>NC_090921.1:219559592-229559592 GCF_040938575.1 Ambystoma mexicanum | reverse complement strand
CAAAACAAGCGACTATCGTACTAGGCCTGACAACGTTTCAGATAGTGCTGGAGGGAGGGTTGGGGGGCGGTAAGGGGATGAGGGAGCGACAGACGAGGTTGCTATCATACTAGGTCCAGGGACAATTCTGATAGAGTAAGTGCATAGAAGAAAGTAAGGGGAGGATATAGGAAAAGGGAGAGGGGAGGGGAGGAGAAAACAGAGTAAGCAGTCAAAAAGAGGGGAGAGCGAAAACAATTGCAGAAGTCCGTAGTAACACATAGGGCCTCATTACGACCCAGGTGTTAAGGGTTAACGCCGTCGTTAACCCTTAACGCCTATTCTGATTTTAACGGCTGCTCTTAACAGCCGTTAAAATCCATGGCGCTAACCTGCCATGATGCTAATTACGCCACCGTAATTTACGGTGGCGTAATTAGCGCCTTCCCCACTCCCATTATGCCCTATGGGGCAAAAATGGGAATGGGGAAGGGGAAATGGGGATTTACCGCCCCACTCACCTTGGAATGGGGCGGTAAATCCGCCATCCACCATGGTGTAAACGTAGTTTACACCATGGTGGTAAAGTTGGCGCAATTAGCGCCTGGGTCGTAATGACCCCCATAATGTTGCAAGTCAGGATCCAAGATGAAGATGGGAACAGCATGATTCAGGCCATCCTTCCCTAAATATTAGAACATACACTTCAAGAGTTGTTGTATATTTCACAGAGCTTCAACCTCAAAAGGGAAGACATAGATAAGGAAGGGAGGGGGAGAGTGGGAAGTAAATGGAAACAGACAGGAGACTACCGTACTAGGCCTGCCAACATTTCTGGTAGAGCCGGAGGAAAACAAAAGGTGAGGGAGAGGGGTGCAGAAAGGGAGGGGAGGAACAAAACAAGCGACTATCGTACTAGGCCTGACAAGGTTTCAGATAGTGCTGGAGGGAGGGTTGGGGGGCAGTAAGGGGATGGGGGAGCGACAGACGAGGTTGCTATCATACTAGGTCCAGGGACAATTCTGATAGAGTAAGTGCATAGAAGAAAGTAAGGGGATGAGGGGAGGAGATAGGAAAAGGGAGAGGGGAGGAGAGAACAGAGGGTAAGCAGTCAAAAAGAGGGGAAAGCGAATACAATTGCAGAAGTCAGTAGTAACACATAATGTTGCAAGTCAGGATACAAGATGAAGATTGGAATAGCATGATTTAGGGCCATCTTTCCCTAAATATTAGAACATACACTTCAAGAGTTGTATATTTCACAGAACTTCAACCTCAAAAGGGAAGCACAAACACAGGTGCCAACCTTGAAGCTGTATTTCTGTGAGGTTCCAAGACATCTGAAATTCAAAACTGCAATGTTCAGCCAGTGGGTCTGCATCACTGTTCTCATCTGAGGCTGTTCCTGGTATGGGCACTGTGGAAGAAGTGCTCGCCTTTTTATCCCAGGGAGACCTATGAAAAGAATAAGCACCTCCATGGCAACAATAACAATCCCTATGATAAAAAATAGGGTGACCTATGACAAGAATAAGGATCCATTTGGCAATAATAAGGACCTCTATGGCAACAAAAGCAATCCCTATGACAAAAATAGGGTGACCATGATGAGACTAAGGATCCATATCGCAACAATAAGGACCTCTATGGCAACAGTATGGTGACCTCGGATGAGAACAAGGAGCCATATGGCAACAAGAAGGTATCACGTACGGCACTCTATTAAGAGTGGCACAGGACACCCAGGAAGGGTTTGGGTGGTTGTGCCAAAGTAAAGTGGACAGAATAAATACACACACAGCTGAAAGAAAGGAGAACGAAGAGTAGGCAAGTGTAGTAAGGAAAAAGGTACAGAATGGATTCCCTCATGGGGTGTATGCAGATATAGGAAAAGAGTATTCCCCGAACCTTAGGAAAACTCTAGCCTTCTGCACAGTTTGCTATAACAGAGGCCCAAGCTGTTTGCTCATGGCTTGGAACAACAGCTATGGGTGTCTGTAACGTAGAAACTAGACAAGGGAAGGGGCAGAGGTTGCTTGACGGAAACCAACAGACAAGCTCTGTACAAGGGGTCTACAAACAGTACAAGAGAAGACACTAACAGATAAATCCAGGGAAAAGGAAGTAGAATAGCAAACTAGCAGAAGGAAATGAAGGGAAAGCCGTATAACAGGATTGGATAGGGAGAAAGAATTTAGGGTTGAAAACAAGGAAGAAAGCAAAGGAGCAGCAATCAGGAAACAGGGGAACTGCAATAACTGAAAGTAAATAATGAAGGTAAACTGATGTGGATAGCAGAGGACGGTAGGGTACAAGGTAGAAAGCTCAGAAAAGCAGGGAAGCAATGGGCAAGCCCAAAAGGAGCAGGGCTGTAAGGAAGGAAGCCCAGAGGGAAAGGGCTTAGGGCAGCGGAGTGAAGCAGACTGCACGGCAAGGAGCCCAGAAGGGCCGGGCAGCAAGGAGAGAGCCCAGAGGAATAGGGCCGCTGACTGTAGAAGGCTGCAGGAGGACTCTAGAAGGCTGCTAGACTGGAAGCCCAGCGGACGAAGACTGTAGGTTGAAGGCAGTGGAGCGTGATCTGCTGTAAGGCAGGAGCCTGGAAGGCAAGGGCGGAAGGTAGCAGCGGAGGGTGATCGGCTGCAAGGCAGGAGCCTGGAAAGCAATGGCGGAAGGTAGCAGCGGAGCGTGATCGGCTGCTTGGCTGGCGCCTGGAAGGCAATGGCGGAAGGTAGCAGCGGAGCGTGATCGGCTGCTTGGCTGGCGCCTGGAAGGCAAGGACGGAAGGTAGCAGCAGAGCGTGATCGGCTGAGAGGCTGGATCCTGGACGGCAAGGACGGAAGGTAGCAGCGGAGTGTGATCGGCTGCTAGGCTGGATCCTGGAAGACAAGGACGGAAGGTAGTAGCGGAGCGTGATCGCCTGCAAGGCTGGATCCTGGAAGGCAAGGACGGAAGGTAGCAGCGGAGTGTGATCGGCTGCTAAGCAGAGGAACCACATACAAAGATACGTAGCTCGAAGCAAAAAGGTGCTGGAAGGACTCTTAATGGAAGAGACTGAGCCCCTGCTGGCAGCAGCTTTTATACTGTCCAGCCCAGCACAGGCTAATTGGTTGCATCTGGCTAAGCACACCTGCAGACAATCGGCCACCTCCTTCTCTGTTCCTGAGCTGGTGGAAGCAGAGCAAATCCCTAGGGCTTCTGGGGATTGTAGTTCCGATGATGACCAATAGGAATAGCCAGGAATAGATGGTTATGGCCAAGTGCATTGTGTAAGTGAAGTTTGCTGGAAAAAATAGAAAAGTACCAAAGTCTCGAAAATGGGAAATAAGGTCCACATTGATCGCCAATGTATGCGCCCATGGCGCAGGCATGACAGAAGGAGCCCTATGACAAAATAAGGACCACTATTTTTTTTTTTTTTTTTTTTTTTTTATTGTAATTTTTTAGTTTTAAATCAAACTTTTATCACAACATTTCCCTTTACATTTGTTTAAAATCTTTTAAGAACATCAACTGTTACATTTCACTCTTCATCACCCGGCTTGAGTTTCATTTGCCAAACAATCATCTAGAAAGTTTATTATCGAGCAAGTTAGATGTATCGAACTTCCACCTAATATTCTTTGCCACCAATCGTCCATGTTATCATTTTTTGGCGCAAATTTCCCAAGATGGAGTTTTCTCCTAAGCTTAAGCTCTGGGCATACTGTTATAAGATGTTTAGGTGTTTCAGTGTGTATTTTACAAAATCTGCATGCTTCATCTTTTGTTTTTACCATGTGACGTGCCACGAGCATTTGATTTGTTTTTATAGCATTTAATCTTAATTTCAAGAAGCCGTTCCGATGGTGTCTCGAGGGAAATCTCTGCAAATATTTGGGCACGTTATTTAATTTGTTTGTTAACTGACTTTTGTCCAAGGTGGATGAGAGATCTTTTAGTTTTTCTATATTTTTTATCCACAGCCATTGTTGTAGTTTTTTCTTTGCTATTTGTGGCTGATCGAGAAGTGTTTTGAGTGTGATGTCAGTTACATTCAAAATTTTCTCGAGCTTGTGTACCCATTTCTCAAGTAAATTGCTGGTCTTTGGATTGCCAGTTGTCATTAGTATTTTATATGCAGGTTCAGGGTTTGTGATCCGCATTTTCCTTAACATAAGGACCACTATAGCAACAATAACAGGCCCTATGACAGGGTGAGCAGCCCCATGGCAACAGTAGGGTGGCATATGACGAGAATAAGGAGCCATATGGCAAGAATAGGGACCTCTATGGCAACAATAACAGGCATGATGAAAAGAATATGGACTTCTAGGGAAATAATAAAAGGCCCCATAACCGGACGAGCAGTGCTATGGCAGCAGTAGGATGGCCTATGACGAGAATAAGGAGCTATATGCGAACAATAACAAGCTCTATGGTAAAAACAACAGGCCCTATGAAAACAATTGGGTGACCTCTGATGAGAATAAGGAGCCATATGGCAACATTAAGTACCTCTATGGCAACAGTAGCATGCCCTATGACAAAATAGGGAGAACTGACAGGGCGGACAGCCCTATGGCAACAGTATGGTGACCTAGAAGGAGAATAAGGAGCCATATGACAACAATAAGGACCTCTATGGCAACAATAGCAGGCCCTCTGACAGGAGGAGCAACCCTATTGTAACCGTGGGGTGACCTAGTATGAGAATATGGAGCAATATGGCAATAATAAGGACCTCTATGGCAGCAATGACACTCCCTATGACAGAAATATGGTGATCTATGACGAGAATACGTATCCATATGGCAACAATAAGGACCTCTATGGCAACAATATCCTGCCCTATGACAGGACAAGCAACCCTTTGGTAGCATTAGGGTGGCCTATGATGAGAAATAAGGAGCTATATGGCAACAATAAGGACCTCTATGGCAGCAATAACAGGCACTATGACAAAAATATGGAGACCTATGAAAAGAATGTGGACCTATATAACACAATAACAGGCCCTCTGACAGGGCGGACAGCCCTATGGCAACAGTATGGTGACCTAGAAGGAGAATAAGGAGCCATATGACAACAATAAGGACCTCTATGGCAACAATAGCAGGCCCTCTGACAGGAGGAGCAACCCTATTGTAACCGTGGGGTGACCTAGTATGAGAATATGGAGCAATATGGCAACAATAAGGACCTCTATGGCAACAATAATAGGCCCTATGACAACAGTAGGGTCATCTAGGACGAGAATAATGTGCCATATGGCAACAATAAGGAGCCCTATGAACAAAATAGCGTGACCTATGACGAGAATAAGGAGCCATTTGGCAACGATGAGGACCTCTATGGCAACAATAACAGACCCTATGACACCAATAAGGAGACCTATGAAAAGAATAAGGATCCATATGGTAACAATAAAGAGCTCTATGGCAAAATTCACAGGCACTATGAGAAACATGGGGTGTCCTAGGACGAGAATTGGGAGCCATATGGCAACAACAAGGACCTCTAAGGCAACAATAACAGGCCCGATGAAAAGCATAAGTACCTCTATGGTACAATAATGGGCCCTATGACAGGACGAGCAGCCCATGGGAACAGTAGCATGACCCAGGATGAGAATAAGGGGCCACATGGCAACAAAAACAACCTCTATGGCAACAATTGGAGGCCCGATGAAAAGAATAAGGACCTTTGTGGAAACTATAAAGGCTTTATGCCAGGACGAGCAGTGCTATGGCAGCAGTAGGGTGGCCCATGACGAGAATAAGGAGCCAAATGCAAACATTAAAGAGCTCTATGGCAAAAATAACAGGCCCTATGACAAAATTGGGTGACCTATAATGATAATAAGGAGCCATTTGGCAACAATAAGTACCTCTATGGCAACAATAACAGGCCTTATGACAAAATAGAGAGACCTTTGAAAAGAGTGGCCCCTATGACAGGGTTAACATCCCAATGGCAACAGCAGGGTGACGTAGGATGAGAATAAAGAGCCATCCGGCAACAATAAGGAGCTCTATGGCAACAGTAGGGTCACCTAGGACGAGAATAATGTGCCATATGGCAACAATAAGGAGCCCTATGAACAAATTAGCGTGACCAATGACGATAATAAGGAGCCATTTGGCAACAATGAGGTCCTCTATGGCAACAATAAGAATGCCTATGACAAAGAAAGGGTGACCTATGACAAGAATAAGGATCTATATGGCAACAAAAAGGACCTCTCTGGCAACAATGACACTCCCTATGACAGAAATAGGGTGACCTATGACGAGAATACGTATCCATATGGCAACGATAAGGACCTCTATGGCAACAATATTGTGCCCTATGACAGGACGAGCAACCCTTTGGCAGCATTGGGGTGGCCTATGATGAGAAATAAGGAGCTATATGGCAACAATAGGACCTCTATGGCAGCAATAACAGGCACTATGACAACAATATGGAGAGCTATGAAAAGAATATGACCTCTATGGCAACAATAGCTATCCCTATGACAGAAATAGGGTGACCATGACAAGAATAAGCATCCATATCGCAACAATAAAGACCTCTATGGCAAGAGTACAGTGACCTCGGATGAGAACAAGGAGCCATATGGCAACAATAGGGAGCCCTATGCCAAAAATAGGGGGACATGTGACAAGAATAAGGAGCTCTAGGTAAGGAATGAGGAGCCCTAAGACAGAAAGAAGGCATTCGAAAACAACAGCGGGATCCCAGGGCAACAACAATGAGCCCCAGGATGGGGATATGGATCCCTATGGCAAGATTATGGAGCCGTATGACAGAAATAAGGAGCCCCAGTTAAGGAATCGGGACCCCTGTGACATGAATATGGATCCCCTATGATAGGAATATGGAGCCCTATGACAGGAAAAGGGAGCCGCTATTGCAGGAATAAGGAGCCCTATGGCAGGAATAAGGAGCCCTATGACAGGAATACGGAGCCCCTATTACAGAAATATGGAGCCCCATGACAGGAATAAGGAGCCCTGTGACAAGAATAGGGCGCGCTATGACAGGAATAAGGAGCACTAGGGCAGGAATAAG
The DNA here is from genome assembly GCF_040938575.1 of Ambystoma mexicanum. Classification (NCBI taxonomy): domain Eukaryota; kingdom Metazoa; phylum Chordata; class Amphibia; order Caudata; family Ambystomatidae; genus Ambystoma; species Ambystoma mexicanum. The sequence continues at coordinate 229,552,560 of NC_090921.1, read as the reverse complement.
GAGTCCTATGGCAGGAATATGGAGCCCTATGGCAGGAATGTAGAGCGCTATGAGAGGAATATGGAGTCCTGTGACATGAATAAGGAGCCCTGTGACAGGAATACGGATCCCCTATGACAGGAATATGGAGCCCTATGACAGGAATACGCAGCCCCTATTACAAGAATATGGAGCGCTATGGCAGGAATAATGAGCCAGAGGGCAGGAATAGGGCGTCCTATGGCAGGAATATGGAGCCCTAGGGTAGGAATCTGGAGCCCTATGACAGGAATAAGGAGCCCTGTGGCAGGAATATGGAGCCCTGTGACAGGAATATGGAGCCCTATGACAAGAATATGGAGCCATATAGCAGTTAAATGGAGATCTGTGGCAGGAATAAGGAGTCCTATGGCAGGAATACGGAGCCCTATGACAGGAAAACGGAGCCCCTTTTACAGGAATATTGAGCCCTATGACGGGAATAAGGAGCCCTGTGGCAGGAATATAGAGCGCTATGAGAGGATTATGGAGCCCTGTGACAGGAATAAGGAGCCCTATGACAGGAATACAGAGCCCTAAGGCAGGAATAATGAGCCCTATTAGAGGAATATGGATCCCTATGGCAGAAATATGGATCCCTATGGCAGGAATATGGATCCTCTATAGCAGGAATAAGGAGTCCTATGGCAGGAATATGGAGCGCTAGGGCAGGAATAAGGAGCCCTAGGGCAGGAATAAGGAGCCGTATGGCAGGAATAAGGAGCCCTAGGCCAGTAATAAGGAGCTCTGTGGCAGGAATAAGGATCCTTATGACTGGAATATGGAGCGCTATGACAGGAATATGGAGCCCAATGACAGGAATATTGAGCGCTATGACAGGAATAAGGAGACTGTAGTATTCTAATGATGGCTCTATCTCGTGAAAGCTCGTGGCTCCTTTAGCTCGCCGCTTCCAGCCAGTGTGTGTGAGAGAATGCGGAGAGGTATGACGTGAGACGAGGTGACGGTTGAGAAGGGATGTCGAGTGAGGGTGGAGGCTGCTGTGCTGAAGATAATTGTATGCGAGTAAATAAAGAGCAAGTTATAACTTTTATCGTGTAGTCGCATACCTCAAATGGCGACGAGGATGCCGGCGCCTTGAGAACCCACGGGCCGACTTGGGTGAAAGCAGCAACAGCAGCTGATTTTATTGGAGTTGTGACGTTGCCGGCACACATCGGGAAATAGCGGAGAGCGGATACTTCGAGCCGCTGCACCACGCCGTGCAGGCTTGTGCTGTAAGAGAGAGCAGGCTCATTTTGGGAAATAACGTAGAGCGTATGCTCCGAGCTGCTGCACCACACGGTGCAGGCTTGTGCTGTAAAGGAGAGCGGACGCTCCGAACTAACGCGTTGGCAGTGCGTTGGTTTGTGCAGACATTCGGGTCCACAGTTGTGTTGAGCTGTGCCCCGCCCCCGTGTGACAAGTTGGGTGTCATTACAGCGTGTTTGGCACAGTAGAGGAAAGGACCCGTAATAATCCAAGTCACATGATCTGCCTGACATCTAGGCAGAATGAGGAGTAGACGGTGATCCACTCCTCATCCTCACAGTACTTGGAGGAAAATATTGTATAAAATTGACGAATAAACCGATTTTAGCAATTCCAAGAGTGTACACAGGAAACATTTACATAACAAGAAGATACAAGAGTTTAATACTGCAGGATGCTGCAAGGCATCAGCATACAACCGCCGGCAAGTTTTCTTCCAACTCCTGGTCAACCAGTGGTCCTGTGGTCAGAATGGAAAGAGTTCTGGTTAAATTATATTCAAGCTGTAGAACAGGAGGAACTCACATCCCGGAAAAAGAAGTTACTACTGCTGCACGCTTTGGGGTTGGAAGGACAAAGGAAGTTCCGAGAATTGCCAGAATTAACCGTGGATGAAGCTGGTGACGCGGATGAATATGATAGAGCTATTAGGCAATTGGACAAGTATTATGCTCCAGAAACCAATGTAGCTATAAACAGGTACAAGTTCTATACTGGAGTGCAGAAAGAACATGAGAGCATTGAAGAATATGTTTCTGCATTGAGAGTACTGTCACGGACATGCCAATTTGGCAATGGCATCAGCCTGGATGAGTTGATCAGAGATCAAATTATTATCCACTCGAAAGATAACATTATTCAGGACAGATTATGGATTGTGGGCAACCCATCCCTACCGGAAACCATAGCCATAGCAAAGCGAGTGGAACACACTCAATTGTGTTTGAAGGAGATGAGAAGCAAGAAAGAAGAATCTGTACAAAGTATGCAAAAACATAGCCAGAGCAGCAAGGAGATGCAAGAGAAGGAAACAGAAGAGCAAGCTCAGGTGAATGTAATTCGACCTAAAGACAGAGGTGGGACGAATGTTAAGAACAAAGAGAAAGGTGAAATCAATGCAGGACGAAATAACAGAATGAAGAATTTTGAGCAAAAAGTGAATTCATATAGAGGAAAGAATTGGGTGAAGAATGAACCCAGGGCTCAAAATGATCAAAGGGTTCAGTATAACCAACAGAGGGAAGGAGACAGATGTTATAATTGTGGCAGAATTGGCCATTATGCTTATGCTAGACACTGTCCCGCATTGGGACAAAAATGTGGAAATTGTGGAATAAGAGGTCATTTCGCTGTTACGTGTAGAAGGAGGAAGAAAGTCTCTGCCATTATGGAAGAAGAAGAGGAATCGGATGAACAAAGGGTTTTCCTGATACGAGAACCACCTAATGGAGAATTTAAATGCCCGAGTTGTGATGTATTCCTGGACAATTGGAAACTCAAGGTGAAAGTGGCTAGTTGTTCGCAATGGACAATTATCACAAAGAAAACATGGAAGAATTTAGCAAAACGTGGCCTCAAAACTAAGATGGAAGCATCAGACATATTAAATCCTGGTGGGTTTGAGGGATCCAAAATCAAGATGATTGGTTGATTCTCGAGTATTATTCAATTCAAAGACAGACGGTCTCAAGTAAAAGTATACGTAGCAGAAAAAGGAGTAGACGTTTTGGGGTGGAGAGATCAAGCTGGACTGAGAATCAGGTTGGATCCCTGTAATGAAGAGCAGGTCTTCGTTGTCAATAAGAGTCAAGCACGGGAAAGTAAGGAAGTCAAGGAAAAAGAGCAAGGCAAAGCTGTAAAATTAGGGTTGTTAAAAGATTTTTCACACAGAATTCGCCTCAAGAAGGGAGCGATACATGTTAGGCACACAAAATCCAGGCCCATTCCGTTTGCTATTGCTGAAAAGGTTGAGCAGGAATTAATTTTATTAGAAACTGAAGGAGTTATAGAGAAAATTGAGTCATCCGAGTGGGTGAGCCTTATTGTAGTTGCATTGAAGAAAAATGGCAAACCTAGGATTTGTGTGGATTTGAGAGACGTCAACAAGAACATTATAACAGATGTTTTTTCACTTCCTATCATATCTGAAATGTTGAATCATATTGATAATGCTGATGTATTTTCTACTTTAGACCTATCGAGGGCTTTTCATCAGATATCTTTAACAGAAGATTGTAGAGACATTACAGCATTTGTTACACCTCATGGGTTGTATCGATACAAACGTATGCCATTTGGACTAGCATCTGCAGCAGCAGTATTTCAAAGAATTATGACGCGTGTGTTGAAGGGTCTGAGTGGAGCGCTTGTATATCAAGATGGTATAATAGTATTTGGCAAGGGATCTGTGGAGCATGATGGGAGATTGAAGGAAGTGTTGAAGAGGTTAGAAGAAGTTGGTTTGAAAATTGAGATTAGCAAATGTAAATTTGGAGTAGAGGAGGTAGAATATTTAGGGCATGCAGTGAATGGTAAGGGTTATAAACCCAAAAGAGATGCCTTGGAAGCTATCAAGGAGTCACCAGAACCTAAAAACAAGGACGAATTAAGGTCGTTTTTGGGGTTGTGTGAATATTACAACAGATTTGTAAGGAATTTTGCAAGTACAACGGAACCGTTGAGAAAATTGTTAAAAAAGGATGCAAAATTTGCTTGGAGTGATGAATGTAGTGAGGCAGTTAGAAGTATAAAAGGAGGAATTTGCAATTCTGTAGAATTGGGAGGATTTGTTTATGGGATGCTGACCAAGATCACAGTGGATGCTAGTGGGAACGGTTTAGGAGCAGTGTTAACACAGATAGATGAGGATGCTAATGAGAAAACTATCAGTCATGCTTCAAGGGCCATCTCAGAAACAGAAGGCAGATATTCTGTAATTGAAAATGAATTGTTGGCATGTTCATGGGCAGTGAACTATTTCAGAAAATATTTGTGGGGAAACAAATTTATAATTCAAACTGACTACAAACCTTTGATAGAAGTTCTCACCGTGAGAGGGATGTGTAAAGCCTCACCGAGATTAGCTAGACTCAGTTTAAAATTACAAGATTACAATTTTTCTGTGAAATATGTGCCAGGGAAGGGAATATCATTGCCGATTATTTATCTAGATTTCCATTGAAGAGTGATGAAGCAAGTGCAGATCCAGATGAGGAAATAGTGGCAGTTATTTTTGAGGTCACGTCCAAGGAGATGTGGATGGAAGAATTGGCTAAAGATGATGAGTTGCAAGAGATAAGAAGGTACACAGAGTTTGGTTGGCCTGAAAAAAATGTTATCAGCGAAGGTTGTAGGAGATATTGGGAGATTAAGGATGAATTGTCCATGGAGGATGGATTTCTAGTGAGAGGAGATAAGTTAATTCCTTCACACAAGTTCTGGAGTAAGCTTATTGAGAAGGCGCATCAAGGCCATCCTGGCATCACAGGCACTAAGAATAATGTGCGGTTGAAATACTGGTGGCAAGGCATGGATATTATGATTGAGAGGTTTATCAGAAATTGTTGGCCATGTCCGAACAGTGATAGGAGTTGTAGGATTGTCAAGTCCAGACCAATTAACATTGACAAAGGTGATGCACCATGGGAGATGCTTGGAATTGATATCATCGGACCGTATTTGAAGTTGTTTGGAGAGAAAAAGTTCCTGATTGTGTTAGTGGATTATTACTCAGGTTAGGTAGAAGTCAAAGAAAATTGATACAGAGGAGATAATAAAGTTCTTAATGCAGATATGCAGAAGGGCAGGATTTCCTAAAATAATAAGTGATAATGGAGTTCAGTTCAGAAGTAGTGAAATGAAAGAATTTGCCAAGAAGACGGGAATTGAATGGAGGTTTTCGTCATTATACCACCCACAAACCAATGGGTTGGTAGAAAGATACAACCGTGTAATTGTAGAAGCAGTGGAACTGGCATTGAGTAACAATATACCGGTTGATGAGGTTCTTAAGGAGAGGATATGGAATACCAGGATGTCAGTTAAAAGAGGAATGGAGGTTTCACCTTTTGAATTAATGAGGCGGAGAGCTCCCAATACGTTACTTAATCCGGAATGGGTTAATCGGAGAAAGGGTGTGAGTACAGGGTCACAAAGTCATGCCAAATAGCAAGAAATACATAATTTACATAATATACCTATTGAAAAGTTTAAATTGAGAATACTGCCGGGAGACTTCGTACGAATCAAGTTTGGACGGAATGTTAAGAAGGGAGATTCTAAATACAGCAAGCCTGTCAAGGTGATACACGTGTTCAGGAGAGCGGTTAGAGTTGCAGGAGGATCTGTATGGAATATGGATAGAGTTAGTAAATGGATGTGGAAAGGTAATAAGAGGGGACACATGCAAGTCAAAGTGGAGAGACGAGAGAGTGATTTATTTGGTGATGAATATATTCTTTTTTTTTTTTTTAAACTTTTATTTTTGAACGGCAGAAGTACACAAGGCGCACACAAGGCAGTAGGTACATAGCATTAACATCTTGGAGCAACACATCAAAGGGGATACAGCAATCACAACATGAACAGCCGGGCGGTATCTGAGAAGGAGCATAGCAATTCAAAGACAAGGGAACAAGGTGGGGGCTCACCCAGTGGGATCAGAGCCCGACGGGGCAGGAGACAGACCAGATTCGGGGGTGGCCTCGTCCCAGATACTGAGGTAGGTGTTGAATGCAGCCCAAATGTTCCTGGGGCGAGACTGGGCGGGGAGCATGGACAAGTATTCTTCTTCGCAGTTGCGCGACCAGGTGAGTAAGCGCAACCATTTCTGAAAGGTCGGGGGAGCGGGGCTTTTCCAGCTCTGGAGTATGCACTTTTTAGCAATCATACAGCCTATGTTTAGGAACTTAGCTAAGCGCCTGGTTCCATCAGTTTTCCAGACCCCGAACAGAATCGACAAGGGGTCAGGATCAACCACAGTTTCAGCTATGTCAGAAAGCGTTTTCAAGATGCATTCCCAGAACCCAGATAGCTCCCTGCAGAACAGAAACATGTGCAGGTGATCAGCCCCCTCAGATCCACAGCGAGGGCACCCGGTCGCAGTGGCCCTGGCGAACGCCGAGGTCCTGTGTGGAGTATAGTAGAGCCTATTGAGAAGTTTGTACTGTATGGCTCGGTAGCGGAAATTGAAGGAGACTTTTTGAGTATGTAGACACATTGCGCCCCAGTCGCCATCAGACAACTCCAGGCCCAGCTCATTCGCCCAGTCGTCACGCGCCCTAAGTGCTGGAGTTGTGATGAACTCCTGAAGGATCCTACACTACGGGCGCCGCCTGAGTTGGCAATGTATGCGATCGCCGGGTTATCCGGGGGCTCATCGGGGAATGAGGGCCATGCGGTGCGGAACGCTGCCCGTAGCCTATAGTACTGGAGGGTCTCCAAGGCGGATCTAGTGTGGCCATGTTTCCATATTTGGGGGTCAATGAACTTGCCTTCTGGGTAGAAATCGGACAGCGCTTGATACCGCAGCATTCCCCAGAGTTGGGCGAGGGCGTTATCGTGTGTAGGTTCCAGAGCAGGCAGGCGCCACACCGAGAGCCATCTATAGTAGGGAGGGGACCCGTCCGTCGGACTTAGCAAGCGTTCCCATGCGTGGATGGTCGTGGCGACAGGGTCAATGGGTGACTCAGGTGTGTAATGGCGATGTGATATAAGGGATATCATGTTGGTACCGGCGGCTGCTAGTCGCTCTAACTTAACATGTGGTCGCGTTGGGGAGCCCGGGTACCAATGGGTGGCATGTTGAGCCTGGGCCGCAGTCCAGTAGAGTAACAGATTCGGAGCGGTGAACCCCCCTTGTTAATAGGTGAGCGCCATGTCAGACCACTTCTTACGCACCGCACCGGAGTGCCACAGGAACTGAGCGCATAGTGTATGCAATTTAGTGAAGTAGGCCTTCCCAGGCCACACGGGAACATTGCTAAAAGTGTAAAGAAGCTTGGGGAGCAGGATCATTTTAATTAGGGAGAGGCGACCAGCCATGGATAGCGGGAGCGACCGCCATCTTAACATCTTGGCCTCGGCAGTTTGCGCTGCGGTGGAGTAATTGTCGGTTATCAGAGTAGATTTGGACAAGGATATCTGCACCCCCAGATATCTGACACCGTCCGGAGACCAACGAAGGGGGTACTCAGTGGTAGGTTGTTGGGTAGATTTCGTGAGCGGGAAGATATCCGACTTTGAGTAATTGATTGTGAAGCCAGAGTAGGTACCAATACGGGTGATGTCCCTAAGTATGGGGTCAATGTGGGTCGCGGGCTCTCTAATGTATAATAGCACGTCATCTGCATATAAGGATATGATTTCGGGGTCATCCTTCAGCCGTATCCCCTTGCGGGCATGCCGAGCACGGACATAGTCCGCCATTGGCTCAATTGCGAGGGCAAAGAGGATCGGGGAGAAGGGGCAGCCCTGCCGGGTACCCCTGAAGAGTGTGAAGGGGTCGGATGTCAAAGAGTTGGCTCTGACCCGGGCCACAGGGGAGGCGTATAGTAGCTTAATGAACCCGATCATGTTTGGGCCAACTCCCATCGTCTCCAGCACCAGCCACGTGTAGTTCCAGGAGACCATGTCAAAGGCCTTCTGAGCGTCCAGAGTGACCGCCACGGCCTGGGCCTCTTGATTTATACGAGACATGACATTGAACAGTCTTCTTATATTATGTGAGGTGGACCTGCCGGGAACGAAGCCCGCTTGGTCCTCGTGGACCAGATATGGCATAATGGGGAGAAAGCGGTTAGCTATGGTCTTAGCGATGATTTTCGTGTCTAGGTTCATGAGGGAAAGGGGCCTGTAAGACCCACATTCGTCGTCCGGCTTGCCAGGCTTGAGCAGTACCGTGATGACGGCCTCACGCATGGACGGGGGAAGAATAGAAGAGCGGAGCGCTTCGAGCCAGACCTCGAGCAACTTGGGAGCCAGTACGGACACGTGTTCTTGGTAAAACTCAGCCGTGAGGCCGTCAGGTCCCGGCGCCTTGCCTTTGGGCAGGTTAGATATGGAGGTTACTATTTCGTCCAGCGTTATCGGGGAGTCCAGCTGGTCGCGGGTAGCAGGGGAGATTTCGGTGGTGGGGATCTGAGTAAGCAGCTTGCGCATGTGTCGTTCGGAGTGTTCGGGAGGCTGGGAGTAGAGAGACCTGTAGAACTCGGTAAATATCTCCAAGATCTGTTGGTCAGCCCACTGTGCATTGCCAGATGCATCTTTGATGGAGGTGATCTGAGCTCGGCCAAATTCCCCCCTCACCACTCCTGCCAATGTCTTCCCCGGTCTGTCCCCCTCGCCATATTTCCTGGCAGCCTGTGGGCGGCTGAAGTACTGAACTTCATTGGTAGCGAGCGTATTATATGCCTGCAGTTCCTCGCTGATTTGGAGAAGTAAGGCGGGATCGGCGCCAGTGGAGCATTGCTGCTCCAGCTGTTTCAGTTTAGCTTCAGAGCGATCGAGGCTGGCTCGGATAGCTTTCAATACCCCAGCCTCCCGCGAGATGGACATCCCCCTAATGTATACCTTAAAAGCCTCCCACCGAACCGCGGCTGAGGTGTCCTGAAGAGAGTTGTGGTCAAAAAAGGATATAATGTCTGCAAGTATATCAGCCCTAAAGACGATGTCCCTGAGGGCCTCAGATTTGAAACGCCAAGTGCTCATAGTCGGAGTGGGTATACCCAGCCTCACAGAGAGTGCGATTGGAGCGTGGTCAGATAAAGTGCGGGGGAGAATCCAGGACTCCTCCACCCCTCCCATGGTTTCCTTGGACACTAAGAACAGGTCTATGCGAGACGAACTGTCGTGGACCGATGAGTAATAAGTGTACTCCCGGGACACGGGGTGTACTGTCCTCCAGGCGTCGCAGACATTGAGCGTCTGCATATGGCCACACAACCTGCGTGCGGCACTTGTAAGGGCTCTGGAGGACGTGCCAGTCCTGTCCAAGACAGTGTCAAGAATAAGGTTTAGGTCACCCCCCCATATAATCTGGACCCCCACGTAGCCCAGTAGTATGGCAGTTACCGCATCAAAGAACTCAGGAGAGTCAACGTTGGGGCAGTATGTGTTAACAAGTAGGTATTCTCTATTCACCATTGTGCAGTGTAATATGATATAGCGACCCTCGGGGCACACGTAACTTTTGTGCAGGATGAATTTGATCGATTTGTGGATCATTGTGAGGACTCCCCTGGATTGGGAGGAGTATGAAGTGAAGAATCTATTGGGACCCCACGACGGGGCCATGGTGCCCGGAATGTGGGCATTGGAGTGTGTCTCCTGCAGGAGTAGTATCCTGCAGCCATGTCTATTAGCAAAGGCCATGATCTTGCGGGCCTTGGTGTGACTGCTCAATCCGCGAATGTTCCAGGACATTATAACGGTAGACATGTCAATGGCGGTTCTCTAATCCCGGTGTACCCGTATCAATGAACATCCCAGGTGTAGCAGCAGTGTTCACTGTCGGGGTTGAGGTCGGGAGTGCGCTTATGTATTGCCAGTGTGCGTGCCGTGAGCCTTAGTGTGCCGTTTTTTTCAAATACCCCATCACCGCCCCCCACCCTCACCGCTGACCCAACTACAGCAGTGTAAACAATACCCACCCTCGACTGTGCAGAGCCGGGCCGACCCCAACATGGCCCAGACTGCGCAAAAGCCCAACAGGGGCTGGCCCACAATAAGGGCGTATACAAAACCAGTGCAATCGCAGTGGGGTGCGCCGTTGCCGTGCGGGAGCACGCTAGGAACCATTGGTTCCGTTACAAAACGAACATTATTAGCGGGCAATACTTTGATACCCCAGTCCCGCCCCATGGAGCGCAGCGAGCAACACACATATCATATAGATTCAGCAACCCAGCCCAAGCGGGGCTATGAGAGGAACCACCTTCTAGTGGTCGTGGATAGAGGGGAACTGTTGCGGCCAGACCACGGGAGCTGAGCATATTAGAAAGCAGCAGGAGTAAGTGTGGTAGGGTGACTTGGACGAGGTGACAGTTGCTCCTCAAGGAGCAATACTTAAGCCCACATAAGAAAGCATTGCATACAAGTGGATACAGAGGTGTGATCGCTTGCGTATGCGAACCGAGAGAGGCGGGACTCAGTCCACACATTAGCATAGTATCAAGGCATCACAAGGCAATTATAGAGTTCACTCGTTATTCATGTTGTCATCAGCCGGAGGATGGAGCGGAACATGTGCCTCAATGAATTTAACCGCCTCAGAAGGCACTGTAAAAAAGTATAGTTTATCGTTGAACGTGAACTTCAGGCGTGCAGGGAAGAGGATGGCATATGGGATGTTCCTTTCCCTGAGGAGTTTCTTCACTCCAAGGAACTGGCGACGTTCCTGCTGAACTCCGGTGGAAAAGTCGGGGAAGATCCTGATGACCTGTGAGTCGAAGCGTAGCTCGCCTCTCTCCCGCGCGAGGCGAAGAATTAGGTCGAGGTCTTTGAAGCTCAGGACCTTGGCAATGATGGGTCTCGGAAAGTCACCGGGTTTAGGCCGAGGTGAGAGCGCCCTATGGGCCCTTTCAATGGTGAAGAAGGGAGACGTGTCTCAGGAGTTCCTCGACCGCTAGTTCCAGTCGACCCTTCAGCGCATTTTCAGGGACACCCACGATGCGTATATTGTTCCTGCGTGACCTAGATTCGAGGTCATCACATTTGGCTTTGACCGCCTTCATATCCGAGACCAGAGTGGACACCGTGCCCTGGAGTGTAGATATATTATCCTCATTGGTACCAATCCTGTTTTCGGTCTCCGTGATTCGGGCCCCCTGTTGATCCAGTTTGGCTCTCAGCGAGGCTACATTGGCATTAATGTCATTGAGCTTTTCATGAAAGGCCGCAAAGTTTCTAGCCATGGACTCCACTATCGTTGTGAGGTCAGTAGTGGCTGCCTCTGCGCCCGGCGGTTCATCAGCAGGGTCGCATGGTGCGTGGGCCAAGTCGGGTCTCAGGGCGGCTTTAGCGAATTTGTCCATGGCCCCGGTTTTATTGTTATTCCTCGATCTGTTGGACATCGTGAATGTCGTGGCGGGGCCCCGAGCGGCCAAAGTGAAGACTCGTGTGGGAAGAAGCAGGAGAGGTTCGAGGCAGATGACAATGGTCCAGCTCGCCAATTCAAGCAGATCCCGACATAGGTGATAGGGGCTGTGGCGACAGGAAGGTATAGAGTAGCAGCAGGGATGGCGCGATCCAACCGCTCTGGAGGGTGATGCTGGTGTCCAACCCGACCCGAGTCCGCCGGGATGTAGGGACACGGGCCCGGAGAGCGATCAGAGTGGCGCGGGAGCCAGCCGGGGCCGCCCGGCGCGGGGGCCGAGGCCCAGGGCGGGGATGGTCTGTAGCGGTAACGGGGGCCTCAGCGCGCCGCAGCCCCGGCAGCACCTCACCTGGTATGTAGCCCGCAAGTGTCCAGTCAGGAAGTAGGTGTAGCTTCTCGGGTCTTCGGGTGTCACCGGAGGTAGATCCGATCTCGGCAATGGTGCAGAGCGGGGGTCGTAGGGCGCGACAACGCCGCTAATGTCAGACCAGCGGACCCCAGTCAAGCGCCGCCGCCAAGCCCAGCAGTGGGCGCAGCTCCCCCCAGAGAGGCGCGCCGTCCAAGTGTCGAGTCGCGCGGAGGAGAGACAGCCAGGGGCCTTCTAGTGCCGGGCCTCACGGTCGGGGAGAGTGGGCTAAGCGAAGCCCAAAGAAAATCCAGGATGGTCAGCAGAGGGCACGGCCCGTACAACGGGCGCCAATCCGGCGAAGAGTGCGACCCAGTCCGCGGCGCTCCCGGCACAGATCACAGGCCCAGCGATGTACGTCTCCGCAGGCGGGCCAGTGGAGGGATGCGGCGGGGTAGGCCCGAGGGTCTCGCAGAGTGGATCTCCGGTTCCCAAGGTCCGATCCGAGTCAGGATCACATCGACACGTAGCTACAGCTATAGGGATGCCAGTGGGTCGGTCGATTAGTCGCAGCACTGCATTAGCCCGCAGATGTCATCGGATGAAGAGCGGCTGTGCACGGAGCTCAAGAGCTAGGCAGCCATCTTGACGGCTGCTCAACAGCGCCCCCCGGTGATGAATATATTCTAAATAGAAATGATATTGTGGATGGTGGTTTGGGAAGACATGCTGGTGAAGATATGGTTCAGCGACAACAAGGAGAGGAGGTGATTGGAAGAAGGAGTGTGCGTAGTTCAAGAGAGAGGAGATTGCCGTTTTGGTCTAGGGATTATGACATGTAACATATTTTATAATTGCATTTAGCCATGTTATTCCGTTGGTTCCCTTACAGCTTTACAAATACGCATTCATTCATAATGTAATATTATTCATTAGGTTTTCCACATATGTATTAACCTTCTAGTTGTTATTTAAGGTTGGGTTTATCGTAAGTTCTTAATTTCATTTAAAATGTTTAGGGGGGGGGTGATATAGTATTCTAATGATGGCTCTATCTCGTGAAAGCTCGTGGCTCCTTTAGCTCGCGGCTTCCAGCCAGTGTGTGTGAGAGAATGCGGAGAGGTATGACGTGAGACGAGGTGACGGTTGAGAAGGGATGTCGAGTGAGGGTGGAGGCTGCTGTGCGGGGCGCCGGTTACATTGATGAAGATAATTGTATGCGAGTAAATAAAGAGCAAGTTATAACTTTTATCGTGTAGTCGCATACTTCAGAGACCTAGAGCAGGAATTAGGAGCCCTATGGCAGTAATAAGGAGCCCAATGACAGGAATTTGGAGCCCTGTGACAGGAATTTGGAGCGCTATGATAGGAATAAGGAGCCCTAGGGCAGGAATAAGTAGCCCTATGACAGGAATATGGGGACCTATGGCAGGAATAAGGAGACATAGGGCAGGAATTAGGAGCCCTATGGCAGGATAATGGAGCCCTGTGAAAGGAATGTGGAGCCCAATGACATGAATAAGGAGCCCTGTGGCAGGAACATGGAGCCCTGTGACAGGACTATGGAGCCCAAAGACAGGAATAAGGAACCCTATGGCAGGAATATGGAGCCCTGTGACAGGAATATGGATCCCAATTACAGGAATAAGGAGCCCTGTGACAGGAATATGGAGCCCAATGACAGGAATAAGAAGCCCTATGATAGGAAAAAGGAGCCATAGGGCAGGAATTAGGAGCCCTATGGCAGGAATAAGGAGCCCTGTGGCAGGAATATGGAGTCCTGTGACATGAATAAGGAGCCCTATGGCAGGAATAAGGAGCCCTATGGCAGAAATCATGGGCGTAATTTTAGGAGGGGACAGGGGTATTTGTCCCCCCATTTTGTCCCCATTCATTTGGTTGGAGCACCTTTTCTTCAAATGTCATGTCTCCCCCAACATTTTCAGCAAAGGTACTCCGCTGGCAGGAATAAGGAGTCCTATGACAGGAATAAGGAGCCCTGTGGCAGGAATAAGGAGCCCTATGGTAGGAATAAGGAGCCCTATGGTAGGACTAAGGAGCCCTATGACAGGAATAAGGAGCCCTGTGGCATAACATATGCAAACAATGGCGAGCCCTATGGCAACAACACGTCAAGCTCTATCACAACAAGGAGGGCCCCATGGCAACAAGGAGCCTTATAACAGCAATGCCCGGGCACAGGACAGCAATGAGGGGTCATGTGAGAGAAGCAAAGTGCCCTACGACCGGGACAATGAGCAGTATGACTTCTACACGCATATCAACACGCCCCATTCCAGTCGGGGCACCCCCAAGCCTCCGTTCATTAGATTATTCCTGATTTCACAGTAATGTGTCTGCTGTCCCTGGGTGCGGTTCCCTGTGTCATCAGCACTCTGCCGACAGAGGCCACCACGTGTGGCCTCGGAAGAGGAGCTGTACACCTGCACCCTCGGACTATGAAAGCGTTAAAAGACAAGGGGGTCACACACTGGAACTACAGCCCCCCTACCAGAGGTTCCCCCGAACCCTTGGTTGCTCTGGGTCTGTTTATACTGCATTTCCTTAAGGCAGTAAGAACATGCTATGCAATGAACGCACACTCAGTGTAATAAGTACCCAGGGACCTAGTCCTTCAGTTGCACACAGGCCAGCGCGTGTCAAATGCTCCATGTTGGATTAACGAGGGCCTTGCCTGGCTGGCTTTTGGACTAATACACAAATAACATCATTAGTGCCAAGTTCACCAAATAGCCATTTCACTAACACTGGTGGCGGTGGGGTATTGTGCATATATATTCCACAGATTCCACGAGCGGTATAATGAGCGTAATGTTATACTGTCCACCAGTGCATGTACTGTTTATGACTCCAAACTATATTTGCACGGAATCAACATGTGTATTCGTGTGAAGTGTTTCCTCGCCAAAATGTAAAAGTGTATCTCTGCATATATGTATTGCATTGTTTTTTTTAGGAATACCCAGATGTATACACAATTAGCTAATTGCCATTTAGACAGGAGAGACCCTGCTGTGGTGACAAGGCCTCATTTGATCTCTTTGAAGTTGTGTTATGTGAAGAAGCGTTAAAACTGGGCGGGGCCGGTGCTGTGATTCGGCTCTGACCCGGAGATGAAAGCTCCGAAGATCAGAGCCTTGATTCAGGTACATCAAACAGTGGCACTGCCCGCACCTCACGCCCTCATTATCCAGAACCTGGAGTACACATGTCCTGACCCACTTCCCAGAAGCCTCTGCTCCAGGGTCAGGATATAAGCAGAGAGCAGAGGTGGGCCACTCACACTCATCAGAGAGCGAGACAGAGGAGGATGGAGAGAGACCCTGAGCTGGAGGAGGTGCTCCTTGAGGTGCTGTCTCTGGAAAATGACTACCCTCTGACCTACCCCACCAAAAGGGCCTTGAAGACAGAACCCCCAGCATCCCAGGCCATTGAGTGCCCAGGTAAGACATGACCCAGCATTCTGCTGTTGTGTCCTCATCAGTGTCAATCATGGGTGTGTAGATTTGGAGATGTGTTACTAACTGCCTTGTTATGTTTTCACCTTTCAGAGACCTCTCCTGAGCAGGTGGATAGTGGGGTTCACAAGAGAGCCAAGCTTGAGCTGCCTTCTACGAACCCCTCAGGTCCTCCACGTGGAGGGGGCTCCAGGAAGAGGACGTCCTTCAGCACAGAGCAGCTGGCACTCCTGAGGGCCACCTTCCAGCTGAACCCCTACCCCGACTTCAGCCACAGATCCCACCTCGCGCAGGTGACCGGGGTCCCCGAGTCTAGAATCCAGGTCAGTAGCATAGCTGCTCCCCAACACTGGGCCCAACATCTCTCTGGGCTTTATTTAAAAGGGGTCTTATGCAATTTAATTATCAATCATTCTTCTAAAGGACTGTCTTATTCTAGGGAGAACCATCAAACAACACGTAACTGTGTGACTTGTGATATGCAGTAGTCTGATCCCACGATGGCTTAGAACCATTTATTTAATTGCTTTTCTCCATCTGTTTAACTCTTACCTTCTCATCATCTCCCTTGCCCTCATATCCTCATTTCTGTTAAGTGTGGATGTTGAAGAAACCTCACCATGTCCTTCTGTCTCCATCCATCCTGGATTTTTCTGCTGGATGAAGTTGGGTTGGGTTGTGTGCAATGAAAATAAATGGGAGGACAGACTGAGGCAGGATGTACCCGGGAGGGCTGGAGATGTCAACGTTTGAGTTAGAATTGAGGGGCAGGGAGAAGGGGAGAGAGCTGGGTGATGGGGTCCACGATTGTGGAAGGGTGAGTTATTTCATTACTGTATAAATGTACATACCCCTCAACTCAATCTGACAGTCCTTTTTCTGTTTCCTTTATTCACAGGTCTGGTTCCAGAACTGAAGAGCCAGGCACTTACCCAAGCTTACTATGCCATCTGTGGATCACCCCCAGCTCCAGAGTGTCCATCACTCAGCACACTTCAGAGGAGAGCAGACACCGGATGTCTCCACCCACCCTCAGTGGACAGAAGAGTCACTGCTTTTGAGGAGTGCATGCTCACCCAGCCCCCCATCGGCCCCCTCCTCTCAGGCTCCCTGGCACCATGGACCAAATGACCCCCCTGCCTCTCTGGTCTGGAACCTGCAGGAGGACTTCCTCTGGGGCTTGGACTTCCTGGGTGGGTGGGCCAGCACTTCCCAGTGGCCTCCCCTTCTCACCTTTGGCTCTGCTGGAACACCTGGGGACTCAGTGACCACGTGACCTGATGAGGAACACACCGTGAGATCTGGGCGTCCGACATGATGAAGACCTCAGCGGGACTTTGGGTCCCGGGGACATTTTGGGACAGACTCTCTGGAGGAGTTCAGCTTCCGGTCTCTTGCTGGTTTCTGGCAGGAAAGGGGGGGGGCAGGGGTGCCTGTGAAATGTTATAAATAAAAACAGCGTCACAGACATCATGTTGGTATTTGTAATATTAAATAGCGGGAAAACGTCAATACTTTTCACAGTTTTACACTAATTCCCAATGTCGTGCATTTTAAATATGTTTGCAAATAATAAATGTACAATGTAAGCTCTTATCTGATTGTTGTCTTCCCATTTGTATTGATTTTGAAAAGCTCAAACTCGGTTGAATGTTTCCCAAGCTACGCAAACCTCACCAGAAGAAACGGCCATTATTCTACTAATTCTGGATTCATTTACCTGGAACTGTACACCGCTACAAAAAAATAATCATTTTGAAAATAACTCAAAAATAACAGCGAGTGATGCGTGCGCACACATACCCCAATGCATGCATGTATAGGAACATCTATGCGTGTTTGTCTAGTTCATGCAACTAGATATTAGTATATCACTGTGAATTCACTGTCTATATGTATATTGATGGTTTGTGTAAGGTTGGTTAAATTAACCAATGCACAGTTAAAAAAGACGCATATTACTGTGTCACTTTTACATATTGTATAGCCATTAAATATATTAACTGTTACAATTAACACATATCCTGTTCCGATAACACGGTCCTTTGATCATTTATTCTCCTTGAAGCTGTGCTATGCTGACTATGGTGTGAAAAGTGGGCGGGGCGAGTCTATGGTTTGACCGGTTGTATACTAATTGACCTTTTCACAATTGACCTCGGGAGAATTGACGTTGGGAGAATCGACCTAATTTAGAAGGTCAATTAGGACATATATGCGGGGGGGGCAACCTTACGCAACCCCCCATACAATCCAAAACCCCCCTATACCCCCCACCCAGTCCCCTTATATTATTTATAATCCAAAACCAACCCAATACATACATAGAGTAACTAAAATAATATAAGGTCAATTGTGCAGAAGGTCAATTAGGACCACTATAATAAGGTCAATTGTGCAAAAGGTCAATTGTAAAAGGTCAATTTGGGTAATACCGTTTGACCGGACACGAAAGCTCTGAAGGTCAATGGGAGACCTCGTTACAGGCACATCAAATAATGAAACACCCAGTGGTAGAAGTGTAAAAAAAAAGTAGTGGAACTGTGGTCTTGGCAGGGGAGAGGGGAGGTGGAAGCATAGTGCAAAATATGACAAGTGTTGCAGCCGGGGCATTGCAATAGTCTAAGTGACTAGTACCTAAGGCTCCTATTACAACTTTACAGCTGCACAGGGACAGGAATGGACAAATCCTCTTATAGAATGCTGAATATGGTTGTAAAAAGTAGAGGAATTGTAGACAGAAAAAATAAAAGTAGTGGAACATCGGCCGGACCGTTCCCGCTCACTTCGATCACTGGAAACACTGGAGGCATGTCGCCCACGTATACTGACATACTTCCCATGCCATGGGCCCTTTTCTCCTGGAGCAGGAAATAGCTGGGGGTAAACTTGGCAGATTCAAGGATCCCAGAGACGGAGGAGGATGGCGATGCATCCTCAACTGAGAGAGGCGTTCTTGGAGGCATTTCCAGGAGAAAGCAACCATGGTGTGACTGCCTAAATCACCAGACGGTCCTTGGGGAACCCCCAAATCCAGACATCTCTGAGATGGGAATGATCAGATAAATTTGGCAGTCTATCAGTGCATCTGACGAAATGTTGCAACATGTTGCCTTGTTTCCACCTCACAGAGACCTAGGTGTTGGTTTACACTAGTGGGCCAGGAATGCTCTGCCCACCTCAAGGCCCTCAGGTCTCCTCCCATCACACATCCCAGGCCCCTATACTAGGAATGTTCAGCTAGCAGCCTTGAGGGCATTTCTGCTTAATGTGTTTTGTGTTCCAGGGGCTGCTACTAGACCTGTAGAGGATGCTCAGGGTTCTCTAGCATTTAAGGCTGCTCTGTAGAAGGTGTGTGCTAGGAGTACCCTGATACAGTGCAACACAATGTTACCAACATCAATAAAGTTCACTCTCCATTGTGTCTTGTGTTCCTCCAGACTAGAGGTTTGGCATTGTTCCCAAAATAGTCAGACATGCTCTGTTAGCTTCCTTTTTCTCAGGTGTGGATAGAGGTAGTTGCAGAGGGTAGACCAAGCTCTACAGGCAATCTCTGATACACAGTACATCTCTGTCACATTAAAGGAAGAACTGTCTAAACAGAGCTACTGCGTGTCAGTTTTATTGACAGATGTGTCATGATGTAGGGTAAAAAGCAGGGTTTTTGTTGAAAACCCTCAATTCTCTATGTCAAATGCTCAAATTACCTAACTATTTTGGTAGGAGAGATTTCCTAGGACACAGCTGGGAAAGTCTCTGTGTCCACAGAACCTGCTATGCGTGACTACAGGTTGTCAGCCCCAAGATAAAAGGAAACTGCGTCTGGCTGACTCGGGACTAAAAATGCAGTAATACTTTTCTGTGATTTGAAAGCACACTGTTGACTGGCAGAATGAAAGGAAGTATACAATTATGTGCGCCCTGTGTTCAAAGGACAAAGCTGAAAAGAAATATGGGTTTTAATGACAGCCCCAGGATGACAAGAACTGAAAGCCCATGTAGGCCCAAAATATGGAGAAATATCTTTTTGGCATGAAAAAGGCACATTGTGAGCCGAGAGACAAAAAGGCAGCTTTTCATTTTCAGCTGCCACATTAAAAATGATGTGTGCAAGACACTGAGTCAAAAGGGCCTTGCATGCGATTGACCAAGGCCAGCAGAATTAAAGGATGATTCTACATGGAAAGAAGGGCTTTGCAAACACTGAAACTGAAATGTCTAAATGTGTGTGCATTTAGCAGCTGGAAATAAAGACACAGAGAAAAATAAGTTCTTGCCAAAATGAACATTTCGCGTGAAGGGCCTTGAACAGTGATGGCGAGATGCAATTTATTTAAAAAAAATTAAAGGCTTCACATGAAAAATAAATTCAACAGATTGAAAAGGCAATAATTTCATTCAGAGGCAACATTGAAAAGGCCTTATGGGCCCAAGGAAATAGAACCTTCACCAATATAAGTGGCTTTGGCTAGAGGAATGACTGCTGTTAAGATGGATTCCTGAACTCTGACCTGGTGGGCAGAGATTCAGAAGGCCAGCCTAGTTTCTTGGAACAGGGTCAACTTCTGGACAAGCCAGACCTATCAAGGTAGCATTGGCGGCGGTCAAGACTAGGGGCCTCATCACGAGTTGGGCACTAACCCCGGCGGTATTACCACCAGGGCTGTTAGCCCTACCGCCAAACCCCCCGGTGCTATTAAGCCCAATCAGAGTCTTGGCAGAATGGTAAGTCCCTATTTCCCGTTGGGCCCACGCAGCAGATTTGCCCCCAGCTCAGAGCTGGGGGGAAATCTGCCAAGCCTGTGATTTGGCGGACCCTTAAATGCAGCGATAATAGAGTTACCGCTGCATTTAAGGGTTACTGCCAAACTCGTGATGAGGCCCTTAGTCTCAGGAAGGGTGAGTGTGACTGAAAGACCTCAATGAGCACACACAGTGAAGGACGCTACAAATCACTCCCAGTCAGGTGTATATATATTAAAAATACATGAACATTTATTCAAGGCCTTTGAACTCAAACACAAAGCAATTATCAACCGTAGTACATCAAACCAATACAACACTACTGTAACACATATATACAATATCAAGTGGCCTAAAGGATTGAAGCACAGAATAGGTCCACAACCGCAAAGGAAAGGGAGCAAGCAGTGCAAATAGACTTTAGGCAGTTCTTCATCAATCAATTCCTAACTGATAGGCAGTCCAGTCCCTACGAAGAGTGGAGCCTAGTGCTTAAATGTACTTTCAAATGTTAGTGCACGCCATATTGCAGAAGGGCGAAAACAAGGTCTCTTGCAGGGGCTGTAGCAGCTCAAAAAGGTGGGTGAGGCGATGAAGAACAAGTTCCCACTATTTGCGGAGGTTCTCCCCAAACTGGCAGAACAGGTTCCAGGAGTTGGGAAAGGGACGGTAATACATGCTACCTGTGGAAAGGTGAGTGGCCCTCAGGGGACACTCATGCATAATAGTGTATAGATGCGCCAAGGGCTAGGATGAGGATATGGAGAAATATGGCAACAATAAGGACCTGTATAACAATAATAATAGGCCCTATGAAAACAATAGGGAGACCTCTGAAAAGAATAAGCACCTCCATGGCAACAATAACAATCCCTATGATAAAAATAGGGTGACCTATAACAAGAATAAGGATCCATATGCCAACAATAAGCACCTCCATGGCAACAATAACAATCCCTATGACAAAAATAGGGTGACCATGACGAGAATAAGGAACCATATCGCAACCATAAGGACCTCTACGGCAACAGTACGGTGACCTCGGATGAGAACAAGGAGCCATATGGCAACAAGAAGGAGCCCCAAGACAAAATAAGGACCACTATAGCAACAATAACAGGCCCTATGAAAGGGCAACCAGCCCTATGGCAACAGTAGGGTGGCCTAGGACAAGAATAAGGAGCCATATGGCAACAATAGGGACATCTATGGCAACAATAACAAGCCCCATGACCGGACGAGCAGAGCTATGACAGGAATAGGATGGCCTATGACGAGAATAAGGAGCTATATGCGAACAACAAAGAGCTCTATGGCAAAAACAAAAGGCCCTATGACAACAATTCAGTGACCTATGATGAGAATAAGGAGCCGTATGGCAACAATAAGTACCTCTATGGCAACAATGACATGCCCTATGACAAAATAGGGAGAACTATGAAAAGAATGAGGACCTCTATAACACAATAACAGGCCCTGTGACAGCGCGAGCAGCCCTATGGCAGCAGTATGGTGACCTAGGAGGAGAATAAGTAGCCATATGACAACAATAAGGACCTCTATGGCAACAATAGCAGGCCCTATGACAGGATGAGCAGACCTATGACAACAGTGTTACCCAGGATTAAAATAAGGAGCCATCTGGCAACAGTAAGGAGCTCTATGGCATCAATAACAATCCCTATGGCAGAAATAGGGTCACCTATGACGAGAATAAGTATCCGTATGGCAACAATAAGGACCTCTATGGCAACAATAGTAGGCCCTATGAAAAGAATAAGGACATCTATGGTAACAATAACGGGCTCTATGACATGACAAGTAGTGCTATGGCAGCAGTAGGGTGGCCTATGACGGGCATAAGGAGCCATATGGCACCAATAAGGAAATCTATGGCAACAATAACAGGCCCTATAACACCAATAGGGAGACCTATGAAAAGAATATGGATCCATATGGCAACAATAAAAAAGAGCTCTATGGCAAAATTCACAGTCACTATGAGAAACATTTGGTGTGCTAGGACGAGAATAAGGAGCCATATGGCAACAACAAGGACCTCTAATGCAACAATAAAAGGCCCGATGAAATGAATAAGTCCCTCTATGGTATAATAATGGGCCCTATGACAGGGGGAGCAGCACATGGGAACAGTAGCATGACCTAGGACGAGAATAAGGAGCCATATGGCAACAAAAATGACCTCTATGGCAACAATTACAGGCCCGATGAAAAGAATAAGGACTTCTGTGGAAACTATAATGGGCCCTATGACAGGACAAGCAGTGTTATGGCAGCAGTAGGGTGGCCCATGACGAGAATAAGGAGCCAAATGCAAACATTAAAGAGCTCTATGGCAAAAATAACAGGCCCTATGACAAAATTGGATGACCAATAATGAGAATAAGGAGCCATATGGCAACAATAAGTACCTCTACGGCAACAATAACAGGCCTTATGACAAAATAGGGAGACCTTTGAAAAGAATGGACCCTATGACAGGGCGAACATCCCTATGGGAACAGTAGGGTGACGTAGAATGAGAATAAGGAGCCATCTGGCAACAATAAGGGGCTCTATGGCAACAGTACGCAGACCTAGGATGAGAATAATGTGTTTGTTTGTTATTTATTTTATTTATAAAGCGCTCCAGACCCGGGGGTATATGGGCGCTCAAGAATATGGTTACATGGCAGGTATATACATAGGGGCAAGAGTGCCAAATGTATACAGTTACAAATATACAATAGATACAAAAGCAGTCAAAAGTGTAAAATTTCAGAATATATTTGTCATGAATGCATAAGAGACGGAGTTATAGAGGCTGAGGTGGTGTTAGTTATTTATTCAGTATCCAGGCGATGACCTGGGTTCTAAATGGTTGAAATGTAGGGATGGATTTGATGTTCAGTGGAAGTGTGTTCCAAAGTTGGGCAGCTAAGACCGGGAAACTGGATCCGCCGGCTCTTTTACGGGAGTATTTGGGCACCACCAGGCTTAGTGTGTTGGTGAATCTTTTGATTCTGGTGGTAGGTTTCAAGGTAAATTTGTCAGTTAGATAAGGCGGGGCAAGGTGGTTGACGGCTTTGTAAGTGAGGCAGATAGTTTTTAGATCGACTTTTTGTTGTATGGAGAGCCATTTACATGATTTTCTAATAGCAGAGATGTGTTCTCTCCTAGGGATATTAAGAGTAGCTCGGAGTGCGTTATTTTGGAGGACATGTAATTTGTTGATTACGGATTTGTTTGCACCTGCATATAAGCCATTGCAGTAGTCAAGTTTGGACTGAATAAGTGCTCTGGCTAGTGTGAGGCAGCTATTGGTGGATAGCAGTGGTCTGCAGGCCCTAATCAGCTTACCTGTGTAGGCAGTGGCTGAGGCAGTCATAATGATGTGTTTGGATAGGTTGGTAGTGGTATCTAGATAGAAACCAAAGGTTTTTACGCTTTTTGCGATGGGAATAGCATTACCATCAATGGTGAAGTTGGTATAGCTGTGGCTAAGTTTCTGTATGGTTTTGGGGGATCCGACAAGGAGCAATTCAGTCTTGTCATCATTCAGGCAGAGGCCATGTGTGGCCATCCATGCCTGAATGATGGAGAAGACTTTGTTGATCCGGCTAATGTCCGTGTTGTAGTTACCGGATAGAGTTAGGAGTATCTGGGTGTCATCTGTATAATTGGTGTAGGTGACACCCAGATGGTCCAACTTGTCGAATAACGGCTTTGTAAAAATGTTATACAAAGTGGGCGAAACACAGGAGCCTTGTGGGACACCACAAGTGATGGGAATCGGGTCGGCCGCTGCTAGAGGAGAGAAGACACGCATGGTCCTGTTATCGAGGAAAGATTGGATCCATGTGATTGCCGAATGGGAGAAGTGTGCTGCTGTTGACGGGTGGTAACAAAGGATTTTGTGGTCAACCAGGTCAAAAGCAGCAGAGAGGTCTAAAAGAAGGAGGATGGCAGCCCTACCTTTGTCTTTGAGTTCGTCGATCTGACTTTTGAGATCAACAAGGGCCGTTTCTGTCCCATGTTGAGGACAAAAGCCCGATTGACGGATTCCTAATAGTTGCTTGGTTTCTAGGTATTCTTGACTTTGTATGTAGGCCACTCTGTCTAGGATTTTTAGTAAGAAAGGGACCGTGGTGATAGGTCTATAGTTGGTTGGTATAGACGGGTCGAGTGTTTTTTTTTTAACAGTGGTAGAACCCATGATTGTTTCAGGTTGCTTGGGATTGAGTTGCTGGCGAATGATAGGTTTATTAGTTTGGTGATGAACGGGGATAGATCCCTGGCTGCCTCTTTTATGATCTGGGCGGGGCAGCTGTCCCCTTTACAGTTAGAAGGTTTCAGGGAGGCAATAATTTTTTGTACTTCGGGTATGGTTACCTTTTTGAAAGTAAAGCCTGAGTTGATAACAGTGAGCGATGGTGGGGTAGGACTGGGTGTTGAGCTTGAAGTAAGTTGTTGTCGTTTATTTTTAATTTTGGGTTGGAGCCCCGTAATTTTGTTGGCGAGGGCATTCTGGATGCCTGTGCACCAGGGTTTATCCTTGGTGCAGGTATCTGTGGGTGGATTGGGGTTTTCAAGTTCCTTCAATATGTTAAATAGTTCTCTCGTGCTGGACCCTGCCTGGGTTATCCTGGAGTTGTAGGATTCTTTTTTAGCACATATTATCTCATTTTTGTAGATAGTGGTAATGTTAGTAAGCTTAGTTCTATTATCTGGAGAGAGAGTAGTTTTCCACAGTGTTTCTAGTTTGCTTTTTTGTTGTCTGAGAAGTTTCAATTCAGGAGTGTACCAAGAGTTCAGGTGAGCTTTTGGTTTACCTTTGCGCATTTTCAGCGGGGCAATGATGTTGATAGCTTTAGATATGAATTCGTTGTAGGTGTTGACTAGCAGGTTTAAGTCAGCTGTTTCTGGTAGAACGTTCAGACTGGGAATTACCAGAGGTATTATGGCTTCAGCTGTGATGTTACTCTAATTCCTAGTTGGGCACGCCGGTGCAATAAATGTCTGTTTGGGCACTAAGTTATTGATATTGATATCTAGCGAGAGGAGATGGTGGTCCGACCAGACAAGAGGTAGAGGGTCCTTAAGGGTAATGTTGCAGTTAAGGGCAGCTAACCAATCGAGAGTCCTACCTTTCATATGGGTAGGTTTGGAGCAGAATTGTATGAGGCCATGCTCTGATAGTGTAGTGGTCAGGGAAGTAGCGTGGGTGTCAAGAGGGTCATTAAACCCGAGATTGAAGTCCCCAAGGATGATGATTTGAGCTGAGGGTTTAGAACTTTCGGCTATTAGGGGTGTGATATCTTCTTCAAATGATCCAGGCGGACCTGGGGGTCTGTATATTAAATGCAAGGTTATGGTGCTTTTGGGGGAGGTTTGCAGTTTGACTGTGAGGTGTTCACATGATATTAGTTCCTATTATTGTTGAAGATTCTGGCGCCGAGTCTGTTATTGAGCTCAGTCAAGTAGGGAGTGGTGGTGTGTGTGTCTGGTTGGACAGTAGATCTAATGGGGCTGCGATCGTGAGTTGGGCGTGGTGGGCTTGTGCTAGGTCTATCAATGTTGCTGTGGGATAGAGAGTCAGCTGAATGGACACTACTATGGGTGGGACGGACATGATGGTAGCTTACAGGGAAGGCTGGAGTAGTGGGCAGGAAAGGTGTAGGGCAGGCGATGGGGTGATGCCTTGGGCAGGCAGGTCTAGCTAAGCCATTTTTATATGCTATGTAGCTATTACTGCTACAGGGTACATTGTTTTGTATGAGATAAAATGGGAACATGATAAAGGTGAGCCAGAGTTGCATAGTGGTGGCAGTGAGGCAGAGGCACAATGTCGAGGTAAACAATATGGCGACGGTTATCAAATGATTGCATCAATACAGTGAGACATCAGTGGAGGTAGATAAGTACCAAATAACGGCAGAAGCACAGGGTCCGGCTAGTCACGCATGACAGCATGGGCATGGGCGGTACCGCAGTAGAAGTGATACGTTAAATGGTAGAGCTCGATTAAATGCAATGGTAGTTTGCCATCTTAGTGCTAGTTTAGTATCAGGTGGAGGCATTAATGCAATAAAAGAGTAGGCATCAAGGTGCTGGTGCTAAGTTATGGCACGGTGGCAAACCCGCTCTAGGACCGGGCACAATGGGGCAGAGGTACAGGTACGTTGTGGGGTCTAGCGTGGAATCATACAAGGTACACAGCAGGGGCGGGTACAAATTGGGTAGAGGCAACATAGGGTATAGCAGTGTCAGGTAGTGGCGGCAGGAGCAGTGACAATGCTGTCTAAGGGAGTAAGGAACAGCTTTTTCAATAGGCGCGGACCGAAGATGCTAGTACAGTTTGACACTTAAAGCTATAACTGCTGCCGAGAACACATTTGGGAAAGTACAGTACATCTAAAGCAATTAAGGTTACTCGGATGGGTACAGATTGCATACATGTATACAGGGTGTGCCGTGAACGCAGGATGGCAGAATGTAAGGCGGCAGAACAACATTAACAACTTAGTGGCAGTGCAAAGTAAATCTAGGTGGACAGATCGAGCATGCATTCAATAACACAATGTGTTTGTTGCCTGACACAGTGACTTATGAGCGCTTGCATATATTACATTGCAAAGTGTGTGTATATGCTATGGCACGTTAGACAAGTTATGCATTGCAATGTTACATGGCAGTTTTAGCGGTGGGGACTGCAAATCACTATAAAAACTGCACTTTTAAAAGTGGGGTGTCAATTTACGGATATCGCAGTCACACGGTTCTGTAGAGGAAGTGGAAGTCATGCATTGCAAAGAAAGACGGCTTGCAATGTTGTAGGGGCGACCAGAAGGTTAGTGTTCCGTTGACTGGTGTAGATGGTGGGTGGCTTACCTGGAGCAGAGCGGAGGGCAGCGGTCGGGGCCCAGGCTCCTACGGCTCCGGACAGGCTCAAGACAGGGGTAGCCTTTGTGTGTCTGCCTTCGTGTAGAGGCCGGCTCTCGCCTACCAGCTCTCATTGGTGGCAATAAGCGGTGCGGCGGCCAATCGGTGGCCCTGATGATGCAGCAGGGGAAAACAGAATGCTGCAGATCTCAGGATCGGTGATCGGCCATCTTGGAGGGCTTTAGCCTCATGGTAGACAATGGCGATTTTGATGCGTGTCGGCCTAGGTGGCTACTGGTGAGCTGCTGCACAAATTCAGGCATCAGGCAGCATAGCGTGGGTCGATGCGTGGCGGTTCCGCAGATTTAAAGAATAAATATCTGATTTTTATAATCAGGCTGTATAGGGGCCGTCCAGCTTACCTATAGACAGGTGGAAGCATGAAGCCCTTTCTAACACTGCTCCTGCAGTGCTATGGGGGAGAGCTCCTGCTCCTGCACGGGTCGGTGGAGGTGTAGGCTGCCATATGGCAACAATAAGGAGCCCTATAACAAAATTGCAAGACCTATGATGAGAATAAGGAGCCATTTGGCAACAATGAGGACCTCTATGGGAACAATAACAATGCCTATGACAAAGATAGGGTGACCTATGACAAGAATAAGTATCCATATGGCAACAATAAGGACCTCTATGGCAACAATATCGTGCCCTATGACAGGACAATTTATAATATAAGGGGGTAGTGCTACTATACTATGACAGGACGAGCAACCCTTTGGCAGCATTAGGATGGTCTATGATGAGAAATAAGGAGCTATAGAGCAACAAAAAGGACCTCTATGGCAGCAATAAAAGGCACTATGACAACAGTACAGTGACCTCGGATAAGAACATGGAGCCATATGGCAACAAGAAGGAGCCCATGACAAAATAAGGATCACTATAGCAACAATAACAGGCCCTATGACAGGGCGACCAGCCCTATGGCAACAGTAGGGTGGCCTATGATGAGAATAAGGAGCTATATGGCAACAATAAGGACCTCTATGTAAACAATAACAGGCCCCAGGACCAGACGAACAGCGCTATTGTAGCAGTAGGGTGGCCTATGACGAGAATAAGGAGCTATATGTGAACAATAAAGAGCTCTATGGCAAAAACAACAAGCCCTATGAGAAGAATTGGGTGAGCTATGACGAGAATAAGGAGCCATATGGCAACAATAAGTACCTCTATGGCATCAATAACAATTCCCATTGCAGAAATAGGGTCACCTATGATGAGAATAAGTATCTGTATGGTAACAATAATGACATCTATGGCAACAATATCGTGCCCTATGATAGGACGAGTAGCACTATGGTTACAGTAGGGTGACCTATGACGAGAATAAGGAGCTTTATGGCAACAATAAGGAGCCCTATGACACAAATAGGGGGACCTGTGACAAGAATAAGGAGCTCTGGGTAAGGAATGAGGAGCTCTAGGACAGGAAAAAGGAGCAGTGTGGCAGGAATATGGATCCCCTTATGATAGGAATAATGAGCCCTAGGGCTGGAATAAGGAGTCCTATGGCAGGAATATGGTGCCCTATGGCAGGAATATGGGGCCCTATGACAGGAATATGGAGCCCTATGACAGGAATATGGAGCCCTATGACAGGAATATGGAGCCCTAAAACAGGAATAAGGAGCCCTGTGGCAGGAATAACAGACGCTATGAAAAGAATAAGGAGCCATAAATCCTCCAGCGCCATGATACCCTCGGTTGCACATGCGCTTAATAAGTTAATTTAACATAACATAACATAACAAAACATATGCAAACAATGGCGAGCCCTATGGCAACAACACTTGAAGCCCTACCACAACAAGGAGGGCCCCCATGGCAACAACAAGGAGCCTTATAACAGCAATGCCCGGCCACAGGACAGCAATGAGGGGCCATGTGAGAGAAGCAAAGTGCCCAACGACCGCGACAATGAGCTGTATGACTTCTACACGCATAATAACTCGCCCCATTCCAGTCGGGGCACCCCCAAGCCTCCGTTCATTAGATTATTCCTGATTTCATAGTCATGTTAATGTTAATGTTAATGTTAAAGGACATTTGTACCACGAAAGAGGAAGATAGGGTGGGTTAGTGGGAGAAAGCAGGAAAAGTGCAAGAGAGCAGTGATGTGCTGTTGGCGGTCTTAGCCCAGTGGGTCCGTTGGCTGGGCCTGGGGTGTTTGCGGCCGATAGTCGTCGTGTACTGTTGTGGAAGTCTATGTGTGATTTTTGTTGTGTTGTTGCAATTGTCTTGATATTGGGCAAAATCTTCCTCGGGGCCAGCCCTTTGAGAGCAAAAATACCCAATTCAGCCCAAAATACAGGTTCTATTGTGCTGAGCAGTGATCTCATGCTAGTGACAAATGACACCCTCAAAGATAAAGCATATTTATTCTAAGCAGTGAATTTCATATACATTTGGGATTCAAGTTAGAGAGTATTACAAAGCATAAAACAAAGAGCAATGCAAAATATAGTGAAACATGGAACTTAGATAAACATAGAGAAACATAGAGAAATATAGAGAAACATAGAGAAACACAGTCTTACGTCCCTTAATCTCAGCCCTGGGAGACCTGGGTTTCTCATAGAAAAACAAGGCTGGAGGACACCGTGAGAGCCAATTCCGGGCACCTGACTGTACACGAATCAAGTCCACAGGCGATCTCCCCCTGATCCCATGTGTGCATGGATGTTTTATAATCTCTTGCTGTCAGTCACCATGACGCATAGTTCCAGAACTTTCTCTGTGAGGCTGGTTCATGGAAAAAACCCAGCTCTCTCTGAGATGCTCCCTGCTCGCTCCTACCCCCTCCCTTGGTTCCCATCTGCGCTGGCTGAGGAATGTCTTATCAGTACCTTCCCAGAGAAAAGGAAGATTAGCTTGGAGCCAGGCCTACCGTTAGTGAGGCTGAATATTCTAAGGGAAGCAGGGATGTATTAACCCCATCTGCAAGCTCTAAAAGGCATGCACTCATAGCTTAGTGTTTATAGCGCTTAAGACTGGCTATCTAAGCGCTATATAGGTGCCATGATGTTCCAAACACTCCAAAAATACCTATTAGCTACATAGCTAGGGGCCCTCCCTGCCTGTCTATCAACAATGCTTAATTTGACCTATTTCATACTAGGCCTGCATATTCCTTGTAGCTCACTACTGCATAATGGAAGTGCTACAACAGACTACTGTCAGCATTTTTAGCACATACTTTGAATACACTATTGGCTTTCAGCGGCTAATGCTGTCATCTAAAGCCCTGATTGGCAAGGTTGCAATTTCGTGTATCACTACATTCCACCCCTATTCAACGTTTGTGCGACAAATGCTGACTAATACCTATCAATATAGTATTTAGTGCAGTGATAAAGACCTTGGGGCTTTGCAAGAGGTTTAAGCAAACTATCTTATAGCGGTTAGTTAGCGTGGCATGCAAGGTAAAACACTACCTAAACAAAAATGTACACAAAGTGAACAGTGACATATACCCTTGCCAAAACCTGGCCTACACAAAAATACCTACGCCAAGTGAACATGGACATTTACTCTAGCCAAAACATGGCCTACACAAAAATACCTAAATCAATTTTGTATAACTGATTGTCAGTTAAAAAGCAGCATGCAGTTAAAATGTCAAGGCAATCCAGTGTAGTCTAATCTACAATGCACTATTGCATTTATGTATGGTTACCAATTCTAAAACCTGGCAGCCTTTCACCCTAAGGGCCTACCCTCCCCCTGATCCCAGGGCATTCAAGCGTGACTATGGGCTGTGTGACTAGACACTTCCCCCAGGTAGGTGGAACCCAACCAGAAACCATCTAATTTCGTGAACAAGGTGAACCCATGGGCACCAGGTTGTCTAAATAAAAACAATTCTACTAATTTACATCAAAGCATGGCATGTGTTATTCATGCAATCAAAAAGCAAGCAATTCAATCCATATGTATGCTGGTAACTGTAGCTCTGCGTGCCAGTGTGTGGAGGATGGTTGCCCCCACCCAGTAAAAAGCCAACACCTGCTGATTTAACAATGTTTGCCATACAATGCATCGTGTGTATTTAGCAGTCTTGTTGACCTGCCCTATGGCAGACAAAAATGTCTTCATGTCTAAAATTCTGTTATCTTCAATTGGCTGTCAATACTTGTAGCAGTGCTGGGCATATCAATGGGCCCCACTAGGCCAGAAGTTCTATAGCAGAGCTGGCATCAGAACCCATAGTGGCTAGCTTATTGTGCACAGTTTCTATGTCACAAGCATATAAAGCTCCTGCAATTAATGAATCTAGCTCCCTAGCTACGCGCACTCTAGTGATGGGCCATAGAAATGGACTCCATTTGTAGCAGCTTGGTAGTACTAAGGAAACATTGCCTCATGATAAATCTATGTCTAAGTGTAGCACTGTAATAATGAAGGTGTGCATTACCAGTCTACAATTTACATGTTGTCTTACCACTGGAAAATCTAACAGGTTCACAGTGTCTACCTTCTGTGACTTGGAGAATACCCTTCTTCAAGTGGGATATCTACCATATACAATATTAACTTTAGCCACAAACACCATACTACTATCCGGCAGTGGCTGTTTCATCACACCATGGAAAAAATTCATTTAGTCAAGTTATAGTTCATTAAATCTTGGCGAGAACACTCGCTGCAGTTCTTGGTCAGAAAAACATCACATTAGACAAATTAAACAAATGGTATCCATTCAGTGACAAAAGATGCCTGACAATGTGCCAGGCCAGTACACTAGCAATTCCATGTGGATACTCATTTGTAGCGCTTTTCCAAAGAATTATTCCAAATGTTTACAATCAAAAGGTGACTCTTTGCATTAGTGTGCTGGAGACAGCTGTCCCCACAAAAACATGAAACTGGTTGGTTTAACAAAAAACGTGTCACACTCTGTGTCATAAAATCAAACATCAAGTCAGTCATGGTTTCATTTACCTGCCTTAAGCTGGCTGTAAAAGTATCCAGTGTTTCAAAGATTACCATTTCAAATTATAGCTCATACACTTGGCAGCATTACTTCAATTAAGAATCTTAACCTACGCACAGGTGACTTTGATGTGCGCACTCATCTTATCTCAAAATTAATTACGCTCCTGCTTGCATAATTCTGCTGCCCCAACAGTTCATAAATCATTCTCCTGCCTACGTGCAATGTAGAATATTTTTTTTTTTCAAAAAACAAAACATCTCTGGTTAAAGCCATTCAGTTGGAAGAGTAAAACCATTTGGTTTTTTCAGATTCATCTCAACAGTGCATTTAAAAACCATTTTTCAATGTGTTAGCATTCAATTGCTGTGTCACACAGCTGTATGTGGTGCCTGATGTTACAGTCCACAATTCATTGTCCATAGTCCTTTAAACAAGAAAGGGCAAAACATGTCATTTAAATGTGTAGCATCAAATACTTGATAATTAGCCAAGTCTGCACCGTGCCAGTTCAGCAAAAGTTATTACTCTGTTGGACACTATTCGCAGGTTACAGCATTGAGTGCGGTGCAGGGCACGTTAAAGTTGAAATAGCATGTCGCAGTGGCTCGCTTTCTCTGAGAATGCGTCTGACCCTTCTTTGATCAGTGTCACCCACAAACTGCATATTAATTTCTGATATTATGAAATGTCTTGTCGTGCTTTGCCTAGGCAAAATACAAACAGAAATGTTAGGATTTCATCAAAACTTCAATATCAGCGTTATCCACCCCTTCCCATAATACCACCCCCATCTTCAAAAAGTCTCATCAGGTAACTACACACTTTGTCATTGCTACTGCAATTATTTATCACCTTTCTGCATGTTTCTGGGGGCTTATTTACACTCAACCATACGGGGTGTAACTGCCTAATCACAAACTCATTTGTGCAATGCAATCATAGCTGGTCAATGGTACCTCAGACTGATCTGTGCTTTTACAAAGCCATATAGTAAGTACCCAGGTCGCACAATGCTTTTCTTTTTCACCAAAGCGATCACAAATGCCAGGCGCCAACTTGCTTCCAGTGTCCCATGATCTTGGTTTAGGTTGCCCTGCTGGCATCACTCCATTTTTCAAAGGTAAAGTCTTTCAGTCCAATACCGCTTACAGTTGTACAAGCAGCTTTGTTTATTTATCTTTCTTTTCTTAGCAGTGTCTTTTCAAGCCTCTGGTTTTTTCACTTGTCATTTTTTCAAAGGGCGTTTGCTGTTTTTGAACCACCCCTTTGAGTGCGATAGTCTAAGCCAGTTTCTTTTGTTGCTTCAACAAATCATTCATTCTTGCACTAAGCCGTGTGGCTTCTGGATCATGGCTAATGTGCAGTGTTCATGTTGTACTTCAAAGCCCCGCTCTGCATGTTGTCTCTTGCAAACCGGCTAAGCACTTTTGTCAGTTTTGCTTCCATCTGGAATGCCATAATGTCTTTGTCAGTTACTCCATCCCCTGGCAATGTAGCTTGCAGTTTGCCAGATGTGTATTTTCTCTTCTCAAAGCGCCTAGAGGTTTCTTCTCCAGTGCACAGCGCTTTACTTCAGTTCACATCACATGGAGCATTGGAATGCAGCTTGCACAGCAATAGCGCTTTACTTCACTTCACATCACATCACATGGGAATGCGGTTTGCACAGTAATGTCTGTTGGAATGGGCAGCTGTCTTTTCTTGGCCCATTCACAGATGCATAGGTAAATGTTCAGATGTGATGTGCCCGTCTGCCATCCTGCATGAAGCCTTTGCTCCGTACCACAGTTTACTGGGCAAATTCTTTACTTTTTGAACAGCTCTCTGTTTTTGCTCCCCCTTCCTCAGGAATGCAGGCATGTTTATCTTTCGTGTGCACCTGGCAGCACCATGAGCACGCAGCTTATCTCTTTTGCCTATAACTCTTATACTGTGGCGGCTTCACTCGTTTCAGACAGTTCATCCAAATTAACTCTTTCTTGTACTGTTTCTGCTTTTGTTTGCCTTCACGCACCTCGCCCAAGACAGCTTCAAGGCACAAGCTCTGCACACACAGCAAGACTCTTGTTTTTCAAAAGCGGCACTTTTCTTGTCATTTTTCTACTCCATGTAATTTTGCAAAATGTCAAAGCGTCTTTTTTTTTCTTGTAATGTGCGATCTTTCAAGAGAACTCACAACCCATTAAATCTTTGTGCTATCTTATCACACACAGATGTCAATTCTGTTGTACCATTGCCAAACTATAACCACTCATTTCAGTGCATTTAAAAAATAAAAATGCCATATTTAGTGCAGCTCCCTGCACGTTTTTTTTTCTGCAAGAACAACCCACACTCTATTGCTTGTGGGCTGTTTAATGTGTCAACAACATTTTTCCCCATGTATCACAGTCAACAGGACACTATTTCCAAATCATACATCACTTATAAGGCAACAGCACAAATCCATGGCATAGCATGG
Source organism: Ambystoma mexicanum (assembly GCF_040938575.1). Classification (NCBI taxonomy): domain Eukaryota; kingdom Metazoa; phylum Chordata; class Amphibia; order Caudata; family Ambystomatidae; genus Ambystoma; species Ambystoma mexicanum. The sequence continues at coordinate 229,518,264 of NC_090921.1, read as the reverse complement.
GGACAGTCAAAAAATACTCCAGGAGCAATTTAGAAAAATATAAATTGTTTTTCCCCCCAACCATTGCAAGCTGATTCTGCAATTTCAAATCAGTACACAAAAATCGAAAATCCAAATAACATTCACTCACTTTCCTTTTAAGTGAGTCTCTCACCCAATATAAGCATGGCACAGCCTAAAATGCAATATAACCATTTTAGTGTGTTTCCTTTAAACAGAATTTGCCACCATTAGCACATGGAATTTTACAGTTGCCAAAAGAAAGAAAAAAACTCTTTAGGCTCTCAGCACAGATGTTACTCATTCTCCTAAGCATGGCTCATTCCCCTTCCTCATTATTCAGGAATGCCAACCCTTCAAAAGCATATATCAAAAAAGACGAACCTTCGCCTCCGAACATTACAGCCCCCACTCGCTAGCACACTGGGGCTGAGTCAATGGTTAAATCACTATTCACAATTTGCATGTCAAATCCCTGCAATTATTTTTTTTTTTTTCCTGCCCTCATGACAGAATAGAGATGAGAACTCCGTCTCATTATGCATTCCAAATTACAACTTTAAACTGGGAAACCACATGATAAAATTCTTTTTCTAATTGAGCATACATCTTTCTTAACCATTCATCGGAGTGCTTTAAACAAAGCCATTTCCCGCTCGTTTATTGCCTTGTACTCCCTGGCACCAATCCCATGCAATAAGTCAGTCACGACTGATTTACTGAAGGGAGTCTTAACCACACAAGCTATCGGCCACGGCAAGCCGACACAACATTGCTGCCTTTTGAAGTCTCAGAGCTGCAGTGAGACCATCAAGGAAATGCGACAGCCTGCTCCCCACTCTACACTGTGTTCTCTCACACCATTTGTCATGTCAGCATGGCACTGCTCTTCACAAATCCCACAAAGCTGCCACCAAATGTCTTGATATTGGGCAAAATCTTCCTCGGGGCCAGCCCTTTGAGAGCAAAAATACCCAATTCAGCCCAAAATACAGGTTCTATTGTGCTGAGCAGTGATCTCATGCTAGTGACAAATGACACCCTCAAAGATAAAGCATATTTATTCTAAGCAGTGAATTTCATATACATTTGGGATTCAAGTTAGAGAGTATTACAAAGCATAAAACAAAGAGCAATGCAAAATATAGTGAAACATGGAACTTAGATAAACATAGAGAAACATAGAGAAATATAGAGAAACATAGAGAAACACAGTCTTACGTCCCTTAATCTCAGCCCTGGGAGACCTGGGTTTCTCATAGAAAAACAAGGCTGGAGGACACCGTGAGAGCCAATTCCGGGCACCTGACTGTACACGAATCAAGTCCACAGGCGATCTCCCCCTGATCCCATGTGTGCATGGATGTTTTATAATCTCTTGCTGTCAGTCACCATGACGCATAGTTCCAGAACTTTCTCTGTGAGGCTGGTTCATGGAAAAAACCCAGCTCTCTCTGAGATGCTCCCTGCTCGCTCCTACCCCCTCCCTTGGTTCCCATCTGCGCTGGCTGAGGAATGTCTTATCAGTACCTTCCCAGAGAAAAGGAAGATTAGCTTGGAGCCAGGCCTACCGTTAGTGAGGCTGAATATTCTAAGGGAAGCAGGGATGTATTAACCCCATCTGCAAGCTCTAAAAGGCATGCACTCATAGCTTAGTGTTTATAGCGCTTAAGACTGGCTATCTAAGCGCTATATAGGTGCCATGATGTTCCAAACACTCCAAAAATACCTATTAGCTACATAGCTAGGGGCCCTCCCTGCCTGTCTATCAACAATGCTTAATTTGACCTATTTCATACTAGGCCTGCATATTCCTTGTAGCTCACTACTGCATAATGGAAGTGCTACAACAGACTACTGTCAGCATTTTTAGCACATACTTTGAATACACTATTGGCTTTCAGCGGCTAATGCTGTCATCTAAAGCCCTGATTGGCAAGGTTGCAATTTCGTGTATCACTACAGCAATGTAGTGCTTATTGTTGTGCTGTAGGTTTGTGGTTGTGTTTGTTCGGAGTTTGAGAGGTGTATGCAGAGAAGGGAAATTGTTTGTGGAATTGGTTAGTTGGCATCTCTATCCTGAATTGAGGCGCAGGGCTTGTGTAGTCTCCCCTGATGCGCCATTGATCTGGGCCCATCTTGCATTCAATGTCCCTTTCATATCTGTCTCCCACCTCAACGAGCCTCCCTCACCACCCCACCTATCCTCCATTCCTACGTCTGGGGCCGGAGCACCTGCCAATTGACCACCACTCAGCTAGTGTGGTGATTGTCTTTGTCTCGACAAATCAATTGACACGTTGGTACCTGATGGCAACTAAGGGGGGTGAGGTTGTTGGTGGGATTTTCTGGGGTAGTTGGCTCTGTCTCCATGTGTTTCAGTCTATCTGGTGTCATCCGTCCCAGTACTGCGGGAGCTACCCTGTCGGTTCTGGGCTTTCAGTATCCTTTCCAGTATAGTCATCCTTTTCCTCTGTTGTTTCGGTTTTCAGTTTGAGTCTGTGGTCTTGAAGAGCCAGGTTTTTAGTAATTTTCTGAATTTGTGGTGATCTTCCGTGTTTCTTATCTCTTTTGGGATGTTGTTCCAGGTTTTTGCGGCTAAGTGGGAGAAGGAGGTGCCTCCAAGTTAGTTTTTTCTTAAGGTATGGTTTTTGTTCCAGGTGGATTTCGTTGCTGGATCGGAGGGGCCTCTTTGGTTTCTAGACTGTGATTTTCTTTTGAAGGAATTCTGCTCCTTGTCCTCTGATTGCCCTGTGTGTTATGCACATAGTTTTGAAGGTGATGCAATGCTTTACTGGGAGCCAGTGTAGAGTTTTTAGGGCAGGAGTGATGTGGTCTCTTCTGGATAGTTTGAGGAGTAGTCTGGCTGCCGCATTTTGGATTCGTTGTAGTTTCTTCAGGGGGTATTCCTGTATTCCGAGGTAGAGGCTGTTTGCATAGCCGATTCTATAGTGAGTGTTTTGTGTGTAAAGGGGACAAATGGTAGGATTCTTCTTGCCGTGTGGAGGAGGAAGAAACATTTCTTCACTGTTGAGTTTATTTGTGGTTCTAAGGTTAGGGTGTTGTCCATCAGGACTCCCAGATTCTTTACTACCTTAGAAGGTGTTGGTGCGGTTCCCATTTCCGTTGGCCATAGAATGGCGGTTTCATTCCCTTGGTCTTTGGATATGATCATGATTTCAGTCTTTCCAGGGTTGATTTGTAGGTTCTTGGCATTCATCCAGTTGAAGACTTCTTTCAGACAGTCGATTAGAGTTGAGTGATCCGCTTCGTTGTCTTTGATTTTGTAGATGATTTGGGTGTCATTGACGTAGTTGTAGCAAGTAATGTATTTTTTGAAGATCCTGATGACCGGAGTCTGGTAGATGTTGAAATATAGTGGTGATAGTGAGGATCCTTGTGGTACTCCACAGTCGTTAACTCGTGGAGTGGATTTGAAGGGTTTAACCCACACAGTTTTGGTTCTGTCTGATAGGAATGATTTAGTCCAGAGTAGTTATATGTCTGTTATGCCTATGTCTTCTAGTCTTTTGGTCACAGTGTCATGGCTAACTGTGTCAAAGGCTGCGGAGAGGTCGAGTAGAATAAGGGCTGAGGTTGTGTTTGAGTCTGTGTTAGTTTTAAGGTAGTCCGAGATGGAGAGTTGTGATGTTTCCGTTCCTCTTGCATATTCAATTCCTCCTATTGAAATCAATGAAAAATATATTGTACCACAACGTAGAAAGGTTTTTGTAAAGGTGATGTGTCTGCTGTCCCTGGGTGCCGCTCCCTGTGTCATCAGCACTCTGACGATGGAGGCCACCACTTGCGGCCTAGGAAGAAGAGTTTTGCACCTGCCCCCTCGGACTATGAAAGCATTAAAATACAAGGGTGTCACACACTGGAACTACAGCCCTCCTACCAGAGGATCCCCCGAACCCTTGGTTCCTCTGGGTCTGTTTATACTGCATTTCCGTAAGGCAGTAAGAACATGCTATGCAATGAACGCACACTCAGTGTAATAAGTACCCAGGGGCCTAGTCCTTCAGTTGCACACAGGCCAGCGTGTGTCAAATGCTCCATGTTGGATTAACGAGGGCCTTGCCTGGCTGGCTTTTGGACTAATACACACATAACATCATTAGTGCCAAGTTCACCAAATAGCCATTTCACTAACACTGGTGGCGGTGGGGTATTGTCCATATATATTCCACAGATTTCACGAGCGGTATAATGAGCGTGATGTTATACTGTCCACCAGTGCATGTACTGTTTATGACTCCAAACTATATTTGCATGGAATCAACATGTGTATTCGTGTGAAGTGTTTCCTCGCCAAAATGTAAAAGTGTAGCTCTGCATATATGTATTGCATTGTCTGTTTAGGAATCCCCTGATGTATACACATGCCATGACAATTAGCTAATTGCCATTTAGACAGGAGAGACCCTGCTGCGATGACACGGCCTCGTTTGATCTCTTTGAAGTTATGTTACGTGAGGAAGCGTTAAAAGCGGGCGAGGCCGGTGCAGTGTTTCGGGTCTGACCCGGACATGAAAGCTCCGAAGATCAGAGTCTTGATTCAGGTACACCAAACAGTGGCACTGCCCGCACCTCACACCCTCATTATCCAGAACCTGGAGTACACATGTCCTGACCCACTTCCCAGAAGCCTCTGCTCCAGAGTCAGGATATAAGCAGAGAGCAGAGGTGGGCCACTCACACTCACCAGAGAGCGAGAGAGATGAGGATGGAGAGAGACCCTGAGCTGGAGGAGGTGCTTCGTGAGGTGCTGTCTCTGGAAAATGACTGCCCTCTGACCTACCCCATCAAGAGGGTCTTGTGGACCCCAGAAAGCGAGACAGAACCACCAGCATCCCAGGCCAGTGAGTGTCCAGGTAAGCCATGACCCAGCACTCTGGCTATTGTGTCCCCATCAGTGTCAATCATGGGTGGGAAGATTTGGGGATGTGTTGCTAACTGCCTTGTTCTGTTTTCATCTTTCAGAGACCTCTTCTGAGCAGGCGGATAGTGGGGTTCACAAGAGAGCCAAGCTTGAGCTGCCTTCTACGTACCCCTCAGGTCCTCCACGTGGAGGGGGCTCCAGGAAGAGGACGTCCTTCAGTACAGACCAGCTGGCCCTCCTGAGAGCCACCTTCCAGCTGAACCCCTACCCCGACTTCAGCCACAGATCCCACCTCGCCCAGGTGACCGTGGTCCCTGAGTCTAGAATCCAGGTCAGTAGCATAGCTGCTCCCCAGCACTGGGTCCAACATCTCTCTGGGCTTTATTTAAAATGTGTCTTATGCAATGTAATTATCAATCATTCTTCTAAAGGACTGTCTTATTCTAGGGAGAACCGTCAAACAACACATAACTGTGTGACTTATGATATGCAGTAGTCCGATCCCATGATGGTTTAGAACCATTTATTTAATTGCTTTTCTCCATCTGTTTAACTTTTACCTTCTCATCATCTCCCTTGCCCTCATATCCTCATTTCTGTTAAGTGTGGATGTTGAAGAAACCTCACCATGACCTTCTGTCTCCATCCATCCTGGATTTTTCTGCTGGATGAAGTTGGGTTGGGTTGTGTGCAGACAATGAAAATAAATGGGGAGGACAGACTGAGAAAGGATGTCCCGGGAGGTCTGGCGATGTCAACATCTGAATTAGAATTGAGGGGCAGAGAGATGGGCAGAGAGCTGGGTGAAGGGGTCCACGATTGTGGAAGGGTGAGTTATTCTATTACTGTGTAAATGCACATACCCCTCAACTCAAGCTGACAGTCCTTTTTCTGTTTCCTTTATTCACAGGTCTGGTTCCAGAACCGCAGAGCCAGGCACTTACCCAAGCTTACCATGCCATCTGTGTGTCAGCCCCAACTCCAGAGTGTCCATCACTCAGCACACTTCAGAGGAGAGCAGACACCGGATGTCTCCACCCACCCTCAGTGGACAGAGGAGTCACTGCTTCTGAGGGTGGGAGGCTCACCCAGCACCCCACCAGCCCCCTACTCTCAGGCCCCCTGCCACCAGATTGAAAAGGCAATATTTTCATTCAGATACAACACTGAAAAGGTCTTATGGGCCCAAGGAAATAGAACCTTCACCAAAATAAGTGTCTTTGGCTAGAGAAATGACTGCTGTTAAGATGGATTTCGGAACTCTGACCTGGTGGGCAGAGGTTCAGAAGGCCAGCCTAGTTTCTTGGAACAGGGTAAGCTTCTGGACAAACCAGACCAATCAAGGTAGCATTGGCGATGGTCAAGACTAGGGGCCTCATCACGAGTTGGGCGCTAATCCTGGCAGTATTACCGCTGGGGCTATTAGCCCTACCGCCAACCCCCCCGGCGCTATTAGCACCAGATCACAGGTTTGGTGGAACGGTAAGACCCCATTCCACATTGGGTCCATTCAGGAATTTCCACCGGCGGTAATAGCGCCAAACATCAGCTTAGAGCTGGGGGGAAAATCTGCCAAACCCGTGATTTGGCTGACCCTTAAATACGATGGTAATAGCGTTACTGCCGCATTTAACGGTTACCGCCAAACTCGTGATGAGGCCCTAGGTCTCAGGAGGGGTGAGTGACTGAAAAACCTCAATGAGCACACACAGTGAAGGACACTATAAATCACTCCCAGTCAGGTGTATATATATTAAAAATACATGTACATTTATTCAAGGCCTTTGTACTCAAACACAAAGCAATTATAAGCCGTAATACATCAAACCAATACAACACTACTATAACACATATATACAATATCAAGTGGGCTAACGGGTTAAAGAGTGGAGCCTAGTGTTCAAATGTACTTTCAAATGTTGGTGCACGCGATATTGCAGGAGGGCGAAAACAAGGTCTCTTGAAGGGGCAGTAGTAGCTCAAAAAGGTGGGTGAGGCGATGAAGAACAAGTTCCACTATTCGCGCAGGGTCTTCTCAAAATGGCAGAACAGGTTCCAGGAGTTGGGAAAGGGATGGTAGTACATGCTACCTGTGGAAAGGTGAGTGGCCCCCAGGGGACACTCATGCATAAAAGTGTATGGATGCGCCAAGGGCTAGGATGAGGAGATGGAGCAATATGGCAACAATAATGACCTGTAACGCAACAATAATAGGCCCTCTGAGAACAATAGGGATATGATATGATATGATGGTTTATTTATATAGTGCCTATACACAATGTGTTTCAAAGCGCTTCAAGACAAGGGAGGGAACAAGGGAAAATACAACGACATTCTTACAGGTCATGAACAGTAAGGATGTGAAATTAACTATCGTACTTGGCCTGACGACATTTCAGATAGTGCAAGAGCTAAGACATAGATAAGGAAAGGAGGGGGAGAGTGGGAAGTAAATGGAAACAGATAGCCGATTACCGTACTAGGCCTGACGACATTTCTGGTAGAGCTGGAGGAAAAAAAAGGTGAGGGAGAGGGGTCCAGAAAGGGAAGGGAGGAACAAAAGAAGCGACTATCGTTCTAGGCCTGACAACATTTCAGGTAGTGCTGAAGTTAGGGTTGGGGGAGCAGTAAGGGGATGGGGGAGCGACAGACGAGGTTGCTATCAGACTAGGTCCAGGGATAATTCTGATAGAGTAAGTGCATAGAAGAAAGTAAGGGGAGGAGGGGAGGAGATAGGAAAAGGGAGAGGGGAGGGGAGGAGAGAACAGAGAGTAAGCAGTCAAAAAGAGGGGAGAGCGAATACAATTGCAGAAGTCAGTAGTAACACATAATGTTGCAAGTCAGGATACAAGATGAAGATGGGAACAGCATGATTCAGGCCATCCTTCCCTAAATATTAGAACATACACTTCAAGAGTTGTTGTATATTTCACAGAACTTCAACCTCAAAAGGGAAGACATAGATAATGAAGGGAGGGGGAGAGTGGGAAGTAAATGGAAACAGACAGGCGACTACCGTACTAGGCCTGACAACATTTCTGGTAGAGCCGGAGGAAAACAAAAGGTGAGGGAGAGAGGTGCAGAAAGGGAGCGGAGGAACAAAACAAGCGACTATCGTACTAGGCCTGACAACGTTTCAGATAGTGCTGGAGCGAGGGTTGGGGGGCAGTAAGAGGATGGGGGAGCGACAGACGAGGTTGCTATCATACTAGGTCCAGGGACAATTCTGATAGAGTAAGTGCATAGAAGAAAGTAAGGGGAGGAGGGGAGGAGATAGGAAAAGGGAGAGGGGAGGAGAGAACAGAGGGTAAGCAGTCAAAAAGAGGGGAGAGCGAAAACAATTGCAGAAGTCAGTAGTAACACATAATGTTGCAAGTCAGGATACAAGATGAAGATGGGAACAGCATGATTCAGGCCATCCTTCCCTAAATATTACAACATACACTTCAAGAGTTGTTGTATATTTCACAGAACTTCAACCTCAAAAGGGAAGACATAGATAAGGAAGGGAGGGGGAGAGTGGGAAGTAAATGGAAACAGACAGGAGACTACGGTACTAGGCCTGCCGACATTTCTGATAGAGCCGGAGGAAAACAAAAGGTGAGGGAGCGGGGTGCAGAAATGGAGGGGAGGAACAAAACAAGCGACTATCGTACTAGGCCTGACAACGTTTCAGATAGTGGTGGAGGGAGGGTTGGGGGGCAGTAAGGGGATGAGGGAGCGACAGACGAGGTTGCTATCATACTAGGTCCAGGGACAATTCTGATAGAGTAAGTGCATAGAAGAAAGTAAGGGGAGGAGGGGAGGAGATAGGAAAAGGGAGAGGGGAGGGGAGGAGAGAACAGAGAGTAAGCAGTCAAAAAGAGGGGAGAGCGAATACAATTGCAGAAGTCAGTAGTAACACATAATGTTGCAAGTCAGGATACAAGATGAAGATGGGAACAGCATGATTCAGGCCATCCTTCCCTAAATATTAGAACATACACTTCAAGAGTTGTTGTATATTTCACAGAACTTCAACCTCAAAAGGGAAGACATAGATAATGAAGGGAGGGGGAGAATGGGAAGTAAATGGAAACAGACAGGCGACTACCGTACTAGGCCTGACAACATTTCTGGTAGAGCCGGAGGAAAACAAAAGGTGAGGGAGAGAGGTGCAGAAAGGGAGCGGAGGAACAAAACAAGTGACTATCGTACTAGGCCTGACAACGTTTCAGATAGTGCTGGAGCGAGGGTTGGGGGGCAGTAAGAGGATGGGGGAGCGACAGACGAGGTTGCTATCATACTAGGTCCAGGGACAATTCTGATAGAGTAAGTGCATAGAAGAAAGTAAGGGGAGGAGGGGAGGAGATAGGAAAAGGGAGAGGGGAGGAGAGAACAGAGGGTAAGCAGTCAAAAAGAGGGGAGAGCGAAAACAATTGCAGAAGTCAGTAGTAACACATAATGTTGCAAGTCAGGATACAAGATGAAGATGGGAACAGCATGATTCAGGCCATCCTTCCCTAAATATTACAACATACACTTCAAGAGTTGTTGTATATTTCACAGAACTTCAACCTCAAAAGGGAAGACATAGATAAGGAAGGGAGGGGGAGAGTGGGAAGTAAATGGAAACAGACAGGAGACTACCGTACTAGGCCTGCCGACATTTCTGATAGAGCCGGAGGAAAACAAAAGGTGAGGGAGCGGGGTGCAGAAATGGAGGGGAGGAACAAAACAAGCAACTATCGTACTAGGCCTGACAACGTTTCAGATAGTGCTGGAGGGAGGGTTGGGGGGCAGTAAGGGGATGAGGGAGCGACAGACGAGGTTGCTATCATACTAGGTCCAGGGACAATTCTGATAGAGTAAGTGCATAGAATAAAGTAAGGGGAGGATATAGGAAAAGGGAGAGGGGAGGGGAGGAGAAAACAGAGTAACCAGTCAAAAAGAGGGGAGAGCGAAAACAATTGCAGAAGTCCGTAGTAACACATAGGGCCTCATTACGACCCAGGTGTTAAGGGTTAACGCCGTCGTTAACCCTTAACGCCTATTCTGATTTTAACGGCTGCTCTTAGCAGCCGTTAAAATCCATGGCGCTAACCTGCCATGATGCTAATTACGCCACCGTAATTTACGGTGGCGTAATTAGCGCCTTCCCCACTCCCATTATGCCCTATGGGGCAAAAATGGGAATGGGGAAGGGAAAATGGGAAATGGGGATTTACCGCCCCACTCACCTTGGAATGGGGCGGTAAATCCGCCATCCACCATGGTGTAAACATAGTTTACACCATGGTGGTAAAGTTGGCGCAATTAGCGCCTGGGTCGTAATGACCCCCATAATGTTGCAAGTCAGGATCCAAGATGAAGATGGGAACAGCATGATTCAGGCCATCCTTCCCTAAATATTAGAACATACACTTCAAGAGTTGTTGTATATTTCACAGAGCTTCAACCTCAAAAGGGAAGACATAGATAAGAAAGGGAGGGGGAGAGTGGGAAGTAAATGGAAACAGACAGGAGACTACCGTACTAGGCCTGCCAACATTTCTGGTAGAGCCGGAGGAAAACAAAAGGTGAGGGAGAGGGGTGCAGAAAGGGAGGGGAGGAACAAAACAAGCGACTATCGTACTAGGCCTGACAAGGTTTCAGATAGTGCTGGAGGGAGGGTTGGGGGGCAGTAAGGGGATGGGGGAGCGACAGACGAGGTTGCTATCATAGTAGGTCCAGGGACAATTCTGATAGAGTAAGTGTATAGAAGAAAGTAAGGGGATGAGGGGAGGAGATAGGAAAAGGGAGAGGGGAGGAGAGAACAGAGGGTAAGCAGTCAAAAAGAGGGGAGAGCGAATACAATTGCAGAAGTCAGTAGTAACACATAATGTTGCAAGTCAGGATACAAGATGAAGATTGGAATAGCATGATTTAGGGCCATCTTTCCCTAAATATTAGAACATACACTTCACAAGTTTTATATTTCACAGAACTTCAACCTCAAAAGGGAAGCACAAACACAGGTGCCAACCTTGAAGCTGTATTTCTGTGAGGTTCCAAGACATCTGAAATTCAAAACTGCAATGTTCAGCCAGTGGGTCTGCATCACTGTTCTCATCTGAGGCTGTTCCTGGTATGGGCACTGTGGAAGAAGTGCTCGCCTTTTTATCCCAGGGAGACCTATGAAAAGAATAAGCACCTCCATGGCAACAATAACAATCCCTATGATAAAAAACAGGGTGACCTATGACAAGAATAAGGATCCATTTGGCAATAATAAGGACCTCTATGGCAACAAAAGCAATCCCTATGACAAAAATAGGGTGACCATGATGAGACTAAGGATCCATATCGCAAAAATAAGGACCTCTATGGCAACAGTACGGTGACCTCGGATGAGAACAAGGAGCCATATGGCAACAAGAAGGTATCACGTATGGCACTCTATTAAGAGTGGCACAGGACACCCAGGAAGGGTTTGGGTGGTTGTGCCAAAGTAAAGTGGACAGAATAAATACACACACAGCTGAAAGAAAGGAGAACGAAGAGTAGGCAAGTGTAGTAAGGAAAAAGGTACAGAATGGATTCCCTCATGGGGTGTATGCAGATATAGGAAAAGAGTATTCCCCGAACCTTAGGAAAACTCTAGCCTTCTGCACAGTTTGCTATAACAGAGGCCCAAGCTGTTTGCTCATGGCTTGGAACAACAGCTATGGGTGTCTGTAACGTAGAAACTAGACAAGGGAAGGGGCAGAGGTTGCTTGACGGAAACCAACAGACAAGCTCTGTACAAGGGGTCTACAAACAGTACAAGAGAAGACACTAACAGATAAATCCAGGGAAAAGGAAGTAGAATAGCAAACTAGCAGAAGGAAATGAAGGGAAAGCCGTATAACAGGATTGGATAGGGAGAAAGAACTGAGGGTTGAAAACAAGGAAGAAAGCAAAGGAGCAGCAATCAGGAAACAGGGGAACTGCAATAACTGAAAGTAAATAATGAAGGTAAACTGATGTGGATAGCAGAGGATGGTAGGGTACAAGGTAGAAAGCTCAGAAAAGCAGGGAAGCAATGGGCAAGCCCAAAAGGAGCAGGGCTGTAAGGAAGGAAGCCCCGAGGGAAAGGGCTTAGGGCAGCGGAATGAAGCAGACTGCACGGCAAGGAGCCCAGAAGGGCCGGGCAGCAAGGAGAGAGCCCAGAGGAATAGGGCCGCTGACTGTAGAAGGCTGCAGGAGGACTCTAGAAGGCTGCTAGACTGGAAGCCCAGCGGACGAAGACTGTAGGTTGAAGGCAGTGGAGCGTGATCTGCTGTAAGGCAGGAGCCTGGAAGGCAAGGGCGGAAGGTAGCAGCGGAGCGTGATCGGCTGCAAGGCAGGAGCCTGGAAAGCAATGGCGGAAGGTAGCAGCGGAGCGTGATCGGCTGCAAGGCGGGAGCCTGGAAGGCAATGGCGGAAGGTAGCAGCGGAGCGTGATCGGCTGCTTGGCTGGCGCCTGGAAGGCAAGGACGGAAGGTAGCAGCGGAGCGTGATCGGCTGAGAGGCTGGATCCTGGACGGCAAGGACGGAAGGTAGCAGCGGAGCGTGATCGGCTGCTAGGCTGGATCCTGGAAGACAAGGACGGAAGGCAGTAGCGGAGCGTGATCGGCTACTAAGCAGAGCAACCACATACAAAGATACGTAGCTCGAAGCAAAAAGGTGCTGGAAGGACTCTTAATGGAAGAGACTGAGCCCCTCCAGGCAGCAGCTTTTATACTGCCCAGCCCAGCACAGAGGCAGGCTAATTGGTTGCATCTGGCTAAGCACACCTGCAGACAATCGGCCACCTCCCTCTCTGTTCCTGAGCTGGTGGAAGCAGAGCAAATCCCTAGGGCTTCCTGGGATTGTAGTTCCGATGATGACCAATAGGAATAGCCAGGAATAGATGGTTATGGCCAAGTGCATTGTGTAAGTGAAGTTTGCTGGAAAAAATAGAAAAGTACCAAAGTCTCGAAAATGGGAAATAAGGTCCACATTGATCGCCAATGTATGCGCCCATGGCGCAGGCATGACAGAAGGAGCCCTATGACAAAATAAGGACCACTATAGCAACAATAACAGGCCCTATGACAGGGTGAGCAGCCCCATGGCAACAGTAGGGTGGCATATGACGAGAATAAGGAGCCATATGGCAAGAATAGGGACCTCTATGGCAACAATAACAGGCATGATGAAAAGAATATGGACTTCTAGGGAAATAATAAAAGGCCCCATAACCGGACGAGCAGTGCTATGGCAGCAGTAGGATGGCCTATGACGAGAATAAGGAGCTATATGCGAACAATAACAAGCTCTATGGTAAAAACAACAGGCCCTATGAAAACAATTGGGTGACCTCTGATGAGAATAAGGAGCCATATGGCAACATTAAGTACCTCTTTGGCAACAATAGCATGCCCTATGACAAAATAGGGAGAACTATGAAAAGAATGTGGACCTATATAACACAATAACAGGCCCGATGACAGGGCAAACTATGGCAACAGTATGGTGACCTAGGAGGAGAATAAGGAGCCATATGACAACAATAAGGACCTCTATAGCAACAATAACGGGCCCTATGACAGGACGAGCAGCCCTATGGCAACAATGTAACCTAGGATGAGAATAAGGAGTCATCTGGCAACAATAAGGAGCTCTATGGCATCAATAACAATCTCTATGGCAGAAATAGGGTCACCTATGACGAGAATAAGTATCCGTATGGCAACAATTAGGACCTCTATGGCAACAATAATAGGCCCTATGAAAAGAATATGGACATCTATGGCAACAATAACGGGCTCTATGACATGACAAGTAGTGCTATGGCAGCAGTAGGGTGGCCTATGACGAGAATAAGGAGCCATATGGCAACAATAAGGACATCTATGGCAACAATAACAGACCCTATGACACCAATAGGGAGACCTATGAAAAGAATAAGGATCCATATGGTAACAATAAAGAGCTCTATGGCAAAATTCACAGGCACTATGAGAAACATTGGGTGTCCTAGGATGGGAATTAGGAGCCATATGGCAACAAAAAGGACCTCTAAGGCAACAATAACAGGCCCGATGAAAAGAATAAGTACTTCTATGGTACAATAATGGGCCCTATGACAGGGCGAGCAGCCCATGGGAACAGTAGCGTGACCTAGGATGAGAATAAGGAGCCACATGGCAACAAAAACGACCTCTATGGCAAGAATTGAAGGCCCGATGAAAAGAATAAGGACCTCTGTGGAAACTATAATGGCCCTATGCCAGGACGAGCAGTGCTATGGCAGCAGTAGGGTGGCCCATGACAAGTATAAGGAGCCATATGCAAACATTAAAGAGCTCAATGGCAAAAATAACAGGCCCTATGACAACATTGGGTGACCTATAATGATAATAAGGAGCCATATGGCAACAATAAGTACCTCTATGGCAACAATAACAAGCCTTATGACAAAATAGAGAGACCTTTGAAAAGAATGGCCCCTATGACAGGGTTAATATCCCAATGGCAAAAGTAGGGTGACGTAGGATGAGAATAAGGAGCCATCTGGTAACAATAAGGATCTCTATGGCAACAGTAGGGTGACCTAGGACGAGAATAATGTGCCATATGGCAACAATAAGGAGCCCTATGAACAAAATAGCGTGACCTATGACAAGAATAAGGAGCCATTTGGCAACAATGAGGACCTCTATGGCAACACTACCAATGCCTATGACAAAGATACGGTGACCTATGACAAGAATAAGTACATATATGGCAACATTAAGGACCACTATGGCAGCAATATCGTGCCCTATGACAGGACGAGCAACTCTTTGGCAGCATTAGGGTGGCCTATGATGAGAAATAAGTAGCTATATGGCAATAATAAGGACCTCTATGGCAGCAATGACACTCCCTATGACAGAAATATGGTGATCTATGACGAGAATACGTATCCATATGGCAACAATAAGGACCTCTATGGCAACAATATCGTGCCCTATGACAGGACAAGCAACCCTTTGGTAGCATTAGGGTGGCCTATGATGAGAAATAAGGAGCTATATGGCAACAATAAGGACCTCTATGGCAGCAATAACAGGCACTATGACAACAATATGGAGACCTATGAAAAGAATGTGGACCTATATAACACAATAACAGGCCCTCTGACAGGGCGGACAGCCCTATGGCAACAGTATGGTGACCTAGAAGGAGAATAAGGAGCCATATGACAACAATAAGGACCTCTATGGCAACAATAGCAGGCCCTCTGACAGGAGGAGCAACCCTATTGTAACCGTGGGGTGACCTAGTATGAGAATATGGAGCAATATGGCAACAATAAGGACCTCTATGGCAACAATAATAGGCCCTATGACAACAGTAGGGTCATCTAGGACGAGAATAATGTGCCATATGGCAACAATAAGGAGACCTATGAACAAAATAGCGTGACCTATGACGAGAATAAGGAGCCATTTGGCAACGATGAGGACCTCTATGGCAACAATAACAGACCCTTTTTTCACCAATAGGGAGACCTATGAAAGGAATAAGGATCCACATGGTAACAATAAAGAGCTATATGGCAAAATTCACAGGCACTATGAGAAACATTGGGTGTCCTAGGACGGGAATTAGGAGCCATATGGCAACAACAAGGACCTCTAAGGCAACAATAACAGGCCCGATGAAAAGAATAAGTACCTCTATGGTACAATAATGGGCCCTATGACAGGGCGAGCAGCCCATGGGAACAGTAGCGTGACCTAGGATGAGAATAAGGAGCCACATGGCAACAAAATCGACCTCTATGGCAAGAATTGAAGGCCCGATGAAAAGAATAAGGATCTCTGTGGAAACTATAATGGCCCTATGCCAGGACGAGCAGTGCTATGGCAGCAGTAGGGTGGCCCATGACAAGAATAAGGAGCCATATGCAAACATTAAAGAGCTCTATGGCAAAAATAACAGGCCCTATGACAACACTGGGTGACCTATAATGATAATAAGGAGCCATATGGCAACAATAAGTACCTCTATGGCAACAATAACAAGCCTTATGACAAAATAGAGAGACCTTTGAAAAGAATGGCCCCTATGACAGGGTTAACATCCCAATGGCAACAGTAGGGTGACGTAGGATGAGAATAAGGAGCCACCTGGCAACAATAAGGATCTCTATGGCAACAGTAGGGTGACCTAGGACGAGAATAATGTGCCATATGGCAACAATAAGGAGCCCTATGAACAAAATAGCGTGACCTATGACAAGAATAAGGAGCCATTTGGCAACAATGAGGACCTCTATGGCAACAATAACAATGCCTATGACAAAGATACGGTGACCTGTGACAAGAATAAGGATATATATGGCAACAATAAGGACCTCTATGGCAGCAATATCGTGCCCTATGACAGGATGAGCAACCCTTTGGCAGCATTAGGGTGGCCTATGATGAGAAATAAGTAGCTATATGGCAATAATAAGGACCTCTATGGCAGCAATGACACTCCCTATGACAGAAATAGGGTGACCTATGACGAGAATACGTATCCATATGGCAACAATAAGGACCTCTATGGCAACAATATCGTGCCCTATGACAGGACAAGCAACCCTTTGGTAGCATTAGGTGGCCTATGATGAGAAATAAGGAGCTATATGGCAACAATAAGGACCTCTATGGCAGCAGTAACAGGCACTATGACAACAATATGGAGACCTATGAAAAGAATGTGGACCTATATAACACAATAACAGGCCCTATGACAGGGCGAACAGCCCTATGGCAACAGTATGGTGACCTAGAAGGAGAATAAGGAGCCATATGACAACAATAAGGACCTCTATGGCAACAATAGCAGGCCCTCTGACAGGAGGAGCAACCCTATTGTAACCGTGGGGTGACCTAGTATGAGAATAAGGAGCCATATGACAACAATAAGGACCTCTATGGCAACAATAGCAGCCTTATGAAAAGAATAAGGACCTCTATAGCAACAATAACGGGCCCTATGACAGTACGAGCAGCCCTATGGCAACAGTGTAACCTAGGATGAGAATAAGGAGTCATCTGGCAACAATAAGGAGCTCTATGGCAACAATAATAGGGCCTATGAAAAGAATATGGACATCTATGGCAATAATAACTGGCTCTATGACATGAAAAGTAGCGCTATGGCAGCAGTAGGGTGGCCTATGACGAGAATAAGGAGCCATATGGCAACAATAAGGAAATCTATGGCAACAATAACAGACCCTATGACACCAATAAGGAGACCTATGAAAAGAATAAGGATCCATATGGTAACAATAAAGAGCTCTATGGCAAAATTCACAGGCACTATGAGAAACATTGGGTGTCCTAGGACGAGAATTGGGAGCCATATGGCAACAACAAGGACCTCTAAGGCAACAATAACAGGCCCGATGAAAAGAATAAGTACCTCTATGGTACAATAATGGGCCCTATGACAGGACGAGCAGCCCATGGGAACAGTAGCATGACCTAGGATGATTATAAGGGGCCACATGGCAACAAAAACGACCTCTATGGCAACAATTGGAGGCCCGATGAAAAGAATAAGGACCTCTGTGGAAACTATAAAGGCCTTATGCCAGGACGAGCAGTGCTATGGCAGCAGTAGGGTGGCCCATGACGAGAATAAGGAGCCAAATGCAAACATTAAAGAGCTCTATGGCAAAAATAACAGGCCCTATGACAAAATTGGGTGACCTATAATGATAATAAGGAGCCATTTGGCAACAATAAGTACCTCTATGGCAACAATAACAGGCCTTATGACAAAATAGAGAGTCCTTTGAAAAGAGTGGCCCCTATGACAGGGTTACCATCCCAATGGCGACAGCAGGGTGACGTAGGATGAGAATAAAGAGCCATCCGGCAACAATAAGGAGCTCTATGGCAACAGTAGGGTCACCTAGGACGAGAATAATGTGCCATATGGCAACAATAAGGAGCCCTATGAACAAAATAGCGTCAACTATGACGATAATAAGGAGCCATTTGGCAACAATGAGGTCCTCTATGGCAACAATAAGAATGCCTATGACAAAGAAAGGGTGACCTATGACAAGAATAAGGATCTATATGGCAACAAAAAGGACCTCTCTGGCAACAATGACACTCCCTATGACAGAAATAGGGTGACCTATGACGAGAATACGTATCCATATGGCAACGATAAGGACCTCTATGGCAACAATATTGTGCCCTATGACAGGACGAGCAACCCTTTGGCAGCATTGGGGTGGCCTATGATGAGAAATAAGGAGCTATATGGCAACAATAGGACCTCTATGGCAGCAATAACAGGCACTATGACAACAATATGGAGACCTATGAAAAGAATAGGACCTCTATGGCAACAATAGCTATCCCTATGACAGAAATAGGGTGACCATGACAAGAATAAGCATCCATATCGCAACAATAAAGACCTCTATGGCAAGAGTACAGTGACCTCGGATGAGAACAAGGAGCCATATGGTAACAATAGGGAGCCCTATGCCAAAAATAGGGGGACATGTGACAAGAATAAGGAGCTCTAAGTAAGGAATGAGGAGCCCTAAGACAGAAAGAAGGCATTCGAAAACAACAGCGGGATCCCAGGGCAAGAACAATGAGCCCTAGGATGGGGATATGGATCCCTATGGCAAGATTATGGAGCCGTATGACAGAAATAAGGAGCCCTAGTTAAGGAATCGGGACCCCTGTGACATGAATATGGATCCCCTATGATAGGAATATGGAGCCCTATGACAGAAAAGGGAGCCGCTATTACAGGAATAAGGAGCCCTATGGCAGGAATAAGGAGCCCTATGACAGGAATACGGAGCCCCTATTACAGAAATATGGAGCCCCATGACAGGAATAAGGAGCCCTGTGACAAGAATATGGCGCGCTATGACAGGAATAAGGAGCACTAGGGCAGGAATAAGGAGTCCTATGGCAGGAATATGGAGCCCTATGGCAGGAATGTAGAGCGCTATGAGAGGAATATGGAGTCCTGTGACATGAATAAGGAGCCCTGTGACAGGAATAGGGATCCCCTATGACAGGAATACGGAGCCCTATGACAGGAATACGCAGCCCCTATTACAAAAATATGGAGCACTATGGCAGGAATAAGGAGCCAGAGGGCAGGAATAGGGCGTCCTATGGCAGGAATATGGAGCCCTAGGGTAGGAATATGGAGCCCTATGACAGGAATAAGGAGCCCTGTGGCAGGAATATGGAGCCCTGTGACAGGAATATGGAGCCCTATGACAAGAATATGGACCCATATAGCAGGAAAATGGAGATCTGTGGCAGGAATAAGGAGTCCTATGGCAGGAATACGGAGCCCTATGACAGGAAAACGGAGCCCCTATTACAGGAATATTGAGCCCTATGACGGGAATAAGGAGCCCTGTGGCAGGAATATAGAGCGCTATGAGAGGATTATGGAGCCCTGTGACAGGAATTAGGAGCCCTATGACAGGAATACAGAGCCCTAAGGCAGGAATAATGAGCCCTATGAGAGGAATATGGATCCCTATGGCAGAAATATGGATCCCTATGGCAGGAATATGGATCCTCTATAGCAGGAATAAGGAGTCCTATGGCAGGAATATGGAGCGCTAGGGCAGGAATAAGGAGCCCTAGAGCAGGAATAAGGAGCCGTATGGCAGGAATATGGAGCCCTAGGCCAGGAATAAGGAGCTCTGTGGCAGGAATAAGGAGCCTTATGACTGGAATATGGAGCGCTATGACAGGAATATGGAGCCCAATGACAGGAATATTGAGCGCTATGACAGGAATAAGGAGACTGTAGTATTCTAATGATGGCTCTATCTCGTGAAAGCTCGTGGCTCCTTTAGCTCGCGGCTTCCAGCCAGTGTGTGTGAGAGAATGCGGAGAGGTATGACGTGAGACGAGGTGACGGTTGAGAAGGGATGTCGAGTGAGGGTGGAGGCTGCTGTGCGGGGCGCCGGATACATTGATGAAGATAATTGTATGCAAGTAAATAAAGAGCAAGTTATAACTTTTATCGTGTAGTCGCATACCTCAAATGGCGACGAGGATGCCGGCGCCTTGAGAACCCACGGGCCGACTTGGGTGAAAGCAGCAACAGCAGCTGATTTTATTGGAGTTGTGACGTTGCCAGCACACATCGGTAAATAGCGGAGAGCGGATACTTCGAGCCGCTGCACCACGCCGTGCAGGCTTGTGCTGTAAGGGAGAGCAGGCTCACTTTGGGAAATAACATAGAGCGTATGCTCCGAGCTGCTGCACCACACGGTGCAGGCTTGTGCTGTAAAGGAGAGCGGACGCTCTGAACTAACGCGTTGGCAGTGCATTGGTTTGTGCAGACAGTCGGGTCCACAGTTGTGTTGAGCTGTGCCCCGCCTCCGTGTGACAAGTTGGGTGTCATTACAGCGTGTTTGGCACAGTAGAGGAAAGGACCCGTAATAATCCAAGTCACATGATCTGCCTGACATCTAGGCAGAATGAGAAGTAGACGGTGATCCACTCCTCATCCTCACAGTACTTGGAGGAAAATATTGTATAAAATTGACAAATAAACCGATTTTAGCAATTCCAAGAGTGTACACAGGAAACATTTACATAACAAGAAGATACAAGAGTTTAATACTGCAGGATGCTGCAAGGCATCAGCATACAACCGCCGGCAAGTTTTCTTCCAACTCCTGGTCAACCAGTGGGCCTGTGGTCAGAATGGAAAGAGTTCTGGTTAAATTATATTCAAGCTGTAGAACAGGAGGAACTCATATCCCGGAAAAAGAAGTTACTACTGCTGCACGCTTTGGGGTTGGAAGGACAAAGGAAGTTCAGAGAATTGCCAGAATTAACCGTGGATGAAGCTGATGACGCGGATGAATATGATAGAGCTATTAGGCAATTGGACAAGTATTATGCTCCAGAAACCAATGTAGCTATAAACAGGTACAGGTTCTATACTAGAGTGCAGAAAGAACATGAGAGCATTGAAGAATATGTTTCTGCATTGAGAGTACTGTCACGGACATGCCAATTTGGCAATGGCATCAGCCTGGATGAGTTGATCAGAGATCAAATTATTATCCACTCGAAAGATAACATTATTCAGGACAGATTATGGATGGTGGGCAACCCATCCCTACCGGAAACCATAGCCATAGCAAAGCGAGTGGAACACACTCAATTGTGTTTGAAGGAGATGAGAAGCAAGAAAGAAGAAGCTGTACAAAGTATGCAAAAACATAGCCAGAGCAGCAAGGAGATGCAAGAGAAGGAAACAGAAGAGCAAGCTCAGGTGAATGTAATTCGACCTAAAGACAGAGGTGGGACGACTGTTAAGAACAAAGAGAAAGGTGAAATCAATGCAGGACGAAATAACAGAATGAAGAATTTTGAGCAAAAAGGGAATTCATATAGAGGAAAGAATTGGGTGAAGAATGAACCCAGGGCTCAAAATGATCAAAGGGTTCAGTATAACCAACAGAGGGAAGGAGACAGATGTTATAATTGTGGCAGAATTGGCCATTATGCTTATGCTAGACACTGTCCCGCATTGGGACAAAAATGTGGAAATTGTGGTATAAGAGGTCATTTCGCTGTTACGTGTAGAAGGAGGAAGAAAGTCTCTGCCATTATGGAAGAAGAAGAGGAATCGGATGAAGAAAGGGTGTTCCTGATACGAGAACCACCTAATGGAGAATTTAAATGCCCGAGTTGTGATGTATTCCTGGACAATTGGAAACTCAAGGTGAAAGTGGCTAGTTGTTCGCAATGGACAATTATCACAAAGAAAACACGGAAGAATTTAGCAAAACGTGGCCTCAAAACTAAGATGGAAGCATCAGACATATTAAATCCTGGTGGGTTTGAGGGATCCAAAATCAAGATGATTGGTTGATTCTCGAGTATTATTCAATTCAAAGACAGACGGTCTCAAGTAAAAGTATACGTAGCAGAAAAAGGAGTAGACGTTTTGGGGTGGAGAGAACAACCTGGACTGAGAATCAGGTTGGATCCATGTAATGAAGAGCAGGTCTTGGTTGTCAATAAGAGTCAAGCACAGGAAAGTAAGGAAGTCAAGGAAAAAGAGCAAGGCAAAGCTGTAAAATTAGGGTTGTTAAAAGATTTTTCACACAGAATTCGCCTCAAGAAGGGAGCGATACATGTTAGGCACACAAAATCCAGGCCCATTCAGTTTGCTATTGCTGAAAAGGTTGAGCAGGAATTAATTTTATTAGAAACTGAAGGAGTTATAAAGAAAATTGAGTCATCCGAGTGGGTGAGCCCTATTGTAGTTGCATTGAAGAAAAATGGCAAACCTAGGATTTGTGTGGATTTGAGAGACGTCAACAAGAACATTATAACAGATGTTTTTCCACTTCCTATCATATCTGAAATGTTGAATCATATTGATAATGCTGATGTATTTTCTACTTTAGACCTATCGAGCGCTTTTCATCAGATATCTTTAACAGAAGATTGTAGAGACATTACAGCATTTGTTACACCTCATGGGTTGTATCGATACAAACGTATGCCATTTGGACTAGCATCTGCAGCAGCAGTATTTCAAAGAATTATGACGCGTGTGTTGAAGGGTCTGAGTGAAGCACTTGTATATCAAGATGGTATAATAGTATTTGGCAAGGGATCTGTGGAGCATGATGGGAGATTGAAGGAAGTGTTGAAGAGGTTAGAAGAAGTTGGTTTGAAAATTGAGATTAGCAAATGTAAATTTGGAGTAGAGGAGGTAGAATATTTAGGGCATGCAGTGAATGGTAAGGGTTATAAACCCAAAAGAGATGCCTTGGAAGCTATCAAGGAGTCACCAGAACCTAAAAACAAGGACGAAATTAAGGTCGTTTTTGGGGTTGTGTGAATATTACAACAGATTTGTAAGGAATTTTGCAAGTACAACGGAACCGTTGAGAAAATTGTTAAAAAAGGATGCAAAATTTGCTTGGAGTGATGAATGTAGTGAGGCAGTTAGAAGTATAAAAGGAGGAATTTGCAATTCTGTAGAATTGGGAGGATTTGTTTATGGGATGCTGACCAAGATCACAGTGGATGCTAGTGGGAACGGTTTAGGAGCAGTGTTAACACAGATAGATGAGGATGCTAATGAGAAAACTATCAGTCATGCTTCAAGGGCCATCTCAGAAACAGAAGGCAGATATTCTGTAATTGAAAAGGAATTGTTGGCATGTTCATGGGCAGTGAACTATTTCAGAAAATATTTGTGGGGAAACAAATTTATAATTCAAACTGACCACAAACCTTTGATAGAAGTTCTCACCGTGAGAGGGATGTGTAAAGCCTCACCGAGATTAGCTAGACTCAGTTTAAAATTACAAGATTACAATTTTTCTGTGAAATATGTGCCAGGGAAGGGAATATCATTGCCGATTATTTATCTAGATTGCCATTGAAGAGTGATGAAGCAAGTGCAGATCCAGATGAGGAAATAGTGACAGTTATTTTTGAGGTCACGTCCAAGGAGATGTGGGTGGAAGAATTGGCTAAAGATGATGAGTTGCAAGAGATAAGAAGGTACACAGAGTTTGGTTGGCCTGAAAAAAAAGTTATCAGCGAAGGTTGTAGGAGATATTGGGAGATTAAGGATGAATTGTCCATGGAGGATGGATTTCTAGTGAGAGGAGATAAGTTAATTCCTCCACACAAGTTCTGGAGTAAGCTTATTGAGAAGGCGCACCAAGGCCATCCTGGCATCACAGGCACTAAGAATAATGTGCGGTTGAAATACTGGTGGCAAGGCATGCATATTATGATTGAGAGGTTTATCAGAAATTGTTGGCCATGTCAGAACAGTGATAGGAGTTGTAGGATTGTCAAGTCCAGACCAATTAACATTGACAAAGGTGATGCACCATGGGAGATGCTTGGAATTGATATCATCGGACCGTATTTGAAGTTGTTTGGAGAGAAAAAGTTCCTGATTGTGTTAGTGGATTATTACTCAGGTTGGGTAGAAGTCAAAGAAAATTGATACAGATGAGATAATAAAGTTCTTAATGCAGATATGCAGAAGGGCAGGATTTCCTAAAATAATAATAAGTGATAATGGAGTTCAGTTCAGAAGTAGTGAAATGAAAGAATTTGCCAAGAAGACGGGAATTGAATGGAGGTTTTCGTCATTATACCACCCACAAACCAATGGGTTGGTAGAAAGATACAACCGTGTAATTGTAGAAGCAGTGGAACTGGCATTGAGTAACAATATACCGGTTGATGAGGTTCTTAAGGAGAGGATATGGAATACCAGGATGTCAGTTAAAAGAGGAATGGAGGTTTCACCTTTTGAATTAATGAGGCGGAGAGCTCCCAATACGTTACTTAATCCGGAATGGGTTAATCGGAGAAAGGGTGTGAGTACAGGGTCACAAAGTCATGGCAAATAGCAAGAAATACATAATTTACATAATATACCTATTGAAAAGTTTAAATTGAGAATACTGCCAGGAGACTTCGTACGAATCAAGTTTGGACGGAATGTTAAGAAGGGAGACTCTAAATACAGCAAGCCTGTCAAGGTGATACAAGTGTTCAGGAGAGCGGTTAGAGTTGCAGGAGGATCTGTATGGAATATGGATAGAGTTAGTAAATGGATGTGGAAAGGTAATAAGAGGGGACACATGCAAGTCAAAGTGGAGAGACGAGAGAGTGATTTATTTGGTGATGAATATATTCTAAATAGAAATGATATTGTGGATGGTGGTTAGGGAAGATATGCTGGTGAAGATATGGTTCAGCGACAACAAGGAGAGGAGGTGATTGGAAGAAGGAGTGTGCGTAGTTCAAGAGAGAGGAGATTGCCGTTTTGGTCTAGGGATTATGACATGTAACATATTTTATAATTGCATTTAGCCATGTTATTCCGTTGGTTCCCTTACAGCTTTACAAATACGCATTCATTCATAATGTAATATTATTCATTAGGTTTTCCACATATGTATTAACCTTCTAGTTGTTATTTAAGGTTGGGTTTATCATAAGTTCTTAATTTCATTTAAAATGTTTAGGGGGGGGATGATATAGTATTCTAATGATGGCTCTATCTCGTGAAAGCTCGTGGCTCCTTTAGCTCGCGGCTTCCAGCCAGTGTGTGTGAGAGAATGCGGAGAGGTATGACGTGAGACGAGGTGACGGTTGAGAAGGGATGTCGAGTGAGGGTGGAGGCTGCTGTGCGGGGCGCCGGTTACATTGATGAAGATAATTGTATGCGAGTAAATAAAGAGCAAGTTATAACTTTTATCGTGTAGTCGCATACTTCAGAGACCTAGAGCAGGAATTAGGAGCCCTATGGCAGTAATAAGGAGCCCAATGACAGGAATTTGGAGCCCTGTGACAGGAATTTGGAGCGCTATGATAGGAATAAGGAGCCCTAGGGCAGGAATAAGTAGCCCTATGACAGGAATATGGGGACCTATGCCAGGAATAAGGAGACATAGGGCAGGAATTAGGAGCCCTATGGCAGGATAATGGAGCCCTGTGAAAGGAATGTGGAGCCCAATGACATGAATAAGGAGCCCTGTGGCAGGAACATGGAGCCCTGTGACAGGACTATGGAGCCCAAAGACAGGAATAAGGAACCCTATGGCAGGAATATGGAGCCCTGTGACAGGAATATGGAGCCCAATGACAGGAATAAGGAGCCCTGTGACAGGAAAATGGAGCCCAATGACAGGAATAAGAAGCCCTATGACAGGAAAAAGGAGCCATAGGGCAGGAATTAGGAGCCTATGGCAGGAATAAGGAGCCCTGTGGCAGGAATATGGAGTCCTGTGACATGAATAAGGAGCCCTATGGCAGGAATAAGGAGCCCTATGGCAGAAATCATGGGCGTAATTTTAGGAGGGGACAGGAGTGTTTGTCCCCCCATTTTGTCCCCATTCATTTGGTTGGAGCACCTTTTCTTCAAATGTCATGTCTCCCCCAACATTTTCAGCAAAGTTACTCCGCTGGCAGGAATAAGGAGCCCTATGACAGGAATAAGGAGCCCTGTGGCAGGAATAAGGAGCCCTATGGTAGGAATAAGGAGCCCTGTATCAGGAATAAGGAGCCCTGTGGCATAACATATGCAAACAATGGCGAGCCCTATGGCAACAACACGTCAAGCTCTATCACAACAAGGAGGGCCCCCATGGCAACAACAAGGAGCCTTATAACTGCAATGCCCGGGCACAGGACAGCAATGAGGGGTAATGTGAGAGAAGCAAAGTGCCCTACGACCGGGACAATGAGCTGTATGACTTCTACACGCATATCAACACGCCCCATTCCAGTCGGGGCACCCCCAAGCCTCCGTTCATTAGATTATTCCTGATTTCACAGTAATGTGTCTGCTGTCCCTGGGTGCCGTTCCCTGTGTCATCAGCACTCTTCCGACAGAGGCCACCACGTGTGGCCTCGGAAGAGGAGCTGTACACCTGCACCCTCGGACTATGAAAGCGTTAAAAGACAAGGGGGTCACACACTGGAACTACAGCCCCACTACCAGAGGTTCCCCCGAACCCTTGGTTCCGCTGGGTCTGTTTATACTGCATTTCCGTAAGGCAGTAAGAACATGCTATGCAATGAACGCACACTCAGTGTAATAAGTACCCAGGGGCCTAGTCCTTCAGTTGCACACAGGCCAGCGCGTGTCAAATGCTCCATGTTGGATTAACGAGGGCCTTGCCTGGCTGGCTTTTGGACTAATACACAAATAACATCATTAGTGCCAAGTTCACCAAATAGCCATTTCACTAACACTGGTGGCGGTGGGGTATTGTCCATATATATTCCACAGATTCCACGAGCGGTATAATGAGCGTGATGTTATACTGTCCACCAGTGCATGTACTGTTTATGACTCCAAACTATATTTGCACGGAATCAACATGTGTATTCGTGTGAAGTGTTTCCTCGCCAAAATGTAAAAGTGTATCTCTGCATATATGTATTGCATTGTCTGTTTAGGAATCCCCTGATGTATACACATGCCATGACAATTAGCTAATTGCCATTTAGACAGGAGAGACCCTGCTGCGATGACACGGCCTCGTTTGATCTCTTTGAAGTTATGTTACGTGAGGAAGCGTTAAAAGTGGGCGGGGCCGGTGCAGTGTTTCGGGTCTGACCCGGACATGAAAGCTCCGAAGATCAGAGCCTTGATTCAGGTACACCAAACAGTGGCACTGCCCGCACCTCACGCCCTCATTATCCAGAACCTGGAGTACACATGTCCTGACCCACTTCCCAGAAGCCTCTGCTCCAGAGTCAGGATATAAGCAGAGAGCAGAGGTGGGCCACTCACACTCACCAGAGAGCGAGAGAGAGGAGGATGGAGAGAGACCCTGAGCTGGAGGAGGTGCTCCTTGAGGTGCTGTCTCTGGAAAATGACTACCCTCTGACCTACCCCGCCAAGAGGGCCTTGTGGTCCCCAGAAAGCGAGACAGAACCCCCAGCATCCCAGGCCATTGAGTGCCCAGGTAAGACATGACCCAGCACTCTGGCTGTTGTGTCCTCATCAGTGTCAATCATGGGTGCGTAGATTTGGAGATGTGTTACTAACTGCCTTGTTATGTTTTCACCTTTCAGAGACCTCTCCTGAGCAGGTGGATAGTGGGGTTCACAAGAGAGGCAAGCTTGAGCTGCCTTCTAGGACCCCTCAGGTCCTCCACGTGGAGGGGGCTACAGGAAGAGGACGTCCTTCAGTACAGACCAACTGGCACTCCTGAGGGCCACCTTCCAGCTGAACCCCTACCCCGACTTCAGCCACAGATCCCACCTCGCCCGGGTCACTGGGGTCCCCGAGTCTAGAATCCAGGTCAGTAGCATAGCTGCTCCCCAGCACTGGGTCCAAAACCTCTCTGGGCTTTATTTAAAAGGTGTCTTATGCAATGTAATTATCAATCATTCTTCTAAAGGACTGTCTTATTCTAGGGAGAACCGTCAAACAACACGTAGCTGTGTGACTTATGATATGCAGTAGTCTGATCCCAGGATGGTTTAGAACCATTTATTTAATTGCTTTTCTCCATCTGTTTAACTCTTACCTTCTCATCATCTCCCTTGCCCTCGTATCCTCATTTCTGTTAAGTGTGGATGTTGAAGAAACCTCACCATGTCCTTCGGTCTCCATCCATCCTGGATTTTTCTGCTGGATGAAGTGGGGTTGGGTTGTGTGCAGACATTGAAAATAAATGGGGAGGACAGACTGAGGCAGCATATCCCGGGGAGGTCTGGCGGGGAGGTCTGGCGATGTCAACATCTGAGTTAGAATTGAGGGGCAGGGAGATGGGCAGAGAGCTGAGTGAAGGGGCCCACGATTGTGGAAGGGTGAGTTATTCTATTACTGTGTAAATGCACATACCCCTCACCTCAAGCTGACAGTCCTTTTTCTGTTTCCTTTATTCACAGGTCTGGTTCCAGAACCGCAGAGCCAGGAACTTACCCAAGCTTACCATGCCATCTGTGGATCACCCCCAGCTCCAGAGTGTCCATCACTGAGCCCACTTCAGAGGAGAGCAGACACCGGAGGTGTCCACCCACCCTCAGTGGACAGAGGAGCCACTGCTTCTGAGGACTGCATGCTCACCCAGCCCCCATCAGCCCCCTCCTCTCAGGCTCCCTGGCACCATGGACCAAATGACCCCCCTGCCTCTCTGGTCTGGAACCTGCAGGAGGACTTCCTCTGGGGCTTGGACTTCATGGGTGGGTGGGCCAGCACTTCCCAGTGGCCTCCCCTTCTCACATTTGGCTCTGCTGGAACACCTGGGGGCTCAGTGACCACGTGACCTGATGAGGAACACACCGTGAGATCTGGGCGTCCGACATGATGAAGACTTCAGCGGGACTTTGGGTCCCAGGGACATTTTGGGACAGACTCTCTGGAGGAGTTCAGCTTCCGGTCTCTTTCTGGTTTATGGCAGGAAGTTGGGGGGCAGGGGTGCCTGTGAAATGTTATAAATAAAAACAGTACCACAGACATCATGTTTGTATTTGTAATATTAAATAGCGGGAAAACGCCAATACTTTTCTCAGTTTTACATTAATTCCCATGTCGTGCATTTTAAATATGTTTGCAAATAATAAACGAACAATGTAAGCTCTTATCTGATTGTTGTCTTCCCATTTGTATTGATTTTGAAAAGCTCAAACTCGGTTGAATGTTTCCCACGGATATTTCCCACGCTATGCAAACCTCACCAGAAGAAACTGACAATTATTCTACTAATTCTGGATTAATTTATCTGGAACTGTACAGAGCTACAAAAAAATCTTCATTTTGAAAATTACTCAGAAAGTGATAGGTGGGCGCGTGTGTACATACCCCAGTGTATGCATGTATATGGACATCTATGTGTGTTTGTCTATTTATAGTTAATTCAACTAGATTTTAGTATATTACTGTGAATTGACTGTCTATATGCATATTGATGGTTTGTGTAAGCTTGGTTAAATTAACCAATGCACAGTTAAAAAGACGTATATTTCTGTGTCACTTTTACATATTGTATATCCATTAAATATATTACTCTTACAATTAACACATATCCTGCTCCGATAACACGGTCCTTTGATCATTTATTCTCTTTGAAGCTGTGCTATGCTGACCATGGTTAAAAGTGGGCTAGGCAAGTCTATGGTTTGACCCGGATACGAAAGCTCTGAAGGTCAATGGGAGACCTCGTTACAGGCACATCAAATAATGAAACACCCAGTGGTAGAAGTGTAAAAAAAAAAGTAGTGGAACTGTGGTCTTTGCAGGGGAGAGGATAGATGTTGCTGCCGGGGCATTGCAATAGTGTAAGTGACAAGTAACTAAGGCTCCTATTACAACTTTACACTTGCACAGGGACAGGAGTGGACAAATCCTCTTATAGAATGCTGAACATGGTTTAAAAAGTAGAGGAATGGTAGACAGAAAAAAATTAAATTAGTGAAACACCGTCTGGACCGTTCCCGCTCACTTCGATCACACCAGAGGCATGTCGCCTACATGCACTGACATACGTCCCATGCCATGGCCCTTTGATCCTGGAGAAGGAAATAGCCGGGGGTACACTTACAAATTCAAGGATCCCAGAGATGGAGGAGGATGGTGAGAGATCCTCAATTGAGAGAGGTGATCTGGGAGGCATTTCCAGGAGAAAGCGACCACGGTGTGACTGCCTAAATCACCAGACGGTCCTTGGGGAACCCCTACATCCAGACATCCTCCCCCATCTCTGACATGGGAATGATCAGACAAACTCAGCAGTTTGTCTATCAGTGCATTTTACGAAATGTTGCAAACATGTTGCCTTGTTTCCACCTTGCAGGGACCTAGGTGTTGGTTTACACAAGTTGGCCAAGAATGCTCTGCCCAAATCAAGGCCCTCAGGTCTCCTCCCATCTCACATCTCATGCCCCTACACTAGGAATGTTCACCTAGCAGCCTTGAGTGAAGTTCTGCTTAATGTGTTTTGTGTTCCAGCGTCTGCTACTCGACCAGTAGAGGATGCTCAGGGTTCTCTATCTGCCTTGACTCACCTAAGGTAGCTGTGCCCTAGCATTTAAGGCTGCTCTGTAGAAGGTATGTGCTAGGGGGAACCTGATACAGTGCAACACAATGTTACCAACATCAATAAAGTTCACTATTCATTGTGTCTTGTGTTCCTCCAGACTAGAGGTTTGGCATTGTTCCAAAAATAGTTAGACATGCTCTGTAAGCTTTTTTCTCAGGTGTGGATAGAGGTAGTTGCAAAGGGTAGACCAAGCTCTACGGACAATTTCTGATACACGGTTAATCTCTGAAACATTAAAGGAAGTACTGTCTAAACAGAGGTACCACATGTCAGTTTTATTGACAGATTTGTTATGATGTAGGGTAAAAATCAGTGTTTTTGTTGAAAACGCATAATTCTCTATGTCATACGCTCAAGGTGCCTAACTATTATTAGGACACCGCTGGGAAAGTCTTTATGTCCACAGAGCGTTCGATGCATGACTACAGGTTGTCAGCCCCAAGATAAAAGGAAACTGCGTCTGGCTGACTCGGGACTAAAAATGCAGTAATACTTTTCTGTGATTTGAAAGCACACTGTTGACTGGCAGAATGAAAGGAAGTATACAATTATGTGCGCCCTGTGTTCAAAGGACAAAGCTGAAAAGAAATATAGGTTTTAATGACAGCCCCAGGATGACAAGAACTGAAAGCCCATGTAGGCCCAAAATATGGAGAAATATCTTTTTGGCATGAAAAAGGCACATTGTGAGCTGAGAGACAAAAGGCAGCTTTTCATTTTCAGCTGCCACATTAAAAATGATGTGTGCAAGACACTGAGTCAAAGGGGCCTTGCATGCGATTGACCAAGCCCAGCTGAATTAAAGGATGATTCTACATGGAAAGAAGGGCTTTG
Source organism: Ambystoma mexicanum (assembly GCF_040938575.1). NCBI lineage: Eukaryota > Metazoa > Chordata > Amphibia > Caudata > Ambystomatidae > Ambystoma > Ambystoma mexicanum. Next base: position 229,486,966 of record NC_090921.1, on the reverse strand, counting down.
CAAACACTGAAACTGAAATGTCTAAATGTGTGTGCATTTAGCAGCTGGAAATAAAGAAACAGAGAAAGATAAGTTCTTGCCAAAATTAACGTATCATGTGAGGGGCCTTGAACATTGATGGCGAGATGCAATTTATAAAAAATAAATTAAAGGCTTCACATGAAAAATAAATTCAACAGATTGAAAAGGCAATACTTTCATTCGGATGCAACATTGAAAAGGACATATGGGCCCAAGATAATAGAACCTTCACCAATATAAGTGGCTTTTGCTAGAGGAATGACTGCTGTTAAGATGGATTCCTGAACTCTGACCTGGTGGGCAGAGGTTCAGAAGGCCATCCTAGTTTCTTCGAACAGGGCAACCTTCTGGACGAGCCAGACCAATCAAGGTAGCATTGGCGGCGGTCAAGGCTAGGTCTCAGGAGGGGTGAGTGTGACTGAAAGACCTCAATGAGCACACACACAGTGAAGGACACTACAAATCACCCCTTGTCAGGTTATGTATATATTAAAAATACATGTCCATTTATTCAAGGCATTTGAACTCAAACACAAAGAAATTATCAACAGTAATACATCAAATCATTACAACACTACTATAACACATATATACAATATCAATTGGCCTAAAGGATTAAAGCACAGAATGGGTCCACAACCTAAAAGGAAAGGGAGCAAGCAGTGCAAATAGACTTCAGGCAGTTATTCATCAATCAATTCCTAACTGATAGGCAGTCCAGTCCCTACGAAGAGCGGAGACGAGTGCTCAAATATACTTTCAAGTGCTGGTGCACGCGATATTGCAGAAGGGCAAAAACAAGGTCTCTTGCAGGGGCTGTAGCAGCTCAGAAAGGTGGGTGAGGTGATGAAGAACAAGTTCCCCCTATTCACGGAGGATCTCTGCAAAATGGCAGAACAGGTTCCTGGAGTTGGGAAAGGGACGGTAGTACATGCTACCTGTGGAAAGCAGAGTGGCCCTCAGGGGACACTCATGCATAAAAGTGTATGGATGGTTGCTGGTACTCACTGACCCCCGGCACACTGCGGACCAAACTTTGGCAGTCAAGTATACTTCGGTTGCAGGTTCAAATGTGGCAGTTGTGCGGATGAGTGGCTTTCAGCGGCAAAGTTACAGCGATGATTCCCTGGCGGGACAGTGGTGATTTTGCCGCTCCTGGTGAAGGGATCAGGCCAGTTTCATTGTAGCAGGCTTCAGGGCACAGAGGGGCACAGCAGCAAGGTACCTGCGAAGTTCGTCACCACGGCTGGGTGACACAGTATTCCAGGCCTGGGAATGTCAAATGTACGAAATTCAGTGTGAGTGTGCTGTATAGACAGAGCTTGCGATTTACCAAGTTTCAAGTGTGAACTCGAAACGGCAGCGGTTTCAGAGAAAATGTCCTGTGCAAGCTGGTGAGTTCACTGATAGGCCCAGGAACACTTCCGAAGAGGCTTACTTGCAGGTTAAGCTGAAGGTTCCGCGAATAGTTGGTCCCCCTATTCAAATGGGTCGAAGTGCCTTTGCAGACCTTCTAGTTCGATCAGATGCAGAGGGGTCCAGCGGGACAACAATGGGCTCAGGGTGCCAAACCTTCCAGCGGGTCACCAGTAGTTCATCAACTCAGCTTCTTAGTTTGAGGATACTTGGATTCTATCCTAGATTCAGTGAGAACTCAAGAGATTGACCTGGCGTGGGTGTTTGGGGCCTTCTCCTATCCAGAATCTCCTTTGCGCCAAAACAAAGAGGACCCAATGGGAGAACTGCTCACATACAGGCACACCAGACACGGACCAATCACGGACCACAGTGGTCCCATTGATTCCCAGCACACCAGACTCTCTGGAACCCAGGATGTGTATTGCAACTAGACAGTCTAGCCCACGTCCTGGAGGCACACACACAAGGCATGCAGAAGCCCACTAAAGCATGGCATTTTGTGGGAGAATGCATGCCCAAATAAGGACTGACCCGGGTCGGCTCGACCTGGGGAAGGTAAAGGGGCAAGATGGCCAAAGGACAGGACAAAGAACCTCGTGGCATGGCCATTTTGGAGCCAGGCACCTTCCTGTGCTAACCGTGGTAAATGCAGTTTGCATGGCAAGAAAGGGTTAAAAATAAGAGAAAAGCTAAGCTGCGACCAGCCTTGTCCAAGGCACATCTGCACTTCTCCTAAAAAATCCTTTGAGGGAGTCTAGGGGCTTTGGAAATTAAAAGAAGACCTAAGTGCACTGTACTGTTAGGTACTTTGTGCAGAAAAGTTGCAACATTGGAAAGGACTAAGGTAAACAAAGTCTCCCAGTACTGACTGTCTTTAAGGGCATGTCAGCTTCCCCATAATAAAGTGAGCAAAAGCCCAGTGGAGTGCAGCTGAAGGCTGTGCTTAACTGGCAAAAGTCAGACTATGGTGTTTAAACAGCAGCAAAAAATGGTTGGCTACACAACTGGAGGGAAAATTACACATGAATGGGAAACTTTCCTAACAACTGCAAGCTTCGATTTCCTGAGAAGGAATCAGTTGCTATACAGAACACTCAAGCAGTGATCAATACATTTTATTGGGGGCCTGTTCTCTGAGATAAATAGCAGGATGACTGTAAAGACTGGTAGGGGGTGGTCTGTACTTCTGCTCTCTATGTGGTAGAGGGGAGGCACAGAGGACCCCAGCCTAGATTCTCTATTCGGTAGCTATGGTCGAGCAATCAAGACCTAGCTTCTCAGGAGGTGATGCAGGCTGGTTCTTAAGTACAGTGTAGTCCCCAAGCCCCCACAAAGGAATGTCCACACACTGTATTGGTTAGAACACAGTCTTTATATAATCAATATTCAAGGTTATGTACACTTATCATAATAACTCACTTTGTACTTAGGAAAATCAACAATGGCAAATATATACAATTCTAAAGTGGTACCACCCTTTGTATTAGATCTCATTAAAGTGCATCAACAATACTGTAACAATGTCACACAGATCAATAGAGTGAAACCAGCAATAGAGAGAGGAGAGAAAATAAGATGGTTGAGCAATAGGCAGAATACTGGCCCCTACCACTAGACACAGTTCTGTGTGGAGATCCCCCCACCTGGGCAACCTGTAAAATAAAGATATAGCACAAGCCCAGTCCATATATTGTTCTGCAAGTCTTATTCCCTCCTATAATGTTTTTACCCCCCCAATGTACCTGGTGGAGTCGAGTTCTTCAAAGAGGCGTCGACAGATCCTTCTTGAGCGACCCCCTTTCAAGCGGGAGTCACGGATCGTCGAGAGGCGTCGAGAAGCGTCGAGGAACTCGGCGTTCGGCGGCGGGGAATCGACGGCCCTTCTTGAATGCCTTCCCTTTCAAGCGGGAGACACGGGGCGTCGAACGTCCGTCGAGGAACTCGGCGTTCGGCGTCAGGGACTCAATGGCCCTTCTTGAATGCCTTCCCTTTCAAGTGGGAGACACGGGGCGTCGAACGTCCGACAACAAACAGGGTAGAACGGCGTCGATAAGGCGGCAGCTTCGATCCAAGCGGTGCTCGTCGACGACGGAGCGTCGGCGTCCTGCAAGGCAGAGGCGTGCGGGGCACCTCGATGACAATTGTTCTGGACCGCAAAGATTGTGGAGACGGGGGCCCAGCAAGGGCGTCGAGTCGTTCGAGTCTTTGTGGTCTTCGGGTGGCGGGAAACCCACCGGCAGGTTTCTCCTCGGCGCGTTGGTCGTCCTCGACTTTCTCCGGCAGGATAAAGCAGTCGACGGTGCGGTCGAGGGAGTCCTTCGATTCGAATGTTCTTAGGCAAGGAGCGGACGGCTCCCACGGCTGGGCAACACAACTTCGACGGGCCTCCAGCGGTTACACAGACCTGCGAACCCTGGTCGACGGCAATGGACTTCGACGGCGGCGATGTCCGGGTGCTTCACTTCGATCTCCTCGGCGGTCCCGTCTCGGGTCGGCAGCATTTCGAGGGTCTGTCTTCCAGGGCGCTTCGGCGAAGATGGAGCGGTGCTCGATGGTCCCTCGGAGCACAGGAAGAGGGCGCCTTACCAGGTTCTCTCTCGGGTCAGTCTTCGACGATTTCGGCAGCCTTCGGATCGGTCGAAGCAAATGCAGCAGCAAGTCTTCTTCTTCCAGCTGGACGTCGAGGATCAGCAGTTCCAGTTACTCTTAGAGTGGAGACTCAGCTCCAGAACGCTTCTGAACAATTACCAGTGGTGAGAGGTCCCCAGATATACTATTCTGTCTCTCATCCACACTGCTGGCACACACTCAGCAGCCAATCATACAGAAGGGCATTCATGCAGTCAGTCAGCCAATCAGGCACACAGTGCATTCAGGCCACACTCCTCCCTTTCAGACACTCACAACAAGGAGTGTGGATTGGGACAAGTACCCAGCCATTCAACACTACACACTGCATTCAGGCCAGTTTCGGGCAGGGCTGTCTCAGTCTTTGTCTCTCATGCCAGAAACCAGACAACCACAACAAGGAGTGTATATTGGTCACACACTCCATTCACCCAGGTCCCACCCACAGGAGGTACCCACAACATACAGTCACTGGGAAGGCTCCAGTCAGTCTAGCTGGGCCTTCACAACAACGCCATACATGGAACTTCCACCCAACAGCCAGTCAGGGGGAAGGGACAGAGTCAGGGCTTCCCAGGACTTTGGGAAACAAGGTAAGAGGCAATAGAAAGCAAGAGGCCACAGGGGCCATCTTGTTTCCTATCAGGAATCAACTGATCCCAATGGCAGGGCCTGGGTATCCCAAAATGGAGGACACCCAGAGCACCTGTCAAATTCAGCATGGAGCTGCCACCAGCCCATACCCTGCTCTGTGGGCCACCCACAGGTGCCCAAAAACATACATTAGGGGCACAGGGTTGTACCCCTACCCATGGGTGCCATAAGGGTATCCCATGGGTCTGTTCACCAAACCAAAAGAGAGAGCTGCACTGCCAGGAGTCCCACATGGACTCCTGGGCAGAAAACACGACAGAACACATGATAAAAAGCAGTAAAGGACAAGGATTCAGAGTCCCTGTCCTTCTGATGCATTTCCAGCATCACAGTCGCCCCCCCCAGACTGAGGTGGAGGGTGTCTAATCTCCCACGGGATAGACACCCTCATCCAGACGGTCAACATACCTTCTGGAAAGGCCATCTGCATTATCGTGACTCTTCCCTGGTCTGTGCTCTATGGTGAAGTCTAGCCCTTGCAGGCTAATGGACCACCTAAGCAATTTTGGATTCTCACCCTTCATCTGCATAAGCCACTTCAGGGGCTTATGATCTGTTTGGACCTTGAAGGTAGACCCCGTAAGGTAGGGCCTAAAACGCCTAAGTCTCCAAACTATGCTAAAACACTCCTTTTCAACAGTAGCCCACCTAAGTTCTCTACCCTTGAGTTGTCTACTGATGAATATGATAAGATGTTCGCTCCCTTTGTCATCTAACTGGGACAAGACAGCTCCAATTCCGGTGTCGCAGGCATCCGTCTGGACGATAAAGGGTCGGCTGTAGTCAGGCGCACACAACCAGGTGCCCTACACAGACTTTCTTTCAAGCCATCAAAGGCCCTCTGACAGTCTTCGGTCCAATTAACCTTCCTAGGCTGTTTGGGTGAAGTTAGAGCTGTCAGGGGTGCAGCTATGGTTCCATAGTCTGCCATGAAATTGCGATAGTACCCAGTGAGGCCCAAAAAAGCTCTCACCTGGGTTTGAGTAGTGGGAGTCTCCCAGTTCTGTACATCCTGTACTTTACTGGAGAGAGGTTGGATTTGACCCCCTCCTACTTCATGATCAAGATCGGTAACTTTCCCCTGAGCTATCTGGCACTTGGTGGCCTTGATAGTGAGGTTAGCCCTTTTCAAGTTCTGCAACACCTTATCCAGATGTGTCAAATGCTCTTCCCAGGTGGAGCTGTAGACGGCAATGTCGTCTAAGTAAGCCACACAAAAGGCTTCCAGCCCACTGAGCGCATGGTTGACCAATCTCTGGAAGGTGGCAGGGGCATTCTTCAACCCAAAAGGCATGACCCTGAACTGGTAGAGTCCCTAAGGTGTTGAGAAGGCCGTCTTTTCCTTGTTATGGTCCGTCAGAGCTATTTGCCAATAGCCTGAGGTAAGGTCAAAGGTGCTCACAAATTTGGCAGCACCTATGGTGTCCACAAGCTCATCAGCCCTGGGCAATGTGTGCGCGTCAGTTTTGGTGACGGCATTGACTCCTCGGTAGTCCACACAGAACCTCCAATCCTTGGTACCCGCCTGGGAACTTGCCTTGGGGACAAGGACCACTGGACTGGACCAGGGACTGGTTGAGGGTTCAATAACACCAAGATTCCAACATCTTGGCGACCTCAGCCTGGATGTGGTTCTTGACGGTATCTGACATACGGTAGCACCTGTTTTTGACAGGCACACTGTCACCAGTGTCAATTTCATGCCTACACCATGGTGTAAGGCCTGGCGTCAGTGAAAACAGAGAGGCATACTGTTGGAGCAAAGCCCTGCAGGCCCTCTGTTGCTCTGTTGTCAAATCCGGAGAGAGATGTACTCCCTCCACTGAGCCATCCTGAGGGTTGCTATGCAGCAAATCAGGAAGGGGCTCACTCTCATCCTCTTCTTGCCCTGAAGCTAGCAAGAGACATGAGACCTCTGCTCGCCGGTGGAAAGGCTTGAGCCTGTTGACATGGAATACCTGAGGGGCTACCCCAGAGGCTCCCATGTCAACCAGATAATTGACTTCGCCCATCTTGGAGATGATCCTGAAGGGTCCAGTCCACTTGTCTGCCAAAGCACTAGGCTTGGTAGGCTCCATCACAAGGATTTCCTGTCCCGGAGTCCAATCCACTTGCGAGGCTTTAAGGTCATGCCAGTACTTATTCAATTCCTGGCTGGCCTTGAGATTTGCTGTTGCCTGACCCATCATCTGTGTCATCCTCCGTCTGAGGCCTAACACATAGTCCCCCACTTGCTTGGCGGTACCTGGAGGGGTGGCTTCCAAGCCTTCTCTGATCAAGGCGAGGGGCCCCCTCACGGGATGTCCAAAGAGTAACTCAAAGGGGCTGAAACCAACACCCTCTTGAGGTACCTCTCTATAAGCAAACAGCAGGCATGGCAGGAGGAGATCCCATTTCCTCCTTAGGGGTTCTTCCAAAGCCCCTAGCATGCCCTTGAGAGTTTTATTAAATCTCTCAACCAGACCATTGGTCTGGGGGTGGTAAGAGGTGGAGAACTTGTAGGTTACCCCGCACTCTTTCCACATGGTTTTCATGTAACTAGAAATGAAGTTGGATCCTCTGTCAGAGACAACCTCCTTGGGGAATCCAACACGGGTGAAAATGCCCAGGAGAGCCCTGGCAACCACCTTGGCAGTAACAGTCCGAAGGGGTATTGCCTCAGGGTACCTGGTGGCATGATCTACCAAGACCAGGATGAACCGGTGTCCACCTGAAGTGGGAGGGTCAAGGGGACCGACGATGTCGATGCCCACCCTCTGAAATGGTGTGCCAACCACTGGCAATGGCTACAGTGTGGCAATGACACTGCCTCCAGTCTTGCCAGACAACTGACAAGTTGGGCAGGTCCTGCAGTGGGACTCCACCTCTACTCCCATCCGTGGCCAGTAGAAATGGGCAGAGAGCCTCTGCTTAGTCTTCTTGGTCCCAAGATGACCAGCCAAGGGCACCTCATGCGCCAACTGCAGTAGGAAGGGCCTGTAAACCTGGGGTACCACCAACCTCTTGAGGGCACCAGGTTCAGGCTTAGTGGGCTCACTAACAAGGAGCTCACCCTCCCAATAAATCCAGAATGTCCTAGGCACTTCTCCTTGTGCCTGGGACAGGGCCTGTTTCCTCAGTCCCTCGAGAGAGTGGCACTCTCTCTGTCCCTTACAGAAGTCTGCCCGGGAGGGTCCCCCTTCTGCTAACAAGCATTGAAGGTCGGGATGATCCTAGGGGTTGAGAACCTCTCCCACAGGAGAGTCTTTTGTCTCTTCTCCCACAGGAGTTGAGTTTGGGTTTTCCACTGGACCCAGCCCGTCCGGAGCATGGATCCCAATGGGTGCTGTCGGAACAGCAGGAAGAGAAGGTGTTCCATCCACAGCGGTGGCCTTCTTGGTCTTCCTTCTTCTTGCCTTAGGCCTCGCCTTTGGCTCGGGTACCTGACTCACAGCCAGACCCGGTGTCACCTGTGACCTAGTGACTGCAGCAGCAGTCATGGGAAGACCATCCGAGATCAACCCCAACTCTACTAGATCATTTCCTAACAGAATGTTAGCAGGGACATTGTCCTGAACCAGGACAGGAAGCTTTGCTGTCTTGTCTCCAATCATGAGTGTGACTAAGGCTACAGGCGATAATTTGGGAGGCCCACCAGGTAACCTGGTGGTTCTCAGAGGAGCACTTACATAGTCCTCTGGTTTGAGCAGGGTCCTGTCCACCACTGTCATGCTTGCCCCAGTGTCTCTCAAACCAGTAGAAGGCTGGCCATTCAAGAGGACATTTCTCAAAAACCTACGGGTGTTCTGTGGGATAGTCGCCAGTACTTCTGCATACTGGTCCCAGGCCCCAAGGGACACTAAGGAAATCTCTACCGGAACACCAAATGTGATCCCGGTAGAGGAGGGGAGGACAGTGGCCTCCACCTCAGACACGGGGTAAGGGTAGGTCAGGCTGACAGCCTGTACTCCAAGTGCCTTACCTTTACACTTGGAGTCACCCCTTCTGTGATCCAGAGCCCCACAGTCCCAACAAGTGCCAGGAGTGCGGGGTACGGTACTGGAACCACTGGGAGCCTGCTTTGCAGCAGGTGGACCACTACTCTTATTCCCACCCACAGATGACTTATCCCCACTAGATTTTTGGGTCTTGGGAGAGGAAGGTTTAGGTTTACCCGACTGTGACTGCTTGTGGGACTCCTCAGCTTTCTGAGAGGCCCCCTTTTTTTTGTCCTTGTCCTTCCCACTGGAGTCCTTAGGGGACACCCGGTGGGAGACCCACTTGTCAGCCAACCTAGCCAGCTTAAAGGGGTCAAAAATGTTCTGGTCAGCCACATACTGACACAGCTCTGGTGAACAGGCTTCAGAAAAATGCTCAAAAAACAAGAGGTGGGACAATTCAACAAAAGTCTTAACCTTGTATCCATCAATCCACCCCATCATGTTCATGTGCGCAGCACTCACCCAGTCAACCCAAGACACATTCTCTCTTTTCTTAAAATCCCTGAACCTTTTAAGGTATTGGGTAGGTGTCTTGCCAAACTTGGCAATCAAAGCAGACTTCATACACTCATACTGACCCCTTTCTTCCACACTCAGCTTCAGAATAAAGTCATATCCAGTTTGAGGCACTCTGCTTAACAAACACTTAGCCCAATCTCTTTTATCAACATCATGAATCGCACAAGCCATTTCAAACGCTTCAATCCATTGGAGGATATCTGAACCCTCCACAAATACACCAACCAAATCTTTCATAAACTTGGTGGCTGGGGACCTGACACTCTCACTGGTTTTAGCTGAAGTCTCCACTCTAGCTTTCTCTAGCTGGATTCTCTGACATTCAGTGTCCTGGCTCTTGAGTTCAAGGTCCTTATTTCTGAGTTCAAGATCCCTATTCTTGAGCTCCACTTGTTGAGCCAACTCCTCTTTCTTAAGTTCAGCATCTATTTCCAACTTGCGGTATTCAAAGGCCAATTTCATCCTTAATAACTCAAGCTCCAAGGAATTGCTGGGGTTTGGAACAGAGGCAGCAGGAAGGGCGACATTCCCAGAAACAGATTCAGCAGAAACCCCAGGGGTAGAGTCCTCATTGGTTGCATTCCCCCCCCTCATCAAGAGTTTCACCATCAGTCTGGTAGTCCACCAGGGCAGCTATCAGCTCAGCCCTAGACTTATCCACAAAGTCTAACTCCCTGGCTTCACAAGCACTCTGGAGAGCCTTCAAGCTCATCCGAGTCAATTTGCCATTTGCAATAGACTCCATTGTTTGTAATGCAGTTATCTTGTACACAACTAAACTTTAATTTAATAAAGTGCAGATATTTTGTAAGTGGCACGGTTATACACTGATTCTTAAAACCATAAGCATCCCACCGCTGCCACCAGGGTAAAGACTGGTAGGGGGTGGTCTGTACTTCTGCTCTCTATATGGTAGAGGGGAGGCACAGAGGACCCCAGCCTAGATTCTCTATTCGGTAGCTATGGTCGAGCAATCAAGACCTAGCTTCTCAGGAGGTGATGCAGGCTGGTTCTTAAGTACAGTGTAGTCCCCAAGCCCCCACAAAGGAATGTCCACACACTGTTTTGTTTAGAACACAGTCTTTATATAATCAATATTCAAGGTTATGTACACTTATCATAATAACTCACTTTGTACTTAGGAAAATCAACAATGGCAAATATATACAATTCTAAAGTGGTACCACCCTTTGTATTAGATCTCATTAAAGTGCATCAACAATACTGTAACAATGTCACACAGATCAATAGAGTGAAACCAGTAATAGAGAGAGGAGAGAAAATAAGATGGTTGAGCAATAGGCAGAATACTGGCCCCTACCACTAGACACAGTTCTGTGTGGAGATCCCCCCACCTGGGCAACCTGTAAAATAAAGATATAGCACAAGCCCAGTCCATATATTGTTCTGCAAGTCTTATTCCCTCCTATAATGTTTTTACCCCCCCAATGTACCTGGTGGAGCGAGTTCTTCGAAGAGGCGTCGACAGATCCTTCTTGAGCGACCCCCTTTCAAGCGGGAGTCACGGATCGTCGAGAGGCGTCGAGAAGCGTCGAGGAACTCGGCGTTCGGCGGCGGGGAATCAACGGCCCTTCTTGAATGCCTTCCCTTTCAAGCGGGAGACACGGGGTGCCGAACGTCCATCGAGGAACTCGGCGTTCGGCGTCGGGGAATCGACGGCCCTTCTTGAATGCCTTCCCTTTCAAGTGGGAGACACGGGGCATCGAACGTCCGACAACAAACAGGGTAGAACGGCGTCGATGAGGCAGCAGCTTCGATCCAAGCGGTGCTCCTCGACGACGGAGCGTCGGCGTCCTGCAAGGCAGAGGCGTGCGGGGCACCTCGATGACAATTGTTCTGGACTGCAAAGATTGTGGAGACGGGGGCCCAGCAAGGGCGTCGAGTCGTTCGAGTCTTTGTGGTCTTCGGGTGGCGGGAAACCCACCAGCAGGTTTCTCCTCGGCGCGTTGGTCGTCCTCGACTTTCTCCGGCAGGATAAAGCGGTCGACGGTGCGGTCGAGGGAGTCCTTCGATTCGAATGTTCTTAGGCAAGGAGCGGACGGCTCCGGTCGTCGGCGGCACGGCGTCAAGTGGTTCCCACGGCTGGGCAACACAACTTCGACGGGCCTTCAGCGGTTACACAGACCTGCGAACCCTGGTCGACGGCAATGGACTTCGACGGCGGCGATGTCTGGGTGCTTCACTTCGATCTCCTCGACGGTCCCGTCTCGGGTCGGCAGCCTTTCGAGGGTCTGTCTTCCAGGGCGCTTCGGCGAAGATGGAGCGGTGCTCGATGGTCCCTCGGAGCACGGGAAGAGGGCGCCTTACCAGGTCCTCTCTCGGGTCAGTCTTCGACGATTTCGGCAGCCTTCGGATCGGTCGAAGCAAATGCAGCAGCAAGTCTTCTTCTTCCAGCTGGACGTCGAGGATCAGCAGTTCCAGTTACTCTTAGAGTGGAGATTCAGCTCCAGAACGCTTCTGAACAATTACCAGTGGTGAGAGGTCCCCAGATATACTATTCTGTCTCTCATCCACACTGCTGGCACACGCTCAGCAGCCAATCATACAGAAGGGAATTCATGCAGTCAGTCAGCCAATCAGGCACACAGTGCATTCAGGCCACACTCCTCCCTTTCAGACACTCACAACAAGGAGTGTGGATTGGGACAAGTACCCAGCCATTCAACACTACACACTGCATTCAGGCCAGTTTCGGGCAGGGCTGTCTCAGTCTTTGTCTCTCATGCCAGAAACGAGACAACCACAACAAGGAGTGTATATTGGTCACACACTCCATTCACCCAGGTCCCACCCACAGGAGGTACCCACAACATACAGTCACTGGGAAGGCTCCAGTCAGTCTAGCTGGGCCTTCACAACAACACCATATATGGAACTTCCACCCAACAGCCAGCCAGGGGGGAAGGGACACAGTCAGGGCTTCCCGGGACTTTGGGAAACAAGGTAAGAGGCAATAGAAAGCAAGAGGCCACAGGGGCCATCTTGTTTCCTATCAGGAATCAACTGATCCCAATGGCAGGGCCTGGGTATCCCAAAATGGAGGACACCCAGAGCACCTGTCAAATTCAGCATGGAGCTGCCACCAGCCCATACCCTGCTCTGTGGGCCACCGACAGGTGCCCAAAAACATACACTAGGGGCACAGGGTTGTACCCCTACCCATGGGTGCCATAAGGGTATCCCATGGGTCTGTTCACCAAACCAAAAGAGAGAGCTGCACTGCCAGGAGTCCCACATGGACTCCTGGGCAGAAAACATGACAGAACACACGATAAAAAGCAGTAAAGGACAAGGATTCAGAGGCCCTGTCCCTCTGATGCATTTCCAGCATCACAATGACCATTAGCCTTGAAAGAACAAAGTCTGATTGTGAAGGAAAAGGTGCCTGCAGGGAACTTCCAGGGGCATCAGAGCCCAGAGGTATTGAGATGGCAGATGAGGTTGAGAAAGGAGAAGGAGGGTCAGGCCACCAGCCAGAAAAGGGAGTGAGGAGGAACAGGTGGAGGGTCAGGCGTGAGGCAGGGAGCATAATTATAAAATATTTTTTTTTCTGTGGTCAGGAGGAGGGTTCAAGAGGTACAACACAGAGGAAACTGGAGGAGGAGGATGACGTGAGGGAACCGGAGATGGCTGCCGGCGAGGAGATGTTTGCCTGGGCGTATTAAAAGAAACCGGGGCCGGTCAATGGGAGTCAGAGTCGGCAGGCAGCACCATGCCAGGGACTCCTGGAAAGGAAGTTCGACCAGAGCAGGAGTACCCGACAGACGAGCGGAAGCCTGCGCAGAACGCCACAACCGAGGGAAGACATGGTTTTCTTTAGATTTCGTACTTCTTTTGGTCACCTGTGCTGGACAGGAAGTGGATGGTGGGCGCTCGACTTCCCGGCCAGGTGATATGAAATAATGTGGAGGAGCTGAGGCCTCGGAATGCCACCACCGTGGGAGGTCTACCCAGACCCGAAGAGTGCAGGGCTGTGCTAGAAGACTGACTAGCTAACACCGGAACACCAACAAGGCGGGAGAACTCAACAGAATTCATTTGTTTGGAAAAGGGGCAGGATGTCCCTGTGAGTTAACAATTATCCCAGCCAGAACTGGTACTTATTTAACTGTTTCTGTTGGTTGCACAACGGAATACACTTATCTACTGAAGTTCTCTAGGTCCATGTTTCTCTTGGCCAATCCCAGCCGGTAACTCTGATGTATTTATTCCTGGCTTTAACCAACAATGAGACCGCAGAGCCTAGGGGAGTATTTGCAGAGAACGGAAACCTATACTGTGAAATGGAAGTTAGGACTTGCATATATGTTTGAACATTTACATTAGTTTAAATGTACTATCATAGTTTTCTTTTCTTCTCAGCAATGATAAATCGCACCAAGGCCTTTCCAGTGTCATTTTAAAGCTTATTACAAGCCCGTTATGTGATGTCACTTGTATCTAAATTTGATTTTTGGAAACCCTTTAACAATCGAAAATGTGTTTCTTGCTTCCCCAAACATGTTATGAAGCAGAGAATTGGGGAGCCGATGGCTTATTAAATTAGATAGCTGGGTAGAAAATGTCACATTCATAACTATTATAATTTTTGGAAAAACAGCAAAAAAGTAACTGTTCACACCTGGAACAACTTGCCGAAATGTGAGTAATCTTGATAAATCTGCCACGAAATAGAATATATATAGGCTGTAACGTTTATTTGTAAAATGCAAAGTTTTGTCATGTACTGACGTTTTAGGTGAAAAATTTGAAAAGTGTAAATGTTAACTCTTGTGGGTGGAGTCATTCTTCCCAGGATTTCACTTTCAGATTTCTTAGACCCTATCGGAAGAGAGGGGTTGGACCTTGGAGATGAGTGGACTGTAAGGGGTCCGATGAAAATTCAAGGCTAATAAGTTAACACCTCCTGATTTTAATAGTTTGGAGATATAACTTAGGTGGTAAAAAGTGGCTGCACAACCCAGAGAGGGACGGAACTGGCTACAAATAATCTGGGTGAAATTAACCTTGCCAGGACAGCTGCCTGAACCATCTGGGAGAGAATTGCCTGATACCAACCAGCTTGAATGACTACAAATTGCTGCAGGATTAATTTTCCCTGGGAGACAGCAATTGGGAAATACTGAAGGTCACTGGGGCCCACACCAGGAGAGAGGACAGAGGCTGAATAGCGGGATTGAGCCTGACTGATGATGGATTCTGATGTCCCTGTCCTGTCCCGTAAAAAGAGCCCTGCTGACTTTCCTGAGCACCAAACACAGAGATTTTAAATGTAAGTACCTTGCCCAAATGAAGCCAAGTATGTGGGGGAATCTGCTTGACTTAATATTTGTCTCTTAATAGTGGATGGAAGGCAAAGAGAGTAGACCCTTAGCATATTTTTCTGAGTAATAATTTAATTAACTCCCTCATAGATTGATGCAGGGGGAGCTGGGGTAATTTGAAACCCCTGCTCTCTTTCCTAGCGATAATTCAAGTAATAGTCATTTCAAGTAATTTGGTACAACCATTTTCCTTGTCCACTCCAGAATTCCCTAAACGAAAGGGGTGGCCTTGTCCAAAAAACGAAATTCCTAACTGTCACCATTCCTCAGACCTAGACTTTCAGCAGAAGGGTGCTGAATGTAACTGAAGCCTGGGATTTTGGTGCTGAGTAGAGAAATTGTTTGCCAAATGAAACCAAGTGTAATGCTCCATTGAAAATGCACACTCTTTCCTTAGAGTGAGAAAGGGACCCTGATCGCAGAAAGATTTTGTATTATTTTGAGGTAACGTGGGATGGAAGGTTCTATCAATACAATCTATTCTCAAACATCCGTGTGATTCCAAAACTGCTAGCATTTTCAAGTGTGCAAGGAAATTAAACATACAAAGTGATGCATGTGAAATTATTTTGAAAATCGAAAAAGTGCTTTGATTTAAATATAAAATGTATACAGGAACCCAAATGCCCATGATTTAGTAATGTTCGAAGTTAATATATAATTTTGTGATAAAACGAGGTTTATGGGACAAGAGGGTGACCTGTTATTTAGCCCGTGTTCCATGGACAAAAGTGAAATTTAAAAGTTAGATCCCCAAAGTAAATTTTTGTTTTGAAGCTTTGTTTTGTGCCACAGAGAAGGTGGCGTGTGTTATCATTTGGTGCAAATATTCCTTGAACCTATAATTTAAATAGATATATATTCTTTCTGTTCCCAAGCCTGGTTCTTGGCTCATTATTGGCAAAGGGGAGGGATCTACGTGGATCTATATGAATCATAAATAGGGCTTCCATGAAAAAATTAAATGATTTATTGTATGGCACAGTAATTGGGGAGGCAGGAACTCCCCATGTTGAGGATAATCACTCAATATATTGTTACAGAAATTAGGACAGCCTTCCATTAAAGGCTACTGAGACACTGAAATGCAATTTTCCTGAAACCTGCCATAGAAATGAATACATTTTGCAGTTTGGGTCAAAAGGAACTATTAACAGAGGACCTGAACCATTCAAATGCATATTATTGTGTGAAGTTTGACATTGATGGCATGATGTGAGATATTAGAGCAGGCCTCATGTGTGAAGAAATTGCAACATACAAAAATACAATTTTTCTGTGCATGAATAAAAGCTGTGCGTAGCCCAAAAGACATTTTCCTCATGAGATTCGAAGGCCCAGATCTTGCCCATCAGATGCAAAGCTCTGCTCTGCTTGTTGTCTAAGAATCTCTTTGAAGCTCACAGAGCCAAGAAAGGGACAGGGCTTGTGCCAGGGTAAAGTTTTATGAGGTGAAGAGATGACCATTGTGAAAACACGAGACACAGCTAATAGGGGAGAAGTCTTAAAATGCAGAGAAAATTTGATTCCTGGTGAAATCCAGGGTCTGACTGAGAACTGACATGTTACAGAGACTGACACATGAGTACGCGGGTGGAGTTATACCCTTTGCTCAATGAAGATAAGGACTGAAATGAGCATTAGCCTTTGGAAAAGAATGTACATGAGTTTAGGGCTAGCAGAATAAATAAAGAAGAAGATGGTCCAGACCAATGTCTATGTTTGAAGAAAGGAAATGCCAATTAATCGATTGAAAGAAATATGCATGCCATTATTTTTCCATATGATTGTATGGAGGATCATACTTTGGGCATTATCTCGGGAACCATAACTCTCACCGAAATCATTCACATATCTTTGAAAAGATAATGGAAAGCGCCATCCAATGATTCAACCCTCAAACGAATTTGACTTTGGGAACCAGAGATAGCAGCCAATTTGTGAGGCTTCCCAGAATAGGTCATGAAGCAGAGATTCAGGGAGGTATTAGCTAATTGAATTAGATATCTGTATAGAAAATCTCACGTTGAGGACTGTTATATTTGTTGAACAAATTTAATAAATCTTGAGTGTTGCTGCATAAATATCTCCTGCAAGGTATAGACTCCTTGGGTGGTGCTTATTTGGCCATAGTGCGCAATCACATTAGCAGTGGAGTCAATGCTGGGTTATGCTTCATGCTTTTTAAAACCTTGTGGTCCTTTTGGATTCTTCTCTTTGTCACCCATTTATTTATATCTTCCGTGAATATCTGGGGGTGAAAGTCAAAACAGTGAGGGAAGAAGCCAAATTTGAGCTAAAGTCATTCCCTATTGCGCCCCAATTCCAAGTAATTTGGGAGTGCCAACTCCATTGTTTTGTGGAGTGCAGGGAAATGACCAGGAAACAGTCCTATTCCTGCTATTGGCATACTGTAAAACCATCCTGGTGGCAATCAAGGCCGCTCCAACACTCTGGGAAATAACTTAAAACCATGCTCATCAGGGAATCCCTAGGTGTGACTTGGGCAATAATGTTCCCTATTTTATCACATCTCAGACACATTGTAAACTTCCCTTCAGTTCCTTGAACTCTTTTATAGCTCTCCATATGCTCTTGACCTAGGGTTGGACAATATAAAACACAAATACAAAAAAGTACATGTCATTAGAATTGAAAGACAGTGCTGACCTGAAGGTTAAATGTGAGGAGAAGACCTAAAACCTACAACTCTCCAAGCCCCACAACATGGCCAACCTTTGGCAGTCTTTGTGAGAACCGTCCTTGCAATCAAAGAGGGAGAGAGCAAAACTGCTGCTCACTCCCTGTGTCTCAGATGGACCACCTATGATGTAAGCCTCAAACTTTGTGCCTTCCAGATGAATTGCATGACACAGTCCCTGCACTGATCTCTATGACAAAGAGGTGAGAGCGCACACATGGAGATGCCCTGGTGCCACCACCATGAATCCTACAGTGTGTCGGTGTGCCTGTGTATCTACACTGAGTGCTACCATGCAGTACCCACATTCTCCTGAGTGCATCTGTGTTGTATCAATCTCTGTTGGGACTGCTTGCACTGAATATGTTGCCTGAGGTATGAATTCTTCCATACAGGAATGGACTGACTTACTCTACAGTATGACAAACACTGTTGCATGTTACTCCCCCACCATCTCAACATTAAGAACTGTCACCAGTATAGACAAAATCCACAGGCCCTCGGACTACTGAGATACAGTCTTCAATCCTGTGTGTACTTTTTTGGTGCATCATCAAGTAAACCTTCTATAATGGACCTGATATATGCATTCACACTAAGCTAGTTTGTAAGGAACCCATCATCTGGAAACCTGTATGTATACATTACCTAGCGCAATGTAATTTCTGCACCATGCTTAATAGTGATATAACGTATTGCACGATACATCTGTGTAGCCTCCTCTTTTATTCAAAGTGATACACATGTTATACAAGACTGTTGAAATTACTCCATAGACCTAGAAGCTCGGTAGCATGATCTGGGGAATTTACCATGAACCATCTCTTCTCAAAATAGCTTTGCTGCTCCGGATCATGCCATGCCATGCACAGATGTGTCCATGAACCCCATAAAATTTACCTGCAACGTGCAAAACATCTAGAAACTCTGTAGAAGTCAACTCATATTTTTACAGTCCAACACTGAATATTTTTGGAACATCTAATGGAAACAGTTAATCTCCCCTGAATGTGTGGCCCAACACAGCACACTTTTATTCTATCGCCTACCCTAAAGCTGCTAAAAGTTTGAACGTAATGTGTTGTTATACCATTCTTTATCTTGCTGCCTTCTCCTGGGTTTTGTGATTAGGCCACACACACGGTTTCTTTTGGCTCTTTTTGGGTCTCAACAGTGGATTGAAATGGTTCAATTGTCAAATCATCATAGGAACACACAGGAGCAGAAATGTGATGGGGCCCCTGAGCGAAAAATCATAGCAGGACAACATTTTAGCAAAGTCTCAGTAGGGCAAAACTGCAGTGGGACACCAAGGTGCAAAACCGCAGTGGGGCATGTGAGGGAGGAAAGAGCAACGAGTCAGGATTGCTACAAAAATATGACCACAAAAATCACACAACCACATACGTCGGCACATTTTGATATATATAACAATATTTAGGTGTGAAGAGATTGAAGATATTACAAGATGGTACATTGCACAATCAGATAACTTCTCAACTCTCATTGTGGCTTTATTTCACAGAGGGATACCAATCAACCTTACAGGATGAGTTCTCTGCTGATGTGGCTAGAAACAAAGTGGTACATTGCATTTCGGACACTCTTTCTTTTCAGGAGCCAAGAAAGAGAGCCTCCTCAGGAGCCAAGCATTTGTCTGATCAGATTAATCCCACAACATCCAATGCATCCTCCCCAAGGAAGTGACCAGAACACCAGACCTTGGTGTCCTATGTGGATGTGAGTAGAGCTATGGGCATGGTTGCAGGTCTTCCATCACCACTTTGCCAGGCTTGTTTGCATATGCCGGGTAATCAAGATGTTGTCCCAAGTGCCTGAGTAGGAAAGGAAGAAAGTACTTCTTTCCTCACTTACCACATCGGATTAGGGTTTTTCCCAAGTCAAAATGGAGAATAATATTGAGAACACAGCACAACACCCAAAGTCAACCAGTTTAATACAGACTGTCCTGGATCAGATGGGCAGCCGCCAACATAATTCCTTTGGCAAGTGAGGAGTTACATGTGGAGGTGGCCTACTGTTTTCTTGCACTGGTGGATTGCGCAGCAGGATCTGCAGACTCGCCCAACTCTACCAATGGGGTCAAGTGGCAGGATATAGAACTGCTTATGGTGGATGACAGCAATGGCACTGCAAGCTGTGGAGAGTGGCCGGCTCCCTGCTATGATGATGAGCCAGCCTGCAAAATGCTGAATTTTGAGCCGGTGTAACAGTTGGTTTATATTTTTGACCTGCTCTCTCATACAAATCAGCCATCTACTGGGACTATTACAAGTAGGACAATTGGCGCCTTTCAAAAATGCCTAATCATTCACAAAGGCCTAACAAAGAGCTTTTTTACATGACTCCTATGCCGAGCACAAGACTCAGCGTTGAATTACAGGGCACATCCAACCATATATTTACCTTGCTTTAAAACAGCACATGCTATTTACCATTGACCTTACATGCAGAAGCCAATACTATTCATAAGTCTGGAACACTAAGACTTAGAAAAATGAGACTGAGTGTTGTGGACATTTCAAAGTCACTTCTATGGTTTAAAATCAAATTTGCATTATGAACTTAATAAAATCATTAATAGTCCTAAAATGTGGATGTAATATATTACACATTCATGTCACGTACTTAGACATGCGTCTACAAGCCATCATTCCATTAATTAGTTTTCTCGAGTTTGCATGGTGCTTCCCTGAATTAGGAAAGAACAAATTGGCAGAAAAAGTCACGATCCACAGTGCTTGTAAGTATAAATTGGACAAAGAGCGTCAAGGCTGCAGGTATCTGGGTAGTGTGGATATACTGCCAGTATGATTCCACTAAGCTAAGTACAAATGCAACACAAACAAGTCCCAGTTTCACTGCGCCAAGTGTAGCAAAATATAAATCGGGAGTCCAAGTGATTTGTATGAAAGAACAGCCTTTAGAGTCCAAGGTTTAGTACAAGCAACAGCCTAACACGTGTATCGAGCCTTCCACGGCTCTTCATCTGAGGCTATTATTAAACATACAACAAAAATGGAGTGTGCAACATTCAATAATATAGTGACACCATACAGTAACATAAGCAGGACAAATAAAGGCATAGCATCCAGGGGAAAAGCAGGGGATGAATGAGCCAAAATTAATGCAAGGCAAAAACGAAAAGCGAAAGCATATTTGACAAAAGAAAAAATTATAAATGTAAAAAATTTAAAGCCATACCAAAAGTGGTGTAAGTCCATTAGGAGTTGGATGTTGGAATATTCAAAATAGAGAAAAAAAAAATGTGTGCTAGGGTTACAATTTATTCAATGGAATGACTGCGGCAGTGCAATCAAAAACAATAATGCCAAAAAATAAATTATCTAGTGTAAATTTACACCTTATAAACCAGACACCAATTAATCTGAGGCAGTATTACCTTGATAGGGATAGAGCCTGAAATTAAAGCTGAAGGGACAATGCCCAAAAAGAATTGAAACAAATTTAAGTTAATATTTACTAGGTAGTGAACAGCAACTAGTTAATGCAACAAAAAGGGTGCACGCAATCAAAAAGAGGTACCCATTAGTCAATTGATTTAACCCCTAAGGGCTTAGTCACTAAAACTTATCATAAATCTACTTCTGTCAATTCAACATTGCATGCAGAACGTTGTCATAAAAATCATGTAAAGGCTAACATTCCGAAAGGTGAGTTCATCCGTGCTAAGAGGAATTTCTCTAATCCCAAGGATTTTGACAATGAAAGTAGCGCCATTAAATCTCGCTTCCTTGAGAGAGGCTACCATCATAGCTGCTCGATAAAGCATTAGCTTCAGTACGCCAGCTAAAGAGAGCGGACCTGCTTGTTCCTAAAACTCATGACAAGTCTCCCGTCACTCAGAAAATTAGGTTAATCACAAGGTTCAATTCGGACAGTCACAAGATCCATAATGTGCTGAGAAAACACGGGCACCAGTTACACCTTGATTCTGACATCGTCAAATGGTTAGATCCGACTGCTAGTTTAACATTTAGTAAAGGCAACTCACTCAAAAATAAACGTTGTCCTTCATTTATGAGTATGCCCTCTCCTAAATTGACTTGGCTACTTTCAGCTCAGGCCACTGGGTTTCATAAATGTAGCTTTTGAAATATGTGTAAATTTACTTTGGAAACATCACAGGTCTCCTTTGGAACTAGAGGAGATCAGACAATTGACTCTTTCATCAAATGTAACTCTAAATTTGTTGTGTATTGTATAATCTGTACCTGTGGTCTGAAATATATTGGGAGCACTATTCGCCCCTTGAAGATTCGCATCCGCGAGCACTTGGCTACAATTGGTAGTCAAGAGTCCAAATATCCTTTAGCCAACCACTGGCAAAAAACTCATCAACTAGACTGGGAGGATGACATACGTTTTGTTGGCCTATGCAAAGTGTCCTTACCTCCGAGAGGGGGCAACTTAACCTTGAAATTATGACAATTGGAAGCAAGACTAATCTGTAAATACCGTACTGTCTTTAATGGATTAAATTCGGACCATGAATTTGCTACTTTCCTGTAACAGCAGGCTGTCCCTATTTTTGTCTCTGCCAATTGGTGCCACTGCCCTCACTGTATTATGGAATTTTTGTTTCTTATGTGCCTAACCTCTTATTTTTTGGCACACCTTTTTATTAACCTCTTTACTCATGGGGCCATTATTTTAATTATTGTAAATTGGTCTCCTTATGCAACCTGTACATGTTCTGGCAGCAGCGCATTCACAGACAGTATACTGTCCCTCTCAATTCATGATGTTCCCTCGGTGCAGTTATTCAAAATTCTCTAAGTCGCTTAATGGTACTCTCTTGATTTTTTACGCGCGCGCAATTCATTTAGTAATTACCCACCTTGGCCTTACTTTTGCTTTCCACCTACTATTTTTGCTTTTGTAAAAAAAAAAAAAATATATGTATATATATTTTTATATATATATTTTCCTTTTCATTCTTTAGTGGCTTTCTATTTCTCAATTTTCTCTCGTGTGTGCACTGAGCAATTTTTAGGCAATTTCATTTAATATCCCTTACTTACCCATTGAATTGCCTTGTATTTTTAGGCAGTTCAAACATGGCGGCTCTGTTGGTTCCTTCCTTCTGCCATGTTTTTCTGACCTGATGCATTTATCTAGTCCTCTTTCTAGCTTCGCGACCAGTGCATTGCTTTTTCATTCTGTCTAAACAGCCAACCAGGTAAGACGGTTTCACATGGCCCCCTGTTCACTTTGGAATTGTAATCCAGTGTTATTGCTCACTCTAGCTGGAAGATTTAACCTCTTTAAGCCTGCTCAGTTTAGTGCTACTAATGGGTACCTCTTTTTGATTGCATGCACTCTTTTTGTTGCATTAACTAGTTGCTTTTCACTACCTGGTAAATATTAACTTAAATTTTTAAATTTGTTTCAATTCATTGATACAGTTTGTTCCTTTCCTTTCCTTTCCTTTCCTTTCCTTTCCTTTCCTTTCCTTTCCTTTCCTTTCCTTTCCTTTCCTTTCATTTGCAGCTTTAACCGCAATAGCGAAGCCTTCAGGTACTTTTATGACCCTTTTTTTTATCTTCAATTTGCAACAATTTGGCCATTTCTCCATAGATTGTTTGTTTCTTTCTCCTCCGCAGAGTACTTTTTTGGGCATTGTCCCTTCAGCTTAAATTTCAGGCTCTATCCCTATCAAGGTAATACTGCCTCAGATTAATTTGTGTCTGTTATATAAGGTGTAAATGTACACTAGATTATTTATTTATTTGGCATTATTGTTTTTGATTGCGCTGCTGCAGTCATTCCATCGAATAAATTGTAACCCTACCACAAATTTGTTTTTCTCTCTATTTTGAATATTCCAACATCCAACTCCTAATGGACTTACACCACTTTTGGTATGGCTTTACATTTATTACGTTTTTAATTTTTTCTTTTGTCAAATATGCTTTCGCTTTTCATTTTTGCCTTGTATTAACCCTATTGCAAATTGCATACATTTAATTTTGGCTCATTCATCCCCTGCTTTTCCCCTGGATGCTATGCCTTTATTTGTCCTGCTTATGTTACTGTATGGTGTCACTATATAATTGAATGTTGCACACTCTATTTTTGTTATTGTATCCTATGTTTAATAATAGCCTCAGATGAAGAGCCGTGGAAGGCTCAAAACACGTGTTAGGCTGTTGCTTGTACTAAACCTTGGACTTTAAAGGCTGTTCTTTCATACAAATCACTTGGACTCCCGATTTTTATTTTGCTATACTTGGCGCAGTGAAACTGGGACTTGTTTGTGTTGCGCTTCCCTGAATTATAAATGAAAAACAATTTGGCATGTAAAGTATTAGGATTAGTTTAAGCCCAAACCTTTGACTGATCGCAAATATGGAAATTTGAACATCTGATGAAGATTGTGGCTATGTAGTCAATGGAAGTGTCTGGCTGTTGGGTAAGCCAATGGAAGGATCATGCCAATCAAATATTGTGACATAATTATGACATAAGAGAAATATTGAGAAATATTTGACAAATATTGTGACATAAAATGGGAATATTTGATGTGATTCTGATCACCTCTACCTCACAGATCCTTTCCTCCACCCCCATCAGAGTTTTCTAGACCTCCCAGTCCTCCAGTAAGGGCAGTGGTAGTGTCATGATTCCTGCCCCTCATGTCCCCAGCCCTCCAAGATGTCAGGCTGGAGCCAGGCCACGATCACCTACATGGCCCTCAAGTGCCTCTCCATCCCTCCAAAGACCCACTTGGAGTCAGACTTGGAGCTTGTGGCACCAGACTCACTCACTCCCATAGGATAACATTGGGGATTGGACTTGTAGTGCATTGATGGGGACAAGATGGATGCCCCCACATATTTCAGTTCCCAGAACTGCATGTGCAGTCTAGTTCTTTGGGTGTGGTTCAGCCCAGAGACACCTGGGATACCCAGAGACTATTTAAGCCACGCAAAGGCTGAGAAACATGCTTTGCATTTTCTGCACCTGCAGCGTGACACTCACCGTGTTCAGATCGGTCTCCAGTAGGCCTGCATCTTTCTGTGCTCAGCTCCTGCAAGAACAAGAACACCATTAGGAACAGCCTTACCTTGCGGCGCTTCTGCCCATCATTCATCACTCCTTCTGTTCTGCGGGCATCTACGGCGGTGTCATTCCCATTCCGGCATGCTGCTTCCTAAGGAAAAAGGAAAAGAACAGAAAAAAGGCATTAGTAAGCATTCAGCAAATCTTCGCTTATTTTTAGTACGAGCTTCAAACGCTTACCTGAATCCCAGCCGCTCGGGGGGGACTCTGTCTCCGTAACTTCTCATCCATCTGCAAGAGGGAAAAGACACTCCAGGTTAGCGTGGAAACATCTAGAAGCACTGCATACTGCGCTCACTCGCTGCATTTCTTCTTCATAACCGGCATCCACACTGAAAACATTGCGGCACCTAAAAGACACAGAAAAAGAACTCAGTTCAATACAAATACGAAAGGGTCGCATTGCGCATTGCGCTCTCACTCACCTTCAGCAGGACGGAGAGCACACTTTCCAAGAAAACAAGGTGAGCTGTGGATCAAAGGGAAGGGTTGGACCCCGGGGAAGAAGGGGTTCAAGCACACAGAGACAATAGGGAATTAAACTCTACCAATCCTGTGTTTCAGGCCCAGTCTCCAGTCGAGTAGACTCCAGGGAAGGGTTCGAGGTCGTAAGAGGTCAGAACAGGCTAAGTGACGTTCCCGTGGATAACAGGTGAGCGTTACAGAACGCAAAGCCTCACATCAAAATCCACCTGGGCGTCATGGAAACGTCAGAAACCGACCAGTTAGCCCACATATTGGGGAAGCTACGTTCCGAAGTACATGCAGCCAGGCAGGAGACAAGCACCCTGAGGAGAGAGCTGATAGTAGCCAAAGAACGCACTGATGATTTAAGCCGGCAACTTCTCCAGTCACAAGCAGGGCATGCACCATTGCTGGGAAGCGTGCCCTCGATGCCAGCACCATCAGCCAATCCCGTTCAGATAACCCTTCCTGGGGCAGTTCCCTTGGCCCCGCCGAAACAATTTACGGGGGATCCCAAGAGTTTTGCAACGTTCATGAACCAGTGCCGCCTGCACTTCCTTTGTAGACCAGGGGCCTTTCCAAATGACAAATCACGGTTCGCTTTTGTGCTATCCTACCTAAGTGGTAGCGCCGCGGACTGGTCTCTACCCTTTGTGGCCCAAGATGATCCTTTGCTGCACGACTTCAGGGGCTTTCAGCAGGAGATGGAAAAGCTGTTCGCCCGTCGGACTCATGGTCAGGCATTAGACAACAAACTTCTGTCCCTACCCCAAGGGAATCAAGACCTGTTAACATACATAGCCACGTTCAATAGACTTGTAGTTGAAGCAGAATGGCCAGTGGAGAAGAGAACCACGTTATTTCATCGGAGGTTGCAGGGGGAGCTCAAGGATGTTCTTGCACAAGTAGTGAACCCCCCGAAAGACTGCTCAGAATTCATTGACCTTGTTGTTCAACTGGATCATAGGTTGCAGGACCGAAGAGCAGATCGAACCAGACCGGACCCTCGCCCTATGTACGTGCGTTCAAAGGACAATATTGCCCGCGCAACGGAAGGTTCAGGAGAACCAATGCAAATCGGGGGGGGTCAGATCCCCCTTGACTAAAGCGAATGGGATAAAAGGAGACAGCAGAAGTTATGTCTGTACTGTGGAAGGTCAGGTCATTTCCTTAAAGAGTGCCCTGTGAAGCCACCGAGGAGGACGGTAGGGGCCACGGACAAGGAAGATACCATCAAGGAATCGGAAAACTCCCCAGCCCGGCAAGTGTAGGGGTGCTTACGACTGTGGTAATCGGCACCCTACCAAGTGAATACCAGGACTTTCAAGATGTCTTTCAGAAAGAACAGGCTAATACCCTGCCACCGCATAGGCCATACGATTGCCAAATCGACCTGATACCCAGCGCACAAATCCCTTGTGGGCGAATTTACGCACTCAAGGAACCAGAAAACCTGCTTCTGAAGGCCTATCTTGACCAATACCTGGCCAACGGGTTCATCCGTCCCTCGAAGTCTCCAGCAGCCAGTCCTCTATTCTTCGTACCAAAAAAGGAGGGGGACTTGAGAACGTGCATCAACTATCGTGCACTGAACCAGATTACCATAAAAAAAATGTTACCCCCTGCCACTGATCCCTGAATTGCTAGATCAAGTCAAAGATGCCCAAATCTACACGAAACTAGACCTGAGGGGGGCATAGCACCTTGTTTGCGTAAAACAGGGGGACGAATGGAAAACTGCTTTTCGCACCAAATACGGCTTGTACGAATATCAAATAATGCCCTTTGGCCTTTGCAACGCGCCTGCAGCATTCCAATACTTCATGAACGATGTCCTACGGGAATTGATTGATGTCTGTGCTCTAGTGTATATCGACGATATTCTAGTATATTCCGTATCAAAGCAGGACCACGTTAAACACGTCCGATCCGTATTGGAGAAACTCCATCCACACCAGCTCTAAGCCAAGCTCGAAAAGTGCTCATTCCACGTCTCCGAGGTGGAATTCCTGGGCTTTATTCTCAGCCCGAATGGAATCCGAATTGATGTACACAAGGTAGATGCTATCCTGAACTAACCATCCCCAAATTCATTCAAGGGGTTTCAAAGTATGCTGGGTTTTGCAAACTTCTACCGCCGGTTCATCCCAGGATTTTCGCAAATCGTGTATCCCATCACATCATTGCTAAGGAAAAGCAACAAAAAGTTCCAGTGGACAACAGAAGCTGAGGAAGCTTTCCAGGAACTCAAAGCAAGATTCACATCTGCCCCAATCTTACGCCATCCTCGCCCTGATCTCCCATACTTGGTGGAAACGGATGCCTCAAGCATGGCCATGGGAGCCGTCCTCTCAAAAAAGGACCCCTAACAGGCCAGTTACACCCTATTACCTTCTGGTCACGTAAATTCACACCCCCTGAACTAAATTACGCTATCACAGACCAAGAACTCCTGGCCATTAAGTCAGCCTTTAAGGCATGGCGGCACTACCTCTTGGGTGCCAGACACACAATCACCGTAATAACTGACCACCGGACTCCAGTACCTAAAAACGGCAAAGGCCCAATCCTCACGACAACTACGCTGGGCTTTTTTTTTGCTGAATATGACTACGTGATTATATTACGACCAGGGGTGAAAAACGGGAAGGCCAATGCCCTTTCCTGTATTGGGATGTGTAAGAATGGCCTTTAAGACATGAATGATACTCAGAGCCAATACGTAGGTTGTTTGGATTACAACAAGAATCCAATTCTTTTATTATCTTAATAGGTACTTTCTTTCTCTTTCTCTCTATGTACTGAAAAGGACACAATTTCTTTTGAGGACTTCAAGCTTCAGGTAGATGGAGGTTTTGGCAACAGATCAGGTAAGAGTTAGAGGAAAGGCCATACAGTAGGGACTTCCTGGTTCTCTCGGTATGAGTTTCTATAAAACGTACATCAGAACGTCACAGGATGGAAGAGCAAGGGTATCAGACCCCTGACCCAATAGCAATCATCCCGAGTGACAAGCTCTTAGGAATCACAGCAACTGTAACTCAGAAAGAATTACATGAAGAAATCCAAAACCTGGTGAGTACGGAGCAATTACAAGCGTGGAGTGCACAAGGAGAACATTACATAAAAGATCAGTTGCCCTACTTCAGGAATAGTTTATTCTTACCAAACCAAAAACTACGAGAACAAGTCATGTCCGGTTATCATGATTCCTTGATTGAGGGCCACCCCGGAATCGCTAAAACCCTAGCCAAGGTAAAACGAAATTATTTGTGGCCCACGTGGCGTAAAGACATTATACAATTCATCGTATCTTGTGGAGTGTGTGCTCAAAACAAGTCATCCAAGCAGAAACCGACTGGGCTATTACAACCATTGGAAATCCCACCAGCGCCCTGGCACACGTTGTCCCTCGATTTTATTACTGACTTACCACCCAGTCAAGGGTTTAACACTATTCTTGTGGTCGTGAACCTATTTTCAAAAATGGCACATTTCATTCCTCTTAAGGGGCTCCCAAATGCTTCCACTCTGGCAAAGGTATTTCTTGAAGGCATCGTACGGCTCCATGGGTTTCCTTCAGTTTTGGTCTCATACCGAGGTACTCAATTTGTATCTAACTTCTGGAGAAAATGCTGCTCTATGGCCCAGATCGATATCTGGCTATCCACCAGTCACCATCCCCAAACGGATGGTGAAACTGAGAGGACAAATCAGCCGCTCGAGCAGTATCTGTGTTGCATGTTACACCAAGTTGAAGGAAGCTGGTTCGACCTATTATGGATAGCTGAATATGCTTATAATAATTCCCTACACACCAGCACTGGGCAGACACCCTTTTATACCATGTATGGCAGGCACGCACGTACTTCTGAGTTGGACGTTCCTACAACCCTGGAAATGCCAGCAGTCAAAACCTTGCACACAACCATTTCTCAAACCTTTAAAAGGGCAGCTGAACACCTACTTCAAGCTAAGTATCACCAAAAGAAGTTTGCTGATCAACACAGAGCAAAGGCCCACAACTAACAAATGGGAGACAAAATCTGACTGGCGTCTAAACACGTGTCCATTAAAGGATTCCGAACTTTCCGTCCAAGATACCTGGGTCCATTCACCGTCACCTCTGTGATAAATCCTGTGGCGGTCAGACTAGCTTTGCCGTCAAACAAGCAGATTCTGTTACGCTCACCCGGTTCCACGGGGGCGCCACCCAGCAATAGGGGTCCAGGTATCCCTCCCTGCGATGCCCAGTAGTGACCAGCGGAAGAATCCTGCCAGAAATACAGGTAAACAATGTTTAGGACCGGGTAACTGGGATTAACAGCCTCCCACCACCCGGTATGTCTGCGGCCCCTCTGGGCTTCCTCTCACCTTGTTCTTGATGTTGGCGGATTCTCCATCCTGCTGTCTCGGCAGGGGCGCGTAGTGCTTTGTGGGCAATGGCGGTCGAGTTACTTCACTGATGCCGGCCCGACATGAGTCTTATACGTCTTATTGCTATGGTGTTTTGTTGTCCTAGCATGCCTTTCTGGAATTCTCTTCCTTAGGTACGTGGAAGTCCAATTCGTGGCGAAGAGTGGATTCGGGGTTCGCTGGTAAGTATTAGCGTTTTTGGAGCGCCTGGAAGCGGCGGGTAGGCGCTTTACGCAGCGCTAAGGTGTCTTGCCTTTGCTAACCTGATATCTTTTGTCTTCACAGGTCGCGGTGCTCCGCCGGAGTGTAGAATTCCAGAGGTGTTGCTGAATGAAGTGTGAGTGGCAAGGTAAGCCTTTTGGCAGAGGTTGTTAATTGTGCAAAATGTCTAATGCTTTGTCTTTCCCTTTCTGCAGGTCTGTCGATCCGAAGGAGCGCTGGTTCCAGGATACCGGTCGAAAGAGCTGAGGACCGCTAATGATGAAATTCAGGTAAGCTGCAACCTTTTCTAACAATGGGCCTCATTACACGGTAGACGGAGAACCATGGCGCAATTAGCGCCATGGTCCATGCCGGTAAAATACCGGCACCGCCTTAGTGGAAAGGGTAATTACCGCCCCATTCCAGGGTTGGCGGGACGGTAATTCCCCCTTCCACCATTGCCCTTCCCCATTCCCATTTTTGCCCCATAGGGCATAATGAGAAAGGGGAAGGTGCTAATTACGGCACCGCAAATTGCGGTACCGTAATTAGCTCCCTGGGTCCCTTTACGGGTTTGTTTTTAACGCCTGCAAAAAAACAGGCGTTAAATTCCCCAACCCGCAAAGGGATCTCGTAGTAAGGCGCTAAGGATTTACCGGTACCGGTAAAATACCGGTACCGGTAAACCCTTACCGCCTACCGTGTAATGAGGCCCAATGTCTTTTCCTCTTTTGCAGATGCTGTGCTTCCGAGGTTCGTGGCTGAAGCTGAACAAGGTGAGCATCACGTTGCAGGGTTGCAAACTAACGCGAAGTGTGTACTGGAGTTCGGGTGTGGTTTATATAGCCTGCAGGCATCCCAGGTATCACTGGGCCTGCCACACCCAAAATGCTAGACCGCATGGTTCAGTTTAGGAACTGAGCTATGTGGAGGCATCCATGTTGTTGCGCAATGCCCTTATGGGCCCTGATTACTGCTTTAGCACATGAGCCTGGCGCCAAAGGCGCCAGGACTGACTCCAAGAGAGTCTGGGGGCAAATGTCAAGGCCCTTGAGGGCCTGATGGGGATAGAAGTAGCCCACCTGGCCTGGCTATCCAGGCTTAGGGCAGGGATCGTGACAGCACTCCCACCTAAGGCCCCTCTCAAGGTGTTCCTTCTGTCCGGCCCAGGTTTAGTTGGGAAGTTTCAATGGTAGCTTTTAATCAGACATGGTGCGTGAACATTTTCGCAGGGTTCCCAGGATCTATCTTTGGGTCCAAAACCTTTCCAATTGATTAGATAGTATAACTTCCCTCTTGAGTACTTAGAATCCAGTATGCTTTTAACTTCGATTTCTGGTTCCCCGTCGACAAGAATGGGTTTCGGTGCTGCTTCAATCCGTGTACCAGGCTGCATTGGTTTTAGAAGGGACACATGAAATACCGGATGAATGCATAGATTGGATGGTAAATCTAATTTGACGGCCCCCGGATTGATAACCGCCTTGATGGTGTAGGGTCCAAAATACCTGGGTTGGAACGTCCGGGTTCCTTTGATGGGTATGAACCTGGTGGCTAGCCAAACCTTGTCTCCTACTTGATAATCAGGGGCCATAGTCCTGTGTTGGTCGGCGAATTGTTTTTGCTTGTCTTTTGCGTGAATTAGATGTTCTTTGGCCTTTTTGAAAGCCTGAGTGATGTTGGTGTGAAGGGTTTTTACCGCTGGCATTTCTAAGTTGGTTGGGAGATCCAATTCTGAGGTTCGTGGATGTCTGCCATATAGAGTATAAAAGGATGTTTGTCCAGTACTGGAATGTAAGGAGTTGTTATAAGTGTACTCGGCTATCCATAGCAAGTCTTTCCAGTCTCTTAGCTTGTGATGTAACATATACCGCAGGTACTGCTCAAGGGTCTGGTTGGTCCTTTCGGTCTGGCCGTCTGTTTGAGGGTGATGGCTAGTGGATAACCGAACATCAATTTGTGCTATAGCACAGCACTTCCTCCAAAAGTTAGAGACAAACTGACTACCTCGATCGGAGATCAGGACAGATGGAAAGCCATGTAATTTAACAATATTGTCCAGAAATACCTTGGCTAACGTGGATGCATCTGGAAGACCCTTGAGTGGAATAAAGTGGGCCATTTTTGAGAATAGGTTAACAACTACAAGAATGATGTTAAACCCTTGACTGGTAGGTAGCTCAGTGATGAAATCGAGGGAAAGAGTGTGCCACAGCGCTGGA
Organism: Ambystoma mexicanum; assembly: GCF_040938575.1. NCBI lineage: Eukaryota > Metazoa > Chordata > Amphibia > Caudata > Ambystomatidae > Ambystoma > Ambystoma mexicanum. The sequence continues at coordinate 229,455,288 of NC_090921.1, read as the reverse complement.
GGAATGTCCAAAGGTTTCCGAAGGCCAGATGGTTTGTGCTTTTGTGATTTATTCTGTGCACAGACTCCACAAGACTGAATGTATTGGATGATATCTCTTCGCCAGGTAGGCCACCAGAAGTTCTGTTTAACCTTGGATAAGGTTTTGGTAATTCTAGGGTGTCCTTCGATTAGGGAGTCATGGTAACTTGAAATAACCTGTTGTTGTAAGTTCTTGGTGGGTATATATAAGCGATCCTTGAAGAGTGGTAAGTGGTCTTGGACAGAATATTGTACTCCTTGCGCTTGCCACGCAAGGTAGGCATCCGGATTCATGCTCTGTTGAATTTTTTTTTTCAGTTCCGTGTGGGTTAAGGCAGTAGTAAGGCCTAAGAGATTGTCTACTGGTATGATGGGGACTGGATCTGGAGCCGTATAAACCAAGTCATTAGTGTCAGTACGAGAAAGTGCGTCAGCCTTTCCATTCTTGACGCCGGGTCGAAATGTTATGACAAAATCATATTCGGTGAAGAAGAGAGCCCATCGCAGCTGACGTGAAAACTGGGCTCATGGCTGTTTTAAGATATTGCAGGTTTCGGTGGTCAGTGATTACTGTAATGGTGTGTCTGGCACCCAGAAGGTAGTGTCGCCAGGCTTTAAAAGCGGACTTGATTAACAAAAGTTCTTTGTCTGTTATGGCATAATTTATTTCTGGGGGTGATAACTTCTTTGACCAGAAGGCTACGGGATGTAGCTGGCCAGTTTCAGGATCCTTTTGAGAGAGGACAGGTCCCGTTGCTATACTGGAAGCCTCCGTTTCCACCATGTACGGGAGGTCTGGACGTGGATGTCGCAGGATTGGTGCTGAGGTAAATCTCTTTTTTAGTTCCTGAAAAGCCTTTTCTGCGTCTTCAGTCCAGGCAAATGTTTTGTTATTTTTTCGCAATAATGCAGTGATTGGGTGTACAATTTGGGAGATAAAAGTTTGCAAAGCCTAACATGCTTTGTACTCCTTTTACAGACGTTGGTGATGGCCATTTCAGAACGGCGTCGACTTTGTGCAGGTCCATCCTGATGCCTCTGGGAGTAAGAACGAAGCCTAGAAACTCTACTTCGGTTACGTGAAAAAGGCACTTTTCCATCTTGGCAAATAAACGATGTTCACGGAGCTTGGCGAGGACTGAACGGACATGTTTGACATGGTCTTGTTTGGAAGTTGAGTACACCAGGATGTCATCAATGTACACTAAGACGCAGACATCAATTAGCTCTCTCAGGACGTCATTCATGAAGTATTGGAATGCTGCCGGCGCGTTGCATAGCCCAAAGGGCATAACTTGATATTCAAACAAACCATATTTAGTACGGAAAGCAGTTTTCCATACGTCACCGCTTCTGACCCGAACCAGGTGATATGCTCCCCGAAGATCCAATTTGGTGTAAATTTGAGCATCTTTGACCTGGTCCAGCATTTCCAAATGAGTGACAAAGGGTAACGGTTCTTTACAGTGATCTGGTTCAATGCGCAGTAGTCAATACAGGTCCTTAAGTCCCCTTCTTTTTTCGGTACAAAGAACAAAGGACTGGCTGCAGGGGACTTCGACGGACGGATGAATCCGTTTGCGCGGTATTGGTCTAAATAGGACTTCAGGTGAAGGTTTTCGGGTTCAGTTAGAGCATAGATTCTCCCACAGGGGACTTGGGCACCAGGGACGAGGTCGATTTGACAGTCATAGGGCCTGTGGGATGGCAGGGTATTTGCCTGATCCTTCTGGAATACATCCTGGAAATCGCAGAATTCCTCAGGCACATTACTGATTGAACCCAAGACAGATGTCGTTGTTTGGGGAGTTGTTGAACTACTGCAAGCTGTTTTCTGTTCCTGGTAATAACAGGTTGGAGAACAGTCACTGGGGAAGGTTAATTTCCTGTCTCGCCAGTTAATCAAAGGATTATGAGCGACTAACCATGGCATCCCTAGTATAAGCCGAAATTGAGGCGCTTTGATGATGTCAAACAAAATGAGTTCTCTATGCCCATCCTGACACAGCAATGTTATTCCAGCTGTGCATTGGGTAACGGGTCTGGAAGCAATTTCAGTTCCATCAACTGTAGTCACCTTATCAGTAGTCGGCTTGGAACATAAGGGGAGTTCCATCTCTGCAACCAGATCCTGATCAATATAATTTCCGACTGCCCCACTGTCGATGTAAGCCTCAATGGCATGCATTCTTGAGGACCGTTGGTTGTTGATTAGGATTACTGATATTGCAAAGTGTGAGGTCCGTGGCTCCTTTCTCTCACTCGACAAACTGACCTCTATGTTTGTCGAGCTGGGTAGTTTTCCGACTTAGGTTCTTTCTCCTCATCTTTCTCAGTGGCATCGACGACCTTCCTAGGTGGTTTTACTGGGCAGTCCTTCAGAAAGTGTTGTGATTTTCCTCAGTACAGGCATAGTTGTTGCTGCCTTCTTTTATCTCGTACTTGGGTTAACGGGGGTCGCACTCCCCCAAGTTGCATGGGCTCCACAGGATTTTCTTGTGCACGAGTTGCATTGTCTCTTGACCGAACATACACTGCCCGTGGATCCATTTTGGAGCAATCTGCTTTTCGGTCTTACAGTCGGTGATCTAATTGCATGACTAAGTTTGTGAACTCCGAACAGTCTCGAGGGGGGTCCACTACTTGAGCTAGAACGTCTTTTAACTCTCCCCTTAACCCCGATGAAACAACGTGGTTCTTTTGTTTCAGGCCACCTAGCTTCAGTGACCAGTCTGTTGAAAGTTGCGATGTACGTTACCAAATCCTGATTTCCCTATCGGAGGCAAAGCAGTTAATTGTCCACTGCTTGTTCTCGAGTGTGACGGGTAAGCAGTTTCTCCATCTCCCTCTGAAATCCCCCAAAATCATGTAATATAGGATCATCATGGGAGACTAATGGTACTGACCAATCTGCTGCGCTACCGCTCAAATACGATAGAACAAAGGCCACCCGAGCTTGGTCATTTGGAAATGCTCCTGGCCTGCAAAGAAAGTGAAGGCGGCATTGAGTCATGAAAGAGGCATATTTCTGTGGATCGCCTGTAAATCGCTCCGGTGGGGATAAAGGAACTGCTCCTGGTAGAGTAATTTGCACCGGAGTTGAAGAAGTGGAAGGCAGTGTAGGGTTCTGCATCGTTGGATTGCCTGCCGGCAGAGGTGTCTGGCCTGCTTGTGATTGCAAGTATTGTCTGCTAAGGTCTTCTGTGTGCTCCTTAGTCACAATTAAATCTCATCGGAGAGCATTAGTCTCCTGACTGGCAGAATGAACCTCGGCGCGTAATTCTCCAATCAGTTGGGCCAATTGGTCTAGTTCTGCGGTTTCCATGGCGCCCAGGTGGATTTTAGTTTGGAGGCTTGCGTTCTGTTACGCTCACCTGGTTCCATGGGGGAGCCACCCAGCAAGTGGGGTCCAGGTATCCCTCCCTGCGATGCCCAGTAGTCACCAGCAGAAGAATCCTGCCAGAAATACAGTTAAACAATGTTTAGGACCGGGTAACTGGGATTAACAGCCTCCCACCACCCGGTATGTCTGCGGCCCCTCTGGGCTTCCTCTCACCTTGTTCTTGATGTTGGCGGGTTCTCCGTCCTGCTGTCTCGGCAGGGGCGCGTAGTGCTTTGCGGGCAATGGCGGTCGAGTTACTTCACTGATGTCGGCCCGACGTGAGTCTTTCAGGTAGGTCTTATTGCTGGTGTTTTGCTGTCCTAGCATGTCTTTCTGGAATTAACAATGGGCCTCATTACGAGTCCGGCGGTAACCGAGGTGGTAAAACCGCCTGGTTACTGCCGGACTCGTATTACCATTCCGCCTCCGTGATTCCCGGAATTACCGGGGCATTACAACCCCGGTTTTCCGGGAATCACGGAGGCGGAATGGTGTTAATCCCCATTCCCATTGAGTCCTATGGGACTCAATGGGAATGGGGATCATGGAAACACCGGCAGCATCTCATAATGCTGCTGGTGTTTCCTCGTCCGCCTGCAGGCGGGCGGTGTTAAACCCGCCAGGTCAAACCTGGCAGGAACTTCACCTCCCGCCTGCAGGAGTCGGGATCAGGCGTTCCGGAAACAGCGGTGGCGGCGGGTTTACCGCCACCGTTATTTCCGGACCGCCTGATTTGTAATGAGGCCCTATGTCTTTTTCTCTTCCTTAGGTACGTGGAAGTCCAATTCGTGGTGAAGAGTGGATTTGGGGTTCGCTGGTAAGTATTAGCGTTTTTGGAGCACCTGGAGCGGCGAGTAGGCGCTTTACGCAGCCTTAAGGTGTCTTGCTTTTGCTAACCTGTTATCTTTTGTCTTCACAGGTCGCGGTGCTCCGCCGGAGTGTAGAATTCCATAGGTGTTGCTGAATGAAGTGCGAGTGGCAAGGTAAGCCTTTTGGCGGAGGTCGTTAATTGTGCAAAATGTCTAATGCTTTGTATTCCCCTTTCTGCAGGTCTGTCGATCCAAAGGAGCGCTGGTTCCAAGATACCGGTCGAAAGAGCTGAGGACCGCTAATGATGAAATTCAGGTAAGATGCAACCTTTTCTAACAATGTCTTTTCCTCTTTTGCAGATTCTGTGCTTCCGAGGTTCGTGGCTGAAGCTGAACACGGTGAGCGTCACGTTGCAGGGTTGCAAACTAACGCGAAGCGTGTACTGGAGTTCGGGTGTGGTTTATATAGCCTGCAGGCATCCCAGGTATCACTGGGCCTGCCACACCCAAAATGCTAGACCGCATGGTTCAGTTTAGGAACTGAGCCATGTGGAGGCATCCATGTTGCTGCGCAATACCCTTATGGGCCCTGATTACTGCTCTAGCATATGAGCCTGGCGCCAGGACTGACTCCAAGAGAGTCTGGGGGCAAATGTCAAGGCCCTTGAGGGCCTGATGGGGATAAAAGTAGCCCACCTGGCCTGGCTATCCAGGCTTAGGGCAGGGATCGTGACAGATTCATCCTGTGTTCCACGTCGCTTCCTAAGGAAAAAGGAAAAGAACAGAAAAAGGCATTAGTAAGCATCCAGCAAATCTTCCCTTATTTTTTTACGAGCTTCAAACGCTTACCTGAATCCCAGCCGCTCTGGGGGAACTCTGCCTCCGGAACTTCTCATCCATCTGCAAGAGGGAAAAGACACTCCAGGTTAGCGTGGAAACATCTAGAGGCGCCTCATACCGTGCTTACTCACTGCATTTCTTCTTCATAACCGGCATCCACGCTGAAAACATCGTGGCACCTAAAAGACACAGAAAAAGAACTCAGTTCAATACAAATACGAAAGGGTCGCATCGCGCATCGCGCTCTCACTCACCTTCAGCGCTAATCATCTCAGCAGCACGTTGCCATCCCCGGACGCCGGCCATCATCTAAGGAAGGAAAGGAACGAAGTTTGAGAACTGTTGTTCAAAAGACTCATTATACTTACCTTTCAGACTCTTGCCAGTGAAGTAACTAGGCAGCAGCGAGCCTGCATCAATCAACGCGCCGCTGCGCTGAAAGCAGTGGGGAGAGCACACTTTCCAAGAAAACAAGGTGAGCTGTGGATCAAAGGGAAGGGTTGGACCCCGGGGAAGAAGGGGTTCAAGCACACAGAGATAATAGGGAGTTAAACTCTACCAATCCTGTGTTTCAGGCCCAGTCTCCAGTCGAGTAGACTCCAGGGAAGGGTTTGAGGTTGCAAGAGGTCAGAACAGGCTGAGTGACGTCTCTGTGGATACCAGGTGAGCGTTACAGGTAGAAAAATAGGTAAAGGAAAAACGATATACTTGTCACCATGCATCAAAAGAGAGAGTATGCAATAAACCCCTGCAATGGGTTAGCCACCACCACTCATCAACACATGACTGATTTACTAATGCCATGAAATTTGTTGAGGGTCTAGTATTTAAACCCCTAGCAACACCATCCTTATCAAAACATGCACCATATATAGTAGGACAATATACAGTAGTTTATAGATGCGCCACACTTAATACATATGCACACATGCTTATGACTTCAGTCTCAATAAAGAACATTGATTGAATGCTCTCACACTCTCCTGCAAAGTGCATTTCTTTATATTAAGAGAAATAAGTAATAACAAGTATTGCCACTATTATTGTAACTGCACATTACAGTTTATGATCTTTTCATCGAAAAAGAACCATCGAAAAGGAAAACCATCGAACAAAATGCAATGAAAATAAATGCATCGAAATGCTATCTTTTATATTTAAAAGTACATATCCATCGAAACATGTCCATCGAATATAGGAATGGACAAGTTTCGATGGATATGTTTGTTTGTTTGTTTATTTGTTTATTTGTATTGTGCACCAGACGCGGGGGTATTCGTACGCGAAGGGAGAAAGAGGGTTGTTCAACTTAGGTTACATGTTGCAAATAAACAGGGAATACAGCTGCGGTTACAGTGCTGTAGACCTGTGGTGTCAGAGGATCCTATAAATATGTACAATAGACTTACAAGAATACAGAATTGACAGATTAATAGAACAGAGCACATACATGAGATCCCAAATGGCAGTAGCGCGAGGTTAAACGTCATTAACTTTTAGCCATTGGATCAGGTTGGATCTGAATTGCTGGTAGGGGAGATCTTCCCTTAAATCAGTTGGGAGGGAGTTCCATAGTTGTGCCGCTTTGACAGTGAAGCTGTATGTACTTTTAAATGTAAAAGAAAAGATAGCATTTCGATGCATTTATCCCCCCAATAAAGAAAATGTTACATGAAGCTGGCCAGTGCTGTCCAGTGCCGAAATACTTTAACAATTTCAGGACTGGACAGCTCCATGTAACATTTTAACTGGGAAAATAAATGCATCGAAATGCTATCGTTTATATTTAAATGTGCATACCCATCGAAACTTGTCCATCGAATATAGGAAAAGATTTGATGGATATGTACTTTTAAATGTAAAAGAAAAGATAGCATTTCGATGCATTTATTTTCCCAGTTAAAATGTTACAATGAGCAGTCCACTCCTGAAATCCTTAAAGTATTTCGGCACTGGCCAGCTTCATGTAACATTTTCTTTATTTGGGGGAAAAACATTGCTGACCCGTTTTGTAGCTACCGGTGTTCGCGGTTAGTAAAAATCATGGTAGTTTGTTTAAAACCACTGCCACCAGCCATTTCAAGTGGGAAATGGTAACATTTGACTGTTACATGAGTGTTTAGACTCAGGGGAAGCTAGGCAACCCCTCCAGCACTCTATAGTAAGATAGTGTGTGCTGGGTCTGTCCATTTAAAAAACTAGTAAAGTCATTTTAACTTTACATGCTCTGGGACACAGTAGTCAGTGCCAGAGAAGGTATTTGAACCTTTAGGAGTCTGAGAGACACCCCTGTGCCACTGCCCTAAAGGTGCTGTGTGACACATAGAAAAAGATGATGCCTATGGAGTTGTTTTAAAACTCCATATCCAAAGAACACAAAAGTAAAACACACATCAAAATACATGGAAGAGTGGGAAAAAAGGCTCACACTCTTCCCAGGTATAAAATCAAATTCTAGAAATCCAGCAAAGTTGCTGGGGGTCTCAAAAGGTAAGGGAAATTGGCACATTTTGAGAATTCTCCCTAACAGGGAATTGCACTGTTGATGATGTAATTTCACATATGCCACCCTCCCAGGTCCTCTCTCAAGAGAGTTGCTCAGTATTAATCTGGGACGACTTGTCTCTTGTTTGTCAGCAAGATGAGCAATTAGGTCATCCGGAGCACAGCGAGGAACTGCTCAAGACCTTTTAAATTATTCAATCTTTTATCAGACGTGAAAAAAGAAGTGAGGTGGGAAAAAGGTAACAAACCGAAAAAAAGTAAAAACATCAAATCTACATGTAGTGTGAGAAACTGCAGCTCTAGAAAATGTACTAGTTCACTAATGTTGATGCCGGCAAGTGTTGATAAACCACTCGGCACCTGCAAGGAATTGAAAAAAATCTGTGCGGCTGCCCGCTAAATCTAACTGGCCGATTCATGGAATTAATGTGCGCCGAAAATTCCGGCGCAGAGGTGCCAAAACGTGCGAATCGCAGTGCAAGCGCGAAAATCGCAGGGAAAGCAGCGCACATCGATTCACGGAAGTCCGTGCGCGAGAAAAATATTGGATATGCGCTGAAAAAGTGTGTGGCGCACGCCGGCGCACAGGTCATCCAATGGCGTGCGCCACGGCCACAGTGAAATCGCACATAGTGCAGCACACATAACAAAAGTAGGTGGAACACGGGGCATAACACTCGGAATGGGGAACAACGCGTGAAAATATGGGCGACACGGGGGAAATACAGGAGGCAAGTGCGGGGAACGCCCACACGCTCGCCTACAACTCGTATTCATGGAATTGAATAGGGCAAACCAGCGCATGGGGAAAGACGCGCACATGGCCAAACAAGTCCGCCACAAGAAAGCAGGCGGTAGCGTCCCTGCACCTGAAATAAATGTGCGCCAAAATGTGCGCTAACAAAAAGCACCTATATACAACTATGATGAATGCCCCATACTGTGGCCCTCTAGGACAAATGAGGTGCAAAGGGGTACGCGACAAACACGGACACCCGCTGTGTGAAAAATAGCGGGTGCATGTATTTCGGGGTGCGCGGGAAGTTCCACACGCGATTGTCCTGGGTACGTGTATTTCGGGGTGCGCGGGAAGTTCCACACGCGATTGTCCTTGGTACGTGTATTTCGGGGTGCGCGTGAAGTTTCACACGCAATTTCAGCAGGGTACGTGTATTCCAAGGTGCGCGGAAAGTTTCACACGCAAATTTGCAAGGTACATGTATTTCGGTGTGCGCGTGAAGTTCCACATGGGATTCAGCAGGGTACGTGTACTTCGGGTGCGCGAGATGTTCCACACGCGAATCCAGCAGCCTAGGTGTATTTTGGGGGTGCCGGGGAGTACTACACGTAAATTGGCCGTGTGGGTCCTCCCAGGTGTTCCCTCTACACCCTCCATGGCCCCTGCAGGCAGCCCACACCACAGGGGACTACCCTGCACCCCTGCACATGTCCCGCAGGCAGCCCATCCACCATGGCCATGCCCCCCAGCCAACCCACATGTCACCTTGCACTACTGCCCACCAACGCATGTCTCCCAGCACCCCCACCCCCCAGCAGTGCAGGGTACCTGCCAGCAGGCCCCCACTCATGTCTCCCAGCACCCCCACCCCCCAGCAGTGCAGGGCACCTGCCAGCAGGACCCCACTCATGTCCAACTCATGTCCCCCTGCACCCCCACCCCCCAGCATCCAGGGGCATCTGCCAGCAGGCCCCCATACATGTCCCCCTGCACTCCCACCCCCCCAGCATCCAGGGGCACCCTCCACCAGGCCCCCACTCATGACCCCCTGCACCCCCACCCCCAGCATCCAGAGGCACCTGCCAGCAGGCACCCAATCATGTCCCCCTGCACCCCCACCCCCCAGCATCCAGGGGCACCCTCCACCAGGCCCCCACTCATGTCCCCCTGCACTCCCACCCCCCAGCATCCAGGGGCAGCCTCTACCAGGCCCCCACTCATGTCTCCCTGCACCCCCACCCCCCAGCAGTCAGGGGCACCCTCCACCAGGCCCCCACTCATGTCTCCCAGCACCCCTACCCCCCAGCAGTGCAGGGCACCCACCAGCAGGCCCCCACACATGTCACCCAGCACCCCCACCCCCCAGCAGTGCAGGACACCTGCCAGCAGGCCCCCACTCATGTCCCCCAGCACCCCCACCCCCCCTGCATCCAGGGGCACCCTCCACCAGGCCCCCACTCATGTCCCCCTGCACCCCCACCCCCCAGTATCCAGGGGCACCTGCCAGCAGGCCCCCACTCATGTCCCCCTGCAACCCCACCCCCCAGCATCCAGGGGCACCCTCCACCAGGCCCCCACTCATGTCCCCCTGCACCCCCACCCCCCAGCATCCAGGGGCACCCTCCACCAGGCCCCCACTCATGTCTCCCTGCACCCCCACCCCCCAGCAGTCAGGGGCACGCTCCACCAGGCCCCCACTCATGTCTCCCAGCACCCCTACCCCCCAGCAGTGCAGGGCACCCGCCAGCAGGCCCCCACTCATGTCTCCCAGCACCCCCACCCCCCAGCAGTGCAGGGCGCCTGCCAGCAGGACCCCACTCATGTCCAACTCATGTCCCCCTGCACCCTCACCCCCCAGCATCCAGGGGCATCTGCCAGCAGGCCCCCATCCATGTCCCCCTGCACTCCCACCCCCCCAGCATCCAGGGGCAACCTCCACCAGGCCCCCACTCATGACCCCCTGCACCCCCACCCCCAGCATCATGAGGCACCTGCCAGCAGGCACCCAATCATGTCCCCCTGCACCCCCACCCCCCAGCACCCAGGGGAATCTGTCAGCAGGCCCCCACTCATGTCCCCATGCACCCCCACCCCCCAGCATCCAGGGGCACCATCCACCAGGCCCCCACTCATGTCCCCCTGCACCCCCACCCCCCAGCATCCAGGGGCACCTGCCAGCAGGCCCCCACTCATGTCCCCCTGCACCCCCACCCCCCATCATCCAGGGGCACCCTCCACCAGGCCCCCACTCATGTCCCCCTGCACCCCCACCCCCCAGCATCCAGGGGCACCCTCCACCAGGCCCCCACTCATGTCTCCCTGCACCCCCAGCCCCCAGCATCCAGGGGCACCCTCCACCAGGCCCCCACTCATGTCCCCCTGCACCCCTACCCCCAGCAGTGCAGGGCACCCGCCAGCAGGCCCCCACTCATGTCACCCAGCACCCCCACCCCCCAGCAGTGCAGGACACCTGCCAGCAGGCCCCCACTCATGTCCCCCAGCACCCCCACCCCCCTGCATCCAGGGGCACCCTCCACCAGGCCCCCACTCATGTCCCCCTGCACCCGCACCCCCCAGTATCCAGGGGCACCTGCCAGCAGGCCCCCACTCATGTCTCCCTGCACCCCCACCCCCCAGCATCCAGGGGCACCTGCCAGCAGGCCCCCACTCATGTCCCCCTGCACCCCCACCCCCCATCATCCAGGGGCACCCTCCACCTGGCCCCCACTCATGTCCCCCTGCACCCCCACCCCCAGCATCCAGGGGCACCCTCCACCAGGCCCCCACTCATGTCTCCCAGCACCCCTACCCCCCAGCAGTGCAGGGCACCCGCCAGCAGGCCCCCTCATGTCACCCAGCACCCCCACCCCCCAGCAGTGCAGGACACCTGCCAGCAGGCCCACACTCATGTCCCCCAGCACCCCCACCCCCCAGCAGTGCAGGGCACCCGCCAGCAGGCCCCCACTCAAGTCTCCCAGCACCCCCACCCCCCAGCAGTGCAGGGCACCTGCCAGCAGGCCCCCACTCATGTCCAACTCATGTCCCCCTGCACCCCCACCCCCCAGCACTGTGGGGCACCTGCCAGCAGGCCCCCACTCATGTCCAAATCATGTCTCCCTGCACCCCCACCTCCCAGCAGTCAGGGGCACCCTCCACCAGGCCCCCACTCATGTCCCCCTGCACCCCCACTCCCCAGAAGTGCAGGGCACCTGCCAGCAGGCCCCCACTCATGTCCAATTCATGTCTTCCAGCACCCCCAGCCCCCAGCAGTCAGGGGAACCCTCCACCAGGCCCCCACTCATGTCTCCCAGCACCCCCACCCCCCAGCAGTGCTGGGCACCTGCCAGCAGGCCCCCACTCATGTCTCCCAGCACCCCCACCCCCCAGCAGTGCAGGGCACCTGCCAGCAGGCCCCACTCATGTCTCCCAGCACCCCACCTCCCAGCAGTGCAGGACACCTGCCAGCAGGCCCCCACTCATGTCCAACTCATGTCCCCCTGCACCCGCACCCCCCAGCAGTCAGGGGCACCCTCAACCAGGCCCCCACTCATGTCCCCCTGCACCCCCACCCCCCAGCATCCAGGGTCAGCTGCCAGCAGGCCCCCACTCATGTCCCCCTGACACCCACCCCCCAGCATCCAGGGGCACCCTCCACCAGGCCCCCACTCATGTCCCCCTGCACCCACACCCCCCAGTATCCAGGGGCACCTGCCAGCAGGCCCCCGCTCATGTCCCCCTGCACCCCCACCCCCCAGCAGTCAGGGGCACCCTCCACCAGGCCCCCACTCATGTCTCCCAGCACCCCCACCCCCCAGCAGTGCAGGGCACCCGCCAGCAGGACCCCCTCATGTCACCCAGCACCCCCACCCCCCAGCAGTGCAGGACACCTGCCAGCAGGCCCCCACTCATGTCTCCCAGCACCCCCACCCCCCAGCAGTGCAGGGCACCTGCCAGAAGGCCCCCACTCATGTCTCCCAGTACCCCCACCCCCCAGCAGTGCAGGGCACCTGCCAGCAGGCCCCCACTCATGTCCAACTCATGTCCCCCTGCACCCCTACCCCCCAGCACTGTGGGGCACCTGCTAGCAGGCCCCCAATCATGTCCAAATCATGTCTCCCTGCACCCCCACCCCCAAACAGTCAGGGGCACCATCCACCAGGCCCCCACTCATGTCCCCCTGCACCCCCACTCCCCAGCAGTGCCGGGAACCTGCCAGCAGGCCCCCACGCATGTCTCCCAGCACCCCCACCCCCCAGCAGTCAGGAGCACCTGCCAGCAGGCCCCCACTCATGTCCAACTCATGTCTCCCAGCACCCCCACCCCCAGCAGTCAGGGGAACCCTCCACCAGGCCCCCACTCATGTCTCCCAGCACACCCACCCCCCAGCAGTGCAGGGCACCTGCCAGCAGGCCCCCACTCATGTCTCCCAGCACCCCCACCCCCCAGCAGTGCAGGGCACCTGCGAGCAGGCCCCCACTCATGTCTCCGAGCACCCCCACCCCCCAGAAGTGCAGGGCACCTGCCAGCAGGCCCCCACTCATGTCCAACTCATGTCCCCTGCACCCCCACCTCCCCAGCATCCAGGGGCACCCTCGACCAGGCCCCCACTCATGTCCCCCTGCACCCCCACCCCCCAGCATCCAGGGGCACCTGCCAGAAGGCCCCCACTCATGTCTCCCAGCACCCCCACCCCCCAGCAGTGCAGGGCACCTGCCAGCAGGCCCCCACTCATGTCCAACTCATGTCCCCCTGCACTCCTACCCCCCAGCACTGTGGGGCACCTGCCAGCAGGCCCCCAATCATGTCCAAATCATGTCTCCCTGCACCCCCACCCCCCAGCAGTCAGGGGCACCATCCACCAGGCCCCCACTCATGTCCCCCTGCACCCCCACTCCCCACAGTGCCGGGAACCTGCCAGCAGGCCCCCACGCATGTCTCCCAGCACCCTCACCCCCCAGCAGTCAGGAGCACCTGCCAGCAGGCCCCCACTCATGTCCAACTCATGTCCCCCTGCACCCCCACCCCCAGCAGTCAGGGGAACCCTCCACCAGGCCCCCACTCATGTCTCCCAGCACACCCACCCCCCAGCAGTGCAGGGCACCTGCCAGCAAGCCCCCACTCATGTCTCCCAGCACCCCCACCCCCCAGCAGTGCAGGGCACCTGCCAGCAGGCCCCCACTCATGTCCAACTCATGTCCCCTGCACCCCCACCTCCCCAGCATCCAGGGGCACCCTCCACCAGGCCCCCACTCATGTCCCCCTGCACCCCCACCCCCCAGCATCCAGGGGCACCTGCCAGCAGGCCCCCACTCATGTCCCCCTGCACCCCCACCCCCCAGCATCCAGGGGCACCCTCCACCAGGCCCCCACTCATGTCTCCCAGCACCCCCACCCCCCAGCAGTGCAGGGCACCTGCCAGCAGGCCCCCACTCATGTCTCCCAGCACCCCACCTCCCAGCAGTGCAGGGCACCCGCCAGCAGTCCCCCACTCATGTCTCCCAGCACCCCCACCGCCGAGCAGTGCAGGGCACCTGCCAGCAGGCCCCCACTCATGTCCAACTCATGTCCCCCTACACCCTACCCCCCAGTACTGTGGGGCACCTGCCAGCAGGCCCCCACTCATGTCCAAATCATGTCCCCTGCACCCCCACCTCCCCAGCATCCAGGGGCACCCTCCACCAGGCCCCCACTCATGTCCCCCTGCACACCCACCCCCCAGCATCCAGGGGCACCTGCCAGCAGGCCCCCACTCATGTCCCCCTGCACCCCCACCCCCAGCATCCAGGGGCACCCTCCACCAGGCCCCCACTCATGTCCCCCTGCACCCCCACCCCCCAGCATCCAGGAGCACCTGCCAGCAGGCCCCCACTCATGTCCCCATGCACCCCCACCTCCCAGCATCCAGGGGCACCATCCACCAGGCCCCCACTCATGTCCCCCTGCACCCCCACCCCCCAGCATCCAGGGGCACCTGCCAGCAGGCCCCCACTCATGTCCCCCTGCACCCCCACCCCCCAGCATTGAGGGGCACCCTCCACCAGGCCCCCACTCATGCCCCCTGCACCCCCACCCCCCAGCATCCAGGGGCACCCTCCACTAGGCCCCCACTCATGTCTCCCTGCACCCTGCACCCCCACCCCCCAGCAGTCAGGGGCACCCTCCACCAGGCCCCCACTCATGTCTCCCAGCACCCCCACCCCCAGCAGTGCAGGGCACCCGCCAGCAGGCCCCCAATCATGTCTCCCAGCACCCCCACCGCCGAGCAGTGCAGGGCACCTGCCAGCAGGCCCCCACTCATGTCCAACTCATGTCCCCCTACACCCTACCCCCCAGTACTGTGGGGCACCTGCCAGCAGGCCCCCACTCATGTCCAAATCATGTCTCTCTGCACCCCTACCCCCCCAGCAGTCAGGGGCACCCTCCACCAGGCCCCCACTCATGTCCCCCTGCACCCCTACTCCCCAGCAGTGCAGGGCACCTGCCAGCAGGCCCCCACTCATGTCCAACTCATGTCCCCTGCACCCCCACCTCCCCAGCATCCAGGGGCACCCTCCACCAGGCCCCCACTCATGTCCCCCTGCACCCCCACCCCCCAGCATCCAGGGGCACCTGCCAGCAGGCCCCCACTCATGTCCCCCTGCACCCCCACCCCCAGCATCCAGGGGCACCCTCCACCAGGCCCCCACTCATGTCCCCCTGCACCCCCACCCCCCAGCATCCAGGAGCACCTGCCAGCAGGCCCCCACTCATGTCCCCATGCACCCCCACCTCCCAGCATCCAGGGGCACCATCCACCAGGCCCCCACTCATGTCCCCCTGCACCCCCACCCACCAGCATCCAGGGGCACCTGCCAGCAGGCCCCCACTCATGTCCCCCTGCACCCCCACCCCCCAGCATTGAGGGGCACCCTCCACCAGGCCCCCACTCATGCCCCCTGCACCCCCACCCCCCAGCATCCAGGGGCACCCTCCACTAGGCCCCCACTCATGTCTCCCTGCACCCTGCACCCCCACCCCCCAGCAGTCAGGGGCACCCTCCACCAGGCCCCCACTCATGTCTCCCAGCACCCCCAACCCCAGCAGTGCAGGGCACCCGCCAGCAGGCCCCCAATCATGTCTCCCAGCACCCCCACCCCCCAGCAGTGCAGGGCACCTGCCAGCAGGCCCCCACTCATGTCTCCCAGCACCCCACCCCCCAGCAGTGCAGGGCACCCGCCAGCAGTCCCCCACTCATGTCTCCCAGCACCCACACCGCCCAGCAGTGCAGGGCACCTGCCAGCAGGCCCCCACTCATGTCCAACTCATGTCCCCCTGCACCCCCACCCCCCAGTACTGTGGGGCACCTGCGAGCAGGCCCCCACTCATGTCCAAATCATGTCTCCCTGCACCCCCACCCCCCAGCAGTCAGGGGCACCCTCCACCAGGCCCCCACTCATGTCCCACTGCACCCCTACTCCCCAGCAGTGCAGGGCACATGCCAGCAGGCCCCCACTCATTTCTCCCAGCACCCCCACCCCCCAGCAGTCAGGAGCACCTGCAAGCAGGCCCCCACTCATGTCCAACTCATGTCTCCCAGCTCCCTCACCCCCCAGCAGTCAGGGGAACCCTCCACCAGGCCCCCACTCATGTCCCCCTGCACCCCCACCCCCCAGTATCCAGGGGCACCTGCCAGCAGGCCCCCACTCATGTCCCCCTGCACCCAGGGGCACCCTCCACCAGGCCCCCACTCATGTCCCCCTGCACCCCCACTCCCCAGCACCCAGGGGCACCTGTCAGCAGGCCCCCACTCATGTCCCCATGCACCCCCACCCCCCAGCATCCAGGGGCACCATCCACCAGGCCCCCACTCATGTCCCCCTGCACCCCCACCCCCCAGCATCCAGGGGCACCTGCCAGCAGGCCCCCACTCATGTCCCCCTGCACCCCCACCCCCCATCATCCAGGGTCACCCTCCACCAGGCCCCCACTCATGTCCCCCTGCACTCCAACCCCCCAGCATCCAGGGGCAGCCTCCACCAGGCCCCCACTCATGTCTCCCTGCACCCCCACCCCCCAGCAGTCAGGGGCACCCTCCACCAGGCCCCCACTCATGTCTCCCAGCACCCCTACCCCCCAGCAGTGCAGGGCACCCGCCAGCAGACCCCCACTCATGTCACCCAGCACCCCCACCCCCCAGCAGTGCAGGACACCTGCCAGCAGGCCCCCACTCATGTCCCCCAGCACCCCCACCCCCCCTGCATCCAGGGGCACCCTCCACCAGGCCCCCACTCATGTCCCCCTGCACCCCCACCCCCCAGTATCCAGGGGCACCTGCCAGCAGGCCCCCACTCATGTCCCCCTGCACCCCCACCCCCCAGCATCCAGGGGCACCCTCCACCAGGCCCCCACTCATGTCTCCCTGCACCCCCACCCCCCAGCATCCAGGGGCACCCTCCACCAGGCCCCCACTCATGTCTCCCTGCACCCCCACCCCCCAGCAGTCAGGGGCACGCTCCACCAGGCCCCCACTCATGTCTCCCAGCACCCCTACCCCCCAGCAGTGCAGGGCACCCGCCAGCAGGCCCCCACTCATGTCTCCCAGCACCCCCACCCCCCAGCAGTGCAGGGCACCTGCCAGCAGGACCCCACTCATGTCCAACTCATGTCCCCCTGCACCCCCACCCCCCCAGCATCCAGGGGCATCTGCCAGCAGGCCCCCATCCATGTCCCCCTGCACTCCCACCCCCCCAGCATCCAGGGGCAACCTCCACCAGGCCCCCACTCATGACCCCCTGCACCCCCACCCCCAGCATCCAGAGGCACCTGCCAGCAGGCACCCAATCATGTCCCCCTGCACCCCCACCCCCCAGCACCCAGGGGAATCTGTCAGCAGGCCCCCACTCATGTCCCCATGCACCCCCACCCCCCAGCATCCAGGGGCACCATCCACCAGGCCCCCACTCATGTCCCCCTGCACCCCCACCCCCCAGCATCCAGGGGCACCTGCCAGCAGGCCCCCACTCATGTCCCCCTGCACCCCCACCCCCCATCATCCAGGGGCACCCTCCACCAGGCCCCCACTCATGTCCCCCTGCACCCCCACCCCCCAGCATCCAGGGGCACCCTCCACCAGGCCCCCACTCATGTCTCCCTGCACCCCCACCCCCCAGCATCCAGGGGCACCCTCCACCAGGCCCCCACACATGTCCCCCTGCACCCCTACCCCCAGCAGTGCAGGGCACCCGCCAGCAGGCCCCCACTCATGTCACCCAGCACCCCCACCCCCCAGCAGTGCAGGACACCTGCCAGCAGGCCCCCACTCATGTCCCCCAGCACCCCCACCCCCCTGCATCCAGGGGCACCCTCCACCTGGCCCCCACTCATGTCCCCCTGCACCCCCACCCCCAGCATCCAGGGGCACCCTCCACCAGGCCCCCACTCATGTCTCCCAGCACCCCTACCCCCCAGCAGTGCAGGGCACCCGCCAGCAGGCCCCCTCATGTCACCCAGCACCCCCACCCCCTAGCAGTGCAGGACACCTGCCAGCAGGCCCACACTCATGTCCCCCAGCACCCCCACCCCCCAGCAGTGCAGGGCACCCGCCAGCAGGCCCCCACTCAAGTCTCCCAGCACCCCCACCCCCCAGCAGTGCAGGGCACCTGCCAGCAGGCCCCCACTCATGTCCAACTCATGTCCCCCTGCACCCCCACCCCCCAGCACTGTGGGGCACCTGCCAGCAGGCCCCCACTCATGTCCAAATCATGTCTCCCTGCACCCCCACCTCCCAGCAGTCAGGGGCACCCTCCACCAGGCCCCCACTCATGTCCCCCTGCACCCCACCTCCCAGCAGTGCAGGACACCTGCCAGCAGGCCCCCACTCATGTCCAACTCATGTCCCCTGCACCCCCACCTCCCCAGCATCCAGGGGCACCCTCCACCAGGCCCCCACTCATGTCCCCCTGCACCCCCACCCCCCAGCATCCAGGGGCACCTGCCAGCAGGCCCCCACTCATGTCCCCCTGCACCCCCACCCCCCAGCATCCAGGGGCACCCTCCACCAGGCCCCCACTCATGTCTCCCAGCACCCCCACCCCCCAGCAGTGCAGGGCACCTGCCAGCAGGCCCCCACTCATGTCTCCCAGCACCCCACCTCCCAGCAGTGCAGGGCACCCGCCAGCAGTCCCCCACTCATGTCTCCCAGCACCCCCACCGCCGAGCAGTGCAGGGCACCTGCCAGCAGGCCCCCACTCATGTCCAACTCATGTCCCCCTACACCCTACCCCCCAGTACTGTGGGGCACCTGCCAGCAGGCCCCCACTCATGTCCAAATCATGTCTCCCTGCACCCCCACCCCCCCAGCAGTCAGGGGCACCCTCCACCAGGCCCCCACTCATGTCCCCCTGCACCCCTACTCCCCAGCAGTGCAGGGCACCTGCCGGCAGGCCCCCACTCATGTCCAACTCATGTCCCCTGCACCCCCACCTCCCCAGCATCCAGGGGCACCCTCCACCAGGCCCCCACTCATGTCCCCCTGCACCCCCACCCCCCAGCATCCAGGGGCACCTGCCAGCAGGCCCCCACTCATGTCCCCCTGCACCCCCACCCCCAGCATCCAGGGGCACCCTCCACCAGGCCCCCACTCATGTCCCCCTGCACCCCCACCCCCCAGCATCCAGGAGCACCTGCCAGCAGGCCCCCACTCATGTCCCCATGCACCCCCACCTCCCAGCATCCAGGGGCACCATCCACCAGGCCCCCACTCATGTCCCCCTGCACCCCCACCCCCCAGCATCCAGGGGCACCTGCCAGCAGGCCCCCACTCATGTCCCCCTGCACCCCCACCCCCCAGCATTGAGGGGCACCCTCCACCAGGCCCCCACTCATGCCCCATGCACCCCCACCCCCCAGCATCCAGGGGCACCCTCCACTAGGCCACCACTCATGTCTCCCTGCACCCTGCACCCCCACCCCCCAGCAGTCAGGGGCACCCTCCACCAGGCCCCCACTCATGTCTCCCAGCACCCCCACCCCCAGCAGTGCAGGGCACCCGCCAGCAGGCCCCCAATCATGTCTCCCAGCACCCCCACCGCCGAGCAGTGCAGGGCACCTGCCAGCAGGCCCCCACTCATGTCCAACTCATGTCCCCCTACACCCTACCCCCCAGTACTGTGGGGCACCTGCCAGCAGGCCCCCACTCATGTCCAAATCATGTCTCTCTGCACCCCCACCCCCCAGAAGTCAGGGGCACCCTCCACCAGGCCCCCACTCATGTCCCCATGCACCCCTACTCCCCAGCAGTGCAGGGCACCTGCCAGCAGGCCCCCACTCATGTCCAACTCATGTCCCCTGCACCCCCACCTCCCCAGCATCCAGGGGCACCCTCCACCAGGCCCCCACTCATGTCCCCCTGCACCCCCACCCCCCAGCATCCAGGGGCACCTGCCAGCAGGCCCCCACTCATGTCCCCCTGCACCCCCACCCCCAGCATCCAGGGGCACCCTCCACCAGGCCTCCACTCATGTCCCCCTGCACCCCCACCCCCCAGCATCCAGGAGCACCTGCCAGCAGGCCCCCACTCATGTCCCCATGCACCCCCACCTCCCAGCATCCAGGGGCACCATCCACCAGGCCCCCACTCATGTCCCCCTGCACCCCCACCCACCAGCATCCAGGGGCACCTGCCAGCAGGCCCCCACTCATGTCCCCCTGCACCCCCACCCCCCAGCATTGAGGGGCACCCTCCACCAGGCCCCCACTCATGCCCCCTGCACCCCCACCCCCCAGCATCCAGGGGCACCCTCCACTAGGCCCCCACTCATGTCTCCCTGCACCCTGCACCCCCACCCCCCAGCAGTCAGGGGCACCCTCCACCAGGCCCCCACTCATGTCTCCCAGCACCCCCAACCCCAGCAGTGCAGGGCACCCGCCAGCAGGCCCCCAATCATGTCTCCCAGCACCCCCACCCCCCAGCAGTGCAGGGCACCTGCCAGCAGGCCCCCACTCATGTCTCCCAGCACCCCACCCCCCAGCAGTGCAGGGCACCCGCCAGCAGTCCCCCACTCATGTCTCCCAGCACCCACACCGCCCAGCAGTGCAGGGCACCTGCCAGCAGGCCCCCACTCATGTCCAACTCATGTCCCCCTGCACCCCCACCCCCCAGTACTGTGGGGCACCTGCGAGCAGGCCCCCACTCATGTCCAAATCATGTCTCCCTGCACCCCCACCCCCCAGCAGTCAGGGGCACCCTCCATGAGGCCCCCACTCATGTCCCACTGCACCCCTACTCCCCAGCAGTGCAGGGCACATGCCAGCAGGCCCCCACTCATTTCTCCCAGCACCCCCACCCCCCAGCAGTCAGGAGCACCTGCAAGCAGGCCCCCACTCATGTCCAACTCATGTCTCCCAGCTCCCTCACCCCCCAGCAGTCAGGGGAACCCTCCACCAGGCCCCCACTCATGTCCCCCTGCACCCCCACCCCCCAGTATCCAGGGGCACCTGCCAGCAGGCCCCCACTCATGTCCCCCTGCACCCAGGGGCACCCTCCACCAGGCCCCCACTCATGTCCCCCTGCACCCCCACTCCCCAGCACCCAGGGGCACCTGTCAGCAGGCCCCCACTCATGTCCCCATGCACCCCCACCCCCCAGCATCCAGGGGCACCATCCACCAGGCCCCCACTCATGTCCCCCTGCACCCCCACCCCCCAGCATCCAGGGGCACCTGCCAGCAGGCCCCCACTCATGTCCCCCTGCACCCCCACCCCCCATCATCCAGGGTCACCCTCCACCAGGCCCCCACTCATGTCCCCCTGCACTCCCACCCCCCAGCATCCAGGGGCAGCCTCCACCAGGCCCCCACTCATGTCTCCCTGCACCCCCACCCCCCAGCAGTCAGGGGCACCCTCCACCAGGCCCCCACTCATGTCTCCCAGCACCCCTACCCCCCAGCAGTGCAGGGCACCCGCCAGCAGGCCCCCACTCATGTCACCCAGCACCCCCACCCCCCAGCAGTGCAGGACACCTGCCAGCAGGCCCCCACTCATGTCCCCCAGCACCCCCACCCCCCCTGCATCCAGGGGCACCCTCCACCAGGCCCCCACTCATGTCCCCCTGCACCCCCACCCCCCAGTATCCAGGGGCACCTGCCAGCAGGCCCCCACTCATGTCCCCCTGCACCCCCACCCCCCAGCATCCAGGGGCACCCTCCACCAGGCCCCCACTCATGTCCCCCTGCACCCCCACCCCCCAGCATCCAGGGGCACCCTCCACCAGGCCCCCACTCATGTCTCCCTGCACCCCCACCCCCCAGCAGTCAGGGGCACGCTCCACCAGGCCCCCACTCATGTCTCCCAGCACCCCTACCCCCCAGCAGTGCAGGGCACCCGCCAGCAGGCCCCCACTCATGTCTCCCAGCACGCCCACCCCCCAGCAGTGCAGGGCACCTGCCAGCAGGACCCCACTCATGTCCAACTCATGTCCCCCTGCACCCCCACCCCCCCAGCATCCAGGGGCATCTGCCAGCAGGCCCCCATCCATGTCCCCCTGCACTCCCACCCCCCCCAGCATCCAGGGGCAACCTCCACCAGGCCCCCACTCATGACCCCCTGCACCCCCACCCCCAGCATCCAGAGGCACCTGCCAGCAGGCACCCAATCATGTCCCCCTGCACCCCCACCCCCCAGCACCCAGGGGAATCTGTCAGCAGGCCCCCACTCATGTCCCCATGCACCCCCACCCCCCAGCATCCAGGGGCACCATCCACCAGGCCCCCACTCATGTCCCCCTGCACCCCCACCCCCCAGCATCCAGGGGCACCTGCCAGCAGGCCCCCACTCATGTCCCCCTGCACCCCCACCCCCCATCATCCAGGGGCACCCTCCACCAGGCCCCCACTCATGTCCCCCTGCACCCCCACCCCCCAGCATCCAGGGGCACCCTCCACCAGGCCCCCACTCATGTCTCCCTGCACCCCCACCCCCCAGCATCCAGGGGCACCCTCCACCAGGCCCCCACTCATGTCCCCCTGCACCCCTACCCCCAGCAGTGCAGGGCACCCGCCAGCAGGCCCCCACTCATGTCACCCAGCACCCCCACCCCCCAGCAGTGCAGGACACCTGCCAGCAGGCCCCCACTCATGTCCCCCAGCACCCCCACCCCCCTGCATCCAGGGGCACCCTCCACCTGGCCCCCACTCATGTCCCCCTGCACCCCCACCCCCAGCATCCAGGGGCACCCTCCACCAGGCCCCCACTCATGTCTCCCAGCACCCCTACCCCCCAGCAGTGCAGGGCACCCGCCAGCAGGCCCCCTCATGTCACCCAGCACCCCCACCCCCCAGCAGTGCAGGACACCTGCCAGCAGGCCCACACTCATGTCCCCCAGCACCCCCACCCCCCAGCAGTGCAGGGCACCCGCCAGCAGGCCCCCACTCAAGTCTCCCAGCACCCCCACCCCCCAGCAGTGCAGGGCACCTGCCAGCAGGCCCCCACTCATGTCCAACTCATGTCCCCCTGCACCCCCACCCCCCAGCACTGTGGGGCACCTGCCAGCAGGCCCCCCCTCATGTCCAAATCATGTCTCCCTGCACCCCCACCTCCCAGCAGTCAGGGGCACCCTCCACCAGGCCCCCACTCATGTCCCCCTGCACCCCCACTCCCCAGCAGTGCAGGGCACCTGCCAGCAGGCCCCCACTCATGTCCAATTCATGTCTTCCAGCACCCCCAGCCCCCAGCAGTCAGGGGAACCCTCCACCAGGCCCCCACTCATGTCTCCCAGCACCCCCACCCCCCAGCAGTGCTGGGCACCTGCCAGCAGGCCCCCACTCATGTCTCCCAGCACCCCCACCCCACAGCAGTGCAGGGCACCTGCCAGCAGGCCCCACTCATGTCTCCCAGCACCCCACCTCCCAGCAGTGCAGGACACCTGCCAGCAGGCCCCCACTCATGTCCAACTCATGTCCCCCTGCACCCGCACCCCCCAGCAGTCAGGGGCACCCTCAACCAGGCCCCCACTCATGTCCCCCTGCACCCCCACCCCCCAGCATCCAGGGTCAGCTGCCAGCAGGCCCCCACTCATGTCCCCCTGACACCCACCCCCCAGCATCCAGGGGCACCCTCCACCAGGCCCCCACTCATGTCCCCCTGCACCCCCACCCCCCAGTATCCAGGGGCACCTGCCAGCAGGCCCCCGCTCATGTCCCCCTGCACCCCCACCCCCCAGCATCCAGGGGCACCCTCCACCAGGCCCCCACTCATGTCCCCCTGCACCCCACCCCCAGCAGTCAGGGGCACCCTCCACCAGGCCCCCACTCATGTCTCCCAGCACCCCCACCCCCCAGCAGTGCAGGGCACCCGCCAGCAGGCCCCCACTCATGTCTCCCAGCACCCCCACCCCCCAGCAGTGCAGGGCACCTGCCAGAAGGCCCCCACTCATGTCTCCCAGTACCCCCACCCCCCAGCAGTGCAGGGCACCTGCCAGCAGGCCCCCACTCATGTCCAACTCATGTCCCCCTGCACCCCTACCCCCCAGCACTGTGGGGCACCTGCTAGCAGGCCCCCAATCATGTCCAAATCATGTCTCCCTGCACCCCCACCCCCCAGCAGTCAGGGGCACCATCCACCAGGCCCCCACTCATGTCCCCCTGCACCCCCACTCCCCAGCAGTGCCGGGAACCTGCCAGCAGGCCCCCACGCATGTCTCCCAGCACCCCCACCCCCCAGCAGTCAGGAGCACCTGCCAGCAGGCCCCCACTCATGCCCAACTCATGTCTCCCAGCACCCCCACCCCCAGCAGTCAGGGGAACCCTCCACCAGGCCCCCACTCATGTCTCCCAGCACACCCACCCCCCAGCAGTGCAGGGCACCTGCCAGCAGGCCCCCACTCATGCCTCCCAGCACCCCCACCCCCCAGCAGTGCAGGGCACCTGCGAGTAGGCCCCCACTCATGTCTCCGAGCACCCCCACCCCCCAGAAGTGCAGGGCACCTGCCAGAAGGCCCCCACTCATGTCCAACTCATGTCCCCTGCACCCCCACCTCCCCAGCATCCAGGGGCACCCTCCACCAGGCCCCCACTCATGTCCCCCTGCACCCCCACCCCCCAGCATCCAGGGGCACCTGCCAGAAGGCCCCCACTCATGTCTCCCAGCACCCCCACCCCCCAGCAGTGCAGGGCACCTGCCAGCAGGCCCCCACTCATGTCCAACTCATGTCCCCCTGCACTCCTACCCCCCAGCACTGTGGGGCACCTGCCAGCAGGCCCCCAATCATGTCCAAATCATGTCTCCCTGCACCCCCACCCCCCAGCAGTCAGGGGCACCATCCACCAGGCCCCCACTCATGTCCCCCTGCACCCCCACTCCCCACAGTGCCGGGAACCTGCCAGCAGGCCCCCACGCATGTCTCCCAGCACCCCCACCCCCCAGCAGTCAGGAGCACCTGCCAGCAGGCCCCCACTCATGTCCAACTCATGTCCCCCTGCACCACCACCCCCAGCAGTCAGGGGAACCCTCCACCAGGCCCCCACTCATGTCTCCCAGCACACCCACCCCCCAGCAGTGCAGGGCACCTGCCAGCAGGCCCCCACTCATGTCTCCCAGCACCCCCACCCCCCAGCAGTGCAGGGCACCTGCCAGCAGGCCCCCACTCATGTCCAACTCATGTCCCCTGCACCCCCACCTCCCCAGCATCCAGGGGCACCCTCCACCAGGCCCCCACTCATGTCCCCCTGCACCCCCACCCCCCAGCATCCAGGGGCACCTGCCAGCAGGCCCCCACTCATGTCCCCCTGCACCCCCACCCCCCAGCATCCAGGGGCACCCTCCACCAGGCCCCCACTCATGTCTCCCAGCACCCCCACCCCCCAGCAGTGCAGGGCACCTGCCAGCAGGCCCCCACTCATGTCTCCCAGCACCCCACCTCCCAGCAGTGCAGGGCACCCGCCAGCAGTCCCCCACTCATGTCTCCCAGCACCCCCACCACCGAGCAGTGCAGGGCACCTGCCAGCAGGCCCCCACTCATGTCCAACTCATGTCCCCCTACACCCTACCCCCCAGTACTGTGGGGCACCTGCCAGCAGGCCCCCACTCCTGTCCAAATCATGTCTCCCTGCACCCCCACCCCCCCAGCAGTCAGGGGCACCCTCCACCAGGCCCCCACTCATGTCCCCCTGCACCCCTACTCCCCAGCAGTGCAGGGCACCTGCCAGCAGGCCCCCACTCATGTCCAACTCATGTCCCCTGCACCCCCACCTCCCCAGCATCCAGGGGCACCCTCCACCAGGCCCCCACTCATGTCCCCCTGCACCCCCACCCCCCAGCATCCAGGGGCACCTGCCAGCAGGCCCCCACTCATGTCCCCCTGCACCCCCACCCCCAGCATCCAGGGGCACCCTCCACCAGGCCCCCACTCATGTCCCCCTGCACCCCCACCCCCCAGCATCCAGGAGCACCTGCCAGCAGGCCCCCACTCATGTCCCCATGCACCCCCACCTCCCAGCATCCAGGGGCACCATCCACCAGGCCCCCACTCATGTCCCCCTGCACCCCCACCCCCCAGCATCCAGGGGCACCTGCCAGCAGGCCCCCACTCATGTCCCCCTGCACCCCCACCCCCCAGCATTGAGGGGCACCCTCCACCAGGCCCCCACTCATGCCCCCTGCACCCCCACCCCCCAGCATCCAGGGGCACCCTCCACTAGGCCCCCACTCATGTCTCCCTGCACCCTGCACCCCCACCCCCCAGCAGTCAGGGGCACCCTCCACCAGGCCCCCACTCATGTCTCCCAGCACCCCCACCCCCAGCAGTGCAGGGCACCCGCCAGCAGGCCCCCAATCATGTCTCCCAGCACCCCCACCCCCCAGCAGTGCAGGGCACCTGCCAGCAGGCCCCCACTCATGTCTCCCAGCACCCCACCCCCCAGCAGTGCAGGGCACCCGCCAGCAGTCCCCCACTCATGTCTCCCAGCACCCACACCGCCCAGCAGTGCAGGGCACCTGCCAGCAGGCCCCCACTCATGTCCAACTCATGTCCCCCTGCACCCCCACCCCCCAGTACTGTGGGGCACCTGCCAGCAGGCCCCCACTCATGTCCAAATCATGTCTCCCTGCACCCCCACCCCCCAGCAGTCAGGGGCACCCTCCACCAGGCCCCCACTCATGTCCCCCTGCACCCCTACTCCCCAGCAGTGCAGGGCACCTGCCAGCAGGCCCCCACTCATGTCTCCCAGCACCCCCACCCCCCAGCAGTCAGGAGCACCTGCAAGCAGGCCCCCACTCATGTCCAACTCATGTCTCCCAGCTCCCTCACCCCCCAGCAGTCAGGGGAACCCTCCACCAGGCCCCCACTCATGTCTCCCAGCACACCCACCCCCCAGCAGTGCAGGGCACCTGCCAGCAGGCCCCCACTCATGTCTCCCAGCACCCCCACCCTGCAGCAGTGCAGGGCACCTGCCAGCAGGCCCCCACTCATGTCTCCCAGCACCCCCACCCCCCAGCAGTGCAGGGCACCTGCCAGCAGGCCCCCACTCATGTCCAACTCATTTCCCCCTGCACCCCCACCCCCCAGCATCCAGGGGCACCTGCCAGCAGGCCCCCACTCATGTCTCCCTGCACCCCCACCCCCCAGCATCCAAGGGCATCCTCCACCAGGCCCCCACTCATGTCCCCTGCACCCCCACCCCCAAGCATCCAGGGGCACCTGCCAGCAGGCCCCCACTCATGTCCCCCTGCACCCCCACCCCCCAGCATCCAGGGGCACCCTCCACCAGGCCCCCACTCATGTCCCCCTGCACCCCCACCCCCCAGCATCCAGGGGCACCCTCCACCAGGCTCCCACTCATGTCTACCTGCACCCCCACCCCCCAGCAGTGCAGGGCACCTGCCAGCAGGCCCCCACTCATGTCTCCCAGCACCCCCACCCCCCAGCAGTGCAGGGCACCCGCCAGCAGTCCCCCACTCATGTCTTCCAGCAACCCCACCCCCCAGCAGTGCAGGGCACCTGCCAGCAGGCCCCCACTCATGTCTCCCAGCACCCCCACACCCCAGCAGTGCAGGGCACCCGCCAGCAGGCCCCCACTCATGTCCCCCAGCACCCCCACCCCCCAGCAGTGCAGGGCACCTGCCAGCAGGCCCCCACTCATGTCCAACTCATGTCCCCCTGCACCCCCACCCCCCAGCACTGTGGGGCACCTGCCAGCAGGCCCCCACTCATGTCCAAATCATGTCTCCCTGCACCCCCACCCCCCAGCAGTCAGGGACACCCTCCACCAGGCCCCCACTCATGTCCCCCTGCACCCCCACCCACTAGCAGTGCAGGGCACCTGCCAGCAGGCCCCCACTCATGTCTCCCAGCACCCCCACCCCCCAGCAGTCAGGGACACCTGCCAGCAGGCCCCCACTCATGTCCAAGTCATGTCTCCCAGCACCGCCACCCCCCAGCAGTCAGGGGCACCCACCAGCAGGCCCCCACTCATGTCTCCCAGCACCCCCACCCCCCAGCAGTGCAGGGCACCTGCCAGCAGGCCCCCACTCATGTCTCCCAGCACCCCCACCCCCCAGCAGTCAGGGGCACCTGCCAGCAGGCCCCCACTCATGTCCAACTCATGTCTCCCAGCACCCTCACCCCCCAGCAGTCAGGGGCAATCGCCAGTAGGCCCCCACTCATGTCCCCCTGGACCCACACCCCCCAGCAATGCGATTGGCCTGGGTACGTGTATTTCAGGGTTGCGCGGGTAGTTTTACACGCGATTTCAGCAGAGTACGTGTATTACGGGTTCGCGTAAACTTCCACACGCGATATCAGCAGGGTACGTGTATTACGGGGTCTGCATGAACTTCCACACGCGACTGGGCCTGGGAGAGTGGGGTACATGTATTCCTGGGGTGGGCGGGAAGATTTACCCTTGACTGGGCCTGCGAGAGCGTGTTATGTGTATTCCTGGGGTGGGCGGGAAGATTTACACGGTCACCTACAACGCGCCAAAAAAGAGGGTCCAATCCGGAAACACGTACGCCAGCATGAAGCAGGCGTACGTCGACCCGCGCAGCATAAAAGTGCGCGCAAACAACAAACAAGCTCAGACGCCAGGATGAATATACCGTTCCTAGCAGCAGTGGCTGTGGGATACTGCAGGAGGAGGAGGAGGAGGATAGTCAGGGCTAGAATCTTTACACCCAGAACCAGCCTTTTTGGTATGCCTGATGACCAGGTGTATGGGAGGTACAGGTTTCCACCTCACATAATACTCGACCTGGTCAGTGAGTGGGAGGATGACCTCACATCACCCACCCTGTGCTCCCAAGCACTCAGCCCCCTGGAGAAGGTCCTCAATGTACTGCACTTCTTGGCTACCGGATCATTTCAGCGGACAAGTGCCATAGTGGGGGGGGTGTCACAGGCCACGCAGTCACGGTGCCTACACCAGGTGTTGGCCATCATCACTGCACGCCCATCAGTCCGCAGGCACATATACCTGCCCAGAACACCTGCAGAAAGGCAGGCTGTCGTCCAGGATTTCTACGGGGTGGCACAATTCCCCAAAGTGCTAGGTGCCATTGATTGCACCCATGTGGCTCTACGTCCCCCCAGGGCATCTGAGCACATCTATAGAAACCGTAAGCACTGCCATTCCATCAACGTCCAGGTAGTATGTGATGCCAAGGGAATCATCACCTCAGTATATGCCAACTATCCAGGGTCCACCCACGACAGCTTCATTTACAGGATGTCAACCCTAAACCGGGACATGGAAGCTGGGCGGCATGGCGATGCATGGATGCTTGGTGAGTATAAATGCCACTGCACACGCATGCATGTCAGATACAGAGTAATGTCACTACCCCACTAATGATACCCATCACCACCTCCCCAGGGGACAGTGCCTACCCTCTGAGCACCCACATGATGACGCCAATTCGGAACCCCATCACGCCTCCCGAGGTAAGATACAACACAGCCCATATTGCAACCCGGGGCATAGTGGAGCGCACATTCGGAGTGCTCAAGTCACACTTTCGCTCCCTTGACCGTTCTGGCGGGCAGCTGTTATACGCTCCCCCAGTAGTGTGCAGGATCATAGTGGCAGCATGTGTCCTGCACAATGTTGCAACATGCCGGGGCCTGGCTGTGGACATGGTGGTGCCCCCACATCCCCAACCACATGCACATGGGAGGGGAAAGGGCACGGGGTGAGGCAGCCCGTACGCAGCTGGTGGCTAATTACTTCACATAGAAATCACACCCCTGTGGAGTGCACACAGCCCTGGCACATACCATCTGACAATCAATGATGACTCAATCTGACAATGATGATGAATGAAGGGACAGCCAACTGTCACAACCATAGCAGCCTGAGATTGTTCACCTGGAAGTGTCACAATGTGTGCATCCCTACCTACACAAACACCACCAATGCAGTGTCATCAGAAGACACACTTCTATGCAGCAAAAATGAATACCCACTTGCAGAATACAACATGAGAACAGTGCCATGTCACCCAACCCCTCCCCGGCACCGCCACACAACACAACATGGCATGTCATGCTATGTGAGAGCAAACAAAGTAATCCCCACAACATGACACAAGTGTCACAAAGTACAGTGTCCCTAATGGAAACTGGCCACACATGAAATGCTCACAGTAATGCCGGACCAAAAACACACATTACCAAATATTTAGCAATAATACAAATCACCTACACAACCTCAAACCTACCATAAACATGACAGTACGGATTTAAAAAATTGGTAGTCTCACTACCTGATAATGCCAGCACTTCGACCACTTCCAACTGTACAGTGTTAGCGCCACGCAAAAGTGTAGGTGCACTGCTTACAACATGGACTCCATTTCCAAAGTAGACCGCCTTGTGAAGACAGGAGGAATGGACCTGCAACTTAGGAGGATGAGATGGATGCAGAGGCACATATCAATACACCATGCAGTGTACAATACAACAACAATATGCACTAGGAATGTATACACAGTATTGACTACAGACTACCCACACAGCAAATGGGAGTCCAATGTCACTGTGTAAGTCAATGTCACTTGGGCACACCCTTTGCAAGCCCATGGAAACGGGAAGCAGGAGGGGTGTGTGTCACACAAACCCAAGCATCTAACCCAAATTCAGGACAAACCTGCATGTGCCCAGCCACAATACAGCGTATACCCACGGGAGCCACACAAGGCAACACACTGTAAAAAAAATCAAAAATCAAAAATGGCCATGTATGGGCCAGGGGGGGTGGGGGAGGCCACCCAGGAGGTCCGAGGACAGGGTCCACACCAAAACCCACCCGTGTGGATTTTGGGAAAAAAAACACCTCCATGGGCTCATAGCCTGCACGGCTACCCTATTGTGAGAGAATCGCTGCTGTCGCTCTCCTCACCCTCTGCAGCTGCATCAGGAGGTGGTGGTACTATGGGAGGCAGCCCACGCAAAGCCCTAGTCTGGTCCTCCATGGCAGCAAGCATGCAGGTGCGGAAGGTCTGGTTGTGGAGGATAATCGTGCGGAGGTCCCCACGCAACAACTCACGGGATGCCCGGACCTCCTCCCGAGTTGCCTGCATCTCAGCTGAGAGCGTACGTGTGAGCCGCTCCAGCTGCTGTTCTGTCCTCGTGTCAGTTGAAGCCTCAAGCTCAACAAGAGTAACCCTGAGCTGACGGAGTTCCACCCTCAGGGCTTCCCTGTGGCCTGTTGGTTTGACATACCGTATATGGATTGCTCCCATGCGGTATTGCCAGGTGGCGTACGGCCACCGCATCGGCGGGCACCACACCTGTCTGGGGCAAGGCGAACTGCGCCTTGCTGTGCCGGCACTGCCTGAGGCTGCATTCCCCCTCTGATCTGCTGGCCCAGGAACAGGATCAGATGTTGCAGAGTGTGACCCTGCATCCGTAACCACCAAAGTCGGACCTACCAACACTGACATCCCCATTGAGGGTTCTAACCCCTGGTAAGGTGGGTTGGACAGTACAGAATCCCTCCCAGAAACACTTACCTGCGACGTCACATAGGTCTCATCATCCGAATGGACACCCGAATAGAGCTCGGGAGAGGTGCACCCAGAGACACCCCTTGAGAGAATGGTCTGCAGCAAGTGTGGGTTCTCACCCACCACCACACCACGTCCCTCACTGGTGCCCGGTCGGGCCTGAGACCCCTCCTGGGTCTGCACCATCTCCACAACCCCAGCAGTATCAAGTGCGTCATCCCCTGCAAAGACATGAAAGAAAAGAAATGGGAACAGGCATTAGCACCATGGCACACAATTAGGGCTGAGAAGCAACAGAACCAGTACTTCATTGACACATGTCCCACATGACTATAACCCTCCCATGCATGCACCGTCACTGCGTATGAAGGGGAGGCAAATGGCACACATTGATGACACCAAGATAGAAGTTCTACACATTTGCTGCATGCTGGCTAGGAGTGCCATCACACATTGGCCTGTGATTGGCATGTCCAATACACATACCTGACACATGCCATCACACAGATGGCATGTACCATAGCCATGTCACACATGTGACAATAGGACTGAGAAATGCCTAGTGAAAGTGGTGGAATGCAAACAATCAGCTTGAATGAACACAGAATAATACGCAACAATTTTGTGGCAAGATGACACTTCAAGGGCAACTGGCGTGAGGTTGGGCTAAATGTCTACTGTTGCCAGAAAGGATACTGCAATACCCAAATCCTGGTGCGCAGAATGTATTGGATGAAGCACGTGGGTGACCCAAACCACTCAGGCACACACACCCTCACCTGGCACTCAATCAGAAGCCCTCACACACACACCATGCACATGGATGACACACACATGCATGTGCACTCACCGGACAATGCCTCGTAATCTGGCAGGTCTCCCACACCTTGGATCTGTCCCTCCATGACGTAGGTCCCAGCAACATACTCATGTGGAGTGGGTTCAATGTCCTCTGCTGGAGACCCACATCCAGTCACTAGAGTAGCGGCATGACTTGAGGCCAGCTTTTTCTTTGCCCTGCGCTTCAGGTCATTCCAGCGCTTGTAGCAATCATTAGCTGTGCGCCTCACGAATCCAAGGGCACTTATGATGTCCGCGATGGTCTGTCAGTGTGCCAGACGTTGTGCAGGTGTGGTCTTGCATCCTGCAGTAATCACCATTTCGCTGTCATGTGCGGACACATACTCCACAAGTGCATCAAGTTCGGCCTGATTGAAGCTGGGCTTCCTTGGCGGGCCGGACTGTGTAGCCATGTCTGGGCCATCAGCCTGCACTGGACGAGCACTCTTCCTCTTCTGCTTGGAAGGTGGTGGGGATCCTGGGTGTCCTACGCCGCTCTGGACACTAGGGGCAGGAGCCCCGGTGGAATGTGTACTAGGAGTGTGGGAATGAACACTCACCATGGGACTTGGTGCAGGCATTAGCTGAAGTGTGATGTAGTCAGGGGGAACGTCAGCAGGATGGACTGGGACCGACACTGTCCTGGCTGGGAGACTCAGAGCTGGGGTGAATGGAGCCGCAGCTGCCCTTGCAGCCTCCCCACCCTGCCTACTAGGGGCAGCAGATGACATAGCTGCCCCTGATCCACGTGGCCTGGTGACACCAACGTGCACCGCCACACGTGGCCTAGACCTGCTGACCTGAAAGTCAGTCATGGAGTCACCCTGTGCCAGGACTGGTGCCACAATGGGCTGGTCCCACAAGGGCTGAGCAGGGATGGTGTCAGCCACGTTACCCTCAACCAGGGCGGGGGCATGGGTGTCCCTGACTGGTCATCCACACATGGGGGGCTAGGGGCACCCTGCAAGTCCCGGCCACGTCCCTTACCACATCCACCACGCCCACCTCTTGAGGCTCGGCCACCTTTGCCACCCTTACCGCGTGCTCGCCTCCCAACCATGGCACTGATGTTGTTGTGCGTATGGGAGTTGCAGTAAACTATTGTCCTGGGCAATTGGGGGTCAAAGGGGTAGGGTACTGATGGATTTCGTACCCTCGTGCTCTAGCAAGGCTGTATGTGACCCCTGGGGGCAGATGACGGGTCACGCAACGCACAGGCACCCCAAAAAAGGGAGATAATGTGCACGCAACCCCTCCTAGACCACGTGCGTGGAAAAATAAACCTGCACTGCGCTGTGGCACCCAGAAACACAAAAATGAACGTATGCGTGTCACACGCAGCCTAGAATGACCTCTGAAGGGGTACGCGACACACGGGGCAACCACAGATGGTAAATACGTGCGTGACTCACCGTCTGCCTGGAAAAATAGCGTGAAAAAGACGCGCGTGTGCGTGTTGGCAACACCCCCGCCAAAAGAAGAATTGTACGCTGTCTGAGGAGACAGGACAACAGAAGAAGTGAACCCTGTTTGAGGAAACAGGCCCAGGAAAAAGACAAAAAGAGAAAAAGCTGTCAGAGGGAACAGGGAGTACGAACTTGGAACGCCGTGAAGTAAATCGCGTGTGAACCGACAAGAAGTACAGATTTCACCCACTCGCGCTCCACGAAAAGCACGTACAAGGAAATGGCGTTCTACACGTACCTTTTAAACATGCCCACACGTCCAGTGTCACTTCCGCGTGTACGCGCTAAGGCCCTATCCTCCAATTACACGAGCTGACACTCTGACGTGCAGTCATTGGACGTGTAACATGCACCCGTGTACAGGGAAACGCCCACGCACGTCACAGACGCGCATAAGCGCTGAGGCCCTTTCCACCAATTACACGCTATGACACTCTGACGTGCTTATTTTTTCTACGCGCCATGGAAAACGCACGTGCGCGGAACGTCATAGACGCGCCTACACGCTGGGGGCCTTTGGGCCAATGAATTTGCGTACGTGTGCTGACGCACTTACGCTAAGGCCCTTTCCTCGAATTACACGCAGACGTGCCTGATTTTCACGTGCCAAATCACTCCGTATCAAGCTGGCCACGCGTAAGCACACGGAAGACCACGCTCCTGCCCAGAAGGCCGAATTACTGCCCCCCAGAGTCCCGAGCACGCTCCCGCCTTCCATCTGCTGCTGCCTGACCGCCTGCTGCCCACGTGCCCTGCCATTTGCTGCCTGCACATCAGCCAGGGGTGCTGTTGCTGTGACCACCCCTGCTGGAACCGAAGACTCCCGACTGGGATTCCATTGCTCCACAGACCAGCCCCAGGACCCAGTTGCCCACCCACTCCTGCCTCTGGGGTTGTCATGTGGGGCACTGCAACATCTGGCACCACTGGCAACCCCCGGCCAGAGAGGCAGAGGGGCACCAGCTTCACTGCCACCGAAGTTGGTGTCCTGGTGGAGCAAGTCCTGGGGAAGTATGATGCCCTCTTCGGAAGTTTGCGCGCCGACAAGGAAGGACGGACTCAGATCTGGACGGACATCGTGACTGCCATCAACGCGGAGGGGGTAGCAGTTCGACTATTCCATCATGTCAAGAAGCGCTGGGAGGACTTCAGGTCCAGGACCCTCAACAAGGCCCGGCGCCTCTTGAAGGCAGAGGATGCTAAGGGGCACCGGGGCCACTTGTCGGAAGATCAGATGAGGGTCCTGCAACGCATATCCCCAGCGCTCCACGTCCAGGTCCTTGAGAGGCAGACCCATCTGGAGTCGAGCGGTAAGTGTACATGCATCCTGATTGTAAGCTGTGCGTGTGGTGGTGTGCTAGTAGTGTGCAGGTTGCACATGTGTTTTTATGGGGCCAAGTATGGGAGGGGGTGTACAGGGGCGTGAGGCTAACACATGCGAGGGCTCTCATGTGTGAGACATGGATGGTGCTTGTGTGTGTAGGCTTGCATGCCAAATGCAGATGAGTGGGCACACATGTTTGAATGAATGTGTATGTAAGTAGGCATGTTCGTGATGTCACACATGGATGTTGGTTTCAGCTGCATGTATCTGCACTGTGTACATGTGCATGCGTGTGTATTTGACAAGGGTGCAACAGTGATGCAACATGGATGCATGTGACACCGGGATGTGGAAGACTGATTGGCAGATGTGACATGGATGCCGATCTCAACACTGTGACAGTTGGCAAAGGTGTACACATGCATGCAAGTGTGGTGGTGTGTGTGCATGTGTAGGGCACTCCCTGTGTTGCATGTGATGTCTGGCTCACCTTTGCCTGCTCATGCTGTTGTATGTGCATGGATGGTGCTGGCTGTTGCGATATGGCTGTGGTATGGCTCATGTGTGCGAGTTGAAATGACATGTGTGTTGGCGATTGTGATGCCATGTCTGAGGTTTGCCAATACCACTCATGTACAACTGTCATGTGTGTATGTGTCCATTGTACAGTGACCTGATGCCTGTGTTTTATTTCTCCCTGTCTGCAGCGTCAACTGATGAAGAGGGCGGAGAAGGTGCTGTGGAGCACAGCGGCAGGGATCGCACCGCCAACCGGAGACGCAAGGCCTGGCTCCCCTCCCAGGTTATCATCTCGTTGGGGAGTGAGGAGTCCGGTGCCGCGTCCCAGGCCGCAGCTGCCAGGGGGAGGTCCAAGAGGCGGAGGTCGGAGTTGGACTCCTCGGCAGCAGAAGGGGCAGCTGGGACCCCACAGGGCCCAACGGGGGAATATGGCACAGAGTCATCCAGGTTGGTGGGGGGTTTGGTGGAGGAGGAGGCTGTACAAGCGACAAAGACGGGGTCTGGAGGTGGGGATTCCACTGGTGCTAGTGGTGCAGTGCAGGACCAGGGACAGGAGGCAGCACAGGCCGTTGCGGAGGTGCCTGTGTGCAATCCTGTCCCTGATCCTGTCACTGCATCATCTTGCACCAGCAGGGATGCCTACATCCAGACCCGTTTTCAGGCAGGGGATGAGCTTACAACAACTGGCCTTCCTCTGCCTGCAGACGTGGCTATCCAGGTACGGGTTGAGCCTGTCCTGACTGGTGTCGCATTGCGTCAAAGGGCCATGCGAGGTGGCCTGCAGTCTTGTCATGAGGAGACTGCACGTCATCTCGAATGGCTCATTGACCGCGTCGGCCTACTGGGACAGGTCACCCAGGCCGGATTCCTCCGTTTGCTGGAGCTTGTTCCGACCCCCTCCTAAACTGAACACCCTATGCGCCAGTCGTCCTCCGTGCCATCATTCCACCCATTTGTCACCTGGGTGCCCTGTGAAGCTGCCTCTGACGGTGCGGCCAGGCTGGTGGAGGACACATCCCTGCCACAGTCTGGAGTCGGACGTCCAGCAGGGGTGGCCACATCAACGACTGCACCCCGGCCGGTGGAGGATGTGCAGGCATCAAGAGCCAGGGCACGGGCACAGGCACAGCAGCAGCAGCAACGAGGTGGGAGCCATGATGGCTCGGGGCCTTCGACATCGGAGGGCAGGCATCGGCCGGAGGGCAGGAGGACCCAGGACGGGAAGTGTCTTCCGTGTGGCAGCGGTTGGGCCATGCCATAGATGCAGAGCGGCAGCGGGCGGAAGAGGCAGGGCTCACGATGGTCAGGGCGGAGAACTCCATGCGGAGGGCCCTGAGGCGGGACGAGTGCCTCGAGGCAATCCGCAGGGAGTTGGAGGAGAACATGTCATCATCCCTGCGGACCCTCAGGGCCATGGAAGAGGACCGCCTCCGGGACATTGAGCAGGAGTTTGATGATGCCCTGGCCCGGAACATACAGAAGTGAGCCATCAGACTAGCCCGCTGCCCTTGTAAATATTTCTTTAGTGTTAAGTTTCCTTTCGGTTTTGTTTTGTTTTGGGGCGCTTGGACAATCTCCCAACTTCTTGTATATAGTTCTTCATTAGGTAGGATTTTATTTTATAGGTTTCATTTAAAGGATTGGGCACATGGACCCTGGATGTTCACTTTGTACATAGTTTGACAATGGATTTTGATTGTTGATTTTTTTTCCCATGGATCAATGTTTTTTTATTATTTTTGTCACCTTGTATTTATTTTCTCAGACTGACACTTTTGGATTGCTTTTCATTTGGATTTCATGCATCATTTTCATTTATTGGACATGCTGGATTTCATTTATTATTTCCATTTTCTTCTGTTCCATTTCATTGCCTTGCTTTTCTGTTTAATACATTATCATTTGGTACTTCAATGTGTGGTATTCTCTGTTTGGTTTCATGCATGTCACAATGTGTGTTTTATCATTCACATGCTGTCATTGTGTGGGTTTGACGGATATATGTTGATGTGCAGACTAGCCATTTGGGATGCATCATGTGCTGGTTATTTCTTTGTGGGGTGGATGTCGTACGGACTGGGGAGGCGTAGGCAGTGTATTGAGGGGGCATGGGGGCCATGATTATGGATCATCATGAGGTGTTGGGGGGACATGTGTGGGGGCCTGCTGGCAGGTGCCCTGCACTGCTGGGGGGTGCAGGGGGACATGAGTGGGGGCCTGCTGGCAGGTGCCCTGCACTGCTGGGGGGTGGGGGTGCAGGGGGACATGAGTGGGGGCCTGGTGGAGAGTGCCCTGCACTGCTGGGGGGTGGGGGTGCTGGGAGACATGAGTGGGGGCCTGGTGGAGGGTGCCCCTGGATGCTGGGGGGTGGGGGTGCAGGGGGACATGAGTTGGACATGAGTGGGGGCCTGCTGGCAGGTGCCCTGCACTGCTGGGGGGTGGGGGGTGCAGGGGGACATGAGTGGGGGCCTGGTGGAGGGTGCCACTGCACTGTTGGGGGGTGGGGGTGCTGGGAGACATGTCTGGGAGCCTGGTGGAGGGTGTCCCTGACTGCTGGGGGGTGGGGGTGCTGGGGGACATGTGTGGGGGCCTGGTGGAGGGTGCCCCTGACTGCTGGGGGGTGGGGATGCAGGGGGACATGAGTTGGATATGAGTGGGGGCCTGGTGGAGGGTGCCCCTGGATGCTGGGGGGTGGTGGTGCAGGGGCACATGAGTGGGGGCCTGCTGGCAGGTGCCCTGCACTGCTGGGGGGTGGTGGTGCAGGGGGACATGAGTGGGGGCCTTCTGGCAGGTGCCCTGCACTGCTGGGGGTGGTGGTGCAGGGGGACATGAGTGGGGGCCTGCTGGCAGGTGCCCTGCACTGCTGGGGGGTGGGGGTGCAGGGGGACATGAGTGGGGGCCTAGTGGAGGGTGCCCCTTGATTGCTGGGGGTGGGGGTGCAGGGGGACATGAATTGGACATGAGTGGGGCCTGGTGGAGGGTGCCCCTGGATGCTGGGGGATGGGGGTGCAGGGGGACATGAGTTGGACATGAGTGGGGGCCTGCTGGCAGGTGCCCCACAGTGCTGGGGGTGGGGGTGCTGGGAGACATGCGTTGTTGATCAGTAGTGCAAGGTGACATGTGGCTTGGCTGGGGGGCATGCCCATGGTGGATGGGCTGCCTGCGGGACATGAGCAGGGGTGCAGGGTAGTCCCCTGTGGTGTGGGCTGCCTGCAGGGGCCGTAGAGGGTGTAGAGGAAACACCTGGGAGGACCCACACGGCCCATTCACGTGTAGTACTCCCCAGAACCCCTGAAATACACGTACCCTGCTGAAATCGCGTGTGAGACTTCCCGCGCACCCTGAAATACACGTACCCAGGGCAATCGCGTGTGGAACTTCCCGCGCACCCCTGAAATACACGTGCCCTGATGGAATCGCGTGTGAAACTTCACGCGCACCCCTGAAATACACGTACCCAGGACAATCGCGTGTGGAACTTCCCGCGCACCCCTGAAATACACATACCCTGCTGAATTTGCGTGTGAAACTTCCTGCGCACCCCGAAATACACGTACCCTGCAGGATTCGCATGTGAAACTTCATGTGCACCCCGAAATACACATACCCAGGACAATCGCGTGTGGAACTTCCCACGCACCCCTGAAATACACTTACCCTGCTGAATTTGCATGTGAAACTTCCTGCGCTCCCCGAAATACACATACCCTGCAGGATTCGCGTGTGAAACTTCATGCGCTCCCCGAAATACACGTACCCAGGGCAATCACGTGTGGAACTTTCCACGCACCCCTGAAATACACGTACCCTGCTGGAATCGCGTGTGAAAATTCACGCGCACCCCGAAATACACATACCCAGACCAATCACGTGTGGATCTTCCCGCGCACCCCGAAATACACGTGCCCTGATGGAATCGCTTGTGAAACTTCACGCGCACCCCTGATATAAACGTACCCTGTTGGGATTGCGTGTGAAACTTCCCGCAAAACCCCTGAAATACACGTTCCCCGCTTGGCGTTTGCTGTTTGGCAGCCCTGTAAACTGGTCCAGGGTTAGCGCAGACATTTGTGATGAATTGGGGATTTAGATGGATTTTCCTTGCGCGAGGGCGTTCTTGGGGGCGTAACTGGCCCTGGTGCAGGGTCGCTGCGCCACTCTGCGCCACGGCTGGTTTTGGAGGCTAAAATCCATGAATACGCTGTGCGATGAAATGGATTTTATCGCACGCGGCTGGCGCAGTGTATTGCACGGGGACACTGTGCGCCAGCCGCGTGCGCCACTTTTGTGTGAAATTCTATGAATTACCCTGTAAATGTGAAGATTTTGATAAGTGTTCTACCGCACAGCAAAACACAGAAGCAAGTTTAAATAATGATCGAGCTCCCAAGGAGGAGGTTGATGTCGATCTTTTGAATATCTTTACGTATTCAATGGATACCTCTCCGGCTCCTGTCGCTGTTGTTGTAACCTCTCGACGTTCCATTGATATGAGCACCTAGTGGGGACAAGGAACTCTTTCTTGTTTACAACCATCATCTCGCTCATCTGGGACCACTGACGAAAAACAGACTCCTATGCTCGGTGTCCTCTCTATGTGCCACTCTCAATTCCTCAGTCTTGAACCAAAAAGAAAGATTGGTGCCTCTAATTCAATACCTAAAAATCCTTTTAAAGGACTACAATCTGGCATAGTAATAAAGGCCCAGGAACATAATAGGTGTTTATTGCTTGAACGTATTCCGATCTGTGCTGAGGGTTTGATTCTTAATCATGGCGATGTGTT
Source organism: Ambystoma mexicanum (assembly GCF_040938575.1). Classification (NCBI taxonomy): domain Eukaryota; kingdom Metazoa; phylum Chordata; class Amphibia; order Caudata; family Ambystomatidae; genus Ambystoma; species Ambystoma mexicanum. Next base: position 229,415,084 of record NC_090921.1, on the reverse strand, counting down.
AGCTTTATTTGATGCTGTGTCTTTGAGTGCAATACATCCTAGGGACATTGCTCAAGTTGAAGTTATTAATGTCCTGAAGCTCGATCGGGTACTTCTGCATATTAGTACCCTGTGAGGGTCAATGAGCTTTCCCTTGCTGGGTCGTTACCAGCCCCACAAAGTCTTTGTCGGGCCAGTGCATCTGGGTGCTGGCCGTCATGGAAAGGGAAAATGGACTATGTGTAGTCCCTTCTCCCCCTTCCATGGCGGCCCTTTTTTTTGTTTACTTTTTTTCACTTGCTGCCATGGATCCCCGATCCTTGGCGCCCATTTCTTTTCCTTTTTTTTCTCGAGTTGAGAAATGGTTTTAAAGCCATTTCTAAAAGAAAATGCTCTTAGTAGCCCTGTATGACGTGACCAGGAAGATATAGCAATACAACCCTCAGAGGGGGGCATTAAAAGTTGGGCTTTGTTCTGAAATCTAACGTTTTCGAAATTATACAATCAAGTTTAAGTAATCATTCAGTCCTACAAATGACTTGGAATTTTTAAGATGCTGGCAATCTTAATGGAAAGTGTGTTTCAAATTTAGAGTTAAGCCCTTGCAGAAACAGGCTATTGTGGAGGGTGAACAATGGGGAAAATGTAACGCTCATTTGAATCTTGCTTTGCACAATTTAAAAGTATCTAAGCTTAGTAAATTATGTAGCCATTTGGCTGATTTTTATTAATGGATTCCAGGCGTTGTTAAACCATGTGTTAAACAAAGACATATTTTTTATCCAGAAATTAGACAAAGGAAGAGAATGTTTAGACTAATATCAGTGCACTTGGGAAACCTAATACCATTGAAAAGCTTGTTAGGGTAAAAAAATGTAAAATAAGTTATAAATAGTGGCTAAGATATTTTAAGGCCTGCTGGCTAAAAAAAAATGCACAGAAAATGTTGAAAGCTTTATCTTTGAAAGAGTTTTGGACGCTTTTCCTCAGCTATCATTCCAACTTAACACCATATCTGAAGCTTCCTGGGTTACTTAGTTTCAGCAGATCTTTGCTACGGGGTGGCAAACGATTGAGCTGATTCAATCCATTGCCGTAACTGGTTGGCACCTGCCATTCGAAAGAGAGGATGCTCTCATACTTATTAATAAAAGTACGAAATTGGGCGCGCCGAGTCCAGACGGTTGGTCTAATATGAGTCTTAAAAGCCGTCCGGAGCTGTGGACAGACACATTGTTTACCATCTATACACAGGTGGTGAGAGTGAGAGGCGCGTACCGCCTTCACTGAAAACAGCTATCGTGGTGCCAACCTTTAAAAAGGGTGACCACCTTAACCCCAAAAATGATTACCCTATAGCTTTACTAAATGTTCCAGGCAAAATCCTTGCTTCCTTAGTGTTAACCCAATTGAATGAGTGTAGAAAGGCGAATAGTAAGTTTGATATCCACCAGGCAGACTGTGTTATGGGTGCTGGTACAGCCTTAAAGGGCTTAATTTTAAATCTTTTTAAAGAAAGAGTTCTTTTAAACGAGCACTTTTATGGAATAAACCTTTCAGATGGGATTTCTCTGCTTACTTAGTGGAGATATTCTTAGGCATTTCCATTCAGTCTCCTCATTATATGTGCGGCTAAACCAAGAAAGCACCCTAGCTAAACAAATCTCAACATTTTGAGGACTAAAGCAAGAGTGTATTCTAGCGCCTTTTTCTGACTTAGGTGAGACCTTACAAAAAGCTAGATCTTTCCCCCGCGTATTGATGGACAGGTCAATAGCTGGCTCGTTTACGTGGACGACTTGGTCTTGCTAGACCAGACTGCTGTCGGCCTGCAGCGTCAGCTTCCTATGCTTCACAAATACCCTGTTAAGAACGATCTCTCAGTTATTGTAGCAAAGTCAAAAGTGAAGCAGCTCAGATCATCAAAGAAAAAAGGGAATATGCGTTACAAATGGCACTGGAACAAGGTCTTTGTGCATAGGGTAGCATCCTTTATATACCTGTGGTTTTGTATGGTGGGCAGTACTAATGTGACCCCTAGAATTTATTTGCTTAAGCATAAGGTTGCTGCATTAGCTGCCCAAGGAGTCGCACTAAATAACATGTTTGGTCAGTTTTCACCAGTCCCGCTGCTGCAATTCTATACATTGACGGTTGTTCCCATGAATACTCATGGTGCAGAGATCCTATTTCTGCCCCTTTATGGGGGAAGATAGAGGGTCAGTTCTGGAAGAAAGTCTTGCACTTGTCGCCGGTGTCCCTATGCATATTATCCGCTTTGAATTGGGCCTATGATCGTTGAAGGCAGTGGTCCAATGGAAGCGACTATCGCTGTATAGTAAAGGTCTGGTTGTGAAAAGAAGTATCATATTTTATGTCTTGAACGATGACCTTAGGAATACAAAATATAGGCTTTTGTCTCATTGGGAGCCGAGCCGTCTAAAGATCATTACTGCCTTGGGCTCCACTAAAGAACTGCTCACTGAAATCCACTCTGTGATGAAACATAAACTTTGACTCAATTATTGGATTAACACTGGGTTGGAATGTAAACAATATAAACTATGTTATCATTTTGATAACTAATTTAAATCTTTAAACTCAATTTGTAATGATTTAAAATAATTTCCCAAAGCTTCATGCAGACCAAGGAAGCTCTAGGCCCTCGTTTTAAGCTTGAGCCGAGTGCTTGTATTTATAGATTCTGTAAAGAGCCTATGGCAATTGAGAATTTCCAACATTTAGTGGTCTCTTGTCCTATATTAGGACGACTGAGACCTTTGGATTATGGCACCTTTGTGTCGCAATACAGAACCGTTACAGCTGAAGAATGGTGGGCCATTGTATGCAGCGGGTCCCATACTGGTAAAGTCTTAGCAACGGTTAGGTTTTCAAATGAGCTTTCCTTAGAAAACTCTTTTAGTATATCATGAAGCTATGTTAATTGTGCTTATTGAAAATGTTTGATGGTGTTTTGGAACTGTGCATGTTTTATTATGAAATGTTCCTTCTCTTTTCAGATCAAGTTTATGATGATTTTCTAATGATGCAATTGTAAAGTAATGTGTTAATATTGTTTTTATTATGAGTGTTTTCTAGGTTCATCTACATTAATGTTGTATTTTTGTCTGAAATGTAGTGAAAGGTTTGTTTTAAGACAATCACTAATAAATAATAACAAAATATATATAGATCAAACCCAATGGGAAAAACAACCTATCAAAACCATCATGGTCTCATATGCTATGATATGATAAATCATTTGTAACGCGCCTGAAAACAAGTATTTCTAGGCGGAACAAGACAAGGAAGGGTAGACAGAAGGAGGACAAAACAAAACAATCTTACTAGGCCCTCTGTCATTCAGATTGTGAAAGTGTGAGGGGGAGGGAAGAGGAGAAGTGCCAGGTGGGTGGGGAGGGGGGAGAGTGTAGTGGCAAAAACCTGGGAAGTGCTGCCAGGGTGGTGGCTCAAGTAAATGCAGAGAGGCAGGGGACTGAAGGGTTGCATATACAGTCCCTAGGTAGGTGAGAGGGCCAAAGGCAGGGGCTACTGGTAGTGCAGGAGCCTGGTGTCCATGAGGTTCAGTGGATGGCCATGTAACCAGTTAGCGCAGCAGACAGGAGCATCAGCAAGGATGAGAGAGGGAGAGGAAGCAAAAGCGACGATGAAGGTCTTGAGTTGCTTCCGGAACCTTAGGTGGTCCTGCTCAAGTTCAAGAGCGGCAGGGAGGCAAGAAATCAGCAAATATATCAAAAAGCCTTAACAGATTTAGTGCCAGATAGAACTGACCATGATGCAAACATAAGCTAAATCTGAATAAAGTAGTCCCATGGGTTATGAGATGATTGCCATAGGTAGGATTGCTTTCCTATGCGGCTGCATCAAAATGAGTAGTTCTCCCAATAATCAAAGAGTTTCGGAGCCTCTGGTGCCCAAAATGCAATTTCAATGCTTCAAAATCCAAGCAGACAAATTGAGCAGGAATCAGCCCTCCTTCCCCCATAGGCCACAATGAGGAGAGTATTCCAGCCAGCATCTGGCCCTCTAGCTCTGCTCTCCAGCCTGATGGCATTTCTCCAGGATGGTGAACAGTTCTGACTGACCCTCCTTGAAACAGGCTTTTTATAGCTTCTAGCTTGTTCTTTTACTGAAATCCTTGAGATTCTGGTAAACTGACTTGTTTATACATACACCAGAGGATTCTGACCTCAAAGGCTCTCAGTGATTATTTATGTTGTAAGTACCGGAGGAAGGATTGCTCAAGGGCAACTCTTTTGTCTTGGAAGCAAGACAACGCAGCACAAAACAGGTTCAAATCCTGATCCTGTGCTTAGAAACCACTTGTTGGTATTAAGCGAGTTATAAAAGATCAATTATAATTATAATCTCCAGGCTCATCAGTCAACCATCTTCCTCGCATCTAGCCTATCCCGGAAGCCCTGTCAATCTTCCATTGTAGTCTTTTAGGACTTAGTTATAGTTAGTCAAACATTGGGTACTATTTACATAAGCAAAATAGCTATTGCAACGCATCCCAAACCATTGATTTACAGCCCAGAAGCTGTGCCACTCTGTGTTCCAAAACAACTGATTAGCTTTGCTGTCACAGTAGGGTCACATGAATGCGAGATATGGGATATTACTAACCCGACTAGGCTGCAGAAAAATTATTTTTAAGGAAGCTTTTATCCATTCCCCAGTCCGCTTTGAGCTATATATCTCATTTGGAAACCGGACATCCTTACCTAGCGGGCCTGATTTATGCAGGACCATCCTTTTCTGGTACACCATTTGGACTGAAAAGGGAAATGATTTAGCTAGGTTTTTGATCCAAAACTTGTTGTTGCATACTAGCTGGGGTAGAATCGATTTGTTGGTGTATTTTAAGTCCTTCCATCTCAGGCTGGGCCTCTAAGCATCTTATAAGGACCCTGTAAAGCAGGCTGGTATTTCAAAAATAACTTTGAAGCTTAAAATTGACCAGCTTCTAGCAGATAGTAGGGAACATAGTATGCTGACTAGCACACATGTTAGGATTTATCTAGCGTTTAGCCCTTTGGGGGCTTTCAAAAGTATCTGATTTTTGTGAGTTATCAACAACATTGGACTGTGCTTACTAGAGCAAGGATGGACATGTTTCCCTTAGAAGCTCATACCTGTAAATGAAAAGGGGGAGGTAGTCACCTGTGTGAATGTGGGGCAACAGAAAACTTGCTTCATTTTATTGTTCTTTGCCCCATGTATGCGGATCTTAGGAAGACCTGGTTGATAAGCATACTCAGGGATGGTGGTTTCAGACATCTGCCTTCTTTGATATTTCTACTGCTGGGTTCAGGAGGGAAAGTTGCATTTTCACTGGGTTCCTATTTAATCCTGGCATGGTCACGCAGAACAAGCTCTATAGAGCCACAGATGGCTGACCATGTCGAGGTACTTACAAGGGCAGGGTAGGGATACGTTTTATCTCTATCAAATGCTGATGTTTGAAAGGTTTTTCGAACTTTTTTTCTGTCTTTTAACCTATTGCATTGCATGTTGTTATTGCTCTGTTAAATGGACAAACTGTTTAATGTGTTATCTATGTACATATAATACAGGTATCAAAAACAACCCCAAGGTAGACTCTTCCTCAGATCAACGTATCTCTACTGTCTGGAGCAGACCAAACTATATAAATATCAAAAAAGAGATAGATAATTGCACTATTCATGACAATTTCATTATATGGTGATAGTCTTTTCACCTTATCCTACTATCTTTCCTGAAAAAATGGACTCAGTAGACTTGCATAAAAGATCATAATCCAATGTATTTAGTTAATATGACATGTACCACACAAAATGGTAAAAAACTCGAAACACTTAAAACACAAATCAAACATATACACAAACCGAAAAACAACAGTCAGTTAACACATCAATTTCAATACACAGAATTAGACACTTGGTCACATAGACACAATCAAACAACAATGATGTATTTTTCCAAATACTGTGCCCCCATTTCACCATCGCAACATGTTTCCGTCCCTAGCACCACAATGAGGAGAGTATTCCAGCCTGCATCTGGCCCTCTAGCTCTGCTCTCCAGCCTGATGGCATTTCTCCAGGATGGTGAACAGTTCTGACTGACCCTCCTTGAAACAGGCTTTGTATAGCTTCTAGCTTGTTCGTTTACTGAAATCCCTGAGATTCTGGTAAACTGACTTTTTTTATACATTCACCAGAGGATTCTGACCTCAAAGGCTCTCAGTGATTATTTATGTTGCAAGTACCGGAGGAAGGATTGCTCAAGGGCAACTCCTTTGTCTTGGAAGCAAGACAGCGCAGCACAAAACAGGTTCAAATCCTGATCCTGTGCTTAGAAACCACTTGTTGGTATTAAGCGAGCTATAAAAGATCAATTATAATTATAATCTCCAGGCTCATCAGTCAACCATCTTCCTCGCATCCAGCCTATCCGGGAAGCCCTGTCAATCTTCCATTGTAGTCTTTTAGGACTAAGTTATAGTTAGTCAAACATTGGGTACTATTTACATAAGCAAAATAGCTATTGCAACGCATCCCAAACCATTGATTTACAGCCCAGAAGCTGTGCCACTCTGTGTTCCAAAACAACTGATTAGCTTTGCTGTCACAGTAGGGTCACATGAATGCGAGATATGGGGTATTACTAACCCGACTAGGCTGCAGACAAATTATTTTTAAGGAAGCTTTTATCCATTCCCCAGTCCGCTTCGAGCTATATATCTCATTTGGAAACCGGACATCCTTACCTAGCGGGCCTGATTTATGCAGGACCATCCTTTTCTGGTACACCATTTGGACTGAAAAGGGAAATGATTTTGCTAGGTTTTTGATCCAAAACTTGTTGTTGCATACTAGCTGGGGTAAAATCGATTTGTTGGTGTATTTTAAGTCCTTCCATCTCAGGCTGGGCCTCTAAGCATCTTATAAGGACCCTGTAAAGCAGGCTGGTATTTCAAAAATAACTTTGAAGCTTAAAATTGACCAGCTTCTAGCAGATAGTAGGGAACATAGTATGCTGACTAGCACACATGTTAGGACTTATCTAGAGTTTAGCCCTTTGGGGGCTTTCCTAAGTATCTGATTTTTGTGAGTTATCAACAACATTGGACTGTGCTTACTAGAGCAAGGATGGACATGTTTCCCTTAGAAGCTCATATCTGTAAATGAAAAGGGGGAGGTAGTCACTTGTGTGAATGTGGGGCAACAGAAAACTTGCTTCATTTTATTGTTCTTTGCCCCATGTATGCGGATCTTAGGAAGACCTGGTTGATAAGCATACTCAAGGATGGTGGTTTCAGACATCTGCCTTCTTTGATATTTCTACTGCTGGGTTCAGGAGGGAAAGTTGCATTTTCACTGGGTTCCTATTTAATCCTAGCATGGTCACGCAGAACAAGCTCTATAGAGCCACAGATGGCTGACCATGTCGAGGTACTTACAAGGGCAGGGTAGGGTTACGTTTTATCTCTATCAAATGCTGATGTTTGAAAGGTTTTTCGAACTTTTGTTCTGTCTTTTAACCTATGGTATTGCATGTTGTTATTGCTCTGTTAAATGGACAAACTGTTTACTGTGTTATCTATGTACATATAATACAGGTATCAAAAACAACCCCAAGGTAGACTCTTCCTCAAAGTCAACGTATCTCTACTGTCTGGAGCAGACCAAACTATATAAATATCAAAAAAGAGATAGATAATTGCACTATTCATGACAATTTCATTATATGGTGATAGTCTTTTCACCTTATCCTACTATCTGTCCTGAAAAAATGGACTCAGTAGACTTGCATAAAAGATCATAATCCAATGTATTTAGTTAATATGACATATACCACACAAAAAACTCGAAACACTTAAAACACAAATCAAACATATACACAAACCGAAAAACAACAGTCAGTTAACACATCAATTTCAATACACAGAATTAGACACTTGGTCACATAGACACAATCAAACAACAATGATGTCTTTTTCCAAATACTGTGCCTCCATTTCACCATCCCAACATGTTTCCGTCCCTAGCACCACGTCGGTACGATATTCATCATGGGATGTCCTTTGTAGTTGTTAATGGATTTCCAGTTCTTTATGTTTAGGGTGAACTTTACAAAAAAACATTCACTGTACGGTTCAATGGCTAAAATTAGAAAAAGAGAAAACACTTATCACCAATTATTTCTTAAATGCTATTAGTGCATAATTGTACACATTGACGCTAAAACACGATAGTGTCATAATGGTAGTCTGTAAAACACACAGACACAATTCTTAAGGGTACCTGCTCTTCACGCATGATACAAACCTTCGCGTTGGTGGAATAAAATCCAGATTTCTATTAACTTAGAATCACCATTTCAAGCACACCTCCAAAATGGCATCAGAGCAACGCTGTTAAACATAGCACATTGGAACACCCCGTGCTTCAGATAAGATTTTGAGGCATGCTTTTTCAAATTAGAGAGTAAATGCAATATCAAGAGAGTAAAAATTAGTTTTCTCCTCTGCAAGAGAGTAAAACGTATCCAACACATACTATCGAATAGTATATTTAAAAGCGCAATATGGAGAGAGGTGATGGAAGTCTTTCTTGAAAGTAACAGCTTTAAAGTTTTACTGCGTTTGTTCCAAGTACATTTGTCTGAACAAATACAGTAAAACTTTAACACTGCCAGTTTCGGGGAAAGGCTTCCCTCGCCTCCTCTGCCTAACAAAATGCAAGTGTGCACATCCAGGGGATCACCTAGGCTAAAATGTAGGCGGGGGCTAACCTTTCAAATGTTGGGAGGGGCCCCAACTTCAGAGACGGTGGAGGAGTGGCAAACTTACTTGTGTAGGGGCATCTAACTACATTACTCATTGCACTCATTGGAATGAGACTATTCCAGTGCAGCTTCAATGAGAATAGATTTTTACAGTTGTGAATGCAATCTGTAGGGTAGATTTACGAGTCACTCTAGAAGCGAGTGAAAGACAGTCGACTTTCTTGCTGTGCGTTGGTGAAATTCTTAATAGCATCTCTCTAGTTGGAGCCACCCTTAGGCAAGAGTTTCTTGAGATAATCCTTCACTTGCATCAGGATGGATTAGGACAAAGAGGCATTGATTACAGTCGCTCTTTCCGATACACACGCTTTTAAGCAGCTATGTACTCTTGTCACAGACCTGAGTCAGGAACGTTTTCACAAAGAAAGTATGACTTTTAAAATAGGTTGATTTAGTATTAAGGGTAATTGTTCAGTTCAGAATGTTCTAGCGCACATTAAAATTGGGGCCTGTTCATGGAAATCGTGGTCACCTTGTGCCAATCGATTATTCACACACTAATTCTTGTCTTGCAGCAGCGTCTCGGCTCATCAAAGCAACAGCTTCTTCACCTCATCTTTTGAGGGCTTGCAGGACCACTATGGTCCTGCACCAGGAGAAACCTTAAAGAGGCAGTCCAAGTCTTCTCACATTGAGAGGCAGGCCCTGGGGGCACACGTGGAAACAATAGAACAGGTTTCATACCCTCTTGGAAGCTGCAAGAAAGGCATTGTTTTCTCTGATTTTTTTGACTGTCACTGCAGCAGGGACCTTTTCATGAAAGCTATAGTGACTGGTCCTGCGGTTCAACTGGAAAAAGTGTGTCCTTTGCCCAGCCCTGGACACCACTATGTCTGCTGTGAAAACACATTCACAGTTTTTTTTGCTACAGGGCACTCCAGGAAGTTGTGCTTTCACTCGGCTGTCCCCTTCAGTCTACAACCCAGGGATAGATCCCCAGTGGACAATATAGGAAAGGGAAAAATGGTGCTCACTTTTCTTTGGGGAAATTAACAAAACAGTGCTGCCATTAGCACTCTGTGTAAAGCTAGGTGCAACTGGGGGAGAGGGAGACGTTATCAGTAGTACTTGCTACAGCTTCCTAACTTTTGAAGGCTGACTTGTGACCTATACCACTGCTGTAGTGCAAATGATGCTGCCTTCTCTGTAGCCCCGACTCCCCCCAGATCACTCGGCTTAGTTGTAGTGTTGCTGTCTGCAAACAGCATTCTACGGAGCAGGACGATTTGGTGCGGCCATTTCGGCACCGGCCGATTCGGTGTGGGTGATTGGCCGCAGAGCCCATTTCAGCACGCCCATTTCGGCGCGGCCAGTTCGCCGCTGGGATGTTGTGACGCCAGGATGTTTTGGCGCGGGTATGGCCGCATTGTGCGCAACGAGTTGCTGTGGCGAGTTGCTGTGTACACACACACATACACATCTTCCATTAGCATTGCCCAGCTCCCAGCACTGCACTTCTGCGCTCCTTCCACATTCACGTTCACAAAGGGGAGGTGACCTTGGGAGGCGCTTGTTAAACAGTACACAGGAAACATTTAAGCAGAGTCTGCGTCAGTGCCTTTCGTTTATTTCTGGGACTGCTAATGTAGGCGTAGGCCATGGAGCGTGCTTGGCAAGGGATGTAATTGGCAATAACAAGTTAACAACAAAGTGGTTTTGTCGACATGCCCCCACCCTCCGGGCCTCTCACAAATTATGAAAAGTTCCTCCAGCCAATTTTGTAACAAGACAACTAAATTGGAATCTCGGTTCGGTTCAAGCATTGCATTTTGTCAAGGCACAGGCACAACAGGAAACTCCTTAGAGGTACGGCAGATGACGACATTACAGATTCGTAACACCTACACAATGTTTCTTGTTCTCTCAACCTCAGAAGGATGAAAGGGTAAGGAAAAGCAGCCGGAGCTAAACTTTCAAACCCACGGAACTGCAAAGATTTCTGCAACAGGCACGTGAGCCCTCTGAGCTATCCGGTCGGATTAATATATTGCAACCTGTTGTTTTGAGTTGGCCGCCCAAGCGATGCATATTCCAGTTTATTTCAGGCCGTGGGGAGGTGACGGTGTTGTATGCTATCCTGCGGGCCATGATAGATTGTGGGAGGCAGTGTTCGGCAATCTTCGGAGTCACGCCCACTTGATGGCTACAGCCATACATGCAGCCCGAAATGAAAAGCTAATGTCATAGCCCACCTACAGCCCGCCCTCCAACATCTCTATTGAGGGATTGGCCAGAGCTACCAGGTGGGCGTTGTTTCAGGGCCTTCACTCTGTCATGGGAAGCCGAATATCATACAGTACGGTATAATATACGGCTTCCCATGTTGTTTTTTTTTTTTAATACTCTGCAAAGTCTGGGAGCCTAGCATTCGCTCAGTTCTACATTTGCGCACATGTTATTATTTTAAATGGTATCATAAGAAAGGTTGTACTGTTACAGTAGATGGGGCACTTAAACATGTTTTACGGCATAATTAACCTTTCTATATTTTATTCCAACATCACACTACAGCCAAAATTAGAAAGGTTGTACTGTGACAGCAGATAGGGCGCACATGTTATTATTTTAAATGGTATAATAATAAGAAAGGTTGTACTGTTACAGTAGATGGGGCGCTTAAACATGTTTTACGGCATAATTAACCTTTCTATATTTTATTCCAACATCACACTGCAGCCAAAATAAGAAAGGTTGTACTGTGACAGCAGATAGGGCGCACATGTTATTATTTTAAATGGTATAATAATAAGAAAGGTTGTACTGTTACAGTAGATGGGGCGCTTAAACATGTTTTACGGCATAATTAACCTTTCTATATTTTATTCCAACATCACACTGCAGCCAAAATAAGAAAGGTTGTACTGTGACAGCAGATAGGGCGCACATGTTATTATTTTAAATGGTATAATAATAAGAAAGGTTGTACTGTTACAGTAGATGGGGCGCTTAAACATGTTTTACGGCATACTTAACCTTTCTATATTTTATTCCAACATCAAAGCATGAGGAATCACTGCAGGAGCCTCTCTTAAGGATATAGGGGGAGGTTGGGCTCAGTCACACAACTCTGTCATAATGCAGGGGGGTGCACGGTAGGGTCTCCCTTCAGCATGTGTTATTGGGAAGGGAAGTCAACAGTATTTTACGTAATTGGTGTTAAGCTCCCTGTTCACCCGCGGCTTGGTAAACTGTGCACACTATCACACACTGCTGCAAGTGACTGGTATGGGCTGCGCTATGTCATGGATACAACACCACTGGGTTAATGAGGCTCAAGCTCCCTACCTAAAGTTTGGGCTGTTTGTATGAGGATGAAATGCAGACTAGTGAGAGTCTGTGTAATTCCTTTCCTTTTTTCCTCAGCGGTGCTGTTCTTCGGCATGCATTCAGCCATCACACACTACAATGGGGCATTTCCAACCGAAAGATCCCCTTCCCCTTACAGCTACAACTATCAATTCTGTGTCTGCTTCCAAGACGGATCTATGTGATTACTGTGCCCCAATTACTATGGCCCCCAAAATGCTGACTTTTTTATTTCAACCCCATTTTCACCTCATATATATGCTGGGAGAGACACCATCAGCCCCCCTACATGTATTATGGTAATTCGCATCCCCTGTCTCCCTGGGGTTAACTCACAATGACACAAGTCGTCATCCTGTTTAACGTTTAATCTGGTCCCTACCAATGTATCGGCACCACCTACCTCCTCCCTTGACACCCCCATACCTTTTCATTGCTGGGGTGCATGATATCATGGCCTGAACGCAACTATGGTAATTCACAAAACCTGTAACACACATCCTGTTTTATGTTTACTCTGGTCCCAAATGATGTAGAGGAACCACCTAGCCCTTCCCTGGATACCTCCATACCCTTTGATTGTGGGGGTGCAAGATATCATGGCCTGAATGCACTTATGGTCATTTTGCATCCCCTGCCTCCCTGGGGTTACCTCACACTAACAAAAGTAGTCACCCTGTTTTATGTTTAATCTGGTCCCAAACGAAGTAGAGGCACCATCTAACCTCGCCCTGGACACCCCCATACCTTTTGATTGTGGGGGGTGCAAGATGTCATGGCCTGAACACACTTATGGTAATTCGCATCCCCTACCTCCATGGGGTTAACTCACACTGACGCAAGTGGTCATCCTGCTGTATGTTTAATCTGGTCCCAACCAATGTAGAGGCACCATCTACCCCCTCCCGGAACACCCCCATACCTTTCGATTGTGGGGGGTGCAAGATATCATGGCCTGAATACACCTATGGTAGTTCGCATCCCATACCTCCCTGGGGTTAACTCACACTAGCGCACGTGGTCATCCTGCTGTATGTTTAATCTGGTCCTAACCGATATAGAGGCGCCTCCTAGCCCCTCCCTGGAGACTCCTATGCCTTTTGATTGTGGGGGGTGCAAGATATCATGGCCTGAATGCACCTATGGTAATTTGCATCCCCTATTTCTCTTGGGGCTATTGACACTAGCGCAAGTGGTCATCCTGTTTTATGTTTAATCTGGTCCCAACCAATGTAGAGGCACCATCTACCCCCTCCCGGAATACCCCCATACCTTTTGATTGTGGGGGGTGCAAGATATCATGGCCTGAATGCACCTAAGGTAATTTGCATCCCCTATTTCTCTTGGGGCTATTCACACTAGTGCAAGTGGTCATCCTGTTTTATGTTTAATCTGGTCCCAATCAATGTAGATGCACCATCTAACCCCTCCCTGGACACCCCCATACCTTTTGATTGTGGGGGGTGCAAGATGTCATGGCCTGAATGCACCTATGGTAGTTTGCATCCCCTACCTCCCTGGGGTTAACTCACACTAGCGCACGTGGTCATCCGGCTGTATGTTTAATCTGGTCCCAATCAATGTAGAGGCATCACCTAGCCCCTCCCTGGACACCCCCATACCTTTTGATTGTGGGGGGTGCAAGATGTCATGGCCTGAACACACCTATGGTAGTTCGCATCCCCTACCTCCCTGGGGTAAACTCACACTAGCGCATGTGGTCATCCTGTTTTATGTTTAATCTGGTCCCAATCAATGTAGATGCACCATCTAACCCCTCCCTGGAGACCCCCATGCCTTTTGATTGTGGGGGGTGCAAGATATCATGGCCTGAATGCACCTATGGTAATTTGCATCCCCTATTTCTCTTGGGGCTATTCACACTAGTGCAAGTGGTCATCCTGTTTTATGTTTACTCTGGTCCCAATCAATGTAGATGCACCATCTAACCCCTTCCTGGAGGCCCCCATGCCTTTTGATTGTGGGGGGTGCAAGATATCCTGGCCTGAACACACCTATGGTAATTCGCATCTCCTACCTCCCTGGGGTTAACTCACACTAGCGCACGTGGTCCTCCTGCTGTATGATTAATCTGGTCCTAACCAATATAGAGGCGTCTCCTAGCCCCTCCCTGGAGACCCCTATGCCTTTTGATTGTGGGGGGTGCAAGATATCATGGCCTGAATGCACCTATGGTAATTTGCACCCCCTATTTCTCTTGGGGCTATTGACAGTAGCGCAAGTGGTCATCCTGGTTTATGTTTACTCTGGTCCTAACCAATGTAGAGGCATCCTCTAACTCCTCCCGGAACACCCCCATACCTTTCGATTGTGGGGGGTGCAAGATATCATGGCCTGAATGCACCTATGGTAGTTTGCATCCCCTACCTCGCTGGGGTTAACTCACACTGACGCAAGTGGTCATCCTGTTTTATGTTTAATCTGGTCCCAACCAATGTAGAGGCACCATCTACCCCCTCCCGGAATACCCCCATACCTTTTGATTGTGGGGGGTGCAAGATATCATGGCCTGAATGCACCTATGGTAATTTGCATCCCCTATTTCTCTTGGGGCTATTCACACTAGTGCAAGTGGTCATCCTGTTTTATGTTTAATCTGGTCCCAATCAATGTAGATGCACCATCTAACCCCTTCCTGGACACCCCCATACCTTTTGATTGTGTGGGGTGCAAGATGTCATGGCCTGAATGCACCTATGGTAGTTTGCATCCCCTACCTCCCTGGGGTTAACTCACACTAGCGCACGTGGCCATCCTGTTTTATGTTTAATCTGGTTCCAATCAATGTAGATGCACAGTCTAACCCCTCCCTGGAGACCCCCATGCCTTTTGATTGTGGGGGGTGCAAGATATCATGGCCTGAATGCACCTGTGGTAATTTGCATCCCCTATTTCTCTTGGGGCTATTCACACTAGTGCAAATGGTCATCCTGTTTTATGTTTACTCTGGTCACAATCAATGTAGATGCACCATCCAACCCCTCCCTGGAGACCCCCATGCCTTTTGATTGTGGGGGGTGCAAGATATCATGGCCTGAACACAACTATGGTAATTCGCATTCCCTACCTCCCTGGGACTAACTCACAGTAGCGCACGTGGTCATCCTGCTGTATGTTTAATCTGGTCCCACTCAATGTAGAGGCATCACCTAGCCCCTGCCTGGACACCCCCATACCTTTTGATTGTGGGGGTGCAAGATGTCATGGCCTGAACACACCTATGGTAGTTCGCATCCCCTACCTCCCTGGGGTAAACTCACACTAGCGCATTTGGTCATCCTGTTTTATGTTTAATCTGGTCCCAATCAATGTAGATGCACCATCTAACCCCTCCCTGGAGACCCCCATGCCTTTTGATTGTGGGGGGTGCAAGATATCATGGCCTGAATGCACCTATGGTTATTTGCACCCCCTATTTCTCTTGGGGCTATTCACACTAGTGCAAGTGGTCATCCTGTTTTATGTTTATTCTGGTCCCATTCAATGTAGATGCACCATCTAACCCCTTCCTGGAAACCCCCATGCCTTTTGATTGTGGGGGGTGCAAGATATCATGGCCTGAACACACCTATGGTAATTCGCATCCTCTACCTCCCTGGGGTTAACTCACACTAGCGCACGTGGTCATCCTGCTGTATGATTAATCTGGTCCTAACCAATATAGAGGCGTCTCCTAGCCCCTCCCTGGAGACCTTTTGATTGTGGGGGGTGCAAGATATCATGGTCTGAATGCACCTATGGTAATTTGCATCCCCTATTTCTCTTGGGGCTATTGACAGTAGCGCAAGTGGTCATCCTGGTTTATGTTTACTCTGGTCCTAACCAATGTAGAGGCATCCTCTAACCCCTCCCGGAACACCCCCATACCTTTCAATTGTGGTGGGTGCAAGATATCATGGCCTGAATGCACCTATGGTAGTTTGCATCCCCTACCTCCCTGGGGTTAACTCACACTGACGCAAGTGGTCATCCTGTTTTATGTTTAATCTGGTCCCAACCAATGTAGAGGCACCATCTACCCCCTCCCGGAACACCCCCATACCTTTTGATTGTGGGGGGTGCAAGATATCATGGCCTGAATGCACCTGTGGTAATTTGCATCCCCTATTTCTCTTGGGGCTATTCACACTAGTGCAAATGGTCATCCTGTTTTATGTTTACTCTGGTCCCAATCAATGTAGATGCACCATCCAACCCCTCCCTGGAGACCCCCATGCCTTTTGATTGTGGGGGGGGTGCAAGATATCATGGCCTGAACACAACTATGGTAATTCGCATTCCCTACCTCCCTGGGGTTAACTCACAGTAGCGCACATGGTCATCCTGCTGTATGTTTAATCTGGTCCCAACCAATGTAGATGCACCATCTAACCCATCCCTGGACATCCACATGTCTTTTGATTGTGGGGGTGCAAGATACCATGGTCTGAGCACACCTATGGTAATTCGCATCCCCTGCCTTCCTGTGGTTAATTTACACTGACACAAGTGGCCATCCTGTTTTGTGTTTACTCTGGTCCTAACCAATGTAGATGCACCATCTAACCCCTCCCTGAACACCCCCATACCTTTTCACTGTGGGGGGTGCAAGATATCATGGCCTGAATGCACCTATGGTAATTCGCATCCCCTACCTCGCTGGGGTTAACTCACACTAACGCAAGTGGTCATCCTGTTTTATGTTTCATCTGGTCCCAACCAACGTAGATGCACCATATAACCCCTCCCTGGAGACTCCCATGCCTTTTGATTGTGGGGGGTGCAAGATATCATGGCCTGAACACACCTACGGTAATTCGCATCCCCTACCTCCATGGGGTTAACTCACACTAGTGCAAGTGGTCATCCTGTTTTATGTTTACTCTGGTCCTAACCAATGTAGAGGCATCACCTAGCCCCTCCCTGGACACCCCCATACCTTTTGATTGTGGGGGGTGCAAGATGTCATGGCCTGAATGCACCTATGGTAATTCGCATCCCCTACCTCCCTGGGGTTAACTCACACTAGCGCACGTGGTCATCCTGTTTTATGTTTAATCTGGTCCCAATCAATGTAGATGCACCATCTAACCCCTCCCTGGAGACCCCCATGCCTTTTGATTGTGGGGGGTGCAAGATATCATGGCCTGAACAAACCTATGGTAATTCGCATCCCCTACCTCCATGGGGTTAACTCACACTAGTGCAAGTGGTCATCCTGTTTTATGTTTACTCTGGTCCTAACCAATGTAGAGGCATCACCTAGCCCCTCCCTGGACACCCCCATACCTTTTGATTGTGGGGGGTGCAAGATGTCATGGCCTGAATGCACCTATGGTAATTCGCATCCCCTACCTCCCTGGGGTTAACTCACAGTAGCGCACATGGTCATACTGCTGTATGTTTAATCTGGTCCCAACCAATGTAGAGGCACCATCTACCCCCTCCCGGAACACCCCCATACCTTTTGATTGTGGGGGGTGCAAGATATCATGGCCTGAACACACCTATGGTAATTCGCATCCCCTACCTCCCTGGGGTAAACTCACACTGACACAAGTGGTCATGCTGTTTTATGTTTAATCTGTTCCCAATCAATGTAGATGCACAATCTGACCCCTCCCTGGACGCCCGGATACCTTTTGATAGTGGGGGTGCAAGATATCATGGCCCAAACACACCTATTGCAAATTTAATTCTATCCGCCGCTCCCCACAGGAAACCCTGTGATCTTCCGGCTAATGGCGGACGATGCCGGATCGTCCGAAACACTGGAGACAAACTAGTTTGGATCTTTTTCAACCATCCGCACCGCTACCACGTGAGCATATGGCTCTTTAGTAACGTGCATGCAATGGATGGGGTTGCAGAATAATTCTGAGTCCAAATAATGGAACCAACTCGGGAAGATGGCAAAGGTACTGTTTTATTAACAATTATCCAAAATAGGGAGGTTACAACGGACATCAACGGACGTTCGCTCAGGCTCTTGACGATTTTCTCAAAAAAACATCCTTATATGCAAAGAATACGTCAGACGTGATGTCAGACTGCATGGCAAATAATAGGAAACCTATCAAAGGCTGTGATAGGCTTAAGGGGAACAACTAAGTATACATTGCATAGGGACTAGGATTGGGATTTGCTGCCCACTGTCAGGTGGAAAACTTATGCCTACCTCTTAAAACTTGTAAAGTACACAGTTTACCATTTGTCTTCAAACTATAAGGCCCTTCACTATATGGCCCTCTACAATTGGTTGGCATGCTCGTGCCATGTCTGTAACATTCGATTCACTTATCAGCACGTAAACTCAAACCCAGGTGCCAGGAGGTGGACTGGACATTACCTCCCCACCCAATTAGCCCAGCATCTCTCATCAACCATGGCTTCTGCCATGAAGATTGTTTTAGAAATTGGCCTTGCAAAGTATCCTTGTCTGTGGGAATATATGGGAGTGCAGGCTTTCACTATCATTGTTCTAGGACTCCAAGCTGAACTCTATTTCCATCCTAGGCTCACATGACAGGAGACCATGAATTGGCCCATTTTGCAGCAGCCAACATGACCTCTGACCCTTTCAGTACAACTCACACAAAGGGAACTGATGTATGTGTTATAATTGTGTTACAATGCAATAATACTATTATGTCCGTGGCACTAAATCATAGATATGTACTGTGAATCATTTAAAATTCCAATCCAAAGCATATGTGATTGTGCACTTCTAACAGGCAGGGGACCTGGGTAATTTGCGTGCAGGCCAATGGTGGTATGTGGGTGGGAGCATATCTATTCTCTGTCTTTGCATCAGGTGGTGTGGGTTTTCTTGACTGTGTTTGTGCTTCTTTTTTGTCACTTTGGCTGGGTGCGTTCTGGTACATGTAGTGATTTTCGTATTGGTGTACGGAATGGATGTTGTTACGCATGCACTGGATCATTTTCTTCAATTGAGACACACCTGTCAAGCCCTTGCACTCACGCATGCTATTACTGTGTTGCACCTTGATTTCCCCCTCTACACTTGCACGTTCAATGCACTCACTAGCAATAGTAGGTTTGTCTCCCCTTACCTTTTTTTTATCATTACTTGTTGCACGATTGTAGCAATTATTGATCCTTGCTCTAATTCATGGTCTACCTTCCCCTTTACCCACCCTGTTTGCCCTCTGTGCGCTTTCAGGGTGTTTTGCTAATTGCATGAGCACAGAATATTTGAACAACAAATAAAGGAATGCATACACTGCGCACAGCCACTGCTGATCAGTGTTATACGTGCCCATAATTCAACAGTGCACATGCCCTTGTAGTAACATTCACCCAGCATCCAGTTACACAGTCCACTGTGACGTGCCATGTACCCAGGCAGCGTGGAGTTGCGCAGCACCGTGGAGTCATGGGTTGAACCAGGACATCTGGCACAGCAGTGGGTGATAAGGTGGCGGGCATCACACACCATCTGCATGTTCAGTGAGTGATAGTTTTCTGTTCCGGTAGACTGCCTCCACAGCATGCCTGGCCACCAGCTCCACATGTATTCCGTTCAATACACCTATGCTATAATATGGGATTTATAACGCGCCTATACACAAGTGTTTCAAGGCGCGATGAGGCAAGGGAGGGGAAACAAAGGGAAAACAAAGACAATGGTCTTACTAGGCCAGGTGACATTGAGATCGCGCAAGTGCAGGGGAGGGAGGAAAGGGAAAAGTGCGGGGGAGGAGGTGGCTGTGCAATACATAGGATCAACAGTAAAAAATAAATTAAATTAAAAAAAAAGGTAAAAGTGCAGCCAGCTTGTGGCAAGTGCAGGGGTAAGTGCAGACATCAAGTGTCAAGAGCTTGTAGGGGACTGTAGGGATACAGAAACAGCCACCCAAGTGCAGCTGTTGCCTGGGAGGCAGTGCAGGTGTGCAACTGGCGGGGGAGGGTACCTGGGCCCGAGATCAGAGGGTAGCCAGGTGACCAATGCAGTTTCAGTCAGGAGTTCAGCAGGGGAAAGGGGGAGAAAAGAATCAAAGAGGAAGGTCTTGAGGTCCTTCCGGAACTGGAGCTCGTTCTCCTCAAGTTTCAGGGAGGCTGTTCCAGAGGGAGGCCCCAGCCGAAGAAAGAGATTTACCACAAACTCGTTGCTTGGAAAAGCGACTGACCCTGAGGGAGTTCGAGGCGGGTGAGCGAAGAGCTCGACAAGGAAGATATTTAGGAAGAGAGAGTTGAAGGTATTGAGGCCCTGAGCCTCAGAATGCCTTGTGGACAATGCAGAGGGTTTTCAACTTAATCCTCGCAGCCACTGGGAGCCATTGCAGAGATTTCAGTCCTGGAGAGATACGATCCCTGGGCTTGAGGCCAAAGACAAGTCTTGCAGTCCTGTTCTGGATGAGTTGCAGAGGGCGCAGAGTAGAAGCAGGCAGATTAAGAAAGAGGCAGCAGTGCAGCCTAGAGAGAACCAGAGCTCTAGAGACCGTGAACTTCTGGAGGAAGGAGAGGAAAGGAAGAATACCTCTGAGGAGGTGCAGCTGGTAGTGTGACTTCTTAGAGATGTCAGAGATGTCAGGAGAGGAGGAGAGTGGGGAGTCGAAGATGACCCCGAGGTTTTTAGCCTCACAGGTGGGAGCAGAAAGAGGTCCAAGAGAGGCTGGCCAGAGAGCGACAGTAAAGGAGGGAGCAGGTGTGCCGATGAGGAGAATCTCCGTCTTATTGGCATTAAGGCAGATGTCGTTGGCGACGCACCACACCTGGATATCGGACAGATAGTCAGAGATGAGAAAGGGAGAAGAGGTGGCAGAAGGGAGCCTGAAATGAGTGTCATCCACATAGCACTGAAAGTTCGGGCAGAGAGCAGCAATGCGGTGGGCAAGAAGTGCCAGGTATTAATTGAACAGCCAGGGAGAGAGGTTAGACCCCTGGGGAACACCACAGGAAGAGATAGAGGAGAGCAAGGATCCTAGTTAGACCTGGGAGTGTCGATCGGAGAGGAGAGAGGTCAGCCAAGCCAGGGCCTGATCAGTGATCACGGAGACAGCTGAGCAGAATGGCATGGTTGACCATGTCAAAGGCAGAAGAGAGATCCAGTCATGCCTGCAACGGCATGGAAGGCAATTTTAGTGGCATTGACCTGGTCAGCAGTCCTGGGTAGGATGATGTGGTCTCCAACCTGAAACAGGACACGCGAAAATCAGCGTTGCAATATCCCATGCAGTTCACCCACAGTGTGTTGGTATGTGCCCGTGGCTATGAAGTGTAGCACAGACACTAACTTGAGCAAGTGGGGGTATGGCTGTACGGATATGTTTATGTTCCTGTTCTTTTTGTTGTTCCTCTTCTTCCAGGAAAGGTTTAAGTGCCTTGCCTTTTTTTTCCTTCATAACTCTTTTTCCTTAATCCCTTCTACCTCATATTCAGTTCTTTTTGACCTTGGAATAGTTGTTTAATGTGGTGAGAATTTCTGTGTTGATTTGTTTCTAAAATGTGAAACCGGTTTAGTCACTGTATGGATTAGCAACGTTGGGTGGCATGGTTGATGTTTGGAGAGGTTTTTTTCTTTTGATCTTTGCTGTCTTTAAAGGTGGGTAAGAGCCAAAGGTGAAATTCTCTATTTCTGTAGCAGACCGTGAACCAATAATAAGATTCTATCCAAAATAAAAAAAAGATGCGTATTGGTACAAATTTACAACCATTTGCTTCTTAAATATCCATTGTGAAACATGTTTAAAAGTTATCGAGGGGGGTGTGGCTTAGGAGGCCCACACACGGATGCCTCCTTAACAGTCTCCGGACATCGCCGGGCCTTCAGTGTTAATGGCGCCGTCATAAGTGTCGCCAGAGCCTAGAAATCCTCACTCTGGCTAGGTGAAGCCTCGAGGCATGCAGGGACCGAGTTTCGGCACCCGCAGCCCTCGCTGGACAGGGTTTGGAATCCTGGAATCAGCGTAGCGGGGATCGCACCAACTCCAACATGGCGCCTGCAACCCTTGCTCGCCATAAACTGAGCAGCTGACCCTCTTCTCCAGGGTAGAGATGCGTGGGTCTGAGACTGTAACTTGCACTAAGCTGACTGACCCGAGCTTTTCCTTTAGGGTACCTGTTGTTTTTTCTCTGCATCTTTCTCCTCTCTTCTTTTGGGAGCTGCCTTGAATTACATGCTTTCTGCCCAGCTGTTGAGTGCTCTGGCAGTTGGAGGCTTCCCGCGAGGACTTGCCAGATGCCTGACTCATTGCTTGATGCATACGGAGCATCTCCTTGAGGGCTTTGGTTGGTTCTAGGTGTGTGGTGCCTGGGTGTGCGGTGACTCTTACTACATGGGTGATAGTGGTATCTGTTGGAGTCCCTGTGCATGGATTACATGCTGCCTTATCTCTCTTCACGAGCATTGTAGTTAAGACCCCTCAGTCCCTGTGCACAGATCACATACTGCCTGATCTTTCTTTATTGGTGCTGGGGCTACCTGCGGTCCCTGGATTTGTTACTTGGAGGCTGTGATGGCAAAGAGAGGAAATACCCCTACAGATGGTGATATTGCATGCTTGGTACATGCCTGTGAAGGACCTAAGAAGATTGACAACGCTGTCCTGCTGGTGCAGTGTCCCCAGGAGAGGGGAGAGGACATGGCTCTACCAGCTACCAAACCGGATCTGGCTAACCTGCTGAGGGAACTGAAGCGGGCACTCCAAAACAGTGTTGCCGAGCTCTCCTCTAAAGTTGTGACAATTGACAAACGCGTGACGGAGGCAGAACAGTGTATTAGGGACATTGAGGACTCTTTCTGAGCAAACCTTGGAGTCTTGCGATGCTTCCCAATGCCTTCCGAGTTGTGAGGCCCTGGAACACAAGCAGGAGGACATCGACAATCATTCACGACGTAACAATGTCAGGCTACGCAGCATACCTAGATCTGTAAGTGACTCAGATTTGCTGAATTAGGTCTGCACCCTCTTCCGGTCTCCTCTCTCACTGTCTGAGGATGCCAAGGTGGAACTGAACCATACCCATAGTCTTTGAGGGTCTCTCTGGGATGGATCAAGCCAGCCACCTGATGTTCTCAGTAGTGTCAATTTCCTCACGTTTAAGCAGCGCATCATGGAAGCAGCACGTGCAGACCAGCCTTCACTTTTCGGGGTGCCGACCATCAGATATCCCAGGATCTGGCGACTTTCACAATCCAGTGGCGCAGGATGCTTTGTCCACTTACTGTGTGGCTCAGGGAGAATGGTATTCATTTCACATGGGGCTTCTCCACTGCTCTGTTCTTCACTATGGAGGGGAAACATTGGTCAATAACATCACATCAGGATGCTTAGGATTTACTGTCATCATGGCAATCTGGCCCTCATGAGGTTGGGTCCCTAAGCCACAGAGGGGATTGTGGTCAAGAGCTGGTAAGGCACGAAACCCTGGGGGCCACTCGGGAGTAAAATGAAGGTGATTGGCCCCACGCAGGTGAAGTAGTTCTGGATGCTTTATTTTTTTTACTTATCTCTATAGGTTCTGGTTGAAATTGAAATTGATATTTTATTTCTATCGCGCTCATACACAAGTGTTTCAGAGCGCGACAAGGCAAGGGAAGGGGAACAGAGGAGAAACAAAAACAACGATCTTACTAGGCCCAGTGACATTGAGAACGAGCAAGTGCATGGTAGAGGGGGAGAGGGAGAAGTGCATGGAAGGGGGATCAAAAGGAGAGTGCGGAGCAAGGAGGAAAAAAAACAAATAATAATAAATAAATTAATAAATAAAAAGGCAACAAACAGAGGGAGTGCAGCCAGCAAGTGGCAGTGCTGGGTTTAAGGCAGCAGGCTGGTTAGGTCTGATAAGTGCAGGAAGAACAAAACAAAGGGGTAGGGGCTGTATGGGTACAGATACAGACCCCAGTGCAAGGGGTGGCTCGGAGGCAGTGCATGCGGGTGGCAAGAGGAGCAGGTACCTGGGCCCGGAGGAAAGAGGGTGGCCAGGTGCATGGTGCCGAGGGAATGTAGAATCAGCAGGGGGGAGGGGGGGCAAAGGCAGAAGCAAAGAGGAAGGTCTTGAGGTGCTTCCGGAACCGGAGATAGTTCTCCACAGGTTTCCTCAAGATGGTTCTCCTCACTTTAACTGTTTGGACGATCTAGACTCTGTGAGCGGATGGACTTGGCGATGGCATGAATATTCTCTCTATTGATTTGTAACTGTGTTTTGGTCTGGCGACAGCAGGCAATAGCCCCGGTCTGTGATAATAGCTCCTTTTCTGAACCGTTTTTATTTTTATACGAGTCTTTCTTGTTGGTGGGTGTGGGATGGGCTTTTTTGGAAGGGTTCTCGTAAATGTTGAGGTAAAATTGGATGCGGGATGGTAAGAGTCATGATCAGTTCGCTACTTGTAGAGTGTGACACCTGCTTAGTTTAAGCTTATCTCTTATTTCCACTTAGCACTGAGGTTGTGTTAGCGGACTCCCCGTTGGGCCAGAGTTAAAGAACTTGCTCTTAATGTGCACGGATTAAACTCCCCCTTAAATCTGTGTTGCAGAGATTGAGGGACCAGGAATGTTCCATAGCCTTGTTACAGGAGACGCACCTGTGTCACACTGATTTTCGTAGACTGCGCAATAGACACTTTGCTAAACAATATCTTGCCTATTTCAGTACTAATAAAGGTGGAACAGGGATCTTTGTTGAGTTGGGAGAGAAGAATGACCCGGGGGGGTCGGTTTATAGGGGTCAAGGGCTTGTTAGGCGGTCATCTGTTTACTGTCATATCTCTTTATTCTGCCAGTGAGAAGCAGGGTGGATTCCTGGTGGACTTTCTGTCCGAAAGGACTGCTTTTGCAGATGGACAAGTGATCTTGGTGGTGGGGGTAGGGGCATTATAATGTAGTACCTGACCCCATGATTAATCACACCCACCCTCTGCTACAGACTTTAAACTGGCCCAGTCTTTAATTAAAGTTCTGAGGGAAATGAATCTTGTTTACTTGTGGAGGCTATTGCACAAGGGAGAACTTGACAACACACATTTTACACGCATATAGGACTTTCTCAAGGATCAATCTCTGGCTCATATCTCCCTTTCTCCAGCATGGGGTCTGGCATGGATTCACATGCTTGTGAATATTCCCCGTTGTCAGTCCGGGAATCCTCGGTAAAAGAATAAACTGTTTGACTTGCACTTACAAACTGTCTTTCTTCTATACACCAAACACTGAGCTCTGGGTTATACTGTCCCCAGCTAATGACTGCCCTCTCCCTAAGCCCCTCCACTGGCAGCCATCTTCACATTTTTACCGCACGTTCAAGTGTTGGGAGTCCTCGTGTTGTGCTCAGAGAGCTTTTCTACGTTTTTGCGCTTTTTCGATAAAAAGTTTCTATTTTTGTCAAATAGAGCCTGTGTGTTCTTTCGTTCCTTTGACCGGCAAGCAGGGATCTGTTTGTCGGCGTCTTTCAACGCCCCTTAAGAGCAAGAATTTCATGAAAGAGTTTCATGGAAGATTCCAGAACGCCATTGGGCCTACATCGCACTCTGGACCATGTCGGAGGAGAAGAATGAGGGAGGCTCCCTCTTCAAGCTCTGCTCCAGCTGCGGATTGAGGAACTTGTTTGTGGAGGACAAACACTCTCAGTGCCTCTACTGTCTCCATCCGGACCACAGCGAAGCATATTGTGAAATCTGCCTTGGGTTCTCCAAGCGAACCATCAAGGACAGTCACAGTAGGTTGGTGGCATGGCTGAACGCCAAGGCCTCTACCCTGTGCGGCAAGCAGGGGCATGCCTTACCCAGGACCGGCCGGTCCAAAGAGCTGGCTTCTAAGTCCTTTGAGGGTGCTCGATCCGCGGGGGCCCAAGACAAGGCCAAGTACCGCAAGTTTGTTTCCGTCTGGGTTTCCGCACAAGTGGGTACCACGATACGCAGCGCACGTTCATCTTCGCCATCTGCCTCCATCGCTAGTGATCGCTCCAGCTCCTCCTCAAAGAGGAAATCGGTTAACCCAGGGAAGCTGCGGGAAAAGCCGGAGAAGACCAAGGCGCATGGAAAGGTGTCCAACCTGCCCCTGAAGGCCCAGGTGGTCCAGACTAAGTCATCCTTGAGGATCGAGCTGGTGGCGGCCGCCCTTTCGAAGGCAAAAGGGGCTGACCTGGTCCAGCGAGTGGGAAAAGATCTCCACCGACCGATGGGTGCTGGACGCTCCCACCCACGGACACTCTCTAGAGTTCCAGCAGAAGTGTCCGCGGATACCACTGGTGGCCCGGCAGGAGCAGCACATCCCTCCGCTCCTGCGGGAAGTACGGGCCATATTAAAAAAGGGGGCTATAGAGCTGGTTCCGATGTGACTGCGGGCTCCGCAGTCTACTGCAGATACTTCTTGGTGAAGAAGACTGGGGCTGGAGGCCCATTCTAGACTTGCGGCGCCTTAACAAATACCTCAAGTCCCAAAAGTTCATGATGGTCATGTTGCAGCACGTGCTTGGCCAACTGGAGGAAGAGGACTCCTTGTCGTCGCTGGATCTGGAGGATGCATACTTCCACATCCCCATTCACGAGAAGCATCGGAAGGTCCTGTGCTTCGTAGTACAGGGAAGGCACTACCAGTTCAAGGCCCTTCCCTTCAGACTGAATTCGGCACCCAGGGTGTTCACAAAAGTGCATGGCACCAGTGGCGGCCCATCTGCGCCTACAAGGGATACATGTGCACACGTACCTTGATGACTGACTCATCCGCGCCAAGTCCAGGGAAGTAGCAGTTCAACACACGGAGAGGACCGTCCAGCTGCTGACAGATCTGGGGTTCTCCGTCAACTATCCAAATTCCTGCTTGATACTATCGCAGAACGTGCTGTTTCTGGGGGCCAGGCTCAACTTGGTCTCCTGCCTGACCGCCCCCTTGGAAGAGAGGATAGTGGCCATGCTGGGCAAGGTGCAATGGCTGTTGACACTGAAGACTGCCACGGTGCGGACCATCAAGTCAGATGGGGCATGCTTCTATTCAGTGTTCTCCAAATAAAACTATAAAAATTCTCTTTGGTTATCGACCTCCTGGCCCAGCACAGGCTTTCCTGGAGAAATTAGAATTCTTTCTGGCAGACACGGGGAATAAGCATGACAAGCTGTTATGTTTGGGGGACTTCAATATATGGGCTGAGGAGGTGACATCTGGGGATGGGAGAGAATTAAAGGAGACCCTGGAAGCCCATGCTTTGGAACTTTTAGCATCATCCCCCTCACATTGCCAGGACCATTGTCTTGATGTCCTGCTATATCGAGGGAAGATAATTTGTTATGTTGAGACAATCGCAATATCATGGACAGACCACTATGCCATAGTATTTGAACTGAGAATGCATAAGAAAACTCTGGAAGTGCACACGGAAAATTGGATGGGGGAGTTCCGCAAGCTGAAAGATTTATTGAAAATCTCAGGGGAAACTCTGAAACATGCTTTGGCACAGATTGAAGAGGCTCTTCCATGTGAGGAGTTCTTCAATAAAGGCATGTAAATCATGGCTATGCTATTTAATGTACAGGCCCCTCTCCAACAAAACAAAGCCATGTAACCCCTGGTTTTCGCCAGATTTGGCCAAGAAAAGGGTACAGGTGAGATCTTTCGAGAAAAAAATGGAGAAGACATCGTACAGAGAGCATTTTAGAACAGGTCAAGAGCGCCTGAAGAGAATATGGAAAAGCCATGTTTGATGCCAAAGCTAAATTTATAACAGGGAAAATTGACAAAGTCATGAACAGGCCACGGGAATTGTACGCTGCTATTTCCCAGTTAGCAAATCCTCGGTGTGCGTCAGCAGCACCTGAATCATCACAAGCACAGGCGGATGCTTTTAATAATTACTTTATAAATAAAATAGAGCTTATACAAGGAAAGATTATGGAAATTAAACCATTACATCCCCAAGAGGATCTGGAAGTAACAGAGGAGATTAGCCCAGAATGCATATCTCATGATGAAGACACTGGGGCGGATCAGAAGCTATTTATGTTTACGAAAGTATCTGAGGAAAGGGTCTGCACCTTGCTCTCTGCGTTGAAGGCTACTAATGATGTACTCTTCGTTATTCTATCTTCAGTAGCTAAACTAATAGCTCCAGATATTACCCCATTTATCACAAAATGTGTTAACAAATCACTTACATCAGGGGTAGTACCGATGATTCTGAAGAAATCTGTGGTCACGCCGTTGCTAAAAAAAAACAAATTTAGACCCTAAGAATTTCCAGAATTACAGGCCAATGGCAGGATTGTCATGGCCATCGAAAATTCTGGAAAACATTGTGACAGCTCAGCTGCAGGAACATCTGGATCAGGAGAATCCACTGCAATCCGGCTTCCGACCAGGTTTTGGGATGGAGATGGCGTTGCTGACGGTCTGGGACTATCTATTGGAGACGGCGGATCAGGGGGGCGTGTCCCTGTTGGTCATGTTGGACCTGTCCGCCGTCTTTGATACGGTTGTCCATAGGACCCTGCTGAAACGTCTGAGAGAAGTGGGTGGAGTAGGGAAACAAGCTCTTCAATGGTTTGAATCTTTTCTCTCTAGAAGAGAACAAAGAGTAGGATTTGGAGATTTCTTGTTAGATTCAGGATTACAAAGCTGTGGAGTCCTGCAGGGATCGTCCCTTGTCACAGGTTTCCCCCTTTCTCACCTGCTTTCGCTGCTTGATGGAATCCAGAGGAGTTTTCTTCCGTACGGATCGGGTCTTGTACAAGCCTGCTCTGCCGTCTTCGGCTTCCAGTGTTCGTTCAGCTTTAACGTCCGGGAAAAAATGAGGAAACTTCAGGAAGACCAGGAAAGGAGAAGTGCACTCGGAGGCGGGTGCACGGAATCCGGGAAGAAGGTTAAATAGGAGGAGGGAGGATAGAAGGGAAAGCGGAGGGTCTAGGAATCAGGAAACTACAGAATTCCGCAAGGCGAACTTCAGAGCACACGTCTAGCCACAGCAACAGTAGCGTTGAGACGCGTGGGCCGCGGGGGCATGGCCATTTTATAGAACATGCTGCCTCGGACGTAAAGACTGGTAGGCAGCGTTCTGTGTGTACGGCCATATTGGAAGTAGTACAGAGTGTAAGCCCCGACGCGTCAAGGACCAGGAGGTCCTGAAGGGGCATGTGTGACGGTTCATGACATCCCTCTCCCCACTGCTTTTTAATTTATATGTTAAACTACTCATGGACATTCTGAGGAAGTACGGCATACAGTTTCACTCATACGCAGGTGTTCTTGAGGATACAGAATCTAGAGGAGAAGTACGAAATAGTTGACCGGTGCCTACAAGAAATACAGGCTTGGATGTGTGCGATCCAGCTACTGCTGAATGTCAGCAAAACAGAAAAGACTCTATTTGCTTCAAAGCACAATCTGCAGAAGGAGCATTTACACTCCTTATGTTTCCTGGGGACACAGCTGAATTTCTCCAAGAAAATAAAAAATGTAGGCTGTGTCTGGGAGGATAACATGGGAAGTGGAGCTCAAGTTAGTGCAAAGGTACAAGCAGCTTTCCACTCACTACGCCTATTGAAACATATCCTACCATTCATTGCGAATGAGGACAGAGCGGTAGTCATTGGCACTCTGGTCAACTCGAGGTTAGACTATGGAAATGTATTGCTGTCGGGTATACCAGCCTATCTGTCAGAATCCAGTTGCCCACGTCGTGTAGCCGAAGAGTTCTTCCTCCCGATGGAACCCTCTGGCCCCAGGAATGGACAGCCAGAGCGATCAATCAGAGGAAAGAACGGATACCTGATGAGACCCAGAGGACGCAGGAGTTGTAATGTAGATGACGCAAAAGTTGTAATGCAGAAGTCAGGGTGGTACGAGTAGCCGAGGACAGGCGTTGGATCTGTAAGTGAGGAGTTAACACAATACAGATAATATAACAACCGCCCTTCTGACCAAACCCGAACACAACAGAAAGAATGCAATACGTTGATCCCAATTCTGATAACAACCCCTATGCTTACCGTTACTCCGGGGAGAACCAGATGGAACCAGGAAGAGAAGAACTCCGAAGTCCACAATGCAGAATACCAGCAAAGCTCAACCACCTATCCCGCCGGCACGAGGACGCCTAATACACACTAGAATGTGTGCGTCACAAGGAAACCCCAGGTTGGAAGTTCATAAGTTCCAAGTTCAACAATCCAAAAGTTCAAGAGTTCCAAGGTCAACAATCCAAAGTTCAAGAAAAGTTCCAAAGTTCCTCAAAATACCCAGATGCAGTCCAGATGATTGATGATCCAGAAGACAACCGAAGAGCAACCAAAACCAATGGGCGAAGGCTAGGAAATCCGTGAGCGGTCCGAGGTTGAAGAATGATGCGGGCAGCAAACAAGAACAAGGCAGTCCAAAATCCAAAGCCAGGTAAACGGTCCGGGTCGAGGCAACGAGGTAATCAGAAATGCTGGAGGGAAAGGGAAGGGAAAGGGACAGAACCGGGATGATAAGGAAAACTGGATACAAGGTACAAGATACGAGGCGCCACCAATTCTCAATCAGAAGCACCGATCTGGAGTGTAGGCGGAGAATATAAAGGTGAGGTCACATGACAGCGTTCCGCGGCTTCCAGCGTCGACCGTGGGAAACGCTGAGAGGACGCCAGCGTTGCCATGCCAACTTCCAAGCCCCTGGTTGTAGTGTTCTTAAAGGGCTATGCATCCGTTTTTTGACACTGCTTACACGCCGGTACATGACAGTTTCCTCCCTCAAAGGGGGTGTCACCCCCCGAGCAGACCAGAAACGAGACAAAAGGGCCGGAGCATGGATGTTTCCCACAGGTTCCCACGTACGGTCTTCGGGACCATAGCCCTTCCAATCGACCAGATAGAGACGTCTGCCCCTTCGGACTTTGGTATCCAAGATCGCACCCACCTCATATTCATCAAAACCACGCACCCTAATCGGTGGTGGATGAGCAGGAAGTCTGGTAGATGGGTGGCATGGTTTCACTAGAGAGACATGGAATACCGGGTGTACCTTCCATTTTGCAGGAAGAGCCAATCGGAGGGCCGCAGGGTTAATAACCTGCAGAATGCTGTAGGGACCCACGAACCGAGGCAACAGGGTTCTTCGACCAGGCAGGCGTAGATTTTTTGTGGACAGCCAGACCTTCATCCCCGGTCGGTAGTTAGGAGCCGGTGAGCGATGTGCATCTGCCGATGACTTAGTACGTGACTGGGCCTGTAATAGTTGACTCTTAACTATAGCGTGGGTATCTGATAGGTTCCTAAGACAACCAGAGGCAGCCGGATTTTGTAATGGCCAATCAGCAATACTGGGCAAAGAACGGGGGTGCTGGCCATATAGTGCAAAGAACGGAGATACACCTGTCGCCGTATGCATAGAGTTATTGTAGGCGAACTCGGCCAGAGGTAGAACAGAAACCCACGTATCTTGGCGCTGGTGGGTAAGACATCGTAGATACTGTTCCATGGTGGCGTTAAGCCTCTCTGTTTGCCCATCGGTTTGTGGATGGTATGCACTAGAGTACCTGCCGTCTATACCCAACGTTGAAGTCACGGCTCTCCAAAAACGAGAAGTGAACTGTGGTCCCCGGTCAGTAACAAGAATGGAAGGCAGACCGAATCTTCGGTAGACGTTCTTCAAGAACAGTTCCGCCAAAACCGGAGCAGAAGGAATCCCCTGGCAGGGTACAAACAAGGCTGAATTAGTGAAATAGTCCACGACCACCCATATAGTGTTGTAGCCGTCGACTACCGGACGCTCTACTACGAAATCCATAGAGACCATAAACCAAGGCTTGTCTGGAATAGGCATGGGTTGAAGCAGGCCCACCGGTTTGCCCGGTTGATGTTTGCACTGTGCACAAATGGCACAAGAAACGATGTATTCCCGAACGTCGTGTGACATGGAGGGCCACCAGCACCACCTTTTCAAAAGGTCAATAGTTTTCCCAGTACCTGGATGTGCCGCTACCGCTGAATCGTGACACCATTGTATGGCGGTGTGTCTTGTGTCGGAGTCAGGCACATATATTTTACCCTTCTTATAAGGCAATGAATTGATGACCTCCAACCCCAGGCTAGAAATCTCGGAGGGAGTAGTTCTCACCCATTCTTGTATCCTTGTTTTCAGAGAGGGGCGCAAGGTACACCCACACACCACTTGATTGGGTAATAGAAGAGCTCCTTTAAGCTCGGATGGTTCAGGGACTCCATGGATGCGGGAAAGAGCATCAGCCTTCGAATTCAGAGAACCAGGGCGATAGGTAATGGTGAAGTTGAACATGGCGAAAAATTCATGCCACCTGGCATGACGTGCCGTGGTACACTTCACTGATTGCAGTGCCAAGAGATTCCGATGATCAGTAAACACTTGAACTGGTTCGGAAGACCCCAAAAGATGATGTCTCCATACCATAAAGGCGTCTCTTACAGCCAACAATTCCCGTTCTGTGATCGTATAATTCCTCTCGTAAGAGGTGAGTTTTCTGGAGTGATACGCAACAGGATGTAAACCAGTGGACTCGGGGCAAAGTTGGGACAGGATAGCTCCCAGTGCAACATCTGAAGCATCTGCTTCTACAACGAAAGGCAAAGAGGGATCCGGATGTTGAAGGACGGGAGCCGTGGGAAAAGCAGATTTTAAGGCCTCAAAAGCCTGTTGAGCTTCCTTGTTCCATCCAAACAAACTTTTAGTGCTGGTTAGTTTAGTAAGTGGAGAGGCAATGGCTGAAAAGTCTTGGATAAACCGCCGATAGAAATTTGCAAAACCTAGGAAGGATTGCAGAGCCTTCAAGGTATCAGGACGAGGCCACTCCAATATCGCGGTGATCTTAGACTGGCTCATTTGCACTCCCCGGCTAGTGATATCATAGCCTAGGAACTCTACCTCGGTTTCATGAAACCTGCACTTGTCCAACTTAGCATACAAGTGGTACTCTCTTAGACGTTGCAAAACGTTGGAGACATGGATGACGTGAGTGTCCACCGAAGGAGAGTAGACCAAGATGTCATCTAAGTAAACGACTACGTACTGGTCTAGCATGTCATGAAATACGTCGTTGATGAAGTATTGGAAGGTCGCCGGAGCGTTACATAGGCCAAAGGGCATAACGCAGTATTCGAAGAGGCCATATTTGGTTTTGAAGGCCGTCTTCCACTCGTCGCCTTCGCGAATCCGGACGAGATTGTAGGCTCCCCTCAAATCCAATTTAGTGAATACCTTAGCTGCACCCAATTGGTCCAATAAGACTGAAATCAGAGGAATCGGATACTGATTTCTGATCGTGACGGCATTTAAAGCACGGTAATCGATGCAAGGACGCAGGTCCCCCTCCTTCTTAGGGACAAAGAACATGGGTGAGGCAGCAGGTGAGCGGGAATGACGAATAAAGCCAGTACTCAAGGATTTGTCAATATATTCCTTCAAAATCACGTCCTCTTTAGAGGTCAGGGAATATATGCGCCCAGACGGAATCTTAGCTCCAGGAATCAGCTCGATAGGGCAGTCATAGGGCCTGTGGGGTGGAAGTATCTCTGCCCCACGTGCGTCGAATATGTCCTGATATTTCCTGTACACCATAGGAAGGACATTGTTAAGTACTGCCCCCACAGTATGGGTCGTTTCAGCAAGAGCATGACTTGGATTGGTGATCTCTGAACTGATAGTGAGGCATCTCCTTTCACAGTAATCCGACGGAAAACATACCTCCCCAGAATGCCAATCCACAGAAGGATTATGCAATCTTAACCAAGGTAAGCCAAGAATGAATTTAAACTGTGGTGCCGCAATGAGATCAAAGTAGATGCTCTCTTGATGACCGCAGTCAGTGATCATGGTGAGGTCAGTAGTCCGCTTCGTCACTAACCCAGAGACCAAGGAAGAGCCATCTACCGAATTTACCACTTCAGGACATGATTTGTGCATAACTGGCAGACCCAACTCCTGAGCATAAGTGGCATCCACGTAATTCCCTGTGGCGCCTGAGTCCAGGACCATCATCACGGCCCATTTCTCAGAACCGGGAGACGACAGGGAAACAGATAGACAATAAGGACTGTATATTGTAGGGTCTATCGAAGAAACACCCGGCATCTGGACCCCTTCAGTCACCGGGTTTTGGCGTTTCCCTGTTTCTTAGCGGGTTTTTTGGTACATTCTCGGAGCAAGTGGTCTGAGCCTCCGCAATAGAAACATAATCCATTCTTTCTCCGGTGTTCCCTAACTTCAGCCGAGAGAGGAGTTCTAAGTGCCCCAATCTGCATGAGTTCCGTGGATCCAGCGGCAGGTAAAGGAACGGAGATAGCAACAGGAGGAACCGTTCTCTTTTCACCCCTCCGTGCTGCTTGTCGGGAATCGATCTGGAGAACCAAATCCAATAGTTCCGAAAAAGCAGTAGGTATCACCGGAACGGTAGCCAGTGTGTCTTTTAGGGAGTCGGATAGCCCTTTATAGAAAAGAGAGGCCTTCTTCTCTTCGGGCCAATTTGTTTCCGCCACCAGCTGATTGAACTTGGCTAGATAGGACAGGAGAGGTGTATTGCCTTGTTGGAGACCAAGCAGTTCTAAATCCGTAGCTTGTGTGGCATAACGTGTGTCGAACACACGACTCATAGCCTCAATTAGGGCGTCACAATTGTAAAGAAGATGACTGCCCTCTTCCAACAACGGATTAGCCCAGGCAGCCGCGGTACCCCCTAAATGAGATAACAGAAACGCCGCCTTAGTAGTGGAATCTGGAAAAGAGGCAGGACGACACAGAAAGTGTAGTCTACATTGGTTCATAAAGGTCCTAAAGGTCTTGGGGTCTCCACTGAAGCGTTCCGGTGGAGCCAAAGGGAACTGGGTAGTCATATAAACTGGTCCAGCACCCTGTTGGGATGGACCAGCACCTGCCCCAGAGACACTGGCCAAAGGTGGGGCAGCTGCCCCAAGGGGTTGGAACCCTGCTTGCAACTCATCAATGCGTCGCTGCGTGGCTGAATGAGCCGCAGTCATATCATTACGTAAATCGGCCACCAATTGTAATATAGTGGACAGCGTCTCATTGGTATCCATATTGAAAGGCTTCTGATTATGTCAGAATCCAGTTGCCCACGTTGTGTAGCCGAAGAGTTCTTCCTCCCGATGGAACCCTCTGGCCCCAGGAATGGACAGCCAGAGCGATCAATCAGAGGAAAGAACGGATACCTGATGAGACCCAGAGGACGCAGGAGTTGTAATGTAGATGACGCAAAAGTTGTAATGCAGAAGTCAGGGTGGTACGAGTAGCCGAGGACAGGCGTTGGATCTGTAAGTGAGGAGTTAACACAATACAGATAATATAACAACCGCCCTTCTGACCAAACCCGAACACAACAGAAAGAATGCAATACGTTGATCCCAATTCTGATAACAACCCCTAGGCTTACCGTTACTCCGGGGAGAACCAGATGGAACCAGGAAGAGAAGAACTCCGAAGTCCACAATGCAGAATACCAGCAAAGCTCAACCACCTATCCCGCCGGCACGAGGACGCCTAATACACACTAGAATGTGTGCGTCACAAGGAAACCCCAGGTTGGAAGTTCATAAGTTCCAAGTTCAACAATCCAAAAGTTCAAGAGTTCCAAGGTCAACAATCCAAAGTTCAAGAAAAGTTCCAAAGTTCCTCAAAATACCCAGATGCAGTCCAGATGATTGATGATCCAGAAGACAACCGAAGAGCAACCAAAACCAATGGGCGAAGGCTAGGAAATCCGTGAGCGGTCCGAGGTCGAAGAATGATGCGGGCAGCAAACAAGAACAAGGCAGTCCAAAATCCAAAGCCAGGTAAACGGTCCGGGTCGAGGCAACGAGGTAATCAGAAATGCTGGAGGGAAAGGGAAGGGAAAGGGACAGAACCGGGATGATAAGGAAAACTGGATACAAGGTACAAGATACGAGGCGCCACCAATTCTCAATCAGAAGCACCGATCTGGAGTGTAGGCGGAGAATATAAAGGTGAGGTCACATGACAGCGTTCCGCGGCTTCCAGCGTCGACCGTGGGAAACGCTGAGAGGACGCCAGCGTTGCCATGCCAACTTCCAAGCCCCTGGTTGTAGTGTTCTTAAAGGGCTATGCATCCGTTTTTTGACACTGCTTACACGCCGGTACATGACACTATCAGTTGCGAAGACTGCAGGTGGCCCAAAATGCAGCGGTTAGGCTGCCGTATAGGTAAAAAATCAGCTCCAACCTCTAACTTAAGAAGAGCCCTACATTGGCTGGCAGTAAAGGAGATAATTGAGTTTAAGGTACTCTGCTTATAGGTGTGTTAACAAGACAGGAACAAGATATCTATCAGATAAAATCAGGAGACATGTTCCTACCTGACAACTGCGCTCAGCAGATCAAAATCTGCTTCATATACACCACACCAGGTATATGAGCAAAGGGGACCGCAGATTCGGCGTCTACGGTCCAAGAGCATGGAATAAACTACCCAGAGAAATCTGTGTGATTAAAACCTTTCCGGCATTCCAGAAGGCCGTGAAGACCTATCTGTTTTGTTAGAACTCTCCTAGACCTTAACTGGTGTATTTCAATCTCATATGATTAAGTGGATTAAGACATGGGCCTCATTACGAGTATGGAGGTAGCCATGCCGCTTTTAGCGGCATGGCTACCGCCATACCGGGTACCGGATCCGGGTTCCTGGAATGGGGAAATACCGGGTCATTCCCACCTTGGAGGGCCCGGTATTCCCCCATTCCAGGAACCCGGACCCGGTACATCCCCATTCCCATTTGAGCCCCCATAGGGTTCAATGGGAATAGGGAGTATGCTAACTACGGGCCCGTTAATGACGGGCCTGTTGTAAGCATCCTGGTCTGCTAGCGGGTCCCACTAAGGACGCCTGGTTTTACCAGACGTCCTTAGAGGGACTCACGAGCAGACCTCGTAATGAGGCGGTAGAGGGTTAACGGCGCTGGCAGCTCTACCAGCGCCGTTAACCTGATCCGGCTCTGCAGGTTGCGGATAGGACCCCTTCAGGAATTCCTGGACGCTTGGTGGATCCAGGTGTCTGGAAGCTTTGCAGACAAGATTGTTCTCGACGAGGAGTTCCGTCGAGCGATAAGGTGGTGGGGCGTGCGCTCCAGCATTGCCGGGGGCACGGATTTCCAGAGCCCCCCATACCAAGAGACAGTCACCACAGATGCGTCCCTGGAGGGCTGGGGAGCCCACACCGGACGTCTCCACGCCAGAGGCCTGTGGCTACCATAGGAGAGGGCTCTCCACATCAATGTCCTGGAGCTGCGGGCAGTGTTCTGGGTCCTCTAGTCGTTCCTTCTGTCACTCAAGGGCAAGGTGGTGAGGGTCTTCACGCACAATACCACTACGATGTTCTACATCAGGAAGCAAGGAGGTACCAGATACCCAGCGCTCTCCAGAGAGGCGCAGGACTTGTGGTACTGGGCCGTCAGCCAAGAGATGTTCCTCATTCCTTTTCACCTGGCTGGAGTCAAGAACACCATCACCGACTCCCTCAGCAGGGAGCTGCGCTCTTGCCACGAGTGGGAACTTTGACATGATCAAGTGAACAACCTCTTCCTCAAATGAGGCAGACCCCAGATCGATCTGTTTGCGACAGCGATGAATTCCAAATGACAGAGATTCGCCAGAAGGTTCCACCAGCTGAAGAGCATGGGGGACGCATTTTCCTTTCTGTGGGAAGGCCTGTTCTGCCGGAATTCCCCTTCCCCATTGCCTCTCCGGCTGCGAGTCATCAATCAACTCAAACGGTGGCGATGCAAGATGATCCTCATCGCCCCGGCGTGGCCGAGTCAGATTTGGTAACCGGATCTTCTCAGCCTGTCAGTGTTACCCCCGGTCAAGCTGCCGGTGGTTTGGATCTGCTCACCAGAGAAGGAAGCGCAATCCTACATAACGACACAGGATCGCTGAACCTGAAGGCTTGGCTCCTGCAGCCTTAGGGTTTGGAGTGTACGAGCTGCCGGCAGACTGCAGGGAGGTCCTTACCAGGGCCAGGGCATCGTCGACTCTTCATTGCTAAGGGCACAAGTGCAAACATTTTGCAAAGTGGTGCCGGACGCAGAAGACCAACCCTCTGAATATCTCAGCTCCGCAGATTCTTCCGTACTTGTACTTGGTCAAGGCAGGGCAGACGCACGCCTCTATCAAGGTGCTTCTGGCGGCTATCTCCCGCTACACCAGGTCTCCAGGACGGTCTTCTCTTTGGTCCCACCGTCTAGTCAAGGAGTTCCTCAAATGACTGTTTCGATCATTACCACCGGAGAAGGCCCCTACCCCGGCGTGTGAATTCAACGTGGTGCTGACGAGGATCATGGGGGCTCCCTTCAAGCATATGCATCAGGCCCCTCTCAAGTTCCTTTCGTGGAAGACAGCTTTTCTCGTGGCCATCACCTCTGCCAGGAGGGTAGGTGAGGTCCAGGTCCTTTCCTGCGAACAGCCTTAGCTGACTTTTCACAACATAACGGTGGTGCTGCGGATGCACCCCTCCTTCATGCCAAAGGTTCTGTCGGAATTCCACCTCAACAAGTCTTTGGTGTTGCCTGTGTTTTTTCCAAAACCTTTGTCGCCGGCTAAAAGGACTTTGCACTGGCTGGATGTGGCTTGTGCGCTGAAGTTCTATGTGGTACGCACAAAGTGTTTCCGGAAGACATCTCAACCATTCATGAACTTTGGTCCTGTGAACCATGGGAAGGCCTTGTCCAAGGCTTCCATCTCCAGGTGTCTCTCTGGCTGCATCACACACTGTCACTGGTTGTCAAACCAACCGCTGCCCGGCCGTCCGAGAGCCCATTCTACCAGAGCGAGCGCTGCGACGACGGCGTTCCTGTCTGGTGTGCCCCTGCTGGACATCTGCAGGGCTGCTACGTGGAGGTCCACGCACACCTTTACAAGATTCTACTGCGTCCACAGGTATTCCAGAGAGGAGTCCAGGGTTGGCCAAGCAGTGCTACGCAACCTGTTCACTTGAAGGTGAGCCTGTTCCGGAG
This sequence comes from Ambystoma mexicanum, assembly GCF_040938575.1. Lineage (NCBI taxonomy): Eukaryota > Metazoa > Chordata > Amphibia > Caudata > Ambystomatidae > Ambystoma > Ambystoma mexicanum. The sequence goes on along the minus strand of NC_090921.1, from coordinate 229,376,002 downwards.
GGAAGAGTATTTGCTTGTGTTGAACCTTGCCACCTCCTGTGGTTGTGTAATGTTGTACTGCTATGTATTCTTTATTCATGAGCATGTGAATCCATGCCAGACCCCATGCTGGAGAAGGAACAAGTTTCTTACCTGCAACTATTGTTCTCCAGCATGAGTCTGGCATGGATTCACATGCAAACCCTCCCTCCTGCCCCTCTATGGCTCTTCTTGGTCATACTGCCACTTTATGGGCTATTAAATCTGAAGATGGCTGCCAGAAAAGGGGCTTAGGAAGAAGGGCAGTCATTGGCTGGGGGCAGTATGGCCCAGAGCTCAGTGATTGGTTTATCGGAGAAAGACAGTTTGTAAGTGAAAGTGAAACTGTTTTTTCTTTTTGATTCCCGGCCTGACGACGGGGAATATTCATGAGCATGTGAATCCATGCCAGACCCATTCTGGAGAACAATATTTACAGGTAAGTAACTTGTTCCTTCTGATTCCGTTTGTATCAGAGGTTCTCATTGCTACCCATGTACTCTCAGATCATGCAGCAGTTGAGTGTACACTTTCAGTTGATAGGTTGTCCCCCGTTAGCAGGCCCCCATGGAAGCTGCACGACCCGGCCCTCTCAGATTTGGTGTTCAAAGGACCCCGTAACTAAAGCAATAACTGATTTCTTTAGGGAAAATAGCACTGCTACCGTTCCGACTGCCACGGTATGCGACCCTATGAAGGCAGTGATTAGATGGGAACTGATTGCTCACACGACTGCTTGCACTTATAGGAATAGAACCCTAAGGTAGGCACTTTAGGGGGAGATGCGCGCTTCAGAAATGCTTCATAAGCATTTCAATTCTGTCTTGGCCAGGAAGGGCCTACGGGTAGCGCGAAATAAACTAGAAGCACACTTAGCAGGACATACGGCCAAATCGATTATTCGTGCTAAGCAATCTTATTATGCCATGGGTAATATGGTGAATACATTTCTGGTTCATAAATTGAAGGCCATACATACAACAAATACTACAGCAGTGCTGGTAGACTCAGACATAAATATTCAGTACAAGGAATCGGCGAAAAGGAAGGTTTCTGAATGATATTTACCCACAGAATCTGCAGCAGGCCCGCCTCCCACCCCCAGCTCTGCGACTTACGCCAGACTACCAAATCAGGCTCTCGTCTACTGGTCAGGAGACCTTAGACACTCCTGTAACCACGGAAGAGGTGGCAATAGCAATAGTTTCTCTTAAACACAGGACCCCTAGTCCGGATGGTTTCTCAGCATTGTTTATACGATTTTTCAACCACAACTACTCAAACCTTTGACTAACTTATTCAACTTGTTCCCGGAATTTAGGGAGGATTACTCCTTCAATGGAGTCAACTACAATTTTAATACTTAAGCTGGGGAATCCCACACAGGATTGTCACCCGTACAGGCCAATTTCTTTGAACCTGGATGCCAAGTTGTACTCTAAGGTGTTGGCCTCGAGGTTGGGGACGGTTCTACCCCAACTGATAAATCCGGATCAGGCTGGGTTTATTCCAAAGCGAAGCACACAAGACAACATCAGATGAGGCTTGGATATCCTTGACCTAGCCAGGAGGGGATAGTCTTGCCTTGGGAGTACTCACACTGGATGCTACTAAAGCATTCGACAGAGTGCACTGGCCCTACCTTTGTGAGGTTCTGCTTGCTTTTGGATTTGGCCCGTTGGCTAACTACCATTGACCTTTTACTCGAATAAGGGTTAATTGCCCCTGTCCCTATCGCTCATGGAACTAAGCAGGGTTGTCCACTGTCTCCTTTGATTTTTGCTCTTGTAATGGAGCCATTTGCGCAAAGGATCAGAGACAACTCGGAGATCACAGGGACTGAGGTAGCTTGGGTGCAACACAAAATGCCTCTTTATGCCGATGATGTCCTGCTCATGTTAACTAATATACAAACCTCCCTTGAGGCTGTCATGTCTGAATTAAGATGATTTGAACTGGCTTCTCTGTCAATTACTAGAAATCCTTGCCATAAGTGTGCAATTGCCCAAGCAAGTCATTGCCGCTGCGAGATCCACCTGTCGAATTCCGTGGGCATCTGACACTATTGAGTACCTGGGGGTGAGGATTCCTGTTTCCCCGCAGGATGTATATTGGGTGAACTTCCCAGGGTTGCTTAAGGATCTTGCCGAAGATCTTAAACGTTGGAGTAAGCAGGAAATATCACTGATGGGACGAATCGCTGCAGTAAAAATGAATCTTTTACCCAGATTCTTGTATCTTTGTCAAGCCTTGCTAGTTAAGATACCCAACCTTGAAGTACGTATGCTGCAGCGTAGCCTCCTACAATTTATCTGGGTGGGCAAAAAGCCTAGAGTTCCAAAAGCTGAGGTTTTAAGCGATGCCCGGAGGGGAGCAATGGCGGCTCTGGGCCTCCTCAGGCATTATGTGGCTGCTCGGGTTACGCACATTTTGGCTTGGAGGTCCCCTCCCAGATGGGTAGCTCTTGAGAAAGCCAACTCCTCCTGCCGGTTATCTTTCTTACCCTTTATCGACAATACTAAACTCCCCGATCTGACACACACTTGAGCTCGACAAAAATCTTGCTGTATTACTGGCACGTGGCTTTTATGAAGAAGTGGGTGAATCGGGTTTCAGACTGTGCTCTCCAGTCTTTGGTAATGCAGAATTCTCCCCAGGATTCTTAGGGAATAGTTTTTCAAATTGGCATAATGGGGGTCTGCATAGCTTTTATCAGCTGTACCAGGAGGGCTCTCCTCTCTCGTGTCCGAATGTAAGTCTCAATTCTCACTAACCGAAGGCGAACGATTTAGATATGGTCATATTCGGCACTGGATTTCACAACTGTGAGGAGCCAGGTGACCTGCGAAGGTGAGAGTATTGGAATGTACCCAACAGTATGGCATAGATGGGGGTAGAATCTCATGCTTTTATAAACTTTTGGGAGGCAACTTACTAACCGTCAGATCCTCCTACATTGCCATTTGGAAAGCGGATGTGGGACCTCCTGTCGAGGATTTATGGGAAGAGATCTGGGCTAGAAACCACGCCTCCTCTAGCATTGTAACCAATAGAGAATGTATGCATAAACTTTGCTACAGATGGTACCGGCCTCTGCTAACTTTACATAAAATGAGTGCTGCTTTGAATTCGGCTTGCTGGAGGGGGTGCGGCCTTGGGAAGCTACTTTCATATGTGGTGGTCCTGTCATGTGATCCACACTTTTTGGGTTGCTGTACTGTCTCACATTAAGGAGAGAACTGCAGTGGACTTACCCCTGGCTCCACTAGTTGGCCTATCGCGGCGCTCAGTGGAAGATGTGTACCCTAAATCGGGTTGCAGAGCACAATCGGCGACACACCAATTTTTAGCAACTAAAATATAAACAGCACGATCGTGGAAGGGTCTTATGGGGCCAGTATTGGCACAATGGTGGATGGAGGTATGGGACATCTTGGTCGACGAAAAAGTTACAGCATGTGTAAAACAATGCGCTGCCTTGGTATCTAGATTTCTGGCTCCCATTTGTTGACTATTACCAGAATTTTCCCTCCCTAACTTTTAAACCGTCTCTACTTTCAAACTATTCCTTGATGTGATGTCCTTGGTGTGGTACTTTTTTTTATTTTAACAGGGTTATGCATTTTCGCATTAGCGTTACGGTGGTGGGATGGCTTGTTGGACCCGGGAATGTTGTGCATTATGCATTCAGCCATATTTTACTGTCTATGTATGTCTCGCATCCTTGTTTGAATAAAAGGTTTGGGAAAAAAGTTATAGAATTTTGCTTTTACACTTAACAGATACTTCATTGTTCTGATATTGTGAAATGTGTTGGCTTAATTGAGCTGCAACAAGAATGCTGTGTGACTTGACTAGTTTATATTTGTGTATGATTTTGTATTATCTGGGGAGATGGTTTATATTTATGGCCTGTATTGTTTGTCTAATTGTGCATAGGAGACTTTTAAATATTCATCTTCGTGTGCAAGGTTTGTTGAAAACCAAAGCACAAATGGAAAAATAAATAAAAAAGAATGCTAATCCATGCACTGGGAGAAATTGTTAACCCTGAGGTGCAGGCCCGTTTCTTGGCCCGGGCGAGGCGGGCAGCTGCCCGGGGCGCAACCGCCAGGGGGGTTCGCAATTACCCCGCTACACTGGAGCCTCTGGAGGGGATAACATTCCCTAGTTTGTGGGGCGGCGCATTGCCGTGGGGAAAGTTCTGTGGGTCAGGTACTGGCGCTGCCCCTTCCGACTGTAATGTCACAAGTACTACGTAACATTACAGAAGTCAGGGGCTTCCTCTGACCACTTTTGCACCACTTGGGGTGGGGGCATAAGCACAACAATTAAAACACTTCAGGTCCCCCTGCAGCTAAAACCAGCTCCTCCCATCACAATGCAGGCAGGAAACTGCTAATGGTGGGCCATTAGTCACTGAATGGTTTCGTGCTGACATTGTGTTGGGAGGGGAGGTAGTGTGGGGCGTGGGCGTGCACTGTAGGCAGCTTTGCCTCTCCCAAAATAATAGTTTAAAGCGGCGCTATTTCTTTTATGCTGCTTCTTTTCCAAACTTGATATCAATTCCACTTTAAACCACTTCCATGGCACTGGTGATGAGTTACTTCATTATGCTGATAATAGTTTTGATCAGTGTTGCTGAGTAAATATTCTTTAAGCCATGACCCGGTTCATTTATTTATTTATGCAATGTTTGTCGGGTACATGAACACAGATTATTTATTTATGCAATGTTTGTCGGATACCTGTATCCGACAAACATTGCATAAATAAATAGGTACCCGACAAACATTGCATGAATAAATAAATAATCCGGTTCCATGTCTCCCTATAACAAGTCAACAGTCAGACTTTACTGTATCAAAGCATACACTTGATTCCCATTGAAAGAATTTTAAAGTGATTGTTTATTGTGTTCGGGTGTCTCCTTGTCATTGCCCTTTTGGCTTAGGTTGCCTCCAAGCCCCCTTCAGCATCTTGTGTTCTTTGATGGTTGCATATACTGCATCCTGTGCCATATTAATGTTCTCTTGGTGTGCCCAGTCCTCATTATCTGCAGCCTAAGTGGGACTAGAGCATACAATTGTCTTGGGCACCAATGAAAAAGTGGCCCACTGTTGCAAATGGCAATTCATTCCTTGTGTAACAGACTGTTTGATTTTGGGTAGGAGTCCCTTAATGGTGTAGTTTGGGAGTGGGGTGGGGTGCGATGCAGTGGGGATGGGGCGCCGGGTGCGGTGGGGCTGGGGTGCGGTGGGGCTGGGGCATGGGGTGCGGTGGGGATGGCGCATTGGGTGCGGTGGGGCTGGGGTGCGGGATGGGATGTGGGGGGGTGTATTCCTAGTGTTTCGCTCTGGGCACCAAATGGATTAGAAACTGCCCTGCTGAAGTGCGTTATAATGGTTTTCAAACAGGCAACATAACTGTGGAAACCATGATGACCATTCTCCGTGATAAAGAGAGTGGAATTAACATGCAAGGAGGATTCATGACAAGTGGGAGTATGGCATCCATCCTGCCACAAGACTGCAGCCTACCTTGTGTTCACTTATTTACAGGCACGCCTGATGCAGACAGGTTTGAAACCATTGTTCGCTAAACACTCCTTTTGCTTGGTATAATATTTCTTTACATTAATGTTTTGGCTATAGAACAGTGATAAAACACACAAGTTATGAAATAGTTAAGTTGACATTCGTCACACAATGTTGTCCATGCACGAAGCCCCCAAAACAGACCACCTTGAGTTAAGCATTTCCATAAAACATTCAGGTGCTTCGTTTCAGCAATATGGTGATTAGCCCTCTCTTAATATGGCATTCTTCTGTGTTAATGTGTCTACGTACATGGTGGAGTAAACAATGTTACGTTGGTGTCATGAAACAGAAAAGTCAAAATGTTTTTCATTTATGTGATTTTTATTATTTTTTTATCCCAGCAATTAAACCACTGTACAGGGCTTTTGTAATCCTCGGTGGCAGGGGCGTTGATAGGGGGGGGGCTCTAAGGGGGCTATAGCCCCTGGTCTTTTGGTTGTAGCCCCGGATAGAATCTCAGGAGCTACAGCCAAAAGACTAGCTAGCCCCCAGTCCCAACAGTTCCGACATCAGCTTAGCCCCGGGTCTTTTCCAGACCTAGCAACTCCCCTGCTCGGTAGCCTTTCAAATACTGTGCTTTCGTTGTGTCGGTGCAGAAGGGTCCCTCCTTTGTTCCTCCTCAGTCCCGTGTGTGCCTCGAGCTCCTGTATTCCCACCACAGCCCCGCAGTGTAGAGCTCGGTCCTACTCCATGCGACTTAATTTCTTCAAACCCCCTCTTTCCCAGTCTCCCCTTCCTCTCTCCACGGCCGCTCAGTGTTGCCAGGTCAGAAGGAAAAAATAAGCTGAATGTTCCTTTAAAACAAGCCCAAAACAAGCTGACTCCCAACCAAATAAGCTGCAAAAACAAGCGCACCTCTAAAATAAGGTGGAAAGGTCTCAGAAGTTGAAAAATAACTATAACGCAAAGAATACATACAGAGAGCTCAAACATATGTTAACAAAAAGCATTTATTAAAATTGTTATTTTCTAACAATTGGTGTCTATTTTAATTTGTTGTATGTGTGGGACTTATAAAAGCAACATTATTGGATTTTTGGATCCTTGGCTGCTCTGGTCCTTGATTCGTCTCTCACCTCTGGTCCTTGGCTCCATTGCAGGTACCTGCCAAGTAGCCCCATGTACTTCATGACACTGAGCCAGTCCAGGCATTTCCTATTAAATGCTAGGACTGGTATTTTATTTCTTCCCATTATAAGTATGGGCCTACAAGGACCAGTATGCAAAGGGAAAATCCAGGACTAGCTCATGGCGACAAGCGTGACATGGCCCCCCCACTGTCGTCCTTCTGGTATTGGGAAACCTGGTTGATTGCTGTCATCTGGTCCTTGGTTCATATAGTCCATCACCCCTCTGGTCATTGGCTCCCTCATGACTTACTCCGCTAGTAAATCACTAGCCCACCCATTGACTGTTCATTGCCATGCTAATCCCCAACCCTGTTCTTGCCCCTCCCCGCCCAAAACACCTTCTCATGGGAACTCTTTGAGCTCTCTTTAATCAAGCCTTAACATTAAACTTTGCACTCAATGCTGAATTAATTTGAGCTGTAAATGCTACTGGTGTAATAGAAATGTCTTAACCTGGTCTGCGTTCAGCCAATCAAGTTAAAAGCACTGTGTGTGTCCTTCAGTTAGTCATGTTAAAAGTTTTTGGCTTTTGCAAACTTATCAGGCATTTGCCAGGCACTGCCATTAGATGCCCTGGTACTTGCACCATTTTGCACCTGGTGCCGTTCATACAACTAAAGATAGCAGTGCCTACCAAGGGCCTTTCCCATGCCTACACAAAACCCTAAACTATTGTCATTGTCTATGCTCGTTTCCATCATGACTAAACTACATGTTGCTATAAATACCCCTTGTTTACCTCTTGGCTAGGTAATGCGTCTTCAAAGGGTCTCTCATATTGAAAGAGCCCATCAATGCAAAAGAAAGGAGTACTTGCAGGTTCACATCAGGAAGGCAATCAGCCCGAGCCTCACAGCGTGTGCATAACAGCTTAAGGCAAGACGGCATGTTCGCCTTTCATATTCATTTTTTTTTGTGTAAATGGGGCCAAGTCAGACAGACTGGCAAATAAGCGAACAATAAGCACACAATTAAAGAAAAACGCGGACAAAAACCGCGACAAGCAACCTGCTAATATTATAAGCGACTTTGGGCAAAAACAAGTCCAAAGTCACTTATAATATAATAAGCGGACATGGCAACACTGCGGCCGCTACAAAAGAATAAAATATGAGAACTGCTTAAATGATGGACACGGGCACTCAAGGACAGGGGTGGAGCTACGCAGATCACTGGCCAATCCCAGGAACAGAAATGTAGGAGGGCGGGCTATGACATTAGCTTTTCATTTCGGGCTGCATGTATGGTTGTAGCCATCAAGTGGGCGTGACTCCGAAGATTGCCGAACACTGCCTCCCACAAGCTACCATGGGAGGCAGGATAGCATACAACACCGGCACCAGAAGCCACTGGTTGGTAAAGACTGCAGCTGCCAGGCAGCTCGTTATAGGACAGGAGCGGCAGCTTGTGGCATGGGATTAATTCAACATCCACCAAAGCTGTGCTGTCACGCGGGCAGGGTGACAAGGGGGAAGAGGCACACTCTTTAATAGGGCACCCCACTGCCTCTGAACCATACGTAATGCACACAATTTCTCTCCCCAGCTCCCGAGTCGTGAGTCTGCGTGATGTGGGTGTGGTGGGTGCTGCTGGCTCCAAGATGCCCCTGCTGCCTCTCCCAAGGGTGGCTGGCTGATCTGGCACTGCCTGCCGGAGCAGGACGTATTGGCGCGGCCGGTGGCGCCAAAAAGGGGTGTACCGGCATTCTAACTGTTTCTTGCTAAGCTGCAGTGGCAGAGGGCCACCTACTGGACAAAAGAGGGAACTTCACAAGCAACTGCTTTGTGTTGCTGCGTAAATGAAACGCAAGAAAAAAATAAATGTGGCGTATACAGATGATTTAATTGCGTAAAATAGCCCAGTACGCACCTTATCTGGAGGGCTGGGAACACCTATCAATTCTGTATTCCTTAAAGCCAAGCTACAATATACAAACTCCTACACAAGGGTTTAGGGCACATAAAATGGACACAACATCTGACAACAAGTCCCAACTCATACCTCTTTCCAACCCTCAAGTGGCCTTATCTGATCTTGACATTTTCATAGGTTGTGTTTAGTTGACATATCACGCATGTCAAATTCAAATTCCACTCCAAAATCTAAGGGCCAAGAAAGCACATCAAACATGGATGAAATGACTGATCTCAAGTTCTGGTTTCAAATTCACACTCGCACACGTGCACGACTATGGGGCCGATTCATGGAACAAACGTGCGCCGAAAATCTTGGCGCAAGCAGGCGCAAGCGCAAAAAAACAGGCGCACGCGCACGCGTGCGATTCATGGAAGTCCCTGCGTGTGTTTACCTCGGGATGTGCGCCAAACCCGTGCATGGCGCACAAGTCACTGCAACATCCCGAAAGGTGTGCGCAACGCGCACAGTGAAAGCGCACAACTTCGGTGCATACACCAGAATGTGGGCGGGACACGGGGCGTAACGCGCGGAATGGGGAACAAAGCGCGAAAATAAGGGCGTAACTGGGGATGTACTGCAGGGAAGCAGACGGAACGCCCACACGCACTCGAACCACACGTATTCATGGAATCGAATAGGGCAAAGCCACGCACAGCCAAAGACACGCACAAGCCGAAACACGTCCGCCACACGAAGGCAGGCGGTAGAGTCCCTGCGCATCACAAAAGTGGCAACACACAGCAATTGGGCCTGTGCGAGCGGGGTACATGTATTTCGGGTGTGCGCGGGAAGTTACACACGCGATTGAGCGGGGTATGTGTATGTCGGGGGTGCGCGGGAAGTTACACACGCGATTGAGCGGGGTACGTGTATTTCGGGGGTGCGCGGGAAGTTACACACGCGATTGAGCGGGGTACGTGTATTTCGGGGGTGCGCGGGAAGTTACACACAGGATTGAGCGGGGTACGTGTATTTCGGGGGTGCGCGGGAAGTTACACACGCGATTGAGCGAGGTACGTGTATTTCGGGGGTGCGCGGGAAGTTACACACACGATTGGGCCCGTGCGAGCACGGTACGCGTATCTCAGGGGTGCGCGAAAAGTGCCACACGCGAGTTCATCAGTGTACGTGTATTTCAGGGTGCGGGGGAAGTTTCACACGTGGCATCAGCAGGGTACGTGTATTCCAGGGGTGCGCGGGAAGTGCCACACGTGATTTCATCAGGGTACGTGTATTTCAGGGTGCGGGGGAAGTTTCACACGCGACATCAGCAGGGTACGTGTATTCCAGGGGTGCGCGGGAAGTTCCACACGCGATTCCATCAGGGTACGTGTATTTCAGGGGTGCGCGGTAAGTTCCACACGCGATTGGCCCCGTGCGAGCAGGGTACGCGTATTTCAGGGGTGCGCGGGAAGTTCCACAAGAAATTCCATCAGGGTACGTATATTGCAGGGGTGCGCGGGGAGCACCACACGTGAATTGCACATGTGGGTCCTCCCAGGTGTTCCCTCTACACCCTCCACGGCCCCTGCAGGTGACTCACACCACAGAGGCCTACCCTGCACATGTCCTGCAGGCACCCCATCCACCATGGCCATGCCCCCCAGCCAACCCACATGTCAACTTGCACTACTGCACACCAACGCATGTCCCCCTGCACCCCCAGCCACCAGGGGCACCCTCCACCAGGCCCCCACCCATGTCTCCCACCACCCCCACTCCCCAGAAGTGCAGGGTCACCCTCCACCAGGCCCTCACCAATGTCTCCCACCACCCCCACCCCCCAGCACTGTGGGGCACCTGCCAGCAGGCCCCCAACCATGTCCAACTCATGTTCCCCACCGCCCCCACCCCCCGGCACTGTGGGGCACCTGCCAGCAGGCCCCCACCCATGTCCAACTCATGTCTCCCACCATCCCCACCCCCCAGCAGTGCAGGTCACCCTCCACCAGGCCCCCACCCATGTCTCCCACCACCCCCACCCCCCAGCACTGTGGGGCACCTGCCAGCAGGCCCCCAACCATGTCCGACTCATGTTCCCCACCACCCCCACCCCCCAGCACTGTGGGGCACCTGCCAGCAGGCCCCCACCCATGTCCAACGCATGTCTCCCACCACCCCCACCCCCCAGCAGTGCGGGTCACCTGCCAGCAGGCACCCACCCATGTCCAACTCATGTCATCAGCCTCCCCCCACCCCCCAGCACTGTGGGGCACCTGCCAGCAGGCCCCCACCCATGTCCAACTCATGTTTCCCAACACCCCCACCCCCCAGCACTGTGGGGCACCTGCCAGCAGGCCCCCACCCATGTCCAACTCATGTTCCCCACCACCCCCACCCCCCAGCACTGTGGGGCACCTGGCAGCAGGCCCCCACCCATGTCCAACTCATGGTCCCCACCACCCCCACCCCCCAGCACTGTGGGGCACCTGCCAGCAGGCCCCCACCCATGTCCAACTCATGTTCCCCACCACCCACACCCCCCAGCACTGTGGGGCACCTGCCAGCAGGCCCCCACCCATGTCCAACTCATGTTCCCCCGCCAACATGTCATCACAATCTAGATCCCTGGTCCCTATGGTCAGCCTCCAAATGCGAAACACCCACCCGAGTATTGCATCCACCCACTCATAATTGGCAATTACATGATAGAACACCAATTGCAAGTTCTGAAACAAACACATTTCCCTCACATACACCCAATGGGTGTCAGTGAATCTCAAAACCCATATCATGAAATGCATGAAACCAATGAGATGATAGTATTGAAGTATGAAAAAAAATATGTATTAAAGCAAACATAAATAGAATTAAAAATAAAGAAACATAAATGTGAATGTACAAAAATTAAAAGAAGCATGTCCGTTAAAAAAAGCAAAACCAAAAATCATATTCCAAAGTAATGGTGTCCAAAGTCACTGTCCACAAAACAAGATCCAATGGGAAATAAAAAAGAAAGCCATTGCTCCATGGGTAAAATGTGAAAGAAAAATACAATCCAACAGTGAACTATGTACATGGGAACAAGCCAGGGTCCATTATCCCAACAAAAGAAAGGAAACCTATCTAACTACACTAACTAATAAAATAAACTATATACAAAAATGTGGCCAATGTCCGAAAGGTCCAAATTAAATCCCAAAAAAAATGAAACCTAACACTACCTACATAACTATGTACAAGGGCAGCGGGCTAGTTTGACGGCTCACTTGTGGATGTCCCGGGCCAGGGCATCATCGAACTCCTGCTCAATGTCCCGGAGGCGGTCCTCCATGGCCCCGAGGGTCCGCAGGGCCGTCGACGTGTCCACCTCCAAACCCCTGCGGATTGCCTCGAGGCACTCGGCCCGCCTCAGGGCACTCCGCATGGAGTTCTCCGCCCTGACCATTGTGAGCCGTTCCTCTTCCGCCCGCTGCCGCTCCGCATCTATGGCGTGGCCCAACCGCTGCCACACGGAAGACACTCCCTGTCCTGGGTCCTCCTGCTCTCCGGCCGATGCCTGCCCCTCCGATGTTGAAGGCCCCGAGCCTTCATGGCTCCCACCACATTGCTGCTGCTGTGCCTCTGCCGGTGCAGTGACTCCTGCTGCCTGCACATCCTCCGCCGGCTGGGGTGCAGTCGTTGATGTGGCCACCCCTGCTGGACGTCCGACTCCCGACTGTGGCAGGGATGCCTCCTCCACCAGCCTGGCCGCACCGTCAGATGCAGCTCCACAGGGCACCCAGGTGACTGATGGGTGGGAAGATGGTACGGAGGACGACTGGCGCGTAGGGGGTTCAGTTGAGGAGGGGGTCGTAGCAAGCCCCATCATACGGAGGAATCCGGAATGGGTGACCTGTTCCAACAGGCTGACGTGGTCAACGACCCAATCGAGATGACGTGCAGTCTCCTCATGAAAAGACTGCAGGTCACCTCGCATGGCCCGTTGCCGCAACGCCACACCAGTCAGAACAGGCTCAACCCGGACCCGGATAGCCACGTCCGCAGGCAGAGGAAGGCCAGTTGACGTGAGCTCATCCCCTGCCTGAAAACGGGTCTGGAGGTAGGTATCCCTGCTGGTGCAAGATGATGCAGGGACAGGATCAGGGACAGGATTGCACACAGGCACCTCCGGGCGGCCTGTGCTGCCTCCTGTCCCTGGTCCTGCACTGCACCACTAGCACCAGTGGGATCCCCACCTCCAGACCCCGTCTCTGTTGCTTGCACGGCCTCCTCCTCCACCAAACCCCCCACCAACCTGGATGACTCTGTGCCATCTTCCCCCGTTGGGCCCTGTGGGGTCCCAGCTGCCCCTTCTGCTGCTGAGGAGTCCAACTCCAACCTCCGCCTCTTGGACCTCCCCCGGCAGCTGCGGCCTGGGACGCGGCCCCGGACTCCTCACTCCCCGACGAGATGACAACATGAGAGGGGAGCCGGGCCTTGCGTCTCCGGCTGGCGGTGGGATCCCCGCCGCTGTGCTCCACAGCACCTTCTCCGCCCTCTTCATCAGTTGACGCTGCAGACAGGGAGAAATAAAACACAGGCATCAGGGCACTGTACAATGGACACATACACACATAACAGTTGTACATGAGTGGCATTGGCAAACCTCAGACAGGTCATCACAATCCCCAACACACATGTCATTTCAACTCGCACACATGAGCCATACCACAACTGCCAGCACCATCCATACACATACAACAGCATGAGCAGGCAAAGGTGAGCCAGACATCACATGCAACACAGGAAGTGCACCACACATGTACACACACCACCACACTTGCATGCATGTGTACACCTCTGCCAAGTGTCGCAGTGTTCAGACGGGCATCCATGTCACATCTGCCGATCAGGCTTCCACATGCTGCTGTCTCATGCATCCATGTTGCATCACTGTTGCACCCTTGTCAAATACACACACATGCACATGTACACAGTGCTGATACATGCAGATGAAAACAACATACATGCGTGACATCACGGACATGTCTACCTACATACACATTCATCCAAACATGTGTGCCCACACGACTGCATTTGGCATGCAAGCCTACACACAAAAGCACCATCCACGTCTCACACATTCCAGCCCTCGCATGTGTTAGCCCCACGGCCCTGTACACCCCCACCCATACTCGACCAGATACAAACAGATGTGCAACCTGCACACTACTGAAAAATCACCACACGCACAGCTCACAATCAGGATGCATGTACACTTACCGCTCGAATCCAGACGGGTCTGCCTCTCAAGGACCTGGACGTGGAGCGCTGGGGATATGCGTTCCAGGAACCTCATCTGTTCTTCCGACAAGTGGCCCCGTCGCCCCTTGGCATCCGCTGCCTTCAAGAGGCGCCGGGCCTTGTTCAGGGTCCTGGACCTGAAGTCCTCCCAGCGCTTCTTGACATGTTGTAAGTCGCGGCCTGCCACCCCCTACGCGTTGATGGCAGTCACAATGTCAGTCCAGATCCGAGTCCGTCCTTCCTTGTCGGCGCAGGAACTTCCGAAGAGGGCATCAAACTGCCCCAGGACTTGCTCCACCAGGACACCAACTTCGGTGGCACTGAAGCTGGTGCCCTCTGCCTCTCTGGCCGGGGGTTGTCAGTGGTCTCAGATGGTGTTTGCCCCGACATGACAACCCCTTAGGCAGGAGTGGGTGGGCAACTGGGTCCTGGGGCTGGGCTGTGGAGCGATGGAATCCCAGTCGGGAGTCTTCGGTTCCAGCAGGGGTGGTCACAGCAACAGCACCCCTGGCCGATGTGCAGCAGCAAATGGCAGGGCACGTGGGCAGCATGCTGTCAGGCAGCAGCAGATGGCAGGTGGGAGTGTGCTCAGGGCTCTGGGGGGCAGTAGTTCGGCCTTCTGGGCAGGAGCGTGGTCTTCCGTGTGCTTACGCATGGCCAGCTTGATACAGAGTGATTTGGCACGTGAAAAATCTGCATGTCAGCGTGTAATTTGAGGAAAGGCCCTTAGCGCGTATGCACGGCAGCACACGTATGCGATTTCATTGGACCAAAGGCCCTTAGCGCGTGAGCGCGTCTGTGACGTGACGCGCGCGGGTGTTTCCCTCATTGTACGTGATGACAGAACACACGTGGATTTCCACCAATCGCGTGTGAAAGTCCCCGCGCACCCCGAAACACACGTACCCAGCCCAATCGCATGTACGCTCACTCCCCTCCGATCACACGCGATGACACTCGGACGTACAGTTTTACCACATATCCGAATACGGGAAACCCGCGCACGGCAAAAGATGTGCACAGGCGTCAACGCGTCCGCCCACATGAAGGCAGGCGGAAGCGTCCCCGCGCACAGCATAAAAGTGCGCGCAAACAACAAACGCGTATATACAGCTACGATGAATGCCCCATTTGTCGCCGCACTGATCGTGGCACACCGCAGGAGGAGGAGAATATCCAGGGCACGCATTTTCGCACCACGGACAAGCCTTTTTTTGGATGCCTGACGACCAGGTCTACGGCAGGTATAGGTTTCCACCCCATATCATCCTAGACCTGGTCAGGGAGTGGGAAGATGACCTTACATCCCCCACCCTTTGCTCCCATGCATTGAGCCCCTTGGAGAAGCTGCTCAATGTCCTGCATTTTTTGGCCACTGGGTCATTTCAGCGGACCACTGCCATAGTGGGGGGGGGGGTATCACAGGCCACGCAGTCACGCTGCCTACACCAGGTACTGGCAATCATGACAGCGCGCCCCTCAGTCCGCAGGCACATATACATGCCCAGAACACCCGCAGAAAGGCAGGCCGTTGTCCTGGATTTTTACAGGGTGGCACACTTCCCCAAAGTGCTCAGTGCCATAGATTGCACCCATGTGGCCCTACGTCCACCTAGGGCCACTGAGCACATCTACCGAAACCACAAGCACTGGCAGTCCATCAATGTACAGGTGGTATGCGATGCAAAGGGAATCATCACCTCTGTCTATGCAAACTACCCTGGCTCCACCGATGACAGTTTCATATACAGAATGTCCGCCCTGAGCCGGGCTCTGGAAGCTGGGCAGCATGACGACACATGGCTCCTAGGTCAGTACAAATGCCCTTGCACATGCATGCAAGTCACACACAGACAAATATCCAAACCCTAATAATCTCAACTATTATCACCTCCCCAGGGGACAGTGCCTACCCTCTGAGCAACCACATGATGACGCCAATCCGGAACCCCAAAACACCACCCCAGGTAAGATACAACGCCGCCCATATTGCAACCAGGGGCATAGTGGAGCGCACATTCGGAGTGCTCAAGTCACGTTTCCGCTCCCTTGACCGCTCTGGTGGGCAACTACTCTATGCACCACCAGTAGTGTGCAGGATCATTGTGGCAGCATGTGTCCTGCACAATGTTGCAACACGGCAGGGCGTCCCGGTGGACATGGTGGTGCCCCCACATCCCCAACCACAGGCACAGGTGCTGCCCATGGGAGGGGACAGGGCACGTGGTGAGGAAGCCCGGACCCAGCTTGTGGCCACATTTTTCACCTAAACTCCCACCCCTGCGGAGTGCACACAGGCCTGGCACATACCAGGTGACAATCGACGATGACAAAGAGACAGTCAACTGTCACAACCCTACCACCCTGAGATAGTTGCCATGGAAGTGCCACATCGTCTGCATCCCTAGCTACTTAAACACAAGCTATCCTGTGTGACCAAAAGGCACACATATGACATGATATGGCCCATACACAAGTATTTCAAGGCGCGATGAGGCAGGGAGGGGGGAACAAGGGAAGACAGACAACGGTACTACTAGGCCAGGTGTCATTGAGATTGTGCAAGTGCAGGGGTAGGGGGGAAGGGAAAAGTGCAAGGGGAAGGGGGGGGAGTCCAGTACAGGGGAAGTAGCCCAAAAAGATAAAACATAAGTCGGCTGGTGGCAACTGCAAAGGTAAGTGCAGACAAGTGCTGGGAAGGGTGGGCTATAGGGATAGAGAGACAGTACCGCAGTGCAGGGGTTGCCAGGGAGGCAGTGCAAGTGGAGAGTGGCTGGGCCAGGGACCGAGGTTGGTGAGAGTGGACCAGTTGCAGCTCCAGTGCAGTTCCAGTGAAGAATTCTGCAAGGGAGAGGCAGAGAGAAAGCAGAAGCAAAGAGGAAGGTCTTGAGGTGCTTCCAGAACTGGAGATGGTTCCCCTCAAGTTCAAGTCAGGCAGGAAGTCTATTCCAGGGGGAGGGCCCTGCCGCGGAGAGAAATCTACCCCCAGCTAGTTGCTCTGAGAAGCGGATGACCCTGACATGCATGGTGTGCATCACACACACCTGCAAAACAGGCCATGGCCATCACTGTCATGTCACTCAAACCCTCCCAAACCACAACATGACATGGCAAGCAATACCCATACACCAACACAGTAACGATAAGGTACACATTGCCATGTCCTAAATGTACAGTGGCATCAGACAATGATGCCTGACACGGAATCAGATGAAATGACAGACCAACAGAATCTCCTACCCAAATTAAGTCATTTCCAATTGCATCACAAGAGTCGTAGACGTAACATAACAATGAATGCCTGTCTACATGCACATTGTGCATTGCTAAATCAACACTGCAGCTCATGTGTGCAGTGTCCTACTCCTGCAACACACTGCTCAGCGCACAGCACAGTGAACAGCCATTGTGTGTGATGCACACCCTGAGCATCACATCTAAGTGACAGACCACATCAAACAGCAAATTAGGCATGTACAGGATCCATAATCGGTCACAGAACATGTGCTGCAGGGACACAGTGGGCCCCAGAAGGCAAACAGTGTACACGTGGATATGCAAGGGTGGGAGTACATGTAGTGCATCAGAGTGCAAGCGTGTGGTTCTGCAAGGACATGCACTCCACATATGCATGTGCACTCAAGTGACCATTAGTGTTCTCTACACATCACATGTGAACATTCCCCATGTGTACACCACAGCATGTCAAACCACAACTATCCCCTCGCACCTGAAAGGAAAACACAACACATGAACAGGCATTGATCAGCAGAACACAACATGTACATAGGATACCACCATTACAATGTCAGAGTTCCCATCACACTGCAGGGCAAGGCAACTATCAACAACAACCCCCCCCCTCCCTCACAAATGACCATGACTCAATGAACAACTGCACCTGGGTCATGGAGCCTTCAGACCTCAATTCCACCTGGCCACAGGATCATCTTTACCCTTCGTCACCATCTCCCACCTTGTGTGTAAAAAGGTGCCTGCACCCTCATAATCAATGTCCAAAATCACAAAATCCAAGCCAGAAAAACGAAACAGAACACTCTCCAGTAGATGACTTGACGTAGCAGTACCACACAAAGGCCAAGTACTACCACAATGATGCAACAACCAAGGTAGCACAGCAAAACAATTTCACGACAGGATGTGAGACATGTGTGGTACATGACATAGGATGATGCACCATGAACGGATGTGTACTGTCACAGGTCCCCTGTACAGGCGCGGGAGTGTCACGAAACAACCACCCCCACCATGTCCCGGGTGCCTGCAAGGTGAAACTCACACAGGCCCCTGAGACCCTGGTTGGGAAGGAGGTTCAGGGATATGCAGTCGGGACAGGTGTTGACACACTGAATGACTGGAATGAGTGGCAGGAGAGGGGTGGAGGAATGACACATGAAACTAGGGAATGCACGAAAATGTACTACCTGCATGAACACATACACAATCCAAACAAACTTGGACATCATTGTCATGGCCTTCTGTAGTCCAGGCTCAGGATTGGTACGAACCAACTACCCCCTCTAGGGTTTTGGCGCCTGCAAGTTCAGGGCTTACACAGGCATCCGCAACCCCAGCGGGGAAAGAGGGTCAGGGAACGTTGCTTGGATAGGAACGGGAAGCAGGAACACCGGGTAGAGGGTACAGGGTTCAAAATTGCATAGGATCACGGGTGATTAGGGAGAAAAAACATACCAAATTGAACCACACATACATCCATGCATTAGTACACTCCCCAGCAAGCCTATGCAGAGCAGTTTGAAAGAAAAAAAAAAGACACTTAGCTCTGGTTTTGAGTGCTGGCCTCCTGCCTGCACACTCTCAGGTCTGGTTACAGGAGCACTGCAATGCTGCAAAGAGAGCCACAGTCAACAACCTGTACGTGCCAATTACACAAAAACACAACACCAAACATGCCCCATAGCAACAAACTACTCTACAAACAGACAGTCTGGGGTCGATGCTTCGTACCCATATATAACATCACCCCTGTGACGGGTCATACACAGTCAATGCAGTAAGTCAGCCGCTGGTGGGTGCGTGGCAAATGGAACACCAATGTGTCACAATTCACTCAACATGCAATGTTCCCTGGGTAAGCAGACAGGCCCATATAGCAAGCCATGACTACAGAGCAAGTTGCGGACCACCATGACCGAAACAAAGTTGCCAGTGCATTTATCATTAAGTACATGGAAAAGACATGCACTGCACCCGAGTATGTCCTTTGCTGTATGTCCCTGTGCGCTGCCCCTTTCCATGTCTCGAAGGCTACATGGTTAATACAAGTGCCTCAATGGACCTTGGTGTACCGGAGGGTATGTGCCACTGCCCCTGATTGTGTCCCAGACAACCCTACTATCAACAGCCATCAGTCCACAAACACATCTGAGCTGCATTGTGTGCTTCAACACCAATATTCGTCTAAGCTCACCCTCAGTGCTGTGACTAAGCCTGCATGTGCAACTCGCCTGGTGCAAGCTTTGCTGTGTCGTGGCCCCCCTGTGATGCTCACTTTTCCTGGAGTTCCTTGGAACATGTCAGCAGTTCTAGGATGTGGGTCTGCAATCACTGTGCCTCTGCTTGTGCACACATGTGCATGTGGGCACCAACAAACGGGTCCAGATTTCCGTCATCCAATGGGCCATGTCTGCTGGCAAAGGTGCTCTGGAGGCTCATCCCCCTGCAGAAAGGGCATGAAACACATGATTAATGCTTCCAAGTCATCTGTGTGTGTCTCATCAGGCATCTCATTACTTGACCATGTCAGAGAGTCACATCACAAATCACACCATCAGTCCGTCTTTCACATCCAAAGTGTGGAACACTATCTACAGCATGAATTGCAACAAGCACGTGTACAGGAAAGATATGAAACATACTACACAATGCATGGCAATCAATGTACACATTAATCATGACACACCCCATCTAGTAAAAGCTGAACAGTGGACAATAACACCAAAATCATCCCCACTAGGGGTGTCAACACAAGTCACACAGCACCAGACATGCCACAGATATGACAGTCCAAAGCCCTTGTGTAATATTCTGTAACACCGAACCATCCTTGCTAGCCCATGGATAAGGGAGGCAGGAGTGGCATATGTGAGTCAAGGACCCCAAGCAGCAAACACATACACAAGACAACCATGAAGGGCCCAGCTGGAACAGACAGTGGATGCCTTCAAAAGCCACAAAGCACCGCACCGTCACATGAAAGCACAATAGACTAGCAATTTTAAACTAAATCAACTATTAACTAATTACACTAACAATGGAAAACCTACATTACCTATTTAAACTAACTATCAAACAGAAACTTAACTAACTAAACTAAACAAAAAAACAAAAATGGCCACATACTACCCGGGGGGGAGGGGAGGAACCCAGGAGGGGGGGTGGTACAGGGTGCTGCTCAACATCCACATGCGATGATGCCGAGCCAAAAAAAAAACCTCCATGGGCTCAACGCCTGCACAGCCCGACCTATGTGGGAGATAGATGGTTGTCCGAGTCTGGCTCATCCTGGAAAGGAGGACGTGGCACAGTAGCCTTGCCACGCCTAGCCTTCCTCTTGCAAGGTAGCACGTGTAACACGGAGTTCCTCCTGCAAGGCCTGGCTGGACAACCGCTGCACCTCCCGGCAAGCCTGTAGCTCAGCCGAGATGGTACGCTCAAGCTGTGCAAACCTCTCCTCTGCCTGCTGCCTCTGGGACATCATAAGGACACCCAGAGTGCATCTGAGGGAAGCATACTCCTCCCTCAGGGCATCCATGTGCGCCTCTGCGTGAGCAGCAATTGCTTGACGCAGAGACGACATTTCAGCCTGGCGTGCCCTGTCTGAGGCCGCCATGCCCAGCCTGAGCGAGCGGGCCGTGGTCCGTGCCGCCTGCTGCTGGAGAAGCACCTGCCTAGCAGGGGGAAGCACAGATCGGGCCACACGCTCCATACTCTCAGCTATGTTCTCCATTGCTGCCCCCTGCCGTTCGGAATTTGCAGTCATGTCTTGCTCCCACTCAGTATACAGCGGTTGCGCGTGGCAACCGCATTGCCGGGCTTGACCCCTGTGGGACCCAAGGACCGGGGGTCCTCGCTGTGTTGGCACCGCCTGCGTCTGCATGACTACATGCCCCCGTCGACGTGATCTCCCAGGCATATCAGTGACTGGTGTGGAGGGTGACCCTGCATCCCGATCCACCACGGGCGGAGGAACCAAGACTGTCTGATCCCTCAGTGCAGGTGTCGCAGACAGAGGAGTGTCCACATCAGAATCACTCACCCCTGACACATGGACTTGATGCTCATCCAACTCTACATGGACGTCAGAGTCGTCATCAAGGCTGGACTCATAGGCAGCCAGAGACAAGATGGACTGCAGCACTTGGGGGTTTTTATGGCCTACCACCCCACGACCCCCACTAGTGCCGGGTTGATGTGGTGTTACCAACCCTGTGTCTGGCATGACAACACCATCCTCCGCCTCCATTGCGTCATCACCTGAAAAATAGAGAGAAAAAAGGTCACTACACATGTCAGAGGCACTCGACACACACACCCACCGACAGCAAAGGCATCCGGTAGACATGTGACACACAACACATGACCTGGCATGCATGCTGGGTCTACTTTGAATAGCTTCTGTGATCAGACCTGTTGAAAGGTGGCAGTTTCCATGGAAGTGGGTCTATGCAGTGCAGAAAATGTGTATGCCACTCACTACCTACATGTACAAGCACTCCATGGTGTGTGCCAGGAAATGTGAAGGCAGTGCAATGTCAAATTCAGACATCACGTGCATTGTGCATTCAATGTGTACCATATCTTGAAGCCAAGCACCCCTCCACCCCAGTACCAAAGCAGGGATGCCTAGCATGGTATCAAAAGGCTGACCATACACCTGTGTATTGACAGGCAGTGTTGACTGGCATCAACAGCTTAATGTGATTCAAATTACAACACTGCAAATGATGCTGGGACAGTAGGCAGGACACATGATGAAAACTCCGGAGGCCGCCCACGTGTGAAGAAGACACAACAAGAGTTGGACAGAGTCATTGGCCATTGAACTGGCTGAGGCCTGTGAGCCACACAGATTGTCAGAGCCTAAACATGTGTGCAACGCAGGACTGAGCCACAGTTGACATGGGAAGGCTGATGAGATGGCAGGCAATGTATGTAACCAAGGACTCATATTACAGTGATCATCCAGTCAGGGACACATAGGGGCATGCGTGCAATGCACATGGAGCATGAATGGGCACTCATGTCCCTGCGGGACATCTGACCCATGCACAGTACAAGTGAGATACCCTGCATCGAGTACTAAGGCTGTACCACACAGCATATGTCTGGCAGATTCTACGCTGGAAGTTAGCATCTACACAGGACACATGAACAATAAAGTACACATTGGCAAGATTGAAGCAGACCAGTGCAAAGGTGGAACTGGGGTGCAGAGCGGCGGAGGAGGGGCAAGGGAGCATGCCCACATGGAGTCCCGCATGCAGGCAGAGGAGACATGCATGACGGAAGCATTGCATTACTTACACATCAGAACCATGTAGTCATCACATGTAGCAGCAATCATGCACAACACATCCCACAAGTGAAACACACACGTCCTCAACAAACACGCATCAACACTCACTGGACTGGGCATCAAAGTCCCGCATCTCTCCCACTCCTTCGACCAATTCAGGTGGTATGAACTCCGCAACGAGAGCCTCATGCGGAGTGAGCTCTTCCTCCTCTGGTGCAGGCCCACCGCCAGTCACCAGAGTCAAGTTGTAATTAGAGGCACGCTTAGCCTTAGTGCTGCGCTTGATGTCATTCCAACGCTTTTTGCACTCCTGCGCCGTGCGCACCTCATGGCCGAATGAACTGACATGTTCCGCAACATGCTTCCAGTGGGTGTCACGTTGGGCAGCCGTAGTCTGACTATTGGCACCCACTAGCATGTCACGGCTGTGGCCCCGCACGTAGTCCACGAGGAAGTCCAGTTCCTGCTTACAGAAAGGCTTCTTCCTCGATGTGCAGGAGGTTGTGGCTGTGTGTGGGGTCTCAGTCTGTGCTGCAGGTGCAACCTTCCTCCTCTTGGACTGTGGCGCAGACCCTGGCTGGCTAATGCCGCCCTGACCAGTATGGCCAGTGGGTTCGGTGGATTGAGCCAAGGGAGTGGCAGGTGGAGGGATGAACAAAGGCCTGACTTGTGTCAGTGGCAGCTGGGTGCCCACTAATGGACCGTGCGCAGCAACATCAGCTGTGGCAGGGTCATTGACCGCAACGGTCCTGGTTGGCAGACTCACAACCGGGGTGCTGTTGGGTGCATCTGCCCCTGCACTTGCCAACACCCGGCTGTTCGGGGCAGCAGATGACATGACTGCCCCAGGGACACATGTCTTGGTCTGAGCAGCCCGGCGTGCCCCTATGTTTTCCCCCCTGGCCTGTTGGAGATCTACCAAGGGCTCTTCAAGTGCCAACGCAGCCTGCGCTGGCAGACCCTGCGCCTGGGTGGCGGTGTCCACAGCTGCATCTACAGCTACCACTACCCTTGGGCCCGTGGCAGTCGATGGAACGGACTGCCGGGTCGTACGGGTGCCAGTGCCAGATGCAGGAGCTGCATTCCCCCGGAACCACAGGGGGTGGTGGCATGGCTGCACCGACACATGGCACAACATTGTGCTCAAGTGGCGCACCCCTGCCTCTTCCCCCTCTGTGGCTGCCCTGGACACCCTGGAGTCCCCCTACACCCTGGTCACTACGGCCACGTCCCCGACCACGCCCGCCACGAGGAGGACGCCCAGCTGAGGCGCCCCTCACCTTTGGTGCCCTCCCAACCATGGCACAGATGTAGTATTGCTGGCACAGATGGAGTGGTGCCAATGGGAGGTGTACACCACAATTGACCTGGGCAATTGAGGTGAAGGGGGTGGGAAGCAAGATGTTAACAGCCACCCTGCACCTGCAAGGCTGTATGTGACCCCGGTGATGTGGTGACGGGTCACGCAACGCTCAGGCACCCCAAAACTGCAGTAAAACCGTGCACGCAACCCTGCAGCCTACGTGCGTGGATTCAACCTCCCGGAGTACGCAGTGGCACCCAGTAACACGAATAACGCGTACGCGTGGGACACGCAGGCTACTATGACATCGAAAATGGGTGCGATACACAGGGGCACCCGCAGTGGGAAAAAGAGTGTGTGCGACTCACCGTCTGCCTAGCGCGATGCAGAAAAACACGCGTAGCCAATACCCCCCGCCAAAAGAAGAGATACGTCCTTGATAGCTGTGAAGTTGTGATGGCGCGCGAAACAACAGGAAGCAGCAACACACGTCGGTCTCCACGAAAGGCACGTACAGCGAACTGCTGGGCCCGCGCACCTTTAACCCGTGCTGAGGGAAACGCACGCGCGCGTCACGTCACTTACGCGCATGGGCCCTTTCCTCGTATTACACGCGGACATGCAGTTTTTCACGCGCGCTGAAATGCCCATGCACGCCTGTACGCGTCACGTCACAGGGGCGCTTGCGCTTGAGGGGCCTTCTGTCCAATGAAAAAGCGTATGCGTGCAGACACGCTTACGCGCTAAGAGCCTTTCCTCGAATTACACGCTGACATGCAGATTTTTCACGTGCCAAATCACTCCGTATCAAGCTGGCCACGGGTAAGCACACGGAAGACCACGCCTGCCCCCCAGAGCCCCGAGCACGCTCCCACCTGCCATCTGCTGCTGCCTGACTGCCTGCTGCCCACGTGCCCTGCCATTTGCTGCCTGCACATCAGCCAGGGGTGCTGTTGCTGTGACCACCCCTGCTGGAACCGAAGACTCCCGACTGGGATTCCATCGCTCCACAGCCCAGCCCCAGGACCCAGTTGCCCACCCACTCCTGCCTCTGGGGTTGTCATGTCGGGGCAAACACCATCTGAGACCACTGACAACCCCCAGCCAGAGAGGCAGAGTGCCACCGAAGTTGGTGTCCTGGTGGAGCAAGTCCTGGGGCAGTTTGATGCCCTCTTCGGAAGTTCCCATGCCGACAAGGAAGGATGGCGGACTCGGATCTGGACTGACATCGTGACTGCCATCAACACGGAGGGGGTGGCAGTCCGCGACTTACAACATGTCAAGAAGCGCTGGGAGGACTTCAGGTCCAGGAGGCCACTTGAAGGCAGCGGATGACAAGGGGCGCCGGGGCCACTTGTTGGAAGAACAGATGAGGGTCCTGGAACTCATATCCCCAGCGCTCCACGTCCAGGTCCTTGAGAGGCAGACCCGTCTGGAGTCGAGCGGTAAGTGTACATGCATCCTGATTGTGAGCTGTGCGTGTGGTGATTTTTCAGTAGTGTGCAGGTTGCACATCTGTTTGTATGGGGTCGAGTATGAGTGGGGGTGTACAGGGCCGTGGGGCTAACACATGGAAGGGCTGGAATGTGTAAGACATGGATGGTGCTTGTGTGTGTAGGCTTGCATGCCAAATGCAGTCGTGTGGGCACACATGTTTGGATGAATGTGTATGTAAGAAAACATGTCCGTGATGTCACGCATGTATGTTGTTTTCATCTGCATGTATCAGCACTGTGTACATGTGCATGTGTGTGTATTTTATAAGAGTGCAACAGTGTTGCAACATGGATGCATGTGACAGCGACATGTGGAAGTCTGATCGGCAGATGTGACATGGATGCCCGTCTGAACACTGCGACACTTGGCAGAGGTGTACACATGCATGCAAATGTGGTGGTGTGTGTACATGTGTGGTGCACTTCCTGTGTTGCATGTGATGTCTGGCTCACCTTTGCCTGCTCATGCTGTTGTATGTGTATGGATGGTGCTGGCAGTTGTGGTATGGCTCATGTGTGCGAGTTGAAATGACATGTGTGTTGGGGATTGTGATGACCTGTCTGAGGTTTGCCAATGCCACTCATGTACAACTGTCATGTGTGTATGTGTCCATTGTACGGTGCACTGATGCCTGTGTTTTATTTCTCCCTGTCTGCAGTGGCAACTGATGAAGAGGGCGGAGAAGGTGCTGTGGAGCACAGCGGCGGGGATCTCACCGCCAGCCGGAGACGCAAGGCCCGGCTCCCCTCCCATGTTGTCATCTCGTCGGGGAGTGAGGAGTCCGGTGCCGCGTCCCAGGCCGCAGCTGCCGGGGGGAGGTCCAAGAGGCGGAGGTTGGAGTTGGACTCCTCGGCAGCTAAAGGGGCAGCTGGGAACCCACAGGGCCCAACGGGGGAAGATGGCACGGAGTCATCCAGGTTGGTGGGGGGTTTGGTGGAGGAGGAGGCCATGCAAGCAACAGAGACGGGGTCTGGAGGTGGGGATCCCACTGGTGCTAGTGGTGCAGTGCAGGACCAGGGACAGGAGGCAGCACAGGCCGCCTCGGAGGTGCCTGTGTGCAATCCTGTCCCTGATCCTGTCCTGCATCATCCAGACCCGTTTTCAGGCAGGGGATGAGCTCACGTCAACTGGCCTTCCTCTGCCTGCGGACGTGGCTATCCGGGTCCGGGCTGAGCCTGTTCTGACTGGTGTGGCGTTGCGTCAACGGGCCATGCGAGGTGACCTGCAGTCTTTTCATGAGGAGACTGCACGTCATCTCGAATGGCTCGTTGACCACGTCAGCCTGCTGGGACAGGTCACCCAGGCGGGATTCCTCCGTATGATGGGGCTTGCTACGACTCCCTCCTCAACTGAACCCCCTACGCGCCAGTCGTCCTCCGTGCCATCTTCCCACCCATCAGTCACCTGGGTGCCCTGTGGAGCTGCCTCTGACGGTGCGGCCAGGCTGGTGGAGGAGGCATCCCTGCCACAGTCGGGAGTCGGACGTCCAGCAGGGGTGGCCACATCAACGACTGCACCCCAGCCGGCGGAGGATGTGCAGGCAGCAGGAGGCAGTGCACGGGCAGAGGCACAGCAGCAGCAGCAACGTGGTGGGAGCCATGAAGGCTCGGGGCCTTCAACATCGGAGGGGCAGGCATCGGCCGGAGGGCAGGAGGACCCAGGACAGGGAGTGTCTTCCGTGTGGCAGCGGTTGGGCCACACCATAGATGCGGAGCGGCAGCGGGCGGAAGAGGCACGGCTCACAATGGTCAGGGCGGAGAACACCATGCGGAGGGCCCTGAGGCGGGCCGAGTGCCTTGAGGCAATCCTCAGGGGTTTGGAGGTGGACACATCGACGGCCCTGTGGACCCTCGGGGCCATGGAGGAGGACCGCCTCCGGGACATTGAGCAGGAGTTCGATGATGCCCTGGCCCGGGACATCCACAAGTGAGCCGTCAAACTAGCCCGCTGCCCTTGTACATAGTTATGTAGGTAGTGTTAGGTTTAATTTTTTTTTTGATTTAATTTGGACCTTTCGGACACTGGCCACATTTTTGTATATAGTTTATTTTATTAGTTAGTGTAGTTCGATAGGACCCTGGCTTGTTCCCATGTACATAGTTCACTGTTGGATTGTATTTTTCTTTCACATTTTACCCATGGAGCAATGGCTTTCTTTTTTATTTCCCATTGGATTTTGTTTTGTGGACAGTGACTTTGGACACCATTACTTTGGAATATGATTTTTGGTTTTGCTTTTTTCAACGGACATGCTTCTTTTAATTTTTGTACATTCACATTTATGTTTCTTTATTTTTGATTCTATTTATGTTTGCTTTAATACATATTTTTTTCATACTTCAATGTGTAGTATCATCTCATTGGTTTTATGCATTTCATGATATGGGTTTTGATATTCACTGACACCCATTGGGTGTATGTGAGGGAAATGTGTTTTTTTAGGAACTTGCAATTGGTGTTCTGTCATGTAATTGCCAATTATGAGTGGGTGGATGCAATACTCGGGTGGGTGTTTCGCATTTGGAGGCTGACCATAGGGACCAGGGATCTAGATTGTGATGACATGTTGGCGGGGAACATGAGTTGGACATGGGTGGGAGCCTGCTGTCAGGTGCCCCACAGTGCTGGGGGGTGGGGGTGGTGGGGAACATGAGTTGGACATGGGTGGGGGCCTGATGGCAGGTGCCCCACAGTGCTGGGGGGTGGGGGTGGTTGGGAACATGAGCTGGACATGGGTGGGGGCCTGCTGGCAGGTGCCCCACAGTTCTGGGGGGTGGGGGTGGTGGGGAACATGAGGTGGACATGGGTGGGGGCCTGCTGGCAGGTGCCCCACAGTGCTGGGGGGTGGGGGTGGTGGGGAACATGAGTTGGACATGGGTGGGGGCCTGCTGGCAGGTGCCCCACAGTGCTGGGGGGTGGGGGTGGTGGGGAACATGAGTTGGACATGGGTGGGGGCCTGCTGGCAGGTGCCCCACAGTGCTGGGGGGTGGGGGTGGTGGGGAACATGAGTTGGACATGGGTGGGGGCCTGCTGGCAGGTGCCCCACAGTGCTGGGGGGTGGGGGTGGTGGGAGACATGAGTTGGACATGGGTGGGGGCCTGCTGGAGGGTGAACCGCACTGCTGGGGGGTGGGGGTGGTGGGAGACATGAGTTGGACATGGGTGGGGGCCTGCTGGCAGGTGCCCCACCGTGCTGGGGGGTGGGGGTGGTGGGAGACATGGGTGGGGGCCTGGTGGAGGGTGACCCTGCACTACTGGGGGGTGGGGGTGGTGGGAGACATGGGTGGGGTCCTGGTGGAGGGTGACCCTGCACTGCTGGGGGGTGGGGGTGGTGGGAGACATGGGTGGGGGTCTGGTGGAGGGTGACCCTGCACTGCTGAGGGGTGGGGGTGGTGGGAGACATGGGTGGGGGCCTGGTGGAGGGTGCCCCTGGTGGCTGGGGGTGCAGGGGGACATGCGTTGGTGGGCAGTAGTTCAAGTTGACATTTGGGTTGACTGGGGGGCATGGCCATGGTGGATGGGGTGCCTGCAGGACATGTGCAGGGTAGGCCCCTGTGGTGTGAGCCACCTGCAGGGGCCGTGGAGGGTGTAGAGGGAACACCTGGGAGGACCCACACGTGCAATTCACGTGTGGTGCTCCCCGCGCACCCCTGTAATACACGTACCCTGATGGAATCGCGTGTGGAACTTCCCGCGCACCCCTGAAATACGCGTACCCTGCTCGCACGGGGTCAATCGCGTGTGGAACTTCCCGGGCACCCCTGAAATACACGTACCCTGATGGAATCGCGTGTGGAACTTCCCACGCACGCCTTGAATACACGTATCCTGCTGATGTTGCGTGTGAAACTTCCCCCGCACCCCGGAATACATGTACCCTGATGAAATCGCGTGTGGAACTTCCCGCGCACCCCTGAAATACACGTACCCTGCTGCAATTGCGTGTGAAACTCGCCCCGCACCCTGAAATACACGTACCCTGCTGAAATTGCGTGTGGCACTTCCCGCGCACCCCTGAGATCCACGTACCCTGCTCGCACGGGCCCATTCGCATGTGGGACTTCCCGCGCACCCCTGAAATACACGTACCCTGCTGAAATCGCGTGTGAAACTTGCCCCGCACCCTGAAATACACGTACCCTGCTGAAATCCCGTGTGGCACTTCCCGCGCACCCCTGAGATACGCGTACCCTGCTCGCACGGGCCCATTCGCGTGTGGGACTTCCCGCGCACCCCTGAAATACACGTACCCTGCTGAAATCGCGTGTGAAACTTGCCCCGCACCCCGAAATACACGTACCCTGCTGAAATCGCGTGTGGCACTTCCCGCGCACCCCTGGAATACGCGTACCCTGCTCGCACGGGCCCAATCGCGTGTGGAACTTCCCGTGCACCCCAGTGATACACGTAGCCTGCTTGCCGTGCTGGTACAGGGTTAGCGCAGCCCTTTGCGCTGGATTGGGTATATTGATGGCTTTTCCCTGCGCGAGAGGCGTTCTTGGGGGCGTAACTGGCGCTGCTGCAGGGTCGCTGCGCCACTGTGCGCCACGGCTGGTTTTGGTGGCTGGAATCCATGAATATGCTGTGCGCGGAAATGGATTTTAGCGCACGCGGCTGGCGCAGGGATTCGCACGTGCACACTGTGCGCCAGCCGCGTGCGCCACTTGTGCGCTGAATTCTATGAATACCCCCTATGTGTTTTCCTTTAATTTCCAATTACCAAAATCTTCCCATACCCATTTGAAACGCTGCTTGGGATGTCTGTCCCCATGATGGTGGGCATATGCTGAGGAGAGGAGCGTGCCTCGGTGAAGCACCGCAGAAACGGAGGGGCTCCCGTGGAGTTGAAAAGACAACTGCGTCCGGGAGCCAGAGACCTCCCTCCTCACATATTAAAAGGTATAATTTTGAAATATGCAGTCACAACTTATATCAGATTTAATTGTAAATGAACCAATAGAAAACATTCACAATGCAATGGAAAAATCGTTTTGGCTTTATTTTGAGAAAGGCAATGTTTGAGAAAGAAACTCAATGGGAAAATCGTTTTGGCTTTATTTGAAAAGTAAGGTTTGGAAAAGGAACTCAAATGGGGGAATCGTTTTCTAGGCTTTTATTTGAAAGGTAAGGTTGGGAAAAGGAACTCAATGGGAAAATCTTTTTTCAACACACGTTAAAAGGACATGCAGTGCTTTGGGATTCTGGTTTGGGATGCACAGGAATATATGGGAGATTTTGTTTGACCCCCTCCCAATTCACTTGACAGGTAGCGTTTTAGGGTGACTTCTTTTGGGATTCAGGACTCACCCTTCTGGACAAAGGTCAGGGGTTTCAGAAGGACAGTCACCCAAGTCTTAATTGTCTATACTGGCTCTAACACACTGGGCATGAACTTTGTTCATTTTGAACTCTAACAACACTCAGTCTGTGAGGTTCTATATAGGAATTAATTGATTTAACCTCAATTCAATGCGCTAAGGATCTACACAGCTTACGCCCTCCCCATAATTTAAAGGAAAGGATTAAGGTGGCTGTTCCCAACACAATTCAATTTAAATGGATATGGTGATGTATTATAGTGGAATCAATTTGAAGTGAATTTAATATAAATGTGCCAAGGGTCTTCCCAGTACCACCCCATAAACGCTATGCGAGATGGAAATTAAGGCTGGCAGTTCCCCCTACCTCCCAGAGCTTTGGGATATATCTACTCAATTACATGGGAGGCCTTGATTATGGGACATCAAGTGCTCCTCTGAGGACAGCACAGATCTGGTAATGGCTTCAGTCATGGATTTTCTCCTGCGCCCAGACCTCCTCTCGCTCTTCTGATGGGGTCTCAGCTAGTTTCTAGATTTCCCTGTCACTGTCTCTAATGCAAGTATTGAGACCTCTCTGCTAGTTGTTCTTTGCAAAAGTCTGGCAGTAGACTACCTCCAGGAATAAAGTGGAAAAGCCCTGATCTGATGCAAAATTGACCTCTTATAGGGCTGATGACACTCCTACATTATTATAATTATCATGGTATGGATTGGTTAGTTTTCTCCCTTCATCTCCCACCAAGACGCCCACTGCCTGCTGATAGGACCAGGAGTTGGGAGATGTGTATGATGTAGCCCGAGGGAAGAGGAAAAGTACATCATTTCAAAATGACATGTGGGTTTTACCTTTTTGAGCTCGTTAATCTAACAACATGGCAGCTATGCTAATTGTTCAGATAACTACATGAATCTGTATATTTTTGGATTCTACATTTTATGGCGAGTCGGACAATATACATTTTATTTTGGCACGCCCTTTTTGGGCGGAACTATCATTTTCTGCGATTTGCTCCTGAGCCGAAATAGTCAAAAATGGGACACTTCCCAATTTTTCACGATATATCAATTCACCTATTTTCCAGTTCCTCAGACTTATGAAAATGCCAGAATCATAATTTTTTATCATATCTTAAGTTATGTACATCACAAACAAATTTCGTTTTTACATGGCCCAAATGGCTTTTTATCCCCTTTAAAATGAGTCTGGGGTGAGCTCAGGGAAAACACAATGCTCTTTTTATTTAGGAAAATGTGTTAAATGTTTAACATATGGCAATGCATTGCATGGGACCTCCAGTTTCACACTGAGATCAAACCCAAGCAGTTTAATTTCCTCCAAATCACATGACTGGGTAATCTGGCTTTTTAGCCCATGTGATTCTGTCATCCCCTCATGAGCTTCAAAGGTCCCTGCTCAGTGCTAATGCACAGTTTAATGGTGAGGTTTGACCTTAAGGGTCATTTCTGTTGGTCATGTTATCTTGTATCACCGGCAGTTCTCTGTATTTTTAACATATGGATTGAAAACCAGACCTGTTTCCTTGGTGGGCCCAGCCCTAAAGGTTTTGGGGTCAAAGATTCAGCTCAGAGAGAAAAACAAGTTGCAGTTCACAATTCTGGAAGAATAGAATTTAAAATTGACAATGTGGGGACACATGACCTATTGTGTTTCATCTGGGCCTGCAAATAATCTCTTTGTTTACATAATGTTTAAACTGAAATAAGATCTGTCTGGATATTAGTCACACAGATAGGCCATAGTTACATAAGAAACCGGTGTTCACTTTTACACTTAACGAAATAGGTGTCATGCCTGCTAGGCCCTCTCACGTCCGAGTTCAGCACCCTACATCTACAGCCCAGAGATCAGCCAGACCATTTTATACTCGGTGGCGACTCTGGGGAAAGATTCCTGGTAAACGCCTTCATTTCCGCTAAACATGGCGAACTTCTTTGTCAAACACGCTGCACACATTATCAGTCCACTCGATAAGCATGCGTGAGTATCACATGACTGACGTCAACGCGCTACTCACGCATTTTACGTCAGCTGACTCTTATTTAAACGGAAGTCTCCCGCTATTCGGCGCTTCTGATCGTTGTTTCTTGGATCTTCGTTCCGGAGCCTGGTTCTACTTTGCTTCTAAGCAGCTTCCAATCTGCTTACCCTTTGCTAGCCGGACCCGCGCTGCTATTTCTGGTGGTTCCTGAACTGCCTTTCCTTTCTGCCAGCTGGATCCGCGCTGTTGTTCTTCTGGTCTCCTGTTTCATTCCAAAGGTCCAGCCAGTCTCAGTCAATTGTGGACATTCATGTTCTAGGATTACCTCCTCATCCCAATCCTCCAATTATTTCTACTTTCAAGAACTGTGCACTGAACTTTATGGACGCTATCCGGTGTGCACCGACCCGTCCCTAGTGCGGCCCTCGTTCCGTTCGGGTTAGTCTCCTTACTAACCTCCCCTTTTCCTTCGTTGGTTTTTATTTTGGATTTCTTCCTGGAACTCAATTTCATCCTCCAGTCCACACAACTACAGGTTAGTGCATATCCTGAATCTGACACATACATTTTATTAGGTTTAAATTGAATAGTGATTAAAACTTATCATTCTTATCCTACAGACTGGTGAATCCATCCAATATCTGGACCTTTCCACTAATTACTCTTTCAGGCTGTGTTTGTTAATTATAGTCTGAGAGTGGCATTGGTTGGAAGGTTTCAATCATCAAATTCTTCTCCTTAGAAGACACTCAGAATAGTCAATCGGGAGAAGCTCTACAGGAACTCAACTTGTATCCTTTATATCGGAGTATCCTTTTTTGGTGTCGTTCTAATTATATTCAGTAACCACAATAATTCTGTAATCTAAATCTTAACAATAGGCCTGTCCCTATAAATGTTGGCATTTTATCTGTTGAAAGTAAGTCTCTTTATTCCTGAAAATACAGTCTGTCATTCGACTTTATTTCTGTAAGGCATCATTCCTCCTTTTTAGCTTCCAAATGCCCAGTGTTTAAAAATGCATCTTTTATTTCCATGTGCACTGTGGCAGTTTTGAATCTGTCAAAGTGGGCATTGTCCCTTTTTACAGAAATTCAACATCTGCAATGCCACATGTCTTTTTGGTATCCATTGGACAATGTTAGTAATATTACAGTTCTGAGTTGCACTCTACTTCAGCTGAGTGCCTGTACATTCTAAAAAAAGGCAGAGAGGCCCATTCTCGCTGTTTCACTAGGCCTCATGTTGGATGGAAAAGAAATGCTTTGGACTGGCCTGGACATTCCAATGGGTGTTGGACAAGCCAGGGTTGCTCTCCTCATATGGCCTGGCATGACCTCTCTATCTTGGACATTCTGGGGCTGTCTTTTTACTCCACAATGTAAAGAAGCTGTTGTCAAAACTGGACACTGAACACTATTTGAATGGCCTGTCACTCATTACTCGGGCGACAGCAACACATCTCATGCGCCAATTGCTGTTAACATCTAGAGCTGAACGGGAAGCATGGAAGTTCAGAAGGGGTCCAATAGAAGTTTGGTAATTATGTCATCTGATGCCATCCATAATTACTTATTGTGGGCAAACAATCCATCAGAAAGAAACCTCTTGACAAGAGCAAGAATAATTGCCTTCCCATTAGTACTACCCTGTCTCGATGGTCTGGTGGCAGGAAGGGGAGGGGTGCCCAATTTGATGTGATGCCAAGGAAGACAATTTGCATTTCATTCTTTTTGTCCAGTCTTCAAAGACATTAAAGCCCGATCGCTGGTCCCTGTTCTGAGAGACAGGCAGTTTGTGCACTGTCGGCCGGCACTACAATATTTATTAAGGGCAGAAAACCTGCAGGTGAGCTGCTCACTGCTGTCGTTTTTAAGGCAAGCTATGGCCAGAAGGAGGTGCATGTTGTCTCTGTATTCTTACTTAATGGCTGCAATGTGGATTGAACTAATCTTGGTGTACGGTATTCAGAATGTTACTAACTACTTTGAACCTGTCTTACAATTGTTGAATGGTATTTATATTGGGGTGCAGTTGTGCCCAAGGACATTGACTGCCCCGATTGTTATTTAAACCATTTCTAATCATTGTCTTGCCATATTGTTGTGGTTTTTAGATCATTTTAATGTTTGTATTTTCTTTTGTTATGCTTTTATGGGCAATGGGTGAAAAAAAGTTTTTGAATGGTAATCCTTTTTAGTGAAATCCACTACTAGTAATTCTGGGAGCTTAGGTTAGATCATATAGAAAGAAAACACACACACAATGGGCCTCATTACACGGATGGCGGAGAACCATGGCAGTATTAGCGCCATGGTTCATGCCGGTAAAATACCAGCACCGCCTTGGCGGAAAGGGGAATTACCGCCCCATTCCAAGGTTGGCGGGGCGGTAATTCCCCCTTCCACCATTGCCCTTCCCCATTCCCATTTTTGCCCATAGGGCCTAATGGGAATGGGGAAGGCGCTAATTACGGTACCGCAAATTGCGGTACCGTAATTAGCTCCCTGGGTCCCTTTGCGGGTTGGTTTTTCACGTCTGCAAAAAGCAGCGTTAAATCCCCCAACCCGCAAAGGGACCTCGTAGTAAGGCGGTAAGGATTTACCGGTACCAGTATTTTACCAGTACCGGTAAATCCTTACCGCCATCCGTGTAATGAGGCCCAATGTCTCTCCAATTGAATTAAAAGAGGGCAAGGGACTAAATGGGGAGCAACCCAAAATCGACCAAAAAACAACGGCCCATGAATCCAGTGCTTCATTTGTAAGAAAAGAAGTACCGGGGCCCAAATATTTTCTAGTACGCTTGTGACATGCTTGTGACACTGCGGGCCGGTGGGCAGTTCCCCATTACTGTGTCGACACTTTTGTGATTAAACTACAGCTGGCACCTGCTCATTGGGGTTGATGGATGCTCAGGATATCAATACTCCATAATCAATCTGAGTTTGAGACAATAAGTGCCGGGGCTCCGAAATAGGTTCCGGGGCTGAGCCCTAGCAAACACCCCCACAATTTAAGCACTGCGTGCATCCATTCAGTTTAATAATGCCAGGTTGCAAGCAATTAACAGAAAACAATTCCTTAATGCAAATGCTGTGGATGTATGAAACAATTATAAAAAAATGCCAATGTAATGAAGCAGTACATGTTGTTCAAATAAAGACACTAACCCTACGCACACCACCCATACTTCCAATCATGCCTAAACAATACTACACATGTATGGAAAAAAGACAACAATAATCACACAAATGTACAAACACACAAACAATGAATGTTGTGGTCCTGGCTCAAAGCCAAATGTGCGAACAAAAAATGTTGTAAACCTCTCGTAAATAAATCTACCCCTCGGGTATATCAGTTAATAATGACATGGTGTATTTTGAAAAACAAATACTTTAAACACAGGCGAGCTTGAGTTTCGGCTGGGAGGTTATTACATATTCATGGAACTTCTGCATTCATCAGGGCCAAGCAACAAAACTTGTTGTAAGGAACCAGTTTCTGCCAATGAAAGAAGTCATGTGCCACACAATGCTATCAAACTATACATTTCTTAAGCTAGGTGCATGCACTCACATTTCTACAAGCTATCACCAGAACCATGAAAAAGTGACAGTAGCTGCCTTTGCCTCCACCTACTCTCCTCCTCCCATTCCTGCGGCTGACTCCCACCCTGACACAGCCCTCGCTAACCTCAATCTTTCCATCGCCAACACTCTTGCCCCTGTCATGAGGGTCCGACTGAAGCCTTCCAAAAAGAGTTGGGTGCAACATCTGACAAACTGGCCTGCTGCCTCCTTCAAAGGCAACATCGACCCCCCATCCACTCCAGGAAAAGAGTCTTTATTCAATCCTGCATCTTCGCGGCATCGAATAACACGGCTGAACTGTTCGAAGTCTGCAAGGAACTGGTCAATCCTGCCACAGCCTCTTCCTCTGTCACACCCACCCAGGACCTATGCTCTGCCCTGGCTACACACTTCATCACAAAAACCCAAGACATCCTTTCCTCCCTCTCTTCCACACCACAGCATACACCAACACCGGATCCTCCCTTGGCCCCCTCTCCACTTCCCCTCTCTTCTCTCTCACCCCTCACACCAGATGAGGTCACGAGATACCGGCCTCGATAAAAAACCATTAAGGACAATATTGACACCCTTGCATTTGCCTTGGCTGATCTCTGCAATCTCTCCTTTTCCACTGGAGTTTTCCGAACTGCCCTTAAGCACTCCATTGTGCACCGTCTGTCAAGAAACCCTCTTCCGACCCCTCCATCACTTCTTTCCTGGGCAAACTCCTGGAGAAGTTGGCTTTCTCTCAGCTGACCCTCCACACTGAATCTATTGGTTGCTTCCAACGCCATCAGTCTGGCTTTAGAGCATCCAGGGGCACGGAAACTGCTCTTCTGAACACCTGTGAAGACCTGCTCTCACATCTTGACACTAACACTCCCTCTGTCCTCATTCTTCTTGACCTCTCCTCTGCCTTTGACACGGTCAACCAGAACATCCTGATCGCACGTCTCTGTAACACCCTGGAAATCACAGGGCTGGCTCTGGTGTGGTTAACCTCCTTTCTCCCTGACCGCCCAACCCAGGAGGAACTCTGAGCCTTTCTCTCGACTATAGCTCTCTCAACCTGTGGCATTCCCCAGGGTTCTAACCTATCCCCCTGGTTCTTCGGCGTCTATAAGGCTGCCCCACCACGTGTGATTGCCCCTTTCACCTCTAACTTCCAGTGTTACACAGATGACACGCAACTATCCTTCAGGCTACCCTCAGCCACCTCATCCTCCTTGCTTATATCTAACTATCTGTCCGCTATTCAGTCCTGGTGTGCTGCAAATGACCTATGCCAGTAAGACTGAGATTGTTTGCATTGGGGCCCCTGTTCCCGCTTTCACACTGGCCGGCCTCCCTTGGCCCTGCGCACGCACCCACCTGCGAGGCTAAAAACCTTGAGGTCATTTTCGACTCCACTCTCTCCATCTCCTGTCTTACTATCAGCTACACCTCCTCAGAGGTACTCTAGCTTTTCTCACTTTCCCTCAGTGCCTCACTGTCTCCAGAGCCCTGGTTCTCTCTAGGCTGGACTATTGCAACAGCCTCTTCCTGAACCTCACTTCTTCTGCCCTGCGCCCCCTGCAACTCATCCAGAACAGAACCGTGAGACTTATCCTTGGCTACAAGCCCAGGGACCACATCTCTCCAGCACTGACATCCCTTCACTGGCTCCCCGTGGCTGCAAGGATCAAGTTCAAGACCCTCTGCATTGTCCACAAGGCTTTCTGGGGCCTGGGACCTACCTACCTGCAAAGCTGCCTACCCATATACTGTCCCTCACGTGCCCGCCACTCATCTACCTCCAACCTTCTGCGAATGAGCCAGTTCTCCAAGCAGAGATTTGGAGGGAGATCATTATCCTCAGCATGTGCCTCCCTCTGGAATAGCCTCCCTGCCGCCCTCCGTCTTGAGCCTGATCTTAAGTTCCTGAAACTCCTCAAGACCTTCCTTTTCTCCCCTTCCTTCTCTCTCCCTGTGCCCTGCTAACCTAGCTATATACTCTTTCCCTCCCTCCCTCCTCCCCGTAACAGCTTGCTGAATGGCTGCCTGGTGTACCTCAGAATCTCACTAGTCCCCGGCACCCCCGCCACTCCCCCTCGCACTTGGCTCAGGGCCTTACACCCCACCCACCTCCCTGCACTTGAAAATTAACCCAAGAGTGTGGCTCTCTCTGCACTTACCCCAGTCTCCACCGACTGGGTGCACTTAGACCTTCCCCTCCCTGTCATCGTCTGTGCACTTGCACGATCCGAATGCACTGTGCCTGAAGATTGTCTCTCTGTTCTCCCTTGTCTTCACCCCTAATTGCACTGGTAAAACTGCAGAATCGCAGTCAGGCCTATTTGCTGTGTCTCAACTGTTAAATGTATTTTACGCTCTTACTCTGCCTGTGCAGACTATTATCGTCTCAGAAATTCAAGGACTCTGAGCGACTGTTGTTTTCCCCCCTGTTCCCACCCTCCTTGAGCACTTTGAAACTAGGGGTGTACCGAACTTCGGCTTCGAGTCACTATTCTGCCGAAGTTCGGCTGAAATACAGCTATCCGGCTTCGGCAGAATAGTTTCTGCGTAGAGCCTCGAAGCCGAAGTCCACTTTCAAAGAGAAGCTGCCTTCTCCCTGTTTGGGAGATGACAGCCAATCATAGAAGGTTTTACAGTGTTCAGGCTGCAGAAGCCAAATAAGCGGTTTGCCTATTAGCTTCTGCAGCCTGAACACAGAGGAAACAGCCTCAGAACGTGTTGGAATAGGAAGTGAGGGAAGGGAACAGTTCTTCCCTTCCCTCGCTTCCTATGCCAACGGACGGAGTGCTCCAGCAGATGCCAGCAGCAGACCTCCTTGACCCACAGGTAAGTGACACCCCCCTCCTCCCTCATCACGGTGAGGCCGCTGGGGGTGCGCTGGACCCCCGCGGCCTCACCGCAATAATATTGATAATGTGATTGTCCCGCGATGTTATCCCATGTCCCCCTGCCTACCCCACCCCCTCCGTTGTCCCGCGATGTTTTGCCATGACCCCAACCCTCTCCGTTGTCCCGCAATGTTCTCCCATGTCCCCCCACCCGTAGTCCCGTAATGTTCTCCCATGCCCACTCACCCCCTCCGTTATCCTGCAATATTCTACCATGTCCCCCCACCCCCTCCATTGTCCCATGATGTTCTGCCATGTCCCCTGAGCCACTCTATTGTCCCATGATGTTCTGCCATGTCCCCCGCCTCTGTTGTCCCGTGATGTTCTGCCATGTCCCCCAAACCCCTCCATTGTCCCGTGATGTTCTCCCATGTCCGCCCGCCCCCCACCCCTCCATTGTCCCGCAACGTTCTGCCATGCCCCCCCACCCCCTCTGTTGTCCCGCAATGTTCTCCCATGCCCCCCAACCCCTCCGTTGTCCCATGATGTTCTGCCATGTCCCCGGAGCCACTCCATTGTCTCATGATGTTCTGCCATGTCCCCCGCCTCTGTTGTCCTGTGATGTTCTGCCATGTCCCCCACCCCCTCCATTGTCCCGCAATGTTCTGCCATGCCCCCCCCACCCCCTCCATTGTCCCGTGATGTTCTCCCATGTCCCCCCCACCCCCTCCGTTGCGTTGCATCGCAGTATTGGCCAAATTGTCCCATAGAAAAAGGGTTAGGCTTGCTGAAAATGTGTAATATGGGGCCAATTTAAAAATTATTTCTAGGGTCTCTTTTGGTTGTGAAAATACTCAAATTGGGTTGTAAAGGGCAGCTGAATGTGTGCATCCATGATGCGTGCGTTCACATGCTCTTTACTGTCTTGCGAAGCAGTATTTCTCATGTGCTGGACAATGTATTTAAGAAACCAACTATTCGGCTAACTATTCGGCTTCGTAATTTCACTATTCGGTACACCCCTATTTGAAACACTTGCCTGTGTATAGGCACTTTATAAATAAACATACCATAAACATACCATACCAATGTGCACCAGTGAACATTTATGGCTTATTCGCGCAGCTTTTTCCTTTGTGATTGCGCCATTGTAAAACGCTTCTGTGAATCAGGCCCTTAGTTTCTAAGTTCAAAATCCACATAGCCATTGGTGTGTCTCGCGGGGTGGCTCGCGGTTTCCTCAAATTTAGACACGCATTTGGGCATGCAGGGTGCACGGTCGGTTGGCAAGGGTAGCTTTGGTGGTGACTTGGCGGGTCATATTGGTGAACTGACACAGGAAATGGCTATGTGATTTTTGAACTTAGGTACTATGTTCACTGGTGCACACAGCATGTAGAAATGTGAGTGCATGCACCTAGCTTCAGAAATGTATAGTTTGAGAGCGTTGTGTGACACATGATTTCTTCATTAGCAGAACCCGTTTCCCTACAAGAAGTTTTGTTGCTTGGTCCTGATGAAGGCAGAGGTTCTATGAATATCTATATTCATAGAACCTCCCAGCCGAAACTCGAGTTGGGCTGTGGTTAAAGGATTGTTTTTTCAAAATAAACCTTGTCATTATTAAATGATACACCCGAGGGGCAGATGTATTACTTCGGGTTTACAAATCTTTTTTGTTCTTACATTTGGCTTTGAGCAAGGACCAGATCATGTATTGTTTGTTTGTTCATTGTTTCATACATTCACAGCTTTTACATTAAAGGAAACGTTTTGTATGAATTGCTTGCGACCTAGCATTATTTACTGAATGAATGCACGGGCCGTGGTTTAGTTTGTAGATCATGTAGAAAGCAGCGTCGCCAGTCACCTTTTGATCTGTGTGGCAGCACCGCAGGTAATATAATCCTCAAATTAGGCGGGAACTAGCGCGTGGTCTTCTCAAACTGGGCGCGTGCGTTGTGCCTCGAACCTCAGAATTTACATATCAGAGACAGTGAATGTTTCCCGCGCTCCTGCCACCCTCACACTTCGTGCCTTTGAAGCTGACGTCACGAGAGGGCTGTTTGCCCAAAGAGAAACTGCTAAATTACATAACGGTGGAAGCGAATGTTGCCGACCGGTATCGACCAGCAACATAAAGACAGATATAGATATTCAAAAAATATACCCCTTGCTCCACGCAATGCCCTCCACAGTAAACACACTACTACCCTTGCGGAAGCAGAGCTTGCATTCTTTATTTATATCTCTGTGTTTGTTATAATTGTCATTATGGGGTGTCAGAGTTCTTTACAAACACATAATCTGTGCAGTGAAACACTATAGCCATAAAACTATAAACAAAAGTGCCAGAAATCCTCGCACATGGAGTAAGAACACGGTTTAAAATAGAAACCGTTTGGAAAGGAAGGCTGCATCTGAAACATCCTTTTTTTTGGCTTACTGCACAAAAACCCAGACTCATTTAAAAGTGGAAAAGGTCGCTTTAATGTGACAGGCCAAAGCTTACAATCAAAACGCTTAACTGGCTCCATGGCCTAACAAGCTAAAGACATATTTGAACAATCAATTAAATAACTTAAACATTTCCATTTTCCCCCAACAATTAAATAATTAAATAACCAATTTCCTCCCTAATGATCCCTTGGATCCTACCGTCTCCTTGCCCCTTTTCCAGGCGTCCCACTTTCTCCCAGGGGCCATGCCCCTCCAGGCTCAATACCTGTTCCCCCGGGGTGACCTGCTTGTGCAAACAGCGCCACCTCCTCCTTTCCCGTGTCATTCCCCCATTGTGCTTCCCTCCCCCCACATCAAAAGGGGCCATGCCCCCGGCGCCCCAACCCACTTCGACCCCTTTTAAACTCCCCTCTACACCAAACTCACCCTTCTTATGACCTGCAGCCAGCCTGACCTGCCACATCAGCAACATATATTACACACAAACTTTCACAATGCCCTGACCTGTCACACGAAACTACCAACCCTACCCTCCTAACAGACCCCAAAAACCATAAAAAAACTCCCCATGACATCTAGAAAACCCCCCGCATAATCCCATGAACAATGGACCCCCCCTATTCCATAACTGACATTACCCTAAAACCAAAATGAAGGGGTGGGAGGGCGGGACAATCACCAAGTCCTAACCGTCGCCTGCCTCCCGAACCTTCCCTGATCCCTTAAGTACCCCTAGGGAGGCGCTCTGCATCCCCACGGCCACTCGCTGGCCGTGTGCAGCGCCAAAAAACTCCCCGGGGGGAAACGCTTCGCGTTCCCCCCGGGGCCCCCCTTTTGGCTTACTGCACAAAAACCCAGACTCATTTAAAAGTGGAAAAGGTCGCTTTAATGTGACAGGCCAAAGCTTACAATCAAAACGCTTAACTGGCTCCATGGCCTAACAAGCTAAAGACATATTTGAACAATCAATTAAATAACTTAAACATTTCCATTTTCCCCCAACAATTAAATAATTAAATAACCAATTTCCTCCCTAATGATCCCTTGGATCCTACCGTCTCCTTGCCCCTTTTCCAGGCGTCCCGCTTTCTCCCAGGGGCCATGCCCCTCCAGGCTCAATACCTGTTCCCCCGGGGTGACCTGCTTGTGCAAACAGCGCCACCCCCTCCTTTCCCGTGTCATTCCCCCATTGTGCTTCCCTCCCCCCACATCAAAAGGGGCCATGCCCCCAGCACCAGAAAAACCCTCCCCCGAGGAGTTCTTTCTGCCCCAACCCCCCCCCCAACTTTTCTACCTCAAACTTTTTACCCATTCTCCCAGCCAAGCACCCAAGTCCGCCAGGTAGTGATTATTCCCCTACACGGACAAGTGTACCCCAACCTCTCTAAAGATAAGGA
The DNA here is from genome assembly GCF_040938575.1 of Ambystoma mexicanum. Lineage (NCBI taxonomy): Eukaryota > Metazoa > Chordata > Amphibia > Caudata > Ambystomatidae > Ambystoma > Ambystoma mexicanum. Next base: position 229,333,154 of record NC_090921.1, on the reverse strand, counting down.
GACCCTCATATGTTATTTCCTTATGGTCCATGACCTGCACTGCCACCGAGGCACAAAATTTTACCCTTTCTCTGTTTATCCCCTTCCTGGCCCGTTCTATTGCTCCCCCCTTTTCACTCCCTTCCACACTCATCGCGGCAACAACTTAGTCCATACCACCACTGCTTGAGGCCACATTTCCCGCAACCCCCCTAAGTCCCTCTTCATTTCCCTTAGCAGAGCCAACCCTGTATCTCTCACCAGGTCATTCTCCCCTGCATGCATAATCACCACCTCTGGAACCCCAAGCGTTCCCTCATCCCTGCCAATATAGGAAGCAGCTGATCCCACCGCAGGCCCCCCAACCCGTGCCGTCTCACCACCACTTCCTTGTAACTGCACCCCTGTTACCTTCCAAACCCCTTTTCTCCACTTCCTTCCCAGCCCACTTAACAATTAAATGGCCAACAAATCAAAACTTGCGCCAACTCCCCTTCCTTTCGCGCAGCATCTGAAAAAGAAAATACAAAATCACTGACAAGTCAAAATATTTCAACAACAGTTGCCCGCAAAGTCCTAACCACCTTTTCAGCACCCCCATTATCAAACTCCCTGCCGTTCCCCTTGTATTTCCCAGACCTCCAACGTCCCAATCTTTTCACCTTGTCTTCTGAAAAAAAACCCCGCCCGGTACCCTCAGATGCTGCGCCCCTCCTAAAGTAATGAGTCCCAAAATCCTCTTCCTTTTCTCCCACTGCCACCAACTCCTTCCGCAATACCCCTAGCACCTGGAACTGGGCATAAGACCTTGCTCCCACGACCCAGCCTAACCCAAGAGCCCCTTCCCTTCATATCCGTCTTAGGCCTTTTAATCTTGATGTCTAAACCTTCTTCTGTAATTTGAACATCTTCCCATTGCAGTCCCCCTACCCCTCCTTTTCCCCCGACCAACTCGGAAACCCTGAAAGCCCCCAAACAATACCCACGTAAAACAAGTCGCAACCCGCTCCCCTACAGGCAATAAACCATTTGTTCCACTTGTTGTGCCCAGTTTGTTCCTTTACATTCCTGCATTGTCCCCCCTGCACCAATTGTCCCCCCAGCACCGGGGGCCCACATGCACCCCCGTCCATGCAGGCCCTTTAGTTTATTACTCCTCTCGCCATTGCACCAGGCGCCAAACCTGCACCCCCGTCCATGCAGTCCCTTCCATATAACTCTTCAAGCTCCTCGCATCCATTACCACCTTTTTCCCGTCTGCACCAGGGGCCCTAATGCACCCCTGTCCATGCAGGCCCCTTTTCTTCCTTACTCCTCTCCACCGCTGCACCAGGGGCCAAACCTGCACCCCCGTCCATGCAGTTCCTTCCATATCACCATCTTCAAGCTACTTTCGTCCATTACCACCTGTTTCCCACCTGCACCAGGGGGCCTAGTGCACCCCCGTCCATGCAGGCCCCTTTTATTATTCCTCTCCACCGCTGCACCAGGGGCCAAACCTGCGCCCCCGTCCATGCAGACCATTACACATAAAGTCCTCTTCCGGCACCTCGCTTCTCTGCTCCACTTTTTTTTTTTTTTTTTTTTTAATTTAGCTGCACCAGGGGCCCTAGTGCACCCCCGTCCATGCAGACCCATCTCCTCACTTCCCCCCTGCTGCACCAGAGGCGCTCCCGCACCTCCGTCCATGCAGCCTGAAGCCTACTCACCTTGTCGTGCGGCAAGCGTGAGGGCTTCACCACCGTCGACCCTGCCCTCCAAACGACAGCTACCTCTCCCTTAACAATTTCCACCGTTACCTCCCCCCTGGGCCCTCCCCTACCTACGCATCTTCCTCCTCACCTTTCTCCTGCCCCCTTTAATTTTGCTCCCAACACCTTTCATCAAACCTTGTGCCCCCCCCTCCTTTACGATAAACTGAGCCCGACCTACCAGCACACCCCGATTTACCTGGCATGCGGTCCTCCCCCCCCCCTTTCTTGCCCCGCTCCTCGCCCTGACCCACTGTCCCCTGCCTGAAAACAATCTGTAACCGGATGCCGACCCGCACACCTGCTGCACTCGTGTTTAAATTTGCACATCCACCTCGTGCAGCTTTCTTTATTGAACGCCCGACATGCTGTTGAGGGCTGTCCTCCGCCTCCTCCCCCCGCCCCCTCATGGGCGGGGCGACCAAGAAAGGGCCGGTAAGGCACAGGCAGCCCACTTGCTGTGTGTAATGTCGGGGCAGGCCTTGTTGGAGCCATCCATTGCAGCCAAAGATCCATGTCTATCTCCCCCCAGACCGCCTGACTTTCCTCCGCCATTCTCGCTCTGAATTACTCATCATAGCGTACCCAGGCCAAACCCCCAAAACTCGTGAAAGCCTTCCTAATTACGTCCATATATTTAAGCAGGGCCACGCAACGCTCCGGGAATTTTTCGCAATACACGCTGGCATAAATGATAAACGCCGACGTCCAATTCTCAATGGTCACCGGGACCCTCGGGCGTGAAGCCAGCTCTCTCTCTTCCTCCTTAGACCCCTCTTTCGCTCTCACCTCCCTATGAAGCAATTTGAAGACATCCACAAATTCACCTCCCTGTATCTTCTCCCTGGTCGCTGCCATCAAATGCGCCCCCAATGGTTTTGTTATCCCCATGTATGGCAATTTCTTCTCCTTTCCCTTTACCTCCACCTCTTTATCTTTTCCCGCCTGCACCTCAAGCCCCAATGGCTCCACCACTTTGTCCGTTTGGACCTCCACTGAGCAAATGTTCTTTTCAACCCCTTCGGCTCCAAAGGCCTGCACCCCGACCTCCTTCATCACACCTTGAAGACCACCCCGGTCATCCCCCAACCGCCTATTTGTAACCCCTCTCTGCCATGCAGATGACCATTCCCTATTCCGCTCACCTCTTTCCACGCCTGCCACCTGCGGCCTGGCATCCACACCGGTGCTCCTCCTCTCCATTCTTAGAGGGCTCCTGCTGCGGGGACAAAACAAGTCAGCACAATCACCCAGCCAATAATTCCCTTGACCCCTCTCACCCTGACCCCCCTGTACTTCCCTTTCCCTGTCCCACCTTGAACTTCTTCTCTCCTCCACCCTTTCCCTTTCCGCCCTGTAATCCTCAAATTCCCATTGCCCCCCGTATTCCTCCCAACCAACTTCATCACCCCTTAAATACCATTGAGGATGCGGGCTCCTGCCCGAGATGATTTGCTGATCTTCTTCCGAGCCCGGGGCGTCCGCCCCGCCACTCCCCTGACGTCTTCTCGGCGGGGCTGTGGGAACCTCTGCCTGGTCCTCTTCTCTTGGGAGAGGCGTTCCGACCTCCACCCTGAAATCCTCGTTGCTAGGGGCTGTGCCGCGCCCTCTAGGCTCTCCTTGCGCTAACCGAAGAGGGGCCGTACCGAAACCCTCACCCTCCATCTGTACAGCAGGGGCTGCGCAGCGCCCTCCGCCCCCACTCCTCCTAACCGGGGGGGCCGTTCCGCGCCCCACCCTACCCACCTCAATTGACGGGGACCTCTCCCTCCTTCTCCCACCTGCGCTCTTCTGCAGGTATTTACCCCCTCTTCCTCTCTGCCCTGCCACCCCCACCTGCGCCCCACCCCTGCCCCCACTGGTGTTCCCTCGGTCCCTACCCTCTCGAGCGCTCCCCTCTTCCCTAGAGCTATCATACCCTTCCTCCCTCCCTGGCTGCCCCCCTGATCTCCCTAAACCCCCATCTGCCCTCTTGTCTATCTCCCTCCTCATCTTCCTGCCCCTAGATTCCCAAATCTCCCCTCTCCCCACCGTATGGGTGCAAGCCACCACAGCCGCCAATGCACCGTCTGCCGCCGCTCTGCGCTGCGGCCGGCCCCCACCGCTCACCTCCTCTCCCGTAACTTCCCCTACCGCACCTTCCAATTGGGCTTTAGTTGCCCTGCTAATGATTTCCAGGGCCTCCTTCAAGGCCCCGGCATCCACCAGCCCCTTCTTGCTCGCCCCCCGGCCTGTCATCGTGCACACTAAAACGCGTGTGCCCAGAAAATATACCCCCTCAAATGCCCTAATTACTCTATGCCCCCGAGCCGGGACCTACCCGTGGACTAGCCCCTTTGGCCCTGAGAAACCTCAAAAACCTCACAGGAGCTAACCGCCCCCCAGAACCACAATCACAACACACACCTAGTGTGATCCCCTGTAAATAATCTCCCTAATATTGCCAATTAATAAATGCAACAAATTTTTAGACTAACCTTCCTTAAATAGTTTTTTTTTTTTTTTTTTTTTATTATCTGCTTCCCTACTGCTAAATTGAAAAATATAAACTAGAATATATATATATTTTTTTTTTTTGAACCTGCCAAAAAACTACCACTTTGTACCTTCTACCCTCTCCCTACCCACCACCTAGTCCAGAAACGAGAGCCCTGCAACACCCGAAAGAACGCACTAGGTAGCACTTGCTAACCGGCATAAAACACTGCCACCTGGCCGTGTCCCGAGCGCACCGCACTCCACCAACCACAACCGGGACGCGGCTCCTTTAAGCGCGCTGCCCAGCCCCCTTATGTGCGAGCGCTGAAACGCGCCCTCCGCACACGGACCAAAACGCACGGAAGCGGAGCGGGAACTAATCCCTTGGGGCGCCGCGGAAAGCCGCTGCCGAGCCACTGAAGCTCCGCTCCCCCCCGGCCCCAACGCCCACACGAACCGCGGGTTTACGCTCGGATCACCAATCCCTCCCTAAACCCGACAAGAACCGCGGAGCCCCACGCCCCCCGCTCGCGGGCTACCACTACAGCAAGACGTAAGCCTGAAGAAAACCGGTAAGCCGCGAGGGGTGTCTTATTTACGGCACCCCTCCTACCCGGCTAACCCAAGTCCGAACTTTTTTTTTTTTTTAATACCTACCCGCCCTCCCGCTAAACTAATCCCCTACCTCACCTGCACTAACTCGACAACTAGGCCCAAGGAACCAGAGGGAAGGCTCGGGAGCGGGCAACGGGACCTGACAATCACCAAGTCCTAACCGTCGCCTGCCTCCCGAACCTTCCCTGATCCCTTAAGTACCCCTAGGGAGGCGCTCTGCATCCCCACGGCCACTCGCTGGCCGTGTGCAGCGCCAAAAAACTCCCCGGGGGGAAACGCTTCGCGTTCCCCCCGGGGCCCCCCTTTTCTGGAATTCACTGCGCTCCGAGGACAAAAAACAGAACATTTCTGCTGTACTGGTAAATCTCTTTCATGCGAGTGCCACCAACTTTATGTGACAGCAACATGGCGGCCTAGGAGAACAGTAAGGAGCCCTAGGACAGGAAGGAGGAGACCTGGGACAGGAATGAGGAGGCCTAGGACAGGAACGAGGAAGCATGGGACAGGAATGAGTAGGCCTGGGACAGGAAGGAGGAGGCCTAGGACAGAAAGGAGGAGGCCTGGGACAGGAATGAGGAGGCCTAGGACAACAGTAAGGAGCCCTAGGACAGGAAGGAGGAGGCCTGGGACCGGAATGAGGAGGCCTAGGACAGGAATGAGGAGGCCTAGGACAGGAACGAGGAGGCCTAGGACAGGAATAAGGAGGCCTAGGACAGGAAGGAGGAGGTCTGGGACAGGAATGAGGAGGCCTGGGAAAGGAAGGAGGAGGCCTAGGACAGGAAGGAGGAGCCCTAGGACAGGAATGAGGAGGCCTAGGACAGGAACGAGGAGGCCTAGGACAGGAACGAGGAGGCCTAGGACAGGAACGAGGAGGCATGGGACAGGAATGAGGAGGCCTAGGACAAGAAGGAGGAGGCCTGGGACAGGAAGGAGGAGGCCTAGGACAGGAAGGAGGAGGCCTGGGACAGGAATGAGGAGGCCTAGGACAACAGTAAGGAGCCCTAGGACAGGAAGGAGGAGCCCTTGGGCAGGAAGGAGGAGCCCTAGGACAGGAATGAGGAGGCCTAGGACAGGAACGAGGAGGCCTAGGACAGGAACGAGGAGGCATGGGACAGGAATGAGGAGGCCTAGGACAGGAAGGAGGAGGCCTAGGACAGGAAGGAGGAGGCCTGGGACAGGAAGGAGGAGGCCTGGGACAGGAAGGAGGAGGCCTGGGACAGGAATGAGGAGGCCTAGGACAGGAAGGAGGAGGCCTAGGACAGGAAGGAGGAGCCCTAGGACAGGAATGAGGAGGCATAGGACAGGAACGAGGAGGCCTAGGACAGGAACGAGGAGGCCTAGGACAGGAACGAGGAGGCATGGGACAGGAAGGAGGAGGCCTGGGACAGGAAGGAGGAGGCCTGGGACAGGAACGAGGAGGCCTGGGACAGGAAGGAGGAGGCCTAGGACAGGAAGGAGGAGGCCTAGGACAGGAAGGAGGAGCCCTGGCACAGGAATGAGGAGGCCTTGGACAGGAATAAGGAGGCCTAGGACAGGAAGGAGGAGGTCTGGGACAGGAATGAGGAGTCCTAGGACAGGAAGGAGGAGGCCTAGGACAGGAAGGAGGAGCCCTAGGACAGGAATGAGGAGGCCTAGGACAGGAACGAGGAGGCCTAGGACAGGAACGAGGAGGCCTATGACAAGAACGGGGAGGCATGGGACAGGAATGAGGAGGCCTAGGACAGGAAGGAGGAGGCCTAGGACAGGAAGGAGGAGGCCTGGGACAGGAAGGAGGAGGCCTAGGACAGGAAGGAGGAGGCCTGGGACAGGAATGAGGAGGCCTAGGACAGGAACGAGGAGGCCTAGGACAGGAAGGAGGAGGCCTGGGACAGGAAGGAGGAGGCCTAGAACAGGAAGGAGGAGGCCTAGGACAGGAACGAGGAGGCCTGGGACAGGAAGGAGGAGGCCTAGGACAGGAAGGAGGAGGCCTGGGACAGGAACGAGGAGGCCTAGGACAGGAACGAGGGTACCTGGGACAGGAATGAAGAGGCCTAGGACAACAGTGGGATCCCTTGGGAGAAATGAGGAGCCCTGGGATAGGAAGGAGGAGTCTCCTAAAACAGCAGCGGGATCCCTAGGCAGGAATGAGAAGGTCACTAACAGTAGTATGGACGCCTATGGCAACAGTATAAGGAGCCCTAAGGCAGCAACGAGCAGCCGCAAGACAGCAATGAAGTGCCTTAAAACCATAATAGGGAGTCCCAGGAAAAAAGGACCCTACTGTTTGTTCCCTGGATTATTCCTCGTTTTAGGGGACCCGCTGCCCTGATTGCTGCTCCCTCTGTTACTGGCGGCCTCTCTCTCTCCCTCTCTCCCTCCCCCTCTCTCCTTCCCTCTCCCCCTCTTTCCCTCTCTCCCTCGCTCCTCTCTCACCTCTCTCTCACTCCTCTCTACTATCTGGTCTCTCTCTCTCTTTCTTTCGCTTTATCTCCCTCTCTCTCTCTCTCTCTCCTTCCCCTCTCTCCCACTCCTCTCCCTCTCTCTCTCTTTCTCTCCTGGCACTTATGAGCCCTGTCAAAGAACAATACCTGTGCCCCCAGACTATGAAACTGAGCGGGGCGGCGGGGGCATAAAGTCTTAGAACAGGGCTAGTAAGTACAGCGGGCGGAGCTGAGCCCCCAGTAGCAGGCTCTGGGACCAGGGTATTTAGGGAGGGGTGCGCCTCATGCGCTTGGGTGCCATCTACCTCGGGAGAGGTGTGTGCAGATATAAACCCGAGTGCGCATGTCTTACATTTCAATCTGACTGTGCATGTCTTACAGACCAGCATGCACTGAATAAGAACATGCCTTATTCTTCTCTGATTGTTGTGTTAAAATACACATTAATTTCAATATTGAAATGCAAATCCGTCCTGAAAGTGCTTTTCAGAATCGGCGACTCTAAGTCCTCAATGTACATGTGTACATAACCCCCTGTAAGGACTCCGTGCACAATCCACCCCCAGTGCGCTCAGAGGTAAGTGTTCCTTTCCTCTGCTCGGCATGGATAATAGATAATAACTGCATAGATACCCAGAGCGATACACAATACATGCGTGTGCACTATATATCACACTCAGGGTGACATATCACGCACACGCAGGATGCTGAATATCAGCCACCTAGAGCGGTATCCAATACATGCAAACTCTGGGTACTATACAATAAATGCACACAATGAGTAATATACAATAAATGCACACAATGGGTAATATACTATACATGTACACTCGGGGTAGTATCCAAACCATTCAGACTTGGGGTGATATATGAACACTCGGGGTGATATATAGTGCACACTAAGGACCCTGTATAATAAATAGACACCCAGAGCAATATGCAATAAATGCACACTCTGGGTAATAAATGCATGCATGCACAGGGGGAGCCCCTCCCAATTCTCCTTCTGCACACAGGTCGGTGTTTGGGGCATGTTTGGGTCAGAGGAACGAGGGCTTTGCTTGGAAGACATTGTAGTAAAGCAGAGCATTATGGGTAAAGTTCACCACATCACCATCTCACTGATGGGGTACAACCCAAACCAGGTCCAGGACCTCCCTGCAGCGCCCTCAGAGCCCGATACAACCGGGATATAGTTTATAGATATCCCTGGGCCTGACTCCTTTAGATATCCATAAGCCTGACTCCAATAGATATCCACGAGCCTGGCTCCTATACACATCCCTGGGCCTGACTCCTTTAGATATCCATAGCCTGACTCCAATAGATATCCACGAGCCTGACTCCTATAGATAACCACGGGCCTGACTCCTATAGATATACACGAGCCTGAATCCTATAGATATCCACGAGCCTGGCTCCTATACACATCCCTGGGCCTGACTCTTATAGATATCCATGTGCCTGACTCCTATAGATATCCCTAGGCCTGACACCTATAGATATCCACGGCCTGACTCCTATAGATAACCACTGGCCTGACTCCTATAGATATCCATGGGCGTGACTCCTATAGATATCCCTGAGACTGGCTCCTATAGATATCCACGAGCATGACTCCAATAGATATCCACGAGCCTGGCTCCTATACACATCCCTGGGCCTGACTCCTTTAGATATCCATAGCCTGACTCCAATAGATATCCACGAGCCTGACTCCTATAGATAACCACGGGCCTGACTCCTATAGATATACACGAGCCTGAATCCTATAGATATCCACGAGCCTGGCTCCTATACACATCCCTGGGCCTGACTCATATAGATATCCAGGTGCCTAACTCCTATAGATATCCCTGGGCCTGACTCCTATAGATAACCACGGGCCTGACTCCTATAGATATCCACGAGCCTGGCTCCTATACACATCCCTGGGCCTGACTCCTTTAGATATCCATAGCCTGACTCCAATAGATATCCACGAGCCTGACTCCTATAGATAACCACGGGCCTGACTCCTATAGATATACACGAGCCTGAATCCTATAGATATCCACGAGCCTGGCTCCTATACACATCCCTGGGCCTGACTCATATAGATATCCAGGTGCCTAACTCCTATAGATATCCCTGGGCCTGACTCCTATAGATATCCAAGGGCCTGACTCCTATAGATATCCATGAGCCTGACTCCTATAGATATCCACGAGCCTGGCTCCTATACACATCCCTGGGCCTGACTCTTATAGATATCCATGTGCCTGACTCCTATAGATATCCCTAGGCCTGACACCTATAGATATCCACGGCCTGACTCCTATAGATAACCACTGGCCTGACTCCTATAGATATCCATGGGCGTGACTCCTATAGATATCCCTGAGACTGGCTCCTATAGATATCCACGAGCATGACTCCAATAGATATCCACGAGCCTGGCTCCTATACACATCCCTGGGCCTGACTCCTTTAGATATCCATAAGCCTGACTCCAATAGATATCCACGAGCCTGACTCCTATAGATAACCACGGGCCTGACTCCAATAGATATCCACGAGCCTGACTCCTATAGATAACCACGGGCCTGACTCCTATAGATATACACGAGCCTGAATCCTATAGATATCCATGAGCCTGGATCCTATACACATCCCTGGGCCTGACTCATATAGATATCCAGGTGCCTAACTCCTATAGATATCCCTGGCCCTGACTCCTATAGATATCCATGGGCCTGACTCCTATAGATATCCATGAGCCTGACTCCTATAGATATCCACGAGCCTGGCTCCTATACACATCCCTGGGCCTGACTCCTATAGATATCCATGGGCGTGACTCCTATAGATATCCCTGAGCCTGGCTCCTATAGATATCCACGAGCATGACTCCTATAGATATCCACGAGCCTGACTCCTGTAGATATGCACGGGCCTGACTCCTATAGATATCCCTGGGCCTGACTCCTATAGCAAATGAGTGAGATATTACACTGTATACTGTGCATGTACTGTACGTGACTCAGACTGGGACGTCACTGCCATCAACATACCGTACTTAGTCGGGTTAATTTGTCTTCACCAAAATGTACCATATTATAGATACATCAAGGGGCCGTTTATGCGATTCCCTTCTTTGCTCTCCCCAACTAAACTCAATAACAATAAAGTGAAATAACTCCTACCTCTGCATAAAATATATTCAATTGCTGTTCCCGAATTACTAACCATATATGCACGTCCTGGAAAGTAGTTTGGATTTTAAGTCTGCATAGACCCTACTGGGATGGCACGGCCTTGTTCGATGTCTTTGAAGTTGTGTTATGTGAAGAAGCGTTAAAAGTGGGCGGGGCAGGCCGGTGCAGTGGTTCGACTCTGACCCGGACATGAAAGCTCCGAAGATCAGAGCCTTGATTCAGGTACATCAAACAGTGGCACTGCCCGCACCTCACGCCCTCATTATCCAGAACCTGGAGTACACACGTCCTGACCCACTTCCCAGAAGCCTCTGCTCCAGGGTCGGAATATAAGCAGAGAGCAGAGGTGGGCCACTCACACTCACCAGAGAGCGAGAGAGAGGAGGATGGAGAGAGACACTGAGCTGGAGGAGGTGCTCCTTGAGGTGCTGTCTCTGGAAAATGACTACCCTCTGACCTACCCCGCCAAGAGGGCCTTGTGGTCCCCAGAAAGCGAGACAGAACCCCCAGCATCCCAGGCCATTGAGTGCCCAGGTAAGACATGACCCAGCACTCTGGCTGTTGTGTCCTCATCAGTGTCAATCATGGCTGCGTAGATTTGGAGATGTGTTACTAACTGCCTTGTTATGTTTTCACCTTTCAGAGACCTTTCCTGAGCAGGTGGATAGTGGGGTTCACAAGAGAGCCAAGCTTGAGCTGCCTTCTACGGACCCCTCAGGTCTTCCACGTGGAGGGGGCTCCAGGAAGAGGACGTCCTTCAGTACAGACCAGCTGGCACTCCTAAGGGCCACCTTCCAGCTGAACCCCTACCCTGACTTCAGCCACAGATCCCACCTCTCCCGGGTCTCTGGGGTACCCGAGTCTAGAATCCAGGTCAGTAGCATAGCTGCTCCCCAACACTGGGTCCAAAACCTCTCTGGGCTTTATTTAAAAGGGGTCTCATGCAATTTAAATATCTATCATTCCTCCAAATGACTGTCCTTTTCTAAGGAGAACGTCAAACAACCCCCAACTTGCATGTTTGTCCTATAATATGCAGCGTCTGATGTGTGCTGGCGTAGAGCCATTACTTTCACTATTTCATCCATTTGTTTGGTGCTCACGTTCTCTAAGTCTCTCTTCTCTTATCATCCTCTTTTGTGCTAACTCTGGATGTTGAAGACCCCTCACCCTGCCCCGTCCCTATCCCACCTGCCCCTTTCTGCGAAATAACGTTGAGTTCTGTACCGACAGTGAGAATGGGGAGGAAGGACAGATTGATGTAGAGTGTGATGGGGAGGGCTCAAGTCAAGATTTGAGTGAGACTTGAGGGGCAGGGAGATTGGCAGGGAGCTGCATAAAGTGGTCCACGAATGTGGATGGGTGAGTTATTCTATTTCTGTTTAAATGTTCATGTCCCTCACCCTTCTAACAGTCCATTTTCTCTGTTTACTATTTTCACAGGTCTGGTTCCAGAACCGAAGAGCCAGGCACTTACCCAAACTCAGAAAACCATCTGTGGATCAGCCCCAGCTCCAGAGTGTCCATTACTCAGCCCACTTCAGAGGAGAGCAGACACCGGAGGTCCCCACCCACCCTCAGTGGACAGAGGAGCCACTGCTTCTGAGGGTGGGAGGCTCACCCAGCACCCCACCAGACACTACCTCGCAGGCTCCTTGGCATCATGCACCAACTGACCCACCTGCCTCTCTGGTCTGGAACCTGCATGGGGACTTCCTCTGGGTCTTGGACTTCCTGGGTGGGCGGGCCTGTACTTCCCAGTGGCCTCCCCTCGTCACATCTGGCTCCCCAGGAGCGCCTGTGGGCTCAGTGACACACGTGACCTGATGAGGAACACACACATAGATCTAGGCATCCGACATGATGAAGGCCTAAGCGGGACTTTGGGTCCCAGGGCCTTTTTGAGAGGGACACGTCACCTTCTCGAGTCTTCTCTCTAGGAGAACAGCTGCCGGTTTCCCGTGGGTGTATGGCAGGAGGGTGGGGGGTGCCTGTGAAACATTACAGACACACCGAACTGCTCACAGCACCATCTGTGAACTTCTCCACAGACATCCTATTGTTCTTTGCACTATTAAATGTGGGAAAACGTCACTACTTTTCTCAGGTTTACCTGAATTTCTGTCATGTCACGTATCATTTTTACCATGTTTCCAATGTCATATATTTTAAATAAGTCTGCAAATAATAAATTAACAAAGTAAGCTCTTATCTGATTGTTGTGTTATCCTTTTTCTGGTATTGTTCTTGAAAATCAGGTGAATATTTCCCAAGCTACCTCACCAGAGGAAACAGCCTGTTATTCTACCAATTATCAATTCAACAACCTCGATTTGACATAGTTTTGAAAATAACTTAAAAAGAACGAAGATTTATATGTGTGTGTGTATACATAACCCAAGGCCTGCATTTATATGAACTTGCATGCGTGTTTATGTCTATTTATATTTTATGCACATAGATATTACTCTATATCTATATGTTTCACTCTTACATATTGTACAGCCATTAAATACACTAGTCCACTGTCCTTAGCCCACTTCATTCTCTATAAAGCTGCGTTATGCTGATGAGGATGTTAAAAGTGGGCCGGGTGATACTATGAGTTAGGTTCTGGGCCAGACATGAAAGCACTTAAGATGTTAAGTCTCGCAGGGTCCTCCAGGTGACTCGCTCGCTCGGGGGCGCAGTGCATACTGAAGAGGAATACCTTCTTGGGGACGTACTGCGTGCCCTTGCGAGTCAGTCAGTGATTGGCGGCTCAGCAGGACTGAGATTCGAGGACGTGACGTCTTCGTCCATGGCAACTGAGAGCTCAGTGACGCAGCATCTGCGTCATCCACTTCTCGGACCAATGACGGCCAACGCATGGAGCATGGCCACGTGGGTAGATCTTTTCCTTTAACCTGCGTGGTCTCGCTCTGGTGCTTTCGGGAATATAAGCTCATAGCAGACCATCTGCGAGCGTTCTCACAACGGTCATCATTTTGGATCTAGGTTGCACGTTAATTTTAGGGAACCAGGTATTTAGGCAAAGTTAGTTTGTTGAATCTCTTGGCTTGCTATCATGGCGGCAATACTGAAAGACTTAGCTTCAGCAGTACAACAATTACAGGTGGAAGTGGCCACCTCCCATCAGGACTATGCTGTACTATACCAATCAATGACAGCCTTACAGCCTGAACTAGAGGAGATGGCAAATACACCTTTATCAAGTAGCAACCCTTGGGGAACCTGGTAAGGGTCTGCAACTCCTTCAGGATCAGGTGGAGCTGTGCAACATGCTAAATGTACTCCATAGAACGTTAACCCTCTAGGTACCAGCATATACATTTCATTTAAATTTCAAGGCATTAACGGTAACAAACTCGTGAACATGCAACAGTATCTTATTGTACAGGGTCACCAAATACCTGATCTCTGACGATTAATGCCTAGAAATGTAAATGAAATGTATATGTTGGTACCTGGAGGTTTAATGTACTATGGAGTGCATTTAGCATGTTCAATAGGCAGATGTCGACTCTGAAATCCAAATGTGCTATCTTTCCATTCAGTATTACTATCATTGCAAAACTTCCCCTAACTATTGCTAGTCCCAAGCATGTTGGCGCTCAATTACTCAGGATCTCTCCCAGAATGGAAGTTAATGCTGTAATTGAAGATGATGGTATAGCCAAGTACACACTGAAACCCTGCTATCAAGTGTTTATGGGTGGATTACAACTTGCTGGCATTATGATTGCTAAAAACCCATGCCTAGCTAAGGAGTAATTTGAGGTTGGCAGCCTGAAGCCACTCAATTTAGTGGAATACAATTTAGAGATTTCCTCTTGCCCCGTGGGGCAGATGTCCAACAGGGCTTTGATGGTCTGGAATGGGAGTGTTCCTTCCTCCCCTGCCAATACAGGTCTAGGTGCTGCTGGGTCAGCCCCCAGAGCTTGTAACTTTACAGCCTGAGAACAAACAGTGTCAAAGTGCCTCCTCACAATTTCATAGTGTTCTCTGTTATAGGGTTGCTTTGGCTCCCTTTTTTGGTGGTACTTAAGGATGTGTTCTAATGGTAACCCTCTATAGAAAAAGGTCCATGCCTAGCCATGGAGTGGAACATGTCAAACCCCCTTGAAACCAGTTGTGCTGGTCTACCTGCTGCAAAGCTAACTCGGGATACCTATAACGTGCATACTGATTTTGGTCTAGGTCCATCCTAATGTATAGGCTGTCAAACCTGTCCCCTGGCTTGACTCCAGGTTTCTTCATATATGTACAAAGGGTTTCCAAGGCAATCCTACAGGCACAGCTACTGCCACTGTGAAATTGGTGTCAACAACCCTAGTTCCTCCTTCATGTAACCATAAGGTTACTGCTGGGCGGCAAGGTACAGGTATAGGAATATCAACATGTAGGTTAGTCATTCTAGTATCTCTTAGCTAGACAGCTTTAAAATGGTTTGCTTAATAAAGACACACCCCTCTTCCCTAGAGTATGTTTGAAAGACTTTTAAAAAGAAATTCTTTGGGGGGGGCGTGGCCAAGATGGCAGGTGGAGCAGACGCCTTAGCAGCAGCTCCGCTAACCTGATCTCCCTATAAACCACATGGGGCCTCCTCCTCTGGACCGTGTAAGTCACTCCTGAGGCGGTGAGAAGGGCACTAGCCTTGTCAAACAACAGGAGGCATCCCGAGGCACAAGCGGTCAGAAAGTAGATGATCGCTGCTAGGGATGTCTCTCCCCATGATGGTGGGCATATGCTGAGGAGAGGAGTGCGCCTCGGTGGAGCACCTCAGAAACGGAGGGGCTCCCGTGGGGTTGGAAAGACAACCGCGTCTGGGGAGCCGGAGACCTCGCTCCCTCCTCAGATATTGAAAGGTAGAATTTTGAAATATGCATTCACAACTTATATCAGATTTAATTGTAATTTAACCAATAGAAAACATTCACAATACAATGGAAACATCGTTTTGGCTTCATTTTGAGAAAGGCAATGTTTGAGAAAGAAACTCAATGGGAAAATCGTTTTGGCTTTATTTGAAAAGTAAGGTTTGGAAAAGGAACTCAAATGGGGAAATGGTTTTCTAGGCTTTTATTTGAAAGGTAAAGTTGGGAAAAGGAACTCAATGGGAAAATAGTTTTTCAACACACATTAAAAGGACATGCAGTGCTTTGGGATTCTGGTTTGGGATGCCCAGGAATATATGGGAGATTTTGTTTGACCTCCTCCCCATTCACTTGTCAGGTAGCATTTTAGGATTACTTCTTTTGAGATTCAGGACTCCCCCCTTCTGGACAGAAGTCAGGGGTTTCATAAGGACATTCCCCCATGTCTTTAATGTCTGTACTGGCTCTTACACACTGGGCATGAACTTTGTTCATTTCGAACTCTTACAACACTCAGCCTGTGAGTTTCTATATAGGAATTAATTGATTTAATCTCAATTCAATGCGCTAAGGATCTACACAGTTTACGCTCTCCCCACAATTTAAAGGAAAGGATTAAGGTGGCTGTTCCAAACACAATTCAATTTAAATGGACAGGGTGATTTTTTATAGTGGAGTCAATTTGAAGTAGATTTAATATAAATGTGCCAAGAGTCTTCCCCGTACCACCCCCCTACCCGCTATGCGAGATGGAAATTAAGGCTGGCAGTTACCCCTACCCCGCACAGCTTTGGGATATGTCTACTTAATTACATGGGAGGCCTTGATTATGGGGCATCACAGGCTCTTCTGAGGACAGCACAGATCTGGTCAAGGGCTTCAGTCATGGATTTTCTCCTGCACCCAGACCTCCTCTCGCTCCTCTGATGGGGTCGCAGCTAGTTTCTAGATTTCCCTGTCACTGTCTCTAATGCAAGGATTGAGACCTCTCTGCTAGTTGTTCTTTGCACAAGTCCGGCAGTAGACTACCTCCAGGAATAAAGTGGAAAAGCCCTGTTCTGATGCAAAATTGACCTCTTATAGGGCTGATGACACTCCTACATTATCATAATTACCATGGTAAGGATTTGCTAGTTTTCTCCCTTCAACTCCCACCAAGACGCCCACTGCCTGCTGATAGGACCAGGAGTTGGGAGATGTTTATGATGTAGGCCGAGGGAGGAGAAAAAGTACATCATTTCAAAATGACAGGTCGGTTTTACCTTTTTGAGTTCTGTAAATCTAACAACATGGCAGCTATGCTAATTTTTCAGATAACTACATGAATCTATATATTTTTGGATTCTACATTTAAGGGCTAGTCGGACAATATTAATTTTATTTTGTCACGCCCTTCCTGGGTGGAACTATCATTTTCTGAGATTTGCTCCTGAGCCGAAATATTAAAAAATGGGACACTTCCCAATTCAAACATTATTTTCACGATCTATCAATTCACCAATTTTCCAGTTCCTCGGACTTATGAAAATGCCAGAATTATAATTTTTTAGTTTCATTTTTACATGTCCCAAATGGCTTTTCATCCCCTTTAAAAGTAGTTTGGGGTGAGCTCAGGGAAACACACAATGCTCTTTTTATTTAGGAAAATGTGTTCAATGTTGAACATATGGCAATGCATTGTTTGGGACCTCCAGTTTCACATTGAGATCAAGCCCAATCAGTTTAATTTCCTCCAAACCACATGACTGGGAAATCTGGCTTTTCAAACCATGTGATTCTGCCCTCCACCCATGAGCTTCAAAGGTCTTTGCTCAGAGCCAATGCACCATTTTATGGTGAGGTTTGACCTTAAGGGTAATTTCTGTTGGTCATGGTATCTTGTATCACCACAGTTCTCTGTATTTTTAACATATGAACTGAAAACCAGACCTGTTTCCTTGGTGGGCCACCATAAAGGTTTTGGGGTCAAAGTTTCAGCTCAGAGAGAAAAACAAGTTGTAGTTCACAATTCTGAAAGAATAGCATTTAAAATTGAAAATGTGGGGACATATGACTGTGTTTCATCTGGGCCTGCTGGCAAGAAATAAACTCTTTTTTTACATAATGGTTAAACAGAAATGATATCCGTCTGGATATTAGTCACACAGATTGGCAATAGTTACATAAGAAACCAGTGTTCATTTTTAAACAAAACGAAATAGACCTTTTCCTATAAATGTTGGCATTTTATCTGCTGAAAATAAGTCTCTTTATTCCTGAAAATACAGTCTGTCATTCGAATTTATTTCTTAAATGTAAGGCATCATTCCTCCTTTTTAGCTTCCAAATGCCCAGTGTTTAAAAATGCATCTTTTATTTCCATGTGCACTGTGGCAGGTTTGAATCTGTCAAAGTGGGCATTGTCCCTATTTACACAAAGTCAGCATATGCAATGCCACATGTCTTTTTGGAATCCATTGGACAATGTTAGTAATATTACAGTTCTGAGTCGCACTCTACTTCAGCTGAGTGCCTGTACATTCTAAAAAAAAGCATGGTGGCCCATTCTCGTTTTTTCATTAGCCCTCGTGTTGGAAAAGCAGTGGTTTAGACTTGCCTGCACATTCGATTGGGTGTTGCAAGCCAGGGTTGCTCACCTCGTATGGCGTGGCATGACCTCTCTATCTTGGACATTCTGGGGCTGTCTTTTTTCTCCACAATGTAAAGAAGCTGTTGTCAATACTGGACACTGAACACTATTTGAATAGCCTGACGCTCACTACTCAGGCAACAGCAACACATCTCATGCGTCAATAGCTGTTAAGATCTACAGCTGAACGGGAAGCATGGACATTCAGAAGGGGTCCAATAGAAATTTGGTAATTATGTGATCTGATGCCATCCAAAATTACTTATTGTGGGCAAACAATCCATCAGAAAGAAACCTCTTGACAAGACCAAGAATAATTGCCTTCCCATTAGTAGTACCCTGCCTCGATGGTCTGGCGACAGGAAGGGTATGGGGTCCCCATTTGGATGTGATGCTGAGGAAGACAATTTGCATTTAATTCTTTTTTCCCAGTCTTCAAAGACATGACAGCCCAAAAGCTGGTCCCTGCTCCGAGAGACAGGAAGTTTGTGCACTGTCGGCCAGCACTACGATATTTATTATGGGCAGAAAACCTGCGGGTGAGCTGCTCACTGCTGTAGTTTTTAAGGCAAGCTAAGGCCAGAAGGAGGTGCAGGTTGTCTCTGTATTCTTACTTAATGGCTGCAATGTAGATTGAATTAATCTCGGTGTACGGTATTCAAAATGTTACTAACTACTTTCAACCTGTCTTAAATTTGTTTAATGGTATTTATATTGGGGTGCACTTGTGCCCAAGGACATTGACTGCCCCAATTATTATTTAAACACATTTTTTATCATTGTCTTGCCATATTGTTGTGGTTTTAACGTTTGTATTTTTTTTTGTTATGCTTTTATGGCCAATGGCCGAAAAAAAGTTTTTGAATGGTAAAATCCTTTTTAGTGAAATCCACTACTCAGTGAAGTAATTCTAGGAGCCCAGGTTAGATCATATAGAAATAAAACACACACACTAGCTCTCCCCAATTGAATTAAAAGAAGGCAAGGGACTAAATGTTTATCAACCCAAAATCGACAAACAAAAAAGAGCCCATGCATCCAGTGCTTCATTTGTAAGAAAAGTGCCAGGGCCCAAATATTTTCTAGTACGCCTTTGACACGCTTGTGTCACTGCGGACGGGCAGTTCCCCATTACTGCTGCCACTACCCACAACTGCTCCCCACTGTGTCACATATTTGGGGTTAAACTACAGCTGGCACCTGCTCATCGGGGTTGATGGATGCTCAGGATATCATTACTTCATAATTAATCTGAGTCTGAGAAAATAAGTGCCGGGGCTCAGAAATAAGTGCTGGGGCGGAGCCCTAGAAAACACCCCCACAAATTAAGCACTGCGTGCTTCCATTCAGTTTAATAATAGCTAGGTTGCAAGCAATTCATAGAAAACGATTCCTTAATGCAAAACCTGTGGATGTATTAAACTATTATAAAAACATGCCAATATAATGGAGCAATACATGTTGTTCAAATAAAGACCCTAACCCTACGCACATCACCCATACTTCCAATCATGCTTCAACAACACTACACATATATGGACAAAAGACAACAATAATCATAAACAACGTACAAACACACAAACAATGAATGTTCTAGTCCTGGCTCAAAACCAAATGTGCGTACAAAAAAGATTTGTAAACCCCTAGTAAATAAATCTAACCCTCGGGTATATCAGTTGATAGTAACAAGGTGTATTTTGAAAAACAAATCCTTTAATGTATTACTTCGGGTTTACAAATCTTTTTTGTTCTTACATTTGTCTTTGAGCCAGGACCAGATCATGTATTGTTTCTGAAGTATCCTGCCTCCTGCAGGATTTACCCTGGGCCAGTAACAAGGAGCAGGAACCAGGCTGACCCAGGTATGTAGAAAATAGAAACACGCTTTATTGTCTTAGTTACAGGTTCAGTATAGAATATAGGAGAGAGATCATCAGTAGCTTCTTCCCTGGTTCCCTGCCCAGCTCCAAGTCCCTAACCATCACCTTTGGAATCCCCAGGTGCCCCAACACTCCAGGCTCCCCTAGCATTCCAACACAGCTATCACACTGACTCAGACCTCATTCATACTTATGCAAGATACAACAGTTTCTTTGTTCATTGTTTCATACAATCCCAGCTTTTACATTAAAGGAAACGTTTTGTATGAATTGCTTGCGACCTAGCATTAAACTGAATGGATGCATGGGGCCGGTGTTTAGTTTGTAGATCATGTAGAAAGCAGCGTCGCCAGTCACCTTTTGATCTGTGTGGCAGCACCGCAGGTAATATTATCCTCAAGTTAAGCGGGAACTAACGCGTGGCCTTCAAAAGCTGGGCGCGTGCGCCGTGCCTCGAGTCCCAGAATTTACATATCTGAGGCGGCGAATGTTTCCCGCGCTCCTGCCACCCTCACACTTCGGGCCTTTGAAGCTGACGTCACGCGAGGGCTGTTTGCCCAAAAAAGAAACTGCAAGTTGCATAACGGTGGAAGGGAATGTTTCCGGCCGGTATCGACCAGCAACATAAAGACAGATATAGATATTCAAAAAATATACCCCTTGCCCCACTCAGTGCTCTCCACAGTAAACACACTCACAACTGCCCTTGCGGCAGCCGAGCTTGCATTCTGTATTAATATCTGTGTTTGTTATAATTGTCATTATGGGGTGTCAGAGTTCTTTACAAACACGTATGCAGTGAAACACTATCGCCGTAAAACTATAAACAAAAGTGCCAGAAATCCTCGCAAATGGAGTAAGAACACGGTTTAAAATAGAAACCGTTCGGAAACGAAGGCTGCATCTGAAACATCCTTTTTTTCTGGAATTCCCTGCGCTCCGAGGACATAGAACAGAACATTTCTGCTGTACTGGTAAATCTCTTTCAGGCGAGTGCCACCTACTTTATGGGACAGCAACATGGCGGCTTAGGACAACAGCAAGGGGCCCTAGGACAGGAAGGAGGAGGCCTGGGACAGGAATGAGGAAGCCTAGGACAGGAATGAGGAGGCCTAGGACAGGAACAAGGAGGCCTGGGACAGGAATGAGGAGGCCTAGGACAGGAACGAGGAGGCCTGGGACAGGAATGAGGAGGCCTAGGACAGGAAGGAGGAGGCCTAGGACAGGAAGAAAGAGCCCTAGGACAGGAATGAGGAATGAGGAGGCTTGGGACAGGAATGAAGAGGCCTAGGACAGGAACGAGGAGGCCTACGGAACGAGGAGGCCTAGGACAGGAACGAGGATACCTAGGACAGGAATGAAGAGGCCTAGGACAGGAACGAGGAGGCCTAGGACAGGAACGAGGAGGCCTAGGACAGGAATGAGGAGGCCTAGGACAGGAACTAGGAGGCCTAGGACAGGAATGAGGAGGCCTAGGCCAGGAATGAGGAGGCCTAGGACAGGAAGGAGGAGGCCTGGGACAGGAATGAAGAGGCCTAGGACAACAGTGTGATCCCTTGGGAGAAATGAGGAGCCCTGGGATAGGAAGGAGGAGTCTCCTAAAACAGCAGAGGGATCCCTAGGCAGGAATGAGAAGGTCACTAACAGTAGTAAGGACGCCTATGGCAACAGTATAAGGAGCCCTAAGGCAGCAATGAGCAGCCACAAGACAGAGGTGCCTTAAAACCATAATAGGGAGTCCCAGGAAAAAAGGACCCTACTGGTTGTTCCCTGGATTATTCCTCGTTTAGGGAACCTGATGCCCTGATTGCTGCTCCCTCTGTTACTAGCGGCCTCCGAATTCGGCGAGAGAGCGCTCTCTCTCTCTCTCTCTCTCTCTCTCTCCTCTCTCCCCCTCTCACCCTCTCTCTCCTCTCTCTCTTCTCTCTCTCCCTCTCCCTCTCTCTCCCTCGCTCCTCTCTCTGACTCCTCTCTCTCCCTTCTCCTCCGCCCCCTCTCTCTCCCCCTCCCTCTCACTCTCTCGCTCTCTCTCCCTCCCTCTATCCTCTCTCTCCTCTCTCTCCCCTCTCCCCCTCCTCTCTCTTTTTCTCTCCCCCCTCTCCCTCTCTCGCTCTCCCTCTCCTTTCCTCTCCCCTCTCTCCCTCGCTCATTTCTCTCCTCTCTCCCACTCCTCTCTCCTCTCTCTGTCTTTCTCTCTTTCTCTTTCTCTCCCTCTCCTCTCTCTCTCCCTCTTTCCCTCTCCTCTCTCTCGCTCTCTCCCTCTGTCCCTCTCTCGTTTTCCCTCTCTCTCCCTCTCACCCTCCCTCTCCCTTTGCACTCTCTCTCTCTCTTTCTATCTTTCGCTTTCTCTCCCTCTCCTCTCTCTTTCTCTCTCTCTCTCTCTCCCTCTCACCCACCTCTCCCTCTCTCCTCTCTCTCATCTCTCTCTTCTCTCTCTCCATCTCTCTCTCCTCCCCCTCTTTCTCTCCCCCTCTCCCTCTCTATCTCCCTTGCTCCTCTCCCTCACTCCTCTCTCTCCCCTCGCCACCTCCCCCCTCTCTATCTCTCTCTCTCCCTCCCTCTCTCCTACTCTCGCTCTCCCCCTCTCATCTCTCCTCTCTCCCACTCCTCTACCGTCTCTCTCTTTCTCTCTTTCGCTTTCTCTCCCACTCCCTTCTCCCCTCTCTCTCCCCCTCTCTCTCTCTCTTTCTCTCTTTCTCTCCCTCTCCTCTCCCCCTCTCCCTCTCTCTCCTCTCTCTCCTCTCTCACTACTCTTTCTCCTCTCTCTTCTCTCTCTCCCCTCTCTCTCTCCCTCTCTTCCTCTCTCACTACTCTTTCTCCTCTCTCTCATCTACCCCCCTCTCTCTCCTCTCTCTCCCACTATCTCTCTCTCTCTCTCCTCCCTCTCCCTCTCCTGGAGAGCCCTGCCAAAGAACAATACCTGTGCCCCCAGACTATGAAACTGAGTGGGGCGGCGGGGGCATAAAGTCTCAGAACAAGGCTGGTAAGAACGGCGGGTGGGGCTGAGCCCCCAGTAGCAGGCTCTGGGAGCCGCAGTATTTAGGGAGGGGTGTGCCGTATGCGCCTGGGTTCCATCTGCCCCGGGAGAGGTGTGTGCAGAATGCACACGTTATAAACATCCGAGTGCGCCTGTCTTAAACATCAATCTGAGGGTGCATGTCTTACAGACCAGCATGCACTGAATAAGGACATGCCTTGCGTGGATTCTTCTCTCCTTGTTGTGTTAAAATACACATTAATTTAAATATTGAAATGCAAATCCGTCTTGAAAGTGCTTTTCAGAATCGGCGACTCTAAGTCCTCAATGAACATGTGTACACAACCCCCTGTAAGGACTCAGCACACAATCCACCCCCAGTGCGCTCAGAGGTAAGTGTTCCTTATACATACCCAGAGGGATATACAATACATGCGGGTGCACTATATATCACACTCGAGGTGATATATCACGCACACGCAGGATGCAGAATAATAATTACGCACCCATGGCAATACCCCAAAATGCACACTCGGGTGATATATCACGCACACGCAGGATGCAGAATAATAATTACGCACCCATGGCAATACCCCAAAATGCACACTCGGGTGATATATCACGCACACGCAGGATGCAGAATAATAATTACGCACCCATGGCAATACCCTAAAATGCACACTCGGGTGATATATCACGCACACGCAGGATGCAGAATAATAATTACGCACCCATGGCAATACCCCAAAATGCACACTCGGGTGATATATCACGCACACGCAGGATGCAGAATAATAATTACGCACCCATGGCAATATCCTAAAATGCACACTCGGGTGATATATCACGCACACGCAGGATGCAGAATAATAATTACGCACCCATGGCAATACCCCAAAATGCACACTCGGGTGATATATCACGCACACGCAGGATGCAGAATAATAATTACGCACCCATGGCAATATCCTAAAATGCACACTCGGGTGATATATCACGCACACGCAGGATGCAGAATAATAATTACGCACCCATGGCAATACCCCAAAATGCACACTCAGGGTGAAATATAGTGCACACCCAGGATAATGTGTAACAATTAGATCCCTACAGCAATATTTAATACATGCACGCTCCGGCTAATCTCCAGTAAATGCACACTAGAGGTGATGTATATTAGACACCCAGAGCAACATGCAATAAAGGCACACCCTGGGTAATAAATAAATACACAGGGGGAGCCCCTCCCAACTCTCCTTCTGCACACAGGTCGTTGGTTGGCGCATGTCCGGGGTCAGAGGAACGAGGGTATTGCTTGGTAGACACTGTAGTAAAGCAGAGCATTCTGGGTACAGTTCACCACATCACCATCTCACTGATGGGGTACAACCCAAACCAGGTCCAAGACCCCCGCAGCCCCGGCAACGCTGTTCACCAGAAAGAAGATCAAGGAGCACCCACACATCAGCCTCAACGGGGAGACCATCAAATGGGAGAGCAGCAGCCGCTACCTCCGTGTGACAGTGGACAGCAAACTCAACTGGGAAAGCCACATCGAGAATACTCAGCAGAAGGCAACAGGAAAGATGGCAGCGCTGTACCCACTCCTGAAGAGCAAGTCCATTCCCCTCCGGACAAAGGTCAACGTCTACAAGGCGATCATCAGACCAACCCTGACGAATGCCTCCCCAGCATGGATGACCTGCCATGAGCGACACCAGAAGAGTCTGCAGATAGTCCAGAACAAGGCCCTGCGGATATCGTCTGGAGCTCCAATCTTCACAAGGATAGCAGACCTTCACAGAGACCTGGACATCGAGATGTTGGATGAACATCTAGCGAAGCTGAGTAAGAACTTCTGCCAAGGACTGGATAAGAACCCGAACCCTCTGATCAGAAGACTCACTGCCACCACTGCAAACCCTTTCGACCGCTACCCGCGGCCCATCACTGCAAAGACCCTTTGAAACAAGCCCTACTGTGACAAGACCACACAGACCAAGAAGAATACAAACCCACGACTACACACTCAACCCGAGAAGAGGGAGTAATGAGGCTCAAGCCTCGGTATCCAAAAATCACTGCTGATGGATACAAATCTATCAGCAAGAAGAAGAACAAGCGCCGCCCCGGCAGAGCCTGATGCGACCGCATATAGTTTATAAGGAGGAATATATAGATATCCCTGGGCCTGACTCCAACACACAACACTATAGATATCCACGAGCCTGACTACTATAGATATGCATGAGCCTGACTCCTATAGATATCCACGGGCCTGACGCCTATAGATATCCATGGGCCTGACTCCTTTAGATATCCATGGGCCTGACTCTTGTAGATATCCCTGGGCCTGACTCCAACACACAACACTATAGATATCCACGAGCCTGACTCCTATAGAGTTGCATGAGCCTGACTCCTATAGATATCCACGGGCCTGACGCCTATAGATATCCATGGGCCTGACTCTTTTAGATATCCCTGGGCCTGACTCCAATAGATATCCCTGGGCCTGAATCCTATAGATATCCACGGGCCTGACTCCTATAGATATCCCTGGGCGTGACTCCTATAGATATCCCTGAGCCTGACTCCTGGAGCAGTAAATGAGTGAGATATTACACTGTATACTGTGCATGTACTGTACGTGACTCAGACTGTGACGTCGCTGGAATCAACACACCGTACTTAGTCGGGTTAATTTGTCTTCACCAAAACGTACCATATTATAGCTAAATCAAGGAGCCGTTTATGCGATTCCCTTCTTTGCTCTCCCCAACTAAACTCAATAAGAATAACGTGAAATAACTCCTACCTCTGCATAAAATATATTCAATTGTTCGATGTTCACCATTTACCAACCATATATGCACGTCCTGGAAAGTAGTTGTTTGGATTTAAGTCCGCATAGACCCTGCTGTGCAAACACGGCCTTGTTTGATGTCTTTGATGTTGTGTTATGTGAAGAAGTGTTAAAAGTGGGTGGGGCCGGTGGAGGGGTTCGGGTCTGACCCGGACATGAAAGCTCCGAAGATCAGAGCCTTGATTCAGGTACATCAAACAGTG
The DNA here is from genome assembly GCF_040938575.1 of Ambystoma mexicanum. NCBI lineage: Eukaryota > Metazoa > Chordata > Amphibia > Caudata > Ambystomatidae > Ambystoma > Ambystoma mexicanum. The sequence goes on along the minus strand of NC_090921.1, from coordinate 229,307,282 downwards.
GCACTGCCCGCACCTCACGCCCTCATTATCCAGAACCTGGAGTACACATGTCCTGACCCACTTCCCAGAAGCCTCTGCTCCAGGGTCGGGATATAAGCAGAGAGCAGGGGTGGGCCACTCACACTCACCAGAGAGCGAGAGAGAGGAGGATGGAGAGAGACCCTGAGCTGGGGGAGGTGCTCCTTGAGGTGCTGTCTCTGGAAAATGACTACCCTCTGACCTACCCCACCAAGAGGGCCTTGTGGACCCCAGAAAGCGAGACAGAACCCCCAGCATCCCAGGCCAGTGAGTGCCCAGGTAAGACATGACCCAGCACTCTGGCGGTTGTGTCCTCATCAGTGCCAATCATGGGTGGGAAGATTTGGGGATGTGTTGCTAACAGCCTTGTTGTGTTTTCACCTGTAGAGACCTCTCCTGAGCAGGTGGATAGTGGGGTTCACAAGAGAGCCAAGCTTGAGCTGCTTTCTACGGACCCCTCAGGTCCTCCACGTGGAGGGGGCTCCAGGAAGAGGACGTCCTTCAGTACAGACCAGCTGGCACTCCTGAGGGCCACCTTCCAGCTGAACCCCTACCCTGACTTCAGCCACAGATCCCACCTCGCCCGGGTCACTGGGGTCCCCGAGTCTAGAATCCAGGTCAGTAGCATAGCTGCTCCCCACCACTGGGCCCAACATCTCTCTGGGCTTTATTTAAAAGGGGTCTCATGCAATTTAAATATCTATCATTCCTCCAAATGACTGTCCTTTTCTAAGGAGAACGTCAAACAACCCCCAACTTGCATGTTTGTCCTATAATATGCAGCTTCTGATCTGTGCTGGAGTAGATCCATTACTTTCCCTATTTCATCCATTTGTTCGGTGCTCACGTTCTCTAAGTCTCTCTTCTCTTATCATCCTCTTTTGTGCTAACTCTGGATGTTGAAGACTCCTCACTGTGTCCCGTCTCTACCCCACCTGCCCCATTATGCTAAATAACGCTGAGTTCTGAAGCCAAAAGTGAGAATGGGCAGGAAGGACAGATTGATGTAGAGTGTGAAGGGGTGGGCTCAAGTCAAGATTTGAGTGAGACTTGAGGGGCAGAGAGATTGGCAGAGAGCTGGGTGAAGGGGCCTATGATTGTGGATGGGTGATTTATTCTATTTCTGTTTAAATGCCCATGTCCCTCACCCTTCTAACAGTCCCTTTTCTCTGTTTACTATTTTCACAGGTCTGGTTCCAGAACCGATGAGCCAGGCACTTACCCAAAGTCACAAAGCCATCTGTGGATCAGCCCCAGCTCCAGAGTGTCAGAGGAGAGCAGACACCGGAGGTCCCCACCAACCCTCAGTGGACAGAGGAGCCACTGCTTCTGGGGTGGGAGGCTCACCCAGCACCCCACCAGACACTACTTCTCAAGCTCCCTGGCACCATGCACCAACTGACCCCCTTCCTCTCTGTTCTGAAACCTGCAGGGGGCCTTCCTCTGGGGCTTGGACTTCCTGGCTGGGCGGGCCTGTACTTCCCAGGGGCCTCCCCTCTTCACATCTGGCTCCCCAGGAACGCCCGGGGGCTCAGTGACCACGTGACCTGATGAGGAACACACAGAGAGATCTAGGCGTCCGACATGATGAAGACCTAAGCGGGACTTTGGGTCCCAGGGACTTTTTTGGACACACGTCACTTTCTCGAGTCTTCTCTCTCTCTCTCTCTCTAGGAGTTCAGCTGTCGGTTTCCCGTGGGTGTATGGCAGGAGGGTGGGGGGTGCCTGTGAAACATTACATACACACCGAACTGCTCACAGCACCATCTGTGAACATCTCCACAGACACCGCATTGTTCTTTGCACTACTAAATGTGGGAAACGTCACTACTTTTCTCAATTTTACCTGAATTCTTATGTCATGTCATGTATCAACTTTACCACATTTCCTATGTCATGTATTTTAAATATGTCTGCAAATAATAAATGAACAATGTAAGCTCTTCTCTGATTGTTGTGTTATCCCTTTTCTTGTATTGTTCTTGAAACTCGGGTGAATATTTCACAAGCTACCTCACCAGAGGAAACAGCCTGTTATTCTACCAATTATCAATTCAACTACCTCGATTTGACATAGTTTTGAAAATAACTTAAAAATGAGAGAACTGTATATGTTTGTGTGTGTGTAAACATATCCCATGGCTTGCTTTTATATGAACTTGCATGCGTGTTTATGTCTATGTACATTGTATGCATATAGATATACTCTATATCTATATGTTTCACTTTTACATATTGTACAGCCATTAAATACACTAGTCCACTGTACTTAGCTCACTCCAGTCTCTATAAAGCTGCGTTATGCTGATGAGAATGTTAAAAGTGGGCGGGGTGAGACTGTGACACAGGTTTCAAAAGTCATTGAGCAGATGAGTTCCTCTTTTTTTGTACGGGGGCCTGGTGATTGAGGAAGTGAACATGTTTAATAGAGCAACAGTCGAACCACCAGCTACCCACCTTCCCAACACAGAGGATGTGAATTAACTACTCCCCGGGTGATAATGACTCTCACCCAGCTGTGTGTATTACTGTAAACTAGGTATCAAATAGCATATTTTAATAAGTATATAACATTGTACAACACATGAAAACATTGTTTAAAAAAAAACAATCTAATATGATGTGAGTTCTCAGAATTCCCTACAGTCTACTATACCTGTTACTCCAAGTCAGTCAAATAATTTGTTCATTTCCGTTAATCTACAGTTTGAACATATGATATGGAAAAATGTTGAATTGGTAGATGGTGGGGCTACAGGTAATTTCATTGATGTTTCTTTTACTCATCGGCAAATCCTACCTTTGAGATCCAGAGCTAAGTCCGAATCTATTCTGTCAGTAGATGGTTCACCGTTAATATCAGGGCCCCTTTCATTGCATACGCCGAATCTGGTAAAGGTGTGTGCCATTTACCATCATGAATATATTTCTTTGGATGCAATAGATGCTCCCCTTATTCAATTGATACTGGGTATTCCCTGGTTGAACCACCATAACCCACTAATACAATGGAGAAACCAGAAACTTACATTTCAAGGAGGACAATGTCCCATGTCCTGTGTCAGGCCCTTAGATCCATTTGGTTATCCAAACAAAAGAATACTCAACGAAAATAATCTCTATCTTCCCAACATGCCGTGGTCATACCACCCCTAATTTCCTCCGGAGTACCACAAATATTCAGACGTATTTGATTCCAAATAAGCAGACTAATTAATGTCCCATAGAGAAAACGATTGTTGTATTGAATTGTATCCTAACTCCAAGATACCGTATGGAAGAACATATGCACTGCCTGAGAAGGAGTATGTCCTCTTGAAACAATATATAAAGGAAAATTTGGAGAAGGCTTCATTAGACACTCAACTTCTCCTGCTGGGGCTTCCATTTCTTTAATTCCTAAGAAAGATGAGACTGAATTCAGGACCTGTATCGATTACAGACAACTCAATGCCATTACCATAATAAATCGTTACCCTTTACGACTCATACATGTACTCTTGGATCAGGACTGGGATAGTCAAATCTTGATGAAACTCAATTTGAAAGGGGTTTACAATCTGGTACGTATAGCTGTAGGGGGTGAGTGGAAGATGGCTTTCCGGACCTGTTTCGGCCACTTTGAATATATGGTGATGCTTTTTGGACTCGGCAATGCTGGAGCTGTTTTTTAACACTTCCTTAATGATATCTTCATTGATCATCTGGAAATCTCAGTCATTATATATTTGGACGATATGCTCATATTTTCGCCTTCCTATGAGACACACATACAACATGTACAAGAAGTCCTGGCACATTTACGTCATAATCAGTTGTATGCCAAAATATCCAAATGTGAATTATATCGACAAGAGATAACTTATTTGGGGTATGTATTGACTACTGGATGCATCGGAAGGGACTCTAGAAAGATTAATGCCATCCTTGAATGGGCGACCCCTTCTTCTGTAAAGGAATTACAGAGATTTCTAGGCTTTTCTTATTTTTACCACTGATTTATTCAGAATTATTCAGAGTTATTAGTTCCATTAACACAATTTCTAAAGAAAGATATACCGTTCAGATTGGACATTGCCAAAGACTCAGGCTTTTCTACTCTCAAAACCTTATTTACTACTTCACCTGCTCTAACATTACCCGATTCTGAATTACCATATATTGTGGAAACAGACACCTCTAATTATGCCTTAGGACGGATTGTTTTCCAAAAGAATCCTAAGACCAAGAGCGTTCATACCATTGCGTACAATTCTCGTACTCTGACTCCTGCGGAAAAGAACTATACAATCTTTGAGAAAGAACTGTTGGTCATCAAAAACGACTTCCTTAATTGGAGACATCTGCTTGAAGAAGCAAGGCATACAATCATTGGCTACACACACCATCAGAATTTAGGTTTTCTGAAAACAGCTCATGTCATGAACCAACGCCAGAATCGATGGATTCATTTCTTTTCAAGATTTGATTTTCGGATCACCTTTAAACCAGGGTAACCAAAACACTAAGGGGCTGATTCATGGAATTTGTGCACCGAAAAACGGGGATTTGTACGCCATTCTGCCCGCAAATCCCCATTTGTCAAACAGGGATTTGCGGGCAGAATGGCGCACAAATTCCGTTTTTCGGCGCACAAATTCCATGAATCAGCCCCTAAAGCCGATGCTATATCCTGTGTGTACAAGGGCAAAGAAAATGATATGCAAGGAATTCCTTTCATATCACCGGACAAGATCATCACGTTATCGATAATCCTTTGACAAACTATGAAGTGATCATGAAGGAAACCTATATTAGCCATTTAAAGAAGATCCAAGCCACGAGGAGAGACAAGGATTATTGTTTTAATGACAAAAACTATGGTTACCAACAAAGAAAAGTCCATAAATGCTATTGTACTGGTGTCATGGTATCCCTGGAGCTGGTCATTTCGGTATTAGGAAAACACTTGAGACGATACAGCTATACACATGGTGGAAAATACTTAAATCGGATACCATAGACTACATCCAAGGTAGTAGAATCTGTACTCAAGCCCAGACGTTGAGAAATAAACCACAGGGTTTACTGCAACCACTACCCTTACCTGATCAACCATGGCATACCTGCTCGATGGATGTAATCACTGATCTCCCCAACAAAGGTGCTTATACTGGGATACCTACTGTGGTGGGTTCCTACACCAAGATGGCCCACTTTATTGCCCTCAAAGAAGTCTTATCCACACCTAAATTGGCACATTGTTTCCTCCAACATATAATCCGTTTACATGGGAGCCCCAAGACAATCAGCACAGATAGTGGAATGCAGTTAATTTCTAGATTCTGGCATGCAGTGAGCAAACTTATGGCAGTGCAGCTAAACTAATCTACTGCTTATCATCCCGAGAGCTATGGCCAAAGTGAAAGGGCGAATCAAACCATGGGACAGTACCTTCGATGTTATCTTACTGAGAATGAACATGGATGGACACAGTTGTTAAACTTACCTAAATTTGCATACAATGGGCATCATTACAAGTCTGCCGGTCTGGAATTAAGGGTGCCGCAAGCGACGTACCGACACACATTCCGAACTGGCGGACTACAACTGTGCCTGCCGGGGCCTGTGCGCCCGGCATGTCTGACCTGCCGGATGCATCGGCCCCGGTAGGCACAGTTCTCATGGAGCACTGCACTATTAGCAACGGTGCCGATGCTTCCATCACCCCACTCCCATAGAGCCCTATGAGACTTTATGGGAATGGGGACTTATGCTTTTCACTGCCTGAGATCCAGAGCAACCCGGACATGTAATGTCCCGAGATCACCGGGATCTCAGGTGGCAGAAACAGTGTTACGGGGTTACTGCCAACCTCGTAATGAGGCCCAATGTCTCTTACCACACTTCCATTCATGGCACTTATGCTATGGTTTTCATCTGTCCTCTGTTCCCGTCCCTATTCTCTGAATTTCTGATGTACCAGCAGCCAATTATATCGTAACCAACATACATGAAGGGTTACATAGGGCAAGACTACATTTATCTACTGCCCAATAATTGGCTTCTAAGTACGCTAACAGGAAAAAAAGGGGCCTGCGCCTCCATACTGAGTCTGTGATTCTGTATGGTTGTCGACTCTCCATACATATATCTGCCTTCTTTTAGTAAAAATCTCAAGCCTCATTAGACCCTATTCAATAGCTAGGATTATAAATCCTGTAGCTGTGGAACTCAATCTTCCGCCTTATTACTGCATCCATCATGTTTTCCACGTCTCCCAGTTCCCTCTATCCACACCCTGTTCCATGTAGACCTCCTGATGTTTGTCCACAAGAAGAGTATGAGGTACAGCCCATTGTTGTTTCACATCTTCTTCTTTGCAAACTTCAGTATCTTGTTCATTGGAAGGGCTATGGAATTGAGGGAGATCCTGTGTGCCCGTCCATGATGTTATGGCACCTAGGCCTGTGCGTTCTTTTCATATCTGATACCCTGGTAAACCTGGGGGTGTCCCCTCTGATGTTTCCTCCGGGGTGTCAGGGGAACTTGAGGCGGTGGGGGAAGGCTGTTGGGACCTGCCGGATCAACTAGGTGATTCCCCTGGGGTCCTGGTGAGCACTGAATGGGAATCCCTTCTTGTGGGTGTACCGCATGCCCTGGCGAGTCAGGGCTTCGCGACTCAACTGCGAGGACGCCTAGTCCACTTCCATGGCAACCAAGAGTGCGGTGAAGCAGGATCCGCGTCATCCACTTCTCGGACCAATGATGGGGCGACGCACAGAGCGTGGCCATGTGGATAGTTCCTTTCCTTTAACCCGCGTGGTCTCGCTCCAGTGTTTTCGGTAATATAACCCAGCATCAGACCATCTGCGAGCATTCTAGCAAAGGTCATCAGCTGTCCGGTCAAATGGTCGAAAATAAAAGATCGAATGACCATTTGATCGAAGTCAAATGGTCGGAAAAAAAAGGTCACTTTTTTTAATTTATTTATTTATATATATTTTTTTAGTTTTGGTTGGTTAAAAATTATAGTGGATTTTTATGAGCCGTATGCTGTGCATTTTTAACTAATAAAGAATACTTTTTTCGATACTGAACACCGGTTTCCTGGAGTAATACTGTTTGACTGGGGGAGTGCTTTCCATGGACTGCAGAGGAAACAGTCTTTTCTAACATATATATATATATATATATATATATATATATATATATATATATATATATATATATATATATATATATATATATATATATATATACCACCTGTACTAAACGCCTATGTTAGTACCTCTTACTACAGCTCCTGTCTTGACCTTAGAGAACAAGGGTGTATGTCACATAGCACTCTCATCTGGGGCGGGGGGACTTCTTCCGAGTATAGTCCTTACAGAGTGTCTGAGGGAAGGCTCATCCTGGTTAGGTGGTGTATTGCCTTCAGGACTTCCGAGGACTTGAAGCAAGAATACTCCACATCTTGTCAAGTTCTGACAAGATCAATGGGAGACCTTGTTACAGGTACATCAAACACGGGGACACCCGCCGCAACGTGCCCACGTGCACTGACCTACCACCTAGGAGTCTTTGCTCCAGGAGCAGGAACTAGCCAGTGATACACTTTGCAGATTCAAGGATCCCAGAGAGGGAGGTGGATAGAGAGAGATCCTCAGCAGGAAGAGGCATTCTGGGAGGTATTGCCAGAAAAAGGCATATGTGGTGTCACTGCCTAAATCACCAGATGGCCCTTGGTGAACCCCCCCCCCAAGTCCAAACAGCCCCCCTCATCTCTGACAATGGTGTGCTCAGATAACCTCTACCATTTGTCTATCAGGACATCTGACAAAATGTTGCACACAGCCTAGTTTATACCATGCAGGGATCTGGGCTTGGTTTACACAAGAGGGCCAGGCCTGCTCTGCCCACCTAAGGACCCCCAGGTCCCTCCCATCACGGAGTACCACTTATCTCAGGCCCTGGCAAAAGGAGGGCTCAACCAGCACTCTTAAGGGCAGTTCTGCTGAATGTTATTATGTTCCAGGGGCTGCTACTAGACCTGTAGAGGATGGTCCAGGTTCCCTATCTGCCTTGACTCACCCAAGGTAGCTGTATCCTAGCATTTAAGGCTGCTCTGTAGAAGGGGAGTGCTCGGAGGAGCCACATACAGTGCAACACAGTATACCAAAATCAACAATGATCACTATCCATTGTGTTTGGTGTTCCCCCAGGATAGAGGGTTGGTATTGGTCCCAAAATAGCCAGGCATGCTCCATTACCTTCCTTCTTCTCAACTATTCTTAGAGGTAGCTGAGCAGGGTAGACCAAGCTCTATGGCTGATACAGGGTAATGCTTTAGAACATTCAATTAAGTGCTGTACAGCTCCAATTCTGCATACTTTGGGTGTGTCTGCCCCATTGTTTTGTAAAGCACAGAGAACATGCCCGGCATACGGGAACACCATCCTGATGGCAATCCGGACCGCTCCAACCCTCCTGCAGTTCAGGAAAGAACTAAAAACCCTCCTCTTCATGAAATTGCTAAGCGTGACTGGTATCACTCTGTCCCCTGTTCCATCACCTCTCCATACACATTGTAAACTGCTCTCCTGTTACTTGAACTCTGGTAAATCGCTCCATTGCTCTTGATGTAGGTTTGCGCTGTATAAAACATAATACAAGTGCTGGGAATCGAAAGACAATGCTGACCTGAAGGTTAAATGTGAGACGAAGCCCTGCAGAAACCTACAACATTCCAAGACCCTAATCACGGCCAAGCTTTGGCAGTCTTTGTGAGAACCAGCCTTCCAATCTATCAGGGAGAGACCAGGATTCCTACACACTCCCTGTGACTCGGAGGGACCAAGCATAATGCAAGCCTCGAACCGTGAACCCTCCAGAAGCATTGCATGACCAGGTCGCTACACTGACCTCTATGATGTGGAGGTGAGAATACACACATCAATATGCTCTGTAAGTGATCAGAACGCCTGACACTTAAGACCCAGTAAGGTCAACACTACTTGAGCCAATGTCTCCCCATGGCACAACCTGGTGTGACATCCTGTGCAACTACTCTGAATCCTACATTGTGTGTGAGTGCCTATGTATCCGATTTTAATATCCAGTGATACCAATTCAGCGCCACAATCTCCTGAGTGCTTCTGCGTTGTATTAGTCGGTGCTGGGACTGTTTGCACTGAATCTTTTGCCCGAGTGATGAATTTTGCCATAATGAAAAGGACTGTATCACCATCCAGTATGATCAGCACAGTCACATGTGACCCCCACCATCTAAAAATAAAGAAGTGTCACTGGTGTAGACAACGTCTACAGGCCAATGAGACTACAGAGACCAGACATATGTGTGTATTTTTGGGCCATCTTCAGATAACCTTCCCAGACCTATCCAGCCGAAGAACTTAACCCTCTGTTAGTGCCTAAAGAACCCATCATCTAGAAACCTGCACATATACATTGACTTGCACTGCACATAATCTCTGCACCTATACTTAAAAGTGATATAAAGTAGTGCACAATAGCACTGTGTAGCCTCCTCTTTTATGCCAAGTGATACAAATGTTACCAAGACAGTCGCAAGTACTCCATAGATCGGGAGGATCCGTACCCTGATCTTGGGAATTTCCCCTGAACTCTCTTTTCCTCTAAATAGCTTTGGTGCCCTGGGTTAGGCCATGCACAGATGTGTCCAAGACGCCATAATCTTGACCTGTAAAACATCTAGAAACTCTGTAGAAGTCCATGAGAAGCTTCACCATACCCCGAGTCCTACACTGAAATAATTTGGAACATATAATGGAACTGTCATTTTCTCCAGGACTCTAATCCTCTTTGAAACATGTAACCTCCCCTGAAATTGTCGCCCACCCCAGCACACTTTGATTCTGTTGCCTACCCTGAAGTTGCTACAAAGTTTGGAAGTGATGTGTCGTTGCACCATTCTGGATTTTGCTTCTTCCTCCTGGATTTTGTGATTCTTTCTGGATTTAGCCATGTCCATTGTTCCATTTAGCCCTTTTTGCATCCCAGAAGCGGAGTGAAATCGTTCCAGTCCCAAATCACCATAGGAACACCCAGGAGAAGATATGCAATAGGCCCCCTGGGAGCCAAATCATAGTGGGAAAAAACTGCGGTGGGACACAGAGGAGTAAAATTACAGTGGGGCACACAACGGAGCAAAGAGCAATGAGTCAGGATTGCTAGAAAAAATATATCCACAAAAATCACACTACCACATACAGGAGCCGAAAATACCATTGATGTATATGAAAAAAATGAGTTACCAGGCCATTGACGATATAACAAGACAGCAAATAGCACAATCAGAGAACTTCTCAACTCTCATAGAGACTTTACACCACAGACAATGTCAATCAGTCTTACAGTCTTACTGAACATACAGAAGTGAAGTGCATCTGGGACACTCTTACCTCACAGTAGCCAAGAAAGAGAGACTTTTCAGGAATGAAGCAAGAGAGATTCTCAAGGCCTGAAGGTATATCAAAACACACCCATTAAAGAAACATACATTCAAACATAAATGAATAGATATTTGAACGCTTTTATTCATCACTATTTAAACAGTTTAATAAAAAAGCATGAACACACCGATAAAGTGTGTCTTATGCGAATTCATGTTTTGCCCTGCCCCAATTATTATTCCAAACCAAAAATGAATTGTAGAATTAATCTACTTATAAAATCCATCACCACATCCAGTGATGAGAGAGTATAAAATGACGCAACAAACATTAAAAACGATGCAACAACATTAAAATCCATATGGAGAACTGCAAATACCCTGTAGCTCGCAGTCTTTTGTGCCCTACAGAGTCCTGTCAATATCCTGTTACTCGTAGTCACTTGTGCCCACCATGTTTCTGTTCTCAATGATTTGGAACATTCTTCAGGAGCAATTCAGTTGATTGTTCAGGACATAAACATTGAGCAACCATATGTTCTCTTTTTTGACTGTGGAGAGCTACATGACAATATCTGATCATATGTAGCGCCCGGATTGAACGTGATTTTTCACCAATCAACATGTACACTTATTTGCCATCTCCCTTCATTGAGAATGAAATAATGAGCAGATGGTTGCTAGATTTCTGTCCGGCCACGTTGATGTTGAGTCTGCCACATATCATTTATGAGATTAAAGCTTCTATACGTTTCCCTCATATATTATATATAGAAGGGACGTACATTCAATTGTGTATAAAAATTGGGATTGAGACATCTTCTAGTAGCAACTGTCAACTCATTACTTAATTCTCACTGAAAGGGGATGGCAAATATGTGTACACATTGATATATGATCAGATATTGTCATGCAATCTCCTGCTGTCCCCCTGTCCCCACCTTGGCTACCTTGCCTTCTCCTCCTGCCTCTTCTGTCCCACCTCGGGCTCCTTCCTCACCTCCGCAGGGTGTACCTCTGATTTGTACACTTCCCCGGAAGGCTTTTAAGGCTGGCAACCTTCTTCAACTTGCCACACTCAATTCTCGCTCTGCTGTGAAACACTCCTCTGACATCTGACACCTCCAGGAAGAACTTGACCTTGATGTCCTCTGTCTTACCGAGACATGGTGCACAGCCAGCTCTGTCACAAGTTTTGATACTCTCCTCTCTGATGGCTACAAGATCCTCTCTGCACCCAGATCCACCTGGCCCAGAGGGGGTGTAGCCCTGATCTTTCCTGAGTGGATTCCTATCTCTATCATTCTCACGCAGACATACTCCTCTTTCAGATGCCATGTCTGCAGGCTCTCTCTCTTTCCTAGCCACTCTCTTACTTTTGCTCCTCCCTACCGGCCCCCTGGCCAGTTCACCTAATTTCTCTCTGAGTGGGCTGACCTCTCCTCCTCCCTCCTGGCGTCAACCACTCAACTCCTCCTTCTTTGTGACCTCAATATCCATCTTGATTCTCCCTCGTCTGTACTGTTTCGTGACCTCTGCGATTCCCTCTGCCTTTCTAACCTCCCCTTTGGCCCAACTCACTCGGCAGGGCACACACTTGATGTCTTGATTGCCTCTGACCTCCCCCTCTCCATCCCTCTGACCCCTCCTCTCTCCTGGAGTGATCACTCCCTGCTCTCCTCTCATCTCTCCCTCCCTTCCCCCCAGGCCAAGCCTACCCCAACACTGCCACCTACCTTCTCGGACATCCGTCCCATGAAGCGTGTGTCAGTTGAAGCTTTCGCTGCTACCTTCTCTCCGCCCCCTCCACCTCTGGCTGACTCACATCCTCACACAGCCCTGTCTACGCTCTACTCCTCTATCTCAGATGCTCTTGATGCTCTTGCCTGTCATGAGGATCCGTTTGAAGCCCAAAGCCAAATGCAATTCCTGGTATGACTCTGACCTTGCTACACTTAAACGTAAGTGTAGGGGGGCTGAGAAGAAATGGAGGGCCTCTTGTTCATCCTCTGACAAACTGGCCTGTCACCTGCCGCAAAGGCAATACTGACTCTCTGTCCACACTAAGAAGATAGCCCACATCCAAGCCTTTGTCTCTGTGGCATCTAACAACTCGGCCAAACTCTTTAAAATCTGTAAGTTTCTGGCCAACCCTACTGCAGTCTCTACCTCTCCTGTCACTTCCCAGACCCTTTGCACAGCCCCTGCCTCACACTTCATCTCTAAAACCCATGATATCCTATCCACCCTCTCATCCCTTCCCTCTCCCATCACCCCTCCTTCTGTGAGCTCTGGTGCTCCTACAGCCACCCCCCCACCTTCCTTCTTCTCTTTTCCTATTTTCTCCCCAGACAAGGTCTCTAGACAAGTCTGATCTATGAAAGTCTCGTCAAAACAGGTTTTTCCTTGCTTTTCCAAAACCATCAAGGACCATATTGATACCCTCGCTCCTGCCCTGGCTGATTTCTGCAACCTCTCCTTTGCCTCAGGAGCCTTCCCTTCCCCCCTGAAGCACTCTCTTGGGCACCCTCTTCTAAAAAAACCCACAGCCGACCCTTCTTGTCTGGCTAACTATCACACTATCTCCATCACGCCCTTTCTGGGCAAACTCCTAGAAAAGCTGGCCATCTCACAGCTTAACCATTTTTTTTAATTAAAATGTTTATTATTTTATTCAACCAAAAACAATACAAACCACACACACAGTGTATGCATCAACAATAAAAATGTTCTTTGAGTTATTCTGGTCACTGCTACCCCCTACCCCCTTACAAGCCTGTTGGTTCCAAACCTTCTATATCTGCCCCGCGTGGTGGGGTCTCGCACCCCGTGGACCCTGTCAGGTCTTGTACTGTTCCAAACAGTTCCGCTATTAATAATCTCACTGCCATCAAGCTTCCCGTCTCGTCCCCTCCCCCTATAGTGCTTGCCGCTTGCCATACCATGGTTTCAGCCTCTGCCCACTTTTGAAAATCCTTCCACCACACCTTCACCTGTGGCTTATGACATGTCTTCCATCCCTTGGCAATCCTTCTTTTTGCGAGCACATATGCTAGGTCTTTCAATTTGTTAACATGCTTAAGTTTCTGAGGTCTGGGGATCCCCCCCATCAAGCAAGCCCATGCTGTGTTCACAGTTATCCTGACCCCCTTTTCCTCTAGTTTTTGTGCTACTTCCCCCCAGAAGCGCTCAATTACTGGGCATGCCCAGAACATGTGCACCATGCCAGCCTTTTCTTCATCACATTTGGGACACGCTTGTCTCCCAGCATCCTTGAATCTAGATATCCTCTCTGGTGTCATGTATGCTCTATGCGTGATATATAGCTGTATCTGTTTCAGTTTCGCATTTCTTGACACCTTCTTGTGGTATCCCAAAGCACGTTCCCACATCCCATCCTCTAGCGGGGCGCCCACCTCTGCCTCCCAATCTAGTCTCAGTTGTTTTAAGTCCTTCCCGACCTTGGACATCATCATCTCATACAGTCTGGAAATCTCATGCCCCCCTTCTGTCATATCATAAATCATGTCTATACTAGCATCTGGTTCTCCCTCCAATATTGTTTCAGGCCATGTTCTCCTGATTCTCTGTATCATCCTGTGATATGTAATATACTGGCCCATGTGTAACACCATCTCTTCCCCGAGTACTTCAAACTCTGTGATGGTCCCCTCCTGCCAAATATCCCCCATTGTCACCAATCCAACCGCCTCCAAGTGGTTCCTGAGTATCATCCTCAGCTGCTTATCTTACCCCGCCAGTGCGACTAATGGCACCTGCGGGGAGCATGGGTATGGGTTCCCCATCATCTGGCACGCTCGGCGCCACATCTCCCACCCGAGTTTCATCATTTTAGGACGCCCTTCCATCTCTGTCTTGGGCAGCCAGATCATTTCTTTCAGATAAAATGGGGCACAATCTCTGTCTTGGGTAGCCAGATCATTTCTTTCAGATAAAATGGGGCACAATCCTGTCCAAACAATCTGGATTCGGGGGTCAGTACGTCTGAAAGCCACTTAGCTATATATTGCAGTTGGCTCGCGACACAATACACCTCATAATTGGGCAGCTTTATTCCCCCTTTTTCGTAAAAGTTCTGCAGTTTCCATTATGCCACTCTATTCCGGGTACCATGCCAAAGAAATTCCCTACACATGCTATCCAGTTTGGTGAAAAATTTCTTGGGTATCAGATATGGGATATTTCCAAAATAATGCAGGAGTCTGGGCAGACCACCATCTTAAGCATCGCCCCCCCCATCCCATCATTGCTAGGGACAACTTCTCCCAAAATTTCATGCACTTCTCAATTCTCACAATGGCCCTATCGGTATTATGTCCATGCTCCTCCTCCACCGTGTGGTACACGTCTATCCCAAGATACCTAAATGTGATAACGGCCCATGGTATTTGCAGCACTGGTAACCTCTCCATAGGGATTCCTTTGTAACTACCTTGCGGGAAGATACTAGATTTCTGGGGATTCACCGCTATGCCAGACAGCCCAGCATATTTATCCAGCACTTCTAACATGTACTGGAGATTTTCCTCCGGATACCTCAGGTACAGCAGCAGGTCATCGGCATAATACAGAGAAATCAGGTGTCTTTCTCCACTCACCTCGATAACTATTTCGTCATATTGTTGCCTAAGGTATATCGCCAAGGGCTCCAAGGCTAATATATAGAGCATTGGGGACCATGGGAAACCTTGCCTGGTGCCTCGTCTTAGTTGCCATCTGTCAGATATCACCGATCCTGTTCTGACCCTAGCTAACGGTTCACTATATAACATTGTTGCCCATCTTATGTATCCAGGCCCCATTCCATAGCTCGTCCAAAGGCGGCAAGCAGCCATGGCCATTTGATTGAATCAAAGGCCTTGACCGCGTCTAAGGACACGATCACCATTTCGCCCTCGTACCTGCTCCCCCACTCAACCACCCGATGGAGTCTTCTGTGATTATGGGTTATATTTCTATTCGGAACATAGCCCCTCTTGTCCGGGTGTATTAGTTTGTCAATATATTGCTGTCCTGGTTCAACATTGACAGAGGTCTGTAGGAACCACAACTACGCCCAGGCTTGTTAGGTTTGGGAAGAGGTATTATGATCGCCTCTCTGAGTGACTTCGGCAGCTGTCCCACCTCAAACACCTCATTGAGCATTTCTAGCATTGGGGGGAGCACTTCCTCCTTATAAATCTTGTAAAATTCACTCAGGAACCCGTCTGACCCTGGGGTCTTACTGGTGGGCAGCTGCCTCACCACTTCCTCCAACTCCTCCAAGGTAATATGTGAATAGAGCTCTTCCCTTTCTTCCACACTTATCCTAGGCAATCCTATGTTCTCCAGTGTTTCTGTGATCTCCCCAAGACTATTACCCCCCTCATCCTCATATAGTACCTTACAATATTCAGCAAATTCCTGATTAACTCCTTCTTGAGTGTCAACTACACTCCCATCCTCTCTCGCAATCGTCCTAATCGTGGGTCTGGGAGTTTCGCTCTTATATAGCCACGCCAGAAGCCTCCCTGTTTTATCCCCTCCCGCATGCTGTCTCTCTGTATATTTTTTATAGTTGAGGTTACATAGTCTTTCCCATTGCTCTGCACGTTTCTGCTGCAGTTTCAGTATCAGTTCCATGTCTGGACCTCCCTCCCTCAATACCTTTTCCAGTTCTCTTTCCGTTTCATGCATATCAGCTAAAATCCCACCTTGTAGGCCTTTCGATTTAGCTATGGCTACCCCTCTCATCACCACCTTGAAGGCTTCCGTTAATGTGCTCGCCGAAATAACGCTCCCTGTGTTGGTCTCAAAGTAGTTTACAATCTCCTCCCTTATATCTTCCCTGAAGACGGGATCCTTAAGCGCCTCTGCCCCAAGGCGCCATGTTGGAATCCTTGCCCTCGGGGGGGAGGGGGCAATATTGCCACCCAACTGCCAGGGGCGAGTGGTCCGAAAGGACCCTCGCTTTATATTCTGCTAGGGTACACTCCATCACCACGTCCGGCGTGGCAAAGACATAGTCCAATCTCGTATGCAATTGCTGCGGAGCAAAGTAATGCGAGTATTGCCTATCTTGGGGGTGTCTTGTTCTCCACACATCCGCCAGACCAAAGTCGTCCAGCAGAGTCTGCAGCGCTTTAGCCGCTGGGGCAGGTCTATCCATCTTCCCATCTGATCTATCTACCCTAGGGTCCAGTACACACTTTAAATCTCCTCCCTAGATCACCACCCCACCCATGCATAGGCTGAGGTTATGGCACAGAGTTCTGAAATATGCTGCTGTATTTTGGTTGGGGGCATATGTATTCACAATGCTTATCTCTCTGTTCTCCACTAATCCCCTCAATATGACCATCCTCCCATCCGTTTCCGCCACTTCCTGTAGCTGTTGAAACGGGACGTGCGGCGCCACCTAGGTGAGTACTCCTCTAGCATAGGCAGAGTATGCCGGGCCCACCACAACCCCTTTCCATTTCTTCACCACCGTCTCCATCTTTTCCCGTGTCAGGTGTGTCTCTTGCAACAGTGCTATATCTATTTTTTGTCTGCGCAAGTACAACATAACCTTGTTCCTTTTTAGATAACTATTAAGACCCCTGAAGTTCCACGTAATTATTTTAAGGTCCCCAATGACCCATTAGAATTCCCTTCCTCCTCCCACCGGCGCAGTCCAGATCCCACTTCCATCTCAATCTATATAGGCTCGCTTCACAACTCAAACTCCCCTTAACTACAAACACCCCAAACACCCTCACCTCCCTCCCATCCTCCCCCCTTACCTTCCCCAACTTCACCCTCCCCAACTGTTGCCCAGCTCCATACCTGGATCTCAGGCACCCCCGCATCTAGCCCTTTCTGGTACAACCCATACTCGCGGCACAGCAGGGTTAGACCGCCCTATTGCCCTCCTTTCTACTAAATCTCGGGGGTAGGTAAGTGCGGTCCTGCCGCTCCTATTTGTTTAAAGTTGCTACACCCAATACTTCCATTTTCATTAGCCTTTGGCACACTATATTGCAGTCCCATAAAGTCACAAAGTTCAAGGGCTATGCCATGTCTATCAAGCAATTCAAGGCGCTATATCCGGATTCCCCACTCTCCCCCCCCACACAGGGTACATGACATAGTGTCTTCACTTATCGTGTTCCTGGGATTCCTGTTCCTCGTTCTGCGCCGGGCAGCCCTGTACATCTAACCATGATTCCACATCCTCCGGGGTGTCAAAGAACAGCGCTCTGCATTTGTGTAGGACTTTCAACTTTGCAGTGTACAACAACATGTACTTGATGTCTGCCGCACGTAGTCTTCTCTTAACCGCAACATAACTATATCGCTGCCTTTGCACCAACATAGTATAGTCGGGGTATGCCGTAACCCTGGAGGAGGCCCTCTCTATCGTGCCGCCCTTACGAAAATACTCCAAAATCTTTTCCCTGTCTTTGTAATTCAAGATTTTCGCAATTATCGGCCTCGGTGGAGCTCCAGGCCAAGGTGTCCTCATAAGGGCTCGATGTGCCCGCTCTACCGTGAACCCCTGCGAGAGTTTGTCCGCTCCTACTTCTTGCAGGAGCATGTTCTCCACGTAAATCGTGGGGTCCTGGCCTTCTTCTCCTTCTGGCAGGCCGGCCACTCAGATGTTGTTCCGTCTCGCCCGACCTTCTGCTTCCTCTACCCTGTTTTCGAGGTTGGCAACCTGCTGTTTCAGCACATGGACCTCCTTCGCGTTGTTCGTGCTTACATCAGTGTTGGTCTTTACTGCGCTATCCCAATCCGCTAGTTCTTTCTGCCAGTGCTCTAACGTCCTACCGCAGCAAGGTAACTTCAATCCCCACGGCATCTATTTTATTTTCTAGGGCTGTCCGCAGTTCTGGCATCGCCGTGCCCCACTTAGTACTCAAGTCCGTTATGGCCGCTAGGACTTGTTAATTTTCTCCTTCAGGGGGGGTCATCTCCCGATGCCTCTCCCGTCTTTTGTACCGGGGTTGAAGGGGCCCGTTGCGCCTTCGCATAGGTGTCCATAGTGGGTTGCTTACTCCTGGACTTCAGCCCTTTCAGCGACATCCTGCCGTCTCGCTGTGTCCTATATCAGCTCACCTGTGCCACTGTGATTTCACCACTTCAAGTCAGTGTTTTGGTGGCCTTCGTGGGCTACCCTGCTAGGTGGTACGCAGGCTCGATCTTGGAGTGGGCTTTGTCCTCCCACATGTCCCCCCTATGCCGCGTTCTTGGTGACGTGCTTCCGGGGCCCGTGCTCCCAGTGGTCTGTAATTGCTGGGTACTTCCACGGCAGATAGGGTTCCGTTCGTGGGCCTTTTTATAATATTGCAGGCCTTACAATCTGCCCCTTCCATTCATACATTCCGTGCCAGGTGTCCCTGTGTCTCAATGGTATGCAAGTGATGATAAGCCACCTCTGATGCTTATTGCGCACTATGGCGCACGCAGTTTTGCCCAGCAGTCACGGTGTCCCCATACAGCTCAAGCTCAGCTGTTTACTTAATGTCTTGGCCATGGATGGGGTTAGTACCTGGGCGCGTGATTAAGCCGGGCCAGCTTCCACTGTGCTTTGGTTTGCTGCTGTTACTTAGCCGGGCGGCCCTAATTACAGCCTGATATCAATGTAGTAAGTGCGCACATTCGCGCACACAGTGCCCAGTCACTACTGTGAAAAATCTTGATTCGTTTCACTGTTTCGTTTGTTGCGGCCTCGGAGCACCGATCCGTGTGTCCCGTGCATAGGCGTACATTGCTGCCTATGACACACAGGACCACACCGTCTGCCAGCACACGCCACTTTATGCTGCTGTCTGCCCGCTTCCACCGCTGCAGCCCGCTTGTCCCTACGCGGCACCCAGCGGTCTACGCACGCTGCTCTGCTTTCATGAGCGGCTGGGAGCCGCGCTGCTGTAAGTGTTTACTGTTACTTTGTGTCCGTGTGCGGGCGCTGCTTTGATGCTCGGCTGGGGGCACTGCCTCTTCCTATCGCAGTGCAGAGCAATGTTCGGCTTTTATTTCCTTTAGCCGACGTCTCCGCACTTAGTGCGCGTTCGGCAGTGTCCCGCAGTCTCCTCAGGCAGCGGAGAGCTGCTTTAGCACACAGCGCTTCCTCGTAAGCAGTGTAGCAATCGTTGCTAAATGTATCCGGGCCCGGGGGCGCTGTATCACTATTGCAATACAAAGCAAAGCTTGCCCTTCGTTACTGCAGGCAGCCGCCTCGCTCGCGGTCCGTGTAATTTAGCAGCAATCCGGTATTCGCAGGGCTGCAATGCGCTCCCTTTGTTGTCCGCCACCTTGGCAACAACGTTTCCACATGGCTGCCACACAGAAAGTCAATTATCTGCCATCCGCAGACACGGTAGTCCCTTCAGAATTCCTTCTGTAAATGTATTCCGACAACCTTTCCTTCCGTTTCAAGCCTCGGATAGCATATTTGTAGCGTAGTTTCTCGGATAAGAGTCGGATCATCAGGAGCTCTGCACGGAGACACGACCTAGTCCATGGCTAGTTAGCCACGCCCCCCTCGCAGCTTAACCTTCACTCTGATTCTGCTGGTTGGCTCCATGAACATCAATCTGGCTTTGGAGCTGCCAGAAGCCTAGGAACTACTCTCCTGAACATCCATGAATATCTGCTCTCCAACCTTGACTCTAACTTCCGCTCTGTCCTCATCCTACTTGATCTCTCTTCTGCCTTTGACACGGTCAACCATACCATCCTGTTCAACCGTCTCCGTGACAACCTGAGTATCACCGATCAGGCTCTGGCCTGGCTGACCTCTTTCCTCTCTGATCGACCCTCCCAGGTCCAACTTGGGTCCTTCCTTACATCTATTTCCATCTCTACCTGTGGTGTTCCTAAGGGGTCTAACCTCTCACCCTGGCTTTTCAGCCAATACTTGGCTACTCTCGCTCATTGCATCACCATTTTCTGCTCCCATTTATTTTTTAGTGCTATGCTGATGACACTCAACTCATTTTCAGGCTTCCCTTAGCCACCTCCTCCCCTTCTCTCAGCACTGCTTGCCTATATGCCATTCAGGATTGGTGTGCCACCAACGATCTCTGCCTGAACACCAGCAAGACAGAGATCCAACTCGTTGGCACACCTTAAGCCTCCTTTCCTCTCTCGCTCTGGCCGGCCTCCCTTGGCCCTCCTCCTACCCCTACCTGTGAGGCAAAGACCCTCTGGGTCATCTTTGACTCCACACTTTCCTTCTCTGCCCACATCTCTGATGTCTCTAAAAAGTCAAACTTCCTACTGCCCCTCCACAGAGGTATTCTGCCTTTCCTCTCCTTGCCCCAGAAGTTCACTGTCTCTCGAGCCCTGGTTCTCTCTAGGTTGGACTATTGTAACAGCCTCTTTCTAAATCTACCTTCTTCTACTCTCTGCCCTTTACAACTTAACCAGAACACAGGACTGCAAGACGTGTCCTTGGCCTCAAGCCCTGGAATCATATCTCTCCAGCCCTGAAATCTCACCACTGGCTCCCAGTGGCTGAAAGAATTAAATTAAAAATCGTTTGCATTGTTGGGGCCTGGGTCCAATATACCTTCAGCTGTCCCTTCGTAAATACCTTCCATCACAAACTCTCCGCTCCTCCACCTCTAACTCCCTCAGGGTCAGTCATTTTTCAAAGAAACGAGCTGGGGGTAGATCTTTGTCTTCGGCTGGGGCCTCCCTCTGGAACTGCCTCGCTGCCACTCTGAAACTTGAGGAAAACCACCTCTGGTTCTGGAAGCACCTCAGGACCTTCCTCTTTGCTTCTGCCTTTGCCCGCTCTCTACTCTGCTGATCTGCTCTCTTGGCACCGTGCACCTGACCTACCTTCTGATTTCCAGAACCAGGTACCTGCTCACTTTGCCACCCAACCGCACTCCGTCCTGGCACTCCCTTGCACTGGGGACTACATCTGTAACCATACAGCCCCCCACCCTTTTTCTTTCTGCACTCACCCTGTCGGTTGCCTTAAACCTAGAACATGCTACCTGCTGGCTGCACTTCCACCTTTTGTTGCTTGTTATTATTTATTGTATTTAATATTTATCTGTTTTCCTTTGCTCTGCACTTTCCACTGGTCCCTCTTCCATGCACTTCTCCCCTTTTCCCTCTCCCATGCACGTGTGCGTTCTCAACGTCACTGGGTCTAGTAAGATTGTTGTTTTGTTCTCCCTTGTTCCCCTCCCTTGCCTTGTCGCGCTCTGAAACACATGTGTAGGAGCGCGATATAAAAAAAAAATCTATTCAATTCCATGCAGCTCGCTACAGTCAAATAACACAATGTTTATGTCCTGAACAATCTGCTGAAATGCTCCTGAAAAATGTTCTGAATTATTGAAAACAGAAACATGTTGGACTGAGAATAACAAGGTATTCACCATTCTTCATATGGTTTTTAATGTTGGTTGCACCATTTTTAATGTTTGTTACGTTGTTTTATGCACTCTCGTCACTGGGTGTGGTGGTGGATTTTATAAGTAATTAATTCTACAATTCGTAAAGGTAAACTGGAACACCCCAGTCTGAGCAGAACAGATAGGCTGGGAAATCCTGCACCCAGTAACGTAAAGAGTCAAAGTAAAAGGCAGAACCCTGCTTTATTAACAATCTCCATAAAACAAAGACGACATACAAACAACATAGTTATGCACTCTCTTTCTTAACAAGCATGACAACAGCTTCAAAACAAAAAGTATAACACCATTGACATTACATTACGCTATTGGTTACAAAAACCCACTTTGTAAGGGGATTGGTTAAGGGAGTTGTCTACATATCGAAGATATATGGTTTAGTCCTTCCATTGGTTATACTCCTATCTGATGGTTACACCTAGGACCACCTCTAGCTTGACAAGAGTTAACTATTGGCTATTATAACATGTACTGGGTGGCATAGCATGAAGAGTTTACATTGGTTGGTACCTTGATCACTAACCTTGGCTATGACAGGTCATCTGCACATGAACTAAAAATGGGAGTGGGGGTGAGAAATCCAAGATCTGCGTTCTTCCAATTAAATAAGACGTTATCCTGTGGCTGCGTCCTTCCAATTAAATAAGATGCAATCCCTTATTCTTAGGCCAGGAGCTAAAAATATTCCTCTGTACTTGACCTTGTGGGGCGCCTTGATTCTGAGAACATGTGAGGAGGCGAGGCGGGTGTTTGGTTGTGTCTGGCTTTAATGAATAGACACTGTGCGTGTCAGTCTAACAGTAGGTCTGCTTATTCTTCCCAACTTCGGTTACATCTGGTCCATTTCTTCCTGTTTTGATCCGGCATAAGGCTGGTATGGCCACCTTAGTACATAGAATTTCTTTCCTCTACGATATTGGGGATGGGGAGGAGCAGTTGGCATTAATGATGTATTCATCTGTCTCTCAACATTCTCTCCTCTGTTGAGTCCTCGACCGCCGCCCTATTCTGGCCTTCCTCTGCATAGGGTACCTTAGGTATCCATATTTTAGTCACCCCCTTCAGGTCACCCGCACCTCTTATGTGCTCATCCATACTCCTGGCCATGTAGCAGCACTTCCCATCCGGCTTGCAGAATACCCAGCGTCCTACGTAAATGTGCGGATCTGGGGGAAAAAAGAATTTCAATCTTGGAGGAGTAACAGGGATTTCTCTTAGGTGGATTTGAGGTATATTATCGGTTTGTGTATATTCATGCCCTTTACTTTCCATGTTTATCACTATTTTCATTCCTTCTGCCTTTTTGGCAGTCTTCTTACACTGGCTTATGGCTATTCTCAGGTGCAGAATCCTGCCAGCACTAGTGCCAGTATTGCTATTAATATTTTGAATGCATTAGCCAACCAGGAGGGGATCCAGGAGAATAGAGCCAGTCATCATCTAGAGCATCGTCCACCTCCGCTGTCAGTTATGTGTGTAGATCTGTTAACAGAGTAATGGCCTCTGTGAGGGTCCCATTTTCCTCATCGTGGGCAAGTATGGACATGCTACTAAAAATAATAGGGGCCCCCCTGTGGTGCAGCTATGTTAGGGCTTATAGAAGTAAAACGCAAATAGTGCCCATGCTGCTGAAATGTTTTTTTGAAGAGAAATAAATGTGTCCTTTATCTATTGTGTGTACCCAGAAACGGATATCACCTCAAAGTTATCCCATTGGAAATCTGAAAGCAAGCATGAGGGACAATTTTTTTCTAAAAATTTGAAAATGTGAGTTTCTTTTTCAAAATTTAGATAGAAAAACATAGGAATACATGAAGGATAAAAAACAATATATGCAAAAAGGAAAATAATATGCAAGAGATTATTTTTATCAAGTACAAGCAAACTGAATCAAAAACATGAAATACAATAGAGGACACACAAAATGTGCTCACTACTTTTTTGAAACAATTGTCAGATTCGTTTTTATGGTTATTTATTTTCTATGCAAGTCTGCCTATGTATATGAACACATCATATTCATTTTCTGTTTGGGTGTCCTAATCGGTTTTTTGAACACCCATATATGTTTCGGCAAACAAGCCACCTGATAGGCCTAATGTCAACAGTCTTCCTCAGGGCCAACAAAGCCCTAGGGGGAAGCAGACAAAAAATAATAATGTTTGCATTCAGATTAGGGGATGCTTTTTGAATAGCTCATATTTAGACTGACTGTCATTAGTTTGACGTCCAAAAAGAACTCACCCATTGACTTGATGGGTAATAAAATGTAGGACATGCCGGCAGTGACCCTGTAGGTGTGATGAATGTAGCACAGAGGGGAAGAAGTCATTAGGGCCATGAACTTCATCGATTTATACCCAGCCATAGTAACAATTTTTAGGCGTTTGTTTAGTCATCATAGTTGTGATTGGATTAGGTCCTTCTTGGGTTCTTCTTATTGGTCATGCCATTAGAAAAATATCGTCATACCTGATAAACTGTGGTCTTGGTTCACGGTTCACAGATGGACTCCATGTGCATCAAATTAGTGTAGTTCAATGGCTCAGCCGGAATCTATATCCCATAATATTGATATTATTCGGTAACCTAACAGTAAAAAAAGCTGAGATGTGGCAGAGACAGTGATTCGCTAACGTGCTCAAGATGCTTGTCACTGCTCACATTGTTAAAGCATACAGTTTTTTATCAAAGCGCTGGGACATAACTTTTAACCAATGGCCAGAAAAGGATGCCCATCCTTGTTGCCTATTATCGGGTGGGAGGAGGTAAATGCGGTTACTGTCGTGCTCTTCAGTGTTCTTGAAAGTGGCAATGAATTCACCAAAGTTTCCTGACTAGAAAAATATGAACAGGAAAACAAATATTATAGCCAATTTGGTGCAGTTCGCAATGCCAAAAAGGGAACTATATATTATATTCACCTTACTAGTATGGACATGCAGCAAGGTGGGCCAATTTGTGCACAAACGTCCCACTAAATGGCTGCAATCAGATCAAGGATGTGCCTCTTCGGAAGGGTCATTAGTCTTATGACCCTTAGTAGTACTCTTATGGCGTTAAATCCCTTCACAGTTGTGTTAATTGTTTGCAACAACTCCCATCTCATGATTTGGAGCCATTTCGCACGTTGAGCAACCTGCAATCCTGTGAGGAAAAAAGCAATGAAAATCTTTTGCTAAACAATTTATTCTCGGCAGGTATGCTATCGTAGTAATCTTCTGATTTTGCAGAAAAATAGCTTTCCCCTTTCTTGCACGTAAGAGTAAGGGACATTCTTTTCCTCAAATGTGCATCCATTTTAGGGAAGTTGTAATTTGTATCTCACTCTGGGGAACTGCAGGGATTGGTGTTTTCACTTGTACTATAGAACTTAGACCTCCCCACCCTGCTTGCAGCTGCATGTATGCTTTGGAACTACAAGACCAATAGTGGCCCATGAACACTGCAGTTACTGTGTTCATGTCTGGTACGTCAAAAATATGTTTACACCTGGCAAATATCTTAACACTGTGTACTGTGTATTCTGTGTTTTATTTTCTGTCATCATTTTCCTCTCTTGTATATAGTTGTCTTCTTGTGTGGACTTTGCTTTGTTTACCCATACGAGTGAGGCAGTATGTCCTTGGAATTGCCCCCTTGTTAAGCACAACGGAAGGTATGTTAGGCAATGCGCTCTGTGCACGGGTACTTCCTTGGCTATAAAAACTCAGGACGCGCTAATGGCATAGACGATAAGAGAGAACATATAGCAGCTCTCATCAGATGTCTCCATCCCCACTCATGTGATGTGCTGATAACATACATTATTCCTAACTTGGACACAATTAGTTATATACGAGCTCATGTCCCCAAAGTCATTCATCACACTTTATTTAAGCCTCTTCATCCATTTGGTGAACATGCGAAATGCTGGGGTTGTTGTTACATTTGTCATGGTGAAATGTGTCATATTGCCATATATGGGTCTGGATTCATTATACAGGACAAGCTCTTGTTACGCAATAAGAATGAGAAAATAAAGGATGCAAAATGTAAAAAATGCTACACAAAGCATTATTGCCAGAGTATCTGTTCTTCGTAAATAATCAAGTGCATTATTTAGTTGGAATGATAGAAGTGAATACCTAACAGAATTAAGAAGTCCCATTTTCTTCCTTCACAATGTCTCTTCCAGTTGTACAAAATGTTAATGCTTAAAGAGAAATTGGAGTAATATGATGATAAAGATTCTTTAAAAAAAGAAACAGGTTTTGAGATCCCCAAAAGAGCAGCGAGAATTGTGTTTCTTAATCTTAACGCAGGATAAGTATCCACTAAGTAAGTCAAGAGCATAAGGGTTTGCAAAGAAAACATTTAGCATATCTACATTTCTTTTTCATGAAAGTACTAGCCTTTGTCATGTGCAGGTATGATGTTTCAGAGAATATGTCCACTAAAGGTCTTTCTGCTACTTGTTTTAAATCAAACAAAGATTCTCTTTCTTAATTCTTTGGCTATTGGTTGGCTCGGGTGTTAGACTGGGTCTGGTCACGTGTTATCTCTTCTTCACTTTCGGATTCAGGCAGTTGTGGCAGGGGGGGTCTCTCTATTGTAGGGTTTGACGTCACCAAGGCGCAACCAGGCTGTTTTTTCCTGCACTCTGAATGCTGTGGGAGTCACCTCCTCCACTATATGTGGTCCTTCAAAATGCAGTCTATGCCAACGTCTGGTAAAACTTTTGATGCACACCCAGTCTCCTGGGTTTAATAAGTGGGGGCTTCAACACTGTCACGGGATTATTTTGTTTGTTGTCTTTATCAATTTTCTTTGACCTCCTCTGTCGAGCATGAAGCTGTTGAGACATCAAAATAACACTCCCTGTCATAGCAGCCAAATAGTCATGCATTTAATTTCTAAGCATATTCAACACAATGTGGCATCAGTTTGCACTCGGGTGGGAGGAGCATGAGATACACGCATGCAGCATCCCGTCACCAGCTCGTGAGGAGTCAGGTGAGGGTCTGAGCCAGGTTCATTGTGTAATGGAAATAGGGCTAAGGGTAGGCAATGGAGCAATCGTTTTTTCATGATCACCTTTGATTTGGCACTACATTTTTGAGGAGGCCATTGAGGAGGCCATTGAGGCGCTCACACATAAAATTTGCTAGTGGGTGATAAGCAGAGAAAGAAGAGAACTTGCACAAAATAACCAGCAGGATTGTAATGTGCTCAAAAACTTCTTTTACAAAATGTGGTCTATTTTCAAACGTGAGCACTTCACACACTCCTCATTTTGGAAAGACCTTGCATACAAGGAACTTCGCAGCACCTTTGGCATCAGCATGTGTGCACGACCGACCTTGATCCATCGACAAAAAAGGACACATGACTACTTTTATATATACCTGTAGCTGTTACAAACTTGGAGCATCTCTACATAGTCGATATGCAAATGCTGGAAGGGTCCAGTAGGACGGGGTATTGCTCCTCTCACTGTTCGTTCACAATATTGGCACGTACAATCATAAATTCGTTCTATGAAGTCTGTGCAAATCAGTATAACATCCTAAACGTGGAGGACTGCGACCAAATAGCTAAATTGTACTATGGAATGTGTCAGAATCTAGCAATAGTATGTGTTAAATATGTGCTTTTTTATAGTTCAATATCAAACTGATAGGGGTGCTTTCGAGGTTGTATTTTGCTGTCAAATTCAGTGGGATTCTTGTCAATTCTATATCAGAATTATATAAAATGTAGATAAAATGTAGATAAAATGTATTAGGGCCATTACTTTTATAGGGGTTCACTTACATTTATATCATTTTTTTATATGAAATTCTTAGGGGTCCTTATCAAATTTATATAGAATTTATATAAAAGTCATATAAAATGTATTAGGGATCATCAAATGTATATCAATTTTATATAAGTGTCATCAAATGTATTAGGGTTCTTATCAAGTTTATATCGAATTTATATCAAATGTATTGGGATAATCAAATGTATTGGAATTATTATCAGATATGAATTCAACAAAAGACAATGTAATCACTTTTCTTTGACAATTCACCCCTCCCCCCTTTTATGCAAGGTAAAGAGATGGAAGGAAAACACACAATTCTCAGGAATGCAATCAAATATAATTCAGTTCCCCCCTAGCAAGCTTAGAGGAAAACAGGTAGGAGTTTGAAACACAGGCAATATACTTTGATGTGGTATGCAAAGAAGTGTAAAATATGCTAAAATGATTTTAATTCCCTCTAGAGGTTCAGGGTGGGTGACAGCTACTTTGAATCAGTTCAGGCCAGCCCTATCAATGATTCAGGGATGGTTATTAGGTTGAAAACAGATTTCAGGGATGGAAGCAAAAACAAATATTTTTACCTGTGGCTAAAATGAAGCAAAATGTCAAATTGCGGCAATTTAGTTGCGTGCGTCGAGCGCAATTACGGAGGCACTGTACGGAGTAGGAAGTCGATTCTAGGTTTGTTGGAAAACCTAGAATCTTAGCTTTAAGACGAGATGACAGTTGAAACTCGCTCCTAGCACAAACGGTTCCGGAGATACGGCCGATTTAGTAAAGGTAGTTTTTCGGATTTGAAATTTTAAAGCTCAGAATGACAGATGACAGTTTTCAGTTTTAAAGATGACAGAATCACATGATTCTAGGAGGCAGTTCTAATAGGCTAAAATAGTTTGGATTATATTATTTTAAACTAAGAGATTGGTTTTGGCACAGTGCTAGCTGGGTACTCACACTAGATTTTGGACAGGAATGCGATTTTGTCATCGATCGGGTCAGGATTGGCTGGACTTCTGCTAGCGGTTCTTCACAGCGATCTGGTCTCTGGGTCTCCGGTTCTGTTATCGGTTCTGCTAGCGGTTCTGGATACAGCGGTCTCTGGTTCTGCGGTCTGGATCAAGTGGATTCTTAGCAAGCAGCAAACAGCACAGCCCCGGCGGTTGAATAGTTTGCAAATGATTTTTGAGGCCTGCTGAAGAGAACTCAGCTTGTGGGTTAGCCTCTCTGCTACAGGTTCTGAAGTAAAGTTCTGGATCCCTGGAGTTCTGGATTCGAAGTCTGGATTCTCCCGGCAAAGCGTCTCGCAAGAAAGTGGAAAGTGAATGTCTCTACCTGGGTTTCAATGTTCCTTTTTATGTGTTTTGAAAATGGGTGTGTGCCTAGGCCTAGCTAACCCTGCCCCTCTCACTTATCATTGGCCAAGCTTTCCTCTCTCCCTTGATTGGGGGAAAGAAATGGAGTGTCAGAGTGATGCTGTAGGTTTTATGGTCAGAGGAACCTCCCCTTGTCAAATTGCACACAAATCTATGTCTGACCCAAATACATATTTATCTATGTACCATTTTTCTAATATTATAGGTCCAGTTAACATATTTTCTATAGCACCAAACCATCGATCCGTGTCTTTGTACGATGTCGTGTCCACTTTTGACAGAATTCTCCCCTTTTCATCCAGATAACGACCTCTAAACCTTTCCAGATTGTACACAAATGTGCACCAGGGATATGGGTTCAGATGATAAAGTGTCAGATTTTTAACATGCATACATTTGGAGCAACAACCTTTTTTTCCGCTACTATCCCCAAGAACATACCACAGGGTCCTAACACCTCTTCAAATGTGCACAGAAAAATCACACGAATGATGATGTTATTTATATAATTTTTACAAGTCCGCACTATGAATTATCCATCTTTTTAAAATCATTCTCTGGGTGTGTGGTTTTCCAAAGCACATGGTGGAATTTCTGGTTTATCCACTTCCCCCAAGCTAAGCTTGCTCTCACAGGCACTGCCCCTCTCAGTTTCTCCCAAGAGGAAGCCATTTTACGACCCCCCCAATATAACATTTGCCTGAGCCAGGGACAGTGCTTTGTTTAGTTTCCTGTAGTCCCCAGGTGCCACTCCCCTCATTCAATCAGAGAGGTGTCATCTCCTTTTGGCAGGGGCAGCAGGATGCAGCCAGGCCTGGGAACACAGCTGCTGAATTCCCTCTCCTGTCGGGGGTAGTTGTCAGGCAGAATCCTGTTTCATTAAGCCAGGCTTCAGCTAAATGTCACTTTTGTTCCCAGTTTTTCTTCATTCAAATCAAACTCACAATTTTTGCACATGCAGCTAGAATGCTGATTCTAAGTTCAAAACTATGACATTTAACAGTTGCAACCTATGTTACACTCAAAAGTAGGTCACTCATTTATTTTAAACATTTCGATTTTAGTGTTTTTAAATCCAATGTCAGTTAAGCTGCTGACATCCACAGCTCAGCCAGTTTTGTTATGAACATGGTTTTGTGCTCTTTCTCTTACCAGATTTAGTATGCACGCAAGAATACATTCTGCCAAATGTCTGCTGGTGTTCATTGAGATTTTGGAATATCTTGTGATGTTTAAAATAGGCATTTTGAGCTTGCATTCAGGGAAACAAAGGTGATTTTAAAGCGCTTTTTTAGTCAACCGGCACTCCTGTTTTTCCTTTGGCACACATTTCACTCATGGCACTCCTGGCCCATCATGCTCGCACTGGTGGGTGGCAGGTTAGGCAACCATTTTGGTGTGCGCAAAACTGCACGGTTCTCTAGGATTCTGGCGCAAATGTGGGCTTTTCCGCCCTCTTGGATTTCCTAAACCCACAGCACCAAATGTTGCAGCATAATAGTCCAAACGTGGGTCAGGACACCCAACAAACCCCCCCGCCTGACTGCACTTTGATTTCGAGTCGAGATGGAGTCGGGTGCAAAGGATGTTTTGATCTACGCGCTGGGATGTCCGCATCATCTTCTTCCAATTTTTCAGATGGCACAGTTCAGCATCTTTTCCTCCATCGGTTGGATCGATCGGTTCTCCTCGCCTGTCCTGATGGGAATATTGGGCGGTACCCTGGGCCCCTCTGATCTTTGCTCCCGGTCTCCGGGTCGTTCTCCTTGGTCAGTCTCCGTGGTTTCATCTCTCCTAGGATTATAAAGCAAAAGCGGCAATACCTATTCGTAGACATTTCTCCACCACTATTAATGGTGTGGCGAACACATACATTTTATACATCCGGTTACATTTTTCAGTCTTGTTTTAAAAACAAGATATAACAGGAAACATTTTCCTACCAGAATCATGATATTTTAGAGACTATCTGTGGGATATTTTAGGGTTGGAACTGAATTACTCTGGTGCGGCCCCCTCTGGGATTCCAGAGGATTCCTCCAGTTGTTGCAGAGTGTGCCTGGGATGGCAACACTTTAGCTGATTAATATGGACCCACTTGTCTTCCCCTTCCGTCAGACTACCTTTGGGGATGCGGATCTTATACGCTACTGGGGAGACCTTGTCTATTATTTCAAATGGTCCCTTCCATGTAGGCAAAAATGTTCGCTGTTTGGCCTGGTTCCTTTGGAAATTGTATAGATAGACTCGGTCTCCCACAGTATATTCCTTCCTGGTGGTCTTCAGGTCGTAGTGGGTTTTCATGCTATCAGCTGATCTTTCTAGATTCCGCTGAGCATAGGCAAAAGCATGCTGAAGGTGTTTCTTTAAATTATCCACATACTCATGAGTTGTGGAGGCATTTATCAGTGTCTGCTCTTGGGTCCTGTAGAGCAAATGCTGGGAAAGCACCATCTTGCGTCCGGTCATCAACTCAAATGGTGACATTTTAGTTGCAGATGAAGGGGTAGATCTGATGGCCATTAGGACCAGAGGTAATTGGATATCCCAACTTGGCCCAGAATCTGCCACAAACTTTTTTAAGATGCTCACAATGGTTTGGTTGTATCTCTCTACTGCTCCAGAAGAAGCTGGCCTGTAAGCAATGTGTAGCTTCCTTTTAATCCCCAGTATCTCCCACATTTTTGTCATTACCTCGCTGGTGAAATGGCTACCTCTGTCTGACTCAATCCTTTGAGGTAGACCAAAACGGGAAAAGAGGTGGTTAATAATCAGGGCGGCTGCTGTTTCTGCCTTGCAATTTGGGGCCGGGAGACATTCCACCCACTTGGAAAACAAGCATGTGACGGTCAACATGTACTTGTTTCCTCTAGACGAGCGAATCACAGGGCCTACAAAGTCGATTTGCAAATCTGACCATGGCAGTGTCATCCACCTCTTTTGGAGAGGCGCACGGTGTGTGAGGGATGATGGCTGAAATTGTGCACACACAAGACACCCCTTCAAGTATTGGTCGAAGTCCTGCCCCATGTGTGGCCAGTATGCAACCTCTCTTAAGTATTGTGTGAAACCCCCTATGACCGGCGGTGGCCGCATCATGGGCGTGACTTAACATCAGGCTTCGGAATGAGGTAGGGACCACCCACTGATCATGGCCAGCTTGGGATTTCCTTACCAACAAACCGTCTTAGATTCGGAACCTTTTTGGACATTTCATCAACACTCTTAGGTCCTCTTTCCCAATTTAATCTGTATCCGTCAGGGAAAAGTTCTCCGGGTCCTCAATGTGTTGGTAAAACTTACCAATTATTGGATCCCCGTTTTGAGCCGTAATTAAATCAGCATCAGGGGTCTCCTTACTCCATTGTGCAGTTGAAAGATCATTGTGAGCATTTGTCTGGGACCTATTGATAGCAGTGACCTGGATTTCCCCCAACAGGGACTCTATTTCTATTAGATCCCCTTGGATGGTCCCGGTTTTGGCCAGCTGATCAGCTAAGTCATTTCCAGTTTTGTCTGGTCCCTCTACTTTTGAATGACCCTTGATCTCCTTCCAGTAGATGGTCATCCCATTCGAGGTGACCAGATCATCAATGTTTTGAATTAACTTCCCATGTTTCAAAGGTTTGTTATTAGCACATAGCATGCCTCTGGTTTTCCAGTTAACCAGGTGCTCCACGAACCCGTTCCGTACATAATCCGAATCTGTGATTATGACCAGTTTGTGGAGTTGATGTTGGACAGCAGTGAGGATGGCTTGATGCACAGCCATCAATTCTGCCACCTGACTACTTCAGGGACCAATTTTGTACCCAGCGGAGTGTTCTGGGGACTCATTCACCCATGCATTCCCTACGCCGGCCACCAGTTCTTTCACCCCGTTGTTGTCAACATGGTAAGAGCATCCATCCACATAGACAGTGGGCATTCCCTCACACTTGTCTTCTTCAAAGACTTTGTGGGGGGAATTAAGGTATGCCTCCATGTTGTCCTTGATTTTTAGACTTTCGTCCTCGAGACAGTTTTCTCTGGCACAATCATGCAAGTCAGCCAGACCTTGCGCGAGGGGACTCTTCTTGTTTTGGCCATATCTGACCTCCACAGGAAAGCCTTGCATTGACAGAATCTAGGAAGTAATTTGGGAATTACTCACATTCCGGCCAGGATTCTGTCACTTTGGAGGTATTGCAGAGGCTGGTGGGGAGTCTCCACTATGATGTGTTCCCCCTGGATAAACGGGCGGTAATTCTTCAATGCCCACACCGTTGACAGGAGTGTCTTCTCACAATCGTTGAATTTTTCCTCCACAGAGGATAAAATTTTGCTCGCATAGGAGATTACTTTATTGACCTTGTCATGCTTTTGGTATAATACTGCCGTCAAGCACGTATTAGAGAACCCTGTCTCCAGGAAGAACTCCTTGTTTCTGACAGGGTAAGCTAGGCAAGGCGCTTGTGAGAGGCTTCTCTTGAGTTGTTTTACTGCCTCGGATTGTTCTGGAACCCATTCCCACTTGACCCCCCCCTTCAAGAGATGAATCAGGGGTCTGGTGATCTCTGCGTAGCCCTCAATGAACTGTCTGTTGTAATTAGTCAGTCCAAGGAGGCTCCTTAGTTCCTGCAGAGTTGTGGGATCCTTCAGTTTCTGAAGTGCTTCCACTTTTTTTTCCTGGGGACAGAGACCCTGATGAGTAATCTCATGCCCCAAGAAATTAACACGGGTTCTACACCACTGTGCCTTCTGAAAGGAAGGATTTGCTCCGGCGGCCCTCAACTGCGTCAGAACATAACGGATAACCGCAATGTGTTCCACCACAGATTAACTTTTGATGAGGACCTCATCTACATAAGCCAGGTTACCCCTCGCACCCAGATTGGGCATGGCCTTATGTAGGAAAATGTTGAATTCATTGCCGGAGTTGAGGTATCCGAAGGGAGTCCGGGTCCATGTGTACTGCTGGCCCCCGAAGGTAAAAGCCAGTTTGTATTGGTCCTCCCTACTGACAGGCACGGTCCAGTATCCATTGGTCAGGTCTATTGCAGTGAATACCTGTGACCCCTGGATCTGGGCCAGTCCTTGGTCAATGTAGGGCAGAGGCCATCAGGAAGTTTGGACCCGTTTGTTGAGCTCCCTAAGGTCGGCACAGAGTCTCCACTGGCCGTTTGGCTTCAATATTCCCAGCACCGGATTATTGAAAGTGCTGTGGACTGGACGGATTATTCCCCGGGACTCAAGGTTCTTAATTATTTCAGTAAGGGACTCCATGGATGCGAGAGGCAAGCGATATTGCTTCACAAACACTGGAGTCATGCCAGGGTCCGTGGGAATTCTTGTTGTGTGGATGTCGGTGCGACCACAGTCATATGAGTCTACCGCAAAGAGATCTTGGAAATCCAAGAAAACTTGTTTCAACTTTTGCTTCTGTTCCAGAGTCACACAGGTATCAGCTAGGTTGACTCTCTCTTCCACCATCTGCCTGAAGCCTGGAAAGACTTCTGGTTTGGCTATCTCAGCGGCCTCCTCCAGCTGGGTGGAGAAGTCCCTGGTCAGAGTGCTGATTTGGACTGGAGGCTTCAGGTGGGAAAGGCACCCCTCATGCACCTGGAAAATCACCTCATCCCTCCTGAAGTCACAAGTCACATCTTCCTTACCATAAGGGCAAGAAGTGTACACCAGGAACTTGCCCCCCTGCCGGGTGAAAATCCTGTCTGGTGTTGTATTGTCCTCACTGTCACTGTCAAAACAGTCCTTGGGGATTGGTCCTAACAGTTCATTTCCTAAATCGATGGAGAAATGTCGGCCATCAACCGCCATTCCAATAATGGTGTCTGCGGCTAGAGTAATACTCTTTAAGTCACTGTAATCCACCTCTATTGGAATGGTGTCATGTTCTATGTTGACTAATGGTTTTGGGTTTACCCCTAACCCTTGCTGTTGAAGGAAAGCATTTAGATGAATATAAGCATCATGGTTTTTCAATGTTTGTCCTCTTTTAACTTTCACTTCCAGGGAGAATTGTCAGGTCCTTTCTGGGATGGTGACTTCCTCTTTAATCTGAATTTCAACTGCATAAGGTAGCAATTGAGCTGACCTAAATGCTTTTTCTGGATCATCAAAGGCCATGGGGTTATCCGCTAATCGGGACCAAGCTTTGAAGTTTATTAGGTCCAAACTAATGGCAAAGCGATTGAGAATGTCACTGCCTAAGTAAAAGGCGGCAGTGACGTCTCGCACATGACCCATCAATTATGGACTATGCTCTTGTTGCCAATGGAGATTTTGAGCATATACCTGCTTGGCAGGAGATGTTTCGAATTGGGTGTTTCCAGATCCATTTCCCACTTGTCTATCAGTTTGAATGTGTGTATGGCTGGATCTTTTGGGAGTTGGCGGAACACGTCTTCGCTGATGAAGCTCTTACCGTTGTTCACACACACTCGGGCGAGAACAGAGTCCTTCCCATCATTTAACTGAACAGGGATGAACAACTGCTCTCCAATCTGCTGAATATCAGCCAGGCTCTGAGCTGATTTCACATCTTTCTGGACTATAGCAGTGGGAGTGTCTAATTGTGGATTGGTAAAGAATTTCAGAGTATTTCCTTCCAGTGTGGAATACCACCTTAAACTGGAAGGAAGGTTGATTTTCAGAAATAGAGAGGACCCCCCCATCACCAGTCTGTTGTCCTACTGCTATTACTGTCACGTCTGGAATTTGGTTGTTCTGGAAGTGAAATTCTACTTAGTCAGATTTTTGTTCAACCATGTGGCAGGTGCCATTTAAACTAACATGGTTGACACTCTGTTTTAATTTTATTGGTTGGCTAGTCTGGGTCCAGAGTACCTTGTTTACGCAATATATTAGGGGTGACAACCTTCTCAGGGGGCATTCCCTAGTAAACAAGGGGTGCCCTCTGGAGTCACTACTATGACCGGGTGTTTAACCTTGTGTCGCCCAATTTCGATGTCCAAATCTGCAGTCCCCTCGACAGGAATTTCCTTCCCGTCAAAGTTCTGCAGTTGTCCAGGAAGAGAGGTGAGAGGAATACAGTAATTCTCCCCCCTTCCTGCATTTAGTTCATCAAAGGCCCTTTTGGACAGAAGCGTAGCTTGGGATCCAGTGTCCACCAGTGCCCAAATTGTACCCTGCCCCTGTACTTGTACCGGGGAATAGTATCTTCCCTCCTTCCCCTCAAGGGGGCACAGATAATGCACATTTTTGGACAACTGGTGGGCTAATTTTCTGGTTTTGGACATGGGAGAGAAGAGATTTGGGCAGAATTCTGTGGAGAGCCTGGGGAATCTGAAAGAAAAAGTTGGCAACTGGAAATGGTTTTGGGTTCTGGGCTGCCACCCCCCCCCCCTTTCTGGAGGCAGTCATCAGGATAGGTTTGACCCATGGGATTTTGGTATTGTTGGTTCTGGGATAGAATGATGGGCGGCGACAGCTCAATCCCCACATCTACCCAGTCTGTTGATTCGGTTTTAGGTTCCCCTGGTTCCGGTTCTGGGCCGCCCCTGCCTTTTGGGAGGCAGTCACCAGGATGGGTTTGAACCAGGGGTTTTTGGTTTTGTTGGTTCTGGGATAGGATGATGGGTGGCGACAGCTCAATCCCCACATCTACCCAGTCTGGATTGGAATCTCTTGGGACCCATTTTTCCTTGGGAGGAGTTCCCCCATCTCTGAAGGAGAAGATCCTTTTCCCAGGATCCTCTGAGGATCCCTCTCCCTCAAATTGGAAGACCTCTACCTCCTCCACACAGTGGGTCTGTTTGGGTCCTTTGTTTTGCCTACCCCCCCTCTGCTCCTTGGGAGGCAGGCTTTCAGGGGCAGGAGATTTTGTTTCCGGTTCCTGGTTTTCCAGGGGCTGTTTACAAGTTGGGAAGGAAGCTTCCTCCAAGGCTTTACACCCCTCTTCCCCTTGTGCCTCCTCCCTGGGAACCGGTGGGTTATCTGGGTGCTGCCCCCGTCATTGTTCTGGAGCACTAGGTCCAGATTGTGAGGCATTCTGTGCCGGCATGCCCATCTGAGGGTTATGTTGGGCCCTCAGCATGCGGCCCAAATCATGTGCCATGTTCTGAACCTGGCGCTCTAACTGGGAAACCCGCTCAGGCTGATACGGGGCTCTATTTTCTCCCCTGGGCTGATCCCGGGAAGGGTAGCTATCCCTTCTCTGGTAATACCCCGGGTTGGGAAGATTTGGGTACCCCTCCGCCCTTGGCCTCCCCTCTCCCGGATTAGGTTGTCTGGGCTCATGGAATTGGGGAAAGAAGGATGGATGGTTTTGGGGTTGGAATCCTTGTGGATACCTGGGGAAAACGTTCGGCCCAGGGTTTGGTGAATTTGTGCCCTCCTGTGGGAAGTTTGGAGGGAAGTTCTCTGGGTTAGGTGCTTGACTGGATCCCCCTCCCTTGGGCTGGAGGAGTGCACACATAACCCAGGATGGGTCGGTTTCCCTTGTAGCGGGGACTTACATAATCAGGGGAGCGAGGGACCCCATTTGTGGGAACTACCTCCTTGACTCCCTGTCTGTGACTGGCCCGTGGGCCTTCTGGTGTTAGAGTTATTCTGCGCAGGCAGGTTTTTAGGCCCCCCCATCTCCAAATCTAAAACGGGGGCAACCTTTACCTCCGCCACCTTGGCAGCAGCAGGGGTGCTGTTGGTTTTGGGGTTTTTCTGCGCATTACTTTTATTTTCTATGGGCTTCTGCACCTCATAGATCCGGGTGGCTTGCTCAATGACCCAGTTTAAAGATCTTTTCTCATGAAAATCTCTCACGAGCTGGGTCATTATGTACTTGGGTAGAGCATGGAAAAATGTGTTGATGAATTCTCTGCTATCCGTGCGGACCCTTCTGGTGGTCTGCGCAAAGGCACGCTTCAATTCTTGCACACATTCTTGTGTGGCCTGATCCTCCCCACATTGCAAATTGTAGGCTGCCTTGCGAGCCTCTTGGGGATTCCTATGTACAGAAAAATGTTTCAAGATGGCCCCCCTATATGTGGACCATCTTGAATGGTATTGGTCCTCCAGCCCCGCAAAGAAACTGGAGTATTCAGGGGAGAATGTCCATTTGACGTACTGGATGCAGCTACTGCTGTCCTTCAAATGGAAAGTCTCCATCATTTGCTCATAGAGCTCCAAGTGTTCCCAAACAGAATACTTGGCGTTCTTATGATAAGGCGTGATGACACTCCTGATTGCCTTCATCTGTTTTAAGGGGTCCTTAAGCAAGGCCCTTTTCACCTTATTGGCCTTTTTGGTTCGGGTAACCCTGGTCCATTCATCCTCTGATTCAGAAACACTGCTCCCAGAGGTGCCCGTCTGATCTTCCAGGTTTTCCCGGATTCTGCGAGCCTGGGAATAGCTGGCAGAATGTGGGGACCTGGTCCCCTGTGTTCTGTGACGCTCAGAGGAGTCTTCAGATCCCTCCTTGCTACCAGGATTTGATGGGTACCCCCCCACTGACCTAACTGGGCAGAGGTTTTCAGGATGCCCTTAGTGGGCCTACTCTCCTGGGGTTCCCCACTAAGTTGCACTGTACTTAGGTGCCCATACCCGGATGCCCACCCATCCATTCCTGGGTGGTACTGGCCTATGAGCCCCATACTTTTGGCTGGATTGTAATCTGCCATTCCTGTGGCCCTGTGCTCATGCGCGCCAGGGGATATGGGGGTGGCAGAGTCCAGGGACTGAGAGAGATGAAGGCCTCTGGTACTAGGGCTTCTGAGGTTATGCTCAGGTGTTTCCCTTTCCCAGCGAACTTCATCTCTGTCAGCCCCTGCTCCCTGTTGCAATGCAAGAGCCTGCACTTTCAGTTCCTCAGTTAAGGCCTTACTAGACTCTATCAGTCTCTCCTGCATGGCTACCTGTTGCTGGAGCCTATCATTGTGCTGACAGAGAGCCTCATTTTCTCTCTGTGCCTCCTGATTGGTCCTGGAGTACTTGGCCAGTCTCTGCTGCAGGAGGGTTACCTCCTGAGTCCCATCCCTACTGGCCTGCTCCTTTCTTGCCAGAGCCTCCTCCACCCTCCTGGTGTGATCTAGCAAGCCCTGATGCTCTTTTTGGAGGTGACCCAGCCCCTGGAGGGCCAAGTGATTTTCTTCAATTGTTCTTTTTAAATGGCAGACTTCCTGGCTATGGTATCCCTTTCCTGACCAAGAGCTGCATTTGTGACGCCAGGTCGTCCCTCTGCCTTTGAAAGGCACCAGCTTTCTGGCGTTCTTCATCAAACACTGCCTGGGTATCCAGGTCTTTCAAAATCAATTTATTGCTTTCCTCTTTCTCTCTGTCTAGTTGGATTTGCAGGGTGGCTACCTGCTCTGTGCATGCCCAATTGAAATTGATCTGTTGCTCCAGCTTTTTCTGGCTCTGCAGTAAGGAGTCCAAACTGTCTTGGTGCTCCTTCTGCAAAGCCAGAATTCTGGTATCCTGATCTGTCTTTTCCTGTTGCAGTATATCCATGTCCTCTTTTATTTTAATGATATACTGCCTACTATCATTTTCTGACTTCTGGCTCCTCTGCACAGAAGAGACAGGTCAGATTGGACCTTCTCTAATGCCAACAGTTGCCTAATTGCCAAATCTTGGCCTTCAGCACATTTGTCCTGCATGGCTCCCATATATAGATACAAATATGCCGCTATCCTAACCATCTTGTCGTGTTCATCTTTAGCTTTATGAGCCATGTATAGTTCGCTCAGGGCCACATGTAAGGGACCCTCATCTCTCCAGATATCTAACCCAGTTGCAGTGACCTGTTGTGTGATTGCCTGCAACCACGCATCCTGGCCCTGCTCAGTCCATTCACCTCTCACAAATAGCTTATGTACGAACTGCTCTCTGGCTATTTTGATGTCTACCAGTGTCGTCATTCTGGAATCTGAGTTCATTCCTGACTTACAGAAGTTTGTATTTTATTTTGCAAAACAGACCGTTTCCTTAGTGCGTTCCTTTGAGGAGTGCTTTCACAGTGTAACACAGCGTGGTGATCTAACCGGATTTGTGTATCCGGTCAGTTGGCACACTGTATTAAGCTGCACAAGTGGTAAATCTAATCCAGAATCTCCGGCTACGAGCCCCCACTTTGTAAGCGGATTCAATTCAACACTACAGCTAAGTCAATGCCTAGTCTGGGATGCTGAGGGAAACCCTTATTGATATATTTTGATGTCCAGTTCGTTTACTCTGGATGACAACCCTTATATAACACCCCTCTCTTAGAATCCCCCTGACCCCACTGAGACAAGAAGTAGGTTTGTTTTGCAAATTAAAAGGTTTATTTGAAAATGAAACAATATATATATATATATATATATATATATATATATATCACACTTTTATAATTAATTAATGTTTGATAGCACACTTGTGAAGATGATAGTGATCAACAATGGATGATGTTACAGTGGTACACTCTTTTTGATGGCTTAGAAGTGATATAGAGAGGATAAAGTAGCTGAGAATGCTTTTATGGCTTCAAGGACAATGCAATGATGAATGAAAATGCAGTACAGAAAATAAACTTGATATGATTTCGACAAAAGACAATGTAATCACTTTTGTTGAGTGCAATTACGGAGGCACTATAAGGAGTAG
The DNA here is from genome assembly GCF_040938575.1 of Ambystoma mexicanum. Lineage (NCBI taxonomy): Eukaryota > Metazoa > Chordata > Amphibia > Caudata > Ambystomatidae > Ambystoma > Ambystoma mexicanum. Next base: position 229,266,674 of record NC_090921.1, on the reverse strand, counting down.
GAAGTCGGTTCTAGGTGCGTTGGAAAGCCTAGAATCTTAGCTTTAAGATGACAGTTGAAACTCGCTCCAAACGGTTCCGGGGATACGGCCGATTTAGTAAAGGTAGTTTTTCGGATTTGAAATTTTAAAGCTCAGAATGACAGATGACAGTTTTCAGTTTTAAAGATGACAGAATGACACGATTCTAGGAGGCAGTTCTAATAGGCTAAAATAGTTTGGATTAGATTATTTTAAACTAAGAGATTGGTTTTGGCACAGTGCTAGCTGGGTACGCACACTAGATTTTGGACAGGAATGCGATTTCGTCACCGATCGGGTCAGGATTGGCTGGACTTCTGCTAGCGGTTCTTCACAGCGATCTGGTCTCTGGGTCTCCGGTTCTGTTATCGGTTCTGCTCGCGGTTCTGGATACAGCGGTCTCTGGGTCTGCGGGTCTGGATCAAGTGGATTCTTAGCAAGCAGCAAACCGCACAGACCGGCGGTTGAATAGTTTGCAAATGATTTTTGAGGTCTGCTGAAGAGAACTCAGCTTGTGGGTTAGCCTCTCTGCTACAAGTTCTGAAGTAAAGTTCTGGATCCCTGGAGTTCTGGATTTGAAGTCTGGAGTCTCCCGGCAAAGCGTCCCGCAAGAAAGTGGAATGTGAATGTCTCTTCCTGGGTTTCAATGTTCCTTTTTATGTGTTTTGAAAATGGGTGTGTGCCTGGGCCTAGCTAAGCCTGCCCCTCTCACTTATCATTGGCCAAGCTTTCCTCTCTCCCTTGATTGGGGGAAAGAAATGGAGTGTCAGAGTGATGCTGTAGGTTTTATGGTCGTGAGGAACCTCCCCTTGTCAAATTGCACACAAATCTATTTCTGACCCAAATACATATTTATCTATGTACCATTTTTCTAATATTATAGGTCCAGTTAACATATTTTCTGTAGCACCAAACCATCCGATCCCTGTCTTTGTACGATGTTGTGTCCACTTATGACAGAATTCTCCCCTTTTCATCCAGATAACGACCTCTAAACCTTTCCAGATTGTACACAAATGTGCACCAGGGATATGGGTTTCAGATGATAAAGTGTCAGATTTTTAACATGCATACATTTGGAGCAACAACCTTTTTTTCCGCTTCTTTCCCCAAGAACATACCACAGGGTCCTAACACCTCTTAAAATGTGCACAGAAAAATCACACGAATGATGATGTTATTTACATAATTTTTACAAGTCTGCACTATGAATTATCCATCTTTTTAAAATCATGCTCTGGCCCCAAAAGGGGTGTGGTTTTCCAAAGCACATGGTGGAATTTGTGGTTTATCCACTTCCCCCAAGCTCAGCTTGCTCTCACAGGTACTGCCCCTCCCAGTTTCTGGAAGAGGAAACCATTTTACGACCCCCCCAATATAACATTTGCCTGAGCCAGGGACAGTGCTTTGTTTAGTTTCCTGTAGTCCCCAGGTGCCACTCCCCTAATTCAATCAGAGAGGTGTCATCTCCTTTTGGCAGGGGCAGCAGGATGCAGCTAGGCCTGGGAACACAGCTGCTGAATTCCCTCTCCTGTCGGGGGTAGTTGTCAGGCAGAATCCAGTTTCATTAAGCCAGGCTTCAGCTAAATGTCACTTTTGTTCCCAGTTTTTCTTCATTCAAATCAAACTCACAATTTTTACACATGCAGCTAGAATGCTGATTCTAAGTTCAAAACTATGACATTTAACAGTTGCAATCTATGTTACACTCAAAGGTAGGTCACTCATTTATTTTAAACATTTCGATTTTAGTGGTTTTAAATCCAATTTCAGTTAAGCTGCTGACATCCACAGCTCAGCCACTTTTGTTATGAACATGGTTTTGGGCTCTTTCTCTTTCCAGATTTAGTATGCACGCAAGAATACATTCTGCCAAATGTCTGCTGGAGTTCATTGAGATTTTTGAATATCTTGTGATGTTTAAAATAGGCATTTTGAGCTTGCATTAATGAAAACAAAGGTGATTTTAAAGCGCTTTTTTAGTCAACCGGCACTGCTGTTTTTCCTTTGGCACACATTTCACTCATGGCACTCCTGGCCCATCATGCTTGCACTGGTGGGTGGCAGGTTAGGCAACCATTTTGGTGTGCGCAAAACTGCACGGTTCTCTAGGATTCTGGTGCAAATGTGGGCTTTTCCGCCCTCTGGGATTTCCTAAGCCCACAGCACCAAATGTTGCAGCATAATAGTCCAAACGTGGGTCAGGACACCCAACAAGGGGCATGATAAAGGGGCGTGGCCAACTGTCACTTGCAACACTTGATGAAAGGTATCCCACTCTCCTACTTTTGGGGTTTGGTCTATTAATTATGGATGTTGCCTGCCATCTTGTATGAGGAATTCACTTCAATTCTTTCCACATGGTGGTTGCCAAGATAGATGCCAAGCTGCAAGAGGTTGAGCGGAGTGTTTCATGCCCTCTTGGGTTGTACTGGGTCCATGACCTTTCTTGATGCACTTCTTAATATCTGACCATTTACAGGCACGCCTGGAAAAAGGGAGATCAAAGTCCTGTGCCCTGACCCAGAGCTGTGCCAACAGTCCCTAAAGACACTATGAATGGGTGTCATGGTCACTCGCTGGGTGATTTGTGGGCTGCCCTGGAGTTTATCTGTTTTATCTGTTGCTGCTGATGAGCCGGTCTATTTCTCTTTTCTTCTATCGTTTTGGGACCTGAGGCGAGTAAGGGTGTTGTCAATGTGATGCTATCCTGTGCTTGCAGCTTGCCTGTAGTTGTTTGACCTGCAACAGTTTCAGAATTGATAGTTTGGTTGATTTCCATGACCAGATATATAGATGGACAGGGTTAGAGGGGATGGAGGGGAAAGAGAAGGGTGGGGAATGGGGAAGAGGTAACGTGGGGCGGGGCACAATTTAATGGCTTTGATCAAAATGTCACAATCAAACAGTCCATATTTAAAATGTTGTATGTGAAACCACGTACATAACATCGACGGGTTTTCTGATTTTAACATTTGTTGTCCAATTTTGAGCCATAGAAGACCACTTGTATTGTCTGTTTATATGTGTGTGTTTGTGTGACTATCCTAGGTTGTCAAAAAGACGGTATTTTTGCAGAAACTCTGTCTCTTTCTCGGTTCCTGCACCCTGATTTAAAGGTTCTGCCTGAGAAGCTGGGTGCTTGAACCCTGAGGGTAGGGGGTTACCTAGCAGGGGTGCTTCATTTGTGGGTCCTTTGCATACCTGCCTACCCTCTGGCTTTTTCCCAGAGACTCAGGAATTTTAACCATTTCTCTGGGTCTCTGGGAAAGACCCTGGAATCTCAGGAATTTGTTTGATTTAATTGATTTTTATTGAAAGTGGTGTTCTTTCTGGGTCCCGCTATTCACTCGTGCGGCTCCCGCGGAGTAAGAAAATGCTGCAGCGTCCGCGTAGGGGAGCTCGTGTGGTTAGACAACCTGGGGTTCGGTGGAAACCAACACTTCTCAACCTTCAATGGCAATGTCTTCCACCCTCTTTGCAATGTAAACCTGTTGGACTCGGTAGCAAAGCAATAAAGCAATTAACGTGCATCCTCCCAGCTGTGCCTGTGTTCTCTTTACAGCATCCAGCCTCGATCAGTTATCTGAGAGGTCAAGGTGCTCCGGGTCAGCGGTGCGCCGAGTCCTGGCTTTCCACTTCACTGCTTTACTTTCTGGGAAACACAGTGCTACCTACTGCATGCGAGTACAATGGGGCGGAGGCGGGCAGCCTAGGAGCGCCTGGCGTAGCCTGCCAGCCCCGAAACGGACAAACAGAAGGGGTCGCTCCCCTTGTGCCGTTTAGGAGCACAGGTAGATGAGCACCCTCAAACCTCAAAAGCATGGTCTGGAAAGGGGGGTTGATCTCCCCACGGTTATATTATCAATGATACGGACAAGCTGCAGTCAGCGGATCAGCAAAAGATATTGTTGGCAGAACGGGCTGATGGTTGGAATGTCTGGTCATGATGCGGGATTTGTTTAGAGCGCTATTACCAAATTCTTTATTCTGAAATGGTTACTTAATCCTGGGTTTCTGGGCTACAGACATGTCGCACTGTTGCATACTGAAACATTTCTGTGTCAGCAGATATGTTTCAGTATGCGACACGTCTGTACCCCAGAAACCCAGGATTAAGTAACCATTTCAGAAAAAAGAACGATGTAATACTGTGGTACATCATTAATTTCATTTATTACACTGACAGGTGGGCGGGGCGTGTGGGCGGAGCCGTGCGCTAATGGGCGGAGTCTTGTGTGGCTGTGGGCGGGGCATACATCTCAGGATTTTTGATTTTTAAATGTAGGCCTTTGCCACAGGACGCGCATTAGTCTCCCAGTCTTCCTCTCTCCTCCTTCTCTATTTGTGTTCTCTCCTCTATTGCTTTCTCCTCATCCATCCACTGCAATGCGTGATATATTTCCGTTCTCCCTTCTCTCCACTATCCCGTCTTTCCTCCTTCCACTCCTCTTCTCCCTCGCATATACTCTATCCTCACTCCCCCACCCATCTCACTTTGCCCCCCATCGTTCACTCACCGCATTGGGGGTCACGTTTACCTGACGAAAAGGATCGCAGATCTGTGGGAAAATATCACGATGACGAATGAAATGGGCACCTCGGCGCCGTGATTCGGGGGGGCCCGTGTACCACATATAGGAAGGCGGCTTCCACTGTCACCTTTGATCGGTGGGTGCGTCGCAGCTAAAAGGGGCGATTATCCTGAAGTTACACCCCCCGCCTGACAGGTCACTCGCGCAGTGACCTTCAAAGGCTGGGCGCGTGGGCCATGCCCTGAACCCCAGAACTCACACATCAAAGGGGGCGGGTGTTTCCCGCGCTCTGATGTCATCGCACGTCGGTCCTTTGAAGCTGACGTCACGCGAAGGCAGTGTTCTCGCGTATAACGGGGCAAGGCGAGGATAAAGGGGTCGCCCGGACACTTAAGACCGATGCACACGTTCGGAAAGTGTTCAGGAAACCAATAACAGGAAAGTGCCAGGAAACCCTGTGCGAGCAACGGGGGCACGTGGAAAAGGCTTTATCTGTATCGGAAACATGACGTTCTTCTGGAACTCGCAGGGCTCTCAGGAAAGAGAACAGAGCCTCTATGGACTGTTTTTTTTCAGACGAGTGCCGTCTACTTTATGTGACGACAACCGGGCTCCCTAAAACAGCAGTAGGGATCCCTAGGACAGGAATGAGGCGCCCTAAGAAAACAGCGGGATCCATAGGGAGAAATGAGGAGCTCTAGGGGCGGAATGAGGAGCACTCTGACAACAGTGGGATCCCTAGGGAAACATGAGGCGTCATAGGGGAGAAATGAGGAGCACTCTGACACAGTGGGATCCCTAGGGAGACATGAGGCGTCATAGGGGAGAAATGAGGAGCACTCTGACACAGTGGGATCCCTAGGGAGACATGAGGCGTCATAGGGGAGAAATGAGGAGCACTCTGACACAGTGGGATCCCTAGGGAGACATGAGGCGTCATAGGGGAGAAATGAGGAGCACTCTGACACAGTGGGATCCCTAGGGAGACATGAGGAGTCATAGGGGCGGAATGAGGCTCCTTAAGGCAACCGCGGGATCCCTACGGCATCAATAAGGGGACACATCACATGGCATCAGGAAAGAGTCATATGGCATCAACAATAAAGAGCCCCAAGCCACAGATAGGGAGGTCCAGGAGAAGTCCCCTCTTTGTTCCCTGGATGATTCCTCGTTTTAGGGGACACGATGCCCTGATTCCTGCTCCCTCTGTCACCCGCGGCCTCCATATCCATCGAGAAATCTATCTCTCTCTCCCTCTCTTCTCTCTCTCCATCTCTCTCTCCTCCCCCTCTCTCTCCATCCCCCTCTTCCTCTCGACCTCTCCCTCATTCTCCCCCTCGATCCTCTCTCTCACCCCTCTCTCTCCCCCTCCTCTCTCTCTCCCTCTCTCGCTCTCCGTCTCCTTTCCTCTCCCCCTCTCTCCCTCGCTCCTCTCTCTCCTCTCTCCCACTCCTCTCTCCTCTCTCTCTCCCTTTCTCTCTTTTGCCTTTTCTCCCTTCCCTCTCTCTCTCTTTTTTCTCTCTTTCGCTTTCTCACCCTCTCCTCTCTCTCTCCCTCTCGCTTTCTCTCTTTCGCTTTCTCTCCCTCTCCTCTCTCCCTCCCTCTCCTCTCTCTTTCTTTCTCTCTTCTCCCCCTCTCCTCCTCCCCTCTCTCTCTCTTTCTCTCTTTCCCTTTCTCTCCCACTCCTCTCTCCTCTCTCTCTCTTCCTCTCTTTTACTTTCTCTAACTTCCCTCTCTCTCTCTTTTTCTCTCTCTTTCTCTCTTTTGCTTTCTCACCCTCTCCTCTCTCTCTCTCCCTCTGTCTCTCCCTCTCTCTCTCTTTCTCTTTTTCTCTTTCTCTCGTTCGCTTTCTCTCCCTCTCCTCTCTCTTTCTTTCTCTCTCTTCTCTCCCTCTCCTCTCTCCCTCGCTCCCTCTCTCTCTTTCTCTCTCTCTCTTTTTCTCTCTTTCGCTTTCTCTCCCTCTCCTCTCACTCCTCTCTCCCTCACTCTCGCTCTCTCTCTCTCTCCTCTCTCCCCCTCTCTTTCGCTTTCTCTCCCTCTCCTCTCTCTCTCCCTCTCCCCCTCTCTCTCTCTTTCTCTCTTTGCTTTCTCTCCCTCTCCTTTCTCCCTTGCTCCCTCTCCTCTCCCTTTCTCTCTCTTTTTCTCTCTTTCGCTTTCTCTCCCTCTCCTCTCTCTCCTCGCTCCCTCTCTCTCTCTCTTTTTCTCTCTTTCTCTCTTTTGCTTTCTCTTCCTCTCCTCTCTCTCCTCTCCCTCTCCCTCTCTCTCTCCCCTTCACTCTCTCTCCCTCTCCTGGCACTCACGAGCCCTGTCAAAGAACAATACCTGTGCCCCCAGACTATGAATGTGAGCGGGGCGGCGGGGGCATAAAGTCTCAGAACAAGGCTGGTAAGAACGGCGGGTGGGGCTGAGCCCCCAGTAGCAGGCTCTGGGAGCCGCAGTATTTAGGGAGGGGTGTGCCTTATGCGCCTGGGTTCCATCTGCCCCGGGAGAGGTGTGTGCAGAATGCACACGTTATAAACATCCGAGTGCGCATGTCTTAAACATCAATCTGAGGGTGCATGTCTTACAGACCAGCATGCACTGAATAAGGACATGCCTTGCGTGTATTCTTCTCTCCTTGTTGTGTTAAAATACACATTAATTTAAATATTGAAATGCAAATCCGTCTTGAAAGTGCTTTTCAGAATCGGCGACTCTAAGTCCTCAATGAACATGTGTACACAACCCCCTGTAAGGACTCAGCACACAATCCACCCCCAGTGCGCTCAGAGGTAAGTGTTCCTTATACATACCCAGAGCGATATACAATACATGCGGGTGCACTATATATCACACTCGAGGTGATATATCACGCACACGCAGGATGCAGAATAATAATTACGCACCCATGGCAATACCCCAAAATGCACACTCGGGTGATATATCACGCACACGCAGGATGCAGAATAATAAGTACGCACCCATGGCAATATCCTAAAATGCACACTCGGGTGATATATCACGCACACGCAGGATGCAGAATAATAATTACGCACCCATGGTAATATCCTAAAATGCACACTCGAGTGATATATCACGCACACGCTGGATGCAGAATAATAATTACGCACCCATGATAATACCCCAAAATGCACACTCGGGCGATATATCACGCACACGCAGGATGCAGAATAATAATTACACACCCATGGTAATATCCCAAAATGCACACTCAGGGTGATATATCACGCACACGCAGGATGCAGAATAATAATTACACACCCATGGTAATATCCCAAAATGCACACTCGGGTGACATATCACGCACACGCAGGATGCAGAATGTCAGCCACCTAGAGCGGTATCCAATACATGCAAACTCTGGGTACTATACATTAAATGCAAACAATGGCTAATATACTATAAATGCACACAATAGGTAATATACTCTACATGTACACTCGCGGTAGTATACAAACCATTCAGACTTGGGGTGATATATGAACACTCAGGGTGATATATAGTGCACACTAAGGACGCTGTATAATAATTAGACACACAGGGCAACATGCAATAAATGCACACCCTGGGTAATAAATAAATACACAGTGGGAGCCCCTCCCAATTCTCCTTCTGCACAGAGGTCGGTGCTTGGCGCATGTTCGGGGTCAGAGGAACGAGGGCATTGCTTGGAAGACCTTGTAGTAAGGCAGAGGATTCTCGGTACAGTACCATCTCACTGATGGGGTACAACCCAAACCAGGTCCAGGACCTCCCCGCAGCACCCGAGGAGCCCATTGCAACCGGGATATAGTTTATATGGAGGAATATATAGATATCCACGAGCCTGACTCCTATAGATATGCATGAGCCTGACTCCTATAGATATGCATGAGCCTGACTCCTATAGATATGCATGAGCCTGACCCCTATAGATATTCACGAGCCTGACTCCTATAGATATCCATGAGCCTGACGCCTATAGGTATCCATGAGCCTGACTCCTATAGATATCCACGGGCCTGACTCCTACCTATAGATATCCATGAGCCGGACTCCTATAGATATCCCTGAGCCTGACTCCTGTAGATATGCATGAGCCTGACTCCTAGATATCCATGAGCCTGACTCCTAGATATCCATGAGCCTGACTCCTGTAGATATGCATAAGCCTGACTCCTATAGATATTCACGAGCCTGACTCCTATAGATATCCATGGGCCTGACTCCTGTAGATATGCATGAGCCTGACTCCTATAGATATGCATGAGCCTGACCCCTATAGATATTCACGAGCCTGACTCCTATAGATATCCATGAGCCTGACGCCTATAGGTATCCATGAGCCTGACTCCTAGAGATATCCACGGGCCTGACTCCTACCTATAGATATCCATGAGCCGGACTCCTATAGATATCCCTGAGCCTGACTCCTGTAGATATGCATGAGCCTGACTCCTAGATATCCATGAGCCTGACTCCTGTAGATATGCATAAGCCTGACTCCTATAGATATTCACGAGCCTGACTCCTATAGATATCCATGGGCCTGACTCCTGTAGATATGCATGAGCCTGACTCCTATAGATATCCATGAGCCTGACGCCTATAGGTATCCATGAGCCTGACTCCTATAGATATCCACGGGCCTGAATCCTACCTATAGATATCCATGAGCCGGACTCCTATAGATATCCCTGAGCCTGACTCCTGTAGATATGCATGAGCCTGACTCCTAGATATCCATGAGTCTGACTCCTGTAGATATGCATAAGCCTGACTCCTATAGATATTCACGAGCCTGACTCCTATAGATATGCATGAGCCTGACCCCTATAGATATTCACGAGCCTGACTCCTATAGATATCCATGAGCCTGACGCCTATAGGTATCCATGAGCCTGACTCCTATAGATATCCACGGGCCTGAATCCTACCTATAGATATCCATGAGCCGGACTCCTATAGATATCCCTGAGCCTGACTCCTGTAGATATGCATGAGCCTGACTCCTAGATATCCATGAGCCTGACTCCTGTAGATATGCATAAGCCTGACTCCTATAGATATTCACGAGCCTGACTCCTATAGATATCCATGGGCCTGACTCCTATAGATATCCCTGAGCCTGACTCCTGTAGATATGCATGAGCCTGACTCCTATAGATATCCATGTGCCTGACTTCTATAGATATCCATGAGCCTGACTCCTATAGATATGCCTGAGCCTGACTCCTGTAGATATGCATGAGCCTGACTCCTATAGATATCCATGTGCCTGACTTCTATAGATATCCATGAGCCCGACTCCTATAGATATCCATGAGCCTGACGCCTATAGCTATCCCTGAGCCTGAATCCTATAGATATCCCTGGGCCCGACTCCTATAGATATCCACGAACCTGACTCCTATAGATATCCATGAGCCTGACTCATATAGATATCCATAAGCCTGACTCCTATAGATATGCACGAGCCTGACTCCTATAGATATCCATGAACCTGACTCCTACCTATAGATATCCACGAGCCTGACTCCTATAGATATCCCTGGGCCTGACTCCTATAGATATTCACGAGCCTGCCTCCTATAGATATCCATGGGCCTGACTCCTATAAATATCCATGAGCCTGACTCCTATAGGTATCCATGATCCGGACTGCTATAGATATCCACGGGCCTGACTCCTATAGATATTCCTGAGCCTGACTCCTGTAGATATCCCTGGGCCTGACTCCTATAGATATCCACGGGCCTGACTCCTATAGATATCCATGAGCCTGGCTCCTATAGATATTCACGAGCCTGACTCCTATAGATATGCACGAGCATGACTCCTATAGATATCCCTGGGCCTGACTCCTATAGATATCCACGGGCCTGACTCCTATAGATATCCCTGGGCGTGACTCCTATAGATATCCCTGAGCCTGACTCCTGGAGCAGTAAATGAGTGAGATATTACACTGTATACTGTGCATGTACTGTACGTGACCCAGACTGTGACGTCGCTGGAATCTACACACCGTACTTAGTCAGGTTAATTTGTCTTCACCAAAATGTACCATATTATAGCTAAATCAAGGAGCCGTTTATGCGATTCCCTTCTTTGCTCTCCCCAACTAAACTCAATAAGAATAACGTGAAATAACTCCTACCTCTGCATAAAATATATTCAATTGTTGTTCCTGAATTACCAACCATATATGCACGTCCTGGAAAGTAGTTGTTTGGATTTAAGTCCTCATAGACCCTGCTGTGCTGACACGGCCTTGTTTGATGTCTTTGAAGTTGTGTTATGTGAAGAAGTGTTAAAAGTGGGCGGGGCCGGTGCAGGAGTTCGGCTCTGACCCGCACATGAAAGCTCCGAAGATCAGAGCCTTGATTCAGGTACATCAAACAGTGGCACTGCCCGCGCCACACGCCCTCCTTATCCAGAACCTGGAGTACACATGTCCTGACCCACTTCCCAGAAGCCTCTGCTCCAGGGTCAGGATATAAGCAGAGAGCAGAGGTGGGCCACTCACACTCACCAGAGAGCGAGAGAGAGGAGGATGGAGAGAGACCCTGAGCTGGAGGAGGTGCTCCTTGAGGTGCTGTCTCTGGAAAATGACTACCCTCTGACCTACCCCACAAAGAGGGCCTTGTGGACCCCAGAAAGCGAGACAGAACCCCCAGCATCCCAGGCCAGTGAGTGTCCAGGTAAGACATGACCCAGCACTCTGGCTGTTGTGTCCTGATCAGTGCCAATCATGAGTGGGAATATTTGGGGATGTGTTGCTAACTGCTTTGTTGTTTTTTCACCTGTAGAGACATCTCCTGAGCAGGTGGATAGTGGGGTTCACAAGAGAGCCAAGCTTGAGCTGCCTTCTACGGACCCCTCAGGTCCTCCACGTGGAGGGGGCTCCAGGAAGAGGACATCCTTCAGTACAGACCAGCTGGCACTCCTGAGGGCCACCTTCCAGCGGAACCCCTACCCCGACTTCAGCCACAGATCCCACCTCGCCCAGGTGATCGGGGTCCCCGAGTCTAGAATCCAGGTCAGTAGCAAAGCTGCTCTCCTACACTGGGTCCAACATCTCTCTGGGCTTTATTGAAAATGTGTCTTATGCAATTTAATTATCAATCATTTTTCTAAAGGACTGTCTTATTCTAAGGAGAACCGTCGGGCAACCATCAACTTTCATTTTTTTGTTATGATATGAAGTGTCTGTTTCGATGATGGCTCAGAACCATTTCTTTCACGCGTTTCTTAATTTGTTTAACTCACACTTCCCCTCGTCTCCATGTCTTTTCTTCTTTTCTGTTAAAGTGTGAATTGTGTTTTTATAGAAGACCCCTTACCCTGTCCTCCTCACTCTTCATGCTTGAAGGCTTTCGCTGTTTTGTTGGATTGTGTGCAGTGAGAATGGGGAGGAAGGACAGACTGGGGTAGAGTGTGATGGGGAGAGCTGGAGAGGACAAGATTTGAGTGAGAAATGAGGGACTTAGAGATGGGCAGAGAGCTGAGTGAAGGGGCCCACGATTGTGGATGGGTAGTTATTCTATTACTGTGGAAATGCACATACCCCTCAACTCAATCTGACAGTCCTTTTTCTGTTTCCTTTATTCACAGGTCTGGTTCCAGAACCGAAGAGCCAGGCACTTACCCAAGCTTACCATGCCATCTGTGGATCAGCCCCAGCTCCAGAGTGTCCATCACTCAGCACACTTCAGAGGAGAGCAGACACCGGAGGTCTCCACCCACCCTCAATGGACAGAGGAGTCACTGTTTCTGAGGAGTGCATGCTCACCCAGCCCCCCATCAGCCCTCTCCTCTCAGGCTCCCTGTCACTATGGACCAAATGACCCCCCTGCCTCTCTGGTCTGGAACCTGCAGGAAGACTTTCTCTGGGGCATGGACTTCCTGGCTGGGCGGGCCAGCACTTCCCAGTGGCCTCCCCTCTTCTCGTTTGGCTCCCCTGGAACGCCTGGGGGCTCTGTGACCACGTGACCTGATGAGGAACACACAGAGAGAACTAGTGGTTGGACATGATGAAGACTTCCCTTGAGCAGAATAAAGGGACAGACTGAACCTTCTCGTGTCTTCTCTCTGGAGCAGTTGAGGTGCCAGTCTCCTGAGGGTGTATGGCACGCGTGGGGGCGGGGAGGCTGTGAAACATTATAATTGACAAAAACAGCCATAGCACCACCTGTGCGCTTCTCCATAGACATCATATTTGTCTTTGCACTATTGAATGGCGGGAAAACGTCACGCATTTTTTCAGTATAGTTTGAGCCTTAATTTCTTTGTCCTGTTTTTTTTCTTCATATGTTTGTATACAATAAACCATGTACGCTCTTAACTAGTTATTGTGTTCTAGTGTTTCTTATACGTTTTCTTGAAAATCTACCACTCCGACGAATATTTTGGCAAGTGAGAAAATAAAGCATATTGATTATGTGAGGGGCGGAGTATTCCCCAGAAAATGGACACCCATCTGTTTTAACAGTCATGACAAAACTAGATAGATAGGTGAACAGATAGATAAACAGATGGATAGATAGACCCAAATATAGATAAAACGATCAGGATAGAGATAGGTGGACAAATACAAACAGACGGATACCTTGATAAATAGGACCAACATATACATAGCTAGAGTGAGAGATATGCAGATATACAAATATAGGTGTGGATAGACAGGCCAAAAGATAGGGCGCGCCACGTGTTTATCACAACACCATAAATAACGACATACATTTTTAGTGACACTGAAATAATGAAAACATTTCTAATTTGTATTTATTTTTTAATTTGTGGGGGTTCCGCCACCAAGCCCCCCGTTTCCACCGCTTTACTAATCCCTCCAAGCCCTCAACCCTTTTTTATCCCTTACCCAAACCCCACATATACTTTTATTAAAAATGTCGACATTTCTTTCGTTATTCAGGAGTCATTGAAAATGTTTGTCGTTATTTATTTTTTGTTATGAACACAGTATACAAAAGATAGATAGATGGGTAGATGGAGAGAGTGGTGGACAAATAGTTATGCAGGTAGATGGATAGATAGGGAGAGAGAGAGAGTGAGAGAGACTGACAGATGGATAGATGGGTGGAGAGGTGGACAAATAGCTAAGCAGGTAGATGCATCGATAGGCAGACAGATCGAGAGAGATGGAGAGTGATAAAGAGATAGCTAGATAGAAAGATAGATAGCACAGATATGCAGTGGTGTGTCCAGATGCTTTTCACTGGGGTGGCCCAAGTGGGTCACTGATTTATGCAGGGGTGGCATGAAATACGAGCGGCCACTGATAGCCTTTCGAAGAAATAGGTCAATTAAAGATCAAATAATGCGAAATGACATCACGAGGCAAGTGAAAGACCAAACCACACTGACAGAATCCTGGGGTTTGCAAGCACCGAAAGGACATTACCCATGAGGGAGCTGCTCCTGTTGTCAATACACAAAGATGCGCAGAGAGATTGATCTGGGTTTAACACACACATGGAATCAAGAAACATTAACACATTGCAACTCTAGACTAGTAGTCTATGTGGTCTGGTGTCCCTGTAAGAGAATCTATATAGGGAAAACAGAGAGGAAGGTAAAAACTCGCATTATAGAACACAGAAGTTGTATTAAAAATAAGATCCATGCGGCCCCATCGCTAGGGCACTTTATTGAATACATCCACAAAGCTGAAGAACTGACCTGGGCTGTAGTATACCAGGACACATCCAGTAATGACACCAATCTGGATGAGAAGAAACTCTTGGAAAAGGAGAAGGAATTAATATTCCTCACGAAGAGTATGGAGTTAGGTCTGAATGAAAGATCTGAGTAGATGATGCCAAGAGCACAAATCATCCAGGAATTAGTTCCGAGAGAGCTGTGTTGAAATAAGCACATACGAAGCGGAAGTTTAGGATACATCAAAAAAGACATGCAAGAAGCAGAACAGGAGACTAAATGAAAGATAATAAGAAAAAGGAAACAAAACCCTTACACTGGTGCTGAGCATTGTTAAGACAGTTTGTTTTGTGTGCATAAAGCGGCCTGCTTTAGTTACAGGCTGGAAGCCGAAACAATGCACTAGATTTATAACATACCCACCTGAACAGAGGATGTGGTTAAATTAGCAGCATCCATTTATGGAGCACTAGTAGAAATCTGTCAGGAACCTAGATGTGGCTATTAGGACGATAGCGGCCAGAGTGCAGAGCACTTAAAGAAAAGGACCGGACAAATGCGTGTAGGTATGTGATGACTCAACACGGGCTATGTAAGACGTGAATACCGGAAGGAAGTTGAATCTGGAAGATACGACCAGTCGAGTAGGCGAGGAAGAAGTCCATGGGTGAGCAAACGAAGGAACCATGTCCTCTGTATGAGCGGAGGCGATCGGAACTAAAAAGAAGTCTGTCCCTCTGAGAACGAGAGGGACCGAGCTGACGCATTAAGGTAAGCGCCTGATAATGGCCGGGAAAAACTCAGAGCACAATAAAAAGCTAGCAAGAGACTAGGAGACCTGAGTTAAGTATGGAAGATCGCTAAGGCTGTCTTGTATGTTTGTTTCACTTCTCTGTAGATTGGGGCGCCCTCGAGAATGGAGGGGAAGGACTTATGAGTGTGTCTTGACCCTGAGACAGCCCACAATTAGGCGGCCAGCTCAAAGTGCTAAAAAGCACATAAATAACACAGGACAGAAGGTGAGAGTGGAACATTTATACGATTAAAGTGATAAATTGAGTTAGATGAAAAGAACCTGAGTTAAGGGTAAGACGCATTTTCTAATTATACCGTGTTTTGTGTGTCATCCTCAAGCACAGACACCAGAGCAGGTGAAAGAACAATGTGCAATAAAGCCAGCACATATGAAAGCCTCAGATAAATTATATTGAAGACAGATGTATAGTGGTAACCCAGAAAAGAACGGCAATTGGGAAATAGGTAAGCAGCTTAGAACTTAATGAACAATGAAAATTAAGGTATGATTAAGTGCACACTTGTGATTAGAAAAAAGGACTAGTTCCTGCAGACATGATTGCGACAAACTGGGTAGAGAATATCCTAATGAGGCTAGTGTCTATAGGGCATAAGAAAAGTAAGTTACCTGTATCCATCTGATCAATGTCAATTGCGAAAACCTGTTGTAACCAAAAAGGTGGAGATGAAAGACAAGAAGATTGGAAAGAGGAATTCATCAGTTGTTCCCCTTCCTTGTAATTGATAGACAGGAGTATGTATTAATATAAACATGCTAGACAGGTTAATTAATTATTCCGTCTGGTGTTCTGTTGTTTTTCCAGACCTTAAACCGTTGTTGGCCCAGAAGTAAAATAGGAAGGGAGTGGGACAGAAGATCACTGACCTGCTACGATTAGAAGGGAAAGTTGTGCTTGCTAACCATAACCAACTGTTGATGTACATTCCCCTGATGAATTTCCTAGATAAATTGATTGAATATTTGCACAAGGAATGAAACATGTTGGGAGCTAGATGAATGTGGAGTGTTTGGATGAATGATTGTTTGTTGTCACCAGGTATATATGAAGTTTTTAAGACTACTCTGTTACCTCCTAGTTTAAAGAAAGAACAGTCAGTAGATTTAACGAATGTGTGTGTTTGATTAATATTGCGAACAATTAGTTGATTTACAAACAAACAGATTGTTTATGTGACAATATTGTGTAAAACAATGTTTTTTTAGAAAAAAAGAATAACAATTGTGTTGTAGATATATAGATCACAAACACATGATTAGTGATGATATATTATTTTTATATTGACAAAATAAAATTTTGTATTTTTTTAAAATAAAGTGGCTAGGTGTGTTCTGTAGGATTACAAAATATATCTACATAAGACATTGGGCCTCCAACGGATGGGGATGTGAAAGGCAAGGGACCCTTCAAACAAAGTTAATGTAGGATGGTTGTTTGGACAAGAGGGTTGTTTGAAGAGGTCCGTATAAATATTCCCTCTGGTCTCTAGAGTGTTTGTGAGATGAAATACGAGCGCACACACACATAATGATCATAGTTTAGGATAATGGGTTGGCACTTGTGAGCCGCTGCAACAGCACTAAAGAACATTTGACAACAACGAGGAAGCCTGTTAAAGTTAAGAGGACCCCTGTGATGACAATAAGGGGGGCAACTGACAGCAATAAGGATGCATAAAACAAGGGGTCACGTGGCAATAATGAGGAGCCTCGCGATAAATGCAAGAAGCCCTATGACAATAATAGTCTGTACTAAAACTCTCCGTGACAGATTTCCCTTGCAATAATAGGTGTTATTATTACATAGTTCAAAGTCAGTTTATCAACCTCTGAAGGATGAAGATCTGAGTCGGCCCTGCTGCGGAATCAAACTTGCAAAGCGCATGCAGCACTTAGCCTCATGACAGCAACGAGAAGCCCCCTCCCGAGCCGTGTACATTGGTTATTTCCGCATTGTATAGGTATTGAAGAGGGGTGGGTGTGCCTGGCAGGTCCTAATAATACCCTAATCCAGGGGTCACCAACCTTTGGCTCTCCAGATGTTTTGGACTACAATTCCCTTCATGCCTAACCGAGCATAGTCAATGGGGAGGGATCATGGGACTTGAAGTACAATGCATCTGGAAAGAGGCAGGTTTCAGATTATTGCAGGGCCTAGTTTATGGTGAAAATACAGCCCCAGTGTGACAGAGCTTGAGAGGCCATGCAAGGCCCCATTGTAAAAATGAAGCTGGTTGATGTGGATACCCATTGGAAATGCAGGCCAGTCCAAAACACTTCTTTTCCAACATGAGGCCTAATGAATGAACACAAATGGGCCTCCCTCAACTTTGTCAAAATGCAAATGCACTCAGCTGAAGAAGAGTGTGCCTCAGAACTGTAATATTGCTAATTGTGTCCAATGGATTCCAAAAAGACATCTGATGTTGCAGATTCTGACTTCGTGTAAAATGGGAAAAGGCACATTTTTGACATATTCCTAACTGCAGCAGTAAACATGGTAAAATATACATTGAAAATCTGTGCATTTGAAAAACAAGAAGGAGGAATTGTTCCTTACATTAAAAAGACAGAAGGGAACAAGAGGAGAGAGCTGACAAAAGGAAGGCTGTCATTCAGGAGAGAAGATAGATAGGAGACCCTGGGGCACTTGCTCAGGACCTTTGCCTGGAAGTTGAGAGCCCTATCAGAGAGAGAGGCCGAACATCTGGCTGAAAGGACCTTGCTGTGAATAGAGACCAGAGGTGTGAGTTGCCCACCTATTCCTGAATGAGGGTCTGAAATCTGTCTGGCCTCCTAATCTAAGAACAGAGATCTCCCATGTAAGTAGATATATCCCAAAGCTATCAATTGTGTCGGGAGCCACCTGCCTTAATCCTTTTCCATTAGTGGGTGGGAGGGGGGTAAAACTGTGTAGACCCTGACCATATTTGACTAGAAATATCACTTAATTAATTCCCTTAGAGAAAAACACCATATCCGTTTAACCGGAAGTGTGAGGTGAAGCTGTCTGTTTTAACCCATTCCTTTTCATTAGTGGGCGCTTTTCCATTAGTGGGAGGGGGATAAAAGTGTTATACCCTTAGCTTATTTAACAAAAAAATATAATTTAATTAGTTCCCATAGGGTCTGCTATCAACATTCGAAATTGACAAAGATTATCCCAGTGCGCAGTAAATTACTCTAGTGTGTAATGTAATTGGGTAACCCTGCTGTTCATTTGAATGTGCTAGTGTCCCCAAAACGAAGATTCCATCACCCTGCATTCCCTGTGAAGAAAATGGGCTGAAACAATGTTCCCATTCATACCAAATTCCCCAAACCTTGCATTTAATTTGAATGTGCGTACCCCAAATGATGTTCCCATTGAATTCATTTCCCAAACCTTGTCTTTCAAATAATATCCTAAACGAAATTCCCCTTATATTCACACTCACTGTGCCTTGCCTTCAAACTAAGGCATCATATATAACTGATGCCTGGGGTTGGGGGTTTGCTGGGAGAGTAGAGCACTATGATAACACAATCAATCACTGTGCATTGTTTAAGATTTTCTATCTGTTAATGTGCAAAGAAATGCTAGTGTTTTTTTATTTCAAATCTTCAAATTCCAACCTTTGTTTGCCGTGGTGACTGAAAGTCTATTAAGAAATATATGTCAGTAAATCGATGCCCATAATTTGCATTTGTGATTATTGTGTCGTGCCACAGAGTTGGTGGCTGTCCTTGTTATTGATGTATTATTTATTGTAGTGTTGGGAAGAACTCCCAGGTATACCAGAGGGACACTGGAAGTCTGTGGTCTCTTGGAAGGTCCAACACCCTCCCCAGGATAAACGGAGGACTCAGCCAACAGCAAGTTCAAGCTGCGGTTTATTACAGACAAAACCATCAGGGAACAGGAGAAATCCATGCACGTCTCGTTCGTTCTTGACTTGCAGGCTGGTTTTACTCTAGTGTTGCGTCAGTGCCATTTCACAATTTGGCCACATCTCCAGAAAACCTACCGGCCCTTCTAATTGGGTACTGAGTATCTTACCAACTATAATGGACAATATACATGTTGGGCCTCATTCCGAGTACGGCGCTAACCAATGGCGCTATTAACGCCTTGGTTGACGCCGTACCCGGACCGGCAGCGCCTTGGTGGATGGCGGAATTACCGCCCCATTCCAAGGTTGGCGGGGCGGTAATTCCCCATTCACCAAGGCTCTTCCCCATTCCCAAATGAGCCCCCATAGGGCTCAATGGGAATGGGGAAGATGCAAATAACGGTGACCGTTCATTACGGTCACCGTTATTGGCTTGGAGGCCCCTTTGCGCCCTCGACTTTAACACCTGCTCAAAGCAGGCGTTAAGGGCGAGGGCGCAAAGAGAACCTCGGAGTATGGCGGTAAGAGATTACCGCCACCGGTCTCGTTACCGGTGGCCGCTATCCCTTACCGCCATACTCGGAATGAGGCCCATGTTATTCTACTGGCCCTTGCATGTCAGGTGGCTGGCCTGGTCCATCCACAAGACACTATCTATAACAATGTTACAATGTGGGGGTCTTACCATTGGTTCTTGTCCATTGCTACCCACCCCTAGAATACTGAACTGTAGTTGGCTAGAGCTGACGCCCCCAGGCCTGGGATCTGCAAAGATTCTCAGCTCTCTGTGTACTTCTTCAAGGTAATAAGAATGACTATGTGTTTGCATTGTAACTTGTGTGTACCACCTTAGTCTATGAGAGTGCTCTTTGCTCGGTGTAACACTTATCTAATATTGTAGCATATTTGTTGCAGTCTTCTGTCTGGTAGCCTGAGACCGGCTCTCTTTCCCAGCGCTGATCGCTGTCCATTTTCTGCTTCGGCTGAGTCACGTGTTCAGAGACCACAAATTTGAGTTGTGCAGCTCTGAATTATGAGGAATTATCGTATTTACTGCAGCTGGTGCATTTGCCATCTAGGGAGTGGAATGGCATCCGTATCTTGTGGCCTTGGCTGTGGGTCCTGTCTCACACATCTTGCTCTCTGTCCAGCCTGAATTCAGCTCAGCTCGGCTCTTGCTGAGAGGCCTGTGGCCTGCTGTAATGTTCCTAAACCACTGTAATGCAGTTTCTACAGTGCTCATGCTATACTACATTCTCCATAGGTTAGTCACACTTGGTTCTGTCAGGTCCCATAGGTTCCCCTGCAGTTCCATAGAGTATTTGCATGTAAGCATCTGCAACCTTTGCTCAGGATCTCTTGCTTCTTGCGGTTTCTGCATTTTCTGCATTTGGCTAGTGGCAAAAATAATAAAAGCAATTACAGTATGTATATGTTCCTGTCCTCTACCTATAGAACTGTCGCTCGTGTTCTTCGTGTATTCGAGTGAGTGTTTGTATCCCGAAGTGCAGATGGCCCATGTGCTTCATGTCTAATGCAGCTATGTTGTGGTGTCTCTAACAACATCAGCAACATGGTTTCTTGGTGCTTTAATCGAGACTGTCAATTGAGGTGTCTTGAGTTATGGCCTGGGACTCCTCATACATGCTGGAGTAGATTCGTACTGCACATAGTCTGTAGGGCTGGTTGAGTTGGTATGGCTGGCTGAGGGGGTATCTCTCGACATACTTGTCAATCATTGGCCCACTGGGAATCGGTCCGAAATAGAATGGGTGATTGCGGTATTTCCTGGCCTTCTTCCACGTCATGAATTTTGTAGGAGGGGGAGGAGGAGGTATGCTTCCCCATCCCTCTTCAGTCCCCCTCTGGTCGACATGTCAACCACATCCTTATATGACAGTCCTTTGACTCTGGGCTGCCATATCTTTGATATTTTTCTGAGGTGTCCATAGTTGTTGGCGTAGTCGTTGAATGACCAGTGCATATAACAGCACACTCCTTCGGGGTTACACCAAACCTATTCCCCTTCATAGTACTTTGGATCACAAGGATTGTCCAGCTTCATGGATTCGGTTGGGAATAGTTGACATTGTGCGATTTTCTCTCTGACCTTGTCTCTTTCTGCAACAACCTCGTCTTTTGTTCCTCTTATGTTTGCATCCATTAGGATCTGCGTTCCGATAGCCTCTTCTGCTGTTTTCTTGTATCTTGCCATGCAGATTTTGATCCCACATATTGATGTGGCTGCCAGTACCAGTGCTCCCATTATCACCTTTAGTCCATCTGATAGCCATGATGGCATCCAGGACCATCTCTGGTCTTTTCCTGTCCCCCTTGCTTCATCTTCCATCTTGGCATGCATCTGTGCCAGTTGTGCCACTGCATCTAATAGAGTTCCATTATCTTCATCGTTGGCATGTATGAATGTGCAACAGGAGCTCCCTATCTTTGGGCAAACTCCTCCTTTCATAGCTGTGAGGAGATCCAGAACATAACTATTCTGGAGTGCCACTAACCTTATTGCTCTGAGCTCTTCTTTTATGACATTGAACCCATTCACAGTAGAGTTAGTCATTACCATCAGCTCCCAGCGAGTGATCTGTAACCACTTGGCATTCATGTATGTCTGTACAAAGGGTATTATTGATGCAAAGAACATTTGTGTCCTGCTGAACAGCCTGTGTTCCACTGGGATCTCATTTAGTGCCGTTTCGGATGCTTCTGAGAAATAATTCCCTCCTCTCTTTACTCTGCTCAATCTTGCTCGCTTCTCTGCTTTCTCTGCCTGGGCGGTTGTGCCACTTTCCTTGAATCTCTTCTTTCTTTTGTTGTTGTTCATTTTCAGGAACTCATCAAGCGTTACGTCCTTCCTTGGCACAACCAGTGAAGGCATATTGATGTGTACCAACGAGCAAACTTCTCCAGTTGGCAGCTTCTTGCATGCTTTCGATCCGCAAGCCCAATAGCGATCCATCAGCACTGCTGTTCCCGCACTCATAGCTGCGAGTTGTTCAATTGTTTTGCACCCAACATTCTCGCCAACTTCAACTTCGCCATTGTTCTGATAGCACAGGGCTGGTGTCTTCAGAGGGATTATCGGCATCGAGCCCGCTTCATTTTTCACCAATATCAGTAACTTTGCACTCGCGTCCTTCAGGCACTTGTCATTTTCTTCCTGCACTTTGTTCACTGACGAGTGGCCTAGCGCCAGTGCTTTGCTTCTCACCACTCCATCTTGCCATCCATTGTTTGTTTGCACTCGTCCATATACTAGTATCTGTGGTCTTTCCCAGCAGCCAGGCTCTCTTCTTCACTCTTGTCCAGGGACATGGCAGTTCCTTCAATGTGATAGTATTTGTTTCTCCCTTCTCAGGTCCGTCAGTTATGTATTGTATAGCTTCGTCTAGCAGCCAATAGTTGTTCAACATGTCTAATGTCTTATGTAGTTAGCTTTGTACGGGAATGTTCCTTTGGACATCCATCTGAGCGTTGCTGACTTCCCTTGAAATGTTCTTCATGTTTGCACCATCGCGAGATACATCAGGCATAGTGCTCTTGATGCTGGTATTTCAGTTGCTATGAATGTCCTAGATGCACTCATTGCATAGGGCATTAAAGAGAAGACATAACAGCTCAAGGCAGAGGTTTCCTTACCTACTTTTGTCATGTGTGTACCACATGTTGTTAGACACTCGAGCAGTGTCAGTGAGATACATGTCAACTCCCTTCATGTCTGTGTCAACACTGCGCTTACATCTCCTTACCTTATCAGCAATGTTCTCTCGCCCACCTGACATGGTAGTTTCACTTGCTTGGGTCGAGGGAATGTTAGTATAGGGCACAGAGGTAGCAATAACAACAACATATAATTGCCAGAATACGAATTCCATCAATTCACTGGGAAGTAATAGACACAACATAATGCTAATGTTCTATATTGATTCCCTCTTCCCGACTTACGCCGCTTGGATGTCGCAGTCTGAAGATATAGTTGACCGCCCGAAAGGCACAAAGAAAGGCGTTATTTTGCTAGTATTGTCAGAACACTCTTAAGCCCCGTGGACCAAGTAATCACTAATTGCAAAGGCAAACACCTCATTCCACACTTTTCTTAATGATGGGTCTCTTAACTTGGCCAGTACTGGGGGTTCACCATGCTCAAGTTGTGGGTATGTTTGGGCCAAGTACTCTAGGAAGACAAGATTATATACTCCAGGCGATCGTGCTCTGAATCGGTTGGGTCTCGTTACAGCATGAACAAACTGGTTAGAGAAAGTGTCTGAGTGACGGGTGGAAGGTAACATGGGTGAAGACAAACAGTACAATCCCCACGGCATTCACGTAGGCCCTATGTGTGCAGGAGGGAAAATAACAAACTGACAGTATATCCTTAATCTATTTCTACAAGTGTTCAAGTCGCTGCTTCTGCTGTTTGAGAGCGCGTGACCATCGGGTGTCCTTGTCTCCTTAGTCGTGTAAATTCAGAAAGCACTTGTAGCTCTTCTAGGTGCTGAACGTTGGCCCTGTTGGTCACTGAGACTTTGTTGCCAGGTGAGGCCACTGCTTTGTAGGGCTTGACGTCTTGCAGGTAGTTCCAGACCGCCTTCTAATTTGACAGCACGGTCGGCCACCTATTCAGCCATATGAGGGCCGGTAAACTGGGGCGTGTTCCAGCGTTTTATGAAATTACATAGGGGAACAATGGCACCCACTTTCACATTGTTTTTCAGTTCAGAGTCTTGTGGTGCATTGTCGCAGTCTGTGTCTTCACCGTCTTCTGGGTCTCTCTGGATTCGCTGTATTTGGCGAGAGATAAAAGAAGCACTAGCTACCAGAGAAGTTATGTACTCATACATTTCCTGTCCTAACACATCTGCACTATTTTCACAGTCTTTCAGTGCCCTTCTGGGAGAAGCCAGGGGAAGATGCATGCGCCATCCTGTCACCACCTCCTGGGGTGTTAAATGGTGGTCGGACACTGGCTTACCGCGCAGTGCAAACAGTGTAAGGGGCAATAACTGCAACCAATTTTTCTTGGTGCTTTGCTGTGTCTTGGCTATTTTTTTTAAAAATTACATTTATAGTGTAATTGGTTCATTAAAACCTTAAACACTTATACAAATATACAAATATAATGGCCCTCATTACGACCCTTGCGGAAATCGCGGTGCTAAATGCACCGCGGAGCACGGCGGAAAGCTGCCGATAGCGCCATGGAGGTTGGCGGATTTTCCGCCCCATGCCGACCTTGGCGGGGCGGTAAATCCCCATTCCCCATTTTACCCTTCCCCATTCCCATTTTTGCCCCATAGGGTATAATGGGAGTGGGGAAGGCGTTAATTGCACCACCGCAAAATACGGTGGCGTAATTAACATCAAGGTCCCGTAGCGCCATGGATTTCTCCGCCCGGAAAAACCAGGCGGAAAACGTTCCATGGCGCTACGGGAACTCGTAGTAGGGCGGACGGGTCCGCCGCGAATAACGCTGGCGTAAACCCACTCCGCCAGGGTCGTAATGAGGGCCAATGTCATTTAAACAGATACATACAAATATATTATAGCATATTAAACATATTAAAAGCAATTGAACATACAGGCAAAAACTGATAAATTGATAAAAAGGCTAAGTCAGTTAATCAAATTATATTGTGTTATGGAGTGCAAATGCTCATTTTCATTTTGTATAATCCACCTATAATCATATATATATATTGTATAATCCATTAACCAAATCCTGTGATACCAAAATTGCTGGAATACTAAAATAAAATAAGGGCATAGATGATAGATCCTAAAAACTTAGTAATAGCATAGGGGCATTACCATACAATCATGTATTTCCCATATAGATTAGATGTAGATTATGCAATTGGTCGATTTAGGTCACTGAGCCTCCAATTCTCCTTAGGTGAATCAAAACGAGGTTACTCAAGTAGTTATACCATTCTCCCATTTCTTAACAATCTCTTTCCAAATATAAAACGCTGCACCTACGTACATCAGAGAAGAGGCCATATAAATACTTGACCAAAACTGATCAGATGCTATCATCTTTCCCCTATATATCCCCTATAGTATAGCACGGTTAATCTGTTACAATTTGTAAGAACGTGTCTAATAGTTTCCAGCTCATCTATACACAACCTGCATATTCCTTTCTCCCTTGGGATTCCTGTCCATCCTCCTACATATTCCAAGCATGGCAGTCGGTTAAATCTCAATAGCATAATAAATCTAGACAGTTACATATTTGCGACTTTAAGGATATAGCTTCTAGGTTTGGAAGCTTCCAATCCTTGTAAGCAATATTCAGTAAATTGCTTCTTGTTTCCCAAGGAATCTAAATTATTGCACATATCCCACCGTATGGCTATCTTTTTCAAAGTTTTATAATGAGTTCTGGCTTAATCATTTCATCAGGAAGTGTATAGTTTATATCCTTTAAAAAGCTAGTGGCAGTATACAACAAATCTTTCATAAAACAATTACTATTATTTTTCTTAATCATGCCACTGCCTACCAGTTTTAGTAAACCCTCTTCTTTTTGGGATAACATTCTAATATAAAGCTTGCAGCAATTTAGTTTCCATAGTGTAGTGAGAGAGGGACGGCCTAATTCACATCTAATAGCCGCCATGGGAGTAGCTCTAGAGAGTCTCAATGCTGGTTTCCATAATGTTCCTTCTATTTTTTCCAAATCCACCAGAAATCTCAAAGGTAAAGGTTCCAGGGCATATAATGCACCCGGTATAATACAACCTTCATAAATTTCCAAAAGGCCTTACACTGAATAACCTCCTTTGGTGGTAATATATGATCTAATAACATTCCATTTTCTGGCGACCTTAGCTGCTATCATCTCATGATAATAGTTGATGGAGGGGTTTTTGCATATTGGCATACCCAGATATGGGTAGGCCTCTACAATTTCAATGGTTTGTGTATCAATTTTCCATTGGTATTTCGATTGTCTACCCTTGCCATGGTTTCCCCGCAAGATCATGATTTTTGTTTTTCACACATTCATTTTGAGATTATTTTCTGATGCATATTCATGTAGTTCATCTAATAGCCTCTGCATGCCGATCTGCATCCTGTCCAACAGCACAGTGTTGTCTGCATAGGACAGCCAGCAAATTTGGCAGTCCTCTATTTTTGGTGGAAAATTTCTTACCTCATCAAATCTCTCTCCCATGTCTGCTACATACCTGCTACATACAGATCATATAGCACTGGGGAGGTGGCACATCCTTGTTTGAGTCCCAGGTTAGTAGATATGGGAGAGAACCGGTTAATACCCTTATTCAAACAAATAATGACAGAAGTATCTCTATACATTTCCCGTAAAAGATGTAATACTTGCGGGTTTATATTCCATTTAGCTAACTTGCTCCATAATCTGTCCCTATTCACACAATCGAAAGCTCTGGAAAAATCTGTAAAACAGGCATACAGTTTAGTTTCTTTATTTTTACTAGTTTCTCCGAGCATGCAGTTTAGAGCTACCATGTTATTCAAGGTACTAAAGCCCGCTCTAAAACCTGTTTGCTAAGGGGATAGGAGCTTATTGTCTTTAATCCAACCATTAATAATAGACAAAAGTAGCAAGCAAAAGATTTTGCAGCTGGAGACCGTCATAGCTAATAATCAATCATTATTAGGGCAGTTTCTATCCCCCTTTTTAAATATGGGGATAAAAAGAGCTTCTCTCCAGCTGTCTGGGATTTTGCTGCTTTTCCAAATTTGGGTAAACAATAGCAACAATATCTTGGCCCATTTTAGGGGAATTCTCTTGATCACAATATTCGCTAATTTATCCGGGCCGGGAGCCCTTGATGTTTTCATCTTCTTAATTATGGCCAAGATATTATACAGATTGAATGGAAAGATTCTATCCTCCCCAGTCGACCCCATTTCATGTCTTAGATTAGATACACTTTCCACATAATATAGGGCCTTAATATGTTTAACCCATGAGTCCAAAGATATGGTATTAACATCCGAATCAGTTTCCTCAGTAAGATATTGTCTATAGTGATACCAAAACTTTTTCGAGTCGTGGGTGCGACATAAGGACAGAATCATATTCCAATTAGCATTTTGTAAACAACTTTTATGTGACCTGATCCAATGTTTGTGTTTTGTACGTAGATTTCGGACCAACAATATTTTTTCTGTATTCTGGATATTCCTATCTTTTTTAATTTTATAAATGTCCTTACTCAATAGCATTTTCTTTTCTTGGATCTGACAATCATAAAGCTTCCTATTTTTCTTTGATTTGTTTCTCTTGAATTGGGTCAGTATCATCCTACTATTAGTTTACAACACCATATTCAAGAGATCCCCAATCACCTTAAGACCATTTAAAGTTATTTCCTGGTCCAATATAGGTAAGCAATCGAACCGCTCATCGAATCTATTTAGGTTCTTTTCTGTCCAACAAATACGGTTAGAGGCACCATTAACTTGTACATTCAGATTTTCACCTACCGGGCCTTACTGTCCCTATTTCCTCTAAAAAGACATTTTAACACCTTATGATCGCTTAACAGGGAGGGGTCATGATCAAACTTTATTACACTGTTTTTCAATCCTTGGTCTAAAAACATATAATCTAATCTGTGACTCACCAAACCGTTACTCCAAGTATCATAGTTGGTATATAAATTGGAGGGATCTACAAACTGTAAATCCCAGAACTGGAGTAAATTCGGCAATGCAATACCATTCTTAATTTGAGGCATAATTTTTAAGCCCAAATTCCTAATAATAGGAGGGGGTATAGCCTCGTATATACCACATATATCTGTCCAATATGTCATTTTTTTCAAAGCCATATCACAATAACTATTTAAATCGGCTACCAACATTACATCCCCTTCCGGAGAGTTTTCCTTCCAATCACTGATTGTCTGTCTAATAACTTTTCCTATACTATCAAAATCTTCCCCTCCAGGCCTAGAGTACACATTAATTAATAACAGATCTTTCCATGTGATGATATTATCAATAATCATACACAGTACCCAGGGCAAGGAGGTCGGCAACTCATATTTCTTTGCATTATAAGTGGATTTGACCCCAATACAGAGACCCCCGTAGGTCTCCCCCTATCTGCTGCTAATGCTGGTTTCATTATGATATTATAACCATCCATCACTAAGGTGCCAAGAACCCATGCTTCTTGTAGAGCAAATATTTTGCTGCTCTTTAGAAGGAGGATACTTTCTTTCTGAAGGATAGAGCGGAAGCCTCTACTATTCCATGAAATTACTGTAATTACGAATTCCTCTACTCAATTTTCCAAGCTATAATTTTCATTGGGAGTCCAGTAAGAAGGTTTTAAGGATTCGCCTAGATTAGTGGTAGTTGGTATATTATGTGCCCTCGAACCAAGTTCAGTATTGCTGGGACATTATAATTGATTACATAGAATAATTTCATATTCATCATTCCAGATCTCACCTGCACGTACTCTAGGAAATTCAACAATAACAGCTGTGCCAAACTGAACAATTGGCCAATTTTTCCAGCTGCCTGGCTTTGGAAGAATTACTCTTTCTATGTCCAATGATTTTATACTATGAAGTTGTGGTATACTCCCAAATCGTTCCAGCAGCCATTTTCTATTTAAATAGGGGCTATCCTCAGTAGGCTTTTTCTCTACAATTTTTATACTTTTGCCCCTATTTTTTGACAGTAGTTGTTTGTCCTCTCTCATTTCCTCGTATATCTCTTCCTTACTCCTGCTGTTCCCACTCATGGCCAATTTTTCCATTTCCTTATCATGTATCTTCCTATGTCCAGGTTCCAAACCCACTCTTTCTGGTTTTATCATTATATCTAGGAATCTCACTGATGGTTCTTTTTTCTCAACCAGAGGAGAGATATCGATAATGTCACAATTTTCTTCAATACTTGTGATATTGGCCTTTGGCTGAGGCTCTACCATTTCCTCGCTAGCGGGTATCTTATTTTTGCCATTAAGCCAATTGCTCAATGTTTTATTCTTAATTGGTTTTTCATTAACCGTACCAGCTATAGGTATTATCTTTTCATTTAGTTCAAACCTGTCTGCAATCTCTACACATTCTATGTCATTGAGAGTGGTTTCTGCAAGTGCCAGCCTTTTTATTCTAGTAAAAACTTTCTTGCTGGCTTTAGCCTGTTTGCCACATTTATTTTTAGCACTTTTCTTATAATTTCTTTTTCGATGTAATTTGCGTCTATGTCCTTGGAACTGTTCAACTGAAACCTCTATAGCTATTTCCTCCACTCTTCCACTCAATGGCAGCTCCTCTATATCAGTGAAGACTGTGACCCCTGCTGCCATTAGGTTCTGTTAATCATTTTCCTCATTTACCATTTGGCAGAGGTCGCTCAGGTTCCCCCCCATTGCAACATTTGGGCCATTTTTTTCACATATTTATTTTTGTTTCAACCACTCAGCAGGGGTCACAGTGAGCAATTCTTCTGTATTTTTTTAAACCATCTTTACCAGGTTTTTCATACTTTGTTGTTCTTTAATCAGTCTAGTACAAATACCTAAAAGAATGTCTACGGTAACAATGCGTCCATTTTTCCATTCATTGTAATAAAGTTATTGCACTCCATTAATTCTGAGTCAATCCAAGTATCATTTATCTCATCCTCTGGAATAGAATCTATATCCTCCTGTGCTATTTTTTCTAAATCAGGGGTCATAGATACATTTGTGCCAATAATATTATTCATACTGTTGCTCGTTTCAATGCTTCTTTCAAGTTGGAAAGGTAAAGAGCCTACTTGAGTACCCATGGATTTGGCGTCTGAAATCCTGGCACATATTCAATAATGAATTATTATCGATCGTTGAGCTATTCCCAGGAATGGGGAGGATGTTACCCCTAACGAAATCAGTGGGAGAGTAAACTTTGGTGAGACAGTCAGATATTTTGGGCTGTTCTAAGGTGTTATTTACCTTGTTGCCCTTTTTTCCTTTCTGTGTTGAGGAAGGCGCTATACGAGTGTGGAGTTTGGAATTTGTAATTTCACCCTTCTTCCTGGCATTTTTGTTAGATCTCAGTTTTGGAGCCATTTTCAAGATACAAGATGGCTAAAAATTAAATAAAATAGTATATAATATATTTATTTTCTTTGATAAAAGACCACTGGAAAGGTAATCCCCAAATTGCTAATTATAAAATTCCTGTTGAGACAACAATAATCAGCTAAAAATTATTTCTAAAATAATCTGCGCCGGGCAATATTAAATAAAAGCCTCTATGCCCAAAAATAATAAAAAAGCCACCGTAGTTCAGGGCCTTTGTAGGCCTATTTAACCAAACAGGGAGAGGGAGAGGAATTCTCGCAGCCCTCCACGTTATCCAAAATACAATCCAAAAATAGACTGGTACCTAAAGGAAAAAGAATTAATGCACCTTATCGCCGCATGTCAAAGCAGAAGAAGTTTAGCAGGGTGAGGAACACCAGATAGCTTAGGGAGCAGCCAGAGTCCGTCTCTCCCCCCCCACCCTGTCTAATCACACTGTTAATATGAGTTGGTAATGTGCTATAATAATATAGCAAAAAGATGTTTCAGCTGCAAATTGGAGTATGTCAGGGTTGCAAACTCCCACTTTTAAGTGTGTGTTCAATAGCTAAATTTGTTACCGTCAGGCAGAGGGAGTTTTCTCAAATGTGGCACCCACGTCCCAGCACAACAGCTCAACAGAAGAATCGTGCCATTTTCGCCTCGCCGGCTTATCGTCACATGGGTAATGGCTAGGCACTTTTATTGACAAAGGAAAAGTGGGCGGGGCCAAGCGCCGTAACATTGGGGCTCAGTCAAGAGATTAGAGCAGCTGCTTGCAATGCTGCGTGTACGGCATCCAGGAACTCCAGGTGATTAGAGCATTTACAGCAGCCCTCGGGAGCCCGGCACCTTTAGTGACAAAGGAAAAGTGGGCGGGGCCAAGCGCCATAACATTGGGGCTCAGTCAAGAGATTAGAGCAGCTGCTTGCAATGCTGCGTGTACGGCGTCCTGGAACTCCATGTGATTTAGGCAGTCCATTCAGGCATTCACACATTCCATTTGCTTGTGGGTGGTACGCACATGCAAACTTATGCGGAATGCCTAGCATGGCTGTGATGTGCTGAAACATTTCGTTGGTGAAGTGAGGGCCATTGGCAGACCTCACAGACTCCCCATCTCAGGAAAAACTCCCTCACCAGGAACTTGGCTGCTCTAAGGATGTAATCATGTGAACAGGGACCTGCCTCAATCCACCTGAAGAATGGGCAGACAACTTCTATCACATAGCGGTATCCTTGGCAGACTTGGATCATATCCACGTGTAAATACAGAAATGGGCCTACTGGTTTTGGTATGGCTCCTCTCACAACTCTGAGTATGACCTGCTGTAAAATGTTGGCTTGTCAAGCAATTATTCACAAATTCGGCCACATGTTCATTAAATTGGGACAGAACCACGCTTCTCCAATGCATGTAGCAAAGACCTCCTTCCCCATGTGTGTTGGATAGTGCAATTGTGCTAATGCTGTTTTCAGTAATGCTAGTGGCATGACCACCTTTCCTGTGTTGTTCTGTTGCCATAAGGCATCTGTTGGAGACATTGAGCACCCTCTCCTCACCCATAGCTCTTTCTCCTTCTTGGGCGCAGCTCCCTGCAGCTCCATAATCTGTGTCTCTGGTAATACATTGCAACCCTCTTTCAGCACCATGTTTCTTGCCCCTCCTTGTGCAATTTGTCTCTCTCTCAGTTCCCACAATTCCCCCAAATAGTCTGCGCATTTTGCCTAAAAATATGCTGCTTCATTTCCTCTTGAGATAGGGTGTTCCCCTTTTGTGTGGGCTTGGCACTTCACCATTGCTACTTTTGTTGGATAAGCAATCACCTAGATCAATCTGTCCAATAATAGCGCATGCTGAACTGGAGCCCCGTCTGCTCTCCCAAATCCTCTCCTGAGCCAACTTGCTAAACCTGAGTGTACTGTGGAAGTCACATAGGCGGAGTCAGAGTACACTGTCACTTACTTCTCCACACTATGTTCCAGTGCTAGTATTAGAGCCACTAGTTCTGCTGCTTGTGCTGAGTAATGGGATGGTAGTCGTGCACTTGGAACCACCTCATTTGTCCCATCCTCCTTCAGTCTTACAGCTGCAGTCTCAGTATGTCTGACCCCATCAGTTTGATCAATTGTCACAGAACCGTCAATGTAGAGCATGTCTCCCCCCTCAAGTGGGTCCTCCTCTAGCTTGCATGTCTCACTGAACATCTCTATGTTTTTGGTGCAGTCATGTGCATAGTCTCCTGCCTGGAGGATATCTGCCAAAAATGTTGCTGGGTTTACAGTCTTGCATCTCACTATCTTCAAGCCTACATTCGATAGTATCACCTTGTACCCTGATGTTCTCTGTGTGGTCAGTGTGCTCTTTGGCTTCAGCAGTATCGCAAAGAGGGCATGCTCCATGTAAAGAGTGGTGGTGCACCCCATCGTTACTGCTGCTGAGTTCTCCACCGCGAATGTGGCAGCTGCCAAAGCTTGTTCGCACGGATAATGTCCTCTCATCACTGGGTCCAACTGCCCACTGTATTAACCTATTGGTTTATGGCCCATGCTTGTTCGTTGTGTCAGCACTACTTTCATCACTGTGCCGTCAGTGTGTGAGAACAAGAAGAATTCCTTTTTGTAGTCTGGGATCCCTAACACTGGGGCTTTGTATATTGCTTCCTTCAGTTCATTGAATGCTTCAGTCATCTCAGTGGTCCACGTCAGTGTCTTGTGTCGCTTCTGTGCCTTCTTCAGGGTGCACAATAGTGGCCTCGTGTATGTGCTGAGTCAAAGACCCATGCTCTGCTAGTTGCATAACCCCAAGAACTTTTGCGTTTATCTCACTGTCGTGGGCTTAGGTGTTTTGCGTATTGTCTCTGCTCCCTGGGATGATCTGTCAGCCATTTTGGGATATCATCTGTCCAATGTATAGCACCTCCTTCTGACAGTACTGTAACATGGCCTTGTCCACCTTGTACCCTTTGCCAGCTAACACCATCAGCTTGTGTACTGGGTCCTTTCTAAACTGATCTTCAGTCTCACTACAAACCAAAATTTCATCTACATACTATAAAACTGTGCTTTCCATCTGTATGTTGCTCAGGTCCATCTGTAGTACTCTGTTAAAGATAGATGGTGACTCGAAGTACCCCTGTGGGAGATGAGTATGTTTCCACTTCTAGTTTCTATACATAAAGCTGGTCAGGTCTTGTGAATGTGGGTGAAGTGGTGCTGAGAAGAACGCGTTCTTCAAGTCAATGACCATGAAACAGACAGCTTCCGCTGGAATGCTGCACAAAACTGTTGCTGGATTTGCAACTAAAGCATACTCTGCTTCTACAATGTGGTTAAGAGGCCTTAGATCCTGTATAAAAAACTATGAGCCGCCCTTTGCCCTGCTCACAGGATACACCGCTGTGTTACATGGGGATTCTGATGGTACCAGGATGCCTCTCTCAATTAGTGATGTGATTGTCTCATAAATGCCTTCATCTGCTTCCTTTGTTAGGGGGTATTGTTTCACTCTTGGCAAAATCGCTTCTGGCTTCAGCTTGATCTTCACTCCCCCTATGCTCCTTATGCAACCCACGTCATAAGGACTTGTGGTCCATAGACTGCTGGGTACCTTGGCCATGTCCTCCTCCCAGAATGAGTATGTTACACTCATCTTGAACACCAGCTCTGGTTACTGTCTCTCCTCCCTAAATAGTTTGTCATCTGTCACTGAGGTTAACCTGCACCCTTCTGCAACTGTGATTATTGCTCTCCCTGTTTGCCCTGTGTCATCCATCCTGTGCACTGCAATCCAATCCTCTCTTGCCACCACTGCCTCTATTTCTATGGGAACTATTGTTCCTTCTGGCTCCTCCAGTGGTGTTTCTGTCCTAAATAGGTACTCGTTTGGAACTCTCCACATTTTCCCTGCAATGCCTGGAAGCCATGCAATGGCAATGTCAGTTCCACACCGGAACATCTCTGGGTCCACTGGCACCCCCCTCTCTACCGTGAGTCCACAATTTATTGAACAATCTGTCTTACATTTAGCATGTGTATGCCTGCTGTTGAGCACACTATGCCCTTGTCTGTGAATGAGATGGTCATGTTTCGTCTGCTTATAATGTTCCATCCCAGTATGTTTACAAGTGTCTGTCGAGAGTAAAGGCAGTGATAGATTGTGATCTCCTTTAGAAAGTGAAATATTGTCTGTAAAAGGAACCACTTCCGGAGCCCCTGAGAATCCTTGTGTGTTAATGGCATCGCCTGACAATGTAAATGCTTCTTCCCTAATGCATGACCTAGTCGCCCCTGTGTCAACAAGAAAGGAAAATGTTTTGTCACCTATCGCCACCCTTATGCAAGGTTCATCAACAGGGTTGGGTTTGATCGACGGGATGGGAAACATCAAGTTGGTCTGTGGGCTGTCCTATTGAGGGTGCAGGGACAACCCATTCCCCGTAAAGGGGTTGTTCCCTACCATGGTAACTCCCCCCAGTTGTCTGACAAGAACTGTGGCTACCGTGTTCACGTGTGCTGGTGCGTCATTGTGCTGTATCTGTGTTAATTGCTGTGTGTTCCCTCGAATTTGCGGTGCTTGTAAATACTGTGGTACTGGTGCTGACCGCTGTGGTACCTGCAGTTGTGTCAGTGGTGCTTGCATCTGTGCTTGTGGTGCTTGTTAGTATGTGCCCTGTATCTGTCCTTGCTATTGCTGGTCCTGTGCATAATAATTATCCTGATCCCCTTGATATGGCTGTTGGCGCTGCCCTCCACAATTCTGTTGCATCCCCCTGGACCGACATACCCTTGAAATGTGTCCTATCTGCCCATAGGTCCAACACTGTGGTGGCTCCCTCCCTTGCTCTTAGAAACCCTCCGGAGTGTCCCCTGGGTTCTGCTGTCTCTGTTGCCCATATCCCTGAAACCCCCCTGAAACCTCTTTGATTGTGATGCATCTGTGGCCCGAAGCCACATCCTCTCTATTGGCCTCCCCTTCCTTGGAACCCTTGTTGTGGGCCGCCCCACCCCATGTATCCTCCTCCCATGGGCAGTGCGAATGGTTGTGGTTGTGGCTGTTGCTGCTGTGCTTGTCTGGTGGGGCTGGTTATGACCACCCCTTCCATGGTATACTGTACTAGTTTCACTTCATCTGCCTTCCTGTCCTCTTCCTTTTTCTTCACTTTCTCCTGCCACATCCTACAATGGTGAACTATCGTGAGCTGTATCTCTGGCCATCCTTTCGCCTCCACCCCTACTAACTTCCTTAAACTCTTCTGTCTGCACTGCTTCTGGTAGCCCATGTGCTAGTATATGATAGAATATTGCTACTGTTTTATCCCAAGACTCTCGAGTTTCCAGCTGCCAAAGCTCTTGAAACTCCTGAATATACTGCATGGGGTCTTCATCTTCCCTCATTTTGCGTGACGTAATGACCCTGGTGTGTGACATGTCTGGGTATTGTGTCCTCAATGCTTGCCATTGTCACAGTTTAGACAAACTTTATAAAAGGATACAGTCGTGTAAAGGATACAGTCAGCATCCACTCTCGGGAAGCCCTTCCGCTCTGGGGTAGCTTGAACGTGCAGCGAACCAGATTCTTCTGGGACACCTTGCGCGTGATGCTAAACAAGACTTCCCCCCCAAGAGCATAGCCTGTAGGAATTTAATAATAACTAACAGGCCAGGGGCTTGAGCGAAAAGGCAGGAGCAGCGACAACAGAGCTAAGGGAGCAAACAAAACAATGATTCAATAGGATAACTAAGGTTACCCAAAATGCAGCGACCAGCCACCCACAATTACCCTCTCTTACCTGCTTAGCCAGAAAGATATCCCACAACCTTATGTGAGTCCAAACACACCACGGAAACCAGGTGATGCAGGAAGAAGGTCCCAGTTGGTCGAAGTTAGTGCAGAGGTTCACCTAACCCAAACGGCACGAGGGCGCCGCTAATGTCCAAAAAGAAATCCCTTGTTCAATTCAGCAAAGCGTCCCTGAAGTGATGGTAAGCAATCCAGGTAGTGACCAGTAGAATCAGGAAAGCGTCCATATAGTCACGTTGATGCGTAGAGTGATGTGTCTTGTGACAAAATGAAAAGTACCATTAAACAATCCAGAATGCGTAGAATATTGAAGGGGAATTAGGAAGTCCGTGGAGATAGCAGCCAGAGATAAACAAGTTCAGTGATGAGGAAGCGAATCCGAAAGCGTCACAACAAACAGGAGCAGGAGAGAGCAATCCGTATACAAAGCCAGGGGTTCGATAACCAAAGGGAAAACAGTCGAGGGTTTTAGCGCCAGAAATGGTAAGGGAGGAGACGTATGGAATAGTCCTTAAAGCATGAGCCGGGTCCAGGAGATTTAGAAAACAGGATAACGAGAATCGGGCACTTCAACTAACTGCTTAGTTTTAGGAGCACCCGTTGCATGGACAATCTGAGTTAAATACGAGTTTCTTTCCCAGGACGTGAGACGCGTTGTCGGCGTATCATGTGACCGCAAAAAGTGGAAATGCTGGGAAATGTAGTGCGGCGTGTCCCGCGGCTTGGAAATAGTCACCAAGGCAACTTCCACATGGAAACGGATGACCCTAGTCGTCCGTGTGCAGGAACGCGGGGCATGACAGTACCCCTCTGCAAAGAGCGACTACCCCTGCGGGCACGCAATCTTTCCAAAAAGAAGGCACGGAAAAGCCGGGGTGCATGCACATTTGAGGCCGGTTCCCAAGTTCTATCTTCGGGGCCGTAACCTTTCCAATCAATCAGGTAAGATCGCACTCCGTGACGCAGACGAGTCTCCAGTATAGCATGCACTTCGTATTCGTCTTCCCCCTGCACATCAATGGGAGCGGGAGCAACAGAAAGACGGGTACCAGGTACAAAGGGGCGGAGGAGGGAAACATGGAAAACAGGGTGAATCCGCCAATGAGATGGAATGTCCAAACGGATTGCAGCAGGATTGAGACAATGCAGTACCTTATAAGGACCTACATAGCGAGGCAAAAGCTTTTGTTTACCCCGAATGTTGAGATGCTTGGTCGAGAGCCAGGCACGATCACCCGGTGCATAAGAGGGGGCAGGTGAACGATGCCTATCCGCTTGTTTTTTTGTCCGAGACTGCGAGGCCAGTAAATGAGACATAATCGAATCGCGGATAGCAACCAATGTGTCTCTTGTAGATTTTGCAGCAGGGATCTGGTCCAATGAAGGTAGGACATGCGGAAGAATCCTTGGGTGTAGACCATACAAAGCGTAAAACGGGGAACAACCTGTTGAAGAGTGCCAAGAGTTATTATAAGCAAATTCTGCGGTTCCCAGAACAGACAACCAGTCGGTCTGATGTTGCAAGCACAGACAGCGAAGGTACTGCTCCATGGTGCCATTGGTGCGTTCGGTTTGTCCGTTCGTTTGAGGGTGGTAGGATGATGAAAGCCGTGCATCTATGCCCAAGGAATGGGTAAGGGCTCTCCAGAACCGTGAGGTAAACTGGGTGCCCCGATCGGAAATCATGATTGTAGGAAGACCGAAGAAACGTACCACATGATCGAAGAATAGTTTAGCCAACAATGGAGCAGTAGGTAGACCAGAACATGGTATAAACCGTGCCATCTTTGTGAAAACATCCACTACTACAAGCACAGTTGACATCCCCCTGACCAAGGGGAGTTCCACCACGAAATCTAGAGTAACCGTATGCCACGGATGTGGTGGGAGAGGCATCTTCATCAATAGACCGAAAGGTTTCCCAGGTTGTCTCTTGCATTGAATACACACTGCACACTTGGATACGTATGAATCAGAATCTTTCCTCATGCCCGGCCACCAGCACCATCGGTGTAACAGGTCATAGGTTTTAAGCTGACCCGGGTGCGCAGCCAACGGGGTATCATGTTCCCATTCCAAAGCCTTCCGTCTGGTTTGGTCATCAGGTAAATACAAAAGCCCATGAACACAAGGAAGACCCGTAACGATTCGAGCATCCAAAGTATTGAGAAAAGAAGCATGATCTTTGGTCCACTGTCGTACTCGGTCAAGGAGTGAGGCGGAGACCGAACAGACACATACTACAGAACCCGAGGGCAATATAGGCGAGACCGAGTCCTGGGTAATAAAATCGGTACCGACACGGGATAGGGCATCCGCCTTCCCATGTAGAAGGCCAGGGCGATATGTAACCGTGAAATCGAATAGTGTGAAGAACAAATGCCAACGTATTTGGCGGGCATTAGTACATTTTGCATGTGAAAGAGCTTGGAGGTTCCGATGGTCAGAGTACACCGTTATGGTGTGTCGAGCACCCAGGAGATGGTGCCTCCACTCCTTGAAAGCCGCTCGAATTGCCAGAAACTCTCTCTCCATTACGGTATAGTTGCGTTCAGCCGGGGACAGTTTTCGGGAGAAATAGGCCACCGGGTGCAACCGCTGCGTAGCAGGGCAGGTCTGAGACAGGATGGCCCCCACCGCTATTGCGGAGGCATCAGCCTCCACTATGAAAGGGAGAGAGGAGTTTGGGTGTTGTAGAACAGGAGCTGTGGTGAAGGCCTTTTTTAATGCCTCAAAGGCCGACTGGGCTTCATTGTCCCAAACAAAGGGGACTTTGGGACTAGTGAGACGTGTAAGAGGTGCCACTATTTCAGAGAAGGAGGCAATAAAGCGTCTGTAGAAATTTGAAAAACCCAGAAAAGACTGGAGCGCTTTTACAGAGTCCGGACCCGGCCAGTCCATCACAGCTTTGACTTTGGAAGTGCACATGAGCACCCCTTTTGCTGATATTTGGAACCCTAAGAACTCAACTGAGGCGGCGTGGAACACACATTTCTCTAGCTTAGCATAGAGGGAGTGAGTACGTAAACGCCGCAGCACGGAGCGGACATGCTGGATGTGTTGAGTGAGTGAATCCGAGAATATCAGGATGTCGTCTAAGTAGATCACTACATAACAATCCAGCATGTCTCCAAAGATGTCGTTAACGAAGTGCTTAAAAGTGGCGGGGGCGTTACAAAGCCCAAAGGGCATGACACAGTATTCGTAGAGCCCAAACTTCGTCTTAAAAGCGGTTTTCCATTCATCACCACTTCGCATTCTAACCAAATTATATGCCCCTCTGAGATCTCATTTGGTATAAATGGTGGAAGATGTCATCTTGTCAAGTAGTTCCGTTATGAGGGGTAGTGGGTACTGGTTTTTTATTGTTATCTTGTTCAAGGCCCTATAATCTACGCAAGGGCGTAGGTCCCCCTCCTTTTTTGGCACAAAAAATATGGGAGAGGCAGCAGGGGATCGGGAAGGTCGAATATGTCCCAAACGCAATGCTTTATCCACATACTCCTTTAGATGTTCCTCTTCTTGGACGGTTAAGGAGTAGACACGACCGTGAGGCACCACTGCCCCAGGCACTAAGTCGATGGGGCAGTCGTAACAACGGTGTGGAGGGAGTTTCTCTGATAGTCCCTTGTCAAAGACATCAGAAAAGTCCTTGTATACCGTCGGCAGTTCGGACGTTGGATCACTCCGCGTGGCATTAATGGAGGGGGCATTAGCCACCAAAGCCAAACAAGGAGAAACAGACGTCGTATCTGGGTTTTGAAGACAATGTTGGGTACAAAACACAGAAGAAAAATGCACCGTCTGTTGGATCCAGTCGATTTCAGGGTTGTGAGTCCGAAGCCAGGGGAGACCAAGAATGATCCCAAACTGAGGGGCCGAAATAAGGTCAAATACTATATATTCAGTGTGGCCTTCTGTGGTGGACATGCAAAGCGGGGTTGTCTGTTCCGTTACCCATCCGGATACCAGACGAGAACCGTCTACAGCATGCACCTTCTCAGGTCTAACCTTAGGAACTACCATTAAACCATGGCACCGAGCCAACTGTATATCCATAAAGTTACCGTTAGCCCCCGAATCAATCATGACTGGATTGGTGAAAGGCTCCACACCAGGGATCACAAAATACATAGCCAGGTAGATGTGTGAGGAGGGGGAACGTTGTTCCGAGCCATCCGTTTGGTGACTCATCCTTGGGGCTCGGCTTAAGGACGAGTCTTGGCGTTTCCCGCCGTCTTGACAGGTCGCCTAGGGCATACACGGATATAGTGGCCTGACTGGCCGCAATAGAAACATAGATTATTAACCATACGCCGTTCCCGTTCGGCTTTGGTTAATGGACCTCTGACAGCTCCTATTTGCATCGGTTCGACCTCTCCTGGAGAGGCAGAAGAGGAGGTTTCTGACTTGGCTGGAAGACGAAGATCAGGGATACGTCGTTCGCCACGTCTCTGTCGTAGCCTGGCATCGACCTGTAAAACCAAGTCTACCAGTTCCGGAAAACTGGGCGGTAGAGCCGGTACCACTGATAGAGCGTCTTTTAACTCTTCCGAAAGTCCCTTATAGAAGACGGCTGCTTTCTTCTGTTCGGGCCATGTAGTTTCCGCTGCTAACTGATTAAAGCGGGCAAGGTAAGATAAAAGGTCCGTTTTGCCCTGGCTGATAGCAAGGAACTCGAGGTCGGAAGTTTGTGCCTTGTAACGCATGTCGAATACTCTATTCATGGATTGAATAAGGGTATCAAAATCATACAAGGCTGGGTCGTTGGCTTCGAGTAACGGGTTAGCCCAAGCCGCTGCTGTTCCTCCCAAATGGGAAAGAAGGAACGCTGCTTTAGTAACAGCATCAGGAAATGCCAGTGGCCGACACAGAAAATGCAGACGGCACTGATTTATGAAGGTCCGATATGTTTTTGGATCTCCAAAAAAGCGTTCCGGAGGGGCCAAGGGAAAAGGTCCAGGAAGTACAATGGGGGCTGAAGCAGGAGGTTGAACTTGGGGTGTAGGAGGAGCTGCCGCTGCAACAGCATCATCAAACTCCTCATCGGGTGGTAGTGGCTGCACGAAACTCTGTAGTACATCCATGCGCTGATGGAGGGTCGCATGTGCTGATGCCATGTCGGTACGCAAAGCCGCAAAGGCTTGCATCAAAGTAGCCATTTGATCAGCTCCGGTGTCCATGACCGAC
This sequence comes from Ambystoma mexicanum, assembly GCF_040938575.1. Taxonomy (NCBI): domain Eukaryota; kingdom Metazoa; phylum Chordata; class Amphibia; order Caudata; family Ambystomatidae; genus Ambystoma; species Ambystoma mexicanum. The sequence goes on along the minus strand of NC_090921.1, from coordinate 229,225,708 downwards.
AGGCAAAAATAGAATAGGCTCCGAAATCTGTCACAGTTTAGACAAACTTTATAAAAGGATACAGTCGTGTAAAGGATACAGTCAGCATCCACTCTCGGGAAGCCCTTCCGCTCTGGGGTAGCTTGAACGTGCAGCGAACCAGATTCTTCCGGGACACCTTGCGCGTGATGCTAAACAAGACTTCCCCCCCAAGAGCATAGCCTGTAGGAATTTAATAATAACTAACAGGCCAGGGGCTTGAGCGAAAAGGCAGGAGCAGCGACAACAGAGCTAAGGGAGCAAACAAAACAATGATTCAATAGGATAACTAAGGTTACCCAAAATGCAGCGACCAGCCACCCACAATTACCCTCTCTTACCTGCTTAGCCAGAAAGATATCCCACAACCTTATGTGAGTCCAAACACACCACGGAAACCAGGTGATGCAGGAAGAAGGTCCCAGTTGGTCGAAGTTAGTGCAGAGGTTCACCTAACCCAAACGGCACGAGGGCGCCGCTAATGTCCAAAAAGAAATCCCTTGTTCAATTCAGCAAAGCGTCCCTGAAGTGATGGTAAGCAATCCAGGTAGTGACCAGTAGAATCAGGAAAGCGTCCATATAGTCACGTTGATGCGTAGAGTGATGTGTCTTGTGACAAAATGAAAAGTACCATTAAACAATCCAGAATGCGTAGAATATTGAAGGGGAATTAGGAAGTCCGTGGAGATAGCAGCCAGAGATAAACAAAGCTTAATTGGAAGTTCAGTGATGAGGAAGCGAATCCGAAAGCGTCACAACAAACAGGAGCAGGAGAGAGCAATCCGTATACAAAGCCAGGGGTTCGATAACCAAAGGGAAAACAGTCGAGGGTTTTAGCGCCAGAAATGGTAAGGGAGGAGACGTATGGAATAGTCCTTAAAGCATGAGCCGGGTCCAGGAGATTTAGAAAACAGGATAACGAGAATCGGGCACTTCAACTAACTGCTTAGTTTTAGGAGCACCCGTTGCATGGACAATCTGAGTTAAATACGAGTTTCTTTCCCAGGACGTGAGACGCGTTGTCGGCGTGTCATGTGACCGCAAAAAGGGGAAATGCTGGGAAATGTAGTGCGGCGTGTCCCGCGGCTTGGAAATAGTCGCCAAGGCAACTTCCACATGGAAACGGATGACCCTAGTCGTCCGTGTGCAGGAACGCGGGGCATGACAGCCATACTGCTGCCCTGCAGTTTGCAAATGGCGATCCGTCATGGGCTGTGTTTTGTGTTGTCACCTTTGGGAACCCCACCCTCTTCCAGACTTCATCAGCTGCATCTCTCAAGATCGATACCAATAGTCCCATTACGTCACACACTTCTAGCCTATGGCCAGCTGTCCTTTTCTCCATCTCATAAATCCACTTCCCAGCTCCTGCACTCAACAATGGTAACCTACTCTTCACATTCTCCTTGTGTATGTGTTTCCATGGCACATACTTAGGTTGCACCACTCCTCTCTCTAATAAGGGCTTCTGTGTGAATGCTTCTCCTCCTCGTGTGTCCTGGTCAGCCTCACTTGACAGTCCTCCCTCTCGCTCTCTATTCCTGCGCATACATCTATTGGTTCTAGTATGGGCACTTTCCTGTTGTCGTAATATACTCTAGTTAAACGTCCCCTTGAACAAGCTATAGCTGTCTCTCCTCCCCTTCATCCTGGGAGATCACTCAGTCTGTTGATATAGGTCCTGTGTGAGGTGCAAAAGACATTCACCTGCTGTACCTGCTCATCGGAGCTGCCCCCCTTCTCCCTGTGTGTGCATCCTAAACTACCATGACACCCGTTTGTCTGTCCCCGTCCCCGCTAACTGGGATTGAATCTGCTCCCCCTCTCATCCCGACTGTACTTGTCCTCATTTTCAGAATCTGTGTCCATGTTGCTACAGAAATCGTCTGCAAAACTCTGTCTCCTCGATGTCAAGTCAGTGTTGGGCTTCATGCTGAGGTCGATATCTCTCAAGTCGTGCCTACTTCCTCCCGCCCAGGCCCCTATGCCTTCTCCTCTTTTCTCAGTTGTGCACCTACCCCGAGAGTTGGTGCTGTTAGGCTTTGTCCGTCTGTCCTCCTCAAGTCTATCCTTTCTCCTCTCTAGTGCTACTTGTGTCTTTACAGCCTTTATTGCTCACTCGTCCACCTCCCTACGCACTCGTTCCCTTGCCAGTCTGTCCAATTGTAACTTCCTCTGCTCCCTCTCGGCTAACTTGCGCTTTTCTTGCTCGGCTATCTCCCTCTGCCTTTCTGCATTCTCCAGCTCCCTTTCCCTTTTCTCCCTCATCTCCCTTTTTGCTCTCTTCCGCTGCTTGAGATCACACTCAATCCTTTCTTCCAGTTCCCTTTCCATGCGTTACTTCTCTTCCTCACTCCTTCGCTCCCTATTTTCCCTTTCCAGTTTCCCTCTCTCCTTCTCTCTCTGTCCTTGTACTCTAACCTCACTTCCCTCTCTTTTTCCGTCCTGTCTTCCTTGTCCATTATCTCTGCCCAATCTGTTACTTTGCTGCCCCTCTTCAGCCCTACTATTGCCTCCGTCGCCCCTTCTGCCTCTCCATTTGTCTTCCCTCAAGAGTACCTGTAATGCTATCCATTCATTCGTGGTTATGCCTTCGAGTCCTTCCTTCATGCTTTGCTGCGCCTCACTGCTCCCCTCTGTGTTGACAGCATGCTGCCCTACGCCTTTCGGCTTCTCTTCCTTCGTATATGGTGGCGGTTTATATGTTGGTTTCGAATACCCCTCTGCTTCCCTGAGTTCCCGCATTGGGTACATTCCCAGTTCATTGTATGTATTATCGGATGCTACACTCAGAGGGGCAGGAGGTGGTGCAGAGGGATGGGTCCCTGGGTCCGACAATTCCTGCTGGCTTGGCATCGACTGATGTCTCGCAGCATCCCCCTCGCCCTCTTGGACATGAGCCAAAGCTCAAATATAGCCATGCGCTTGGTCAATTTCTTCCCCTTATAGGCACCCAGTATGTGTGTTAGTAGTCATTGCTGTATGTCTGCCACAGGGAGGCCATGGTTTTGTTAACTTCCCCTCTGTACTTTTAGACCATTCTATGCTATATTTACAGATTTGCACCCTGTAAGGTGTTAATGTCTTACCTCAGTGCTGAAGGGGCTTGTCCCCCCGCCTCCGCACTTGAAAAATATCTTTCTCTTCTGAAGTATCTTCCTACTTGAGCACTCCGCTCCTCCACCTCCAACTCCTTGAGGGTCAGACGCTTTTCCAAGCAATTAGTTGGGGGCAGATCTCTCTCTTCGGCTGGTGCCTCCCTCTGAACAGCCTCCATGCCTCTCTGAAACTTGAGCAGAACCATCTCTGGTTCCGGGAAACTGCTCACGAAAATACTCTTTTCTTCTGCCTTATCTCTTCCACTACCTTGCTGATCTCCTCTCTGATACTGCACTGGTTACCTGGCTACCCTCTGAACCATGGGCCCAGGTTTCTGCCCTCCCAGTTGCACACCTGCACTGCCCCCCCTGGCAACTCTGCACTTGGGGCTGTATCTGCAACCCTACATCCCACCCATACTTGCCCTTATCTATTACCTATCTGTTCTGCACTTAACCCTCGCACTGCCACATGCTGGCAGCACTTTCTGTTTTCAATGTTTGATCCTATGTCTTGCACTTGCTCCTCTTTCCCCTCCCCTGGCACTTCTCCCCTTCACTCTTCCCTGCACTTGCGCGATCTCAATGTCCCTGGGCCTAGTAAGATCGTTGTCTTGTTCCCTCCTGCTCTCCTCCCTCGCATCGTTGCACCTTGAAACACTTGTGCATAGGTGTGATATAATTAAAATATCATATATCATAGAACTGTACGCTCGTGTTCTTCGTGTATTCAAGTGCGTGTTTGTGTCCTGAAGTGCAAATGGCACATGTGCTTCATGTCTAACGCAGCTATGTCGTGGTGTCTCTAACAACGTCAGCAACGTGGCTTCTTGGTGCTTTTATCGAGACTGTCAATTGAGGTCTCTTTGGTTATGGCTTGGAGCTCCTCGTCCACGTTAGGGTAAATTCGTACTGTGTGGCTGGTTGGGGGCGTATGGCTGGATGAGGGGATATCTCTCAACATACTTGTCAATCATTGGCCCACTGCAAATCTGTCCAAAATAGAATTGTTGATTGCAGTATTTCCTGGCCTTCTTCCGTGTCATAAATTTCGTAAGAGGTGGAGGAGGGGGTAGGCATCCCCATCCCTCTTCAGTAGTAACATTTAAATATATATAGGTTCATCACGACGTACAATCTTGGAGAAAAAGGAATAAGACACATTTTGCACCTGAGCACAGCGTTTGACAAGGTTGACAAGTCAAAGCTTTGGGCAGTGCTGTGGTCCATGGGCTGTCCTGGGGACTGTCACGCTCACCTGGTCTCCACGGGGGTGTCGCACGAAGCTACACAAAGGACGTCTGCACTCGCGTTGCACGGGGCTGAGTGATGATGTTTGCACGCGTCTTTTCCCTCACTATCACTTCCCAGGAAGCGTTTGCCTAAAATGTCGAAACGAGATATTAGCCAGCCGTGAGGAGCGGGTTTGGCCCCCACCTCCCGGAACCTCCTAGTGCCCCTCTCTGTTTATGCCTCACCTTGGGTTCTTTAATGGTGGGCTCTCCGTCCTGCAATCTCTAGCAGGGGCGCAGTATGTTCAGCCTCTTCCCTGGATCAAGTTGCTTCACTGATCCTGTGGGGCTGTAGCAGAGTCTTGAATAGCTTGACTCAGTAGGTAAGTCTCTATGCCAATAGATGCTTGGTAAAATTTGCTTAATGTCCTTATTGTCCAAGTTCTCACTATTGTCCTTAATTTCTTTCAGGCGTGGCCTTGGGCGGTTTTCTGGTGAAGATTTGCCTCTTCCTACGACGCTGAGCAGATTTCCTGCGGGTGAGTATTAGCGCGAGTGCGTGGCACTGAATGTCTTTAAATGGTTTCTTTCCCGTGCGCGACTAACCTGCTGTTCTTTTCTTTTTCTGCAATGCAGGTGCGGCGCAGCTCTGGAGCGGCGATTGGATGAACCGCTTCAATGGAATCCAAGAAGAAAGCTGCCTCCGGGTGAGTATTAGCTCTTCATGCGAATGCCTTTCTTTCTGCAGGTGCGACGAACCGGAGAGCAGCTGAAGGCGTGGCCTTTCGGATGGACTGCTTCAGGTAAGGCCTCAATCGCTGTTCTAATTCCTGTTCTTTTCCTTTCCTTCTTCACAGGTGCCGAAGGATCGTGATCCCAGGACAGACGTGGCTGTTGAAGATCGGGTACAGGAGCTGAGCAGACACGGTGAGCGTTACGCTGCAGGAGTGCAGAATAACGCGAAGCGTGTTCTGTCTGTAGGGTGTGGTTAAAATAGCCTTGCAAGTAGTTCCAGGTAAAGTAGTCCCTCAAGCCTCACCCTGCACTAGTAAGCCCAGGTAAAGTAGTCCCTCAGCCACACCCAGGGTTAGGCTGGATGGCACAGCCCCATTAGGCTGGGCTGTATGTAGTCCCATGCAGTTTACCACCAGATAGAATACTATGAGCTTGGCGCCAACGGCACCAGGACTCAGTCGAGAAAGTCCTAAGGCAACCTTTTGGGGCTTTATAAATCCTTATGGGTGCCAGTAACTGGGGTAGGCCAGTTGGCTCCTGATGTTTCGGAGTATGCACCATGACAGGGACATATTGAAGGTTTTGATGGAAATCCACAGCGATAATGAGGCATGTGTGCGTAGTAGTCCGGGGGGTCATTGCACAGCGTGTTTTAGGGTTGGCTGTGGAGTGAGGCAGGGCTGTGTTCTAGCCCCATTCTGTTTTTGCCTCTATATTAATGGCCTCTCGAAGGATTTGTTGACTATATTGGCAAATTTTTTGGCAGTGGGGGGCCAGGCATTTCCTGTGCTAGCATATGTGGATGACACTGTATTGCTAGCCAGGACCCCGAGAGCATTACAGACCTTGATTAATGCGTATGCAGAATTTATGAGAAATGTAGGTTTAAAAATAAACTCAAAAGAAATCACGGGGAAGGCACACCTAATTAAACAATCCGCTAAAATGAGCCAACAAATAGGGAGCATTTTTTGTTTTATGTCCCGTTGTGAGGTTCAACCGCTTGATGTGTATCCATGATATATGTTGCACAATCAAAGGCAGTTACACTATATGGGGCCCCATTGTGGGGTTTCCAGAAAGCTGATGATTTACAAGTTAAGGAGAATATATTTTTGAGGAGATTATTGGGTCTCCCTAACTCTTACGCGTGCACTGCTATTCACAGAGAACTGGGCCTGGAATTCTGAGAGGATCAGTTGGCATTGGGCCCTTTACTCTTTTGGGTCCGGTTAGGGGCGAATGTACATGCCTCTCTTTGTCACTTCATCATTAGTTCTGCTTTGGGGAGGACGGGGTGGCAAAACATTCCCTGGCTGGATTATATAGCTAAAGCCTTAGGAGAGGCCAATTTAAGTTTTCTTTTTCCTCCAGATGCTCTTTTATCTAAACCAGAGTTGAACAGGTACAAACTTGTTCTGGGTGAAGCGTTTGCTAAGCAGAGAACACTTTTGGAGTATGAACATAATCCTGCCAAACTGCATGTAACGATTAGCCGGCCCTTTGTGATTCAACCCTATTTTATCTGGGGTGCCCATAAAAAAGACCGTTGGTTAATCACTCGGGCAAGGTTCGACTGTCTCCTCTTGCGAGGGAACACCGTGAACTGGAAAGGTTATCCGTATTCCGCTGCTTGCCTGGTGTGTGGGTATAGCATTGAAAATTTGCCACACCTGTTAATATTTTGCCCAGGGTACACAGGGATCCGGAGAGCGACATTACTTCCAGTTCTTAGCGAGTCTAAGATTCGCCATTACAGAGAGGATATTTCATTTCTTTTAAGTGCAGATTCTGTTTTGGTTGCATGGGCTTTACTCACCCTTCTGAAAAGAGTGATGTATTTTAGAAAGGGGATACTAAGGATTCAAGATGAGGACTGCCGTTGATTCCTCTGTTGAGCGATGTTGAATAGGGCATATTGTTCTTAAATATGTTTTAAAATTGCATCGGTATTGGCAGTTTATATTGTATTTTTATATGGTTTTTGTGACTGTTTTAAATAATGTTCAATGTGGTTTTTGTGGATGCTTTAAAAAGAATGGGTTTTATCATTGTATGTGTTATGTTGGTTTTCTGTGTTTTATGGATTTTTGGAATCCGAAAATAAACTTTTTGACTGACTGACTGACAGATTTTGGGCAAACATTGGCATTTACTGAAGAGAGACAAAGACATCAGTCTTCTTCTTCAAGCAAATGCAACTGTCACTTACAGGAAACCTGCTTCCATTCAAACAAAACTTTCAACTAGTATGTTCCAAATGACTAATACTCAAACAGCAGGCAGGTGGCTTCCCAATCGCATGCCCGGTTTCTTCCCCTGTGCCAAGTGTAAAGCATGTTGTTTTAGTCTGAATACCAGAAAATACATCCATCCACGAACAAGAAATTAGGTTGTAATAAATAAAGAAATCAAATGTTTTACACAATTTGTAATTTACATCATTGCCTGTACCAAATTGGAAGTAAGGTTATGTATTTTACAGCATCTGCAGGCAATTAAAAACCAAGACATTTCCTACCCCCTTGCCAAGCACTTCGAGGATAAACATCAGGGCAATTCTTCCTCTTTCAAATATTTTGCGATCGTCACGATGGCCATACACTCAAGAGGTGGGGACAGATTAAGGAGGCTAAGACAAATTGATTCTCATTAAATAGTGGACTATAACACCAAATTTCCAGCCGGCCACAATCGAGATGAAGAATTATATACTTTTTTGGGTGACTGATTATTCTAAGCGAGACTTAAGATTTAGTACATCAAGGGGGCTCTGACACAAAACAAGTGAGCCTCTGAGTTCTTCAGAGATCACTTACCCTTTAAGCGTGTTTTCTCTTTGGCATTGTGTGGTATTAGATGGTATTGAACTGTTCACTGATGTTTTTAATCCATTTTTTATTCATTCTTATCTAGTGCACTTCTCATTCTATTTTTTATTGTTTACTTTTCACCATCTGAGGATCTGGTGCAATACCTGTTAGCATGTAACATATACATTATAGCAAACTTTAAAACAACGGCAGATGCAGACTAATTAGGTTGTGCAATACAACACACAACCCAGTTGTGGAGTACGCAAGTACTCTACTTAGAGTCATTTGCACTAACTGTAATGATACCATTAGCGTATATAGCACGTTGCACTTTAAAAATGTATAAGGCATAAACACCCACTTGGGAGAATCTGTCAACAACTACCCCGACTAGGGAGTTTGATAATGACTAATTCTACATTCTACGGTTTGACATCAATGCCTATTGAATTTCTCATGTATAGCCCCATCAGTGGTACGTTTGACAATTCTTTGTTAGGCAATTGGCATCTAGACTTACAGGGTAATTCATAGAAATTCGCACAAAAGTGTCGCAAGCGGCTGGCGCAGAGTGTCCGCGTGCGATTGTCTGCGCCAGCCGCGTGCGCGAAAATCGATTTCCGCGCACAGCGCATTCATGGATTTTCGCATCCAAAACCAGCCGTGGCGCAGCGTGGCGCAGCGACCCTGCAGCAGCGCCAGTTACGCCCCCAAGAACGCCCTCGCGCAAGGAAAAGCCTTCAAAATCGCCAAATAATCGCAAAGGGCTGCGCTAACCCTGGACCAGTTCACCGGGCTGGCAAACAGCAAACGCCAAGCGGGGAACGTGTATTTCAGTGGTTCGCGGGAAGTTCCACACGCAATTGTCCTGTGTACGTGTGCATCAGGGGTGCGCGGGAAGTTCCACACCAAAATCAGCATGGTACGTGTATTACAGGGGTGCGCGGGAAGTTCCACACGCGATTACAGCAGGGAACGTGTATTCCAGGGGTGCGCGGGAAGTTCCACACGCGATTTCATCAGGGTACGTGTATTTCAGGGGTGCGCGGGAAGTTCCACACGCGATTGGGCCAGTGCGAGCAGGGTACGTGTATTTCAGGGGTGCGCGGGAAGTTCCACACGCGATTGGCCCCGTGCGAGCGGGGTACGTGTATTCCAGGGGTGCGCGGGAAGTTCCACACGCGATTTCATCAGGGTACGTGTATTTCAGGGGTGCGCTGGAAGTTCCACACGCTATTGGGCCGTGCGAGCAGGGTACGTGTATTGCAGGGGTGCGCGGGAAGTTCCACACGCAATTTCATCAGGGTACGTGTATTTCAGGGGTGCGCGGGAAGTTCCACACGCGATTGGGCCAGTGCGAGCAGGGTACGTGTATTTCAGGGGTGCGCGGGAAGTTCCACACGCGATTGGCCCCGTGCGAGCAGGGTACGTGTATTCCAGGGGTGCGCGGGAAGTTCCACACGCGATTTCATCAGGGTATGTGTATTTCAGGGGTGCGCTGGAAGTTCCACACGCGATTGGGCCCGTGCGAGCAGGGTACGTGTATTGCAGGGGGGCGCGGGAAGTTCCACACGCGATTTCATCAGGGTACGTGTATTTCAGGGGTGCGCGGGAAGTTCCACACGCGATTGGGCCAGTGCGAGCAGGGTACGTGTATTTCAGGGGTGCGCGGGAAGTTCCACACGCGATTGGCCCAGTGCGAGCAGGGTACGTGTATTCCAGGGGTGCGCGGGAAGTTCCACACGCGATTTCATCAGGGTACGTGTATTTCAGGGGTGCGCGGGAAGTTCCACACGCGATTGGGCCAGTGCGAGCAGGGTACGTGTATTTCAGGGGTGCGCGGGAAGTTCCACACGCGATTGGGCCAGTGCGAGCAGGGTACGTGTATTTCAGGGGTGCGCGGGAAGTTCCACACGCGATTGGCCCCGTGCGAGCAGGGTACGTGTATTCCAGGGGTGCGCGGGAAGTTCCACACGCGATTTCATCAGGGTACGTGTATTTCAGGGGTGCGCGGGAAGTTCCACACGCGATTGGCCCAGTGCGAGCAGGGTACGTGTATTCCAGGGGTGCGCGGGAAGTTCCACACGCGATTGGCCCTGTGCGAGCAGGTTACGTGTATTCCAGGGATGCGCGGGAAGTTCCACACGCGATTTCAGCAGGGTATGTGAATTCCAGGGGTTCTGGGGAGTACTACACGTGAATTGGCCGTGTGGGTCCTCCCAGGTGTACGCTCGACAACCTCCACGGCTCCTGCAGGCAGCCCACACCACGGGGGACTACCCTGCACCCCTGCTCATGTCCCGCAGGCAGCCCATCCACCATGGGCATGTCCCGCAGCCAACCCACATGTCACCTTGCACTACTGATCAACAATGCATGTCTCCCACCACCCCCACCCCCCAGCAGTGCAGGGGCAGCACCACCAGGCCCCCACTCATGTCCCCCTGCACCCCCACCCCCCAGCATCCAGGGGCACCCTCCACCAGGCCCCCACCCATGTCTCCCACCACCCCCACCCCCCAGCAGTGTGGGGCACCCTCCACCAGGCCCCCACTCATGGCCCCTATCACCCCAACCCCTCAGCATCCAGGGGCACCCCCCACCAGGCCCCCACTCATGTCTCCCACCACCCCCACCCCCCAGCAGTGTGGAGCACCCTCCACCAGGCCCCCACTCATGGCCCCTATCACCCCCACCCCCCAGCATCCAGGGGCACCCCCCCACCAGGCCCCCACTCATGTCTCCCACCACCCCCACCCCCCAGCAGTGCAGGGGCACCCTCCACCAGGCCCCCACTCATGTCTCCCACCACCCCCACCCCCCAGCAGTGCAGGGGCAGCCTCCACCAGGTCCCCACTCATGTCTCCCAGCACCCCGACCCCCCAGCCACCATGGGCATCCCCCACCAGGCCCCCACTCATGTCTCCCACCCACCCCCACCCCCCAGCCACCATGGGCATCCCCCACCAGGCCCCCACTCATGTCTCCCACCACCCCCACCCCCCAGCCACCATGGGCACCCTCCACCAGGCCCCCACTCATGTCTCCCAGCACCCCAACCCCCAGCAGTGCAGGGGCAGCACCACCAGGCCCCCACTCATGTGCCCCTGCACCCCCACCCCCCAGCAGTGTGGGGCACCCTCCACCAGGCCCCCACTCATGTCTCCCACCACCCCCACCCCCCAGCAGTGTGGAGCACCCTCCACCAGGCCCCCACTCATGTCTCCCACCACCCCCACCCCCCAGCAGTGCAGGGGCAGCCTCCACCAGGCCCCCACCCATGTCTCCCACCACCCCCACCCCCCAGCCACCATGGGCACCCTCCACCAGGCCTCCACTCATGTCTCCCACCAACCCCCACTGCCCAGCCACCATGGGCATCCCCCACCAGGCCCCCACTCATGTCTCCCACCCACCCCCACCCCCCAGCCACCATGGGCATCCCCCACCAGGCCCCCACTCATGTCTCCCTCCCACCCCCACCCCCCAGCCACCATGGGCACCCTCCACCAGGCCTCCACTCATGTCTCCCACCCACCCCCACCTCCCAGCCACCATGGGCACCCTCCACCAAGCCTCCACTCATGTCTCCCACCCACCCCCACCCCCCAGCCACCATGGGCACCCTCCACCATGCCTCCACTCATGTCTCCCACCCACCCCCACCCCCCAGCCACCATGGGCATCCCCCACCAGGCCCCCACTCATGTCTCCCACCCACCCCCACCCCCCAGACACCATGGGCATCCCCCACCAGGCCCCCACTCATGTCTCCCACCACCCCCACCCCCCAGCCACCATGGGCACCCTCCACCAGGCCCCCACTCATGTCTCCCAGCACCCCCACCCCCCAGCAGTGCAGGGGCAGCACCACCAGGTCCCCATTCATGTCTCCCACCACCCCCACCTCCCCAGCAGTGTGGGGCACCCTCCATCAGGCCCCCACTCATGTCCAACTCATGTCTCCCACCCACCCCCAACCCCCAGCCACCATGGGCATCCCCCACCAGGCCCCCACTCATGTCTCCCACCACCCCACCCCCCAGCAGTGTGGGGCACCCTCCACCAGGCCCCCACTCATGTCTCCCACCACCCCCACCCCCCAGCAGTGTGGGGCACCCTCCACCAGGCCCCCACTCATGTCTCCCACCACCCCCACCCCCCAGCAGTGCAGGGGCAGCCTCCACCAGGCCCCCACTCATGTCTCCCACCCACCCCCAACCCCCAGCCACCATGGGCAGCCCCCACCAGGCCCCCACTCATGTCACCCACCACCCCCACCCCCCAGCAGTGCAGGGGCACCCTCCACCAGGCCCCCACTCATGTCCAACTCATGTCTCCCACCACCCCCACCCCCCAGCAGTGTGGGGCACCCTCCACCAGGCCCCCACTCATGTCTCCCACCGCCCCCACCCCCCAGCAGTGCAGGGGCACCCTCCACCAGGCCCCCACTCATGTCCAACTCATGTCTCCCACCACCCCCACCCCCCAGCAGTGCAGGGGCACCCTCCACTAGGCCCCCACTCATGTCTCCGACCCACAACCCACCCCCCAGCCACCATGGGCATCCCCCACCAGGCCCCCACTCATGTCTCCCACCACCCCCACCCGCCAGCCACCATGGGCACCCTCCACCAGGCCCCCACTCATGTCTCCCACCCACCCCCACCCCCCAGCCACCATGGGCATCCCCCACCAGGCCCCCCTCATGTCCCCCACCACCCCCACCCCCCAGCAGTGCAGGGGCACCCTCCACCAGGCCCCCACCCATGTCTCCCAGCACCCCCACCCCCCAGCAGAGCAGGGGCAGCACCACCAGGCCCCCACTCATGTCCCCCTGCACCCCCACCCCCCGGCATCCAGGGGCACCCTCCACCAGGCCCCCACTCATGTCTCCCACCACCCCCACCCCCCAGCAGTGTGGGGCACCCTCCACCAGGCCCCCACTTATGTCTCCCACCACCCCCACCCCCCAGCAGTGCAGGGGCACCCTCCACCAGGCCCCCACTCATGTCTCCCACCACCCCCACCCCCCAGCAGTGTGGGGCACCCTCCACCAGGCCCCCACTCATGTCTCCCACCACCCCCACCCCCCAGCAGTGTGGGGCACCCTCCACCAGGCCCCCACTCATGTCTCCCACCACCCCCACCCCCCAGCAGTGTGGGGCACCCTCCACCAGGCCCCCACTCATGTCTCCCACCACCCCCACCCCCCAGCAGTGCAGGGGCAGCCTCCACCAGGCCCCCACTCATGTCTCCCACCCACCCCCACCCCCCAGCCACCATGGGCATCCCCCACCAGGCCCCCACTCATGTCTCCCACCACCCCCACCCCCCAGCCACCATGGGCAGCCTCCACCAGGACCCCACTCATGTCTCCCACCCACCCCCACCCCCCCAGCCACCATGGGCAGCCCCCACCAGGCCCCCACTCATGTCTCCCACCACCCCCACCCCCCAGCAGTGCAGGGGCACCCTCCACCAGGCCCCCACTCATGTCCAACTCATGTCTCCCACCACCCCCACCCCCCAGCAGTGTGGGGCACCCTCCACCAGGCCCCCACTCATGTCTCTACCACCCCCACCCCCCAGCAGTGTGGGGCACCCTCCACCAGGCCCCCACTCATGTCCAACTCATGTCTCCCACCACCCCCACCCCCCAGCAGTGTGGGGCACCCTCCACCAGGCCCCCACTCATGTCTCCCACCACCCCCACCCCCCAGCAGTGCAGGGGCACCCTCCACCAGGCCCCCACTCATGTCCAACTCATGTCTCCCACCACCCCCACCCCCCAGCAGTGCAGGGGCAGCACCACCAGGCCCCCACTCATGTCCCCCTGCACCCCCACCCCCCAGCATCCAGGGGCACCCTCCACCAGGCCCCCACCCATGTCTCCCAGCACCCCCACCCCCAGCAGTGCAGGGGCAGCACCACCAGGCCCCCACTCATGTCCCCCTGCACCCCCACCCCCCAGCATCCAGGGGCACCCTCCACCAGGCCCCCACTCATGTCTCCCACCACCCCCACCCCCCTGCCACCATGGGCAGCCTCCACCAGGTCCTCACAATCCCCAATCATGTGCGTTATGGTCAGCCTCCACAGCCAAAAAGCCCTACCAAGTAACCCATTCACCCACATGGAAATGGAAATTACATGTTACACCCCCAATGTTCCTGAAGCTAATGAAACCCATGTCCGTCACACACAATGGTTGCAATTGAATGGGAAAACACCCAACATGACATGCATGAAACCAATGAGATGATACCACACAGTGAAGTATGAAAACAAAATTGTATTAAAAAAAAGAAAGAATGCTAAAGAAATGAAACAAACTACAATGGGAATGAAAAAAAGATAAGCTGCATGTCCGTATAAAAAAATAAAAACACCAAATCCCAATCCAAAAAAATGTCGTCCAAAGTCAAATGTAAAAAAATATCTATCCAATTAAGAACTATGTTAAAAACTTCCAAGGGTCCATGAGCCCAACTGAACAAAGGAAACCTACAAAAAAAACCGAACTAAAATGCAACTATATACAAAAAGTGGAGCAGTGTCCGTCGACTCCAAATCATAAGAACAAACAAAGGAAACCTAAAACTAAATAACTATATACAAAGGCGGCGGGCAAGTCCAGCGGCTCACTCCGTGGTGTTCCGGGCCAGGGCATCATCGAACTCCTGTTCGATGTCCCGGAGGCGGTCCAGTTCCATGGCCCCGAGGGTCCGCAGGGACGACGCCGTGTCCTCCTCCAACCCCCTGCGGATTGCCTCGAGGCACTCGGCCCGGCTCAGGGCCCTCCGCATGGAGTTCTCCGCCCTGACCATTGTGAGCCGCGCCTCTTCCACCCGCCGCCGCTCCGCACCTATGGCGTGGCCCAACCGCTGCCACACGGAAGACACTCTCTGTCCTGGGTCCTCCTGCCCTCTGGCCGATGCCTGCCCCTCCGATGTCGAAGGCCCCGAGCCTTCATGGCTCCCACCACGTTGCTGCTGCTGCTCTGCCTCTGCCCGTGCACTGCCTCCTGCTGCCTGCACATCCTCCGCCGGCTGGGGTGCAGTGGTTGATGTGGCCACCCCTGCTGGACATCCGACTCCCGACTGTGGCAGGGATGCCTCCTCCACCAGCCTGGCCGTACTGTCAGAGGCAGCTCCACAGGGCACCCAGGTGACTGATGGGTGGGAAGATGGCACAGAGGACGACTGGCGCGTAGGGGGTCCAGTTGAGGAGGGGGTCGGAGCAAGCCCCATCAGACGGAGGAATCCGGCCTGGGTGACCTGTCCCAGCAGGCCGACGTGGTCAACGAGCCATTCGAGATGACGTGCAGTCTCTCCATGAAAAGACTGCAGGTCACCTCGCATGGCCCGTTGACGCAACGCCACACTAGCCAGGACAGGCTCAACCCGGACCTGGATAGCCACGTCCGCAGGCAGAGGAAGGCCAGTTGACGTCAGCTCATCCCCTGCCTGAAAACGGGTCTGGACGTAGGCATCCCTGCTGGTGCAAGATGATGCAGGGACATGATCGGGGACAGGATTGCACACAGGCACCTCCGCGGCGGCCTGTGCTGCCTCCTTTCCCTGGTCCTGCACTGCACCACTAGCACCAGTGGGATCCCCACCTCCAGACCCCGTCTCTGGTGCTTGCACGGCCTCCTCCTCCACCAAACCCCCCACCAACCTGGATGACTCCGTGCCATCTTCCCCTGTTGGGTCCCAGCTGCCCCTTCTGCTGCCGAGGAGTCCAACTCCAACCTCCGCCTCTTGGACCTCCCCCCGGCAGCTGCGGCCTGGGACGCGGCACCGGACTCCTCACTCCCCGACGAGATGACAACACGGGAGGGGAGCCGGGCCTTGCGTCTCCGGCTGGCGGTGGGATCCCCGCCGCTGTGCTCCACAGCACCTTCTCCGCCCTCTTCATCAGTTGACGCTGCAGACAGGGAGAAACAAAACACAGGCATCAGGGCACTGTACAATGGACACATACACACATGACAGTTGCACATGAGTGGCATTGGCAAACCTCAGACATGTCATCACAATCTCCAACGCACATGTCATTGCAACTCGCACACATGAGCCATACCACAGCCATATCGCAACTGCCACCACCATCCCTACACATACAACAGCATGAGCAGCCAAAGGTGAGCCAGACATCACATGCAATACAGGAAGTGCACCACACATGTACACACACCACCACACTTGCATGCATGTGTACACCTCTGACAAGTGTCGCACTGTTCAGACGGGCATCCATGTCCCATCTGCCAATCAGGCTTACACATACCGCTGTCACATGCATCCATGTTGCATCACTGTTGCACCCTTGTCAAATACACACACATGCACATGTACACAGTGCTCATACATGCAGCCGAAATCAACATACATGCGTGACATCACGGACATGTCTACTTACATACACATTCATCCAAACATGTGTGCCCACACAACTGCATTTGGCATGCAAGCCTACACACACAAGCACCATCCATGTCTCACACATTACAGCCCTCGCATGTGTCAGCCCCACGGCCCTGTACACCCCCACCCATACTCGACCCCATACAAACAGATGTGCAACCTGCACACTAACGAATAATCACCACACGCACTGCTCACAATCAGGATGCATGTACACTCACCGCTCGACTCCAGACGGGTCTGCTTCTCTAGGACCTGGACGTGGAGCGCTGGGGATGTGCGTTCCAGTGTGGAAACAGAGAAATTGATATGAGGCCGGGAAGCCCAAAAGGAAACACACCAACACAGGTTACAAAGGACATACAAAGCGCTTTATTTCAAAGTTACAAAGTTACCAAAGTCAATTGACATACGGATAGCTATTCGGCCCTCTGACTAACACGCGAACCTTCAACGTAAGGTTCGCACTGAAAGTGGGAGAGACCGATCATCGGGATGCTTGGGTTTTTATACGTTTTGTCCTGCATTGGCCAGCCCTCTCGCAAGTTAACCATTCTTGGAACCGTGGCTAGGGTTCGTAGCCAGGTCGAACACACAATTTACATAATTTGATCAGTTCCGCTGATACAGTTACATATTTACACACAGGTTAAAGAGAGGACAAGGTCTTAGTTCGTGACCCTAACAAGTGGCCTGCGGACATATTATTTATTCACGTGTGCGGAGGTCACCATGGCCGGAGTCTTACTTGGAATGTCATTCGGCCTCCATTTTGTGATTCAGGGTGACTTCCACACTGCAAGAATACCTAAAATGGCGGCTAGATCCAAGATGGCGGCTTACACAATACATTAAGGTCAAGACCTTGCCGCGGAACCTATGTACATGGTATTCTTTAGACAGCTTGGCGTAGGCCAACATACATTTAAACAATGCGATTGGGGTCACAATATTATATCGATTTCCACAGACCCTCCTTTTGGCCTATGCCAAGTGCTAATACATCATTTCCTAATACTTTCGAAAATAACTGATGGCATTATCATCCATAGGTTCTGCATCATTGTCCGAAATGTCAATAGCCATAAAGTTGTTCATAAGAACTTTTTGCAACATGAACTCTTTAGATGCTGTCTTCGGGGTGTATATCTTATGCCCTATTGCGCTCATTACCTGAGCACAACATCCCCCCATCATTCCACATATACTCGGGAGGCATTGAAAACAACAGCAAAGAACTACAGAATCCCTAAAATACCTAAAATGACAGAAAGCACCTTCCACCCCCAAGATCGTAAAGAATCCCAAAACCAAGTACTAAGGTTCCAGTCTCCTACAGGGATATGGACTTCAGAACTGAGAGTGTGTAAATTCTGAATTGCTTTAAAAATTGTTGGCGAAGAATCTGGTACGAAAACACAACAAGCGGACCCCACTAATTTACATACTCCACCTCGTTCGGCTAAAATGACATCTAATGCCATTCGATTTTGAAGTGCTACCAATCTTATCGCCTTTTGCTTTAAGGTCATATTGTAAAGTATGTCCGTGGTCCGGTTGATCGTTTTCTCCAACACCCTCGCTAATCCCCTAATGTTTTCTGCACTTGCTATTTGTCCCCAAAAGGGCACTACTGATTTGGCTATATCCCCAAACACTTGTCCAGGGGTGTCTCCATTACTATCCCGTCGCGGGCGAGCCTTAGATACCTCTAAGGTACTGGCTATAAATACACCTGGTAACAATATCCCTAAATAACAAGTCCCCTGCCAATCCTTCGGCAACCAGGGAAAAGCTAAACTACCACAAACAAAATAAACGGGTCCCCCTACATACAAAGGCCTATTTTCCCCAGTCAAGTTTACAGTGTTTACACAAGGCTCAAAGTCTCCCATTGGCCTAGTGCCATTTCTTTGTACACAGAAAGGAACTGAATCAGGACTATGATTCACAGAATAAGAAGGAGGCATGGCATCCTTATTGCCTATCAGAGCCATCTTAAAAGAAACTAGATTTTGGAAAGGAAAAGAAAGTTTATCAGACGGCCTAATAGAAGCGACGTTAGGTTTACTTCTATTTGCGAAAAGCGAGCATCCCAGGGGAGTCAATTCACGTTTTTCAAATTCATTCAAATTAGTCCCATCAAAGTTCCCTGAGATGCTATCATTCCATCGGCCGAAGAAGAGTGCTCTAAGAGAAGCATAGCAAGAAGTTGTTAAAGGTAAGGGATGTATATACCATCCCAGTCCCTTGTTCCCATGTTGTGGTAAGTGAGTGCAGATCCAACAATTACTCTTATTAAAAATAGCATGCGTAGCATTCATCACTATCATCAAAGTGTTATTATGATATTTCTGTCTATGCCAAGAGTCCCTAGGGGACAGAGTTTAAAGGTGTACAGAGGGAGTCAAAACAGTTGGTACGATTTTGGTCGGTAACAGAGGCTTCAAAGGATACATTTCTTCAAAATACCAAAGTCCCACAGCAGCAGTTGCAAAAATAACAATAATCAGAACGAGAACACAACAGTACGTTTTCGGGGCCCAGGCACATTGTTCATTGTTCAATTTGGTCACCTCCTTGTCTAATAGTTCAATACGGGGAGCAGCGGTGAAGGCGGCAGGCATCATGGTCATCCCGATTGACGGCCCCAATGTTCGTTGCTGGCGGCACTTCGGCCGCGCGATTTCTTAGTCCTTCCCAACCCTAGCCAACAGAACCCTCCCTTTCTTTGTTCGAAAAAAAGAAAGACAACAGTACTTCAATCACTCTTTTCCTTCCAGATGCACGACACTCGTGCGGTAATTTTTTTTTCCGCGGTCGAAGGTTGTACCTGATGGTACCCAAGTTTGTTGAATCCAAAAGCAAAGTATCGTCGCTCCCTGAGGGGAGCGTCGTGTCGGTGGCGACGGAAGTCGCAGAGCTCGAAACAAGATTTTCCGGAAGTGATTGATCAAGGGAGTGCGGAGACAAAATGGACGGCTCCCCGAGCTCCTCAGGCTCAGAGAACTTCTCCGACGCACTCACAACGCTGCCTGCTACTCCGAGATCAGAGAGTGTAGCACCAGCGAGGGGTTCTGTTTCTTCTGTAGCGTGTGGCGTCGGGTGAGGGATCTTCTTAACATGCGTTGCATGTATCCAGTTCTTCTTTCCTGCCACCCGCACTGCCGTCCTGGTGACCAACAATACCTGGTAGGGTCCGCGCCAGCGGGGCGCAAGACAAGAAGACCTCTCGTAGGCCTTCACCAGGATCCAGCTACCGGGCAATATATCGTGTCCTGGGCCCGTAAACCGTACAGGTAAGGCAGCATTCACCTGGTGGTAAATGAAATACAGATTTTTAGTCAATTGATTACAGTAATCTATGAGCAATACATTATCCACATCCCTCAGGGCTTTAGGTTTAGGGAGACCCCAGATATTAGCAGGCCTTCCCATTACCACCTCAAACGGAGAAAGCCCAGTTCTAGTCTGGGGTGTGGTGTGCATAGCTAACAACACAATAGGTAAAGCGTCGGGCCATTTTAGTTTAGTGTCGGCACATGTTTTTGCAAGTTTGTTTTTCAAAATACCGTTGTGTCTCTCTACCAACCCCGCACTTTGAGGGTGCCTAGCTGAATGAAAACGTTTCTCAATCCCTAGGGCAACACATATTTGCAACATTAGGGCTGCGATGAAATGGGGGCCGTTGTCCGACCAAATTATCCTCGGGAGCCCAAATCGAGGGAAGTACTCTTTCACCAGGATCTTTGCGGTAGTCATGGCGGTAGCATCTTTGACAGGGAAAGCCTCGACCCATTTGCTAAAAGCACAAATGATGACAAGAACATATTTCAAGTTATTACATCGCTCCATTTCAATAAAATCAAGGTGAATGGTTTCAAAGGGGACAGAGGGGGGCCCGAAACTTCCCCTTGGAGTCACTGTCCCTTTACCCACATTGTGCTGCAGGCAAATCATGCAATTCTGAACATGTCTCTTTGCAGTTTCCAAAATTTTATCATTCACCCAAACCTGCTGTAATATCTTCGTAATTTGCTGGGCACACACATGTGTTGGACCGTGTGCCATTGTAACCATTGCTAACACATAAGAATCAGGAAGCAACCATTTCCCGTCGGATGCGTCCACCCAACACCCTTCATCATCCAATTTTCCCATGCCTTCAGCCCACTTCCTAGACTCTTCAACTGAGGCATCAGTCTGCATATCTCGCACAGACCCAATGCCTTCATCTATTATACAAACATCTCTCACTTCCCTCGAGGTGTACATGTCTGTGCTAAGGTCTGTGGCTGTTTGTCTAGCTATCAAATCTGCAAAAGCATTTCCTCTGCCCACATTGTCTATGACCTTGCGATGTGCTGCACATTTCATGATCGCTAATTGTTCAGGGAGTGAGAGCGCTGAAAGTAGTTGTACTATTAAGGGACCATGCTGAATCTTGGTCCCATGTGAGGTCAGAAACCCTCTTTCCGACCACAGTTTTCCGAAGTTGTGAGCCACCCCAAAGGCGTACTGGCTATCCGTATAAATATTGACTCTATGCCCTTGGGAGAGTTCACAAGCGCGGGTCAACGCTATAATCCCGCAGCCTGTGCGGAGTTATGCGGAATCCTTTTAGTTTCAACAATTTTGTTCAAAGTGGTAACTGCATAAGCAGCTGTAGATGTGCCATTCGGAAGTTTGAAGCAGGAGCCATCGCAAAACAGCTCCCCTTCCGCATTCTCCAAAGGAGTATCTGAGAGGTCTATCCTGCCCTTTGTTTCTTGTTCGGTGGCATACAGGCAGTCATGTGATCCTTCATCACCGCAAACAATATTTTGCGGGAGAGGTAAGAGTTCAGCCGGATTGAGAACACAACACCTTTTAATTTGGATATGAGGAGCAAATAGGACTAATTCGTACCTTGTCAACCGGGCAGAGGTAAGGTGTTGCGTTTGAGTTTTATTCAATAGAATATCAACAGAGTGAGGTACCATCAGAATTAAATCGTGGCCTAGGACCATCCCCTCACTCTGCTTTACAGACGCAGCGGCAGCTGCAACAGCGCGCAGACATCGCGGCAAAGCGCATGCAACAGGATCGAGGGCGGAGGAATAATAGCCGCACGGCCTATTCTTCCCTCCATGTTCCTGTGTTAACACAGACAAAGCACATCCATCACATTCATGCACAAACAACACAAAGGCCTTATCGTAATTTGGTGTACCCAGAACCGGTGCTGAACATAGCGTGGTTTTGAGAAGCTCAAATGATCGTTGATGTTCCGATTCCCATGGCAGTGGCAGAGAAATGCCCTTCTTCGTCAAAGTCAACATCGGTTTTACCACTAGGGCAAAATTCGGGATCCACAGTCTACAGTAGGACGCCATCCCTATCAGGGCTCTGACTTCCTTCTGTGTTTTTGGGACAGACATGCCAGAAATGTGTTTTATTCGTTCAGGTGTCAATCTTCTCCCCTCCTTTGACAGGAGGTAGCCTAAATAGGCAACCTCCTGGCAACAATATTGAAATTTTTTTAGTGAAGCTTTGTGACCATTTTCAGCTAAATGAACAAGCAACAATATAGTGCCTTCCTTACAAGCTTTCTCAGAGTCTGCAGCCAAGAGCAAATCGTCTACATATTGAAGCAGCGTGCAAGTAGGTGGCAATTCAAGGGTGTCGAGCTTCTCCTTTAAGGCTCTACTATAGATACTAGGACTTTCAGTATACCCTTGAGGTGCCCTTGTGAATGTAAACGAGCGTCCCCCCAAGGTGAACGCAAACAAATACCTGCTCTCCTCATGTATCGGAATACTAAAGAAGGCGTTTTTCAAATCTACGACACTAAAGTGTGTAGCCGTAGCAGGGATCATTGTTAAGATCGTTGTTACATCAGGCATGATTGGAAATTGTGGGGCTACCACCCGGTTAATAGCACGAAGATCTATTATAAACCGGTACGGAATTGCATTGTCGCCTTTCTTATATACTGGCAAGATCGGGCTATTACATAAGCTACCTGTTATTTCTTCGATCACTCCACGATGTACAAAATCGGAGACAATGCATTTCAGAGCACGCTCACCTTCAATTGAAATTTTATATTGCGGAATGCGCGGTAGCTTAACCCCATGTTTCAAGACTATCTTAACAGGCTCGATGTGCAATATCCCGACATCATTGTCGTCTATTGCCCACAAACATTCCGGGACAATGTCAAACTCGGGAGGTAGAGGTTGGGTCAAGTACTGGGAGTTAAAGGGTTGCTGTGGTGAAACTGTTAATCTTATTCCGTCAGGGGAACAATGAATCACTGCATTCAGTTTCTTTAACAAATTCAACCCTAGCAAATTTTCTCCGCAGTTCGAAGTAAGAAGAAAAGGGCACTGGTCTGTGAAAGGACCCAAAGAAACAGATACCGGCGCAGAAACCGGACAAACAGTTGGTATACCAGAGAACCCTATAGAAACGTTTGTTTGCCCTGACAGTGGGATGTTTGGAACCCTAGAATGGTCAATGGAGCACTTTTGTGCTCCAGTGTCGATCAAGAACTGATGTTTCCTATTCCCCACCAATAATTCAACGTAGGGGCCCTTCTGAATAACGGGAATAGGTAAAGGTTCCAAACGCTGCTTCGGGCAATCCTAGTAAGGTAGAACTTCGTCAAAGGGAAGTTCTTCAGAAAGATAGGCAGCAGAAGGGTGATCAAATATATTTCTCGAGTCCATACTCGAAGTCTGATTTTCCCGTGAAAAAGGTTGCTGGGGATCTTGTAGAAGCTGACCCCTATCAGGGCCCCCTGCTCCGGGGCGGCCCCTTGGTCGCCTACCCATACCTCCAAATGTGCCTCCTGACCTCTGACGAAGGGCAGGGCACTGTGCTCGCCAGTGACCTTCCTGGAGGCAATAAGCACACTGATTAATATTTATAGAATTTGGAGGAGTATTTCCTCTTGGAATGTACTGACCTCTAGTCTGTGTCGTACCTCCTCTGGGGTTTCTGACAATTTGCTGCAACAATACCTTAGTCTTTAAGTCACCCCTTCTTTTTTCGATTTTCTGTTTTTCATTATTAACCCGATTCTCATAATACTGAGCCATATGCAAAACCTCTGACTGAGATTTTGCTTGCCAAGCGCTCTCTGAGGACATAATTTGTGACTGGATGTCGGGCAACAATCCACGTACAAATTTGTCCACAAACAACCTCTTTCCCGACTCTGTGCCCAAATCCTGTCCACTGAAGTCAGAGAACACTTGTTCAAATCTATTAAAGAATTCAGTAGTACCTTCAGTTTTCCCTTGGACGCAGGCCGTAAGCTTGTCCCAAATAATCCTTTTTTCTGGGATTATAGTTTTTAGTTTAGCAACTATTCTATCGGGTAAGGTAAGTATTACCTGGGGTGGTTTCTCACCAGCTGGTCGTTCCCCATCTATTCTAATCAGATTTACCCATGTATCCCCTAGCCCCGGCACATCATCTACTGTCCGTACCTAATAATAATAATAATAATAATAATAATAATAATAATAATAATAATTAGGCTTTTATATAGCGCTACAAACCCTCAGGTATCTGAGCGCTGCTTATTATTACCCACGGTGTGTGGTGCTCATTTATCGACCTCGGAAGGATGAAAGGCTGAGTTTGGCCCCGCCGGGATTCGAACCTGCGTTAACAGGCTCTGCACGGGTGTCAAAGCGGGCGCTCTACTCGCTGTGCCACTTGACCGGCTGTTTCCATACATCAACTGGCAAAAGCACTGGAAATAATAAGTCCATGTCACTTAAGGTGAACACAGAAGACTGTAAGACGGATTCTATTTCTTTATAAAACCCTGTCGGGTTTTTCCTAATATCAGGGACTGATTGTCTAATCGTGTTCACTTCCTGTCGAGAGAACGGGACGTGAACAAACTGCGATACGTAATGTGCAGGGATATCCGTCGCGGGAGTACCAGCTGCCGCGTCGGCGGGGATTTCTACTTTTGGGACAAGGGTCGGAGGGACCTCTCTCATAGGCAACTGAGATATAGGGACCTCCGACCGCTTACTGAGCAATAGGGCCAAATCGAGCGCTAAAGCAGCTGTAGAAGTGTCGGGCGAAAAAGCTCTTTTACAAATACCCAATAACTCTATGGGGCAACCAACCTTCTTCCTTATACATTCCTCCTGTAAGTGCTGTACCATCACTTGGATTACCTTTCTTTGCATCTCTACCGTGTATTGACTATATGTGTCATACACCTCATCTGGCGGTATCGATGAATCCGAGATCCATCGAATCGCGTCTTTGGTACAAATTCGTACTTCCTCAGGTGCTGATCTTCGGCACGAAAGGAACCGTTTCTGTACATATATCCTGTCGTCCTCATCATCCTCGTTTTGTAACCTTTCAAAATCCCTCCTAAACTCAAACAATCTATCAACATGTCCATATACTTTCTGCTCTGTATCCCTCGAAAGTGCCAAAGCATTCAGATCTCTCACCCCTTGTGGGAGATCCGAAGTCTGCAATCTACCCCACATTACACCTAAGTGAATCCCCAGTCCTTCAATAAAAACATTTTTCTCGGGAAAATCGTGCAAATTAGATAATGTTGAAAATACATCAGTTTGATCACCTTTTTCCATGCATTGCTTAGCCCAAGCAAATAGTTCCTGTTTCCTGCCCGCAGGAACAGTACTACGAGTTACAATTGTTAACCCTGCACCGGGATCTGTTTTAACGAACACGGGACTCCCCGGAATCGAAAGTGTAGGTGGACTTAACAAGGGTGCAGGGGAGAGAGGCAGTGTAATAGACAGAGGAGCGACAACTAAAGAACTAGGAGCAGTAGGCTGCGCAGGAGGAGTAGGACTAGCAACGGGAACAATAGCAGGAACGGGCAAGGTGCCCATAACAGGAACATACGGAGGTGGCGCTGAAGAATCAGGCCTCTGTTCGTTCAATATTTTCTCAATAAACTCCTCGGAAACATGGAAATCTTTAGAGGGGTAAATTTTCCGGACCTCGAGCGAGAAAGCTCTATCCATTTTCTGGACGTCTTCTAATCGTTTTTCCTTGTCATAAAACAATGCCTTTTCGGCATTCGTTTTATGACGACGTGCATGTTTATCCCTACTTTTAAGCTGCTGCAATGCTTCCTTTTTCCAATTTTGTAACACATCAAAGGCTGCTGGCCTAGCCTTTTTCTTAAGCAAAATCGATTCTAAGTACTCAATACGGGGGATCTCAAAACTACCATTGATTGGCCACTGAAATTCGGAGGCATTTCTGGTCTGTCTGTGCCAAATGTCATTAAATACAATACTACCAATGCCATACTTACAGTACATAGTACACGCCGGCGACCCCTCCTGTGGTGCCGGACGGCTAAATTCCAAAGATTGTCGATCGCTGCGGAACAGAGCCCTAAAGCAGCTAGACAATTTCCCAGGCATTTCTCAAAGAATTGGTGTTACCTGGTCCAATAATTGTGTCTGCAGATACAATACGCCAAATTCAAATTGTCAGGGTTAAATTAAGAGCCGGGTCACGACTGCACCTGACCAAACCTAAGGAGGACCGTACGGTTTACAAAGGACTTCAACTAACGAATTTTTTACCTGCGTTCGGTGGTTTCGGCAAATCTGCCCGCCTCGGAATTGGACCCTCGTCAAGATGCCGTGTCAGACCGCACGACTATCGCCCAAGGATCGGATCGTGCAGCGCTGCCGAGGTATCGCGTCTCGATCGGTCGGGCCCGCAGAATCACACCGTCCGATCCCGATTCGATAGTCTGCGTCAACCTTCAATGATCCGGCATCAATCTTGAGGGTCCCTATTCGGGCGCCAACTGTGGAAACAGAGAAATTGATATGAGGCCGGGAAGCCCAAAAGGAAACACACCAACACAGGTTACAAAGGACATACAAAGCGCTTTATTTCAAAGTTACAAAGTTACCAAAGTCAATTGACATACGGATAGCTATTCGGCCCTCTGACTAACACGCGAACCTTCAACGTAAGGTTTGCACTGAAAGTGGGAGAGACCGATCATCGGGATGCTTGGGTTTTTATACGTTTTGTCCTGCATTGGCCAGCCCTCTCGCAAGTTAACCATTCTTGGAACCGTGGCTAGGGTTCGTAGCCAGGTCGAACACACAATTTACATAATTTGATCAGTTCCGCTGATACAGTTACATATTTACACACAGGTTAAAGAGAGGACAAGGTCTTAGTTCGTGACCCTAACAAGTGGCCTGCGGACATATTATTTATTCACGTGTGCGGAGGTCACCATGGCCGGAGTCTTACTTGGAATGTCATTCGGCCTCCATTTTGTGATTCAGGGTGACTTCCACACTGCAAGAATACCTAAAATGGCGGCTAGATCCAAGATGGCGGCTTACACAATACATTAAGGTCAAGACCTTGCCGCGGAACCTATGTACATGGTATTCTTTAGACAGCTTGGCGTAGGCCAACATACATTTAAACAATGCGATTGGGATCACAATATTATATCGATTTCCACACCAGGACCCTCATCTGTTCTTCCGACAAGTGGCCCCGGCGCCCCTTGGCATCCGCTGCCTTCAAGAGGCGCCGGGCCTTGTTCAGGGTCCTGGACCTGAAGTCCTCCCAGCGCTTCCTGACATGTTGTAAGTCGCGGACTGCCACCCCCTCCGCGTTGATGGCAGTCACGATGTCAGTCCAGATCCGAGTCCGTCCTTCCTTGTCGGCGCGGGAACTTCCGAAGAGGGCATCATACTGCCCCAGGACTTGCTCCACCAGGACACCAACTTCGGTGGCACTGAAGCTGGTGCCCCTCTGCCTCTCTGGCCGGGGGTTGTCAGTGGTCACAGATGGTGTTTGCCCCGACATGACAACCCCAGAGGCAGGAGTGGGTGGGAAAATGGGTCCTGGGGCTGGGCTGTGGAGCGATGGAATCCCAGTCGGGAGTCTTCGGTTCCAGCAGGGGTGGTCACAGCAACAGCACCCCTGGCTGATGTGCAGGCAGCAAATGGCAGTGCACGTGGGCAGCAGGCAGTCAGGCAGCAGCAGATGGCAGGTGGGAGCGTGCTCGGGGCTCTGGGGGGCAGTAGTTCGGCCTTCTGGGCAGGAGCGTGGTCTTCCGTGTGCTTACGCGTGGCCAGCTTGATACGGAGTGATTTGGCACGTGAAAAATCCAACACGTCTGCGTGTAATTCGAGGAAAGGCCCTTAGCGCGTAAACGCGTCGCCAGCGTATGCGCGTCTATGAAGTCACGTGCACGTTGAATTGGGCACACGTATGAAAATGTTGCGTGTGAAAATAATGAAAGACACGTCCGAGTGTCAAAGCGTGTAATTGGTGGGAATGGGCCTAGCGCGTACACGCAGAAGTGACAAAGCGTGTAATTGGTGGAAATGGCCCTACACGCAGAAGTGACAAAGCGTGTAATTGGTGGAAATGGCCCTAGCGCGTACACGCCGCGTAAGTGACGCTGGAGGTGTGGGCCTGTATAAAAGGTACGTGTAGAACACCATTTCCTTGTACGTGCTTTTCGTGGAGAGCGAGTGGGTGAATTATGTACTTCTTGTCGTTTCACGCGCGATTTACTTCACAGCGTTTCAAGTTCGTATTCCCTGTTACCTCTGACAGTTTTTCTCTTTTTTCTCTTTTACTGGTTTACCTGGGCCTGTTCCCTCAAACAGTGTTCCCTTCTACTGTTGTCCTGTCTCCTCAGACAGCGTACAAATCTTCTTTTGGCGGGGGTGTTGCCAACCAAACGCGCTCCTTTTTCACGCTCTTTTACCTGGCAGACGGTGAGTCACGCACGTATCTAACATCTGTGCTTGCCCCGTGTGTAGCCTACCCCTTCAGAGGTCATTCTAGGCTGCGTGTGACACGCATACGTTCATTCTTGTGTTACTGTGTGCCACAGCGTAGTGCAGGTTTTTCTTTCTGCACACGTGGTCTAGGAGGGGTTGCGTGCACGTCATCTCCCTTTTTTGGGGCTCCTGTGCGTAGCGTGACCCGTCATCTTTCCCCAGGGGTTACATTCAGCCTTGCAAGAGCACTAGGGTACAATTACCATCTGGTACCCAACCCCTTTGACCCCCAATTGCCCAGGACAATAGTTTACAGCCACTCCCATACGCACATTAACATCAGTGCCATGGCTGGGAGGCGAGGATTCCGTAAGGGTGGCAAAGGTGGAAGAGCCACAAGTGGTGGCCGTGGTGGATCCGGTAGGGGACGTGGTCGTTACTTGCAGGGTGAGCCTGTCCCCCCATGTGTGGAGGACCAGTCAAGGGCACCCATAATCCCCCCCCACCCCCTCCCGTTGAGGCTGATGTGGCTGACACCATCCATGCTCAGCCCTTGTTGGACCAGCCCATTGTGGCACCAGACCTGGCTGACTCCATGGCTGACTTCCAGGTCAGCAGGCCTATGACACGTGCGCTGGTGCACGTTGATGTCATCATGCCACGTGCATCTGGGGCAGCAAGGTCATCTGCTGCCCCAAGTAGGCAGGGCGGAGAGGCTGCAGGGGCAGCTGCGGCTCCATCCACCCCAGCTCTCACACACCCAGCCAGGACAGTGTCGGTCCTAGTCCATCCTGCTGACATTCCCCCTGACACCATTACACTTGAGCCAATGCCTGCACCAACTCCCATGCTGAGTGTGCAATCCCACACTCCTGATACAGAGTCCACCAGGGCTCCTGCACCTAGTGTCCAGAGCGGCGCAGGACACTCAGGATCACCACCACCTTCCAAGCGGAAGAGGAAGAGTGCTCGTCCGGCACAGGCTGATGCCCCAGACACAGCTACACAGTCCGGCCCGTCGAGGAAGCCCAGCTTCACGGATGACGAACTGAATGCACTTGTCGAGTATGTGTCCGCACATGATAACGAGATGGTCATTGTTGCAGGATCCAAGACCACACCTGCACAACGCCAGGCACACTGGCAGACCGTTGCGGACATCGTAAGTGCCCTTGGAATTGTGAGGCGCACAGCCAATGATTGCTATAAGCGCTGGAATGACCTAAAGCGCAGGGCAAAGAGTAAGCTGGCCTCAAGTCATGCCGCAACTCTAGTGACTGGAGGTGGGTCTCCAGTAGTAGACATGGAACTCACTCCACATGAGTCAGTCGCTGGGACCTAAGTCACGGAGGAACAGATCCAAGGCGTGGGAGATCTGCCTGATTACGAGGCATTGTCCGGTGAGTGCACATGCATGTGTGTGTCATCCATGTGCATGGTGTGTGTGAGGGCTTCTGTTTGTGTGCCAGGTGAGAGTGTGTGCGCCTGAGTCGTATGGGTCAGCCATGTGCTTCATGCAATACATCCTGCACAGCTGCATTTGGCCATAGCAGTATCCCTTCTGCCAACAGTAGACATCTAGCCCAACTGCACGCCTGTTGCCCTTGAAGTGTCACCTTGGCACAACATTGTTGCTCATTTTTGACTGTTCATTCAGTCAGATTGTTTGCATTCCACCACTTTTACTAGGCATTTCACAGTCCTCTAGTCACATGTCTGACATGGCTATGGTAAAGTGGAGTGACCTTGTTACCTGGATATCATTTGTTCACACATGTCCCTGTGCAATTGGACCATTTTGGACTGGCAGCTCCAGGTGAAAACTCTGACCTGTTTGAATTAGAAAAGCTATTCCATGCGGGAACTGGACTGAATGAATAGGTGCTGCCCTCCTCTCCATCTTCACTCAATAGCAATGGTACATGCCATCTGTGTGATGGCATGTGTGTTTCACCTGGCAATCACAGGCCAATGTGTGATGCCACTGCCAGGCAGCATGCACAAAATGTGTTCATCTTCCATCTTGGTGTCATCAGTGTGTGCCATTTGCCTGCCCTTCATATGCAGTGAGGGTGCATGCATGGGAGGGTTTTAGTCATGTGGGACATGTGTCAATCAAGTACTGGTTCTGTTGCTTCTCAGCCCTCATTATGTGCCATGGTGCTAATGCCTGTTTCCATTTCTTTGTTTTTATGTCTTTGCAGGGGAAGACGCACCTGATACTGCTGGGGTTGTGGAGATGGTGCAGACCCAGGAGGGGTCCGAGGGCCGACCAACCATTAGTGAGGGACGTGGTGTGGTGGTGGGTGAGAACCCACAAGTGCTGCAGGTCGTGCTCTCAAGGGGTGTCTCTGGCTGCACCTCCCCCGAGCTGTACTCAGGTGTTGATTCGGATGATGAGACCTACGTGCCGTCGCAGGTGAGTGTTCCAGGGAGGGATACTGTTCTGTCCCACCCACCTGCACCAGGGTCAGAACCCTCAATGGGGATGTCAGTGTTGGCAGCTACGCCTTTGGTGGTTACGGATGCAGGGTCACACTCCGCGACATCTGATCCTGTTCCTGGGCCAGCAGATCAGAGGGGGAATGCAGTCCTGCAGCCTCAGGCAGTGCCGGCACAGCAAGGCGCAGTTCGCCTTGCCCCAGACAGGTGTGGTGCCCGCCGACGTGGTGGCCGTACGCCACCTGGCAATACCGCATGGGAGCAATCCATTTACGGTATGGCAACCCAACAGGCAGCATCATCCGAATGATGGCTCAGGCCATGGATAGGGTGGCCACTTCCATTGTCCCCCCTGAAAGGCTGATGGAGCGACTACAGCAGGCAACCGACTCCATCTGCCAGTCACACAGGGAGGACATGTTGGCGTCCAACAGGGACAGGCGGGCGGCACTGGCGACTCTGCAGGAGGCCATCTCCATAGAGTCCCAGGGCCACAGGGAAGCCCTGAGGCAGGAGCTCCTTCACCTCAGGACGACTCTTGTTGAGCTTGAGGCTTCAACACACCAAAGGACAGAACAGAAGCTGGAGCGTCTCACCCGTATGCTCTCAGCTGAGATGCAGGCAACGAGGGCGGAGGTCCGGGCATCCCGTGAGTTGTTGCATGGGGACCTCCGCACACTCATCCTCCAGAACCAGACCTACCACACCCGCATGCTTGCAGCCATGGAGGAGCAGACTAGGGCCTTGCGTGGGCTGCCTCCCATAGTGCAACCACCTCCGGATGCAGCTGCACAGGGTGATAATAGCGACAGCAGTGATACTCCCACAATAGGGTAGCCGTGTGGGCCATGAGCCCATGGAGGTGTTTTTTTTTCCCCAGGATCCACACAGGTGGGTTTTGGTGTGCACCCTGTCCTCGGACCTCCTGGGTGGCCTCCCAAACCCCCCCGGGCCCATCAATGGCCATTTTTTATTTTTTTTTTATTTTTATTTTTATTTTTATTTTTATTTTTAAATATTTTTTTCCCAATTTTTTGGGACAATTTGTTGCCTTCCGTGGTTCCTGTGGGCATACGCTGCATTGTGGCTGGGCACATGCAGGCTTGTCATGTATTTGGTTCAGATGCTTGGGTTTGAGTCACACACACCCCTCCTGCTTCCCGTTTCCATGGGCTTGCAAAGGGTGTGCCCAAGTGACATTGACGTACATGGTGACAATGGACTCCCACTACATGTGTGGGTAGTCTAGTCAATACTGTGTATACATTCCTAGTGCATATTGCTGTTGTGTTGTACACTGCATGTTGCATTGATGTGTAACTCATCTTCTGTGTCTACCTCCCAATTTGCAGGTCCCTTCCTCATGTCTACACAAGGCCCTCTAGTTTGGAGATGGGGTCCATGTTGGCAGCAGTGCACCTACAACTCTACATGGCGCCAACACTGCACAGTTGGTAGTGGTGGGAGTGCAGGCATTTCCAGGTGGTGAGACTACTAATTCATAACATTTGTGATGTCATGTTAATGGTAGTACCTGCTCAAGTTTGTTGTTGGTCCTGCATTACTGTGAGCATTTCAGGTGTTGCAAGTTTCAATTAGGGACACTGTACATTGTGACACTAGTGTCATGTTGTGGGGATTACTTTGTTTACCTGCAAATAGCATGACATGGCACGGTGTGTCGTGTGGCGGTGCTGGGGATGGGTTGGCTGACATGGCACTGTCCTCTTGTTGCATTTTGCAAGTGGGTATTCATTTTAGCTGCTTGAATGTGTTTCTTCACAAAACTGCATTGGTGGTGTCTGTGTGGGTAGGGATGCACACATTGTAACACTTCCAGGTGAACAATCTCAGGCTGATATGGTTTTCACGGTTGATTCTCCAGACATTCAGGATCAGTGTCAGGTTGAGTCATCATTGATTGTCAGATGGAATGTGCCAGGGCAGTGTGCACTCCACAGGGGTGTGATTTCTATGTGAAGTAATTAGCCACTAGCTGTGTACGGGCTGCCTCCCCCCGTGCCCTTTACCCTCCCATGCGCAGCGGCTGTGCATGTGGTTGGGGATGTGGGGCCACCACCGTGTCCACGGCCAGGCCCCGGCGTGTTGCAACGTTGTGCAGGACACATGCTGCCACTATGATCCTGCACACTACTGGGGGAGCGTACAACAGCTGCCCGCCAGAACGGTCAAGGGAGCGAAAGCGTGACTTTAGCACTCCGAATGTGCGCTCCACTATGCCCCGGG
Organism: Ambystoma mexicanum; assembly: GCF_040938575.1. Lineage (NCBI taxonomy): Eukaryota > Metazoa > Chordata > Amphibia > Caudata > Ambystomatidae > Ambystoma > Ambystoma mexicanum. Next base: position 229,192,905 of record NC_090921.1, on the reverse strand, counting down.
TTGTAATGTGGGCTGTGTTATATCTTACCTGGGGTGGCGTGGTGGGGTTCCGAATTGGCGTCATCATGTGGGGGCTGAGAGGGTAGGCACTGTCCCCTGTGGAGGTGGTGATTGGTATCATTGGTGGGGTTGTGACCTTGCTCAGTATCTGACATGCATGCATGTGCAGTGGCATTCATACTCACCAAGCAGCCATGTATCGCCATGCCGCCCAGCTTCTAGGTCCCGGCTTAGGGTGGACATTCGGTAAATGAAGCTGTCGTGGGTGGACCCGGGATAGTTGACATATACTGAGGTGATGATTCCCTTGGCATTACATACTACCTGCACGTTGATGGAATGCCAGTGCTTGCGGTTCCTATAGATGTGCTCTGATGCCCTGGGGGGACGTAGAGCCACATGGGTGCAGTCGATGGCACCTAGCACTTTGGGGAATCGTGCCACACCGTAAAAATCCAGGGCGGCAGCATGCCTTTCTGCAGGTGTTCTGGGCAGGTATATGTGCCTGCGGACTGATGGGCGTGCAGTGATGATGTTCAAGACCTGGTGTATGCAGCGTGACTAGGTGGCCTGTGATACCCCAACCACAATGGCACTTGTCCGCTGAAATGATCCAGTGGCTAAGAAGTGCAGTACATTGAGGACCTTCTCCAGGGGGCTGAGTGCTTGGGAGCATAGGGTGGGTGATGTGAGGTCATCCTCCCACTCACTCACCAGGTCCAGTATAATGTGTGGTGGAAACCTGTACCTCCCATGCACCTGGTCATCAGGCATCCCGAAAAGGCTGGTTCTGGGTGTGAATATTCTGGCCCTGACTATCCTCCTCCTCCTCCTTTGATAGCCCACGCCCACTGCTGCTAGGAACGGTATGTTCATCCTGGGTCTGAGCTTGTTATTTTGTTAGCGCGCAAATTTATGCCTTGCGCGTGTTGTAGGCGAGCGTGTGACCCGCGCACCCCTGAAATCCAGTACCCAGTCCAATAGCGTGTGGGAATTCCCGCGCACCCCGGGATACAGGTGCGCTGACGTACTTGCGTGTGTAAGTGCCCGCGCACCCCTGATATACACGTACATAGGCCAATCGCGTGTACGCGCACTTTTGTCCAATTACACGCGATGACACTCTGACGTGCTGTCCAATTACACGCGATGACACTCTGACGTGCAGTCTTTCCACGTGTGCTCTGTCATCACGTGCTGTGTGGGAAACACCTGTGCGGGTCACGTCACAGACGCGCTTACGCGCTGAGGGCCTTTGGTCCAATAGAATCGCGTATGCGTGCTGACGCGCTTACGCGCTAAGGGCCTTTGCTCGAATTTCACGCTGACGTGCAGACTTTTCACGTGCCAAATGACTCTGTATCAAGCTGGCCACGCGTATACACACGGAAGACCACGCTCCTGCCCAGAAGGCCGAACTACTGCCCCCCAGAGCCCCGAGCACGCTCCCACCTGCCATCTGCTGCTGCCTGACTGCCTGCTGCCCACGTGCACTGCCATTTGCTGCCTGCACATCAGCCAGGGGTGCTGTTGCTGTGACCACCCCTGCTGGAACCGAAGACTCCCGACTGGGATTCCATCGCTCCACAGCCCAGCCCCAGGACCCATTTGCCCACCCACTCCTGCCTCTGGGGTTGTCATGTCGGGCAAACACCATCTGTGACCACTGACAACCCCCGGCCAGAGAGGCAGAGGGGCACCAGCTTCAGTGCCACCGAAGTTGGTGTCCTGGCGGAGCAAGTCCTGGGGCAGTATGATGCCCTCTTCGGAAGTTCCCGCGCCGACAAGGAAGGACGGACTCGGATCTGGACTGACATCGTGACTGCCATCAACGCAGAGGGGGTGGCAGTCCGCGACTTACAACATGTCAGGAAGCGCTTGGAGGACTTCAGGTCCAGGACCCTGAACAAGGCCCGGCGCCTCTTGAAGGCAGCGGATGCCAAGGGGCGCCGGGGCCACTTGTCGGAAGAACAGATGAGGGTCCTGGAACGCATATCCCCAGCGCTCCATGTCCAGGTCCTAGAGAAGCAGACCCGTCTGGAGTCGAGCGGTGAGTGTACATGCATCCTGATTGTGAGCAGTGCGTGTGGTGATTATTCGTTAGTGTGCAGGTTGCACATCTGTTTGTATGGGGTCGAGTATGGGTGGGGGTGTACAGGGCCGTGGGGCTGACACATGCGAGGGCTGTAATGTGTGAGACATGGATGGTGCTTGTGTGTGTAGGCTTGCATGCCAAATGCAGTTGTGTGGGCACACATGTTTGGATGAATGTGTATGTATGTAGACATGTCCGTGATGTCACGCATGTATGTTGTTTTCGGCTGCATGTATGAGCACTTTGTACATGTGCATGTGTGTGTATTTGACAAGGGTGCAACAGTGATGCAACATGGATGCATGTGACAGCGGTATGTGTAAGCCTGATTGGCAGATGGGACATGGATGCCCGTCTGAACAGTGCGACACTTGTCAGAGGTGTACACATGCATGCAAGTGTGGTGGTGTGTGTACATGTGTGGTGCACTTCCTGTGTTGCATGTGATGTCTGGCTCACCTTTGGCTGCTCATGCTGTTGTATGTGTAGGGATGGTGGTGGCAGTTGCGATATGGTATGGCTCATGTGTGCGAGTTGCAATGACATGTGTGTTGGGGATTGTGATGACATGTCTGAGGTTTGCCAATGCCACTCATGTGCAACTGTCATGTGTGTATGTGTCCATTGTACAGTGCCCTTATGCCTGTGTTTTGTTTCTCCCTGTCTGCAGCGTCAACTGATGAAGAGGGCGGAGAAGGTGCTGTGGAGCACAGCGGCGGGGATCCCACCGCCAGCCGGAGACGCGAGGCCCGGCTCCCCTCCCGTGTTGTCATCTCGTCGGGGAGTGAGGAGTCCGGTGCCGCGTCCCAGGCCGCAGCTGCCGGGGGGAGGTCCAAGAGGCGGAGGTTGGAGTTGGACTCCTCGGCAGCAGAAGGGGCAGCTGGGACCCCACAGGGCCCAACAGGGGAAGATGGCACGGAGTCATCCAGGTTGGTGGGGGGTTTGGTGGAGGAGGAGGCCGTGCAAGCACCAGAGACGGGGACTGGAGGTGGGGATCCCACTGGTGCTAGTGGTGCAGTGCAGGGCCAGGGACAGGAGGCAGCACAGGCCGCCGCGGAGGTGCCTGTGTGCAATCCTGTCCCCGATCCTGTCCCTGCATCATCTTGCACCAGCAGGGATGCCTACGTCCAGACCCGTTTTCAGGCAGGGGATGAGCTGACGTCAACTGGCCTTCCTCTGCCTGCGGACGTGGCTATCCAGGTCCGGGTTGAGCCTGTCCTGGCTGGTGTGGCGTTGCGTCAACGGGCCATGCGAGGTGACCTGCAGTCTTTTCATGGAGAGACTGCACGTCATCTCGAATGGCTCGTTGACCACGTCAGCCTGCTGGGACAGGTCACCCAGGCCGGATTCCTCCGTCTGATGGGGCTTGCTCCGACCCCCTCCTCAACTGGACCCCCTACGCGCCAGTCGTCCTCTGTGCCATCTTCCCACCCATCAGTCACCTGGGTGCCCTGTGGAGCTGCCTCTGACAGTGCGGCCAGGCTGGTGGAGGAGGCATCCCTGCCACAGTCGGGAGTCGGACGTCCAGCAGGGGTGGCCACATCAACCACTGCACCCCAGCCGGCGGAGGATGTGCAGGCAGCAGGAGGCAGTGCACGGGCAGAGGCAGAGCAGCAGCAGCAACATGGTGGGAGCCATGAAGGCTCGGGGCCTTCGACATCGGAGGGGCAGGCATCGGCCGGAGGGCAGGAGGACCCAGGACAGAGAGTGTCTTCCGTGTGGCAGCGGTTGGGCCACGCCATAGGTGCGGAGCGGCGGCGGGCGGAAGAGGCGCGGCTCACAATGGTCAGGGCAGAGAACTCCATGCGGAGGGCCCTGAGGCGGGCCGAGTGCCTCGAGGCAATCCGCAGGGGGTTGGAGGAGGACACGGCGTTGTCCCTGCGGACCCTCGGGCCATGGAACTGGACCGCCTCCGGGACATCGAACAGGAGTTTGATGATGCCCTGGCCCGGAACACCACGGAGTGAGCCGCTGGACTTGCCCGCCGCCTTTGTATATAGTTATTTAGTTTTAGGTTTCCTTTGTTTGTTCTTATGATTTGGAGTCGACGGACACTGCTCCACTTTTTGTATATAGTTGCATTTTAGTTAGGTTTTTTTGTAGGTTTCCTTTGTTCAGTTGGGCTCATGGACCCTTGGTAGTTTTTTACATAGTTCTTAATTGGATAGATATTATTTTACATTTGACTTTGGACGACATTTTTTTGGATTGGGATTTGGTGTTTTTATTTTTTTATACGGACATGCAGCTTATCTTTTTTTCATTCCCATTGTAGTTTGTTTCATTTCTTTAGCATTCTTTCTTTTTTTTAATACAATTTTGTTTTCATACTTCACTGTGTGGTATCATCTCATTGGTTTCATGCATGTCATGTTGGGTGTTTTCCCATTCAATTGCAACCATTGTTGTGACGGACATGGGTTCATTAGCTTCATGAACATTGGGGGTGTAACATGTAATTTCCATTTCCATGTGGGTGAATGGGTTACTTGGTAGGGCTTTTTGGCTGTGGAGGCTGACCATAACGCACATGATTGGGGATTGTGAGGACCTGGTGGAGGCTGCCCATGGTGGCAGGGGGGTGGGGGTGGTGGGAGATATGGGTGGGGGCCTGGTGGAGGGTGCCCCACACTGCTGGGGGGTGGGGGTGGTGGGAGACATGAGTGGGGGCCTGGTGGAGAGTGCCCTACACTGCTGGGGGGTGGGGGTGGTGGGAGACATGAGTGGGGGCCTGGTGGGGGATGCCCATGGTGGCTGGGGGGTGGGGGTGGTGGGAGACATGAGTTGGACATGAGTGGGGGCCTGGTGGAGGGTGCCCCACACTGCTGGGGGGTGGGGGTGGTGGGAGACATGAGTGGGGGCCTGGTGGAGGGTGCCCCACACTGCTGGGGGGTGGGGGTGGTGGGAGACATGAGTTGGACATGAGTGGGGGCCTGGTGGAGGGTGCCCTGCACTGCTGGGGGGTGGGGGTGGTGGGAGACATGAGTGGGGGCCTGGTGGGGGCTGCCCATGGTGGCTGGGGGGTAGGGGTGGGTGGGAGACATGAGTGGGGGCCTGGTGGAGGCTGCCCATGGTGGCTGGGGGGTGGGGGTGGTGGGAGACATGAGTGGGGGCCTGGTGGGGGATGCCCATGGTGGCTGGGGGGTGGGGGTGGGTGGGAGACATGAGTGGGGTCCTGGTGGAGGCTGCCCCTGCACTGCTGGGGGGTGGGGGTGATGGGAGACATGAGTGGGGGCCTGGTGGAGGGTGCCCCACACTGCTGGGGGGTGGGGGTGGTGGGAGACATGAGTGGGGGCCTGGTGGAGGGTGCCCCACACTGCTGGGGGGTGGGGGTGGTGGGAGACATGAGTGGGGGCCTGGTGGAGGGTGCCCCTGCACTGCTGGGGGGTGGGGGTGGTGGGAGACATGAGCGGGGGCCTGGTGGAGGGTGCCCCACACTGCTGGGGGGTGGGGGTGGTGGGAGGCATGAGTGGGGGCCTGGTGGAGGGTGCCCCTGGATGCTGGGGGGTGGGGGTGCAGGGGGACATGAGTGGGGGCCTGGTGGTGCTGCCCCTGCACTGCTGGGGGGTGGGGGTGCTGGGAGACATGGGTGGGGGCCTGGTGGAGGGTGCCCCTGCACTGCTGGGGGGTGGGGGTGGTGGGAGACATGAGGGGGGCCTGGTGGGGGATGCCCATGGTGGCTGGGGGGTGGGGGTGGGTGGGAGACATGAGTGGGGGCCTGGTGGAGGGTGCACATGGTGGCTGGGGGGTGGGGGTGGTGGGAGACATGAGTGGGGGCCTGGTGGGGGATGCCCATGGTGGCTGGGGGGTGGGGGTGGGTGGGAGACATGAGTGGGGGCCTGGTGGAGGGTGCCCCTGCACTGCTGGGGGGTGGGGGTGGTGGGAGACATGAGTTGGACATGAGTGGGGGCCTGGTGGAGGGTGCCCCTGCACTGCTGGGGGGTGGGGGTGGTGGGAGACATGAGTGGGGGCCTGGTGGAGGGTGCCCCACACTGCTGGGGGGTGGGGGTGGTGGGAAACATGAGTTGGACATGAGTGGGGGCCTTGTGGAGGGTGCCCCTGCACTGCTGGGGGGTGGTGGGTGACATGAGTGGGGGCCTGGTGGGGGCTGCCCATGGTGGCTGGGGGGTGGGGGTGGGTGGGAGACATGAGTGGGGGCCTGGTGGAGGCTGCCCCTGCACTGCTGGGGGGTGGGGGTGGTGGGAGACATGAGTGGGGGCCTGGTGAGGGTGCCCCACACTGCTGGGGGGTGGGGGTGGTGGGAGACATGAGTGGGGGCCTGGTGGAGGGTGCCCCACACTGCTGGGGGGTGGGGGTGGTGGGAGACATGAGTGGGGGCCTGGTGGGGGATGCCCATGGTGGCTGGGGGGTGGGGGTGGGTGGGAGACATGAGTTGGACATGAGTGGGGGCCTGGTGGAGGGTGCCCCACACTGCTGAGGGGTGGGGGTGGTGGGAGACATGAGTGGGGGCCTGGTGGTGCTGCCCCTGCACTGCTGGGGGGTGGGGGTGCTGGGAGACATGAGTGGGGGCCTGGTGGAGGGTGCCCATGGTGGCTGGGGGGTGGGGGTGGTGGGAGACATGAGTGGGGGCCTGGTGGGGGATGCCCATGGTGGCTGGGGGGTGGGGGTGGGTGGGAGACATGAGTGGGGGCCTGGTGGGGGATGCCCATGGTGCCTGGGGGGTGGGGGTGGGTGGGAGACATGAGTGGAGGCCTGGTGGAGGGTGCCCATGGTGGCTGGGGGGTGGGGGTGGGTGGGAGACATGAGTGGAGGCCTGGTGGAGGGTGCCCATGGTGGCTGGGGGGTGGGGGTGGGTGGGAGACATGAGTGGAGGCCTGGTGGAGGGTGCCCATGGTGGCTTGGGGGTGGAGGTGGGTGGGAGACATGAGTGGGGGCCTGGTGGGGGATGCCCATGGTGGCTGGGGGGTGGGGGTGGGTGGGAGACATGAGTGGGGGCCTGGTGGGGGATGCCCATGGTGGCTGGGGGGTGGTGGTGGGTGGGAGACATGAGTGGAGGCCTGGTGGATGGTGCCCATGGTGGCTGGGGGGTGGGGGTGGGTGGGAGACATGAGTGGGGGCCTGGTGGGGGATGCCCATGGTGGCTGGGGGGTGGGGGTGGTGGGAGACATGGGTGGGGGCCTGGTGGAGGCTGTCCCTGCACTGCTGGGGGTTGGGGGTGGTGGGAGACATGAGTGGGGGCCTGGTGGAGGGTGCTCCACACTGCTGGGGGGTGGGGGTGGTGGGAGACATGAGTGGGGGCCTGGTGGAGGGTGCCCCACACTGCTGGGGGGTGGGGGTGCAGGGGGACATGAGTGGGGGCCTGGTGGTGCTGCCCCTGCACTGCCGGGGGGTGGGGGTGCTGGGAGACATGAGTGGGGGCCTGGTGGAGGGTGCCCATGGTGGCTGGGGGTGGTGGGAGACATGAGTGGGGGCCTGGTGGGGGATGCCCATGGTGGCTGGAGGGTGGGGGTGGGTGGGAGACATGAGTTGGACATGAGTGGGGGCCTGGTGGAGGGTGCCCCACACTGCTGGGGGGTGGGGGTGGTGGGAGACATGAGTGGGGGCCTGGTGGAGGGTGCTCCACACTGCTGGGGGGTGGGGGTGGTGGGAGACATGAGTTGGGGCCTGGTGGGTGCTGCCCATGGTGGCTGGGGGGTGGGGGTGCTGGGAGACATGAGTGGGGGCCTGGTGGAGGGTGCCCATGGTGGCTGGGGGGTGGGGGTGGTGGGAGACATGATTGGGGGCCTGGTGGGGGATGCCCATGGTGGCTGGGGGGTGGGGGTGGGTGGGAGACATGAGTTGGACATGAGTGGGGGCCTGGTGGAGGGTGCCCCACACTGCTGGGGGGTGGGGGTGGTGGGAGACATGAGTGGGGACCTGGTGGAGGGTGCTCCACATTGCTGGGGGGTGGGGGTGTTGGGAGACATGAGTGGGGGCCTGGTGGGGGCTGCCCATGGTGGCTGGGGGGTGGGGGTGGTGGGAGACATGGGTGGGGGCCTGGTGGAGGCTGCCCCTGCACTGCTGGGGGGTGGGGGTGGTGGGAGACATGAGTGGGGGCCTGGTGGAGGGTGCCCCACACTGATGGGGGGTGGGGGTGGTGGGAGACATGAGTGGGGGCCTGGTGGAGGGTGCCCATGGTGGCTGGGGGGTGGGGGTGGGTGGGAGACATGAGTGGGGGCCTGGTGGGGGCTGCCCATGGTGGCTGGGAGGTGGGGGTGGTGGGAGACATGGGTGGGGGCCTGGTGGAGGGTGCCCCACACTGCTGGGGTGTGGGGGTGGTGGGAGACATGAGTGGGGGCCTGGTGGAGGGTGCCCCTGGATGCTGGGGGGTGGGGGTGCAGGGGGACATGAGTGGGGGCCTGGTGGTGCTGCCCCTGCACTGCTGGGGGTGGGGGTGCTGGGAGACATGGGTGGGGGCCTGGTGGAGGGTGCCCCTGCACTGCTGGGGGGTGGGGGTGGTGGGAGACATGAGTGGGGGCCTGGTGGAGGGTGCCCATGGTGGCTGGGGGGTGGGAGACATGAGTGGGGGCCTGGTGGAGGGTGCCCGACACTGCTGGGGGGTGGGGGTGGTGGGAGACATGAGTGGGGGCCTGTTGGAGGGTGCCCATGGTGGCTGGGGGGTGGGGGTGGGAGACATGAGTGGGGGCCTGGTGGAGGGTGCCCCTGCACTGCTGGGGGGTGGGGGTGGTGGGAGACATGATTTGGACATGAGTGGGGGCCTGATGGAGGGTGCCCCTGGATGCTGGGGGGTGGGGGTGGTGGGAGACATGAGTTGGACATGAGTGGGGGCCTGGTGGAGGGTGCCCATGGTGCCTGGTGGGTGGGGGTGGTGGGAGACATGGGCGGGGGCCTGGTGGAGGGTGCCCCACACTGCTGGGGGGTGGGGGTGCTGGGTGACATGAGCAGGTGTGCAGGGTAGTCCCCTGTGGTGTCGGCTGTCTGCAGGGGCCGTGGAGGGTGTACAGGAAATACCTGGGAGCACACAGCCAAATTGCGTGTAGAATTTCCCGCGTACCCCTGGAATACACGTACCCAGCCAAATCGCGTGTGGAAAATCCCGCGCACGTACCCGGCCAAATCGCATGTGGGACTTCCCGCGCACCCCTGAGATCCACGTACCCAGCCAAGTCGCGTGTGCAAATTCCCGCGCACGTACCCGGCCAAATCGCGTGTGGAACTTCCCGCGCACCCCTGAAATCCACGTACCCTTCCAAATCGCGTGTGAGACTTCCCGCGCACCCCTGAGATCCACGTACCCAGCCAAATCGCGTGTGGAAATTCCCGCGCACGTACCCTGCCAAATCGCGTGTGCAACTTCCCGCGCGCCCCTGAAATCCACGTACCCTGCCAAATCGCGTGTGGTAATTCCCGCGCACGTACCCTGCCAAATTGCGTGTGCAACTTCCCGCGCAGCCCTGAAATCCACGTACCCTGCCAAATCGCGTGTGGAACTTCCCGCGCACCCCTGAAATCCACGTACCCTTCCAAATCGCGTGTGAGACTTCCAGCGCACCCCTGAGATCCACGTACCCAGCCAAATCGCGTGTGGAAATTCCCGCGCATGTACCCTGCCAAATCGCGTGTGCAACTTCCCACGCACCCCTGAAATCCACGTACCCTGCCAAATCGCGTGTGGTAATTCCCGCGCACGTACCCTGCCAAATCGCGTGTGCAACTTCCCGCGCAGCCCTGAAATCCACGTACCCTGCCAAATCGCGTGTGAGACTTCCCGCGCACCCCGGTATACACGCACACGTATTTTTTGTCAGCGGGTGTCCGTGTTTGTGGGTACCCCTTTGCACGTCATTTGTCCTGGAGGGCCACAGTATAGGACATTCATCATGGCTGTATATAGGTGCTATTTGTTGGCGCACCTTTTGGCGCACATTTGTTCCAGGCGCAGAGACGCTACCGCCTGCTTTCTTGTGGCGGTCGTGTTTGTGCCTGTGCGCTGGTTTGAGCGTGCGATTTTTTGCCCTATTCTATTCCATGAATACGTGTTGTAGGCGAGCGTGTGGGCGTTCCGCGCACTTGTACCCTGTACTTCCCCCGTGACGCCCACATTTTGTCAAGTTGTTCCCCATTCCGAGTGTTGCGCCCCGTGTTCCGCCTACTTTTGTGGCGTGCGACGCGCTATGTGCGATTTTCGCTGTGGCCTGTGCGATTTTCGCTGTGACCTGGCGCACGCAGTTAGATGGCCTGTGCGCCAACGTGCGCCGCGCACTTTTTTATCGCACATCCGATGGTTTTCTCGCGCACGGCCTTCCATGAATCGATGTGCGCTGCTTTTCGTGCGATTTTCGCACTTGCACTGCGATTTTTGCTATTCCACTGCGATTCGCACGTTTTTTCCCACTTGCGCCGCGCTAATTATTCCATGAATCGGCCTGTTACAGTCTATATAGCACATTGTACTTTATGAATGTAGAAAGCATAAGCACCAATTAGTAATGACAATTAGTCTATATAGCACATTGCACTTTATATCATATAGTATGGACTTAGGTTCCATGGAGCATACAGCAACTTGCAATTGTAGCCATAATACCAAGAGTTTACACAGCTCTTTGCACTTTGTACCATGTAGTATTGACTTACATCCCTATTTGGACATAGCATGCTGTGCTCCCATTGATAGCCCAAATTGCAATTTGCACATTGCACATTGCACTTTAGAGGCGAAGAGATCAGCTGACTGACACAGTGATTGATAATTTTCTTTTACCACGCTTCATTAAATCACTGCAAGGAAAGCGGGTATTCCAACGCACCCATTGGGGTTGACAGAGTGGTTTACTTTTCTCCTGAGGTCCAAACTACCATATACCTATTTGCTTATAGCATATTGCGCCTTATTGATAGCTCAAATTGTAACTTGCATTTCGCACATTTCAGCGGAATGATATGTGATCGAGCATGGTCTATTTAAGATATTTTACTTTATGATTTTTACCAGGCTTGATCAAATCACTGCAAGGACAGTGGGCATTCGAATGTCCCCACTGGGGTTGACAGAGTGGTTTGCTTTCATTCTAAGGTTCCAACTACCAGAAGCTACATTCGCTATAACGGCGTGCATATGCCTCTGAGCATTACTGCAATAATTAAATAATTGCAAGGACAGCAGGTATTTCAAAGCACCCACTGGGGTTGACTGAGTGGTTTACTTAAATCCTGAGGTTCAAACCACCATATGCCACATTCGTCTATGACAATGTGGCACATGTCTCTGGGCGCTAATCATCTTTTAATACACTCTATTACAGGCAATGAAAGCATTGGTCAGATTCAATTGTGAACTGAGGTTGCAAACTGTAATAGGTGGTGTGATTTCTTTGACTTGAATATAGTCCATTGCCTAACAATATACCACTTAAATATTTTGGGTGGTGTTAAGCAAGTTGTATGATTTTATTATGTACATTGAGGTGCCGCTAAGTAAGTGAAATCTTGGTATCTTGTGCTAACTTAAGGCATTTTAAAATGGCAGAATGTATGGATACAACATTTTACCTAATGTTACTGCTAACAACAGAAACATAGTTCTACAATTTGGTATAAAGCACCAGTCCTCTCTCATTTGCACTAAAACCTGACGAAGCCCGTTCAGGGTGAAATGCGTTGTTTTCTTTGCTGCCCTCATGTCCACGATTATGCTTTAATAAAGGACTTCCATACAGCAGCTACGCCTGGGATTCAGCTTTATTTTCAACACTTGCCGGAGTGCCGCTGCACCTTGGACTGTATTACAGCCTGCCCCCTTTCTCTTTCATATATATTTTTATATATGTATAATTACTATACACCGGCCTGGTTTCTAGCTTATTGGTGATGCAGAGGGTATCTGCTGAATGGTATTATATAGTTGAGGGGCCTCACTAAAGTTGAATCTGCTAAGCGCTTTCCTGTGCGCCACCTTGCATGGGGCTCATGGGTGGGAGCTGGTTGAGAGTTTTCACTTGTGACATTTGCAGTAGCAACAGACTATTCATTTGGGTGTATTTGCATTGTTAAGGTGCCACTCAGATTTGTACCCTGGATTCCAGGGCGGTGTATAGATTGAACATTGTTGATTTTAAGTTGTCATTGTGAGTGGAAACTAAGCACGAACAGGGTTGAGATTTTGCCCCTGCATAGAGAGTATATAAGGTTGCAGGACACATGTCAGAATATGCACCGTAGAAATCAATATGGCCAGGAAGCACCGCCTATCCAAATTATATATCAAATGTGAATGGGTGAAGGAAGTACATGAAATGTGGCAAGCCAAATTGATGCGGGAGGATACCTCTGCAAATGTTAACATGTGGCAAGTTAATGGTCCGCTGCATCAAGCTCTAACAAACCTTTATATGACACAAACTACTAAAGATGTGCAGACTAAAATGGCTCAGCTCGCAGCATACATGTACTTCCATTTGCTGATAGTGGAAGAACAACATCAGAATATTGTGGCCTCTGTGCAGAACCAGGCTGAGCTTTTGAATGAAGCCCAGCAAGAGCTTAAACAATTAGAAACTAAAGTGCAACAGAGCCACATGTTAGAGTTAAAACAAGAAAGTCTCATTGAGCAGCTCAAAGATTAGTTTAAAACACAGCCACAAGAAAAGGCAGAGCATTAAATGTGACTTTCTGCACTGCAAGATGAGCACAAAGAGTGTGTGGAATATCTGGACACACTACAACACAAATTAAATGATCAGGTTGCTCATAATAGAGTCATGTTGGAGGACATGATCACATTCCAATCGCAAATAAAACAATTGAAAATCGAAAATAACAAATTAATTATCAAAGGGATTGACTCTCACAGTGATTTTGATCAAATGAACCAAGATCTCAATACCTTGAAACAACAGAGAAAGCAGTTTAGGGAAGAAAAGGACACAGTAAACCAAGAGAATAATGCCCAATTTTAGGAAGTGCATCGGTTAAGGACAGATGTAGAAAAAAATGAGTCAGATTCTCAGGAACTGACTGACATTAGGCAAGAAAATGCACAATGAATGGAACATGTGAGGCAAGCAGAGATTGGCCTAGTGCAACAGAGTGCAGAGCAGCACAAGAGGAAGAGATTTGTCTCCTGAAAATGAAACGCTCGGAATATGCACGCACGTTGCAAGCCTCACAACATGAAAATGAGTCCAATTGTGAAGAAATGCAGGGCCTAAAAGAAAGATTAATGGCCCAAAGTAAAGTGCTAGACACACCTCAAGCACTTGTATCAGAATGAAAAACTCAGGACTTTGAATCCCACCAAGAGATAGGGACCGAGAAAAAGGAGTTGTGAGAGGTTGAAAATGAAATAGCCAAATACAAACAGACTTTGAGACACCCTGACCAGTCAAGATATGGGAATGCGCCCTCTGATCATAGGGTGGTGATCTCTCTACCAGGGACCTCAAGCCAATTAAGCACTTCAGATGTCCAGAGTGCAACTACCCTCATGTGTACCACTTATTAAGAGCAGGGAAACATGATGCGGCTGGACTCACCCATGCCTAGTCCAACTGATACAGACTGGCAGTCCTTATCTGAAAACGAGTTAGGGTTACCAAGCAGAAGGGAAGGTGGCCGGACAAGTGGGCTCTGGGAAATCAAAAATACCCTAGTGAGTACTTCTGACCAGGAAGACGTCTATGATGAAAAGGTCAGGGAGTTGGACTGGCAGAAAATGAAACTACAAAGGGACCACTTGGACCGCTTTGCAGAAAGAGTATCTTAAAAACCTCCACATATTCAGGGAGGTGGGTGGAATTCCCCAGCATACCTGGAAGGAGGCATGAGGAGGATGAGTACTCTCCTGTGCGAAAAGGTGATTACAAGGGAAATGACCCTGAGAGTTCACAGCACCACAGGAGAGAAGGTTCCAGACCCTATCATTCTGAGAGATTTTCTCAGTCTCATAGAGGTAGGGAGTGCCTAGAGGACAGGGAATGGACCATCAACAGTAGCAGCTCTGAGTCAGAGGGTGAGTGGACTCAGGTGCAGCGGAAAAGGAAGTCTGCCAAATAGAGGAAAAGTCTTGTGAAAGACCCAATTCAGCAGATACAGTCTACAAAGAGCTTTATGCCTCCATACCATAGGAAAGAAACATATTCAGTTTGGGAGCATTTAGAGTTGTATGAACAAATGATGACATCATTTGGAATTAAAAATGATGGCACTGCATGGAGTTTGTCAAATGGACATTTCCCCCGAGTACTCCAGCTCCTTTGCAGGGCTGGAGGATCAAGATCACCATAAATGGTCCACCTACAAGGTGGCCATTTTAAAACACTTTTCTATTCATAGAAACCCACAGGAGGTCCGCAAGGCGGCATACAATCTGCAGTGTGGGGAAGACCAGGCGACTAGATAGTTTGTGCAGGAGTTGAAACGAGCATTTGCCCAGACATCTAGATTGGTCAACGCCAATGGCAGGGAGTTCACCAATACATACTTCCATGCAATCACAAAATACATTATGACCCAATTAGTAAGGGATTTTCATGAATGTAGGACCCTGGATTGGGTGATTGAACAGGCCACTAGGATATATGTGGTCCAACAGCCCTCTGAAAATAAAAACAACCTTAAAACACCCAAACCATCCAACACTCCAGCTGCTGCGAAGGTGGCAGAGGTAAAAAAAAAAAAAGACCATTGGACTTGGGGATGGGGATGGGAGGGCCTAAAAATACTCCTTCGGCAAGCAAACAGAACGACAGGCAGAGTAGACCCTCGGATTCAGCCCAATCAAGGGGGAGTCAGTTAGGATACCAGACAAATCAGGATACCAGACAAATCACCCTTCTGATCCTGCCACATATGTAACTACAAAATAAAAAGGTACAAGACCTATACCCGGATATATATGGACTCCCCCAGCACAAGGAGTAAGGTCCAATCAGTTAAGTACCGCCCCAAGAAACCTGCCTCCAAACGTCCTTGCGGAGGGAAGTAATACTCCACTTCCCAACTTGAACTTCTTTCCCAGGTACCACCTGAACCCTAATTTCCTGAATAATTCTCCTCTCTCTCCCTGCTTTCAGCACCCTAGATTCCTGAACCCGGGAGAAGGGAGACCTAGGATGGAAAGTTATCAGGGAAACTAACTGCCAGCTGGCAGATAATGCACATTTTCTTTGCCCCCTTGAGGAGCGAGAAGGAAGATTATGTGCTCCTATCAATGTACAGGGTCAGTGTGCATTATCAGTGTTGGTGGATACTGGATCCCAAGCCGCACTCCTGTCCAAAAAGGCCTTCAACCAACAGAACTAAGGAAGTGGGGAGGGTCACCAAATTCCCCTCACACCTCTTCCCAGACAACTCAAAACTTTGATGGGAATGATATTTCCGTTGAAGGGACTGCGGACCTGGAAATAAAAATTGGGCAATATAGGATGAAACACCCAGTGATAATTGTGACTTCAGAGGGGATATCTTGTCTATTTGGGAATAACCCCCTTTGGAGGTTATCACCCCTGACTGACTATGTGAACAAGGTCCTCTGGACCCAGACTAACCGGCCGATCAAACTAAATCAAAGCACAAATTATGTGAGTTTGTTTTGTTTGTTTGTTTATTATTTGTATTGCATGCCTAACCCAGGGGTAGCAGAGCACAGAGGCAACAAGAGGATTGTAAAGCTTAGGTTACAGGGAGTGCAGTAGATGGATCCAGCTCAGGTTACATTGCTAGAAGCATCAAGAACAATTAGAACCAATACAACAAGTTATAAATACAAAGAGATATACAATATTTACAGGGTTATATAATGTGTCTAAACATAGGGGATCAGAGGATATACATAATTTACAGTGCTTATGGTATAGCGCGGTGAGGAAGGAAATTAAGTATCATGTTCCTTGAGCCAGAGGATGGTGTTGGATCTGAATTGTGGGTATGGAAGGTCTTCCCTGAGGGAAGGTGGAAGGGAGTTCCAAAATTGTGCTGCTTTAACAGGGAAGCTGTTCCCTCCAGAAATGGTGCGTTTGAATCTTGGCACTAGAAGTAGATTAGAGTTGGCCTTTCTGGAGGGACGATAGGATGCTGGTCTAGCAAATCTCGTTATCAAATATTGAGGGGCCGTTTGGTGGAGGCATTTGTTGGTCAGAGAGACAGATTTAAGGAAGATTTTGTCTTTTGTTGAAAGCCAATTGACCGATCTTCTGGTCTCTGAGATGTGGGCTTTCTTCGGTAGGCTTAGGGCAGCTCTTAAAGCATTATTTTGTAGGATTTGAATTTTGTTCATGATGTTTTTGTTGCTGCCTACATAGAGAGCGTTGCAATAGTCCAGTTTGGACAGGATCAAAGCTCTGGCTAATGTGATACAGTTACTGGATGAAAGGAATGGTTTGGCTGCTCTAATAAGTTTGCATGTATAGGATGTGGCGCATGCCATGGCATTAACTTGTTTTTTCAGAGTAAGTGTGGAGTCTAAATAGAAGCCGAGAGTTTTGACCTCCTTTGCTACTGTGATGTTGTTATTATCAAGAGTAGTTTTGACCTAGTTTGATAATGTTCGGTGTGGTGCCTAGGATGAGGAGTTCTGTTTTGTCATCATTCAGGCATAGACCGTGGGAGGCCATCCATGCCTGGATGATGAGGTACACTCTATTTACAAAGGCCAAATCCTTGTCATAATCCCCCGCCAACGGGATGAGGATCTGGGTATCATCAGCATAGTTTGTGTAGGTGATACCCAGACCATCTAGATCATCAAAAAGGGGCTTTGTGAAGATTTTGTACAGTGTAGGGGAGACACAAGAGCCCTGAGGCACGCCGCAGGTGATAGGCGTTGGGTCAGCAGCTGCTAGAGGGGAAAAGACTTGCATAGTACGATTGTTGAGAAAGGATTGGATACAGTCGGTTGCTTCTTAGGAAAAGTGGGCTGCCGATTGTAGGTGATTGCAGAGGATCTCATGGTTGACCAGATCAAATGCAGCAGGAGATCAAGAAGCAGCAGCAGTGCTGTCTTACCCTCATCTCTCAACTCATCAATCTGTGCCTTGAGATCTATGAGTGCAGTCTCAGTTCCGTGCTGTCGTCTGAAGCCTGACTGTCGGACTCCTAGGAGGTGGTAATATTCAAGGTAGTGTTGGATTCGTTGGTACGCTATTTTATCAAGGATTTTGAGTAGGAACGGCACTGTAGTGATAGGACGGTAGTTGGTGGGGTGGAGGGAACTAGATTGGGTTTTTTAAGGAGTGGGAGGACCCAAAATTGTTTCAAGTTATTGGGTATGGTGCCTGATGTAAAGGATGCATTTATTAGTTTGGTGATAAACGGTGCAGGTTTGCAAGCTGCATCTTGTATCAATTGTGCAGGGCATAGGTCCCCATGGATATTGGAAGGTTTGAGAGTAAGAATTACCTTTTCGACCTCGGCGCCGAAGGGGGCATCAGGATGGAGCTAGTGTTGTTGGATTTGGAGGTGGAGAGAAGGGAGTCTTTTTTTATACTGATCTTAGTTTGCAGTGAGGTAATTTTGTTAGCTAGAGCATTTTGTATACCTGTGCACCAGTTTTTATCTTTGAGGCAGGAATCAGGAGTCTGGATCGGGGATTCTACCTCTTTCAGAATTACAAAGAGCTCTCTGGTATTGGATTTGGCTTGAGAAATTCGAAGGTTATAGGATGTTTGTTTAGCAAGGATGATTTCCTTTTTATACTGGGAGCCTAGTTTGCTCAGGTTTTTCTTATTGTTTTCTGAAGGATCTGACCTCCAAATTTTTTCGCAGCATCGTTTCTCCTGTCTGATAGCCTTGAGATGGGGAGAGAACTAAGTGTTCACATGTTTGCGAGGTATACTCTTTCTCAGCTTCAGTGGTGCTATGTCATCAAGGGATGATAGCATTACTTTATTTTACAGGTCTACCATAGTGGAAGGATCTGTGTGGTCCGGAATGGCGTTAAGAGTGGGTAGGATCAGGGGGATAAGGTTTTCAGAAGTAATGTTTCTTTTATTTCTGGTCGGGACAGCTGGAGCTATACTGTCTGGTTGTGATGGTATAGTCTCTAAGGAGAATGTGATCTAGTAATGATCAGACCAAGGATGTGGTATTATAGATGAGGCCAAGATTGGGCAATTGTGCACAGCTAACCAATCAAGAGTTCTACCTTTGATGTGAGTAGGATCTGTGATCTTCTGCGTAAAGCCTACTTACTCTACAGTGTTATTAATTACCGTGGCATTAGAATCTAAAGGGTCACTGAGACCAAGGTTAAAGTCTTCTAATAGGATGCTTTGGGAGGAGTTCCTGAGGTTATTTGAAATGATGTTTGTGAGGTCCTCTTCAAAAGATCCTAAAGGTCCTGGGGGTCGGTATATGAGGTGAATAAATACAGACTGCGTATTTGATAGGGTTAACTTAGCAGTTAGGGATTCACATGATCCTGTATTGTGAGGTGGAGAAAGTTTCATTGTTAGTTTAGTTTTAGCTATTATGGCGAGACCTCCACCTCGAGAGGTGGTACGATCAAGTCTTAGTAGGGTATAATCATCTGGTAAGGCTAGCATAATTGCTGGACCAGCTGCTGGGTGGAGCCAAGATTCAGTAACAGCTAGGAAGTCTAAATCTTCATTGTGTAATAGGTCGGCTATATCTGTTGCGTGGGCTACGATAGATCGTGCATTTATAAGTGCGCCCTTTGTCCCAGACTGTACTGGTTTAAAGAGCGCTTGCTGAATTTTGGGAGTGCCTTTCAGGCAAGGATAGTTTCTCAGAATAGTCTGCTGTTAAGTTGGAGAGGGCGCTGGGAGAGGTTCGCGTTGCGAGGACTGATAGCGGCATTACTTTGCACTGGATTAGTTAAAGGGTCATAGAGCCTTGGGAGTCTGGCACGTAATTTGAGGTTCCTCTGTAGAAGAGTGCAGGGTGAGGTGATCATGTCTATCTGTTTAAGGAAGTTATGCTTTGGCACAAGTGGGAGTGAGTTTAGTAGCATAGTGGGATAGTGTAGACTGATAATATAGAGAAGTGATCTAAGTAGAGCGGTGTAAAGCAATGGGATATACATTGGGCCTCATTACGACCCAGGCGGTAAGTTACCGCCTGGGTCGTACCTTTACCACCATGGCGTAAACTACATTTACGCCATGGTGGTTGGCGGACTTACCGCCCCATTCCGAGGTGAGTGGGGCGGTAAGTCCCCATTAACCCATTTACCCTTCCCCATTCCCATTTTTGCCCCATAGGGCATAATGGGAGTGGGGAAGGCGTTAATTACGCCACCGTAAATTACGGTGGCGTAATTAACAACAAGGTCCCTTAGCGCCATGGATTTTAACACCTGCTAAAAGCAGGTGTTAAAACCTCCATGGCGCTAAGGGACCTCGGAATCAGGCGGTAAGGGTCGGCGCTGTTTACGCCACCGTAAACCCCTTACCGCCTGGGTCCTAATGAGGCCCATTGTGTCTGTGGAGCTAGTTAGGGATAATACAGTGTAAGGCTATTAGCAAATAGCATAAGTGGCAACGTGGGTCTGGCTGTTCTAGTAGAGTAGGATGCATAAAGGCCAGGTGTTATACAGTGGGGGCTAAGCAGATACCACACGTGGTAGGGTAGTAATTAGCATTGGGAGACAGAAAGGCACTAGTACAAATGCATAACAAGAGGTCACCTAGATTCGAATTTTGCAGTGGGAGCAAGAAAGGCACTAGTACAAAATGCATAGCATGAGGTCACCTGGATTCGAATTTTGCAGTGGGAGCAATAAAGACACTAGTACAAAATGCATACCATGAGGTCACCTAGATTCGAATTTTGCAGTGGAAGCAAGAAAGGCACTAGTACAAAATGCATAACATGAGGTCACCTACATTCGAATTTTGCAGTGGGAGCCAGAAAGGCACTAGTACAAATGCATAACAAAAGATCACCTTGATTCAAATTAGCAACGAGGAGGGAGCAGGGTGTGAATGTACAGCAAAATGCAAAGTGCACAGACAAAGGTGCATCTGGAGTCAGGCTATGAAGTAGAGGCATACGCTGAATGGCATTCAAAACGTCACAGTAATTAGCGTGCATGCCTAGTGCAAGTGGAGTAATGAAGGGAATTATAGGTTCCGGGTGGCTAGATATATGGAGGCGAAGAGGTAGTAAGTTTCGGCAGACTTAGGTTACTCACAGTCTCACAGTCTCAAGGAGCACGAACAGGGGGTATGTCCCTGGGCTCTGGTCAGCTCAGGACAGTCTCTGGACAGTTGTTGGCCTTACCCTCAGGGCCTTTCCAGGAAGGGCCGGCTTATGCCTCTCGGCATCGGGTTGGCTAGTATCTTTCCTGATAGGGCCAATCAGGGAAGTGCTGGCCTCTGATGAGGGGTGCAGGGAGAGACGAGAGATCAGGCATCACGGGCGGCCATCTTGGACTGGCTAGAGTCTTGTGTGCAGCAATGGCGCTGTAATGGGCATCAAGGTTGCAAGGGCTTTTTGTGGCAAAAGTACGATTAAGGGTTAATGCTCTTAAAATAGCGAAATTAATGAAGTGAGATACCGCGCCTATTGCCCTAAGAGTACCTCTTCAAATAAACATGTCCTCGTGGGGGTAGCATTGTGAGCATACCTTGCTGGTGGTCTGGCCTTCGGGTGCAGCCTACTGCTCCTGCAGAGGTCGGAAGGTTCGTGCCATTTGATTGAACAACGGTCTGACAAAATAGAATTCCAATTCAGGAACAATCAAGTCCCAGACATCACGGTCATCTCTGTAGGAGAACAAACTGGTGATGGGAACCCTTCTCCATTCTTGAATATCAAATCTCCCTCTCAGTTTTAAGTGGCATTCCACACTGGAGGGAAATACTTTTTATACCAATCCAAAATCAGATGAAAACCCAACTCACATGACAAAAGCTTATGAAACACTGGCTTAAAGTCTGACAGACATGTAGCTAAAGGGTGAACCATGGTTTCCCCCCATTCATATAAATGAGGGGGAGGAGCCTGTTCTTTCCAGGGTATGCCTGAATAACGGAAGAAGCTTCATCATCGAAGCATTTTTCAGGAAACTCTCAAAAGATCAGACCATTCCCAGGTGTATGCTAAAAATTTCCATTGGTGTCAAAAGCATAGAACATCATTGTTGGGGCGTGAGAGATGTCCCTTCCACCTTTTATTTAGGCATTGACATTCTCAATCGATTCACAATTAATTTGGACCTGATTAATATTGAAGCCTTGTCTCGACCCGAGGGTACCGCCATGGGCTTTGACAACACTGAGAAAGAATTCCAGTCAGCTCAATTTCTGCCTTATGCCGTTGAAGTTCAACTGATAGAAGAGGTTACCATCCCATTACAATTCCCTTAAAAATTAGGAAAGGACACAACCTCAAAAACCAGGATGCCTATATAAATTTGAATTATCATCTCCAACAACAAGGTTTATATTTACATCCACAAACAAGGGGGGGTCCTGTGAGTGTCTCTCTACCAGCGTATATACTGGGTTAGAGTCTCAACCAGAGTCTTAAACACGTGCCTGGGGTTGCTGTTGGCACTCTTGTTCAGTAGAGAATTGCCTGGCATTTCAGTGCTGGACTGCCCTTGGACAGGACAAAGACTGACATCTAGTGGACATTTCTCTTCTGTGAAAGGATGGCAAGCTAAAGATTCTGGTTGAGACTCTAACCTGAGATATAGACTGATAGAGAGATACTCCCAGGACTCCCCCTTGTTTGTACATATTAAGTAGCTTAGGGTTTTCACCCTAAATTACTAGGGTAATCCAGACGTGGAACCCTTGCTCACTGTTCTGAGAGAGGCACAGCTCCACCTCACTGATGATGCCCAACCAAGCTGAAACACATGTCAGGGGATGCTGTTGGTACTCTTGTTCAGAAGAGAATTGCCTAGCATTCTAGTGCTGCACTGCCCTTGGGCTGGACAAAGACTGATGTGTAGTGGATATTTCTCTTCTGTGAAAGGATGGTGATCTAAATACTCTGGTTGAGACTCTGAACTGGAATATAGGCTGGTAGAGAGACCCCCCCTTGTTTGTGTTGTATTTACATCCGACACCCCTAGTTGACCTAGAAAATGACACCATTCGAATATTGGTGGATAACAGTGACCCTCGAATTATCACTTAGGGCGCGGACACCTTTATTGCAATGGCGGTTGATGGCCAGCATTATTCTATTGATGTAGGTAATGAGATCATTGGACCAATCCCAAATGTTATGTTATGTATTAAGAGCTTATATAGCGCATGTTTACCCTAAGGTATCATGGCGCTCACCAAGCAGGACAGGCAAGAAAAACAAAATACGGCAGTTCAGAACAAAAAGGTTTTCAAAGCCCTACGGAAAGGAAGATGATCAGGGGTGGAACGCATGGAAAGGGGAAGAGAATTCCAAGCCCTGGCTGCAGCAACCGAAAAAGCACGGCCATCCATAAGGGAAAGTCTGACCCAAGGAATTTGGATCAGGAAGGCAGATTGTGATCGAAGTGTTCACGAGGGAACATACGGGGGGAATTTAGTCTGCAAGTATTCTGCACCACATTTATAGTAAGCGTTGTGTACAATGCAGAGTGACTTGAAAAAGACACGTTTCTTAACCAGGGGCCAATGAAGCTGTCAAAGAAGAGGAGACATATGGGCACCAAAAGGGGGGGCAAATAACAGACCTGGCCACAGCATTCTGAAGAAGCGGCAGACGGCACATAAGGTAAACAGGTTGAGCTAAATATAGTGCATTGCAATAATCAATATTGCTGACTACAAGAGCGGCCACCACGGGTGCCTGAAATTGCACAGGAATAAACGGGAGAACCTTCAGTAGAATTTTAAGTTTAAAATGGCCCGATTTACAAACCCTAGTGACCTAGTTGCACATAGAGAGAGAAGAGGTGATTCTAACCCCAGATCCTTAACATAGGAGAAGTGTAACAATCTCCTCCGAGATCTCCTTAAGAAGAGCAAGAGGAAGAGGATCAAGCGGTGAAGCAGATTTAAGCTTATGAATAGTAGTCAGGACGTTGTGGTCAGAAAGAAATAGGAAAAGTAGACCAATTTGCATTAGAAACAGGTGAAGAAACAGAAGGGGAAAGAGTTGCATACTGCACAGCAGTATTGCTAATAGTCTGATTAATAGTAACGATCTTAGTGACAAAAAACCAGAGAATCACAGAGATCCTGAGAGGGCACAGTCCGTGAACTGGCATTGACAGGAGAACAGAGTGAGTGAACCAGATCAAACAATGCTTTAGGTTGATTAATAGCTGCCTCAACTTTCGTACTGAAAAAAAAGATTGTTTGGCTGAGGTAATAGCCCACTGATAGATATCCGTGGTTAGGCGAAAGAGAGTCTTATCATCCAGAGAGTAGCTGGCTCTCCACTTCCTTTCTGTCTGCCTACAGAGACGTTTATGGGCCTTAAGCATATCTGAAAACCAGGGCTCTGAGGAAAGCTTTTTCTTTTTACAAAGCCCAAGAGGAGCCAGAGAATCAGCTACAGTGGAAAAAGTAGCAACCAGGGGCGACAGGGAACATGGCACATTACGAGCACATCGGGAAGTAAGGGAGGCTACAAGGTCAGAATTGGAAACAAGATGCCAGCTGCGTTTAACCACGTCTTGTCTGACCAAAGCCGGAATAGCAACCAATAGTGGAAAGGAGAATGGCACCGCAAGATGATCAGACCATAGCACTGGAAAAGTATGGGTAGTAGTAATAAAAACCTCAGGGGCAAAAACGAAATCAAGAGTATTGCCGAACTGATGAGTAGGGTCAGCAACCTGCTGGGGTAAACCAAAATCGGACATGAGAGCCAGGAAAGTGGAGACCTGCAGAGCACTGGCCGTACAGGAATGTTGAAATCACCCACTATCAAAAGATTGAGATACTTAAGCTGAGGTTCAGATGCAAGAGCAGGAAACTCTGCGCAAAAAATTCTATCAGGACCCGGAGGTCGATAGATCACAAGAATAGATAGGGTAAAGGTGGGAGAAACCGAGATATGCGCTAATAGGCACTCCATCTTCAAGGAATGATCAAACACAATACAAGAAGTTTTAAAATGTCTTTATGTATTAAGGCAACACCCCGCAGGATGAAAAGAAGGGCAGTCAAAATGCACAAGATCATAGTTGGGTAGCAGAGCTTGAATTATAGACGTGCCTGAGGTATCACAAAGTCACGTCTCAGTCAAGAACAGAAGATCAGGCTGAGAAGTATTTAGTAAATCATGACAATCTAGGGCATGAGCTACCAGAGAGCGGGTATTTAATAAGCACCAGTAGAGAACAGCAACCTTGGGTGCACACGTGGGGGCTTTAGAGAATCCAGCAGGCCATGAAGTCTCAATAGGGGCGAGGAGTAGCAGATCACTGCAAGCCAGATAGCCAGTGGATTTATAATGAGGAACGTTACTTTCAGAATGCAGCCCTTGCACAGCCTGCGCATGGAAGAGCACATACGGGCTAGACTTTGGCGTGACTTTGGCGCACAGAGCCCTCGGCTGCTGAGCTTGTCTGCTGCGCTTCCGAGGCAAATCCTTTAAATACAAGCACATATCGCACCAGCTCAGTCCCTCCCACCCAGTGAAAGAACATGGAAAACAGACCAAGCATTTCTGAAGCGTAGGCCAGGCACCTTCCTGCCGTGATAAGGACGGCTGATACAACGAAAGGAAATGGATGCTGCAATGCTAGTCACAGCAGCACCAATAGTAAAAATGTACACTGGGAGCCAGTCACCCACCCGCATGCCTATGCGTGCTAAAAGGAAATAAAATAAACAATTGCCAATGAAACATGCTGGCCGTACCGCCGGTGTACTCTGCTAGGGGCAGGGCGATCTAATGAGAGCAGAAGATGCTCAGTCCCTCCCACTCAGGAAAAGAACATGGAAAACAGACCAAACGTGTCTGAATCGGAAGCCAGGCACCTTCCTGCCATGATAAGGACGGCAGATACAAGGAAAGGAAATGGATGCTGCAATGCTCGTCACAGCAGCAGCAATAGTAAAAATGCACACTGGGCATCCAGTCACCCACCTGCACGCCTAAGCGTGCTAAAAGGAAATCAAATAAACAATTGCCAATGAAACATTCAGATCATACCTGCCCCTGTAGTCTGCTAGGGGCCGAGCGCTTTAATGTGAGCAGAAGGTGCTCAGTTCCTCCAACTCAGGCAAAGAACATGGAAAACAGACCAAGCGTGTCTGAAGCGGAAGCCAGGCACCTTCCTGCCGTGATAAGGACGACTGATACAAGGAAAGGAAATGGATGCTGCAATGCTAGTCACAGCAGCAGCAATAGTAAAAATGCACACTGGGCGTCCAGTCCCCCACCTGCATGCCTAAGCATGCTAAAAAGAAATAAAATAAACAATTGCCAATGAAACATGCAGGCCGTACCTGCTGTTTTGCCAAATGACTGCTTCAATATCAACAACGGTATCCCTACTGAAAAGGTTTTCACCAGACAACGTTTCGTGGTGTAATCTTCTTGCCCATATGGTGTGGAAAAGGTGACAGTTACATAAGGAAGGTTGAGGTGGTATTCCGAGTCAACAGTGACTACCTTCAATCCTTGGAACCTCATATCCAGGCCAACACCATAACAAGAGATCTAGCCACACAACTGGATGATAACACAGAAATTACGATGCCTGTGGTCTTTCCAGGCTTTAAGCAGATGGCAGAAGAATGGATCAATCTTGCTGATGCCTGCAAGACAGTGGAGCAAAAACAGAAGCTGAAACAGGTATTTCTCGATTTTCAAGATATCTTTTCAGTGGACTAATATGGCTGTGGATGCACAGATATACATTTGACCACCATACCAAAGGACCCTGAGATGGTTCCAGTATTTGTGAAACAATACCGGTTACCTCTCGCGTCAATGGAGTCACTCAGGGAGATTATTAAAAACCTAGAATCTCATGGGATAATCCGACCAATCCACAGTACCTTTAACAACCCGGTACTGGGGATACTCAAACCCAATGGCCAATGGAGACTATGTGCAGACCTGAGGGAGTTGAACAAATGGCTCCACATGCCAAGATGGCCACTTCCCTACAATGATAAAGGGCTGGGACAGATCCAAGGGTCAAAGGTGTAGACCGCTATCGACCTAACAAATGGTTACTGGCAGTAAACATGAGTAGGAAAGACCAGTACAAGCTTGCCTTTACCTTCGGGGCAGCAATACACCTAGACCCAAACCACTTTGGATACATAAACTCTGGCAATACATTTTACATATTCCTACAGAAGGCCATGCCTGATTCGGGCAAAAGGGGAAACCTGGCCTACATAGATGATTGTCTTAATCAAGAGCTTAACTGTGGAGGAACATATAGCAGAAATACAATATGTACTGACCCAGTTGCAGAAAGCCGGGGCACAACTGTCCTTCCAGAAGGCACAGTAGTATAAGACCTGTATGAACTTCTTAGGGCACAAAATCATCCCGAGGGTCTCAGTCCCCAGGTGAAAAAGGTGGAATCATTATTGAAATTGAAAGACCCTACTACTCTGCGAGAATTGAGTAGCCTTCTTGTACTCACTAATTATAGTAGAAAGTTCATTGAAGACTACGCAGAGTTCACTTGACCCTTGCTACATTTATTAAAGGCCAGAATCAAGTGGGAGTGGGGTCCAGAACAATCTGAGGCAGAAAAGCAACTAAAAAGAAGCATTTCCTAGGCTCCTTTTTTGGCTTACCCCATAAAGAGCAAGAAGTTCTTCTTAAGACAGGGTTCTCAGATACTTGCTTAACAGCGGTATTGTAATAAAAGCACGACAAGGTCAACAAAGTAATCTCATATGTGAGCAAGACCTTGTTCTCTGTGGAGGAAAAATTCAACGATTGCAAAAAGGCACTCCTGGCAATGGTGTGGGCGTTGAAGAATTACCACCTGTTTATTCACCAACCCTTGCAATACTTACAACGTGACCGAAATGTAAGTAATTCCAGAATTAATGCCTGGAATCTGTCCATGCAAGGCTTTCCTGTTGAGGTCAGATATGGCCAAAACAAGAAGTGTCCTCTAGCGCAATGCTTGACTGACTTGCATGTCTGTTCTCAAGAAAATTGTCTTGAGGATGAAAGTCTGAGGACCAATGACAATATCGAGATGTACTTGACTTCCCAGCACAAAGTCTTTGAGGAAGACACGTGTCAGGGGATATCCTCAGTTTATGTAGATGGGTGCTCCTACCATGTTGACAATAACGGGGAAAATTAACTAGTGGCTGGCATTGTAAATGCCTGGGTGAATGATACCCCAGAACCCTCTGCTGGTTGGAAAATAGAAACCTGAAGGAGTCAGGTGGCGGAGTTGATGGCTGTTTATCAAGCCATCCTAACTGCCGTGCACCACCAACTCCAAGAACAGGTCATAATCACTGATTCAGATTATGTCAGGAATGGGGTTGTGGAACACCTGATTAACTGTAAAAAAAAATAATTAGGCATGCTGTGTGAAAATAAACCACTAAACCATGGGACATTAACTTAACCTCTAATGAGATGACCATCTATTGGAAAAAGATCAGAGGTCACTCCAAAATAGAGCGACCAGACAGAACTGGAAATAACTTGGCTGACCAGTTGGCAAAAACCAGAGCCATTCACAGGGATTTCATAGAAACTGAATTCCTGTTGGCGGAAATCCAAGTCACTGCTGTGACCAGGTCCCAAACCCATGCCAGCAAAGAACTCTCAACTGCCCAGTGGAGTAAAGAAACCCCAGATGCAGATTTAATTGCTGCACAAAAAGAGGACCCGATGATTGGGAAATGTAATCAAAATATTGAAGACCCCGTGAATTTTCCTCGGACAGATTCCAATTATATCTGGAAAGAGGATCTGCGGGTGTTAAATAAGTTTTCCAAAATGTTCCAAATCTAAGACCGTTTGTTGGTAAGGAGATCCCTATCTGGATGTGACCAGTGGGTGGTACCTACCTCATTTGGAAGCCTGATGTTGAGTCACGCCAATGGCACGGCCACTGCCAGTCATAGGGGGTTTCATATGACA
The DNA here is from genome assembly GCF_040938575.1 of Ambystoma mexicanum. Lineage (NCBI taxonomy): Eukaryota > Metazoa > Chordata > Amphibia > Caudata > Ambystomatidae > Ambystoma > Ambystoma mexicanum. Next base: position 229,164,839 of record NC_090921.1, on the reverse strand, counting down.
TTAGAATTCTTGCACGAGGTTGCATACTGGCCATACATGGGTCAGGACTTCAGCATCTACTTAAAGGGGTGTCTTGTGTGTGCACAATTTCAGCGAAGTTCTCTCACACACAGAACTCCCCTACAGAAAAGGGGAATGACACTGCCTTGGTTGTATTTGCAAGTCAATTTCATCGGGCCTGTGAGTCGATTCTCTAGAGGAAACAAATACATGTTGACAGTAACATGTTTGTTTACTAAGTTGGTAGAATGTCTTCTGGACCCGAATTGAAAGGCAGAGACAGCTGTTGCACTAATGATCAACCACATCTTTTCTGGTTTCGCCTCTCCTGAAGGATTGACTCGGACCAAGGAAGGTATTTTACTACCCAGGTGATGACCAAGATGTGGGAGATTCTAGGGATAAAAAGAAAACTCTACATTGCTTAGCACCCTAGCCTTGAGCAGGGGAGTTGAGAGGTACAATAAGACAATTCTGGGCATCTTGAAGAAGTTTATGGCGGACTCTGGACCTAGTTGGGACATCTGGTTACCGTTTGTCCTGATGGCCATTAGATCCACGCTGTCTTCTGCAACAATAATGTCCCCATTTGAGCTCATGACTGGATGAAAGATGGTGCTACCTCAGTATCTGCTCTACAGAACACAAGAGCAGACCCTGATAAATGTTTCCACTGGCCATGAATACATATAAATTTAAGGAAACACCTTCAGCACACTTTTGCTTATGCTCAGCGCAATTTAGAAAAGTCAGCAGAAGGATTGAAAACCTACTATGAATTAAAGATTACCAAGAAGAAGTATGAAGTAGGTGACAGGGGCTACCTGTACAATTTTAAAAGCAACCAGACGAAGGAGCGGAAGTTCCTTCCCTCTTGATGCTGTGCCTTTGAAATCATCGATACAATTCCCTTGTTTGCCTATAAGATCTGCATCCCTAAAGGAGAACATACGGAAGAGAAATGTGTCCATATAAATCAATTGAAGAGCTGTCGCTCTAGGCAGGCTTTATGACCGATTGAAGAGCCCAGTGAGGGTAGAACCCAGGAACCATCTGAAGAATGAAAGGAAAGGAAAGAATGGAAACCTGGATGGCGAATATTATATATATATATATATATATATATATACGGTAAAGTAATTCATACTCATAAAGAATGTACAAAAATCAGTATGAGAAAAATGATTGTAGAAACGTACATGTGAGGGAAATAAATGTCAATGTGTTATGTGATGTTTTTGTGTCTATAATACACGGGAAAGAAATACACTTAAACTCCCTTTTATTCTCTGCAGACCCAATAACTCTTTACATTCAAAGCCTAGCCGTAGGATGTTCCAAAAAGGGAGAGGTTGCAGGACCAAACCCCAAGATCCAAAAAGGGTAGAGTACAGACCAGAACGCCACTCCCTCAGGATTGGGAAAATAGCAGACTTGCTCCAATGAGAAAATTAATGAAAATAATAAGCAAAAAGAAAACAAAAACGCCACTCTCCCTTGCTCTTTTCTACGGGTCACCCGATTCAAATACCCAGGGGTGGACTTGTGGGCTGAAAATACAGCCCCAGAGTGACAGGGATTGAGAGGCCATGTAATGCCCCATTGTAATAATGAAGCTGGCTGATGTGCATACCGATTGGAATATGCAGTACAAAACACTTCTTTTCCAACATGAGGCCCAGTGAATGAACGAAAATGGGCCTCCCTCAACTTTGTCAAAATGGAAAAGCATTCAGCTGAAGGGGAGTGTGTCTGTAATATTGCTGTGTCCAATGGATACAAAAAAGACATGTAGTGCTGCAGATGCTGTAAACTGGGAAAAGGTACATTTTGACAGATTTGAAACGACAACAGTATAGCATGGGAAATGATACACTGAAATGCTGTGCATTTAAAAAATAAAAAGGAAGAATCGTGCCTCACATTTAAAAATGAAGCCAAGCGACAAATTTCATTTGAGACAGAGAAAGACACTTTTCACAAATAAACTGACATATAAATGGAAAGGCATACTTTGTTTCAAAATGGATACTGGTTTCCCATGTTAAATAATAGCCTATGTGTGGACAAGTCAAGAGGAACACTCATGTCTTTTCAGCCATCAGATTAAATAAAACTATTAACACATGGACAGAAGCCCCATAGGCAATGTAAAATGCTACATGTAAACACATCTTTTTGATTGAAAATGCTATCTTTCTCAGAATTATGCATGTAACAGGCTGCTTTCCCCACTGAACTGCTGTGTATCTGGAACTGTGACCTCCAGACCTCTGCTGAGGCCCACTAGGAGGACAGGCCTGGTTTGCAGTTTAAAACACAAAGAAATATAATTAGATCAGAATTGTGGAGGTTGCAGATAAGCCAGCCAATAGAAACTACCATTTAGGGCTACTTGACCCCAATAAATGGCATCACAGAGCCTTCATGGATCTTCAGACACTGTGTAGAAACAGGCATCTACTGATAATCAGATGTTCAGGTCACATGTGACGAGGGAGATATGAAACTCATGAGGGGCTTGGGAATATGAAACTAGCACCTTCCATAGGTATGCATTGCTATTGATTAACATTGGTCCTCCTTTTATTGAATAAAAAGAGAATCATGAGACCCAGTGAGCTCATACAGGACTCATATTAAAGGGCATGCATAAAAAGCCTGCTGGATCCATGCAAATATTAACCATGTGTGATGCACAGAATTTGTGTTAGAAAGAAAACCATGATTCTGCCTTCTCATAATTCCGAGGAACTGGAAAGTTGGCGAGGTGATATATTCTGAAATTAATGTTTGAACTGTGAAGTGGCATATTTTTCACTATTTCGGCTCAGGAGCAAATCGTGAAAAACAATAGTTCCTCTCAGGAAGGTGGCACAGAAGTGAAAAGAGTATTTCATGATTCACCATAAAATGTAGAATTCATAAATATATATGTTTATGCAGTTATCTGAAAAGAGAAGGTAGTTGCCATGAAGTGAGATTTTTAGGGGAAAAAAGTGTAAAAACATGTCATTTTGAAATGATGCATCTTCCTCCTGCCTCATTATCTATAATACAGACCTCTAAACTCCTTGCCCTATCAACTGGCAGTGGTGGGATTTGTGGGGGGGGGGGAGAAAGAAGAGGTGCCAAACCGTAGTGTGGGAATATTCATAATATGTAAGTGCCATCAGCACTATGTAATATCAGTTTTCAATCTAAAAGACAGAAGGGAAAAAGAGTAGGGTAGACTGACAACAACAGAGAGCTGACACAAGGAGGGCTGACACCCAGGAGAGCAGATAGACAGTAGACCCTGGGACACTTACTGAGGACTTTTGCCTGGAAGCTTGGAGCCCTATCTGAGAGATGCCTAACATGGCTGGAGGGACCTTGCTGTGAATGGAGACCAGAGGTGTGAGCTACCTAACTATTCCTGAAAGAGGGTTTGAAATCTGGCTGGCCTCCTGAGCTAAGAACAGAGATCTCCCATGTCAAAATTCAAAATTGATCAAGATTACCACAGTGCACAGTAAATTAATCTAGTTTTTAATGTTATTGGGTAACCTTGCTGTTCATTTGAATATGTTAGTGTCCCCAAAACAAAAATCCCAACACCATGCATTCCCTGTGAAAAGAAATGGTCCCAAACAAATGTTCCCATTAATTCCAAATTCCCTGCATTTCATTTGAAGGTGTGTTCCCCAAACGATATCCCCATTGAATTCATTTCCCAAACCTTGCCTTTTCAAATACAAACCCAAACGTAATTCTCATTGTATTCACACTCCCTGTACCTTGCCTTCAAACTAAGGGGTCATATGTGGGGGTGGGGGTTGCTGGGACAGAAGAGCATTGTGATAAACCAAGCAAGCACTGTGTGTTGTTTAAGATTTCTTATCTGTTATTGTGCAAAGAAATCCTAGGTGTGTTCGGATTTCAAATCTTGAAATTCAACCTGTGTTTGTTGCAGTAACTGAAAGTTTATTAAGAAATACATGTCAGTAAATCCAAGCCAGTAATTTGAATTTGTGATTATTGTGTTGTTCCACGGAGTTGGTGGCTGTCCTTGTAATCGATTTATTATTGATTGTAGTAAAATTTCAATAAATATATATATATATATTATTACTATACACCGGCCTGGTTTCTATCTTATTGGTGATATAGAGGTTATCTACTGAATGGTATTATATAGGTGGGAGGCCTCGCTAAAGTTGAATCTGCTAAGGGCTTTGTTGCGTGCCACTTTGCTTGGGGGGGACCTCCGTGGGTCGGGAGTGACCGTCCCAAAAAATGTGAGACTAGTCAGTTGTTCCCAGAGGCTAAAAGATCAGAGAGACATCTGCCAGAGACACACCTGCCACATATCAAAGATAATGCCAGGCTATTTGTGCTGCATTAAATCTTTCAGAAGCAGGAAGCTACATGTGCTTCTCGCCATATGGCGAATATGAAAGCTCCCAAAAGTAGGGAACTCACGATCCCTGCACACTTTCACAATCCAAAGAAAGGCTAAATTATTAATTAAAAGGCTCAGAGTCAATTTATGTCTAATGACCTGGTTGGTATAAACCCATCTTGTAAGCATGCAACATTATCAGCATAATTTCATAGTTCCTTTGTTCCATTTTGTATTATATATAAAGTGTTGTATTCAATGAAATACATTTATTGTTGAGACCCAACACATTTTGAGAAATCATCTCTTCATCAGGTTGTTATTTCTACAAATAATCAAACAAAGATATAGATATGATTCCAAATGTGTGCACTAACAATCAACAAGAATACTTTGTGACACGCAACACAGTTCAATTCAAATTAATTATTGATATGATAGGTTATTTATAATGTGCTTAATACCCAGAGGTTTCGAAGAGCAGACCCGGGGATCGAACCTGCGTTGCTACGTGTCGTCTTGTTTCCAAAGCGAGCACGTTGCCCCTGAGCTATCCTCCCGAGACAAATATTCCAATTATTCAAACAAATATTTGTAGACAAAATTATTCACCTTAGAATCACCATGATAGTAGCACCCAATACCTGTAAGGTATAGTACAAAGACCTATGTATTCTATGTATAGTGCATTCCTATCCATACCAACCAATGAAATGAAAATATCTAAACAATTCAAGTGTGATCCTCCAAAGCCTCAATCTGTTACTCACCTAGCCTTGAAACTGTGATACTATAAGCTTGAGCAAAGATATCTGAGCAGGAAGCGGTACATTTAAAAAAACTGAAAAGACCCAAGGTCTTTCTGTAAAGTAAAAGGTTACTGTTATATTATGTTCACCTCTCACAAACATGTGTGTTCTACATAAGTTTTAGATAGAACTGCCAAATGTTATTACACAGGAATATAACCTCCTCAGAGATGTGTTGTTTATGAAGATTTCGATAAGTTAATACATTGTTAGCTCCAGATCGGGGCTTCAGTTATCTTCCCCTATGTTGCCAAAATACAAGTTCAAATATCTCAAATAGCAGGTGCTGATGTGGTTGAAGTGATTCCCTCTAAAGGGAAATAAAGTTCCCAATAAGTTTGGCCATAAAGGGGAAGTGATCTTCAGATTAGAGCAAAGAACTGGTACGAAATGAATTCCATCGAATGTTTTGCAACTAAATTTTTACCATCGAATGTATGTTTGTGTGGGTTAAAGGGTTCATTTTGTTTGGGCTGGGTTTGTAATGGTAAAAAACAGGTGGTTTGGGGGAAGTACCCCCCACATTTGTTTTACTAAAAAAAGCATTTGATGGTAAACATTTCAATAGAAAACATTTGATGCATTTTCTTTTCGTTGCAAACTTTTCGATGGAAAGACCATAAACCCAAAGAACTCCTAAATGACCGTGGGTTCTAGTGTCCATGCTCAACCACGACCGCCCATCAAAATCAGGAAAACAAAATGGCTGCTTTTAATAGTGGCTTGTGCATTGGACGCGGCGACGTCATGCCTTAATGACGCAATGATGTCATTAATGTACACAGACCGTCCGCTAAATGATAATTGCAGGACTCAGTCAAGATGAGCTGATTCAGCGAAATGTGCCTAAGAACAAGAGAAAGTTATGTGGTGCAAGTCGCTATACAGAATACAAAAAAGTATTAATAAAACAACCCTAATGGTAAGGCCATTCTGTCATACAAGTAAATGGGTGCAAGAAATATCCAGCAAGTGTTCCCTTTGCAATTCATGGTAGAATATGATCAAAATGATGATCCAAGTATGCTATTGTTAACATACTTTGTAGAAGCCATTCTGATAGCAACTGATTAAGGTATATTGTGGAAAACAGACAATAGCTGATGTTATTAATCATTTTAAGTGAGCCAGAAATACCTGATAGAGAAATAACTTGGCCATTCAGATATATTATGGCTAGGACTATTGCAATGTAAAGTTGGTGTATTACATAATATCCACTGAATTGGTACCAAAAACTCATAAATTGTAAAGTGTGATGTTCGATTAAGAGCATTCCGTTTTGAAGAGGGTCTGCCTCAATAGACCTGTCATGGCATTGTGTGAACTGATGGGAGATTCCTCATAAAATATTGGTTACTAGGTTGGGATCATAAAATGATTATCACCACTAGCATCCTAGTTATCTCATCCCTCTTGGGGGCGTACATTCTAATTCCCAATCCAAATCTCAGTTCATATATACAACCTGCTCCACAGAAATTAGTCACATGTGTCCAACTCTTTAGAGTTTACAGTCTAACAATCTTTGTTGGACTATGATGTTACCAAAATATCAGATGGGTATATATGCAAGTGTGTTAATGTTACAAATTCTTTTTTAAGAACACCTGTAGAAAATCATGTTAAACTGTTACCCACACCTTCTCAATGATGATCAACATTAAGATAGCTAGTCACCTATAGTTGGTCATTAATGCCAGTCTGTTTCTTATATGAGAATTTCAAAGGTATGGTCCAGACAAAATTCTTCATTCATTCATAGGGTGGCTGTTCCGACAAATGGTAAATCCAGTGCAACTTACATTGTGCCCATTTTTTTTGCCAAATCACCTCCTCTTGTTAGGGGATGTACTAACGACACAATCACACGTCTCATTTGAGCTGTTGTGTTGCGGCTATCTCGGAAATGTCTATATACAGATGATTTGATGTTTGCCATTCTAATGTTGGATTTATGTTCAGTCCACATGTCCTTGGCTTTACGTATAGTCTGTCCTACATAATACTTCACACAAGGGCATAGATAACATTCTTGCTAAGTCATGTAGCTTGATTTTTTTGCCAGTGTTGCAGTGCTTAATGTGGTCTGGTTTGATAATGCTGGAGGAATGCTGACAATTTAGGTAAGGAAATGTGCCTGATCTGGGTTTTTGAAGCACCCTCTGTGAATTATTTTTAAGAACTTTCTGACAAATGTGTCCCTTAGGTTCCACTCCCTTTATACGCCACCAGAGGTGGGTCGGGGAACAGGCGCTGTAATGTATGGTCTAGTCCTATGAGATTCCAATTTTTCTCAATCACTTTTCAGACCTGGTGACTTTGCGTGGAAAAGCATACGGTATACATAATCCTGGTGTTGTCTTTTTTAGGACCTGGTTTGAGCAGATCCAACAAAATGTCAGCATGGGGATCTATTTGATTAAACCATTCCCTTTCATAGTGGGTTATCTTCCATTAGTGGGTGGGGGGTAACATTGTGTAGATCCTTAGCATATTTGACAGTATATTAATTTGATTAACTCCCAAATAGATTGACGCAGGGGGGAGCTTGGAAGAATTTGAACCTTTCACCCTCTCTCCTAGCAGGACAATACAAGATAATAATTTAAAGTAATTGGGGTGCCTTGATTTTCCTTACCAAAACTTGTTTATAAACAAAAAATATACTTGCAACTCAAACTAAATTGATAATTGTCACCATCCCCAAACCTTGCCTTTCAACCCAAAAGATACTTGTCCCAAAAAACTTGCTTTTAAAGACATTCTTATCTTAAAATGAAATTCCCAATTGTGACCACTCTTTCAACATTGTATTTAAGCAAGGGGTACCCTTGGTCCCACAAACAAAAATTAAAAACTGCCAACTTCCCCAACGCAGGCCTTTAAGTGAAGGGGGGTCTGAAAAACCAAAATTCATAAACATCCCCATTTCACTGTACAGGCCCTTCAGTGAGGGAGGTGGAGGACATCTGGAAAACAAAACTTCGAAATTGTCCCCACTCCCTAGACCTGGCCTTTGACCAGAAGACTGCTGCATGTCATTGATGCTTGGGTTTTTGGGGCTGGGGGAGAAATGCTTTGCAAAAGTGAGACCACATGTATCCAACATTGAACGTGTGATGAATGTTTTGTTTTTAAATCAACCGTGTGTTGATTCCTAAACGACATCCTGGTGTAATATTTGCCACAGGCCTTTTTACAAATCTGTAATTTCAACTGTTGGCATTTTGAGTGCGCAGGGAACTCCACATTTCAAGTCTTGAAGTTGAACTAGTTTTCATAAATTGAAATTTGTGCCTATGTTTGACACAAAAAAAAGTTTCAGCCAGAAACGTGGAGACTATGTTCTAGTATTGTGCCATATTAATATTTTTATGTGGCTCTTTATGAGGCCAGTACTAAAAGAAAACTTAAGTGAAGTATAGTAAGGCTCCAAGATTGGGGGAGGAGGAACTCCCCAGGTTAAGGCCGGTCTCTCAATATAACGCTATAGGTACAAGAATTGTTCTCTTGCTCGGGCTCCTGTGTCATTTCTATTATTCTCACTCTGGGGTTTTCTCTGTGTAGTTCTCTATTAGTCTCACAATTTATGAGTACCTCGCTCTTTGTGCCTCACTATTTCTGTCCCTTTCTATTTTGGTGTGTGTCTCTCTCTCTCGTTGCTTACCCCAGTCTTGTTCTCACCGTCTCTTTACTTTTTTGCATCAGACCCTCTTTTTTCCCAAGCCTGGGGCTTGGGAGCATAGAGCATGCCGAAAATTCTCACACAGATGTGTAGCTTGGATACATTTTACTGATAGCAACCTACCATTCCTAGAATTTGGTAGGAAATTCAAACATTTGTTATGCCAGTGCAGAGCTGATGCCAGAAAGTCATCATACTGCACCATGTGCAGTTCTATGCAGATTTCACTTTAATGAAAGCTCTATGAGAAAAAAAAAATCTCCAATGGGACAAGACACACTTGACACATGTTGGGATGCATGTTCAGATCTCAGCCCCACCCTAGATAATTTAGATTGTAAAAAATATACTGTAATATGGAGAATGAGGAAAGGACAGAGTTGGGCGGAGGGAGGTGCTTCATTGATGGGAATCATTTATGGGAGTGGTAAATCACATAGGGGGAAACTAATTAGTAGTTTTACAATAGAATTAGATAGGCTACATGATATTACATGGCCTGTGGTAGCAGCCATGTAGTTATGGTTAAGTTGCTGTTACGCTCACCTGGTCTCTGCGGGAGCACTGGGGCACGGTTGGAGCCCTCCCTCGACTTGGCTCCCCTGTATCGGCTATCTTCCCCAGCTGCTGCGGAGTATGTTGTTCTGGATGCTGGTATTGCCCCTGGAGAAGAGGAGAGGCAATGAGGATGGCGCCGAGGTGTTACGAATTCCCTCGCCTCTTTCGTGCCAAAACGGAGTGCGCAAGAGCCTTCCCATGCAAGCTCACCTGTTTTTCTGTAATGCTGGGCTCTCCATCCTGCTTCCTTCAGCAGGGGCGCGTAGAATGGGCTAAGTTGCTTCACTGGCCTGCGAAGTGGCGATCCAGACCGGCTGTGACCAATCCACTTGGATGGTAAATCTTTGGTTATGGTTATTGTTCGTGTTTTAATAATGTCTTTAGCAATGAGTCTTGACTTGATGGTACCCAATAATGATTTCTTGCAATGTCTCTGCTCTTCCCTATAGGCGTGAAGATGATAGATCGGAAGCGTGGAGCGGATCCTGGGATTCCCCTGAGGATGATGGACTCTCAAGGTCAACAGGTAAACTGGCCGTTATAATGGAAGTCAAGACTCAGGTATGATGCGGCCAAGAGTTTGTTATATGGGTTTCTAACCTATTGTGTTCTTTTCCCCTTGTAGGAGCGGTCCGACGGCGTGTAGCAGAGTCCGGATGATTGAAGACGGTTCAGCGGCTCCGGAGGATGATACCGTGTTGAAGCGGGGAAGAAACTAAGGCTCCCGCGTCGCTGGAAGTCCGAATCATGAGAGAAAAGGCCCCGACTCAGATGGCGTGCAGGTGGGTGCGCGCACAACGATGGAGTGGCTGAAGTCAGGTAAGTGCGCCTTCAGCGATGGAGCGGCTGGGTCAGGTAGGAGCGTCTCAGCGATGGAGCGGCTGGGACCAGGTAGATGCGCCTTCAGCGATGGAGTGGCTGGAGTCAGGTAAGCGCGCCTTCAGCGATGGAGCGGCTGAAATCAGGTAGGTGCGCCTTCAGAGATGGAGTAACCGGAATCAAAGTGGAGAACAGCGGGAAGCGTCATTGCTGCAAAGAACAGTAACGTGAAGCGAGGGCATGTGTTTGGGCTGGCCTTATATAGGCTGGCTATGGCCCCTCCCTTTAGCCACGCCTTGTGGCTCCACCTTGCCCCGACCAAGGGCTCCAGCACGTACCTCCCAATGCTGTTCTACGTCCAAGCCCGGCACTGATGCATGTGCCTTAGGCACAGAGTGTGCAAAGCACACATTTTCATGAGCCTGGCGCCAGAGGTGCCAGGACTGGGTCCATGTGGACCCTGGGGGTGATGAAGGCCTGGGCCCTTGCCCAATGGCCATGACAGTTGCTCATCTCATAGTAAGAGCACTTTTTGGGCGGCTTATAACTTTGCTCCCCCTGGACGAATCCACACCAAACTTTGCAAAGAAAGTATATGGCCCACCCTGAATTTGTTTGCAAAGTTTGGTGAGGTTTGGTCCAAGGGGTCAAAGTTAAAGGGGGGGACCCAAAATATCTTTTTTTCCCATAGACTGAATGGGGAAAAAACTTTGCTCACGCCTACAGCTCAAACCGCTGGACGGATTTTCACCAAATTTGAGGCAGGAGCAACGGCTTGGTCCCGAAAGCGTGCTTTTGTAAATTTGGTGAAAATCCATCCAGTAGTCTTTTTAAAAAGACCAAAAAGTAGGTCACAAAAAATGTGTGATATATATGTCCGCTCCGCGGACACACATCCCTGTTCGCTCTGCGGACAAGTCCCTGATTGGCTAATCGGTTTGCCTCATGTCTGCGGACATGCGACGTGTTCGCTGATTGGATGATGAAGAGCGTGAAGTGCGTCAGATATTTGGAAATGGCCGCCATCTTGGATTCGCGGCAAGCGGCCGGTGTCTGCGGACATCGCGGTAAAAACATATTAAAAAACACAACATTGCACTTGTCAAACTTATCAAATAATCTCTGGGGAGGTGAGGGGTGATGAGGATGGGATGGGATATGGCTGCAAGAACCAAAAAAAAAACCGGGTGTTTTTTGCCGCGAAAGTCCACGAACAGTCTGTGTGTTCGCGAACAGTCCTGTGAAAGTTCGCGGACACCTCTGCATTACTGGTTTGGTGAAAAGCAGTTCTTGGATGGCTTATAACTTTGGCGCCACTTAATGGAACTCCTTGTAGATTTCTGACCTGAGTCTGAGTGAGTTTGCAAAGTTTGGTGGGATTCTGTCATGAGTGGGCAAAATTAGAGGGGGCTCCCAAAATAATGTAAAGGCTTATAAATGAGGTGCCATTTGGCGAATTAACACTGCATTTGGGAAACTGATAATATATTTAGATATAAATGTTTTTGCGAAGTTTGGTGGGATTTGTCAAGAGGGGGCAAAATTACAGGGGTGGTCTCAAAATATTGTAAAGGCTTATAAATGTGGTGCCATTTGACAAATCTACACAAAGGTTTGCAAAAAGATCATAGATCTAGATATAGATGTTTTTGTAAAGTCTGAATTCATTTTGTCAAGTGGGGGCTAGGCTATATGACGATTGTATGTGCATACATTTGACACTTCTGAAAAAATAAAACATGGCTGGATTTCCAGCAAACTTGCCAAGGAGCATTGGCAAGGACCTACTAGCATGGTTTTGCAAATGTGCCAGTGTTTTATTATTTGACAAGTGTCATAATGTAGCTACAAATAATTTACCTTTAGTGACGGAGGGGTAGCCTGTGGCCATGGGCAGTGGCCAGATTATCCGGGTCATGGAATAAGGTCATGATCTGGACAATCTGGCTACTGGCCATGACCACAAGGGACAAAACATAGGATTAAAATGGTCATGTCCACCTGGGACTGGCTTTGTGGTAAAGTTATTCGAAATTAGGATAGATCTGAAAGGGAAGAAAAATGTGCTTAATGGCAATATGGTCATAGGGTTCTCTTTTTATTGCCTTCTGCAGGCTGCCATGGAAAGCGAAGAGGGGCCCTGTATGGAACCCTCTCCTTCCCGTCCCGGTGTAGGAAGAACAATCCTCTTTTTTAGCACCCCGGGTTCCCGCTTTGGGAATCTAGGGTGCTAATGGCCTTCATCCCGCATTTCAGGGGCTGGAATGGGGGGATAATGGTCCAGAGTTATCCACCCTCTCTTCGCTTGGGCTGATAACTTGGGCTGCTGGGCTGGTATCCACCGTTCCAGTCCCTGGAACGCAGGACGAACACCACAATATTCCCATTAGCATAACACAAAATGCAAATGGAATGTTGGAAAATCTTATTGAGTCTATGTACTTTACTGAGAAATATAAAGTAGATGGAGTCTATACATTTTTTTTTGTTCTATTTTTTTACTGTGAAAGGTGGTTCCTAAAGGAATATGTCTTTTGTTGTTTTTGGATGTATTTTTTTTGGCAGGAGAGCTAAGAACGAAAGGTGGGGAGGGAAATGAGGGAAGAAGAACCAAACACGAATATGGAGGGGTAGGTGGATAAGGGAAAATGTTGCACGTGTGTTATTTCTAAGGTAGGGGGCATAGGTTTTTATTAGTCCAACTTAACCATAATGTCCCTTTAACAAAGGTTTTTCAGTGAATTTCATGGGTTTTCACCAGTGCATGCTATTTTCCTACAACTTACTAATATCATATTTCCCCAATATAGCAATGTTTGTGTCCAATTTACAAAGTGTTACCTTAAAACTCTGCCATTTGCCACTTTCTGGAATCATTTTCAACACTTCTATACATTTTTGCAACTATTTCAACTAGTTTTGCATCCGTAGACGTCTACGAACATCTGACTTCATAGCGGACCTTCCGGACAGTGCCACATGACCATACGCTGGCGCGCGGCATGATGCATGATGACGTGTCCGAGAACCCATATGCACTTCACAATAAGATCTTTGCTGGCGAATTTCGGGGGGTTTTCGGTTTTACTTGAAACCATAACGTCCCTTTAACAAAGTTTTTTTGCAGAATTTCAAAGGTTTCTATTAGTGCAACTTAATCATAACGCCCCTTAACAAAGTTTTTTCATTGAATATGTATATATATATATATGAACTAGCGCCGAGTTTGAGAGTGGCCTGAATCCTCGCAGGCTGTGTTTGAAGACACAGAACAACAATGTCTCATTCATTAAACATGAATTTAATAACATGTGGTATAGCTATATCAACTCAGTAGGGAAACATAGGTATAACGGGTGTAGTTATGTCTGCTCCCTTATCCCCCACGTGTTGGGAGCACCCAAAGTACTTGTACCTCCGGAATTATCACCCTTAGAGGCCCAGTGTTTGGTGCACTTAGCGCTGTGTCGGGTCCGTAGTCTGTTCCAGGGGCACAAAGTACAAGTTGTACTATTGGACAAGGACAGAGAGAAATGTGCAAAGGACGACAGTGCCCCTCAATTCAATACACAGCCTATGTTAAAATTGCTTTGAGTAGTGTTTGTATCAAAGAGATGGGAGAAGGCAGTGGTGATCTGTGTGGCAGGGTGGTTGGCAAGGTTTGGAGAAGAAGTTATATGGAACATTAATAAGAACTGCTCTGAGATATGGACTGCATATATACCTAAACTAACATGGATTGAAGCACGTGAGACTCCAGTAAAAGTGCAACCAGGGGATGAATATCAGTTTTGTTTCTGAGGGCACAGAATTGTTCCAGTAGGCAATAACACTAGGTGCAGTAAGACAATGTTCATTCCAGGTCTCGCAAAAGGAACAGCGGCATTAATGGACATGTACTGGGTATGTGGCCAACAAGCATAGCTTCCTCTTCCACCCTCTTGGCGAGGCACGTGCACACAAACAAATTTGCACTCAGCTATTCTGAAGTACACTTGACAATAGCATCTAAATAAAATGTGTTGCAATCCATTTAATCTTCTATCCATCCCCCCAAATGACGAAGAAGTGGTTGGTGAAGCTGAGAAGTAAGCGATTGAATTATCAGTCGGAAGAATCGTCCAAGTTGCTCAAAGCAATTCCAGATAAATACTGGCTGTACACTAAAACGGAAGTCATCTTCATGCCTCTTTTATCCCCAAGAATCCAGGCTGCTGCAAACGCCAAGTGGTTGCCGAATGTGCAATGGGAGGTGATCCAGTTGGCGAACAAGGCCTCAATGCTATCAAAAGTGAACTGAGGGTGATTTGGTTGATGACACTTCAAAATAGGAATGTCCTAGATCTCCTGAGGGTGATGGAAGGGGCCGTGGGCAAGAAGATTGGGCTGTCATGTTGCACATAAATACCCCTAATTGATGGGGAGAATGTATCATTGATGCACACTATAGGGGCCTGGCATAAACTGAAGACTGGTATGGAAAAGGAAGCAGGTGTGTAGGCCGAGGATTGTTTTCAAATGTTCCTGGCTTGGGGCACTGCTGAAGATAGTGGTTTTGATCGTGGTGCTCCTGTTGGTTTTGCTTTGCACATGCCAGATGATGTTTCGATGTTGTGCCAAGACTATTCTGAGGAGCGCAAGGAAGATGGTTACTATTGGGACAGGGATTCTCCCCCAGGCACAAAAGATGGGCAGGCTAAAACTGAGGATTCAAATAAGCCACACATGGTTAGAATTTAATGATCTATCCACCCCCACGGGACATTGAGATCACCCCTACCAGGTCCTGAAAACTACACTGAGCAATGGGTAGATTTATGGGGTGACAGGGACTGTATATATCTAACGTGTACCCCAGAGAAATATGCATGGGATGGGGCTAGTCAATGAAGATTTAACTAAATGGGGAATGTTGGGATGCATGTCCAGATCACAGCCCCTTCTAGACGATTTATATTGTGAAAAATATACTGAAATATGGAGAATGAGAACAGCACGGTGTGGGTGCATCATTAATGGGAATCATTGGTGTGAGTGGGAAATCACATGGGGGGAAGCTAATTAGTAGAAATGCAATAGAATTACGTAGGATACATTATATATATATATATTACACGGCCACAGTAGTGGCCGTGTAGTTATGGTTAAGTTGCTGTTTCCATAGGAAGAGCACTTTTTGGGCGGCCGATAACTCCATTCCCACTGGACTAATCCTCACCAAACTTTGCAAAAAAAGTACATGGACCACTCTGAATTTTTTTGCAAAGTTTGGTGATGTTTGGTCCAGGGGGGGGAAAATGTATAGGGGGGTTCCCAAAACATCTTTTTTTCCCATAGACTGAATGGGGGAAAAACTTTGCGCACGGCTACAGGCCAAACCGCTGGACGGATTTTCACCAGATTTGCGGCAGGGACTTGGTCCCGAAAGCGTTGTTTTGTAAAATTGGTGACAATCCGTGCACTACTTTTCTTTAAAATTATCAAAAAGTAGGTCTAAAAAAATTAGTGATATCTATGTCCGCTCCGTGGTCACACTTCCCTGTTCGCTCAGCGGACAAGATACCAATTGGCTAAGGGGCTGGTGTCATGACCGCAGACAAACAAAATCTCTGTCGATTGGCTGCTGCGAGACGTGTTCTGCATCAGATTGTTTGGATGCGCCCGACATCTTGGATCCGCCGATAGCGGAGCAACAACCAGCGTACACATGCTATATTTATAAAACTCTTTTGCTGTGTCACAGAGCATTGGGAAAGGTTCAGACAGTAAGACATGGGTGATCAATGCATTTGTTCAGGGGGTCGGTCTTCATGATGTATTTTCTATGGCCACCTTGTACGCACAGAAAATGAGGGGTGTAATAACGGTAGCATTTCAGTCCATGCAGTGCACAGGAAACTTGTAACTGTTGTAAGGACACGCGTAGTGGTAGCGAACATTGAAATTGACAACATGCCGTAATTGCACTACTTTTTCCTATGGCTATTATTATATTCATTAGTACGCCGCCATGGGTGTCACATGCTACAGTGGTTGTGGCCAGGGCCTAAAGTCTTGGAAGCATGGCCGACGTCCGAAGGCCGAAGGCCTTACTTCCAAGACTCTAGGCCCTGGCCACTACCACCGCAGCATGTCACACCCATGGATACACCCGTCGTATTGCGTATCGATTGCCAAGTTGTGGGGAGTGTGTGCAGTCTTGGGTGCATGGCCAAAGGCCATGCTCCCAAGAACAAGTTATAAACACCGGACGTCCAAGCCACTGCACACCTATCCGATGTAATATCTATGGACATACAGCTAGGAGTGAAGCCTCTGGCCAGAAGCACTGAAGGTTACCACACCTATAGAAAAGACCCCACTACCACACATCACTGAGGTGGTTGTGGGGAGACCCTGCACTTTTGGAAGGCCATGCACCCAATAACAAAGTTATAACCTCTTCATGATGTATTTTCTAAGGCCACCTTGTACGCACAGAAAATGAGGGGTCCAATAAGGACAGTATTTCAGTCCGTGCAGTGCACAGGGAACTTGTAACTGTTGTAAGGACACGTGTGGTGTTAGGGAACATTGAAATTGACAACATGCAGTAATTGCATTACTTTTTCCTATGGTTATTGTATTCATTAGTACACCGCCATGGGTGTCACATGCTACGGTGGTTGTGGCCAGGGCCTAGAGTCTTGGATGCATGGCTGTCGGCCGAAGGCCGAAGGCCTTACTTCCAAAACTCTAGGCCCTGGCCACAAACACTGCAGGATGTCACACCCAGGGATACACCCATAGTAATGTGTATCGATTGCCTGGTTTTGGGGAGTGTGTGCAGTCTTGGGTGCATGGCCGGAGGCCATACCCCCAACAACAAAGATATAACCTCTTCACTTACAATCCCACATGGGTTTTATCTAGTGCGGTGGTTGTGGCCAAGATGTGTACTTTTGGGTGCATGGTTGCAGGCTGTATGCCATACACCCAAGCCCGCCTCCACAAAAGGAAACTTGTAACCACTGGATTATAAGCCACTTCACAACCATATATTGAAATGTATGGACATACACCTAAGATTTTAGGCCCTGCCCACAAACAGTGCAGCATTTCAGAGCTACAGAGACACCCCTAGTATTCAACATCAGTCAGGTGGCTGTGGGGAGGGTCTGCAGACATGAGTGCATGGCCGCAGGCCATGCACCCAACAGCACAGTTAAATGTAGTGTACTTACAAGGCACACTGGGTGTGATATGGTGTGGTAGTGCATCACTTAGGCGGCTGTGGGGAGGCGCTGCAATCATGGGTGCATGGCCAAAGGCCATGCCCCAAAAAGCACATTTGTACGTAGTGTAGCTATATGCCGAAATGGGTGTCATATGGTGTGGTAGTAGTGTCCAGGATGCAGAGTATTTCAACAAAGTAATAAGCACTGCAGTTGTAAGCAACTATGCATTTTATATACTGTATACCCATACATTGATAATTTTATGGCCTCAAACTCACGTCTGTAGCCTGTGGCTACAAACTACTGCACCATATCACGTGTGGTGTTTCTGGCCAGGACCCAGAGTCTTGAGTGCATGGCCAAAAGCCATGCACTTAAGACTGAAGTCATAAGCAGTGGAGTTATAAGTGAATATGGGAGTGGTGTAATGCACTAGTTGTGTGCACGCCCTAGTGTCTTGGCTGCATGGCTGCAGACAATGGTCCTAAAAGTAAATTTATAAGTAGCTTATTTACAAGGACCATGGTTTTGATATGCAGCGATGGTTGTGGCTAGGAACTATACTCTTTGTACCTTGGTCGTAAGGCGTAGGTGGTAGGTTACACACCGAAGATGCAAGGGCCAGCCTACAGCCACTGCAGCATATTACTACCATAGATTAGACGTGTAGATTTGCATGTGTAGGAAATGACTGCCAATATACTTACTCCTTACTTTGTTCAGAATCCACATATATTTTTTAAATGCCTTTCGTACTTGGCGGAAGTATCCCTTTTTTAATTTCTGTGATAAAAGAAAAAGGTATGTTAGTCTTTGCTTTTTATGAAAACTTACTACATTGCATAATAGACAGTTTACCTTTTTTTTTTACCCTCATATTTAGTTTACAAACCAGTGTACTGTGCATTGTACTCAGTTTCTGTGTTTGCTTTTCTAATCCTCGGGTCTGGGGAAAAGAATTCCTTGTCGGATTAAAAAAACCCTTCATTTGCTATGGTACTACCTATTTCCTTGTTTCCTTTGAGTGTTTCCTTCATCTTTCTGATTAATGTTGTTTGTTGCCTTCCTGCTGATTTCTAACAACAGTTAGATACCTGTAGGCGTATTCTAACTGTGAATTTGTTCCTACAGATCTGTGATATTCATTTATTTGTGTTGTTGTTATATCCTGTTTCCTTCATCCTTCTGATTAATGTTATGTTTGTTGCCTTCCTGCTGATTTCTAACAACAGTTAGATACCTGTAGGCGTATTCTAACTGTGCATTTGTTCCTACAGATCTGTGATATTCATTTATTTGTGTGGTTGTTATATCCTCTTGGGCAGTTAGATACCTTTTGGCCTATTCTAACTGTTTGTAGTCTTTCACATACTTTTTTGGCAATCTTGGAGTACACATTATTTATTAAATTTTGGCTTTAAGAAGATTAAATACGTATTTGAAAGATTAGCTGGAAATCTCTGCTTTAGAGTAATGGTGCTATCATTACATTCGAACCATCCACATTTCTTTTTAATGTATGCAGTGTAGTGACCTGCATTGGTTGTAGCTCCTGCATGGTAGATTATACCTATTGTTGTAAAGGTTTTCTTTTCAAGTGACACTTCACCGTGTGTGAATCCAGTCAGTTTGCAGTTGTTTTTGGTACCATCTGCATTATAACGTAGAAGTATAAGTATTATGTAGGCACTATGTGATTGTATCAGTAAGGTGGAGCGATTGTTTGAATTGCAAATAGTACATAATCTGCCATGGTTTGCATTCTGTACAAGTTGCTGAAATGGAATGCTTTCACAATTTGGTATGGAAACATAAACACATCGCTCATTTGGGATTTCTTCCAGTATCACATTGCTACAGAGAGTGCATGTATGTTTCCACATGTACGAAATCTGGAAGATTTCATTTACAGGTATGCTTTTGTTTTCCAATACTAATAGTAAGTACATTAGAAATTCTTGTGGATCTTCTTGTGAGTTCATAGTGAATCTCACCATTCCAGCACAGTTGTCCAATTCTTGCCTTATTCCATAAACACTGTATGTGTTGTCTGGATTGCTTGTTGCATTTCTATAAAGCACTAACATTTGCAACCACAATAGATCTGTACTGTGCAAGTAAATATTGTTAACAATTGGTGGCAATTGAAATAGAATATTCATTGCTACATTTGCATAGCAACTTGCCCCATCTTCATTTGCAAATTTGAATGGACCAGCTAGTTCTGTATCTGAGTGCATTTTTCGGAATTTCTGTTCCTTCTTTGACGACGTCCCTGGTTTACATTCCCTAATAGGTTCTTCTTTGTTTGTGGTAATTGATGAAACTTTAGCTTCTTTTCTTTTCTTTGAGGAATTTGCTGTTGGATTCTGTTGCATTTCTGTTTCATTTAGTTTTCTTTTACCATGTTTTACTTTATCTGGAACAGGATATTGTTTCAGATGAGGGGTGTACAGTGAACACAGTCTATTGTATTCTAGAATGCAAGGAATATCAGCTTTGACTTTACTTGCATCAAAGTTCATTAGCAATAGACCGTCAAGTGTACGTAAGCGTGATAATGCGACGTAGCTCATGCCTTCCTTAAAGACTGTGTTTCCTATATCTATCAATGCTTTGTCTAGGGTAAGACCTTGGGATTTATGAATGGTAACTGCATATGTAAGAGTTAGAGAAAATTGCTCTCTCCGTACATACATGTCTTTGAAGAGAAGGAATCGAGCAATTGAGCGCCCTATCCTTTTCACTTCTGAAACTTTATCAAAGCGAATATTGACAAACTGAATGTTGCTGTCACGTGGGTATGATTGAAAGCCAACAACTGTACCCAGTGCTCCATTAACTAGCCCTTGCTCGACGTCAAGGTTACGTTTAAACATTACTCTGCAATTTAAGGATAATTTTAATATTTTTTCCAACCCAGCTGTGTTGGAGATGGAATTTTCTAAACTATTTAGTCTTGTTGTGGCTTGCTCACACGTGGGTACTGTCATACCATGTACGTCTAGTTTGTCTGTGGCGCTAATTTCCATTATTGGTTGAATTTCTTTATTTAACATTGTTTCATTGAATTTGAAGATTAACAAGGGGGGTCCTGGGAGTCCCTCTGCCAGACATTAGTCCTGGTTGCGAGAGACTTACCCAGAGTCTTTAGCTCACTATCTTTCACAGAGAAGAAATATCCTAAACATATCAGTCTTTGTCCTGCCCTGGGGCAGTCCAGCACCGAAATGCTAGGCAATTCTCCTCTGAACAAGAGTACCAACAGCATCCCCAGACACGTGTTTCGGTCTGGTTGAACCTCATCAGTAGGGAGGAGCTGTGTCTCTCTAAGAATAGTGAGCAAGGGGTCCACGTCTGGATTCCCCTAGTAACTTAGGGTGAGACCCAAAGTTACTTGCATATGCAGATTAACAAGGGGGGTCCTGGGAGTCCCTCTGCCAGACATTAGTCCTGGTTGCGAGAGACTTACCCAGAGTCTTTAGCTCACTATCTTTCACAGAGAAGAAATATCCTAAACATATCAGTCTTTGTCCTGCCCTGGGGCAGTCCAGCACCGAAATGCTAGGCAATTCTCCTCTGAACAAGAGTACCAACAGCATCCCCAGACACGTGTTTCGGTCTGGTTGAACCTCATCAGTAGGGAGGAGCTGTGTCTCTCTAAGAATAGTGAGCAAGGGGTCCACGTCTGGATTCCCCTAGTAACTTAGGGTGAGACCCAAAGTTACTTGCATATGCAGATTAACAAGGGGGGTCCTGGGAGTCCCTCTGCCAGACATTAGTCCTGGTTGCGAGAGACTTACCCAGAGTCTTTAGCTCACTATCTTTCACAGAGAAGAAATATCCTAAACATATCAGTCTTTGTCCTGCCCTGGGGCAGTCCAGCACCGAAATGCTAGGCAATTCTCCTCTGAACAAGAGTACCAACAGCATCCCCAGACACGTGTTTCGGTCTGGTTGAACCTCATCAGTAGGGAGGAGCTGTGTCTCTCTAAGAATAGTGAGCAAGGGGTCCACGTCTGGATTCCCCTAGTAACTTAGGGTGAGACCCAAAGTTACTTGCATATGCAGATTAACAAGGGGGGTCCTGGGAGTCCCTCTGCCAGACATTAGTCCTGGTTGCGAGAGACTTACCCAGAGTCTTTAGCTCACTATCTTTCACAGAGAAGAAATATCCTAAACATATCAGTCTTTGTCCTGCCCTGGGGCAGTCCAGCACCGAAATGCTAGGCAATTCTCCTCTGAACAAGAGTACCAACAGCATCCCCAGACACGTGTTTCGGTCTGGTTGAACCTCATCAGTAGGGAGGAGCTGTGTCTCTCTAAGAATAGTGAGCAAGGGGTCCACGTCTGGATTCCCCTAGTGCCTTAGGGTGAGACCCAAAGTTACTTGCATATGCAGATTAACAAGGGGGGTCCTGGGAGTCCCTCTGCCAGACATTAGTCCTGGTTGCGAGAGACTTACCCAGAGTCTTTAGCTCACTATCTTTCACAGAGAAGAAATATCCTAAACATATCAGTCTTTGTCCTGCCCTGGGGCAGTCCAGCACCGAAATGCTAGGCAATTCTCCTCTGAACAAGAGTACCAACAGCATCCCCAGACACGTGTTTCGGTCTGGTTGAACCTCATCAGTAGGGAGGAGCTGTGTCTCTCTAAGAATAGTGAGCAAGGGGTCCACGTCTGGATTCCCCTAGTAACTTAGGGTGAGACCCAAAGTTACTTGCATATGCAGATTAACAAGGGGGGTCCTGGGAGTCCCTCTGCCAGACATTAGTCCTGGTTGCGAGAGACTTACCCAGAGTCTTTAGCTCACTATCTTTCACAGAGAAGAAATATCCTAAACATATCAGTCTTTGTCCTGCCCTGGGGCAGTCCAGCACCGAAATGCTAGGCAATTCTCCTCTGAACAAGAGTACCAACAGCATCCCCAGACACGTGTTTCGGTCTGGTTGAACCTCATCAGTAGGGAGGAGCTGTGTCTCTCTAAGAATAGTGAGCAAGGGGTCCACGTCTGGATTCCCCTAGTAACTTAGGGTGAGACCCAAAGTTACTTGCATATGCAGATTAACAAGGGGGGTCCTGGGAGTCCCTCTGCCAGACATTAGTCCTGGTTGCGAGAGACTTACCCAGAGTCTTTAGCTCACTATCTTTCACAGAGAAGAAATATCCTAAACATATCAGTCTTTGTCCTGCCCTGGGGCAGTCCAGCACCGAAATGCTAGGCAATTCTCCTCTGAACAAGAGTACCAACAGCATCCCCAGACACGTGTTTCGGTCTGGTTGAACCTCATCAGTAGGGAGGAGCTGTGTCTCTCTAAGAATAGTGAGCAAGGGGTCCACGTCTGGATTCCCCTAGTAACTTAGGGTGAGACCCAAAGTTACTTGCATATGCAGATTAACAAGGGGGGTCCTGGGAGTCCCTCTGCCAGACATTAGTCCTGGTTGCGAGAGACTTACCCAGAGTCTTTAGCTCACTATCTTTCACAGAGAAGAAATATCCTAAACATATCAGTCTTTGT
Source organism: Ambystoma mexicanum (assembly GCF_040938575.1). Classification (NCBI taxonomy): domain Eukaryota; kingdom Metazoa; phylum Chordata; class Amphibia; order Caudata; family Ambystomatidae; genus Ambystoma; species Ambystoma mexicanum. Next base: position 229,141,844 of record NC_090921.1, on the reverse strand, counting down.
CCTGCCCTGGGGCAGTCCAGCACCGAAATGCTAGGCAATTCTCCTCTGAACAAGAGTACCAACAGCATCCCCAGACACGTGTTTCGGTCTGGTTGAACCTCATCAGTAGGGAGGAGCTGTGTCTCTCTAAGAATAGTGAGCAAGGGGTCCACGTCTGGATTCCCCTAGTAACTTAGGGTGAGACCCAAAGTTACTTGCATATGCAGATTAACAAGGGGGGTCCTGGGAGTCCCTCTGCCAGACATTAGTCCTGGTTGCGAGAGACTTACCCAGAGTCTTTAGCTCACTATCTTTCACAGAGAAGAAATATCCTAAACATATCAGTCTTTGTCCTGCCCTGGGGCAGTCCAGCACCGAAATGCTAGGCAATTCTCCTCTGAACAAGAGTACCAACAGCATCCCCAGACACGTGTTTCGGTCTGGTTGAACCTCATCAGTAGGGAGGAGCTGTGTCTCTCTAAGAATAGTGAGCAAGGGGTCCACGTCTGGATTCCCCTAGTAACTTAGGGTGAGACCCAAAGTTACTTGCATATGCAGATTAACAAGGGGGGTCCTGGGAGTCCCTCTGCCAGACATTAGTCCTGGTTGCGAGAGACTTACCCAGAGTCTTTAGCTCACTATCTTTCACAGAGAAGAAATATCCTAAACATATCAGTCTTTGTCCTGCCCTGGGGCAGTCCAGCACCGAAATGCTAGGCAATTCTCCTCTGAACAAGAGTACCAACAGCATCCCCAGACACGTGTTTCGGTCTGGTTGAACCTCATCAGTAGGGAGGAGCTGTGTCTCTCTAAGAATAGTGAGCAAGGGGTCCACGTCTGGATTCCCCTAGTGCCTTAGGGTGAGACCCAAAGTTACTTGCATATGCAGATTAACAAGGGGGGTCCTGGGAGTCCCTCTGCCAGACATTAGTCCTGGTTGCGAGAGACTTACCCAGAGTCTTTAGCTCACTATCTTTCACAGAGAAGAAATATCCTAAACATATCAGTCTTTGTCCTGCCCTGGGGCAGTCCAGCACCGAAATGCTAGGCAATTCTCCTCTGAACAAGAGTACCAACAGCATCCCCAGACACGTGTTTCGGTCTGGTTGAACCTCATCAGTAGGGAGGAGCTGTGTCTCTCTAAGAATAGTGAGCAAGGGGTCCACGTCTGGATTCCCCTAGTAACTTAGGGTGAGACCCAAAGTTACTTGCATATGCAGATTAACAAGGGGGGTCCTGGGAGTCCCTCTGCCAGACATTAGTCCTGGTTGCGAGAGACTTACCCAGAGTCTTTAGCTCACTATCTTTCACAGAGAAGAAATATCCTAAACATATCAGTCTTTGTCCTGCCCTGGGGCAGTCCAGCACCGAAATGCTAGGCAATTCTCCTCTGAACAAGAGTACCAACAGCATCCCCAGACACGTGTTTCGGTCTGGTTGAACCTCATCAGTAGGGAGGAGCTGTGTCTCTCTAAGAATAGTGAGCAAGGGGTCCACGTCTGGATTCCCCTAGTAACTTAGGGTGAGACCCAAAGTTACTTGCATATGCAGATTAACAAGGGGGGTCCTGGGAGTCCCTCTGCCAGACATTAGTCCTGGTTGCGAGAGACTTACCCAGAGTCTTTAGCTCACTATCTTTCACAGAGAAGAAATATCCTAAACATATCAGTCTTTGTCCTGCCCTGGGGCAGTCCAGCACCGAAATGCTAGGCAATTCTCCTCTGAACAAGAGTACCAACAGCATCCCCAGACACGTGTTTCGGTCTGGTTGAACCTCATCAGTAGGGAGGAGCTGTGTCTCTCTAAGAATAGTGAGCAAGGGGTCCACGTCTGGATTCCCCTAGTAACTTAGGGTGAGACCCAAAGTTACTTGCATATGCAGATTAACAAGGGGGGTCCTGGGAGTCCCTCTGCCAGACATTAGTCCTGGTTGCGAGAGACTTACCCAGAGTCTTTAGCTCACTATCTTTCACAGAGAAGAAATATCCTAAACATATCAGTCTTTGTCCTGCCCTGGGGCAGTCCAGCACCGAAATGCTAGGCAATTCTCCTCTGAACAAGAGTACCAACAGCATCACCAGACACGTGTTTCGGTCTGGTTGAACCTCATCAGTAGGGAGGAGCTGTGTCTCTCTAAGAATAGTGAGCAAGGGGTCCACGTCTGGATTCCCCTAGTAACTTAGGGTGAGACCCAAAGTTACTTGCATATGCAGATTAACAAGGGGGGTCCTGGGAGTCCCTCTGCCAGACATTAGTCCTGGTTGCGAGAGACTTACCCAGAGTCTTTAGCTCACTATCTTTCACAGAGAAGAAATATCCTAAACATATCAGTCTTTGTCCTGCCCTGGGGCAGTCCAGCACCGAAATGCTAGGCAATTCTCCTCTGAACAAGAGTACCAACAGCATCCCCAGACACGTGTTTCGGTCTGGTTGAACCTCATCAGTAGGGAGGAGCTGTGTCTCTCTAAGAATAGTGAGCAAGGGGTCCACGTCTGGATTCCCCTAGTAACTTAGGGTGAGACCCAAAGTTACTTGCATATGCAGATTAACAAGGGGGGTCCTGGGAGTCCCTCTGCCAGACATTAGTCCTGGTTGCGAGAGACTTACCCAGAGTCTTTAGCTCACTATCTTTCACAGAGAAGAAATATCCTAAACATATCAGTCTTTGTCCTGCCCTGGGGCAGTCCAGCACCGAAATGCTAGGCAATTCTCCTCTGAACAAGAGTACCAACAGCATCCCCAGACACGTGTTTCGGTCTGGTTGAACCTCATCAGTAGGGAGGAGCTGTGTCGCTCTAAGAATAGTGAGCAAGGGGTCCACGTCTGGATTCCCCTAGTAACTTAGGGTGAGACCCAAAGTTACTTGCATATGCAGATTAACAAGGGGGGTCCTGGGAGTCCCTCTGCCAGACATTAGTCCTGGTTGCGAGAGACTTACCCAGAGTCTTTAGCTCACTATCTTTCACAGAGAAGAAATATCCTAAACATATCAGTCTTTGTCCTGCCCTGGGGCAGTCCAGCACCGAAATGCTAGGCAATTCTCCTCTGAACAAGAGTACCAACAGCATCCCCAGACACGTGTTTCGGTCTGGTTGAACCTCATCAGTAGGGAGGAGCTGTGTCTCTCTAAGAATAGTGAGCAAGGGGTCCACGTCTGGATTCCCCTAGTAACTTAGGGTGAGACCCAAAGTTACTTGCATATGCAGATTAACAAGGGGGGTCCTGGGAGTCCCTCTGCCAGACATTAGTCCTGGTTGCGAGAGACTTACCCAGAGTCTTTAGCTCACTATCTTTCACAGAGAAGAAATATCCTAAACATATCAGTCTTTGTCCTGCCCTGGGGCAGTCCAGCACCGAAATGCTAGGCAATTCTCCTCTGAACAAGAGTACCAACAGCATCCCCAGACACGTGTTTCGGTCTGGTTGAACCTCATCAGTAGGGAGGAGCTGTGTCTCTCTAAGAATAGTGAGCAAGGGGTCCACGTCTGGATTCCCCTAGTAACTTAGGGTGAGACCCAAAGTTACTTGCATATGCAGATTAACAAGGGGGGTCCTGGGAGTCCCTCTGCCAGACATTAGTCCTGGTTGCGAGAGACTTACCCAGAGTCTTTAGCTCACTATCTTTCACAGAGAAGAAATATCCTAAACATATCAGTCTTTGTCCTGCCCTGGGGCAGTCCAGCACCGAAATGCTAGGCAATTCTCCTCTGAACAAGAGTACCAACAGCATCCCCAGACACGTGTTTCGGTCTGGTTGAACCTCATCAGTAGGGAGGAGCTGTGTCTCTCTAAGAATTTGAAACAGCTTGCAAGAGTTGGCATTAAGGCCATACAATTGACATTTTTGTGCGCTATTTGTTCCATAACATGAGTTGCACATGCATTATCGCCATAAAGTGCATGAATGTGCCGGTTTTTCCATACAACTTGTGCTTCTTGCGATAGTACACCAACTCTAATACTTTTTAAGATGTTGGCATTAGTGAGATCTGCAGATTGCTGCATTTTCTCAGTTAATTCTCTGTACTGGAAATGTTGCCAAAGGTTGCCATTACCTATGCTACCAACAGTTTTCCGGCAGAGTTTGTGGCCTAAGGTTTTAAAAATAGGTTCACCTTTCACTGGTGTCAATTGTAGAAGATCTCCGAAACGATAATGTGTTTCCCTGCAAAGAGTTCTTTGTTGTTACTTTTAAGTACTTCTTGCAATCTGAGGTGAATCAAAGCCAACATTAGGTTGGAGACCATGCTCACTTCATCTATTAGTAGCATTTTCATTTGTTTCAATACTCTGCATAATTCCATTGCAGCTTCTGCAGAAAGTTTGTAATAGTCTAATTTATTTTGATGCTCTACTGGAAGCAGTAGTAATCGGTGTAAAGTGACACCGCCTATGTTGTAGGCAGCTAAACCTGTGGGGGCAGTTACACCAGCTGACAGTTTGTTGTTTGTCAATTGTTGAAGGAACTTGCTGATGATTTTGATTAAGAATGTTTTCCCTGATCCAGCTTCACCACTCACATACAGCAGTATAGGTTTGTAATTTTGGCAGGTACATTCTTTATTTTCGTGTTGTACACCGTGTACAATTTGTTTTGTTACGTCTTCAAAAATGGTGCGCTAATCTTTGTTAAGTTTTGCTTGTTGTACAGTTAAGTCTTCTGTATCTTCTTGATACTGATACATGGTGTTTTCTATTTCTGCCATAGCTACTTCAGCCTCATTTGCTATTAGTGGTTGTCCTAGTGGTTCTTGACTTCCTGTTACAGAAGGTTGACTACTGTCGGAAGAGTCCCTATCTAGTTGGGCCTGAAGTTCTTCTTCTTGTTGCTGCTCATTGTGTAACATTGTTTTGTACTGTGTAAAGTTCACATCAGTGATAGCGCTTTCATTTGCTTTGAAAGCATCTTCATAGCAGTCATAGTTATCTAGTATGTCTTCCTCTTTTCTCAATGGTTTGAAAAGTTGTAACAGAGACATGTAATATAGTTCTTTCTGTTGAGGAGTTTTTAATGACAATTTTACATGATTAATTAAGCTTCGTTTGGTAAGTTTCACTAAGCTCCCTTCACAATCGGTCACTCTATATCTACGTTTGCTTTCATCGGGTTTTACATTATTTTTGTATGCAAAGTTTTGAGCTATGTGGTATAGACACATGCTTTCCAAAGTGCTACTCCTGTTTGGATAGTATGTGTCCAGTAAATTGTTTTTTAGAATGTCTTGGCTGTTGGGATCATTTGTGGCAATTGTTTCTATGTCCTCATATGATTTCAGCACTCTTTTTCTAGATTTTTGCCGGACCAAGACTTAGCTATACTATGTTGTTTGATTTTCCATACAAAGCAGTACCGGTTAAACGATCTTTTGCTTCACAGGCGCTACATTTTCTATAAGAGAGCATTTTTATACCTAGGCTGTACAATAAATGTGATAATGTTTTGTCTGATGCTAGGTCATGCTTGTTGCTGTTTGCTATGCATAGGAAATCATGTAAATCTTCCCATGCATATTCTGCACAACTTAGCATAACAAACCAAGTCGGTGGTGCAAGGTTTCTGATCATACAACGCATGTCTCCGTGCCGTCGGAACCAGTATTCCTTTGTACCACGCATGTTTGCAAACAAATTTGTTATACTTGATTGTAAAACCTCATCTTTTTCCTGTACTTTTTGTATTAACTGTGTAGCTGACATAATTTGAAAGTGGGTTCCAGATTTCTAAATGTGTGCAACTCCGTAACATAGCATTGCTGATTCACTTTCATAGAGTAGGTGGAATATGTATTAAACATTTTGTCTAAATCTGTGATCTTGCGAATACATTCGTAATGAGCGGTATACTGAAGCCCCAATCTGAGTGGGTCTATCATCGTATCTTTCAACTTTGCCAGTAAGAAATAGCAGTGGAAAAGCATGTGCTTCTATACTTTTTTCCCATATACTCATTGGTGATCCTTTAGTTTGTCGCATTTGGTAAGTTTCTAGTGCATCATCTATGCTTTCATTGGAATGCAATGGATGAATTGTGTAATGGTCCAAAAGAGTGGATACTGTAGCAGGATCCAGAAGTTCGAATTGTCCAGTTTCTGATGACTCTTGAATTATTTCAGTTGTTTCCCTTAAGCTTTCATCATTATTTATTTCTTTGTAGTACTCGTTATTGTCTTTTAGATGTTGCAATACTTGTCTAACTTTATGTAAGTCCACCAGTTGTTACCAAATTATTTTGTCCTTTGTTGGTACACCATTTACCAAGACTATTAAAGAATGCGCTATTGAACGTTGCACTCTTAGAGTGTGTACATTTTCCGTTAGATCTAATGGCAAATAAACTACTTTTCCACAAATGCCTTTCACCAATTCAGAGGAAGGTAATTTTGCTGTTTTTGGATGAAGGCGTATAATTGCTTGAAATGGGTGAACTGTTTGAATTATTATGCTCTCATACAAATTGAGTTGTTGCAGGATTTTTGGTAGTGGGAACAATTCCAAATTATTTATAATAGCACGTGAACGAGTGTGGTTGTTGTCTAATTTTGTAGTACAGTAACTGCAACATATTAGGCGTTCAGTTAGTTCATATTTGTTTTCTGCTAAAAGGTAGAGAGCTAATTCCAACCATTTAGAATCTTCATTGTCTTCTATTTTGTATGGTATGTCTACATTTTTTGTGTTCCTTTTGTAAAACATTCTACGGCAACACACACACACATGGTTTGGTACTTCAGCTGATGACCTTTTAAATGTTACTATTTCTTTTCTGTATGTGTGTAATAGAAGGTTGCTATGTGCAGAATTGTTTCTACTATGTTCTAAAACTATTGCATTTTGTAAGTGGCTTTCACTTCCAAAATACTTTCTCTGAATACGGTCAATTTCTTCTTGTAAGTATTTGGGTGGACCATGCAGAAGAGTGTTATTTAAATTGCCTAATTCTGAAGCTGGACTTTTTGCATAGTATATTTTATACACTAGATTTCTTACATTTGAATGATGTATTGATATCCTTTTGATATCATGGAAGGTGCTTTTGCAAATAGGCCCAGAAATGCAGGCTAATGAATGTCCTTGTAGTCCTGTGTATTTGCGCACTGGACAAATATCCATATTTTGCAGCACTTTCATTTTACTTTTGTCTTTACCTTTTACATACTGATTGAGGAACTGACGTAAAGATTTGAAAGCTTTGTTTGGAATGGCACACATTGATGTGCACGGCCATTTGTATATTGGACGGTGTGGTTCTGCTGAATCGAGAGTTAATTCTGAGTTTTCAGGGAATACTTTTGTAAGCACTGTTTCTTGTTCCATGATGGTAGTATTGATTTTCTCATACCCTCGTCCACTGCTATGGATGGCAATTGTGTTTGTTTGATTTTGTTTGCATGCTTCTTGATTAAAATATGGTTCTGTGGTTGTTGTGTGACTCCATTCGCCACCACAAACATTTAAGAAATTATTTTTGTTCTCATTCCGTTTATTGCTGAGTTTCTTTTGTAGTTTAGTACTTAGTTTGTTAGTGCTTTCATCCTATTTAACACTAATATAAACATCTTGCTTTTGAGAAGGATTGCACTGTCCATGAGTGCTTGTAGGATTAACTTTCTACGGTAGGTTTTGAGGGGTGAGGATGATTTCGGTCCTCTTCTTAGTAGATTCTGAAGGACTCTGTGACGAAACATTTTTGATAAATACTTGTTTTACTATGGGTTACACTATCAGGATTATTAGGAGCATTGTTAGCTGTACTGGTAGCCATTTTTCTGCCAACATTTTTGTGTTTTGTGATACATTTTGATGGAGGAGGTAAAATTCCGGTAGTTGAAGCTTCCTTTGTTTTGCTAACCGACTGCATTAGCTGGTTTGTTCTAACATTCTCTACAAACTGTACAACAGATGGATGCTTAGATTGGGCATTTTTTTTTTGCTCTACTTCTGCGTTCCTTTCTACGTAGTTGCTTTTTGGTAGGCATTCTTTGGTCTCTGTTGAAAAAAAGAAGGCATATTTTGGTCTGTTGAACAATGTATGTGTGTTGTGTGCATGCGTGCATGAGTCTGATGGGGAAGCTCTTTGTCATGGTGTGTGAATGTGCATTGGACTCTTGCAATGATTTGGTAAGGCTATTTTACTGTTTGTATACTACTACAATGAGCTTCAGATGAGAGTACAAAGTGGGCTAGTGGTGACGAGAAGCATTATTAATAAACGAAATGCCATAAACTTGCAACAGCAACTTCTTTTCTAAATCTAACCTTCTAAGGATTACGTATGTTATTTGAGTTCCAAAAAACACAGGATTTGTGAGCCATTCTGCCTGTTATTCTTTGTTCAATAAATGGATATTTGTAGATAGAATGGTTCAGAAATCAATGTTTTCTTTGGTGCCCAAATTAAACAAATAACCCACGCAGCCTCTTTGAGGAGTAGTTACAATATAAAGGTAGTATTGTACTTATTTTATTTTGCAAATTGACCAGGTTTCTGCGGATATGTCATCTGCAGTGTAGATGCTGTTGATTCTCAGGAGAATAGTCTTCACTGTGATTCAAAAAAACCAAATTACTTTGTGTGCCTACAGCAGTGATGGTACTGCACACATTAATTGGGCATATTTCGTCAGAGCATTCTACTTTCATATTTCAACCCAGTGCATGTGTGCATTTCACTTCACTCTGTGCAGCCTTTGCATGGTATTTGCAATATGTTAGTTGCAAGTCCTTCAAAATTGCTAACAATTTTAAGGTTATGAAAATGTCTTGTTTTTTACAAGGTGTACTATCTACAGGAGAGAGGTTTGTAAGCGATAGGGCATAGTAGTAGATGGGAAAAAAATGTCTACTTGCAAATTAAAAGCACGATCCTGAAAAATCGGGAGACCCTCAGAGGGAGATGTCACCACAGCAATCGGGAGCGCTTACTTTTCTTATACGATTACATTGCAAGTAGCATTACTGTAGGCCGTACGTAGGCCGTACACAGTACACAACTCCGACATTTTCTAATACAAAATCGAGTTTCACCCTAAATAGGCATGCTTGCAACGTATGTATAGGTTATGCGGAAGACAGTAAGAAGTCGTGCGGTTTGTCAATGATAAATTGGACATCTTGCACTTAAAAGGGGGAGCATTGGTATATATTGCCTATGCACATTGAGCGACATTAATTTGTTTAAATTAAATCATAAGGGTTGCATATGTTCTCTGATTAAAATATACATACCTGTACTTTATACTCATGCATGTGCGCATGCATGGAGCTGTACGTAGAAATTTGCAACACTTGCACAGTAGCTTGTGAAGTAGGTGCTTTGCAATGATATGCGACTTCCATTCAGAATTATCAACAGTAATTTTGAAGTTCGCAATGTTGATGACGGAGTTAGATTTAGCGATGTTCAATGTTATTGGTGGATGGTTGTGTGACTGCTTAGTTGTGTCCAATGAGGGACTCGATTTGCTACCGCTATTGAAAGGGTGGAAGGACTGGGTAAGAGTTACGTGCCACACGTAGGCAACGCTTTTCCGTGGGTAGGGCGTGTCACATACCGGTTTCTACAGCAAATCCTGCATGGAAAGGGGACTGTAGGCATCAGCCAATCAGATGTTCACATTACTCTTTTGTGTCGAAAGACGGTGCGTACACTGAAGATGGCAGAGGTGGAGAGGGTCAGGGTTTTGGTGTTTGGAGACATTTTTGTCCATGGCTTACAGCACTATGCCGAGAGTAGGCATGTGGCACACCATTTCGATGTGAGAGGAGTGGAGGTGGTGTGGAACGCTGAGACTGATGCCAATGTTGCGGCAATTCTGTGGCGTGGCTACATGGCCACATAGGAGGACGCGGATCCCGGAGCTCCTGATAATCCGACAACGATCCTGAAGCTAAAATAGAGCAAAGAAGCAGAAACAGGCCCCAACAAGAAGCCACAGCATTATGAATATGCCGTGCACGTAATGCCTGAGGAAGCGAGGGGGATACCTGCAAGATGAACAACATGTGACTGTGAGAAGTTTGACAGTGAAGGCAAGCAGCTGCAACAAAATGGCGCCGGGGCAAGAACAAAGAGGAGCTGGAAACTGGCATCCCATGTTAACGGAGCTTGGATCCCGGAAGGTGCCGCATCGGAAACCACGGATGAGAGGAGGCAGGTTGAGCCGGCTACATTGTGTCTGTGAACACAAATAGAAGAGTCAAGTGACGCACACAAGGCCTGATGAAGTGGAAGATACATTGTTGCGAGAACTGCAAAGCGGACGGAGGAGCTGGCATGAACCGAATCTTAGACACAAAGCCGACACACGGCTGGACAAGAGCTGACGTTTCTGGACAGGCCTGCAGTGTAAGCGGAGACAGGAAAGACAGGGAGGAGAGCAAATGGTAATGCAGACAGGCGGCATAGGCACGCAGGACACCCAGATAAGGCACACAGCAGATGAGACAGGAGAACGGCACCCGATCACTGCAAGCCCCGGATGGCCTGTCGGAGGTGAGCTGTGGGATATAGAGCAAAGTGAAACTGCGGATTTCACAACATAACCTTCGCCAGGAGGGGCTTGAGCGTCTCACACAGTGCTGGTAGGTAACACACTGAAGTCGAGCCCTAAATCAGCCCTACCTGCTGCTGGCCACCAGAGAGCTGGGCATACGGACTGGAACAAGTGACGGCGCAGTCCCTGGGCAGCGTTAATGCGAAAGTGGGCCCATATGAACTGGCGAACAACGCGCAGCGTTGGGCAAAGAAGGGACCTGGCCATAACAGTGCTACGGGGGAAGATGAACCCCGGCTGAAGACGGCCGCTCCAGCGGGGGTTCCTTCTTGAAATGGACTGATGCGAAAACAGAAAGGCAGTGTGCAAATCCCAAGGTTTAAGGAGGACAGTGAATGGACCATTTACAAGCGCCATTACCTTGGGGAGTGAGGTGGAATAAATATCAGCATTGCATGGACGGCACCTGGGAGCCGGGTGGGCCACGGGACGTGGACCCGAACTAAGACCCAAGCTGACAGTGGAGAAAAGGGCCGGAATCGGGCTGGTGCCCCCCTCCAGTGGAGGGGGGACCTCGAAACGTAGGAGCGGGGCCTGGCACCATAATTCCCCGAACACCGTGGACATTGTTGCAAAAGAGTGCACCTGGGGGGTGATGCTTGGCTGGCCCCCCCAGCAGTGCCGCACGACGTGGGAGCCGGTCGGATACGGCCCTAGAGGGGGCCGGAGCGCACGGGGAGGCAGCCCGCTGAGTGGACTAGTAGCTGCCAAGTAGAGCGAGCAGCCCGGACACGGACTGCTGCCTCCATATTGAAGCCCCCGCACTGGAGCGGATGGTTGTGTTACCCAAGGGACGGAGAGAGCAAAGTGGCATACCCAGGCCACTGGGCGTATGGAGTGACTGTTAACTGGCGCATGAAGCCCAAGAGAGGGCAGGTGAACACGAGCCCCCACACGGAACGTCTATTGCGCACATGCTGATGGCAGCAGGAATAGCACATGCCAGCAAGCGGGGACCCGTGCAGCGTGGCCAGATAACAAAGTAGGGCTGACCCACTGCTGGACACACCCACAGGTGCTGTGGAAGCAGGGGGAAACACCTTATACGAAACTGCGGGCTGGTAGGCCGAGAGCCAACGGAGAACCGGACTTGGGGAGAGCAGGGTCAGTGGCTGGCACCTAACCATTGGCCACCGAAGAGGGGGCGACAGACCGGCCGAGCATTACTGCATGGGTGCTGGTGTGTGGGAGGACAGAGTCCACTCTGGGAGTGTGGTGAGTGATGAGAATATGCCCAAATAAAGCAGAAGCGACCCCTGAGCACTATGAATGGCCTGACGCCACGTTGGCTGTCGAGAGTGGGGTGGCACCGCGGGCTCAAGCCTGTATAGCACAGTACAATGACTTCCAAAATTGTCAGACCCAGGAACAAGCAGCCCACGCTGGATGCCTACGCCAAGACATCCCCAGGGGCGGAAGAGGGCAGAAGTAAAGATGACACTACCACGGCGATGGCGGAAACACCGGGCATGATTCAGGAGGTGCTGGCAGTGATTGCGGACCTGAAAGTCGCTTGGGAGACCAAGCTGGGCCAGGCAATGAACGAACTAAAAGTGGGACTAGACCTCAAGATAGGCGTGCCTCCTGGAGCTCGGGAAGAACACGTCCTCTCTTGCCGGTGACCAGGATTGCGAGCGGTGCTTCTTGGGCGCATGCGCAGTAGCGCGCGTGTGGTCCTGTTGCTCCCAGCAGGGCCCTGAAGCACAGGCCTGCTGGGAGATGTAGTTTCCGGGCGGTTCTCCATCCTTGGGCCTTCTTCCTGCAAAAAGGATGGAGAACACGCCTGGACAAGCTGTTGGCACAACTAAAAGCCTTCCTGCCTCCTCCCAGGCCCCCCACAACACTGCCAATAGCTCCAGCCCTGACAGTACTCCCCCTCCCTCCAGCAGGCCCTGGTTTAGCAGGGTTTAACAGATGAAATTGGCGGAGGAGTCGAGGAGCATGAATGTTACCTGCGGGCTCCCAAGAGCGATCTTCTGGGCCGTACCCTTTCCAGTCTACCAAATACCATAGAGACCCCTGCCTCCGGCGTGAATTCAGGATATTGTGCACTTCGTATTCTGGGACGCCATCTATTAAGACAGGTGGGGGTCTTTTGGATTTTATGGAGGCTGGGGCTGGTTTTAACAAAGAGATGTGAAACACTGGGTGTATCTTCATGGATGAGGGTAGGATTAGTTTTACTGCCACAGGGCCAACAAGAGCCTCAATTGGGAATGGACCAATGAAACGGGGGCAGAACTTGCAAGAACCTTGTAGATGTAAATTGCGTGTCGAAAGCCACACCCGATCCCCCACCTGATATTGTGGACCCGATCTTCTTTTCTTGTCAGCATGATGTTTATAAGCTGCTTTGGCGAGATTTCGGTTGTGCTGTGCAGTTCGCCAGACGTACTCCAACTGTTTCTGCCTCTCACAGGCTGCGGGTACCTCGGGTATTGATCCCTGAGGCACAGGCTGAAATCGGGGAGGATAGCTGTAGGCACAATAAAATGGGGTAACCTTGGTTGATGCATGTACTGCGTTGTTGTAAGCTAGTTCGGCCAGCCAAATCACTTCTGCCCATTCGTTTTCTTTTCCTTGTGTTAGGCACTGCAAATACTGTTCCAAAGTTTGTTTAGTCTCTCGGTTTGACCATCGGTTTCTGGGTGGTAGCTGGTAGACAACCGAATCTCTATTCCTACAGATTTGCAAAACGCTTGCCAGAATCGTGAAGTGAACTGGGGTCCCCGATCTGAGACTATCCCATAAGGTAGGCCGTGGAGTCGTACCACATTTTGTAGAAATAAGTTCGCTATTGTGCTGGCAGTTGGAGTGCCCTTGCATGGTATAAAATGAGCCATTTTGGTTAAATAGTCCACCACAACCAGGATAGCTGAAAATCCCTGACTAGGTGGCAGATCAACAATTAAATCCAAAGACACTGTATGCCACGGTGCTGGAGGAGTAGGAAGGGGTTGCAATGGACCCGCAGATTTCCTGTGTTCGGTCTTGTTCCTTAAACAAGTTTCACATCCTGATATGTATCGTTGCACGACTTTTTGTAAACTAGGCCACCAGAAATGGCGCATGCGTAGCTCCTTGGTTTTCAGTGTTCCAGGATGACCCTATCCACGACTGGGTTATGGAGTCGTAGCCACGCTAAGCCCAAGATGAACCCAAATTGAGGTGCCGTGATCAAATCGAACTCGATGATCTCTCGATGTCTTTTTCCGCACTCGAGCTCCATGGGTTGCGTGTGTTGGGTGATTGGGCCTGAAACCAATGGCGATCCGTCCACTGACTTTACTGGTTCTGGCTGTTTCTTAGTTCTCAACGGAAGTCCTAGTCTTCTCGCTACTTGGTCATCCACGAAGTTACCCGTGGCCCCGGAGTTGACCATTAGCGACACTGGTATACGTTTTCCTTGCACATTTAGATGACCGGCCAGCATTATGTGAACAGACGGAGTGTGATGTACGTTTGCTAGCATCTTTGGGGTATCTTCAGATTTGCTCGCCCTCACCCCCTTCATAGACGAGCTGCCGCGTTTCCCGACGGGATTCCTTTGGTGGGTGGTTTATTTGTACATTCTCGGACAAAGTGGCCCGATTTACCACAATAGAGACATAATTTGTCTCTTCTTATTCTCTCCTTCTCCTCTTTAGTCAAAGGGCCTCGTACAGTTCCGATCTGCATCGGTTCTTCGGTTCCTTTTTCTGACACCTTGTTGGATTTTTGTTGATCTAGCTGGACCATAGGTTTATTGTCCCATTTACGACGGTCTTGGTGACGTTCACTTTGTCTCTGGTCTAATCGTAGTGCCAGATCTATCATGGTAGAACAGTCCCATAGGTTTATTGTCCCATTTACGACGGTCTTGGTGACGTTCACTTTGTCTCTGGTCTAATCGTAGTGCCAGATCTATCATGGTAGAACAGTCTTCAGGCTGGGGGTCGACTTGTTTCAGCTCCTCTCTTAGACCCTGATAGTACAGGGCCATTCTTTTCTCCTGTGGCCAATCGGTCTCTACTGCTAACCGATTAAAGGCTGTCACATACATCACCAAGTCCTTGCTTCCTTGCCTAACCTGCAACAACTCCCGATCCTTAAGCAATGTCGCAGCCCTGCGGTTGAATATTTTACCAAACTCTTCTAAAAATGTATCCCAGCTGTACAACAAGGCATCATCCTTGCGAACCAACGGTGTCGCCCATGAAGCTTCATCTCCCGTCAGGTAGGATATCACAAACGCGGTACGAGATTGAGGAGTTCTGAACACTATGGGTTTGGTCAAAAAATGTAATTGGCACTGCATGATGAACTGGTCAAAATTCTGTGGGTCCCCATGGTACCTCTCGGGGGCAGCAAGTGGCAAAGACGTCTCCGTGGCTACCTGTACTTGTACTGGAGTTGGTGGGGGTTGTCTAGGCAAAGGCGTTGCTTGGGCCTGGGTCTGGATAGTCAGGGTATGAACTTGGCCTGCTAGATTCTGGTAATCCTGCCTGGTTGCCGCTAATTCGGCTTTCAAGTCTTGGAGAAGGGCTACTACGTCTGCCATTATTGTGCTGCCTGGGCGCCAGAAGATACATGGGCTCGCAATTCTGTCAGGTCCTCACTCCTCTTGACAGGCGCAGAAGCAGCACAAACACCTCCCTCCCCATTGAGTCTTGGCACCTGGGAAATAGAAACCGCAGGCCTCTGTAACCCTCTGGGGAAAGAGGGTTAGGGTCCGTTGAGTGGATGGGTAGAGGGAGTTCAGGATGACCGGAAAGAGGTTCAGGGAATAACAGTGGATGGGTAAGGGGAAATTAGGGTAACATACTCCTCGACTCCTGTGCCGATCTTGCAGGTGATCGTTTGAAGTTACACCGCCCTCTCACACACACATCCTAGTATCACACACTCAGAGATTATTCTTTTAGAAGGCTTTTGTATTGGAGCCTCTAATCAATAATCACCATTTGCTCTGGTGTTACTTTTGGTTTCACAATGCTTGCCTAAAAAATCATGAATGACTCAGCGTTTCACCTTCATTCCTACATAAAGGTAAACCCTCCCAGCATCTTGTCATCTTGTGGTAACTCCCACCGGTATGCAAATCACAAGTACCCCACATTACCCCATATGCAGGCAGCAAACAAATAACATGCACTCAAAGTGCTAAAACACTTAGCTCTGGCTTCTGCGTGAGTTCGAGGTCCTTTGGCCTTTTCATGTTGACGGGCTGTGATACGTCTCACCGAATCCGATTCAACAACAGGCTGTGAATAGCAAAACAAAGTCAGTGCACGTGCGTGCGAAAAAAGTTGTTCCTTAGGAACGTTCCCTGAGGGCTTTAAGATTGTTAAATGGTGCGGTTACTTCACCGCCAAGCCTACTCCAACTTAGGGTTAGTATTCATGCTCTGCATGCAACAAGCAAACAGGTTTTCTCGTGCTTCAAATAAGCCTAGAAACTTAAGTCTTGTAGCGCGTAGCGCGTCTCCCTCCAACAGGATGAATCAGCTGTTCTAGATAAAACGTGTACTTAGCTTTTTATGTACGCGGGGCCGGGGATGTAGCAGGCGGGCGGTGCCCCGCGTAGGCGTGCCTCCTGGAGCTCGGGAAGAACACGTCCTCTGTTGCCGGTGACCAGGATTGCGAGCGGTGCTTCTTGGGCGCGGCTCGCGCATGCGCAGTAGCGCGCGTGTGATTCTGTTGCTCCCAGCAGGGCCGTGAAGCACACGGCCTGCTGGGAGATGTAGTTTCCGGGCGGTTCTCCATCCTTGGGCCTTCTTCCTGCAAAAAGGATGGAGAACACGCCTGGACAAGCTGTTGGCACAACTAAAAGCCTTCCTGCCTCCTCCCAGGCCCCCCACAACACTGCCAATAGCTCCAGCCCTGACAGTACTCCCCCTCCCTCCAGCAGGCCCTGGTTTAGCAGGGTTTAACAGATGAAATTGGCAGAGGAGTCGAGGAGCATGAATGTTACCTGTGGGCTCCCAAGAGCGATCTTCTGGGCCGTACCCTTTCCAGTCCACCAAATACCATAGAGACCCCTGCCTCCGGCGTGAATCCAGGATATTGTGCACTTCGTATTCTGGGACGCCATCTATTAAGACAGGTGGGGGTCTTTTGGATCTTATGGAGGCTGGGGCTGGTTTTAACAAAGAGATGTGAAACACTGGGTGTATCTTCATGGATGAGGGTAGGATTAGTTTTACTGCCACAGGGCCAACCAGAGCCTCAATTGGTAATGGACCAATGAAACGGGGGCAGAACTTGCAAGAACCTTGTAGATGTAAATTGCGTGTCGAAAGCCACACCCGATCCCCCACCTGATATTGTGGACCCGATCTTCTTTTCTTGTCAGCATGATGTTTATAAGCTGCTTTGGTGAGATTTCGGTTGTGCTGTGCAGTTCGCCAGACGTACTCCAACTGTTTCTGCCTCTCACAGGCTGCGGGTACCTCGGGTATTGATCCCTGAGGCACAGGCTGAAATCGGGGATGATAGCTGTAGGCACAATAAAATGGGGTAGCCTTGGTTGATGCATGTACTGCGTTGTTGTAAGCTAGTTCGGCCAGCCAAATCACTTCTGCCCATTCGTTTTCTTTTCCTTGTGTTAGGCACCGCAAATACTGTTCCAAAGTTTGGTTTAGTCTCTCGGTTTGACCATCGGTTTCTGGGTGGTAGCTGGTAGACAACCGAATCTCTATTCCTACAGATTTGCAAAACGCTTGCCAGAATCGTGAAGTGAACTGGGGTCCCCGATCTGAGACTATCCCATAAGGTAGGCCGTGGAGTCGTACCACATTTTGTAGAAATAAGTTCGCTATTGTGCTGGCAGTTGGAGTGCCCTTGCATGGTATAAAATGAGCCATTTTGGTTAAATAGTCCACCACAACCAGGATAGCTGAAAATCCCTGACTAGGTGGCAGATCAACAATTAAATCCAAAGACACTGTGTGCCACGGTGCTGGAGGAGTAGGACGGGGTTGCAATGGACCCGCAGATTTCCTGTGTTCGGTCTTGTTCCTTAAACAAGTTTCACATCCTGATATGTATCGTTGCACGTCTTTTTGTAAACTAGGCCACCAGAAATGGTGCATGCGTAGCTCCTTGGTTTTCAGTGTTTCAGGATGACCCAATCCACGACTGGGTTATGGAGTCGTAGCCACGCTAAGCCCAAGATGAACCCAAATTGAGGTGCCGTGATCACATCGAACTCGATGATCTCTCGATGTCTTTTTCCGCACTCGAGCTCCATGGGTTGCGTGTGTTGGGTGATTGGGCCTGAAACCAATGGCGATCCGTCCACTGACTTTACTGGTTCTGGCTGTTTCTTAGTTCTCAACGGAAGTCCTAGTCTTCTCGCTACTTGGTCATCAACGAAGTTACCCGTGGCCCCGGAGTCGACCATAGACGAGCTGCCGTGTTTCCCGACGGGATTCCTTTGGTGGGTGGTTTATTTGTACATTCTCGGACAAAGTGGCCCGATTTACCACAATAGAGACATAATTTGTCTCTTCTTATTCTCTCCTTCTCTCTTTAGTCAAAGGGCCTCGTACAGTTCCGATCTGCATCGGTTCTTCGGTTCCTTTTTCTGACACCTTGTTGGATTTTTGTTGATCTAGCCGGACCATAGGTTTATTGTCCCATTTACGACGGTCCTGGTGACGTTCACTTTGTCTCTGGTCTAATCGTAGTGCCAGATCTATCATGGTAGAACAGTCTTCAGGCTGGGGGTCGACTTGTGCCACTAAATCCTTCAGCTCCTCTCTTAGACCCTGATAGAACAGAGCCATTCTTTTCTCCTGTGGCCAATCGGTCTCTACTGCTAACCGATTAAAGGCTGTCACATACTCCTCCCAGGCCCCCCACAACACTGCCAATAGCTCCAGCCCTGACAAGATCGGAGCGGTCCAGGAAGAAGTTACTCTGCTGAGACAGGACGTGAGGACGCTCGCAGAGCGCACTGGAAACTTGGAAAAGGAGATGGCCCCTAACACAACAGCATATGCCGCCCACGGGTTGGAACTACATGCCCTGGTGCAGCGTGTGGGCAATCTGGAGAATAGGGCGGAGGAGGCAGAAGGGCGCGCTAGACGCAATAACATTCGTATTGTGGGCTTACCAGAAGGAATGGAAGGGCCGAATCCAATGGAATACGTGGAATCAATGCTTCTGCAGGAAATTACTGGCGGAGCACTAACCCAGGGGTTTGCAGTTGAAAGAGCGCACAGGGCCCTGACAAGGAGACCACCCCCAGGATCCCACCCACGACTGCTGATTGCAAAGATCCTGAATTACCGGGATCGGGAGAAGATACTTGAATTCTTACAGAAGGGAGGTACTATCGAAAGAGGGCCTGTGAAAATCACGGCGTACCCAGGCTACACTTTGCATGTGCAACGCAGCAGGATGAACTTTGGGTCGTTGAAAAGGAGATTGAGAGAAGCTGGCCACAGATATATGCTGCTTTATCCGGCCAAACTGAAAGTGTTCTATAAGAGCAAAACCCTGTTTTTTGAGATGCCGGAAGATGCTATGGACTGGCTGGACATGCAGGGTCGCCCCCAAGAACGGGGTACCCAGACAGCGGCGGAAAAAGATAAGTAGCGCGCAGCTGGGTCGTCTCTGGAGACATCGCATGAGACACTGGGACTGGAATATAGTATTGAATAGAGCCTGTGGGAATGTGCTGCAGAAATTATGTGCTGATAATACCCGCTAGCAGCTACTACTCATAATTAGATGAGTTAGACCGTGACACCCCGCAGGGTCTTAGCTCTCGGTCCACGAGACAGGACAGGACCAGACGCGGGTGGGCCTGAAATCCAGGGATGGAGCTGGGCACTCATTGGGGTGGGCAAGGGAGGGGGGAGAGGGGAGGTTGTGTGCAGTGGGGTAGGGTTGGTAAGAGGGGGGGCGTTGTTGAAGTTGGGAAAATTAAGAGTCGTAAAATGGGCCATCGAAGTAGACACCAGAGGGAGTGGAGAGAAGAAGAACATCAAGTCAATGGCATCGGGTAATCTCAGAGTCGTGATCTGGAATGTGCGGTGCCTCAATAATTACCTCAAACGGAATAAGGTGATGATGTACCTAAAGAGGATGCGGGTTGACATAGCTCTGCTGCAGGAGACCCACCTCACCCAGGAGAAGTTAGAGGTGGTCAGGAGGAAATGGAGGGGTAATGTCATAGGGGCCACATATTCGGCATATGCAAGAGGGGTGATTACATGGGTGGCACCGCATGTGCCATTTCAGCTGCTCAGTTCGACGATAGACCCAGAAGGTAGAATGGTGGTGGTGGCGGGACTCCTGGAGAGCAGGGAAATGAGCATTATAAATTTGTACGCCCCTAACCACGATACAGCGACATATTTTAGGTCCCTATATAGTAAAATTAGTCCCCTGGTAGATGGTGCAGTGGTGTGGGGAGGAGATTTTAATTGCACCCTGAACCCCAGAATAGACAGGTCAGACAACAAATCAGAGAAGCTGGCGCCAGCAGCCAAAGCGCTGAGGACACTGCTGACAGACCTCGGCCTAGAAGATGTTTGGAGACGTTTGCACCCAGCGGACAGGCAATATTAACATTACGCAGCACCACACGACCTGCACACAAGGCTCGATTATGTGTTTGCTGCGTCCAAAATAGTAGGAGAAATGGTGGGAGCGGAGTACAAGGCCCGGGTGCTGTCCGTCCATTCGCCTTTGGTTGTAGAGTGGCAATATCAACCCCCCAGAGCGCGAATCCCGACATGGAGGCTCAGAACTGAGGCTCTACAGGATGCAGGATTTTGAGAGGATTTGAGGGAGGCCATTGAGGAATACTTTGAAATTAATATGGGCAGTGTACGCTCTGTGGGAACAGTATGGGAGGCATTTAAGGTGGTGGTGCGTGGGGTGGCTATATCAAAGTCTAAGGGGCTCCAAGGGGGTATTGAACAGGAACTGCAGAAAACAGAAAGAGAGCTAGAGAGCTTGACACAAAGTGAGGGGACTACCCGAGAGGACAGCGCCAAGATACAGGACCTACAGGTGGCTTGTGGGGAATTCTGGGACAGATTATGCAGGCTAAACTATAAGAAATACACGGAGAGGCTACATGCAGGGGGGGGATAAGCCGGGTATATTACTGACCTGGTTATACAAAAATGAGACCCCTCGCCCGGTGATCAGAGGGGTCAGAGACGCGGAAGGTCAAATTTATAACACCCAGGAGGGGGTGAACGAGGAGTTCCTCAGGTATTATAAATGACTATATGAGGACGCAGGAGAAGAAATGAGTCAGGAAATACAGGATACGATAGAGGACATAGGGCTGCCCACCCTAGATGACCTAGAACGCACAGAACTAAACGCCCCCATCAATGCGGACGAATTGGAGGCGGTAATCCAACACCTACCCACATGTAAAGCGCCGGGGTCGGATGGGTTACCCAGCGAGTTCTACAAAACGTATAATCAGGAACTACTCCAGCTGCTGCTTGCCATGTATAACGAAGCCTATGAACAGGGGGAACTGCCGACATCTCTCCGTGAGGCAGTGATCATCCCGCTCCTGAAACTAGGCAAGCCAGACGTGGAGTATGCATCATATAGGCCCTTCTCCATGCTTAATCAGGATAGCAAAATACTCACGGCAGTGCTGGCCAATAGACTAAAGAGGGTAATTGGCAAGTTGATACACCCGGACCAAACAGGCTATGTTCCTGGTAGAAATATTACAGACAACCACAGGAGACTGCACTTTATCATCGACCATGTCGAGGGAGACACGAGTGAACTGGCTATCGTGTCGCTGGACGCGGTTAAAGCCTTTCATTCAGTGCGGTGGCCATGGTTGAAAGCGACCCTCAAGGGATACGGGACGGGGCCAGGATATATCAGATGGGTCCAGATGCTATATAGCACCCTGATTGCGAGAGTAAAAACAGGATCCATAGTCTCAGACAAATGGCAGCTCAGCAGGGGGACCAAACAGGGATGCCCCTGGTCACCCGTGCTATATATCCTGGCATTAGAGCCGCTGGCAATCTGCCTGCGGCAACAATACGGGCAGGTGGGAATCTGCATAACGGGAGGCACACACCTGATATCTCTGTATGCATTTGATATGCTCCTCTACCTGAGCTACCCGGAGGAGAACCTGCAATATGTGCTGGAGGTGATGGACCATTATGCCACCCTCTCAGGCATATCAGTGAACCCCGGGATGTCTAGTTTGTTCCCCTTGGGCAGGTATAGGGGCACCACATTGGAGAGACTACCCATCCTGCAAATACCCTGGCAGCCTGTGACATTTAGGTACCTGGGCGTAAACATTTACCATAGGATAGAGACAGAGCACAAGAACAATACAGAGAAAGCAATTGAGGGTATTAAGAATAGCATGGCATTCTGGTCTAGATTACCCCTAGCCATGATGGGAAGAGCAGCTTTGCTCAAAATGGTAGTTCTGCCCAGACTCTTGCATTGTTTTGTGAATGTACCGTACCTGATCCCCAGACGCTTCTTTGTGAGACTTCATAGTATGTGCAGGGGCTTCATATGGGGCAACTCCAGAAATAGGGTGGCCCTGTGGAAGCTAGAGAACACATGTGATAGGGGGGGGCATAAACCTGCCAAATTTTGTAGTGTACTACTTGGCCGGACAGCTGTTGTATGTGGCTAGGTGGTTGTCCGCAGAGGACTCAGCAGAAGCCAGGCTTCTGCAAGGTGATACAGCTCCATACTTTCTAAGAGAGATAGTGTGGCTGGGTAAAACTAAATTGGCGGGGATGGGGAGACTATTGGAGTTGGGCTGGGAAGTTTGGCACAGAGCATGGAGAACGGTGGGTGACCCAAACCCGCTTTCTCAGCAGGTTCCGCTGGTGGCGTTATGCAGGGATGACTCCCAACTGTCCAGAGGAGTCCGCAGATACTGGGAACTGGTGGGCGTGGCTACCCTCGGAGATATATGGCAGGAGGGGAGGCATTGGAATTCCAGAGGCTGCAGGGGGAGACTGGGATGCACAGAGGCCAATACATCACTTATACCAGGCTCATGAAACGGGTGAGGGAGAGGTGGCCTGAGACGGCGCTAGCAGAAGAACCTGATGCCACCCTGGAAATGATGTATGATGTCTCGGAGGGTGGGCACGAAATATCCAGAATATATGAACTCCTGAGGACAAAGGCGGGGAAGGAGCTGCCCCAACTGAGGAATGACTGGGAGGAGGAGGTGGGAGAACCCATGACAGAGGGACAGTGGGATAGAGCTCTAAGGTAC
Source organism: Ambystoma mexicanum (assembly GCF_040938575.1). Taxonomy (NCBI): domain Eukaryota; kingdom Metazoa; phylum Chordata; class Amphibia; order Caudata; family Ambystomatidae; genus Ambystoma; species Ambystoma mexicanum. The sequence goes on along the minus strand of NC_090921.1, from coordinate 229,119,072 downwards.
CACAAAAAGGTGTCCCGGAATGCAAGACTCCAACAGATCCAGTTGTATATCACCCGCAGAGCCTATTTGACCCCCGGAAGAATTGCCAGGTTTGGAGGCTCAGCTATCCAGAAATGTCCCAGGTGCGGAGAAGAAGAGGCAGGGCTGCTGCACATGTTCTTGGCCTGCCCTGAGGTGCAGAGATTCTGGGAAGAAATAAGGACGAGGATGGCCAGCGGGGGAGTGGAGATTGACGTGAGGTCTGCTTGGGCATGTATGCTTGGGAGCTTTCCCAGGCCACGTAATTCAAAGCATATCAGCAAGATCAAGGACCTGGCCTATATTTTAGCCAAGCGTAGAATTGCAATGAGTTGGAAAGCGGCCCATAGGCCTAGGGTGGAGATATGGTGAGCGGACCTCCAGAGATGGGCTGAAGCAGAAACTGTGGTATGGTTTGAGGCGGTCACTAGGGGAGGAGAGGAGGAAGTGGGCCCCCTGATAGCTTGGAGGCAACTGGTGTCATCAATGGCAAACCCCCACCAGGTCAATCATGAAACAGAAGACTCAGATGAGTCGACAAACAATGAGATACTGGAAAGGGCTCATGCAGATGGCATGGATGAGACGGCTCGAGTTGGTGGGGAGGGAGGGGGAAGGACAGTAAATCACACTGGATAATAAGATATCTTGATATTGATTATGAATGTCCTCAAAAAGGTTGTAATGTTTGGTGTGTTGTGCTGTTTGCTTAAAAAATAATAAACATTGTTTAAAGGCAATTCTGCAAGTTTGCAGAGACATACGTACGATGACCTCTCCTCATGTGGTAATTTTGCACTACAGTTTTTGCCATTTGGGCTACGTGAGTTCACATACTTTGTTGGCAGATTTGGAACAGTTGGTTCAAGCACTCATGAACATCTTTCCAACTGCGAAAGTAATTTTTTCTGGTTTACTCCCTAGAGTAAAATGGGACAACAATTCTTTTTTCTGTCCAAATCAAAGTATTGGGAGATGTATCATTAATTGCGGCATGCATGTTACGAGCTGGTATGTTTTTCTGCAGCCACGAAAACATTGTTCCAAGTAATGCGGATTATTTTGAAGCAGATTGTGTTGCGCTATCTTCTTTGGGAAATGTGATGTTCTTTTGGAACGTAAGGCTTGCTTTAGAGAAGGTTCTGTAATGGTTGTAGGAGTAAAGTAAGGACGTAAAATACAAAAAAATAAACAAAATAACATATGTCTGTAAGGTATCTGCCCAACAAAAAAAAAACGGCTCTTTTCAGAGCCCACTTTAAAGGGTAATAATACTTTAATGTACCGTCGTCACGCTCTGATCCTATACATGTCCGCGGACATGGCAGTAGTTTGCAGCCAGCGCATATCAACAACAGGGATTCTGGGGTGAAGACGCATGCAAATGAGAATGAGCGGAGCTAGGGATTGGTCAATAAAGTTCAGTAGGTGTGTTCTGAACGGCGAGATTTAGTAAAACCGTCTCTCCCTGATAGGAGACCACGCAGCCATGGCTTTGCGTGCTCGAAATAAGATTATCTGGATTTTGGCAGACTCATGGATACATTGGTTGAAGGTGCATGCCGAAAGCTGCAGTTTATCTGCAGATCTCGGATTTCCTCATGTGAAAGTGCACTGGCATGGCGTGCGTGGCATGAGGTGACTGGACTCGGTACCGCTCTCTGTTACTTTACTGACAGAGCGTCCTCCAGATATACTTATCATTCATTGCGAAGGAAACAGTTTAGGCCATGTCTCTGGAATTTCTTTGCAATTTGCAATGAAGGAAGGACTTGCGAAGCTCATGGACATGTTTCCAAATTGTCAAATACTTTTTCCCCGTATTGCACAAAGACAAATATGGCTGCGTTCTTCTGCTTTCGGTCCACAAATGGAGAAAGCGAGACAAAATGTGAATAAGGCTGTTTGTGCCTTTTTAAGAGATGTTGGCATGTCCTCATTCCACAATGAAAACATTTTGTTTTGCAGCTCTTTCATTTTCCGCAGAGATGGAGTCCATCTGAGATATGCTGGCAATCAGATTTTTCTACGCAATGTACAAAATGCATTGCAGCCTCTTTTACATTCACAATAACCTATGTGACAATCCGTTTTCTCCAATGCACAGTTTTTGACCCATACAACACACCACCGAAAGGCTCTTTTCAGAGCCACCACTTACTCCCAGCGTACACTTCATTGTGTTTGCTCTGCTTGCACCCTCTTTTTTTTCCTACGACTGTCCGCAAACTTTTCCAGAATTCCGCGGGGGTCTACAACGGTCACTTCATAGTTCTATTGTTAAACTGAGAAAGGCGGCCCTGAAAAGAGCCTTTTCTGTAAGTTTTGTTGTTTTTACGTTTATTGCTTCTCAGCACACAACACACTAGGAGAGGATGCCAAAAGAGGGTAAGAAAGGGACACCAGCCACGGGGATAAGAAAGGGCAAGTGGACAGAGAAAGATATAGGGTGAGCTTTACTTGGGTAAGGAGCAGATCTTCTGGTGCTCCGTGACCATAGCCTTAAAAGCACTTCGAAAACTCTCCCCCCTGCAGAGTACTGCGTCACAATACATACGCACTATTGTCACCTTTGAAAGGTAAGGGTCAACAGGATTGCGAATGGCTTGTGAGGTAGCTGGAGGGAGGCGCCCCCCCCACAGGAGTGTCTCTTGTGGTGAGAGGATCGGACACGGAGGATGCTGTGGAGGAACTCAATCAACTAAGCTCTTCACATGGCACCACCTTGCGAATGCCCGCAGTGTGGAACGAAGTGAGGTGTTGCTTCATGGTTGTCGTACCAAAGCTGTACGCACCAAGTCTCCCGCGACTCAACACCATCTGGCACTAGTTACACCTCACCAGGTTCGCATGTGCTTTTGGTACGCTCCCATAAACGGAAAACAACCGCCACACCCACGACTCCCGGCGAGTGCTCGTAGTGCAGAGTTCCTGCACCTCATTCTCTTCCTCCTCTTTTTCCTCGCTCTCTACATCCTCACCCGTATATCTCTCTGCAGGCCCTTGAGGAGGTGGTGGTGGGTTTGGGGGTGGTGCAGAGGCTAATGAACCAACAGCAGCCATGGAAGCTATACCGATTACTTTCCTTTTGGTCACTACAGCAGTAAAGGCAGTACACCTCAATCTGCTATAGCTAGAAGGACAATGAAGATGCGCCCGGGGGTGTGGCTATTTATAGGGGTGGAGGGGTGTGCCTCGTGACCGTCTTCATCACTGCAAAGCAGTCCGAACATTTTAAACAACAAGTCCTCAGGTAAGCTATTGTCTGGGATATGTGAAATGATATTTTTACACTCTACAATAATTTGTGTTGTGTCTACAAGTTCTTTTGTACTGTTACGGAAGAACACAAACTGCGCAAATTAGTCCACCCGCTCAGCGTGGGTGCAGTCACATGATGATGTCCTGAACACATCCACAACAGAAATGGGAGTGCTCTGGACAGCAAATGCAGAGTAACAAACCTGCGCATGCGCGCAGGTGTCCTACGGACAGTGTTCGGGTTCTCAAACTAATTGAAAGTGCGACACAAGTGAGACTGACAGTTAGGAACAGGCGCGATGTTCGCTATACTTACGGTTGTACTGCGCATGTGCATACATGATATGCTCCCTGTACGGACAGCTGCAGTGTCCTTAGGAAAACTCCATTTTGTTTGACTACGAACTTGCCGGCCACCGCGCCTGTTCTACGGACGGCACCATTTTGGCTGCGGACGATACGGACAGGTATACTGTCCTTAACACACTCCCATTTTGCTCATTTACAGACATTCCGGACACCTGGTGTGTTCTACGAACATGTTTCATCTCGTTTATAAGCGGTACGGCAAGATATAATGTCCTTAGGACGCCCCTTTCTGTTTATGTAGGCACAACTTGAACAGATGGTGCGGTCAAACATCAACTCCATCTTACTTGACATTAGTAAGGGTAGGTGTACTGCCTTTACAGCACCCATATTCCATTCCTTACTGATAGGTTGAACAGGCGCGCTGTTCGTGAACATTTCAAGTCTTTTTTAAAAAAAACTGTTTTCCTCAAACTCTTTCACTACAACTACTATACAAAAACATTCCAAACACACACCCACACACTTCAATCCAAAGAAATATCGCGGGAAGCAGATGCTGACACAAATATAGGGGAATTAGGATTCAGGTTATGAGGAGAAGATTTGTGAGGGGAAGAAGGGATGGATGTTTCGTCAAAACGTCTATTTTCTTCTTCAAGGTTTGGGGATGGTTCACTAGGGAATGGAGAAGCGGGGCAGGTACAGGTGGGACAATAGTAACGTACCTTTCCTCTCACACAGTCCTCCACAAACTCCCTTAAACGTTTAAAATTCTCATTTAGTATGTCCATTTTCTGCTCAATCCTTTTCATCCTGTCTTCTTCTGTCTCGTTCTTCTTTTCTTTCCTGGTCTGTACAAAAAAAATATGCTTATGTTAAATGCCTATACAATACTGATCATTATTTTGCATATGTAGAGCAGTGTATACCATTATTGTCGCTGTCTTCAGACATTTCCCCATGCAGAAAATTCTCCTCCAGCCACTCCAAAGTACTAGCCATTTCTGTGTCAAAACAACAGAAAGAAATTATTTCTGCACCACATACCAAAAACAATACACACACATACAAAAAAATCACCTTCACTCACTATTTTGATGTAATTTCCCTTCGTCCTACTGCATCCGTCCACTGTCGGTGCAGGCTGCAGAGTTTCTGTGCAGTGCTTACGATGGAGACATCCTTTTTTTATGGTACCATCCATTTCATTCTACATGGTTATTAAATTTGTCATTTTCATTTCACACCTTTAGATTTCCATATTTACTTATTACTACTTATAATGTCTTTATGTCCTTCTTCTACGTTGCACATTTTTTGTGTAAGACAATAGTACATTTTCAGATACCCCCTGCCTCTTTGGGTAATGTTGATCCCGTCCGCCCCCGTCCGCAAACAGGCGCTCAGTCCGTCCATTTCAAATATCAATAGGGAGCTTGTTCTGTATGCTCTATGTTAAATGTATATCTACAGGGTAATTCATAGAATTCAGCGCACAAGTGGCGCACGCGGCTGGCGCACAGTGTGCGTGTGCGATTATCTGCGCCAGCCGCGTGCGCTAAAATCCATTTCCGTGCACAGCTCATTCATGGTTTCAGCTACCAAAACCAGCCGTGGCGCAGAGTGGCGTAGCGACCCTGCAGCAGCGCCAGTTACGCCCCCAAGAACGCCCCTCGCGCAAGGAAAAGCCATCAAAATCCCCAATCCAGCGCAAAGGGCTGTGATAACCCTGGACCAGTATACAGGACCGCCACACAGCACACGGCAAGCGGGGAACGTGTATTACTGGGGTTCGCGGGAAGTTTCACACGCGATTGGAGCAGGGTACGTGTATTTCGGGAGTTCGCGGGAAGTTTCACACGCGATTGGCCCTGTGCGAGTGGGGTACATGTATAACTGGGGTTCGCGGGAAGTCTCACACGCGATTGGAGCAGGGTACGTGTATTTCGGGGGTGCGCGGGAAGTTTCACACGCGATTGGCCCTGTGCGAGTGGGGTACATGTATAACTGGGGTTTGCGGGAAGTCTCACACGCGATTGGAGCAGGGTACGTCTATTTCGGGGGTTCGCGGGAAGTTGCACACACGATTGGTGCTGTGCGAGTGGGGTACGTGTATAACTGGGGTTCGCGGGAAGTCTCACATGCGATTGGAGCAAGGTATGTGTATTTTGGGGGTGCGTGGGAAGTTTCACACGCGATTGGCCCTGTGCGAGTGGGGTACGTGTATAACTAGTGGTTCACGGGAAGTCTCACACGCGATTGGTGCAGCGCACGTGTATTTCGGGGGTTCGTGGGAAGTTTCACACGCGATAGGGCCTGTGCGAGTGGGGTACATGTATTCCTGGGGTGCGTGGGAAGTTTCACACACAATTGGGCCTGTGCGAGTGGGGTACATGTGTAACTGGGGTTCGCGGGAAGTCTCACACACGATTGGAGCAGGGTACGTGTATTTCGGGGGTGCGCGGGAAGTTTCACACACGATTGGCCCTGTGCGAGTGGAGTGCGTGTATAACTGGGGTGCGCGGGAAGTTTCACACGCGATTTTGCTGTCAGAGCGGGGTACGTGAATTTCGGGGGTGCACAGGGAGTCCTCCCAGGTGTTCCCTCTACACCCTCCATGGCCCCTGCAGCCAGCCCACACCACAGGGGACTACCCTGCACCCCTGGTCATCTCCCGCAGGCAGCCCATCCACCATGCCCCCCAACCAAGCCACATGTCAGCTTGCACTAGTGATCACCAGCTCATGTCCCCTTGCACCCCCACCCACCAGCAATGAGGGGCACCTGCCAGCAGGCCCCACTCATGTCCCCCTGCACCCCCACCCCCAGCAGTCAGGGTCACCTGCCAGCAGGCCCCCACTCATGTCCCCCTGCACCCCCACCCCCCAGCAATGAGTGGCTTCTGCCAGCAGGCCCCCACTCATGTCCCCCTGCACCCCCACCCCCCAGCAGTCAGGGTCACCTGCCAGCAGGCCCCCACTTATGTCCCACTCATGTCCCCCAGCACCCCCCCAGCAGTCAGGGGCACCTGCCAGCAGGCCCCCACTCATGTCCCACTCATGTCCCCCAGCAGCCCCACCCCCCAGCAGTCAGGGGCACCTGCCAGCAGGCCCTCACTCATGTCCACCTGCACCCCCACCCCCCAGCAATAGGGGCACCTGCCAGCAGGCCCCCACTCCACTCATGTCCCCTGCAAACCCACCCCCAGCAATGAGGGGCACCTGCCAGCAGGCCCCCACTCATGTCCCCCAGCACCCCCACCCCCCAGCAGTCAGGGGCACCTGCCAGCAGGCCACCACTCATGCCCTCCTGCACCCCATCCCCCAGCAATGAGGGGCACCTGTCAGCAGGCCCCCACTCATGTCCCCCTGCACCCCCACCCCCCAGCAATGAGGGGCACCTGCCAGCAGGCCCCCACTCATTTCCCCCAGCACCACCCCCTAGCAGTCAGCGGCACCTGCCAACAGGCCCCCACTCATGTCCCCCAGCACCCCCACCCCCCAGCAGTCAGGGGCACCTGCCAGCAGGCCCCCACTCATGTCCCCCAGCACCCCCACCCCCCAGCAGTCAGGGTCACCTGCCAGCAGGCCCCCTCTCATGTCCCCCAGCACCCCCACCCCCCAGCAGTCAGGGTCATCTGCCAGCAGGCCCCCACTCATGTCCCACTCATGTCCCCCTGCACCCCCACCCCCCAGCAATGAGGGGCACCTGCCAGCAGGCCCCCACTCATGTACCCCTGCCCCCACGTCATGACGTTCCTCAATCATGGGCCTTATGGCCAGCCTCCGCAGCCCAAAGACCCAGCCAAGTATTGCATCCACCCACATAGAAATGCCAATTACATGATACAACCCCAATGGCAAGTATGTAAATGAACACATGCCCGTCCCACACACACACAATGGGTGCAAGTGAATGTGAAAACCCATATCATGACATGCATGAAACCAATGAGATAATACCAAACATGGAAGTATGAAAAAAAATGTATTAAACACAACATGAATGTAATGAAAATACAACACACAACAATGGGAATAAAAAAAGAAACGCTGCATGTCCGTAAAAGAATAAAAAACAAGAAATCATAATCCAAAGAAATCCAAAAGAAATATTGTCCAAAGTCTCAGTCCAACAAAGCAAATCCAAGGGAAAAAAGAAAGTGAAATCCATTGCTCCATGGTGAAATTAAAAAAGAAGCGATTAATCCACTGGTGAACTATGTCCAAATCAACAATCTAGGGTCCTTGAGCCCAACTAATGAAATGAAACCTACAAAAAAGACTACCTAATAAAAAACTATATACAGAAATGTGGTGCATTGTCCAAGTGCCCCAAAATAAACCAAAACAGAAAGGAAACCTAGCACTATCTAACTATATACAATGGCGGCGGGCAAGTCCTGTGGCTCACTCTGTGGTGTCCCGGGCCAGGGCATCATCGAACTCCATGTCGATGTCCAGGAGACGGGCCTCTGCCCTGGCCCCGAAGTCTTGCGGGAGGCACTCATGGCCTGTTCCAACTCCCTGCGAGTTGCCTCGAGGCACTATGCCCGTCTCAACGCCCGACGCATGGAGAACTCCGCCGTGACCATGGTGAGCCGCGCCTCTTCCGCCCGCTGCCGCTCCGCATCTATCCGCTGGCCCAACCGCTGTCACACGGAAGACACTCCCATTCCTGGGTCCTCCTGCCTTCTGGCCGATGCTTGCCCCTCCGATGTTGATGGCCCCGAGCCATCATTGCTCCCACCTAGAGCCTGCTCCTGCTGCTGCTGTCCATGTGGCCTGTCTGATGGTGCCTGCACATCCTCCATCAGCTGGTCTCCAGTTGTGGTGTCCACCCCTGCTGGACCACCGACTCCCGACTGTGGCAGGGATGTGAGCTCCACCAAGCTGGCTGTGTTGGTCGGGCCAGCGGGCCAGGTCCACAGGGGGCCCTGGTGGAATCTGGGCCGGAAGACGGTGTGGAGAACGACTGGCGCATAGTCTCTACAGAGGAGGAGGGATCCACCAGAGTGCGCGACACATGTAGGAACCCACCGACCAGGGCCCCTCCCAGCGGGTGCCACGTCACGACGCTGCTCTTCGTGATGACGTGCGTTCTCCACCCAAGAAGACCACACGTCATCACGAATGACATGCGTGCGCAACGCGACACCAACCAGGATGGAGCCCATAAGGTCATGGGACCCCTCGTTCGCAGGTAGTGGAGAGGCAGATGACATGGCACTCTCCCCTACCTGCGGACGGGCCTGGGACGGGGCATCCCTGCTGGTGCATGGTGGTGTAGTCACAGGGTCAAGGACAGCGACATGCACAGGCCCCTCTGCGGTGACCTGTGCTGCCTCCTGACCCTGGCCCTGGACTGCACCACTTGCACCAGTGGTACTACCCCCACCAGGCCCCAAGTGCGGCTCAGTAGCGGGCTCCTCCTCCTCTGTGGAGACCACCAACCTGGATGTCTCTGCACCGTCTTCTGCCATTGGAAGCCCCTGTGGGGGCTCACCCAGCCCTTCCGCTACAGCCGTGGTGGCAGACGCGGCACCAGCCCCCTCTCTCCTGGTTGATTGAACTTCCTGGGAGGGTGGTTGGGCCATGCGTCGCAGCCCGGTGGAGGCATCCCCGCCGATTGGCTCCACAGCGCCATCTCCGCCCTCTTTTTCACTTGACGCTGCGTAGAGGGAGACATAGAACACAAGCATCAGGGTACAGTACAAAATTTCCCTACACCGGAAGCAAAGACACATGAGTGGCACTGTCAAATGTCACTTCCATCCTGTCCCTCCACAACACAAGTGAAGAAGAGGGCGGAGATGGCGCTGTGGAGCCAATCGGCGGGGATGCCTCCACCGGGCTGCGACACAAGGCCCAGCCACCCTCCCAGGAAGTTCCATCATCCAGGAGCGAGGGGGCTGGGCCTTGCGTCGCAGCCCGGTGGAGGCATCCCCACCGATTGGCTCCACAGCACCATCTCCGCCCTCTTCTTCACTTGACGCTGCGTAGAGGGAGACATAGAACACAAGCATCAGGGTACAGTACAAAATTTCCCTACACCGGAAGCAAAGACACATGAGTGGCACTGTCAAATGTCACTTCCATCCTGTCCCTCCACAACACATTGCTGAATGCACGCAACACACATGCAGAAACAGTCCCGCCGCCTGAAATCAACATCAGCATCCATGTACAAGGGACTCTGTTAACCAAGATGTTGTCTTCAAAGTCACATGCATCCATGGCATTTCAAAGTCACACACACACTTCTCAGACACACACACATGTGCACTATACATGTTCATAACATCAGCACCCATCCCTCACCCCTCCTCCATGTCCAAGAACAGAGACTGCCATGCTTTCATGTGTGCATTCTGCACACAGCTCTCCATGATGCATTGTAACTCATGCACCAACCATGTGGTTCACACATTACTGGCCTCACATGCAGGACCATGATGTCCCTGCACACACACATCCATACATGGCCTATGTCACACATACAGGCAAGTATCAGACTACCAGCACACTGCAACATGCCCTGTCTCACACACCAATGCTTGGCCACGTACCGCTCAACTCCAGATGGGTCTGCCTCTGCAGGATCTGGGCGTGGAGCGCTGGGCCTATGCGTTCCAGGACCCTCATCTGGATATTACTCATGTGTGCCCGGCCCCCCTCCACGAGGCGCCGGGCCTACATGAGGGTCCTGGACCTGAAGTCCTCCCAGCGCTTCTTGATGTGCTTGATGTCGCGGGTTGCCACCCCCTCTGCGTTGATGGCAACCACTACATCGTCCCAGATCCTCTCCCGTCCTTCCTTGTTGGCGCGTGATGTTCCGAAGAGGGCATCATAATGCCCCAGGACATGGTCCACCAGGACACCAACTTCCTTCTGACTGAAGCTGGTGGCCCTCTGCCTCTCTGGCTGGGGGTCGCCACTGGTGTCAGATGGTGTTTGCCCCAACATGGCGACCCCTGTGGAAGGCGTGGGTGGGCAACTGGGTCCTGGGGCTGGGCTATGGAGCGATGGTATCCCAGTCGGGAGTCTTCTGTTCCAGCAGGGGTGGACACAGCAACTGGACCCCTGCAGATGGCTGATGTGCAGGCACCAAATAGCAGGGCATGTGGGCAGCAGGCAGTCAGGCAGCAGCAGATGGCAGGTGGGAGCGTGCTCGGGGCTCTGGGGGGCAGGAAAATGACCTTCAGGGCAGGAGCGTGGTCTTCCGTGTGTTTTCCCGCGGCCAGCTTGATACGGAGTGATTTGGCACGTGAAAAAAGTGCACGTCAGCGTGTAATTCGAGGAAAGGCCCTAAGCGCGTAAGCGCGTCAGCACACATACGCGATTTAATTGGACCAAAGGCCCTTAGCGCGTAAACGCGTAGGTTACATTACGCGCGCAGGCGTTTCCCTCATGGCACGTGATGACAGAGCACACGTGGAAAAAACTGCACGTCCGAGTGTCATCGCGTGTAATTGGAGGAAAGGGCCAACGTACACGCATCTGTGACGTGTACATGTGGGCCGGTTTAAAAGCTACGTGTAGGACGCCATTTCCTTGTACGTGCTTTTCGTGGAGAGCGAGTGGGTGAATTCTGTACTTCTTGTCGGTTCACACGCGATTACTTCACAGCGTTTCAAGTTCGTACTCCCTGTTACCTCTGACAGCTTTTTCGGACTTTTTGTTGGGCCTGTTTCCTCAAACAACATTCACTTCTTCTTTTGTCCTGTCTCCTCAGACAGCGTACAATTCTTCTTTTGGCGGGGGTGTTGCCAACGTGCACACGCGCATATTTTTCACGTTCTTTTTCCAGGCAGACTGTGAGTCACGCACGTATTTAACAACTGTGCTTGCCCCGTGTGTCGCGTACCCCTTCAGAGGTCTTTTTAGGCTGCGTGTATTACGCGTACGCTTATTTTTATGTTTCTGGTTGCCACAGCGTAGTGCGGGTTCATTTTTTCACGCACCTGGTCTACGAGGGGTTGCATGCACGTTATTTTTTGAATTTGGGCTGCCTGTGCGTTGCGTGACCCGTCATCTTCCCCCAGGGGTCACAGACAGCCTTGTTAGAGCACTGGGGTACAAATTCCATCTAGTACCCTACCCCTTTGTCCCCCAATTGCCCAGGACAATAGTTTACTGCAACTCCCATACGCACAACAACATCAGTGCCATGGTTAGGAGGCGACCAAGCGGTAAGGGAGGCAAAGGTGGCCGACCTTCAAAAGGTGGGCGTGGTGGGCGCGGTAGGGGACATGGCCGGGATTTGCAGGGTGCCCCTATACCCCCATGTGTGGAGGACCAATCAGGGACACCCATGCCCCCCCCATGGTTGAGGGAAACGTGGCTGACACCATCCCAGCTCAGCCCTTGTTGGACCAGCCCATTGTGGCACCTGACCTGGCACAGGATGACTCCCAGGCTGCATTCCAGGTCAGCAAGTCTAGGCCACGTGTGCCGGTGCAAGTTGGTGTCACCAAGCCACGTGGATCTGGGCAGCTATGTCATCTGCTGCCTCAAGTAGGCAGGGTGTGGAGGCTGCAGGGGCAGCTGCAGCTCCATCCACCCCAGCTCTGACACTCCCAGCCAGGACAATGTCTGTCCAGGTCCATCAAACTGATGTTCCCCCTGCCAACATCACACTTCTGACAATGCCTGCACCAAGGCCTATGGGCATTGTGCATTCGCACACTCCTACTACCCAGTCCACCGGTGCTTCTGCCCCTACTGACCAGAGCGGCATAAGCCACTCAGGCTCTGCCCCACCTTTGAAAAAGAGGAAGAAGGGTGCTCTGGCACAACAGGCTGAGACCCCATACACGGCTACACACTCCGGCATGTCAAGGAAGCCTAGCTTCAATGACCCGGAACTTGATGCACTTGTGGCCTATGTGTCGGCACATAGCCGCAAAATGGTGGTGACTGCAGGGTGCAAGACCACAACTGGTCAACGTAGGGCACACTAGCAGACCATCGCGGACCGCATAAGTGCCCTTGGATTTGTGACGCGCACAGCTGATGATTGCTACAAGCGGTGGAATGACTTGAAACGCAGAGCAAAGAACAAGCTGGCCTCAAATCATGCCGCTACTCTGGTGACTGGCGGTGGGTCTCCACCAGAGGACAACAAACTCACTGAACATGAGTCTGTTGCTGGGACCTTCGTCACAGAGGAACAGATCCAAGGTGTGGGAGAACTACCTGATTACGAGGCATTGTCCGGTGAGTGCCCATGCGTGTGTGTGTAATCCATGTGTATGTTGTTTGGGTGATGGGTTCTGATTGAGTGCCAGGTGAGGGTGTATACTCAAGAGTGTTATGGGTCACCCATTTCCTTCCTCACATACAATCACATAGCTTGTATTTGGGCATGACTGTATCCCTTCTGCCCACAGTAGCCTATTAGCTCCACATTACTGCACTTTACCTTGTACTGTCATCTTGCAACTACATTGGTCAGATTTTGTAAGTGTTCCTCAGGCTGATTGTTTCCACTCTCCCCTTTTTGCTAGACATTTTTCTGCCCTGTTGCGACATATTTGATATGCTTCGGTCATTTTTTACAGCCCACACTGGGGCACTATTTTTACCTGGTTATGTTAATGAATAGACCATTCAGGCTGATGGAGTATTGGCCTGCAGAATTTTTTTTATAAGGGCCTGTTTGTATGTCGAACATGACAGATGTTTCCTGTGATGTCAAAGTGACAAACCATTGATGAGCCCACATTGACTGTATTATTGGACACTGGATGTGTTTCAGTGAGTGGCGCATGCATATTTTGCAACACTATTCTGCATTAATCTTCTCATCATGTCGATGTCACATGGATGTGTGACAGTACTCATTCACTGACATATTGCTGTAGTTTTGTACTTTTCCGTGGCTATGCTACATGACATGTGTCTGCTGGCATGTATATTGGACATGCCACTCACAGCCTGATGTGTGATGCCAGTGCTACCCAACATGCTGCAAATGTGTTGCTTTTCCATCTTGCTCTCCCCAGTGTCTACCTTTTTGACTCCACTTCCAACTCTGACAGTGCATGCATGGCAGGGTTATAGTCATGTGGGACATTTGTAAATCATGTACTGGATCTGTGGCTTGTCACGGCCTATGTGTGTGCTATGGTGCTCATGCCTGTTTCCGTTTGTTGTCTTTCATGTTTTTGCAGGTGATGACGCACTTGATGCTGTTGAGGTTGAGGAGATGGTGCAGACCCAGGAGGAATCTCAGGCACGACCGGGCACCAGTGGGGGACGAGGTGTAGTGGTGGGTGAGAACCCAATGTTACTGCAGACCATACTGTCCAGAGGTGCCTCTGGGTGCACCTCCCCAGACCTCTATTCGGGTGCTGAATCGGATGATGAGACTTATGTGCCGTCGCAGGTAAGTGTTTCTGGCAGGGATTCTGTTCTGTCCATCCCACCTGCACCAGGGGTAGAACCCTCTATGAGGATGTCAGTGTTGGTAGATCCGCCTTTGGCGGTTACGGATGCAGGGTCACACTCCACAGCATCTGATCCTGTTCCTGGGCCAGCATATCAGAGGGGGAATGCAGTCCTGCAGCCTGAGGCAGTGCCAGCACAGCAAGGTGCAGATCACCTTGCCCCAAACAGGTGTGGTGCCCGTCGACGCGGTGGCCGTGCGCCACCAGGCAATACTGTATGGGAAAACTCCATGTACGGTATGGCAACCCAACAGGCAGCATCAGTAGAAATGATGGCTCAGTCAATGGAGAGGGTGGCCACTTCCATTATCCCCCCTGAAAGGCAGATGGAGCAACAACATCAGGCAACAAACTCCATTTGCCAATCACACAGGAAAGACATGTTGGCGTCCAACAGGGCCCGACGGGCAGCACTGGAGACTCTGCGCAAATCCATCTCTATAGAGTCCCAGGCCCACAGGGAAGCCCTGAGGGTAGAACTACATAACCTCAGGCAGACTCTGGTTGACCTTGAGGCTTCCAGTAATTTTAGGGCAGAACAGCAGCTGGAGCAGCTCACACGTTCGCTCTCAGCTGAGATGCAGGCAACACGTGAGGAGATCCGGGCATCACACGAAGCCATGCGTGCAGAAATGCAGGCAACCCGTGAGGTGCTGCATGGGGATCTCCGCACTTTAATCCTCGAGAATCAGACCTTCCAGACCCGCATGCTTGCTGCCATGGAGGACCATACCAGGGCTTTGTGTGGGCTGCCTCCCATAGTGCCACCACCTCCTGATGCAGCAGCAGAGGTTGAAGAGAGCGAAAGCAGTTCTCCCACAATGGCATAGCCGTGCAGGCCATGAGCCCAAGGAGGTATTTTTTTTTCCTGCAACATCCACGCAGGTGGGTGTTGATGTGCACCCTGTCCTCGAACCTCCTAGGTGGCCTCCCCCACCCCCCTCGCTCCCACATGGCCATTATTGATTTTTTTTTAAAACTTTTTTTTACAGTGTGTTGCCTTGTGTGGCTCCCGTGGGAATCCACTGTATTCCGGCTGGGCACATGCAGGCTTGTCCTGACTTTGGGTTAGATGCTTGGGTTCGTGAGACACACCCCCCTCCTGCTTCCCGTTTCCATGGGCTTGCAAAGGGTGTGACCAAGTGACAGTGAATTACACAGTGACGTTGGGCTCCCATGAGCTGTGTGGGCAGTCTGTAGTCAATACTGTGTAGACATTCATAGTGGATATTGTTGTTGTTTTGTACACTGCATGGTGTATTGATATGTGCTTGTGCATCCATGTCTTCCTCCTAATTTTCAGGTTCATTCCTCATGTCTTCACAAGGCCGTCTACTTTGGAGATGGAGTTCATGTTGTATGCAGTACACTGACAAATTTGCAAGGCAGCAACACTGTACAGTTGGAAGGAGTTGATGTGGTGGCATATTCAGGTTGTAAGACTACGACTACTTTAATTTAGTACTGTCATGTTTTTGCTATATTTGAGGTTGAGTTGCTGCATTGTATTGTTGGTAAGTATTTGGTCATGTGTGTTGTTAGTTCTACATTACTGGGAGCATATTGTGTGTGGGCAGTTTCCATTAGGGACAGTGTACTTTGTGACACTTGTGTTAGGTTTCGTGCATTGCTTTGTTTGCTTTCACATTGCATGACATGCCATGGTGTGTTGGGTGGCGGAGCTGGGGAGGGGTTGGGTGACATGGCGCTGTTCTCATGTTGTATTTTGCAAGGGGGTAATGAATTTAGCAGCATATATGTATGTCTTTTGATGACACAGCATTGGTGGTGTTTGTGTAGGTAGGGACGCATAAAATGTAACACTTCCAGGTGACCAATCTCAGGCTGGTATGGTTGTGACAGTTGACTGTCCCTTATGTCATCATCATTGATTGTCAGCTGGTATGTGCCAGGGCTGTTATCACTCCACAGGGGTGTGATTTTATGTGAAGTAATTAGCCACCAGCTGCGTACGGGCTGCCTCACCACGTGCCCTTTCCCCTCCCATGCGCAGCGGGCGTGCATGTGGTTATGGATGTGGGGGCACCACCATGTCTACCGGCAGGCCCCGGCGTGTTGCAACGTTGTGCAGGACACATGCTGCCACTATGATCCTACACACTACTTGGGGAGCGTATAGCAGCTGCCCACCAGAACGGTCAAGGGAGCGAAAGCGTGACTTGAGCACTCCGAATGTGCGCTCCACTATGCCCAGGGTTGCAATATAGGCTGTGTTGTATCTTACCTCGGGTGGCGTGGTGGGGTTCCGAATTGGCGTCATCATGTGGGTGCTCAGAGGGTAGGCACTGTCCCCTGGGGAGGTGATGATGGGTATCATTAGTGGGGTTGTGACATTACTCAGTATCTGACATGCATGCATGTGCTGTGGCATTTATACTCACCAAGCAGCCATGTATCGCCATGCCGCCCAGCTTCTAGGTCCCGGTTTAGGGTTGACATTCTGTAAATGAAACTGTCGTGGGTGGACCCTGGATAGTTGGCATATACTGAGGTGATGATTCCCTTGGCATCACATACTACCTTCACGTTGATGGAATGCCAGTGCTTGCGGTTTCTATAGATGTGCTCTGATGCCCTGGGGGGACGTGGAGCCACATGGGTGCAATCAATGGCACCTAGGACTTTGGGGAATTGTGCCACCCCGTAGAAATCCTGGACGGCAGCCTGCCTTTCTGCAGGTGTTCTGGGCAGGTATATGTGCCTGCGGACTGATGGGCGTGCAGTCATGATGGCCAACACCTTGTGTAGGCAGCGTGACTGCGTGGCTTGTGACACCCCCACACTATAGCACTTGTCCGCTGAAATGATCCAGTGGCCAAGAAGTGCAGTACATTGAGGACCTTCTCCAGGGGGCTGGGTGCTTGGGAGCACAGGGTGGGTAATGTGAGGTCATCCTCCCACTCACTGACCAGGTCGAGTATTATGTGAGGTGGAAACCTGTACCTCCCATAAACCTGGTCATCAGGCATCCCAAAAAGGCTGGTTCTGGGTGTAAAAATTCTGGGCCTTACTATCCTCCTCCTCCTCCTGCGGTATCCCACAAGCACTGCTGCTAGGAACGGTATATTCATCCTGGCGTCTGAGCTTGTTTGTTGTTTGCGCGCACTTTTATGCTGCGCGGGTCCACATACGCCTGCTCCCTGCTGGCGTACGTGTTTCCGGATTAGCGCGTCTTTTTTGGCGAACATTAGCCCCGTTCGATTCCATGAATACGTGTTTTGAACGTGCATGTGGAAATTGCGCGCATTTGTTCCCCATTCCGCGTGTCACGTTCCCCGTTCCACCTATTTTTGTTGTGTGCGCCGCGCTATGTGCGTTTTCGCTGTGCGCGTAGCGCACGCTGTTTGGAGACGTGTGCACCACGCAGAATTTTGGCTCACATCCAGGGATTTACACGCGCACGGACTTCCATAAATCGCTGTGCGCTTTCGCACACTTGTGCCAAAAATTTCAGCGCACATTAATTCCATGAATCGGCCTGCAAGTACGTACATTATACTACATACCTCCCACAATCACATGATGACAGTGTATATTCAGCACAACACCTTCATTGACACAATGTTATGATTAAGTTCCCCTTCCAAAAACCTGTAAAATTCACTACAAAAAGAAATTGTTAAGGGGACGTTATGGTTAAGTTGCCCTCCCAAAAACCTGTAAAATTCACTACAAAAAAAACTTTGTTGATCAGTGATGTCATCAATGACATTTGTGATGTCATATTTGATGTCCTGGGTGTTAGTCTTAGCAATGTACGTAGATGGTGCGAGTTATGGTTGCTTAGCTTATATATATATATATGGCAGGGAACGCAAACAAAGGGGTTAAACGTGATGTCGTCAATGACATTTGTGATGCCATCTTTCATGTTCTGGGTGTTAGTGGTAGCAGTGCACAGTGGTGATGGCAGGTATGGGGGCTTAGTTTACCATAACTGGAGAATTTCAGGGTTTTTTTTGGTTTTAATTCGAACCATAATGGGGAAGTTTAAAACATTTTTTTAGTGAAGTGCACAGGTTTTTGGTAGGGCAACTTAACCATAACGTCCCCTCAACAAAGTTTTTTTGTGTATATATATATATATATATATATAATAGTTATAACATGAAGTAGTGCTACATTTAAGAGTAGGCCTGAATTCCCGCAGGCTGTGTTTGAAGACACAGAACAATGAGTTCTCATCCCTTGCTTGACCATCACATTCTGATTCCTAGGCATGGCAAGGAACATGCACATACACCGACATCAGTTACACCTTTGAACAAATTAGGCAGCAATGTGTGCAGCTGAATAGGCGAAGTGCTGCAGCCCAGTACCAAGGTCATATTCCTGGGAGCTGAGGCAGAGGTCTCGGGTTGCCAAATCACGAACCAAGATTTAAGGCACTTGCGCCCTCCACAATTACAGTCATTCTGTTTGAACTACCAGATGAGCAGGGAAATGGGTCCTAAATCCTTTGCGCACTGGTTTAATTAGTGGGACATTAGGTATACTCTTGGGGATGGAAAATGATAAAGGGGAAAGCGGAGAACAACATGATCTATGATTTGTGCCAGGGAGAGATAAGAGTGATGCCCATACAGTGGGTAGGGTGTGGTGGAGGCGCTGACGTGTCTGGAATGAGGAAAGGGCTACTTTGTCCACAAGGACCTAGCTAACCTCAAAGTTGACTGCTGAGTTCATGTTGATAACCAGGTGCATTTCATGTGGTCAGGATCGAAGGAAGGGTGGTGCTAGTTGCATTTAACCAATTGCTTTGCAGCATTTCATGATGAACAAAGATGTTACCTACGTGTAGTGAAGATGGGAGAGAAGACAGTGGAACCAATTGGAGAATGAGCTTTATGTCACCATTAGCATGTATGTAGGTGGTAGTCAATGCAGTTGGGGGATTGACACTGTATATTTGGTATGTCATGAGTGTGTTTATAAACTGAATCTTGTACAAAGGATGAAACAGAGCTCCATGCCAGTGGATTAATAATACCCTGTCACTTTTATTTTTTGTACACAAAATAAAAGCTCTTGTCTGTCTCGGAAAAGGGTGCACCTAGCCTTTTTCCCTATTGGGGTTGTATTTTCTTAGTCTTATTGCTGGGAAGTTGCCCTACACAACACACATTTAAGAGAACATAAAATACTAGAAATCTCAGCAGCTTTTCCAGTCCCAATGGAAACACCCCATGATCATAATTGCTCACACAACTACTTCATAAAGAGATGTACCTAGAAACTTAGCCACATTTTACAGCTGTATCTGGGGCTTTTACACTTCCTTTCAATGATCTATACTGCAGTTGTTTATGAAAATATAATTCTAGCAGTCCAAAAACACAACAGACTTAGTTCTCTGTGGTTGTACCCCTTGCGGGTGGAGATTGCTAAGGCAATGCACAGCATTGAATAAACCCACCATCCCTTAGTGTGTGCTTGCATCACTCTAATATACTGAATACATTATGCTCGACCACAGAGGCAACAGATGTCTGCAAGATGGGATTCAGCACAAAATGCAGCAGATGGACATTTTATAGACCTTGTATACTGTCGCCCAGGTTGTACATGACCATTAGAGGCTGTTGTCCAAGTTGTACATGACCATTAGAGGTATTTTTAAGAACAGCGACAAGCTTAGTAGACAGTCCCACTGGCAACAGAGAATCTGATTATTGGCCTTTCCCTTTGTTGTGCAGGTTAAGGTGAACACAGAGACAGAGGAAGCATTTGTTGCAAGGGAGTGTGGAACTCCTGATTTGGCAATGGCATCGTAAACAGCCCAAGACCAGTGTTGGCAGATGAATAGTTTTAGTGGAGGTCCATTAACATCTCTCAATTAGCGCAATTGATCGGGTGTGGCGAGGGAGCCGTAGGAAATGTATATGTTTTGTAGTGGTTCTCCCCGATTTTACAGCATAATGTATGACAATAATGGGTAAAAACCCCTCCAATCTACAAGTGGTTCTTGCGGGTAAAACTTGAAAATATAAGTAATTGCCATTTCATCAATGGTACACAGGAGCATGTTAGTGCATTTCCATGATGCCTATGTCCACAAGGTAGTCTAACATTGTCATTGTTAGTCCCTTTAATGAAGCTGAGGGCCACAATCTATCTACCTCAGTATTGGTCAATGTATATCATTTGCATGAAGATGCGGCCAAAATCTAGTTTTACCAGTGAAATTCAAGGTATTCCACTTTCATGAAGTTGCAGCCACAGTATATCTGTGTCAGTAATGTTCACTGTCAATCAATCACACGTAGCTACAGCCACAATATATCTATGCTAGTGACAGTCAGTAAATCACCTTAATGTCCTGCACCCAAACTCTATGTCAGTAGTAGTCACTGTAAACTTTTATGAAGCTGAGTCCAGAGTAGATACGAGAATTGCTACTGCATTGCATGTTCATGATTCTCTGCCGACATCTATGCCATTGTTGTCACAGTCTATCACTTTGATGATGTCCCACACACAAAATATGACATCACTGTCACTGTAAACAGCTGTCATGATGTGGCCACGATCTCTGCCAGTGATGGTCACTTCATATCGCTTATATGAAGATGCAGCCACAACAGATAACAGTAATGTCACTTTAAATCGCTTTCACAAAGGGACTGCCATATTCTATGTCAGTAATGGTCACTAAATCACTTTCATGACGCTGCGGGCACAATCTATTGTAGAAATATTTGTGTATGTATTAATTTATAGGGTCAGCTAAGGCGGCACAACTGCTCTCATGCCCCTCATATACAGTCCCACACAACAATTCCAGGCAATAAACAGACAATGATTGCTGAAAACCATAAATCTATCCAACAGATCTTTTACATGGGACACAGTTCCAACTTCCATGCATTTTATGCATGTCCTTAGCATCAATGAGGCAATAGGTGAAGAAATACGTGATTTACATGTGTGTCTTTAAAGAATGAAATGAGACCTTTTTTAACTAACATGTAGAGAATTCCTATTTAATCACAGTTCTCGACATATCCTCAGCCCTGACAAGCCAGTCTCTAAATGTAATTAAAATGCTTTAGGAATGGTTGTAGTTGCTTAGGTTCACTTTTACTTTGTTGAAAACGTTTTTGGGAATGTGTGCATTTATTTATACTTGCACACATGTATTACATTGCACACATTTATTTACACTACACATTTTACAGGGCATGTGTTGTCACCATGGTAGAGAGCAAGATGTGCAATCCATAGGAGGCATACCTTTGTAAATTACGCTTCTATCGAAGGCTTTTATGCTGTTTACTTCAAGAAAACGATCCCTGTTGCATTTTCTCTGACATTTTGCCCGTATGGGATGTACATTGCAAAACACTTTCATGAAGCTGCTGCCACAGTCTATACACCACAGTCTATACCAGAATGGTCATTGCAAACCATATTTATCACTATGAGGCCACAATCTGCGCCTGTAATGGCCACTGTACATTACGTTCATAAAGCCAAGCTCACAGTAGATACAAGCACTGCTACTGCATTGCATGTTCATGATGCTATGCCCAAATATATGCCACCATTGCCTCAGCACACACCCAATCACACAAAACCAATCACACAAAACCCTTGCACGTGCACACACACACAACCTGAAAGCAACAAAAAAAAATGCCATTAGGTGGTCTGCTGAGTCTTCATGTTCAGTCAAGGAGGCTGGGTGCTGATTCGCCAGCAGACAGTTTCCGAGAAGGACCTGAACATGCAGGTCTCTCTCCAGCAGATATTAACTTGGGTAAAATGCAATCTGGGTGCCAGCTCGCCACGAAACATGCTCTTGCACGCTTTTACTTTTTACTTAAATAAATTGAACGGCCTGTTCTAATGAGTGATATCCCTCTGAGAGTCAGAGCAGTCAACTGCGCAATGAGCAGGAGCATAGGGTGGGTGACCACCCTGACATTCCTCTGTGGCTCTGTCTCTGGCAGGAAAGATATATGATGGGACAAAGCGAGTGGAAGAGAAAGGTGAAGGGAGCAAGCACAGCTTCCCACAGCAAAGAATGCAGTAGCTTAATCTTCATGGAAACAGCCTTGTTAGACTTGTGCACAAACCAAATGTGGGCATCTTAAATCGAGGATGTAGAAAATGTCTGAAGATTGGTCAGACTAAAAAGCCCCTCACCATATACACAGACAGCTTGGTTATTTTAGAAAAAAGAACTTCAAGTGCCCTTCGGTGCAGCCTTAACGTATTAGACAGACAGTCTGTCAAGAATATAGGCTTAAAATTAATGAAAAGAACTAAAAAATTGAGATAGGAGTCCAGTCAACAAAATTGTGAAATGTCCTCTATAAGATCAACTGTACCCATGCCAGAGATTTTCCATTGGAAATAAAAACTGCAGCAAACATCGACCGTGTACATTGGAAATGGTGGAAAATATCTCTGTGTCAAGGTTTGAGGTTATTGCCGTAGAAATATAGCTTCCTCTCATGCAGGAAAACCAGGTTGGAAAAAGAACAAAGGCGTTCTCACGATACTGCTTCTAAACGTACTTTCCCTTTAAGGAAATCTTTCCGTATTGGTCGTTTGATGGACAGATGGCGGTTGCTATTGAAACAGTGGCGTCCGTTAAGTATGGGACGGATCAGACTAGTCATGTGATCAGGTCTTTATTAATCCTGTTTCAGAAGGAGGCGTTGCTTCTGAACTTTTCCCAGTACGCATTACTTTTGTTCTGGAATCTTCACATTGCCAATTGTTCTTGCCTGGTTTATGGATTCTGTCTTTCGCTTTTGCCCTTGTCGGATTTGGCGCTTGGTTTTCTCTTGATCTACGAATACCGGAATTTGGAACCTTTACGACTTTAGCTTTACCCTTAACTTGTTTGCCTTACCTGCTCTTCTGTCCCGGCAGCCTCTAGTGGGGTTTCTCACCTCAGATTGCTGTTGGCTTGAAGCTCCGTGACATCAGCTGTTCTACTGGTTCTTTCGTCATCCCTGAAGACGCGAACCCGCGCACCGAGGGAGCACCTGTGACACTTTTCTCTTCATCTCTGAGGATGCGAACGCGTGCACCGAGGGATCAGCTGTTACTTCCTTTCTCTGGACCATTAGTGGGAACGCAAATGCGTGCACCAAGGAAGACTCTTGTTTGCATTTTTTCTCCTTGGATTTAGGAACTGCCTTTGGTACATCACAGTTCAATCTTTCCAAATTGCATTATTGGTTATCATCAGTCCCAACATTTTCTTATCATGTTTCAATGGATTCTTGGGTAAGATCTACTCCTAAATTGTACATATCATTATACTTCAGGTTAGTGTACTTTGCTGATATCTTGTTTTACTTGTTTAGATCTACCTGCTTCACCTGGTTGTCATTCTACTATATTCTGAGTCAAGTCTTCATCCAGTACAGGTTAGGAAGTGCTCAGATAGTCTATGTTTTGCACTGTCATTAGACTTTGTTATTAACAGTGCCTTGTTCCTCCTTACAGCCTGGTGTTCAGTGGGATCCATCTTCCAACCAATTAGTCCATCTGTATGTGTTTTTAGACATCCAGAGGGTCACATTGGTGGGAAGACTAATTTTCTTCACTTCGTGTCAAGTAACACGGAAGAGGTTTTTCTTGGTTTTCTGATTGGCATGACAGATTCAGAAGCCGATACAATGGATCCCACTGAAGTTTTGGCTAATGTACTTCAGTTGGTGGCTGAGTTCCGTACTGATATGGTTACGGCGCATGACGCCATGCAGAATCGCATCGCTGAACTTCAAGCTATCATGCAACAGCCAAGCATGCCGTAGCTCAGGAAGCAACTTCTGGGTCTCAATCTCAGTCGCCCAGGCAGGACCCTGCTCCTGTTTATGTGACTTCACAATTCCCATTAGCTTCACCAGAGAGATTCCATGGTGAGCCTAAGGCCTTTGGGACCTTCCTCAATCAATGCCGTCTGCATTTCTTATGTAGACCGCGCTCCTTTCCAGACTCCACTACTAAGGCAGCTTTCCTCCTGTCACATTTAGGGGGAACAGCAGCCTCTTCGGCTAATCCGTAGCTGGAGGAGGGCAGTGATCTATTGTATGACTGCAGCGCATTGATAGATGCAATGAGCAAGGTTTTTGATACTCGATACAAGTCTCAGACCTTGGAACTGGAGTTGTTGAGCTTTTAACAGGGTGACTCAACACTCTTAGCCTATCTTGCTAGGTTTAATCAGTTGGCAGCAGAAACGGGATGGCCGGACGACAAGAAGGTTACATTGTTTTATAAGGGCTTGTCGGATACATTGAAAGACACCCGCGCTCTGCTACCGGTCGTTCCTACTACTTTCCCTAAACTTCTAGATTTGATTTTACAGATTGACGCCCATAAGGCTGAGCGTCGAGGAAAAAAGAGGGCTTTACCACCGGGTTATCTGTATGTTCCTGTCACCTCTACACCAGCACTCAAACCTATGCAAATAGGGGCTACAGCTCGAGGACCATTGTCCGCAGAGGAATGGGAAAACCGAAAAAAGAATAACCTGTGCTTCTACTGCGGGTCTTCGGAACATCTATTGAAAGCATGTCCCAAGAAACCGGTCAGGAAGCAGGGACACGTAAAAGCCTGTCAATGAATGGAGTCCCATTGTCGGGTAATGTTTTTTCAGAGGATCCCCATGATCTCAGACCGTTTACCCTGGATATTTCTTTGATCAAGCCTCCGTGGGTGGCCATTACGGTTACCGCTGTCCTGGATTCCGGGGCTACCGGTAATTATATAGATCACGAGTATGCCAGGGAGCTGGGGTTACGTATTGTCTCCAAGAAAGAACCAGAACAGGTTAATGCTGTGGATGGTACAACATTACTGTCCGGTCTGGTGGTAGAGAAAACCACCGACTTGCGCATGGAGACCTCTTCGGGTCATTCTGAATCTGTTTACTTAGATCTTATTGCAGCACCTCAGTATAAATGTATCCTTGGATTGCGCTGGTAATGGAAACATAATCCTTCAATTGATTGGGATACCAGACATGTGGAATTTGTTTCCGAATACTGCGACACGCATTGTTTTTTGTCTCACGATGCTGTTCTGACGCCATGTACATGACATTTGGACACTGCTTCGACTATAGGAGCTGTGGTCACTAGTTCCTTGCCTTCTGATTACCAAGAATTCTTAGATGTATTTGATATATGTGCGGCAGACGTCTTACCACCTCATAGGCCGTATGACTGTCCCATTGATCTCATCCCAGGGGCACAGATACCTTCCGGTAGAATATATTCCTTGACACATAAGGAAGACCAAGTCCTCAAGGAATACATTGACAAATCTCTAAAGTCTGGGTTTATTAGACCATCTCATTCTCCCGCAGCTTCAACATTGTTTTTTGTTCCTAAGAGGGAAGGGGATTTACGGCCATGTATAGATCACAGGGCTCTCAACGCCATCACAATACGGAACCAATATCCGATCCCATTAATATCGGTGTTACTAGACCAGCTAGGTTCCGCAGTTATTTTCACTAAGTTAGACCTCCGTGGTGCATATAATCTGGTCCGTATGCGGAAGGGGGACGAGTGGAAGACGGCCTTCAAAACCCGGTATGGTCTATTTGAGTATCGTGTGATGCCATTTGGACTTTGTAATGCCCAGGCCACTTTTCAATATTTCATCAACGACATCTTCAGGGACATGTTGGAACAATTCTTGGTCATTTACTTAGACGACATCTTGATCTATTCACCTTCTTACGAACGTCATCTGTCTCATGTAACAAGGGTTCTTAGTCGCTTATGGGACAACCATCTCTACGCTAAACTAGAAAAATTGATTTTCCATGTTTCAGAGGTGGAATTTCTTGGTTATGAAATTACTAGCAAGGGAGTGCAGATGAGCGATAACAAGGTTAGGGCCGTACTGGAATGGCCTATACCTACAACCTTGAAGGCCCTTCAACCCTTTCTGGGATTCGCTAACTTTTACAGGCAGTTTATACAAAACCTTTCCGCTATAGCCGCACCACTAACTGCCCTAACCAGTAGTAAAAGCGGATTTATCTAGAGTAGTGAGGCCAATAAGGCTTTTTCTGCGCTTAAGACGGCCTTCACTAATGCTCCTGTTTTGCAACATCCCAATCCCATGCTTCCATTTATTGTGGAGGCGGACGCGTCAGATGTCGCTTTGGGGGCTATCCTTTCCCAGTCATGTTCTGACGCTAGCAGCTTGCATCCAGTCGCTTATCATTCCAGGAAGTTAGCATCCTATGAATGCAATTATACTATTACGGAAAAGGAATTGCTGGCTGTCAGGGATGCCTTTTTGGTATGGAGACACCATTTGCTAGGAACGGCACTACCGGTCCAGGTTTACACTGACCATCGCAACCTTCTGGCTCTACAGTCGGTCAAGTGCATCATGGCACGTCATGTCCGATGGCATGAGTCATACTGAAGCTGATGCTCTATCGCGTATGTATCCTGACGCCAATGCACCTAGACCCACTAAGGCTTTGCTGCTTCCACATTAAGTCATCTGCAGTTGTACTTTGCAACCCACCTTGTGTACTGATCTTTAGGAATGGATGAAATCTTCCCCAGCAGAGATCCGAAACTACAAGTTAGAAATTATACGATCTATCCCTTATGTTAAAGGACTAGTCTTCCTTCCTAACACACCAATTTGGAACAAAGCTGTCAAGTGGTGTCATGATTCCTTAATTGCAGCTCATCCAGATATAAAGAAAACATTGGATCTCTTGCAACGCTGGTGTTGGTGGCCATAGATGTCAAAGCCACATATGTCACCAGCTACGTATCTGCTTGTGCTGTTTGTCACAATGCAAGACTCTGCCAGTGAAACCCGTTGGGTTGCTACAACCTTTGCCTATTCCTGACCATCCCTGGTCCATGATATCCATGGGTTTCGTAGTAGAGTTACCAGCTATTGATGGGTATGACACCATATGGGTTGTTTTTGACTATCTCACGAAAGTGGCCTTGTGTGTTCCCTGTCATGGTCTTGCATCTGCTCTGGTTCTAGCCAATCTTTTCATCAAGAATGTATTCCGGCATTTTGGTCTCCCGTCTATTGGAATCACTGACAGGGGTTCTCAATTTACACCTCGTTTTTGGTGCTCTCTTACTATGTCTTTCGGTATTGACGATTGTTTTTCTAGTGCCTACCATCCGCAGACTGATGGTCAAACTGAACGTCTTAATTCTACCTTGGAGAAATATCTGAGATGTCTTACGCTGCAATATCAGAAATCTTGGCTTTCCGTCTTGCCAATGGCAGAGTTTGCGTATAACAACTCTCTTCACTCAGCGACTCGGTCATCCCTGTTTTTTGCTCTTTACGGTAGACACCTGAGGTCCTTGCCCCTTTCTCCAGCTTTATCTGGTCACAGTCCAGCGGCAGCGTCCTATGTGATCAACATCCTAGTTGTTCAAAAGACAATCAAGCAACATCCCCTTGAAGCTCAAGTACGGTACAAAAAGTATGCCGTTAAGCTTCGTTCCTCTGCACCATTGTACACGGTTGGCTCCAAGGTCTGGTTATCAGCTAAGAACCTTCGCATTCCTGGCCGTAAGATTCTGCTTCCACGATATTTGGTTCCTTTTGTTGTTTCTGCTGTCCTGAATCCTGTGGTTGTCCGTCTGAAACTTCCTGATGAATGGAAGGTTCATCCGGTATTCCACTTCTCGCTTCTCAAGGCTGACCAACCTGACACTAAACTGGTATCGCATCCTGCCCCAATTTTGGATCAGGGGGAAGATGAGTATGAGGTTAACAAGATACTAGATACGAAAGTTACTCGGGCTGTTCGGCTGTATCTGGTCGATTGGAAGGGTTATGGGCCAGAGGACAGGACCTGGGAGCCGGTTGGGAACATTCACGCCCCTCGTCTTGTTTCCAGATTCTGGGCCTCCAGGTGGGAGCTCTTTTTGCGGGAGGGTACTGTCATGGTTCGAGGTTATGGCCGTAGAAATATAGCTTCCTCTCATGCAGGGAAACCAGGTTGCAAAAAGAACAAAGGCCGTTCTCACGATGACGCTTCTAAACGTACTTTCCCTTTAAGAAAAACTTTGCGTATTGGTTGTTTGATGGACAGATGGCGGTTGCCATGGAAACAGTGGCATACGTTACGTATGGGACGGATCAGACTAATCATGTGATCAGGTCCTTATCAGTCCTGTTTTAGAAGGAGGCGTTGCTTCTGAACTTTTCCCAGTACGCATTACTTTTGTTCTGGAATCTTCACATTGCCAATTGTTCTTGCCTGGTTTATGGATTCTGTCTTTCGCTTTTGCCCTTGTCGGATTTGGCGCTTGGTTTTCTCTTGATCTACGAATACCGGAATTTGGAACATTTTACGACCTGTCTTTAGCTTTACCCTTAACTTGTTTGCCTTACCTGCTCTTCTGTCCCGGCAGCCTCTTGTGGGGTTTCTCACCTCAGATTGCCGGTGGCTTGAAGCTCTGTGACATCAGCTGTTCTACTGGTTCTTTCGTCATCCCTGAAGACGTGAACCCGTGCACCGAGGGAGCACCTGTCACACTTTCTCTTCATCTCAGAGGATGCGAACATGCGCACCGAGGGATCAGGTGATTCTTTTTTCACCGGACCATCAGCAAGGACACGAACTCGCGCACCGAGGGATCAGCTGTTACTTCCTTTCACTGGACCATTAGTGGGAACTTGAACGCGTGCACCGAGGGAGACTCTTGTTTGCATTTTTTCTCCTTGGATTTAGGAACTGCCTTTGGTACATCGCAGTTCAATCTTTCCACATTACATTATTGGTTATCATCAGTCCCAAAATGTTCTTATCATGTTTCATCGGATTCCTGGACTCCTAAATTGTATATATCATTATACTTCAGGTTAGTGTACTTTGCTGATATCTTGTTTACTTGTTTAGATCTACCTGCTTCACCTGGTTGTCATTCTACTATATTCTGAGTCAAGTCATCATCCAGTACAGGTTAGGAAGTGCTCAGATAGTCTATGTTTTGCACTGTTATTAGGCTTTGTTATTAACTGTGCCTTTTTCGTCCTTACAGCCTGGTGTTCTGTGGGATCCATCTTCCAACCAATTAACCCATCTGTAGTTGTTTTTAGAAATCGAGAGGGTCGCATCGGTGGGAACACTAATTTTCCTTATTTCGTGTTAAGTAACACGAAAGAGGTTTTTCTTGGTTTTCTGATTGGCATGATACTCGGCAGGCATAAAGAAATCATCAGAAGACTGGTATCAAATACTGCCATCTGCTTATTCTGCTGGCTTTCTCTGGAAAGTATTGGAAATATTGTGACTGAATCAACTAAAATGTACTTCTCCTTGCTACTTGAAACATATCTATTCCGGGGATCAGTGCTGGTGCAAATGAATGTGGGCTACCACAGGTTTTAATGTTATCACCCTTGATCCAGCTGCTGGCGAAAGACCCAGGTTTGGGAGTCTGCTTTAGAGGAAATTAATTTGTGTTTTGACAGTTGTTCATGCAAACGTGCTGGCTTGCAACCATACATTTGAATGTATTTAATGACGGATTTCCATTCAGACCACATATATTTATTGTTGGTATGGAAATGAAAGTAAAAGTGTGCAAAGGTGGAACAATAAAGGAAAAGTATGGGGAAGGGAAAGAACGAGTAGTATAGGGTGGGAGGAAAGGGGTACATGTGTGTGGAACCCCCTAATAATGAAAAAAACATGAAAATGTTGACAAAATAGAAAATGTGCACTTTTCATGAAGGCATAAAAATGGGCAATTCATGTTTCTGGCATGAAGCCAATCCTGTCTTTCATTCTTAAAAGGTTTTCCATGGGACTGAAGACTGTTCAGTGCTGTATATAAAAAAGGGTGGCCAGCAACCTGAGCTTTTTTAACCTACCTGGGGAGTCAATTGCAGCTCAGAAAGTAGCTGGAAATGGGTGGCTTATATGCAGAGTATTAGAGGAGCCCAGCAGCAATATGCCCAGTCCTCACAATACCTCGGGAAACCTGAAAGGTTTGCTGGCAGGGCACATTGACTGCTCCAGCAGCAGTCTCAGCACTGGATCCTCAGCAGGGAACCTTCATGCCGACCTAACCTAGACATGAATTCATGGCCATTGACTAATGCCTACTAAAAAACTGTCTGATCATGGCCATTCAGGACTGAGGGGCCCTATCGTGCTGTGCTTTAAGCTTTAGGTGCTTACTTTGTTGGTTGACCATGTTCCTCGCCGATTTTCCATGCTGTGAGGTTGCTTTGCTGTGGCATAAAGTGAAGTCCAAGCAACACTCTGCCATAGCATACTTGCCAACCCTACCGATATAGGTGGTATCATACCGCTTTTTAAGCTTTTCGACCACCTACCGATTTATTGGCAACAAATACCAATAAAAATATATATATATATATATATATATATATTTTTTTTTTGGCCACCTCAGCTCGGGGGAGTCTTTCAAGGGCACCCCCGAGAAGGCACGGCATGCAGGCTTTTGATGTAAAAGGCGCCCACGGTGGTGGGCTAAATGCGCCCCTCCGCTGCGGGTGCCTTTGACAAAAGGCACCATTAGCCCCCCACCACGCCAGCTCGGGGGAGTCTTTCAAGCGATCCCCCGAGCTGGCGTGGTGGCAGAAGGCGTGGCAGGTGCCTCATTGTCATTGAAGGCACCCACGGCGGCGGGCTTATTCAATGGCAATAGGGTGCTGACGCGCCCTATTCCTAGCTTTAACGCCTCGCCTGACTATTTTTGAAACTTTAAGATTCCTACAAATTTTTGGTCACAAAATGTTGGCATGTATGCCATAGTCTTATGTGATACAGCCATGTAACACACAGAACAAGAACCCCTAGCTGTGCAGCAACTTCACACTCACACAATATATTTCAGAAGCACCATATTCCCCCCTCTTTCTGAATTTCAGATTTGCTAACTAGAATGTGTCCACAGATCCATAGTGGCAGGAGGAAGATGAAAGAAGAGCTTGATCAGAAAGGGATTATAGAGACAGTGGAAAATCTGGCCCAGATGAAAATTCGGCAGAAAGGAACCAAGGAATAAAGGGCCACACTTGGATCTTGGTATGGTATCCTTGTACATCAGTCCATTCCAAGATGGCACCCATATTAGACTGGTAGTTGAAACATAGACAAAGGACTTACCTGCTTTGGGATTGAACGGGACAATACATCACTGGGACTAACATTAAATTATTGCTTCAGTGAATCTTTCCAGTGGTCCCATTCCACCCCCTTGAAGATTTCCTCACCAGTTATTTCTGGACTTTGGCAGCCCAGGATACCCCTTCATCATTCAGCTGAGTTGGATTCTTGTTCTGTTTTCCACTATTCCTCGTCGCTTTTTCTCTCTACTTGACCTTTCATCTGCTTCCATTGCTCTGTTGAAATATTGTTATGTTTTCCTCACTTTCACTCCCTTCTATCACTCTGATTGCCCTTTCTCGTGCTTTACTCACGCCGACCTTATGTTCCATTCTCCTTTTCCTTCTTACACCGCCTCTGCTGTGGTCAGCATATCTTGGTTTCCCCTACCTGTTAGATGTTCATCCCTTATCTTTCCCGAACATCCCCTGCCATTCTCTCTGTTCTAGTTTGACTTCACTGTATTACTGTGCTTGTCTAGCACACCTTCGCGCTCAGTGCACCTTCCCTACCTAACATCTGCTCTCAGTGCACTCTTCTGCTGCTCATGCTTAACCTGCGGTTTGCTTCCTTCTGCCGTTTCTGCATTCCTACTGGGAAGTTTCAGTATCTCTATTGCAGTTTTTCCCCGGACCTTCAGGGTTTTTATTTGCACTTTCCATAGGATTCCGGGAAACAGAAGAGGCAGGTGAGTGTCGATGGAGCACTGTGTCTGCAAGCCTATTACCAGGTAAATCCTCTTATACACTTCCTCTATTGTTTGGTTCGAGCTGACATCTTATTCATGTCCCTTTTCGCTTGCTTGGGGATCCGGTTGAGATCCTGTTCCGGGCGTTCTCTTGTTCTGTCCACACACCTGCCTGTGGACTGTGGAGCACGAGTGGGAGGTGGTCATTGAGACGCTCTAGGACCCTCTGGGAAGGAAGGTGTTGGCCACTGAGGAAATTACCTTATGCTCATGATGCATAGCGGCCTGTCCAATATTTTTGTTCTCCAACTACATTTACTGTTCACACAGTCTACTCACAACCGGGCTACACACGGACTCCTGAATTGGCATTTCTAAATTATTATTCTGGAATTTGCCCTGTGGAAAAATGAAAAATGTATTCCCCGGTGAAAAAGCCACAGTGGTTTACTAGTGGTCTTGAACACACATCGAGCCCATAATGCACGCAAAAACACTATGCGTTATTCACTGCCTACTGCTCCTCTAAACTGATTTACAGAGAAAATCTATTTTATGCCAAACACACTTAGAAAATACAATTTTTACTACGATACCAATCTATGGTCGACTTAAATGAATCCACTTGCACCCAAACTATTGGAAAACTTTCCCTTTCCCCCTTCTACATTACCCCACCCCTATGTCTGTGGCATTTCACCTGTTTTATTGTCTTCTTATCTCTTTCCCCCACAAGCTAAGGCCTGGATACACTGGGTGGGGGCACTCTAAGGCTACTACAGTGGTGATTTCGTGCAGTAGGAAACCCTTGTTACATATCATAACATAGTATAAAGTGGTAGACACAAGATGGAATGCCAAATTAGGTATGGCGTATACGTCTGTGCGAATGATAAAGCCCCAGATCTGGTCGTCTCTTTTGAGCTGAAACTTTGGATCTATATGGAGCTGTGATTATGCCCCAAGCCACACCCATTAAAACTGTGGAAATTAATCTGTGTTGCACTTTCATCACTGATAGCATAAGGAGAGCCCCTATAGAGTTTTCAATTAAAAGGCACTGAAGCCAAGCTTATGTTATATTATGTTACTGAATTCTTATTAGTCCCAACATGCCCAAAGGCCTCAGTGCGCTGGAAGAAAGAGGGTCAATACCAGGGGTCAGGACCAGGACAGAAGCCCGGAAGTATTTGTTAACAGCCTTTTTGAAGCCTGCAAGACTAGCCGCAAGGTGGATGCAGAAAGGTATGGAGTTCCAAAGGAGCAGGGCCTGAACGGAAAAACACCGGCCACCAGGATTTCTCATCTTATGCCGGGGGACAGAAAGTTTAAAATGCTTGCTGGACCCCAGAGTGAGAGTAGTATTGTTTTTAATTAATCGATTAGCTAGGTAGCTGGGTACTTGATTGGTAAGGCATTTGTATGAAAAAGTCAAGACTTTATGGGAAATGCTATGCAAGTGTAATTCTCGTCTTGACCGAGATAGATGTTTGCGTGGGCCCAGATTACAAATTGTTCTGAACGCATTGTTTTGTACTACTTGAAGATTATGAAGGGTTTTCTTTGAAGTGCCTGTCAATAGGCCATTACAACCTGCTAGACCAATGCTGGCAGGAATATTGTACGGTCTAGAATAACTAAAAAATAATGGTTCATATACAAGCCCAGGCTGATTGTCTAAGACTAAGCAAGGTGTTTAAGCCAGTGAGGCCAATAAAAACATTGAAATATGCCCTAAAGAAAATGCCAAGATACAATGAAGACATAGTGAAAAGATAAGAACAAACTAAAAAAACAGAAAGGTTACCCTCTAGCCTATGGAAAGAGATCTATTGGAACTATAACAAACAGCCATACCTATGAACACTGCCATTGCAGGAAAAAGAAGTATCTTTGTGTATGAATGGGACTAATTAGAGACAGTAGCCAAAATAAAGATTAACTTCCTAAAAATACCAAAAGAACAGGGCAAGGAGTCTCAAACCTTTGAGGAGAGAAGCTAGGTTAAGTACAAGGCAACCATTCAGGTTGCTCGTAACACTAGAGTCTCTGACAATGGCCCAGATTTCCAGCAAGCTGATGGCTGCTCCATCTAGCTCTGTGCTCACCTCTCTGGGTAGCCCAGAGTCCCACCACCTTACAAGCTGTTAAGCACTCTCACCTTATCCACCAATGCTTCGTCTGTGGCACTTGTCTGCAAGGCAACTGTTTTTGCACTTTCTCTGCCTTCTCCATCAGAAGTTCACTTAGTATGCCACCCCCTCTGCACATCTGGTGCCCTTCGCATGGGTTTACCCTGTTGGTCGAAGGCAGCATGCACGCAGGACCATTGTCTCAGTTTCGTGCATGCAGTATTTTGTTCATGGTGACAGCACAAGTGCATTGCTGCCTCCTTCTGTTACGGTGGCGTGCAAGGTGTGATTATTGTGTCACTATGATTCCTGTTCTTTGATGCCAAATGCTCCCCGCAAGCCATACTGTGATTTTGTTCTTTCTCCTTCCACCTGCAGTCTTCCTACTGTTATGCTCCAACAAGTGTCAGGCATCTTCCTACCTGGCTGTCAGCTCTGACTCCCAAGTTATATTTCCTGTCTGGCTGCCTCCCCATCCTGCTGCTTACCCTCCTCCCTTTGCTCCTTGTAAACTCTCTTTGGTTACTCCCTTGCCTTTATTCCATCATGCCAGTTATCCTGCTTGGAGTTCCTTTTGTTGCTCAATGTCTGTCTTACCTTGAAGATTCTCTTTGAACACCATGGGGATTCTCCACTCACGCCATTGAGTGCTCTCTCCCTATTCCACGTTAAACTCAGGGTGGAGATACTTTTGATGGTTTAGGGAGCTTTATAACATCAGGAGTGTTTTTATCTTTATCCGGCCTGGCTGGTCTGGGGTTCATTGACTACACCTTCATCATTCATTCCACAGGTCTCCATTCACCGGTGAACTCAGCAATCAAGCAGGTAACAATGGCCACCACCAAGCATACTGTGACACTATGACATTTACCTTTCTCGCCAGATGCGCCCTCCATGCCACCTCTTTGCTACTCTGACTACCTGGGAAATAGAAAAGAGTCTGTTATTCTTTATTCCTTCTGAAAGATTCATTCTAAATTAGCTGGATGTGGTGGGAAAATAAGTAAATGGCTTTCTGACTTTTTCCAGGACATCCGTCTCACTCGTCTGATGGCGGTGAAAGTAGAGTTTTCGCATGGTGTGGGTTCCCTGTGCAAGATACATTTTTGATTTATAAGCCCTCATTAGAGTGACATGGCTGATTTCATGGCCCCTGCTCATACTGTCCCACTCCACAATTCTTGGCAATAAACATAATAAATAGGCAGTTGTATGAAAATTCAATTGTATTTAAAATAATTAAAGTCAAATCCAAACAAAAGTGGTCTGCAGCTTTATGCTAGGGAAGTCACGACAGTGTTACTGAACCACACACAAGTGCTCATTATTCATAATTGTTTCTATGTATATATTAAATTCAGAATGATACTGGACATTCTAATTACACTTCTATTGCTTGCTGATATATATCTCTTGCAATGCTTAACTTCATCCAAGTGTTTCACCATGAGTCCTACAATCCTATTTTAAATGCATCATAATACAGTGTTCATTTTCCCCAATGACACTCGGCATTACAGAATCAGAACACTATTTCTAGATGTGTTGCAGGGACTTCTGACTTTGTGTGTTCAGCTTTCAATCTCTTTCTAAGCATTTGCCTACATATCTACAGGTTTTGGGCTGGACATGTGATATTGTCCATTAAGATGCAACAGTAAAAGCACCCTCGTCCTTTCACATCACACATAGGTCTACCCCTGAACTATTTTCTGTGAATAAAAATAGATCCTTTAATCTGCTTCCTTCGCAAGCATCTATTTAATTACTAGGCTCCAGCCGGTGTTAGTTGTCAATAAAGTTTCATCACAACTTTATGACTCGAATACCGAACTATGCCGGCAGGAACACATGGATTCTATTTAAAATGTTGCTTTATTTTGCAGAACAAAACTGTGTTTAAGTTACACAAAATGTTGTCAGATTTGCATTGACATGCATAATTAATACAATGGCTTCTACAGAACTGAAATTCTCAATTTACACTTAACAACAAAGGAAAAACACAGTATATTTTAATCTTACACTGTGTCTGTGTGTTTTAAAAATTAGCACCTCCTCTGTTGTTCCCAGGCCACCCTTACTCCTGGTAAGTTACCTGACAACACTAGGGCAATATGGAGTTATATCGGGCTGAGTATTTAATTTGAAATGTTGTTTATTTTCTATCTTTAGGAATCAGCCGGGCCTCACTCAGTTTGGAATTTCTCAATATGCAAGGTACATTTAGTTGATGCATAGGCTCCAATATGGACTGCTCATCTTATGAACAGAGAACATCCTTCCTGCAGCCTTCCTGTAAATCCAGTCCTTGTTTTGGAGTATGTTCTTCCCCATTCATCTGCAATAATATACTTAATAATGAATATAATCTCTCTATATCTGTGCTCAAGGTATTTTATCATCCAAGATCCGCCCCTTGACAATATAATGTTACTAATTTTCATTGGATGGCTCTGTCATCAGCCACTTCTAAAGTCTTGCGACCTCACATCACTCCTTATGTTAAACTAGCAGTTATGTTTTTTCACTACAACTTTCACTGTGAAGGAGCTAGTTTACTAAAACATAGATCATTAAAATGTACACCTCAGGACAGGTGATTTGAGATGCTAAACGACTGTGGGATGCAAATGTACAAAGATATTGGTCTTTCATAATTTTTCATAATTTTTATAATTCTCAACTATTCGAATTTGGTGTTGGTTGAAAGATACCTCTACCCCTTGGCAATATGATTTTACAAATGTTCATTGGGTGGCTTTGTCATCAGCCACTCCTAAAGTCTGGGGACTTCACATCACTCCTCATGTTAAACTAGCTATTTAATATTTTTCTATAACTATCACTGTGAAGGTGCTAGTTTACAAAAACAAAGATCATTAAAATCTACACATGATTTTAGATACTAAATGACTGTGGTGTGCATATTTACAAAGATACTGTTTTTTTGTAATTTTTCTTAATTTTTATAATTTTCAACTATTTGAATTTGGTGTTGATTGAAAGACATTTATTATCTACAAAAGCCAATTGGTTTTAAATCCCTCTCACTTTCAACTAAACTGTTATTGATTTTGATCTATTGTATTTTTGGGATGAAATGCAACACATTGAACATTTGTTCAGTTTGACAAGAAGTACATGTCAAATAAATGCCACTTTTGGCCACCAGATGTCACTGGTAGTACATTGCAAATAAGCTCTTTTGATACTAAAATAGGAAGCCCAAAATATTATTTTCTTTTGGGCTAAACACTGTCTTGTAATTACCCCATGGGAAACTGGTATTAAACAAGATTATGCAGGTGATTTCCACTTGGACAAAATAACAACCTGCTGATCAGTTTTATGACACAAATTCCTGAGGTTGAGGCTAACTGCTCTAACCAAAATCCAAGTTTACATGTACAAACATGCACTATTTCAAGTTAAATAGAATGCAGTGTTATTTAAAGTAATAGAACTTTAAATAATGTTTCTTTTCTTCATTTCTGATTGCATTTTCACATGACTTTATTTATTTCATTTGTTGATAGCGCCCAGTCTGGGAGGTATCACGGTGCTAGTACATATTACAATTAAAGCAATACAGTCATGCGATGGTAGGTAGGACAGCCCTCAACATATTTGTTGAACAGTACAGTTTTCGGATATTTTCTAAAGGTTAAGTAGGAAGGCTCTTCTTGAATCCACTGAGGAAGGGCGTTCCAGAGAGTAGGAGCTATGACAGCGAAGCTCGCTCCGCCTGCTCTTTTCCTGGTGTATCGTCGTGTGGCTAGCACCAAGGTCGTAGAGGAACATAAGCAACGTGGATTAGTCCTTTTGGAGATACGCTAGTTGTGGAAGGTATGTGCAGCGCTGTGGATGCATGAGTGAATGATTGATAAAATATTGAACTCAATGCAGGCTTCGATAGGCAGCAGTGAGCCTCACACCCCGCTTGAGAGATGCAATCTGTTTGTTTCATACCCCAGGCTGACTGAAGGGCATTGTTTTGGATTAGTTGAAGTTTGGTTACTTTTTTAGTAGAGGCTCCAGAGAAGATGGTGTTACAATAATCCAGTTTGCTGCCGATGACAGCTCTGGCTAGCGTGAGGCAATTGTCGGAAGACAGATATTTTCTGCTGAGGTTGATGAACTAATTGGAGTATGCTGCTGATGAGGTGAGGGCCTTGACATGTTTTGCATGGATAGATATAAGTCTAGGTACACTCCCAATGTTTTCACATGGCTGAAGACAATGGTGATGTTGCCATCGATGGAGAAGGATGCAAAGGCCGGGTCCAGATGTTTGAGTCAGTGTGGGGAGCCTACAATAAGGAGCTCTGTTTTATCATCATTCAAACAGAGATAGTGGTTTGCCATCCAAACTTGGATGATACTATAGACCCGGTTGATGTTAGCGGAGTCAAGGGTATGGTTTCCAGTGAGTTTCAGCAAGACTTGGGTGTCATCAGCAAAGATTCTGTAGGGTTATTCAAGGTTTTCAAGGTGGTCGAAAATGGGCCTACTGTTCATGTTTTAGAGTATAGGTGATAGACACGTGTCTTGCAGGACGCCATATGAAGCAGGGATAGGGTCTGCTGCTTCAGAGCCAGATCAGATCCTGGAGGAAAGCTCGCTGAGATAGGAAGTGGCTCAACTGGTGGCCTCTCTGGAGAATTGGAGTTAATTTTAGAGGTAAGGTGTTGACAGAGGATGTCGGGGGTCAACATGATCGAATGTCGCACAAAGGTCAAGTAGTAGGAGGATGAGATCAAGGAGGGTGGTCTCGGTACTGTGCCTAGGTCTGAATCCAGATTGGCTTAAGCCAAGACATTTGCAGGTCTCCAAATGGGTTTGGAGTTGGGCGTAGGTGGTGTAGTCAAGAATTTAAGAAGATATGGTACAGTCATGATAGGGCGGTAGTTGGCAGGGAGGGTGGGGTCGAGTGGGTTTTTTTTTTATTAGGGGTGTGACCCAAGCTTCTTTGATAGCTTTAGGGACTGAGCTGGAGGCAAAAGAGGCATTGATGAATTTGGCAATAATGGGAGCATGGGTCGAAACGCATCTTGAAAGGGTGGGAGAGGCAGATGTCTCCTTTGCAATTTGATGTTTTGAGGCACTTGATGATGATTAGGATGTCGGAGGGTGTGACAGGGAGGAGTGGAAGGGGACGGCGAGGTCATGGATGGATCAACCTGCTGAAGTGGAGATGCATCCTTTGCCGAGAGCAAGGATTTTTTGTCTCTGAGATTGTGGATTTTGTGGCCCAGGTCTGATTGGACGAGTGAGCACCAGTCTTTGTCTTTCAGGAAGCTGGTGATGGGAGGTGCTGGGGATTCAAGTTCGTCGAGGATTTTGAAGAGGTCCCTGGTGTTGGAGCTGGCTTTCCTGATTCTGCTGTTGTAGATGCTGAATTTGATAGCGAGGATAGCCACATTTTACCATTGGAAAGAAAGAAATACATAATTTTAACATCACAGTAGCATTTTCTCTGCACTTTACCATCAGGAATATGAAAAAATGCTGCAAATTGAGTGCTTCTTTCAAACTTCAAAGTTTCAAAATGAATAACCTGGACTTTGGACTGAGTTATTTTGCTAATAATCACATTCCAAATGTCTGGGTGTTATCCTTTTACTTGTGCCATTGTTCCGATTTCAACAGGGATAGTTCTGGATGTCCTTATTCGTGGCATCGACAACCCAGTCTCGGACATAATGTACTTAAAAGGGCCTAGAAATGGTGATAGCTTGTTTTACTTTCTTTCACTTGTTGAAGGATGTTTCTCAGGTGCATATGTAATTATTCATATCTCACAGGTGAACCCTTTTTATAATGTGAGTGAGCAATAGGCAGAGGTCTTGCATAAACATTATCTTTTGGGCAAGGCCTCTACTGCTTTACATTGAAGCAGTCTCCGTATTTCAGTTTGCTATAGATAATTAATCTGGGCTGCAGTTCCATTGTTTATTTCAGTTATGTGGGTTTTTATTACATTTTTATTCTTTAATTCTTCTTTATTACTTTACAGTGTCCTGGTTAGGTTTGCGCCTTATAAGACTATTAAAATAAACAAGTCACCTGTTTACTAGTCTTGAGGGAGGACTAGGGAACTCAGGGAGACACAGGGAGCCAACCGCTCCGTGATGTGACCCATGGTGTTGGTCATGGCGATTCCCCAGACCTCGCTCAGCACTTCTTCCTAAGAACCCCATCTGGAAGTAAGGCATAGTTGGGGGCAGGGGCTGACTAACGACAAGGTAGGCATTTGTACTATGGAATGTCAAAGTGAGACCAGTGGTATGAACCCGAGAACTATTACTGGCCACCCATCAAGAAAGCCATAAGGGAGAAGCCCCCAGAACACGAATTTTCCAATTGTTTCACTAAAAGCAGGTATCAGCTAAAAACTGAATTTGAATGTTATGCACAGGGCTGCATTAAAAGGATAGGCCTGCCTGTTGGAAATGATCGTGCCTGGTGCACGGTGAAATGCAAATACATATATACATCTTTTTTTTAAATCTTATTTTAATTTCGTTACAGTGCAACACGCAGTTTTCACATCAGTGCATTGATACCACCATTACTTCTACAATTCAACTAATCGCAACTGGTTAACTCAATAACTAAGTAACTAACAGCTCGTAATTCCACAGAAATCGATCCAGGTGCCCACCCCCTCAACATATCCCCCATCAGACCTTGCCCACCACTCCTCTGTAACAATCCTCAAATCTCTTCTTGCCTCAGTCAACGGAGGCCTCACAGGGTTTATCATCTGGCGAGCTAAACAATGAGTGCACCAGGGCCTTCCAATCATTCTCTGAACTTTCTCTCATGCAAATATATATATTCTAAGTGCCCTCTCAACTCAGAGATTATTGGACTTGCTTTTGATTTGCCTAAACTGCTATAATCTGAAATTATCATTAATGGGTGTTACACATAGTAATTTTAAAATTGCATTTAAAATGTATTGTTTTTATAATATGATGCATGAATTTGGGCTAATACTAACTTAACATGATTTATGGGAAAAATCCTTTTAAGAATATGGATACTCAATGCACTTTGCACTTTAGATCAATGCAATATTTGCACGCACTTGGCACTTTATTAAAAGAGGAAACGTTTTTTTTTCCTTTTTCTCCCTTTTTTTAATAAACCAAATAAGCAGCCCATGCATGTATTGATGGCTCTGTAAAATAAACTAATTAGCAGAGATTTTTCTTTAGTTTATTATAATTAGGATATTTATATCCATATATACATAAAAAATGATCTATTCACAGAGCACCATATTAATGGTAGGATTACATGCATGGACGGAGAGCACTTTGCATTCTATTCTTTGCTGCTTTATAATACGCAAAAAAATCTTTAGGTGCTATTTTATACTTGGCACCTATAATAATAATATAAAAACTCTTTTATGTATTTTGCTTCTTTGCATATTTGCACAGCCTAATTAAATAGGCAATACTACCACTAGGCATTTTTTCCCATTATACCACTGCCCATCTCCGCTGGAGTATATATATAATCACAGCATTTTTACTTCCAATAGCCATATACAGAATGCTGCACTTTGCTGCTTAAACAGATGGCAGATATAAGTGCTAAGGAGCACCTTACTTAAGTTGCTTTGCTGTATTTTTACAAAACGGCACATAGTATTAGTATTTTGAAGTAATGCTGCTAAACATTAGCCATACCACGACACAGTATATTAAAATCAAATGTTTTCAATGAATGTTCGCTCATTCACAAATGTTATATACGACATTTTTTCTGTGTCAGTTTTTTATATATATATATAAAAACAGCAATTGCATCCGTTAATTTTCATTTTATGTCTTTCATGTCCTGGGTGTTAATCTTAGCAGTGCATGGTGGTGGCGCGAGTTATGGTTGCTTAGCTTACCATAACTCGCTAATTTCTGAGGTTTATCGGTTTTACTTGTAACCATAACGTCCCTTAAACAATGTTTTTTCATAGAATTTCATAGGTTTTTATTAGTGCAACTTAACCATAACGTCCCTTTAACAAAGTTTTTTCATTGAATTTCATAGGTTTTTATTAGTGCAACTTAACCATAACGTCCCTTTAACAAAGTCTTTTCATTGAATTTCATAGGTTTTTATCAGTGCAATTTAACCATAACGTCCCTTTAACAAAGGTTTTTCACTGAATTTCACGAGTTTTTACCAGTGCATGCTATTTTCCTACAACTTACTAATATCATACTTAGCCCAATATAGCAAAGCTTCTGTTCAATTTACAATGTTGCACCTTATAACTCTGCCATTTCCCACCTTCTAGCATCATTTTGAACTGTTCCATGCACATTTCTGCAACTTTCTCCACTGTTTTTGCATCTGTCGACGTCCGCAAACATCTAATATCATCACAGACCTTCCAGACAGTGCCACGTGACCATGCGCTCACACGCAGCATGATGACATGTCTGCGAAGGCGTCCGCACTTCAGAATTGGGTCCTGTCTTGAAAAGGGTTATCTCTTCCCAGGGAATCATACATTACCCATTTCCACCCAATAATAATAGTTAGAGTAATCACAAAACTTAGAGAAACCAAAAAAGGTAGAGAAACCACAAAACTTAGAGAAACACAGTTTTATGCCCATTGAGATGGTATCATTAATCAGCGCTGGGGACCCTGGTCATCTTAAGCTAACTGCTGCCAGCCCTGCTCAGATAACAGCGCTGCAAGGTGCCGCAAAGAGCCTGTTCCGGGCACACACTTGGTCCGCGGATGAATCTCCCCAGCATGGCATGACCCTGCACAATCCCACCAAACCTTGCCACCGAATGTCTTGAAAAGGGGTATCTCTTCCCAGGGACCAGCCCTTATTATCATACATTACCCATTTCCACCCAAATTACATGATCGCTCGTGCTGAGCAATGGACTCATGCTAGAGAAATGACCTCCTTCAGTATAAATGTTGCATTTATTAGACATATAGCATAATATAACATTACAGTAAATTTAGCAATAGAACTTGGGAAAACAATAATAATAGTTAGAGTAATCACAAAACTTAGAGAAACACAGTCTTACGCCCCTTGAGATGGAATCATTAATCAGCGCTAGGAGACCCTGGTTGTCTCATGCGAACTGCTGCCAGCCCCTTCAGACAACAGCGCTGCCAGGTGCCGCACAGAGCTTCAGGTTCTGGGCACACACTCGGTCCGCGGATGAATCTCCCACCTGGGTCATGTGGGCATGCATTTTTGTAACCTCGTGCTGTCAGTCAACGTGACGCACAGTGCCAGAACCTTCCCTGTGCAAAATATGTTTGCCAATGGAAAATCCCAACTCTCTCTGAGATGCTCCCTGCTCCTACCCCTCCCTTGGAGCCCTGTCCGCGAAAGCACGGGAATGTCTAATCAGCGTGTAGAAGATCCGTACCAGGCCTTCTCAGAGAAATAGGATGTATTTACGAGGCACGGCTAAGTCACGGCTAAGAAAAGACTGAATATTATAAGAGAAGCAGAAATCAATTAACCCCTAGTGAGCAAGCGTTACCCGGCCTGCACTCTGCAAGCTGTGTCTATAGTGCTTCAAAGATTGGCTATCTAAGCGCTATATAGGTGCTATAATGCTCCAAACACTCAAATACAACTCTATATTAGCTACTAAACTGGGGCCTCGCCCTGCCTGTCTATACACAAGGTATAATGTAACCCTATGTAACCTTCTACCCTTTCTAGGCCTGCACAGTCCTTGTACCTCATTAATGCTTAATGTGGGAGCTATCAGCACATACTTTCAACATTTAGCACATACTTTGAATAAGCTATTGGTCTTAGCTGTAAATGCAGCAATCTAAGGCCCTAATATCAAATATGGCACTTTGTATCTCATGACAGGTCCATGCTTGGAAGACTGTTTGGAACTGCATTTTTCAACTGATCTAGGAACTTTCAAGCTCATAATGTACCCTTGCACAGCTCCTACACCTACACTTACTCTATATCCATTAACAATCTAATGCAAAGCACATACTTGGAAGAATATTGGAACTGCTATTTCTCTTAGAAATGGCATCAGATATTGCCCTCACTCCTCCCCAAGAACCACCACCACCAGCTGGAGGACCTACACAACAGAAAAGGTACAGTACTTCCAAAGACAATGAAGAGGACCAAGAAGATGAGGTAGAGGACGTGCCTACCTCCAGCACCCACAGAGAATCATGGGTGTGGCAGTTCTTTACCACTTTTGGGAGTGTACCAAAGGCTTAAGATACCGAAGTGAAATGCACAAAGCGGGAACCCGGAGTGCTAAAAAATGTCTTCCTACAGCGGGACGCCTGAGACATCCCGCTGTAGGAAGGAAGGATTTTCCTTCCTACAGCGGGACACCTTCGAGCGTCCCGCTGTAGAAAGGGCAATCCTTTTCCAAGATTGCCACCATGGAAAGAGAAGGCGGTGCTCCGTACAGAGCCCCTCTTCGCTTTCTATGGCAGCCAGCAGAACCCTATGACCATATTACCACAAGCACATTTGACCTTATGCCATGACCCCGACAATCTGGCTACTGCACATGGCCACAGGCTATACCTCAGTCACCAAAGGTATATGACTATTTTTGTACCTACATTATGACACTTGTCAATAAATAAAACACAGGCACATTCGCAAAACCATGCTTTAATGTCCTTGCCAATGCTCCTCACGAGTTTGCTCGAAATACGCCAATGTTTTATTTTTTCAAAAGTGTCAAAATGTATGTACATACAATAGTCATATAACTTAGCCCCCACTTGACAAAATCCATTCAGTCTTTACACAAACATTGAAGGTTGGGTCTATAATCTTTCTCAAAA
The DNA here is from genome assembly GCF_040938575.1 of Ambystoma mexicanum. Classification (NCBI taxonomy): domain Eukaryota; kingdom Metazoa; phylum Chordata; class Amphibia; order Caudata; family Ambystomatidae; genus Ambystoma; species Ambystoma mexicanum. The sequence goes on along the minus strand of NC_090921.1, from coordinate 229,074,220 downwards.
CTTTTGTCCACATTCGTCAAATAGCAACAGAGACCCCCCCTTTAATTTCACCCCCTCTTGAGAAAATCCCACCAAACTTTAAAAAAACATTTATATCTAGATCCAAAATCGTTTTACCAAATGTTGTGCAGATTCGTCAAATGACACCACATGTATATACCTTTACAATATTTTGGGACCCCCCCCTCTAATATTTCCCCCTCTTGACAGAATCCCACACAACTTTGCAAAACCATTCAGGATTAGGTCTAGAATAAAATTGCAAAAGTACATGCAGTTTCATTGAGTGGCGCTAGAGTTATAAGCCATCCAGAAACTGCTTTTCCCCAACCCTGTAATGCAGAAATAGGTACAGATGTCCTAGGACACCTGAAGTGTCTACGGACAGCACAGGACTGCCCCAGGACATCTGGAGTGTTCGCAGACTGTCGGGTGTGCACCCCTCTCCCTCACCTTTTGTTTTTCTCTGGCTCTACCAGAAATGTCATCAGGCCTAGTACGGTAGTCGCCTGTCTGTTTCCATTTCCTTCCCACTCTCCCCCTCCCTTCCTTATCTATGTCTTAGCTCTTGCACTATCTGAAATGTCGTCAGGCCGAGTACGATAGTTCATTTCACATCCTTACTGTTCATGGCCTGTAAGAATGTCATCGTATTTTCCCTTGTTTCATCCCTTGCCTTGAAGCACATTGTGTATAGGCGCTATATAAATAAACGATCATATCATATCATATCATATCATAACCCGTTTTTTGGCTTCTTATGGCCATATCCCATCCCGTCCTCATCCCCCCACCTCCCCAGAGATTGTTTTGTTGAGTTTCACAAGTGCAGTGTTGCTTTTATTTAAATGTTTTCGCTGCACTGTCTCGGACCCCAAAAAAGTCTGCGAATCCAACGTGCGGGCATTTCGCGGCAACCAACGCATTTCAAGTTTTCTCACCACCCAATCAGCGGCTGCGTCCCGATGTCCGCGGACCACGCAAAAGGCTGTGAATTTTCTAGGCCAATCAGAGGCCAGTCTGTGGACCGAACAGGGAAGTGAGTCCGCGGACCAGACACACTACCACTAATATCACACATTTTTATGCCTTATGTTTTGGTCATTTAAAAAAAAAACTACTGGACGGATTTACACCAAATTAACAAAAGCGCCCTTTCGGGACCCACCGCTCCTGCCGCAAATTTGGTGAAATTCCGTCCAGCGGTTTGGGCTGTAGGCGTGAGTAAAGTTTTTTCCCATTATGTCTATGGGAAAAAAATAAACTTTGGGACCCCCCCTATAACTTTGCCCCCGTTGACCAAACCTCACCAAACCTTGCAAAAAAAATTCAGAGTGGGCGAAAGTTTGATGAGGATTCGTCCAGGGGGAGCAAAGTTATAAGCCGCCCACAAAGTGCTCTTCCTATGGGTTTAGCAACTCAACCATAACTACATGGCTTCTACCGCAGGCCATGTAATATATATATATATATATATACATATATATATATATATATATATATATATTCCAAAGGTTCTGCTGCAGTATACAACAAAGAAATAGAGGAGCACTCTTCAACGCCTTCAAAGTCTGCAGGATGTAGAAACGACAAAACAAAGATCCGAGTCCACCATATGTAGATATATATTATTGTACATTTGAATTTGCTATTTTAACGAGGTTAGAAAAGTAGACCTCATTCACATGTCCCATTTTAAGAAGGGCATTTAGTGGAAATGCTTTTTCAACTTGGCCTATTGCGAAGGGTCTTCTTGAAAACCCAATTGTATTATATTAACCAAACACATGCCTCCATGGCTGCATGCTTATCTAAGTCCACAACCTCGAGATCGTAGGATAAAACAAAGCAAGTTCCTTAATTAAACACTTTCACTTTTGAGATGCAGATTGCGGGGGACATGTTTTTGCCTTGCCGCAAGGCTATTTGTCAGGGGCATTTCCTCCAGCTAGTGGAGGGGGGAATACAGCAGTCTAAGTTGTGGAAGTAAGGTACTACTTCCGGGAAGATATTACAGAAGGCCCAGCAGGAGGTTGTATATATTGCAGGCTCGGGAGCCAGCTATTTGTGTGGCGTTTGGGGGTTGGTGGTATTAAGAGTGTTAATTAGTTAACCAGTGGGATGGCAGGTCAGGGAGCTGGAGCTAAGAGCCTGGTGGACGCCCAGGCACTGAGGGAGGCACTGAGTATTATAAGCAGGGTATCTAAGGCCCAACTTGAGGGGGCAGTACTGGAAATTACGGAAGAGAAGGGCGCAGGGGAGGGGATACCACAGCGTAGAGTGGCAATAGTTGGGGCCCTCGCAGCAGTGGTGGATTGCAGCCCGTCAGCAGGAAGGGGGGAGGTGTGGGAAAGAGGGTCCAGAAATAGCAGGAGGGAGGTACCTAGGAGAGCAACCGAGAGTGAGTGAGCAGACGCTGATGGGGCGAGTAGGGGTTCAGGAGCTAGAGGGCTGGAGTATGCCACTGGCAGAGCAGGAACAGGGGTAGAGGTGGGCACAGGACAAGGTAGGGGCGAGATAAGGGTCAGCTCGGACCCTAGAGGGGCAACTGTTCAGAGGGGCAGAGGAGGGAAATACCTGCAAAAGAGTGCAAGTCGACAGAGGAGGGCTCTATCCCCATTGGTTAGTGAAGAAAGGGGAAGGTGCGGAATGACCTCCCCGCCTAGTAGGGTGGTGTGCGGATGGCGTACTACGGCCCCGTGGTTCCTGATGAAGTAGTGGGAGAGGGCTTGGGGACGGCCCCTCTGGCAGGAAGTAGAGAACAGACTAGAGGGTGCAGTACAGCCCCTAGCACCACTGAGCACTGGGTGGAGGAGAGAACCCCTTGCCCAAGAAGAGAGGAACAGGAAGGGTTTGGCGCAACCCCGCCGAGAAGACGTCAATGGCACTGCGAGGCGGATGCCCTGGGCTCACCCGAGGAGGTATTTCACTGGGCAGGATGAATGGGAAGAGGATAACGGTGTGCATTGGAGGGATGAGGAGCAAGAAGGGTTGCGGGGGAGGGATAGGTTGAGGATGGGTCTAAGGTTTGAAGGGGAAGCAGGGGTTGGGGGAGCAGAAGCGCAGGAGGACAGCGGGGAAATTGGCTGAGGGACTCTGCTGATGTTTTTTGTCCTCGCAGCCGGAGCCCAGTGAGAAAGGAGAGGAGGAGTGTCGGAGTGAAGGCCAGGATGCCACGGCTAGGTGACAGTGGGGCTGAAAGAGGGGAGCAGGAACGGGAGTGGTCGGCGACATGGTTCAGGTTGGGTATGAGGTGGGGAGCACGCAGGGAGGGGGCTGGGTCACAGGGGACAGGTGGGGAGATGGAGACTCTGACTGCGGGGCCTTGGTGAGGGCGAGTGGAAGGAGTATCTGTTCTGTGGAAGTACAAACTGACAAGGTGGCAGAGACTGCGGCCCAGGGGGTGATTGAGGTTCCTAAGGAGAGGACTGCGGAGGGCGCAGGGAAGGATACAAGGATGCCTTATATGGGCATTACAAAGCCGCTGGGTGTGCATTTGATGAGGGCGACAAAAGAAAAAATATGGGCAGGTGAGTTGAGAGCGAATGAAGGGTTCAAGGAGGAAGAGCGGGAGTTGGCCGCAAGATGAAAGGTGCCGGTCACAATTGACAGTGGGACATAGCTGTTTATTATATATGTGAATGTGCCGTGCGAGAAGTTTCCTGAGAGGTGTGTAGCATTACTGAAATACATGGAGGTTATAAGGAAGGCGTTTACGAGTTTTGGGGGTTTCGCATGGGTGAGATACGATGAAGAATTTAGGGCAAAGATGGCGGAGGATAGCCAGGCCGTATGGGGAGCGATTGATATGGATCTATGGCTACAATGGATGGCGCTTACGCGTCCAGCACCAACGCTGCATACAGCGAGTGGGTTACCTGTGCCTTACCGGCCCTTTCAGAGTGGGCAGAGGGAGGAGGCAGGGGTCAGCCATCAGCAGCATTGGGCGTTCAATAAGGAAAGCTGCACGAGAACGGTGTTCAAATTTAGGCACGAGTGTAGCAGATGCGCAGGACGCTATCCGGTTACGCAATGTTTTCAAACAGGGGACAGAGGGAGTGGGTGGGGTGTAGGAAGGAGAGTGGTGGGGAAAGGCTTATATTCCAGTTAAAGTTGCAGATTTGGAGAAATGGCTTAGTTTTTACCCGGACAGCGAAGGGGCCAAGATTTTGGGTGAAGGTTTTCACGAGGGTTTTAGGTTGGGTTATCAGGGTGGGTCGAAAATTTGAAGTCGGCGCAGGAGAATGTTGAAGTGGTGAGGGCCAATCTGCACAAGGAAGTGGCAGCGGGGAGAGTGGTAGGTCCGTTTACGGATTTGCTGGGAGACTTGGTGGTGTCCCCGTTGGGGGTCGTGCCTAAGAATGTTGCGGGAGAATTCAGACTAATTCACCATTTATCATGGCCGGATGGCATGTCATTGAATAACTTTATTTCGCCAGAGGATTGCGGGGTGTCCTATGCCAGTGTGGACGGAGCAGTGGGTTTGGTGAGGAATGAAGGTTGTGGGGCTTTCATGGCGAAGTGCGACATCAAGGCAGCGTTTTGTTTGTTACCGGTGCATCCGGAAGATTTTTGGCTGCTCGGAATGCAGTTTAAAGGCCAAATTTATATAGACAAAGAAGTGTCTATGCGCTGTGCAATTTCATGTGCATTGTTTCAGCATTTTAGCTCCTTTTTGCAGTGAGTTTTTACTTACAGTTTGGGTTATGAAGGAGGGCTGCATTATTTGGACGATTTTCTTTTCATTAGTGGGGTGGACAAAGAACAGGAATGTCTGAGGATGATGGAGACTTTTCAGACATTGATGCAGGATTTGGGAGTGCCATTGGCGGAGGATAAAATTGAGGGGCCTGCGGTGGTGTTGACCTTTCTAGGCATAGAGTTGGATTCAGAGGCCATGACCTCACGCTTGCCGCATGACAATGTGAGCAGGCTGGTGGGTTTGCTTGAGAAGGCAATAGCGGCTCAATAAATGACGTTGGTGGACATGCAGATGTTAGTGGGGCATCTTAATTTCACGTGTCGGATAGTGGCCCGTCATGGCACTTTCTGTAGAAACATGGCACGGTCTATGGCAGGGGCTAAGTGCCCACATCACAGGGTGAGGGTGTCAGGAGCAGTCAGGGAGGACTGCAGGATTTGTCTATGATTTCTGTAAGAGTTCAATGGGGTCTCCGTGTGGCTGCAGAGTCATCTATTTTCATGGGAAGTTCAAGTATTTTCGGACACGGCAGGCTCAGGAGGTTTTGGAGTGTTTTGTGGGGTAAGTGGTGTGCCGAAAGGTGGCCTGAGCAGCGGCAGAGAGGAGGTAGAAGCATAGCCTTTTGGGAATTTTTCCTTTTGTTGGTGGCAATGGAGTTGTGGGGCGGAGAGTTGCGGAATGAGAAAGTGCATTTTAATATGGATAACGAGACAGTGGTCAATGTGGTTAACGTGCAGTGTGCAAAAGGCCAGAGGGTGGCTAGATGAATGAGAGAATTTGTATTGTGATGTATGAAGTGGAATGGGGTGTTTAGAGTGGCGCACGTTCCGGGAAAGGGTAATGGCATCGCTTGTGCATTATCTCGTTTTCAGTGGCAGAGATTCCATGGAATGCCACCAGAAGCGGACTTGAGTGGACATCGGATCCCGGAGGAGCTATGGCGTCTTGCAAACTGAGAGCACTGCCCTTAGTGGAGAGTTAGCTAGCCCCAGCGTCTAGGACTTCAAACAAGAGGGCATGGTTGGAATTTATAAAAGGGGGAGAGCGCAGCTGGAAGGGTATTGAGGATGCGGAGGAGAGAAGAAGGGATGATGTGGTTAAGTTTATACTGGGGTGTATGGACAAGGGCTGGTCGAGGGCAGCGGTATCGGGGAAACTGGCGGGCATTGCAATTTACGGGAAATGGATTTGGGGCTTTCAGCCCAGTGGCAGGGAGATGGCGCTGAGAATGTTGGAAGGGTGGGCAAGAAAGAACAGGAGGGGCAAGGATAGCAAGAGACCTGTTTCAGCGGCCCTGTTGGTGAGGTTGTGCAAGGCTTTGAGAGGGGTGTGCTGGTCAGCATGGAAGAGGGACATGTGTGCAACCTGTTTCAGTTGGTTATTTTTTGGGACATTTAGGGTGTCGGAGCTGGTGGGGGGCAGAAGAGGGGAAGGAGGTCTACGGTGGGGAGATATTCAGTTATCAGAATTAGGTGTCGATATAAAGATCAGCAGATCAAAGACGGATCAGAAAGGAAAGAGCTGTTGGGTGCTAATGGATAGAAGTAGTAAAGACTTGTGTCCAGTGAGGACGGGATTAATAATAGACTGATCACTTAAGTCAGGGCCGGTCATGGGATGGGCAGTGTGTGCAGCCGACCAGGGCCCTGCGGCCATAGGGGCCGTGTAGGCACCAGCTGCCTGCTGCCTGCATAGCAAGGAATATTTCTTTCGAAGGTGGCTTTCCTACCACTATGTAAGAGGCTGGGCTCCCTTTCTGTTTGCCCTGGTGAGGCAACATGTCACGTTTCCCATTCTGCTGTGACTGCTCAAGACAAATGCCCCCCTCCCGGAAGCCCACTAGATGCTGTGAGCCTCTTAAGCACTGTTTATCTCTTTCTTTCTTAAAGCAAAGCATTTAAAGTGGGAGCGACTTACACGTGATGACCCATTTAAGAGACCATTGTTTTGGACAAGGCGTTCTTAACGTTTCCTTGTTAAGAACTGCAAATGGACATTTTTCTTTTGAAAACACATGCAAAGCTACAGTTAGCTGCCTAAAATCTGTGCCTTCCTCAAAGACAATGAAACATATCACAAAAAAACTCTTTCAACTATCTGCCTTATTTTCACATGTTCATATTTACCATGCAAAAAATCGTTTATTTTAGGTAAAATGTAAACATGTTCTTAGATTATATATGAAGCACGCCTTTGACAAACAATGCAACACAAATAGGCAACCTTTTCCACCATTACGTTTTGTTATGAGTGTTTAAGTCTTGAAACTCCACAGGCCATTTTTGCCTTCTGCTGAATTGAATTCTGGTATTTGTAGTCTTCCATTCAATGCGGAGGGGAAAAATGCCACAAACATAAGGTTTTTGCCTAGCATATTTCTATGAGGATGTATATATTTGTTTGAATACTCAACTATGGTTTGTGTAGTTAAGTTCTCTTTATACAACAACGTATGTAAAGCCAAACGTGGGGGTGGGAAGGGTAAGGATGAGAGGGCAAGTGAGTCACGACTATATGCCCAGAATGTGGCAAGAGAGGTTGCAAATCTGGAGACTGGAGGGGTTATTTTCTCTGGTTCTCGCACTGTGCTGATTTACAGGGTACAACTCGAGGATACATGTGGGTGGACAGCGACCGTCCTCTTTTTTGAGGTGACGGACACAACCACAGTTAGGTGTTTTTGAGGACAGCATTAAAAAAAGTGCTTGCTCAAGTGTTCAGTTACTAGGATTTCAGCCCAGGATGTCATGTTTCCAGTGAAGACGCCACATAAAAGTGTCATCAAAGCACACGTCTCCTGTTTGGATTTTGTTTTCCTTGGAATATTTCATTATACATTGTTGGATTTAAGGTGGGTACCTTTTATACTTTGGCAGCACAGTTATTGGAAATTCTCCTCTCTCTTGGTATTTTTCCAGTGTTGATTACCTTTTTTTTTTAAAGGCAAATGTTCATTTGTCTTGTGCACTTTCTTCTTACGAGAAAGGCCAATTGAATTAAATTTGTATATTTCACTTTAAGATATGTTCACTTACTGTGCATATATTAATAGGCGGCAGCTTTTGACATCGCTACGGGGCAGAGATTACCACACCAAGTGACACAACGGAGCTGTACTCATCCCCAAGTCGAAAACAACACATTTCACAGTCCATTTTGCAGCAGGAATAGAAAAATGCTGTATGATTTACAGGAAGGTCTAAACATATAACATCTCAGCAACAGGCACCTAACCTGATGAGTAGGCTTTGCTTCATTCTGCTGTAGGAACCCCTGCTACACCCGCAAAGCAGATTTAGCCTGCCAAACAACTCCATTAAAAGGTCAGGTTGTCCATTAATGAGGCTCCTTTTCAATTTTGAAGTGGGCAGCACTTGCTAATTTTGCAAGATGAAGGCTAACATGCCACCAAATCTAAACCTAGCAGGAGAGGAGAAAGAAACCCACCCACAACCAGGGATTTAGTTCAGCATGGCAAGGAGAACAGGTGCACCTATGCCCTCTGCCCCCATGTACTCAACGCCTATGCATATATTATTGAGCCCCCCCATTCGAGCGCTTTTGTTTTTTGGACTTGAGCCCTCTTCATTTGTTTAACATTTGAAGACCATAAAAATGCTTACTACCCTGCCCCAAGACCCCCCATCTTTGGAACTGGCTTGGAGTTTATTTCTTTGGACGGCCAAAATAATCTGTATCTGTAGCTTCTGAAAAAAAAGCATATTGCTAGTTTCAACAATATGGCTAAATACATCCACAATGAAAATAAAAACATGTGCGAAACGCCTGCAAAAACAGCAGTTAACTACAGTTAGCAAAATACAATCACGATATGTTTTCAATGCCTTTCACAATCAGAAGGTGTTTTCAAACAAAAGTTTCAAAAATAACTTTTTCAAACAATATTTCTATACATTACATCATGGAAGAGATGTGTTCAAGTTTGTGAATTGCATTTTGGTCACAAATCCCGGCTTCTCCACATAACCAAAGTGTGTGCTCCCGCACAAATCCTTTTATGTCACTGTCCCTTATCTGCCCTTTAGAGGAAGGAGACTAGTTGGCTAGATCGCCTGGAGGGCAGGTTTGGCGCAGGGTATTTCATGTGCCTCCTTCGTGCCTATGGAATACCTGTGGCATGAACTTGGTATCCTGTCACTAGATACTCAGCAGCTCAAAAGGAGAGGGGCTCTCTATATAAAATCTAAAATGGCTCTGATTTGCTGCTTACTGAATAAACTAGGCACAACTGGGGAAGTTGCAGCTGCTAGAGCCCATTTGACATTTAAAACTCTTAAGCTGGTTTTCTTTGGGAAAATATGTTGGACACCCTGCTGTGAGGTGTGGCGCAATTACGATCGTGTTAGAGCATCATTTTTCGCCCACATAACATTTGGGATTGGACCAAAAATCACGCCCACCGATCCACGTTAAGTAAACATAGTTCGGTGGTACATGTCTCCCACTGTTATAAGAAACCAGAACCCTATTTCCTTTTCAGCCCGAGTCCTGGTGTATGGCACTTCACGCTGAGGTTACGAATCAACGTGCTGCCTCTGCTAACAGCCACAGGGCCCCAACTTGGTATCGAAAAAGCTCAGGGGCTGTGTCGGATGTGCAAATCCATGACTCCTCTTGAGTCTGGTAGACACGTCTTGACAGAGTGTGGCAGCCTGGGCTCAGCTAATATGTGTCTGCTGGGTGGGAGAGTACACGACTACGAGTCCATTGAATCAGACTCTTTTTGGACCTATTGTCTAAACACAGAGTCAACCCAAATGCACATTGCTCTTTATTCAGCTGGGAAATGCATCAGGCTGTTTAAATGACAGAGCCCGCACATGTATTGCAGAGATCGGTTCTCTGATGATTACGCTGCATGAACTGCCGTTGCATTTTATTCGGTTTTTACCTATGATACAATCAAGTTTTATCTAATTTTTAAATGTTTTGGATGATATATGTATAATGTGATTTGGTTATGTATGTGATTGTTTTGTTAAAGTTCAAAATGAACTATAAACACATAATTAATAAATAAAAATAAGTGCCAGGGCTGAGCCCTGGCAAACACCCCCACAGTTTAAGCACTGGATAACATTACAAAAGTCTAATGCAATGCCCTGATGGCTCTTAAAGAAGGCAGTTGGTTAATTATTAAACCTTCAAATGAGGGTAGTGCCACTGTAATTGGGAATACATTCGATTGTTTACACGGAGTGTATTACCAGTTGAAGTGTGTTCATTTTTATGAGCGTTTAAGCGGCGACCCTACAATCCCACCACCAAGGCAGCGATGCAGGCGGGGCTAGACCTGGGCCACACTGCCGAGAGAAGGGCGGCGTTGTTCCTGGTTAAAAATCCCATAATACTCATTTTGTGGGCAGGCAGTATTCTTGAACCTTTTTTCACAGTGTGTTGATTATTTTTTACAACAGTTAATCATTAAGGTTAAAAAATTACTTCAAGGACTGGTGGGTGGATTGCATTAATACAATTTGGTCGCATCGCAAACGATTGTGCGGAGTCTATTTTGTTAACATGTGATGTTCACTTCTCTTACACTAACATTCCTAAAAATATGGTATTCATTCATTTTGAAATTCAATTCACCCTCCATGGATGAAACCACGGATGCTGTTACTGTGATTTATTGGAAAAGTCATGTTTCACTGTTTTTTATGCACATTAAAGGGCTGTGCATGGATTTGACCTGTGCCCATAATCTGGAAACATGCTGATGCGAGATCATGAGAATATATGCTTCGTTTCTGGTGAGACATCTTTCCACAACCGTTGCATTGACGTGCTGCCTCACAAACCATCGCTGAATTCTTTCATCAATTTCTTACATGGATGTGATCGAAACATCTCATTCAGGGTGCAATATTCAAAGCAGGAAATGCATGTTCCTGATACTATGGTTTATGAACCCCATCAGAAAGCCCACGGATGTAGCAACGTGCCACGTCATATAATCCACCATACTGCATTTAATTGTACCATATTCTCAATCTTTTCGCATGGAAAGGATTTGTACAGAAGATATACCGGCACGCGAGGAATTTTAAGAATGTCAAAATCGTCCCCTCCTAGCATCCACCTGGGAAAGGGCAGATCAAGTTGCTGTATTTGAGGTACTGAACACGTCAGTGAGACCACATAGGAGCAGAATAATTTGTCAAGTGACATATTTGCAGGAAGGTTAGACAGATCATGAAATCTCACTGGAGAATTTTAAAGAACGACCAGCAGATGTCACTGTTGTGCAAGGACCATCCAAACTTCTGATGTTTGCACTAAAAAGACTTTGAATTTTGTTAAATGTTAAAGGTATTTGTACCGCGCACCGTCACCAACGGAGTAGGTCTCCAGGCGCTCTGGCAGACCTCCAAAAGGAGAAGGCAGGATAGGGTAAGCAGTGTTCACAATTGTACACGTATACGCTGCCTTTTTCCCTACACTTTGGAACTCTGCCGTGCAAATGACAAAGTTTCTGTCAACTTGGCTTTTCAATGCAGGATATTCTTCAGGGGGCTATTGACAAAATTGACTATGATACACCGTAAATATTAAAATCTACAATAAACAAAATACACGAGTTAATGGTTCCCAATGAGCTTCGATCAGGCATGGAGCTAATATTTTATTCAAAAATGTTTTTATTAAAACATTTTACCAGAATAGTTAAAGGGTTTAACCTACCCTTGCTCCATGAATGCCTCTACTAATGGCTCTGCTTCTAATCCGTTATGCCGATTTGTTCTGACACTACGACGTATTTTCCTATAGTGATATCTTGCGGAAATTAGATGTATTCATACTGCTGTCTGAATGCATTACCTCCACGCCGCTCTTCCTCGTCTGGTACTTACTCATGAGGCGTCCGCATCCATGACAGGAACCCCTCTTCTATTTCTGTGTTTTCTTCATCCTTGCCCCTCTCCTAGTCCAGGGAGCATAATACTGCCGGCACCCAAGCAAGCCCCAGTTCTTTTTTTTCCTGCCTGTTGGCAGGTATCCCAGTGGGTAGCTGGGCTGCTTTCCTCTTCTTACTCCCCTTGCAAGGCTTGAGGGGTGACATTCTGGTCTCCCGTGGGGCGACTGACAGTCGGGCTGTCCGTTGGTACCCAGGGTCGCAGTGGTACTGGTGCCCCTGCGGGGAGAGGCACGCAATTGATGCAGCTTTGCTAGATGCACTTGGCTGGCGTGCTCGTCAGCACTGCAAGCTCATGGCTTGCGCCTCCACCATTTTTGATGGAAATGGTGGCGTTGTACTGTGGGCAGTGACGGTTACATGGAGGGTCCAGGCAGTGGATTGCCACGCTTGGACCTTGCAGGTAAGGAGGAGGGGGCACAATGGGCGGCCATTTCCTGCTGTCCTGTTGTTTAGCGGCTGCCAGGTGATGCTGGCATGTGAGCTTGGTCCCCGGCGGTCGTGAAGGGAGCCGAATGTTGTAATTCCTGATTCTGCTCCCTTTATATATGGGCTTGCCTTGGTGTGGCGGTTGTGTGCAGAGTGTCCATATTTCTGGTGTCACCATGGGTAACTCTTCGGCCAAACACTGCCATGCAGAGGTTTCCTCTTCCACCTCCAGCTCTACCTCTCTGGAGTTTCATTGCCATAAGAGGGAGCATTCTGCTTAGGACACAGATAACTGGCTGGTACGGCTGTTCTGCAAGGCGATACAGTAGGATGGTAGGGGTAAGGGGATGCACTGCCTGTCTCTTCCTCTTCCTCTTCCTTATCAACGTCATCCTCTACAGACTCTGATCCTGAGTCGGATCACATGGGGAAGTACTTGAATAGGGAGTCTGTGGCTTGGGTCTTCGTCCAAGTGGCTGACTTCATGGGGTTTCCCGAACAAGAGCTGGTAACGGCCAATGAGCGGCATGGGAAGCCTACTCCTCCACAATTACAGCACACCTTGAAGGCTGGTCCTCCTCTCTTCACCAAGGTGCAGGATGAGGTCTTAAAGGAATGGCGTGATCCAGAGAAGGCCTGTGTTCTCAGGTTTATGTTCAAACTCTAATCCGCTGGGTGGTGAGGAGAAGACTTTACTGCAGGTTGCGGCAGTGGACACTGCCATACCCAGTCTGGTTGGCAAATCATCTGCTGCTCTCAAGGAGGAAGTCTGAGATAGCATAGATCACAAAGTGGACTACAGTCTCAAGAGGGTTTATTCCGGCGCCCATCTGGGTTTGCGGGCTGTTACTTGTTCCCCTTATATGTCGGAGATGGGCCTGGGGTCGGTACAGGCTTTAGAATGCACTCTTGAAGGCGTTGCTGATTATGCTCCAGTACTGCAGGACTTGAGGGGGCTAATCAAATTCCTTTCTGTCACTGGCCTATGATGGGGTGAAGGCGGGGGTCATCTCCATGAGGGCGGCAGATGCTGGTCGGAGGCATGTGCATGTCTGGGACTGGCGACTGAGTCCCATCAGAAAGCTACGGCCACTAGGATGTCCTTTGTTAGGCGGAAACCTGTGCAGTTCCCTCTGGGACCACTGCAAAAGATTTAGGACTACAGGTGTTTGGCAGTAAACCCACTTGGTAGCAGTCTGTACCACACAGATTCACTTGGTAGCTGTGGCTGAGCAGTCAGACTTCCATCAAGAAGAGTTAGGCAGTATGTGGAGTATACAACATAGGGCAATTTACACAGTAGAACAAGCAAACACGGAACAAGGCTTCGGTGTAAAGATATATAGTTATTTATTTATAAAAACACATCTATGAAAAACACTCAGGCACTAATACGACAAACACTTCAATCACAATTACTATAAGAAAAAGATCAATCCCCCTAACAATAGTTCGACAAGTCTAGGTTCAACGGCATCACTTATTTGCAGACAGAGGTATATGCTTTAACCTAGATGGCACTCTAGTATTCCTTAGGTCGGGAGAGAAAAAATAAGGCAGGTGATGAAATCAACTCGGTACCAATACTTTACGGACAAATGCAAGGCAAGTAAGGCAGGGTCCACTGCAGATCACAAAGTTCAGAGGCCAGGCCCACTCGGAGAGAGGCAAGGCAATATGTCCCAAAAAGTGTCTCAGTGGAAATGCGCTTCGAGTCTTTATCGCAAATTGTTATAGAAAGATTGGACCAGTTCAGAACAGAAAGTTAAGAAAGCTTGGAGGCGACCCAATGGAAAGGCGAGGATTAAGACACCTCACTCTATCCGGCAGAAAGGGAAGCCAGGCGGACACGGTACCTTGTTTGTGGAGAGACAGCTCCGGCAGGGGCAGTTGTTCCTGGTGGTGGATGCACGTCGGGTCTTTGCCAAGAGAAGAGATGATCTCGTCGTCGAAGGAAAGTTGAAGATCGTTGCACCACCAGGGAAGAGACCAGCCGCGGAGTGCTCCGTCACAAGGTACCACCTTTTGGTCGCGGTACAGGGGTAGTGGCTATCCGGTTGCCGAGGTGCTCTGCACGGGCAATTCGACCACTGCGTCCTGGAGCGAAGAAAAAGCAAAGGCGACTGGTTGTTCCCACCAGTCAGGGGAAGAGACTCTCTGGCGGGGAGATCTCCTCTGTCGTCGGGAAGTGGTGAGTCGGTTCAGCAGCGCTCCACCGGAAGTGTTGTCGTTGCAGGCCGGCTCAGCTTCACCCTCGTCGGAAACTTAGGTCCTGTGGCGACTTATGAAGATCCAGTCCCTAAAGCCCTGCTTTTATGCAGAAAACCCCCATTCATTCAGCCTAGCTGTCACTCAAAACACGCTAAGTGGTGAGCGGGGTGGCTCACCACTTGGGCCAATCACACCAGAGTGCGACGTGAGTTGGCAAGGCAACTCAGTCCAGGGTGCCTAAACCCCCTCCCACACCCCTGTGGTAACCCAGACAGAATGGCACCACTTTGGAGGGCCTCTGTGTAGAGGCCCGCCAAAAGTGGAACAAAGGGCTCAACCTTTGGTTTAGGAGTCACAGAGACAAACACAGACGCCATTTTAAAAACCGAGTTCTGGCAGAAAATACCACCCGATAGACTTATTTAAGATAAGTAAACCGGTGGTATGTTAGAGATTAACGAGAAAAAGTATTAATCTCCAACAATGGGAAGAATCCCATAGGGTTATAGTCGGGGTCGAATATAACAAGTAGTTTCCACTGCCACCAGCCAAAACTCGACGAGGGGGGACGGGACAGTGCCCCCTCGAATAAAAGACCCAGCAGTAATCGAATTACCCCTACTAGTACGTCCACAATAGGATGTTTTGTACTAGTTCTGTTAGTAAATTTAGGTCTAGTAAAGCCAATGGTGACTTTACACACCCGGGGAGACAGTAGTCAGTCCCCGGGTATGGAGTTTATGATGGAGGTCCGCTAGGACGCCCCAGTGCTACGGCACGGCGGGTGTGGTGTAACACACATAGAAAAACAAATGAGACCCTATAGAGTAAAAGACCCCATAGCCCATAGAACACATTGACATTCAAAGGAATTACACACATTCACGTCCAAGAGTGGGAGAAAAAGAGTCTCACTCTTGGCAGGATGGAAAAAACAAACTCCAGAAATCCAGCAAAGCTGCTTGGGGACTCACTAGGTTAGGAAATTCAGCCTAAACAGAGAATTCTCCCTAACACTCGCCTCCCCCCCCCCCCAGACTAAGGGACAGGAGGATTTAATCCACTCCTGGATGAATCTCATACCTCTAGTCGATGACATACATCCTAGAGAGACCATCAGCATTTTGGTGGTGACACCCTGACCTGTGCTCAATGATGAAATCAAACCCTTGCAGGCAGATCGACCATCTCAGTAGTTTTGGGTTTTCCCCTTTCATTTGCATTAACCATCTCAAGGGATGGTGGTCAGTCTGAATGACAAAAGTAGAACCATACAAGTATGGCCTAAACTTCTTCAGAGCCCACACGGTAGCAAAGCACTCTCTTTCGATTGTTGCCCACCTGGTTTCAGGATCCTTCAGCTTGCGGCTGATGAAGCAAACGGGGTGCTCCCTACCTTTCCCATCCAGTTGACTGAGTACGGCACCTATTCCTACATTTGAAGCATCTGTCTGCACAATGAAGTGTTGGCGGTAATCAGGAGCTTTGAGTACTGGGGCTTGGCAAAGAGCCTTCTTCAGGTTTTCAAAAGCCTGAGTGCACTCCTCGTTCCATCTAACCTTTTTAGGAAATTTGGGCGAGGAGATGACATTCAGTGGAGAAGCTATGGTCCCATAGTTCTCGATGAAATTCCTGTAATACCCAGTGAGGCCTAGGAAGGCTCTCACTTGGGTCTGAGTAGTAGGTGTTGTCCAATTTTGCACAGCTTCAATCTTACTGAGCAAAGGCCTTATTTCTCCACCTCCTACCTCATGTCCAAGATAGACTACCTTACTCTGTCCAATTTGGCATTTACTCGCCTTTATGGTCAGATTGGCTCGTCCCAGAGCCTGCAAAATACCTCTCAGGTGGGTTACATGTTCTTCCCAGGAATTGCTGAACACTGCAATGTCATCCAAGTATGCCATGCAGAAGTCCTCCATCCCATTCAGAACCTGGTTTACCATCCATTGAAACGTAGCAGGTGCATTCTTCAATCCGAAAGACATTACTTTAAACTGGTATAAGTCAACGGTGGTAGAAAATGCAGTTTTCTCCTTGGCATGGTCTGTCAGGGCTATTTGCCAATAGCCTGACGTCAAGTCAAATGTGCTGAGGAACTTGGCTGCGCCAAGTTTATCCACCAACTCATCTGTTCTTGGCAAAGGGTGGGCATCAGTCTTGGTGACTGCATTAAGAGCGCTATAATCCACGCAGAATCTAAGTTCTTTAGATCCGGCCTTTGGTACTAACACAACTGGGCTAGACCATGGACTAGTAGAGGGCTCTATTACCCCGAGATCAAGCATCTTGCTGACCTCACCTTTGATGTGGGTTCGTACGTGTTCTGACATTCAGTATCCTCTGCTTTTGACTGGCAGACAGTCACCAGTGAGTATGTCATGCTGGCCCCAAGGGGTCAAGCCTGGTGAAAGCGAGAACAGGGAGGCAAACTGATTCAACATAGCTTTGCACTCTTCTTGTTGCTCGGGTGTCAGATTTGAAGAGAGATTTACTCCTTCAATTTTTTTGCCTAAAGGTAAGCCTCTGAGGAGATCCGGAAGAGCTTCACTCTTGTCTTCTTCCTTGGTTGATGCTAGAAGCAACGCTCCTACATCAGGTCTTGAGACATACGCTTTGAGTCGGTTGGTGTGGAAGACTGTCGGAGCCTCCTTGGGATTGCCCAAGTCCACCAGATAGTTGATCTCTCCAAGTTTACCCACAACTCTGAAGGGTCCCATCCATTTGTCTTGCAAGGCCCTCTGCCTTGTTGGGATCATAACGAGAACGAGCTGGTCTTGAGCGAACTCAACCATGTTAGCCTTTTGATCGTTCCAGTGCTTGACCAATGCTTGTCCAGCTTTCAGGTTATCGCTTGCTTCTGTCATCATGTGCGACATTCTCCTCCGGAGACCTATCACGTAATCAGTCACTCTGACTGGCTTGGGGGAAGGAGCACTCTCCAACCCCTCCTTAATCAGGGCCAATGGACCTCTGACGGGATGACCATAGAGAAGCTCGAAGGGAGAATAACCTACTCCCTCCTGAGGGACTTCTCTATAAGCAAATAGAAGGCATGGCAGTAGAAGGTCCCACTTACGTTTAAGGGGTTCCTCTAAAGCACCTATCATGCTCTTCATGGTTCGGTTGAACCGTTCTACCAACCCATTTGTTTGTGGGTGGTAAGCTGTTGAGAACTTGTAAGTAACTCCACAGGTTTTCCACATGGCTTTCATGTAGTGGGACATAAAGTTTGACCCCCTGTCAGAGATTACTTCCTTAGGAAACCCGACCCTAGTAAACATACCAAGGAGGGCCTTAGCCACAGCCGGAGCTGTAACAGCCCTCATAGGAATTGCCTCAGGATACCTAGTAGCATGGTCTACTACAACAAGTATAAACCTGTTGCCTGAGGAGGTTGGAGGATCAAGGGGACCAACAATGTCAATCCCTACTCTCTCAAATGGGACTCCCACAATGGGGAGAGGCACTAAAGGTGCCACATTCTTGGCGCCAACCTTACCAGAGGTCTGGCAGGTGTGGCAACTCCTGCAGTGTTTTTCTACTTCGGCCCCCATCTTTGGCCAATAAAAGTAGAGAGATAGCCTTTCCTTAGTCTTCTTGAAACTCAAGTGACCAGCCAAAGGAATCTCGTGGGCTAACTGCAGGAACTGTGGTCTGTTCTCTTGGGGTACTACAAGTTGTTTGTAGTCTCCAGGTACAGACTCGGTCGGTTCACTGTAGAAGAGGCCGTCTTCCCAGTGCAACCTGTATTTCCCAGGCTCTTGCCCTTCAGCCTGAGCTTCTGCCTGGTGGCGAAGACCTTCCAGAGTTGGACATTCTCTCTGTCCCTTACTGAAGTCTGACCTGCTGGGTCCACCTTCTGCCAGTAAAGACTGCAGCTCAGGATGGTCAACAGGATCCAGATCTCCAATGAGTTCCTGGCCTTCCATTAGCTCTTCGTCAGAGTCTAATTCTACCACACAGGGTTGTACCTCTCTCTCAGCCTCAGCTGGAGGTGGAGTTACGGGTGTAACTTTGGACAACCGCGGGGAAGTCCTTGTTGGCTGCACTGAAATGCTGGCTGCTGGTTTCGGGATAGAAGTCTTAGGTTTCCCTTTCGCTTCTGATTTCTTCGAGATAGCGGCCGACAATTCCAGTGGAGCAGGAGTGATTTCTTTCTTCATCATCTCCTGGAGAGTACCGCGCATGGTCCTCTCTCTTGCAGGTCTGGTTAGCTCCTGTAACCGTTTACTAGGAGGTCTGGGAGTATGCGATACAACTCCGAGAGTTTTCAAATCGTTACCCAACAGTACGCGTCCTGGTACCTCACTCTGTATGCTGACAGGTATCTTCACAGTCATGTACTGGATGAGAACTGGTAATTGGGGAAGCATCTGCACAGGCCCTCCAGCTAACTTGGTGAGGCGTTTGGGTGCCTTAGCAACATCCTCAGCCTGAAAAAACGATTTATCCACCACAGTTATGCTGGCCCCACTGTCTCTAATGGCAGGAGTCTCCTGACCATTCACCTAGACACTGTCCTTATAATACTCTTTAGTATTATCGGGGATAGAATTATAGACATCTAAATTCTGTTGTTCCCACAACCCCATAGATACTAAAGAAACGCTGGCTGAGACTCCAATGGGTTCATCAGCCAGCAGTAGAAAGTTTCCACTTGCATTTGGACTTCCTCCTCTGGAGGGAATGCTAAGGAGACAAGCTGGACCCCTGAAGGTTTACCCTTACATCTGGGATCTCCTTTCACATGGTCAGTCGAGCCACAAACAAAGCATTTCCCGAATGCTTTCTGGAATGGTGGCTTGTTCTGGCCTCCTTCCGGTTTGGCACCAGAAGACACACTATTCTGCTGCGGTTTTCCTTGTGGCTTACCCTTCTGGTTTTGTTTGGGGCCCTCTTTGGAATTTGAGTTATTCGAATTCTCTTTTGAGTCTTTTTTAGGCTGTTTTCCCTCATCCTTTTTCTGAGTTGCCCCAGAATCCTTATGAGTAGCCCTGTTGGCAACCCATAAGTCAGCAGCCTTAGCCAGCTTCCGGGAATCCAATTCCTTCGAATCAGCCAAGTGCTGTCTGAGCTCAGGAGAACAGGCATCATAAATCAACTCCAACATAAAAAGATTGTTCATACCCTCATAAGTGTTCACTTTGTAACCCTTAACTCACCCAGGTAGCCCAAGGGGTACCATCATGCTTTTTGAGGGTTCTAAACCTCTTAAGATACTGGGAAGGGGTCTTCCCGAATCTAGCTATCAAAGCTAGTTTCACACTTTCATAATCCTTCTTATCCGCCTCCCCCAACTCCATTACCACATCAGTCGCAACAGGGGGGAGCCTAGAGAACAACCAGGGAAGAAAATCATTCCCGGTGATGTCCTGGAGCCCATGATTGTACTCAAACAAACTCAGCCAATCCAATACATCCAACTTCGGTTCATACATACCAATTAATTCCTTCGGCATCCGGGGTCTTTTGGGACTGGAGCTTCTAGAAGAGCCAGAGACAGAAGCAGTTTCGACAGACAACTTTTTCATTTCTAACTCATGCTTGAGCTCCATTTCTCGGAGCCTAAGAATTTGTTGCATTTCTTGGTGTTTCTGTTCGGTTTGAGCAGTAATCCTTCTGAATTCCAAGTCTATTTTCATTTTTTCTAGTTCAAGGACTTGAGGACTTAGTGTGGGACCTGTTATAGGCCCTGTAGGTACAGCTGGTAAGGCAGACAGAGAGGCAGGGGAGACAGTTTTGTTAGCCTCTCTTTCCTCTTCAGCCTCTTCATCACTATCATCAGAATTATGATTTAGATCAACACCATCACTGTTATCTACATCTGCTGGAGAAGTTGGTTCCTCTGAACCAGTACCCAGACTTTGGTTCGCCAGCAACCTCGCTATCAGTTCTAACTTCTTGCCTCTTACAGAAAGATTCTCTTGTCTACAGAGGGCTCGTAAACTCTCAGTATTTTCACCTGACAAGGATTCTTGAGAAAAAAAATCTGAGAAAACCAGTCAATTATGTTTTTAGCAGTTTGTCAGTTGGGCCATGTGCACTGACCTCGTGGTTGGGCACACATGGTAATTGTTCAATCAAAACGGCCTCAGGCAACTCCACAGATTCCACACTTTGTCCGGCAGGCATCGTGAGAGGGACTGGTGGGCTGCAATACAGGTAATATCTTCTATTCGGGTTGACATGGGTCTTCTCGTGTGATAGAAGGGTCTTAAAATTGATGGGTCAGGTGAAGCCCTGCCTTTCAGAGGCTGCTCAAAGCAGGGTCAGGCACACAATACTCTGTATCTTGCTGGGTAATTCTGACATGGCTCTTCCAGTGGGCTGGAGGGGTCTTGACATGTGTCAGTCAGGTGGAGCCCTGACTTCGAGAGGCTGCTCAAAGGTCTGGTATGCAATACTATGTACCTTTCTGGGTAATTCCCAATTCCCACTTGAACCATGCTCATGCTTCCTCCCTTTTCTGCAGATGTGGATTTAGGGCCTGGAAAGCCTGACATTTGGTAAACTCAGGGCAGTTAAGGGTTATGACTGGGTAGCTACTTTGAAGCTGGTGATGGACTGGGGAGCCTGAGTGATCCCTGTGTGCCTTCTAAGCGGCCTGAATCGCGGAGCGAGTGGTGGCATCTGGCCCCCAAGGTCACCCTAGTTCATCACCAAGCACGCAGCTTCTTTTAATTCATCTGCATTAGGTAGGCAAAATGAGCATAATCACAGTAAAGATGTTAGAACCACCAGGTGCCTGATCTCCAATCAGGGGCACCGGCAGGCAGAAGCTGGCCCCTACACCAAAGGCCCACCTCTAAGGCCCTGTCTGTCTGTGCCTGTCCAGGCCGAGAAGGACCTGGAGGTCCTTCTCTGTACTTTGTCCCCTCTCAAAGTATGATTCCAGCTCCAGATGTCATGACTGCTTCTCAAGTGAGATCTTACCTAAGGATCAGCAGACATTATGCAAACCTACTAGTGAGTTATGGCTGAACTATCCATTTGCCTCCTCCACAAACTGAACTTTGCCATGCGTCTTTGTTCTCTGCCTTCCTGCCTCCATTCTCATACCTAATCCTACCACTTCTCTCATTGAATTTGCATTTAAAAATGGAATTTAGCTGTGCATTTCATCTGTGCACTAATTTGCTTGCATTTAAGGCCTATGTGTGAAAATAGAATTTAGCATTTTTGCTTACTTTTAAGGCCTATGTTTGAAAATCGAAATTAGCTGTGCTCTTTCATCTGTGCACCATTTTTGCTTGCATTTAACGCTTACGTTTGAAACTCAAATTTAGCAGTGCCCTTTCATCTGTACACCATGTTTGCTTGCATTTAAAGCCTACTTTTGAAAAGTTGCTTTAATTTTGAATAGCATTTTCGCTTTTTGTGTCTACTAGGCCACCTGGTGAGTTTAGCTCGAACTGTTCAATGCAGCCACTCTTCCTCATTCCTCTACTATCCTCTCTACCTCCTCTATGGCTCTCACCATCTTACCCATCTTCTCTAAATGCTACACTATCACCTATCCCCCCTCTCTCTCGACGTCAGCATGGAAAAAGCACAAAATAGACATCTTGAGTGCAAGCCCTGGGCTTCCCATCACAGAACCTATGTCAGCACTTCTTCCAGAGAGGTTTTCACTGATATCCTCTTCTCTGTACCCCCTCCAGACCTGTGGTTCACTCAACTCATCTCTACTCTCACTCCTTCCTCATCCTCTCCTATTAACGATGGTTCCAAGTGGGAAGTCCTTTTGAAGTCGAACAAACGTTGCTTCATTAATGTCTACCACATAGGTACTATCTTGGTTCAGGGTCCTCAGCCCAACGTCCTTCTCTTTGACCGGATCTTGCCATCTCTCATTAACTTCCTACCTTCTCCTGCCTCTCCTCCCACTACTCTCTCTACCCCTCCCCTTCTCACCAGTGTTCCACGCCTTTGTACCCCTCCTCAGAAAACTTTCAAAAGCAAAGACCTCCTTCACCTGGCAACACTTAACACGTGCTCAGCCAACAAACATTCCGCTGACATCTGTCTCCTCCTTGAAGCCATTGACCTCGACATTCTAGCTCTTACTGAGACGTGGTTTAATGACAGCTCAGTCACTGCTTTTGATTCCCTCCTCCCTGATGGCTACAAAATCATTTCCAAGCCTGGACCTCACGTGCTGGAGGTGGGGTTGCCTAAATCTTCCCTGAGTGGGTTCCTTCCACCATCTTACCCACCCAGCTCTACTCTTCCTTTGAGAGTCTGGTGTGCAAATTGGTCATCACTCCTTCCTCCTCCATGACCATTGCCACCATTTACCAGCCTCCAAGCACTATCACCCTGTTCTTCTCTGAATGGGCTGATTTCTGTTCTTCCTTACTTTCATCCACTTCCAATCATCTCCTCTTGTGGGATTTCAACAACCAGTTGGACTCCCCTGTCACATCATCTACTCTTTTCATTGACCTCTGCTCCTCTCTATCCCTCTCCATTCTCCTTTCTGGTCCAACCCACTCAGCTGGACACACTCTTGATGTCCTCATTCACTCTGACCTTTCTCTTTCATCCCCACTTGTCACCCCTCTCTCTTGGTCAGGCCATTCACTCCTCCCCTCCCAATTGGGTCCCGTTGGCCCTCTGACTGCACCTCCAAAAGCCCTGCCAACTTCATACACTAACATTCACCGATGCAACGTTTTTCAGCCTCTGCCTTCACCTCCACATTCATCCCACCTCACGCCCCTACCTCTGACTCTACCACTGACTCTGCTCTTAGCAACCTCCATTTGTCCATTACAAATTCCCTTGACATTCTTGCCACAGTCATGAGCATCGGCCTGAAATCTGCCTCTAAGCGTAACACCTGCTACGACTCTGAACTTGCGGCCCTGAAATGAAAGTGCAGAGTGGCCGAACATAAGTGGCAAACTCTGGCTCATCCTCTGACAAACTGGCCTGTCGCCTGCTCCAAAAGCAATACAGACTCTCCATCTGTGCCAAGAAAAGAGCCCACATAGAGGCACAGATTTCCTGTGCATCCAACAACACAGCTGAACTTTGCAAGATCTGTAGGGAACTAGCCAACCTTTCTGCAGTCTCCTCCTCCCCCTCCCTGTCATGGGTATCAGGCAGGTAGTTGGGGCAAGCTGGGTGGAGGCTTGGCAGGCCTGGCATAGGCACACAAAGAACCCATAACAAATCCCTCCTTTCATTCCTTCCTAGTGTTTGTAGTAACCTCCTGGTTAGCACTTCCTGTTATCAAACAGGAAGTGCATGATAACTCATGAGCTCTCTAGTGGCTCTATAGCTGGCTATATGAGCCACACCCAAGATTCTTCCAGTGCTTTGTGTTGCTTACTGTGAGCTGTATCAGCAACACACTTGCCATGCTCTGGATCAGTCAGCATCTGCTTACCTGCTCCGGATCATCCTACTTCTGCTTACCTGCTCTGGATCATTCAGCTTCAGTTTACCTGGTTCTTACTCCACGCCGCAGCTATCTCCAGTCAGGAGGGGACCTCTACACCGGCACCTGTAAGAACAAAGAAGAACAGCGTTAACACGCGCACATCAGTAACGCTACGCATACTCACCGAATCTTCCCGCAACGCTGGAATCCAGGTTAGTTGCACGAGCGCACAAACCCCTGTAAGAAAGAAGAGACATTATTCATTGCGCTCGCTCCAATAACGCAGACACTTATTTCACTGCGCTCTCTCTCTCTACGCGGTGCATACTTACCAAAAGCCTCTGTACAAACTTACCTAATCACCAAGTCTCCAGTAGCGCTGAACCCGGACTCGAATCGCTAATACCACATAATTTCTCCTGCAAGGGAAAGGGAGAGACATTACCAGGCGCACTCGAATTGAAGGCGCTGCGCAAACCTACCAGCAGCTAGCTTCTACACGCCGCGCTACTCACCCACAAAAATACCGGCAAAGACAATACGGACAATTTTGGACACTCAACATTCTCCGCGCAACGTTCACTTGTGGGAAGGACTTTCTAGCCAGTGAAGAAACTGGTGCCTTGAACTCTCGGCCTCGCTGTGAAGGCATAACACAGCGTTTGGCATCTGAACTCAACCTACAGACATTGGGCCTCATTACGACCCAGGCGTTAAGGGTTAACGCCGTCGTTAACCCTTAACGCCTATTCTGATTTTAACGGCTGCTTTAGCAGCCGTTAAAATCCATGGCGCTAACCTGCCATGATGCCAATTACGCCACCGTAATTTACGGTGGCCTAATTAGCGCCTTCCTCACTCCCATTATGCCCTATGGGGCAAAAATGGGAATGGGGAAGGGAAAATGGGAAATGGGGATTTACCGCCCCACTCACCTTGGAATTAGCGCCTGGGTTGTAAGGACCCCCATTGGCACCAATCACATGAGTGAATCGCGCCCCTGCAAATACAGGATGGAGTGCACACCCTACTAAAGATCAAGGTAAGCCCATAGGGTTTCTGTATCCCTTCAGTCCCCTTTCCAGCACTTTGTCCGCACTTCCTTGCACTTGCCTGTTTTTGATGTATTTTATTTATCTTATTTATTCCACTTCAATGTACTGCACTTTCCCCTCTCTCTTTCCCCTCTTGCACTCTCCCTTTTCCCCTTCCCATGCACTTGCGCGATTTGAATGACACCTGGCCTAGTAAGATCGTTGTCTGTCCTCCCATTGTTCCCCCCCTTGCCTCGTCCCGCCTTGAAACACCTGTGTATAGGCAGGTTATAAATGCCATATCATATCATATCATATCATATAGGGGGACATCACAGCACACAGTAAAGAGAGGAGAAGGGCCCAGGGGAATCGGGTGAATTCAGGGCTGAGTGTACACCTTGTATTTGACAGGCATTCCTCTGGGTGAAACAGGGGAAGTGAAGACTCGGGGTCAAGGGAGGCTTGTCCATCGCTCCTGCAGAGACAGAGGTGAGTGTGACACTCCCCTTCCCAGGCTCTGATAATGCTCTGGCCACTCACTTCTCCACAAAAACTCAGGACATCCTGAACACCCTTGCTACTCACCCTCTCAACCCTTGCTATTCACCCTCTCAACCCTTTCCACTCCCCCTTGCCTTCCTTGGCTCCTCACCCTCCTCTTCCTTCCTCTCCTTCCTCTCCCCTGTCACACCTGAAGAAGTTACCAGAGCTGTCTGCTGCATGAAGGTCTCTTCTGAACAGGTTTTCCCTAGCTCATCGAGAACCGTCAAGGACAACATTGGCTCTCTTGCCCCTGCACTCGCTGATTTTTGTAATCATTCTTTTGCCACTGGATCTTCCCCTCCTCCCTCAAGCACTCCCTTGTGCGCCCCTCCTTAAAAAACCTTCAGCTCACCCTACCTGTCCAGCATACTACTGCGCTATTTTCATCGCCCCATCCTGAGGAAACTGCTGGAGAAGCTGGCCTTGCCCCAACTCAACTCGTACACCAAACTTGTTGGTGGTCTCCACGACCAGCAATCGGATTCTGAGCATCCAGAGGCCCGGATACTGCTCTTCTAAACACCCGTGAAGAACTGCTCACATCCCTTGACACCAATACTCAAGCTGTACTCACCCTACTCGATCTCTCCTCTGCCTTTGACATAGTCAACTATTCCATGCTCCTACAAAGGCTCCACAATACTCTTGCTATCTCAGACTGGGCACTGGAATGGCTGACATCCTTCCTAAGTTACCGAACATCCCAGGTTGTCCTGGGCTCCTTCTCCTCTCCTACTTCCTTCTCCACCTGTGGTGCCTCCCAGGTTTCTATCCTCTCCTTTGCTTTTTAACATCTACCTTGCCCTGCTTGCTTTCCTCACCTCCACTTTCTCCCCAACCTCCAGTGTTATGCTGATGACACACAACTCTTTTTCAAAATGCCTGCAGACCCTTTTGCACCTTCCATCATCCCCGAACTGCCAATCTGCCATCCAGTCCAGGTGCACCGCCAACAATCTCTGTCTCAACGCCTGTAAAACTGAGATCCTTCCCATTGGGACTCTTGTCCCCTCGTACTCACCCTCAATCTTGCCTTCTTCCAAAGGCACTCCCCCTGCTCCTTCTTCTGAAGTCAGAAACCTTGGAGTCATCTTTGACTCCTCTCTCTCCTTCCTCCCTCATACTCAGGACATTGCCAAGAAGTCCCACATTCAGCCCTTCTTTCTCAAAGGAATACCTCCTTTTCTCACTTTCCTCCAGAGGCTCAATGTTACCCGAGCCCTGCTTCTCTCTAGACTTGACTATTGCAATAGCCTCCTCCTGAATTTACCTTCTTCCACTCTGAGACTTCTCCAGTTAATCCAGAATAGGGCAGCAAGATTTATCCTTGGCCTTAAGCCCTGGGACTGCATCTCTCCTGCTCTAAAATGTCTTCACTGGCTCCCGGTTGCTGCACGGATTCAATTTAAATCCCTCTGTATCATCCAGTAGGCTGTCTGGGGTCAGGGACCACACTATATTCAACTTTGTCTCACTAAATACTCTCCTTATAGACCTCTACATTCCTCTGGCACCATCTTTCTGTGTGTAAAGAGTTTCGCTAAACAGAGAGTAGGTGGTCGATCTCTCTCCTCTGCTGGCTCCCTCCTATGGAACAGCCTCCCCTCTCTCTGCACCTTGAGAAGAATGTCCTTAAATTCAGGAAGATCCTCAAGACTTTCCTCTTTACCTCCCCCTTCCCTTCTTCTCTTCTATGCTAATTTGCACAGCTGCTGTGATTGGTGTCCCGGGCCGCCATGCATTATCGGACCCCTTACCTCCCACACCCAATCGTCCCAGCTCCTGTCTACCCTTAGCACTTGCCCTTGCACTCCCTTCACCTTGGAATCTCGCACTTAGCCCCTGCGGCCCTTGGCCGTGTAGCACTCTCCTCAACATGCACTTCGACTATGCACTTATCTGTGAGTCACTGTTTTTTAATTTGTTGTGTTTATTAATGTGTTTCACACTCTCTTCCCTCCCTTTGCCCTGTGGGCGCTTTGAAACAGTATTTACTTGCTGTATAGACGCCTAACAAGTGAACAATAAATAAAATGAATGTGTTTATGATAAATGAACACCCCACGAGTCATCACCCGTTCTAAAGAAGGCGGGGCATACACCCCTTCACTCGCCAAGCACCATAGACCAAGCAGTGCACTGCTAGACTGCACATGTGGGCTTGTCATCTGTCACCTGACAAGGATGCTCATCGATTCAATGCTCATCACGGCAGTGTCACTACTCTTTCTGTGGTGTGGCGTCAGGAGGACATATGGCTTTCCAGCGTGCGGTTTCCACCACAAAATGCCCTCTGTCTTAGGGACCCACACCCTGGGGACATTGTGGAGAGAGTTGGACAAGCCCCCAATCTGGCCCACTCATTCCCCCAGTGCCTCTGCAGCCTAAAATAGAGTAATATAATGGAATTCCTCCGCCTAGTCTTTGAAGCGGGGAATGACTGGGCAACGCAAACGCTACTTTCATCACTTGCACCAAACACATAGCATAAAATGACGTTGATTAAATACGTCCTGCCCCTAATGGCATGGCATGAAACAGAACAACCATCTAAGAATAACTTCCAGTCAATACATGCCTCTTGGTAAAGAGTAGTGGCCATGAAAACCACTGTCTCGTGACCCAAACACGCCAAGTTTATTGTTATGTGCCTCAGCATGTGCGGCGAAGCTGTTGATACAGTTTCTCTTATTACGGCTGTTAGCCCCATCACCTGCTCAACTCTCTTTGCTTGGGGTTCACTGGTCAGCCCATATGATTATCACTGCAGGGGGAGTTTTTCCAATTTTTCTCCCACCTTTGATTTTGTATGGCATGGTATTGGATTCAAATCTCCTCGATTAAATCACATAGAACTGGACAGCAAAGACTCGAAGGTAGCTAATCATTCATATAGTCTTAGTAGAATAGCAAAGTTACTTAAAGTCAAAGCTCCTGCCAAGGAAAATGCGAATTAGCAATCCCATCTGTCCAGAGGGACCCCAGAATGAATTCCACTACCTATGGAATGGCAAGGATAGCTGCGGCTGAATTTAACATCAACCATATGTTGATGGGGATGAGGTGCCCTGGAAAATATATAATCAAACTGCTACCCTGGAATACAAATTTAAAAACAACAGCCCGGCAACAGTAAATTGTTAAGGGCAACAGCACTCACTGTTGGATCTGTGGCAGAAGACTCACTGGTTGCTGATGCAAGACTTCTTCCAACAGTGAGATGAGTCACCATCAGGTGAAGACTGCTGGACCTGGGCTCCTATGACTCTGGAGATCTCCCCAGCATCAGCCGATGGAAGCATATTACGGTTCGACCACTGATATGGTCAGCAGGCGCTCAGCAGCAAAGCAGTTGGACTTAGGTTCCAGGCAGTATCCTCTCCGTGAAGAAGAGCAGCATCTGCAAGGTGAAGAGGTGCCACCAGAGCAGAGAAGATACCAAAGGCTAGAGGGCCTCCAAGAACAAGTGCAGTCCAATTCAAGGAGGATGCAGGCCAGGTGTAATCTTTTTCCGAGTTCCGGGATGCAAATAAATCAGAGAAAAGACTCAAGGGAAAGAGGTACTGCTTCCATGTCACCCCTGTTGAGCAGAAGTCAGATTTATCTCCAGGATACCGGCAAACTCGGGATGCCCCCCACTGTCTCTTGATTTCTGCTGGCCTAAGATGGGCATCCAGACAGAAGAAAACTGCAGAAATGGAGTCCCAGGTCAGTTTCCCTGTAAGAGGGATTCCTTTTGATAAAATAGGGATCAACATTGTTGGTCCTTTCAGGCTTCCTACTTCACCAGGAAATATTTGTATCTTAATGCTTGTTGACCATGCCACTAGATATCCTAAGGGGGTGCCCGCTGAGAACAGTAACTTCAAAGTCAGTTGCTAAGGCTCTCCTTGGTTTATTTTGTTATCAGAGTTGGCTTTTCAAAAGCAGTTGTGTCACATAGTGGGTCCAACCTCATGTCCAACTTGACCAACTATATGAAGACGATCTGAGAATAATGTGGTATTGATTACACATATTCTACTTCATACTACCCACACACAAATGGGTTAGTTGAAAGATAGATTCAACAGAGCCTGTGAGAGCCCAATGGGGGCTTTAGGATAGCCTGTGAGAAATAAGTGGATTTGCTTACAGAGAGGTGCCTGAGGAGAGTGTTGGTATCAGCCCTTAAGAGATAATCCTTAGCCATCCCTTCAGAGTCCTTTGGGATCTGGTGAAGGAAAACTGGGAAACCAACACTCTCTAAATATGGTGGAATATGTGTTGGGTCTCAGAAGGGGAATGGCATTTGCCTTTGCCATTATGAGTGTCCATCTGAATGCATGTTTAGCTTTGTCAAGCACTGATATGACCAGAAGGCCTCTCTGATAGATTACCCTTCTGGATAAGAAGTACTGGTCATCAAGCCTACCAGCCTAGAGTTTCACAGGACAAATGGGCCATGTGTCACAATTATTTATCCAAACTTGGTAGTGTGAACTATTTAGTGGATTTGGGCAATCCCAGAGAGGTTCCAAGAGCCTTCCACATAAATAAATCAAAGGAGTTTATTTCTAGGATTACATTCTGAGCCATAGCCTTGGTTTCCAGTGGAGAGAAAGAGGGAAGTGGGCAAGTTCCGGATCTGCGCAGTCCTTCTGATTCCTCAAGTGCGGGGTCTCTACAACTGACCCTACCAGAGCAGTAGCAGCAACAACAGCAGCAGCAGCAATGAAACATTTTGTGAAAGCAGTTTGCTTCTTTGTTTTCACTCTCCCTGGGGATAACACCCTGGAGGTAACATGATCGGAAATGAGTATAGTGTGCCTGTCAAAACCAGGGTCAATAGGATCAATAGGATTTCAGATAAAGTAAGAGACCACATCAAGACTGAGTTGAACAACATGTATGACCTAGGAATGATTGACCCCTTCAATAGTCCTTGGTCTAATGCTGGCAAACCAAACATTCTATGATACTGGGCAAACTATTGTTGGCATGTTTGCACCCTGACTAGGCTTAGGAACTGTAGGAACTGTGGTGCTGACGTAAAGGGTCACGAAAAGAGCATACAGCTGGAAGATGAACAAGAAGGATGAACAGGCAAGAACAACAGAGCAGGAGGAAAAGGCAGACCACAATGGTGATCAAGAAGGGTGGGAACTATGTACTGGCCAAACAATGTGGCATCCCCCTCGGAGTGTAAACTGGTTAGACTGCCCCCAGAAATAAGGGAAGCTCAATGCCTGGAAGTTACTGGAACAGATACTTACATTGAAAGCCCATGGGAGAGAGACAGCAAGAGTGTCCATGTCTGTATTTTAAGGCACAAACCAGAAGTGTACTTACATGGGACAAGCCTTTGTGGAGCAAGACAGAACATAGTATTACATGAAATACACAATAGGCTACAACTAAGCAAGACAAAAGAAGAACAGAGACTGCCTCCTGGAAATAAGAGCCAATGGTTTTACAAAGAAATACACAGAGGTTCATGTGAGGGCATTGTAGAACACTTACCAAACACTAAAAGCCTAACAGCAATCAGGAGTTCAGAACATGAACACAGTAACTAGAAATGCAGTAAACTGTAACAAGGTAGTCGAATGAAGTAACTGGAGCATGAGACAAGAAGGAGGTCATCTGTAGCAAGGGACTGGAACAAGGTAACTGAAGCAGGCACTAAAACCGGACTGGAAATACTTGGGCAATAGAAGACAAGGCTGCAGGACCTAGGACTATAACTAAAGAGAAAGGTACATACACAATTAAGGGAAACAGAGTATGGGAAAAGCCTGAGAGTAAAAAGACATGAGATAGCATGGAACAGGGTAGGGGAGTGAAGGAAGGCACATGACTAACAGAGGCTAGAAGCTACAGGAAAACAGCACAATAAGCAGGGTCTGGGAGCTGCAGGAAAACAGCTCAAGAAACAGGAACAAGAGGCTGTAGGAACCCAGCACAAAGGAAATGCGATAAGACACTCGCAGCTGGCAGAGGTGTAAGAACTGAGCCTTCAAGGCAGGGCCTTAGAAATTGAAGCAAGACAGCACAGAAGCTGGGATTCAGACAAAGCACAAGCCAGAATGGTCATCAAAGCAGAGAGTAATTTCAAACGGGTTCCAGCTGCTCGAGTTTCAGAGCTCAATTAACGAACAGGGAGCTTCAGGGTGAGTCAGCTTTTGATCAGTGCTAATGGAGAGGAAAACTTGGGTGGAGCTGTATTAGTGGGCTACACACAAGCAGTCACAGGCATGATTAGTGTAATCCCTGGCATAGAATTTGGGACATGAGCCAGTGTTGACAAACTCCAGGAGTTTTTGTATTGAAATAAAAGCATAGTAATCGCTGTAGCATTTTGAGTGTTGCAGGCCATTTAAATGCACTTTCCTTCGTCTATCCCTGATGAAACCTGCGTGTGTACAATTCTGAGTCCTAGCAAGTTCCTCGACTAGGCTGATGGGGTTTTTAAGATATCTTGCAGGTGGTCGCTACAATAATAGTCGCTGGGGACCATACAACCTATGATAACAGTGGGTTAGATTTAGGGTTTTGATGGTACACAGATGACTGGCAAGACCTGCAACGCTGTCCCTTCCATCGTCTTCTCCTGTTCAGTACATTTATTGTGGGGATGGTCACAGCTGAGTGGACATTGCCCATATGTCAAGATTTGGGCCAGCAAAGAGAATCTTTTTTTAATGGAAATAACAAACCTGTGCCCAAGACTTTGAATCAGAACCCTCACAATCAATCCATTGTGTCATGGTGGAATACCAAGAGAGGAGAATCTGGACACCAAGAGGTGAGAAAGCCCCTTTCTTTATATAAAGAAATTCCCTGCACTACTCCCTTCCTACTCACCAGCTAACCAACTGCATGCCCCCATGTGTCACCTCCCTCACAGGCCGGAGATCTCTCCAACCATGTGGTGGAAGGTGGTAGTGGCCTAGAGAATGTACGAGCCAGTGAGCTGACCCCGATGCCACACCACCCCCTTCTTTTATATGTTACCACCAATAACACATCTAATGAGTAACATCAACACAATAAGGTGCTCCTGACACTGTGTCGGTTGTTACCTCAGGTTGTGTACTGGCCTCAGGTGGGAGGGTGACAGCTCTAACTAACCCCTTTTCCACATTAGGCCATATTTCTTCTGCATACGCCTTCCATTCCACCATTGGCTTTTTACCTTCTGGCGCACAGGAACCAGACTCATATTTTATTATTATTGATAGGTTCCAAATACTGCCATCTTGAACCTACACTGCACTAGGAAAAGGGTTCAATGAACTGGACCATTTCCGAACAGAAACATCTGATACCACCTTCCTTCTACAAACCTTATTCCAACCTCATCGGCACACCCACTCCCTCCTTTCCTGTCACTCTTTGGCCGGCCTCTCTTGGCCCTCTTCCTGCTCCCACCTGAGAGGCCAAAAACCTCGGGGTCATCTTCATCTCCACACTCTCCTTCTCTCCTCACATCTCTGACGTCTCTAACAAGTCTCACTACCAGCTGCACCTCCTCAGAGGTGTTCTTCCCTTCCTCTCCTTCCCCCAGAAGCTCACCGTCTCCAGAGCTCTGGTTCTCTCTAGGCTGGACTATTGCAACAGCCTCTTTCTAAATCTGCCTGCTTCTACTCTCCGCCCTCTGCAACTCATCCAGAACAGGACAGCGAGACTTGTCCTTGGCCTCAAGCCCAGGGATCGTATCTCTCCAGGACTGAAATCTCTGCATTGGCTCCCAGTGGCTGCGAGGATTAAGTTAAAAACCCTCTGCATTGTCCACAAGGCCTTCTGGGGCCTGGGGCCTCAATACCTTCAACTCTCCCTACTTAAATATCTTCCTTCTTGAGCTCTTCGCTCATCCTCCTCCAACTCCCTCCAGGTCAGACGCTTCTCCAAGCAACGAGTTGGTGGTAGATCTCTTTCTTCGGCTGGGGCCCCCTCTGGAACAGCCTCCCTGCCCCCCTGAAACTTGAGGAGAATCCTCTCCGGTTCCTGAAGCACCTCAAAACCTTTCTCTTTGCCACCTGCTGGCTGTACTTTTACTTTATTTATCTTATTATCCCATGTACTGCACTGTCCCCTCACTCCTCCCCCTCTGCACTTCTCTCCTTCCCCTTCCCATGCACTTGAGCGATCTGAATGACACCTGGCCTAGTAGGATCGTTTGTCTGTCTTCCCTCTGTTCCCCCTCCCTTGCCTCGTCGCGCCTTGAAAGACTTGTGTATAGGCACATATCATATCATGTCGCCTACCACCACATCATGCCGTCCCTTGGTGGGAATTTGTTTGTCAACCCCTTTAAATGTTTAGCCAGTGCCTTATATACCAAAAAGACGGGTGCGGAGTGGACAGAGTGTTTCCAGTGTTTGGCAGTCTGTTTGCCATTCCCATTGTGAAGGAGGAGCCAGTTCTCAAAAACCCCTCGCTCAACGAAGCGGAGCGGAGTGGACAGAGTGTTTCCAGTGTTTGGCAGTCTGTTTGCCATTCCCATTGTGAAGGAGGAGCCAGTTCTCAAAAACCCCTCGCTCAACGGAGCGGAGCGGAGTGGACAGAGTGTTTCCAGTGTTTGGCAGTCTGTTTGCCATTCCCATTGTGAAGGAGGAGCCAGTTCTCAAAAACCCCTCGCTCAACGAAGCGGAGCGGAGTGGACAGGGTGTTTCCAGTGTTTGGCAGTCTGTTTGCCATTCCAATTGTGAAGGAGGAGCCAGTTCTCAAAAACCCCTCGCTCAACGAAGCGGAGCGGAGCGGAGTGGACAGAGTGTTTCCAGTGTTCCCGGTGGGTCCGGGGAGATCCGGGAGCGCCCCGCTCTGTGGAAGTAAAGTGGAAGTAAAGTGCAACTCAGCGACGCAAAGAACCAGCCCGGAGCCCCACAGAGCCCCAGCAGATTGATAGAACAATGCAGGGAGCAGGGGCAGGAGCACTGGGCTATGACGGAGCCGCCGGACTTGCATCGAAAAAGGTAAGAATCCCGTGCACCCCGCATCAGACTTGAAAACTCTTAAAGAGTTGATGCCCACCGCCACCCAACTCCAGTCTTTAGGACTTGGTAGAAGGGGGGAGGATACACCCCGCAACATGGATATGAACAAAGAGTCCCCTGAAATGGCAACAGCGCCCTCACGGATATTTGCCGCCCCCCCGCAAAGCCCCATGGACATCAGCAAGGTGGCGAAGACAGTGCAGGACCAGAGCACTGCTTCGGCGAGTGGTTCTTCAGTCCTGACTACCGGAGGGTGGTCAGACTGGGACCCTGCCCTGGCCCTGTGCGCTAACACGCGAGGGGAGCGGACTGAGTTACCAAACATCTACAAGTCCCCAGAGAGGAATATAGGGGACTCAGTACAGACACTGCCGATTGAAAGACCGGTTACTGTAACTAGACCCCTAATTCACAGTACTAAAGACATACAGATGGCGACAGATGGGAACAGAGATTTAAATGACAGCATCGGTGCACCTAGCCCCACACACACTGTAATCAGCTACCCAAACAACCATCCAATAAGGATAGAGGAGGGAAATGTGAGTTTGAAGATTAGAGCAGCGCCGATTGACTGCATAACCAAGGAATCGAATCCTGATACAGGAGACTGGGTCGATCTTGGGTCCCCAGGACATACGAATATGATGGACCCAAAAAAGTGCAATAAATCCAATGGCAACAAGCGCTACTATATTAAGCGCCAAAGGGGGAAAAAAACAGCCGCAAATGCATCCTTAAACCAAAACCAGCGAGATAATAAAGTATCCACGCATCATCAGAAAAACATCGGTACTACGGGGGTAAACAAAGTTAAACGTGCGCCAGTGGAAAAACCAGCAGCAGGGCCGGGAAAGTACCAAAAACCTTGTATCCCAAATGCCCTGTTTACCTTCTTCAAGACTAAACAGAAGAAACACAAATTAGAAACAGAGAACGAAATCACTGATGCGGAAATTCTAGAAGTGATAGAGGGGTCTTTCCCTGCGACAAAAGGGAGGAAAATGGATACAGATATTACAGACAGTGAGAGCAAAATCGGAGATGGTGAAAGGAGATCAAGAGCAGCGGATCAGTCAGGGGTCAGCCCAAATAAAATGGAACAAAAGGAAGCAAATGTAGAGGAAACAAGTCAGGCAATTCAGTCTAGTCCAAAAGAAAAAATGTGCATAAATGAGACTGAACAAAAGAAAACAAACATAGAAGAAATAAACCAGGCAAATCAGTCTATTACGAAAGAAAAGGAGACGCAGACCAAAAAGATGACCACGGGAAAAGACCTGCCGACTGAACCGACAAGCGCAAATAAAGATGTTAGGGAAGAAAACACAGCATCAGACACCCTAAGGAAGGTTGCTGACCTTTCAAAAGCCCCCTCGAAAATTTGCGAAAGCCATCTTATTCCGCAGTTGGGGCCTGAAGAAACCAAATCGGGGCCAAGTACTAATTTAAGGAGAAAATCAACCTCCACTGAGCCACTGATCTATGGCACAGACACACTGCCAACGTCGAAAACAACGCAACAAAGCGGGCCCCAAAAATAGACTGAACAGGAAGCGATGCGGGCCCTATTAAAAACCCGGAACCCCCATGATTTAGTACCAGGCGAGATCCCAAGAAAAGAGCAGAGGGAGCTGCAAGTACTACCTGAAAGTCCAAAAAGAAATCTGAGACCTGAAATACAGGCCAGAAAGAAAACAAATAATGAGACATGGAGATATCAAGAAGGCGCTCTAGGCCCAAGAGCGCAAATGAGCGATCAATCCTGGACAAAAATCCACCTCCAGCATACAGAAAGAGGAGTAAAATTAACCAGGCAAGCTAAAGAAGGAGGAACAACAAATCCAATTGCCTCTAAAACACTATCAGACTGTTCTGAAGTATCTATTATGACAGCTGGGACCTCGATATTGGACATTTCAGCTACCCAAACCGAAACTGGCCCGGGCAGGGAAAGTGTGAACACGCCTGCCAAACACAGAAGGCACAGTGAAATTATGATAGATTCTCAAAAATCATCCCCAAATAAAAAACCTGATATGACCACAATCATGGCGGCGCTTACGATCGCACTTGCACCATTTTGCAAATTATATGAAACAATCAGCGATGCAGCAAAAGACAACACTACACTACTGTGCAAGATGCAATCTAGGCTACAGTTTCTGGAGGGTTACATTACAGCCGCAGAGATCAAAAACAGTAAGCAGGAGTCAATTTGGGAGGAGAAATGGGCTAATCTAGAGATAGAAAGAAAAGAAGCACTAGCTGCAAAAAAAATTGCCAAAAAACTATGTATGGACAGAGCCTGTCAAACAACGGCGAAGTGGGATAAGAAAGAAATGGAACCAATCTTCAATAAGCAAAAATCAAAAAATGCAAATGATTTGTCAGAACTATAAACTCAGAATATGATTGGGGCCGCAAAAATAGCACCAGCAATGACAAATCAAAAGAAAAAAGTGGCTCTGTGTTTGACAAGTGAAACTATCACAGGTCAATCAAACAAAATAAAAATAGCGTCATCCGAATCCAAAAAGGAAGATGAAATAATCAACTTAACCCAAAGCCCCGAAACTCCATCTCACAAAATTGCGGCAGCGACAAAAAACTTGAAACCGACAGAAAAATCACCGAGAACGGTGAATGAATTCATGAGCGTAAGTGCACTGATGGATTTATCATTACATCTCGAAGCAGATGTGCAGGGTGAAGAGTACACAAGTCCAGAGGGACCACAAAAGAAAGCAAATCTGTCCCTGAAAGTAGGAGGGAAACAAATAGCGATGAAGTCCTAGTCAGTTCAATGTCAAAACCTGTAAAGAGTTAAAAACAAACAGACAACGAGACTAGCTAAAGCCATGGATCATCCCCCTTGAATCAAAGATTACACCAGTGCTATGAAGAGAAAACAAGTAAAAGGGGCGAGGGGGAGAGCAGAGAAATTGCGCATAAATACCACTCTGAAAAAAAAAATAAGAACCCAGACAACACCGAAAAAGAATCCAGAGTTTTCAAACTAGAACAAATATCTTGCAAAAGCAGATACATCGTGCTTAACAGGAAAACGGTATTGTACTTATTAAGTAAGGTACACTGCTTACAACATCTGAAGTCCGAAGACTTTCTATTAATAGAACCCTACCATCGTGATCAAAAGGCGAAGTCCTATCTACACATTCAATCCAAGGCACTAAAAGGAGTGCCGGAGGAAGACTATAAGAACTTAGAACAAGCCGGATTTATCTTGACGGAAATAGGTACGTCAAAAACAGATCTAAAAGGACAGTCCTCAAAGGAGAGAGAGAGCCTTAAATGGCACTATACATCCAGAACAAAAGAACTCTACAATAGAAAAAGACATGCCCCCTTGGACCATATGGAACAAGAAAGCCGTCGGCAGTACGAGTGGGAAAAAAGGGGCATGAGAAACGAAAGATATAGACGAACAGAGCCCAAATATAGGGAAGAGCGAAAAGAAGAATGATCCAGGTACGGGGGTCAACCCCAGGAAAGAAGGGAACGGCACAGAGCTGAAACTGTGGCTCAGTTGAAAATGACCAGGACGAGGAGTGAAAGGTCGGAAGAGGAGTGTAGAACGGGAAAAGATCGAGAAATGAAAATGGTAGAGAGCCAAGGACTCAGACAACCAAAGGGACCATGGAATTGGTTGAAAAAAACATTAAACCCTCAATAGGATAAATAGCATTCACCAGGAGGTGGGCCCAGAAGCACACCGCCTCCAACCTACTACCAAGCAACGATTCCTCCGAAATCGATCTCGATGGCCTCATGGAATACGAGAGGCCACAGACATTTGACGAACCCTGAAAATCAAGATCTGGGGGCTTTCGACATCCTATGTCTCCAAGAGCACTGGCTAACAGAAAAACCATCTTTAGACGGCTTTCTTTCTCTCCTGCCATAAAAGGCCCGCTGGGCCGTCCGTCTGCTGGACTCCTGCTAGCAATAAAGGCGGGGTCAGGAATTTCCATCATAAAAACGATATCCGAGTCGTATGGTATACTGGCAGTTTCTACAACATGGGCCCAAGTCACCGAAAGGGAAAAGGAATGTGGAAAAGAGAAATTAGCTTTGATAACAATATACTGGAACCCGGAAAAATCTACAGTATCAGATTTTTGTAATCAAATAGCAGGAACAATTGACAACATTATTCTTGAAGATCCACAAACGCACATAATGGGCCTCATTACACGGAAGGCGGTGATCCAGGGTGCTATTAGCACCCTGGATCATGCCGGTAAATTACCGGCACCACCTTGGCGGAAAGGGGATTTACTGCCCCATTCCAAGGTTGGTGGGGCGGTAAATCCCCCTTCCGCCATTGCCCTTCCCCATTCCCATTTCTGCCCCATAGGGCTCTATGGGAATGGGGAAGGCGCTAATTACGGCACCGCAATTTTGCGGTGCCGTAATTAGCTCCGAGGTCCCTTAGCGGGTTGGTTTTGAATGCCTACAAAAAGCAGGCGTTAAAGCACCAACCCGCTAAGGGACCTCGTAGCAAGGCGGTAATGGTTAACGGACACCGTTACCATTAACGGTGGCCGTTAACCATTACCGCCTTCCGTGTAATGAGGCCCAATAATCTGTGGAGATCTAAATGCTAACTGCAGCAATGAAAATGAAAATAGGGTGAAAAAGATAAAATCTTCAGGGGAACACAGAGGACAAGTATGGAAGAGGCTAATGAAATCGAGAAATCTCCACAATGTGGCCTCTCTGAAATCCTGCAATATAAATACTCCCACATGGGAAAGGGGGCATTCTAGCGCAAACATTGATTATTTTTTCATCTCCAACAGTCTAGTGGCATGCATAGAAGACTACTCAGTGACAAAAACCCAAGACAGTGACCACAATCTGTTGGCTATAAAGTGGAAAGCACTACGACCTGTAAACAGCCACTACAACAACCAGATTGAGTCGAATAATCAACAAAACCGAGTATGTCTGACTGTGGCTAACATCGAGTCCATTACTAAAAAATACAAAACCAGCATCCACGAGCAAGGGGAAAAGACCCAAAGGCCGGACTATCTTCCATTTCTACTTCAATACAGATTGAAGAAGTCAGCGAAAAGGCAAAAGGCAAAACAAAATAAACATATATTTGACAACCTGATCGCAGAAAGAAAAAGATCCCTGAGAAAATTGAAAATAAAAATAAAAAAGGATAATTCACCTACAGCATGGAACAAATGGAAAGAAGAAAACTTAAAATACAAAGCCTGGATCCGAGGTCACAGATACGTAATGTATCAAAAAGATGCAGAGGACATGCTTCGCACGTTAAGCACCAAAAAAACTGGTGACATCTGGGCACTTATCAAGAAACCAGATAAGAAGATGGACAATCAGATCCTAAACGCAGTGAGTGAAAATGCGTGGGTACATTTTTTTGGAAATTTGTTTATGGCACCGGAACATCTCCCACTGGTGGTCGAAGGACCAGTTATAACACCTTGGATCGCTATTTCATCGATAGACGACATAAAAAGTGCAATTCTCAATTTAAAGAATTCCAGAGCCCCTGGTCCAGATGTGCTATGTAACATTGAGCTAAAACAAAATCCGGAAAAATGGGCTATTTTCATCAGCTCTATTTTCACTCAATGCAGACAGACAAGATCTATCCCGGCGTCTTGGGTCACTGCGGTGGTGGTGCCGATTTTCAAACGAGGGAATAGAGAAGAGCCGGGTAATTATAGACCCATTGCCCTATTGGATATAATAGGTAAAATGTTTGCAACTCTTCTCCTGCACCATTTCCAAATCTGGACTAGAACCTCTCTGGCATGATTCTTTCCAAATGGGATTCCTAAAGAAAGGGAGCACGTCAGTCAACATCCTAATCCTCAATCTCATAAAAGCCAAGGTAAAGCAAGGGTCTCCTACGGTGTTCCTTGCGTTTTTAGACTTATCACAGGCCTTTGATAAAGTGGACAGGCGGATGCTGTGGAGCAAACTTAAAAAATGGATCTGCCCAACGGAAATATTAGACCCTGTGATGGCCCTGCACACCAACACGACATTAAGAGTAAGTTTAAACAACCAAGGCCTTCTGTCTAAAGAGATAACAGCGGAGAGAGGAGTCAAACAGGGCTGCCCTCTGGCCCGGGCACTATTTATTGCCTTTTTGGGAGATATAAAAGACTCAGAAACACCAGCTAAAGCGTTCCCTCCCAAATTGGGTAAGGTAAATATATCACGCCTTCTCTACGCAGACAATTTGATATTATTAGATCAAACCCAAATTGGCTTACAACGCCAACTTACAAGTCTGGCGCAATACATGGAGCGAAACAATCTGAAAATAAATAAAACAAAAACGAAAATAGTGATCTTGGGGAAAAGTGCCAAGATGACCCGTCCAGGGTACAAATGGGTGTTGGACAAATCTGAAATCGAAGTGGTCCATAGTTTCAAATATCTAGGAGTTCAGATAGACCACTCAGCAAAAGAAGCATCTATGCAGACCATCCTTTGGGGAAAAGC
The DNA here is from genome assembly GCF_040938575.1 of Ambystoma mexicanum. Classification (NCBI taxonomy): domain Eukaryota; kingdom Metazoa; phylum Chordata; class Amphibia; order Caudata; family Ambystomatidae; genus Ambystoma; species Ambystoma mexicanum. The sequence goes on along the minus strand of NC_090921.1, from coordinate 229,033,473 downwards.
AAAAAATCTTGCTGTTCAAATGAAAGTCATCGACAGAAAATATGGCAAATTTTCATTAAGTCCGGTGATAGCATTCTACAAAGGGAAAATTGTCCCAACACTGACTTATGGCATGGGGGCAACACTGAGCATGCCAAACGACATCTTGCGGAAGCTAGAGAGTTATGTCTGGAAGACGGTCCTAGGACACCCAAACTCAATTTCAATGGATCTCATCAGAAGAGAGCTGGGACTACTTTCTCTGGAAGCGACAGTGACCCAAAGCGCAATGCAACTCTTCAGGAATACTCTAATGGCAGATAGTCCACCCATATACAAGATCATAGCAGCAGAAATAACAAATCGCCACTTAATCATTCTCAACAAATGGACAGACAGGCTCAAAGAAAAGCTTTCTGAGATTGCATGCACAGAAGGAGACTTGAAATCAAATCCAGTAAGAGTGAAATCTAAACTCCAGGCTCAAGACTGGATAATGACTCTGGAGAAAGCGCATGCAAACAAACTGACAAGAGATCTTCCACCCAACTTTAACAGACTGAATGAGCCGGTGGCATACTGCACGAAATTCCCCAACAAACATCTAAGGAAAATGTACATGAGAGCTCGATTCAATCTTCTTCCGACACGTGAAATTATGGCGATCCGGATACAATCCAACGACAAAGCTTGTCGTCTCTGTAAGGAACTATCCAAATCAGAAACAATAAAGCATCTCTTACTGCACTGTTCAGAGTTGACAAACGTAAGAGCCACACACCTACACAACCTTCGTACAAACCATTTAGAACTGCTTGAAGATGAAGACTCAACTTGGTGGAATAGGTTGATGTCAGGGGAGAAAACAAAGTGGACTATAGCGTCTGTAAAAATCTTGGAAAGCGCTTTTGAAATGATTACCTTACGATCCACTTTGGTGACCAACTCTGAAGACCAAAGTGTGAGGGAGTTACCCTAACAAGAGACTGGCAGTGATACACCTCCCCTTGCAATCTCTCGCCGATTACTGTGTGAAAACAGCGCCTGCTGCTTCGGTATTTTCTATTATGTGGCTCTTTAGAGACGAGCAACAAGAGTTTTGTAAAAATTACTAATGTAATTAAATACAAAGTTAAATAAAAAAAATTAAAAAATTAAAAAAAAGACGGGTACTGAACGTACAGTCCCGTCTGTGTCTTCATTCAGGTCATACGCGAGTCAGTCTTCCCTTCAATCGGGGAAGACCCGGCTGCTCGCTTCATCTCTCTATGCACGCCAAATCAAAGGGACTGAATGCAGAATAAATATAAATGAGACTAAATTACTTTTTTGAATTTGTTTTTTATCATAAAATGGAATTATGCAAGTTACACAGAGTGACACTTATGCCCACGTTGTACTTCACAGTGCAAGTACGTTTTTTCTTGCAATGGCGTTCAGCGGTCTATCTGTGCAAAGCTCTGCCAATTGACCTTGGCTTTGTAAAAAAAAAAAATTGGCAGGGTAAATATACTTTGAATAACATTAGAACTTTGAGAAATACAAACACAGTAGTACAGGCATGTTGAAATTTGAATTTCTAATGCAGCACCTAAAATAAGCTGAACTATTTAACCTGTGCTACATAGTATCATTCACATCACCAGCACCTCAATTAACCTCATGTTCACCTAAATCTGTTAACGATATTCCCGACTCAGCTTGGCAGTGAAATCTTTCCCATCCTTTCTGCCTGACTCCTACAGGGTCAACACAGATAAGGATTCTCGAGACTGCAGTTTTTCTAAGGATCGTCAACCCAGGAGAGAGACAGCCTCAATTTCAGCCTTTGCCCAGCAGACAGCCAGCTCGCAAGCACCGGACTCACAGGGTAATTCATAGAATTTCGCAGAAAAGTGTCGCAAGCGGCTGGCGCAGAGTGTCCGCGTGCGATTGTCTGCGCCAGGCACGTGCGCTAAAACCGATTTCCGCGCACAGCGTATTCATGGATTTCAGGCACCCAAACCAGCCGTGGCGCAGAGTATCGCAGCGACCCTGCAGCAGCGCCAGTAACGCCTCCAAGAACGCCCTCACGCAAGGAAAAGCCATCAAAATCGCTAAATCATCGCAAAGGGCTGCGCTAACCCTGGACCAGTCTACAGGGCTGCCAAACAAGGAATGCAAAGCGGGTAACGTGCATATCAGGGGTACGCGTGAAGTCATACACGCGATTAGCCAGGGTACGTGTGTTACAGGGGTGTGCGGGAAGTTCTACACGCGATTCGGCTGGGTACGTGTATTACAGGGGTGCGCGGTAATTCTTACATGCGATTTGGCCAGGTACGTGTATTACAGGGGTGCGCGGGAATTATCACACGCGATTTGGCCTGGTACGTGTATAACAGGGGTGCGTGGGAAGTTCTACACGCGATTGGCCAGGGTACGTGTATTACAGGGGTGCGCGGGAATAATCACACGCGATTTGGCCTGGTACGTGTATTACAGGGGTGCGTGGGAAGTTCTACACGCGATTGGCCAGGGTACGTGTGTTACAGGGGTGTGCGGGAAGTTCTACACGCGATTCGGCTGGGTACGTGAATTACAGGGGTGCGCGGGAATTCTCACATGCGATTTGGCCAGGTATGTGTATTACAGGGGTGCGCGGGAATTATCACACGCGATTTGGCCAGGTACGTGTATTACAGGGGTGTGCAGGAATTATCACACGCAATTAGGCTGGGTGGGTCCTCACAGGTGTTCCCTGTACACCCTCCACGGCCCCTGCAGGCAGCCCACAAAACAGGGGACTACCCTGCACACCTGCTCATGTCCCCCTGCACCCCCACCCCCCAGCAGTGCAGGGGCACCCTCCACCAGGCCCCCACTCATGTCTCCCAACACCCCCACCCCCCAGCATCCAGGGGCACCCTCCACCAGGCCCCCACCCATGTCCCCTATCACCCCCACCCCCCAGCAGTGCAGGGGCACCCTCCACCAGGCCCCCACTCATGTCTCCCACCACCCCCACCCCCCAGCCACCAGGGGCACCCTCCACCAGGCCCCCACCCATGTATCCCAACACCCCCACCCCCCAGCATCCAGGGGCACCCTCCACCAGGCCCCCACCCATGTCCCCTATCACCCCCACCCCCCAGCAGTGCAGGGGCACCCTCCACCAGGCCCCCACTCATGTCTCCCAACACCCCCACCCCCCAGCATCCAGGGGCACCCTCCACCAGGCCCCCACCCATGTCCCCTATCACCCCCACCCCCCAGCAGTGCAGGGGCAGCCTCCACCAGGCCCCCACTCATGTCTCCCACCACCCCCACCCCCCAGCCACCAGGGGCACCCTCCACCAGGCCCCCACTCATGTCCCCTATCACCCCCACCCCCCCGCCACCAGGGGCACCCTCCACCAGGCCCCCACCCATGTCCCCTATCACACCCACCCCCCCGCCACCAGGGGCACCCTCCACCAGGCCCCCACCCATGTCTCCCAACACCCCCACCCCCCAGCATCCAGGGGCACCCTCCACCAGGCCCCCACCCATGTCCCCTATCACCCCCACCCCCCAGCCACCAGGGGCACCCTCCACCAGGCCCCCACTCATGTCTCCCACCACCCCCACCCCCCAGCATCCAGGGGCACCCTCCACCAGGCCCCCACCCATGTCCCCTATCACCCCCACCCCCCAGCAGTGCAGGGGCACCCTCCACCAGGCCCCCACTCATGTCTCCCACCACCCCCACTCCCCAGCCACCAGGGGCACCCTCCACCAGGCCCCCACCCATGTCTCCCAACACCCCCACCCCCCAGCATCCAGGGACACCCTCCACCAGGCCCCCACCCATGTCCCTATCACCCCCACCCCCCAGCAGTGCAGGGGCACCCTCCACCAGGCCCCCACTCATGTCTCCCAACACCCCCACCCCCCAGCATCCAGGGGCACCCTCCACCAGGCCCCCACCCATGTCCCCTATCACCCCCACCCCCCAGCAGTGCAGGGGCAGCCTCCACCAGGCCCCCACTCATGTCTCCCACCACCCCCACCCCCCAGCCACCAGGGGCACCCTCCACCAGGCCCCCACTCATGTCCCCTATCACCCCCACCCCCCCGCCACCAGGGGCACCCTCCACCAGGCCCCCACTCATGTCCCCTATCACCCCCACCCCCCCGCCACCAGGGGAACCCTCCACCAGGCCCCCACCCATGTCCCCTATCACACCCACCGCCCAGCCACCAGGGGCACCCTCCACCCGGCCCCCACTCATGTCTCCCAACACCCCCACCCCCCAGCATCCAGGGGCACCCTCCACCAGGCCCCCACCCATGTCCCCTATCACCCCCACCCCCCAGGGGCACCCTCCACCAGGCCCCCACCCATGTCTCCCAACACCCCCACCCCCCAGCATCCAGGGGCACTCTCCACCAGGCCCCCACCCATGTCCCCTATCACCCCCACCCCCCAGCAGTGCAGGGGCACCCTCCACCAGGCCCCCACCCATGTCCCCTATCACCCCCACCCCCCCGCCACCAGGGGCACCCTCCACCAGGCCCCCACCCATGTCCCCTATCACCCCAACCCCCCCTGCCACCAGGGGCACCCTCCACCAGGCCCCCACCCATGTCCCCTATCACACCCACCCCCCCGCCACCAGGGGCACCCTCCACCAGGCCCCCACCCATGTCTCCCACCACCCCCACCCCCCAGCAGTGCAGGGGCAGCAGGCAGTCAGGCAGCAGCAGGTGGGAGCGTGCTCGGGGCTCTGGGGGGCAGTAGTTCGGCCTTCCGGGCAGGAGCGTGGTATTCCGTGTGCGTAGGCGTGGCCAGCTTGGTACGGAGTGATTTTGCACGTGAAAATCCTGCACGTCAGCGTGAAAACCGAGGAAAGGCCCTCAGCGCGTAAGCGCGTCTGTGACGTGACCCGCACGGGTGTTTCCCACACAGCACGTGATGACAGAGCACACGTGGAAAGACTGCACGTCAGAGTGTAATTGCGTGTGATTGGTGGAAATGGCCCTACACGCAGAAGTGACAAAGCGTGTAATTGGTGGAAATGGCCCTACATGCAGAAGTGACAAAGTGTGTAATTGGTGGAAATGTCCCTACACGCAGAAGTGACAAAGCGTGTAATTGGTGGAAATGGCCCTAGCGCGTACACGCCGCGTAAGTGACGCTGGACGTGTGGCCCTGTATAAAAGGTATGTGTAGAACACGTTTTCCTTGTACGTGCTTTTCGTGGAGAGCGAGTGGGTGAATTCTGTACTTCTTGTCGTTTCACACGCGATTTACTTCACAGCGTTTCAAGTTCGTATTCCCTGTTACCTCTGACAGCTTTTTCTCTTTTTTCGCTTTTACTGGTTTACCTGGGCCTGTTCCCTCAAACAGTGTTCCCTTCTACTGTTGTCCTGTCTCCTCAGACAGCATACAAATCTTCTTTTGGCGGGGGTGTTGCCAACCAAACGTGCTCCTTTTACACGCTCGTTTACCAGGCAAACGGTGAGTCACGCACGTATCTAACATCTGTGCTTGCCCCGTGTGTAGCCTACCCCTTCAGAGGTCATTCTAGGCTGCGTGTGACACGCATACGTTCATTCTTGTGTTACTGGGTGCCACAGCGTAGTGCAGGTTTTTCTTTCTGCACACGTGGTCTAGGAGGGGTTGCGTGCACGTCATCTCCCTTTTTTGGGGCTCCTGTGCGTAGCGTGACCCGTCATCTTTCCCCAGGGGTTACAATCAGCCTTGCAAGAGCACTAGGGTACAATTACCATCTGGTACCCAACCCCTTTGACCCCCAATTGCCCAGGAGAATAGTTTCCAGCCACTCCCATACGCACATTTGCATCAGTGCCATGGCTGGGAGGCGAGGATTCCGTAAGGGTGGCAAAGGTGGAAGAGCCACAAGTGGTGGCCGTGGTGGATCCGGTAGGGGACGTGGTCGTTACTTGCAGGGTGAGCCTGTCCCCCCATGTGTGGAGGACCAGTCAAGGGCACCCATAATCCCCCCCCCCTCCCGTTGAGGCTGATGTGGCTGACACCATCCATGCTCAGCCCTTGTTGGACCAGCCCATTGTGGCACCAGATCTGGCTGACTCCATGGCTGACTTCCAGGTCAGCAGGCCTATGACACGTGCGCTGGTGCACGTTGACGTCACCATGCCACGTGCATCTGGGCCAGCAAGGTCATCTGCTGCACCAAGGAGGCAGGGCGGAGAGGCTGCAGGGGCAGCTGCGGCTCCATCCACCCCAGCCCTCACACACCCAGCCAGGACAGTGTCAGTCCTAGTCCATGCTGCTGACATTCCCCCTGACACCATCACACTACAGCCAATGCCTGCACCAACTCCCATGCTGAGTGTGCAATCCCACACTCCTGATACAGAGTCCACCAGGGCTCCTGCCCCTAGTGTCCAGAGCGGCGCAGGACACTCAGGATCACCACCACCTTCCAAGCGGAAGAGGAAGAGTGCTCGTCCGGCACAGGCTGATGCCCCAGACACGGCTACACAGTCCGGCCCATCCAGGAAGCCCAGCTTCACGGATGACGAACTGAATGCACTTGTCGAGTATGTGTCCGGACATGACAACGAGATGGTCATTGTTGCAGGACCCAAGACCATACCTGCACAACGCCAGGCACACTGGCAGACCGTGGCGGACATCGTAAGTGCCCTTGGAATCGTGAGGCGCACAGCCAATGATTTCTATAAGCGCTGGAATGACCTAAAGCGCAGGGCAAAGAGTAAGCTGGCCTCAAGTCATGCCGCAACTCTAGTGACTGGAGGTGGGTCTCCAGTAGTAGACATGGAACTCACTCCACATGAGTCAGTCGCTGGGACCTACGTCACGGAGGAACAGATCCAAGGCGTGGGAGATCTGGCTGATTACGAGGCATTGTCCGGTGAGTGCACATGCATGTGTGTGTCATCCATGTGCATGGTGTGTGTGTGAGGGCTTCTGTTTGTGTGCCAGGTGAGAGTGTGTGCGCCTGAGTCGTATGGGTCAGCCATGTGCTTCATGCAATACTTCCTGCGCAGCTGCATTTGGCCATAGCAGTATCCCTTCTGCCAACAGTAGACATCTAGCCCAACTGCACGCCAGTTGCCCTTGAAGTGTCACCTTGCCACAACATAGTTGCTTATTTTTCACTGTTCATTCAGTCAGTTTGTTTGCATTCCACCACTTTCACTAGGCATGTCGCTGTCCACTAGTCACATGTCTGACATGGCTATGGTAAAGTGGAGTGACTTTGTTACCTGGATATCATTTGTACACACATGTCCCTGTGCAATTGGACCATTTCAGACTGGCAGCTCCAGGTGAAAAATCTGACCTGTTAGAATTAGAAAAGCGATTACATGCGGGAACTGGACTGAATGAATAGGTGCTGCCCTCCTCTCCATCTTCACTCAATAGCAATGGTACATGCCATCTGTGTGATGGCATGTGTGTATCACCTGGCAATCACAGGCCAATGTGTGATGCCACTGCCAGGCAGCATGCAGAAAATGTGTTCATCTTCCATCTTGGTGTCATCAGTGTGTGCCATTTGCCTGCACTTCATACGCAGTGAGGGTGCATGCATGGGAGGGTTTTAGTAATGTGGGACATGTGTCAATCAAGTACTGGTTCTCTTGCTTCTCAGCCCTCATTGTGTGCCATGGTGCTAATGCCTGTTTCCATTTCTTTATTTTCATGTGTTTGCAGGGGAAGACGCACCTGATACTGCTGGGGTTGTGGAGATGGTGCTGACCCAGGAGGGGTCCGAGGGCCGACCAACCACCAGTGAGGGACGTGGTGTGGTGGTGGGGGAGAACCCACAAGTGCTGCAGGTCGTGCTCTCAAGGGGTGTCTCTGGCTGCACCTCCCCCGAGCTGTACTCAGGTGTTGATTCGGATGAGACCTACGTGCCGTCGCAGGTGAGTGTTCCAGGGAGGGATTCTGTTCTGTCTCACCCACCTGCACCAGGGTCAGAACCCTCCATGGGGATGTCAGTGTTGGCAGCTACGCCTTCGGTGGTTACGGATGCAGGGTCACACTCCGCGACATCTGATCCTGTTCCTGGGCCAGCAGATCAGAGGGGGAATGCAGTCCTGCAGCCTCAGGCAGTGCCGGCACAGCAAGGCGCAGTTCGCCTTGCCCCAGACAGGTGTGGTGCCCGCCGACGTGGTGGCCGTACGCCACCCGGCAATACCGCATGGGAGCAATCCATTTACGGTATGGCAACCCAACAGGCTGCATCATCCGAGATGATGGCTCAGGCCATGGATAGGGTGGCCACTTCCATTGTCCCCCCAGAAAGGCTGATGGAGCGACTAGAGCAGGCAACCGACTCCATCTGCCAGTCACACAGGGAGGACATGTTGGGGTCCAACAGGGACAGGCGGGCGGCACTGGCGACTCTGCAGGAGGCCATCTCCATTGAGTCCCAGGGCCACAGGGAAGCCCTGAGGCAGGAGATCCTTCACCTCAGGATGACTCTTGTTGAGCTTGAGGCTTCAACACACCAAAGGACAGAACAGCAGCTGGAGCGTCTCACCCGTACGCTCTCAGCTGAGATGCAGGCAACGAGGGCGGAGGTCCGGGCATCCCGTGAGTTGTTGCATGGGGACCTCCGCACACTCATCCTCCAGAACCAGACCTACCACACCCGCATGCTTGCAGCCATGGAGGAGCAGACTAGGGCCTTGCGTGGGCTGCCTCCCATAGTGCAACCACCTCTGGATGCAGCTGCACAGGGTGATAATAGCGACAGCAGTGATACTCCCACAATAGGGTAGCCGTGTGGGCCATGAGCCCATGGAGGTGTTTTATCTTCCCAGGATCCACGCAGGTGGGTTCTGGTGTGCATCCTGTCCTCGGACCTCCTGGGTGGCCTCCCCAACCCCCCCGGGCCCATCAATGGCCATTTTTGATTGTTTCTTATTTTTATTTTTATTTTGATTTCTTTTATTCCCAATTTTTTTGGGACGATTTGTTGGCTTCCGTGGTTCCTGTGGGCATACGCTGCATTGTGGCTGGGCACATGCAGGCTTGTAATGTATTTGGTTCAGATGCTTGGGTTTGAGTCACACACACCCCTCCTGCTTCCCGTTTCCATGGGCTTGCAAAGGGTGTGCCCAAGTGACTGTGAATTACACAGTGACGTTGGACTCCCATGAGCTGTGTGGGCAGTCTGTAGTCAATACTGTGTATACATTCCTAGTGCATATTTCTGTTGTGTTGTACACTGCATGTTGCATTGATGTGTAACTCTTCTTCTGTGTCTACCTCCCAATTTGCAGGTCCCTTCCTCATGTCTACACAATGACCTCTAGTCTGGAGATGGGGTCCATGTTGGCAGCAGTGCACCTACAATTCTACATGGCGCCAACACTGCACAGTTGGTAGTGGTGGGAGTGCAGGCATTTCCAGGTGGTGAGACTACTAATATGTAACATTTGTGATGTCATGTTAATGGTAGTACGTGCTCAAGTATGTTGTTGGTCCGGCATTGCTGTGTGCATTTCAGGTGTTGCAGGTTTCTAACACTGTACATAGTGAGACTAGTGTCATGTTGTTGGGGATGTTGTTGGGGATGTGGGGCCACCACCATGTCCACGGCCAGGCCCCGGCGTATTGCAACGTTGTGCAGGACACATGCTGCCACTATGATCCTGCACACTACTGGGGGAGCGTATAACAGCTGGCCGCCAGAACGGTCAAGGGAGCGGAAGCGTGACTTTAGCACTCCGAATGTGCGCTCCACTATGCCCCGGGTCGTAATGTGGGCTGTGTTATATCTTACCTCGGGTGGCGTGGTGGGGTTCCGAATTGGCGTCATCATGTGGGGGCTGAGAGGGTAGGCACTGTCCCCTGTGGAGGTGGTGATTGGTATCATTGGTGGGGTTGTGACCTTGCTCAGTATCCAACATGCATGCATGTGCAGTGGCATACATACTCACCAAGCAGCCATGTATCGCCATGCCGCCCAGCTTCTAGGTCCCGGCTTAGGGTGGACATTCGGTAAATGAAGCTGTCGTGGGTGGAGCCGGGATAGTTGGCATATACTGAGGTGATGATTCCTTTGGCATTACATGCTACCTGCACGTTGATGGAATGCCAGTGCTTGCGGTTCCTATAGATGTGCTCAGATGCCCTGGGGGGACGTAGAGCCACATGGGTGCAGTCGATGGCACCTAGCACTTTGGGGAATCGTGCCACACCGTAAAAATCCAGGGCGGCAGCATGCCTTTCTGCAGGTGTTCTGGGCAGGTATATGTGCCTGCGGATGATGGGCGTGCAGTGATGATGTTCAAGACCTGGTGTAGGCAGCGTGACTGGGTGACCTGTGACACCCCACCCACTATGGCACTTGTCCGCTGAAATGATCCAGTGGCTAAGAAGTGCAGTACATTGAGGACCTTCTCCAGGGGGCTGAGTGCTTGGGAGCACAGGGTGGGTGATGTGAGGTCATCCTCCCACTCACTCACCAGGTCCAGTATAATGTGTGGTGGAAACCTGTACCTCCCATACACCTGGTCATCAGGCATCCCGAAAAGGCTGGTTCTGGGTGTGAATATTCTGGCCCTGACTATCCTCCTCCTCCTCCTTTGGTAGCCCACTGCCACTGCTGCTAGGAACGGTATGTTCATCCTGGCGTCTGAGCTTGTTATTGTTAAAGTGCGCAAATGTATGCTTTGCGCGTGTTCTAGGCGAGCGTGTGACCCGCGCACCCCTGGAATCCAGTTCCCAGTCCAATAGCGTGTGGAAATTCACACGCACCACGGGATACAGGTTCGCTGACGTACTTGCGTGTGTAAGTGCCCGCGCACCCATGAAATACACGTACATAGGCCAATCGCGTGTACGCGCACTTTTGTCCAATTACACGCGATGACACTCTGACGTGCAGTATTTCCACGTGTGCCCCGTCATCACGTGCTGAGTGGGGAACACCCGTGCGGGTCACGTCACAGACACGCTTACGCGCTGAGGGACTCTGGTCCAATAGAATCGCGTATGCGTGCTGACGCGCTTACGCGCTAAGGGCCTTTCCTCGGATTTCACGCTGACGTGCAGGATTTTCACGTGCCAAATCACTCCGTATCAAGCTGGCCACGCGAAAACACACGGAAGACCACGCTCCTGCCCAGAAGGCCGAGTTACTGCCCCCCAGTGCCCCGAGCAGCCTCCCACGTGCCATCTGCTGCTGCCTGCCTGCCTGCCTGCTGCCACCGTGTCCTGCCATTTGGTGCCTGCACATCAGCCATCTGCAGGGGTCCAGTTGCTGTGTCCACCCCTGCTGGAACTGAAGACTCCCGACTGGGATTACATCGCTCCACAGCCCAGCCCCAGGACCCAGTTGCCCACCCACACCTGCCTCTGGGGTTGCCATGTCGGGCACTTCCACATCTGGCACCAGTGGCAACCCCAGGCCAGAGGGGCAGAGGGGCACCAGCTTCACTGACACCGAAGTTGGTGTCCTGGTGGAGCATGTCCTGGGGCAGTATGATGCCCTCTTTGGATCGTCCCGCGCCAGCAAGGAAGGACGGGAGAGGATCTGGGCCGACTGTGTGGTTGCCATCAACGCGGAGGGGGTGGAAACCCGCAACGTCCTGAAGATCAAGAAGCGCTGGGAGGACTTGAGGTCCAGGACCCTTGTGAAGGCCCGGCGCCTCGTGGAGGGGGGCCGGGGCCGCATGAGTTCCATCCAGATGAGGGTCCTGGAACGCATACGCCCAGCGCTCCACGCCCAGATCCTTGAGAGGGAGGCCCGTCTGGAGTTGAGCGGTAAGTGTCCAAGCATTACTGTGTGAGACAGGGCATGTTGCGGTGTGCTGGTTCTATGATACTTGCCTGTATGTGTGCCATAGGCCATGTATGCATGTATGTGTGCAGGGACATCATGGTAATGCATGTGCGACCAGTGATGTGTGACCCACATGGTTGTTGCATGTGTTCAAATGCCGCATGGGGAGCCCTATGCAGATTTTGAACATGAGAGCATGCCAGTCTCTGTACCTGGACATGGGTGGGGGTGAGGGATGGGTGCTGATGCCAGGTACATATATGGTAGCCATGTCTGTGTGCCTGACCTGCGTGTCTGTGACTTGTGCATGCCATGGATGCATGACACATGTGTGTGACAATGCACAGATTCAGTGAAGCAGCCAAATTACCCTTGTATCCGCTGTGTTTGGTGTGTTTGGGGCCAGATGGATGTGACTGAGGTGAAGTGTGTGCATGTGCTAGGCATGAGCCATGATGCATGTGAGTTACATATCATTGAATGTTTCAAGAGTCCATTGGACATGCATGGAAATGTCCATGGCATGCACCATGCCTGTTACTGTGTGTGTTTTGCCTTGACTGACCCATGTGTTGTGGAGGGACATGATGGAAGTGTACTTTGACAGTGGTGCTCATCTGCTATTGCTTCCTGTCTAGGGGACCATTGTACAGTGCCCTGATGCTTGTGTTCTTTGTCTCCCTCTACGCAGCGGCTAGTGAAGAAGAGGGCAGAGACGGCGCTGTGGAGCAAGGCGGCGGGGATGCCCCCACGGCTGCAGCGGAAGGGGTGCTACGGTGGGAGACGGTGAGGAGCCATCCAGGTTGGTGGTTTGCACAGAGGAGGAGGAGGCCGCCACTGGGGCACACATGGGGCATGGTGGGGGCATCCCTGCTGGTGCAAGTGGTGCAGTCCAGGGCCAGGGGCAGGAGGCAGCACAGGTCACCGTGGAGGGGCCTGTGCATGTCGCTGTCCCTGACCCTGTGAGTGCACCACCATGCACCAGCAGGGATGCCCCGTCCCAGGCCCGTCCGCAGGTAGAGGGGATGTCCATGTGACCTGACTCCCCTCCACCTGTGGACGTGGGAACCCCTGGCCGTGTGGAGAAGGTCCTGATTGGGGTCGCGATGCGCACGGCTGTGATTCGTGATGCCGTGCGTGCTTCCCGGGAGGAGGACGCACGTCATCACGAAGTGCACCGTGCCGACGTGGCCCAATTGGGATCGGCCATGTTCGGGGGTTTTCTGCATGTGTTGTCCAATCTGGCGGCCCTCTCCTCCTCTGTGCAGGCTATACACCAGTCGTTCTCCTTGCCGTCTTCTGGACCAGATGCCACCAGGGCCCCCTGTGGACCTGCCCCGACCAATGCAGCCAGCTCGGTGGGGATCCCATCCCTGCCACAGTTGGGAGTCGGAGGTCCAGCAGGGGTGGACAACACAGCAACTGGACCCCAGCAGATGGAAGATGTGACAGCATCATCAGGCAGGGCACGTGCACGACGGCGTCGGTGGTTTCCATCAGCCTGGATACCGTCGTGCTGGCAGAGGCAGTGGCATCGGAGGCAGCAGCAGGCTCGATGTGGGAGGCATCATGGCTCAGGGCCTTCAAGATCAGAGGGGCAGGCATCGGCCAGAGGGCAGGGCAACCCTAGGATGGTGGTGTCTTCCGTGTGGGAGCAGTTGGTCCAGCGGAAAGGTGCGGAGCGGCAGCGGGCGGAAGAGGAGCGGCTCACCATGGTCAGGGTGGAGTTCTCCATGCGTCGGGCGTTGAGGCGGGCTGAGTGCCTCGAGGAAGCTCGCAGGGAGTTTGAGCTGGACATGGGGTTATCCCTGCGAGACCTCGGGGCCAGGACAGAGTCCCGCCTCCAGGACATCGACATGGAGTTCGATGATGCCCTGGCCAGCAACATCACCGAGTGAGCCGCAGGACTTGCCCGCTGCCTTTGTATATAGTTATTTAGTTAGTTAGTGTTAGGTTTCCTTTATTAATTTTTGTTTTTTTGGACCGCTCGGACAATGGCCACTTTTTGTATATATTTTTTCATTAGGTAGTAGTAGGTTTCATTTATGGTGTTGGGCTCATGGACCCTGGAATGTTCGTGTATATAGTTTGCTTTTTGAAGAAACATTTTTTTTATTAATGATTGTGTTCACCATGAGGAAATGGTTTTTCATTATTTTACTTCCACATGATTTTGCTTTGGACAACATTTGTTTTTGGATTACTTTGTTTTTTTTATTTTTACATTTGTTCTCGGACATGGACCATTTATTTTGTTATCCCCATTGTTGTATGTTTGATTTTTTTACTTATTTTTCATCTTTAATACATGTTTTTTTAACTTTCACTTGTGGTATTTTCTCATTGGTTTCATACATGTCATGATATGGGTTTTGACATTCACTTGCACCCATTGTGTATGTGTGTGTGACGGACATGTGTTCATTTACAGACTTGCCATTGGGGTTGTATCATGTAATTGCATTCACAATGTGGGTGGATGCAATCCTTGCCTGGGTGTTTGTGCTGGGTATGCTGCCCATTACTGCCATGATTGAGTATCGTCAGGACCTGGGGGCAGGGGGACATGTGTGGGTGCCTGGTGGAGGGTGCCCCTGCACTGCTGGGGTGTGGGGGTGGTGGGAGACATGAGTGGGGGCCTGGTGGAGGGTGCCCCTGCACTGCTGGGGTGTGGGGGTGGTGGGAGACATGAGTGGGGGCCTGGTGGAGGGTGACCCTGGTGGCTGGGGGGTGGGGGTGGTGGGAGACATGAGTGGGGGCCTGGTGGAGGGTGCCCCTGGTGGCTGGGGGGGTGGGGGTGGTGGGTGACATGAGTGGGGGCCTGGTGGAGGCTGCCCCTGCACTGCTGGGGTGTGGGGGTGGTGGGAGACATGAGTGGGGGCCTGGTGGAGGGTGCCCCTGGTGGCTGGGGGGTGGGGGTGGTGGGAGACATGGGTGGGGGCCTGGTGGAGGGTGCCCCTGGTGGCTGGGGGGGTGGGGGTGGTGGTAGACATGAGTGGGGGCCTGGTGGAGGGTGCCCCTGCACTGCTGGGGTGTGGGGGTGGTGGGAGACATGAGTGGGGGCCTGGTGGAGGGTGCCCCTGCACTGCTGGGGTGTGGGGGTGGTGGGAGACATGAGTGGGGGCCTGGTGGAGGGTGCCCCTGGTGGCTGGGGGGTGGGGGTGGTGGCAGACATGAGTGGGGGCCTGGTGGAGGGTGACCCTGGTGGCTGGGGGGTGGGGGTGGTGGTAGACATGAGTGGGGGCCTGGTGGAGGGTGCCCCTGCACTGCTGGGGGGTGGGGGTGGTGGGAGACATGAGTGGGGGCCTGGTGGAGGGTGCCCCTGGTGGCTGGGGGGTGGGGGTGGTGGGTGACATGAGTGGGGGCCTGGTGGAGGGTGACCCTGGTGGCTGGGGTGTGGGGGTGGTGGGAGACATGAGTGGGGGCCTGGTGGAGGGTGCCCCTGGTGGCTGGGGGGGTGGGGGTGGTGGTAGACATGAGTGGGGGCCTGGTGGAGCGTGCCCCTGCACTGCTGGGGTGTGGGGGTGGTGGGAGACATGAGTGGGGGCCTGGTGGAGGGTGCCCCTGGTGGCTGGGGGGTGGGGGTGGTGGGAGACATGAGTGGGGGCCTGGTGGAGGGTGCCCCTGGTGGCTGGGGGGTGGGGGTGGTGGGTGACATGAGTGGGGGCCTGGTGGAGGCTGCCCCTGCACTGCTGGGGTGTGGGGGTGGTGGGAGACATGAGTGGGGGCCTGGTGGAGGGTGACCCTGGTGGCTGGGGGGTGGGGGTGGTGGGAGACATGAGTGGGGGCCTGGTGGAGGGTGCCCCTGGTGGCTGGGGGGGTGGAGGTGGTGGGTGACATGAGTGGGGGCCTGGTGGAGGCTGCCCCTGCACTGCTGGGGTGTGGGGGTGTTGGGAGACATGAGTGGGGGCCTGGTGGAGGGTGACCCTGGTGGCCGGGGGGTGGGGGTGGTGGGAGACATGAGTGGGGGCCTGGTGGAGGGTGCCCCTGGTGGCTGGGGGGGTGGGGGTGGTGGGTG
Organism: Ambystoma mexicanum; assembly: GCF_040938575.1. Lineage (NCBI taxonomy): Eukaryota > Metazoa > Chordata > Amphibia > Caudata > Ambystomatidae > Ambystoma > Ambystoma mexicanum. The sequence goes on along the minus strand of NC_090921.1, from coordinate 229,017,702 downwards.
ACATGAGTGGGGGCCTGGTGGAGGCTGCCCCTGCACTGCTGGGGTGTGGGGGTGGTGGGAGACATGAGTGGGGGCCTGGTGGAGGGTGCCCCTGCACTGCTGGGGTGTGGGGGTGGTGGGAGACATGAGTGGGGGCCTGGTGGAGGGTGCCCCTGGTGGCTGGGGTGTGGGGGTGGTGGGAGACATGAGCGGGGGCCTGGTGGAGGGTGCCCCTGGTGGCTGGGGGGGTGGGGGTGGTGGTAGACATGAGTGGGGGCCTGGTGGAGGGTGCCCCTGCACTGCTGGGGTGTGGGGGTGGTGGGAGACATGAGTGGGGGCCTGGTGGAGGGTGAGCCTGGTGGCTGGGGGGTGGGGGTGGTGGGTGACATGAGTGGGGGCCTGGTGAAGGGTGCCCCTGCACTGCTGGGGTGTGGGGGTGGTGGGAGACATGAGTGGGGGCCTGGTGGAGGGTGCCCCTGGTGGCTGGGGTGTGGGGGTGGTGGGAGACATGGATGGGGGCCTGCTGGCAGGTGCCCCACAGTGCTGGGGGGTGGGGGTGGTGGGGGACATGAGTTGGACATGGGTGGGGGCCTGCTGGCAGGTGCCCCACAGTGCTGGGGGGTTGGGGTGCAAGGGGACATGAGTTGGTGTTCATTAGTTCAAGGAGACATGTGCCTTTGCTGGGGGGCATGCCCATGTTGGGTGGGCTGCCTGCGGGACATGACCAGGGATGCAGGGTAGTCCCCTGTGGTGTGGGCTGCCTGCAGGGGCCGTGGAGGGTGTACAGGGTACACCTGGGAGGACCCACACTGTCAAATCACATGTGGGACTCCCCGGCACCCCTGAAATACACGTACCGTGCAGAAATTGCGTGTAAAACTTCCCGCGCACCCCTGAAATACACGCGCCCAGGCTATTCGCGTGTGGAACTTCCCGCGCACCCCTGAAATACACGCGCCCAGGCTATTCGCGTGTAAAACTTCCCGCGCACCCCTGAAATACACGCGCCCAGGCTATTCGCGTGTGGAACTTCCCGCGCACCCCTGAAATACACGCGCCCAGGCTATTCACGTGTGGAACTTCCCGCGCACCCCTGAAATACACGCGCCCAGGCTATTCGCATGTGGAACTTCCCGCGCACCCCTGAAATACACGCGCCCAGGCTATTCGCGTGTGGAACTTCCCGCGCACCCCTGAAATACACGCACCCAGGCTATTCGCGTGTGGAACTTCCCGCGCACCCCTGAAATACACGCGCCCAGGCTATTCGCGTGTGGAACTTCCCGCGCACCCCTGAAATACACGCGCCCAGGCTATTCGCGTGTGGAACTTCCCGCGCACCCCTGAAATACACGCGCCCAGGCTATTCGCGTGTGGAACTTCCCGCGCACCCCTGAAATACACGCGCCCAGGCTATTCGCGTGTGGAACTTCCCGCGCACCCCTGAAATACACGCGCCCAGGCTATTCGCGTGTGGAACTTCCCGCGCACCCCTGAAATACACGCGCCCAGGCTATTCGCGTGTGGAACTTTCCGCGCACCCCTGAAATACACACGCCCAGGCTATTCGCGTGTGGAACTTCCCGCGCACCCCTGAAATACACGCGCCCAGGCTATTCGCGTGTGGAACTTCTCACGCACCCCTGGAATACACGTAGCCCGCTCCCCCAGGCCCGATCGCGTGAGGAACTTCACGCGAACCCCTGTAATACACGTAGCCTGCTCCCCCAGGCCCGATCGCGTGTGAAACTTCATGCGAACCCCTGAAATACACGTAGCACGCTCCCCCAGGCCCGATCGCGTGAGGAACTTCACGCGAACCCCTGTAATACACGTAGCCCGCTCCCCCAGGCCCGATCGCGTGTGAAACTTCACGCGAACCCCTGAAATACACGTAGCACGCACCCCCAGGCCCGATCGCGTGAGAAACTTCACGCGAACCCCTGAAATACACGTAGCCCGCTCCCCCAGGCCCGATCGCGTGAATAACTTCACGCGTACCCCTGTGATGCGCGTACCCTGCTGAAATCGCGTGTGAGACTTCCCGCGCACCCCGGCATACACGCACACGTATTTTTTTTTCAGCGGGTGTCCGTGTTTGTGGGTACCCCTTTGCACGTCATTTTTCCTGGAGGGCCACAGTATGGGACATTCATCATGGCAGTATATGGGTGCTATTTGTTGGTGCACCTTTTGGCGCACATTTCTTACAGCCGCAGAGACGCTACCGCCTGCTTTCTTGTGGCAGTCGTGTTTGTGCCTGTGCGCTGGTTTGAGCGTGCGCTTTTTTCCCCTATTCTATTCCATGAATACGTGTTGTAGGCGAGCGTGTGGGCGTTTCGCGCACTTGTGCCCTGTACTTCCCCCGTGACGCCCACGTTTTGGCAAGTTGTTCCCCATTCCGAGTGTTACGCCCGTGTTCCGCCTACTTTTGTTGTGTGCGCCGCGCTATGTGCGAATTTCGCTGTGGCTTGTGCGATTTTCGCTGTGACCTGGCGCACGCTGTTAGATGGCCTGTGCGCCAACGTGCGCCGCGCACTTTTTTATCGCACATCCATGGGTTTTCTCGCACACGGCCTTCCATGAATCGACGTGCGCTGCTTTTCGTGCGATTTTCGCACTTGCACTGCGATTTTCGCTATTCCACTGCGATTCGCACGTTTTTGCCCACTTGCGCCGCGCTAATTATTCCATGAATCGGCCTGTCAGTCTGCTCAGCAACCAGCTCTTCTGCCTCCTTCATCCGTCAGTGCCAGAAGAGGAATGCCTCTCTACTCTGCCTCAAAATCCTTTTTTATGGAACCCCTTGTTAATCACGAGCACCTCCCTTTGTCCAGTTCATCCCACTAAAAAAATCAGGTGATTTGCAGTTCTCTTGCGCTTCCTGCTCCAAGACAAAGTCATGTCTTTAGTAGAATGGATCTTCAAATTTTTCATCTTATCACACAGCGCAGATTCAACCTGTACATTTAAAGTTAATTTTCCCATTTCCAGAGCATTATGCATTCTCATCAGTCTGCATTCAGTTTATTTCATTATGGACTCATTTGCACTAAATCTTATTATGGGAATCTGTTACATGCTAAATGGGGTTGGGTTAACTAGTCAGCGACCAAGGTCATAAAGAGTTTGTGTTCTCTAATAACACCCTCTTAGTGAATCGATCTACGACGTGTAGGGTGGGGACAGATTGGGGTAAAAGGAGATGGCCCCCGGTGAACGGGCCAAACATGTGGAAAAGGTTTCTCATCAGGGATTGCAAGTGGAGAGTTGGGCGAAGGTCATGGTGTATAAGGCAACAGACACAAACAGCCTTCACCCCTCTAATAAAAAGAGGGTTGGCTGTGAATCTAGATTGAAAGATAGGGACTTCAATGCCTTTATGCTTCACTTGAGTAACGTGGCAGGAGCGTTGGAGCTCGCTTTGGTGACTCTAGCAAAAATGCAGGATAATGTTGGAATAGAATTAAAACAGCAAGGATGTTCTCTAACAATGATGGATACAAAATTAAACTTCATTGAAGGCTTTATTTGTGTGCGGAATCAGATTGTTGGGCAACTTAAATGCTCAGACAACAAAAGATGTTCGGGAAGCTGGAGTATTGGAGAGTGTCGATCTTGAGGTGGAAGAACTAGGCTCTATGGTTGAGGTTTCACAGACAGGGTGCAAGAGGAAGAGGAGTTTTGGGGGGGCAACAGACCCGGTCTCCTCTGTCCCCTGGCAGCATTTGTGTCACTGGGGCCCTTTTTTAAACGAAAATCGGGAGCTGCGTGATAACAAAATAATAGGGGAGGCCTGTCCACTCCTCTACCCCTGAAGTCACCTAAGGAACAGCAATTGAGGGTGGTTACGGGATTGAGTAAAACAAATCTATGTACTAGAGACAAAGGAGGAGGGGAATGGATGAAGAAACTGAAAGATATTTTGAGGAGCCCCAGCATCTTGTAGATGTAGAAGAAAGGTAAATTAAAGATGATGATGGTGAGTGTATTGAGGTTGAGAGTAGTGGGGGGGCCTGGCTTGAATGAAAATTGGTTGAACCACAGGTACATCCAGGGGGAAAGAGCAGAAGTAGCATAGGGACTCTATTACTGTCCAACGAAATGATCAGGCTAATCAATCTAGACAGGTGGCTGGTGCCCTAAAACCACAGGTGGAAGTATTTATGACTCTAGAGGAAAAGAGGAAGGCTGTTTGTAAAGAACAGGGAGTTTTGGGAGAGATGAGACTGAGTGGGGAAAATGATGGGGTCCCTGGGGCCTTTAAACTAATATTACAGAAGCTGCCATTAGACCGAGATAGAGTCATTCTAAATAGAGTATCGGTTATGCACATTCTAAGAAGAGCATCAACTCTGGAAAATCTGTCATCCCAGGACATAGAATGCATTGAATTTTGGAATGGATACAATCTGGACAAAGTTATATTGTATTTTAGATCCCATATGGTTGGTAATCAGGTCTTGGCAGCAGCCGATGAAATTAGGTCCTGGGGTTTTGACATATACACCCATGAGACAGCGAGGGGGGTGATCGAGAGATGTCTGCTTCACAGAAGGTATTGCAACAAGAAACAAAGTTGAAAGTACCTCAAGTAGTGTGATTGGAAAGGTCAGGTGGTATGGCACAGTTATTTACAATTCAGTGCTTTCATGGTGAAAATACAAAATGTCAAGTGATTATGGATGTTTCAGGTGATATAGGGAGAAGAGAATATCTGGAATTGGTTGGCATCGAATCTGAATAAGAGGCCTACCCACTAGCAATAAGCCTTGTCCAGCTTCATATAACTGTACAGGGGGTAGTTCAAGTGAAGTGAAAGAAGTTTGTTTACTCTCTTGGAACAGTAGGGGTTTTGCTCACTTATTTGAGAATCACAGTGTGAATTTGATAGAGGTGGACTTGTTCTGCCCCCAAGAAACATGGCTTAGGTTTACACCATAGGTGGACGGTTATACTGTGCTGTTGTCAGCTGGGTTATTGGTAGGGGTTGTCAATGTAATTTGGGGTAAATCATTGGTATTCGCAAATCCTAATTCATTTTGGTAAGCCATAGAACTCCATTGGAATCACATTTATTTTTCGGTCAAAAATCTCTCATTGTTGTTAAATCTATACTGGAGCCCATTGACGATCACTCAAGATGCCTTCTTAGAATCAACTGAGGAGATCCTGTTTAGTTGACAATTCCGTGGTTTGGACCTTTCAATAATAGAATGTGGTGACCTTAACTATAGATGCTTAACGGGCGAATGACAAAAAAAGTATGCCCGCAGACAAAGCCTCATTGAACAGAGGGAAAAATGGTCATCACTCATGGAGATCTAGGGTTTGTGTTTATTGAATGGTAACCTGAAGGGGGATGAGTGTGCAAACTACATGTGGTCAAGGGCGTGGCGAAAAAAAGTATCTTAGACTACTGTTTCCATGAATGCTCAAGAGTTGAGGATTGAAAAAACGCAAGCGATCATCTCCCCCTAAGAGTAAGTTGCCGTATGAAAGTAAGAAATTTGGTTCAGAAGAGATACTGTTTGCCTCTGGGGGTAAACTCTGGGGTGAACAGCGTCACATGAAATGAGCCTAACATACGTTCATTTACCCAAATATTTCTGTCGACTTTCCAAGGGTGTGTAATAGGAGGTAAATCACACTATGGGGATTATCAATTAATGTTGGATGACATTTACGAGTAACTACACACAGGCTTCAAGTCCAGAGTTATTCACAGCCATCTCTACGACAAGGAAATAATGCAAAAGAAAAGGGAGCTGCATAGGGTGGGAAGATCTTTTAAGCCCGAAGAAGGGTTGTTGAGAAGCCGCGCCAAGAAAGCCTATGAAAACTGGCTAGTGCATCATAAACATCATTTACTCTTGGCAGACGCCCAAAATATGCTCCTAATATTAGCTGGGAAGAACTCAAGGGCCTTTTGGAATATTGTCAAATCTAATGAAAGTGTGTAGTCTAGCCTACAAATCAACCCGATTGCAGAAGAGTGTTGGTTAGACCATTTTAAGTTGATTTATTCATCAGGGAATGAGGTTCCCCACGTGCTGGAAGAGATTGTCGATGCCAGCTGTTCCTTGGAGTGGGACATCGACAATCGGATGTACCTTATTATTAAAAGCAAAAATTCAAGAGCTCTGGGCCCGGATGGTCTCGCCAATATTGTATTAAAAGAGAACCGTTTTACTTGGGTGCAGTTCCTTGGTGAAATTTCCTTAAGGAGGTTAGAGGAAAACTATTTCCACGTTCTTGGGTAACCTCAATTACAAAAAGGGCCTCCGTACTATGCCTGGAAAATATAGGCCTATATCGTTATTGGACTTTCCTTCAAAGATATTTGCAGGCATTGTGTTAAGGGAGTTAGGCAGCTGGGCCAAGAAAGGTAAGAGGTTGGATGTTTATCAACTGGTTTTAATAAAGGAGTGGGTACAGAAGTCAATGGGTTAATTTTTGGTCTCCTAAAAAAGGAAGCTTTGGAGTGATCGAAACCACTCTATCTCGCCTTCAATCTATCCATGGACTTTGATAGCATCCCTAGAAACCAGCTATGGGCCACGTTAGATGCCTCGGGCTGACCTCCAGCCTTATTGGCCATTCTGGTTGGTATGCACTCCAATAAATCTTTACGTGTAAGACTTGACAGGTAAGGACGCCTGTCTGCTGCAGTAAAAACAGATAGGGGACTAAAACAAGGTTGCATATTGGCCCCTCTCCTTTTTAAGCTTTTTATTTGAGATATAGGGGAGGCTTTTTGTGACACACAATGCTTTCCACCAAAGGCAGATAAGTGACATGTTAATTACTCACTGTATGCGGACGATATGGCCCTAATGGATTGCACCCTTATAGGGCTGTGACGCCAGTTGGTAGCCTTAGAGTCATACACTAAGAAACAAGCTATTGATAAACATTTCAAAAACTAAGGTTCTTGCCTTAGGACCTCCGAGGGAGCAGCCACAAGTAACATTTAGCTGGACACTGAACAATAATTCTGTTGAGCAAGTGGAGACTTTTATGTATTTAGGTTTCTATTTGTTCAGGAACAACAATGTGGAAGAATTGTTCAGGCAGAAAAAGGAACGGCTGCAAGTGCTGGTGGCCCAGGCAGCCTTGGTGAATACAAAAATGTGGCTATTTTTCTTGTGTCCCGGTTAGGGAATTCTATTGCAAAAAGGTGATCCCAGGTTTAACCTAGGGGGCGGAAACATTGCTATTCAGACTAACTGGTTATTGGAAAATGTTTGAAGGCTTCTTTTGGAGGAACCTTTTAAAACTGCCTCAGGGAGTGCCTGCGCCTGTTATAAGGTACACGCGTGGGCTGCTCTCCTTGGAATCAATGGTAGTTTGGGAAAATGTAAATCTTATGAGAAAGATCTTGAATGCAGAAAAGTGTACGATTTGGTGGTTATTAAAGGACATCATGCAAAGCCGGATTACATTTTCCAATGAACAGATGGCATGAGGAATGTACTGGTCAGTTGCTTCAAAACGATGTGAGTACAGAGTAATAAGACTCTCTGGTTAAGGCAAAACAAAAGATGTGGGAAAATGAATGGATCTGTGCTATCTGTTCTCTGGTTTATTGCTGGGCATGAGACCTTATGGGGTTCTGCCTACGTATCTGCAATGTTTTCCGGGCCAATTTTGGAGGGGTCAATGTTTGTGCATGTGATTGAATTTATTCCCGACAAACAAAGTGTTTAGCGCAAGAAGTGGGGTGGAACAAAGATTGAGATCTTGTACGCTTTGTCAGGGGGCAGAGGTGGTGGAAACAATCTACCATGTACTGTAGGAATATTTACAATATACTACATCAACAAAATATATCAGATTACCTTAATCTACTTCAATCCCACGATAAGGACACATCTCCTGCCTGCTCCCTTCATGACTCAGCATCTCCCTGTTTTTCCTTTCATGAGGTTCCCGAAAGTGTAGTTCAGGAAGTAATACTTAAGCTGAAACCTACATCATGCCAAGGGACTAGTTTCCCTGCATCGCTTTTTCAAGAATTCCAGAATTCCCTAATACCCTGGGTAACTACTCTTGTTAATTGGTCATTTGCCAAAGCTTTCATCCCAGATAACATTGAGGAGGCATGGATCACCCCTCTATTGAAAAAAGCGATCCTTGATGCTGAAGATCCTGGAAATTTCCGGCCAATCACTAACATCCCTTTTTTATTGAAGATTTTAGATAAGCTAGGCCTTCGACGCACCCATGTTACTGATGCTCGTAGAAGACTACACTGGTTGCCTGTCTATCAAAGAATCAGATTTAAAGGCATCATGTTAGTCCATAGCTGTCTGACAGGCAATGCTCAAGATTACCTGTCAACCAGGCTCTCTAGAGTTCCCTTTTGGCAAACTCTTCGTTTCTAGAAAGACATTCTTCAACAGCAACCACGAGTTCTATTGAAGAGGACTGGTGGCTCAGGCTTTCATGTCTGGGCCACGGATCTTTGGAATCAGCTTCCCTCTGCTCTTAAGGGCTGTGAGTCAACTGCCCAGTTAAAAAAACAACTTAAAACATATCTTTTTGACCTGGGCTATGCTCTTTTCGCACCCCGATTGATCCAGATTCCCCTTCTGATTATTGCTTTTTGTTCTTTGTTGTAATTGTCTTGTGAGCGCCTCGAGGCCTATGGGCGTTTGGCACAATATAAGAATCTGATAGATAGATTGGAATGTCCGAACTTTACCCCAAAGTATGAATTGCATTTTGCACATCTGGTTAAGAATTGTAATATACTTGATGTGGGTTTTGTGTGGTAAATTATTTTTATAGAGAAAGCAAATAAATGGAGGATAGCGACAGTGCAATTTTTAAAATTTCCATCTGTGTCTGGGAACAAGAATAAGAACTAGACGGTTGTTTGGGAATATCGGTGGAAATGAAAAGTAAGGTGGAATTATGTAGAGAGTGAATTGGGAGTTGAAACAACATTCTATCCTTTCTTGCCTTTATTCTTCTCTGCCTTGTTCTCTTTCGCTCCTCTCCTTTTGCCCTTTTAAAATAAGGTTTAATTGAATGTTTTAGGCTTTTGGGGGTTTATTAAGGTTTTAAGAATGAAGTATTGTATTGGTATGTGTATGAAATTGTAACATTTTAAAATGGTATTTGTAATGCAATGAAATGTAAGTGAAGGTTTCTAAATGAACCGTAACACTAAATAAATAATAAAAAAATATGTTCCACTATTTGTGGTACATACTAAAAACTGGAAGTATTATTTTTCACTGTGGTCACTCTACAGATAGTGGACACTACATAACATATATAAGGCACATTATGTCTTGAATGTAATTAAGGCATGACCATAAAGGCAAGACTCCCCAGGAATGTAAAAGTTGGATACTTTCTTTTATTTTAAAAGGCAACAACAAGCTACATTTCACGTAGTTACTTTACAACATAAAGACAGTTCTTTGGCTTCGAAAGTGCTTGTCCCTTAAGTGTAAAAATAACCTGTTACTGTACTTTTACATACTTCCTCAGTCTCTGGTGTCTTGCAGTATGATACCTAGAGCAATCTTGAATAAGTACATACATGAATTAACATGTTTAATTAAAGAGCCTTTCAATGGTTAATTTTCCCAAATTCTTGTACGTGCGCAATCTGCTCAATTGGGAATTTGGCAATTTTACTTTTGTGTTTTTTAATATAACTTCTTTCTAAAGGTTCTTATTTTATTTGGAGATATGGTATGGCTGTTATGTGTAATGTAGAGGCTATCAAATTATACAATTGAAAATTATACAATTAAATGTACACGTTTAATGCATGATATCTTTGAAATAAAACAAAAAATGGTCTTACTACATTCTCATTGTACACAAATATTCAGCAAAACCTCATATTGCTATACATAATGTCAGAACACACTGTATGTTAGTTTAAGTCAGGTAAAATCGAAAGGTTTTACAAGGTCACCAAATTAATTGGTAACACTTAAAAAAAAGATGGAAATTAATTTTAAAAGATTTTCACTTAAGAGCTCAAGTTAAACCAACAAAAACGTTAGTCTCAAATATTATAAGTACATATGTCAATGTTGAAACATAATGTGCTCTTTACACAAATGAAACAATTTTTGCCTCAAAATCAAATATCATGGCAAATTTAACTCACCCAGAAACATGAAACATTACATAAAAACACTAACACTTGTAGCATAAGCTACTTTTATAGAAGTTGCAGCATTGTCAAAGTAAATAAAATGTAAGCATGAAAATGAATGTATAAAAATACCTATCAAATAGTCACAGAAGTCAATATAGCTAAATATAAAATCCAAGACCATTTCATCATAAACATATATAAGCATACAATTCAAATATATGTAAGTACTGTAAAACAAACACAAAAATAAACCATACTTTACAGTACATATTTGGAAACCTAGGGATAAATACACAATTACAATATGTACTATGTACATATACTACACTGATCCTAATAACTCTTACTCTGCATAAAAAAACTCCAAACTTGTAATAGGTGTGGTAACCATCACATTATTAAAATAAAATAAACCATAAATACCAACAGAAAACTCAGTAGTATAGTTAAACGTTAAGCACCTGTTCCAAGGGCTGGAAGAGGTGTTAATGGCCCTGGGATACTAACACCGATTCCAGTCCTTGGAATGGGGGCTTAACGATATTAGCACCCATCCCATGGGCTTGGTTGGGGCTAACTGGAAAGTATTTTCTTCCTCACGCCATCCTGTTCATGGAAATAAAATACTATACAAACATGGCCGCCATTGAGTAGGAAGACAGGGCTCCCTACAGAGCCTCCTTCCATTTCCATTGTGGCCAAATGGAGCGGGGACAGAAGCTGCGGGAGCTGCGCTGGCCGTATCCGCCGCAGCAGCAATCAGGTAAGGGGAAAGATGGCAGGCGGGGGAACTGGCCATCAGGTGGCTTGGAACGTGGGCTTTGATTAACAGTTTCAGTCTGTGTTCCGTGCCTCCTGATGGGCTAGTGCCCCCAAGGGTGCTAATAAACATTACAACCCTACATCACATATAATGTATTATAGCATATTATTTCAGTGCAAAAATAAATTCACAAACAAACATGACATCACTTTCACTATAACACATTCCATTGAAAAGAATTGCAATACAAATGCATGGATGAGTTAACGTTACAATGGAGTTTGATTCTGATTCTGAAATAACATATTTATTTATTTGGATCTAGAGTACATTATGTTGTAACCTAACCTAAACATATGCATTTATAGCCAACTTTTTTGCTGGTCTAAACTTTCTAATTTTATTTTTCAACTAATATAAATATATATTTATATATATATATCATTACTAGGAAAGATCAGGATGAATACAGCAATACAGCAAAGCACTCATCAGATAGTGAGAGCAGGAGTGTGGCAATGCTATTTAAGCTTTAAGAAGTATAATTAATGCTCTTTTGCACCTACTTTCAAAAGTAACAGGTAATACATGACAAGATGGGGTAATGGATTTGCTATGGGCTCTGAAAAGCAAAGATTTGTTTTAAAAGGGGTGAAGAATATGCCTCTCTCCATCTGGGTGCACGGCTCGCTCTCATTCCCCGCACCCAGAACCAAGTAATGATGAGATGTACACATACGGTGGCAATCTGAACTCCAGGCTGGCCCTTCTGTTCTTCCTATAGATACTGTGACTTCCAATAAACCCCCTCACTCTGAGTACTCCAATGCATGAACACTGTACGCGTCTCCCTCAAGAGACTGTCCCCCATACTCTCTACACCTCCTGCTCTCCTACTGAGCTAATTCTGGGCAATGAAATGCTATTCTCTGTGATGCAACTTTCTTTCTCACTGACCACTTTGACTCCCATAACCCCAAACTCTGTGATGGCTGTCTTCCTGGTTCCCTCTTTTCACATTGTCACTTTGGTTGCTCTCCTTACTCACTTCTCTATCTTATCCTACTCTCCCTGACTAGCAACTAAAGTGAATGTCTGATGATCAGCAATGGTACACGATAGTCCCTAGTGCCTTCCTCTGACTGGTCACCCACCTCCTTCGAACACTACTCTGTTTAGTTTCTTGGTATCATTCCCTGATTATCCTATTCACCTACTGCCCAACCGGCACTATCAATCTCTTCTTTGACAGTTTCAGTCTCCTACTTGAAACCCTCCTGGCCGATCTCCTTATTTATTCCTTATCTATTCTTTTGAATCTTCTGTTCCCTCTCTTGATGTGGCCCTCTCGAACCACTCACTCACCCACTTCACCATCTCTGCTCCCACTACTCTCATTACCCTGCCTATTTCTGTCACCAAAATAAAATTCAAGCACGACTCTATGATCACCTATCTTAACCATGTGAAGACCTCACTCTAAGCTGTCTCCATTTCTTCTGCTTGATCCTTCTACCAAACTCGTCTTTGTGGCGGTCAAAACTGTACTCGCTTCCTGCGTTGACAATCAATACCAAGCATGATCTTTCACCATTCCCCGCCTCTGCCCTCTAACATAGATCTCCCCAGACATTCACCAGCTGAAGACAACTGGACACCGCCATCTTCTGTACAGGCACAATTGCTCACCTGATCTATGGACTTCATCATCCAAATCTCACAACCATGGTGTTCTGTGATAGCAAACTTAAACCAAACCAAACCACTTTATCACTGTCCGTGCACTGATCAACCTATTAAAGAGCAGGACAGTTGACTTGCACCTCAACCACAACTCTGCCAAAACTCTAATGCCCAGCCTTACACTCAGTAAAATAGATTTTTGCTCTTGCCTACTCATGTGCCTCCCCTGTGCCCCTTCTCTTTGGCTCTCTCAGTAAAACCTCCAACTTTGCTACACATACCATCTACATATACCAGTCATCATGTCATGTTGCTTCCTATCCCAAATTTCTCACATGTTCATACTTTTTCTCCTTGTATTTATATAAATCTGCTATGTGGCTGAATCCATCTCCTACTCTCCAACTTGGTCTCTCTGTTCTTAAAGCCTTAACAACCTCTCTGTCCTCTGTGCCCCTTGTGCAGCCCCCCTTTCACTCCTTTTTCTCTACTAGGCCCCACCACTGAATTGTCTTCCCCCCTAGCATCAGTGGTATTATTGAATAGCAGGCTCCAGCTCCACCTGCCAGTGAAGGGGCATCCTCTAACAACCTTCCGTCAAACTCTCTCCCCACCATAATTTGTTAATTACAACTGTAAATATGTAAACATGTATATACTGGCCTGAGGCAAAAATATACACTATGTTTATGTTTGTTTCACTGTTATCAGATGTCCCCTATTTGTGTTTTCATGCTCCACTTCCACAATACTGGATCCTCCCCCAACATGCTCACAGTTACTTTGTACAGGTACTGTATTTGATGTATGCTTTCTGTTCTCTGTGCAGCGTGTCCGGTTGAAGTGCCTACCCAACCAACCAAATACATACAAAAAATGAAATGTATGCACCGCTGTCTGGAATGTCAGGACATCAGTTCTATGTCGAGGTTTGTAGGGAGTGCGTTTTCCAGAGTGAAGATCTTTGGGTGTGCAAGATTTTGGCCTCAAGATGCTTCTGTTTGCTCAGGAAGTCTGACCATAGGTGTCTAGTTAGCTGGTAAAGAGCAAAGACTCTGGCAAGCAAAGGAGGGATGTGATCTGGTAGAATTATCATAGAAGGTCAGGTCTCTGTAAACAATATTAATCTTTTTTCAAATAGACTGTAACAGATGTATTTGTAGAGTGCATGTTGTCTTCCTGTTGACAAGTGCAATTATGCTTATACTTGTTACACATGTGAGCTGGAAGTGAAATTCCCATAGTCCACTGTGTGCTGCTCAGGCTTGTAGGTTAATTCTCCGAATAGTCCCTCTCGGCTTTAAAAAAAAGACTCATAGTGGGACTTGACTAGAGAGTGTGAGGGGCACATACTCTCAGTGCAACAAGATCCAGAAATAATTCCCATCCTACAAAATGCTATCTTTCAAAACAGTATAATGGCATCCCTTGGTTTGCAAGTATGAACTTTCATAAGTGGATGACTGAACAATATCCACTGGAAATGTCCTTTATTGCTCCATGTGGACCAACATGATCTTTTCTCACACTCTCTCTATGCATGAGTTCATATCTACCCACAGTTTGACAAGAAATGGTTATCCTGCACTGTGACAGCTGCTATAGGCTCTTCCTGTTAGCAGGCATTCGAGAGTATTTTGGAACGGTTCTGTACATCAACATTGTCGCTGTTGGAGATAAAGACCTTCCGGAGGTTGTCCATGACCACCATCTTCTGGAAAGTCTCTGTTGCAAAGTAGTAAGCCAGCGGGTCCAGGATGGTATTGAAGCAGGCAGCCAGCATTGTGCATCTGTAAGTAAAATCCAGTTTACTGGGCTCCTTCACCATCAAGTAGAGAAGAAGCACGCTGTGATAGGGCAAGAAGCACAGCAAGAAGATGGTCAAGTTGGTGGCGATCATGTTTCGAATTTTGGTGCTATTAACCAGTTTCATTTGGGCAACTACACTCTTCTGGATGGCACGCATGAGTGCCCAAGAGCAGGTTGTCATGATGGCAAGTGGAATGACAAACCCAACAGTCAAAGCCAATGACACAGGGCCATACTGGGTAACGTGTAAAGGTCGGCTGTCAAAACAAGACCCTGTTTCATTGTTATTTTTCACGTTCCCAAGGAAATAAGCTGGAATGCTTGCCCCAATTGTCAAAACCCAAACGCCAAAACAGATGCACTTAGCCTTCTTCCTCAGGGACCTTATTCGCTGATTAATCGGGTAGCAAACAGCCATGCATCTGTCCCAGCTGATACAAGTCAACAAGAAGATGCTACCATACATGTTCACCAATAGGATCACTCCCATCATCTCGCATATCCACTCTGGAAGTTTTGGGATTGTGCTGTAATAATAAATACGCATTGGAAGGGAGAACACAAGAAGGAGGTCAGAGAAGGCCAAGTTCTTCATGTAGGTGGTGGTCAAAGAACGTATGTTGGTGCCCCAGATAAAAATGCAGAGCGCCAATAGATTGAGGACCAAGCCGACGCTGAAGATCATGGAATATAGTCCAACAAAGAGGAATGTTGTTGTTGGGCCATGCGAGGCATTGTTGTTTGTCATCTTCAGTGTCAGGCGAAAGGTATAACAAATTACCTTTGCTAAGGAAAGAAAAGTAGACAGACATTAATTGGTTTATCAATCATTTAACTCTACAAAGACATGTGGCTCAGATTTCGCATTGAAAAGGAACAGTATCATGGATCAAAAGGTGCGGCCACTCAGACTGATGCCAGTTTAGATTTAAATTCTTTATGTCAATTATCTTTTGTTGTCATGTGTTTCTTATTAAAACATTTCATAAGCTTGTTACACAATGTTAGGACTAGGAACATCATGAAACCACCAATGAAAATGTTACTATGTCAAAAGCGTAAATACACTTTTACCTTATTGTCTAAAAATAGGTTTTGCATTTTTTTTTTCAAGCACTCTGGCAGTACCTTTTTTAGTTATTATCCTTCTTTACCCATTGATTAGAGAACTGGTTATTAGTTTTCAGTAATTTATATTTCAATTACTTGGAGCACCTCTGGCTGTCAACGTTTACAATTTTTCAAGCAGGATTTACACTGTTAGGATGAGAAGGCTAGTGAAATCTTCTCCCACTGGTTTGTATGTTTTCAAATGACAAAGCAGTGCCAGTGACTCTTCACTATTTTCGTGAAATTACATTTCCAACCTTCCAACAAACATCAATAAATGATTGGCAAAAGTAAAGTGACCACACTTACTACAGAATCAACCCAAAAAAAGTAATTGATGTAAATATTTTCAAGAATCATATCCTTACACCAATGGCTTTCTGTAGACTTTCAACTGTGTGTATGTTTGTCCCAAAAAACATTTTAAAGTGTAATTTAGATAATGAAGAGTCAGTCACACGTTGAACCTCAATATGGTATCGCACAAGGCTAATGGGGAATAATTGCATTATTTTAATCCATGAATAAATAAATAATAAAAGGTAGCATTTTGCAGAAGGTGGGCATTTTCCTGAACAGGGACTGTGACCAGCATAAAATCGTTGGATGTGGCAATTTTCCTACTTTTGTTTTTAACGAGGGATGAGATATCTAATGTTGCATCTTTGGATCCTTTCCCCCGATAAGTACATCGGCCGTGTTAACCGTACAGTACCAACAGGCCTCCATAAATCATCTAACCTTGGCAGCCAAATCCTCACGCTTCAGGAACACTCGAATACACGCCAGCCTATCCCAGGAAGACGCAGCGAGTGCAATGTGCGGGTAACTCTTAACAGAATATCTTGACTTTTATACAACAAGTTAGCTAATCACTGCCTATAACCTGACCTCAGGGTCTACTTTTGTTTTACTCGTTCATCTTGAGTAAAATATTTTGCTAGCTTACCTATTGTATTCCTTACTTGAGTATTGTGCCTTAGGCTGCTAACTTATTACCCAAAATGCTTGCCAGAGTTAATACACATGTGAAGTATGTTTACTGTTAATTATTGCTGCTTCACGTTTCAATTTGCTCCCTGAGAGATTTCATCAGTTTTGCCTGCATTGGCCCCACTGTGAAAGTACCTTTCAAACCCTAGTTCGCCTACTACGATATTATTACTTTCAACACAAGCCTTAGACTTGTATTACTGCTTGCCTAGCATGAGGTTTCGGTACAACAATGCTGCCTAGACAATATTCTAAGAATTATTAAGGAATACTAGGCATACAATGTTAGAAGTGGTATTCTTTGACTGGTGCATGCTTACCTTTGCTAGACTAGTCTCCTTAGTATACTTATAGCGCCTACCAAATATGTTGTTAGCAACATTAGCTTGGGTCTAGTATAGACACTGACCCTATACTTGTGTCACTAACGTCATGCAACATGCCTTAAGAAAACTTCATCCCCACAATAAGCATTGACAGGTGCTCATATGCCTTAACCACAGTTGGGTAGGCCACAGTAGGAAATGGAAACCCTAAACCCTAATCCTAATGCAACACTGGCCGCCACCAATACAGGCCAATATCCACCATGTAGCGCTAACCATGTCTACCCCACTAGCTTAAATAAATTCCATAAGGGCTACCAATTTCCTCCCTGCACTTCAGCTTGTCAATACTATAACAAAGTTAAAACAAGAGCCCATACCTAATACCTCTTTCCCATTCACCCCTAATCAATGGATCCTGATATATGCCACCCAGCACACACCTAATCAATCTTGCCCTGTTAACATTAGGAACTCTAGACTAGGATCTCGACTCACATGGGTACAGCTCCTGCAAACTTAACGCACAAAAAGATCAAGAGCAAACGACACTCCTACCAGGTCCAAAAAGCAACTCCACAACACTTTCAAAGTTTGTAGAAGTAATATCCAGAATAACAAGGGGGGGTCCTGGGAGTCCCTCTGCCAGACATTAGTCATGGTTACGAGAGACTTACCCAGAGTCTTTAGCTCACTATCTTTCACAGAGAAGAAATATCCCAAACATATCAGTCTTTATCCTGCCCTGGGGCAGTCCAGCACCGAAATGCTAGGCAATTCTCCTCTGAACAAGAGTACCAACAGAAACCCCATACACGTGTTTCGGTCTGGTTTGACCTCATCAGTAGGGTGGATCTGTGCCTCTCTAAGAATAGTGAGCAAGGGGTCCACGTCTGGATTCTCCTACTAATTTAGGGTGAGACCCAAAGTTACTTGCAATATGCAGATAACAAGGGGGGTCCTTGGAGACTCTCTGCCAGACATGAGTCCTGGTTACAAGAGCCTTACCCAGAGTCTTTAGCTCACTATCTTTCACAGAGAAGAAATATCACAAACATATCAGTCTTTGTCCTGCTCTGGGGCAGTCCAGCACCGAAATGCTAGGCAATTCTCCTCTGAACAAGAGTACCAACAGAAACCCCAGACACGTGTTTCGGTCTGGTTGGACCTCATCAGTAGGGTGGATCTGTGCCTCTCTAAGAATAGTGAGCAAGGGATTCCCCTAGTAACTTAGGGTGAGATCCTTGTTCAGAGGAGAATTGCCTAGCATTTCGGTGCTGGACTGCCTTTTTTTTTTTGGGTGTGAGATAACGAGCCAGCGATACAGAGTCCTGTGATTTCAGGACTACATCCCGATCCACTTTGATCAGCACCGCCCTCTTTACCTCAACCTTAGAGTGAGGAACCATAACAGTTGGGTTCAGCCAAAAGTCCACAAACGGGAAAGTCCCCTACAGACTCTTCACATGGATTGCTCATTTCAGTGTGGTACCCCCTTTCTGAAACAAAACGTCCCTCATCGCCTCTCTGTATTTGAGTATGTTTTTTATTTGTCCACAGGCAGACCAGTATAGCACAGGCCGTGACTGGCAGATTGATTTGATGCCCTGCAAACCAGTCTCCAGTGGCACTGGTGGATTTGGCGCACTATTAGGCAGGCCTAAAATATTTTTCAGAAATGTATTTCCAGCCACAGCCAAGATTTTGACATTCATATGGCCCCACAGTTCTGCCCCTTGCAGTGCCGCTTTCCTTTGCTGCGCTTTATATAACTCCAGTGACACTGAGATCACCCCATTTCCATGCTCATAAGTGAACCTGGCAACAGCACCACCATAGCTTGACAAAGTCAGCTTTGCCTTCTCCAGGTGTGCTGAGCACCCACATGATGCCATGACTCTCACCCCCATAGTCATAGGAGGAAACCTGCTTGATTTCCTCTTCGCCGAAGGCCAGCCTGAAAGCCCACAGCCTTCTCGCAAAATATTAAAAATCATGGACTTAGTTTTGCTAACATTAATTGACAGCCCATTCCTCTTGCAGAAGTCAACAGAAATGTCAAGCTGCTTTCTAACGCCAGCAGGTGTCAGGGGTATCACCAGCCAGGGAAGGAGCATCAGTTTGAGCATTCAAAAGTTACTTTACAGTCCATTTGTAAAAATACAAAACATTTTCAGGGCCAGAATGCACCCCTGCCGTACGCCCTTCTTAATGTCTATATTGCTGGTCGTTCTCCCGTCAATTGCCCACCAGACAACCGCAGTGTTTCCAGTATATAAACTCTGGATATCAGAGAGTAAGGCCTCTGAGATGCACAAATCCCTTAGCACCTCCCACAGCCGATGCCTTGGTATGTTGTCAAAGGCAGTGCATAAATCCACAAAAATGGCATGTACACTAACCTTTCTGAGGACTGCATATTTATCACATACCAACCGAAGTCGAAGGCTTTGATCCCTCATAGCAAACCTTCACAAAATCTCACCTGCCGGCAGAGGCATTGCTAGGGGGTGGCTAAGGGGGCTATAGCCCCTGGTCTTTAGGTCGTAGCCCCGGATAGAATCTCAGGAGCTACAACCAAAAGGCTATCTAGCCCCCAGTCCCGACACTTCCGACATCAGCGTAGCCTCAGGTCTTTTCCAGACCTAGCAACACCCCTGCCTGCCGGTGGTCAATGATCCCATTATTCTTAACCCAGTCCTCTAGGTGGAACAATAATGACCTAGCAAATATTTTCCCTCCTGCGTCCAGTAATGAAATAGGTCTAAAATGAGCAGGATCATCATGACTGACCATTTTTTATATATATGGACAATTTCCGCAGTGGTTCAGGACACAGGGACCAGGTTGTTGCTCAAAGTGGCATTAAATAATTTTGCCAATTCACAAAATACACAAAATACACTCACAAAGTGCCGAAGCACTCATTACTGTCCCCACCCCCACACCTTTCCTAAAGCACGTTTGTAATGAGTTAAAAGTCAGGGTCGACTCAGCCCAACTGGTTAGTTCCCTCATAATCAAAGTGGCAAACATTTTTTGACAAAGAGTCAATTAGGAAAATAGGATGATAGCTCGAAGGATTTTCTCTTTCCTTTTAAAAAAAATTGGTGCTAAAAACGTTTGTTTCCAGGAGCTGGGGCATTGCTTGCCCTCAGCTATATGTGGAAAGAGATTGAATAAAATGTCCGCCCATAAAGGCACGTCGTCCTTGAAATTCTATTTGCTACCACATCCGGACCATTGACTCTGGAGTTCGCTAACCTCCCAATCACTCTTTCGACACCAATGTTGTTGAATAAAAAAGACCAAATAGGTGCAGCCTGAGCGTTGAACTCGAGGGATGATCATTATTGGCACTAAATGTATTGATGTAGTAATCAACTCAAGTTTCTTCTGAAACATAACAGGATTGCAACTTAGATTGGGAGTCACTATTAGAATTTAAAATACGCCAGTTCGAGCGTGTATCTTTCCTTATTAATTTTTTGACCAAAATCTGATTTTTACAGATATTGTTGAATTCTGTAAGATTTAAGCTGCTTCTCTTCAACCTGTACCAAGGTTTTTTTCCCATTTTAAAGTACGTCCCTGTCAATCCGAAAACCTCTATTTAATAATTGTATCGATCTTCTTAGTTTGTTGTTTTCTTTTTTATTTCGTTATCGAAATGGTTTCTAGGCCTCGGTAGAAACAGACCGGTAGAGGGGTACGTTTGTTCTATAGCCACCTTTCCCTATCTACATAGTAAAGATGGAAATTCTAAAGGGAGAGAATAAATTGTTTTTTCCTGAAAGGAAAGCTCGCCCCACCATATCTGTAATCTACCATTTGCATTCTTAGAGTTACGGAACTACATAACTCTGTTCTTCTGTCCATTAACAACAAGATGTTGGGGACCCAGGGAATCTAGGTCACTTTTACCTTTCGCCCTTACAATTAGGTGCAACATCGCATGATCATTCACCAAAGTTTTTACTATGTCAAAAGACACCACCTCCCCATCATCTGTTTTTCATAAACAAATAGTGAATGATTGATGATGCTACAGAGTTAGACGAAGTCGGTACATACTTCCATCTATTATCAAATAACAAATTAATTTATAGAAAAACCCCATCTGGAGAGGAAAGATGACCATAATCTACCATACCATAATCTCCTTTTCCCTCCAGCATAGGTCCCGTGAACAGCCATAACTTTACTCTCATCACATAAATCTAAATCAACATCCACAATATCACAGTCACAGTTAAAATCACCCCCAATAATAATAAGACAATCTGGATGTTGCGTCTTCCAAGTCATCAATATCTTGGCAATTCAATCTAATAAAACGTCTATGTCTGAACAAATTGATTTCAAATAAATATTTAACAATAAAGTATTGACAGAATTAATATCATAAGAACCAATAATTTCAGTGACCAATGGAGCAGCCGAAGAGCATTTCCAGTTTAGTAGTGAGCGATAGTTGCTAATCTTAATAGCAGTTAACAGTCAACTCATTGGTCTTCCTCGTAGACCTTTTTTTGCTAACTTATGGTCTAATATAAAACCATTGATCATTGTCAGTCAATCAAGTCTCTTGGAGCAAAATATAGTCATAACAGTCAAAAGGCTTAATCAGGCTATCATGTAAAAACAAGTTATCTCCTCTCGAATTCCAACTCAAGATGGTCGTTTTAATGTAACTTGAATCCTGGTCTAGTGACTGTGGTTGATGGGAGGGTGGTGGTGAGCCACCCCCAACTCTGTGAGTAGTGATCTCGCTTGAAATGCCTCTGTTGATCGTTGTCAAAATGGCATGTCACAGTCAAGTTCCTTCGGGGAGATTCTGCCACTACGTGAGTATGTTTTAAGAAGTAGCTTTCACAGCCTTTTCATACAATATCTTATTGATGGACATTTAATAATTTATGTATTAGTTTTGAAAAGAAATGTAGAGCACATCTCCCCTACCGTGATTTATCAAATAGATGAACAAAAGTTACCTCTGCGTATGCAATTGAGCTTAATTCTGGAATTGAGGAAAGAATAGCCAGAATTCTTGATCTGTTTAAAGGAAGGTGGCGGTCCTCCCCAAATACTGATTTGAAGATTATTGTTTGTGAAAGCTCAGGGTTATTTACAACAGGTAGATCACCAATCATTTTTACAGTATTGGGCACAACCAGAGACAGAGAAATAACATTATGCATATTATTATGTTCTTCCATCATACAGGTAACATTACGCTTGGTGATCGTATTAACGTCAGCATTAGTTGAGGTATTAACTTGAATATAACCAATTGTTAGCCCGGGCTGAATCATGTCAAAGTCGTGAATCATGTTGACCTGAGTAGAAAGCCCAGGTTCAAGAGGACAGGATTCCTTTGAGGAAATTACTGCTAAACCATTTTCTTTCTTAGCTTTCCTCCTTTTCGTTCTCTTACAATACCAAACATTTCGCTCACCGTTTTCAGAAGGCTGCTGTAAGATGTTCACGGAAGAAGGCGCAATATCAGTGATCACACCCACAGGCACCACTCTACCTGGACTATCAATAATAGTAATGGAAGTGGGTGCCAGAACCTCGGTTTCACTTTCCCTCAACACTCTATGGTTGGCAGTTTGAGTAATGGTTCTTGAAACTTTCGTGAGCCTCTAGTATTCGCCCTAGAGAGACCATTCATGTTTTTAGCTTTCTCCTGTTAATGCCCTCAGATAGTCGCTTCATTATACTGACTGAAAACACTGTGCTGGAGATACAGGCTGCTGGACTGGTGGAATCACACCAGACTCCACATTCAGAGAAGTCTGCACTACTCCTTGCATCGGCATACCACCCTATAGCTCTTTCCCAGTAATTAACAATTTTGCAGCTGTTACAGAAGGATTACCAACACCGGACGACTGTAGTGAGCAAATTTAATTCAGTAGGATAGAATTCGTCCTAAGTTTGGTGGCTAGAGTATTGTACAAATGAACTAAGGATTGCAGCACAATATTCAAAGCTGCAAATGTGCTCTCTCCTGACTCTGAAGTGTCCTTATAAGATGAATCATTGCCTTGAAAGGACAGGGAAGATCTATCACTCCTATCTGGAGTGTCTGC
Organism: Ambystoma mexicanum; assembly: GCF_040938575.1. Classification (NCBI taxonomy): domain Eukaryota; kingdom Metazoa; phylum Chordata; class Amphibia; order Caudata; family Ambystomatidae; genus Ambystoma; species Ambystoma mexicanum. The sequence goes on along the minus strand of NC_090921.1, from coordinate 228,994,812 downwards.
ACATAGGTCTGTATCCACCAGTATGATTAATCATCTAGCAGATCTGGTGGTTGATGAGGCAGATCTACTGGTCACTTTAGACGTGACAGCCCTATACACCGGTATTGCATGAGCAGAGTGTCTAAGGGTAATGGAAACATTTTTGAATAAACGCACAACAACTCAGGAAGCAGTACCTACTAACTTCACCTTAGAATGTATACGCCTTGCATTGAATGAACATTTCTTCCTGTACGATGGCTCTTTCTTTCGACAGATCCACGGTACGAGCATGGGCGCCACGTATGCTCCCGACCTAGCAAATTTATTCATGGACTCTTTTGAGGCAGCATCCATCTTCCATGAAATTAATCCGTTTAAGGTAACGTGATTAAATGGTTCCGTTACATTGACAATGTTTTGATGGTATGGAAAGGTGACAAAATAAGTTTACAACTCTTTTTCAAGTGGTTCAATGACCAAAACAGCTGTATTCAATTTACTATGTCTGACGACCTCTGGAAAATTTCTTTTCGAGATATTCTCATCAAAAAAAGTCCCTTGGGACATTTACCGACCACTTTGTTTCGGAAACCGACCGACAAAAATACACTGTTGAAATATAACAGTTTCCATCCATTAAGTCTCTGAGATAATTTACTGATTGGTCAATTTTTAAGGATCAGAAGGAACTGTTCGTCCATGAGCGACTTTATCAATGAAGGCAAAGATCTGAAACTCCGGTTAAAATCCCGTGGTTAGCCAAGCAGAATAGTCCATCAGGCTTTCAAACGAGCCCAACATTCTAACCAGGAATGATGCTTCTTTCCCGAGAAGACAACTAAAGGTGATAAAATCACTTGTGTCACAACGTATAGCCCTATTAGTAACGATCTGAGAAGAATAGTGAAAAAGAACTGGCATATACTTAAAACCTCAGATTTCAACCCAACCACCCCGAGATTCACTTTTAAGAGGCAGAAGAATTATAGGGACATGTTGGTACACACTTATCCTATCAAAGCATGTGCCTTACAACAGCCTACCCTCTGGAATCTTCCACGAGTAATAGGCCATTCTAAATGTGGACAATGTTTCGTCAGTGACCTCACCAAAAACATTTCCTCCATTGATCTTAATGGAAAAGTGTGGCAATTACCTACTTTTTCTAATTGTACCACGTATTGGGTGGTCTATGGCATCAAATGTCCATGTACTTTACTATACGTGGGAAAAACGACAAGGCCAATTAGGCAACGTATATGTGAACACAGATCTTGCCTAAAAAACAAAGTTGCCAATAAACCTTTAGTAGCGCATTATGAAACAAAAAAAATAAACACACAGATATGTTTTGGTTCGTTATTGAAAGAATTGCAAGTACCCCAAGAGGAGGTAATAGAGAAACCAGATTAGCCCTTTGTGAACAACACTGGATATACACACTTAAAACAGCGCAACAAGATTTGACTTTATCGGTGGAGTGGTACACCCTCTTATAAATAGTCTCCCCTAGACAACGCAAAATGTATTGTGTTGCAACATTTGGCTTTCCTGTATCATCTTTAATTAATGTACTTTGCCTTGTACCACACTATTTGGCTTCCCTCACTCTCGAACTTGTGGGTCCAAATGGTGAACTCTTCCAACCATGCAGCGTTTAAATCGCAAATGAAAGAGGAGCATCATAGATATATTTCTCTATGAGCGGCCCTCTATAGAGATATACGATATCTCTCTCATTCATTGTGAGCCTCTTTTCTAACTCAGCGTCCATGCAGCGTCAGGTTTGTTTCACTTGTGCTGTGTGTCATGTGACCTATAGAGGCACGAAAGAGCACGTCCTTTTTTAAAATCACGTGACGCCGGCAAACTGGTAAAAACTGCAACCGTGCAATGGTGTTGTTCTACCTTCTCCACTGCGTCGCGATACGGAGACAGCCACCTTTCGGGAAGCTTGTGCTTTCCCTCTGTAGGGCGTGCCTGCATTTTGCAGCAACACATCTTGCTCCTTTTAGCACCAAGAGACTGAGGGCTGTATTGTAACTACTCCTCTATTTCTCTACTAGGGTTTATAGTCAGCCCTATGTATGCAAGTTTTCAGAATGGGAGGAAGCGAGTGACAGCCACCTCATTTGCATATCGGAGTTCTTAAGACTCTGAGTCTTTTCGCTTGCAATAACTTGGGTGAGCTACGTCATAGGAGTTACTAATTCTCTGACTGTCCATTTAGAGTTTGTGAATTTAACCCCTCGGTTTCTTGAAGAGTGCTTTTCGAATAATTGAGATACACCTTTCTGTTATAGGGAATGCTGTACATACTGTAGATCGGCTCCCCTCCTGCTGTTTCTTTGCATAAAAAAAGTGCTAAGACGTCTGCTCCTGCCTTATTTTTTCTGATGGAGTCATTCTTTCTTTGGAAGATTTCCTTAGACCGACATTATCCAGCTCATTTGTACGTTTTAATTGTTGAATGGGTGTTTTCTGTTTCTCCTTTCCAATGCCTAAACATTAGAGTCATGTAGTGACCTTACAGAGGCGTGTTGTGTTGTCTTTTTCAGTCATCCTGGTACCAGAAACTGGTTGAGGTGTGACTATAGTCCGAAAATCATGCCCTATTATTGACGGACGCGCCAACTACTAAGCAATTGGTTTTTTTGAGCTTTGCTCTAACTACATACGAGTGCAAATAGTAAGTGTCCGCTTGTTTGTAATATTGACTGTGTACAACACTGTTTATTGTGCACATCTTAGGCTAAAGACAAATTCATGAATCGGCATGACAGTCTTCCCGCGGTGTTAAAGTGCGTTTTCAAAAGTTTTTCCATTTTTGGACATTTTCTCTTTTTTTGCAATGTTGAGTATTTGTAATAAGATTGAGCACACGTGCTGCATTAACAAAGTAGACTTTGTCCAATTGGTTGTAGCCCCTTCATTCATCTTTTTAATTCCAGAAAAATACACTATCTAGAGTACACACATGCACAAAGTTATGCATGGGGTGTTTAAGAAGCAATTGATTTAAAGCACAACAAATCGTACATGTCAAATTATACCAATCTAAAGAGGAAATGAATACTACACCTCCAAAATTATGTAGACAGGGCTATTAATTAGCTACTTTATAAATTTATTGAGCTGGAGTAATAACAGTTTTCTTATATTGTTCTATGTTCACACTAATCTTCGAAGTAATGTTTGTGTTCTTTATGATGGTTTTGTGCTATGCATGAATGTAGATATTTTGAATAACCAATTTGATGTATTCTGTTTTTAATTTTGAACCCATGAAATTAATCAGGATTGCCTCACACCTTGTATATGTTTTCTTTTATGTTTTCTATAGAAATAATCACGCTGAACAACATTTTGGGCGATAGTCTTTGTTGACCTCTCTGGAAGAAATTATGTCCTGAAGATGGCCTAAAAAGAATGAACTAAAGACACTAGCGATAGTGTCTGAAATATAAAATGGCCGAAACATGTCGACAGTTATCTAGGATACCCATGTGAATTGGCTTGTGGGATCTTGTTGCAAACAAAGTTTTAACAAATGTATATATTTTGCGTTGCTTGTACCCCTTGCACTGTTTGTGCATGATGCATAATGTCTTTTTCTTTCCCATTAAGTTTTTAAAGAATTAGGGTTAATTGTTTAATTATGCATTGTTTGGTGTTTGTGGCATTTTGTGCCTTTTAATTATAATATAACATGCAATAAAATTAGCTTTTTTTGTAAATAGCCTTCTGTTTTGGGTTCATGATGTTAAGCAGCAATAATATCAAACTGTATTTGTTTAGTTTGTAATTACTGGTCACTCAAAGTACTGGGGCTGTGGAAAGAGGGGTAATCAGACTCAACTTATATGCTTTCTCCGTTTGAGTTAGTTCCTTTAGTGCTGATCCCACGAGACAAAAAATTGGGAACTTTACCTGGTTTAGGTAACACTTTGTATATAGGTTGCACAATGTCAGTGGGCCTCATTATGAGTATGCCGGTCAGGTAAGAACGGTGTCAGTAAGCTACCAGCCCCGTTGTTACCAGACCGGCATACTCCGAGTTCGTAAGCAGGTGCCTTTCCGCCCGCCAGGTCAGAAAGGCACTCGCTTGCAGACTTTGACGGATGCACCGGCACTGTCGCACACAGTGCCGGTGCATCCATCCTCCCCATTCCCATTAAGTCCTATGGACCTCGAATGGGAAAGGGGAGTCATTTTTTCTCACGCCTGGCTATGGTGAATTACCTGGTCCGCCGGGGCTGTAATGCCCCAGTAATTTCCCATTGCCAGCCGCTGGAAAAAAAAAACTCCAGGGAAGCCATGCCATTTTTACCGGCACGGCTACCGGCAGGGTCGTAATAAGGCCCAGTGCTTTTTTATAAACGTATGGCATGCAGAAATTATCTTTTGCCTGTCCTGATCTAGTTACAAGGCTCTTTTACATTTTAAATGAATGCCGGGATGTTTTAAACAATTTAGGAGTGGTGTTTCATATCTAGCGGTTAAAAGCAGTTGCAGCCAAAAGCCTAGTTTGATGTATGAACCAGCATAGAAATATAAATGCTATATGATATGATATGGCATTTATAACTCGCCTATACACAAGTGTTTCAAGGCGCGACGAGGCAAGGGAGGGGGAACAAAGGGAGGACAGACAACGATCCTACTATGCCAGGTGTCATTCAGATCGTGCAAGTGCATGGTATGGGGGAAAGGGGAAACTGCAGGGGGAGGGAGGAGTGGACAGTGCAGTACATGGCATAGAATAATAACAATATGTAAGGTAACTGTCAGCAGGTGGCAAGTGCAAAGGTAAGTGCAGACATCAGGTGTCAAGTGCTGGTAGTGGGAGTGTAGGGATACAGAAACAGTCCCCAAGTGCGGGGGTTGCCAGGCAGGCAGTGCAGGTGTGTGTGATTGGTGGGGGAGGGGTCTGGGCCCGAGAACAGAGGGTGGCCAATTAACCAGTGCAGATTCAGTTTCAGCCAGGAGGTCAGCAGGGGAGAGGAGGAGTCATATTTATAATTCAGTCTCAGGGCTTGATTGGAAAAGGAAATTTATACCAGGTCCATAGCTGTTTTGTCCCTGAAAGTTTATATCTTATATTTTAAGTATGTGTTACAATTGATAGTATTTTGGTCAGTGGGGGCAATGCAGTACAATGTATTTGTTTTGTGGAAGCAAAGCGCTAATGAAGCCTTTGTGCCTATTTTCTGTGTGCAAGGAAAATTCAGAGTGTTAGGGCTGTGTTCCACACAATACTGACATAGCTTTTAAAATGCAAGTCCCTGTAAATATTCATTTTTACACATTTTAATGAACATAACATTGTCAGGACAGGGTTAAACAATATGACAAACAGAACATGAAAGAAATGCTAGTTAGCCAGCGTCAAAAAGCCTGACTTTACTGTTTGCCTGAGTGATGGGGTGCCACATGAGCCCCCCTCCACAGCAGCCATAGGGCAGGGCAACAATCCCTGAGTGTCACAGCAGTGTGAAGGGGTGGCAAGTTATCAATCCAGGTGGCATGCACACCACAGCCCTGCTGGTGCAACTTGTGACAGAGAGAATGCAGTGGGTGAGTAACCACAACAACACCGTTCCGCAGTCACACCAACAGTTGGCCTGCCCCATGCTAGTATGGCAGACGACCCACATGGGAGTACATGTCCCCCTATACTAACATTGGTGCAGTCAGCCAATCACAGTACACCACAGCACAACACTACTGGCTGCACAGCAGCGCCCTATAGAGCCATGGCAGTGCCATGGACAAAGCCACCACACCCATACCTACAAGGTGTGTGCCACCCGGAGAGGGGATGAGGGGACATAAATGACCACATGCATGCATGGCACACATCATAAGCCCCAGCATGGACACCCTGCCATCCCCCCACACATGCAATAGGCCACCTGGCCATGTGTCACACTCACATGGCCGCAACCATCACCACAATGCTGTGAACACATGCAGTGTACCCAGACCAACCATTCCCATCAGTGTTGGGTCCTACTCTATTCCATTGCAAATGTGTCTTGCAGGCGAATGCACATGGTTAAACCATACCTGATGGAATAGCTTATGTCCCCTACAGGCACTGATGTATCACTGGAAGCATCGGAGGAGGAGAAGGGGGCAGGACCAACTGGAAGTGATGCCTATAGGACCTCAAGGGCAGCCACCACCACCACCCCACAGACCTCCATAAGACACCATTACCCAGCAAGACCAAGGCCAAAGCCGCAGGTACCACCGCAGGCCCCACGGCAACACCACAGGCCACCAGGAGCACCTCCTGGACCTCTACACTCACTTCTGCAGCTGCAGTGTCCCGCACAGACGCCACACCTACTGGCAAGGCCACAGTGGTGTCACAGGTGGACAGCAGCCCAGTATCCCTGCCCAGAGAAGGGGCAAAAATCCATGAGAGCCCTCACCGATGCTGGCGTGAAACGACACCAAAGCAGGACGTCGACATGCCTTCCTATGGTACACCAGATTTCATCCCAGAGCCATTGCACAGCACCACTCCCATCCAGCACACATCACACAACAACACAACACAGAGGCTGGAAGAGATGGAGGGCAGGCAGCACCAGATGGAACAGATTGGGCACATGCACTCTGCATACCTGCAGGCCATCAGAGAAAGTATTCATGGGCCACCAGCAGGATAGTACAGCAGATGAAGCACAACAGGGCCGAGACGAGTGCTAACACGTCTGCCCTGATGCTATATGCACAACGTGTGCGTGAACTGACGGAGGGTGTTTCTGCCCTTGTGGAAGCCATCCAGCAGGGCAATTAACTGCAACGTCAGCAGAACCTTGTGGCCAGCTCCGTTCCATCTACCTCAATGACACCCATGGAGGGGTTACTACAGGGCATGACGGCAATTGCAGTGCATTCTATGTCCGCAGTCACCTGGGGCTGGTGGGGGGTGGGCCTTGACTGTGAACAACACTGGGGCACTGGCTGCCATGAGTGGTCTTGCTGGGGAGTTGTGGTGTGAGGGGGATAGTGTGCTGGGGAGTTGGTGGGAGAGGAGAGATAGTCAGGGAACATAGTTACAATAAAACAGATGAACTACATCACTGCAACAACATTCCTGATTGTGTCATTGTGGAGTTTATTTACCGAAGTGACAGTCACACAGTGGTGCATGGTTTGTGTAAGGGAAATTACTTCAAAGAAATTGTCAATCAGTGCCTGGTGAGCCAGTCTCCCATCACTCACGTCATCTCTGGCATTGCCTGCTGTGGCCCCTGCCTCAGGCACTTTGTCATCATCTTCTGGGGGTGACATGTCCACGTCACAGAGTAGGGGCACATTCCTCCTCATGTAGATGTTGTGTAGCAGAGCACACACAAGCGCTATTTTCTGACTTTCTCTAGGTCATACATAAGGACTCAGTCTGTATGATCTAGGCAGCGAAAAAATGCCCTTAGGAGTCAAAAGTTGCACTCAGGGCACACACGGGTCCTGCTGTGTGCGTGGTTGTAGGCTATGTCATGTGGTGTATGTGGATCACGCACAGGGGTCATTATCCATGGAAGCTGCAGGTATCCAGAGTCACCTGCATGTGGAGAGGCACAGACATTAGTCACTATGAAATGTATGGGGGTGGACTTACACAGCATCATGGAAATGTTCATCCCATGGCATATGCCTGTACAATGTCTGTGCATGCTGTATCACTGGTATTATGCATTGTATTGGCATCACATGCACCCTGTTATATCGCACAGATGCATTGTGATGTATCTGTCAGTGACATGTGTACCTGATGGCTGTCTTGTTGCTGGATATTGCTCTTGTGCATGTGGCTTGCTGGGTTGCCCATCAGCATTCCCTACACTTCAAGGGCAGTGGGTCAGCATTGCGCATTGGGTGTACATGGGTGCATGGGTGCAGCGCTGGCAGTGCTGCTGTGGTGTGCTGCAATGTGAAACTTTGTTATTGCTTTTTATCATGCATGATGCATTTTGGTACCTGTAGTAATGTACCTGTGTGGAATGAATTGCTGCTGTATGTGTTTATCTGTATGTCCGTCCAGGTGTGTTCAACATGGTCATGCTCCCTGGGCTGCACCCTGTCATTGGTGAGGTAGCTGGCTGGGTACTAGTTTTGCTTTGTGTCATTATTAAACCCCCACTCTAATTTGGTCAGGTGCTTCACAGTGCATAGGTGCTGGCAGTTGTACTCACCACCATCCTGGTCCGTTGCCTCCTGTGCCTCGTCATGTATCCTGGCAGTGTGCTGTTCATAAGACCATGGAGTCGTGGGTGGAACCTGGGTAGCAGGCACAGTAGTGGATGATGATGAGGTTGGGGTCACAGGTCACCTGCACATTGAGGGAGTGGTAGTGCTTGCGATTTCGCTACACTGCTTTGTGGGCCGGGCGGGCCACCAATGCAACATGGGTGCAGTCCAGGGCTGCAATCACATTAGGCAATTGGGCTACAGCATAGACCTTTTCTTTCATGGCATTGATCTGGGCTGGGGTGGTGGGCAGTGCAATGTGGTATTGCACATGACGCAGGTGGGCATCCATCATCTGCGAATGTGGGCTGTGCCATGCCATGCATCATGGCCACAGAATTCTGGACGGTGCCTGTACCTAGAAATTGTAGTACTGACAGTTGCTTCAGCACTGGGGGCACAGCTGTATGGATGTTAATCCTGCTCCCTGTGTCATCCTGGATTGAGGTGAGCAGATCTGTGATGGTCTCCTTGTTCAGGCGGTACAGTGTCACCAACAGGGTTTCATTGAGGGTCCAGGGTGAGGGCCTGACCCTAGGGATGGGTGTGGCTGATGGCAGCATGAAACAGTGTTTGTGGTGGGGGTGTGCCTTATGTAGCCATATGGAGTGCATTGGTTGCACCTGTGCCTTGATTTCCGCTTCCTGTGTCCAAGCTGGAGGTAACAGTGCTGTGTTTATCATGCTCTTAGCACCAGTTTTCGGTGTTAATAGCGTGGAATTATGATGCGGCTGTGTTGGCACCTCATGTGGCCAGCTGTGTTAGCGCTAGCTGCAATATGGCCGGCTGATTTTACAGTTGGCAGGATTTGCTCCGGCTCGTGATCTGGCAGAGCGGTATTGGCAGCGCTAATTCGGTTACCACCATTTTTAAGGTTTCCCACCGAACAAGTGATGAGGCCCGTGAGTCACTGCATTACATCATCCTTTCCTAAGTTTACCCCACAGCAGCCCAGGTTTAAAAGCAAACACTTCTCGCTGGCTAACAAGTGACGGGTTCTGCCGCTGATGTTTTTATCTGGCAATGAACTGTCTGCACTGCCCGATGCAGTGATCTTTTCTATTGGCGCTGTAAACTACACTTTACATATAAGGCAAATTGTACTCAATACTTTTCTTTAAATACAAGCATTGTCTAGACCAGCGGTCATTTGTGTAACATTGGTGAAGACACTTTGCGCTCTGTCATTTATATTTTTGCCATGGCAATAGTTTTGTTTTTTTGTGTAACTCTGAAGAAGACACTTTGCGCTCTGTCATTTATATTTTGCCATAGCAATAGTTTGGACTTTTGTGTAACTCTGATGTAGACACTTTGCTTATAAAGTGAACTGCTTTCATTATTTAAAAGAAACACAAATTGTCATAGGCAATAGATTGTACTTTTGTATAGGCTCTGTGAAACTCTTTGCTTATAAAGTCAGCTGTTTTCAATACTGAAAAGGAACATGCATTGTCAAAGACAATAGTTTGGACTTTTGTACACAATGTGAAACACACTGCTTATAAAACAAACTGCTTTCATTATTTAAAAGGAACACACATTGTCAAAGGCAAGAGTTTGTACTTTTGTATAGGCTCAGAAAAAACACAATTTTCTTCTAAAGCGAATTGTTTACATTCGTTGTTTTAAAACATGCATTGTCCAATGCCAATAGTTGTATGTAAAACTTTCATAATTTGGTACAAAAAGAAACACACATTCTCCAAAGTCAATAGTTTTGGGTGTTTTGTATTAGCACGATAAACCACACTTTGCCTATAAAGCGAGTTCAATTGGGCTGCCGTGCCAGCCTCTGTTTGCACTCTATATCAAAGCTATATCCATGTTTAATGTTAGTAGCCATTGAAGCTAACTCTCTAGCCTGTCATCTATACTTTATATAAAATGTATATCTAGTTCATATAACCTTGCGGCGAAACCCCTCTCTGATGTGGGCAACTGGGAACAACGACTACGACAACAAGAATCGCCATTCTGGCTTAAATTTAGACAGCGAAATGGCTCATTTCCGCTTTTAACTTGCTTCAAGATCTAAAAACGCACATTCTGTTATATTTAACATCATTACATTGAAATCTGTCAATTGATTAGCAGTGATTCAATATTATCCTTCTATCAGTCTATTGTGACTGCACACATGATCTCTTTTCCTGACAACTGATAACATATATAAATACTATTGTGGCTAATATGTGCCTTTATGGATGTCAAACACTCTGTTAAATTGTTTCTGGGCAAATGCTACCACTATCCGCAAAACTATTGACATGAAGTTTCCGCCAAACCCAAATGTCAATACTAACCCAACACAAAATGGTGATCTTTACTTGATCCAAGCTAATAAGCTAACCAACACTGCGTAATGTCATCACGCAACTCTAAGCGTCATTATGCTATTCTGTGTAACGTCATCACATAACACAAAACGTCATCATGCTATTTAAATATGACCGGCGCGATTTGATATGGCGTCTCAGCACACCGCGGCTATCATACCCACATTCGTGTGCCCCGTTCCATGAAAATGAAGGTAAGCCAGAGCGCAATATTAATGCTAGCCTTAGAACCCCACTCTGCATGCTCCCTAAACAGTAGATTTTGCTAAAGAAATAAGTAGACTGCGATATGATATTCTTTCAGGACCAACTTATCCAGTCAAGGGTCCGCCTAGCCGCGTTAAACGAACAAGAGGCCAATTAAACTTTTACCGCACTGGTATCTTCGCGCCTCACCTTATTAAGAATTAAGGTAAGCTTGATACTCATCCTTAATTGAGCACTAATGCTGAAGCCACTAGGAAATATTACCCAGTACGCAATAACTGTAATATGTCACTTTTTCAAACTAGGGTGCATCTTTCCAAATAATTGATAAGAAGCATTAGCAGATTTGAATGCTTTGGATATAAGAAGGCACAAACACTAAAAGGGAATCATGAATAAGTCTGAATGATTATGATTAAACATGACCAGTAAGTACCTCAACTTCTTACTATAATCATTTAACTCTTGAGAACCACAACTTGGCATTCACCAGTATTAAACATAAAACTAGAAACCAGGTAGTTCTAGATGTTTAGTTGTTCAGCCCAACTATTAATCTCACCTAAAATTAGAGTAACAAGCAGAGTCATATGCTTTACTGAATACAGAAGCAATTCTAAGGACCCCAATCTTGTGGGCACAAGCAATACCAAGGACCTTTTTGTGACATTAACAAAACATTAAGGATCCCAATTTTGGTCCAGGTTACTAAAAGCAAATCCAACCAAGAGGATACGTATGATTTGAGGACCTTCCTGTGAAGCAACATCAAGGACTCTAATTTGGACTCAAACTACTAATGAACATTCAACTAAAACAATGATCAAAAATAGTGAATTTCACGCTATATAAACGTCCCTTCTGTGAAGCAACAAAAGGGACTTGAGAAAATCATTTTTTGATTTTCAAATTAATGAATACTCAACTAAAGAGTGATTAGTGTGCAAAGATTATATATCAATAAAAATCAAATTATACACATACTGTGCATTTGCATGTTATTCAAAACCTTTACAACTGTAGGCGCAAATAAAAGATAATATATCCATCTCTACCTTATTCCTTTCAAACATTGGGCAACCTCAATGACTTTATTACCGTGCAGCCACAGATACCCCATCAGAAACTGTTGAAAGCTAAAAATAGTGAGCTCGCTTTTAAGATTGCAAAAGGTTGCAAATCATTCTAAGTGATTCACTGGGTCACTCTGTAAATTTGATTGAAAAAGCAATAACCATAAATGTAAGCTTTAAAACAACATAATCATGAAAGTCCATTAACAAATGCAAAATCAGAAAGACCCATTTCCATGCTACAATAGATAGAGTGAGGATGACAAACAACAAAAAATAAAGAATAAACGAAAATATAAAAGGTTAGTTTATGTTCTTGTATACAACATTATTTACAATCCCATTTGAATGCATATTATGTTGTAGTCTAGGTTAATAGTATCCTCTTGTCATGAAACAATAACCCTATATTGGGAAGGCCCACATAGTCGCGATGAAGCTGAGTGAAACACTAAGCAAGGTTTCACCCTAAGTCTGATTATTATGAAACTGCGTTTTTGGATCTTGCTACCAGCTGCTTGGTAAGGCGATCAGAAATGGTAACATGATGAAGTGAACTATTGGGCGTGATCACAAAAATATAAAAATACTCTGGATCTATTAGGAGTAAATTCTGAAGTGCAATCGAAGCATGCCAACCTCTAAATCAGAATAGTACTGCTGTTTTGACTGTAGGAGGAAGGTGAGATGTATGGGATATACATAAGATTGGGATAATAAGTCAGAAAGAGATTTTGATTTAAGCCCATGTCTCTCCATACACAAAAGCGTACAACGTATGAGATGAATAGAGGGAGTTAGCCATGGTTGAGGAGGTCGGCGAGTAAGGGAAAAATGAATTGATGCATAAAGGTGGTTCAGGGTATTTAACAGGGCAGAAGAAAATTAGGACACCTCAGTGTCTGCGCAGAAACACGAAACATCAGAACTGATGATAATATGGATAAGAACAAAGAGACAAAAGAGAAAGAATTAAGGGGGTAATTCATGGAAATCAGCGCACAAGTGGCGCACACGGCTGGCGCACAGTGTACGCGTGCGGCAGTCTGCGCCAGCCGCGTGCGCCAAAACCCATTTCAGCGCACAGTGTATTCATGGATTTTAACATCCATAACCAGCCATGGCGCAGAGTGGTGCAGCGACCCTGCCGCAGCTCCAGTTATGCCCCCAACCCCGCCCCGTGCGCCATGAACAGCGCACAAATCCATGTGCAAATTGCCACTTGCACTACCTATTGTACTCCACGGCTGCCAGAACACGACTTGTACTGAAGTCGCACCTCGCTATACGCTTCTAGCAGGTCAACCAGGGACCATTCTATCATGTGTGATTCTTGACGCATTGGTCTTCCAGTTACTGCGCGCCCATGTGCGCCTGCTTTACTGCATTGACAGTGTATAACCATCACAGGGGAAAGCTAACGTATACGTACATAGCAGCAGAGAAGAGAAGAGTGTTTGTTTGTGGAGAAGTCACTTACATCGGGGCATGAATGGTGTTGTGTGTGTGTTGTAAACACACACAGATTAGTAACTCACGCTCTCTTTGCAGCATTGAATTGATCCTGTTACCGGACCTGAGAGTGCACAGGCAGGAGGCCAGCACTCACCCTAGATATAAGTCTCTCTTTGTCTTGCATTTGACTTATTTCGTACTATGTGCATGTAGAACATGGTTTCGCTGATTGAGTATGTGTTATTGTCAATAGTTGTATTTTGTATTTTGACTACTTTCCTTTGCCAATCCAACTCCCCCCTCCTGCCCCTCTTTCCGGTTATCCTGAATACCAATGCCTGTCCAACCAACGGATCCCCGACCCTCTTTGCCCGCCAGGGTCTCGGAGGCCTGTGTAAGTTTTACCTTACAGGCGCCCAGACCACAGAGGGGGTGGTTGGTTCGTGCCACTCCTGCGCCTGGAGACCGGAGCTGTGACACTACCCATCAGTTGTTGCATCCTCATTGTATGTTGTTTCCTGTTGAACCATTGTTGAACTGTGCTACCTTGGTAGTTCTATCATTCTGCTTGTACATGTGCCATGACTTTTTTTTCCACTTCAAGTAATCTACTGGAGACTCTTCCAGGGTATTTTTGTGCCTGGAGGCTTTTTCCCTGGTTTGGGGGTTTGGCTCCTTGGAGTTCTGTGCGATTTGGTATTTTTACCAGTCAAGGAGGCCTCTGTGGGGGCTGGACCCTATTTACACGCAAGGCGGAACATGAAGACCAAGGGGTATGGGGATCCTGTAACCAGGTAGACTAAAAGGGAGAAGACACAGTTGTTCAGAAGGTCATGGTGATGTGTAAATGAGGGAGGGCCTTTTGTTGTTGGACGGTAAGACTGGGCTACAGTGTTTGGGCACTCTCTGACCATGCGATTGTGGGGTACTATGTACATGATGTGTTCTGCTGTTCAATGGCTGTTCCTGTGTTGCATTTAATTTTCAGGTGTCAGGGGATTTTTGTGGTTTGACATTGCTGAGGTGTACACATGGGCTATGTTCACATGTGATGTGTATAGGACACTGAGGGTCACTTGATTTCACATGCATATATTGAGTGCATGTCCCTACTGACACACACTGTTGCACAATGCTCCACCACATGTACAACCATCCTTCCATGCCCACAGGTGCACACATATTGCCTTCTCGGGCACGGTGTGTCCCTGCAGCGCATGATCAATTACCATTTAGGGGTCCTGGACATGCGTCAATGGGTACATTTTTGTATTTGTCCTTTTGATGTGATGCTCAAGGTGTATCCCCAACACAATGGCTGCTCACTGTGCTGTGTGCTGAGCAGTGTGTAGCAGGAGACACAAACAGCACACGGGTTTGGGAGTGGCGATTTTGCCTTGCTCAATGTACATGTGAACAGGCATTCAGTGCTGTGTTCAAGCTACCACTGGTGGACGGCATTTGTGTATGACTTGGTATGTGTGGGAGGTTGTTGGTCAGTAATTTCATCTGATTCCAAGTCAGGCATCATTGTCTCGGGCCACTTTCCATTTATCACATGTCCCTTCGTATATTATTGGTCATGTGTTGGCCTTTTGCTGTTGCATGCCATGTCATGGTGTGGCAGACAAGGGTGATGTGGTTCGGGAGGGTTTTCGGTGACATACCAGGGATTGTCATGGCCTGTTTTGCGGGGGGTGGTGCATGTGTTCCTTTTGGTCAAACAGGATTGGTTATGTTTAAGTAGCTAGAGATGCACACAATGTAGCACTTCCATGGCAACATCCTCAGGGTGGTAAGGTTGTGACAGTTGACTGTCTCTTTGTCATCATCGATTGCCACCTGGTATGTGCCAGGCCTGTGTGCACTCAGCAGGGGTGGGAGTTTAAGTGAAAAATGTGGCCACAAGCTGGGTCTGTGCTGCCTCGCCACTTGCCCTTTCCCCTCCCATGGGCAGCGCCTGTGCCTCTGGTTGGGGATGTGGGGACACCACCATGTCCACCGGTACGCTCTGCCGTGTTGTGCAGCACACATGCTGCCACAATGATCCTGCACACTACTGGGGGTGCATATAGTAGCTGGCCGCCAGAGCGGTCAAGGGAGCGGAAGCATGACTTGAGCACTCCAAATGTGCGCTCCACTATGGCCCTGGTTGCAATATGGGCAGCATTGTATGTTACCTGGGGTGGTGTGGTGGGGTTCCGGATTGGCGTCATTATGTGGTTGCTCACAGGGTAGACATTGTCCCCTCGGGAGGTGATAATGGTTGTGATTAGTTGGGTTTGTGTATTTGTCTGTGTGTGACATGCATGCATGTGCACAGGCATTTGTACTCGCCTAGGAGCCATGTGTCGCCATGCTTCCCTGCTTTCAGGGCCCGGCTCAGGGCGGACATTCTGTATATGAAACTGCCATGGGTTGAGCCAGGGTAGTTTGCATAGACAGAGGTGATGATTCCCTTTGCATCGCATACAACCTGCACGTTGATGGCATGCCAGTGCTTGCTGCTTCGATAGATGTGCTCAGTGGCCGTAGGTGGACGTAGGGCCACATGGGTGCAATCTAAGGCACCAAGCACTTTTGGGAAGTGTGCCATCCCGTAGAAGTCCTGGACCACGGCCTGCCTTTCTGCAGGTGCTCTGGGCATGTATATGTGCCTGTGGACTGAGGGGCGCTCAGTCATGATTTCCAACACCTGGTGTAGGCAGCGTGACTGCGTGGCCTTTGAGACCCCCACCCCCCACTATGGCAGTTGTCCGCTGAAATGACCCAGTGGCCAAAAAATGCAGGACATTGAGCACCTTCCCCAAGGGGCTCAATGCTTGGGAGCACAGGGTGTAAGGTCATCTTTCCACTCCCTGACCAGGTCTAGGATGATATGAGGTGGGAACCTATACCTGCCATAGACCTGGTCGTCAGGCATCCCAAAAAGGCTGGTCCGGGGCAAAAAAATGCAGGGCCTGGCTATTCTCCTCCTCCTGCGGTGTCCCACGATCAGTGCTGCGACAAATGGGGCATTCATCGTAGCTGTATATACGTGTTTGTTGTTGCGTGCACTTTTATACTGTGCACGGGACGCTTCCGCCTGCCTTCGTGTGGCGGACATGTTGACGCCTGTGGGCGGGTTTCCCGTATTCGATTCCATGAATACGTGTTGTTCGCGTGCGTGTGGGCGTTCTGTGTATTTCCCTGCAGTACTTCCCCAGTTACGCCTTCTTTTTCACGAGTTGTTCCCACTTCCGCGTGTTACACCCCGTGTCCCATCCCCTTTTTAGTGTGTGCGCCGACGTTGTGCACTTTCGCTGTGCGTGTCACGCACGGCGTTCAGGATGTTGCTGTGACATGTACGCCCGTGCGCACCACACCCAGATTTGGCGTACATCCCGCTGTAAACACGCACAGGCCCTTCCATGAATCGCACGCGTGTGCTTGCTTTTTCACGCTTGCGCCGGCTTGCGCCAGGATTTTTGGCGCACATTTGTTCCATGAATCAGCCCCTAAATGCATGAAGGTCACGGCGCAGGAATGTATTTAAGGATGGAGAGTGAAAGCCCGAAGAAGGAAAGAAGGCAGTGCATGAGTGAAGAAAATGGTATGAGAAATAGAGAGAAGTATATTGGACAGAAAACCATATTATGTATAGACAAGAGCCAGAACTATGAGAGGGTGGAGTAGGGAAAGTGATACAAATGTATTAATGAAAGAAACAGATAGGATTTATGAAAAGAAGAAAGATGGATGTTAAAATTGCCCAGAAGAAAGATAGGGGATTTGATGGGAAGGAGATTACTATTTTATTTTATTTATTTATTTGTTTTTGGTTTTAAAAGAAAAACCTTTACAAAAGAATAGTGCATTTCCTTAGATAAAATTACAATAGGATCTCGGAAACCAGGGAATAACTAGAATAACTAGAATAACTAGAATAACTGCGGGGGCCGAAGAATGTCAACCAGGAAGCTCAGTAGGCCATGTCATCTTTTGATACTTTGTTAGTATAGTAAGTTTCTCTGAGACTTTTACTATCGCTGCAGTGAGCATGATTTCCTGGCCGGAGATCAGTCTGTTCCAGAATGCATCTTGATTTAGACTCTCTTCTCTGCTTACAAATCTCCTCAGAAAAGACACTCTTGTGGCCCATGTGCCTTCGCACTGCAGCAGTAGATGTTTCAAAGTTTTGAGGTTCGAAGTTTTACAGATTTCGCAGAATTTTGTTGCCTTCTCTCCCTGGTTTCTTTGAGCCAATATTTCTCCTGTGTAGGCAAGGTTCAGTCGCAGTCTGAGAAAGCTGTTTCTTATCTCACGATCTGGGAATTTTTCCAGGTAACGTGGCATGGGTCCAAGTTTCCTGTCTACTATCAAGAAGGAGTTTAGTGTTTTTAGGTTTCTGACTCCTGTGATTGTTTCGATCCAGTCAGCCATTTTTAGTTTTTTTTTTTACTTTCAAGGGGTTTTGTAGAATGATTTCTGTTGGTAAATCAAGCTTGTGCAGGATCAGTCCAATCTTTTCTTCTAGGCTCGATAGTTGGTTTGATTTTGCTTTCTTTAGGTGTTGGTTTATATCGAAAAAAAGAGTGGCCTTGCTGGCTGTGATTATATTACGATAGAGTGACAGGAGTTTCCACTCTGCACGGCAGCTCAATGAGGTCAAACCTAGTTCGAACCTCAGACTGACTGACGATGTGCACATTGGTAACGAAATGGACGATTTCCAAATAAGGCCCTCAATTTTATTCCAATCGTAGTTCCACAGCAGAGGTTTTGCCTCCAATCCATAGAGGAGGACAGGAACTGCTTTACCTACGTAGAATTTCTTGAGTGGTGACAATGAAAATTTACAAAATTTTCCGTTTAAGTTTTTCATTTGCGCAATAATTTTCGAGGTCTTGTTGAGAATTGATGAGTTCACCTTGTTTACAGTTGGATGGGCTAAGACTTCATATCCCAGGTATGTGAGCTCATCTACTCGGGGAATTTCCTCGTTGTCCATCACCCAGATCCTTGATGTTACCTTTTTTCTTGGATGTTTGAAAATCAGGACCTTGGATTTTAGTGGGTTGACTATTAGGCCATTTAACTTGGCATATTCATTGAGTTTGGATAAAAGATGTTGCAGTCCTAATGCTGATCCATCCAATAGAACAAGATCGTCCGCATAGGCCAGCCAGTGTAGTCTTCTGCTGTTAATCCTGGGACAGATGAGCGACGCCGAGGCCAGAAAGTCTCCAATGTCTGATAAAAATAGGTTGAAAAAAAGTGGTGCACCCAAGCATCCTTGTCGTACCCCTTTAAGGACCTGGATTGCTTCTGATAGGTTGCCGACGTCATCCAGCCTCACTCTAATCGTAGTATTTTTATGTAGTTCGACGAGCATAGCCAATAGGGGGGCTGGTATTCCCCAGTTGTTCAGTTTCTGCCAGAGGAGTGATCTGTCCACCAGGTCAAATGCCTTGGACAGATCTACCCATGCCCCATACAGCGGCGAGCCTTCTTTCTCATTTGAGCTTTCGCTCAACAGGTTCAGTGTAAGGCCATTAAGGCTGGTAGAAAGACCCTTCCTGAAGCCTGTTTGGTGCGGGGGGAGAATCTCATTTGAGTCCACCCATAGAGAAAGTTCCCTCAATAATATTCTCATAAATATTTTACTGTCTATATCCAAGAGGGCTATGGGTCGATAGCATGTTGGACTTAGCCTATCACCCCCTTTAAAGAATGGAATAATCACTGCGTTCTTCCACGACGGTGGAAAAGTTTTTTCCCTCAAGATTCCTTGAAAGAGATGAAATAGCATTTTTGACCAGAGTTTTGGCTGATTTTTTAACACCTGATATGTGAGGCCGTTCGGACCTGCTGCTTTCGAGGTAGAGGATGATGTTATGAGTTCTTCAATATCCTCTTCGGTAAAATCCTGAGACCAGGTGATGTTGCAGATGCTAATGTCTCTTGAGCCTGTTGCTTCGAAGTTCTTGGCCAGATAGTCTACCCACTTGTGTTCCGGCACTAAGTTGCAAAGAGAACTATTTTGGCCAGTTTCAAGTTGATTTAGAACTGCCCAAAAATGTCTGCAATTATTTGTACTAAGAAGCAAAAGCATTCTCTCCCCATCCTCTTGTATTTTTAAATGCTTGTGATTCTTGGACCAGTTTCTATAAATTTGTTTGGTTTTTTTAAGTTTTTGAATACAGCCTAGAGGATCTTCTGCTCTGGTCTGTCTTATGCTTCGCAGTGTATGTCGCAGAGTTCTTTTCCTTTTGAAAGTTTCCTCGTCGAAGTGATGGAGATGTGTCTGTTTCCCCACTATTTGTACTTCACTTGGTCGGCAAATGGACCATATAAACTTTCCGAATCTTTCTGGATGTCATTTTTCGGCCACTATTGAGGGATGAACTATTGCTAAATGATCGTTCAAGTTTCCCCCCCTATGTTTGTACTTGACTACTTTCAGTTTCCCCTTAGAGCCCTCCAAGTCCTGTCTGATGCCTGGGTTTGTAGAACACTGAATTTCAGGAAAGTAGAGTTCCATCCTCGCGTGATCACTTCCCCCTTCCCAATCTAAGGTGAGATGATGTGGGTGCAGGGTAAGTGATGGTGAGGCGAAGATGTAGTCTATTATTGATTGCAACCTTCCCTGACGCCATGTTGGTCCGGGGTTGTCCGTACTGCTATCGTCTTCAGATATCATTTCGAGATCCCATGATTGAAAGAAGTACCACCATTGTTTACCTTTCTGAGTGGTACTGTGATTAGTTAAGCTATTTCTCCTATTTCCTACACTGATGAGATCTGTGTTCAGGTCCCCTGCTACAACGATCTGTGCTCCTATGTGATTAATCTTGACCGTGGAGAATAGTTCATTTAGAGTTTCTATGTAGTCTCGGAGTTTGGAAATGGCTGGGTTCCAATAGATGTTTACCAGAATGAGATTGGCCCGGCAGTCGCTCTGTCCTGTCTCTGCTTTACAGGCCTGGATGCCCACTGGATTATTGCAGAGCGTAACCACATTTTTAATGGCTGAATTTTTGGTTGCTATTATCATTCCTCCTGCTGGTCTTCCTTTGGCTTTTTGAGAGGCCTTGAGGTTTTGCACTGTGAAGCCCTCTATCTCGATGGGGTTAGCTAACCATGTCTCCTGGAATAATAAGATATCATTGCGCTCTAAGAGGTCGTTTTTGAGTTGCTTTTTCTTCAAAAAGCTTGGGCCTCTGGTGTTCCAGGAGACTAATCTAAGGCCCCTCCGACTAAAGACTGTTCTGCTCCTCGCCCAGTTTCTGGAGGATTTGCGAGATGATTTCTGGGAGTTTAGTTATCAGATCGTCTTTTAATCTGAGACCACTTGTTGCGTTGCTTTGGAGCCCTCTAGCAGTTCTGGCAATACCCACAGCAGTTGGTGCAGATTCCTCTCCGGTCTGTTTATGCCACCAGTGATTTCCAGATCTGCCTTCTTCCTCTGATTCATAAACCCAGAGCCCTTCTTTAGCCAGATCGTCTTTATTATTGATAAGCGCCTGTTGTGCCTTTCTTGAGGTAAGAGCTATCTCCACAAAGAATTTATCCTCCCTAAATGGGAAGGCTAGGTATTCAATGTCCTCTGAATCGAAAAGAAAGAGATTGTAATTCTTTTGAATTTCTGACAGTAAGACGGATCTACAGAGTGATGTCTTTGTACTCTGATTCTCTAGTCTAAGCCACAATCTTGGGATTGTAAAGTTTGATGCCGCTACTTCCTCTTTTCCTGCAGTAGGGATTTGTTGTTTTTGTTCGTTTTTCTCTCTTTCTCCATATTGAGGACACATTTCCAGGTTTTTAAATTTCCCGGACCCGTTCCAGCAGTCTACTTCACTGAATGAGAGGCTTGGTGATGTCACATCTTTGATGGCTGACACGGGAGATGTATTTTTTTCTTGTAATGCAGGAGCCTTTTTACCTGACGGTTTTAGGAAAATGGGGGCCATTTTTATAAATGCTTGCTTGGGCTCCCCGCTAAGTCCCTTTCTTGGTTCTTTATGTAAATTTTTTTTAGAAATATTGGAGCAATCTTGATGTTTGTAGAGACCGGTGTACTTTTTTGGTTGTTGGAGGCTGCAGATAATGGAAATATAAGGTCCGTTTGCATACCGAAATTTGATGTTTGAACCTTGATTTTACTAGGACTCTCCCTGCCCGTTGAGCACGTCTTTTTGCCCTGGATTCTCTCAGGAGCACACTTGCTTACGAGGGCATCATATACTATTGATGTTTGTGAAGAGTTGGTTACTGGAGATGCAATAGCGATGGAATCAGCTGTCTTTTCAGCTGTGGGAGTAGTTAGATTTTTCAGGAATGTGTTTGTCCCTGCTTTCTTTTTTGCCTTGTTTTTCTGATTTTTGGGTTTCTTCATTGTTCCACCTGAAGGTTGAGAAAAGGTAGCCTCTATTTGTTTGCCCCTTTTGTTCCTTTTGTGACATTTTTTCCTTCTCAATCTATGTGGTGCCTCGATATTCTGATTTAAACTGTCGGTTTCCTTTTCTTCCTCCTCTTGGGTTTTTTGAGGGCTGTTGTTGATAACTTCTATATAGTCGACATCGACATTTGCCAGCCTTCGAAATTCTTCCAAGATTGAGTCTGAGAGTGGTGTGTCATCGAAGAGATCTTTTGGCCCTTCTTCGTTTAGAGTCTTGTTCTAGTTTTGCAGTTTTTGAATTTCCGAGGGTATTATCTTTAAGAGTTCATGGGTGATTGAATTACTTTTTGCCCCCTCCTTCAGTAGGCTTTGAATTTGGGTGATGTCTAGCCCCTGTTTGATGCCCTCTATTTGTGTTTCCTTTAGAATTGGAATCAGGATGCTATTCATGATATTGTTTACAGCAACCATAGATGATTCGTTTTTCGCAATTTCCTGCGACATTTCCAAGAGATGGCCTGCTTGTGTTTGCACCTCTGTTCTTAGAAGTTCGAACACTGAGACCAGAGAATTTAAAACGTAGCTCAGGGCTGCCAGTGTGTTTTCAGATGCCATTGGAGGCCCTTCTGGTGAGATGGCCAATGGCTCTTCTTGTTGGCTACGGTTTCTCAGTGAGATTGCCCTGGTTCCTTGAGTTTTGTTTATTGAGGTAGCGTTTGCTTCTGGCCCCTCTGTAGATGTATTTGTGGCCGGGGTATTGGGTTTATGTGTTGATAATTGCCATGTAGTGTCAATAATGTCCTCTAGGTCATTGGTACTCTTGTTCCTTTTCCTAGGGAAGTGATCGTTGATTCTTGTCTGGATTTTTTCAGTTGTCAGAGTGTACTCTAGCCCTCTTTTCCATATTTTTTGAATGTTAAGATTGGGGAATCTTCCCGCTGGAGTTTGTTGTGCGTCTATATGGGTTAGAGTCTCCTGTGAGGTTACTGGATCTGCGTCTGAGACAATAGATGCCCCCCTCCCTGGCTCGCTCCCTGCCTCTAGGTAAGACCCATCTTGTACATCCATGTCTTCTTCAAGAGGTGAGCTGCGCAGTCTCATTACGGATGTTACAATTATTGTTTGATGGTGTTAGTGCGTGCAAGACGCGATAGTTATTTACCTGTTGGGTGCGCCTTAGACCGCCAAACAGCCGCACAACAGCCGATGGGCTTGTCTCCTACCGGGCTTAACGCCGCGAGGGTGGTAAACTCTGTCCTTTGAGTCCGCCCCAGATCACGTGATCAAATCCCGTGTCCAAACGAAGCCGCGCCTCCTCCAGGAAGCGCGTTGCAGTGGTCGTTACTGGCAAGAGTCTGGGAGAGAACTCGCAGTGCCAGATAAGATGCAAAAGGTAGGCCCGCTTCCAATCTCTGCGCTTTTGTGATTGAGAACACAGCGGAACGGGCGGCAAACTCCGTCCTTTGAGTCCGCCCCAGATCACGTGATCAAATCACGTGTCCAAACGAAGCCGCGCCTCCTCCAGGAAGCGCGTTGCAGTGGTCGTTGCTGGCAAGAGTCTGGGAGAGAACTCGCAGTGCCAGATAAGATGCAAAAGGAGATTACTAAACAAAGCATCAAAAAGAAGAAATAGCCCCTGGGGGACGGTACATAATAAGAACATTTAAAAAGTGGGGAGATTTGAAAGAGCAAAAGTGATACTCAAATAAGGGAAAAAGTAGTAGACCAGAACACAGAGGAAAGGCAGTCCCGCTTCCTTGGCCTTGCCTTAAAAGGAGAATGAGAGGAACTGGAAAGAGAAGTAGAGAGAGCAGCAACTGTGTCAATATTAAAAGTAGACAACCATGTGCAGGAACAAATGTGATGTTTGGGAGATGGGCAAAGTGGCTTCATCTCTTTCTTCACAGGTTTATTTAAACATCTTGAGTACATCTCAAGGTTTTCTTCTGTACAGTAACTCAAAAGGGGAATAGCATAGAGATGCATGAGGTGTTTGTCTGACAGTGAAGAGAGCTCAGGGAATCATGATGTCCCAATTACAGCAACCTGTCTCCAACAGTTTATGTAATAACGTAGTTTAGGTTTGATTGAACCTTTCTACCAGTCCATGGATCTGTGGTTACTATACTGATGTATACAAGGTTTTAATGTGGAGTATTTCCTTAACCACCTGCATAATCTTGGACATAAGGGTGGTTCCTTGGTCGATGAGGATTTCTTTTGGCAATCCAACTCGGGAAAGGAAAGGTAATGGATGTTTTAAAATGTGCTGATTTGTGTTGTTCCTAGGGGGGAATGCTTCAGGATACTGAGTAGCATAGTCATCAATTACCAAAATGAACGTGTTCCCAAATTTGGATGTTTCTAAAGGGCAAACTATGTCCATTGCTATGCATGAAAAGGTTACTTCAATGATCAGTAGAAGTTGTAAGGGAGCCTGTGGTACTGGAGTGGTTGCATTTTTTGACAGATATCACAAGACTAGACATAGCTCTTTACATCCACAAATACTCCTGGCAAATAAAACATTGGGATCATCTGGCTTTGCATTTTTCCAAATCCTTGGTGAGCTCTGGTCAAATGTGAATTAGCCAGCTCCAGCACTATCATCCGATGAATTCGAGGAACTACTAATTGGGTTTGGGGAGGACCATCCATCCCGAGGTACCCTCTGTAGAGTAAACCCATTTTGAGGAAGAAAAAGAGTCCAGCCTAACTGCATCCGGTTTCTTCCAACGTTACCCTGCCAAAGGCCTCCATAAGGGCAGAATCATTCCTTTGTGCAAAGGCAAGGCCAGGTAGGGGTTTGGTATTTTCAGTTTCCACTGGCTCTATCTCCTCCCTAGGAAAGTCAGCCTCTCCAAACCATTGAGAGCCCCTTGCCGTGCCCCTCTTGAGGAATTGTAAACATTGTTTGTTCTAGAATTCCTTGGGCTATGGTCTCCCCAGCCTTGGCCATATAAGGGTTAGACCCATGATTATGGACAAGGATTTTGACTTCTCCATGATAGTCTGGTTCTATTACAGCCACCATGACATCCAGGGCATACTGCCATGCAAGTCTGACCTGGAGACTAAACAAACATACGTGCCTGGTGAAGGATACATACCAAGCCGGTAGATAGTAAACATCTCTCCTTGGATGGGATTGGGCATTCCTCTACACTTTGAAAATCAAATCAAATCCTGTTGACTGTGGGGTTGCTACTGTGGTGGCTTTGCCCCTGGTGTTTAACTTGGTAAATAGCATGGGTCCCCAACTTCTTTCAGTCGGATGACATCTCACTTCTGACAGCATATGTGGGACGAAAATGTAAAAAAGGCCTATCCATTCACATCAGGGATTTTCCATACCTACCAAACTAAAGTATGGGTGTTCGTCAGTCGTCCAAAAGCCAAAAATATGTCCTCTGTCCAAAATCTAATTCTATCAGGCCCTACCACCATCAAAAAAGACCTTAAAGACCAGAGCACTGTGCTTCTGGTTAAGACTTCTCTTGGTCGAGCTCACTGGGCTTCTTCTCAAGGCAATGTTCTTATTTCCAATTTAAAAAAGTTTATTTAAAGTCAATAAAGAACGGTTCTTAATCTTCCTTGTGCGATCTTCAAGAGATTCTGTAATTTGTGGTATACATTTAAAATCTTAATATCTTTTTCAATGGGAGCCTTCTTGTATCATTTCTCCAATGACTTGTACGCTTTCTAGTGGTTCCTCCTGAAATAGACTGAATCCTCCAGATTCTGCTCTATTAATTACTTTCACAGTATCTCTTATAGGCCTCTCCAGACACTTGTGATTCTCTATACAACACTATGTTCACACTTCGGGTTTCTCAGGCTCCCCTAACTATGCTCACTGTGACTTCACTCGTTTCCAGTTGCCTTCTCCTTCCCTGGAACACCATGTTACCTTCTTCAGCTTTGGGGTGGGGCCCGAGGTTTGGCGTTTCGTCGGGGCGTCTTCCCGCTGGTTTCCCTCTCCAG
Organism: Ambystoma mexicanum; assembly: GCF_040938575.1. Classification (NCBI taxonomy): domain Eukaryota; kingdom Metazoa; phylum Chordata; class Amphibia; order Caudata; family Ambystomatidae; genus Ambystoma; species Ambystoma mexicanum. Next base: position 228,969,127 of record NC_090921.1, on the reverse strand, counting down.
TCTCCCAGTGTCTCTGTTTCTCAATCTTCCCACCTCGGCAGTCTTTGTGCACACAGGCTGAACGGAGGAGTCATGTCTTCCGATGAACCTGATATCAGCATTTGTTTGTGGGCTCTATGCTCCAAGCCACCACGGTTACCCTGTGGTCATGTCACCAAGATGGATGGTCTTCTTGACCCCATCCCTGTAGCGGTAGCTCCTGGCTCTATTTAGCTGGCCTTCCGACAGTCCTCGCTGCTCATTCGGTTCTTTTGAGCTGCCGCTGGCTCTGCGGCCTATCAGTGACCTGTCACTCCAGGATGTTCCTTCATCAGAGGCTCTCATAAGGTTATCTCGCTCCCTCTCTTTGGGTTCTTCGTCTCTTTAAGTTTTTTGCTGACTTTTAAAGGGGTGTTTTGTTTCTCTTCCATGGTTATGTGAAATCCAGCATTACCTAAAGTCAAGGAGATGGGAATATTATTACTGGTTGTTGAAGGTGGTACAGCAGTAAGTGTAAGCACCTTAATTCCCATGTAAGCAGTGTTTCTCACATTGGGCCTTTCTCATGGGTATGGGAGTCCTTGTTCTCTGGAGGGGAGTCGCTTCCAGCTAACACTTGCCCGAACCCATGGGCTTAATTATAGAGGGGGTGAAGGGGGACAAGTCCCACCCAACTTTTGTGGCATGCCTTTTTGTCCCCCTTATCTTTTGGTGGGAGGGCAGGGGGCCGCATTATGGCTGCCGCATTCATTGATCATGTAATTGGACAGCACGAGCCTGGCTGAGGTACCCAGCAAGGCTTGCACTGTTTCATTACATAATGCAGAGCTGAGCTGAGCTGAGCTGAGCTGCGTTTATGGTGCTGGAGGCCTAGGCTGCGGGCTGACCCTAGTGAAGGGTCACATTTAGGCAATCACATTTGGGGTATGGGGTGTATTTAGCATTGCAAGAGTGGGCGGGGGGGTGGATTGAGTCATGAAATGCAGTGTGTGTAATAGTCTCATTCACACACCCAAACCGCCCACCCCTGCCCAAATGTACTTTTTTGGTAACATTAGTTGCAGAAGGCATTTTTACACATAAAACTGCAGGATCATTGCAGATGCAGGAAACCCATCTATTAGAGCTCTGTCCAAGCTCTCTGGGGCAACATATATGGAAACCTCCTAATTTGCATATGGATTGCACCAACAGAAGTGACTTGGCAGAAAGGGACATTGCAAGGAGCATCATCAGTCTTTGATACGTGGCGGCACCATGGTAGTGACTTTAGAATACTTTGCCATAAGTAAGCAAAGTGGCACATACGTTTGTGGTGCACATTACCTAAAATGCACTATTTTTATATATGGAACAACTCTATAGTTATCTGGCTTTTTAATTATAATAGCATGATATATTAACATAAGCTTTGAAGTGAATCAGAATCACGTACAGAGCTTCAGATAAGACGCAGTGGGCCTCCGGCAGGTTGCCGCCAGACCCGAGAAAAATTACCAGCACCTGACTTCCTGGTAACACTGGGGTATTACAACCCCGGCAGCCGGGAAGTCAGGCGCCAGTCATTTTGTTAGTCCCCATTCCCATGGAGTCCAATAGGACTCCAAGGGAATGGGGACACAGGAGTACCGGCAGGTCTATTCGTACTGTGATGGTCCGGTAACAACGGTGCCGGTAGGTTTACCGGCACCGTTGTTACCGGACCGGCACAGTCATAATGAGGCCCAATGTGATTAAATGGATTGCCCAGGATCACACACTTTGGTTAAATGGTGAAACTGGGATGTGAAGAAATTAAGCAACTGTGTACATCTTCCCAGGTTTAGTTGATATAAATATTTATTAAGTTTTGCTTTACATTTCATCTGCTTAAATAATTATAGCAGGGCCTTGGAACCAAACCACATTGCATAATAAGCTAGTCTTTCATAGTAGTCTAACTGTACACTACATACATTGTCCGAGAAATGTGTTGAGGAATGAGAGTATGGCTTTAGTTTTATTCTCCCCATCCCACATGCAAAGTCACAAAAGTATCATGCAGAGTAACATAAGCCTAATACATCCCCCTTGGGTTTTAAAGCCATAGGGCCTCATTACGAGGCTGGTGGTAGGCTGCCGCCAGTAATGATTTTTTACCGGGCCCATGGAATGGGCAATTACCGGGTCATGCCGACCTTGGCGGACCCGGGAATTGCCCATTCCATGGGCCCGGTAAAAGTTGATCCCCATTCCCATTTGAGCCCTATAGTGCTCAAATGTGAATGGGCAGGGAGCTAACAATGGGCCCATTAATAACAGGCCCATTGTTAGCTCCCTGGTCCCCTCGCGGGACCCAGAAAGGACGTCTGGTCCAACCAGACTTCCTTTCCGAGTCCCACGAGGGAACCTCGTAATAGGGCGGAGTGGGTTTAATGGCACCGGCACCATTACTGGTGCTGTTAAACTCATTTCGCCCGCCTCGTATTGAGGCCCATAGTCATTATTTCATAAAGCATGCAACATTATGCACCCTTCTCAATTCTGATCACTCCCTGCCTTACAAATTTCTTAAGGGACAAAAGTACCTGCTAGTAGTCGCCACCTCCCTCCCATCAGTGCCTAATGGCTCACAGTCTAATGCTCTGTTGACAGGGAGAAACGTGAGTATCTCTGCTTCCTGGAGCTCTTTGGGACATTGTCCTGGCAGCGGGACACCTCTACCATTCGGACAGGGTAAGGTGTCCTGCTGCCGGGACAATAAGCGTGCTGAGAAGGAATTGCTCGGCACACATTGTCTTGCCAGTGGGACACCTTTTCCTTTGGGCACCATCTTTAAGGTGCCAAAAGGGAGTGCTGCCCCACTGACAAATGTCTGGTTTTGGACTCCCACTCAGTACGGTAGTGTTTGTGGTCATTTGAACACAAAAAAACATACCTTAAATTTAATGAGTTAGAATATTGCAAGGAATTAATTAAATCAGAATAAGCAACCTAAGGTGCCATTTTAAAATCTTGCAGGCATTCATTTTGTATTATGTTGATATGCTTGTTTGAGTCAGTGTCCTGGTGGCAATAATCATACACAAGCTCCCTTCAGCCTGTTTGCAGGCCCTTTTTAGGTAGAGGGGACACAGGCTTTTTTACTGTTGTCAATGCAGTGAATTCTAAAGACCAACTGTGGTGTTGTAAGTTTCAGAAGACTGCCATGTCTTTAGAATTGAATTTTAAAGATACGCCACCAGTCTTATGAAAGTTATAACAGAGCGTTGGCAATGGACTCTTGTGGTGTAGTAGTTTAGTGTTATCCCTCAGAGTCACCGTCCGCCCATCTTCCACCCTGCCCCTTTCTTTCAGATGTCATGTCCCCCCCAATATTTTCAGCAAAGTTACTCCACTGCCCGGACCCCTAGTGAGAGTCTTGCTTAGCGGACTGACCTTCCTACCCTCTGGGGGGGCGGCTCCCCCTGGGGAGAAGGGACGAATACTCTAGGTTCGTCACACTACCTGTGCTTTTTCTGGATTTATTTATTTTTTTGTATTGCTTGCAGAAGGGAAAAAAAAGCAGCAAACTAAAAGTAAAAAAAGACAATTCTAAAAGGCATTGGAGGAAGTGAGAGTCCTACAGAGCTCCCTTAGCTTTGTACGTCAGAAGGCAGTGATCACGCCACTACAATATCAACACTGTGGCCATGAAGCCCAGAGAAGCAGAACAGAACACACCAATATCAGTCAACAAGATCTCAGCCCGTACAAAACCCTGCACATCAGTAGAGCAGTTTCCACTTGGCACCAGAACATGGACATATTTGAGAGGTGCGGTTAGTTTCTTTTTTGGCCTAACAAAGAAATTAATCAACCAACAGTCAGACCACAAACACCGAATGAAAACAGCAGGGGGCTTGAGGTCTAACGAAACAGAGCGGCTGACAAGAAGTTCAAAAACAAAACCCACCGCTTTTCTAAGAGGCACGGTTTTCATTTCTGTGAAAAACTCATAATAGTCGTGCAACTTCCCTTCCAGATAACCCTCAGACCTGAGTGGGTGTGCTGAGTTAATGTGTGCCTTTTCTCAACACAAAGGTCTGAGCCGGCCTTCCCCTTCTACAGTAAACTGTGAAAACACACTGGGCCTCATTACGACCCTGGCGGAAAGTGACTGACCGGACCGCAACAGCGTAAATAGCGTTTCCGCCATTGCACGAAGGAGCAAAGTGCGGCCAATCACGACCCATCGGGCACGAGCATTACGCCATGGCGGAATCCGAAAGGCTGCGATGGCGGAAATGACCCCAAAACGGCCCTTACCGCCGCCGTACGCTGCACCAGGTGCAATACCGCCACCCATCTTAGCGGTCACCGTAATGAGCGGTAACCGTAACGAGCGTGCACCGCAAATTACGGCCACCGTAAATATACGGAAACGGAAGTAAAAGCATGTGGCCGGAACGGGAAACAGCACGCCGCACAACTATAAAATCCGAATCCCAACACAACCATAAAAAATCCGACCCTGACACACATCCCAACCCGTTAGCAACCCCAGTTAAAAAAATAAATATGGGAAAGGTAGCCAAGAAAGCGTGTGACCGCAAGCGGCAGGTACACTTCTCCCGAGAGGAACTGACCGTGCTCACCGAGACCCTCCAGGAAAATTCCGCCGTCGTCTTCTCCAGTCAAATGACCAGGACGGCCCTTGCCAACAAGAAGGCCATATGGGCCCTGGTGGCACAGCGCGTAAGTGCGGTGGGGACAACACCCCGCACGCCACAGCAATGTCGCAAGCGGTGGGACGACCTGCGGATCCGCGTACGCAGCATACTTTCTGCGAACAGGAACATCGCCACAGCTACCGGGGGGGGTTCAGAGTCGCCCATCAAGTTGACCCCCTGGGAGGAAATCTGCGCCTCCACCATAGGAATGGAGAGCATAGAGGGAGTCGGAGGGATGGAGAAAGGAGTGCCGACATCCGGAGAATCAGGTAGGTTGGCCAAGAGAAACAATGCGAAATCCACAAACCACGAACATGTGCAGTACCATGTGACCCCATAGTGCAATACATACTTTGCCCTGACAGCGCCCTCTAAAAGTCAGAATGAACAAACAAATCAATCAAGAAGCCATAAACAACCCCTACATGTGCAGCATGCACCCCCTAACTGCAGGCAGCCAAATGAATGCATCCTCAATCCACACGAAAATGAGACCACCTCCAAGGCCCAGTCCCAAATCAGCCACATGTACCACCCCAATGCATTTGATACGTTGCCATTCCAAATCCGACAGACCCATAACTAACGCTCGCCCCTCTTTACTCCACCACAGGGTCCGATACCAACGACGAGCTGCAGGACACCCCTACCAGCACGCCTGCAAAGAGGGCCAGGACCAACGTCCCAAGAGCCTCCACCTCAGGTGCAAGGATCAAGACACGGCAGCAGCAGGAATCAAGTGGCAGCACACTGGAGGGGACTGCAACAGGCACCCCAGCAGCCAGCAAGTCCACAACCCCAGCACCACAGGTCCCCCCAAAGAACGTATCTGATGGCACTGCCTCTGGTGGTAGCAGCACCATAGGTGACACAGCTGTCATGCCAGCATGCTCCGACACGGAAAACAGTGCTGGCGACGTAGGTACCATCCATGACCTTTCCCAATCCCCCTGCATGTTCCATCCCCTACACCATGACGAAACCACGCAGGGGCACCCTGAAGACGACGACTGGCCAACCCCCACAAGTCCTGTGCCAAGGCAACATGTGTTGAGCAGCCCCCCTGTCACACCACCGCAAATGTCCATGGCCCAGCAGAGGCAACAGTCCCTCGACCTGCTGATCGAGCAACAGCAGGAAGCGTCCACGCTACTCAAGGACCATGCAAATGAATGCGGGGGTTCCAGGGCAGCCATGGAAACATCCACCGAGACACTCAGGGCACAAATAGAGAAAAGTAGTGAGAGCCTCAGGGGAGAAATGGAGAGAAGCACCGAGAGCCTGAGAGCACAAATGGAGAAAAGCACCGAGAGCCTGAGGGGGGAACTGCATGCGACGTCCAAAGACGTTTGTGCTGAACTTGCTGCTGTGCGCCGTGTGCTCTCGGAGCTCTCACAAACCCTCAGAGACATGCATGGACGCGAGCAGGCAGAGACATCATCCGTGGCAAGTTCCGTCCAGGGCAGCCCCCAACGCAGATCTGGCAGGAACCTGCGCTCCACGGGCAGGGGTGCCCCTGATACCCGTAGAGGGGGCTTGCAATAGCGTCTACCCACGGACAGCATGCATATTTGGACACTGGTGTTGGGGGGGGAGGTAGTAGGGTGGAGGGGGTGTGTTGGGCTTCACTGGGTGGCGGGTCCATAGGGTGTATAAATCAAATCACATTAACAATACAGCACCTCATTATCATCCAATGACATGTGTGGACATTGATATTTGCGTACGAGGCCTTCATAGGCGTACAGTCCACAATGTGCCTGTACTACACACACACAGTGCCACAGGTCCCCTTTCCGTGTAATAGGCACCATGCGTGGTTGCTAGAAGCATGCATCTATGATGCTCTGTCGGATTGCACGTACATCCTGTGCCTCATGGACTCCTTGAGGTGCCTCCACATCCCCACCCTCATCACCATCATCATCTTCAGGTGCATGCAGTACAGCGTCAGGGGGCATGGGCACATTCCTACGTATGCACATGTTGTGCAGCATGACACATGCCATGACCATCTTAGAAACCTTCTCATGGCTGTACATGAGTGCCCCGCCAGACCTGCTGAGGCTGCGGAAACGAGCCTTCAGTAGGCCGAATGCCTGTTCAATGACCACACGGGTACGTGAGTGGGCATGGTTGTAGTCCTCCTCATGCTCGTTCTGTGGGTTCCGGATTGGTGTAAGGAGCCATCTCTTCAGTGGATACCCGGCATCACCTGTATGAGACGAATTAAGGGTGTCAGTGGAATGATAGTGCTAAGTAGCCCCCCCCCCCCCCTGCAAGGTCATTGACGCATCAAATGGGCCACGATGTCATGCATGGAATGAGACTCACCGAGTAGCCAGGATCTGTGCCCTGCGTGTCGCTCCATGTAGCGTGGTATTCTTGTGTTCCTCAGGACCATAGAATCATGGGTAGATCCTGGAAATCTGGCACAACAATGCGTAAAGATCTTGTTGGAGTCACACACCATTTGCACATTGATTGAATGAAATTGTTTCCGGTTGCGGTACTGGACCTCCATGGCATGTGGGACAACCAATTCTACATGGGTGCAGTCGATGGCACCAATGCAACCCGGGATGCCGCCAAGTGCATGGAATCCCACTTTAGCGTTGGTAATCTCCTGGTACGTGCGTGGTAGTGTGATGTGGTCGTCGGCGTGCTTCAGGAGGGCATCGTGCACTTGGAAGAGTGTCCGTGAGAACAGTGGCTGTGAAATGCCATGCAACTGTCCCACTGTGTGCTGGTAGGTGCCTGTGGCCAGGAAGTGGAGTGCAGACACCACCTTCAGTAGGGGTGGGATGGCGGTTGGGCTATCTATCATGCTCACGAGGTCAGCATGTGTCATGTCCACAATGGCGATTATGGTGTCCCGGTCCAAACGGTAGAGGGTGTGGATCTGCTCAGCAGTGAGGTTGAACGGATCGGCTCGGAGGCGTGGGATTGCGGGCCGCCTGCGTGGTGGTAGTGGCAGTGCTTGTGGGCCTTGCTGACCCTGCCTTGCCCTCCTCCTCCTCCTTCTCCTCCGTCTCCCCTGTGCGCCCGGTTGTTGTACCTGTTGTTGTTCGTCGTCTTCTTGTAGTTGTAGCACTTGCAGTGCTATCTGGTACCCCAGGCCCAACATCGCTAGTCCTGCCGGTAGCATTTTGGAGTGGGAGTGGTTGTGGGAGGGGTTTGGGTCTGCAATATATGTGCTGTCGGCCTGTATGGCCTCCAACTGTGCTGATTGAATGAATCTGTGGCAGATGCAATCCCTTCTGGCCGAGCACGTCCCGCACGTAAGGCTGAATTTGGCCGCATGGCATCTTGGGATTTGAATCATGTATCAAATCCCGATGGCAGTGTGATGTACTTTGACTGATTTTCATGCTATGCTCCCATTGTTACACATGCTATGATTGCAGCCGCTTCCATACCTGTGAAGAGTCAGTGGTATGTAGGGCTCGATCGATGGCCGACCCTCATGCAGCACAGTAACGTACTTCACCGACGGGCGTGGCGTGCCATTTGTGATTGCAGCCAGTTAGCATCATGACACACAGCCGCACTACATTGATGTAATTGTGAATGCAAGCGTTCACAGAAGCCTTTTCGACGTAATGTTGCAAGTGAGGAATTCGAAGGCCAGCATTTTGGGTTTTGAAGTAGCGGCGAGGATACGCCCACAGGTCTGGCTGGAAATGTAACGTTCTATTGTAGTATGTCCTTGGGACATGGCCCATAACGAGCAGGCAATGAATGATATGAATTGAATGGGATGCGCAACAGCGTAGTGGACGATAAGGCAGGACGTTCCCAAATCCATCTTGCCTCACAACACTACAGATCCGGCCAGGGGCACAGTGGTTTTTGCGGACTGCATTACGCACAGACGCGATGGAAGTTTCACATATTATGTGAGTGAATATTCATGCGTTTTCATTGCGGGATGAGGGAATGATGTGTGGATGCATGGACTGATGATTCCGTTTAGGGTCTGCCATGTACATGGGTTTTTTGATTCACTCCCCTTCCCCTGCGTTATGTGATGCAAGGCTGCCATAGTGGGACATACGTCTATCTGCCCTTGTCGGATCCTCCCTGTCTCGACGCGCCTTCATACACTTGTGTCTAGGCACGTTACTAATCCCATGTCATGGGTTCTATCTTGACGGACGCATGCACAGTAACCGACGTTGCCAATGGTGTATTTAGCTCGATTGGTTTCGTTATGATTCGATACTGATTTAGGGGTGTGTATATTCCTTTGGAGTGGGCTAGCATGCATATGGGTGTGGATTTGGTGTGTTGAATGAAGATTGTAATGCATCATGAGTCCCGTAATGCAATCGGTTGATTTGTGTTTCTTTTGGGTGACAGGTATCTCCTGCCCTATTGCAGATGCCATCTCTACGCCACTCCTCCAGATGGTTTTTACTCTCGACTCCTGCAGCTTCGGGTGAATCAGTGGAGCACCATTTCGATCATATGGGACGATCGCCAATGGGCCACATGCCCTTACGCTGTACTGGTGGCTAGGTGCAACATTTCGGCCTTTCAGCTCGACTAGTGCCTGCCTCATGGGACGGACCTGCGGTTCTTGCCGCTTCCATGGTGCCTTTTGGAACGTTGATGTAGGCCCTGTGTGCCATGATGGTACAGGGCGTCACACAAGTGGAAGCCGGTCAATTATTGCAGATGCAGCCCTCGGTGATGATGGTTGTTTTGGTGGTATTTTGCAAATTGCTGTGGGGCCTTTGTCATTTGGATGTGCATTTAAATTGTATTCCGATATTTGTCGTGTTGCGTTGTTCTTTGCAGGTGATGTGGCGAATTTCGCTTTGTGGCGGTATGTATTGCGTGATGATCTGCATTGTGTTCCGCCTTCTGAGTTGAGTTGCGTGGTACAGTACTGGCCGCGTTTGCCTACGTAGCACAGTATGGTCACGGATAGGGGCTGCCATTGTGACTGTTTACATGATGTGCTGTTCAGGGGCGGGGGATTGGCTTTTGGCCGACTGGTGCCTGTCAGCCAGGTCGATTGGTGGAATGATGGGTTGTTCAGAATGTGGCTGGTCACAGGTGACTGTGTTTGCGTGCGTTTGTTGGAGGGGGACTGGGGTCATGTCCATTGGAATAGCTTCTGTATTGATGCCATCTGTGCCCTGCAGCTCCCATCGGCCCCTCTTGGGATGTGCCTGGCTGCTCAGTCACTCTGCCGACTTGTGTGGTACATGCTTCTGCTGATGGTTGGTTTGTTTACTGGCATGAGTACAGGGCTGGTGCAATCCCCCTCAGGATGCTGTTTTGGATGTTGCCTTGCGCTGGTGGCAAGCGATGGGGGACTACTGTTGTTTTGTGTCATGTGTTCTTGATTTTCATTTTGATGTATTGTACCTTCACATGCCTGTGCTGCGTCAGTACGGCTATGGTGACATGCCGTACATGGATGCCCACTCACGGGGCGCTTTGAGCCCCTGCATGCTTTTCTACGTTGGCATGCATGGGTGAATTGTGGATTTCACTGGTTGCATAGTGTGAGTACATTGCGCCTGCCAGGAGTTGTGCAATGAGGCCAGGGAGTGGAGTACAGGCACTCAGTGGGCCATTTACGGTTGGTTCGCGTTGCCGTATTTCTCGCCATGGCGGAATGGTACTTTACGACGTGCTTGATGGCGTTCAGTACATGTCCGCTAGGGTCAGAATTCGCGTACCGTTGCGCCATGGCGGTGATTCCGGTTTTGCAAGGCGCGCGTGCGCGTACTTGGTGCAGTTAGCGTTGCCGTTCACTGCGGTGTCGCTAATGGCATCGTACTTTACGGTGACGGGTCATGATCGCAACGAGCGGTGTTCGATGGCGGTATTGCATTTCCGCCATCATTTTTCCATTTCCGCAAGGGTCGTAATGAGGCCCACTGTCAAAACACGTGCTGCAATGCTACCTGCCTTTACTCCGGGACAAGATGCCCACATCACAGAATGTACTCTTCCTGTTGCCTCATATGAGCAAATCCTCATGTTATAGGCCTGGCTTGGCATATCTGAGGCACATTTACATCCTGCGTGTTGTTTGGCTGCACTTCCTGGTGGCTCGGTTAGCAGCCATTTTAGGGTTAGGAAATTGTTACTATTTCTAGAGGCGTTGGTTAACATGGGGCATGTTATGCACTCTGGCTCGCCACATTGCCAACCACAGTTGAAAAGGACTGTCCATTTCCAACCATTGTCGAACATAGCGAAAAGTTGACAACCGTTACTAACCATTGTGAAGCATCAACAACTATTGTCAGTCACCCATCAGCAACCATCGACGACCACTGTGAGTCAACACTAACCATAGACAACCACCTACCCTGTCTGACGGTTTCAGGCCATAGCCAACCACCACTGTCTAAAACCTGCCCACAGCCGACATTAGTTGACTATGAACAACCACAATCGAACATTGCAGACCAACGCCATGCAGGCTCTTCTAGGTCTCTCGGCCATGTACCTGGGAGAGGCCTGCATGACCTAAGCAGTACTTAGCAATGCCAACAAGTTGCGTAAACACCTTTAAATGTGTGTGTGCACCTGTAACTGTGTAATATAGAACAACAATTTTAAATTTTTTATGTCTTGCTATGTGTGATTTGTAAAGTGCCCATCTGCCTTTTTCACTACTTTGTGGCACTATTGTGCCTAATTTACAAATCGGCACATAAGAGTGAGAATCTGTCCAAAACTGCACCAAAGAGAGAAGCTTAAAGTGCTGCGGCTGAACTCCCAAAAGGTCCGGGATTTATGTTCACCACTGAATCTGTAGATCCCTTTTGACAGTCAGGGCGCTCACTTTGGTAATGTGATCAAGCTAAATCCCCTGAGCTGAACATGGCGGGCTAGGCTGGGTGTCAGAAGCAATGTGACGTAGAGAAAAGTGCACACACAAAATAATTCAACATGCGCTCACGGAGCCCCCAAACCACCTTCCCAGATCCAGGAACATTCAAAGAGGTCCCAGAACCGTAGTGACCCCACAAATCTCCCTGCACGTCTCAAACATTAATTTAGATTCAAGGCAGTTTTGAGAATTTTGTGGTGATTCAAAAATCAAGGGACTCCCCATATCCAAATAACTCAGTAAGGTAGCTCAGTAGGTTAACTCACCTGCTGCAGACATCTATATGCAGATTGAAGTTTGAATGTGGACAGGGAAGGCTGCGTTCCTCCCTCACCTAAGCACAGTAACTCTTATTACCTGCTTCTATGGTAACCTACTTTTGTTGACCTTGGTAGGATGAATGGCAGGCAGTAGAGATATTTAAGACAAATTGTTAACCAGTGATCTATCAGCTATTTTACGTGTTAAACGTGTACTGTGCCAGCACAGACTTGGCCCATGTCATGAGGAGCAGCAATTCCTGTCCCGAAGGAATGGGTTGATTTGAGGAGATTGTGGCTGCATGGATGCTGAGCATCTGCAGAAACAAGGGACAATCCATGGAAATCAATACCGCCATGAGGCCCGCCCTTCTTGCAGCGGCAGCTGTCATTGCAGATCCATGCACCTGGAGAATGTCCAGCCTCCTGCACACATGGCAGAGATCTCCATACATTGAGCACTTGCCTGAGCTGAAAGGCAGGGGAACCCAGGATTTGTTTCACTACATCCATGCAGTGCAGATGCATTCCAGACACAGTGGCCCTCATTACGACCCTGGCGGAAATCGAAAAACGATGGCGGAAATGCAATACCGCCATCGAATAGCGCTCGGTGCGATTACGACCCGTCACCGTAAAGTACGATGCCATTAGCGACACCGTAGCGAACGCCAACGCTAACTGCACCAAGTACGCGCACGCGCACCATGCCAAACCGTAATTACCACCATGGCGCAACGGTACGCGAATTCCGACCCTAGCGGACATGTACCTAACGCCATCAAGCATGGCGGAAAGTACCATTCCGCCATGGTGAGAAGTACGGCATCGCGAATCAACCGTAAACGGCCCTACTGAGTGCCTGTACACCACTCCCTGCCCACATTGCACAACTCCTCATAGGTGCAATGAAGTCACACTATGCAACCAGTGAAATGAACAAGTCACCCATGCATGCCAACAAACAAATGAATCCAGGGGCTCCAAGTGCCTTGTGAGTGGGCATCCATATCTGCCATGGCACCATTGCTGCACTGATGCAGCACAGGCATTTGAAGGTCCAAGTACAGCAACATGAGCAGAAAAATGAGACAAACAAAAACAGAATAGACATTTAATGCACCACAAAACCACCAAGGGCCATACAGCCATTAGGTCATGAACTCATAAATACATTTCAGTATTGTGGGCTGCATCCGCAAGAAATGACCAGCTTCTGCTTGTGTGACGCCCTGTTCCATCATGGTACACAGGGGCTACATTCACGTCCAAAAAGGCAACACGGAAGCGCCTAGAACCGCAGGGCCGTCCCATCAGGTAGGCACTAGTCCAGCAGAAAGGACGATATGTTGCTCCTAGCCACTAGCACTGCGTAAGGGCATGTGGCCCATTGGCGATCGTCCCATAAGATCGTAATGGTGCTCCACTGATTGACACGAAGCAGCAGGTGTCGGGAGTAAAAGCCATCTGCAGGAGTGGCGTACAGATGGCAGCGGCAAAAGGGGAGGAGATACCTGTCACCCAAATGAAATGAAAAAGAATAGTATGGCCATCAGAACTACAATTGTATAACTCACTTCAATGATCACACTAAATCTACAGCCATATGCATGCTAGCCCACTCAAAAGGAATATACCCACCCAAAAATCACTTGCGAATCACAACCATAAAAATCGAGGTGAAAACAGCATTACAAACGAGTGTTTGTGTGCATGCGTCTGTGAAGACAGAATCCATCAGATGGGATTAGTAACGTGCATAGACACAAGTGCCTGAAGGCGCGTCGAGACAGGGAGGGTTCAACAAGGGCAGAAAGACGATGGTCCCACTATGGCAGCTCTGCATGACATAGCGCAGGGGAGGTGGATAGATTCCAAAAAGCCCTGTACATGGCAAACTCTCCATCAAAACATCTGTCCATGCATCCATACATCATTCCCTCATCCCGGTATGAAAACGCCTGATTATTTACTCACATCACATTTGAAACTTCCATTGAGTCTGTGCGTAATGCAGTCTGCAAAATCCACTGTTCTCCAGCCCGGAATTCTAGTGTTGTGAAGTAACATGTATTTGGGAACGTCCTGCCTTTTTGTCCACTACGCTATTGCGCATCCCATACTATCCATATCAATCATAGCATACTCGCCATGGCCCCTGTCCCAAGGACATTAAACAATAGAACGTTATATTTGCAGTCAGACCTGTGGGCGTCTCCTCGCCGCTAGCTGAAAACCGAAAGCGCTGTCCTTCGAATTCCTCATTTGCAACATCACGTCGAAAAGGCATCTGTGACCGCATGAAATCACAAATTCATCCATGTAGTGCGGCAGTGTGTGTAAATGGCAACTGGCTTCACTCACAAATGGGACGCCCCGCCCGTCGGTGAACCTCGGTACGGTGCTCGCCCAAAGGGGATTGCAGCTGGCACAGGTGGAATGAATCACCACAGGTGGAGGCCATACAGCCTGAAAACACATAAATTGCACACCCAACCCCCTCCCACAACCACACCCACTCCAAAATGCTACCGGCAGGACTAGCGATCTTGGCCCTGGGGGACCTGATAGCACTGCAAGTACTCCAACTTCAAGAAGAAGACGAACACCAACTACTACAACAACCGGCCGCACAGAGGAGACGCAGGAGGAGGAGGAGGGCAAGGCAGGGCCAGCAAGGCCCGCCAGCACAGCCACTACCACCACGCAGGCAGCCCGCAATCCCACGCCTCCGAGCACATCCGTTCAACCTCACGGATGAGCAGATCCACACCCTCTACCGTTTGGACCGGGACACCATAACCGCCATTGTGGACATGACACAGGCTGACCTTGTCTGCATGATAGATAGCCCAACCGCCATCCCACCCCTACTGAAGGTGGTGTCTGTACTCCACTTCCTGGCCACAGGCACCTACCAGCACACAGTCGGACAGTTGCATGGCATTTCACAGCCACTGTTCTCACGGACACTATTGCAAGTGCTCGATGCCCTCCTGAAGCACGCAGACGACTACATCTCTCTACCACGCTCGGAGCAGGAAATTACGAACACAAAAGTGGGATTCCATGCACTTGGCGGCATACCGGGTTGCGTTGGTGCCATCGACTGCACCCATGTGGAACTGGTCGTCCCACATGCCATGGAGGCCCAGTACCGCAACCGAAAACAATTTCATTCTCTTAACGTACAAATGATGTGTGACTCCAACAGGATCATTACACATTGTTGTGCCCGATTTCCTGGATCAACCCATGATTCTATGGTCTTGAGGAACTCTACAATACCACGCTACATGGAGCGACACGCAGGGAACAGATCCTGGCTACTTGGTGAGTCTCATTCCATGCATGATAATGTGGGGTATGTGATGCGGCAATGACCTGGCAGGAAGGGGGGGGGTGCGTACGTAGCAATGTCATTCCACAAACATCCTTTATTGTCCACATACAGGTGATGCCGGGTATCCACTGAAGAGATGGCTCCTTACACCACTCCGGAACCCACAGAACCAGCATGAGGAGGACTACAACCATGCCCACTCACGTACCCGTGTAGTCATAGAACAGGCATTCGGCCTACTGAAAACTCGTTTCCGCTGCCTCAGCAGGTCTGGCGGGGCACTCCTGTACCGCCATGAGAAGGTTGCAAAGATGGTCATGGCATGTGTCATGCTACACAACATGTGCGTACGTAGAAATGTGCCCATGCCCCCTGACGCAGAACTGCAAGCACCTGAAGATGGTCATGATGAGGGTGGGGATGTGGCAGCACCTCAAGGAGTCCGCGAGGCACAGGAGGCCCGTGAAATTCGTCAGGATATCATAGATTCATGCTTCTAGCACTCACGCCTGGTGGCTGATACATGGACACGGGACTTGTGGCACTGTGTGTGTCTGGAACATGCACAATATGGACTGTACGCCTATAAAGGCCTCGTACACAAAGATCAATGTCCACACATCTCATTGGATGATTGTGAAATGTTTATAGCATATGTGAAATTATGTTACACACCCCATCGACCCGCCACCCAAGTGAGCCCAACACACCCCCTCCACCCTCCTACCTCCCCCCCGAACACCAGTGTCCAAAGATGCTCATTGTCAGTGGGCAGACGCTATTGCAAGCCCCCTCTCCGGGTATCAGGGGCACCCCTGCCTGTGGAGCGCAGGTTCCTCCCAGATCTACGTTGGGGGCTGCCCTGGACGGAACTTGCAACGGATGATGTCTCTGCCTGCTCACGTCCATGCATGTCCCTAAGGGTTTGTGAGAGCTCAGTGAGCACACGGTGCACAGCGGCAAGTTCAGCACATACGTCTTTGGACGTCGCATGCATTTCCCCCCTCAGGCTCTCGGTGCTTCTCTCCATTTGTACTCTCAGGCTCTCGGTGCTTCTCTCCATTTCTGCCCTAAGCGTCTCAGTTGATGTTTCTATGGCTGCCTTAGTACCCCCACATTCATCAGCATGGTCCTTGAGGAGCGTGGCCAGTTGCTGCTGTTGCACGATCACCTGGTCGAGGGACTGTTGCCTCTGCTGTGCCATGGCCATTTGCGGTGGTGTCACAGAGGGGCTGGTCACCTCATGTTGCCTTGCCACAGGGCTTGTGGGGGATGGCCAGTCGTCGTCTTGTGGGTGCCCCTGCGTGGTATCCTCATGGTGTACGGGATGAAACAAACAGGGGGATTGAGACAGGTCATGGATGGATCTTACTTCGACATCCCCGTCTTCTGTGTCGGAGCATGCTGCCATTAATGGGGTGTCACCTATGGTGCTGCTGCCACCAGAGGCAGTGCCTTCTGTGGCATCCATTGGGGGGACCTGTGGTGGTGCTGTTGTGGGCATGCTGGCTGCTGGGGTGCCTGTTGATGTTCCCTCCTGTGTGCTGCCACTTGATTTGTGCTGCTGCCGTGTCTTGATGCGTGCAGCTGAGGTGGAGGGTCTTGGCCCTCTTTGCAGGTGTGCTGGTAGGGGTGTCCTGAAGCTCGTCGTTTGAATCGGACCCTGTGGTGGAGTAAAGGAGGGCGAGCGTTATTTATGGGTCTGTGGAAATTGGAATGGCAATGTATCACATGCATTGGGGTGGTACCTGAGGGTGATTCGGGTCGGGGCCTTGGAGGTGGTTTCATTTTTGTGTGGATTGAGGATGCAGTTGTTTTGCAGCCTGCAGTTAGGGTGTGCCTGCTGCACGTGTAGAGGGTGTTTTTAGGGTTTTTAATTATTTATGTATTTAATGTGAGTTTTAAAGTGCGCTGTCAGGCCAATGTATGTGGACATTCTCCTGGACATGTGTTACTGTTGCACTATGTGGACACATGGTACTTCACATGATTGGACATTGTGGATTTGGCATTGTATTAGTTGGCCCACCTACCTGATTCTTCGGATGTCTGCACTCCTTTCTCCATCCCTCCGACTCCCTCTATACTCTCCATTCCAATGGTGGAGGCACAGATTTCTTCCCAGGGGGTCAACTTGATGGGTGATTCCGATCCTCCCCCGGTAGCTGTGGCAATGTTGCGATTGGCGGATAGTATGCTCCGTACGCGTATCCGCAGGTCGTCCCATCGCTTTCTGCATTGCAGTGGGTTGCGGTGTGCGGTCCCCACCGCACTTACCCGCTGTGCCACCAGGGCCCATATGGCCTTCTTGTTCGCAAGTGCCGTCCTGGTCATTTGCGTGGAGAAGACGACGGCAGCATTCTCCTGGAGGGTCTCTGTAAGCACGGTGAGTTCCTCACGGGAGAAGTGGACCTGCCGCTTGCGGTCGCACGCTTTTTTCGCTACTTTTCCCATTTATATTGCTTTCACTGGGGTGGATGACGGGTTGGGATGTGTCTCAGGGTAGTATTTTTAATGGTTGTGTTGGGATTCTGATTTTATAGGTGTACGGCGTGCTGTTTCCCGTTCCGGGCCCATGTTTTTACTTCCGTTTCCGTATGTTTACGGTCACCGTACTTTCCGGTTGCCGCTCATTACGGTGACCGCTAAGATGGGTGGCGGAATTGCACCTAGGGCGCCGTACGACGGCGGTGAGGCGCGTTTTGGGGACATTTCCGCCATCGCGGACTTTGCACTTCCGCCATGGCGTAGTGCTCATGCCCGATGGGTCGGAATTGGCCGCACTTTGCTCCGTCGTGCGATGGCGGAAACGCTATTTACGCTATGGCGGTCAGGTCAGTCACTTTCCGCCAGGGTCGTAATGAGGGCCAGTGTATTCATGTAGTCATGCTCTTTCTTTTGGTTGGGATCTGTCTGTCTGGCTCGATCCAAAGTTAAACTGCGGCCGGCAGAAAGAGGGCCTTGAGTTGGGATAAACCTTACTGCACCAAGAAACAATTCCATGTGTAGTTTGTGCTATATCAGTATTGCATTCCTTCCTATTGATGTTTAGTGATTTAGCTCAATGGGAAATAATCCTACTGCAGGCATCTCTGTGTAACTATGTATGACAGATGTGAATGCTGTCAGAAGGAACTCAGCTTTTCATCCTTCTGAAGTGGATGGAATGAGTACCACTGAATCTGGGAAAGAATCTCCTAATATTCTGGCAAGATATACTTAGTTTGTGCTGTACACAAGTATATGCACTGTGAAAATGATTTAGGCTGATAGGAGAGCTGTCATATAGAGTGTGGACTTAAATGACATTGCTTCCAATGAACAGCCATTATCTCCTATGGACCCTCATTGTGTTCAATGGACTACAGTGATTTCAATGGGCTGGAATTTTCTAGTACACCAGCATGCTGCTCAGCCACTCCCCAGATCCTCTTCAGCAGACTTTTAGGTTTGTGACAGATGGAAAATGTTATATTGCTTGCTCCCCTCTCCCCATCTCGATGATTGAGGAATGTTACAGGCCTCCTTCTCTTCTAAGCAAGAGACAGCCAGCCTGTAAATAACCACAGGAAGTCCGACAGGCAGTTTCTGGACCCTGCATTAATTTATTTCTATAATTATTTTTACAAACTCAGAAAAAAATGGTGTGATTTCATTAATTGCTAATTGTATTGTGTCATTTTAATATTGGGAGTGTTGTTGGAATGTCCATTCATATGTTAGCACTTTATTTCTAGGTTTGTAGGTATAGGTTTGTTGTTTCTACACCATTATCTAAAATGGTCCTCCCCCAGTGGCCCTCACCACCACATCCACGTTGTCGGTGCCTGTGGTTATTTTAGCCCAAGCCCCTGTTATGTATGTATGTATTTATTTTTTGTATAGCGCCGATAGCCCGCGGGCATCAGGGCGCTTAGGCATACAACGAAAAACAAAACAATACAATAGGAACGTCTGCGCTAAGCCATGAGGTGGTCATAATCCCCCGTATCCCAGTTCATCATCTGAAAAGATGATTCTTCAACCCTTTCCTAAAAACAGTAAGGTTGGTAACGGTTCTGAGTGTTTCTGGAACACTGTTCCACAAGCTGGGGGCCTGCACCAAAAAGGAACTGCCCAGCCCAGATTTCAATTTAAACTTGGGGACGATCAACAGACTTTTACCCTTTGAACGAAGATTCCTACTGGGGGTATGAAGCACTAACCCCTTTTTCAGATACTCAGGAGCAGAGCCGTACAGGCATTTATGCACCAGGCAGAGGGCTTTGAATTTAATACGCTCCTCCACTCTGAGCCAATGCAAGGCTATTCTCTCTGCAGTAACATGATCTCTTTTCTTCAGATTTTTTACCAGCCTAACCGCGTTGTTCTGAAGCACCTGACAACTAGAAACATCCTTAGAGGAGGCCCCTAATAACAGGGCATTGCCATAGTCAAGCCTTGATAGTCTTGGGTGTGGCTTTTTCCATGGAGACCTTCTGGAGAGAGGTAGCCTGTGTTCTGCTTTCAGGCATGTCTGTAACATGTCACACTGCTACTGGAATCCTGTCCCTCTGAAAGGGCTTGAAACCTCCTGTGTGCTGCTTTGCTGCTGTTCACCCTGCCATGGCAGGGACCACTGCAGGCGCTGTGGTCGCTTGACTTCATGTGAGCACCCCAGCTCCATGCGAGGCTGTTCCAGCAATCTATATTTGTATTTTACAAGCCGTGGGCCGATCCCCTGCTTTGCAGTCTGTTTGGGTTGTTTGCTGCCTGCCCTGGGGTTCCCCCTCTGTTCCTTCTATATTCATGCGCATGTGCCTATGCTTTGACTTATGTGCTTTGTTTAACCATAGTGCAGCAATCTCTGCTGTTAATAGGTGGAGCTTTGGTCACTTTTCAATAGGCTCAAATTGTATGCGGTATATCTGTGATACAAAAGTAATGTAGAACTAAAATTGCGACAAGGTGGATCACACATATAGATACATGTTATTCTGGTCTAAATTCGGACAATTAACGTTGATCAAATTTGTGATTTTGTATTAAAGCCCACTCTGTAGAATAAATATGTGAAGGATGTGAACACAAATAAGACTAATACTGTTTAAATAAAACGTTTGTAAAATATGGACTTTAAATCAAATGGAAATTTAAGTACTCTAGAAAGAAGTTTGACAATAATATTTGACCATAATATCATCATTAAACAATTTAGAGACAGTGGGCCTCATTACGATCCAGGCGGAGGACCATGGTGCTACTAGCACCATGGTCCATGCCGGTGTCCGCCACGGCGGAATGGGGAATTACCATCCCATTCCGAGGTTGGTGGGGCGGTAATTCCCCATGTCACCATGGCACTTCCCCATTCCCATTTTTGCCCCATAGGGCTCAATGGGAATGAGGAAGGCGCTAATAAAGGTACCTCAAATTGCGGTACCGTTATTAGCACCAAAGTCTCTTTGCGGGTCCCTACTTTAACGGCTGGAAAAACCAGCCGTTAAGGTCAGGTCCCGCAAAGGGACCTCGTAATTAGGCGTTAAGGGTTTAACGGCGCCGACACCTTTTACGGCGCCGTTAAACCCTTAACGCCAGGGTCGTAATGAGGCCCAATACCTAGTTGGTAAATGGATCTATACAATGATGTTTAATAAAATGGTTAACTGAGTCACACTAAAATGCTGCAGTTACATACCGACTACACAGGGTAAATTTATTGGCAACAATTTATTTGAGCTTTAGAATTCCATTATAAAATATATAAATAATATATATAAAACTAAATCATTAAGAGTAAATTTGGCTGGCAAAATCTATAGCACAAGATAACCCAATGTAAAATTCTTTCAAGCTCTAACGATCTTCAAAACCATTTCAAATTGGCTTCTAGCAGAAAAGAACAATGATTTCATTGTGCATTACGTTATGCGTGATGATGTCATTATGAATATAAATAAAGGGCTGTCATTTTGTGTGCTGGAACCGCACAATCTTTGCCAGAAAACGGTCAGATGGACAACTGTATTCAGGTCCTTTTCTGCTCATAAAGCTAAGAACTGCACAAAAGCAAAATAATGTCATAATCCAGCCCGCATCTTTGGGTTACACATCTTATTCAAATTGTATTTGTTTGTAGGATGTAGAAGAAGTGATTTAGAAGAAATTAAAACTTACAAACCACAATGCCTAAACATACCAAATTGTCAAGAATCGGCAACCATTAAAGAACAAAACAATTTAAAGGTATGCACAATTAAGGTCTATCTACTTTGCATTTTATAATGGTGTTGGAGACACTGCACACATTTTATTTCTATGATATGCGTTTAAAATAGCTTCTGGATGCAGAAATATGTGTATAAATGTGCAATTTAAAATTAAGATGCATTTTAGTAAACTAGTGTCATTTTATATGAAGAATCCATCAATCTGGAACAAATGACTAAACAAACTTTCAAAATTTGTTCCATTCTATAGATATCAAAATCCTCCTGACGATCCACCAAAAGTGGTGGGGAAACACGTGCACAGGTAAAAAGATATATAAAAGAAGTGGAATACTAAAAATCAAAAAAGGAATCTCGATGAGCTAAATGAGAAACCAATATTATTATTTGGGAATTTAACTTGAACAAAGGACAATTATAATTTGAACTGAGGAAAACAAAATCTCAATGAGTTAATTGAGTAACCAACATAGTTTTTGGATATGCAATTTGAACAAAGATTGACAACACTTTGAACAAAAGAGATTTATGAAAATTCTTTATTTTGGAATTTGGAAGTTAATTAAGAAACCAGTACTATCATTGACAACATCCTTTGAACAAAGGTCTAATTTAAAAATAAGCATTTGGAAGATGTTTCGGAGAAATCTGTAATTACAATTTTTTTGAATCAACATTGATTATAATGAGCTATTTATTCATTTCCAACAAACTATGTTCATTGCCTGGTGCATCCAACTACACTATACAACCGCACATTTTTTTATTATAATACTTTTGGGCAGACAAGAAAGATTGGTTGTAAGGAAGACAATAAGAAATAACTCAACATCATCTTTAATCATCGCCCTGGGAGGACATTAGATGCCTGCAGCACATTTCTCATGATAAATCTTTGTGATACAGTTTAATTGTAGTAGTTCTAAACACATCAAGAGGTCCTCCACTTTTGCCAATGCATTTCTGTATGCCCATGTTTCTGAGGTTCTGAGCACTGATTTGGTATTTTAGACAGTTCCACTGGGGTTTAGGACTGTTTGGTCTGTTTTAAGCACTGCGTGACTCTTTCAACAGTGTAAATATGCTGTAAAGAAGTTTACCCTGCCTTAAATTGTGTGTTTGAAAATAGCCTCTTGGGCTAAAAAAGCTTCTCTTTATTATTCACTGCTCACACACAGGATTGTGGGTCAGCTTGGCCCTAGTGGTTTTGATTAGTGAGAGGTGTGATGAATCAGTAATGATTTACCCCCAAACCCTGAACTGGGACCTCCCACATGTGGCCAGGGGAAGGCAATGCTTCCCGATCCTGACCCTGGGGGTATTGTTCTTGGGAGGATCAAATGGGGGAGGAAAAAGCCAGGATGAAGGGGAAATGTTCCTGTTTAATTTCCACAAAACCCTAATCTGTTGATGGCTTATTGCGAAGCAGAAATAGTTAAGAAAACTAATTTTGTTATTTGGGACTCCAAGTCCCATAATTCCCTCAGTACTGGGACGGGGAAGAGGGATGCAGAGCGACCAAGTTGTAGTAGTCAGCTAATTAACCTAAATGACCCACACCTGAGGGAGACTGAGAGGATTAAATGGCCCCCTTTGGTGCGGGCTGGAGGGAAGATGAAGATGTCAGAGAAGCAGAAAAAGAAGAAGCAGTGTATGCTGTGCGGGCCGTGTCTACAGGTGGAGCCAGGATTAACAGAGCGAGAAGACACCGGGACCACTGAGGGTCCTAAGAGGGTTAATACCTTATCCCCCTTGCAGAGGTTGTGCAGCAGAAAGCTGGCATGGTGGAAGTTGCAGAGAGATCTCCGGTGACTGGGTCACGCAGGATATTCGCAGGAGCTTGGGAAGCTCTGAGTTGGGATGGCGGCGGTGACAGAAAACTATCAGAAACTGTTTTCCAGGTCCAGGAGAGCCACAGAAGCTAATGGCCAGTGAGCACCGAGTGATAATGACTTACCCAGTGAGTTTCCCACTTGTAAGTGGTAACGGAGTGCTCGGGTGCTGTTCGCGTGCGCCTGGTCAGCCACGCTGCTCGCGTGTGCATGACAGAGGTGTTTCTGTTGAATACTGTACTATTAGGAAACCACAGAGGTGGCAGTTAATGAAACAACGCAGCTGGGATGTACCTTTTGTGAGTTTTTGGAGATCCCAACAATCATATGAGAAACCAATATTAAGAACTAAGGCATCCAAGCAAAGCCAAAGTCAAAAGAGAGCTAAAGCCGGGCCAATTGAGAATAATAAGCAAGGCCAAAGATAAAAGAGTGCTAAAGCTTGGCCAAGTGAGAACACCAAGCATTGTCATAAGCTGGAGTGCAGTAATCAGAACCCCAAGGGCTATAGGACGCCCTACTCCTATGTTGAGAGGAATGTGCTTAATCTAAACCCACATTGCCAAAACCAAGGTAGTCAAAAGGAAAGACTGTATCCTATCTACTGTTTAACCATTGGTGAAAAAGGGAGAGAAAGGTGGCAAACATGCTGCCCTTCTGGAAGAGTTATCCAGAGGGAGATGAGCATTGCTTGTAGAGTGCATTTTCTATTCCCTGAAAGCTGCATTTTGACATCAAGAAAAATGACTGAAGTTGTTGTTATTCTAAAATTGAACGTTATCATTGAAGCACTTTTTATCTTGTGTTGTTTAAGAATAAACGGGCAGGCGAGTGTACCCGTAAGGGAAGAAGTGGATGCCCAGAAGAAACCTGGTGAAAGGATAAGCCAGGTAGTAGAAGGTGCAAGTGCTAAGGAGTGGTACCAATAGAGAACAACACATTGAGTTGGGCCTATAGCATAAGAGTTGTGAAAGCTGGTTCAAGACAAGATACTATTCTTTTTGCAGTTAAAATTGTGGTTAAGCATCCTGACCAGACTATTTGTTGCAACTATAATTGTGAAATAGTGCGTATTCCAGGAGGAGAGCTTATGACCTTTTCAAGGTACTTTATTGAAGCAACAGAACTTTGTGAATTTCAGTAAAAAAACTTAACAAATATACTGAAACTTTGTGTTGAATCGGATTTCCTTGTGCTTCTTTCGTTTGGAGAAAACACTTGTTTGGATCTGGGGAATGGAAGTTTGCCCAGACCACGACAAGAGACATTGATCAGACTGTTAATGAGGTCATATATTATATAATGTTGTTGATTTGAATTGCCATGTATTTCCTTTTTTGCTTTGATTGTTGTGTAAGGGTGAGGATTAGATGTCCCTTGGTTAGAGTGTTCCCCTTATTTCATTTCAGGGGGGGAAATCCTTGTTAGGAGAGGGATAGTGAAGCTTTTGTTCAACCTGTTTGATTTAATAAAATGGCAAAAGTTGAAAACTCTCTACAAAGTTGTCCGCCTCACATTTCTGCCCCTCACAGAGGAGTCTTGAAAGTTGCATGTAAAGTGTTTTTAAAAAAAAAGATCTGAACTGTATGTAAAAGGGAGCTCATTTTAAATCATACATGTGAAAAAAGCTCATAATTCAAGAAAGGATAAAAGGTAAATAAGATCATGTACTACAATGCTTTAATAAAAAAACGGAGAGTTCATGTTGTGTGGTATAACAGACATTGCTCTGTAAAATATAAGTGAAACACCACTCACTGTTTGCATTATTGTAATTTAGATGCAAATCTGGCCACTCTGTTTTAGTGTTGTTTACTTGCCTGTGTATGTAAGCCTGTCACTGAATGTTGTGCTGATTTCTATTAAAATATCATGTTTTGTTTTTCTCAAGTCTAGTATTTTTGCATTCACATTCATTTGCCTCAAATTTGCATTCTGGCCACCATTTCTGTCGTTCAGTATGTGCTTCCCCAACCCCTGCCTGCCTGTGCTAGGCTAGCCTAACCCTACTTTGTCACACACTCAAGGAATCACAGGTGACCCATTTATCGCTTTCCCTAACACAAAATCTATGGAGGCATGCCATCATCATTATCCCTGAAACCTCAGGTAATTGCACAATATTAATATAGCCTTTCAATTACTCTTTACACTTTATTACACACAAACAAACTTTCTTTATTGAATTTCCAATAATGTGATGACAGTACATGAAGGTTTACTTGAGCACCATTTCTTTAGCCAGGGACCAAGTCCTGGTTGATTACATCACTATACATATACTTTCAGGTAACATACAATAGAGAATACACATTATCAATGGTAGCTTGATCAATCGGCATTGGCACTCAATGGGTTCAGGAGCAGCATTCCCCAGATTGGCTGAATTCTCCTGTCCCACACCCACCCCCATTAACATACCGACATTCACCATATCGAGAAGCTTCTGGAAAGACCAGGCTTATTGAATTGTTGCTCCCTCTCATGCACACATTCCTGAAATGGGGTCCAAACTCTAATAAAGGTTGGGAAGTCTCCAGCAGGCAGGGCTGTTTTTTTCTTCAATGCTAATACCCCTTAAATCTTACCCCACCACTGAAGGATAATTTGGCCCTCAGCATTTTTCAAAAATTGAGATGATGTTTTCCTGGCCACATTCAACAAATGTGTGATTAGGGCCACTGTATCACGCCTCATGCCACCACATTTCTTAGAAAGACTACAGTCAGGTACATGGGTAGTAAGAATCCTGTTATGTCCTTAATATGCTCCAGGATTTCCTTCCAATACATCTGTGATTTGCTACATGTCCACTGCATGTGTCTCATGGTTCCTACCTCACAACATTCACTGCAACAGAGAGGGGAAAACCGAGAAGCCATTTTGAAATCATTTCCAAAGTAAGGTAGCAGCGGAAACATATCTTGTGCATAGATTCTTTTATCTTACTACCTTAGGGAGGCCTTAGGCGTTCTCTCCCAAATATATTCCAAATCCTCTTGTGAAATTTGCCTCCCTAGTTGTTCTTCCCAGCGTATCATGTAAGGAAGCTTATCCCCCAGGGTATCATTGTCAAGAAGCTTCTACAATCGATCTCGGATCTGTGCCCTCCACCATCGAAATTTCCAACCCCTTTGGGACTTCATTAGAAGCTTGCATTACCCCTCTGTTCAAGATCCAGTTGCGGAGTTGGGTATAGCGGAATCTTTCCTATTCTTCTATGTTATACTTCCAGTTGCATTCCTGAAATGTTGTTGGTCGACCCTCAATGGGCCTCATTACGACCCTGGCGCAAAGTGTTTAACGGCGCCGTAAAAGGCTGCGGCGCCGTTAAACACTTAGCGCCTGATTACGAGGTCTCTTTGCGGGACCCGACCTTAACGGCTGGTTTTACCAGCCATTAAAGTAGGAACCCGCAAAGGGACCTTGGTGCTAAGTACGGTACCGCAATTTGCGGTACCGTACTTAGCGCCTTCCCCATTCCCATTGAGCCCTATGGCACAAACATGGGAATGGGGAAGGGCCATGGAGGAAGGGGGAATTACTGCCCCGCCAACCTTGTAATGGGGTGGTAATTCCCCCTTTCTCCATGGCGGAGTTGGTAAGTTAACGGCAGGGACCATGGTGCTGTTAGCACCATGGTCCTCCGCCTGGGTCGTAATGAGGCCCAATGTATAAATCGGCTAGCCGATTGATCACCTTCCATTCAATCCTGGTTAAATAGGTTGCTATCAGCCCTGGACAAAATCAGGGTTTTGGGTTATAGACATGAAAGGACCCATACTTTGAGGAATACCACAAGCACGTAATGCCCTACGCCAGAAGGTTATGGAACATGCCATCAAAGCTAAGAGTTGCCCTCATGTATTTCTCCCCAAACTATCCACAAAATGGAGTTCATACAATGGAATGGTCATCACGCACTGTTCCATATCCTTGCGACCCTTAGCTCCCCTATCAGATGACTATTGCAGCATGGTGGCCAATTGCACTGTAAATAAATACTTAATTTCGGGGATTCCCAAACCCCCAACAAAAGATCCCTTGTCAAGATTTCCCTCGCCATTCTAGGTCTTTTCATATTCCAGTTTAACAGAATTATTTCCCCTACAGACGTTTAACCATTCCAACTGGAGTCTGTATTGGTAAGGTCTGCAACACGTATATGACTCCTGGTAGCAGAATCATCTTTACGCCATTATTCTTGCCAACCAGCCCAGTTCTTGTAAATCCCATCTAGTAAGGTCCTTGACTTCCATAAACCTAGAATATTATCCCCCCATAGGATCAGGTCTGGCATACCCCATGGTAATGCACACTCCCTGTTTCCCACGTAAGGGGGTATAATCTAGAGAGCTAGTCCACTACGTCAGGACTCTCACTCACATTAAGTCCCTTGGACCTCGATTAGTTTACAGAACATCCTTCGACTTCCCCGAAATCAATGAAAATTCCCATCGTCAGGGGCAGAGTATACTCTGAGTCCCTCAGGAATTAAAGTACATTGTCCGCATATAAGGCTATCTTAAGTTGGGTACCCCACATTTTACCCCCAGGATGTTCTCAGATCCCCCAATCAGACAAGCCAAAGGCTCCATGGCCATTGCAAATATCAGGGGTGATAATGGGCATTCCTGACGAGTACCTCCAGCGATGTGCATAAGGGGGGGGTAAACTCTCCATTGACGCAGATCATTATAGAGGGAATCTGGAAGTTGGCCAGAAGTTGGCCAGAATCATTGCCATAAACCCTGGACCAATGCCACATGCCTCCTGGGTCAATTTGCAAAACAACAACAGTCGAGTCTATCAAACTCTTTGTGTGCATCCAATGCCATCACCAACATTTTGTGTCCCGTTCTCCCTCACCATTCCATAAGGTTGATAGCCTGTCTGATGTTGTCATGCATAGATTTACCAACTATAAACAACTATGGTCCAGATGTATTATGTGTGGGAGCACTTGCATCAGACAGGCTGACAAGATCTTGGCATATATATCTTTGCATCACCATTAAGGAGTGAGATGAGCCGATAGCTCTTGCAATCTTTTCCAGGTTTGAGGACCAGAATCATTGTTCAGTGCCCCATATCTCTTGACACAGTCCCCTTTCAGGGAACTGTGTTAAATAATTTAGTTAAATAATTTAGTTAGAGGTTTGTGACAAACCAGGGAGAGAAGGAACAGATCAGAACCTTACTCAGAGCCAATTAAGTAATGGTGCAGCCAGCCAGGAAGGCTGAGAGGATTGTGATGTCAGCAGCTGTCATGAATGGAGGGTCTCCCTGGGGAAAGACATGTCTCTGGTCCAATGGTGAATGAAAGAATGGCTTAAGAGGTGCTTTCCTTGAATAATACTGGTTTTTCCCAACTTGACTATTATTATTCGTTTTTTCCTGGTGGTAGGTGTCAGAAAGGGACGAGGAGGCAGGAGATCCCCATGAAGAAGCCGCCGCCTATGAGTGGGCTTACTAGGAGAAGAGACTAGTTCTGGATCGTTAAAACGCTCCTGTTGAGCATAGTTAATAAAACAGTTAATACTTGTGTGAGTTGAAGTTGTGGAGTCGACCAGCGAGCTGTGCTGGACTGCTGGCCCGGCCCAGAAAAGGTACCCCGACTGACAGTGCTGAGGCTCCGTCAGCTGTGCGAGCTACAGGCAGCGTGTGCCTAACAGCCGGGAGGAGATTGCTCCTTCGCTCTGGCCCCCACCATTGCGAGGGAGAAGCTACGCAGCGAGGAAGCCGAAGCCGCAGAGGTCAGCTGGCGCCGCGGCCTCGGAGGAGACGAGAAGCCGAGCTGTCATCTGACAGCTGTTGCATGAACCTAAATAGGAGACAGGGTGGAAGTCTCCGGAGGCAGTCCATCATCTCACAGGGGCTGCGGAATTGATGAAGTGAACCGAGAAGAACGTTGGGTCCATGCAGCAGAGCCGAGTGATCCTGTACTACGAGCAAAAGAGGTGAGAAGGGGAAAGCCTCCACAGAGTGGCGGGTGGAGAAGAGAAAGCCAACTTCTGCATTGACTTGAGTGATAATTCGATCTATGAAGGAAGGCTTGGGGAAAAGATTAATAAGCAAAGACTTTCCAAGTAAACTCTAAAGGTCTGAAGTAAAAGGGGCAAATCTTTGTTGTGAATCTCCACGTCTGCCCACCTGGGAGGGGATGTCTTCCACGCTGGTCAAAAGGTCCAGCCACAGTGTTACGCCATGAACATTAAGGCCCGATGCCCAATGACCAACAAAGACATTTTTCCCTGAAAGCCTAAACTTCTCATGTTAAATAAAGACTGCCTAGAAAGGGAGAGTCGGAGCCATCGCTACTGCTAGAACATAGTTTGCCAGTATGTTAAGTTAATAAAACATCCTTGTTTCAATGTAATCTGTCTCAAGCGTGGTCTCTTCCCAGCCGCATCCTTACCAATTTGGTGGCAGTGGTGGGATAGACCGGAGCACGATGGAGGAGCTGATAAAGACCTTGAGTGAGGGCCAACAGTTGCTGCAGCAGGCCCTACAACTACAACTCCAAAGCCAATAGGCGCAGGCCGACAGACAAGCTTTTCAACAGGCGTTGCAAGTTCAGCAAGCCCAGTTGTTGGAAGCCACAAACCTGAGAAACCACACACCTGTGCCAACGTCGGTCATTCAGAAATTTTCCAGTGGCGAAGACCCCACACACTTCTTTTTCAATTTCGAAAGGGTAGCCAGGAGGGTAGCCAGGAATGCCCAATGGCCCGCCGAGAGGTGGTGTCATTACATCGCACCACTTATGACTGGCGAGATGCAGAGCGCATATCAGCAGTGAGGTCCTTGAGCGACTTGGGCATGACAAAGAAGCGTACAGGATCAAGTTTCGAGAGGCTAAACTCATGGCAGAAGAGACTCCCCGCCAGCTTTTCTATCGGATAAAAGAGTTGGGGGAAAAGTGGATACAGACAAACATCTCAACAACTCATGAAGAGGCCGAGAAAGTCACATTGGAGCAGTTTATCGAGGCTTTACCATTGCCAATGCAGAGATGGGTTAGACAACAACATAGACCCACTTTGATTGAGGCAGTCAATATCGCCTCTGCATACCAGAAGGCCGGTCAGGCGAAGCTAATGAGTTACCTCTCCACTCCTAAAGCTGGGGGAAGTCAGACGGGTATGAACATCCGACCCGTATCTACCTCTCGTTGGCCAAACTCGATGATTAAAAAACCTGAATGGGAAGGAGGGAGACTTCGGCCTATTAGTGAAGGCGTGGGACCATCACAGTTGACCAGACCTCCCAGCCTCAGTGCAAAGGGACCAGAAACGCTTCGAGTGTGGCGATTGGGGTCACTTAGCAAGACTATGTCCCAGAAGAGCTAAACCAGAACCTATGGAGGTGGAAGTTCTTGAGACAGTCAAGGATATCAACCAGTGTGAAGCTGCTTTCAAGCCGGAAGATCACGTACCCTTATGCATGTGAAGCCGAGGTAGAGGGACGACCTGCCAGGGCAATGCTGGATTCGGGGAGCTTACAAACAGCTGTGAACCCAGAGCTGGTAGGTGGAGTTGAGAAGTTGAAGGAAAGAAGCCCCATCAGATGTGTGCATGGTGATGTTAGAGAGTATCCAATCAAGGCTATCCAGGTTAAGCTAGCAGGGGAACAAATGACTGTGAAAGCGGCGATAATGCCTGCGCTGCCGGAACCCTTGTTAATTGGCTCTGACGTACCTGATCTTCCTCGATTTATCCGAAGAATCGAGAGTCAGTGGTTAAAGGAGGCTCCGTTTTATGATCAAGAAGATACATCACAAGACTATAAGATAAGGAAGAGCAAAAATCAGGTGGGGGAAAAACAGGCATGGATCGCACAGAACATGTGCCCCGTAGACGTAGACTGGAGACTAGATGAACAAGGGGATAGTTTCCGTATGGCCCAGGAACTCGAACCCCTCCTGAAGCATGCGAGAGACACAGCAGGAGTGGATACGAATGGAAAAACTCCCCATTTTATTAAAGAGAATGGGTTATATTATCGGCTGACTAGTGCCCCTGACAAAAGAACACTCCGACAACCGTTGGTACCCAGCAAGTATTATCGACCTGTTCTTGAAGTCGCCCATCTGCAAAAAGGGGAGGGACATCTTGGAGTGGAGAAGACCACACAGAAAATTTTGGCAAGGTTTTACTGGCCGGGAGTTTTTGGACAAGTAGCACGCTTTTGTCAGCAGTGTCCGGAATGCCAAAAAAAGAATCGACCAAATATAGCCAAGGCTCCGCTCCAGTCCATGCCTCTAATATTAGAACCCTTCCAACGAATAGTAATGGATATCGTCGGACCGTTAGAACCCACAAGTAGAGGGCACAAATATCTGCTGGTAGTGGTAGATTACGCGACCAGGTATTCCGAAGCTTTTCCCTTACGCTCCACGACTGCGCAACAGAGATGTCATGTCCTCGTCCCATTCATATCGAGAGTGGCCATTCCAAAGGAGGTAGTTACAGATAGAGGTAGTAACTTCATGTCAGAGCTATTGAAACAAGTATGCGAGACCCTACACATCCAACAGCTCAGAACGGCCGTTTACCATCCCCAAACGGACGGCCTGGTTGAGAGATACAATCAGACGATAAAGCAGATGTTGAGGAAGACTATACAACCAGGGGAACGAAATTGGGATAGAGTATTACCCTGGATTTTAATGACATTGAGGAATACACCTCAATCGTCGACGGGTTCTGCCCCATTTGAACTGCTGTTCGGGAGACCAGTGAGGACCCTGTTAGATATCCTGAAAGAGCATTGGGAATAACAGGCTCACCCTGAGATTACCCTAACGGAATACGCATCAGAACTAAGAGCAAGAGTGGAGTAGCTTCAGTCAGTGGCACATGATAACCTGCAACAAGCTGTGGGGAATCAAGAGCAATATTACAACCACAAATCACGACTGCGTAGTTTTCAAGTTGGGGATCAGGTCCTTGTGCTTTTGCCCACATCTGAAAACAAAATGCTGGTGTCTTGGAAGGGTCCGTACACTGTTGAGAAGGTGTTGGGGCCAGTGACCTATAAAGTGCACCAACCTGAAAATAAAATCCCTCTTCAAACCTATCATGTTAACTTACTAAAGAAGTGGGTGGAGCCAGAGGTGACGATCGCTGTGATTAACCTAGAGGAGGGATCGGCGGAGTACCTACCGACTTCTGAGCCACCACTTTGTAGAGAAGCTTTAAATGTCAACCCAAAGCTGGATCCTAACCAAAACGAGGAACTATCCAAGTTGTTGGATCTTTATACAGAGTTATTTTCTTCGGTGCCGGGAAGAACAACGTTGACGTGCCATCGAATTCAGACCGTTCCAGGAGTAAAAATACGAATGCGGCCATATAGAATACCAGAGGCCAGATTACAAGCTGTAGAGAAAGAGGTACAAGAGATGCTTCGATTAGGGGTGGTGGAACCCTCGCATAGCGATTGGTGTTCTCCTCTCGTGATGGTACAGAAATCAGATGGGAGCATTCGATTTTGTATGGATTTCTGGAAGCTGAACGAGGTGTCCAAATTCGATGCTTATCCCATGCCGAGGATCGATGACCTACTAGAGAAACTGGGAGACGCAAAGTACCTGACAACAATTGATCTGACCAAAGGGTACTGGCAGATTCATTTGTTCCCTGGGGACAAGGAAAAGACTGCTTTTGCTACTCCTAGTGGTCTGTTCCAATTTACCGTCCTCCCGTTCGGTCTTCATGGGCCCCAGCCACTTTCCAAAGGCTGATGAACTACCTGATTAAAGGTCATGAGGGTTATGTGGGGGCATATTTGGACGATATTGTGGTCTATAGTCAAGGTTGGGAGGATCATTTGAAACATCTAGGTGCAATGTTTCAAACCCTGAAGGGGGCAGGATTACACATAAACCCAAAGAAAACAAATGTGGCCAACTCGCATACCAGATATCTGGGATATTTTGTGGTGCAAGGAACCATCAGGCCGTAACAGGAGAAGGTGGAGGCCATTCAGCAATTACAGTTCCCTGCAAATACAAGACAGGTTAGGGCATTTATGGGATTTGTAGGATATTATCCTTGGTTCATACCACACTTTTCAACTCTTGCAACTCCCCTGACAAATCTGCTGAGATCGGATGCTCCACCAAAAAGCGAGTGGAGAAATGTTAAGACTGAAGGGGCCTTTAAGGCGCTTAAGACAGCCCTGTCAGACAAAGCTGTTCTTCATTACCCCGACTTTAAGCTGCCTTTTTATCTGCACACAGACACTTTGGGAACAGGCCTCGGGGCCGTACTCTTCCAGAATAAGGGAAAGGACGAGCGACCTTTGTTGCAGTCCAGAGAAGACCCAGTGTGATTGATCCAAAACAATTTCGAAGATCTCTTTCTCCCTCAGTATTTGACGAAACAGGGATATCACATAAGCTTCTGCATGCAGGTGTTATTATGCCGCATCCGGTTTTCCACAGCTTCTTGTTTGGCTAGGAAAAACTCCATTTGGTGCTCTAGAGCCTTTACTCTTTCTGCTAAGTCAGCCATCATGTGCTTGCTCACAGAGTGTAACTTCTACCACCTCAGCCTAGGTTCCGCAGTTCTCACATGTTTATCACGATATGCCATGGACTAAGCCTAAGTGGGGGCATTATCTTTCATCTTCTTGATCTCTGCCACATGAACTGTGGGTCCAATTTCGGCTGAGCTTACAGAGAGTTAAAAGTTGGTGATTCCTTTTAGAGGATTCCTGGGGCTACATAAAAGATTTGATATCAGATTTCAGCCGATTGACCCCCCCCTCTGTTTAGTTGTGATTTTAGGCATTCTGTGTCACTGCTAGGGTGCCCCGTTTCTTTGGATGAATGCGGGAAAGCAATTGATATCTCAGAGCAGCAGGATCCCAGTTCCGAAACAGATTACTGTTAGGTGAGCCCCAAGATGACCTCTAAGTAGTGCACAGCACATCTCCTAGTGCCCTGCCGAGCCTTATAAGCACCCATATCCTGGGTGAAGCGGGTGCAATCAGAATGGGAACATGGATCTTCTCCTTTAGGAAGAACTCCAGACAGAAGATGGGCCTCACATCAACATATGACATAGAATTATAGGTTAGCATCTATTAGCATAATTGTCCCGTGAGTATGGTGGTGGGGTATCTCGCCTCCTGCCAATAGAGCAGTATGCTAATCCAGCCTCTCCCACTTGCCCAGTCTCAAGCCACCATGGGCGATACATAGAGCTGCATATGGTTGTATAGCTGTTTGAGCCTCTGGGGGTTGGTGGGGTCCGTCACCCACCAGAGTGGCTTACTCCACCTCTCTAGCTATTAGAACAGCATGCCCGGCCTGCAATCACCTCTAGGGGAGTCCCGACCTCCCCCACCGACTCACTGGAGTCCATATGGGCCAACGTTGGGCTGGCTGTTCCCCCATTTCTAACATATCTGGGGGGAGGAACTCCCCTCAAAGACGGCTGTAGGACTCCCTCAGGATTCTCTGCTCCGGGCCGTCTTCTTCCTCACCCCTTCCGTTCTGTCCTCAGGGCAGTCTTCCTTTGCTCTCCTCGGTTGCTGCAGGAACGTGGCCTTAGCGGAGCCAAGTGGTTCCCAGCATTTCTCCGTTCATTTCTCTCGTTGTGTTTACTCGGGCGAGGTCTCAGAAAGCATTACCATACTGTCAGTTGTGGGGCTCAGAGAGGTGGCCGCCATCTTGGATCCACATCAGAATTGCATCAGACGTCCAAGCTCAAGTCGGTCTCAGGGGACAGGGAGAGTTGTCCGAGGGTCAAAGTCTTCCAGGCGGTTTCAGAGTGCCCTCATAGAGGGGGTAGGTCGACAGTGCTCACTCAGTCAGTGGACAGGGTCATGACAGGCCATGGACTCACGGAGCACACAGAAGAAGTGGTCTCGTGTTTTACCCCACCTATTTCGGGACATAACCCAAGAATGGGTATACTTAGAGGCTTCTACTTTTATTGTGTGCGCCTTAAAGTGTAAAGAGTGAAAAGTAAAAGGAAGGTTACATTGATATAGTATATATACACACTCCACAAACTGAACTGTTTCTTGGCACAATATTAGGAGCTATTTGCAAATCACTGGTACTCGCTTTATCAACGGTGGAAGAGTGAAAGGCTGGGTCCACCGCATTTGCATTGAAACCAGAGATCTATATGTCCACACTGATGTATGCAGCAGGGCCCTTAACTTACTAAGCTGCCTTAACAAAGAGAAATGGGAAGGAAGGTTATATGAATATAGTGCAATTTCCTCTGATCCTGCACGCAATGCTGCCTGCATGCATGGCCACTGATCAGAAATAATTCTTATAATGTATCCTTAGGATGGCGTGAATATTTTATGACAGTTTGTTCAATTTGCACCACCAAACCTAGCATCGTCCTATTTTTCATGCCTCCCAACATTCTGCATGTCATTCGGAGATGATCACCCAGGCCTGGTTTATGCTTTGTATTCCGATACTTGTAGCTTTGCCTTTTCTTTTATAAGTCCAGGAGTAAAAGTCACATTAAGCAAAAAAGAGCAGTGCATGTGCACTTCTGGAATAATATGGAGCATGCTGTTAGCTGAGGGGCAACACGTTTGGCTTGGAAGCAAGACAAAGCAGAGCACGTTTAAAAAAGATTAATTCATACACTTAATGGAAGCTTTTGATCTGTGCTGTGCTAGGGCCTGTGCTAAGGATGCTGTGCGCTATGCAAATTGCAGCATAAAGCTTTTGGCTGCTGGGTTTCTATGAAATGTTTTCTTTATGAAATCACTTTTGCTGATTTAGTGCTGCCAGTATGTGAACTTATACACTACAGTATCAGTTTTAAGATGTATTACCAGATGTTTTGGTTTGCATACGGTCCATGAAACAACCCGACATTTCATCGATTTTAATAATCACCAGCAATCCCGCCGTATCACCAGAAGACCCATACCCACAAGGCCTCTACAAGACCACCCAACAACAATCACAATTCACCCATATCAATAAATCAAATGAACACTGACTCATCCCTCAAGCCTTAAAAGCAACGTACATCATCTGCTCCAAAAAAAGGTCACAGCTCACCCCACTGGTCCTATCAAATACAGGACAACTCCAACCTTCTTTAATTAGCAAAAATCCTTGAAAGTACACATCTACCAGAAACTAGAGTTCTTCTCTATGTGGCCTCTAACTGCTTCCTACAGCCATCCCAGGCAGTATTCAGGCATTAGAGAGGAGCAGAACGCACCCTTTCAGCTATTCCTTGCAACCATCATTCTACAGGACATCTCAGATGCATCCGCCACAATCAGCCATGAAATCCTGAACAACAGGCTACTGAAGCATAGGTGGAACAAACAGGATCCAGCTGGCTGGCCCCAAATCACACAGACAGGATGCAAACTGCCCACCTGGCTCCTTTCAAATGAACACTGGCAAACATGATAAGTGTCGCCCTTCTGGGCTCCAGCCTACCCCACTGCCTCTTCAACATCCCCACTGCACCCCTATTTGATGTAACAAATGAACAAGGAATTATCTGCTCTAACTGTGCAGGTTGCACTCAAATCCTATACACATATCAAGAGGCTCAGCAAAGCAACAGCCGGGTCTGGCCAAGACCTTAAGCCTGATCGACTCTTGGATGATCAAAAACAAACAGAACCTCAACCTGGAGAATTAATGATCTGCCTAACCAAGAAGATGCATCCCTCCACTGTCCCTTGGCCGGATGGGAAGAAACCCTCTCTGAGCCCAATAAACTGGTAAACATCTCAGGGCTATAACAGACTACTACTCTCTTTGGAACCAAATAGGAAAGCACTCGTCAGGAAGTGCTTTTCCACCTCAGCTCTATCCAGCATATCATGCTTTACTTGAAGTCCTGCACAGAACTCTAGCCATCATTGCACTAGTACTATCAAGCTTTGACTACGGCAACATCCTCTACATAGCCCTCCCTAAATACCTCCTGAACCACCCCGAGAGTGTAAAAAATCTGCAGTAAAACCAGCATTAACACCGCAGAAATCCCGGAACTGGCATCCGGTTTCATTCAAAACACTTTGCATCACGCATGAGCCTTCCACGGCAGGGATACAGAAGTAAGCGTAGAGAAATATATCCCTTATGTGATTTGATTTGAAGTATTTGTAATGCGCAGGGCCGAGCGGACATAACTGCATCTCAGCGAAGGTGGATGAAGAAACTCCAACAGAGGTACCTGACTAACATTTCAATAGCTAACCTGACTCTATGTATTTCTTTAAACAGATATGTTTTTAAAGATTTACAGAACTGTAATAGATCCTTCACATTCCTCAGTTTCCACAGTAAGGAATTCCATAGTTTTGGCCCAAATAGTGGGAAACATCTGTCTCCTCTAGAGACACATCGGGTGGTTGGAATTACCTGCAGATGTTTGTCTGACGTGCGCAAGAGCTTATTTCGTTGGTACTGTTTCAGTTTCTCTGCAAGGTAAGTAGGGGCAAGATCATGTAGTCATCTGAAGACCAAGCATAATAGCTTAAGTCAATTCTCTCTTTAACCGGGAGTCAATGGAGAGATTGACGCAAGCAAGAGACAGATGAAGATTTGGGTATTTTAAAAATGAATCTCACTGCAGCATTTTGGCTCTCTGAAGCCTGGTTACGTGTCTCTTTGGTATACCAGCTAACATACTGTTACTGTAGTCGAGTTGGGAATTCATTAGTGTCCCCACAACCATGGCATGATCTTTCTTTGGAATAAATGGAAGAGCAGGAGGAAAGATGCGCAAAGAAAAGAATACGGGCTGCAACGTGCCACTAACCTGGCCTGCACAGCCTAAATTCAAATGCCAAATGCAGTTGTGAGAAACAAGACGGTGTCTCCCTAGCTAGTCCCCAGGGATCTGTCATTCAGGGGGCCAGTACACGGCCATCGTTTTTGGATCCAGTTCCTGGGAGTGGACCAGTGATGGAGGATCCCCTGGAAGGAGAGTCCTTGGGGAGTGAGAGAGGGACACTGACAGGTGAGAAGTGGCATTCCCCTTCTTTCAACACCTTTTCCCCATCCTACCGTACAGGATTTTCCAAAACACTGCCCCTCCCACCTTTTCCTGCACAAACACTTTCGCACAACACAAAAGACAATGGACTAACACCAGAGCTGTTTACCTGACATGTCCCAATACAAGGGTCAGGCAAAGTCAGGCAATTGACCAGAATCACGCACACCTGATGGCCCCTTCTCTTCCCCACAGGGATAAAAGGTGGAGGATGAGAACACAGGATGAGCAAGACGGACCGCACAAAGTGAGAGCTAACTCAGTACGGCGGTTCAAGAGGAAGAGAAAGACTGCGCCGAACGAGAGGGAGACCAGAAGAGAATTGAGCTTGCCCTTTCGGACCAAGGCCCGTGAATCCTCCACAGAAGGAATCATAAGACCGCAAACAATTGCCAGCGTGTTGTGCAGCAGATGTCTATGATACGCAAGACCCTCCTCCACTGATAACCAAACATGGGAAGGACACTGGTCTTGGTGGTACCAACCTTGATTCCAAGGATAAAGAAAGGCAAGCAGTTCATCACAGCCAGTGAGTCGAAAGGAGAATTGATAAGAAACTGAACTGTGTTGAACGAAAAGTAGCCAACCACTAATTTGAACATTGAAATTATTAAAGATACAATTGACGAGAGAGGGGAAAGCCAACAACAGAGGAGGCCGGCACCACCTTGGCGCTGAGGCAGGAAACTCTGGGTGATAACCCGAGATAAACACTGCTGTTACCAGAAGCCCTTGGGAAGAGGCGAGAAAAGGTCAAAGTGGTCATGCAGGAGTCTTGTAAAATCCTCTGTACCGTAGAAAGTCTTTGACTGACAGATGATTGAAAAGCTAAGGGAAATGGTCCCACTTGCTGAAGTCCCTACGAACAGTGTGTTGTAAAGTTGGCAAGAGTGAACCCATCAGACTGAAATGAATGAACGAAAGAGGGAGATCCGGGGTGGAAAGTTGTCACCCAAAGTTTATTGCGAAAGGAACTGTTCAATTGATTGGTAGAATACGATATATGAGGGGTCAGCGTCCGGAAGAGGGGGACCCAAGGGTGAAGCTATCAACCAACGTGAACTGTGGAAAATAACTTTTTGTTTGCTTTTTGGATACATCAGGCCTCAAAGGTAAGAGACTTTTAAATGAAAAGAGACTTTACCATCAAAGTACCTGATAGCTGGAATGGAACTGTTGGCTCGTGCTGACAAAGCTAGAGTGTGTGCTGTGCTCCAAGGTCCCTTGTCCCATTCTGAAAACGCAGAGAAGGGAGACCCCTGGCAATCACATCCTGACTTATTATTTGGAACACTTCATTTCTTTATTGAAACCCTATCCCAAACTCTTTCTATAATTAGTTGTAAGGAATTGGCATTAGGTTTTTCTTTAGTATAGGCCCTTTTATTTTTACACAACGTCACTAGGACTGCCTTATTTATAATTTGATGGTCGACGCTTGCACCCCTCTTAGAGTTAGGTTTAGGTTAGGTGTTTTTCCACTGTGCATTGATTGTTCAATAAACACCCTTGAGCTGTGATCACTTGGTGTCTATCTTTAATGTTGCCACCATGTTTTAGCTCTTGCACTATCTGAAATGTCGTCAGGCCGAGTACGATAGTTAATTCCACATTCTTACTGTTCATGACCTGTAAGAATGTCATTGTATTTTCCCTTGTTCCGTCCCTTGCCTTGAAGCGCTTTGAAACACATTGGGCCTCATTACGACCCTGGCGGTACGGGGTTAACGGCGCCGTAAAAGGTGCCGGCGCCGTTAACCATGTACCGCCTCATTACGAGGTCCCCTCGCGAGGGGAAGAAGGAGCAAACAACGCGCCAACTCGTAATGGCTCGTTGTTTGCTCCCTCTCCCATTCCTATTCAGCCCTATGGGGGCTAAAATGGGAATGGGGAAGGACCGAGTCCGGCCCCTTGGAGGGAGGAATTACCGGGCCTTCCGAACTCGGAATGGCCCGGTAATTCCTCATTCTGTGGACCCGGATGCGATTTCGGCGGCAACCATCCCGCCAATAGTGGCATGGCTACCGCCGAGGTCGTAATGAGGGCCATTGTGTATAGGCGCTATATAAATAATCATATCATATGATATCATGAGTTCCTTACACAGCCCAAATTCTTTATTCTGGAGGAATCATTTAGACTTGAGCCCAGGAAGCAAGGGGCTTCTCCTACAACATGTCTAGGTCCAAGCAATCCCTCATGTCACTGGAAATATACTATTTTCAAGCAAGCCTTCCCTATGGGTGGTCCCCTAGTAAATAAATTAAAGTCTAGGAGGGCCCCCATACGCTGTGATGGCCACCAATCTCTAGAACTCCATGCCTAGATAATTTACCATACACAAGGGCCACATGACCATTCGATAACAGCTTAAAACATGTCTCTTCTTCACACCTTAGCAATTAATACCTGGACTACCACATCAGGTCAAATTGATTGAATCAAATTTGTATCTCTTCACTCACTGCTTGTTGTATGGGTATTTGGCAAATGATGAACCTAGGATAACATGGTTTAGGTAAACCCACATGGGCTATATGTGAGGCGCAGCATTTTTGGGCAGATATCGAAGAAATAAAACACCCCAGCACCATCTG
This sequence comes from Ambystoma mexicanum, assembly GCF_040938575.1. Lineage (NCBI taxonomy): Eukaryota > Metazoa > Chordata > Amphibia > Caudata > Ambystomatidae > Ambystoma > Ambystoma mexicanum. The sequence goes on along the minus strand of NC_090921.1, from coordinate 228,928,334 downwards.
AACCTGCTGTGTGGGTGAATCTTCTCTCACGGGTTTACCCGCTTCAGCAGCTAAGAGCGCATTTGTTTTATTTGCAAAGTTCTACCTGGTGTGCTTTAACATCGTGGCCTCTACACTCTCCAATATGGCAGCTGCAGATACAGGCTCTGGAGTGCCTGTTAGTCCAATGTTGCAGACCCTCTGATTGCCCATTGAATTCCTTCTAAACCAATCAATGGAGCAGGAAGGCTGAGCGGCCCCCGATAAAGGCCCTCACTATGGCCCCTGTCAGGCCTTTCCCGCCATGGACGACAGGCTGCTCTGCATCACCTAGATGCACAGATGGGTTTCACAATTCATTCCGGTGTTCCTCTAGGTAAGAGCGTGATCGTGAGCTTATCTCACTGGCCTGGCTCTGCTGCCCAGAGCATGTTTGCCGTGTTTGCCCCCCCTGAACTTCCAATCCCTGGACTGGAGACCTCACTATCTACCATCCTTTGATGTACTGTACTGCACTCCCACGGCCTGTTGAGTAGCTTGGCATCCGCAGGCGACACAAACCTTCATTTATGTCTCGTTCTGCTTTTTTCACTGCAATTCCTGTCCTTTAATTGCAACCTGAGTCTTGATTCTAGCGTTCTTTGTGAAAAACGATACTAACTGTATTACCGTGCTCCCTTAATTGCTTTCCCACTGCTTTCTGTTGTGCTGCCTAAAACTAATTTCTGGGTACCTACTATTTGGCTACCCTTATGCAAACCTTGTGCACACCACTCCCACAAGTATATTCCGGCCTCGTCTTTTTCTTTCTTATTTGCCATTTTCGATACCCTGTATGTTCTGACTGATTACCTTACTCATGTACCATCTAAAACCTGATTCCGTTGTGGTTTAAATGTATGCATTTGCTGTTTTGTGCTGCATTTGAATGCCTTGCTGTAAATTCGAAGTTAGATGTTCTCTTAAATCTGTGCAGGGACTGTTTTCTGCTGCCTTTTAGTGCTCACTCAGCCGGTGCTTACAATTCTACTACCCTGTGCGTATCCTTGCCCAAAGCACCTCATCTGTGCCTGCCTGGCTGCTAGGCCACCTGGTGAGTTTTTCTGTGCGCTGTGCAGATCCCAGTCTATCTCTCCCCCTCCCCAAACCCCTGCCACTGACATGGCATTCTCTATCTCCCCATCTACTCTAACTGCAACTGTATCACCTATCCTACCTCGCTCACGAAGTCTGGAAGAAAACATCTTAAAAGAGCTCTCCTGGCCTCTAAACAAGACCTACCTATTGCTTACCCTTATGTCAAAGCTACTTTCAGACATACTATTATGCGTCCTCTTTTCTGTCCCCTCACCGGACCTATGGACTCCCCACTTGGTCTCTACTCTCTCCCCTTTCTCATCTTCACCCATTAATGATGGCACTAGATGGGAAGTACTCTTGGCATACTTCTCTGCCTCTAGGTGCATGTGAGGCAGGCATGGAAAGAATGTCAGAATGACAACTTCCCCCAAAAGCTCAATGTCACCAGAGCCCTGGTCCTCTCTAGGCTGGACTACTACAACAGCCTCTTCCTTAATCTCCCCCTTTCTTCCCTACACCCCCTTCAGCTAATCCAGAAAAGGACTGCAAAATGTATCCTTGGCCTCAAGTCCAGGAACCCTATCTCTCCAAACCTAAAATCTCTCCACTTGCTCCCAGTGGCCACACGGACCAAAGTTAAGGCCTCTGCCTCATCTACAAGGCTTTTTGGGGCCTGGGACCGCACTATTTACCTCCCTAAATACCTCCATGCTAGAGTCCTCTGCTCCTCTAACTCCAACTCTCTGCTTGTCAAATGCTTCTCCCAGTAAAGGGTGGGGGGCAGGTCTCTCTCTTCGGCTGGTGCCTCCCTTTGAAACAGCCTCCCTGACCCCTCTCAGACTTGAGACAGACCTCCCTAAGGTCCAGAAACTTCTCAAAACACTGCTTTTCTCTGCCTCTTTCCCTCTTTCCCTCTTTCCCTTCCCTGCTAATCACCCCAATGCCACTGAGACTGGCAACCTGGTCCTTCATGAACCTTATGGGTTACCAGGCCCTCTTGCCAGTTGACTCGAGTACCCTCCCCCGCCTCAACACTGCCCATGCGGGCCCCCAGCCTGACGGCTCTGCATCCCACCTTGAAGTTCGTCCGCCCTAGAACTTAACCAGTGACCTCCTCCCCGGCTCCCCTTGGCACTTCCCTCCCAGGCTCCCACCAGAACTTCTCCAAACCTTGACCCCCCCACTGCCTTCCCCATCTCTGTCACTTCTCTTCACTGCAATTGCACGTGCCACAAGGCCTAGTAAAACCACGATTGTATATTTAATGTTTTTGACACTGTTTTTTACTCCACTTTTTCCCTTTCCACTTGCCTTGTGGCACCTGGAAACATCCTGCTGTTGTATAGGCGCCTAACAAATGCTCAATAAAATACACCCTGGCCTATATTGGTGAAAACCTAATACTCTATGCCCTGCCAGGTGAGAAGAAAGTCAGACATTCAACAAAGAACCATCTGGAACTGGATCCTATTGTTGGCTGGGAAATGCCCCCACAATTCTCCAATTTTGCAAGTTTCTCAAAATGTGTTTTTTTCAACAAACCTGACCAAGGACTAATCCCAATGGACGCACATACTGATACACAGACTGCAGCTGACAGTACTGCGCTACTGTTAAAGGATGCTAGCCCAAATTCCGGCTACCCACACCCTGTACAGCAATCTTCAGCTTGAGCTACATATGGGCTTTAAATAATAACATTTTAAAAACGCATAACCTTCCTATCCTGTTAATAAAAATACCTGTGCCTAACATTGCCATCACAACTTGATGGGAGTCCAGACACTTCCCTTATATTGGCTAAATTTAAATATGTCAGCTTCCTCCAAGCCATCAATTAAGCAATATGACTGTTTAGTACTGCCTACCCCATGGCCAATAAACACCTTTACAAGCCTAGCTAAACATCCTTAATCTTGGGCAGGAACCTCTGAACACCAACATGAACCACCAATCTCCCAAAGATGTCATGAACTTCAAATGCCTGAAATCAATCACAAATAAGGATGATTGAGATGAACCTGTCTAGAAATGTGGAGCAACATGGCACACCACCATACACTCCCACCAACAGGTCCCCGGGCAATACCCGGATGTCCTAACTGCCCTCGCCTATGCCAAACAGCCAGATTCTCATACACCAAAAAGGAAGCAATCATGAACTTCATGACCTTCTGACTATTCGACCATGACAATGCTCACCTGCACTAATAAAAATGGATACAACACGTGAGGGTAATCACAAGGACACCTGGAGAAACCTGTGACCCACCGAACCATTCATCGTCTGTGGGAGGCTATTGGCCGATATATGAACCGCAATAACTAACTTCAGCTCCTAGTAACCAACCAGATCTCCATGATTCCTCTACCGGCTTACACATAATTCAACTAGAAGCGGCTCGGCAGCTCAACCACCGTCAATGGAATAATTACTTTTATCTACTCTATCATCCATTCTCATTGCATTCCCCTGCCTACCGCTGCGCGTCGGATGAATATCGTAGTACTCAAATGATCATTAAACCTGGGGTCCATTCAGCAAAACTTGTGCAACTCATCTCATAACTCGACAAAACACCCACACCCACACGCACACCCACACACGCACACACACTCAGTCCCCTCCCCCGCTCTGACAGAACCTTGTGCCAGGGGGCTACAATAATTGACACAAAGCCATGCTCTAATAGTTGCCATTATATTGCATTACAGGTGATCCAAGCAACTGCAAACATTGACTCTTCACGTACAGTTTTGAAATCTTTGCTTCAGTTTGCAGCAGAAACTTGTGCAAAGCCTAATCACCACCAAAGAATCCAAGGTTACGTATCCCATAGACATTGCTATATCCGTATTACAGGAGAAAATATAAATTCTTTCTGCATTCTATCTGTGTTGCACATGCACAATAAGTTGTTGCCTCATCAACATTGCATTTTGTTTGTTTGTTTTATTCATTTATAATGTGCACCAAACCCGAGGGTAACCGGGCGCAGCAGTACAGAATATGCAAGGCTTAAAGTTAGATGGTTACAGATTACAAGCAAGACAGAATATATACGGGCAATAGAAGGTCACAACACTAGACAAAAGGGAAAATGTTCAAATGGGCAGCAGGATGGTGAGTATATATTATATATATATATATATATATATATATATATATATATATATATATATATATATATACACACTAGGAAGTATCAGGAGTGTGGTGTCCAGTCATAATGTCGAAACAATAATGTCGAATTACAAAAATGTTGAATCCAAAAAGTCGAAAACAAAAATGTCGAATGGTTTTTTTTTTATTTATATCTTTTTTTTGGGCTCTGAGGGTAAAAAAAGGGGTAAAAAAAATGTTTAAAAAAGGGGGTTTGGGGGGGAACCCCCCATTTCGAAAAAAAAGCAACCAAAAAAAAATGTCGACCATTTTGTTTTCGACTTTTTGACTTTCGACATTATTGGATTCGACTTTTTGACTATAAACCATCAGGAGTCTTGAAAGAGCTAGTGAGCAACTAGTCATCGGCAGACTTCAGCAGATTGATATAGTTGTATCTGAATTTCAGATAAGGCTGCTCTTCACGTAGAGGATGTGGCAATGAATTCCATAATTGGGGCGCTCGGACCTGGAAGCTGCCTCCCCCAGCCTTAGCCAGCCTGAATCTCGGTATGATAAGGCTATTGATATTGGTGGTTCTTGCCGGTCGGGTGGAGTTTCTCTTTAGGAATCTGTCCGTGAGATAGCTAGGTGCAGCATTATTCAAAGCTTTGTGAACAAGAGATGCAACTTTTAAGTGGATTTTGTTTTTGTGGTAGACAGCCAGTTGTTTTGGCGCCTTATCTTAGAAATGTGCAATCTTTTGACCATGCCAAGAGTTGCTCTCAAGGCATTATTTTGTAGGATTTGAATTCTGTGGATGATAGATTTGTTAGCACTGATGTATAGGGCATTGCAATAGTTGAGCCTAGACAGAATCAGGGCTCTAGCTAAAATAATGCAGTTGTCATCTGAGAGAAAGTTATTACCTGCTCTAATGAGCTCACATGTGTAAACTGTGACTGATGCCAGGGATTTCACCTGTTTATCGAAGGAGAGGGTGGAATCCAGATAAAAGCCAAGTGTCTTCACCTCCTTGGACACCTTGATGATACTGCCATCCATCTCAAAAGAGGTGTAGTCTTGGCCTAATTGTTTAAGATTAGAGTGAGTACCCAGGATGATTAGCTCTGTTTTATCATCATTCAGGCATAGACCGTGGGTTGCCATCCATGCCTGGATGATGAGATACACCCTATTTACCAAGGCCAAATCTTTGGTGTAATGCCCGGAAAGTGGGAGGAGAATCTGGGTATTGTCTGCATAATTAGTGTAGGTGATACCAAGAAGGTCCAGTTCATCAAAAAGGGGCTTAGTAAATGTGTTGAATAGGGTGGGGGAGACGCAAGAGCCCTGGGGAACTCCACACAGAATGGGGATCGGGTCTGCTGCTGCCGAAAGGGAGAACACCCTCATAGTCTTGTCTCTAAGGAAAGACTCATTCGAGGTTATAGCTTCTTTGGAAAAATGTGCAGCTGAGTCTAGGTGGTTGCAAAGGACCTTGTGGTCGACAAGGTCGAATGTAGCCGAGAGGTCTAGCAACAGGAGAAGGGCTGTTTTACCTTTGTGTCGTAGTTCATCTATTTGTGCCTTCAAATCGATGAGGGCAGTCTCCTTGCCAATTTGGGGTCGGAATCCTGATTGACGTGCTCCTAAGAGCTTATGTTGTTCCAACATTTTTTGAATTTGGTTGTAAACAATCTTGTCCAGGATTTTAAGCAAAAATGGGACTATTGTGATGGGACGGTAGTTTGTAGGTATAAGTGGGTCTAGGGTTTGCTTTTTAAGCAAAGGCAGTACCCAAGAATGTTTCAAGTTGGTAGGCACAGTGCCCGATGCAAATGAAGCGTTGATAAGTTTAGATACAAATGGGGAAGAGATCTCTGGCAGCGTCTTTTATAAGCTGGACAGGGCAGAGGTCGCCTTGGCAGTTGGATGGCTTGAGAGAGAGGATGACTTTCTCTACCTCAAGGATAGAGGTTTTTGAGAAGATGAATCGCATAGCTGAGTCCTGTTCCTTTGAAGGGGGGTCGGTATTCAGATTGTTAGTCTGGGATGGTTGATTGGAAGAGGCTTTTTTCTTAGCTATTTTCTTTTGGAGCATAGTTACTTTATTTGATAGTGCTTGTTGTATATCTGAGCACCATGTTTTATGTTTGGAGCATGCATCCGGAATGGGGATGGGTGACTCTAATTCCTTGAGGATGGTGAACAGTCCCTCATACTCGAATTAGCATTAGATATACGCTTGTTATACGAGTTTCGCTTGGCCAGGTGGATTTCCCTTTTGTAGTGGGAGGAGATTTTCATTAGTTTATTTTCGTGGTATTCTGTGGGGAATAGCCTCCATGAGGTTTCACAACTCCTCTTAAGTTGTCGTAAATCCTTTAGTTCCGGAGTGAACCATTTATTTAGATGGGATTTGGGTTTACTCGGTCTGAGATTTAGAGGGGCAATGTTGTCGAGTGTAGTTAACATCATTTTGTTGTACTTGTCAATGAGCGTTTCCAGGTCTAAGTGATACGCTAATTAGTTAAGAGTGGGTAGGATAGCGGGAATCACTTTATCCTTAGTGATACTCTTTTTATTCCTTGTTTGACATGGCTGGGCCATGGTGGGAACTAGAGAGAGTGGTCTAGAGGTGGAGAGTTCAAAGGACAAGAGGAAGTGGTCTCTCCAAGGTTGTGGGGAGATGGATTTGATGTTGGCGGTGCAGTTGTAATGTGCCAGCCAATCAAGAATTCTCTCTTTGGTACGAGTGGGTTTGAGCATTTATTGAGTTATGCCCACTTCAGGGAGAATGTTGGCAATGGTGGTGGTGTATTTGTCTAGGGGGTAATTGTATCCCACATTAATGTCCCCTAGGACAAGTAATTGTGTAGATATTTTAAGGTTATTGGAGAGTAGGCTGTTGATATCCTCCTCGGATGTTCCTATGGGTCGTGGTGGTCTGTAGATGAGGTGGAGAGTCAATGTCTGGGATTTTGCACTGATTTATGAGACCATACCTATGTAATAGATTTGAATGAAACATGTGCAGGTTGGAGGGATGAAGCACCCCAAATGTCACATACTAACAGGAAAGAACATTACCAACTCATTACTAAACCCAGACAAAATGTCACAACATTATACTCTATACTGCCCACCAGCAAGAATAGTAGCACATTATGACTTTGAATGAATGTCACTGCTGTGACATTCAACATTATAGCAATTTGCATGGTACCAATCCATGACAGCTTCGACACCCTAACAGTCTCAACAAGTTGTGCCTAACTAGCAACAGGGGTAAATATCACCCAGATAACGACTTGTGCTCATTATTACGATCTGGGAGCCAGGCCACTCGAAGCATAAAGATTTTGGAAGCTACAACAATGATTAATTCAGTGGTGCTTTGCAGAGAATGCTATTAATATATGGACTACGGCACCCCTACCAACAGCAGCTGTGACATCACACACACATTGCATTGACAAACAGCAGCCGTGACATCACACGCACATTACGTGTGACGTCACCCGCTCACTCAGAACATAAATAATGCATCAGTCTTGAGATAGACCCTGTGTCGAAACAGGTATTGCCTGACTTTTTCTTTAAAGTGTACTTCATTAAAATGCAAGATATGTGCTCAGAGATAAAAATACTAACACACTTATAATTACTTACTAAGGCGAGCGCGACCAACTAGTACCAACTTGTTATAACCTAGTTTGCAGCAGAGCTTATGTTTGTCTTTGTCTAGGCAATCTGCCATAACAGTAACCAGCATTGCAACGGACACTCTTCCTTTTGACCTCTGTTTCTCTGAGCTCCTCTGAACCTTTCACCCAGACTGATCAGCTGGAACATTTTTAGTTTGAAATGTTGGACTTGGTGGAACTCACAGAGGCTCTTCCCAGATCCTGAATCCCCCAGATCCCAGAGATGATCTGCTGACCTACCCCTTATGAACGGATTTACTCACTTGATCACTGGAGAGCTGTTCTGGCCTCTCTTTACAGTTGATTCCCACTTTCTTCTCATCCTTCCTTGAAACAAAGCCAACCTGAGCAGTCATGCTTGTAGAAATGACAATTACAACATTTCCTTCTGCGCAAAAAAACATGTTCAGAGAACCTGCTGCTCCATGCAATGCTACTCCCCAAATGGCCATAGATTGGTGATCTTCAGTGGAATTACTTTGCTGAAAATGTTTGGACGTACATGGCATCTAAAGGAAAGGGGCCCTTGCCAAATAGGAGGGATAAGGCGGACAGCCATTATAGAGAAAATACCATCGACATAACAAAAGGACAACAGTTATAGACAGTTTGAAATAACAGAGAAAAATACTATACAAAAAACAAACACAGTAATTGCTTGTTGCTTTCACAGAAGATACAATTCAGCAAAACATAAGAAATACGAACTTTTTTAAGAACTACATTCCAGGTAATTCGATCATTCATCCCGAGAGGACACAGACTCTATGAAAAGGAAAAATAAGGTATTATCCTCAGTAGATGGGAGAAGCTGAACGAGTCAACCAGACAGAAGGACCACAAATTGCCGCCTGGCAGATTTCCTATGTATGGGATAGGGAGAAGGGTGGCCCTTTTTAAGTGGCCATCACAGAGGATCAGTGGTTTGCCCACTTCTCTTAGATATGCAAAGAGGACCTGGAGAAGGTGGAATGCTAAACTATCTGAACTAGCTCGGTGGTCTAAGGAGGTCTAAGGAGGTTTTACAGACTTTTAGCAACTACCTTTATTATATGTTTACAATCGAATCACGTACTGTATATTAATCATGCATGTACTGATGTTATGCTTACTGTTATGGCCTATGTGTCGAAATAAAGCATTGTTTGTTTGTTTGTTTGATACAGAATCAGCCAAGTGAAAACCCCAAATCATGGGCGTTACAACAATCATTTTTGGTACTCCCTCCTTCTGGGGTGTGGAAAGACTTGTAGCATTTGGAACTGTAAATGGGACACCTTATTCCCATATTGAGTGAAGTGCTGTGCTCTAGACGATTTGGGGTTCTCATTAATCGGACATTTTTTCATCATCTTCAGTTTTGACGCATGTACACTCTGTCACAAGCACTCTTTAGTAATTATTCCAAACTAGTGTACAGCCCTGTGTACATGAGCCAAAGTGCAGGTTTTTATTGACACAGCAGGACCACTATCAATCCTAATCCTACAGCTCCCTCTAGCGGTGACAACAGGCAAAGCTACTGCATCGTACAAACATACAGGGACAAACATACAACTGGCCATTTATTATATTGTTAGATGGTCCGTGAGACAGAGAGAAAAGCACTTTAAAGAGATCCTTTTGCCTGTCTCTGAGTGAAATGGGGCGATTCCCTTTTATGATGTTATTACAACCACGGCAGTATAAGCACAGCCATGTTCTCATGCATTGTAGGCTAAGAAAAGCCTGTGAACCTCTGCTCAATGGGCACCCATGCAAAGATACAATGGCCCAAAGAAAAGCACCACTTGTATCAAAGGCTCTTGTTGTGCATAGGCCCTGAAAAGCTTGCTGTTATATCCTTTAACCATTCCGCAATGCGGCACGAAAGCAACATTTGACAACATTATCCTCATTTACATTATTTCTACAAGTGGCCATCATTTTAACAAAGGAGTCACCATGATGTGGTCTCAAGGCATCAAAAAAGCAGCTGAATAACAGAAGTGCCATTCAACACACTGCTGCAAGAACTCTGGCGGAGATCTAATGCTCTCTCTAACCAAACCAAGTAATGGCTGGTGTTTTCTAAGCCGGCAGCGAATAGAGACCCAAAAGGCTTCTGGAAAATGGCCATGTGGGAGCTAAAATAAGCCTGTACCACAGGGAGAAATGGACATCCCAATTTGACAGTATCTTTAATCAGGCAAGGTCCACCATCCACTGAAATTGGTAGACAAATTGAAATCGTAGAAACACTGCACAACGAGGAAGGTCCCCAAACTTGAAGAAACCTTACAGTGGTATAACGAAAAACAAATAGAAGAATCCTTCTGAGAATTAAAAAAATTGGAAGTCCCCAGATGTAGTATACCTACAAGTGAAGCCTTCAATGAAAGCCTTTATTATCTTTTGGCTTCCAAAACTATACACATTTTAAAGGCACTTTAACTTCCTTCTAGCGCAAAAGCATAATCATGGTCAGGGAAAGGCACTGTCCAGGCACTGCCGTAGTGGTACTAACTGGCCATTAATGGTGGCAGGTGCAAAATGGTGCGAGTACCTGGACATCTAATAGCAGTGCCTGTCAAATGCAGAATACTTATATGTTAATGTTAAAGGACATTTGTACTGTGCACTATCACCACCGGAGTGGTCCCCTGGTGCTCTGGCGGCTCTGAAAGAGGAGGGGAAGTAGAGTTAGTGGGAGGAAGCAGGGAAAGTGCAAGAGAGCAGTGATGTGCTGTTGGCGGCCCCAGCCTGGTGGGTCCGTTGGCTGGGCCTGGGATGTTTTCGGCTGGTAGTCGTTGTGTACTGTTGTGGAAGACTATGTGTGTTATTGTATTGTTGTTGCGATGTAGTGAAGTCTGTGCGGTTTGTTGTGCTGTAGGTTTTGGTTGTGTTTGGTTTGGAGTTTGAGAGGTGTATGCAGAAAGGGAAATTGTTAGTAGGGTTGGTTAGTTTGCGTCTCTATCCTGAGTTGAGGCGCTCAGCTTGCGTGGTCTCCCCTGATGCGGCTCTGTACTGATCTGGGTCCAACTGGGATATAGGTTCCTTACTCCTTTGGCCCCCACCTTTACCATGCTCTCTCATAGCTTCCCTTATCCTCCCTTTATACTCCTGCGGCCAGTGCCCCTGCCAATGTCAACCTCTCAGGTAGTGTGTGGTGATTGCCAATATCTCGACAATTCCACACCACTGTGATGCCTGGTGGTAACTAAGGGGCGGGTGAAAGTGTTGGTGCGATTGTCTGGGGTAGTTGACACAGTTTCCGTGCTTGCCGCCTGTGTTCTAGTCTATCCGGTGTCACCCGTCCAGTTGCCAAAACCGTTGGCTTTGCCAATGGTTGTTTTTAACAGGACTTCAGTGAAGGACATACAGAGCGCTTATAAATGGAGTGGCTGAAGGCATGCCTTGTTAAGATATGTTTTATTACAGCAGTAGCAGGTTTAAAACTCCAATTAAGTCGTGAATTCTCAAAAACACTGGCATTTACTTCAAATGCAAAGTTTGATGGTAAGGCTTAATTAAAGCGAGCTCAAAGAGATCCCATGAGGGGGTGTTTTGGGCGGAATGGGAGGGAATGGCCATAGGGATTGGCACAGTTATGAAGCTCATGTTTGGGGCATTGTAGATTGATTCAAGTACAGTGATGTGACTTGTCATCCTTAACAAAATAATGTGCTTGATTATATGTGCCAAAAGAACGATGGAGGGTCGTTTGATGATGGAAAGATGTGTTATACCAATATTTATATTATTTATGGACATGAGAATTCATAGAGGATTTCATATATCAATAAAACATCTTTCTTTTTTATAATGTGGCCATTTGTGACCCCAGAATATTAATAAAATGACAAACAATTAAGTGTTATGTAATGCCAATTTGCTTCTCTACCTTTTTCCCTCTCCATCTATCCACCTGTTGTATGCATTGGGTACAGCCTCATAAATGAGTGTGTAGAGTTTGAGAGCTCATATGCAAGCAGCCAAGTTGTGGGTAGGTTGTAAAATTAGCAGAACACTGTTATAAGCAAGAAGGTTTGTTATTTAAACAGTACTGCAACGGGTGACTAATGAAGGTGAGAGGGGATACACTTCTAGGCCACATAAATAAATGTAAGTCATAGCGAGGGCAGATTCAGAGCTGAATGATGCTGAGGGAAGACGTTCTCTATGTTCTAATGTCTGTAGCGCCACCTTGTTGGTCCAGAGTGCTAGATGTTGCTCTCAGCTAGACCTGGAGACAGGGAAAGGTCCCTTCAAATTCATAGCCAAGGCTGACTGGTATGGTGCCAAGTAGGGGCACGCGACAATGCCTACACATGACCAGATGCTCCGAGCATAGAGTTGGGCCACCTTTCTATGCAATGTTTACCTCAATGACTTCCTCATGGAATCCGTCCATTGTGAAGTGGCCTGCAAGCCCAATACCTCACTCTTAACTCCCATATTAACCGCTGTCTATCATTCTCCAGATACCTTTAACTTTCATCCTTTTTCTTGCTGGATGGTACAAATGTTCACCTGCGGTGCCTACATGATTGAGGTTGGATATATTAACATCTGGGTCGAAACACAACATTCGCTCTACGCTGATCCCTCTTGTTGAACTAAATACAACCATCCACAAAAAACTCCTGCTCAGATCACTCACCTTCAGCAGCTTGCACAATCCAAGTGCCAGGTAAGGACCCAGGCACACATCTAGGGCTCAGCCCCAAGGAAAATTGCTATTTCACACATCTATTCCAATAAAATTGAAGTTGTTTAACTAAGCACACCTTCCAAACTTCCTACAGCACTGATGGCACCAACACCTCAAAAGAATCATTTTTGGCTCCATTGTCGTAGGTGAACTCTCCCTCTTCCCTCATGCCTCTGACCCTAACCCTCTTTGTTGTGCTGCAAAGACCTCATCGACATTTCCACCGAACATATTGTTCATCCTGTTGTACACATCAGTGCTCACCTGCCCATTCCCCAGTACCACCACCCCAGCTCTTCTCTTTCTACCCGCTCTCACAGCCACCTAACATCACACCCTCCTCAAGCTTCTAGGAATTCAGGCTGCCCTCTTAACTCTTACAACCTACGCCTACAATGCTCTTTGGCCCCTTATCCCTCCTATGGCATTTCTTCAATATTTTTCCTCTGCCTTGATCCCTTCTCTAAATCTAGTAAAATGTTATCACTTGGTTGCTCAGCAAATCGTAATGTACTCTGGAAGAGACCATGAAGCTGTTTTCTCATCTCCAGCCTGCCTTCCAAATCAATGCCTCATGCGCATATGATAACTGCTCAAGTACAGATTGTCTTTGACTCTAGGACTGCTAGATGAGATCCATTGTGCCAAAGCTTCCAGGGGCATAATATTGATCCTGAGAATGCTGTCTGCCATCAATTGTTTTGGTGCTCTGATCCTGCTCAACTTCTCTGCAGCCTTCAACACTGTTGACCTCCATCCTCCCCTCACCCTTCCTCTGCTCCGTAGCAATATCAATCCATTTGAAGACTCCCGTCAAATGATCCACCTCCACAAAGAGGATCCATTTCACATCCCTTTGCATTTAACTAACCCCTCTGCAACTGGTCCAACCACTCTTCATTCAAAACATTACCCTCCTTGCTCCTCAGAACGTCCACAAATTGCCTCCCTTTAGATATTTTAGGCTCATGGACGCGTGAATGTCTTCTATTTCCATGAATTCCTCCTTGGGAATCTCACATGGAGAACACCTAGACAAAAATGCAGCACCTGGACTTCCTTTGGGCAATTCGTCTCGATCTCTTGCCCACTCTGTTACTATAACAGTTGATCCAGCACCAGGTTATCACCAAGTGGGAATTGGAGGGGATTGTCTTGCAGCAATATTTCTGCATTTCTGTGTTTGGTTGCTCGTTTCTTTATGGAGGAGATGAGGTAATTTCTCTCTCCTCAAAACCCCCGCCTTTTACTCTCTATGCTCCACAGGAGCTCAGCACATAGCAGAGACTTGACCGCTGTGCAAGATTGCCCATGGAAAAGGGACACCGCTAAAATGAATGAGGCACAGTTACATGGTAGTGTGCTGGTGCAAGCTGAATTCTACAAATGTTCTGTATTAACAAAATGCACACGCATGTTTTTTCCTGATGTTTATTTCTTTTGCCAAGACTAATGTGGCACAATTTGAGAACCAAGCATCTTCTGACAACCCAAACTCATTATCCTATTGCCACAACACCCTTAAAAACTCTTTATCTGCTACCACCATCCTTCTTCACCTCCAGAATACATCCCTGTTATGTTCCGTTTGTAGTGCTGAAAGTTGAGACCATGTCAAGAGTCTGCAACCTGTGGATCTACAGGTGCTTTGGACTACGACTCCCATGGCCTCTCACCATTGATTATGCTGGATATAGCTATTGGGAGTTGTAGTCCAAAACATCTGGATAGCCAAAGGTTGCAGAACATTGAGCTAGAAGAATGAGTGCAGGAGACCATTAGAATAATGAGATTGCAGAGTGATCTGAGCAGCTAGTTGGCAAGTGGAGTTCTGGGCGTCAGGGATTTAATTCACTGAGACCAAGGGCCTTCAGATCGGGGAGTAACAGACACTTATAACGGGGCAGAGAATCGCCCGTGACCACCTGCGGTATCACTAATGCCAAACACGCGAGGAGGCTGCATGCTTACACCGCTTCAGGCGATCCGGCTGATTAATAATAACCAAACCAAAATGAGAAAACAGCACTCACCTCTAAGCGTGATGTTGATGTTGGCAGGGTGAAGCGAGAAGACGCATCGAGTGCACGTGTGAAGAATAAGAATAACCACTTCCTCCTGGGGACCTTGCGAGCAGAGACATTGTTTGGGTCGTCACTTTCAGATGCTGGAGATGGACCACACTAAATGTCAACTGGCTGCAAGAGGAAGTGCAGAAGACGAACAGCAGCCTCTCTGCTTCGCTTTTAGCATCTGTATGAAACTTTACATTTCCGGCTTACGTGTTTGTTTTATGGGTTTTAGGAGTGGTGTTTTAGTGTTTTTTATTAGTAGAAGCAATTAACGGTTTATTAATCAGTGTTTCTACATTCTGACTCATATCAAAATGATGATAAGTGTGTGTTTATGGTGCTTACCACATATTAATAGTAATGTTATTGCTACATCTTTAATTGGGATTTTAGAAAACTGACAGGTTACATACAGTTATATTTGGAGCAGACATGTCCAAGGAAAGAGAGAGAGAGAGAGATGCAATACCAGAGAGAGAGAGAGAGAGAGAGAGAAGGAGAGAGAGAGAGAGAGAGAGAGAGAGAGATAAAATGTGGCTTGAAGAGAGCGAATGAGAGTGAGAGGAGACAGAAAAAGAGATGCAGCACCAGTGAGAGTAAGAGAGAGAAGATAAGGAGTGAAGAGAGAGAGAGAGCGAAAGACAGAGAGAGGAGACAGAAAGGGCGATTCAATACTGGAGAGAGTAATAATGAGAAGGAGGATGAGGATTGAAGAGAGAAAGAAACAGAAACAAAGATGCAATGCCAGAGAGAGTAAGAGAGAGAAGGTGGATGATGAGTGAAGAGAGGGGGAGAGAGATACAGAGAGAGAGAGAGAGAGAGAGAGAGAGAGAGAGAGACAGCGTGAGAATGAGACAGAGAGCAAGGGAGGAGACAGAGAAAGAGATGTGATACCGGAGATAGTAAGTGAGAGTAGGAGGAAAAGGACTGAAAAGAGAGAGAGAGGAGACAGAGATAAAGGTGCACTACTGGAGAGAGTAACGGAGAGAAGTAGGATGAGGATTGAAGAGAGAGAGAAAGGGGACAGAGAAAGAGATCTAATACCAGAGCGTGTAAACTGGAGAAGGATGAGGACTGACAAGAATGAGAGACAGGCAGGGAGGGAGGGAGAGGAGACAGAGAAGTAGAGTTAATACTAAAGAGTAAGAGATAGTGATGGAGGATGCGGATTGAAGAGAGAGAAATAGATGTAATAGTGGAGAAATAGAAAGAAGGAGGATGAGGATTGACGAGAGAGAGGGAGACAGAGAAAGAGATGTGATACCGGAGAGAGTAAGAGAGAGGATGAGAGTGATGACTGAAAAGAGAGACAGAGAGAGGAGACAGAGAAAGAGATGCAATACCAGAGAGAGTAAAAGATAGAAGAGGGATAGGGATTGAGGAGACAGAAAGAGAGGAGACAGAGAAAGAGCTGCAAGACCGGAGAAAGTTAGTGAAAGTAGGAGGATGAGGACTGAATTCTGAGTGTAGCTGGGAATTAGATAAGAACTAATTGGGCTAGGTTTATATTTGCACTTCTTGCATATTTTCAAATAACCTGGCTGGCATTTTAGGATGTTATATCCTACGCTGACAAATAATGCTTTTATAATTTTTTTAATATATGTGTGTCCTTATCTAATTACTTAAGAACAAGTTCAGTGTTTGATAAAGGAACACTCCCTATCCTAACCTATAAGTGTCCTTATTATATTCAGTAATTATAGTGTACTTCTACTTTGAACTCAATCCACAGCATCAATTGTTTGGAGGTTGCCACACTACAAGGCAACCTGTGTAAAGTATTCAAGATTAAGAATCCAGACAGTTGATGCTCTGTAGTTCAAAATTATATTTGTATTTTTAAAACAAAAGAAAATAAGTTCCAACAACTGAGCACATATACCTTAATAACCGGATACTAATATTTTCACATAATTTGTATTCAAACCACACTAAAGCATGATTAATATCTTTTGAATATCTAATCTTGGTTTGTTGTCTAGCTAATTGTTATTTGAGGGCATTAAGGATGGCGCACTTTATTTTAGACCCCAAATCTGACTCAAAAGTGCAAATGAAGATATGACTGAACCATACTCACAAGGATTGTGATGACTCAATACATACAAGGTATTTAATGGCTGTTCCTACTATATAAGTATCCGAGCGCATTATCATGATTACCAAGCATATGGTGATGCTGTTTTTATTATATGGCTTGATGTGATTCATATCAATAATTATATGAAGCCATTATACAAACGGGTTAGTAACCATTTTTTGTAGATACTATTTCCTGGTAATCTGTGATGCTGTTCATATCTGGAATTTTGAATGATACATAATAAGAGTGCCATTAAGTATTGGCCACAGATCGCAGGTACATACTTACGTACATACTTAGGTACAGGTGTTACGTTGTGTTATGTATGTGATTTTGTGAATTAATTGTTGCCCTTGCTTTTAATATTTTTATAATGCTTCTTGTTAATGGCTTTGCATGATGTATCTTCCATGGATTTTTGTTATATAATCCGAAATAAAGAAATTAGTACTACTACTTATTTATACCAATTGGGTACATAAACCCCTTTTGTAAACAGTATGTTATGGGAAACCTCAAAATGTTATCCTTATTTTTTAACAATTAGTTTAAAAATTGTACTCGAAGCTTAGCAACATATTTACTAACAGAGATATGCCTTATGTTATAGGCTGTTGGTTGGTTGAGGAAAGTAGTGAGGGTTTGGGTCCTCATATGAGTATGCAATTACTGATCAATAACAATTATACTTTAGATGGATATTAACAATACTTTTGAATTGGAATTGATTTCTAACAATTCATTTGCATACCTCCTCATCTTCTTCTTCTCTTTATCATAAAATGATTTGTTATTCTATCCCTCTCTTTATAGATATATTATCCATAAAAGGACTGTGGATTGCGAAAGGGCACAATGTACAACTGCATTGCTTTTAATCATATCTGTGTACAATTTGGAGAAGTATAGGACCAGGGAAACCTAAAGATTATTTCGTTTTGATGAAATTATAATAATACTGTGGTTTGAGATTGTATGCAAATTTGACAGGGCGCAAAGTATACTCATACTGTGGTCTAAAATTGTATGCAAATGTGTTTTTTGTTTTTACCGATAGACTGATACAAATATCACAAAACATTTGCGCGTGCTCTTATGAGTTAATGTTGGTCAGATGTATGAGTGCATTACTTTAGATTGAATATTAATGTCAACTTATGTTAAAATATAATTATCTAGTTATTATATGTGCTCAGTTAGAGCTTATGTTCTTTTGTTTTAAAAATACAAATATAATTGTGAACTACAGCGTATCTACTGCCTGGATTCTTTATCTTTAATATTTATTTAATTATTGTTCTTTTTTACGGATTGCATTATATTTTCTTATCTGAAATAAACTGAAAGTGACGATGACGTGAGCCAAGACTAACACTCAGAGAAAGCGCATCTCTTAAAAGTAAAGTCAAGTTTGGAAAGATGGTTGAATTATCTAGCTACGCTGTGCAGGAACAAAAGGTCACGACTGATTTCAAACTGATATCTTCCAATGACCCCCTCATCTCCCAACCAAGGGGATTTTACATTGAAAAGCCATCAGGAGACTAGGGGAGGACGAGCAGGGGCTGAGGAAATGCAAATGGAAGGAACATAGCTGCCGCAGAACTCATGAAATGTCCAGCCCAGCAAATGTACTGCAAGAAAAGCACAAAGTCGCTGACTAACAGCTATTGCCTTTATCAACCTTAATGCCACTCATTTTAACGATCTCAGAAAGAGGAAAAGCAGATTCAGCCATAACTCTTCAGACTTTGAAAATGCACCCAGATCTCTCCATTTCACCACAGATTTCTGGAGGCCTAGATAAAGGTCACAATTTCAATAACCTTTTTTTGCTGCAACCGCTTCCTCTTAACTTACACCAAATGATGTGGCATACAATTCGTAATGACATAAGTGCATTCCACATTCAGATACCCCTTTTCACACCTTTGCAAAACTCTGACAATCTGGAGGTGCTCCTGTGCATTTTAAAGCCCATCCCATATGCACAGATGGGCTTTGCTTGCATCTGTATAGAACAGACAGAGAGGAATGTGCAAAGCATGACAGGGTAATTTCTACCCCTTTCAACCTTTTGTTGTAACTGGTACAGCAGCAATATGAACCGCTTCAACCCTACTTGCATTTCAATCTTTTAAACCGTGATCAAAATATCAAAATATATTTTTGTCTTTTTTTAGCATTGCACGAAGATGGGCCATTTAAGGGCTTGTCAGTGTGGAATGGGTTCCTAGCACCCGCATCGCTGCTGGGTGCTGGTAAGTGCATCCAAATAATATGGCCCTCATTACAACGGTGGCATTTCAGGAACAGCGTGCCAGTATTTCCGATTACTAGCACTCATTCTGGACCGCTGCACTGTGAGAGGCAATGGCGGTAACTGCGGTGCCAGTAACAGTGTGCACTGTGCTGCCGCTGCCGGTAGCGCATGTAACTGAAACTGCAGGAGCCACGTGAAGCAGTGCGGGAAACTCAGGCTCCACAGAAAGATGGCGGAATTACAACTATGGATTTCCTGGAAACACCGGCACAAAAATGCCAGTGCCACTGAGAAAACCGTGTTGGAAACACTGGCACCGCGGAGCAGGCGGTAATCAGGCCCAGGTGTGCAGGAACAGGCCTCAGGTGCTCAATTGACCCAGCTGCACACAATGAGTACAGGGACTGCTTAAAAGGACCACACCCACACCACACACACCCTCCAACACAGCCATGCTGGCACGGACATGGAGGTGTTGCATCCAGGAGTGCAGCTCTATGAGCAGGAGCTGCAACAGTGGCATCAGGCTGACAGGCAGTGGAAGAGGAGGATGAGGATGCAGAGGAACAATGGGCAGCAGGTTGTGCCACAGAGGCGTGCAACTATGCCCCGCATAAGGGCCACACACTGGTCTCTGACTGACAGGCTGAGTCAAACACTTTAACTCCTGAACAGGGAGACCATCCTTGCAATAGTGGGCCTCATCCAGGATGACATCCAGAGCGTCATTGGCATCCGGCCTGCCATATCTCCCCTGTTGAAGGTGGTGTCTGTGCTGTATTTTCTTTCTAAATGCACATTCCAGCATAGAGTCGGGGAACTGCATGGCAACTCCCAGCCAGCATTCTCAAAAGTGCTTCTGCAGGCCCTCTGATGCCCTCCTGCATCATGTGTCCCAGCACATAACCCTACCAATGACACAGGCCCGAGTATATGCCACCAAGGTCCGCGTCCATGCCTTTGTGGGCATGCCTAATGTATTGGGAGCATTTGACTGCACACATATAGTGCTAGTGGCTGGCCACGCCACAGAGAAGGTGTATCGGAACAGAAAGCTGTACCACTCCATGAATGTGCAGGTCGTCTGTGATGTGTACCTGATGATCACACACTGCTGCGCATGCTTCCCGGGATCAACAGATGACTCGATGGTGCAGCGCAACAGCATGCTCCCTGGGTACATGTTGCGTTACAGTGGACGGCGGACCTGGCTATTGGGTGTGTCAAAGAATCAACAGACACACCACATTGCATGCATACTAGTGCATGGGGGGATGCTCACTGTCACCAGTGCATGGCCCACAGGCACCATGCAAATGCAGGGAAACATTCTGCACGCAAGAGTGGGTGGTCATGACTGGCATGTACCACATGAGTCTATGGAAGGACACACCAGCAAAACCTAGGCATGGATGGACATGCACAAGTAATGGACCACAGTTACCAGAATGCATCATTCCCATGTCACATAGCACTGCATATGCTCACTATGCCCCACCACTAAATCATCCCTTGGAGTCTGATCCTACACATGCCCTGAACAGCATTTTGTGTCACAGGGTGCATCAAGGTGACTAAGGGCCCGCCAGCGCACAGACCCAGAGGCATGTGTCCCACATCCACATACCAACATGCATGCACTGCCCAGTCACCTCAATAATGTGGCCCTCCCTGTGTCCCTTTACATGCAGGTGACTCCAGCTACACATACTACCATGGCTGGTGACCCCTGTGAGATATCCACTGAGCCACAAGGAGACAGAGTACAATTGTGGGCACATCAGGACAAGGGCGACAATTGAGCAGACATTCGGACTGTTGAAGGCACGGTTTCGTTGCCTTCACCACTCTGGTGGGGCACTGATGCATAGGGCTGTGTAAGTGGCCTGTGACATGTTGCACAATATGTGCACACGGAAGAACAGTCCGCTGCCCCGGACATGTGCATGCCTCCAGTGGATGATGATGATGATGATGATGATGACAGTGCAGAGGATGCAGCTATGGACATGCAAATACACCATCACATGGATGACAGGGATGGGCGTGCAGCCCACACGGAACTCATACAGAACTACTTCTGAGCGCACACTACAGCACCTGCACAGGACACATGGCACACACTGCATTTGAGGCAGGGCAAAAATAAAGCACACCACTACACAAATTGAATGTTCAGACGTGAATTAATATGCAGAACCATGTGTGGCCAAGCCCCCCCCTCCACAACTGGCCCCCCACCTCCCACTCCCCAACTAGCCTCTCACTACCCCATCCCCAACTAGCCCACCCACCCAACCCTCCCAACTATCCCTCCTTGACTAACTCTCTCAAACTCACCCTCCCGGAAACACTCCCTAGGCAGCATCAGTGTCACTTGATGTCTGCCACTGTCTCACTTCCGTGGCTTCTTGACACTGGACCTGCCTCTCTGTGGTGAGCCTGACAGGTGTAGGGACCTGCGTCTGGGGCTGCTCTGTTGAGAGCTGGCAGGCATGGTGAAGGTTGACGGTATGTCTGACCCTGCCAAGTTCCTGCGCTCTAGTGCCGCCTGCAAGGAAAGGTGAGGGGCTTGGCTAGTGCAGAGATTGCCTCGTTCCCCTCCCAAACCCTCTGAGTGAGCAGGACCTTTGCACATGTTGAGTGGCCCAGGGCACAAGAAATGAAGAGAATCTGTTCTGTTGTCTTTTATCAGTATTTTTCTGTTTAAGCCAAAAATCAGAGACCCTAATTCTCATCAATCTTCATTGACTCCCACTGGACATGCCTGCCAGACAATCTTACTATTTCCCTACACGCCAAATAGAGTCCACCTGGAATTGATTGTAGAGACAGGGATGCACTATCAACACACCAGACCTAACAGGAAATACAGGCTCTGTGAATGTTACCCATATGAAGAGCTCTGACAAGCTGACCAAGGGTAGGTCATTCTATTGAACCAGGCCAGGCAGGCATTTTCATTATCATTCTTAAACACCATAAAGAATACCATTCAGTCGCATTAAGCCTTATGTTTAACACTAAGATGACAGAGCTTGCTGTCTGCTGTTTTAGAAGTAGTCACTGACATTAAGGTTGTAGGCTTTGTAGTTCACAACACTAGGCCCATTTCTGAATGTTCTGCCATTTACTGAAATCAAATTGCAGTCTTGCTCCCCTTCAGAGAAAGCAATGATGCCAGAGCCACGGTGGAGGGGCAGAACATGCACAAGCTATTCTTATGTTAAGAATTAGACCCTCACTGTTTCTTTCACAAACTGTTCCCAGGACATCGAGCACAAATTAATAGTTGCTGTCCTTGGCACAAAGCAGACATACACAAGAATCACTGAAGGGCAGTTCTTCCAGTGTGAGCGAAGACCTCATGTAGAAATTATGTCAAAACATTAGCCCAGGCTGTAGTGCTAGTGCCCCTATCTAGTCTAGGGCTGCTGGGTACACGGTAGGGCGATGTCCAAACACACACAAATATGAGAATGAATTCCTCAAGAGCAGGTGCCTCAGCTGTGCTTCTCATGAAGTCACCAGCTTCCCAAGAGATGGGAGGTCTTGGCCAGAAAACTAAGATAGTTACAAAAGTATGTTACTGTTTAAGGCCTGAGAAGAAGAGGCTGCCAAGACAGATGACTGGTCCCATGGGAGAGAAGCTCACTGTTTCAAGTGTGTTCCTGCAGGAGGTAAGTTTCAGTTTTTCTGCTTATTATGCAATTAGGGCGTCTGAAGGGGGATGCATTTACTACACCACTAGGATTTCACTAACCAATGAAGTGCCAGAATATATATTGTGTTTAGGTACTCATAAAGGTGATAGCCAAAAGGAATGTGGGAATTGTAATGCACCTGATATTTTGTACAATCTTGTGGTTTTCATCCTTAAATACTGTAATGTAACATGGGCGTGTTGAGAGTCGCTCAGTCTTCCTGTTCCCTGAGACCAACGTCTGTCCATTCTTCCTTTTGCTCTAACTTGCATTAAAACTGTGTTTTTTGCAACTCATGCATTTCCCCATTGTTTTCTGTAAATCAATAAGAGTCTGCATTATCAATATTAGGAAACAGCAAACTCTGAGTCCATCTTCCCCTGGAGGCACCTGCATGAACTGGAATTCTTTCCCCCTATCTACATTATGCCCCATTGCTTCTCTTCTTCCCTAAAAAGCTCAAGATCTGGTTGGCCATGAGAACCACACCCACCCAGGAACCCTTACTGTGCTTGCTCTTGCTGTTACAACTCAACAGACCTCCTCTCCGCTGACTCCACCCAATGCTGCGCTTCCAATTACCTTTCTTTTATTAAACTTGTTTACCTCCTTTCATGCAGCCTTCGCCTTTGTCCATCTGAACAGGGGCACTACTAAACTACCCTGAGTATCCATTCAACCCGAACACTGTTGGTTTGATTGGTAGCACTTACTCCTGTTACCCGTCATGCCGCCATTGTCAGTCACATGACAACATCACACCCCTCCCAAAATTGGATACAAATCCCCCCTCTCATCTCGCTATAAAATGGGTAAGTTCAGGAGGCCACAGTCTCATGATTACTCTATGTTCATGGCACGCCGGTTTATTCTATTCAGCACAAACACTGAAAGCCTGGTGGACAGTGCTGTTGTTTCCAAAGGCGTACCAACATTAGATCTCTATCCTTGGGGTCTCATTGGGATTGGGGGCTCTTTGCCCACAGCTGGCTTCTGTTAGTGGACCTTTTTCCAGGTCACTATGGGATGTTGGTTTTTCGTCTTGTGACTATTCTGTTTCTGTCGGGGCGTGTTTGCTCCTTTCAGGGGCAGCCTCACCCACCTCTTGCCACATCTTTTGTGGCACCTTCTGAAAGTGTGAGGAGTGTTGGGGTCACTTTCTCCTCCTCGGGCTGCAGTCACCATGCTGTAGTCTTTCTCCATGACGGTCCATGACTGTGACTCATAGGTGAGAGCTAGCTACCTCGGAAGCTCCCTGTTCTTTATCAGTGCCGTGTCTCCCACTAGGAGTGGGCTGTGGTGGCCTGCCGTGCCAGGCTCTCTTTCTCATTGTGGCTTGTCGGTGTTGTTCTACTGTTTCGGTTTCCATGGTTTGCGGAGCTGTTGTGGGGTGGAGTGGGAACCCCACTTGAATTGGGACTCCAAACATGAGGACGGCCGGCCTCACCCACGTAGATGAGTGGGGGTCTGGCTGTAAGAGCGTAAGAAACGATACACCTCGGTGAGCCATGGCAGGCTTCTGTCTTTGGCGATTCTTACAACTTTATTGATTGAGGCCATACATCTTTCTGCATCCCCATTGGCCTGTGGCCAGTATGGTGTTATCCGATGATGATGGATGCTCAGATTGTCAAAAAGGATTTGTTGCTCTCGACTTTTGAAAGACGGCTCATTGTCACTCTTGATCCTATTCGGTAAGCAGTGTACCACCATTTTTTTTTCAAGTGCCATAAATACTGATGCTGCATCTGTGGATCATACTGGCTCAACCTCTGGGTACCGGGTGAACTCGTCCACTGCTACTAGGAGATATGTTTCATTTGCACCCCACCATTGTTGGCTGCGGGGAGGGCTGGCAATGGGTTTGGATGGGCCCAAGCAGTGGAATGCTTGACATGTCACTCAGGCACCCACTAATGCTGGTACCTTTAGTTGAATGTGTTTATGACTGTGGCACACTGTATCCCTTGTTCTTTTATTATTTATTTTCAGCAACTGTGTCTGTTAGTTTCTGCACTTCTTTCCCAAGCCTTTGAGACTCATTATGATTTTGGTGGTATCTCGGCGGAATACCAACAAACTGTAATACCGTTACTGCCACTTGGTCCGGCGGAATTACTGCTGTATTACAAGTGGTGGTGGCAATGTTAGCCTACATTTAATTAATGTACATAGGAATCCATAGAGGATTCTGGCAGAATTTGACAGAAATGTGGCAAATTTACCTCTAGCTCATAGCTGGAGGTGAATCCTCCAACTTTCCAGCAAACTCATAGTTGGGCAGTGCGGTAATGCGGCGGTAATGGTCTTACCACTGCATTTTAACCACACCGCCCAGCTCATGAGGCCCAATGTATGGTTTTAAGCTCTACTCTTTTTGATGGAGGAGCCAAAGGGAAATTTCGAATCTTTGCCCAACAATGGCAACTGCAAAATATATTTTCGATTGAATGAGTCTTCATCGCAAACCAACAGGTACCATTGGGAGTTCAGCTAAAACGTAATCCCATTAAGATTTCTGGACATCGACTTATTCCAAGTGGTAGTTCATTTCAAGGTCTTTTGAAGCAATTAAACAACCAGCTTCTTAAAATATTTAGGAAATGGTGGATCAGCTACTCAGGGTGCTCGGATGACAGGCTGAATCCTCTGGTAAAGAAGGCCATCCGAGCAAGCTGTTGGCTGGTCCTGTGCTTGCCACTTGCCCTGTTGCTCCGCCTCCATCCCACACAGCCTTGCTGCTCCATGCCTGCTACTCACCACCTCCCGCTCTGTTACCCACTTCATCCCACATTTTGGAAACGTTATTTTACTGGCGTCTC
This sequence comes from Ambystoma mexicanum, assembly GCF_040938575.1. Taxonomy (NCBI): domain Eukaryota; kingdom Metazoa; phylum Chordata; class Amphibia; order Caudata; family Ambystomatidae; genus Ambystoma; species Ambystoma mexicanum. The sequence continues at coordinate 228,902,822 of NC_090921.1, read as the reverse complement.
TTTTGCCTTTCTCAGCTGTCCATGCAAATGAAAAGGGGACTCTGCAAGCACCCTTTTCTATTTCCATGGCGGTCATTTTAAGTGTAGTTTTTTTTTAACAGGAGAAATGTCTTGCTATCTCCATGTGACCGTTTTCTTTTGTAAAACAAAAACAAAATGTCACTAGCATCCAGTACATTATCCTGGGGTGCTATTGCCCATAATCCCAGAGGCAAGGGGGCATAATGGATGCTTTCTCAGCGCTTCTTGAAGGTCATTGTGTAACTTGGGGCATGGTCCACTAAGACCCGGTATGGCACACTGCCTTTGTGGATTATCTCTGGAAATATGTAAGAATTATGCTGAAAAGGAGCAGCCAGACCCCTCAACAAACATGGATTTGAGCTTCCAATGCACCTCGTACATCTAAATCTATCCAACAAAGTTCCTGACATTGCAAGGTCTTAGTCCCAGTAGAACCTTTCTAGCAAACACCCATCCAGGTCTGCACTGCTCATCCTGAACACAATACCTACTGCCTTTGAGAGAATAAAACTCTGATGATACATTTGAAAGCTGAAAAGACCACAATCTACCTTCTTGGCAGCTCCTCAACCACAAGTTTGGCTTTTTTCATTACCAAACAAATCCAGTAAAATATTTCTCCATTGTAGCCGTAAAGAGCGTCAGCGCCGTTAAACCATTAGCGCCTGATTACAAGGTCCCTTAGCGGGTTGGAGGCTTTAACGCCTTAAAATCCAACCCGCTAAGGGACCTTGGAGCTAATTACGGCAACCGTAATTTACGGTGCCGTAATTTGCGCCTTCCCCATCCCCATTATGCCCTATGGGGCAAAATGGGAATGGGGAAGGGCAAATGGTGAATGGGGAATTACCGCCCCCGCCAACCTTGTGATGGGGGCGGTAATTCCGCCATCCACCATGCCGGAGACAGGCATGGACCATGGTGCTAATAGCACCATGGTCCAGCGCCTGGGTCGTAATGAGGCCCAATGTATAAAACCAAGGTTAATTATTCAATATTTCTAATATTCAACTTAATTGACTTCAACAATAGCCACACATGTGCAAGCATCTCCTGGGAAACCATAGTCCATTTAGAATGTTGTTTGCAAAGGATTATAATGTGGATTAATAATTGAGACTATAATGAGAAAGAATACTAAGGCATTTAATCTTTCTAATCTTCTGGTGTTTTGGTAATTGGCATGATCTTTCATTTTCATAGATTTCTATGTAAATAGAACAAAATCCAAAATTATTTGGTGATTCAGCCATAACAAGGGCTAGGAATAGAAAAGATACGGACAAGGAGAGGATTTTAAAAATAAATAAACATGACCCACTGTCCGGCTGGGGTCTGGTAGCAGGGGTCTGGTAGTCACTGCTTTATGACGTGTAACTGCTCACCTTAACGTGTTCTTTTAAATCAATTCCAATGTACAAGGTCTCCAGTTTGTAGTCCCTGGACCAATGTTTATTATAACATCTGGGCGTTCTCGCCAGATGCTCCGCGTATAGTTTCCATTGTTGCTGAGGTGTTTCCATAGCACCTGCTTTTGCAACCAGATGCAAGCGCATAGTTTCAGTGGTAGAAGTCGCAGCAGATGCTAGCAGATAATGCTAATTAGCATTATTCCATCAACTTCTTTTAATTACGGCCATTGCCTTCCCCTGTCAGGAACATCCATGTACTTCCGGTTTGGAGTGCAGGCATGTTGTGTTTCCTCCTCCAAGTCTGGGCCAGTCATGCTCAGGATGCACAGAGGGTGGTGAAGTATGTTTTTTCCTTTCTGAATTTTACTACCTGGCTGGCATTAGACATAGCCCCTCATTACGATTTTGGCAGTAGTTGATTGTTAATACCACATGATCTGCTGTAAATACGCAAGATTACCAGTGGTGCTAAGGCAGTGTTAGCCCCCATTCATGGAATTGCCTACATTTTCCTCCATTTATTGGCAGCAATGTAGAAGAAACATCTCCAGCAAAGTGTTGGAGGTATTTTCCTCTACCTCCAAACTCAGGATATGGTGGTATGGTAAAAGTGGCAGAGATGTTTGGTGGTTCTATGGTAGGCCAACAAGCTGCCTTTAATCAATTAGTTACTCGTTTGGCATTTTTGGAGGGCCTGGTGGAGGGCAAGATCAATAATGACTATAACAATAAAGAGCAGACTCAATATGATAAATATAGAGAGGAACAAAGCACTAGGCTAGCAATCATGGATGCTAAAATGACCACTCTGTTGGAATTCATACTTTCAGGGGATCACCCCACTTCGTCAGATAGAGGGATAGGGGACCAAGAACTCCCAAGTCAAGGAGGTAAAATAAATCACAGAATAAGAAATATGAAAAGGAATTGAGGTGTCCTGACAGTCCTTCTGTTCTTCTGGAGGCCATTGCGACAGCAACTTTGAAACGCCACGATCATCAGGCGTGAGTGATTTTTTTTTTTTTTTGCATACAGCTCCCCTCTGGTCGGGGGGCAAACTTATTGGAGCCCCATTTTCTTGAACCCCTGACCGAGGTGCTGTGCTGTGCGAGACAGCGTTTCTGTGGCTGTCTGACACTGCTATTGCTACATTGTTATTTTTCGCCTGGGAGCAAAAGCGGAACGGACTACTTGTGTTTTCACACCAGGACACCCGTAACTGGCTGAGAACTCTCGTATCTAAAAAGGTGCGGGTCCCTTAAGGGATACAAGACTCTGCCCACACTGCAAAGCAGGAAGTGTCACTGCCTGACTGCATTTTTACACGGGGTATAGAGGCAGTCTGTAAATACCTTCAAGGGGAAAAACATTAAAGGCATGTTCTAGTAAAAATTTTTATTTCAAAAATAGATAGCCCACATTAAAAAAAAAATACTAGCATCCTCCGTTTTAAAACTTCCTATGTAAAATTTTGAGATATTTAAGCTCAAAAGCAAGCACAAGGGCGCCGCCATTTTGTGAAATGGAGGCCCTCCTGTGCTGGCTTTTGCGGCACTAATGAAGGAAAAGCCAGCCAGCTGTAGTAAATAAAGTCTACCGCTGGGTGGCTTTCCCTTCATTAGTGCCGGGACTCGGAGGACGCGGACCGGAGACCAGAGCAGGAAAGCTGCAGCTGAATCTCGGTAAGTGCTATTTATTTATTTTTACAAAAAATAAGCACTAGCTGCGGTTTTTTTTCTAAGTTTTCCGGGCTTTCCGGGCTCCTTCCGAGCCGGAGGAGCCTGAGAAACTTGGAAAGAAAAACCGCAGCGTTTTCCAACACAATAACGTTGTATTTATGTTTGCGGTCGCTCCAAAAGCGACCGCAAACATAAATACAACGTTTTTAAAGCTGCGGTTTTATTTCTAAGTTTTCCGGGCTCCTCCAGCCCGGAAAACTTAGAAAAAAAACCGCAGCTAGTGCTTATTTTTTGTAAAAAAAATAAATAGCACTTACCGAGATTCAGCTGCAGCTTTCCTGCTCTGGTCTCCGGTCCGCGTCCTCCGAGTCCCGGCACTAATGAAGGGAAAGCCACCCAGCGGTAGACTTTGTTTACTACAGCTGGCTGGCTTTTCCTTCATTAGTGCCGCAAAAGCAAAAGCCAGCACAGGAGGGCCTCCATTTCACAAAATGGCGGCGCCCCTGTGCTTGCTTTTTCGAATTTTGAGCTTGAATAGTTCAAAATTTTACATAGGAAGTTTTAAAACGGAGGATGCTAGTATTTTTTTTTTAATGTGGCCTATCTATTTTTGAAATAAAACTTTTTACTAGACCATCCCTTTAAGGAATTATTGACACAAAACTGTTTAGACAGTGCTTACGTTCAATAAAAAGGTCCAATGAAACTCTGCAGCACAAAAGACATGGGGGGTGAAGGGGATGGATCATACTTAAATGGAAGCCATGAAGTAAATATACCCATGGAACAACACACCCAGGGGAACGCAAACCCAAACACCCCCCAGCAAATTCAAGTTCTGGTACATGCAGAAGAACTTCATAACACCCCAGTGGACAGCCTCAAGAAAAGGAACCCAAGTGTCGCAATAGTAAACAATTGGAAGCGGGTTTGGAATACACTACAACGACGAAAAGAATTCAACGGAAAATAGAAAATCACTTTGGGAGAAAACGACATAAAAGTCACAGTGACATCAAAGGAGATTCACTCATCCTCTGGGAAAACCCGAGGCAACCTCAAACCCCATCTTCTAGCACAGAAATTCATATATCGCCAGTGATGTTGGGGAAAGAAACTTCCATCCCAAACGAGGGGAAAAGGTGGTATCACAAATGCCACAAAACCCACAATCACCAAAAAACACGAAACAACCTTTAAATGAACAAAGAGACTTAGCCCACCCTGTAGATGACAAAACAAAAAAAGATCTAAGTACAGACAAGTTGAAAGCTTTGAACTTTGTTCTCAACTCATTGGTCTCAGTCTTTGAGATGTTAAAAATGGAGGTGCAAACACAAAATGGGACACTTATAGAGATGGCAAAAGAAATAGCACTCTGTGACTCTTCTTTAGTATGTCTGGTGACCGCAACTAATGCAAACTTGACCCTCCCGATCCAGGCCCTAAACCTGGAACTGGTAAAACAAGGACTTGATATAACCTCTATTCAGCAATCATTGAAGGAAAAAAGTGAGATTGGAAACCAAAATAACAAACTACTGCAAGAGGTCTTAGCAGTACTGAATGGAAATCCGAATACAAACCAAGCAGAAAGAACTACAGAAAAAATCCAAGAATACTCATTAGATGACACACCACTATCAGACTCGATACTGGTAGAATTCCGAAGGCTTGCCAATGTGTTAGAAGAAGAAATTGAACCTGAAGAAGACACCCAAAAAACGGAACCAGAAAAGGGAAAAGGGAATCAAATGTAGAAAACTCAAGACTGGCAAAAACCAGGTGATCAGACCTCAAGAGGCAGAAGGAAAATGAGGAAACGTCTCACAAGAAGAGAGAGGTCAAAATCAACATACCCCAAAGTGAAAAGAAACAAAAAAAAGGGTCAAAAAACAACAAAACTGGAAATGTAAAAGGAAAAACAAATCACAAGACAAATTTAATAACCTCTGGCAACAGTGAGGAACAGGACAGCATAGCACGTAAGGTTAAAGATCCACAAAACCTTACAGAAAAAAACAAGATTGTCAAAGGAAAGGAAAGTCAGAAGCTAAATAAGGAAAAGCCTGAAAAGATCAAAACAGGTAACAGTAATAAAACGGAAGGAACTGCTGTAATCATAAAAGCAAGTATCGGTTTGCAAATTGAGGAGGAGACAGAGCGAAGTAATAGCCAAAAACAAAAATAGCAGAGAATGCTCTGAAAGGAAAATCAAAACTGGAGAAACCACAAACAAGGAATGAATTAGATGGTGTACCTCAAAAGGATCCCACAATAAAAAAACAAAAATGGGCCACGATTTTTTTGAAAAAAATCCTCACCTTGAAAAGGAGAAAAATAATGTAAAGAACATCGTTACAGCACAGTGTGATAATATGAAAATTGCTCCCATCTTTCTAATTAAGAGACAATTGGTTGCCAAGGATCCAAATACACTTCCTCCAAACCTAATCTCCTCTATGATCACAACGGAAAAAAAGCCATGTAAAGCAAATGTAAACAAAGCTCAAAATGGTGAAGGGAAGTCTGTAAAGCTAAACAGCTTTGGATATCGAGATGATGCCCTTTCAGCAACACAGACCTCACCCAAAGTTTGTGATCAGCTGAATCAAAGTACATAAAAAAAATACCACTCAAAGAGTCTGGTTGAGACTGCGCTCAAACCTAGGGTATCACAAATCTCTGAGTCGTGGAGTAATATTGGGCATAACGAAAAAAACAAAAAATCTTCAATCTTTCGTATCTGAAGACATAGAGAGTGTTAAATTCCCAATCCAACGACCCATTCATGGTAGAACTAACTCTAACCTCTGCAACATCAAAACATGCTATGCTACAAGAATCTATAGAGCTGGAATCCTATGGGTTAGAGGTCTCATGTAATGATACAGAAAGTAGTATTACAGACAATCATCAGAACGTCTTTTCATCAAAAAACAAGGAAAAGGAAACCACTAATGAATCGTACCTGATGAAAAAGGGAAGCTTAGAGAAGGATTTAAAGACAAAAGATAATACCCTCATGCTTCTCCCAGAAATACTGACACAAGTACTGCAGAAGCTGGGATTAGGAACTCAGCAACTTTAGAAGAAATGATCTAAATGTTTTTAGTTGGAACACGAGGGGCTCCAGCATTATTAGAGCAAACGAAACAAGGGCAAACTTATTCAATCAGGGAGATGTGGTCCTATTACAAGAAACTTGGCTGGTAAACCCTTTAAAAATCGAAGCATACACAGTTTTTTGTTTACCAGCTTCACAAAAATCATTAGGTCGTCCCTCAGGAGGTTTGCTTATAGCACTGAAGAATCAAACTTTTAAAAATGCAATAGAAATATGGAAAAACCCTTTAGGTATTTATGCATGTAGAGCAGAAATAAATCTACAAGAAATTCCCATAACCTGGGTCTTTATAAACATATACTGGAACCCTGCAAACTCTAAACTGAACTGTTTCTTAGAAGATCTGGCCTTACTATTTGAAGCAGTAAAAGTAACCTCGGCCTCCAGTAAGATCGTTGTGGCAGGAGACCTTAACTCAAACTGTTTACATCCAAAGAAAGGAGAGGCATGTCATGTGAACAATGGGAAAGCAAGCAGGGAAATAATGTGGCAGGACTTTATGGAACATTGGGACCTTTATATGGTCAGCAGTATACAAGAGGAAGAACAAGGACCATATATAACATGGCGTAGAGGGAAATCATCCGCTGCTCTGGACTTCATCTTTGTTTCAAAAGCCCTGCACGCTTTACCTTCTGTCCTCACACTAAAACAGGAAGGAGGAAGTGATCACAGCAGACTTGAACTCTCATTCGAAAATATCTTAGTAACAAAAACAGAAAGAGAAACACAGATCCTAGAGGGAAAAAAAGGGAAAATCAGAGTTGTGAAATATAAAGATGGGGGAGCTAAATTAAATAGAAGACTCAAGGAGATCCCCGAACATATTTGGAAAGTGAAATGCGACCCACATAGATTCACCAAATTTCTTTGGGCAACTTTAGCGCGCGGAGATTTAGCGGGAAATGTCAAACAAAAACATCTTCATGCCTTTGATGAACCAACGCAAAGGAGAAAGAGAGAGCATAGAAAAGCCCTGCGAGACATCAAAAAAGCAGCATATTCGACTGAAAAAATGAAAACTGAAATAAAAAGAGAAAAAAATTAACTATAAATCTTGGTCAATCTCACAGAAGGAATTCCGGATGCAAACAGATGGCGAGCATATACTTAACACACTAAGAGAAAATAACAGTAAGAACTTTTGGGAAACAATGAATCAATTTGACGGGGAAGTAGGATACTCTCTGTGTAATCTAATGTCTGAAGATGGTTGGGTCAAGTACTTGACAGAGACATACAAGAGTGATAGCACCTGTCAGTTTATGATTAAACCAGACACTCCATGGCAACTTAATCTTAAGGAGGAGGAAATTTATGAAATCGTAGTCAACTCCTCTACATCTAAAGCCTCGGGACTGAATGGCCTGACCTATCAGACACTGAAAAGTGAACCAGTATTATGGACAAAACTATTATCCGCTCTTTTCGAGGAAATTCTCAAAAAGCAGACATTTCCAACATCCTGGAAAACGACTCTCATCATACCCTTCTTCAAAAATGGGGATCGCCGATCAGCAGCGAATTATAGACCAATAGCGCTGATGGATATTGAAAGCAAAATATTTATGAAGTTATTACTAAATCACATCTCGAAATGGGTAGAAGACTCTAACATCTTATCACGCTTTCAAACGGGATTCCGGAAAGGCCACTCGACATCCATAAATGGTCTGATCCTAAACATATTGAACGAATGAAAAGAAGGGGGAAAAACGCAACCATTGTATGGAGCCTGGATAGACCTGTCAAAAGCATTTGACAAAGTAGAACAAGCTCTTCTCTGGGTGAAACTCCGTAAGTGGGGAATGCCAGAAACGCTATTATAATTAATTAAGTAATAATTTATTGTGACTTAGTTTACAATGAAACTTTACACATAAAATATACCTTAAGTAGGAACAAAATTATGATGAGAAAACCATCAGTAATTAACAAAAACGTTGCATAAGAAATTACCAAGAAAGACAATACATTAAATTCTCTAAATATACATTTCCTAAAAACCATATAAAACAGCTTCATTTTAAATTCACATTTACAATAGTTCTGGAACCAGATCTTACCACATCCTACCGTATATTCTCCAATAAGGGTTACAGATGGAATATCAATCTAATTTCAGTATTGTTACAATTCCTATATAAATAGGGGCCTGTATTAGCCAACAGCCCTCATGGATTTCAACGATGGCTATACATCAACTCCTCTTTATATCCTCCCATATGGTTATATTAAGTCTTGTTTCCACCTTCAGCCAAACATTGTACAGTGCTATTATCCATCTTAGTGGAACTGCACAGGGAATCAAATCTGAGAGTTCGGGTTGATGTAATGGGCCATCTCTCAAAGTTATTAGAGGTAAATAGGGGGGTCAGACAAGGGTGCTTGGGAGCGCCTCTATTCTTTAACCTGTTCTTAGCAGATATGGGCCCTTTCCTAGAACTGTCTGCAATGGCAAGCCCAACCATAAATGGGAGAAAAATCTGTTGGCTCGCCTATGCAGACGACATAGTACTTCTTGATAGAACACCAATTGGCCTACAACATTTACTCAAAAAATGTAATGAGTATGTTGGGTTAAACAAACTAACAGTTAACCCTGCTAAGTCAAACATCCTGATCTTTAAACATCCCTTGTCAAAAACAAAGTATACAAATTGGAATCTGGGAGGAGAACGCATAAGAACTGTAGAACCCATAAAATACCTGGGATACAACATCCATGCCTATCCGGCAGTATATAAGGTAGAATCCGAGATTATGGCTAAAATAACACAAGCCACGTCACACACGTCTTAAACTGAATTACAAATTTTGTACATTTTCTATCCTTCCGCTGGTGAAGTTCTACCTAGCAAAAGTGGTCCCAGTGCTACTATACGGCCTGGAAGCTAAACCAGAACTCTGGTTTACAAACTGGGAAAGTTTCGAGGACTGATTATGAAAAGAGTCTTGGGCCTTCCAAACTGCGCTTCCCTAAAAAGCTTAAGATTTGAGCTAGGTCTCAAGTCGTAGAAGTGCATGGCAGAATGGAAGCTTATTTCCTTGTTTCGAGAAATAATTACGAGTAAAGACTTGACGCTTTATGGAGATTTAAGATATCAAAATCTGAAAAATAAATCATCTCTTCTTACCTCACTAGGGGAAAAGACAATGAAAGCACTGATGAGAACAGATCTGGATGAAGAGATTCCGGTCCTAAACCCTCTCAAAGTAAAAAGAAAATTAGAACTCTGGGACTGGATCGAAACAATAGAAAAAGTAAGAGCAGACCCAATCCAAAGTGCTTTCTTGAAGGGAGAAAAGGAACTCGGGTGTCCCTCTCGCTACTTATTGAAATTCCCCAATAGGAAGCTGCGTTATAACTTCCTCAGAATGAGACTAAACCTCATCCACTGTGGGGCGGTGTTGGAAAAACGCAACCAAGGGGACACGGCAAAAAAACGGTGCTCAATTTGTTCAAACCCTGCCAAACAAACATTAAGGCACTTACCTATGGACTGTAAAGGTACATGGACATATCGTTTAAGATTCTTTGGAAATTATGTGCGCAGAGAGGAAGACATAATATCAGATTTCTTTAAAACTCATACCATACCCAAATCATGGGCTCAAAGTATTATTGTCCCCATATTTAAAAAAGGTGATGTCCTAAATCCCCAGAATTATAGACCCATTGCACTTTTAGATGCAGCTAGTAAGGTCTTCGGTATTTTACTTTTAAGAGATCTCAACAAAGAGATTAGGAGGAATGCTTGTTTTTAGCAAATTTCAAGTGGGTTTTAGAAAGGGTTTGGGAACCAACTTGAATGGGAATATTTTGGCCCACTTAAGAGACACGATCAATCTAACATGGGTAAAATCTTTACGCCATCCTTAGACCTTTCCAATGCCTTTGACGGGGTTATCAGAGCGAGATTATGGACTAAAATGCCAGCAATGAACTTCCCTCGAAAGATTGTCCAACTCTAGGCTGTATTACATAGTAATACCTCAGTCAAGGTTCGTTTGACTCATAAAGGTACCCTCTCTGAGGCCACTGATACTAAAGTTGGGGTCAAGCAGGGCTGTTCACTCGCACCCACGCTCTTCAAACTATACGTGTGCGATGTGGAGGACTTGTGGCAGGGCCCTTCCATCGCACCGATTAGGTTGGGGTGTTTGGCTATCGAGTGGATGGCATTTGCCGATGCTTTTATCCTTTTTGACCGCACTCCACGTGTCCTTTGTAGAAAGATGGATATTTTCTATCACTATGCGATGGTGAACAATCTTTCCCCTAAAGCAACTAAGGGGGTAATTCATAGAATTCAGTGCACAAATAGCGCACGCGGCTGGCGCACAGTGTGCGCATGCGACTTTCTGCGCCAGCCGCGTGCGCTAAAATCCATTTCCGTGCACAGCGTATTCATGGATTTTAACATCCAAAACCAGCCGTGGACAGAGTGGCGCAGCGAGCCTGCAGCAGTGCCAGTTACGCCGCCAACCCCTGCCCGTGCGCCATGTACAGCGCCCAGGCTCACAACCATGAAAACGCCTGTAGAACTCCCTGCGCACCCCTCCGAAGACATGTACCCCGCTGCGCGGGGAGTCTCACACACGATTGGGCCTGTGCGAGCGGGGTACGTGGATTACTGGGGTGCGCGGGAAGTTTCACACGCGATTGGCCCTGTGCGTGCGGGGTACGTGGATTACTGGGGTGCGCGGGAAGTTTCACACGCGATTGGCCCTGTGCGTGCGGGGTACAATGATTACTAGGGTGCACGGGAAGTTTCACACGCGATTGGGTCTGTGCGTGCGGGGTACGTGGATTACTGGGGTGCGTGGGAAGTTTCACACACGATTGGCCCTGTGCGTGCGGGGTACGTGGATTTGGGGGGTGCATGGGAAGTTTTACACGCGGCAGGCCCTGTGCGTGCGGGCTATGTGGATTACTGGGGTACGCAGGAATTTTCACAGGCGATTGGGCCTGTGTGAACAGGGTACGTGGATTACTGGGGTGTGTGGGAAGTTTCACACGCGATTGGCCCTGTGCGTGCAGGGTACATGGATTACTGGGGTGCGCGGGAAGTTTCACATGCGATTGGCCCTGTGCGTGCGGGGTACGTGGATTTGGGGGTGCGTGGGAAGTTTCACACACAGCAGGCCTTGTGCGTGCGGGCTACGTGGATTACTGGGGTGTGCGGGAAGTTTCACACGCGATTGGGCCTGTGCGATCGGGGTACGTGGATTTGGGGGGTACGCGGGAAGTTTCACATGCGGCAGGCCCTGTGCGTGCGGGCTACGTGGATTACTGGGGTGCGCGGGAAGTTTCACATGCGATTGGGCCTGTGCGAGCGGGGTACGTGGATTACTGGGGTGCGCGGGAAGTTTCATACGCGATTGGCCCTGTGCTTGCGGGGTACGTGGATTTCTGGGATGCGCGGGAAGTTTCACACGCGATTGGCCCTGTGCCAGTGGGGTACGTGTATAACGTGGTACGGGGGAAGTTACACACGTGCTTTCGCTGTCAGAGCGGGGTACGTGTATCCAGGGGGGTGCGCGTGGAGTCCCACACGTCAATTAGCAGTATGGGTTCTCACCGGTGTGCCCTCTACCCCCTCCATGGACCCTGCAGGCAAACCACACCACAGGGGACTACTCAGCACCCATGGTCATGTCCCGCAGGCAGTCCATCCACCATGGGCATGCCCCCAGCCAGGCCACATGTCACTATGCACTAGTGATCACCAACTCATGTCCCACAGCCCCTCCACCCCCCAGCAGTGAGGGGCACCTGCCCGCAGGCCCCCACTCATGTCCCCCAGCACTCCCACCCCGCAGCAGTGAGGGGCACCTGTCAGCAGGCCCCCACTCATGTCCCGCAGCACCTCCACCCCCAGCAGTGAGGGGCACCTGCCAGCAGGCCCCCACTCATGTCCCCCAGCACCCCCACCCCCCAGCAATGAGGGTCACCTGCCAGCAGGCCCCCACTCATGTCCCCCAGCACCCCAACCCCCCAGCAGTGAGGGTCACCTGCCAGCAGGCCCCCACTCATGTCCCCCAGCACCCCCACCCCCCAGCAGTGAGGGTCACCTGCCAGCAGGCCCCCACTCATGTCCCCCTGGAACCCCACCCCCCAGCAGTGAAGGTCACCTGCCAGCAGGCCCCACTCATGTCCCACTCATGTCCCCCAGCACCCCCACCCCCCCAGCAGTGAGGGTCATCTGCCATCAGGCCCCCACTCATGTTCCCCAGCACCCCCACCCCCAGCAGTGAGGGGCACCTGCCAGCAGGCCCCCACTCATGTCCCCCAGCACTCCCACCCCCCAGCAGTGAGGGTCACCTACCAGCATGCCCCCACTCATGTCCCCCAGCACCCCCACCCCCCAGCAGTGAGGGTAACCTGTCAGCAGGCCCCCACTCATGTCCCACTCATGTCACCCTGCACCCCCACCCCCCAGCAGTGAAGGTCATCTGCCAGCAGGCCCCCACTCATGTCCCACTCATGTCCCCCATCACCCCCACCCCCCAGCAGTGAGGGTCACCTGCCAGCAGGCCCCCACTCATGTCCCCCAGCACCCCCAACCCCCAGCAGTGAGGGGCACCTGCCAGCAGGCCCCCACTCATGTCCCACTCATGTCCCCCTGCGCCCGCACCCCCCAGCAGTGAGGGTCACCTGCCAGCAGGCCCCCACTCATGTCCCACTCATATCCCCCAGCACCCCCACCCCCCAGCACCCCCACCCCCCAGCAGTGAGGGTCACCTGCCAGCAGGCCCCCACTAATGTCCCCCAGCACCCCCACCCCCAGCAGTGAGGGTCACCTGCCAGCAGGCCCCCACTCATGTCCCCGTGGACCCCCACCCCCCAGCAGTGAAGGTCATCTGCCAGTAGGCCCCCACTCATGTCCCACTCATGTCCCCCAGCATCCCCACCCTCCAGCAGTGAGGGTCACCTGCCAGCAGGCCCCCACTCATGTCCCCCAGCACCCCACCCCTCAGCAGTGAGGGGCACCTGCCAGCAGGCCCCCACTCATGTCCCACTCATGTCCCCCAGCACTCCCACCCCCAGCAGTGAGGGGCACCTGCCAGCAGGCCCCCACTCATGTCCCCTAGCACCCCCACCCCCTAGCAGTGAGGGTCACCTGCCAGCAGGCCCCCACTCATGTCCCCCAGAACCCCCATCCCCCAGCAGTGAGGGTCACCTGCCAGAAGGCCCCCACTCATGTCCCACTCATGTTCCCCTGCACCCCCACCCCCCAGCAGTGAGGTTCACCTGCCAGCAGGCCCCCACTCATGTCCCACTCATGTCCCCCAGCACCTCCAGCCCCCAGCACTGAGGGTCACCTGCCAGCAGGCTCCCATTCATGTCCCCCAGCACCCCCACCCCCCAGCAGTGAGGGGAACCTGCCAGCAGGCCCCCACTCATGTCCCCCTGCACCCCACCCCCCAGCAGTGAGGGGCACCTGCCAGCAGGCCCCCACTCATGTCCCCCCACCCACTCACCCACCCAGCAGTGACATGCCCATCTCATGACACAAACCAAAAGTCAACTATGTACATCAACACATGTCCGTCACACACACACACACAGGTTGCCATTGATTGAGTAAACCGACATGTCAACAAGCATGAACCCAATGAGTGAATCCCACACATTGAAGTAAAAGATCAAAATGTATTAACATGAAAACCAATTGAAAGTACTTAAAGCATAAAATAATGGCAAACATGAAATGAAATACATGTCCAAATAAAAAAAATAAAATTCCTCAAAAAACCCCAAGTAATCCAAAAGAAAAATGGCCAAAACTCTCTGTCCACCAAACCAAATCCAAATGAAACGCAAAAAGGTAAATCCATTGATCCATGGTGAAAAGAAATCAAAATGTCCAAATAAATCCAACGTCCAACTATGTACAATCCAATTTTCAAGGGTCCAAGAGCCCAACGAAACAAATGAAACCTAATCTAATAACCTACCTAACAAAAAAACTATATACAAAAGTGTCGAGCATAGTCCAAAAAGCCCCAAAATAAAAAAAAAGGAAACCTAACACTATAAACTATTTACAATGGCGACGGGCAAGTCCTGCGGCTCACTCAGTGATGTTTTCGGCCAGGGCATCATCGAACTCCATGTCTATTTGCTGGAGGCGGACCTCTGTCCTGGCCCCGAGGTCTCACAGGGAGGCACTCATGGCCTGTTCCAACTCCCTGTGAGTCGCCTCGAGGCACTCTGCCCGCCTCAATGCCCGACGCATGGAGAACTCCGCCCTGACCATGGGGAGCCGCGCCTCTTCCGCCCGCCGCGCTCCGCACCTAAACGCTGGCTCAACCGCAGCCACACGGAAGACACACCCCTTCCAGGGTCCTCCTGCCCTCTGGCCGATGCCTGCCCCCCTGATGTTGATGGCCCTGAGCCATCATTGCTCCCACCTAGAGCCTGCTCCTGCTGCTGCTGCTGTCCATGTGCCCTGTCCAATGATGCCCACACATCCTCCATCAGCTGGTCTCCAGTTGTGGTGTCCACCCCTGCTGGACCGCCGACTCCCGACTGTGGCAGGGATGGGATCTCCACCAAGCTGGCTGTGTCGGTCAGGCCAGGTCCACAGGGGGCCCTGGTGGAATCTGGGCCGGAAAATGGCAGGGAGAACGACTGGTGCATAGTCTCCACAGATGAGGAGAGGTCCGCCAGAGTGCGCGTCACATGTAGAAACCCACCGACCAGGGCCCCTCCCAACAGTGCCACGTCGCGACGCTGCTGTTCGTGATGACGTGCGTTCACCGCCAGGAAGAACGCACGTCATCACGATTGTCACGCATGCGCAACACGACACCAATCAGGACGGAACCCATACGTTCATGGGACCCCTCGTCCGCAGGTCGTGGAGAGGCATGTGACATGGCACTATCCCCTACCTGCGGACGGGCCTGGGACGGGGCATCCCTGCTGGTGCATGGTGGTACAGTCACAGGGTCAAGGACAGCGACATGCACAGGCCCCTCCGCGGTGACCTGTGCTGCCTCCTGACCCTGGCCCTGGACTGTACCACTTGCACCAGTGGTACTACCCCCACCAGGCCCCATGTGCAGCTCAGTAGCGGGCTCCTCCTCCTCTGTGGAGACCACCAACCTGGATGTCTCCACACTGTCTTCCGTCATTGCAAGCCCCTGTGGGGGCTCACCTGGCCCTTCCGCCACAGCCGTAGTGGCAGACGCCGCACCAGCCCCCTCACTCCCGGATGATGGCAAGTCCTGGGAGGGTGGCTGGGCCTTGCGTCGTTGCCCAGTGGAGGCATCCCCGCCGCTTGGCTCCACAGAGCCGTCTCCGCCCTCTTCTTCACTTGACGCTGCGTAGAGGGAGACATAGAACACAAGCATCAGGGTACAGTACAATATTCCCCTAGACAGGAAGCAATTACACATGAGTGGCAGTGTCAAAGGTCACTTCCATCCTGTTCCTCCACGACACATGGGTGAATGCACGCAACACACACGCAGAAACAGGCATGGCGCCTGCAATCAACATCAGCATCCATGTACAAGGGCCTCTATTAACCAAAATGTTGCCTTCGAACTCACATGCATCATGGCTCACACTGATCCCATGCACACACATCACCGGAGGGTCATGCCTCATGGCTTGTACACCACAGACACAGTGGATAGACACAGTGCATACAACGGTGACCGCACTGCATGAGTGAATGCACACATCATCACGGACATGTGTCATGCATCCATGGCGTTTCAAAGTCACACACACACTTCTCAGACACACACACATGTGCACCATACATGTACATGACAGCAGCACCCATCCCTCACACCCCCTCCATGTCCAATAACAGACACTGCCATGCTTTCATGTGTGCATTTGGCATACAGCTCCCCATGCTGCATTGTAACACATGCACCAGCCATGTGGTTCACACATTACTGGTCTTACATGCAGGACCATGATGTCCCTGCACACACACATCCATACATGGCCTATGTCACACATACAGGCAAGTATCAGATCACCAGTATACTGCAACATGCCCTGTCTCACACACCAATGCTTGACCACTTACCGCTCAGCTCCAGACAGGTCTTCCTCCGAAGGATCTGGGCGTGGAGCGCTGGCATACTCTTGTTGAACTTGAGACTTACACAAATTTGAGGACAGAACAGCAGCTGGAGCGGCTCACACGTTCACCGTCAGGTGCTGCATGGGGATCTCCGTACTATCATCCTCCAGAACGAGACCTTCCACACCCGCATGCTTGCTGCCATGGAGGACCACACCAGGGCTTTGCATGGGCTGCCTCCCATAGCACCACCACCTCCTGATGCAGCAGCGGAGGGTGATGAGAGCGACAGCAGTACTTCTCCCACAGTAGCGTAGCCGTGCAGGCCATGAGCCCATGGAGGTGTTTTTTTTCCGTAACATCCACACAGGTGGGTGTTGGTGTGCACCCTGTCCTCGGACCTCCTGTGTGGCCTCCCCCCTCTTGGCCCCCACATGGCCATTTTTGATTTTTCTTTTTTTTTTTACAGTGTGTTGCCTTGTGTGGCTCCTGTGGGCATCCACTGTGTATTCCGGCTGGGTACATGCAGGCTTGTCCTGTGTTTGGGTTAGATGCTTGGGTTCCTGACACACACACACCCCTCCAGCTTCTCATTTCCATGCGCTTGCAAAGGGTGTGACCAAGTGACAGTGACTTACACAGTGACATTGTGCTCCCATGAGCTGTGTGGGCAGTCTGTAGTCATAACTGTGTGGACATCCCTAGTGGGGTTTGTTTTTGTATTGAACACTGCATGGTGTATTGATATGTGCTTGTGCATCCATGTCTTCCTCCTTATCCGCAGGTACCTTCTTCATGTCTTCACAAGGCCGTCTCCTTTGCAGATGCAGTTCATGTTGTATGCACTACACTGACACATTTGCCTGACAGCAACACTCTGGAGTTGTAAGGGGTCGATGTGCTGGCTTATTGAAGTTGTATGACCTACATTACTTTGAGTTTGTACTGTCATATTTTGGTGATGTTTCAAGCTGTGTTGCTGTATTGTGTTGCTGGTAAGTATTTGGTCATGTGAGCTGTTTGTTATTGATTACTGAGCATATTGTCTGTGGCCTGTTTCCATTTGGGACAGTGCACTTTGTAACACTTGTGTCATGTGTTGTGCATTCCTTTGTTTGCTTTCACATTGCAGGACATGCCATGGTGTGTTGGGTGGTGGAGATGGGGAGGGGTTGGGTGACATGGCACTATTTTCAAGTTGTATTTTGCAAGGGGGTAGTCATTCATGCAGCATAAATGTGTGTCTTTTTGTGACACAGCATTGGTTGTCTTTCGGTAGGTAGGAATGCACACAATGTAACACTTCCAGGTGACCAATCTCAGGCTGGTATGGTTGTGACAGTTGACTGTCCCTTATGTCATCATCATTGATTGTCAGCTGGTATGTGCCAGGGCTGTGTGCACTCCACAGGGGTGTGATTTTATGTGAAGTAATTAGCCACCAGCTGCGTACGGGCTGCCTCACCACGTGCCCTTTCCCCTCCCATGCGCAGCGGCCGTGCTTGTGGTTGGGGATGTGGGGGCACCACCATGTCCACCGGCAGGCCCGGCGTGTTGCAACATTGTGCAGGACACATGCTGCCACTATGATCTTGCACACTACTGGGGGCGCGTATAGCAGCTGTCCACCAGTGCGGTCAATGGAGCGAAAGCGTGACTTCAGCACTCCGAATGTGCGCTCCACTATGCCCCGGGTTGCAATATGGGCTGTGTTGTATCTTACCTCGGGTGGTGTGGTGGGGTTCCGAATTGGCGTCATCATGTGGGTGCTCAGAGGGTAGGCACTGTCCCCTGGGGAGGTGATGATGGGTATCATTAGTGGGGTTGTGACATTACTCAGTATCTGACATGCATGCATGTGCAGGGGCATTTATACTCACCAAGCAGCCATGTATCGCCATGCAGCCCAGCTTCTAGGTCCCGGTTTAGGATTGACATTCTGTAAATGAAACTGTCATGGGTGGACCCTGGATAGTTGGCATATATACTGAGGTGATGATTCCCTTGGCATCACATACTACCTGCACGTTGATGGAATGCCAGTGCTTGTGGTTTCTGTAGATGTGGGCAGTTGCCCTGGGAGGACGTAGAGCCACATGGGTGCAGTCAATGGCACCTAGCACTTTGGGGAAGTGTGCCACCCCGTAAAAATCCTGGACGACAGCTTGCCTTTCTGCAGGTGTTCTGGGCAGGTATATGTGCCTGTGGACTGATGGGCATGCAGTCATGATGGCCAACACCTGGTGCAGGCAGCGGACTGCATGGCCTGTGACACCCCCCCACTATGGCACTTGTACGCTGAAATGAACCAGTGGCCAAGAAGTGCAGTACGTTGAGCACCTTTTCCAAGGGGCTCAGTGCTTGGGTGCACAGGGTGGGTGATGTGAGGTCATCCTCCCACTCACTCACCAGGTCGAGTATTATGTGAGGTGGAAACCTGTACCTCCCATACACCTGGTCATCAGGCATCCCAAAAAGGCTGGTTCTGGGTGTCAAAATTCTGGCCCTGACTATCCTCCTCCTCCTCCTGCGGTATCCCACGACCACTACTGCGAGGAACGGTATATTCATCTTAGCGTCTGAGCTTGTTTGTTGCTTGCGCGCACTTTTGTGCTGCGCGGGTCCACGTACACCTGCTTCCTGCTGGCGTACGTGTTTCCGGATTAGCACGTCTTTTTTGGCGCACGCGTTAGCCCCTTTCGATTCCATGAATACGTGTTATAGGCGCGCACGTGGGTGTTCCGCGCATTTGCCTCCTGTACTTCCCCCGTGACGCCCACATTTTCACGCGTTGTTCCCCATTCCGCGTGTTACGCCCCGCGTTACACCTACTTTTGTTGTGTGTGCTGCGCTATCGCTGTGCGCATAGGGCACGCTGTTTGAAGACGTCACGCAGGATTTTAGCGCACATCCATGGATTTACACGCGCACGGACTTACATGAATCGCTGTGTGCGGGTTTCGCTGGGATTTTCGCACTTGCGCTGCATTTCGCATGCTTTCGCACACTTGCACGGAAATTTTCAGCGCACATTAATTCCATGAATCAGCCTGTAAATCTCGAACGATTGTGGTTACTAAGAAAAGAACCATCAAATCTTATAGTTGGAGGATGGGAGAGGATCAGGTGGAACAGGTCCAGGCTATAACATATTTAGGCTACAACTTTACTAATAGATCTAGCCTGAAGATGTGGAAATTGAGCCTGGAAGAAAAAGCATCTAAACTAAAGGTTCAAATGAAGTTCTTGAAGGGTGGGGTATGTACATTTTCGCTCCTACCTTTAAGGCGTTTTTATCTTGCAAAGTGTGAGCCGGTCATCCTGGTGGCCTGGACATTTGTACTCATGATATGAGCTCATGCCTGAATGTGGCTCAGGGGAAAATGTGGAAAGAACTACTTGGCCCATTATCCATCATGAGTTATGTCTTATTTCACTTAAAGCGAGATATTTTTGGAGGCAACTATCCTTGTTTAGAAAGATGAATGATCCACCTGTAAACACTTTATATGAATTACTAAATAAGGTTGTTAAATCTGGGTCAGTAGTATCTATTAGAAAGTTTAGCGACAATATGAAATTGTTGTTAGATACTCTAGGTCTTTGTCGAGAGGATCTGGTACAACGACCAGGATTGGTCAAGAGACTTTTATTCAAGGCAGATTGGGTGGATACAGTAAACGGTGTGGAGTCTTACTCCTCCAAGGAGTATGCAAATTTTGGAAATGCAAGGGAATGTATCCCCCTCTATTTACAAAGATTCCCTTGTCATAGGGCGAGATCAATCTTTATGCGCTTTCGACTCAATCAGATTCCTACATTAGAAAGGATACGGCACTGGGGATATAAAGAGGAGATACCTAGTCAAGAACATATTGATCTCACATGTCGTTTTTGCAGAGAAACCAGAAAGCAAGAGACTCTTAAGCACCTTGCATTAACCTGTAACCATTTTGAGTCCAAACGTGTACTCTATCTTAAAGATATATTTAACAGGGATCTCGAAATGTCTATCCACTTGTTTTGGACCAGCTGTATGTGGGGTGTAAATATTTCTTTAATCTTAGCATTGAATTTATTAATCCAAGACATTACGGAGGAATTGGAAAAAAGGAATTTAACACGCAATGTTTTTATATTGGAAAATTAAGGGCCGTGATAGATTTTATGGAAGTTGATTTTGTGGGATGTTTTTACCCATGCAGCCAAGCCCTACCATAAAACTGTGCAGTACTGGCATGGAAAACATCATGATGGCCAGAACTCCCCAGAGAGTGCACAGGGAAAACATGAAGAATAGGCTGCCACCCATTTTTGCCTATGTTGTGAGCACAGGAGGGCACTGCCTAAAACCACCATTGGGCTACACACACAGTAGCCTGAAACCATTGGGAATGGCAATGCTGATTGCCAAAAGCAACCCAGAACTGTGGGGAATTAATTTTCTTAATGTCAAAAATGGATGCAGTACTGGTGCTCACCACTATCAGAAAGCCGGCGTTTTAAAACCACCAGACTTTTGTGTAAAACTCAACAAATGAACCAAAACCAGGCCAAGGAAAGACTTGCTAAGAGGTGGATACAATGTAAAACTATATTCTGAAATGACTTGAAGGAAGTAATTATTTAATGCATATATAAAAAATAGCTGCATGTAAGTTGGATTTGAATGTAGAAAACTGGGAACTAAAGTGACATTTAGCTGAATTCTGCCTGACAACTACCCCCGACAGGAGAAAACGGCTCAGCCACTCTTCCCAGGCCTGGCTGCATCCTGCTGCCCCCACCAAAACGAGATCACACCTCTCCGATTGAATTAAGGGAGGGGTACCTGCAGACTGCAGGAGGTTGAACAAAGCCCTGTCCTGGGCTCAGGCAAAGGTTATATTGGGGGGGGTCGTAAAATGGCTTCCTCTTGGGAGAAACTGGGAGGGGCAGTGCCTGTGAGAGCCAGCTGAGCTTGGGGGAAGTGGATAAACCAGTTATTCCACCATGTGATGTGGGAAGCCACACCCCTTTTTGACCAGGGCATATTTTAAAAAGGTAGATAACTCATAGTGCGGACTGGTCAAAATTATAGAAATAATATCATTATTCTTGTGATTTTTCTGTGCACGTTTTAAGATTTTAAGAGGTGTTAGGACCCTGTGGTGTATTCTGGGGGGTTGCTAGCGGAAAATAGGGTCTTACTCCAAATGTCTGCATGTTAAAAATCTGACACTTCATCAATTAATGTCATTACTCCTTGCGCACATTTGTGTAATTTTTGGTAAATGTCCGATATTGGTAAAGTGACCAAAAAGCGCAAAATGTTGTCATTTCTGAATCCCAGCTCGCAGTAACATGGGGCTTGAACAGAGACCTGTCTTAACTCATCTGTAATATGTACATGTAATGTCAACCACTTGTGTATCTGGGAAATATGTATTTGAATCAAATATAGATTTGTGGGCAAATTGACCAGGGGAGGATCCTCTGACCCATAAACAGACCTCATCATGATGACAATCCATTTCCTTCCCCCAATCATGGGAGAGGGGAGAATTGGGCCAATGACAAGTACAGAGGGGCAGGCTCAGTGATGCCACACACACACCCACTTTCTAAACACATAAAAGCAGACAGTGCAGGACAGGTAGGGACATTCACTTTCCACTTTCTTGCAGGACGCTTTGCCGGGAGACTCCAGACTTCAAATCCATCAACCTCCAGAGACCAGAGATCCAGAGAGACCAGAGATCCAGAGAGACCAGAACTGTGCAGTGCTGAGAGCAGAACCAGAGACCAGACCGCTGTTCAGAACCACCCGCTGGAAGTCCCGTCCAACCTGACCAGAACTGGACTGTGCAAAACCAATTTCTTAGTTTAAAATAATCTAATCCAAACTATTTTAGCCTATTAGAACTGCCTCCTAGAATCGTGTCATTCTGTCATCTTTAAAACTGAAAACTGTCATCTGTCATTCTGAGCTTTAAAATTTAAAATCCGAAAAACTACCTTTACAAAATCATCCGTATCTCCGGAACCATTTGTGCTAGGAGTGAGTTTTAACTGTCATCTTAAAGCTAAGATTCTAGGCTTTCAACTCATTATAGGGCCTCTGTAATTACGCTCGACGCACGTGAATAAATTTGCCGTGATTTGACATTTTACACAATTTCAGCCAAGTGTAAAAATCAGCAGCTCCTTGCTTTCCTTTGCTAAAGTTCGTTTTAACCTGCTAGTTACTCATAGAGCATTGCTAAAGTGAGCCTGGGCTAATATAAACTAGATATCACCCATCCTGAACCTCTAGAGGGAATTAAAAGCATTTTTAGCACATTTCTCACTTCATTGTCATCACATTCAAAGCATTTTGGGCCTGTGTTTCAAACTTCTACCTGTTTTCCTCTAAACTTGCTGGGGGGGAACTGAATTTCGTATTGTATTTGATTGCATTCCTGAGAACTGTGTGCTCCTCTTTCCATCTCCTTATATTGCATAAAGGCGGGGAGTGAATTGTCAAGGAAAAGTGATTACATAGTCTTTTGTTGAAGTCATATCAAGTTTATTTTCTGTACTGCATTTTCATTCATCATTGCATTGTCCTTGAAGCCATAAAGCAGTCTCAGCTACTTTATCCTCTCTATATCACTTCTAAGCCATCAAAAAGAGTGTACCACTGTAACATTATCCATTGTTGATCACTATCATCTTCACAAGTGTGCTATCAAATATTAAATTACTATAAAAGTGTGATAGATATATTGTTTAATTTTTCAAATAAACCTTTTACATTTGCAAAACAAATCTACTTCTTGGCTCAGTGGGGTCAGGGGGATTCTAAGAGATGGGTGTTATACAAGGGTTCATCATCCAGATTATAACTTGCCATAAAATACATAAATAAGGGCTTCCCTTGGGCATCCCAGACAAGGCACTGACTTAGTGGGATTGCTTGTTTGGAGTCACTTACAAAGTGGGGGCTCCTAGCTGGGATTTTCTGGGTTAGATTTACCACTTGTGCAGCTTAATACAGTGTGCCAACTGACCGGATACACATATCCGGTTAGATCACCATGCTGTTTTACACTGTGAAAGCACCCCTCAAAGGAACGCTCTAAGGAAACGGTCTGTTTTGCAAAATAAAATACAAACTTCTGTAAGTCAGGAAGGAACTCAAATTCCAGAATGACGACCTCGGTAGATATGAAGATAGCTAGGGAGCACCTCTTACATAAACAGTTTGTGAGAGATGAATGGTCTGAGCAGGACCAAAATGTATGGTTGCAGGCGATCACACAACAGGTCACTACAACTGGGTCAGATATGTGGAGAGATCAGGGTCCCTTACATGTGGCCCTGAGTGAACTATATATGGCTTCCAAAGCCAAAGATGAACACAATAAGATTGCCAGGATAGCGGCATATTTCTATCTATATATGGGAGCCATGCAGGACAAATGTGCTGAAGGCCAAGATCTGGCAAATAGGCAACAGATGGTGTTAGAAAAGGCCCAATCTGACCTGGACTCTTCTGAGCAGAGGCTGCACAGGAGCCAGGAGTCAGAAAATGATAGTAGACAGTACATCATTAAAATAAAGGAGGATATGGATATCCTGCAACAGGAAAAGGCTGACCAGGATACCAGAATTCTGGCCTTGCAGAAGGAGCACCAAGACCGTTTGGACTCCCTACTGCAGAGCCAGAAAAAGCTGGAGCAACAATTAGATTTCAATAGGGCATGTGCTGAGCAGGTAGTCACCCTGCAAAGCCACCTAGATAGGGAAAAGGCAGAGAGCAATAAACTGATCCTGAAAGACCTGGATACCCAGGCATAGTTTGATCAGGAGCGCCAGAAAGCTGGTGCCCTTCAAAGGCAAAGAGACGACCTGGCGGCACAGATGCAGACTCTTAGTCAGGAAAGGGACACCTTAGGCCAGGAAGTCTGCCATTTAAAAAGAAAAACTGAAGAAAATCACTTGGCCCTCCAGGGGCTGGGTGACCTCCAAAAAGAGCATCAGAACCTGTTAGAGCACACCAGGAGGGTGGAAGAGGCTCTGGCAAGAAAGGAGCAGGCCAGTAGGGATGGGACGCAGGAGATAACCCTCCTGCAGCAAAGACTGGCCCAGTACTCCAGTACTAATCAGGAGGCACAGAGAGAGAATGAGGCTCTCTGCCAGCACAATGATAGGCTCCAGCAACAGTAGCCATGCAGGAGAGATTGATAGAGTCGAGTAAGGCCTTGGTTGAGGAGCTGAAAGCCCAGGCTCTTGCATTGCAAAAGGGAGCAGGGGCTGATAGAGATGAAGTTCGCTTGGAAAGGGAAATGCCCGAGCATAACCTCAGGAGCCCTAGTACCAGAGGCCTTCATCTCTAATAGTCCCTGGACTCTGCCACCCCCATGTTCCCTGGCGCACATGAGCACGGGGCCACAGGGATGGCAGATTACTATAAAGCTAAAAGTATGGGGCTCATAGGCCAGTACCACCCAGGAATGGAGGGGCGGGCATCCGGGTATGGGCACCCAAGCACAGTGCAATTTAGTGGGGAACCCCAGGAGAGTAGGCATATTAAGGGCATCCTGAAAACCTCTGCCCAGTTAGGTCAGTGGGGGGGTGGGGGTACCCATCAAATCCTGGCAGCAAGGAGGGATCTGAAGATTCCTCTGAGTGTTACAGGACACAGGAGACCAGGTCCCCACATTCTGCCAGCCATTCCCAGGCTCGCAGAATCTGGGAAAACCTGGAAGATCAGACGGGCACCTCTGGGAGCAGTGCTTCGGAGTCAGAGGATGAATGGACCAGGGTTACCTGAACCAAAAAGGCCAATAAGGCAAAAAGGGCCTTGCTTAAGGACCCATTGAAACAAATAAAGGCAATAAGGAGTGTCATCACGCCTTATCATAAGAACGCCAAGTATTCTGTTTGGGAACCCTTGGAGCTCTATGAGCAAATGATGGAGACTTTCCATTTGAAGGACAGAAGTAGCTGCATCCAGTACGTCAAATGGACATTCTCCCCAGAATACTCCAGTTTCTTTGCAGGGCTGGAGGACCAAAACCATTCAAGATGGTCTGCATATAGGGCGGCCATCTTGAAAAAAAATTCTGTTCATAGAAATCCTCAAGAGGCTTGCAAGGCAGCCTACAATTTGCAATGTGGGGAGGATCAGGCCCCACAAGAATTTGTGCAAGAATTGAAGCGTGCATTTGCGCAGACCACCAGAAGGGTGCGCATGGACAGCAGAGAATTTGTCAATACTTTTTTCCATGCTCTTCCCAAGTACATAATGACCCAGCTCGTGAGAGATTTTCATGATAAAAGATCTTTAGACTGGGTCATTGAGCAAGCCACCCGGATCTATGAGGTGAAGAAGCCCATAGAAAATAAAAGTAATGCGCAGAAAAACCCCAAAACCAACAGCACCCCTGCAGCTGCCAAGGTGGCGGAGGTAAAGGTTGCCCCCGTTTTAGATTTGGAGATGGGGGGGCCTAAAAACCTGCCTGCACCGAATAATTCACAGCCCAGAAGGCCCTCGGGCCAGTCACAGACAGGGAGTCGAGGAGGTAGTCCCACAAATGGGGTCCCCCACTCCCCTGATTATGTAAGTCCCTGCTACAAGGGAAACCGACCCATCCTGGGTTATGTGTGGACTCCTCCAGCCCAAGGGAGGGGATCCAGCCAAGCACCTGACCCAGGGAACTTCCCTCCTAACTTCCACCAGGAGGGCAGAAATTCACCAAATCCTGAGCAGAACTTTTTTCCCAGGTATCCAACCAATTTCCAACCCCAAAACCATCCATCCTTCTTTCCCCAATTCCCTGAGCCCAGACAACCTAATCCGGGAGAGGGGAGGCAAAGGGTGGCGGGGTACCCAAATCTTCCCAATCCGGGGTATTACCAGAGAAGGGATAGCTACCCTTCCCGGGATCAGCCCAGGGGAGAAAATAGAGCCCTGTATCAGCCTGAGCGGGATTCACAACTTGAGCGCCAGGTCCAAAATATGGCACAGGATCTGGGTCACATACTGAAGGCTCAACAGAACCCTCAGATGAGCATGCCACCGCAGAATGCCCCAAACTCTGGGCCTGGTGCTCCAGAACAATGATGGGGGCAGCACCCTGATAACCCACCGGTTCCCAGGGAGGAGGCACAAGGGGAAGGGGGGTGTAAAGCCCTGGAGGAAGCGTCCTTCCCAACTTGTAAACAGCCCCTGGAAAACCAGGAAGCGGAAACAAAATCTCCTGCCCCTGAAAGCCTGCCTCCCAAGGAGCAAAGGGGGGGGTAGGAGAAACAAAGGACCCAATTTGAGGGAGAGGGATCCTCAGAGGATCCTGGGAAAAGGATCTTCTCCTTCAGAGATGGGGGAACTCCTCCCAAGGAAAAATGGATCCCAAGAGATTCCAATCCAGACTGGGTAGATGTGGGGATTGAGCTGTCGCCGCCCATCCTATCCCAAAACCAACAAAACTAAAAATCCCTGGTTCAAACCCATCCTGGTGACCTCCAAAAAGGCAGGGGCGGCCCAGAGCTAGAACCAGGGGAACCTAAAGCCGAATCAACAGACTGGGGAGATGTGGAGACTGAGCTACCTCCGCCCATCATCTCATCCCAGAACCAACAATACCAAAATCCCATGGGTCCAACCCATCCTGATGACTGCCTCCAAAAAGGGGGGCAGCCCAGAACCCGAAACCATTTCCAGTTGCCAACTTTTTCTTTCAGATTCCCCAGGCTCTCCACAGAATTCTGCCCAGATCTCTTCGCTAGCAATGTCCAAAACCAGAAAATTAGCCCACCAGTTGTCCAAAAATGTGCATTATCTGTGCCCCCTTGAGGAGAAGGAGGGAAGATACTATGCCCCGGTACAAGTACAGGGGCAGGGTACAATTTTGGCACTGGTGGACACTGGATCCCAAGCTACCCTTCTGTCCAAAAGGGCCTTTGATGAACTAAATGCAGGAAGGGGGGAGAATTACCATATCCCTCTCACCTCTCTTCCTGGACAACTGCAGAACTTTGACGGGAAGGAAATTCCTGTCGAGGGGACTGCAGATTTGGACATCAAAATTGGGCGACACAAGGTGAAACACCCGGTCATAGTAGTGACTCCAGAGGGCACCCTTTGTTTACTAGGGAATGACCTCCTGAGAAGGTTGTCACCCCTAATAGATTGCGTAAACAAGGTCCTCCGGACCCAGACTAGCCGACCAATAAAATTAAAACAGAGTATCAAGCATGTTATTTTAAATGGCACCTGCCACATGGTTGAACAAAAATCTGACCAAGTAGAATTTCACTTCCAGAACAACCAAATTCCAGACGTGACAGTAATAGCAGTAGGACAACAGACTGGTGGTGGGGGGGTCCTCTCTATTTCTGAAAATCAACCTTCCTTCCAGTTTAAGGTGGTATTCCACACTGGAAGGAAACACTCTAAAATTCTTTACCAATCCACAATCAGACACTCCCACTCCTATAGTCCAAAAAGATGTGAAATCAGCTCAGAGCTGGCTGATATTCAGCAAATTGGAGATCAGTTGTTCATCCCTGTTCAGTTAAATGATGGGAAGGACTCTGTTCTCGCTCGCGTGTGTGTGAACAACGGTAAGAGCTTCATCAGCGAAGCCATGTTCCACCAACTCCCAAAAGATCCAGCCATTCCCACATTCAAACTGATAGATAAATGGGAAATGGACCTGGAAGCACCCACTTCCAAACATTTCCTGCCAAGCAGGTGTATGGTCAAAATCTCCATTGGCAACAAGAGCATAGTCCATAATTGTTGGGTTGTGCGAGACGTCACTGCCTCCTTTTACTTAGGCAGTGACATTCTCAATCACTTTGCCATTAGTTTGGACCTAATAAACTTCAAAGCTTGCGATTAGCGGATAAACCCATGGGCTTTGATGATCCGGAAAAAGCACTTAGGTCAGCTCAATTGCTACCTTATGCAGTTGAAATTCAGCTTAAAGAGGAAGTCACCATCCCAGAAAGGACCCGACAATTCTCCCTGGAAGTGAAGGTTAAAAGAGGACAAAAATTGAAAAACCCTGATGCTTATATTCATCTAAATGCTTTTCTCCAACAGCAAGGGTTAGGGGTAAACCCAACACCATTAGTCAACATAGAACATGACACCATTCCAATAGAGGTGGATAACAGTGACTTACAGAGTATTACTCTAGCCGCAGGCACCATCATTGGAATGGCAGTTGATGACCGACATTTCTCCATTGATTTAGGAAATGAACTGTTAGGACAAATCCCCAAGGACTGTTTTGACAGTGACAGTGAGGACAATACAACACCAGACAGGATTTTCACCCGGCATGGGGGGAACTTCCTGGTGTACACTTCTTGCCCTTATGGTAAGGAAGATGTGACTTGTGACTTCAGAGTGGACGAGGTGATTTTCCAGGTCCATGAGGGCTGCCTTTCCCACCTGAAGCCTCCAGTCCAAATCAGCACTCTGACCAGGGACTTCTCCACCCAGCTGGAGGAGCCCGCTGAGATAGCCAAACCAGAAGTCATTCCAGGCTTCAGGCAGATGGTGGAAGAGAGAGTCAACCTAGATGATGCCTGTGTGACTCTGGAACATAAGCAAAAGTTGAAACAAGTTTTCTTGGATTTCCAAGATCTCTTTGCGGTAGACTCATATGACTGTGGTCTCACCGACATCCACACCACAACAATTCCCACGGACCCTGGAATGACTCCAGTGTTTGTGAAGCAATATCGTTTGCCTCTCGCATCCATGGAGTCCCTTACTGAAATAATTAAGAACCTTGAGTCCCGGGGAATAATCCGTCCAGTCGACAGCACTTTCAATGATCCGGTGCTGGGAATATTGAAGCCAAATGGCCAGTGGAGACTCTGCGCTGACCTTAGGGAGCTCAACAAACGGGTCCATACTTCCCGATGGCCTCTGCCCTACATCGAACAAGGGCTGGCCCAGATCCAGGGGTCACAGGTATTCACAGCAATAGACCTGACCAATGGATACTGGACCATGCCTGTCAGTAGGGAGGACCAATACAAACTGGCTTTTACCTTTGGGGGCCAGCAGTACACATGGACCCGGACTCCCTTCGGATACCTCAACTCCGGCAATGAATTCAACATTTTCCTACATAAGGCCATGCCCGACCTGGGTGCGAGGGGTAACCTGGCTTATGTAGATGATGTCCTCATCAAAAGTTCATCGGTGGAAGAACACATAGCGGAGATCCGTTATGTTCTGACACAGTTGAGGGCCGCAGGAGCAAAACTTTCCTTTCAGAAAGCACAGTGGTGTAGAACCCGTGTTAATTTCTTGGGGCATGAGATTACTCCTCAGGGTCTCTGTCCCCAGGAAAAGAAAGTGGAAGCACTTCAGAAACTGAAATCCCCACCACTCTGCGGGAACTAAGGAGCCTCCTTGGACTGACTAATTACAGCAGAAAGTTCATTGAAGGCTACGCAGAGATCACTAGACCCCTGATTCATCTCTTGAAGGGGGGGGTCAAGTGGGAATGGGGTCCAGAACAATCCGAGGCAGTACGACAACTCAAGAGAAGCCTCTCACAAGCGCCTTGCCTAGCTTACCCTGTCAGAAACAAGGAGTTCTTCCTGGAGACAGGGTTCTCTAATACGTGCTTGACGGCAGTATTATACCAAAAGCATGACAAGGTCAATAAAGTAATCTCCTATGCGAGCAAAACTTTATCCTCTGTGGAGGAAAAATTCAACAATTGTGAGAAGGCACTCCTGGCAACGGTGTGGGCATTGAAGAATTACCGCCCGTTTATCCTGGGGGAACACATCATAGTGGAGACTCCACACCAGCCTCTGCAATACCTCCAAAGTGACAGAATCTGGGCCGGAAATGTGAGTAATTCCCGAATTACTTCCTGGATTCTGTCAATGCAAGGCTTTGCTGTGGAGGTCAGATATGGCCAAAACAAGAAGAGTCCTCTCGTGCACGGTCTGGCTGACTTGCATGATTGTGCCAGAGAGAACTGTCTCAAGGACGAAAGTCTAAAAATCAAGGACAACATGGAGGCATACCTTAATTCCCCACACACAGTCTTTGAAGAAGACAAGTGTGAGGGAATGCCCACTGTCTATGTGGATGGATGCTCTTACCATGTTGACAACAACGGGGAGAAAGAACTGGTGGCCGGCGTAGGGAATGCATGGGTGAAGGAGTTTCCAGAACCCTCCGCTGGATACAAAATTGGTCCCCAAAGTAGTCAGGTGGCAGAGTTGATGGCTGTGCATTAGGCCATCCTCACTGCTGTCCAACATCAACTCCACAAACTGGTCATAATCACAGATTCGGATTATGTACGGAACGGGTTCGTGGAGCACCTGGTTAATTGGAAAACCAGAGGCATGTTATGTGCTAATAACAAACCCTTGAAACATGGGAAGTTAATTCAAAACATTGATGATCTGGTCACCTCGAATGGGATGACCATCTACTCGAAAAAGATCAAGGGTCATTCCAAAGTAGAGGGACCAGACAAAACTGGAAATGACTTAGCTGATCAGCTGGCCAAAACCGGGGCCATCCAAGGGGAGCTAATAGAAATAGAGTCCCTGTTGGGGGAAATCCAGGTTACTGCTATCACTAGGTCCCAGACAAATACTCACAATGATCTTTCAACTGCCCAATGGAGTAAGGTGACCCCTGATGCTGATTTGATTACAGTTCAGAAGGGGGACCCAATAATTGGCAAGTTCTACCAACACATTGAGGACCCTGAGAACTTTTCCCTGACAAATACCAATTACATTGGGAAAGAGGACCTAAGAGTGTTGATGAAATGTCCAAAAATGTTCCGAATCCAAGACGGTTTGTTGGTAAGGAAATCCCAAGCTGGCCATGATCAGTGGGTGGTTCCTACCTCATTCCGAAGCCTGATGTTAAGTCACGCTCATGATGCGGCCACCGCCGGTCATAGGGGGTTTCATACAACACTTGAAATCTTAAGAGAGGTTGCATACTGGCCACACATGGGGCAGGACCTCGACCAATACTTGAAGGGGTGTCTTGTGTGTGCACAATTTCAGCCAGCATCCCTCACACACCGTGCGCCTCTCCAAAAGAGGGGGATGACACTGCCATGGTCAGATTTGGAAATCGACTTTGTAGGCCCTGTAATTCGCTCGTCTAGAGGAAACAAGTGCATGTTGACCGTCACATGCTTGTTTACCAAGTGGGTGGAATGTCTCCCGGCCCCAAACTGCAAGGCAGAAACAGCAGCTGCCCTGATGATTAACCACATCTTTTCCCGTTTTGGTCTACCTCAAAGGATTGAGTCAGACAGGGGTAGCCACTTCACCAGTGAAGTAATGACAAAGATGTGGGAGATACTGGGGGTCAAAAGGAAGCTACATATTGCTTACAGGCCAGCTTCTTCTGGAGCAGTAGAGAGATACAACCGAACCATTGTGAGAATCTTAAAAAAGTTTGTGGCAGATTCTGGGCCAAGTTGGGATATACGATTACCACTGGTCCTAATGGCCATCAGATCTACCCCTTCATCTGCAACTAAAATGTCACCATTTCAGTTGATGACCGGACGCAAGATGGTGCTTCCCCAGCATTTGCTCTATAGGACCCAAGAGCAGACACTGATAAATGCCTCCACAACTCATGAGTATGTGGAGAATTTAAGGAAACACCTCCAACATGCTTTTGCCTATGCTCAGCGGAATCTAGAAAGATCAGCTGAAAGTATGAAAACGCACTATGATTTGAAAACCACCAGGAAGGAATATGATGTGGGAGACCGGGTCAATCTATATTATTTCGAAAGAAACCAGGCCAAACAGCGAAAATTTTTGCCTACATGGAAGGGACCCTTTGAAATTATAGACAAAATCTCCCCTGTTGCCTACAAAATCCGCATCCACAAAGGTAATTTGGCAGAAGGGGAAGGTAAGTGGGTACATATAAATCAGCTAAAGTGTTGCCATCCAAGGCACACTCTGCAGCAACTGCAGGAGTCCTCTGCAATACCAGAGGGGACCGCTCCAGATTAATTCAGTTCCCATCCTAAAATATCCCACATATAGTCTCTAAAATATGATTGGAAAAAAAATGTTTCATGTTATATCTTGTTTTAAAACAAGACTGAAAAATGTATCCTGATGTATAAAATGTATATGCCGCCCCACTATATCAATGGTGGTGGGAAAATGTCTATGAATAGGTATTACCGCTTTTGCTTTATTATCCTAGGAGAGATGAAACCATGGAGACTGACCACGGAAGGGACCTGGGGACCGGGAGCGAAGATCCGAGGGGCCCGGGGTACCGCCCAATCCGCCCATCAGGACCAGCAAGAAGAGCTGATTGATCGACTGGAGGGAGGAAAAGATGCTGAACTGTGCCATCTACGGAATTGGAAGAAGATGAGGTGAACATCCCAGATCTTGTGAGTTCCATCAGTGAAAGATCAGAATGGCCATCGCAAGAGGGGGGGCTTGTGGGATATTTTTACCCATGCAGCCAAGCCCTACCATAAAACTGTGCAGTACTGGCATGAAAAACATCATGATGGCCAGAACTCCCCAGAGAGTGCACAGGGAAAACATGAAGAATAGGCTGCCACCCATTTTTGCCTATGTTGTGAGCACAGGAGGGCACTGCCTAAAACCACCATTGGGCTACACACACAGTAGCCTGAAACCATTGGGAATGGCAATGCTGATTGCCAAAAGCAACCCAGAACTGTGGGGAATTCATTTTCTTAATGTCAAAAATGGATGCAGTACTGGTGCTCACCACTATCAGAAAGCCGGCGTTTTAAAACCACCAGACTTTTGTGTAAAACTGAACAAATGAACCGAAACCAGGCCAAGGAAAGACTTGCTAAGAGGTGGATACAATGTAAAACTATATTCTGAAATGACTTGAAGGAAGTAATCATTTAATATATATATAAAAAATAGCTGCATGTAAGTTGGATTTGAATGTAGAAAACTGGGAACTAAAGTGACATTTAGCTGAATTCTGCCTGACAACTACCCCCGACAGGAGAAACCGGCTCAGCCACTCTTCCCAGGCCTGGCTGCATCCTGCTGACCCACCAAAAGGAGATCACACCTCTCTGATTGAATTAAGGGAGGGGTACCTGCAGACTGCAGGAGGTTGAACAAAGCCCTGTCCTGGGCTCAGGCAAATGTTATATTAGGGGGGTCGTAAAAAGGCTTCCTCTTGGGAGAAACTGGGAGGGGCAGTGCCTGTGAGAGCCAGCTGAGCTTGGGGGAAGTGGATAAACCAGTTATTCCACCATGTGATGTGGGAAGCCACACCCCTTTTTGACCAGGGCATAATTTTAAAAAGATAGATAACTCATAGTGCGGACTGGTTAAAATTATATAAATAATATCATTATTCTTGTGATTTTTCTGTGCACATTTTAAGAGGTGTTAGGACCCTGTGGTGTATTCTGGGGGGTTGCTAGCAGAAAACAGGGTCTTACTCCAAATGTCTGCATGTTAAAAATCTGACACTTAATCAATTAATGTCCATACTCCTTGCGCACATTTGTGTAATTTTTGGTAAATGTCCGATATTGGTAAACCACCAAAAAGCGCAAAAGGTTGTCATTTCTGAATCACAGCTCGCAGGAACATGGGGCTTGAACAGAGACCTGTCTTAATGCATCTGTAATATGTACATGTAATGTCAACCACTTGTGTATCTGGGAAATATGTATTTGAATCAAATATAGATTTGTGGGAAAATTGACATGGGGAGGATCCTCTGACCCATAAACAGACCTCATCATGATGACAATCAATTTCCTTCCCCCAATCATGGGAGAGGGGAGAATTGGGCCAATGACAAGTAGAGAGGGGCAGGCTCAGTGATGCCATGCACACACCCACTTTCTAAACACATAAAAGCAGACAGTGCAGGACAGGTAGGGACATTCACTTTCCACTTTCTTGCGGGACGCTTTGCCGGGAGACTCCAGACTTCAAATCCATCAACCTCCAGAGACCAGAGATCCAGAAAGACCAGAGATCCAGAGAGACCAGAGATCCAGAGAGACCAGAACTGTGCAGTGCTGAGAGCAGAACCAGAGACCAGACCGCTGTTCAGAACGACCCGCTGGAAGTCCCGTCCAACCTGACCAGAACTTGACGGCTTATTTAAAAAATATAGTGTGAGTACTCACTGTGCAAAACCAATTTCTTAGTTTAAAATAATCTAATCCAACCTATTTTAGCCTATTAGAACTGCCTCCTAGAATCGTGTCATTCTGTCATCTTTAAAACTGAAAACTGTCATCTGTCATTCTGAGCTTTAAAATTTCAAATCCGTAAAACTACCTTTACAAATGTATCCGTATCTCTGGAACCGTTTGTGCTAGGAGTGAGTTTTAACTGTTGCTAGTCCTTATAGGACCTCCGTAATTACGCTCGACGCACGCGATTAAATTTGCCGTGATTTGACATTTTACACAATTTCAGCCAAGTGTAAAAATCAGCAGCTCCTTGCTTTCCTTTGCTAAAGTTCGTTTTAACCTGCTAGTTACTCATAGAGCATTGCTAAAGTGAGCCTGGGCTAATATAAACTAGATATCACCCATCCTGAACCTCTAGAGGGAATTAAAAGCATTTTTAGCACATTTCTCACTTCATTGTCATCACATTCAAAGCATTTTGGGCCTGTGTTTCAAACTTCTACCTGTTTTCCTCTAAACTTGCTGGGGGGGAACTGAATTTCGTATTGTATTTGATTGCATTCCTGAGAACTGTGTGCTCCTCTTTCCATCTCCTTATATTGCATAAAGGCGGGGAGTGAATTGTCAAGGAAAAGTGATTACATTGTCTTTTGTTGAAGTCATATCAAGTTTATTTTCTGTACTGCATTTTCATTCATCATTGCATTGTCCTTGAAGCCATAACGCATTCTCAGCTACTTTATCCTCTCTATATCACTTCTAAGCCATCAAAAAGAGTGTACCACTGCAACATTATCCATTGTTGATCACTATCATCTTCACAAGTGTGCTATCAAATATTAAATTACTATGAAAGTGTGATAGATATATATTGTTTAATTTTTCAAATAAACCTTTTACATTTGCAAAACAAATCTACTTCTTGGCTCAGTGGGGTCAGGGGGATTCTAAGAGAGGAGTGTTATACAAGGGTTCATCATCCAGATTATAACTTGCCATAAAAATACATAAATAAGGGCTTCCCTTGGGCATCCCAGACAAGGCACTGACTTAGTGGGATTGCTTGATTGGAGTAACTTACAATTTGATTTTCAGGAATGTTTTTGTCTCCTTTTATCTTTCATCTGTGTATATGCTGTTTTATCATGCATTAAATGAACCATTATATTATGTGCAATATGTTGTATAAGGTTTCATGTAAACTAATAATGCAACAGTAAAAATAATTCAAAAAAGTGCCAGCAGTTGCGTTACCACCACTTTTTTATTGCGCCCCCGTACTCATAATGAAGCCCATAGTATATTTTCTTTTCTTTGCCCATACGAGTTTGCAACAATCATGCTTCATCGCCCTGTGGACCTAGCAAGCTCAGGCCACACGGTTCCGCGTGGCACATTTGCCTATCCTGGGCGTGGACTGACTTTCCTATCAACCATCATTTCGTGCACACATCACAATGGTGCTTTTTAAAGGCTTAAGTGGCGTACCTATGAGGCACGATAATGATTAATTAGCATGCAACTCGTGCCCATTATTACTGGATATGAGGAAATCCACGCCACTTATCGGTTACACTGCTGTCGCTATATGTAGATTAGGGCAGGCCTGTGTTTTGTGGCCTGTTGACTTGCCACAAAACACAGTCAGCGTTCTTTAATGTAAAGTGAAATAAGCAAATCACCCCCCAAAAAGGGAATTCTGACTAAAATTATAGAGTGTATTTTTGAATAAACGCTGGTGCACGTTTCCGTGTCACTTGGAATGTGCCACACCACACTAGACAAGAAGTGAGGTGCTCAGGCCTCTTCTACCATACACATGGACTCCCAAAGACATTATAGTGGCATTAACACCCTCGCTCTAAAGCAGGGCTCTGCAACCTTTGGCTCTTCAGATGTTTTGGACTACAACTTCCGTCAGCTTTGGCCAGCATTGTCAATGGTGAGGGATCTTGGGAGTTGTAGTCCTAAACATCTGGAGAGCTGCAGGTTGCAGACCCTTGCCCAAGGCATGAGTATAGATGCGTCATTTTCCAGCCTATTATTTTCAAAACTCCTAATAAGAGCGTCAGGGTCTTTTATCTCACTGCACAGTCTTTAACTCTACTTAAAATATTGTACCCTTCACTGAATAGCTTAAATCTGTGTCCAACATTTACCCTGGGAGGCTTTACCGATTCTATTTTATACTCTCTTTCGACTGATTATTTCCAGTTCCAGACGTTGCTGAGAGCTTCGAGGAAGACTGATGCTCGCAAGGAACGCAGTGGCGAGTTGAAAAAAGGATTATCTTTGTTTTCTTCGCAAATGCCCCCATATCTTAGGCAGTTAGATCTATTTTGAGCATCCATGCCAGTTCGATGTTTCACCTTTAATGTCACTTGTTTTGTATTGTGCCTGGTTTAAATTAAACATTTACAAACAAATTATACATCAGGAATACAAAACAGAGTAAAACTATGAACTTAGATTAATAAATAGAATAAGAATTAAAAAATAAAAGAATAAACAGTGCATTTTCAGAAGCATGAGTTACATAAAATAAAACCATCAATGAGGAAAGAAATCTTTCATAGCAAATATTTAAAAGTACCCCGAATAATTGCATGGAGTTTCAAAGAATGCATCTTACAGATCAGAAACACCAGAATCCAAGCCCAAAAATATATGCTCACAAATCGTACAGCAAAATGTCAATCCCCAAGGTAGATCCTGCAGATCGCACCTCTGTCATGTTGAGGACCACTTTCTTTGGTGATCAAAAGTCTTAGGGCCTCATTACACGGTAGGCGGTAAGGGTTTACCGGTACCGGTAAATCCTTACCGCCTTACTACGAGGTCCCTTTGCGGGTTGGAGAATTTAACGCCTGCTTTTTGCAGGCGTTAAAAACCAACCCGCAAAGGGACCAGGGAGCTAATTACGATACCGCAATTTGCGGTGCCGTAATTAGCACCTTCCCAATTCCCATTATGCCCTATTGGGCAAAAATGGGAATGGGGATGGGCAATGGGGGAAGGGGGAATTACCGCCCCACCAACCTTGGAATAGGGCGGTAATTCCCCTTTCCACCAAGGCGGTGCCGGTATTTTACCGGCATGGACCAAGGTGCTAATAGCTCCTTGGTCCACCGCAGTCCGTGTAATGAGGCCCTTAGTCAATTTTTCCAATTTTTCCTCACTTGATGGAGTGTCTCTAAGGCCTTCAGATTGTCACATGTTTGTGTTTTCTATTAGGATTCGGGCATTGTGCATGCGCCCTTTGTTTGATTGAAGTGGGTGCTTGGTGACGAGATTGAACGATGGCAATGGGTGACTTAATCAAGTTAAATCAGTGGTTAATCCAGCTCAGGACAAGGGGCTCACCGTCACATGTCTTCAAAAACATAATTTGCAAGGTGTTAGAGGAAAGTGGGGGCATTTGCATCACCAAATAGGTTACCATGATCTCCAAAACACCTCTACATTGTATGAAATGTTATCTTCCACTCATCTTCCTATGGTATCAGGTAATATTATCCCCACCAAAAATATCGCCGTACATATGGTCGTCGGGAACGGCCATAGGCGATATTTTTGGTGGGGATAATTTATGGGGTAAATCGGTGGGGGGGAGGCGGGGGTGTCCTCGCTCCCTTTTAAAATATATGGGGGTTGCGGGGTGTCCCCCGCAGGTTCCATGGGGTAATATCGCCGCAAAAATATGGAAACATTTTTGTATCGCAATATTTTTGCGGGGATATTATAACATGGAACCCTTCCTATTCCATACAGTTAGGTTTCGAGCCCTCCCCTTCACAAAATGTGTAAAGCTAAAGCCCACCAGCATTATTTAGGATGTTAATGAGTGCGGAGGGGCACCAATCATTGATAACATTTGATAGCGCACGATAATATATACATCATTGTAATCTGTCTTCTTTTTTTAGAAAAATATGAAAAACAAAAACTTACAGGCGTCGAAGTGCACAGAGAGCTGTTCAAGGGCATTATTGGTTCAGCTCGATCCTCGTAGATCATTGGAATATCGTGGAGAACGTGACGCTCGGGTCTATAAAACGGCTCGTTATCCCAAAACCTTGTAAATGTTGCACCCAAGGGAATTAGCATACGTCACTGTTTGGAACAGTTGTTTGGGTCTGGGCTGTATGCTAGACCTGTTAAAGGCTTCACCCTAATCTCATCCCGATGGATGGGTGTTTCCCTGGTGTTGGCTTATTGGAGGGCCTTTAGGGCGTTCCCATAGAAAATATCCTCTTTCCCCAGAATACAGGCACAGAGATTCTTGTCTATTCTGAATCCTTTTGGCCTTAGACATATCGCCTCCCTATGCTACAGTTGTCCCTTTGTTCGGGTATTGGTGGTCCATGCTGTCTGGTTTGTCCTGATATCCGTCTGTGAATTTTCACCTGCGTTTCCAGAAAGAAAGACTTGGTGAAGGATCTATAAATTCAGCTCAGATGTTGGGTCCAGGAGACAATGGAATGGGTTCCTTCTTGAGTGTATCACGTAGATCTCTCCCCAGAGTGACACTGTGCCTGGGCTGGTTCTACCATCCAGGGGAACCACGATGGCCTTAAAAACATAACATTGTGTGCAAGGGAGAAGCGGCTTTGTTTGAGCCAGCATACATCCTTACACTGGCACTGTTTTTGCCAGGAGGTAACCAATATTATCTGGTTAAAAGGTGCTACACAGACTCAAACAGGCAGGGCGTCTTTTGTTTCTTCTAAAGGGTTTGTGTGAAACCTGCACTCAGTGCAGGAAGCAATGTTGAAGGAATAGTGACAGGAGTCCCTACTTCCCGCAGTTCTCACTCCTCTCTGAGCATATGTGTCATTTCTAAGACTGTGGTGAGGCGTGGGAAATAAAAAGCACGATCATGATCTGTCGGCAGTGACATGCAACTGATGAGCACAAGAGAGATCAAGAGGTCATGATTTCCAAGCGATTTTGTGAGCATGCATTCCTAGTAATTTGCCCTGCGATCATTTAATTTTTATATTATCATTAGGGTTTTTGTAACATACTTCATGATTCCAAGTGTGCACAACGTCCTAATATTCACTGGCTTGGGCTTTAAATGATATGCCGTTGGTGTCTTCAGTCCCCTGAAAAGGAGAAACTAGCATCTTCCTTTTTCACAAGACAAGTTTTAAGTGCTTTGTGAAGAAAGAGGTGCAGAGTTTTTTTTTCATTAGTGTCGAAATGTGTTCCGGGTGCTGATGTTTGCGGTATGGATGAAAGTAGGTCAACCTAGACAATGAGACATGACACTTGTCTCTCAGCCTGAACTATTTCCTGGAAAAGCAACAAGTTGACCAATTGTTTTGTCTGGTTCGCTGCGGTTAGTGCTGGACCAATTTGTGGTCATTCTTTCTTTGTCTCTTCTGTTTCACCTACATAGGCAACATCACGTGTGACTGATGTGCTGTGCACATGCATCTGGAAACCACACTGGTAGATTTTGTGATGATTAAGGCTCTTTTCTGAAGTTTTCTTTGTTCGTGATATGGCGGTTGCCAAGTTTTAGCATTATTTCAAGATCTGACGAAGCTTGCGCAAGGTCTAGCAATGAATGGGGGTGGAGGGGATCAGGAGGGGACCACTAAGTAAAGTAAGTGTGTAAAAAAGGGAACAATAGCGTGAATCACTGTGCTTTCACGATGCATACCTCCCCGAATTCCTCCCACCGAACACCTCTCCTGTGGTCCCACCCAACAAATGACTTTTTTTACCCTCTCCCTGTACATTGCCCCTCCCACCGATGCACTAAATAGGGGACCACCCACCCCCCATGGCCACCCATCGAGACCCAGACTGATTGATGCCCTTTAATCCCATTCCCCCACTCTTCAACCCCTGATCTCCTTACCTGTTCTTCCTCACCGCACCAGGCTCCATGCAGTGAACATTGGACACGCATGTTTTAGGCAAGATCCTTGACCTGGTGCTTTCCGGTGATTCTCAGATCAGTGTTCTTCCTGTTGAGAAAGTGGTCTGGTCGGATCATCATTAAGTGAATTTTGTGCTGAGGGTTCCTGCACCACTTCCTGAAATTGCCACTCCTACAGCTATGCAGCGAAATTGGCACTCTGTGGACCATAATGCTCTATTGTCTATAATTAAAGGAGAGTCTGGTATGGCCGCCACAGTTGATCTGACCTCGCAGACTGAGTGGCTGAAGGCTGACTGAGTGGCTGAAGGTTGTGACCGATGTAGTTGCTCCTTCGAAACTTATTCTGAGCTTTGGTTCTCAGGTGTGCTCAAAGCAGTACAACTTAACCGAGCAAGCCGAGCGCAAAAGGCACTGTTCTTATGGGGCGGCTGAGAATGCAGTCTACCGTCAACTCACTAAACATTATTACGCAGCCATTTGCGAGGCCAAGGAAGCCTTCTTTACTCATAAAAATTAGAATGCCCTGAAACAGCCGAGGGTACTGTTCTCGGTGGGCACCAACAGCTGTTCCTACCCAACTGATCTGCAATTCACTGGCTAAATACTTTATCACTAAAATTGAAGATATACTGCGTGTCACTATTCATCTAGCAAACAAGTGTGCTGTCAGTATGGAGTCTGTTAGGGTAAAGGAGGACTCCCTACTGATGGGGTCACATTTCCCTATGTTTTCTGTAGAAGCCATATGTAATGCTGTTGTACTGCTTAACCTGCCTGCTCCTTCTGATCCAGACCCTTTGGATGTTCTTAAAGACATCATAATACTGGCATGATTACCCGGGTTTCCCAGGCTGTTAATCTGTCATGTGAGTCAGGCTGCATTCCGGTGGAGCTTAAATAGGCCATCCTTATCCCCCTCCTCAAGAAACATCACTGGATTCATCTGTCCCTGGTGGACGGTGGGGGAGCAGGCGCCTTGATACTGTTAGATCTTTCAGCGGCTTTCAACACTGTCGACCACTCTATCCTTCTGTCCCGCCTGGCCTCGGTGGGTCTCTATGGGCCTGTCCCGGCATGGTTTACTTCTTTCCTGGTTGATAGGGGCCAAGTGCTTTCTCGTCCTCCCTTCTCTTCACCCACTCACTATCTTGTGGGGTCCCACAAGGCTATGCTTTGTCTTCTATACTCTTTAACATCTACATTCAGCCTCTTGTATGCCTCGTCCGCTCCTTCGGCCTCCGGTGCTAAACATATGCCGATGACACCCAAATCATGGTTCGTTTTGATCTGAACCAGGCAGAGGGGTCATTGTGCCAGACATCCATAAGGATGTCGATGAACAGCAATTGGATGAAGGTGAATGTGAACAAGGCAGAGGTTCTGGTGATGGGTTCTCCTCCTAATCCTACAACCTGGACCCTGTCCTTTTGCCCATTCTACACTGACTGACTTTCCGATGCCAGTGACGGTGGTTAAGAACTTAGGGGTGGCTCTGTCTTCATCACTTACGATGGTCTCTCAGGTGGTCCAGTTCGTAAAGCTGGTCACTTTCACTTTAGGTACTGCGCAAGGTTCTGCTATTTTTGCCTTGTCACTTATG
Source organism: Ambystoma mexicanum (assembly GCF_040938575.1). Classification (NCBI taxonomy): domain Eukaryota; kingdom Metazoa; phylum Chordata; class Amphibia; order Caudata; family Ambystomatidae; genus Ambystoma; species Ambystoma mexicanum. The sequence continues at coordinate 228,860,856 of NC_090921.1, read as the reverse complement.
AACCTCACTAGTTCTAAGTCAAATAGACTACTTCAATGTCCTGTTCTTAGCTCAGCCAGTGGGTCTCATCCACCAGTTGCAGGCTTTGCAAATATCGCTGCAAGAGTGGCTACCAACTCACCCTATGGTGCCCATATCACCCCTGTTTTATGCTCTCTCCACTGGCTCACAGTGGCCAGGCGAATTGAGTTGAAATCTCTCTGGCTGGTTGATTGGGCCTATTATCGCCAGGGGGCTGACTATCTCCAAGATACGCGTGTTCCTTATCTTCCTGGTCAGGTTATACGCTTTGGCATCCGCTTTGGCAGTGCTTGTTTCACCTTTCTAGGGTGGAGGATGTGTGTTCTCAAGGGCAAGTTGGCAAATTGTGGAACGCCCTGCCCCTTGCCCTTAGGCGTATTCAAAACCACCTGGAATGTAGACGCTCCTTGAAGACGCTTCTCTTCTAGGGCTAGGTATTGTGCAGTCTTTCTCTGTGCCTCCTATTGCCAAAATGCCCTTGAGTGAATGTGCAATATACACATTTAACTGACATAACATAACATAGAAATCAGACAACCTTTCCGCCAGCCCAGTGTTTGCTACTCAGGCCAACGGGTCGTCCTTGGGTTCAATGAAGAAAGATTTTGTGAATCTATTTTCTTCGAAAATTGGTAAAACCTTAAAGTGTGTGTTCGCCTAATAAAAGAATACTCCAAGCAAAGAGATTGTCGTCATTATTTATACTGTCTGTTATGCAGCTACTCACACCATGTGCACATGTGCTGGCACACCACCTTGACATCTGCACGTGGCCAACATTACGTTCTATTCCAACATGCTAGACTGTGGGCCATGCGCATCACATACGTTTGTCAACACCCTCCCTGTAGAGAAAGAAAGAGGCACATCGAAAATATATGGCACCACATGCTGGCCATGAAACCCACAGCCGTTTTGTGGATAAAGCTGAGACCATGCTGCGGGTACAAGACCATTAATTAACAAGCACGGCAATACCAACACGTTGGACTTTTGTGTAGGCATGGGAAAGACATTTTTCAGGCACTACCATAGTGGTATTAACTGGTCATGGGTGTTAGCAGCTGCAAAATGGTATCAGTGCCTGGGCATCTAATAGCAGTGCCTGGCAAATACCCTATCCTCATACACAAGTTAAAACTGTTGGCTTTGTAAACGCTTGTTTTTAATAGGACTTCAGTGAAGGACGGGTATAGTGCTTATGAATCGAAAGGCTGAAGGCAGACCTGGTTAAGACATTCATTATTGCACTAGTAGCTGTTTTATTGCTCGAATTAAATCATTAACTCTCAGACTGCTTTAGAAAAACACTGGCAGGCACTTTGAGTGCAAGGTTTCATGGTAAGGCTTGATTAAAGCGAGCTCAAAGAGTTCCCATAAAGAGGTGTTTTGGTTGGGGAGGGGCAGGAACTGGGTTGGAACGACCATAGAGATTAGCATGGCCATGGAAAGCCAATGGGTGGGTAAAATGTCCAAACAACACCTATAAACTGTGTGTCCTTCCTCATGCCATTTCTCCCTCTCTGTACTGTTATACAATAGTTTTGTCTTATGTTTGGTGCAAGCGCCACCTAATAGCCCGAGCTAAAAATGAAAAGAGCGCAGATCACTCAGCCAGCCGGTAACTGCCGTTGTACACACAAGATGAAGGATCGCTTTCTATTCAACAGGACAGGTCCTCTAGATTGTTGCGTCTGTGGATAGGGAGTACAGTGTGATAGACTTGGCATGTTTAAGTGTTCGGGATTGAGTCATGCTTCAGTTTATGGCGTTGTGTTGAAATGTCTATAACTCAGCAGGAGAACAGAGATGATTAATGGATAAAACTCCGAATTAGCCCCACACTTCTACACAACCACCAGTGGTCCCAATCATTAAGGTGAAAGGGGTGCAATTTGGCCGAGGGAAGGCTGTACCGAGGGAAGGCTGTACTCTTCAGGGGGGATGTGAGCTGCTACAGTAACAAATCAAACAACAATATAACATGGGTATCAAAATAATACAATGTCCAACCAACATTTTATAAGGATAGGATGCTTCAAATAAACTAGAAAATACACGGAACTAACAAAAACAATAATGACCCACCCCTGTAAGAGTGCAGGCTTTGGTACAAAGAGGTGCACAGGCAATGATTTCAGCAGCAATTGTTTTTTAAGATTTCTTTCAAAACAGTAGAGTGTGGAGCCTTCCAGGTCACTAGGGATGTTTAAGGTGGTCCATAGGGACAGACCCCCTTCAGCGTCACTGCTTGTTTGGGGGCTCAATATCATCAAGCTGGGCTTCTAGGTGCTTTAGATGGGTCCAGCTGATATCAAGACACTTGTGAGTGATTTTCACTGGATTGTGGGCATCAAGATAGTCAAGTCGGCGCAAGACGATCCATCAAAGCGCAGAAGTCCTTTTGCAGTGATCTGCTCATTTCAGGTGAACAAACCAGGTGTCGGCAAGTGGTCGGCTGGAAGATGCTCAGTGATGCAATGTGGTTCTTCTTCGGAGATTGGCTCAAAGGCAGGCAGCCCGGAAATTGGAGGAAATTAGTGGACAGCAGAGAAAGCGGCAGGTGGGGGAGGTTGGGAAACGCTTGAACACGACTTTGTGTATGTGTATTTCTTTCCTGACAGCCTAAATGCATTTTCATTTAAAGTGATTTGTAAGCCAATGATGTTTCACGTGAGTCCTTATAAACCCCAATTCCCTGCAGTCCAAAGCAGTTTACGAGGCTGTGGACGAGTATGCAGCGTGGCCAAACCTTATCATCAAGTCCAACAAAGCAAACTCTGGATTTCTGCCCAGGAATGCAACAGCTCTATGCCTTTGTGTATTTTTCACTTATGTGGTAAGAAATGCAGCCGAGGGAAACCTTTCAAAACATTCCTCACCATCCTCCTGATGAAAAGCAAACATGTTATAGCGCTAAGATTCCATGCTGCTTCAGAAGATTCTCCAAAGGGCTGACATGTCATATTTTTAGACCAGGGTATTGGTCAGGCTCCTGGTGGGCGCACTGCAGGCAGCCACCAATATAGTGCGCTAAACAAATGTCACATATGCATCCATTAGGTACAGTCTTTTGATGACTTCTGCACCCGTATCCGTCTCCTTGCCTCTGACCCTTGTTAAATGCTCTGAAGCAGTTACTTGGCACCGTTCGTGCTCTCAACGACACCATAGACAGTGCTGAATCCTGCTGTTCATTTCTGCATCTTCTGTGCTACACCGTTTTTTGGATTGCTCCATCGCTGTATAGGACCAGTCGTACTGATGTCCTGACCTTTCCCCCTAGCTGACTCCATAGATACAGGGCCTCATCACGAGTTGGGCGGTATCCCGAGAGGGATACCACCCAGCTGTATTTGTGTTACCGTCCACCTGTCCGGCGGACCACGGGTTGAGCGGTAAATGGTATTACTGTGCAGTCATTGCACCAAAAATCAGCATTTTTCCGGCGTGTAATTGCGTTACCGCCGCATTTAAGTGCTACCACCCAACTCGTCATGAGGCCCACAGTCTACATGATTCACCAATACTCAGCAGAGTCAACAGCGCAGCCCTTTATGAGTATGACTCACAGCTGGCACTCCGGTCTTCAGACACAAAGGAAGCCCCGAAGCAGAGCACCAGGACATTCAGTCACAGCATGCTGCCACTACCCAGCCACTTAAAAGAAGTACGTCTCTCCCCTTGAAAGGAAAATCATGTCATATTCTGCTTTACACATTTCTCTTACTGTCTGCAGTGGTGAAGAACATTCCTCGCTAAAACTGGAGGGCTATGGGTATTTCTAGTCTGTTTGATAGTATAGTAGTATAGACTCATCGTAATACGAATGTGGCGGCAATACAATTCTGTCCATATTGTGAGGAAGCCAGAGTCCAGTCCCTTAGACAAATTCTACTGGAGTGTAGAGGTACGTAGGATGTAAGGTTGAAGTATTTTTTGCATTTTGGGGAAAGTGCAGACAGACAATCATCAGAGATGTTTTGGGAAAGAGTGATAGCCGACCATGAAACTTCGCTGACTACACATGTTGTGTTAGTCCTGCAGGCCTTTAAGTTGATGGCTAGTTACTAACCGGTATTATGGGCCTGTCTTGTGCTAAGCACGGTGAGTGATGCACATAGCTGTCAAGGTCGATCGTCACCTGACAGGAAGCCAGTGGACGAAAAGGAGGGCGGGTGCAATGTGCTCTCTCGGGCCTAGGGCTAGGAGGAGACTAGCTGCATTGTTTTGGACCATTTGTAGTTTTCTGAGTTGAGATGCAGGGGCGCCCAGGTGTAGAGAGCTGGCGTTGTTTAGGTAAGAGATTACGATAGCCATGATGCAGTGAACCTGCAAGAGTGGGAGAGGTAGGGGAAGATGCATCTGAGAATGCATAACTGTAGATAGCATGATTTAGACATAGTTGATGTGGTGTGAAAGTGTCAGATCTGTGTCCATGGTACATGCAAGTTTCTTTACTGTGTTGGATGCCTAGAGAGGATGGCCAGGGGGTGGGTTGGGGAAAGAAGGCATTCTTACTCAGATCATGATTTCAGTTTTTCAACATAATTAGTGGCCTGCTAACTACCTGCATTCTATGTAACCCTCCCACCTCGGGTCCATACATTGTTCACTCCCTTCCTAACCTGAGACTGGGCGATCTACTCCCCTCGTTTCCTCCTCTGGTTGCTGTTAGACCTGTGCGGCCAAATGGCACCCCATGCCCCCCAGTTGTTAGATCACTGCTCCATTGCATCTCTGCTTCCCTCACTGTGCCCTTGCCGCTAAATCTTGCAAAGTGCTCAGTTGCTTCCAGAAGCTAGGTCGATGCTCAATAAAGATAATAATAATAATTTTTTTTTTTTTTTGTTAACCTGTTAGGGTTTTTTACAAAACTGTGTTGTGGCGAACTGTGTTTGTGCTACTTTTGGAAGTTGGAAGTTGACCCAGGACTCACGACACCACTCTCAAATTTCCTTGGAGGTCTCTTACTGAGGTTGCAGGCGATGAGCCAATGTCGCTAGCTTTTACCAGAGCTACATCTAGTGGAGTCGCCTGCAATTAGACGGAACCATATTGTCTCTTCGTCGAGTGTAAAAGGGCACGTGATGAGTGGTGTCAAATAAGCCCTTCTTTCCTGCGCCAGTCCAACACATGAAGTGAGTAGATGACGAACAGATTCTATTTGATCAACTAGGCCGCAGACCCAGCAATAAGAAGAATTAGCCAGCGCTCTTTTGGTCAAAATTTCTCTCGTGTGCAGAAGATAATAATAATAATAATAATAATAATAATAATAATAATACTATTGATACCAGTGACACACACACAAACTCCTGTCTCCAGCCTGAGGAGGCACACGCGCAGTGCAAGTTCACGCAGATATCCTGAGCTAATGCAAATTAAAATTGAGAGGGCACTCTTGCCTCAAAACCTTCCTCTTTGCTTCTGCTTTCTCTCCCCCTCTCCCCTGCTAAATTCCTGACTGCAATTGCACTGAATCTGCAACTGGGCCACTCTCACCGATCTCGGTCCTTGGCCCAGCCACTCTCCCCTTGCACTGCCCACCTGGCAACCCCTGCACTGCGGGACTGTCTCTGTATCCCTACAGCCCCCCTTCCCAGCACTTGTCTGCACTTACCTTGCACTTGCCACCAGCTGGCCCTTATTATTTATCTTGTTATTCTACTACCCCTATACTGCATTTTTCCCTCTCCCTTTCCCCTTGCACTTTTCCCCTCTCCCTTTCCCCTTGCACTTTTCCCTTCCCCTCTACCCATGCACTTGCTGCGCGATCTGAATGACACCTGGCCTAGTAGGATCGTTGTATGTCTTCCCTTTGTTCCCCTCCCGGCCTCATCACCCCTTGAAACACTTGTGTATAGGCGCGCTACAAATACCATACCATATTATATCATATCCACGAGCGTGTTTGCCTTGCCTCTCAGGTCAGTGGCTTGCATGAGATCCCCTAGCTGTTAAAGGTTCAAGTTTATTTCCCATCATCCCCCTAAAGTGCGGTGTACATTCAATATTTGTTCCTCGATTAAAACCTTTGGACATGTAATCCTTAAATAGTACTTTTTAAATGCAACCCTGCGATATCTTGTTGCATTGCATGCGAGGAGGTACTTCGATATTCAATTCTCTGTAAGGCAGCAGGATGTATCAGATGAACAACCTTTTCACTTAGCACCCTAATTCAAGTTACAAATGCTCTGATGTGGCGCCTTCTATTTCCTAACAGGAAATGGACTTGCAACATTCTTCCACACACACTTGTACACATACATACACACGTCCAAGCACACTGAAATATTCATAGGCTGACGCGCACACAAAGACACAAACTCACACGCACTGCAGGTGCATGTAAATATGCATGCATGCAAACAGTTGCTTTTGGTTCAAACTTACCTTACGGCAATTGGATTCAGAATTGGCTCGTCATTTCAATCTCTCCAGCGGGTCAATGCAGCCAAGCCGGGCAGTTCCCCTGCAATATGGCACTCTTAGCTCAGGCATAAGGCTGGCCGGGCAAGGCAAACATCATCGATAGCTGCGTGCTGCAGTACTATGACAGGATAGCATGGAAGGCACAGGTAGAACTCTACCTGCGATGTATCTAAACTGTGTTGCAAAGCAACCTTATTGGGACGGTGTGCCAGCTGAACCTTTCACAGTCGTGCTTTTGTTGAGTAGATACGCAGGATAAGTAATACGATTTCAGGATTATAACACAACACTTCGGGATGGGTGGAAACCCTTTATTTTTGTATTATGATTTAATGAAAATTACAGGGAAAACAATGCAGTGTTGGCACAAAGATGTTTACAAAACTTTTTTACATTGATTTACAGAGCGGAGGACCAGTGTCCTTAGCAAAGGGTGAGAGGGTGTGGATATAAAACCAGATGATGCAGGGGAGGTAGAAACTTGAACCAGGGACAAGGGCAGTAGAGCATGATATAGGAACGGGATAGTGGAGAAAGTGCTATAGGGTGAAGGATGAGGGGTAAGTGCCGTGGGGTTGTCCTAGAGAGGTAGGGGCAGAGGAGAACAGGAAGATGTGGTTTCATAGAATGCTATGCAAGTGGTTCCGCATAAAGGTGGCGAGCTAGGAGGTTGGATTAATATAGAGATGTAGTGGGAGTAGAACAGAGAGGGAGAGGTTCCTAGAGAAATTGAGAGAGGAGAGGAAGAGAGTGGTAACGAGAGGGAGTGCAAGTGGCACGAGAGTTTGCAAGAAGGTGAGCCGAGGATGATCATACAGAGCGAGGGGGTGAGAAGAAGGGAGTGAAATGGGCCGATAGTTAGGGTGGGCCAAGCCTGTATATAGTTTTGAAGATGATGAGAATGAGTTTATACTTTTCCCTTTGTCTCATAGATAAACAGCCTAACTGACGATATGCTGTCGAGGTGAATTAGAGAAGTTTGAACGGTGTACGGGCAGCAAAGTTTAGCACTCTGTTGAGAGGTGAAAAAGTATAGTTGGGAAGGCCATAGAGGAGACTAGCACAGTAGTCACATCGAGAGAGTACTAAAGAGGAAGTTAGGTGTTTAGCAGTGTTAAAGGAAAGATGTCTTATTTGTGCAATTAGACGGGATTAAGTCTGGCCAAAGTGGTAGATTTGGAGATGAAGAGCTAGAAGTCATGAGATGGGTTGAAGACCAAGGTTGTGAGCAGTAGCAGAGTTGGGAAGGTAGCCAGGAGAAAAGAATAGAAGAGGTTCAGAGGAAGAATTAGCCTGTTAGGATGGGAAGTAGAGAACTTCAGTCTTAGTGGGGTTGAGCATGAGCAACTGAGATGGCGTCCAGTTTTGATGGCAGAGAGACAGTTAGAAATTTTGACCATAGCTAACCAGCTGAGGAGGCAAAGGAGAAGAAGATCTGAGTGTGATCAGCAAAGAGTTGATAAGGAGGGGCCATAGGAGGAGATTGAGGTGCCAGGAGAAGAGGTAAAGAGAGTGAAGAGAGGTGGACTCAGGTCTCCCCCTTGGTGAACACCAACAGTAAGGGGGCTAGTAGGAAGATAAGGCTGTTGCAGGACATCTGGAGGTGGCTGGTGTTGAGATGTCAAGCAAACAAAGCGATACAACTCACATTTGGCAAAGTCAGGGAGGGAAGTGAGGGGATAAGGGAGCATTAAGAGCAGTGTAAAGTTAGTGAAGTCTTTATCAGTGGACAGAACAGTGGATTTTGTATTGGAGAAGGTAAGAGAGGCAGACAGGGAATTTGAGGAGGGAAACGTGTTTGGTAATGGAAGTGGTAGATGGAGAGAGAGGAATGGAAGTATGAGTGACGATTGAGGCGAAGACGATGGAATGATGAGAGGGAGAAGGAGCAGTGTAGATATTAGTGGCAGAGAGTTGAGAGGAGAAGAGAATAAGGACAAGGGAGTTACCATTTGAATATGTGTGCAGAGAGTGGACGGAAGACAGCAAGTGGTTAAGGGGAAGAGTGCTAAAGTCAACAGTGACAATGAGGTGATGATGGGGAGGAAGGGACTTAATTAGTTGGGAGCGGTGGTCAATAAATTGACCAGTGGGACAAGGTGGCCAATAGAGAGATATAATATGATATAATATGATTGCCATAGGGAGCAGTGATTGTGGAGTGTATTCGAAAGAGGGAGAAATAGTGGGAGATAGAGGAGTAGGATAGATAGCAAGTTTGGAAGATGCAAACAGTCGTACACGACCACATCTATGAGTTGGTTGGGAAGAGCGGATGAAGGTGTAGGCAGGGTTGTGAATGGCCAGCAAGGGTTGCAGAGTCTGAGGGAGAAATCCAAATTCCTGTAAATGTAATGATGACAAGAGAACGAGAATGGAAAAGAAGGAAGTCAGAAGAAAAGGAAGTCTTGTTACAGACAGGTAGTGCATTCCAAAGAGCAATATAAAGAGAGTAGATGCGAGAAGAGAAAGTGTGATGAAAGTTCGGGTTGTAGGTTTTGTGAAGAGAGACTAGGTGAGCGGGAAGAAGGGTAGTGTTGAGGAAAAGAGATGATATGGATAGGAAGAGAGCTGAAATGGTTTTGAGCAGAAGAGAATGAAATAAGAAGTAGAAGAGAACGGAAGAGGTCGTAAGAGCAGTGCATTATGAGAGCAGGGCTGAGCAAAGATGTAATTGGCACTCACAAGCAAGTAGTTGGACACATCAAAGCAATAGCTCAAAGGCAATGAGGCAAATAGGCTGAAGGAAAGGCTGGAAAATGTCCCTTAGCTGTTTGCCCTTTGCTGGGACACCCAGGGCTGAGTCACCCCAAAGCAAGCAGGCAAGTACTGGAAGTGGTGAGGAGCATCCAATGGTGGGTAGGGGAGGCAGGACCACTAGACTGCAGCTACAGAGCAGAGCATGCCGGGAGACAGAGTCCTGGCCCGACCGCCCTGTCCGCTGCTTGATGGTGGTGCAGGTGGCTGAGGGGAGTAGGCTGGATGGAGGATGCTTTGCTCAGATTAGCAACAGGAGCCGGTGGGGGAGTCAGGCTGCCTATGCAGCCACTTCTGCAGGCAGCCTCAGGCAGTTGAAATGAGTGCCTCTGGTTCTGTTGTGATGAGCTATGTGTTGTTTCTCAGCCCAGTTGAAACCCCTTTTGGAGGTGGAAAGAGCTTTCAAAGATTACGGTGTTGAGGTCATAGGTCACATTAGCAGTCCGTAGATAGATCCTGGATGCTTCTTGTAGGTCGCCTGACCTCTGCAGGCACAATCAGGCAGATGTAATGAGTGCCTTTGGTGCTGATGTGATGAGCGCTGTGTTGTTCTAAGCCCAGTTGAAACCGTTATATGTCTGGCGATGCAGTGTATTGGCTGGAGTGGGGGCAGGCAAGAGGGGGCTGGCCAGTGAACCTCACAAGCAATTGCAAAAATAAGGTTGACACCTGCCAATGAGGCTGATGTGAGAACACCATCTCAAAGCGCCTGTGTCAAGTCATTACAATACTTGAATTACCCCAAAATATATCGTGAATGGAGCCTTTTTTACTATGTCTATTAATTTCTTTTCACATATGCAAACACACAAGTTGGCCTAAAACCAAAGTGAGAATAAAAATAAAAACACCATTTAATGTTGCATCAAAGTGGAAATCATCAATGTACCAGCAATGTACCAAGCACAATGGAACAAAGCAAGCACTTAAAAGCAGCTTTCAACCAATCTCTCATCTACTTAAGCAGTTCAAGTTTCCCTTACAAAATGGCAGCTACTGTAACTGAACTTGCAGCAGGATGCACTTGTTATAAATGGCAGAACGGCTGATTGACAGCAGCCCCCCCCCCTGTAATATTTATCTTCATGTGCTCTGAAAGTGTGGCCATAGCTAAACCCTGCAGTCTAGCCCAGAGCATCGGGCCAATTGCAGGACCCTCTCCAATATTCCCTACATTGATAATTTATTAGAAATGTTTCTGTTGAACCAGTTAACTAACCATGTTCTGAAGCACAATATTTCTAGCCTTACTGGCCTGGCTTCAGACCACTTCACAGTTCCAAATCAGTCACCACCATGATGCTAGATGACATAAAGGCGCTGGTTGACGATGGTGGCCTTGGCGGCGTTGCTTTCGTAGACCATTCAGTGGTGTCCAGCACCGTGGACCATCTAGTTTTACGGAACAGATTAAATAACCTGGAAATAAGAGGCCTAGCTCTGAACTGGATTAATCCACATAGGAACGAAGGTGAACAAGTCATTGTGAGTCCACTATTGCAATCGTCAGCTGTTGGCCAAGCTTCCTGCCACTGCTCACGGGGCTCAGCAATATTACCATCACTATTTAATATATATAGGGAAATCACATAAGCCACACACCTATGATGAGACAATGCCGTTTGAAGAAGAGTTTGATGCACCCCACTGCCTACGCATGCCCTCGTCCTTCCGAGGTCACAAATCCTGGCGGTAATGATGGGTATTAGTAACACCTGTTCCCAATTGCTCTGGAACTAGAGTTCATGACATGATGTGATGTATGAAACACCAAATATTACTCATGATGCCCACATTCTGGCAGCAAGTCTACTTTCACAGCCTGCGTGACAGACCCAGAACTTGTCTTTTGGAGGGCCAGCAGTACATTTCATTTAATTGCTGGAAAAAACGGATATTTCGGTCACCAGTCCATGAGAGACATGGCCTAACCTACTGCGACCCTGTTCCAATAACATTGGTTAAGGGAGGATTCCAGGGTATCTCATGGATTCAAGCCATTGGAACCCCAAGTTGGAGACGTCTTGAAAACTGCCCTCCACTTCCTGCGACTTTTACACAGGATGTTTCCCTTATTACACAGACACAGCACAAGGGCCAGGTAGTCCTAGCATTGTGTAATCAGGCGTCCTGACCGCCCCTGTTAACTCGACTACAGCAGCTCTAAAATACAGATGCCCGAATGGCAAGCCAAGGTGGCCGCAATTCTCACTATACCCCAGGCCTCCCACTCGGCCGCTCCTTACCTTCCAGAGTGTCTTACTCCTAAAACCTTTCATAAAAGAGGAGAGCGAGGCCGATGCTTTATTCTGAAGACAGATATTCTTTTTTATCAAACATCCAATCTCATTGAAAATAGTTTCTGACACATATCTACAGGCCAGGCTTAGTTATTGTTACTAATCAGGCTTAGTTATTGTTTCCGGTCAGGCTTAGTTATTGTTACTGGTCAGGCTCAGTTATTGTTACTGGTCAGGCTCAGTTATTGTGAATGGCAATGCTCAATTTTTGTTACTGGTCAGGCTCAGTTATTGTTGCGGGTCAGGCTCAGTTATTGTTGCTGGTCAGGCTCAGCTATTGTGACTGATCAGTCTCAGTTGTTGTTACTGATCAGTTTTAGTTGTTGTTACTGATCAGGCTTAGTTATTGTTACTGGTCAAACTCAGTTATTGTGACTGGCCAGGCTCAGTTTTGTTACTGGTCAGGCTCAGTTATTGTTGCTGGTCAGACTCAGTTATTGTTGATGGTGAGGCTCAGTTATGTTACTGGTCAGGCTTAATTATTTTCTTGGTCAGGCTTAGTTATTGTTCTTGGTCAGGCTTAGTTATTGTTCTTGGTCAGATTCAGTTATTGTGACTGGTCAGGCTCAGCTATTGTTACTGATCAGGCTTAGTTATTGTCTTGGTCAGGCTTGGCTATTGTTCTTGGTCAGGCTTAGTTATTGTTCTTGGTCATGCTTAGTTATTGTTCTTGGTCAGGCTTAGTTATTGTTCTTGGTCATGCTTAGTTATTGTTCTTGATCAGGCTTAGTTATTGTCTTGGTCAGGCTTGGCTATTGTTCTTGATCAGGATACCTCGTAGCAGTGAGTGGGCTGATCATGAAACCGTGACGGTGCAGACTCATACCCTGCGTACGCACTGCAAATCGTGGTTTTTCCACACAGAGTGTAGTGAGGACTTTGTTTCCATTTAATACGGTTCACTGGTTTTGTTCTGAATGGGAAATAACTGTAAGTGTGTGAAGCCAGGCGTGCACGCACAGCACCCCTCCCCTCATTCCTGTAACGGTAAATCTGCAAGCATCTGTGCAGGCTATATTTAAATGCCACCTTTGATATGAAGGGCAGAGTGGCGTTGTCATGATTGCTCGCGTGTCTTCTGTGTGTGGAGTTTCATTTGCAACGTTCAGATCTTTCTCATCTCTGCTCGTATTCATTCACTCCTCACCTCTGTTAGTCCAGAGTGTCGATCTCTGTGTCTTTTACAGCCTCTGAATTTGCAACAGACCCAAGTTGCCAAGTTGGTCACACATTTGCTGAGGCAGCATCAGGTGTCGGGCATAATACCTCTAGACCACCCTGGCTTTTGACTTTGCCCGATGTTGCACCATGACTCATTCTGGGAGCCGATGGATTCTCCCCCAGTCTAAGGCCACTGAAACCTTATGTTATAGAGGCCCGGTCCATAGCGTGGTCTAGTATATTACAGTCTGATTAGTAAGTGGTAATACTAGAGTGTGTATTGTATTCACCAGCTCTGAGGTCATGTAGCCGTAGCCTTTGAAGGATGCATTTAAATGTAAGGATTGAACCTGCTACTTTGAACCTGCTATTGTTTGCGGGTTTAATAGATTCTTCAAGTTGTGTAAGTGGACTGAAACTAAGAAAAACAAGCATTGGCAAAGCCAACCGTTTGTGCTTTTGTGTAGGCGCTTCCCAGGCACTACCATAACGGTATTAACTGCCCGTTGATGGTAGCAGCAGCAAAACGGTGCAAGTACCTGGACACCTAATAGCAGTGCCTGGCAAATGCATAATACGTATACACAAGACAAATATGTTGGCTTTGGCAATGCTTGTATTTAACAGGACTTCGGTGAAGGACAACCATCGTCCTTATAAATCGAGTGGCTGAAGGTAGACCAGGTTAAGACATTTTTTATTACACCAGTAGCACGTTTACAACTCAAATGAAGTCATTAACTCTCAGTGGACTGCTTTAGGAGAACACTGACAGGCACTTGGAGTGCAGAGTTTGATGGTAAGGCTTGATTAAAACAAGCTCAAAGAGTTCCCATAAGGAGGGGCAGGAACTGGGTGGGAATGGCCAGAGGGATTGGCATGGCCTTGGGCAGTCAATGGGTGGGACAATAACCAAACCATACCTTCAAGCTGTGTGTCCCTCCTCATACGGCATTTCTCCCTCTCTGTAATCTAATGCAATAGTTTAGGCTTATAGGTGGTCTTAAAGCACCACCTAACAACCCAAACTAATAATAAAAACACATGTAGTGGCCCAGCTCAACAGGCAAATGGCTTGGGTGCTACTCACAATAAAACTGTAACAAAAAATGTTGCATTTGTAACAGCAGGGATCTCAAAATTGAACACAATAGCAACCAGAGTTCTTATCTTAGAGAGGTTTTGAGTTTAAATGCAGGACGCAGGAGGAATTGGGGGTGGGGTGAAGCTGCCGTTCCTTAAATCTGAAGATACTAAAATTCCTGACTTAAAGGGTTGACTGCAGAATGAGGCTGGGATCCAGGCCAGATGTTATCATCAAACGGCAAAAGCGCACCAGACTATGCTCTTCCTGGTCTGGCCTTTTATTATACAATGTAGGACAAGAAAGGTGTGTCGCCTCCCCCTTCAGAATGCACCTACATTTCCTGGACAAAAAGACTACAAGGGATCAGACCAGACTCTGAACTCACCGAGAGCATTCTTGCCGCTCCTCCACTCCTCCCACAGCTACTCATCCAGTAATATTCCGCCACACCCCATGCAGCCACACCCATGCCATGCCACCACACCCCCTCCAGCACTGGAATAGCAATTGCACGCGGCGGGAATAGCCCAATCTGGCAAGCGGTGGCAGCACTGAACACTGTGAACCCCCCAATATGATGCTTCTTAATGAAGCAGGCAGCAGCACAGTGGCCCACTCACATTCTATATTAACCAGTCACTTCATAACTAGGAGGCAAATCGTTTTGGTTTAACTGGACTATCTTATCTCCACTAGGTGGGCCAAAATAATGCTATTTAGAGATAGAAAGTTGACAGACAAACATAAGCATCATGTCTGGTGTTATTTTTGTGCAGTATGCTTCCACTTGCTTTTTAACCATTCCCACTATGTTTTATGGAATATTTTCTTGGCTCGAGGCGGAGAGGGCCATCATATTAAAAAACATATGTCTCCAGATAGCATGGCCCAATCACTTCCAGGTCCAATTCCTGATTAATGGGCAGGCAATACACAACCCTTCATTCTTCTGAGTATCATGAAACTGGATAACAATAACACCTATAATGACAGTGCTTAGAAGTGGGCACACTCCCATATAAAGCACTATATAAAAACACAAATTACTCTCATTATTATGATGATGGCGTTGATATCTATATTGTATGTTGGAGTCAATCCCTTTATGTCCTGTTTGGTGGTCGTTTTTATGATCCTTGATATAGGGTAATGTCGTTCCGCCTTATGAGCGACACACCCATAGCCTGGTGTGTGCTCGTTCCTATACTGCTTGATTAGAAGTTTCCTATATGTTTTAATGAGCTTCATGGATGTAGTCATTTCTTGTACATGCTATAGTGCTTGTGGTCAACATGCCTGTACTGCCTGTGGGACATGTCTACACTGACTAAGTGGGGGAGAGGGGGTGGGCCACGTTATATTGACTCTTGGATGTTACAAGGCCAATAGGAGAGTTCATATGTGTGAACCCAACGCTTTTCACTACACGCAATGGCACCACAGCTGTTGGTTTTAGTCGCTGCCCATTTAAAGCCCTTGCCTTTTCCCCGAGGCCTTCCCACCCAGAGCCACTCTAGACCGTCATACCTTCGGAAATCCGCGCGCCGCTTCTGGCATTTGTAGCGCGACCCAGGGGACCGGCCCTCGCCGCCTGAGAAGCCCCGGCACCGGCTGCTGCAACGCTCAAGGGTCGGCGTGTGCAGGCGCCTTCCCGGCAGCGGCGGCGCGCCGAGGGCTGCGGTTGATGTGACACGACAGAGGCGCCTGTCAGCTTCCTCCCCAGCAGCGCCCGCAGAGACCGCGCGCGCAGGAGGCTCTCGCGCAGAGGCGCGCAGGCCCGCGGGGAAACATCTCCCCAGAGGCCTGTGGCGTGGGCGCCAACGCGCGGGGCTTCCGTACAGGCCGCAAACACGATAACATTTCCTCAGCGCGAGGATTAGGGGGTGCGACAATCTCTCAAGTGTTAATCATACCACCTCGTCGCCCCCTCCTCCTGACAGGTTGCATTATGCTGACTAGACCTGGCTCACGACATAGACCATACATGGGGCCAGCGGCTGCACAGTTAGGAAAGGCACAGCAACGTACTTCATAGTTAGCAACTGCCTTGTTATGCATACATTTTTCGGCAATTGAAATGATGATGGGGTGTTAGCATTTGCATGTCGGCAGTGATAGGAGGGTACAGAAGACAGCTCATTCTCACAGTAGTCCTTTAGTATCTGGTTTAGAGTTAACTGCTTTTAACATTGAAGTTTCACTGGAAGTGTGTCTTCAGATGGCTCCACACAGACAAGTTTGCCCTTCCCACAAAGTCTCTCAAGTTGGGTCAACCATACCTCCTCCTCCCCTCGCCCTGAAATCTTGGTTTAATGGGGTGGATATTGGTGTTGTTGGTTGAGGTTTGGGTGAGGATAGTGGTTGTTGGGGTTAGGTTGGTCGGAGTTTAGTCAGAGGTTGGGTGGGAACGGCCAGTGCTGAGGTAGTACTTTGAGTTGAGGTTATTTGTGGGGTTGGTTATTGGGGCTGATGGTATTTGGGTTAGTATAATGGCTGGTGGGATTATGTTTGTATGGTCTGGGTGGGAAATAACATTACACAAGTGCATTTGAATAGTACATGTTCACCCACAGGGGTGGCATCTTGGTGCTATAGGCAAATGACAGATGCTTGTAACTCAATCCGATACTACTGATGTCATTGAAATGTGGTTGCAGTATTATGGGTTAAGTTGTTGAGCATGGGATTGGGGTTGTAGTTATGGAGTTTGGGTGGGCATTGTGAATATTGGTTGAAGAATGTGCCGTCTTATCAGGGTTATGCTTGGTGTGGCTGGCTTGGTTTGGATGTTTGGTTTGCTTGCTTGGTGTGGCTGGCTTGGTTTGGATGTTTGGTTTGCTTGCTTGGTGTGGCTGGCTTGGTTTGGATGTTTGGTTTGCTTGCTTGGTGTGGCTGGCTTGGTTTGGATGTTTGGTTTGCTTGAGGTGAGATTGTTTTAAAAGTGGTGATGGTTCTCAGGGCAGCTGTTGGAATTGCTTTTGGCATTGGTTTGGGATTATGGTTGTGGGTGAAAATTTGAAAGCAGTGTTGGTGGTTAGTGCAACATTTTCACAAGTGCTGTTAATAATTTCAGTATGCGACTTTCACTCATACTATTATTTTCGTTTCAGTGTTTAAGATTGAATTAATACTGCCGAACAACAACACTGAACACCCTACATCCAGACCTGGCTCTCTGGTATGACCCTTGAGGGCTTCACACTCCCAGTTAACCCCCCGGGGCCAAGTCCTTTGAATTTGACATTGGGAAACACCTCTCCTTCAAGAAGCTCATAGTAAGGAAGTCACAAAAGGCTTGGAACCGACGTTCCTTCCTTTGGAAAAAAGCCCTTCATCCCAGAAAACAACTCCTGCTCTGCGGTCCAAGCCTTGGTGCTCTACCACCTGGATGGTGGCAATGCGCCTTCGGGAAGGCCTTCTGGCGATTATCGTGGCACCCCTGAGAGGCGTCCAACATGCTGCAGCACGACTCATCAAGGGACTCTGCAAATTCAACCACATCACCCGACCCTCATCGAGCTGCACCGGCACCACCTACAAGGAAATATCTTCAAATCCTCCTGCATCACCTATAAGGCTACCAACCTGAAGTCCCCGATCTACCTAACTGAGAAACTCTGCATCTCTGAAACCTACGATCCACCAGAGGCATAGAAATATGCAGACTTGAACTCAACTGGTGCAGGAAAGAACTTCTTCCTGTCACAACCAGAATCAACCCTCACTTCTTCTTTTCAGGACGGAGCCAAGACCCTGCTCTTAAAGGTTTGGCTCCTCCCTAACACCTAGGCCCACACACCCTCCTAACCCGAGACTGGGTGGTCCGTTCTCCCCCGTTTCCTCCCCTGGTTGCTTGTAGATACATTGCTGCTTAATAGCCTGCCCTGGACCTCCCCCGTTGCTAGCGCCCTGCAATATTGTATGTCAGCTTCCCTCACAATGTCCTTCGCCATTTTGACTGGCAAAGTGCTTGATTGCTTCGCGAAGCTAGGTCCACGAATAATAATATTTCAAATAGTGTAGTTGCTGTTACTTGTGGGGGTCATGTTTGCAAACACGTTTAGGCTAGGGTAAGGGTTGTGAAAAATAAAATGTGTCCGAAACCCAATCGGTTATATTATTGCAGCTTGTATAGCGCATGTTCTCCCAAAGGCGTGTCGCGCTAGAAGACAACCAAAGGGCAAACAACAGATCAGAACAAGAGTCTGCATTATGTATTTAGTGATTCAAGCATGCAACCCTTTTTTCACCAGCCTATTAGTGAAACATGAAGAACTGTGGTAATTTTTTTGCTCCCAAAATGCTCTTTGATGTAATGCAAAGCAGCCAAAAACCCTCATTTGTGCTATTTCCCTTCTTTCGTCCAGGACTATTTTGAAAGAATAAAATAGAAGTGTACCACACTGTCCACTTTGGAATGAAAACTTATATCACAAAATAATTGAAATGATTATTCTAGGTTTTGAAAGTTTGCTTTGTAATGCTACATTGCTGGGATTTATATGATGCACTGCTGCCATTTGCCTGGTCACCAATGGCTTTGCTTCTCAATAAGACAAATGGTATGTTCTTACTTCGACTGCAACAGATACTGGCAGTGGACATTAGAAATAAGTATTGCATTTTTTTTTAAAAGAGTCAGTTGACAATGTTAATACAATGAATTCATTTTCTTTTGTTAATAGCGTCTTTTCTTGAGAATGCAAACCATTTAGTATCTCAAATGTCCTTGTTTCTTGGAAAAGGTCAATCTCATATCAAGAAAATTATTTGATTCTTCTGTAAGCAGCAAGGTAATGTTTCAGTTTGCGTTCCGTCCAAGATTGGCTGGTAGTGCTGTTGGAGCCGGCCATTTGTTAAAGACACTCAACTATTAATAATGAACAGAACATAGAAAATAAACACAGTTTTAGAGCCTGCTGCCAGGTCTCTGGATCCTTACATGGTCTACGAGAACCCAACACCCCAGAGAGCCTAACTAATCACCTCCCCAATGCACACTAATGCGATGACGACATTCCTGCTAGACACACTCAATGAAAATGTGTGCCCCCCAGCTTGTTTCTAACTCCAGGTATGCCTCCCAGCGTGTTTCTATCTCCATATATGCCTCCCAGATTGTTTCTGTCTCCAGGTATGCCTCCCAAGTTGTTTCGATCTCCAGGTATGCTTCCCAGCTTGTTCCTATCTCTAGACAGGCCTCCCATCTTGTTTCTATCTCCAGATATGCCTCCCAGTGTGTTTCTATCTCCAGGTATGCCTCCCACCTTGTTTCGATCTCCAGGTATGCTCCCAGCTTGTTTCGATATCCAGGTATGCCTCCCAGCTTGTTTCGATCTAAAGGTATGCTCCCAGCTTGTTTCGATCTCCAGGTATGCTCCCAGCTTGTTTCGATCTCCAGGTATGCTCCCACCTTGTTTCGATCTCCAGGTATGCTCCCAGCTTGTTTCGATCTCCAGGTATGCCTCCCAGCTTGTTTCGATCTCCAGGTATGCTCCCAGCTTGTTTCGATCTCCAGGTATGCCTCCCAGCTTGCTTCTAGCTCCAGGTATGCTTCCCAGCTTGTTCCTATCTCTAGGTATGCCTCCAAGTTTGTTTCTATCTCCAGGTATGCCTCGACATTCAATATATATCTGCTGCCAGCAGAGATGGGTGATAGTAGCAAACATGCACCTGACAACACGACTCTTGCCCGCAGAGACGGACACAGACAAGTATGTATTTTGGTCGACCACCAACTGATTGAATTTCTTTTCTAAATGTGTTTACTCTTTTTAACCACCAAAAGGTGGATGCTGTTTTGGGGGTCAGGCAATATTGGTTTGGTTGTGGTGGAGGCGTGGGATGTGGATTGTGTGGGGGCGGGTGTGGATGTTAGACCTCCTCCCACATTCTGTGGTAAATAAAATCGATACAAAAATTCAACAAAAGAAATTGACTACCTAGTTAAGTTTGATTAAAACCCATTGAACCACAGGGATGAAGAAAGGGACAGAAGACAAGATCGGCGCCTGATATAACAGGCGCAGTTAGCATACGTTATAATTATTAACATTATTAATCTGTTTTTCATAGCCCCTTTCATACCGCAGCAGTGCAGAGAGGTGAGGCAGAGGCGCAGCAGCATCTGACACTTGGTCCCTGTGTGGCAGCACAGGCCCTAGACAGCTGAGCCCAAGTACGACCACCCACCCACCCGGCACCGCCAGGCTTTCTTACCTGGGTGAGAGAAGTCCCCTTTACCTTTACTCAAAAGTGTTGATGTTGTACATTATGGGCCTGATTCACAGAGCGTTTTCCAATGGGGTTGCGCCATTATAAAGCGCTTCTGTGAATCAGCACTTATGTTTCCTAAAGGATCCCGCGCCCCTGATCAATGTTCCCTCTAATTATTTTTCTCTATGTGCGGAACTGGTTGGCTGTTGTGCGCACATTATGTTCCATGTGCGCAACAGACTAAGGAGGTAAGCCACTTTGTAAGCTACCGTTGCAGAAGTGTTTGGAAGAATTTCCTCTTCCCAGAGGATGCAATTCTTTATGAATCTTACAACACTTTTTCCAAACAGATAGGCTAAAATAAAATATGTCATGTGATTATAGAGAAAACTCATCAACCAGTCCAAGACTTCAACATCTGCCACAGTACCTTGCAAACTTACTTCTGTGCAGAGAAAATGGTATGTTTTATGCCACTGGAAATTCACTAGTGTATTACAAAAACACATATCTGTTGGCATAACTGATGTGGCTGTCAAGAAATTCAGACAGAATACAACATTTGCTGATGGATTAATGGCAAATAAAAGCAATGTGTCAAAAAACATGCTGATAAGAGTTGAAGTGCCACTTTAATGAAGTAATTCAAGGGCCAGGAGAACATGCTTTTAACAATTTGTGTAAGGATAATTGCATCAGAATAACTGCCCCTCAGAATAAATGTTGTATTCTGTCTGAATTTCTTGACAAGTACTGTTCTTGCCCTTAGTGTAACTCTAAAGTGAAAAGGTTAATGTCTTTGTCCTTCCGTGGTTTATACATTTTGAAAATGGAAAATTCGTAACTTCACCATAAATGTTATAACATAATAGTTCCTTATTCCAGGATTTATCTTCCCTTGGTTGCTTATTCAACAAGAAGTTCCTTGGGTTTCTATGGATCAAAAATAATGTGCGCACAACAGCCAACCAGTTCCGCACATAGAGAAAAATAATTAGAGGGAACATTGGCCTCAACCTATTATGTGCGTTTTAACAATGGCATGACGCTGCATTTTTACAATTCTTCTGCAGTGCATACTTGATTGTTCGCGACATATCTCACCCTTATATCATTGTGTAGGATTACACAAGTGCTCAGTGAAACCGTTTTTGTATAAAAGCGAGTTACCATATAATGTATGAAGGTCTATGCCCAAAGGAACTCTGGACACTTGGAAATGATGCAGATTGTGTGAAAAGTATTCTGTCTGAATATCCGGTGCCCTGATACTATGGTAGTCCATACTCATTATCCCTTGTAGGCTAAGTAAATGATATTGCAATGTTGCTCTCCACTTATAGTGTAATGTTCGTAATGCTAAAATAGGAGACACTGAGCATCACATTTGTCTTCTCAAAATCATTAGAGGGCAAATTAATATTTGAGTTTTATAATGCATTAACTTGCAAGGGGGCTGCTTCAAAGCACTTGTGTGGCATATGTAAACAAAAAAAAAAGAGAAAGTATGGGATAAGGTTACACAGCCAAGAAGCCTGCTTACTTACAGTCAGTATCTGTTAATTTGATTTGAGCTAGTAGTTTGATTATATAGTGCGGGTGACACTTTTGGTAAGGCACAATGAGTAACAGAAATGTTGGCACGTGAACGTTATTCATGTTACAACAAACATAAAAACAAGTGGATGTAGTTACAAGTCTGCTAACCTTTCACAGAGGTGAGAGAGAAAGAGTCAAGGTTGTCCGGTAGTATCTTCATGTGTTGTGGGAACGGAGTTAGAGTCATAAGGTAAATGTGTGCGAGAGTCAGGTTTAGGAATCATGGGTGTGGAGGGAACATTTGGTTAATGTGTGCAGGAATATCCTGGTTAGATTCTTCTGTTCGTGGAGCAAGTTTTTCATATTTTCGTTTTTAACCTCTTGTGTGTGTATTTTGCTGCTAGGGATTTTAGGTGTTTACGGTCACCCTTGCATTCTAGTGTAATGCAAATGAGCAGAATATCAAGACTAGTTTCTTAATTTAAAAGAAAGACAATTCTCAGCTAATTGGTGTGGCTTGTGCCTTATTAAAGCTTTTTGAATAGGTGAGAATTGTCTGTGTGCGCTGCTAAAAACCTTCTGAGCGGCACCCAGAAGGAAGCTGGGCGAGCGCACATGCGCACAGCTTAGAGGGAACATTGCCCCTGATCCCCTTTTCTCTGTCACTCCCAGTCTCTTGCCCATCCTCACCATCTGTCGTCAGAAGTGGACTCCATTTGAAGCGCGTGCTGAAACCATTTGGAGCGTGTGCTGAAATTCTTCTGATCTGATCTAACCATTTGAAGCGCGTGCTGAAATGCTGCTGTTCTTATCAAACCATTTGAAGTGCATGCTGAAATGCTGCTGATCTGATCTAACCATTTAAAGCGCGTGCTGAAATGCTGCTGATATGATCTAACCATTTGAAGCGTGTACTGAAATGCTGCTGATCTGATCTAACCATTTGAAGCGCGTGCTGAAATGCTGCTGATATGATCTAACCATTTGAAGCATGTACTGAAATGCTGCTGATCTGATCTAACCATTTGAAGCACGTGCTGAAATGCTGCTGATCTGATCTAACCATTTGAAGCGCGTGCTGAAATGCTGCTGATATGATCTAACCATTTGAAGCGTGTACTGAAATGCTGCTGATCTGATCTAACCATTTGAAGCGTGTACTGAAATGCTGCTGATCTGATCTAACCATTTGAAGCACGTGCTGAAATGCTGCTGATCTGATCTAACCATTTGAAGCGTGTACTGAAATGCTGCTGATCTGATCTAACCATTTGAAGCGTGTACTGAAATGCTGCTGATCTGATCTAATTTGAAGCACGTGCTGAAATGCTGCTGATCTGATCTAACCGTCTTTGGCTTCATGTTATATCAGGCCCCGAGAGTTCAAGTTCAATTTTCAAGCTGAGAGTTCTGGTAAGTAAAAATGTGGTTTACCCTCCGTGAAGAATGCAATGGAAATGGCCAAGACACATTCATGCATGTACTTCAGCAAAACCGTTAATGTGCACTGAGAAGAAACAAACACCACGTTCACACAGTGCAGCTGCCCATATACTTTTTGCACTAACAGGAATACTTACTTTCCATACTAACGTTATAGAAAGTCAAGATTCTAT
This sequence comes from Ambystoma mexicanum, assembly GCF_040938575.1. Taxonomy (NCBI): domain Eukaryota; kingdom Metazoa; phylum Chordata; class Amphibia; order Caudata; family Ambystomatidae; genus Ambystoma; species Ambystoma mexicanum. Next base: position 228,837,721 of record NC_090921.1, on the reverse strand, counting down.
TAAAGACACAGATGCAAAGGATTATGCTTTACTCATTCCTTTTTTTCTCGAGCAGAATTTCAAACATTCATATTAATAAATACAAACTTAAACAGAAAACGACATTTACCCACAATTCCAGTCTTTTGTAGTTTGGTATTGATTGGCTGAAACTTTTTCCGCCTGACATTCCTAGCCAATCCTGTCCCTGACAGCCCATAACCCTGTCTGCTTGCTTCATTTCCTCCTTTTTCTCTTGCTGCACCTGGGTGTTAACTCATGTGCACCAACCGATCGATGCCGTAACTTGTAACACTCTCTCCTTGTTCCTGTCACAATCCTGCTGGCTTGGCTTCTGTGCCTGCTGGAACACGGAAACAAAAACCAGCAGTGAGACTAATCAATGATCGGGTGGGCCATCGCATGTTTCCAAACTTCAACATTGCATAAACTTTATATAACATCACAGTCTCTGAGCACTCATTCACAATGCAGCGATTACACGGGTGGGTTAATCCTACACCTTCGTGTCTTAAATAGAATCTTGACTTTCTCTAACATTAGTATGGAAAATCAGTATTCTATGTCAAGAGCGGAGGCTCAGATTTTGCTTGTTTAAGCTTACTCACCACCAACGCTGAAACCTGGTCTAGCTTGCTTCTAGCTCCAGGTATGCTTCCCAGCTTGTTCCTATCTCTAGGTATGCCTCCAAGTTTGTTTCGATCTCCAGGTATGCTCCCAGCTTGTTTCGATCTCCAGGTATGCTCCCAGCTTGTTTCGATCTCCAGGTATGCTCCCAGCTTGTTTCGATCTCCAGGTATGCCTCCCAGCTTGTTTCGATCTCCAGGTATGCTCCCAGCTTGTTTCGATCTCCAGGTATGCCTCCCAGCTTGCTTCTAGCTCCAGGTATGCTTCCCAGCTTGTTCCTATCTCTAGGTATGCCTCCAAGTTTGTTTCTATCTCCAAGTATGCCTCGACATTCAATATATATCTGCTGCCAGCAGAGATGGGTGGTAGTAGCAAATATGCACCTGACAACACGACTCTTGCCCGCAGAGACGGACACAGACAAGTATGTATTTTGGTCGACCACCAACTGATTGAATTTCTTTTCTAAATGTGTTTACTCTTTTTAACCACCAAAAGGTGGATGCTGTTTTGGGGGTCAGGCAATATTGGTTTGGTTGTGGTGGAGGCGTGGGATGTGGATTGTGTGGGGGCGGGTGTGGATGTTAGACCTCCTCCCACATTCTGTGGTAAATAAAATCGATACAAAAATTCAACAAAAGAAATTGACTAACTAGTTAAGTTTGATTAAAACCAATTGAACCACAGGGATGAAGAAAGGGACAGAAGACAAGATCGGCGCCTGATATAACAGGCGCAGTTAGCATACGTTATAATTATTAACATTATTAATCTGTTTTTCATAGCCCCTTTCATACCGCAGCAGTGCAGAGAGGTGAGGCAGAGGCGCAGCAGCATCTGACACTTGGTCCCTGTGTGGCAGCACAGGCCCTAGACAGCTGAGCCCAAGTACGACCACCCATCCACCCGGCACCGCCAGGCTTTCTTACCTGGGTGAGAGAAGTCCCCTTTACCTTTACTCAAAAGTGTTGATGTTGTACATTATGGGCCTGATTCACAGAGCGTTTTCCAATGGGATTGCGCCATTATAAAGCGCTTCTGTGAATCAGCACTTATGTTTCCTAAAGGATCCCGCGCCCCTGATCCCCTTTTCTCTGTCACTCCCAGTCTCTTGCCCATCCTCACCATCTGTCATCAGAAGTGGACTCCATTTGAAGCGCCTGCTGAAACCATTTGGAGCGCGTGCTGAAATTCTGCTGATCTGATCTAACGATTTGAAGCGCGTGCTGAAATGCTGCTGTTCTTATCAAACCATTTGAAGTGCATGCTGAAATGCTGCTGATCTGATCTAACCATTTGAAGCGTGTGCTGAAATGCTGCTGATCTGATCTAACCATTTGAAGCGTGTACTGAAATGCTGCTGATCTGATCTAACCATTTGAAGCACGTGCTGAAATGCTGCTGATATGATCTAACCATTTGAAGCGTGTACTGAAATGCTGCTGATCTGATCTAACCATTTGAAGCACGTGCTGAAATGCTGCTGATCTGATCTAACCATTTGAAGCGTGTACTGAAATGCTGCTGATCTGATCTAACCATTTGAAGCGTGTACTGAAATGCTGCTGATCTGATCTAATTTGAAGCACGTGCTGAAATGCTGCTGATCTGATCTAACCGTCTTTGGCTTCATGTTATATCAGGCCCCGAGAGTTCAAGTTCAATTTTCAAGCTGAGAGTTCTGGTAAGTAAAAATGTGCTTTAACCTCCGTGAAGAATGCAATGGAAATGGCCAAGACACATTCATGCATGTACTTCAGCAAAACCGTTAATGTGCACCTAGAAGAAACAAACACCACGTTCACACAGTGCAGCTGCCCATATACTTTTTGCACTAGCAGGAATACTTACTTTCCATACTAACGTTATAGAAAGTCAAGATTCTATTAAAGACACAGATGCAAAGGATTATGCTTTACTCATTCCTTTATTTCTCGAGCAGAATTTCAAACATTCATATTAATAAATACAAACTTAAACAGAAAACAACATTTACCCACAATTCCAGTCTTTTGTAGTTTGGTATTGATTGGCTGAAACTTTTTCCGCCTGACATTCCTAGCCAATCCTGTCCCTCACAGCCCATAACCCTGTCTGCTTGCTTCATTTCCTCCTTTTTCTCTTGCTGCACCTTGGTGTTAACTCATGTGCACCAACCGATCGATGCCGTAACTTGTAACACTCTCTCCTTGTTCCTGTCACAATCCTGCTGGCTTGGCTTCTGTGGCTGCTGGAACACGGAAACAAAAACCAGCAGAGAGACTAATCAATGATCGGGTGGGCCATCGCATGTTTCCAAATTTCAACATTGCATAAACTTTATATAACATCACAGTCTCTGAGCACTCATTCACAATGCAGCGATTACACGGGTGGGTTAATCCTACACCTTCGTGTCTTTAATAGAATCTTGACTTTCTCTAACATTAGTATGGAAAATCAGTATTCTCTGTCAAGAGCGGAGGCTCAGATTTTGCTTGTTTAAGCTTACTCACCACCAACGCTGAAACCTGGTCTATTGGTCGAAAATCACATTGCGTCTCCTTTGACCAATCCGATACTTTTAGAATATCCTCCAGGCGTGCTCTTACACTATATGCTTTTGCCACCATCGTGCCTCTGACATAATGAGCCCTATATGCTCCGATTTCAATACCTGCCTAAGCATGCTCCATCTTACCCACCTGGCTAGGGTTGCTGATGCTATTGGCAGCGCTATAAGTAATTGAGATACCTGTGCTGGTCTAATACTGTCCCTCATGGCCTCGTATGCCATTAGACAGCTCACTAATCACAGCCTAGGTTGATCTGGGAATGACAGATACGAGACTGATTTGTGTCCATCTTTGTTCTCTTATTGATGAAAATTGTGATTCCTGAAGGGAAAAAAAGACTTCTGGTCTACTTCCAATGCTCTAATATCTGATACCCTCGTGCAGGATATGAGACACATCAGCGTTGTTAGTTTGGCTGATAATGCTTTCCTTGTTAAATCTTCAGTATCTGGCCAACCTTGAAATAATCTCCGAACATCGTTCACGTCCCACATATGAGCATACTTGGGTGTTGGAAGTCGCAATATTCATACCCCTCTAAGCAGGCTGCAAACTAATGGGTGCTCCCCTACTGGGTGACTTTCCACCCTATGATCTGCCTATATCGCCGACCAACAAGTGTTAATCGCCATGTATGCTTTCCAATGAGCTGCTAAAGCTGCTAGGAAATTCACCACGTGATTTGCAATTGCTCCAGTGGGCTGTGCGTTCCTCGCTATACATCAGCTATGTCATTTTGGCCAAGCAGTTCTGTATGCTTTTCTAGTTCCTGGCACCAATGCCTGTTCCATGATTTGTAAAGCGTATTCCAAAAGTCCTGGCAAATGCTAGACTCTCCGAAAAATGCCCATATCATTAACCTCAGGTTCCCTTCCTGTACCAAGGGCTGAAACCCTGTCGGACCTTGTAATATCGCCGCAAACAGCGGGAGTAGTATTGACTTGTTGTATTACATCTCCAGTAAGTCTGGGAATCAGAATTGGCTCTTCTAGTCTGGCATCACTAACACCAGCATTTACCTCTGCTTCCATTCTTGCGCTAGAGTTCTTCAGATCAAGGTGAACGGCGGGAATGCATATTCCCTCTCTGGACCCCATATCTAGACAAAACCATCCGTTACCTTTGCTTCCGGGTCTGGTCTCCAGCGTGTCAGCTGTTTGTTCAGTCTCAAAACAAACAGCTCTGTCGTGCATGGACAACGAAGGTCCATTAGAGTCTGAAATACTGATCTGACTAACTGCCAGTCGCTGTCATCCCTCCGATTCATTGGGTTCCAGTCTGCTACCTGATGCTGCAGTCCTGAGAAGTATTCTGCCGTTACACTGGCATTTATCTGAAGGCACAGGTGGCAAAAGTATTTTCGGTAGCTGCGCTGAATCTTGAATCCTTTTCCGCCTAATCCGTTGATGTTTCTTACAGCGAAGGCATTGTCCATTTTTAGCAATGTGCACAGAAACGTGCTCTGTCTTGAGTCCAGCATTGCACTGTGAAGGGCCCTGCCAACAGTTTCAGGAAATTGATGTGGAAGTCTAATTCCCTCTCAGACCATCTGCCCCCTGTTGTCATTTCTCTGCAGCAGGCTCCCCAGACCCAACGGCTGGCATTGTCTCTATTATGAGGTCCAGGGAGGTGCCAAATATCGCTTTCTCCTTCCATGCCTCCATATGGTGAAACCATCACCACAGCTCTGTTCTCGCTTTTGGAGATACTGGCCCTTTCTGTTTATATGTCTGTCCCTGTCTGAGATGTTGAATATTTAGGCTTTGTAGGGTTCTGTAGCGGAGAGGCCCTGGAACAATTGCCTAAATAGAGGAGGCTAATCTGGCTAACTCCCTTAGTGATATGATCTTTCTCGCCTGAATTTTTTTTGATCTTCTTGTTCATGTTTACCTTTGTTATTGGTGGACTGAGCGTACCCTTTCTTGTGTCCACTAAAAAACCTAGAAATTCTATCAACTGAGTCCGTTTTAGATCTGCCTTCTACCAATTGATCAGGGACCCCAAGTCCTGCAAAAGGTTGATTTTGATTTTCACCCGTTGCTCCAATAATTCTTTGCTCTTACCCATTAGATAGAAATCGTCCAGGTAAACTATCAATATGATACCCTGTTCCCTCAGGTGGCTGACCACTGGCTTCATCAGTGAAACACCATGGGGCCGATGCCAGCCTGAATGAGAGGCTTGTGAACTCCCATCTGTAGAGGAGGAGCCAAGTACCCCCACCCAAACTGCCCCACCTACATTACCTGAAACGTATGAACCAGAGTATGTGATGTACACTGAACAGGTAAACCAGCAAAGAGAAGAGCATGGACTCTGTGCAGTATCCATAAGAATACCTATACCTAAGAGAATAGGGGAGGTAAAGTACCCATTGAGGAAACCATACATGCATCCAAGACAATATGATGGCCATTTGAACAAGCTTCCTGAAGAAACAAAGAAACTAAATGACAAGGATGAATGGTGACGTCATCTAAAGTTGAATCGACACCCATATACAAAGATAACAAGACCAACGAGGCAGACGATTTATAAAGTACAAGAAGGTGCCAAGGTTAAGTGACATCTTGGGAACAAGATGACAAGACTTATGCCACAGACCTGATGAAGATAGTTAGTTTAAACATGTACAGATGCAATGAAACGCAAGCAGCAAAGCCATCATGAAGCTAGCCACATGCTTTTAAATAGATTAGTCTGCGGCAAGCACCAACATATAGATATATATATATATACCTCTATAGACATATGGACCAAGAAAGGATGAATGTTTCCGCTACAAATATAAGGAGTACTGAACAAAACAGAAGGCCTCATTTCAGTGTCGCAGTCAAGAAAAGCAATTGAATTAACAGAATAAAAGTTCAGCTAAGGAGTTCACTGAGCCAAGAAAGCCAAGGTCTTATCAAACTGGAATTGGCTGACATTGAAAGAACAGGAGCTCCTATTCAGAGGGGTCAAGCAAAAACAAAAGACTTTAGAAGATTATTGGAAATAAAATCAAATACACGGAAGGCTCAATTTCATGGTGATAGAAGGAAGTTCATGCAGCAGCAAAGAAAGAGGAGGAAGTGTAGCAAGTAGACAGGGCAATGGACTGTGAGTTACAGGATTGGCCAGGAATGTCAGGTGGAAAAGATTTCAGCCAATGAATAACAAACTACAAAAGACTGGAATTTTGGGGAAATTTAGTTTTGTGTTCATGTTTGTATTTATTGTTTAACTGCTGCTCAAGAAGTGAAGGAAAGAGTAAAGCATAATCCGAGCCTCTGGTCTTGACATAGAATTGGGGTAGTTTTGTGTTATTTTATTTATCGTGTCCCCAGTGGTTTATGGTCTATCCATCAAATTTTTTGCTTCGAGGGAGTTTTCCATCGAATTCTTTGCATCGAAAAAATGTGCATCAAATGCATTTTTCTTTTTTTAATGGGCCCCTTCCCATCCCCCCGTTTTTTACCCTTTAAGACCCACCCAAAAAGAATTAACCCATTACCCCTCAAAAACATGCCTTCGATGCATATTTTTTCATTGCAAACCCCTAGATTCTAATTCATTCGATGGATAGACTTTCGATGGATATACTAGAAACTGTCCCCAGTCTGTTCCACTTTCTCTTTCTGTGTTGTCTGTTTTGTGTGCGCTGCCTCTGGAGGCCTGAGGACAGGAGTGGATTTGAGTGGCTCAAGAACCCGTGTCTGAACCTGACTGAAGGGCTGAAGGTATTTCCACATGTTCAGGACCGACCTTTGCCTAGATAGCACCTTTGGTGAAACAGTATTGACTTCCAAACCCGTTATATGCCCCTTCCCAGCAAAAACAAATTGAACACTTGTGCACACCCATATGTAACTTTCTTTAGCCACATGACGAACCATGGTTGTTTGCCTGTGTCTGCCTGCCTATGCAGAATTTCAGACAAAACAAGCATTGGCAATGCTAACCGTTTTGGCTTTTGTGTAAGCATGGGTTATGCATTGGCCCAGCACTGCCATAATTGTACTTTCTCACCATTAATAGTATTAATGCAAAATGGTGCATTTACCTGGGCATATGACAGCAGTGTTTGACACATGCCTATGCAGTACTTATATACAAGCCAAAAAATGGTTGTCTTTATTTGTTTTTAACAGGACTTCAGTTCAAGGAAACGTGTACTGCTTATAAACCAAGTGGCTGAAAGCAAACTTGGTCAAGACATTTTTATCACAACAGTTGCACCGTTGGAGCTCTAGTTAAGCCATTAACTCTCGGTAGATTGATTTAAGAATAACACTGGCCGGCACTTGAATCACAAAGTAGACAGTATTGAGGAGGCTGCTGGTCACTTAACCAGTCCCTGCCATTCAGTTGTTCCGCCCACCACCTGTTTTCAGCCATCTACTCAGTGCTTAATTTGTGGGTGAGTTTGCAATCAATCATACACCATCAACTTCATCACCACCACACATGACTTAGATGTCATCTTTATTACTGGGACCTGAATGACATCCTCCTCCACCCACATCCTAGATGCTCTCATCCCCAACAGTTACAGAACTCTATAAACAAGACCATCCAAACAAGGTTTACGGAGCCCTCGCCATCAAGGCATCATGTCCATGCACCCAACTGGATGTACCTCACTCAGTACACAAAAGACCCAAACCACAGGAAAGGTAATATCCTTGACCTCATCATCATTGTCCTGCCTATGCTCCTTCACAGCTCTACAATCCAGCTTGACTGGTCAGACCACCTGGCAATCCACTTTGACATTAATTACACCACACCAGTTAAGCAAACCCATCAGAAAGCCTACAACCAGTCTTCTGATCATTCAAGTACTTCCCAGTCGAGGTTCTCACTGAAGACCACTTCACATGGGCTGATTTACCTATGACTAACCAGGACTGCGGCTCGCTCCTCCAAGAACTCAGATCCACCCTCACAATCAACATCAAGTGCCGTGCCCCAGTGAAACAATGCACCCTCAAGCCTAAACCTTCCACACCATGGTACACTCAAGAACTCATCTCCAACAGATGAACCATCAGAAAACAAGAGATGACTTGGCAAACATTTGGCAGTGCATTCATACTTGTAGTGCTCAAGAAACACATACTATACAGAGATGACTGATCACCACTGCCAAGGTCAATTATTACCAAAACACCATAGCCAAGGCCAGCAAGGAAAGCAGAGCCCTCTTCAAAGCCATCAAGCCTGCAGCAACCCTCTGCCCAACCCTCCCATACCGCACTCCATCAAGAAAGCCACTGACCTCAAATCTTTCTTCATCAATAAATTCAGCATGATCAACCAACACAGACTCCAACGCTACAACTCACAGCACACTACACATCGCATCTCGCAAAACCACAACCACCTGGACAACTTTGAAGACACTCACTATGGAAGGCCTTACTGCCATTTTACCATCCCTCAAGGCCACATCATATGCGGACAACATTCTCCCTACCTCCGTACACAAGACACTTCCAACTGAAGCACACCTCCCTTAGCTGACAATCATCAACCACTCCTGAACTAAAGGCACCTTACTCTCGACCATCAAGACCAGGCAAATCCTCCTGCTTCTCAAGAAACCAACACTAAACCCTAATGACCTCAGCAAGTACCGCCCCATCACCCATCTTCCTAGGCAAGATTCTTGAGAAAGCAGTACCCATGACAATTCCTTCAACACATCAAACCCAACAATCTCCTTCAGTCCTACCAATCTGGCTTTAGACTCAGATGCAGCACAGAAACAGTACAATCAAGGTGATCGACGATACCCTTAACATCCTTGATGATGGCCATCCTTGCTTCCTGGTTCTCCTTTACCTCTATGCAGCATTTGACACAGTAGACCACCAGATACTCACTGACCATCTACATCACTGCATGGGGATCAGCAAGATCCTCCTCAGCTGGTGCAAATCGTACCATGCTAATCACCACTAGTTTGTACAAATGGATTCCTCCTACCCATCTCCCATGAAGTCCACAAGGATCGACCCTGTCCCCTGTGATCTTCAATCTTTACATGGAACCACTTGGAACCCTCCTTGCCCCAACACAACATCCACTCCACCAATATGCAGATGATACGCAGCTCTGTCTCAAGATATCCTCCATCGAAGACATCTACTGATTTAAGGCCTGCCGCTCATTGATCCAGTCCTTGATGTACAGTGCTTACCAGAAGCTCAACCCCTCCAAGACTCAATTCCTACTGCAGATCAACTACAACAAACACACAGACATCCAGACCTGGCTCTCTGCCATGCACCTTGAGGACTTCTCAGCCAAGCTGGCCACCTGCACGAAATTCCTTGGGTTCGACAATGACAGACACCACTCCTTCAAACATCACATAGCAAGGAAGACACAAGTACCAAGTACTGACAAGAAAGTACCAACTTTCTCTACTGCAAAAAATCAAGCCCTTCATCTCAGAAAACAACTTCAGATCTGCTGTTCAAACCTGATGGTTGCAATGCCCTTTTGGAAGGCCTTCCGGCAACTATCCTGGTTCCACTGAGATGGGTCCTGCATGCTGCAACAAGACTCATCATAGGACTCTACAAATTCTACCACATCACCCCAAACCTCATCAAACTGCACTGGTTCCCGCAGTAACCTCATATCATTTTCAAATCCTGTTGCATCATCTACAAGTCTATCACTCTGATGTCTGCAAGCTACCTCACTGAGAAACTCAGCATCTCCAGAAGCCTACGATCCACCAGAAGTAAGGACATGTGCAGACTTGACCTCTGCCGGTGAAAGAAGAGAAAAAAAACAGAAGACAGGCTTTTCTGTCTATATCCCAAGACTCTGGAACCTCCTCCACATCAGCATTCAGCCCTCACCCTCGCTTCTACAGTTCAGGAAGGAGTTCAAGACCCTCCTCTTCAAGGACTGGCTACTCCCTAACACTTAGTTCCATACACCATCCACTCCCCACGTTACCTGAGACGGGGTGTTCTGATACCCACTGTTTCCTCCACTGGTTACTTGTAAAGCCATTGCTGTTGTTAGAGCCCCACTCCCTCGTGTCTCTGCTCCCTAACCTTATTCTTCAACCAATAATACTAAAGCGCTCCTTTGCTTCCCGAAGCTAGACTTCTTGCTCAATAAATACCATAATAATAATTATTATTATTATCATTATTTATAATAATAATAAAAGCTTGATGTTACAGCTTCATAAAGCTTGCCCTAAGAAATCGCACAAGGATGTGTTTTGGGAAGGGCAGAAAGTGGGTGGGAATGGCATTGGGATTAGCATAGTCTTGGGCAGTCAGGGGGCAGTTAAATATCCAAACAGCACCCACAAGCTGGGTGTCACAGGGTATATCAGGAAATGTATGCAATACTAAATGATGGAAATTCCAAGAAATTGTGGGCAACGTTCAGGAATATGAACGGTAGAGATAGTGCTTCGGGGCTTATCGTTGTTAATGAAGATACATGGCATAAGTCATTAACAGATAAATTCAGAGCTCATAATGTGCAACCCCTAACTAGTGGGTACAACAGGGGTGATTTTGATCACAGGAGCGTCACAGAGGTAATATGAGGGCTCAAGCATTCACAATCCCCAGGACCAGATGGTGTTTCCAACGCTGTTATAAAACCAAACCCGGAGGTGTGTGTTACGCTCACCTGGTCTCTGCGGAGGCATTGGGGCACGGTTGCATCCCTCCCTGAACTTGAATCACCCCCTTCAGGCCTCTCCCTCAGTAGAAAAGCTGTGAGCAGTGGTACGTGGTGATACCGCTCCTGCGTGGAGATAAGACTGTGTGAGTGCGCCAATCTGTGATTGTTGTACCTCTCGAACCCTTTACCCCAAAGTACGGTTTCAGTGAGCATATGCCAGCCCATAAAGCTCACCTGTGAATTATGGAAGAAAGCTCACCGTCCTGCTACTTCTGGCAAGGGGTACATCAAATGGGATCTAGTTCCTTCACTGATCCCTGATAAGGATTATTCCAGTCCAGCTGCGAATATGCTTCTCCTTATGATTGGTAAGTCTTTCTTGAGCTCTTGTGATGCTGTTTGTTCTGTTTAATGTCTTTATATGTTGCTCCTATTTATGCCTGCAATAATGTCTCTCTTCTGTTTTCTTCCCTTAGATGGAAATGCGGCCTGAATGAAGCTGTGAGATGCGCGACGCGGCCGGATGGAAGATGGATGCTATCGCAATGTTCAACAGCAGGTAAGTGATGATTTGAGGAAAAGTATGGGGAAGTGCAACTTTAAACGGACTGTTTTTTCGATGTCTAACCTTGTCTTCTGTTTTTCCTTGCAGGCGCTGCTGTCATAGATGAAGCCTGTCATGCTGCGGTGCCAAGATGAAGATTACGGCGTTCCGGAAAGTGTAAAGATGAATACTTCGCCGAAGAGATGTACAAGTAAGAACAGCTTCCCCCAGTTGGTAAGTATGCTGGCAGGAAGCAGGATATCCAGGAAGCAGGATCTTCAAAGGTAAGTCTGACCTCAGGCAACAGTGATCATTACGCTGCTTGCAAGTGCAGAATAACGCGAAGCATCTGTCTTTAGGGTCGGGGCAGCTTATATAGCTGAGATCGTGGGCACGCCCATTAGGGCCGGCTTACCAGCCACACCCTGCCACTCCTAGCGAGTGAGCACAAGCGAAGGCAATCCATTAGCAGCCACACCCAAGAATACACTAGGGGCTGCTTAATGGATGGAATGTTCAAGGTTAATGCATCCTGCTTAATGGATGGAATGTTCAAGGTTAATGCATCTGAAGTGCTATGTCCATAATAAAAGCTGTGTGGTTTTAAATGGATGTTCTTGTGTACTTTTGTTCATGAGCCTGGCGCCAAAGACGCCAGGACAGTGTCCACCCAGGTCTCCTGTGCATCCGACCCCTGCATGCATGTGCCCCTAACTTCATGACCATGACAATGTGGGTGGATATCATGTGCTCAAGGTGAATAGCCAGGGTGTTGTACCTGAGTCGTGGCCAATAGCCCACTTAGTTCCCAATCATAAGAAGGGGAAGACATCAGAACCTGACAATTGTCGTTTACTTTCATTATTAGATGGTATGAGCAAAATGTATTCCAGCTTTAGTCTGCGGGTATTGAATACTTGGGTGAAGTGCGGGCAGGTCCTGAGTCCATATCAGAACAGGTTCGGAAAGGTGAAGTCGACAACTCATAATATCCTGGTCTTAAACACTTTAAACACTTTAATGCAACAGGCTCATTTTGTCAATTTTCTCCAGCTTTTGATTGCGTTGATAGAGTCTAAAGTGTAAGAAGTTATCCACTATGGGTATCCCTGAGAGTCGATTGCACCCCTGCAAACTTCTCTTCCTTGATACCATAGCCAGAAGCAGGCGTAATGGCGTGGGAGAGCTGTCAGCCCCTGTGGAGATAAGAAGAGAAGTCAGGGAGGGTTGTGTGCTGACCCCTCTCCTTTATAATCTCTTTTTATCCAACTTTGGCAGTGCATTTATGTAAGTGAGATTGTTCCCTCCCAGGCTAGGCCATTCGGAGATCGGATGGCTAGCCTATGCGGACGATGTAGTTGTCTTAGATAGCACCTATGTGGGCATTAGGATGAGAGAGCAGGAGTTAATGGATCATGCAAAAAATAATGCATCGTCTGAAAATATGCACAAAACAAAGTTTATGTGTTTTGGAAAGTCCAATAAAGACAAGAGGGTGATTCACATAAGGGGAGGTGGCATTGATAGGGTCTGTAGTTACATGAATCTAGTATACGATATAGAAGACTAGAAGGGCAACAGTAATCTCTTACGAAGAAGATGGCAAAGGCATTATCTACAATGCTGCTGATCAGTTTGCCCAGCGTACTGCTGGATACAGCCTTATCGGTATTATAAGGGTGTACAGCCAGAAGTTGCTAGCAGGTCTACTGTATGCCTTAGAAACATCACACTCCGATATAAATCCCTGGGCTCAATCCCTGGAGGACGGCTTTGGTTCAAAATTGTAGGGCTTTCTGATAGAAGCGTCAGGATCGAGCTGGGCCTAACATCCCTGGCTGTCCTCGTGAACATCAGTGGGGGTATTGTTCTTATTAAAATTATGACGGCTAACGATAATTCTCTATTGTCTGTAGCTAAAAAATCCTTGTTGGCGGATTCCAGTCTCTCTCTAAGACCAAAAAAAAATAAAAAAATTAATAAAGTGGCCAATTAACGTATTTATTTTAGCAAATTGCATGGACCCTGGTATGGGAAGATGCTCCTGGGTTATTGGCGAATTCCTTCAAGAAATAAACAGAGAGATGGGACTGGGAAAATAATCATGATCATGTTGGTCAAGTTATACCATTGAGCATGTTTGCTAGGATGTTTTTTCTCTGTAGAAAACCGCAACAATATATTCACCAGATCCCCTCATCTAAGCTTAGAAGGCCGTTCATACTAATAAAATTTAATAAGCTGAATGGCCTGCCGATTAGAGGTACTTGAAAGGAAACAAACATGTCGATTGTGTTGCAATCCAGAAATCCTGGAGGCGGCTAGGCATGTTCTGACTTTGTGCCCTGCCCTCCTAAGCACCTTTGCATTATATTACGGCTCACATGTCGATGAATTGCTTAACATCCAGAGCGAATCATTTTGGTTACGTAGCATTTCTGTCCATAGTCCCTCTATGTTCTTGTCTTTTACCAGAGTTTGGTCAGTGGCTGAGGCAAAGTTGGTCTTGCTGCTTTAGTCTCCCATGGCTGTACCCAAGAGGTATCTTATTAGTAGTAACCTGACACCTGTAAAGAATGGCCTCTAGGAAAGAACGCGTGGGCTGGTTCCTATATTTTGTCTGTTATTGACAATCCATTAATAAATTGATGTTAACATCGTTGACGAATAGGGGATTTTGAGAGCTTCTTAATTTATTTATTTTATTTATTTGGCATGTGTAAAGCACACCAAACCCACGGGCATCTGGGCGCTGGTAACAGTACATACATGAGGTGCAAATATGCATTAGTGACAATAAGAACACAGGTTCATGTAATGGGAATGGAATTTGTAGTGGTCAGATAATCAACTATGTTTGAGGTGTTATATTGATTCTTGCTTTTAATGAAATGTAAACAATTTCTGTTTTCTTTTTATTGTTTGTTTAATTGTATTGTATTTATTGCTGTTTATTATGATTTTCTATGTGAAAAGTTGTAGTACTGTAACACAATAAAAAAATATAAATAGCCAAAACTAACAAACTGCAAAACTCATTCTAATTTGAATAGTGCAAACAAGAAACATTTATTAAAATAGGAATGAAACTGTGAACATGTTCAGAAAGAAAATACCAGTTAAATGTATTTATTGTTTAATTATTGAATATTTCTAAGGCACCTATACAGCAAGTGGTGTTTTCAGGCGCCATCATTTCGGTTTGAGGAAATACAGCCAAATTCATCAACTTTTTCAACACTTGGTCACACAGATTTAGTATGGTTACAAGCGGCAGTGACCCAGTGTTAGTCCCATTTTTGGAGTCCGTAGGACTCCACTGGGATTTAATTCAAACAGTAATTGTGCTGTGTTAAATCTACCAATTTATGGACTTGTAGTGGAGGATAGTGTCTTGCTGTGTAGACAAATCCTTCATTTCAGTGGCAAAAGCAAACTTGCAGTGGCGCGGTAAAAGTGGCAGTAACATAATTTATTTTTTGGTTATAGTTTGTTTCCCTCTGTGAGAGAGGGTATGCCCAGATGTGGGTACCTTGCTCGCTGTGCCATAGGGAACCAAGCTGCACCTCACTGATGAGGCCCAGCAAGGCTGATAAATGTCTGGGGTTGTTTGTGTTTCTGTGCAGAGGGGACCTGGCCTAGCAATTCGGGCTGGACTGCCCTCATTGGTGACAGTACCTGACTGATTTGCATATGGCTCGACCCCTTTTGAAGTGGTGCAGATGAGCTAGGAAATGGTGATGTGGAAGATCGGGGCCAGTGGTTCAGATTGGTTCAAAACCTTTCACTTTAGTAACAGAATTACTGCCACTTTTTATTGCACCGCCAACCTTGCATTGAGGCCTTGGGTCTTTTTCATAAAATGCAATTTTGCTTGGAATAGCTCGCATGACACACAGAGTTTACTCACATTACACTTCAGAGTGGCATACATGCTTGCAAGATGCCTTTAAAAGTAATGGATCCCCTTCCCTCAAATTACTCATTTTATAAAACAGAGAAACATGTTAGGCAAATCAGGCATGACTCACTTATTCAGGTGAAATGACGCAAGAGAGAAGAAAAGTGTCCAAAAGGCAGTGCCGTAAAAAGCCTTAACTAATACATTATAAAAGAAACAATATGTGTAGGAGGTGCCAACCCCTCTCCCCTCAAAAGTATAGATAACATGATAGGCAAATCAAATGGTTCTATTATTGCAGAAATCAGGATTATAGTGCCTTTATTTAAGTTAAAGGGTCCACAGGGAACTACACATTTGGGATAGGATGACCCAGAAAATGAAGGGTGCTTTAAATATCACATACATACCATGAGTATATAAGATATATTATGAAAACGGGATACAAACTGAGAAATACTTAAATAAATAACTAATAGCTCTGTGTAGAATTAATTCAGTATCAGACAAAGATATATTTCAAAAGGATGACTCATGTACAAAATGGTGTCTAGTTTTAAGCCAGGTGTGACAAACCCTGACTCGTGCTAACAAGCAACAGTGGCTGATACATTAGAGAGTTTTTAGCAGCATCTCACAGTGAGATAATTGGGTTTGTTAGCCAAAAATGGAACTTGGCAGGAAAAGCAGACACAAATAATGATGAAGGTGTTTGGCAGGAGTTGTGAATCGTCATAAATGTGCCCTGCCAAGTCTAAAATAAGCTTAGCAGTTTTGTGCATCAGAGAAAGTTGTGGGTGCCAGCTATGCTAATGTGGGCTTGGTGTATACCAAATAAGCCACCCAATCTTATCAAAGTGAGTGTTTTTCTCTGACTAATAGGACCTATCAGAAGCATACTCTGACCAAAGTAGTCATTTACATAAGGATGTTACATCATCCAAATAGCCTATATAAGCAGATCGAAGACAAACTGTTGCTGTGTGTTTTTCCAGAGAGTGTCTTGTAACTACAACTAAGTTGGTCTTATTATTGGTGTAAGAGTACATTCTGCATCCCCATCCATCCCATATGGCGCTACCTCGCTTAAAGGGCCTACTGGTGGCAGAGGGAGGATGGTTAAAAGACCCATCGATAAGTAGGTTTCCAGAGCTTTAAACAATCAGACATCGTCCGACATCTAGCCAGAAGATCGTGAGGATTTCTGTGGAGAGCAGCCAATATATAGGAAACTTGCAAGAAGATCGATACAGGTGGGACGGGTCCCTCTTGACGAAATCCCTCCTGGTTTCCACAGGCGCTGAGCCGACTGAAGGTGACAGTGGTCGATTGGAGGAGGTGAGACAATACCGAAGACCTTGAGCTGAAGACCGAATAGTGAGTAGACTAAGGGGAATGACAAAATAAGTGGATGAGATTGTGGTAACATAGAAAAGTAACAGGGGTTGTATAATATAAGCATAGAGCATTTAGTATATTACGAAGAGCGTTTTGTCAGCCCGGTTTCCTACCTCAAGGCAGGTCTAGAAGGAGTCATTTCAAGTGGGGTATAAAAATCGGCGGCACATAAACAGGTTTATGATAGGGAATTATTCAAACTCCAATCAGAATACTTTAGGGGCTAGGAGAAAAGGAGTAACATGGTGTATATGTGAAAAGTCGACAAGTGTGTCTGTTTGTGTATTTTATAATGGAAAAGAGGTGTTGAGCGAAAAGAATAAGCTGTGAGGTTAAAGAAGAGGTAAAAAGTTGCTATCTATTTTTGAGTCATCGTCGGGGCCGGCCGAAAAAGTAGATTGAGAAAATTGAGAAGTAGAGGCTTTGAGCAGCGAAGGTTGGAGCGCGCTCAGATTTGTTATTTTTGTGAAACGTATCTGTGTAATCAACGGTAAGTATTGGCAGTTGATTGAGACTTGTCACAATGGGGGATATTACTCCACTGATGCACCTGTACAAAACACTGCCGAAACATATGCCTAAACTCAAATAGTATAGTGTGGAATGGGTAAAGGGCACAGCAGAATGTTTTTTCATACCATGGCCACAAGGGGGATCGGTGTCAAAAGTGGTATTGCTACACATGACCACATACTTGCACGCTGCATACATGGAGAAGAAATTGGAAAAGAGATTAGCTATTTTAGAGCTCTGGAAAATGTACCAGGAGGAGCGAGCGGATCCACTCCCCGAGGGGTGGATGCTCACTCAGTGCAGGGAGGAAGGTGTTGAGCCTTCTGCTCCCCTTACCTCGCCAGAAGTAAACAGTGATAGTACAGAAGACGTAGGATGGTATCCATTAAAGAAACTAAAAGAGGCGACAAGGTATAGTAATCCGATATATGAACCACCTGCTTACACCAGTAACGATAGTCCAGAAGAGACTAGAAGAAAGGAAGAGATCTTTAAGGTCTTACAGGACCAGGAGGAGAAAATGTGAATGATCGAATGTGACCACAGACATAGAACAAGAGATTAAGAGAAGGAAAGGATAAAAGGATAGATCTGACGAGCTAATGCTCGTACAGAACAAATGGATGGGTGGACAGATGTTACTCCTGCTCGATGGGAAAAGTATCGAGGATGTTAGGCAAAGGGAAGATCAAGACAAACAGGATAAAAAAGACAGGGAATGAAAGAAAAGACTGCAAGAAGATGAGCACAAGAAAAAGAATAGACAAAAAGGAGAACAGATGTATCAGGAAGAACAGCAAAGAAAGGAAGAAAGGGCAGAGGAGCAAAGAAAGTATAACAACAGACAGAGAGCAATCAAAGAAAGAGAAAGGAAAGAAAGGAAGAGAGAAGAGGAGGAAGTGCAGAAATTAAGGGATAAAATGATGCAGAGATTAAGGGAAGAAGAAGAGCGAAGGGTGAATGAAAGAAGGGAGGAGAGAAGACAAGAAGAGGAAAGGGTTAGATGGGACACGAGAAAGCAAAGAGAATTAGTCGAAGAAATGGATCGAAAAAGGAGACAAAAACAGCACAATATTGATCACATTCAGAAGGAGTTAGAGGAACCAAGTCCAGTAATACAATGGGGCAATATAGAGGAGTTTCTTTCACCACAAGGAGCAACATCAGGACCATCTAGGGTAGCCCTAGAGGATAATTCTGACATAGGGAGCATCAGAGATAGGATTGATAAGGCCTATCAAGACTTAAGGGAATGTAGTCAATTGGAAAACCCTGGGAAGGGGGACCGATCCCTGACCCTCTAATCACGAAGTGAGGAAAGACACCTGTTTAGTCTCAAGCACAGAGCCTTGTCCGTTGACAGGCTGACTTTAAATAAGGGTGAAGGGAGCATAAACCATACTAGCTGGGGGCTAGATATGTCAGACAAAGAGAGCAAAACCTCAGTGGGGAGGTCAGAGGAAGTGTATACGGTCCCGAGGGATGTCTTCAGACAGACAAGGAAGTAAGATGGTCTGATCTAGAGCAGCCCAAGGATAAGATGCCAGATCCTACACCATATCCAGAGCGTCCTACAGGACGATCGCATAGCGAGAAGGGAGAGTCGCCACCATATGTGAGCAGGCTGAGGTCATTGCCAGGCAGAAGGTGATCATGAACCATTGTTCCCACTATGGATAGGCAGACAATGGGAGCTGATTGTGGATTCCATGGCCACAATTGGATAAGGATAACTTAAGATGTAAACTTCCCAGTTTAATGGCAGGTGCAGGAAAATGGATTTATGAGCTAGAAGAAATGACAGGAGGAAATACTTTAGCAATAGGGGATGTTAAGGGTCTCCTAGCAGCCATTCTAGGGGACGGGGCTGATGAAATTTAGATGAGAGCAGGCTATTCAAGATTCACGGCACAGAAAACAGCTCACAATGGAGCTGTATTTAACAATTGTAGGGCAGATGTCTGGAGAGCGCTTAGGGTGCAGTATCCTGACACATCACATATGGGTGCAATTATGGCACGTAAGGTGAAAGAAGATTAAGATATGCATGCTTACATTCTAAGCATTCAGGAACAGTAGACCCTTGAAACGCGGAACTGTGGGGAAAGACAGTGGCAGTATTTTACCACATTTTATGTCAGGGATTGCCAGAGCAGGTACAGAGACAGCTCGAGAATTTAGTTGGAATTGAAGCAACACCATGGGCAGGAATACAGTTGACCGTAGTACATCATTTTCGGCAGTTGCAAGAGAAAAATAAGAAGGAAGATGCTAGAAAACTTGAGGAAGCCAGGTTAGTTCAGAAGAAATTGTCAATGTACGCCATAGAAGGGAAGGTATTGACAAGCGGAGAGGGACTGGGAATGCAGCAAGCAGTGGTTGCATTGCAGGTGAATAATCAATGCCAGATGGACCAAGAAGGGAATGGGTTTATGCTGTGAAGCAGAGGAATGGGCTACAGAGGAAGGGGTGCTATTCAGAAAAATCAAGGTGGTTTTTAGAATATGCAGAATGATAATGAGAATGTACAAGGAGGATTCAACCAAGGGGCGCTAGTCAGAGAGCTCCTCCTATATGTTTAACATGTGGGATGACAGACACATTGCACACATGTGTGGAAGCCAAGGCTATGTACAGAATGCGCAATTCTCAAGAGGGGGACAGCTTATTCTCCAGCATATAGCTCACAGGCTAGGGACGGGTTTGCCCAAGATCAGACAGTGTATAAAGCACAAGGGCCACAAATGCAACAGGCATTGCAACCACAGCAAACACCATTGAATCTGCTGCAAGAGCAGTTGCAGAATGCACCCATGCAGATACAGCAGAATGCAAACACAGGACAGCTATTGACACCTAGAGTAGGGGGTGTCACTGTGGTAGCAGAAAGTCCTTTCACGGGTACAGGGTTATGCATGTATCCACAATAGGACAGCTCACAGGACGACTTGATGTGTTCAGTACTATCGATAACACAAAACCCCAAGAGGAACCAAGGGTTAATGTAACAATAGGAGGCAAATCTTTTTCTTTTTTAGTAGACACTGCAACTACTCATTCATGTATACGAGAGGGAAAATACCCATTGTCGGGAAATGCCATGAATGCTTAGGGATTATATGGAGCTACAAGTAGAGTTCCTTTCACTGATGAATAACCAGTCTCTATAGGAGAGTGTGATATATCTGTTTCATTATTGTATTCAAGGCAGACACTGGTTAATATTTTAGGACGAGATTTAATGACAAAGCTTAACATGACGATTTCTTTTACTGATGCAGGCATACTGTGTTCTACTCCAGGGATACATTATATGAAGGTGGGCACATTTATATTGACGTTCACAGGGCAGATGGCCCTGCGAGGAATGTCACTAGAGCTAGAAGTTTTTCTTTATGGGGTGCGCAATCTGTTGAGAATACCTGATGAGTTTTTGTTCAGGCAGTAGATACCGATGAACGAAGAGTGGGGACAGATTATTCACCTAGAGCTAGTTGCAGCCATAGCAGGTGAGGAATTGGCCGTGCTCGAAGGAACAGATGACGAGGGCAGGCCATGGAGAACAGTGAATGCCTTTGGGGAAGGGTATAGATTGACTTAAATTACTGACTGTTTAGAGATGATCCATCAGATGACAAAGTAGTATTCGAGATGAGTATTACATATTGTATCAGAATAGAGAAAAGAGAGATCCCACTGCGAATGGTGTTTGTGCGACAGTGTCCAGCATTTTTTAATGAGGACTTGGAAAAAGTGACAAGTACTTTATGGACTACAGGCCCCTATGATGTAGGACTATTGGAGGGGATAGGGGAGGTTAAGATCAAGCTAAAGCCAGGATCTATTTTACCTAGAGCAAGGCAGTATCCCATGTCTCGAGAGGTGGATAAGGGTATTTTTAAGACTATTTCGACTCTAATGGAGCAGGGTATTGTATGGGAGGATTGGTCCAGGAGACCCCCCTCCCCTGCATCTTCTCCCCCGGTGAGGTTCATGGCTCATCGGGTGTCCTTCCTGCCACCAGGGCCCAGGTGGCGGGTGGGGCACTGGCTGAAGACATTGACCAAACCTGCTCAATTTAGCTAGGCCCTGGAACCCATTTTGTCTAATAAAAATGGCTTGAGCCCTTTGCACCGCAGCACGGCCCCCACCCTTGGAGAGTGTCACTTCTCCCTGTGGCCGCAGTTCTCTGGCAGATCCGCTGAGAGCCGTTCCCACGAACAGACGGACATGAGCTAGTGTCAGATACCAACACTGTAACATTTCACCTTCTGCACTGTATCGCTGTTCCTAGTATGACCCGGTCAGCAGGGCCGGGGTGGGAAAGAACTGTGAAATGGTCCCCTGACAAAAGCAGAGTCCCCAAATGCTAATGAGTAAACCACCTGTGTTGAAACTTTTCTCTCCACAGCCTTTCTGACTAAAAGCCTGTAAACTTCATGAAGGTGGCCGAATATGTGTGTACATGACATTCGGGATGAAGTACCCACATCCCCGTAGCTATGCACAAATAGTAAAGGTGTCCCAGGGTGTTTTTTGTGTTACGTGTTTCATCAAGAAGACTGCACCCCACGGTCCCGCACCATAAATGAACTAATGCTGCTAGAGTGCAAAGGAAGACAAATGTAACCATAATGAGAGCTCACGCAAGGGGTGCACGAAAAATGCACGATATGTATGTCCAAGCTCACTATGTGCCACTGCCGCCAGTCTCATTGGCGGGCTGTTCCTGTGTGCTCCACCCACCTTGCTAGTACCTCACTTACCGCGCATGTACAGGCATATAACAAAATGATGTAGTGTTAGAAACTTAGTGTATACGTAATATGCTCGAATTGGCCATATGGATGGCACAAGCAACGTCAAAAACGTGAGCTTCGAAAAGACTCAATGAGTATTGGATCTTATATGAATGTTTACGTCTCTTCCACCTAAAATATGCAACACACAAGGAAAATACCTTTGCGAGCACATACAAGGCCATTCCCCCTTCCCCCCAGTAAAGCCTGCAGACAGAAAAAGCAGAGGCCTGTGCTGCCCTGCTCCTCCTCCCCCAATTTGGCTGGAGCCGCTTCAAGCATTCACTTTCCCCCGCAGCACCCAAGGCCACGGCCTGCCACCTGAATTATTTACAACCCAGCAGTAAACCCCGGCCTTCAAACACAGATCCAAAGGCGCCCTTTCTTAGGCTCCACGACCCACCGGCTCACCTTAGATTAATGGCCCCTGTAAAATTAGGACACCCAATATTATGGCAACACTACAGGAACACATCCATAATGACTTCTAACAAGACATGATAGAGCAGACCACTCGTCCCATGCCCCGAGACCCAACCCCGCGATCTATGATACCCAGTCAACAGGACGATGGTAAGCATGTATTGATGTATCGCCACACGACCCGCCTCTAGGTGCATTCCTCCTGTGTTGCATTAACCTGTAGAATAACCTATTGGAAGATTTACCAGGGAAGTTAATATTGCAATGTTGAATGACTGCGGTGTGCGTGACTCTAGGGCAGAAAGTCAGGAAAGACATTCATCTCTGACACTGATCACGGTTGGCACAACAACACTTCCCGGATGAGCCCAGCTGACCTGCCAGGCCCAGCCCAACCCACAAGGGTAACCCGTGACGTCCTCTAGCCACGGCAAAACACATCGCAGCAGCACCTATAGCTAGTCATCGCCACCCAATCCCCACTAATTTGTGCCCCCTATAGCATGTAGGTTCTTATGACGCATTCTGTAAATATATACGCCTGTCTTGGCTATTGTCAGACAGAGTGCTCTCTGTCTGACAATAGTTTGCAGAGTTCTTTGCATGCCCTACTTTGATTGATAAAACTCCCATTTAATCTCACCCGCACTTTGTCCTGGCCTTATTCCCATCCTGGGAGAGTCCATTATTGTCTCTCATTGTGGGGAGGATCGTGCTATCTGGGGACGCTTGCCTTCAGTATCTTAGAGACGTCAGACTCACAGTGTGAAACCATGGTGTACCCTGTGAAGAAATCGAAGGAAGGGTTGTAGAGATTTATTCAAGATGTAAGACTGATTAACCAGATTGTAGAGGCAGTGTTTCCTTTAGTTCGGAATCCGGCGACGATGCTATGCAGTATCCCTGCAGAAGCACCATATTTCACAGTGATTGACTTGAAAAATGCATTTTTCTCAATCCCGTTGCATGATAGCTGTCAAACCTGATGTAAATTACGTTTTTCCAAACTAAACTGAAGAGCACTCGTTTGCCCCAAGGTCAATGTGAGTATCCATCGATCAGTAATAGGGTCCTGCAGAAGGACCTAGGCAATATTGATTTGAAAAGCATTGTACTGCATTACGCAGATGATATTTTGTTTTGTAGTGTGACAGAAGATGAGTGCAGACAAGACTCGATTCAGTTAATGACTATTCCAGCAGACAAGAGATATACAGTAAATAAAGTGAAGTTGCAATATTGTCAAGAAGAGGTGTTGTACAAAGGCCAATTGATTTCACTTGAGGGTTTTGCAGCCTCTCAAGAAAGCACATGCGAATAAGGAAAAAAATATAATGGACTGAGGAAATGGAGGAAGGATTTGAAGAGTTGAAGAAAGCAATTTGTAAAGCTCAAGTTTTAGGGTTTTCCAACTATGCTGAGGAGTTCTTTTTATTTTCACACACGAATGAACAGTCATGATAGCAGTGCTTACATATTGGTGTACAAACCCCAGGCATATTACAGTGGGATTTTAGATCCAGTTATGAGAGTGCACTTTCCTTGGGAACAGTCAATGACAGCAGCCGCGTTCGCAATAGAGATGTCTACTAGTATTGTGAGTGGGTGTTCTATGACATTGGGCCTCATTATGAGATAGGAGGTAAGGGATTACCGGCACTGCTAAGGGTGCGGGTGCCGGTAATCCCTTACCTCCATATTCTGAGGTCCCTTAGCGGGTCCCTTCCTTAATGCCTGGTCTGACCAGGTGTTAAGGATGGGACCTGCTAAGGGACTTCAGAGCTAATAACGGTACCGTAAATTGCAGTACCGTTATTAGCTACTTCCCCATTCCCATTGAGCCCTATGGGGATCAAATGGGAATGGGGAATGGTTCTCAGAATGGGGACTTACCGGGTCCTCCCAGGTTGGAATGACCCGGCAAGTACCCATTCTGAG
Source organism: Ambystoma mexicanum (assembly GCF_040938575.1). Classification (NCBI taxonomy): domain Eukaryota; kingdom Metazoa; phylum Chordata; class Amphibia; order Caudata; family Ambystomatidae; genus Ambystoma; species Ambystoma mexicanum. The sequence continues at coordinate 228,813,373 of NC_090921.1, read as the reverse complement.
AACCCGGACCCGGTATGCAGTAAGGGGGTAGCCATGGGGCTAATAGCACCATGGCTACCTCCTACGTTGTAATGAGGCCCATTGTCTGTAGAGCATGCTTTGTTTGTCATTTTGGAAAAACCCAAAAGTACAATGACATCTCAGAGGGCCTCTGCATATGAGGTAGTCATATCAAATCTGGCGATCAAAATAGTCAGGTGTAAAATAGTGAACCCTGCCATGTTTATAGCCGAACCTGTGACAGAGGGTTAGCATGTGCATGATTGCGTTAGTTATGAGGAATTCTATGACGACATACCGTGTGTAAAGGAAAACACATTGTCTGGAGAGGAGATTCCCTTTATTGACAGGTCTTCAAAAATTGATCAGACTGATGGGGAAAGGCATTCAGGTGCTGCCGTGGTGAGGCACAGCGCAAACGGGCAATTTGATGTTGTAGCAAGTGCAAGACTACTGTATCACTTTTCAGTGCAAGCGGCAGAATTGGTAGCACTTATTTTTGCACTCAAAAAACATACCGAACAGGAAGTGACAGTGTACAGTGACTCCGCCTATGTGATGACAAACATGCACAGAGTGCTAGCACGTTGGAAAAGGAGGGGCTACCTCCGAGCGGATTGCACTGCAGTACAACACCCAGTGTTATTGGACAGGTTTATCAGGGAACTACAATCTACAGTAGCGATAGTGATAGTTAAATGTGCAGCACAATGTAAGCAAACTGACTTTATTTCTTGCGGGAACGAAGCTACAGACGAAGAGGCCAAGAGGGTTGCATATTCACCAGATATTTCAAGTTTTGATATTCCAGATGTAAAGGAAAAAGTAGTCACGATTATGAATGTAAATGAAGGGTTTAATCATTTGTCAAGAACACAGTTGATGGAAGTTCAAGGTAGTACACCACAGGAAGACCAAGAATTGTGAAAAAGAAAGGGGTGCTCCTTATCCCCCACAGAAGCATTGTGGTGACAGGACAGCAGTGGAAAGTCGGTGATGCCTGTAGCCTTGTTAAAGGTAGCGCTTGAACAGCTGCACTACCCCATGCATGCAACTAGGGAAAGCCTTGCAGCAGCTATTGCAGAGGACTGGTTCATACCAAATCTGTTAGAACACGTTGCATTTTATATAGTAAATTGTGTCGTAAGTCAAAGGTTTGCTGCTTAACATAGCCGGCCTCCTAGTCATACCGAAGACAAACTCAGTCAGGTTAGGCGGATCATCATTCTCAGCCTTGGCCCCCACGCTATGGAACTCACTCCCACCCCACATCCGCATGAGGATTTAATATCTTTCCGCAAACTGCTGAAGACCTGGCTCTTCCCCTAAAACCAACCCGTACCAAACTAACCCAGACAGACTAACGGCATCTCAACGACACCAATCCAACAAACTACCTGATGCAAGAAATTGACTTCTAATAACCACTAATGTAAACTACAAGGACAAACAGAATTAAACGAATAAAATAGATCGGAACAGTGAAATGGTTAATAGGAGTAAATCATACGGAAACAGTAAAGAGATTTAAACTCCTGAAATGGACAGAATGCAGGAGGAGTGAACAAAGTGAATGGCGTGGATGAAACAGTTAGAATGGATGAAGCAGGTAGAACAGATGAATGCACAGAGTGGAAGAATGCATGAGTGGAAGAACAGATAACTATATAGTTCAAATGAGTGTGGAAATCAAATGAATTTGTAGATCGGATGAGTGTATGGAATGGATGAACATGTTGAGCGGATGAGTGTGTAGAGCAGCTGGATGTGTAGAGCAGACGAGTGTGTAACGCGGATGAGTGCGTAAATATAGAGAAACGAATAGAACGCAGGAGTGCGTAAAACAGCAGAACGGATGAGCATAAACCGGGTGAGTGTGTAGAACAGATGAGTATGTGGAGCGGATGAGTATGTAGAGCATGTGACGGCTCCAGGTCGTATCTGCATGTATCCGCAGGAGAAGCAAGTAGAGTGCATGAGTGTGGATAGCGGATGAATACGGAAGTGTGGTGAGTGTGTAGATCTCTGGACCAGAAGAATGTACAGATCTGGCAAATATATAGAACGGATGGGAGTATAGAGCGGATGAGAGTATAGAGCGGATGAGGGTATAGAGTGGATGAGTGTATAGAGCGGATGAGTGGATAGAGCAGATGAGTAAATAGAGTGGACGAGTGGATAGAGCTGATGAGTGGATAGAGCAGACGTGTGGATAGAGCAGACGTGTGTATAGAACGAACGAGTGGATAGAGCGGACGAGTGGATAGAGCGGACGACTGGATAGAGCGGACGAGTGGATAGAGCAGATGAGTGGATAGAGCGGATGAATGGATAGAGCGGATGAGTGTGTAGAGCGGATGAATGGATAGAGCTGATGAGTGGATAGAGCGTATGAGCATATAGTCGATGAGTGTATAGAGCGGATGTGTATATGGAGTGGATGAGTGTACAGAGAGGATAATTGTACAGAGCAGATGAAGGTACTGAACAGATGAGTGTAGAGTTGATTATATAGGACAGGATATTGCTGTTGAATGCGTGAAAAGCACGAGTGCTTAAAGCGGATGAGTGCGGGGAGCGGATGAGTGCGGGGAGCAGATGAGTGCAGGGAGCGGATGAGTGCAGGGAGCGGATCAGTGCGGGGCGGGTCAGTGCGGGGAGCGGATAGCTGATGAGTGTGTAGAGGGGTTGAGTGCAAAGAGGGGTTGAGTGCGTAGAGGGCATGAGTGCGTAGAGGGGATGAATGCGTAGATGGGACGAATGCGTAGAGGGGAGGAGTGCGTAGAGGGGACGAGCGCGTAGAGGGGATGAGCGCGTAGAGGGGATGAGTGCATAGAGGGGATGAGTGCTTAGAGGGATGAGTGCATAGAGGGGGTGAGTACGTAGAGGGGGTGAGTGCGTAAAACAGGTGAATGCATAGTACATGTGAGGGCATGGAGCGAACAAATGCCTGGAGCGAACAAGTGCCCAGAAGTGATCGTAAGTGTTGCGTAGAGCGGACGAGTACGTAGAAAGAATACGCACAGATTGCATCCAGTATTGATGAGTGCGTAGAATGGATGAGTACATAGAACTGCTGAATGCGTAGAGCATGGGGCAGACAGGAGTGCATGCGTGGGGCAGACAGGAGTACATGCGTGGAGCAGGCAGGAGTGCATGCGTGGGGCAGACAGGAGAACATGCGTGGGGCAGACAAGAGTACATGCATGGAGCAGACAAGAGTGAATGCGTGGGGCAGACTCGAGCGCACGGGATGGACTGGAGCGGGCAGGGTGGCCTGGAGTGGGCGGGCTGGAATGCATGAGTGAGTGCAGTGAACCAGAGTATATGGAGCAGATTGGGGTGCATGGAGTGGATAGGAGTGCATGGAACAGACTGGAGCGAATAGAATTGCATGACATGTATAGTATGGTTTGGAATACAGAGAATGTTTGAAAGAGCATATAACCCATCATATAACACCACCATGCTTACTCTCTCCTTTACATCACCACTCAACTAGAACACCGGGATACTACGACACCATTCAGTATAACTGTTCTCATATCAACATCCGCCGCTCACTCCACATCATTCTAAGTAAACACTGCTGGTTAACCCCCCCCGCCATGCATTCTCCTCAGGCCTAACACAGCCACATCCGGTCTGGATAAATCCTGCCAGAATGAACACATACTCCTGATCTCTCAACCACCACACCTACCACTAAGAAGCAGCTACTACACGAATAGCGCATGAGCTGCACACATACCCGGTGCTCACACGCACCTTTTGACTCCCTCTACTCTCTCTACTGATCTGAACTTCAGTTCGCAAGGGCGTTCAACCTACCAGCGCCATCAGACCATACCAATGGAATATAAGGCACTATATATAAATGCAAATAACATAGCATAACATAACATATACTGTGAACGATCAGACAAATAATTCCTCAACAGAATGCTTCTTTTCAGCATCCACATATTGACTATGTTGATATGCTGCAAGTATGTAGTGGATACAGGTATATGATAGTGGTGGTGTGTCCCTTTTCTAGGTGGATCGAAGCAGGTTCTTGTACACACACTGATGCCTCTTGCGCAGCTAAGTTTTTAGTATGAGAAGTCTTTCCAAGATGGGGAGTATGTGAGGTGCTGAGATCCGATAAGGGGCCCCATTTTGTTAATGAATGAACAGATTAGCTTATTACTGAATATTAAGCACAAGTTTTCTTCTGCTTATAACCCACATGCGAACGGACTATGTGAGAGACTCAACGGTCTCCTTAAAGAGAGAATTGCTAAACTCAGATTGACAGTGAAGAAGGGATGTCTGTATTGCCTGCCCTTTGTATTATATGCATTGAGGAATCAGCCTGGATTGGACCACCACCTCACAACCCCAAGTTAGTGACAGGGAGGTGAATGAGAATGCCTTTGTCTCCTCCATCAAGGAGCAGAAGTGATTCCCAGAAGACTGCTGAAATGTTAGGACATTAGTTACTTGCTTATTTGACATTTATCTCAGTCCTTTCAGATCAACTCAAGCGCCCAGGGGGTCAGTCTCAGGACATAGATGAAGACCATTCAGCAACCAGATTTCCAACATTATTACCTGTACCTAGACTATTCTCTGGTGATGCAGTCCTAATACGGAATTTCACCAGGAAGTGGCACAAACCACACGTTAGTGGTCCCTATTTGGTGGAAAACATTACTCCCTCAGCAGTGAAACTCCAAGGGAGACGCGCATGGATCTGCTTGAATGATGTGAAGCCTTACGCTGGTGAGACCGACACACCCACAACCGTCGATTAAGAAGCAAGACAAGAAGAAGTAGTTCAGCACGTGCAGACTCGATCGATGATGAGAAAAAAGGACGCTAAAGTTGCTGATTAAATAAATGCAATTGTGCATTTGGACTGTGGCTCACATCGGACACTATTTATAGCTATTACAGCAGGAGTGCAAACTCAATTCTTGAGTCACAGGAATCTTTAGAATTGGACTTTAGAAAGTGTTGAAGTAGTACAGACATGCTAAACCTAGAATTTGAATTTGACGACTGGAAGAATGAGCAGTTTCCAAACTCATTCCTCAATGAGTTTCTGTCCAGTTAAATAAATGGTCCTATCCAATGGCGATGTCCATGGGCTCCTTCTCGCTGTTTTCATATTTGTTCTTAGCGTTTATCCTGCTCTTGTTGGGGGCAGTACTAATATACACATTTTTCAGTACGATCCTAAAAGTGGCCCTGAAATACAGAGGCTATTTGTGGCAATAGTTGAATAGATCCTGCAGTTATCTGACCATTTAACAGCGTTGCCTGATTAAAAATGTTTTTTCCTTCCTTAAAGCAATATACAGGCACAATGAGGACTGTCCAGAATGGTCCAGTTTTGTTAAACAAATATAATCAATGACGTGTGGAGAATCGTAAATGGTGGGGATTAATGTATTGGTGCGTAATATATGCATGCACAGCATTTATCATTGTTTTCCTGATTCTTTTGGTCCACACTGTTCATTTTATTGGTCCAAGCCAGGCAGAAGTCCCCTTGATTCACCTCACTCCAGTGACTCATACAGAATTGTGTATTTCCGAAAGGCCTAGGCCATTTGTGAGTTCTTCCCACACCAGTGGTGCTTGTGAGGCCACGCATTTCTATGACCAGTGTTCCTATGATTCCCCCTGTAGGAAGGACCCTTATTGATATACTTCATGAGCATTGTGCACACACTTTCTTTATGAAAGGGAGACACAAGAGAAGCCCAAGGGAAGATGAGTATGAATTAAATAATTGTTTAGAAAGTACAGCACATTTGGGGAATAATATGTGGTATCAGCACTTGAAAAAGGTAGGGGAGAGGCCCTCTAAAGAGAGCTGCTATGTTTGTGCTCTCATACCTTATGCTATGGGAACCTCCAAGATATTCATAGCTATAGAAGTAGCAGTCCAGAAAGCTCATTGCCTGACGCACTTTGCACTCTGCCATATGAGAGGTCAGTTCCAGGGTCGAACAGCATCCTTGGTATGCGTGACGGAGAAGACAGCCCCGGAAGAAGATGATTATGTGCAACGTTCAAAGACAAGAGAGAGACCCCAAACAAGAAATCACGTGATAAGATATGAACAGCATGGAATTAATGGAGCAGAAATCAGATGGGAAGTAAACAGAAATCTCAATTGTCAAAGAAAGAACCCTGAAAAAATACAAAGATGCAAGGAGTGAGGTCAGCTGCAAATCAAGGGAACGGTGCTGACCCCAGAGGATGGGCAGAAGGCCTGATTGTCTGCAAGGTGCCAGCACTAATCATATGACCTGAATTAACTGTGTGACGTGCAGAGAATGAATGCAAGCATCATTGGTCAAACATTGCAAAGTTGCTAACGTGGGTCGATCACAAAGGAGGGCCGTTGCAGATAGCACCTCTAGCAAATGCATCCCTGTGTTTCAGAAACAATGGCACAAGAAAGGTTGGAATGAATCAGCAGTGCGGCCGAATTTAGGATGTACCATGAAGGATGGAACAGTAGTGATAATGGACCACTACTGGGCTTGTGGATCCAGAGCTTATATGAAATTGCCCAAGGACTGGGGAGGGCTGTGTTCTATAGTGATCGTTCATGTTCCAGCATTGGTGATTCCAACAAGTGACCTGAACATTTGAGAGTTTCCAAAAGCAGATGCCCATTTGAGGAAGAGATCACTTGAATTTCTCAATCGAAGAAAGAGGGAGAACTAATTTTGAACTAAATCAATAGAAGCTTTCGATGCTATTCCGTATGAACATAGGTTATTTAGTCAGACTTTGGCAGTATTTGCGACAATCTTCATGCCAGGGATCCAGACGATGGCGAATGCAAAGTGGTTACAGATCACTCACTGGGAGCTCCTGCAAACAATCACCAATACCATCAAGGGATTCAATGCTATCAAAGAAGAATTGAGAGCCATAAGACTGATGATTCTTCAGAATAGATATGTTCTGAACATGATCACAGTGTTTTCGAGGTCATCAGACCCCCATTCTGCTCCTCTGCACCTCTCCTGGCTCTGATAGGCTCTGCTGGGCTCTCCTGGACTCTCTTGGGCTCTCGATACTCAGAGAAAATACTCAGACAGCATAGCATGAGGCTGAGACAGCTTTTCAGGGACGTTCCATTTATTCACGCCAGCCTGACACACACAATGCATCTTTATCAAGTACAGTTACTCTGGCCCCGTGGTGACGACAGAGCTTGTTTAAATAGCATTCCGAGAAAAAAAGTCCAACCCCCACCCTTTCCTAATACATGCCCAGGCAAAGCTCTCCATTGACTTTAATTGTGCACCTGGCAATTAGTCATTCTCTGCTTAAACCTTCAAATTGAGATACATTTTTGCACCCGCCACTGGATATTCCTGGTCAAGATACCCTTATTTGGTCATGCAGCTGTGTCCTTTTGCTTAAAACCCAGACACGGCCTTGTTATCTGTCTGGTTTCAGACTGTTATCTGGCCCCGCAGGGAACTTTGGCAAGATTAGGGCTCTGTGGCCTTGAAACTTTTCGTACGTACAGGGCTGACTGGTTTCAACACTGCCTGCAAAGATGAGTTTCATTAAATACATTCTATTGGTCATTAAAGGCATTGTTTGAAATAAAGGCATTGGACAGTTACACAAAATTGTGGATTGCTTGGTCTAGTAACATTTAAACACTTGGTTATTTTCCTACCCAATTTTTAAAACACACATTCTGTATCCTGCCTACTTACTAAATCATGATAAAAAGCATTTTCGACTTTATAAACATAACACCATTTAAAACAAATGTTTTTTTAACCCTATTAGTTCTATTTGCACACATTTAAAATACTAAATCACCCCACACAAATGTCTATGCCTAGCTTTAAGTGGGGGGCAGTAGGAACTGCCCCCTACTGCATTCAGTTGTCAGTACCTCCTCTTCATATTTTTACCTCCTCTACATTCCTCCATATTGAAAGTTCTTGGTTGCTACACAGTTACTTTCAACCATAGCCATGTCCACCCTCCTTGATACTTATCTAAAAAATATTCTATCACAATCCTACAATTTGTCAAATACTAACACATTATTCTTCTTACAACAAAACATGTGTGTGTCTCTAAACTTCTTTTGTCTTCTTTCATCTGAGCCCCACCTTTCTTTCTCAATTTATTTTAAACTAACTATATGCCTCAGATAATTTTACAGCCATTGTGAGACTCGAGAGTTTGGTCAAGATTTGAGATAACCCATTAGCCCATTGTCTTTTCATATGTCATATCCTGTCTGCAACTCCCACACCAACGAAATACAATCTCTCCTTGATCTTCTTCTTCTGCCCATGCATACATACAATGTTTTCAAACTATATTTTTTCCCTCTTGTTCCAAACATTTTCTTCTTCCATATCTTCCACTCGACTCATCTCGGTTTGGCATCAGTGGACCGTCTGTGTCTTGTCGCCTTTGTCCTCTTTTTTTTGGGCTGCTTTGCAGCAAATATTTTTTTGTTTTCTCCAGTGTCTCTCTTTCAACAAAGTACTCATATTTGTTGTTCAAATAAGTCCAAAAGAGGGGGAGATTCAGCATGGGGACACAAGGATGGGGGAGTCTTTTGCAGACACAGTTCAGGCAATCATCTTGGCAGGGCTTTCAACTGGGTTTCTCTACGACCTCCCTCTTTCCTCACACGGTTCGACGTTAATTTCCTGAGGCATGCAATATAAAACTGAATGAGTTTATTTTGTAAAATAAGCATGTCTCTTTTATTTAACATATTTCCTACCAACCCATCTCTTTAAAATAAAAAAAAACCTTGGTTGCATATTCTAGCTCTCATGCCCTACCTCCTAGAAAGAACTGCAGGTTACAATCTCTTTTGAACACCCCTGCCTACTAGCGAAAACTAGTTTTCATTTTTGATTTAAACATTTTTTATGGGTCATTCCTGCCTCCTACACAAATTAAACCCAACATTCATTACTGTGTGTCAGCCGGCTGGAACCTGGGTTTGTTAACAATATCATGCATTACACTATTTGTCCTTTGTGGAAAATATTTTTCTCTTGAGGGTGACACATGCAACCCTGAGGAAATAAAAATAACAATTAAAGAAAGACGTCTTCTTCTTTTCTTGTCTCCGTAGTAGATGAAGATCCTTGGGGATCCCCGTTGTCTGTAGGAAATCGAAATAGAGACAAAAGTCATTCAGGGACTGGCAAGGGGGTCAAGTTTTCCTCCTAACTTAAACCCCTTGCTCCTTTTTCTGCTAACAAAAAATGCTTTCTGGATCATTGGTTGTTCTTTTCAGCCCATTTTACTCACAGGCCCTCCCTTATTTGTTGGTGCACATGAAATCTACTTCTCAACACCCTCACATAATACTGAATGTGTAGGCTTGGTTATTCATTCAGCTAAGCAGCAGATGCTTCCAGGTTAGCTGCACGTTCTTCATCAGCTCAGCAGCACATTCTGAAAGTTAGCAGTAAATACTTCATTTTTTCTCTTGATTTTGTTGGACCATAGTCTCTGCTTCTGTGCTTTACTTTCATCCTGTTGAGACAAACAGAGGCGTTTCGCTGCACACCGTCCCTGCCTAACTTAATCTAGTCTACCCCATCGGGAATATGGGACCAATTCTTACTATGTGCCTCCATTTTTTATCGTACACAACAATGTTTGCCTCTTCTAAATAATTGTATACCGCTGTCACATCAACCTTCTTTGGCATTATGAACACAAAAATAATTACCCACCTTCAATTTGACTTCTGTTTTCTGCGGTTGTCTGAAATGGCCATGCTGTCATCTATTTCCTACTCTTTCCACATCCGATTGCACCTATCTTGGGAAAAACTGCTAGACACTTGAAGACATTGTGTCTCTTACTACCTCTTTTCCTGTTACTCACCTGGATCCTGTTAATTTTAGTGCTGATCATTTGTGTGTCCATACCCTTTTAGCGTGAACTATTACTTACCTTTTTCTTTTTCTCCGTAATTAAGGCCATGTGGACATTTCTTGTGCTTCCGTGCAAGCTCCACGACTGTTATCTCTAACATAAATCAAAACCGTTATAGGCACCAAAAGAGTTTTTTTTTTACTTACCTCAATAAAAAAATTAAAATGGCCTTGTGTACAATTTTCTTTGTTTGGTCGACCCAATTTTTTGTCAACCATACTCCTTTTCTCGGGCTTCATGGTCACTGATGCTTTTTATTGCCCTAAGTTCTTTTTTACTGTTGGCCAGGAAACCTCATTATTGCTATTTGTTTTCAACTTTTTTGATTTTTTGCCCGTTTTATGCTTCTGGGTGTATTCCCTATCTCTTTATTCATTTGTCCAATCGTTCCCTTCCTCAATTTCTCTTTTATTCATTTTTTATTTAAGATAATCAATCATTTTCATCTTTTTCCAATTTATTTTTCTGATCCTGTGCAACAAAGGCCCAAAGTCTACCTAACGTTTTTTAATCCTTTTTCTAATCGTCTTTCATTTATATTGGGTACAATATAGGACGCTAAAGTTGCTGATTAAATAAATGCAATTGTGCATTTGGACTGTGGCTCACATCGGACACTATTTATAGCTATTACAGCAGGAGTGCAAACTCAATTCTTGAGTCACAGGAATCTTTAGAATTGGACTTTAGAAAGTGTTGAAGTAGTACAGACATGCTAAACCTAGAATTTGAATTTGACGACTGGAAGAATGAGCAGTTTCCAAACTCATTCCTCAATGAGTTTCTGTCCAGTTAAATAAATGGTCCTATCCAATGGCGATGTCCATGGGCTCCTTCTCGCTGTTTTCATATTTGTTCTTAGCGTTTATCCTGCTCTTGTTGGGGGCAGTACTAATATACACATTTTTCAGTACGATCCTAAAAGTGGCCCTGAAATACAGAGGCTATTTGTGGCAATAGTTGAATAGATCCTGCAGTTATCTGACCATTTAACAGCGTTGCCTGATTAAAAATGTTTTTTCCTTCCTTAAAGCAATATACAGGCACAATGAGGACTGTCCAGAATGGTCCAGTTTTGTTAAACAAATATAATCAATGACGTGTGGAGAATCGTAAATGGTGGGGATTAATGTATTGGTGCGTAATATATGCATGCACAGCATTTATCATTGTTTTCCTGATTCTTTTGGTCCACACTGTTCATTTTATTGGTCCAAGCCAGGCAGAAGTCCCCTTGATTCACCTCACTCCAGTGACTCATACAGAATTGTGTATTTCCGAAAGGCCTAGGCCATTTGTGAGTTCTTCCCACACCAGTGGTGCTTGTGAGGCCACGCATTTCTATGACCAGTGTTCCTATGATTCCCCCTGTAGGAAGGACCCTTATTGATATACTTCATGAGCATTGTGCACACACTTTCTTTATGAAAGGGAGACACAAGAGAAGCCCAAGGGAAGATGAGTATGAATTAAATAATTGTTTAGAAAGTACAGCACATTTGGGGAATAATATGTGGTATCAGCACTTGAAAAAGGTAGGGGAGAGGCCCTCTAAAGAGAGCTGCTATGTTTGTGCTCTCATACCTTATGCTATGGGAACCTCCAAGATATTCATAGCTATAGAAGTAGCAGTCCAGAAAGCTCATTGCCTGACGCACTTTGCACTCTGCCATATGAGAGGTCAGTTCCAGGGTCGAACAGCATCCTTGGTATGCGTGACGGAGAAGACAGCCCCGGAAGAAGATGATTATGTGCAACGTTCAAAGACAAGAGAGAGACCCCAAACAAGAAATCACGTGATAAGATATGAACAGCATGGAATTAATGGAGCAGAAATCAGATGGGAAGTAAACAGAAATCTCAATTGTCAAAGAAAGAACCCTGAAAAAATACAAAGATGCAAGGAGTGAGGTCAGCTGCAAATCAAGGGAACGGTGCTGACCCCAGAGGATGGGCAGAAGGCCTGATTGTCTGCAAGGTGCCAGCACTAATCATATGACCTGAATTAACTGTGTGACGTGCAGAGAATGAATGCAAGCATCATTGGTCAAACATTGCAAAGTTGCTAACGTGGGTCGATCACAAAGGAGGGCCGTTGCAGATAGCACCTCTAGCAAATGCATCCCTGTGTTTCAGAAACAATGGCACAAGAAAGGTTGGAATGAATCAGCAGTGCGGCCGAATTTAGGATGTACCATGAAGGATGGAACAGTAGTGATAATGGACCACTACTGGGCTTGTGGATCCAGAGCTTATATGAAATTGCCCAAGGACTGGGGAGGGCTGTGTTCTATAGTGATCGTTCATGTTCCAGCATTGGTGATTCCAACAAGTGACCTGAACATTTGAGAGTTTCCAAAAGCAGATGCCCATTTGAGGAAGAGATCACTTGAATTTCTCAATCGAAGAAAGAGGGAGAACTAATTTTGAACTAAATCAATAGAAGCTTTCGATGCTATTCCGTATGAACATAGGTTATTTAGTCAGACTTTGGCAGTATTTGCGACAATCTTCATGCCAGGGATCCAGACGATGGCGAATGCAAAGTGGTTACAGATCACTCACTGGGAGCTCCTGCAAACAATCACCAATACCATCAAGGGATTCAATGCTATCAAAGAAGAATTGAGAGCCATAAGACTGATGATTCTTCAGAATAGATATGTTCTGAACATGATCACAGTGTTTTCGAGGTCATCAGACCCCCATTCTGCTCCTCTGCACCTCTCCTGGCTCTGATAGGCTCTGCTGGGCTCTCCTGGACTCTCTTGGGCTCTCGATACTCAGAGAAAATACTCAGACAGCATAGCATGAGGCTGAGACAGCTTTTCAGGGACGTTCCATTTATTCACGCCAGCCTGACACACACAATGCATCTTTATCAAGTACAGTTACTCTGGCCCCGTGGTGACGACAGAGCTTGTTTAAATAGCATTCCGAGAAAAAAAGTCCAACCCCCACCCTTTCCTAATACATGCCCAGGCAAAGCTCTCCATTGACTTTAATTGTGCACCTGGCAATTAGTCATTCTCTGCTTAAACCTTCAAATTGAGATACATTTTTGCACCCGCCACTGGATATTCCTGGTCAAGATACCCTTATTTGGTCATGCAGCTGTGTCCTTTTGCTTAAAACCCAGACACGGCCTTGTTATCTGTCTGGTTTCAGACTGTTATCTGGCCCCGCAGGGAACTTTGGCAAGATTAGGGCTCTGTGGCCTTGAAACTTTTCGTACGTACAGGGCTGACTGGTTTCAACACTGCCTGCAAAGATGAGTTTCATTAAATACATTCTATTGGTCATTAAAGGCATTGTTTGAAATAAAGGCATTGGACAGTTACACAAAATTGTGGATTGCTTGGTCTAGTAACATTTAAACACTTGGTTATTTTCCTACCCAATTTTTAAAACACACATTCTGTATCCTGCCTACTTACTAAATCATGATAAAAAGCATTTTCGACTTTATAAACATAACACCATTTAAAACAAATGTTTTTTTAACCCTATTAGTTCTATTTGCACACATTTAAAATACTAAATCACCCCACACAAATGTCTATGCCTAGCTTTAAGTGGGGGGCAGTAGGAACTGCCCCCTACTGCATTCAGTTGTCAGTACCTCCTCTTCATATTTTTACCTCCTCTACATTCCTCCATATTGAAAGTTCTTGGTTGCTACACAGTTACTTTCAACCATAGCCATGTCCACCCTCCTTGATACTTATCTAAAAAATATTCTATCACAATCCTACAATTTGTCAAATACTAACACATTATTCTTCTTACAACAAAACATGTGTGTGTCTCTAAACTTCTTTTGTCTTCTTTCATCTGAGCCCCACCTTTCTTTCTCAATTTATTTTAAACTAACTATATGCCTCAGATAATTTTACAGCCATTGTGAGACTCGAGAGTTTGGTCAAGATTTGAGATAACCCATTAGCCCATTGTCTTTTCATATGTCATATCCTGTCTGCAACTCCCACACCAACGAAATACAATCTCTCCTTGATCTTCTTCTTCTGCCCATGCATACATACAATGTTTTCAAACTATATTTTTTCCCTCTTGTTCCAAACATTTTCTTCTTCCATATCTTCCACTCGACTCATCTCGGTTTGGCATCAGTGGACCGTCTGTGTCCTGTCGCCTTTGTCCTCTTTTTTTTGGGCTGCTTTGCAGCAAATATTTTTTTGTTTTCTCCAGTGTCTCTCTTTCAACAAAGTACTCATATTTGTTGTTCAAATAAGTCCAAAAGAGGGGGAGATTCAGCATGGGGACACAAGGATGGGGGAGTCTTTTGCAGACACAGTTCAGGCAATCATCTTGGCAGGGCTTTCAACTGGGTTTCTCTACGACCTCCCTCTTTCCTCACACGGTTCGACGTTAATTTCCTGAGGCATGCAATATAAAACTGAATGAGTTTATTTTGTAAAATAAGCATGTCTCTTTTATTTAACATATTTCCTACCAACCCATCTCTTTAAAATAAAAAAAAACCTTGGTTGCATATTCTAGCTCTCATGCCCTACCTCCTAGAAAGAACTGCAGGTTACAATCTCTTTTGAACACCCCTGCCTACTAGCGAAAACTAGTTTTCATTTTTGATTTAAACATTTTTTATGGGTCATTCCTGCCTCCTACACAAATTAAACCCAACATTCATTACTGTGTGTCAGCCGGCTGGAACCTGGGTTTGTTAACAATATCATGCATTACACTATTTGTCCTTTGTGGAAAATATTTTTCTCTTGAGGGTGACACATGCAACCCTGAGGAAATAAAAATAACAATTAAAGAAAGACGTCTTCTTCTTTTCTTGTCTCCGTAGTAGATGAAGATCCTTGGGGATCCCCGTTGTCTGTAGGAAATCGAAATAGAGACAAAAGTCATTCAGGGACTGGCAAGGGGGTCAAGTTTTCCTCCTAACTTAAACCCCTTGCTCCTTTTTCTGCTAACAAAAAATGCTTTCTGGATCATTGGTTGTTCTTTTCAGCCCATTTTACTCACAGGCCCTCCCTTATTTGTTGGTGCACATGAAATCTACTTCTCAACACCCTCACATAATACTGAATGTGTAGGCTTGGTTATTCATTCAGCTAAGCAGCAGATGCTTCCAGGTTAGCTGCACGTTCTTCATCAGCTCAGCAGCACATTCTGAAAGTTAGCAGTAAATACTTCATTTTTTCTCTTGATTTTGTTGGACCATAGTCTCTGCTTCTGTGCTTTACTTTCATCCTGTTGAGACAAACAGAGGCGTTTCGCTGCACACCGTCCCTGCCTAACTTAATCTAGTCTACCCCATCGGGAATATGGGACCAATTCTTACTATGTGCCTCCATTTTTTATCGTACACAACAATGTTTGCCTCTTCTAAATAATTGTATACCGCTGTCACATCAACCTTCTTTGGCATTATGAACACAAAAATAATTACCCACCTTCAATTTGACTTCTGTTTTCTGCGGTTGTCTGAAATGGCCATGCTGTCATCTATTTCCTACTCTTTCCACATCCGATTGCACCTATCTTGGGAAAAACTGCTAGACACTTGAAGACATTGTGTCTCTTACTACCTCTTTTCCTGTTACTCACCTGGATCCTGTTAATTTTAGTGCTGATCATTTGTGTGTCCATACCCTTTTAGCGTGAACTATTACTTACCTTTTTCTTTTTCTCCGTAATTAAGGCCATGTGGACATTTCTTGTGCTTCCGTGCAAGCTCCACGACTGTTATCTCTAACATAAATCAAAACCGTTATAGGCACCAAAAGAGTTTTTTTTTTACTTACCTCAATAAAAAAATTAAAATGGCCTTGTGTACAATTTTCTTTGTTTGGTCGACCCAATTTTTTGTCAACCATACTCCTTTTCTCGGGCTTCATGGTCACTGATGCTTTTTATTGCCCTAAGTTCTTTTTTACTGTTGGCCAGGAAACCTCATTATTGCTATTTGTTTTCAACTTTTTTGATTTTTTGCCCGTTTTATGCTTCTGGGTGTATTCCCTATCTCTTTATTCATTTGTCCAATCGTTCCCTTCCTCAATTTCTCTTTTATTCATTTTTTATTTAAGATAATCAATCATTTTCATCTTTTTCCAATTTATTTTTCTGATCCTGTGCAACAAAGGCCCAAAGTCTACCTAACGTTTTTTAATCCTTTTTCTAATCGTCTTTCATTTATATTGGGTACACATTTCATTTTTTATTTATGTATAGTAAAACCTACTTCCTTTCTTTTTACTGTGTGATGCTTTAAGGAAAGTACCACTTTATACTCCATTAAGCACTGTATGGCTATACCGTCATCTGTGACATTGTTTAACCTAAATCTATTTATCTGAATCATTGCTGTCTTTCATGATTCTTATTTCATTTTGTTTGCTCCTTAATCATTCGCCATGCTTCCCTACTTTATGGCTGCCTCTAATTGCATGGAGGTCTCCTCCTCTTGTTCATCAATGTTCATGGCCTGCACCTGAATTTATTAAATATTTTTATCATTTTTCCACTAGTTCACACAGCTATCTATATTACAGCGCTTTTGCCACAATGATAGAATTCTTTGGGTTTTACCCAACCAATCTCATCGGCCTTCTGCCTTTTTCATCTCTTCAAAATTATGCCCATATCTAGATGGTGTATGTCTCTAAATAAACAAAACAGGCTTTCCTTGATAACCTAAACAACATCATTGTGCTTTTAGGCTTTGTCATTCAATCCTTTACTCAACCATCTGAATCCTATAATAATAGATTAGTTATGAATTTAAAAAAAAGGGTTTTCACCCTTTTACAAGGAATTTTCTTCATGCAAGCCGCCAAGGCCCCAAGAAATCATAAAAGGCCAACCCTGGTGCAACACCATTCAGTCGGTCCCATTACACAAGGTGGAGCTCCTGAAAAAGGAATTTTAAGAGCACCCCAAAACCCTCATTCAGTACATTATGCTATCCTCAAACTCCTCGAAAAAAACGGTCACAAAGGACCCAATAACACCTTTAACTTCAGAGAGCTCTCCAAATCAAAAATAATAGAGATCATGAATAAAATCAGAGCATTCAACTGCAAAAGCGATGCCTGGCCCTGCCTGCACGCTAGTTTAAAATCCCATGTAGAAACACTTACGCGGCATCTCATGCCGTTCTCCAATGCCTCACTGTCTGTAGCTGTAAAACAACCCCTAGAAATGTTCCTTTACCCACACTTGTCCATGTCATGCCAGGTTAAATGCTACACTCTCTTCCGTTGCACTTATCATTAATGCCATCAAACCTTTCCTTTCCCCACAAAATGGCTTATCTATCGCCCGTGTCATTATCAGAGTTACGTCGGACTACTACACTGCCATCCTTGCAGGCACCTTAACAAAGAATCTCAACAGGCTCTACATAGTGCAGAGCAATGCTGCGTGCAGCTTTCAGCATTCTCAAAAGAATACACATTACTCAAGCCAGGCAGCTGCTCACTGGCTGCCCGTGAAGGAATGGTTAATTTCAAAATCCTAACCATCACACACAAATGCATGAGTCACCCAGCACCGGCATATCGAACGGATACTATCAACAGAGTCAGTTCAGCTTGACCCAAATAAGCCACCATGCCAACCAACTGCACGTCTTACTAATTGAAAGAGCTAATGCCGAAGGTCTTGGCTTCCCCCACATAGCTCCTAACCTATGGAATGCTCTCCCGAGCAAACTTAGAGCAGATCCATCCCTCCTTATTTTTTGCAAAACCCTCAAAACCTTCCTGTTTAACTAACCCCATTAGTACCCCCAGCAGGGTCTGTACGTATTCCCCCTGCTGCTTAATTAACCACTATGTCATGTGTTTACTCAATTTCTACTATATCCAATGTAAGCTAAACATGCAACTAATCCACTGTAACTACATTGTATATTTTTTTTCCTAGAACCACATGCGAAGCTGTGGCATGCAACCACTATGTATGCCACTTTCTTTGTAACTTGCAAGTCTCTTCTTTGTAACAGCACCACGATGCCCAAGGGCATTTTTCCTGGGCATCCATGCCCAAAACCTCATTAAATTATAAGTCACACAGAATAATGCCTCTGGGGAGATAATGAATATCCCCATAAGGAAGCCTCTCATAGGCTAGGAAAGAAGCACACTGGCTATCAGTTAATGAAGCATCCTTTTCAGACCCATAGTCATCACTGTTATAAATCTAGCACGTTGTAGTTATGAGACGTAGAGATTCACTCAGGTTCCCTTCACCACAACACAACAAAATGGAAAATTCCTACCTTGTCTTCGGTGAAGGATTGAAGCTAGCAAAAATTCACCTGTTATACCCTCTATCCACCTACAACTCGGCAAGACGAGGGTGCCTCAGGGAAATCCTTTGTCAAGGGAGAAAACCCTGTGCTGCTTGAGAGCGCGGGAACAATGGGAGGTGAAAAGGCCTCGGCAGCTGCCTCGATGCGTAGACTATCGGCAAACAGGTTTCCCAAGGAAGTTTCCCTGCGGGTTGCGGGTTGTGTCAACGCTTTCCAGAAGCGGGGGCGTTGATGGGTCCGTGACCGGAGGTAGCCTAGGGAGGAAAACAAAAACAGGGTAAACGGTGTGTAAAAGAAGACGGGTTGTAGGAAAGAGTAAAGGGGTTTCGATTCCACCTACCCAGTCCGAGTGTGAGGATGGATGAGAGAGAGAGATCTCTGTGATGAATGCTGGGAGATGTAGTCCAGGATTTCCTAATGAACTAATGCGAAAGTGAAACAACAAGAGGTAAGTGCTGGGATGGTATCCCTTGTGCTAAAATGTTTAATTAATGGGGACAATGGGACCTACTGAATGTAAACGGGTCTGGTTGCAGATTCCATGGCAAAACTGATCTTTAACTCTAGAGCGTGAAGGTGAATGGCAGCAGCTGGTCTAAGAGGGAGGAAAGAAGGAGGGAGACACAGGTTTCAATAATGGAAGGATGTGGAAGCTTGGAATAAGTTTGGATGCTGAAATACAGGAGTTTCCTAAGCAGTGACTTACGAAGCGTGACCACAGTAAACAGTAGCAACGCACTGAGGTTTCCTTTCCGGAGGTTTAAGTACCATGACCAGGTTAGGGGGAGGAGTTTCCTCAGGTGACTGAAAGGGATCTAGACCTTCCATTTGTGCACACAACGCCATCTTGGGAAAAATAGCATGAAGAGACGGCATTAAGCGCCACCGGCGCAGGAAAGACCACCTTCGTGAACGGGCCGTAACAATCACACAAAGATGCCTTTTTGTCGATGCTCCTTCAGACTTATCGGAGTGAATCATTCTCATTAATCCACCAGACCCATCAGGTCTTCCCTGGTTAGTCCACTATTGCTTTAAAAAAAACAAAACTGGGGGTCCAGCTTTTAACACTTGGCTCCTAAAAGCTGTAATGCACTGCCCACAGCACTAGGAAATGAAAAATCCTACATTGCCTTCCTCAAAAATGCCAAAGACCTTCTTGCTCAACCAAGCCTCTTCGTGATTTCACCATGATGAATAGCTAAGCTGGCTAAATGTTACCTTCTAACCTACGTAGCATTTCAATAATGCCATTCATGTGACCAGCGCCACAATGCCCTAGGGCTGATGTGTGCATTACAAATGTAAATAACTACCACTGGAAATTGCCTATTTAAATGACACCACAGCTAACACATTCTCCTCAAAGGCTACTAAAACAATGCCACATTTGTAATCTTAAAAGTCGTCTTTGCTCCATGGACACACAGTCCCAATGTCTATCATTAGACCAAAATATATTTTTTTCTTGCCATATTTCTCTTTGCATTCTAAAACCCTAGTGCCACTTAACACTTATCAGTTCACCCTATGAGGCTGTCCTACTGTGAACACATTCATTCTTCTGTTTTACAAAAGTCTTCCTTATTTTGAGGTTGACACCTTTTATTCCCATGTGTCTCTGTATCCTGTGTTTACATATTGCTGAGCCTACATGTAAGCTTACTTACTCGTCCTCTGCAACAAATTCATTTAGCATGTAATGCACTTTTTCACAATAAGTGCAACATATAAAACACAACTAGCTGAGCATTTTCCAGCCTCACTCTTATCGCTAGAAAGAAGATCCCATCCAGCAATTACACAAGCTGCACACAGAACTGGTGCACCCACGCATCAGACAACGCTATCTCTCTCGACTGACTTGATTACTTCTCAAAAGAAACCATCAGAAAGGAAAATCGTCCTTGCTGCCCTTCCCCTTCTGGAATTCATCAACCAAGTTCTCAAAAATGCCAAACGGTGCTTTTTCTTTAGCTGCGCCCCAGGCAGAATTCTCATTTTTATATCTTCCTATTTGCTCGTCAGTTTATCGCAATTCTCTCATAGGCAGCAGCCTTTGGAGATGTCATTTTACCCCCATCTTTTTCTCAATCAGAAACAATCCTTATATACCGAATACATTGTGTCACAAAATCGTACAGTTTTTAGAAAGCCTAAGTCATGCAGCGCTTAAGAAAAATAATGAACCGCACTTATAAATGCTTTCAAAATTATTGTACTTTCAAGTGTTTGCAGGTGTTTCATTATGCGCGAAAAATGCTCAACAAGCAAAACCCTTTGTTTCTATGATCTGCATTTGGCACATGCTTTTGATAACTGAAGCCTTTCTGTAAATGTGGCTCGCGATGCACATTTTTGCACTCCTTCAAAATGGGCCAATGTCCTGAACTTGGCAATGTTATCTTCAAGGCAGACACTGTGCAATCCTGTCCAATGCCCTTTCATCTGAGCTCTCGTATTTTTTATCTCAAGCCTTGCTTTTAAGCAAAACGAAAACACAATTGTTATTCGTGTGCCAGTTTGCCCACTTCATTCTGCACATAGCAACACTGTTTAACTCTCACATGTTTCTCAACTGTGCGCTTTTAAGCAATTTTCTCTGACTTTATATTCATATGCTTTTTTATCTTATAAACAAAATACCAACTGAGTTTTTTAACACTGCATTTCTCTTTAACAAAAACACAGCTAAAAACATGACATTATTTTTCTCTCTCTGCCTAGTGTTCCCGAAACAGTTTTTTCAATCTACAAGACAATCGTGTCTACACTTAAAATTCATTTGCTAAAGATATGCTTAGTTTCAAACACACACACAGACTGGAATTTCACAATACCGCGCCTCTTATCTGAACCTCATTAAATCATTCCTTCACATTTCCACAGTTCCTTGTCCATTAATCACTGTAAATCCAACACGATTCTCTGTTCGCACAAATCTTCTGCCCTATGGTCGCTAATAGACCTAATTTGACCTGTGCTGTGCCCTATGGTCGCTAATAGACCTCATTTGACCTGTGTTGTGCCCTATGGTCGCTAATAGACCTCATTTGACCTGTGTTGTGCCTTATGGTCGCTAATAGACCTCATTTGACCTGTGCTGTGCCTTATGGTCGCTAATAGACCGCATTTGATTTGTGTTGTGCCTTACCTGTAGTTACTACTGCACTCTTGCTAATAACTTATCAACTTCACTGCCCCCATCATCTGAGCCAAGCCACCTACATTGGCCACATTTAGAGGCGCCACCCTAACTATGGATACCCTCCTCCCGTTGCTCCACGCCCACACAACCACACCACTTTACCCAGACCTACTACAGAATGGATAAACAGATTCACCCGCCCACCTTCACCATGCATACCCTGTCCCACACCCCTTAGAAATACAAGACTAGGTTCTCGCCTTGTTGTACCTACCACCACATGCCTGAACGTAGCCCCACAGACCATGACTATAAACGATAGACTCAGCTATCGTACTAATCTTGCCACAAAGCTCAATAGAATGCTCACCAATCAGACTACGCACCCTAAGCAGTCTACCTCACCTTCTGAACTCCCAACTAGTCAAAACCCTTCTATACCGCACTCGCCACCACACACGAAAGCTAACCCTCCACAGACCTCTATCAAGGGAGCCCTTATCAACGCTCACTCACTGGTTGCCCACGCTACTGATGTTGTCGACATTATTTCCACTAACCACCTACACTTTATCGCCATCACAGAGACATGGCTCCACCCAGCAGCCGGTCCCACAATAGCTCTAGCCACTCCAGTCAACTACAACATCTTCCGAGCTGACAGGGAAAATTGAATAGGCGAAGGAATAGCAATTATTGCAAAATCCACACTAAACATCAGAGAAGTAACCAGCACAACCCTACCTTCAGCCGAACTTCTATCCGTCAAACTCCCGTTATCTGACACACAAACTATCCTTCTCCATATTATATACAGACCCCAGGACCCCCCTCCACCTTTGAAGAGGATATCTCTCTCCTACTCACTACCAATTTGAAACCAAAATCCCAAATCATCATTCTGGGAGATTTCAACTTGGGGCTTAACGACCCCAATGACAACCAAGCCACTTCCCTTAATGACACAATTACTCATCTAGGCTTCACCCAACACATTAATCAACCTACACATACAAAAGGAAGATCCTTGGATTGGCATGCAGATGCCAATTGCAACCTCTCACTGACTGACATCACTCCCTGTGCGTGGACTGACCATCATCTTATCACCTTCTCCTTACCCATATCCCTACCATCTACCACACGACCTACAAAGTCACCTCAAATAATCTCCAGAAACAACCGCAACATCACTATAGAGAACCTCAAACCTCTCCTTGCACCTATCAGTAAAGCTAATCTACCCACGCAAAAAAACAACCCAGCAGCCATAGTAGACCTATATAACAATACTTTAGAACTAGCCCTCAACCAGATAGCTCCTCTCAAACTACAGAAAGACAAACCTATTGCCCACTCCAACAAATGGTTCTCAGCAGAATTAAAAGCTCTCCGTAATATTAAAAGAACTGCTGAAACTAGCTGGAGAAAAGCCCCTTCCCTCTCCACTAAAGACACATTTGCTTCAGCTGACTCTGCCTACAAATCTGCCATCTTAAATGCTAAGGAAGAGAACTACAACTTGAGAATACAAAATGCCAAATCTGGCACCAAAGAACTCTTCTCTATACTAAGAGAACTTGAATCACCACTGCCCCCTACAGAGGCCTGCATCAAAGACAAGGCTTGGTGTAACAATATCCAGCTCACCCTCGCTAACAAAATTGCCCTCTTACAAACCAAGATAGAAGCAAAAAAAGCTAGCCTTGCCTCCAAGCAGAACTCCAGCAGCAAAATTAACCACACTACCCCTATCTGCCCATCTTTCCACTTCTCACCAGTCACAGAAGAGGAAGTAATCAAGATAATCGCCAGCCTCAAACCATCCAACTGCAAAGGTGACATCTGCCCTGCATCCGTCATCAAAGATGGTGCTAATGAGTTAGCCCCTCTCATAACTTCTCTGATCAACACCCCTTCAAAAACTCAGTGGTCCCCAACAATCCTAAAGAAGTGTGGGTCCTACCCCTGCTCAAAAAACCTAACCTAGATCTCAACATCCCCACAAATTACAGACCCATCACCACAGTCCCATTTCTTCTCAGAATTTTGGACAGGGTAGCCTATCTCCAAATACAACAAAATTTGGAAGAAAACAACCTCCTATGCCTGCCACAATCCGTCTTCAGACCAAGGCACGGGACTGAAACTGCCCTCTTGGATCTAAAAATCCAAATGGATGACACCAAAGAGAAGGGCAAACTGGCCATCTTGCTCTTGTTGGATCTCTCCGCTGCCTTTGACCTGGTTGACCACCAGATCCTCACTCAACACCTCTCCTCGGCTGATGCATTCTCTCAGAATGACACTAAGTGGATCCAGTCATTTCTGTCTGACAGGACGACTAGGGTCTTCGCCCCTACCGCGGCTGCGGACCCTATCCCAATTACATGTGGAGTGCCGCAAGGCTCTTGCATTTCTCCCACACTTTACAACATGTTCACGAAGCTCCTATTTGACCTTCTTGACGATCTGGGTATCAGCTACACTAATTATGCAGATGACACCCAGGTCCTCATCACGCTCACTGGTAGCTATGAAGAAGATGTTGCAAAGCTTAATGATATCTACTTAGAAATCCAAACCTGGATGGCCACTCACAGTCTTTGCCTTAACGACGATAAGACAGAATATCGTAGGCTCCCAGGTTCGCATTAACAAACTGGACCAAAGGTACCAATCCTTTACCATTGATGGTAACATCTTAAAAGTCTCCAAAGAGGTTAAAACATTAGGTGTATACATCGACTCTATCCTATCTCTAAAGAAACAAATAAACTCGACCATCTCAGCTACCTCATACACCAATAAATTGATCAATGCCTGCAAGCCTTTTCTCTCCACCTCTAGTTGCCTCACACTATCTAGAGCGCTGATATTGTCTAAATTAGACTATTGCAACACACTCTACTTAGGCACCACCACTAAAAACTTGAACAGACTCCAGATTCTGCAAAATAATGCACTAAGATGTGCCCTCAACCTCCCACGCAAGGCGCACATGTCCACAGTTAGAAAAGAAGTCCACTGGCTCCCGATGCGTGACAGAATTAAGCTAAGAACACTGGTCATCACCCACAAGTGCCTATCACTTACTGCACCACGTTACCTTTCTGACAAATTCTCTAGACACTGCCCCATTAGACCCACCAGAACACCTTATCTACACCAACTAAAGATCCCCAATTTTAACCTAAAAACAGCAGGGGGCTCCAGTTTTCCAGTGCTCGCAGCACAATGTTGGACCCTCTCCACTTCAATTAGATCGGAAGCTGCTTTCTGGCCATTCAGAGCCATGGTAAAATCATGGCTACTATCCTAAACATCCAGACTTTCACTGACATGACCTGCTAGCCGCCGCTCTCCACCGGTAGCTATGTTTACTCTACCAACAGCCTATTTAGGACCAACATGTAACCCGGTCCGCATTAGCCACTGTAACTTCTTTCCTGCATATTCTCTGTTCATACTTCTCTTGGTATATTCTACTCTTGTATGTAAACATTCAGAGCCTGGACTAATGTACGCTCTGTCCATTGTACCTTGATGCTCGTGTAACGATATGTAACTCTGCTGTACACATGATTATGCACCCAGTTACCTGAGGGTTCGGATGCGCTTTATAAATAAAAAAAAAAATTTAACTCCGTAGTGGCTCGTTTTAATTTATTTACAATGCTTTAAAAGGGGAACAATTCTTTTTCATTTATTTCAGACATGTTTGCTCTTTTGAAATGGGACCACCACGATTATATTCACCTTGAATTATAGTTTCTAGCCATCTGATAATTTTTTTTAATTTTGAGCACTTTAAAATGAAAGCCAAGTTTTTAGATCATCTTGAAACTACATTTTTTGCCGTAAACAATATCATACAGTTCACACAAACAATAAGACACATAAAACGAAATCAAACAAACAACATAACATATAACTAAATCAAACAAACAACAAGACATATGACAAAATCAAACAACAACATGATATATGACAACATCAGACAGACTCCAGCCGGCTACCTGAATCTACTGCCCCTGTTGTTATTCCGACATGGAATGTAAACCCATTTCCTTCCTTCCTCAAGTCAATATTTTTTCCCTTATATATACATTATACTCTTACTCTGACGTTAATTTTGTTCATATCCCACCTCCCTCCATTACCTTTAAAAGGGGTTCCCCATGAATGTTTTACAGTTGTTTTTAAAGTGATATTCATTTGTTGGCTTTTTTTCCTCCAAATCTGGACTGACATTAATATTTTTCCCTGAAACGTTGCCACAAATATATATAGTCCCTTTCTGCCATACTGTTCTGCCTCCCAGCCCTGTCCCTTCTTTTCTATTGGCTAGGGCAGCTGAAGTCTGCACTATCCCTATCTAATTTTCTATTCCCTTTACTCTACTCTTATCTTGGGCAGAACAGTATGGCTCACGTTAGTCTTGACTGTCCAGATTCTTTTGGGCTTGAAGAGATGTAATACGTTCATCATCCTATCCCTCCTGGAATGGCTCGCCATGTGTTCTTGAGGTCCTTGGACCCCCCATCTTGTTCATCTGCACCTCTTCTGGCTCTGATAGGCTCTGCTGGGCTCTCCTGGACTCACTTAGGCTCTCAACACTCAGAAAAAAAACTCAGGCAGCATAGAGTGAGGCTGAGACAGCTTTTCAGGGACGTTCCGTTTATTCACGCCAGACTGACACACACAATGCATCTTTATCAAGTACAGGAACTCTGGCCCCGTGCTGAAGACGGAGCTTGTTTAAATAGCATTCAGAGAAAAAAGTCCAACCCCCACCGTTTCCTAATACATGCCCAGGCAAAGCTCTCCATTGACTTTAATAGTGCACCTGGCAATTAGTCATTCTCTGCTCAAACTTTCAAATTGAGATACATTTTGGCACCCGCCACTGGATTTTCCCAGTCAAGATACCCTTAATTGGTCATGCAGCTGTGTCCTTTTGCTTAAAACCCAGACACGGCCTCGTTATCTGTCTGGTTTCAGACTGCTATCTGGCCCCGCAGGGAACTTTGGCAAGATTTGGGCTCTGTGGCCTTGAAACTTTTTGTACGTACAGGGCTGACTCATTTCAGCACTGCCTGCAATTATGAGTTTCATTAAATGCATGATATTGGTCATTAAAGGCATTGTTTAAATTAAGGGTATTGGCCAGTTACACAAAATGGTGGATTTCTTTTCTGTCCGGTTACATTTAAACACGTGGTTATTTTCCTACCCAATTTTTATAATACTCATTCTGTATCCTGCCTACTTACTAAATCATGATAAAAAGCATTTTTCGACTTTATAAACATAACACCATTTAAAATACAAATGTCTTTTAACCCTATGAGTTCTATTGTCACACATTTAAAATACTAAATCATCCCACACACATTTCTATGCCTAGCGTTATGTGGGGGGGGACTGCCCCCTACTGAATTCAGTTGATTGATACCTCCTCTACAATGGCAATGGATGGAGGTGTTGGTACCAAAATCAGAAAATCATGTTGCACATTAATATCTTCTCACGATGACAAGAATGGGACGTTGACATAGGGCATAAAGCTGCTAACAAACTTGCACATCAAGGTGGAAGATGAAACAGAAGATATTGCCGTAGATAGCTGGTTTGCATCAATCTTCTCATGGGTTCCACAATGGATGGCAAATATTTTCAAGGTTCTTCAAGCATTGTTGGTGATGATCATGTTTGGATTTTGTATGATCAGAATAATAATCACAGAGTGCAAGAAGAAGGCAAAGAAACAGTAGGAATGAAGATCATGTTGAGTCAGAGTTCCGGCCCAAAGAGCTGACAGATGAAGAAATCAGAAAGTATATAGAAGCAAGCATTCTAGCACCTTAAGGAACGAAGTTCCTGTATCCGAGAAACCGCGCCTTGAAACACTTGTGTATAGGCGCGTTATAAATGCCATGTCATATCATATCATTTCACAAGAAGTATGTGGGAAGATCAATCTACTGCAGCCCGAACGGGCAATGTAGCCGTATGACCTGGAGTTTTGGTGAACATGTTAAATCAGCAGGATCTCTTAAAGAGTGATGAAAATATGGGGCCTCATTCCGAGTGCGGCGGTAAGGTGTTAACCGCACCGGTAAGGATGACGGTGCTGTTAACCCCTTATCGCTGCATTCCGAGTTCCCTTAGCGGGTCCCACTAAGGCCGGCTGGTAAAACCCATCGCCCTTAGGGGGAGCCGCTAAGGGACCATGGAGCTAATAACGGGCCTCGAATGGAAATGGGGAAGGGTTTTTTGAATTGGGACTAACAGGGTCCTCCAAGGTTGGAATGACCTGGTAAGTCCCCATTCAGAGAACCCGCACCCGGACATGACTTTGGAGGCAGCCATGGTGCTAAGGTGCTACCTCCAAACTCGGAATGACCACCCTGGGCTCCAAAGAAGCACTTTTTCAGAAGAGGATGTCGAGATATGGAAACTGGTGATAGAGTGATTGATGAATCAACCAGAGGGGAGAGTGTAGAGGAGGAGCCAAGTGCCTCTACTGGATGTCCCGCCCCCATTTTGCCTATATGTTGGAAGCAGGAAATTGCGACATGCACAACGCCAGTAATGAAGCCTACACCGCAAAGAATCCTTGAAACAAGGTATCCATTGAGAAAACCATTCATGATGTATCCACAGAGAGATGTCAGTCTCTTAGGGGAGGCCCCTAAAAAGTGTAAAGGTGAATGAAAGAGAAAACTGGCGATGTCACATGAAGCAGAGATGACACACCAAGAAGAGATGAAAGATTAAAAATATCGAGGCTTAATACCCATAATAGAAATATGCCAGTCAAGAGTCCAAAGGTACCATGTACATTTATTAACAGGTAGCTGTCTGGTCTCTGAACACGCCGCAATGTGTGCAACCAGACACTGTGAGATGAACGTTTGCTGGACATTTCAAACACACGTACATTTAGACAGATTCGTGTCATACATTTACCTAGGGTTCATAGCCTTTCCGTATAACTTATTAATGTCAAAACATCTTTGAATAACTGATTGTTTTCCATTAAACACCTCATATGTTTTCCAAATGTAGGACACAAAGGTAACAGTCCTTATTTCACTCGCTTATATTTGTCTAGCGTATATTCTTGGGCTTAAAGTCAGCTTAGTTTCAAGGAGCGAAAATAAGGATTTCTGCAATAGAGCACGTTCAAGTATTCATCATTCTGATTTGTGTTTGAATGGGGAAGGCACTATTGGAACAGATGGTATCTAAATTACTGATTAGTATGGCTTTTGTTTAACTCTAAGGTTTCTCAGTGTAGGACAAACAATCCACTTTAGCAGCTTCAACATTCTTATCTACATTCTTATCTACGTTGACATCATGGAAACAGTACAAAGTTCATTTTCCTCTGCTGGAGCCAAAAACACAATTCTAAACATGGGACAGAAAGCAAGAGGCGATCAAAATGTCGTATAACTCAAAATGGCGGCATAGTCAGCCTGTTTCAGGTTCATTCAAAGCAATTTATAGTGCGATGCAAATGTGCTTAGGCCAATCGTTTACCATCAGGCGGTATTCATGCAAAATATACTTTTACAAACCCTCCTTTTGGCCTAAGTCATTACTCAAACATTAGCATCATCCGAAAACCACGTATCATCATCAGAGCATCCTGAATCGCTATCTTCAAAAACATTGATCGACATTAATTCCTTTATGGCGATGGCCTGCTTTACCAAGGCATTAGTAATTTTTCCCGGCCTATGTGTCTTAGTTCTAGCTTACCAACTGCTTGTGCACAACTTCCCGCTATCATGGAACAGATGACAGGAAGACACTGTATGCAACAAGAGCAAAACTGCACAATGCCAAGGATCACCATTAGGATTGCAAAGATTTTCCAGTCCCAAGATCGTGACAGGTCCTAGAACAATGTGCCAATATCTCAGTTTCCCTCTGGAACATGTACTCCAGTACTGAAGGTTTTCAATTTCTTAACCTTTTAACTGCCATGGGTTTTCCACCCGCCCAGTGCAAAAGCCTTTTTTGGTGATTTTGGTATTTCGCCATTCAATGCCTTCTAACGTTTTCTGTTTCATTAACCCCTTAAGTGCCAAGGACGAGGTATCTCATCCTTGGCAACAGGGAGGTAATCCCAAGGACGAGATACTTCACCCTAGGCACTTAAGGGGTTAATTGCCTTAAATATGGTAGGGGAGGAATCGGGTACAAAAACGAAACACGCAGATCCGACCATTTTGCACAATCCACCACGCTCAGCTAGAATGATGTCTCACACCATCCTATTTTGGAGAGCCACTAATCTAATAGCCCTTTGCTCTAATGTCATGTTATATAGGATGTCAGTGGTTTCATTGATGGTTTTCACTAAAACCTTCACCAATTTTCTAATATCTTGTGAGTTTATTATCTGTCCCCAAAATGGCACAAAGGATTTAGCAACGACACCCAGAATCTGTGAGGGAGTGTCACCATACTCATCCCGCCTGGGACGAGTTCTAGAAACTTCAGCAGTGGTGGTGACATATACACCTGGTAACAGTGTTCCTAAATAACAAGTACCCTCCCAGTCTCTTGGCAACCATGGATACGCTTCATTACTGCAAATAAAATAAACAGGATCTCCTACATACAGAGGTTTATCCTCACTGGTTAGTACAGCAGTATTCATTCATACCTAAAATGTACCCATTGGCTGGGAACTCTCTCTTTGTATGCAAAATGGAACAGAGTGTGGACTATGGTTAATGGTATAGGAAGGAGGCATGGTATCCCTATTACCTATGGGAGCCATTTTAAAGGTAATCATAGATTGGAAAGGTCCTGAGAGTCTATCAGAAGGCCTAATAGAAGCAACATTTAGCTGGCTCCTATTTGCAAACAGAGAACATCCGAAAGGTGCTAAAACTAGTTTTTCAAACTCATTAAGATTAGTGCCATCAAAATTCCCAGTGACTCTATCGTTCCATCGGCCAAAGAATAATGCCCTAAGTGAAGCATAACAAGCAGTAGTTAGAGAGAGAGGAATTATATACCAGCCCAATCCTTTTTCCCCATGCTGTGGCAGATGTGAACATATCCAACAATTGTTCTTATATAGAATGGCAAGTGTGGCATTCATAATCATCAATAGGGTGTTGTGATAACCCCCTCTATGTCGGAGGTCTCAAGGACGAAGAGTGTGTAAATGCACATATGGTGGAGACATAGTGGAGACACTTGCAGTTGGCAATAAAATATCAAGAGGATGTGCACTCTCCAGATACAAAAATACAAGTGTCAATGTAATTACAATACAAGCTGTTATTGTGATCAGTATCAATTTGGTGCTAGGGGACCATGACCCTCGATGGGCGGACTCATTATTAGCAAAATGATCAGTATCCTTATTAGTGCGAGTGGCCCCAAACCCAGGCATACTTTCTCAGTGTCCGTTAAGAAGCCTCACTGTTAGGCTCTTTTAGTTCATCCGTAGGTGGCACTTGACCACGTGGCCTATCTTGCTTGAAGGTAACTTTGCCGGTCCCTGCCTCTTATCGTATGCAACAGAGAAATGAAGAGTGACTGGCTCAACGTTGGTTTCTTGTGGGTTTCTTGTGGGTACATAATCCTAACTACACTTTCCTATTCTATTTACATTAATGTAATATCAGCAGGCCCTAAATCTAAATCCTGTTCCGTGGTCACAGATTGTACCTTAAAACTCCAGGTACAGAATGATCAGGGAACAAAGTGTTGTTGTTTCCTGAAGAAGATGAAGAAGCAGAAACAAGATCGATCGACAGTGAAGAAGAAATTGAAGAAGAAGAAGCAATCTCCCCAGGCCTCACGGGCTCAGGAAGAATTTTCGTGGCACCCTAGGTGTCGCTCAAAGCAGGCTTGTTATGAGCATCAGGATCATCAATTTCCTTCTTCTCCCCTTCGCCATACGGTAGAGAAAAAGGAATCCTCCTCACATGTGTCGCATGGATCCAGTGTTTCTTTCCGGTCACTCGTACTGCAGTAGCCAAAAGGATCTGATGGGGTCCCTTCCAACAAGGTGCAAGGCAGGCGCCCCTCTTGAAATTTTTCACCAAGACCCACTGACCAGGTCGGAGTCGGTGACCGGGACCCTCGTATTTTACAGGGAGGGCTGCTCGTACCTGTTGGTGAAACAAACACAAGTTTTTGAGTCAACTGATCACAATAGTCAGACACAAGCGGATACTCAATATCTTTCAACTGCTTGGGTCTCAGAGCATTACATACATTGGACAGTCTCCCCATGACAATCTCATAGGGGAAGAGCCCTGTCTTTGACTGTGCGGTCGTCCGCATCGATAGTAAGGATATTGGCAAAGCGTCCAGACATTTCATCAGCAGTTTTATGGATATTAGTGTTATACCAGATGGGATCTAATTGTTGACTCATCTTTTTAGAACATATGTGTGTTGGGCAATGAGCCATGGTGACCATAGCAGTGACATAGGCATTGGGTAGCATCCATATCTGCTTCTCATTATCCACCCAACAGCCCTCATCATCTAGATCCGGTGGACCCTGAGCCCACTGTTTGAATTCTTCTGGAGTAGCTTCAGCCTGAATTTCTTTTACACTGCTAACCCCTTAGTCAATCATACAAGTATCAGTCACCCATCTTGCTGAATTCAGAATGTACATTTTTTGAGTGCAAATCAATAGCAGTCTGTTTGGCTATTCAGTCAGCAAAAGCGTTTCCTTTTCCTACATTTTCCGTCACTTTCTGATGTGCGGCGCATTTCATTATTGCTAGTTGTGTAGGAAGTGGAAGTACTGATAGCAACCGGACTATCAGAGTGCCATGTTGAATTATTGTTCCATGTGAGGTCAAGAATCCTCTCTCAGCCCATAGTCGGCCAAAATTATGTACCACCCCAAATGCGTATTGGCTATCTGTATATATGTTTACACTAAGCCCTTCAGAAATTTCACAAGCTCTGGTTAATTTAATAATATCTGCATGCGGAATTCGTTTAATCTCCACAACAGTACTTAATGTGGTGAATGCATAAGCAGTTGTAGATGTACCATCCGGTAGTTTAAAACAGAACCACCACAGAATCGCTCCCCTTGTGGATTCCTTAAAGGTGTATCAATTAAATCAATTCTGCCGTTTGTTTCTTGTTCTGTTCTAAAGAGGCAATCAAGTGACATTTCGTCACTGGAATCCTTCTCTTGTGGAGAAGGCAATAGTTCAGCCGGATTCAATGAACAACATGTCTTAATTTGAATATGCTGAGCAAATAGAATCAGCTCGTACCTTGTTAGTCAAGCTGATGTGAGATGTTGTGTCAGCGTTCTGTTTAATAGAAAGTCTACGGAGTGGGGTGCCACCACGGTTAAAGAGTGACTTCAAACCATACCCCCACTTTGTTTCACAGGTGCAACAGCAGCAGCTACAGCTCTCAAACATCTCGGCAAAGCGCAAGCAACAGGGTCTAACGTGGAGGAAAAATAGCTGCACAGCCTATTCTTGCCTCCATGTTCCTGGGTCAAAACAGCC
The DNA here is from genome assembly GCF_040938575.1 of Ambystoma mexicanum. Classification (NCBI taxonomy): domain Eukaryota; kingdom Metazoa; phylum Chordata; class Amphibia; order Caudata; family Ambystomatidae; genus Ambystoma; species Ambystoma mexicanum. Next base: position 228,780,435 of record NC_090921.1, on the reverse strand, counting down.
AAAGCACATCCATCACGTTCATGAACATACATAACAAAGCCTTTTTCGTAATTTGGTGTGGCCAAAACTGGTGCTGAACACTAGACAGCCTTAAGCAAATCAAAAGTGGTCTGGCAATCCTTGTTCCACGGTAAAGGCAAAGAAATGTCCTTCTTTGTCAGTGCCAACATAGGTTTTATCAACAATGAAACATTTGGGATCCACTGTCTACAATTTGAGGCCATGCCTATTAAAGCTCTGACCTCTTTCTTTGTATTTGGAACAGACATATCAGAGATGCTTTCTATCCGTTCAGGTGTTAGTCTTCTTCCTTCCTTCTACAGGAGATAGCCCAAATAGGTGACCCCCTGTGGACAATACTGAAACTTCTTCAATGAAGCCTTATGCCCATGTTCTGCTTAACGAATAAGCAGCAACACAGTGCCCTCTTTGCAGGCATCTTCAGAATCGCAGCTAGAAGTAGATCATCAACATATTGCAACAACGTGCAAGTGGAAGGCAACTTGACCGTATCAAACTGCTCTTTCAACACTCTACTATAGATACTTGGACTCTCAGTGTACCCTTGCGCCACACAAATGTGTACGAGCGTCCCCCTAAGGTTAACGCAAACAAGTAACTGCTTTGAACTTGCACAGGGATACTAAAGAAAGCGTTTTTCAAATCCATGACACAAAAATGTGTAGCCGTGGCTGGAATCATAGTCAGAATTGTGGTGACATTGGGTACAATCGGAAACTGTGGAGCAACCACCTTATTAATTGCACGCAAATCAATAATAAAACGAAAAGGAATAGCATTATCCCCTTTCTTATAGACGGGTCAAATCAGACTATTACACACACTCCCAACAATTTCTTTGATTACACCTCGGTGTACAAAATCAGAAATAATACTTTTAAAGGCCTTTTCACCTTCAACCGAAATCTTATATTGCAGAATACGCAGCAATTTAACACCTGGTTACAACACAATTTTTAACTGGCTCGATTTGTAAAATTCCAATGTCATTATCATTAACTGCCCATAAACATGTCAGAACTTTATTCAATTCAGTTGGTAAAGGCATAGACAAAAAATGTGGAACAGAGGTTTGTTGGGGTGAAATCGTTAATTACAATCCATCAGGATAACAGTAAATCACAGCATTCAATTTCTTTAATAAATTCAATCCCAACTAATTTTCACCACAATTTGTCATCAATAGAAATGGACAAGAATCAGTAAAGGGTCCCAGTGAAATTGGTACCAGCCGAGAGACCGCACTAACCACTGGCATACCAGAGGACCCTACAGAAATGTTGCTCTGCCCTGACAGTGGAATATCTGGAACCTGTGAATGATCAATAGAACACTTCTGTGTTCCTGTATCTATCAAAAAGAGATACTCCCTATTCCCCACCTTCATTTCAATGTAGGGCCCTTTCTCATCGATGGGAATAGGTATCAGTCCCAGACCCTGCTTCGGGCTGTCCTAACGGAACAGTATATCGTCAGAACCAAAATCTTTAGAAAAATAGACATTCAAAGGTTTATCAAAAATATTCCCACTACTGACACTCTGTTGCAGATTATCTTGTGATGGTGTCTGTTGGTTCTGTGCAAACTGACTTCTACCAGGATCCCAAATCCCAGGACAGCCTATGGCTAGTCTACCCATGGCACCATATGTCCTATTTGGTCTCTGCTGTAGGATCGGGCATTGTGTTCGCCAATGACCCTCCTGTCTACAATATGCACACTGGTTTATGTGTACGGACCCATTTGTGCTCCACCCTGTAGTGTAAATTGGCCTCTGAACTGTGTATTCCCGCCTCTGGCTCCTCTAGCTATCTGCTGCAATAACACTCTAGTCTTCATGGCTCCTTTCTTCCTTTCCACCTTCTCCTTCTCTGTATTAACCCTATTTTCATAATGCAACACTTCAGATTGTGATTTTGCTTGCCACGTCATGATCTGTGATTGGATTTCAGGCAACAATTCACCACGCACAAACTTATCAACAAATAGCCTCTTTCCTGGCTCTTGACCACTAAAATCTGAAAATACTTGCTCAACTCTATTAAAATACTCAGTTGCACCCTCTGACTTCCCTTGCATGCAAGCCATAAGCTTATCCCATATGATTCTTTTTTCAGGAACCAGAGTTTTCAATTTAGTCACTATTCTATCTGGCAACATCAGTATCACCTGTGGGGGTTTCTCACCGGCATTCCTTTCCCCATCTGCTTGTACTAAGGCATCCCATGTATCACCCATCCCTGCCTGATCATCTACAGTTCTAATCTGCTTCCATAAATCAGCAGGTAGAATCACAGGAAACAACAAATCTATATCACCCAGCGTGAAAACTGACAAATGCAAGACATATTAAATTTCTTTATAAAATCCTGTTGGATTCTTCCTAATATCTGGAATTGATTGCCTAATGGTATTCACTTCCTGTCTACAAAACGGGACATGGACAAACTGTGAGACATAATTTGCTTCAATAGTGGTGGCAGGTGTTCCTGCTGCAGCATTAGCAGGAATCTCTACTTTCGGAACAAATGTCGGAGGAACCTCCTTCATCGGCAATTGTAAAGTAGGCAAATCTCAGCATCTATTAAGCAACAAGGCCAAATCAAGTGACAAAGGGCCTCATTACGACCCTGGCGGTAAGGGGTTTACGCCAGCGTTAGCTGCGCCGACCCCTTACCGCCAATTACGAGGTCCCCTAGCGCCATGGTGCTTTTAACACCTGCTTTTAGCAGGTGTTAAAATCCATGGCGCTAAGGGACCATGGAGTTAATTACGCCACCGTAATTTACGGTGGCGTAATTAACGCCTTCCCCACTCCCATTATGCCCTATGGGGCAAAAATGGGAATGGGGAAGGGTAAATGGGGATTGGGGACTTACCGCCCCGCCAAGGTCGGAATGGGGCGGTAAGTCCGCCAACCACCATGGCGTAAACATAGTTTACGCCATGGTGGTAAAGTCACGGCCCAGGCGGTAACTTACCGCCTGGGTCGTAATGAGGCCCAAAGTAGTCAAAGCAGTATCGGGCGAAAATGCTATTTTATAAATAACCATCAAATTTACAGGACAACATACCTTTTTCTTCATAAATTCATCTTGTAAATACTCAACCATCCCCTGTAACACTTTCCTTTGCATTGCCGGAGCATACTGACTAAACGTGTCATGCACTTGAATGGGAGAAATTGAAACATCCGAAATCCATCTAAGAGCGTCTCTTGTGCAAATGCACATTTCTTCACTCATTGGTTTCAATGGAGGAAGAAATCGCTTCTGCACATATGAAGCCTGACGTCCATTATCATTTATCTCATCTTTCTGTAACCGATCTAACTCCCTTTTAAACTCAAATACCTTCTCTACATGCTCAAATACTTTTGCCGGAGTGTCCCTTAAGCGGGCATGGAAATTCAAATCCCTCAACCCATGTGGGACATTCATGTCCGTCAAATCACTCCATATATCAACTAAATACGTTCCCATCTGTTCTATCAAAATATTCTGTTCAGGAATACCCCCTTGATCAGAAATTGCAACTAAAACAGCCGATTCATCACCCTCTTCTATGTACATTTTAGCCCACATATACAATTCTCTCTGTCTTTTGATACTGTGCCACGAGTCAATATTTTTGGCCCATCTCCCGCCCCTTCAACCACTACAGATGGAGCAGAACCACCTAGCAAAGAGAGTTCATACAATTCATACAATTCTTTTTCAATAGGTAGCGGAGGCAATACCGCTGCCGGCGCAGACAGAATTATGGGGACGGCAACTGTTGGTGCGGGTGGAGGTGGAGGAGGGGGAACAACAACGGGAGGAAGAGGAACAGCAATGGGAAGAGGAGGAACAACAACTGGAGGAGGCACATAAGGAGGTGGTGCAGTTGAAACAGTCCTACGTTAATTCAATAATGTATTAATTAATTCCTCAGATTTATGAAAATCCTGAAAGGGATATATCTTTTGCACATCTAGTTGAAAAGCCCTGTCCATACTTCTAATGGATTCTGACTGATTCTGTTGATCATGCAACAATGCTTTCTCTGCATTTGTCATGTGTCTGCGTGCATGCTTTTCTTTACTTCTAAGTTGCTGCATAGCTTTCTTCCTCCAATCTCTAACTGCATCAAATGTGGCAGGTCTAGCCTTTTTTCTCAACAATACAGATTCTAAATGCTCTAGGCGGGCAATTTCAAAGCTACCATAAACTGGCCACTAAAGTTTAGAATCATGTCAATAGGTCTCAGGCCATACTTACAATACATTAAATAAGCCGGCGACCCTTTGTGTGGCGCCGGTTGGCCATGTTGCAAAGATTGTGTTTTCCTGTGGAATAAAATTCTGTAACAGGATGACAATTTCCCAGGCATAGTTAAAACACGAAACTTACCTGGCTAAGTTTGTTTCTGGAGAGGCAACACGTGCAACAAATATCAGGATTCTAAGAAAAGGGGTACGACCACCTGATTTAAAATCAAAGGGTCCGATCGGACATCAAATCGTCATGGCTGGCGTTTTCGCAAAACAGGCCTTGATATGGGGACCCTCATCGTGATGCCCTACTAAATGCTGCTCACCGTTCAGGGATCGGGTGTGCAGAACTGCAGAGGAATCGCGTCTCACTTTACAGAGCGCCCCATCACTCTCCAATCCCGGTCCAGCAGCCTCGTCTTCATCTAGCGATGTGACATCAATCTTGAGTGTCCCTATTTGAGCGCCATCTGAAAGATTAAAAAATATCGAGGCTTAATACCACATAATAGAAATACGCCAGTCTCGAGTCCAAAGGTACCATGTACATTTACTGTCTGCTCTCTCAACACCCTGCAATGTGTGCAAACAGACACCGCGAGATGAGAGACTGCTGGACATTTCAAATACACTTACATTTAGACATATTTTCCACAATCCCGGGCACATCGTCCAGCCCCACTTCATGTCATACATTTACGTAGGGTTCATAGCCTTTCCACATAACTAATTCCTGTCAAAACATCTTTGAATAGTTTGTTGTTTTCCATTAAACACTTCATATGTTTTCCAAATATAGGACACAAAGGTATAACAGCCCTTATTTTATTTGCTTATATTTGTCTAGCGTTTGTTCTTGAGCTTAATGTCTCCCTGCTGTTGCTCCCACCCCCCCTCATGCTCCGTGTCTCTCTCCTGTTGCCCCCCACCCCTGATCATGCCCCGTGTCTCTCTCCTGTTCCCCCACCCCCCGCTTATGCCTCGTGTCTCTCCTGTTACCCCCACCCCCCGCTCATGCCCCATGTCTTTCTCCTGTTGCCATCCTGCCCATGCCGCGTGTCTCCCTGCTGTTGCCCCTCACCCCCACTCATGCCCCGTGTCTCTCTCCTGTTACCCCCGCCCCCTCTCATGCCCAGTGTCTCCCTCGTGTTCCCCCCACCCCCGCTCATGCCCCGTGTCTCCCTGTTGTTGTCCCCCACCCCCGCTCATGCCCCGTGTCTCCCTGCTGTTTCCCCCCACCCCCCAGTCATGCCCCATGTCTCCCTGCTGTTGCCCCCCACCCCCCGCTCATGACCCGTGTCTCTCTCCTGTTACCCCCGGTTATGCCTCATGTCTCCCTGCTGTTACCCCCCACCCCCCGCTCATGCCCTGTGTCTCTCTCCTGTTACTCCCCACCCCCCTCTCATGCCCTGTGTCACCCTCGTGTTCCCCCCAACCCCTGCTCAGGCCCTGTGTCTCCCTGCTGTTGCCCCCACCCCCCTGCTCATGCCCTGTGTCTCTCTCATGTTGCCCCCACCCCCACTCATGCCCTGTGTCTCTCTTCTGTTACCACCACCCCCCTCTCATTCCCCGTGTCTCCTTGCTGTTGCCCCCATACCCCGCTCATGCCCCGTGTCTCTCTCCTGTTACCCCCCACCCCCTCTCATGCCCCGTGTTTCTCTCATGTTTCCCCCCACACCCACTGATGCCCTGTGTCTCTCTCCTGTTGCCCCCCACCCCCAGGTCATGCCCCATTTCTCCCTTCTGTTGCCTCCCACCCCCCGGTCATGCCCTGTGTCTCCCTGCTGTTACCCCCTCCCCCTGCTCATGCCCCATGTCTCTCTCCTGTTACCCTCCACCCCCTCTCACTCTCATGCCCCGTGTCTCTCCTGTTGCCCCCCACCCGCCGGTCATGCCCCGTGTCTCCCTGCTGTTGCCCCCCACCCCCCGCTCATGACCCGTGTCTCTCTCCTGTTACCTCCCACCCTCCGGTCATGCCCCGTGTCTCCCTGCTGTTGCCCCCCACCCCTGCTCATGCCCTGTGTCTCTCTCCTGTTACTCCCCACCCCCTCTCATGCCCTGTGTCTCCCTTGTGTTCCCCAACCCCCGCTCATGCCCGTGTCTCCCTGCTGTTGCCCCACCCCCCCGCTCATGCCCCGTGTCTCTATCATATTGCCCCCATCCCCCGCTCATGCCCCGTGTCTCTCTCCTGTTACCCCTCACCCCCCTCTCATGCCCTGTGTCTCTCTCCTGTTGGCCCCCACCCCCGGTCATGCCCCGTGTCTCCCTCCTGTTGCCCCCCACCCCCTGGTCATGCCCCTTGTCTCCCTCCTGTTGCCCCCCACCCCCCACTCAAGCCTCGTGTCTCTCTTCTGTTACCACCACCCCCTCTCATGCCCCGTGTCTCCTTGCTGTTGCCCCCCATGCCCCGCTCATGCCCCGTGTCTCTCTCCTGTTACCCCCCACCCCCTCTCATGCCCCGTGTTTCTCTCATGTTTCCCCCCACACCCACTGATGCCTGTGTCTCTCTCCTGTTGCCCCCCACCCCCAGGTCATGCCCCATTTCTCCCATCTGTTGCCCCCCACCCCCGGTCATGCTCCGTGTCTCCCTGCTGTTACCCCCTCCCCCTGCTCATGCCCCGTGTCTCTCTCCTGTTACCCTCCACCCCCTCTCACTCTCATGCCCCATGTCTCTCCTGTTGCCCCCCACCCGCCAGACATGCCCCATGTCTCCCTGCTGTTGCTCCCCCACCCCCCGCTCATCCCCCGTGTCTCTCTCCTGTTCCCCCACCCCCCGCTCATGCCTCGTGTCTCCTCTGTTCCCCCCACCCCCAACTCATGACCAGTGTCTCCCTGCTGTTGCCCCCCAGCCCCTGCTCATGCCCTGTGTCTCTCTCCTGTTACCCCTCACCCCCCTCTCATGCACTGTGTCTCCCTCCTGTTGCCCCCATCCCCCGCTCATGCCCTGTGTCTCTCTCCTGTTACCCCCCACCCCCCGGTCATGCCCCGTGTCTCCCTGCTGTTGCCCCCCCACCCCCCGCTCATCCCACGTGTCTCTCTCCTGTTCCCCCACCCCCCGCTCATGCCTCGTGTCTCCTCTGTTCCCCCCACCCCCCCGCTCATGACCCGTGTCTCCCTGCTGTTGCCCCCCAGCCCCCGCTCATGCCCTGTGTCTCTCTCCTGTTACCCCTCACCCCCCTCTCATGCACCGTGTCTCCCTCCTGTTGCCCCATCCCCCGCTCATGCCCCATGTCTCTCTCCTGTTACCCCCCACCCCGCTCAGCACCGTGTCTCCCTGCTGTTGCCCCCCACCCCCTGCTCATGCTCCGTGTCTCTCTCCTGTTGCCCCCAACCCCCCGGTCATGCCCTGTGTCTCCTTGCTGTTGCCCCCCACCCCTGATCATGCCCCGTGTCTCTCTCCTGTTCCCCCCACCCCCCGCTTATGCCTCGTGTCTCTCCTGTTACCCCCACCCCCCGCTCATGCCCCATGTCTTTCTCCTGTTGCCCCCCCGCCCATGCCACGTGTCTCCCTGCTGTTGCCCCTCACCCCCCGCTCATGCCCCATGTCTCTCTCCTGTTACCCCCCGCCCCCCTCTCATGCCCCGTGTCTCCCTTGTGTTCCCCCCACCCCCGCTCATGCCCCGTGTCTCCCTGCTGATGCCCCCCACCCCTGCTCTTGCCCTGTGTCTCTCTCCTGTTACTCCCCACCCCCTGCTCATGCCCCGTGTCTCCCTCGTGTTCCCCAACCCCCGGTCATGCCCCGTGTCTCCCTGCTGTTGCCCCACCCCCCCGCTCATGCCCTGTGTCTCTCTCATGTTGCCCCCATCCGCCGCTCATGCCCCGTGTCCCTCTCCTGTTACCCCTCACCCCCCTCTCATGCCCCGTGTCTCTCTCCTGTTGCCCCCCACCCCCCGGTCATGCCCCGTGTCTCCCTCCTGTTGCCCCCTACCCCCTGGTCATGCCCCTTGTCTCCCTCCTGTTGCCCCCCACTCCCCACTCAAGCCTCGTGTCTCTCTTCTGTTACCACCACCCCTCTCTCATGCCCCGTGTCTCCTTGCTGTTGCCCCCCATACCCCGCTCATGCCCCGTGTCTCTCTCCTGTTACCCCACACCCCCTCTCATGCCCCGTGTTTCTCTCATGTTCCCCCCACACCCCCTGATGCCCCATGTCTCTCTCCTGTTGCCCCCCACCCCCCGGTCATGCCCCATTTCTCCCTTCTGTTGCCCCCCACCCCCCGGTCATGCCCCGTGTCTCCCTGCTGTTACCCACCTCCCCCTGCTCATGCCCCGTGTCTCTCTCCTGTTACCCTCCACCCCCTCTCACTCTCATGCCCCGTGTCTCTCCTGTTGCCCCCCACCCGCCGGTCATGTCCCGTGTACCCCTGCTGTTGCCCTCCACCCCCTGCTAATGCCCCCTCTCTCTCTCCTGTTACCCCCCACCCCCCGGTCATGCCCCATGTCTCCCTGCTGTTGCCCCCCCCACCCCCCGCTCATCCCCCGTGTCTCTCTCCTGTTCCCCCACCCCCCCGCTCATGCCTCGTGTCTCCTCTGTTCCCCCCACCACCCGCTCATGCCCCGTGTCTCCCTGCTGTTGCCCCCCAGCCCCCGCTCATATCCTGTGTCTCTCTCCTGTTACCCCTCACCCCCTCTCATGCACCGTGTCTCCCTCCTGTTGCCCCCATCCCCCGCTCATGCCCCGTTTCTCTCCCCTGTTACCCCCCACCCCGCTCAGCACTGTGTCTCCCTGCTGTTGCCCCGCACCCCCCGCTCATGCTCCGTGTCTCTCTCTCCTGTTGCCCCCCACCCCCGGTCATGCCCTGTGTCTCCCTGCTGTTGCCCCCCACCCCTGATCATGCCCCGTGTCTCTCTCCTGTTCCCCCCACCCCCCGCTTATGCCTCGTGTCTCTCCTGTTACCCCCACCCCCTGCTCATGCCCCATGTCTTTCTCCTGTTGCCCCCCGCCCATGCCGCGTGTCTCCCTGCTGTTGCCCCTCACCCCCCGCTCATGCCCCATGTCTCTCTCCTGTTACCCCCCGCCCCCCTCTCATGCCTCGTGTCTCCCTCGTGTTCCCCCCCACCCTCGCTCATGCCCCGTGTCTCCCTGCTGTTGCCCCCCACCCCCGCTCATGCCCCGTGTCTCCCTGCTGTTGCCCCCCACCCCCGCTCATGCCCCGTGTCTCCCTGCTGTTGCCCCCCACCCCCGGGTCATGCCCCATGTCTCCCTGCTGTTGCCCCCCACCCCCCGCTCATGACCCCTGTCTCTCTCCTGTTACCCCCCGGTCATGCCCCATGTCTCTCTCCTGTTACTCCCCACCCCCCTCTCATGCCCCGTGTCGCCCTCGTGTTCCCCCCAACCCCTGCTCATGCCCTGTGTCTCCCTGCTGTTGCCCCCACCCCCCTGCTCATGCCCCGTGTCTCTCTCATGTTTCCCCCCACCCCCCGCTCATGCCCTGTGTCTCTCTCCTGTTACCCCTCACCCCCCTCTCATGCCCTGTGTCTCTCTCCTGTTGCCCCCCACCCCTGGTCATACCCTGTGTCTCTCTCCTGTTGCCCCCACCCCCCACTCATGCCCCGTGTCTCTCTTCTGTTACCCCCACCCCCTCTCATGCCCAGTGTCTCCCTGCTGTTGCCCTCCACACCCCGCTAATGCCCCGTGTCTCTCTCCTGTTACCCCCCACCCCCTCTCATGCCCCGTGTCTCTCTCTTGTTTCCCCCCACCCCCTCTCATGCCCCGTGTCTCTCTCCTGTTGCCCCCCACCCCCCAGTCATGCCCCGTATCTCCCTTCTGTTGCCCCCCACCCCCCGGTCATGCCCCGTGTCTCCCTGCTGTTGCCCCCCGCCCCCTGCTCATGCCCCGTGTCTCTCTCCTGTGACCCCCCACCCCCGGTCATGCCCCGTGTCTCCCTGCTGTTGCCCCCCACCCCCCGCTCATGCCCTGTGTCTCCCTCCTGTTACTACCCACCCACTCTCATGCCCCGTGTCTCCCTCGTGTTCCCCCCACGCCCCCTCATGCCCCGTGTCTCCCTGCTGTTGCCCCCACCCCCCGCTCATGCCCCATGTCTCTCTCATGTTGCCCCTCACCCCCCTCTCATGCCCAATATCTCTTTCCTGTTGCCCCCCACCCCCGGTCATGCCCCGTGCCTCTCTCCTGTTGCCCCCCACCCCTTGGTCATGCCCTGTGTCTCCCTCCTGTTGCCCCCCCACCCCCTGGTCATGCCCCGTGTCTCCCTCCTGTTGCCCCCCACCCCCCACTCATGCCCCGTGTCTCTCTACAGTGCCCAGAAGCATTTTTTCTGCATACTTCTATTAACGTCAGGCGCTTCAGAGCCAGCGCTTCTGGGGCAAGCCGGTCTGCGCCAGTCCCGCCGAGCATCATATATCTACCTCTTCACTTCCAACACTCCTGTCAGAGGTTAGTTACCCTGAAGTCCGGGTTAGGAAAGGAAAAGCTTTACTACAAATACCATCAGCATTCGAAATACTTACTTTGTCTCTGTGTGCCTGATTGGTTTAAGTGCCTTACAGCTTTACCTAGACTAATTTACTTTTTGTTACTTTGCTCATTTAAAATTGTGTTCTTTCACATTGCGCATTGAAACTGCATTTACTGTGTTTTTGATACGTTGAGCAACGAGCAAGCACTCGTATTTTGATTGTTGTGTGAGAGTTGTGTGCAAATCACCTAACGGGAACTACAGTTCCCAGAAGCATTTTCTGCATACTTCTAGTAACGTCAGGCGCTTCAGCGCCGGCGCTTCTGGGGCAAGCCGGTCTGCGCCGGTCCCGCCAAGCATCACATATCTACCTCTTCACTTCCACCACTCCTGTTAGAGGTTAGTTACCCTGAAGTCCGGGTTAGGAAAGGAAAAGCTTTACTACAAATACCATCAGCATTCAAAATACTTACTCTGTCTCTGTGTGCCTGATTGGTTTAAGTGCCTTACAGCTTTACCTAGACTAATTTACTTTTTCTTACTTTGCTCATTTAAAATTGTGTTCTTTCACATTGCGCATTGAAACTGCATTTACTGTGTTTTTGATACGTTGAGCAACGAGCAAACACTCGTATTTTTATTGTTATGTGCGAGTTGTGTGCAAATCACCTAACGGGAACTACAGTTCCCAGAAGCATTTTCTGCATACTTCTAGTAACGTCAGGCGCTTCAGCGCCGGCCCTTCTGGGGCAAGCCGGTCTGCGCCGGTCCCGCCGAGCATCACATATCTACCTCTTCACTTCCACCACTCCTGTTAGAGGTTAGTTACCCTGAAGTCCGGGTTAGGAAAGTTAAAGCTTTACTACAAATACCATCAGCATTCAAAATACTTACTTTGTCTCCGTGTGCCTGATTGGTTTAAGTGCCTTACAGCTTTACCTAGAGTAATTTACTTTTTCTTACTTTAATCTTTTTAAAATTGTGTTCTTTCACATTGCGCATTGAAACTGCATTTACTGTGTTTTTGATACGTTGAGCAACTTGCAAGCACTCGTATTTTGATTGTTGTGTGCGAGTTGTGTGCAATTCACCTAACGGGAACTACAGTTCCCAGAAGCATTTTCTGCATACTTCTAGTAATGTCAGGCGCTTCAGCGCCAGCACTTCTGGGGCAAGCCGGTCTGCGCTGGTCCCGACGAGCATCACATATCTACCTCTTCACTTCCACCACTCCTGTTAGAGGTTAGTTACCCTGAAGTCCGGGTTAGGAAAGGAAAAGCTTTACTACAAATACCATCAGCATTCGAAATACTTACTTTGTCTCTGTGTGCCTGATTGGTTTAAGTGCCTTACAGCTTTACCTAGACTAATTTACTTTTTGTTACTTTGCTCATTTAAAATTGTGTTCTTTCACATTGCGCATTGAAACTGCATTTACTGTGTTTTTGATACGTTGAGCAACGAGCAAGCACTCGTATTTTGATTGTTGTGTGCAAGTTGTGTGCAAATCACCTAACAGGAACTACAGTTCCCAGAAGCATTTTCTGCATACTTCTAGTAACGTCAGGCGCTTCAGCGCCGGTGCTTCTGGGGCAAGCCGGTCTGCGCCGGTCCCGCCGAGCCCGTCGCCCTCAGCCAGAAACCCTGCATCTCCTAGGCATCACGCCCTAATTTCCTGGTAAGAATGGGCTTCTCTAAAGTAAATGCCCTCCTCGCTAGGCTACAAGAGCTACAAAAAACGGAAGCTATACATGCGCACATATTAGAGATCCTTGTCAAACCTGAAATTACATTGCAATGCACTAAGAAGGACCTTTCTAAAGACACCTACTCAACGCCCATTAGCGCACAGACCTTTCCTACCAAAGCACATGCTACACACTCCGCCACAAAACAAAACAAGACGCAAAATACACACGAACTAAATGAGGCAATTCCACCCACCTCCATTTTGAATGACCTAAAAGTATGTCTACTGAACACACGATCTCTCAATAACCATGCTCAATGCATTCACGACTTGATACTGGCAGATAACATAGACATCATGTGCATTACTGAGACATGGCTACAGGACCCAATAGGTCCCACATGCTCTATAGCTGTCGCTACAGGTTACAAAATCCACTACACCAACTGAGACAGTGGGAAAGGGGGTGGGGTCGCTATAATATCACGTGACTCCACACCTGTGTTCCCCACAACTACAACATGCTCAGGTTGTGAAACATTACACCTTAAATATTGTCCTACTAATAACAACTGTATTAACTTCCTACTTGTCTATAGACCATCATCACTCGACTCTGAGTTCAATGATGAACTCATACACCACGCTAACTCACTAATAGGACAGAACAAATCTACAATTATCCTTGGTGATTTGAACCGATGGCGCGGTGACCCCAAAGATAAAGAAGCAACTCATCTTGAAAACAATCTTCAAAAAATCCAGTTCAATGTATCTAACCACGTCCCTACCATGGCCAATGGGCACCAATTAGACTGGGTTATTTCCAATAACATCAAAATAAACAATGTTATCACTACTCCATGTATATGGCCTGATCACTACAAAGTAGTTTTCAATTTACTGACCCCTCAGTTAACAAAAAAACCTGCAAACGACGCTAAGAAAGTTTACTCAAGAAACTTTAAAAACATTGAAAGCACTGATTTACAATCCTGCGTTAACAGAATCCTGGCCGATATTAAGGAAACAGACTCCTGTGACATTATCATTAGCAAATATGACCATCATATGCTAAGTTTGATAAACCAAAAAGCTCCCAACCGGGAAAAGACAGTTAGGCCCAACTCTAACCACCAAAAATGGTATACACCAGAACTGACCAATCTAAAAAAGGAAAAAAACCTTAAAGAGGCACAATGGCAAAAAAACCCTACTGACGACAATAAGATCAGTTGGAAGTCACTAGAAAAATCATAGAAGAACCGTATTATTGAAGTAAAAAGGAATTATTTCAACGGTCAAATCGAAACATCAGCAAATTTAACAAGTAAACTCTTCGATATACTGAAATCTATTGACAAACCCCAGGCCCTGATTCCAAATTTTAATCCCTCACAATCAGAATGTGATAACACTCAGACAGCTTTTTCTAATAAAATCACTAAAGCAAGAGAACGAATTACATCTGCCCTTCAGACTAGGCCACAACCTAACCCCTTAGTCGAATCTTCGATGGACACTGGGATCGAGTAATTCCAATTTCAACTAATCTCTATTGACACCATGAAGAAAACACTGGTATCTATGAAACCGTCTTCCTGCGTGGAAAACAAGCTTCCACCCAAAATTATCCTTGAACACCCTGACATATTTGCCCCTCTATTTACTAAAATTGTGAATTCATCTTTCCGAGACAAAACAGTGCCAGTCAATATTAAAAAAGTCACCATTACTCCATTGGTAAAGAAACCCAACTTAGACCTACGCGACCCCAACAATTTGAGGCCCATTACCAACTGCAACTTCACCCTTAAGGTCATGGACAAAATCGCCACAGCTCAACTACAGGAATATGTAGATAAAAATGAGCTACTACATCCACAACAATCCGGTTTTAGAGCAGTGCATAGCACAGAGACAGCAATGTTAGATCTTCAAACAAAAATGCTGGAAATTATGGATAAGGGCAAAACAGGATTACTAGTACTTTTAGACCTAAGTGCTGCATCTGATCTGTTAGACCACCAGCTCTTACAACAAGCACTAGCCAAAACTGCAAACTGTTCTAAAGAAGCAATAAGCTGGCTCACCTCCTTCCTGGAGAATAGAATTTCACGAGTCCATTGGGGAGATAAATTCTCAATCGAACATAACATCTCGTGTGGAGTTCCCCAGGGAGCCAGCTTGTCTCCTTTGCTCTTTAATATATACATACGCCTCCTGTGCGAATTACTAGAACAACTTCAAGTATTTTTCACTAACTATGCTGACGATACTCAGCTAGTCATGGAATTGAGCGGTGACTATGCTAAAGACAGTATTAAATTGAACACCCTCTACAAGAATATTGATGAGTGGATGAATAACAACTGGATGTGTCTCAATAGCAACAAGACCGAGTTAATGGTATTTGGATCTACTCACGCTCGCGCTAAACTGACATCTGACTACAAGGCATTTCAAATCAAGGAATTTTGCATTGAAGTAGGTGGTAAAGTGAAAACACTTGGCATGACGCTGGAAGCTACTCTCAATGCAGATGCTCAAGCCATGTATGTCAGCAAAAACTTTAACTACCACATTCGTCTCCTCAAAGTAATGAGACCCCTTCTCAATGAAAGAAATTGCGCCACCATTGCCAGAGCCACCATTCTATCACGATTGGACTATGGCAACGCTCTCCTTGCTGGTGCCAGCAAGCAAAGCTTACACAAGTACCAACTGATTCAAAATCAGGCGATAAGAGTCATCAAACTAAAATCAAGAAGAGATCACATCAGCGTAGCCAGACGCGACCTACATTGGTTAAAAATGGAAGACCGTGTACAATTCAAGTCCTTGTGCCTAACCCATAAATGCCTTTATGGAAAAGCACCTGCCTACCTTAAGACCAAACTGACACCCTACAACCCTACCAGAACACTAAGATCTGAAGCCAAGAGACTGATAACAATTCCAAAATTCAAAAAAGAACTAGGTCTAGGAAGAGCTTTCCCCACTCGTGCTGCAGCATTCTGGAACAAACTTCCGACTAGCCTTAGACTGGAATCAAATCTATTTTCCTTCCGTAAAAAACTTAAAACCTTGCTTTTTAAGTAAATCGAGATAAGGCTTTACGACCACTGATGGACAACCCCTATATGTAATGAATAGTCCTGTATACTGTTCGTCTTCACTATCTGTCTACGTCTTCATGTAAGCGCCCCGATGCTTGCGAGCAGTTCGGTGCTCTACAAATAAAAAAATAAAAAAATCTCTTCTATTACCCCCCAACCCCCTCTCATGCCCCGTGTCTCCCTCGTGTTCCCCCACCCCTGCTCATGTCCCGTGTCTCCCTGCTGTTGCTCCTAATCCCCGCTCATGCCCGTGTCCCCCTGCTGTTGCCCCGCACCCCCCACTCATGCCCCGTGTCTCTCTCCTGTTACCCCCACCCCCCGCTCATGCCCCGTGTCTCCCTGCTGTTGCCCCCGACACCCCGTTCATGCCCCGTGTCTCCCTCCTGTTACCCCCGCTCATGCCCTGTGTCTCTCTCCTGTTATCCCCCACCCCCCTCTCATGCCCCGTGTCTCCCTCCTGGTCCCCCCTACCCATGCCCTGTTGTGTTCAGGTAAAGTTGCACTAATAGAAACCAATGCAATTCAGTGAAAAAACTTAGTTAAGGGGACGTTATGGTTAAATTGCGCTGTTGAAAACCTATGAAATTCAGTGAAAAAACGTTGTTAAAGGGACGTTATGGTTAAGCTGTGCTACTAAAAACCTATGAAATTCAGTGAAAAAACTTTGTTAAAGGGACGTTATGGTTAAGTTGCGCTACTAAAAACCTATGAAATTCAGTGAAAAAACTTTGTTAAAGGGACGTTATGGTTAAGTGGCGCTACTAAAAACCTATGAAATTCAGTGAAAAAACTTTGTTAAAGGGACGTTATGGTTCCAAGTAAAACCGAAAAACCCTTGAAATTCGCCAGTTATGGTAAGCTAAGCAACCATAACTCGCGCCACCACCGTGCACTGCTAAGCCTAACACGGAGGACATCAAAGATGACATCACAAATGTCATTGATGACATCAATGATGACATCACATGTGCATTTACCTTTCATGAAAAGTCTGACAAGGGATTCTTAGTGTAATGTTAATAAAAAAGTGTCAAACATTATTGGAATAAATATCAAGTGCTAATCAGTGCATTAAGCTATGCATTGATATAAAGAGCATACTATTATTAACTTCAATCCAGTATACTAAGGTACTCATGTAGAAACTTAGGCATTGTGTGCAGCATACATGATGGAGGTGCAATATTCATAAGCTTGCCATGTTGAATAGTGAAATGATAACTGTTTTCATATTAGAGTTTTGCGTACAGTGAAACTTGTGATAAGTAGGTAATAAAACCCACTTACTACATAATTGCATTATTATAGACAAATCACAAAGAGACAACACCACATACAAACATGAATATATACAAGGGAATTGAAGTAAGAAAAAAAACAGCAATAGTAGCAGAAAGTGTTCATAACCTAACTGATTACCTTTATGCAGAGAAATGATTGCTCTGTTTCAAAGCTGTTACTTACCCTATCTATATACATCACATGATGTGTCTGGACCCTAAGGAAAATAGTGTGAGTACAACATATAAAAATATGAGCATATACAGGGAAAGTACAGTAATAAAAAAACATCAAAACTATCAGAAAGTGCTGATAACTCTACTGATAATTTTAATGCACAAAAAGGATTGCTGTCTTTCAAGGTTGTGTCTTCCCCTATGTATATGTTTCATATGATATGACTGGACCATAAGGGAATTTTTGTAAAAACATACTTGAAGGATAAGTCTACAAATATAGTACATTTACAATTTTTAGTTCCTGACAGTTACTGAAGAAAATCATGTGGCCTAGATATGTCAGGAAAGGAAAAAAGGGGGCGTCAGACATGTGATGTCATCAGTGATGTCATCAATGACATTTGTGATGTCATCTTTGATGTCCTGGGTGTTAGGCTTAGCAGTGCACGGTGGTGGCGAGAGTTATGGTTGCTTAGCTTACCATGACTGGCGAATTCCAAGGGTTTTTCGGTTTTACTTGGAACCATAACGTCCCTTTAACAAAGTTTTTTCACTGAATTTCATAGGTTTTTAGTAGTGCAACTTAACCATAACGTCCCTTTAACAAAGTTTTTTCACTGAATATAATTATATATATATATATATATATATATATATATATATATATATAGCATCTGGATGTTCCACATTGCATTTTAGCAAACTAAGACCCCATGAGTGAAAGAGATGAAAGTGTGGCTCAGTAGAAGAAAACAAATGATGAAGAGGGAGGAATCGAGACAGCTCAGACAGTCAGGCCCGGTTTCAAGGGTTGGGGCAGCCAAGAAACTGGTTAACTATTCAAGATTCAAGAAGATACAATAAACGTGACAAGCCAGGTGAGCTCCTGTTGAGGTGCAATGGAAAAACACTAGGAGCCAGGTTTTATTCATTTAATAGTGTTAAATACGAAAGAAAGAGCTCAAGCACAGTCTCCTGCCACATGGCCTAGATGAAAATAGACTTTGGGTAAGCTACATCGAGACTTGAAGATAAGACCATGCTCACATTCACTTCTATTCTCAGGAGCGGCCATACCTTGCAAGGCCCAGTTCAAAGACAATTTGAATGGCAGACAGTAGGAGTGATGATGGATGATGGGATAATTGGGTGGAGAGGCATGATCAGGTCCAACCCACCAGCACCTGGGGTACCAGCTTTCGTGCTGCTAGCAAGTGTAATTTTCCAGAAGGGAACAAGTGTGCCAACCAATCACAGAGGGCCAAATAGCAAAGAGCCCTATAGTTTGAGATCCAATGAAACGTTGTGTATTTCATGACAGCAAAGATGACTTGCACTAGGGGTGGGCATATCTGTCCACATGACCTTAGAGACCCAATCACTATCCTATCCCCATAGAAAGTATACCTAGATGTTCCCTCGCAGACCAACCACAATCCCAAGTACGTTTTCTTATTTTGCCACGTAGTATGACATCAATAATGATGGGTTTTACTATATAACTGTGTTTTTTCATGTAACAAGTTGAGAGACATACTGTGAGACATCCGTGATGTCCTTTGTACTTCCTGTTTTAGATAATTGTTAATAAAACAGCTAAAGTTTGCCAACTTGCTGAGTCGGTCTTATTATTGGTGTAAGAGTAAATTCTGCATCCCCATCCATCCCATATAGCGCTACCTCACTTAAAGGGTCTACGGGTTCAAAGAGTTGCCAATGTACCCTGGACCCACCAGGCATGAAGGTGGGCACATCTGTATTAATGGACCACTATTGGGCGTGTGGTTCAAAGGCCTATATGTGGCTCCCTCTAAATTGGGGAGGCATATGCTCCATAGTAGTAATAAGTGCTCCGGCTCTGGAGGTGCCACAAAGTGAGGTGTAGATTGGTGATTTTCCCCTGATGAGCACAAAAACCATAAAGAAAAGGTCTCTTGCCCTAAAGTACCCGAAGGGAGAATCATTGTTTGGCCAAATCAACCGAGGCCTATGATTACATACAGGGCAAGCATAAACTGTTTGGCAGAACTTCAAAGTACTTTACCTCCTACCTTGCCACTGGCATGCAAGCAGCAACAAGTGCCAAATGGTTCCAAATAACCAGATTGGAGCTGTTGCAAACAATAAATGACACCGTCAAGGGTTTCAATCTGATTAAAGAGGAGTTGAGAGCAATACGATAAATGCCTCTCCAAAATAGGTATGTTCTCAATCTCATCACAGCCATGGAGGGTGGCATTTGCACCTGGTTAGGCTCATCTTGCTGCAGACGCACACCAGCAAACGATGGACAGAATGGGTCGCTTACAGAGGCCATAGCGGCCGTACAAAAGCTACACACTAAAATGGTGAGGTGGAGGACTTTGAGAATGATGATTGGTTTAATTACTTTTTTCATGGGTGCCCACCTGGTTGGCAAACACATTCAAAATATTACTGGCTATACTGGTACTGGTCCTAACAGCCTTTTGTATTATATAAATAGCACTGAACAAATGTAAATAGACCAGCCAAAAAGCACTGAAAATTAGACAATAATAGTAAATGTGGGTGATGAAATACACAGATATGCACAAACAGATGAATCACCCCATATTTACCCAATGGAACATCCTATCGGACACCGTCGGACAATGTTTGCATGTTCTGTTGGCCCCCACAACTACATCGAACATTGGGTGGATTAGGGATAGGGACTGTGTTTTTATGACATGCAGTCCAGAGGAATTTTGTAGCATAAGGAGGAGACCTGATGGGGCCATGAAAATATGTCTATCAAAGGATGGCTTTGATGGGACAGGCAGACATGAGGGGGTGGTCTGTGATCCGTCCAGAGGGGGGAGTGTAATGGGGCAGATAAACACCAACTCCAGCCCCCACTCCTTATCATTACCGTACAGGTGAGAAACGATACCAGCTGAGGCAGCCTGCTGCCCCACGAGTCTATGGGTGAAATACAAGACAAACTAAGACAGAGTCCATGTAAAAATGATTTAACCAATCAATGTATAAGCTCTGCAATAAATAATTAGTTAGGTTGTGTGACACTAGTAGGGATTATAGTTAAATAGCAGAAAGCACAAATAGTGTGCTGTATATAGCATAGAAGGGAGGAGGATTCCGGAATACCAAGAGAGGGACTCACTTCACTGATAGCGAAGATGAATTTATAGGCAGGTAAAATGCAGCATACCTGGACAGGGAATCCAACCTATGGCAGATACACAAGGTGAATGTAACATGACCAGAGATGAATATAGGTCACCAATATGGACGTGAGAGTGCAGGAGTAGAGCCATTTTCCCTGCACAGAGGCCGCAGCAGGCTTAAATGTTAGCAAAGCCTCAGATGAGATGCTAAATACATGAAAACAAATTTATTTTAGAAGCTTTGAAGCTGCCTAGACAGCAGTTCATAGCGAGCGCCTAGGTTAGGAACACGGAAAGGAGTAATGGGTGTGCAGAACGCAGGGATGAGATAAATGTTCCCAGGATGCAAAGCAGTAGTCTGTTAAGTTATTTGAATTAATAGGAGCACAGACAGCCGTTGATGTCGAGGTGCATTAGAAAAGTATGCCAAAAGACTCCATAAAGAATATGTGAAGGGTGTCCCAAGTGGTCACAAGGGGCCTCATTACGACCCTGGCGGTAAGGGGTTTACGCCAGCGTTAGCTGCGCCGACCCCTTACCGCCAATTACGAGGTCCCTTAGCGCCATGGCGCTTTTAACACCTGCTAAGGGACCATGGAGTTAATTACGCCACCGTAATTTACGGTGGCGTAATTAACGCCTTCCCCACTCCCATTATGCCCTATGGGGCAAAAATGGGAATGGGGAAGGGTAAATGGGGATTGGGGACTTACCGCCCCGCCGACCTCGGAATGGGGCGGTAAGTCCGCCAACCACCATGGCGTAAACGTAGTTTACGCCATGGTGGTAAAGTCACGGCCCAGGCGGTAACTTACCGCCTGGGTCGTAATGAGGCCCAATGAGTACAGCATGTACGTTAGAGTTAGCTAGAAAATCAGTAAATAGGAGGAAAATCATTCTCCAACATGGTTTCCCTAACACATGATCAACACATGAAGAACACTGTTTATTCATTACGTGACAAGTACAGATAAGATACTTGTTGAACTCCCTAGCACAAACACAGATACAAGATGATCCACAAGGCCAAATACAAAGGAGCAGATAGAGCACATGGCCTGGGAATGATGGGGAGTGCTTCTTATTGGAATTATTGCAGACCATCGACTTCTCTTACACCACCATATGTCTTCCTCATATCTTGACGTCTCGTCAAAGTGTACAAGGTTGGTGAGTAAATGGCCAACCAATGAAAATCCCTCTTGCCACACAGCCTATAATGAACAGAGCCAACAAATCAAGTGTAATTGTAATGATGTAATGAAAGTAGTATCTGTAATGTGCTGAGCCCAAGAGGGGCAATCAGATATGTCTAACCCAATCATATAACTAACACCTCTCTACTCTATGTGTAGTTTACAATGTTAGCCAATCAAAATGAAGCCACTGAGGATGTGCTTTTGGTTTAACAGCTTCTCACACTCATTGTAATACCTTGAGCTCCTTGTATGCTGTACAGACCGAGTTTCAATGCTTTGAATAAAGATGTTTTTTTTCCGAGCACTTTGAGTACATCATTATTGAGTATTGTTTTTTATGCTATTGAGAATTTGGGCCTTCTTTTACAGCTGATACTGGCATAGATAGATTATGGCTGCAGCTTCATGCAAGTGATTTACCTTTACATATTGGCATAGATTGTGTTTGCAGCTTTGTGAAAATGATTTAGTGACCATATTGGCATATATCCAGGACACTGCTGCATGAAAGTGACTTACAATGGCAATGCCAGCATATGTTGTGGATACAATGTTTGCTGGAAAAGTGTCATATACATTATGTAAAATGCTCCCATGTACTAATGGTGACATAGCATTTACTGTAATTTTTTAGGTTCACCATAGAAAACAATTGTGAATGGGATTGCTTTTACCTCGTTTGTCTAAAGAAAAGTGCTGTAAAATGGGAATTATCAGCATATTGTTTTAAAAAAATGTTTATGGGAAGAATGTGCAAGAGCTGCTGTGCATTACTTAGAGCCTCTTGCTACACTTGGTGTCTCACGCTAATTGGTAGATTTTAACATCCTGCAACTACAAATATTCACCTGCCGGCACGGACCCTGGATCATTTCCAATGCCCGTGCCCTTTAGAAGCTGCCAATCCTCTGCTATGAAAATCTGCTACCACCACAACCATGTGCAGAATAATTGTATTGCCTTCGCATAGTGGTGGCTGGCAGGTTTTTCGTGCTAGGTAATGTATATTGGGAGACAAAGCTAGTGTATAGATGCTAGAGATAAAGAACCCTTTAAGTCAGGTGGAGGAGGGACCAGTCGCAGTTAAAAGATAAAAATCAATTTTAATAATTAGTTGTAAAAATTAAAACACATAATTAAATTAATGGTCCACAATACAATACTTAACATCCAATATAAAACAAGGGATAACGTAACAGGCTTAGATAGCAAGTTAAGACAAGTTCACAGAAAAAAACTTACACAATTGGCACTTATAAAACAAATAGTGGTGTACCAGGTTCTATTAGAATTCAATGTATCTTAGATTTGGGTCTCTGTTTTTAGTCCAGAGAATTGTCTCGACATGTTTCTGTTCTTAAAACATAGGTGTGGAACATTCATCAGGAGAAAGTAGTTATTACGACATAATCTAATTCTTATTGGATTGTAATTATAATCAGCATCTGTCTCATAGCATCTGTGGGGTTAAAAACACATAAAACAAAGGGTCAGCTTGTAAATAGCTAGATACTTAGATGAGTTCAAATGAACTAGGGCACCAATATACAAGGGATATTGTTATATGTTGCTTATATGTTATATGTTGCTGGTGGGGGCTCTCTACTTCCGTCGGTCAGTAGGTGTAGGAGGATGAGTCAGTCCTACAAAGTATATTTAACACTTTAAGCATAATCAATTGCTAGTAAAATAGCCTAATGTGTGCTCTCAACACAAAAGCAGAATAAGTGGGCTATCCCGCTGTGATTGGCTTAGTTTACAGTGGGATTGAATGATTGTGGCATAACAGGGGAGTGGTGGAAAGCCTTCCCGTGGTGAAGAGGAGGTATGGTAGCTAGTAACAATATAGATTGGCGTATAAAAGAGTGATCACTGTCCTTTAGAGCACTGATGCTCAGGTAGGTGGTGCATTAGCCAGATGATAATCATGCAAATTATAGGAATAAGAGCCGGTGGTGAGCGTTAGGCGAATATAGAAGAGACAGTTATCAGGGTGGTTATTAGTGGTGTGAGTCTCCTTAGTGAATGGAGCGTCTACAAATGTATAGCGAGTCCGTTCTTGTCATCATTAGTAATATTGCAACCTAAGTATACACGACGGGTAGTTAAAAGGAGTAAAACCTGTAGACTGGAACATAAGGTGTCTGGTAGTTGGTTGATAGCGAAAATGAACATCCGTGTTTGATCGATGGAAAATAACAATCAGAGATAGCTGCCTTGCGGGAATGGATCCCTTGCTCGTCGCTGTAAAAAAGCGAGAGGGAGCGAGTTAAGTCCGAGAACCAGAATTAGATTTCTGTTTAGTGAGAGCAAGAAAGTGCACATCGTTCATATCTCAGGAGGGCTTACCTAGTGATGAGTAAAAGTGGCGTTCTGTGTCACGAAATGGTCAGCAGAGCTCCGTGTGGACAACTGGTAACACGAGGCGGCCGATGCGTTGGGTTGTCATGGAGACTCGGGAAGTCCTTTCTCCATGTTAGTATCACGAAGTAAAGCAGTGAAAGTGACGTTACAGTGGCGGCCATATTAGAATGGAACAAAGATTTAAGGAAAACACTGTAGACGTGGTTAGAATCGTGCAGGAGTGACCCTGAGAGAGAGGTGTGGAGTATATAATTATATATACACAGGCTCTAATAATACTCCGGCTAGTAAGATAGTATAAGTGCACATAGAGGATATTACGTAGGGGCTAAAAGGCGAATGTAATGCAGAAATGCATATGTGAGTGATGGAAAATAAAAGTAATGAATGGAGCAAGGACTACGTGGTGCAGTAAGGGAGGTCGGAGAGACTGTCGTGCCTGTGGGAACTGGAGAAGAAATACTAAGTAAAAGGATATGTACAGGTATAGGTCTCAGTAGTAAAGTGTGTGTATAAAGGGAAGGGTCCATATAGAGGTTAGTAGAGAGGCATGAAAATATGACGTGCATAGGACAATGGTACCTTGTACTTAAAGGATTATATATTGTACAATTCGATGGGTTCGTTCAGACCTTTGACATCGCTATGTAGAGTGTAAATAATTTTTTGTTCCATTTCCAAAAAGTTTCTTTTCACGTATTTCATGATTAGTCCCTTTAAGGGACAACAGTACTGTCCATGTAAAATCTTCATGGTTGTGTTAGGACACCACCTTCTCTTACCGGTGGGTATCCCTTGAGGGGCTCCCTTGGTGCCAGGCGCCACTGGGGATTGTATCCCCGCTACCGTTGGTGGGAGCTGCAGGGATATGGGGCATCTCCTCCTCGCTTGGGAGCATTCCACCGGCCCCCGACTGACGCGCATGTGCAGTCGAGCGACGGCGCGAGGCTTGCGTTGCAGGCCTCGCTTCCGGTTTCCGTGCATGAGCAGTCGGGTGACGGCGCGAGGCTTGCGTTGCAAGCCTCGCTTTGGCACCTTGGGCACGCTCCAGGAGGCGTTGCCTGTCTGGACTCGCTTTCGCAAGGACTTCCTCATTAGCGGTCGGGTTGGGAGCCAGTTGCGTCTCAACGCGGCTTGGTTCCCGACCCACCGTTTCGCTCCGGAAGATTCTGCTCGTTCAGAACCTTGTTTTTCCCTGTCAGCCTGTTCTTGCCCTTCCCGTAGCCCACTGGGAAGGCCCTGTTCTGCCTCTGGACCTCCCTGCCTTGATCTGCCTTGTTCCTCCTGTCCCTGCCTCCCCTCTGCCCAGCTCCTTTTGCTTGGTTTCTCCCTTTTGTTTCCCTGCCTGGATCCTGTTCCCTCCTCTGTTGGCCACCCAAGGGGCTCTCCGTTATCACTGCCTGATCCCGTCTGCTTCCTCCTGGCCAGAACCTCCCTTGGTTGGATCCCTCGTCCTTCCTGTCGCCAGCATCTGTTTTCCTCCTACAACTGCATCAGAAGCTGGACCAACTCCTACCTGCTCAAGTGGACAATTGGACGGCCTTCCCTGTCAGTGCTTGCACTGTTCTGGCGCCACATTAATCTCCAGGGTAGTGCCTTGACTGTGGCATCAGGAGTTAGTTCCCCTTCAACCCTGTGCCAGTAGGGTGGGAGTGGGGCTGGCTTCTGGCGTTACCATTCTTCGGACCATCATCAATTGACAGCCTGGCATCTCCACAACGCGCATCCTCTGGAAGATCAGGTAAGCCACGTCAAAGGGACGCACATCTTGACAGATTAAGACGCCTTACTACCCGCCCAGGACTGGAGATGGATGAAATGAGGACCCTGAGACTAGAGCTGACTGCATTACAACAAGAGAACGCGGCTTTGCGGCAGATGGTCGCTCAAGGAACCGGCAGTTCATCACAGGCAGAGGCTGCCATGGCCCATACAATGCCACAGAAATTTGACGGTGATCCGAGGTGTGTGGCAGAATTCTGTAATCACTGTAAGATACATTTGCTGTTTCGTTCCTCCCAATTCAACCAAGATAAGGCTAAGATCGGCTACATCCTTGGAAACCTGACCGGAAACACCTTGGCTGGGTAACACCCTTGGTCGCTGCTAACAGCCCTATTCTAAGTGATTTCGGTGCCTTCGAGAAGGCGTTCTTGGAGGTTTTCCAGTCACCTAATCTGGCGGCCACAGCACAGAACTAATTGGTGGATCTGAGACAGGGATCAAGCGACATTTTTACATACATTAGTCATTTTCGCCAGATTGCTGCTGATTCACTATGCCAGAAATAACCCAGAAGACACTATTTCGATGAGGATTAAGAGAAGAGTATAAAGATGAATTACTGCACATACCGGAACCCGATACCTTACAAGCTCTTCTGGACCAAGTTCTCCTGATTGATCATCGACTGACGGAACGCAAGGGTGAGAGGCGACGATACGAAAGAACAATCCCAAGACCACTGTCGATGCCGATTGGGATACCAGGTACCACTGAGACCGGTCCGGAACCGATGCAACTGGGTGCCATGAGAGGGCCACTGACTGAAGCTGAGAAGAAGCGCAGAACAGATCAACGTCTGTGTTTGTATTGTGGGGTTGATGGACACTTCCTGGGTACCTGTCCTCGGCGACCCTTGAGAAAGTCAGAAAACTGAAGGGCCTGTCGTGTATTGGGAAGGTTACGACAGGCCTTACATCCGCAACAGTCCTTCCTGACCCTGAGGTCATCCTGCAACCCATGCAGCCCGCGGTCTTGATGGCATTAAAACTCAAGGTGGCCTGGCAGAGTAAGTCTGTGGATACATTCGGTCTCGTGGATTGTGGGGCCTCTGGTAACTATCTGGATGGGGATTTCGCAATGAGGAACAGCATACCCCTTCACACCAAAGAACACGCCTCATTAGTAGAAGTAATCGACGGAACTCCACTGGCTTCGGGATCTATTCGTCAACACTCTGGTCCTTTACAACTCCGGATCAATGGACACCAGGAAATCATATCATTGGATGTAATAAAATCCACAACATATCCCATTGTTCTTGGATTACCTTGGTTGCTGCAGCATAATCCCAAGATCGACTGGGGAACACGGACTCTGACGTTTGACTCCGCTCTCTGTGCTAGAGATTGCGCTACTACAAGGAACATCCCAAGATCCCTGACAGCCACAGTAAACATGGAAGGAAACGGAATACCTAGGGTTTGCTTATTGGAATCCGTCCCATCTGAATATGTGGCATCCCGCGACGTGTTCTCGGAACCTGGGGATATACCACTACTTCCCCATAGGTCTTGTGACTGTTCCATCAAACTTTTACCTGATTCAGTCATCCCACATGGGAACGTGTATTCTTTAACCCCCAAGGAGAGAGAGGCATTACAGGAATATCTGGAAGAATGTTTACGTAAGGGATATATTGTTCCCTCCAAGTCCCCAGCTGGATTCCCGTTGTTTTTCGTTAAGAGGAAAGAAGGATCTTTACGCCCCTGTGTGGATTACAGACAACTGAACGACATCACATGGAAGGACAGGTACCCCCTTCCTTTGATCCGAGACATCATTGAATCCCTTCGCTCAGCTCGTATCTTCTCCAAACTGGATCTTCGAGGAGCTTACCATTTGGTTCGGATAAAACCCGGGGATGAATGGAAGACAGCCTTTAAGACACCATCAGGGCATTACGAATACCGGGTTATGCCATTCGGCCTATGTAATGCTCCAGCCGTCTTCCAACGATTCATGGATGAGATCTTTGCGGACCTGATCGGAGTTACTGTCTGGGTTTACCTGGATGACATAATGATTTTTTCCTCGTGCCAAGAGGACCACGTCTCTCATGTGAAGGAAGTACTCAGTCGACTGTCCTCAAACCATCTTTATGCCAAAGCGGAGAAATCCCTATTCCATCAAGACAGTATAAAATTCCTTGGTTATGTAATCAATGACTCCGGAATTCAGATGGATCCCGCTAAGGTATGAGCTATACTGGAATGGAGGCAACCCCATGACGTGAAGTCCTTACAACGTTTCTTGGGTTTCGTCAACTTTTATCGACGGTTCATCCCTCATTTTTCCCAGTTGTCGGTTCCTCTAACACATTTAACAAGCAGCAAGGTGCCATTTGTTTGGGAAACCGAGGCCACGACCGCATTCAGAAGCCTTAAGGAAGCGTTTAGCACTTCTCCTATCCTACACCATCCAGATGACCTGAAAGCATTCATTGTTGAGGCCGATGCGTCCAATTTCGCCATAGGGTCCGTGCTACTACAAAGGGATCAAGGATCGGGAACGAAATTCCCAGTGGCGTACTACTCCCCCAAGTTAAGTGCCAGCGAACGCAACTATGCAGCTGTTGAGAAGGAGCCCCTGGCTATTAAGGCGGCATTCGAAGAATGCCGACATCATTTACTGGGCGGAAGGTATCCAGTAGAGGTCCGTACTGATCACCGCAACTTGCAGTATCTCCGTTCCTTACAGTGTCGGACTTCCCGCCAGGCTAGATGGGCCTTCTTCTTCTCACACTACGATTTCACCATTACTTATATACCCAGTTCCCAGAATCAGAAAGCGGATGCACTTTCCCGCTCGCTTGAGGATAACGTCGAACATGACTATTCGGATCAATCTTTAATTGCCTCAAAGCATTTCTTGTCTTACATCTCACCTTTTCTGGATTCCATAGCTCAAGGGACCTTGGCTAGCCCTGAACGGAGAACCCTGCTAAAACAACCACAAATTAGGGAAAAGGGCGGTATGCTTTACTATGAAAACCGGTTGTTCATTCCCACCGCTTCATTACGGACTGCTATCCTACAAGGATTCCATGATTCCAAGCTCGGAGGACATCGGGGAATACGGTCCACCCAGGAACTGATAGCAAGGCAATTCTGATCACCAGGGTGCGCCAACCAGACCAGACGGTATGTGGAAAGCTGCCCAATCTGTGCCCAGACTAAGATACCACGAAGAAAACCCCTGGGACCATTGAAACCCCTAGAAACCCCATCCTATCCCTAGCGTACCATCGCCACAGACTTCATCGTCGATCTCCCTCCATCTGAAGGCAATACTTGCATCATGGTCGTCATAGACTGTTTTACCAAGATGGCACACTTCATTCAGGAATCCCTGCTGCGGTCCAAATGGCCCAAGCCTTCCTTCACAATATCTATCGTTTGCATGGACTTCCTGAAAAGATCATCTCCGACCGTGGATCGCAGTATATATCATCCTTTTGGAGCCAACTATGCCACCATCTTGACGTCCAACGGGCCCTTAGTTCTGGCTACTACCCACAGACCAAGGGCCAGACTGAGCATACCAACCAAACGCTAGAACAGTACTTACGCTGTTATGCCAATGCCACTCAAACCAATTGGTCAGCCCATCTGAATCTAGCCGAGGTGGCATATAACATTGCTGTACATTCGGCTACTGGAATGAGTCCTTACCAATGTTCTTACGGATTTCACCCCAAACTTTTCGCTTTTGGACCAGTCCTGTCGAGTACCGTGCCTTCCGCTGATGAAATCGTATCCAGGATCCAGAAAACACATGCCCAGGCTACTAGGGTCCTTGCCGAGGCTCGCGAGCGCATGAGGGATCAGGCAGACAGACTACGGAGTCCCACACCCGCTTTTTTGGTGGGGAATCGGGTTTGGCTTTCTTCTAAGAACCTACCAGCCCGTAACTTGCCCACTAAACTTGCTCCCTGTTACTTTGGGCCTTTTTTGATCACGAAACGGATCTCATCAGTGGCATTTCGGTTACAGTTGCCGTCGTCTTGGCGGATACATCCTGTTTTTCATGTTTCTTTATTGAAAGCTTACCTCCCAGATCCCTATGGTCGTTCAGGGTCTCGTCCCTCCGCTATTGATGTGGATGGGGTGCCAGAATTTGAGGTTCAGGAGATTTGTGATTCGCGGATCCGGCGGGGTGTGCTTCAGTTTTTGGTGGACTGGAAGGGTTATCCTGCTTCTGATCGTACCTGGGAGCCTCGAGGGAATGTGCACGCTCCCCGTCTGGTCCGCAAATTCTTTCTTCCCCATCCCTGGAAACCTGGGGCTCCTGGCCTTTCTGAGAGGGGGCATAGTGTTAGGACACCGCCTTCTCTTAGCGGTGGGTGACCCTTGAGGGGCTCCCTTGGTGCCAGGCGCCGCTGGGGATTGTATCCCTGCTACCGTTGGTGGGGGCCGCAGGGATATGGGGCATCTTATCCTCGCTTGGGAGCATTCCACCAGCCCCCGACTGACGCGCATGCGCGGTCGAGCGACGGCGCAAGGCTTGTGTTGCGGGCCTCGCTTCCGGCTTCCGCGCATGCGCAGTCGGGTGATGGCGCGAGGCTTGCATTGCAAGCCTCGCTTTCGCACCGGGGGCACGCTCCAGGAGGCGTTGCCTGTCTGGCCTCGCTTTTGCGAGGACTTCCTCATTAGCGGTCGGGTCGGGAGCCAGTCGCGTCTCAACGCGGCTTGGTTCCCGACCCACCTCTTAGCTCCTGAAGATTCTGCTCGTTCAGAACCTTGTTTTTCCCTGTCAGCCTGTTCGTGCCCTTCCCCGTAGCCCACTGGGAAGGCCCTGTTCTGCCTCTGGACCTCCCTGCCTTGATCTGCCTTGTTCCTCCTGTCCCTGCCTCCCCTCTGCCCAGCTCCTTTTGCTTGGTTTCTCCCTTTTGTTTCCCTGCCTGGATCCTGTTCCCTCCTCTGTTGGCCACCCAAGGGGCTCTCCGTTATCACTGCCTGATCCCGTCTGCTTCCTCCTGGCCAGAACCTCCCTTGGTTGGATCCCTCGTCCTTCCTGTTGCCAGCATCTGTTTTCCTCCTACAACTGCATCAGAAGCTGGACCAACTCCTACCTGCTCAAGTGAACAATTGGACGGCCTTCCCTGTCAGTGCTTGCACTGTTCTGGCGCCACATTAATCTCCAGGGAAGTGCCTTGACTGTGGCGTCAGGAGTTAGTTCCCCTTCAACCCTGTGCCAGTAGGGTGGGAGTGGGGCTGGCTTCTGGCGTTACCATTCTTCGGACCATCATCAATTGACAGCCTGGCATCTCCACAACGCGCATCCTCTGGAAGATCAGGTACGCCACGTCCCAGGGACGCACATCTTGACAGGTTGTGCTTCTGATGGATGAAATGCTTGACCATGGGGGTGTTTTCAGTTTTGTTTTTTAGGCAGCTTCGGTGCTCCATGATGCAGGTTTTCACTTTGCGGATGGTCTTTCCCACGTAGTGCAGTCTGCATTTGCATGTAATTAAGTAAACTACAAACTCTGTATTACAATTGGTTAGATTCTTTTGGATCCAGCATTTTGAAAGACCAATATCAACTTCTTTACTTTTAGAGGTAAGTTTGCATACTCCACAGGAGGCACATGGGTAGTGTTCAGTGGCATCAAGGAGGCACCATAGGGTGGTCAATATGGGGTAGGGTGTATTTATGCATTTCATTTGCTGTTACTAACTCTATTGCCTATGGTCGTGCTTCTTTTATAAGCAAATATCGGTATAGGAATAGATTGGGTAGCAGTGTTAAAGATTTTCCAGTGTTTTTTGGTGATATTGGTGAGTTTAAAACTCTGGTCCGTAAAGGTGTTAACACAGACAATACGGTCATCCTTAGGTTTAGTAGGTTTTGGTTCTAGTAGAGCTTCTCTATTATTATTAAAGGCCCTTTTAGCTGATTTCCTCACTCGTTTTTTGGGGTAGCCTCATTGTCTTAGTTTTTTACTCAGGGTAGCGGCTTCTGCTTCATATGTATCTTTGTCTGAGCTATTCCTTTTAAGGCGTAAAAATTGGCCAAAGGGAAGATTGTCCCACAAATGTTTAATATGGTGACTGCAATAGTGTAATAACGGTTCTTGTCCGTAGGCTTGTGATATGGGTTGATTTTTAGAACACCATTCTGGGGATAGATGGTAAGGTCTAGGAAGTTGGTGGATTCATTGCTAGCCGCCATGGTGAATTGGAGGTGGGGATTAAGAGTGTTAAGCCATGTGAAGAAGTTATTAGCCTCCGTTTGGGTGCCTTCCCACAGCACGAAAATGTTGTAAATGTACCTACTCCATTCAATGATGTTCTTGATAAAAGGGTTGTTATTGTTGTGGATGTGAGATTTTTCAAATGTCTCGACGTAGAGATTAGCTACACTAGGCACCATGGTGGCCCCCATGGCGGTTCCTTCAATTTGTTGAAAAAAGTTCCCATTGAACTCAAAGTAGTTCTGTTTAAGCGCTAGCTCTACACATCAAAGGATGAATGAGGTAGGAACTGGATGATGATCGTCGCGTGTGAGAAGGATTTCTTATATAGTATCCAGTGAGGCTTGTTGAGGTATGTTGGTATAAAGAGAGATTATGTTGAAACCTAGGAACAGACAAGTAGAGGGGTCGAAGTCGAGGTTCTCGTAATTGTTAATAAAGTCCCTAGAGTCTTTTAGGTAGGATTGCATTTTCTGTACATAGATTTTCAAATAATGGTCGGCAAATATAGAGAGTGGTTCTAAAACTGAGTTAATTCCTGCCTATTGGTCGTCCTAGAGGGTTGAGAAGGGTTTTATGCACTTTAGGAAGACTGTAGAACGTCGGGATACTTGGTTTTTTGTTGTGTAGGAAGTCAGCTTCTTGTTTAGAGATCCATTTGTGATCTTTGGCCTTAGAGATCTTGCCTGAGATTAATCGTTGAAGTTCTTTGGTAGGGTCCTGTGTTAGCGGGCGATAATGGTGAGTGTTACTCAATAGTTTATCGCATTCTTTGATGTAATCAAGACGGTTGAGGATCACAATCCCTCCGCCTTTATCAGCCCTTTTGATGATGATTGAGTGGTTTTTAGATAGGGAATCAAGGGAATTCTGCTCTATTTTAGATAGATTTTGAAAAGGTCGTTGCTGGTTAGCTTCAAGGGAGGCTAATAGAACCTGGTACACCACTATTTGTTTTATAAGTACCAATTGTGTATGTTTTTTCTGTGAACTTGTCTTAACTTGCTATCTAAGCCTGTTACGTTACCCCTTGTTTTATATTGGATGTTAAGTATTGTATTGTGGACCATAAATTTAATTATGTGTTTTAATTTTTACAACTAATTATTAAAATTGATTTGTATCTTTTACCTGCGACTGGTCTCTCCTCCACCTGACTTAAAGGGTTCTTTATCTCTAGCATCTACACACTAGCTTTGTCTCCCAATATACATTGACTACTATCCACCCGGATATAGACAAAGTAAACACTGCTAACTTGTTGAAGTCAGTGCTTTACCGGGTTTCCTCCCTTGATAATTTAATTTTCGCGCTAGGTGCCACCCATCTTGTTTCTACACAGGGTGAAAGATGTACAGTTTGATTACAAAATGTTCTGACATATTTCACCTAGTGCACTGCGCAGCAAGCCCCTGTGGCGGCATTATGATCGTGTGACTTGCTTATATGTGGTCTGTGGCGTGGCCTGTGCTTCCTCTTATAGCTTGGGAGCCCCCAGCAGGGTTTGTAGTCATGCCCCACATTTGTGTGATAAGCCACTGGCTGCACAGTGTTCACTGTTCATGCGTCATGTGCTTCCTATGTACATGATATAATACCCAGAGGTTTCTAAGCGGGGACCCGTGGATCGAACCTGTGTTGCTCCGTGTTATCTGGTTTCCATGGCGAGCACATTGATGCTGAGCTATCCTCCCAAGACATAGCAGTAGCTATCCCCCTATGGCCCCCAGGGAAAGCTGCCACAGATGGCAACCTTCAGACAGGGTCGGATTGGGCCATAAAATTGTCTCGGGCACCAATGAAAAAGTGGCCCACAGTTGTAAATGACTATTCATTCCTTTTTTGGCACTGTTTGAATAGTATACAAGGGGGAGGTTTTTGATAAAATGCAATGCAAATTGTGCATTTTAAAGAATATTATTCAGCAACACTGGTCAAAACAACTAGCCGCATAGCAAAGTGACTCATCAAACTGTCCCACATTAGCCAAAAAATTGTCCCGCTTTGACAAAAAAAATTGTCCCACACCAGCATTTTGTATTTTTGGCTCGGCCATGGGCCTACTGCCCTATAGGCCAGTCCAAGCCTGCATCCAGACCATGGCTTGCAGGAGCTGAGTACGCCGCTTGGAATTCTCCTTTGGTTTCTCTGGCTGCAGTGATTGTTTTTGGCAAAAACCAGACAAAGCAGAGTCTTCAGCTCTGTGAGAGCGAAGCAAATGTATAAGGTCTTAAAATAAATAGACCACATTACAAAGCGAGAAACATTTTCTAAAACTAAAAACCTCCTGTTGATGTAGCCTACTGTATGTTTATTTTGTTAGTGGGAATGTAACGCCATTAACCATCCATATTAATAAGCCGCATTACAAGACCCGAGGATGTTTTATGTCAAGTTAGCCTTTGTGAGGTGCTTTTAGGATCTCATCATTTTGCATTCTGGTACATGTAGTCCTGTTTTCTATATTGACAAAATACCTGTATCCAGGACAATTAAAGATGCAACAGGAAAATGTGCACTGTAAAGCACACACATGTGCAAACTGTGCAACCAGAAAACATGAGTTCACAGCTAGGTTTCCCCTTTGACCAATCTCTGTGACCCTGAGCAAATCGCTCTACGTAATGGGTGCCATTTTCTTTGGTTGCCAAAACTGGGATTACCTAGAAATTGTACTACAGTGTTTGCTTCCTGTAAGATAATGATATGTATCATGTATGTAGTGCACATCACATGCTTCATCCTTGCTCCTGGCCCCCTCACTTATGAGCCAAGGTACCCTTCTATCAGAAAAGTGAAATACATTAAAAGCTACATTTGGTTGGTGATTGGGATTGCCTGGGCCTAGACTCTGTATGGAATTCTGCTAGCCTGATTGTTTCCCCCCGGCAGCCTTGTGACAGTGTCCATGAGGTCTCCACCTGCTACACCGTTTGTGATTGAGGTGGAGGAGAAGAAACTCTTTGTAGGCATCGGGGTGCTTGCATAATCCTGAGGCTTTCAACTGTACCTGCATTGCTTTACTTTTTCTCCCCTCTTTCCCGTCATATAAGGCATGTGTGAGCCCACCACTGCTCCCACCTTTGCCTGCTGGGGGACTGGGTTCCAGTGGTGGTTATGACTGCAATGTCAGGGTGATAAATGTCGATGGAGTTTGGGATTAAGGAGGATTTAGAATATTGAAATCGTCGGCCCTCTAGAGCTCGAGAGGTTAGAGGGGGAGTTGGAAAGATAGGGGAGGTGGAGGAAAGGCTCCAAAGCGGGCCGAGTCATAGATGAGCTTGGGGCCGGTAGCGCTAAAGCGTGCAGAGTGGCGGTGGTGCATTTCAGGAGTCATGCAAAGGAGAAGAATTGGATGAGAGGAGGTCCAGAGAGGGTGGGATAATACAATAGCAAGCATGACATCCCTATGACAAGGGACTGTGTTGGGTGGAGGGTGGTTAAGGTGAGGCAATAAGGGCATAACAGCAGTAGTGATCACGCAATTGATAAAAGGCAGATAGCGACGACTGCAATTAAGTACCTAATGTGCCTCATTACAACTTTGCCAGTCAGGACTAAATGGCAGTTCTTCCGGCAATGGCATTTTTTCCAGAATGGCAAAGCACGAGTCTGCCGGCGGAGGCTGGTAGATCAGGCCCCCACCGGCAGATAAATGCCTGAACCACTGGCACTGGTAATGCCGGTGCCGGTGATTCAGTAAATCCCATCCCATGAAGTCCTATAGGACTCAATGGGAAAGGGAACATACTGGGGGTCATTCCGAGGTTGGAGGTAAGGGAAAAACAATGCCGGTACAGGATTACCGGCATCGCTTACCGCTACGGGCTATTCTGACCAACCAGACCGCTATTAACGGCACAGTAAAGTACAATGCCGTAAATAGCGGTCTAGAGGCGCGCGTGCGACATACCATGCTGATATTAGCGGCATGCCATTAACCGGAGCTGATCCCAAGTAATGCGGACATGCAAATAACGGCCTCCTGAAGCCTGAAAAGTACCTTACCGGCATGGAATAAATACCGGCATCTCAGAGATGGTGTTAAGAACCCTGAGCAGTGTTTCCAAGAGCCACAGGTGCACACAATCAGCACAGGTGGAGGCAATGGAGTCTGGCACAGCACAAAAGGAGCACACCCACACACCACACACCCTCCCACACCAAGATGATACCAATACTAGTAGCATTACTGGAGCTGGAGGCCCTGCTTGCAAGGCAGCATCAACAACAACAACAACCACAGCCCCCACCACAGAGGATACACAGGAGGAGAAGGAGGGTGAGACAGGCCCAGCTTGCCCCACCAGTGCAGCCACCGTTACCACGCCAGCAGCCCCCAATCCCTTGCATCAGAGCCACCCGCTTCAACCTAACACCAGAGCAGATCCACACCCTGCACCGGCTTGACCGTGACACCATCACCACCATAGTGGACCTGATACATGACGACATAGTCAGCCTCATAGAAATACACACCGCCATCCCCCCTCTACTGAAGGTAGTGTCTGTGCTCCACTTCCTTGCCACAGGCACCTACCAGCACATGCATGGCATATGACAAACCTTATTTTCCTGGATACTGAACCAAGTGCTGGATGCCCTCCTCAAGCACACAAGGTACTACATATCCCTACCACAGACTCCCCAGGAAATATTCGATACAAAAGTTGCCTTCCATGCACTGGCAGGCATGCCAAATTGTATAGGTGCCCTTGACTGCACCCACGTGGCGTTGGTGGTCCTGTATGCCATGGAGGTGGCGTATCGCAACTGCAAGCACTACCACTCCATCAACGTGCAGATGGTATGCAACATCAGCAAGATGATCACACAGTGCTGTGCCCGATATCCAGGATCAACTCATGGCTCTTTGGTCCTGCGGAACTCCACGCTACCACGCTATATGGAGCGACATGCTGGACGACGTGCCTGGCTACTTGGTGAGTTGCCTGACTGGGCCATGGCAGTGTATTGGGGTTGTGAGGTGGGTGCCTGCATACTCCACCTGGGTGGGAAGTGGGGGGGGGGAGATGCATACTCCACAGGGGTGGGAAGTGGGGGGGAGATGCATACTCCACTTGGGTGGAAATGTTGACGCCAGTGCACAATGTGCACCTCACCGAACACTGTGCCCCAGAGCCAGTGAAACGGCACATGACTATCAAATCCCACAGTGATGAAGTAAGGCCGACACCTAACACTGCATGACTAACAGGTGACCAGGCCACATCCTACAACACATGCACCACTCATCGGCGGCCCTCACACACCGTAAGGGCATCTAGCACTATGCACTGCATATGCACTATGTTGCTGCCTCCAGCATATCACCACACAGGAAAAATAAATGGGTAAGTCCCGGGGTTTTTTGTTTAAGGGGGATTGAGCAAGAAAAGGGACTATTCATATAGTGTAAACAAAAAGAACATTGCTCAATTACCTCTCTCTTAGTCCACCTTATAGGCTAGTCAGATGGAAACTAAATAAGTTTGGGTAAGTTATCTATTTCATTTACCCACAGTACATATGTATTGACAAAAAGATTTGTCGTGCCAGAATACAGGTGTTAAAAACACATTTTAATCAACAATTAAATTCAATACATAGTGTGGCATTTGCTTTCCACAAGACATTACCACCTTTCGAATATATAAAAAACGTTTAAGAAAGACAATTTAGAAAAAACAAATCCAGAATGATGGCACAATGGTGCCAATTGTGGCTGAAGTTAGTAAGTGACAAATACAATTATGCATAGACATGAGATGTTATTACCAATGTCTATATTCGCAGAGGAGCAAACTATCAGTGTTCAAACAAAAAATACACAAATATTTTGTGTACAAAGACAGCAAGATTTAAAGTGTCTTAGGGATGTCTACATATGTTTCGGCTGAACAGAATTTCATGGACACCTTCCCTGGTGTTCCGCTGTTATTGTTTAAAGCCCTCTTCAGGACAGTACGTTGTTTTAGAAAATTGACAGTACGTTCAATGCTCCCGTCTCCGTTTGGTTGGACTAAAGTATTAAATGTTTTTTTCAGGCCGTAACTTCCTGTTTCGTGATTTGTAATTTTGGACTATTTATCCACTTGGTAACTTCGAATCTGTTTCTCAATAATTCAGGTAACAGACGTGTTTTTGCATTTTTCAATTTCAGGCTCTGTACCTATTGCCACATAGACAGAGGAGAAAAGGAAGAAGACACACAGTTGTCCGATATATTTTTGAAGGCTTTTTGTTTAGTTTTTTCAGAACTAATTTCTCTTATAGAGATATGTTAGTTAACATACCTCCTTGTCGAGGCTTCTTCACGACTTTTTTATGCTGTTGTTTGTTTTGGAAGGAGATTCAAAGGGCCCACGCGCATCGACTTCAACTTTATGAACTCATCTGCCTGAAGAAAACAACACAAACAAAACGGGCAAGCTTATAATTATATTCGTCCCCGACAGAAGAAAGTTGCCATTATCATACATATTTCTGGCCAACTATGTTTGTTTCTCAGTATTCGCTGACTGAATTTTATATTGGCAGTGCGGGCAGCCATGGTGCTGCAGCATTTTTTAACACCTGTATTCTGGCACGACAAATCTTTTTGTCAATACATATGTACTGTGGGTAAATGAAATAGATAACTTACCCAAACTGATTTAGTTTCCATCTGACTAGCCTATAAGGTGGACTAAGAGAGAGGTAATTGAGCAATGTTCTTTTTGTTTATCACCACACAGGACAGTCATCCCTGGGAGTGCATTGAGGTGAGCCTAACAGGGATTCCACAGCGTGTTACTGGTTCTGCACAGCCATAGGAGTGCTGCAAGTCACCATGGTACTGATCAGTGGAGAATTACCAATATTCTAGTGACAACAGCCAACACTCCCTACTACCAAATCTCACAGAACACAACACATCAATGATTTCACTCCATCACTGCTGCATGCATATACAATGCACGTGCAACAAGATGTGAGTGCACACCATAACTCATCCTGAGGATGCTACCCCCTCCATCATCCCATTGCACAGGACACATAGCGGGGCCAGAAATGGGGGCAATGCATCCAGGGACATGTGTGTATGGGCAGAAATCACCTGCTGCCATGTAAGACTAGTACAGTTGTCCACCATGAATGTACAAACACTTACCTTCATTCCCCTCTCATGCAGGTGATGGTGGCTATCCCTTGACGCCATGGCTCATGACCCCTGTCTGAAACCCACAGAACAGGCATGAGGAGGCCTACAATCGTTCCCATACCCATACACGTGTGGTGATTAAGCAGGCCTTTGGCCTGTTGAAGGCACGATTTTGTTGCCTCAGCCGGTCGGGTGGGGCACCCATCTACAGCCATGAGAAGGTGTCCAAGATCCCCATGGCATGTGTAATGCTTCACAATATGTGCATCCGTCGGAACGTGCCCCTGTCCCCCGACATGGGACTGCTACCACCAGATGATGATGAAGGGTAGGAGGAGGAAGAAGGGGCAGGACAGCATCATGGTGCTGATGCACAGGAGGGACATGCCGTGTAGCAAGCATTGATTGGACAATATTACTGACACACAAGTCAGCAGAGGGTGTCATGATATGAGGACATAGGGCACTGGGTGTGGGGATACATATACACTATGCAGTGTCAGATATCAAAAGACACATGCGCAATGATGAATGTCCACACTGGTTTACCTTTGCAACACAAACGGTGTATTGAAATTGAAAATGCCTAAGTGAATAACAAACCCTCCACCACCCCACCCCCTCACCCTCCACACCAACTCCCCCACACCCCCCTCCCCCTCCCCCCCAACTCCCCCACACACCCTCCCCCCCTCCCCCCAACTCTCCCACACACCATCACCCCTCTCCCCTACCCCCCCAACTCCCCAACACTAGTCCCATGGTGTCCATGTAGGCCACATGTGGCTGGTAGGCAAGTTACTTGTGCTCCTGGGGCCAGGCAGAGCCATGTCCCGGGGGCGCTGGGAACGGAGTGACCAACGCAGTGGGCTCGTCCGTGTCGAGTTACTGGTCGATGGGGTGTCCTCATGCTTGGCCTGTTGTGAAGGACGTGCAGCCTCCAGGGCATCGGCAATGTGTCCGAGGACATCACATAGACGGTTGGTGGTGTCCGTCATCACCTGCCACATTGCCCTTAATTCTTCCCGCCACTCCTCCCTTCCCTGCCAATTGTCCTGCATCAGCTCGGTGATGAGGGCGGTGAGCTGCGCTGCACGCTGCGCGTCAGCCGATGGTGTGTCGTCCATGCAGGGGATTGTGCTGCCATGACCTACCAGGGCTTCGCCTGGGGGACTGGGCACAGGATTGGCTTGTTCCTGTGATGGTCCATGGGCACATTGGCCAGGTGTGTCTGGCTTGCCCGAGTCGCTGCATGAGACCTGTTGATAGGAGCTGGCCTCTGGGGCGTGGACGACTGAATATGTGTCCTCCTCTGCCGCTCCACAGGTGGAAAAGGGGCTGTCTACAGATTCCAGGGGGGCTGTGGCTGCAACCTCCCCAGCCACGCTTGACTCCTCAGACCTTGCCGTTGCCGATGTTCCTGGCGCCAATGCAGGGAGGGGTGGGTGCACCCTCCATGGGCCTTGCAGGAGCCGGTGTTGCGCTTCCAGGTGTGCTCTTCCTGGCTGGGATGCGGCGGACCCTGCCTTTGCCCCTGGAGGTGGTGGGACAGCTGGTCTTGTGGTCCTTGCTGTCATTCTCACTGCCTGTGGGTGTAGAAGAGAGGGACGGCATGAGTGATGATTTGAGAGCCAACTTTCATACATGGCTACATTCACATATTCAGTCATTTGGGGGTTATGGGCATTTGGGTATGCAACGGCACTACTTCAATTTGTGGGTGGGATATGCATGCAGGTGTCAGTGTCACTCATGTTGGCTGGGTACTGTGCTGTCTGACTAGCACACTGTCCACAACAGCTGCCCAGTGTGCCTCATGGGATGGGCCACTTTGTGCAGTATGTGTAATGTGCGTTAAGCCCTTGCACTTGGAACTTGCTTGGGTCGCAGTTGCTTCGGCATGCATTTAAGGGGGGGGGGCGCCATGCCGTGACTCCTTGGCCAGGCCTTTCAAGTGTATATCATGGCATTGGCAGTGTTGACTTTGGACACTCACCTCCAACAGCGAACGACGGGGGCCCCACACTCCATGTTGCCGACCCCTTCAATTGATTCTTGGCCGATCAAGCCGGCACACGTCTCCTCCCATGGCATCAGTTTAATGGGGGAACTTGGGCCCCCTCCAGTCTCCTGGGCCTGACTCCGGTTTGCCGAGAGGATGCTCCGCACCCTCAGCCGCAGGTCGTCCCACCGCTTGCGGCAGTCCTTGGAGGAGCGGGGGGTGCTGCCGACTGCGCTCACCCTCTGGGCCACTAGTGCCCAGATGTTTTTCTTCCTGAGCACCGGCTCTCTCCGCATGTCTCCGCTGAAGACGATGTTGGCATGCTCCTCGAGGGTGTCCACCATCATCTGCAATTCGACGGGGCTAAAGCGCTGCTTGCGGAGCCAGGCTGCTCCCTTCTTGGGTGCTTTTGGCATTCCTGGTGCTTCTGTTGGGCTTTTCCAAGGTTCACAATGGTCCCAGGGGTCCTGCCTGGTGAGGATGGCAATGGATTGTGTTTTTAAAGATGGCCGCCGCGCTCCTTCCCGTTCCTGTGCGATGACGATATTTCTGGTTCCGCTATTTAGCGGTGGCCGTAATTTATGGCGACTGCTATTAACAGCCACCGCTATTGTCGCTTTACTCTATGGCGGTAGTGTTATGTACGGTGCGCTTCATGCCGGTAAGGGGTTTTTGGGGCCCTTTTGCGGCATGGCTCTAGGTACTTTACTGGCAAGGCGCAAAGCTTGTGCCCCCGAAGTCATAATAGGCGGCTTTTAGCAGTCTATTACCAGCTCGGACACGGTATTTGCTCCATGCCTGTAATGAACGGTACTTACCTCCAACCTCGGAATGAGGGCCACTGACTCTCCACCACCCGTAATATCCCAATAATACCAGGATAATCGGGTGGCGGAGATGGTAAGTGGAGTTTGCTGGTATCCGGCCAGAATTATCGGCGGGATACTGCAAACTCCTAATAAGGGCCAATGAATAGGTGGCTGATAATTAAATATACAATTGAAAAAAAGTCCTGTAGCAACCAACAGCAATTAAATAAAAGATTGATAGTGATCAATTCAATTTAAATAAAAGAGCGTTAGCAGCCATCACAGTATAAAAAAAGAGTCTGGTAGCCACCAAGTATTTAAATAAGAGACCGTTAGCGACCAGTCAAATTTTAATTAAAGACCTGCAGCGACCAGTACAATTGAAATAAAAGGCCTGATCTTGCGGAATCAAAGGCAGCTGACTAACACCTTTCTTACTGTCATGGGGAACTGAAAAGAAATGTCCTTTTCGTCACCTTTTACCTTCAAGGCGGTCGCCAACTTTACCTTATCACCCCACCATGTCACCAGCCATGCCAGTCACCGATGGCATCCCAGCAGAATCCATCCTCTCGACCATGATCTGTACCCTGCAAGTGAAACCTCTCAGAATCCCTCTGGCATCCACATGCATCAATAGACAGGTGACACACGGTATGCCTAACGTGTGTTAGTCTTCCTTAAACCTACACATTGTCTGAGTGGCCCATGCCCTTCTTTTATTGTTAATGAGTGGGCCGAGGCTCTGAGTCCCTTAATTAGTAAATGTATTAATATGTCCTTGAGAGATTACTTGGTTCCAAAGGTCCTTAAACAGGATCTTGAGCTGTAGGACGTTTCCAGTTATCGCCAATTTCCCCTCTTCATCTGGGGTGAAAGCACGTCCCCCACACCCTCGAGGGACAGAGTCTGCAGCAACATCAACTTCGGAAGCAGACTCTGAGACAAGACCAAGATGGCCGCTGCTTTTTCATTCCCCTCTGGGCTGCCTATACTGCCTGGAGTGGCACGCAGGAAGATCCTGGTACCTGATTGGTTTATTTCCCCAGCAAATACCAAGGCCCGACTGAGCCGTGAGGCGAAATCGGTCCAGTATAAAAGGCCCTCGTTTTTAAGGCCCCATGTCTTTTCCCTGTCCTTGCCTGGGAATTACCCCCCTGACGGATGGTGAACATCTGCCCTCCGCCTCCTGTGTGCGCCCTGGGATGCCCATGCTGCCTCCTCAGGTAAGAGGGGCACATTATCAAGCCCTTTCCTTACTTTGGGCACTAGTCTTGGATTCTACCTGCCTGCTGTCTACTCTACTCTCCTGCGAGAGTGCTCACTCTATTCTCCTCATGCTCCCTCCCGAGCAAATCTCTCACCATGCCTGCCTTGACATGCGATTCTGCAGCTGCCCGCTATCCTGCCTCCTTCACCGCTCTCGTTTGGAACATTTCAGAAACCCCTGAAGTACAGAACAATGTTCACCCGTTCAACATACACAAGCCGCTGTGTCGACATTTAACCCATCCCGTTCTCAGTCATTATGGTTGGTCTGATTTAATACGGCCCCTCATTTCCTAAGGCAATCACCTTGACGTTACCGATGGATCCCATTCCAGTGGCTGCATCCTTTCCACATTGGGTTAACAGATGTACATGAATTCATTAATTAACCTCACATTCGTTCCCAAGAGTTCTACTCACCTCCCATGTTGCAAACATCACTCTGTGTTGCCAGCCGCTCTATTGTTTCTACGGCGTGTGTGCCTGCTGCTGTATCAGCATACCATATTTGCCTTAGTACCAACCAAAACCACTTTCAATGTATGCTATATTGTACTCAAGTGATAGTATTCTGCTGCTGCTTACCTGTATACCCCACCGTCATTCTGCCAGCCTGACCGTCATAGCCTATCTTTATGGCATGACCCCTGCCATGCTGCTTCCCTCTCCCTGATCGTTTGCGTATCTGCTGTGGCCTCCAATCCCAGATTCCTAAGTACGTACTTCACCACCTTCTATATTATGCCTT
This sequence comes from Ambystoma mexicanum, assembly GCF_040938575.1. Taxonomy (NCBI): domain Eukaryota; kingdom Metazoa; phylum Chordata; class Amphibia; order Caudata; family Ambystomatidae; genus Ambystoma; species Ambystoma mexicanum. Next base: position 228,736,815 of record NC_090921.1, on the reverse strand, counting down.
GCATGCATATCTGCCCTAACTCCCCGTAACAAGAGGCAAGCGTTCCCAAGTATGTATTCTATGTACCTGCTATGTCCCCTCTGTGTACTCTGATGTAGTTCCCCGCAACAAGAGGTGAGCCTTCCCAAGTATGCATCCTATGTACCTTCTATGTCCCCTATGTGTACTCTGATGTACCCGCTATGTCCCCTCTATGTACTCTGATGTAGTTACCCACAACAAGAGGCAAGCTTTCCTAAGTATGTATTCTATGTACCTGCTATGTCCCCTATATGTACTCTGATGTAGTTCCCCGCAACAAGAGGTGAGCCTTCCCAAGTATGCATCCTATGTACCTTCTATGTCCCCTATGTGTACTCTGATGTACCTGCTATGTCCCCTCTATGTACTCTGATGTAGTTACCCACAACAAGAGGCAAGCTTTCCTAAGTATGTATTCTATGTACCTGCTATGTCCCCTATATGTACTCTGATGTAGTTCCACGCAACAAGAGGCAAGCTTTCCTAAGTATGTATTCTATGTACCTGCTATGTCCCCTATATGTACTATGATGTAGTTCCACGCAACAAGAGGCAAGCTTTCCTAAGTATGTATTCTATGTACCTGCTATGTCCCCTATATGTACTATGATGTAGTTCCACGCAACAAGAGGCAAGCTTTCCTAAGTATGTATTCTATGTACCTGCTATGTCCCCTATATGTACTCTGATGTAGTTACCCGCAACAAGAGGCGAGCTTTCCTAAGTATGTATTCTATGTACCTGCTATGTCCCCTATATGTACTATGATGTAGTTCCACGCAACAAGAGGCGAGCTTTCCTAAGTATGTATTCTATGTACCTGCTATGTCCCCTATATGTACTCTGATGTAGTTACCCACAACAAGAGGTGAGCCTTCCCAAGTATGCATCCTATGTACCTTCTATGTCCCCTATGTGTACTCTGATGTACCTGCTATGTCCCCTCTTCCCTAAGTATGTATTCTATGTACCTGCTATGTCCCCTACATGTACTCTGATGTAGTTACCCACAACAAGAGGCAAGCTTTCCTAAGTATGTATTCTATGTACCTGCTATGTCCCCTATATGTACTATGATGTAGTTCCACGCAACAAGAGGCAAGCTTTCCTAAGTATGTATTCTATGTACCTGCTATGTCCCCTATATGTACTCTGATGTAGTTACCCACAACAAGAGGCAAGCTTTCCTAAGTATGTATTCTATGTACCTGCTATGTCCCCTATATGTACTATGATGTAGTTCCACGCAACAAGAGGCAAGCTTTCCTAAGTATGTATTCTATGTACCTGCTATGTCCCCTATATGTACTCTGATGTAGTTACCCGCAACAAGAGGCAAGCTTTCCTAAGTATGTATTCTATGTACCTGCTATGTCCCCTATATGTACTATGATGTAGTTCCACGCAACAAGAGGCAAGCTTTCCTAAGTATGTATTCTATGTACCTGCTATGTCCCCTATATGTACTCTGATGTAGTTACCCGCAACAAGAGGCAAGTTTTCCTAAGTATGTATTCTATGTACCTGCTATGTCCCCTATATGTACTATGATGTAGTTCCACGCAACAAGAGGCAAGCTTTCCTAAGTATGTATTCTATGTACCTGCTATGTCCCCTATATGTACTCTGATGTAGTTACCCGCAACAAGAGGCAAGCTTTCCTAAGTATGTATTCTATGTACCTGCTATGTCCCCTATATGTACTATGATGTAGTTCCACGCAACAAGAGGCAAGCTTTCCTAAGTATGTATTCTATGTACCTGCTATGTCCCCTATATGTACTCTGATGTAGTTACCCGCAACAAGAGGCAAGCTTTCCTAAGTATGTATTCTATGTACCTGCTATGTCCCCTATATGTACTATGATGTAGTTCCACGCAACAAGAGGCAAGCTTTCCTAAGTATGTATTCTATGTACCTGCTATGTCCCCTATATGTACTCTGATGTAGTTCCCCGCAACAAGAGGTGAGCCTTCCCAAGTATGTATTCTATGTACCTGCTATGTCCCCTATATGTACTCTGATGTAGTTCCACGCAACAAGAGGCAAGCTTTCCTAAGTATGTATTCTATGTACCTTCTATGTCCCCTATGTGTACTCTGATGTACCTGCTATGTCCCCTCTATGTACTCTGATGTAGTTACCCACAACAAGAGGCAAGCTTTCCTAAGTATGTATTCTATGTACCTGCTATGTCCCCTATATGTACTCTGATGTAGTTCCACGCAACAAGAGGCAAGCTTTCCTAAGTATGTATTCTATGTACCTGCTATGTCCCCTATATGTACTATGATGTAGTTCCACGCAACAAGAGGCAAGCTTTCCTAAGTATGTATTCTATGTACCTGCTATGTCCCCTATATGTACTCTGATGTAGTTACCCACAACAAGAGGCAAGCTTTCCTAAGTATGTATTCTATGTACCTGCTATGTCCACTATATGTACTATGATGTAGTTCCACGCAACAAGAGGCAAGCTTTCCTAAGTATGTATTCTATGTACCTGCTATGTCCCCTATATGTACTCTGATGTAGTTACCCGCAACAAGAGGCAAGCTTTCCTAAGTATGTAATCTATGTACCTGCTATGTCCCCTATATGTACTATGATGTAGTTCCACGCAACAAGAGGCAAGCTTTCCTAAGTATGTATTCTATGTACCTGCTATGTCCCCTATATGTACTCTGATGTAGTTACCCACAACAAGAGGCAAGCTTTCCTAAGTATGTATTCTATGTACCTGCTATGTCCCCTATATGTACTCTGATGTAGTTCCCTGCAACAAGAGGCAAGCTTTCCTAAGTATGTATTCTATGTGCCTGCTATGTCCCCTATATGTACTATGATGTAGTTCCACGCAACAAGAGGCAAGCTTTCCTAAGTATATGTTCTATGCTCCTGATATGTCCCCTATATGTACTATGATGTAGTTCCACGCAACAAGAGGCAAGCTTTCCTAAGTATGTATTCTATGTACCTGCTATGTCCCCTATATGTACTATGATGTAGTTCCACGCAACAAGAGGCAAGCTTTCCTAAGTATGTATTCTATGTACCTGCTATGTCCCCTATATGTACTCTGATGTAGTTACCCGCAACAAGAGGCAAGCTTTCCTAAGTATGTATTCTATGTACCTGCTATGTCCCCTATATGTACTATGATGTAGTTCCACGCAACAAGAGGCAAGCTTTCCTAAGTATGTATTCTATGTACCTGCTATGTCCCCTATATGTACTCTGATGTAGTTACCCGCAACAAGAGGCAAGCTTTCCTAAGTATGTATTCTATGTACCTGCTATGTCCCCTATATGTACTATGATGTAGTTCCACGCAACAAGAGGCAAGCTTTCCTAAGTATGTATTCTATGTACCTGCTATGTCCCCTATATGTACTCTGATGTAGTTCCCCGCAACAAGAGGTGAGCCTTCCCAAGTATGTATTCTATGTACCTGCTATGTCCCCTATATGTACTCTGATGTAGTTCCACGCAACAAGAGGCAAGCTTTCCTAAGTATGTATTCTATGTACCTTCTATGTCCCCTATGTGTACTCTGATGTACCTGCTATGTCCCCTCTATGTACTCTGATGTAGTTACCCACAACAAGAGGCAAGCTTTCCTAAGTATGTATTCTATGTACCTGCTATGTCCCCTATATGTACTCTGATGTAGTTCCACGCAACAAGAGGCAAGCTTTCCTAAGTATGTATTCTATGTACCTGCTATGTCCCCTATATGTACTATGATGTAGTTCCACGCAACAAGAGGCAAGCTTTCCTAAGTATGTATTCTATGTACCTGCTATGTCCCCTATATGTACTCTGATGTAGTTACCCACAACAAGAGGCAAGCTTTCCTAAGTATGTATTCTATGTACCTGCTATGTCCACTATATGTACTATGATGTAGTTCCACGCAACAAGAGGCAAGCTTTCCTAAGTATGTATTCTATGTACCTGCTATGTCCCCTATATGTACTCTGATGTAGTTACCCGCAACAAGAGGCAAGCTTTCCTAAGTATGTAATCTATGTACCTGCTATGTCCCCTATATGTACTATGATGTAGTTCCACGCAACAAGAGGCAAGCTTTCCTAAGTATGTATTCTATGTACCTGCTATGTCCCCTATATGTACTCTGATGTAGTTACCCACAACAAGAGGCAAGCTTTCCTAAGTATGTATTCTATGTACCTGCTATGTCCCCTATATGTACTCTGATGTAGTTCCCTGCAACAAGAGGCAAGCTTTCCTAAGTATGTATTCTATGTGCCTGCTATGTCCCCTATATGTACTATGATGTAGTTCCACGCAACAAGAGGCAAGCTTTCCTAAGTATATGTTCTATGCTCCTGATATGTCCCCTATATGTACTATGATGTAGTTCCACGCAACAAGAGGCAAGCTTTCCTAAGTATGTATTCTATGTACCTGCTATGTCCCCTATATGTACTATGATGTAGTTCCACGCAACAAGAGGCAAGCTTTCCTAAGTATGTATTCTATGTACCTGCTATGTCCCCTATATGTACTCTGATGTAGTTACCCGCAACAAGAGGCAAGCTTTCCTAAGTATGTATTCTATGTACCTGCTATGTCCCCTATATGTACTATGATGTAGTTCCACGCAACAAGAGGCAAGCTTTCCTAAGTATGTATTCTATGTACCTGCTATGCCCCCTCTATGTACTCTGATGTAGTTCCCCGCAACAAGAGGTGAGCCTTCCCAAGTATGCATCCTATGTACCTTCTATGTCCCCTATGTGTACTCTGATGTACCTGCTATGTTCCCTCTATGTACTCTGATGTAGTTACCCACAACAAGAGGCAAGCTTTCCTAAGTACTTATTCTATGTACCTGCTATGTCCCCTATATGTACTCTGATGTAGTTCCACGCAACAAGAGGCAAGCTTTCCTAAGTATGTATTCTATGTACCTGCTATGTCCCCTATATGTACTATGATGTAGTTCCACGCAACAAGAGGCAAGCTTTCCTAAGTATGTATTCTATGTACCTGCTATGTCCCCTATATGTACTCTGATGTAGTTACCCACAACAAGAGGCAAGCTTTCCTAAGTATGTATTCTATGTACCTGCTATGTCCCCTATATGTACTATGATGTAGTTCCACGCAACAAGAGGCAAGCTTTCCTAAGTATGTATTCTATGTACCTGCTATGTCCCCTATATGTACTCTGATGTAGTTACCCGCAACAAGAGGCAAGCTTTCCTAAGTATGTATTCTATGTACCTGCTATGTCCCCTATATGTACTATGATGTAGTTCCACGCAACAAGAGGCAAGCTTTCCTAAGTATGTATTCTATGTACCTGCTATGTCCCCTATATGTACTCTGATGTAGTTACCCACAACAAGAGGCACGCTTTCCTAAGTATGTATTCTATGTACCTGCTATGTCCCCTATATGTACTCTGATGTAGTTCCCTGCAACAAGAGGCAAGCTTTCCTAAGTATGTATTCTATGTGCCTGCTATGTCCCCTATATGTACTATGATGTAGTTCCACGCAACAAGAGGCAAGCTTTCCTAAGTATATGTTCTATGCTCCTGATATGTCCCCTATATGTACTCTGATGTAGTTCCCTGCAACAAGAGGCAAGCTCTCCTAAGTATGCATTTTTTGCACTACACCAGGCACTATGTTTGCCTATTCTGCAACTATGCAATTTGTATGATTCTAGCACTTACTGTAACCATGTCCTTAAGTTAAAGCACCTTGATTCTTTCGGACTTTGTGCGCTATATAAATACCAAAATAAATAATAAATGAAAAATAATACCCAGTTTCTTTTAAAGATCTAACCGGTTAGATAGCTCACAATGACAAGCCCATCTTGAGAACTTCTTCGGAGATCGTTAATCAGGGTTTTGTCCCGGTAAAGGAACAGAGCTTGCACTTGTGGATGTGAAAGACACCCTCCTACAGATCTTGGGTCAGGGGTCACATAGGGTTGCTAACGCCACTTGACTGGTCAGCAGCATTTGGCACCATTGATCATGTCAATCTAGTACACCATGTTAGGGAGGTAGCCTGTATATCATGCACGCCTGTTAGCTGGATCCGCTCGCTGATCAGCAATAGAACGCCACGGGTCACAATGAACAACCATGTCCCTCAATCTGTGCAAGTGGCCCGTCCTGTCCCACACAATACATGTATCTCGCTCATCCTTTTTAACATCTATATGGAGCCGCCCCATCGAGCAGTACCAGACAATACCCAGATTGGTTTTTGTCTCGACCATGGCTCAGAGACCAATATCCCCCATTTGCAATCTATTTAGAGTCTAATAGAACATTGGATGAGATAAAATCCAGAGAAAACCGAAATCATGCTTTTTTGCATCTCCATATCGAATTCCGAAAACACCCTGACTACTCACCCACACTTTGTGCTTGTGGGGGGTCTCTAGAAAAACACAAACAAAAGTTAAAAAAATCTCTAGGATTTACCTTGGACTCTTTATTGTCTTTAAACCCACAAACAAATGAAGTGCTTAGCAGGTCTCACTTCCCGGGAATGTTCCTCAAACACATTAAAACACTTCTTTCTGAAGAATATTGTGCAGCCCTAGCTCAGACGATTGTTGGTTCTCGATTGGACTATTGCAATGCCTTATTTGCAGATATTCCCCAATCCACTTTGCACCGCCTTTAAGTTGTCCAAAATGCTGCATCGTGAATTGTAACCAACACTCCAAGACATGACCATACCGCTACAGTTTTGAGAAATTTACACTGGTCGCCGCTAAAGGACATGGTGGCTTTGAAACTGCTTGCCGCAGCACATAAAGCACTCTATGGACAAGCGCCTTCTTGCATCCAAAACCGTTGTAAGTGGCAAGGCCATTAAGGACAGCTTCCCGCCCATCATTCGCTGCAGACTTTGTAAAGGTCTAGGCAGGTCCAGTATGAAAATTGCTGCAAAACTCTGGAATGCTCTCCCTGATAACATTTGTTGCTTTATCACCAAGTTGGTCTTCAGAAAAAGAGTAAAAACCTTTCCATTTTAGTCTGCTGTTTTCTGAGGGACCTGGGTCCAGCGCTTAGATACCTCTTGGTGTAAGTCATACAGAGTTTCTTCTTTATTGTGATCGAGCTCTAGATGCCCAATGCGTACTTCAAGAAACCCACCAGAACGGAACCCATGCTCCTCGCCAACGCCTAAGTGGACTCCAGCATCCAACGTTGACTATCCTCAACATACCTGGAGGGGTGCGCCACACCTCTCTTGGATTCCACTACAATATGTAAGCACATCTTCACCCTGGGCTGCATTTCCTGACAGACCTCCTCTTTTTACTATTCTACCACCCAGACCCCTTTATCCGCCCGACCCCTATTCCCTCCTTAGCTATCGTTATCCTATCTTTTTCCCAGTCATGTCCACAATCACACCCTGAGGCCAGATTATCAAAGCTTTGCACTGGTGCAAAAAAGTGGAGCACATGAATTTAGCACCGATTTTACTGTTTGGATAATTGGGAATGGAGCAAACAGATTTAGTCCCAATTTTCATGAGCTAAACACGTTTTCAGAGGCTGTTCTATTTACTGTTTGTTGAGTAACATGAAAAGAAATGTAGCAAATGGATGTCGTTTTATGTCATGCAGCAAACATAGTACAAAAAACTGTCGGATTTATTTTTCCCCACTGCAAATGATTTTAGATAACACGGTTTGTGACAAAACCTGTTGGCTCCATTTTATATTATTAAAGCATTTGCTCACTTTTTTAGAATTTGTGAAAAGGTGAGATAACCTGGCCCCAGGCAGCTGCCTGGTAATTCACCACTGCACCGCCCCTTTGTGCAGCACTTTACTGCTTCTCGAAGCAAGCCCTGAACGCAGCACATACACCATAGAACATAGAAATAAGTGACACAACTAGCATGCTATTGGCCCATATTATCCGGCTCAAAGCACCCAATGGTTCTTCAACTTCCTGCTCAGACATCAGTGCTGCATCAAAGTCCCTCTGGTGCTGCACTCTGCTGCTATCCAGGAAGATGAGCTCTTTATAAATCCTCATACATACATATATACATACCGAGATACATAAATACATCCATACATAATTACATTCAAGTGATGAGTCATTTGGGTGCTGGAGGCAAGCCACTTCAAAAGGTAGCAGTGTAATACATTCCACTGGACACCCTTTTGGACTCACAGCATAGGAGACCTTTGAACCCTTGAGTGGTGGGTGGGTTAGGGCCACTTAGAGACGTGTCATTTAATACAGTAGTAGACTCATACATTGTTCCGAAGACCCGGTTGTAGTCACTGAGAGAGGAGGCATATGATCTAATGGAGAGGAGACATTTTGATTTTGACCTTCTGTTTCAGGATTCCCTTAATCCACCAGAAGATAAATACTTCATTCCCAACACCTAGTTGTACCGAATGAGGGGTGAGTCATTACACCCATAGCGTCTCGGGAGTATAGCTCAGGGGCAACGTGCTCACCTTGGAAGCAAGACGACACGGAGCAACACAGATTCGATCACCAGGACCCCGCTTAGAAACCTCTGGGTATTAAGCGTGTTATAAATAACCTATCAAAGGAAATCGGGTACTTTGATTTGCCCGAATAGCATTGATTGATATGACTGTCTGGCAGAAGAGTCCTTTGAGTTACAGGACAAATATATAGAGAAAGTGCTGGTTTTGAAAGACGCTGTCGGCTTTTTTGAGTGATGCATCTTTGATCCCATCGAGCAATGAGTCCTTTGGTGAATGCGACCCACTGGGAGCACAGTACTGTGTTCATTTTGGCACTCTGGTCGATGAGTCCTGTCCTGATTCTGAGACTCTGGAGTACTTCGATGAAGTTGGCCCAATGGCGTTTGGGTCCTTTGATCAGCACATAGAGAGTCTTCTGATCCGCAAGGCTATGCTGGGGGTGAAGGCCGTGAGCCTCATGCATACGATGGTCAGAGCCCCAGTGATCCCTAGGTGTTGACCCCAGAGCAGTTCAGGGAGCGGAAGCCGGGGATTGTCACCTTGCCATGGAGTATGATATCCAGGTCCGGGCCCTGGTTCATGCGCTTGACTAGGTTCTTCTCGAACAACAATGGGTGGTAGGCCCCCAAGGTGCAAGCAGCATCGTGGAACTTCTCGTAGTAATGGCAGAGGTCTGTCTGCCGCCGGGATGGCAGGTACTCGTACACATGGACCAGGTCACAGAGGGACAGCATAAGGATGGTTCCTGTGAAGAGAAAGAGGAGAGCGGTGTTAGGAAATGTGTAGAGTGAGAGATGTCAATAGAAAGAGAGAGAGGTGAGAGAGAGAGAGAGAGAGAGAGAGAGAGAGAGGGGGGGGGAGAGAGAGAGGTCTGTTAGGGACAAGTAGAGCGCGTATATGATGAGCCTTCCTGTGGACTGTGAAGAGAACTGTTGGCGGACATGTGGAGAGTGTGAGGTGGGACCCTCTGTGGGGAGGGTGGGTGCTTTCAGGGACATGCGCATAGTTGTGTGTGACATTATCAGGGAAATGTGTGCGTGAAGTGGGTCTCCCTGAAGTGAGAGAGTCTTAGAGATATGGGTAAAGCTGCGTGCAAGCTAAGATTCCCTGCAGAGAGGACACTGTTAGGATCAAGAAGAATGCGTGTGTATGTGTGTGGCGGGACTCCATGGGGAGAGAATGTAGCACTCAAGCCCCAGCAGGGGGGCATACATGGCTGGTAATGCTCCTCCAGCCCAACCCTATGCAGGCCCCAGTGAAGTGAGGCCCTCTGCAAGGGTGGCAGGCCATTACCAGCCTGTATGCCACCCAAGCGTGATTGCAATAGGCACCGCCCCCCCCCCCAGCATGATTGTAATTCGCCGCCCAGGGTTTGTCCGGCGTGCAAATATTATTTTTTTTTTTTTTTGCGCTGGAGATTAGCTGCGTTTACTGCATGACACCAATATCCCGAGATAAAATATCCATAGCCATCGGAAAAGGGAGCAGGGACGTTTTATTGGAGGGCAAAAGGGGCACTTGCCCGTGGTGCCCAACTTGGAGGGGGCCCCCACAAAGCTGTCTGATCAAAATTTAGATTCCATTGTTCACCAGACTTAAATAGCACACGCCAGGAAATTTTATGGCATGCTGCTGAGGCGCGAAACCTATTGCATGTCTACTTTGACAAGTACATTCTGCCTTGATCAATTAATCATGTAATGCTTTCTGTGTTCACTGTGGAATACATAGTTTGTGTGTTCTGTACGGCACAACTTCTGTAGCATTCTTTCCTTCCTGTGGGAATTATGTTGATCATTGCAATAGCCAAAGTTGAAATCCATATTGATAAATCGAGTACCACAATGGTTCAGAAGTTAGCTCAGTGTGTTAAGCACTCATTGCAGATACATGTGTTGATATGAAAGATTAGAAGAGCACATTCCAGCAAGGCTGGCTGAACCTTTCCTATGTCAGAAGTTTATAAACTTACATGCATATGTATGCATATGTACTTGGTTTTGCAGCATAAGCGGTACAATCAGCAATGTTCCTGCACCAGATAGGGGTTGCTAAAAAAACTAACATGTCATTCGTATGGTGACGGTCTAGAAATTGGTTTGTTCAGATGGAGAGTTCTAAAACCTACGCGATCCCCTCCAAAGATTAGCATAAACTATTAGTATCCAAATTGAAGACTCTGGAACCAAAGTGTTCATGCGTGTATCCTGGCTTTGCCAGCAGACGAAAAAATTATCCTGGTCAAATCATATAATATCTCTTGCATTACTGTGCTGTCTTGTGTGAGGTTTGCCTCCTTGCATGCTGGTGGCATCGTTTAGCTCATTACATGATCTTTCTTCTAATGTAGGCCATTTGAGTGGAAGGGGTGGTAAACAGGAGAGTGGACCAGATATTGTAGGCCTTGGGCAAGCATATTTTAAGGGATGCTCGTTTGACACAAAACACGTTTCACTTATTGTATAAAAGTCAAAGGTTTTTGTGCACGTTTATGAATGACAATTTCACAAGCCATTGTTTTGGAAGTATTCAAAGCTTAAGGGCCTCATTATACGGTAGGCGGTAAGGGTTTACCGGTACCGGTATTTTACCGGTACCGGTAAATCCTTACCGCCTTACTACGAGGTCTCTTTGCGGGTTGGAGAATTTAATGCCTGCTTTTTGCAGGTGTTAAAAACCAACCCGCAAAGGGACCAGGGAGCTTATTACGGTACCGCAATTTGCGGTGCCGTAATTAGCACCTTCCCCATTCCCATTATGCCCTATGGGGCAAAAATGGGAATGGGGAAGGGCAATGGGGGAAGGGGGAATTACCGCCCCACCAATCTTGGAATAGGGCGGTAATTCCCCTTTCCACCAAGGCGGTGCCGGTATTTTACTGGCATGGACCAAGTTGCTAATAGCACCTTGGTCCACCGCCGCTCTTTGCGGGTTGGTTTTTAACAACTGCAAAAAGCAGGCGTTAAATTCTCCAACCCGCAAAGGGACCTTGTAGTAAGGCGGTAAGGATTTACCGGTACCGGTAAAATACCGGTACCGGTAAACCCTTACGGCCTACCGTGTAATGAGGCCCTAAATCTGTTAAATCACATAGATTGGTATGCTGGTGCTTATATACTTCCCTTGATGATGGAGAGAATGAAGCTAGAATCATTCCCATTTTGCGTAACACCCTTCTGTAATATTTTGGTTTTTAAAATGGTCAGGTTTGGAAATGTGATTTGTGTACTTTGCAAGTCAGTTTTATAAAATGGGATTGTTTTAGTACATGGTAAGAGCTGGAAAAGAAAGTGTTCAAATGCAGAAATTGCAGAGTTGGCACAAATCCCAGCTTCACCCGTTAAGCAATGTGTGATCCTGGGCATCTCATTTAATCTTGTATTGCCTAACCTCTCAGAATTGCCAGTACCTAATTCTTTCAAAATTGTCAGCCCTTCAGAGTGATTTCCTTCTCAGGTTATGATCTTCATAAAAGCCTCACTCATGGTTTAATTGGCTATAGGGTTGCTTCCACTATAATAGTGAGCATTGATATACTGCACACCACAGGCACTTGCTCCCTTGATCTCTAATGGCAGCACTATTTAAAAACCATGTCCCAGTTCTATTGTCAGTCTGTCTGGATAGATACACCTTCCTGGTAGCTTCTAATCTGCATTCACTATCCATGCAATGGTTTGTGTAGCTTTCTCTTTCCTTACAATTGGTCTACTCTATCCATGCTTGAGCTCTTTGGCATTCTGTGAGGAAGCAAATGTGAGTTATCTGCCTATTCTGGGTTACATGTACCTTTTATATATAGTCCTGCATTAATACTACAGGCCACAGACCTTCCCGGATGCTATTGATAAAAAAAGTATCCTGTTTCTATAATAGAGGAGAAGTAACCACTTCGTAGATTGCTAATGTTAGCCTTCAAATGCTACTTGTTTATCATTCTGATTAGAAAAAGAATGAAGACGGTAAGGGGACTTAAAGGGAGTAAACATGCTTATTTTGAATGCTACTAGGCAGTATATCAACCTATAGGTTATGTCACGGTGGGGGGGAGGGTGCCACCAGATGTTCTTGATCACTTTATTCCTTTGGTTTGGTGGAGGGGTCCCCAAGGATGTCCATGCCCAGGGCAGCAAAAATGCTTAATATGGCCCTGAGCGAGAAGAGCACCGAGACCAGAGCACAAAGCTAAGGTCCAGCCAGTAAGTAGGAAGGGGAGAGGATGTCGGGAAGGGGTTTGTTTTTCTCCGGGGAAGTGGAAACGGGGAGGCAACAGGGAGAGGCGCCCTGTTGCCTCCCCACGTTAAAAAAAGAGATGGCATCAACAAGGGCAGAGCCTCGGGAAACTGAAAACAGCGAGTGAAGACTGTGTATTCTTCCCTGCTGTCACAGTCACTTGATTGGCTGAGAGCCCTTACCCGCGTGCAAATAGACATGTAGAGTGTGTGTCAGGCGGGACAGTATGTGTAGAGGGCACTGTTGGGTACTGTTGGGAGTTGGGTGGTGAGAGGTGAGACTCCCTACAAAGGGAAAACTTTGTTTGGGATGTGTGTTGAAAGGAAAACAAGAAACACAACCTGAATGTGTCTTAGTGTAAAGAAATATTGATTTCGTTTTTTTATAGCATAGGGAGGATGCTGCCAGGAAACGTGATGCATTGTACTCCTCTTAGTCCTTTGTCAGTGTTCATAATTGTGTGAGGTGGAATTCACCATGAGGGGACTTGTAAGGCGTGGGAAGTGCACAGCTATAAACATGTGCAGATCTGCATGTTAAGTGGAACATAAATAACAAAACAACAAATTCTAATGCTTGTTAGGTACCTCTGCGCGCATCTAGTCTTTCCATTCCACTGAATACTCTAGCACAAAGTACCTTTCTTAATCTCCAGTTAAATCTTTGTTCTCAGCTTCTGAATATCCTCCTGTCATTTCTGTCTCTTTTTAGGTCAGGCTAAACGAGGCTTGCTCGCTGCCGAGGAGAGCTAATGAAGATACATAAGAAAGGGAGCTGGCATCCGTTAGATGCGCGCTGATGCTTAACCTGTGGATCCTGCTCAAAATTCTGTTACAGCAGCGGCCATTTTGTAAGGGGCAGTGGGGCTATTTAACCGAGTTGGAGGTGTTCAGGTTTTCTTTTCCACCACACACCTTGGGACTTTCATTCAAGTTCACTGCAGATGTCCTAATGATTCTTTCCAGGAAAATAAGGGGGAGTTTGCATACCCACAGTGCTTTGCAAATTCCCCCTCCTAGTCGGGTGGAACAACGCAGGAGCACCTGTGAGCCTCAAAGTGAGCTCTGGAGACTGTAGTGATTGTGGGCCTCATTACGAGGTGGGTGGAATGGGTTTAACGGCGCCGGTAATGGTGCCGGTGCTGGTAAAACCCTTCTGCCCTATTATGAGGTTCCCTTGCGGGACCCGCTCTGGACGTCTGGTCAGACCGCAAGGGGACCAGGGAGCTACTAACGGGCCCTATGGAGGCTCGAATGGGAATGGGGATGGGTTTTTTGAATGAGAAATTACCGGGTCCTCCAAGGTTGGAATGACCCGGTAATTCCTCATTCAAAGGACCCGGACCTGGACCTGGACCCGAGTTTGGAGGTAGCCATGGCGCTAATAGCACCATGGCTACCTCCAAACTCGTAATGAGGCCCTGTGTGTCTTGTTGTCAGACTTCGAATGTGTAAAGCAGGATTCAGCAAAGCCCTGCGGATGGATTGTAAGGCACAGTGTTTTTCTACTGACGAAAACACAAGAAGTAAGGATAAATGTCCAGAGGTATGTCCAATGTAGGGACCTGTAAACAGAGTAAATGCTGAAATAGATATTGTGGCTGCAGTATTGGAAGTACTTGTTGCTCTCTCAATTCCTGGGAAAGAACTAACATTAGAGAACCCGGCCCAGCAGAATGGAACTCACAAAGGCACAACAGCTGAACAGTGGCTTAAGGTTCTGCTCCACACAGCCCCCATCAGCCCGACACTACAACATCACAGGGGATTTTCAACAAACGTACTGCTCAGTTTAGCACACAGGAGGCTCGCCTATTCTTAAAAACAAGCTGGGCTTATTACTCACTTCCTGTACAGAGACAGAAGGCCCTTCCCCTTACAGCGGAGTCATAAGAAAGCAACAGAGGCTGAGGGAGTTTTGCTTGGATTGCATTCCCAGCATGGACTGAGCTTGCAGAAGTGATGCTGTTGCCTTATATGGGAGGGCCCAGCCGCTGCCCACTTTCAACTCTTTTATTTTTCGTTTTTCATTGCACTGAAACCGAACAGCCTGTTTTCTGTGATGACATGTCTGGGTCAAAGGTACCTCTGCTGCAAATAAAAGCAAACATCTTGGATGTTTAAAGGTTTCCCTAAACCATTCAGAGAACACAGCCAGCTTTTATGAAGAAGAAACTCTTCTTTTTGAACTCATGGTAAGAGGTTTAGGTCCTGATGCTAATCCTGTGTGCACAGTGGTATGGACATCCTAACTGCTCCATGCCAAACAATGCCACCCACATTCTAAGGTGGGTGTAACAAATGGCATGCAGCAGCCCACATCTGTGCGGAAAAGCAGGTGCTGCCGTTTTTGCGGCCGTTCTCCTATTGCAGCCACCAGGGGCCTGATACAGTATCTGAGTATCGGCTGAAATAACAAAAGTGGAGTTTTGTGATGGAAGGACACTTCTTATTTGCCCACTAGTCTATAGATTTAGACATATAGGCAGAACGCCCCAGATTCTGAGTTCGGGAGAAAAGCAGTGTGGAAAGCAGACTGCCTGTCACTTCTCGTGTACAGTTTAAGATGCTTACATTGGCACGTTAGTGTACTCATGGTATTGAGCCCAGCTTCCTCTCGGACACATCTGTTCAATACAAACCAAGTAGAACTTTAAGATCTTCAGGTACTTGGTTGCGCAAGTGTTCTAACGTAAGTGTCTTGGGAGGATAGCTCAGTGGCAACATGCTCGCCTTGAAAGCATGACGGTTCGATGCCCGGGTCCAAATAACCTATCATGTCATGTCAAGACGTGCCTTGGGCAACAGGAGATTCTTTTTCAAGGATGGAACACCTTGCCGTTAACTCTTCGGCAGAAAGTCAACCCACGTCAATTTCATAAACATTTCAAGCCCTTCTTGCTTACATAAACCCAAGTGCTGAGGTCACTTCCTACACCACGTCCTGTGCTTCGTGCGTTGTCTTTAACCTTTGTGTGCGTCCTGATCATGGGAGTAATTTTAGGGATGGACGGGGGTGTTTGTCCCCCCCAACTTTCATGGCACACCATTTTGTCTCCATTCATTTGGTTGGAGCACCTTTTCTTCAAATGTCATGTCCCCCCCAACGTTTTCAGCAAAGTTACTCCACTGGTCCTGATGCCTGTGGGCTTTCAGTACGGTATAAATAAATAAATAAATACAAATTCTCTGCTCCAGTTTCCAGCACCACCATGCAGACGTGGGTGGAAAGCTCGGACAGGAGCTGTCGTGCATTCCAGCAGCAAAAGCGGATCGAATCTATGGTTGTGGGACAGTGTCTAAAGTCTGTCACTTTTCTGATTTATGAAATATGTGATTTAGGGAACATAAAGCAACAATAAGGGGGAAAACAATGCAATACATGAAAATAAAACCGTGTCAGGTAGATGCTGCAGATGACAGCAATTCCTTCGGGGAATGTGGAGAATGCTTTACACAAATGGGAAACATGACATAGCTATTAATAATGGTAAAATATGGACGGGATACTTTACAAACCTGGACAAAGACATCCCCAGTGAAATTATCACAGAGGGCCAGAATAATGGCTTTACAATCTTGAATCTCCCAGCGGGAATTATTTAAGAACAGCCGAACCCCATAGACAAACCTGCAAATAGTGGAGAAATTAAAAGAAGGCATCCAAAAAATAAAGCAAAGAAATCCTCTGGCCCAGAAAAAATACTAAAAGAGATGCTTAAACATAGCTCATACCAAACTAGTGAACTTCATTCTGCAATCTGGGTGCTTTCTAGATGCTGGGTCTGAATGGCTCATCGCTATTATAGCGATGCCCTGGACCCAAACAACTACAGTGGCACCTGTGTAAACAGTAGCCTCTGCAAACTATTGCGCAGTCTTATGCACCAACACATACTGCACTTCCTAATTTATATAAGAGTCAAATGGGATCCCTACCCAAACACCAAACCAGAGACCAGGGGCCTCATTACAAGTTTGGCGGTCCGGAATTAAGGGTGCCGGTAGCAATGTACCAGCAACCTTTCTGGACTTCCAAATTAAGAGTCTGCCGGTAGGGGCACGGAACTCCCTGCAAGCCTGACCTGCACCGGGAATGGGGATTTACAGTTCCACCACCTGCCATAATATCCCTGTGGCACCGGGATGGCAGGCAGAGGAAACCGTGTTAAGGGGTCAGCGGGTTTTACTGCCGACCCCGTAATGAGGCCCCATATCTTCACTTTGCGGTCTCTGATCACCGACTACGTAAAGAACAAAAACAGGGAGAAAATATGTGCTTGCTTTATAGATTTTCAAAAAGCGCTTGACTCGATCTGGCACCCAACACTAAACCATAAATGAATGCAGGGTGGAAAAAGCGAGAAGACCTATGACATAATAAAATACATGTGCAACTCAATCAGCTGCAAGGCGAAGATTAACAACATGAAAACAGGGTCCTTTAAGCAGGAACGAGAAGTGATCAATTGGGAGCAACCGCAGCCCAGCCTTAATCAATCTCTTCCTCAATGCCTCCACTACACTGCTAGAGGAATCCCACGTGCCTGGCCCAGACCAAAAGGCTGAGAAAGGAAATGACTGCTATATTCTGACGACCTGGTCATACTGGTACGCACCGTGGCAGGATGTGAAACTAAAAGAAAGACCCAAAACGTCGTATTCCAGAATAAAGCAAAGAACAAAAGCAACAAATGATTTGTTAATGATGCAGAAGGTCAGCATGTTACAGGCATGTACAGGCATGTTACAGGCTGCACTTGCCTAGGTGTCAGAAAAGGTGCCCCTGTGAGTTATAAACTGGCAAAAAAAAGCCCTTCAAGAAAAAGCCATCTGTGCACGCTATGCCATGCAGCAGCAACTATCATACTGCAAGCCACAGCAAAATCAATGTGACAGCTTTCTGACAGCTCCATCGCCCCTATCCTGCTTATGGGTGTGAGGTGTGCAGTGCAACACTAAATAAAGAACGTTTAGCATAGGACAGTTCTCCCACAGGAACTGTACCCCTCCACTTCTACAGACAGGTACGCTGTGTGCACAGGAACTGGGCATACCATGGGCGCAGAGCAGAACTAGGGTAACTCAGTCTCCCTCCACTACCAGGCACTAAAAGACTAAACAGTAAAACCCTCGAACAGCCCTTGGACAACAACCAGAATTAGAAGAACATGTCTAGGCTTCTTCCTAAAGAAGGCGAAGTGCATACAGGAATGTGGATTTATATTTAAAAAAAGCTGGAAACCAAAATTATCACTACTGAAGAGTGTGTGACGTTTATGTACACCACATATTAACTTTGGCGATCTATGCCTAACTTGTCATGCGAATATAGTACCTTGCATTGTATAATTAACGTGCCTATGGAGTCATCTAATGGTGAAACTTAAAATCCCAGGAAGAAGTCCGACAAGCCTCTTTTACACATAACAAAAAGAACAGTCAGCACAGTATAACACATAAATCAGGGGTGTAGAATTCAATCGCACACACAAAACATAAACGTAAAGCACGAGCATCCGTTATGCCAGCTTCAATCACATGCACACCGCATACAGTGCAACCATTATCAGTGCAAACTTCATTTGCCTCCTGCTGCGCCCCGCAAGGCTCTATCCTCTGGCAGTGGCTCTTCTACATCTACCGTGTTCCTCTGGCCCACCTGATCTCCACCTTCTCTCCTCACATCCAATGTTATGTCAACGACACACAGCTCTCCTTCAAGCTTCCCTCCTCTTCCTCCTCTCTGATCACTGACCGGGTGAATGCTATTCAGGCATGGTATGCTGCTAACAAAATTCTGCCTTTATGCCAGTAAGAGAGAGATCCATCTCATTGGGACCTCTGCACCCTTCTTCCCTCCAACTCTCTGGTTGCCCTCGATGGGCCACCTCCCATCACCCGCTGATGAGGTGTGGGATGTATTAATCCACGCATCTAAGCCCTGCAACAGTACTGTGCACTGCTGGCAGCAGAAACATCAGAATGGCCACTGGAAAGCATGCTGCTCGCCAGAAATCACCAGAAAATGTGCAGTGAAAACCAGAAAAATAGGCTGCCATCCACTTTTGCCTATATTAGTGAGCACAGGAGATCAACGCCAAAAACCACCATTGGGCTACCCACAAAGTAGCCTGAAACCACTTGGAAAAGCAATGCTGATTGCCAAAAGAAATACAGAGCTGGTTGGGAATTCGGTTTTCTTGATTGTCAAAAATTGCTAAAATCATGGCTCACAAAACCACCAAAAAGATACAACCTTCTTGTTGGGTGTTCCACATTACTCTATTGCAAGAATCCACATCAATACAATGTCAGCAAAAATCATATGTTCTCTGAACAAAATCCTATTTTAAAGATACCGATGTAAAGACAGCTGTCAAAAATCGGTGCAATACCGTTACTCACCACTACCAGAAGCCGGCGTTTTAAAACCATATTCTTTGAAAAACTGAACAGCTGAACCCAAACTATGCCAAAGAAGACAATTCTATCAAAATGCCATATAGAGTGCCACACAGTGATTTCATTGTTGAAAAAGACTTGATTTAAAGATATGTTGCTTATTGTGTTTTTATAAATGTATTTGTTTTACAAGGAACTAAGTTGCAATTGACTAGAAGGCAATCTGATTTAATTAAAACTTCAAGAGGCCTTCTGTCCATGGGAACCCTTCACACCTGGCCTTCCTACCAACAGGAGAGGATATCGCATGGACATGTTAATTAGAACTGTTGTGAGAGGAGGAGATTTCCCCAGCTGGCAGGAAAAAGAGACAATAGATTCCTTGACTGAATCGAATATGCTAAATTTGGGTGTAACTGTAACAACAACTGCTCTGGGAGAGACAGGCCATGTGACATCTGACTCACCAAGATTCTGGGGGGGGGGAGACAAACCATTGTGGATTCAGAGAGCCAAGCAAATATATGTTTTATGAAATTGCTTATAACAAATTGCACCAAGCGGTGCAAAATGTCAAACTTTGAGACGGTTAATATGAAAAATTCACTCACAGTTTGAGACTAAGCTGAAATCCGTACGATGTTCTGAGACCAAACTCCGGGATTTATTAATATTGCAGCTGTAGTGTTTTTGCTATGAACATAAGGACTTACAGTAATATGCTCAGAGAGGGTGTGTATGTCTGGGTAAAATTTGGTGCAGAACCAATATTGAGAAACCCACCAAAATCGCAAATTAGTTGTCATTTCTGAACTAAAGCTCTTAGGAAGATCAGAGTTGGACAAGAATGTACTTTAAGTAATATGTGAGGTGTATATGTATTATGAACAAGTTGTGCACCTTGGAAATATGTTTGTTATGAAAAATTGATTTTCTACGAAAAAGCAGAGGGGAGGGATTTCAGCTAAGCCATATACACAGCATCATGATGACACCTCATGACATGCTGATCATTTTCTCCAGTTAGGGGACAGGAGATTCTCTGACCTATCAAATCCTTAGGGGGTTGGGCATGGAGAATCAGCCTCCACACCCACTTTGGAAACACATAAATAGAGAATGCTTAGGACAGATGACACACACCTTTCCACTACTCAGATGATTCCTGTGCAGCACCCTGCCGAAAGACTCCAGAGACCAGAATTTAGAATCCAGACTCCAGACTCCAGATATAGAACTAACTCTAGAACCAAACTCTAGAACCTTGAAGCAGAGAGGCCTAATCCACAAGCTGAATCCTCTTCAGCAGGCCTCAGAATCTTTTGCAACATGATTCCCAACAGCCGGGCTGCTGTTTGCTTCTAGCCAAGAACCCTGTGCTAGAACCAGAGAAAGCAGAGCTGTATCCAGGACCTGCTGATCCAGTCTAAGAGGCCGCACAGGCCGACGTGCAGTGCTGATCGCAGACCAGGGTGTCTGACCTGTCTGGTGGCGAGAGAACCATGGCCCAATCCCTTGACCAGATCTTGATGGGGCCCATTTCCATTCTATTCCAAAACTAGGAGTGAGTATCTAGTCTAGAACTGCACATAGTCATCTCTTAGTCTATAGTAATCTTATCCCATCCATTTTAACCTGTCCAGAACTGCATTATAGAATCTTGTGTCCATCCTGTTGTTGGTAAATCTCTAAGGTGCATCTGTCATTTCTGAAATATTTGTCACAGGTTTCCCCCGTTATCACCTGTTTGTGTTCTTTCTTTGTTGAAGCCTTCCTTCGTACAGCACGGGTCTTATATAAGCCCGCGCGGATGTCCTCAGCTTCCAGCGTGTGTTCCGTGATCCGAGTCCTGGAGCGTACAGTATATCCGGGAGTTCCAGGAAACAGCGAGGCTTACACTCAGCTGAGTGTTCATGGAAATCCAGGGAGAAAGAGGAGGACAAGTGAATAGGAGGAAAGTGAAGGGTTCAAGGAGCCAGGAACCAGGAATTAGTATGAAACGAGAGCGAACTTCGGCAGCGCATAGCAACCTCAGTAAACAGCAGCGTTGAGACACACAGAGCCGCGGGGGCGTAGCGCTTTATGGAAGGTGATGCGTGCAATACAGAAACTGGTGCGCCGCGTTCCGTGGTCTGCGGCCATGTTGGATGTAGTGCTGCATGTAGGCCTCTACGGGTCAGGGACCAGGAAGTCCAGAAAGGACAAGTCCGATGGTTCATGACAATATTGACTTTATTTCTGCAAAACCTACCTTCACAAAAACATCTGTAACTTTTGAATCACACACCCTAGAAGCGAAATTTAACTGTCATTTTAATGCTAAGATCATAAGCTTTCCAACAACGATTTACACACACGGAACAATTGCAGCGAATTGCAATCTGGCTACATTTCATTTCCTGTCAAAATAGCTGTCTCTTGCTTTCCACTGCTGAATTTCGTTTTCAATCTGATAATCATTCATGAATCATTGCTAGTGTTGACCTGAACCAATATAGAGTAACTATCAATTATCCTGAATATCCTTTAGTGAATTAAAATCATTTTAGCATATTTTCCCATCCATTGCAATCACATTCAAAAGCATTTTGAGCTGTGTTTTAAAATCATTCCTGTGTCTCTCTAAGCTTGCTGGGGGGAACTGGAATTGAACTGTATTCTTGATTGTATTCCTGAAACCTGTGTGCCCTCATTTCCATCTCTTCATATTGCATAGGGGGGGGAGTGAGTAGTCACAGGGGAAAAAGTGATCATATTATCTTTTGTTGAAATCATATCAAGTTTATTCCTGTGTTGCATTCTTTCCATCTTGAAATTCCTTGAACCATAAAAGTATTTGCTGCTACCTTATCCTTACTATTCCTACTCCTAAGGGATTAAAGAGATTGTCAATTTTGTAATATTACCCATTGTTGATTACCGTCCATATTCATAAGTGTGCTATTCAGATATTATTTTGTTCATAAAAGTGTGATATATATATTGTTTAATTCTTCAAATAAATCTTTTAATTTGCAAAACAAACCTACTTCTTGGCTCAGTGAGGTCAGGGGGGTTCAAAGAGAGGGGCGTTCATCATCCAGATTTAAAGAACTCTGACATAAAAAAATATAAATAAGGGCTTCCATTGGGCATCCCAGACTAGGCATTGACTTAGTTGGAGTGCTGCATTGAAGTCACTTACAGAGGCTAATAACCTTGCTGTCGACTACTCTCTCTCCTTCTCGGCTCACATCGAGAACCTTGCCAAGAAGGCCCATTTTCAGCTGCACCTCCTCAAAGGCATTCTCCTTTTCCTCACCTTTTCCCCAAAGCTCAATGTCTCCAGAGCCCTGGCCCTCTATAGGCTGAACTACTGCAACAGCCTCTTCCTCAATCTAACTTTATCCTCCCGTCGGCCCCTTCAACTAATCCAGAATAGGACTACGAGACTTATCCTTGGCCTCAAGCACAGGGACCACATCTCTCCAACCCTAAAAGCTCTCCACTGGCTCCCGATGACTGCAAGGATCAAGTTCAAGGCTCTCCATCATCCACAAGGCTTTCTGTGTCATGATACCCTGCAACTTTCTCTCTCCCTAAATACCCCCCTGCTAGATCCCTTTGGTCTTCTAGCTCCACTCTCTGGGGGTCAGAAACTTTTCCAAGCAGAGAGTGGGGGTAGAACTCTCTCTTCGGCTTGAGTCTCCCTCTTGGATGGCCTCAGTGCCCCTCTCAGACTTGAGCCAGATCTCCTTAAGTTCCAAATGCTTCTCAAGACCCTCCTTTTCTCTACTTCCTTCCCTCTCCCCCTCCCCTGCTAATGCCCCCCTCTGTCGCATTAACGGACTTCCTGGTACCTTCTGAGTCCTACAGGGCACCAGGTACTCCTCACGCAGTCTATCGCAGCACTCCGGTCTGCCTGACTCCCCCCGCACACCAAGACCGCACTTGCCTTTCCGGGCACCCTTCCCCTGAATAGCCTGGTGGAGTGTGCATCCCTATCATGCCTGGTCCACCCCCGTCCTCTCACTTATCATCTGGTCCTCACTCCCTGCATCCCCTGGCACTTGCCCACTTTGCCTCCCCTTAGCACTTGCCTTGCCCCAGGGGCCCTTCCCCACCTCCTCCTTCCCTCACTGCACTTATATGCCTCCACTGTGCCCCCCACTTCCCTCCCACCATGGCATATCCCTTCCATCTCGACCCGCACTCAACCCCCACTCTCTCCACCACTGCACTTCTTGTTCACTGCACTTGCAAGATCCAAATGACACAAGGCCTAGAAGGACCGTTATTGTTGTTTTCTCCCCTGCCCTCCTTTTTGTCTTGTGGCCCCTTGAAACACCATTTGATGATTAGGTATTTTATAAAATAACCAATAAAATAAAATCAAAAATAAAAATACCCACCATCAAGCCTACTGACCATCTACCCCACTCCTACCTCCTTCATCCACTTTCAATTCAAACGCCTACCTTGAGCTCTCTC
Organism: Ambystoma mexicanum; assembly: GCF_040938575.1. Classification (NCBI taxonomy): domain Eukaryota; kingdom Metazoa; phylum Chordata; class Amphibia; order Caudata; family Ambystomatidae; genus Ambystoma; species Ambystoma mexicanum. Next base: position 228,713,199 of record NC_090921.1, on the reverse strand, counting down.
CTATCTTATCCATGCCCATCTGAACCCTAGCCCTCACCATCAAGGATCCCATTGCCATTCCCATATGACCCAACTTCCATCACTCACTTGGCTCACACCATCTCAGCTCACCCCTCAAGTTTACTGATCTCACGCTTACACCTTCCCAGCATCCCATGATCTCCTTCACCCATTCCCTTAATTGCCACACACACACACTCCTCTTTACTCTATGTGCCTTCTACCCAAGTTCACTGCATGGCTAACTCGTACTTCATTCACTTGCCTCCACTCCCGCCTACCTCCACTCCCGCCTCACCTAGATCACCGACCCTGCTCCCTCCTGCCTCCCTCAATCATTCCCATTTGATGACATACTGGATCTGCTCTATCCCTTTCCTCCTCTATCACCCCTTCACCAAAATCATCATCACTCCTGCCAAGATCAGCATTATTCTCACCACTTCTCCCCCTTACTGACCTCCTTCACTCCCAGACAAGCCCTAGACCTAAACTAACCTCACACAATAACTCTCATCCACACCATCACTCACCCCTAATGGCCTCACTAATTTCCCTTCTAACCGCCCACACCATCTACTTCACCTTACCCCCCCACCTCCCTAATGTGTCTCACATCCTAATCCTTTGCCTGACATTTTGCACCACCCAACTGCTCCACACCCTCAATTCTGCAATCCTGACCCTCCCAACCAAGCAATAGCAGTTGTCGCCTTATATTGTGAAGCCGCTCAGGCCTAGGGAAGATGTTTTGACTATATCGGAATGTTGCGCTATCTCACTCTATTACTACTATAGGCCATCTCAATCGAGCATCATGTTATCTCACTCATTGCCACCCTCCGCAGCCCCCTGCCCTCGCACGTACCTCTACCTCAGTCTTTAACTGATTACTTTGGTTTCCCACATCATATGACTATCCCTATGGTGGCAGACAGCTCACGATTTGTCTCCTTTTGGGTAACGTCATTAATTGGCTCATTCATGCCTTCACGACCCTGCCCTCTACCCACCATCATCATCAGGATCACAGACAAAAAGCAGCAGGTCAAATTAGAGGGTCTGAAACCCCTGGACCGTGTTTTGGAATGGAAGTGGTGAGCAAGACACCCTCTTACACAAGACACTACAGAGTTGGATTGCAAAAGGCAAGGGAAGTCACTGCTCAAAATAATCTCCTGGACACAGTGCATAACTAAGGATGTCTTCAAAATAATCTCCAATTCTGCAACCAGCCTACAAACTGATCTCAGCGTTTTCCAACGGGGTGTTGTGCAACACTGTGCCTTTCAACTTAACTATTTAATGTTAACCTTTGCCCTCTTCTCGGTCTCTTTTGGCAGACTCTAAACTGTCACACCACTCTTATGCCAATGACACATAGGTGAATTTCTAAATCAGTGGTCAATGTGAGATGTTATTTCTCTTAAAGCTTGCATGGACGAGTAAGGCAGATGGATGCTTCTAAACGGCCTTCACCTTGATCATAACAATTGATTCTGTGTGGACGTAGACATGATATGATATGATATGATATGATATTATAAGTCATTTATAACATTCCTGTACACAAGTGTTTCAAGGTGCGTGATTACGAACTGCTTCCCTCTCTCCCTCCCTCCCTCCTTCCTTGCTTGGTCTCGCTATCACTTATGCAAGCAGCATAGAAAATTTAGGCATCAGGCAAGCCGACTTGGGGATATTTTCACAAGTTAGAGGACGTTTCTGTGATTAATGACTCTGGGGGCAGCAGCAGGTAAGGCAATTTAGGTTTTTTTATTCAGTTACTTCTTCAGATCAGCTGTCATCAGGTACATAGGCAGTTTAGCAGATACGAAAGCTTAGAGAGGAGCTCACCGACTTCCACCACCCAGGCAGTGTCCAGTCAAAGGTTCAAACCATTAGTTTCGAATGTCAAAAGTTCAGACATAAAAGTGTCGATTTTTTTTTTGGGAATTTTTGTATTTAATATTAAAGGGTTTATTTTAATTTAGTATAGGTAAATAAGTGTTTAAACAAAAAAAACAGGGGCTTGGGCGGAACCCCCCAAAATAAATTAAAAAATAAACAATTCAAAACTTTTTTTTCGACACTTTTGTGTCAGAACTTTTGGCATTCGGAACTTTGACTGTCGAAACAGTCACTAGGAACCCACCAAGGCTACATACTTCCATCTGCCTGGGTGGAACCTTCAGTCAACCTTAAACATTCCACACACACACACACACACACAAAGAACATTCCACTCATGACATCACTCACCATGCATCCAGGTAGCTTGGCACATGCAGGGAACCCAGTCATAACAGTTTGCTTATGCCAAACTTCGTCTGCGTCGTTGGGTTTGACCTTTTCTCACTAAAGATGTTCCATGTCATTGTTGTTGGTGCAATCATCAACTCTAAACTGGTCTATGCGGCTGCAGGGGATTCACAATGCCAACACCCTCTATGCTGGCTAGCTCTATGCTGGCTAGCTCTATGCTGGCTGTTAGGACTGATTTTCTATACTCAGGCCTGGCGGGCAGATGTGTAGCAGACCAACCTATTTTGTGACAGGGACAACTCTGGGAGCTGAAAGCCAAACCAGTTCATGGTAGCAGTGATGGGAGGTCTAGGCAAAGTCTCACGAGATGGTGAGCTTGTAAAGGGTCCAGAATGAGTACACACAATGGGAGTTATAAATTACAGAGAGTACATATAAAAATACAGTTATTTATTTATGGCTAAACAACACTATGGCCCTCATTACAACTCAGGCGGTAAGGGGTTTACGGCGCCGTAAACAGCACCGACCCTTACCGCCTGAGTACGAGGTCCCTTAGCGCCATGGCAGATTTAACACCTGCTTTTAGCAGGTGTTAAAATCCATGGCGCTAAGGGACCATGGAGTTAATTACGCCACCGTAATTTACGGTGGCGTAATTAACGCCTTCCCCACTCCCATTATGCCCTATGGGGCAAAAATGGGAATGGGGAAGGGTAAATGGGGATTGGGGACTTACCGCCCCGCCAAGGTCGGAATGGGGCGGTAACTCCGCCAACCACCATGGCGTAAACATAGTTTACGCCATGGTGGTAAAGTCACGGCCCAGGCGGTAACTTACCGCCTGGGTCGTAATGAGGCCCTATGACTACTAACAGGTAGAAGTATCATGCAACACTAATAATAGAATACATATATATACATACAGTTACTAGAGGCAGGCATAACTCAGATCAAACCCCTGTAAAGGAAAGTGTAGATTAGTTTATGCACTAAAGCTCTACAGACAATTTGCTTCAAAAGTCCTTCCCTAAGTTGTCTGGGGCCTTATGCCCAAAAGTTCAGGAAACGTTCTAACACAGTTTGTAACGAAAACATAAAGGTAGGGTCTCTGGGGACCAGTGAAAGATTCCAAGAGTTAGAGGACAAATTATTGTAACTAATAAAAATGTCCCCAACTTTCAGAAGGCTTGTGCGAGCAAGCAATGGCAAAGCTAAATTATTGTAAAAATTTTAGAAAAGTTAGCAAAACTTTTAAAGGGCCTTAAGGGGCTCCTATACTTGGGGGGTGCTCCAAGTATAGAAGCACCCCCCCATACTTCGATACTTCACAGGACGTTTCAGGTCAATGGAAGACGGTCCGAGGTCGCTGTTCCCATCACCAGCTTCAGTCCTTGATTCGCAGGAGTTGCAGGTTCGAGCAGATCTCTGGTCGGTATCTTTGGCTTGTGGAAGGACTCTCTCTGGCATAATGTAGCAAAACATAGTGCAGGATCCCTCTCAGGACTGGACTTGACTCAGGTAAGCTGTATCGGACGGTGGTCACCGCAGCACAGCGACGCAAAGGGACTGACTTGTTGTGGTTGGACTTTCCCTTCTATCTCGGGTCACCTTGACGCTAGTACTCTGAAATTTCACGGAAGTAAGTCTTGTAGGACAAGCTGGGAATCCCCCAAGTTCTGAAGGCTCTTCTTCACAGGGTACTGAGCAGATGTCAGGAATGGAAGTTCCCTCCACGGGTCGCAGCTCCCTCGCAGGACTGCTGAAGATCGATAGCAAGACTGGGTTCTTCCAGGACAGTAGTAGAAGTTGGTCGCCAGGCCACCTTCAGACAAGTCCCCTCACGGGTCTCACAGGTCTCACAGCTGGATAGGAGTCTTGGCTCCTTCAAGTTTCTCCAGAATCTCTCTAGAGTGGGTGCAGGGGTCCTCTTCTTATCCCAAAAGCCAGGTAAAAGTAGAAACTCCCACTGGCTAATAGACGAACTAGCCCCACACACACCTTAGCAGTGGTCCAATCAGGACCACTGGTGGGAACACTCATGCATAACACTCAGACACACTGAAACCAGTTTGTGGATTGGGACCACACAGGCCCAGCCCACATCCTGCAACAAACAAGCATAGCTCTCCAATAGCTCGCCAAAAGCCTCTGCTTTCCCGCGCGCTGGAAGTCCATATAAGGATTTTTCTGGCCTCACAGTGCAGGAAGAAGTGTAAAAGACAAGATGGCCAAAGGACAAGCGAAAAACATTGTGGCATGGCCATGTTTGGTCACTAGCAACAGTTTTATTTTTTATTATAGAGCGCACTACAGCCCACAGGCATCGAGGCGCTATGAGGAACCTAGGAACCTAGGAAGACTTGATTCAGGGTTACAAGAATGCGGCCCAACAGGGTATTGCTTGGTACAAGTTGGTTCTTTCCATATAAAGAGGTCCATAGAGGGTTCAGGGGTGCTGCCAACAGAATAGCTTGATACAAGTTACTTAGATGCATAAACAGACATACATACAGGTGGTAAAAAGGCACTTTCAAACAAAGAGCCTAGTTTTGATGGCTTTCCGGAAGGCTGCATGAGAGTCAATCAACCTAATCTGGGACGGGAGGGTGTTCCAAACGGTGGCAGCCATACTTGGGAAGCTGGTACCATCGCACACACTCTGCTGGTTAGAGGAACAGTGATTCTGTTAGAATAAGCCACTGTAGAAGGTCTAGATGGCATGTGTCTGATAATCCTTTGACCTAGATAAGGGGGAGTCAAGCCGTGGAGACATTTGTGTGTCATGGCGAGGGTTTTGAAAACAATCCTTTCCTTGACGGGGAGCCAGTGTACCTGCCTTCTGACCTCCGAGATATGGTCCCTTCGTGAAATTCCAGCTGCGGCCCTCAAGGCGTTGTTCTGAACTAGTTGAAGTTTGGCCAGATTCTTGCAGGAGGTCCCTCCAAAGAGTGCATTACAGTAGCCCAACCTAGACCCAATTATCGCACTAGCAATGGTGAGGAAATTCTGTTGGGAGAGGAAGGGTCTAGCTGCGTTAAGCAATTTGGAGTGATAAGCTGAGGAGGATGCTATAGCATTAACCTGTCTATCCATGGTCAGGTTGGGTTCAAGATACATGCCCAGTGTCTTAATGACTTGTGAGACAGTGATGGGGATGTTATCAACAGTGAAGAAGCATTATTGCTTATCCAATTTACCCAAGGTGGAGGGGGAACCAATTAGCAGTTTTCTGCCATCCAGGATTGGATCGTTGAGTAAATGAAATTCAAAGTGTTCAGGTTAATCACCCGACAGGGGGATGAGCACCTGAGTGTCATCTGCATAGTTAGTGTATGAGATGCACAGGGCATCCAAGATTTTGAACAGGGGTCTCGTGAAGAGGTTGTAGAGAGTGAGAGCTATGCAAGAACCCTGTGGGACCCCACATTTAATGAGACTAGGGTCAGCAAATGAGGATTCAGAGAAAACCTTCATCACTCTTTCCTGTAGGAACAAAGGTATCCATGCACAGGCCCTTGGGGAGAAATTGGTTGCAGAGAAGATATGATGGGAGAGGGTCTTGTGATCCACCAGATCAAAGGCAGCGGAAAGGTCTAAGAAAAGGAGGAGCACAGGTTTACCTGCGTCTCTGAGGTCATCCATTTGATCTTTTAGGTCATGCAGTGCCGTTTCGGTGCCATGTCATGGCCGGAACCCGGACTGCCGTAGACTAAGAAGGTGGTTGTCTTCAAGGAATTTTTGGACTTGCAGGTAGGCTGCTTTGTCCAAGATTTTTAGCAGAAAGGGGACAGTGGTAATGGGCCTGTAGTTCTCTGGGACCGATGGGTCAAGGGAGGTTATTTTAAGAAGCGGTCGGTCCCACGCTCCTTGAGTCCAGTTGGGACATGGCCAGATTGGAAGAAGGAATGAATGAAGGCGGTGATAAATGGGGTGAGGAAGGAGGCACGGTTTTTGATGACCTGAGCCGGGGAGGCGTCACCTTTACAATTAGACGGTTTGGTGTATTTGAGGAGGGCAATGACTTCAGGTGCACTAATATCTTTGAATTCAAACACAGGGGATTGGCTCAGATGGGTAACTGGGGCAGAGGTATTGTGACTATTAGCCAGTAAATTGGACAGAGGCTTTTGGTGGGCTAAGAATTTGGTGTGCAAGTTATCCAGTTTGTCAAACATGGCAGCTTGAATTTTATTAGACCATGACTCGTCCTTCAGGAGAGTAGGAGGCAGGGGTGAGGGAGTCTCCAATTCTCTGAAGATGGCAAAGATTTCCTTTGTCCAAGATTTGCGTTTTCAATCCTAGAGTTGAAAGAGGAGGCTTTAGCCTGAAAAATGGCAAATTTATAGTCTTTAGATGTAGTCTTAAAGGCTGCTTTAGAGGCGTCATTAGGGTTGTTTTTCCAAGTAGCAAGCGCTGCCCTTTTTTTTAGAACAAAATTCCATTAGCTACTGGGTGAACCAAGCATTGGAGTGCTTTGCTTTCTTGGCTATTTTAAGGGTGAGCGGAGCTACCCCTTCATCTACTGCTTGGGTAATGACCCTATTGAATGCTGTTGCCAAAAGCTCTGTGTCATTAGGGAAGGGACAAGAGGGCGGGTACAAGGAGGTAGGGGGATAGATTCTCCTTAGTGAGCTTACACAAGCTTCTCAATAATGCAGCAGGGAGAGAGATAGTAGACTTCGGAGGCCCCTTGGAGGTAATGATGTCTAATTTGATGCAGAAGTGGTCAGACCAAGGAATGGGAGAAATTTCAGAGACGAGGAGGGAACAATTGTGATGGGATACCCATACCCAGTCGAGCGTGCAACCTTTAAAGTTGGTAGGCTTAGAGATGGCTGGATTAAACCCTCGGGCGGATAGGGTTTTATGCAGGGCGGAGGCGTTGGCATCATTAGGGTAATTAAGCCTTAGATTGAGGTCACCCAAGAGCATGACTTTGGACGTTTCTTTTAGGAATGCTGAATGTGCGTGGATAAGGGCCTCATGGAAGTCGGTGGAGGGGCCTGGCGGGCGGTAGACAAGATGGAAGGCAATAGTACAGTTCGGGGAGAGCTTCAGTTTGAGTAAGAGTTAGTCTGACCCTATTCCCCTTGGATCCTTTTGATGGTGAGTGTGTCCTTGGCGATGACAGCTACTCCACCGCCCCTTTGACCTGTCCGGTCTTGCCTAAATATGGTGTAGCCGCATGGGACGGCAAGGGAAAGGGCAGGGCCGGAGGTCTCATTTAACCAAGTCTCGCAGAGAAAGAGTAGGTCAAGATTCTCCTTGATGATAAGGTCATGCACATCCAGGGTGTGTGCTGTTAGGGAGCGAGAGTTGACCAAATCACATTTAAGTGGGACATCCGAGACGGGAGATGGGGTGGCAGAGGGAGGGGGCACGGGGCACAAGTGGTCAGGAGCAGTGGCCTTGGGTTGGAGGGAAGCCTGGCTGACAGCAGGAGCCGCGGCTGTAGTAGAAGTGCAAGACAGGAATGGTTGGTGGGCCGCACGCATGCCTACATGACTAGTAACATCACTAACATCAGATGGCAGGAGTGGTAAATGGGCTGAAGGCTTAGAAACAACAGGGCTAGAAACATCACATGGCAGTAGTGGTAAATGGGCTGCAGGCATAGAAACAGGGCTAGTAACATCACAGAGAAAATGTGGCACTAGCTGACTGGCAACAGTAAACATAGTAGGCCCTGCAGACAGTGGTGATGATATTTTAGGTGGCACACACCTGGTGGCAGGATGGGCAATGGGCTGGTGTTTGACCAAGCTTAAGGAGCCGAGACAGGGTGCAGCCCTGTAAACAGCGGAAGGACGCGGGCACAAGACCCGATTTCAAGGAATTGTTATTGTCTGTGCTGGCAAAGTACGAGTCTGGGCGCATGCGCCCCTATGTGGTGGCGTTTCAGCGCAGAGTGCCGCGGAAACAGATGAGTGCAACGCCTTTCCAAGTGCTACAGGTTACCACAAGGAAATAGGGTCTGGCAGCGGTGAGTGGGCGTCCGCGGCAGTACCTATCACAACAGAATGCATATCTTCATGGATATGGAGGGTGCCGGCGTGACGAGCTCTGACCGCGGAATGTTGAGGAAGTTAAGGAGAGAATATGCTCTTCACGGAGCGTGTGGGGGGTGACACAAATCATGTGAGATGTGCTGTTGGGGTGAGAATCTATGGCAGTGGGAGGCGGCGTGCTCCTGACTCCTAAGCGTGCGCTCCTGTGGGCTAGAGTCAGGGCAATGGACAAGCTGTGCCTGACCACAAAGCACGATCAGAGGCGCTGGTTTCTCTGGGCGATTAGGAATAAGTTGGAGGGTCTGAGAAGGGGGGAGCTGACATGACTCTTACCTTGGGAGTGGCAGCGAGCAGGGCCGGTCTTTGTGTCAGGCAGCTCAGGCAGCTGCCTGACATCAGACAGCCTCTAGGGGGCGCCGAACCAGCAGTCCACAGCGCTAGTCCGCATGCAGCAGTCTGTCTGCATTGTTATTGCTCGAGCTTCAAGCCAGTGCTCCTGCAAAGCCAGGCCTCAAGCACCAGCCAGCCACAATCATTTTTTTATACGTTGCAGGCACACATGGCTGGTTGGGATAAGAGGTGAGTTGGGTTGAGGGTCAGGGATATGCGGACCCTGTGCATTCCGTTTACTAGGCACTGCCTTGGCGGGCAGGGGGCCTTCTTGTGTGCCTCCACCTCCCTCCCCATTTTCCCGCTCCAGCATTATAATAGTTTTGTGCTGGGCAGGGTGGCACAGAAGACAAGCTCCTTGTTTCCCAACCATGTTAATAAGCAAGGGCACATGGGGAAGCAGGCACAGTGGCAATTATCCTAATAGTCCATTGGGTTAACATGTGAGCACTATGGAAGGCGCTAACGCGGGCTTTGCAGCAATTTCGCCTGGGAAGTTAGAGAGCTTTATTTTGCGGCGTGGCGAGGGTAATCTTATCACCAGCTGGTTTTCCACTTCAAAGAATTTTTGGGCTGTGAGGCCAGAAAGCAGGGCAGCAATAAACTTTCTAATGAACAGTAATTTGTTTGATTGAAATGAAAGAGTTGGTCAAGCAGGAGCAAGCCGTCATAGTAACAGCATTTTAATTTTGAAATGTTTTGCATTTGTACAGCACAAAGCCCTCATGCATCAGGCCGCTATGATCCAGTTACATGTGTATCCCATAAGCAGGGAAAAGTGCTTAGATTGAATCCTTAGCTAGTATCATGTTTTAGAGATCTATTTCGATGGGTGACACTATTGGATCTGCACTTTCACAATACTACCGTGCCATGCCATCAATGGGTGCAATTTCATGAGAATGATGCAATGTTACATTTGGTGCGCTGAGTTTTGTTTAGGAGCAGCATAAATGGGGAAAAAGCTAAAGCATGCGTGGCAGTGGCTTTCTGGCAGATGGCTCTATTTATAATTAGATTACCTGCAACCCGCATGTTAACTTTGGCACCAGGAATGGGGAGCTAGGGAGGTTTGTTTTAGAACGTAAATCTGGGAGAGCACGTCCATTCAGCCCCCGCATCATTCCATCATTGTGTAGATGCTCATCACCTCCACCATTGCTTCCGCCTTCATGCGGCATGGGTGGGAGGGGCTGCAGGTTTGAATTTAGGGCATTTTGTTTGTTTCAGAGCAATTAATGCCTTTTGTGTAACATGTTTTTGGCCAGGTGCTACAATCCGTCTCGGAAGGATAGCTCAGCGGCAATGTGCTCGCCTTGGAAGCAAGACGACATGGAGCAACATGGGTTCGACTCCCCGGGTCTGCGCTTAGAAACCTCTGGGTATTGAGCGTGTTATAAATAACATATCTTATCATATCCAGGCCCCGCAAATTGCATTGGCGAGTTAAGATAGTTTGAGCTTCAATGAGAACTGACGAAGCGTGCGCGGTTGTTGTTTGTAACGGGTATGTGTACCAAATAAATAAATAACAATCACATTGGGCAGCCAAGCACTTTCCTCTTCCACAACCGAGGAGTCGGTGCACCAAGTATTCACCTGCCTCTTGTGTTTCCTTCTAGCATGCAGAAGAGAAGGTTGCCTGTTTGGGGGAAGGGCAATTGGCACAATCACCTGAAAGGGTATTGCTAGCAGTAGCACACTACAGCCTCGGCCCTCAGGCAGGGCTGCAATTAGAAAATTAGCAACATTTGTTGCTATTTATTCACTCCACCCTACCTCCCGGGTGGCGCCGCTGGCACCAGCAAGGCCCCATGCCTGGGTGCACGTGCCCTCCTCCAGGCTATGCGAGTGCACTGACACAGGATTGATTGGGGCTCGGCATAGGCAACCTCCCCTTCCTTGACCTGCTGTCCCGAAATTGCGCTGAATCGTGAAACGGATCAGAAGGCCCAGCCGCAGCCAAACCCAGTGAGCTTGCTGACTTTTCCATTGGGGCACCGTGACCGGTCCGTGCAGCCCACGGGTGCCGAGTGCTTCTGCCTTAAGTTCTGCCAATCAATAAAGTAAGTCAGTGTGCTGCTAATGCTGCTGATAAACACTGTCGTGAACGTCCTGTGGTGATAGCAGGTACATGTAGGCAGTGGCCCAGCACATGCTGTGCCCCAACGTTTTATTACAAGTTATTTTCATCATGCTATAAAACTTTTATAGTATGATGAAAATAACTTGTATCAATCTTCTGCAGATAGGAACCTGTTTTATAATTGCTTCGGAAGACTCCAGTAGATTACATCAGACAATGGAATCTTCCTTTATGGTAATTATACTCTCACAGGCCATGATTCTGCTCATAATGCAGAAATGAATATCAAATTCTGTAAATATTTCCTTCTCACAACCATATTTCCCAAGGATGTCAGGGCATATGAAGGAGGCAATTTAGGATTCAGGTGAGCCTTGGGATGAGGAATCCTGGACTCTTGTACATAGTCAACCATTCACTTTCACATCGGCATGACGCTTTCCTAAATAAAGGCTACTTGGAGGCATTTATTTACATTTGTAAAGCGCACATCAGCCCTTGGGCATCGTGGTGCTGTTACAGAGACCTCACTTCGTTGGAATGGTAGTACAGACAGAGCATCTATTTGAGAACATCGTACAATGTGCACTGAGGATAATTTTCGTGAAGCAGCAACTACAGTGTGTCCCTTGGTGTCAGGATTGGCACTCTATTAAGAGTGGCACAGGACACCCAGAAAGGGTTTGGGTGGTTGTGCCAAATAAAGTGGACAGATAAGAACACACACAGCGGAAAGGAAAGAGAACAAAGAGTAAGCAAGAGTAGCAAGGGAAAAGATACAGAATTAATACCCTCTTGGGGTGTATACAGATATAGGAAAAGAGTATTCCACGAACCTTGGAAATACTCTAGCCTTCTGCACAGTTTGCTATAACAGAGGCCCACGCTGTTTGCTCATGACTTGGAACAGCAGCTCTGGCTGTCTGTAATGTAGAAACAGGACAAGGGAAGGGGCAGAGGTTGACTGATGGGAACCAACAGACAAGCTCTGTACAAAAGGGTCTACAAACAGTACAGGAGAAGATACTACAGACAAATCCAGTAAAGGAGGTGATAGCAAACTAGCAGAAGGAAATGAAAGGAAAGTCGTGTAACTGGATAGGATAGCAGAGGACAGTAAGGAACAAGGTTGAGAGCTCAGAGGAGCAGGAAAGCAATGAGTAAGCCCACAGGGGTAGGACTGTAAGGTAGAACGCCCAGAGGAAAAGGGCTTAGGGCAGCAGAGTAAAGTAGACTGCACGGCAAGGATCCCGTAAGGGCCGGGCAGTAAGGAGTGAACCCTGAGGGACAGGGCCGATGAATGTAGAAGGTAGCAGAGGACTGTAGAGAGCTGCTAGGCCGAGAACCCAGCGGAAAAGGTAGGTAGTAGGCAGCGAAGCGGGATAAGCTGCAAAGTAGGATGACCCAGAGGACAAGGGCTGTAGGTAGCCAGAGAGAGGTAGGCTGCAGAGCAGGGAGCCCCAGAGGACAAGGGCTGAAGGCAGCCGGAGTGAGGCAGGCTGCAGGGCAGGGAGCCCAGAGGACAAGGGCTGAGGCAGGAAAGCAGCAGAGCGTGATCAGCTGCAATGTAGAGGGTATGCAGGGCAAGGGCGGAGGATGGAAGGCAGCAGAGCGTGATCGGCTGCAATGTGGAGAGCCCTGCAGGGCAAGGGCGGAGGCTGGAAGGCAGCAGAGCATGATCGGCTGCAATGTGGAGAGCCCGGCAGGGCAAGGGTGAAGGCTGGAAGGCAGCAGAGCGTGATCCGCTGCAATGTGGAGAGCCCGGCAGGGCAAGGGCGGAGGCTGGAAGGCACCAGAGCGTGATCGGCTGCAATGTGGAGAGCCCGGCAGGGCAAGGGCGGAGGCTGGAAGGCAGCAGAGCGTGATCGGCTGCAATGTGGAGAGCCCGGCAGGGCAAGGGCGAAGGCTGGAAGGCAGCAGAGCGTGATCCGCTGTAATGTGGAGAGCCCGACAGGGCAAGGGCGGAGGCTGGAAGGCAGCAGAGCGTGATCAGCTGCAATGTGGAGAGCCCGGCAGGGCAAGGGCGAAGGCTGGAAGGCAGCAGAGCGTGATCCGCTGTAATGTTGAGAGCCCGGCAGGGCAAGGGCGGAGACTGGAAGGCAGCAGAGCGTGATCAGCTGCAGTGTGGAGAGCCCAGAGGAGCAGGGCTGTGAGGCAGGGAGCCTGGAAGGCTATGGCTGGAGGCAGCAGGGTGGAGCAAGCAACAAGGCAGGGTCCAAGCAGGAGTGAAGGTAAGCAGCATACAAGATCCGTAGAAAGATGCAAAAGGTGGAGGAAGAACTCTCAGATGCAAGAGGCTGAGCCACTGCAGGCAGCAGCCTTTATACTGCCTAGCCCAGCACAGAGGCAGGCTAATTGGTTGCACCTGGCGAAGCACACCTGCAGGCAATCGGCCACCTCCCTTTCTGTTCCTGGGCTGGTGGAAGCAGGGCAAGTCCCTAGGGCTTCTGGGGGGTGTAGTTCCTTTGATAACCAATAGGAACAGCCAGGAATCGATGCTTGAAGCCAGGTGCATTATGGTATGCGTAGTTTGTTGGAAATAATAATAAAGCACCAAAGTCTCGCAAATGGGAAATAAAGTTCCCAAAGTAAATATAGATGGATCCAAGAGTCTGTTGTAACTAAATGATAAACATGTAGTCCAAATTGAGCGTAAATGGATGCGCCCATGGCGCAGCCATGACACTTGGTTACATTGGAACATGGATTTAGCACATCTTGAACAGGTTAATTAAACAGTTGGGTTTTAAGAACTTTGCGAAAGGTGGTGTAGAATGCTTCGTTTCTGAGGGCTGTAAGCAAGGCGTTGCGGTGTTTGGGTGCTAGATGTTGGAAGCTAGCCCCACCTGCTTTAGCTCTTTTGAAAGTGGGGACAACCATCATGTCGGAAAGGTGTGAACGGATTGTCTGGTAGAAGTGATGGGAATGATCTTCTCAGCTAGGTAGCCAGGGGCACTCTGGAAGATGCATTTATGCCTGATAGCTGTTAGGGAGAATTCTCTTATAAGGCTAATTTCCCAAACCTAGTGAGTCCCCCAGCAGCTTTGCTGGATTTATTTTTATTTTTTCTCCTGCTAAGAGTGACACTCTTTTTCTCCCCCTCTTAGACATGATTGGAGGTATGTCTTTGACTTGTTATGTGCTTATGGGCTGTAGGGTTTCTTTTTACTTCATAGGGTATCATCTGTTTTTCTGTATGTGTGGTACACAGCACCCTCACTGCAGTACCACAGGGTTGTCACAGTGACCCCAAAACATAGGGCCTCATTACACGGATGGCGGTAGGGATTTACCGTTACCGGTAATGGAATACCGGTAACGTTAAATCCCCAAGCGGATCACGACCCAGCACACCGCTATTAGCGGCATCGCAAATTACGGTGCCACTATTAGCGGGCAGGCCGTGTGCGCGCGACCCTCCATCCCGTAAATTATGCCATGCCGCTATTAGCACAGCATCACAAGGCCAGTGGACATGCTAATAGCGGCATGGTAAATCCACCCAAACCCCTTACCGCCATGGTGCAAATACCGGCATCGCGGACCACCCGTTAAGAGGAATGAGCAGTGTTCCCACCTGCCACAGGTGGACACAATCAGCACAGGTGGAGGCAATGGAGACTGTGGCAGCTCAAAAGGAGCACACCACACCCCTTCCCACACCCCTTCCCACACAAAGATGGTTCCAATACTGGCAGCAATACATGGCCTGGGGGACCTCATTGCAGCGCAGCTGATACTACAACAGGCAGCACAAAGGAGACGCAGGAGGAGGAGGAGGAGGAGGAGGGCAAGACAGGCACAGCAAGCACCACAACGGCACCTATTCATTCCACAGAGGCACCCACCAATCCCCAGGATCAGAGCCAGTCCATTCAACCTAACCCATGAGCAGATACACACCCTGTACCGTCTGGACAGGGTTACCATCACCAGCATCGTGGACATGATCCACGACGACATTGTGAGCCTCATAGACATCAGAACTGCCATCCCCCCGCTACTGTAGGTGGTGAGTGTGCTCCACTTTCTGGCCACAGGCACCTACCAGCATACAGTGGGACACATGCATGGCATCTCACAACCAGTATTCTCACGCACGCTGAACCAGGTACTCGATGCACTCCTGAAGCATGCACCTGAACACATATCCATGCCACGGACTGCCCAGGAGATTGCAAACACAAAAGTTGGCTTCTATTCACTGGCAGGCATCCCAAGTTGCATTGGGGCCATCGACTGTACACATGTGGAATTGGTGGTCCCACATCACAATGAAGTAGTGTACCGAAACAGGAAGCAATTCCACTCTATCAATGTCCAAATGGTATGTGACGCCAACAAGATAATCACACATTGCTGTGCCAGATTTCCAGGATCAACACATGATTCCATGGTCCTGCGGAACTCAACTATCCCACGCTACATGGAGCGACACCCCGGACAACGTTTGTGGCTACTCGGTGAGTAGCAGGGCAAGCACATGGCAACGTGATTGGGGGGGGGGTAGAGAAACATACTGCAACTGGGAGTGATTGGGTGGGGGGTAGAGAAACATACTGCAACTGGGAGTGATTGGGGGGGGAGATACATACTGCAACTGGGAGTGATTGGGGGGGGGGAGATACATACTGCAACTGGGTGTTGACTGTCGTCCGTAGGAGAAATGGACATACAGATGTACACCAATGTGCATCCGGGAAGGCCACGATGTACTTGAGAAGAACCCACATGCAATTTGAAGCTGCACAACATCGACAACAATGCAGGTTGCTAAATATCACACATCCATCCACATTGAACATCCTACCACGCCACATTTCACACGAATCTGCAACATGGCGTCAAGATAGTAATACACAATCAGTGCAGCACAACATCAATCCAGCAATGCGCACTTGAATGCATGCAAAGGGATCACCCCTAGACATAGCACTGAACCACACACCTATAGCACCACTGAAGTGATGCCTCACAGCATGGCCACATTGGTGTCAGGATGTCAGTACACTCGCAGTGTGGTACCAAATTTGCCTGGGACAGGGACACCTAAGACCTGGCCTCACCCAGGACATGTCAAATACTGTTGGAGGCATTAATGTTGCATAACTACTTGCAGGGTCAACCTCCCCCTTGCACGTTGCTGCCACACAGACCATCTGCATGTATGCTGTCAATCCAGTATTTGAATCACAATGCAATGTCAATTAGTGTGATGTGAACAGGCCGCTCTTGAGGTGAACAGTAACAGGACCCTGTTCATTCCCCCATACAGGTGATGCGGGCTATCCCCTGAAGACCTGGCTCCTCACACCTGTACGGAACCCACAGAACAGGCACGAGGAGGAATACAATTGTGCACATACCCGTACCCGCATCGTGATCGAGCAGACTTTTGGACTTTTGAAGTCACGTTTTAGGTGCATTAGCAGGTCTGGTGGTGCTCTCCTGTATGGACATGAGAAGGTGGCCAAGATCACCATGGCATGTGTCATGCTGCACAATATGTGTATCAGACGGAATGTGCCACTGCCCCCTGACGTTGAAATAGAAGCACCTGATGAGGATGATGATGGTGATGAGGACGGAGGTGAAGGGGATGCAGGTCTTGCAAGAGGGGATGGGCAGGAGGGACGTGCTGTGAGACAGCATCTGATCAACCAAATATTCTGAGGAACATGTTTTCGTACTGTCACATGGTAATGGGGAGTAATGCACTGGTGTATGTTTTCGAGCACACAATGGACCCTGTCCCCAATAAAGTACACACACACAATGAAGTTGTCCAAGCCAGTGTTTAGATCAGAAACCAGTGTATTGAGTAACATTAAGGTGTGAAAGTGCAAGTCCCAAAACATCCCACCACCCTTCCCCCCACCCCCACAACAGACCCATAACACCCTTCCCCCCACCCCCACAACAGACCCATAACACCCTTCCCCCCACCCCCACAACAGACCCATAACACCCTTCCCCCCACCCCCACAACAGACCCATAACACCCTTCCCACCCCACCCCCCAACAGTCCCTCATGTGTTTGCCAAGTTTGCCCTGGCCTGTGCACACATAGGGATCTCTATCGACCCCCTATTTTCAATAGTCCTCGGGGGGATTCAGAGGGCTGGCAGATGTGCGCCTGGTGGTGCGCGTTGAGCGACGGAGGGGGCTTGTTTGTCTCGACCCAGAAGATGAGGATGGGGCAGACTGGCCTTGTTGGGAAATGTGGTGGTCCATAGTGTCAGCCATGCGTACCAGGACCTCCCTGAGCCTCCCTATCTCATCGCACAGCCTGTTGGTGTTGGCGTCCATCCGCTCTGTGGAGTGCCTCAACGCCTCCACGATGTTCTCACTGCGATTGGCAGCCTCCTCAACATGCTGGCCAACCAGCACAGACAGCTCTTGTTGGCGCTGCAGGATGGTGGTCAATTTGAGGCCAGTGCTGGGTGACTGTGCACTTGAGGCTGTGCCCTCGGATGCATCCACTACAGCAGGTGATGCCAACATGGGGGACATGATTGCAGGGTTGGTGTCCTCAACTGTGGAATCAGACGCAGGGGTCTGGAATGGCACTGGCTCTGGTGATCCAGGGGGGCTTGGGGTGTGCATCTCCATGGCCTGGTCTAGGGTGTCCTCCAGATCGGATAGGGGGGCAGTGGCGGCTGCCTCACCAGTGGAGCTTGCCGCAGCTGATGGTGGGCCCTCGGTGGCTGGCATCGGTGCGGGTGGGTTCACCACCGGTGGTGGAGCCGCAGTTGGTGGTGCAGCTAGTACTGCCGTGGCAGTGGCACTCCGACGGAGTTTGGCACTCGTCTGGTGGGGCCTGCCCCCCTTGCCCCTTGATGTTGTTGGGGTATCCGCCGGCTCCTGTGCCCTTGGCCTCTTGCATGTAGCTGTTGCCTGTGTTGCATCAGCGGCATCCTCCCCATCTGTATGTGAGCCTGTCAGGGACGAGAGGGGGGATGGCATTGGTTGCGTTTCAATATACTTGATGCAGATTACATGAATGATGCAGTTGTGGCAATTGGGACTTAGTGGTTGTGGATGCAGGTGATGTGCCAGTTCAGTGCCTCATCCATGCATGGTTGTGTTTGGGACTTGTCTGTGGTGTTGTGTGCATGTGTGTGTGTGTGGGTCTGACACAGGCATGGTGAGGGATGGATGCATGTGTGGATGTGTGTCCATGCATGAGAGGAGTCTGTGCTCACATATGGGGGGTACAGTACATTCACATCGCATCCTGTCATGTGTACACTCACCTCCATCAGAAGTGGTACCCACGCCGAGCTCCATGCTGCCTACTCCCTCTATTGACTCGACGGCAATCATGTTAGCGCACGTCTCCTCCCATTCCTTCATCCGGATTGGGGATCCAACTCCACCAGCACTGGCAATACGGTGGTTCTCAGCCAGGATGCCCCTCACCCGCAGCCTGAGGTCGTCCCACCTCTTCCTGCATTCGCGCACAGTGCGCGTGCTGGTGCCCACTGCACTGACTTTGGCAGCGACCTCCTCCCAGATGGCTTTCTTCCTCAACAGGGTTGGCCGGCGCATGTCATTCGCGAAGACCACCTCAGCATTCTCCGCAAGGGTCTGTGTCAACATCACCAATTCCTCATTGGTGTATTTTTCTTTGCGCTGCCTGTCAGCTGATTTCTTGAGTGCCTTAGGCATGATGCAGGTGTCCACAATTGTTTTGCACGGCTCACGAATCAATACAGGTCCAAGGGGCAGAGGATGGCAATGGATTGTGTTTTTAAAGATGGCCGCCGGGCTCTTTCCCGTTCCGGCGCGATGACGCTATTTCCGGTTCCGCAATTTTACGGTCACCGCTAATAGCGGTGACCGCTAATGGCGGTCACCGCAATTTGCATGTAGCGTGAGGGCGGAGGTGCTATCTGCACTTTCGTCAAAGCCGGTAAGGGACTTTTTTGGGACTTTTGCGGCATGGCGGTAGGGTCATTACCGGCATGGCGCTATGCTCGTGTCCGCGTACTCGTAATGGTACGTAATTAGCGCCCTCTTACGAAGGCGGACACGTTAATAGCGCCATGCCGCTAATATGCGGTTTTTAGCGCACAACGTGTAATGAGGCCCATAGACTCCATACCCTGGGACTGACTACTGTCTCCCAGGACATGTAAAGTCACCATTGGCTTTACTAGTCCAAAATTGTGAACAGAACCAGTACACACCATCATAATGTGGAAGTACTGGTAAGGGGTAATTCGATTGCCCCTGGGTCTGTTTTCGAGGGGGCACTATCCCGTCCCCCTTGTTGAGTTTCTGGCTGGTGGCAGTGGTTACCACGCGAAATATTCCACCAGAATATTCTCTATGGGATTTTCCCATTGATTTTAAATGCACCACTTTTTGGTGCAATGTTAAAGATACCGCTGGTTTATTTATTTAATATTAAATCACCGGTAGGGTCCTTTTGCCAGAACTCAATTCTAAAATGGCGTTTGTGTCCGTCTCTGTAACTCTGACCAAGGTCGAGCCCCTTTATTCCATTATTTTGGCGGGCTTCTCCACAGAAGCCCTCTAAATGGTGCCCCTCTGTCTGGGTTCCACAGGAAGGGTGGAGGGGGGAATTGGCACCCTGGACTGCGTTGCCTTAGCAACCCAAGACGCACTCTACTCTGATTGACCCAGTGGGGAGCCGTCCGGCTCACCACTTAGCATGTGTGATTGACAGCTAGGCTGATGAATGGGGGTTTTTCTGCAAAAGAGCAGGGCCTTTGGGACTGGAACTTCAGAAGTCGACACAGGACCTAAGAATCCGAAGAGGGAAGAAGCTGAGCCACCTGCAACCGATGACACCACCGGTGAAGCCCTGCTGCAACAAACTCACCACTTTTCCAACGACAAGAGAAGATCTTCTGCTGGAGAGTCTTCTCTCTTTGAGCTGGTAGGACCAACCAGTTCGTCCTTTTTCACTTACAAAGATGTCACTTGGTCGAATTGCCCATGCCAAACACCCCGGCGGCCGGATAGCCACTTTTGACCGCGAATAAAAGGACCGCACCTTTTAATCGGGAAATCCGCGGCGGGTTTCATCCCTGCGCAGTACAACTACTCCACGTTTCCTCCTCGACGAGATCTTCTCTTCCCCTGGTGGGAACCACAAACTTCAACCACTGCCAGGAACAACTGCCCCCGCTGGAGCTTCCTTCTCTTTAAGGTACTGTGTCCTGCCTGGCCTCCCTTTCTACAGATTGTTAAAGGAGACCCTTAAATCCTTGGCTTCTAAACTGGGTTGGCTCCAGGCCTTCTAACTATAAGTTTTGAATCACCCCAACCTCTTTTGAACACTCTGCAAAGACTTTCAGTGCACTTTAAACCGTGTGATCCTGGGCACATTTCGCTTTGCTCCATTTAAAGAGGGCCTGGCCTATGAACTTTTGCTCTACAGTATAACCTGCCTTTCTCCCCTTGCTCTGAACTCTTAAAAGTGTTGGGAACTGTTTTATTTTATGCTCTGCCTTTTCTCTCCCTTTTTAACCTAAACTATTGGAGTGCCATCTAGGTTAAGCGCTCACTTCTGTCTTAACAAATAGTTGTGCTTTAACCCTGACTTGTATGATAGTTAACAAGGGAGGTGTGTATACTTACCTGACTGTGTCTTAAATTACTTTTCATTGAGAGTGCTAGTGTATTACCTAAAGTGTGTTTTAAATAAATAATTATATACTTTTTATACAAAGCTATGGTCAGTGTTTGTTTGCTCTACTGTGTTTTGGCCCTATTGTGTATACTCTGCATACTGCCCTACTCTTCTTGAGAGAAGTCTGACTGCTCAGCCACAGCTACCAGGTAAATCTGGGTGGTGCAGACTGCTACCAATTGGGTTTACTGCTTGGTCTGGTAGAAGTGATGGGAATGATCATCTCAGCTAGGTAGCCAGGGGCACACTGGAAGATGCATTTATGCGTGATGGCCATGGTTTTGAGCAAGATGCGTCTTTCACTGGGAGAGAATGTGCTTCCCTCCATGCTTGAGAGAGGTGTTTCCTTCTGGGGATGCTAAGGGCGGCTCAAAGGGCATTGTTTTGTGTAATGTACAGCCTATGGAGGTCTTTAGTGGAGGTACCCAACGGTAAGGCATTACAATAGTCAAGTTTTGCAGCAACTGTGGCTCTGGCTATTGCTAGGTGGTTGGTATTGGATAGGTAGGGTTTCACCGCATTGATGATTTTAGTGGTGAATGCGGAGGCTGAGGCAACAACGCTCACCTGGCATGTCATGGATAAGGTTGAATCCCCAATAAAAACAAGGGTTTTGACTGCTTCTGAGACTTTAATGGGTGCGCTGTCAATAATGAATGTCTGGTTTTGCGAGTTAAGTTTATCAAGCATTTCTTTGGAGCCGACAAGGAGGATCTCCGTTTTGTATCTGTTAAGACATAGTCCATTTGCGGACATCCATTTCTGAATGGCTGCGCAGATGTTATCGAGGGCGGCAGCATCTTGTGCATAGGAGCCAGTGAGTGGGAGTAGGACTTAGGTGTCGTCAGCATAGTTAGTGTAAGCTATGCCTCGATCATCCAAGTCCTTGAAGTGGAAGGGTGAAAATATTGTAGAGCGTAGGGTCTGTACAAGCGCCTTATGGGACACCACAGATTAGGGTGGTGGGGGATGCGCATGCGTGGTCTGAGAAGACCCTCATGAGCCGCCCCTTGAGAAAGGATGTTATCCAAGCAGTGGTTTCGGTGGAGAAGTGAGCCGCATTTATAAGGTGTTTGCACAGACTGTCCTGATCCACAAGATCAAAGGCCGCTGATATGTCCAGTAGGAGGAGAAGTAACGGTTGGCCTTTGTCAACTAGGTTGCCCAATTGGATCTTAAAATCCAATAGGGCAGGCTCAGTGCCATGTCCTGGCTTGAAGCCTAACTGCCTCTTGCCTAGGATGTTGTTAGATTCAAGGAACTGTTGAATTTGGGTGTGGGCAATTTTGTCCAATATTTTTAGAAGATATGGGACCGTGGTGATTGGCCTGTAGTTATTTGGAGATTCAGGGTCAAGATTGGGCTTTTTGAGAAGTGGTCGCACCCATGCTTCTTTAAGGGTGGACGGGACTGAATTAGACTTAAACGAGGCGTTGATGAAAGATGTCAGAAATAGTGCTAGGGAATCAATATAATCTTTAACTAAGAAGGCAGGGCAGGCATCCACTTTGCAGTTAGAGGGCTTGATTCCCTGGATGATGTCCCGTACTTCTGACTCAGTTACCTCCCGGAAGGAAATCCTCCCTTCCACCGTGAAAATCTATGATACAAACTTCAAGTTTATCAAAGAAAAAAGAGCACCATTCTAATCTCTAAATTGCAAAGGGGTGCAGCAGCGTGCCAATATGCAGGCATGCAGACTTCAGCAGTTTGTGTACCTTAATGTAGTCCAGACGTGATAATTGCACGTTGTACCGTATTTGGCGAATTGCCAGCTAAGTAGTGCATTTCTACAACGCGTCTCAATTTTAACAACTTCTGCACAGGTTTGTTTGTTTTGTTTATTTGCTTACACAGCGCGCTGAACCCTGCTGTAGCTAGGTGATTTATTTCTAGGTCATATATTTCTCCTTTTGCCAAATGACATTAGGCTCGTAGTTGCTGCCAATCCTGATTCCTGAATAATTATAATTTAAACAAATAGGCGAATGAAAATCAAAATCACACCAAATTAATTTAAAATGTTTAATACTATGTTTGAAATCTGCAAATATGGGTCTATGTATGCAGATTTCTCGTTTAGCACTTAACATCACTTTGAGGACTTTGCTAAGCGCTATAAAGGTTGGTAATGGAAGTGACATTACAGGGTGACACGAGGTGCCTTCCAATCCTCTTTCTGCAGATAGACCTTCCAGATGCACGCTGCTTAAGCAGGATGTAAAGTCAAGGGTGTGAGGGCAGCTAACAAGTCAAACAACAATATCTATTTGGGCTGGCCTAGAGAGCATAAAGAACAAGGGGGTGTTTAATACATTAAATGAAAACCTAAATTTGGTATTAAAGTCAATGGCATCAGCCAATGCATCTCGCTGTGACTCCCAAAGCAGTGATGGCAGTGCAATTATCGAATTTAGTGGCCACTTGAGGGCATTTCCTCACAAATCATTGACTGGCCAGCCCTTGTAAAGAGGTTGGTACCTGGGCAACTGATATGTGTTGCAGGGTGTTTGGTGACAGTCTCTTGCTAAGTGGTGACGGCTTACGCGTTTGATGTTATTATCTTGAAATAGGGGGGGTGATTTACTGCCGATTTGAATGCAGCCCCAGGCAAAGGATCTATCCAATGCTGTGCTTTAATTTGCAAGGGCAAAGTCAAGAAAAGTTACTTTTTGAACACATAATACAGGTAACATTCTAAGACTGTCACCTAGCGTCTAGTGTATGCATTTTCTATTGCGTTTGTATTTCCATCTTGTTCTTAATGAAGTGCCCTATTTACAACATTTGTAACACATTTTTCTGGGTGTCATTTTTAGGGATCGGGGTGAAGGGGGGCGCCAACGATGCTTCCCGCCTGGGGTGCAATCTGGTGTAAGACCGGCCCTGGCAGCGAGAAACAGCAACCGGCGACTCCGAGCAGTGGAGAGCTGCAGAGAGGGATTCAGGCCTTTTCTCCTGGCCTTCCCTCCACGGCTTTGCCTCCCGGCGCATCTCCCCTCCAATTAAAGCAGGAGCGGAGGGCCGTGTGAGGTGTGGCAACGAATTTTTAATGATTATGGTTTCCACGGAAATCTCGACCCATTATTACAAAACCAAAAGCAGTTTACTTCAACTGAAAGCCACTTTTAGTAATGACGAGAGTAAGTCTGAAATACCGAAACCAATAAGGAGAAATTCGCTATATCACCCCGTCGTCACAACAGGGCCCGCTAAATACTAGCATACGGAGAGTGACTTGTAAGTCGACACTGCCCTCATTTGGCCATTAGGGAAAGCGCATCATTTCACATTTCACATCTGCTTTCAAAGAGTGAAAAAGAAATGGAAAACGTTGCCTTCCTTTCAAGAAAGAGGGGACATTGTAAAACACCCTTAGAATAAGTGCAATTGCGAGACCCTCTCAAATGAGGTAAATGGTCTCAAGCAATCCCTACTGACCGAGGCCATTATGAAACCTTTGGAAGACAGCAATTTATAATTATACTTTATTCAGGAAAGGGTCGGCCATGTTCAGTCATCGTCAGAACAGCCCGCTAGATAAGGCAAAATATTAAAGTGCCTCATTATGAGTATGGCAGTAAGGGCAAAAACATGGGGTATTTTACATGCATCTGTTTTTTTAAAATACGGTCGAGTTATGAATTGTGCTTGCCTGGAGTATAAACTGCACTGAGTATATATAAAGCACAGCATAGGGGAAATGGGGCTTACTTACCCCTACAGTAAATAAACAATAGGATCTCGGTATTAGGTGGTATTCAAAAATAGGAGGTATGTTAAGTACGACATAACAAACATATGCAGGGGAGACTCCCGGACTGAGGAGTCCACTACACACACAGCACAGGCACAGCACAGGCACCTGCTCTGAGGAGTCCATTACACACACAGCACAGGTACAGCACAGGCCGCTTATCTGAGGAGTCCATTACACACACAGCACAGGCACAGCACAGGCAGCTTATCTGAGGAGTCCCTTACACACACAGCACAGGCACAGCACATGCAGCTGCTCTGAGGAGTCCATTACGCACACAGAACATGTACTGCACTGGCAGCTGCTCCGAGGAGTCCATTACGCACACAGCACAGGTACAGCACAGGCAGCTTATCTGAGGAGTCCATTACAGGCACAGCACAGGCAGCTTATCTGAGGAGTCCCTTACACACACAGCACAGGCACAGCACATGCAGCTGCTCTGAGGAGTCCATTACGCACACAGAACAGGTACTGCACTGGAAGCTGCTCTGAGGAGTCCATTACGCACACAGAACATGTACTGCACTGGCAGCTGCTCCGAGGAGTCCATTACGCACATAGCAGAGGTACAGCATAGGCAGCTGATCTGAGGAGTCCATTACACACACAGCACAGGTACAGCACATGCAGCTGCTCTGAGGAGTCCCTTACACACACAGCACAGGTACAGCACATGCAGCTGCTCTGAGGAGTCCATTACGCACACAGCACAGGTACAGCACAGGTAGCCGTTCTGAGGAGTCCATTACGCACACAGAAAAGGTACTGCATGGGCAGCTGCTCCGAGGAGTCCATTACACACACAACACAGGCACAGCACAGGCACCTGCTCTGAGAAGTCCCTTACACACACAGCACAGGTACAGCACATGCAGCTGATCTGAGGAGTCCATTACGCACACAGAACAGGTACTGCACTGGCAGCCGCTCCGAGGAGTCCATTACACACACAGCACAGGCACAGCACGGGCAGCTGCTCCGAGGAGTCCATTACACACACAGCACAGGCAAAGCACGGGCAGCTGCTCTGAGAAGTCCATTACGCACACAGCACAGGTACTGCACTGGAAGCTGCTCCGAGGAGTCCATTACACACACAGCACTGGTACAGCACAGGCAGCTGCTCCGAGGAGTCCATTACACACACAGCACAGGTACAGCACAGGCAGCTGCTCCGAGGAGTCCATTACACACACAGCACAGGTACAGCACAGGCAGCTGCTCCGAGGAGACCATTACACACACAGCACAGGTACAGCACAGGCAGCTGCTCTGAGGAGTCCATTATGCACACAGAACATGTACTGCACTGGCAGCTGCTCCGAGGAGTCCAATACGCACACAGTAGAGGTACAGCACAGGCAGCTGATCTGAGGAGTCCATTACACACACAGCACTGGTACAGCACATGCAGCTGCTCTGAGGAGTCCCTTACACACACAGCACAGGTACAGCACATGCAGCTGCTCTGAGGAGTCCATTACGCACACAGGACAGGTACAGCACAGGCAGCCGCTCTGAGGAGTCCATTACGCACACAGAACAGCTACAGCACGGGTAGCTGCTCCGAGGAGTCCATTACACACACAGCACATGCACAGCATGGGCAGCTGCTCTGAGGAGTCCATTACACACACAGCACAGGTAAAGCACAGGCAGCTGCTCTGAGGAGTCCATTACGCACACAGAACAGGTACTGCACTGGCAGCTGCTCCGAGAAGTCCATTACACACACAGCTCAGGTACAGCACAGGCAGCTGCTCTGAGGAGTCCATTACGCACACAGAACAGGTACTGCACTGGCAGCTGCTCTGAGGAGTCGATTACACACACAGCACAGGTACAGCACAGGCAGCCGATCTGAGGAGTACATTACACACGCAGCACAGGTACAGCACATGCAGCTGCTCTGAGGAGTCCCTTACACACAGAGCACAGGTACAGCACATGCAGCTGCTCTGAGGAGTCCATTACACACACAGCACAGGTACAGCATAGGCAGCTGCTCTGAGGAGTCCATTACGCACACAGAACAGGTACTGCACTTGCAGCTGCTCAGAGGAGTCCATTACACACACAGCACAGGCACAGCACGGGCAGCTGCTCTGAGAAGTCCATTACACACACAACACAGGTACAGCACAGGCAGCTGCTCTGAGGAGCCCATTACGCACACAGAACAGGTACTGCACTGGCAGCTGCTCCAAGGAGTCCATTACACACACAGCACAGGTACAGCACAGGCAGCTGCTCAGAGGAGTCCATTACACACACAGCACAGGTACAGCACAGGCAGCTGCTCCGAGGAGTCCATTACACACACAGAACAGGTACAGCACATGCAGCTGCTCCAAGGAGTCCATTACACACACAGCACAGGTACAGCACAGGCAGCTGCTCCGAGGAGTCCATTACACACACAGCACAGGTACAGCACAGGCAGCTGCTCTGAGGAGTCCATTACACACACAGCACAGGCACAGAACAGGTACTGCACCGGCAGCTGCTCCGAGGAGTCCATTACACACACAGAACAGGCACAGCACAGGCAGCTGCTCTGAGGAGTCCATTACGCACACAGAACAGGTACTGCACTGGCAGCTGCTCCGAGGAGTTGTAAGTGACTCCAATCAAGCAATCCCACTAAGTCAGTGCCTTGTCTGGGATGCCGAAGGGAAGCCCTTATTTATGTATTTTTATGGCAAGTTATAATCTGGATGATGAACCCATGTATAACACCCCTCTCTTAGAATCCCCCTTGACCCCACTGAGCCAAGAAGTAGGCTTGTTTTGCACATTTAAAAGGTTTATTTGAAAAATTAAACAATATATATATATATATATCACACTTCTATAAATAAGTTGATAATGGATAGTACACTTGTGAATCTGAGCAGTAATCAGCAAGAGGTAATCCTACAGTAGCACAGTTCTTGGTTACTTATGAATAGGAACAGAAGAATAAGGTGGGAAAGAATGCTTTATATGGTTCAAGGAAACGCAATGATGAATGAAATGCAGTACAGAAAATAACTTGATATGGCTTCAACAAAAGACAATGTAATCACTTTTCCTTGGCAATTCACTCACCCCCCTTTATGCAATATAAGGAGATGGAAAGAGGAGCACACAGTTCTCAGGAATGCAATCAAATACAATACGAAATTCAGTTCCCCCCCCCAGCAAGCTTAGAGGAAAACAGGTAGAAGTTTGAAACACAGGCCAAAAATGCTTTGAATGTGATGACAATGAAGTGAGAAATGTGCTAAAAATGCTTTTAATTCCCTCTAGAGGTTCAGGGTGAGTGATTTCTAGTTTATATTAGTTCAGGCTCACTTTAGCAATGCTCTATGAGTAACTAGCAGGTTAAAACGAATTTTAGCAAAGGAAAGCAAGGAGCTGCTGATTTTTACACGTGGCTGAAATTGTGCAAAATGTCAAATAGCGGCAAATTTAATCGCGTGCGTCGAGCCTAATTACGGAGGCCCTATAAGGAGTAGCAAGTTGGTTCTAGGTTCGTTGGAAAGCCTAGAATCTTAGCTTTAAGATGACAATTAGCTCCTAGCACAAACGGTTCCAGCGATGCGGACGATTTTGTGAAGGTAGTTTTTCGGATTTGAAATTTTAAAGCTCAGAATGACAGATGACAGTTTTCAGTTTTAAAGATGACAGAATGACACGATTCTAGGAGGCAGTTCTAATAGGCTAAAATAGTTTGGATTAGATTATTTTAAACTAAGAGATTGGTTTTGGCACAGTGAGTACTCACACTATATTTTTTAAATAAGCCGTCAAGGTCTGGTCAGGTTGGACGGGACTTCCGGCGGGTGGTTCTGAAGTCCCGGCTATCTGGGTCAGCTCTGCTCTCTGGGTCTGTCAAGCACTGGTTCTGCTCACAACGGTCTGGTTTGTGGTTCTCTTTGGTTCCGGATACCGCACTGCTTTCTGGATACTGCTACAGGTTCTTGCAAGAGTTCTTGGCAAAAAATTGAAACAGCTCGCCCGGCTGTTGAATAGTTTGGTTGGTTTTGAGGCCTGCTGAAGAGGATTCAGCTTGTGGATTCAGGCCTCTCTGCTACAAATTCTGGAGTTAATTTCTGCTACAGGTTCTGGAGATTGATGGATTTGAAGTCTGGATCTCTGGATGTGAAGTCTGAAGTCTCCCGGCAAAGCGTCCCGCAAGAAAGTGGAAAGTGAATGTTCCTACCTGTCCTGCACTGTCTGCTTTTATGTGTTTAGAAAGTGGGTGTGTGCGTGGCATAACTGAGCCTGGCCCTCTCTACTTGTCAATGGTCCAATTCTCCCCTCTCCCATGATTGGGGGAAGGAAATGGATTGTCATCATGATGAGGTCTGTTTATGGGTGAGAGGATCCTCCCCTGGTCAATTTGCCCACAAATCTATATTTGATTCAAATACATATTTCCCAGATACACAAGTGGTTGACATTACATGTACATATTACAGATGAATTAAGACAGGTCTCTGTTCAAGCCCCATGTTCCTGCGAGCTGGGATTCAGAAATGACAACATTTTGCGCGGTTTACCAATATCGGACATTTACCAAAAATTACACAAATGTGCGCAAGGAGTATGGACATTAATTGATGAAGTGTCAGATTTGTAACATGCAGACATTTGGAGTAAGACCCTATTTTCCGCTAGCAACCCCCCAGAATACACCACAGGGTCACCTCTTAAAATGTGCACGGAAAAATCCCAAGAATAATGATATTATTTATATAATTTTGACCAGTCCGCACTATGAGTTATCTATCTTTTTAAAATTATGCCCTGGTCAAAAAGGGGTGTGGCTTCCCACAAGCACATGGTGGAGTTTCTGGTTTGTCCACTTCCCCCAAGCTCAGCTTGCTAGCAGAGGCACTGCCCCTCCCATTTCCTTCCAAGAGGAAGCCATTTTACGACCCCCCTAATTTAACAATTGCCTGAGCCAAAGAAGGCCCATTGTTCAGTTCCCTGCAGTCCCCAGGTGCCACTCCCCTTTCAATCAACAGGGCCATGTGATCTCCTTTTGGTGGGGCCAGCAGGATGCAGCCAGGCTTGGGAAGAGTTGTTGAGCCAGTTCAACTCCTGTCGGGGGTAGTTGTCAGGCAGAATTCAATTTCTTTAAGCCAAGCTTCAGCTAAATGTCCTGTTTGTTCCCAGTTTAAATCAAACTTACAATGTTTACACATGCAGCTAGAATGCTGATTCTAAGTTCAAAACCATGACATTTAACAGTTGCAAACTATGTGACACTCAAAAGTAGGTCACTCATTTAATTTAAACATTTCGATTTTAGTGGTTTTAAATACAATTTCAATTAAGCTGCTGACATCCACAGCTCAGCCAGTTTTGTTATAACATTGTTTTGGGCTTTTCATCTTCCCAGATTTTGTATGCACACAACACTTCATTCTGCCAGATGTCTGCTGGTGTTCAGTAAGATTTTTGAATATCTTGCAATGTTTGAAAATAGGCACTTTGAGCTTGCATTCAGGAAAACAAAGGTGATTTTAAGGCGCTTTTGGTCTAACAACACTGTTATTTTTCTTTTGACACCACCTTTCACCCCTGGCGCTTCCGGTCCATCATGCTGGCACTGGTGGGTGGCAGTTTAGACAACCATTTTGGTGTGCGCACAACCGCGCGGTTTTCCTGGTTCTGGGATGGAATGATGGGCGGCGACAGCTCATCCCCACATCCACCCAGTCTATTGATTTAGTTTTGTTCTGGGATAGAATGATGGGCGGCGACAGCTCATCCCCACATCTACCCCGTCTAATAATTCAACATGGGTCAAAACCCTTGACAAACGCCCCCGCCCGACTGCACTTTGAATTTGAGTCGAGGGGGAGTTTTGTGCAAAGAATGTTTTGATCCACACGCTGGTATGTCCGCATCATCTTCTCCCAATTCTGTAGATGGCACAGTTCTGCATCCTTTCCTCCATCCGGTTGGATCGATCGGTTCTCCTCGTCGGTCCTGATGAGAATATTGGGTGGTACCCCGGGCCCCTCGGATCTTTGCTCCTGGTCCCTGGGTCGTTCTCCTTGGTCAGTCTCCATGGTTTCATCTCTCATAGGATGATAAAGCAAAGCGGCAATACACATTCCTAGACATTTTTCCACCACTAATAATGGTGTGGCGAACACATACATTTTATACATCCGGTTACATTTTTCAGTCTTGTTTTAAAAACAAGATATAACATGAAACATTTTTTTTCCCAAATCATAATATTTTAGAGACTATATGTGGGATATTTGAGGATGGGAACTGAATTAATCTGGAGCGGTCCCCTCTGGTATTGCAGAGGACTCCACCAGTTGCTGCAGTGTGTGCCTGGGATGGCAACACTTTAGCTGATTTATATGTACCCACTTTTCTTCCCCTTCTGCCAGACTACCTTTGGGGATGTGGATCTTATACGCTACAGGGGAGATCTTGTCTATAATTTCAAACGGTCCCTTCCACGTAGGCAAAAATGTTCCCTGTTTGGCCTGGTTTCTTTGGAAATTGTATAGATAGACCCGGTCCCCCACCTCGTATACTTTCCTGGTGGTTTTAAGGTCGTAGTGGGTCTTCATGCTATCAGCTGATCTTTCTAGATTCCGCTGAGCATAGGCAAAAGCATGTTGGAGGTGTTTCCTTAAATTCTCCACATACTCATGAGTTGTGGAGGAGGCATTTATCAATGTTTTCTCTTGGGTTCTGTAGAGCAAATGCTGGGGAAGCACCATCTTGCGTCCAGTCATCAACTCAAATGGTGACATTTTAGTTGCAGATGAAGGGGTAGATCTGATGGCCATTAGGACCAGAGGTAGTTGGATATCCCAACTTGGCCCAGAATCTGCCACAAACCTTTTTAATATGCTCACAATGGTTCGGTTGTATCTCTCCACTGCTCCAGAAGAAGCTGGCCTGTAAGCAATGTGTAGCTTCCTTTTAACCCCCAGTATCTCCCGCATCTTTGTCATTACTTTACTGGTGAAGTGGCTACCTCTGTCTGACTCAATCCTTTGAGGTAGACCAAAACGGGAAAAGATGTGGTTAATCATCAGGGCAGCTGCTGTTTCTGCCTTGCAGTTTGGGGCCGGGAGACATTCCACCCACTTGGTAAACAAGCATGTGACGGTCAACGTGTACTTGTTTCCTCTAGACGAGCGAATTACAGGGCCTACAAAGTCGATTTGCAAATCTGACCATGGCAGTGTCATCCCCCTCTTTTGGAGAGGCGCACGGTGTGTGAGGGATGATGGCTGAAACTGTGCACACACAAGACACCCCTTCAAGTATTGGTCGAGGTCCTGCCCCATGTGTGGCCAGTATGCAATCTCTCTTAAGATCTCAAGTGTTGTGTGAAACCCCCTATGACCGGCGGTGGCCACATCATGGGCCTGACTTAAGATCAGGCTTCGGAATGAGGTAGGAACCACCCACTGATCATGGCCAGCTTGGGATTTCCTTACCAACAAACCATCTTGGATTCAGAACCTTTTTGGACATTTCATCAACACTCTTAGGTCCTCTTTCCCAATGTAATCGGTATCCGTCAGGGGAAAGTTCTCAGGGTCCCCAATGTGTTGGTAAAACTTACCAATTATTGGATCCCCTTTCTGAGCTGTAATCAAATCAGCATCAGGGGTCTCCTTACTCCATTGTGCAGTTGAAAGATCATTGTGAGCGTTTGTCTGGGACCTAGTGATAGCAGTGACCTGGATTTCCCCCAACAGGGACTCCATTTCTATTAGATCCCCTTGGATGGCCCCGGTTTTGGCCAGCTGATCAGCTAAGTAATTTCCAGTTTTGTCTAGTCCCTCTACTTTGGAATGACCCTTGATCTTTTTCCAGTAGATGGTCATCCCATTCGATGTGACCAGATCATCAATATTTTGGATTAACTTCCCATGTTTCAGGGGTTTGTTATTAGCACATAACATGACTCTGGTTTTCCAATTAACCAGGGGCTCCACGAACCCATTCCGTACATAATCCGAATCTGTGATTATGACCAGTTCGTGGAGTTGATGTTGGACAGCAGTGAGGATGGCCTTATGCACAGCCATCAACTCTGCCACCTGACTACTTCGGGGACCAATTTTGTATCCAGCGGAGGGTTCTGGGGACTCATTCACCCATGCATTCCCTACGCCGCCACCAGTTCTTTCTCCCCGTTGTTGTCAACATGGTATGAGCATCCATCCACATAGACAGTGGGCATTCCCTCACACTTGTCTTCTTCAAAGACTTTGTGTGGGGAATTAAGGTATGCCTCCATGTTGTCCTTTTTTTCTCTGGCACAATCATGCAAGTCAGTCAGACCTTGCAGGAGGGGAGTCTTCTTGTTTTGGCCACATCTGACCTCCACAGGAAAGCCTTGCATTGACAGAATCCAGGAAGTAATTTGGGAATTACTCACATTTCCGGCCCGGATTCTGTCACTTTGGAGATATTGCAGAGGCTGGTGTGGAGTCTCCACTATGATGTGTTCCCCCTGGATAAACGGGCGGTAATTCTTCAATGCCCACACCGTTGCCAGGAGTGCCTTCTCACAATCGTTGAATTTTTCCTCCACAGAGGATAAAGTTTTGCTCGCATAGGAGATTACTTTATTGACCTTGTCATGCTTTTGGTATAATACTGCCGTCAAGCACGTATTAGAGAACCCTGTCTCCAGGAAGAACTCCTTGTTTCTGACAGGGTAAGCTAGGCAAAGGTGCTTGTGAGAGGCTTCTCTTGAGTTGTCTTACTGCCTCGGATTGTTCTGGACCCCATTCCCACTTGACCCACCCCTTCAGGAGATGAATCAGGGGTCTAGTGATCTCTGCGTAGCCCTCCATGAACTTTCTGCTGTAATTAGTCCGTCCCAGGAGGCTCCTTAGTTCCTGCAGAGTTGTGGGATCCTTCAGTTTCTGGAGTGCTTCCACTTTCTTTTCTTGGGGACAGAGACCCTGAGGAGTAATCTCATGCCCCAAGAAATTAACACGGGTTCTACACCACTGTGCTTTCTGAAAGGAAAGTTTTGCTCCGGCGGCCCTCAACTGTGTCAGAACATAACGGATCTCCGCTATGTGTTCCTCCACAGATGAACTTTTGATGAGGACATCATCTACATAAGCCAGGTTACCCCTCGCACCCAGGTCGGGCATGGCCTTATGTAGGAAAATGTTGAATTCATTGCCGGAGTTGAGGTATCCGAAGGGAGTCCGGGTCCATGTGTACTGCTGGCCCCCAAAGGTAAAAGCCAGTTTGTATTGGTCCTCCCTACTGACAGGCACGGTCCAGTATCCATTGGTCAGGTCTACTGCTGTGAATACCTGTGACGCCTGAATCTGGACCAGCCCTTGGTCAATGTAGGGCAGAGGCCATCGGGAAGTATGGACCCGTTTGTTGAGCTCCCTAAGGTCGGCGCAGAGTCTCCACTGGCCGTTTGGCTTCAATATTCCCAGCACCGGATTATTGAAGGTACTGTGTACTGGACGGATTATTCCCCGGGACTCAAGGTTCTTAATTATTTCAGTAAGGGACTCCATGGATGCGAGAGGCAAACGATATTGCTTCACAAACACTGGAGTCATTCCAGGGTCCGTGGGAATTGTTGTGGTGTGGATGTCGGTGCGACCACAGTCAAATGAGTCTACCGCAAAGAGATCTTGGAAATCCAGGAAAAGTTTTGCTTCTGTTCGAGCGTAACGCAGGCATCAGCCAGGTTCACTCTCTCTTCCACCATCTGCCTGAAGCCTGGAAAGACTTCTGGTTTTGCTATCTCAGCGGCCTCCTCCAGCTGGGTGGAGAAGTCCCTGGTCAGAGTGCTGATTTGAACTGGAGGCTTCAGGTGGGAAAGGCAGCCCTCATGGACCTGGAACATCACCTCATCCCTCCTGAAGTCACAAGTCACATCTTTCTTACCATAAGGGCAAGAAATGTACACCAGGAATTTCCCCCCATGCCGGGTGAACATCCTGTCTGGTGTTGTATTGTCATCACTGTCACTGTCAAAACAGTCCTTGGGGATTTGTCCTAACAGTTCATTTCCTAAATCAATGGAGAAATGTCGGTCATCAACCGCCATTCCAATGATGGTGCCTGCGGCTAGAGTAATACTCTGTAAGTCGCTGTTATCCACCTCTATTGGAATGGTGTCATGTTCTATGTTGACTAATGGTGTTGGGTTTACCCCTAACCCTTGTTGTTGGAGAGAAGCATTTAGATGAATATAAGCATCAGGGTTTTTTAATTTTTGTCCTCTTTTAACTTTCACTTCCAGGGAGAATTGTCGGGTCCTTTCTGGGATGGTGACTTCCTCTTTAAGCTGAATTTCAACTGCATAAGGTAGCAATTGAGCTGACCTAAATGCTTTTTCTTGATCATAAAAGCCCATGGGACTATCCGCTAATCGGGACCAAGCTTTGAAGTTTATTAGGTCCAAACTAATGGCGAAGCGATTGAGAATGTCACTGCCTAAGTAAAAGGTGGCAGTGACGTCTCGCATGACCCAACAATTATGGACTATGCTCTTGTTGCCAATGGAGATTTTGAGCATACACCTGCTTGGCAGGAGATGTTTGGAATTGGGTGCTTCCAGGTCCATTTCCCATTTATCTATCAGTTTGAATGTGGGAATGGCTGGATCTTTTGGGAGTTGGCGGAACATGGCTTCGCTGATGAAGTTCTTACCGTTGTTCACACACACTCGAGCGAGAACAGAGTCCTTCCCATCATTTAACTGAACAGGGATGAACAACTGATCTCCAATTTGCTGAATATCAGCCAGGCTCTGAGCGGATTTCACATCTTTCTGGACTATAGGAGTGGGAGTGTCTGATTGTGGATTGGTAAAGAATTTCAGAGTGTTTATGTAAAGCAATAGACTGCGCACAACAAGTTGAACAAATGGTTTATTGCTTGTAGGGATAAGCTGGGTAGTAGAGACCCCCAACCATCTGCACAAGTAGACTGACTCCTCAAAGAATAACATTCTAACACAAAGCTCAGGATTGCTCTGATGTCATCAATAGCTTGGATTCCATCAGTAGAACAAGGAATGGGAATCAGATAACACATTAACATATAATAGAAAAGACATCAACATAACACACCCCCCTCCCTTATCTGAACACCAAATTTCTATTTACACAAAACAATTTATAATACATGTAATTCGAACAATGACATTATATAGAGAAAAAGGCGTCTGTTTGCTCAGCAATTTTACCTCCTCACCTTCGCAACCCTTGACAGGCTCCAGACCTGTCCACTCTCCAATTTCACAGAACGGTCAAAAACCTGTACAACCTTAACCGGATCCGAATACAACGGATCACCCTTTTTCTTTATAACAGCTTTCCTTATTCTAACTAGATCGTCCACTTCAACTATAGTCTTCTTTCTTGGAAATTTCTCATTAACTTTCTCAGTACACTTCCTCTTTCGTTCATCCATATTCCTTTTCACTTCATCCACCACCTCATCCGTTTCTCTGGCCCGGCCTAACCAAGCTGGGGATAACATCGTGTTACTCCTCCGTCCTCTCATTAATTCAAATGGACTCACTCTTGTTTCGGCATTAGGAGCCATCCGCAACGCATACATTCGTTCCTTTACCGCAACTTTCCTGTCCAACCCACACGCATTGGCATTCCTAATACCTTTCATTATACAGCGGTTGACCCTCTCGATCATACCATTGGCTTGAGGGTAATATAATGCAGTCTTTTTATGCTTGATTCCACATCTGTACATGTACTCTTGAAAGAAACCTCCAGTAAACTGTGGACCGTTGTCCGTCAACACACTCCTTGGCAAGCCCTCTCTCTCAAATATCTCTTCCAGAAATGCTACAATAGATTGACCCGTGACTTCTCTCAATATTTTGAACTCCGTCCACCTTGAAAACATATCTACTATGGCCAACACAAACCTACCACGACCTCTGCCCATATCCACTGGGCCTAAGATATCCATGGCAAGGTCTTGCCACACACCCTTCGGACCTTCAACTCCTTTCACAGGTTGCACTACAGCAGATATGCTCTTCAATGACTTTATGCAGTCTACACATCCTCCCACTGTTTTCTCAATCTCGTGGTCCATACCCGGCCACCAATAATCGGCCTTAATTACTCCCTTGGTTTTATACGTACCAATATGGCCTTGATGCGCAATAGCAATTCGTTTTTTTCTAAAACACCCTGGAACAACAAGCTTATCCCATCGATATATTAGACCATTCTTCACAGATAATTCCTCTCTCACCTCCCACAAAGCCCGCTCTTCTCCAGATAACAATCTTTTCTCTGGCCAACCATCCTTGATAAAATTGGTTATCCGCCTCCACATTTCATCAGACAACAATGCTTCAACCCATTCTTCTTTGTGAAGTACACCTTCCACCGTAGCAAATAACATACTTTCAACTTCAACAGACTCCTTCTCAACTAATCCTTGCTCTAGATGCATGATCGGCCTGCACATTGTCCTTACCGGCTACCACTTCAATGTTAAACTTGTGACATTGCAATCTTGTTACCCAACAGGCAACTCTCCTTGAAACTTTGTCCAAACCTTTGCTTTCAAATATAGCCTTCAGTGGCTTGTGGTCTATTCTTAATACAAATTCCTGACCCCACACAAAGTTTTTCAGTTTTTCTATACCCCAATGGCATGCCAAACCCTCTTTTTCCAAAACCGACTAGTTCAATTAAGGACCTCTCAACATGCGCGAGGCATGTAACACCACGGATTCTGCACCATCCATTCCCACTGGCGACATAACCACTCCAATACCAGTTTCACTTGCATCAACAGACAATAGTGTCCTTTTTTTAGTATCATACATGGCTAAGGGTTTTGCCATATCAATCTCAGACTAAATCTCAACAAATTCCTTTTCACACTCTGCATTCCAAACAAATTCCACTCCTTTTCTCAACAATGCTCTCAGCAAGGTAACCTTATCCGCATATTTTTCAATGAAACGCTGGTAAAACTCTATTGTCCCCAAAAATGAACGTAACTCTGACTTATTCGTTGGAGACTCCATTCTTTTAATTCCATCTACCAACACTTTTTTGGGCCTTAAACCTTCCTCCGATATTTCGTGTCCTAAATGCTCTACTACTTGAGTAGAAAAGACACATTTCTCACTTCGTAAGGTAATACCTCGTGTTCTGAAAATTTCTAAAACCTTATTGAGTTTCCTTTTTAAATCTTCTTCAGTACTGCCACAAACCAACACATCATCCTGGAAGCACCAAACATTGTTAATACCTTTGAATAATCCTCTCCATGACTTTTTGGAAAACTGATGAAGCTGATATTAATCCGAAAGGCATGCGCCGAAACTGGTAAATGCCTTTGTATGTGATAAAAGCCGTCAGTATTCGTGACTCGGCATCAAGGTTAATCTGATGATAGGCGCTTGCCATATCCAATTTGGCAAAGTATTTGGCATTTCCTATCCTAGACAGAAGTTCTCCCATATTTGGAAGGGGATGGCGGTCAGCAACCACACATCGATTCAATTCCCTTAGATCTATGCATACTCTCAAATCCCCACCGGTCTTTTTCACAACAACCACGGGGGAAATCCATTCAACCGCCTTCGCTGGTTCAATAATACCAGCTTTCTCCAGTTTCTCCAACTCCACTCTCACAGCATCACACAATGACATCGGTAACGGTCTAAGTTTTGCCGCCACGGGCCTGGAACCCTCCTTCAGCACAATTTTGTGAATCATCCCTTTCAAACACCCAACGCTATTATTAAACACATCTGGATACTTGGCAATGAAACTTTTAGAACTATCATCCAAAGTACAGTCCATGGATAGTTTTTCTACATTTAACACTTGTTCTTTACTATTGGGATCTAATTTAATACATAGTCCCCTTTGTTCTCTCCATCCCAACAGCGTCTCACCCTTCTTGGTGATATATATTTTTCCGCACGTAACTCTGTCTTTAAATTTAAAAGTTGCAGGACAACATCCTACCACATCGATCCTACTGCCACTATAGCCCCCAGGTGTCTTGTCTGACGGGCTTAAATCGTCCATCCTACCTCCCAGCACATTTTCATACACCG
The DNA here is from genome assembly GCF_040938575.1 of Ambystoma mexicanum. Lineage (NCBI taxonomy): Eukaryota > Metazoa > Chordata > Amphibia > Caudata > Ambystomatidae > Ambystoma > Ambystoma mexicanum. The sequence continues at coordinate 228,674,930 of NC_090921.1, read as the reverse complement.
CCTTTGACATCAAAGTGATTTTGGAACATGAGTCCGCTAGCATTTTAACTTGGCAACCATTCACTTCCACCCAAGCTGAAGGATGCTTGCATTCATCCATTCCGGAACATTGAACCATATTCACAGTAACAATTTCATTTTCTGAACCTTCATATTCATCTGAGGATGGCCCATCTGGCTCCTCAACTAACATAACACCCCTCCCAGCACTGACACTGTAATTGGCACAACAATTTGCAAAATGTCCCCATCTTTTACAGATGTTACATATAGCTCTTCTTCCAGGGCAGATCGGAGAATTAGATAGGTGGCGGGGACTCCCACACCTAAAACACAGGCGCTCCTGTCTCCTTTTTCCCCACTTGTACATTTTCTTTTTGCACAGATTTATTTGCTATTTGGTTACCATTACCACCCTTGCTTTGATACATGTCAAACGATTTGGTCGTTTTGCCCTTCTTTTTCTTTTGGTCTTTTGCGGTTTCTTTCCTCTTGTCACCTACTTACAAGACCTCAACCTGTTGGACAGCTTTGGATTCTTTTACAGCAAGTTTTGCCACACATTTCAAAGTATGCTCAATTCTTTTTGCAATCCCAATTACTTCATCAAAGCAAGGGTCATCTTTTAGCCACACTTCCTCTCTGATCCTGTCATTGGCACAATGTAACATGAACCGATCTCTAATATGTTCATCCAGACTTACACCAAATTTACAGTTCAGCGATAAATGCCTAAGCGCAGTGATGTATTCCTCTACAGTTTCACCCTCATGCTGAGGTCTCATACCAAAGTGATAACGTTCCAACACAGTACTTATCTTTAGTTCAAAATGTTTATCCAGTTTTGCCAATGCTGCATCAAAGTCATTCATACCTTCCTCAACATCCAGTTCGCTCAATTCAGGTAAAGTTTCAAAAATTCGCTGCCCCTCATACCCCAGAAGATGCATAAGCATAGCCAACTTTCTTTCTACTGACATGCCATTGCCACATGTGGCTTTCACATAATGGAGAAAACCTTTTATCCAGGACCCCCATTTAATTCTCGGGGGGCCCGGGGTCGGTAAAAACATTTGGGGACCCGGGATTCCGGATAAAGCCATGGTGCCAATCCAAGTCTGTAGTGCTCTCCGAAATCAGCTACCAATCCACCAAAAGCGAAAAACAGAATGTCACTCACTTGCCACCTGCAGCCAATGTTTCAAAATATAAGCGCTCACCTCCTGTAAAAACACTGCTCTCCTCTTAACAATTCCACCATGTGATATCAAAACCAAACATGCGCAATATTGCTTGCAGGTCTCCAGAAGGTAAGCTCAGAGAAGGTTCAGCGCACTTTCCCTTCAGTCCAACGTCGTAGGCCAGGTCGGGGGGGGGCAGCTCCTCACCCGTTGGCCTGGTGGTTGGAGGTCTCAGTCCGGCTCCAGCTCCTCAGCTCCGGATAACTACTCCCACTCCAGCTGCTGCTTTCCTCTTGCAGCACATCCCATCCTCGTCGCCAATGTAAAGCAATAGATTGGGCACAACAAGTTGAACAAATGGTTTATTGCTTGTAGGGATAAGCTGGGTAGTAGAGACCCCCAACCATCTGCACAAGTAGACTGCCTCCTCAAAGAATAACATTCTAACACAAAGCTCAGGATTGGTCTGATGTCATCAATAGCTAGGATTCCATCAGTAGAACAAGGAATGGGAATCAGATAACACATTAACATATAATAGAAACGACATCAACATAACAGTTTCCTTCCAGTGTGGAATACCACCTTAAACTGGAAGGAAGGTTGATTTTCAGAAATAGAGAGGACCCCCCATCACCAGTCCGTTGTCCTACTGCTATTACTATCACGTCTGGAATTTGGTTGTTCTGGAAGTGAAATTCTACTTGGTCTGATTTTTGTTCAACCATGTGGCAGGTGCCGTTTAAACTAACATGGTTGACACTCTGTTTTAATTTTATTGGTCGGCTAGTCTGGGTCCAGAGGACCTTGTTTACACAATCTATTAGGGGTGACAACCTTCTCAGGAGGTCATTCCCTAGTAAACAAGGGGTGCCCTCTGGAGTCACTACTATGACCGGGTGTTTCACCTTGTGACGCCCAATTTTAATGTCCAAATCTGCCGTCCCCTCGACGGGAATTTCCCTCCCGTCAAAGTTCTGGAGTTGTCCAGGAAGAGAGGTGAGAGGAATACGATAATTCTCTCCCCTTCCTAAATTCAGTTCATCAAAGGCCCTTCTGGACAGAAGGGTAGCTTGAGATCCAGTGTCCACCAGCGCTGAAATTGTACCCTGCCCCTGTACTTGTACCGGGGAATAATATCTTCCCTCCTTCTCCTCAAGGGGGCACAGATAATGCACATTTTTGGACAACTGGAGGGCCAATTATCTGGTTTTGGACATTGCAAGAGAAGAGATTTGGGCAGAAATCTGTGGAGAGTCTTGGGAATCTGAAAGAAAAAGTTGGCAACTGGAGATCAGAGCCAGTGTGGGTTCCCCTGGTTCTGGTTCTGGGCCACCGCCCCCTTTTTGGAGGCAGTCACCAGGATGGGTTTGAACCAGGGGATTTCTGTATTGTGGGTTCTGGGATGAGATGATGGGCGGCGGTAGCTCAGTCTGCATATCTCCCCAGTCTGGATTGGAATCCCTTGGGACCCATTTTTCTTTGGGAGGAGTTCCCCCATCTCTAAAGGAGAAGATCCTTTTCCCAGGATCCTCTGGGGATCCCTCTCCCTCAAATTGGAAGATCTGTACCTCCTCCACAAACTGGGCCTGTTTGGGTACTTTGTTTCTCCTACCCCCCCTCTGCTCCTTTGGAGGCAGACTTTCAGGGGCAAGAGATTTTGTTTCCGGTTCCTGGGTTTCCAGGGGCTGTTTACAAGTGAGGAAGGAAGCTTCCTCCAAGGCTTTACACCCCCCTTCCCTTTGTGCCTCCTCCCTGGGAACCGGTGGGTTATCGGGGTGCTGCCCCCGTCATTGTTCTGGAGCACCAGGCCCAGAGTTTGGGGCATTCTGTGGTGGCATGCTCATCTGAGGGTTCTGTTGAGCCCTCAGTATGTGACCCAGATCCCGGGGCATATTTTGGACCTGGCGCTCAAGTTGGGAATCCCGCTCAGGCTGATACGGGGTTCTGTTTTCTCCCCTGGGCTGATCCCGGGAAGGGTAGCTATCCCTTCTCTGGTAATACCCCGGATTGGGAAGATTTAAGTACCCCTCCACCCTTGGCTTCCCCTCTCCCGGTTTAGGTTGTCTGGGCTCAGGGAATTGGGGAAAGAAGGATGGACGGTTTTGGGGTTTGAAATTGGGTGGATACCTGGGGAAAAAGTTCTGCCCAGGATTTGGTGAATTTCTGCCCTCCTGGGGGAAGTTAGGAGGGAAGTTCCCCGGGTCAGGTGCTTGGCTGGATCCCCCCCCTTGGGCTGGAGGAGTCCACACATAACCCAGGATTGGTCAGTTTCCCTTGTAGCTGGGACTTACATAGTCAGGGGAGCAGGGGACCCCATTTGTGGGACTACCTCCTTGACTCCCTGTCTGTGACTGGCCCGAGGGCCTTCTGGGCTGTGAATTATTTGGTGCAGGCAGGTTTTTAGGCCCCCCCATCTCCAAATCTAAAACGGGGGCAACCTTTACCTCTGCCACCTTGGCAGCAGCAGGGGTGCTGGTTGGTTTGGGGCTTTTCTGCGCATTACTTTTGTTTTCTATGGGATTCTGCACCTCATAGATCCGGGTGGCTTGCTTAATGACCCAGTCTAAAGATCTTTTCTCGTGAAAATCTCTCACGAGCTGGGTCATTATGTATTTGGGGAGAGCATGGAAAAACGTATTGATAAATTCTCTGCTGTCCGTGCGCACCCTTCTGGTGGTCTGCGCAAAAGCACGCTTTAATTCTTGCACAAATTCTTGTGGGGCCTGATCCTCCCCACATTGTAAATTGTAGGCTGCCTTGCGAGCCTCTTGAGGATTTCTATGAACAGAAAAATGTTTCAAGATGGCCGCCCTATATGCGGACCATCTTGAATGGTTTTGGTCCTCCAGCCCTGCAAATAAACTGGAGTATTCTGGGGAGAATGTCCATTTGACATACTGGATGCAGCTACTGCTGTCCTTCAAATGGAAAGTCTCCATCATTTGCTCATAGAGCTCCAAGTGTTCCCAAACAGAATACTTGGCGTTCTTATGATAAGGCGTGATGACACTCCTTATTGCCTTTATTTGTTTCAATGGGTCCTTAAGCAAGGCCCTTTTTGCCTTATTGGCCTTTTTGGTTCGGGTAACTCTGGTCCATTCATCCTCCGACTCAGAAGCACTGCTCCCAGAGGTGCCCGTCTGATCTTCCAGGTTTTCCCGGATTCTGCGAGCCTGGGAATAGCTGGCAGAATGTGGGGACCTGGTCTCCTGTGTCCTGTGATGCTCAGAGGAGTCTTCAGATCCCTCCTTGCTACCCGGATTTGATGGGTACCCCCCCCCACTGACCTAACTGGGCAGAGGTTTTCAGGATGCCCTTAGTGGGCCTACTCTCCTGGGGTTCCCCACTAAATTGCACTGTACTTAGGTGCCCATACCCGGATGCCCGCCCATCCATTCCTAGGTGGTACTGGCCTATGAGCCCCATACTTTTGGCTGGATAGTAATCTGCCATTCCTGTGGCCCTGTGCTCATGCGCGCCAGGGGACATGGGGGTGGCAGAGTTCACGGACTGGAGAGATGAAGGCCTCTGGTACTAGGGCTTCTGAGGTTATGCTCAGGTGTTTCCCATTCCCAGCAAACTTCATCTCTTTCAGCCCCTGCTCCCTGTTGCAGTGCAAGAGCCTGCGCTTTCAGTTCCTCAGCTAAGGCCCTACTAGACTCTATCAGTCTCTCCTGCATGGCTACCTTTTGCTGGAGCCTGTCATTGTGCTGACAGAGAGCCTCATTTTCTCTCTGTGCCTCCTGATTGGTCCTGGAGTACTGGGCCAGTCTCTGCTGCAGGAGGGCTACCTCCTGAGTCCCATCCCTACTGGCCTGCTCCTTTCTTGCCAGAGCCTCCTCCACCCTCCTGGTGTGATCTAGCAAGCCCTGATGCTCTTTTTGGAGGTCACCCAGCCGCTGGAGGGCCAAGTGATTTTCTTCAATTTTTCTTTTTAAATGGCAGACTTCCTGGCCTAAGGTATCCCTTTCCTGACCAAGAGCCTGCATTTGTGATGCCAGGTCGTCCCTCTGCCTCTGAAAGGCACCAGCTTTCTGGCGTTCTTCATCAAACTCTGCCTGGGTATCCAGGTCTTTCAAAATCAATTTATTGCTTTCCTCTTTCTCGCTGTCTAGTTGGATTTGCAGGGTGGCTACCTGCTCTGTGCATGCCCTGTTGAAATTGATCTGTTGCTCCAGCTTTTTCTGGCTCTGCAGTAAGAAGTCCAAACTGTCTTGGTGCTCCTTCTGCAAAGCCAGAATTCTGGTATCCTGATCTGTCTTTTCCTGTTGCAGTATATCCATGCCCTCTTTTATTTTAATGATATACTGCCTACTATCATTTTCTGACTCGTGGCTCCTCTGCAGCCTCTGCTCAGAAGAGACTAGGTCAGATTGGGCCTTCTCTAATGCCAACAGTTGCCTACTTGCCAGAACTTGGCCTTCAGCACATTTCTCCTGCATGGCTCCCATATATAGATACAAATATGCCGCTATCCTAACCATCTTGTCGTGTTCATCTTTAGCTTTAGGAGACATGTATAGTTCACTCAGGGCCACATGTAAGGGACCCTGATCTCTCCAGATATCTAACCCAGTTGCAGTGACCTGTCGTGTGATTGCCTGCAACCACGCATCCTGGCCCTGCTCAGTCCATTCACCTCTCACAAATAGCTTATGTAAGAAGTGCTCTCTGGCTATTTTGATGTCTACCAGTGTCGTCATTCTGGAATTTGAGTTCCTTCCTGACTTACAGAAGTTTGTATCTTATTTTGCAAAACAGACCGTTTCCTTAGAGCGTTCCTTTGAGGGGTGCTTTCACAGTGTAAAACAGCGTGGTGATCTAACCGGATATGTGTATCCGGTCAGTTGGCACACTGTATTAAGCTGCACAAGTGGTAAACCTAACCCAGAATATCCCGGCTCCGAGCCCCCACTCTGTAAGTGACTCCAATCAAGCAATCCCACTAAGTCAGTGCCTTGTCTGGGATGCCCAAGGGAAGCCCTTATTTATGTATTTTTATGGCAAGTTATAATCTGGATGATGAACCCTTGTATAACACCCCTCTCTTAGAATCCCCCTTGACCCCACTGAGCCAAGAAGTAGGCTTGTTTTGCAAATTTAAAAGGTTTATTTGAAAAATTAAACAATATATATATATATATATCACACTTCTATAAATAAATTGATAATGGATAGTACACTTGTGAATCTGAGCAGTAATCAGCAAGAGGTAATCCTACAGTAGCACAGTTCTTGGTTACTTATGAATAGGAACAGAAGAATAAGGTGGGAAAGAATGCTTTATATGGTTCAAGAAAACGCAATGATGAATGAAATGCAGTACAGAAAATAACTTGATATGGCTTCAACAAAAGACAATGTAATCACTTTTCCTTGACAATTCACTCCCCCCCTTTATGCAATATAAGGAGATGGAAAGAAGAGCGCACAGTTCACAGGAATGCAATCAAATACAATACGAAATTCAGTCCCCCCCCAGCAAGCTTAGAGGAAAACAGGTAGAAGTTTGAAACACAGGCCCAAAATGCTTTGAATGTGATGACAATGAAGTGAGAAATGTGCTACAAATGCTATTAATTCCCTCTAGAGGTTCAGGGTGGGTGATATCTAGTTTATATTAGTTCAGGCTCACTTTAGCAATGCTCTATGAGTAACTAGCAGGTTAAAACGAATTTTAGCAAAGGAAAGCAAGGAGCTGCTGATTTTTACACGTGGCTGAAATTGTGCAAAATGTCAAATCGCGGCAAATTTAATCACGTGCATCGAGCGTAATTACGGAAGCCCTATAAGGAGTAGCAAGTCGGTTCGTTGGAAAGCCTAGAATCTTAGCTTTAAGATGACAATTAAAACTCGCTCCTAACACAAACGGTTTCAGAGATGCGGACGATTTTGTGAAGGTAGTTTTTCGGATTTGAAATTTTAAAGCTCAGAATGACAGATGACAGTTTTCAGTTTTAAAGATGACAGAATGACACGATTCTAGGAGGCAGTTCTAATAGGCTAAAATAGTTTGGATTAGATTATTTTAAACTAAGAGATTGGTTTTGGCACAGTGCGTACTCACACTATATTTTTGAAATGAGCCGTCAAGGTCTGGTCAGGTTGGACGGGACTTCCGGCGGGTGGTTCTGAAGTCCCGGCTATCTGGGTCAGCTCTGCTCTCTGGGTCTGTCAAGCACAGGTTCTGCTCACAACGGTCTGGTTTGTGGTTCTCTCTGGTTCCGGATACCGCACTGCTTTCTGGATACTGCTACAGGTTCTTGCAAGAGTTCTTGGCAAAAAATTCAAACAGCTCGCCCGGCTGTTGAATAGTTTGGTTGGTTTTGAGGCCTGCTGAAGAGGATTCAGCTTGTGGATTCAGGCCTCTCTGCTACAAATTCTGGAGTTAATTTCTGCTACAGGTTCTGGAGATTGATGGATTTGAAGTCTGGATCTCTGGATGTGAAGTCTGAAGTCTCCTGGCAAAGCGTCCCGCAAGAAAGTGGAAAGTGAATGTTCCTACCTGTCCTGCACTGTCTGCTTTTATGTGTTTAGAAAGTGGGTGTGTGCGTGGCATAACTGAGCCTGCCCCTCTCTACTTGTCATTGGCCCAATTCTCCCCTCTCCCATGATTGGGGGAAGGAAATGGATTGTCATCATGATGAGGTCTGTTTATGGGTCAGAGGATCCTCCCTTGGTCAATTTGCCCACAAATCTATATTTGGTTCAAATACATATTTCCCAGATACACAAGTGGTTGACATTACATGTACATATTACAGATGAATTAAGACAGGTCTCTGTTCAAGCCCCATGCTCCTGCGAGCTGGGATTCAGAAATGACAACATTTTGTGCTTTTTGGTCGGTTTACCAATATCGGACATTTACCAAAAATTACACAAATGTGCACAAGGAGTATGGACATTAATTGATGAAGTGTCAGATTTTTAACATGCAGACATTTGGAGTAAGACCCTATTTTCCGCTAGCAACCCCCCAGAATACACCACAGGGTGCTAACACCTCTTAAAATGTGCACGGAAAAATCCCAAGAATAATGATATTATTTATATAATTTTGACCAGTCCGCACTATGAGTTATCTATCTTTTTAAAATTATGCCCTGGTCAAAAAGGGGTGTGGCTTCCCACAAGCACATGGTGGAGTTTCTGGTTTGTCCACTTCCCCCAAGCTCAGCTTGCTAGCAGAGGCACTGCCCCTCCCATTTCCTGACCCATTTCCTGACCCCCCTAATTTAACAATTGCCTGAGCCAAAGAAGGCCCATTGTTCAGTTCCTTGCAGTCCCCAGGCAGTCCCCAGGTGCCACTCCCCTTTCAATCAACAGGGCCATGTCATCTCCTTTTGGTGGGGCCAGCAGGATGCAGCCAGGCCTGGGAAGAGTTGTTGAGCCAGTTCAACTCCTGTCGGGGGTAGTTGTCAGGCAGAATTCAATTTCTTTCAGCCAAGCTTCAGCTAAATGTCCTGTTTGTTCCCAGTTTAAATCAAACTTACAATTTTTACACATGCAGCTAGAATGCTGATTCTAAGTTCAAAACCATGACATTTAACAGTTGCAAACTATGTGACACTCAAAAGTATATCACTCATTTAATTTAAACATTTCGATTTTAGTGGTTTCAAATCCAATTTCAATTAAGCTGCTGACATCCACAGCTCCGCCTGTTTTGTTATAACATTGTTTTGGGCTCTTCATCTTCCCAGATTTTGTGTGCACACAACACTTCATTCTGCCAGATGTCTGCTGGTGTTCAGTAAGATTTTTGAATATCCTGCAATGTTTGAAAATAGGCACTTTGAGCTTGCATTCAGGAAAACAAAATTCAATTTCTTTAAGCCAAGCTTTCACCCCTGGCGCTTCTGGTCCATCATGCTAGCACTGGTGCCTGGCAGGTTAGACAACCATTTTGGTGTGCGCACAACCGCACGGTTTTCCTGGTTCTGGGATAGAATGATGGGTGGCGACAGCTCATCCCCACATCTACCCCGTCTAATAATTTAACATGGGTCAAAACCCTTGACAGAGTCCATTACGCACACAGCACAGGTACAGCACAGGCAGCTGCTTTGAGGAGTCCATTACGGACACAGAACAGGTACTGCACTGGCAGCAGCTCTAAGGAGTCCATTACACACACAGCACAGGCACAGCACAGACAGCTGCTCCGAGGAGTCCTTTACACACACAGCATAGTACAGCACAGGCAGCTGCTCTGAGGAGTCCATTACACACACAGAACAGGTACAGCACATGCAGCTGCTCCAAGGAGTCCATTACACACACAGCACAGGTACAGCACAGACAGCTGCTCCGAGGAGTCCTTTACACACACAGCATAGTACAGCACAGGCAGCTGCTCTGAGGAGTCCATTACACACACAGAACAGGTACAGCACATGCAGCTGCTCCAAGGAGTCCATTACACACACAGCACAGATACAGCACAGGCAGCTGCTCTGAGGAGTCCATTACACACACAGCACAGGCACAGAACAGGTACTGCACGGGCAGCTGCTTCGAGGAGTCCATTACACACACAGAACAGGTACAGCACAGGCAGCTGCTCTGAGGAGTCCATTACACACACAGAACAGGTACTGCACTGGCAGCTGCTCCGAGGAGTCCATTACACACACAGAACAGGTAGAGCACAGGCAGCTGCTCCAAGGAGTCCATTACATCCACAGCACAGGTACAGCACAGGCAGCTGCTCTGATGAGTCCATTACACACACAGAACAGGTACAGCACAGGCCGGCGAAGGGCATGCTTCCCTCACAACTTTAACAGGCACAGCAAATACACCCAACAGTGTACACTTAACTCACTAGCACACACCGAGGCACTTCTTGCACCGGACCAAGGCCAGCTGCAGTGACAATTTCTCCAATGCAAGTACACACAACAGTCATAGCATGGGCATCAGGTGTGTATGCTGTACTCGGACATACACAGACACACACTCACACGCACGCATGCACTAGCACACCCATCAGACCTCCCCCAGCTCTCCTTAAGCTCATGATCCACAACCGCCATCGGCATTGGGCTGCCACATACCCATATACCTACACGGCTGAGGAGGACTATATGACGGATCTTATGCTCTGGCCCCACCACAATCATGAGGCTGAATCTACTAACTGCTACATCATGCCTTTGTAATGCACCCAGCAGTGGGACTTCTGGTAGGGGGATGTGTCTTAGGGCGCATGTGCAGTACTCATCAACGTACCTGCCTTACAGGGTGTTAATGCCTGACTCTCCAAGTGGTAGGGGGGCTGAGTAATCACAGATGCCTAAGGGTTAGGTGTGCTATATGAATTTAATAAATAAATAAATAAATACATAAATAAATAATCAAAGCAAACTCCACAGAAGCTGTGCGCATGTTCAAGCAGTGTCAATAGGCAACCACTAAGGGTAGGACCACACAATATATTTATCAAAATGTATTCTTTATTTTAAAAAAAATGACTATGCTTAAAATGTCCACTACAATTGGCAGGCAAGTAACTTTTCAATAATATAGTCTTTTCGAGATTGTGAAAAATCTGGGGTGACACACACGTTCAAAAGTCTTAAGAAGTCCCACAGGACAGTTGGGAAGATGCAGAGGCATTTTAAGAACAAAATCCCCCCAATCGGGATACACAGATCCTAATCCTTAGGGTAAAGCTGAGCTTTGATTGGGTGAGCGGGATGCAGTGATTCCTCCATTTAAATCAATTCCCCCAATGTCGTCCTGTGGGCAAAGGTTAAGAGTCTGCAAATATCGCCGCCTCTTGTGCTGTAAGATCAGGAAGAAGACCTTTGAGAGGATGAGGGAGGGACCCTGATGATGAAGGCCAGCCACTGAACATAGGTCCGAAGCCGCACCGACTGGAAGACTGTGGAGTGGGGTCCAGACTATGCCAGATGGGCAGAGGCTGCCACTGAATCAATCATCAAACAACTGGACCACGATAAGGTTATCCATAAAAGAGTATCACCTGAATTTAGGGAGGAAGGATTTAGGAGACAGCACGCCACTAGCCTGAATGGTTTCATCTTGAAATGTTTTCAGGGTAAGGTCTGGTCTTGCACATATAATAAGGTCTATGTTGCATGGATAGACCTAAGTTCTGCTTTTGACCAAGTTAATAGGAATCATTTGTGGAACAAACTGGTTGACTGGGGTATTCCCCCAGATTCACATAGGTTGCTAGTAGGGTTGCATGAACAAACCAAGGTGCAAGCCAGACTGGATCAAAAAGGTATTCTACCTAGAGCTACTGACACGCGTAGAGGTTTGAGGCAGGGGCACATTTTGCCCACCTGCCTCTTTAACCTATACGTGTCGGACGTAGAAGAACATCTTCAATGTAGAACATTGCCCTCCCTGAAAATATACGCAAATCATGTTACTTATCTCTCATATGCAGACGATTTCCTACTTTTTTCGATTTAACACCCATAGGCCTCATGTTACTTATCTCTCGTATGCAGACAATTTCCTACTTTTTTATTTAACACCTATAGGTCTGAAGAGACTAATCGTAGCGTTTGCCGACCATGCAGATGCAAACTCCCTAAAACTAAACGTCACCAAAACTACGGTACTGACCATAGCCAGGCACAACAGTGGGAAGCCCTGTACATGGTATCTGAGTTCGGAGTGTTTGGACTCTAGGGAGTATTGTATATTTCGGTTTCCCAATTTAGGTAAACAATGCAACAGGCAGCCATTTGATTGGTTAATGCACAAGACCACAGCCATGGCTTTGCAGATGATAAGAATAAAATGGAAGTACTGCAGATATTCTTTGAACACCTAATTACATTTTAAGGAGGTCAGATTGTTCCCAAACTCATCTACAGCATCAAAGTTATACAACCCTGGGCTGTGCACATCTTGCATAACATTGAGAGATATATGTGGCGCAGAGTGGTAAAAATTCCTAATACTGTGCCCACGGCTGCTGATCGATAGAGCCAAAGGGAAGTACCTGCAGCTCTTATATAGAATCCTAAATCCTCCTTGGACATCCTTATGCGCTGATCTTGCAGTAGCTGTGTGTAAAGGCCAGGATTTAGTTTTGAAAGCTTTTGTGGGATACTGCAGAAATGTGTCGTTGGAAAATGGTCGATCTGTAGAAGATCGGCAGCTCAATCCAGGCAGGGTGAAAACATTCTTGCAACAAGGGGACTGGATCAAAGCCATAGAAGCCTGTCAGGGTTTTAACTCTTTGAGACATTTGCAGTTTGAACACAAGCGACTAGGAGTATTGGCGTATCATCTTAACCTTTTCCCATGTCCTTTTACAAGACCAGAATTTTGTCGACTTCGATGGAACCTATACTAGACAGGTGAAATTATTCTTCGGCGTAATCCTCACCTGACTGTTGTAGGTTACTGTGGGTCTGTAACAACCCTGAAGAGTCCCTGAAGCATATTATTATATACTGTTGAGCTCATGGCCCTTTGGTAACATGCATGCAATGGATGGAGTTTGCAGAATAACTCAAACTCCAAATAATCGACCCAACTGAGGAAGATAGCAAAGATACTGTTTTATTAACAATTGTCTAAAACAGGGAGTTACAATGAACATCAACGGACGTTCGCTCAGGCTCTCAACGATTTTCTCATAAAAACATCCTTATATGCAAAAAATATGCCATACTATGTGTCAAATAATAGACAACCTATCAAGGGTTGGGAGTGGTTAAGGGAGACATCGAAATATACTTTCTATAAGGACTAGGATTGTGATTGGCTGCCCACGGTCAGGTGGACAACTTAGGTCAACACTAATAAGTACACAGTTGGTCTGAAAACTATAAGGCCCTTTATTACACGGCCCTCTACAATTGGTTAGCATGTTTGTGACATGTCTGGAACATTCGGTTCACTTAGCAGCACATAGGCTCAGACCCAGGTGCCAGGAGGTGGACTTAACTTTACCTCCCCACCCAATTAGCCCAACATCTCTCATCACCCATGCCTTCTGCCATGAAGATTGTCTTTGAACTTGGTCTTGCAAAAGTATCCTTGTCTGTGGGAATGTATGGGAGTGCAGGCTCTCACTATCGTTGTTCTAGGGCTCCAAGCTCAACTCTATTTCCATCCTTGGTTCACGTGACAGGAGACAACGATTTGGTCCATTTTGCAGCATTTAAATGTCTTAAATGAATAAAACTTGACACTCTTGGTGTACTCTCTTTGCAACTTAACAAGAGATGATTCATCCTTCGCACATTCACTGCTTTCAAGAATAGATAACCGACCGCGGCTGCTTCAGTTTTAATATCAGGCCGCACAGCCTCACCAGGCACTTCCATGATCTCAGCTTATTCTTGCTGCAACACAATTCTCGCTCTTCTCTCCATGGGTCCTGGCTTACTAAATTCATGACACTGATGTCCAGCTCCTATACAATGACGGCTTCACCTGCAGTCTATTTACTACATATAGCCAGCATATAGTCAGCTTCAATGATAGATAGACTTAGTCTACTTGCGTTTCAGCATCTGTACAATTATTGAGCGGATGATTATCTGCAGCACTTCGCACACGTGCAATCTTCTTTTCGCATATGAAAGTTTACTCGATTCTTAACTTCGTCATCAGTTTCTGTAAGATCCATGTATTCTCTACAACCAGTATTCTCGGGGCATCACGCATGTTTATTCCTTCAGGGACTTCCTCCCTCAGATTGTCGTCTCTTCGGGGATACATTCGATAGGGTTTTCTCAATGGATACCTTCTTTCGAATATTCACTGCGGTATTGGCATAAACTGCTGGTGTCAAACATGGCACAATCTCAGGCTTCCAACATATAGGAGGTAGGGGATGGGATTTCCTGCAGAGGCATGTAACTGCTCCTTTACACTGTCCAAACGTATCATCTATGCGATCAACAATATTAAAAAAATATGTGCACTCAGTCATTTGTGGAAAGTGAATATCTATGACAGAGATGCCTGGTGGGGAAATCTACTTCCTGGTTCGTTTTCTAGGGACTTTAAACACAGATGGCTGAAAATGGAATTACATCTATTGCACTGAAAGGAACTAACTAAATTGTATTTTATATACATGTATTTGGTTGTAGGTTCAAGGATCGACAACCAAAGGGTCGAATGGTCAAAGGATCGACACCAATGGACCAAAAACCAAAGGATCGAATTTTTTATTTTTTTATTTGTTACATTTTTTTGGGGCGGGCCCCCCAACCCCTGTTTTTGTGGTAAAAAACCCTTTTTTTCACTAAACGAAAGCCCCCCAAAAAATATATAATAAAAAAAAAATTCAATCCTTTGGTTTTCGATCCTTTGGTGTCGATCCTTTGGCCATTCGACCCTTTGGATTCGATCCTTTGACCAGATACCCATGTATTTTATATATTGTAAACTGTGAAAGATGTCATCTACTGACATTGTGTTTTTTATGCCCACATTTTTGTTTATACTTTTTTCTTTTTTCCTTTTCTTTTTCTCTCTTTTTATACAATTCTTTTAATGTTTGTAATTGAGTTATATTGTTAAGGTTGAATTGTATCAACCATTATACAGTAACAAAAAAGTGCATATGCTAATGACAATAAATATTCCATTATTACATCAATAACAAATTCCAATAATATATCAGACAGATAAAAAGGCACAATTATGTAAACAAAAAAATGTAAACATTCAATTACCTAAAATTGAAGTCATGAATCACCCTCTCAATTTAAATGAACACTGAAGATAAGAGGCCTACGTCTAGGATACTAACGGTGTTTGAGCAAAAAGTAAAAAATATGAAGCAAGTCTACAGTGGCTACAGTCTAAAACTCAAGACTGCAACTGAGGTAACCAACTTAGGAGCAACAGAATTAAGACCTCCGGGGAAGTCAGAGGACCCCCCCAGGAAGATGTGCATTGCAGTAACTTTACTACAGAGACTGCAGATTTGTGTCCAGAACTGCTGGCCCCAGCGGATGCAATGAAATGACGGTTGGGAAGGGTCTCCAGCTGAAGACCGTAGATCTGGAGGAATGGGACAAAGACCTTGGGTGTAGTTGGTGGTCCTCAAAGCTGCTCCCCCGACGAACGGATGGTTTGCAACAGCGGTGTCAAAGGAATTGTAGAATGGTGAACCAAGTTGGGTTATCACAGGTCAGGGTTTGGAATTAAGATTCTAGAAGCAGGAGCTAAAAGCAGCTCCTGAATATTAAGCATTAACCCGATGTTACCACCGGGGAACGAGAAGCTAGTACAAATAGTTCTGCAAATCTAACTTCCACATAAGATGGAAACATATAATTAAGTCCATTATTTGGGGCCCCTTATGCTTTAAATGTTTTATAAATATGTGCCAATGCTTTTTTCTAGATTGTCCAAAAAGCACAGTTCAATTCGCAGAGGTGTGTTTGTTCGACCTCATTTGGCCTGGGGAGGCAAAAGTAGCTCCTGGTAGCTCTTGGTATCCAGCTGACCAAGCTCTTCTAAGCTACAATAAATAGCTCCAAGCTCCCACAATTTCGAACCCTGCTGGTTACACCACTGGACAAAGCAGGGCTAGCCAGGGGCGAGCCCAATGCTGGAGGAACAGAACCTGCCCACCCACTGTAAGGAACTCATGGTGGCAACAGTAAAGACAGCCACAAGTGATTACAGTTCAAGAGTGTTTATTGAGCAATAAATGCAGGGTGGAAAAACGCCTAACCTAAACCTAAATCTAAGATGAGAGCAAGCTTCGACTATCAAACGAAAATAAGGAAGTCCTTGTGGTGTCTGGCATATACTAAGAAAACCCTATTGCTAGTCGTTACAGCTAAATATAGAAAGTATGTGGGATAGGGTTTTCAAAAGAAAGAAGTGTTCACAAATAATATGTCAGGGTGTGATTGCCAGGGGTCTCCCTTTCCATGTTTTGAGCACAGGATAAGGAGGGTCTCCTGAGTGCAGCACACACTTGAGCCTTCCCAGCACGAGTCGACAGTTCTGTTTTGGCTATCAGGTTCTCAAGAGGCAAGACGCTTTACTTTCAAAAGTCTCTTGCCTTCGAGGGCCTGATGTCTCAGTTAAACAAAATAAAAGTTCAATTCCTTTTTGTACTTAGGGTGTTGATTTCTCACCCTTGGGTCCCCCTCTTCCGGGTGCAGACTCTTCTCGAATCTCAGCCTCTCTCCGCCGGGTTCACTATGGCTTTTCTCTCCTTCACGAATCTTAATGTCTTTTTAAACAGTTCCTGTGGACCTCCCTCAGCTGGGATCACCTTTGTCAACATACTGTTTCTTGGGACCTCAGTCTTTGCCTCTCTTTATTGGCGTCCCTCCTCCGGGTTCACTCTTGCCACTTTTGCTAAACAGTTCACTGTGTACCACCCTCAATCGGGTTCACTTCTGTCAACACACTGTTCTCAGTGACTTCAGGCTTCTCCCCTCTTTGTCAGCATCCCTCTGCCAGGTTCACTCTTGCCAACTTCATCAATCATGCCTATCGTAATCAGCTGTCGGTCAAAGTCTTTCAGATGTACAGAGGATCTTGCAAGACCCCTGTATGACCACTCTAACCATTCCTTCACAGCCTTCCAAGGCCTTCTGGTATTTGTAGTTTCACTAAACACAGGATAGACCAGCGTCTCTCGTGTGAGCACCCACGTGGTGTCAAATCCCTCTGCAGCTGGTCTACCCTTTATTCTTAACAGTTCTTTGAGCCTTCGCTCAACTTGCTACTTTGCGGCTTTCACTCAACACAGTTTGGTTTTTATAGGTTCTCCCCTCGACTCACCAGTTGTGAAGAACTGCTTGGCTGTTCGGAGTATCTGGAGTCAAGGCCGGTACCACGGAGACCAGTGCCTCTCCCCGGCTTGGTTATCAGCAGAGGAGGGTCTCATGTACTATTGACATCTGCTGCAACACACGCTGGCTATTGTTCGTGGTCTTATGATTCCTTCTGCAGAGGGTTCTCAGGCCTTGGTCAGAAAAGTCAAGGTTGCTTCTCTCCTTGTCACCTCCTTGGTATGCACCGTGTTTCTCCTCCTCTTGAACTGCCAAGCTGAGTTAGCTCTCACATTGTGTGGCTTGCCTTGCTCGTAGTGTGCTTTCGTGCTCCACCTTTTATACCTGTGGGGAAGGGAAAGGGCTGTCAGGTGTGTGTGATTCTGGTCAATTGCCTGACTTTGCCTGACCCTTGTGTTGGGACATGTCAGGTAAATGGCTCAGGTGTTAGTCCGTTGTCTTTCATGTTGTGAGAAAGTGTGCGTGTCAGAAAAGGGGAGGCATTGTTTTCAAATGTACTACGTCGTAAAATAGGGAAATTGTGCTGAACGAAATGGGATACTGCGTCTCACCCATCAGTGTCCAACTCCCACTGCCCAAGGATCCCCCATCCAGGTGATTCTCCCTCACTGGTCCACCCTGAGGAACAGGATCCAATGGCGATGACCGTGTCCTGGTCATCTGGGTGACAGATCCCCGGAGACTAGCTAGGGGGACACCTTCAGGTTTCTCACACCACCTTGATGAGCCCGGCTGACAAGGAAAGTGTTCAGTAGACGTAAGAGCTACACCTGGCCTGTGGGGTGAAGTGTTACTCCCCCTTCAAGGATGGTGACATTGACACACTCAGGAAGCAGAGGGCACAGATCTGACTGGCCTCCTTCCGGATCAAGGGGAGTGAACACCAAAGTGAGCTCCCACTGGTCACTGGAAGATGAGAGATCCACTGTCGAAGTTGCAAGGCTACAGGAGATGCAGCAACAGA
Organism: Ambystoma mexicanum; assembly: GCF_040938575.1. Lineage (NCBI taxonomy): Eukaryota > Metazoa > Chordata > Amphibia > Caudata > Ambystomatidae > Ambystoma > Ambystoma mexicanum. Next base: position 228,657,006 of record NC_090921.1, on the reverse strand, counting down.
GCTTCTTCACTCACTGTCATTGGCTGAGTCTTTGTTTCCGGTGCGTCAGGAAGAGGCAAGGGTCTAGTGCCTCAGCCTGTATCCCTAAACCAGGGTTTGGAAGTGACCTTATCAACTACACACACAGATGCACCATCCAAACCTCTAGTGGCCAGCAAGTCAGAGTTGATTGCCATATTCAAACTTCCTTGACTCTTTCATGAACTAACACAACAATGTGTATTCCAAAGTACTTCTGTACACCCACCCCCGCTCCCAACCCCCCTCTTCAATTGCACACAGAGAAACCCAGAACCTTTCTGAACTCCTGGTGTGGGCTCATGTTAGCAGAGAACAAATAAGGTCACGAAACCGGGTTAGTGGACCTAAGTAACAAGAGAGACCATTTTAGGGCTGACCAAGGGAGAAGGAAAGGCTTCCGGTGCAATAAAATAGCCAAACATTCTGCTGCCGCCACTTGAGTTTCCACTGCCATCAGCCAGAACAAGGTCATGTTGTATGGGTGAGGTCATTCGTCCATACTATTCAGGTACGCATTCACGGTAACACCCCGGATGAGAGTCATAAAACCTCCAAAAGGAGGCACAGAACATCAGAAGTAGCATCCCCTGAGAGAAATGGGTGTGACTAGGTGGGGAAAAAGATTGAGAGCATCGTGAAAACAGAGCGACAACTTCCGGGGTCTACCTAAATCGTCAAAAAGTGTCTTTCTACCGAACACTGTCGTACAGTGCTTCTTGGCAAAATTTTAGTATTTCCAATAAAAACAATAGATTCAGCCAATACGAAAGTGCTGAGTAAGGAAGATCTGTTTCTTTGCTGCCTGAAAGTGTAACACAGAATAGGTGATTCTCAGCAATGTACGTGTTTCTTCCACATGTCATATCCTTTGTTCAAGTTTTTAGCTATAAGAAATGGATAAATGTATGAGGCACTTTCGCATCAGGTTAGTTTTCGCCCAATAGAATTCATGCACTGCTCTGAGGTTGCCCTCATATGTTCCAGCTAAGTGTAGAGGGGGAAAGTGGGCTTGACTCCGGTGCCTGATCCTAAAATGGCTGCTGCCTCACTACATCTCGCTGCTCTGGGGCTCTAAATGAAACTCTCCGCTCACAGCACTCGTTTCTACCTGGTGATAGGGAGCAGGTGGCATCCAGGGATCATGGTTTCATGTAAGAGGGGCATCTCTGGTGTGGGTTGCCAGGGCCCTCTAATTCAAGCTATAGCCAAAACATTTTAAACAAACCCGTGGATGGGAACTGATCTGTCTGGATAGTATGAATCTGATTCCAATCCTAGTAGATTTTCTGCCTCGTCTCAACCCCATCCTAACCCGAAGTATATAAAGAGCTGTAGAGAGGCAGATGTACACGTCATCTCTAGTGCCTGCCCCCTCACCTCTGTCATACTGTAAGAACAGCAAGAAAGCATTATGTGTGACACCAGGTATTGTAGCAATACTGCATCGAAGGTACGAGATACGTTATGCACTTAGACAACCGTATTGAAAGTACCCTCGCACTGATGTGGTGGAAGGATGTCTGCATACACAGTTGCAAATAACAAGGGGTGTCCTGGGAGACTCTCTGCCAGACATGAGTCCTGGTTACAAGAGCCTTACCCAGAGTCTTTAGCTCACTATCTTTCACAGAGGAGAAATATCCTAAACATATCAGTCTTTGGCCTGCCCTGGTGCAGTCCAGCACCGAAATGCTAGGCAATTCTCCTCTGAACAAGAGTATCAACAGCAACCCCAGACACGTGTTTCTGTCTGGTTGAACCTCATCAGTAGGGTGTAGCTGCGCCTCTCTAAGGATAGTGAGCAAGGGGTCCACGTCTGGATTCCCCTAGTAACTGAGGGTGAGACCCAAAGTTACTTGAAATATGCAAATAACAAGGGGTGTCCTGGCAGACTCTCTGCCAGACATGAGTCCTGGTTACAAGAGCCTTACGCAGAGTCTTTAGCTCACTATCTTTCACAGAGGAGAAATATCCTAAACATATCAGTCTTTGGCCTGCCCTGGTGCAGTCCAGCACCGAAATGCTAGGCAATTCTCATCTTAACAAGAGTACCAACAGCAACCCCAGACACGTGTTTCGGTCTGGTTGAACCTCATTAGTAGGGTGTAGCTGCGCCTCTCTAAGAATAGTGAGCAAGGGGGCCTGTGTCTGGATTCCCCTAGTAACTGAGGGTGAGACCCAAAGTTACTTGAAATATGCAAATAACAAGGGGTGTCCTGCATACCCAGTTGAACATAAAAGAGCTACAGGTGAAATCAGACCAAAGGAAAGTGCCATCATGAAGAATAGATACTAGGATGCACTAACACGATATGTGAATATTCAAAGAATGAAGATGTAACTGAAGTAACAAGAGAAACATGTATGAAAATAAATGGATGAAAGAGCCAGGTGATCCTCCAGGTAACATAATGAAACAAAGTTTAGAAAAAGACATGACTGGGGCTTCGGGGACAGAAGGAAAAGAGGATGAACAGTCATGAGGGTAACAGGTGGTTAAAGAGGGCTGGCGGAAATGAGGCCATAATCACGTTTGAAAGAAAATTAATGACTAGATAGTACTGCAGCCTCAGGAGGATAGCTCAGGGGCAAGGTGCTCGCCTTGGAAGCAAGACGACACAAAGCAACACAGATTCAATCCCTGTGTCCACGCTTAGAGACCTCTGGGTTTGAAGCGCATTATAAATAAACTATCAGATCATATCACATTTACATATGAGGATAGGAATGAGGGAGGCAAATATATTAATAAACCTGAAACAGCCAGAGACACATAACTTAAAGCTAAAATGTGAAACTCCCAGTAGCTGTCATGTAAAGTATGCAGCACGCAGTATATTCAAACATACCCCCCGGGATTATGGGCCTTATTTACAAAACAATGTTCAATGGTATTGTGCCATTGTAAACCGCTCTGTTAAATCAGGCCCTATTATTTTAAAATGTTATGCTACCCACATAAAGTTTTCAAACTTAGACCTATAGCCTTTAAGTAAGATTGCATGCAACATTGATCCAAGGCCTTGTCGAGAATTCGATAGAATTGGGAATCTAACATTGTAAATATACATTTCATTTCCATCCTTTGGCCCTTTAGAACTTAGTATTACACACATTTATTTGCATACTTCACTTGAATAGTCATGTCTGTACTATTGATTTTGTGCATGAGACTAGCAAAATGTATCTTTTTTAGTTGTGGCAGGAAGGCGGCAAAGCCACCTACGACCTTAGCGTTCGGTATTTATGTAAGGATACAGTGGTTTGGGTTGCGGTTTCCTTCCTGTCCTGTATAAACTTGCAGCCTCTGCAAGCTCACCTCCTGGAGATGCCATGGCTGGAACATCTAGACCTGGTTAAAAGAATGCTTCAAAGACAGGGAGGAAGAAAGGGAGCAGAGTCACCCGTGACCCCCTTACCCCGGAAGACGTGAAGGAGGGGCACATAGTCCCTGCTCTCCTCATGTTTCTTGCACTCCTATCATCCCCATTTTGGCAGAAGCGCATGCCCCCACCCCCCCAAACCTTCTACACATGTCTGGAGAATTGTGCTCTTGAAAGTAGTACCCCACCCAATACTCCAAACACATTCTAAAGAAAATAGACCCTTGGGCTGGAGATCTGACCTTCTAACACCTTCCCGTATAAATAAGAAAATGCCCCCCATGCTGCCCAGTTTCAAACGACTGCAGCGGCACTCGGCAGACGTGTCCCTTCTGCCCGGCTGCGTCTTTTCGATCTGGTTTGTAAAGGCTGCACCGCTAATAGCCCCACGCTGTGTTCCCAAGACACCTCCCTGCTGCCTCTATCATGGCCGCTTCTATCCCAGTCACAGACTGTGACTGGCTAAAAGGGCAATGCCCAAAGGGCTGGGCAAACATGCCAGTGTGGCCTAGGCTTTGGTCCACCGTGGAGAACTTTGATGAGATGCGGTACTTTGCAACTGGTGGTTTTGACACATATTACTGTTCAAATGATCTATAAAATGAATGTCCACCATATTTAACCAAAAACAACCACTGAGTTATTACCTAAAAAGTTGTCATGAAAACTAACAACTCACATTTATGGTGACAGGCCACCTTTGTATGGTTCCATGTGATTTCATCGCCAGGCTTTTAAACGTGCATATTCCATCGAATGTGCTCATCGCCCCCAAACTCTCCACCCACACTTATTTTTTTACTATTGCCCACCCGCTCAAACCCTTATTTGCCCTTTCCCAGCACCCCTAAAATATTCGACGAGCACTTACGATGTAATGTGCACGTTTAAAAGCCTGGCGATGAAACAACGTTGTACCCTTGTATTGGACTCGGTGGTAGTTTCCGTCCCAGTTCAACCTTACCCCGTCACTCACTGCCCTTGAAAAGCGGCAGCACTGACATCTGGTTGAGGTGCCAACAGCAGTAATCAGCTGGTGTGCTGCTCCAGAATGGTGTATGGTGCATGAGGCAGCGGTACATGCGGCCGTGTACACACATGTATATGTGAAAGGTTGCTTGCCCTAAGTCTTTCTCAGAGGTAATGTTGATCTTTTCAAAGGATCTGACATATATACTATAAATGCTCCCCATTTTACCAAATGCACTAGACACTGGGGCTACGGTGTACGGTAAAGCCGTTCCAGATGATTTATTAGTGGCGAACTTACCGGAAATCGGTCACTGCGCAACACAATGCATCGGGTTTGCTCGCCACAAACAAATCAGCCGGAAACGTGGAAGTGGCAAAATATGGACACGGAAGGTAAGGAGGGGGACTGGGGTTAGATGTGTGTGTGTGTGTGTTGGTGTTGGTGTATGTATGTAGGTGTGAGTGTGATTGGGGGAAGGAGAGTGGGGAGAAGGGACTATGGGACGAAGAGCCGGCCGGTGGTGCTCCCCACAGAGCACAGGGTAAGTAGCGGAGGGAGGAGGGCAGGAGAGATTATGGGGGTTGCAGGATGTTTCCCACGTAGGAGGACGATACGGAGGGCGCACGTAAGGGAAATTAGATTTCCCCGCAGCACCGAGATCGGTCTCGGTGAACTGGGATTCGATCAAATCGTCCTGCAGGGAAACATCGTAGAACCCGGTAAAGCGAGTTGTTTCTATCGCTGGTTGCCTGCATGGCATGGGCCTGGCCCCTCTATCATGGGCAGAAAGCTTTTTAATCTGCCAGCTGTTCAACCTACTTGGCTTCGCAGTGATAGAGAGCCTCTCACAGTTAATTGCATTGTGTATTAAAGGGGTAAATCCACATGTTTAATGAGGTTTGCGTTAGCAGCACACAGATTAGTATCACTTGTGTGCAGAGGATTGGCAGCAGTTTCATTTATCTCTAATCTCTGGCTGATTGAGTTTAATCATTCTTGTTGATGTTATTGTTAAGTACAATATTATTTTCAAGGTCACTGCACCAGATGTAGCCCTCCATTCTAGACAAATGGGGGTGCCACATAGGTAAAGCGTCGAGACACTTGGCGAGTTCACAATCCACGTTAAGGTTTAGGGCTTGGTTAGCATTTCATCCTTCTGAGGTCGATAAATCAAGTGCCATTAAATATGGGGTATTAATAACACCTTGTATTAGAGCTCCTAAAATCTAGAGGATTCAGGAGTGAAGGCTATGTAAGAACACTATCTAGTTATTATTATACAACAGCATGTGTGGAAGCAATCTCTACGACTGCTGCAATTGATCATGATGCATGTCCTGTTATTCGGGAACACACACACGCTTAGCCCTTCGTTACAGCACTAACACCTAAGAACTGGATGCGACACGGATCTAGCTGTTCAACGGCTGCATTTATTTGAAATATATTTTCATCACAATCAAACAATTATTTGTAGTATTGACCTAGACCAGGGGTGCACAACTAATTTTGACAGAGGGCTGAAAGTACCTTACATAAGGGCTATAGTAGGCCGAAAAGTAAATGTGGGCGGGGCGGTAGGTGGGGCGTGGCAGGAGGCTTTTTCAACGACCAATTTGTATTGAACACATGGAAAAAGAATATGTTTTTGAGGGGTAACGATTTTTATTGCATTTCAATCTTACATTTTGTACTACACATTTTCCATTGTTATAATTTATTTCGATTTGGTTATTGTATATCGTCTGTTTAATTAAATTATATATATTTTATTGACCTATGATTGGACATTACGTTATTTTGGACTGCTATAGTTTGCTGTTTGGGTTGCCCAAGAGGAGTATGGCCTTTGTTGAGTCAGGTATCCTCAAAAAAGCAAAGGATGTACATCTCCTAACTGTGCCTGTTTTACCTTTATTATTGGGTTCACTCTTGGAGTGCAACACTATGACCCATGGCTCCCACCCCCAACCAAACACTATGCCCCATTGCCCCCTCACCCCCAACCAAACACTATGCCCCATGGCACCCACCCCCAACCAAACACTATGCCCCATGGCCCCCTCACTCCCAACAAACACTATGCCCCATGTCCCTCACCCCCAAACAAACACTATGCCCCATGCCCATGTCCCCCACCCCCAACCAAACACTATGCCCCATGGCTCCCACCCCCAACTAAACACTATGCCCCATGGCCCCCTTGCCCCCGACCAAACACTATGCCCCATGGCCCCCTCATCCCCAACCAAACACTATGCCCCATGGCTCCCACCCCCAACCAAACACTATGCCCCATGTCCCTCACCCCCAACGAAACACAATGCCCCATGCCCATGTCCCCCACCCCCAATCAAACACTATGCCCATGGGTCCCACCCCCAACCAAACACTAAGCCCCATGGCCCCCTCACCCCCAACCAAACACTATGCCCCATGCCCATGTCCCCCACCCCCAACCAAACACTATGCCCCATGGCTCCCACCCCAAACCAAACACTATGCCCCATGGCCCCCTCACCCCCAACCAAACACTATGCCCCATTGCTCCCACCCCCAACCAGACACTATGCCCCATGGCCCCCTCACCCCCAACCAAACACTATGCCCCATGGCCTCCTCACCCCCAACCAAGCACTATGCCCCATGTCCCTCACCCCCAGCCAAACACTATGCCCGATGCCCATGTCCCCCACTCCCAACCAAACACTATGCCCCATGGCTCCCACCCCAACACTATGCCCCATGGCCCTCTCACCCCCAACCAAGCACTATGCCCCATGTCCCTCACCCCCAAACAAACACTATGCCCCATGCCCATGTCCCCCACCCCCAACCAAACACTATACCCCATGGCTCCCACCACCAACCAAACACTATGCCCCATGGCCCCCTAAGCCCCAACCAAACACTATTCCCCATGGCCTCCTCACCCCAACCAAACACTATGCCCCATGGCCCTCTCACCCCCAACCAAGCACTATGCCCCATGTCCCTCACCCCCAAACAAACACTATGCCCCATGCCCATGTCCCCCACCCCCAACCAAACACTATACCCCATGGCTCCCACCACCAACCAAACACTATGCCCCATGGCCCCCTAAGCCCCAACCAAACACTATGTCCCATGTCCCTCACCCCCAACCAAACACTATGCCCCATGCCTATGTCCCCCACCCCCAACCAAACACAATGTCCCATGGCTCCCACCCCCAACCAAACACTATGCCCCATGGCCCCCTCACCCCAAACCAAACACTATGTCCCATGGCCCCCTCACCCCAAACCAAACACTATGCCCCATGTCCCCCACCCCCAACCAAACACTATGCCCCATGGCCCCCTCACTCCCAACCAAACACTATGCCCATGTCCCTCACCCCAACCAAACACTATGCCCCATGTCCCTCACCCCCAACCAAACACTATGCCCCATGGCTCCCACCCCCAACCAAACACTATGCCCCATGTCCCTCACCCCCAACCAAACACTATGCCCCAAACACACTCTCAAGCATTCACCCATACAGACCCGAACCCAGCCCAACTCAGCACACACACTCTCAAGCATGCACCCATACAGACCCGAACCCCCCACCCCCCAACTCAGCAAACACACTCTCAAGCATGCACCCATACAGACCCGAACCCCCCACCCCACAACTCTGCACACACACTCTCAAGCATGCACCCATACAGACCCAAATCCCCCACCCCCCAACTCAGCACACACACTCTCAAGCATGCACCCATACAGACCCAAACCCCCCACCACCCAACTCAGCACACACACTCTCAAGCATGCACCCATACAGACCCGAACCCCCCCACCCCCCAACTCAGCACACACACTCTCAAGCATGCACTCATACATACCCAAACCCCCCCACCCCCCAACTCAGCACACACACTCTCAAGCAGGCACCCATACAGACCCGAACCCCCACCCCACAATTCAGCACACACACTCTCAAGCATGCACCCATACAGACCCAAACCCCCCAACCCCAACTCAGCACACACACTCTCAAGCATGCACTCATACAGACACAAACCCCCACCCCCAACTCAGCACACACACTCTCAAGCATGCACCCATACAGACCCAAATCCCCCCACCCCCCAACTCAGCATGCACATTCTCAAGCATGCACCCATACAGACCAAACCCCCCACCCCCCATATCAACATACACAACACAAACACTCAAAAACAAACATTCATACACATCTGACACCCCCCAACCACCATCTCAACATACACAACACAAACACTCAAAAACAAACATTCATACACATCCGACACCCCCCACGCCCCCATCTAAACATACACAACACACTCAAAAACAAACATTAATTCACATCCAACACCTCCCACCCCCATCTCAACATACATAACACAAACATTCAAAAACAAACATTCATGCACATCCGATGCCCCCCACCCCACCATCTCAACATGCACAACACAAACACTCAAAAACAAACATTCATACACATCCGACCCCCCCACCTCCCCATCTCAACATGCACAACACAAACATACAGCAGAACAGACCCGACACACAAACACAAACAAACAGACCACTTACCGGACCTGCTGGAAGGTAGGTAAGCTGGAACGCTGGCGAGTTGAGTGGTACTACGGCTGGCGTGACCAGCAAGGCTGAAATGCCTTCCGGCATCAAGGCTTACTGGCCATGCCAGCCGTAGTGCTGGCCCTCCATTGGTGCAGCACACACGCACTACATTGCTCGTAGGAGCGACGTGGTGCATGTGTGCTGAGCCAATGACGGCCAGTGTTTTGTCCGGCCCGGAAGACAACAAAGACTTTCCTAATGGAGGGCGACCGATGCTGCTTGCAGGCCACCCTCCATTAGGAAAGTCTTTGTGCCTCGCGGGCCGGACAAAACAGCAGGGCAGGCCGCAACTGGCCCGCGGGCCGTATGTTGTGCACCCATGACCTAGACCATCTCAGGAGTCATCCTCAAACACTGTCCATGACCCAGAAGTACTTGCCATGACCCAGAAGTACTTGCCATGACCTGGAAGTACTTAACAGGCCCCGGAAAACATGCAGGCCGAACAGGACAGATATTGTTCAGATATGAGATCCCAAAAATATGGGACAAATGGGGGTGGTTCCCAGTGCCGGAGAACCTGCCCCCACCCCATGGGCAATCCAGCACACAGTCCCTGCCGATTGACTTCCAGGACAGGTGACCAGACTCTCACCCACAACCTCGCAAAACATCAAGATTACAAGAGCCTTTTTGCTGCTCGCACTCCCCTGCACCATTGTAGGAGAGTTAATTCTAGAGATCCCATGCTTGCCACGGGTTGACCAATGGGCCATCTAGATGGTCCACCAGTGTTGCCACTAAACTGCAACCCAGTCCGATCAGCAGGTGCAACGTCCCACTAAATTGTCTATTAAGGACAGCAGGCCAAAATATACAAGAAGCCGTTCTCCAGGGAAAATCTCTGCAAGAATGCATCAGGGCTCACATTCCTACGCGTATTTCCAGCCACATCTTTTAGCTTTGCTCTGCTTCCTTTCAATAGATACAGTACGATCATAGGGTCTGTCATGGGCAGCCTATCCTGTGCCACCCTGTCAGACTAATGAATAACATGGTGCACAAATAAAGCTGCCAACCTGCAGGCAACTACTGAAACCAGCCTGGAACAGCAGTAAGAATGTCACTCTTAATCAATTCCCCTAATAGAAAGGCAAAACAAACCCCTTATGCAGCAAGCTATTGCCTGGCAAACACCACGGGATGGACAAGCCACTACTTCAAATAAACGAGACTGAGAAATTCTGGCCTTCGGAAATTGGTCTTTTGACTGCTGCCAATATCGCCATGAACCTCGAGGATTGGTGTACAACTCCCCACATAGGGCAGGAGAGTGCGTAAGAGCACCAAATCCACAGGAGACCTATTCACGAAACATGTCTGTACTTTTACGTCCCACCTTCGCCCGCCGATCGGTCCATCCTGCAGGAGGCTCAAATAACACCATCCCATTGACTCCAAACTGTGCAACACTTGAATGGGTCATTATGATCTACCTAGGGTCTCCACTTAAGACTACTCACATTATGGGACTCCTCCTGCGATGCACACTGCTCGTGAAATTCCTTCTGTAAGCTTAGGAAAAGTAGCAAAAAGAGAATAAATCCTTCCCCGGCTCTGCCTGGGAAAGAATAGGACCGTGGCATCCTCTGCTACCTTGATGTTGGATGCTACACGCCTCGCATCACATAAGATGGATCGACTAATTTGTTGCACTCCTCTCATTGCATACAGAGATAAACCCATACACACCAAAAATGGGTGCCCCTGTACCCACAAGGTCTTTGTGGTGCCATCAGCCATTCATTCGCGTCTAAGGCAACCCCTAGAGGGGATCAAGTAACCACTGTCAAAGCTATCCACCGTTCAACTGTCTTACCGTTAACCAACATTGCCGTTAACCTTTGAAGACAATACCCGCCTACGGATCCCCGTCTGCCATGCCACACCCTCTCGATCCACATCTCACCTTTAGAACGAACTTGCAGAAGTAGTTCAACTGTATATACATGTCACTACTAACATGCGAATGACTGGAAAACAGGCAAATCATAACCTGCTATCAGGCAGCTATGTACAATTAATGTGCCATCACTGTTGGAGTGGGTGTTACATGAAGTTAATGCCATCATGCTATGACCCTGCATTTAAAACTAACATAACTCCCGCAATAGTACATTCCAAGTCAGAATGGCAACATCTGTACATATCTGTGTGGTAGACCTAGCAACGGGGTTGACGTTCGTGCTCCATCTCCCTGAAATGGGAAGTAAAATCGTAGACTCTATGGTAAGTCGCATCCTAAAACTCCAAACTTCTACCAAAGTTTGGCTGTAATCTTCGGCGCTATGTCGGCACGTCCATTCTGGGCCCTCTGCCGCTGACTCTTTAGCAATGATGTGAAAAGTAAGTTATCTCTGGCAATTTTTGGTGGTATTTTAGGACTCAATTTCCATTTTATAACCCTCAACCAGAACACGCACCACTCAAGAAAAGGTTTAGTCAATATTGGCTGTAACCAAGGTCTGTAACAGAACCTGTGCACCCATAAGCCTTAAACATGACAATACTAAGAAAGCTTGTAACCAGGCGGATAACAAGAATTGCGCAAGTGTACTGGCCGCAGCTGGCAAGCATGTCCTCCATTACGATCCGGGAGTCCAGAGGAACCTACGTTCACCTCCTGCCCATGCGCTTATCAACCAGATGTCAATAAGTCTATGCACTATACTAATCCAGCATGTCCAGAGCATCGTTCCCGTTTGCCTGAATTAAATACGAACCAGTCTTCATCCAAAACATTATAGATCCAGGATAACGGGAGATCCCTGAAGCAGTCCTGCTACCGAATGTTAGCTAGGCTGTGCCAGAAAACCTCTCACAATTAATGGAAAGCACCACTTTGCTGTGATAGCCTCGGCCTGATGCAGCGATTGCGCTGTCATAAGTGTGAAACACTTGTGTATGAGCGTGATATAAATAAAATATCATTTCATTTCATAAACGTCGATAAAGAATGAGATACATCGATAAAGAATGATACGTGTTTTACTCTTACTTGTCTCCTAAGTATTGCTAGGATAAAATGTAAGGCAAGTTATGCTGAGTTTTTTTAAAAAAACACAGATCTGCTTAAAATATATATCTAGTCATCAAAACCATAACTTCCTCCAAGCAGGACTGGCGGCTCACTAATTTGTGCACGATAAATGGCACGTCATTTCCACGTGTTTTCACCACGGCCACTTGACACGTTTGCATTTTAAACGCTGCAGTCGATTTTGCCAATTCTTTTTTTTTTTAATGGGGTGTCTCCGCAACCCCCTATCTAACCCACCCCCACCACAGCACCCAGCCACCTACCCCCCAATCCACTACCCCAAACACACAACACATGTATATTTTAAAAAAAAAAATCAGAGAATACGAGCGCAGTGAAAACTGTACGTTTAAAATGCAAACTTGTAAAATGGCCGCTCTCAAAACACAGCAAACGTCATGCCATAACTCCTTTGCAATGAACGGCGCATCTAAATTACAATGTTCTTCTACTTAGAGCTATCGGTTCTACAAGCCGAACACCATTCCAGTTAATACGTAATCTAACTGTTCCCAATACCATCCGCCGCAGTGATTACTCAATGCTAGACCCAATCAGAATATGCATCTATGGGCCTCATCACGAGTTGGGCTGCAGCCCTTAAATGCGGTGGTAACGGTATTACAGCCGCATTTAAGGGCTGGCCCTATCACGAGTTGGGCTGTAGCCCTTAAATGCGGTGGTAACGGTATTACAGCCGCATTTAAGGGCTGGCCCTATCACGAGTTGGGCGCTAAATGGGCTGTTTTACCTCCAGCCTTTCTCTGGAGGTGAAAATCCCCTGTTTTCGGCTGTATTACCGCCGGCTGTATTAGCCCGCATAATTAGCGCTGAAAATGCCCCATTGAATCCGATGGACCCAATGGGGAATGGGGATTTACCGTTAACACCCAACTCGTGATCCGGCGATAATACAGCCGACCGGTCGGTGCTAGGGCTATTACAGTCGGCGGTATTACAGCCCAACTTGTGATTAGGCCCTATTAAAATTGGCGCTCTCTGCCTGTTGTGTATATGTCACCACGTGAATGTGGTGACGTAGTAATAAACGGCACAGTATGCCACGTGCCACGGGCAACGGAGTAATTCACGGGCTAAATGCCAACCAGTGTGGACGCGTCTTACTGCTGCGCAGCGCGCCACATTTACTGCCCGGCACCGGCCCGCCGGGGGCCTCATAAGTAACAACACTGCACTGCCCACAGCCACCTTTATTTTATATACTGGGTCAAGACTACATATTCTGTCAGTTGTGGGCTTGTACAGCAATGATATCCCGATCTCATAATACCGTTTCACATACACAGCTGAGCCAACAGAAAACTACACCGTAGTTGGGATCCGCTTGAAACCCGCCCCTAAACGTAACACTTGGTACAACTCCGAATTTGCAGACCTGAAACGAAAGTACAGATCTGCAGAACGGAAGTGGCAAACCTCAGGCTCATCCTCTGACAATCTGGCCTGCTGCCTGTTCCAAAGGCAATACAGGCTCTCTATCAGTGCTGAGAAAAAGATCCACATTCAGGCACAGGTATCTGGCGTTTCCAACAACATGGCTGAACTGTTCAAAATCTGCAGGGAACTAGACAACCCTTCTGCAGTATCCTCCTCCCCTATCCCTTCTCAGGCCCTCTACAATGCACTCGCCACTCACTTCACCACAAAACCTCAGGACATTCTGAACAGCCTTGTCACTCAATCTCCCAAGCCATCCCTCATCCCCTTGCCTCCCTTGGCCGCTCAACCCTCCTCCTTCCTCCTTTTCCTCTTTCGCACTTGTCTCACCGGACGAAGTCACCAGAGTTGTCCGCTGCATGAAGGTCTCTTCCAAACAGGTATCCCCTTGGTCATCCAGAACCATCAAGGACAACATTGGCTCTCTTGCCCCTGCACTCGCTGATCTCTGTAACCACTCTATTGCTACTGGTTCTTTCTCCTGCTGTCCTCATCCTTCTTGATCTCTCCTGTGCATTTGACACAGTCAACCAGTCCATCCTCATACACTCTTGATATCTTGGAGTGGGCACTGGATTGGCTGACTTCCTTCCTGAGTGACCGCTCCTCCCAAGTCATCCTGTGCTCCTTCTCCTCTCCTACTTCCTTCTCCACCTGTGGTGTCCCCCAGGGCTCTATCCTCTCACATTGGCTCTTCAACATCTATCTTACTCAGCTGGCACTCCTCATCTCCTCCTTATCCCCCAACTTCCACTGTTATGCTCATGACACACAACTCTTTAAACTTCCTGCTGACCCTCTTGCACCTTCCATCATCCCTGACTGCCCTTCTGCCATCCAGGCATGGTGCACTTCCAATGATCTTTGCCTCAATGCCAGCAAAACTGAGATCATTCACATTGGGACCCATGCACCTGACTTCTTCCCCTCACTCTGGCCATGGGCTCTCCCCTGGCTCTGTCTTCTGAAGCCAGAAACATCAGTCATCGTCAACTCCTCTCTCTCCTTCCTGCATCACAATCATGGCATTGCCAAGAAGTCCCACTTTCAGCTCTTCCTTCTGAAAGGAATCCTACCTTTTCTCACCTTCCCCCAGAAGCTCAATGTTACCCACGCCCTGGTTCCATCTAGGCTTCACTATTGTAATAGCCTCCTCCTAAATCTACCTTCTTCTACTCTGCGACCCCTCCAGCTAATCCAGAATAGGGCAGCAAGACTTAGTCTTGGCCTCAAAACCAGCGACTGCATCTCTCCTGCCCTAAAACGTCTTCACTGGCACCTGGTTGCTTCACGGATTAAATTCAAACCCGTCTGTTTCATCCACAAGGCTGTCTGGGGCCGGGGACCACTCTATCTGCAACTCTCTCTTACTAAATATTCCCCCTCTAGACCTCTACGCTCCTCTGGTACCAGCTATTTCTGTGTATTCTGTGTAAAGCGTTTTGCTAAACAGAGGGCAGGAGGTCGATCGATTTCATCAGCTGGCTCCCTTCTTTGGAACAGCCTCCCGCTTCATCTTGAGCAGGACTTTCTTAAATTCTGCATGCTCCTCAAGACTTTCCTCTTTATCTACTCCTTCCTGCCCTCTCTCCTCTGCTAATTTCACAGTTGCTTGTTTGGTGTTGAGGTCCCTTATGCATCCTCGGGCCCTGACTTCTCACACCGAATCACCCCCTGCTTCTGTCTATCCTCAGCACTTGCCACAGCTCACCCTCCTCTCTAGAGGCTCTTACTTACCTTACATTGCACTTCACCTGGTGCTCTGCCATGAGCATCCCAGCACTCATGCCATTCTCCATCCTTTCTGCAATTGCACTTTCTGAACACTCACAAGTGTAAGCGATATTCAATCAACACTACAGCCAAGTCAATGCCTAGTCTGGGATGCTGAGGAAAACCCTTATTAATGTATTATGTCTAGTTCAGTACTCTGGATGACCACCCTTGTATAACACCCCCCTCTTAGAATCCCCCTGACCCCACTGAGCCAAGAAGTAGGTTTGTTTTGCAAATTAAAAGGTTTATTTGAGGATTTAAACAATATATATATATCACACTTTATAATAAATTAATACCTGATGGTACACTTAGACATATGATGTTGATCAACAATGGGTAATCTGGGACTAGCACACTTCTTTACAATCAATGAGGAGTTAGTATAGGATGGTAAATGGATGCAATGTTGAATGAAAATGCAGTACAGAAACTAACTGATATGGTTTCACAAGATATCATATGTTCACTTTCCCCCTGGTAGCAATTCACCCCCCTTATATGCAATGCAAGGAGATGGAAGTAACACACACAGTTCTCAGGAATGCAATCAAATACAATACGAAATTCAATTCCCACCCCAGCAAGCTTAGAGAAAACAGGTATGAGTTTTAAAACACAGGCCCAAAATGCTTTTTAAATGTGATGGCAATGGATGGGAAAATGTGCCAACTGATTTTAATTCCCTCTAGAGATTCAGGGTGAGTGAGAGATGCGTGTTGGTATTAGTTCAGGCTCACTTTAGCAATGCTCTATGAGTTATTACCAAGTTGCAACGGATTTTAACAAAATAACGAATGGAGCTGCTATTTTGACAAGTGGAGAAATTGAGCCAAAATCGCAAATCGCTGTAATTTCGCGAGTGCGTAAATCGTGATTGTGGAAAAAGTATAAGGAGTAGGAAGTCGGTTCTCGTTCCAGAGATACGGACAATTAAATAAAGGTAGTTTTTCGGATTTAAAGTAAACTCAAAATGACAGGTGACAGCTTGCAGCTGCAGAATTGACAGGTGACAGTTGTGCAGCTTTAAAAATGACAGATGACACGATTTCTAGGAGGCAGTTCTACTTAGGTTAAAATAGTTTGGATTACATTATTTTAACTAAGAGATTGGTTCTGCATAGTTCTGCTAGGTACTCACAATAAAAATTTGAACTAGGCCTCGTCACGGATCTGGTCAGGTTTTGGACTGGACTCTGGTTCTGGTCTCGGCACTTCACAGCGATCTGGATCTCTGGTTCTGCTCACAGCGGTCTGGTTTGTGGTTCTCTCGGGTTCCGGATACAGCACTGCTTTCTGGATACTGCTACAGGTTCTTGCAAAAATTCTTGACAAAATTCAAACAGCTCGCCCGGCTGTTGAATAGTTTTTTTTTTTTTTTAGGCCTGCTGAAGAGGATTCAGCTGGTGGATTCAGGCCTCTCTGCTAAAAATTCTGGAGTTAATTTCTGCTACTGGTTCTGGAGATTGATGGATTTGAAGTCTGGATCTCTGGATGGGAAGTCGTCGGTCAGCATGCCCCGCAGCAAATGGAATTGAATGTCTCTACCTGTCCCAGCAGTCTCTTTTTATGTGTTTTGGAAATGGGTGTGTGCCTGGGCCTTGCTAAGCCTGCCCCTCTCTACTTGTGATTGGCCCAATTCTCCCCTCTCCCATGATTGGGGGAAGGAAATGGATTGTCATCATGATGAGGTCTGTTTATGGGTCAGAGGATCCTCCCCTGGTCAGTTTGCCCACAAATCTATATTTGATTCAAATACATCTTTCCCAGATATACAATTTGTTGAAATTACATTTACACATTATATATTCCTTATGGCCCATGCTTGTCCGCCTCTGATTTTCCTGGGGGCTTGCATTCAAAAATGACAACATTTTGCGCTTTTTAACTGGTTTTGCAATATCGGACATTTACCCAAAATTACACACATGTGCGCAAGGAGTATGGACATTAATTCATGAAGTGTCAGATTTTTAACATGCAGACATTTGGAGTAAGACCCTATTTTCCGCTAGCAACCCCCCAGAATACACCACAGGTCCTAACGCCTCTTAAAATGTTCACAGAAAAATCACAAAAATAATGATGTTACTTATATAATTCTGACAAGTCCGCACTATGAGTTATCTATCTTTTTAAAATTATGATCTGGTCAAAAAGGGGTGTGGCTTCCCACATCACAGGGTGGAATAACTGGTTTATCCACTTCCCCCAAGCTCAGCTGGCTTGCAGAGGCACTGCCCCTCCCAGTTTCCCCTAAGAGGAAGCTATTTTACGACACCCCCAATATAACATTTGCCTGAGTCCAGGACAGGCCTTTGTTCAACTCCCTGTAGTCCCCAGCTGCTCCACCCCTAATCTAATCAGAGAGGTGTTAACTCCTTTTGGCCAGGGGCAGAGTGGCTGAGCATCCAGTTTCAACTCCTGTCGGGGGTAGTTGTCAGGCAGAATTCAGTTTCATTAAGCCAGGTTTCAGCTAAATATCACTTTTTGTTCCCAGTTTTCTACATTCAAATCAAACTGACAATTTTTACCTATACATTAAATAATTACTTCCTTCAAGTCATTTCAGAATATAGTTTTACATTGTTTCCACCTCTTAGCAAGTCTTTCCTTGTCCTGGTTTTGTTTCATTTGTTCAGTTTTACACAAAAGTCTGGTGGTTTTAAAACACCGGCTTTCTGATAGTGGTGAGTACTGGTAATGCAACCATTTTTGGGATTAAGAAAATTAATTCCCCACAGTTCTGAGTTGCTTTTTTGGCAATCAGTATTGCCATTCCTAATGGTTTCAGGCTACTGTGTGTGTAGCCCAATGGTGGTTTTAGGCAGTGCCCTCCTGTGCTCACAACATAGGCAAGAATGGGTGGCAGCCTATTCTTCATGTTTTCCCTGTGCACTCTCTGGGGGGTTCTGGCCATCATGATGTTTTCCATGCCAGTACTGCACAGTTTTATGGTAGGGCTTGTATGCATGGGTAAAAACATCCCACAAGCCCCCCCTGTTGCGATGGCCATTCTGTTCTTTCGCTGATGGAACTCGCAAGATCTGGGATGTTCGCCTCCTCTTCTTCCAATTCCATGGATGGCACAGTTCAGCATCTTTTCCTCCCTCCAGTCGATCAATCAGTTCTCCTTGCTGGTCCTGATGGGAGGATTGGGCGGTACCCCGGGCCCCTCGGGTCTCTGCTCCCGGTCCCCGGTCGTCCTCCTTGGTCAGTCTCCATGGTTTCATCTCTCCTAGGATGATAAAGCAAAGCGGCAATATCTATTCGTAGACATTTCTTCACCACTATTAATGGTGTGGCGAACATATACATTTTATGAATCAGAAGATATGAACATATACATTTTCTTTTTTAAATTAGGAGACAAGAACATGTGTATATACAAGGATCACAGAATTTTATCTGCTATATGTGGAATATTTTAGGGTTGGAACTGAATTACTCTGGAGCGGCCCCCTCTGGGATTCCAGTGGATTCCTCCAGTTGTTGCAGAGTGTGCCTGGGATGGCAACACTTTAGCTGATTTATATGTACCCACTTGTCTTCCCCTTCCGCCAGACTGCCTTTGGGGATGCAGATCTTATAGGCAACAGGGGAGATCTTGTCTATAATTCCAAACGGTCCCTTCCATGTAGGCAAGAATTTTCGCTGTTTGGCCTGGTTCCTTTGGAAATTGTATAGATAGACCCGATCACCCACCTTATATTCCTTTCGGGTAGTTTTTAAATCATAGTGGGTCTTCATGCTCTCAGCAGATCTTTCTAGATTCCGCTGAGCATAGGCAAAAGCATGCTGATGGTGTTTCCTTAAATTCTCCACATACTCATGAGTTGTGGAGGCATTTATCAGTGTCTGCTCTTGAGTCCTGTAGAGCAAATGCTGGGGAAGCACCATCTTGCGTCCCGTCATCAACTCAAATGGTGACATTTTAGTTGCAGATGAAGGGGTAGATCTGATGGCCATTAGGACCAGAGGTAATCGGATATCCCAACTTGGCCCAGAATCTGCCACAAACTTTTTTAATATGCTCACAATGGTTCGGTTGTATCTCTCCACTGCTCCAGAAGAAGCTGGCCTGTAAGCAATATGTAACTTCCTTTTGACCCCCAGTATCTCCCACATCTTTGTCATTACTTCACTGGTGAAGTGGCTACCCCAGTCTGACTCAATCCTTTGAGGTAGACCAAAATGGGAAAAGATGTGGTTAATCATCAGGGCCGCTGCTGTTTGTACCTTGCAATTTGGGGCTGGGAGACATTCCACCCACTTGGTAAACAAGCATGTAACGGTCAACATGTACTTGTTTCCTCTAGACGAGCGGATTACAGGGCCTACAAAGTCGATTTGCAAATCTGACCATGGCAGTGTCATCCCCCTCTTTTGGAGAGGCGCACGGTGTGTGAGGGATGATGGCTGAAATTGTGCACACACAAGACACCCCTTCAAGTATTGGTTGAGGTCCTGCCCCATGTGTGGCCAGTATGCAACCTCTCTTAAGATTTCCAGTGTTGTGTGAAACCCCCTATGACCGGCGGTGGCCGCATCATGGGCGTGACTTAACATCAGGCTTCGGAATGAGGTAGGAACCACCCACTGATCATGGCCAGCTTGGGATTTACTTGCCAACAACCCGTCTTGGATTCGGAACATTTTTGAACATTTCATCAACACTCGTAGGTCCTCTTTCCCAATGTAATCGGTATCCGTCACGGGAAAGTTCTCAGGGTCCTCAAGGTGTTGGTAAAATTTACCAATAATTGGATCCCCCTTCTGAGCTGTAATTAAATCAGCATCAGGGGTCTCCTTCCTCCATTGTGCAGTTGAAAGATCATTGTGAGCATTTGTCTGGGACCTAGTGATAGCAGTGACCTGGATTTCCCCCAACAGGGACTCTATTTCTATTAGATCCCCTTGGATGGCCCCGGTTTTGGCCAGCTGATCAGCTAAGTCATTTCCAGTTTTGTCTGATCCCTCTACTTTGGAATGACCCTTGATCTTTTTCCAGTAGATGGTCATCCCATTCAATGTGACCAGATCATCAATGTTTTGAATTAACTTCCCATGTTTCAAGGGTTTGTTATTAGCACATAACATGCCTCTGGTTTTCCAGTTAACCAGGTGCTCCACGAACCCGTTACGTACATAATCCGAATCTGTGATTATGACCAGTTTGTGGAGTTGATGTTGGACAGCAGTGAGGATGTCCTGATGCACAGCCATCAATTCTGCCACCTGATTACTTCGGGGACCAATTTTGTATCCAGCGCAGGGTTCTGGAAACTCCTTCACCCATGCATTCCCTACGCCGGCCACCAGTTCTTTCTCCCCATTGTTGTCAACATGGTAAGAGCATCCATCCACATAGACAGTGGGCATTCCCTCACACTTGTCTTCTTCAAAGACTTTGTGTGGGGAATTAAGGTATGCCTCCATGTTGTCTTTGATTTTTAGACTTTCGGCCTCGAGACAGTTTTCTCTGGCACAATCATGCAAGTCAGCCAGACCTTGCGCGAGGGGACTCTTCTTGTTTTGGCCATATCTGACCTCCACAGGAATGCCTTGCATTGACAGAATCCAGGAAGTAATTCAGGAATTACTCACATTTCCGGCCCGGATTCTGTCACTTTGGAGATATTGCAGAGGCTGGTGTGGAGTCTCCACTATGATGTGTTCCCCCTGGATAAACGGGCGGTAATTCTTCAATGCCCACACCGTTGCCAGGAGTGCCTTCTCACAATCGTTGAATTTTTCCTCCACAGAGGATAAAGTTTTGCTCGCATAGAGATTACTTTATTGACCTTGTCATGCTTTTGGTATAATACTGCCGTCAAGCACTTATTAGAGAACCCCGTCTCCAGGAAGAACTCCTTGTTTCTAACAGGGTAAGCTAGGCAAGGCGCTTGTGAGAGGCTTCTTTTGGGTTGTCTTACCGCCTCGGATTGTTCTGGACCCCATTCCCACTTGACCCCCCCCTCAAGAGATGAATCAGGGGTCTAGTGATCTCTGCGTAGCCTTCAATGAACTTTCTGCTGTAATTAGTCAGTCCAAGGAGGCTCCTTAGTTCCCACAGAGTTGTGGGGTCTTTCAGTTTCTGAAGTGCTTCCACTTTCTTTTCCTGGGGACAGAAACCCTGAGGAGTAATCTCATGCCCCAAGAAATTAACACGGGTTCTACACCACTGTGCTTTCTGGAAGGAAAGTTTTGCTCCGGCGGCCCTCAACTGCATCAGAACATAACGGATCTCCGCTATGTGTTCTTCCACAGATGAACTTTTGATGAGGACATCCTCTACATAAGCCAGGTTATCCCTTGCACCAAGGTCGGGCATGGCCTTATGTAGGAAAATGTTGAATTCATTGCCGGAGTTGAGGTATCCGAAGGGAGTCCGGGTCCATGTGTACTGCTGGCCCCCAAAGGTAAAAGCCAGTTTGTATTGGTCCTCCCTACTGACAGGTACGGTTCAGTATCCATTGGTCAGGTCTATTGCTGTGAATACCTGTGACCCCTGGATCTGGGCCAGCCCTTGGTCAATGTAGGGCAGAGGCCATCGGGAAGTATGGACCCCTTTGTTGAGTTCCCTAAGGTCGGCGCAGAGTCTCCACTGGCCGTTTGGCTTCAATATTCCCAGCACCGGATTATTGAAAGTGCTGTGGACTGGACGGATTATTCCCCGGGACTCAAGGTTCTTAATTATTTCAGTAAGGGACTCCATGGAAGTGAGAGGCAAGCGATATTGCTTCACAAACACTGGAGTCATTCCAGGGTCCGTGGGAATTGTTGTGGTGTGGATGTCGGTGCGACCACAGTCATATGAGTCTACCGCAAAGAGATCTTGGAAATCCAAGAAAACTTGTTTCAACTTTTGCTTCTGTTCCAGAGTCACGCAGGCATCAGCTAGGTTGACTCCCTCTTCCACCATCTGCCCGAAGCCTGGAAAGACTTCTGGTTTGGCTATCTCAGCAGCCTCCTCCAGCTTGGTGGAGAAGTCCCTGGTCAGAGTGCTGATTTGGACTGGGGGCTTCAGGTGGGAAAGGCAGCCCTCATGGACCTGGAAAATCACCTCATCCCACCTGAAGTCACAAGTCACATCTTCCTTACCATAAGGGCAAGAAGAGTACACCAGGAGGTTCCCCCCATGCCGGGTGAAAATCCTGTCTGCTGTTGTATTGTCCTCACTGTCACTTTCAAAACAGTCCTTGGGGATCGGTCCTAACAGTTCATTTCCTAAATCAATGGAGAAATGTCGGTCATCAACCGCCATTCCAATAATGGTGCCTGCGGCTAGAGTAATACTCTTTAAGTCGCTGTTATCCGCCTGTATTGGAATGGTGCCATGTTCTATGTTGACTAATGGTGTTGGGTTTACCCCTAACCTTTGCTGTTGGAGAGAAGCATTTAGATGAATATAAGCATCAGGGTTTTTCAATTTTTGTCCTCTTTTAACTTTCACTTCCAGGGAGAATTGTCGGGTCCTTTCTGGGATGGTGACTTCCTCTGTAATCTGAATTTCAACTGCATAAGGTAGCAATTGAGCTGACCTAAATGCTTTTTCTGAATCCTCAAAGCCCATCGGATTATCCGCTAATCGGGACCAAGCTTTGAAGTTTATTAGGTCTAAACTAATGGCAAAGCGATTGAGAATGTCACTGCCTAAGTAAAAGGCGGCAGTGACGTCTCGCACGACCCAACAATTATGGACTATGCTCTTGTTGCCAATGGAGATTTTGAGCATACACCTGCTTGGCAGGAGATGTATGGAATTAGGTGCTTCCAGGTCCATTTCCCATTTGTCTATCAGTTTGAATGTGGGAATGGCTGGATCTTTTGGGAGTTGGCGGAACATGGCTTCGCTGATGAAGCTCTTACCATTGTTCACACACACTCGAGCAAAAACAGAGTCCTTCCCATCATTTAACTGAACAGGGATGAACAACTGATCTCCAATTTGCTGAATATCAGCCAGGCTCTGAGCTGATTTCACATCTTTCTGCACTATAGGAGTGGGAGTTTCTGATTGTGGATTAGTAAAGAATTTCAGGGTTTTTCCTTCTAGTGTGGAATACCACCTTAAACTGGAAGGAAGGTTGATTTTCAGAAATAGAGAGGACCCCCCATCACCAGTCTGTTGTCCTACTGCTATTACTGTCACGTCTGGAGTTTGGTTGTTCTGGAAGTGAATTTCTACTTGGTCAGATTTTTGTTCAACCATGTGGCAGGTGCCGGTTAAACTAACATGGTTGACACTCTGTTTTAATTTTATTGGTCGGCTAGTCTGGGTCCAGAGGACCTTGTTTACACAATCCATTAGGGGTGACAACCTTCTCAGGAGGTCATTCCCTAGTAAACAAGGGGTGCCCTCTGGAGTCACTACTATGACCGGGTGTTTCACCTTGTGTCACCCAATTTTGATGTCCAAATCTGCAGTCCCCTCGACAAGAATTTCCTTCCCGTCAAAGTTCTGCAGTTGTCCAGGAAGAGAGGTGAGAGGAATACGGTAATTCTCCCCCCTTCCTGCATTTAGTTCCTCAAAGGCTCTTTTGGACAGAAGGGTAGCTTGGGATCCAGTGTCCACCAGTTCCAAAATTGTACCCTGCCCCTGTACTTGTACCGGGGCATAGTATCTTCCCTCCTTCTCCTCAAGGGGGCACAGATAATGCACATTTTTGGACAACTGGTGGGCTAACTTTCTGGTTTTGGACATTGCTAGCGAAGAGATTTGGGCAGAATTCTGTGAAGAGCCTTGGGAATCTGAAAGAAAAAGTTGGCAACTGGAGATCAGAGCCATTGTGGGTTCCCCTGGTTCCGGTTCTGGGCTGCCCCCCCCCTTTTTGGAGGCAGTCACCAGGATGGGTTTGAACCAGGGGATTTTGGTATTGTCGGTTCTGGGATGAGATGATGGGCGGCGGTAGCTCAGTCTCCACATCTCCCCAGTCTGAATTGGCATCACTTGGGACCCATTTTTCCTTGGGAGGAGTTCCCCCATCTCTGAAGGAGAAGATCCTTTCCCCAGGATCCTCTTGGGATCCCTCTCCCTCAAATTGGAAGACCTGTACCTCCTCCACAAAGGGGGTCTGTTTGGGTCCTTTGTTTCTCCTACCTCCTCTCTGCTCCTTGGGTGGCAGACTTTCAGGGGTAGGAGATTTTGTTTCCGGTTCCTGGACTTCCAGGGGCTGTTTACAAGTTGGGAAGGAAGCTTCCTCCAAGGCTTTACACCCCCCTTCCCCTTGTACCTCCTCCCTGGGAACCGGTGGGTTATCGGGGTGCTGCCCCCATCATTGTTCTGGAGCACCAGGTCCAGAGTTTGTGGCATTCTGCGGTGGCATGCTCATCTGAGGGTTCTGTTGAGCCCTCAGTATGTGACCCAGATCTCGTGCCATATTTTGGACCTGGCGCTCAAGTTGTGAAACCCGCTCAGGCTGATACGGGGCTCTATTTTCTCCCCAGGGCTGATGCCGGGAAGGGTAGCTATCCCTTCTCTGGTAGTAACCCTGGTTGAGAAGATTTTGGTACCCCTCACCCTTGGCCTCCCCTCTCCCGGATTAGGTTGTCTGGCCTCAGGGGATTGGGGAAAGAAGGATGGATGGTTTTGGGGTTGGAAATTAGGTGGATACCTGGGAAAAAAGTTCTGCCCAGGATTTGGAGAATTTCTGCCCTCCTGTGGGAAGTTGGGAGGGAAGTTCCCTGGGTTAGGTGCTTGGCTGGATCCCCCCCTTGGGCTGGAGGAGTCCACACATAACCCAGGATTGGTCGGTTTCCCTTGTAGCGGGGATTTACATAGTCAGGGGAGCGGGGGACCCCATTTGTGGGACTACCTCCTCGACTCCCTGTCTGTGACTGGCCCAAGGGCCTTCTGGGCTGTGAATTATTTGGTGCAGGCAGGTTTTTAGGCCCCCCCATCTCCAAATCTAAAACGGGGGCAACCTTTGCCTCTGCCACCTTGGCAGCAGCAGGGCTGCTGTTGGTTTTGGGTTTTTTTGGCGCATTATTTTTATTTTCGATGGGCTTCTGCACCTCATAGATCCGGGTAGCCTGTTCAATGACCCAGTCTAAAGATCTTTTCTCATGAAAATCTCTCACGAGCTGGTTCATTATGTATTTGGGTAAGGCATGGAAAAACGTATTGATAAATTCTCTGCTATCCGTGAGCACCCTTCTGGTGGTCTGCGCAAAAGCACGCTTTAATTCTTGCACAAACTCTTGTGGGGCCTGATCCTCCCCACATTGCAAATTGTAGGCTGCCTTGCGAGCCTCTTGAGGATTTCTGTGCACAGAAAAATGTTTCAAGATGGCTGCCTTATAGGTGGACCATCTTAAATGATTTTGGTCCTCCAGCCCGGCAAAGAAACTGGAGTATTCTGGGGAGAATGTCCATTTGACGTACTGGATGCAGCTACTGCTGTCCTTCAAATGGAAAGTCTCCATCATTTGCTCATAGAGCTCCAAGTGTTCCCAAACGGAATACTTGGCGTTCCTATGATAAGGAGTGATGACACTCCTGGTTACCTTTATTTGTTTCAATGGGTCCTTAAGCAAGGCCCTTTTTGCCTTATTGGCCTTTTTGGTTCGGGTAACCCTGGCCCATTCATCCTCTGACTCAGAAGCACTGCTCCCAGAGGTGCCCGTCTGATCTTCCAGGTTTTCCCAGATTCTGCGAGCCTGGGAATGGATGGCAGAATGTGGGGTCCTGGTCTCCTGTGTCCTGTAATGCTCAGAGGAGTCTTCAGATCCCTCCTTGCTGCCAGGATTTGATGGGTACCCCCCCACTGACCTAACTGGGCAGAGGTTTTCAGGATGCCCTTAATGGGCCTACTCTCCTGGGGTTCCCCACTAAATTGCACTGTGCTTGGGTGCCCATACCCGGATGCCCGCCCATCCATTCCTGGGAGGTACTGGCCTATGAGCCCCATACTTCTAGCTGGATAGTAATCTGCCATCCCCGTGGCCCTGGGCTCATGTGTGCGAGGGGACATGGGGGTGGCAGAGTCCAGGGACTGGGAGAGATGAAGGCCTCTGGTACTAGGGCTCCTGAGGTTATGCTCAGGAGTTTCTCTTTCCCAGCGAACCTCATCTCTATCCGCCCCTGCTTCCTGTTGCAATGCAAGAGCCTGCGCTTTCAGTTCCTCAGTTAAGGCCTTACTAGACTCTATCAGTCTCTCCTGCATGGCTACCTGTTGCTGGAGCCTATCATTGTGCTGGCAGAGAGCCTCATTCTCTCTCTGTGCCTCCTGATTGGTCCTGGAGTACTGGGCCAGTCTCTGCTGCAGGAGGGTTACCTCCTGAGTCCAATCTCTACTGGCCTGCTCCTTTCTTGCCAGAGCCTCCTCCACCCTCCTGGTGTGCTCTAACAAGTTCTGGTGTTCTTTTTGGAGGTCACCCAGTCCCTGGAGGGCCAGATGATTTTCTTCCATTGTCCTTTTTAAGTGGCAGACTTCCTGGCCTAAGGTATCCCTTTCCTGACTAAGAGCCTGCATCTGTGCCACCAGGTCGTCCCTTTGCCTTTGGAAGGCACCAGCTTTCTGGTGCTCCTAGTCAAACTCTGCCTGGGTATCCAGGTCTTTCAAAATCAGTTTATTGCTCTCTGCCTTCTCCCTATCTAGGTGGCTTTGCAGGATGACGACCTGCTCGGCACATGCCCTATTGAAATCTAATTGTTGCTCCAGCTTTTTCTGGCTCTGCAGTAGGGAGTCCAAACCTTCTTGGTACTCCTTCTGCAAGGCCAGAAATCTGGTATCCTGGTCCGCCTTTTCCTGTTGCAGCACATCCATATCCTCCTTTATTTTAGTGATATACTGTCTGCTGTCCTTTTCTGACTCCTGGCACCTCTGCAGCCTCTGCTCAGAAGAGACCAGGTCAGATTGGGCCTTTTCTAACGCCAGCTGTTGCCTACTTGCCAGATCTTGGCCTTCAGCACATTTGTCCTGCATGGCTCCCATATATAGATACAAATATGACGCTATCCTAACCATCTTGTCGTGTTCATCTTTAACTTTAGGAGCCATGTATAATTCACTCAGGGCCACATGTAATGGACCCTGATCTCTCCATATATCTGACCCTGTTTCAGCGACCTGTTGCGCGATTGGCTGCAGCCAGACCGTTTGTTCCTGATG
This sequence comes from Ambystoma mexicanum, assembly GCF_040938575.1. Classification (NCBI taxonomy): domain Eukaryota; kingdom Metazoa; phylum Chordata; class Amphibia; order Caudata; family Ambystomatidae; genus Ambystoma; species Ambystoma mexicanum. The sequence continues at coordinate 228,629,595 of NC_090921.1, read as the reverse complement.
AGTCCTCTCACCTCTCACAAATAGCTTATGTAAGAAGTGCTCTCTGGCTATTTTCATATCTACCAAGGTCGTCATTCTGGAATTTGAGTTCCTTCCTGACTTACAGAAGTTAGTATTTTATTTTGCAAAACAGACCGTTTCCTTAGAGCGTTCTTTTGAGGGGTGCTTTCACAGTGTAAAACAGCGTGGTGATCTAACCGGATATGTGTATCTGGTCAGTTGGCACACTATATTAATCTGCACAAATGGTAAATCTAACTCAGAATATCCTGGACGAGCCCCCACTTTTGTAAGCGATATTCAATCAACACTACAGCCAAGTCAATGCCTAGTCTGGGATGCTGAGGAAAACCCTTATTAATGTATTGTTATGTCTAGTTCAGTACTCTGGATGACCACCCTTGTATAACACCCCCTCTTAGAATCCCCCTGACCCCACTGAGCCAAGAAGTAGGTTTGTTTTGCAAATTAAAAGGTTTATTTGAGGATTTAAACAATATATATATATATCACACTTTATAATAAATTAATATCTGATAGTAACTTAGACATATGATGTTGATCAACAATGGGTAATCTGGCACTAACACACTTCTTTACAATCAATGAGGAGTTAGTATAGGATGGATAAAGTAGCAAAAATACTTTTATGGTTTCAAATGGATGCAATGTTGAATGAAAATGCAGTACAGAAACTAACTGATGTGATTTCACAAGATATCATTTTTCACTTTTCCCCTGGTGGCAATTCACCCTCCCCCCCTTATATGCAATGCAAGGAGATGGAAGTAACACACACAGTTCTCAGGAATGCAATCAAATACAATACGAAATTCAATTCCCACCCCAGCAAGCTTAGAGAAAACAGGTATGAGTTTTAAAACACAGGCCCAAAATGCTTTTTAAATGTGATGGCAATGGATGGGAAAATGTGCCAACTGATTTTAATTCCCTCTAGAGATTCAGGGTGAGTGGGAGATGCGTGTTGGTATTAGTTCAGGCTCACTTTAGCAATTCTCTATGAGTTATTACCAAGTTGCAACGGATTTTAACAAAAGAAAGAATGGAGCTGCTATTTTGACAAGTGGAGAAAATGAGCCAAAATCGCAAATCGCGGTAAATTTCGCGAGTGCGTAAATCGTGATTGCAGAAAAAGTATAAGGAGTAGGAAGTCGGTTCTAGGCTTATTGGAAAGCCCAAACGGTTCCAGAGATACGGACAATTAAATAAAGGTAGTTTTTTGGATTTAAAGTAAACTCAAAATGACAGGTGACAGCTTGCAGCTGCAGAATTGACAGGTGACAGTTGTGCAGCTTTAAAAATGACAGATGACAAGATTTCTAGGAGGCAGTTCTACTTAGGTTAAAATAGTTTGGATTACATTATTTTAACTAAGAGATTGGTTCTGCACAGTTCTGCTAGGTACTCACAATATAAATTTGAACTAGGCCTCGTCACGGATCTGGTCAGGTTTTGGACTAGACTCTGGTTCTGGTCTCGGCACTTCACAGCGATCTGGATCTCTGGTTCTGCTCACAGCGGTCTGGTGTGTGGTTCTCTCGGGTTCCGGTTACAGCACTGCTTTCTGGATACTGCTACAGGTTCTTGCAAAAATTCTTGACAAAATTCAAACAGCTTGCCCGGCTGTTGAATAGTTTCGTTGGTTTTGAGGCCTGCTGAAGAGAATTCAGCTGGTGGATTCAGGCCTCGCTGCTACAAATTCTGGAGTTAATTTCTGCTACTGGTTCTGGAGATTGATGGATTTGAAGTCTGAATCTCTGGATGGGAAGTCGTCGGTCAGCATGCTCCGCAGCAAATGGAATTGAATGTCTATACCTGTCCCAGCAGTCTCTTTTTATGTGTTTTGGAAATGGGTGTGTGCCTGGGCCTTGCTAAGCCTGCCCCTCTCTACTTGTCATTGGCCCAATTCTCCCCTCTCCCATGATTGGGGGCATCTTTCCCAGATATACAATTTGTTGAAATTACATGTACACATTATATATTCCTTATGGTCCATGCTTGTCCGCCTCTGATCTTCCTGGGGGCTTGCATTCAAAAATGACAACATTTTGCGCTTTTTAACTGGTTTTGCAATATCGGACATTTACCCAAAATTACACACATGTGCGCAAGGAGTATGGACATTAATTGATGAAGTGTCAGATTTTTAACATGCAGACATTTGGAGTAAGACCCTATTTTCTGCTAGCAACCCCCCAGAATACACCACAGGGTCCTAACGCCTCTTAAAATGTTCACAGAAAAATCACAAAAATAATGATATTACTTATATAATTCTGACAAGTCCGCACTATGAGTTATCTATCTTTTTAAAATTATGCTCTGGTCAAAAAGGGGTGTGGCTTCCCACATCACAGGGTGGAATAACTGGTTTATCCACTTCCCCCAAGCTCAGCTGGCTTGCAGAGGCACTGCCCCTCCCAGTTTCCCCTAAGAGGAAGCTATTTTACGACGCCCCCAATATAACATTTGCCTGAGTCCAGGACAGGCCTTTGTTCAACTCCCTGTAGTCCCCAGCTGCTCCACCCCTAATCTAATCAGAGAGGTGTTAACTCCTTTTGGCCAGGGGCAGAGTGGCTGAGCATCCAGTTTCAACTCCTGTTGGGGGTAGTCAGGCAGAATTCAGTTTCATTAAGCCAGGTTTCAGCTAAATGTCACTTTTTGTTCCCAGTTTTCTACATTCAAATCAAACTGACAATTTTTACCTATACATTAAATAATTACTTCCTTCAAGTCATTTCAGAATATAGTTTTACAATGTATCCACCTCTTAGCAAGTCTTTCCTTTGCCTGGTTTTGTTTCATTTGTTCAGTTTTACACAAAAGTCTGGTGGATTTAAAACGCCGGCTTTCTGATAGTGGTGAGTACTGGTAATGCAACCATTTTTGGGATTAAGAAAATGAATTCCCCACAGTTCTGAGTTGCTTTTTTGGCAATCAGCATTGCCATTCCCAATGGTTTCAAGCTACTGTGTGTGTAGCCCAATGGTGGTTTTAGGCAGTGCCCTCCTGTGCTCACAACATAGGCAAAAATGGGTGGCAGCCTATTCTTCATGTTTTCCCTGTGCACTCTCTGGGGAGTTCTGGCCATCATGATGTTTTCCATGCCAGTACTGCACAGTTTTATGGTAGGGCTTGTATGCATGGGTAAAAACATCCCACACAAGGCATAGTATGTTCGTCCCATCCATCCCCTATATTGTTTGTTTTCTTTTCTTATGTATTTTAATTGTTTCACATCCCCTTGTCCTCTCCCTGTGGGTGCTTTGAAACAGTATTTTCTTCCTGTATAAGCGCGAAAACAAGCAAATAATAAATAACATAAATTAATTGCTTCTACCTTACAACATGAAATGACCACTCAACTAAACATGTGAACTTGGCGATTTGCCATGGAAACGTTGCTACGCCATTTGACCACCAGGACAGTGGAATAAGCCAAAACCTACCCAGCAGAACAGAAAGAAAACCACAGCCCCTGCCCATGACTGGCATTTCTCCAGCTTCGAAGCGCTGCAATAATGCAATAAATTGTTGTCATTAGCAATTGTAAGTATCACATAACATCGCCAGCCCAGCTAGCGCCAAGCACATATTACTATGCAGAGCACATCAACATCATATACTGGGAGGGCCATTGAGTTTAATAACACTCGTAGAGCCAGGCGGACCTTCACAGAACATGGTCACTGGGCCTATAGCCGAGTACCGCCTGAAAACCTGAGAGCACTGGCACAGGCGCTCAACTTACTGAGCGATCCATCAAATAATGGCAAACAGGCGGTAGTACTAACATGCTCGTGTCTGGATGCCTTTTTGACAAAATTCATGATCCCCACAGTTATTAGCCTTGATTTTTGGGATTGCCTTCGGACACGTTTGGAAGACCCATAACATCTAAATGAGTAGCACCTACATTATAGTAATTACTGAATGTATCTTGTACACAGTGCTTCAGACCAAATACCAGTCTCTAAGCTGCAGGACCAGGACTCAAAGCTGTGTTTCTCTCTGTTGTTTTGCTTCTAAGACAAACACTTGCCCCTGAGCTCTCCTCCCTCACAGTCAGTAGGGGGAGTGTGATGGCTCCTGTTAGGAAATCATGCAGTGTTGGGCACAGAGGTGAAGCAGTTGGTGAGCATTATCACGCCTTCCTGACGCTGCCACCCACCGCTCCGATATATCTAGCAGGGACAACTGCTAATTATTCAGTGATATCCTTCTGCACTAGCAGGTTCTGAATGCTCACAATGCCTAGTAGGTCCGCCTCTATCTTTCACTGTTGTATCTGTTTTTCATTCCCATGTTCCCTCCCTGCTGCCCTGTGGGCGCTTGGAAACACAATTTACTTGCTGTATAATCGCCCTACGAATGCACAATGAATAAAATAAATAAATAAGTAGCAGAGCTAGAAAGTAGTCATACACTTTCAAGAAAGATACCATACATTTTATCACTCCCCCATCCAAGCAAGAGATCATTTATTTCTATAGTTCCACATTGAAAAGCAATGCTTTAGAAGTCTTGATTTGAACAAGATATTTTTGAAAGATAGTAAGCATTTTGATAATATTGAATTCAGGTCGGCAGTAAGCGTGCTCATGGAGAATAACCAAGGTATGTTGCCTCTTACCACTGCCTGCCCAATATTTACTAATGTAACTTTTTACGGCTATCATAGACAACTCGGTAAAGCTGGGGCAGTCGCAAGCTTGGAAGGGAAGGCGCTATCGCCGACTGAACTTGATACATTGAACCAGATGGCTCATGGGTGGCGACTTTTGATTTTAGCCACAGGGACGAGTTTTTTTCATATGTCAAAATCCTTAATCTCAAAGCCGTAAAAGTATCAAGATGGGCAACGCCAAATTAAAAGCATCTTAAAATACTTGGGGCCTCATCATGAGTAGGGCGGTAGGCCCTTAAATGCGGTGGTAACGCTATTACCGCCACATTAAAGGGTCCGTCCAATCACGAGTCTGGCAGTATTTATCCCCAGCTCTAAACTGGGGAGGATCAATATGGATTTGTGGTTACAGTGGATGGTGTCCAAGAGCCCCATGCCCACTTTGCACACTGCAACCGGTTTGCCTGTGCCTTTCCGGCACTTTCCTGGTCGCCCCGCCCAGCCTTGGATGGGGTGGGAGGAGGAGGGAGAGGGCAGCCTTCAGCAGCATGCTGCGCATTCAATAAGGAAATGTACTCCAGCGTGGTCTCTAAGTTTAGGCACGATTGCAGCAGGTGCACAGGACGGCACCCTGTCCCGCAATGTTTCACAGAAGAGACAGGGGGAGGGTTACGGGTGCAGGGAGAGGGATTGTTGGGAAAGGCCTATACAGCAGTTGGAAAAGTTGGAGGAATGGCTGTGCTTTTACCCTGACAGGGGAGCAGTAAAGTTTTGGCAGAAAGGTTTCAGAAGGGTTTTAGGCTGGAGTATCAAGGACCTAGGTGGGTTCAAAACTTGACGCCTGCTCTGCTCGGAAGAGACTGGACATTGTAAGAATGAAGCTGGAGAAAGAAGTGGCAGAGGGAAGGGTGGTTGGACTTTTATTGGACTTGCCAGGAAATGTGGTGGTGTTCCCTTTGAGGGCGATGCCTAAGAAGGTGGAAGGGAAGTTTAAACTGATCCACCATTTGTCATGGCCAGAGGGCATATCAGTGAACGGTTTCATTGCCCAAGAAGATTGTGTAATGTCTTACACAAGAGTGGATCAGACAGTGGAACTTGTGAGAGAGAAGGGATAGGGGACATTTATGGCCAAGTGCGACATAAAGTCTGCATTCTGGTTGCTGCTGGTGCATCCGGAGGATTTGTGGTTGTTAGGGATGCAGTTTGAGAACCAGATGTTTGTAGATAAGGAGCTGCCTATGGGATGTGCAGTGGCCTGTGCATTGGTCGAGCATTTTAGCTCTTTCATGCAGTGGTGTTTCACATACAGATCAAGTTTTGAAGGAGTGTTGCATTACCTGGATAATCTTTGGCTTATCAGTGGGGCAGGGGTTAAAGAGGAGTGTCATGAGATGCTAGAGGTTTTCCAGGAGTTGATGTATGACTTGGGAGTTCCCTTGGCAGAAGATAAGACATAGGGGCCGGCAGTGGTCAGGACCTTTTTGGGTATTGAATTGGACTCAGTGGCGATGACATCACACTTGCCGGATGACAAAGGGAGCAAGTTGGTTCAGTTAATGGAGAAGCTGATGGGGGCGAACACGATGATGCTGTTAGACATGCAGATGTTGTTGGGGCCCCTGAATTTCGCATCCTGGGTGGTGGCCACGGGACCCACATGTTTAAGAAACATGGCAAGGTCTATGCCAGGGGTGAAGCAACCGCACCACAGAATAAGGGTGTCAGGGGTTCTGTGGAAGAACTGCAGGGTATGGTTGCATTTCTTGGAGGAGTTCAATGGGGTGTCCATGTGGCTGCTAGGGGACCCAGTGGCTTGGGAGGTACAGGTTATCACTGATGCAACAGTAGCAGGAGGTTTTGGGGTGTACTGGCAGGAGAGATGGTGTGTAGCGAGATGGCCACCGCATTGGAGGAAAGGAGAGAGGTGCATTGCATTTATTGACTTCTTTCTGTTGCTGGTGGCTTTGGTATTTTGGGTCAAGGAGCTCGAGAACAACAGGGTGAACATCAATGTGGACAACACAGCAGTGTTTACTGTGGTGAACAGACAGTCTGCCAAGGATCAGAGGGTGTCCAATCTTTTGAGAGAGTTTGTGTTGTCCTGCCTCAGGTGGAATATTGTGTTTAAGGTGGCGCACGTGCCTGGAAAGGGTAACGGCATCGCTGATGCATTATCTTGTTTTCACTGGCGGAGATTCCATGATTTGGCCCCGGAGGCGGAGCTGGAAGGGCATCAGATCCCGGAGGAGCTATGGCAGCTATGAGAGGGAGAGTGTTGCATTAAGTGGAGTATTCATTGGCTGCAAGTTCCGGAGAGCTTGGTCAGATTTTCGGAATGGCGGAGTGTAGACTTGGAGAGAAAGAGGTGATGCGGAAGAGAGAAGGAGAGAGGATGTGGTGAACTTCATATTGGATTGCATGGATAAGGGTGGTCTAGGGCAATGATGGGCAGGGATTGCATTCTAGGGCAAGTGGTTCTGGGGTTTGTAGCCTAGTGGTGGGGAGATGGCCAATATGATGCTGTAGGGTTGGGAAAGGGGGAGAGGGCAGGTGAAGGATGAGAGAAGGGTGGTAACAGCAGAATTGTTGGGGAGGTTGTGCCAAGCTATTGGGGGTATGTTGGACCCGGTAGGAGAGGGACATGTTCAGGGCATGCTTTACTTGGTTGTTTTTTGGGGCATTTCGAGTGTTGAAATTGGTGTTGAGGGCAGGGGGCGTGGTTTGAGGTGGGGGGACGAGTTGCTGTTGGATGACTGTCTAGATATTAAGATAAAACAATTGATAAATGGATCAGAAGGGAAAAGGACTATGGTACAATTCATTTGGACAGGGGAGGACAGGATTTGTGCCAGCCAGAGCTGGTTTAACATGGCAAAGAAGATGTGCAGGCAGGGCGGGCTTGGGTTTCGTACAATAGAGTGCGGAAGGAGTGAGAAGAGCGCAGGTTCTGTGGGTGATGAGGAAGGGATTGACAATGTTAGGGGAGAGGGCTCAGGAGTTCTGGACTCATTCTTTCAGGATAAAAGTGGCATCGGAAGAGAGGACATTTGCTCTGACCAGGGGGAGGTGGGATTAAGAGATTGGGGCGGTGGAAGTCATCAAAATACCAGGTGTACATCAGAGACCTGGGCTAGAAGAGTGGTTGGGGGAGGAGAAAGTACAACTGGGTGGGGGGATTGTCAGCAGGAGAGCTCATTCTTTTTTCTTTTACAGATGCGGAAACAAGGGAGCGTTGAGGTTCCCCAGTTCCAGTTCTAGATCTATGACCACTCCATGGTGAAGTGGGCAGGGAGAAGGGCTGCAAAGAGAGCTTTTGGTACCCAGCTGGGGTGCAGTTATGCGTTGCAGCGTCGAGATGGTCGGGGTTAAAGGGCTTGAGGTGGGATCAGTTGCTGCCCATGTTAGCTGTGTTGAGGGAGCAGCATGTGGTGCCGGACGTGCTGTTTTTACATGCAGGTGAAAACTATTTGGTGAGGAAGCCAGGGGTGGCGCAGATAAAGAGGATGATGAGGGAATTGAGCTGGTTGATGGAGATTTAGCCAGCGGATTCATTTAATTGGACGGAGTTTATGCCTAGGAGGGTCTGCACAGGGGCTGTTAGGGAAGGAGCAGTGAAGCACACACGGAAGAAGATCAACAGGGAGCTATAGACATTTTGCAGGTCCTGGGGGGTGGGTACAGTAGCACACCAGAACATCAAATATGAGGAATTTGATTTAATTTGGGAAGCTGGTGTGCACCTGTTGGTGATGGGTAATTAATATTACTTGCTGGATCTGAGAATGGCAGTGGAAGAGTTCAAAAAAGTGTGGCGTAAAAGGAGGTGGGCGTGGGGTAGAAAGAACACTTCGGTGGAGGGTTTTTCTGGGTGCCGGCAACATGATCCTTTGGAGGATAGTTGGGAGAAACATAGCAGGGTATTAGTGCAGTAAAGGAGGGGGTTGCCGCTGTTTGCACAGACAGGCTAGCTCAGGGTTTACAAGAAGGGTGAAGAGGTTTGGAAGGAGGGACGTGGCCTCGGGAGAAGATGGGGAGAATTAGGGGAAGAAGGAGGAGAGGAATTGAGGGGGCGGGAACAAGGGACATGAATGAATTAAGTAATTGTTTTGGTTAATTGCAACCGTTTCCACTACACGCGAGTCTAGGTTTTTGTGTGCAGTTTAGCACAAAAGCTGCACATTGAATGTGTATTCTCATTTGAACGTAGCTTCTAAAAGACGCGACATGAAACTCTAGAAATGATCATAGTGCATGACACAAATTCTCCTACAAACCTACCTATAGACTTTGAGAGTAGGGGCCCTGGAAATAGCTGGAGACGCAGTGTACGTTGTTTTGCTCAGGGAGCTGCAGCTGCACCTGCCATTTCAAGTGTGGGTTTCATATGAAAGGCCCAAGGCAAGCCCCGCTTACCTCAATCAAGGTTTCGGTCAGCCATTGGCGACCATTAGTCAGCTTGGCAGCAGCAGTCCTCCCCTCTTTAAAGTATGCAGCACTTGCTAATTGCAAGATGCCTGCTAACATAACCTGCACCCAGCAGGAGAGGAGTCAGAAGCCCTGCAGCCCAGCGCTCAAGCAGACTGTTTTGTTTTCATAACAGGAAGGTTTCACTAGCAGAAACACCACAAGGGCAAAACGACACTCATGCCCCCGTTGTTCAAGGCTTACGGGGGCAAGTGGCCCCATGGCCATCGTGCACTCAGGGCCTATGACTTGGCTGATGTACCGTTCATCTTTCAGCAGTGCCACTGAGATAAGTCTTTACTTTCAAAACAAGAAGCACATTAACTAATATCATATACCCTCAGAGTTAAAGCGTAAGTCTTTTAGTTATATATGTCCCCATTACAATAAGGCTGTACCTCACTCCCTCCGTGGAGAGGCTGGCTACCCAATAAAAAGGGAAAAAGAATGAATCAAATGGACCCATACTTATTCCAGCAGAATATCGATAAATATGCTAAGTATCGGGCCTTCGGGATGTGTACTTATTTATCAGGAGTTAAATATAGAAGACGATAAAGACAATTTAACGAGCCCGGCAAAGCACTACAATACTGTCCTGAATCTCTGGATATTAGAAAATCCTTTAAGGATGCTTCAAGATTTGCCCATTAGACCCATGGTATTCAAATTGGGGGACTGCACCCCTTGGGGGAGGCCAGACGATGCCACAGACTCTTTAAAAAAGGATTAGGATGACTGTTTTTAATATAAAAATGTCTACAGCTTATATTTTCTGTTAAACCAAAAGCATATATCGGTGCACACCCCAAATAGGTAGGTAAGTAGATGTGTTAGCTAAGAGTTAGAACGACTTGGGTGCAGGGGAGGTAATACAACCTTGACAGGAGGTTGTAAAATTAACAGTAAAAGTATGGTATCCAAAGCGTAGACACCCCTGTCACCGGCAAACCTCAATGCTGTAAAAAAAACAGCCAAAGTAAGTCTTAACGTATTTGAGTTTGTGTAGCCTTTTATACATAGGGCAAACCTCCAGGTCAGCTCGAGATAGATGGTTAGAGTATAAATCAAACATCCAGACACATAATTCCAAATCACCAGTAGCAAGGCATTTCCAGGATAAGCAACATAATATCTCCAAGATAAGATTTGTGATTCTAGAAGTTGTACATGAATCCACAAGGGGAGGTTGCAAGGCCAAACGATTACTGCAAAGGGAGATGTATTGGATTAATCGTCTAGACACTGTTTATCCAAAAGGAATGAATGAGTTCAGTTTACACTGCTTTGTGTAACATAAATCTCTAGATATATGACTATCTTCACATTGTAGAAACCAGATACCTCTCGGGTTGGACTGTACATATTGCATTACCACATCAGGTCTTGTGATTCATGTATCTAGGGTAGTGTTTCTATCCCCCCAGATCTATGATTTGACTTGTATATCTAATCTATTGATTAGCTCAATATCACAAGGTGTGTTTACACTGTGTTCAGAGTTATACTGTATGTTATATCATTATGCTATGTACCTTTAGTTTTTGTCATTGAATATCAAGCACTGGGTATTCTGTTTAACTTATTTGGATTGCTATTACACAGAATGACAAAAACAAAAGACAGCCCCAAACTCATCGTACCACAGGGGCTTGTCCCCCTCTGAACTTTAGAAAAGACACAGAATGACAAAAAAAAAGACAGCCCCAGAATCATCGCACCACGGGGGCTTGTCCCCCTCTGGACTTCGGAATCCCTTAAGTCTTTAAACAGTGACATTTTGTACTACAATAGCAACTGAGAAAAAATATTTTCTTCTTTTTACTTTAATAATTTGACTGTTCTTTGATGTGTTTTTTAATTCATTTTCATGTGTTGTATTTTGCATCTCAGGTTTTGTTTTAAATCAATTGATGCTATTAAAAAAAATAATCCTTATACACTTTATTGTTTTATTGTCTAGTTTGGATGAGAATGGACCAGGTGTGTAACAAAATGTTTTGCAATATGTATAAAAATGGACATTTTGTAATCCAGATTCTTGCATTTGTTTTCACTCAATATAAAACACTGCATGAACTGATTTACAACTTAGAAATGTACATTAGTTGTTCAACCACATAAGTTGCTCATGAGGATCTAACTTTATTTGTATTGATGCCAAAAATAGTATCAATACGATTCATTGGGCCCACTTGTTTGACCCCTCGGATTCTCTGCTACATTTCACACTTATTAGGCTTTTTGTAATATTGATCCTTACATTTTACACAGTTCACTGTGTATTTCTCCCTTATTTTACTATTGTGGTTTATCGACATTGTTCTGGAACATTACACCGTGATTGAGCGATGACGTTACCACGTCTACGTGATATCATCACGGCACGTAGCAGCCATTTTGGATATTTATTAAGTGGAGACAGATACATCGTTTCCCGAGCCGATCTGCCTTCTCCAAACAGAAGATTGCATTTCTAGATGAGAATTCTTCAGTTCTGCGTATTTGTTTGCTAGGAGCATTCCTCTCGGTGTATGTTGTTTTTGACCTGATGTCTTCAATTGTTTAGTTTCTTGGAGGTCTGTCACCACGTTACACATGGTCTTACATACGTTTACTGGTAGTTTTCCATTTTTCACTTTTTGGTAGCGTTCTTGGACACTCTTTATCCCGTTTTATGTTTCTGGGTAGTTGGACCTGGCTATCTGATCTTTGTCTTCTTGTTTCATCATTTTCAGTGACTATTTTGAGGATATAAATTGGCTGAGCAAGGCGTTATTTCTGTCCGCCAGGTACTATTCTTTTAATTTATCACTTTACTCTTCACTTACCCCTAGTGGTGGATAATGTTCATTTATAATTGGAACTTTTCTTGATGCGATTATACTTAACTATTCTTCGAGGTATTTACATATTATTTCATTCTTTAGATATTTCAACTTTTGACATCAGTTGATAATGGTATTTGTATAGACACAGAGTGTACATTATATTAGTCACAATATTAACACTTTATATATATATCTTGAGTCTGATGTTAATATTCCATTTGAATCGGGCATTGTAACCTCTTATTTTGCCATAATTAATACGTTGTTACATTATATTGACAGGTTGCCCCTGATGAAGGATTTTTTTCCGAAACGCATTGAGCCGTTGTTTCATCAGAAAATAAATGTTATCTACAATTAAATCATCTTGAGAAATTAATTTTTCGGACCTTACCTGAAATTCTTCCTCTTTAATGTATTGAATGTATGTGTGAATCCTGCGATACGTTAAGGATTTGGCTGTTTTTTTCAGCATTAAGGTGTGCAGGGGACCAGGGTATCCAAGCTTTGATTCCCATTCTTTTACTGTATTTCCCATTAAAAGCAGTCAGCTTAATCCTTTTTTAAAGAGCATGTGGCCCCCATGGACATCCTTTCGGCCCCCAAGGGGGGCCCAGCCCCTAGCATGGGGAGGACAGAATCAATATTTTTACTCAGAGGGGGTCAGGGGTACGGTATGAAAAAGTTTGAATACCAATGCATTAGGACAACACACATAAATGTTACATTTACATTGTGAGCCAAAGGCAGATTAGAACCCCGCCTTCAGAGTGAAGGGCGCAGCACTTAACGAAAGGACACAATTCTGCCGCCTTAGCAGCAACGAACATGAAGGAACATTCGTTGCTTCCCCACAGACGCCAAAGCCTCGCATCCCTAAAAAGCGAGCCACAGATAGTCGTCTCTCCTGCTGCCTGTGAACATTACCGCCCTGACATCACTCGCTGGAAATAGTGCCAAAACCACGCCGGACATCACCAGGCTGAGGGCAGGCCACCGATAACTTCGTGCTGTTTCACAGACTTTCTCCACCCTCACTTTGCTGTGGGACCACACACAGTGAAAGCTCCGACTCCAGAGGAATTACATTAAACGTTCAAAAATGAAAAGGAAAGCAGAAGGCATGAATAGAGCGACGCAGCCCTCAAAATGGTGCCAATGCACGGACGGCAAATCGTGTGCTGTGATTGCAGCAAGAGAAGTAAAATGGCTCCCCTGGTCCGGAGACATCCAATTGCACTCCGCATTTATTTTGGAATTCTTGTTAAAACGTGGCCAAAGGTTCTGCGATTTGAAGCTTGGTCGCTAGCATATGAGTTGCGCTTCCCAAGACTGCTTGGGCGTAATAATGTATTGTAGTACTACTGCTAACGGAGTATAATGACATCTGAAACTACTTGATTAACTGGCTGCAATGCATTCTAGTACTGAAGCTAACGGAGCATAATGACATCTGAAACTACTTGATTAACTGGCTGCAATGCATTCGAGTACTGAAGCTAACGGAGCATAATGACATCTGAAACTACTTGATTAACTGGCTGCAATGCATTCTAGTACTGAAGATAACGGAGCATAATGACATCTGAAACTACTTGATTAACTGGCTGCAATGCATTCTAGTACTGAAGCTAACGGAGCATAATGATATCTGAAACTACTTGATTAACTGGCTGCAATGCATTCTAGTACTGAAGCTAACGGAGCATAGTGACATCTGAAACTACTTGATTAACTGGCTGCAATGCATTCTAGTACTGAAGCTAACAGAGCATAATGACATCTGAAACTACTCGATTAACTGGCTGCAATGCATTCTAGTACTGAAGCTCACGGAGCATAATGACATCTGAACCTACTCGATTAACTGGCTGTAATGCATTCTAGTACTGCTGCTAACGGTGCATAATGACATCTGAAACTACTTGATTAACTGGCTGCAATGCATTCTAGTACTGAAGCTCACGGAGCATAATGACATCTGAACCTACTCGATTAACTGGCTGTAATGCATTCTAGTACTGCTGCTAACGGTGCATAATGACATCTGAAACTACTCCATTAACTGGCTGTAATGCATTCTAGTACTGCTGCTAACGGAGCATAGTGACTTCTGAAACTACTCGATTAACTGGCTGCAATGCATTCTAGTAATGCTGCTAACGGAGCATAATGACATCTGAAACTACTTGATTAACTGGCTGTAAAGCATTCTAGTACTGAAGCTAACGCAGCATAATGACATCTGAAACTACTTGATTAACTGGCTGTAATGCATTCTAGTACTGCTGCTAACGGACCATAGTGACATCTGAAACTACTGGATTAAATGGCTGTAATGCATTCTAGTACTGCTGCTAACGGAGCATACTGACATCTGAAACTACTCGATTAACTGGCTGCAATGCATTCTAGTACTGCTGCTAACGGAGCATAATGACATCTGAAACTACTCGATTAACTGGCTGCAATGCATTCTAGTACTGCTGCTAACGGAGCATAATGACATCTGAAACTACTCGATTAACTGGCTGTAATGCAGTCTAGTACTGCTGCTAACGGAGCATAATGACATCTGAAACTACTTGATTAACTGGCTGCAATGCATTCTAGTACTGCTGCTAACGGAGCATAATGACATCTGAAACTACTTGATTAACTGGCTGTAAAGCATTCTAGTACTGAAGCTAACGGAGCATAATGACATCTGAAACTACTTGATTAACTGGCTGTAATGCATTCTAGTACTGCTGCTAACGGAGCATAGTGACATCTGAAACTACTTGATTAACTGGCTGTAATGCATTCTAGTACTGCTGCTAATGGAGCATAGTGACATCTGAAACTACTCGATTAACTGGCTGCAATGCATTCTAGTACTGAAGCTAACGGAGCATAATGATATCTGAAACTACTTGATTAACTGGCTGCAATGCATTCTAGTACTGAAGCTAACGGAGCATAGTGACATCTGAAACTACTTGATTAACTGGCTGCAATGCATTCTAGTACTGAAGCTAATGGAGCATAGTGACATCTGAAATTACTCGATTAACTGGCTGCAATGCATTCTAGTACTGAAGCTCACGGAGCATAATGACATCTGAGCCTACTCGATTAACTGGCTGTAATGCATTCTAGTACTGCTGCTAACGGTGCATAATGACATCTGAAACTACTCCATTAACTGTCTGTAATGCATTCTAGTACTGCTGCTAACGGAGCATAATGACATCTGAAACTACTTGATTAACTGGCTGCAATGCATTCTAGTACTGCTGCTAATGGAACATAGTGACATCTGAAACTACTCGATTAACTGGCTGCAATGCATTCTAATACTGCTGCTAACGGTGCATAATGACATCTGAAACTACTCGATTAACTGGCTATAATGCATTCTAGTAATGCTGCTAACGGAGCATAATGACATCTGAAACTACTTGATTAACTGGCTGTAAAGCATTCTAGTACTGAAGCTAAGGGAGCATAATGACATCTGAAACTACTTGATTAACTGGCTGTAATGCATTCTAGTACTGCTGCTAACGGAGCATACTGACATCTGAAACTACTCGATTAACTGGCTGCAATGCATTCTAATACTGCTGCTAACGGTGCATAATGACATCTGAAACTACTCGATTAACTGGCTATAATGCATTCTAGTAATGCTGCTAACGGAGCATAATGACATCTGAAACTACTTGATTAACTGGCTGTAAAGCATTCTAGTACTGAAGCTAAGGGAGCATAATGACATCTGAAACTACTTGATTAACTGGCTGTAATGCATTCTAGTACTGCTGCTAACGGAGCATACTGACATCTGAAACTACTCGATTAACTGGCTGCAATGCATTCTAATACTGCTGCTAACGGTGCATAATGACATCTGAAACTACTCGATTAACTGGCTATAATGCATTCTAGTAATGCTGCTAACGGAGCATAATGACATCTGAAACTACTTGATTAACTGGCTGTAAAGCATTCTAGTACTGAAGCTAACGGAGCATAATGACATCTGAAACTACTTGATTAACTGGCTGTAATGAATTCTAGTACTGCTGCTAACGGAGCATACTGACATCTGAAACTACTCGATTAACTGACTGCAATGCATTCTAGTACTGCTGCTAACGGAGCATAATGACATCTGAAACTACTTGATTAACTGGCTGTAATGCATTCTAGTACTGCTGCTAACGGAGCATAATGACATCTGAAACTACTCCATTAACTGGCTGTAATGCATTCTAGTACTGCTGCTAACGGAGCATAGTGACTTCTGAAACTACTCGATTAACTGGCTGCAATGCATTCTAGTAATGCTGCTAACAGAGCATAATGACATCTGAAACTACTTGATTAACTGGCTGTAAAGCATTCTAGTACTGAAGCTAACGCAGCATAATGACATCTGAAACTACTTGATTAACTGGCTGTAATGCATTCTAGTACTGCTGCTAACGGAGCATAGTGACATCTGAAACTACTGGATTAACTGGCTGTAATGCATTCTAGTACTGCTGCTAACGGAGCATACTGACATCTGAAACTACTCGATTAACTGGCTGCAATGCATTCTAGTACTGCTGCTAACGGAGCATACTGACATCTGAAACTACTCGATTAACTGGCTGCAATGCATTCTAGTACTGCTGCTAACGGAGCATAATGACACCTGAAACTACTCGATTAACTGGCTGCAATGCATTCTAGTACTGCTGCTAACGGAGCATAATGACATCTGAAACTACTCGATTAACTGGCAGCAATGCATTCTAGTACTGCTGCTAACGGAGCATAATGACATCTGAAACTACTTGATTAACTGGCTGTAAAGCATTCTAGTACTGAAGCTAACGGAGCATAATGACATCTGAAACTACTTGATTAACTGGCTGTAATGCATTCTAGTACTGCTGCTAACGGAGCATGGTGACATCTGAAACTACTCGATTAACTGGCTGTAATGCATTCTAGTACTGCTGCTAATGGAGCATAGTGACATCTGAAACTACTCGATTAACTGGCTGCAATGCATTCTAGTACTGAAGCTAACGGAGCATAATGATATATGAAACTACTTGATTAACTGGCTGCAATGCATTCTAGTACTGAAGCTAACGGAGCATAGTGACATCTGAAACTACTTGATTAACTGGCTGCAATGCATTCTAGTACTGAAGCTAATGGAGCATAGTGACATCTGAAATTACTCGATTAACTGGCTGTAATGCATTCTAGTACTGATGCTAACAGAGCATAATGACATCTGAAACTACTCGATTAACTGGCTGCAATGCATTCTAGTACTGAAGCTCACAGAGCATAATGACATCTGAACCTACTCGATTAACTGGCTGCAATGCAGTCTAGTACTGAAGCTCACGGAGCATAATGACATCTGAACCTACTCGATTAACTGGCTGTAATGCATTCTAGTACTGTTGCTAACGGTGCATAATGACATCTGAAACTACTCGATTAACTGTCTGTAATGCATTCTAGTACTGCTGCTAACGGAGCATAATGACATCTGAAACTACTTGATTAACTGGCTGCAATGCATTCTAGTACTGCTGCTAACGGAACATAGTGACATCTGAAACTACTCGATTAACTGGCTGCAATGCATTCTAATACTGCTGCTAACCTTGCATAATGACATCTGAAACTACTCGATTAACTGGCTATAATGCATTCTAGTAATGCTGCTAACGGAGCATAATGACATCTGAAACTACTTGATTAACTGGCTGTAAAGCATTCTAGTACTGAAGCTAAGGGAGCATAATGACATCTGAAACTACTTGATTAACTGGCTGTAATGCATTCTAGTACTGCTGCTAACGGAGCATACTGACATCTGAAACTACTCGATTAACTGGCTGCAATGCATTCTAATACTGCTGCTAACGGTGCATAATGACATCTGAAACTACTCGATTAACTGGCTATAATGCATTCTAGTAATGCTGCTAACGGAGCATAATGACATCTGAAACTACTTGATTAACTGGCTGTAAAGCATTCTAGTACTGAAGCTAAGGGAGCATAATGACATCTGAAACTACTTGATTAACTGGCTGTAATGCTTTCTGGTACTGCTGCTAACGGAGCATACTGACATCTGAAACTACTCGATTAACTGGCTGCAATGCATTCTAATACTGCTGCTAACGGTGCATAATGACATCTGAAACTACTCGATTAACTGGCTATAATGCATTCTAGTAATGCTGCTAACGGAGCATAATGACATCTGAAACTACTTGATTAACTGGCTGTAAAGCATTCTAGTACTGAAGCTAACGGAGCATAATGACATCTGAGACTACTTGATTAACTGGCTGTAATGCATTCTAGTACTTCTGCTAACGGAGCATACTGACATCTGAAACTACTCGATTAACTGGCTGCAATGCATTCTAGTACTGCTGCTAACGGAGCATAATGACATCTGAAACTACTCGATTAACTGGCTGTAATGCATTCTAGTACTGCTGCTAACGGAGCATAATGACATCTGAAACTACTTGATTAACTGGCTGCAATGCATTCTAGTACTGCTGCTAACGGAGCATAATGACATCTGAAACTACTTGATTAACTGGCTGTAAAGCATTCTAGTACTGAAGCTAACGGAGCATAATGACATCTGAAACTACTTGATTAACTGGCTGTAATGCATTCTAGTACTGCTGCTAACGGAGCATAGTGACATCTGAAACTACTCGATTAACTGGCTGTAATGCATTCTAGTACTGCTGCTAATGGAGCATAGTGACATCTGAAACTACTCGATTAACTGGCTGCAATGCATTTTAGTACTGCTGCTAACGGAGCATACTGACATCTGAAACTACTCGATTAACTGGCTGCAATGCATTCTAATACTGCTGCTAACGGTGCATAATGACATCTGAAACTACTCGATTAACTGGCTATAATGCATTCTAGTAATGCTGCTAACGGAGCATAATGACATCTGAAACTACTTGATTAACTGGCTGTAAAGCATTCTAGTACTGAAGCTAAGGGAGCATAATGACATCTGAAACTACTTGATTAACTGGCTGTAATGCATTCTAGTACTGCTGCTAACGGAGCATACTGACATCTGAAACTACTCGATTAACTGGCTTCAATGCATTCTAATACTGCTGCTAACGGTGCATAATGACATCTGAAACTACTCGATTAACTGGCTATAATGCATTCTAGTAATGCTGCTAACGGAGCATAATGACATCTGAAACTACTTGATTAACTGGCTGTAAAGCATTCTAGTACTGAAGCTAACGGAGCATAATGACATCTGAAACTACTTGATTAACTGGCTGTAATGCATTCTAGTACTGCTGCTAACGGAGCATACTGACATCTGAAACTACTCGATTAACTGCCTGCAATGCATTCTAGTACTGCTGCTAACGGAGCATAATGACATCTGAAACTACTCGATTAACTGGCTGTAATGCATTCTAGTACTGCTGCTAACGGAGCATAATGACATCTGAAACTACTTGATTAACTGGCTGCAATGCATTCTAGTACTGCTGCTAACAGAGTATAATGACATCTGAAACTACTTGATTAACTGGCTGTAAAGCATTCTAGTACTGAAGCTAACGGAGCATAATGACATCTGAAACTACTTGATTAACTGGCTGTAATGCATTCTAGTACTGCTGCTAACGGAGCATAGTGACATCTGAAACTACTCGATTAACTGGCTGTAATGCATTCTAGTACTGCTGCTAATGGAGCATAGTGACATCTGAAACTACTCGATTAACTGGCTGCAATGCATTTTAGTACTGATGCTAACGGAGCATAATGACATCTGAAACTACTTGATTAACTGGCTGTAATAATATTTGGCATTGCTTTGCTAAGTGGACATAATGAAAACAGAAAACATTTTTTTAATTGGGTATAATGGAGTCTGTGACTGCTATGCTGACCAGCGCTTATATTCATATTTTACACAGGCCATTTCGCCGAAGCCTAGTTTCCCGTTTCCGTATTTGTTGCTGCTCGGAAAAACCTTATTGTGGCACGGGCTCTCGCTCTCCCCACATTCTCATGCGGGTGACACCCCACAAACTCAGATGTGACCTGCCCCACCCAACCCCCATGTCTCATGCGGGGGACAGCACAGAATTCCCTGGTCTCTCGCCAGCTTCCATGCCTTGGGCCTACCTTCCTATATACCACAGCCTCGAATTCCCCTCAGCCTTCCTCTTGCCGCAACCTTGTTCCCGTCCCTCACCAAATCCCTCTCCACCTCAACCCTTGCCCTGCTTCTTACCTTCCGGGTATGCACAGTTGTGCGCGATTCCAGACATGCACTGTTCCCGAAAAGGCTACCGTCCTGGAAATGCAGCCTGTTGGGAAAATGGCGTCTGCTAAATTGCCCATTCCCTAACCAGCCATGTCTTATTTCATGGATCTATGTATCCTTTTGGCAATAATGTTAACACCCTTTTCAATTTTAGCTCTATGTTTATGGTTCACATATACAATATTGCTGCTGGACCACCTTGGTGACATAATCTGCAACTCCAAGAGCATGTCCAACAGCTCGTACATAGAAAGATTGTTCTGTTGATGAAAAGATTTGGTTACTTTAAGCATTTAGGAAGGAATTGCCACTCCCCCTTCCAGGTAGCTGTTAGCAAACTCCATGTCCTAGAACTCGTCCAGAGGAAGAGGGCATTGTTGACATAATTATTGTACTACCTTAAAAAGTTGGGTGCTTTCCTCCTCCCTTTGAACTTAGATTTTGGGAGGCATAGAAGTCGTTGAACCCTTACGTTTCCTTACACTTGAACTATGGTAAATGACATGAGTGTGGAACGTCTGCAATGTCCCACCCGCATCTCTAGGGCAAATATCCTAACGAGATGGATGGGTCACATACTAGGATGCAAGGCTGCACCTAATATTTTGCCCCTGGGAGTTATTCATATAATTGTGCCGGGCATCACACTGCTGTACAACAATACCAAGGGCCAATCAGGGTTGACAATGAAAGAAAATTCTAACTGGCCACTGCGCCCTGCATTTTTTCTTAGAATTTCTAGAATGTACATGATGAAAACTTCCCAGAGCCCATACCAATCACTATGCCGTCTGCCCGCCCAGCGCAACCCCTCAGCACGTCTTGCTCCATGCCCTCACGCACCGCAGCCTGGACCACAGTTGCACTTCTCTTTAGTTTTGGCTATCAGGTGGTGCTGAAAGCACTACCTTTAAGCCAAAACTATTGTCATTTAAATAAGAGCTTTAAGATAAGAGCTTAAATAGGGGCTTTGATTGAGGTTCTCTAATATTTTTCAATGCAGATGGCATATGAGGATGGATTTGTGTTGTTTGGCTATGTGTCACACCCATTTAACACTCATCGCTAAGTTAAATGGATGTGATTTTACACCCATGTCCACTTAAAACCAACCCCCCTTTTGCACTCTTTCAACACACGAGAAACGGAAAAACATTATCATGGACCCCATCTTGGCAGAAGACTGTTCATTGCACTCCTATGCGATAAAGGAGATCCCTTTGTGATAGCAAGGTAAAATATCCAACGGAAAGATGGGCTCGTCAGTATTTTTGAAACATGTATTTTAAATGATTTGTAGGTAGTTCATATTATATAATTTATATATATTTTTTACAATTGGAACTCCCAATATTTTTCACGTTTTATAATATGGTGTGCTTGTGTCATTATTACATTAAGTTTCTAATTTTATTCCCAGTTAGTACGGCATTCCAGATTGGCCGTTCGTTATCCACGTCAGAGACCACTCGGAAGGCAGCTTCGTTAAGCTCTTGTCCTTCTTTCATGTCCACAGTGTATGTCGTGATTGGGTTGCTTCAAATGGAAATGTGTCTGCGTCAAAGCATTCAAGGCTGTGTTGGTAACCTGAGTGGTGATGCAGAGACCGGCTGGTTACGGTACAGGTGAGAGGGTTTGAGCTGCTCAGTTGAGGAGGCCGCTAGGCGTGGGTGCGTCAATAGCATATATGCCACCTGATAGGTAGTAGCCGCCTCCTGACAGGATTTCTTGCATTATCAATCCATGTGCCCCGCAGTTGGGAGCGGCAGCGACATCTGTGCATCAGCGTGAAGCATCATCTACACTGTCACTCAATCTGGGATAGTCTGTTGGACTGAGTAACTGAACACAGAATGGTTTTCTGCAGGTTTATCTCACTTACTGGGAAAAGGCATTTATCACTATTGAGGCCAATGTCATTGAATGTCTTTGAAAAAGCTGATGCGTCACTTTCACCGCCAGAGGCAGCTTGTTTCCTGAGTTCGTATTTCACTGGGAAGCCTCCCAGAGGTGAATCCCTGATGCTTATTTAGAGAAGCATGCAACCCCTTTAAATTAAAGAAAGCAAACCCTGCCCAGGGAATAAATCACCTGGTCAATTGCTCATAATCCTGTTAGTTATACCAAGCAGGAGCCTAACGGCCGAAGACACACATCACACATACAAGGGGGAGGTACGAAATTCAGGACTGTGACGAGGAAGACCAAGACTCAACCACTTCATCCCTACACCTGTTCACAGCCCTTAATCTATGAATGTAGAGCAAGCAGGGTCAAAGTTTCGAACATCCCTTAGTCAACGGTCGCAAAGGTACCATAATTCCAAAGAGTGCCAGCACACCATCATTCCCTGCAAAGGATCAGTGCCCTGAATAGTAATGTAGACAAAAGTAATGCAGACAAGCTTGGAACGATCAGATCTGCAACCTCAAACAATCCCGCCCCGGGCGAGGATGCAATGAACAGTGGTAATGAGCGATCAGATAGATCAAGGAGCCGCAGCATATGCACAGCGACCAACACCGGCATTAGGCGCTCCCATGCCCAGGTGGTGCCAGTGATTCATGTACAGTCACCCAGGAAAGTGTTTAACACTCACAAACCCAGATTTGTCTAGTCAGGTAGATGATGGATTCATAATGAGAATGTCGTACGCTTGCAATATACATACACATCTATCTCCTTGATGAAGACTAATAAGGAATGCAAGAATCAGTGTGTGCAACACCCTCCTAAAATCAGCAGATGTGTCCCTTCCCCCAAGAGAGGAGTGTGCACTCCTTGCAGCACGTGACTGATGAGATATTGCACAACATGAAGAAGCATGCCCATGCAGCACTGTTGCAGTTATTGCTGTGCAGATGAAGGCTGCTGTCTCAGCCAATCACATGGCTGGAAACACGGGCGAAAAATGCCAGTGTTCGCCTGTGTCCTCACAGTTACTCCCACTCCTTGACCTGGTGCCACTATTTCTAGTTTTGGCTTTTAGATGGCGCTGCTTTTAGATGGTCATGTATGCACACCATTTTGCATCTGCTTTCATGGCATTCCCACCTACTTCTTGCCCCTCCCCGCCCAAAACACATCCTGTTGGAATCCGTAGTCTTTCTGAGAGTTACAGTCTATTGGTGTGAGACACATTTGTCTACCGGGTCTGTCTTCAGGCACTCTATTTATAAAGCACTATATGTGTCGTTTTGGCTTGTGTATGTGTATTAGGCATTTGCCAGGCACTGCTATTAGATGGCCATGTACTCACACCATTTTGATTTTGCTTTCATAGCA
This sequence comes from Ambystoma mexicanum, assembly GCF_040938575.1. Classification (NCBI taxonomy): domain Eukaryota; kingdom Metazoa; phylum Chordata; class Amphibia; order Caudata; family Ambystomatidae; genus Ambystoma; species Ambystoma mexicanum. The sequence goes on along the minus strand of NC_090921.1, from coordinate 228,606,008 downwards.
TTCGCACCCACTTCCTGCCCCTCCCTGCCCAAAGCACATCCTGTTGGGATATCTGAGCTAGCATTATCAATCCTCACCATCAAACTCTGTGCTTGAAGTGTGTAACAGTGATTTATTTTTAGCAGTGTAGTCAGAGTGATAAAAATGTGTTTACCACTTCTGTCTTCCGCCACTATATTGCTAAGCACTATGTGTGTCGTTTTGATTTGTGCATATGTATTAGGCATTTGCCAGGTACTGCTAGTAGATGGCCATGCACGTACGCCATTTTACATCTGCTTTTATGAATAGCCAGTTAATATAACTATGGCAATGACAGGCAAGTCCCAAAACCATCATCAAGTGTTTGGAAAATACATTATTACATTTCCTTTTATTAAAAAAGACAATTTTATTAAATGAATATATATTTTTGTAGCATATTTAAACAATTTAAGAAAATACCAAAAATCCAAAACTTTTGGCATTGCCAATGCTTGTTTTATGTGGGGTGGGAGCTGTAGGATGCCAAATCATGGCCCATTGTTTGGGGAGGGGAGGACGGGACTGTAGTTATTCTTTTCTGCGCATTGTCATTGTATAATTCAATGCTGGCAACTTCTCCTTATATGGTCTGATCTTAGCGTGCCCCATTCCCGGGGGTTATCCCTTTAGTCAAAAGTAATCTGTGTACTTGGGCCTTTGCATGTTCTCTGCAGCCCAGTGGTTTGGCTTGTAATGGGATCAGCAATTTCCTCTGGTGGAAGTTTACGGTTGTCACTCGTAGCATGGCCGCTATTGTCAATCTGCGCGCCTTCCTCTCTTGAGGTTGTACCAGCTGCCTACTTTGCTCAACCGGCCATGGCTTTATCGTCCCATTCTCTTTCTTCCAAGCTAGGTGGTGTGGTTGTGAGAATGCAGCCTTCCATCAGATGGACGTGGGGCGTGCTTCAATGGCTGCCACATCAACGGTTGCCACATGCACAACTCAGCAGCCGCTATGAGGTAACTGCAGGCTCCAAGTGTTCCTTGTGAGTGATAGAGTGGCACTCTGCGGTGTGTAGTGGAGGTATTCTTGCATCTCATAAGAGTTGACTTGCAAGTCACTATGGGTGACAAGTATTAATGTTTTATCATGCGCCTAATACCGGAGACCAGTCTCTAAGCGGACCTGTGTTTCTCTGCATTGTCTTGATTCCAAGACAAACGTGTTGCCCGTATGTTGGGAACACTGTTCTGTTGGGAAAATCCCAATTGAAACCCATGATGCACATGGCTGATATTGCAGACATACATTTAACTCAATCCACTTGGATGTGGAGTCAACTAAAGCAAATCCGAATCTGTGTTTAAGAGCCAAAGTAACACTATTCAGTGCTCCACTGAAAAAGACTCAAAGTCTGCCCCATATGTCACTAGTCCACTCCTCAATAGGGTTCCATGTGAAAGTGACCCCAGGAAAATGTAGCCATGTGAAAATGTAGTCAGTGAAAAAGTTGTGGCGAAAATACCTCTGCAGTTAAAAAGCGGCCAGTATCTTTTAATTGGTGACACAGAGACTGGTGTGTGGGTGTCTTAAATGCCCTACATTAGCCAGGTGAGCGCATTTTCCTCACAATGTGTGGAGTATCCCGGATCATAGACATGGATGAATAGAACATAACAACCTTAGTAGGAGTGTTGAAGGAGTTTTATTACCGTTCTTAACGGTCGTGATATAAAGGAAACAAAGAACTAATTCACAAGCGAATTCCCACCTTTTAAGGTCCTCTTTTTCTGGACCCTCTACCTGCTCTCAAAGGTCATTTCAAACAATGCATTCTAAAATAAATAACTATCCCGACAAAGTGCTGCTCCCTCAGGAATAATGCCAGGATGGATTGTCCGTCAACACTCTGCCGAAAGGAAGCACAAGACATGCTCCCTTGTGCTTTGAAGTACATCTGTCACAGTCCCAAAATTCAAGATCAAAGCAAAGTTTCCCACTCTCAGCAGTCTCCTTATAAGTGTCATAGGATTTTTGGGAAATCATCATTCATCCACACACCATTTGTTTGACCCCTTTGGATCAGGGACTCAACCCCTAGGGCCTGACTCCCTTAATGTGCCCTCTTTCTTCTTCGTGCTCTTGCTAGGTGGCCTTTGCTAGGCTTTTGTCTCTTCATTTGGTTCTTACTCTTTACTGGCTGTCTTCCTCCTAGCACTGATCTACTCCTGTTCTGACACTGGCCCTCCTTGATGGCATGCCACATGCGTAATACTGCACCCACCATTGGTTTGAAACCTTTGGATCGGAATCTCATCCCTACACCCTGCCTTAGGTTTAGTTTACCCTCTCTTTCCTTTGTGTTCTTGTTAGGTTGCTCTTTGTCTCTTCATTTGCTCGCCAACTTTCACCAGGTTTCTTCCTCCTAGCACCTCCAGGAGTCTTTCTCTTGCCCCATCCTGTGGTCTCTCTCCTACAACCTCCTCATCTCTTTTTCAAATAATTTCTGGATGTCTTTTCCCATCCAACTCTGGATGCTTCTCTCGTGCTAGCACCTGTTCAGCTACCACCTCCTTATAGCTCATCTCATCCACCTTATGGCCTCCTTTCACAACTCATCTCCTGATGGATCCCTCCTACCGTTTCCTGGTGTCTCTTCTCCACCCACCTCCTGATGTTATCCTCCTACTTCCTTCTGTTGTCCTCTCTGACCACCTCCTGATGGTGACCTCCTTCTGCGTCCTGTTGCCCTTCTACAACCACCTCCTTATGGTTCCCTCCTACCGCCTCCTGTTGTCCTTCTCCAAACCACCTTCTGATGGTTCCCTCCTACCACCTTCTGTTGTCCTTCACCAACCACCTCCAGATGGATCCCTCCTACTGCCTCCTGTTGTCCTTCTCCAACCACCTCCTGATAGTTCCCTCCTACCACCTCCTTATGGATCTGTAACGCTCACCTGGTATCCACGGGGACGTCACTCAGCCTGTTCTGACCTCTTACGACCTCGAACCCTTCCCTGGAGGCTATTCGAGTGGAGACTGGGCCTTGTTTACTTGGTTAGTGTGCTCTCCGTGCTGCTTTCAGCGCAGGGGCACATTGATTGATGCGGGCTTGTTGCTTCCTAGTTACTTCACCGGCAAGAGTCCGACAGGTAAGTATAATGAGTCTTTTGAACAGTTCTATAACTTTGTTCCTTTCCTTCCTTAGATGATGGCCGGCGTCCGGGGATGGTAGCATGCTGCTGAGATGAGTAGCGCTGAAGGTGAGTGAGAGCGCGATGCGTGATGCACCCCTTTCGTATCTGCATTGAACTGAGTTCCTTTTCTGTGTCTTTTAGGTGCCATGACGTTTTCAGCGTGGATGCCGGTTATGAAGAACAAATACGGTGGGTAAGCACGGTATGCGGCGCCTCTAGATGTTTCCACGCTAACCTGGAGTGTCTTTTTCCTCTTGCAGATGGATGAGAAGTTCCGGAGACAGAGTTCCCCCAGAGCGGCTGGGATTCAGGTAAGCGTTTGAAGCTCGTACAGTATTTAAAAATAAGCAAAGATTTGCAGAATGCTTACTAATGCCTTTTTTCTGTTCTTGCCCCTTTTCCTTAGGAAGCGGCATGCCGGGATGGGAATGACACCGCCGAAGATGCCCGCAGAACAGAAGGAGCGATGAATGATGGGCAGAAGCACCGCAAGGTAAGGCTGTTCCTAACGGTGTTCTTGTTCTTGCAGGAGCTGAGCGCAGAAGAAAGATGCAGGCCTAGTGGAGACCAATCCGAACACAGTGAGTGTCACGCTGCAGGTACAGAAAACGCAAAGCATGTTTCTCAGCCTGGGTGTGGCTTAAATAGTCTCTGGGTATCCCAGGTGTCTCTGGGCTAAACCACACCCAAAAGACTAGACCGCACATGCAGTTCTGGGAACCGAAATATGTGGGGGCATCCATCTTGTCCCCATCAATGCACTACAAGTCCAACCCCCAATGTTATCCTATGGGAGTGAGTCTGATGCCACAAGCGGCAAGTCTGACTCCAAGTGGGTCTTTGGAGTGATGGAGAGGCCCTTGAGGGCCATGTAGGTGATCATGGCCTGGCTCCAGCCTGACATCTTCGAGGGCTGGGGACATGAGGGGCAGGAATCATGACAGGATCCCTCCTACCACCTCCTGTTGTCCTTCTCCAACCACCTCCAGATGGTTCCCTCCTATAGCCTCCTGGTGTCCTTCTCCATCCACCTCCTCATGGTTCCCTCCTACCTCTCCCCTGTTGTGCTTTTCCATTCACTTACTGATGTATTTTCGCAGCCACTTCCTGATGGTTCCCTCCAACAGCCACCTGTTGACCTTCTCCAACCACCTCCGGATGCCTCTTCTCCACCCTTCATTCTCCAGTCACACCCGTTCTCTCCTATCTCTCTCTAAGATTCTTACACATCTCCTTTCTGAACTGCCAATGTGTTCCACACGCCTGCCATAACCTCCTCCACCCCTTCCAGTGACATTTCCTATCTACGCTAGTTGGCCCTCTCCTAGGCCTGGTGTGAGTTTTAGGGTTTGCAGGTATGTATTCTGATTCTTGTGGCTGTTTGATTGTTTAAATTGTAATTGTTTTTCCCCCCTAAGGTATACCCTAATCTTTAACGTGTTAGCCAATCAATGGTGGGACTGTGGTTGTAAGGATGTGGTCCATCATGTTGGGATTCCTGTCTGTGTGTTGGGGGGCTGAGCTGTGTCTACAGAGTGATTCACAACGGGCGCTTTCAGAGCCTCTGCATTGGCATGTTAACTTCTGGTGCTATCAGGTTGAATTTGCTTGAACATTGGTTGGGGAGATGGTGTTTTGTTCTGGGTGATGTAGCCAAGTGGCTACTAGCTCTTTTTTTCCAGTGACAGTCCAATGCCAAATGGCAGGGATCAAGTGCGATCAGAGTATCCTCTCTATACCACCATCAGGCCATCATTCCCTAGCTTGTGGAGGTCCTCCAGACCCTTGGTCACCCCCCTAGAAGTACCCAGATTGATACATGAGAACTTCGTCACTGGTAGTATGATGAGTTCTGTGTTTAGGGCCATTCCTTATTCCAGTGTAAGCTCTGCTCTAGCCTTGCAGAATACTACAGGCACATTTAATCTGTCAGGCCATCCTGTCTGTTTCAAATTATTGCCTACAAGGTCTTGTTTTACTTCATGTCTTCATCCCAAAGCTCATTGGTCGCCTGGCATCTATGGCATTTCCTTTCCTTGTCACGGTGTGCTTGTGTGGATAAGAAAAGCCATCTATCTGGCCTCTGGTTGTTTAGTGGGAAAGGCAGTCTCTCTGCTTATTTGTCCAGTCTGATACAGGCACTGGTTCAAAGACACATTCTGCAGCATAGCCACTAGTCTGACCTGCCTAAATGGCATGAGTTTGGCCCCACTGGGAATCAATCTGTGGATGAGCGGTTTGTGGTCTTTTGGGAGAAACATTAACCCAACAGGCGCACGTGATGTGCCTCGTTCCCCCGTCAGATGCTAGAATCTCCCGCTCCTGATGACTGAGTAGTTCCTTTCCGAGCCTCTGTGAGTGTTAAGTCAATTGCTGATACATGTAATCAGTTCTATGTGAAATTGTCCCCTGGGAAAAAGTCACCAGGTAGGCAGGCGATTTCTTTTCCTGCTCCCCTAATAGCCTTCACCTATAGTCTAGGACGGGTATGAATTGCTATTCTAACTCCAGTCCTAGAATATATGGGGAAAGTGCTTGATTTTCATGGGAGTGCACATTTTGGGACCCTTTGCCCGGCGACTTTATCACTGGATGCCTTGTTCTTTACCTTTCTACTTGTGCATAGGGATCTACTGTCATAATGGGCCCAGCTGTGGTGCCAAAGTGTTGCAAACAAGGCGACCCCTTGGAGGCATTGGAATGCTTCTTTGTGGTCACACTTCCTCTCCTGAGGGGCGCTGCCAGCTTTTCTGGTTTTGATGAGAAGTGAGGATCATAAATGAAAGAGAAAGTTCCTTCATTGCTAGAGACATCTCTACAGATAAGGGGTGTATTGGTCATTTTTAATAAGCAAACACTCCCCAAAATGAAAATGGAGAGTAAAAACTCCCCAAAAAATAGGAGACAGAAACCTAGGACCTTGTGCTCCTGGTTTTACCTATACAGCTCCATGGATATACTTGTACAAGCAGTACACAGAGTACCACAGGAAGAAGTTTCACTATCACTGCCTGATATGAAGAAGTAAACATGTATATTTTTTAATGTGTATGAATACCTAGAAGCAACATAAACATTTCCATTTTCCAGTTAAAGCATTTTTACTCACTTCTAAAATACTCGCATTGGGAATTGAACTTACATTTTTAGTCCCAAAAAAATCATTTTACTCCCAACTTTAAAAAATACGGAATAAAATTCTCCCACTTCATAATCTTATCTGGAGCACTGGGCATAGATTTTAGCATGGAATTGTCTCTTCTTTGGGTGCTCTCCATTCGCTGAGATGGCACTGCCAAAGTACTGATTCTGAATGCGAGAGAACGGGCACTTGCTTTACTTCAAGCGCAAGCTCCCTTTCTGCTGGTTCTTAAGCCCGGTTTACAGGGTTGCATCGTGGACTTCAAGCATGGAGCCACAGAATAGGACCCAAAACCCTATAGGGAACCCTGCAGATTTCCTGATAGGCCTTTGCACACTTGGCCTGTTTTGTCTGGTAACCTAGTTTATTTCCACATGTTCCCACAGGAAAAGGTTTGGGCTTGTTGAAAATGTATAATATGGGGCCACTTTGAAAATTATTCCCAAGACCTCTTTTGGTTCCCAGTCCACCCCTGCCAAAACCAATACAAGCAACAACACAAAATATGCCCATCGATATGGGCATGGGTATACTCGCTAAGGCTAACATGCCATCAATAGAAATACTTCAACTGGTAGTCTTTACCTGTTTCCAATCATATATTTGTCATTCAACACTGCAGCTTATCACCAAGCCTATCCGAAATGCAATGAGGCATGCCACAATTCCCACAGGCAAGCCTCAATAAGCCCCCACTGGCCCGAGACATCCAAGACACATGTGCCTTGAGGTCTCAAAACTGGATTGCATCTCCAGTCTCTACATTAGTCCTTTCAAACATCGACTACTGCAATACTCTTTACCTTGCCCATCCTGGGAATTTGCTTCGGCGCCTTCAGCTATTGCAGAACTCAGCAGCGAGGGCTGTTCTCTGCCCCCCATTCGGAGCACACATGTCTCCTCTCTTGCGTCAACTTCATTGGCTCCCAGCGTAGCCGCGGATCAGATTCAAGTCTCTGTGCTTGTTGCACACGGCCCTTCACGGCGTGGGTGCAGAATTTCGTAAGGCCAAAGTTCCGTTTTTTATAAACCTGCCAGGCCATTACGTTAGGTTTGCCCGCCTAGGCGGCCAAGCTTTTTGTATACCGGCTGCTAAAGCTTGGAATACTCTTCCTTTTGCCTTGCGCAATATCGAGGCTCACCTTCCGTTTCGTCAGGCTTTGAAGACTTTTCTTTTTTAACTTTTTCACTCCAACAGGTCCGACCTTGCCTCGCTTGCCGCAGCGCCAAGATGCCTTCGGGCTTATGTTGCGCTTTACAAATGTTTTCAAGATAAGTCTAACTAAGTGGCTTGACTAGATTTCAGTGCAACACTTAGAGCACTTTATAACACCTAAATTAATCAAGGATACTGAAATAATTGCCGGCCGCCAGACATTCTACTTGCCTCACAGTCCTCAAAGGGCATTTTCCCCATAGACTTTGCAACATCCAACTCCTTCCTTAGGCCCAAAACCCCCACGTGTGATGCCCAACTCCACTGTAAAAACACGCCTCCTTAACAGAAACTTGCCTAACTGCCTACACAGGCAACAACTCTCACAAATCTCCCATAGGGAACAACTCTCACAAATCTCCCATAAGCAACAACTTTCACAAATCTCCCAAAGGCAACAACTCTCACAAATCTCACATATGCAACAACTCTCACAAATCTCCCACAGGCAAAAACTCTCACAAATCTCCCATAGGGAACAACTCTCACAAATCTCCCATAGGCAACAACTTTCACAAATCTCCCACAGGCACCAACTCTCACAAATCTCCCATAGGCACCAACAGACACAATGTATCGTAAAGTCAGCGTAAAGACAACAAAAGCCCAAATCCCAGAGAGGCGCAATATGCCAATATTTCCCAAGCAGTCCTAAATCCTCACAGACCCAAGGACCCAAGGACACAAGTTGTGCAATAGACTCTGGCTTCCCAGCTCTCCCATAGGCCTGTGAATTTCCACTCTGCCCATAGACTTAGAGTAGCCTGCTCCCACAGCCCCCTGTCCCCTGCCCCCAAAGCCTGTGGCATGCCCTACTCCCACAAGAAGCTGCAACAGGCTCAACATCCCTTACAGGCTGTGATGTGCCCAGCTAACTACAGGCTGGGACACGGTGAAAGAACCACACAGGCCAACTCTCCTCCGAGGACGACGACATTCCCAGCTCCCATCCACAGGCTGGGTCATGGCAAACTCCTCCATTGGCTCCGATGTGCCAAACTATATCCACATAATATAACATTCCCATCTCTATTGGTAGGCTGCCACATATCCAACATCCCTCTTCGGCTGTCATGTGATAAAAACCAACCAACATATGCAACATGCCCCATTCTCCATAAATGCTTTGCTTTGTTTATTTATTTTTATTTTTACATGTATAAAGTACACTTAACCCTGAGGCATCTAGGTGCTGGTTACAGGACAAAGGCAGGGGCAGAATGAGGACTGGCTGGTCATAATATGAGCAATCTACTCACGCCTAGAAACACTTGTGTACAGGCGCGTTATAAATGCCACATCATATCATATCATATCTTAAAGAGCCTGGTTTTGAAACGTTTTCTGAATGTCCAGGAAGATGGTACAGAGCGAAGAGTGAGCGGCAGGAAATTCCAGAGCATAGCGGCAGTGACTGGGAAGTTGGAGACTCGCTTGAATCTGGGAATGGTGAGGCAGTGGCAGTAGGCTAATCGTGTGGGCCTAGTCGTATTGGCTTTTGGTGATTGGCCCAGTGGCATGCTACTAAGAGGTGGCCTGCTCAGCTCTCTTCTCAACTCCCTTAAAAGGCTCCTACATGCTAAACTAATCTTATGTGTCTAGGTATGCCCAACTCCCTTGCAGGCTGCACCAAGCCTGACTCTCCCGTAGGGAGCAACATGCCCAACATGTGCCACTGTCTTTGGCATAGCCAACACCTCTATAGGGAGAAAAATGGCAAACTTCTCTTCTTTCTATTCTTACCCAGAAATCCAGACGATGGTGGGTTGCGCTGTATGCGCTCGGCTGCGTTCTCTTGGATGATGTTCCAAAGCCGCCACTGCACCTGTGGGTGCAGGATGTAAAAGGGCTGTTCTGGATGCTTCTGACGATACGCCTTGTACCTGGTGAAGATCGGGTAATCCGGCTTCTTAAACCACTGAGGGGGAAGACAGCAGGAAAGAAGGTTGGATCAAATGCTCAAATATAGCAACTCACACCTACTAGAGTACCCCATACAAGTCTCACACAGCTCTGCCAATTTAACAACAGTCCACACAGCTTTGTCGATTCATCTCAGTCCAGACCTCTGCCAAGTCTGCCACTAACTGCCGAACCAGTATGGAGGCCCACACAGAGCGTTGCCAATACACCTGCATCTGTCCCTCTGTACTTTCCCCCTACTGCTCGCTGCTATTTCAGGACTGGATCCTAGATACAGTTTACTAATGTACCATTTTCCTAACATACAGCATCAGTTGATTCGCCGGTATTGAAACCAAGACAAAGCTTTGCTAGTGCACCTCTAGCCTGATATGTAACAACCAATGCTATTCCAGAACTGAGAAGTGGACCCTTCTCTTTCTTAGTACGCGGCGATGGGCAATCAGATTGTTACAATCGATCTGATTGTCCTTGTCCGGGTCGTTACCAGCCCCACACAGACTTACCTGCTGTGGTGCCGTGCGCCACGTGCATCGCTGATCGTTCCCGATCTGCGACTGGCCTCCATGGAAAGGGAAAAGGCACTATGCGTAGTCCTTTTACTTCGTTCCATGGTGGCTACTTTCATTATTTTCTTTTTAAAACCAATATTTTTCAAGACCACCATGGAAAGGGAGAAGGGACTACGTGTTGTAACTTCTCCCCGATCTGTGGTGGCCATTTTTTTCTTTTTTCTCTCAAGTTACAAAACGGTTTCCGCTCCATTTCCTAACTGGAGAAAAAATACTATTAGTTCCCCGGTACAATGTGGCGGGGTACTAGTAGCAATAGAAGCCTCGGAGGAGGGGGGCCATACTACCCGACCTGTAATGCCTTACTCCTCGGGTTCTATTTCTTTAGTAGACTACACCAAGAATAGTGATCCAGGGAAAGGGACCCCATGGATGTGCAGAGTGAGGGTGCTCTGGATGCGCCTCAGGCGGCACATCAGAGGGCGTCTTCACTAACCTCTGCAAGGTCAGCTGAGTACGGAGCCGGATCCCAGGCCACCAGAATCCCGGACGAGTAGAGAGGATTGTTAAGGAACTTGTGACTCTCAGACGCCATCACCTGTTGGTGGATTTCACAGCACATTATTGTCCATAGAGTCTGGCAGGTGCATGAACACAGTCATTAATCAATTTCACAACATCATTTATCAAGTTCAGATCATTAGGAAAGGTCAATCAAAAAGGACTCCACAATGTATCAATAAGGGACCTTAGGTCATGCACAAATAAATAAAAGCACTGACAAATCCAACACAATAGCTTTTGTATAGTGAACATGTGTCCTGTCTGGCCAATACAGGCCTCATAGGTTCAAGCACACACCACGCTATGTTCCAGATGTTTTTATTACTTGACCAGGAAGTACCATCATGTGACTGGTATTGCATGATAACCTCAAGTACACTTCATATGGCCTTAAAACTGAGCCAGGCACTGAAACCATTTGCCACCTTTCACCAGGAAATCCCAGGCTAGTGATACCATGTGCCATGTATTGCAATTAGCTGCCAAGCTACTCTCATCATAATACACTAATTAGTACAATTATTTAAATTTCTGATGTCAGGTACTTACACCATTTTCCAGGTATAACCATAATTTGCCTAGATATTCGCATCAGTTCTTGGCATTGGCATAGTTTGCTCAGATCTTCACACAGTTTGCTAAGTGTGTTTGTTTGTTTATTTGTATGGCGCGCCACACCCTGAGGTATCTGGGCGCATTTTACAGACTTACAAGTATACTTTAGGCATGAGTTACAGTATTTACAATATTTACAGTAGGTTTCAATATTTACAATTGGTGAGGCCAAGGTAATCAAGGAATATATACAATTGGTTCAGGTGAAGCAGCAATACATTGATTGTTTATTGGCAGTAGATACAGTGTCATGGGGGAGTGCCATCCTCTTGCGCAGGCTCAGACAGTACACATGTGGTAGTGGTCGTTGGTTACAAGCCACTTTATAGTGTCTCGCCTAAAGCTGTAAAAGGGTTGGTCCGCTCTAAAGGAAGGAGGGAGGGCATTCCAAGCTTGAGCTGCCAAAACAGGGAAGCTGCTCCCCCTGCTTTTTTTTTATTTAAATCTAGGCGCAGCCAGACAGAATGATATGATGTGATATGATATGATAGGCATTTGTAACGCGCCTATACACAAGTGTTTCAAGGCGCGACGAGGCAGGGGGGGGGGGACAAGGGGAGACAGACAACGATCTTACTAGGCCAGGTGTCATCAGATCGCGCAAGTGCAAGGGTAGAGGGGAAGGGAAAAGTGCATGGGGGAAAGGGAGAGGGGAAAGTGCAGTACAGGGTTATTTGCATACAGCATACAGGATAAATAACAAGGGCCAGCTGGTGGCAAGTGCGAGGTAAGTGCAGAACAGTGCTGGGAAGGGGGGCTGTATGGATACAGACACAGTCCCGTAGTGCAGGGGTTGCCGTGGAGGCAGTGCAGGGGAGAGTGGCTGGGCCGAGAACGGTGAATGGCCCAGTTGCAGATTCAGTGCAGTTTCAGTAGTATTAGCAGGGGAGAGGGGGAGAGAAAGCGGAGGCAAAGAGGAAGGTTTTGAGGTGCTTCCGGAACCGGAGGTGGTTCTCCTCAAGTTTCAGGGAGGCAGGAAGGCTGTTCCAGAGGGAGGCCCCTGCAGTGGAAAGAGATCTGCCCCCAACTCGTTGTTTGGAGAAGCGGCTGACCCTGAGGGAGTTGGAGGCGGATGAGCGAAGAGCTTGAGAAGGAAGATATTTAGGAAGAGAGAGATGAAGGTATTTTGGAACAAGGCCCCAGACGGCCTTGTGGACAATGCAGAGGGTTTTGAACTTGATCCTCGCAGTCACTGGGAGCCAGTGTAGTGATTTCAGTCCTGGAGAGATACGGTCCATGGGCTTGAGGCCAAGGTCAAGTCTTGCAGTCCTGTTCTGGATGAGTTGCAAAGGGCGGAGAGTAGAGGCGGGCATATTTAGATAGAGGCTGTTACAGTAGTCCAGCTTAGAGAGAACCAGGGCTCTAGAGACAGTGAGCTTCTGGGGGAAGGAGAGGAAAGGAAGGATACCTCTGAGGAGGTGTAGCTGGTAGTGTGACTTCTTAGATACGTCGGATATGTGAGGAGAGAAGGAGAGTGTGGAGTCGAAGATGACCCCAAGGTTTTTTGCCTTGCAGGTAGGAGCAGGAAGAGGGCCCAGAGAGGCCGGCCAGAGAGCAGCAGGGAAGGAGGGAGTGGGAGTGCCGATGAGTAGAATCTCAGTCTTACTGGCATTAAGGCAGAGGTCGTTGGCGGCACACCATTCCTGGATAGCAGAAAGACAGTCAGAGATGAGGGAAGGAGAAGAGGAGGCCAAGGGTAGCCTGAAAATGAGCTGGGTATCATCCGCATAGCACTGAAAGTAGGGGCAGAGAGCGGCGATGTGGTGGGCGAGAAGTGCCAGATACTGGTTGAACAGCCAGGGAGAGAGGTTAGATCCCTGGGGGACACCACAGGTAGAGAAGAAGATGTCAGAGAGGAAATATCCCAGTTGGACCTGGGAGGGTCGATTTGAGAGGAAAGAGGTCAGCCACGCCAGAGCCTGACCAGTGATACCGAGGTTATCACAGAGACGGTTGAGCAGGATGGTATGGTTCACAGTATCAAAGGCAGAAGAGAAATCAAGCAAAATGAGAACACATGGAATGTTAGAGTCAAGGTTCGAGAGCAGGTCCTCACGGATGTTCAGGAGAGCAGTTTCCGTGCTTCTGGCAGCTCTGAAGCCAGACTGATGGTCATGAAGACTACCAACACATTCAGCATGGAGATTAAGCTGGGAGATGGCCAGTTTCTCCAGGAGCTTGCCCAGGAAGGGAGTGATAGAGATTGGGCGATAGGTAGCTGGGCAGGAAGGGTCGGAAGAGGGTTTCTTAAGAAGGGGGTGCACAAGGGAGTGCTTGAGAGGGGATGGGAAGACTCCAGAGGCGAAGGAGGGATTGCAGAAGTCAGCAAGGGCAGGAGCCAAGGAGTCAATGTGGTCCTTGATAGTTTTGGAGGAACAGGGGTGGACCTGTTTTGACGAGACTTTCATAGATCGGACTTGTCTTGAAACCTCATCAGCAGAAAAAAGGGGAAAGGAAGAGAAAGAGAGAGGAGGGGTGGCTGCAGAAGAGCCAGAGGAAGGGCAGGGAATAGAGGGGGGGAGGTTATAGGAGGAGAGTGAGGACAGGATGTCCTGAGTTTTTGAAATGAAGTGAGAGGCCAGTGCCGTGCAGAGGGCCTGGGAGGGGACAGGAGAGGTAGAGACTGCAGCAGGGTTGGCCAGCTCCTTGCAGATTTTAAAGAGTTCGGCTGAATTGTTAGATGCCGCAGAGATGCGGGCTTGGATAAGGGCTCTCTTCTTGGTGAGAACGGAGAGCCGGTATTGCCTTTGAAGCAGGCGACAGGCCAGTTTGTCAGAGGATGAACATGAAGCACGCCATTTCCTCTCTGCCACCCTGCACTTGCGTTTAAGGGTGACGAGATCCGAGTCATACCAGGAGTTACATTTGGCTTTGGGCTTCAGGCGGATTCTCATGACAGGGGCAAGGATATCAAGAGTATCAGATATAGCAGAGTGGAGAGTGGAGAGGGCTGTGTCAGGGTGGGAGTCAGCCGAAGCGGGAGGAGGGGGCAAGAAGGTGGCAGCGAAAGCCTCAACTGACACGCGCTTCATGGGTCGGATGACCGAGAAGGAAGGTGGCAGTGATGGGGGTGGCTTTGCCTGTGGGGTAGGGAGGGTGAGGTGGGAGGAGAGGAGAAAGTGATCACTCCAGGAGAGAGGAGTGGAGAGTGGGACAGAGAGGGGAAGGTCAGAGGAGATCAGGGCATCAAGAGTGTGCCCTGCAGAATGAGTCGGCCCAGACGGGAGAATAGAGAGTGAGAGAGAGTCGCAGAGGTTGCGAAAGAGTCCAGAGGGGGGACAGGAGGCATCCAGGTGGATGTTGAAGTCTCCAAGAAAGAGGAGTTGAGTGGTTGAGGACAGGAGTGAGGAGGAGAGGTCCGCCCACTCGGAGAGGAAGGAGGAAATTTGACCAGGTGGCCGATAGATAGTAGCCACGGTAAGGGAATGGCTAGGAGAGAGAGAGAGTCGGCAGACAAGACATTCAAAAGAGGAGTAGGTCTGCGTGGGTGTAACAGTGGCAGGAATCCACTCAGGGAAGAAAAGGGCCACACCTCCCCCCGCACGATTGGGCCTGGGCACAGAGAGGATCTTGTAACCGTTGGGTAGGAGTGTGTCAAAGCTGGTGACAGAGCTGGCCGTGAACCATGTCTCAGTGAGACCGAGTACGTCAAGGTCAAGTTCCTCAAGAAGGCGGCAGATATCAGAGGAATGTTTGACGGCAGAGCGAGAGTTAAGAGTGGCAATGTGGAGAAGTTTGCCTTCTTTGAAGGACTTCCGGGGAGGGGTACAGATCAGAGGTATGCCCTGCGGAGGTGAAGAAGGAGCACGAGAGGGGGTGGGGAGGGAGGGAAGAGGCAAGTTAGTCGAGGACAGAGGAGGGGGCACAGTAGGAGAGGAAAGGAAGTTGATGAGGCGTGGGAACCGTCTATCGAAGAGGTGAAGGTTGGCCTGAGGGCCTTGGACCAAGACGGTCCTATTAGCATAGACATTAATGATGGCCTTAGAGGAGTGGAAGGAAGCCAAGAGGACATCCCAACGGGTGCCACCATTAATGGGAGAAGAGGAGAAAGGAGAGAGCACAGAGACCATATGAAGGGTCCATAGGTCAGGAGAAGGCACGAAAAAGAGGATGTCAGTGAGAGTTTCCTTGGAGGAGGCACTAGTGTAGGTGTCAGCGATAGGGAGAAAATAAAGCCTTCAAAACGAAAACAAACCAAGCGGAAGGGAGAGGAGACGCAGGTAGACAGTGGCGAGGTAGAGAGCGGGAACGGGAGAATTGTGAATCTCTGGGTGTACCCCTTGAGTCTATGAAAATTTCTATTGGAGGATTGATCCTTTCCTCCGAAATGGTGCTGCCTGCATGAAAAACAGCCACTGCAGGATTGAACCATTCCCATATCTCCAGCTGACGGTTACGCAGTACAGACGTGTTGGGACATCGCATATTGGTATAGCTGGTACTCCTGTTCTTCATATCAGGAATTTTCAGCTGTCTCTCCTTCTCTCTCTTCATTCATGAAGAGTTGAATTGTTATTCTCCTGATGAAGGCGTAACTCAACTAAAGTTAAATACGCCGAAACCGGTTGAGAAACCAGTGATGAGGTCAACTTTGGACATCGATGTGACCCATCCTAAACTGATGACCACTTGAACTATCTGTTGTTGTGGCTTTTCATATACATTTATTATATATCTCTTTCTCTCTCTTTTTTATGAAGACAATAAGTAAATCAATTGTTATGACTTTTTTAGGATAAAGTTTTACCTTACATGTATTATTGTGATGGATGTATGAATGGTTATTGGATGCTTGTGTACGAATGAGATGGATTATATGTGAAACTATGTGAAATTATGTGTTCTTAATTCCTTTCCTGCGATGTAAAATTATTGAGTGCTATGATTAATTCTCGATTAAAATTTGATATTTAAATAATGGATCAGGTTCAATTAAATTTCTTGATTCCTTCTGTCTCCAAAATTGTATCCTCTGGTTTTCTTCCGTAATTAGTCAGCGATAGGGAGGCCTGGGTTGGAGACCAGGATGTCCTTTTTAAACTTTTTCCTACCAGATTTAGTGAGGAGAGCAGGATAGTCAATGGAGAAGCAGTTAGAAAAGATTAGTGAGATAGAGAGCACCATAGAATAGGAGGGAGTGGGTGGGGGAAGACAGGACAAGCGCAAGCGGACAGGAAGAGAGTGGCAGGCGTTAGTTTACCACAAATTCAGAACATAGTAAGCGTATCAGGTACACAGTGGAGAGGCCACCTAAGTTTGTAAATCCTGCGGGGGGAGAAAAAACCCTAGTTTACCACAAATTTGGAACACGGTGAACACAGTAAAGGGTATCAGGTACACACTGGAGAAGCCACCTAAGTTTGAAAATCCTGCAGAGGGAGAAAAACCCTAGCTTACCACAAATTCGGAACACGGTGAACACAGTAAGGTGTATCAGGTACACAGTGGAGAGGCCACCTAAGTTTGAAAATCCTGCAGAGGGAGAAAAACCCTAGTTTACCACAAATTCGGAACACGGTGAAGACAGTAAGGGGTATCAGGTACACAGTGGAGAGGCCACCTAAGTTTGAAAATCCTGCGGAGGGAGAAAAAAAAAAAAAAACCTAGCTTACCACAAATTCAGAACACAAAGAAGTGTAGCCACACTGCGAGGAAGTGAACAGGTAGGGGTGGGGTGGGCCGAGGGAGCAGGTGGAGCTCACAAGATGAAGCGGTGGAATGGCCCTGGCGTCCCCTGCGGACACCTGCAGACACACCGGGAGCCGCAAAGGAGGGAGCCGCCCTTTGCCTAAGGGGGCCCTTATCAGAGAATGAATTGACTGTCCTGGTAGGTTCCTGATTAAGTAGTGCATTCATTTTCCCAGGTACTCAAAACATTTCCTAGTCAGTGCCAGTAACTACTCAGGTTCTGACACCATTTTCTGTGAGCTGGGCGGAGCAGGCGAGAGCAGGGACAGTGCTTGCATCTCCTGCTCCTGTCTGCAGTAGAGGCGACTATGGGGGCCCTGCCTTGTCTGGCTGGCAGGACACCCTACAGAGACAGCAGGGCTAACCAGCTGAGCAGGACATAGCACAGCCATGTTGCCATTGCCCATTCCCCTTTCTCCCACAGAATGTGGCTGACTCTGCCCCAGATCTACTTGGCTTTCAGAGTTATCAGCCTGTTTTCCTGTGAGTCCAGCAAGTCGCTGCCGGGGATAATGTGAGGTCTAGTGAATTAGCTGGTGATCCTGGTCTCATATGAACTTCGCGCTAATCCTGCGCCATCACTTGACCACATTTAGAAAACCTTTGAGCAAGAGCGGTTAGTCCGTAATGGGAACGGGGCGCCGATTCACCATTTTTGGATGAGCCGCCAAGCCAGCCCAGTGAAAACACTAAGGTGCTCCTTTTGGAGTCCTCAGACGCATAGATGGAGGGGCTACTACAGATAGTTACTCAATGCCTCCAATCACGCTCTGGGGGATTTTCATTGATTTTGCAGGCGCAGGGCGGCACGTTATGTGAGTTACATGTCCGCAGCCCGTTTGCTCTCTGCCTTCAAAAACAAAACGATTTCACACCATCATGAGATTTCCTAAGGAACCCGCCTGCTTTTTTCAAAAAGATGGCGGTTTCCATAGTAAATACTTGTAAACGCTGCCTGTCATGCATACATGGCAGGTAGTATTTAGTCTATTGGCACTGTGGAGTGCAAAAGAGAGGTGTAAGGGGGCTGCCACCACCTCTTTACACTTCCCAATTTCCCTCTGCAGTGCACGTTGGGGACCTGTTTACACAAAGGTGCAAACGTAAGCAGTCCCCTCTGGGTAATTTAAATTGTAAAGAAAATTAGCTCCCAAGTGCTCCCACAGCTGCAAAAATCAGCTGAGGGAGCACAAGTAGGCCGGCTTTAACTGTCAAAGTGAAACTTACTTTCCCTTTGACAGTTAGTATCCCAGCACACATGTCCAATGGGCAATGCAAGGCCAGGGGTGTTTTTGCTGATGCAGGCTAAGGTACTTCAGCTCTGAATGTGTGAGGGGGTTCCTCTGCACCTCAATGCACATTCAGGGATGCTGGGGCGTACTCCAGAGGGCACCTGGCTCCTGTGCAGGAACCAGGAAGCACTCCCTGCTTCCTTGTTCCTGTATACGCGAAAGCCAGAGAGCCATCGCGGGACCTTGCAGAGGGGATTCTGGACTGAGGCAGCAGGTAAGAAAAGAATGTAAATATGGGCGTGGCTGTGTTTGTGATGAATGAGTGTATGTTTGGGGGTGTGAATGAAAGATTGTTTGCTTTGTGGGGGCATGTGTGACTAAGAGTGTGAATGTGTATGGGTGCATGAGTGGGTGCAAGTGCGTGAAAAGTAGCCTCACTCTCCCCAAAGGGAAATAACAAGGGCCAGCTGGTGGCAAGTGCGAGGTAAGTGCAGAACAGTGCTGGGAAGGGGGGCTGTATGGATACAGACACAGTCCCGTAGTGCAGGGGTTGCCGTGGAGGCAGTGCAGGGGAGAGTGGCTGGGCCGAGAACGGTGAATGGCCCAGTTGCAGATTCAGTGCAGTTTCAGTAGTATTAGCAGGGGAGAGGGGGAGAGAAAGCGGAGGCAAAGAGGAAGGTTTTGAGGTGCTTCCGGAACCGGAGGTGGTTCTCCTCAAGTTTCAGGGAGGCAGGAAGGCTGTTCCAGAGGGAGGCCCCTGCAGTGGAAAGAGATCTGCCCCCAACTCGTTGTTTGGAGAAGCGGCTGACCCTGAGGGAGTTGGAGGCGGATGAGCGAAGAGCTTGAGAAGGAAGATATTTAGGAAGAGAGAGATGAAGGTATTTTGGCCCAAGGCCCCAGACGGCCTTGTGGACAATGCAATGGGTTTTGAACTTGATCTTCGCAGTCACTGGGAGCCAGTGTAGTGATTTCAGTCCTGGAGAGATACGGTCCATGGGCTTGAGGCCAAGGACAAGTCTTGCAGTCCTGTTCTGGATGAGTTGCAAAGGGCGGAGAGTAGAGGCGGGCATATTTAGATAGAGGCTGTTACAGTAGTCCAGCTTAGAGAGAACCAGGGCTCTAGAGACAGTGAGCTTCTGGGGGAAGGAGAGGAAAGGAAGGATACCTCTGAGGAGGTGTAGCTGGTAGTGTGACTTCTTAGAAACGTCGGATATGTGAGGAGAGAAGGAGAGTGTGGAGTCGAAGATGACCCCAAGGTTTTTTGCCTTGCAGGTAGGAGCAGGAAGAGGGCCCAGAGAGGCCGGCCAGAGAGCAGCAGGGAAGGAGGGAGTGGGAGTGCCGATGAGTAGAATCTCAGTCTTACTGGCATTAAGGCAGAGGTCGTTGGCGGCACACCATTCCTGGATAGCAGAAAGACAGTCAGAGATGAGGGAAGGAGAAGAGGAGGCCAAGGGTAGCCTGAAAATGAGCTGGGTATCATCCGCATAGCACTGAAAGTAGGGGCAGAGAGCGGCGATGTGGTGGGCGAGAAGTGCCAGATACTGGTTGAACAGCCAGGGAGAGAGGTTAGATCCCTGGGGGACACCACAGGTAGAGAAGAAGATGTCAGAGAGGAAATATCCCAGTTGGACCTGGGAGGGTCGATTTGAGAGGAAAGAGGTCAGCCACGCCAGAGCCTGACCAGTGATACCGAGGTTATCACAGAGACGGTTGAGCAGGATGGTATGGTTCACAGTATCAAAGGCAGAAGAGAGATCAAGCAAAATGAGAACACATGGAATGTTAGAGTCAAGGTTCGAGAGCAGGTCCTCACGGATGTTCAGGAGAGCAGTTTCCGTGCTTCTGGCAGCTCTGAAGCCAGACTGATGGTCATGAAGACTACCAACACATTCAGCATGGAGATTAAGCTGGGAGATGGCCAGTTTCTCCAGGAGCTTGCCCAGGAAGGGAGTGATAGAGATTGGGCGATAGTTAGCTGGGCAGGAAGGGTTGGAAGAGGGTTTCTTAAGAAGGGGGTGCACAAGGGAGTGCTTGAGAGGGGATGGGAAGACTCCAGAGGCAAAGGAGTGATTGCAGAAGTCAGCAAGGGCAGGAGCTAAGGAGTCAATGTGGTCCTTGATAGTTTTGGAGGAACAGGGGTGGACCTGTTTTGACGAGACTTTCATAGATCGGACTTGTCTTGAAACCTCATCAGCAGAAAAAAGGGGAAAGGAAGAGAAGGAGAGAGGAGGGGTGGCTGCAGAAGAGCCAGAGGAAGGGCAGGGAATAGAGGGGGGGGGAGGTTATAGGAGGAGAGTGAGGACAGGATGTCCTGAGTTTTTGAAATGAAGTGAGAGGCCAGTGCCGTGCAGAGGGCCTGGGAGGGGACAGGAGAGGTAGAGACTGCAGCAGGGTTGGCCAGCTCCTTGCAGATTTTAAAGAGTTCGGCTGAATTGTTAGATGCCGCAGAGATGCGGGCTTGGATAAGGGCTCTCTTCTTGGTGAGAACGGAGAGCCGGTATTGCCTTTGGAGCAGGCGACAGGCCAGTTTTTCAGAGGATGAACATGAAGCACGCCATTTCCTCTCTGCCACCCTGCACTTGCGTTTAAGGGTGACGAGATCCGAGTCATACCAGGAGTTACATTTGGCTTTGGGCTTCAGGCGGATTCTCATGACAGGGGCAAGGATATCAAGAGTATCAGATATAGCAGAGTGGAGAGTGGAGAGGGCTGTGTCAGGGTGGGAGTCAGCCGAAGGGGGAGGAGGGGGCAAGAAGGTGGCAGCGAAAGCCTCAACTGACACGCGCTTCATGGGTCGGATGACCGAGAAGGAAGGTGGCAGTGATGGGGGTGGCTTTGCCTGTGGGGTAGGGAGGGTGAGGTGGGAGGAGAGGAGAAAGTGATCACTCCAGGAGAGAGGAGTGGAGAGTGGGACAGAGAGGGGAAGGTCAGAGGAGATCAGGGCATCAAGAGTATGCCCTGCAGAATGAGTCGGCCCAGACGGGAGAATAGAGAGTGAGAGAGAGTCGCAGAGGTTGCGAAAGAGTCCAGAGGGGGGACAGGAGGCATCCAGGTGGATGTTGAAGTCTCCAAGAAAGAGGAGTTGAGTGGTTGAGGACAGGAGTGAGGAGGAGAGGTCCGCCCACTCGGAGAGGAAGGAGGAAATTTGACCAGGTGGCCGATAGATAGTAGCCACAGTAAGGGAATGGCTAGGAGAGAGAGAGAGTCGGCAGACAAGACATTCAAAAGAGGAGTAGGTCTGCGTGGGTGTAACAGTGGCAGGAATCCACTCATGGAGGAAAAGGGCCAGACCTCCCCCCGCACGATTGGGCCTGGGCACAGAGAGGATCTTGTAACCGTCGGGTAGGAGTGTGTCAAAGCTGGTGACAGAGCTGGCCGTGAACCATGTCTCAGTGAGACCGAGTACGTCAAGGTCAAGTTCCTCAAGAAGGCGGCAGATATCAGAGGAATGTTTGACGGCAGAGCGAGAGTTAAGAGTGGCAATGTGGAGAAGTTTGCCTTCTTTGAAGGACTTCTGGGGAGGGGTATAGATCAGAGGTACGCCCTGCGGAGGTGAAGAAGGAGCACGAGAGGGGGTGGGGAGGGAGGGAAGAGGCAAGTTAGTCGAGGACAGAGGAGGGGGCACAGTAGGAGAGGAAAGGAAGTTGATGAGGCGTGGGAAGCGTCTATCGAAGAGGTGAAGGTTGGCCTGAGGGCCTTGGACCAAGACGGTCCCATTAGCATAGACATTAATGATGGCCTTAGAGGAGTGGAAGGAAGCCAAGAGGACATCCCAACGGGTGCCACCATTAATGGGAGAAGAGGAGAAAGGAGAGAGCACAGAGACTATATGAAGGGTCCATAGGTCAGGAGAAGGCACGAAAAAGAGGATGTCAGCGAGAGTTTCCTTGGAGGAGGCACTAGTGTAGGTGTCAGCGATAGGGAGAAAATAAAGCCTTCAAAACGAAAACAAACCAAGCGGAAGGGAGAGGAGACGCAGGTAGACAGCGGCGAGGTAGAGAGCGGGAACGGGAGAATTGTGAATCTCTGGGTGTACCCCTTGAGTCTATGAAAATTTATATTGGAGGATTGATCCTTTCCTCCGAAATGGTGCTGCCTGCATGAAAAACAGCCACTGCAGGATTGAACCATTCCCATATCTCCAGCTGACGGTTACGCAGTACAGACGTGTTGGGACATCGCATATTGGTATAGCTGGTACTCCTGTTCTTCATATCAGGAATTTTCAGCTGTCTCTCCTTCTCTCTCTTCATTCATGAAGAGTTGAATTGTTATTCTCCTGATGAAGGCGTAACTCAATTAAAGTTAAATACGCCGAAACCGGTTGAGAAACCAGTGATGAGGTCAACTTTGGACATCGATGTGACCCATCCTAAACTGATGACCACTTGAACTATCTGTTGTTGTGGCTTTTCATATACATTTATTATATATCTCTTTCTCTCTCTTGTTTATGAAGACAATAAGTAAATCAATTGTTATGACTTTTTTAGGATAAAGTTTTACCTTACATGTATTATTGTGATGGATGTATGAATGGTTATTGGATGCCTGTGTACGAATGAGATGGATTATATGTGAAACTAAGTGAAATTATGTGTTCGTAATTCCTTTCCTGCGATGTAAAATTGAGTGCTATGATTAATTCTCGATTAAAATTTGATATTTAAATAATGGATCAGGTTCAATTAAATTTCTTGATTCCTTCTGTCTCCAAAATTGTATCCTCTGGTTTTCTTCTGTAATTAGTCAGCGATAGGGAGGCCTGGGTTGGAGGCCAGGATGTCCTTTTTAAACTTTTTCCTACCAGATTTAGTGAGGAGAGCAGGATAGTCAATGGAGAAGCAGTTAGAAAAGATTAGTGAGATAGAGAGCACCATAGAATAGGAGGGAGTGGGTGGGGGAAGACAGGACAAGCACAAGCGGACAGGAAGAGAGTGGCAGGCGTTAGTTTACCACAAATTCAGAACATAGTAAGCGTATCAGGTACACAGTGGAGAGGCCACCTAAGTTTGTAAATCCTGCGGGGGGAGAAAAAACCCTAGTTTACCACAAATTTGGAACACGGTGAACACAGTAAAGGGTATCAGGTACACACTGGAGAGGCCACCTAAGTTTGAAAATCCTGCAGAGGGAGAAAAACCCTAGTTTATCACAAATTCGGAACACGGTGAACACAGTAAGGTGTATCAGGTACACAGTGGAGAGGCCACCTGAGTTTGAAAATCCTGCAGAGGGAGAAAAACCCTAGTTTACCACAAATTCGGAACACGGTGAAGACAGTAAGGGTTATCAGGTACACAGTAGAGAGGCCACCTAAGTTTGAAAATCCTGCGGAGGGAGAAAAAAAAAAAACCCCTAGTTTACCACAAATTCAGAACACAAAGAAGTGTAGCCACACTGCGAGGAAGTGAACAGGTAGGGGTGGGGTGGGCCGAGGGAGCAGGTGAAGCTCACAAGATGAAGCGGTGGAATGGCCCTGGCGTCCCCTGCGGACACCTGCAGACACACCGGGAGCCGCAAAGGAGGGAGCCGCCCTTTGCCTAAGGGGGTCCTTATCAGAGAATGAATTGACTGTCCTGGTAGGTTCCTGATTAAGTAGTGCATTCATTTTCCCAGGTACTCAAAACATTTCCTAGTCAGTGCCAGTAACTACTCAGGTTCTGACACCATTTTCTGTGAGCTGGGCGGAGCAGGCGAGAGCAGGGACAGTGCTTGCATCTCCTGCTCCTGTCTGCAGTAGAGGCGACTATGGGGGCCCTGCCTTGTCTGGCTGGCAGGACACCCTACAGAGACAGCAGGGCTAACCAGCTGAGCAGGACATAGTACAGCCATGTTGCCATTGCCCATTCATCTTTCTCCCACAGAATGTGGCTGACTCTGCCCCAGATCTACTTGGCTTTCAGAGTTATCAGCCTGTTTTCCTGTGAGTCCAGCAAGTCGCTGCCGGGGATAATGTGAGGTCTAGTGAATTAGCTGGTGATCCTGGTCTCATATGAACTTCGCGCTAATCCTGCGCCATCACTTGACCACATTTAGAAAACCTTTGAGCAAGAGCGGTTAGTCCGTAATGGGAACGGGGCGCCGATTCACTATTTTTGGATGAGCCGCTAAGCCAGCCCAGTGAAAACACTAAGGTGCTCATTTTGGAGTCCTCAGACGCATAGATGGAGGGGCTACTACAGATAGTTACTCAATGCCTCCAATCACGCTCTGGGGGATTTTCATTGATTTTGCAGGCGCAGGGCGGCACGTTATGTGAGTTACGTGTCCGCAGCCCGTTTGCTCTCTGCCTTCAAAAACAAAACGATTTCACACCATCATGAGATTTCCTAAGGAACCCGCCTGCTTTTTTCAAAAAGATGGCGGTTTCCATAGTAAATACTTGTAAACGCTGCCTGTCATGCATACATGGCAGGTAGTATTTAGTCTATTGGCACTGTGGAGTGCAAAAGAGAGGTGTAAGGGGGCTGCCACCACCACTTTACACTTCCCAATTTCCCTCTGCAGTGCACGTTGGGGACCTGTTTACACAAAGGTGCAAACGTAAGCAGTCCCCTCTGGGTATTTAAATTGTAAAGGAAATTAGCTCCTAAGTGCTCCCACAGCTGCAAAAATCAGCTGAGGGAGCACAAGTAGGCCGGCTTTAACTGTCAAAGTGAAACTTACTTTCCCTTTGACAGTTAGTATCCCAGCACACATGTCCAATGGGCAATGCAAGGCCAGGGGTGTTTTTGCTGATGCAGGCTAAGGTACTTCAGCTCTGAATGTGTGAGGGGGTTCCTCTGCAACTCAATGCACATTCAGAGATGCTGGGGCGTACTCCAGAGGGCACCTGGCTCCTGTGCAGGAACCAGGAAGCACTCCCTGCTTCCTTGTTCCTGTATACGCGAAAGCCAGAGAGCCAGCGTGGGACCTTGCAGAGGGTTTTCTGGACTGAGGCAGCAGGTAAGAAAAGAATGTAAATATGGGCGTGGCTGTGTTTGTGATGAATGAATGTATGTTTGGGGGTGTGAATGAAAGATTGTCTGCTTTGTGGGGGCATGTGTGACTAAGAGTGTGAATGTGTATGGGTGCATGAGTGGGTGCAAGTGCGTGAAAAGTACCCTCACTCTCCCCAAAGGACCTCAAATCAGAGTCCCGATCACCAGCACGGTGAGTGGGCCTCTGATTTGGTATGTGGGGGAGGGGGTCAAGCAAACATGGTATCATGTTTGCTTTAACCATGATGCCCAATAAACAAATGCCATCAGAGGCATAAAGTGTAACCAGATGCCACAATAATAAAACATATTACATAAATAGAAAATATAACAACACTTATCATGTTTGCACGTAGCTAGACTTGACTGCATTGCTGCAGCCAGTGTGGTTACATTATCGCCTCTAGCATGACATCATATGCTAGGCATCTGTCACAGATGACTAGTAAAACATGTTCATGCCACAGTAAGAAATTGCTAGACTGGGTACATCACATTTCCAGTCTAGCCACTTAACAACACTTAACATGCTTGTTTTAGCACAAATGATATGTGATAAAGCAAGCATGGTAAGTGTTGCTATTGCGTTGCTAGACTGGCATTTTGGTGCAGCTAGTTTTGCCGTTATTACTGTGGCAATACATTTTATTATTGGGCGTCTACACTAAAGCAAGCATGATAAGTATTATTTTATGGCTAGACTGGCATTTTAGAGCAGCTATTCTAGCCATTTCTTAATGAGGCATTGTATTTGTACTGGGCATCTATGATAAAGCATACATAAGTGGACATGTTGTCCTATACTATCATTACTGGCATTATGCCCAAGGCAAACATGAGTATGTTCTTAAATGGGATTACTGGCATGTATATGTGCAATCAGCATGAAAATGTATGGGCACATCCAGCATGATTTTTCTTTTTTATACTAGCAAATATTGTGGGCAAAGGCATTATGAAAATGCTTTTTTGTACTGTTGGGGACTTGCTTCTATTTTTTCATGAATCACCCTACAAAACCAACTGCAAACTGTCTGGCTTTTACCCAATTTTTCACAGAAAGTATGCTGTATAATGCACAATTGTAACACAATACTACAAAGTTTGCTTGGGGGAAACCCCCACAGTTGGTTGGTTTGGGCTTCCTCGGCAACGCTCGGTCGCTCACGCAGATTTAGGGCAAATAAGTGCGCCCCTCTAAATAAAAAAATCACCAGCTGCCTTTGCAAATCTATTAATTCTTTTACCCCATGCCCCGCATATGCAAGAAATTTGAAATCTAAGAAATCAGAAAAATTCTAAGTGTGTATGTATTATACATAAAGAAAATAAAAGACAATTAGTAGAAGCAGAGTTGTATTGTGGTGGATCTAGGACTACATCAAACAGCTTACAGCAACACCTAATAACAATCGCCATGCTCTTAAGTGATGCACCAAAATGAGCAGGTGAGCGGAGGGTGGTCTCCTTTGTTATTCTGTCTGTACAGTAGGCCGGGGTCCTTTTGGCAGCCTCCTGCTTGTTTGATTGCAACCTTAAGGCATGGCATGGCCTGACTGCGCCCCCCTGCTCAATACACCTGTGGATAGACCACAGTCACCACCTCCACCCCAGAAACCCTTAATACACAGTGTTTACCAATATGAGGGTTTCTAAAGGACCTTAAGACAATTCTCTGTCCAATCCACCTTCATGAAAAGCAAAGATGAAGACTTTTTACCTAGTGCTTACTGGACGTGAGAACCATTTGTGTTCCAGAATCAAAGAGAGCATTTTGTTCTAAACACTTGTACGGGGCCTGCGCAGTGTGTACCTATTTTTGGAAAGAAAGGGGCGTGTCCATGACGCAATGCACCATATCAGACGCTCTGTGGAAGACATTGTGGGCCTCATTACGAGGTATGCCGGTAAGGCAAAAACGATGCCGGTGTGGTAATACCGGCATCGTTTACCATCCCGTTGCATTCCGGCCGCAAACCCGGTATTAGCGGAACACTAAACAACGGTGCTACTAATAGCGGCATAGGCGCGTACACGCGCCCTTTCAGGGAACAAATACCAGCATGCCGGTAATAGGGGGTAATTCCAACCCACGCATACATGCAAATACTGGCATCGCGAAGCCGGTAATCACGGCCTGCATGATGCCAGCCATACGGGCATCTCAGACCACCCGCAAACAGCAAGCAGGATACAAGGGAGCTGCCACAGGTGCACACAATCCCCACAGGTGGAGTCAATGGAGGCTGTGCCAGTATAAACTGAGCACACCCACACACCATAACCCCCCCCTACAGGTGTAGGCAATGTGGAGTGGCCCAGTACAAAAGGAGCACACCTACACACCACACCCCTTCCTACACCAAAATGCTAACACTAGCAGTTGCAATCATGGCACTGGAGGACATGCCTATACTGCTACAACTACAGCAACAACAGCAACAACAACAAATACAGCAGCAACAACAACAACTACAGCAGCAACAACAGGCAGCACAGAGGAGACGCAGGAGGAGAAGGAGGGTGAGCCAGGCCCAGCAATTACCACCAGGGCAGCCACCACTGCCTCGCAGGCAGCCATCAATCCCTCGTACCAGACCCAGCCCATTCAACCTCACCCCTGAGCAGATCCACACCCTGTACCGGCTGGACCGTGACACCATCATCACCATAGTGGACATGATACAGAACGACATTGCCAGCCACATAGAAATACGCACTGCCATCCCCCCACTACTAAAGGTGGTGTCCGTGCTACACTTCCTGGCCACAGGCACCTACCAACACACAGTGGGCCAGCTGCATGGCATTTCCCAACCACTATTTTCACGCATGCTGAACCAAGTGCTGGATGCCCTCCTGAAGCACACAAGCACCCATATATCCCTACCACGGACTGACCAGGAGATAGCCGAAACCAAAGTAGGCTTCCATGCACTGGCAGGCATGCCCAATTGTGTTGGTGCCAGCGACTGCACCCATGTAGAATTGGTAGTCCCCCATGCCATAGAGGCGGTGTACCGCAATCGCAAGCAATACCATTCCATCAATGTGCAAATGGTATGCGACTCCAGCAAGATCATCACCCATTGCTGCGCCCGATTTCCTGAATCCACACATGATGCCATGGTACTGCGCAACTCCACGCTACCCTGTCACATGGAGCGACATGCTGGACCACGTGCCTGGCTGCTCGGTGAGTTGCACAACAGGCCCATGGCCATGCTGTGGGGTACAGATGTGTGCGGATGCAGAAGGGGGGTGGCCTACTGCACCAGGGTGGGAAAGGAGGGGGTAAAAGGTCACCAGGGCGCCAATAGCCAGTGAGTGGAGAATGCATGCAGAGCTAAACACTCCTCACCTGAAACAGCCAAACGGAACAGGACACATCTCTGTGCCACATATCACAAATAATGCATTTGGATGATAATAAGTAAGAGGCACAACCAGGGCACCATGCTGTTGGCAAGCAATGCATGACTGAATAGGATGACAACTGTGCCAATGCGGCTAGTGTGACCATGCATAGCAAACAATATCCTGCATGAATTAGAGACTAAACATTGTCGTAATACCACAGCACATCTGCCTCAGCATGCAGGAATACACCCTGCACCATCTAGTTAATCCCATCTAGTGTACCACACCTCATTACAGTATACATTGCATCTAGGTGATTATTTTCTAAACGTACAGGGACATGTGCATGCCCACACCAAGTAGCTGCTGCCATGACTGTGCTCCCTGAAGGTAGCAGTTCAGAGTGACACACACCGATTTGTTTCTTCTTGCAGGTGATGGAGGATATCCCTTGAGGCCTTGGCTACTTACCCCTGTGCGGAACGCGCAGAACAGCCATGAAGAAGAGTACAATCGTGTGCACACTTGCACACGTGTTGTCATTGAGCAGGCCTTAGGCCTGCTGAAGGCGCGGTACGGCTGCCTAAGCAGGTCTGGTGGGGCACTCCTATATAGGCCTGAGAAGATTGCAAAGATCACCATGGCGTCCGAAGGAATGTACCACGTCCACCTGACATTGACATGCATGGGCCAGGTGAGGATGAAGGGGATGGAGACGGAGGCGAAGGAGCCTCCCTGCCAGTAAGTGATGCACGGGATGGCCATGCTGTTCGCCAAGCACTAATTGACGAATACTTTTGAAATGCATGGACAAAATGTGAGTAATGTGTCTACAACACACTGGCTGAATGTGGACATGCACACTTTTTTGTTTAGAATTGCCCCGCTGTACACTGGTGAACATAATCCCCTCACAACACCCAGTAAACTCCCTCACCCACCCCACAGATCCCAAATCTCCCCATATGTGCAACAAACAATGTGTTCCCTTCACCAAAGTAGTTCTTCTAAATGTCATTCCCTGTACTGTTATTTCTTGGCAATTTTTGGGTCCGGGGGTGCCATGGCCGAGCGCCGTGCGCTCCTCCGCGTGAACCGCACAGGGCTCGATTGCGCCGAGGTGGAAGGGGTTGTTGTAGTGGAGGTGTCAATTGTCAGTCCCATGGCTGGCCCAAGGTGTGGCCGCTGCATTTGTGGGAGATTTGCAAGAATGGCCTGTGTGAGTGACCCCAGGCACTCCCTGAAGGCACACGTAGATGCCTCCACAGCAGCAGTATTGGCTGCAATGGCCGTGGCAATGGCCCTCATAGCCTCATTCCCAGCGTCAACCTATTGCCGCATGAGTTGCAGCATGGACTCTTGCGGCCCTCTACCCTTGCCAGGCGAGCCTCAAAAGAGTTGTTGGCCGCAGGTGTACTGGTGGCTAGCAGGGTGGTGGCTGGCAGGGTGGTGGCTGGAAGGGTGGTGGCTGGAAGGGTGGTGGCTGGCAGGGTGGTGGCTGGAAGGGTGGTGGCTGGAAGGGTGGTGGCTGGTAGGGCGGTGGGTGGAAGGGTGGCGGAAGGCACCTGCGTGGGGCCCTCGTCCAGGGCACTGTCCTCCTCAAAGATGGCAATGTCTGATTCTCCTAGGTCCGAGTCATGGAGGCATGGATCATCCAGGCTCTCAGACTCCACAGGGGGGGTGGCTGGCAATGGGGCATGGGGTGGGTGTGCCAGACATGATTCCAGCCTCATCATCCACCTCTGTGGACACAACGTCCGTGGTGGCTGGCGTTACGGCTCCCACTGTTGTGGGTGCCTGCTGCTGTTCTGTGGCTGCAGGTGTCCCCTGCAGGGTTACTGCCTTGCGTGGCACACTGGCTGTTGCTGCAGGCATTTTCATAGGCTGGGGGGTGGCGGTGGCCCTGGTCCCTTTGCGTGCACTGAATGTACTTGCACCCCTGTCCTGTGTGCCACCTTCCTCATCGGTGCCTGGGGGATAGAAGAGATGCAGGTCATCAGTGATGTTGTCAAATGGCAGCTATGATGTATTGCAGTGTGATATGTTCATACATTCAGGCATCATTTCATTTCTGGGGTGTGGCATTTGGTGTCCTGAGGGGACATGTGGCCAATCAATGCATGGCTGGTGGCATAGCATTGGTTTGGTGTCTGTGTGGTGGGTTCCATGGGCATGGTTGGGTCATGTTGCACCTCTGTTGGGATTGGGATTGTCACTCAGCATGCGTGTGGGGCAGGGTATGGCACTCATTCTTCAATGGATATGTTGATGTAGCCTTGGGACATGCATTACCTTGCCTAGTCTCACTTCCACATCACTTGTGCCACATCATGGTTTAGAATACGTGGATGTGATGGTTCACTCACCTTCCTCTGTGGTAGATGCAGCGCCAACCTCCTGGTCTCCTATTCCCCCAATTGATTCCGGGTCAATGAATGCACTTACGGTCTCCTCCCATGCCGTCAACTTCACAGGGGAGTGTGGGTCACCGCCTTTTGCCATTGCGGCCCTCCTGTTCTCCGCCAGGATCTTCCCAGGCGGAGGTCGTCCCAGCGCTTCCGGCAGTCACGCACACTTCTTGGAGTGCTCCCCACTGCGGACACCCTCTGTGCGACTTCCTGCCAGACCTCTTTTTTTT
Source organism: Ambystoma mexicanum (assembly GCF_040938575.1). Taxonomy (NCBI): domain Eukaryota; kingdom Metazoa; phylum Chordata; class Amphibia; order Caudata; family Ambystomatidae; genus Ambystoma; species Ambystoma mexicanum. The sequence continues at coordinate 228,574,973 of NC_090921.1, read as the reverse complement.
TTGTTTGGGCCGCATGCCTGAGGTCTGTGCTTCTGATTGTATCTGCATGCTGTTCGAGGGTGTTGGCAAGCATGGTGAGTTCCGCATCAGAAAAACGCTGCTTTCTCTTCCTTTCGGAGGATTTCCTGGTGGCCTTCGACACCATGCTTCTGTTGTGGCACACAACAGCACGAGAATAGTGGTGGTTATGGAGGATGGCAATGGATTGTGTTTTTAAAGATGGGCGCCGGCCCATTTCCCGTTCCTGCGCGATGACGTAATTTCCGGGTCCTTTTTTTGCGAACACGGCAATACCGTGCCGGTATTACCGTGCCAGTATTTAGTGGTTGTTATGACGCGGTTACGGAATGGGCGGCACTCGCAATGCCGGTATAGGGGGGTTGGTGGCCCGTTACCGGCATGGCGGTTTTGCCAATACCGGCCTGGGGGAACGCGCGTTCTCGCGCACTCGTAATCACCCGCTGTTAGCGGGTTCATACGGGCACGGACTTGCACGTTCCGGCATGCCGGTATTGAACACGCTGTTACCGGGTTACTCATAATGAGGCCCTGTGTGTTGAGATCATGAGAGCAGTGAATAGTTGTACACTGGCAAAGCAGATGGAAGCATAAGTGAGGTGTAGTCATGATAGGCTGGGCACATCCTGCGTGCTGCCTTCATATGTCATGTCCACCCAGCCGCCAATGCCCTAGTACTTGAGTCTTATGCCAAGAAGGGGTGTTGCTAGGTCTGGAACAGACTAGCTGGCCTTTTGGTTGTAGCTTCTGAGCTTCTATCTGGGGCTAAAACCAAAACACCAGGGCCTATAGCCTCTTACCCCCCACCCCCACCTAGCAACCAAGTATCTTATCTCCGTTCCTTAAAAAGATCCCTGGACTTCCCCCATACAATCCACTTGGTGAATGTTTTAATTTCTCGTAGATTTGCAATCTATCTGGCCCAGCCTAAATTAGCGATAGGCCGACTTCAAAGGATTCAGAATGCACCTAAAAGTTTTTAGTTTTTTTATTTGGGTCATGGAGATCAAGGGCCTCATTTCGAGTTTGGAGGCAGCCATGCCCTTAATTAGGGCATGGCTGCCTCCAAACTCGGGTCCGGGTCCGTGGTCCCTGAATGGGGAAATACCAGGCCATTACGACTTTGGAGGGCCCGGTATTTCCCCATTCAGGGAACCCAGACCCGGACCATCCCCATTCCTATTTGAGCCCCCATAGGGCTCAATGGGAATGGGGAGCATGCTAACAATGGGCCTGTTAATGACAGGCCTGTTGTTAGGACCCTGGTTTGCTTGCGGGTCCCGCTAAGGACGTCTGGTAAAACCAGATGTCCAGAGCGGGTTCAGCGAGGGGACCTCATAGTGAGGCGGTACGGGGTTAACAGCGCCGGCACCTTTACCGGCTCCGTTAACCCCTTACCGCCTCACTTGTAATGAGGCCCCAAGTCTCCCCAGGTCACTGGCTTCCTGTGGGTGAAGAGATCATGTTTAAGACACTCTGCATTGTTAACAAAGCTTTGTACCCTATGACACACCATTTTATTGGACGCAAATTACAATTGCTCTTCTTCGGCCAATCTGTTGGTCATCCCTAACTTCAGACTGGCAGAATGGGTGGGGGGCCTCGTTCTCAGTCCAATCAGCGAAACACTGGACCTCTTTCCCTGTTGTCCTTCATGGCACTGAAAACCATTTAGCCTTCAGACAGAAACTGTAGACTCATCTGTTTCCACCTTAATCTGGGTCCTTATGGTTCGGGGGGCTGTAGGGGAGGGGGGGTCTGTTGTCAAATAGGATCTGGTCGGTCTTTCTCCTCTTGTTCAGCACTGTGATGCCTTAGTTAAGGTGTATGTTTGCACTTAATAACAAATGTGGCGGTATTTCAGTAGTTAAATGCCACAAACTGGAATTACTGTTGCCACCATTTGGTCCCACGGATTTACCGCAGAATTAAGTGTTGGTAGGTGGTGCAAGACCCTCATTACTCCTGAAACTCTGATTCGTGTCACAGTCCTTCATCGCCACCTGATCCTCGTCGCAGCTCGTCATTACTCCCACAACCCTCATCCTTGCCACAGTCCCTCACTACCCTCGCAGCTCCGTCAGTACCACAATATCCTTCACCCTCACAGTCCCTCCTTGCCACTGCCTCCCTCATCCTCATCGCATTCCCTCATTGCCACAGCATCCCTCACCCTCATCGCAGATCCCGTTGCCCCTGCATCCCTCATCCTCGTCCACTCCCAGGTTGTACGTGCAACGGGATTGTCCTGCAGAACGTTTGAAGCAGCTTTGGTAGCTTAAGTATTCTTACTAACACTGCATCTGGGATACACTAAATAGTGAAATTCTGGGCTGCCATTAGAGTGCAGTAGGAGCCTACACATTGTTATTATTATTTTATCTATACCCATTTTATGATCATTTTAAATTTTGAGATTACAGTATAAGGGGATTGCATTATTGTATGTTATGAATTGGTGATGTTTATGAATGTGATGTTTATGAATTTGTGATATTTGGTTAATGTGCTTAAAGTTTCAATTTAACTAATGCAGAATAAGTTAAAAAAAAATGGTGAAATTCAATTTGCATTACAGGTTTCTTCCAAGCAAGTAAGTAGAAGCCGATGGGTTCAGAAAAGAAACGCGTGTATCAGTGGTTGGACGTGATACAGGGATATTGGATATCCATATTGCTTACACAGTTTCAATTGACAGCTGGAAAACATTCGAATGGGATGGTGGATCTGCCAGCTCCTGTGTCTAATAAAAATGGGACAGCTTGACCATTAAGTTCGCATTGAACATAAGGCCCTTCCTTATCCACAGGTATCAAAGGCGACATAATACAGTCATCTCTCTGGCTGTCTCAGTAGTGCTCTGCTGAATATTGGGGATGGTCTCAGGAGGATATCTCAGGGGCAAGTCGACACGGAGCAACACAGGTTCGATCCCCGGGTCTGCGCTTAGAAACCTCTGGGTATTAAGCGCGTTATAAATAACCTATCATATCATGGGATGACTCATTTGGCGTGAACTTAGGGTCATTGTGGCTTGGGAGGGTACCCTGTTCTTTGAAGAAGATAGGTTGTTTCTTTCTAGTCTGAATGGGCACCTGTTCTTCCAGTGCACCACCTGCTTACAGTCATTACATTCCATGGGTCCACATATTCCCCGAGCTCCCCATGCAGGTTGCCAGTTGGTGCTTCTCATCCTTGGCCCCTACCTCTACCAACAAACCCTCCCCTGACCCCAGTCCTTCCTGTCAGGGGCCCTTTCCCTTGGAGATTCTGTAACTGTAATTCCAGGAGCATATTTTCAATGTTTTCCGTCTTTGGTTCTTGGCACAGACCAGAATGATTTCTAACCAAACCTCGCTTGGACAATGATCTATTTAGACCAGCGACCAAAGCTTTGGCAATCACTACTTGAGAAGTCTCATAACGTTTGGTAATGCCTGAATGCTCAGGAAACACTATTTGTAAGTGATTTAATAATTTGGCAGGGTTTCTCTTTTATTCTGTCTACTATTGTTTATCTTGCGCCAATCAGTATTTCGGGGACACACATCTGGAACTGCGGCTATAATTCGGTTCCAAGCTTGGTCCAATGTGTCTCCAATATCAGGATCTGCAGCCGGCCAATTGGAGTGCTGTGCAAGCCTTCGTCTAACCTCCGGAGGCATAGCCACGCCTATAAGTTGATTCATATCATCCCACTGCATGGCGGTCTGGCGCTCCTCCATAAAACACTTGGGCTCCTCCCATATAATAGGAAAATCTTTGGCCACATTTCTTAAATCACTAGGAGTCCACGGAACATGGACAGTGGCAAACTTGTTGTTGTCTCCCTCACCACGGGCTGGCCCTGAAATCTGCTTAAGGGGTACCTAGGAAACTGAACTGTTTTGTCCGCTTGCAGTCAGTGTGCTGCGGTTCCGGAAGCCGGGCTCACCCAAGGTCACGCACAAAAGCGCACTTGATGTGCCCGGGCTTCTGGAGCTGTGGCATACAGACTGCAAGAGGGGAAGGGAAGTAGGGAGCCGTAACACAGAGCGCACATCAGCTAAGTGGGAGAGGGTATGCGAGGGCGCAGGGTGCCACGTAGCAGCTGAGGTTTCGGTGAGACCCACCGACCAGGAGAAGGTTACACTCAAAAGGTTGCACCTGCAGAATTTACAGGGCAAATTTGGTCCTGAGTGCACGCTGCAGGTTGAGAAATTGCCAATACTGGAGGCGGCGGCGCTGGTGGTGGATTCTGAGCAGTCGCCGGGGCCAGTGTTCTCAGAATGACTGGTTAAGGCTCCTCGGGAGCAGGGATGTGCACGTTAGTGGAAGAACTATATCAAGTCCTCTGCAGTTTGGCAGTCTATGATCTGAGGACAGTTTCATGGAAAAGTCTTGGCAGATCCTGTCATCCCCCCAGTTTCTAAAATACTTAATTTGGGCTTTCCGCTGATCATTTGAATCTTTCCACCACCTGATCTCTGAAGCATTCTGTCTTTCTGAGGCTTCCATAAACCATGTATCATAAAATGCCCACTATCTGGAACCTACCTTCCCTTTCCTTGATTCTAAGGCGCATCTCAGTGCTGTTAAACGACCCAAGTGGAAGGTCCCTTCTAACAAATACTGAGTGGAACTATTCTCTCTTGTTAAATGGTGCCCGGATTAAAGAAACTTGCACGCGGCAGTGTTCTAATTGGCAAACATATAATGAGTAGGCGTGCAGTTAGGGGGTCTGGACACCCGTTTCGATTGCCCCTTGCCATGAATGAGTGGCCCTGACATGGTTTGCAGCACTCAATCTGAACTAACCCCATCTGACCCTTTTTAAAGTGGGACGCCCAGAATTATCCCGTTGCAGATGCGCTATCCCCTTATTGACTTGCTATCTCCCAACCCCTAACTACTAGGCCAAACTACCAGAAGACCGTTCAACCTGGATCAGATCAGAACCATGACAGAAATCAAAAATGCCTTTACTTTGCGAGATCACTATCGGGACAGAAATATATCACTCAAAATATCATTATAATGAGCAAGGCAACAATTAACAACACAACTACCTCCCAGAACCACCAACTCATATTAGCTGAACCCAGAAATCTGCATCTTGTTTAGTCATCATGAAAACGCGTACCTCCTCTGAGAGGCCATGCAAGCGCAACACCTCTCGTCAGCCTTCTCATAACTAGCCCTTCAGAGTTTTCAAACAGTACCCCTTACTCCTTAGTTTGCCACCCACCAGGGCTTTAGGGAAGAAGAAGCCCACAAGTTCCACAGTGCTCATGACCCCCACATCCTTCATCCTTTTGACAGGCCCTCATTAAACATACATCCTTCACACTTGTCACAATCTCTTATTACCACCACATACCTCAACCATGTAACAGTCTCTCCTCATTACTCCAGCAGCCCTTATCCTCGTCACAGTCCTTCATTACTCCACAATCCTCTTCCTTGTCATAGTTCTTTTTTGCCCCCGTCTACATCATCCTCATCACAGTCCTGCATTAACCCGCAACTCTCATCCTTATTTAAATCCTTCATTAACCCCCACATCCTTCGCCCTCATCGCCTCATTACCCCTCCAGCTCTCCCCCTCGTCACAGTCCTTCATAACCCCACAATCCTCTTCCTCGTCATAGTTCACCATTGCCCTGTCTACATCATCCTCATCACAGTCCTGCATTAACCCGGCAACTCTCCTCCTTATTTAAATCCCTCGTTAAGCCCCACGCCCTCGTCGCCACATTACCCCTGCAGCTCTCATCCTCGTCACACTTCCTCACTACCACTCCATCCCTCATCCTCATAATAAACCCTCACTATGCCTGCTACCCTGATCTTCATCAATCTGTCATGACCCATGTGTTGAGGCAGTTTTTTTAACATCCTCTGTTCAGGGCAATACAGCATTACCCTATTGGGAGGGCTAACACACCTGGCAAGGGAGGCCAACCCTCTCTCATGCTCTGTAACGTGGTCAGAGCGACAAGGCTTAACTCTCAGGTAGGTGTAGGATGACACAAAGGTACAATTAGTCCACACACATATCCCCAGAAAATACACTCCACTGATGTACTGAACAATAAATACATTATATCTTTCAGGTCCGAAAGGTACTTAGGTAATAATACACCCCAACCAAAGATGTACTGGAAAGAGAACCTGTTAAACTCTGGCTAAGAAGTTGGGCTAATGAGAAAGCAATGCCGACCATTGAAATCGTCTGGTTGTGCAGTGAAAAACATTATTTGAAGATACCATGTCTAGCATACCCTCTATGGCCCATCCCCCACCGTATATCTGTTCTGTTGTTACCACTGAAAAGCGCTCGATTTTGCATTTTTTTATTTTTTTTTATTTGTATTGCATCTGTAATGTTGTACACTTCTGTGAAGCGCTCCGTCATGCATCTGTATTGGTGTATACCTCTGCAAAGCGCTGTGTTACTTCTCGTTATGCATTTTTGATTTTTTTATTGCATCTGTAATGTTGTACACTTCTGTGAAGCGCTCCGTCATGCATCTGTATTGGTGTATACCTCTGCAAAGCGCTGTGTTACTTCTCGTTATGCATTTTTGATTTTTTTATTGCATCTGTAATGTTGTACACTTCTGTGAAGCGCTCCGTTATGCATCTGTATTGGTGTATACCTCTGCAAAGCGCTCTGTTGCTTCTCGTTATGCATTTTTGATTTTTATTATTGCATCTGTAATGTTGTACACTTCTGTGAAGTGCTCCGTCATGCATCTGTATTGGTGTATACCTCTGTAAAGCGCTGTGTTACTTCTCGTTATGCATTTTTGATTTTTTTATTGGATCTGTAATGTTGTACACTTCTGTGAAGCGCTCCGTTATGCATCTGTATTGGTGTATACCTCTGCAAAGCGCTCTGTTGCTTCTCGTTATGCATTTTTGATTTTTTTATTGCATCTGTAATGTTGTACACTTCTGTGAAGCGCTCCGTTATGCATCTGTATTGGTGTATACCTCTGCAAAGCGCTCTGTTGCTTCTCGTTATGCATTTTTGATTTTTATTATTGCATCTGTAATGTTGTACACTTCTGTGAAGTGCTCCGTCATGCATCTGTATTGGTGTATACCTCTGTAAAGCGCTGTGTTACTTCTCGTTATGCATTTTTGATTTTTTTATTGGATCTGTAATGTTGTACACTTCTGTGAAGCGCTCCGTTATGCATCTGTATTGGTGTATACCTCTGCAAAGCGCTCTGTTGCTTCTCGTTATGCATTTTTGATTTTTTTATTGCATCTGTAATGTTGTACACTTCTGTGAAGCGCTCCGTTATGCATCTGTATTGGTGTATACCTCTGCAAAGCGCTCTGTTGCTTCTCGTTATGCATTTTTGATTTTTTTATTGCATCTGTAATGTTGTACACTTCTGTGAAGCGCTCCGTCATGCATCTGTATTGGTGTATACCTCTGCAAAGCGCTCTGTTGCTTCTCGTTATGCATTTTTGATTTTTATTATTGCATCTGTAATGTTGTACACTTCTGTGAAGCGCTCCGTCATGCATCTGTATTGGTGTATACCTCTGCAAAGCGCTCTGTTGCTTCTCGTTATGCATTTTTGATTTTTTTATTGCATCTGTAATGTTGTACACTTCTGTGAAGCGCTCCGTCATGCATCTGTATTGGTGTATACCTCTGTAAAGCGCTCTGTGGCTTCTCACAGCTAGGTTCATGCTCAATAAATACCATCATAATAAGAAGAAAATCTCTTCATTCAAAAAACTGTAATCCTCTTTTTGCCAACATACTGACACCAGAGTGACGGCTGTACTGCGGCACTCCAATTAAGTAAGAAGCTGGGCAGAGAACAGAAAGAATTGGAAAAGCAATCTGTAAGAAATGACATATGTATTGCAGAGAGGCTCAATCTGATACTTTTAAATGGGATCACTTGAAGTGGACGGGAAATGCATGAAACGATATGATATGGCCAGTGTGCAGGGTAGATGGTGAGGATTGAATCCATTTGATTTTATTATGGGCCCCTAATGCAAGAGCCTCGTCTTGATCTCTCTTCTTAGCCCGCTGGCTTTCAAACAATGTAGACCAGCCTTATTACATCTTTTAGAAGTAACCACACCATTAGTACCTTGGTCACTTTTATCATCATATCTGAAGTCATCACTCTACATGGGAGCCAAAAAGTTAAAAGCAACAGATCTATAAATGTTTTTTTGGCACTGAATTTAGACACATCGTTTGGGATGAATAAGGATTTTCTATTTTTTTGAAGACATTACGACCCTGGCGTTAAGGGTTTAATGGCGCCGTAAAAGGTGTCGGCGCCGTTAAAACCTTAACGCCTGATTACGAGGTCCCTTTGCGGCTCCCGACCTTAACGGCTGGTCTGGACCAGCCGTTAAAGTAGGGACCTGCAAAGGGATTTCCGAGATAATTACGGTACCGTAATTTACAGTACCGTAATTACCCTTCCCCAGTCCCATTGAGCCCTGGGGAAAAATGGGAATGGGGAAGGGCCAATGGTAAATGGGGAATTACCGCCCCGCCAACCTTGGAATGGACTCTTTACAATACCGGCAGCAACCATGGTGCTAATAGCGCCATTGGTTACCGCTGGTGTTGTAATGAGGGCTATTCTGTGTTAGGATTACATCTAACATACTCCAAGATCTAAGAAACGCCAAGTTATCCAAAATAATGCTCTTAGAGCAGCATGGAATATTCAGAAAAAACACCTCATCTCTGCCACCGGAAGGAATGCCCACTGGCTCCCCATCCACGAGAGAATGCACTTCAAAAATCTCCCATCATATATAAATGCTTAGCCAATACTGCCCCCAAATACCTCACCAAGAAATTCAAGAAAACTCAAGCAAATAGACCAACTAGGACCGCCCAGACTAACATGCTACTAACACTCAAATTCAAACTACAAATATCGGGAGGACGCAGCTTTCCTTTAGTCGCAACTAAACACTGGAATGCCCTCCCTTCCCATCTTAGAGCTGATTCCTCCTACTTGTCCTTCCGGAAAAAAAACCTCAAAACCTGCCTGTTCTCACTAGACAACTCAATATTAGCACATCCCCTCAGAGCATAGCACCGGGAAATAGCAATTTGTTTATTCTGTAACTGAACTGTGTACCTCACCCTCAACGCTGCAATGGCCCTCATTACGACCCTGGCGGAAAGGGGTTTACGCCGGCGTAAAGCATGGCGTACCTTTCCGCCTGACTACGAGTTCCCGTAGCGCCATGGTGATTTTTACGCCTGCTTTTTGCAGGCGGAAAAATCCATGGCGCTACGGGACTTGTTGTTAATTACGCCACCGTAATTTACGGTGGCGTAATTAACGCCTTCCCCACTCCCATTATACCCTATGGGGCAAAAATGGGAATGGGGAAGGGTAAATGGGGATTGGGGACTTACCGCCCCGCCAAGGTCGGAATGGGGCGGTAAGTCCGCCAACCACCATGGCGGAGTTGGCAGCTTAGCGCCATGGACCATGGTGCAAATTGCACCATGGTTCTCCGCCAGGGTCGTAATGAGGGCCAATGTAAAGTTCCTACTGTATCCTATGACTGTCTGAAACGGCGCCCTGATGATACCTACGGGTTTGGTGCGCTATACAAATACACAAATAAATAAGTAAATATGTTTTACTGTTTAGGTGCAATGCAGGTATTATATTAGTATTTTAGGTACTCCTGCTTATTGTTTTTATAACTGATGACATTGTGAGTATTTATGTTGTTTATGAGATGCTTTTACGTATTGTAAGTTTGATGGCATTTTTATATTCTGGATTCAATTGATTTGACAGACTGAGTAATACACAGGGCCTCATTCGGACCCTGGCGCTAAGTGTTTAACAGCGCCGTAAAAAGGCTGCGGCGCCGTTAAACACTTAGCACCTTACTACGAGGTCCCTTTGCGGGACCCGACCTGAACGGCTGGTCTAGACCAGCCGTTAAAGTAGGGACCCGCAAAGGGACCTTGGTGCTAAGTACGGTACCGCAATTTGCGGTACCGTACTTAGCGCCTTCCCAATTCCCATAGAGCCCTATGGGGCGAAAATGGGAATGGGGAAGGGCCATGGTTCAATGGGGAATTACCGGCCCGCCAACCTTGGAATGGGGTGATAATTCCCCATTGAACCATGGCGGACCCATTACAACACCGGCACCAACCATGGTGCTAATAGCGCCATGGTTTAGCGCCGGTGTTGAGATGAGGGCCACAGTCTTAAAAGATACCAAACATATTATAGGAAAAGGAATGTCTCAAAAAGAACTCGCTTCACCCCAATATGTATACGTGGGCCCACTACCATAAGTAAGCATCCTACATAAAATAAAACAGGGCGGGGAGAACCAGGTAACTATTTAAACAAGCAAGCAGGTGCACCCCCTAAGGGCCTAGCAATTCTGTCCAATGTTCTAAAGACCTGCCCAGCTCCAGCATATGTGGAAGGCCCTAGATTTGGCGGACAGCACATAAAACGTATGGCAGGGGATGGGAGAAAGACTGAAACACCCAATTTTACCAAGCAGGAAAAATAGGCTAAAATTCCCTAAGCCCTAGAACGGTACCCTACACCATTGTGTACCCCATAAGGCATAAATATTAAAATTAATACTTCAACACATGATAATAAAACAAAGCCTTAGTGGGTTAGACATCCATTTTAAACCAAATCCAAAGGTGTTCACGAATTTAAAATACTTGGTCCAGAGCTCGCAGAATTGCTAGTGGATGCAGGAACAATGTCCAGGAGAATAGCGAATTATCACTTGATACCAAAGAACCACGGACGTTTGTTCATTCAGGATTTACAAGAAACAGAAACCCCTAATTTCTGAAGCTTCAAAACCTATATGTGTGTTATATCAAAGAAATGTATGCATAAAATGTAAATTTGAATCAAATTGACACACCAAACAAAGTATCAAGTGCCTTGACAAAGCCCAAGGAAGGGCGAAACAATAGCACGTGCAGAGAAATGTTGGCACAAATGTATTTAAGAATGACACAATTTCACCTAAAAAGTCACTACGAGCACAAATTCAATAATGAATAACACAAAGTGAGGAATTCTATGATGAATGTGGAATTAATTGAATGAAAACATAGCATTGTATAAAAACACCAACAAGTGTGTACCTCACAATCATTACAGTATTGGGAATCTGTGAGGACTGCTGATTTTGAATGCGCATAGGCTCACAAAGGAAACCCCCTTTTTCCTCACATAAATAACAGGCCGACAGGTGGATATCGGTCTCTATCAAGCCATGCAGCCACTGACCTCCAACTAACTTGTATCAGTCAGGTATCAAGAGAACACAAGAACACAAATAAACACAAACAGACCAACAGTGGATAGAGCGCGCAAACTGATAATATTCACCAGAAGCAATAAATGTCTGTAATATGATTGATAGCATTTGTCATGGCTATGCACAGTATAATCATTAACACTGGCTCTATTGCATTTTATTTTTCACTCATAATGCTACTACTGTTTTCAGAAAGATAATAGGGTACCTTTCCTTTAATGTCAAGAGAAGATTACCTGAAGGTTTATGGCAGAGTTCAAAGTGAGCCTTTGATGGGTGGCATCTCTGAATACACGTGTTGTGTCCCTTTTATTTCTGCAATCAAATACTGTGTGCAATAACACGCGCAGGTGGCGGAGGGTTGCAAATGTCTGCCGTGTGCATGGTAGAGACCACATATTACAGCCACATATTACAACTACAGCCACACAGGGCTCTCAAGAGGCCATTTCATTTGTGAACGGGTTTAAAAAATGGACCATCCATTGGCATCCCATATTTTGTACGTACATTTGGTAAAGCGTGCTTCAAATGCACAGCTGGGCCATTTATTTTCAAAAATACATTGCTGTCCATTCCCTACCCCACAAAAAGGTTTCTCTGAAAAGTGTTTGGTTCTTTACTGCACTCAGAGGATCAGTAGTACCAGGTGTGATGAATCAAAGGTATTCGTCCATTCTCCCCAGGAGGCAGCTCCCCCTTTGAGGCTAGGGACGTGAGCCCACTCTGCAAGACCTTCCCTAGAGGTCTGGGCAAGTGTGACCTCATTGGGAGAGACTCCCCCTTAAGGGACAAGGAATCCTGTTCCCGTCAGTTACTTCCTAGACCATCCACCAGAAATGCATATATGGAATTGCCAGGTGTAAAGAACATTGTAAACTTCAGGGACTTTGCAGAAGACAAATCTAAAATATTCAATTGTAAACAAAAAGCAGGATCTGTTTCTTTAAGGGGAGATATTCATTTTCCTAAAACAAGGATGCTGGTAGAGGATAGTATGCTGCGTAGAGGGGCGGCATGACCAGAGAGAGAAGAGCGTAAGCAGGGGATCAGAGCCTAGGAGAGCCGCAAAGCCTGTGAGTTTTGTAGAAGTCCTGAGCAGCAGCAGAAATCACTGGAAGTCCAGCGTTTCTGAGGAGAGAGTAACAGAGAAAAATAGAAGCCTTCTCCTCATGGTTGGTTGACCACGAGGACTTCGTGGTGGGCAGTCCGTCTACTGAACGACGTCTAAACCACCAAGCAAGAGAGTCCATGAAAGACCCTGCGACCTGTAGTCCGATGGGGTCGCACAGAGGTCAGAGAGATGAGTGAGCGATACTGACGCCAAGGAGGAAGACGAACAGCGAAGTAGAGGAAGAGAACCAGAGCGAGCGGAGAACCTCATTACGACCCAGGCGTTAAGGGTTAACGCCGTCGTTAACCCTTAACGCCTGATTCTGATTTTAACGGCTGCTTTTAGCAGCCGTTAAAATCCATGGCGCTAACCTGCCATGATGCTAACTACACCACCGTAATTTACGGTGGCGTAATTAGCGCCTTCCCCACTCCCATTATGCCCTATGGGGCAAAAATGGGAATGGGGAAGGGAAAATGGGAAATGGGGATTTACCGCCCCACTCACCTTGGAATGGGGCGGTAAATCCGCCATCCACCATGGTGTAAACGTAGTTTACACCATGGTGGTAATGATGGCGCAATTAGCGCCTGGGTCGTAATGACCCCCATTGTCTTTGTGGCTCACAATTACATTTCTGGTTACGCAAATAAATCACACGTTTGTTGGGAAAACAAAAATCACAATTCTTTACTTTCTACAGATTTCACTTCGAGAAATAATCAAACTGGTCAATGAAGAAAAGCAATTCACATATGTAGTGCTGTGAAATTTTGATTTTCCTGCACGCTTATAAGGCTAGCAGTTTGGGTTATAGATTGGTACAGATGTATATGGCATTTATGATTTCACCCATACTTTGGGTTTAAAATAAACACAGGTGATTTAGCAGTTTGTTTTCAGACCACTCTCACTGAAAGGTCTGTGTTGGTGAAGTTGGACAGTAGCAATTGGGCTGATTTTAGAATTTGGGATTGCAGAACCCCTTCCACTCAAAAGCTTGTGTTTGGAAAGGCGGACGGAAAAATCAGAATAATTTGCACATTTTGGATTTCAGACCCCTCTCCACTTAAAGGCTTGTGTTGGGGAAGCCAGACAGAAAGATTGCCCAATTAAATTACAGGCTATTGTTTTCAGCACACACTGGGAATGAGCATTGCTCATTTAAAATTTTAACAAAAATCATCCTGTGGTGTTCTGCCAAATGGGGAATTAATTACATTTATATTTGTAGTTAAATAGTCTAAGGAAATACAGTTTTGCCCCCCTCCACCGTCTACAAAGGGAAAGGATTTAAGGCAAGCAAACTCCCCCACCTTTTGGTTTCAAATGGCGCCATTCTACTTACATTTAAAACCTCTATTTAAAGTTCAGGAAAGCCAGCTGCAATTCACAACCGACTGGTAGGAGAGGGCTGGGGTCTGGTCACTTCATTCTCAAGGATGGTCCCCAGTTCTTCAACATAGGACCCAGTCAGTTTTTAGGCCTTTCCAGCAATAGACCACTCCACCCAGATGCAATTTTAGCAAAATCTCCTTTTGGTGTTTCCTTGCAGCTGTCTGGGTGATGCCCTGCAACAATTCTTGCAACCAGGATTGGACAGTTAACCTTCTCTCTACCCCAAAATCTAGCTTCTCTCTAAGGATTGGTTTAGGAGTCTGGAGCAGAAATATGGCAATTCCCATTTACAATCCCCTTTTGTTTTCCTGTACATTTTTGGGAAAAATCTAGTTATATGTCAAAACCTTTGTGATCTACTAGTAACTGCCTTATTATATATACATATATATTCTGCTTCAGCTAATCATGGGGAATTTAATAAAACAGCTGCCGGGTCCACACCATATTGCACAGTTGTTTGGCAATTTTCTGCCATTTTTATAAAAAGCATAATCAGTATGACATGCAATTTATTTCCCACATTCCTAATTTTACCCTCCTCCAGTTCGCCAGCTCTCAAATTTGGAACATGTTTAGAGGAGCCAGGGACACCTTTTAGCTGGTCATTACTATTCTTTAAGTTGCAGGTAGATTAATTTTATTTCAACAAAATTGCCAGGAAATAATCTAAAAAATAAAACATACATGTAATCAGTGTGAATTGTGGTTTCTGGGAAGATGCAACAATTGTGATTGTCCATTTAAACAAAGGGAATCTTCATATGTGGAAATATGAGCTTCTCTTCCTCCAAGCCATTTGCCACTCTTAGCCAGCCTGTTACCAACAGTTTTTTTTATTAGCCTCTTTGTTGTTTGAATTCAGAGTTCAGTCTTGATTGCAGCCCCCGTTTTCACACCTCCCCGCTACCTTCTGGCTATGCACCAGCTACAACATTGGGCCTGCACAGAACTGCCCTCAGAGACAGCAGGTCTAGGGAAACTTGGTTTTCGACACCCTTCGGGCAGGCCATATTTTATTTCAGTTGCGAATAGTGGGGATGCAAGCCAGGCTTTCAGTGGTGGAGTCCTTTGTGAACTTTGCCCATAAAACCCACAATTTGTCCTTGGCTGAAAGTAACTCACATATTGCATTTTCTAACATCAGCATTGATTCTTTGACATACAGTGTGTTTTACTGATCAGGGTTCACATTGCCTTTGCACTGAAAGTACAGGGCTGTTTTTTCAGTCATTAACAAAATGGGCTTTTATTTATCTGCTGTTCATTTTCCTGCTGAAAATTGGGTCTGGATTGTGACACTACACCACCTTTTCATGGTTGGCAGTTTCAGTGAAAATGCTGTCTTTATTTCTCAGCCATCAATGTAATGTGCTCTTGCAATATGCACTTGGATTACATTTTTGATTTGACATTCTCTGGATTTCCCCTGCAGAAAGACGCCACATAGTCTGCCCGGGCTTACAGGAACCTTTCATGGAAACAAAGTGGGCTTTTTTTTCCCAAGTTTTTTTGCTGGTATTTTGCATGTGAAGCATAACATAAATGACTTTTTGTCAGCACACACTATGTCTTTTCCCTGACATCTCTATGTTAACAGAGGAACATTCTTCAAATGTCTTGCTTTAAACTGTAACACACATGCAAAGCCATGTTGGTGTCAATGTTAGAAACTACTGTTTTTCATGTGTAAGGGTCCTTGTAATTTTGTCTACCTCTTGTCGAATTCAAATGCTGCTTTTCCTTATGTAAAGACAGGGCAGGCTTTTTCACATTGGCCTTCCTTGTGTTACTTGCCGAAACCCCACAGTCTGCCTTAAAAGGCCTGTTTTCAGTGTGATGGTTTTGTTATAAATGCTGGCAAGTCATTTCCCCATTGGGCCCTTTAGTTCCGTTGGTTTCGGGCCTTTGATTGCACCCCACATTTCCAATCCACACACACTTTTGGATCCTTAGTTGTTGTTTTTTTTTGGTGTTCATATGCCATCATCACAGGAATAGAAAAAAACATTTTTGCAATCCAAACCGGTATGTTAGAGCCCCGATTTAGCGGTGAATACCAATTTTGCCAATTGCTGTATTTCCTTGTTTCCATTTTAAATGCATTTCCAATTACAGCCAATGAGTGTCGACGCGCATGAAACCTATTTTCAAAATTGCAGATTCAGTTTCGAAATTCACAACGTTTGAGTGCAAAAGGTGCTACATTGACTGCCTGTCACCCACCACATGTGCTTTAAGGCCCTGTGCATTCCGCACCTGTCCGTCCCGAGCATGGACCCCAAGTTCTGAGTTACCACCATGTTACGCATGGAGTCACAAAGCCCCATGTGTATCTGAGAGAAGAAAGGACATTACAGAAAAGTAATGTAAAAAAAATACATTCACCACTACTGTGCACTGTGCTGCCCTTGGAAGAGGTATTTTTATATCCTGACTGTACAGCAGTGATGATAAAGAAATATATAGCAACATAGAAATGTGTTTCACTTCCCCTTTTCAGGAGGGTTTGGTGCAAAGGGTGCAAGAGACTCATTTTATTTACTGTATATGAGAGTGATTCAATCACTGAGCACATGGAGCTTGGAACATTCCTACAAACGATGGAATGTTCTGGGCCAGGGATCCCTCAAGGAACTGAAACGGAATGGAACAGGTCCCTGCCTTGCTGAGGGGAAACAGACAGCCTAGGGTTTAGGGATCCTTCTCTTGGCTGCTTCCTGATCTGTGGGAGCATGGTATTAAGGTCTGGACAAACCCTCTCGGGAGAACTTTCTAGTCAGGCCTCTGCCACATGGCCATGCCTGCCTACTAGGTCTCTGCTGTGGGGAGGAAGTGAGGAGAAACCAAACTCATCCATCCGATCGGTCGTTTAGCTAGTCGCAGAATGGAGGACACTGAAACGAGATGGCAATCTAAGGAGGCCTGCTACTGCTGCTGATAGTTGGTTCCTGAGCATGAAGGAGCGAAGAAGAAGAGGACAACTGGAGGGTTTCTTTCCACTATAATCTCCTCCCCGGCGCTGTGACGTATATATTAACAGTTTACAGGCCACTCATACGCCTCAAAGAGGCCTCACCAAACTGGCGGCTGAAGGGAAAGGAGCAGAACCTCACAGAAAGTCCCGGGAGGATTCCCAACATGTATGGAGAAAAATGAAGCTAAGGAAAGTAGTCAGGCAGGTCCTGGCATCCAGTTAATTTGACTAAAAAGATATGTTTGTAAGTCTTCCCTAAAACACAGGTGTTCCTGTTTTCTTTGCATCATTGCTGTCAGGGAGTACGCGAACAGTTTACCTGAACTGGAAAACTGTTACCAGTCGTAGTCTTGTCAAATCTGTCACTACTTGTGTTTAGGCATCAGCAGACCACAGGCAGCTTGTGGGCTTATGCAGGCCCGCCTAAACTTGGAGGAACACCGGACGATTGCCTCTAGTGACTTTATGTAGTACAACACGCATGACTGTACACATTTAAACATATTTGTTTATCCAATGGTAGCCAATGCTGACTTCTCGGGGTGGCATATATGTGTGGTCCTGTCGTTTTAGCGCTGGGGCCAGGTGAGCTGCAGTATTCTGGGTTGACCCTAGGTCTGCCTTGTGCCCTGTTTAGGAAGGCCAAGCTATATCGCATTGAACTAATCGAGCTTGGATGATATAAAGGCATTGACCACAACAATATGCCCAGGAAAATTAAACAAATACATTCATCTCGTTGGCAAACAAGCTGATAAAAACATGTTTTTAGTGATGGGTTCATCATGGAGCCCTAGGGACAACTAGACGTCTGGAATAATGCCCACCTTTCTGACCTCAGTGTCTGTGGTGGGGAAAGTACCCTAGGTAGATGGTGAGAATGTGCAGTTGATGATGATAGGTATTTATAACATGCTTAATACCCAGGGATTTCTAGGCACGGACCTGGGGTTCTAACCTGTGGTGCTCCGTGTCCTCTTGCTTCCAAGGTGAGCACGTTGCCCCTGAGCTATCCTCCCAAGACACTTAAATGTCACTTTAATATGGCTGAGCCTCATAACAATATTTCTGTCTTGGAGGGATTGGCTTTTAGCCTGTTTCTATCCACCATCCTCCACACCTCCAGCATGCACCTGGAAAACATATGGTAAACATATTATCAGGTCATGAAGAATGGCATGCATGTTCTTGGCGTAGATGCAGAAATTCACCTGCGTTGTTTAGCAAGGGTTGCAGATATAACATTTTAAAAAGGGGAGAGTGGCAGACCCCTGGGGACACCACAAACCATCGTCTCTGCAGGAGATTCATAAAAAGGAAGGGCTACAATTTCAGAATCTTTCGACATCATCTCAGTGCAATGCCGTTGACACTGTGGGTAAATAGCTGTCCCAATTGGATGATGTGGTCAGTCGCCAACCGATCCATTAAGATAAGAGCCCTGGTCCCAGTGTCACCTACAATTCCCACTTTATCGTACAAGATTGACGCAAGTACCATTCCAGTGCTATGGGCTGACATGAAACCGGCATGGTGGATGCCCAGACTCTAACCGGACTCTACAAACTCCTGATGTTGGACAGCAGGAAACATTTCTAACAGTTTTTCAGGAAAAAGTCGAAGGGAGACAGGCCTGCAGTGACTGGAGTCTTCCAAGCCGAATTATGTGAGGTGATTGAAGATATCAATAATATGTTGTTAAATTGATCATCTGCAATGACGTCTTGATCTTGTGCAGGATCTGTTTTTCCACCAGGGCAGATCTGAAGGTGGTCATTTTATTTAGAAAAACTTGTAAAAGATTATACCTAACACTTGTAAATTAGTTTGCCCAGTTCTGGACTCCTTGAGTTCAGTGCACACAGAAATCACTTCTCTAGCTATGTTGGCTGCTGCCATGAGTTGTGCGATCTAATATATGTTTTCTTTGGGCAAATCTTTTTCTCACATGCTCTAAGAGCGATATTGTAGGTGAGGCCAGTGAAAGGGTATAATCCTTAAATCGCTTGCCCTCGGATTGCAATAATTGTTTTTGGACTCTGTTAGACTGGCAAAATACCAAACTACTTTACCGTCTCTTTAAATGTATCCTCTGCCCTTTTCCCAGGGTGCTTTCACACCAGTGATATTTCATTGAAGAGACTTATTTGCTGTGGGTGCTACTTTAGGATCCAATGTAAGGTCAAGGTTATGATATGTTATTTCTAACTCGCTTAGTACTCAGAGGTTTCTAAGCGAGGACCCAGGGATCGAATCTGCGGTGCGCCATGTCGTCTTGCTTCCAAGGCGAGCACGATGCCCCTGAGCTATCCTTCAGAGGTTCTCATCAAAGGTCAAATGATGAGCGCATTTTAGAAACATTTTACTTAATAACATCCCTATTAAGCATAAAGTGGATAAGACAAAACACCAGGGACACAAATGGCATAACGAGGCACTGGTCGGAATGAAAAAAGAAGTTAGATGGTTAGATGGTGTCCAGTCAAAGTTTCGAAACAATAGTTTTGAATGACAAAAGTTCCGAAACAAAGGTTTCAACAAAATAAAAGTGTTTCTATGTATATTTTTTAATATTAAAGAGTTTATTTTTATTTCGTATAGTTAAATAAGTGTTTTTACAAAAAAACAGGGGTTTAGGGGGGGACTTTTCTTCTTTTGTGTCGGAACCTTTGTCATTCGAAAATGTGACTGTCGAAACAGTCACTATAAACCGGTTAGAACCTAAATGGAGACGCAATACAAGTGCGCATAATGCCTTGGCATTGAAATGCTACAGCAAAATATAAACAATCATTACGGCAAAAATGAAGTGTCTTGCACAACAGATATCAAAAGTTTCAAACTCCGAGAGGGCCATATTGAAATGTCTGCAGGAGCTCCGGCATAGCTCAGATAAATGAAAAGTGGAAGAAACAGAAAACTGACTGGTGGTATCAAATGCAAGGACCCTTAGCAAAAGAAAAGAGATGGGATTAGGAATAGGATCCTTTCATCTCAGTCACAAAGAATCCCCAATTTGGGAACAGCTAAATCCCAACCCCTCAATATATCCCAACAGATATCAAAAGTTTCAAACTCCGAGAGGGCCATATTGAAATGTCTGCAGGAGCTCCGGCATAGCTCAGATAAATGAAAAGGGGAAGAAACAGAAAACTGACTGGTGGTATCAAATGCAAGGACCCTTAGCAAAAGAAAAGAGATGGGATTAGGAATAGGATCCTTTCATCTCAGTCACAAAGAATCCCCAATTTGGGAACAGCTAAATCCCAACCCCTCAATATATCCCTAGAGAATAATCCAAAGGGTGAGGTGGGAAGTAGGGATTGCAGTGGTTTATGTCCCATAGAGACATATCATAGTCTTCAGAGGATAGCTCATGGGCAACGTGCTCACCTTGGAAGCAAGACGACACGGAGCAACACAGGTTCGATCCCTGGGTCTGCGCCTAGAAACCTCTGGGTATTAAGTGTGTTATAAATAACCTATCATATCATAATAGAAGAGACCAAAAACATCATTTTGAGCCTGAACCCCTCCAATTATATAGGCGACCTGTGTAATTCCTGGATAGATAAGTCCTGCATTGATGTATTGGCTGCTATGATTATAAGGCTCGTGAATAACCCATTCTGCTCTTCTTTCGTTCCCGATGTCCTGAAACAGGATTGGGTAAAACCACTGCTTAAAGCCCACATTGGATACTGAAAATCTGTGGAATGAGGTCACAATCTCCAACGTACGATTCCTACTAAAATCATGGATAAGGCGGCCAAAATACAACTACAAGATCACCTACAAGATAATATGGGATTGGGAGACAGACAGTCTGGTTTCAGCCCGATCAAGGGACTGGACGTCAAGGATAGTTTAAAGCAGATTAATGATGGAGGCAATACAGGGTATGTGGATGTTATTAGATCTATCGTCAGCGTTTGACACCCTGGACCACGCTATTCTGTTCAACCGGTTAAAGGAGGTCACCGCATTAGCATAACCTTCAGTAGACCGGTTCAGATCGTTTCTCTTTAACAGAAAATCTAGAGGGAAAGTGGGTGACAGTTTTTCGGATCCAGAGATTTTAACCTGTAGTGTGCCGCAGGGTTCTTGTACTTCGCCCTTGCTTTTTAATAAATACATGACCTGTTGATCGAAAAGGGTGTCATTTTTCAGAACTATGCTGGTGACCCTCAATTGAGCTTTAGATTATCAAGCTCATATGAGGATAGCATGTTATTCATCAGGGAGACAATCACAGACAGTGCAAGATGGATGTCAGCAGACTGGATGCGGCCTAAGATATCCAAAACAGAAATACTTCATATTCCATCTTTCAAGATGATCTATAAAGGGCCCCGTAGGTGCCTGGTACTTGGTGAAACTGGTTGCACAGTACAGGTTGTTCCCACTGCATTACCTTTGATTCCTCTCCATCGGCTGCTTCACACTTTAGCCACTTAATGAGCACTACACATAATCACCTTATGATCTCAGACAGATAAGGCCTTTCATTTGGGGACTGTGCCACATGAAGACTACTAGGCCCTACTGGGCCATGATAGGTGCGACTGGACTATGGCAACAGTCTGTTTAGCAGGATTAGCAAAATAGGCTTTTAGACAATTACAAACCTTACAAAATGCCACGGGCCGAGTTGTGCAAATGTGAAAGTCTGAACACTTATGTCTCCAGTCCTGAGAAGACTGCACTGGCTTCCCATTGTAGCCCGTATTAAGTTCAAACTCTTGACTATCCTCCTTAAAACTCTTTGGCGCTCCTGGTCAAATTAATTTGTTCGTATGGCGGAGAGAAGGGACAAAACGCACCTTGCGTTTCTGCCACCTCCTTCCCCTCAACCATACAAACGCACCAGCATCTGCGCCAGCATGGTTGTTCATGCCGACGCAGATGCTGGAGATACCCATGGGGTCCGCGGGCATAAAGCAGGCGGCAGCATGTACAATTGAAATGCAACACTCCCCGTCTTTCTGTCATGCCACGGAGGGTTTTCTTTCCATTGAGAACACTGTGTATCATGTGTGCATGGTAAGTACGGATCCCAGTTGAAATGAAACCCTCCCCGACATGCAAGCATGTCGGGGAGGGTATCATTTGATTTGTGAGTGCTGCCTGCCATGCAAGCATGGCAAGTGGTGTCCACAAACAAAAGTAAATGCTGCCTGCCTGTAATGGGTCCCAGCCACCAAATTACACTTTTATAGAAAATGAGCCCCTTCATGGCATATCATCTGTTTATTTGAAAAAGAGGTGTTACTGGCATGCGGCCTCTAGGCCACAGAGCTTTGTAATGTGCCATACGCAGGTAATACTAAGATGGAAGCAATCAAGGGCGGATGGTCGATCTTGCACCATTATGGGTATTACATTATGGAACAGTCTTCTCTTGGGTATTAGAGGAACACATTTCTTACTGGAATGCAGAACTGTCTTGTTTTAGCCGAGGTTCTGTTGATCTCGCAGTGTTCTGACGCACGTTGGTGATCTCTATGAAGCACATTGGGTAGTAGCGCCAGTCCCAATAACATAAACATATTAGAGCGGTCCAACCATAATCAGGGTGCGGGACATGCTAAGGTGATATGCTCATCAAGGGGGAAACCACCATCCAGAATAGGACTGCAAGACTTATCCTTGGCCTGAAGCCCAGGGACGCATCTAGATCAGACGTTTCTCCAAGCAGGGAGTGGGGGGTAGATCTCTCGCTTCGGCAGGAGACTCCCTCTGGAACAGCCTCCCTGCCCATCTCTGACTTGAGCCAGACCTCCTTAAGTTCCGGAAGCTCCTCCTCCTCCCTCCCCTACTAGTCTCCTCCTGCTGCTGTGACTGGATGCCTGTGTCCCTTATGAGTTTCACTGGGGTCAGGCCCTCTTTCGTCCAGTCTTCCCCTCATGCCTTCCTACCAACACTTTGCTCGGGCACCCTTTCATGACTGGCCTCCTAGGCTGGTCTTCCCACACCCCTCACCTCTCCTCAACCCCTACCCCTGGCTCTTCCTTGCACTTACCAGCCTGGGCATCCCTTAGCACTTACGCAGCCCGTGGGGCTTCCTCCATCACCCTCGCCCTACCCCATCACTGGCCCTCTCCCACCCCCTGCACTTCTTTGATACTGCAGTTGCACGATCTGAATGTCACAGGGCCTAGTAGGACCGTTATTGTTGTTTCTCCTCTACCCCGCCTTCACCGTTTTTGTCTTGTGATGCCTGAAGATACTTCATGCTGTATAGATGCCATACAAACGCCCAATAAATAATATAAAAATAAATCCAGGGTGTGACCCTTATTGTGACTCAGTCCTCTGACCTTCTGTTAGAGACCTATATTATTAAGCATTTCCAGGAAAAGATCAGTGTCATACTTTTTTTGCCATTCTAAACAAAAGTTAAAGTCACATAATAAAATCATTCTGGAGCAAAGGAGGAGCAGTTGGGAGCTAAAAGTTGGTTGCACTAGAGAAGTGAGAACCTTTCACAGATGGACGGTACATCTATATATGATCACATGACTAACTAGAGTAGATCCCACATTGGGTATGGCCCCACTGGGATGGGCTACATGTATCTCTTTAATATGTACTGATCTTCTGGCAGTGTAGCTGCTGCCTGTGTTATCTTCTCTATCCGCTGCGATGGCTACATGCTGACTGGCAACATTCAGTGCAATGATGTTAACCTCATTCAGCCAGGTTTCAGAAACGCCTTAGAGGACCAATATGTGTGTGGATATGGGAACAAGAATAGGGTATCTATGGTTTGCTACAACCCTTAACAACCCAAACCCTAAAGCACTTGGTAGAGGGTTCTCAGAGCGAAAGAGCTTAGGCCAACGCTTCTAACGAAGCAAACTTGTGTGTGTGCACAGCTTTTGGCCGGGCCTCGTAGTCTACTGCAGTCAGCAGCTGTCTTAGAGGTATGTTTTACTTTCATGCCTTGCGGTTTTCGCCACCAGTTTTTCCACTTTACAGAGCAATAAATATCAGTGAAATTTTAGGACTTGTGGTCTTGAGGATGGACCTAGAAATGAGTAATGTCTGGGAGGACGTGGCGTGGGGAACAATTTGTTATATGAGGAAACAAGGGTCAGCCTTCATACTGGACATAGTTGTCCTATCACCTTGCATAACCTAAATCGTTTCCATCAGTTACTGTGTTCAATAATTTAAGAATTGAGGGTTTCCTGTGGTTGTCCTTTGTCACTCAGGTGTAGGCACCTCATTCCAAGCAAGCAGACACTGACCTGAAATGGCTTAGGTGTTATCCCCTCGCAGCTCATATGCCCACTCCGGTCACTTACAGGTGAGGCACCAAACAATGATCTCAAACTACACCCGGGCACAAAGGGCTACACCTGCAGAGTAAAATTTCCCTTCACTGACTAGGGAGCAACCTCAAGGTTGCAACTTTTGTTCAAAATCTTCAGAGCCTCAAAACCGCCCCTTTGTGGTTCCTCCTTCCCAATTCCAACTCCAAGTGCTGGAACGCCCTTCTTTGTTGGATTGGAAACATACGGGACCTTTACTCCCCCCCCATAGGCACTGATGCATATCATTGGCCAATCAATGGCAGATAGTCAACTCCCATGGCATCCCTCCCACATGCTCCATCAGCAGGATAGACTCGAATCAGTTATTTCAGTCACCGAACACCTGTTGGAGCTCCACCGGCACCACAATCATGGCCCATCTTCGGCCTTTACACGCGACACTCCAGCCACCCATTATTCAACCTGCGCACCAAGGGTCTTTTTGGGGTCGATTATAGCCAACGGTTCCCTATGAGAGTATGCATGTATGACTGATCTTCTATGTTTGCCACTCCCCCAAAAGAGATCTGCACTAAGCATGCCAAAATAAAACTTGGCAATAAATATTGTTTGCGCAGTTATGTGAAGATTGCTTAAAGGGTGCCAGGCCACCTTACCTGCGAATTGATCAGGCGAAGGGTGGTCTTCGTCCCCACATCATCCTTGTACCGGAGCACTGGTGCAGCATTAAACCGTAACACTGCGTCGTGGGCATCTGGAGTGATGGGTAGGGATGGCGTGGGTTGAGATGGAATCAGGATGGTAAAGAAAGAAATAGGATTTTATTATGTGTGAACTGGTGGCAGGTGCTAGCTCATATCAAACTAGTGTGAGTAGCATAGGGCACAGCACTATGTGACGTAGAAATGGACCACCATGGTTCAGTGTCTCGATTGAGCGTCCCAACACTGGAACCAGCTCAGTGAATGCCACTAGTCAACAATAACCACAGCGGAGTAATGGGAAAGCGGGAGGGTCAGCAGATCAGGATGTGGGTGGAAGGCATCTGGGATTATTGAAAAAAGCTGAGTATTAAGGGACAAGCTAGGGGGTGGGAGACTATGCCAGTGAGAATGGTAAATAATATGACTCACATATTGAGAGCCAGAGAGAGAGAGGGAGAAAGAACACGAGAGAATCAGAGAGAATAAGAGAGAGAGAGAGAGAGAGAGAGAGAGAGAGAGAGAGAGAGAGAGAGAGAGAGAGAGAGTCTTTGCCTTATGGTAGGTATTGACCCTGGAACAGTGGTGGGTTTTTATGTCTCTTTATTGTTTTTTTTTTAGAAATAGAAACAGCTGGGTCGGTGAGATGTTGCCCTTGTGTTATGCTCCACTTGCTTTTGTTAAACAACTAGGCTACCACTAATATAATGTGGAACATTTAATACAGTGAGGACATTTACGCGACCCTTAAGCGTTGTGGTCCTCATGTGTATATCATTGCCCACTTTCAATCACATTCATTTGTGATCTATATGATGAAGAATACAAAGAATGGCTTGTGGTCACTGGATCTAAGATGGTTACAGTTTGCATTATGACTGAGTAGGTCTAGAAGAGAAATAATGCTTGGCTGTGCATGCTAGGTGCACATACCCTGAAGGTGCATGTTCAATGCAAATACACACGAAGGTGCATGCTGAGTGCAAATACCCAAAAGGTGCATGCTCAGTGCAAATACCCAGAAGGTGCATGCTCAATGCAAATACACACAAAGGCGCACCCTCATTGCAAATACCCCGAAGGTGTATGCTCAATGCAAATACCCCACAGGTGTATGCTCAGTGCAAATACCCCAAAGGTGCATGCTCAGTGCAAATACCCCAAAGGTGCATGCTCAATGCAAATACCCCGAATGTGCATGTTCAGTGCAAATACCCACAAAGGTGCATGCTCAGTGCAAATACCTAAAAGGTGCATGCTCAGTGCAAATACCCCAAAGGTGCATGCTCTATGCAAATACCCACGAAGGTGCATGCTCTATGCAAATACCCACGAAGGTGCATGCTCAGTGCAAATACCCCAAATGTGCATGTTCAGTGCAAATACCCACAAAGGTGCATGCTCAGTGCAAATACCTAAAAGGTGCATGCTCAGTGCAAATACCCCAAAGGTGCATGCTCTATGCAAATACCCACAAAGGTGCATGCTCAGTGCAAGAACCCCGAAGGTGCATGCTCAGTGCAAATACGCCAAAGGTGCATGCTTAGTGCAAATACCCCAAAGGTGCATGCTCAATGCAAATACCCACAAAGGTGCATGCTCAGTGCAAATACCCCAAAGGTGCATGCTCAATGCAAATACCCTGAAGATACATGCTCAGTGCAAATACCCCGAAGGTGCATGGTCAGTGCAAATACCCCAAAGGTGCATGCTCAGTGAAAATACCACAAAGGTGCATGCTCAATGCAAATACCCTGAAGGTGCACGCTCAGTGTGCTAATGCAGTGTGCCTTGCAACGTGGGGGCTGAATCCCTGCCAGTGCTTTCAGAGCCTAGTGCAGGCATTTACCTCCATGGAGTTAGTTCATGGAATAAATGCCCTTTGCAAAACTCTAAAGCTGACCCTGTTATTAGGGCAGATCAGCACTTCATTTCACAGGCAGCCGTCTGGCAACTGTCCCCTAAACATTCTGAAGCTTAGTTTCCTTACTGAACCCACCAGAGGTAGCCCCTGTTCTCTTTCTAAAAGTCCCTTGCAAGCGCTGCTCCTTCCTTAAGAAGGGATCTGCTCCATCAGCCCACCCTCCCCTGAAGGGGAATTTTAACAGACCACCTCACTAATACCCGGTACCACCCACCGATGCGTGAAGCCAGAGGATGGATTTCGTGGGCGGTCCCAACCCCTCGGCGGCCTCAGGCAGTCTGCAACCTTCTTCTGCTGCCTCACGCCAGGGCGCTTGTCCCCTCTAATCCCTTCCATCTACTACTAGATGTGATGCCCATTACACACAACCTGAATAACAGTGACTACTAACGTTTCCCCTCAAAATCTTTTCCACACATTACAATCCCACCACAAAATATTTACTTTACAGAGCATTTACTGTTCATTTACACATATAGACTAATATAAATAAACATACAACAGACAAACACACGCATGGACATAATGCTTTATGTCACAATAGTTTGACCTCTGCAATCACTCACCCCCTAATAGTTCCTTCATGGGACTGTTTTGGGCAATGCTGCATGGGCATCCCACAAGCGAGGCAGGGTAACTGCTGTTACCATCGGCAGCTGGGAGTGGGGCAGCCCCAACCTCCCCGCACCTGCTCCTCTAACCCGCCCCCAGCTACGGAGACACGCAGTCTCGGCAGCACAAAAGCCACGGAAGGGTAAGGTGCGAACAGCCATCGCACCCTTCCTCCAAACAGCAAGGTGCTAAGCGCCATAAGGAAAACAACCATCAGGCAGGGCCCAGGTTCAAAGATCTGCCCCCACCAGGGGGTCAGACAGTCGGCTATCCGGCCGGGGGCTGCGACAACAGCAGCCCCCAACACATACACAACAAAGACCTAGGGCCTCCCTGGGTCCTATAAATGAGAGCAGCATGCTCAGAGTAAACACAATCTGTTTGTGGACCCTGAACGGGGACCCAAGCAAACAGGAGGTTCACTGCTTACTCAGTGTCTTCCAAATCGTCTTGCTTCTTTAGCAAATCTTTGAAGTTCGCTTTACATCGCATTGTTTTTTTCCTTCCTGAACATTGTACTGTTCAAAGCAATTCATGCAGCTTTAACGAAGTAAGAAGCGGCAACCGAATCCCAGCGCGGACGCTGTCAACGTCAACATTTTCGGCATAGAACGAAAAGCGAGCGGCGAGCCTGTCTAAAACAAAACAAACAAAGACGCGTGCCACGGAATCATCCCCAAAACCAGTGCGAACGAAAGAGAAGCGGCACTCGACCAGCACGGCGCGGACGGCTTCCGATTCAACACTTTACAGTTGAGCCATCGCGCTGGGGCTACGAGGGAGGATAAATAGACATCTATGTCCAAAAAAGATACAATTTATTGTTTATCTGTCTTATAACGCCGGAACTCCCGCGTTATAAGACAGACGGGGCAAGATAACACAAACCAGAATCACAAACCAGCCTGGGAGCTCGTCTTTGCTTGACAGCCACGCAGAGCTGACGAACACAGTTCCAAGCTCGGCGGGCCCAAAGACTGCAGAATTAAAATAATTTCTGTAATATTGCAGGGCGACCTCACAGCGAAACCAATTATTTAAATCCAGTTAATCAAGCCTGGGGGCTGCCCAATTTTCTGAAACCGGGCAAGAAGGCACCAGTCAGCAGTTACCCAGCACGGGCAGCAAATAGAACAGGTGCAAAGAACTCGCCGATAACGATTTAACTCCTTGATACAACCCCTTTTTCTTTTCCCTATAACAGGCATATAAAAACATGGGGCCCAAACGGAAAACACGGGCACTTTCAAAACCGGCGCAGAAGCCCACATCACCACAACTGCTAGTAGCCATTGGAGCGGCAGAGCACTACGGATGGGCATGGGTTAGAGAAAACATGTACGGCCTACCCAGGGAAGGAATTACCAGCCCACCCAGCCACGATGAGGTTTCTGCACCATTAAAAAGAAGAAACATTTCTGAAGATGCCAGAAAAGGTACCAAAAAATTGTCAAAACTATGCGAGAATGTAGCGGAATTACAGCAACTAATGGTAGAAATAAGGGGGAAACAGATGCCGCCCACAAGGGAACCCCCAAACCCCCCCATCGCAATAGAACCTAGTATAATGGTTGTCAACACTACTGATAACAATCCCGTCACAGCAAGTACAGCAGTTGCCAATAGCGCCCACACCTATAAATACAACAGCCTCCACAACTCCAGCAACTGATCCAACAGGTGCCCTAAAAGCATGGACAACACCAGGCACAGACAACACGGGCGCGACAGGGACAACCGGCAGCAATACAACTGACATTGTAACAATCTGTAATGCGCAATTAGAACAAAAAATGAAATCTTTCCAAACAGAGATATTAAATAGATACAAAAGATGCCTGGCATGGAACATTGATACCACAATCAAAGAAGCCATATGGGCCAAAGAATTTATAGAAATCTTTTCCCTAATAGAAGCACAGCGCAAAGGGAAAGACGCTTTCAGAGACCCCAAAAAACTAGAAGAGAAAGCTATTGCCAGAAACTCCCAGGTCGAACAAAACTGGGACAACTGGTTACAGGCTTTTGCCATTTTAGCAACAATATATGAAGAAAAATTCCCCATGGACGGTAGGAAGATCTGGGCATACGTTGATAAAATAAGGGAAGTAAAAGTAACGCAGAGGGGGAAGACATGGCTTGCATACGACATCAGATTTAGTAGGAGCATGTCAGAAAGGCTGGCTATTGAGTGGGATGAAGTCCAGAACGATTTATACACCCTCAACACGAACCTCCCCAGGAAGAAGATAGCATGCATTTTTCTTCCAAAAATAGCAAAATTTCACAAGTAAGCAAATCCCATGACAATGATAAATCCAAATAAGGGGAGCAGCCCTTTCGGAAGAACCAGCCTTGGGCGGCTAAATATAATGCCAGACAGAACAAACAGCAGGCTGTCAAATACAACATCCCATGCAGATATTTTGGGACAAACCAGTGTACATGGGGCAAAGAATGCTGGTACAAACACGCCTGCACAAACTGCAACGGCGACCATGCAGCAAGCAACTGCACCAGACTACCAGCCAAGAAAGAATGATATCCCAGTTTTAGAACCAGGACGAACGCCCCTCAACCCGGGCAATTTCAGGGACTCCCTAAACAGCTACCCATACTAGGAAACCAGCAGGATAATATCGCAGGGTTTCACCAAAGGGTTTGTCATCCCATTTAAGGGCACTGGGTCACAATACATCCCGATGAACCTAAAGTCAGCCAGGGACAACCCCCAGATAGTGGAAACCAAAATCAAGAAAGAACTGCAACTGGGCAGGGTAGCAGGTCCCTGGGACGCCATGCCCCTAAAGGAATTTTTTAATATCTCCACTAGGCCTGGTCCCCAAAAAAGAACCTGGGAAAATGAGACTAATCCACCACCTATCCTACCCTAAAGGCCAGTCTTTAAACGACGGCATTTCCCACACATAGAATCCGCAGTATCTTACACGCATTTCCAAGAGGCGGTAAGGCTCATACAAGAGTGCGGCTGAAACGCCTTGATGGCCAAGTTGGACATCGAATCTGCTTTCAGACTTCTGCCAGTCCACCCAGAGTCACAGCGGTGGCTAGGTTTCACTTTTAACAACAAATTCTACGTATATAGATGCCTCCCCATGCGGTGCGCAGTATCCTGTGCACTATTTTAACAATTCAGTTCCTTTTTTCAATGGGCTTTCCTAAAGCAGAGACCGGGGACAAAAATAGTACATTATCTAGATGACTTCATGGTCATAGGGCCACCAAACTCCAAGGAATGCGGCCGGGCTTTAGCAAAACTAGAGCACATGGCCGCGCAGTGGGGAATTCCCCTAGCGAAGGAAAAAAACACCAAACCAGACACAAACATAATTTTTCTGGGCATCGAAATAGACTCAGCAAAGGGACTCTGCAGAATCCCCAAAACAAAAATATCAGAACTCCTGGCAAAAATACAAAATCTTATAATGAGAGAAAAGGGGACTGTAAAGGAAATACAATCCTTAGCAGGCAGCCTCAATTTCGCATCCAAAATAATACCTCAAGGGAGGATATTTTCCAGAAGCTTGGAGTTCAAAATCAAATCTCTCACCAAACCACACTTTCATATCCGGCTAGGCAGAGAGGTGAAACAGGACCTGGAAACATGGGAAAATTCCTCAGAGATTTCAACGGGTCTTTACTTTGGCGAACGCCTTTAAATGCCCGGTCAAACAGGGTCCTATACACCGACGCAGCTGGGAGCAAGGGGTTTGGAGCCATACTAGACTCTGAATGGGTGGCAGGACACTGGCCCAATTCATGGCAAGCAGCAGGGTGGACAAGAAACATCACCCTACTAGAAATATTCCCCATCTGGCTAACATTACACATCTGGGGCAGGCGACTAGCGAACACGGAACTTTTGATCTGGTGTGATAACATGGCTGTAGTGGGCTCCATAAACAAAAGGTCTACGAAATGCCCTTTAGTATTAAAGGTTTTACGAGCCATTACAACAGTCACATTACAAGGAAACATTGTCCTCAAAGCCAAGCACATTTCAGTGGCAGATAATAACATTGCTGATGCCTTATCTTGTTTCCAGTGGACAAGATTCCGAGAGCTAGCGCTGCACGCCCAAGAACAGATGACGCCAATACCAGCAGAATCCTGGGCAATAATGGGAAGACAAGAATAACGGCATCAACGCCAATGCCAGAGAGCACAGGCCGGGATGCCCAACGAAAACCAGGCACCTCTAAATCGGGTACCAACAACACATCGGCATCAACGCCAGCACCAGACAGTGCAGACCGGGTTGACCAATACAAAGCAGGCACCTCTAAAAGGGGTGCCAGCAACACATTGGCATCAACGCCTGCGCCAGAGAGCCCAGGCCGGGATGCCCAACAAGAATCAGGCACATCAACAACGGGTGCCAACAACCTCACAGGCTTCCTGACGGAGATGGCAGAAAGGGCGGTGACAAGCACCACGGCAACACAGTACAGTAAGTGTTTGCAAACAGTATTTAAAGCCACAGGTGTAAACCACATAGAACTAATAACTATTAAAGATATAGAAGTATTTTTAAAATGGGCCCAGGAACAAGGTTTCAAGAGGGATTGGGCTAAAAGACACCTGGTGGCAATTTCATACTTTATAAAAATACGGGGCGATTCAGACCCCACTCAGAACGCCCTCATCTCTTATGCAATGAAGGGATAGGGCAGAATAGAGGGTCCGCAAGTGGACACACGCTGACCCCTTGATTTCAGCAAACTGTTGCAGATAGCAAGCCATTTAGAAGCCATATGTTGGCACCCATACGAGATAATGTTATTTAAAACATTTTTTTTAACCTACTTCGGGGCTTTCCGGGTAGGAGAGCTCATCGCTCCAGCACCAAGGCCACAAACGGCCTGGGCGTCATGGAAATCAGGGTGAGACAAGAGAGTATTAACATAGAAATGCAACAATCGAAAACGGGTGCAAAAAGAACCAACAATATTTGTTGCATCGGTGAGGCAACAAACTGCCCAGTCTGCATCACCAACCTCTATTACGCACAACGACCCAAAGTGGGGGGGGGGGGTTAATCCACAAGGATGCATCGGCCCTAAACCGCTACCAATTTAATGGAGTGCTGATAAAAGCAATCAGCAGAGCAGGGTGGGATCCCAAACAGTTTGGCACGCATTCCTTCAGGATAGGTGCCGCCACTGCAGCATGGCAAGGAGGTTTAGCTCCGCAACTACTAAAAAACATAGGGGGATGGAAGTCAGACTGTTATAAAAGATATATCAGACAGAAAATTGATATAACCATCCACCCTAAAAAATGTCTTTCTTTTCCCTACCTCCCACCACCACAGAACGACAGGCGAATTGAGGACCACACTCCGATCAGCATGATTAGTTGGTCACTCATTCGTTTTCAGGACAGGCAGATGGGCAGAAGAGACTAAAGAAGGGCCACCTTTCAGAAATTCCATTACTTCATGGTGGGGATACAATGGCCTATGTTGGGCGGACGTCCACGAAACAATAACAGAACTGGTGACATACAGGGACCCCCCAGAATTTCCTGATCATTCACCTAGGGGGCAACGACCTAGTCAACACAACCAGACGCATCCTATGAGAAGAAATTTGCTCCTCCCTAGCAGGCATTTCGCACAATTGGAGGGGTACCGAAATATACTTCTCAGCCATCTTACCAAGAAAGAAATGGCTAGGGGCCAACTGCTACAAATCTATAGACATATCCAGAAGAAAACTGAACAAGACTATAGAGAGATTCTGTATGACAAGAGGACTGGGTTTCATAAAACACCCAGCCATTACACTGGGCAACCCAGATCTTTTTCTCCACGATGAGCCAGGGCATGGAGCATTTCTTTTGGGAAATCAATACAACACTCACTCACAGGGGGTGTCTCTAGGGCATACTCTTGGGAGAACACGACCAGCCGGCAACCTGCCCGTGTGTGGCGGCACGGGTCCGAGGGGGTAACCTCAGGACCCGGTGCCCAAAAGTATGATACCATAATGATATGTGATATTGTTATTGTCATAACCCATATCTGTACAATAAAATCCTACGGCCTTTTATTGCCAACACTTGAAACAAGTTGTGAGCCTATCATTATGGGTGAGGGTTTGGGGTTCGGCCATTACTAATGCATGCATATGGGTTCAGAAGTTAGAGTGTGGCTGGGTAAGGGACCTGCCCCTTCCCCTTAATGGTCTTGGGGCCTGGTCCCATTGTTCTTCCTTCTTGGAGGCCCCGTCAGCCACGTGGGGTCACCCGAAATCACTGCTCCAAGCCTGTGCCTCAAAATGCCTTTGGGCGGCCCCATGAGTGGGTGAGGGCTCGCCCGCACTCATCACTATGTCCCTACAGAACATCTGATATTGACGGGCCCCATAGCCCAACATCACTGCAGTGACCCACGGCCCAGTCACATCTTCAGGGTGGCCACTTTTGCCATCTTCTGGGTGAGTGCCCATGCCCTTGGGGGCCGTCCATGCCACTGCACACCCTGAGGTGCCATCTTAAATCCAGGTGGTATCCATGTTGTCATTGGGGTGCCGTCCTGCTCACTGACGTGCCTGCAGCCTCTCGAGTCTTCGGGCCCACCACCTCTACATTTCTGCATTGCATCAAAGGGACACAGGGGACCAGCTGCTTCTCTTCCCCCAGGAAGCTTTACAGTGGAAGCCTGGGGCTTTTCATCACCAGGCTTCACCGGGCTCCCTTATGGTGCAGCTTGTGACTTACTTTCACCGCTGCAGGACGCTCTTTTCCTCCCAGGCTGCCTGGCATGCACGACCTGAGAGGATTTCTATGGTCCACTCGGGGCAGCTCTTCAACCGAGGCACCACCACAAATGCTGCCTGTAGCCATATAATGTAGATGGACCCAGGGACATAATTTCACCAAAATGCCAGGGGTAGAGGAAGTGACATCACATGGCCATTGACCTCTGATGACATCACAGGAAGTCATGTCATTTGACCCCACCCCAAAGTGACATCATGGGAAGCGATAAAACACAACCTTTCACCTAGCATTGTATAGAATTACAGAAAGACAAATTATTTGTTATTCCTATTCTTTCTTATTTAGGGTCACGGGTCAAAATGTTACACATGTGAAACTCCCTGTTTTTTTAAGAGGCCTCAACAAAAATGCCAGCCACTCCAGAAACAAAGAGCCACATTGCACTGGCCACAGCCCAGGAGCTACAATGTAAAAAAAAATACAAAACGGGCAGCAAGGGAGACTACAGGGGTAGCAAGGGAGACCTCAGGGGTCACAGGTGTGACCCCTGGCGACCTCCTTAAATGATATCCCTGGATGGACTCATCCGGGTTGCCCCACAGGTGACATGGCCCTGTGAGTGTCCGGGCTTCTCCGGCCATACAGCCTGGGAAATGTACGATCGGACCAAGAAAAAAAAGTCTGACTGTAAAAAAAAGTCCGAAAATGCATACCACCAAAGGTCCGAACACTAAAAGTTCGAACCTTTAGTGACATGCATTATAGGTAAGTAAAAAAATGGGGGATACTGGGGTGTCCCCCGCAACACCCCGCTCACTATACTGTGTGGTATAGTGAGCGGGGTGTTGCGGGGATCAGCCCTGCAGCACACCCGAGAAAAAAAAAAGTGGGGGCTGTGGGGGTGTCCCCTGCAGTCCGTATACTTCACAGTATAGTGAGCGGGGGTTGCGGGGGAAAACTTTGCAGCTGCCCGTAAAAAAAAAGAAAAAAAAGAAAAGGAGCCTGCGGCGCTATACTGTGTGGTATAGTGAGCGGAGTGTTGAGGGGGACAGCCCTGCAGCACACACGAGAAAAAAAACAAAAAAAGCAGGTGGGTGCGGGGGTGTCCTCCGCAGCCCGTATACTTTACAGTATAGTGCGCAGGGGTTGCGGGGGAAAACCTTGCAGCTGTCAGTAAAAAACAAAAGGAATGGTCCCTGCAGCGACGGTTCCCGAAGGGACACAACGTGAAGAAAAGGTAAGTAGGGTTTGTTTATGTTGGGATTGTGGGTGTGTTGAGGGTGTGGGTGGGGGGTGTGTTGTGGGTGTGGGTGGGGGTGTGGGTATGTAGTGATTTGTAGTATTTGTTTGCATGAGAAATGTATGAACTTTTGGTGGTGCGTACATTTCCCATGCGACCTTTTCCATCACAGACTTTTCCGTGATGGAAAAATCACGCAGATCCACAGCCCGGGCCCACTGTTACTAAGAGGGGCGCCTGCCACACGCAGTGCGGCATGAAAAAGTTCCTTAGGCCCTGGAAGATTGCTCAAGACCGCTGCAACACCAGGGAGTTATTTCCTTTTCTCTCCCCACCTTTCTTCCACTTCCCATTCTTGTTTCTTCCTTTTTTCTTCTCTGCTCTACTCTACCCATTCTCTAAGGTGTTTACCCTTTTTCAAAACCCTTGCATTCTTTTCCCGCCTGCCAAGCCCATTCTTCGGCAGCGAGTTCTGTTCCTTTGTTTTCTTTTCCTTTTTCTGCAACATTCTATCCAGCCCTTGGTGGGCTGAATTGCCTAATCAACAACTCTAACACGCGCACACACACACACGCTCTACATAAAATAAAGTATGTTATTCGAACCCCTGGTGTCTGTGTCTTTATTCCTGGGTTTCCCTTAGGGGAAAAGTACGTAGGCCTTTCTAGCCGGGCCTTATAGGGGTAAGGTGTACACATAGTTACCATTTTGGGATTATAGGCTTTATGAGCACATGGTTATCTAGCGGTAAAACACCAGACTGGAAACTACTGCAGATTGCAGGAGGAAATTAGGAAACAGTCCATCTCATGCTACACTCCAGTCCTCTGGAACACCATTCGGGTAGCAATTCAGACTGCTCCGAATTGCCTTGAGTTTAGTAAAGGACTGAAGACCTTGCTCTTCCAACAACACTTTGGTGCAACCTAGATTTCGGCTATCTTCTGCACACTCCCATCTGTAGTTTGTACTGTGGTAATTACTACTGATGTTTTCTTGATGACTTGTTAAAATCTTATTATCATTGTTTGCTCTAGTCTATGGCGTGCACAGTGCTACGTTCCTCCTGAACAAGGTTCATTCTATAAAAATACATAATTATAGCATAAAAGAAATCATAAAACGTGTTGATGTTTGTAATCAAGTAAGAGACATCCATAATTGTCATTTTTCTGGACATGTGATCGAGAAGTTCTGAGCTTCAACGCCACCCTATTCTACTCTGCAACTATAGTAATCCTGTAAGGGGGGGCTCTTGTCCACGGTTTAGGGTGTGCTGAATGTCTTGTCCTAACCGACTGGCAGAGCAGTGTCTGGCCATCGGTGCTGGATCTGAGGCAGTGATTTAGGTTAAGGTCCATGTACCCTGGGAGACCTGCGTTTGGGTCGTACCGCTGGGAAGGCAAGAGGTGGTGCATGTTAGGATTCAGGTGAAATGGTAGAGTAATGTCCGGCTCCCAGCATGGGAACAGCAGTGAGTGGCTTAGCAGTACTAAGGTATTTATTCAGTTTGGTAGCAGCTCTCCCTCCTGTGGAAAGTCAAGCCCCCCCCCCACCAGACAGCTTTAGAACAACTGTCCTATCCCACCTGGATGGGGGCAATGCGCTCCTTGAAGGCCTCCTGCGTGCCTCTGCAAAGTGTCCTACACATTGCGGCACACCTCATCAAGGGTCTATGCAGATACAAACACATCACCCCGGCCCTCATCAACCTTCACTGGCTCCCACTGCATCCACAAATCACTGTCAAGTCTTGCTGCATCATCTGTAAGGCAGTCGCCCTCAAGTCACCCAGCTACCTCGCAGAGGAACTCAGCATCTCCGGCGAACAGCGCACCACCAGAAGCCAGGAAACATGCGGACTTGAAATCTGCTGCTGCATAAAGGAAAGGACCAGAAAACAAGCCGTCTCTTCCTACTCCCCAAGACTATGGAACCTCCTCCCTATCAACATCAAACTCGCCCCACCCTCCTACAATTTAGAAAAGAACTCAAGACACACCTCTTCAAATAGTCTCTCCTCCTCAACACATCACGTCGCCGCCCATGTCACCTGACTTACTAGACGCCGTTGGTGCCTCTCCTCTTCAACACCCTGTAATGCTGTACCCAATCTCTGTGCCCCTCTGTAACCTACCCCTCCATATATATGTTCTTTTGTTACTGCTGAAAAGTGCTCCTTTTTGCATCTGTACTGTTGTATACCTTCGTAAAGAGCTCCGTTGTGTATATGTATTGTATACCACTGTAAAGCACTCCGTTGCTTCTCGAAGCTAAGTACGCGCTCAAGAAATACCATAATATAATAATAATATTTGTTGGCCTAGACATGATCAGCCAACAGGTCAGCATTTACAGGCGGACTCCTAGTGTATCTTACCTATTTCCGCACCAAGGTTGGACTTCTGGATGGATCCAGCTGAAGACACCACTGCACATTTCTTCAAGGGCCCAAGTTCTTCTGAGATGTTTTTCATAGGGAGATATGTCGTCAACTCTACTGTGTCAAGGGGTCCCAGGTGGGCCTGGAGTGTCTCCACCCTTGCCTTCTCCTTCAGCAGGCAGAGCAGCTCATTCCCAACAGGCCATGCTTTGCCACTGCCCCAGCTCTGCTCACTCCGCACTACATTGTACTTGTTCATGGCCCGGTAGTTGAGGAAGACTTTCTGCAACCGCTTATTCAGTTGACCAGAGGACATCTTCTCATTCCAGACAGCCCAGTGAGACGGTCTCCTGGGGGATTCCCGCCAGTAGCTGACACTCTCTGTTTTCTGTTGACCCCCTGAAAACAGAGCTATTAACCCAGAGAAAAGGCGAGTTACACCATGGAACCAGCCACCCCACCACGCCTCGGGTGCCTTCCTTGTCATTTTCTCAGGGGCTGCTGGGTAGTGACGATTGGCCGTAGAAGTCACATTTGTGAGAACGCCATTGGATCCACTAGCGTATGCCATGCTGGTGTTCTCGCCAGTTGTGGGGTGTGTGTTGCGGAGAATCTGCATGATGGGGGTCTTCATGGTTTCCACACGGGGTCGTTGGCGTGTCATCCGCATCACGCTGTCCTGGAGCATTAATCCTGTCTCTAAGCACACCAGGTAGAGAACGGCCAAGCACAGACATGAGAAGGTAACGCAGACGCACCCGAGGCTGACTCGTCGTGGGGCACTCATGAGCCATCTCAGGAGAGGCATTGCTGATCCTGGTGTAGCCCAGGGCTCCCTGAGAAACCTGTGAAGGAAAGGAAAAGGCATTCAGTGATGGATTTCAATCTCACACCCCAACAGCAACCAATTTGAGTGATTAACATAACAGCAAGAGACCTCAAATACTCATGCAGCACAATGGAACCTCACTGATTAAGCACTAATAGGGGTATCTCAATGCCTGGAAGTATAGAAAGCATCTCAGTTGCCTTACCCAACAGTAAGGTACCTCAAGAGTCCACAGCCGATGAAACAGATCTTAATAGCTTACCCCAGTAGCAAGCGAATTCCATAGATCCCCCAAGACAGAGAGCGCTCATAGCCTCACCCCAACAGTATAAGCCCTCAAGGGTTCAACCCCCTATAAGTGAAGCACCTCAACATTTTGTCATAGCAGTGTGAGCCCTAAAGTCTCTCCTGAAAGGTAGGAACCTGAAGTTCTCATTCAAACAGTAAGAGACCGCTAAGGGTCACCAGGCAATAGTCATACATTCAGATGTGCAATCCTTTCACCAATGGCTTGTCTGCATGGAGTGCTATAAACCAGGTGAATGTCCTTATAGTTTGGTGGTAACGTGAGCACTGAGATTGGCAGTAGGAAGGCACAGAGGTTATACCTCAGCAGCGGGGGTTTGTGCTGCACTGAACTATGAGTTGGAAGGAGGGGTTTGAGGACCAGTGAGGTCACCAGGGGCTTATCAACCATGGACGGATTAGAGTTTTGAAGGTCTGTGGCGGGGCGCAGCTTTAGTATGGTTTAGTGGTCGGTAGAGGTTTACTCAAGTTCCACTGGGATTGTGGGAGTACTGGCCCCACGAGCTCACCCTCAAGACTAAGGTTCCCCGGGATCTCACCTTTAAGTGTAAAGTCATGGATATCTCACCCTCAAGAATAATGGACCACAATGAGCTAACGTTCAGGAA
Organism: Ambystoma mexicanum; assembly: GCF_040938575.1. Classification (NCBI taxonomy): domain Eukaryota; kingdom Metazoa; phylum Chordata; class Amphibia; order Caudata; family Ambystomatidae; genus Ambystoma; species Ambystoma mexicanum. Next base: position 228,535,517 of record NC_090921.1, on the reverse strand, counting down.
TAGGGGACCCCAATGACTCACCCTCAAGAGGGCGGGCCCTCAATGATTCGGAGAATAAGGCAACTTAGTGGCCCACCCTCAGGAGCAAGGGACATCGGATGCAAACCATTAAAGGAGAGTAACTCCAGTGGCTCCTTGCCAAGTTCAAGGTGCATGGGGGAGCGCAAGAACTAGTGAGGAATAAGGGGCCCCAATGACTCACCCTCAAGAGTAAGAAATTAGAAAATTGATGGTTTCTCAACAGTAAGGGACCGCAAGGAGTCAATTTTGCAAGTACGTGACCTCAAAGACTCATCTTAAACAGTAGAGTACCTCAAAGTCGAGAGGAGGGGCAAACAATTAGATGTAATCATCACTCTTCCTTTCCCTTACACGTAAAACAAGCAGATCAGGAACAGGCGTGGTTCAAGCTCGCCTGTGAGACAGGGAGGGGCAGCCATTGCACATGCAAGCTTACCTCCTACACATCGGCCGGCTCTAGCCGTCCCCGCGTTGTTCACGCAAGCAGGACCAGGGAGGCAGGAAGTCGCCAACCCAAGGAAGACGCAGGGCAGCATCAACAGCGCGGGCTCAGCTGTGACACAGGTGCACATCAGTACAAGCAGACCTCACCACGAGAGCAGCTGCATGCCAGACAGCGGGCAGCATGCAGGCGAAGCACGCGCCGCCTCGGCACGGCAGGCTAACTGCATGCGGGCATCGCGAAGTACACACACGCACGTGTTCCGCCCGTGTCAGCAGACGGGCAGAGAAGGGAGGGCTCTGCCTGGGCAGATGGGACCCCGGGAACCAAGGTGTGAGGGTGAAGGGCACGCGAAGGAGAACCACAGGCAGTGGCCAGGCTAAGGTAGCGGGGAGAACAGCGCCTGCGCTGCTACTCACCTCCCCCCGCGGCCCATGCCACGGCTGTGGGTGAATTCCTGAGGGATAGGTGCCGTGCTGCCAGGCTCCTGAGGGACTGCTGCTGCCAGGCACGTGGCGCAGAGGAAGAGGGGAGCACCAGGAGACCGCAGGGAGTTGGGGTGTGGGGAGGGGTCACGGGTGACACGGGTAGAGATGCAGGCGGTGCAGTGCTGAGGATGGTGTGAAGGGTGTGAGTGGAACGGGATCAGCAAACAGCAGCAGGAGGAGGAGGAGGGGGATGCGCGGTACATGTGACAGTCCTGGGGAAGATGCAGGATGCTGCAAAGCACCTACCGTGGCGTCACATGACCTGCAGCAGCAAAGCGGGAGGGGGTGGGGGGAAGAGGGACCAGAAGACCACGCTGGGGGAGGGGGCGGCAAAGGCAAGAAGGGAAGCGAAACCACCAAAGGGAGCGGACGTAAAGAATAGAGAGCGGTATACTGAAAGAGGTCCAGGGAGGTAGGGGGCGGGGTGGGGGCAAGCAAGGAGGAGGGTGGGGACCCCTTAAAGGAAGAGGAAGGATCAGAGATAGAGAGCGCCTCGGGGACGGGGTTCAGCAATCACAGGGCAATAGGAAATAAGACACACAGGGATGAAGACAAGGGGGGCCACAGTGATGTGGACGGACAAAGGGGCGACCTGAGATGGGGATGGGGGCTAAGGAATAGAAAGAGGAGCGCAACACAGAGGAGGAGGAGGGGCTCACAGATGGGACGGGGGAGGGGGATAAGGAACTGCAAGGTGACCAGAGGAACCGTGGAGGTAAAGAGCAGGGAGAAGGCCACAGAGAGGCAGGGGAATATTTCAGCAGGCAGAGGGACGAAGAACAGAGATGCCCAAAGAGGGGTCCAGACAGCAAGGAGGCGGGGTTACAGGCCAGGGGTAGGAACACAGCAAGGAGCCGGCGCTCAGAGGGGCGGAGAGGCTAAGGGGTGGAGGTAGGATCACAGATAGCAATGTACAGTCGTATATGTACACACACACACACACACACACACTTATTTGTGTGTGTTTGTGTGTTTGTATGTAGACCACTGGTTGCCAACACTGTTGGCAGCCGCTCATGAATGCCAACAATGCTTGTATTTTCATTGCAGCACAGTTCCTCTCATTCCAACAAGCCGTGTGCCCCCCTCTGGGCATCACATCAGCCAGACTCACCTGGGATAGGAGGGGCCTCACCACAGATTTAAGACCACTGCTCTAGGCATCTATTCATGTATTTAATATAGAGCCAAACATCCCACGGTGAGGCTTCAGGGAGTTTGGCGAGCGGTGTAGGAGGCAAAAAAGACGGGTTTTATGAGCTTTGGGAAGGTCGGAGGTCGAGCGAAGAGTGGCAGGTAGATGGTTCCAAAAGGAGGCGCCCAGCTCTGATGCACTTAAGCTTCGAGGCGGGGTGAGCGGAAGGGGTGACAGGCAAGGGATTATCCAGCGTTCCAAGAGTGGGGGGGGGGGTGAGGGCGAGCCACGAAAAAAGTCCTGTAACTTTTCCCTCCAAATACACCTTGGAAAATGAATGCCAAACTGACACACAATCATTCCTTCCACTTGACACTTTACCCTCTCCCTGCAACATTCGGACAAGAGTGGGACATGGAGCTGTGTGCTCCTGCTCTGAATCTGGCTCTGCCCCTTATTGGGCCTGCAGTGCAGTCAGCGGCCTGGAGTGGGACATGGAGCTGTGTGCTCCTGCTCTGCATCTGGCTCTGCCCCTTATTGGGCCTGCCGTGCAGTCAGCGGCCTGGAGTGGGACATGGAGCTGTGTGCTCCTGCTCTGCATCTGGCTCTGCCCCTTATTGGCCTGCAGTGCAGTCAGCGGCCTGGAGTGGGACATGGAGCTGTGTGCTGCTGCCCTGCATCTGGCTCTGCCTGTTATTGGGCCTGCAGTGCAGTCAGCGGCTTGGAGTGGGACATGGAGCTGTGTGCTCCTGCTCCGCATCTGGCTCTGCCCCTTATTGGCCTGCCGTATAGTCAGCGGCCTGGAGTGGGACATGGAGCTGTATGCTCCTGCTCTGCACCTGGCTCTGCCCCTTATTGGCCTGCAGTGCAGTCAGCGCCTGGAGTGGGGGCCTGGAGTGGGACATGAAGCTGTGTGCTCCTGCTCTGCATCTGGCTCTGCCCCTTATTGGGTCTGCAGTGCAGTCAGCGGTCTGGAGTGGGACATGAAGCTGTGTGCTCCTGCTCTGCATCTGGCTCTGCCCCTTATTGGGTCTGCAGTGCAGTCAGCGGCCTGGAGTGGGACATGGAGCTGTGTGCTCCTGCTCTGCATCTGGCTCTGCCCCTTAGTCGGCCTGCAGTGCAGTCAGCGGCCTGGAGTGGGACAAGGAGCTGTGTGCTCCTGCTCTGTCTCTGGCTCTGCCCCTTAGTCGGCCTGCAGTGCAGTCAGCGGCCTGGAGTGGGACATGGAGCTGTGTGCTCCTGCTCTGTCTCTGGCTCTGCCCGTTAGTCGGCCTGCAGTGCAGTCAGCGGCCTGGAGTGGGACATGGAGCTGTGTGCTCCTGCTCTGCATCTGGCTCTGCCCCTTATTGGGCCTGCAGTGCAGTCAGCGGCCTGGAGTGGGACATGGAGCTGTGTGTTCCTGCTCTGCATCTGGCTCTGCCCCTTATTGGGCCTGCAGTGCAGTCAGCGGCCTGGAGTGGGACATGGAGCTGAGTGCTCCTGCTCTGCCCCTTATTGGGCCTGCAGTGCAGTCAGCGGTCTGGAGTGGGACATGGAGCTGTGTGCTCCTGCTCTGCATCTAGCTCTGCCCCTTATTGGGCCTGCAGTGCAGTCAGCGGCCTGGAGTGGGACATGGAGCTGTGTGCTCCTGCTCTGCATCTGGCTCTCCCCCTTATTGGGCCTGCAGTGGATTCAGCGGCCTGGAGTGGGACAAGGAGCTGAGTGCTGCTGCTCTGCCTCTGCCCCTTATTGGGCCTGCTGTGCAGTCAGCGGCCTGGAGTGGGAAATGGAGCTGTGTGCTCCTGCTCTGCATCTGGCTCTGCCCCTTATTGTGAATGCAGTGCAGTCAGCGCCCTGGAGTGGGACATGGAGCTGTGTGCTCCTGCTCTGCACCTGGCTCTGCCCCTTATTGGGCCTGCAGTGCAGTCAGCGGCCTGGAGTGGGACATGGAGCTGTGTGCTGCTGCTCTGCATCTGGCTCTGCCCCTTATTGGGCCTGCAGTGCAGTCAGCGGCTTGGAGTGGGACATGGAGCTGTGTGCTCCTGCTCTGCATCTGGCTCTGCCCCTTATTGGGCCTGCAGTGCAGTCAGCAGCCTGGAGTGGGACATGGGAAGTGGAGCTGTGTGCTCCTGCTCTGCATCTGGCTCTGCCCCTTATTGTGAATGCAGTGCAGTCAGCGGCCTGGAGTGGGACATGGAGCTGTGTGCTCCTGCTCTGCACCTGGCTCTGCCCCTTATTGGGCCTGCAGTGCAGTCAGCGGCCTGGAGTGGGACATGGAGCTGTGTGCTGCTGCTCTGCATCTGGCTCTGCCCCTTATTGGGCCTGCAGTGCAGTCAGCGGCTTGGAGTGGGACATGGAGCTGTGTGCTCCTGCTCTGCATCTGGCTCTGCCCCTTATTGGGCCTGCAGTGCAGTCAGCAGCCTGGAGTGGGACATGGAGCTGTGTGCTCCTGCTCTGCATCTGGCTCGGCCCCTTATTGGCCTGCAGTGCAGTCAGTGCCTGGAGTGGGACATGGAGCTGTGTGCTCCTGCTCTGCATCTGGCTTTGCCCCTTATTGGGCCTGCAGTGCAGTCAGCGGCCTGGGGTGGGACCTGGAGCTGTGTGCTCCTGCTCTGCATCTGGCTCTGCCCCTTATTGGGCCTGCAGTGCAGTCAGCGGCCTATGGTGGGACATGAAGCTGAATGCTCCTGCTCTGCATCTGACTCTGCCCCTTATTGGGCCTGCAGTGCAGTCAGAGGCCTGGAGTGGGACATGGAGCTGTGTGCTCCGGCTCTGCATCTGGCTCTGCCCCTTATTGGGTCTGCAGTGCAGTCAGCGGCTTGGAGTAGGACATGGAGCTGAGTGCTCCTGCTCTGCATCTGGTTCTCCCCCTTATTGAGCCTGAAGTGGATTCAGCGGCCTGGAGTGGGACATGGAGCTGAGTGCTGCTGCTCTGCCTCTGGCTCTGCCCCTTATTGGGCCTGCAGTGCAGTCAGCGGCCTGGAGTGGGTCATGGAGCTGAGTGCTGCTGCTCTGGCTCTGCCCCTTATTGGGCCTGCAGTGCAGTCAGCGGCCTGGAGTGGGACATGGAACTGTGTTGTGTGCTCCTGCTCTGCATCTGGCTCTGCCCCTTATTGTGACTGCAATGCAGTCAGCGGCCTGGAGTGGGACATGGAGCTGTGTGCTCCTGCTCTGCACCTGGCTCTGCCCCTTAGTTGGCCTGCAGTACAGTCAGCGGCCTGGAGTGCGACATGGAGCTGTGTTCTCCTGCTCTGCATCTGGCTCTGCCCCTTATTGGGCCTGCAGTGCAGTCAGCGGCCTGGAGTGGGACATGGAGCTGTGTGCTCCTGCTCTGCATCTGGCTCTGCCCCTTATTGGGCCTGCAGTGCAGTCAGCGGCCTGGAGTGGGACATGGAGCTGTGTGCCCCTGATCTGCATCTGGCTCTGCCCCTTATTGGCCTGCAGTGCAGTCAGTGCCTGGAGTGGGACATGGAGCTGTATGTTCCTGCTCTGCATCTGGCTCTGCCCCTTATTGGGCCTGCAGTGGATTCAGCGGCCTGGAGTGGGACATGGAGCTGAGTGCTGCTGCTCTGCCTCTGGCTCTGCCCCTTATTGGGCCTGCAGTGCAGTCAGCGGCCTGGAGTGGGACATGGAGCTGTGTGCTCCTGCTCTGCATCTGGCTCTGCCCCTTATTGTGACTGCAGTGCAGTCAGCGGCCTGGAGTGGGACATGGAGCTGTGTGCTCCTGCTCTGCACCTGGCTCTGCCCCTTAGTCGGCCTGCAGTGCATTCAGCGGCCTGGAGTGGGACATGGAGCTGTGTGCTCCTATTCTGCATCTGGCTCTGCCCCTTATTGGGCCTGCAGTGCAGTCAGCGGCCTGGAGTGGGACATGGAGCTGTGAGCTCTTGCTCTGCATCTGGCTCTGCCCCTTATTGGGCATGCAGTGCAGTCAGCGGCCTGGAGTGGGACATAGAGCTGAGTGCTGCTGCTCTGCCTCTGGCTCTGCCCCTTATTGGGCCTGCAGTGCAGTCAGCAGCCTGGAGTGGGACACAGAGCGTGCTCATTGAGCATGGAGTGTGCAGAGCAGGAGTATACAGCCACACTGATGTCCATGTCCTGCTACATTCTGCTGTTCTACAGGAAACCAGGCCGAGAAGAAGCACACACCAACTCTGCTTGCTGGATGCTTAGAAAAAAGTCATGCTACAGTAAGAAAGGACTAGACTGGGTGCCCCAAAGAGCCAGACTAGGCAAGTAATAACACATACCATACCTGGTTGATTATGGATGCCCAGAAAAACATGCACACCAGAGTAAGAAAGGGCTGGACTGGCTGCCCCAGGCCCGGCTGAAGATGTGTGTGTGCCCATTTCAACATGATGGATGGGGGCCCCTTGCCTAGAGCTAAAACAGTCTGAAGCACCTGTGGTGCGTATACATTATAATGGCGACTAATATAAGGTTAATAGCCGCTGATAATCCCGAGACGGTCAGCCAGTAGGGAGCTAAAACACTACGGATCCGATTCTTGAAATTAATTTTTTGCACGGTTTAAAGGGACTTTGCACTGCTCAAAAGTGATTTTGCACTGCTGACACAAACCCTGATTCACAAAACTGTGCAAAGTGTATTTTGCAGTGCAAAGTCAGTTTGTACTGCAAAACTAACTTTGTACTGACTTTGCACTGCAAAAGTGCACTTTGCATAGTTCCATGAATCAGGGTTTGTGTCAGCAGTGCAAAATCACTTTTCAGCAGTTAAAAGTAACTTTGAAATGTGCAAAAAATGCCATGAATCGGGACTTAAATGCCCACTAAAGAGCTCTAAACCCTTCTTTGTCAGCAAGCGGCTGATGTGGAGGAACCTGCTTTGCAATTCAATGATGTGATAACACTTCTGTATATCCTGTGGGAAGAGAAAATGCAGCTTATAATGCAAGTACTGAAAAGCGCACATTTTAAGCCCCGGAAGGAAAATAGAGAAACCAATATCTTGCTGTGTTACAAGACTGCTGACTGGCAACATGGGGGCAGTTGTTTGAGGCCCCCCTGAGGCTCGAGACCCCTTTAATTTGAAAAAAGTTTAAAGACCCTGATGCTGTCCCTGGGCTGTCCCCAAATGCAGTCTAGCCAAGTAATAACACAAATCATACTTGGTTTTAAACCAAGTATGCTATGCGTTATTACTTGGCTAGACTGGCATTTGGGGGCAGTCAGTCTAGCCCTTTCTTACTGTGGCATTACTCTTTTATGGGCATGTATAATGAACCAACACGTTATCATAGATGCCCAGAAAACTAAAATCACCAGACAGTGCTCCTGTGTGTCCCTCCAGCTCCAGTCCTGTGTGCATTCACTAGTCCAACTTCAGAAAGAAGTCAGATCATTTCTTTCTGAAGTCGGACTAGTGATTGCGCTCAGGACTGGAGCTGGAGGGGCACACCAGAGCACTGTCTGATGCCAGTGTCCGCACTGCTCCAGGCTGCAGCTGCTGCAGTGGCTCAGAACGGGGTGGTCCATAGACACATCTTTGCCGCGTGGTGTGCTCCTGCTCAGCACGGTCCATGTCAGTGGGATACTCATTGTCAATGGAAGGTGGTGAATGGGAGGTGTCCCGCTGCCAGGAGGACAATGAATCATTGTGCCCAGCTACCAGCCCAAATGTTCCCGTCCGGCTACTGAAAGTGCCACTGAGGGTGTGGGGGCAAGCTGCCATGCCCCGCACCCCTGCTCGGTACACCACTGCTGACAGATGATCCGCGTTGAAGGCGAGAGGTCACTATTTGTCAATATTCATTGACTTATTGGATACATCTTTAATAGAAGTGATGTTAAGGTTAGGGCACGAAGCATCAAAACCTTAGAAACGCTGTCTTAAGGACACTGCACTGCACATAAACGGCACATGCCATAAAGGATGCGTACCACATATTGTAGCTTGGTTCACCAGGGCATGTCCTGTGAAGTTGCAGGCACTTTCGGTGGTATTAAAAGAAAATCAAAGAGTAGCATGAGAAAATAAATAGCATGCCTATTTTAAAAAATGAGCAGGCATGGCAATTCCTTTCTCCCACTTGTGCTATGTTATATACAGAATACACAATGCCATGCGCTCTGGCAGTAAACACATCAACGCTGCAGAAAAACAATCTGTATGGGGCACATACAGCGTCATAGAACATGCATTTAATTGCTTTTTCCCATGTCCATCTTGTGCAGGGCACAAGGAATGTCATTGATGTGGCTTGTATGCCATATACCGAGGCATTGTGCACACATAGAGAATGCCCCATAGGCATACACATGGGTTTTAGAGTGCTATAATGTAATCAGGCTTTCTACCCTGCCTTGTGCACATGCCACATTATGCCCTTGTGGCTCATAGGAAATGGGCGGTGGCCACACTCTGTGTGGTGAGTATGAGGTATGGTATTCATCATTTCCCGCAAATGTTTGAATAATATATGTTTCTCAGGCCTGCTGCCATGCCCTCTCTGGAGGGTTCGAAGGGCATGGCCTCCAGCCATGTCTTGTGCATGCCCCACCAAGTCCCCAAGACCCTAAAAGTCTTCACTGACTCCCGGTTGCTGCACAGATTAAATTCAAATCCCTCTGCATAATCCACAAGGCTGTCTTTCCTCTACGGACTTCTTCCTTTAGAATAGGCTCCCTTCCCCCTGTGCCTTGAGCAGGATCTTCTCAAATTCTGGAAGCTCCTTAAAGGCATGGTCTAGTAAAAAATTGTATTGTCCCTACGGGTCGGCCATGTTTTTTTAAGCCTAAATGGCTCGATTTCAGAAAGCTTTTGTATGGACCTTACCCGAGTTTTCATCCATTAAACGCACGTGAAAACAAGCACCAGGGAGCCGCCATTTTCTGATAATTCTATCTTTTCCCCCATCGCCCTGGCTGACCTGCTTTTGCGGCACTAAATCAATTCTCCCACCTCTGAGCCTGTCATCAGCAGACTCGTACCGCCCATTTCCCAAAGCCAAAGCACGTCTCGTGTCAACATTCGCTGCGCTTCAGCTAATGACGTATCGCCATGGAAATGGCAGGACGCCTCTTTCCTCAATAGGTATAAACAGACCGTTTCACAACACACAGCAGCAGATTTTCGATTCCATTCCTCTCTCTGTGTTACTTTGAGTATTCTGTGACTCGTTTCAGTGCTCTGGTCAGCTACCTTCGCCGCTTGTAGCCCATGTGAACACCTGTACCATCTCGGTAAATTATTTTACTCTGTTTACCACACAATGGCTACAATAATGCCCTACATGTACGAGCCCGAGTATACCGAGGAGGAACTACTGGAAAGGGAAGCACGCGAAAACGATGGGGATTCGGACGGCAGTTGGCAGGACAAATCAACAGATGAAGAGCCTGGGCCTAGTCGAATGGACGGCATCTCCACCTGGTGCACATGCAATCGGTGCAAGCTAATGCCAACTGAGGACGAGAACTGCTGCTGCCGAGAAAACTCGGGATGCCTGGCCTACATTTCGGAAGGCGACCCACGACCGCAATGCATCACCGAGCTGCCAGACTTCAGGGCAGCCTGCCTCACACGGGCCGTGTTGAGAATAATGATGGTGCTTATGCACGAACTTCGCGCAACTGTTCGTCCTCGTAATCCGAGGAACGAGTAAGTATACTCTGCTTGTCATGCCACTCCTATTTCATGTTCTTCTACTATATCCAAAATTACATCTACATATCATTGTAACGCATGTAATAGTGTGTATTGTCTAGATAGCATTTGTCCGTGCAGAATGCCATTAGTTACCAGAATTGTCATTGACAACAAACGTTTATTAAACTTATCTTGGTCATTTAAAAACAATTTGTTTCATTCCTTTACACAGGTGGTACAGGCTGGTGGCCTATCGTTCCTTTACATGGTGGCTCCACGGGAGGCTGGGACACCGCGTTCGAAGAGTGATACCCGCCTGTGCCGTTCGTGCCATTAGAGAAACGTTCCCGAGTGACAGCGGTCAGTACAGGGGATTTTCTCTCGCTGTGCTTCAACCTGACCTGTATAATCTTTAAAGTCTTGTATTTTTGTGTCATGAAAATAAGATACAAAATAAAACACCACATATATTTTAACAACGTTTGTTTCGATTTTTTAAATGAATCAAGTGTGTCTCCATTCAAGGATGGACATCAGACATCTGTGCTCCGAATGGGTGAAGGTCTGGTCGCTGTGAAGCAGGGTGGTCACTATCTATCTAAGCTAACATAACATATTCTCGATAATGCATGCACTAAATAACACTTGTTCAAAGTCTTTCAGTAGGTTATGTCTCTATAAAAGTCACACATATATCTATACTAACAATTACTATTGGATTATACAGGCCTTAGGGTCTTGACCACTATAATACACCGGTTGAAGTGTGGGTCTGTGCTCACAAGAATCTCCGGTATGTGGCATTTGTTATTGATAAGCAACGATATACTATAATTGATATAAAGGCGATATACTATATATTGATATAAAGGCAGTTCGTGCCAGTGGATGAGCGCTGGCATGGGGGGCTGTCAGGGGCGCGAAAGGCCAAGGTGCCAAACTACATGTACACTTCAAAAGGTGTCCCACGCCAAGGGGCCATCTGTCACATGGCCTCCTCAGACCCCGTGTCACCAGCCAGGCCTCCCCTTGAAGCAGGCCCCCCCCCTGCAATCCACATAAGTGTGTCTCCATTCAGCAGTCTTCCTGTGCCTTATCTGCACGCCCCAGGCCCATCCATCCCACCCCCCTGTATCAAAGGCGGTTCGTGCCAGTGGATGCGCGCTGGCATGGGGGGCTGTGACGGGCGCAAACGGCCAAGGTGCCAAACTACATGTACACTTCAAAAGGTGTCCCACGCCAAGGGGCCATCGGTCACATGGCCTCCTCAGACCCCGTGTCTCCATGCAGGCCTCCCCTTCAAGCAGGCCGGCCCCCTAATACCACGACATACATACGTCATTCATTCACAAACACACCCCAGATTCTAATACTTTAAAAACCACTCGATATGTCTCATGATAACATCCTTGTGCTTTGCAAGTCAACTCCTGAACGTGCTACATGGGACCCACAGAGATCTATGCTAATCTGCTCGTCGTCGTGCTATCCGTGAACTTCTGTGACCGCTTCGAGCATACCCATCAGTGCGCTACCTGTGGCCATCCACCTATTCTCCCGCAACATACTGCTCTGCTTGCTGAATCCAACTGTTTGTTGGTCAAGGTAAGGCCATGTATCCTGGTCATATTTCGCAGATTTTTAAATTTCTATCTATTTGCGAGTAGAGTACCCAATAGTGCTATGTTCATTGGTCTCATTGCTATTGACTTGAATTTCCATTGCTATGCTATCAATAGATCTATTTATTTTCATCTGTGTCAATTGTCATCGAATTGCATCCTTCGGGGGTCCAGTCTATGATGTAAGCATGTTTCCTTCTCGTGCAATACAGAACATCCAAGGAATGAGTCACATGTTCAGTTTTTAGTCACATCATTTATACATTTCTGCAACTTATGCAAATACTAAGCCGCACATAATGAACTGGTATAGTTCCTACGACCAAAACAAACCTTGCATTGATCATTGTATGATTCATTTTCTTTTGTATCAAATCTTTATTCTTGAAGATTGTATAATAATGTCGATATTTACTTTTCAGATTTATCAACAGTGCCTGCCTGTTCGATTAGCGGTTGCCCTTCGAAGACCCATGCGAAATCTGAAGGCACTACAATGCATGTATTCCCGAAAACTGTTGATCGAATAAGAGAATGGGTCAGACATTGCGGATATCCACTGGATGAGCTGGAAAGTAGAGTCCAACAAGTCTTACAGGACAAGAGGGGTGATCGATACCGCATCTGCAGCCGGCACTTGTCCTTGGACATGTACACAACATCTTGGGTAACAAAGAAGAATAAACGGCGAGCGACACGGAAATTGCTCGAAAACGCTATTCCCACTCTATTCATCCACATTCCGCCACCAGTGAGTCAAGTGTCCGGATTTAGCTTTAGGCCTTGCGGTAGTGTGTAGGTGGCCGAACTGATTAATTGATATTGCAGGTGTTCTATCCCTTGTAATAATTTCGATATTCATATGATTGTATAGTTTTTTGAATAATGACATTTACCAATATATTCTTTTTCGATTTCATAACCCACAAACGCAATGTATATATATGGGAACAGAGAACTGTGCTGTATTGAGCATTTTACAAGTATTCTGTTGCCTTACATGGCTATTTTTAATATTGGCATTTCATTATCAATCATTAATTTACCTTTACAACTTCTTGACTATCCCTTGAATCTGAAGCAAGAGCATTCTACATCCTTGACGTGGTCGCAGTTATCAACCACTTCTAGCGCGTATCAGGTAATCTTACTAGGCTAATCCGCTACAGTCCTGTTTTATGCATGTCAAGTAATATTTTTATTTTATCGTGTAAACATTTTACCGAATGTTTGGTTAGTGCTTTCCAATTGATAGACACCTTAGTTATCGTCCACTGGTGTTTTTTTTTTTGGTTATAATTAGTGTTATCCATACTAATGCAAGTACTGTCTTTCAGGGAGATGCTGAAGCGTCCGCCACATCTACAACATTTCTAGATGTTCTTCAACAGCAGGAGGTATGGATACTGACAGCTCCATCGAGCGTCATCATCAGAGTTGGAATTCTTGTCGTTTGATTGTTCTACACAATGTTTCATTCGTGGTTAGCCGTTGATATGTACCTGTGCTGTCGACCCCAGGTATGTGTTATGTTTTCACTATTGTAATCCTCACTAATGCAAGTACTATGTTTCAGGCAGTTGATGGAGCGTCAACCCCTGCACTTGATGCAGAGCCTGACATTCAAGTAATTCCAGGGGAAGTGGAAGCAGGACCATGCGTATACTAATCGGTGAAACAGCTTTCGGAAGTGCGCACTACATTTGCAACATCCATAGATATTCTTCAGCGGCACGAGGTATGGATAATGACAGCTCCATCATGCGTGATCATATAACGTGATTCCATTTGCTATACTTTCTTCCCTATTAACGCAAGTGCTGTGTTTCAGGGAGACGACGAAGCTTCCACTACAATCACAACATCCAATTTAGATGATGCAGATGTAAATAAATCGGAGAAATAAGTCGATGAAATGTGATCATATTTAGATTTTCCTTGATTCTTTTGGACAATGCATCATTTGCGGTTATCTCTTTATATGTACCTGTGCGTTCGACCCCAAGTGTGTGTTATGTTTCCAATATTGAAAACCATACTAATCCAAGTACTGTGTTTCAGGGAGACGACGGAGCTTCCACCACAATCACAACATCTCATTTAGATGATGCAGATGTAAAGGAATCGTTGAAATAAGTCGATGAAATGTGATCATATTTGGATTTTCCTTGATTCTTTTGGACAATGCATCATTTGTGGTTATCTCTTTAAATGTACCTGTGCCGTCGACCCCAAGTGTGTGTTGTGTTTCCAATATTGAAAAACATACTAATGCAAGTACTGTGTTTCAGGGAGATGCGGATGCCTCCTCTCCAATACAACCATTCATGGCAGTCCATGCTGAGCCAGAGGTATGGATACTGACAGTTCCATCGAAATAGATCATCACTGGTCGAATACTTGTCCTTTGATTGTTGCACACAATGTTTAAATCGTGTTTGGCTATTGAGATGTACCTGTGTGTTCGTCCTCACGTGTGTTTTATGCTAACAATATTTTGATACATAGTAATGAAAGTACTATGTTTCAGGGAGACGATGGAGCCTCATTTCGTGCTGTCTATGCGGATACAGAAAATATAGTCGTTGCAGCGCAAGAGGAAGGGAGGACATGCGGAGACGAATCGGAGCTACAGCGTTCAGATGTTGAAGGTCGAGTCAAAAAAGTTGCAAAGAAAAAAAAACAAAAAAAGGTTAGTTACAAACAGTTCATAACTTTAAAAAAATGTTTGTGCTGGGGACTATTTTATGTTTTTTCCAGTCAATTCTACTACACTCCATCTTGTGTTTAAACTGAACATCCCTTTTCCAATCTCACCTCCAGTTACCCGTGGGTGTCAGAACTATACACACACAGACAGTGAAACGAATGAGAGATGTGGCTCGCCAGACCGTGTACACTATGGAGGAACTATTAATTGAGGCGAGGCGTGTTCAGGCTCGAGATGCTCATGTCCAATGGCCAGAACATGAATTAACTGTGTTTGGAGACTACAGCAAAGTTGCATTGGACCATAGCTACAGTGCGACCGCACCACCACAAGAAGATGTTATTGAATGTATTGAAGATAGCTCTGAAGTAGTTGCAGATCAATTTACACAATCTACACCCACCAAAAAATTGCCACCAAAAAACCTGTCGACATTGTTGTGTTCTCCCATCAATGTTGAAGTAATAGATGTCAAAATGACAGAGAATGAACCAGCCGCAACATCCATAGATGCATCAGAACTTGATATCAGCGATATTACTTTCCAATGTGTTGAAATCTGCACAACGTCACAGGCCGAAACAATGTTGACGCAGGATGACAGTCTAATGAAAGAGAGCAAATACATTGTATTCGACAGTTGTTTGATGGAAATTATAAGTATGCTGAAATGTGTGCATTCCATTAGAGGGAAAGTATGTGGGAAGCCATTGATTAATGTGACTCGTCAAATAAAAGGCAGTAACGTCAAAATTAATGCCGCCTGTAGATTAAATCATAGGTTCTCATGGTCTGCACAACCGATGCTGGGGAAACTGCCAGCAGGCAATCTACTGTGTGCAGCTGCATCACTTTTTAGTGGCTCCAGTTTTAGAAAGTTAGAGGCTTTCTTTCAGTTTGTGGGACTCCATTTCATTTTTAAAGCGCTGTACTACATATACCAACGTGATTATCTGTTTCCGGCCATTAGTGATGCTTGGAAAATTGAACAATTGTCTCTAGCAAGTACATTCGAAGGCAAACGATTCAGGCTAGCCGGCGATGGACAGTGCGACAGCCCCGGATTTTCTGCCAAGTACTGCACCTACCACTTTCAGGACATGGATAGTAAGAAAATTGTGAGTTCGGTGGTCGTACAGGTAACACAGTGTACATCGTCAGTGGCCATGGAGAAACTAGGATTTATAAAATCAGTGGAATATCTACAATCAAGGGGAATGCACATCGACCTCATAGCCACGGATAGACACTTTTCAATTGCCAAGACAGTGAGAGAGCAGTTCCCACATATTAAACATCAATTTGACGTATGGCATCTTGCTAAATCAATCAATAAGAAAATCTCGGCTGCAGGGAAAAAAAAAGGTTTTGAAAGTATTTTGCAGTGGTCACATTCTATCACCAACCATCTTTGGTGGAGCTCAAAAACTTGTGATGGGTCAGTGGAAATACTACTTGAAAAATGGCGGTCACTGATGCACCACTGTACCAACGTTCACCGCTGGACAGCAAATAAACATTTCCACCAATGTGAACATGGCCCTTTGTTCCCAGAGGAGGCACGGAAGAAGAAGTGATTGATTCCATCTTCACCGATACACAAAGCCATTGAGAAGATTGTTTTCGACAAAACTCTATCAAGAGATTTGAGAGGACTGACAGAATTCTGTCACACAGGAGATTTGGAGGTGTTCCACAATATGTGCCTAAAGTACAGGCCAAAGCGCTTGCATTTTAGCTTTCGGGGCATGAAACATCGCACTCTAATAGCGGTCTTGGCCCATAACAGCAATGTCGGACGTGAACAATCTAGGACTAGGGGTAAAGTAAGGATGCCTCGCTACACTAAGGTGTTTTCAAAACGAAGTAAGCAATGGGTGATCAAACCAGTCTATGATGAAATGCAGTTCGACTTTGTGAAAGGCCTTATTGTTGCTGTGTTAGAGAAGCACAGATATGGAAATTTGGACGTTTCTGTGCAGAGCAGTGATCCATTGCCACCGAACATTGCGACTGTGCCATGCCCACCCGAAGCACAGCTGATTGTGAAGTACAAATCCCGGTTTAAATAATTGCAATACGATTGTCTTTTTGTAAATAAATGTTATTGTACAGTGTACCTGTAAACCTAACCCCTACCTTCACCATCATGGGTGGCGAACAAGCTGGGTGTCATCTTTGAATTCTCTCTATTCACCTCACATATGTGTATGTATATATTTTTCTCATGTCTCATCTCATGTAAATGTAAATGCTGCAGACTGGTAACAGAGGGGAGGCTTGCGTATTGCAAATTATAAAACAAACAAACAAAGAATAAATCTCACTTTTAGCTCAACTCCTGTGGTACTTTATACTTTCCCCGACCTTCTGCAAAAAATTAAATGTCTCAATTTGGGCTGCAAAGCTCGCAGACAACGGGGACAAAATTGGGGCACTTAAAACGCGCCAGCCAAGCGGGCCGTGGCATTTGGGAGAGAAGCCAGTTCGCATTTGCACATTGAGGCGCACTACATAGACGGATTCTAAACTTCAAGTTCTCACAGATGCCTATACTACGTGATGTTGCAAATAAAGAATGCGAAGGACAGCGCCCAGATGAGGCCCACAAGTCGCACTGGAAGTATAAGGGTCTATTGTTTTTTGACCTTGAGACAGGGACCATGCCGAAAGAACTACATTTGAAGGGGGTGCGCAATAACGTAAGAGACGATAAGGCAGAAAATTCAGAAACCAGACGAGTTTCATTTTAGTTCAGTATACGAAAAATCGTTGTCAAGAGCACGGTCCATTTTACAGACTGCATTACGAAGAGACACAATGGAAATTTCAAATATAATGTAAGTAAATCTTTACACGCTTTTATACCGGAATGAAGATTTAATGAATGGATGCATGAATAAATGAACGAATGAAGAGCTAGGAAAAGCAAGTAAAACGTGTTCGTAGTGGGCACATGGGCATGCAGGTCCACTGGTCTCACCGATCTCGGTCCTTGGCCCAGCCACTTTTCCCTGCACTGCCTACCTGCACTACGGGACTGTCTCTGTATCCTTCAGCTCCTTCTCCCGGCATTTACCTTGCACTTGTCACCAGCTGGCCCTATTATTTAATTTGTATTCAACTAACCATGTACAGCCCTTCCCCATGCGCGATCAGAAAGACACCTGGCCTAGTAGGATCGTTGTCTGTCTGCCCTTGTTCCCCACCTGCCTCGTCACGCCTAGAAACACTTGAGTATAGGCGCGTTACAAATGCCATATCATATATCATATCATTCCTCATGCATGTAGACTAACTGTCGTTTATCATTGTGTCTTTGGCTCGATTTATCTCGTTACGTTTCGCATTGATTTTAGAGACGAACATACTCCATTGAACTATCCTTGCAAGCAAATAGTTTCTGATCGGCCGTAATAAATAAAATGAGTAATATTAATGAAGTTCGGCTAGCGAGACTAATTATAATTATTTTGTTTTCATAACAGGTATTTGATCCCATTCTGCCACTGCCATCTGTTTGAGACACCGGCGGATGGATTCTTCAGCAGACACCTGCAGCTTTGTGTCAACAACTGGAGCACGATCACCATATTATGGGACGATCGCCAAGGGCCCGCCTGCCCTTACGCTGTACTAGTGGTTAGAAGCAACATATCAACCTTTAGGCTGGACTAGTGCCTAGTTGATGGAACAGCCTTGCGGTTCACCGTGCTTCCAAAGTGATTCTTTTTACGAAAATGAACACCCTGTGTACCATAAAGGAACAGCGCGTGACTCAAGATGAAACGGAACAGTTATTGCGGATGCAGATAAAAGAAAATAAATGGCTTTCGGAGTTCATATGGCAATTGCCGAATATTCTCTAAACATTGAATGTCAAATAAATGTACTTTACCAAATGTACCGTGTTGCTGTTTCATTTTAAAGTACAGTTTCATATTCCGAATTGTGGCGCGCTGTGTTGTGAGTTGATCTGTGTTGGTTTCCGGGTTCTGTGTGGAGTCGCGCAGAAGACGACTGGGCGCGTTTGCCTACGCAGCACAGTAACGTCACGGAGAGAGGTGGGGAATATGAATGTTTTGATAATGTCAGGCTCAGGGGCGGGGGAATTGATTGAGTGCCGCAAAAGCAGGTCAGCCAGGGTGATGGGGGAAAACATAGGATTATCAGAAAATGGCGGCTCCCTGGTGCTTGTTTTCGCGTGCGTTTAATGGACAAAAACTCGGGTAAGGTCCATAGGAAAGTTTTCTAAAATCGAGCCACTTAGGCTTAAAAAAACATGGCCGACCCGTAGGGACAATAACAATGTTTACTAGACCATGCCTTTAAGACTGTCCTCTTTTGCTCCTCCTTCCCTCCTTCTCTCCTCTGCTAATCTCACATTTGCTGAATCGGTGTCCTTGGCCCTTATGCATCTTCGGGGCCGTGACCTCCCACACCAATTCTTTCACAGCTCTTGTCTTTCCACAGCACTTTGCATTTGCATACCCTCTGCTCTGGAGACTCGCACTTACACCTCTCACGACCCAGGGCGCGTAGCACTCAACTTTCTAGCACTTCATCCATGGCTAACCCACAGGCTCTGACTCCCCAGCACTTACCCCCTCTTCCCTTTTCCTTTTTGCACTTGCACATTCTGAATACTCACAAGGCATAGTAGGTTTGTCCCCCTCCCTCTCCCCCCTCTGACCTTAAATATTGTGCTGTAATGTTGTAATGTACTTCCCACTCTCCCTCCCTACAGTATATTCTTATTGTATAAGCGCCCAACAAGCAAACAATAAATAAATAATTAAAATAAGTGCATGGACCATTATTGCCATTGCCTGTGTCCATTCCAGCAGCCATGTCATATGTGTGCAACATACTGGGGATTGGGGTACAAAGAGCACAGCCTGTAGCCATTTCCTCTGTGAGGAGCACGCAGTACAGTGCCTTTGGTCATTTCCTGTCATACAGGTGCATGGAGTACAGAGATCATGGCCTGAGCTTATGCTCACTTTGATACATCGATGCTCTTTATATGGGCCCCACTTGAAGTGGCTTTATGTCACAACCAGTGTGGATAGCATACTAAGACTTAGGGCACACGTGGCATGGCGTGTGGCTGTGCCCTCTAGGTGAGGGACAAAGGGCATGACCTATACCCTTTCCCATTCCCCATTCATGCACTTAGAGGGGATTAGAGCACACAGGGTTTTGTCTGATGCCATGTTATATATTTGGGGATCATCATTAGGTCAAGAATTCCAATCTCTTTCCAGATGTTGCCATGATAGACGGGGAAC
This sequence comes from Ambystoma mexicanum, assembly GCF_040938575.1. Taxonomy (NCBI): domain Eukaryota; kingdom Metazoa; phylum Chordata; class Amphibia; order Caudata; family Ambystomatidae; genus Ambystoma; species Ambystoma mexicanum. The sequence continues at coordinate 228,516,218 of NC_090921.1, read as the reverse complement.
AACTAATTTATGTCAAAGTAATTAACCCACGTGAAAAAAAACACTATGAGAAAGTGCTGATAAGCCTAATGATTATCTTCATGCACAGAAAGGATTGCTCTCTTTCAAGCCTGTGTCTTCCGCTATGTATATGTTTCATATGATGTGACTTGACCCTAAGGGAATTACTGTAAGAACATACTTGAAGGATAATTCTACAAATGTAGTACCTTTTCAATTTTTAGTTCTTGACTGTTACTGAACAAAACCATGTGGTCTAGATATGTCAGTAAAGGAAAAAAGGGGGAGCCAAACATGTGATGTCATCAGTGATGTCATCAATGATATTTGTGATATCATCTTTGATGTCCTGGGTGTTAGTCTTAGCAGTGCACGGTGGCGCGAGTTATGGTTGCTTAGTTTACCATAACTGGCGAATTTCAAGGGTTTTTCAGTTTTACTTTGAACCATAACGTCCCTTTAACAAAGTTTTTTTACTGAATTTGAAAGGTTTTTAGTAGCGCAACTTAACCATAACATCCCTTTAACAACGTTTTTTTTACTGAATTTCATAGGTTTTTAGAAGTGCAACTTAACCATAATATCCCTGACTTTATATATATGTAACATACATACTGAACCCCCAGCTAGAGATTTTGATGTCTGTGGACGGACGCGGACAACAGCAACACTACCCAAAAACTCAGGGGTATCTTAAATTGTTATATCATGCCATATGAACACTGCACAAGTTGACAAACCAATACACAAACACAATATATGTAGTAATAAATAAGAAGTAGAACCTATATATATATAATACATCAACCATCCATTTAAATACCATATATACTAAAATGGAATATACCAAAACAAGAAAGATATATTCTAACATAATTACCTCACAGAAACTGCACAACTAGGAGCAACAGCAGACCTATAGAACAGTGAGAAGACAACGTACCACAATCTAGTAAGTAAACTTCTTTTTTCTTATATATTTCTAAAATGTCTATATTACATACAATAAAAGTAATATATATTTTTTTTCCTCTAAGAAATGTCAACTACTTTAGAATTTCCCACATGGTGAAATGTCTGAAGATAGTGGAACTGATGGTAGACACTTCTCTATATAACCAAATTAAAAAGCATTACTTTATGTGCACTTAATATATATATATATATATTTTTAACAGACCATACAAACATTGAAAACAATACACAACAAGATACTTTAGAACAAACTCTTCAACGCATGGAAGTAAAAATGAACAAGCTCATGACAAATTTCCACCTTTTGAAAGATTTTGTGGAGGACCATATAAAAGAAAAAATTAGATACCATTGTGCAACATGTACCTGTCCCCCTTCTCCATATACCAGTAAATTATACCCAAAACCACCCCACATAGAAAACCGTTTTGATGAGACTTCCATCCCTTCATCTTCTCCTGTCCATCCTCTTGAAAACCCCAATTCCCCTGTGTTTGTGTCAGTTTCTGCTTCCCCTTCTCTATCAGAAATTGTACATATATATAATATAATGAAAAATAAATCTTATGTGTGTGTTCATTTAGGCCTTTGTGCTTTTTTTTAAAAAAGTTAGTTTCGGTGTCTGCGAACAATAAGGGTGTCCTGAAATGTTCATAAGTAAACAAAATGGGGGTGTCCCGAGGACACTATACCTGCCCGTACTGTTCGTAGGCAGGTTGAAACTGCTCTAAGAACATATCAAGTGTCCTGGGATGTTCGTAAATTAACAAAATGGGGATGTCCTGAGGATACTATGTCTGTCTGTATTGTTCGTAGGCAAGTTGAAACTGTTCTAAGAACACACGCGGTGTCCTGAAATGTTCATAAATAAACAAAATGGGGGTGTCCTGAGGACACTATGCCTGTCCGTACTGTTCGTAGGCAGGTTGAAACTGTCCTAAGAACATATCAAGTGTCCTGAGATGTTCGTAAATAAACAAAATGAGGATGTCCTGAGGACACTATGTCTGTCTGTATTATTCGTAGGCAAGTTGAAACTATTCTAAGAACACACGCGGTGTCCTGAAATGTTCATAAGTAAACAAAATGGGGGTGTCCTGAGGACACTATACCTGTCCGTACTGTTTGTAGTCAGGTTTAAACTATTCCAAGAACACATCAAGTGTCCTGGGATGTTAGTAAATAAAAAAATGGGGATGTCCTGAGGACGCTATGACTGTCCGCATTGTTTGTAGACAAGTTGAAACTGTTCTAAGAACAACCGCCTCTCCGTAACTGTTCGTTTCACTTGTGGGGCACTTTTAATTACTTTCAGGACCCGAACACTGTCCGTAGACTATCTATGCACATGCGCACCACACCCATAAGTCCTACGAATACCCCGCCTGTCCGTAGCTGTCCGGCACACTAGTGTCATACTTTTAATTACTTTGAGGACCCGAACACTGTCCATAGAACACCAACACGCATGCGCAAAACATTTCCCTTGCATTTGTTGTCCTGCGGACACACGTTCCATTCGTCATGTTTGTGACGCCATCATGTGACCGCCGCCCACGCTAAGCGTATGTTCTGATTGCGGACACTGTTTGTGTCCCCTAACAATTTTAAAGTACCTTTTCAGGCAATCCACAATATTATAAAAATCACCATAGCACATGTCCGAGACAATGATCCTGACTTTCTACATACTTTTTGAGCCTTTTTTTGGGATTCGATCTGTCCTTGGACAGCTTAGGTGTCCGCGAAGCGCGCACCAGCACCCCTAGAAAAGGCCACACCCCAGAGCTCATTCTCATGGTGTTTCTGGCGACCTGACAGTACACTTTACTTTGGCTGTCAATCTTCCTGATTTTTCAGAAACCTGATGGCAACCATGGATCCTCTGCTTCCACCTGGTGCTACATCTGCCTCAGCACCACCCCCAAGCCCTCCACTACCACCACCTCCTCAAGGGTCTGAAGAGGGGAACAGGAGTTAGGATGTAGGGGAGGATGAAGAGGATGAAGAGGATGAGGTAGTGGAAGTCCCTACTACCAGCACTTGCCGTGACTCTTGGGTGTGGTGGTTATTTACCGTTCATGGTAACGTACCCAATGCGCGTGCGGACAAAGTCACCTGCAAAGAGTGCAAAATGGTGCTCAGTCACGGTAGGCTTGGTTCGTACAGCTTTGGTTCGACAACTATGAAGCGACACCTAAGGTCATTCCACGGTGGGGCCATTCGCAAGGTTATACCATGAAGAGCGTAGTAGGGTGACTTCTACATCCTCCGTTTCCGATCCTGTCACCGCAAGGAACACTCCTGTGGGACAGCGCATTCCTCCAGCTGCCTCATAGGCCATTCGCAATGCTGATGACCCTTACCTTTCGAGGGTCACAGTTGTGTGTATGTACTGTGACACAGTACTCTGCAGGGGGGAGAGACTTTGTAGTGCTTTCGAGACTACGGTCTCAGAGCACGAGAAGACCTGCCCACTACCTAAGTAAGGCTCACCCTACATCTTCCTCTCTCCAACCACCCTTTCTTATCCCCGTGGTTGGTGTCCCTTTTCCCCTCCTCCCCTAGTGTGTTGTGTATAAAAAAATAAAATAAAAAAAACAACAAAAATACAAAAAAGGCTCTTTTAAGAGACGCCTTTCAAAGTTTAAAAATAGAAGTGGGAAATAAATGGAGCAGGGCCCTGTGTATTTTTTAGAAGTCCGAGGGCAGTTCGCGGACATCTAAAATTTTGGGGTGCTGCCCTTTCATAACCATTGCACTTTTCTCTGGGAGGAAGTGGTGGCTCTGAAAAGAGCCTTTTGGTAGTGTTTGTTTGTGTTTGAAAACTTGAAATGGTCAACACCTACTGCAAAATGGATGGCTGTACTTCCGAAAAAGGTTGCAATGCATTTTGTATATTTCTCTGAAAAATCTGATTGCCAGCATAAGTAAGATGGACTCCATCTCTGCGAAAAATGTATGTGCTACGAAACGTAAAATTTTCATTGTGAAAAGAGGACATGCCAACATCTCTTAGAAAGGCACAAACAGCCTTATTGACATTGTGCGTCGCTTTCTCCATTTGTGGACCAAATGAAGAAGAACGCAGCCACATTTGTCTCTGTGCAATCCGAGAAAAAATTACTTGAGAATTTGGAAACATGTCCATGACCTTCCCAAGACCTTCTTTCATTGCAAATTGCAAAGAAATTCCAGACACATGAACGAAACTATTCCCTCCACAATGAATTATCATTATGTCTGGATGATGCTCTGTCTCCAAAGTGGCAAAGAGAGGTAGCAAGTCCAGCCACTTCATTCCACGCACTCCATGCCAGTGCACTTCCACATGTGGGAATCCAAGATCTGCAGCTACTCCACAGCTTTATACATGCACCTTCAACCAATGTATCCACGAGTCTCCCAAAATACAGACAATCTGTTTTCTGAAACACACAGCCATAGCTATCTGTTCTTTTCTCAGGAAAAAGATTTTCTGACAAACTCTCTCCTGACACAACACACTCACTAAACTTTACTGACCAATCCCTTGCTCTGCTCATTCTCATTTGCATGCCTCCCCACCCCAAAATCCCTGTATGTAACACGCGATGTCCGCAGACAACCGCCGTGTCCGCGGATATATCGTAACATGGACAGCCCTTCTACCATTTCCACTTCACTCTCTGTGCCATTCCCTGATTGGATACAGCTAAACAGTCACACAACCATCCACCAATCAGATACTAGGCCTCTACATCTAACTCCATCATCATAGATCAGCACTTCAAATGTACTGTTAATCACTCTGAGTACAAGTGTCATAGCATTGGAAAGCACCTACTACAAGAACTACTGTACAAGTCTCCAAGATTTCTACTTGCAGCTGCATGCATATCCATATGCATGAACACAAACTACAGGTATGCATATTTTCTGTATAGTACATGTACAAGTCTTATAAATGCATATAAACAGATTAACTGTTTTTTAACCTGTATAACCTATAAAATGAACTTACTGTCATTTTTCCCATCTGCTACAATCAACTGTCACTTCCAAACACATCTGCTATTTAATCACTTTTTACACACACATTTGCAAAGCATGTTGAACTAACATATTTAAAGTAAGATATAAAGACTGCACATAGTCAAACGAAATTGCATGCACACACTATGTTCAGATACCAAACAAGAATATTTCTACAAAAACATAAAAATCAATGTCTAAATTAACATCAGTGCTACAAACACACACAATTACTAACTTCTTTCCTTTGCAATTGCAGTGAAGACCACTCTCCTGAAAAGCAGCAGCAAAATCTAAAGTACAAACAACAACTCAGAAGAAACCTGCTCATTCCACACAAAAAGTAAGTTAAATACTACCATAATATTTTTACTGTTACTTAAACACACTGTGGGGTTCATTCATGGTATTTCTGCGCCTAAAAACAGAGATTGTACACCATTCTGTCCACAAATTCCCATTTGTTAAACAGGGATTTGCAGGCAGAATGGTGCACAAATCCCTGTTTTCCGGCGCACAAATGACATAACTCGGCCCCTAGAATGTTAGTATTGTAGAACAAAGAACTGTTTTAATTCTATACCCTTAGCTTTACTATTTGTGCTTCTCCTCACCACTACCTTACTTTCTACTGTCATCTGAACCCCAGTATAGTAACACACAAATTCAAGAATACCCATACCAACTAGTTGTAGTTGCCCAATGTACAATCACACACCATCACATACATCTTTACCATCATACTCAGACACTCATGCACACAGCACACATACATTGCAGAACAGCCCAACCCATACCTTCTTTATTTTTTTAACAGACCCCAAAGAATGCCTACCAAAAAGCAAGTCAGTAGAAAGCAACGCAGAAGTAGAGCAGATGAAAACAGAAGTGTCCAAAATAAGCATCCATCTCTAGCAGAATGTGCTCAAGAAGTTCAAACAAAACAGCTAATACAGTCATTTATCGAAACAAAACAAGCTTCAAGTACAGAAACTTTGCCTCCTCTATCAAAATGTAAAATGAAATTGAAAACGATTAACAAGAATTCAGCTACCACTACTGCTAGAACTGCTCCTATAAATTTTGATAAAGTGCCAAGTAAGCATACCAAAAAAAGTATTTTAGCAAAAATGTTCCGCCACAGAGTCCTTCAAAATCTTATAAAAACAGGAGAGAAATCATGCACAACACTTAAAACCTACCGTAGAAAATTAATCTTAGAAGCTTTGATAGACTGTGCAATCCTTCTCAAAAGAAAGTTATATATTTTAGTGTTAAACAAAATGAAACCACTAACAAAACTAATGACTAAATTACAAAAAAGACTTCTCAATAAACTAAATGTCAACAAAAACTTCTTAAATATCTATGGAGGTGAGTGGAGTCACACCACAAGCACAGAACCATATTTTAGTAAAGAAGCATACAAACAAAAGCAAACAAATACGATTGCCATACATAGCAGTGTACAAGGTTATAAACAAGTTAATAATACCATAATGGAACAAGAAATACTGCTTACAAAAATATCCCCAGAAAACTCAGAATTACCTCTCTATTCGACTGAACCAGAACGTCTAGTATACAAATGGCCATGCACGTCAATGTGTAACATTCCCAAAAAATCTTTCAAGTCTTTACGCCAATTCCTCAATCAGTATGTGAAAGGCAAAGACAAAATCAAAATGAAACTACTGCAAAATATGGATACCTGTCCAGTGCGCAAGTACACAGGACTACAAGGACATTCATTAGCCTGCATTTCAGGACCTATTTGCAAAACCACCTTCCATCATATCAAAATGATATCAACTCATCATTCAACTATAAGAAATCTAGTCTATAAACTGTACTATGCTACAAGTCCTGCTTTACCACTAGCCAATTTAAATAACATTGTTCTACATGGTACTGCAAAGACCTGCTCAAAGAAATCGACTATATCCAGAAAAACATTTTTCAAGTGAAAGCCACTTACAAAATGAAATAGCTTTACAACAGACAAGCAACAATTCTATGCATGGCAACCTTCTACTACACAGATACAAAAAAGAAATACTGGCATTTAAAAGTACATCTGCTAAAGTACCAAACCATGTGTGTGTGTTGCCGCAGAACTTTTTATAATAGTAACACAAAAACTGTAGACCTAACATACAAAATAGAAGACAATGAAGATTCTAAATGGTTTGAATTAGCTCCCTACCTTATAGCAGAAAACAAATATGAAATAACTAACCCCTTAATACTTTTCAGTTACTGCACTATAAAACCTGTCAACAACCAAACTCCTTCACATGCTATCACAAATAATTTGGAATTATTCCCACTACCAAAACACCGACAACAACTCATTTATATGAGAGCATCATAATTCAAACAGTGCACCCCTTTCAAGCAATAATACGCCTTCAACCAAAAACAGCAAAATTACCTGCCTTTGAATTGGTGAAAGGCATTCGTGGCAAAGTAGTGTATTTATCATTAGATCTAAAACAAAATGTGCACACTCTGGGAGTGCAATGTCCAATAGAGCAATCTTTAATTATCTTAGTAAATGGTGTACCTACAAAAGACAAAAAAATTTGGCAACAACTGGTAGACTTACATAAAGTTAGACAAGCCTTGCAATATCTAAAAGACAATAATGAATACTACAAAGAAATGAATATTGAAGAAAACTTGAAGGAAACCACTGAAATAATTAGACCATTATACAATTCATCCACTACACTCTAATAACACCATAGATGATGCACTAGAAACGTACCAAATGTGACAAACCAAAGGATCACCAATTAGCATATGGGAAAAAAGTATAGAAGCACGTGCTTTTCCTCTACTCTTTCCTCCTTGCAAAGGAGGAAGGTACAAAGATAGACCTATTCAAATAACAGCATCAGAATACCACTCGTTACGGATGTATTCTGAAGATCCCAGATTTAGACAAAATGTGGAACACATATTCCACCTACTCTTTGAAAGTGAAATAGCAACTCTATGTTACGGAGTTGCGCACACATTAAAATCAGGAACCCACTTTCAAAATATGTCAGCTATGCAATTATTACAAAAAGTGCAAGAAAAAGATGAGGTTTTACAATCAAGTATTACAAATCTATTAGCAAACATGCGTGGTACTAAAGAGTACTGGTTCCGATGTCATGGAGATGGCGTTGTATGATAAGGAACCTTGGCCCACCCACTTGGTTTGTTACATTAAGTTGTGCTGAATATGCATGGGAAGATTTACATGATTTCCTACACGTACCAAACAAAAACAAAACAAACATAGATATACTAACACCTGGAGAACATTGTTCTCTAGATCCTGTTAATGTTTCAAGATATTTTCATCATCGCTTCATTGCTATGCTACACTTTATTTGTGATAAAACTGTTCCTCCCCTCGGAGAAGTGCAACACTTCTTTTGGAGAAAAGAATACCAAGCCAGAGGAGCACCACATATCCACATGCTTTTATGGATTAAAGATGCTCCTAAATTTGGTCAAGACAATGATACCACTGTGCTACAGTTTATCGGAAAATATGTCACATGTGAAATTCCATCGGAAGCAACAAATAGTGATCTTCATGCACAAATTTTACAATTTCAAAGACACAAGCGTGGCAAATATTGTCATCGCAAATACAAAAACAAAGGGAAATACTACACCAAATGCCGCTTTGGTTTCCCTAGACCAGTTACAAAAACAGGTCAAGTGAACAACTTCATGTCTTCAGTTAGACATAGTGTTAAAGGTAAATTACCTAAAAATACATATTACATTAAAAGAACTGAAGAAGAAAAATATATCAATGATTACAATGCAATCATTGCCCTCTTACGGAATGCAAACATAGATGTGCAGTACATTGCAGAAAAAGAGTTCTCAAATCATACGACAACATAGAAACAATAGCCAAAAATGATCCCAACAGCCAAGACATTTTGAAAAACAATTTTGCTGGACACATACTACCCAAACAGAAGTACCACTTTGGAAACCATGTGTCTATACCACATAGCCCAAAACGTCACATACAAAAATAATATAAAACCCGGTGAAAAAAAAAGGTAGATACAGAGTGACAAATTGTGAAGGCAGCTAAGTAAAACTCACCAAATTAATTAATCATATCAAATTATCATTAAAGACTCCTCAACATAAAGAACTATATTACATGACCCTGCTACAACTCTTTAAACCATGGAGAAAAGAGGAAGACATACTAGATAACTATGACTCCTACGGAGATGCTTTCAAAGCAAATGAAAGCACTATAACCAATGTAAACTTTACACACTACAAAACAATGTTGCACAATGAACAGCAACACGAAGAAGAACTCCAGGCCCAACTAGATAAGGACACTCCTGACAGTAGTCAACCTTCTGTAACAGGAAGCCAAGAACCACTGGGACTGCCACTAATAGCAAATGAGGCAGGATTAACTATTAGAGAAGTAGAAAACACCATGTGTGAGTATGAAGATAAAGAAGACTTAACTATACTATCAAAACTAAACAATGAGCAGCCTAGCATTTTTCAAGAAGTAACAAAAGAAATTGCACATGGTGTACAACATGAAAATAAAGAATGCACCTGCCAAAATTACAAACCTATACTACTGTACGTCAGTGGTGAAGCTGGTTCAGGCAAAACATTCTTAATCAAAATCATCAGCAAGTTCCTTCAACAATTGATAAACAACAAACTGTCCACTCTTGTCACTGCCCCTACAGGTTCAGCTGCCTACAACATAAGCAGTGTCACTTTACACTGATTACTACTCCTGCCAGTAGAACACCAAAACAAATTAGACTATTACAAACTTTCTACAGAAGCTGCAATGGAACTACGCAGAGTGTTATAAAAATGAAAATGCTACCAATAGATGAAGTGAGCAGGGTCTCCAACCTAATGTTGGCTTTGATTCACCTCACAATACAAGACATGCTCAAAACAAACTACAAAGAGCTCTTTGGAGGAAAACACATTATTGTTTTCGGAGATCTTCTTCAATTGACACCAGTGAAAGGTGAACCTATTTTTAAAACCTTAGGACACAAACTCTGCCGTAAAACTGTTGGCAGCATAGGAAATGTCAACCTTTGGCAACATTTCCAATACAGAGAATTAACAGAAAACATGCGGCAATCTGCAGATCTCACTTATGCCAGCATCTTAAAAAGTATTAGAGTTGGTATACTATTTCAAGAAGCACAAGCAATATTAAAAACCCGGCACATTCATGCACTTTATGGCGAGAATGCATGTGCTACTGATGTTATGGAACAATTAGCTGTCATGATTCCTGGCCCTCATGTCCCCAGCCCTCCAAGATGTCAAGCTGGAGCCAGGCCACGATCACCTACATGGCCCTCAAGGGCCTCTCCATCCCTCCAAAGACCCACTTGTAGTCAGACTTGGCTCTTGTGGCACCAGACTCACTCACTCCCATAGGATAACATTGGGGATTGGACTTGTAGTGCATTGATGGGGACACGATGGATGCCCCCACATATTTCAATTCCCAGAACTGCATGTGTGGTCTAGTCTTTTGGGTGTAGTTCAGCCCAGAGGCACCTGGGATACCCAGAGACTATTTAAGACACACCCGGACTGAGAAACATGCTTTGCATTTTCTCCAACTGCAGCGTGACACTCACCGTGTTCGGATCGGTCTCCAGTAAGCCTGCATCTTTCTTCTGCGCTCAGCCCCTTGCAAGAACAAGAACACCGTTAGGAATACCCTTACCTTGCGGTGCTTCTGTCCATCAGTCATCGCTCCATCTGTTCTGCGGGCATCTTCGGCGGTGTCATTCCCATCCCGGCACGCCGCTTCCTAAGGAAAAGGGAAAAGAACAGAAAAAAGGCATTAGTAAGCATTCTGCAAATCTTCGCTTATTTTTAAATACTGTACGAGCTTCGAACGCTTACCTGAATCTCAGCCGCTCTGGGGGAACTCTGTCTCCGGAACTTCTCATCCATCTGCAAGAGGGAAAAGACACTCCAGGTTAGCGTAGAAACATCTAGAGGCGCCTCATACCGCGCTTACCCACCGCATTTGTTCTTCATAACCGGCATCCACGCTGAAAACGTTGCGGCACCTAAAAGATACAGAAAAAGAACTCAGTTCAATGCAAATACGAAAGGGGTGCATCGTACATCACTCTCTCACTCACCTTCAGCGCTACTCATCTCAGCAGCACACCGTCATCCCCGGACGCCGGCCATCATCTAAGGAAGGAAAGGAACGAAGTTAGAGAACTGTTCAAAAGACTCAGTATACTTACCTGTCGGACTCTTGCCAGTGAAGTAACTAGGCAGCAACAAGCCCGCATCAATCAACGCGCCCCTGCGCTGAAGGCAGGACGGAGAGCACACTATCCAAGAAAACAAGGTGATCTGTGGATCAAAGGGAAGGGTTGGACCCCGGGGAAGAAGGGGTTCAAGCACAGAGAGACAATATGGAGTTAAACTCTACCAATCCTGTGTTTCAGGCCCAGTCTCCAGTCGAATAGCCTCCAGGGAAGGGTTTGAGGTTGTAAGAGGTCAGAACAGACTGAGTGACGTCCCCGTGAATACCAGGTGAGCGTTACATTAGCGCACAAAAATGTCAATTGTATGGCCTTAATGCCAACTCTTGCAAGCTGTTTCAAATTCAATGAAACAATGTTAAATAACGATATGCAACCAATAATGGAAATTAGCGCCACAGACAAACTAGACGTACATGGTATGACACTACCCATGTGTGAGCAAGCCACAACAAGACTAAATAGTTTTGAAAATTCAATCTCCAACACAGCTGGGTTGGAAAAAATATTACAATTATCCTTAAATTGTAGAGTAATGCTTAAACATAACCTTGACGTGGATCAAGGACTAGTTAATGGAGCACTGGGTACAGTTGTTGGCTTTCAAACATACCCACGTGACAACAACATTCAGTTTGTCAATATTCTCTTTGACAAACTTTCAGAAGTGAAAAGGATAGGACGCTCAACAGCTCGATTCCTTCTCTCCAAAGACATGTATGTACGTAGAGAACAATTTTCTCTAACTCTTGCATACGCAGTCATCATTCATAAATCACAAGGTCTCACCCTAGACAAAGCATTGATAGATATTGGTAACACAGTCTTTAAAGAAGGCATGAACTACGTAGCACTATCACGCTTACGTACACTTGACGGTCTATTTCTAATCAACTTTGATACAAGTAAAGTAAACGCTGATATTCCTTGCATTTTAGAATACAATAGACTTCGTTCACTATACACCCCCCATCGAAAACATATCCTGTTCCACAAAAAGTAAAACGTTGTAAAAGAAAACTAATTCAAACAGAAAAGCAACAGGATTTCACTGCAAATCCTCCAAAGAAAGTAAAAGAAGCTAATACTTCATCAATTACCACAACCAAAGAAAAACACTTGTGTATAGGCGCGTTACAAATGCCATATCATATCATATCATACTCAAAGTAACTCGGGTACTTCTTCAAAGAAACAACACACATTCCGAAAAAATGACTTGGACACAGACTTATCTGGTCTATTTAAATTTTCAAATATAACAGGTGTAAGTTGCTACACAAATGTAGCAATGAATATTCTATTTCAATTGCCACCAATTGTTGACAACATTTACTTACACAGTACAGACCAATTGTGTTTGCAAATGTTAGTACTTCATAGAAACGCAACAAACAATCCTGACAACACGTATAGTGTTCATGCAATAAGACAAGAATTGGACTACTGTGCTGGAATGGTGAAATTCACTATAATCTCACAGGAAGATTCACAAGAATTTCTAATGTACTTACTACAAGTACTGGAAAACAAAAACATACCTATAAATGAAATCTTCCAGATTTCATACATGTGGAAACATACATGCACTCTCTGTAACAATGTGACACAGGAACAAATCCCCAATGAGCGCTTTGTGTATTTATCCATACCTAATTGTGAATCCGTTCTATTTCAGCAACTTGTACAAAATGCAAACCATGGTAGATTATGTGCTACCTGCAATTCGGATAATCGCTCGACTTTACTAATACAAACATATAGTAAATACGAAATACTAATGCTTCTATGTTACAATGCAGATGGTACCAAAAACAACTGCAAGCTGACTGGATTCCCACATGGTCAAGTATCACTTGGTAAGAAAACCTTCACAGCAATAGGTATAATCTACCACACAGGAGCCACAACCAATGCAGGTCACTGCACTGCATATATGCATATATTAAAAAAAATGTGGATGGTTTGAATGTAATGATAGTACCATTACTCTAAAGCAGAGATTACCAGCAAATCTTACAAATGCTTATTTAATCTTCTTAAAACCAAAATGTATTAACTAATCTGTACTTAAACATTAACAAAACTTCAATTAAAAAACTATAAACTGTTAGAATTCGCCAACTGGTATCTAACAGCCCCAAGATTTTGCAATAACTAAACAGATAAAAGAATACCACTAAATTATATAAAAAAAATAAACAGTTAGAATACGCCAACTGGTATCTAACTGCCCCAAGATTTTGCAATGACCAAAGAGATAAATCAATACCACTACATTATAACAAAAAAGACACTGTCAGAATATGCCAACAGGTATCTAACTGCTCCAAAAATCTGCAACAAGCCAACAGATAGAACATTAGCCAGAAACAACACGTGAACACTAAAAACAAACAAACAAATAGACTGTAGCATAACAAAAAAAAGGTTTTTTTAATCCAACATGGATTTTTTTTTCCACAGACCCAATGATTTTAGCAACAAACACAGAAACTGAGCAAATTGCACAGTTCACTGGTTTGTAATCTACTAAATATGAGGGTCAAAATAAATAAAAGATGTCTATTTTTCAATGTTATAAGTCATTAGAAACTACCAATAATAACATGATCTTTTCTTTTATCACAGAAATTGACAACGAATATATGTACTCCAGTTACAGGCCTAGAGTCTTGGGTGCATGGCCTATGGCCTACGGTCATGCACCCAACACTCTAGGCCCTGGTCACAACCACCGCAGCATATCAGACCCATAGATCACACCCATAGAATCAAACATTTTAACTATGCCATATGGGCACTTTTTATGTCCGCAAACAATATGAGTGTTCTTACAACAGTTTCAACTTGCCTACGAACAGTATGAACAGGTATAGTATCCTTAGGTCATTCCTATTTCATTTATTAATGAACATTTCAGGACACTGCATGTGTTCTTAGAACAGTTTCAACTTGCTTACGAACAATATGGACAGGCATATTGTCCTCAGGACACCCCTATTTTGTTTATTTACAAACATCCCAGAACACTTGATGTGTTCTTAGAACAATTTCAACTTGCCTACGAACAATACGGACAGGCATAGCGTCCTCAGGACCCCCCCATTTTGTTTATTTGCGAACATCCCAGGACACTTGATGTGTTCTTCGAACAGTTTCAACTTGCCTATGAATAGTTCGGACAGGTATAGTGTCCTCAGGACACCCCCATTTCATTTATTTACAAACATTTCAGGACACCACGTGTGTTCTTAGAACAGTTTCAACTTGCCTACGAACAATATGGACAGGCATAGCGTCCTCAGGACACCCCCATTTTGTTTATTTACGAACATCCTAGGACACTTCATGTATTCTAAGAACAGTTTCGACTTGCATGCGAACTATACAGATAGGTACCATGTCCTAAGGACACCCCATTTTCATTAACTATGGACATTAAGGACAGCGCTGCTGTCCACGGTCAGAATGAACACAACAGGGGTACCTGCCACCTACATAAATACAACATTTGACCTATCTCTTACTCCCCCACCCTCCCCAAACAGTCTTACATGCCAACACACTTGACTAAATAGTATTCTTCCACCAAGTTTCACTGCGCTGTCCGCGGATGCCCACGGATACAAGATGGCGGCGTTCAGAAAAAATCTGATGCACTTCACGTTCACCGCCATCCAATCAGCGGACACGCTGCATGTCCTGGACATGACGCTGTAAGAGGATCCAATTCAACATTACAGCTAAGTCAACGCCTAGTCTAGAATACTGAATGAAAACCCTTATTGATATATCTTTATGTCCAGTTCATGCGTTCTGGATGACTACCCCTACATAACACCCCACTCTTGGAATCCCCCTGACCCCACTGAGCCACGAAGTAGTTCTGTTTTGCAAGTTTAAAAGGTTTATTTGATAATTTAAACAATAGATATATATATCACACTTTATAATAAATTAATAACTGAATATGACACTTAATCTGAGCAGTAATCAATAATGGATAGTCTGGCACTGGCACACTTGTGAATAGGAACAGAAGAATAAGGTGGTAGAGAATGCTTTATATAAGTTCAGATGGATGCAATGTTGAATGAAAGGCAGTACAGAAAATACTCAATATGATTTCACCAAAACATTGTAATCACTTTTCTCTGGCAATCCACTCCCCCCCTTTATGCAATGCAAGGAAATGGAAGGAAAGCACACAGTTCTCAGAAATGCAATCAAATGTAATTCAGTTCACCCCAGCAAGCTTAGGCCACAGAAGTTGGAAACACAGGCCCAAAATGCTTTTATATGTGCTGGCAATGAAGTGAAAAATATGCTAAAATGCTTTTAATTCCCTCTAGAGGTTCAGGGTGAGTGGTATCTAGTTAATATTAGTCCAGGCTCACTCTAGCAATGATTCAGGGATGGTTCTTAAGAGGCAAACAAATTTTTAGCAAGGAAAGCAAGGAAGCTGCTGTTTTCACACGTGGAGAAATTTGCAAATCGCGGCAAATTCGCGAGTGCGTTTTTCGCGATTGCGGCAAAAGTATAGGTTGATTGGGGGAATGAAATGAAGTGTCATCATGATGAGGTCTGTTTATGATACAGAGAACCCACCCCTGTCAACTTTACACACAATCTATATTTGCTCAAAAAGACATATTTCATAGATACACAGTGGTTTGGAATTACATGCACCCATCACATATCACATGAGATATACCCTGTTCAAATCTGCTCTTCCTGAGAGCTTGCATTGAGAAATGGCAACATATTTCACTTTTTGGTCAGGTTACCAATATCAGATTCTTACTCAAATTTACCCAAATGTGTGAATGCATGCAGGCATTAATTGATGAAGTATCAGACTTTTCACATGCAGACATTTTAAGTAATACCCTCTTAACTGCTAGTTTGCCCCCAGATCATACCACCGGTTCTAAAAACCTCTTAAAATGTGGGCAGAAATATCACAAGAATTATGGTATCATTTAAATAATTATGACAAGTCCGTACTATGAGTTATTCATCTTTTTCTAAAACCATATTCTGGCTACAGGGGTGTGTCTTTTCAGGTCACATGGTACAGAACCAGTCCTTCCACTTTCTTCAAGCTCAGCCTCTGTCTCCAGTTTCTCCCCCTCCCAGTTTCTGCCAAGAGGAAGCCATTTTTATGACCCCTGCAATAAACCATCTGCCTGGGCCCTGGAAGGCCCATTGTTCAAGAGGAAGCCATTTATGGCCACTTTAATAAACCCTCTGCCTGGGTCCTATGTTTAGTCTCTAGCAGTCCCTTGGTAATTCAATCAGAGAAGTGTCATATCCCTTTTGGTGGGAACAGCAAAAGGCAGCTAGGCCTGGGAACACAGCTGTTGTGCAAGTCTCAACTCCTGTCGGGGGTAGCTGGTGGGCAGAATTCAGGTCCTTAAGCCAGGCCCCAGCTAATGTAATTTTTCATTACCCAGTCTTCTGCATTCAAATAAAACTAACAATTTTTACATATGCAGCTAAAATGCTGATTTTAAGTTTAAAACTATGACATTTAGACAATTGCAACCTATGTGACTCTCAGAAGTAGGTCACTCATTTCTTTTAAACATTTAGATTTTTAGTGTCTTTCAGTCCAAATTTACTTAAACTGCTGAAATCCACAACTCAGCCAGTCTTGTTATAAACCTTCAAGTCACTTCAGAATATAACTTTACATTGTATCCACCTCTCAGTAAGTCTTTCTTTGGCCTGCTTTGGGTTCATTTATTCAGTTTTACACAAAAAAAAAGTCTGGTGGTTGTAAAACGCCGGCTTTCTGATAGTGGTGAGTACTGGTGATGCAACCATTTTGGGGATTTTTCTTGGATTAATGCATTCCAAACAGGAATGGTTCTTACATGGTAGTAAATCCTTGCTTAACATTGTTTTGATGGGGCTCCTTACAGTAAAATGGTTATGTGGAACCCCACAAAAGGGTTGAATCTTTAAAGTGGTCTGGTGAGCCACGATTTCAGCAACTTTTTGACATCAGTAACAGTGGATTTTGTTAACAAAGATCTTTCTTTACTCTGGTGGGTGGCAAGTTAGGTAACCATTTTGGTGTGCGCACAAACTGCGTGGTTCTCCTGGATTCTGGCGCACTTGTGGGCTTTTTGGCCATCTTGGGTTTTCTAAGCCCACAGCACCAAATGTTGCAGCATGATAGCTCAAACGTGGGCCAGGACACCCAACAGATCCCCCCACGTGACTGCCCTTTGAATTTGAGTCGATGGGGAGTCGGGTGCACAAGGGTTTTGACCCACGCACTGGTCTGTCCGCATAATCTTCTTCCAATTCTGCAAATGGCACAGTTCAGCATCTTTTCCTCCATCCGGTACTGATCGATCGGTTCTCCTCGCCGGTCCTGATGAGAATATTGGGAGGTACACTGGGCCCCTTGCATCTCTGCTCCCGGTCTCCGGATCATCCTCCCTGGCCAGTCTCGAGGTTTTCTTTCTCCTAGGACGACAAAGGGAGAGCGGCAATACCTATTCATAGACATTTTTCCCCCACCATTGATATAGTGGGGTGGCATATAAATTTATAGTCAAAACATATGAACATGCACATTTCTTTTTGCATTCAAAAATGAAAACACCCACATTGAGAAACTCAGAATTTGATAGGCGATATGTAGGATATTTTAAGTTAGAACTGAATTAATCTGAGACAGTACCCTCTAGGATTCCAGTGGATTCCTCCAGTTGTTGCAGAGTGTGCCTGGGATGGCAACACTTCAATTGGTTTATGTGGACCCACTTGTCTTCCCCCTCTGCCAAACCGCCTTTGGGGATGCGGATCTTGTAGGCCACAGGGGAGATTTTGTCTATAATCTCAAAGGGTCCCTTCCATGTAGGCAAAAATTTTCGCTGCTTGGCCTGGTTCCTTTGGAAATTGTATAGATAGACCCGGTCCCCCACCTGATATTCCTTCCTGGAAGTTTTCAGGTCATAGTGGGTCTTCATACTCTCAGCTGATCTTTCTTGATTCCGCTGAGCATAGGCAAAAGCATGTTGAAGGTGTTTCCTTAAATTCTCCACATACTCATGAGTTGTGGAGGCTTTTATCAATGTCTGCTCTTGGGTCCTATAGAGCAAATGCTGAGGAAGCACCATCTTGCGCCCAGTCATCAACTCAAATGGTGACATTTTGGTTGCAGATGAAGGGGTAGATCTGATGGCCATTAGGACCAGAGGTAATCGGATATCCCAACTTGGCCCAGAATCTGCCACAAACTTCTTTAATATGCTCACAATGGTTCGGTTATATCTCTCTACTACCCCAGAAGAAGCTGGCCGGTAAGCAATATGCAACTTCCTTTTGACCCCCAGTATCTCCCACATCTTTGTCATCACTTCACTGGTGAAGTGGGTACCTCTGTCCGACTCAATCCTTTGAGGTAGACCAAAACGGGAAAAGATGTGGTTAATCATCAAGGCAGCTGCCGTTTCTGCCTTGGAGTTTGGGGCTGGGAGACATTCCACCCACTTGGTTAACAAGCATGTCACAGTCAACATGTACTTATTCCCCCTAGCAGAGCGAATCACGGGGCCTACGAAGTCGATTTGTAAATCTGACCATGGCAGTGTCATCCCCCTCTTTTGGAGAGGCGCCCGGTGTGTGAGGGATGTTGGCTGAAATTGTGCACACACAAGACACCCCTTCAAGTATTGGTTGAGATCCTGGCCCATGTGTGGCCAGTATGCAACCTCTCTTAAGATTTCCAGTGTTGTGTGAAACCCCCTATGACCGGCGGTGGCCGCATCATGGGCGTGACTTAACATCAGGCTTCGGAATGAGGTAGGAACCACCCACTGATCGTGGCCAGCTTTGGATTTCCTTACCAACAAACCGTCTTGGATCCGGAACATTTTTGGACATTTCATCAACACTCTAAGGTCCTCTTTTCCAATGTAATTGGTATCCGTCAGGGGAAAGTTCTCAGGGTCCTCAAGGTGCTGGTAAAATTTACCAATTATTGGATCCCCCTTCTGAGCGGTAATCAAATCAGCATCAGGGGTCTCCTTACTCCATTGTGCAATTGAAAGGTCATTGTGAGCATTTGTCTGGGACCTAGTGATAGCAGTGACCTGGATTTCCCCCAACAGGGACTCTATTTCGATTAGATCCCCTTGGATGGCCCCGGTTTTGGCCAGCTGATCAGCTAAGTCATTTCCAGTTTTGTCTGGTCCCTCTACTTTGGAATGACCCTTGATCTTTTTCCAAGAGATGGTCATCTCATTCGAGGTGACCAGATCATCAATGTTTTGGATCAACTTCCCATGTTTCAAGGGTTTGTTATTAGCACATAACATGCCTCTGGTTTTCCAATTAACCAGGTGCTCCACGAACCCGTTCCGTACATAATCCGAGTCTGTGATTATGACCAGTTCGTGGAGTTGATGCTGGACAGCAGTGAGGATGGCCTGATGCACAGCCATCAATTCTGCCCCCTGACTACTTTGGGGACCAATTTTGTATCCAGCGGAGGGTTCTGGGAACTCCTTCACCCATGCATTCCCTACGCCAGCCACCAGTTCTTTCTCCCCGTCGTTGTCAACATGGTACGAGCATCTATCCACATAGACAGTGGGCATTCCCTCACACTTGTCCTCTTCAAAGACTTTGTGTGGGGAATTAAGGTATGCCTCCGTGTTGTCCTTGATTTTTAGACTTTCGTCCTCGAGACAGTTTTCTCTGGCACAATCATGCAAGTCAGCCAGACCTTGCGCGAGGGGACTCATCTTGTTTTGGCCATATCTGACCTCCACAGGAAAGCCTTGCATTGATAGAATCCAGGAAGTAATTCGGGAATTACTCACATTTCCGGCACGGATTCTGTCACTTTGGAGATATTGCAGAGGCTGGTGTGGAGTCTCCACTATGATGTGTTCCCCATGGATAAACGGGCGGTAATTCTTCAATGCCCACACCGTTGCCAGGAGTGCCTTCTCACAATCGTTGAATTTTTCCTCCACAGAGGATAAAGTTTTGCTCGCATAGGAGATTACTTTATTGACCTTGTCATGCTTTTGGTATAATACTGCCGTCAAGCACGTATTAGAGAACCCCGTCTCCAGGAAGAACTCCTTGTTTCTGACAGGGTAAGCTAGGCAAGGCGCTTGTGAGAGGCTTCTCTTGAGTTGTTTTACCGCCTCGGCTTGTTCTGGACCCCATTGCCACTTGACCCCCCCTTCAGAAGATGAATCAGGGGTCTGGTGATCTCTGCGTAGCCCTCAATGAACTTTCTGCTGTAATTAGTCAGTCCAAGGAGGCTCCTTAGTTCCCGCAGAGTTGTGGGGTCTTTCAGTTTTTGGAGTGCTTCCACCTTCTTTTCCTGGGGACAGAGACCCTGAGGAGTAATCTCATGCCCCAAGAAATTAACACGGGTTCTACACCACTGTGCTTTCTGAAAGGAAAGTTTTGCTCCGGCGGCCCTCAACTGCGTCAGAACATAACGGATCTCCGCTATGTGTTCCTCCACAGATGAACTTTTGATGAGGACATCATCTACATAAGCCAGGTTACCCCTTGCACCCAGGTCGGGCATGTGTACTGCTGGCCCCCAAAGGTAAAAGCCAGTTTGTATTGGTCCTCCCTGCTGACAGACACAGTCCAGTATCCATTGGTCAGGTCTATTGCAGTGAATACCTGTGACCCCTGGATCTGGGCCAGCCCTTGGTCAATGTAGGGCAGAGGCCATCGGGAAGTATGGACCCATTTGTTGAGCTCCCTGAGGTCGGCGCAGAGTCTCCACTGGCCGTTTGGCTTCAATATTTCCAGCACCAGATTATTGAAGGTGCTGTGAACTGGACGGATTATTCCCCGGGACTCCAGGTTCTTAATTATTTCAGTAAGGGACTCCATTGATGCGAGAGGCAAGCAATATTGCTTCACAAACACCGGAGTCATGCCAGGGTCCGTGGGGATTGTTGTTGTGTGGATGTCGGTGCGGCCACAGTCATATGAGTCTACTGCAAAGAGATCTTGGAAATCCAAGAAAACTTGTTTCAACTTTTGCTTTTGTTCCAGAATCACACAGGCATCAGCTAGGTTGACTCTCTCTTCCACCATCTGCCTGAAGCCTGGAAAGACTTCTGGTTTGGCTATCTCCGCGGCCTCCTCCAGCTGGGTCAGAGTGCTGATTTGGACCGGAGGCTTCAGGTGGGAAAGGCAGCCCTCATGGACCTGGAAAATCACCTCATCCCTCCTGAAGTCACAAGTCACATCTTCCTTACCATAGGGGCAGGAAGTGTGCACCAGGATGTTCCCCCCATGCCAGGTAAAAATCCTGTCTGGTGTTGTATTGTCCTCACTGTCACTGTCAACGCAGTCCTTGGGGATTGGCCCTAACAGTTCATTACCTAAATCAATGGAAAAATGTCGGTCATCCACCGCCATTCCAATAATGGTGCCTGCGGCTAGAGTGATACTCTTTAAGTCGCTGTTATCCACCTCTATTAGAATGGTGTCATGTTCTATGTTGACTAATGGAGTTGGGTTTACCCCCAACCCTTGCTGTTGGAGAGAAGCGTTTAGATGTATGTAAGCATCAGGGTTTTTCAAATGTTGTCCTCTTTTAGCTTTCACTTCCAGGGAGAATTGTCGGGTCCTTTCTGGGATGGTGACTTCCTCTTTGATCTGAATTTCAACTGCATAAGGTAGCAATTGAGCTGACCTAAATGCTTTTTCTGGATCATCAAAGCCCATGGGATTATCCGCTAATCGGGACCAAGCTTTGAGGTTTATTAGGTCCAAACTAATGGCAAAGCGATTGAGAATGTCACTGCCTAAGTAAAAAGCGGCAGTGACGTCTCGCACGACCCAACAATTGTGGACTATGCTCTTGTTGCCAATGGAGATTTTGAGCATACACCTGCTTGGCAGGAGATGTTTGGAATTGGGTGCTTCCAGGTCCATTTCCCATTTGTCTATCAGTTTGAAGGTGGGAATGGCTGGATCTTTTGGGAGTTGGCGAAACATGGCTTCGCTGATGAAGCTCTTACCGTTGTTCACACACACTCGAGCGAGAACAGAGTCCTTCCCATCATTTAACTGAACAGGGATGAACAACTGCTCTCCAATTTGCTGAATCTCAGCCAGGCTCTGAGCTGATTTCACATCTTTCTGGACTATAGGAGTTGGAGTTTCTGATTGTGGATTAGTAAAGAATTTCAGGGTGTTTCCTTCCAGTGTGGAATACCACCTTAAACTGGAAGAAAGGTTGATTTTCAGAAATAGAGAGGACCCCCCATCACCAGTCTGTTGTCCTACTGCTATTACTGTCACGTCTGGAATTTGGTTGTTCTGGAAGTGAAATTCTACTTGGTCAGATTTTTGTTCAACCATGTGGCAGGTGCCGTTTAAACTAACATGGTTGACACTCTGTTTTAATTTTATTGGTCGGCTAGTCTGGGTCCAGAGGACCTTGTTTACGCAATCTATTAAGGGTGACAACCTCCTCAGGAGGTCATTCCCCAGTAAACAAGGGGTGCCCTCTGGAGTCACTACTATGACCGGGTGTTTCACCTTGTGTCGCCCGATCTTTATGTCCAAGTCTGCAGTCCCCTCAACGGGAATTTCCTTCCCGTCAAAGTTCTGCAGTTGTCCAGGAAGAGAGGTGAGAGGAATTTGGTAATTCTCTCCCCTTCCTGCATTTAGTTCGTCAAAGGCCCTTCTGGACAGAAGGGTAGCTTGAGATCCAGTGTCCACCAGTGCCAAAATTGTACCCAGCCCCTGTACTTGTACCGGGGCATAGTATCTTCCCTCCTTCTCCTCAAGGGGGCACAGATAATGCACATTTTTGGACAACTGATGGGCTAACTTTCTGGTTTTGGACATCGCTAGAGAAGAGATTTGGGCAGAATTATGTGGACAGCCTTGGGAATCTGAAAGAAAAAATTGGCAACTGGAGATCAGAGCCATTGTGGGTTCCCCTGGCTCCAGTTCCGGGCCGCCCCCCCCCCTTTTTGGAGGCAGTCACCAGGATGGGTTTGAACCAGTGGATTTTCTTGCTGTTGGTTCTGGGATGAGATGGTGGGCGGCGGTAGCTCAGTCTCCACATCTCCCCAGTCTGGATTTGCATCCCTAGGGACCCATTTTTCTTTGGGAGGAGTTCCCCCCTCTCTGAAGGAGAAGATCCTTTTCCCAGGATCCTCTGAGGATCCCTCTCCCTCAAATTGGAAGATCTGTACCTCCTCCTCAAACTGAGTCTGTTTGGGTCTTTTGTTTCTCCTACCCCCCTCTGCTCCTTAGGAGGCAGACTTTCAGGGGCAAGAGATTTTGTTTCCGGTTCCTGGGTTTCCAGGGGCTGTTTACAAGTTGGGAAGGAAGCTTCCTCCAAGGCTTTACACCACCCTTCCCCTTGTGCCTCCTCCCTGGGAACTGGTGTGTTATCGGGGTGCTGCCCCGTCATTGTTCTGGAGCACCAGGTCCAGAGTTTGGGGCATTCTGTGCCGGCATGCCCATCTGAGGGTTCTGCTGCACCCTCAGTATGTGACCCAGATCCCGTGCCATATTTTGGACCTGGCGCTCTAACTGGGAAACCCGCTCAGGCTGATACGGGGCTCTATTTTCTCCCCTGGGCTGATCCCGGGAAGGGTAGCTATCCCTTCTCTGGTAGTACCCCTGGTTGGGAAGATTTTGGTACCCCTCCACCCTTGGCCTCCCCTCTCCCGGATTAGGTTGTCTGGGCTCAGGGAATTGGGGAAAGAAGGATGGATGATTTTGGGGCTGGAAATTGGGTGGATACCTGGGGAAAAAGTTCTACCCAGGATTTGGAGAATTTCTGCCCTCCTGTGGGAAGTTGGGAGGGAAGTTCCCTGGGTTAGGTGCTTGGCTGGATCCCCCCCCTTGGGCTGGAGGAGTCCACACATAACCCAGGATGGGTCGATTTCCCTTGTAACGGGGACTTACATAGTCAGGAGAGCGAGGGACCCCATTTGTGGGACTACCTCCTTGACTCCCTGTTTGTGACTGGCCCGAGGACCTTCTGGGCCTAGCATTATTAGGTGCAGGTAGGTTTTTATGCCCCCCCATCTCCAAATCCAAAACGGGGGCAACCTTTACCTCTGCCACCTTGGCAGCAGCAGGGGTGCTGTTAGTTTTGGGGTGTTTGGGCTGGTTTTTGTTTTCCACCGGTTTCTGCACCTCGTAGATGCGGATGGCTTGTTCAATGACCCATTCTAAAGATCTTTTCTCATGAAAATCTCCCACGAGCTGGGTCATTATATATTTGGGCAAGGCATGGAAAAATGTATTGACGAATTCTCTGCTGCCTGTGCGCACCCTCCTGGTGGTCTGCGCAAAGGCCCGTTTCAGTTCTTGCACGAATTCTTGTGGGGCCTGATCCTCCCCACATTGCAAATTGTAGGCTGCCTTGCGAGCCTCTTGAGGATTTCTGTGAACAGAAAAATGTTTCAAGATGGCCGCCTTATAGGTGGACCACCTTAAATGATTTTGGTCCTCCAGCCCCGCAAAGAAACTGGAGTATTCTGGGGAGAATGTCCACTTTACATATTGGATACAGCTTTGGCTGTCCTTCAAATGAAAAGTCTCCATCATTTGCTCATAGAGCTCCAAGTGTTCCCAAACAGAGTTCTTGGCGTTCTTATGATAAGGCGTGATGACACTCCTGATTGCCTTAATCTCTTTCAATGGGTCCTTAAGCAAGGCCCTTTTTGCCTTATTGGCCTTTTTGGTTCAGGTAACCCTTGTCCATTCGTCCTCTTCTCCCAGAGGTTCCTGTCTGATCTTCCAGGTTTTCCCGGATTCTGCGAGCCTGGGAATGGCTGGCAGAATGTGGGGACCTGGTCTCCTGTGTCCTGTACCATTCAGAGGAGTCTTCAGATTCCTCTTTGCTGCCAGGATTTGATGGGTACCCCCCCACTGACCTAACTGGGCAGAGGTTTTCAGGATGCCCTTAATGGGCCTACTCTCCTGGGGTTCCCCACTAAATTGCACTGTGCTTGGGTGCCCATACCCGGATGCCCGCCCATCCATTCCTGGGAGGTACTGGCCTATGAGCCCCATGCTTCTGGCTGGATAGTAATCTGCCATCCCTGTGGCCCGGTGCTAATGTGCGCCAGGGGACATGGGGGTGGCAGAGTCCAGGGACTGAGAGAGATAAAGGCCTCTGGTACTAGGGCTCCTGAGGTTATGCTCAGGAGTTTCCCTTTCCCAGCGAACTTGGTCTCTATCCGCCCCTGCTCCCTGTTGCAATGCAAGAGCCTGCGCCTTCAGTTCCTCAGTTAAGGCCTTACTAGACTCTATCAGTCTCTCCTGCATCGCTACCTGTTGTTGGAGCCTATCATTGTGCTGGCAGAGAGCCTCGTTTTCTCTCTGTGCCTCCTGATTGGTCCTGGAGTACTGGGCCAGTCTCTGCTGCAGGAGGGTTACCTCCTGAGCTGTGTCCCTATTGGCCTGCTCCTTTCTTGCTAGAGCATCCTCCGCCCTCCTGGTGTGCTCTAACAAGTTCTGGTGTTCTTTTGGGAGGTCACCCAGTCCCTGGTGGGCCAGGTGATTTTCTTCCATTTTTCTTTTTAAGTGGCAGACTTCCTGGCCTAAGGTGTCCCTTTCCTGACTAAGAGTCTGCATCTGTACCAACAGGTCGTCCCTTTGCCTTTGGAAGGCACCAGCTTTCTGGCGCTCCTGATCAAACTCTGCCTGGGTATCCAGGTCTTTCAGAATCAGTTTATTGCTCTCTGCCTTCTCCCTATCTATGTGGCTTTGCAGG
This sequence comes from Ambystoma mexicanum, assembly GCF_040938575.1. Taxonomy (NCBI): domain Eukaryota; kingdom Metazoa; phylum Chordata; class Amphibia; order Caudata; family Ambystomatidae; genus Ambystoma; species Ambystoma mexicanum. The sequence continues at coordinate 228,490,145 of NC_090921.1, read as the reverse complement.
GTGACTACCTGCTCAGCACATACCCTATTGAAGTCTAACTGTTGCTCCAGCTTTTTCTGGCTCTGCAGTAGGGAGTCCAAACCTTCTTGGTACTCCTTCTGCAAGGCCAGAAATCTGGTATCCTGGTCAGCCTTTTCCTGTTGCAGGATGTCCATATCCTTCTTTATTTTAATGATGTGCTGTCTACTGTCATTTTCTGACTCCTGGCTCCCCTGCAGCCTCTGCTCAGAAGAGACCAGGTCAGATTGGACCTTCTCTAACGCCATCTGTCGCTTATTCGCCAGATCTTGGCTTTCAGTACATTTATCCTGCATGTCTCCCATATATAGGTACAGGTATGCCGCTATCCTAACCATCTTGTCTTGTTCATCCTTAGCTTTAGGAGCCATGTATAGTTCACTCAGGTCCACATGTAAGGGACCCTGATCGCTCCATAAATCTGACCCTGTTTCAGTGATCTGGGGTGCAATTGCCTGCAACCAGACCGTCTGGTCCTGATGAGTCCACTCACCTCTCACAAATAGCTTATGTAAGAAGTGCTCTCTGGCTATTTTCATATCTACCAAGGTCGTCATTCTGGAATTTGAGTTCCTTCCTGATTTACAGAAGTTTGTCTTTTATTTTTGCAAAACAGACCTTTTCCTTAGAGCGTTCCTTTGAGGAGTGCTTTACAGCGTAACACAGCGTGGTGATCCGACCGGATATGTGTATCTGGTCAGCTGGCACGCTGTATTAATCTGCACAAGTGGTAAATCTAACCCAGAATATCCCGGCTCGAGCCCCCAATTTGTAAGAGGATCCAATTCAACACTACAGCTAAGTCAACGCCTAGTCTAGAATACTGAATGAAAACCCTTATTGATATATCTTTATGTCCAGTTCATGCGTTCTGGATGACTACCCCTATATAACACCCCTCTCTTGGAATCCCCCTGACCCCACTGAGACACGAAGTAGTTCTATTTTGCAAGTTTAAAAGGCTTATTTGATAATTGAAACAATAGATATATATATCACACTTTATAATAAATTAATAATTGAATATGACACTTAATCTGAGCAGTAATCAATAATGGATAGTCTGGCACTGGCACACTTGTGAATAGGAACAGAAGAATAAGGTGGTAGAGAATGCTTTATAAAAGTTCAGATGGATGCAATGTTGAATGAAAGGCAGTACAGAAAATACTCAATATGATTTCACCAAAACAATGTAATCACTTTTCTCTGGCAATCCACTCCCCCCCTTTATGCAATGCAAGGAAATGGAAGGAAAGCACACAGTTCTCAGAAATGCAATCAAATGTAATTCAGTTCAACCCAGCAAGCTTAGACCACAGAAGTTGGAAACACAGGCCCAAAATGCTTTTATATGTGCTGGCAATGAAGTGAAAAATATGCTAAAATGCTTTTAATTCCCTCTAGAGGTTCAGGGTGAGTGGTATCTAGTTAATATTAGTCCAGGCTCACTCTAGCAATGATTCAGGGATGGTTCTTAAGAGGCAAACGAATTTTTAGCAAGGAAAGCAAGGAAGCTGCTGTTTTCACACGTGGAGAAATTTGCAAATCGCGGCAAATTCGCAGGTGTGTTTTTCGTGATTGCGGCAAAAGTATAGGGAATAGGAATGCGGTTCTAGGTTCGTTGAAAAGCCAAGATTCCCAGCTTTCAGAGGAAAGTTACTGCAAGTCTCTAAGACAAACGGTTACGGAGTTATGAACGATTTTGTGAATTGAAATTTTTAAAGTTTAAAACGACAGGTGACAGCTTTGCAAATGACAGTTGACAGTTAGGAGGCAGTTCTACTTAGATTAAAATAGCTTGGATTAGATTATTTTAACTAAGAGATTGGTTCTGCACAGTTCTGCTAGGTACTCACAATATTTTTAGAAATAGAATGGGCCTCGCCACGGATCTGGTCAACAGGTTTTCTTCACTCGCCACGGACGGTCTCTGCGCACAGCGTCTGGGTCAGCTCTCTGGTTCTGCGAACAGCGGTCTGGGTCAGCTCTGCTCTGCCTCTGGTTCTGGATACTGCTCTGCTTTCTCTGGGTACAGCACTGCTTCTGGATCTTTCTGCACAGATTTCTCTGGACCCGCTGATCCGCCGATCTGCACGGCTCCTGGATGCTGCTACCGCTGTTAGGTTTGCTGGATGCTGAGGCCCACTGAGAAGAGTTCTCAGTTTGTGGGTTTAGGCCCTTGCTTTGAGTTCTGAATCAAGTTCTTTGGAGTTTTAAAGTCTAAGTATTGAATCTGGTATCTTCTGGATGTTGTGTGGTCCGGCAGAGCGCATTGCAGCAAATGGAATTGAAGGTCCCTATCTGTCCTGACTGTCTGCTTTTATGTGTTTTGAAAGTGGGTGGAAAGGCTAGCTTCCTGGGCCCTACCCCTCTCCACTTGTCATTGGCCACTTCATCCTCTTCCCCTTGATTGGGGGAATGAAATGAAGTGTCATCATGATGAGGTCTGTTTATGATAGAGAGAACCCACCCCTGTCAACTTTACGCACAATCTATATTTGCTCAACAAGACATATTTCATAGATACACAGTGGTTTGGAATTACATGCACCCATCACATATCACATGAGATATACCCTGTTCAAATCTGCTCTTCCTGAGAGCTTGCATTGAGAAATGGAAACATATTTCACTTTTTGGTCAGGTTACCAATATCAGATTCTTACTCAAATTTACCCAAATGTGTGAAGGCATCCAGGCATTAATTGATGAAGTATCAGACTTTTCACATGCAGACATTTTAAGTAATACCCTCTTAACTGCTAGTTTTCCCCCAGATCATACCACCGGTTCTAAAAACCTCTTAAAATGTGGGCAGAAAAATCACAAGAATTATGGTATCATTTAAATAATTATGACAAGTCCGTACTATGAGTTATTCATCTTTTTCTAAAACCATATTCTGGCTACAGGGGTGTGTCTTTTCAGGTCACATGGTACAGAAACCAGTCCTTCCACTTTCTTCAAGCTCAGCCTCTGTCTCCAGTTTCTCCCCCTCCCTGTTTCTGCCAAGAGGAAGCCATTTTTATGACCCCTGCAATAAACCATCTGCCTGGGCCCTGGAAGGCCCATTGTTCAAGAGGAAGCCATTTATGGCCACTTCAATAAACCCTCTGCCTGGGTCCTATGTTTAGTCTCTAGCAGTCCCTTGGTAATTCAATCAGAGAAGTGTCATATCCCTTTTGGTGGGAACAGCAAAAGGCAGCTAGGCCTGGGAACACAGCTGTTGTGCAAGTCTCAACTCCTGTCGGGGGTAGCTGGTGGGCAGAATTCAGTTCCTTAAGCCAGGCACCAGCTAATGTCACTTTTAGTTACCCAGTTTTCTGCATTCAAATAAAACTAACAATTTTTACATATGCAGCTAAAATGCTGATTCTAAGTTTAAAACTATGACATTTAAACAATTGCAACCTATGTGACTCTCAGAAGTAGGTCACTCATTTCTTTTAAACATTTAGATTTTTAGTGTCTTTCAGTCCAAATTTACTTAAACTGCTGAAATCCACAGCTCAGCCAGTCCTGTTATAAACCTTCAAGTCACTTCAGAATATAACTTTACATTGTATCCACCTCTCAGTAAGTCTTTCTTTGGCCTGCTTTGGGTTCATTTATTCAGTTTTACACAAAAAAAAGTCTGGTGGTTTTAAAACGCCGGCTTTCTGATAGTGGTGAGTACTGGTAATGCAACCATTTTCGCGATTTTTCTTGGATTAATGCATTCCAAACAGGAATGGTTCTTACATGGTAGTAAATCCTTGCTTAACATTGTTTTGATGGGGTTCCTTATAGTAAAATGGTTATGTGGAACCCCACAAAAGGGTTGAATCTTTAAAGTGGTCTGGTGAGCCACGATTTCAGCAACTTTTTGACATCAGTAACAGTGGATTTTGTTAACAAAGATCTTTCTTTACTCTGGTGGGTGGCAAGTTAGGTAACCATTTTGGTGTGCGCACAAACTGCGGGGTTCTCCTGGATTCTGGCGCACTTGTGGGCTTTTTGGCCATCTTGGATTTTCTAAGCCCACAGCACCAAATGTTGCAGCATGATAGCTCAAACGTGGGTCAGGACACCCAACAACGCAAGCCGATCAGCCAATCAGGACAGGGATGTGTGTCTGCGGACCGAACATAGATATCACTCATTTTTTATGACCTACTTCTAGGTTGTTTTTTAAAAAACTACTGGACGGATTTTCACCAAATTTACAAAAGCAAGCTTTCAGGACCAAGCCGCTGCTCCTGTTGCAAATTTGGTGAAAATCCATCCAGCGGTTTGGGCTGTAGGTGTGAGCAAAGTTTTTTCCCCATTCAGTCTATGGGAAAAAATGAAGTTTTGGGGCCCCCCTATAACTTTTCCCCCCCTGGACCAAACCTCACCAAACTTTGCAGAATAATTCAGAGTGGGCTATATACTTTTTTTGCAAAGTTCTATGAGGATCCGTCAAGGGAGAGCGAAGTTATAAGCCACCCAAAAAGTGCTTTTCCTATGGAAACAGCAACTTAACCATAACTACACAGCCACTACTGTGGCTGTGTAATATATATATATATGTGAATCTTAAGAGCACAAATTAATGTTGCATATGCAGATGTGCATCTGTGAGGTTAGATTTCCGAAATTCATATATTATTACTATAGCAGATTCCTACTAGAAATTATCGAACAAAAACAATTATGCAGTTAAGACTATTATGAGCAAATTGGTCCCAACGCTTTTTCTAGTCACAAGTATAGAAATCCAAGTATAATCATTCAATAGAGAATGAAGGGTGTATTATCTGGCAGTGTCAGATTATTAAACAAGTCAATGAAAAGACTTATCCAATCAGAAAAATGTGATGTCACGTGGGAATAGGAGAGGCTATATTAGACAACATACACAGTAGAAGGGTACTCTCTCTGACAACCAGACAGATTGGATTATGATTAAGAACAAGGTGCCTGCCGATATGGAGGGGTGCAGAGCTGGGAATACCTAGAGACAAGGAGCCTTGTCCATGAGGGAGATTGAAGCTGGTGCTGGTATATTTCACCTGTGTCTAAGAGGGCCAGAGACCAGTAGTGACTAGAGCCCTAATTGATGCTGGATCCATGAACTAAAATAATTATCCTGAAGTAAGTATTAAAATCCCCTAAAGTAAATCAGATGTGCCCCTCAGCCTTTTCTGTGCTAAGTCCCCGGCATGGGTGGGTCGGAGGTGCTAGGAGGTACTGGTTCCCAAAAGAATACAGAAGCATTGTAATGTGAAGTGTATTTGGCTTCTCACTATATTTAAGTGCCATGGGATATTTCCTTTCAAGAAAACTGATTGCATTTTGTGTTGTGTGTGCAGTGTCAAACAAGTAGCACTTCGGTGCAATCTAAGCACCTTTTTATAAATCAAGTCCAATCAAATTGAGCCCTGCTTGTTTCCACAGGTGTAGTTGCAGAGCAAGCTGTGAACTGAGGGTCCGTGCTTCATAGCCTGACAGTGAATTTATTAACAATTTGAAACCTATGGATAACATAGATATTTTAAAAGTTGTTTAGTGATGGAAGCGAACTTAGAGGAGAAATTTCTATTCCCATAAAAATAGTGCAAATATAAATCCCATGCAAACCATATTCTAAAACTGCACAGTGAAATTCATATCTGCAGTCGAAGGGAAAGGGAACTTATATCTGTTCAATACAAAAGAATCACATTCTCCCAGGTTGGGTCGGGGATGAGCTGAAATTATGTGCATTCCAAATCAGTGACACTGATTCCCTATTCTGAAACCTGCAGGGCTCTGATGCTATACACTATGAACCTATTTTAAATAACAAACACATACTACCAAACATAAGCAACATAATTATACAGGAAAGAGGTGGTGGATTCAACAGTTCCCTGTTAAAAGCTCTTGATGATAATATTGGGGAAAGGAATAGTCATGTTTTTATGTGCAAGTGTAACCTTATGTGCAATTTCAAGGTACTTGTTAGGTAGCAGAGCGAAGGGCGATCAGTCCGGCAGCTCCCCAGTGGTCAGATAGCATACTGGAAAAAGTAAAATGTCTTGAAGTATGTTGTTACTGTTACAAACCATCTTCTTTGCTATGGAACATTAAATCCCAATGGCAGGTAAGCAACAGAGTTATAACTAGAATGCTTTTGTTAGCCAAACCTCAATATATATATATACAGAATTGATTATGGAAATGAATGATTGCATGTCAGAAATAGTGAGTCAAATTCAAGCAGGTCAATTTCGTTTTTGTGAACAAGCTGCCTGTGATTGTGTAACATTGTGATGACTTCCCCTGCATAATGTTGGTGAAAACCTTTGCCGTGATTTCACCTTTCATTCATTTTTTTTTAATCAAACCGCCTGTTTATTGCCCAGAATCCCATCATATGCCTTTGTACTCACACCATTTGCCAACTATCGATATTGTATGGTCATATGCACATAGCTCTATCATAGAGCTGAACACTGAAACCATTTTCTAGGCATTGCTGCCATATTCCTGGATAATCGAGCCCTATCTCAGACATTGCTATCCAGAACCCTGCTTCTCACGTCATTAGGAACCGCCTTTATATATTATGTTATCCGATGTTAAAAGGCTTTCGTACTGAACCAAATCACCATCTGTATTGGTCTCAGAGCACTTGACTCATGTCAAGATACACAATTTTCCCGGTATTGCACCCAGGTGTTGGTGTTTATAGTTAGTCTCAATAATTGGGATTTGTTATGCCCAGACTTGAATTGCTTGCACTCTGTGCTTAGGGATCAAGCTGCACCTCCCGATTAAAGGTCAACAGGGCCAAAACATGTCTTGGGCTACTTGTGCTCCTGTGCAGAGGATAGTGCAAAGCACTTCGGCCTGAACTACTCTCATTCGGCCATACCATAGACTGTTGCATATGGTTGGTAAAGGAGCAGATGGAATGGAAGCTGACTAGAGGAATTCCCCGTGTTTATGCTTCAAAGCTTTCTATCCATCACCTTTGGTGTTTGTAGTGGGACATCCTAAGTGGGGGGCTGTATCCAAAAAGGGTACCTTTGAATGCTGTGACTGGGGCTCAAGGTAGAACTCAATGACAAGACCCATTTATTGCTTCGGACCCCATATGGGTGGATGTTCCCATGTAGCTTGGACTGGACAGATGCGGGTGGTGACAGGCTAAGTTTGACACACATATGATCACTGGTGGTTAAAACTTTCTACCACTTTATTAGAAGAAATGCCTGCCTCACTATCAACATCTTCAATGACGGGAAAATGAAGATTGTGGCTAAACAACCTAGTCTTTCATGCTTTGTATACAGACTTGCTGCATTGAAAAATATCACCAAAATGACCCCCTCCCCCCAATACTCCCAGAGATCAGTCTTTCAATCACCAGGACTCCTGCACCCCATTTGCAAGTCCATTCCTTCTGAAACCACCATCAGCTGTAAGAAAACAAATAAACAGAGATTCAAAATACTTCATCCACACCCAGTAGGAGTTTAGACCAGACTTTCAAGGGTCTCACAAGACAAGATCGGAACAACACTCTATTAGGTGCACAAGCCTCCTACCATATGGAGCATTTCTGAAACCTGGAACCTATTTTGTCAGACATAGTTCAACGAATATTTGCTGTTTTGGCAACTTTATTAATGCCAGGGCGGAGCGCTGCCAAACACCCCCGCAAATTAAGCAGTGCTTATAGCACATGTATTGGACGGCCGTTTCCATTCCTCTGACTGGTCTCATGCAAGACCAGTGCTTTTGTAGAAGAAGATGAGCTTCACTGTGTGCCTGGAAGTGGTGAGTCATTACTTTTGCCAAAATCATTCGGATGAAGATTGATGTTGGATGGATAGCTGGATGGAGTATTCAGATGAAGAGTTTGCTTGATATTGGATGGATAGCTGGATGGAGTATTCAGATGAAGAGTTTGCTCGATATTGGATGGATAGCTGGATGGAGTATTCAGATGAAGAGTTTGCTTGATATTGGATGGATAGCTGGATGGAATATTCAGACGAAGAGTTTGCTTGATATTGGATGGATAGCTGGATGGAATATTCAGACGAAGAGTTTGCTTGATATTAGATGGATAGCTGGATGGATTATTCGGATCACAGTTACCCTTTTTCAGGAGGTCGGATGAAAGTTTCCTTCAGGAGGCCCAGGAAGATCCAAGTCTCGAGAGAGCCGATGATCAAGTGGGTCAGGGATTGGAGCCATGTCTCTATGGTCTTGAATGGTCATGGGTAGATCTGCTCCGATGGTGCTTTCATGTTTTTTGCTAAAACATCAGACTCTGACAAGGAAGCGTGTAGGAAGGTGCAGAGCAAAACCTCAGCTCTTTTTTCATTTGATGTAGCAGCTCCAGAGAATATGTTGTGGTCAGCGATAGAAGCTTGAATAGTCATAATCCTGTCCCAGAATAATGCAGATTTGAAGTCTTACCTTGGGATGCTATCGGAGAAGAAGCACACACTGACAGGGATATCGTCTCATGGTAGAGCTTGAAAAGATCAGCAGAAATACTGTTTGCTTGAGCAACATAGTTGCACAGGAAGCTTATTTTCTTCCCTGTGATGGTAGATTGGGACATTTAAGATGCCGCAGGCCTGTATTTTTGCCCTAAGGATAGCTCAGGGTCAAGGCGTTTGTCTTGGAAGCGAGACAATGCATAGCAAAAAAGGTTTGAAATCCCGGGCTTGCACTTAGAAAGCAGTCCCCAGTATTAACAGGGTAATTCATAGAATTTCGCAGAAAAGTGTCGCAATCGGCTGGCGCAGAGTGTCCGCGTGCGATTGACTGCGCCAGGCACGTGCGATAAAACCGATTTCCGCGCACAGCGTATTCATGGATTACATGCTCCCAAACCAGCCGTGGCGCAGAGTATCGCAGCGACCCTGCAGCAGCGCCAGTAACGCCCCCAAGAACGCCCTCTCGCAAGGAAAAGCCAGCAAAATCGCTAAATCATCGCAAAGGGCTGCGCTAACTCTGGACCAGTTTACAGGGCAGCCAAACAAGGAACGCAAAGCGGGTAACGTGCATATCAGGGGTACACGTGAAGTCATACACGCGATTAGCCAGGGTACGTGTATTACAGGGGTACGCGGGAAGTTTAACACGCGATTGGCCAGGGTACGGTACGTGTATTACAGGGGTACGCGGGAAGTTCAACACGCGATTAGCCAGGGTAAGTGTATTACAGGGGTACGCGTGAAGTCATACACGCGATTAGCCAGGGTACGTGTATTACATGGGTACGCGGGAAGTTTAACACACGATTGGCCAGGGTACGTGTATTACAGGGGTACGCGGGAAGTTTAACAGGCGATTAGCCAGGGTACGTGTATTACAGGGGTACGCGGGAAGTTTAAAACGCGATTGGCCAGGGTACGTGTATTACAGGGGTACGCGGGAAGTTCAACACGCGATTGGCCAGGGTACGTGTATTACAGGGGTACGCGGGAAGTTTAACACGCGATTAGCCAGGGTACGTGTATTACAGGGGTACGCGGGAACTTTAACACGCGATTAGCCAGGGTAAGTGTATTACAGGGGTACGCGGGAAGTTCAACACGCAATTAGCCAGGGTACGTGTATTACAGGGGTACGCGTGAAGTCATACACGCGATTAGCCAGGGTACGTGTATTACATGGGTACGCGGGAAGTTCAACACGCGATTGGCCAGGGTACGTGTATTACAGGGGTACGCGGGAAGTTTAACAGGCGATTAGCCAGGGTACGTGTATTACAGGGGTACGCGGGAAGTTTAAAACGCGATTGGCCAGGGTACGTGTATTACAGGGGTACGCGGGAAGTTCAACACGCGATTGGCCAGGGTACGTGTATTACAGGGGTACGCGGGAAGTTTAACACGCGATTAGCCAGGGTACGTGTATTACAGGGGTACGCGGGAACTTTAACACGCGATTAGCCAGGGTAAGTGTATTACAGGGGTACGCGGGAAGTTCAACACGCAATTAGCCAGGGTACGTGTATTACAGGGGTACGCGTGAAGTCATACACGCGATTAGCCAGGGTACGTGTATTACATGGGTACGCGGGAAGTTTAACACGCGATTGGCCAGGGTACGTGTATTACAGGGGTACGCGGGAAGTTTAACACGCGATTAGCCAGGGTACGTGTATTACAGGGGTACGCGGGAAGTTTAAAACGCGATTGGCCAGGGTACGTGTATTACAGGGGTACGCGGGAAGTTCAACACGCAATTAGCCAGGGTACGTGTATTACAGGGGTACGCGTGAAGTCATACACGCGATTAGCCAGGGTACGTGTATTACATGGGTACGCGGGAAGTTCAACACGCGATTGGCCAGGGTACGTGTATTACAGGGGTATGCGGGAAGTTTAACAGGCGATTAGCCAGGGTACGTGTATTACAGGGGTACGCGGGAAGTTTAAAACGCGATTGGCCAGGGTACGTGTATTACAGGGGTACGCGGGAAGTTTAAAACGCGATTGGCCAGGGTACGTGTATTACAGGGGTACGCGGGAAGTTATACACGCGATTAGCCAGGGTACGTGTATTACAGGGGTGCGTGGGAATCATCACACGCGATTAGGCTGGGTGGGTCCTCACAGGTGTTCCCTGTACACCCTCCACGGCCCCTGCAGGCAGTCTACAAAACAGGGGACTACCCTGCACACCTGCTCATGTCCCCCTGCACCCCCACCCCCCCAGCAGTGCAGGGGCAGCCTCCACCAGGCCCCCACTCATGTCTCCCACCACCCCCACCCTCCCGCCACCAGGGGCAGCCTCCACCAGGCCCCCACCCATGTCTCCCACCACCCCCCGCCACCAGGGGCACTCTCCACCAAGCCCCCACCCATGTCTCCCACCACCCCCACCAGTGCAGGGGCACCCTCCACCAGGCCCCCACCCATGTCTCCCAACACCCCCACCCACCAGCACTGTGGGGCACGTGGCCAGCAGGCAGTCAGGCAGCAGCAGATGGCAGGTGGGAGCGTGCTCAGGGCTCTGGGGGGCAGTAATTTCGCCTCCTGGCCAGGAGCGTGGTCTCTCGTGTGTGAACGCGTGGACAGCCTGATAGGTAGTGAAATCCCACACGTCAGCAAAGGCCCTTAGCGCGTAAACCCGTCAACAGCATATGCGCGCCTATAGTCACCTGCACGTGCAGGAAATTGTTACGTGACACGTCCCAGTGTCAAAGCGTGTGATTGGTGAAAATGGATGTACACGTAGAAGTGACAAAGCGTGTGATTGGTGAAAATGGATCTACACGCAGGAGTGACAAAGCGTGTGATTGGTGAACGTACACGCCGCGTAAGTGACGCTGTACGTGTGGGCCTGTATATAAGGTACATGTAGAACACCATTTCCTTGTACGTGCTTTTCGTGGAGAGCGAGTGGGTGAAATCTGTACTTCTTGTCGTTTCACACGCGATTTACTTCACGGCGTTTCCAGTTCGTATTCCCTGTTACCTCTGACAGCTTTTTCTCTTTTTTCTCTTTTACTGGTTTACCTGGGCCTGTTCCCTCAAACAGTGTCCCCTTCTACTGTTGTCCTGTCTTCTCAGACAGCGTACACATCTTCTTTTGGCGGGGGTTTAGCCAGCCAAACGCGCTCATTCTTCACGCTCTTTTACCTGGCAGACGGTGAGTCACGCACGTATCCAACTTCTGTGCTTGCCCCGTGTGTTGCCTACCCCTTCAGAGGTCATTCTAGGCTGCGTGTGACACGCATACGTTCATTCTTGTGTTACTGGGTGCCACAGCGTAGTGCAGGTTTTTCTTTCTGCACACGTGGTCTAGGAGGGGTTGCGTGCACGTCATCTCCCTTTTTTGGGCCTCCTGTGCGTTGCGTGACCCGTCATCTTTCCCCAGGGGTTACAATCAGCCGTGCTAGAGCACTAGGGTACAATTACCATCTGGTACCCAACCCCTTTGACCCCCAATTGCCCAGGACAATTGTCTACAGCCACTCCCATACGCACATTAATATCAGTGCCATGGCTGGGAGGCGAGGATTCCGTAAGGGTGGCAAAGGTGGAAGAGCCACAAGTGGTGGCCGTGGTGGATCCGGTAGGGGACGTGGTCGTAACTTGCAGGGTGAGCCTGTCCCCCCATGTGTGGAGGACCAGTCAAGGGCACCCATCATCCCCCCCCCTCCCCCCCCTCCCCCCCTCCCGTTGAGGCTGAAGTGGCTGACACCATCCATGCTCAGCCCTTGTTGGACCAGCCCATTGTGGCACCAGACCTGGCTGACTCCATGGCTGACTTCCAGGTCAGCAGGGCTACGACACGTGCGCTGGTGCACGTTGATGCCATCATGCCACGTGGATCTGGGGCAGCAAGGTCATCTACTGCACCAAGGAGGCAGGGCGGAGTGGCTGCAGGGGCAGCTGCGGCTCCATCCACCCCAGCCCTCACACACCCAGCCAGGACAGTGTCGGTCCTAGTCCATGCTGCTGAGATTCCCCCTGACACCATCACACTCGAGCCAATGCCTGCACCAACTCCCATGCTGAGTGTGCAATCCCACACTCCTGATACAGAGTCCACCAGGGCTCCTGCCCCTAGTGTCCAGAGCGGCGCAGGACACTCAGGATCACCACCACCTTCCAAGCGGAAGAGGAAGAGTGCTCGTCCGGCACAGGCTGATGCCCCAGACACGGCTACACAGTCCGGCCCGTCCAGGAAGCCCAGCTTCACGGATGACGAACTGAATGCACTTGTCGAGTATGTGTCCGGACATGACAACGAGATGGTCATTGTTGCAGGATCCAAGACCACACCTGCACAACGCCAGGCACACTGGCAGACCGTTGCGGACATCGTAAGTGCCCTTGGAATCGTGAGGCGCACAGCCAATGATTGCTATAAGCGCTGGAATGACCTAAAGCGCAGGGCAAAGAGTAAGCTGGCCTCAAGTCATGCCGCAACTCTAGTGACTGGAGGTGGGTCTCCAGTAGTAGACATGGAACTCACTCCACATGAGTCAGTCGCTGGGACCTACGTCACGGAGGAACAGATCCAAGGCGTGGGAGATCTGGCTGATTACGAGGCATTGTCCGGTGAGTGCACATGCATGTGTGTGTCATACATGTGCATGGTGTGTGTGTGAGGGCTTCTGTTTGGGTGCCAGGAGAGAGTGTGTGCGCCTCAGTCGTATGGGTCAGCCATGTGCTTCATGCAATACTTCCTGCGCAGCTGCATTTGGCCATAGCAGTATCCCTTCTGCCAACAGTAGACATCTAGCACAACTGCACGCCAGTTGCCCTTGAAGTGTCACCTTGACACAACAGATTTGCTTATTTTTCACTGTTCATTCAGTCAGTTTGTTTGCATTCCACCACTTTCACTAGGCATGTCGCTGTCCACTAGTCACATGTCTGACATGGGTATGGTAAAGGGGAGTGACTTTGTTACCTGGATATCATTTGTACACACATGTCCCTGTGCAATTTGACCATTACAGACTGGCAGCTCCAGGTGAAAAATCTGACCTGTTAGAATCAGAAAAGCTATTACATGCGGGAACTGGACTGAATGAATAGGTGCTGCCCTCCTCTCCATCTTCACTCAATAGCAATGGTACATGCCATCTGTGTGATGGCATGTGTGTTTCACCTGCCAATCACAGGCCAATGTGTGATGCCACTGCCAGGCAGCATGCAGAAAATTTGTTCATCTTCCATCTTGGTGTCATCAGTGTGTGCCGTTTGCCTGCACTTCATACGCAGTGAGGGTGCATGCATGGGAGGGTTCTAGTCATGTGGGACATGTCAATCAAGTACTGGTTCTCTTGCTTCTCAGCCCTCAATGTGTGCCATGGTGCTAATGCCTGTTTCCAATACTTTGTTTTCATGTCTTTGCAGGGGAAGACGCACCTGATACTGCTGGGGTTGTGGAGATGGTGCAGACCCAGGAGGTGTCCCAGGGCCGACCAACCACCAGTGAGGGACGTGGTGTGGTGGTGGGGGAGAACCCACAAGTGCTGCAGGTCGTGCTCTCAAGGGGTGTCTCTGGCTGCACCTCCCCCGAGCTGTACTCAGGTGTTGATTTGGATGAGACCTACGTGCCGTCGCTGGTGAGTGTTCCAGGGAGGGATTCTGTTCTGTCTCACCCACCTGCACCAGGGTCAGTACCCTCCATGGGGATGTCAGTTTTGGCAGCTACGCCTTTGGTGGTTACGGATGCAGGGTCACACTCCGCGACATCTGATCCTGTTCCTGGGCCAGCAGATCAGAGGGGGAATGCAGTCCTGCAGCCTCAGGCAGTGCCGGCACAGCAAGGCGCAGTTCGCCTTGCCCCAGACAGGTGTGGTGCCCGCCGACGTGGTGGCCGTACGCCACCTGGCAATACCGCATGGGAGCAATCCATTTACGGTATGGCTACCCAACAGGCTGCATCATCCGAGATGATGGCTCAGGCCATGGATAGGGTGGCCACTTCCATTGTCCCCCCAGAAAGGCTGATGGAGCGACTAGAGCAGGCAACTGACTCCATCTGCCAGTCACACAGGGAGGACATGTTGGGGTCCAACAGGGACAGGCGGGCGGCACTGGCGACTCTGCAGGAGGCCATCTCCATTGAGTCCCAGGGCCACAGGGAAGCCCTGAGGCAGGAGCTCCTACACCTCAGGACGACTCTTGTTGAGCTTGAGGCTTCAACACACCAAAGGACAGAACAGCAGCTGGAGCGTCTCACCCGTACGCTCTCAGCTGAGATGCAGGCAACGAGGGCGGAGGTCCGGGCATCCCGTGAGTTGTTGCATGGGGACCTCCGCACACTCATCCTCCAGAACCAGACCTACCACACCCGCATGCTTGCAGCCATGGAGGAGCAGACTAGGGCCTTGCGTGGGCTGCCTCCCATAGTGCAACCACCTCCGGATGCAGCTGCACAGGGTGATAATAGCGACAGCAGTGACACTCCCACAATAGGGTAGCCATGTGGGCCATGAGCCCATGGAGGTGTTTTATTTTCCCAGGATCCACGCAGGTGGGTTCTGGTGTGCATCCTGTCCTCGGACCTCCTGGGTGGCCTCCCCAACCCCCCCGGGCCCATCAATGGCCATTTTTGATTTTTTCTTATTTTTATTTTTATTTTGATTTCTTTTATTCCCAATTTTTTTGGGAGGATCTGTTGGCTCCGATCTGTTGGCTCCGATCTGTTGGCTCCGATCTGTTGGCTCCGATCTGTTGGCTCCGATCTGTTGGCTCCGATCTGTTGGCTCCGATCTGTTGGCTCCGATCTGTTGGCTTCCGTGGTTCCTGTGGGCATACGCTGCATTGTGGCTGGGCACATGCAGGCTTGTAATGTATTTGGTTCAGATGCTTGGGTTTGAGTCACACACACCCCTCCTGCTTCCCGTTTCCATGGGCTTGCAAAGGGTGTGCCCAAGTGACAGTGAATTACACAGTGACGTTGGACTCCCATGACCTGTGTGGCCAGTCTGTAGTCAATACTGTGTATACATTCCTAGTGCATATTGCTGTTGTGTTGTACACTGCATGTTGCATTGATGTGTAACTCTTCTTCTGTGTCTACCTCCCAATTTGCAGGTCCCTTCCTCAAGTCCACACAAGGACCTCTAGTCTGGCGATGGGGACCATGTTGGCAGCAGTGCACCTACAACTCTACATGGCGCCAACACTGCACAGTTGGTAGTGGTGGGAGTGCAGGCATTTCCAGGTGGTGAGACTACTAATATGTTACATTTTTGATGTCATGTTAATGGTACTACGTGCTCAAGTATGTTGTTGGTCCGGCATTGCTGTGAGCATTTCAGGTGTTGCAGGTTTCTAATAGTGCCACTGTACATAGTGAGAGTGATGTCATGTTGTGGGGATTACTTTGTTTACCTGCAATTAGCATGACATGGCACGGTGTGTCGTGTGGCAGTGCTGGGGTTGGGTTGGCTGACATGGCACTGTCCTCTTGTTGCATTTTGCAAGTGGGTATTCATTTTAGCTGCTTCAATGTGTAACTTCACAAAACTGCATTGGTGGTGTCTGTGTGGGTAGGGATGCACACATTGTGACACTTCCAGGTGAACAATCTCAGGCTGACATGGAATTCCCCGTTCATTCTCCACACATTCAGGATCAGTGTCAGGTTGAGTCATCATTGATTGTCAGATGGAATGTGCCAGGGCAGTGTGCACTCCACAGGGGTGTGATTTCTATGTGAAGTAATTAGCCACTAGCTGTGTACGGGCTGCCTCCCCCCGTGCCCTTTCCCCTCCCATGCGCAGCGGCTGTGCATGTGGTTGGGGATGTGGGGCCACCACCATGTCCACGGCCAGGCCCCGGCGTGTTGCAACGTTGTGCAGGACACATGCTGCCACTATGATCCTGCACACTACTGGGGGAGCGTATAACAGCTGCCCGCCAGAACGGTCAAGGGAGCGAAAGCGTGACTTCAGCACTCCGAATGTGCGCTCCACTATGCCCCTGGTTGTAATGTGGGCTGTGTTAAATCTTACCTGGGGTGGCGTGGTGGGGTTCCGAATTGGCGTCATCATGTGGGGGCTGAGAGGGTAGGCACTGTCCCCTGTGGAGGTGGGGATTGGTATCATTGGTGAGGTTGTGACCTTGCTCAGTATCCAACATGCATGCATGTGCAGTGGCATACATACTCACCAAGCAGCCATGTATCGCCATGCCGCCCAGCTTCTAGGTCCCGGCTTAGGGTGGACATTCGGTAAATGAAGCTGTCGTGGGTGGAGCCGGGATAGTTGGCATATACTGAGGTGATGATTCCCTTGGCATTACATGCTACCTGCACGTTGATGGAATGCCAGTGCTTGCGGTTCCTATAGATGTGCTCAGATGCCCTGGGGGGACGTAGAGCCACATGGGTGCAGTCGATGGCACCTAGCACTTTGGGGAATCGTGCCACTGCGTAAAAATCCAGGGCGGCAGCATGCCTTTCTGCAGGTGTTCTGGGCAGGTATATGTGCCTGCGGACTGATGGGCGTGCAGTCATGATGTTCAAAACCTGGTGTAGGCAGCGTGACTGGGTGGCCTGTGACACCCCACCCACTATGGCACTTGTCCGCTGAAATGATCCAGTGGCTAAGAAGTGCAGTACATTGAGGACCTTCTCCAGGGGGCTGAGTGCTTGGGAGCACAGGGTGGGTGATGTGAGGTCATCCTCCCACTCAGTCACCAGGTCCAGTATGATGTGTGGTGGAAACCTGTACCTCCCATACACCTGGTCATCAGGCATCCCGAAAAGGCTGGTTCTGGGTGTGAATATTCTGGCCCTGACTATCCTCCTCCTCCTCCTTTGGTAGCCCACTGCCACTGCTGCTAGGAACGGTATGTTCATCCTGGCGTCTGAGCTTGTTATTGTTAAAGTCCGCAATTTATGCTTAGCGCGTGTTCTAGGCGAGCGTGTGACCCGCGCAGCCCTGGAATCCTGTTGCCAGTCCAATAGCGTGTGGAAATTCACACGCACCACGGGATACAGCGTGTGACCCGCGCAGCCCTGGAATCCTGTTGCCAGTCCAATAGCGTGTGGAAATTCACACGCACCACGGGATACAGCGTGTGACCCGCGCAGCCCTGGAATCCTGTTGCCAGTCCAATAGCGTGTGGAAATTCACACGCACCACGGGATACAGCGTGTGACCCGCGCAGCCCTGGAATCCAGTTCCCAGTCCAATAGCGTGTGGAAATTCACACGCACCACGGGATACAGCGTGTGACCCGCGCAGCCCTGGAATCCAGTTCCCAGTCCAATAGCGTGTGGAAATTCACACGCACCACGGGATACAGGTTCGCTGACGTACTTGCGTGTGTAAGTGGCCGCGCACCCATTAAATACACGTACATAGGCCAATCGCGTGTACGCGCACTTTTGTCCAATTACACGCGATGACACTCTGACGTGCAGTATCTCCACGTGTGCCCCGTCATCACGTCCTGAGTGGGGAACACCCGTGCGGGTCACGTCACAGACGCGCTTACGCGCTGAGGGACTCTGGTCCAATAGAATCGCGTATGCGTGCTGACGCGCTTACGCGCTAAGGGCCTTTCCTCGGATTTCACGCTGACGTGCAGGATTTTCACGTGCCAAATCACTCCGTATCAAGCTGGCCACGCGAAAACACACGGAAGCCCACGCTCCTGCCCAGAAGGCCGAGTTACTGCCCCCCAGTGCCCCGAGCAGCCTCCCACGTGCCATCTGCTGCTGCCTGCCTGCCTGCCTGCCTGCTGCCACCGTGCCCTGCCATTTGGTGCCTGCACATCAGCCATCTGCAGGGGTCCAGTTGCTGTGTCCACCCCTGCTGGAACTGAAGACTCCCGACTGGTATTACATCGCTCCACAGCCCAGCCCCAGGACCCAGTTGCCCACCCACACCTGCCTCTGGGGTTGCCATGTCGGGCACTTCCACATCTGGCACCAGTGGCAACCCCAGGCCAGAGGGGCAGAGGGGCACCAGCTTCACTGTCACCGAAGTTGGTGTCCTGGTGGAGCATGTCCTGGGGCAGTATGATGCCCTCTTTGGATCGTCCCGCGCCAGCAAGGAAGGACGGCAGAGGATCTGGGCCGACTGTGTGGTTGCCATCAACGCGGAGGGGGTGGCAACCCGCGACGTCCTGAAGATCAAGAAGCGCTGGGAGGACTTGAGGTCCAGGACCCTTGTGAAGGCCCGGCGCCTCGTGGAGGGGGGCCGGGGCCGCATGAGTACCATCCAGATGAGGGTCCTGGAACGCGTACGCCCAGCGCTCCACGCCCAGATCCTTGAGAGGGAGGCCCGTCTGGAGTTGAGCGGTAAGTGTCCATGCATTACTGTGTGAGACAGGGCATGTTGCGGTGTGCTGGTTCTATGATACTTGCCTGTATGTGTGCCATAGCCCATGTATGCATGTATGTGTGCAGGGACATCATGGTAATGCATGTGCGACCAGTGATGTGTGATGCACATGGTTGTTGCATGTGTTGAAATGCCGCATGGGGAGCCCTAATCAGATTATGAACATGAGAGCATGCCAGTCTCTGTACCTGAACATGGGTGGGGGTGAGGGATGGGTGCTGATGCCAGGTACATATATGGTAGCCATGTCTGTGTGCCTGACCTGCGTGTCTGTGACTTGTGCATGCCATGGATGCATGACACATGTGTGTGACAATGCAGAGATTCAGTAAAGCAGCAAAATGACCCTTGTATCCGCTGTGTTTGGTGTGTTTGGGGCCAGATGGATGTGACTGAGGTGATGTGTGTGCATGTGATGGGCATGAGCCATGATGCATGTGAGTTACATATCATTGAATGTTTCAAGAGTCCATTGGACATGCATGGAAATGTCCATGGCATGCACCATGCCTGTTACTGTGTGTGTTTTGCCTGGACTGGCCCATGTGTTGTGGAGGGACATGATGGAAGTGTACTTTGACAGTGGTGCTCATCTGCTATTGCTTCCTGTCTAGGGGACCATTGTACAGTGCCCTGATGCTTGTGTTCTTTGTCTCCCTCTACGCAGCGGCTAGTGAAGAAGAGGGCGGAGACGGCGCTGTGGAGCAAGGCGGCGGGGATGCCCCCACGGCTGCAGCGGAAGGGGTGGGTGAGCCCCCACAGGGGCCTGCTACGGTGGGAGACGGTGAGGAGCCATCCAGGTTGGTGGTTTGCACAGAGGAGGAGGAGGCCGCCACTGGGGCACACATGGGGCCTGGTGGGGGCATCCCTGCTGGTGCAAGTGGTGCAGTCCAGGGCCAGGGGCAGGAGGCAGCACAGGTCACCGTGGAGGGGCCTGTGCATGTCGCTGTCCCTGACCCTGTGAGTGCACCACCATGCACCAGCAGGGATGCCCCGTCCCAGGCCTGTCCGCAGGTAGAGGGGATGTCCATGTCACCTGACTCCCCTCCACCTGCGGACGTGGGAACCCCTGGCCGTGCGGAGAAGGTCCTGATTGGGGTCGCGTTGCGCACGGCTGCGATTCGTGATGCCGTGCGTGCTTCCCGGGAGGAGCACGCACGTCATCACGAAGTGCACCGTGCCGACGTGGCCCAATTGGGATCGGCCATGTTCGGGGGTTTCCTGCATGTGTTGGCCAATGTGGCGGCCCTCTCCTCCTCTGTGCAGGCTATCCACCAGTCGTTCTCCTTGCCGTCTTCCAGCCCAGATGCCACCAGGGCCCCCTGTGGACCTGCCCCGACCAATGCAGCCAGCTCGGTGGGGATCCCATCCCTGCCACAGTCGGGAGTCAGAGATCCAGCAGGGGTGGACACCAGAGCAACTGGACCCCAGCAGATGGAGGATGTGACGGCATCATCGGGCAGGGCACGTGCACGACGGCGTCGGTGGTTTCCATCAGCCTGGATGCCGTCGTGCTGGCACAGGCAGTTGCGTCGGAGGCAGCAGCAGGCTCAACGTGGGAGGCATCATGGCTCGGGGCCATCAACATCAGGGGTGCAGGCATCGGCCGGAGGGCAGGAGAACCCTGGAATGGGAGTGGCTTCCGTGTGGGAGAGGTTGTGCCAGCGGATAGGTGCGGAGCGGCAGCGGGCAGAGGAGGAACGGCTCACGATGGTCAGGGCGGAGGACTCCATGCGGAGGGCGCTGAGGCGGGCTGAGTGCCTCGAGGGTCTTCGCAGGGAGTTTGAGCTTGACACTGCGTTATCCCTGCGGGACCTCGGGGCCAGGGAACATGCCCGCCTCCAAGCCATTGAGCAGGAGTTCGAGGATGCCCTGGCCCATGACAACAACCAGTGAGCCGTCCGAATAGCCCGCTGCCTTTGTATATAGTTGTATAGTTAGGGTTAGGTTTCCTTTGTTTTTTTGAATTTTTTTTGGGTTGCGATTGGACAATGCACCACTTTTTTGTATATAGTTCCCTTTTTAGTTAGTAGTCAGTTAGGTTTAATTTGGTAGGGCTCATGGACCCAGGATTATCTTCTTGATTGGCTTATTTTATTTTTTCATAATTTTTTCATGGACATTCATCTTGTTTTGTTTGATTTGCTTTGTGTTTTTTCTTATTTGCTGTTCAATACATATTATTTTTTTAATCTTCAATGTGTCGTATCATCTCATTGCTTTCAGGCATGTCATGTTGGGTGTTTTGTCATTCACTTGCAGCCATTGTGTGTGACAGACATGTGTTAAATTGCATTATTTACATTGGGGGTGTAACATGTAATTGCCTTTGATATGTGGGTGGGTGTGATAGTTGGTTGGGCCTTTTGGCAGGGGAGGATGGGCATTACGGACATGATTGGGGAATGTTGGGACCCAGGTGCAGGGGGGCATGGATTGGACATGGGTGGGGGCCTGCTGGCAGGTGCCCCACAGTGCTGGGGGGTGGGGGTGGTGAGAGACATGAGTTGGACATGGGTGGGGGCCTGCTGGCAGGTGCCCCACAGTGCTGGGGGGTGGGGGTGGTGGGAGACATGAGTGGGGCCCTGGTGGAGGGTGACCCTGGTGGCTGGGGTTTGGGGGTGGTGGGTGACATGAGTTGGACATGGGTGGGGGCCTGCTGGCAGGTGCCCCACAGTGCTGGGGGGTGGGGGTGGTGGGAGACATGAGTGGGGCCCTGGTGGAGGGTGACCCTGGTGGCTGGGGTTTGGGGGTGGTGGGAGACATGAGTTGGACATGGGTGGGGGCCTGCTGGCAGGTGCCCCACAGTGCTGGGGGGTGGGGGTGCAAGGGGACATGTGTTGGTGTTCATTAGTTCAAGGAGACATGTGCCTTTGCTGGGGGGCATGCCCATGTTGGGTGGGCTGCCTGCGGGACATGACCAGGGATGCAGGGTAGTCCCCTGTGGTGTGGGCTGCCTGCAGGGGCCGTGGAGGGTGTACAGGGTACACCTGGGAGGAGCCACACTGTCAAATCACATGTGGAACTTCCCGCGCACCCCTGAAATACACGCGCCCAGGCTATTCGCGTGTGGAACTTCCCGCGCACCCCTGAAATTCACGCGCCCAGGCTATTCGCGTGTGGGACTTCCCGCGCACCCCTGAAATTCACGCGCCCAGGCTATTCGCGTGTGGGACTTCCCGCGCACCCCTGAAATACACGCGCCCAGGCTATTCGCGTGTGGAACTTCCCGCGCACCCCTGAAATACACGCGGCCAGGCTATTCGCGTGTGGAACTTCCCGCGCACCCCTGAAATACACGCGCCCAGGCTATTCGCGTGTGGAACTTCCCGCGCACCCCTGAAATACACGCGGCCAGGCTATTCGCGTGTGGAACTTCCCGCGCACCCCTGAAATACACGCGCCCAGGCTATTCGCGTGTGGAACTTCCCGTGAACCCCTGAAATACACGCGCCCAGGCTATTCGCGTGTGGAACTTCCCGCGAACCCCTGAAATACACGCGCCCAGGCTATTCGCGTGTGGAACTTCCCGCGCACCCCTCAAATTCACGCGCCCAGGCTATTCGCGTGAGGAACTTCCCGCGCACCCCTCAAATTCACGCGCCCAGGCTATTCGCGTGTGAAACTTCACGCGAACCCCTGAAATATACGTAGCACGCTCCCCCAGGCCCGATCGCGTGTGGAACTTCACGCGAACCCCTGTAATACACGAAGCCCGCTCCCCCAGGCCCGATCGCGTGAGGAACTTCACGCGAACCCCTGTAATACACGTAGCCCGCTCCCCCAGGCCCGATCGCGTGAGGAACTTCCCGCGAACCCCTGTAATACACGTAGCCCGCTCCCCCAGGCCCGATCGCGTGAGGAACTTCCCGCGCACCCCTCAAATTCACGCGCCCAGGCTATTCGCGTGTGAAACTTCACGCGAACCCCTGAAATATACGTAGCACGCTCCCCCAGGCCCGATCGCGTGTGGAACTTCACGCGAACCCCTGTAATACACGAAGCCCGCTCCCCCAGGCCCGATCGCGTGAGGAACTTCACGCGAACCCCTGTAATACACGTAGCCCGCTCTCCCAGGCCCGATCGCGTGAGGAACTTCCCGCGAACCCCTGTAATACACGTAGCCCGCTCCCCCAGGCCCGATCGCGTGAGGAACTTCCCGCGCACCCCTCAAATTCACGCGCCCAGGCTATTCGCGTGTGAAACTTCACGCGAACCCCTGAAATATACGTAGCACGCTCCCCCAGGCCCGATCGCGTGTGGAACTTCACGCGAACCCCTGTAATACACGAAGCCCGCTCCCCCAGGCCCGATCGCGTGAGGAACTTCACGCGAACCCCTGTTATACACGTAGCCCGCTCCCCCAGGCCCGATCGCGTGAGGAACTTCACGTGAACCCCTGTAATACACGAAGCCCGCTCCCCCAGGCCCGATCGCGTGTGGAACTTCACGCGAACCCCTGTAATACACGTAGCCCGCTCCCCCAGGCCCGATCGCGTGAATAACTTCACGCGAACCCCTGTGATGCACGTACCCTGCAAATCGCGTGTGACACTTCCCGCGCACCCCGGTATACATGCACACGTATTTTTTGTCAGCGGGTGTCCGTGTTTGTGGGTACCCCTTTGCACGTCATTTTTCCTGGAGGGCCACAGTATGGGACATTCATCATGGCAGTATATAGGTGCTATTTGTTGGCGCACCTTTTGGCGCACATTTCTTACAGCCGCAGAGACGCTACCGCCTCCTTTCTTGTGGCGGTCGTGTTTGTGCCTGTGCGCTGGTTTGAGCGTGCACTTTTTTCCCCTATTCTATTCCATGAATACGTGTTGTAGGCGAGCGTGTGGGCGTTCCGCGCACTTGTGCCCTCTACTTCCCCCGTGACGCCCACGTTTTGGCAAGTTGTTCCCCATTCCGAGTGTTACGCCCGTGTTCCGCCTACTTTTATTGCGTGCGCCGCGCTATGTGCAATTTTCGCTGTGGCCTGTGCGATTTTCGCTGTGACCTGGCGCACGCTGTTAGATGGCCTGTGCGCTAACGTGCGCCGCGCACTTTTTATCGCACATCCGCTGGTTTTCTCGCGCACGGACTTCCATGAATCGACGTGCGCTGCTTTTCGTGCGATTTTCGCACGTTCACTGCGATTTTCGCTATTCCACTGCGATTCGCACGTTTTTGCCCACTTGCGCCGCGCTAATTATTCCATGAATCGGCCTCTAAATATCTTATAAAAGAACAATTATAATGATTTTTTAGGTGCTTCAATGTTTCTGTAAAATTCTTTTGGTTCTCTCGAATAGTACCATGATATGATATGATATGATATGGTATTTGTAACGCGCCTATACACGAGTGTTTCAAGGCGCGACGAGGCAGGGAGGGGGGGAAACAAGGGGAAGACAGACAAACGATCCTACTAGGCCAGGTGTCATTCAGATCGCGCAAGTGCAGAGGTAATGGGAAAAGGAGAAGTGCAGGGGGAGGAGGTGGGGGGGAAAGTGCAATACAGGGTAAGTAGCGTAATAAAATAATAAATAATAAATAAAAGGGCCAGCTGGTGGCAAGTGCGAGGTAAGTGCAGAGCAAGTGCTGGGAAGGCGGCTGTAGGGATGCAGTGACAGTCCCGCAGTGCAGGCGGAGCCAGGGAGGCAGTGCAAGTGGAGAGTGGCTGGGCCCTGGGCCGAGGTCACAGAGTGGCCCAGATGCAGGTTAAGTGCAGACTTCGAAGGGGAGTTAAGCAGGTTCAGCAGGGGAGAGGGAGAGAGAAGGCAGAAGCAAAGAGGAAGGTTTTGAGGTGCTTCCGGAACCGGAGATGGTTCTCCTCAAGTTTCAGGGAGGCAGGAAGGCTGTTCCAGAGGGAGGCCCCTGCTGCGGAGAGAGATCTGCCCCCAGCTCGTTGCTTCGAGAAGCGGCTGACCATGAGAGAGTTGGAGACGGATGAGCGAAGGGCTCGTGAAGGCAGATATTTAGGAAGAGAGAGTTGAAGGTATTGTGGCCCCAGGCCCCAGAAGGCCTTGTGGACAATGCAGAGGGTTTTGAACTTAATCCTTGCAGCCACTGGGAGCCAGTGAAGAGATTTCAGTCCTGGAGAGATACGGTCCCTGGGCTTAAGGCCAAGGACAAGTCTCGCAGTTCTGTTCTGGATAAGTTGCAGAGGGCGGAGAGTGGAGGCAGGCAGATTAAGATAGAGGCTATTACAGTAGTCCAGCCTCGAGAGAACCAGGGCTCGGGAGACAGTGAGCTTCTGGGGGAAGGAGAGGAAGGGAAGAATACCTCTGAGGAGGTGAAGCTGGTAATGTGACTTCTTAGAGACGTCGTAAATATGAGGAGAGAAGGAGAGTGTGGAGTCGAAGATGACCCCGAGGTTTTTAGCTTTGCAGGTAGTGGCAGGAAGGGGGCCAAGGGAGGCCGGCCAGAGAGCTGCAGGAAAGGAGGGAGTGGGTGTGCCGATGAGTAGAATCTCAGTCTTACTGGCGTTAAGGCAGAGGTCATTGGCGGCACACCATTCCTGGATAGAAGACAGACAGTCGGAGATGAGGGAAGGAGAGGAGGAGGCCGAGGGTAGCCTGAAAATGAGCTGGGTATCGTCCGCATAGCACTGAAAGTGGGGGCAGAGAGCGGCGATGCGGTGGGCAAGGAGTGCCAGATACTGATTGAAGAGCCAGGGAGAGAGGTTGGATCCCTGGGGGACACCACAGGTGGAGAAAAAGATGTCAGAGAGGAAGGAGCCCATTTGGACCTGGGAGGGTCGACCAGAAAGGAAAGAGGTCAGCCATGCCAGAGCCTGACCAGTGATACCCAGGTTATCACGGAGACGGTTGAGCAGGATGGCATGGTTGACAGTGTCAAAGGCAGAGGAGAGATCGAGCAGAATGAGAACACAGGGAGTGTTGGAATCGAGGTTCAGGAGCAGGTCCTCACGGATGTTCAGGAGAGCAGTTTCCGTGCTTCTGGCCGCTCTGAAGCCGGATTGATGGTCATGAAGATTACCAACATATGCATACCATGCCAGCTTCACACCAGTGGTTCATTTTGCTTGTGTGTTTCAGACTTCTGGTTATGATGGTGGACAGGAAGTGTATGGTGAGTTCTAAATAAAGATTAGAGTGCAATGTCTCAGGAGAATTGGTCTGCAAGACTGGGTTTCTGGGCTTAAGGAAGGAGAAAGAAGCTACTTTAGGTAAGAGAAATTGGCAAAAAGGTGAAGTGGATCAGGGGATGGGGGAGTCTCAGACTCAGAGTAAACCAGAACGAAAAAGAGGAGACATTACCAAATACCAAGGAGCAAGAACCAGAAGGAGTGGCCGGCAAGCAAGCAGAACCCACTGGTTAAAGAATGAGAGAAGACACACACAAAAGGGTGGAAAAACCCATACAGAATAAATATCATCGATGCATGTAACATTCCTCTATATTGAAAAAATAACTTAAGGTAATTTGGTAATTTACAAGGTATATAATTATCACATAACATTTAAGTATGTGCACCTAATTTTAACTTGAACCATTCATAATAGATATATTCAACAAAAAAGAGAATACTTCCACAAAATTATAAACAATTCATAATCCTATGTAGTTATTTCAAAACTGCTGAATAAAGCAATGTATGATCTGGCGTTGTAATAATCCACTGCTCTACATGTTTCAGCTAAAAAGTCATCCTCAGGAGCATATAGTATACTACAAAAATGAATAAACAAAGTTGTTCGGCGCGTTGGAAGTGGCTGCCCTATCTTCTCAGTCCCAGTGTTTCCCATGTGTATTGTGTGGTGCAGCTTGACACTATAGCGCCACGCAACCAAGTGCTTTCCTCTAACGTCTGTGTCCACTGTGCCTGCGATGCTGTTTTGGAGCTCAGAAGCCTTGAAGTCCTGTGCCTCGACCCGGGTGCCGTGAGTTGTGAACTGGGAGCAAGTAGCTGGGAGCTTCCCACAACATCCAATAAAGCATCCAATTAACCAACTTGGTAAGGTGGAGTGCGACGGAGTGGGTCTGTTGCTATTGCTGAGCCCCTGTGGCTTCAATCTTTACAGTGTTCCCAGTGGTTAAGCAGTGGTTACGCGGCGCAGCGGTGAGTGAGTGAGTGATTTCCTCATCCCGCTTCCCACTATCCAGAACATAACTCTAAGTCTGGAACCTAAATGTTTAGTAGCTTTTTTGAGCAGCTTCCGTGCAGCACCCCACCTTCTCTCTCTCCACTATCAGCACTGTGATTCTGGCCTTCTTTTCTTTTTTTAATCCCGGCCTTTCCTTAATTAATTGTTTGAGACACCACCGGCTAGTGGAATGCTAGGCTTTCATAGCTCTCAATTCACCTGCTTTTGGCGGGTGCGACTTGCCATGCAAGCAGCTGAATCACCCGACAAGTCCCTCATACGCCCATTCTCTTCTATGGGCTCTCACCCACCAAAAAGAAAATCGTGTGTTTTCACCCGCCTTGATGACACAAAAGGTTGGGAGCTTTGGGCTTTTTAATACAGGAAGGCATGACTAAGGTGTAATTCCACGGTCAAACAGCTTCCTAACAAGAAGCCTTTTGAAAAACACAGACTTGGTCCCACAGTCAGATGTCAGTGGGTTTCTAGCCGTTCGGGCAATGAAGGGGGAAAATAAGAGATATCCTCTTAGAAGTGAGGGATTAAAAAAGGTACCTGAGGTGATTGGAACCGGTGGAGGTCCAGCAGACCAAGGGAAAATTACAAGTTGTTTTTCTCAAACTCTCGCTAAAACATATAGCAAAGGTGTCACAATGGAGAACACTATTATAGACCTTCTAACAGCCAGAATGCCAATAGCTGAAGAAATCACTTGTGAATCTCCGGCCAAGTGGTGAGCAATATTGAATGCAGAATGCGCATACTGTAGCCAGAGCTTGGTGTAAGTTTGGAGAAAGAACTGTGTTGGGGAGAAGCTGGACCCCCACCAGGGCGGTGGGGCCCAGCAGTTATGGGAGACCCCAACACCTCCCATATGGCCCACAGAAATGTAACAGAGACCCCCGCAGGCAGCCACATGTTCCAAACTGCGTTTATTTCTGGACAGCAAAAAAGAAAAAAAACATGCAGAGCTTCGTGCACATCGCAGGTCCAGGCGCCGTCTCCCCCGGGGCTGGCTTGCAAGCCAGCTTTATAATCACACTGCAGGCTGACCTCACAGAATTGGATCAGCTCCCAGAAACCTATCTCCTCCTGCTATTGGCTGCTAAGTAATAGGTTACCTATATAGCCCTTATAGAGAGCCTGATAATTGGACATTAGAGTTTTGCGTCAGTGGGTTGGTTTAGCTGTGCCACCCACCATTACCTAACTCTGAAATTGTTGCAGTATGAATCTGTTCCCATCACTTTTTAGCTGAAACAGGTTTTTTCGCCCCTGGGCTCTGTGTTCATTGTCTAGAGCTGAGCCATTCTTGTTACAATTATGTTTCAAATGTTGTGCGAGTCTTTGGGAAAATGTCTTTTGTTCCCAGAAAGAAAATAAAAAAACACACTGGGCTTTGGTGCTTTGCTGTGGCTTTACTCGTATTTGTTGAGAATTAAAAAATGTTTGTCTGTAATCTTATCTCACTCTGCGACCTTGGCTGCTCCTGGGTTTGCGAGGAGTATTGCTGAAGTCAGCACGGCTGGTGTTCAGTGAGGCAAAATGCACTTGGCTGTGATTTTCCTGAAACATGGCTTTACACTGTGCAATTAGTTCATGTTAATTCATATAGGCATTTGCAAGCCTTTAAACAGGGATTCTTGTGTTTGTAGATTCTGATATTGCTTCATTGATTCTAATGTAGCATGGAAGTTGCACTGTTGGTGAAGTGTGTGTCTTTCAGCATATTTGTCACCCATGGGTGTGCTGGGGCCTGGTTCAAATGATAAGTGCGCTCCTTGTTCTTCCTGCTGTTCTTCTGTATATGCGCCTGGGGTGAGGGGACCGGGGTTTGATCTCGATTTTCCCTCTTCAGTCCCCCCTCTGGTCGACTTGTCGACCACGCCACCAATCAACATTCACCTCCTTCCGTTCTCCATATCTTTGTCAATTCTTTGAAGTGTCCATAATTGTTCACATTGTTGTCGATGAACAGTACATGTAGGAGTGTTGTCCTTCTGCATTCCACCACACTCACTTCCCTTCGTACTTCCTCTGATCACAGGGAGTGTCCACCTTTATTACTGCTGAAACCATGTCGCACACCGCTATCTTCTCCCTTAGTCCGGCTCTTCCTTTCACCATGTCTCTTATTTGCATTCCTATTTCTTCTTCTGCTTTTCTCTCGCATCTTGCAATGTATCTTGATCTTGCACAATTATGCTGCGCTCTGTAGTAGTGCTTCCGTTACCACCTTCAATCGACCAGCCAGTCATGATGGCATCCATTACTATGTAAACGCTAGCCAGTTCTTGTCTTTCTCTGTTCACATGTATTTTCTGCTGATCATTCTTTTGTGTGCCTGTACTTTATCCAATGTTGCTTCTGTCTCGCACAACAAGTAATTCCCCCCTCTTTTCACTCCTCTGTCTGTTTCTCTTCTTCCGTTGTTTTCCATCTTGGGCAATGTGTCATTTGTCACATCTTCCTTGGACATCACCAACAGGGGCATGCTGATGCGCACCAACGAACAGTCTCCTCCCCAATTCGGTGGTAGTTTCTCTTGAGCTTTAGATGCATGTGCTCAATAGTAGTCCATAAGCAGTGATGTTCCTGCTCCCATCTCCCGACTTCTCTCAACCTTCTTGAATCCAGCATGATTGTCCACTTCTTGTCACTGTTGTGCTGGTAACATAAGGCTGGTACCTTCACAGTATACGTCCTTCTTCATTCTCCACCCAAGTGAACATCTTCGCTCTTTTGTCTCACTCCGTTAGACACTTATCATATTTTTGTCTCTTTTTTCTTCTTCTCTCTTTTGTTTTTTCTTTCTTCTTTTATTATTTATTTATTTATTTATTTATTTTTTCTTTTGTTTTTTTTTCTCTTGCAGCTTGCTCACTGGTGCATTTGCTCGTTGTTTCTTCCCTCTCTGGACCCTTTCCACATACAGTTGTTCTCCAATTAGCTGCTTATGTAATCATCTTCCATAGGGGATTACCTCCCTTTTTTTTAATCAATCTCAATGTTGCTGTCTTCCCTTGCAATCTTCTTCACACCTTGGGATACATGGGCATCGTGCTCTGCTGTAGTAATTTCTGTTGTAATCAATTATCTCACGGCATATGTTAAAGAGCAGTCAGGACAGCTCTCTCCAGTGGTGTCCCTACCAATTTTGTACATATGTGCATGTTGTTGGTCACTTCTGCTATGTGTGTTATGTGTATGTTTTACTCCCTTTGTGTCTGCCCCTACCTCTCCTTACTTTAGCAGCAGCTTTTCCTCACCCACTGACGCCGTAGGTCTTCCTGCTTAGGTTAGGGAATGTTAGCAGGGGATACAGTGGTAATTCTCATTATTACATATAATTTTCAAATGACCATCCCCCATTATTTCGTTCATCAGTAATAGTCCCATCGTGAAGGTAAAAGTCCTTATTTGCTTGCCTATAACCTCTTACGCTGCTGGGTCCTTGCAGCTGATGAGATGATAAAGTTGCCCGCCTGAAAATCGCAAGAAAGGCGTTAATATGTTAGTACTTGTTAGTAACCTCAAGCTCCGCGAACTAAACAATCACTAAGGGCAAAAATGAAACCTCCCCCTGGACATCTTGTGTTTTAAAAATGTCTCACTGTGGGTGGGACAGTATATGCACTGTATTCAATTTTGGGAAAATCTTGGGCTGTTTATTCAGGGGAACGTGCTCTAAGGGTCTGATATTTCTGATATAGTGGGCAATTGAGTAGGAAATGCTTCACTATTGTTTAATTACTAGGCCTCATGGCGATGAATGGGAGGTAACATCAAGGACATTTCCTACACAATTCTAACAACATACATACGCAACAACCTGCATGTGCGAGAAAAAGAGAAAAACAAAACTGACTTACAGCTGTAGGTGCACACAATATAATATGAAACTCAATTAAACTTTGGACATGGGTGTGTCGGTCCCTATTCTAGTTGCTAGTGTGCGTTGGACCATAGGATGGCCATATTTCCCTAACTCGGGAGTGTTCGTGCTGTTTTGCAGTTCATGAAAATCTCTTGCGTTGTCCCTGTTGATCGTTGCTCCATCGTTGCCAGGGTGGCCACCGCTTTGTAGGGCTTGACGCCTTACACATCTAACAAAGTCTGTCAGGAGGGCAAAATGTCCCACTATAGTCCCTATCCATTGGAATTTGTAGTTCTTCGTTGTCTTCAGGCCTGCCCAGGGTCCTTTGTATCTGTCGAGAAATGAAAAAGAAGCGCTTGAGACCTGAGCATTGACATATTCTTTAATTTCTTGACCTAACCTCTCTGCACTACTCTTGCACTATTCAGTGTCCTAGTGGGAGGAGCCAATGGTACACCTATGCATCATCCTGTCACCACATGGTGGCGTTCAATGGCGCTCTGACCGTAAATTGTTACACAATTCGAAATTTACCTGGAAAATGGGTAGACAACCACTATCCTGTAGCTGTATCCTTAACACATCTGGATCATCTGACCTTAATTTAGGTGAATATAGTCATGACATACTTGGATCATATATACATAATTCAGGTGGTGGTGTACAAATGGGCCTTTCAGTCTTTTATTTATTGTACTTTTGCTCTAAACTATTTATTGTGCGCACCTTTTGTCCCAACGAGGCATTAGGCTCTGACAAGCTAAACAGGGAAGCATCAGGGTGGTAAATCTGTCATATAGAGTGGCTGTGTTTCTAAATTAAGAAGATCATGTTACTTGGTTAAGATAATCGCAGAGTTTTACAATCTTTTTTCTATGGCTCCACTGACAACTTCTCAGGGCGTGCCCCGCAGTGAACTGCAGGCACTTCAAGCTGGTACTAATGAAATTCGCTACCAATTATTGACTACCTGTCCTCCCCCTCTGTATGTATGTATGTATTTATTTATTTATTTATTTACTTCCTCTTCTCTTTCAAACCCAACCGTCACAATTTACTCCCATGCTCTCTATCCCACCCCATGTCCACTTGTTAAACCCTACCTACTCTGTTAATTGCTCATTTAATTCTAGTATTTTATCACTCCACTACTTTCATTACTGTTATATTTAAACAATATATCTCTTCCCCCCCTCTATCTGCTCTCAAATTTTAATACAAACATTATTCTCCAATTCGTGCAGCAATGACCTCTTTCCCTATGTGTGTTGGCTAATGCATTTGTGACAGTGCTGTGTTCAAAAGCGCTAGTGGCATTACTGCATGCACTGTGGTATTTTGTCGCCAAATTGAGTTTGTTGGGAACATGGATCATCCACCCTTTACCCCTATTTCTCTCCTCCCGTGTTGAACCGTCAATGAAGTGTACTCCTCCCCCCTCAAGAGCACCTTCCTCCACCTTGTGTGTCTCATTTAATTGTTCTGTGTTATTCGTGTATTCATGAACCCTGTCTCCGCCCTGAAAGATGTGTGTTTGAAATGTAGCTAAATGTACTCTCTTGTGATGCGCTATCATTATGCACCCCGCTCTGTACTGTGCACCCCCACTATGCTTAAACAATCTTCCTTACTTTCAACATGTGTATGCCTGGTGTTTAACAAGTTTTGGCTTTCTCTGTTAATAATGTGGTCCTATCCACATCGCTCATGATGTCACAAATGTCTCTTCCCTAATGCATGGCCTAGTCGCCCCACTGTCACCCAGAAAAGAAAGTTTTGTTACCTATCACCACCCCTATGCAATTGTCCTCTGCAGTATTGAGTGTGCGTGAGTGTGTGTGTCGGCGTGCGTCTCGCCCGCTCTGTCGGGAAGTGGGGCATGAGCGTGTGTGGCAGAGTGAGACAAATCAAGGTTGTTTTGGGCTGTCCTTTTAAGAGTATAATGTCAATATATGTCCCTTGAAAGGCTTGTTCCCCATCAGGAAGACCCCTCCCAGTCATGTAACCGGTACCGTTGCTATTGTGTCAGCGTTCTGTATGGGTGCTTACTTTTGTGCAGTGCCCCTGGGTTGTGATGCTTGTACGTCCTGTGGTAGTGGTGCTGCCATTTGTTGTGTCTGTGTCTGTACATGTAGTAGTGACAGTGCCTGCGTTGGTGCTTGTGGTGTTTGTCGAAGTGATCCCTGTATCTGCCAGTGCTGCTGCTGGCCCTGGGCATAATAATTTCCCTGTGCCCCTGCATACTATTGTTGTTCCTAATCCCCCCCATTTTGTTGTGTTCCCCCAAATGACAGGTTCTTGAAACATGTCCTAAATGCCCGCAAATCCAGCACTGTAGTTACTCCCTCCCCTGTCCTTAAACACCCCCTTTTAATGTTCACCGCATTCTGTGGTCCCTGCTGTGCATAGCCCGAAATCCCCCCTTATTGTGGGGCATCTGTGGTCTCAATTCGCGCCCTCCTTGGAGTTCCTCCCCCTTCTTTGAACCCTAGCTGGAGCCCGTCCTGCCCCATGTACCCTCCCCACATGGGCGGTGCATTTTGTGGTGTTTGTTGATACTGCTATTGTAATGCTGGTGCGTGCGAGTTGGGCTGATTTTAACTGCCCTTTCCATTGCGTACTTTAATAATTTATTTTGTACCAACTTGTCCTCATCTTCCTTTCTCTGCTTCTGCCGTGTGTTTAACCCTCTTCTCTTTCCACAGTCTACAACGCACACAGTCAATTTCTAGCGCGCTATACTTCCTGCCTCTCTTCCATAACCCCATGCATGCTGCACCACCCCCTACTGAGCCTCTATCATGTTTGGCTGTGCTGTCTCGTTCAGTCCCTCTCTTCTCCTCCCATCACTTCCTTTCTTATTCCAGTGCAACCCACTCACTGGCCACTTTTATCGCCCATTCATCCTCCTGTTTCTCTACCCATTCCCTTGCCATTTACCCCTTCTCCACGCTCTTTTCCCATAATCTCCCTCTCATCCTTCCTCCTCCAATCCCTTTCTTCCCTTTCCAGTTCCCCCTCTCTGTTACTCCTTGCACCTCCCCCGTTATCTTCCCTTTAAATTTAATTTCTCTGTACCTATGCCTTCAAATCTGCTTCCATGCACTACAGCCCCCCCTTGCTCGCTACTGTGCTGCTAGTGGGTTGTTCTGCACCTTCCTGTTTGTTCTCTTTAGTGTATTGTGATTGTGTGTGTGGTGTTTAAATGTCTTCTGCTGTTTTCAGTTCTCTCATGCAATTAATTCCTTGCTTACCATCTGTGTCAGCAAATATTACACTCCCGGAGATGCAGATGGGTGAGTCCCCTCTTCCCTCTGCTCGTGCTGGTTCAGCGTCTGCTGACGCCTCGCCACTTCCCTGCCCTTCGTGCACACTGTTCAACTGTAGCCAGGTGCTTTTTCCCCAGCTTCTTTCCTGTGTAACTGCTATGCATGTGTGTCATTAGCAATTGCTGCACGCTTCTGGAGAAGCTGCCTATGGGCAGGCATGGTCTTATTTATTTACCTTCAGTATTTTTGAATCTTTGCACACTATGTTTTACTAACTTATTTTGGCATGGAAGCTGTTTGCTACACAACAGGTGAAGGGGAGTAATTTCTCTATTGTGTGATCCCTTTTACCTCACCTCAGTTTGAAAATTTCGATAGTCCGCTGATCAGGGAACAAAAGTTAGAAGATAATTGTACATATTTTCAATTTCTGTGAGCCTTCTTGGCTCCGCACCTTAGTCAGTGCTCTCCACGTGCAACCCATCTTTACCAAACCATTGCCTCTCCGGCACACCCCCACAATCTTGCGCATGTGTCTTCCACACACCGCCTCTGGGTCACCTCTTCTTCTTTTCCAAAACCACACCACCATCTCCTCACCATCAAAATCAGTATCCTATGTATCAATCTAAAGGTGACGTCACCAAACTAAAAACACAATACAAATGAACAGACAAATGTGCATACACAGAACAATAACCCATTGCTTCCAACCCCACAAATATCCCAAAATAAAACCCCACAATCCCCACAGCTGTCTTCCCGTTTCAACTGGAACAAGGTAGACCGCAATAAAACTCTTATAATTGGACTGCACATGCTGCGTCGCCTCGCATGTGACACGCCCCTCACCAGGGGACCTTAACCAGCCAACTATCTTCCGCACTAGGGAATAATCTAGCTACCTCCTGCGGGGAAACATCATCCACTCACTGAACTAAAACGCTCAATTAGCAGGGAACCTCATCTACTCATTGATCTACAACGTCAATTCATAGGAAATCCACACCCCCGTACATGAAATCGCCATCCAGACCAACCAGCATGGCACTCCGTCCTATGCGTGGGGAGTCACCACCCCACCCAATATGCTCATAAACACAAGAATGGAACACTGACACCGCTCCAGTCCCAACTACAATTGAAGTGCTGATCACCACCAATGCGCTGAATTTTTGCGACAATGTACAATCTCCCACCACCCAATTTACAATACCTCCCCCAGTGTCTACCCAAACAAAAGAACCTAACATTTCTGCAACATACTGATCAACAATGCATCATAATACTTCCCCATGTTGCTGGTTTACTTACATTTTCTGTGCTGCACTGGCACTTGCTATGCTACTGGACACCCCCTCAAGGCGCTTCACCGGACCCCTTCTTCTGCAGGGCTCTCACCTGCCCTCAAGCGGGGTATTTCCAAGTGGTGCCCGATGCCTTTAGCTGGTTATGCATTTTCCGGTGGTCTTCAGGTGCAGGTGAGGGTCCAACAGCTTCCTTGAGTCGGCGGCAGGGAGTGCAGGCAGTGCTCATTCACACATTTCTTACAATAAGCAATGAGCCTCACAGAGGGCACCAACTTGTTGGGGAGAAGCTGGACCCCAACAGGGCTGTGGGGCCCAGCAGTTATGGGAGACCCCAACACCTCCCATATGGCCCACAGAAATGTAACAGAGACCCCAGCAGGCAGCCACATGTTCCAAACTTCGTTTATTTCTGGACAGCAAAAAAGAAAAAAAACATGCAGAGCTTCGTGCACATCAAAGGTCCAGGCGCGGTCTCCCCCGGGGCTGGCTTGCAAGCCAGCTTTGTAATCACACTGCAGGCTGACCTCACCTCACAGAATTGGATCAGCTCCCAGAAACCTATATCCTCCTGCTACTGGCTGCTAAGTAATAGGTTATCTATATAGCCCTTATAGAGAGCCTGATAATTGGACATCAGAGTTTTGCGTCAGTGGGTTGGTTTAGCTGTGCCAACCACCATTACATAACTCTGAAATTGTTGCAGTATGAATCTGTTCCCATCACTTTTTTAGCTGAAACAGGTTTTTTCGCCCCTGTGCCACCCACCATTACATAACTCTGAAATTGTTGCAGTATGAATCTGTTCCCATCACTTTTTAGCTGAAACAGGTTTTTTCGCCCCTGGGCTCTGTGTTCATTGTCTAGGGCTGAGCCATTCTTGTTACAATTATGTTTCAAATGTTGTGCGAGTCTTTGCGAAAAAATGTCTTTTGTTCCCAGAAAGAAAAGAAAAAAACACACTGGGCTTTGGTGCTTTGCTGTGGCTTTACTCGTATTTGTTGAGAATTAAAAAAATGTTTGTCTGTAATCTTATCTCACTCTGCGACCTTGGCTGCTCCTGGATTTGCAAGGAGTATTGCTGAAGCCAGCACGGCTGGTGTTCAGTGAGGCAAAATGCACTTGGCTGTGATTATCCTGAAACATGGCTTTACACTGTGCAATTAGTTCATGTTAATTCATATAGGCATTTGCAAGCCTTTAAACAGGGATTCTTGTGTTTGTAGATTCTGATATTGCTGCATTGAAGTTGCACTGTTGGTGAAGTGGGTGTCTTTCAGCATATTTGTCATCCATGGGTGCGCTGGGGCCTGGTTCAAATGATAAGTGCACTCCTTGTTCTTCCTGCTGTTCTTCTGTATATGCGCCTGGGGTGAGGAGTCAGGGGTTTGATCTCGATTTTCCCTCTTCAACTGGAAGAGCAAAACAGCATGAATGAAAGACTGAGTATGTCGCCTGGTCTTTGTAAAACCAGGACTACTAGTATTTCTGCCGAATTCACAGGGAATGGCTCTGATCCCAGTCAGGACACCTCATCAAGGACAATACACTCCTCTTTTCTTTTTGATGGCAAGGACCTTGCATGTAAGCTGTACTCTGACGCCAGCTTGAGTACATTGGCTGTGTTAAATATAGTATTACAATCTTTTATTCGACTGTATGACACCGTGGCCTATGAGGTGAGATCTAAGTCAGCAATTCTAGCAGAATGAAGGGCCCTTTTTCCAGTCTCTGTGACAGTTTCAATTGACAGAGGTCGAAGAAAGATTTACGGAGAGATCTAAGGGCTCTCAGCCCCTCACCAACATCTCAGTGTCTTCAGTACCTCCACACCCAGGGGAATATTTAATGGTTGAAATCGATCCCCTAGTGTCTGGTAAAGATGTTACATGTCAGAATGTCTCCAAGAAAACAAAGCACAACAACAGAGGTGATATAAGCATCTAAGTACGAGAACGCACAAGGCCAGGTTAGGAGGGTCAGATCTGCTTCTCCCTGCTCCATTGGGAATGAGATGTATCCGGGAATCACGGAAAACAAAGCTGGTCGGTCTGCAAACTTTATGCCCATACAAGCTAAAAGGAAGCTTAGGAATAAAGAAGACCACAGGAAACAACCTATGAAGAGGTCGAGGAAACAGGGGCAGTCGGGCAGACCAGCTCAGGAAAAGAGGAGCCCGAGCCCAAAAGGGCAAATAAAGTAATCTGCAAGTGCCAAGGGCTCGGCTGGGAATTCTGTCCTGGATGAAGCTCGGACTAGTCCTAACGATGATTCTAGCATCAAATGTATGGCAGAAGCATGCGAGGAATGACTATCAATGCTCAGGCTGGAAATTCTAAATAAATGGCATTTTGGGAGAATAAGTTTGGAAATTGGATTATCTAGTCTGGGGCCCATCATCTTTGAATCCGTGTTTGATGAAGAACAAGGTGTTCCATTAAATATGTCAAGGATTTTGAGCCTGCTTTCCACAGTACCAGAACTGTCTTCGAATTTCTCTGGTGATTTGAAATGTGTGCATTTATCTAATAAGCATGTATTGGGAAATGCGCTGTTCACTCTGTCTCAAAACTTGTGGAAAATCTTGTGTTTCACCATCAGGAGGATATACTGCTGAAAGGCTTTGCCAGCTACTATATGAAGCCAATAAGGAAACATTGTGAGACAGAGCAACAAAGGAACCTAACAGTAACTTGTCATTTCAAAAATGATCAACGCAGGCCCTCCTTCAGAGACCTGTTTTCTTCAGACTGGGAATGGCTTGTACATTCCCACCAAGGAATCCCAATCTCCAGGCCGGGTTTCTAAAATGTTGGTTCTAAGTTGGAAGGTTATAATTCATTTTTAAAAAGTGTACAAATCTTAAGTAAATATGATTTTGTTCTGTTGCAAGACGTGGATGTCCACTTGGCCAGTACTTGATGTGCTCATGCTAAATTTGAAGTTAGCAAAGAAATGTGATGGAGGGCGTCCCATGGGAGGTTTGGTAACTGCAGTAAGGATCACAAAATGTTGCTCCATCAAAAACTGGTACTGTAGATCTGAATCTGTCTTAGTAACAAAGATTATTGAGAAAACTAGTGACTCTCTGAAACCCTTTTTAGTAATAAATATCTACTTGAATCGTGTTTGTATTGAGCTAGATACTCTTATAGATGAGATTGAAAACCTATTGTGAAATGGCAACTACACTACCCTATGAGTCCATTTGTTGTGGGGGGTTATTTTCGATTGCAAATGTAACTGTATTGAGGCAAATGCTCTGCTATTTGATGAGGGTAAAACCGCCATATTAACTGTAACCAATGATGGAGCGAAGAGAAGTTCCTATGGTAAAATGTGGTCCTCGTTAATTTGCCAGATAGGGCTTTGTAAAGACAAATTTGTTATGATGAGAAATGGAGGAATAAAACGGGCAAGATAGGCTTACTGTACATAGCTAAGGTTCTATAAATTTGATGTACACATTGTGAAAAATCAGGTGCACTTAAAGCAGTGGTCTTCAAACTTTTTTGGCCTGGGCCCCCCCTGAGCAAAGTTTGGCAGGCCGGGCCCCCCCAAAAGTGTCAGATGGACAGTATGTAGAAATCGCTATGAACCTTTGTGTGCCGTCATCGCACCCTACTCCCAGAACAGACCATGGGCTCTCCCCATCCTACTCCCACCACTATCCCAGTGCTGCCGCTCATCCTGCTCCCACCACAGTCCCATAACACAAGCATACACACATCCATACACATTTAAATAAAAAATAAATCGCCATAAACGTACCTTCTGCAGGAGCCTGCGTGTGGTTGCTAAAATGCCCCGCTCCAGGTTGCTCTTCCCATATGTGCGAGGAGGCGCATGAGCACCCCCTCACACATACATACATGCAGTGCCCCAGCCAGCATTTCCAATGAGCTATGCAAGCCTGGCGAAGCAAAACACCCCCAGCGTTGCATGGCTCAGTGATCATGTGCGGCTGGGGAAATTAACTGTCAAAGGCAAACAGTGTTTCCCTTTGACAGTTCAGCCAGC
This sequence comes from Ambystoma mexicanum, assembly GCF_040938575.1. Taxonomy (NCBI): domain Eukaryota; kingdom Metazoa; phylum Chordata; class Amphibia; order Caudata; family Ambystomatidae; genus Ambystoma; species Ambystoma mexicanum. The sequence goes on along the minus strand of NC_090921.1, from coordinate 228,450,750 downwards.
CCAGGAGCACTCCCTCAGCTGGAAAAAGCAGCTGAGGGAGTGCTCAGTGTTTCACTGGGCTGGCTCCTTGGCTCCTGCGTAATGGGTGAGGTGCCAGTGGGTGGACGCCCCCTCACCCATTATGAAGGAGCCGGCAGGCTTGGACTGGCCTATAGGGTAATAGGGCAATGACCGTACCAAAAATGCAAAATGCTAGTGTAGGCCAGTCAAAATGGGCCATTTTTTTGGCCAATGTGGGCCAGTTTGAGGAGTTACTTCACTATGCAGCTAGTAGTTTTGACCATTGTTGCTGAATAAATATTATTTAAATATCACCATTTGTTTACATTTGAACAAAAAACAACCCCTTGGGTACTATTCAAACAGTCTGTGGCTAGAGGACTGAATATCCATTTGCAACTGCTGGCCATTTTTTCATTGGTGCCTAAGACCATTTTATGGTCCAGTCTGACCATGTGAGCTGCCCCTTCCCATTTCCTCCAATCTTAAAAATAAAAAAATTAAAAAAAAATCTTTTTTTTTTTTTTTACATTTCATGCTGGGCTTTGGCACCACCATGGGATGCCGCCGCGCCCCCTGTGGGGGCGGGCCCCACAGTTTGAAGTCCTCTAACTTAAAGAATATCATCAATAAGGACACATGTATTATCCGGCGATCCCTAAACGGGACATATGAACAGGTTAGTCTACAAAGTTGCTTTTGTCGGAGAGGGCCTGGGTGGAGTATCTGACCAACAAAGTCAAAACGGATCTGGGATATCTTAAATCCATGGAGGAGAGCCCCGGGAGGAGGATTGGGTGGAAATTTCAACTGAACAAAACAAATATCGACATGGCCATCAGAGATTTAAAGAACTCAAGAGCTATTGGACCAGATGGGTTTTCAAATTGTATCTATAAAGAAAATTCAGGGTTATGGTCAGACATCTTAATTAGGGTTTTCACACACATTGCAGAAGGTACTGTTTGTTCTAGTTCTTGGCAGAGAGCATTGATCGTTCCAATTTTTAATAGAGGTGACAGAGAAATGCCAGCTAATTAACATCTGATCACCCTAATAGACTCCTCCGCAAATATTTTTGCAAAATTAATATTGAAGGATCTGACCGCCTGGGTGGAGTCTATTAGGATACTTAGCCCTTTGCGAACAGGATTTCGAAACGGGGTTAGGACTATCATGCGTTCGCTAACACTCTGTGCCTGCATTTCAGACATAGGCAGGACATTTGGTAAATCACTCGATATTGCAGTCATCGATCTAGAGGTAGCTTTTGACAATATTGATGTTAACAGACCGTGGCAAAAATTTACAAAGTGGAAGATAGACAAGGGCCTTCTCGAAATTATTTAGTTATTGCACACAGGAAATTCAGTCAAGGTTAGACTGAACAACCAGGGGGAACAGTCGAGTGCTATTGGTGTTACTAAAGGTGTGCGACAAGGGTGCACCTTAGCGCCTACACTCTTTAATCTCTACCTGGCAGATCTCTGGGAGGAAAGTCAAGGGTTCAAGAGTTTCGCACCAAAATGGAAAGATTTAAGGGTAAATATCCTTTCTTATGCAGACAATCTTGTTTTGATAGATTACATGCAGGCAGGGCTATTTAATATTGACCTTTACTAAAAAACGCAAGATAAAACCGTATGTGTGGAGACTGAATGACCAACCGGTTACCAGGGTAACTACTATAAGCTACTTGGGTTTGTTGATCTCTTCTAAATGCCTAGTCAAGAATCACAAAGAGAAAATGAAAAGGAGAAGGTGATGTCATGTATCTCTCTCATGAAGGTTTTGAAGAGGAAATTGTGTATGTTCTCCCTAGCACCACTTATTGAACTGTAGAAACCTAAAGTCACAGCGACCATATTACATGGATGTGAATTGATGTCCTTTACAAATCAAATATTTCCAGACTCCCTGGAAGGAAACATTTGGAGAGCCGTCCTTGGGCTCCCCAAGTCAAACCCAAATCAGTGCAATTCGTCTTGAGTTGGGCTTAACATCATGGTGGGCACAGTGTTTGAAATGCAGTTTGACTATGTTCTATAACATATTATTGGCAGAAGTACCTAGTTTGGGGTTTTACCTGAGTGAGGGTTTAACAAACAGGTTGAAGTCGTGTCCTTTCTTGAAAAAATGTCATCAACGCTGTCCTTTTTTCCTTTTTTGAAGAGTTAAATGTCCTTGTTTGAAATGTCACAATCTGATTATGTTAAGAAGAATAAGAATAAGATCAGATAATCAGATAAGAGTACAGATGTGTCAGATTTGTCAAGACTGAAGCTGTTGGGAGACAAACAAATTATTGATATGCCTAAATCCACTCAAAGACTATACATACTTAAATTCCCTTCCCAAAAATACAGGAATGGGTATTTCAAATTCTAGCTAAATGCTTTGCCTACAATGGAAGTCATTGCCCCAAAGCTGGAATTGCCAAGAACTTAGTGCGGGTGTTGGGCATGTGGTAACTCAGAGATGGAATCATTATATCATTTAGTCCTAAAGTGTCCAGCCTTTCTGGAAGAAATTATTAGATAATTAGTCTCCTTTGTACACTCCATGGAATTGGTCCCGACCGATCTGTCATGAGATAGGCTTGTGATTACCAATAATCAAGCTATGATACTAGCGCTGAACAAATTACTGGAAATCATTTTTGTAAAATTTAAACTGATTTACAACAGGGGGTGGTGAGTGGCGTGAAATCTGCTACTAAAGTGACAGGAGTGTTTGGAAAAGCATTCCATGATGTTCCTTCCTTTTTTGCGGGCTATTGGGTATATTCAGTTTTTATAATTGTATTGTGTACTAAGAAATTAGTGTGAAAAGTTTCTATGTAAACTGGAATACACTTTTTTTCTTAAATAAAATAAATTTAAAAAAACAAAAACAAATATATATATATATATATATTACACAGCCCATGTAGTGGTCGTGTAGTTATGGTTAAATTGCTAATCCTATAGGAATAGAACTTTTTGGGCGGCTTATAACTTCTCTCCCCCTGGACGAATCAACACCAAACTTTGCAAATAAAAGTATATGTCCCACTCTGATTTGTTTTGCAAAGTCTAATGAAGTTTGGTGCAGCGGGGGGGGCAAAGTTATAAGTGGGGTCCCAAAATTTATTTTTTTCCAGTAGAGTGAATGGGGAAAAAACTTTTCTCACGCCTACAGCTCAAATCACTGGACGGATTTGCACCAAATTTGCGGCAGGAGCAGTGGCCTGGTCCCAAAAGCGTGCTTTTGTTAATTTGGTGGAAATCCGTCCAGTAGTTTTTTTTTAAAAATGACCAAAACGTAGGTCTCAAAATTTGTGATATCTATCCGTGGACACATTTCCCTGTTCGCTCCGTGGACAGGACACAGACTGGCTAATCGACTTGCGTCATGTCCGCGCACATGAAACGTGTTCGCTGATTGGCTGGGATGAAGCGTGAGGTGTATCTCATTGTTTTGATGCACCCGCCATCTTGGATCTGCAGACATCTGAAGACAGTGCAGCGAAGAACGGGAATAAAATACAGTTTCTGGGAGTGTGTTGGTGTGTAAGAGTGCTTGGGAGAGGTGGGTAAGTAAGAGATGGGTCAAATGCTGTATTTGTTGAGATGGTAGGTGCCCCTGATGTGTTCGTCATTTCCGCGGTCTTCACGGCATTCCACGGACATAACAAATGCACTACTGGCTATTTCACTTTAGTATGGTATTGGTTTTGGGTTGTTAGTAGAGCGTTGATTGTAATTAATATTCCGTATAAGTAGCCTATATGGCACAGTTTCAATTTTTGATTGTATGGGTGTGTTATGCTGTGGTGGTTGTGGCCAGGGCCTAGAGTCTTGGGTGCACGGCCATGCACCCAAGACTCTAGGCCCTGCCCACAACCACTGCAGCATAACACACCCATACAATCAAACATCTATCAAATATCCACAAATCAAAAATGTGTGTACTGTTTGATTTGTAGAATTTGCATGTGAAGTTTTGGCAGTTGGAGTTTGGTAACAAGCACTGCAGTATAACATATCCATGGAACTAAACATTTTTGGATTATGCAGCATGGTTAGATGTTTGCTTTAATGGTTGTGTTATGCAGCAGTATTTGTGACTTGAATTATTATATACTTACTGTTTGATTTTCTGTGATTAGATATATTTTTTTCATGACTTAGGTAACTGGAGCAGATTTTCTTTTCAATTTCTGCGATAAAAGAAAAGATCACATGTTAGTGTAGGTAGTTCATAATGAGTTATTGCATTGCATAATAGACATTTCTGCATTATTTCGACCCTCATATTTAGTAGTTTAGAAGTACTATATTTCAAACCAGTGTACCGTGCAATTTGCTCAGTTTCTGTGTTTGTTTTCTAAATCATTGGGTCTGTGGGAAAAACAAATCCATGCTGGATTAAAAAAAACTTTTTTTGTTATGGTACAATATATTTCTTTCTTTGTTTTCAGTGCTAATTTATTGTTTTTCGCTAATCATTTATCTGTGGCTTGTTGCTAATTAATGTTTTTCAGTGCTATTTTTTTTTTTGCTAATCATTTATCTGTTCGCTTGTTGCAGATTTCTTGGAGCAGTTAGATACCTGTTGGCATATTCTAACTGGTTATAGTTTTTTAGTTATACTTTCAAGTTATTCATCTATCTGTTGGGTTGTTGCAGAGTTTTGGGGCAGCTAGATACCTGTTGGCATATTCTAACTGTTTATTTTTTGTTATATTTTAGTGGTATTGATATATCTGTTTGGTTGTTGCAGAATTATGGGGCAGTTAGATACCTGTTGGCGTATTCTAACTGTTAATAGTTTTTTAATTGAAGTTTTGTTAATGTTTTTGCACAGATTAATTATTAAATATTGGTTTTATGAATATTAAATAAGCGTTTATAAGATTAGCTGGTAATCCCTGCTTTAAAGTAATGGTACTATCATTACATTCAAGCCATCCACAATTCTTTTTTATGTATGCAGTGTAGTGACCTGCATTGGTTGTGGGTCCTGCGTGGTAGCTTATACCTATTGGTGTGAAGATTTTCTTACCAAGCGATACTTGACCATGTGTGAATCCAGTCAGCTTGCAGTTGTTTTTGGTACCATCTGCATTGTATGTGTCTGTATTTGTAAGGTGGAGAGATTATCTGAATTGCAGGTAGTACATAATCTGCCATGGTTTGCATTTTGTACATGTTGCTGAAATGGAATGGATTCACAGTTAGGTATTGATGGATACACAAAGCGTTCATTTGGGATTTGTTCCAGTGCTACATGGTTGCAGAGAGTGCATGTATGTTTCCACATGTATGAAATCTGAAAGCTTTCATTTATAGGTATGTTTTTGTTTTCCAGTACTTGTAGTAAGTACATTAGAAATTCTTGTGAATCTTCTTGTGAGTTTATAGTGAATTTGAAAATTCCAGCACAGTAGTCTAATTCTTGTCTTATTCCATGAACACTGTAGGTGTTGTCAGGATTGTTGGTTGCATTTCTATGAAGGACTAACATTTGCAAACAGAATTGGTCTGTATTGTGTAAGCAAATGTTGTCAATAATTGGTGGCAATTGGAATAGAATATTTATTGCTACATTTGCGTAGCAATTTACACCAGTTATATTTGAAAATTTGAATGGACCTGATAGTTTTGTGTCCAAGTCATTTTTTTGGAGTATGTGTTGCTTCTTTGAAGAAGTACTTGAGTTACTTTGAGCAGTAGATTCTTCTTTGGTTGTAGTAATTGATGAATTATTAGCTTCTTTTACTCTCTTTGGATGATTTGCAGTGAGATCCTGTTGCGTTTCTGTTTGAAGTAGTTTCCTTTTACAACGTTTTGCTTTTTGTGGAACAGGATAGGTTTTTAGATGGGGGTGTACAGTGAACGTAGTCTATTGTATTCTAGAATGCAAGGAATATCAGCATTTACTTGCATCAAAGTTGATTAGAAATAGTCTGTCAAGTGTACGTAAGTGTGATAGTGCTACGTAGCTCATGCCTCTTTGATCCCAATATCTATTAATGCTTTAACTAGGGTAAGACCTTGTGATTTGTGAATGGTGACTGTGTATATTAGAGTTAGAGAAAATTGTTTTCTGCGTACATAAATGTCTTTGAAAAGAAGGAATCGGGCTGTTGAGCATCCTATCCTTTTAACTTCTTATAGTTTGTCAAAGAGAATATTGACAAACTGAAGGTTATTGTCACGTGGGTATGTTTGAAAGCCAACAACTGTACCAAGTGCTCCATTAACTAGTCCTTGCTCCACGTCAAGGTTACGTTTAAGCATTACTCTACAGTTTAAAGATCATTTTAGTATATTTTCTAAACCAGCTGTGTTGGATATAGAGTTTTCTAAGGTAATTAGTTTTGTTGTGGCTTGTTGACACATGGGTAGTGTCATACCATGTACGTCCAGTATGTCTGTGGAGCAAATTTCAATTATTGGTTGCATTTCTTTTTTTAACATTGTTTCATTAAATTTGGAACAGCTTGCAAGAGTTGGCATCAAGGACATACAATTTACATTTTTGTGTGCTAATTTTTCCATGACATCAGTAGCACATGAGTTATGGCCATATAGAGCATGGTTGTGTCAGGTTTTTAATATTGATTGTGCTTCTTGAGATAGTACACCAAGTCTAATACTTTTTAAAATGTTGGTGTATGTGACGTCTGCAGACGGGCGCATGTTTTCTGTTAATTCTCTATGCTGGAAATGTTACCAAAGGTTGACATTTCCTATGCTGCCAAGAGTTTTACGGCAGAGTTTGTGCCCTAAGGTTTTAAAAATAGGTTCACCTTTAACTGTTCTCAATTGAAGAAGATCTCCAAAAACAATAATGTGTTTTCCTCCAAATAGCTCATCATAGTCTGTTTTGAGTACCTCTTGTAATCTGAGGTAAATCAAAGCCAACATTACGTTGGAGACAATGCTCACTTCATCTATTAGTAGCATTTTCATTTGTTTCAAAACTCTGCGTAGTTACATTGCAGCTTCTGTAGAAAGTTTGTAATATTCTAATTTGTTTTGGTGTTCTACTGGAAGGAGTAGTAATCGGTGTAAAGTGACACCGCCTATGTTGTAGGCAGCTAAACCTTTGGGGGCAATTGTTGAAGGAAGTTGCTGATGATTTTGATTAAGAATGTTTTTCCTGAACCGGCTTCACCACTGACGTATAGAAGTATAGGTTTGTAGTTTTGGCAGGTCAGTTTTAATTTTCATGTTGTACACCATGTTCAACTTATTTTGTTACTTCTTGGAAAATGCTACGCTGCTCATTGTTTTATTTTGATTTCAGTAGAGTGAAGTCTTCTGTATTTTCTTCATAGTGACACATGGTTTTTTCTACTTCTGTCATAGCTAATTCTGCCTCTTTTGCTGTTAGTGGTTGTCCCAGTGGTTCGTGGCTTCCTGGTATGTTACGGAAGGTTGACTACTATCGGGAGTGTCCTCATCTAGTTGGGTCTGGAGTTCTTCTTTGTGTTGCTGTTCATTGTGCATTGTACTGTGTAAAGTTTACATCTTTTATAGTGCTTTCGTTTGCTTTGAAAGCGTCTTTATAGGAGTCATAGATATCTAGTAACTCTTCTTCTTTTCTCCATGGTTTAAAAAGTTATAGCAGGGACATGTAATATACTTCTTTATGTTGAGGAGTTTTTAATGACAATTTGATATGATTAATTAAGCTTCATTTGGTAAGTTTCACTAAGCTGCCTTCACATTTGTCACTCTGTGTCCACCTTTGTTTTCATCTGGTTTTATATTATTTTTATATGTGAAGTTTTGGGCTATGTGGTATAGACACATGGTTTCCAAAGTGGTACTCCTGTTTGGTTAGTATGTGTCTAGTAAATTGTTTTTCAAAATGTCTTAGCTGTTGGGATCATTTTTGCCTATTGTTTCTATGTCCTCATATGATTTGAGAACTCTTTTTCGAGAATTAGCAAGACCAAGACTTTGCCATGATATATTTTCAGATTGTCCATACAAAACAGTACCGGTTAAATGGTCTGCAGCTTCATAGGAGCCACATTCTCTATGAGAGAGCATTTTTATGCCTAAGCAGTACAATTTCTGTGACAGTGTTTTGTCCGATGATAGGTCATCCCAGAGGACTTGAAGCTCTGTTTTTTCTGCTTTGGTTAAGTAGGCTGTAACATATCGTGCAACTGCAGTGGAATTGTCTGCAATGTGCTGCACATCTATGTTTGCATTCCATAAGTGGGCAATGATTGTATTGTAATCATTGATATATTTTGCTTCTTCTTTTCTTTTTATGTAATATGTGTTCTTATGAGATTTAGCTTTGACACTATGTCTAACTGAAGACATGAAGTTGTTTACTTGACCTGTTGCTGTACTGGTCTAGGGAAACCAAAACGGCATTTGGTGTAGTATTTACTTTTGTTTTTATATTTGCAACGACAATATTTCCCGCATTTGTGTCTTTGAAGTTGTAAAACGTGTGGATGAAGGTCACTATTTGTTGTTTGTGAAGGAATTTAACAAGTGACATATTTTTCAATAAACTGTAAAACAGTGCCATCAAATTTAGGAGCCTCTTTAATCCCCAAAACCATGTGGATGTGTGGTGCTCCTCTGGCTTGGTATTCCTTTCTCCAAAAGAAGTGTTCCACTTCTCCGAGGGGAGGAACAGTTTTATTACAAATAAAGTGTAGCATAGCAATGAAGCGATGATGGAAAATCTTGAAACATTAACAGGATCTAGAGAGCAGAGTTCTCCAAGTGTTAGTATATCTATGTTTGATTTGTTTTTGTTTGCTATGCGTAGGAAATCATGTAAATCTTCCCATGCATATTCTGCACAGCTTAATTTAACAAACCAAGTGGGTGGGTCAAGGTTTCTTATCATACAACATACATCTCTGTGACGTCCGAACAGTATTCTTTTGTACCAGGCATGTTTGCTAACAGATTTGTAATGCGTGATTGTAGAATCTCATCTTTTTCTTGTACTTTTTTGTAGTAATTCTGTAGCTGACATATTTTGAAAATGGGTACCTGATTTCAATGTGTGTGCAACTCCGTAGCATACAGTTGCTAATTCACTTTCAAAGAGTAGGTGGAATATGTATTCCATATTTTGTCTAAATTTGGGATCTTCAGAATCCATTTGTAAAGAGCAGTATTCTGATGCTGTTATCTGAGTGGGTCGATCATCGTACCTTCCTCCTTTGCCAGTAGGAAAGAGTAGAGGAAAAGCATGTGTTTCCATACTTTTTTCCCATATGCTGATTGGTGATCCTTTGGTTTGTCGCATTTGGTATGTTTCCAGTACATCATCTATGGAGTCTTTAGAGTGTAATGGATGAATTGTATAATGGTCTAAAATATTGGGTACTGTAGCAGGATCTAGAAGTTGAAATTGACCAGTTTCTGGTGACTCTTCAATTATTTCAGTGGTTTCCCTCAGGTTTTCTTCAATATAAATTTTTTTGTAGTATTCATTATTGTCTTTTAGATATTGCAAGGCTTGTCTAAATTGTTTTGTCTTTTGTAGGTACACCATTTACTAAGACAATTAAAGATTGATCTATTGGACGTTGCACTCCCAGACTGTGTACATTTTCTTTCAGATCTAATGGTAAATAAACTACTTTGCCACAAATGCCTTTGATTAATTAAGAGGGAGGTTTTGCTGTTTTTGGTTGAAGCCGTATTATTGCTTGAAATGGGTGCACTGTTTGAATTATGATGCTCTCATATAAATGGAGTTGTTGCAGGGGTTTTGGTAGTGGGAATAATGCCAAGTTATTTGTGATAGCATGTGAAGGAGTTTGGTTGTTGTCAGGTTTTTCAGTGCAGTCACTGCAAAGTATTAAGGTGTCAGTTATTTCGTATTTGTTTTCTGCTATAAGGTAGAGAGCTAATTCAAACCATTTTGAATCTTCATTGTCTTCTATTTTGTATGTTATGTCTATAGTCTTTGTGCTACTTTTATAAAAGGTTCTGTGGCAACACACACACACACACACACACACAAGTTTGGTACTTCAGCGGATGTACTTTTAAATTTTAGTATTTCTTTTTTGTATGTGTGTAGTAGAAGTCTGTTGTATTTTGTAAGTGGCTTTCACTTCCAACATTTTTTCTCTGGATATGCTCTAGTTCTTCGAGTAGGTCTTTGGCTGTACCATGTAGAAGATTGTTATTTAAATTGGCTGGTGCTAAAGCAGGACTTTTAGCATAGTACAGTTTATGGACCAGATTTCTTATAGTTGAATCATGTGTTGCTATCATTTTGATATGATGGAAGGTGCTTTTGCAAATAGGTCCTGAAATGCAGGCTAATGAATGCCCTTGTAGTCCTGTGTATTTCCGCACTGGACAGGTATTCATATTTTGTAATAGTTTCATTTTGAATTTGTCTTTGCCTTTCACATATTGATTGAGGAACTGGCGTAAAGATTTGAAAGATTTTTTGGCAATGTTACACGTTGACGTGCACGGCCATTTGTAGACTAGATGTCTCGGTTCAGTAGATTGGGGAGGTGATACTGAGTTTTCTGGGGATATTTTTGAGAACAGACTTTCTTTTTCCATAATGGTCTTATTAAGTTTTTCATACCCACGTCAACTGCTATACATGGCAATTTTGTTTGTTTGCTTTTGTTTGTGTGCTTCTTCATTAAAATATGGTTCTGTGCTCGTGGTGTGACTCTATTCACCTCCACAGATATTTAAGAAGTTATTTTTGTTGACATTTCGTTTATTGAGAAGTCTTTTTTGTAGTTTAGTAGTTAGTTATGTTAGTTTTGTTAGTGGTTTCATTCTGTTTAAAACTAAAATAAATAACTTCCTTTTGAGAAGGATTGCACTGTCTATGAGAGCTTCTAAGATTAATTTTCTATGCTAGGTTTTAAGGGTTGTTTTTAAAGATTCTGAAGGACTCTGTGGCAGAACATTTTTTGTAAATTACTTTTTTTGGTATGGTTAATTGTCACTACATCAAGATTTATAGGAGCAGTGTTAGTACTACTGGTAGCTGAATTCTTGCTAATCACTTTCTGTTTTGTTTTACATTTTGAAAGAGGAGGCAAAGTTTCTGTACTGGAAGCTTCTTTTGTTTTGCTTAATGACTGTATTAGCTGTTTTGTTTGAACTTTTTATACAAATTCTGCTAGAGATGGATGCTTATTTTGGACACTTATTTTGATTTGCTCTGCGTTGCTTTCTACAGACTTGCTTTTTGGTAGGCAGTCTTTGGGGTCTGTTGGAAAAAAGGAAGGTATGGGTTGGTTGTTGTGCAATGTATGTGTGCTGTGTGTATGAGTGTCTGAGTATGATGGTAAGGATGTATTTGGAGGTGTGTGATTGTGCAATGGCCAGCTACAACAAGTTGGGAAGGCTATTCTTGTATTTGTGTGTAACTATACTGGGGTTCAGATGACAATACAAAGTAAGCTACTGGTGAGGAGAAGCACTAAAACTAAATATAATGGTATAGTATTAAAACAGTTCTTTGTTCTGCAATACTAACATTCTAGGGGCTGATTTATGGAAGTTGTGTGTTTTTTCTTAGTAGTAGTGTTTTTTGATAACTGAACATAGAGTGTGCATGCAGTTTCTTTTGCATATGTGCAGCCTGTATATTTTACTTAGAATGGGCTTCATTACACGGATGGCGATAAGGGTTTACCGGTACCGGTAAGGGTACCAGTGCTGGTAAACCCTTACCGCCTAACTACAAGGTACCTTTGTGGGACCCTACCTTAACGGCTGGTTTTACCAGCCGTTAAGGACGGGACCCGCAAAGGGACCTTGGAGGTAATTACCGTACCGCAAATTGCAGTACCGTAATTACCGCCTTCCCCATTCCCATTGAGCCCTATGGGGGCAAAAATGGGAATGGGGAAGGGCCATGGTGAATGGGGAATTACCGCCTCCACACACCTTGGAATAGGGCGGTAATTCCTCCATTCACCATGGCGCACTCAGTAAAATACCGGCGGCAACCATTGCGCTAATAGCGCCATGGTTACCGCCGTCCGTGTAATGAGGCCCAATCTGTTAGTTGAACATGTTTTGCAAATGAGTATAATACTCATATACTCAGTATAAGCATATGAAACTCATTTGGTTTTTTAAGTCTGTGTTATTGGATGTTAGGAGATAGAAGAAATAATGATATACTTATTTTGCTTTTATTATATGGTAAATGACAGAAACAGTATAGAAAAGTATGGACTCTATGCATTTGTGTAGGTGTGCGTAATAAAGCAGAAGGATATGATGTAGAGGCAGTGGTATTATTTCAGCTGGGAGTTTTCTAATGATAGTGCCTATCTGTGTGAGTGTATAAAGATGCATAAATTCATCCTGGCTGTGTTTAATTTTATAGTGCACTACTAAGTGTTTTCATACAATTATACTGTTATTTCTCCCATCTTTTAATATGTAATTACACTTTTAGATAGCTGTGTGTGTAAAAATAAAATTTAGATAGCAGAAAGATTTGGAAGTGACAGTTGATTGTCGCAAATGGGAAAAATGACAGTACATTCATTTTATAGGTTTTACAGGTTAAGTGGCAGTTACTCTGTTTATATGCATTTATAAGAGTTGTACATGTACTGTGCAGAAAATATGCATACCTGTAGTTTGTATTCATGCATGTGGATGTGCATGAAGCTGCAGTAGAAATCTTCGAGACTTGTACAGTAGTTTTTGTAGTAGGTGCTTTCCAATGACATGAGACTTGTACTCAGAGTGGTCAACAGTACATTTGAAGTGCTGAACTATGATGATGGAGTTAGATGTAGAGGTCTTGGATGTGATTGGTGGATGGTTGTGTGAATGCTTTGCTGTATCCAATGAGGGAATGGCACAGAGAGGGAAGTGGAAAGGGTAGAAGGGCTGTCTGAGAGAAAGGCGCTCTGCGGACACCGCAGCTGTCCGCAGACAGGGGGTGCCACATCTGGGCTTTTCCAGCAAATCCAGCATGGAAAGGGGACTGTAGGGATTAGCCAATCAGCAGTTGAGGTTGTGGATTTGTGTTGAAAGAGGCTGTGTGTAGTGAAGATGGCAGAGGTACAGAAACTCAGGGTGTTGGTAGTTGGAGATATGTTTGTGCATGGTTTGGAGGAGTATGCTAAATGCAGGAATGTGGCAAACAATTTTGATGTTAAAGGAGTGGAGGTGGTGCGGAGCACTGTGCCTGATTTCAATATTGAAGGAATTGTACACGTTTGTGAAGATATGGGCAGGATGAACAGTCCCCATGTGGTAGTTTTGCACTGTGGTGCTTTGCCATTGGGCTATGTCAGTGCTCCTACTTTGTTGGCAGATTTGGAACACTTGGTTCAAGCAGTAATGAAAGTGCTTCCAAATGCCAAAGTTATTTTTTCTGGTTTAGTAGGAAATAATGGGACAATAGTTCTGTTTTTTGTCCTCAGCAAAACATTGCTAGGTGTGCTAGGTGTGTCATCAACCGAGGCATGTTTGCTTTCATGCTTAGATGTTTTTTTTAAAAAATATTTAATGGGATATGCCATGCTGTTTTGGAACATAAGGGTTGCTTTGGAGAAGCTTATGTGAACATTTTAAGAGTGAAATAAGAAAACAAAACCAAAAAACAAAATACAAAATAAAAGGTGTCTCTCAAACATCTGCAAAAAAAGCTCTTTTCAGAACCAACTTTAAAGGGGAAATGGGGCACACTATTTAAATTTCAAATCATCAGGCTCAGATTTTACGATATGTCCGCGGACATGGCGGTTGTCCGCGGACACCGCGTATTACATACGTGTATTTTAGGGTGTAGAGGCATGCAAATGAGAATGAGCAGAGCAAGGGATTGGTCAATAAACTTTACTGGGTGTGTTGTGTAAGGAGAGAGTTTGTTAGAAAGTCTTTTGCCTGAGAGAAGAACAGATAGCTATGGCTGTGTGTATTAGAAAACAGATTATCTGGATTTTGGGAGACTCATGGATACATTGGTTGGAGGTGCATGAAGAACGCTGTGGAGTGGCTGCACATCTTGGATTCCCTCATGTGGAAGTGCACTGGCATGGAGGGCATGGAATGAAGTGGCTGGATTTGGTACCTCTCTGTGCTACTTTGGTGACACAGTGTCATCCAGACATAATTATTATTAATTGTGGAGGGAACAGTGTAGGACATGTGTCTGGAATTGCTTTGCAATTTGCAATGAAAGAAGGACTTGAGAAGGTCATGGACATGTTTCCAAATGCCCAAGTAATTTTTTCTCGTATTGCGCAGAGACAAATGTGGCTTGCTTTCGTCTTTATTTGGTCCGCAAATGGAGAAAGCGAGGCGCAATGTCAATAAGGCTGTTTGTGCCTTTTTAAGAGATGTTGATATGTCCTCTTTTCACAATGAAAATATTACATTTCGTAGCACATACATTTTTCGCAGAGATGGAGTACATCTTACTTTTGCTTGCAATCAGATTTTTCTTCAAAATATACAAAATGCATTGCACCCTTTTTTGGAATTACATTAATACATTTTGCAGTAGGTGTTAATCATTTGAAGTTTTTGAAACACAAACAAATACCACCAAAAGGCTCTTTTCAGAGCCACCACTTCTTCCCATAGAAAAGTGCAATGGTTATAATAGGGCAACACCAAAAAAAAATAAATGTCCTCAAACTGTCTGCAGGCTTCTAAAAAATGCAAAGGGCCCTGCACTATTTGTCACTTCTATTTTTAAACTGTGAAAGGCGGCTCTGAAAAAACCCTTTTTTTTTGGTTTTTGTTTTTTTTTATTTTTAAACACAACACACAAGGAAAGGAGGGGAAGGAGGGGAAGGAATGGACACCAACCACGGGGATAAGAAAGGGCAGGTGGAGAGAGGAAGATGTAGTGTGGGCCTTATTCAGGTAGTGGGCAGACCTTCTCGTGCTCCTTGACCGCAGTCTCAAAAGCACTCCGAAGATTCTCCCCCCTGCAGATTACTGCATCGCAGTACATACACAATATTGTGACCCTCGAAAGGTAAGGGTCAACAGCATCTTTAATGGCCTGTGAGGCAGCTGGAGGGATGCGCTGTCCCACAGGAGTGTCTCTTTTGGTGACAGGAGTGGAAATGGAGGATGCTGTAGAGGAACTCAACCTACTACGTTTATCACAAGGTACAACCTTGCAAATAGCCCCACCGTGGAACGACCTCAGGTGTCACTTCATTGATGTCGTACCAAAGCTGTACGAACCAGGACTTCCACGACTCAGCACCATATGGCACTGATTGCAGGTGACCTTATTTGCGCAAGCATTTGGCACTCCACCAAGAGTGGTAAACAACCGCCACACCCAAAACTCATGGCAAATGCTGGTAGTAGGGACTTCCACTACCTCAACCTCTTCATCCGTCTCCTCTGCATCCTCACACCTGTTCCCCTCTGCAGGCCCTTGAGGATGTGGTGGTGGTGGAGGGGGTGGGATGCGGTGGTGGTGGAGGGGGTGAGGGTGGTGCTGAGGCAGAAGTAGCACCAGCTGGAGCACCAGCAGCCGTGGATGCCATCAGGTTAGATGATGGAAAACCAGCAAGAGCAGCAAAAGCCGAAAAAGCATCTCAATTTGCAGTAGTAGAAAGACAGAATGAGGATGAGCTCTGGGGTGTGACCTTTTATAGGGGTGCAGGTGTGCGCTCCACGGACAGCCACACTGTCCAGACACAGATTGAACACCAAAAAAAGGCTCAAAAAGTTCCAAAAAGTATGTAGATCGCCAAGAACATTGTCTGGGACATGTTCAATGGTGGTGAACGTTTACTGTAAAATACTTTGGATTGTCCGAAAAAGTACTTTTACACTGTTCAGGGACCCGGACAGTGTCAGCAAATAAGGACACACGCTCAGCGTGGGTGCGGTCACATTATGATGCCGCGGACACGTTCGTAAATGGGAGAGCTGTCCGTAGGACACCAAATATGCAGGGACAGTTGTGCGCATGCGTGCGGGTGTTCTACGGACAGTGTTCGGGTCCTCAAACTAATTAAAAGTGCGACACACATGCAACGGACAGTTACAGACAGGGTGTGGTGCGCATGTGCGTAGATGTTCTACGGACAGTGCGGACACTCCTATTTTAATTACGAACACTACGAACAGGTATTGTGTCCTTAGGACACCTCCATTTTGGTTAATTACGGACATCTGGACATCAAGTGTGTGCTAAGAACAGTTTCATCTTGATTGTGGACAGTACAGACAGGTATAGTGTTCTAAGGACACATCCATTTTGGTTAATTGCGGACATCCCGGACATCGAGTGTTTTCTAAGGACAGTTCCATCTTGATTGCGGACAGTACGGACAGTTATAGTGTTCTTAGGACACCCCCATTTCGGTTAGTTGCAGACATCCCGGACACCAGGTGTGTTCTAAGAACAGTTCCTCCATTTTGATTGCGGACAGTATGGACAGGTATAGTGTTCTTAGGACACCCCGCATTTTGGTTGATTGCGGACATTCCGGAACCCCGCGCTGTCCGCGGACACCTTAACTGCCTTTTAAAAAAAAATAAGACACAAAGGGATGAAGTAACAACACATATAATATTTATTGTTATATACAAATATAAAATTTATGACAGAGAGGGGGAAGCAGAAACTGACAGAAATGCAGGTGAATTAGGGGTTTGGAGAGGATGAATGGGAGGGGATGAAGGGATGGAAGTCTCATCATTAAGTTTTTCTTGGTGGTGAGGGTTTGGGGATAGTTGACTGGGACATGGAGAGGGGGAACAGGTACATGTGGGACAATGATATTTAATCTTTTCTTTTATGTGGTACTCCACAAAATGTTTTAAAAGATTGAAATGTTCCATTTTGTTCCATTCACTGTAGAGCATTTTCTAATGTCTCTTTTGTTATATTATTTTCAGTGTTTGGATGGTCTGTTAAAAAAAATGTGTTAAGTACACATAAAGTAAAGGTTATTAATTGGCTTATATAGAGAAGTGTGTACCATTTGTGTGTACACCAAGTGTGTACCAAGTGTGTAACAAGTGTCTTCCTGCTCCTACCTGCAAGGCAAAAAACCTCAGAGTCATCTTCGACTCCACACTCTCCTTCTCTCCTCACATATCTGACATCTCTCACACTACCAACTGCACCTCCTCAGAGGTATTCTTCCTTTCCTCTCCTTCCCCCAGAAGCTCACTGTCTCCCGAGCCTTGGTTCTCTCGAAACTGGACTACTGTAACAGCCTCTATCTAAATCTGCCTGCCTCTACACTCCGCCTTCTGCAACTTATCCAGAACAGGACTGTGAGACTTGTCCTTGGCCTCAAGCCCAGGGACCGAATCTCTCCAGGACTGAAATCTCTACACTGGCTCCCAGTGGCTGTGAGGATTAAGTTCAAAACCCTCTGCATTGTCCACAAGGCCTTCTGGGGCCTAGGGTCTAAATACCTTCAACTCTCTCTTCCTAAATATCTTCCTTCTCGAGCTCTTCGCTCATCCGCCTCCAACTCCCTCAGGGTTAGCCGCTTCTCCAAGCAACGAGTCGGGGGTAGATCTCTCTCTGCGGCAGGGGCCTCCCTCTGGAACAGCCTCCCTGCCGCCCTGAAACTTGAGGAGAACCCGCTCCGGTTCCGGAAGCACCTCAAAACCTTCCTCTTTGCTTCTGCTTTCTCTCCCCCTCTCCCCTGCTAATTCTTGAACTGAAACTTCACTGAATCTGCAACTGGGCCACTCTCACCGATCTCGGTCCTTGGCCCAGCCACTCTACTCTTGCACTGCCTCCCTGGCAACCCCTGCACTGCAGGACTGTCTCTGTATCCCTACAGCCCCCTTCCCAGCACTTGTCTGCACTTACCTTGCACTTGCCACCTGCTGGCCCAATTATTTATCTATTATTCTACCCTGTACTGCACTTTTCCCCCTCCCTTTCCCCATGCACTTTTTCCCCTTCCCCCTACCCATGCACTTGCGCAATCTGAATGACACCTGGCCTAGTAGGATCGTTGTCTGTCTTCCCTCTTTTCCCCCCTCCCTGCCTCGTCGCGCCTTGAAACACTTGTGTATAGGCGCGTTACAAATGCCATATCATATCATACCATTAGTATCACTGTCTTCACTCATTTCATAACATGGAAATGTTCTTCAAGCCATTCCAAAGTACTGGACATTTCCATGTAAAAAAGAAATATATTACTTTTAGTGTATCTAATACAGAAAGTTTACAAATATATAAGAAAAATTAAGTTTACTTACTAGTTTCCGGTGAGTTTTGTTGTTACAGTTGTGTAGGTCTGCTGTTGCTTCTTGCTGTGCAGTTTCTGTGAGGTAATTATGTTGGAGGCATATCTTTTTTTTTTGGTATATTCCATTCTAGTACATATGCTATTTAAATGGACGATTGATGTCTTACATATACAGGTTCCACTTCTTATATATTATTACATATAATGTGTTCATGTGCTGCTTTTTGATATTGTTCAGTGTTTATATGGCATGATAGAACAATACAAGATATCCCCTGAATTTTTGGGTAGTCTTGATGATGTCCGCTTCCGTCCACGGACATAAGCACAGGCCGCGGAAATCAAAATCTCTAGCAGGGGGATCAGTATATTCTATGCTACATCTATATAAAGTAAGAGAATCCCAATAAACACCTATGAAATTCACACTATGTATATCTATATTCAGTAAAAAAAACTTTGGTAAAGGGAGGTTATGGTAAAGTTGCACTTTTAAAAACCTATGAAATTCAGTAAAAAAACTTTGTTAAAGGAACGTTATGGTTAATTTGCTCTACTAAATAACTATGAAATTTAGTGAAAAAATGTTGTTATAAGGACGTTATGCTTCCAAGTAAAACCGAAAAACCCTGAAATTCACCAGTTATGGTAGGCTATGCAACCATAATTCGCGCCACCTCCGTGCACTGCTAAGACTAACACCCAGGACAACAAAGATGATATCACAAATGTCATTGAAGACATCACTGATGACATCACATGTGCATTTACTTTTCATGAAAAGTCTGTACAAAGGATTCTTATAGTAATGTTAATAAAAAAGTGTGAAGGATTATTGGAATAAGTATCATGAGGTACGTAGTGCATTAAGTAATGCATTGATACTAATACCATTCTATTATCAGGTTCTTTCTAATATACTAAGCTACTTATGTAGAAACATAGCCATTGAGTGCAACATACATGATGGATGTACAATATTATTAATCTTACCATGTTGAATAGTAAAATGATAAATGCTTTTTATTACAGTTTTGCCTACTATGCAACATTTAATAACTAGCTAATAAAACCCACCTACTATATAATTGCATTATTTGAAACAAAACACAAATAGCCAACAACACATATAAATATGAGCATATACAGGGAAAATGTAGTAAACAACAGTATTACCAGCTAATCTTCATATCCTAACTGATTAACTTTATACCCAGAAATGATTGCTCTGTTTCAAAGCTACTACTTCACTATGTATAACTATCGTATATTGTGACTGGACCCTAAGGAAAGTAGTGTGCATACAATGTATACCAATATGAGCATATCCAGGAAAGTAAAGTATTTTAAGAAAAGCAGAAGTATAAGAAAGTGTTGATAATCTTACTGATTATCTTCAAACATTGAAAGCATTGCTGTTTTCCAAATCTGTGTGTTCACCTATGTGTATGTTTAATATGCTGTGAGTAAACACTAAGTGAATTACTGTAAGAACATATTTGAAGTATAAATCTACAAATATAGTACTTTTTCAATTTTTATTATTACTGGCCTAGATATGTTTGTAAAGGAAAAAAGAGGGAGCCTGGCATGTGATGTCATCAGTGATGTCATCAATGACATTTGTGGTGTCATCTTTGATGTCCTGGGTGTTGGTCTTAGCAGCGCACGGTGGTGGCGCGAGTTATGGTTGCTTAGCTTAGCATAACTGGCGAATTTCATTGTTTTTTCGGTTTTACTTGGAACCATAACGTCCCTGTAACAAAGTTTTTTTCACTGAATTTAATAGGTTTTTAGTAGCGCAACTTAACCATTACGTCCCTTTTAAAAAGAATAAACAGAAAAAGACATGTAAGCATTACGGGTGACTACAGTTGCTAACTGCTTAGAATTCCTGTCCCTGCGGACAAAGAAACATACCGTCAGTCAAGCCGAACCAGATTTTGGATATTGCTACAGCTACTAACCTCTGTAAAAACACATAGGGGTACATTCCATCAACCACTGTGAAATCATTGAAAGTTTTGAGAAAGTCCAAAGAAAGGAAAGAAATCCACAGTGCTGGCTCATAATACCTTACAATTCAGGCCCATGTGGACACTGTTACCTTATCTTTCGTCATTAACCAAAGAAACCGATATCTTGATTCAACCATCCTTATAAAGTCCCTAAAATGTACAAAAACCACAAATTACCTAACCAGAAGCAAAGCAACCGTGTCTAGACACTAGGACCTCCATGTTGCACCAATACCCTATAAGAATTAACTGCAAAGAGAGGAGAAAAGGGTGGCAGGACAGGTGGCAAGAAGCTGGACCTTAGTATACGACGGTGGAAAGGGTAGAGCCCTAAGCAGAGGGGAATGGAGTAGGGTAGATTAAGAGTGGGTTGTAGGATCTATCGAAGACTAACAGGGCAGATATCGGGATCCAAAGACGCCATCTTGGGGTGGGGGTTTCAGGTTAGCCAATAGGTGATTGTCATGCCTCCCTTCGTTGTGCTGCCTGGGCAAGTCTGCCCTGTTTGAAGACCCAGAGGCCTGGTTATGTGGCTACCGGTAAGCCACTCAACTGCAGCGGTTCTTTGGGGAGGTGCGGCTGGTGCTCAGTCTAGGAGCCTGCCTCAAGCCAACCAACTTTTATGGCTAAGAGGGTGCGGGGGAAGGGCCATAAAAGGAGGTGCAGCAGATCTCAGATGTTGGTGCAGCTGGATAAAGGGGCAAAAGGCAGACCCAGATGTTATGGCTACTAGCTAGGGTGAAATGATTCAAGCAACAGTGGAGGAAAAGCATTAGACTTCTCTGCTCTTATGATCGCAAGAGGGCCGAAGCCCCGGCAACTCTATTCTTATACCCTCTGCCTCAGAGTCAGGCCTGGATTGAAACAACAGCGGCATTAGACGTGCAGTTCTCGCATCTCCTTTTCTCATATCCCCTGATTTTCTCGCCCTCCAGCTCCATGCCACAAAATAATGGCTAATATGAATGAGACAATAGAGGGCAAAGCATGGCATCCGGTTTGGGCCTATCGAGGATTCTGTCTTCATTACACCACAGCAGATCTCCAACTCCTCCTATCAAACTCACCTTTATTGAGGCAATAGCCACAGCCCATGTGATATGACTGACAAATGAAAAAGCAGCCTTGGAGAGAGGTCACGCCACACATACCGTCATGTATTCAGACTTAACCTTTCTTCAAAGACATGAGAGCAGATCACCTTCCTACGCAAACCTACACAGCTCCTTCGCAATGCGTGCAAAGGTTTCAGTGAGAGAGGTGGTGAGCCCACATGAAACTCCCCAGTGGACACCAGAAGTACTCAGATAAGTGTGCAGCCACCATCTCAAGACTGACCTCTCTGAGCAAATATGCCTGTCCCATTGTACCAGGAGTTCCTGCCGCAAGCTTCAGCAAATGTGTTGTTTGGACCGTTCTGGCAGATCCACACCCTGGTGTCAGACCCCTGACTGCGCGGCATTGGTGACCGGGTTTTGCTTTCCCTTTTTGCGACCAATTGGGCCTCTCCTCTCTGTGGAAACTCTCCAGTAGTTGAAATGACGTTCCCCTGCCATCTGTAAAGGTGGACTGAATGTAGTGACGTCATTTCACAAAAATGCCAGTGGTAGCAGAAGTGACATCACACGACCCTTGACCCCTGATGACATCACATGAAGTGATGTAACTTGGCACCACCCCCAAGTGACATCACAGCAAGTGATTGGTACACAGCCTTTCACCCTTTGACAAAACAGGAAGTGGCATCACATAGCATTGTTCCCCAGCACACTAAGAAAAATATGGTTACGATATCACTTCATATGGATCACCATATGTGGTGTTATTTATTTATTGTTTGTTAGGCGTTTATACAGCAAGTAGAATACTGTTTCAATGCGCCCACATGGCGAGGGGGGGGACAAGGGAGTGAAATACACTACATAACAAAATAATTAATAAGAGCAGTGGGGGAAAAGGAGGAAGGACAAACCTATTATGACTTGCGAGTATTCAGAACGGGCAAGTGCAGCAAGGAAAGGGGCTGAGGGAGTAAGTGCTAGGGAGTCCGGGCTCATTGTTGAATACAGATGAAGTGCTTGGTTTGTTCAGGGCTACATGGCCAAGGGCCACATTAGGAGTAAGTGTGATCCTCCAGAGCAGAGAGTGTGCCAAGGCAAGTGCTGAGGGAAGACAGGAGCTGGGCCAATTGGGTGTGGAAGGTCAGGGGCCCGAGGATGCATAAAAGCCCCGGACATCAATCAAAGCAACTGTGGGATTAGCAGAGAAGAGAAGACGGGAAGGAGCAGGTGAAGAGGAAGGTCTGGAGGAGCTTCCAGAATTTAAGAAAGTCCTGTTCAAGGCTCTTCCAATCGACCACCTACCGTCTGTTTAGCAAACCGCTTACACACAAAGAGTTGGTGCCAGAGGAATGAAGTGGTCTGATGGGAGAGTATTTAGTAAGTTAAAGTTGAAGATACTGTGGTCCCCGTGTCCTGCCAGCATTGTGGATGATGCAGAGGGATTTGAATTTAATGACACTCAGTGTCAATGAAGACTTTTTAGGGCAGAAGAGATGCAGTTCCTGGGCTTGAGGTCAAGGATAAGTCTTGCTGCCTTATTCTGGATTAGCTGGAGAGGTCGCAGAGTGGAGGAAGGTAGATTGAGGAGGAGGCTATTGCAATAGTCAAGCTTAGAGGGAACCAGGGCTTGGTTAACATTGAGCCTCTGGGGGAAAGCGAGAAAAGGGAGAATTAATTTTGAGAAGGAAGAGCTGAAAGTGGGATTTCTTGGCAATGTCCTGAGTGTGAGGAAGGAAGGAGAGAAAGGAATCGAAGATGACTCCAAGGTTTCTGGCTTTAGAAGAAGGAACAGGAGGAGAGCCCAAGGAGGAAGGCCAGAGTGAAGGGAAGAAGGAGGGAGCAGGGGTCCCAATGGGAAGGATCTCAGTTTTACAGGCGTTGAGGCAGAGATCGTTGGAGGTGCACCAGGACTGGATGCCAGATAGGCAGTCAGGGATGATAGAGGGTGCAGCAGGCAGTTTGAATTAAGAGCTGTGTGTCATCTGCTTAACACTGGAAGTTGGAGGAGAAGGAGGAGATGAAGCATGCAAGCAATGCAAGGTAGATGTTAAAGAGCCAAGGGGAGAGGATAGAACCCTGGGGGACACCACAGGTAGAGAAGGAAGTATGAGAGGAAAAGGTGCCCCAGATGACTTGGGAAGAGTGGTCAGTAAGGAAGGATGTCAGCCAGTCTAGTGGCCATTCCAAGAGCCTTTGTATTAGGATGCAATGGTGGACTGTGTCAAAGGCAGAGGAGAGATCGAGAAGGATGAGGACAGCATGGGAGTTGGAATCAAGAGATGCAAGCAGTTCTTCACATGTGTTCAGAAGAGCAGTTTCTGTGCCTCTCGATGCTTGGAAATCAGATTGATGGCCATGTAGACCATCAAAAAGGTTGTGTGTGAGTTGAGTTGGGGCAATGCCAACTTCTCCATCAACTTCCGCAGGAAGGGGGTGATGGAAATAGGGCAGTAGTTGGCAGGGCAGGTAGGGTCTGCTGAAGGTTTTTTCAGGAGTGGGCACACAAGGGAGTGCTTAAGGGAGGAGGGGAAAGATCCATATCAAAGGAGTGATTGCAGGGGCAATGGAGGTAATGTTATCTTTGATGGTTCTGGATGAGCAAGGGGAATCCTGTTTAGAAGAGATCTTCATGGAGCGGACAACTCTGGTAGCTTCTTCTGGTGTGACGAATGGAGAAAGAGGAGAAAGAAGAAGAGGAGGGTGAGGGGCCAAGGGATGCAAGGGGGCGAGGCATGGGTTGGGAGGGGGGCTAGCAAGGGTGTTCAGGATGTGCTGTGCTTTGGTGGCGATGTGTGTGGCCAGTGTGTTGCAGAGGGTCTAGGAAGGAGAAGGGAGCAGCAGACTGCAGACGGGTTGGCTAGTTCCCTGTAGAGCTTGAAAGGTTCAGCCATGTTGTTGGATGCACCAGATGCCCAACCCTGTATGTGGGCTCTTTTCATGGTGCGGATGGAGAGTCTGTATTGCCTTTGGAGCAGGAGGCAGGCCAGTTTGTCAGAAGTTGAGCCTGAAGTTTGCCACTTCCGTTCCGCTGCCCTGCACTTTCGTTCCAGGGCTGCACGTTCTGAGTCATACTAGGTGTTACGCTTAGAGGCAGGTTTCAGGCAGCTCCTTATGACTGGGACAAGAATATCAAGAGTATTGGTGATGGAAAGGTGGAGATTACTGAGAGCAGAGTCGCAGAGTCAGAGGTAGTATCAGACATAGAGTGAGGGTGAATGAAAGTGGAAGCAAAGGCAGCATCTGATAATCGTTTTGGAGGGCGGTCAGAGGGCCAAAGGCACCCAGGTGGGAGGAGAGGAGAGAATGGTCTGACCAGGAGAGGGGGTGACTAGTGGGGGGGAGAGAGAGGGGTCAGGGTGTATGAGGGCGTCCAGAGTGTGTCCAGCTGAGAGGGTTGTCCCAGAAGCGGAGGTGCAGAGGTCAGTGAAGAAAGTGGATGCAGAGCCAGGAGAGTCCAGTTGGATGTTGAAATCTCCCAGGTGGAGGAGGTTGGAGGTGGCTGAAAGTAAGAAAAAGCAGAGACCAGCCCATTCAGAGAGGAATAGGGTGGTGGTGTCTGGAGGCCGGTAAATGGTAGCACTGGTCAGGTGGGGATATGGGAGAGATGACCAACTTGCAAACCAGGCTTTCAAAGAAGGGTATACATCAGTGTGTATAGTCCCATATTACCACATTACAGTGAATGTAAGCAGATATCCAATACAACCACCTGGATTATTGTACATCACTCGGGCTAAACTGTAAACAGACAGAGCATCTCAAAGATGCCTAAACCCCAAAGTGCAGATATCCAGTGCCTGCCAGGTATCTGGCCACAGACTGGAAATAGCAACTGACCAACACACGCCCAACCAGAAAAACAATGGTCTGGAGGGTGTCCAGAGCTGTGCCAGTGGTTATGAATGATTTGAAACCTTCAAGCTATCACCTTTCTGTTTTAATTATTTGGTAAGTAACCCACTGTTTTTTTTTTGTTAGATGAGAGATACAGGGGGAGGATGTGTTGCAGGTCATGGTAATAGCAATGTATTTATTTTAATATGTAAACAATAGCAACAGTTCCATAACATCACCCATAGAAAATCCTGCTGGGCCTACAGACCTAGGCTACTCATCACTGATGACGATCAATGGGGCAGAAACATGTTAGGGGATGCTTGTGGTCTTGTGCAGAGGAATGCGACCTAGCAGTTTGGGATGGACTGCCCCTTTTGGGGTGGGACCAAGCATAATTTTCATATGGTCTTTCCCCTTCTGCAGCGGCGTTGCAGCCTGAAAAACGATGGTCTGGAGGGTTCCCCAGAGCTACCCAGTGGTTATAAATGATTTCAGACTTTCCAGTCATCACCTTTCTGTTTTGCTTATTTGATAAATAAACCACAATTATTTTTGTTAGAAGGGAGATTGGGGGGAAAAATATGTTGCATGTCACAGTAATTGCAGTTTTTTTTATTTTAAAAAGTAAACAGCAGCAACACAAGCTCATTGACATCACCCCCTGAAGAGACCCATTTTATAATTTTCTTTGGTCTTTTATATCTTGCTTAATGCCAGCCTCCTTCAGCTTCTAAGCACTGGAACAGGAACTGAAACCATGTTTACTGCATCCTCTTGTTCCCATAGCAAATGCATTGCCCCTCGGCTATGCTTCCAAATATATATATTTTTTTGCTTGAGTAAGCAACAGATGGTTTACTTCAAAGGCGGAGGGCATCTTCATGTAAATTAATTTTCTCTCCTTGCGTCTATCTACAGTGTGCCTGTGATGCAGGTCTGGCAGATCTGGGTCAGGTCACACAGTGCCCAGGCAGGTTTGGTGACAGAAGCCACTGGGGCACCCCCCAATCATCACAGGCCCAGTTGCTCACTGGATGTGCAAAGCACACAATAAGAAACACTGATGGGATTTGTGTTCATGCTGTGCTGTTACTGAGTACTGTAGGCTGCTCTTACCCATTCCCACGTAGCTAGACCTAGCCCCCATACCCTTCCTGTTGCTACAGTACTGGGCATGAGCTGCAGAGACAGCTCTGCCTCTGAACCCCACCATTTAGGCTTTCTTCACTAATGGACTGCCAACTTGTTATTTCTCCAGCTAACGAGATCTAGATTCGAGGTGAAAAAAGATGTGTCATATTAAGCTGCATTTAGAATCTTCTTTTTCAGGTGCAACACAGATATATGCTCTCATTGGCCCTTTTGTCCAGTGGTTCAGAGGTCGCAAGGACAGGTCTAGGGGTAGCAGAGGGAGACCCGGGGGGTGCAGCTGCTACACCTGGCAACTCCTAAATGACGTCCCTGCTTAAATGGAAACTGCTTGTTTACCTGAGGACTGGGAGCTGCCCTGTCTGTTGTGTGCTGGACCTGTGGTCACACAGACCCAGCCCAATCAGTGCTCGGGGACCCCAGCCCATATAGATGGTGCCGTGATCACACGACACGGA
Organism: Ambystoma mexicanum; assembly: GCF_040938575.1. Taxonomy (NCBI): domain Eukaryota; kingdom Metazoa; phylum Chordata; class Amphibia; order Caudata; family Ambystomatidae; genus Ambystoma; species Ambystoma mexicanum. Next base: position 228,424,037 of record NC_090921.1, on the reverse strand, counting down.
CAAAAGCAAGAATCACCCTGATTGCCGTGATTTCACGGCTGGACACCAGTTTTCGGGGGCTCCCGGGCTAACAACTGTGCTGTTATCACAGAGCATGACAGTGGCCTGAGGGCTCCCAGGCTACACATGCTGAACTGGGGGCACCCAGATCAGCAAGGCTGCATGTATCGTGGCCACACAGCGTCAGCCTGCAGGCCCAACAATGAGACACGAGACAGAAGTGCCAGTCATGGAGTCTGCCGCCGTTCTGGCGCACTGTGCTGGCTGCGGCTCCTTGTATTAACAGTCATTCATGACGAAGTCATGACACATATTCTTAAAGGGGCAACACCACACTGACCATGCAGAATCTTGTGAGCAGCTGAAAAGGATGCAGTACCCAACATCCAAAATGTCAACCCCCAGACATAGCTGCTTACTCTCTGGGATTGGTCCGGAGGGGCCCGGATTTCACAATCTTCTCTACGTCTCCAATAAAGTTCTGGAAAACTCCAGGATTCGAGTGTCGCGAGTGGCAGATGTGAACAACTCCATCCACTTCCATGGAATTGTCCACAAGCTAGCTGCTAGGTGCCAATCATATTACGCTGTGTTGGCTTAACTGTGCCTGCGTAGTGATCAAGAGGTCATGATGTTGATTGCCAAGGCAGCAGCTGTGGCTCGGGCACACTGTTGCAGCAGAAATGCATACCTTTGAAGGGCGAAACACTGGCAGAAGAAATAGTTGATTGGATTCCATAGGATGAGCCTACATGATCCCAAAATGTTTGTCACATTTGAGTGCACTGGCACCGAAATAGGATTTCAGCAGTTAAAATGGGAGAGTTGAAAGGAACTACTCAAGTCCTGTTTTTAAACTGGGTAGAGGATGGTCTAAATAAGGAGAACACATTTTTCAGTATGTAAAAAACAGCAGTATTTATTTACCAAAAGGAAAAAAAACAACTGACTAGTGAAAATAGATTCTGCATCAAAACGAATTGCCCTAAGCATTACAGCTTGTTGGATTTGGCAAATTTTTGTGGCATGTTAGGCAAGATTGTATGCAGTAGCCCTGTGGGAGACTGCATCAGCCTTGTCCTCTTGGCAATAGGTAACCCAACCTTTGGTATAAGTCTGTACTACACAGGTTGGTAGAGTGACTGAGCAGCCAGGCGTATCTCAAGAGGGGTCAATGTGAGCTGTAGGGTTGCAACATAGAGTCTCACAGTGACAGATATTCAAATAAACACTTATACTCAAGGTTTCTTGATTAAACAATTATTCATTAATTTAACAGTCAGTTGAATACGTCTTCTTTAGAAGGGAGCAAATAGGTAACACTTAAATACATTTAAAAAATACACACTCTCAGTTTCAATAAATCAGTAGATACCCTTTGGGGATCGCACACAGACACTTCCTACACCCTGAGGTGACTTTAGTAACTAGGATACTGTAGACATTGATATATCACTGGTACATTTAAAGCAATACTGAGTTTGGTGTCAAAAGGAAAAGAAGTTAAGGGGAGAAAACATTGTTTAACACATTTCTCAAACAGGTACGCATTTTGAACCCCCCAATGCAATGTAGATTAACCCTTTCCCAGCTATACAAGGAAAGAATGTATGACTTTTTTGAGGGACAGATCAAAACACAAAGTCAAGGTTAGAAGAGTCTATCAGGGAGCCAGGACAGCCAATGTCAATTGAGCAAAGTCTAGGGGAGCTGAAGTTCCTCTTGAAGGTAAGTAAAAAGTCTTGCACAAAGTTATAGAGAGTTTTTGTTGAAAAAGAAATCACTGTTGGGCCACAAGCTGGGAGGCTTGTGAAAGGGAGAGCTGCAAGCAACTCTACAAAACTCTACAAAAGGCAGTAAAAGCAAGTCTCAACTGAGAGCAAGAAAACTACACAGCAAGAGGTAAGTATCCCTTAGTTCACAGTACTTTAGGTCTGAAGAAATTGGTTCCAGCTTGCTTCTGTTCCTGTTGTAGTATGGCAGATCCTGTTATTCCTGGACCTCAGTCGTGGGGACAAGAGGGAGGACATCTGGGGATTCCTGCACTATGGTTTGAAGGTCGGCAGCAGCAATGGGCAAAGTTCAGATCAGCGGCACGTCGCTTTTTGAGCTTCTCGTGAATAGCAACACCGTGGTTCTTGGACACCTTGTGGACTTTCCTTGCTTCTGGGGTCCAGTTCTCTGTTGAGGTGTTTCAGGCTTGGTCAGCCCTGATTCGAGGGAGTCCGAAGGATCTTCCTGGAGCTCGGGTCTGGTTTAAAAATGATGCACTCGATTCTGGTATTTCCCTTCCTGGCAATTGGTTCCTGCAGCAGCAATGGAAGTACAGCCAGCTCCGAGAGGATTTCCAGATGAGTTTGTCTTGGGGTAGCTTGGTCCCACCAACACGAGGGGAGAAGTTGTCCTTTGCAGGTCTTCTCTAGTAGAGGCAAATTAGGAGCTTCAGCACAGCAGCAGGGCTTCACCGGGCAAACCAACGGTCCAGGAGTTGCAGCAAGCGTTTCTTCAAAGTTCTTCTTCAGATTACTTCATCTAGTGGCCGACTCTGCCTTCCAAGCAAAATACCTCACCTTTTATGCAGGTTTCTCCCATTCATTTGCAGCCCAGCTGTCACTCACACAGCAGGGTGGCTGTCCTCCAAGGACAGCCAGCCAGCCAATCACCTTTCGGTGCATTCCTGTAACCAAGAAGACTAAGCACAGGGAGTTTTGGAAACCTCCCTCGCTTCCTGCCCTGCCATTCATGCTGGAGCCAGAGTCGGGATTCATCAGTGAACCCCGCCAAAGACAAAATGAACAAAGGGGCGAAACCTGGATTGGCACGCACAGTAAATCTCAAGAAGGATCTTTACAACAGGAAATGGCAAAAAAGAAGACCAGGGCCATTTTGACAAAATTGACACTCATGGGTGCTATATTACAGCTGCGAACGCAGGCGGCGGTAAAAACACACAATGTGGGAAAAAGTAAACCACTGCCACCAGCCATCAATTTTAGAAAGGGTAACATAAAATGTTGCATGAGAAAGTAGACAAAGGGGATACTAAGTAACCCCTCCAGCACTCAATGTAAGATAGTGGGTGCTGGGTCTACAAAGTTACAAAAGGTAAGTAAAGTCAATTTCTCTTTACTGCTCTTGGAAACAGTAGTTTATCCAAGAGAAGGTATTCAAACCTTTGGAGAATCTGAAAGACTTCTCTGTGCCACTGCACTGAAGGTGCTGTGTGTCACAATGTAAAAAGATGATGCCTATGGAGTTTGTCAGACTCCAAAACCAAAAGAAACAGTGTTCAAATCAAAGAAAAATATATGAGAGGATGGGAAAAAGGTTTCACTCTCTCCAGAATAAAAATGTAAAGTCCTAACGTCCAGCAAAAGAGCTGGGGGTCTCTAGGGTAGAAGGGAATTAGCACATTTCTGAGAATTCTACCTAACACTGTGCAAGCCACAAATTTGCCAAAACCATTGTAGCAAAAGAGAGAGAGATGGACATGGGGTTCTTAACTGAGAATATCTGGTTGGCATAGCAACTAGCACTGCCACGGCATGAAATGGCCAACTTACTAAAATGTATTTTCCAAACTTCTCTGCCGTATCCAATGAAGAGCTCCCTAACAAGATTTGCTCCTATCAGCAGATTCATAAATCGCATGTCTGCCGGGCTTTCGATTTCCTAGCTGCGTAGTGATTTGCCTTATTTTGGGCTATTTAATTCACAAGTGGGCTATTTTGGGGCTACTTGCATCAGCAATCTTGTATTCTTACCAAGGAAGCCTGTCTACCACCACCAACCCCACCCCCATTAAATTTGCTGGTTGGGTGTTTTGGGCTATTTTGCGCTACATTTGACAAGTCCTCCATTAGCTGCTTTGTTGTTCAGGTTTCCTGCGCCCAACCAATTGCCACCACTCAGCCACCCTAACCCCACTCTCTCTACCCCCACCAAACCCCCACTCTCTCTACCTTCACCCACCCACCCAAGCCCCATTCTCTCAACACCCACCCCTACCCATGTTATCCCCACGTTCCCAACTCCATCAGCCTACCGCAACTCTCTACCCCAACACCACTACCCACCCTACCCACACTCTCTACCCCATCCACCCTACCCACACTCTCTACCCCATCCACCCTACCCACACTCTCTATCCCATCCACCCTACCCCATCTCTTTCTACCCCATCCACCCACCCTTCCCCTTCTTCGCTGTTTATCACCACCCACACCACTGCCCTTTTCTACCGCCACTGATCCTACCACCTCTTTCTCTACTCACTCCTACCCACTCTCTCTTCTCCCCCACCACATGCCCTATCCCCTATCTCTAGCCCCAGCCACCCTACACTCTTTATTTAACCACCCACCCACCCCACTGTGTCTATTCCCCCACCAGCCCACCGTACCTCCTCTCCCTATCCCCTCTCATCCGTCTTCTCACACACTTGCTTTATCCCTTACCCTCTCACTCCCACACATTCTCATTCATATTTCCTCTTGCTTATCATCGATGGCACCCTCTATCAATGGCTTCCTCCCTTGCACTATTCCCCTTCTCATTCTATTGCACACCTGCACCACTTATCGCAGACAGTATTCCTTTTAAACTCTGCACTCTCCTCCTTGCACCCTGGTGCCTATAAATGCAAAATGCAAAGAACAGAACTAAACACCAAAACTATTGACATTGCCAATGCTTGTTTTTTTTAATTGTCATTGTTTACCAGGAGCAGAGGGCAAGGGATTGCACACTTATGGTCAGAGTTGTGAGCATTTATCGCTGCGCCATATGTAGCAGATATGTTAGGGATTTTCATTTTTAAAGCAAGGCAGATATGCGCCCGAAGAAGGGGGGCCCTGGGGAGCGTGCAGTAGGTGTTTGCTCCCCAGGGAGATGTGGGCACTGCGCTCAAGCCAACGAGTCGCATGGGGGTAGAGTGCCCCTACTCTATTTATAGGGATGCCCGCGAAGGCTCAGGAACAGTTGGCGGTTAACGTTGTTCCGTGTTGCTTGCCCACACCCCCCAGTAATTTGGTTCTTGGAGGACGTTTCTTTGTGATGTGGTGTAATGGGTGGGGGAGGGGAGTAACAGGGTGAGACGATGGTCTTTTTGTGACAGTTCAGGTTGGTAAGGGGTAGGGTAAGCGTTGTATCGCAGTGTTACATTGTTGCTGAGGTGGCAGGTCAAACTGGCTTTCATTTTAGGGGAGTGAGATGGTGAGTTGGGGGTTAGGAGGATATTTGGGAGAGTGGGGATATTGGAGTGATAGCCAGGGACACGGTTGCTTAAATGATGGTTGGGTAAAGCCGAAGGATTATTATCGCAGTAAGGAGGCTGGGTAGTACTGTTTGGATGGACAGGCTAGCCCAGGGTTACACAAGAGGGGAAGACGTAAGGCAGAAGGACGGGCAGTGGCTTGGGGCAGAAGACATGGATGAAGTTGGGAAAGATGTTGGGGAGTTGAAGGGGTAAGGAATATTTGAAAGGAGGGTCTGGGCAGGGAAGGACGTGGGTTTACATACATGTTTAACGGTTTGTTTAGTCTGTAAGGCTGAGTGGCCACGCAAGCCTTGATTATAAATTGTGGCCTTTCACATTAAAGCAACCTTTTCCACTAATGGCGAGTCTGGGTATTTTGTGCAGTTTAGCCCAAGGCCTTGATTGGGGCTGTGTTTAGCATAAAATTACTTCCTGATTCAGCGTACCCTTCATTATGCTCTGCGGCTATTGCGGTTACTCTTAAACTGGTGAACGGAATTATGTAGCACGGACTGGAGAAGCTTCCCCATTCCGCTGACACCTTCAGACTTTGTTTCTAAGGTGAAAGGAAAGAAACCGCCATGTTCACGTTTTCATATGGAGATGCTTTCAGGGAGGAAAAAAGAGCACCTGCCCGAAGAAGTTGTTGAATTGGTTCCCGATGTGAGGGATCAAGTTCTGCCACCCTACCACCCCAGGAAAGTTGAGTGTTGGCATATCCAGCCCAACGACTTGGTGGACTGGGCTATAGGGCTGTTGATGGGCGTTGAAGGTTTTTGAACACCTACCACTTTTTTCGCCCGTGGCATGGGGTAGAAGTTGACAGAAATGGGCAGTTGTGGGATCACAGAGAGAGTGATAACGGCAATGGCGTTAAGCTGTTGGGAAGAAAAGGGGGTGGGAATGCAAGAGGGAGTGTTGAGGGGAGGGGCGAGAGGATCGGGTTTTCATATCTATGTTAAGTTGAGTAAGGTAGTCTAAGGCTATAGCGCAAGCCAGCAGGCAAGCCAGGGCCTGTCATTTTAAAGCAACCTTTTGTAATTAAAGCGTGCTGTTTAGCCCAAAAGGCTATTAAGTAAAAGTGCTGTGACGTTCTGCGAACCTGTTGTTAAGAGTTACTCCATGCACTTGGCAAATGGACTCTAAAAATGGAGCCCAGTACTGACTAAATGCTCATTGTGAAAAATCAAGATAAGGTGAACATGAGTGTTGTAAAGAGTAGGTATTGTAAGGAATGCAGGTGCGGCTCGCCCATAATATGCCATTGGGCGTCGACCCACCCAGTCTGGACAAGCCACCAAGCCAGCCCAATGAAAGCACTAAGCACTCCCTCAGGTGCCAGAGAGCCGTTGTGGGAGCTTGTACTGAGTCAGGGCAGATCATGGAACGTGGATGATGGTAAGGAAAAAACTGTGTATGTGTGGCGCAGCAGGGTGTGAAGTAATACGCTTATGCTGTTTGGGTGTATGTGTAAATGAAAGAGTTTATGTTGTGTGTGGTTGTGCGTGTGAATGAGGGAGTGTATGTTATGGGTGCATAGTTGAAAGAGAGTTATGATTGCTGTGAATGTGTATAGGTGCTCAAATGAATGTGTGTGAAAGCTGAATGAATGGATGTATTTGTTTGAATGGGCGCTGGGGAGCAGCCTCTGATTTGTGTATCTGTGGGTGGTGGGTGGTAGTAATGTTCCAGTCTGGTTAGGTTTTTCTACTTTGGCATAGCATTTTTTACTGGGCATCAAAGTTAAAGCAAACAAGATAAGTGTTGTTATGTGGCTAGCCTGGCCTACATTGCTGAAGCCAGTCTGGTTACATTTTCTGACTCTGACATTATATTTTTTACTGGCAATCAAGATAAAGCAAATATGATATGTGTTGTTATGTGTCTTGATTGGCCTGCATTGCTGTGGCCAGACTGGTTATGTTTTCCCTATCTGGTATGGCGTTTTGTACGAGCCATCAAGACTAAAGCAAACATGATAAGTGTTATGTGGCTAGACTGGCCTACATTGCTGCAGCAAGTCTGGTTACATTTTCTTACTTTGGCATGACATTTTGTGCTGGGCATCACGATTAAAGCAAACACAATGGGCCTCATTACGATTGTGGTGCCACATGACGAGTTCTGCTCACGGGTGTGGCTCTGCACGGATGGCCAGACCAGGCATGCAGAGCGGCACCCGCAAGCAGAACTGGATGGTAGCAATGGTACCTTATGAACGGTACCGCTGCTACCATCCTCCCCATTCCCATTGAGCCCTATGGGGGCTCAATGTGAATGGGGACGTACCGGCTCTGGGTCTGCGCAAGGGGAATTACCGGGCCCGCTGAGGTCGGAATTGCCTGGTAATTTCCCTTTCGTGGGACCCGGAGCCGGACCCGAGTTTGGGGGTAGTAATAGCGGTATAAAGGGCATGGCTACCTCCAACCTCGTAATGAGGCCCAATGAGTGTTATTATTTCTGAATATATTTTCTCACTGTGGCATGACATTTAGCACTGGAAAAGCCATCAGGAGAATGTTCTTATATGGTAATACTGGCCGTTTTTGGCCCAACTGCATGTATGTTTCCTGACAGCATGAAAATGTTTTTAATGCTGACATATATTGTGGGCAAATTCATCATAAAAATGAGTTGGAAAATGCTCTTGTGCACTGTTGGTGAATTGCATCTATTGAATTTCTGCATGCTACCCTACAAAACCGAGGACAAACTGTGTGGCTTTTGAGCTACTTTTTCACAGAAGATATGCTGTAAAATGCACTATTTTAACGCGCGCCCCATTTAGTTGGTTCGGCTCCTTGGGAAACTCTGTCGCCAGCGCATTTTAGTGGGAAACATTTATGCACCTCCAGTTAATGAATTCACCAGCAGCCACTGAAGGAATAGTAGACTAAGAAGCCTGTTCGGTCATTCTGCTGTGGCCAGGGGCGCGCAACTAGTACTCTATCTTCCTAATACTAGAACGCCTTTCAAGGCCTATTATGTCTGCTGAGATACGTCACACAGAGAGTAGGCGTCTAAAGGGGAGGAGAGTGGAATTATTAAACATCTACCAGCATTTCATAGAGGATCTACTTCCATCTGCCCTTTTCACATCCCATTCTGATTGGACTAAATTCTCCCACCCAAGATCAGAGTTGGGCAGGATTGGGTGCATACCTCCTTGAGGCAACTCTGAGTTTGACCATCATTGAAGCGAAGGGGCAGCTGTGAAACTGATGGCACTAATAGGCATATCGCGATTCGTGCATTCACAATCCAGGGATTGCAAACGATGTTACACATTATGGGGCCTTCCCAATCCTAACCATACTGTTGACTAGACCATAATAGCCCCTAGAGAATCGATTATGGCATTCGAGCTTGACCACCTCCTCATATGCAGTGTTGGTCTAACTCTGTTGCTAAAGTGCCCTCACGGCGCACAAGCCCTCCACGTGTGGAGCCGCTACCGTTGGGACCCAAAATGGCAGTGGTTGTTTTCCGCGCAAGGGTTAATGCCTCTAGCATGTGTTGGATCGAGCCACCGAAGCAATGTGCCGCTTTGGAGCACTTTCCCCCTGCCCAGCTGCATCCTCGTAGCCAATGTGATGGTTGGATAAGCCCCGAGACCCCCGTGGGAAGGCCTTGCCCCGGTACCTTAAATGAGGAAGACGGACACAGGACTCTTCACGTTGGGGATGCCCCATTCGCTGAACAGTTCGTCCACTATGGGTGCGGTTTCCTCGAATGATGTTGACATCGTTTGTTTGACAAAGGGGAATCTCGAATACTCATCTATTATCACTAATAGATAACCCCCTTCTTCTAGGGGTCCATAGAAGTCCATTGTGACTTTTTGCCAAGGTCTTGTCTGGAGCGTTGTTAGCTGCAGAGGGTTTGGGTTCGGTCCTTGCGCTGCTAGTTGGCAGGGTCTGCAGTGTTTGAGCATGTCTTCTACTATCATGTCCATATATAGGAACCAGACGTAGTTCCTGAGGAATCGTTTGGTGTTGTCTATGCTTATGTGGCCTTCATGAGCTAGGGTTGCCAGGGTCTTTCTCAGGTCTCTGGGTGCTACTAGTCTCTTCCCCCATAATAGGAGTCCTTGGTCTGTGGCTATGAGTTTGTCGTGTATCTTGGACAGTCGGTCAAGTTCTTTCTGGTCTACCTCCTCCATTTCCGTTTTTCTTGTGCGATGCTCTCTCCATTTGTTGGAGCGGGTGAGAGAGACAGCGGCTCTGATTGTCGGGTCCGCTTTGCTTCTTTCCTCAAATGTTGTTAAGGAGATGGTGGTTGGCGTGGCATTTGCTGACAGGTATGAGATATATTCAGTGGCTTCATGTTCTAGTGTGTCCTTTTTGTCCCTTAGGGGGTGCCTGGATAGGTAGTCCGCTGGATTGGCGCCACCCCCTGGTTTGTGGATAATGGAGTAATCGTACTCTTGCAGTCTTATCCCCCACCGTTCAATGCGGGGCAGCATTTTCGTCCTGGGGTTTCCAAAGATTGATAGCAGGGCTTGGTGGTCCGTGACCAGGGTAAATTTCCGACCGATGATGAAATGGTGGTACTTTTTGCATGCCCATACAGCGGCTAGGCTTTCTCTCTCTGCTTGAGAGTAAGCTTTTTCAGTGTGTGACAGGGCACGGCTAGCGTATGCAACTATTGCGTGATGAGTACTGTCCGAGGGGTCGGTCTGGGCTAGGATGGCTCCTAGTCCCACCGGGCTTGCATCAACTGTAATAATGGTATGCCAGTCTGGACGAAAATATGCTAGTTGCCGGTTGTTGGAGAGGCCTTCCTTTATTGCCATGAACGCTTCCTGGCAAGGTGCGTCCCAAGTGAATGGTGTATTTTTCTTTAGGAGGTTGCGGAGCGGGTCAGTTATTGAGGCATAGTTTGGGAGGTAACGCGTGCAGTATCCTGCCATTCCCAACAGGGAGCGTAGTTCTGCAGTGGTCGTAGATGCTTGGAGTTCGGTTATTGCTTTAATTTTGTTCGGGTCGGCTGTTATGCCGCTGTTCGAGAATGTGTGTCCGAAGAATTTTAAGCTTGTCTTGTTGATGGGCTCGTTGAGGGTCAGTCCTGCGTCTTGTAGGATGGAGCAGACGGTTCTTAGGGCTCTGTCGTGCTGGTCCTGATCCCTCCCGAATACCAAGATGTCGTCACTATAGTTTAGTGCATTCATCTCTGATGCTATGAGCCGTTTGATGGTCTCTTGAAAGATCTCTGCGGCGGACGATATGCCAAAACTTAACCTTTTATATCGGAATAACCCATTGTGCGTTGTGAATGTGGTGATGGGCCGTGACTCTGGATCCAGGACAAGTTGATGATATCCTTGGTTGAGGTCAAGCTTCGAAAAGAACCTGGCTTGGTTTAACCTGATCAGCATGTCTTCCAAGCTTGGGCCCGGGTGCCTTTCCCTTTGGATAGCGGAGACGACCATTGTCTTTGGGGACGATGACTATTGGCGATACCCACGGTGTTGGTCCATCTGCTTTCTCTATAATATCATTGGAGAGAAGAATTTGTATTTCTTTTGATACTTGTTCTTGAAGGTGGAAACCCACTTTGCGCGGGTGTTGTGGGACCGGCTTGATGTTGTTGTCAATGTGCAGCTTGATGCATGAGTCTTTTAACATGCCCACCCCTTCAAATAGCCTGGGGAATTGGCGTTTGAGATCTTCTTTCGATAGGGGCTTGTCTGTTATTGACCCGATGAGTCCGTGTGGCAGTGGTAGCCCTTCTATTTCTTCTGACTGGTCGTAGTGTAGGTCAATTAGGGCAAGGGCCTTAGCTGTTCGGTAGCGTCATAAGGAGCCCGACGGACGGGCTCCTTATGACATGTATCGTGGCTGGTATTGTGATGTTTCTATGCCGTAGATTGCATTGGAACTTTCCTTTAGAAGACATGGGTTGTGTCGCTCCCCATTGAAAAATGTGTGTTCTGGATTCTTGTAGGGGGTATGATGAGGCTATGTTATGGTAGATGTCTTCATTCATGACATTTACTGTCGCTCCTGTGTCAATGATGAATCTGTTTCTGATGTTGCCCAGCTGGACCGTCACTCTGGGGGCCGACGTGTCTTCATCTTCAACACTGAGGAGACATACGTACTCTCTGTCGTAGCCATCTTGCAAGTATTGAGTGTGGTCATTCCCTCCTGGGTGATGTTGGGGTGGGAAGCTGAGGTATGGGTCTCTGTCTTGCTCACACGAGCTTGTGGTTTCTCCCTTGTAGGTCACTTCATACTGCACGTTTTGCATGACGTTACTCCTGTGCGTGTCATATAGTTCATGATCTTTTCTGTCTGGCTCGATCTGGAGACCTTCGAGGGCTCTTACAGTGTTTGGGCGTTGATAAACATTCGCGGAGGTTGAAGTGTTTCTATCCGTCTGGCGAGGTTGGTCTGTGTGAGTTTCCATCATGCGAGTGGCAGGTCTCGGGCGTGATGATCCTCCTTCCGGTAGCAGTTCTTTACACATCACTTGAAAGTGATTTTCCATGCCGCATCTCATGCAGCGTTGGCCGATGGTAGGACAGGGACCTCTGTGTGGGTATTCAAATCCACAACGATAGCATTGGCGGTCACTTTGTGTCCATTGTGACGGGTACCTCGTGTTCATCCTTGTTTGTTGTGCTCTGTTTCAGGCATAGGGATGTACTGCTGCTATTACCTCTCCCTTCTTGGGGTTCTCGATGGCCGCTGCTTGGATGTCCACTCTCTCGTAAACTCTGGCTAGGTCTAATACTTCCTTTAGGGATAAGGGCTTCTTTAGGAGGTGTTTCCGGAACATCGACGATACACAGCCTTCTATTATACGTAGCCTGATGGCTTCCTCATCATTAAAATTGGCGAAGTCGCACTTCGATATTTTTATTTGAAGACGAATGACAAATTCCCCTATTGATTCGTGGGGTAGTTGACTGCATTGGTTGAACGTGTATCTCTCGTAGTCGCGATTGGGTGAGATGACAATTTTGTCATTGATGGCTTGTCGTAGTTTTGCATACGTGGAACGGTCCTGTAATGGGATCGTGCGTATGATGTTCTTAATTTCTCTGCCTGCTACGTTTGCGAAGATGCTTAGTATTTTGGGGGGTTGTTGCGTGCCTGTGGCACCTACAAAGTCCTCAAATTCTTCCATCCACTCTTCCCATCGTTGGCCCTGGTCATGGTGTGGGTTTAGAGTGAACGGCGCGGGTCTCCTCATTAGGCTGGCGTATGAGGATGGTATCTCTAGTGGTGCTGGCTGTGCATTGGGGTCTGCGGCGTCTGGAGCCGACATGATGGTGCCACTGAAATTCCTTTTGTTGGTTAGGTGGCACTTAGGTGCATATAGTGGTTAACTATGGTTTTACGGTCCTTTGTACAGCTTTCACGTGGGCGCAGGCTTTCCTTTCTCCCGCGTGGTGTGGTGATAGTGTTTTCCCTTTTTGTTTTTTTTTTCTTTATGATTGCAAATGTGGCAAGACACGGGGTTGCTTTTGTGGTAGCTTCCTCGTGTAAATTGCAGTTTTCACGTATAAATTGCAAATGTCACGTGGGGAGACACGGGGATTTCGTTTGTTGTATCTTTCTCTTGTGAATCGAAAGTGTCACGTGGGGAGACGCAGGGTTTCTTTTGTAGTAGCTTCTTCGTATAAATTGCAGTTTTCGTGTATAAATTGTAAATGTCACGTGGGGAGACACAGGGATTTCTTTTGTTGTCTCTTTCTCTTGTGACTCGAAAATGTCACGTGGGGAGACACGGGGTTCTTATTCTCCCGTGATATTTGCGAGTGTCACGTGGGGGAGCACGGGGTTCCTTCCCCAAGTTACAGTCCTTCCAGATTGCTTTAACTTGTCACAATCGGGAGATGCGAGGTTTCCTTTCCCCCCCTCCTTACTTGAAGCGGTCGTCACGGTCCACCAGTCTTCTTGTGTCGGTGTTGGCACTTCTCTCCTGGGTGCACAGGCCCACGCCGGTCCTCCGGCGCTCTCTCCTCACTTCTCCGGCACGCGGGCTTCGCTCCCTCGAGGCGTGCAGACTTCCTCTGTGCGGGGCGCACGGGCCGCCGGTCGATGACGGGCACACAGGCCCTCTCCGTCCACTGAAGCGTGCGGTCCTCTCCCACCTGAGGCACAAGGACCTCACCTTCTCGAGGCGCACAGGCCTCCGATCCGCGGCGGGCACACGGGCCCTTTGTTGAGCTGCAGGGCACACGGGCCACTGCTGGGCCACAGGGTACGCGGGCCCACCTCAAACTGCCGGGCACACAGGCCCTCCTCACACGGGCCGCACCTTCTCGAGGCGCACAGGCCTCCGATCAGCAATGGGCACACGGGCCCTCTGTTGAGCTGCAGGGCACACGGGCACACGGGCCACTGCTGGGCCACAGGGTACACGGGCCCACCTCGAACTGCCGGGCACACGGGCCCTCCTCACACGGGCCTCACCTTCTCGAGGCGCACAGGCCTCCGATCAGCAACGGGCACACGGGCACTCTGTTGAGCTGCAGGGCACACGGGCCACTGCTGGGCCACAGGGTACACGGGCTCACCTCAAACTGCCGGGCACACGGGCCCTCCTCGACTGCTGGGCTCATCGCCCTCCTGCTACTGCTGCCGGCACGCGAGTCTTCGCATCGGCTTCGTCGCCAGTGTTAGGCCTGCCATGCGCATCACTCATGCACACACCATATTAAAGATACGGAGCCTGATGTCCTGTCAACTTGCTTTATTTCGACTCTCACACGTTCTGCCTTCCTTCCTCTTGTCCCCTCCCCTTCCGCTTTCCTCCCGCTCCCCTTGCCTTGGTCCTCTTAAAGGGGCCATGTCCTTTTCCATATACAATACCGGCGCACAATGCCGTGTTGCGGGATCACCCCCTTTATTACAAAACAAGCGCAACGGCAGAACGTTGCCGTTGCGCTCTGTGACATTATCACACCTATTACCTTACCCATCTCTTCCCTGCAGCATCTACAAGGTAGTAAGGTAAGATTCAGTAGACAAGATCCACAGGTTCTCTCTGTCCAGCCCAATGTGGGCTCCTCTGCTGAAGGTGGAGTGCTTCTTTGTATTCTCAAGAAATATGGTGCTCTTCCGTGGACACTGGAAGGGATTTGTGTCTCCTAAGCATGATGTGGTGTTCTGATCTGGCCGCTTGAGGGGATTGCTGTCTGAGCATAATGTGGTGCTATGCTGTGGGCCCTTGATGGGATTGGTGTCGCCTCAGTGTGTACAGTGGTCTACTATGTGCGCTGGATGGGATTAGTGTCTCCTCTGAGTGATGTGGTGCTCTGCTGTGGGAATTGGATGGAACTGGTATGCCTTAGCATGATATGGTCATCTGCTGTGGACAATGGATGGGAGTCGTGTCTCCACAGCGTGATTGCAAGACCCAGGAGGTCACACACTCTTGACTGAATGAAAGATGTTTTGACAGGAACTGAAAGACCAAGAAAAGAGTGAGCAAGAACTCTGCAGTGTGCAAGCTAAGCCACAAACGCATCACAGCCCAAAAAGGAAGTGAAAGCGGGAGGCACCGGAAAACGGAATAAGAAGAACAATTAGACACTACCGAGCTACCAAAAGTAACAACACACGAGGCGTGCATTTCCCTTCTGCTTCGTTGAAATCGGTAGTGTCCTATTTATTTTATTTATTTTCTAGGCTATTTATAAAGCCCCAATACAGCAAATGGTGTTTCAAGGTGCTACAAGACAAAAAAGGGACGGGGACAGTGATGAAAATAACAAAATGGTCCTACTAGGGCGTGTGACATTGGAATCGTGCAAGTGCAGTAAGAAGAAGTGTAAGGGAGAGGGGAATGGGGAGGGGAGAAGAGGGCCTCTGGGGCTAGGCAAGTGCTAAGGGGAGGCGAGTTGGCCAAGTGCCAGGGAATGCAGGGAGTGCAGGGAGTGAAGTCCACATGCTAAGTGTGAGGAGGGGTGCTGGATTGGGTGAGGAGGACCTGGTGCCCTGTAGGACTCAGAAGGGACCAGGCAGCCAGTCAACTGTGGACCAGGGGGTCGGGGGGTATTGGCAGGGGAGGTGGAGAGGGAAGGAACAATAAACAAGGAGGGTCTTGAGGAGCTTCTGGCATTTAAGGAGATCCGGCTTAAGCCTGAGAGGGGCAGAGAGGCCATTCCAGAGGTAAGCCCCTGCGGAAGAGAGAGATCTACCCCGCACTCTCTGTTTGGAAAAGCGGCTGATCTGCGAGAGTTGGAGCTAGAACACCAAAGGGCTCTAGCAGGGAGGTATTTTAGGGAGAAAGAGTTGGATGTAGCTGGGTCCCGGGCCCCATAAAGCCTTGTGGATGATTTAGAGGGTCTTGAACTTGATCTTTGCAGCAACTGGGAGCCATTGGATAGCTTTGAGGGCTGGAGAGAGGCTGTCACTGGGCTTGAGGCCAAGGATAAGTCTCTCACGTCCTATACTGTATTAGTTAAAGGGGCAGAAGGGAGGATAAAGGCAGAGAAGTGGATGTTGCAGTAGTACAGCCTAGAGAGGACCAGAACTCTGGAGACATTGAGTTTCTGGGGGAAGGTGAGGAAAGGGAGAATACCTCTGAGAAGGTGCACTTGAAAGTCGGCCTTCTTGGCAAGGACCATGATGTGAGGAGAAAAGGAGACTGAGGAGTCGAAGGCGACACCAAGATTTTTTTACCTCACAAGAGGGTGAGGGGAGGGGACCCATGGAGGATGGCCAGAGGGGAGGAGGGAAGGAGGGAGCTGGGGTCCCAATGAGAAGGATCTTAGTCTTACTGGATTAAAGGATAGTTCCGGGACTTTTTTTTTATTGTCCCTACGGGTCGGCCATGTGTTTGTAAGCATAAATCGGTAGATCGTAGGAAACTTTCCTATGGACCTTACCCGACTTTTCGCCCATTATCGCACTCGAAATCAGCCTCCATTTTGTGATAATCCTATCATTCCGCCGCATCGACCTGGCTCACCTGCCTTTGCGGCACTAAATCAAATCCCCCGCCCCTGAGCCTGACATCAGCAGACGCGTACTGCCCATTTCAAGCACGTCTCGTGTCAACAATCGCTGCGCCTCAGCTATTGACGTGTTGCCATGGAAATGGCAGGACGCCTCTTTCCCCAATAAGTATAAACAGACCGTTTCACAACACACAGCAGCAGATTTTCGATTCCATTCCTCTCTCTGTGTTACTTTGAGTATTCTGTGACTCGTTTCAGTGCTCTGGTCAGCTACCTTCGCCGCTTGTAGCCCGTGTGAACACCTGTACCATCTCTGTAAATTATTTTACTATCTTTACCGCACAATGGCCACAATAATGCCGTATATGTACGAGCCCGAGTACACCGAGGAAGAACTACTGGAAAGTCAAGCACGCGAAAACGATGGGGATTCGGACGGCAGTTGGGAGGACCAGTCAACGGATGAAGAGCCTGGACCATGTCGCATGGACGGCGTCTCCACCTGGTGCACGTGCAATCGGTGCGAGCTAATGCCAACTGAGGAGGAGAACTGCTGCTGCCGTGAAAATTCCGGGTGCTTGGCCTACATTTCGGAAAGCGAGCAAAGTCTGCAGGAAGGCGAGCAAAGTCCGCAATGCATCACCGAGCTGCCAGAGTTCAGGGAAGCCTGCCTCTCACGGACCGTGTTGAGGATGATGATGGTGCTTATGCACGAACTTCGCGGCACTGTTCGTCCGCGTAATCCGAGTAACGAGTAAGTATACTCTGTTTGTGATGTCAGTGATGCCACCACTATTTCATGGTCGTCTCCCACATATAAAATTACATTTACATATCATTCGAACGCATGTAAATTTGTTCCATATAGTGCATTTTCTAGATATAATTTTTTTCTAAGAAAAATGACATGTGTTACCTGAATCGACATTGATAAGAAAGTTTGGTCAGTTTAATACAGTTTGCATCTTTTTTTTTCACAGGTGGTACAGGCTGGTGGCCTATCGTTGCTTCACTTGGTGGCTTCACGGGAGGCTCGGACACCGCGTTCGGAGAGTAATACCTGCCTGTGCGGTACTTGCCATTAGACAACATTTCCCCAGTGACAGTGGACAATACCGCGGATTTTCCCTCGATGTGCTGCAACCTCAACTTTACAATGTGTAATGTTTATTATTTATGTTTAATTAAAATCTAAAATAAAGCCCAACATATATTTTAACAATGGTTGTTTTGATTTTTTAAATGAATCTAGTGTATATTCTCCTGGGAGGGTGAGGTATTTATAAACTCACCCCCCTGCATTCCATGTAGTAGATCCTGCAGCCATCCTCTTACATTCAGTTAGATGGCCTCTCCTTGGTGAGGCCCTGCGGCAAACGGGTCTTGTCTGCACGACCACCGCCCCGATCCACCCCCCGCCCTATCAAAGGCAGTTCGCACCGGGGTACTTGTGCTGGCAAGTGGAGCTGTCAGGGAGCGATAAAGGCCAAGAGGTGCCAAAGACCATGTACACTTCAAAGTGGTCTATAGAGCATGGGTTGTTGTTCCCATGTCTACCTCCAGACCCCGTGTCTCCTGCCAAGCATCCCCCCTCACGCTGGACGGCCCCCTGCAGACCGCATAATGCCACGACATATACACGTCATTCATTCACAAACACACCCCTGTTTCGAATTCTTTATAACCCACTTCATATTTCTAATGAGAACTTCTTTGCGCTTTGCTAGTCAACCCGTGAAGGTGCTGGTTATCTGCTCTTCGTCTCTGTGAACTTCCGTGACCACTTTGAGCAAACTCGTCAGTTTGCAACCTGTGAACTGCTCCCTGTTCTACGACAAGAAACTACTCTGATCCCTGCATCTAACTGTTTGTTCGTCAAGGTAAGTCCATGTACCATAATCATTTTGCGTCCAATTTTTTAATTTATATCTATTTGCTAGTAGTCATCAAATTGCATCCATGTTTTCTTTTCGTTCACGACAGTACATGCAAGGAACTAGTCACATGTTCTGAGTTTAGTCAAATTACTTTTTCTATTTTTTGAAAGTTATTGAAATACTTATCCGCATGTGAATAACATGTATAGTTCCAAGAACCAAAACGGACCTTGCATTGAACCTTTTATGTGTCATTTAATGTTTTAACACATTGGTATTCATAGAGAATTGTTGATCTTTACTTTTCAGAACTTTCCATAATGCCTGCCTGTTCCATTGGCGGTTGCCCTTCGAAGACCCATAACAAATCTGAAGGTACTATAATGCATGTTTTCCCTAAGACAATAGATCAGATAAGAGAATGGGTCCGATATTGCGGATATCCAGCCTCTGAGATAGAAAGTAGAGTCCTAGAAGTCTTTGCGGACAAGAGGGGTGATCGATACCGCATCTGCAGCAGGCACTTTAGCCCAGACATGTACTCCACATCATTGCTAATAAGGACGAAAACACCGCGAGCGAGGCGAAAATTGCTCTCAACCGCTATTCCCACTCTATTCGTCCACATCCCTCCACTGGTGAGTCAAGTTTACGTATTTATCTCTCGGCATTGCGGTAGTGTGTAGCATTAGCTAACAATAATTTCCCCATTTATGTATCCACTCAATATGAAGGCTGAAGATTCTCCATCCGTGTCGTTATTGCAGTCATCAGCCACTTCAAGCGCCTATCGGGTAATCTTACTTAGCTATTCTGACACTGACTTGTTTTAGGCATGTAAATCAATAGTTTTAATTGATCGTGTAATTATTTTACCTAATGGTACACCACAGTACTCGTCCTCTAGTCTTTGTTTTCAGTTATAATTATTGTTATCCAAAATAATGCAAGTACTGTCTTTCAGGGAGATGCTGAGGAGTCCAACGCATTGACGACAACCGTAGATGTCACTCAGATGCTCGAGGTACGTTTCCGGACAGTTCCATCGATGGAGATCATCAGATCTTGCATTCTTGTAGCGTGATTGTTACACACAATGTTTCTTTCGTTTTTAGCCATTGGTATGTCCTTCTGTCGTCGCCCTCCTATGTGTCTTCTTTTTTCAATATTGTGTTCATTACTAATGAAAGTCCTATGTTTCAGGGAGTCGATGGAGCATTAGTCCAAGAGGAAGGGGGAGCATGCAGTTACGGGTCGGCGCAACAGCTTGCAGAAGTGTGCACCGCAGTTACAGCGTCCCTTGATGTTCTTATGCATTTCGAGGTATGGATACTGACAGATCAATCATGCGAGATCAAATGACGTGATTACATCCGCTATACTTCCTTCTTTATTAACGCAAGTACTATGTTTCAGGGAGCTGACGGAGCTTCTTCAACAAGAACATCACCCCTAGTAGTTGATGCAGATCTCTGGGTGGTGACACTTCCAACGATGGAGCAAATCGAATCATATTTAGATATCCATTATTTATTTTAGACAACTGATCATTTGTGCAGGTCTATTTAGATGAGCCGTTGACGCCTGCAGAAAGTTTATGTTCTTTTAAACAAAATAGAAAACCATACTAATGCAATTACTGTGTTTCAGGGAGTTGCTGAAGCGTCATCTTCAATAATATCATCAATGGAAGTCTATGCGGAGCCCGAGGTATGGATCTTGACAGTTCAATCTAACTAGATCAACAATGCGTGAACTATTGTCGTTTGAATGTTCTACACAATGCGTTCATTCGTGTTTTGCTATTGAGATGTACGTATGGGTATTGGTCCCCAAGTACATTTTGTGTTTTCAATATTATTATACATACTAATGAAAGTTCTATGTTTCAGCGAGTCGATGGAGCCTCAGTGAGTGATGGATGTGCTTATCATGAAAGTATAGTCGTTGCAGCGCGAGAGGAAGTGGAGACATGCACACACGAGTCGGAGCAACAGCGTCCAGATGTTGAAGTTCGAGGAAAGAAAGTTTCAAAGAAAAGAAAGCAAAAGAAGGTTAGTGTCCTGTTCACTATATTATGTTGTCTTTCACTGTCAATAGTTCAATACTGTAAGTTGTGTTTAAACTGAACATCCCTTTTCTAATCTGTCCTCTAGTTGCGAGTGGGTGTAAGAACTAGATCTACACAGACAGTGAAGCGAACGAGAGATGTTGCTTGTCAAACCTTTTGGCAGGGACTTGAGACTGGAGATGCATCGTGCCAATGGGAAGAATATGAAGTGATTGACAATGGAGCTATACCACCACCAGCCATTGATAGTGAATGTCCTCCTGGTAGTTTGGATGCAGTCGTAGATCAATTCACAGAATCCACACCCGCAAAAAATAAGAGCACGCGAAAGTTGAAGACATTGTTTTTTTCTCCCATCTCCGGACAAGGAACAGATGTTGCAATGGAAGAGAATGAAGTGGACGACAATGAAACACCATCAATATCACTCAGCATAGCGGAAGACGATATCAGAGATTGTACCTTTCATGCGAGTGACATGTCCTCAACGTTACAGGCCGAACCAGCTGGGATGCAGAGTGACAGTATAAGGAAAGAGGCCAAATTCATTGTATTCGATAGCTGTTTGATGGATATTATTATGATGATGAAATGTGGGCATTGGGTTGGTGGGGAAGTATGTGGGGAGCCATTGATTAATGTGACTCGTGCAATTCGAGGCACTAACCTTAAAATACATGCCACCTGTACACAATATCATCCGTTCGCATGGTCTGCACAACCCATGCTGGGGCAACTGCCAGCAGACAATCTACTTTGTGCAGCGGCCGCACTTTTTAGTGGTTCAAGTTTTAAAAAGTTACAGTATTTCTTTCAGTTTGTGGGAATCCATTTCATTGCGAAAAGTCAGTTCTACAAATACCAAACCGATTATCTATTTCCAGCCATCAGCGAAGCTTGGAGAATGGAAAAAATGTCAATGGAAAGTACATTCGCGGGCAAACGCTTCAGGCTAGCCGGTGATGGACAATGCGACAGTCCAGGATTTTCAGCCAAGTACTGCACCTACCACTTTCAGGACATGGAAAGTAAGAAAATTGTGAGTTCGGTGGTCGTGCAGGTGTCACAAAGTACATCCTCAGTGGCCATGGAGAAAGTTGGCTTTGTAGCATCATTGCAAGAACTACAATCGCGGGGAATGGTGATCGACCTGATAGCCACGGACAGACACGTTTCAATTGCCAAGACAATGAGAGAACAGTACAAAAATATAAATCACCAATTTGACGTATGGCATCTTGCAAAAACAATCAATAAAAAATTGTCGGCTGCAGGAAAAAAAAAAGATATGCAAGGTATTTCACAGTGGTCCAAGTCAATCAGCAACCATCTTTGGTGGAGCTCAAAAACATGTGAAGGGTCGTTGGAAATTCTACTGGAAAAATGGCGGTCAGTAATGTTGCACTGTAGCAACGTACATCAATGGTCGACAAATGAGCATTTCCACAAATGTGAACATGGCCATTTGTCCACAGAGGAGGCACGGAAGAAGAAGTGGTTGATTCCTTCATCACCCACTCACAAGGCCATTGAAAAGATTGTATTTGATAAAACTATAACAAGAGATTTGAGGGGACTCACGGAATTCTGCCACACAGGAGATTTGGAGGTGTTCCACAATATGTGCCTAAAGTACAGGCCCAAAAGATTGCATTTTGGCATGGAAGGCATGATAAATTGGACTCTTCTAGCGGTCTTGGCACATAACCATAATGTTGGCCGTCAACAAAGTAGGACGACCGGAACTTTAGGGACGCTTCGCTACAATAAGGCCTTCACTAAAAGAAGTAAACAATGGGTGATCAAACCAGTGTTTGAGGATATGCAATATGAGTTTATTGAGAGACTTATCGTAGATGTCCTCGATAGGCACATACATGGAGTGGTGAACGAACCTATGCAGGGGACAACTGCATTGCCACCCAACATTGCCTCTGTTCCATGTCCACCTAAAGCAGAGCTCATTGAGAAATACACATCACGGTTTAAATGATTGTAATTCGATTGTCTGTTCTCTCGAGTCTCCTCATGTTGCAGGCCCATTGCAATTAAACCAAACAGTAATATAAATCATTTTTACAAAAATTATAGAATGTTTCCGTATTACAAACACATGGCCGACCCATAGGGACAATAAAAAAAAAGGCACGCAGACAAGATGCCCTTACACTAACTGGAGCTAACTAGAAATGTGTGCTCGCTCAAAGTGAAGGTCAGCTGCTTTGATGTTTTGCTCGGGTGGCGGAACGGCCCACGACCCAATATAAGGTTCTATTGTGATTTGACCTTGACAGGCCGGGACCATCCTGAAAGACTAAGAAAAGATAATGAATAAAATTTCAGAAACGAAACGATGAGCCACGTTCATTAGAAGAAGTAACGTCGGCAAAGAAGGAGTGGTGTTTCGGGTCTGCCCTACACAGAGACACAATGGAAAATGCAAATATAATGTAAGTAACTTTTGATGAGTTTATACCGCAATTTCATTACTATACAGTGGCTTTAAAGACGGGTTCAGTTGTACTTGTTCGTTCTATGTGGCATAGTGTTTTCTACCGCGCACTATCTGGAGGAGAACCATCTTCTTTTACTGAAGCACCTCAAAACCTTCCTCTTTGCTTCTGCTTTCTCTCTCCCTCTCCCCTGCTACAACTGGTCCACTGTCTGCGACCTCGGTCCTGGGCCCTTCCACTCTCCACCTGCACTGCCTCCCTGTCAACCCCTGCACTGGGGGACTGTCTCAGTATCCTACAGCCCCCCCTTCCCAGCACTTGTTCTGCACTTACCTTGCACTTGCCACCAGCTGGCCCTATTTATTTATTATTTTATGCTACTTACCTTGTACTCCACTCCCCCCCCTCCATGCCTCGCCACGCCTTTAAACACTTGTGTACACCCAGTAGCGCTGTCCTCGCTATGAAATGAATAATTTTAATAAGGATCTGATGGTGAGACTAATTTCATTTTTTATGTTTTTAGGTACATCATTCACTACTGTCTGTGTCACGAGTACCAGACACCGGCGGACGGCTTCTACAGCCGCCAGTTGCTTCTCCGCGTGAACAACGTTACCACCCTGACGATTTTATGGGACGATCGCCAAGTACAAGTATGCCCTTACGCGGTACTAACGGTTAGATGCAACATACCTACCGTTGTGGTGGCCTAGTGCCTCGTTGTTGGAACAGCCATGCGATTATCAGTGCGACAGAAGAGCTTATTTTTATCGTAAACCAACACCCTGTGTACTGCACACGAACATCGCTTCCCTCAAGACGAACTAATTTGGATCGAGAGCAAATAAAAATGCAAATCGCTGAATATTCTCTAAACATTTGATGTCCAATAAACGTACTTTGCCAAATGTACAATCTTGCCGTTTGCTTTTAAACCACGGTTTCACATTCCGAATTGTGGTGCTGTATTGTGAGATGCTCTAAGACCCTGTGTACAGCAAAGGACCATCGCGTTCCTCAATACGAACTTTTTGGAACATGAGCAAATAAAAATGCAAATCGCTGAATATTCTCTAAACATTTGATGTCAAATAAATGTACTTTACCACATTTACAATCTTGCGGTTTGATTTCAAAGTACAGTTTCATATTCCGAATTGTGGTGCGCTGTATTGTGAGCTGATCTGTGTTGATTTCCGGGGTCTGTGTGGAGTCGCGTAGAAGACGCCTGGGCGCGTTTGCCTACGCAGCACAGTCACGTCACGGATAGAGGCGGGGAATATGAATGTTTTGATAAAGTCTGTTTCAGGGGCGGGGGATTTGATTTAGTGCCGCAAAGGCAGGTGAGCCAGGTCGATGCGGCGGAATGATAGGATTATCACAAAATGGAGGCTGATTTCGAGTGCGATAATGGGCGAAAAGTCGGGTAAGGTCCATAGGAAAGTTTCCTACGATCTACCGATTTATGCTTACAAACACATGGCCGACCCGTAGGGACAATAAAAAAAAAGTCCCGGAACTATCCTTTAAGGCAGAGATTGTTAGCAGCACACCAAGACTGAATAGCAGTCAGACAGTCTGGAATGAGAGAGAAAGAAGAGGTGGCAGTGGAGGAAAGCTTGAAGGAGAGCTGTGTGTCACCTGCATAACACTGGAAGTGAGGAGAGAAGGTGGAGATCACATGGGCTAGAGGGGCCAGGTAGATGTTGAAAAGTCACAGTGATAGGATAGATACCTGAGGGGTGCTGTAGGTGGAGAGTGTGACAGAGGAGAGAAAAGGGCACAGTTGAACCTGGAAAGGTCTGTGAGAGAGGATGGAGGTCAACCAGTCCAGTGCCAGGTCTGTGATGCCCAGGAAATAGAGAATGTACAAGGGTGTGAATAGAATGTATGTAATGTGTAAGTAAGATTACTTGTTGTGAAATACCTGATCACTTGGACGTCGGGTACCTAGGGTCTTGACAGTCGAGCTAGCGCGACGTGAGGCCAGGTTTCGTAATGAAGACTGTGCTGCACGAGAAATCAGCACACACCGGCTCCCCACACCACAGGCTCACCTTCTGGTATTTCTGTGTTATGAAGACAGTGCGAACGCTGAACCGGAAGGTGAAAAAGACTCTGGCATGTATCGAATGGAACCAAGAAAGAAAACAAAAAAAGGCAGAAAAGGCCAGAGCATGAAAGAAGGTAGAAATAAGGCAGAAAAAAAGGGTTAGTAAAAGGCCACAGCAACAAATAGGGGTAAGTACAAAAGGGCCAGCAGGAGGCAAAGGATGAGTAGGCATGGAACAGGGCTCAAGAGGAAGCAGGGCTGGTCAGAAGGGGACCAGAGCAGGCAGAGACAAGAGAGAACAGAGGCAGGAGGCAGGGCCAAGAGAGAAACCAGAACGGGCTGGCAAGATCAAGGCGGAGTGATTCAGCGACTTTGTCAGCAGTTTCAGCTTCGGTTAGGGACACCTGGCTCCATTCCTGGCCCCCGGGATCCCTCTCGACAAACTATTTGTGGCTAGTACGTGGCGTGCATTGCTTTGAGTTCAGGCAAATGAGCTAGTGTTTCAATGCATACTTAGCGAGTACCTGTTCCATTTCTGTTGGCAGGCTGATCTTGGTGTTGATTAACAGAACGGGTATCTTTCTTCCAGGTGCTTTGAGGATCAACATGTTTTGACACGTACGGCCCCAAATGCAACGTTGAACAAGGCGAGGAAGTGAGTGTTTGTCCCTTGTTTTTCTTGATCACCGATGTGTCATGCAGTGCAGTGTTGTGCAGGGCCCAGGTGGGTTGGATTGAATTTGTGATGCCAGGGGATCAGTTTGCTTTATGACTAATTGATTAAAATCACCTTTCAATTTGATGTTCAAATTGAACACGTCTAATGAATGTGCTGCGCTAGGAAGTCATGACTCCGAGACTCACGGGTGTGTTCTCTCTGTAGGCGACAAATTTGATGCGTGACACGCACCCTATCGACTCTCTCTTCATTGTCCTGATTGTGGTTGGTCCTAATTCTGTTTGAGAGACTATCAAAAGCCGAAACTCGAGTCGACAGATCACATCTTAAAATCTATTGGATCTATGATTTAGTGTCACAAGAAATTTTCATGTGACCAGTAGGACCTGAACACTACATCTAACATTGTCTATTGGTTCAGGCTACTGCAAGACATTATTTGTACATTGTGAATATAAAGACCCATTCGTAGAAATGTTGCCTATGTATGCAGGTGAATAGTAGTGTATGAAAGTTCTGTGTGAGTGGAGGTGAGAGTGTTAGGGTATGTTTTCTCGATGACACATATATATGCTCACATATTAGTTGTGTTTGTTTGTAGGTTGTAATTACAGACCACTGTTTATATTTTGATGACATTGAGGTGCCTTGTGCCACCATTACATAATTTTTTTAAATCACCTTGTGGTGAGTTTGATTGCCGTGTGAGGCATGTCTGTAATCCTTGGAACATCTATGGGGGACTTTTCTTCTCTGTTTGGTTTAAGATCAAGGCAGGCAGCATGGCCAGGAGAACAACAAAACAGTGACCTGGACAGAGCGTTAAGATGTGCCATGTCCCAGGTATGACAGTCTTTTATGGAGCCCCATAGTGTTGCCTTCGGTCTCCATGGCAATGTCACAGGAGCATAGTCGACGCCCCAGGAGAATGGAATGCATGGCGTGGCGTACTGCATCATAGCGGCCACCACGATTGGCTGGCTGTCCCACCGACCCGGAAGACCATAGAACGGTTGTGCATCAGGATCAGAAAGAGGAGCGCCAATGAGGATGCCTACCTCGGGTGCCTGGATGGCAAGTTGCGACCGCGAGGCAGCCGAGCACAGGACTAGGTCCTCGCTCGAGTTTGCAGGAGAAACAGCCAATGGTGGAAGAGGTGGCGGGTACAAGGTTGGAGAGGGCAGGTAACACGGAAGAGAGAGGTGCAGGGACAGAGAAAGAGCGAACAGCGCTCACACGGAAAACAAAGGAACAAAAAAAAACCAAGTAAAGGCACAAAATACAGTTTAGGAGGCAGCTGGAGCTGGATGCTGTGGATGCCTATCTCGGGTGCCTGGATGGCAAGTGGGGACCGCGAGCAGGTGTGCACAGGACTAGGTCCTCGCTTGAGTTTGCAGGAGTTTGCAGTACCCGCGGCGGCCCCTGCCCATTTCAGCGGGAACGGCAGACCATAACAGAGATACTTACCCTCCAGGAAAACCCCACAGCAGCAAGCACTATCTCCTGCCCACAGGCCAGCGAAGGCCCAGAAGAAGAAAAAAAAACAGCTAGACTATTGTAACTCCCTTTATTTATCTCAACCAAACGGACTCATTCAGCGGCTCCAACGGTTACAGGCTGCCCGGGTAGCTACCAACTCCCCATATGGTGCTCACATATCTCCGGTGTTGTGGTCCTTGCACTGGCTACCGTTGCCCAACGCAGTGTTTTTAAAACGTTATGTTTGGTTCATTGCGCTTTGCACGCCCAAGGAGCTGAATATCTGTGCACTAAGTTTACACAGTACCTCCCGACACATTCTCTGGTTTACTTGTCGTCCCTGTGTTTCAGCGCTCTCGCTGTGGTGGGCATGCTTTCTCTGTTGCTGCACCCCGTCTCTTGAATGGCCTGCCGTTGCATCTGAACAATCTGAAAAGTCACCTTGCCTTCAGAAAGACATTGAAAACGTATTTGTTTTAGGATTATGGCTGTCTTGTATAGTGATCTCTCCCCCGCTCAGCGCCATGATGCCTTTGGCGAATGTGCACTTAATGAATCAGACTTAAACAGTACCTCCTGCTTTAGTCAGTACTTCAGTATCTTTCATTCGTTTGTCTGCTTCACCGGATTGCTTATTTCCTGCTTGTAACACGTATACCCTTCGCTGCCTTGCTTTGAACACTTCTGTCCCTGATACGCTCATACATCAGGCTGCATCCTATCTACGCTGATGCATGTCTTTGGGTGCTTTCCTCGCAGTTCTCCACAACTCCCTCTTCTCACTGCCGTCTTCATTTGTTAAACTGCTGTTAACAGAAGATCTTTGATCCAAACGTCATCACGATCAGCACTCCATTCAATCGCCTACTCCACACGCTGCCGGTGTGACGTCACCATTTCTACTCTGAAGGCCACAGTCCCGATGCAATTCTTTCGCCCCTCACAGCTGCCTGTCACGGTTTTCAGCATCAGTGATCCGCATCAAGTCCAGTCAGAGGCCTCTCCACCAGGCACAGCTCCACACACCAATAATCTGGTATGTGTCCACTACTTCAGTAAAAGCATGCTTTCATGCATCGCAAAAGGGGCTCGACAACCCTGTAGCTCAATTACTCCGAGTCAAAGTTGTGCTTGATGCATATGGGCACGACTTCTCCCCCTTTCTCCAGCTTATGGGCACGTTCCGTTTCCAAAGTATGGGGCAGCTTCTCCCTCCAGTTTATGGGCAGCTTATCCATCCTGTTATGGGGCTCCCATCCTCCCCCTTGATGCCCTGGGTGAAGGGTCTTACTTGTTTGGGGGCAGTGTTGTCCTTCTTCTTCCTGCACCCCCCACAGCAGGCTTCCTCAGCTTTCTTTCTATTTCTTGCACGCAGGTTCCCCTTTTTGAACCAACTCATCGTCAGTGTAAAATAGTGACCTCCAGGCTTCTTTATAGGTTACTGTATCTTTAATGACATCTTCTTAGTTACGGCTTCATAAGTATATAGGACATAGAAAAACACTGTCACCCATCACCCAGGCAGGGGAGCTCTAACGGCATGAGTGTGGAACCTTCAACCCAAACATTATCTCATTCACATCACAACATTCCACGTGACATCACATGCATCCAACATGCACATCCAAGCACTTTACAACAGGCATGCTTTCTCTGTTGCTGCACCCTGTCTCTGGAATGGCCTGCCGCTGCAACTGAAAAATCTGAAAAGTCACCTTGCCTTCAGAAAGGCATTAAAAACATATTTGTTTTAGGATTATGGCTGTCATGTATACTGATCTCTCCCCCGCTCAGCGCCATGATGCCTTTGATGAACGTGCGCTTAATAAATACACCTAACATAACATGACAAAACTGGCACACACCGGAACTGCACCGTTTGCCTGCCTAAGGGCCACAAAACTGTCCTAGCAGCAAACATTGAACCCTGGATACCTGCATCCCAGCAGCCAAAGACAGTGCTGCAAGCATTAGTGGCCCGACCCAGCACCTACCCGGCAAGGACATTAAGGGCAGCGCTTGGCCCAGTGTGCAGCTCACTCAGTTAGTCCCTAAAAAGAACAGCCCCAAGTACACCTGGTTGTGCCTCCCCCTGTGCACCTCATGCCCCAACGCCTGCCTGAAGCTACGCCATAGCAGAGGACCCGCCTATGTCACTGCCCAGGCAGCAATACCAGAACCCAGACACTGATACGTGGCTAGACACCACGCAGGGTACATTTATGGAGCCATTCGAGCATTTTTGGTCCCCTCGCAGGGCTCCGATGGGAGCTATGGGTCCAGCTATTTGAATTGAGCCTAAAAGCATGCAACATCATCGCCGACGAGAAGAATAGGACATTCCTCATGCTTAACCTGGGCACAATGGCACTGAGGCTTTTCAACACTTCCCCAAACCGAGGCACGGAAGACGCCTATGAGACAGCGAAGGCTGTCCTCACAAGGACATTTAAGCCCCAGATAAGCATGGACTTTGAGCAGTTAAAAATGAGCCAGGCCCAACTACGCCCACAAGAAAGCATCAACGACTTCCTTGGTTGGCTACGCGAGTTGGCCATCGGCTGCAATTTTCCAGATGACGAATTTGCCGTTAGACAGCAGGTCATACATGGCCTCTCCTCCGAGAAGCTCCGGAGGTCTATCCTATCAGAGTTGAAGCTCCCGCTCTACACCATCCTAACTATGGAGCAACAACGAGAGAGGACAGACGAACACGTGGTGGAACTGGAACAGATGATTAGCCGCCTGCCACTAGACACGGAAACACCCTGCAACAGCATGTCCACCATTAACGCCCTATGGCAGAACAAACCTCAGCAAGGACAGATAATGAGCAAACCCAGAGAATGCCTATGGCGCGGTGACCAACAACATCAAGGGGAGCCCTGCCCAGCATACAGCACCACATGCTACAAATGTGGGAAAGTCAACCATTATGCGTTGGTGTGCCTAAACTTCCAGAGAGCTACAGAACACTCACCCCAGAGGAGATATCAGGATCGAAGAAATGACACGAGGCACATGAACGTGCAATCATTCTGTCCAAGGCAACCTGCCCGCCCCAAACGGAGACAACCCGACAGAGCTGTGACACCAGAAGAGGACAAGCCCGGGCCATTGAAGGAGAAGACATCGACAGCAGCAGTGGCGATAATGACCAGCCGAGCAGAGAACAGTCCCTGAGTCACTCAAACCGATACCGCAAACCAAGACATAAAAAAGCCCACATGATCTCAGCGGTCAAGCCAGCCCACTGCCGGCACACTAACAACGACAGATCACACCACAGCTACACCATCACCATCGGAGACACCCCAGTGCCGATGATGATCGACACTGGTGCCACAGTGAAAGTCATGCCAACCACACGGTTCAACAGACTAGACCCCAGGCCATCCCTGCGGCGAAAGCCTGTGCAACTATTCGCATATGGATGCAAGAAGCTCCTCCCAGTCATAGGGTACTTCAAAACCACACTCAAACACAACGAGAATAGCTGTAAAACCTGCATCTATGTGGTTGACACCGGTATAGAGACACTGCTCAGCTGCCCAACAGCCGAAAGGCTACAATTAAAGGAATGGTTTGCCCAAAAAATGTATTTCAAAAATAGATAGGCAACATAAAAAAAAACACGATTGGCGTTTTTTTTTTTCGAAGTCCCTATGTAAAATTTTGAGAAATTCAAGCTCAAAAATTGAAAAAGCAAGCACATGGGCGCATCCATTTTGTGAAATGGCTGCCCGCCTGTGCTGGCTTTTGCGGCACTAATGAAGGAAAAGCCAGCCAGCTGTAGTAAACAAAAGCTACCACAGGGTGGCTTTTCCTTCATTGGTGCCGGGACTTGGAGGACGCGGACTGGAGACTACAGGCAGAAAAGCTGCAGCTGCATCTCGGTAAGTGCTATTTATTTATTTTTAAAAATAAGCACTAGCTGGGGTTTTTTTTCTAGGTTTTCGGGGCTGTAGGAGCCAGGAAAACTTAGAAATAAAACCGCAGCTTTAAAAACGTTGTATTTATGTTTGCGGTCGCTTTTGAAGTTTTTCTTTCTAAGTTTCTCAGGCTCAGAAGAGCCTGAGAAACTTAGAAAGAAAAACTGCAGCGTTTTTAAACACAACCGCGTTGTGTTTCTGCCTAAATCTGCTTTCCCATTTGGGGCTTTAGGGCTCCCCACGGGGAGCCCTAGAGCCCTAAATGGGAAAGAAGATTTAGGCAGAAACACAGCGGCATGTAAACAAAACCGTGTTGTGTTTCTGCCTGCCTTTGCTTTCACTTTGGGTCTCCGGTAAGAGCCGGAGGAGCCTGAGAAACCTAGAAAGAAAAACCGCAGCGTTTTCAAACACAATAACGTTGTATTTATGTTTGTGGTCACTTCAAAAGCTACCGCAAACATAAATACAACGTTTTTAAAGCTGCGGTTTTATTTCTAAGTTTTCCGGGCTCCTCCAGCCCGGAAAACTAAGAAAAAAAACACAGCTAGTGTTTATTTTTATTAAAAAAATAGCACTTACCGAGGCAGCTTTTCTGCCTGTAGTCTCCGGTCCCCGTCCTCCGCGTACAGCACCATTGAAGGAAAAGCCACCCAGTGGTAGCTTTTGTTTACTACAGCTGGCTGGCTTTTCCTTCATTAGTGCCGCAAAAGCCAAAGCGAGCACAGCGGCGGGCATCCATTTCACAAAATGGATGCCCCCATGTGCTATATTTGAGCTTGAATTGCTCAGAATATGACATAGAGACTTTGAAATAAAAAACGCCAATCTTTTTTTTATGTTGCCTATCTATTTTTGAAATAAAAACTTTTGGGCGAACCATTCCTTTAATACTGTTTACCTTCCTGATCAACTCCAGAGAGATTGACCACATGCTTGCCAAGTGCAGGAAGCTATTCCAAGGCATCGGATGCCTGAAAGGAAGGACAGTAAAACTCCATATCGACCCCACGGTAGAACCAAGGGCAGTCCGATACTGAAGAGTTCCTTTCCACATGAGGGCGGCGGTGCAGGCAGAACTAAACAAGCTTGAAGATCTTCGAATAATCGAGAAGACCACTGGCCCCTCACCCTGGGTATCACCCATGGTCGTAGCGGCGTTACCCAAACAGCCCCAAGCAGTGCAAAAATGCATCGATATGCGCCTGCCAATGTGGCAATTGGGCGGGAAAAACACATAACACCCACATTAGGCTAACTGATCGTGCACCTGACAGCCGCTACGGTCTTCAGCAAGCTGGACTTAAGGTCAGGGTACCAACAGTTCTATCTGGAAAAGGACTTGAGGTACATCACAACCTTCTTGTCACATCTGGGGTTGAGAAGATACTGCCAGCTTAACTTTGGAATCTCATCCGCAGCGGAAGTATTCCAACATGAGATATGAAAGTACTCCAGGACCTCCCCGGAGTCACGAATGTCAGTGATGACATCTTAGTACACGACAAAGCTGAAAAAAGAACACAACAGCTGACTAGCCGCCACACTACAGTGACTAGAAGAGTCAGGGCTAATGCTCCATGAAGAAAAATGTTAATTTGGGAAGTCCACACTGAGTTTTTTTGGATATGTCTTTAACGAGAAAAGGAGTTTCCCCGGATCCTGGAAATGTACAAGACATCAAAAATGCTCAAGCCCCCACCAACACCACCGCAGTCCGCAGCTTCCTAGGGATGGCAACATACTGAGGGCGGTTCATCCCCGACCTGGCCGCCATTGCCACCCCCCTGCGAGAGCTCACAAAAACAAAGACAGAATGGGAGGGGGGGCAACCCAGGAGAGAGCATTCCAGAAAATCAAGGACTCACTATCCAGCGCGCCACCATGTTGTTTTTTGACACGTCGCGAAAAACAGAACTGTCAGTGGACGCCAGTCCCGTTGGCCTTGGAGCCGTTCTCACCCAGACCGACCGAGACGGGACCGTTGTCCTCATCGAGTTTGCCAGCCAAGCCCTCACTCCCACAGAGAGAAACTACACACACATTGAAAAAGAGGCCCTTGCCATAATATGGGGGTGCAGACACTTTCACGTATACATCCTGGGCCACCATGTGAAAGTACTATCAGAACACAAACCCCATTTCCCAATATTCAAGGGGTCAGCACCACTTCCCCAGCCAGAATCGAATGCTGGATGCTGCAGTTACAGCAATTTGACGTTGAGGTAGAATACCAAGCAGGGACCGACAATCCTGCAGACTTCCTTTCGTGACACCCCCGACCAGCCACGGCAACGGAATGCGAAGCAGCCAAGCAGACCGAGGACCACGTATGCCAGATCATAGCCTGCGCCAAGGCAATGAAGCTGGATAAAATCACGGAAGAGACCGACAGAGACCCCTGCCTCCAAAAGACCAAAGAAGCGATACTTACCGGCAAGTGGATAACGTTCCTCACTGCCGTCGCTCACTGGATGCCTCAGGAGTAGGAGATGATGCAAGCCATATTCCGGATACGACATGAGCTGTCCGTGTCTCCAGAAAGCCTGATCCTCAAGGGACACCACATCATGAGGCCCACAAACCTTCACGAGAGAGCACTCCAGCTTGCGCACGAGGGACACGAGGGTATCGTAAAAGCTCAGGATTTCCTCAAGTCACGAGTGTGGATGCCGCAGATACAGCAGAAAGTCATAGATCTTGTTGAGGCCTGTAGAGCGTGCCTAGCCACCCACAGACCAGGACCACCGGTGCACATGGCATGTCCCACGAGAAGAGAGTGTCGCTGGCATGCAGTGAGCATAGACTTTTGCACCATCGCAAACGAAGCCTACCTCCTGGTAGAGGTAAACAAATACAATAGATACCCGGAAGTTGAGCTGGTCAACTCCACTGATGCGACCTTCACGACATTGCTGGAGAAAATGTTCACCGTCCACAGCATACCATCCTCGATAAAGAGCGACAATGGTCATCCATTCACAAGCAAAGAGTTCAAATGCTTCACAGACGACATGGGCATTCATCACCACTGCGTCCGAGGCCAACAGTGATGCAGAAAGATTTATGGCGTCTATCAAAAAGTGCGTGAGGATCGCCAAGGACAAAAGATGACCATGGCTACCGGAACTATACCGGTTTCTTCGATCATATCGACAAACCGTCACTCAGCCACCCAGGTCAGCCCCGCAGCCCTGATATTCGGTGTACCCATTAAAGAAGGACTCCCCCTCCAATACTCGGGGCATCCCCCACAAGTGGACCAGGAACAAATGGAACAGAAGAGACAAGAGCACAATGCAAGGGAAGATCACACAAGAAGAGTGGCACCCAGTCACCTCTTAGTAGGAGACAGTGCACTGGTTAAGAACCGCATGCCAAAAGGGAAGATGGCCCTCCCTTATGAGTCCCTTTCTTGGACCATCACCCACAGAGAACATGGGCTAGCCACAGCCATGCGAGGATCCGTAACCGTCAGAAATGTGTCCCATTTCCAGCATACACCGCCCACTCTGTAGGAGGAATCACAGGAGGACAGAACCCCTAGGAGATCCCCCTCCCTGGTGGCTGAGCCGGCACCAGAAGACCAGAGGGAAATATCCGCTCAAGAGACTCCCACACCCAGAGACAGAGAAAAGAGTCCACCCATATCTACCACCCCACGAAGAGAAGATGGAGGGCAATACTCACTCCGGAGGCAGCTGGTGCCCTCTACTCGACTCCAAGGGTACATCCTGAATGGCATCTACAGAAGTGCCTCAGGCCGGAGCACGCGAGACTGGAGCCCCAGTGAATACCACCAAAAACCACCATGATGTTTGAAAGTTCTTTTGTTTTGATTGTTTGTTCGTCCAAGTTGAGGAGGGATGTGATGTCCATGTGACACGTACAAGAGATCACGTGGAGGAGCGAGAAAGAGAGCGAGAACGCCTGGCAAAGGCAGTCTCTGCTCTGACACCGTACTGAGTGTGTCAGTGTCCTTCGTTGCTGCACCGCGCAGTTCACCATGCTTGCAGGCCCCGCCTGCTCCTGCGAGCTTTTGCACATCACACTCAGAGCCCAAGAACGCCTGGTGGGCCATGTCCTGTCCAAGGTTTGCACAACTACCAGATTGTATTTTCTCAAGCTACCCATACCAAACGCCTGCTACTGCTCCAGTGGTCGAAGTGAGCGGGAGCAGTCGGGAGAGGTGCTCCTCTTCTTTTTTAAATTACGTTTTACAGCTCCTATACTTTTATTTTGAAAAGAAACCGTTCTGGAATGGTTTCGTTTAAAAATAAAAGTGTAGGAAGACGTTGCAGCTTGTACTTTCAGTGCACTGCACTGAACATTCCCTTAAACAGCAGGTGCATGTGTTTGGGGGTTTGTATGGGAGAGGGCATGGCGATGGGGTTTGTGGGGAGTGGGTGCAGGCCAGCAGGGAACATAGTTCCACTACTTCTTTTCGTACACTTCGACCACTGTACTGCACAGGTATTAACAACTTTACCAGCCCTGTTCATGGCGTCTGGCCTTCTCAGCAACAGGAGTGTCCATGCCACCCTCATCCGGCGCCCCCTGCTTTCAAAATCCGTAATTAGTTCTAACCTTTCCCTCTTATACCAAATTGTCTTCTACCAAGTGATTAATAGAGCAACCAGTCTGGTGTGTGCCTTATGCACATCAGCTCGACTAATTTGGGCATTCTGCCCTGCACCTTCCTATCTTACCCCACTGCATTAATAACTGAACCCAAGCTGTTTCAAGTGTGTCTTGTGTGCCTTTTTTTGGTCTAAACCTCAAAACATTTGCTGTAGGTGTGGGTAGAGACCCACACTTCCTTCATGTCTACCGTACTCAATGGGTCTCATTACGTGGTAGGAGGTAGCCATGGTGCTATTATCACCATGGCTACCCCTTTACCGCACACCGGGTCTGGGTTCTCAGAATGGGTACTTACCGGGTCATTCCAACCTTGGAGGAGCCGGTAAGTCCCCATTCTGAGAACCATTCCCCATTCCCATTTGAGCCCCCATAGGGTTCAATGGGAATGGGGAAGTAGCTAATAACGGTACCGCAATTTGCAGTACCGTTATTAGCTCGGAAGTCCCTTAGCAGGTCCCGTCCTTAACACCTGGTCAGACCAGGCGTTAAGGAAGGGACCCGCTAAGGGACCTTGGAATATGGAGATAAGAGAATACCGGCACTGGCACCCCTACCGGTGCCGGTAATCCCTTACTTCCTACCTCGTAATGAAGCCCAATAGCTCTAAATGTGGCTTTAGAGAAATATATCTGTATCCTTCTGACACTGCACATCGCATCACTGTGTGACGAAAGGTCTTGTACATGCTTAATCGCATCCAGGGATGTAATTTCATTAAAATGCCAGGAGTAGCGGAAGTAACATCATGTAACCTTTGGCCTCTCATGACGTCACAGAAAGTGATTTCCTTTGACCCCCCCACCCTGAAGTGACATTGCAGGAAGTGATGGAACACGACCTTTCACCCCTTGACAAAACAGGAAGTGGCATCACATAGCATTGTTCCTAAGTACACTACGAAAAATATGGTTACAATATCACTATAATGTGATAAATATTTCATACAAGAATGGATCACCATATGTATCGTTAATATATGATTACTGTGAATTCAAGCAAACGTCCAAGGCCATATGATAATGATGTGTTATTATATAGCACTTACTTAAGAGCTTTATGTAGAACACATATACATACAATATCACCCAACCTGTGTTGGTACTCATTTATCGACCACAGAAGGATGAAAGGATGAGTTGATGTGTTTAAGAACAGACAAAATCAGTGACTCACACCCTGAAGTGTGCCTGAAATAAACCTTTAATGAGTCTAATCATTATTATATAGAATTCCACAAAGAGACAATATTTGTTATTCCTATTCTTTCTTATTTAGGGTCACTGCTCTAAGTGTTACACTTGTGGAACCCCCTGTTTTATCAAGAGGCCGGAACAAGAAAGCCAGCCACTCCAAAATAAAGAGCCACATGGCACTGGCCACAAACCCAGGAGCTTACATTTAAAAATAAAAAATAAATTAATGTTTTTTTTCTTTTTTTTAGGGTTAGAAAGGAGAACACAGAGGTAGCAAGGGAGACCACAGGAGTCGCAACTGCGACCCCTGGCGACCCCCAAATGACGACCCTGATCGCATCTGCCAACATTTTTCAATTCTGCCTCACACATGCTCACCATCTCTGTTGGTGATCCTGTCCTGAAGGAGTTTCTATTAAAATGTTTAGCATCCATCCTTGAGGCGTTCACCTCATTCCTCTAGTCCCTCTGTTATTCTTACTGTATGTATTGAGCGCAGACCTAGCTTCGAGAAGCAGTGGAGCACTTTACAGAGGTATAAAACAGTAAAGATGCTTAACAGACAGCTTTTTCAGAGTTAACAACAGAGCAGATATACAGCGGGGCTGGGATAAAGAGGGGAACAGAGGAGGGGAACAGCTGTACCGGGTGGTGGGGAGTAGTGAGGCAGGTGGCATCTAGCGAGTCAGGTGGCACGAGGGGCAATGTGATGGCCTGGGTGTTGAGGAGGAGAGACTCCTTGTAGAATTGGGTCTTGTGTTCTTTTCTGAATTGTAGGAGCATGGGGGCGAGTGTGATGCTGACGGGGAAGAAGTTCCATACTCTTGGGGCGTAGGCAGAGAAGGCTTGTTTTACGGTCCTTTCCAGCATCTGCACGTGTCCTAACTTCTGGTGGGATGCTGTCCCCCTGTATCTGCCAGCTAGACAAATCAGTCATGCCTTTGGGCCTCATTACGACCCTGGCGTTAACCATGGCGCTATTAGAGCCATGGTTGACGCCGGTAAATGACCAACTCCGCCATGGTGAATGGTTGGCGGGCGGTAATTCCCCATTCACCATTGGCCCTTCCCCATTCCCATTTTGCCCCTATAGGGCTCAGTGGGAATGGGGAAGGTGATAATTACGGTACTGCAAAGTGTAATTACCTCGAAAGTCCCTTTGCGGGTTCCTTCCTTAACGGCTGGTAAAACCAGCCGTTAAGGTCGGGACCCGCAAAGGGACCTCGTAATTAGGCAGTAAGGGTTCAACGGCGCCGTTAACCCCTTACCGCCTGGGTTGTAATGAGGCCCTTTGTGTCGGAAAAGTCACCCAGGCCATTTCCCCTTCATTCTATGGATTCACATACCCCCTACCCAATGATACCTTAGCTTCTATCCATTTCTTGTCCCTCTTGCATCAGACTTTATGGGGGCCTGAGCTAGCATGGGCTCAAGCTCAGAAGTGTAAACACATACTTTGTACTGTGGCTGCCTGCACTGCCCGAATTTTGACTTGGCTGTCTTGATTTTCCACTGTGTCAAAGTAAACAAAAAAAGATATGTGGCAATACTGCTCGCGCTCTGTAGATGTCACTGTTAGCCTTGTTTAGAATCACACCATCCTGTTAAAAGGCAATCGGAATTAGACCATGGGACACATTCCAAGTTTGGTTGTGCAGTAAAAAAAAGTGGCAGTAATTCCGTTGCCAGCACTTTATTTGGCGGTAACGGGCTTACTTCAATTTTTCGCACACCGCTAAATTGCACATTTTGACGGAACTAACACCAGCGGAATTACTGAGTCGTAATTCTGTCGATTATATGAGGAAAGGTGGAGGATTTACCTCCAGCATGATGTGTCCTGTGTTTGTTGGACATGTGACTGGTGATTTCTACAAGTCCAAGTCGCCATGCACTCTTGTAGATGAGTAGAGAGCACCTCATCATTGGCATCTTCCGACTTGGATAAAATTTGTGGGGATGTCCTAATGATGGAGTATGCGTGAGAATTGGCCAGTGCTTTTACGTGGACGTGTGGCTTCCCATTCAAACATTCTGGCTGTTGATGCTGATAGAGTGGGACAGGGAGGTAATACATGGAATTGCCTTTTGCTGATGATGTTTACAGTGGCTCCTGTGTCAATAATAATGTAAGCGTCTAGCCCTTGGATGCAGACGACTACTTAGAAGACGTTTCTGTTTCTATTTTTCTGTATTTATTTCCTTGGTCATCAGGTAAACATATTCTATGCACTTACCCTATCTTCTATGCACTTACTCTATCAGAATTGTCCCTGGACCTCGTCTGTCTCCTCCCCCCTCCCCTTACTGGTTCTTTCCTCCCCAACGCCCCTCCAGCACTATCTGAAATGTCGTCAGGCCTAGTATGATAGTCGCTTGTTTTGTTCCTCCCCTACCTTTCTGCACCCCTCTCCCTCACCTTTTGTTTTCCTCCGGCTCTACGAGAAATGTCGTTGGGCCTAGTGCGGTAGTCCCTGTCTGTTTCCATTTCCTTCCCACTCTCCCCCGCCCTTCCTTATCTATGTCTTAGCACTTGCACTATCTGAAATGTCGTCAGGCCAAGTACGATAGTTTATTTCACATCCTTACTGTTCATGGCCTGTAAGAATGTCATTGTATTTTCCTTTGTTCCGTCCCTTGCCTTGAAGCGCTTTGAAACACATTGTGTATAGGCGCTATATAAATAAACTATCATATCATATCATATCATACCTATTTGCTCTAGTTGTGTTGGCTGATCTTCACCTTGTTGTCCGGGTAACTCCTCCATGTTTAGGTATCTCACTGTTTGGCGTATAGAGTCAGACCTACTTGGTTTTCCTTCTTGGCTGCTAGTCTGAAAGTAGGTTAGCCGTCTGCATTTCCTACACCTTTGCCCCAATGCTGGGCAGGCACCTGTGGTGTGGGAACGAATGTCTGCATCGGATGCACAAAGGTGCTGGTTGTTCCACTGTTTTTTATGGTAAGGGTTCTCTGCTGGTCTGGGTATTCATGGACGGGTTGATACTGCCTCTATTTGAGCTGTCTTCTTTGGGCGTTCGATTCAAGCTGCCTGTGAGACAACCCATTCATATATCCGGGCGAGATCAAGTATCTCACTCAAGGGTAGCGGTTTAATGAGGTGTTTCCTGAATGCGGATGACGTGCATCCTACAACGATGCATAGGGCCTCATTACACGGATGGCGGTAAGGATTTACCGGTACCGGTAAAATACTGGTACCGGTAAATCCTTACCGCCTTACTACGAGGTCCCTTTGCGGGTTGGGGGATTTAATGCCTGCTTTTTGCAGGCGTTAAAAACCAACCCGCAAAGGGACCCAGGGAGCTAATTACGGTACCGCAATTTGCGGTACCGTAATTAGCGCCTTCCCCATTCCCATTATGCCCTATGGGGCAAAAATGGGAATGGGGAAGGGCAATGGTGGAAGGGGGAATTACTGCCCCGCCAACCTTGGAATGGGGCGGTAATTCCCCTTTCCGCCAAGGCGGTGCCGGTAATAGCGCCATGGTTCTCCGCCATCCGTGTAATGAGGCCGATAGTCTTTTGGCTTCTTTGTCAGAAAATGCATTGAATCATCAGCAATGGGTTATTTTCTTTTTGAGGCATCACTGGTTTCTTGCGGTCTCTGGGAGAACAGATTAAACGCATCCCATTCATAGTCTCGATTAGGTTGTATGACAAATGTGTTGTTTAGCACTGTGATAAGTATAGCATATGATTATTTGTCGGGATCAGGCAGTGTTTTCATAACGATCTTTACTTGTCTTCCCACTTAAATTGCAAACATGTTGGCTGTATCTGTCGTGTCTTAGATGAAGTCCTCAAAGTCCTCGACCCATTCTGTCCATCTTGTGCCCCTGCTTGCTAGGGGCGCCAGTTCTAAAGGCGGTGCCTTGCGTAAGAAGGAGGTCCTGTGGGAGTGCCTTGGGATTTTTGGCTGAACACCCTCATTTCGCATTTTGTTTGACTGATTTGTGAAACCGCGTAGGAAATGTTTCATTGGGTATGATAATGTGGTCTTGAGTTTATTTTTTGTTTTACTTCTCAGGAGGCTGGGCGCATAGGAGCTGAATACACCAGGGCTAAGGGAGAACTTGCCCCGTACTCCTTGAACAACGGGGGCAGGAGTGTCATTGTGCCCTCTTTGTGAATCTCAAAGTGAAACTTTTCTCAAACCTATGGCTTGAGAGCTGGGTGTCAGGGCTTCTGGGTCCTCTCCTGCTGGGTGCAGGCTTTGTGAAGTGTGAGCATGCATCCTGCACAATTAGCAAGTGCTGTCCACTTGACAGTGGGGAGGCCCACTGGAGCTTGAGTGGCTGGTCTGTGAACACTATTGTGCACATGTAGGGCTGCACAGCTCCCTCTCCTTCACAATTTTTATGTTCGTTCTTTAGTTTCTCCTTTTTTTCTTTAATTCTTCTTGCTTTGACTTTCCACCATACTTTCATTCTTTCTTTCCTTCCTTCCTCTCTCATTCTGGCCCGTTTTTTTGCTGTCCATCTCACCTGCCAACCCTACCCTTTTTCCTTTCCCCTTTCATCTGCCTCCCACTCTCCCCTGGTTATTCTGCAGTTTCTCTGTCCCCCTTTTGCTCTCTCTATCCCAAATCGTGAGTCAGCCCACCCCCTGGCCCCACTGCCTCACCAACTCTCTATTGGGACTTCCTAATACCCACATCTTCATCTGCAGAGGTAAGGCAGCAGGCATCCTGACCTATGCTGCGTTGATATTCCTAGATTTGCATTATTTCCATCGTACATTAACATCTTGCGCAATCCATGCTCCTTCCCCTTGCAGGGGTGCAACCCCCCGTCCCTCATGCCCTCCACAGCCTCGCTGCCATGCACCCTCTTGATCACTGCGTCCTCTGTTGTTCCATGAATCGGGGAACCCTCATTTCAGGGCAGAAGCCTCACCTGACCTCACTCCGAATTAGGACGAACGACAAGGAGCCCAGCCCCCATGCAAGACGCAATCCTTTGCAAGATACAGTCCCCTCGCCCCTAGCAGGGTGCTGCCGTCCTATGCGCGCGCTGTGCCGGAGTTGGGGCATGGCACCTGATCACACCTTTAAATTATATTTCTCCTTCTCAAGGGCAGAATTGAATTCTAGCACAGACACGGTTTGTAGTAGCATTTGCCATCCAGGAAGATAGAGGCATGCCTGCAGCGGGCTCCAATGCTCTGCATGTTAACTACAAGCCACAGGGACTAGCCACCAGTAGTACAGCTTAGTATTTTAATATAAGTAGCTATCTGTTGCTTTACCCCAAAAGCCACAGGTTTAAATTACAATAATGTAGCTTAGCATGTTAACACACATGTTGCAGAACTCTGTGTGCAACCAGAGGGTGCTGCTGCCTAAGAGACTAAGAGAGAGAGAAATTGAAGGACAGAGAAGGAGGGAGAGATGGATGGGAAGAGAAAGGTAAAAGAGAGGAAGGAAGATAGGTAACGACAGGGAGAAAAAGATGGAGGGACAGGGCGGGAGATGGAAATGTGGAGGGTACAGGGGGAAGGGTGGGCAAGTTGTCCAGGAAAAGAGAAAGAGAGCAGGTCGGTGAGTTTGGGAAGAGATCTGAGCAAGGAAGGAAGAATGAGAAAAGACATGGGGAAG
This sequence comes from Ambystoma mexicanum, assembly GCF_040938575.1. Lineage (NCBI taxonomy): Eukaryota > Metazoa > Chordata > Amphibia > Caudata > Ambystomatidae > Ambystoma > Ambystoma mexicanum. Next base: position 228,381,861 of record NC_090921.1, on the reverse strand, counting down.
TGGAGAGGGATGAGAAGAAGGGCGAGAGTCTGGGGGACATTGTAGGATGTGTGTGGGACAGAGGAATGAAAACGATTGCAATACCATGACAAATGACAACTGTACACCACAGGCCCCTGAGCAAGAGCCTGAGAGGGGAATCCCATTTAATCATACCCTAAAAATAAAAGGTGTGCACCCTTTATTCCATTTATATGTAATAAATGAGGTATAAAATAGAGCGAAAGGGAAGTCAGAGGAATAGAGTGGCAACAGCAATCTACTAATCTTCCCTTCCCATCTGCCATCAACTTTCTATTCGATACACTCCCCCTCCACCTTGGACCCCACCAGTCACTTTATGTTCACTCCTTCTCACCACTATTTCTGTTTACCACCACTGCAATACCGTACAAGCACTCTCATTATGTCTTCTCTTCTCTCCCTTATTCTGTCTCAGCTTCTGAAAAGGAGGGGCATGGGAACCTGGCAGCTTGTAAAGAAAGACCGTCCCCACTTCCCCCAGAGCACTGAAGCATGGAATGAGGCAGTCTATAACTGAAAGAATGTCATTTTAAAGCAGAAAATCATATTTGTAGCTGCCCTTTTAAAGCACATGTTTATTGAGTTCAGTGTGCTTGCTAATGCAACTATTCAGGAGGGAGACACGGCGCAGCAGCAGTTTTTAATGTAACCCATGTCCTTTGGGTGACATACACGTTTGCAAACATCTGCAACTTTGTATGTTGGATATAAATGAGTCACTTGGAGCAACACTAGTTCATTAAACCATGAGTGAGGCTTTTGGGAATAGCGTACACTGCAAACTGAATAGTCTCTAGAGGCACCCAATGTTGACTATTAAGGCACAGTGAGATGGAATGATTTGCCCAGGATAACACACTTTGTTTATGTGGTGAATACTACTACTTTTACATTTCTAGCACTGATAAGGACGTTTACTCCCCCCCCCCCCCATCCAATACAATTCGAAACCCTCCTATAACAAAAAGGCTGACCTCGGCGTTGAGACTGCCTCCCTGCGTGTACTGTAGTCCAGATGTGCCTGCCACAGCCCCTTCGGTCTCATTAAAACAAATCCATGGTCAAGCAAGCTGGCTCTAATCAGAGGTGGGAGTGTAATATAAATCATTAGTATGCCTTAAGTTACAACTAGTTGATTTATCTTTCAAAGTGCATAACTTTAGTTCAAAGGTTCACAAATGGGGCTCTGGGCGCATTTTCTTTCTCAGTCAAGCCCTGCCCATTTCCCACGTCAGGACCAGGCTGAGAGACCAACACAGGCCCGTGGCTCTACAGCCAGCACCTTAATGACCTCACTGAAAGATGTATTTTGTTATCAGCTGCATCGCCTTTCTTACACGTGTTAGCGGGGACATTTCGAAATGAAAGCCCTGCACATAGCCCAACAGTGGCATAGCAGTGGGGCTCGCTGTCAGATGTCTTAGGCGTGGGAGTGGGGGGGTGGACTTAAAAAATAAACGATTTCTTTTTGAAGTCATAGGGCAGTGCGCCCCCCACCCCATGACATGGAGGCCCCCAGCTCCTTCAGGCCTCCATGTCATGGGGTGAAGGGGGGGCCCTATGACTTAAAAAATAAATCGTTTATTTTTTAAGTCACTCTGACTTCATAAAGATACTGGGCCTCATTACAAATCAGGCGGTCCGGAAATAACGGTGGCTGTAAACCCGCCGCCACCGTTGTTTCCGGACCGCATGATCCCGACTCCTGCAGGCGGGAGGTGATGTTCCCGCCAGGTCTGACCTGGCGGGTTTAACACCGCCCGCCTGCAGGCAGACGAGGAAACACCGGCAGCATCACGAGATGCTGCCGGTGTTTCATGATCCCCATTCCCATTGAGTCTCAATGGGAATGGGGATTAACACCATGTAACGCTCACCTGACTCCCACGGAGGCGCTGGCCTGGTTCGCGCTGCTGTGACCTCTTCTAATGTGATGTGCAGGGTTCGGAAGACGGACTGGACCGGGCCCCAGATCTGGCTTTTCTGGCTCGCAGAAGTATCCTTCTGTAGGCGAAAATAGGGGTGTCAAGGATGGCACTCTAATAAGAGTGGCACAAGACACCCAGAAGAGTTTGGGTGCTGAAATAAAGTGGACAGACAAGTACACACACTGCAGAACGGAAAGAGAACGAAGAGTAGGGAAGAGTAGCAAGGGAAAAGGTACAGAGTGAATACCCTCTTGGGGTGTATGCAGAATAGGAAAAGAGTATTCCACGAACCTTGGAAATACTCTAGCCTTCTGCACAGTTTGCTATAACAGAGTCCCACGCTGTTTGCTCATGACTTGGAACAGCAGCTATGGGTGTCTGTAATGTAGAAACAAGACAAAGGAAGGGGCAGAGGTTGACTGATGGGAACCAACAGACAAGCTCTGAACGAAAGGGTCAACAAACAGTACAAGAGATGTTACTACAGACAAATCCAGGAAAGGAGGAGATAGCAAACTAGCAGAAGGTAAAGAAGGGAAAGTCGAGTAACTGGAAAGGATAGCAGAGGACAGTAAGGTACAAGGTAGAGAGCTCCGAGGAGCAGGGAAGTAGTGAGTAAGTCCACAGGAGTAGGACGGTAAGGTAGAAAGCCAGAGGAAAAGGGTTTAGGGCAGCCGGAGAGAGGTAGGCTGTAGAGCAGGGAGCCCAGAGGACAAGGGCTAAGGCAGCCGGAGTGAGGCAGGCTGTAGAGCAGGGAGCCCAGAGGACAAGGGCTAAGACAGCCGGAGAGAGGTAGGCTGTAGAGCAGGGAGCCCAGAGGACAAGGGCTAAGGCAGCCGGAGTGAGGCAGGCTGCCGAGCAGGAAGCCCAGAGGACAAGGGCTGAGGCTGGAAAGCAGCAGAGCGAGATCAGCTGCAATGTGGAGAGCCCGCAGGGCGGAGGCTGGAAGGCAGCAGAGCGAGATCCGCTGCAATGTGGAGAGCCCGGCAGGGCAAGGGCGGAGACTGGAAGGCAGCAGAGCGTGATCCGCTGCAATGTGGAGAGCCCGGCAGGGCAAGGGCAGAGACTGGAAGGGGCAGCAGAGCGTGATCCGCTGCAATGTGGAGAGCCCGGAAGGGCAAGGGCGGAGACTGGAAGACAGCAGAGCGTGATCCGCTGCAAGGTGGAGAGCCCAGCAGGGCAAGGGCGGAGACTGGAAGGCAGCAGAGCGTGATCCGCTGTAATGTGGAGAGCCCGCAGGGCAAGGGCAGAGGCTGGAAGGCAGCAGAGCGAGATCCGCTGCAATGTGGAGAGCCCGGCAGGGCAAGGGCGGAGACTGGAAGGCAGCAGAGCGTGATCCGCTGCAATGTGGAGAGCCCGGCAGGGCAAGACTGTGAGGAAGGGAGCCTGGAAGGCTATGGCTGGAGGCAGCAGGGTGGACAAGCAACAAGGCAGGGAGCCCAAAAGGCTAGGGCTGTAGGCAGCAGGGTGTAGCAAGCTACAAGGCAGGGTCCAAGCAGGAGTGATGATTAACAGCAAACAAGGATCCGTAGTCAGAAGCGAAAGGTGGAGGAAGGACTCTCAGATGCAAGAGGCTGAGCCACTGCAGGCAGCAGCCTTTATACTGCCTAGCCCAGCACAGAGGCAGGCTAATTGGTTTCACCTGGCGAATCACACCTGCAGGCAATCGGCCACCTCCCTTTCTGTTCCTGGGCTGGTGGAAGCAGGACCAGACTCTAGGGCTTCTGGGGGGTGTAGTTCCATAGAAAACCAATAGGAACGGCCAGGAAACAATGCTTGCGGCCAGGTGCATTATGGTATGCGTAGTTAGTTGACAATAATCATTAAGCAGCAAAGTCCAAATGGAGCATAAATGGATGTGCCCATGGCGCAGGCATGACAAGGGGATTAACTGTCTGCGGGGTAATGCAATCAGCCTCCCACTTTCCCCTCTCACCCTCCTCGAAACCCTTCTGTGATTCCTCGTAGCGTCTCACCTTAGGGTCTGGAAGGACGAGCTCTCCATCCTGCTTCTGATACAGAGGCGCGTTGGTATCCAGTTACTTCAATGGATTTTAGGATTGGTGAGAACCAAACTTGCTTGGCTTCCAGGTAAGTTTTTGATAAGAGGTTCCCCTTGTGTCCATGCATTAATGTACTAATGCTAGTGTCTTTTTCCCCATAGGGGCCGGGGTACGGAATGCCGGGGAACAGGCACCGACCCGAGATGAGAGGTGAAATCCTTGTAGAAATCAGGTAAGTCTTTAATGAGCGTTTTTTGATAATGTCTTTTCATTCGCTCATTAACGTTGATGTCTCTTTTTCCCCTTAGGGGCCGGGGTCCGGAAATGCCAGGATGCGGCGCGGACCCGAAATGAAGAGGGAATGAATCAACAGGTAAGTCTTAACATGGAGATTTAGCTTTCCTTATTCCCTTCTCTCTCTCTCACCTTTTGTTCTGGTCTTTTTCTCCCTAGGCGCTGGGGCGTGACTGCGAATCCGGATGATCGCTGCTGAACATGGAGGCACCCAGTAAAGGTGAGTAGAATGCGGCGCTGCAGCGATCGACGCGATGAACTTTTAAATAAGTCTTCCTTTTCAGGATTGTCGGCGAGATGTCTCCGGGATGCGGATTTAGCAGGTAAGGACTTTTCCTTCTTCTGTTCTCTTCTTCTCTTCCTTTGCAGGTGATCCAGGATGCTGGCAGGCGTGGCAGAAGTCAGGATGCAGGAGCAGACATGGTGAGCGTCCAGCTGCTAGATGCAGAACAACGCGAAGCACGTGTGGCTGTTCGGTTGGGTTTAAATAGCCTTGGAAGAAGTTCCAGGTATGTATCCTTCCTCCAATCAGGTATGTATCCTTCCCCGACCACGCCCGGATGGTGAATTAGTCCCACAGGTAAAGTAGTTCCTTTCAGGCCTCAAGGAGGCCGGGATCCTGCAGCATGGTCTGCATCAGGTAAATGCACCCAAGCACATCCATAATGAGCCTGGCGCCTATGGCGCCAGGACTGATGTCTTTTATGAGCCTTGCGCCATAGGCGCCAGGACACTGTCCAAAGGGCCCCTATATGGGGTTGCTGGGTCCTTCCTTGGGGACTGGATGTCCGCCTACGGGGACGCAGGGCTTGAACCGGCTCCCCGGGAGCGGGCATCATGACAGCACTCCCCCCCAAGGCCCCTCCCAAGGTTGTTCCCTCCGGGGGTTTTGGTTTGTCTGGGAAGAGTCGGTGGAATTTCCTGACTAATCGAGGTGCATGCACATGGTCGCTGGGTTCCCACGACCTCTCCTGAGGTCCGTACCCCTTCCAATCAATTAGGTAGAACAGTTTTGACCTAAACATTTTTGAGTCTAAAATGTTCTTCACTTCGAATTCGGGCTCCCCATCTATTAGAATAGGTTCTGGAGGGTTGAGTAGTCGGGTTCCGGGTACCACTGGTTTCAGAAGTGACACATGAAAAACAGGGTGAATTTGCATACTAGCTGGTAAATCAAGTTTAACAGCCACTTGGTCAATTATTGCCGTAATAGAATAAGGTCCCAGATATTTTGGGTTAAAAGTTCGAGGCCCTTTGAGTGGTAAATGTCTGGTAGCTAACCACACTTGATCCCCAATCTGATACGGAGGTGCTTCACTCCGATGTAGATCAGCATTCTCCTTGTATTTTCTCTTGGCTTGTTGTAAATGCGTAGTTGCCTCTTTGAAGGCTTGGGTAATTGTAGAATGCAGATGTTCTACTGCAGGCATTCCGAGGTTCTGAGGTGAGTGAAGGTTTGAGGTTCGAGGGTGATGCCCAAACAAAGTATAAAAAGGACTGTGGCCAGTTCCAGAGTGTACCGAATTATTATATGCGTATTCGGCTATCCAAAGAATGTCTTTCCAGTTGCTTTCAGATTGCTGTAACATACACCGTAAGTATTGCTCAAGGGTCTGATTTGTCCTCTCGGTCTGACCATCGGTCTGAGGGTGGTGACTGGTCGATAATCTTACGTCGATCTGCGCCATTTGACAACATTTGCGCCAGAAGTGGGAAATGAATTGGCTTCCCCGGTCAGAGATTAGTATAGATGGGAATCCATGTAGCCGAACAATATTTTCGAGGAATTCTTTGGCTAGGACAGAAGCTGAAGGTAAACCTTTCAAAGGAATAAAGTGGGCCATTTTGGAAAACAAATCCACAATTACCAGAATAGTATTGTACCCCGAACAAGGAGGCAGGTCCGTAATAAAATCCATTGATAGGGTGTGCCAGGGTGCTGGCGGTATGTCTAGAGGTTGAAGGAGACCGGCTGGTCTTTTCTTTTGACTTTTATTTTGGGCGCAAACACCACAGGACATCACAAAAGATTTAACATCTTTTCGCCAAGAGGGCCACCAAAATTGTCGTTTCACCTTTTCCTCTGTCTTGGCAATACCGGGGTGTCCCTCTATTAATGCATCATGATAACCGGAAATAACTGGTTCGTGTAATTCCTTATGTGGCAGGAATAAGCGTCCTTGAAAATAAGGTAAACCATTATCTATGGTAAAGTCTGATCCCTTTTGTATCCAGTCCTGTAAGGTTGTAGGGTCCAGGAGTTTTTTCACTCTGGCTTGAATGTCTTCAAGCGTCTGTAACGAAGTCATGCCTAGAATCCTCTGTTTGGGAATTATTGGTACTGGTTCTGAGTTTGTATCAGATTCTCCCATTCCAATTCGGGATAAGGCGTCTGCTTTGCCATTCTTGCAGCCAGGTCGATAGGTAATCACGAAATCAAATTCAGCGAAAAACAAAGCCCATCGGAGCTGCCGTGATGACTGAGCCTTGGCGGTTTTCAAATACTGTAAATTCCGGTGATCAGTGATCACTGTGATGGTATGTTGAGCGCCAAGCAGATAATGCCGCCAGGCTTTAAAAGCGGACTTAATGGCTAACAGTTCTTTGTCCGTGATTGCATAATTAACCTCGGGTGCCGAGAATTTTCTGGACCAAAATGCTACGGGATGCAGTTGGTTGGTTTTGGGATCTTTTTGGGACAGGACAGCTCCCATGGCTAGGCTGGATGCGTCAGTCTCGACGACATAAGGGAGATCTGGACGCGGGTGTTTCAATATAGGTGCGGAGGTAAACTTAGCTTTTAAATCCTGAAAGGCCTGCTCGGCTTCTTCAGACCATTCAAAACTTTTATTTTTCCTCAAGAGTGCAGTAATGGGTTGTACCACACGTGAAAATTCCGGGATAAACCTGCGATAGAAATTGGCAAAGCCGAGCATGCTTTGAACCCCTTTTACAGAGTTAGGTGATGGCCATTTGAGGATGGCATCCACTTTTCTTGAGTCCATTCGGACTCCTTTGGGTGTCAGGATGAAACCTAGAAACTCGACTTCTGTGGTATGGAAAACACATTTCTCCAATTTAGCAAATAGTTTGTGTTGGCGCAGTTTTTCAAGTACTGCCCTGACGTGTTTTCTGTGATCAGATTGCGAAGAGGAGTACACCAGAATGTCATCGATATATACGACAACACAAACATCGATGAGTTCCCGAAGGACATAATTCATGAAGTATTGGAAGGCAGCCGGCGCGTTACACAATCCGAAAGGCATCACCTGGTACTCGAATAATCCGTATTTAGTACGGAAGGCAGTTTTCCATTCGTTGCCTTCTTTAACTCGTACCAGATGATAAGCCCCCCGGAGATCTAACTTGGTGTATATGCAAGCGTCCTTCACCTGGTCAAGGAGTTCAGGGATCAGAGGCAGAGGATAACGGTTTTTAACCGTTATCTGGTTCAATGCGCGGTAATCGATACAAGTTTTAAGGTCGCCTTCTTTTTTGGGCACGAAGAACAAAGCCGAGGATGCCGGGGACTTTGACGGGCGAATAAAACCATTACCATAGGTATTGATCCAAATATTGTCTCAAATGCAGATTCTCAGGTTCGGTAAGGGCATAAATCCTGCTACAAGGGGGTTGTGCACCGGGCACCAGATCGATTTGGCAATCGTACGATCTGTGAGGAGGTAACGTGTTGGCCTGTTCCTTTTGGAAGACGTCCTGAAAGTCTTGGTATTCCGGAGGTAGTTGCATGGAGGCAGAGGTTACAGATGCTAGATTAATCTTCAGGTTTTCTGGGTAGCAGGTGTGTGTACAATCCGGGAAGGTTATTCTCTTAGCTCACCAATCAATTCGAGGATTATGTGTCTCTAACCAAGGGATTCCAAGAATAACCTGAAACTGTGGAGCCTTGATTACATCAAACACAACACCCTCCGGATGGCCGTCGGGACCAATAAGAGTCACCTCAGTAGTGGAATGTGTTACCGGTCCAGAGGCAATTTCAGTTCCATCGACTGTGGTGATGACATCTTTGCTGGTTTTAGGATGGAGCGGGAGGTTAATCCTAGAGACCAATTCACGATCCACATAGTTTCCAATAGCCCCACTATCGATGTATGCCTTTATTGCATGCAACCGCTTAGGCTGTTCTGGATCTACGAGAACCATTGGCACAATGAAATGCGAGGTCTGAGAGTTAGTTTTCAAGCTCGGCAAGCAGACCCCTACACTTGTCGGGCGGAGTCGTTTCCCGAAACAGAGTTTTCATAGTTTTTATCAGCGGCTCCTACCGCCTTTCCGGGCGGTTTTGCCGGGCAATCTCGTAGAAAGTGTCCAGAATTCCCACAATAAAGACATAATTTTAACTGCCGCCTCCTTTCACGTTCCTTTTGAGTTAAGGGTCCTTTAACCCCTCCAATTTGCATAGGCTCAGAGACATCAACTCCCTTCGGATTAGCATTGGTCTTGACCAACACCCGGGTCTCAAACCTGGACCGATCTGCTTTTCTGTTTTGAAGTCTGTGATCCAATTGGACCACTAAGTCTATATACTCTGTGCATTCTTGGGGCGGATTTACAACTTGGGCCAAGACATCTTTAAGTTCTCCGCGTAGGCCTCGATAAAACAACGTGACTCTTTTATCCTCTGGCCATCCCGTTTCCACAATTAGTCTATTAAAGGTTGCAATATAGGATAGGAGGTCCTGATTGCCCTGTCGCAGGGATAGAAGTTCGTCATCCAGAGCCTGCCCCTGAGAGTGTCGAGCAAATAACCTTTCCATGCTTGCTTGAATCCTTTGATAATCACGGAGAATCGGGTCATCTTGAGTAACCAGTGGAACTAACCAATCGGCAGCGCAGCCGCTGAGATATGACAATACAAAGGCTACCTTGGTCTGATCATTAGGGAAGGCCCCAGGTCTGCATAGGAAGTGCAAACGACACTGATTCATGAATACGGCGAATCGTTTGGGGTCCCCAGCAAAGCGTTCGGGTGGGGCCAGCGGCATGTTTCCAGGTAGATTAATCTGCACAGGGTTACTGGAAATCACAGGAGCGGGGTTCCCTCCGGAACCGGGTAGAGGAGTTTGCCCAGCTTGACCTTGCAAAAGCTGTCTGGCCAGGTCATCAGTTCTTTCCTTTGATATTATTAATTCCCTCCTGAGGGCATTAGTCTCTTGACGAGCGGCATGTACTTCGGCCCGTAATTCCCCCAGTAATTGGGCCAACTGATCAGTCTCAGAACTTTCCATAGCGCCTGGGTGGGAATTTGTAGGAAGGCTTCGCGTTCTGTAACGCTCACCTGACTCCCACGGAGGCGCTGGCATGGTTCGCGCTGCTGTGACCTCTTCTAAGGTGATGCGCAGGGTTCGGAAGACGGACTGGACCGGGCCCCCAACTCTGGCTTGTCTGGCTCACAGAAGTATCCTTCTGTAGGCGAAAATAGGGGATTAACTGTCTGCGGGGTAATGCAATCAGCCTCCCACTTTCCCCTCTCACCCTCCTCGAAACCCTTCTGTGATTCCTCGTAGCGTCTCACCTTAGGGTCTGGAAGGACGAGCTCTCCATCCTGCTTCTGATGCAGGGGCGCGTTGGTATCCAGTTACTTCACTGGATTTTCGGATTGGTGAGAACCAAACTTGCTTGGCTTCCAGGTAAGTTTTTTGATAAGAGGTTCCCCTTGTGTCCATGCATTAATGTACTAGTGCTAGTGTCTTTTTCCCCATAGGGGCCGGGGTACGGAATGCCGGGGAACAGGCACCGACCCGAGATGAGAGGTGAAATCCTTGTAGAAATCAGGTAAGTCTTTAATGAGCGTTTTTTGGTAATGTCTTTTCATTCGCTCATTAACGCTGATGTCTCTTTTTCCCCTTAGGGGCCGGGGTCCGGGAATGCCAGGATGCGGCGCGGACCGGAAATGAAGAGGGAATGAATCAACAGGTAAGTCTTAACATGGAGATTTAGCTTTCCTTATTCCCTTCTCTCTCTCACCTTTTGTTCTGGTCTTTTTCTCCCTAGGCACTGGGGCGTGACTGCGAATCCGGATGATCGCTGCTGAACATGGAGGCGCCCAGTAAAGGTGAGTGGAATGCGGCGCTGCAGCGATCGCCGCAATGAGCTTTTAAATAAGTCTTCCTTTTCAGGATTGTCGGCGAGATGTCTCTGGGATGCGGATTTAGCAGGTAAGGACTTTTCCTTCTTCTGTTCTCTTCTTCTCTTCCTTTGCAGGTGATCCAGGATGCTGGCAGGCGTGGCAGAAGTCAGGATGCAGGAGCAGACACGGTGAGCGTCCAGCTGCTAGATGCAGAACAACGCGAAGCACGTGTGGCTGTTCGGTTGGGTTTAAATAGCCTTGGAAGAAGTTCCAGGTATGTATCCTTCCTCCAATCAGGTATGTATCCTTCCCCGACCATGCCCGGATGGTAAATTAGTCCCACCGGTAAAGTAGTTCCTTTCAGGCCTCAGGGAGGCCGGGATCCTGCAGCATGGTCTGCATCAGGTAAGTACACCCAAGCGCATCCATAATGAGCCTGGCGCCTATGGCGCCAGGACTGATGTCTTTTTTGAGCCTGGCGCCATAGGCGCCAGGACACTGTCCAAAGGGCCCCTATATGGGGTTGCTGGGTCCTTCCTTGGGGACTGGATGTCCACTTTTGGGGACGCAGGGCTTGAACCGGCTCCCCGGGAGCGGGCATCATGACACACCATTCCGCCTCCGTGATTCCCGGGAAACCGGGGCTGTAATGCCCTGGTAATTCCGGGAGTCACGGAGGCAGAATGGTAATACGAGTCCGGCGGTAACCAGGCGGTTTTACCGCCGGACTCGTAATGAGGCCCACTATTTCCGTTACTGATTTTGTTATGAAGTCAGGGTGACTTTAAAAGCAAACTATTTCTTTTGAAGTCATAGGGCAGAGCTCCCGAAACCCATGACATGGAGGCCTTCAGCTCCCTGAGGCCTCTGTATCATGGGGTGGGTGGGGAGCCCAATGACTTCAAAAAGAAAAAAGTTATTTTTGAAGTCCCTCTGACTTCATAAAGTAATTATTCCTTTTATGGGACCGATCCATAATTTAAATCACTTCTTTATGGAGTCAGAGTGACTTCAAAAAGAAACAATTTATTTTTAAAGTCATAGGCATTCCCCCACCCCATGACATGGAGGCCTCCAGCTCGCATGACAGGAACAAGCTTTGCTATTCTTCTTAATTTATTTTATTTTATTGTTTAAAGCGCAGACCTAGCTCGAGAGCAGCGGAGCACAGTACAGAGTGTTGGTAGTCGGTATTTTGGCGCGCATCTTTTAACAGTAGGGCAATACTGGGAGGGCTGTGTGCCGGTATGTGCGTCCATTGGAATTAGTCCTTGGCCAGGTGGTGTTGAAAGAGCCATGTTTCGAGGGATTCATGAAATTGGAGGATGGGGGGGGCATTCTGAGCCGACACCGAGATCGAGTTTCAGAGTATAGGTGCATGGCAAGAGAAGGATTCCTATTGCAAAGAGCTGGAAGCCTGGCTCGTTCCTCCGACCAATGGATTAAAATTGGTAAGGAAAATGTATGTTGTGTAAATGTGTGTGCTTGCATGTAAGTGTGTGTGTGTGTATATAATGTAATGTTTGTGAATTAGTGAGTGCTAGATGTATGGATGGCTGCCTGGTTTGCATGTGTGAGTGTATGGTGAAATGGTGTACATGTAAAATGTATAGGTGTGAGTGGATGATGAATGGTGTGTGAATGTGTGTGTGCTTGTGTTTAATGCCTGGATTACTTACTGGTAATCTTCATTTCTCCTAGCTCTACTCCTCCTCGCCCCAGCACTTGCATATGAGGCACTTTGCCTCATACCCAAGTTCTGGGATGAGGTAGAGGGATGTGGAGGTAATGCCTGGCTTAGTTATCAGTAATATTCATTACTACTAGTCCCACTCTTCCTCGTCCCAGTACTTACCTATTAGGCAAGCTGCCTCATATATAAGTATTGGGATAAGTAAGCGCAACATGGAGGTAATTCTGGGGTGAGGAGCTGATTTTAGGGCATGAGGGTAGGGAGGGAAAGGGAATGGGTGGGGTGGGGTTTGTGCGCTAAATCGTAATGAGGTAATATTAACCAAGACAAAAGGCAAGTTCAGGGCCCGAGCGAAGTGAGGGTCCTTTAACATGTGTGGTGGTGCTGTCACCGACAGGGTTGGCCCACCACCCCTCTTAGTAGCACCATTAGCAACTGTGTAGCTTCCTACATGGGTGCTAATAATGTGGGAGTATTTTTTAATTAAAAAACTTACTTTTACAGCACAGCCCGGCGCTGCGCAGTGCTGGTGTGCTCGTAGTCCATTTTTAATGTTGATGACTGTGACATCAACAACATTGAAAACGGATTTTAAAAAAGACACCATTAGCACCCGTGATGGAAACTACATAGGTGCTAAGGTGAGGGGGAAATGAGCACAGGAAGGGTATGGTAGCTAACCATGGTGCTCCAAACAGGGCTTGTACCTTAAAATACAACTCGTGTTCCAAGGGCCCTGATTGATCAACACCCCCTTGCAGGGAGCTAATGGTCATCCATGTCCAGGCTAGGCAGGCATGATATGTGTTATTAGTGGCTACACTGGTATTTTGGGGCAGCCAGTCTAGTAATTTCTTACTGTAACTTTGCTTGTTTTTTTACTTGGCATCTCTGATAAAGCAGTCGTACTAAGTGTAATTACCTGGTAAGACTGGCATGTGGGTGCAGCCTGCCTAGCCGTTGCTTACTGTGGCATATATTTCTTGGCATTTGTGATTAGAAAAAATGCTACTTGTTATTGCTTCAACTGGCATTTTGGTGCAACCAGTCTAGGTATGTCTTTATGTGAATGGCATGTTTTACTGTAATATGTTTATTACGTGTCTAGACTGGTCTATATTGTGCAGCCAGATGGACATGTTTTGATTGTGGCATGGCATTTTTAATAGCAGAGCATTAAAGTAAAGCATTAATGTTCCTGTCTTGTTTTGGGGACTTGCATGTATTGGATGTTTGGATTGGTGTTACCCTACTAAACAATTGCAAATGCTGTGCCATTTTAGCCAATTATTCTCAGAAAGTGTGCTGCATAATGCATTAAAACACATACTTATATCTTTCTCTTAGTGTGGCGTGCCCCTGCAGAGGCATGATTACGCGTATTGTGCAAGCGTGGTAGCCTAGGCCGGCCCAGACTATTGTCCGACCCATGATTCATTGCCGAGCTTGTGGTGGAGGGGTCCCTCATCATGGCTCGCACAGGGGCCCCCAAGTTATGTGCTACGCCACTGAGCCCCAGGTAGCTAGCAAACCTGTGACAGTTAATGTGATTAAAACAATACATCTTTTAAAGATTTGTTTATAATCCATGTCTACTAGCTTCACATGCAAAAAATGTGTCGATAGTCAAATCTTTTTAACATCATGCATAACAATGTGGACGTTTGCAATAGAGAATCTGCATAACGGATGCTTTTACACAGCTTATTGTATTGTGTGTGGTAAAGCTCTAAAGGCATACACTGGGGCCCAAATAGGAGACTTTTCAGGCTGCATTATGTTGCTTCTGGGAATTAGAGTTTACCATCCAGGACAATAAAGCTACAATGATATTCCTTTGGCTTAACATGTTTCCATAAGGATTTACATGTTTTTGTATTTCTCTACTATTCAATGTGTGTATTTTGCAATATGATAGCATTATTATATGCCTTGAAATCCAAAATGTAAATATCCGTAGCCATTATAGAGTTAAAGCTGTGTGTTCAAGTGCCTAAATTGCACAGTGGGTTAAAATCCATGATTCACTGTTAACCAAAGTATGTGATCCTGGGAAAATAATGTAATCTCACCCATGCTTACATTATTTGTAAAATAGATACCCTTACAGTAGGACAGATGTAATCATTTTAATGACAAAGTGAAGGAGCCTCGTGGTCCTCTGTTACTGGCCCCCAAGACCGTCACCTTGAATGGCATGTTTGTTGCACTGGCCTTCCCTCGGCCCCATAGCACTTGATTAGGCAGTGAGATATGTGGTCTCACAAGCTGGACTGTGCACCATAGATACTAGTGCAGCTCGGCACTGTGGCAGAGCCATCATGGATGTCTTCCCCTGTTGCTGCCTGTCACCGAAGTTGCTTGGGCCACGCAGGGTACTTCCCCACAAGAGAATGTGTGAAACTCTTTGCTATGCCCAGTTATGCTATGTTATTGCAACATGTATTGCACGCCTTCTGCCAGTTTCACAGTTTCTAGGAGCTTTGGGATCTACGATAGATAGGGTAGTGGGCTAATGCAGCAACAAGGGGAGCAGAGCAAAGGTGCTTTGTTACAATGCTGATGGGTGCAGATCTGAAAAGACAGGGCTCACAGTGCAGAAGCAATTTAGATATTTCGTGATCTGTCTGGATGATTAGTGGTTAAAGTGCACTCCATGTTGCTAAGGAAAATGTTTGCATGATTGCATGTGAGTCTATCGGGGCGATGGAGTTGTGTTGGTGGATCTGTGCAAGGTTCATTTGGTGTTTGTTGAAATTTAGAGCAGACACAGGACTGGATGGTTTATTTTCCATTCTGGAGCCTGTTTTGTTGCAGTGGATGAGTTGTGTGTCGCAATGTATTGTTACTGAGGGTGGGATGTAGAATGATTTTGAAGTATTTATTGTTACCCGATTTTTCTCCAATCAGTGTGTGGGAATATGAGGTTGTAGGCAGCAACAGTGCAAAGAAAAAGGAACCTTGTGCTAATGTTTGACTCAAAAGGAAGCCAAAGGCCAGAAGAGTGATGGACCAGAGGAGCAATGCACAATGGAGCCAAGTGAGACAAGGATCAAAGGGGCAGCAGAGTTTGTATTTATGTATTTATTGAATTAGTGTCTAATATACAGGTGCCAGATCGTAAGTGTGCTTCAAGGCACTGAAGTCACAGCCAGGACGTAAGAGCATATACAGACAAATTGACATAGAAAATATGCTCAAGTCATAAAAGAGTATTGAAGTGAAAGATGTCCAGGGAAGCAGGTGAGTTTTCTATAATTCTTTATTTTCAAAAAATGAAGGCACTCCTGTCCAAGAAGAATCTGCTGGTTGAACAGGTTGGTTTACTTATATACACATTGGTGTGGAATCTTCAAAGGTTCCATGTCTCCTATGAGACAAAGAAACATGTTGATATTAACTTTGCACATGCTTGACAACAACATAAACAAACAGGTTTTAAAGGTGGCATTTCACCAAAACATGTTTGTAAGAACTGTTAGCTACTAACAAAACATGTTTATTTATTACCGTTGTTTATCAGTTTCTCTAAAGATGCAACTGCTGTTTATTACCATATGAGGTCATTCCTTAATAACACATGGGGCAACACTAAATCATGAATAATGCAAACTTTAATAAGTTGAGGTAAATATGCTAGTATGTTCCAGAATTGTTAAGGAGACATAGAAGGGGGAACGGAGGAGTAGGTGGGCAGAGAGAGGAGCACTGAAGGGAGGGTATGGTTGGAATGTAAGTAAATCCAGTTTGCAGAAAAGGTAAAAATTCTATGGGCCTGAAAGCACCTATCAGGTAAGTGCTAAGGGAGATGGAAGGAGGGAGAGAAGGAGTGATGGCGAACGTGAGCTAAGAGCCCTTGTGATACTAAATATTTGTCATAAGTGATGTCATACTATGTGGCAAACGAGAAAAACCTACAAGGCGTGGTGATAGGATCAAGGGGAACATCCAAGTATACTTTCTATGGCCCTCATTACGACCCTGGCGGAAATCGAAAAACGATGGCGGAAATGCAATACCGCCATCGAATAGCGCTCGGTGCGATCATGACCCGTCACCGCAAAGTACGATGCCATTAGCGACACCGTAGTGAACGCCAACGCTAACTGCACCAAGTACTCGCGCGCGCGCCATGCCAAACCGTAATTACCACCATGGCGCAACGGTACGCGAATTCCGACCCTAGCGGACATGCACCTAACGCCATCAAGCACGGCGGAAAGTACCATTCCGCCATGGTGAGAAGTACGGCATCGCGAACCAACCGTAAACGGCCCTACTGAGTGCTTGTACACCGCTCCCTGGCCACATTGTACAACCCCCCGTAGGTGCAATGAAGTCACACAATGCAACCAGTGAAATGTACTAGTCATCCATGCCTGCCAACGAACAAATGAATCTCAAGAGGGCCCAATGGGAGCTGCAGGGCACAGATGGCACGAATACAGAAGCCATACAAATGGACATGACCTCAGTCTCCCACCAAGAAACGCACGCAAACACAGGCACCTGTGACCAGCAATATTCCGATAATCACATCATTCCACCTATCCAACTGGCTGACCGGCATCTGTTACACAAAAGCTAATCCCCCGCCCCTGAGCATGACATCATCAAAACAGTCATAATGGCAGCCCTCATCCCTGACCTCACTGGGCTTCGTAGGCAAACGCGCCCAGCACAGTACCACGCAACTATACCCCGAAGCTGGAACCCAATGCAGATCTCCTCACAATACATCGCTCCCCAAATAGTAATATGCCACATCACTTGCAAAGAAGAATGCTACACGGTTCATATCAGAATAGAAATTTAATGCACAACAAATTCTCCAAGCGCATACAGCCATTAGGCCATGAACTCCAAAATATATTTCATTATTGTGGGCTGCATCCGCAATAAATGACCAGCTACTTCTTGTGTGACGCCCTGTTCCTTCATGGTACACAGGGGCTACATTCCCGTACGAAAAGGCAACATGGAAGCGCCTAGAACCGCAGGGCCGTCCCAATAGGGAGGCACTAGTCCAGCTGAAAGGCCGAAATGTTACTCCTAGCCACTAGTACTGCGTAAGGGCATGTGGCCCATTGGCGATCGTCCCATAAGATCGTAATGCTGCTCCACTGATTAACACGAAGCAGCAGGTGTCGGGAGTAAAATCCATCTGCAGGAGTGGCATACAGATGGCAGTGGCAAAAGGGGAGGAGATACCTGTCAACCAAATGAAATGAAAAAGAATAGTATGGCCATCAGAACTACATTTGAATTACTCACTTCAATGATCACACCAAATCCACAGCCATATGCATGCTAGCCCACTCCAAAGGATCATCACCACCCAAAAACCACTTGCGAATCATAACTATCTATATCGAGGTGAAAACACTATCACAAACGAGTGTACCTGTGCATGCGTCTGTTAAAACAGAATCCATCAGATGGGATTGGTAACGTGCATAGACACAAGTGTCTGAAGGCGCGTCGAGACAGGGAGGGCTCAACAAGGCCAGATAGACGATGGTCCCACTATGGCAGCCCTGCATCACATAGCGCAGGGGAGGCGGATAGATTCCAAGAAGCCCTGTACATGGCAACCTCTGTATCAAATCATCTGTCCATGCATCCATACATCATTCCCTCATCCCGTAATGAAAACGCCTGTTTCCATACTCACATAACATGTGAAATTTCCATTGAGTCTGTGCGTTATGCAGCCTGCAAAATCCACTGTGCCCCAGCCCGTAATTCCAGTGTTGTGAAGTAACATGTATTTGGGAACGTCCGGCCTCATCGCCCACGTCGCTATTGCGCATCCCAAACTATTCATATCAATCATTGCATCCTCGCCATGGCCCCTGTCCCAAGGACATTGAACAATAGAACGTTATATTTGCAGTCAGACCTGTGGGCATCTCCTCGCCGCTAGCTGAAAACCGAAAGCGCCGCCCTTCGAATTCCTCATTTGCAACATCACGTCGAAAAGGCATCTGTGGCCGCTTGAAATCACAAATTAATCCATCTAGTGCGGCTGTGTGTGAAAATGGAAACTGCCTTCACTCACAAATGGGACGCCCCGCCCGTCGGTGAAGCTCGGTACAGTGTTGCATGAGGGTCCACCGTTACTCGAGTACTACGTTCCACTGACCCTTCACAAGTCTGTTCGCGACTGCAAAGATAGTATGTGAAACAATGGGACCATAGCCGAATGAACATATCAACCAATGTTACACTGCCATCGGGTACAAATACATGATTGCAATAGCAAGATGCCATTCGTCGAATTGCAGCGTTGTGTGCGGGACGTGCTCGCCCAAAGGGGAGTGCAGCTTGCACAGGTGGAATGAATCACCACAGGTGGAGGCCATACAGCCTGAAAACACATAAATTGCACACCCAGTCTCCTCCCACAACCACACCCACTCCGAAATGCTACCGGCAGGACTAGCTATGTTGGCCCTGGGGGACCTGATAGCACTGCAAGTACTCCAACTTCAAGAAGAAGACGAACACCAACTACAACCGGCCGCACGGCGGAGACGCAGGAGGAGGAGGAGGGCAAGGCAGGGCCAGCAAGGGCCGCCAGCACAGCCACTACCACCACGCAGGCAGCCAGCAATCCCACGCCTCCGAGCACATCCGTTCAACCTCACTGATGAGCAGATCCACACCCTCTACCGTTTGGACCGGGACACCATAACCGCCATTGTGGACATGACACAGGCTGACCTTGTCAGCATGATAGATAGCCCAACCGCCATCCCACCCCTACTGAAGGTGGTGTCTGTACTCCACTTCCTGGCCACAGGCACCTACCAGCACACAGTCGGACAGTTGCATGGCATATCACAGCCACTGTTGTCACGGACACTATTGCAAGTGCTCGATGCCCTCCTGAAGCACGCAGACGACTACATCTCTCTACCACGCTCGGAGCAGGAAATTACCAACACAAAAGTGGGATTCCATGCACTTGCCGGCATACCGGGTTGCATTGGTGCCATCGACTGCACCCATGTGGAATTGGTCGTCCCACATGCCATGGAGGCCCAGTACCGCAACCGAAAACAATTTCATTCTCTGAATGTACAAATGGTGTGTGACTCCAACAGGATCATTACACATTGTTGTGCCCGATTTCCTGGATCAACCCATGATTCTATGGTCTTGAGGAACTCTACTATACCACGCTACATGGAGCGACACGCAGGGAACAGATCCTGGCTACTCGGTGAGTCTCATTTCATGCATGATGATGTGGGGTATGTGATGCGGCAATGACCTGGCAGGAAGGGGGGGGGGTGCGTACGTAGCAATGGCATTCCTCAAAATTCCTTTCTTGTCCACATACAGGTGATGCCGGGTATCCACTGAAGAGATGGCTCCTCACACCAGTCCGGAACCCACGGGACCAGCATGAGGAGGACTACAACCATGCCCACTCACGTACCCGTGTAGTCATAGAACAGGCATTCGGCCTACTGAAGACTCGTTTCCGCTGCCTCAGCAGGTCTGGCGGGGCACTCCTGTACCGCCATGTGAAGGTTGCAAAGATGGTCATGGCATGTGTCATGCTCCACAACATGTGCGTACGTAGAAATGTGCCCATGCCCCCTGACGCAGAACTGCAAGCACCTGATGATGGTCATGATGAGGGTGGGGATGTGGCAGCACCTCAAGGAGTCTGCGAGGCACAGGAGGGCCGTGACATTCGTCAGCATCTCATAGATGCATGCTTCTAGCACTCACGCCTGGTGGCTGATACATGGACACGGGACTCGTGGCACTGTGTGTGTCTGGAACATGCACAATATGGACTGTACGCCTATAATGGCCTCGTACACAAAGATCAATGTCCACACATCTCATTGCATGATCGTGCATTGTTTATGGCATATGTGATATCATGTTAAACACCCTATCGACCCGCCACCCAAGTGAGCCCAACACACCCCCTCCACCCTCCTACCTCCCCCCCGAACACCAGTGTCCAAAGATGCTCATTGTCAGTGGGCTGTCGCTATTGCAAGCCCCCTCTGCGGGTATCAGGGGCACCCCTGCCTGTGGAGCGCAGGTTCCTCCCAGATCTACGTTGGGGGCTGCCCTGGACGGAACTTGCAACGGATGATGTCTCTGCCTGCTCACGTCCATGCATGTCCCTAAGGGTTTGTGAGAGCTCAGTGAGCACACGGCGCACTGCGGCAAGTTCGGCACATACGTCTTTGGACGTCGCATGCAGTTCCCCCCTCAGGCTCTCGGTGCTTCTCTCCATTTGTACTCTCAGGCTCTCGGTGCTTCTCTCCATTTGTACTCTCAGGCTCTCGGTGCTACTCTCCATTTGTGCCCTTAGTGTCTCTGTACTTCTCTCCATTTCTGCCCTAAGTGTCTCAGTTGATGTTTCTATGTCTGCCTTAGTGCCCCCACATTCATCGGCATGGTCCTTGAGGAGCGTGGCCAGTTGCTGCTGTTGCACGATTACCTGGTCGAGGGACTGTTGCCTCTGCTGGGCCATGGCCATTTGCGGTGGTGTCACAGAGGGGCTGATCACCTCATGTTGCCTTGCCACAGGGCTTGTGGGGGATGGCCAGTCGTCGTCTTGTGGGTGCCCCTGCGTGGTATCCTCATGGTGTACGGGATGGAACAGACAGGGGGATTGAGACAGGTCATGGATGGATCTAACTTCGACATCCCCGTTTTCTGTGTCGGAGCATGCTGCCATTAATGCAGTATCACCTATGGTGCTGCTGCCACCAGAAGCAGTGCCTACTGTGGCATCCATTGGGGGGACCTGTGGTGGTGGTGTTGTGGGCATGCTGGCTGCTGGGGTGCCTGTTGGAGTTCCCTCCTGTGTGCTGTCACTTGATTTGTGCTGCTGCCGTGTCTTGATGCGTGCAGCTGAGGTGGAGGGTCTTTGGCCGTTGGTCTTGGCCCTCTTTGCAGGTGTGCTGGTAGGGGTGTCCTGGAGCTCGTCGTTTGGATCGGACCCTGTGGTGGAGTAAAGGAGGGCGAGCGTTATTAATGGGTCTGTGGGAATTGGAATGGCAATGTATCACATGCATTGGGGTGGTACCTGAGGGTGATTTGGGTCGGGGCCTTGGAGGTGGTTTCATTTGTGTGTGGAGTGAGGGTGCAGTTGTTTGGCAGCCTGCAGTTAGGGTGTGCCTGCTGCACGTGTAGAGGGTGTTTTTAGGATTTTTAATTATTTATGTATTTGATGTGAGTTTTAAAGTGTGCTATCAGGCCTATGTATGTGGACGTTCTCCTGGACATGTGTTCCTGTTGCACTATGTGGGCACGTGGTACTTCACATGATTGGACGTTGTGGTTTTGGCATTGTTTTATTTGGGACACCTACCTGAATCTTCGGATGTCTGCACTCCTTTCTCCATCCCTCCGACTCCCTCTATGCTCTCCATTCCAATGGTGGAGGCACAGATTTCTTCCCAGGGGGTCAACTTGATGGGTGATTCCGATCCTCCACCGGTAGCTGTGGCAATGTTGCGGTTGGCAGAAAGTATGCTAAGGACGCATATCCGCAGGTCGTCCCATCGCTTTCTGCATTGCTGTGGGTTGCGGGGTGCGGTCCCCACCGCACTTACCCCCTGTGCCACCAGGGCCCATATGGCCTTCTTGTTCGCAAGTGCCGTCCTGGTCATTTGCGTGGAGAAGACGGCGGCAGCATTCTCCTGGAGGGTCTCCGTGAGCACGGTGAGTTCCTCACGGGAGAAGTGGACCTGCCGCTTGCGGTCGCACACTTTCTTCGCTACTTTTCCCATTTTTCTTGGTTTCACTAGGGTGGATGACGGGTTGGGATGTGTCTCAGGGTAGTATTTTTAATGGTTGTGTGGAATTTGTGGTTTTATAGGTGTACGGCGGGATGTTTCCCGTTCCGGGACCATGCTTTTACTTCCGTTTCCGTATATTTACGGTCACCGTATTTTCCGGTTGGCGCTCACTGCGGTGTCCGCTGAGATGGGTGGCGGTATTGCACCTAGGGCGCCGTACGGCGGCGGTGTGGGCCGTTTTGGGGTCATTTCCGCCATCGCGGACTTTGCACTTCCGCCATGGCGTGGTGCTCGTGCCCGATGGGTCGGAATGAGCCACACTTTGCTCCATCGTGCAATGGCGGAAACGCTATTTACGCTATGGCGGTCCGGTCGGTTGATTTCCGCAAGGGTCGTAATGAGGGCCTATATGCGGTGGGATTGTGATTGGATGTCTTTCAGGTGGATAACTTATGCCTACCTCTAACATGTGCCATCTTCAACATTAATAAGTTAACAGTATATCATTTGATTTGATTTGATTTGAGTCATTTGTATCGCGCACCAGACGAACTGAATCGTATTTGGGCGCAGGTGGAACTGTAGATATTGAGCTGTCTTTCTCCAGAATAATAGGTAAATTGCCTCCGTTAGTATCTCCCATGGGAAGTATCAACAGAACAAATGGGTTTTTAGAGCCTTACGAAATGTCAAAGGAGTCTTGGCCTCTCATGTCCCGGTAGTTAATTCCATAGTCTGGGTCCATAGACCCCAAATCTGCGGTCTCCTTTGGCTCTCAAACTATAAGGCCCTTCATTATATGGCCCTCTATAATTGGTTAGCATGCTTGTGCCATGTCTGGAACATTCGGTTCACTTAGCAGCACGTTAGCTCACACCTAGGTACCAGGAGGTGGACTTGACTTTACCTCTCCACCCAATTAGCCCATCATCTCTCATCTCCCATGCCTTCTGTCATGAACATTTTCTTTGAACCTGGCCTTGCAGAGTATTCTTGTCTCTGGGAATATAAGGGAGTGTGAGCATGTACTATCATCGTTCTTGGACTCCATGCTCAACTCTATTTCTAGCCTTGGCTCACGTGACAGGAGACCACGATTTGGACAATTCTGCAGCATTTGCATGTCTTAAATGAATAAAACTTGTCATGCTTGGTGTTCTTTCTTTGCACCTTAACAAGGGATGATACAGCTTCTTATGTTCACTGCCTTCAAGAAGAGACAACTGGCCTTGGCTTGCTCTTGCTTTCAAACCACGCCAGACAGCCTCACAATTAGTTTCCATGATCTCAGCTAATTCTTGCTGCGACACAGCTCTCTGCCATTCTTCTCCATGGCTCTGGGTTTACTAAATTCATGACACTGATGTCCAGTTTGTATACAGTGGCAGCTCCTCCTGCAGTCTATTTACCTCATATAGCCAGCTTCTAAGATGACTTATTCTACATGCGTTGCTGCATTTGTACAGTTATTAAACGGCTTGCATTTTCTGCAGTGCGTCACATACATGCAATCTTCTTTTGCATATGAAAGTTTACTTGATTCTTAACTTCATCATCAGTTTCTATAAGGTCCATGCATTCTCTTCAGCCAGTATACTCTGGGCATCACGCGCGTTTTTTGTGACATCACCAGCTCCTCTTTTGCTCCTTTTCATATGCCTTCAGAGAGTTCCTCCCTCAGATTATCATCTCTTCGGGAATACATCTGGTAGGGCTTTCTCAGAGGGTATCTTCTTTCAAATATTCTCTGGGTTATGGCCACAACTGCTGGTGTCAAGCATGGCACAATCACAGGCTTCCAACATACAGGTTGGGGGCGGGACTTCCTCTAGAGGCATTCAGCTACTCCTCTACACTCCCCCCTCTGGTCAATTCATCAACCACCTCTTCAATGGTCTCCACATCTTGGTATTTTCTCTTGAAGAAGTGCTTCTTCGGAGTCCAGATCTTCATCACCCCCTCAGGGTGCCAGCTGATTTAACATGTTCATCCACACTGGAGGTCATGTAGTTGCACTGTCCATTCGGATTGCAATAGACCCATCATCCCACATACTCCTTATGGTTCTTTGGGTACATGAACTTTGTTACTTTAGGTGCTACAATGCTGGCCTCTATGGATTTTCTGACATCTTCATCAGTCAATTCCTTGGGTCCAAACCCCTGATTCGACATCAATCATGATCTTTGTTCCTACTGCTTTGTTTGCTGTCTTCTTCCATTGGGAAATTATTATCTTGATCACACAGAATCCAAACATCACCATGATCAATAGTGCTCCAGGGAACTTGAAGAGGTTTTCCATTCACTGCGGAATCCATGAGAATATGGATGCAAACCAGCTGTCATCTATTATGCCCGCTGTCTCATTTTCCAACTGGCTATGCAGGTTCGTCAGCAACTGTATGGCCTCTGTCAAGGTCCCATTCTTGTCAACGTGAGAAGGTATGAATGCGCAAGATGATGGCCCGATTTTGGCACAAACTCCTCCTTCCATCACTGTGATCATGTCAAGGACATATCTGTTCTGGAGGGTCATCAGTCGGATGGCCCTCAGCTCTTCCTTGATAGCATTGAATCCCTTTATAGTAATGTTAATTGTCTGCAGAAGCTCCCATCTGGTAATTTGCAACCATTTGGCATTTGCCATCATCTGGATCCCAGGCATGAAGATAGTCATGAACATTGAAGCAGTCTTGCTGAACAACCTGTGCTCATAAGGAATTGAGTCAAATGCTTCTATTGAATTGGCTGAAAAATGATTATGTCTCTTGGTTCGATTGAGATTGGCTGAGAAGTGATTATGTCTCTTGGTTCGATTGAGAAATTCAAGCGCTCTTCTCTTTCTTAAATGAGAATCCACTTTTGGAAATTATCCAATGTTCAGGTCACTGTGGGGAATCACTAATGCTGGAACATGGATGTGTACCAAGGAGGTCGTTCCTCCCCAATCCTTGGGCAGATTTATGTAGGCCCTAGGCCCACAAGCCCAATATCGATCCATCAGGATGGCTGTCCATGCTCCCATCCTAGAAATGTCAATTGTAGTTTTGCAGCCTTTGTTTTCTCCCACACAATTCTTTCCTTCTCTTCAGAAGCACATGTTCAATTCACCAATGGAATCACAAACATTGGACCCGATTCATCTTCTACCCATGTCAGCAGTTTGGCATACTTAGCTCATGACTTAAAACATCCATTGTTTACTCTCTGTACCTCTTGCACATATGCTGGCTTCGGTAGATGAGCTGCACAGGACATCAGTCCTTCTTCTCATCCTTTCTTGGATTTCACTCGACCATAGATGAAAATTTGAGTTTGTTCCCAACATCCAGGCCATCCATCTACTTCTAGTTTTATCAAGACAGTTCATTCTCTTCATCTCTTTAATGATCAAATATTCCTGTCATGCTGCAGGATACACAAGCATCTTGCTCTTCCATCCAGTTTCCTTTTCCATCGGTGTGGTCTTGGTATAATCATCCTGGTATGGAAACAACCATTTCGATCTCCATCATAAAGTGGCCCAACTTCCATGGACTTGTCCTCTGGTCATGCATGCTGCAAGATGAACGAGGTACCTGGCATCGTGTTCTAGGACTTCTCTGGAGATGAAAGTTCCTACTGAATTCATGGGATAGGGTATGAGAGCGCAAACGTAGCAACTCTCCTTAGATGCTCTCTCTCCCACCTTTCTCATGTGCTGATACCACATGCTATTACCCAAGTGTGCTTGTTTGTTTGTTTGTTTGTTTATTAACTTCTAATGCGCACCAGACCCGTCGGTAACAGGGTGCAGCAATAAGATAATGCAAAGCTTACAGTGTTACAGATTATACAAGTTACAATAATGTACAAGGAATCACAAAATAGCAGAGTAAATTACACATAACGGTGCAGATAGTATGACATAGTTCAGCTAGGAGTATAGGAACGTTGGCATAGTATCATAGCCTAGAGATGGGGTGGGCCAAAGGGCAGATGCAGCTTAAGAGATAGGGTGATTAATGGTCATTGGAGATGGTATGTTGGATGGCGTTCCTTCTGAAGAGTCGGTAGGGTTGGACTGCTCTCAAATTATTAGGTAGTAAGTTTCAAATTTTTGCAGCCTTCACTGGGAAACTATTGCCACCAATTGTAGTTAACTCATATCTAGGTACTACTAGGCAGTTGGCGTTGGCAGCTCTGGTTGGTCTAATAGAGGTTCTTTTATGTAGTTTATTCATAAGGAAGCTGGGGGCAGCATTGTTTAAAGCCTTATGTGTCAGTGAGATCATTTTAACTGTGTTTTATTATCTGTGGATTGCCATTTATGTTGGCGTCTGATGGCGGAGATGCGTACTCTTTTGTTTATGCCAAGCGCTGCTCGCAAGGTGTTATTTTGTAATGCTTGTAGTCTCTGGATGGTAGTTTTGTTAGCACCACTGTAGAGGGCATTACAGTAGTCGATCCTAGAGAGAATTAATGCTCTGGCCAGGATCATACAGCTTTCCTTAGAAAGGAATGGCTTGCCAGCTCTTATCAGCTTACAAGTGTAGGCGGTGGTGGAGGCCAGAGATTTTACTTGTTTGTCGAATGACAGAGTGGAATCAAGGTAGAAGCCACGTGTTTTGACTTCCTTGGAAACCCTGATAATATTTCCATCAATATTGAATGAAGAGAATTCCTGGCCTACTTTATTGAAATTTGCATGTGTGCCCAGGATTATCAGCTCTGTCTTGTCATCATTCAAGCACAGGCCATGGGTGGCCATCCATGCTTGAATGATAAGATATACCCTGTTCACCAACTCCAAGTCCTTACTGTGATCCCCAGAAAGTGGGAGGAGAATCTGTCTATCATCTGCATAGTTAGTGTTGGTGATACCCAGAAGGTTCAGATCATCGAACAAGGATTTAGTGAAGATGTAATATAGAGTTGGCGAGACACAAGAGCCCTGGGGAACGCCACACAAGATGAGGGTGGGGATGCTACAGCCGATGGGGAGAATACTCTCATAGTTCTCTCACTCAGGAATGATTCTAACCATCTGATGGCCTCAGGAGAGAAATGAGCAGCAGAGTCCAGGTGTCTACAAAGGAACTTATGGTCGACCAGGTCAAATGCAGCTGAGAGATCAAGTAGGAGCAGGAGTGCTGTCCTCCCTTTATCTCTCAGCTCATCAATTTGGGTCTTTAAATCGATTAAGGCAGTTTCCGTTCCATGAAATGGACGGAAACCGGATTGTCTGGCTCCTAGGAGCTTACGCAGATCAAGGTGTTTTTGTATCTGGATCTAGGCAGCGTTGTCCAGAATTTTGAGGAGGAATGGTACCGTGGTAATAGGGTGGTAATTAGTCGGGATGAGAGGGTCTAGTGTCTGCTTTCTAAGGAGTGGGAGCACTCAGGAGTGTTTTAAGTTGGCTGGGATAGTGCCTGATGCAAAGGAAGCATTAATCAATTTTGAAATGAACGGTGATAGGTCTCTAGCAGCATCTTTTATTAACTGCGCTGGGCAAATATTGCCTTTACAATTGGACGGTTTGAGCGAGAGAATGATTTTTTCTACCTCGAAAGGAGAGGTTTTGGAAAAATGAATATTGTTGTTATGCACCCCGAGTGAGTCACTAGGCGATGGGGTATTGGGCATGTGCTGTAGATTCAGCATGTCTTTTTTTGCTGTATTTTGGTTTGGAGCGTGTTTATTTTGTTTGCTAGCGCATGTTGGATGTCTGCACACCAAGGCTTTTCCTTAGTAACTAAAACGGGTGTGGCTATTGGTGGCTCTAATTATTTTAGTATGGAGAAAAGTTCCTTCATGTTGGAGTTAGAGTTGGCAATGCGTTTATCATAAGAGTTCCTTTTGGCAGGAAATGGAGGTTAGTTTTGCTTGTTTCTCTTCGGAAGGGCATAGTCTCCAAGTGTTTTTGCTTTTTCTTTTTAAAAGGCGTAGGTCTCTTAATTGAGGCGTAAACCATTTATTTAGGTGAGCTTTGGGTTTACTTGTTCTGAGTTTAAGAGGGGTGATTTTATCCAGTGTGGTGAGCATGATATTATTATATTCCTGGACTAGAATGCTAGGGGCTAAATTGTCTGGCAATGCATTTAGAGTAGGTAGGATGGCAGGGATAACTTTGTCCACTGTAATGCTTTTTTTATTTCGGGTTAAGCAAGGTGGCGCTAACAGTGAGACCATGGGAGATGGTCTGGATGTTGATAGATTGAAGGACACAAGAGAGTGACCTGTCCATGGTTGAGGAGAGATAGAGGAGATAGTAACTGTGCAGTAAGTGTTTATCCCCTAATTATCTTCCTCTGCATTTCTCTTATGTCTCACAAATGTAAAAGTTGTGTAATACTTATGAAGCAAATCAAAAGCAGTTCCCATAGTGGAGAGAATCATAGTGGCCTCTACCTCATTGGAAGCACTAGTATGATAGAGACTGTAAAAAAGAAGAAATAGAAAAACAAAGAGTGTAATCGTGCAGGCATATAATATGCACCAAAACAGTGGCATCCACATTTTGCACCATCTTGGCACTTGTCGCAATTGTTCATTTTCTAGAACTGTGCCAGCTTCTAAATTTCTTATTTTTAATACAATCCTCAAATTTCTTTTACACCTGTAATTGTAAATTGTGCTCGATTATCGCAATGAGGAGCCTTCTTATCAAAGGGCCATTTTAGGGTCCTGTAAAAAAGTGTGCATATCAACGTCTCTTCTGACAAGAGCATGATAAATTTGAAGAAAAAAACAGCAAGCACAAGCCGATGAACATCACTGTCAGTAAGTACCATATGTTTAACTGCTTACAACAGATATGCACCACGAAATGAATCTGGGGATACTGATCTGGTTTCCAATTTCTGATCAAGAACATTCAGGCATAACTTTGATACGGCAATGTATTTCTAAAGTTCATTTTTGCCCTATTAAAATTCTCAGCAAGTCCTTGTGCTCCTGCTCAAATATCTATAAGGAGAATTTGCTGAATTTTAGTCCAAGCTAAATCTAAATCATTCATTGGTCTTTGCTTTATCGTCCTTCTTCTTTGTCATCAATCGAGTCTGCATATGCTTAAATTCTTCTTCTGGTCTTGCTTGTGGATCTGCAATGGTGGGAGGGATGGTCTCGCCTTTGTAGACTTTCACATCTTCTAAGTGAAGGCAGGCTTGTCTCCCTTGGACCTTCACAGCTGAAGGGGTAATATTTTCAACGCAAAAGGGGTCTTTTAAGTGTGGTTCATGCCACATTCGGGTAAAGTTCCTTATAAGTCCTAGATCACCAACATACAACTTGGATGCCGATAAAATTTCAGTTGTGCTGGTTGTTAAATTATCTTCATCTGTGTTCTGAGACCGACCCCCCGCCGGAGTTGATCTGAAATGAGAAAGATGCTAGAGGCCATACATGTCAAATAGTGCTGGTCTGAACCTGGCTGATTCGGAAGGGCATACAAAGCTAAGGGTAGGCAATATAGCCATTGCTTCTTCAAAGTCAATTTAATCTTGGCAATCCTTTCTTTTAGGAGGCTGTTGAGTCTCTCACATATCCCATTAGCTTGTGGGTGATAAGCAGAAGAAAACATATGTTTAATATTCAATAGAATCCCTATCTGTTCAAACACCTCATTGACAAAATGTGGCCCATTATTGGATCTCAGCACTTCACAACACACCCCATCTCGGAAAGACTTCACACACTAAAAACTTTGCTGCATAAGTGGCATCAGGGTGCGTGCATGGACCTGCCTCGATCTACCAGACAAGGCACACACTGCCACTAATAGATACCTATATCCATTACACACCTGTAGCATATTGAAATAGTCAATATGAAAATGCTGATGGACTATTCAGTTGAAATTTTACCCCTCTAATTGTTCTCAGTGTATGCCCAGCAGTAAACATTTCACACACAATGCAGTTTACCATAAATAGTGCAACGTGCTCCAACACATTCGGAATTAATCAGTCTACCAGACTCATCAATGCCTCACTCAAGGAGGGGTGTGTCCTTCTATTACTACTAATTACAGGCTCATTGCAAACTACCCTTTTCTCCTTAAAATCTTAGACAGAATTGCCTAACAACAAGTGGTAGCTCACCTGGAGAATATCACCATCCTCAATAAATATGAATCAGGATTTCGGCCTGGTCAGAGTACAGAGTCCGCCCTTATGGATTTAAAATCCAATATGTTGAGTAGGATTAATGATGCTCATGACGTTCGTTCGATCAATCATCCGCGTTTTACTTGGTTGATCACACACTGCTGCTACAAAGACTTTGGGATGTCACCAATTTTGGTGATGAAGCATTGGCATGGATTAAATATTTTTTGGGGAACAGAATGATTAGGGTCTGTAGTAACATAGCGGAAGCTATACCAGTCCCTCTGAACTATGGGGTCCCACAAGGGGCTTGTCTCTCCCCCATTTTGTATAATATCTTCTCAACCCCTCTGTTTAATATGCTGGAAGAAAATCAGGTCAGTTTCTCAAACTATGCCGACAACACCCAGTGTATCATCCCCCTTACAGGAGACTATTGGGAGATGGGAAAGCTATTAATAATATTTACCACCTGATCCATGTCTGTATATGCTGGAATGGATTGCCATTGAACTGTAAGAAAACAGAACTCATGGTCTTTTGGGACTGCCCATAGACTTAAAAACCTCAGCAAGGACTATCAGCAATTTATTAGTGGCTAAATACAAAATAAAAACTCTGGGGGTTATGTTTGATCAATCTTTATCCATGAAGGCCCAGATTAGTAGCTTGGTATCATCTTAGTCCTATGATATTAAGCTACTGCACCATATTCGTCCATACCTCTCCCAAGAGAGTTGTGAAACAGTGATGAGAACCATCATTGGTACTAAGAATGATTATTGTGGTAGCCTCCTGGTAGGCATCAGGAAGAAAGAACTATCAAGACTCCAGATGATACAGAAGGCACTGTCAGGGCCATTCTGGGTCTTAAAAAGTTTGATAATAGTTCCGATGCCAGGAGAAGCCTTCACTGGCTTCTCATTAAGGCAAGAATTGAATTTCGCCTTCTTCTCATCATGTTTAAATGTTTAGCGGACCAGTTCCCCCTTTATGTGGCTGATAAGTTGAAAAGAAAACAATCACCAGGAATCTGAGGTCTAACCAGCTTAAGTTACCAGCTAAAGTTACTGAACATTCCAACGTTCAATTCTGTCTTCGTCAAGAGCTGCACCTAAACATTGGAATGCAATGAAAAAATTGAAAACTCACTTATTTGAATAAGAGGTGTTTCATCTCATTCTGATAAGGTAGGGAGAGTAGAGCAGGGTTTGTTTGTCTTTGCCATCTGTGTTTGAGACAATTTGGTCTTGGCACCTGTATGCCTCGGGGCCAATTTCGTTGCGCCAATTACATATAAATTAAAGTAAAGTAAAGGTTCCGCAATCGTAGCAGTAAGACTCTCTCTAGTTACATGTGCAGGGTAATGCAGCTGTTCAAGCGCAACCTTTAATAATGCTACTGGCATTACCGGCTTTCCAGTGCTGTCTTGTCACCATAATGCTTCTGTGGGGGATAAAGAACGCCCCTTTGCTTCCATAATTCCTGTTCCTCCTGCGGTGCACTCCCTTGAATCTCCATTAGTTGGGTTATCGATCATTTATTAAACCCTTCTTGCACTAACATGGTTGTGACTACATTCTCTTTAATTCTCTCAGTATCAATAGTATCAATATTTGAAATATCTGGGGAATATGCAACCCTTTTGGCTTCTACATCTGCGGCTTCGTACCCACAAGAGGTAAAATCTGTTTGCTTCTTATGAGCTGCGCATTTAACGACTGCTACGGCTACTGGGAGTTGTAGTGTGTTAATAAGCCTGTCCAATAAAAATTCCTGCTGCACTGGAGTGCCGGCCACACGGAGGTAGACGCTAATCCTGTGCGTACAGTTGATGTCATGTAGGCGGAGTCACTGTACACCGTCACTTCCTGCCCTTTGTGTTTTTCGAGCATGACAATAAGCGCCACTAATTCTGCTGCCTGTGCTGAAAAGTGAGATGTAGCCTTGTACTTGCTACAACTTCAAATTCTACATTTTTTATTACCGCTGTGCCTGAAGGCCTTTCCCCACTAGTCATATCAATTTTTGAAGAACCATAAATAAAGAGAATTTCCCCTCCTGCTAAAGCATTTTCCTTCACATTGGGTATATCATCATAAAACTCAACATAATTAGCAGTCATGCACATGATTGCCTTCATTTACTGGCTCAGCTATGAATGTAGCTGGATTTACTATTTTACATCTTACAATATTAATTGCTGTGTTTGAGATCATTACTTCATAAGATGAAGCTCTTTGGGATGTCATTGTGCCTTTGGGTTTCTTTAAAATGGCAAACAGAGCATTCTCTACAAAGAGAGTCATAGAGCAGCCCATATTTGCAGACTTCTCAATTGCGAAGCCGGGAGCTGCCAACGACTGTTCGCAAGGAAAGTGTCCTCTCATAACTGTGTCTAAAATCCCTGTCTAAAATAAGCTAAATGCGTGTACCTCAACATAGTTCTCTGTGTAAGCACTGTTGTTAAGACTGTCCCATTTGTGTGGGAAAACAAATCAAATGCCTCATCATAATTGGGAATTTCTAAAACAGGGGCTGTGCAAATTGCTTTCTTCAGCTCCTCAAACCCTACCTCCATTTCCTCAGACCATTCTATTTTTAATTTATCCACTTGTGCTTTCTTCAAAGCTTGCAAAATGGGTCTCGTGTATGAACTTGAATCAAACACCCAGGCTCTTACATAGTTGCAAAGCCCCAAAAACTGTTGGATCTGTTTCACTGTATTTGGCTTTGAGGTTTTCATAATCACCTCAGCTCTTTCAGGTATCACCTTCTTTCCTTCATGTGAAATCAACTCCCCTATTTATAACACCTCTTCTTGGCAGTATTGTAACTTCTCCTTGTCTACCTTGTATCCCTTGCCTTCTAGAATAGTCGTCAACTGAATAGAATCTTGTCTGAACTCTTCTTCCGTGGTGCTACAAATTAAAATGTCATCTACGTATTGTATCACCACACTCTTGAGATCAATATTGCCTAAATCCATCTGTAGGACTCTGTAAAGATCGATGGGGACTCACAGTACCCCTGGGCAAATGAGTATGTATCAGTCGAGTTTGGCGGAACGTAAAGGAAGTCCAGTCGTGTGAATCCTTGTGCAACGGGATCGAGAAAATTTAATTTTTCAAATCGATCACCGAGAAAAATTGGGCTTCCAGTGGGATACTGCATAGTATTGTCGCTGGGTTAGGAACTAAAGGAAACTCTGCATATAAAATCTGGTTAATCGGTCTCATATCTTGTATAAATCTCCACGACCCTCCTTTAGATTTTTTAATCGAACACACCGCAGTATTACACGTCGATTCTGATGGTGTCGGAATTCCTTGTTTCATCAGTCCTGAGATAGTCTGAAATATACCTTAATCAGCCCCTTGAGACATGGGGTACTGTTATGCTCGAGGTAAAATGACTCCTGGCTTCAGCTTTATTTTAACTTCCCCTATTCCCTTTAATAGACCTACTTCATAAGGGCCTGTGCTCCAAAGGATGCTTGGCACCTTCTCCAAGTCTTCTTGAAAAAATGCTGGATGCTGCCACATTATCACCATTCGCTGTGGGACATCCCTTTTCTCTATTTTTATCCAGTATGTGATGCTCATAAAGGACATCACTTAATCATTTATTTGGTCTTCCCTGAACATGTCGTCATCAGTTATGTCAGTCAATCGAGGGCTATTACTGTTCTCAATGGTCTACCCTCATTATATATGAGGGTAGACCATGGCTATAATGGCGAAAAAGAGGCAGGAAGGGGAAGATCCTCTTGTTTATATTCTGAATTTCCAAGAGCAGTGGGCTTTGGATACACGCAAGGCTTGGGGGAAATCAATACCTGTATTTTATCATATATTGTGCCAAGGGCTGCCAGAGTCAGTACAAAAGCAGCTTAAGAAATTAGTTGCCATGGAAGCAAAGCCATGGTCAGAAATTCAGCTGACCATTGCACATTATTTCAGGCTGTTGCAAGAAAAGAATCGAAAGAAAGACGATGTTAGGAAAGGTGAAGAGGCAAAGTTAGTGCAGAAAAAACTATCAGATTACGCCATTGAAGGGGCAATGTTGACTAGTGGAGATGGATTGGATTCACAGTAAGCTGCAAGCATGTTGCAGGTGAATAACCAAAGGCAGTTCGATCAAGGTAATAATGGATTTGCACCACGTGGAAGGGGAGGCTTTCGAGGTAGAGGCTTCCAGAATAATCAGGGAAACTTCCAGAACAATCAAAGTGGGTTTCAAAACATGCACAATGATAGTCAAGGCATACAGGAGGGGCAAATTAGGAGAACTCCTCCTATATGTTGGACATGTGGTATGTCAGGGCACTTTGCTTACACATGTAGAAGTCAAGGAATCGTTCAAAAAGTGCAATTTTCAAGAGAGGGGACTAGAAACCCGCCTGCATATTTGCAACCGAATGGAAATGGGTTTACTCAAAATCAGACAGTACAGCAAGCACAAGCGCAGAGAATGCAACAAAACTTACCAACACAGCAGGCAACAATGAATCCACCACAAGGAGAGTCACAGCAGTCTCCCATGCAGATACAGCAAAGCACAAGCACGGGTCAGATAATGACTCCTAGAATGGGGGTGTTACTGTTAATGGAGGGAATCCTTTCACAGGTACGGAGATGAGAATGTATCCACAATAGGGCAGCTCACTGGGAGACTTGATGTGTTCGATACTATCAGTGACACCCAATACTCAAGAGGAACCGAGGGTTGACGTCAATATAGGAGGCAAATCTTTTTATTTTTTAGTAGACACGGGTGCAACACGCTCATGTATCCGAGAGGGGACATTTTCGATGTCTGGAAATGTCATGAACACTCAAGGTTTCACAGGAGCAACAAGTAGAGTTACTTTTACTGAGGAAATGCCAGTCTCTATAGGAGAGTGTGACATGTCTGTGCCATTGTTATATTCAAGACAGACACCTGTAATATATTAGGTCAAGATTTAATGACCAAATTGAACGTGACAATGTCATTCACCGATAAAGGCACACCAGGAATGCATTATTTTATTATGGTGTTTCCATACAAATAGCCATACAAGGAGTACTGTAAGAACCAGAAGTTTTTTACAATGGGGTATGCATTCTGTTGACATGGCTACTAGGTTTAGTGGGCAGAACTATGAGAATACCTGATGAATTTTTATTTAGGCTAAAGAAACTTATGGATGAAGAGGAAGGGCAAGTCTTTCCTTTAGAATTACAAGCAACCCTAGTGCCAGGAGAAATCGCTTTGCTTGATGGGAATGATGGCAGACGATGGTGTACAGTGATTGCCATTGGGGAAGGTTACAGATTGACTGACGTCACTGATGAGGATATGTTTAGAGACCATCCATCAGATGACAAAGTAGTATTTGATATGAGCATTACTTATTGGGTGAGAGCAATTAAATGTGAGGTTCCTCAGAAAATGATGCTAGCATAGAAACGGCCTGAGTATTTCCATGAACGCATGGCGAAAGTGGCAGTTTCATTATGGACAACAGGCCCCTATGACATAGGCCTATTGAAGGGTACTGGAGAAGTGAAGATTAAATTGCAACCAGGAGCAATTTTACCTCAAGCACAACAGTATCCCATGTCTCGAGAGGCAGATGAAGGTATTTTTAAGATGATATCCGCCATGATGAAATTGTGTATCCTAGTGACGTCAGAGTGACTGTGTAATACTGCGATTTATGCTGTGAAAAAAGGGAAACGGGGGTTATGGCGTTTAATTCAAGATATAAGGCCGATTAATCAGATTGTAGAGGCCTAGTTCCCTCTAGTTCCTAATCCTGCGACAATCTTATGTAATATCCCTGTTGAAGCAAGATATTTCACTGTGATTTACTTGACAAATGCGTTTTTCTCAATCCCATTACATAAAGACTCACAGGATCTGACATCATATAAGTTCAGACAAACTTGTCTGAAAAGTACTCTTCTGCCCTAGGGGTACTGTGAGTCTCCATCAATTTTCAATAGAGTCCTGCAAATGGACTTAAGCAATATTGATTTGGAAAGTGTTGTGTTCCAGTACGTGGATGACATATTGGTCGGTAGCACCTCAGAGGAATAGTACAGACATTATTTAGTTCAGCTAATGATTATTCTTGCAGACAAAGGATATAAAGTAGGCAGCGAGAAATTACAGTATTGTCAAGAAGAAGTACTGTACATAGGCCAGTTAATTTCGCATGAGGGAAAGAAAGTTACTCCTGAGAGGGCTGAAAAACCTAAAGGCACGTTGACTTCTAAAAGGGCTTCTGTCTTCGCGGCGGTCATATCGAATCCGTTGATTAAAATAGTTCGATGCAGAATAGTGAATCATGCCTTTTTTGTAGCAGAAACACTGGCAGAGGACGAGCATGCACATGATTGCTCGAACTATGAGGTATTCTATGATGAACTCCCCACGGTGAAGGAAAATGTGTTGGCAGCTGGGGAGATTCTCTTTATCGACAGCTCTTCTAGAATCGATCAAAATGATGGCCAAAGATATATAGGTGCTGCTGTGGTGAAGCACATGGCCAATGGAGAGTTTGAAGTATTGATAAATGCACGACTACCGTCTCTCTTTTCAGCACAAGCTGCAGAATAAGTGGTGCTGATTGGCGCACTCGGGAATCATGCAGACCAGGAAGTAACAGTGTACAGTGACTCTGCCTATGTGACATCGACAGCACACACAGGGCTAGCACGTTGGAAAAGGAGGTGCTGCCTCCAAGCGGATGGCACTCCAGTGCAGCATGCAGCCTTATTGGATAGACTAATTAAAGCACTACAACTCCCTGTAGCCATTGCAGTCGTTAAATGCGCAGCACACATTAAAAGGGCAGACTTTATCTCACGTGGAAATCAAAAGGCAGATAGGGAAGCAAAACGAGTTGCATGTTCAGAAAATATTATGGAGTTTAACACGCATGATGTGAATGAAAGCATGGTGGTGATGATGAGTGTGTCTGATTGTTATAATGACCTGTCTAGGTCTCAACTTGTAGAGATCCAAGGGGAAGGGCCTCAAGATAAGAAAGACCTGTGGACGGAGAGGGGATGTTCTTTGAACCCTTCTGAAGCATTGTGGTGACAAGGCAGCACTGGTAAACCGGTGATGCGGTAGCCTTATTAAGGGTGGCGTTAGAAAAGCTACACTACTCTGCGCACGTTACTAGAGAGAGCCTTGCCGCAACACTTGCGGAAGAATGGTTCATTCGAAATTTGGTAGAACACGTTGCATTTTACGTAGTAAACTGTATCGTATGGCAAAGGTTTACTGCTGGGCTCACAGTTAGAGGAGTTAGTCCGAGACCTAATGGTCCTTTTCAGCATTGGCACATTGACTATGTCGACATGCTGCAAGTATGAAATGGATACAGATATATGATTGTAGTGGTATGTGCCTTTTCAAGGTGGATTGAGGCTGGTCCATGTACACACCCAGACTCCACTTGTGCAGCAAGACTTTTAGCATGATAAGTGTTTCCTAGATGGGGAATATGTGAAGTATTAAGATCAGAGAATGGCCCTCATTTTGTTAATGCAGTCTTTGAACAGATATGCTAAGGAGTTTGTTGAAATTGGACTGAGACACATGTAAGTCTTGATCGAGAAGGAGAGCATACCAGATTTGGAGTTCCTTTTTGACGACTGGAAGAGGGAACAGTTCCCTGATTCTTTTCCCACTGAATTTCTTTTCGGAGGTGCCCATGGTGGTACCTAATGACAACATTTCACAGATCGTTCTTGCAGTCGTTTTTTGTTCATTTTGTGCACACCCTGCACTTGTGGGGAGAACTAATAGCATTCATCTGTTCCTAAAAGATCCTAAGTCTGGTCCAATCATGAGAAGATTGCTCACAGCTATAATAGAGCAAGTTCTTCAGCTTCCTGTGTACAGTGGAGAAAACACAAATGCCCCTATTGGATGATAATGCACATAGAGTGGTCTGCTTGGTGTTCTATTATCTAATTGAGGAGTGCCTGCATCTTGTTGGGAGACAAATGGATGTCCGCACGTTACTGTGGGATCCAAGGAATAATGCAAGACCAGAGACTTGACAGATGAAGAAATCAGAGACTTTGTGAAGGCTAGTATCTGTGCACCTGAGGGAACGAAGTTCCTGTATCCAAAGAATGATAAAAAGTATGTGGGAAAGTGGATCTATTGCAGCCCGAGTGGACCGTGCATGCCCATGACTTGGAACAAGGATGAGCATGTAAAATCAGCTGGATGCCTGAATGGAGTCATAAAGTTATGGATCCCAAGGAAGCATGTCTTCAGACAAGGATGTCTAGATATGAAGGATGATGGGAGAGTGGTCGCTGAATCGCCCAGAGGCGTGAGGGTAGAGAAGGAGCCAAGTACCCCCACCTCAACCACCTCGCTGATATTGCCTACATGTTGGGAACCAGAATGCATGACAAGGGCTAAAACCTTGAAAATACAGATACCAGGGAGAATCCTGGAAGCAAGGTTCCAATTGAGAAAACCATACCTACATATGAGACAGTATGATGGCCATTTGAATGAAATCCCAGAAGAAACAGGACAGCTGAATGGAAAAGAAGAATGGTGACGTCACAGATGAAGCAAGACTGACGTATATAGAAGAGATGCAGAGATAAGAGAATGAAGATATTCTATAAGGCATCAAGAAAGTATCAAAGATAAGTGACGTGTTGGGATCAAGATGAAGAAACTTATGGTACAGAACTGATGAAGATATCAAGTCATTTCACACATGTACATATGCAAAGAAACGCAAGCAGACGAAGTATTCTTGAGGCTAGCTTTATATTGAATAGATTGCGACATACGCCAACGTATACATATATAGGAGTAAGTAAATAATGGATGTTTCCACTACGTATTATAGCAGAGCTGGACTAAAAATGAATCCCTCTTTTCCAGTGTGCCACAGTTAAAGACAATTGAATAAATTAACAAGAGTGAAACTCAGAAAAGCGAGGCTGGATGAGCCCAAGAAGCCAAGGTTGTATCAGGCTGGGGTGAGCAGACATTAGATACAAATCGTGTGAAAGAACGAAACTCCTGTTCAGAAGACATGGACAAAAACAAGGAAGACATCAGAGTTCTATTAGAAAATAGTATTTTAAATGCACTAGGGCTCCATTTTGTAGTCTTCAGTCACGTGGAAGGATGAAGTTGGACGAAAATGAGGACCACACCTACGCATGAAAGCAGAGCGTGCCTTCACTGCCCTGAATTCCTCAGAGCAAAGAACATTTCCAAGGCTGAGTTCAAAGCCTTAATTAACAGCAGACCACTGAGGTGATGATAGATGATATGTTAATTGGTGGGAAGCTATGGTTACGACTAGCTCACCATCACCTGGAAGCCCAGCCTACGTGTTGCTAACGTAGGTGGAAAAGTACTGACGGAGGTTAGAGTGCCAACCAATTGTTGGGGGACGTGTGATTAAGGGTCCAATAGTTTGTGTAATCAATGGGACGTTGTATATTTAGTGGCATTCATAGTGACCTGTTTGAGGGGAGGGATTAGTTGCCCCACCTGATATTAAGAAGCCTATCACTTTCTTAGACTAGTATAGAACGCAGCGCCGGTGCAAGAAATGTTGCCACCCTAGGCAAACTGTCAGATTGGCGCCCCCCTTCCAGATCCTATCCGTTCTTAACCAACCGTCCTCCCACCAACCACACCCCCACAGCCCTGTGTTAACAATGTGTGAATTGCCCTACAAGAGGGGCTGAATTCTAGGCCGGCATGCATAACAAGAAATCAACAAACAAATGTGGGGAAGCTCAAAACTGCAGCTTCAGGTGCCCTAACAGATTTGGTGCCACAGCACCAAAACAAAAGAAACAAGCATTGGCCATGGAACATCTATCATTTCTCTGAAGGTCAGCTCCCTTAACTTACTTTCTCTGATCCTCTTACTTCACACCTGAGACTGTCCCCCCTCTCACTCCCTATCATCTGGACACCCACCAGTCCAGCTGTGCCCAGTTGCTACATGTGTTCACCTTGTCCTGCCAAATTTCAAAAATATGTTGTGACCAGCTGCTGCATGTGTTTTCACCTTGTCGTGCCAAATTCCGAATTTGACTGTGTCATCTGCAGCCTCTACTGCCTGCCCCCTCTCTCCTCCTACTTTTCCCACTTTCCCCTCCCCTCCTTGAGCGTTTTGAAACACTACTCTGTGTATAGGCGCTATACAAATAAACATGGGAAAGGCATTTGCCAGGCACTGGCATAATTGTATTAAATGGCCATTGATGGTAGCAGGTGCAAATGGTGCGAGTATCTGGGTATATAACTGCAGTGCCTGGCAAATGCCTAATACCTATACAGAAGTCAAAACTGTTGGCTTTGCCAATGCTTGTTTTAAGAGGTCTTCAATGAAGGACGGTATAGTGCTTATAAATCGAGTGGCTGTAGACAGGCCTGTTAAGACATTTTTATTATATCAGTAGTGCATGTACAGCTCAAATTAAGAGAATAATACAGGTGCAAAGTTGTATTGTTAGGTTGAGTAAAGCAAGCTCAAAGACATACCAGGAGGGGATGTGCTTTGGGGAGGAAGTGGGTTGAATGGCCATAAGGTTTAGTATGGAATTGGGTGGTCAATGGGTGGGTCAATAAGCAAACAATACTGACAAGATTTGTGTCCCTCCTCATACACCATTGCTCCCCACTCAGATGCAATAGTTTGGTTTATAGGTGGTGATTTCCACAACAAAAAATAAATTCTCTCATCACATGGCACGTGTGAAGTCCAAGACTGCAGGACAACTGCCCCTTCTGCCCGCCACCTCCATCACCATTGTGGCAGACTTGAGCCTGACTGCATTTTTTTCTTAACAAAATTTTGTCCAAATCTACAGTTACCAGAGCGTACCAGTTAACTGCAGCCCGGGGCTTGAAAAGAAGGGCACGGGCAGGCCCTTTGCATGGTGGGGCATGGGGTAGTTCTAGGCGTGGGTATCTTCTCAGCATCCCCCTGCAAACGATCTTGTGGGTTGCAGTTGACCAGGGTAACCCTAAAATTTGCTTATTGGTAAGCCATCTCTCTCCTTCCTTATAGCCGGGTAGCAGCGGAAAGGACAATGGAACCTCAAATAGGCACACGTGTCCCACACAGTCAGATGGGGCAACTCGGCTCACCCAGCATGACCATTGTGGAGGAGACTAGATTTACCAGGCAGTGGATTATTGGATTAATAGGTGAGAGGGCAATGGGTCAAGGAGGGGTTCATTGCTGTGAGATATGGGAAGGAAACAGTGGGAATGAGACAGGAGGAAAATAATTGGAATCAAGAGAAAGGGGGCATTGGACACATTAGGGGATCAGACATGGTTAAACACACCCAACCAGGATAGAGCGATGGTAATATGTGGATAGGGCATACAGGCAGGTTTGTGGCAGTAGAAGGAAGGGGACCAGACAGAGGGGTGGACCAAAGGACATGGGGGATAAAGAGGGGAGACAGAAGGGCATATAGACTAGAGAAAGTGAGATGGCAACCCGACCACAGTATTGTGGACACGACGATGGGGCCAGTGAGCATGGCAGAAGGGCGGAGGGTGTTAGGCAGAGACAGGGCAAAGCCGCAAAAGGCATGTGGACAGAATAGAAATAGGGGAATGCGGCAAGGGAAGGTGTGAGTAAAGAAGGAAATGCACAGCGGGCAGAGACTGGGAGAGGAGAGGAGTGGGACAGTGACAGAAGAGCAGAGGCGACTGGGATGAGAACACAGGAACAGGGCACAGAGGGGGCAGCCAGGCAGTGACAGGAAAGCTGGCATGCTGAATGCAAGAATGGGGTCGGCCGGCGGCGGCGGCGAGGACCATGCAATGAGCAACTGAGAGAGGAGAGCAGGAGTTGTGTGTCCTGGCAGGACAAGGGGTATAATCGTTTCAAGGTACACACTTGCATCAGGGCACAAAGATGATGTGAGCGACTCATACAACAAAAGCGCTATAACAATAACAAATTATCAGTACATTCTTAAAAAACAGATTCCATTATTTTCCATAATATTGCTATGCTGCAGTGGCAGACTCGAGGCTGCCCGAGGGGCTGTTACTGTTAGAGCCTGCAGCCTGAGCCATTGCCAGCCAGCCAAGCATAGGCATAACATTTAATTAAGACAGAGAGAAGGTTGGGGGGCACTGCATGCATGATGCACCAAGGTGTTGGTCGGCAGTACTAGTAGTCAGCACGGTACCTCAGTCCCCACCTGCGTCAGACTGTTACTCTCTCACTCTCTCAGCACAGCCATTGCCCGAGGCCACTCTCACAGGCACAGCAGGGACCGCCACCACCATGATGGGTCAGGTGACCTAGTACAGGTACTGGCTTGGTGCACCACACTGCAAAAGGCTGCTGCAGGCCTGCAGCTAGTGCAGGGTGCGCAGGCAGACCAATTCAAGTTAACAGGCTCAGGGGCTCGGCCAGGCTCTACAGTGCACTGCAGCATTCACTGACTCATATCATCGAGTTGACAATCGGTCGAGGGGGCACGTGCAGTGCTTCATGGCATGCTAATGCCCAGGTGCCAGCACTGCCCTGCCCATGCCACTCGAGACCCTGATCCAACCCAAGTCCCAACTTTCACAGCGCCACCTGGTCTGCTGCTGCTGCCAGCCTGCAGACAGTGCAACAACAGGGCAGGGACGGTGCCATCACTACAGGCAAGGCAGTAATTAGTGTGGAGCTGTTAACGCAGCATTTTGCCGATCTAACAGTTCCAACATATAGGCAAGCGCCCTGATGGAAAGTATACTTAGATGTTCCTTTAGAACCAATCACAATAGCCACTAGGTTTTTGTAGTTTGCCATGTAGGATGACGTTAGTAAATACACAGATTGACGTCATCAATGACGATTTTATGTTATAAAAGAA
Source organism: Ambystoma mexicanum (assembly GCF_040938575.1). NCBI lineage: Eukaryota > Metazoa > Chordata > Amphibia > Caudata > Ambystomatidae > Ambystoma > Ambystoma mexicanum. The sequence continues at coordinate 228,339,052 of NC_090921.1, read as the reverse complement.
TGTTTTTCTTCAAGATGCATTGAGGAAGCATGCGCTGAGAGGTCCGTTGTGCTCCCAGTTTTAGATAATTGATATTAAAACAGTTATCTTTTTACCCACTACCTGCGTCATTTCGATTATTGATGTTTCAGTAACTTCTGCATCCCTATTCATCTGAAGTGTATTGCTACCTCTCCCTAAAGGGCTGGAGTGTCCCAGTTTACTCTGGCTGGCATTTCTGTCAGTCACAGCTCTGACTCCTTTCCCTCGATCTGTCCGGCCACTCACGGGAGTCGCAGAGGCCAGAACAAAAGCACTGCCATTTCTAAGCCCTGGCGAATGCCAGGGGAGCAGAGCTTAGTAGCTCAGGAGATGGAGCAGGAAGTCTGGCTCACCCAGACATTTCACCCTGGGAGAAATGATGAATCATTCCTTGGTTGCAAACAAAGCAATGCATATTCTGAAAGCAGGCTCTGAAATGCTCTGGAGACACACGCCCTGTGTCCCTCTTTGTGCTGACAGCCTTTCAAGTGGGGGCAATGTATAAGTGATGGCTCATTTAACAAGCCATTGCTATGACACAGTGTGTGCTTAACATTTCAGTGTTAAGACATGACCATGTTTTTTTTTCAGAAGGCCGGTTCAATGCATCAGTTAGCTGACGAAAGCTATGCATTCTTACAAGAGAATTAACATGCTACACAGAAAATGTTTTAAACTATGTTCTTTATTTTCATGTCTTTTTATTTGACACACCAAAACATTATGTGTATATTACTTTTTAGTTATGTATGGTGCATGCCTGGGAAGGTTAACTGTCATTTTCTTGCTTAAGTATTTTAGTGACTGCTTTGGGACTGGACTACATCCATCTGCTCTGCATAAAAGCTCTTTTCATTTTCTTAACAAGCCAGTCACTGCCTACCGTGCACACCAGATGGAAACTCAATGTGACTTGCCACCTTGATTAAGAAAGCAGGTTTTATTGTGTGTCGCCATGCAGACAGTAGTCCATAGCAAATCAGTGATATGTGTGCAGTGATGATTTTTGCAATGCACAAGTCACCACCCTGTTGGTTAATGGCATCTATGTGGTTTTTGTCTGATGTGTCCCATTGTCCATACAATAGCACACTGGAACGTGTTGTGTATGTGGCTCTGATGAGTATGACATACTGTGCACACACTTAAACACATAATTCAATCAAAGAAGTTGCCTCAAATTATACCTCCACTCGGCCAAACGCCCATTGTACACTGCCCACCATGATTTTCACTAGCTGCAGGCCAGCACTAATATGAGATGCTATTGCCAGATCTCTTTTGATACAGCATGGGCCTGCTCTTTTTTGCAGAAATAACCACTGAGCCACTGAGGCCTGCGTAATGTTGAGGAGGTAGTGGCTGAGGAACTTTGGACTCTTTACTGTGCATTGAAAGCCAGTTTTGTTTAAACGGTTCATCAGCTTATTACTGGTCAGGCTAAAGTTTGTAAGAGGTACAATTCTTTCTGTGCATTGCTTATTGGGTGTCTCTTGTAGGGTTTCCTTTCCAGTCTATAGACATTATTCCTTAAATATTTCTGTATTTGGGACTGGGCAAGCTCACACTGAGACCCAGCCCCACATACGACCCAGTGCATTTTTAAATGTTCTTCTTTAGGCCACGCCCATCAAATTTTAGTTAACGCCCTTCATGCAGGCCACGCCCCCAAATAAGCCTCCACCCCTCACTTAAAGCACTGGGTACGGGGTTGTCCAAAGAATTGATTAAAAGATAGTTTCAAACAACACCTTGGAGATAATGACGCGCTGTTTTGTTTTAGGTGGACATTCTACTCAACGCACCTTTTTGTTCTTTCAGGTCAAATGCAGACTGCCTGCTTGCTAAAATTGCTACAAAACAAAACATATGCGCCTGCGTGGATTCGCTGAGCTCCGTCCTTCTTTCGGAGAGCATTTTAGCTCCTTCCCCAGCCAGTCCCCAGAAAGATTGGATTTGGACACTGTATCGGGCCCAGTATACCCAGTGCCCATTCACTATCTCACGTACTTGCAGCGTGTTGCATTTTTAATTAACTCACTGCTATTCACTGACTCAACAAGCCAGGCACCAAGGGTGGCAGTGGTGGGCACATTGATCCAATGAGATGAACCCAGGTCGGCTGCCTTGCCACTTGCACCAACCTAGGCTCTGCCACTTGGTCATGCAGAGCTATATTACTCATTCTGCCCCAGTTTCCACCCATACCACAGCCGCATAGCTTGTCTACCTGTCAACCTACTCCATGTATTTCATTATCCCTTCATGACCTTGCCCCTCCTTACCTCTCCTCTCTTTTCTCATTCTATAACCCCTCTCGCTCCCTTTGCTCTGCTGATCTCTTCTTACTTTTTGCCCCCCAACCTCCTTGTGCCTCTTCTCATTTCCGCTCCTTTCAGCTCCTTGCCCCCCTACATTGGTACTCCTTTCCTTTCACTATCCGCTTCACTTGCACCTATTCCTCCTTCTGTTCCTCCTTGAAATCACTCCTTCATCACTCCCCTCCCTGACACCTCTCCCCTTTCACCTCTCCTTCTCCTCCCAATACCCTCTTCCTTGTTCCTTTATCTTTCCCTCTCACCTATAATCTTCATCCTCCCTAATACTCCCTTCACTCCCTTCTCCCTCTCCCTTTTCTCCTTCCCCTCCCCCTCCTTTTCTCTTCCTTCTCTAATGCAAATTGTTCCACAAGCTGTTTTTCCAGTTTGATTCATATATATTGTTATTGCTTCTATGTTTCAAGTTTTCTTGTTGTTAAATTGTAAAGTGATTTGGATTAAGGTGCTATATAAACAATAAAATACAAATACAAATCCCTATCCATGCTGATACTTGGTTGGAATGTTGTCCCTTCCTCCTTGAACCCTTGCTGCTTTTCTCTGCTCCACTGTTGCACAGTGCTGCACTATCTGCAGCCCAACTGCACCCCCTTTGTGCTCCCGTCCCTCTCCCCTTGCTCTTTCCCCCTCTGCCGTCATCCATCACCCGCCATCTTGTGTTCTGTTATGCTCACATTACTTGTAAAGTGCAGCATACGCCCAAAGCACCTTGCCTAAAGCACACTTTAACTGACCTCGAAGCACTTTCTCCTCCGTTCTTTGGAAGCACAGCTCCGCCTGTCCTGTTGCTCTCCCTTTTTTTTACTTCTCTGGCTCGATTCTACTGGTATCGCACTTTCTTTCTGTTGTAGGGATTCAGGCTGTGACTGACCGAAATTTTAATGTTTTGAACCTACGTTTATTTGTAAAGCTCACACGACACACGTTGCACGAGTGTGCAGTGTTATGTATGACCCTCCCATGCGTATTGCCCCTTTAAGGGGATGTGTCCCTCCCAAGTGTATTGACCCTTTAAGATGGGTCATGAAGCTAATAAAAGGAGCCCTGGAGAACGGCTGCAGGCTCCAACCATGCAACATCTGTGTCCGTCTCTCATTGTGGGCCTGCAGGCCTACACCGTGTGATCACGGTCCTGCGGCCATGGCCTGCAGGCCTCTTGCTGTGTGACCGCAGCCAACAGGTCATTGCTGGTCTGGTCCTCCCAGACCAGCCTGGTGCCCTGGGTCCAGTCCAGGCACCCACCATCCTGGATGCTCCAGGCATCCATGGTGCTCCGGCAGCCAGGCTGTGCCCCACAGCCTCTCAGGGCACTGCCTTGCACCACCCCCGTAGACCTGGTGACCCCAGCAAACCAGCATGGTGCTTGGCCCCCCAAACACCAATGAGGCTGGCTGCGTGACCGCCGACAGCCCCCACAACAATGGTTACAAGGAGGAGAGCTCCGTGATGCCTACGCTCTGTCCTTTTCCCTCCTTTTGTGTTCTTTTTCTTCTCCATGGGAGAGAAGAAGAGTGAGAGGGGAGGAGGAGCGGCAGGCCAATACAGCGGTGCGGTGGGGATGGCCCAGCAAGGAGAAGTAAAAGAGGTCCCACCGCGAAGAATTAGGGACCTCCCACCCGGTAGTAAATAACGTGCTGCCCCACACCCCCCCCACGGCAATCTGTCGCATGCAGGGGAATCAGACTGTCCCCCCAGGGGAGAAGGAGTGGAGCGGCTGCAGCTACGGAAGAAGTAACAGGCACTCCCGCTACAAAGTAAAGAATTATGCTCTTCCCCCCCTGTGGAGAGATAATGAGCGTCATCCACCGCGAAAAGAGAGGAGCCCTGCCTGCGACCCTCCCTGCTGCGGCCCTCTACAATGAGGGTGCTTGTGCGGCCAGGGAGGCAGCCAGCAACCCCCTGCGGCATCTGCTGCCGTGGGGTGTGGAAAAAGGTGCGGCTGCGAGGAAGCAACTGCCCGCTGGGGAGCAGAGTCAAGCCAGAAGAAAACAACCTCCCGCTGAGGAGGGGAGGAGCTGTGCCCCGACGGGCAAAGAAGAAGGAAAGCAGCATTGCTGCTAACTCCAGGAGGTGAGTGCCTGCAAGCGGAAACACCTTCCTGAGTGATGCCGCTGCCAGAGCGCTCACTGTGATCCTTGGCCCGGCGGCGACATGAAAAGAAGTGCTCTGGTCAGGAGCGTGGCAACAGTGCTCCAGCAGGAGCAGAGGGGAGAACCGTCAGAGCCCCCCCACTATGACCCCGGGCCCAGCAGTGAAAGAAAGTGAAGCACTCGCGAGATCCCGGGCCGCGGACGGTGTGTGTGACTGTGCTCCGGTAGGAGCAGAAATAAAAAAATAAAAAAGATGCATGCTCCCTGCCAGAGCTGATAGAACAGATGGCTCTCCAAAAGCCGGACCATGGGGCGGGACATAGAAGGATGTGCTCCGGTCTGGAGCAGGGAAAGAAGTGCTGCCCCCTGTGGTAGAAATCGCTCTGTGGTCTGGTGGCCACGCAATCCCTGCTTGTTTCCCTGTCCATCATGGTTCCATTTTCTCTTTCTGTTGCATGTGAGAAATGAGGAAGAAAGGAGGAAGAGAGGTTGCTGCCAGAGCAGAAGGGAAGAGGTGTGCACTCCCCTGCCTGGGGGGAGATGTCCAGATGGCATCATTGTTGGGTTAACAGTGCCCCCACTACCACATGTATCCTGGCCAACCCAGTACCCGCAAGGAGCAGTGGCCTCAGCACTTTGTCTTGAAAGTAGACCCGACACTCAGCCACTACAGTCACCCACCCTACTTGCCTCTCCTACAAGTGGCCCAACACAATGCCACGGAAGCCACCCTGACTGCCTGCCCTATAGATAGCCCCAGCACCGGGCCACTACAGTCACCCAGTTTGCCCTACAGGTGGCCTCCACACCGTGCCACGAATGTTCCTGACTGCCTGCCACTAATGTCACCCTGCATGCCATGCCATCGAAGGACCAGGCTAACATGGGCTTGGGGGAGATACCTGCCGGACCCTCTGAGTTCAGCCAACAACTTGACAAAACCATGCAGCCCTGGCCCCCCAATGCCAAGGAGCAGTGCAACGGGCAAGGTATGGGTTTCAGATCATCATGAGTGCTTGTGCACCCTCCTGCACCCCTGGAGGAAAGAGATACGCTTGACTGGGGGAACATCGCTGAAGAAGGGAGTGAGTGATGTCCTGTCACCCCGTGCTCTATCAACAGCACATGGAGCAGCCTCGACGCCCTCCGATCAGCGTCTCGCTGCCCTGCCCTGAACATAAAGGGACTATGCCGATGTGGCCGCTGGTACCCACCAGGTGCGGCTTTGCCGGTCCTGAACAGTACCATCAATGGACCTGGACCCAGGGAAGTGACTCCTGAACGGACACTGATGGAAAATTAACTGGTCTCCTGCAGTCCTGCAATTGCATAAAGAGGACTCAGTAAACTTGTGTGTTTTGATGCTTTAAACCTTCATAGTAGCTACATGCGTAAAGTGGTCTCAGTAAAGAACAATAATGTGAAGCTGTGATCCCGCAGTTACTATGAGTGCATATAGTGCCAGCCACCAACCATGGTGTCTTTTTCAGTAGTTGCAGTTTCAAACCCCAGGTTAATAAAGGGTTTTGTAAACTGTGGTAGAACTGCCTAGATTCTACAGGCAGTTCACCGACCACGACTGTCACCTGCTGAGTATGTTTAGAATGGGTTAGTATATGATATGTTTGTAACTACCTGAGTTAGCTATGTATGTGTCAGTGGCATATCCTTTTTTCTGTCTACCCTGCAATTTCTAAAGTGATAAATACTTTGTCGTTCTGTAACGGATGGGATTCATGTATGTCTCAGCAATGTTTGTTTTGTTCCTTATGAAAAAGGAGGAGTGTTATGTATGACCCTCCCATGTGTATTGCCCCTTTAAGGGGATGTGTCCCTCCCACGTGTATTGCCCCTTTAAGATGGGCCATGACTAGCAAATAAAAGGAGCCCCTGCAGGCACGTGCAGCAGAACGACTGCAGACTCCAACCATGGAACATCTGTGTCGGTCTCCCATTGTGGGCCTGCAGGCCTACACCATGTGATCACGGTCCTGCGGCCCGGGCCTGCAGGCTCCATGCTGTGTGACCACAGCCCTGCAGGTCATTGCTGGTCTGGGCCCCCCAGACCAGCCTGGTGCCCAGGGTCCAGCCCCGGCACCCACCATCCTGGATGATCCAGGCATCCATGGTGCTCCGGCGCCCAGGCTGTGGCACACAGCCTCTCAGGGCCCTGCCCTGCACCACATCCGTAAAACCGGGGTGACCCCAGCACCAATGAGGCCTGCCGCATGACCGCCGCCCCCCACAACATGCAGGACAACAGCTTAATCCCTGTAAGAATAAATAGTCCACATGTAGTGAGTAACCGAGGAGCTGTGGTCCTAACTCTCCGAGCTCCCACTACAGAAAGCTAGCTCATCTTCTCTGTTACCCCTTTGCGCATCCTCACTCTACGGCACTGATCCAGACAGATGCACGCAAGCTTGACCCCTGTAATCCTCCTCCTCTTTCAAACCTAATTCAGGGTCGGGCTGGGGCATAAAATTGTCTCGAACATCAATGAAAAAGTGGCCCACAATTGCAAATGGCAATTCATTCCTTTTGTGACAGACTGAGTAGTACCCAAGGGGGAGGTTTTGATATAAATTGTGAATTTTAAAGAATATGTATTAAGTAACACAGGGCAAAACTACTAGCCGCATAGTGAAGTAACTTATCAAACTGACCAACATGGGCCAAAAACGTGACCCACTTTGATGCAAAAAAACTGGCCCACACTAGCATTTTGAGTTTTGTGGTTCGAGCATTGCCCTATAGGCCAGTCCGGGCCTGACCTAATTGTTCAGATATTGTGCCTGCCTGTTCTTAGGTCATCTCTGTAGTCATTTTGAGGCAGGTTATTGAGTGCACATTGTGTCCCTCTGGACCCGAGATCGAAGTGAGCGAGAGCAGTCTGAGCGCAGTGTCACTACTTTTATTTATTACTGTTAACAGTTCCACTACTTTTGAAACCATATTCACCATTCCGGAACTGTACTTTTTGAAAGTAAAGCATACTTCTTCCCTTTACCTTACTCTAAGAAGGAATCACTCCTCAGACTCCATCTCCCACTGATTTTTGGAAAACTTGTCAAGTTATCATCTCAGGTAAACTACTGAGAGAACATAGTTACTAAAGGTCCATGCCATTGTCAAGGGATACTATATACTTTCTGATGTTTTTCTCCTGGAATGGCCAGATTTCACAGCACTATTCTGTGTTGACCGATGTCTTTCTCGTCTGATGAGAACAAAGATTTGAAATGTTATATTGAGGTAGTGACGATGTCACAATCACAGGCTCACTCAGACCGTATTAGTGCTGACGATCTTGTACTTTATTTTGACATGTTTGAGCCAAGAAATGTAGGACCTAGATCGAATCAGTGGATGGAAAAATTTGACTTGTACTTTATAGAAGTGCTTTATATGGAAAAAAGACATGCATGTACTCAACACGCTATGAAGCCGGACATTCAGTCGCAGCGCTTTTGCCACCGGCCGTTCTGGTAAGCACCTTGGACATAGGTCCCGTTTAGACACACCCTTTTGTTTTCACGCAATGCCCAGTGAGATTAAATGATGTGCCAAGGATTGCACACTTTTGTAAAGCAGTGTATCTAAAATCCGTTAACACAAATCTGCAATTTGGTTTTATGCATTGTGTTAAGAAAGTTTGAATATCTATATTAAATTAGATTTTCTTTTTTGCGTTTAAAACTCGCAGACATCCTAGCTGTAAAATAAGCTTATTATTGCGCGCTTTCGTTGCCTGATAAGAAATGTGGTCGGTAAGTGGGGCTGTGTGCGAGCTTTCAGTCGAAAACGTTCCATCACAATCCAATTACTTAAACATTTACATATTAGAAGAGGCACTGCTAATAATAACAGAAACATCTTAAAAAGTCGTTTCCCAGGCTTTCCAAATCAATCCCTGCTGCAGTTCTCTTCCTTCAGCTCGTCTTCGATTCTTTCGTTCCAGTGGTGGACTCTGCTTTCCAAGTCCCAGAGACTTGCTTTTAAACAGTTTTCCCCCATTCATTCCAGCCTGGCTGTCACTCACACAGCAGGGTGGCTGTCCTTGACGGACAGCCAGCCGGCCAATCCCGCCAGAGTGCATTGAGGTCTCCTAGGTGACTAAGCACAGAGAGATGAGAGTTTCGGGCACCTCCTTCACATCCTGTCCACCCCAGACACCCTGGCACCGGAGGAGGGCTTCAGCACTGAAGCCTGTCAAAGGCCAATGAACAAAGGGACCAAACCTGGTTTGGCGTGCAGAGACAAACACAAGAAGAACCTTTCCTAAAAGAAATGGTGTAAAAAGTTGACCGGAGTCTGTTTTTACAGGTTCTGGCCACCATTTTGAAAAACATGGCTGACCCGATTTTTTGCTACCGTTGCTCGCGGTCGGGAAAAATCATGGTAGTTTGATCTAAACCACTACCACCAGCCATTTAAAGAGGGAAAGGGTAACATTTGACTGTTAGATGAGTGTTTTGACTCAGGGGAAGCTAGGCAACCCCTCCAGCACTCTATAGGAAGATAGTGCGTGCTGGGTCTGTAAATTTAAAGAGACTAGTAAAGTCAATTTAACTTTACATGCTCTGGTAGACAGTAGTCAGTCCCAGAGTAGGTGTTTAAACCTTGGAAAGTCTGAAAGACATCCCTGTGCCACTGCACTGAAGGTGCTTTGTGACATACAGAAAAAGATGATGCCTATGGATTTGTTTTAAAACTCCATAACCAAAGAACACAAAAGTAAAACACCCATCAAAATACATGGAAGAGTGGGGAAAAAAGGCTCTCACTCATCCCAGGTAAAAAAATAAAATCTTAGAAATCGAGCAAAGTTGCTGGGGGTCTCAAAAGGTAAGGGAAAATAACACATTTTGAGAACTCTCCCTAACACCTGGTGTAAGAGATGCTATCTATAATCTCCCAGGTGATCGTGCAGGCAGGTTTGATAATAATGGCAGTTCAATCAACCTACGTTGAAATCCTATGGGCACAACTTCTCTGTCAAGGGCATGCAGACGGTCCCTAATAAAGCTACAGCTTCGACACTAACAGCTCCTCGGGAAGAGCTATCTTCACTCAGGTCATTCATGGAAATGGCCAACCATTGGAAATGTTAAAATCCTGGTCCTATTACACTCTGTTCCCTTAGGAAAGTGGGACGAGCATAGACTGATGACTACTGACACACTCTACAGGTCATTACCGACTACGTAGCTGATGCAGAGCACATGGAATCAATTGAACCATTGTTCCATACAAACGTCACAGTGGATGCCAGTCCAGTGGGGCAGCGTGCCATCTTGGCTCCACATGAAACCAGCAGTGATGCACCCCAAATGATTATTGTGTGATTCTTTGTTCGGTCTCCAGGCACTATATGCGGCCTTTAATGAGACCAAGGCGACTTGTTTATCTTATTTCTTTTAGCATTTATAAAGCAGAGCAAACCCACAGGCATCAGGGCGCTGATTACAAAAATACAGGCAACACAGAACATCACAGACAACAAACAGATCTGTGGGCCGGAAAAACAGGACATGGGCTACACACTCATGCAAGTACCGACGTTCTTTACTATGATCAGGGGCTTGGATAAGGAGATCAGTGTCATTTTATAGTACCTGTGTGGATATAGTACCTGCAACAGGCGTGAACCAGGGGCACACTCCCGGTTTCGCCACCTGTGAAGAATCAAAGTCAGAAAAATCTCAATAAAGAGTTCCTTTTACAAGTGTACTTAAAACTTCTCTCAGACTAAACTTTATCTTACAGTAATAAAAGGCCAGATGTAGTTTTTTGTCCGATGCAGTCATGCGCAGCAGAGGCTGCCTGCGTCGCCTCTCACCGCTAGAGGGAGCTGTTGCCTAAGGAATATACTGCATTCTTTTCTCCAACACAACTTTGGCCCGTGTCCACAGGCATTTCCACTAGTATAGAATAAATAAATAAATAACAGTCCAAACTGTGCTTAATGGTACATTCAATTCATAGCAAACAAGTCTTATATTGAAAGTGTCGGGGGGAAATTCTCCCGGGGTCGGCTGAGCCGTCTGCGGACCTCCGGGCAGGGAGGCCCCAACTCCTCCCGTGTATCCCAAAAAATGAGTATGAGGCACACGCAAGAAGCAAGGTGGTTCTGCTGTTTATTGAACAAACGGCAGGGATGGGTCAAGGAACGTACGCGTCCGTCCTGACTCTCTCTCTTCATCATAGGCTCGCAGGCCCTTTTTACCTTAGTATGACGCGCTACTTGCGTCACCTTGGAAAGTTAGCAAAAAACCTATCGCCACTCTGGATTGGTTCCTCGAGTGGTAGGGTTAGTATAGCATACGTATAGAGAGCGATATTAGTGGGTGAGTGTTAGTCAGGTGGTATACTTGGGTTGTCCCTTCAATTCGATACATGAAAATTGTTACATGAAGACCCCTGAGGATTGGCTAATGTTAATGGCGTCAGTGATAAGGGCCTCATGTTCTGATTGGTCCATTCGCGAGCCCCCAATCTGGGACCATCGCTGTTCCCAGCTCGCGGTGCACCTGTCATTTGCAACAATGTTTCACTATGGGTATGTGCAGACAATGTGAAGATTTATTCATATGCCGGAAGGCCGACTACTCCCACCGCTGCAGATGTCCTTTGAGACGCTTAATTGTATCTGCCTGAGTCTTGAAGCGGGGAATCCAGGTGTCTCCCTCCTCCCGGGCCTGGCACCCTGTCAGGTTCGGCTTGGTCACGTGAGGTGGGACCGTGGTTGAGGCAGAATTCTGCACAATTAATATTGCATTTTCCACTGTGTGCCTGGCTTAATTGCAGGTGTGACGTTGGCGTCGGCTTGTGGCATGCGAGTTAGCAACATTGTGCCCTTGACTGTCTGCTTTCGCCGGGCTCATTCTGCGGGATCAGCAACTGTACTCTTGCTCATTCAATGTTCATGGAGACTCTTGCTTGAGGCCTACTTGGGCCTGGTGTATAGGTAGAGCCGTTTGATACACAGGCGCTTTAGGTTATGGTATCATATTGCTTTATCCCCAGTATCGTGTCTTCATTATGCTTTTCATTATTGCGCATGGGTTTAGGAGAAGCGTGAGCAAGCTTTTAGATGAGTTCATTGTGCGTCTTGCGTTTCTGCATTTTGAGAAGCCTATGTGAAAAATAATAAAGATGCGCGTCTGTGGGTGTGTCCGTCACCTACGTCATAGCACTGAGTATGTTCTTCGTGTGGATTGGTGTGGGAGTGTCCAGTGTGTATGTTGCACGGGTATCCTGGCCGTTGGCTGGGTCGTCATGGCATCTCTAACGATGTGTTGAGTTAGTGCTAGATGATTCAGTCGAGTCCCTCCATGCCGCAGGCGTCGGCAAGGGTATGGCAGGCTGGCGTGCACGCGGGAGGGCACATCCGTATGTTCTTGTACCAGGGTATTTGGTCGTCTGGTAGATGGGCAAACTCCTCTCGTGGCGGGTGCCTGGGCCGTGATCCTCTAGGCCAAGGGCTTGGTTCGGCTTGGTCACGTGAGGTGGGACCGTGGTTGAGGCAGAATTCTGCACAATTAATATTGCATTTTCCACTGTGTGCCTGGCTTAATTGCAGGTGTGACCTTGGCGTCGGCTTGTGGCATGCGAGTTAGCAACATTGTGCCCTTGACTGTCTGCTTTCGCCGGGCTCATTCTGCGGGATCAGCAACTGTACTCTTGCTCATTCAATGTTCATGGAGACTCTTGCTTGAGGCCTACTTGGGCCTGGTGTATAGGTAGAGCCGTTTGATACACAGGCGCTTTAGGTTATGGTATCATATTGCTTTATCCCCAGTATCGTGTCTTCATTATGCTTTTCATTATTGCGCATGGGTTTAGGAGAAGCGTGAGCAAGCTTTTAGATGAGTTCATTGTGCGTCTTGCGTTTCTGCATTTTGAGAAGCCTATGTGAAAAATAATAAAGATGCGCGTCTGTGGGTGTGTCCGTCACCTACGTCATAGCACTGAGTATGTTCTTCGTGTGGATTGGTGTGGGAGTGTCCAGTGTGTATGTTGCACGGGTATCCTGGCCGTTGGCTGGGTCGTCATGGCATCTCTAACGATGTGTTGAGTTAGTGCTGGATGATTCAGTCGAGTCCCTCCATGCCGCAGGCGTCGGCAAGGGTATGGCAGGCTGGCGTGCACGCGGGAGGGCACATCCGTATGTTCTTGTACCAGGGTATTTGGTCGTCTGGTAGATGGGCAAACTCCTCTCGTGGCGGGTGCCTGGGCCGTGATCCTCTAGGCCAAGGGCTTGGTTCGGCTTGGTCACGTGAGGTGGGACCGTGGTTGAGGCAGAATTCTGCACAATTAATATTGCATTTTCCACTGTGTGCCTGGCTTAATTGCAGGTGTGACCTTGGCGTCGGCTTGTGGCATGCGAGTTAGCAACATTGTGCCCTTGACTGTCTGCTTTCGCCGGGCTCATTCTGCGGGATCAGCAACTGTACTCTTGCTCATTCAATGTTCATGGAGACTCTTGCTTGAGGCCTACTTGGGCCTGGTGTATAGGTAGAGCCGTTTGATACACAGGCGCTTTAGGTTATGGTATCATATTGCTTTATCCCCAGTATCGTGTCTTCATTATGCTTTTCATTATTGCGCATGGGTTTAGGAGAAGCGTGAGCAAGCTTTTAGATGAGTTCATTGTGCGTCTTGCGTTTCTGCATTTTGAGAAGCCTATGTGAAAAATAATAAAGATGCGCGTCTGTGGGTGTGTCCGTCACCTACGTCATAGCACTGAGTATGTTCTTCGTGTGGATTGGTGTGGGAGTGTCCAGTGTGTATGTTGCACGGGTATCCTGGCCGTTGGCTGGGTCGTCATGGCATCTCTAACGATGTGTTGAGTTAGTGCTGGATGATTCAGTCGAGTCCCTCCATGCCGCATGCGTCGGCAAGGGTATGGCAGGCTGGCGGGCACACGGGAGGGCACATCCGTATGTTCTTGTACCAGGGTATTTGGTCGTCTGGTAGATGGGCAAACTCCTCTCGTGGCGGGTGCCTGGGCCGTGATCCTCTAGGCCAAGGGAGAGAGGGGATTGGTGGGAGCCTTTTCTTCCATTCTCCCACTTCAGTCCCCCCTCTGGTCGACTTGTCGACCACAAACATATCCTTTTCCTTATCTCCTCTCACCCTCCATATTTTAGTTACTCCTCCCAAATGTCCATAGTGGTTAACATGATCTTCAAATGACCAATACATATATACACATGTTCCTCCAGGTGTGCAGTATACCCACTTTCCTATGTAGCTCCTTGGGTTTCTTGGGTTTTCGAGCTTCACAGATGGTGGGTCCAGATGGTTGGTGATGATCTGGTTGCGCAACTTTTCTCTCTCTTTTATTATTATTCCAGTGTGTTGGCCATCATCTGCTGGCATCAAGGGGTGCATACCAACCATTTCGATCATTTCGTCAGTGGTGCGTGTCTTCCGGGCCTTCCAAAATCTTATCAAGATCAGTGCAGCTCCAGCCAAAATAATGCACCCAACTATAATCTTCAGTCCGTCTGACAACCAAGATGGCATCCATGACCATAATATTCAAAACCAGCTCTCATCCTTTTTCACACCTTTACTTTCATCCATCATCTTGGAGTGCATCTGGGCCAATTGTGATACTGCTTCTGTCAGTGTACCATTGTCAGCATCGTTAGCAGGGATGAATGTGCAGCATGATTGTCCTATCTTTGCGCAAACTCCTCCTTCCATTGCTGTGAGGAGGTCCAGTACATATCTGTTCTGTAGTGCTACCATCCTCACTGCTCGCAGTTCTTCTTTTATTGCGTTGAATCCATTTACTGTAGAATTAATTGTCATCATTAGTTCCCACCTAGTTATCTGGAGCCATTTTGCGTTTGCGTAAGCCTGTAGTCCCGGATGTATTATTGAGGAGAAGAACATTGCTGCTCTGCTGAATAGTCTGTGTTCTGGTGGGATTGAAGAGAGTGCTGTTTCCGATCGTCCCCATAGGTAATTTCCTGTCAGAGGTTCTCCTTGTCTCTTCTTCCTATTCAGGACAGAATTGTTGCCGCTGTTTTGGTTCTCTGGCTCCTTTTGAGTGTGTACAGATCTCTTCTTCCTCTTGTTTCCTTCATCCATTTTGGGAAAGCTTGCCACATTCACATGTTTCTGGGGCACCACTAGTGATGGTACATTGACGTGTACCATTGTGCATATACCATTCCACAGAGGGGGCAGTGTGTGGTATGCCTTGTTTCCGCAGGCCCAGTAATGGTCCATTACCACTGCTGTTCCTGCTCCCCCCTCAGGTAACTCTGTCACACTTGCACAGTTGGTGTTGTATCCCACGTCCACTTCTCCTTTATGTTGGTAGCATACCTTAGGCGCAGTCAGCGGGAGTATTGTTATTGGGTCTTCATCCTTCTCTAACCATGTTAGCATGGGTACGTATTTGACCCAAGTCATCCAACATCTGTCGTTGTGTTCAACAATACTCTTAGTATCCTCTCTCGTTACCATGTTGCTGCCAGCCACTCCTATGTTCCATTTGTCACCCAGGTACACCTTCACTGTTATTATTATCAGTGGTCTCTGCCAACATCCTTGTTTACCAGGGACTTCAGTGGCGTACCAATCACATGGTAGGTACTGTAATATTACTTTCTTTGTTTCTCCTTTTTCAGGGCCGCTTGTTATGTATTTGAATGCCTCAGCGTGTAAACTGGCCTTGTTGTAACTCAAGTAAACCTTGAGGAAATTGTTTTCGTACGGGTATGTGTCTCGTGTTTTCCATACCAGGTGCACCGTGTTCACTTGGAATCTCCCTTTCGTTTGGAACAGTGTCAAGTATATTATACATCGTGCTGTTTTTTCATCAATTTCCGTGGCAACGAAAGTTCTGGAAGCGCTCATGGCGTATGGGATCAATGAGCAGACATAGCAGCTGTCTTCCGTTGTCTGCTTACCTATTTGGGTCATGTGTTGGTACCACATGTTATTCGAGACGTGTGCTGAATCTTGTATGTAGTTGTCAATACCTTTACGGTCTGAGTATGTGCTGCGTTTAACTCTATTTCCCTTGTGTGGGATTTTGCTAGTACCACCTGACGTAACACCTGTTGCAGCCGGGGGTGGAGGTATATTAGATTTGGGAACAGCCAAAATATTGATGGCACAACTGTTCTGCCATACAGAGGCAGCCAAGAACCCGGTGATCATCAAGATCCCTATCATTTTTATTACAGATGCTAATCTCACCGGCATTTTTGCTCTTACCTTGCTGCAGTGCGGCAGCTAATTCTTGCGACATTAAAGTTGCCCGCCTGAAAATTCTCAATATGCTCGTTATTAGTGTTAGTTGTTGTTTTCAAGCTCTCCCTATCAGGTAGTCGTTCAGTGCCCAGGCGAAGAGCTGTTCCCACGCCAATCTAAGTGATCTATCTCTTAGGACAGGCAAGTAAGGGTGGAGATGGGGCATTGATTGTACTATGGCCAAGAGAAATGCCGCGTAGTAGACACGTACCCTCCTTCTTTTTAGGTACTTTGGCCTTTTTATGTGATGGACAAATTGGTGTGATAATTCTTCAGGGTAGTTATCGTCTGAGGGTAGCATCTACTCCTGGGCAGTGAACCTTGTTAGTTATTTATATTCTTGGCAGTACAATAATACCCGGTACCTGCATGTGCGAGAGAAAAAAGAAGAGAGAACATTCAAGTGTTTACAAGTGTATATGTGCAAAACAATGTCCTTCAAATGTCCTTCAGTTGGGTTATTCAGGCAGGGGGCTTAGGGCTCAACTGGCGGAAGTCACTTTACTCTTTGATCGTGTGACCATGGGGTGGGCGGTGTGGGAATTACCCTTCTCTATGCCAGTAGTTGTCTCTGGGGAATCAGGGGGGTGGTAGGGTAGGGGGACACTTGGGTCGTTAGCTGTGGTAAAAGTCTCTTCCTCCGTGGGAGACGCTGTTGCTGTTCTTCCAATGGCCCTGTCGGTGACGCTAGGGCGGGTCTGGAGTTTGCAGATCTTTACGTCGTGTAGATGATTCCAGGCACGTTTGTCCTGTAGCTTTACTGCTCTCGTTGATACTTCCTCTACCAGGTGGGGGCCAGTGAAGCGTGGGCTGTTCCACTTTCTGTTGAAATTGCGGAGTAGTACGTGGTCACCTTTAGCAATTTTGCACAGTTTTCCCTTTTCCAATTCTTTATCCGCGTCTTCTTGTTGATCACTCTTAGACCCGCCCCGCGTGCGCTCGAGCTGTTGAGACACAAACACCACACTAGTAATCAAGGAAGACACATATTGGTACATTTCATCACCAAGAACAATTGCTGTATTTTCATAGCCTGTGAATGCTCTTGATGTAGGCGTTAGAGGAAGGCGCATTTGTCGTCCTGTCACCACCTCGTGAGGGGTGAGGTGGTGATCGGAGCCTGGTCTATTCCTTAGCTCAAATAGGGCTAGCGGAAGGCAATACAGCCAACTTTTCTTTGTTGTCTGCTGTATCTTTGCAATTGCTTCCTTCAGTAGGCCATTCAGGCGTTCGCATATACCGTTGGCCTGCGGGTGATATGCACAGGCAAATTTATGCTTGATATTCAGTAAGGATGTGTTGTGTTGGAACATTTAATTAGCGAAATGCGGACCATTATCTGACCGCAGTACCTCGCACACTCCCCACCTGGGGAAAACCTCCCTCACTAGAAATTTAGCTGCTCTGAATGCATCTGGGTGTGAGCAGGGTCCTGCCTCAATCCACCTGGAGAATGGGCATACTACTACAATCATATACCTATTTCCTTGACATACGTTGATCATATCAACATAGTCAATATGGATGTGCATGAAGGGTCCCTCAGGCCGGGGTATAGTACCTTTTATCACCTTCAGCGTGTGACCGGCCGTGAACTGTTGACATGTGAGACAATTGCTGATAAAATTCGTCACATGGGAATCTAACTCGGGACAGAACCAATCTTCCCTAATTCGTGCTGCGATAACTTCCTTGCCTGTGTGGGCTGGGTGGTGGAGTTGGCTCAGGGCGGTGTTCAATAGTGCCAATGGCATTACCATCTTTCCAGTGTTACCCTGGCGCCATAGTGCGTCCGTTGGTGACATTGTACATCCTCTTCTTACCCATATTTCTTTTTCTGCCATTGGTGCAGCCGCTTGTAGCTCCATTATCTGTGTGGCTGGGAGATGGGTGTATCCTTCTCTTATCAACATCTCCTTAGCTATTCCCCTCCCTCTCCCTCTCTCTGACTCTGGGGGGTTCCATATCTCACCAAAATATGCAGCATACTTCGCATGTGCGTCAGCTGCTGCATTCCCTTTTGAGATATGATCTTCTCCATTGGTGTGTGCGGTACATTTGACTAAAGCTAATTCTTGGGGGTCATTTATTACTTCAATTAGTTCAGCCAACAAGAGAGCATGTTGCACTGGGGTGCCGTCAGCTCTCCTAATCCCTCTTCTCCTCCATTTGGACAATCCGGAGTGGACAGTAGACGTGACATATGCGCTGTCACAATATATAGTCACTCGTTTGTCGAAACTTTCCTGCCAAGATCAGTGCAACCAATTTGGCTGCTTGAGCAGAGTAATGCTGTGGTAATTGTACACATTTCATCGCCACACACACCGGTTCCTCTGTCATTTTTACCACTGCTGCCCCAGTTCTCCTTATCCCATCACTTTGGTCTATCGTTGAGGACCCATCAATGAACAAGAGCTCACCTCCATCTAGTGCGTTCTCTTCAACCTTTCTAGTACACGAGTACATTTCGGTAGTCTGCGTACAATCGTGTGCATAATCTCCTTCCTCAATTACTTCTGCTATAAACCTTGCAGGGTTAACCGTGCTGCATCTAACAATTAATAGTTCTGGTCTAGATAAGATGATCTCATAACCTGACGCCCTCTGCGTGGTTAGTGTGGACTTAGGCTTGTTCAATATTGCAAATAGTGCATGTTCCACAAATAGTGTGGTTGAGCACCCCATTGTGATTGTAGATGCTTTCTCTACCGCAAAGGCAGCTGCGGCGAGACCTTGTTCGCACGGGAAATGTCCTAACATCACAGGATCCAAGTGACCACTGTAAAACGCTACTGGTTTGTAGCCCATGCTTGTTTTTTGAGCCAACACTGCTTTCATTACTGCTGAGTCGCAATGTGAAAATATAAAAAATTGTCGTTCATAATCTGGGGTGGCCAGCACCGGAGCAGTTGATATTGCATCTTTCAGTTCATCAAAAGCCTCTTTCATTTCCATTGTCCACCCCAACTTTTTCTCCCCTTTGTTAGCTTCTTTTAATGCCTCAAGTAGGGGTCTTATGTATGAGCTGTAATCAAATACCCAGGCTCTACAGTAGTTGCACAATCCCAGGAACTGCTGCAGTTCCCTCACTGTGTGGGGCGGCGGCGTTTTTGAAATAGCCTGTGCTCTTTGTGGTGCAATCTTTCTCCCATATTGAGATATGAGCTGACCGATGTAAAGTACCTGTTCCTGACAGTACTGTAACTTCTCCTTGTCTACTTTGTAACCCTTTTCAGCCAATACCGTCAGCATCTTCAATGAGTCCTCTCTACATCTTCTTTCGCTTGTGCTGCAAATTATTATGTCATCAACATACTGCAACACTGTGCTTTCCACTTCAATGTTACCCAAATCCATCTGTATTACCCTGTTGAAGATTGAGGGTGACTCGCAGTAGCCTTGTGGCAATCTGGTGTGTTTCCACTTTGTGTTCCTATACGTGAAGCTTGTCAGATCTTGTGAGTCTGGGTGCAGGGGTATTGAGAAAAAGGCATTTTTTAGGTCTATCACTGTAAATCCTGATGCCTCTGCTGGAATGCCGCACAATACTGTGGCCGGGTTCGCTGCTATGGGGTATTCTGCTTCCACTATGTTGTTCAAGGGCCTGAGGTCCTGTATGAAGCGCCAAGACCCCCTTTTGGCTTTGCGCACTGGGTATACAGCTGTGTTACATGGTGATTCTGATGGTACCAATATGCCACTATTTATAAGGGCCGTTATTGTTTCATATATGCCCTCATCTGCCTCTTTTGATAGTGGGTACTGTTTCACTCTGGGGAGTATGGCACCTTTTTTCAATTTTATTCTTACTCCCCCTATACTTTTTATACACCCCACGTCATAGGGACTAGTAGTCCATAATGATGTCGGTACCTTTGCCATATCCTCCTCAAAGAAGGGAGCTGGGGTGGATGTGGGTGCTTCAAGTGCCATTGCAATTTTGTGTGCCACTTGTTTGTACGTCACTCTAAGCCATATCTCTACACTCATCATAAACACCATTTCACCTTCTTCCTTTTCTTCTGAGAAGAGCTCCTCATCTGACACCTGGGTGAGTCTACATCCCTCTGCTGGTGCTATCACTGCCCTCCATGCTCTCCCTTCTCCGTCATGGGCGTGTACTGCAATGTAATCAGCAGTTGCTATAATGCTCTCTATGTTCACTGCAATCACCTTTCCTTCTGGTTCATTGGCTGGTGTTTCTGGTCTAAACAAATAGGCTGCTGGCCTCCTCCAGATCTTTCCTTCAATTCCTGGCATCCATGCAAAAGCCATGTCTGTCCCGTACTGGAACAGTTCACCATCTACTGGCTCAGCCCTAATCACTGTCTGTCCACAGTATGCTTGCATAATTTGTTGTGCAGTGAGCATGTTAATTCCTGGAGTGGAGCAGACTATGCCGTCCTCCGTAAAGGAGATTGTCATATTCAACCTGCTCATTATGTCTCTCCCCAGTATGTTTACTGGTGAGGCCCTAGAATATAAAAGCGGGACTGACATGTCATAATCCCCAATCGATAAGGGAATGTTATCAGTAAAGGGAACCAATCCCTTAGCCCCAGAAAATCTTTGGGTGTTCATGGCTTCACCTGACATCTTAAATTTACCTTCCCTTATGCAAGACCGGGTCGCTCCGGTGTCGACAAGGAATGATAATATTTTGTCACCTATCGTTACCTCTATGCGTGGTTCCTCCGCACTATTAGGTGTTACCGACAGGATGGGACACACCAAGGCCGTCTGTGGGCTGTCCTATTGAGGGTATAATGATTGACCACTTCCTGTGTAAGGGTTGTGTCCCAGGACCGTCACCCTTCCCAGTTGCGTTTGCTGTAGTTGTGTATTGGTAGAGGTTATGTTATGGTCTTGGATTTGGGCAGGTTGCTGTGCTTGCTGTACTTGGGGTTGTTGTGTCATTGCTACCTGTTGTTGTGGCAGCGAATATGTCTGTGGCTGTTGTTGTGTTACTGGTTGTTGCTCCCCATTTCCCCGTTGCCATATCTGCTGTTTCTGGATGCCCTGCTGTTCCTGTGTGGGCCCTTGTTGTCCCTGTTCACTCCATGATGGTGTGCCTGGTCTCACTCTACACGTGCGTGACATGTGCCCTACTAATCCACAAATCCAACACACCAGTGGTTCCCTGTTCTGCCATGGAAAGCTTCCTGGGTTGTCCTGGTATACTGGTTGCACGGTGGGGTAGAAATTTCGAAATCCTCCCCCCTGCTGTTGTGTGCTATATCCGTATCCTCTCCCCCTCATTATTCCTCCCCTTCCCCTGTTGTAATTATAATACCCAGCTCCTGGCGTTGAGTATCCTCCTCCCATGTTAGTCGTGTATGGTTGGAGTGGCGGCAGCTGTTGTGTTACAGTCTGTGATGATTGTATTTGGGAGGGATCTTGTGCAGCTACTACTTGTGCGGTGTTTTGAGTCATTGTTGCAGGTGTAGTTATTAGTGCACCTTCCATTGTATATTTAGTAAGTTTTTTCTGTACTAATTTAGCCTCTTCCGTTTTCCTATCGTCTTCCTTTTGCTTCATTTTTTCTTGCCATGTCCTACAATGATGCACTATTGTCAGTTGTATTTCTGGCCATGCTTTTGCTTCCATCCCCACTACTTTCTTCAGTTGTTTCTGGACTGCTTCTGGGAGCCCTTGTACTAGTATATGATAGAATATTGCTGGTGTCTTGTCCCATTGTTCTCTAGTTTCCATACGCCACTTCTCTTGAATTTCCTGGATATAATCAACAGGATGTTCGTTCTCACGCATCTTGCATGAGGTAATAGCTCCTATGTCTGATGTGTCCGGGTACTGTACCCTCAGTGCCTGCCATGAAGCATGTCTGCAGTTTGCGAATGGTGCCCCATCGTGTGATGTGTTTGTTATTGTGACCCCGGGGAAGCCTGCTCTCTTCCAGATGTCATCTGCTGCATCCCCTAATATTGATATTAGAAGGCCCTTTACATCCCCCACTGCCAATTTCTGTCCTGCAGTGTGTTTTTCCATTTCATATATCCATTTTCCCGCACCTCCACTTAATGATGGGAGCCTGCACTTTATATTTTCCTTGTCTGCATGCTTCCAGGGGACATATTGTGGTCTAACCCCTCCCTTTTCCAGAAGTGGCATTAGGTTGTGTCCTTGTTGGCCCTTTGGGTCCCACACAATCGAATCCGTACACCCCTCCTCTTCTTCCCTGTCTTCTACATCGTCAATGGAGTCCATACTTCCCATGCTCGTAACTGTTTCTCCTCCATCTCTTCCCTTTCTTTTGCCATTTCCTTTATTTAATGTGGGCGTGTGTATTCGTACTTCCTGCCTGCGTCCAGGGAGGTCTCTAAGCCTGCCTGCATAGGGTGTTAGTTCGTGTGTGAAGGGCGCGAGCTTAGATGGGCATGTTGCACGTAATGAACGTGAGGTAGTGGAGCATGTGGGACGGGATGGTGACGGTGTAGTTGCACGTGTCTGCCTTTCCGCTATTCCTTGCTCTTCCTCCTCACTTCCCTCCAGTTCTTCCTTTCTCCTGCAGATCCATGGTGATTCTCCGTTTGTCCAGGTGATGTATAATTTATCTAAGCTTTCCCTCTCACTCTTTCTCCCTTCCTTCTCTATCCCTTCTCCTTCCTCACTACAAAAGTCCTCCATTAATGGCAACCCCAAATCTATCTTTTTCCCCTTAATCGTCACTGTTCTTAAGTCTATTAGATCCGTTCCTCCCTTGTCTTCATTGCCAATTGCTTCCCTTTGTGCTGAGGTTGTTGCTACTTCTGTGTCTCCGTATACATACCTCCTTACTTCACTCCCCCTCCCCGTTCTTCTCTTTCCCCTTCATTTTTCTCCGCTATTTCTCTATCAATTTCCTCTCTTTTCCTTTTCAATTCTTCCATTACTTCAATACTCATCTTTTCCATTATCCTTTCTTCTTCTTTCTTCTTTTCCCATTTCGATCTTTCCTGCTCTAATATACCTTCTATCATCCTTCTTTCTTCATATTTCCTTGTCGTTTCTGATAGTAATCCCCTTCTCCATATTTCCACTTCCTTTTCTTTCTCTTCTTCTTTCCTTTTCTTTTCACGCAGTGCTGCTCTCGATACCCTTTCTGCTACTGCCTTCGCCCTTTCTGCTTCTCTCTTTTTCTCCTCAGTTCGTTCCCTCATTCTGTCCAACTCATCCTTGCTTTCTTTCCTTTCCCGTGCTCTCTCTCTTTCCTCTCTCTCGAACTGCTTGATCAGTGTATTCTGCTCATCCCTTAATTCTGCTAATCGTTCTTCCAAAATCTCTTTCTTTTGTCGTAACAGCTCCTCCCCCTTTCTTTTCCCCTCTTCTCTTTTCTTTTCGCTCTTTCTAATGTTTTCCTCGTCCATTTTCCTTACCACCTCTTCCTCTTCTTCTGTTAATGAACCTTGTAATTTTAATAATACCTGCGCAGCTACCCAGTCATCCTGTCCTATTCCTGCTATTTGCTCTTTGTCAATCCCCCCTTCCCCTGCGGGTATTTTTGCGCGAGCTGATCCCGTCGTGTTACTCTGCTCTCTTTCTGTGTGGCTACCTGTGGCTGTATATGGTGGCGGGCTGTATGCCGGGTTCGAGTACCCCTCAGCTGCCCTTAATTGAACCATGTCTCGTAGTTCTGTTAAAGGATATAACCCCCCTTCCTCCTTTTTCACTACCTTCGCTAGGGGTATATCGTCGCTCTGTTCCTTTTTTATTTCCTTTTCTTTTATGTTGTTACTCTTCTTGTCACGACTCGCTCCCTTCGCTCCCGTTCCCACCATTTGGGGGCATGATTTGGGGTTTATTCCCTACTGGACTTTTCCTCCGAACTTTATGCTACAGTGCTGTGATGATTTGGGAGCGCTAAATCCCTATTTTCCCAGCTACTTCCCTTCCGGATCCATTCCAGGTTTTTGGCAGCCAGCATGCTTCTTTAACCAAATGACTATGCTTCCCAGAATGCCTGGCCCACTGCTCCACCTCCACCCTTGCAACACAAGGTTGGGTGGAGGATAGGTAACAGCTGTGGCGGCAGGTGCAGCAATCAGCACACCCGAGGCGTGTGCTCGTTAAGCAGCTTTAAAAGCCTCAGTCTTACTTCAGTCCAGCGCTGGTCATCGTTTGCAGTGTTCCTGTTTTTGACTAGTCCCTGGTTCCTGATTCCTTGCCTTTGTACCTACTTCCTTGTTCCTGTTTTCTTGTTTCCTCCGCCCTGAATTTCGGATTCATGCGCTAATTGATTTCTGCTCCCTTGATTTCCCTTTTTGTCTTCCTCTGTTTGCAGGCAGCATTTCTCAGTGCTTTCCCCTTTTAGATGCAGCCCAGTTTGTCTGTGTTCTATATTTCTTTGACTCTGTCCTTTGCTGCTGTTACCCATTTGCCTTAGCCTTCCTCTTAGTTTAGTTTCCTGTCTTTTCCTTGGAGGAGTAGGGAGAAGTTTGCATAGGTTATTTCGTTTTTCCCTGCTCCTGATCCTTACTTTCTAGAGGATCCATTCCATGTTTTCCACTGCACTTCTGCATTTATTTTCCCTTTGATTATTAGGTGTGGTGTGCGGTAGTAGCTAGCTCCTGTGTGAATGCTTATGTTTTCCTCACTATTTTGTAAACACTATTCCCACTTAGGTGTTTAGTTTTCCTTCCATTGCTGTTCTAGCCTTTCGGGGTCCCAGTTTCTTCAACAGGATTCGTGGGCTAGCTGACATTCAAGAGGTTTATCTCGTCCTCGTGAGTACAGTTCTTAAGTTCCCTTATGTAATACCATCAAGAGTGTTAGTACACAGATCCTGTCATTGCTTGCCCTCCACGTGGGTTTAGCGCTGTCAGTACCTGTAACAGCAATTGGGGGTAAGGCGCTTGCCGACTTTCCTCGCGGTCAGGTGCTTACCCCACATCCCTTTTCATATATTGGTTTTGATGTCACACTCTATTTGCACTCCTGGGTTCTAGCATACCTGAGTCGTAGTTCCTGGGTGCACATTTCCCTTGCCATATTCGCTGCCTTTGTACTCGCCTGACTAATCCTGACAGTATGACCAGCCCAAAATTCCCATTGAATATGGCAAGTTTAAGAAAGAAAGGCAGCAAGGCCTCTAACAAGTTTGTACAGAAAGCTTCCCCTACATTTACCTGTGACAATCAAATCACTAGTCCTGACTCCAATGAACTCCTTGTCACGAAGGGGCATTTACGTGCAAAGTATTTTTCCCATAGGATGGCACATCCTACATGGCCTGATCCTAGTTCTATCTTTGGTTTTGATCCCGATTCTATGTCAGCACAAGCCTTAGCCGCAGAAAACAACACACTGTTAGACTTATTATACGAGAGTACCTCTGTTGTTGAACCCCATGATTCCAGTTGTGCTTCACCTCAGATAGAACAGTTTCATGATACCAACATAAAGAATGGAGGGGTTTCTTGCATAACTTCTGTTTTCTACCCTCAGTCTAACGCATACTCTGTTGCACAGGTACATACTGTAGTCCCTAATGCCAAGAGGTCTAATGTCAATAGTTTGTTTAAGGGAAACACAGACCAAGTTGGAAAGATAAACTATAAATCACAGAACCTGCAAGCAGTAGAGGACAATGTACAATCGATGCACATCCAGATTGCTAGTGCAGGATCCAGCCCTGATGCCACTATGCTTCCCCCTGTGCCTGCTGATAGTGATGTACAGTTAATGCAGGGCATGCTAAGAGCTAAACTTGAGGAGTTAAGACAAGAACTCATTTCTGCACAAGAGGAAAATAAAACCTTACACTCTTTACTGAATACACCTCAGACTTTATCTGTTGATGTGGAGGAAGTGAACACTGTTCAGCCCCTGAGTGAAGAGACTTTGGTAAACCATGATATTTGTCGATATGTTAGATCTATTGGGAGTGAAGGTCTTTCGTCTAGCACAGCGCTTAATCTAGGCACAGGTTCTAACAATTGTTCTGCTGTTTATCAGGGATTGCAGTTAGCTGAAGAGTTACAAGCCACTCCTTTACCAAAAATACCCTGTGTAGCAGTTTGTCATAATTCTGAGCTAGCACACATACAAGCTTCTGATTTCCAAACACAATCCACAATGGTGGCATACACAGATTCAGTCACTACCGTAGGCTTAGGCCCTGCTCTTGATACAGCTGCTGAGACTGAAGTAGATGTTAAAGCTGATGTGGAAAACAATGTTACCTCTGGGTTCACTCTTCCTTCTGCCACTTCTGATCAATACGAACAGTCAGAGACAGTACAGATTTCATGTTCTGATGGACTCATTCCACAGTATACTGAACCAAAGAACCGTCAGGCGGTTCCTGAACTGTTGATTGATAATCTGCCTCTTTCAGAAGCTAAAACAGAGGAATGGACAATAGACGAAATCCTGATTAACAGAGACTTTACTATGGTGATTCCACTGATTGATTTTGACTTCTACAAAGAAAAAGACTCTGTGTCACCCACTAAAGAAAGGGACTGCAAGGGTACAGCTCAGTCTTTGGTTACTGGTGCCAAGGAGTCTACTGCCCTAAAGGTGCCCTTCATTCCTGAGCCACCGATGGGTCTGTCCACTTCTGAGACTTCTGTCTGTCCTCCTACAACCATTGACTCTTCTATGATTCAATCCACAGCCCTGCAGTCATCTTTGGCACACCTGTCTTCAACCAATGAACCGCTGCCATGTCTGCCATTTACTCAAGAGCCAGTCCCAAAGACCTGGACATGTTTGTATCCAGCAACCGAGATTGCTCCAGCTTGCATGCCCTCAGCCTCAAGGTTTCCCCTGACCTGCCTGTCTTCAGCTACAGTGACTCATCCTGCAGATCATCCTTCAGCTTTAGAGCCTCCGGTAGTCCATCAAAAGAGCATGTCTTCAGTCCCGGAGTATACTGAGTATTTGCCTTCAGTTCATGAGACGCCTGTATCCTGCATAGCCTCGCTGCCAATATCAGAGGTATACCTGTCTACACCATCAGATTCTGCTGTATTTTCTTCTGCTCCAGCGATTCCTCCTGAATCCCAACCATTTACAGTCGATGAACGTCTAGCCTGCCTTTCTTTTGCTTCAGGAGGAGCACCAGAATGCCTGCCTTTTCCACAAGACGATTCTCCCAACTGCTTCACTTTAGCATCAGAGCCTCCTAAAGATGCAGCATCAGAGTTTGAGACTTTTGCCAGCTCCCGCTTCAGAGTCATCAAGCTGGACCAAGTGGTGAGTCAGAACCACTCACTTGGGTGTGCACAAGGGGTGGTGCAGACCGGCGTATTACCTACAGGACTTGTGCAACAGAATTCCGCCAAGAAGCACCAGTCGGGTGCTAGTAGCCAAAGGAAGGGAATGACTGCTGCAGTTCAAGATGTGTCTGTTATTGCTCCTTCTGCGAGTCTGCCTGAAATACCAAGTACTGCGTCTATCACTCCTATCAGGATGCCAAACATCCCTGCTGTGGTATCCCACGTGAAACAAAGTGGCTACACGACTTACACCAGGAGTACTAGCCTTGTACAACCCATTGGACTTTCAGGTCTCCAAGGCGTAGAACATGTGCAGTCAAACCTTAGTCACTTTCAACCACAAGCCTTTTCCCAGATGGATGACAGAAGGAAATCTGAACCTCTACCTCAGCCACCACCTTCTCTAATGGCTGAGCATAAACCTTTCCTGAAGCCAGCATTTTCCTCACCTCCCGCATGTCCACTCTCGGCAGAAAGGCTAACAGAGCTTCTACCATTGCCTAAGGCATGTTGCACCAGCCTGCCTCCCTCCTCAAAGACTTATAAGGGTCCACTCCCTGTGACTGAGCTTCCTGGACCTTCCAACTCTGCTTCTGGTCCTGCAAGTCCTTCATGCCTTTCTTCGAACCATGAGTCTCTTCCTCACCAGAAGCCACCGTTTCCATCAGTACCACCTCCAAAGACAAAGCACTCCTATCATGGAAGTCCATCTGCCTTTGCCCACAGGCCACCATTTCCATCAGTACCACCTCCAAAGAAAAAGCACTCCCATCATGGAAAGAAGATGTCTCGTGCGGGTGGCGGGCACCCGAAGCCGGCCGTAGGAGGGGGTATACTGTCACGACTCGCTCCCTTCGCTCCCGTTCCCACCATTTGGGGGCATGATTTGGGGTTTATTCCCTACTGGACTTTTCCTCCGAACTTTATGCTACAGTGCTGTGATGATTTGGGAGCGCTAAATCCCTATTTTCCCAGCTACTTCCCTTCCGGATCCATTCCAGGTTTTTGGCAGCCAGCATGCTTCTTTAACCAAATGACTATGCTTCCCAGAATGCCTGGCCCACTGCTCCACCTCCACCCTTGCAACACAAGGTTGGGTGGAGGATAGGTAACAGCTGTGGCGGCAGGTGCAGCAATCAGCACACCCGAGGCGTGTGCTCGTTAAGCAGCTTTAAAAGCCTCAGTCTTACTTCAGTCCAGCGCTGGTCATCGTTTGCAGTGTTCCTGTTTTTGACTAGTCCCTGGTTCCTGATTCCTTGCCTTTGTACCTACTTCCTTGTTCCTGTTTTCTTGTTTCCTCCGCCCTGAATTTCGGATTCATGCGCTAATTGATTTCTGCTCCCTTGATTTCCCTTTTTGTCTTCCTCTGTTTGCAGGCAGCATTTCTCAGTGCTTTCCCCTTTTAGATGCAGCCCAGTTTGTCTGTGTTCTATATTTCTTTGACTCTGTCCTTTGCTGCTGTTACCCATTTGCCTTAGCCTTCCTCTTAGTTTAGTTTCCTGTCTTTTCCTTGGAGGAGTAGGGAGAAGTTTGCATAGGTTATTTCGTTTTTCCCTGCTCCTGATCCTTACTTTCTAGAGGATCCATTCCATGTTTTCCACTGCACTTCTGCATTTATTTTCCCTTTGATTATTAGGTGTGGTGTGCGGTAGTAGCTAGCTCCTGTGTGAATGCTTATGTTTTCCTCACTATTTTGTAAACACTATTCCCACTTAGGTGTTTAGTTTTCCTTCCATTGCTGTTCTAGCCTTTCGGGGTCCCAGTTTCTTCAACAGGATTCGTGGGCTAGCTGACATTCAAGAGGTTTATCTCGTCCTCGTGAGTACAGTTCTTAAGTTCCCTTATGTAATACCATCAAGAGTGTTAGTACACAGATCCTGTCATTGCTTGCCCTCCACGTGGGTTTAGCGCTGTCAGTACCTGTAACAGCAATTGGGGGTAAGGCGCTTGCCGACTTTCCTCGCGGTCAGGTGCTTACCCCACATCCCTTTTCATATATTGGTTTTGATGTCACACTCTATTTGCACTCCTGGGTTCTAGCATACCTGAGTCGTAGTTCCTGGGTGCACATTTCCCTTGCCATATTCGCTGCCTTTGTACTCGCCTGACTAATCCTGACACTTCTCTCCCTCTTCTCCATTCCCCGTGTTCTGTGGGCTTTCACTCTCCTTTTCCCCATTCTCTCCTCCCTCTTTAATCTTCTCTTCCTCTGTTGTTCCACCCATAATAAACATTCCGTTTGGTCCTGGTCGGGACCCTTGGAACATTCTCCATAAGTTAAACACCTCCACGTGGTGTGTCAACTTCTTCCCCTTGTATGTGTTATGCAGATACGTCAGTAGCGAATGTTGGGTATATGGATCGAAACTACCATTAGGTGGCCATGGTGTCGTCATTTTGTTGTCTGTCCCCTGTGTCCATTCAATGCTATACTTGATCAGTTTCTCCCTATGGGGCGATAATGTTTTACATATGTGTTGTAACGGGGTAGTGAGGGTGTTCCCCCACCCTCCCGATCCTGCCCCGTATGACATGGTAGCTCTTTACTTGTTGTCCTTTCCCTATTTGGTAGCCGTTATCTTACTGACAGTTTATAATGTACAGCCTCTTACCTGGCCCCGTAAATTTTGGGGACTTGTGATAATCCAATAACGTAAAATATAGCATTCACGTTTGTATATTCTTTTCTTTCTTTTCCACCATTACAGACCCCTGCGGCCGAGGCGCACGTAGCCCCCTGCGGCTGCGTGCCCCTTATTACGTTCTTATACAGCCGCCCCACTCCCACTTGCTCCTCCTCCCTCCTTTACACTTGCCGTGGCCGGCGTTCTTCGTGCGCAGCCACGTCCCCGTTTCCGCCTTCCCCCCGGTCAATTCACTACCGTTTACCTTCGTTTCCACTCCCCTACCACAACTCTCTTCCCCTCCACTTTCAAAAATAAAGATGCCTTGTGCTCGAGATATCCTATGAAAACCCTACTGGTGACGTCACCGATTTCTTCGAACTACTGGTAAGTTCTTCAAAAGCTCAAATTATATTTGCAATCCACCCCCGTTAAACCCACAGCTGTCTTCCTGTCACGCCTGGAACAAGGTAATCAACAATATAATCGGACTGCGCACGCTGCGTCGCCTCGCGTGTGATACGCCCCTCGACAGGAGGGCTTAACCAGCCAATTATCTTCCGTATTGGGCAACCAGCTAGCTACCGCCTACAGGGAAACGTCATCTATCTATCGAGTTTCCTGCTCGATCAATAGGGATCCTCATCTACTCATTGATCAATAATCGCCAAATCGTAGGAAACCGCGCACGCACACACACCCTTACACGTGGTCGCGACCTAGACCAATCAGTGTCTCCGAGCGGCCGCACGTGATGTTTCCGTGCTCCGCCCCCTTCTCTCCCGTAGTGTAGCGGACTGCTCTCGCACTTGTCCGGCTACCATTCATTCATTGCCAACACTAATTTGTCAAACATTCGCCGCACACCTGTGCAACACCTCCCGCCTCCCTCATTCAATTCCTCCCCCCTCCCTCACAATTTCACATTGCTAGTTGTGCGTGGCATACTCACCAAGTACTCTTGATGCGGGGCCGCTCGACTGCGTGCACCCCTCCAAGCGGCTCGCCACCTCCCCTCGTCTGGACCACGTCTGGACACTCGCCAACCGCGGGCGGGATACTTCTCAACCGGCTCCCGAAGGCCAATATCCGGATTGCGCTGTCCGGTCTTCTCGCAGTTCCGCGATGGTCCTGTAGTCCTCAAAAGGGGGCAGCGGCAGAGGGGGCCGCGCCGCCGGGCCTCCTCGCAACGGGAGCACTCGGAAAAATAAAAATAAAAGCAGACCTCAAACAGATCTCAGTGGTGCCTCCAACTTGTCGGGGGGGAAATTCTCCCGGGGTCGGCTGAGCCGTCCGCGGACCTCCGGGCAGGGAGGCCCCAACTCCTCCCGTGTATCCCAAAAAATGAGTATGAGGCACACACAAGAAGCAAGGTGGTTCTGCTGTTTATTGAACAAACGGCAGGGATGGGTCAAGGAACGTACGCGTCCGTCCTGACTCTCTCTCTTCATCATGGGCTCGCAGGCCCTTTTTACCTTAGTATGACGCGCTACTTGCGTCACCTTGGAAAGTTAGCAAAAAACCTATCGCCACTCTGGATTGGTTCCTCGAGTGGTAGGGTTAGTATAGCATACGTATAGAGAGCGATATTAGTGGGTGAGGGTTAGTCAGGTGGTATACTTGGGTTGTCCCTTCAATTCGATACATGAAAATTGTTACATGAAGACCCCTGAGGATTGGCTAATGTTAATGGTGTCAGTGATAAGGGCCTCATGTTCTGATTGGTCCATTCGCGAGCCCCCAATCTGGGACCATCGCTGTTCCCAGCTCGCGGTGCACCTGTCATTTGCAACAATGTTTCACTATGGGTATGTGCAGACAATGTGAAGATTTATTCATATGCCGGAAGGCCGACTACTCCCACCGCTGCAGATGTCCTTTGAGACGCTTAATTGTATCTGCCTGAGTCTTGAAGCGGGGAATCCAGGTGTCTCCCTCCTCCCGGGCCTGGCACCCTGTCAGGTTCGGCTTGGTCATGTGAGGTGGGACCGTGGTTGAGGCAGAATTCTGCACAATTAATATTGCATTTTCCACTGTGTGCCTGGCTTAATTGCAGGTGTGACCTTGGCGTCGGCTTGTGGCATGCGAGTTAGCAACATTGTGCCCTTGACTGTCTGCTTTCGCCGGGCTCATTCTGCGGGATCAGCAACTGTACTCTTGCTCATTCAATGTTCATGGAGACTCTTGCTTGAGGCCTACTTGGGCCTGGTGTATAGGTAGAGCCGTTTGACACACAGGCGCTTTAGGTTATGGTATCATATTGCTTTATCCCCAGTATCGTGTCTTCATTATGCTTTTCATTATTGCGCATGAGTTTAGGAGAAGCGTGAGCAAGCTTTTAGATGAGTTCATTGTGCGTCTTGCGTTTCTGCATTTTGAGAAGCCTATGTGAAAAATAATAAAGATGCGCGTCTGTGGGTGTGTCCGTCACCTACGTCATAGCACTGAGTATGTTCTTCGTGTGGATTGGTGTGGGAGTGTCCAGTGTGTATGTTGCACGGGTATCCTGGCCGTTGGCTGGGTCGTCATGGCATCTCTAACGATGTGTTGAGTTAGTGCTGGATGATTCAGTCGAGCCCTCCATGCCGCAGGTGTCGGCAAGGGTATGGCAGGCTGGCGGGCACGCGGGAGGGCACATCCGTATGTTCTTGTACCAGGGTATTTGGTCGTCTGGTAGATGGGCAAACTCCTCTCGTGGCGGGTGCCTGGGCCGTGATCCTCTAGGCCAAGGGAGAGAGGGGATTGGTGGGAGCCTTTTCTTCCATTCTCCCACTTCAAAAGCAGTTCTTAATTCACCTCCTTGCAATGAATAGGCAATACACACCCGGGCAGAGATGCATAATAATCCCTTTCTTAAACAGAGCTTACAGTTCTACTTACCCTTGCATATTTCCACATCTAACTGTGAAGTGGTTGCAGAATAGCGTGCACAAACCTTATGCTCGAATACAGTTTTATGTCAAATCCTAGTCTCTTATTTTAGAAAGTTGTATTCCTTTGCCTTAAACTCCTGATCGTGATTCCGTCTTTGCACTGCAATCCTAGAGAACACAGTTAAGTGTCCACACAGCCACTTATGTGGCCTTATAAATACTTGGTTCGTTTTCTGGGTTCAAGTCACTTATTAACTAACGGTAGCTGCGGCCTACCAAAAATACAAGGGGGGTCTGGTTGGCTCTAGGATTGGAACTTGCCCATGCTGTGCACCATTTATAGGTTGGGAGGTTTTTAGTTTTTGGGTGTCGCAAGATCACAGGAGTGGTTTGGGGTATAGCCAGGACCCCAATTTGGTGCGTATAAGAAGAGGGTTTACTCCTGGTTATCTTGTTTAGTTTTTGGTATCAATAATCTTCCTAACACGGTAGTTAGCGCGTTACAGGTCCGCTTTTATTGATGATTTTTAAAAAGATTCCACTTGATACAATGGTTAGTGTGTGGAACACTGTTATGGCATTGTATGCCTTGGTGCGGTCAGCCGACACGTGTTTCAACCCCTAAGGGTCTTTCTCAAGGCTGAACAATATTCAAAGGTGCAAAGTGATATGTGGTAAAAGACATTTTGTGACCAGCATGTTTAATTAACAAACATAACGCGTGGTGAGTGATGTGTGGTGGTGATAGGATATTTAAAAGCATTACATATTTTTACATTGCATTTATAGATTGGATAAATAACACAGTAGAAAGAAAGAAAAATTGGGGGAGAGAAAAACAAAAAGTTTTAGCAAGAGCGGTGGGTTAGAGGAAAGTTGAGGGAGGATTGGAAATGTGGGTGGTCTTCTTACCAGGTATGTCATGCTTAGATCCCCAGGTGGGGTTTCTTAGTGTGTTGTAGGTGGCTGTCCTTGTGGCAGTCTAGCTCCTATTGGGCTCTGAAAATAATTCATAATGAATTAATCCGTTGTTATAATTGGTAGATGATTTTGAATTAATAAGGAGGTGGGCTGTGCCCTTCGTTTGGTATGGCGATTTGCAGTGAGGGTTGGATCGGGGTGGTATTCTTACCTTCGTCAGAGTAGTATCAGTGGTGTGTTGCTCCCTGCGGCTTCTGTGGTGAATGGAAGCCGCCATGATTATTATACTTGCGCATGCGCCTGCCAGCCGTGGTGGGATGGCGGCGCATGCGTGAGCATGTAGTGTTCCATCGGGTGCTACTGCGCGTGCGCGGTGGGGTACAGTTCTTGGGACGCAATTGCGCATGCACTAATGCGAGTTCACGATGCTGGCCTGAGCACATTGTGATGCCTGACTGAATGGGCCATGTCCAGGTGGATTGGGGTGGTGTGATTGAAGCCCGGAATGGGCAATTCTAATATGGGAGGGGATTGGATGGGAGGGTGTGTGTGGTTGCTAGCTGAAGTCTGTTATGAGTGAGATTCCTCATTTCGAGTGTGATTAGTAGTATCATTTCGGATGGTCAGTCGTGGCTTGTCAAGAATGTGTTGGTGTCCGAAATTGTTGTTCGTGTTTGCCGGTGGGGCCATGGTGTGGGGCCAATTGGAGTGTGTCATGGTGGAGGCAGATTGGTGGTCGAGAGGGTTACAGAAAAACATTGAGGTCGTGATCTCTGTTGAGACCATTTTTAACACATCTAAAATGGCAGATAAGTCGCGCTTCTTCTTGTCTGAGTTTCTGTGTTCTGTCTCCTCCTCTCGGGCCCAGCCTGACGATTTTTAGTCCGATGAACCTTATTTCACTTTTGTCGTTCATTTGGTGGTATTTCTGCCAGTGGTTTGCCAGCGGTAGTTTGGGATCTTGCGAATGTATGCTGTTCATATGTTCCCTTATCCTGATGCGAGTTTCTCGAATGGTACTGCCAATATATATCTTGTCACATACACAAATCAAAGCATAGATCACAAATTTACTTCTACAGTTAATGTGCTCCGTGATTTTGAATATTGGGCATCCTACGAATTTGGCACATTTGGTTGATGTCGCATACTTGCACATAGAGCAAGTTCCACATTTGGTGAAGCCTATTGGTGTTTGCTTACTAAGCCAGTCTTGTGCCATGATGTGTTTTTCCGCGAGAAAGGAAGGACTGAGTAGGTTCCTGAGAGTTGGTGCTCTTTTGAATGACATGCTTGGATATGCCTCCAGTTGAGGTTCGATATGTTCATCCATACGGAGTAGCTCCCAGTGTTTAGTCAAGATTTTTTGGAGGGCATGACTGTCTTGGTTGTATCTTGTAACGAATCTGATCTTGGGGTTGCTTTCCTGTCTTCTGGGTTTAGGTGATAGCAGTGTAGATCTTTGAATGTGTGTGGCTTGTTCTCTTGCAGGTGTCAGGCTTTGGGCAGAGTAGCCTCGACATCTGAATCTGTGGTCCAGTAGGTCGCATTCCTCTGTGAAGGATTTGTCTGTGTTGCAGTTCCTTCTAGCCCGGATGTATTCTCCTTTCGGGATATTTCGTATGACACTGTTCCTGTGGCAACTTTTTGCATGCAGGGTTGAGTTCACTTCCGTTGGTTTACGAAATGTTCTGGTTGTAATTTTGTTGTCTTCTATGATAATCTTGAGATCCAGAAAATCTATTTGTTCCGAGCTGATGTGGCTTGTTAGTTCAATGCCGTAGTTGTTATTGTTGAGGTAATCCATGTATTGGTTCAGTTCATCTTCAGTCCCTTTCCATATCAGGATGATATCGTCTATGAAACGAGCCCAGTTGACAATGAGGCTGGTGTATTTGGTTTCCTTCATCGCATGCTCTTGTTCGTAGGTATGCATGAAGCAGTTGGCTAGTGCAGGAGCATAGCTGGCTCCCATAGCGATCCCCTTAGTTTGCTTGTAGTATTCACCATTGAAAATAAATATGTTGTTGTTGAGTGAAAATTTCAGGAAGGATTTGGTCATTTCAACTTGATCGAGGTGTGACGCCGACTCGTGTTTGAGGAGGTACCCCATGCTCGATATTGCAAGTTCATGATCAATTGATGTGTACAGGGCCTTGACATCCAGGGTGGCCATTAAGAAGTTCAGTTCCCATTTGATTCTGGAAAGTATTTCCAAGGTGTGCATGGTATCCCTAAGATAGGTAGGGATCTTGATGATGAGTGGCTGTATTACATTGTTAATGTATCTTGCTAGTGTTTCTGTAATACCGCCAATACCACTCATAATCGGTCTTCCTTCTGGAATGGTGTCATAGGTTTTGTGAATTTTCGGCAGGAAATATAACGTTGGCATAATTGGATGATCCGTTCTGAGGTAGTCGTATTCATCCTCTGTGTACTCGCCTCTAAATTATATTCACAGATCTTGTCTGGCAGATCTTCTCGTCCTCCCAGCATCAACTCCCCGAAATCCTACCATTCACTTTCTGACCCTATGGTGTCTTTTGGGACACAAAGCGTGTACATGTTGTTTGGTTATTTATCCACCCATTGACTGCCCATGGCCATGTTAATCCCGATGGCCATTTCCACCTGCTTTCTGCCCTTCTCCACCCAAAACACGTCCTCTTGGGATGTTTTTGAGTTAGCTTTATCAAGCCTTAGCAACAAAGTGTATGCTTTAAGTGCCTGCCAATTTCTTCTCAAAGCAGTCTTCTGAGAGTTAATGACTGAAATGGAACTATAAACGCTCTACTCGTGAAATAAAAATGTCAACCAGGTTTGATATGATATGGCATTTATAACACGCCTATACACAAGTGTTTCAAGGCACGCCGAAGCAAGGGAGGGGAAACAGAGGGAAGACAGAGACAACGATCTTACTAGGCCAGGTACCCTGCACTTGCGTTTGAGGGTGGCGAGGTCTGAGTCGTACCAAGAGTTGCACTTGGCTTTGGGCTTCAAACGGATCCTCATGACAGGGGCAAGAACATCGAGAGTATCAGATATAGCAGAGTGGAACATGGAAAAGGCTGTGTCAGGCAAGGGGGGGTGGCAAAAGCCTCAACTGACACATGCTTCATGGGTCCGATAACCATGAAGGTAGGTGGCAGTGCTGGAGTTGGCTTGGCCTGAGGGGTAGATGGGAGGAAAGGAGAAAGTGATCGCTCCAGGAGAGAGGAGTGGTGAGAGGGATCGAAAGGGGAAGGTCTGAAGAGATTAGAACTTCCAGAGTGTGCCCTTGCAGAGTGAGTTGGGCCAGAGAGGTGAATAGAAAGAGATAGAGATTGGCAGAGGTTGTGAAAGAGTCCAGTGGAAGGACAGGAGGCATTCCATGTATAAGCGCTATGTCTGTCCCTCACGGAAGTCCTGTTAAAAGCAAGCATTGACAAAGCCAACAGTTTAAGCTTGTGTATCAATATTAGGCATTCAGCAGGCACTGCTATTGTATACCCAGGTACTCACACCACTTTGCAGATGCTACCATCAATGGACAGTTAATACCACTGTGGCAGTGCCTGGCAAAATGCCTTTCCCATGCCTACACAAAAGCCAAAACTCTTGGCATTGCCAATGCTCGTTTCTGAATGTTTTTATCTGTGTGCCCTTCCCAGCACGGCATAGGGTGAAATAGATTAGGGAATGGATTAGGGATGCATGTTGTTTGGGCATCTTTAAAAACGGCTGAATTCGTTTTTCTCATCTGCAAAATATGGAACGTTCCAGGTCCCTCTATCATTGAAGATCTACTTTGGGGGATCATGAACTTATTTAAAACATTACTTTTTAATCTGTGTATGTTTAAAACATGCTTTAAGTGCACTCATTTTGACTAATTTTATTCAAGACTTTCTTGGGGGATACTTGCAATCCCCTGTTTGAAGGATTGGGCGAAATATGGGGCCACTTTGAAAACATTTTCCAGGGCCACTTTTGGTTCCCAGTCCGGCCCTGCAGAGGAAGCGTCTTGACCTGTTACTTACCTCTATTCTAATGCATGCTTAACAGTAAGAGTGTAAGTCAGAGGGACCTGGAGCCTTCAAGGGTGCATTTGTCCTGACTGCTTGCTTGGAAGCAAGATATATGTCAAGTTATTCTCTGCCCTCTCTATGATGTGATTGGGGACATGCCTAATCAGCCAGGATGTGCCAGGAATAGCAACATATGGGCAACTCTCTTTCTATCTGCGCAGGGCCACGGGGTCCGCCGGCGCCGCGGCTACAGCTCATTGCTGTCTTTCCCTGTGGAAAATGGCAGCCCTCTGAGACACACGTGAATACGGCCTAGGAGGCAGGAGCTTCCCTTCCGGCGCATGATTGAAGAGGCTTGGAAAGACGCGTCATATCCGCTGCCATGAGTTAAGGCAACCCAAAGCCCCAAACTCTGGGCTGCAGAGTCTCAAAAAAGAGCCTGCGATTCAGGGTTTTGTT
This sequence comes from Ambystoma mexicanum, assembly GCF_040938575.1. Classification (NCBI taxonomy): domain Eukaryota; kingdom Metazoa; phylum Chordata; class Amphibia; order Caudata; family Ambystomatidae; genus Ambystoma; species Ambystoma mexicanum. Next base: position 228,301,210 of record NC_090921.1, on the reverse strand, counting down.
TGATCTTATCTCTGTTCTTATCTCTGTTCTCCCCAAACCCCCGGTCCCCACAAAGCGCCAATCGTTATGTAATGCAGGACCGGGGGCTGAGCTAGGTGTTTCCATGCAGAGGAGAGCCGGCAGCTTCGGTTGTGGAATGGGTGCGGGGTTACTGTGCAAGCCCACTTCCGTTAAGCCACGGGGCAGTGTTCCTATGAAAGGCAATTGTGCAAGAGGTGCATGCAAAGGGCAATGCAGTGCATTTTCTCTGTCGTGCCCCTTGGGAAAGTGCATTGCATGGGATGTACACAGAAGCAGCCTCTTCTTCCTTTATTATTTAGATTATTAAGACATGCACTTCTTTATAGCGCCGAGAGCAGAGTCAGGGGCTTTTCTTTCCTTATCTGGCTGACATGCGCAGACTCAAAACAGGGCCAGAGGTGTCTGGAGGTGAAGGCCCAGGCACCAAGCCAGAACCTTTATTGATGGGGGCCGCATCTGGGTGGGCACCGCAGTCCGGCCGGCCTGGGCAGCGGGGGACCACTTGATGCTCCCGCGGGAACGGAGCACTATGGGCGGCCCTCACCTCTTTTCCTCTGCCACTGGCGGCCTTCAAGAATTGGAAAAGGCCCAACACGAGCGTGTGGAGTCATGAAATTGAGGGCGTGGCTTCTGACCCTTGGGGCGGGTCTAAAGATACCCATTTTAAACACTTAAATTTTATAACATTCCCAAAAAGCAAATGTAGTCAATAATGTAAGAGAATGGACGTACTAGCAGTTTCTAAATACCTTTATTTATTACTGTATCCTTTAGAAGTCTGAATGCTCTAGAAAGCTGCCAAGTGTGGAGGTTTCTTTCCAAATTTACGCCAGCACTGCCCCCTTTTTAAGTGAAGTGTACCCAAAGAAAATTCAAACTCCTGTCCAAATGAAACATGCAGGCTTTGCCACTGTTGTATGTGCAACAAAATGGCCCCCCAGAGGCTAAATGCCAGGGCAGGCCCTCTTGTTAGGTGTGCTCAAAGAAAATTTGGATTTTCTAGCACTGCCACTGTAAAACATGTTCATGCAGCTAGAGCCTGATACCTGGGTTTTAACAAAATAGTCCATAGGCGCCCCTCTGTGAGAACGTACACGGCTAAATGACTTGTTCTTTGGGAAGGTATCCACTCGAGTGTCCGCAGCACCCCTCTAGCTCACTGTACCTTTCACAGAAGGGAATTATCCATTTGCATATCAATCTTTGTCCCACCCACATGGGCAGTCCAGCATCGAAATGCTATGGCAATTCTCTTCTGAACAAGAGTACCAACAGCAGCCCCATACACAAGTTTCAGTCTTGTTGAGCCGCATCAGTGAGGTGGAGCTGTGCCTCTCTGAGCTCAGTGAGCAAGGGGTCTACATCTGGATGACCCTAAGAAATTTAGGGTGACTAAACCTAACTCCCTTAAACAATAAAAAAAAAGTCCATAAGCGCCCCTCTGCGAGAATAAACATGGCTAAATCACCTGTTCTTTGGGAAGGTACCCACTCGAGTGTCCGCAGTCCCACTCTAGCTCACTGTACCTTTCACAGAGGGTAAATATCCGTTTGCATGTCAATCCTTGTCCTGCCTACATGGGCAGTCCAGCACCGAAATGCTATGAAAATTCTCTTTTGAACAAGAGTACCAACAACAGCCCCAGACACAAGTTTCAGTCTTGTTGAGCCCCATCAGTGAGGTGGAGCTGTGCCTCTCTGAGCTCAGTGAGCAAGGGCTCTACATCTGGATGACTCTAGGAAACTTATGGTGACTAAACCTAACTCCCTTAAACAATCAAAAAATAGTCAATAAGCGCCCCTCTGAAAGAACAAACACGGCTAAATTACCTGTTCTTTGGGAAGGAAGCCACTCGAGAGTCCGCAGCCACACCCTAGCTCACTGTACCTTTTACAGAAGGGAAATACTATTTGCATATCAGTCTTTGTCCTGCCTACATGGGCAGTCCTGCACCAAAATGCTATGGCAATTCATTCTGAACAAGAGTTCCAACAGCAACCCCACACACGTGTTTCAGCCTTGTTGGGCCTCATCAGTGAGGTAGAGCTGTGCCTCTCTGAGCACAGTGAGCAAGGGGTCCACGTCTGGATGACCCTAGGAAACTAAACCTAAGTCCCTTAAACAATAAAAAAAAAGCCGTCATGGGTTTTACCTCAACAATATATGTCATTGTAAAACATAACAGTTTAGAGAGTGTAGTCGTTTAGAGAGTGCAAACCTGTCTGCGTGACAGCCAAAATAAACTCATATGTAAGCATAATATGAAGGGGAAATAACCCAGAGGGAAGCGATACTCTAAAGGGCAATACATTAAACCCACGGCCCTGTCATTTTTAAGCATTGAGGAGTGGGGGTATATAAATTGACTGTACATCCTGGGAAAATAGTAAATATTTCAGAAGTGTATGCGCTTCTGCATTTATAGATTTGATTAAATATATCCTATGGTGTGTATACTGGGACATACTGTGCCTTCTTTTCTGTGCAATGTACAAGCACAAAAGAGCAAAGGACATCTCACAGTGTGCATACCTAGAAAAATTAAGTAATTGAAATAATTTCCAGGTTACATCACTATGCAGAGTCCTGCTATTGGTGTTGATATATTCAAGAAAATGGGGAAAGGGTTAACTGCCACCTAATTGCCCAATTTTAGGTTGTCCATTGGAGATGACAAATGAGCACTTTCACGCGGTACTGCAACAGAAACAGCACTGACGGGAATTTAGCGAACATACACTTTTCATTTTTTATAAACATGCAGGAATGTTAAGCAGCTTGTCTTGCAATTGGGTTTTCAAGGACACGGTTTGAATTTCAGGTCCATTTAATGAGGGGAATGTGTATTCACAATGAATATTAAGTATTTATTTAGACTGGCAGGGATGCTCTGATTTAATCTGATTTTGTATAAAATAATAATGTTATTCCAATCCTTCATATGCTGTTCCATGCATGTTCCATGCATGGGGGATGCACACTCAGAATAATTGCAATGTACATTTTGTGATGTGTGTATGCTTTAAAAGTTCACTTTCATAATAATGCAGCTGTGACCATTGATGCCAGAATTTCATGGATGCATAATTTGTGTATACTTAAATTGATTACATGTATTTCTATTTTATTAATAAATAGAACTTCTGTGGAACCCTGTGCGTTTCTTGTCCCGAAAGGGGACGGATGCTGTAGGGAATCAATATTGTTAAATTGCCGGTCCCATATTCATAACAAGAACTCTATTAAATAAATGAAAATTGTGCACACCTGATTTAGGGTGGGTGGACATTTCACCTGAGTTGGTTGACAAATGATTAAAACATCCTACAAGTATAAAATGGTATGCGTTGGGTCATGGGTGCACTCGATTCCCAGATGGCTATGCTGGTTGTGAAGTGCATGGAGTGCTGCTTGACAGGGCTGATGAGGGACCACCAGGCAGTGTAGTAGCTGGTCTTGAATCTTGCTCTCTTTGTACATGAGGTCTCCTTTGAGCACCAAGGTCTTCCCTTCTATTACTTGACATAGGCGTGTGTGTCTGTGCTGTTGCGGATGCTCTGAGGTCCTTCAACACCAATCGCCTTCTCCTTCACATTCAGGACTTCAGCAATGGTGGAGTCAGTCACTTAGGCCTGTTACAACATGGTCCTTAACAAATGAGGTATCTAAGCATTATTAGGATTGTGATGTCACAAAAAGGGAAATCCGGCAGCAACCCACAAGACAGTATACTAGCCAAGCCTGGTCTGGATATATGTGGTCCCTAGCAGCACAGAGAGCCTGCACAGCTGCCGCTGGAATGTCTTCACCATAGTCTGGGTCTTCTGCCTCAGGGGAATATGGATGGTGGGACAGCACGTTGGCATTGATGTTGCTGACCACTGATTGATACACTAGCTGGTAGTTGTACACTAACAGGGCAGCAAGCCAGCAATGTCCAGTGGCATCCAGCTTAGCTTGCTTTAAGATGTAGGAAAGTAGGATGAAGGGTTGTTGCCTGTCCACACTGGGTCTTACCACCCATAAAGGTAGTCATGATGTTTTTCTGTCACAGCCCATTTGAGCAGCAGGAATACCAGCTTGTGCGCCAGGTAGTTTGTCTATAATGCATGATTACAGTGGCTGTGAAAACAACAGTTGTGTGTTGCCTTCTCTCTCCTCAAACAGTACTGCACCAAGGCCCTTAGGCTGGCAGCTACATACGGGATGTAGGGCAGCTGGGGTTTGGTATAAAGCAGTGCTGTAGCCTCAGTGAGTGTCTTTTTGAGTGTGCAAATGTGATGTCACACTTGGTGGTCCATTGCTGACTAAAGGGGTCTCACAGGTGGTAGAGTGTTGTTAGGTTAAATTCTGGGGTCGGCAAAGCCGTACCAAGGATCCGCGGACCTCCAGATCTCGGAAGGCCCTAACTCATTCCAATGTCCCAAAGAAGTCGAGGTCCACACAAGGAACAAAGGGTTACTGTCGTTTGTTATAACAAACAAGCAGGGGTCAAATACTTGGAGCAATCCAGTCCAGGCACATCTCGCCGAATTCTGCCTCTCAGGCTGCTTCTGTGCACCCGTGACGTCACAATCAGCCTCACTCAGCAAAAATCCTTCCCCAAACCTAATGTCATTCTTCAGTGGTAGGTTCAGTATAGGAACATATAGTGTGTGATATTATTTTCGGCCACTGTGTCAGGTGGTGTACTTGGATCATCCCTAAAAATTGACACCTGAAAAGTGTTACATTAGAGATCCCGATGATTGGCTGAGGAGTCCTGCCGCCACCCCCCGAGCCCCCAGTGTCCTCATTGGTCAGGCTGCGGGCTCCCAAGCCTGGGGCTACTGTTGTTCCCAGCCCGCAAGACAACTGCTCACCTACATTGTGTATCGAGAAGGCGTGACTATGTGACAGTGTGCAACAATGGGGTACTTCTACTAATGCCATGAGGGCGGTCCATTCCCAGCGCATGCTGTAGGTAGATTGTTGCAATTTGTTGCAAGCTCAGTCCCAGACGTGAGACGACTGCATCTTCTCAGCCTCCAGGCCTTGGCATCATGTCAGTTCGACTGGGTCACGTGTGAGACGACCATCAGTGAGGCTGAATTACTTTGATTTGATTTGTATTTTGGCTAAGCATCTTCTCTCCTGCAGCCAGTCTCAAAGTGGCGCGGTGGGTGAGGAATGTCACTTGCAACATCATGGCCTTGGCTGTTACAATCCTTTTCAGGGCTATTCTGCTTGCACAGCATCTTGTAGCTTGAGGCTTCAGCGAGACGAGTCTGGTTTTCTGGATTTTCCTCAGGCCTACTTTGGCTTCGACTATGTATTCAACATAATTGTCCAAAGGTTTAGGGTTGTGTCATGGTTTGTCAGGTCCCTTGAGTGTTCCTGTCCTTCCATAGGGGAAATAGCGTGTAGCATCTGCAAGCATATGCACAAGCTCTTCCGGCATCATGCGTTTCTGCAGTGCTGTAGCGGGCTTAGGTGGCAAAATAATAAACATGCAGACAGTATGTACACTGTCCTCTATCTCATAGAACTGTACGCGCGTGTTCTTCGTGTGGATTGGTGTGCGAGTGTCCCAAATGTGCAGATTGCATGTGTGCTTCCTGTCTAACGCAGCTATGTCATCATGACGTCTCTAACAACTTGCAGAATGGCATGTGGAGGTGTCAGTCGATTCGGTCCATATAATCGTCTCCAGCTCGGTCTTGTTCATCCTCGCTTGCTTTGCGTAGAGTTCGTACCACCGCAGGGTTGTATGGTTGGGCGACAGGGTACCGCTTGTGGTGCGTGCCTATGGTGGGAGCGGTGGGGACCGGTGCAAACTCATATGGTCGGTGGTTATTCTGTCGGTGATACTTCTTCTTTTTGGGGGGCCCACCGGGAGGGAAGGGACAATCAGGTTTACCCTCTTCAGTCCCCCCTCTGGTCGACATGTCGACCACAAAATTATTACTCTGTTTGTCTTCTCTCAGGCACCACACCTTTGTTACCCCAGCCAGATGTCCGTAGTGATTTACATGATCTTCAAATGACCAATACATATACACACATCCTCCCCCGGGCTTGCAGTAAACCCACTTTCCAACATACATTTTCGGATTGCTTCTAATTTCATTGATGGTGGATACATGTCTGATTCCATTAACTGTTGTCGTAGTCTCTCTCGTTCCATATGAATGACATCCGTTTGCTGATCATCCTCTGTAGGCAGGAGTACGTTCATTCCGATCATTTCCTCTGCTGTCGTCTTGGATTTTGTCATGCACATTTTTACCCCAAATAGTGAGGCCATCCCCAGGATCAGATCTCCTGCCAGTATTTTCAGGCCATCCGATAGCCAGGACGGCATCAAGGACCAAAGGTATGAAAACCAGCTTCCGTCCTTTTTTGTGCCTTTGGATTCTTCTTCCATTTTAGCGTGCATTTTTGCTAATTGTGATACTGCTTCTGATAGCGTTCCGTTGTCTTCATCATTTGCTGGTATAAACGTGCAACAGAAACTTCTGACCTTGGCGCTGACTCCTCCTTTCATTGCCACAAGGAGGTCCAAGACATACCTGTTTTGTAAGGCCATCAATCGTGTTGCACAGAGCTCTTCTTTAATTGCCTTGAATCCGTTCACTGTTGAGTTTATTATCATCCTTAGTTCCCATCTGGTGATTTGAAGCCATTTGGCATTGGCGTATGTTTGAAATCCTGGATGTATCAGTGTTGAGAAAAACATGGCAGTCCTGCTGAAGAGCCTGTGTGATGGTGGAACTTCGTTGAGGGTTGTTTCTGTTACGCTCACCTGGCTCCCACAGGGGCGTCGGTCGGACCCGGACTGCTGCGGCCTCCACCCACGTGATGCGTAGTGCAGCGATGACTGACTGGATCTGCCCTCCTAATCTTGTCTGCTTGGCCCGTAGAAATATTCTCCTACAAGTGGAGAGATGGATTTAGCCACTTGTGGATTCAAGTGATTGCACCCCCACTGTCCTCCCCACTAATCACCTCTGAAGCGCCCTCTCAGCAATCTCACCTTATATTCTTGAAGGATGAGCCCTCCATCCTGCGAAGCACACAGGGGCGCATTGATGACCAGTTACTTCACTGGCTTGAAGGTATTGGAAGAGTTGTAGACGAATCCTGACTCCAAAGGATCCTGGCGAAGAGCCGTATGTATATAGTTCGTAAGAGTTCAAAATGTCTGGAATTCACTCCTGTCCAATTCCTCTTTTATCTTGCAGCTTTGACCCAATAAGAAGATTGACAGCTGAAAGCGCTCTGGTAAAAGTCTGTGTTACCCAACACTGTCCGGTAAATAATGCCAAGGGTTAAACTTGCTGCTTTCTCCTTATCTTACAGGTGCGGCATAAGAAGATGTGGCGTGCTGATGAATTATACCTCCGGCGGTAAAATCAGGTAAGCATATGGTGGCTAAAGAGATTGTCTCTGTCTGTTCTCTCAGCTCACCTTGTTGTTTCTTGTCCCCCTTAGGTGCCGGGATTCGGCGATGTAAAGATTGAGACAGCGCCGGATCGAAGAGATGCTGCGTGGAATGGTGAGTTTGGCGCGCCGCTGCTGCTGCCGATGCGATGCATTTAAAACAAAGTCTTTCCTCTGGTTTGAAGATGCGATGAATCCGGAATCAGGTAAGAAATCAGGTAATACTCTTGTTCTAACCTTTGCTTCTTTCCTTCTTTCTAGGTGCTCCAGGTTCGAGGCGGGCGTGGCAGAAGACTGGATGCTGCAGCTGGCACGGTGAGCGTTACGCTGCTGGATGCAGAATAACGCAAAGCATGTGCTGCTCTTCGGGCGTGGTTTAAATAGCCTCCAAAGTAGTCCCAGGTAGGTATTCATCCCCGTCCACCACCGAGTAACAAAATAGTCCCTAAGGTAAAGTAGTCCCTTCCAGGCCTCACATGAGCTTGCATCTTCTTGCAGCATGGTCTGCTTCAGGTAAGTGTGCACCTATGAGCCTGGCGCCTATGGCGCCAGGACTGATGTCCCATATGAGCCTGGCGCCACAGGCGCCAGGACTGAACCCAGACAGCCCCTAGCAGGGGTTGCTGGGTTTTCTCAAGGCAACATGACGCCTGCTCCCGGGGCTGATGGACGTGGTCTGGATGCCCGGGGGTATGCATCATGACAGTTTCAGACCTTCCCCAGGAAGTAATTTCCTTGTCGTTTTACTCTCCTCAGTCTTCCATTCTTGGCAGTGATGTTACTTGTTAGGCGCTCTGTTGGTGATATCGATCTCTTCTTCCTGCAGCTGCCTTCCTCCATTTTCGGGAAGTCGTCTATTTTAATGTGTTTCTTTGGTACCACCAGTGAAGGTACGGTGACGTGTGCTGGGGGCATATCCCTCCCCAATTTGGTGGTAGCTTGTCTTATGCCTTTGAACCACAGGACCAATAGTGGTCCATGAGCACTGCCGTACCTGTTCCCATCTCAGCAAGTTTCTCAGTTCTTTTTCACCCCTCATTGGTCCCCACTTCAATTTCCCTGTTGTGTTGGTAGCACAATGCTGGTGTTGTTAGGGGTATTATTGTCAGTGGTCCATCTTCTTTATCCAACCATGTCAGCAGGCTTGCGCTTCTGGCCCATTCCTTAAGACATTTGTCGTTTTCTTCCTGAACTTTATTCACAGTAGCTTTTGTCAAAGTCAATGATTTGCTCCCCACCAATCCATCCACCCATCCATGCTTAGCGTATACCTTTCCAAAGATCAACATCTTTGGTCGCCCCCAGCAGTCAGGTTCTTCACCTGTCTCCTTAGCATTCCATTTGCATGGCAGGTAGTCCAACGTTACTTCCCTTGTTTCTCCTTTTTCTGGTCCGTCCGTTATATATCGTAGCGCTTCACTATGTTGCCAATATTTATCGAACATGGGTAGTGTTTTGATGAAACTATCTTCAAAAGGGTATGTTGCCTTGGATCTCCATCTGAGTGTTGCTGTTTTCCCCTGGAACATTCCTCGCGTCTGGAACAGTGCGAGACACAAGAGGCATTGTGCTGTTGTCGCTGGTACTTCTGTGGCGTCGAAGGTCCTGGAGGCACTCATGGCATATGGGATCAGCGAGCAAATATAGCCATCTGTCCTTTGTTGTGTCCTTACCAATTTTAGACATGTGTTTATACCACATGTTGTTTGTTATGTGCGCGGTGCCAGTGAGATATGTGCCACCCCCATTAACATCAGTTCTAACACTACGCTTACCTCTCCTTACCTTTTCAGCAGTTTTGCCCATACCACTTAACACAGTACTCCTTGCAGCTTGGGTGGGGTAGATGTTAGTATTGGGAGTTGCAGAGACAAGCAAAGCTGTGTATAACTGCCAAAAGACAACAGCTAGCAATCCAATTGAGAGCATTAACCACACAATGGTGAAAACAACGTTTATTATTACATCCATTACTTACAATTTACCCTGCCGTCCAGCCGTTCATGAGGTGATAAAGTTGCCCGCCAAAAAATTGCGATAAAAAGCGTTATTGTTTTAGTATTTGTAAGTACTTTAAGCCTTGTGTACTAAGTAGTTGCTTAATGCCCATGCATACATTTCCTCCCAGATTTTGCGTATGGATCTATCTCTAAGCGTGGGCAGGAGGTGGTGGAGTTGTGGGTACGTTTGAGCTAGGTATTCTATAAATGTGTTGTAATATACTTGTGGTGGCCTCGGTCTGGAGTGTACCGGCCTTCGTATAGCATAGATATGTTGGTGAGACAGTGCTTCAGGGTGTTCGATAGGGGGTAACATCTAAATAAAAATTTCAGCCTATTTCTAACATTCATTTATGTACATTATCAGACGCAAAACCCTGCATGTGCGAATAAAAAGAATGTCAAGACAGTTTTAGCATAGTGTAGTACTACTGAGATTGTGCATGCTGTATGGCCATCTCTACATTATGGCATTCTTTATTAGTCCAGTGCGCATTTCCTGTACAGTTCTATATCTATTGGTGGTGACGTCTATACTATTAATTTATTTCTATCGGGGTTGCTGTAGGGAAATCAGCTGCTTGTGAGCGCCTAACCATTGGGTGGTTGGTACACTCTTGTTCACTCATGTTCAGGGAATGAACAGCTGTGGGAGGAGTTGTTGAGCGTGGAATACTACTACTGTCTTGTGTGTCGGTCGTTGCTGTAGCGTTGGTCCTGTCGATGGCAAGTGGGGGCGAGGCCGATGCTTTATAGGGCTTGATGTTGTGGAGATGATACTAAACTGCTCTATTTTCAAGTTTTACAGCCCTTTCCATAACCTCCTCAACTGTGTGACGACCGGTAAATCGGGGTGAGTTCCTCCTCCTCAATTCTTCAAGAGCACCTGGTCTCCCTTTTGAATAGGCAGTTTTTCTGTTGGCTCCAGAGTGCTGTCAATTTCTTGTATGTCATTCTGCAACCTCCCCTGTGTCTGTTGAATCTGTTGAGAGATAAAAGAGGTGCTAGAAACAAGTGCATTGACATACTCATGTATTTCTGTACCAAATATTTCAGCAGTCCCCTCACAATCCCTTATTGCCCTTGTGGGTGGAGCTAACAGGAGTTGCATCTGGGACCTCTCTGCTGCTTTTGATCTTGTCAATCATAGAATTCTCTGCCATCACCTCAAATCAGCCGCACATTTCTCAGAAAATGCCGCCACTTGGATCAGATCCTTCCTGGATAATAGATCAATGCGCGTGTTCTCCCCACTTGCGGCCGCACCACCCGCTCCGGTCTCTTGTGGTGTGCCTCAAGGGTCCTGTGTCTCGCCCACGTTATATAACGTGTTTACCAAACCCCTTTTTGATATTTTGGACCATTTGGGCGTCACGTATACCAACTACGCTGACGACACACAGATACTAATCCCCATCACAGGAGACTACACAACTGACTCCCTTGCCATCAACGCCATCTACCAGGTCATCCAAGCGTGGATGGCCCAACACGGCCTCTGCCTAAATGATGAAAAGACAGAGCTCCTCATTCTTGGTTCACCACAAAAACTCACTAAACTTGACCCTGCCTTCAAGTCTTTCACCATTGATGGGAACACCATCCCGATCGCTAAGGACACGAAAACTCTAGGGATTTACATCGACTCAACCCTATCCTTGACTAGACAATCCAACGCAGTCTCATCTGCTGCAGCGTATACTTGCAAGCTCATCACCGCCTGTCGCCCGTTCCTAACCACTGCCAACTGCGTAACCTTGGCCAGGACCCTTGTACTATCCAAGGTCGACTACTGTAATGCCCTCTATCTAGGTACAAATCTCCGCAACTTAAACAAGCTACAAATTGTCCAAAACAATGCGATCAGAGCGGCCCTTAACATTCCTAGGCGCCAGCATATATCTGACACCAGGCGCAACCTGCACTGGCTCTCTATCCCACATCGCATTTCCCTGAAGTCCCTGGCTCTCACACACAAATGCCTCCACAACCAAGCCCCTCGCTACCTGGCAAACAGATTCTCTTTCCACAATTCCACCAGACCTCGCAGAGCGGCCCAAGCCAACTGCCTTGACATCCCGCGTTTTAATCTCCAAAGATCTGGTGGAACCAGCTTCCCCATCCTGGCAGCCAAACTTTGGAACTCACTCCCCAATGACCTTAGAGCAGAACCTTCCTTCCTGAAATTCAAATACCTTACTAAAGCTTGGCTATCCGCCCAAGACTGCTAACACCAGCTTACTGCCCTACTTGCACTTTGACCTACTCTGCATCCCTTATTAACTATCCTGTAAATCGCTGCCTTATCGATATTCATTTGAATGTATATTTTGTAAATTTTGTAAATCTTCCTGTAATAATTCCTGTAATACTCTGTCACATTGCCTTGTCATGCTTTCATCTTGTTGTAACTAAGTTAAGCGCCCGGTTGCCCCTGGGCCTGGTGCGCTATAGAAATAAATAAAATACAAATACAAATACCACCTCGTGGGGCATGAGGTGGTGATCTGACCCGGCTTGTTCCGTAATTTGAACACAGCCAAAGGCAGGCAGTACAGCCAATTTTTCTTTGTACTTTGTTGTATTTTAGCTATGCTTTCTTTCAAAAGTCCGTTGAGGCGTTTACAAACACCATTCGCTTGTGGGTGATACGCACATGAGAACTTGTGCTTTATTCCAAGCAGTGTGGTTATATGCTGGAATAATTCATTTGCACTGTGAGGACCGTTGTCAGACCGCAGGACCTCGCAGATGCCCCACCTTGGGAACACTTCTCTGATCAGAAATGTTGCTGCCCTTAATGCATCAGCATAGGAGCACGGGCCAGCATCTATCCACCTTGAGAATGGGCAAACCATTACGATCATGTAGCGGTAGCCTTGACATACATTGATCATGTTGATGTAGTCGATGTGGAGGTGTAGAAATTGACCTTCGGGCCTGGGTATGACTCCTCTTATCACTCTTAGGGTGTGGCCGGCAGTGAATTGTTGGCATGTTAGTCAGTTACTGATAAAGTTGGACACATGGGCGTTTAACTCAGGACAGAAACATGATTCTCCAATGCGTGCTGCAATCACCTCTTTTCCTTTATGTGTAGGATGGTGTAGTTGTGTTAGGGCTATTTTTAATAGTGCAAGAGGCATTACTACTTTCCCTGTGTTTTTTTGCCTCCACAGGGCATCTGTAGGGGACATTGAGCACCCTCTTTTTACGCAAAGTTCCTTTTCCGCCATTGGTGCTGCTGCCTGTAGTTCCATAACTTGAGTCTCTGGTAGATGGTAATAGCCTTCTCATTAGCATTTGTCTCACCCCTCCCCTCTCTTTTTGTTTTTCTTTACGGCACATCATATCCCCAAAATAGGAGGCGTGTTTTGTGTAAAAATGTGCTGCTTCATTCCCTTTTGATATTGAGTCGTCCCCATTAGTATGTGCTTGGCACTTTACTTATGTGAGTTCTGTCGGGTATGTTACAACCTCTATTAATTATCCCAACAGGAGGGCATGCTGTACCGGGATTCCATCCGCTCTTCGGAACCCCCTTCTTAACCACCTTGCTAGACCGGAATGTACTGCTGAAGTTACGTAGGCACAATCCGAATATACAGTAACCCTTTTCCCTTTGCTTTCTCTGAGGGCTAATATCAGTGCCACTAGTTCTGCTGCTTGTGCTGAATACTGAGGGGGTCATTTGACACATTTTACTGCCTCGCTCATCCAATCCTCTTTCAATCTCACTACTGCTGCCCCCGTTCTACTCACCCCATCACCTTGATCGATTGTTGATGAACTGTCAATGTAGAGCACCACCTCTCCCCCCTCAAGCGCATCTTCCTCTACCTTGCGTGTCTCTGTGTAGTATTCAAAGGCTTTTGTGCAATCATGGACATGATTTTTTCATATTCGTCTGCCAGGAAGTGTGGGTTCACTGTCTTGCACCTCACTATCTTTAGTTCGGGCCATGACAGGATGATTTCATATACTATGGCTCTCTGTGTTGTCAGTGGGCTTTTTGGCTTATGCAGGATCACAAAGAGGGCATGTTCCACTTAAAGTGGGGGGAGCACCCTATGGTTATTGATGATGCTTTTTCTACAGCAAAAGCTGCAGCAGCCAAATGTTGCTTGCAAGGGAAGTGCCCTGTCATTACTGGGTCTAGTTGTCCACTGTAGTATTCAATTGCTTTGTGACCCATGCTGGTTTTTTGTGTGAGTACTGCCTTCATGACCACCCTATGAGAGTGTGAGAAGATGAAGAACTCTTTTTTGTAATCTGGGGTACCCAGGACCGGGGCCGTTAATATTGCCTCCTTTGGCTCATGGAATGCATCTGTCATTTCCTGTGTCCATCCCAGTTTTTTTCCTCCCCTTTGTGCTTCATTGAGGGCTGTAAGTAGAGGACATGTGTATGTGCTGTAGTCAAATACTCATGCTCTACAATAATTGCATAGACCAAGGAACTGTTGTAACTCTCGTACTGTTTTTGGTTGGGGAGTGTTGAGTATTGCCTGTGCTCTCATTGGTGCTATGTGCCTGCCTTTTTGAGATATTAGATATCTCAAAAAGGCAGGCACATATATTAGATATTCCTCCTAGCAATATTGTGACTTTGCCTTGTCTACTTTGTATCCTTTTTCTGCTAATACAGTGAGCATTTTAATTGAGTCCTTCCGGCACTCTGTCTCTGTTGTGCTGCAGAAAAGAATGTCATCCACATATTGTAAAATCGTACTGTCTGTCTCAATATTTCCTAGGTCCATCTGGATTACCCTGTTGAAAATGGATGGTGTTTCACAGTACCCTGGGGGCAGTCTAATTTTTTTCCATTTTTTGTTGCGGTACGTGACGCTTGTTATATCTTGTGAGTCAGGGTGAAAAGGTATCGAGAAGAAGGCATTTTTGGGGTCAATCATGGTGAACCGTGTAGCCTCAGCTGGAATGCCGCAAAGTATTGTGGCCGGGTTAGCCGCTACTGGGTACTCTGCTTCTACAATGTGGTTGAGAGGTCGTACATCTTGGATAAAACACCACAAACCCCCATTTGCCTTCTGGACCGGGTACACAGAAATGTTTCAGGGGGATTATGATGGCACTAAGATGCCTCTTTCTATGAGGGCACTTATTGTCTCATAAATTCCCTCGTCTGCTTCTTTTGATATGGGATATTGTCTTACTCTGGGCAGAATGGCTCCTTTTTTCAGTTTTATTTTCACTCCTCCTATGCTTTTGATACACCTTACATCATAGGGACTTGTGGTCCATAGTGAGTTGGGTACTTTTGACAAACCTTCCTCGCAGAAGGGAGGTGGTGCAGGGAGGGGAGCTTCCAGTGCCATAGCCATTTTCTGGGCCACTTCTCTGTATGTCAAGCGTAGCCAATCATACACACTCATCCCCAACATCATCTTACCCTCCCCTCTTTCTTGCAAGAAAGGTTCTTCGTCTGACACTTGTGTTAATCTATACCCTTCTGACAGTGCAATGACCACCCTCCATGCCTTTCCTTCATTGTCTAGGGCGTGAACTGCAATCCAATCTCCCTTGCCACAATTCCTTCTATGTCTATGGACATGAGCGTTCCTTCCTTTTTGTCCGTTGATGTTTCTGACCTAAAGAGGTACTCAACTGGCCTTCTCCAAACCTTTCCTGCAATCCCGGGCAACCATGCTAGTGCCATGTCAGTTCCGTACTGGAATATTTCCGGGTCTACTGGATCCCACCTCTGTACACATTTGCCACAAGAAGCCTAAAGTATTTGCCTGGCTGTGAGCATGTGGATGCCTGGTGTGGAGCATACTATGACCTTGTCAGTAAAGGAGATGGTCATGTTTAGCCTGCTCATTATGTCGCGTCCCAATATGTTCACAGGTGCTTGCTTGGAGTAAAGTAAGGGTAATGATAAGTCATGATCTCCTATGGATAAGGAGATGTTATCAGTGAAGGGAACCACTTCTCAAGCCCCAGAAAATCCTTGAGTGTTCATAGCATTGCCTGCCAATTTATATTTCCCCTCCTGTATGCATGACCTAGTGGCCCCTGTGTCAACCAGAAAGGAAAAGGTTTTGTCACCTATCACCACCTTTATGCGAGGTTCCCCCGCAGGGTTAGGTGTTACCGATAGGATGGGACACAACAAGTTAGTCTGTGGGCTGTCCTATTGTGGGTATATCGATTGTCCATTCCCAGTGTAAGGGTTGTGTCCCATTATTATTGTGACCCCTCCCATTCTTGTCACTGGCAGCACTGCCGTTGTGTCCATGGGTTGTTGTACGTCGTCCTGCAATTGAGTCAGGTGCTGTGCTGTTTGTATGTGTTGTTGTAGTGATGCTGTCATGTGTTGTTGTGGTTGTTGCTGTGTTTGTTGTTGTTGCATTGCTGGCACTGTTTGGCATTGCATCTGTGCCTGGGTTATGTTTTGCTGTGGTATAACTTTCAGTTGCCCTGCCTGTTGGGGGCCTGTGGGTAGTACCCATTCTGCCCCCCTTGGTAATTCTGTTGTCCTTGCTCACCCCACCCTTGTTGTGTCCCTCTGTATCTGCATGTGTGTGAAATGTGGCCTAACTGCTCACACGTCCAGCACTGGGGTGGTTCCTCTGCCTGCCACGGAAGTCCACCTCCTCTCTCCCCTTGGCCTTGTTGCCCCTGCTGTGGGTAGCCCGGAACCCGCCCCGGACGGTGTGCTTGTGGCCTGAAGCCCCGCCCTCTAATCAGCCCTCCTCATCCTCTATAATTATGTTGGTACCCGCCCACACTCATATATCACCCCCCCCCATTGGTTGTGTCTATTGCTTGGCTGGGTTGCACATTGGCAGCTGCTGCTGGAGCTGGGGTTGCGGTTGTGATACTGCTGTTTGAGGTGTGGGGCCTGGCTGGTTATTAGTGCCCCTTCTAGGGCATATTTTGATCATTTCTTCTGAGCCAATTTAGCTTCATCTGCTTTTCTTTCCTCTGCCTTTTGTTTCATTTTCTCTTGGCATAGTGTACAATGATGCACTATTGTGAGTTGTATTTATGACCACACCTTAGCTTCCATCGGCACCCGTTTCTTCAGTTGTCTTCGCACCGGCTGTGGTAACCCTTGTATTAAGATGTGATAAAAGATAGCTATTGTTTTGTCCCACAGCTCTCGAGTCTCAAGGCGCCAAAGGTTGCTGTTGAATCTCTTCTGGAGGATAGCTCAGGGGCAACATGCTCACCTTGGAAGCAAGATGACACGGAGCAACACAGGTTCGAGCCCTGGGTCCGCGTTTAGAAACCACTGCGTATTAAGCTTGTTATAAATAACCTATCATATCACATCATATCTTGAATGTAGCTAATGGGATCCTTTATAATTGCTTCTATGTCTGATGTGTCAGGGTATTGTGTCCTTAGTGCCTGCCATACCGCATGCCTGCAAATTGCAAATGGAGATCCGTCATGTGTTCTGTTTTGGGCTGTCACCCCAGGGAACCCCGCCCTCCTCCAAATGTCATCTGCTGCGTCACCCAGTATGGATACTAGCAACACCTTGACATCACCCACAGCAAGTCTGTGCCCTGCCATCAATTTTTCCATTTCGTATATCCATTGCCCTAGTCCCACGCTTAACCCTTTAACTGCCATGGGTTTTACCCCCGAGTGCCAAGGCCTTTTCTGGTGATTTCGGTATGTCGACATTCAATGCCTTGTATTGTGGGCTGTCCTATTGTGGGTATATCGATTGTCCATTCCCAGTGTAAGGGTTGTGTCCCATTATTATTGTGACCCCTCCCATTCTTGTCACTGGCAGCACTGCCGTTGTGTCCATGGGTTGTTGTACGTCGTCCTGCAATTGAGTCAGGTGCTGTGCTGTTTGTATGTGTTGTTGTAGTGATGCTGTCATGTGTTGTTGTGGTTGTTGCTGTGTTTGTTGTGTTTGTTGTTGTTGCATTGCTGGCACTGTTTGGCATTGCATCTGTGCCTGGGATATGTTTTGCTGTGGTATAACTTTCAGTTGCCCTGCCTGTTTGGGGCCTGTGGGTAGTACCCATTCTGCCCCCGTTGGTAATTCTGTTGTCCTTGCTCACCCCACCCTTGTTGTGTCCCTCTGTATCTGCATGTGTGTGAAATGTGGCCTAACTGCTGACACGTCCAGCACTGGGGTGGTTCCTCTGCCTGCCATGGAAGTCCACCTCCTCTCTCCCCTTGGCCTTGTTGCCCCTGCTGTGGGTAGCCCGGAACCCGCCCCGGATGGTGTGCTTGTGGCCTGAAACCCCGCCCTCTAATCAGCCCTCCTCATCCTCTATAATTATGTTGGTACCCGCCCACACTCATATATCACCCCCCCCCCATTGGTTGTGTCTATTGCTTGGCTGGGTTGCACATTGGCAGCTGCTGCTGGAGCTGGGGTTGCGGTTGTGATACTGCTGTTTGAGGTTGTGGGGCCTGGCTGGTTATTAGTGCCCCTTCTAGGGCATATTTTGATCATTTCTTCTGAGCCAATTTACATGAGGTATCTCAGCCAAATTTGGCTCCTTTCTTTCCCACATGTAGGCAGATCTAACGCCACCCAGGAATCCTAGGTTGCTGTGGGGGGGGGGGGGTGAGAGAAAATAACCAAAAAGGGTGAAAATGTTGAGTTTTTTCAAAAAAATGCCAATAGAATGATGTACAAAGAAGCCTCTGGTTTCTCTGTGTAAGAGCTACAAACAAATGGTTTGCTGTGCTGAATTTCCCAATCTCCTGGCTTTCAAGAACAGGTTGAGAGGAAACAAAAATACATTATTTTGATGTGGTTATCAACTGTTTTGTGAGAGGTAGGCGATTTTCACCATTTTTGCCAATTGAAAATGCGTGGACGGAATGGAAGAAAAGGGTAGGAAAGCTGAATTGGAGGAAAAGAAGGCATACATTTCTGAAAAGTAGACAAAATGGGGTGATTTGTGCAGGTCAGGCAACAACTAGGTCGGGTAAAATTCCATAGTTTGTGGAAAAAGCGGGAAAATCACTGTAAAAAAGGTATGTGGTGGACATGGTTGGCCTGGTACAGCAATGGCTTCTATGAATTTTGAGAAAAGCAATGCTACGCTACATTCCCCCGACTCTTGCAGTTAGGAGAGCACACATTTTTTTGTAGTGTTTTACAAAACAAGCAATACCACAAGCCAAACACTGAGCCATGGTACACAGGAGTTTTACGCTCACGGCCTGAACAGACGCATTTAGCATGTGTAAATCAGGAAAATCAATGTGGTGAGGAACGGCAAGCATACATTTTTTGAAAGAGCACAGGCAGACCTTTTCAATGGTAGGTGACTTGTGCAGGTTACAAAAGCGTATGGTGCCTAAAGCAGCGACTAAATGTAGGGCACATTCTGGAAATGAAAGGGTTGTGTGACAAAGGGCACCAGCAAATGGGTCGAAACGTTACGATAAGCACACAAACACAACAAATGTCATACCTTGCCACGTTCCCATAGGTATCCCGATGAAAACGGTACCTCACATGTGTGGGTGCAGCTACCTGGGCGACAAGGGGAAAGCCGAAAGCGCAGCCAACCCCAAGTCTTTTCGGACAGCAGAATTTGTGGAATTCTGTTTAAGTGCACTCCATACAGATATGGGAGAAACAATTTGGCAGAAAAAGTCACGATCCACAGCGCTTGTATATAACCAGTTAGACAGTAGGCAATGAGGCTGCAGGTGTCTGGGAAGTGTGGGTATACTGCCAGTATAGTTCCACTGAGGTAAATTCAAATTGAACACGAGCGGGTTCCAGTCTCACTGCGCCAACAAATTGCAAATAAGGGCTTGAAGTCCAAAAAGATTTATTCAAGGAAAAGCCTAAATCCAAACGATGTATTCAAGAAACAGCCTGACACGTGTTTCGATTCTTAACCGGCTATTTATCTGAGGCTAAGATTTGACCTAAATACAGAACAAAATAACCAAAAAATAAATTTTGCAACATACATTGTTGAAAGGAAATACCAATTGCAACGAAATAAAATAAAGAAAGAACAAAAAGTGGCATAGCATACAGGGACAAAAACAAGAGGTAAGTTAACCAAATCACATAAGTGCAATTTCCAGATCAGTTAGTGCCAGGCAAAGAGTAAACCCATGAAGCATGATGCAACACAAAAAGAAATTCTTTTAAAACAATACCGCATTTGGATGGAGTTCATTGGAAGGTAGGAGTTCAATAACCGAGGAGAACAAAATAAAAAAAGGGGGGAACAAAAAATAAGTAAATTACAATTATGCACTACAGGTGACTACAGCAGCGCAATCCAAAAACAGCATACCTAATATTTTTTTTATTAAAAAAAATGTAGATATATTTTATCAACTTGTATTAAGAAAAACCCACAAGCCTAAGGAAGTTTACCTTGATGAAGGACCAGGTAATTATGATGTAAGGACAGTGCCAAGAAAACTAACTTAAAGGGATTGCCCAAATTGAATAAAATGAAAGAAGGAAAGCGATAGATAATCGATTGCAGACCTCATACCTTCACGATTGCGGTAGTACTGTAATGAGAGGGGAAAAGTAAAAAGAACTATATCAATGCTCTAAAAAGGCCATTGAATCTTGTATATAAAAAAGATCAACACTTCATAAGGCAATAAGTAATAGAACCATTCATGTGAAAGTGTGGCGCACGCAACTACACAGCATGTCAATTAATTACGTGAAAGTAGCCGGAGATAGATTGCTTGATTGGGAAGCTAAATAGAACAAGTGACCTCAATTGAGTGTCTGTGGGCTATAGGGGATGTGGAAAAACGTCTTACCTGGCAGGCTGAGCCCGTATAGTGGCAACAAGTGAACGCGGAGACTGCGGTAATAGAGAACGGACTAAATAGATAAGGCCTCTGAGAGGGAGGCAGAAATGAGTGGGCCGTACGTGGCCACAAGCTAACTAATGTGAGCCGCCATGTTAAGTGTACTCGAAAGCTAAATACAAACAAGGAGATTAATACGAGGTAATGGACAATGCCAAAGTGCAATTAGATTAACTTAAATGGCAACAAATTAGGGGGTCGGTTAAAAATCATTCAAAATGTGAATTTGTTGCTTCGGCAAAAAAGATTAGAAGACGACGTATTATTCATAAAAAATGACGCATTGCAAAAGTACTTGCGCGCGCATGGGATTATCTAGAGAAATCCAATGAAAAGGAAAAAGATAAAGGAAAGATGTAGTTGACTAACCCATTTAGATAAACAAGGCAAGACCCACATTTGTGAAACCACGTGATACGTGCTGAGTGTAACCAGGTAATTGTCGGATTTGGCATATTCATAAATGAAGGACAAAGTTTATTTTTAAGCGACTTGCCTTTACTGAACGTAATGCTTACGTGAGGATCAAGCCAGTTTACTATATCTGAGTCAAGATGTAACAGGTGCCAATGTTTCTTCAGAATATTATGGATTTTATGACTGTCCGAATTAAACCTTATGATCAACCTAATTTTCTGAGTGACTGGTGACTTGTCTCGAATTTTAGGTACTAACAAGTCCGCTCTCTTTTGCTGACGTACTGAAGCAAATGCTTTGTCGAGACAGCTATGATGGTAGCCTCTCTCAAGGAAACGTGATTTGATAGCAATGCTTTCATGGTCAAAGTCCTGCAAATTGGAACAATTCCTCTTGGCACGAATAAACTCACCTTTTAGGATATTTGCTTTTACATGATTTTTGTGGCAGCTTTCTGCATGCAATGTTGAATTTACAGAAGTAGATTTCCAAAAAGTTTTTGTAACCAAGCCATTAGGGGTTAAGTCAATCGAAAGGTCCAGAAAATCAATGTGAGTTTGGCTGACGGTTGATGTAAATTGTAAGCCCCAATCGTTATTGTTTAAAGAGGGAACAAATTCAAGAACTAGATCTTGTGTACCAGTCCAGCTGTCACAGTCCATACCCCCAAACATCAGGTACAGACCACCCTGCCCAAGGCGTTGGATCCCATGGGGGCCTTGAAGGCCCCAAGGAATCTTGCAGGGGCTTCCTGGACTCGGTCCTGGCGCCGTTGGCGCCAGGCTCATACTGCCATCACCAACATGGCACGTTTCAGACCCAGAGAGGCACGTGCGAACTAATATGAGGCAGGGTGAAGGGATTATTTGCCGTGGGACTATTTGCTTGGGTGTGGTTGCTGGAACTACTTTGCCTGAGAACTACTTTCAGAAGACTATATAAGCCACACCCTTCATACAGAACACGCTTCGCGTTATTCTGCACTCATGCAGCGTAACGCTCACTGTGTCTGCAGCTCCAGGCCAGCCATCAGCCACGCCCATCCAGTTGTCTCGAGTTACCTGCAAAGAAGAGTGAGAAAGAAGAGCAGAACAAGATACTTACCAGTCTCTTCATCGCGGCCGCTGGGGAGTCCACGCTTCTTCAGAACTGAAAAGGAAAGAACATCAGATTAGCCTTGCAGACCACACGCTCTTCATCGCAGTTCAGCGCCGCACTAATACTTACCAGCAAACCATCGGAGCGTCATCACTCGATCTCTGCTTCGTCTTCCGATCGCCACTCCAGGACTGCAGCATCTGTAAAACAGAAAGAAGACATCAGGTTACCAGAGCAGAGGGAAGGCCTCATTCTGACCTATAATCCTGCACGAGGCAGCTCTCACCTGAAGGCAGCAATCCTCACGGGCTCACAATTCTTCATCACACAGCCTTTGTTCATGAGATTCCGCACCTGCAGAATATAAAAGCAGCAGGTTAGTTGTGCAGAAAAACAGTATCGGCCGGAAAGACTTTTGCATAGCACAGGTGCAAATCTTACCTTGGGAAGCCAGCTACCAAGAACCTTGCTCCATCGTATGCACAAAGAGGGAATCTGTAAAGAAAGGTACAGAGTGAACTTTTGCAACTTGAACTCTTAGCTATCCATATCTTTGGAATAAGACTTACCATAGAGTCACAATTGTCTGGAACTTTCAATAGGATAAGTGAAGTAACTAGATCCTAGAACTACGACGCACCCCTGCAATCAGTGTCAGGACGGAGAGACCACTATTCGTAACTCAAAGGTGAGATATAGCGGGGGGGGTGCAAGAGGACGCCATGGGAGGCGGGAGTCGCCCTCATCCACATGGTTGGGTAACCTGTGATTTACCTTTCTAGGCAAGCCTGCATTCGTATCGGAGGGGAGTACCAGACACCACTCACCACCAGATCATCCAGCTCCGTTCGGCGCCCTTGTGGAGATCAAGTGAGCGTAACAGAATGTGAAACGTACACAAAAACCTCTACCTGGGCGCCATGGAAACCTCAGAGACTGACCAATTAGCCCAGCTTTTAGGTGAACTCAGAGCAGAGGTGCACTCAGCTAGACCACAGACTAACACTTTACGAAGAGAACTGATTGTGGCAAAAGAGCGCACCGATGATTTAGCCCGGCAACTACTCCAGGCTCAGGCTGGCCACACACGGTTGCCAACAATGGGAGCTTCAGTCTCAACCCAGTCCAGTAATCCAGTGCAAGTGGTCCTTCCAGGAGCCATACCTTTGGCTTCACCAGAATGCTTTGTGGGCGATCCTAAGCGGTTTACCGTTTTTATGAAACAGTGCCGTCTACACTTCCTATGCAGACCAGGGGCCTTTCCGAATGACCAAGCTAAGGTGGTCTTTATTGTTTCATACCTCAGTGGGAGTACAGCGGATTGGTCCAAAACCGCTAGTGAATCAAGACGACCCCCTTCTTCGAGACTTTCAGGCGTTTCAGCAGAATATGGAGAAGTTGTTTGCTCGGCACTCCCAAGGTCAAGCCTGGATAACAAACTGCTCTCTCTTCGTCAAGGGAACCAAGACCTGTTAACTTTTATTGCGACCTTTAACAGACTAGTGGTGGAAACCAGTTGGCCGGAGTAAAAAAGGGTCACGTTATTTCATCATGGGTTGAGAGGTGAACTAAAAGATGTCTTGGCTCAAGTGGTCAACCCACCTCAAGATTGTTCGGAATACATTGACCTAGTGGTGCAACTAGATCATAGACTACAGAACCGGAAAGCTGATCGAACTAGATTTGAGAGTCGAGGGTTTGTGCGTCCTAAAGATACCACCGCCAAGACTACAGACACGTGGAACCCATGCAAATCGGAGGTGTGCAAGGACTGCTATCTAAGTCCAAAAGGGATAAGAGAAGACAACAACAATTGTGCCTATATTGCGGCACGGCAGGCCATTTCCTCCGAGACTGTCCAGTGAAACCACCCAAGAAAGCAGTCGGGGTTGCTGACAAGATTAGCACTGAACCTGAGTCGGAAAACTACCCTGCCCGGCAGGCGTAGAGGTCCGCTTGTTGAGCAAGAAGAAGGGTACCCAGACCTCATATCTAGCCTTGCCAATCATCCTCATTAGTCACCAGCACCCGTCTCGTATTCACGTGGTCAGAGCTTATATCGACAGTGGAGCTATAGGTAACTATATGGATCAGGAATTGGCTTCAAGGATGAGTCTATCTCTTTGCCCAAAGGCAACAACTGATCTGGTCACCACTGTCGATGGCACAGAGATCTCTCCTGGTCCTGTAACGCACTCGACGAGGGAGGTGACACTGTTGTGCCAAGACGGGCATCGACAAACCATTGTGTTTGACTTAATTAAGGCCCCCCAATTTCAAGTGATCCTGGGTATGCCGTGGTTAAAAACACATAATCCTTGTATAGACTGGCGAGAGAAGAGGTTGACCTTCGCAAATTGTGCTCACGCCTGCTACCAAGAAGAATCCAAGACAATTGCAACAGTCAAAAGTCCGACAAACCGACTACCTCAGGAATACAAGGACTTTCAGTGTCAGGGCTAAAGCCAAAACCAGACCAAGACAAGGGATACAGAGGGGCATGGTGGGGGCTGTGATGCTTAGACAGGGCGTACGAACTGTGTCTAGAAAGCTGTACCCATTTAAAAGGTTGCTGTGCCCCTTCTGCAGAAAAGCAGCCCTAAAAGACTACGTTTCCCAGCAGAAGCAGTCTCCTGCCTACAACTCCCAGCATGCCCGGGGCCGCTGTGGGCCAATCAGGAGCCCAGCCGGGTGTGGCTCGTCAACGCGCATGCGCAAGCCCCGAGGCACGGGGCTTGCGCTTGAGACTTCGGAAGGAGAGGACGTGCAGAGCCCAGCTTCACCAGAATCATTCGCGAGGGGCCCAGCCCCACCGGAGAAGCAGCCCGGCCCCTCGCTCCCACAAGATAAGTCCATTTACCCATCTTTGGAATCAGAGGGATCGGGGGAGAAGCGCAGGGGGCCTTAGCTCACCCATTCCTAGCCCCTGCGCCTACCGAAAAGATAAGTGGGCGTGGATTTTTGGCGCGTCGCCATTCCGCGCTTGTATTGTTGTGGGGAAGTGAAGTGTACGGAAATATCCGTACCAAACGTGTGCGTGTGTTCCCGCCTCCTGGGACCAGGGAGAACAAGGCGCACGGGAGGCGAAAACACATGGGGCAATTTTCCGCGGCGGTCTGAAGGAAGACCCCTGTGGAGGTTAACGCTGGCAATTTTCCACATCAGGAACTAGTGGAAAAGCCCCAGAGAAGTGGCGTAACTTTGGCATACTCAAAAGCCTGTGAACAGAGCTCGGTTGGCAGCAATGAACGTTGTGTGGTTTGAATGCATATGAAGAATGAATGTGAAAGTTACCAGAATTCAGAGACAAAAACTTAACTCGTGTTATTTCTTTTAGCTTGGACCAGCACAGAACACTACGGACCTGCCACAAGACTTGACGGCTCTACCACGGACAGGACACTGAAAACCAGAGCTAAGTT
This sequence comes from Ambystoma mexicanum, assembly GCF_040938575.1. NCBI lineage: Eukaryota > Metazoa > Chordata > Amphibia > Caudata > Ambystomatidae > Ambystoma > Ambystoma mexicanum. Next base: position 228,276,022 of record NC_090921.1, on the reverse strand, counting down.
TGCATGCTGGAAAATAATGCTATTTAGTTGTGGACTGATCTAGGTGCTTGGGTTAGACTTTGTACGTAAGGTTAACCAGTGAAGGGGCCTAAGTCTGGGTATGTGGTATTGGGGTGCGAATAGCTACTTGGTACCAAGTACATCTAAAGTGTGCAACAATCAGCCCTTTCACTAAAAATTCCCCTTCCTATCCACAACCTCTACCCAACCCTCAATCCGGTTTCCCTAAAACCCCCCAACCTATCCAACCAGCAAGACCCTAACCCTCCTTCCCTGCTCTGGTCCGGGTAGCCTGTGTAAGCTTCGACTTGCAGGCTCCACGACCATAGTGGTATTGCGTCACTCCTGCGCCTTGGACCAGAGTGCCTTGACAGAAGCGCAAGCCAACGTATTTTCCAGGCGCCTGAGCGGCACAGCCAACCCCCACAGCAGTCATGGAAGAAATTGCTAAAGCCTTGCAGGATTTGCAAGGGGAGTTGGCCGCATCCAGGCAAGATTACGCTACTTTGTCCACGCAAGTGCGGAGTCTAGCTGCCCAAGCATCGCCCTTACCTGGTCAACCGTCTACCCCGTTACAGGTACATGTAACCCCGGAAGCCATAAATCCCCTCGCACCTCCAGAGCGATATGCAGGGGATCCGCAAAAATTCTCTACGTTTTTAACCCAATGTCGTCTCCACTTTCTCACCAAAGGGTCAGCCTTTCAGTCTGCTCAAGCACGTACTGCCTTTGTGATATCGTACCTTACAGGCGACGCTGCCTCTTGGGCGAGCCCTTTGGTTCAAAACGACGATGCCGTCCTGTATGACTGGGATGAGTTCCTAGGGGAATTTGAGAAAATCTTTAATCGACAGGCAGCCACCCTCTGTAAAGATCAGGAATTGTTGAGTTTAAGACAAGGCAATAGGGAGCTGGTGACTTATGTCACGCAGTTCAATCGGCTAGTGGCAGAAGCCGAATGGCCTAGGGAAAAAAGGATGTCTCTATTCTATCAGGGATTGAAGGATGAGTTAAATGATCTTATATCCCAGGTTGACCCACAGCCAAGAGAGTGCTCGGATATGATAAACCTGGCCTTGCGTCTCGACCACCGCATGGCGGAAAGGCGAGGCGATAAGAGAAGAGGAGAATCCCGTCCTGCACCACGGTTAGACCAATTTAAAGGATCTCGTGGGACGGTGGACAAATCTGAGGGGTGTTAAGACGGATTTCTGAACTCTGTCCTGGTGGCGCAGAAGTTCAGAAGGCCAACCTAATTACTTGGAACAGGGTAACCTCTGGATGAGCCAGACCAATCAAGGTAGCGATTGCGGCGGTCAAGACTAGGTCTCAAGAGGGGTGAGGGTGACTGAAAGCCCGCAATGAGCACACAAAGCAAGGACACTTACAAACTACTCCAAACAGGTGTTATATTAAAAATATATACACATTTATTCCAAGGCCTTTAAAACAATGACCGTAGCGAGAAAATCACAATATAACAATAGTAAACCAACACATACCATACCAATACAATATATATACAAATACAACAAGTCTCAAGCGTTATATGCACGAAATGTGTAGTCCACCTAAAAGGGAAGGAAAACAGGCAGTGCGAAATAATGCTTAGACCCAGTCCGCCTTCAGAGACACCTAACTAAATGGAATTCCAAGCCCTGCGAAGAGTGGAGCCTTGTGCTCAAAAGTACCTGCACGCGCTGGTGCCAACGGGCAAAAGGGGAGTCTCTTCGAGGGAAATCAGGCAGTTCAGTTTAGTGCACAAATGAAGGAGAACAAGTTCCGCGACTCAAGCGCAGCCTCCACTGTGGGCAGAAGCAGAGCGCGAGTACGGAAACGGGTGCTGTTTTGACACAGCGGGGAAAAGCAATGGGCTCCTGCAGGAGGGCGACCAGATCCTAGCTATGCTACTCACCGGTCCCCGATGCAAGCAGACCCAGGCTTCTCCGCGTCAGTTTCAGCAGCTGGCAGGTTCAGAAGAGCAGGGAGTGTCTCGTCGTCGTGTCGAGTCTGCAGCAGCAGAGTTCAGTAAAAGACGTCCCAATCGAAGAAACACGCACAGTTTGTTACCACAGCAGGACAACGGAGCGGCCGTGTGTATCTGAGCCAAATGTACACTACTCACTTCAGACCTGGGAACGCCAAGTGTACGAAGCGTGTGAGAGTGACAAGGACTCGAAATACTACACAACCTGGCGGCGGTTACAGAGCAAGACTCCCGTGTAAGCTGGTCAGTCAGCTGGATGGCCCAGAGACGCTTCTGAAGGCTTACTGGCAGGAGATGGTGAAGATGCCGAGAATAGCTGTTCCCGCTATTCCAAGGGTCGAAGTACCAGTACAGGCCTTCTGGTTCGATCAAAGGTGAAAAGGGGTTCACAAGGCAACAGCAGTGCAGAGGAGAAGTCCTTCAGCGGGTCACCAGCGATTCCTCGGTCCAGCCTCTTGGTTGCAGGATACTTGGCTCCTGTATTCCTTCGTTCGTGAGAACTCAGGAGATCGACATGGTAGTGGTGTTTCCCTTCGCACCAAAACGGAGGGGACCCAATGGGAGATCCGCTCATCAACACTCACACCATTCGTGGACCAATCACGGACCACGGTGGTCCCAGGCATTCACATCACCCTAGACTCTCTGGCACCCAGGATGTGTATTGGGACCAGACATCCCAGCCCACATCCTGGAGGCACACACAAGACATGTAGAAGCCCGCGAAAGCATCCGTGTTTCGCGGGTAAGTACATGCCCAAATAAGGAAGGCCCCGGGTCGGCTCGACCTGGGGAAGGTGAAGGGAGCAAGACGGTCAGCGGACAGGACAAAGGAGCCTCGTGGTCTGGCCATTTTGGGAGCCAGGCCACCATTTTGGGTTAAGCGCGGAAAACGCGCTTAGAACGCCAAAAGGAGCTCAAAACACAAGAAACGATCGCTGCCACCATTCCCGTCCGTGAATCACTTGCACCGATCAGTTACAATCCTAAACGAGTATCTAGGGCCTGTAGAAGGCTAGAGACCCAAGAGAGCTGTAACTTAGCTTACAGTACCCTCTTGTGTCATGTTGCACGAAAGCCGCAACATGATAAAAGAAACTACGGGAAACAGCGTTCCCCGGTACTGACTGTCTTAAGGGCATGTCAGTTTCCCCGTAAGAAAGGAGCGAAAGCCCAGAGGAGTGCGGCAGAAGGCTGCACTTCTCTGGCAAAGTCGAGAACAAGGTGAAAAACAACAGCAAAAAGTTTAGGGGTTGCCACATGGAAGGAAAATTACCTACAATTACGAAATCTTTCCTAACAAGGGGGATGAGCCGATGCAAATCGGTTCAATCCGGGGCCCCTTAACAAAAGAAGAGAAAGAGCAGAGAAGAAAAGACGGGGGTCTGTATGTATTGCGGTAAGGCTGGGCATTTCTTTTGTGAATGCCCCGCCAAACCAAAAACCCAGGGAAACTGCTCGGCTCGCCGGTAGTGGGGGTCACCCGGTCGAGCCTAGTAGATAGCAGGGCCCCAAATGCAGGCTATTCAAATTATGCCCCATACATCACTCTGAGAGGTTGCCTAGAGTTCTTGACAAAAAAAAACAGGTTACCCTGTTAGTCGACTCGGGTGCGACCGGAAATTTCATCGATGCCCAGTTCGTGGGTACTTTAGGAATTCCGGTGCTATGTAAACCTAAGTCAGAACCGGTACACGCAGTGGATGGTACCCCCCTAAGTTCGGGTCCCGTTACTCATAGTACCTGTGTTATGACCCTTCAGTGTGGAGATGGGCATACAGAAAAGATTGCCTTTGACATTATTGCCGCCCCGCAATTTGGGGTTATCCTGGGATTGCCGTGGTTAAAGAAGCACAATCCCCACATTCAATGGACCACAGGGTCGATAAATCTGAATTCTCCATATTGCAGAGAACATTGTTTAAAAAAGGCTTTGCCTGACATACGCACCATCAGCATTGTTAATAGTCAACCAGAGGTACGTCCTGAAGATCTGCCCCAAGAGTATGCCGACTTCGTAGATGTGTTTAATAAACAGGCTGCTGAGTCTTTACCCCCACACCGGCCCTTCGATTGCCGGATAGACCTGGAGCCGGGAGTGGTACTGCCATGCAGCCTCATCTACGCTTTGACCGAGGCTGAAAATGACCACCTCCGGGAATATATTGCATCCAACCTCAAGAGTGGCTTTATCCGGCACTCCAATTCTCCGGTTTCGTCACCTCTGCTCTTCGTACCGAAGAAGTCTGGGGAGCTCCGGACTTGCATATATTACCGCGGAGTGAACCGGATAACCATTAAAAACCGTTATCCGCTCCCTTTAATCCCTGTACTTCTTGACCAAGTTAGGGATGCGGTCATCTATACCAAGTTGGACCTTCGAGGCGCATACCACTTAGTACGGGTACGTGAAGGAGACGAGTGGAAGACCGCCTTCCGAACCAAGTTCGGATTGTATGAATACCAGGTCATGCCATGCGGCCTCTGTAATGCCCCTGCCGCCTTCCAACATTTCCTGGATGAGGTACTCAGAGAATATCTGGACGTATGTGCCATTGTGTACATTGACGATATCCTCATTTATTCCGGCAGCCTCCAGGAACATGTCCAACATGTACGTGCGGTGTTGCAGAAATTGCGAGAACATCATCTCTACGCAAAGCTGGAAAAGTGCGAATTTCATCGTACCACTGTGGAGTTCTTAGGTTATTTCCTAACCCCAACCGGCGTACAAATGGATACCAAAAAGGTGCAGGCGATTTTAGATTGGGCACCTCCGGCTAATGTAAAAGAAATACAATCCTTTTTAGGGTTTGCAAACTTTTACAGACGCTTTGTTAAGGATTTTTCAGCATTGGTCACTCCAATCACGAAGCTTCTCCGTAAAGGTTGCCCATTTGTTTGGGATGCCTCAGCCGAGCAGGGATTTCAACAGCTCAAAAAGGCCTTCACAGACGCTCCGGTACTAAAACATCCAGATTTGTCCAGACCATTTGTGGTTGAAACGGACGCCTCCAGTTATGCTTTGGGGGCCGTCCTGTCCCAAAGAGATCCCACGACGGGTTTGTTACATCCGGTGGCCTATTATTCAAGGAAGCTGCTGCCAGCTGAGGTGAATTATATCATCGCCGATCGAGAACTGTTGACAATAAAAGCAGCATTTAGTGAATGGCGGCACTATCTGATGGGAGCACGCCATACGATAACGGTAATCACAGATCACCGTAACCTACAGTTTATCAAGACCGCCAAGACTCTGAGCCCGCGTCAGTTACGTTGGGCCTTGTATTTCGCGTAGTTTGATTTTATCATCACATATAGGCCCGGAACCTGCAACCAGAAAGCTGACATCTTATCACGCTAACCTGAGTCGACAATTCGAGAGGCGAACCCTACGCCCCAGTCAATAATCCCTTCCGCTCACATAATTGGTGCGACCTCTGACTTCTTTGAAGCAATTCAGAAGGAAATCTCTATGCAGGAACTGCACCATTGGTGCAAACAAGACCCTCGGAACGTAGTTATTGCAGGGCTTCCCTACCATGCTCATGCTCTGTACTTGCCTACTACGGCACTCCAGGAGAAGGCCATGTCATGGTTTCATGATTCATCCCTTGTGGGTCATCCGGGAAGATCAAAAACACAAGAACTGGTGGCTCGATATTTTTGGTGGCCAAAGTGGCAACGAGATGTTCAACAACACGTATTGAAGTGTGAAGTCTGTGCCGGCAATAAGGCCAGTCACCAAAAACCTGCAGCTCTTCTGCATCCTTTACCAACTCCGGACGTACCATGGCATACTATAACCATGGACCTCATTGTGGATCATCCGCCAATAGAAGGTCACACTTCAATTCTGGTGATAGTAGATACATTTTCAAAGATGGCCCATTTTATTCCTTGCAAGGGAGTCCCAACCGCTAGTGCAATTGCGGAACTCTTCCTACAAAATGTCATTCGCCTACACGGCTTCCACACCGTATTATTACCGACAGGGGCCCACAATTTACCTCACGGTTTTGGCGTGAATTTTGTAGGATTATTGGGATGGAAGTCCATTTGTCATCTGGGTACCATCCCGAGACTGATGGCCAAACCGAGCGTGTGAATCAGGGGCTCGAGCAATACCTGCGTTGCTTTGCTGCAAGCAGAGAGACAACTTGGGTCCAGCATACTTGGTTAGCTGAGCTGGCCTACAATAATGCTGTACACACGTCCACCAGAAAGACTCCCTTTTACTGTCTCTACGGACGACATCCACGTATTCTCCCCGTAGCTGTCCCGTCCTTAGGTGTGGAATTGCCCACACTAGCGGGACAGCGAATTGAAATTGAGCAAGTATGGAAGGAGGTACAAGGTAATCTCGTTAGAGCAAAAAATGCATTATGCAGACAAGCATCGCCGTGCCAGTCCTCCCTATTGTGTGGGTGATAAAGTGTGGCTATTCACCCGCAATATTCGGTTGGATGGTCCCAAAAAGCTACAGCCCCGTTACTTAGGCCCATTCCCAATAGTAAGAATCATAAATCCTGTTGCAGTCCGATTGGATTTACCATCCCAAATGAAAATTCACCCCACGTTCCACACGTCCCTGCTAAAACCTGCCCCGTATGGAACTCCTGTCAAAACCCCCCCCCCGATAATTGTTCACGGAGAACCTGAATATGAAGTACGTGAAATTTTGAACTCTAAAAAAGGCACTAACGACCAATTATGCTATTTAGTGGACTGGGTGGGGTATGGACCTGAAGAGCGCTCGTGGGAGCCCTCACATCACGTTCATGCTCCAAGATTATTGCGCACTTTCCATAAGAACTATCCAGATAAACCCAGAGGGCCTACCTTCTGTGGGAGGGGGAGTGCTGCCAGGGCTAAAGCCAAAACCAGACCAAGACAAGGGGTACAGAGGGGCATGGTGGGGGCTGTGATGCTTAGACAGGGCGTACGAACTGTGTCTAGAAAGCTGTACCCATTTAAAAGGTTGCTGTGCCCCTTCTGCAGAAAAGCAGCCCTAAAAGACTACGTTTCCCAGCAGAAGCAGTCTCCTGCCTACAACTACCAGCATGCCCGGGGCCGCTGTGGGCTAATCAGGAGCCCAGCCGGGTGTGGCTCATCAACGCGCATGCGCAAGCCCCGAGGCACGGGGCTTGCACTTGTGACTTCGGAAGGAGAGGACGTGCAGAGCCCAGCTCCACCAGAATCATTCGCAAGGGGCCCAGCCCCACCGGAGAAGCAGCCCGGCCCCTCGCTCCCACAAGATAAGTCTATTTACCCATCTTGGGAATCAGAGGGATCGGGGGAGAAGCGCAGGGGGCCTTAGCTCGCCCATTCCTAGCCCCTGCGCCTACCGAAAAGATAAGTGGGCGTGTATTTTTGGCGCGTCGCCATTCCGCGCTTGTATTGTTGTGGGGAAGTGAAGTGTACGGAAATATCCGTACCAAACGTGTGCGTGTGTTCCCGCCTGCTGGGACCCGGGAGAACAAGGCGCACGGGGGACGAAAACACATGTGGCAACTTTCTGCGGCAGTCTGAAGGAAGACCCCTGTGGAGGTTAACGCTGGCAATTTTCCACATCAGGAACTAGTGGAAAAGCCCCAGAGAAGTGGCGTAACTTTGGCACACTCAAAAGCCCGTGAACAGAGCTCGGGTGGCAGCAATGAACGTTGTGTGGTTTGAATGAAGAATGAATGTGAAAGTTACCAGAATTCAGAGACAAAAACTTAACTCATGTTATTTCTTTTAGCTTGGACCAGCACAGAACACTACGGACCTGCCACAAGACTTGACGGCTCTACCACGGACAGGACACTGAAAACCAGAGCTAAGTTTGCATGCTGGAAAATAATGCTATTTAGTTGTGGACTGATCTAGGTGCTTGGGTTAGACTTTGTACGTAAGGTTAACCAGTGAGGGGGCCTAAGTCTGGGTATGTGGTATTGGGGTGCGAATAGCTACTTGGTACCAAGTACATCTTAAGTGTGCAACAATCAGCCCTTTCCCTAAAAATTCCCCTTCCTATCCACAACCTCTACCCAACCCTCAATCCGGTTTCCCTAAAACCCCCCAACCTATCCAACCGGCGAGACCCTAACCCTCCTTCCTTGCTCTGGTCCGGGTAGCCTGTGTAAGCTTCGACTTGCAGGCTCCACGACCATAGTGGGGGTGGTTGGTATTGCGTCGCTCCTGCGCCTTGGACCAGAGTGCCTTGACATTCAGGATGTCTTTCAGAAGGACCAAGCCAACACCTTACCACCCCATAGACCGTATGATTGCCAGATCGACTTAATACCTGGATCTCAGATCCCATGCAGTACAATCTACGCACTCACGGAACCTGGAAATCTTCACCTAAAACAGTATCTGGCAAACGGCTTCATTCGTCCATCCAAATCTCCAGCGGCTTTGCCCTTATTCTTTGTCCCCAAAAAGGAAGGAGATCTAAGGACTTGTATAGACTACCGTGCATTAAACCAAGTGACAATGAAAAACCGATATCCCCTGCTTCTAATCCCGGAACTGCTGGACCAAGTAAAAGAAGCTCAAATTTACACTAAGTTGGATCTTAGAGGGGCGTACCATCTCGTAAGAGTTAAAAAGGGGGACAAAAGGAAGACCGCATTCCGCACTAAGTTTGGGCTCTTCGAATATCAAGTGATGCCCTTTGGGCTTTGTAATGCCCCAGCAGCCTTTCAATATTTTATTAACGATGTCCTTCGAGAGCTGATCGATGTTTGTGTCGTCGTATATATTGACGATATCCTAGTGTACTCAGCTTTTAAGCAGGATCATGTGAAACACGTCAGCGCCGTACTTGACAAAACTCTGGCAACATAAGTTGTATGCTAAATTGGAAAAATGTTTCTTCCACGGTACAGAGATCGAGTTTCTTGGTTTCGTTCTAACTCCATGTGGTGTTCGTATGGACTCAAGGAAGGTGGACGCTATCCTCAAATGGCCCTCTCCAACTTCAATTAAAGGAGTTCAGAGTATGCTTGGATTTGCAAACTTCTATCGCAGATTCATCCCCGGCTTTTCACAATTGGTGCATCCCATCACATCCTTATTACGAAAGAACAAACGCTTCCATTGGTTGGACAAAGCGGAAAAGGCCTTCCAAGACTTAAAAGGAAAATTCACCTCAGCTCCAGTCCTAAAACACCCTCGCCCGGATCTCCCATATGTAGTAGAAACTGATGCTTTTAGTTTGGCGATGGGAGCAGTTCTTTCCCAGAAAGATCCAGAGACAGGTCAACTTCACCCAGTGGCCTTTTGGTCGCGGAAATTCACAGCACCAGAACTGAACTATGCCGTAACCAATAAAGAGCTGCTAGCCATCAAGGCAGTATTCAAGGCTTTGCGGCATTATCTCCTAGGAGCTACACACACCATTACTGTGATTACAGATCACCGAAATTTACAATACCTAAAGTCGGCCAAGGCTCAGTCTTCTAGTCAGTTCCGATGGGCACTATTTTTTGCAGAATACGATTTCGTGAACACTTACCGACCTGGTTGCCGAAACGGCAAAGCTGATGCGCTGTCTCGCATAGGGATGGAAGAAGCATATTCAAATCCGTATCCGGTACCCATCATCCCAGGAGGGAGAATCCTTGGAATCACTACCACATTGACCCTGGACGACATCCACAAGTAAATTCCACGCCTCCTCGATTCCAAGGCCTTACAAGACTAGTCGACCAAAAGTGAACACCATTCAGTTGTCAATCATTTACCTTTTTTCCAAGGACGTCTCTACTTGCCTAGTAAGGAGCTTCAAAAACAGGTAATCTCAAATTATCATGAGTCATTGGTAGAAGGTCACCCTGGAATTGCAAAAACCGAAGCCAAGATCAAGAGACATTTTTGGTGGCCGACATGGCGTAAGGATATCAAACAATTTGTGCTTTCGTGCGGCATTTGTGCTCAGAACAAGGCCCAGAAAAACAAACCACCAGGTCTACTTCAGCCTCTAGATGTACCACCTACACCCTGGCATACGTTGTCTCTTGATTTCATCATGGAGCTGCCCCCTGTAATGGTTTCAACACCATATTGGTGGTGGTGGACCTGTTTTCTAAAATGGCCCATGTCATTCCGTTAAAAGGTTTGCTCTCCGCTTCAATCTTGGTGAAAGAATTCCTAGAACAAATTGTTCGGATACATGGATTCCCCTCCGTCTTAGTCTCAGATCGGGGCAGTCAGTTTATCTCTCAATTTTGGAGAAAATGTTGTAAGTTGGCCCAGATTGATGTAAGACTTTCGACTAGCCACCATCCCCAAACAGACGGTCAAACCGAAAGACCAACCAAACTCTGGAACAATACCTAAGGTGCATGTTACATCAAACTGAAAGCAATTGGAAAGACATTTTATGGATTACTGAGTATGCCTACAATAACTCTTTGCATTCCAGCACGGGGCAAACTCCATTCTATACAATTTATGGAATGCATCCACGAACCTCAGAACTTGACCCACCTCAACATTTAGAAATGTCTGCCGTAAGCAGCCTACATGCAACCATCACCCAAGCTTTCAAAAGAGCAACAGAACATCTGAGGCAAGCTAAGGAGAGGTTCAGGAGATTTGCAGATCAACATAGGAGTGAAGCTCTGAAATACCAGATTGGAGATGAGGTTTGGTTAGCCTCCAGACATATACCACTAAAAGGAACCCACACGTTTAGCCCCAGGTATTTTGGACCATACACCATCAAGGCCATCATCAACCCTGTGGCAGTAAAACTGGAATTAACCCCGAACATGCGAGTCCATCCCGTACTTCACGTCTCCCTGTTGAAACCAGTACAACCAGGAACTCGGATAACGAAACTGCCAAAACCTGTTTTGGTAAATGGGGAACCAGAATTCGAGGTCAAAGACATTACAGACTCAAAGTGGGTCAGATCAAAACTTTTCTACCTAGTTGATTGGAAAGGCTATGGTCCCCAAGAAAGGTCATGGGAACCAAGTGACTTTGTTCATGCACCATGCCTAGTGAACCGTTTCATTCGAAACCACCCGACCAAACCCGGACCAGTGGGACAAACCCCCTTGGGAGGGGTCTTGGGGGGGAGTGCTGTCACAGTCCATAACCCCAAACATCAGTTACAGACCACCCTGCCCAAGGCGTTGGGTCCCATGGGGGCCTTGAAGGCCCCAAGAAATCTTGCAGGGGCTTCCTGGACCCGGTCCTGGCGCCATTGGCACCAGGCTCATACTGCCATCACCAACATGGCACGTTTCAGACCCAGAGAGGCACGTGCGAACTAATATGAGGCAGGGTGAAGGGATTATTTGCCGTGGGACTATTTGCTTGGGTGTGGTTGCTGGAACTACTTTACCTGAGATCTACTTTCAGAAGACTATATAAGTCACACCCTTCATACAGAACACGCTTTGCGTTATTCTGCACTCCTGCAGCGTAACACTCACCGTGTCTGCAGCTCCAGGCCAGCCATCAGCCACGCCCGTTAAGTTGTCTCGAGTTACCTGCAAAGAAGAGTGAGAAAGAAGAGAAGAACAAGATACTTACCAGTCTCATCATCGCGGCCGCTCGGGTGTCCACGCTTCTTCAGAACTGAAAAGGAAAGAACATCAGATTAGCCTTGCAGACCGCACGCTCTTCATCGTAGTTCAGCGCCGCACTAATACTTACCAGCGAACCATCGGAGCGTCATCACTCGATCTCCACTTCGTCTTCAGATCGCTGCTCCGTGACTGCCGCATCTGTAAAACATCAGGTTAGCAGAGCAGAGGGATGGCCTTATTCTGACTTATAATCCTGCACGAGGCAGCTCTCACCTGAAGGCAGCAATCCTCACGGGCGCACAATTCTTCATCACGCAGCCTTTGTTCAGGAGATTCCGCACCTGCAGAATATAAAAGCAGCAGGTTAGTTGTGCAGAAAAACAGTATCGGGTGGAAAGACTTTTTCATAGCACAGGCGCAAATCTTACCTTGGGAAGCCAGCTACCAAGAACCTCGCTCCATCGTATGCACGAAGAGGGAATGGTGCGTGGTGTGTTAGAACCTATTTCCATTTATATTAACAAATTCTTGTTACCAGTTGTACTTAAGACCCCTACATATATCAGAGGCACAATGCATGCATTCGAAATCCTTGACAATCTGAATTTTCACAACACATGCTGGCTAGTTAGCTTGTTGGCTAATGTAAATGTTAGCTATGTTGGCTAATGTAAAGATGACATTCGTTTTGTGGGCCTATGCAAAGTGACTCTGCCCCCTTGGATGTCAAAGCGTTATATACTTCGATAGATCATTCAAAAGCATTACAAAGCGTAGACCTTTTATTTCATGAATTCTCTGCATCCTATTTTGATCACATAGAAATGGTGAAAGAGCTTTTGATATTCACTTTGCAAAATAATGTTTTTGTATTCAACAATGAGTATTTCAAGCAACTAACTGGTGTGGCTATGGGTGCAAGTTTTGCACCAGCCCTTGCGCATGCTCTCATGCATTTCTTTGAACAGTCATTTGTGTTTGCCAACTCTGTTTATCTTCCTTTTATTCATTTGTGAAAACGTTATATAGATGACGTTATTCTGATTTGGACTGATACACAAGATCTACTTCTTGAATTTGATTCATCTTTAAACAATAACGATTGGGGCTTACAATTTACATCAACCGTCAGCCAAACTCACATTGATTTTCTGGACTTTTCAATTGACTTAAACCCTAATGGCTTGGTTACAAAAACTTTTCATAAATCTACTTCTGTAAATTCAACATTGAATGCAAAAAGCTGCCACAAAAATCATGTAAAAGCAAATATCCCAAAAGGTGAGTTTATTCATGCCAAGAGGAATTGTTCCAATTTGCAGGACTTTGACCATTAAAGCATAGCTATCAAATCACATTTCCTTGAGAGAGGCTACCATCATAGCTGGCTCAACAAAGCATTTGCTTCAGTACATCAGCTTAAGAGAGCGGACCTGTTAGTACCTAAAATTCGAGACAAATCACAAGTCACTCAGAAAATTAGGTTGATCACAAGGTCTAATTCTGACAGTCATAAAATCCATAATATTCTGAAGAAACATTGGCACCTGTTACATCTTGACTCAGATATAGTGCACTGGCTTGATCCTCACGTAAGCATTACGTTTAGTAAAGGCAAGTCGCTTAAAAATAAACTTTGTCCTTCATTTATGAATATGCCAACTCCGACAACTACCTGGTTACACTCAGCACGCATCACAGGGTTTCACAAATGTGGATTCTGTAACATGTGCAAATTCATATTGGAAACATCAGAGGTCTCCTTTGGAGCAAGAGGTGATCACATAATTGATTTGTTCATCAATTGTAATTCCAAATTTGTTGTTTATTGTATCATTTGTATTTGTGGACTTAAATATATTGGGAGTACCATAAGGCCGCTGAAGATTCGTATTCGTGAACATCTTGCTACAATTGGTAGCCAAGATTCGAAATACCCTCTAGCCAATCATTGGAAAAAATCACATCAATTGGACTGTAAAGATGACATTCGTTTTGTGGGCCTATGCAAAGTGACTCTGCCCCCTAGAGGTGGCAATTTAACATTGAAATTACGTCAATTAGAAGCAAGATTAATTTGCAAATATCGTACTGTGTTCAATGGATTAAATTCTGACCATGAATTTGCCACTTTCCTGTAAACCATTCTGTATTATATTGATCATGCATACTGGTGCCATTGTTTTCATTATATTTTGGTTCTAATGTGCCTATTGGATCACCCCCAGTAGCGCAATCATAAACAGTCCCTTAGACTTAGTTGTAAACCATTTTGTATTGTACCGCTTATGTATTTTGGCGATAGTCATTTATTGTATTTTGGTCTTAATGCGCCCTTTTTAGATGACTACCAGCAGCGTACTCATAAACAGCGCCTTTGTTTTAGCTTGGGTAATTACTCCCGCCTTATCTCTCTCTCGTTCCTCAATTTGAATTTTCCATAATTGTTTCTCCCATCTTGGGTCTTACCTTGTTTATCTAAATGGGTTAGTCAACTATATCTTATCTTTATCTTTTTCCTTTTCATTAAGATTTCTCTAGATAATCCCATGCGCGCGCAAGTACTTTTGCAATGCATAGTTTTTTATGAATAATACGTCGTCTTCTAATCTTTTTTGCCGAAGCAGCGAATTCACATTTTGAATGGTTTTTAACTGACCCCCTAATTTGTTGCCATTTAAGTTAATCTCATTGCACTTTGGCATTGTCCATTACCTCGTATTAATCTCCTTGTTTGTATTTAGCTTTCGAGTACACCTAACATGGCGGCTCACATTAGTTAGCGTGTGGCCACGTACGGCCAACTCATTTCTGCCTCCCTCTCAGAGGCCTTATCTATTTTGTCCGTTCTCTATTACCGCGGTCTCTGCGTTCACTTGTTACCACTATACGCGCTCAGCCTCCCAGGTAAGACGTTTTTCCACGGTCCCTATGGCCCACAGACACTCAATTGAGGTCACTTGTTCTATTTAGCTTCCCAATCAAGCAATCTATGTCCGCCTACTTTCACGTAATTAATTGGCATGCTGTGTAGTTGCGTGCGCCACGCTTTCATATGAATGATTCTATTACTTGTTGCCTTATGAAGTGTTGATCTTTTTTATATACAAGATGAAATGGCCTTTTTAGAGCATTGATATAGTTCTTTTAACTTTTCCCCTCTCATTACGGTACTACCGCAATCGCGAAGCTTTGAGGTCTGCAATCGACTTATCTATTCCTTCTTTCATTTTATTCAATTTGGGCAATCCTTTTAAGTTATTTTTACTTCCACAGTGTTTTCTTGGCACTGTCCTTACATCATAATTACCTGGTCCTTCATCAAATCAAGGTAAACCTCCTTAGGCTTGTGGGGTTTTCTTAATACAAGTTGATAAAATATACATAAAAAAATGTTAAATAAAAAAATTAATTAGTTATGCTGTTTTTGGATTGCGCTGCTGTAGTCACCTGTATTACATAATGGTAATTTACGTATTATTTGTTACCCACTTTTTTTTATTTTGTTGTCCTTGGTTATTAAACACCTACCTTCCAATGAACTCCATCCAAATGCGGTATCGTTTTAAACATTTTTTCTTTTTATGTTGCTTCATGCTTAATGGGTTTACTCTTTCCCTCACACTAACTCATCTGGAAATTGCACTTATGTGATTTGGTTAATTTACCTCTTGTTTTTGTCCCTGTATGTTATGCCACTTTTTGTTCTTTCTTTATTTTAATTCGTTGCAATTTGTATTTCCTTTCAACAATGTATGTTGCAAAATAAATTGTTTGGTTATTTTGTTCTGTATTTAAGTCAAAGCCAGTTAAGTCTCGAAACAATTGTCAGGCTGTTCCTTGAATAAATCTTTTGGACTTCAAGCCTTTATTTGCAATTTGTTGGCCCAGTGAGACTGGGACCCGCTCGTGTTCCATACAGATATGAGCCTAGGGTGTCCAAGCCACCAAGGAAAACTGGGAAACCCATGCATTTCTGAAAAGAGGACACCCGTGGGAATGCACAGAGGTCTGACTTGCGCAAAGCGGCCCAGAATGTATTACCCAGAACCCCCAACAAAGTGAACATTGTGTTTTTTCCCCACCAAATATCACGCTTTGTCAGGGATTGTGGGCAATAAAAACTGGGGCAATTTGCGCATGGCAGACCTCTGCGGATTACCACAAGTGTCTTATTTTCAGAAATGCATGGGGTTCCCTGTTTTCCTTGGTGGCTTGCAGGGCTGGTCTTTGCGTCAGGCAGCCCATGCGGCTGCCTGACATCAGTCAGCCTCTAGGGGGCGCTGCACCAGCAGTCCACAGTGCTAGATTACACGTGTAACACATTTGTTTCCTAACATTATAAAAATGAATGTGCCTGTTCATTTTGATAATGTTAGGAAACAACGTGTTACACGTGTATTGTGCCACTGGCCCAGCTGCAGGCTGCAGCCTCGGCCCTCAGGCAGGGCAGTGCTAGAATACACGTGTAACACGTTCATTTCCTAACATTATAAAAGTGAATGTGCCTGTTCATTTTTATAATATTAGGAAACTAATGTGTTACACGTGTATTCTTCCACTGGCACTGCTGCAGGCTCTGGCCTTGGCCAGGGCAGTTTCTAGTCCATTTGTTGCCCAGGGCGAAACACTAGGAATGCCCCCCCCACACCCCATCCCATGCGCCACTCCCACTGCACCCCGCGCTCCACTTCCGCCGCACCCCGCGCACCACTCCCACCGCACCCCACGCACCACTCCCACTACACCCTGCGCGCCATTCCCAAACTACACCTTTAAGGAACTCCTAACCAAAGTCAAACAGTCCGTCACAGAAGGAATGAATTGCCATTTGCAACGGTGGGCCACTTTTTCACTGGTGCCCAAGACAATTTTATGCCCCAGTCCCACTTAGGCTGCAGATAATGAGGACTGTGCACACCAACCAAGAGACCATGAACATGGCACAGGTTGCAGTATATACAACCAACAATGAACACAAGATGTTGAAGGGGGTTTGGAGGCAACCTAAGCCAAAAGGGCAATGACAAGGAGACACCTGAACCCAATAAACAATCACTTTAACATTCTTTGAATGGGAATCAACGGTTATGCTTTGATACAGTAAAGTCTTGACTGTTGTAAGGATACATGGACCGGAATTATTTATTTATTCATGCAATGTTTGTCGGCTACCTGCATATTTATTTATTTATGCAATGTGTATCAGATACAGGTATCCGACAAACATTGCATAAAAAAATACATTATCCGTCTCCATGTACCCGACAAACATTGCATAAATAAATAAATAAATAAATAAATAAATAAATAAACCGGTTTGTAGCTTAAAGAATATTTACTCAGCAACACTGGTCAAAACTATTATCCGCATAGTGAAGTAACTCATCACCAGTGCCATGGAAGTGGTTTAAAGTGTAATTGATATATAGTTTGGAAAAGAGGCGGCATGAAAGAAATAGCGCTGCTTTAAACTATTATTTTGGCCATTTTCTGGGCTTGCAGGGACGCACCATGGGCCCAAACGGGTCGGGGCCCACGGTGCATCCCTGTAAGGCATGCACACTCCGCACAGCCCACTGCACCTCCCCTCCCATCTCAATGGCAGCACAAAACCATTTAGTGACTAATGGGCCACCATTAGCAGTTTCCTGCCGGCATTGTGATGGAAGGAGCTGGTTTTAACTGCAGGGGGACCTAAAGTGTTTTTATTGGTGTGCTTATGCCCCCCAACCCAAGTGGCGCAAAAGTGGTCAGAGGGAGCCTCCGACTTCTGTAATGTCACGTAGCACTTTTGTACTACGTGACATTACAGTCGGAAGGGGCAGTGCCAGCACCTGACCTGCAGAACTTTCCCCACATCAATGCGCCGCCCCACAAACTGGGGAATTCCATCCCCTCCAGAGGCTCCAGGGACCGGGGCAATTGCGTCCCCCGGGGTTATTGCACCCCGGGCAGTTGTCCGCCTCGTCCGGGCCAAGAAACGGCCATGGCCTCGGCCCACAGGCAGGGCAGGGCAATTGGCAAATAAATTAGCAACATTTGTTGCTTTATTAACTTCCCCCGGCCCCGGGTGGCGCCGGCGCAGCTGGCGCCAGCCAGGCCCATGAGCGCACGTGCAGTGTGTCCTCCTCCAGGCTATCGGCGCGCACTGACACTGAAGTGTGGATCGATTGGGGCTGGCTGGTGTTGTCGGCCCCGGCCATTACAGAAAAGAGGAGAGAATGGGTCACTAAATCCTGAAGTTGTTCCCATCACAAGCACACACTGCCAAGCAGCAGCAGAATCAGCCAATACAAACAGTTGCTGCATCCTGCCCTCGCTGATTGGCCTTGTTTCAGGAAACCAGGCAGTAACTACAGCCTGCCGAGGCAAGCACACTTCTTTCCTCCTGCTCCCGTCCTCGCAGGTGAGGCCTATTGCTGCATAGGCGTTTTATTTATTTTAAAATGGTATTGCGGAGATGACTGGGCCATCCAAGAACAGCCTCTGGAGGCCACAAAGCTAGACACTTTTGTCAAGGTTCAAGTAGTCATGAAAAAGGAAGCGAGCACTGGTGGTGGGCTCTCCTTAGGAGATCAAAAGGCCGGTTCTCGGAAGACCTGGGCAGAGTGTCACCGTCAGCCAGTGCTTTAAGTGGGGTAAGAAATTGAGGGGGGGCCCTCGTTTGGGGGCGTGGCATCCGCTGTGGGCGTGGCCTAAAAGTGCACAAATCATAGTAGGGTGCGCAAACAAATATATAAATGTAGTAGAGCATTTATATATTTGTATGCGTACTAGTATGGTTTGTGTATTTTTCAAGCCTTCTTTTATAAACATAGCAATGTTACATATTTCTATGTTTATAAAAGGTGGCTTGAAAGTGTACAAACCATAGTAAGTTACGCACACTTGTGTGCTTACCTTACTATGGTTTGTGTACTTTTCAAGCCACCTTTTATAAACATTATAGACATTTGTAACATATTTCTATGTTCATAAAAGACGGCTTGAAACGTACAAGCCATCTTTTATAAAGCGTTGAGGACGGACAAAACCCAAGGTGGTTTTGTCCGTCGACAAAGCTTTATAAAAGATGCCTTGAATTGTGTACGTTTCAAGCTGTCTGTTATAAACGTAGAAATATTTCTACGTTTATAATAGATGGCTTCAAACGTACACATTTCAAGGCATCTTTTATAAAGATTTGCCAAAGGAGACAGGCACCTCGGGCTCAGTGATCGCTGCTCTGAGCAGAGATCACTGAGCCTGAGGTACCTTTCACACTCTGGGAACCCGCGGGCTCCGTGATATAATCTACATATTAGATCATGGAGCCTGCAGGTTCGTAGAGGGTCAGTGACCTGGGGAGAGCAAACAAAGGAACTGTAACTTCCCTGATGACCCCTCAGATGGTGGGTCATCAGGGAAGTGACAGTGACTGACAGAAGTGCCAGCCAGCCTCAGCGACGCTGTGGCTGGCTGGGACATCTGTCCACTTGCCTAACGTTACACTGGCGGGCGCATCTCCCATCGCGGCTGCGGCCGTGGCGGGATAATGCGTCCTGCCATGGCGTGGTGGGACCGGGGGGCCCCGGCAGGGCCCCGGCTCAGCCCCACTTTTTGGAGACTGGCGGGGCCCGGCCCCGGCAGGCCCCGGCCCACTTAAAGCACTGCCGTCAGCAGATCTTAGACAGTTGCACGTTGCAGCAGGGTTGGATTGGTCGGTCCGTTGGCCGGGCCAAAATAACTTCGAGGGCGAGACCCTGGGGGCCGGTACCATGCTTGGGCCGGTTTGGGCATTACTACACCCACCTAGTTCCCGCTCCCGAGCATATTGTTCTAACAATTTTGTAATGTGAAGGGGGTGCACCTCTCCACCCCCACAAATGGAGGGGCGAGGCATCTCATGTTTGGGGATTACTACACCCCCCTAGTTCCCGCTCCCGAGCATATTGTTCTAACAATTTTGTAATGTGAAGGGGGTGCACCTCTCCACCCCCACAAATGGAGGGGCGAGGCATCTCATGTAGCCCTCCCTGGGGGGCAGTTAAGGGGGAGCTGTCATGCACTTCTCCCTGGGTCAGGTGTCCCTTCCTAGGAGCAGATACCTGCCCCCAGGGAGGGCTGCATGACATGGCCCCCACTCCATTGTGGGTGGAAGGGAGGGGGCCACCACCCCTTCCCATTAGAAAATTCCCCATCGGTTTGGGGTGCCCCACAGCCCCCCCTAAAATGATGTCTACCATTTTCACTTTTCCTTTGTTTACCCAACTCCCCTTGGCGCAGATGGGCACAATAGTGTGCCATCTGCACCCAGGGTGCCCAAAACCTATTGCCCCACCCATTGGGGGGCCTGTCCGACATTTTGTGGTGGCCCTCTCCTCCCTCACCCCAAATGGGTGGGGGGCGCACCTTATGCAGGCCTCCCTGGGCCTCCTGCGAACGGCTGCATGAGGTACACCCCCCTCCATTTGGGGTAGGTGCGAGAGGGCCACCATAAAATGTGGGACAGGCCCCACAGTGGGTGGGGAAGTAAGGTTTGGACAGCCTGGGGGCAGATTGGCACACCAGTGTGCCCATCTGTGCCAAGGGAAGTTTGATAAACAAAGAAAAAAACTGAAAATGGTAGGCTGCACTTTAGGGGGGGCTGAAGGACACCCTAAACCGCCAGGGAATTCTGAAATGTAAAGGGGGGTGCACCTCTCCATCACCACCCCAAATAGAGGGGCAGGCCATCTCATGTAGCGATCCCAGGGGACAGAGAAGGTGGGGAGGCCTGTCATGCACTCCCCCCTGGGGTCAGGTGTCCCTTCCTAGGAGCAGATATCTGCCCCCAGGGAGGCCTGCATGACATGGCCCCACTCCATTTTGGGTGGGGGGGCAGAGGGCTACCACCCCTTCCCATTACAAAATTCCCTGGCGCTTTGGAGTGCCCCACAGCCCCTCCTAAAATGCTGTCTACCATTTTCACTTTTTTGCTTTGTTTACCCAACTCCCCTTGGCGCAGATGGGCACAATAGTGTGCCATTCTGCCCCCAGGGTGCCCTAAACCTACTGCCCCACCCACTGGGGGGCCTGTCCGACATTTTGTGGAGGCCAATACCAGCAAATTCCTTCTTCGCCTGCCATAGCCCGCCTTTTTCGAGGCCTGGGCTGCCTGCCTCTGCCCCTGTTAGGGAGAATTCTCCAGAATGGCTAATTTCCATTACCTACTGAGTCCCTCAGGAACTTTGCCTTGTAAGAGTGTGAGCCTTTTTTCCCACTCACATGTGTTTTGCTGTGTGTGTTTAACATTTTTGTGTTCCTAGACTGTGGAGCTTCACCTATTCCATAGGCATCATCTTTTTACTGTGTGTTACACAGCACCTTTAGCGCAGTGACACAGGGCTGTCTTTTTCAGACTTCCCACTCTAAACTCCATTTTCTGGGGCTGACTACTGTCTCCCAGAACATGTAAAGTTGCCATTGACTTAGTCTATTTAAAAGCACAGACCCAGTACAAACTATCTTACATAGAGTACTGGAAAGGGTTAATAGTTATCCCCTTTTGTCTGTCTCTCATGGAACATTATTTCGTTCCCCTTTCTTTCAGATTTGGCTGGTGGCAGTGGTATCTACCCTATTTTTCCTACCGCGGTCTATGTAAATAGCCTTGGTACTGTTTTAGGCTAAGTTAGTAGCCTCAAACTTAAATCCGCTGGACCCCATTTACTTTTATTTGGTTCCGGCTGGGTTTATTCACCATTTCTTTTTGTAAAGTTCTTTCTCGTGTTTTAGTCTGCGCGCCAAACCAGGTTTGGTTCCTTTGTTCGCCGTCCTTTGGCGGGCTTCTGCACAGAAGCCCTCCTTAGGCGCCTGAATGTCTGAGGGGGACATGATGTGAGGGAGGGGTTTGAGACTCCCTGCCATGGGTCTCCTTGGAGACCCATGTTGCACTCTGTATGATTGGCTGTGGTGACTGTCCCACCAGGATAGCCACCCTGCTTTGTGATTGACAGCCAGGCTGAATGAATGGGGGAAAACTGCATAAAAAGCAGGTCTCTGGGGCTTGGAAGGCAGAGTCGCCACTGGATCGAGAGAACCGAAGAGAAGCTGAAAGAAGAGGACTACTACCACGACTAAACCTCCCGGTGAAGCCCTGCTGCGTGTCCGAATCTCCAAACTTCGACGACAGAGAAGATTTGCATGGAATCTTCTTCCCTTGAGCTGGTGGGACCAACCAGTTCGCCAAACACCAAGCAAGGCCTCCCTCCCCTGGTCGAATTTGCTGTGCACAGCTGCAGTGAACCGGATAGCCAGCAGGATCGGACCCTGTTTGGGTTTTAAGAGTGCACCTTTTATTTGTTGCTTTGCTCTGCTGCTGGTTTCTTCCCTGGGCAGAGCAGGACCCTCCAGTCTTCCTACTTCATGTCAGTCCGACAGTCACTTCAGAAACCGTGAGCCTGCAGGATCTGCCAGGAACCTCTGCCTCAGCTACAGCATTCTTCTTCATGTAAGGTACTGTTCTAACCCGGTTGTTCGTTCCGTCCGACCGCGGTGAAAGTGTTTGAAATCTTTCGCCAATCCGAGGGCTTGTCCTTCTCTACTCTTTTAAATAACTTTTCCTTCGACCAACTTCGTTTTGAACTCTTGGCAAAGGATTAACCGTGAACTACTCTGAACTGTGTGATCCTCTGCAAAAACTCTGAACCATTAACATTGGCCCAGGCCTATTAATTTGTATCCTCATTGTAGCAAGCCTTTGCTAGATTGCCCTGCCTACTTATTTATTGGTGTTGCTTAATTTTGTTTAATGTTGTCTTTCCCTCCCTTTTAAATTGCTGGAGTGCCAATTTGCTCACACTTCATTTTGAGCTTAACTTGTCCAGAATTCATAGGGTGTTGTGTAGTGTATTAAGACTGTGATTTTCTGCTGCTTTATTTAGTGAACTGTTTTACAAATGAATGTGTAAATAAATGTATATTCTTTTACTCAGAAAACTTGAGTCAGTGTTTGTTTGAACCATAGTAATTGCTGTCCTTTGTGTAACTATTGATACTGCTCACTTTACTCTTGAGATAAGTCTGGCTGCTCAGCCACCGCTACCACTTTACTGTGTAGTACAGGCTTGTAGTCCTAATTGTGTGCGGTGTTCCCAAAGGGTACGGCATATGATTCTGCCTCACAGTCCCGTCTTGCTGAGCAGGATGGGGGGGAGCCTGTACGTTCGAGGTGTACAGGGGCGGTTTGTATGTAGGGTTTGAGCATCCCTCTGCCGCAGTTAATTCTCGGCGCTCTGTGGCCGCTCTCAGTTCTCTAATTGGGTATAGCCCCTGCTCCTCCTCCTCCCCCTCCTCTGCGTTGTCTGAGACAATGCTGGGAGGTGCAGGAGGTGGAACACAAGAATACCCCCCTTCTTTCATCTCCTGTACACTCATCATTCCTGGGTGGTACCCCTGAAACATGCACCAGAGCGCAAATATTTCCATACGGTTTGCTAGCCTCTTCCACTTGTATGTGTTGTGTAGGTAGGTGAGTAGTGACTGCAGCACGTCCTTGGAGAAACTGCCGTTAGGCGGCCATGGTACCATTATCTTCCCATCCATACCCTTTGTCCATTCCACACTATATTTTACTATTCTGTGTTTATAAATGTGCAGTGTTTTACAAATGTGCTGAATTGGGGTCATTAGAGTCCCGCGGCCACCATATAAGGTCCCTCTCTCACCCCCGTGGTACATCATCATTTGTTTGTTACCTGACCTCGAGTTGAGGATTTCGACTTTCTGCTATCAGTACAAGGGTAAAGCTTATTTTATTATACAGCTCAATGTTCAGTTAGCGGCACCTGCGGCCTTCTCCGGCCTCACACCTTGCGTGGTGTACTATTGTACCGCCCCACCTTCACTGGGCCTGCTGCTGTCTGACACACCCCGCTGATGTCTACGGCCCCCTGCGGCCTCACATCTTGCGCGGCATACTCTTATACCACCCTGCCTTCTCTGGGGCTGCCACTGCTCGGCACGCCCCCTTGATCATGCGCCGGCGTTCTATGTGCACGGCCGTCTGTTCACCTGCCCAATACTTTCAGCGCCGGGCTGTTACCCCCATATTTGTTGATAACACAATGTTCTATGTAATTGCCTATGGGTGACGTCATCAAGCTAAAACTTCACAACAATTTGAGCACATATTACGTAACAATCCCACCATTTCAATCCCACCCCCATAATCCACAATCCCCACAGCTGTCTTCCCACCTCCCCCAGAGTAGAGTATACACCATCAACTAACTAGTCTTGTGATTAAGCAGCACCCTTGCGTCGCCTGACATGTGATATATTTCTTACCATGGAAATTTAACCAGTCAATCACCTTCTGCAATCTAAGATACCTCCAGCTAACTCTTCCGGGAAACCGACATCTATTCACCAAACCAGAACATTCAATTCATAGGAAAACCAGATCTATTCACCGAGCTACAATGTTCGATTCATAGGAAAACCACACCCCTACACATATGTTCACTGTCCAGACCTATCGGTGTAACAATCCTTATTTCACACGGGAGCCTGCTGCCCCACCCCCGGAACGCTCATTAACACAAAAAAAGGACTATCTCTGCTCCGTTCCCTACAATCGTACACGTGCCAGACTATGCCTTGGTACCGAACGTTATGACAATGATACATTACCCTCTTTCTTAGTCACAAATCCCCACATCCACACAATAGTTTGTTGCTGGTTGTGTGGACAAGACTTACTTTAGTTGCACGTCTTCCGGCACCACTCGGCCGCTGACTCCCCTCCCTCTCAGCTCGTCTCACCCCCTCTGGACTGCGTTTGGACACTTGCCAACAGTGGGCGGGATGATTTTGAAGTCGGCTCCTGACGGCCAATCTCCCGTCGCGGTTGTGTTTTTCTCGCAATTCCCGTGGGTCCTGCAGTCCTCTGATGTCCGACAGCAGAGGGGGCAGCACCTTGCCGAGCTGAAGTCACAAACAATCTCGCTGGGGCCTCCAAATTGTTAGGGTAAATTCTGGGGTCGGCTAAGCCGTACCAAGGTTCCGGAGACCTCCAGCTCTCGGAAGGCCCTAACTCCTCCCAAAGTCCCAAAGAAGTCAAAGTCCACACAAGGAGCAAAGGGTTACTGCCGTGTTAGTATAACAAACAAGCAGGGGTCATATACTTGGAGCAATCCAGTCCAGGCACATCTCGCCGGATTCTGGCTTGCAGGCCGCTTTTGTGCACCAGTGATGTCACAATCAGCGTGTAGCATCTGCAAGCATATACATGAGCTGTTCCGGCATCTTGCGTTTCTGCAGTGCTATAGCGGGCCTAGGTGGCAAAATAATAAACATGCAGACAGTATGTACATGTCACTGTCCTCTAGCTCATAGAACTGTATGTGTGTGTTCTTCATGTGGATTGGTGTGTGAGTGTCCCAAATGTGCAGATTGCACGTGTGCTTCCTGTCTAACACAGCTATGTCGTCATGACATTGACATCTCGAACAACTTGCAGAATGGCTTGTGGAGGTGTTAGTCGATTTGGTCCATATAATCGTCTCCAGCTCGGTCTTGTTCATCCTCACTTGCTTTGGGTAGAGTTTGTACAACCGCAGGGTTGTATGGTCGGGTGACCGGGTACCGCTTGTGGTGCATGCCTATGGTAGGAGCGGTGGGGACCGGTGCAAACTCATATGGTCGGTGGTTAATCTGTCGGGGGTACTTCTTCTGGTTGGGGGGCCCAGCGGGAGGGAAAGGGAAATTCGGGTTTTCCCTCTTCAGTTTCTTTCAGCTGGTCTTCTATGAGGAGCCCTTCTTCTGTTGTGACATTTAGCCTTTGGTGAGGTTGGTCAGCGGCCAGACTACAGAGGTATACCTGGCACGAACCGCAGATAATAGTTGCAGAAGTTGAGGATCCCCTCCATCTCGCTCAGATTCTGGAATTGGCCAAGTGCTGAGCGCTTTAACTTCAGCAGGATCCAAACTGATGCCCTCTGCAGACAAGAAATAGCTGATGTATAGGCACAACATGACCAATGTATTTCATGCTGGTCCTGTAGATTCCAATGGCACCTTTAGATCCCGGTGGCAGATATGATCAAGGAACTTGAGAAGCCTCTGGTTGTGCTCGTTGAACGTCCTCCCACAGACAATGATTTTATGTAGGTTGAATCCCCACTGCAGTGGAGCCATATCTTGCACGGTGCGCTCCATCAGCTGTTGGAATATGGTTGGGAATCCTGAAATACCCAATGGCATCCTCATGAATTGATAGGATCGTAGAGAGCAGATCAATGCTGCCTTACGTGGTTCATAGGAATCCGGTAATAGCTTCATCGGTTACCAGACATTTGGTGGAAAACATATGGTCGACAGGACATTTAGTCGGGGGTCCCCCCCAACCCCCTTTTTTTTCTAAAAAAACCTTTTTTTCCCCAAACTAAAACCTAAAAAATATATATATAAATAAAATAAAAAATTCGACCATTTGGTTTTCGACCAAATTCCGTCGACCAAATGACTTTCGACGAAATTTCTTTCGACGAAATGTCCGGACACCGCTTCATCTCAATTCCAACACAGTAAACTATGGCTCCTCGTGAAGCAATCAAGTGCCTCCTCGACAAAAGGGGTAGTGTCCTGTGAGGGATGGTTCCACTGTTCGGTTTGCGGTAGTGGGGGGCATAACCACGCATTATTACTACAATCGGTAGGCGTATGGGATGCATGACACCACTCTGTATAAGCCCATGCAATTGGCGTTGGACATTCAACCACATCAGCTCGGGGCCTTCCATTCCCCTTCATTCTTTGCATCTCCATTTTGATTTACAGCTTCATCGATTTCCCACTTTTCTTTCCCCCAACTTTCTTGAACTCTCACTTTATTGTTTGGTTTTCTCCCAAACTCCATTTATTTTTCCTGTTACATGTTGTCCCTACAATGGTCCCTCTTTCTTTATTCCCCATTTTTCTTTTGGTTGATTTATCACTTTCTTGCGCTCTTTAATGTCTTTAATTTATTTTCTGTCGCTTCCTTTATCTGTCCCACTCTCTTCCCAAACTTTGTTTTCGCTTTCATTTTTATTATTTATTAGTCTCTCTTTCTTGCACCCGCTCAATCTGTCCTTTTTGGCTACTAGGACACTCCTAACAACTGTTGCTGCAGGCCTGTATTTCTCATGGTTATTTATGACCTTCTGCCTGAACGGAACAGTTTTGGTTTTTGTGTGGCATGGGATCCACATTTACTAGGCATGATATGATAGGTCGCTTAATACCCAGAGATTTCTAAGCGCGGACCTGGGGCCCGAACCTGTGTCGCTCCGTGTCGTCTTGCTTCCAAGACAAGCATGTTGCCCCTGAGCTATCCTCCCGAGAGTACTGTAATGGTACTAGATTATCTCTTTTTCCCACCTAATCTAAAGAGTCCTCCTCCCAAACTCTCATTAGTTTATCCTGGAGTCTGGCGATTCCTACTCTTTCGATGATGGAAATGCATGCATGACCCATTCTGTGCCTAAGGGATTGCTTTACCACAAGTCCAACTTGACTTGCAGCATCTTCCACTCCTGCAGAAGATCCTCCACCTGCTTCTGGTGGGCGGTGACTGGTTCTAGGGTAGTTGTGTTCCCTTGGACAGGAAGATTTTGCACTGAAATATCCCTGATCTCTTTTTCCAAGGCCAGGATGGACCTCAACAGCTCTTCATATGATGGTGGAAGCAACAGGATCGCCACGTCCTTAGCTCCCTGTTTTACCTGTATCAGGCTAATTCAGTTCACCTTGTTAGTTTCTAGGCTTTTTCTTAGGTATGCTAATTGAAGGTCGTGTTCAATCTGCACCACATGCTCGGACAGCTTCTCCTCAGGCCTCGAGAGGGTGGTGTGAAACTTCCTCATGAGGTCATCTCAAGGTTTATTGATACTCAAAGCTCCTTCTAGAGCCTCAGCCAATTGCTGTGACATGGGATCTCGTCACAAGGCCCAGAGTGACTGCGCTGACTGCAGAGCTGGACCCTCTAACTCTTCAACAGTCTGCTGTCTCTTCTCATTGTCGGACACCTTCCAATCGTGCAATATATGCTTTGTCAGGCCAGCCCATAGCACATATACCTCCTCAGCCCTTTGAATGTGCTGTTCTCTGGAGAACGGACAAAGGCATGTGTAAGGCCCATGTTCCGTGTGCATAACAGTGTATGCTGCCTTTCTAGAGCTATTCGCACAGCGTATGTCACAGCAGCTGCCGTAACCACGGCATCCTTAGCTAATTGGCGTATGCGTGAGGTGGTATGTCTGGCCAAGTGGCTAGTGACCAGATGGGACAAATGATAGATGGACCCCCTCCCTAGCTCTCATTAGGCAGGGACTTTCTCACACCTATGTGGCAAAGCATTGCTAACACAAGAAGAAAGCATGGGTGTTGAGAAGCAGGCTTTCGGGTTGACATGGTAACTGGACATTCTAGGCATGAATTCACTGCATCAGAAAATGTTGTTTTTTGTACCCCTGGTCCATTTAAGGCAAAAGGAGACTGTGGGGTGCAGGACAAGACCAGAGGGTGAAGAGGAAAGTATTAACAGAGAGAAGATGAAAGAAGAGATTCAGAAGAAGACTGTGAAGTGCAGAACAAGAGGAGAGGGAGAAAGGGAAAGTGTGAAGGGAGAGAAGACGAAAGAAGAGATGCAGAAGAAGACTGTGAAGTGCAGAACAAGAGGAGAGGGAGAAGGGGAAAGTGTGAAGGGAGAGAAGATGAAAAAAGAGATGCAGAAGGAGACTATAAGGTGCATGACAAGACGAGGAGGAAAAGGGGAAGTATGAAGGGAGAGAAGATGAAAGAAGTGAAGCAGAAGGAGACTTTGAAGTGCAGAACAAGAGGAGAGGGGGGCGGGGAAAGTGTGAAGGGAGAGAAGATGAACGAAAAGCTGCATGGCATCTGGAGACTGTGGGGCCCGGATAAGAGGAGAGAAACTATGGGGGAGAAAAGATAAGGAAGTGCTGCAGAATGAGACTGTGAGGAGGCAAGCCAAGAGGAGAAGGGAAAAGTATTAAGGGAGAGAGGATGGAAGAAGAAATTCAGAAAGAGATGTTGAAGGATAAAAGGAGAAGGGGAAAGTATGAAGGGAGAGAAGATAAAATAAGAGCTGCACAGACCGTGCGAGGAAGTATAAGAGGAGAGGGGAAGAGGAAACTATAGTGGGGAGAAGATAAATCAAGAGCTACAGAAAGACATTGCGAGGTGCAGGAACAAGACCAGAGACAGGAGAGGAAAGTGTGAAGGGAGAGAAGATGGAATAAAGGCTGCAGAAGAAAACAGATGCAGGCCAAGAGGAGCGGGAGAAAGGAAAACTATGAAGCGAGAAGATAAACGGAGGGCTGCAGAAGGAGACTTTCAGCGGCAGGATAAGAGAGGGGGTGGGGACTATGGAGGAGGAGAAAAGATAAAGGAAGAGTGGCACAAGGAGACTGAGGTGCAGGACCGGCGAGGTGCCGAATAGCAGTGCCGCCCTCTCAGTGCAAATCCCATGGTCAGCCCCTCTAGGTGTTGCTTCATCCCCTCTTAGTCAGCCATCTTCCCTTTCTCTCTCTTCCTCTTCCGGGCCAGCTGGTAGCCAGGACCTGAAGCCCTAACAGAGACCGTCAGCCCAACCATGCGCCTAGCCATCTCAGCCCACTCAGGGCTTCTGTACTGCGTGGGAAGGAGTTGGTGCAAACCAGAAACGTAATATTGCGTCATGCACGCCTGCTGTGCCAAACTGTTTGCGCAGAAAAACGAGGAGACCACCGCTTCCCTTGCTGGGCCCCCGTCATATCTCTACCCCATTCCCTGCGGACTTCTTACCACTGGATAGCCACTGGAAAATGCCTGTCATCTTACACTCTTTGATACCAGAGGCAGTGTGATGCAAAGAGCTTGCGAATACTGAGCAATACGCAGAACTCCTAATGTATGCGCAAATTCCCTACTATTCTTCAAGGAAAACGATTGCTTATATGAACCAGTATAAGAGCAAAATATGGCGTGGACTCCCCTCTTAAGAGTTATAACAAGGACCCAATGTCTTCCCCCTGCCCACTCAGTTGGATTCGCCCAGTCTTGTCAATTTCCACGCCAAGAGGTGGCCTCCCAAACTGGACGCAGAGCTCATGATACAGCTGTCTGGGGCTAGCCCCTCCCAAGCCTCCTCCCAGGCCACGCCCCTGGTCGCGTTCTTTCTCGTAAATGGGAGGAACAGGTGGTTTCCCGCAGCTGCCCAGAGGAACAAAGGTCTATTCTTAAGACAAACACGTTGGGGTGGATGTCTGCTGGCCTTTCAGCCACCCAGCTTCTCGTGTTTATCTTGGGCGTCCTCTGCTCACTTCCTTAAGTTAATTCTCACTTCTTCCTCTAGTCACTTACACAACACTACCAGCGTTTATAGGAACACGGTGGCCACAGGCACATGTACAGGTAGAAAGAATGTTTACAGATGTATTGTCCGAGAACCACAAAGATCAAGGCAATCTGAACAGAGTGCTGCACCTTGGCTCGCTCGAGCCTTGTTCGCGCCTTATCTGCGGTCTAGGTTTGAAGCATTGTCTTGTACCTGTGGTTGCGATCCCCAGGTTGCTTAAAGGTACGGTGACTAGATTTTAAATAAGAAAAATCAGCGGGCCAATAACATAAAAGATGGACTTATTCCGCCAAACAGCCCGTACCCCCAACTCTGCATTCCCCCTCTCCTCAAACCCCCCCCCCCCACTTCAACCCCACCTCCATCACACATGTATTTCCAGCACTGCTCCATATCACTTACCGGTTTTGACCGTGGATATAAGCATACAACTGAGCTTTACTCTGAGACGTTTGCTGTCCATTTGTTTGCCAATTGGTCTGGTGGCCCAATGATATGCTATGATATATAAGTCATTTATAACGCGCCTGTACACAAGTGTGTCTAGGCACGACAAGACAAGGAGGGGGGGATAGAAGGAGGACAAAACAATGATCTTACTAGGCCGTGCATCAGTCAGATCGCGCAAGTGCGGGTGGGGGAGGCAGAGAAGTGCCAGGGAGGTTGGGGGGGGAGTGCAGGTAACTCAATAAGTGCTGCCAGAGGGTGGCTCATAAGTGCAGAGAGAACAAGGGACTGTAGGGTTGCAGATACAGACCCTTAAGTGCTGGGGATGACCGGTAGCAGTGCAAAGGAAAACTGGACAAGCAGGAGCCCGGGACCGATTTTCAGTGGGTGGCCAGGTGAACAGTGTGCGGAGCAGTCAGGGTCATAAGCAAGGGAGAGGAAGAGAGAAAATGGAAGCAAAAAGGAAGGTCTTGAGTTGCTTTAGGAACTGGAGGTGGCTCTTCTGAAGTTTGAGAGAGGCAGGGAGGCTGTTCTAGAGGGAGGCCCCAGCAGAGGAAAGAGATCTACCCCCTACTTTCTGCTTGTAGAAGTGTCTGACCCTCAGAGAGTTAGAGGTGGATGAGCAGAGGGCTCGAGAAGGAAGATGTTTAGGAAGAGAAAGTTGGAGGTAGTGCGGTCCCAGGCCTCAGAAAGCCTTGTGAACGATGCAAAAAGTCTTGAACCTGATCCTTGCAGCCATGTGGGGCCAGTGGAGAGATTTCAGAGCTGGAGAGATACGATCCCTGTGGTCTTGCATTCCTGTTCTGGATAAGTTGTAAAGGCCGAAGAGTAGAGACAGGCAGATTTAGAAAGAGTCTGTTGCAATAGTCCAGCCTAGAGAAGATCAGGGCTCTGGAGACATCGAGCTTCTGGGGGAAAGTGAGAACAGGCAGAATACCTCTGAGGAGGTGCAGCTGATAGTGTGACTTCTTAGAGTCGTCGGAGATATGAAGAGAGAAGAAGAGGGTGGAGTCGAAGGCGACACCATGAGTCTTAGCCTCACAGGAAGGAGCAGTAAGAGGGCCCAGGGTGGGCAGCCAGAGAGAGAGAGAGAGAGAGGAAAGGAGGGAGCAGGTGTCCCAATGAGGAGGATCTCAGTCTTGCTGGCAACGAAGCAGAGATCATTGGCGACACATTATTCCTGAATTGCGGCCAGACAGTCTGGTGTGAGAGGAGCACAGGCGGCTGAGGGGAGCCTGAAGGAGAGCTGGGTGTCATCCGCATAACATTGAAAGTTAGAGCAGAATGTAGCGATGCAGCGGGCAAGAGGTACCAGGTAGTGGTTGAAAAGCCAGAGAGAAAGGTTAGACCCTTGGGGAACACCACAAGTAGTGAGACAGATAGAAGGGAGGAAAGACCCAAGTTGGAACTGGGAGTGTCGGTCAGTGAGAAAGGAGGTCAACCAGACCAGGGCCGAACAGTGATACCCAGGTTGTTGCGCAGGCGATTGAGCAGGATGGCATGGTTGACTGTGTCGAAAGCAGAGGATAGATCAAGGTGAATGAGGACAGATGGAAGGTTAGAGTCAAGGGTAGAGAGCAGGTCTTTATGGGTGTTCAGGAGAGCAATTTCCGTGCTTCTGGCAGCTCTGAAGCCAGACTGGTGGTCGTGGAGACAACCAACAGATTCAGTATGCAGATTAAGCTAGGAGATGGCCAGCTTTTCCATCAGTTTGCCCAGGAAAGGAGTGATGGAGATCAGGCGATAGTTAGCCGAGAGGAAAGATCGGCAGAGGGCTTCTTTAGAATGGGGTGCACAAAGAAGTGCTTAAGGGGGGAAGGGAAGGATCTAGTGGTAAAAGAGTGATTACAGAATCGGCCAAGGCTGGAGAAACGGTGTCGATATCGTCCTTGATGGTTCTGGAAGAGCAGGGGAGAACCTGCTTTGACGAGACTTTCATAGATCGGACTTGTCTAGAAACCTTGTCAGTGGTGAACAGAGGAAATGAGGAGAAAGGAGGAGGAGGAAGGGCCAAAGAGGGGACGGGGGTGGTTGAGGAGGAAGAAGAGGAGGTAGAGGGAGAGAGGATGGACAGGACGTCCAGAGTTTTAGGGGTGAAATGAGATGCCAAGGCCGTGCAGAGGGTCTGGGTGGGAACAGGAGAGGTAGAGACTGCAACAGGATTGGCCAGCTCCATGCAGATTATGAAAAGGTCAGCCGAGTTGTTAGATGCCGCAGGCTTGGATGAAGGCTCTCTTCTTAGAGACGACAGAGAGTCTGTACTGCCCTTGGACCAGGCGGCAGGCCAGTTTGTCAGAGGGTGCGCTTGATGCCCTCCACTTCCTCTCAGCCACCCTACACTTCCGTGTCAGGGTGACGAGGTCAGAATCGTACCACTTGGATGTGGGCTTCAAGCGGATTCTCATGATATGGGCAAGGACATCAAGAGTGTTAGCGATAGAGAGATGAATGTTAGAGAGGGCTGGGTCAGAGTGTGAATCAGACAAAGGTATAGGAGGGGGAGAGAAAGTAGCGTCAAAAGCCTCAACTGACACACACTTCATGGGCAGGATGACCGAGAAGGTGGGTGGCAATGCTGGGGTCGGCTTGGCCTGAGGGGTAGAGAGAGAAAGGTGGGAAGAAAGAAGAAAGTGGTCGCTCCAAGAGAGGGTAGTGGTGAGAAAGTTTGAGAGAGGGAGGTCTGAAGAGATCAGAACATCCAGGTTGTGCCTTGCAGAGTGAGTCAGGCAAGTGGGAAGAATAGTGAGTGAGAGAGAGAGAGAGAGCGAGAGTCACAGAGGTTTGCAAAAGAGTGCAGAAGAGGGGCTAATAGCATCGATGTGGATGTTCATGTCTCCAAGGAGAAGTTGGGAGCTAGAGGCAAGGAGGGAGGAAGAGAGGTCAGCCCACTCAGAGAGGAAGAGGGCGACCTGGCCCGACACCCTGTAGATAGTAGCCACAGTGAGAGAGAGGCCAGGAGAGATAGAGAGCCTGCAGAGGCATTCAAAGGAGGAGGAGTCTTGCCAGAAGCAGGGACCCACACTAGGAAAATCAAGGCTACACCCCTGCCGGGATGTTTGGTTATGGGTTCAGAGAGGATCTTGTAGCCATCAGGAAGGAGAGTGTCAAAACTCATGACAGAGCTGGTCATGAACAAAATCTCGGGGAGACAGAGTACTTCCAAATCAAGCTTTTGTAGGAGACGGCAGATGGCAGAGGAAGGTTTGACAGCAGAGTGAGAGTTAAGAGTAGTGATGTGGAACAGGTTGCCACCATGCAGGACTTCCGTGGAGGGGTACAAGCCAGAGGTACGCCCTGCGGAAGTGTTGGAGGTGCCCGAGAATGGGCAGAGGAGGAAGGAAGAGAAGGCATGGTGGTCAGAGTGGAAGAAGAGAGTGCTATAGAGGTGGCTGAGGAAAGAGGCAACAGGGTGGGCAACGAAGCAGCAGAGGGTGCCAGGGAGGTTGCAGAGGAAGGAGGCAGCAGAGGAGCCAGAGAGTGATAAGTAGGGATAGCAGGAGAAGAAAGGAAGTTAATAAGGTGTGGAAAGTGTCTATCAAAAAGGAGAAGATTGGCCAAAGGGCTTGGACCAATACGGTGCCATTTAAGTAGACATTAATGATGGTCTTAGAGGAATGGGTGCCCCCATTAATGGGAGATGAGGAAAGAAAAGAGAGAACAGAGACCATATGGGGGGTCCATAGGCCTGGAGAGGGAACGACAAAGAGGATGCCGGTAGGGGTCTGTCTGGAGGAAATACTTGTGTAGGTATCAGTGATAGGGAGGCTGAGTTGGAGACCAGGATATCCCTATTGAGCTTCTTCCTGCCAGACTTAGTGAAAGGGATTGGATAGTCTATAGAATAGCAGATAGAGAAGATAGGGCAGACAGAGAGCACCATAGAGACGGTAGGCCAGAAAGAGGGGGGAGAAGGGAAGGGGAGCACATGCCGGGTGAGGGGGTAACGCTGGAGACAGACAGGAGGGAGGCACGGGGGGAGACATCAGAGAACAAGAAACACCAGGTTCTACAATATCAGGGCAATACAGAATCCATCAACAAAGCACCATACACAACCAGGAAAACCTAGAAGAAAAGAATGCAGGCAGTGCAATGGAAGACCAAAACCATAGAGAACAACACAATGTCAATACAGTAGAGGAAAGGCAATGGAAGTGTCAATGTACAATACAGAAGCCCAACCCAACAAGGCACAATACACAACTAAGGAACCTAGGCGTAGAGGAATGCAGGCAAGTACAGAAAACAAAACAATGGAATGACCAGGGAAACACCACACAAGGGTGTGACAATACAATAGGTCAGAGAACGAATGGGCAACAGATGCGAGAGGAAAGTATGAAATACGCTGTGAGGGGAAGCGTAGACAGGATGAGGGAAGCCTACATTTTGAGGGTGCTAGGAGGCGTAGGGAGTGAAGAGAGGGGCGAGATGTACAGCCAAAGCTGCTGATGATGTGCCCGGGGGGGGGGGTGCAGGGGCGGGTCACACAGTAACAAACACATAGACGTGGCAGGTAGGTACACTCAACAGTATGCAGGAGCTCCCAACAGGGAGGGGGGGGGCAGAGGAGTGGGAGAAACCAAATGAGACAAAGTTAGCAGTACCACAGTTATCACAAAGCCAATCGGATTCAACTTTCCTAAATAGAGAGAAAAATGCCCAGTTTTCAACACAGCAGCAATTTGTTTATTTATTTTGAGGCTTATATAGCGCCTCCACAGGCATATGGGTGCTTTCTTACAGAAGAGATATGTTACAGTTGCAGTTGTTACACAAAGTATTTATATAGGACAGACATAATGCATGGTATTAACAGTACAGATAAGAAATGGTATAGACAATATTTACAGTATTTAAATGGGTGCAGGTGGAAGGCTGTGACATGGTTGGGCGAATGAGGAGTAATCTGTGGAGGTGGAAGGTGTGCATTAGTTACACAGGCTTTGAGTAGGGAGGTGCGTTTTGAGTTGTCTACGGAATATCCAGAAGGATTCTTGTGCTTTGAGTGGGAGTGGCAGTGAGTTCCATAGTTTGCTGGCAATCGTGAGGAAGCTAGTTCCACCTGTGTTAGGCAGAATTATATGCAGTACCCTTTGGGAACACCACACACAATGAACTACAAATTCACCTTTGGTACAGGCCTGTACTACACAGTAAAGTGGTAGCGATGGCTGAGCAGCCAGACTTATCTCAAGAGCAAGTGAGCAGTGTCAAATCGTTACACAAAGGACAACAATTACTATGATTCAAACAAACACTGACTCAAGGTTTCTGAGTAAAGAAAATACATTTATTTACACATCAGTTGTATAACATCTCACTAAAGTAAAGCAGTTTAAAAATCACACTCTTAATACACCAGACCACTCCCAATAAGTTCCAGACAAGTTAAACTCATAAAATGAAGTGGGAGCAAAATGGCACTCCAGAAATTTAAAAGGGAGGGAAAGACAAAGTTAGGCAGAAATTGAACCACACCAACAGGTAAGTACTCCGGGCAATTGAGCAAGAGTGAGTACAGTGATAGAATCAGGGACAAAAGGCTTAGGGCCAAAGTCAATATGTCAAAAGTCTTTTTTGCTCAAGATCACACGGTTCAGGGTAGTTTGCGGTAAAGTTCGTGCCACGAGTTCCGGACGAAGTTCGTCGGCAGAAAAGTTAGTTCAATGAGAAGAGAAGGACAAGCCCTCAGATTGGAGAAAGATTTCACACACTTTCACCGCAGCTGAACGAAACGAACAACCGGATTTGCACAGTACCTTAAAACGGAGAGGGAGCTGTAGCTGAGGCAGACATTCCTGGTAGTTCCTGCAGGCTCACGGTTCCTGAAGTGACTGTCGGACTGACAAGAAGTAGGAAGACTGGAGGGTCCTGCACTACCCACGGAAGAAACCAGCAGCAGAGCAAAGCAACAAATAAAAAGTGCACTCCCAAAGCAGGGTCTGACAATCCTGGCTATCCAGCCCACTGTAGCTCTGTAAAGTGAGGGCTTCACCGGATGGTTCAGTCATTGTCGAGGTCCTCTTCTGTCAGCTCCTCGTCGGTTCTTTCGTTCCAGTGGCGACTCTTCCTTGCCAGCCCTAGGAACCTGCTTTTTATGCAGTTTTCCCCCATTCACACAGCCTGGCTGTCAATCACGCAGCAGGGTGGCTGTCCTGGCAAGGCCAGTCATCCAGCCAATCAAACAGGAGTGTGACTTGGGTTACCAAGGGAACCCATGGCAGGGGTCCTAAGACCCCTTCCTCACATCCTGCATGCCCAGACTTTCAGGCGCCTTAAGGAGGGCTTCTGTGCAGAATCCCGCAACGAGGCGGCGAACAAAGGAACCAAACCTCGGTTGGCGCTCAGAGTAAAACACGAGAAAGACTTTTACAAAAAGAAATGGTGCACAAACCCAGCCGGAGCCGAAATAAAATATATTTGGTCAAGCAGGTTTATGTTCGAGGCTAATAAAATAGCCTAAAACAATACCATGGTTATTTAAGATAACCGCGGTATGTAAATTAGGGTAATTACCACTGCCACCAGCCAAGTCTTGATGAAAAGGGAGCGAAACAGTGCTCCAAGAGAAACAGACAAAAAAGGATAAGAATTAACCCTTTCCAATACTCCATGTAAGATGTGGGGTACTGGGTCTGTGATTTAAAGAGACTACATAAAGTTTATGGCAACTTTACATGTTTCTGGGAGACAGTAGTCAGTCCCAGAAAAATGGAGTCAGTGGGAAGTCTAAAACACAACCCTGTGTCACTGCACTGAAGGTGCTGTGTAACACACAAAATAAATATGCCCATGGAGTAGGTGAGGCTCCAGAGCCCAAGATCACACAATTGGTAAAAACACACACAGCAAAATACATGTAAGAGTGGAAAAAAGCTCGCCCTCTTACCAGGTGAAAAAAATAAACCCTAGAAATCCAGCAAAGCTGCTGAGGGACTCAGTAGGTAAGGGAAATTAGCCATTTTGGAGAATTCGCCCTAACAACCTGCTTTTTGGAATTTGAACCTGGTAATAGCGAGGCAGTGTTGGTAGGCTGCTCTGGTCTGTCTTGCACGCTGTGTCATGGTGATTTTGTCAGACAGGTAGGCAGGGGCCATCCGGTGAAGACATTTGTGAGTTAAGGTGAGTGATTTGAACATGATACTTTCATGTACCGGCAGCCAGTGTTGCGTATGTCTTATTGCAGATATGTGTGCTGATCTGGGGATGTTAAGCGCGACTCTGAGAGCATTATTTTGAAGGGCCTGTAGCTTCTGGATATTCTGGATCTTAGTACCGGCATATAAGGCGTTACAGTAGTCAAGAGGGGTTAGGACTTATGCTCTGGCTAGAGTAATACAGCTGTCCGCTGTGAGGAATTGTCTGCATGCGCTGATGAGTTTGCAAGAGTAGGTAATGGCTGATGCTGTGGAATTTACTTGTTTTTTGAGGGTGAGTGAGGAGTCTAAGTAGAGACCTAGTGTTTTTACCTCATTAGTAACTTTGATGGTGTTTCCATCAATGTTGAAGGAATTGAAGGCATCATTTAGTTTGGCAAGCCTGTGTTCAGAGCCCATGAGGAGAAACTCGGTCTTGTCATCATTTAAGCATAGTCTGTGATGCACCATCCAAGCTTGAATGGTGAGGTATATAGCATTGAGAGTGGCTGTGTCGGCGTTGTGGTATTGGGATGAGAATCTGGGTGTCATCTGTGTAGTTAGTGTAGGTGACACCCAGGTCGTCCAGACGGTCAAATAGTGGCTTCGTAAATATATTGTACAAAGTGGAGGACACACATGAGCCTTGGGGCACTCCACATGCGACTATGGGGGGTGATGCTTCCGCTTTAGGGGAGTAGACTTTCATTGTTCTGTCACTAGGAAAGATTTTATCCATTGTGTGGCATTTGTGGAGAACTGTGCTGCTGTGGCCATGTGTTTACACAGGATATTGTGGTCCACCAGATCGAATGCAGCTGAGAGGTCCAAGAGAAGAAGCAAGGCTAGTTTCCCTTTGTCCCTCAAGTCATCCATTTGGACTTTTAAATCCAGGAGTGCTGTTTCCGTCCCATGTCTCAGGCGGAATCCAACTGACGCAGCCCCAAAATGTTATTGGCTTCAAGGTATTTCTGAATTTGCAAGTATGCTACTCTATCTAGAATTTCCAAGAGAAACGTTACTGTTGTTCATTGGAATGTTAGGGCCGAGGGTGTTTTTATTTAATAAGGGTAGTACCCAAGCATTTTTTAAGTCTGTGGGGACGCAATTGTTTTTGAATGAGGCATTGATAAGATTGGTGATGAAGGGGGTGAATTGGGGTGCGCAGTCTTTTATGACAGTAGGTGGACAGGGTTCACCTTGTCATCTTGATGGTTTTAGACTTTAGATGATTTGGAGGACTTCTGAGTTAGTGATGTCAGTAAATTCAATTTGACTTTTTGCACTGGGTCTGTCCCTCCTACATATGGAGTAGCTGTCTGGAACGGCAAGTGACAGGGCTGGGCCCGCTGTGGCATGGAGCCAGGATTCTCTTATGGCTAGGAAGTCTAAAATGTGTGATGTGATGATGTCTGCAATCACAGACTAGTGTGTGGGCTAGAAGTGATCTGGCATTGATGAGAATCCAAGGTCATGCCAAGGATGTGTCTATTCAAGGCACAAGTAGAAGACTAACAATCTCCCAATCATTTAATGCATGAGTGTGGTACCTGTAAGGATGGGCGTTTTCCAGCCCCTCCAGCCACAGCAAAATTCCGGGACTGTCTGGGAAAAACCGTGACATTTGGTCACCCTTTTTAAAGGGTAAAGACAGCCATGTAGGATGCAACTTGCATAACATGGGAAGGTGGTCTCCTTGCTCTCAGAATCCTCTCCCCCCTTGTGGAAAGCCAGAAGAAGTACTCGGGCCAAAGGACATGTTGCAAGATACTTTTATTCAAATAAAAGGCAAAAATGCCTATCTGACCCTATTGCTAAAAGGGAGTTCCCTTTCTATCAAGCTACACTAAGGTTCCGGTCTAAAGTCAATTTAGTGCTCGGTCCAAACCTATACACTAAATTGAGTCTACTACACAACAAAACACAAAGAAAATAAAAGTACTACCCATACAGGTTTTTTCAGTCTTTTCCAAGAATCCCTCCTGGGTCTTGATCCACTGTTAGGATTAACAAAAGTTCCACTCAAAAGAAAGCAGTTGTCATGGTATTTATTGAGCGTTGATCCAGCTTCGAGAAGCAACATAGCACTTTAAAGAGGTATACAACAATACAGATACATAATGGAGCGCTTCACAGACGTATGCAACAGTACAGATGCATAACAGAGCACTTTTCTGAGGTAACAATAGAACAGATATACTGCGGGGAATAGGATACAGAGGGGCACAGAGGAGGGGTACAGCTGTACCAGGTTGCTGGGAAGGGAGGGGCAGGGAGCATCTAGCGAGCCAGGTGGCACAGGGGTCGATGTGATGGCCTAGGTGTTGATGAGGAGAGATTCCTTGAATAGGTGGCTCGCGAGTTTTTTTTCTGAATTGTAGGAGTGTAGGGGCGAGTCTGATGATGACGGGGAGGAGGTTCCATAGTCTTGAGGCATAGGCAGACATTTGGTTTCTGATCCTTTCCTTTTTTCAGTGGCAGATTTCAAGTCTGTGTGCTTCCTGGCTTCTGGAGGTGCGTTGTCCACTGGAGATGCTGAGTTTCTCAACAAGGTAGCTGGTTGACTTGAGGGTGACTGCTCAGGGGGGGCCTCGCGCGGCTGCGGGTGTCATAATGTCACGAGAGAAAAGAAAGATTTGTGCGAGGTGTTTGTGTCATTGATAATTTGCTGGCTGCAGGCAGTCACACACAACAAAACAAAAGTTAAGTGGGGGGGCCTGCAGGCCCCGCAACGCGCACTGAAGTCAGTTTCCAAGGTGTGAATCACACTATGAACGGGCTGGCCTGGCCTCACTGCCGCCTGCCCTGGATGTGTGAGCTCTCTCAGCCCAGCCAGGCCCAGCAGCCAATCGGTGACACTTTATTTCCCGCCAACCCGGCGCCAGCCCAGGCCGCCCATGAGCATTGGTCTGGCAACAGCTGGCTGGGTGGGTCAGGTGAGGTGCCAACTACACCACACTTAAGCATATGCTGCCTGGCTGGGAGGCTAACTGGTACTGGACCTGGCTGGCCTAGTAGTGCAAGCAGAGGAGACCGGTCCGAGAGTAGAGAGGCTGTAGGCTGAGCGTGCCCCATTGTTTTTTGAAGCTGGGTGCCTCGTGCCTGCCCTGCTGCTGGCTGCTTGCTTCTTGGCCGTTTGGACTCCAGGCCAGGGCCCTAGTTGGTGAGGCGAGAGGGCAGGAGCTGCAACTCGCTGGAGTAGAGAGAGAGACAGACTCATCTGATTGTCCCTGCTGCACAAGTAAGTAACTAACATGCAGTGCTGCCGCTGTTATTTTGTGCATTGGCTTCCATTCTTGCCCTGTTTGTGGCGAGGTTAGACTGAACAAGCAGCAACTTGTTAACTCGATTAAAGCAAGCCCAGTCATTTTATTTTTACACCGGACCACACCAAAACACCAAAGGGGGAGGGAGGTACACCCTCTTAAGAAAGAGATAGAATATTGTCTTCATGCATGTTTCCTCGACTTCTGCTGTGGTCATTCTGTACTGTATGAACTCCTACTGTCTAACCAGTATTGCCGTGAAGCACTCATTCAATAAATCCACTATGACGTAGCTGCGAATGTGTGAATG
The DNA here is from genome assembly GCF_040938575.1 of Ambystoma mexicanum. Taxonomy (NCBI): domain Eukaryota; kingdom Metazoa; phylum Chordata; class Amphibia; order Caudata; family Ambystomatidae; genus Ambystoma; species Ambystoma mexicanum. Next base: position 228,234,979 of record NC_090921.1, on the reverse strand, counting down.
GGAGACTGAAAAAAGGGCTGCATTTGCCCATTTTGCAGGTGCAAATACAATTTGGCGCCATTGCACGTAGCAATCTATTTATTGGGTCTGAGGTTCTTTCATAATAATGAAGTCTTCATTTATTGTTATTAATTCCAATGAACTCCGTTCAATTCCTGCATTCAGCAATATTATTTAGCCATCTCTAGTTAATTGTATCTTGTTATGGAATCTTTGTCTACACCATCATTGCATGTAAGCTCTATAAGGTTGTGTATGGCAGAGTCTGAAAATATTCCTTCTGAAATACATGTCGACTCAAGGTAAGGGTCCAGCAAGTAGTACTGGTCACTGCTTTAGATTCTACTTATCCATTATGAAATATGTTGAGTTTAGTTTAGCAAGAGTGGCGTCTTATGTTGGACTTCGTCACCCTCAACTCTGCAGTCACACAACACCACGCAAGTGCGAGTTGACACTTAAGGAGAACTAACTAAGCCCTACCCCTGTTGTAGCAGAGGCCAGAAAGGGGTGCATCACAGAGGATGCATGCATGTAGCATCTAGCATGTTGGTTTATTATTTGCATGTATTATGGTTGTATCGGTGTGCATGGCTGTGGTTGTGAAGGAGCAGGAGGCCAGGAGCAATGTTGACCGCGGCAGTGGAAGAAATGCAGCTGATGCACAGCTTTTCTGACTGATCTATATCTATAGTGATCTATAGCGAGAAGCATCTCGCGGCCTGGAGCCTTTGTAAGTGTGCAAGCATACCTCAGGGAATTTGGCACTGTTGGCAGGCCTACAAATAGCTCAATTGGCACAAAGGTGATGTGCCTGGCCCTGGCCTGCGGAGCGCCTCTCTATGCGCATTAGTTACAGGCGTGTAAGAAATATGCATGACTAAGTTACAAATAATACGAATGAAAACTTTTACAAAGTGATGTCCGTACTACCAGGGAGAGATACCTGCCCTAAGGGCGGGGCAACTTATCAAAACAAAGCTCTTGCCATGCTTATTCGCAGTGAGCTGTATAGCAGTGTAGATGCATACCTGCCAACATGCCCTATTCCAGTCTCTATTCCAGTGGGGAGATGTTAGTCTAGTCCTGGTTTTAGGTTTGCATTCTAAGACTTGTAGTCCTGGATTTCCCCCATTATAATCCAAGGATTTACGACTACAAATCCAAGAGTGCTAAGGTAAAACCAGGACTGGACTACCATCTCCCAGCTGGAATGGGTCATGTTGGCATACATGTAGATGGGCAGCGATCAGCTAGGCAGACGTTTTCTGACAGCTATGTCAAGTGACAACAAAGACACACAGATATCAAGGGTGGACCTGCTGTCACTTGAAGCACCTGCTTCCCTAAAACTGTGACAGCTGCCCATTTTAACGAGGGTGGCTGCTGTTACAATGGCCCAGAGGTCATTGAGGAGTGTCAGTGTCCAATCTGATGTGAAGGGACTGAGTCCTGCAAGAAGCGGCAGGGCCCAGTCGGTGCATGTCCAGACTCAGTGCTGATTGGACGTCACACCAGTGTGCAGTGAGTGACTTCAGATGGTCCCAGGGTGCTGTCAAGGCAGTTCAAATCCGCTCTCACAATGGAGTCCTGGTTTCAGCACAGAACGAGATGAGTAACTAGATCAGTGTCACCCGAGCCAAGAGGTCAAGTGTGTACTGCAACAGGGGACACTCCTTTGCCTTATTCAAAATCCCTTTTTCCTTCTATTCTCAGGGCCGTCACGAGGGGTGGGGGGGCATCTGTGCACCATACAGCCCCAGTCACCTATGTCTCATCTATGATCTATCCCTCCCTCTTCCCAGCAGCCTTTGGCTCATTTATGCACCAATTAGCCCCTTTGGCTCATTAAGACAGCAATTGACCCAGCACGTTTGGAAAATCTGCTTTTGAATCCAGCCGGTTCCAAAGCAAATGTATGAACCTTTAGGCCACACGTCCCCCCTCCCACAGCTGAATTTGATAAATCAATATCCACTGTTAAGGTTTGCACATTATCTCAGTGGGCCAAATAGCGCTCCCCTTTCTAGCTTTTATTCCCTGTGCTAAAATTAAACAAGGTACTGCACTGGTAGCTGAAGCCCATCAAAACAGTGGCACACTGCAGACCTGTCCAGGGAGGCCCATGGAAGATGCAAGCAGGATAGGGTGTGTGTGGATGCAAGGAAACTGAATGCGGAGCAGGATAGATAGAGGGCTAAGTTGGTGTGGTGAGGAGTGAAGGAAGTGAAAACCAGAATGGTGGAGGTGGGAAAGTGAAAGAGCAGAGGAGTGAAAGCAGGGGAGGGAGTGGAGGAAGTGGAAATGAGAGGGACAACAGCAGAGGAGCAGTAGATACATCATATACCTTTTTGTTATCTTGAAGTAAGTTTTTAAAAAACATCCATATGTTTGGCAATTATTAAGGTACTATTCAATATTTTTAATTTGTTCAAATATCTGATAGCGTTGGCATTTCTTTTGGTTTTGTGAGACGCACACACGCCATAGTACTTGCTTTAATGCCTGACGTATATTTATAGATAATAAAATAAGACTTCATTGTGCTTCCAGTCACCTTATTAGGAGCGGTATACATTTTTTATTTGCTTTAACAAAACGTGAGAACGCAAGCCTGCACACTTTGGTACCTGCCATGTGCTGTAAACTATTAAACTAGCTCTGAAGTGAAGCACAGAGCTGCAGATAAGACACAGTGTGATTAAATGATCTGCCCAGGATCACACACTTTGGTTAAATGGTGAAACCGAGATGTGGAGAATTTAAGCAACTGAGCACATCTTCACAGTTTTAGTTGATATACATATTTATTTCTAATAAGCGCTTGAAGATAATGCATTCACTACTTTCAAAAGTGCAAATACTTTACTGTGACATGTGCATCTTGACTATGACAATGCTCTGTATTTAGGGCTCCCCTTTTCAATTCTCTTCTAAATGCACCTTTTTACAACTCACTTGCTGGACTTATTGCAGGCCTGAATAAACATGGCTGCATTAACCAAATTCATACTAAATTACATTGGCTTGAAGAGGCTTTCTCTGTCTTTTGGAGCAATGTTTGTAATGAGGCAGTGAGGCACTGGGGGAAAGCATAGGGTTTGGATGCCCTGACATACACATCACTATGGCAAACGTGAAGACTGTGCAGTGGCTGCCTATATAGGATTTTTAAAAGCATTGTGCAACATTAGACGATTGGAGGAGAAACATTGAAGGAGGGTAACACGGTACACCTGTCTCCCAGACAGGGCTGTCACGAGGGTAGGACTGGGGCAAATAAGTGTCTTGGGCACCAATGGAAAAGTGGCCATAGTCGCAAACAGCAGTTCATTCATTTTGTGACAGATTGTTTGAATAGAACCCAAGAAGGAGTTTTTGATGAAATATGATGCAAAATGTTCATTCTTCAGCTTAGAAACATGGCTTTGCTTTAGTTGATTTGCAGTCTTAAAAATAAACCATATTCGAGTTCTTCCATATATAAACTCAAATAAAGATTTCTCGCTTCACTTATTTACGGTGCCACTTGCCAAGTGCAAAAATGGAAGGGGACTCACCAAATTCTTTGCCCCGGGCCTCACCTCACCATGTGACAGCCCTGTGACAGCCCTGGTGACTGCCCATCAATAGAATGGGCTTACCCCATACGTAGTTCTCTACTATACCCTCTCTTCTCTGAGTCACTGAACACTGATGACAGAGAAGAGAGATTACGTGTAACAACTTGGCAAAACCCAAACTCAATTTGAGAGGGTATAGAGAACCACATATGGGGTAAGCCATTCTATTGATATTGCATGTTTTCTGTGACAACACTAATATGGGAGTAGGGATTTACACTTATAACTCTTTGGGACACTGACATTTTGGATTTGCTAGAATGATTTCACAAGGTGTTCTTTTGATGCAGATGTGGGGGTAATGATTAGTGAAGGGGTATTTGCACCGTGGAGGTTTTATTCAGACTGTGCATGGAGACAGTACCATTGAGCACAATTATTAGCCCTTCAAGCTGGGTTTAAAAGAAGAGCACAATAATTAGACAATATTGACTAAAGCACTAATTTGTGGCTTTGCATCATGTTTTTTCTCCAATCATCTTCTTTATCATTTGACCAAGGCATAAATGTATTCCTCCATCCTGACCTGACATGTGACATCATATGGTATGGTTTTTTGAATATGTAATAATTTAGGATGTTGGTTGATCTTTCAAATCATAACGGAATATATATGCATCCATGTGCACATTACCTGTATTGTGTGATGCTTTAATTTTGTGCAGCCTTGAAAACGGCTGGTGGTCGAAACACATGTCAGCTGTTCATAATTTGAGAAATTAAATATATATATATTTTTGTGAATCATCACAGAAATGGATCTCTTGGACTGAAGTTGTTTGCATTCACTAATATGTAGTGAAATTGGACTTGTAACAAGAAAGAATACAGACTATTTTTGTGGTGTGAGCGCGAGATATCTTCCCGAACCATAATCTCTCTGCATATGTAAATCAGGTTTGGTGTCGCCCCAAATGGGGCAGTCCAGCCCGAACTGCTAGGTCACATTCCTTCTGCACGAGACCACAAGCAGCCCCAGACATGTTTCAGCTTTGTTGGGCCTCATCAGTGAGGAGTAGCTTGAGTCTCTAGGCCCAGCAGGCACGGGACCCACGCCTGGGACCCACGTCTGGGTATAGCACATGGAGGTATGGGCAGCATTAGCCTGAGCCAAACACATAGAGGTGTTTTCAGGGTTTCTTACTCCTATGTATGCACATAATACCTTGTGTTTGGGGAATTCCTTATGGGAATGGGAGTCCTTGTCCCCTAAAGGGGAGATACTCCTACTGAGGTCCCACTTGTCACAACCCAGGGGGGATGTATGAATGCGACACCCCCTAGGAGACAAGTCATTCAGAGGAAGTCCAGAAACTGGAAAAGAACCAATGACAAAAAGACTTTCCCCCCAAGAGCGCAGCCTGCAGGAATTGCAAATCACCTGACAGGCCAGCGGCTTGAGTGAAAAGGCAGGAGCAGGAACAGAGCTAAGGAAAAGAAAATAATACAAACAGGTTCAATGAGTATCTACAAGACATTGCAACCCAGCCGCAACCACCTCAGCAACCCCACTCTTACCTGCTGTGAGATGTGGGAAGGTAGGAAACCTACTTGGTGTTGTAATGTGGTTACCGCAGTGGATGGTGATTTCAGAAAGTCCCAGTTCCAAAAATGAGTGTCTGTTCACAAGCAGCCTAACCCGAACGGCACGAGGGCGCCAGCTAAGAAAGTCAAAAACAAATCCTGAGGTAAACAGCAAAGTGTCCCAGAAGAAAAAAGCCAAAGGAAACAATCCCACGGGTGACCAGTGTTGAAATACAGCAGAGCGTCCAGTAGGTCACAAGAAGGTGATGCAGAGCAAAAAGGTATGAATCCAACAGCAGAGCATCCTTATAGAAAATGGGTGTTGTGTAGAGAAGAAAAGAAGTTAATGAAATGAATAATGGCCAGCACAAGGTTAACGTGTCTCTCAGAAGTCGTCCAACAAAGAGCACAGCGTTGACACCTGAACAGGATACGTACCAGGGTAAGTTAACAATATAGAACAAGGCAGGAGAAGCGTTGCGGGACGAAGCCAAGGGCCTGGTTGCCTGGGAGAAGCAATCAAAGGGAGCCGAGCGTCATGAAACAAAAGGGTAATCCACGAGTGAGGTCCGTAGGGAAGAATTAGAAGTCGGGTAACCAGGAGTAACAACAGGAGACAGAAGAGTGCAGCTTTACTGGAGTTTGAAAAAACTACGATTAAGGAGCATCCGACTCGTGGCTGTTGGTCATACAAATAGTTACATGGTGAGGAAGATGCAGAGGGCACATTGCGTGCACGTCACGTGACCTGATTAACCTGGGACTACTGGGTACTGTAGTCCGACTATGTCTGTGATTCATCTGGCGCTGGGAAAGGTGCCAGGGCAGCTTCCAGGTTTTTCTGGGAGTGCCCCGAAGTCGAGGCAGGGGTGGTCGAGGCATGACAGTACCCCCCGCAAATGACGCAGTCCCAGAGCACCACGCAGCCGCTCCACCCAAAAGGAACTCAAAAGGCGGGGTGCATGTAGATTGGAAGCCGGTTCCCAGGTCCTTTCTTCTGGACCATAACCCTTCCAGTCATCAAATAGGAATGCAACCCGCAATGCATGCCGGTTGACCAAGTTAGTACGCACCTCGTTCTCCTCCTAGCCCTGCACAGAAACAGGGGTAGGGACAACAGAAAGCTGGGTACCAGGCACAAAAGGGCAAAGTAAGGAGACGTGAAATACAGGATGTATACACCAATGGGTCGGAATATCCAAGTGAACAGCAACAGTACTGAGGCAATGCAGGATTCTGTATGGGCCCACGTAACAGGGTAGTAATTTGCGCTTTCCCAGGATAGAAAGATGTTTAGTGGAAAGCCAAACGCAATCACCGCGACTATAGGAGGGGGCCGGAGAACAGTGTTTATCCGCCTGCGCCATTGCCCGGAATTGAGCAGCACTCAAGCACTTGAGCAGTAGGTGTTGAGCCACAGTTGTGCGTATGGTAATGAGGGAATCATGCACTGTCTTAGCTGCAGGGACTTGCTCCAAAGAGGGTAGGACCGGCGGGAGGACCTTGGGATGTAGTCCATAAAAGGCATAGAACAGAGAGCAACCCACTTAGGATTGTCTGGAGTTTTTATATGAGAACTCAGCGGCCCCAAATACTGACAACCAATCCGATTGATGTTGTAGACATAAGCAACAGAGATACTGCTCCATGGTGGCATTGGTGTGTTCGGTCTGCCCATCGGTCTGGGGGTGGTAAGCCGACGACAGTCGTACATCAATGCCCAGAGAGTCGGTTAGAGCGTGCCAAAAGCGCAACCTGAATTGAGAACCACGGTCTGAAATCATCACCATGGGAAGACCAAAGAACCGGACAACGTGGTCAAAGAACAAAGCCGCCAAAAGGGTTACCAATGGTATGCCTGGGCACGGGATAAAATGCGTAATTTTTGTGAACACATCCACCAATACAAGAACAGTCGACATGCCCTTGACTACAGGTAAGTCCACCACAAAATCGAGGGTAACCATATACCAGTGATGTGGAGGCAAGGGCATATTCATGAAAAGACCCACGGGTTTTCCCGGTTGCTTTTTACACTGTATACATGTAGAACACCTGGAGATGTACAGGTTGGCATCCTTCTTCATGCCAGGCCACCAACACCATTGGTGCAATAGGTCATAGGTTTTTGACTGACCCAGATGTGCCGCCAGACGAGAATTATGAGACCACTCAAGAGCCTTCTTCCTGGAATGATTTTCAGGCAAGTACAGGAACTCTACACGTAGGGGAGGCCGGAAAAAAGATTGGCACCCAACCCATCGAGAACTGAGGCATGATCTCTAACCCATTGTCGTAACCTATCCAGAAGCGAAGGGGAGACCGAACATACACACTTCACCGATTCAGAGGGTAGGACTGATGTCACAGGTTTTGGGGTGTCGAGGTCGGTACCTATGCGCGACAAGGCATCAGCTTTGCCATGCAAAGGGCCAGGATGATAGGTAACCATGAAATCAAACAGCGTGAAAAACAAATGCCAACGGATTTGTCGAGCGTTGGTACATTTGACGTGAGACAGGGCCTGGAGATTCAGGTGATCGGTATAAACGGTAACTGGATGTCTTGCCTCCAGGAGATGCTGTCTCCACTCCTTGAATTCCGCCCTTATGGCAAGCAATTCTCTCTCCATGATGGTGTAATTTCGTTCAGCTGGTGACAATGTCCTGGAATAAAAGGCCACTGGATGTAGACGTTGTGTGGAAGGACATGTTAGAGAGAGGATAGCTCCAACCGCGACAGCAGAGGCATCTGCTTCCACTATAAATGGAAGAGAAAGATTTGGGTGCTGCAGGACAGGAGCAGAGGTGAACGCCTCCTTCAAGGCTTGGACGGCAGATTGGGCTTTCTCGTCCCACAGGAATGGAACAAAAGGACTGGTAAGAAGGGTAAGTAGTGCCACAATCTCAGGAAATGAGGCAATAAAGCACCTGTAAAAGTTAGAAAAACCCAAGAAAGACTGCAGGGCTTTCACTGAAGTTGGGGCGGGCCAGTCTAATATTGCTTGCACCTTGGAAGGACACATGTGTACGCCTTTTGTGGATATTTGAAAGCCTAAGAACTCGACCGATGGCGCGTGGAATACACATTTTTATAGTTTAGCAAACAAGGAGTGTTCTCTGAGTCGTTGTAGGACAGAGCAAACATGTTGTATATGTTGTTGGAGCGAGTCTGAAAAGATCAGGATATCATCCAGATATATTACCACATAGCAATCTAATATGTCCCGAAAGATGTCATTAACAAAATGCTGAAATGTGGTCGAGGCATTGCAAAGCGCACAGGGCATAATGCAATATTCATATAGCCCGAATTTGGTCTTAAAGGCAGTTTTCCGCTCATCCCCTCGCCGCATTCGTACGAGGTTGCATGCTCCCCTCAAGTCGAGCTTTGTAAATATGGTGGAAGAAGACAGTTTGTCAAGTAACTCCTATATGAGAGGTAGTGGATGCTGGTTCTTAACCGTGACCTTATTGAAGGCTCTATAATCCACACATGGACGCAAATCCACCTCCTTCTTTAGCACAAAGAATATCGGGGAGGCCGCAGGAGATCGAGACAGTCAGATTTTTCTCAGGTGTAATGCCTTATCCACATACTACTGTAGAGGGTCCTCCTCTTTCTGGGTCAGATAGTATATACGAACTTGGGGAATGGATGCCCCGGGCACTAAATCAATGGGGCAGTCATAACTCCGGTGTGGAGGGAGTTTTTCGGAAAGCCCTTTATCAAACACGTCAGTGTACTCTCCGTAAACTGGGGGTAACTCTGGGGTAGTGGTTTGCAAAGTGGCACTAATCGAAGGGGTGTTAGCCACCATGGCCAGACAAGGTGACAGAACTGCTGTATCCTGGGTCCGAAGACATTGCCGGGTACAAAAAACAGAGGAAAACCGAACCGTCTGCTCAACCCAGTCAATGATGGAGTTGTGGGTCTGTAACCAAGACAGACCAAGTATTATCCCGAATTGAGGAGTCAAAATTAGGTAAAAAGTAATCCATTATGAAATGTCCTTTGGGGGTGGACATTTTGATAAAACTGGTCTGTTCAGTTACATGCCCCGATACTAGACGTGACCCGTCTACAGCATGCACTTCCTCAGGTATGGGTATAGGAGTTACAAGGAGTCCATGGTGCTTAGCCAGTTGAACGTCCATATAATTACCACTAGCATCAGAGTCTATCATGACTGGACTGGAAAAGGCTATAGGACATGGGGCAGAGGAACACATGGATAGGTAAATGTGTGAGGAAAAAGAAAATCCTCCTGAGCCGCCCATCGATTGACTCATCCAACTGGCTCGGTTCAAGGACGAGTCCTGGAGTTTCCCGCAGGCTTACTGGGTCTCTTAGGGCATACTCGAATGAAGTGACCTGAATGGCCGCAATAGAGGCATAAGTTACCAGCCATCCATCTCTCTCGCTCCGCCTTTGTCAGCGAGCCTCATGTTGCCGCTGTCTGCATTGGTTCAACGTCTTCTGACAGGGATGGAGTCAGGCTTAGAGGAACAGATATCCGGAACCCAATGCTCACCTCGCCGCTGTCGGAGTCGAGCATCCACCTGCAGAACCAAGCCCAATAATGCACAGAATCCTGATGGAATAGCTGGCACTACTGACAGAGCATTTTTAACTCCTCCGATAACCCTTTATAGAAGACGGCCGCCTTCTTCTGTTCTGGCCATATAGTCTCGACCGCCAACTGTTTGAAACGGGCGAGATAAGTCAGGAGGTCCTGTTTGCCCTGATTTATGGCGAGAAATTCCAGGTCAGAGGCCTGAGCTTTGTACTGTGTGTCAAAGACGGTGTTCATAGCCTGGGTCAGGGTGTCAAAGTCGTATAGGGATGGATCGTTGGCTTCTAATAATGGATTGGCTCAGGCTGCTGCGGTCCCGCCCAAATGGGACAAAATGAATGCTGCTTTAGTAGTAGCATCTGGAAACACCAAAGTACAACAAAGAAAATGCAAACAGCACTGAATCCCAAAAGTTCGGTAGGCCTTCGGTTCCCCGGTAAAACGTTCAGGAGGGGACAAAGGAAAAGGCCCGGGTAGAACGACCAGTGTTGGAGCAGGAGGCTGGGCTTGTGGAACCGGAGTGGGTGTGGCAGCGCCAGCATCACCAAATTTCTCATCATGATGCATGAGTTGCACAAAGCTCTGAAGTATATCCATGCGCTGCTGTAATGTTGCATGGCAGATGCCATGTCGGTACGCAAAGCAGAAAAAGCCTGCATGAGTGCAGTCATCTGATCGGCCCCGGGATCCATACCTGACAGGAGTAAAAATAGGCTCCTTAATCTGTCACAACCCAAGGGGGATGTATGAATGCTACACCCCCTAGGAGACAAGTCACTCAGAGGAAGTCCAGAAACCGGAAAAGAACCGATGACAAAAAGACTTTCACCCCAAGAGCACAGCCTGCAGAAATTGCAAATCACCTGACAGGCCAGTGGCTTGAGTGAAAAGTCAGGAGCAGCAACAGAACTAAGGAAGAGAAAACAATACAAACAGGTTCAATGAGTATCCACAAGACATTGCAACACAGCTGCAACCACCCTCAGCAACCCCACTCTTACCTGCTGTGAGATGTGGGAAGGTAAGAAACCTACTTGGTGTCGTGAAATGGTTACCGCAGTGGATGGTGATTTCAGAAAGTCCCAGTTCCAAAAATGAGTGCCTGTTCACAAGCAGCCTAACCCGAACGGCACGATGGTGCAAGCTACTAAAGTCCAAAACAAATCCTGAGGTAAACAGCAAAGCGTCCCAGAAGAAAAAAGCCAAAGGAAACAATCCCATGGGTGACCGGTGTTGAAATACAGCAGAGCGTCCAGTAGGTCACAAGAAGGTGATGCAGAGCAAAAAGGTATGAATCCAACAGCAGAGCGTCCTTGTAGAAAATGGGTGTTGTGTAGAGAAGAAAAGAAGGTAATGAAATGAATAATGGCCAGCACAAGGTTAACGTGTCTCTTAGAAGGCGTCCAACAAAGAGCACGGCATTGACACCTGAACACGATAAGTACCAGGGTAAGTTAATAATATAGGACTAGGCAGGAGAAGCGTCGCGGGACGAAGCCAAGGGTCTGGTAGCCTGGGGGAAGCAATCAAAGGGAGCCGAGCATCAGGAAACAAAAGGGTAATCCACGAGCGAGGTCCATAGGGAAGAATCAGAAGTTGGGTAACCAGGAGTGACAACAGGTGACAGAAGAGTGCAGCTTTACTGGAGTTTGAAAACACTACGGTTAAGGAGCATCCGACTTGCGGCTTCTGGTCATTCATATAGTTGCATGGTGAGGAAGACGTTTAGGGCACGTTGCGTGTGTGTCACGTGACCTGATTAACCTGGGACTACTGGGATTACTGGGTAATGTAGGCCGACAACGTCCGTGATTCATCTGGCGCTGGGAAAGGCGCCAGGGCAGCGTCCAGGTTTTTCTGGCAGTGCCCTGAAGTCGAGGCAGGGGAGGTTGAAGCATGACAATACTTTACCAAACCCCTAGGGAGGGTTTTGCTGAGCGGGTTCACCTCCCTGGCCTCAAGGGGGTGGATCCCCCTAGGGAAAAATTGACAAATTCCCCAGATTCGTCACATCCTTTAGCTCTGTATGGGAGGGTGTGTTTGTATAAAAGAAGCTAGACAGGCTTCTGGAGAATGATGGTAGTAAGGACTCCTGCTAGATGGTCTAGCCCATAAATGTACCACTCCAGAACATGCATCGGGGGAGACGATTCCGGTGTACGCCACTTCAGAATGCGTCTCACAGAGGTGTTATGGCTGTATCACTGAGTGGAAGGGCACATGAAGGAGGGTGTAGTGGTGACCCACTCCATAAATGCTTAGTGCGGTGGCATTTAAGCTATTACCCAACAAAGACACTAATTAGGAAGATACCATTCAAGATAAGGACCAATAAAGGTCATGCAGAAATTGGCTGCCTAGGGTAAGGCTAATGAAATATGATTTAAAATGCACCAATTCAGTAAACCTCTTAAAAAAGAAAACTATGGAAACTGTCCCTCCAGGAAAGTTCTTAAAAAAGAGGATTTAAGAATGTACCATTGCAAACGTCTCAAGACAGAGATTATTGAAAGCTTCTCCCTAAGAAAGGTATTAACAAAAAGTGTTGAGCCTATATGAGTGTACCAACTTGGGGAATTTCGTAGAGAGGTCACGCTGTGTAAGAATTATGCTGAGACACAGCTTGTGTTTATACATTGCGTGAGTGTTTGACTCCACCAATTTTTAAGTTGGCAGTAAAATTACTTTTTAGAAAGTAAGATGGCATTTCTCATTCACAATGGTGGTATTTTCTAGGCATGTATAAATATATTTTAAACTTTTTGTAATTAATGCTTTTTGGCACGTAATAATTCGTGCAAATTCCATCTTCTGAACAGACATTGATGATGTTAGGGCCCTTTCGTGTGGCACTGCTCGCTGGAAACACTGATCTTCACCTATCTGCAAAACTATGTGGGCAGGTCTCAAGTCGAGGGTACACGTGGGGGACGGAGTCCACCCACTTTATTCAGAGGGTGGGTTCAGTCCCCCCAGCTAAAAGAGAAACATTGGATGCTCGCTTTGAATTTATGAATTAAAGCCAACCTCAGGGAACAAAGCGCACTCGTCAGGTTTGTAGGCTGTGTTGCATGTCACCCCTGTTGGGTGACATGGTATCTCCCAGGGTTGGTTGTCTTGGTCACATGGGGATCCATGTGACCACGCTAGTAAAAAGACTGTACCTCATGTGCGCCAGGCTGGCGCACCACCGCGTGGTGTAGGCCCAGGGACAGGGCCCTCCACGAGGCCGGCGCCCCTGTTTGGCAATGCCGACCTCAACTGCTGCCTGGCCATGTGACTGTGGCCAGGGGCGGCAACTCCAGCCTGGGTGACCCCAGAGCTAGGGCTGTCGAGTCCTGGGTGAACCCAGACATTGGTGTTCTCCGGTGATCCGGAGTGGGAGGGGTGATCCCCACCCCGTTGTCCGCGGCTTGATCGCTGCACCGAGGGATCGTGTCGGGTGCTCCTAACACGTGTATGGGGCCTGCCCGGTGGTCCAGGGCAGACCCCCAACAGGTTGGTCACTTCACCACTGCACTATATAAAGTGATAAAAACAATGAAAAACTAACAGTGAAATATCCTATTTCGGTATTGCAAGTCCCAGGGAAAACATTTGTATTGGTTCTTGGAGTTTAAAACATGCACAACTTTTAACGTTTTCAAAAATATTATTGGAAGAAAATATCCTGTCTTGGTTTTGTGTCTGTGTTGATGTTATGAAAGGAAAATGCCATTTGTTCTGTTCAATTTGGGTGGGTATGCAAAGCCAATTTAATGAAATATGCATATTTCACCTTGATATGCTAATTGCTGGCGACGTCACGTCCCACTGCGTTTGTTGATGATTCCCACCACTTTAATTTTTATGACTTGACCCCGGTATGTGGGTGGAAATACGAGACATGTCCAATGTGTCCGTGGTTTCCTATTTTTATTGTGAGTATTTGTAGTCCCACTTTTACTGGCCAGTTGAAATGGCGTAAAAGTGTCTGGTATGTCACTTACCTGTAGGGCCGCTCCTGTCATAATCCTCTCTTGCCATGTCCCCTTACACAGCGGCGAGAGCTGCTTCTGTTTACCAGGCAGGACAGAAACTGACCTGGGAAAGATGGAAGGCGTGAGAAACGTCTGGAGATACTCCCACAGCTGTGCATCTATTGTTTTCTCCAGCCAGTTTGGGCAAAGCTGGAAATGGGAAGGCATTCAGCAGGTTGCTTGGCAGCAGGAAGAAGCATCCAGTAGGACATAGTGTGGGATATCACGTGATCGCGGGAGCGCGGTCTCGCGAGATCTCGGCACAATAGGATCTCGCAGACCAGCGCTCCGCGAGCGGGACTTTGGTGCCAGTGTAAGGCTGGCGGAGCGCCAGACAAGTCTGTCTGGAGAGCGCTGCTCCTGATGTGGAGCCAACTTAACTGAAGCCCCACGAGCCAGTGCCACCCTACTTCCAGGGCATAAGTCCAATGCCACAGGAGGCCTCATGGAGGCCTTGGAAGTTTACAGCGTGCAGCCCAAGTGCACTCCCTGCCTCCAGTGAAGTTAACTGGAAGTCCCAGCTGAGACTGTGAGTACCTGTCCTGCACATGGACTATTGCAGCCATTCGTTTTGTTAAGCAATAAAGGCAGTTATAATCACCCAGGCGTCCAGTCGTCCTTAGAGGCCACAACATAACTGGTGACAAGGATATCTTAATACTCACAGACCCACCATGCAAGTCGCCACACCGCCCCCTGCATTTCTCCCATCACCTGGGACCCCGGCAATTCCGTGGATGCAGTGGGAGCAACTCTTCTCCACGTACCTGGAGGCTGTAGGCGGCACAGGATATGCCCCCGCCAGGAAGAAGGCGATGCTGCTGAACGCAATGGGGGTTGAAGGACAGCGCATTTTTGCCAGTTTGACAGCCATACCAGTGGATGATGACGACGACAACATCTACAAAGAGGCAATCCGTCGCATTGTAAAGCGGTTCACCAATAAGGAGAACGTGGTTTTACACAGGCTGAGGTTCTACACCCGTAAACAAGAAGGGAGTGAACCTGTGGACGACTACATAACCAGGATGAGGGAGCTGGCATCCTTATGCACCTTCGGCGAAAACGCAGAACAGGTCATCTGCGACATGCTGGTCGTTCACACCAACTCCAGGAAAGTACAGGACAAGTTCATACAAGAAAAGGAAGTGACCCTTGACAAGGCCATCCTAATCGCCAGGGCAGAAGAAGAAACCTCCAGCAGGCCCAAAGAGGCGGGAAGTCATCTACCCGTACCCAAGCTTACGGCGCTGCAATGGAGAGGGCGCAGAGACAAGCAGTCCCGTGACAGCCCCAGAGAAAAAGGCCCCAGGCAAAGGGATGTTCCGAAATGCTACAGATGTGCCAGCACCAAACACATGGCGAATGATCGCGACTGCCCCGCCAGAAACAAGGAATGCTCCAAGTGTGGACGCATTGGTCACGTGGCCCCTGCATGCACGTGGCGGGAAAAAACTGTCTCCCATGTTTATGGCGACCGCGCTTCAAGTTACGAGGACGAGCCACAGGACAGACCCATGGTCGACATGGTCAATGCTCTCCACGCCAGGAGAGAAAAGCCCCACTGCACCATTAAAGTCGACGGTATGGAAACACGCGTCATGGCAGAGTCAGGATCAGACCTCACAATCCTTCCCATAGACCCATCCAAGGAGATGATGGGGCAAGCTAAAATGGAGATCAGATCGACCAGGAGGTGCAACCGTCGACCTACTAGGTTACATCAGAGCCCAAATTGACTTCAAAGGGAAGTCTACCAACACCAAAGTGTACTTCTCAACCAAACGTCCGGCCGTGCTCGGGTGGGACGATCAACACAGACTCAGCATTAAACTAGACCCCAGCACTCCGGAACAGGTACTCATGGTCTCCTCAGGAGCAGCGCTAAATTTCAAGGAGATGTTCCCAAGCTTGTTTTGCGAGAAACCGGGGAAAGTGAGAGACTTTGTCGACAAGATTCATTTGAAACCCAATGCAGTGCCTGTGAAACACAAAGTTAGACCGGCGCTTGCCATGGCGGGACCTGCGTTAGAGGCCCCTCTCTGGAAGATGGTCGAAGAAGGGACCATTGAGACAGTGGAATCCTCAGAGTGGCTGAGTCCGGTGGTTCTAGTCAAGAAGAAATCCAGCAACGACCTCAGAATATGCATCGACCTGAGAAGTCTGAATCTAGAGGTTGTTACAGACAGCTTTCCGCTCTCCAGTATCAGCGAAATTGTCCTAATGATGAAGGAGGCAGCAATCTTCTTGAAGCTCGACATGCATGACGCCTATCACCAGATTCCATTACACAAGTCTTCGCGCCCCCTTACAGCGTTTATCACTCCCTTCGGCACCTTTCAATACACCCGCATGCCGTTTGGGCTGTCCTCGGCAGCGTCAGCATTCCAGAGAATGATGAATTCCCTACTCAAAGGACTCACAAACATCTCATTCTTTCAGGATGACATCCTCGTGTATGCCAAGGACAACGAGACTCATGACAAAGCACTCAGGGTAGTCCTGAGCAAGCTTCAAGAGGCAGGTGTTCATCTTCGCCACGAGAAATGTGTTTTCCGAGTGAGCAAGGTAGAATACCTTGGGTACTGCATCTCAAGCAAAGGGGTGAGCCCCAAGAAGAACCTGATGGAGGCCATAGCAGATGCCCCGGCCCGAGGTCCAGAGAAGAACTCCGATCATTCCTGGGCTTAGCGGAGTACTACGCAAAGTTTGTCCCAAGGTTCTCTGAGACCATGTCCCCCGTGAGGGATCTTCTGAAGAAAGGGGCAACCTACTCCTGGGGCCCAGAGCAAGATGGAGCCTTCACTGAAATCAAACGTAGGATTCTGCACGCACCATGCCTAAAACCCTTCAACCCCGAATTGGACACCTGCATCACTATGGATGCCAGCGCGTACGGACTGGGGACCACCCTGACCCAGAAGAAGGGCGACACTGAAAATATCGTGGCATTTGCATCTAAAGCGCTATCGTCAGCGGAGAAGAATTACTCCACCGTAGAGAAAGAAATATTGGCTTGTGTCTGGGCCGTCAACTACTTCAGATCTTACGTTTGGAGCACGAAATTTAGTCTGATCACTGACCACAAACCCCTCATTCACATGTTGAGCCCAGGCGGCACCAAGACTGCCACCCCGAGACTGGCCAGGATCGCCGCAAAACTTCAAGAGTACACATACGAAATAGCCCACATTGCTGGCTGGAAAAACGCACAAGCGGACTGCATGTCCAGGCTCCTGAACCAAAACACCCCTGGGACACATTCTTAGAAGACGAATGTGTCGTAGCCACCATAGGCGACTTGAGGAGCGGCGAGTACATGGACCTGAGTGAGCGCCACTGGCAGGAGGAATTTGAGCAGGACGATGCCCTACGGCGTGTAGCAGACTGGGTCTGCGGAGGATGGCCTGAGGAAAGGGTGATTCCCGAAGGCCTACGTCCTTACTGGAAGGTGAACGACGAAATCACTGCTATGAACGGTCTCATTTTAAGAGGCGACCAAGTGATCCCGCCCAGTGGAATTCGCAAAGTAATACTGTGCAGGGTGCACTCAGGCCATCTGGGGTGCAACATGACCTGGCGCAGGATACGCGATGCCTACTGGTGGCCAGGCATGGATCAGGACATACGACAAATGGTTGAAAGGTGCCACGAGTGAACGAACAGCGACAAGCGCCTGTCCGTGAGACAAGCCCCCATGCTCCCCACCGAAATCCCCAAAGGGGTGTGGCGCAAACTAGGATTGGATTTCATCGGGCTGCTGGACAGCATGCCCCCAGAACATAAATACGGGATAGTCACGGTTGACTATTTCTCAAAATGGGTTGAAGTTGACTTTACTTCGGATATCACCACAAAAACAGTCATTAAAGCACTCACCGCCATATTCCAGCGCGAGGGCCTCCCGGAGGAAATTGTGACGGACAATGGGGTCCAGTTGACCTCTCGAGAAATGGAGAAATTCCTCAAACTCAACAACATTCAACAGCAAAGAGCAAGTCTCTACCATCCTCTGGCCAATGGCCTGGTCGAGCGGGCGAACCGCTTCATCAATGGGACGCTGCAACTAGCACATGCCTCAGGCCTAAACCCATACAAGACGGTCAAAGAGGCCGTCGCAGCCCACCGCATCACTCCCAACGCTGTCACCGGCGTGTCACCATTCCATCTGCTAAGGGGGAGAAGGGCAGCATCCACACTGGTAGCACCGTGGCTCCAGCAAGTGAGGGCTGATGAAGATGTGGACATGGAAGACGTAGTCTTTCGCATGCAGCGGAGCAAAGAAGCCATGAAGGCTCAAGGAGACACGCGGCGGGCTGCTCGCCGCACATCAGTTAACAGAGGCGACCTGGTCAAGATATGGCTTCCCCACAAGGACACTGTGACAGGCTCCAGATACAGCAGTCCCATAGAAGTCGCTGCCAAAGGGTAAAACCACATCTGCACCAGCGAAGGAAGGAAATGGAATCTAGAAAGGGTGGCCATGTACCGCAGGAAAGAATCCATTGAACAGCCACACTGGGAAACCTGAGAAAATCAAGACCTACTAGAGCCATCCGAAAACCCTTGCCAGTCAGAAAGAGATGCCTCAGAGTCACCCTACGGCAGTGAGTTCTCAAGCAGCAACTCCCCAGCTCCACTCAGGGAGTTGCAGCGGAAAACAAAACAAGGAGGATCTGAATCACCTGCACCTCCCCAAGAGTACTTCCGCAACCCTGCTCCGCTTCTAGATCAAGGCAGACCACAGAGAGAGAAAAGAAAACCCAGCAAGTTTGCAGACTTCGTCATGGAATGACCTTCTATCCTTTTCCCAGCAGAGGAGGTGTGTGGGGATATCACGTGATCGCGGGAGCGCAGTCTCGCGAGATCTCGGCACAACAGGATCTTGCGGACCCACGCTCTGCGAGCGGGACTTTGGCGCCAGTGTAAGGCTGGCGGAGCGCCAGACAAGTCTGCCTGGAGAGCGCTGCTCCTGATGAGGAGCCAACTTAACTGAAGCCCCAGGAGCCAGTGCCACCCTACTTCCAGGGCATAAGTCCAATGCCACAGGAGGCCTCATGGGCACCCTGGAAGTTTACAGCGTGCAGTGGCAACAAGCGAGATTGGTCTTTTGGTCTATGTTCAAAACGTGGGATTTGAAAACTCTAGTTTGTAAACAATCTTTCCCAAAGGTCGATTGCATCTTTCCTACATTTCTCAATTGGAATGTGAAGCGTATTGACCTGTAGTTACAGGAATTCAATAGCTTAAATACTGAGATCTGCAAAAAAAAGAAAGTGATTAAAGTGTTCAAGGACCACCCTTCCCTCTCAACCCTTTTCTAAAGTTAAGAAAAGTTGTGGGGTTTTTTGGTACCAACTTGTAAGCCCATGCGCCAAATTATTAATGATAGGAATTTTAGAAAATATGTCGCAGTTACGTGCAGAGCAAAAAAAGGGGACTCAAGACCCCGACCCCTTGAAAAGAACGGTAGACAAAAAACTCCACACTTTAGAAACTGCGCCACTTTGTGTTTTGGGTGAAAGGTATAAGCATTTAATAAGTTGCCCTTATTGGATAACACGTGTTTCGACACACAGGTGTCTTTTTCAAATCCGGGCTAATTGGTGCTATCATCCATTTCAACATTTTTCAATTCAAGATGGCAACTTTAAACGTCATGGGATGAATCCCCCTCGATCTCCAAAAAATGTCTCCTGCCGTCTGGTCCTCCTGTGTGTCGAAACACGTGTTGTCCAATAAGGGCAACTTATTAAATGCTTATACCTTTCACCCAAAACACAATGTGGCGCAGTTTCTAAAGTGTGGAGTTTTTTGTCTACTTTTCTAAAGTTAAGCCGATTTACAACGAAGGAAAATCCCCAGCAGCGTCTGCATTTTTCATTCTATCGACTACTGCCTAAAACCCCAACTACATTTCACTAAACTACCCACGTGACCCTTCAGCTCAAATCCCGGATGTAAAGTTAAAGAGTGAGACCAGCTATAGGGTAGCTCTCCACAAAACGTCTCACATAAGGATAGTTGGGAATCAGTGCTTGGAATGGGCAGCTACTGTTGCATGTCGCCCCTCCTGGAGCACATGGTACTGCCCAAGGATTTGTGTATGGTCACATGGTGCCAACCATGTGACCAAGTTAATAAAGAGAACGAGCCGTTTCCGGCTCGGCAGTCGATCTACAACCTGACTCTGGTCATCGTCCTTGGGTGCACCCTGCTGGTCCAAGGCCGCGTGCAGTAGGCAACACCGTCCTCCTTCAATGGTGCAGCCATGTGAGCATAGCTGAGGTTGCAACCCCGGCCTGGGTGCCCCCAGAGCCGGGAATTCTGTGAGCTGGGTTCCCCCAGCCACGTGGGCTGATCCGGAGATCTGGGTCCAATTGGTGTGCGGCACCGATGCCCCTGCGCCCAGGATGCTGCAGCGTGCCCCCTGCGGTCCACCTGACGTGTAATGAAGCGTCCGGTGATCCGGATGCGGAAGGGTGCTCCCTGTGGTCCGCCCGCTGCCTGGAGGCCGAACGTGTGGAGGCCTGGTGACCCACGCACCCACAACAGCTACTACCAGGCAATGGGCATGTCACGTCTTTATTTGAAATGGTGTGCACAGGCACTTCTCAGCAGGTGTGTAGCACTTTCAGTTGGGGGCACAACGAGATAGGCCTTAACACAATGTATTACATAAAATTAATTCAGTTGTTACCAGATTACAATAAAATCAACATAAAAATGAGACAGTGAATTCCTGCACTTCTCTCTTTCAATTTTCCAGCCTTGTTGAGAATGTAGCAACCTTGGACGGGTGATATGTGGGAAAGCATTAGGCAGCCATCTTTCTGTGGGGCCGGCCTTGGGGAAGGATCCTTCATGGCTGTTTGTCATGGATCTGGACCTTTAGGTAGATGAAACTGGCTGCCACTGGCTTATAGGGGTACTATTCAAACAGCGTCACACAAGGAATGAATTCCCATTTGCAAGTGTGGGCCACTTTTTTTGTTAGTGCCTGAGACAATTTTATGCCCCAGTCCGACCCTACACGCTGGGTCTTCTCAGTTCCGGATTCAAATTTTGGAGATTTTACCTGAGGGCATTGAGGTGGTACCAGCTAGCGCACTCTCTGGGCTGTCAGCTACCATTACTGGGTGCCATGTAAGCAGTGGTCTGCAACGTTTGGCCCTCCAGATGCCTTGGACAATAACTACAATGCCCTACCCACAAGGCCGGGGGCCAGCACTAGGCAAACTAGGCGGCTGCATATGATGCTGGCCCTAAGGAGGTGCCAATAAGCAGGTTGTCCCCTCTGCTTTCATGAATTACATGCAATGCGATGCAAGCCAATTTGAATTAAGGTAGCTACATAGGGCCTGAGTCAGAGAGCGCTTTGCAATGGGGTTGCACCATTATGTGAATCAGGCCCATAATGTCTTCCTGCAATTAGCAGATGTCCTTCTGCAAATCACAGTTCTCACATGTCTATGAGTCTCTTCCATGACAGTGGAAGCAGGGCCATTGCCTACTGACGTGTTTTTGAGCAACACAGTACATAGTCTGTCTGAAATAAAAACATGGTGATATCTACTGATATCATAGATTTTTCGTTGTTATGCCTATTTGTTTTGCTAATCCTTCTTGATCTGCCCATAGTTTCTAATACAGCCTCTATATTATATTTTATTTGTGTAAGAAAAAGTCATTTACTTTTACCTTTTTATCAAATGGTGAGAAACACGATGGAGAAACTGCAGCTTGTGAACATAGTGGGCAAGACATGCATGTGAAGTGGTGAGGGCACATCTGGGATTAGGGCAGTGTATACTCAGCAGACATGGGGTTGGTAGCGGGGAAGCAAAATTATCTTTCGCCTAGGGTGCCAGAAATCCTTGCACTGGCCCTGCCTAGCGCATAGCCAATGCGGATGGATCACGGGAGTCGTAGTTTCAAACATTTGGAGAGCCGCAGATTGAAGACTACTGCATATAAGGAAGTCACTGAGGTGAGCATTCTAAGATGGCTGCCGTTTGTTTATCATTTTCAGGCACAGTGCAATAGGATAGTCAAAATCAAATGTGAGCTTGCTCAGAGCACTTTTGGCGGTGCTAAGAAGAGTAATGATCCCACAAAAATAGTACAGCCTTTGTCTTGCAATGTATTTTCTTCGTTGTTACCGTGCTGTGCAGCAAAAGGATTTATTACAAAAGCTGTTGATTTTTGTAAAATATTCTCGATTTTGGGGGTGGAATAGAGGTTCTGGACCCTACCAAATTAGTGGAGAATCTATACGCCTGGTTTATATAGTCATCCCAAAGTCTCCACTCACGGATTGATATAACCTATCAGCTTCACTGCGCTCGAGCCTTGACGCTGTATCGAGGGATGGTAATAGTCAGGGCTTGCCCAGGCCGGACACTGGCAGTCCCCTAAAGCCGGCTCTGAACCGGTGCTCCCTCAGCCTCCCACACGTTCAGAGACTGTAAGAGTACACCGGAGACTCATGCTAGTTTACCATAGAGGATGGATTGCGCAATTAACAAACTGTTAAAGGAATATGTGGAGGGAAACCAGTCAGAAGCTGTCAGTCAGGCAGGACAGCCAATGCCTCATGCAGAAAGGCAGAGGTGTCCAGTTAGTGTATATGGTGAGGGCTTTCCAGATGTTTTACAGTTAGGGTGTTATCACACATTAAATGAGTACCAGGCCAATGTGCATTATGTTCTCAGAAGGGTTTCAGGCTTGAATCAGTGTCATAGACATATTTATTTCTCAATCCCATTGGTGGGATAATTCTTAAATTGTCAAAATGGTCTCTGATTTTATGCAAATATGACAGTAGCCTATGTTGTTGCAGTTTGTTCCCCTCCTCTTTCTCATAGGGTTTTTTAGACCCAGCTGACGATGTGGGGGGACTCAGTAGGATACATTGCCTGCCAGCCCCACCCCCCACCTCCTGCACCTCCTCTGAGGCAGGTGTCTGGTACATAGATTATAATAGAGATGTTGCCTAATGGGAACTCCAATGGGGGATATCAGAGCGGATGCATAATCAGAGCCCCACTGTGATCTTCGGTACCCCCCAAGCAAATACCCTGCCCAACGCCACAGAGCTAGAAGCAGGGTAAACCATGGGAGTGGAAAGTAGACACTTTATAAAGAGTCTGTCTTCCGGCAGAAAGTACACATTCAAAGTCAAACTACCTTTATTTTGTGGACACTGACGTCACCTTAGGGAATATGCAAATCCCATCAGCTCCTCCATGGGACTTGATTCTTTGGCCAAACCCTAGATAATGCAATGGCGGCAGGGGGTGAGTGGCTGCAGATTATCACAGGGCACATGTATTGGCCCCTGCATGGCAAAACAAAAAAGGACATCCAGACGTGGGGAGTGGACACCCTAATTGACCACTTAAGAAGAGATATTAAGCAGACCCTGGCACCAGGCCTGCAAGATGTATTTACAGATTGAGGGGGATACAGTCACAGATTGAATTATTTATATACAGAGTGAGACAAGGGTTCATTTACAGACACTGAGCCAGTGAGCAATTAATGTGTTTACAGCATGAAGACTGGATGCAAACAAGACTACCTGGGACAATGCCTAGTGACCCAAAATACAAGTTTGCAGGATCTCAGGATTCATTGTTTGGGGCAAGCAGCTCTTGCTAAAGCCACCTACACCTTATTTGGGACGCAGCCAATACTCTTTATGGCATACCCTTCACTTTGGGCACACCACATTGTTAGAGCCCGTGTCCACCCTTCACTTTGGCTACACCCCATTGTTAGCGCCCGTGTCAACCCTTCACTTTGGCCACACCCCATTGTTAGCGCCCACGTCAACCCTTCACTTTGGGCACACCATATTGTTAGCGCCCGCGTCAGTTTCAACCCCGCAATTAACTGATTGATAATGTCTGCATCGTTTATAGGCTTGTTAAAGGGTGGAAGGATGGTGGATTGTCCAGGATAGCATGGCGTGAATGTTGTCCCTGGGGTTTGCCTTGCCCTCTGTTTCACTTCAAGCTTCCAACGGCCAGACACGCGAGAGTGGCCCCGGTCCAGCAATAGATTTTTTTTTATAGGTCGTGTCTCTAAATCTCAGCAGGCATATATGTTTCTGTGAATTGATGCTCTACTAAGGGATATGAGCCCCCACTGCACCCCAAATAAATCCCATTTATAAAGGTGGGTCATATTCCACTGCTCCGTGTCCAGGCTACTTCCAAACAGCTCGGAGTGTCACAGCAAAACACCCATTTGAAAGCCCACACTGTGATGGAATAGTGAAAATGGTTGCAAAAAGTACTAGTGAAACTGTTTACAATAAACATCAAAGTAGCGGAACGCTGTTCACGACCGTGCTCTCCCACTTCGACCACTGCTGATAGGTTCACTGGAGTGCCTTTAAGCTCCATTGCCTGTGTCTGTGGGTCTCCTAGCTCTAATGCAGAGGTGAAGCCGTTTTTTGCATGGGATGTAGGAGTGAATGTCTTCCCTGCTCACACTGGCCCATCTCTCCACTTGTTCTGATCCTCATCTGCATCCAAGGTCTGGACAGAGGTCTTGCTGGAGCACTCCTCTACATGCTCAGTATTGTTTGATTGTTTATAATTTGTATCATTTAGGTGCCACTATAGCATGTTTGAAGCAGATTAAGCTCACATGTGTTGTTTGGCTGCATTGCCCTGTATCTCAGGAGCCATTATAAGGTCAGGCATTTGACATTGGCATTGTTTGTATTGGCAATGCTTTCAGGGTCAGGCAGTGACATGCACTATGGGTAACTCCATAACCAATTATAGACAGCCATTGGCAACCACATCTAACCATCAGCAGCGATAGTCGCCCATCTCTGGCCATTGTCAACCTTTGCCAACCATTGATGACCATTGCCAACCAAAGTCAACCATCCCCTAACATTATCACTTATCACTGACCACTGAAAAATATGGTCAAACATTGGTAACCATGGTAAACCATCGCCAACACTGGTCAACCCTTGCCGACCATGGTGGGCCAACTCCAACCATGGTAAACCATCGCCAAACATAGCCGACCATCGCCATTAACAGACGACAATAGCACACCATTGCGGACCATCACCACACAGACGACCTCTACAATCTCTGCATGTAACCTAGTGGGAGGCTTAAACAACCAAAGCTGTGCCTTCAACAAAACCAAACCTGTTTTTTCTGCCAATACCTATTATAGGTAGCACTAACGTTTTGCCTTCCATTGGTTTCAGTGCTTTGAGATACTGTACTATGAGGCACTTCCCAAAAAGACAAGGTTATTTTTTTAAAGTGTTTTGAATCCTGGAGTTTGGATCTATTTGTGCGCCTGCTGAGCTATTCTCCTGGTGGCAGTATGTTTGATCCGCAGTGTAGTTTATGTATTATTTATTTATTTTTACATTTGTAGCAGAACACAAAGTTCTCAGGCATCTAGGCTCTAGTTACAGTAAGTACAAAGTGACATTATGCGTAGTGAACGAACATGCATAAATGGTTGTAACAATCAGGTGGAACTTGAAAAGCATAATCTGGGAAAGCCACACTTCATGGTACGGGGGCTGCATCAGATATGCAAGTACAGTTAGGTAAAAAGTAACATTGGTAAGGGTGCATGGTCTGGCAATTCTACACCTCATGGTAGGGGAGCTGCATCAGATAGGCAAGTACAGTTAGTTAAAACGTAGCATTTGTAAGGGTGCATGGTCTGGCAAGGCTACACCTCATGATACGAGGGCTACATCAGATATGCAAGTACAGTTAGGTAAAAAGTAACATTGGTAAGGGTGCATGGTCTGGCACAGACATACCTCATGGTACTGGGGGCTACATCAGATATGCAATAAAGTTAGGTAAAAAGTAACATTGGTAAGTGTGCATGGTCTGGCAAATCTACACCTCATGGTAGGGGAGCTGATTCAGATAGGTAAGTACAGTTGGGTAAAAAGTAGTATTTGTAAGGGTGAATGGTCTGGCAAGGCTACGCCTCATGATACGGGGCTACATCAGATATGCAAGTACAGTTAGGTAAAAAGTAGCATTTGTAAGGGTGCATGGTCTGGCAAAGCTACACCTCATGATAAGGGGGCTACATCAGATATGCAATAAAGATAGGTAAAAAGTAATATTGGTAAGGGTGCATGGCCTGGCAAAGCTGCATCTCATAGTAGGGGGCTGCTTCAGATATGCAAGTACAGGTAGGTAAAATGTAACATTGATAAGGGTGCATGGTCTGGTACAGCCACATCTCATGGTACGGGGGCTATATCATATATGCAAGTACAGTTAGCTAAAAGGTAACATTGGTAAGGGTGCGTGGCCTGGCAAAGCTACACCTCATGCATCAGATATACAAGTACAGTTAGGTAAAAAGTAACATCAGTAAGGGTGCATGGTCTGTCAAAGCCACACCTCATGGTATGGGGGCTAGATCCAATATACAAGTGCAATTAGGTAAAAAGTACCATTGGTAAGGGTGCATGGTCTGCCAAAGTCACACATCATGGTACGGGGGCTATATCTGATATGCATGTACAGTTAGGTAATAAGTAACATTGGTAAGGGTGCATGGCCTGGTTAAGATACACCTCATTGTAAGGGGGCTACATCAGATATGCAAGTACAGGTAGGTAAAAAGTAATAATTGTAAGGGGGCATGGTCTGGCAAAGCTACACCTCATGGCAAAGGGGCTACATCAGATATGCAAGTACAGTTAGGTAAAAAATGACATTGGTAAGGGTGCATGGTTTGGCAAAGTTCACCTCATGATACGGCAGGCTACATCAGGTATGCAAGTACAGTTAAGTAAAAAGTAATATTGGTAAGGGTGTATGGTCTGGCACAGCCATACCTCATGGTACTGATGGCTACATCAATTAAGAAATAAAGTTAGGTAAAAAGTAACATTGGTAAGTGTGCATGGTCTGGAAAATCTACACCTCATGGTAGGGGAGTTGCATCAGATAGGCAAATACAGTTAGGTAAAAAGTAGCATTTGTAAGGGTGCATGGTCTGGCAAGGCTACACCTCATGATACAAGGGCTACATCAAATATGCAAGTACAGTTAGGTAAAAAGTAACATTGGTAAGGGTGCATGGTCTGGTACAGCCATACCACATGGTACTGGGGGCTGCATCAGATATGCAATAAAGTTAGGTAAAAAGTAACATTGGTAAGTGTGCATGGTCTGACAAATCTACACCTCATGGTAGGGGAGCTGATTCAGATAGGCAAGTACAGTTAGGTAAAAAGTAGTATTTGTAAGGGTGCATGGTCTGGCAAGGCTACACCTCATGATACGGGGCTAAATCAGATATGCAAGTACAGTTACATAAAAAGCATTTGTAAGGGTTCATGGTCTGGCAAGGCTACACCTCATGATAAGGGGGCTACATCAGATATGCAATAAAGTTAGATAAAAATTAACATTGGTAAGTGTACATGGTCTGGCAAATCTACACCTCATGGTAGGGGAGCTACATCAGATATGCAAGTACAGTTAGGTAAAAAGTAACATTGATAAGGGTGCATTGTCTGGCAAAGCTGCATCTCACGGTAGGGGGCTGTATCAGATATGCAAGTACAGTTAGGTAAAAGTAACATTGGTAAGGGTACATGGTCTGGCACAGCCACATCTCATGGTACGGGGGCTATATCACATATGCAAGTACAGTTAGGTAAAAAGTAACATTGGTAAGGGTGCATGGCGTGGCAAAGCTATACCTCATAATACGGGAGGCTACATCAGGTATGCAAGTACGGTTAGGTTAAAAGTAACATTGGAAGATTCAGGTGATCGGTATGAACTGTCAATTGGAAGGGGGACTGCATCAGATATGCAAGCACAGTTAGGTAAAAAGTAACGTTGGTTCGGGTTTATGGTCTGGCAAACCCACACCGCATGGTATGGGGGATACATGAGATTTGCAAGCACAGTAAGGTAAAAAGTAACATTCATAATGGTGCAATGTCTGGCAAAGCCACACCTCATGCATCAGATATACAAGTACAGTTAGGTAAAGTGTAACATCAGTAAGGGTGCATGGTCTGTCAAAGCCACACCTCATGGTATGGGGGCTAGATCCAATATGCAAGTGCAATTAGGTAAAAAGTACCATTGGTAAGGGTGCATGGTCTGGCAAAGTCACACATCAAGGTACGGGGGCTATATCTGATATGCATGTGCAGGAAGGTAATACGTAACATTGGTAAGGGTACATGGCCTGGTAAATATACACCTCATTGTAAGGGGGCTACATCAGATATGCAAGTACAGTTAGGTAAAAAGTAACATTGGTACAGGTGCATGGTCTGGCACAGCCACACCGCATGGTTCTTGGGGCTACATCAGATATGCAGGTACAGGTAGGTAAAAAGTAATAATTGTAAGGGTGCATGGTCTGGCAAAGCTAAACCACATGGCAGGGGGCTACATCAGATATGCAAGTACGGTTAGGTAAAAAATGAAATTGGTAAGGGTGCATAGTTTGGCAAAGTTACACCTCATGATACGGGAGGCTACATCAGGTATGCAAGTACGGTTAGGTAAAAAGTAACATTGGTAAGGGTGCATGGTCTGGCACAGCCACATCTCATGGTAGGGGGGCTACATCAGATATTCAAGTACAGTTAGGTAAAAAGTAACATTGGTAAGGGTGCATAGTCTTGCAAAGCTACACCTCATGGTAGGGGTGCTACATCATATATACAGGTACAATTAGGTAAAAAGTAACATTGGTAAAGTTGCTTGGTCTGGCACAGCCATACCTCATGGGACTGGGGGCTACATAAATTATGCAATTGAGTTAGGTAAAAAGTAACATTGGTAAGTGTGCATAGTCTGACAAATCTACACCTCATGGTAGGGGAGCTGCATCAGATAGGCAAGTACAGTTAGGTAAAAAGTAGCATTTGTAAGGGTGCACGGTCTGGCAAGGCTAACCTCATGATACGGGGGCTACATCAGATATGCAAGTACAGTGAAGTAAAAAGTAACATTGGTAAGGGTGCATGATCTGGCAGAGCCATACCTCATGGTACTGGGGGCTACATCAGATATGTAATAAAGGTAGGTAAAAAGTAACATTGGTAAGTGTGCATGGTCTTACAAATCTAAACCTCATTGTAGGGGAGCTGCATCAGATAGGCAAGTACAGTTGGGTATAAAGTAGCATTTGTAAGGGTGCATGGTCTGGCAAGGCTACACCTCATGATATGGGGGCTACATCAGATATGCAATTACAGTTAGGTAAAAAGTAGCACTTGTAAGTGTGCATGGTCTGGCAAATCTACACCTCATAGTAGGGGAGCTACATCAGATATGCAAGTACAGTCAGGTAAAAAGTAAAAATGATAAGGGTGCATGATCTGGCAAATCTACACCTCATGCTAGGGGAGCTACATCAGACATACAAGTACAGTTAGGTAAAAAGTAACATTGGTAAGGGTGCATGATCTGGCACAGCCACACCTCGTGGTACAGAGGGCTACATCAGATATGCAAGTACTGTTAGGTAAATAGTAACGTTGGTAAGGGTGTATGGTCTGGCAAACACACACCGCATGGCATAGGGGATACATCAGATATGCAAGTACAGTAAGGTAAAAAGTAACATTGGTAATGGTGCAATGTCTGGCAAAGCCACACCTCATGCATCAGATATACAAGTACAGTTAGGTAAAAAGTAACATCCGTAAGGGTGCATGGTATGTCCAAGCCACACCTCATGGTATGGGGGGCTAGATCCAATATGCAAGTGCAATATGCCAGGTAAAAAGTATCATTGGTAAGGGTGCATGGTCTGGCAAAGTCACTCATCATGGTACGGGGGCTATATCTGATATGCATGTACAGTTAGGTAAAAAGTAACATTGGTAAGGGTGCATGGCCTGGCAAGGCTACACCTCATTGTAAGGGGGCTACATCAGATATGCAAGTACAGTTAGGTAAAAAGTAATAACTGTAAGGGTGCATGGTCTGGCAAAGTTACACCTCATGGTACGGGAGGCTACATCGGGTATGCAAGTACGGTTAGGTAAAAAGTAACATTGGTAAGGGTGCATGGCCTGGCACAGCCACACCTCATGGTAGTGGGGGATACATCAGATATGCAAGTACAGTTAGGTAAGAAGTAACATTGGTAAGGGTGCATAGTCTTGCAAAGCTACACCTCATGATAGGGGTGCTACATCATACATACAGGTACAGTTAGGTAAAAAGTAACATTGGTATGGGTACATGGTCTGGCACAGCCACACCTCATGGTATGGGAGGCTACATCATATATGCAAGTACAGTTAGGGAAAAAGTATCATTGGTAAGGGTGCATGCTCTGGCAAAGCCACCCCTTGTGGTACAGAGGGTTGCATTAGATATGCAAGTACAGTTAGGTAAAAAGTAACCTTGGTAAGGGTGCATGGTCTGGCAAAGCTACACCTCATGGTAGGGGGGCTACATCAGATATGCAAGTACAGTTAGGTAAAAAGTAACGTTGGTAAGGGTGTATGGTCTGGCAAACACACACCGCATGGTATGGGGGATACATCAGATATGCAAGTACAGTAAGGTAAAAAGTAACATTGGTAATGGTGCAATGTCTGGCAAAGCCACACCTCATGCATCATATATACAAGTACAGTTAGGTAAAATGGAACATCAGTAAGGGTGCATGGTCTGTCAAAGCCACACCTCATGGTATGGTGGGCTAGATCCAATATGCAAGTGCAATTAGGTAAAAAGTACCATTGGTAAGGGTGCATGGTCTGGCAAAGTCACACATCATGGTCTAGGGGTTATACTGATATGCATATACAGTTAGGTAAAAAATAAAATTGGTAAGGGTGCATGGCCTGGCAAAGCTACACCTCATTGTAAGGGGGCTACATCAGATATGCAAGTACAGTTAGGTAAAAAATAACATTGGTAAGGGTGCATGCTCTGGCACAGCCACACCGCATGGTACTTGAGGCTACATCAGATATGCAAGTACAGGTAGGTAAAAAGTAATAATTGTAAGGGTGCATGGTCTGGCAAAGCTACACCTCATGGCGGGGGGGCTGCATCAGATATGCAAGTACGGTTAGGTAAAAAATGACATTGGTGGGTGCATGGTTTGGCAAAGTTACACCTCATTTTACGAGAGGCTACATCAGGTATGCAAGTACGGTTAGGAAAAAAGTAACATTGGTAAGGGTGCATGGTCTGGCACAGCCACACCTCATGGTAGGGGGGGCTACATCAGATATGCAAGTACAGTTAGGTAAAAAGTAACATTGGTAAGTGTGCATAGTCTTGCAAAGCTACACCTCATGGTAGGGGTGCTACATCATGTATACAGGCACAGTTAGGTAAAAAGTAACATTGGTATGGGTTCATGGTCTGGCACAGTCACACCTCATGGTACGGGAGGCTACATCATATATGCAAGTACAGTTAGGTAAAAAGTAAAATTAGTAAGGGTGCATAGACTTGCAAATCTACACCTCATGGTATGGAGGTACCTCACATATGCAAGTACAGTTAGGTCAAAAGTAACATTGGTAAGGGTGCATGGTCTGGCACAGCCATACCTCATGGTACAGAGGGTTGCATCAGATATGCAAGTACAGTTAGGTAAAAAGTAACATTAGTAAGGGTGAATAGACTTGCAATGCTACACCTCATGGTATGGGGGTTACATCACATATGCAAGTACAGTTAGGTCAAAAGTAACATTGGTAAGGGTGCATGGTCTGGCACAGCCATACCTCATGGTACAGAGGGTTGCATCAGATATGCAAGTACAGTTAGGTAAAAAATAACATTTGTAAGGCTGCATGGTCTGGCAAGGCTACACCTCATGGTACGGGCCTACATCAGCTATGCAAGTACAGTTAGGTAAAAAGTAACATTGGTAAGGGTGCATGGTCTGGCACAGCCACATCTCATGGTACGGGGGCTATATCATATATGCAAGTACAGTTAGGTAAAAAGTAACATTGGCAAGGGTGCATGGCCTGGCAAAGCTACACCTCATGATACGGGAGGCTACATCAGGTATGCAAGCACAGTAAGGTAAAAAGTAACATTCGTAATGGTGCAATGGCTGGCAAAGCCACTCCTCATGCATCAGATATACAAGTACAGTTAGGTAAAAAGTAACATCAGTAAGGGTGCATGGTCTTTCAAAGCTAAACCTCATGGTAGGGGTGCTACATCATATATACAGGTACAGTTAGGTACAAAGCAACATTGGTAAGGTTTGTTCTGGCACAACCATACCTCATGGTACTGGGGGCTACATCAGTTATGCAATAAAGGTAGGTAAAAAATAACATTTGTAAGGGTGCATGGTCTGGTAAGGCTACACCTCATGATACGGGGGCTACATCAGATATGCAAGTACAGTTAGGTAAAAAGTAACATTGGTAAGGGTGCATGGTCTGGCACAGCCATACGTCATGGTACTGGGGCCTACATCAGATATGCAAGTACAGTTAGGTAAAAAGTAGCATTTGTAAGGGTGCATGGTCTGGTAAGGCTACACCTCATGGCAAGGGGGCTACATCAGATATGCAAGTACGGTTAGGTAAAAAATGACATTGGTAAGGGTGCATGGTTTGGCAAAGTTACACCTCATGGTACGAGAGGCTACATCAGGTATGCAAGTACAGTTAGGAAAAAAGTAACATTAGTAAGGGTGCATGGTCTGGCACAGCCACATCTCATGGTAGGGGGGCTACATCAGATATGCAAGTACAGTTAAGCAAAAAGTAACATTGGTAAGGGTGCATGGTCTGGCAAAGCCATACCTCATGGTACTGGTGGCTACATCAGTTATGCAATAAAATTAGGTACAAAGTAACATTGGTAAGTGTGCATGGTCTGGCAAATCTACACCTCATGGTCGGGGGGCTACATCAGATATGCAAGTACAGTTAGGTAAAAAGTAACATTGGTAAGGTTGCATGGTCTGGCACAGCCATACCTCATGGTACTGGAGGCTACATCAGATATGCACTAAAGTTAGGTAAAAAGTAACATTGGTAAGTATGCATGGTCTGGAAAATCTACAGCTCATGGTAGGGGAGCTGCATCAGATAGGCATATACAGTTAGGTAAAAAGTAGCATTTGTAAGGGTGCATGGTCTGGCAAGGCTACACCTCATGAGACAGGGGCTACATGAAATATGCAAGTACAGTTAGGTAAAAAGTAACATTGGTAAGGGTGCATGGTCTGGTACAGCCATACCACATGGTACTGGGGCTACATCAGATATGCAATAAAGTTAGGTAAAAAGTAACATTGGTAAGTGTGCATGGTCTGACAAATCTACACCTCATGGTAGGGGAGCTGCATCAGATAGGCAAGTACAGTTAGGTAAAAAGTAGCATTTGTAAGGGTGCATGGTCTGTCAAGGCTACACCTCATGATACAGGGGCTACATCAGATATGCAAGTACAGTTAGGTAAAAAGTAACATTGGTAAGGGTGCATGGTCTGGCACAGCCATACGTCATGGTACGTGGCTATATCATATATGCAAGTACAGTTAGGTAAAAAGTAACATTGGTAAGGGAGCATGGCCTGGCAAAGCTACACCTCATGGTAGGGGGGCTGCATCAGATATGCAAGCACAGTTAGGTAAAAAGTAACGTTGGTAAGGTTGTATGGTCTGGCAAACCCACACCGCATGGTATGGGGGATACATCAGATATGCAAGCACAGTAAGGTAAAAAGTAACATTGGTAATGGTGCAATGTCTGGCAAAGCCACACCTCATGCATCATATATACAAGTACAGTTAGGTAAAAAGTAACATCAGTAAGGGTGTGTGGTCTGTCAAAGCCACACCTCATGGTATGGGGCTAGATCCAATATGCAAGTGCAATTAGTTAAAAAGTACCCTTGGTAAGGGCGCATGGTCTGGCAAAGTCACACATCATGGAACAGGGGCTATATCTGATATGCATGTACAGTTAGCTAATAAGTAACATTGGTAAGGGTGCATGGCCTGGTTAAGATACACCTCATTGTAAGGGGGCTACATCAGATATGCAAGTACAGTTAGGTAAAAAGTAACATTGGTATGGGTGCATGGTCTGGCACAGCCACACTGCATAGTTCTTGGGGCTACATCAGATATGCAAGTACAGGTAGGTAAAAAATGACATTGGTAAGGGTGCATGGTTTGGCAAAGTTAAACCTCGTGATACGGGAGGCTACATCAGGTATGCAAGTACGGTTAAGTAAAAAGTAACATTGGTAAGGTTGCATGGTCTGGCACAGCCATACCTCATGGTACTGGGGGCTACATCAGATATGCACTAAAGTCAGGTAAAAAGTAACATTGGTAAGTATGCATGGTCTGAAAAATCTACACCTCATTGTAGGGGAGCTGCATCAGATAGGCAAGTACAGTTGGGTAAAAAGTAGTATTTGTAAGTATGCATGGTCTGGCAAGGCTACACCTCATGAGACAGGGGCTACATCAAATATGCAAGTACAGATAGGTAAAAAGTAACATTGGTAAGAGTGCATGGTCTGGTACAGCCATACCACATGGTACTGGGGGCTACATCAGATATGCAATAAAGTTAGGTAAAAAGTAACATTGGTAAGTGTGCATGGTCTGACAAATCTACACCTCATGGTTGGGGAGCTGATTCAGATAGGTAAGTACAGTTAGGTAAAAAGTAGTATTTGTAAGGGTGCATGGTCTGGCAAGGCTACACCTCATGATACGGGGCCAAATCAGATATTCAAGTGCAGTTAGGTAAAAAGTAGCATTTGTAAGGGTGCATGGTCTGGCAAGGCTACACCTCATGATAAGGGGGATACATGAGATATGCAATAAAGTTAGGTAAAAAGTAACATTGGTAAATGGGCATGGTCTGGCGAATCTACACCTCATGGTAGGGGAGCTACATCAGATATGCAAGCACAGTTAGGTAAAAAGTAACATTGATAAGGGTGCATGGTCTGGCAAAGCTGCATCTCATGGTGGGGGGCTGTATCAGACATGCAAGTACAGTTAGGTAAAAGTAACATTGGTAAGGGTGCATGGTCTGGCACAGCCACATCTCATGGTACGGGGGCTATATCATATATGCAAGTACAGTTAGGTAAAAAGTAACATTGGTAAGGGTGCATGGCATGGCAAAGCTACACCTCATGATACTGAAGGCTACATCAGGTATGCAAGTACGGTTAGGTAAAAAGTAACATTGGAAGGGGGACTGCATCAGATATGCAACCACAGTTAGGTAAAAAGTAACGTTGGTCTGGGTGTATGGTCTGGCAAACCCACACCGCATGGTATGGGGGATGCATCAGATATGCAAGCACAGTAAGGTAAAAAGTAACATTCGTAATGGTGCAATGTCTGGCAAAGCCACACCTCATGCATCAGATATACAAGTACAGTTAGGTAAAACGTAACATCTGTAAGGGTGCATGGTCTGTCAAAGCCACACCTCATGGTATGGGTGCTAGATCCAATATGCAAATGCAATTAGGTAAAAAGTACCATTGGTAAGGGTGCATGGTCTGGCAAAGTCACACATCAAGCTACGGGGGCTATATTTGATATGCATGTGCAGGAAGGTAATAAGTAACATTGGTAAGGGTACATGGCCTGGTAAAGATACACCTCATTGTAAGGGGGCTACATCAGATATGCATGTACAGTTAGGTAAAAAGTAACATTGGTACAGGTGCATGGTCTGGCACAGCCACACCACATGGTTCTTGGGGCTACATCAGATATGGAGGTACAGGTAGGTAAACAGTAATAATTGTAAGGGTGCATGGTCTGGCAAATCTACACCTCATGGTAGGGGAGCTGCATCAGATAGGCAAGTACAGTCAGGTAAAAAGTAGGATTTGTAAGGGTGCATGGTCTGGCAAGGCTACACCTCATGATACGGGGGCTACATCATATATGCAAGTACAGTGAAGTAAAAAGTAACATTGGTAAGGGTGCATGATCTGGCAGAGCCATACCTCATGGTACTGGGGGCTACATCAGATATGTAATACAGTTAGGAAAAAAGTAACATTGGTAAGTGTGCATGGTCTGACAAATCTACAGCTAATGGTAGGGGAGCTGCATCAGATAGGCAAGTACAGTTAGGTATAAAGTAGCATTTGTAAGGGTGCATGGTCTGGCAAGGCTACACCTCATGATATGGGGGCTACATCAGATATGCAAGTACAGTTAGGTAAAAAGTAGCACTTATAAAGGTGCATGGTCTGGCAAATCTACAGCTTATGGTAGGGAAGCTACATCAGATATACAAGTACAGTTAGGTAAAAAGTAACATTGGTAAGGGTGCATGATCTGGCACAGTCACACCTCGTGGTACAGAGGGCTACATCAGATATGCAAGTACAGTTAGGTAAAAAGTAACATTGGTAAGGGTGCATGGTCTGGCACAGCCATACGTCATGGTACGTGGCTATATCATATATGCAAGTACAGTTAGGTAAAAAGTAACATTGGTAAGGGAGCATGGCCTGGCAAAGCTACACCTCATGGTAGGGGGGCTGCATCAGATATGCAAGCACAGTTAGGTAAAAAGTAACGTTGGTAAGGTTGTATGGTCTGGCAAACCCACACCGCATGGTATGGGGGATACATCAGATATGCA
Organism: Ambystoma mexicanum; assembly: GCF_040938575.1. Classification (NCBI taxonomy): domain Eukaryota; kingdom Metazoa; phylum Chordata; class Amphibia; order Caudata; family Ambystomatidae; genus Ambystoma; species Ambystoma mexicanum. The sequence continues at coordinate 228,198,595 of NC_090921.1, read as the reverse complement.
AGCACAGTAAGGTAAAAAGTAACATTGGTAATGGTGCATGGTCTGGCACAGCCACATCTCATGGTAGGGGGGCTACATCAGATATGCAAGTACAGTTAAGCAAAAAGTAACATTGGTAAGGGTGCATGGTCTGGCAAAGCCATACCTCATGGTACTGGTGGCTACATCAGTTATGCAATAAAATTAGGTACAAAGTAACATTGGTAAGTGTGCATGGTCTGGCAAATCTACACCTCATGGTCGGGGGGCTACATCAGATATGCAAGTACAGTTAGGTAAAAAGTAACATTGGTAAGGTTGCATGGTCTGGCACAGCCATACCTCATGGTACTGGAGGCTACATCAGATATGCACTAAAGTTAGGTAAAAAGTAACATTGGTAAGTATGCATGGTCTGGAAAATCTAAAGCTCATGGTAGGGGAGCTGCATCAGATAGGCATATACAGTTAGGTAAAAAGTAGCATTTGTAAGGGTGCATGGTCTGGCAAGGCTACACCTCATGAGACAGGGGCTACATGAAATATGCAAGTACAGTTAGGTAAAAAGTAACATTGGTAAGGGTGCATGGTCTGGTACAGCCATACCACATGGTACTGGGGCTACATCAGATATGCAATAAAGTTAGGTAAAAAGTAACATTGGTAAGTGTGCATGGTCTGACAAATCTACACCTCATGGTAGGGGAGCTGCATCAGATAGGCAAGTACAGTTAGGTAAAAAGTAGCATTTGTAAGGGTGCATGGTCTGTCAAGGCTACACCTCATGATACAGGGGCTACATCAGATATGCAAGTACAGTTAGGTAAAAAGTAACATTGGTAAGGGTGCATGGTCTGGCACAGCCATACGTCATGGTACGTGGCTATATCATATATGCAAGTACAGTTAGGTAAAAAGTAACATTGGTAAGGGAGCATGGCCTGGCAAAGCTACACCTCATGGTAGGGGGGCTGCATCAGATATGCAAGCACAGTTAGGTAAAAAGTAACGTTGGTAAGGTTGTATGGTCTGGCAAACCCACACCGCATGGTATGGGGGATACATCAGATATGCAAGCACAGTAAGGTAAAAAGTAACATTGGTAATGGTGCAATGTCTGGCAAAGCCACACCTCATGCATCATATATACAAGTACAGTTAGGTAAAAAGTAACATCAGTAAGGGTGTGTGGTCTGTCAAAGCCACACCTCATGGTATGGGGCTAGATCCAATATGCAAGTGCAATTAGTTAAAAAGTACCCTTGGTAAGGGCGCATGGTCTGGCAAAGTCACACATCATGGAACAGGGGCTATATCTGATATGCATGTACAGTTAGCTAATAAGTAACATTGGTAAGGGTGCATGGCCTGGTTAAGATACACCTCATTGTAAGGGGGCTACATCAGATATGCAAGTACAGTTAGGTAAAAAGTAACATTGGTATGGGTGCATGGTCTGGCACAGCCACACTGCATAGTTCTTGGGGCTACATCAGATATGCAAGTACAGGTAGGTAAAAAATGACATTGGTAAGGGTGCATGGTTTGGCAAAGTTAAACCTCGTGATACGGGAGGCTACATCAGGTATGCAAGTACGGTTAAGTAAAAAGTAACATTGGTAAGGTTGCATGGTCTGGCACAGCCATACCTCATGGTACTGGGGGCTACATCAGATATGCACTAAAGTCAGGTAAAAAGTAACATTGGTAAGTATGCATGGTCTGAAAAATCTACACCTCATTGTAGGGGAGCTGCATCAGATAGGCAAGTACAGTTGGGTAAAAAGTAGTATTTGTAAGGATGCATGGTCTGGCAAGGCTACACCTCATGAGACAGGGGCTACATCAAATATGCAAGTACAGATAGGTAAAAAGTAACATTGGTAAGAGTGCATGGTCTGGTACAGCCATACCACATGGTACTGGGGGCTACATCAGATATGCAATAAAGTTAGGTAAAAAGTAACATTGGTAAGTGTGCATGGTCTGACAAATCTACACCTCATGGTTGGGGAGCTGATTCAGATAGGTAAGTACAGTTAGGTAAAAAGTAGTATTTGTAAGGGTGCATGGTCTGGCAAGGCTACACCTCATGATACGGGGCCAAATCAGATATTCAAGTGCAGTTAGGTAAAAAGTAGCATTTGTAAGGGTGCATGGTCTGGCAAGGCTACACCTCATGATAAGGGGGATACATGAGATATGCAATAAAGTTAGGTAAAAAGTAACATTGGTAAATGGGCATGGTCTGGCGAATCTACACCTCATGGTAGGGGAGCTACATCAGATATGCAAGCACAGTTAGGTAAAAAGTAACATTGATAAGGGTGCATGGTCTGGCAAAGCTGCATCTCATGGTGGGGGGCTGTATCAGACATGCAAGTACAGTTAGGTAAAAGTAACATTGGTAAGGGTGCATGGTCTGGCACAGCCACATCTCATGGTACGGGGGCTATATCATATATGCAAGTACAGTTAGGTAAAAAGTAACATTGGTAAGGGTGCATGGCATGGCAAAGCTACACCTCATGATACTGAAGGCTACATCAGGTATGCAAGTACGGTTAGGTAAAAAGTAACATTGGAAGGGGGACTGCATCAGATATGCAACCACAGTTAGGTAAAAAGTAACGTTGGTTTGGGTGTATGGTCTGGCAAACCCACACCGCATGGTATGGGGGATACATCAGATATGCAAGCACAGTAAGGTAAAAAGTAACATTCGTAATGGTGCAATGTCTGGCAAAGCCACACCTCATGCATCAGATATACAAGTACAGTTAGGTAAAACGTAACATCTGTAAGGGTGCATGGTCTGTCAAAGCCACACCTCATGGTATGGGTGCTAGATCCAATATGCAAATGCAATTAGGTAAAAAGTACCATTGGTAAGGGTGCATGGTCTGGCAAAGTCACACATCAAGCTACGGGGGCTATATTTGATATGCATGTGCAGGAAGGTAATAAGTAACATTGGTAAGGGTACATGGCCTGGTAAAGATACACCTCATTGTAAGGGGGCTACATCAGATATGCATGTACAGTTAGGTAAAAAGTAACATTGGTACAGGTGCATGGTCTGGCACAGCCACACCACATGGTTCTTGGGGCTACATCAGATATGGAGGTACAGGTAGGTAAACAGTAATAATTGTAAGGGTGCATGGTCTGGCAAATCTACACCTCATGGTAGGGGAGCTGCATCAGATAGGCAAGTACAGTCAGGTAAAAAGTAGGATTTGTAAGGGTGCATGGTCTGGCAAGGCTACACCTCATGATACGGGGGCTACATCATATATGCAAGTACAGTGAAGTAAAAAGTAACATTGGTAAGGGTGCATGATCTGGCAGAGCCATACCTCATGGTACTGGGGGCTACATCAGATATGTAATACAGTTAGGAAAAAAGTAACATTGGTAAGTGTGCATGGTCTGACAAATCTACAGCTAATGGTAGGGGAGCTGCATCAGATAGGCAAGTACAGTTAGGTATAAAGTAGCATTTGTAAGGGTGCATGGTCTGGCAAGGCTACACCTCATGATATGGGGGCTACATCAGATATGCAAGTACAGTTAGGTAAAAAGTAGCACTTATAAAGGTGCATGGTCTGGCAAATCTACACCTTATGGTAGGGAAGCTACATCAGATATACAAGTACAGTTAGGTAAAAAGTAACATTGGTAAGGGTGCATGATCTGGCACAGTCACACCTCGTGGTACAGAGGGCTACATCAGATATGCAAGTACAGTTAGGTAAAAAGTAACATTGGTAAGGGTGCATGGTCTGGCACAGCCATACGTCATGGTACGTGGCTATATCATATATGCAAGTACAGTTAGGTAAAAAGTAACATTGGTAAGGGAGCATGGCCTGGCAAAGCTACACCTCATGGTAGGGGGGCTGCATCAGATATGCAAGCACAGTTAGGTAAAAAGTAACGTTGGTAAGGTTGTATGGTCTGGCAAACCCACACCGCATGGTATGGGGGATACATCAGATATGCAAGCACAGTAAGGTAAAAAGTAACATTGGTAATGGTGCAATGTCTGGCAAAGCCACACCTCATGCATCATATATACAAGTACAGTTAGGTAAAAAGTAACATCAATAAGGGTGTGTGGTCTGTCAAAGCCACACCTCATGGTATGGGGCTAGATCCAATATGCAAGTGCAATTAGTTAAAAAGTACCCTTGGTAAGGGCGCATGGTCTGGCAAAGTCACACATCATGGAACAGGGGCTATATCTGATATGCATGTACAGTTAGCTAATAAGTAACATTGGTAAGGGTGCATGGCCTGGTTAAGATACACCTCATTGTAAGGGGGCTACATCAGATATGCAAGTACAGTTAGGTAAAAAGTAACATTGGTATGGGTGCATGGTCTGGCACAGCCACACTGCATAGTTCTTGGGGCTACATCAGATATGCAAGTACAGGTAGGTAAAAAATGACATTGGTAAGGGTGCATGGTTTGGCAAAGTTAAACCTCATGATACGGGAGGCTACATCAGGTATGCAAGTACGGTTAAGTAAAAAGTAACATTGGTAAGGTTGCATGGTCTGGCACAGCCATACCTCATGGTACTGGGGGCTACATCAGATATGCACTAAAGTCAGGTAAAAAGTAACATTGGTAAGTATGCATGGTCTGAAAAATCTACACCTCATTGTAGGGGAGCTGCATCAGATAGGCAAGTACAGTTGGGTAAAAAGTAGTATTTGTAAGGATGCATGGTCTGGCAAGGCTACACCTCATGAGACAGGGGCTACATCAAATATGCAAGTACAGATAGGTAAAAAGTAACATTGGTAAGAGTGCATGGTCTGGTACAGCCATACCACATGGTACTGGGGGCTACATCAGATATGCAATAAAGTTAGGTAAAAAGTAACATTGGTAAGTGTGCATGGTCTGACAAATCTACACCTCATGGTTGGGGAGCTGATTCAGATAGGTAAGTACAGTTAGGTAAAAAGTAGTATTTGTAAGGGTGCATGGTCTGGCAAGGCTACACCTCATGATACGGGGCCAAATCAGATATTCAAGTGCAGTTAGGTAAAAAGTAGCATTTGTAAGGGTGCATGGTCTGGCAAGGCTACACCTCATGATAAGGGGGATACATGAGATATGCAATAAAGTTAGGTAAAAAGTAACATTGGTAAATGGGCATGGTCTGGCGAATCTACACCTCATGGTAGGGGAGCTACATCAGATATGCAAGCACAGTTAGGTAAAAAGTAACATTGATAAGGGTGCATGGTCTGGCAAAGCTGCATCTCATGGTGGGGGGCTGTATCAGACATGCAAGTACAGTTAGGTAAAAGTAACATTGGTAAGGGTGCATGGTCTGGCACAGCCACATCTCATGGTACGGGGGCTATATCATATATGCAAGTACAGTTAGGTAAAAAGTAACATTGGTAAGGGTGCATGGCATGAAAAAAGCTACACCTCATGATACTGAAGGCTACATCAGGTATGCAAGTACGGTTAGGTAAAAAGTAACATTGGAAGGGGGACTGCATCAGATATGCAACCACAGTTAGGTAAAAAGTAACGTTGGTTTGGGTGTATGGTCTGGCAAACCCACACCGCATGGTATGGGGGATACATCAGATATGCAAGCACAGTAAGGTAAAAAGTAACATTCGTAATGGTGCAATGTCTGGCAAAGCCACACCTCATGCATCAGATATACAAGTACAGTTAGGTAAAACGTAACATCTGTAAGGGTGCATGGTCTGTCAAAGCCACACCTCATGGTATGGGTGCTAGATCCAATATGCAAATGCAATTAGGTAAAAAGTACCATTGGTAAGGGTGCATGGTCTGGCAAAGTCACACATCAAGCTACGGGGGCTATATTTGATATGCATGTGCAGGAAGGTAATAAGTAACATTGGTAAGGGTACATGGCCTGGTAAAGATACACCTCATTGTAAGGGGGCTACATCAGATATGCATGTACAGTTAGGTAAAAAGTAACATTGGTACAGGTGCATGGTCTGGCACAGCCACACCACATGGTTCTTGGGGCTACATCAGATATGGAGGTACAGGTAGGTAAACAGTAATAATTGTAAGGGTGCATGGTCTGGCAAATCTACACCTCATGGTAGGGGAGCTGCATCAGATAGGCAAGTACAGTCAGGTAAAAAGTAGGATTTGTAAGGGTGCATGGTCTGGCAAGGCTACACCTCATGATACGGGGGCTACATCATATATGCAAGTACAGTGAAGTAAAAAGTAACATTGGTAAGGGTGCATGATCTGGCAGAGCCATACCTCATGGTACTGGGGGCTACATCAGATATGTAATACAGTTAGGAAAAAAGTAACATTGGTAAGTGTGCATGGTCTGACAAATCTACAGCTAATGGTAGGGGAGCTGCATCAGATAGGCAAGTACAGTTAGGTATAAAGTAGCATTTGTAAGGGTGCATGGTCTGGCAAGGCTACACCTCATGATATGGGGGCTACATCAGATATGCAAGTACAGTTAGGTAAAAAGTAGCACTTATAAAGGTGCATGGTCTGGCAAATCTACACCTTATGGTAGGGAAGCTACATCAGATATACAAGTACAGTTAGGTAAAAAGTAACATTGGTAAGGGTGCATGATCTGGCACAGTCACACCTCGTGGTACAGAGGGCTACATCAGATATGCAAGTACCGTTAGGAAAAAATTAACGTTGGTAAGGGTGTATGATCTGGCAAACACACACCGCATGGTATAGGGGATACATCAGATATGCATGTTCAGTAAGGTAAAAAGTAACATTGGTAATGGGGGCAATGTCTGGCAAAGCCACACCTCATGCATCAGATATACAAGTACAGTTAGGTAAAAAGTAACATCCGTAAGGGTGCATGGTATGTCTAAGCCACACCTCATGGTATGGGGGGCTAGAGCCAATATGCAAGTGCAATATGCCAGTTAAAACGTACCATTGGTAAGGGTGCATGGTCTGGCAAAGTCACTCATCATGGTACGGGGGTTATATCTGATATGCATGTACAGTTAGGTAAAAAGTAATAATTATAAGGGTGCATGGTCTGGCAAAGCTACACCTCATGGGCGGGGGGGGGGCTACATCAGATATGCAAGTACGGTTCGGTAAAAAATGACATTGGTAAGGGTGCATGGTTTGGCACAGCCATACTTCGTGGTACAGAGGGTTGCATTAGATATGCAAGTACAGTTAGGTAAAAAGTAACATTGGTAAGGTTGCATGGTCTGGCACAGCCATACCTCATGGTACTGGGGGCTACAGCAGATATGCAATAAAGTTAGGTAAAAAGTAACATTGGTATGTGTGCATGGTCTGGCAAATCTACACCTCATGGTAGGGGAGCTGCATCAGATAGGCAAGTACAGTTAGGTAAAAAGTAACATTGGTATGGTTGCATGGTCTGGCACAGCCATACCTCATGGTACTGGGGGCTACATCAGTTATGCAATAAAGTTAGGTAAAAAGTAACATTGGTATGTGTGCATGGTCTGGCAAATCTACACCTCATGGTAGGGGAGCTGCATCAGATAGGCAAGTACAGTTAGGTAAAAAGTAGCATTTGTAAGGGTGCATGGTCTGGCAGGGCTACACCACATGATACAGGAGCTACATCAGATATGCAAGTACAGTTAGGTAAAAAGTAACATCAGTAAGGGTGTATGGTCTGTCAAAGCCACACCTCATGGTATGGGGCTAAATCCAATATGCAAGTGCAATTAGTTAAAAAGTACCATTGGTAAGGGCGCATGGTCTGGCAAAGTCACACATCATGGAACAGGGGCTATATATGATATGCATGTACAGTTAGCTAATAAGTAACATTGGTAAGGGTGCATGGCCTGGTTAAGATACACCTCATTGTAAGGGAGCTACATCAGATATGCAAGTACAGTTAGGTAAAAAGTAACATTGGTATGGGTGCATGGTCTGGCACAGCCACACTGCATAGTTCTTGGGGCTACATCAGATATGCAAGTACAGGTAGGTAAAAAATGACATTGGTAAGGTTGCATGGTCTGGCACAGCCATACCTCATGGTACTGGGGGCTACATCAGATATGCACTAAAGTTAGTTAAAAAGTAACACTGGTAAGTATGCATGGTCTGAAAAATCTACACCTCATGGTAGGGGAGCTGCATCAGTTAGGCAAATACAGTTAGGTAAAAAGTAGCATTCGCAAGGATGCATGGTCTGGCAAGGCTACACCTCATGAGACAGGGGCTACATCAAATATGCAAGTACAGTTAGGTAAAAAGTAACATTGGTAAGAGTGCATGGTCTGGTACAGCCATACCACATGGTACTGGGGGCTACATCAGATATGCAATAAAGTTAGGTAAAAAGTAACATTGGTAAGTGTGCATGGTCTGACAAACGTACACCTCATAGTTGGGGAGCTGATTCAGATAGGTAAGTACAGTTAGGTAAAAAGTAATATTTGTAAGGGTGCATGGTCTGGCAAGGCTACACCTCATGATACGGGGCTAAATCAGATATTCAAGTGCAATTAGGTAAAAAGTAGCATTTGTAAGGGTGCATGGTCTGGCAAGGCTACACCTCATGATAAGGGGGCTACATGAGATATGCAATAAAGTTAGGTAAAAAGTAACATTGGTAAATGGGCATGGTCTGGCGAATCTACACCTCATGGTAGGGGAGCTACATCAGATATGCAAGTACAGTTAGGTAAAAAGTAACATTGATAAGGGTGCATGGTCTGGCAAAGCTGCATCTCATGGTGGGGGGCTGTATCAGACATGCAAGTACAGTTAGGTAAAAGTAACATTGGTAAGGGTGCATGGTCTGGCACAGCCACATCTCATGGTACAGGGGCTATATCATATATGCAAGTACAGTTAGGTAAAAAGTAACATTGGTAAGGGTGCATGGCATGGCAAAGCTACACCTCATGATACTGAAGGCTACATCAGGTATGCAAGTACGGTTAGGTAAAAAGTAACATTGGAAGGGGGACTGCATCAGATATGCAACCACAGTTAGGTAAAAAGTAACCTTGGTTTGGGTGTATGGTCTGGCAAACCCACACCTCATGGTATGGGGGCTACATCAGATATGCAAGTACGCTTAGGTAAAAAGTAACGTTTGTAAGGGTGTATGGTCTGGCAAACACACACCGCATGGTATGGGGGATACATCAGATATGCAAGTACAGTAAGGTAAAATGTAACATTGATAATGGTGCAATGTCTGGCAAAGCCACAACTCATGCATCATATATACAAGTACAGTTAGGTAAAAAGGAACATCAGTAAGGGTGCATGGTCTGTCAAAGCCACACCTCATGGTATGGTGGGCTAGATACAATATGCAAGTGCAATTAGGTAAAAAGTACCATTGGTAAGGGTGCATGGTCTGGCAAAGTCACACATCATGGTCTTGGGGTTATATCTGATATGCATGTACCGTTAGCTAAAAAGTAACATTGGTAAGGGTGCATGGCCTGGCAAAGCTACACCTCATTGTAAGGGGGCTACATCAGATATGCAAGTACAGGTAGGTAAAAAGTAAAAATTGTAAGGGTGCATGGTCTGGCAAAGCTACACTTCATGGCAGGGGGGGTACATCATATGCAGGCACAGTTAGGTAAAAAGTAACATTGGTATGGGTTCATGGTCTGGCACAGTCACACCTCATGGTACGGGAGGCTACATCATATATGCAAGTACAGTTAGGGAAAAAGTAATATTGGTAAGGGTTCATGATCTGGCACAACCACACCTCATGGTACAGAGGGTTGCATCAGATATGCAAGTACAGATAGGTAAAAAGTAACATTGGTAAGGGTGCATAGACTTGCAAAGCTACACCTCATGTTATGGGGGTTACATCACATATGCAAGTACAGTTAGGTCAAAAGTAACACTGGTAAGGGTGCATGGTCTGGCACAACCATACCTCATGGTACAGGGGGCTACATCAGATATGCAAGTACAGTTAGGTAAAAAGTAACATTGATAAGGGTGCATGGTCTGGCAAATCTACACCTCATGGTAGGGGAGCTGCATCAGATAGGCAAGTACAGTTAGGTAAAAAATAACATTTGTAAGGCTTCATGGTATGGCAAGGCTACACCTCATGGTACGGGGCCTACATCAGATATGCAAGTACAGTTAGGTAAAAAGTAACATTGATAAGGGTGCATGGTCTGGCAAAGCTACACCTCATGGTGGGGGGGGGGGCTACATCAGATATGCAAGTACAGTAAGGTAGAAAGTAACATTGGTATGGGTTCATGGTCTGGCACAGCCACACCTCATGTTATGGGAGGCTACATCATATATGCAAGTACAGTTAGGGAAAAAGTAACATTGGTAAGGGTGCATGATCTGGCACAGCCACACCTCATGGTACAGAGGGTTGCATCAGATATGCAAGTACAGTTAGGTAAAAAGTAATCTTGGTAAGGGTGCATGGTCTGGCAAAGATACACCTCATGGTAGGGGGGCTACATCAGATATGCAAGTACAGTTAGGTAAAAAGTAATATTGGTAAGGGTGTATGGTCTGGCAAACACACACCGCATGGTATGGGGGATACATCAGATATGCAAGTACAGTTAGGTAAAAAGTAATATTGGTAAGGGTGTATGGTCTGGCAAACACACACCGCATGGTATGGGGATACAACAGATATGCAAGTACAGTAAGGTAAAAAATAACATTAGTAATGGTGCAATGTCTGGCAAAGCCACACCTCATGCATCAGATATACAAATACAGTTAAGTAAAAGCCACACCTCATGGTATGGGGGATAGATCCAATATGCAAGTGCAATTAGGTAAAACGTACCATTGGTAAGGGTGCATGGTTTGGCAAAGTCACACATCATGGTATAGGGGCTACATCTGATATGCATGTACAGTTAGGTAAAAAGTAACATTGGTAAGGGTGCATGGCCTTGCAAAGCTACACCTCATTGTAAGTGGGCTACACCAGATATGCAAGTACAGTTAGGTAAAAAAGTAACATTGGTAGGGGTGCATGGTCTGGCACAGCCACACCTCATAATACGGGTGCTGCATCAGATATGCAAGTACAGTCAGGCAAAAAGTAACATTGGTAAGGGTGTATGGTCTGGCACAGCCCCACTGCATGGTACTTGGGGCTACATCAGATATGCAAGTACAGGTAGGTAAAAAGTTATAATTGTAATGGTGCATGGTCTGGCAAAGCTACACCTCATGGCAGGTGGGGGCTACATCAGATATGCAAGTACGGTTAGGTAAAAAGTAACACTGGTAAGGGTGCATGGTCTGGCACAGCCACACCTCATGGTATGGGTGCGCTACATCCAATTTGCAAGTAGAGTTAGGTAAAAAGTAACATTGGTAATGGTGTATGGTCTGGTAAAGCCACACCTCATGGTATGGGGGGAACATCAGATATGCAATCACAGTTAGGTAAAAGGTAACATTGGTATTTTTGTTATGTATGGGGTGTCAGTATTGTGGGAATGCTCAGTTGTTGCTATGGATATGTTGTTTATTTCTGATGGGAGGTCATTGGTCATTAGAGGGCTGATGTCATAATGCGCTGCCCTGGAACCTAGACCCTTGTTATGGCTTGTATTTGTCAGTTGGGGATGTGATGCTGTGCTGGTTGGGGGTCTCATATATGTATCCTGCATATGACCATTAAAAACATTGAAGAACCTACCTGGTGTGGCTTACTACACAACAATTTTTATTTTGTATTTTTTTTAAATGTATAAAGTGCGCTAGCAGCACAAAGGCATTGAGGCGCTGACGGGTGCATGGCTTGGTAAGGGTGCATGGTCTGGCAAAACCACACCTCATGCATCAGATATGCAAGTACAGTTAGGTAAAGAGTAACATTGGTAAGGGTGCATGGTTTGGCAAAGCCACGCCTATGGTATGGGAGCTACATCGGAATTTGCAAGTACAGTTAGGTACAGAGTAACATTGGTAAGGGTGCATGGTTTGGCAAAGCCACATCTATGGTATGGGAGCTACATCGGATATGCAAGTACAATTAGGTAAAAAGTAACATTGGTAAGGGTGCATGGTCTGGCAAAGTCACACCTCATGGTACAGGGGCTACATCCGATATGCAAGTACAGTTAGGTAAAAAGTAACATTGTTACGGGTGCATGGCTGGTAAAGCTGCACCTCATGCATCAGGCAAGTACACAGACAAGATGTTTAACAAGTACATCACGTAGCTGTGAGGTCAAAACAGGAATGAAGTAGAGTCATCGTACTAGCATGGACTAGAGGTAATATAGTTGTGGTAGCTGCTATGCTGAGGCACGAAGTAGCACGTTAGTTATCTGCCACTGGAAGTGGCGTGTGAGCCCAGAAATATTTAGCTAGGGACCTTCAGTGTTGGAGGTAGATGGGGATGGAATAAATCCACAGTACGCCATGCTGTAGCAGGCTGGTAACACTTGCTTGCATGCAACAAGGAGGAAGTTGATGTGGTTGTGTGGCGAATCAACGTAGGAGTAAGTAAGTTGCCAGCAGCAGTGCCAGGGAGTTTGGACCAACAGAATGCAGACAGGTAAAGGAGTCATAGGTGGTAACATGCTTATCGCTCATTGCAGTATTTCGAGCAGCTGTGCAGCGACAGTGGTATCTGGATGGTTTTCAATTTTAGTACGAAGCAATCATGAGGATGAGTGAGTGTGGCTCCGGTGCACTGTACGTACCCGGACAGGCCCAGGCAGGGGTGAAGGCCTTAGGAGCCAAGATGCGGCCTCGGGATATGTAGAGGTAAAAGGCCAATGGAGAGGCTTGCTAGCAGTCTGATGCAAGGGCGGGTTTTTCAGTAGGGTGAGGGATGCAGTAATGGCAGCAAAGTTAGTGTGGAGCACCTGCTCCCACACACTACAGGGTGACGTGAGAAGCAGTTAAAAAAACAGTTAAAACAAACCTGTATGTCCACCCACCACCCTCTCCTTTCCCCTCTAGTCCTTTATCAATAAAAACAAACATAATATCATTATCATCTCCTTTTCATGAATTTTTGTAAGGCATATTCCCCTGCTTCAAAGCACAGCAATAATAAGTATTTGTGCTGAATTTACTTCTGCCCTACAGGAGCAGAAGCTAAAATGCAAACTCATCCCCCACACTTCTACAAACCAAGAGCCAACACAGTCATATTGTTAACCAGACATAGTTAAGAGCTATACCTATGTTTTTCAGGGTCTTGGTGTTAAAACTTTATACTAATAAAGCATTTGAAGCAAATTATCTCTCGGCAAATGAAAATGACACCTACCTCTGTGATGGTCAGCTCTCTTTGAATAGAAGCAGGAGGGAATTACCTGAAAACCCCTCTCAAACCCAACCAAAGGCTAGGTTGAAGTGAAGTCTCCAGGGGAAACCCCGAAGGGAAAAAACCCTGTGAGGTGCTGCTGGGGAGCGTGGATTTCTGCAGCGGCTGGTGGAGGGTCACACTGGTTGGGCTGTGAACCAGAATCTTGTCAGGGAGGATTCTGATAGAAACAGAGTAGAATTTCAGGTAAGTAAAGATACTGAATCTCTAATTAGTAGAGTGGTAGGGATATAGAAAGGCAGCTTACCCTGACAAGCCTATTCCCTTCTAAGCTTTTCTTTTTCAATCGGATGTGATAAGTTGGCAATGCGCCTATATGATATTAAAGAGGTAAGGATATGACCAGAAGTAAAGACACGAAGATGCAAGGAATGCTGTAGGATTTGGAGTCTTACCAATAGGTGATAGCCCAAGGGAGGAATTGTAATGAGCAGGATAGAGGGCTTGAGCTCGAGGGGACTGAAGACTGAATAGGAGGTCTGAAGTTGAAATCTAATGTTTACGTAATAGATAAGCAAGATTAGAGGGAGGAAACCCCGTGAGAGACACGGAAACACAAATAGCTGGACAGAAAGAAAAACACTACCAGAGAGAACAGTCGGGAACACAGGGAGGTGGCTTCCTGTTGATCCGCTGGGCTCGGAAAGAAATCGAGATCTCTAAGTTTCCAGGAAACGAAAAAGGAAAGAGAAATAGAATTGAAGCTACAAGGAACGATCCACTGAAAAGCAGCAGACAAATATCTTTCAGATAAGAAGGTAGCGAACTTACGGTGCACAGCGCGACTCTGAATAGAGAAGCAACGCGTAGTGCTGAAGTTCCTGTTGCCGGATATACCATTCCGGAAGTTGGGGGTGGAGCTAATCCCGCGGTCCTGGGAGCGGGAAGAACTAGTGCGCGGCTTACAGTCTCGGGATCCTCCATGTTGAGAGTCCCGATTCTGGGTTGAACCGTGGGTGTCACGGGTATCAATTCCTGGAAGTGTGCAGCAGTGCAATTCCACAGGACAGTTGTAACAGTATGCCCCCTCTTAAAGTCGTTACCCCCTGGTTTACTGGGGTGTCTCTTGTGAAACTTTTTAATTAGCCGCAGAGCATGGATACTGGATTCTGATTCCCAAGTCCGATCAGAAGGGGCGTATCCCTTCCAGTCCACCAAATACTGAAGTTTTCCACGGTGAATACGCGAGTCACATAACTCTGAGACTTCGTACTCCGCATCAGTATGGTGCAGAACAGGTGGTGGACGAGAAGAAACCATAGGATGGAAAGTACTTCGAATGTCTTGTTTCAGCTGAGACACATGAAAAACCAGATGTATCCGAGCCCATGTCTTGGGTAACTTCAGCTTGAAGGCTGCTGCCCCTATGGCCGAAATCACCCGAAAAGGGCCCATGAATTTAGGAGAAAATTTGGAAGGCCTAAGGTGTCTAGGTAGGAATCGGGAAGATAACTAAACCAGATCTCCAGGTCGTATTACGGGAGCTTTAGATCGGAGGCGATCTGCCATCTTCTTTGTTCTTTCCTGAGTATATTTAAGAGCCTGAGAGGCAGCGTGTTGACCCCAATGTATCTTTTCCAGGAGGGACTTCACGTCCGGACATTTATCATCCAAAGATCTTTTGTTAGGGATAGAAGCAGGATGGAATCCATAGGAACAAAAGAAGGGAGAGGTCTTAATCGCGGAATGATATGCATTGTTATAAGCGTATTCAGCGATCGGTAGTAAACTTAGCCAGTTATCTTGAGCTGCTGAGATGTAGCTCCATAGATATCCTTCCAGGGTCTGATTTAATCTTTCAATCTGACCGTTGGTTTGCGGGTGATACCCGGAGCTCAAAGCCCGGGTGATACCCAAAATTTGACAGACCTGTTTCCAATATTTTGACGTGTATTGAGAGCCTCTATCGGTGATGATAGTCTCAGGTAGACCATGAAGAGAAAACATTTGGGAAATTAAAGTTCGTGCCATTTGAGCCGCCGAAGGGAGACCAGAGAAGGGGAGAAAGTGAGCCAGTTTGGTAAATGAATCAATTAAAACCATAATAGTCGAACATCCTTCGGAAATTGGAAAATCCACAATAAAGTCTGTCGAAATAATCTCCCAAGGTTGAGTGGGTATTGGCATTCTGACCAGAGTTCCGAAGAGAGAATGTCTAGGACTCTTATTTTGCAGGCAGACATGGCAAGACTTGACATATGTTAAAATGTCATTTCGCATTAAAGTCCACCAAAAATATTGGGAGGCCAATTCACGAGTATTGACCTTACCTCTATGTCCTGCAGATTTTGAGTCGTGGTACATACTTAGAACTTCCTTCTGTAAGGATTTAGTGGGTACATAAACCTGTTTACCATGGAAATAACACCCTTCCTTTTTAGACAAGAGGCTTAACTCTTTCCTAGTTAACCTCTTCAAAATGGAGGGCACAGAGCTTTGTTCCAGACGTTTGAGAAAATCCGTAGATTTGTAATTCTTTTCGATGTTCAGAACACAACGGGGAAAAATCGGTTCTGGTTTGACCGATAATTGATGAGTGATCTCCTTACGCGATAAGGCATCAGCTTGTAAATTACATCTCCCAGGTATGAATGAAAATATGATCCTGAAAGGGGAGAAAAAATGTGCCCATCTAGCCTGTCGGCTGTTGCATGTCTGAGCGTATTGAAGGATCCTTAAGTTTTGATGATCAGTACGGACCTCCACTGGAAACTGAGCTCCCAATAACAAGTGTCTCCACTCCTCAAAAGCCCTCTTGATCGCCAATAGCTCTTTCTCAAGAACGGTGTAGTTTAATTCTGCCGGAGAGAGGGTCTTGGATAAATATGCGATGGGGCGTTCCAAACCTTGATCATCCTCTTGAAGGAGAACAGCACCCAAGGCATACTGGGAGGCATCTGTTTCGAGAATGAAACGGCGAGATTGATCTGGAGTCATGAGAATGGGCGCTGAAGTGAACCTCTTCTTGAAAGTATCAAAAGCTTTTTGCGTCTCCTCATTCCAGACATATGGAACTCCTTTTTTTAAAAGGTTGGTTAAAGGCTGAGTAAGAGCCGAGAAGTTGGGGATAAACCGAAGATAAAAATTAGAGAATCCAACAAAACGTTGAATTTCTTTGATTGATCGAGGGGTAGCCCAGTTCTGAACCGCCATAACCTTGTTTGGATCCATTGCGATACCTTGTGCCGAAAGAATATAACCCAGGTAGGTCACCTGGGGCTGATGAAAGAAACATTTCTCCAGATTGCAAAATAAATGATTGTTCTGGAGTCTGTGTAATACCTCTCTGACCTGGGATTGATGTTCAGAGATGTCCTTTGAAAAGATAAGAATGTCATCTAGATAAACGATGACAGAATGTAATAGTAAATCCGAAAATAGATGATCCATGAATCGCTGGAAAATGGCCGGGGCATTGGACAACCCAAATGGCATGACTTGGTATTGAAAATGGCCAAACGGTGTGCGGAAGGCCGTTTTCCATTCATCTCCCTTTCTGATCCTGATAAGGTGGTAAGCACCCTTTAAGTCCAGCTTTGAATAAATGAGGGCTCCCTTGACGGCCTCTAAAATATCTGGAATCAAAGGCATCGGGTATCGGTCTGGAATGGTGATCTTGTTCAACCCTCTGAAGTCTATGCAGGGTCGAAGTTCTGAAGAATTCTTCTTGGGCACGAAGAATAGTGAGGCTGCCGCTGGAGATGTAGATTCGGTAATAAGTCCATTCCTTAGATTGAGATCTAGGTATTCCCTTAGGGCAACCTTCTCGGATGAAGAGAGGATGTACATCCTTCCGAAGGATAACTGCTGGTCTGGAATAAGATCAATAACACAATCATCTCTCCGATGAGGGGGAAGCAATGAGTATTCCAAGGAGGAAAAAACCTCAGCAAACTCACGGTACTCAGAAGGAAGCCCGATGACAGACCCAACAATAATGACTTGTCTGTTCTCATCTTGTCTAGGATGAAAAACCCTGCTAGTTTTACCTAAACAATTATTGAGGCAAAACTCTGATCCCAGGAAGAGTGAACCTGCCGCCCAATTTATGTAGGGATTATGCATTCGTAGCCAAGGTAGTCCTGAAATGACAGGGTAATGAGCAGTTCATATAACATCCAAGGTAATTAATTCCTCGTGTGTAAGAATAGACATGAATAATGGACAGGTTTGATTAATAATTGGCCCTGATGTTAAAGGGCTACCATCTACACTCTCAACAGGGATGGCTTCACCTTTAGAAAACAAAGGTAGATGATCTTGTTTAGCCCAAATTTCATCAATGAAATTTCCGGCAGCGCCACTGTCCACTAGTGCCGGAATCTCGGTCATCTTCTGGTTATCAGATGTGAGGGTGATATGTACAAACATTAGAGTGTGAGAATGCTGGTTTCCTTGTGAGGCTGGCATATTTAGAGAGGAACCTAAAGACACTTTAGAATCCCGGAATGCGGTTCCTCCTACGACCAGGAGCTGGCGTTTCCCGATCGTCTCGGGGGAGTGATGGGGCACTCCTGGACAGTGTGAGTATTTGAGCCACAATACATGCACAATCCCTGAGTCCTTCTGCGTGATCTCTCCTCAGGGGATAAAGGCCCTCGATTAGCTGATCCTAACGGCATAGGTTCCTCATTTGAGTTTCCTCTGTGTGTTACAGGAGTAGTAGAATATGTACGAGTAGTGAGTTTCCCTTTGCGTCTTTCACTACTCCTTTCTTTTATCCTATAGTCAACTTGCAAGACTAAAGCGATGAATTCTGTCAATGAAGTGGAACGTGGAACCCTAGATACATCATCCTTAAGATCCTCAGACAGGCCTCTCCGAAATACAGTGTCCTGTGCATCATCTGACCAAGTAGATTCGCTGGCAATCTGTTTGAATCTAGTAATATAGGTCAAGATGTCTTGATTGCCCTGTCTAAGATCTAGTAGTTGTTCCTGGGCCGCTATCCGAATCTCCTGCCTACCGAACATTGATCTAATGTTATTGCAGAAGGCAGAATGGGAATCTAATATAGCATTATTGGTTGTGACCAAGGGAGTAGCCCAGGCTAGGGCAGGTCCCACCATCTGTGAAATCCTATACCCTACCTTGTCACGATCAGTGTGGAAGAAGGCTGCCTTAAAGGCAAATTGTACTGCGCTAGCATCAAGGAATTCCTTTATCTTATGTGGATTGCCATCGAACTGACCCCCTGGTAAAGGACCAGGAGGAACTTCTGAGTAATGCGGAACCCTGCTAGCTGCTGCCTGTTGGGAAGCCAACTGGGCAGTTTGCTGCTGAGACTGATGCTGAGCCTGTCGAAGATTAGCATTTTCTTGTTTCAGACTTTGCACCTCTGAAGTCAGAGATTGTACAGCAGCTATGAGCTGCTAAATCTGTTGATCCATCACAGAAGTCGTCCTTAACAAATGCCGAAGATAAGAGAATTCTCTAGGTCAACCAGGCGTTGCTTACTGTTAAAACTTTATACTAATAAAGCACTTGAAGCAAATTATCTCTCGGCAAATGAAAATGACACCTACCTCCGTGATGGTCAGCTCTCTTTAATTAGAAGCAGGAGGGAATTATCTGAAAACCCCTCTCAAACCCAGCCAAAGGCTAGGATGAAGTGAAGTCTCCAGGGGAAAGCCTGAAGGGAAAAAACCCCGTGAGGTGCTGCTGGGGAGCGTGGATTCCTGCAGTGGCTGGTGGAGGGTCACACTGGTTGGCCTGTGAACCGGAATCTTGTCAGGGAGGATTCTGATAGAAACAGAGTAGAATTTCAGGTAAGTAAAGATACTGAATCTCTAATTAGTAGAGTGGTAGGGATATAGAAAGGCAGCTTACCCTGACAAGCCTATTCCCTTCTAAGCTTTTCTTTTTCAATCGGATGTGATAAGTTGGCAATGCGCCTATATGATATTAAAGAGGTAAGGATATGACCAGAAGTAAAGACACGAAGATGCAAGGAATGCTGTAGGATTTGGAGTCTTACCAATAGGTGATAGCCGAAGGGAGGAATTGTAATGAGCAGGATAGAGGGCTTGAGCTCGAGGGGACTGAAGACTGAATAGGAGGTCTGAAGTTGAAATCTAATGTTGACGTAATAGATAAGCAAGATTAGAGGGAGGAAACCCCGTGAGAGACACGGAAACACAAATAGCTGGACAGAAAGAAAAACACTTCTAGAGAGAACAGTCGGGAACACAGGGAGGTGGCTTCCTGTTGATCCGCTGGGCTCGGAAAGAAATCAAGATCTCTAAGTTTCCAGGAAATGAAAAAGGAAAGAGAAATAGGATTGAAGCTACAAGGAACGATCCACTGAAAAGCAGCAGAAAAATATCTTTCAGATAAGAAGGTAGCGAATTTACGGTGCACAGTACGACTCTGAATAGAGAAGCAACGCGCAGTGCTGAAGTTCCTGTTGCCGGATATACCATTCCGGAAGTTGGGGGCGGAGCTAATCCCGCGGTCCGGGGAGCGGGAACAACTAGTGCGCGGCTTACAGTCTCGGGATCCTCCATGTTGAGAGTCCCGATTCTGGGTTGAACCGTGGGTGTCACGGGTATCGATTCCTGGAAGTGTGCAGCAGTGCAATTCCACAGGACAGTTGTAAGACTTGGTGCTTCAAAAGCAGCAAACCAGGGCTCTTAGCACTGTTTGGGAGTTGGAGTCAGTTCAAGAGGAGGCAGTGGCCATCATTCAGATGCAAACATGTCAAGGTGTGTCGTACTGAAGAGGGCTGCAGTTTGAACCATTGCTCAACAAAGTGGATCGTGGAGGTCAACAGGTTTGGTTCAACGGTCGAGATTTGACGATGGTGTAGCTGAAGATGGGATGCTCAGGCAAGTCGGTTTGATGTGAGGGCTCGAAAGATGTGGTTTGGAGGAAATACCAGAATAGGTTTGGTCATTGATTCAATAGGCAATGAAGAGGCTAGTGGTTCGAACGGCAGCTTCCAACAGTGCAAGCGCAGCAGCACTTCTTTGTTCGAGCCGAGGCAATGACATGCTTTAGCTGGCTGGCAGCAACTAACTGTTTTAAATTGGATCGAATGTCATAAAGTGCCAAAAGCAGCACCGGATGGGGTGCTGTTGGTATGATCTTGGTCAAACATGCTTGAATCACAGCCCACAGTGGTTTAATGATGAAATGACAGGAATCCTGACTGTCCTGGCTATTGGGTGCTGTGAGTCCCATTCCAGAGTTTCAAGGACAAGTGAGTCCTTTTCGCAGGCTCCCAAAAATGGGGAGGATGGCACACACCTTCGGAGGTACTTCAGAATGGTGAGGTCCTGGGGAGCAGTGTGGCTGACAGAGAGTCAGTTCTTGATCCAGCAGCAGATTCAGCTCCAATGGTACCTGGGGATATTTGGGGCAAAGAGCCTGCCTCTGCGTTGGAGCACTTGCCTTCACCTCACAAATGACTTCGGAAAGGACTGCTCTCCCAACAAGGTACTGTATCAGGGGTCCTCCACGAGCACATACTCAATGGGATATCAGAAGTAACCCAAAATGGAGCATACACCAGGCAAGAAATAATGCTGTTTATTAAAACTGGGCAAGCACAAATCAAACAGCACAGTGGAACAAAACTGGTTGATAGGAGCTGACAACACTGCCTGCTGCGGTTAGATCTTTTATAAGGTTAAAATGTCATTTTCATAGTCAGATACAGTTTTGATTAGTGTTGCAAAATAATATACATCCTACTAAGCTGATTTGCGGGACTAAGTCAGTCCCCTATAGCTGGATATATGATAATCAAAGATGATTGGTGCAAACAATCTTTACCCTTCTATTCATCATCTCCCCTGTGGTGCCACTTTTCTTCCCACTCAGCCCCAAGACTTAATTTTTATTTGCAATACAGAATCGCGCTGAGCTCAAGAACTTTATTATTCTACCATTGGTCAGCACACACAGAAAAACATGAGCATCCTGAGCCTTTGGGAAGGGAGGCATTCACATGGCATCCAACCAATGAAGTGCCTTGCAGACATCAGTGAGAACACAATATACTTGTTGCCTTTCAGGGACACTGAAACCCACCTTCACATTGGCTCCTTCCTGGATCATCCCCTCATCCCACATCCTTCTTCCCAGGTCCGCCTGCCAAGGGGCAATTTGAAACTGCTGATCACACTATGGCTGTGCCTTCCCAAACAGGTTTTTATAAGTTTAATCTCCCATCCCAGCGAGTGCCCGAGAGCCTTGCTCGCCGACCCTGTATGTATCTGCTAGCCCATTTCCCAGCGACTGCCGTCTCCTGGGAACAGTCACCTGGCATCATTCTTCCAACACCCCGTTGCCTCAGAGCACTCATGCAATTTTGTTTTTGCCCACCATGCACAGTCTGCCAGAGTTAAACCCACATGATATACTTACCTATCGTTGCCACCTCATACTGGCAGATAGGTTGTACCCCTGGTATTATGTTACCATATTTATCTTGTACTCCTAGCTCACACTCCTGTCATACCCCCTTGGGGACCCCTTCCCAATCTTATCCCCGGCTTTTTGAGCTACATGTGTGCCTTAGACACTTGTATTACAGCTTTCAATTATATTGTGTCCCATCTGGTGGTGCCCCTTCCCGCTCTCATCCTTCTTGCAGCTGATAGTACACCCCCTTTGACAGCGCTGAATCAGTACCTCACTACATTCCCCCTTTCCATTGATTTATCAATCTATCAACACTCTTTTTCGCACCATTTCTTTGCTTACTGTTTTGGGAATCCATAGCCGTGTTACCCTGTCCATGTCCCCTCCCTTTTTTTCATACCCATCCAAGGTGGAACCTATTTTCATGCAGTCCCACCCATCTGAGGAACATGCTACCTAAAATGGTTCTTGCTATCATTCACTTCAGGATTTTGGACCTCTGTCTTGTTATTCTTTCTCGTACTGCTGCAATTACAGTTTTTTAGAAGCAACTGAATGGCACAGAAGACAACAAGCATCAAAATGAGCATGGGGACAGTTATTTTTAATATCACAGGTAGCCACTTGTGCACTTAGGGAAACAGTGAGTGTAGCCAACTGTCAGATGTGGTATCTTGTGTCTCTTTTGTCATCTTTACGTGTAGAGTGTGGATTGATGTCCTCAGTCAGTGTCCTATTGACGGCATCATTGATGGGTGTTTATGAGCAGCAACTGCTGCCGATCTTGCAACAGATGCTGCCTTGCATGGCTTTTAGCATGTCGAAGACAAAGCTGTTTTAAAGTACTACCAATCGCAGAGCACAGAGTTCTTCTCTCACTGCATTTAATCCTTTCTCAGATAAATTTGGTAGTTGTAGCATTTCATGCCTTGTAATCTGCAGCAACTTGTCATTAGTGGCTGCTTGCACGCCAGGAAGCAACCGTGAGGCAAAGAAGACAGTCTGAAATGGTGTGGGATGGCATCCAAGCTTTGGGTGGACTCATTTGACAAGTAGTTACTGCTCCTTTTCCTCATATTCATGCTGTTCTTCTGTCCTCCTGGTGCCCTTGGCTCTCTCACCATCTTTCTTTACCGTAATTCAGAGTAGTTATTGAAGGGTAGTAAATCTGCTTGAGGCACGACTAATGCAGGGCTCTGGAGCGTGACCATGGAGCAAACCCCTCCCCATTCTGGATGCAGCAGGCAATATGCTTTTGATCCGCAGGCACACCAGTGGTCCATCACCGCTGCTATCCGCTGTGCAGTGCCAGGATGCTCATTGTCTTCTCTCAGCCAGTGTTCACCCCCACTACTGTTGGCCCAGTGGCCCTGAAAGAATAAGAGAATCGTGTATGAATATTTATGTGAACTGGTTGATGTCTTTCATCTATCCAAGTCAGAGCATGTACGTGTTCGTTCCACAACGCCCGACAGCTCTCATTTATTTCTCTGCCACATCCTACTCAAATTCCACTAACCCCTCCACGTGGCACTGTACCATCCCTCCTTCCCATTTTCCATCATGGAACACTGAACCCCACATTCTCATCAGGAGTCTGGTGTGGTACCATGCGATATTGTGTCCCATCAAATTTTTGTTATGAGTTGTGAACAACTGCTCCCCGCTTCTTGCCCCCTCTGTTACATATTGCTTTGTGGCTTCATTTTTGGACATGCGCTCCAGTTTCATATCATTATCAGTGTATACCTCTTCCCCTTCATCTATCCAATGACCCACCGCTGTTCGCCCCTGAAACAGATCACATGTCCTACATAAAGACAGGTGCATTATGTATCCCTCTCTTATTACGCCTATTAACTACATTTGCAGTCCGTTGCACGTCACATTGTATGTTATCCATTTCTGGAATTAGGTGAATTGTCATAGTTAGCCATTTGGCTTTTTCCCTCTATCTAGTAAAGTCAAATCTGTGTGTTTGTGCATTGCTGTTGTGCTTGGAAATTAGGCCTTTTCCCTCTATCTAGGAAAGTCAAATCTGGGTGTTTTTGCATTGCTGTCGTGTTTGAAAATTAGGCTTTTTCCCTCTATCTAGGAAAGTCAAATCTGTGTGTTTTTGCATTGCCTCCTGTTTTTGAAAATTAGGCTTTTTCACTCTATCTAAAAAAGTCAAAAATGTGTGTTTTTGCATTGCTGTCGTGTTTGAAAATGAGGCATTTTCCCTCTATCCCTCTATCAAGGATTTGTTCCCTTTCTCCAGAAAACTTGCTTCTTGTTGTCTTGCTTTTCTGTTTTAACCTCTACTTTTTCCTTATCCTGGACACTTGATTCTAGATTATTGCTTTGCTTTCTGTTTCAGTTTAGTGTTGTGCACTGCAATTTCTCCCTCTCTCCCTCCTCTCCTTCTCTCCCCGCTCCCCTTCCAAGGTAATTTCAATCTCCTCTGTCTTCTCTAACTGCTATTCTATCACCTATCCTATCCCTCTTTCGAAGTCTGGAAGGAAAAGGTTCAAGAATGATCTCCGGGTCTCCAATCCAGGCCTTTCCATCGCTGACACCTGTGTCAATGCTTCTTCCAGGCAGACTGTTACCAATATCCTCTTTGTTGTTGCCTCTCTGGACCTTTGGATTCACCATATGGTCTCAGTGCTCACACCTTTCACTTCCTCTCCCATCAATGGTGGCACCCGTTGGGAAGAACTCTTGGATTATTTCCTCTAGGGCCATCATTAATGTCTACCGTAATGGCACTGTCATGGTCTAGGGCTCTCAGCCCAACCTCCTCCTTCATAGCGTCTTCCATTTCTCATCAACTTCCTCCCTTCTCCTGCCACTCCTCCTTCTGCTACACGTCTGGCCCCTCTGCCACCACCGACAGGTGTACCCCATTCTTGTACCTGTCCTCGGAAGATCTTCAAAAGTGGCAATCAGCTCCACTTACCTACCCTCAAATCTCGCTCTGCCTTCAAGTACTCCTCTGACATCTGCCACCTCCTAGAAGATCTCGAAATCCTCGCTCTCACCGAGACGTGATTCACGGCCTGCTCTGTCATGATTTTTGACACTCTCCTCCCAGAGGGCTACAAGATCCTCTCTAAGCCCAGGCCTAACAGGTCCGGGGACGAAGTGGCCCTGATCTTCCCTGAATGTGTCCCTTCTACTATCACACCCACTCAGTCCTACTCCTCTTTTGAATGCCTCGTCTGCAGACTGGGTGTCTCTCCTATACTTTCGCTGACTCTGGTCACCATCTACAGGCCCCCTATCCCGGTCTCCATCTTCCCCTCAGAGTGGTCTGACCTCACTGCTTCTCTTCTGGTTTCCGCCTCAAGCTTCTCCTCCTCAGAGACTTCAATATTCACCTTGACTCCCCTGATGTGGCCTTTGGACTCTCCCGCAACCTCTGTGACACACTTTCCCTCTCCATTCTTCCCTCTGGTCCGATGCACTCAGCCAAACACACCTTGGATGCTCTCATCTCTGCTGACATCCCCATTTCCAACCCTCTCACTACTCCTCTCTCCTAGGCTGATCATGCTCTTCTGTCATCTCGACTTGACCTCCTCGGTCCTGTTGGGTATTTTGTGTAGATTTGGGGCCTAGCGGTATTTTCTTACCGCCAAAAATAAAATAATTCAGTAATAATCACTCATTGCATTCAGATTGTGTTTGGTATTATAGAAATATAGTGGATATGCATTATTTCAGTACACAGATATATTTAGTCAGTATACCTTTTGTTGGTGGTATGCGTTGTTGGTGGTATTTCTGGTGAGCATAATTCCTTTGTTTTATATGTGGCCCCAATATCCGGAACCCCTTATTTTTGTTTAGATTGTTCATGTGATCACTAGAGAGATCTCAGGCCTACATTTCAGAAACACCACATTTTCATATGGAGTGCCACCTTGGGCTGTTCTCACTGATTTATCCACACCAGCGAGCTAACATGTGGTATATTACTAATTTATTTACATTAGTGAACTATATCCAGAAGTCTCTCTTTCTGCTGACTCATTTACCTCCAGCAGACTATGTTGTTATGTTCCATTCAGAAGCCACACACACACTTATACACTGAATGGAACCGTGCACACAGCTACCGCCAAGTCTTCTTTTTTTTTAGCTACCTTATTCTTTCTGTTGTTTTATCGACATGAAAAATGACAAATGCAGTGCTTAAAACTCTTCCCCATATTACCAGTGGTATAATGGTAGATGCAGTAAGAAAAGAGAAAAACAAAAATACACTACACATCTGATTTCATATATTTTTGTGTATTATAAACAATTGCATTTCAACACCATCTTACCCTTTTTACAGAAAAAAATGGAAATTGCACAGCAACAGCATTATCTGTAACAAAATGAGAAGAGAATATTCAATTTGCAACATTAAACATGTTGATTAAATCCAGGAATTTCCTCTTCTACTCTGCCCCAATAGGTTTCGCACACACACACACCGCCCCCGCACTCTGCAAGATAATTACCAAGCTTGTTCTGCATGCAAATTCTTCAGTCTGGTCGCCTTCTGGAAATGGCTCAGTGCTCCCTCTTAAAGCACCCCAGCGAGGACGTGCATCTGCCGTCACTCAAGACAGGGCATATTGACTGGAATTTCCCAGCCTGTGCAGCAGTGCACTGGGACCTTCTTCTCAATCAGGAAACTCCCCAGCCACACCAGCCAAGTCTTTCTCCGAGCTGTGCAAAATGTCTTCTCACTTTCTTTCCCCCCGAGATTCTTCAGGAAAACTCTGTTACAGCCTACAAAACGAGTTCAACCAATAAAATTCTATCATGTCCTACCCTCCTTCTCTTGAACAATGGCTTGGCTTATACAGTTTAGAAACTGTATCTACTCATTTCCTGGCGCATATTTTGCATCCTGCAAATACTGTGGACAGAGCACAGAGAGAGAGAAAAAAAATAAATCTGCACACAGTCTAGTGTGAGTTTCAGTCTGCTACATTTTGCACTGGAGAACACATTACAATATTAAAAGTTAGAATTATGTTAGTACTGTTAATGGTGTTAATTCATTAATTCTCTAATGTGTTTCCTGCAACAGAGGCATTTCAGATGAGAAAAGAAAAAAAAATGTGCATTTTACATGTAAAAAAATTGTTTGCATTTTAGATGTAGAAATCGTTTTTGACTGAATAGCCTGTCTTCATATACATATCCATGTCACACTGGCAACACATGCCTTGCTGTACCACATTATAGCAATGCATTAAACCCATGCAGTGGCGCTGCATAAAAATGCTAAATAAAATAGTCTTACATATTCCCTCCTTTTAAAAAAACAAAATGTGGCTATAATCCAAGCCAATTGGGAAAAAAAAACAACTTGCTCTTTTTCTTCTTTTAAACTGTATCAATCCAACAAAATCAATATTCACATGTAAAAATGAAAATTGAAAAATCACTGTTCAATCATCATAATGTTAAAATTCATCTGAGTCCATCAGTTCTTATAACATTCTCTACATTTTTCTTCCCAATGGAAGTGTCCATAGTTCAGTGTCTTACTTTTGCACTTGAGTTTAATCACAAAACAATAAAATAAAACAAATAACTAAAACAAAGAATTAACATAACAGATTGAAATAATTAATGAAAACAATAAAAACATGGAACTCCACACTCCAGGACACTTGTCTGCCTCTGATATGTCCTGACCAGCGATGTCACACCATTTAGTTCATTCGGGTGCTCTTCCATATTGGTACTCTTGGATCCTTTTCTATAGAAGTCATCTTTTCTTTGGCATTCCGTTATTTTTTCTTCACCTCCACTCGGAGGCAGGCATCATTCAATCTTCATCCAGGGGACTCCTGGACTCCATCGTCTCCCGTGACCTCCGGTACAAATATGTTAATATTCTAAATCAAATAGAAAAGAAACAAATTAAGTATATAGCACAATACTAATTTCACCCTTTTGCCAAAAATAAAACATGCTTTGTAAAACATTTCGCCCTTTTTCTTTTTCCTTCTGAAATTAAGCACAGGTAAAAAAGAACACAATCATACATAAAACAGCATTCAATATTTAATACATTTTCATTCTGCACACCAACTCCATAAACTTCAGCTTCTTATATATTTTTTTTTTATTATATATATTTTTTTATATTACAGTGTTTATGTGCCATTATAATAATCAACCATCTTTATTTAACTTCTCTGTCGCTACCTTCTGTCTGGACCCACTTATTTCACTTTTTATGTTCAAGGGACTTTATCTGTTTCTACACGCTCAAGGCGTTTAACTTCATGTCTGGGATGGCATGGCTTAATCTGATTCACATGCACAAACTGTTCTGTTGCTGTTTCACCTTCAGTCTTTAAAATTTTATAAACTACAGGAGAGATGTTATCTATAATTCGGAATGGCCCCTGCCAGGCTTCTAGGAATTTGGAATTTTTCTGTTTACTTTTTCCAAAATGAAATTTATACACCTGATCCCCTACACAATATTCCTTTACTGTTGACTTTTTATCATAATATGATTTGGCACTGTCAGCAGCTCTTTCTAGATTTCTCTGAACAAAAGCAAATGCATCTTGTAAATGCTTCCTCAGTTCATCAATGTATTCATGAACTGTGGATGCACTCACAAGTGTCTGCTCATGTGTTCTGTATAGCAGGTGTTATGGCAACACCATTTTCCTACCTGTCAAGACCTCATGGGGGCTAATACCTGTTGCTTTGGCAGGAGTTGATCTGATTGCCATCAAAACCAAAGGTAAACGTAAATCCCAGCTGGAACCTGCTTCTGCCACAAATTTCTTTACTATGTCCATAACAGACCTATTGCCCCGTTCAACTCCACCTGAAGAAGCCGCCCGATATGCAATATGTAGTTTTCTTTTCACACCCAGTATTTGCCATACCTTACTCATTAGAGCACTAGTGAAATGACTTCCTCTATCTGATTCAATTCTTTGTGGCAACCCAAACCTTGAAAACACATGATTCCCTAGCAATGTGACTGCTGTTTGCGCACTACAATCTGGTGCAGGAATACACTCAATCCATTTCGACATCAAACACACCACACTTAAAATGTAACGGTTCCCTCTGCTCGACCTCTTCACAGGCCCTACATAGTCTATTTGCAAATCTGACCATGGAAGAGTTAGGCCTCTTTTCATTAGTGGGGCTCTATGCATTGGTGAAGCAGGTTTAAATTGGGTGCATACTAGACATCCTCTAGTATATAATTCTACATCTTGGGACATATGTGGCCAATAAGCATAATCTTTTAGTATTTTCAATGTTTTCTGTGAACCTCTGTGGCCTGCAGTGATAGCATCATGTGCATGGTGTAGCATTAACCCTCTGAATGAAAGGGGTACCACCCATTGTCAATCTGGAAAAGTGAATACCCTTCATTTGAATGACAGACGTAACTTGATGGCCGAAGGCCAACCGTCTTATGCGCAGAATTATAGAAATACAGACTGCTATTCTTGACCAACAAGCGGCCATTTTAAACGTAGCAAGAATCGACATTTTGCTTGTTAACCATTGCTCATTGCTTTCTGTCTAAACTGCTTTGCAGCTTGCAATTCTTGCGAATTCTGCTTACTCTGCTCAACTGTTAACATTGTTGTCTGAATATGAAAGGGCAAGGTCGCGGGACTGAGGAGTTCGTTGAAACTCCTCATGATTAGCCCAGAAAGGAATGCCCACGCTCACTCTCTGTAGCCTTGAGGGGGAGCTGCAGGGCATTTAATCATATCACAGCTGCCAGCCAGTCTCGTACTGTGGTAGAATATGTTAGAATAAAACAGCTAAAGGCTTGAATTATGCTCTCCTTACGGCCCCCTTCGCAAAACCCTTTAGAGCGTGTCAGCTCCCAGGACACGAATAGTACCTCATAGATAGCAAAGCTTGGAATGTGGCTCTTCCCCCGTATGCAGCTTGCTTCCAAGAACAGAACCACCGTGTTCTGTTCAACAACTAAAAGATGCCTCTGCACTTTCTAATTGCACATTGTTACTAGAATAGACATCGAAAGTGTCATAATTGTCATACCCGTCGGAAATGTCCATCGTCATCCCGAGTTCAAAGAAACTTAATAAAGGGGGGTGTTAAACATGACATAGTTGATTGTATGATATGCATTTTGTATATATGTAACTGATGTACGTAATTCGCTCTCTTGCGTCCCTCAAGGTCTAGAAAACTCACGTCACGGGACGTGAGACCACAGTTGGTCAATTGGGACTATTTTTGCTTGCAATAAACCATAGCATTGGGAATTTGAACCTCATGTCTGGCGCATCTTTTCGTGTATGGTTATTGCCTTATTTCCATATCGTGAGGGACCCCTATGGGCCCCTTTCAAGATGGCGCCCGAATAGGGACCCTCCCCCACTTGCCCCATTGTATACGTTGTAACGGAGTAAAGGCAGAAGAACGGCGAGGACGGGACGATCGAGCCAGGATCAAGAGGTGTACGGGGCGCCCTGTAGAAGTGAGGAGAGAATCCTTCTGCAGATCTGCACACATCTGATCCCTGATCGACGTACCGGGCCAGAAGGCAAAGGAGGCGAGGGTCCCGAGACGAGGCATAAGCCAGAGAAGCGCAGACACGACGTTGGGAGAGGTTGCGTTAAGACAGGCGACTTGTTTTATCAGGTGAGTCATTCCCCGATTCAAACAAAAACCTGATTTTTGGTAGAGTGTTGATTTTGCAAATTCAAACGTCCAGGTAAAGGTTAGCTAACCAAAGGGGAAGGTTAAAAAGATGCCTGGAGTACTGTCCACCTTAGCAGGGCTTTTCCGCTGCAGTAGACAGTCCTTGGAATATGGCCAAAGTGCACCGTCTGGGGGAACGGCGGCTTATGACATGTATGCAAAATATGGTGTGGGTGCGATAATATTTTGTGAAATTTGGCATAGGCAAACTAGAAAGCAACAATACTATCAGTGGCCGATTAATGGTAGTTTTGAGATGAGGATAGATAACCCAGAAAGGGTGCTGATTAGGAAAAAAGCGCGGCCCGCAGCTTTTGAGACTGTCAAAGATTGGAGGAGGGAAGCAATGCTCCGACTTAGGAGTAGAAACAAGCATGCGCGTAGGCACAAATCGAAGCTTGAGTTAGCAGAAGAAAAGGAGGAGGAGGAGTGGACGGCAAGTCTAATACAGGAAGGGAGACGTGAGCAAATGAACATAGAAGGAGTACACCCGCAGCGGGAACTACACATATCAGACGAATTAATGGAACATTTGCTAACTAATACGGGTCGAGGCCCAAAACCAGAATCGAAACTAAACACGCCAGTAGTGACTGCGCAGGCCCAACCAGTAGCTCTCATACCCCCTCCCAAAGCCCAAGCACTTCCTCTCACGCAAGCATTAACCCAAGCCCCACCCACAGCTGGAGCCCTCCCACAAGCGCAGACCACAGACGCACAATTTCCCAGCACCCAGGAAGGCCCTTCACAGATGCCACCTGTGTCACTTGTCCCATCCGCACCTCCCGCTCCAGAGACAGATTCAGCACCATCCGCCCCTCCCGAAGTCGAAATTGAGACCGGGGAGGCGAGAGGCGAGAGGTGGGGCTGAAGGAACAGGATTTGGACGGGTAACTCGAAGCGCGATCAGCAAAGAAAGAAAGATTGAATTACAGCAAGAGGCAGAAAGGTACATAGAAGGAAACGATGGGACGGCAGCATTGGCCTCATTGTATGGGTACCGAAGAAGCAACGAGAGACAGGTAGTTTTGAATGCATGGGGGAAATTTTGGTGGGAGAATGGAAAAAGATACTTGGGAATCTACCGCCACAACGATTGTTAGATTTGAATAAGTTAGCACGCAGTGAGCAAAGAGATGAGGATGTAAGAAAACATGTGTACAAACTCATTGAACTGAAAAATGAAATGGAAGATAGATATGCTGAAATGTTTGCTACACCTGAATATAGTAGTGAGTGTATTAAGAAAGGTAGGAAGGAGGCGTCGAGGTTGTATATGCAAAAATCATGGCCCCCGAGTTTTTTCAGGTGGTGCAAAGCATTTTCCGGTACTGGGACAAATAGGTGATAAACAAAGATTGCAGGCATGGGTGGGGGAAACAATGCGATGGATGTCGAACAAAAGAACGTCAGTGAAGGAAGTAAGTGAGATATGTAATGGGTACCCATTGGAGATGAGAAAAGAAGCGATGCGAACGATAGTAGGAGTGTTACTGCAGCAGGTCATTGGATACAATAGAGGTAGAGGAAATGCACAAGGCAGGGGAAATTTGAATAATATGCACAGGATGTCATTGGGATTAAATCAATGTGCGTACTGTAAGGAGGAAGGACACTGGCGAGTGCAATGTCCGCACCTACAGAATAGAGGTGGGTTTGGCCAGAGAAGGTCTCATAGAGGACATCAGGGGTCAAATGGCCCAAGCAGAAATAGCATGCAGCAGCAACAGGGATATACCAATGGAGGTACTCAAAACCAATCCTATGGTAAAAACCAAGCGCAACAGAACCAGGCATTGAACCAAAGTGTTCCAAACCAAAATCAGGGCGGGCAGGGCCAACAGAGAAATGATCAGAGTGGAGGACACCGAGGGGGAAATGGGAATATTTTTGATACACAGCCAAACACGTATTATAGCAGCAGCGGTGACTACACATCGGACGATGTGTTATTTTTGCAATAGGACAGCCCACGGCAGGGGTCGGAACCAGTGTCTATTCCCGTGAATCAGAGAGGTCCCTATGTAGAAATGAGAGTCGGGAATAAGGAGCACTGTTTCCTTGTAGATACAGGGGCGCAGAAGTGTTCGATAGACCACCACTTGGTTCCGGAGATCCCACTGTCGGGGCAAAAGAATGTTTCTGTAAGGTTCGTAGGTACACCAGTAATTAACGTCCGAAGCTGTCCCAATTACAATAGGACCATTTACGGAACAATGTCCATTTCTTCTGACAGAAAATTGTGGGGAGAACTTGCTAGGATTACATTTGTTGAGAAAATTGGGGGCAGTTATACATTTTACGGCAGATGGGGTGTTCCTCACGATGTGGCCTCACGATGCACCGGTGAGGGAATTTATGTCAAAAGCGTTACCAGAAGAGCTAAGTAGAGTACCAACCTGTCTGTGGGCAATGCATGATAACGATGTAGGATGCTTGAAAATAGAGCCAGCAAAAATAACTTTGAAAGAAGGTGTTACATAACCACGAATTCCCCAGTATAAAATTTCTGTTGAAGGTGAGAAGGGCTTAAAAAGTATTGTTACTGACCTGGTGTGATTGGGGGTGGTTGAAGAAATTGCAGGTAGCACGTGCAACAGCCCGATTCTTCCAGTTTACAAGAAAGGAAGCAATGAAGTACCATATCGTTTCATAACTGATCTGCGCGCATTGAACAAAGTGGTAGACCCACAATTCCCTTTGGTCCCAGATGTCACAACAATACTGACAATGATACCGACCACTGCAGAATATTTTATTGTAGTTGATTTGAAGAATGCGTCTTTAGCATTCCAGTGGATAAAAGCAGTAGATATCTGTTCGCGTTCACTCTAGGAGGTCGATCTTTCACATTCACGCGCATTCCACAAGGATACACAGAAAGCCCAAGCATTTACAGCAGAGCGCTAAAAGAGCAGCTAGACATGTTAGAATTACCTGAAGGTTGCGTACTCTTGCAGTACATAGATGACTTATTACTAGCTGCTGACACGAAAGAGATCTGCAAAGAAAGTACAATATTACTATTGACACACCTAGCGACCCATGGTCACAAGGCAAGTTTGAAGAAATTCCAGTAAAATCAAAAGGAGGTGTCTAATTTGGGTTACCTACTTTCGAAAGAAGGGAGAAGATTAACACCAGAACGCATAGAAAGTATTTCTAGTATGCCTATTCCAAAAACTCAAAAAGGAGTGAGAGCTGTAATAGGCATGGCCTCTTATTGTCGGCAGTGGATCAGTAATTTTGCGTTGATTGTGAAGCCGATGATAAAGTTAACTAAAAAGGATGCAGAGATGCCTTTACAGTGGGATGAGGAATGTCAGAAAGCGTTTGAGCAATTGAAAGCTGCATTGTGTGCTGCGCCAGTTTTAGGCACTCCTAACTATAAAAAGATCTTTAGACTATTTGTGAGCGAGAGTGAAGGATGTGCATTGGCGGTTTTGACACAGGAACAAGGTGGAAGAAATAGGCCGTGCGGCTATTATTCTTCCGCGCTGGCCCTGTAGCGCGCGCACTACCATGATGTTTGCGATCCGTCGCAGCGGCTGCTGCGTCAGTGAAACAAACGGAAGGAATGGTATTGGGGCACACTTTAATTCTGATGGTGCCACATGCATAGACGTTCTATTAAACAGAACACAGACGCAACAACTCACCTCTGCTAGACTAACAAGATATGAGCTCATCTTGTTTGCACCCCACATCCAAATTATGAGGTGTAGCGCATTGAAACCTGCAGAATTAATGCCACTGCCCATAGCAAAAAATTGGTGACAACGAATCACCACCCCATGATTGTTTAATGGTCACTGAAGAAGAAACAAAGGGAAGAGTTGACTTGAGCGACATCCCACAGAAACAGCCAGATGGGGAGTTGTTTTGTGACGGCTCTTGTTTTAAATTACCTGATGGCACATCAACGGCCGCATATGCAATTACTACCCTAGAGAGTGTTGTGGAAAGCAGAAGAATCCCCTACAATTCGGCACAAGCTGCAGAAATAATAGCACTGACCCGAGCCTGTGAACTCTCTGAGAATTTGAATGTGAACATTTATACTGACAGTCAGTACGCCTTTGGCGTGGTTCAGAACTTTGGCCGACTCTGGGCTGAGAGGGGTTTCTTGACATCACATGGGGCCAGGATTCAGCATGGGCCTTTGATTGTGCGATTGTTGTCTGCACTCACGTTTCCAAAGTGCCTACCTATAGTGAAATGCGAGGCGCATAAAAAAGTAACATGTAAAGTGGGAGAGGGAAACACATTTGCAGATAGGATTGCGAAGCAAACAGCCACAGATTTGGGAAATAAAATGATGACAGTACAGACTGAGGAAGTACCTTGTATGATAGAGAATGGAGTTGCCACAGTCAAAGAAATGCAGGCTGAGGCCACGACCGAAGAGATTCAGGGGTGGGCTCTGCTGAGTTAGATTTGGAAGGATGTTGGGTGGACAAGGAAACAAAGAACTGGATGTTGCCAAATTGTTACGTGACCGCAATGGTTACGATGGCGCATAGCCCTACCCACATTTGCGCGAAGAACATGGTACAGCATTTATCCACAGTATGGAAAAATGAGCACATAAAAAAGAATGCAGAAAGGCTAGTGCACAATTGTATTACGTGCCTGCAACACAATGTAGCGAAAGGAACCGTGACTCCAGTAGGTAGTTTTGGCCCACCCTCTATGCCATTTGAGGTGATCCATTTTGATTTCATAGAAATGGAAAGGTGCCAGAACTACAAATATGTGTTAGTGGTGATTTGTGCATTTAGCAAGTGGGTGGAGGCATATCCTTTAAAAGACTGCACTGCCATGTCAACGGCAAAAGTAATGTTGAAAGAGTATTTCTCCCGGTTCGGGTTGCCCCATGTCCTGTGGTCAGACAACGTCCCACACTTTGTGGGCGCAGTAGTACTACAGATCTGTGCAGGTCTACAGATAGAGAAACGATTCCACAGTTCCAGGCATCCCAGTTCTGCCGGGCTTGTTGAGAGACATAACGGTATCTTAAAGTCAAAGATAGCTAAGATCTGTGCTGGGAGCAAGTTGAGCTGAGTGGATGCATTACCCCTAGCGCTATTGTGCATGTGCACATCTGTGCAGGCTAAAACTGGGCTCTCCCCCTATGAAATTATAATGGGGAGACCGGCAAATGTATGGTGCACACCGCAGCCCAAAAGATTATGTGAGATCGAGCATCCTATGTTAAGCACGTACTGTGGCCTTTTAATGTAGAAGTTGCGTTTCATTCATCACAAGTGCAGGAGGCGTTACCAGTGCGATACACCGGACCGGGGCACTCGCTGGAGCCTGGCAGCTGGGTCCTGATAAAGAACTTTGAGCGGAAGACAGCATTAGCACCCAGGTGGCGCGGCCCCTACCAAGTACTTTTGGCGACGCAAACGGCCATTCGAGTGGACGGACGGAAGGCATGGATCCATGCGACACATGCCAAAAGATTCCCTGGACTGCTGACAACTTCCGACAACCAGAGAAAGGAAACGGTCTCGGAAACTAAAGAAACTGTTGCCAGTCCACTGCCACAGCATCAGCCTGAGCGAGAAGTGAAAGATGAAACAAAGCCCAAGCGAGAAGTGAAACTCAAAACAGAGCCTGAGGAGGTTGCCAGTAAGGGGAAAGGGCGAAAAGTGCCCCAACGTTGCTCAGCAGAAACAACATCACTGCCGAGCGACACAATCCCAGCATTGCAAACACGAGCAGAAACAACGCGTATACCCCTTTGACGCCCGCCAGTCTCTGCAAACGCACCAAAGCCAAAGAAATAAACTACATCATTGCCACGGCGCTCATCGCTACCCATCATTGTGCCACAGGCGGACACTGAGCCTGATACTGGAAGTGCAACAGCACTATTCACTGATCATACAATACCAGGAGTGAAACGGTATAATTTGCGGCCTCGACAGGCAAAGTGATCCGCAGATCTTTGGTGCTTTTCTTTTGCCTTTGGTTCCACTCACGGACGGAGTAGGAGCCAGGGGCGTAGAGGAGTGAAGTGTGAGAGTTGTGCAAGTCGGACAATTCAAGACTCACGGCTCCTCGGTGCGCTTATAAAAGTACATGTGTCAGGAGCCAGAGCAGGACAAGCTGGACGCACATAAGTACTGAGGCTGATAGAGTACATGTGTCCTAAGCCAGAGCGGGACAAGCTGGATGCACATAGTACTCTATCAATAAAGAACTGTTCAGAAATCATCTGAGCAGTGGGAGAAAGAACAACTAATCTTGCTTGGAGTGGATAAGTGATCTAGGCTGTGAAAGGACTGGCAGAATTGAACTGTGATATTTTCGTTGAACTTTTCTGGCATCAAGAACGAGAGACATTTGCGACAAACTTTACCAGCAAGAAGAAGGACGATGAAGAACAAATCAAGACCGGTTTCAGCCTCCTCCTGCACCCCTGCTGAAAAGATGATAGTTTTAGAGACTGTAAATTTAGGGAAAAAGCATGGTAAAAGGAATAAGGTACTGATTTGGACATTGGTCCTGTGTTTCTTAAGTATGATAGTACCAACAATAACAGCTATTACACTATGCTTCCTGGAGTCCGCGCACCCATTAGAAACACTTTTGCCAAAAGCAGCTACTGAAAGCCCGGTTCATGTAATCACTGGTACTTTGCCCCCAATGGAAGAAAGACATAGAGAAGGATATGGCAACAATACATTATTGCTCATCATGAACATGACCCATGCGGTTTTAAAGAAAAAAGATTGCTGGGTTTGTGCCGATTTACCACAGCACGGTGGGAAAGGGATAGGCTGGTATGTACAACCGTTACCATTGGTTTATTCATGTGAAGTATCGTTGAGTGCAATGTTCTTTGGGAAATGGAACAAGAGTAATACGGGTCAGCTAGATGAGACCAATATGAATGAATTTGAGGAAGTGATCATGAGACCTGTGGGTTGTTCCATATTCCACAAAGCTCGCATGTTTTCACCAGATCCCATGAGGAAGAATACACGAAAGACAACAAGACTAGATAGATTACATAGGCAGAATAGACCAACCCCGCCAGCAGAAGTAGGAACGTTTAGCAACTGCCTGAACACATTGGTTTTAAAGCACAAAATAGAACCTGTGTACGTAGGGGACCCTGTTTACTTTATATGTGGGGAAAAAGCATATCCATGGTTACCTAGGAACTGGGGAGGTACATGCTACCTAGGTCTACTGTTTCCAGGAGTGTTCCTCTTGGAAACAGCAGAAGTAGCCAGACGAACAAAAGGTAGAACTCAAAGGAGTAGCGAGGATGGAATGATAGCAATAGATATAGCCAAATCATTTATACCATTCTTGTCCCAAATAGAAAATTCCTACAATATAAGAAAACTGTCTAGAATATTAAAAAATACAATAGACTCAACAATGGATGTTTTATTAAATATGACGTTAGAAGAGAAAGGAATAAGACTAATGGCACTACAAAAAAGGATCGCTCTCGATATAATATTAGTTGATCGTGGGGGAGTTTGCAAACTCGTAAAAACTGCATGCTGTGTGTATATAGATGATTACTCCCCTACGATATTTAAAGCAATCTGGAAATTACATGTCCTAAGTTCCACACTCTCTACTGAAGAAGGGGGTTGGGGGATAGGATCCTGGTTGTGGGGATTGTTGCGGTCCTGGGGATGGAAGTTAATTTTGATACTAATGGTGGTACTTGGTATATTCATAACATGTTGCTGTTGCATACAATGCTTACCAATAGTTTACACTGAAATAACTGATGGATGTACGAAGGGATGTATGCACATGGTGTTGAGAGGAAAACAAACGCATGGCCGAAATAACAGAGACACTGATGAAACAACAACAGTAAATCAATTCATGGCTATAGACATTAATGATGAAGATGATGCTCATGATAGCATGAAAGGTTCAGACATAGCTACCCCAGACTTATCCACATCGGAGGAGGATACAATGAATGAATAAGATGTTTGGCATACGGCCAAAAGGAGGGTTTGTCAATCTGGAAAAGTGAATACCCTTCATTTGAATGACAGACGTAACTTGATGGCCGAAGGCCAACCGTTTTATGCACAGAATTATAGAAATACAGACTGCTATGCTTGACCAACAAGCGGCCATTTTAAACGTAGCAAGAATCGCCATTTTGCTTGTTAACCATTGCTCATTGCTTTCTGTCTAAACTGCTTTGGAGCTTGCAATTCTTGCGAATTCTGCTTACTCTGCTCAACTGTTAACATTGTTGTCTGAATATGAAAGGGCAAGGTCGCGGGACTGAGGAGTTTGTTGAAACTCCTCATGAGTAGCCCAGAAAGGAATACCCACGCTCACTCTCTGTAGCCTTGAGGGAGAGCTGCAGGGCATTTAATCATTTCACAGCTGCCAGCCAGTCTCGTACTGTGGTAAAATATGTTAGAATAAAACAGCTAAAGGCTTGAATTATGCTCTCCCTACGGCCCCCCTTCGCAAAACCCTTTAGAGCGTGTCGGCTCCCAGGACACAAATAGTACCTCATAGATAGCAAAGCTTGGAATGTGGCTCTTCCCCCGTGTGCAGCTTGCTTCCAAGAACAGAACCACCGTGTTCTGTTCAACAACTAAAAGATGCCTCCGCACTTTCTAATTGCACATTGTTACTAGAATAGACATTGAAAGTGTCATAATGTCATACCCGTCGGAAATGTCCATCATCATCCCGAGTTCAAAGAAACTTAATAAAGGGGGGTGTTAAACATGACATAGCTGATTGTATGATATGCATTTTGTATATATGTAACTGATGTACGCAATTCGCTCTCTTGCGTCCCTCGAGGTCTAGAAAACTCACGTCGCGGGGTGTCAGACCACAGTTGGCCAATTGGGACTATTTTTGCTTGTAATAAACCCTAGCATTGGGAATTTGAACCTCGTGTCTGGCGCATCTTTTTGTGTAAGGTTATTGCCTTGTTTCCATATCGCGAGGGACCCCTAGGGGCCCCTTTCACCATTGTATCTGTCCTGTTATGGACTCTCTAACCATGAGTCCATCCTGTAATCTAATTCGTTTTTTATTTTTTAATAGCACCCTCAATTCTTCTTTTCCCACACAATCATTTTCTGTTAAAGGATTTTGTTCAGGATCAAGCAAATGATTAAAATAGATTCCCAAAATTCGATCATTCTTTTGTGCCTCAATCAAATCTTGGTCTGGTGTATTGTAACTCCATTGTACCACTGGTTGCTTTGTCTCCTTTGGTGCTTTAGAACGTGTTACTGCATCAATCTGTATTTCACCCAGTAAATGTTCAATAGGTAGTAATTCTCCCATCACAGCCCCAATTTTAGCCAGGTGATCTGCCTTATCATTTCCCTCCTTATCCTCTCCTGGAGTTTTTAAATGCCAACGAATTTTTCTCCAGTATATTGTCAAATCATTTTCTGACACCAATTTATCTATGGCCTGTATCATTTTCCCATGTTTACGTGGCTTTTTGTTGTATGTAATCATGCCTCTCGCTTTCCAGCCAGGTAAATATTCCACAAAACTTTTTTGTGCATAGTCAGAATCAGTCACTAGGACAATTTCACTGAATTTATTATCAACTGAAATAGCAATTGCTTTATAAATGGCTGCCAATTCCGCTACTTGACTGCTCCTAGCTCCAATTCTCATCCCTATGCTGGGGATGCCTTCACATTTCAACCAGACATTTCCTATTCCTGACACTAATTGTTTATTACTGTCATTTTCAATGTGAAAAGCACAACCATCAACATATACAGTTGGCAGCTCCTTGCATGTCTTTTCATCAAA
Organism: Ambystoma mexicanum; assembly: GCF_040938575.1. Classification (NCBI taxonomy): domain Eukaryota; kingdom Metazoa; phylum Chordata; class Amphibia; order Caudata; family Ambystomatidae; genus Ambystoma; species Ambystoma mexicanum. The sequence continues at coordinate 228,158,391 of NC_090921.1, read as the reverse complement.
AGCTTTGTGTGATGATTGTTCAAATTCCTGTAAATTAGGTTCCACTTCCAGTTCGTTTGATACTTGTTCAGCTGTACAGTCATGTAAATCTGCTAAACCTTGAGCGATTGGGCTCTTTTTATTTTGTCCATATCTCACTTCTACGGGAAAACCCTGTAATGCCAGCGTCCATGAAGTGATTCTGGACTGCGCTAGATTACCTGACCTAATTCTTTTACTCTCTAAAAATTGCAAAGGTTGATGATTTGTTTCAATGATCACCTTTTCTCCCTGAACAATGGGGCGGAAATGCTGTAGCACCCACAAAGTGGTTAATAGGGCCTTTTCACATTCATTGAATTTCATTTCAACTTGGGAAAATGCCTTACTTGCATAGGCAATGGTTTTGTGATTCAAATCATGTTTTTGCGATAATGCTGTTGACATACAATGTTCAGAGAAACCTATTTCTATAAGGAAATCCCTATCCTTTATGGGGTATGCTAAACATGGTGCCTTTACAAGACATTCCTTCAGTTTGGCTACTGCCTCAGACTGCTCTTTTTCCCATATCCAGGCTGTATTCAGTTTTAGCAGTTTAGTTAATGGTTGAGTGATTTCAGCATAATTTTCAATGAACTTTCTGTTATAGCCTGTCATTCCTAATAAACTTTTTACCCCTTTCACATTTTTAGGGTCTTTTAGTTATTGTATGGCCTCTATTTTCTTCTTTTATGGATTTAGTCCATGTTCAGTTACTTCATGGCCTAGAAAATTCACTTTTTTCTTGCACCATTGTGCTTTTTATAAAGATACTTTGGCGCCTGCTTTCTGCAATTGGCCAAGAACATGTCTTATTTCATCAAAATGGCTTCTCAAGCTTTCATTTTTTATCAGGACATCATACATAAATTATGGTTCCTCTTTCTGCTGCATCGGGCATGGCCTTCCTCAAAAATATTCCAAATTCACTCCCACTATTACCGTACCCGAATGGAGTTCTAACCCATGCGTATTGAGTCCTGTCAAATGTAAAGGAAAATAAATTCTGTATCTCCTCTGCCAATGGCACGCACCAATATCCAGAGGTGAGGTCTAATGTGGTAAACACTTTTGAACCATGTACCTGAGCTAGGCCCTGATCAATGAATGGCAGTGGCCATCTGGACACTGGTACTCTTTTATTTAACTCCCTCAAATCTGCACATAGCCACCATTGACCATTTGGCTTTAACACAACTAAAATGGGCGTGTTGGATGTGCTATGGATAGGCCTGATGATTCCCCGCGATTCTAAATTTTTAATCATCTCTGCCAATGATTCTAAACATGCCATCAGTAGTCTATACTGGCATATAAATACTGGACTTCTGCTACACCCTTCCGGAAGTGTGGCCACATGTAAATTAGTTAGCCCGCAATCATAAGCGTCTTTTGCAAATACATCTTTAAATTCCATAAATATCTTCCTCAAGTAATTTCTATCCTCATCGTTGTCACACGCATCCGCTAATAAGATCTGCTCCTCTACCATTTTGGAAAATTCTGGAAAATGTTCTGGTAGGGGAATCTTGGCGCTTTCCTCTAGTTGTGTGGCTGTGTCTCTTTGTAAAGCTGCCACTTTTACATGTTTTGGCATGTCAGCTTCCATTTCAATGGGCTGATTTTCCATTTCATTTTCACTTAAGTCAAATGTTATACAATTCTCTTGATAACAGCACACTGTCTCACTTGAATCATAAGAGTACACAGAATTAATTTTAAATGTTCCTTTTGGCTGAGAGTCCAGGTATTCTGGCAACTCACCCTTGCCATCTACATACTTTTCAGGGATACTTCCAATCACCATGTTATTTAGATCTGCAGTATAATGTGATTTTTGTATGGCCATTCCTAATGGGGAATTTTCCCCTAAATGAATATCTTGGCAACTTTTATTATTAATCATAATTTTTACAGACCCTTCACCAATATCTACCAATGGAATGTATTCATAATTCAGTCCCTGCTGTTTTATGGATTCATTCAGACACACAAATGCATCAGAATCTTTCATCTGCTGTCCATTTTTGTATTTCAGTGTTATTGCAAACTGTTTGGTAAATGCAGTGATAATAGTATCTTTCCTCATTTTTTAATTCAATTGCATAAGGGACCAGTTGTGCACAGTGATAAACCCTTCTTTTGTCTTCAAATTCAGGTACCGGCCCACCTAGGCGTGACCATATTTTTTGATTAAGAAAATCTAACACCATACACATTCTGTGCATGATGTCATTGCCCATGTAAAAGTCATTTTGTGCTCAACTCACTATCCATACATTATGGTAAATTGTTTTCTGCCCAATACTAATTTTCAGCATGCATCTTCCTGCAATTCGGTTTTCAAAGTCTGGACTGTCCAACCCAGAAACATACTGGTTTTTAATCATAAATTTCGGGATCTCCTCCCTCTCCATTATTTTTTGCAACAATTTCTCATTAATGAAGCTCCTTTCCTGTTCAAGCGCTAAAGTGGCTTTTATTGTTTTAAAACAGTCACTTATACCAACATGAACCCATGGTTGCTCATCTTCCATGTGTATTTCAGCAAGAGAGGTAATGTGTTTTTCTGAACCTGCTTTAGGAGCAATATCCTGTTGCATGTCTTTTCCTTTAAATAAAAACGTAAGGTGCGCTCATCTATGGCAGTCTGCCATTTTTACCTTGGGTCCAAGTATATTTGTACAGGTAGTTTTTCATTGTCGCTCTGCATTTTGTCTTGACACACTAATATAACAGTGACACTAGGTATGCAACTATTCTGTGGATATACCTCCACTGCATCATTTGTTTTGGCAACGGTGTGACATTCATTTATGTTGCTGTTTTGTGATTTTAGTTTCTTAGGTCTCAATGGTTTTTTGGTTAAGGACCACAGCACTCCATTTACCCCATCTATGAGAGGAGACAATCTTTTCCGGCAATCTGTCCCCATCAGAAATGGAATTTCACAAAGAGATGTGATCAATACCTCTTGTTTCATTCTGTGTTTTCCTATTTTTATGTCAACCTCATTTATACCTATAATGGGCACCTCCTCCCCGTTGAAGTTATGCACTGGACCTTGATTTTCCTTCACTGTGATCTGATTCTGTGGGGATCTCCCTTCATTGATACGCTTTACCAGCTCCTTAGACATAATTTTGGCCTGCGCGCCAGTGTCAATCATTGCAAATGTTTGGCATTTTTCTTCTACAGTGATGGGAGCATAATACCTGTCTTCAACTTCCTCTAACACACATAAGAAGTGTGAATTCTTACTGATTTCGGGCTCACCTTTCTCCGGCCTTTTTCACTTTTGGCTAAACACATTGGTAAATGGAAAGACATTTTTCCCTCCTTTTTGTCCATTTCTGCGCGATAGACTTTATTCATTTCTCCATGTTCAGAGGTTTTTTGGAGTGTGGACACTGTTCGCCTATCAATTCAGGTATCATCAGGGGCCACATTACAACCTTCCAACTGAAGATGTGTAACAACATCATCCAGCAATCTGTCATTGTTTAATTCTGTGCATTTGTGATCATTTAGTGTGGTACCAGCCCTTTCAGCCTCTTCAAAAATATGTGGCTCAAAGAATTCTTCAGGTGATTGACCTGTACCCTCCTTTTGAGTATTTCCTTTTTCTGCCTGTGTTGGGTCATTGTTCTGAGTGTCCAGGGAAGAAATTATAGCATCCCCACTTACTCCCTGATTACTGGTATTCCCCATGCATGAGTCATTTTTCTTAAATCTGTCTCTTTGTTCTTTTGGAGTTTCAGGTTCTCTTATTTCATTTGTACAAATCTTCAATGTTTGATTTAGCTCTAGGTTAAACCGTACCTCTCTTTCAGAAGTATTTGCACTTTCTGTTACATATTCACCTACTGGCATTTTCATTTTTAAATCATTAGACATCTCAGAGTCATTATGCGAAATTACATCAGAGCAATCTGTCTTTTCGGCGCTGTAGGTATCCTGAGTACTTAGTCACTTTTCAGAAGCTCCCCGGTCATTGCTATGGCCATCTGCCCCCTCCTTTTATGGCTGTTTTTGTACTGTACAGAGCCTTCCTATTTGTTCAGCCAACATCTTCACTTGGGCCTCGAGACACTGGAATCTTTCCATCTCTCTAGAATCCTCTCTCTGTGGCCTAGATCAATATTGGTTGTTTTCTCCCTGATTGGATCTATTCTGATACCTCTCAGGTGAGTGATTTCTATTGGGATGGTTTCTGAACTCTTGATTCATTTGTGGAGGGGAGCGGGGTGCGCCCATCCTTTGATTATAGTCCCTTGGTGGGGAATCATTGTACTGCCGTGGGGTGTAATTCATGTTCTGTCTCATGTCCTGTCTCTCATGTTGTGGGTACTGGCTCCTATGTTGATTCCCATTATCAGAAAATCGAGCCACATATCGGGGTCCATCCTGATTACCATATATCATGGTGTTGGGATCAAATTTGCTCTGTGTCCCCAATGCCTGGTAGGGACCATCATTTCTTTGATCTTGATTTTGTCTCTGGTTATTGTTCATATTGGGCATATCAGGCCGATAGCCTGCCCGGGGCCTATCTTCTAAATACCTAGGGCTGATGTAGCTCTCCCTATTACTAGGATCATGTGATTGAAACATTGGTGCAGAGTGTGATGACCTTTGTTGATTAATCCTTTGTTCAGGTGCCAAATTATTTTTACCTAGACTTTGAGCAGACTCAAGGGACATTTTGGCTGACCTGATTTCCATCACTGTTGCTGAGGGTTCTTTAGATTTAGGTCTAGTATCTTTCATTTTATCACTTTCTCTACCCTGACAGTAGAGTACCTCATATAGTTTTGTGCTTTGATGCACAATCCACTCAAGGGACTTGTCACGATCAAATTCATGGACCAATTGAGATATGATGTCTTTCTGTAGCCCATAGAAGTAGGCAGTTTTAAATTCATTAGAATTGGGGTCAAACGATACATCAAAGTGAGAAAATGCTCTTTTTAAGTCTTGTAAAAACTGGCGAGGGGATGTATTAGGCCCAGCAGTGATTGTGCAAGCAACTTTCTTTGCCTTCTGTAATGACTGGAAAGGAGAAAAATGACGCCTAATTTCTTTTTCAAACTCTGCCTATGTCATATTCTGCTGTTCATTTAATCCCCTTATGATGCTGGCCGTCGGAGCATCTAAAGTTAAATGAAAATACTGCCTGTACTGTTCCTTAGGGATCTGGAGGGCTTTAAAGATGTCATGAACCGCTTCTAAGTGATCCTCAATGCAGCATTCCCCTCCTTTTTTAAATGGTTTGATCAGGGCTTTAATAGATTTCATTATCTTTATGGGGCTACTTGTTGCAATGCCTGGAATTGCACTACCTGGTGACTCAACCCTGGTTCCATGTGTATGGGATTGGTGGCGGCCCCCAATGGGAGTATCAAATCCCCCAAGGGTGCTGCAACCAAGTTCAGTCACCGGCCCAGTCACTGGAGCACTAGCTCTTTGGGTAGAAATAGAATTCACCTCCACTCCATTGAATGTAGTACCCTGCCGCCTCTCCTGGGACCTGGGAATGCACATTTGCTGTTCTAAGTCCTTACACTTTTTAAGGAGCCTGTCTGCTTCGTTTTGCAAATAGTTGTTTTCATCACTCATTTTATTAATTACCTCCTGCATGTCGTACATTTGCATTTGGCATTCATTAAATTCCGTATTTCGCTTGTCTCTTTCTTGAAGCATTTTAATCACCTGTTGTTCTACATTTTGGAGGTCACTTTCTTTTTCAAAATTTTCTTTTTGTAAAACTTGCATCTCTGAAACCACCTCATCTCTATCTTGTCTAATGTGGTCCACTAATGCTTTTAAGTGTACCAATTCTTGCTCACTGTCCTCAAACTGTTTCTTGCTTTTGGACAATTGAGCATCAAAATCTCTGCATTTTAACTGCATGTCTTTTTGGCATACATCCAACTCTGTTCTTAACATTTTCTCTTTCTTACTTGCCCCATCTAAGTCAGTCTTTAACCTGTTAATTAGCTGGGTATCATTTTCCTGCATTCACAGGGACCTATTCAAAATAAACCAGATCTTGGCGCATAGCCGTAGTAGACAATCTTTCTCTGCATTTTTATCGGCTGCGTTCAATAACCTTGTAAGACAGACCTGAATTATGCTGCCTTCTGCAAAAATATTGTCTAGTTTTTCTTTCTGCACCGCACCTCACCCTGAATGCGGTCATGCCATTCTGAGGTACTATTTGATGACCACGTCCCATGTGCAAATAACTTTGCCTCTAAATATTGCACTAGGTCTGAGAATGTGGTTTCCCTTTGTGACATTCTGAAATTCGTTTTTAGTGACACACTGCTATTATGAAATGGATTCCCATTTATGTACAGATGGCAGTGTGAGGCACACTTGCCACGCCCAGTAGGTGCTCTGTGATCACTTTCCCGGCCAGCAACGCACCATGAATATGTTGGGTATTTTGTGTAGATTTGGGGCCTAGCGGTATTTTCATACCGCCAAAAATAAAATAATTCAGTAATAATCACTCATTGCATTCAGATTGTGTTAGGTGTTATAGAAATATAGTGGATATGCATTATTTCAGTACACAGATATATTTAGTTAGTATACCTTTTGTTGGTGGTATGCGTTGTTGGTGGTATTTTTGTTGAGCATAATTCCTTTGTTTTATATGTGGCGCCCAATATCCAGAACCCCTTATTTTTGTTTAGATTGTTCGTGTGATCACTAGAGAGACCTCAGGCCTACATTTCAGAAACACCACATTTTCATATGGAGTGCCACCTTGGGCTGTTCTCACTGATTTATCTACACCAGCGAGCGAGCATGTGGTATATCACTAATTTATTTACATTAGTGAACTATATCCAGAAGTCGCTCTTTCTGCTGACTCATTTACCTCCAGTAGACTATGTTGTTATGTTCCATTCAGAAGCCACACACACACTTATACACTGAATGGAACCGTGCACACAGCTACCGCCAAGTCTTATTTTTTTTAGCTACCTTATTCTTTCTGTTGTTTTATCGACATGAAAAAAGACAAATGCACTGCTTAAAACTCTTCCCCATATTACCAGTGCTATAATGGTAGATGCACTAAGAAAAGAGAAAAACAAAAATACACTACACATCTGATTTCAAATATTTTTGTGTATTATAAACAATTGCATTTCAACACCATCTTACCCTTTTTACAGAAATAAATAGAAATTGCACAGCAACAGCATTATCTGTAACAAAATGAGAAGAGATGCGGCAAGAGAATATTCAATTTGCAACATTAAACATGTTGATTAAATCCAGGAATTTCCTCTTCTACTCTGAATAGGTTTCACACACACACACACCACCCCCGCACTCTGCAAGATAATTACCGAGCTTGTTCTGCATGGGAATTCTTCAGGCTGGTCGCCTTCTGGAAATGGCTCAGTGCTCCCTCTTAAAGCACCCCAGCAAGGACGTGCATCTGCCGTCACTCAAGCCAGGGCTTATTGACTGGAATTTCCCAGCCTGTGCAGCAGTGCACTGGGACCTTCTTCTCAATCAGGAAACTCCCCAGCCACACCAGCCAAGTCTTTCTCCGAGCTGTGCAAAATGTCTTCTCACTTTCTTTTCCCCCGAGATTCTTCAGGAAAACTCTGTTACAGCCTACAAAATGAGTTCAACCAATAAAATTCTATCATGTCCTACTCTCCTTCTCTTGAACAATGGCTTGGTTTATACAGTTTAGAAACTGTATCTACTCATTTCCTGGCGCATATTTTGCATCCTGCAAATACTGTGGACAGAGCACAGAGAGAGAGAAAAAAGAAATCTGCACACAGTCTAGTGTGACTTTCAGCCTGCCTCATTTTGCACTGGAGAACACATTACAATATTAAAAGTTAGAATTATGTTAGTACTGTTAATGGTGTTAATTCATTAATTCTCTAATGTGTCTCCTGCAACAGAGGCATTTCAGATGAGAAAAGAAAGAAAAATGTGCATTTTACATGTAAAAAAATTGTTTGCATTTTAGATGTAGAAATCGTTTTTGACTGAATAGTCTGTCTTCATATACATATCCATGTCACACTGGCAACACATGCCTTGCTGTACCACATTATAGCAATACATTAAACCCATGCAGTGGCGCTGCATAAAAATGCTAAATAAAATAGTCTTACAGTCCCCCGGCTAAGCCCCTGCTGGAACTGCCAGACTCCTCCTCCATCATTCGACCTATGAAGCGAGTGTCAGTTTCTGCTTTTGCTACCACCTTCGTTCCCCCTCCAACTCCTTCCTCTGACTCTTACTCTGACAAAGCCCTTGCTAACCTTTAACTCTCCATCTCCAACACTCCTGACATCCTTGCCCCTGTCATGAGGATCTGCATGAAACCTGCCTCCAAGCGTAACACCTAGTATGACTTTGACCTGATCTCCCTGAAATGCAAGTGTAGTGCAGCTCAGTGGGAGTGGCAGGTTTCGAGCACATCCTCTGAAAAACTGGCCTGCTGCCTGCTCCAAAGCCAATATAGAGTCTCCATTGGTTCGAAGAAGATGGCCTTTATCGGAGCCTGCATCTCTGGAGCCACTAATAACACGGCTGAGCTTTTAAAAATCTGCAAGGAACTACAAGGAACTCGCCAATCCTACTGCGTTCTCCATTTCTCCTCCCTCCCTTCCCTGGCCCTCTGCACTGCACTGGCCTCTCACGTCCTTACTAAAACTCAGGACATCCTGTCCTCACTCTCCTGTCCTCACTCAGCTCTATGAAAGTCTCATCCAAACAGGTGCTCCCATGCTCCTCTAGAGCTATCAGGAGAACAATGTCTTCCTTGCTCCAGCCTTGGCGGATTTCTGAAATCACTCCTTTGCCACTGGATCCTTCCCTTCACTCCTCAAGCACTCGCTTGTGCACCCTCCCCTCAAAATGCCTTCTGCTGACCCTTCCTGTCTGGCTAACTACCACCCTATCTCCATTACCCCATGCCCCCTTTTCTATCTGCTTCTTTTCGTCTCATTTGTGGATTGCCGCAGGGCTCCTCCCTGTCTCTGATTCTATTTAACATCTACATTTGGGCACTTGTAAGTCTAATTGTTGCTTCAGCGTCAGGTGCTATTCATATGCTGATGACACCCAGATCCTGATCCATTTAGATCTTGATCAGGCTGAGGTGTCGTCATGTTTGCGGAGGTGCCTGACTGCCATTGGGGAGTTCATGAACCACAATTGGTTAAAGTTGGCCGGAGATAAGACTGAGGTTCTGGTGGTGGGCTGTCCTCCTGACCCCCCACTCTGTGTGTCCTCCTTTTGGCATCCCTCTCTTGGTCTTCTCCCGATTCCAGAACAATAAGAGAAAAACCTGGGTGTTATTCTATCTGCATCACTGTCTATGGATAAACAAGTGACGGCTATTTGTCAGTCTGGCCACTTTCATTTGAAAGTGTTAAAGAAAGTGCTCCCTATGATTTCTGTCGCCCTTCGTCCGCCTGTGGTAGCAGCAATGGTGCTATCCCGGCTGGACTATTGAAACTTTCTTTACCTGGCACAGCCTTAAGGGCTGATCTGCCTGCTGCATCGCTTACAAAATCTTGCAGCCCGCGTTGCTACAAGTACGCCTTATGGGGCTCACATCTCCTCTGTTCTCCGTTCCCTTCATTGGCTCCCGGTGGCCCAGCACATCGAGTTTGAAGCACTGTGTATTGTGCACTTAGAGAAAAGTTCAAACGCTATTGCCCTGCACAGTGTATCTTTGTTCTGCCTCTGCTGATCGGCTCCTTGTGCCTTCCTTCCGGCGTGTGCGGATTGGCAGCGGAGGTTTCTCAATAGCAGCAGTTTGGTCTGGAATAAGCTACCCTTATCCATAAAAAGACTGCCCAATCACTTAGCATTCAGGAAAGCCATTAAAACCCACTTGTTTTAGTGGCATTGGTTGTGGTTGTGTCTTGCTCTCTATCGCCAATATACCCTAGGGGGATCGTGAGCTGTAAATGTTTAGTTAACATAACATAACATAATATAACCCCCTTCCTGGGCAGACTCTTGGAGAAGCTGGCCATCTCCCAGCTCATCCACCAATCTGTTGGTTGTCACCACGACCACGACTCTGGCTTCAGGGCGGCCAGAGGCATGGAAACTGCACCCCTGAACACCCGTGAAGACCTGTTCTCTAATCGTGATTCCAACACCTTCCGCTCTGATCCTTATTGACCTTGCCTTTGACATGGTCAATCGTGCCACCATTATAAATCAGCTCCATGATAGCCTTGACATCACAGACCTGGCTCTGGACTGGTTGAACTTCTTCCACTCTGACCGACCTTCCCAGGTTCAACCAGGCCTTTTTCTCTCCCCCATCTCATTTTCCACCTGCGATGTCCCTCAGGGCGCTATTCTTTTCAACATCTACCTGGCCCCCTAGCCCATTTGATCACCACCTTCTCTCCTTATCTTTAGTGTTATGTGGATGACATGACATGCAGCTCTCCTTCAAGCTTGCCTCCTCTGCCTCCTCCTCTTCCTCTCTACTTCCTGACTGCCTGTCTGCTGTTCTGGCATGGTACACTGCTAACTATCTCTGCCTTAATGCCAGTAAGACAGGGATCCTTCTCATTGGGACCCCTGCTGCCTCCTTTCCACCCACACTCTGGCCACCCTCCATGGGCCACCTCACTTCACACTGTTGTAGGGCAAAAACGTTGGTGTCATCTTTGACCTCAGAGTCATTCTCCATTTCCTCACCTTCCCCTAGAAACTCAATGTCTCCAGAGTTCCGGTCCTCTCCAGGCTGGACTATTGCAACAGCCTCTTCCTCAATTTGCCTGATTCCTCCCTTCGCCCCCTTCAACTTATCCAGAATAGGACTGCAAGACTTATCCTTGGTCTCAAGATAAGGGACTGCATATCTCCAGCCCTAAAATCTCTCCACTAGCTCCTGGTTCCTGCGAGGATCGAGTTCAAGACCCTCTGCATCATCCACAAGGCTGTCTGAGGCCTAGGACCCCACTACATCCAACTCTCTCTCCCTAAATACCTCCCTACTTGAGCCCTTCGGTCTTCTAGCTCCAACTCTATGCAAGTCAGAAGCTTTTACAAGCAGAGAGTGGGGGGTAGATCTCTCTCCACCACAGGTGACTCCCTCTGGAATGGCCTCCCTATCCCTCTAAGACTTGAGCTGGATCTCCAAAAGTTCCAGAAGCTCCTCAAGTCTCTCCTTTTCTCTTCCTTCTTCCTGCTAATGTCCCCGTCTGCCTCATGACTGACGGCCTGGCTCCTTCAGATTCTTACTTGGAAACAGGCCCTCCTTTTCCAGTCTACCCCTGCGCTTGGTCTCCCCCACCACCCACTAAACCTGCACTTGCCCGTCCGAGCCCATTCCCCCTGCACTAGCCTGGCTGGACCTGCATCCTTGAGCCCTCCAGCCCCGTACCTTGCACTTAGCACATGGATCTTCTTTACCCTGCACTCTCTGCATTTCCCTGGCACTTATCCACCTGACCTCCTCTGACACTCACTCTTCCCATGGGCTTTCCGTCCTGACGGGCACTTCTCCCCTCCCCCCTCCCCCGCACTTCTTGTTAGTGCACTTGCACGATCCAAATGTCACAAAGCCTAGTAGGACCATTTTAGTTTTTGTCACCCCTTCCCCCTCTTGTCTTGTTGTGACTTGAAACACATTGTTTATAGGTGCATTATAAATGTCCAACAACTAATTAAAATAAATAAATAATAAACAATCTCTCATCTCCTGCTGTTACCTCCCGGGACAAACATATTTGTCGCTGTACTGTGTAGGATTAGCGAGCACACATAGCAAGTGCCATTAGCCCTCTCTCGCCCCACACGTTTCATTTCCTCATACCACATGTACCCAATGTCATCTCCTGCCCCCCTCGATTCTTTCATGTCATTTGTCTACGCTGAATACACTTCTATTAGTTTGCATACTTTTTTCATTTTCTTTAGTCATGCCACCAGACATTTTATGCAATAGCAACCAGAAGAGAAGGAGAAACAGCAGAAAAGTACAAACCTCCTCACCTTGGAAGCAAGACGACATGGAGCAACACAGGTTCGATCCCCGGGTCCGCGCTTAGAAACCTCTGGGTATTAAGTGCGTTAAATAACCTATCATATCATATCATTCCATGGCATATCTTTTTTATATTTTCTACCATTCCCCCCACTTATTATATGCTAATTTACCTCCTCTTCTATGAGCCTCCTGTATAGTCTTATAGCAAATAAAAGTGTTAGAGATAACTGGTTTTTACGTCCCATCAAGTTAGTCCACTCTCCCCCTCTCCGGAGGGGGAAACGCTGTTGTCTCTGCGAATGACTGACACATTGATCCATGCTCTTCTTTCATTCATTTTTACTGCTGTGGGTATTGAATAAACAACTTTGTGGGGCCCCGTAAACCTAGGTTCTTGCCATTTCCTCACAAAATTCCGAACAAACACCTTATCTCCTGGATAGAGGGGTGTTGATTGTGGGAAGGTGTCCTTGCTGTGTGTACTTGTGGGTGTTGTTTCGTTGGCCAGATGGCTGGTTTGTCACGGAACCTGACGAGCCACGTATATCAAATCTTTGGTGAATTCAGTCAAATATGCCTGGAATTCTTCCCCCAGAACCTGTGCCATTGTGTTAGCATTCGGAATTGTACATGCAGGAGAGGAAGGTGCATGCATTTTCCTCCCATTAACCATTTCAGTCAAATGATGATTTGCGCCAGGTGAGTTACATAATGCAAAAAGCACCAAGGGAGTCAATAAAGCCAGTTGTTGCTCAACGCTGAAGTTAGCTTTGCTAAGCGCTCCTGTAGTAAGCCGTTGAGGCCCTCTACCAGACCGTATGCACAGGGTTCTGCTTCAAGCCAGCGTGAGAAAAAACAGACAACAACAAGCACGTACCTATAGGAGGCACATCTATCTTGCATATTGACATAGTCAATATGCAAGAGCCTGAAGGGGCTTTCCGGTCACATTACACATATTATTTTTTTATGTGTTACCTGTCAGAAATCGTTGATATACCACATGATTCCCCATAAACTCTGCGACCAGGTCATGGAGCCTGGGGACAAACCACCCCTCATTTATTTCTGCTGCCACATGCTTTTTGGGCACCAGGCTGAGAAAATGGAGCAGTTCCAATGCTATTGCCAATAATTTCCTGGGCATCACTGTTTTCCCCATGCTGTTCTGTCTCCATACTAAGCCGGTAGGAGAGAGAGAGCACCCTCTCTGTCCCCATAGACCCTTCTCTTCCTTGGGGGCTTCCCTCTCTATCTCAATTATCTGTACAATGGATAGTGTGTTAAAATGCTCTGTGTTCTCTGACCCTTTATTCCTCTTTTCCCCAACAAGTATCATCTGCACCCTTCCCTCCATGCCTGGGTACACCCTAGTGGGCCCTTCAGCAGATAGGCCACTTCTTTTGCTGCTTTGTCCGCCATGTAATTCCCCTGAGAGATTAAATCCTACCCACCTATGTGGGCAGCACACTTTATTATTGCTACCTCTACAGGGAGTTGAATCCTCTCCTCTCCCACCGTCCTAACCCAGAATGTATGATTGATGTAAAGTAAGCAGAATCTGAAAAGATGTCTCCCACGTTTTCTTCTGCTTTGTGGAACGCACTTATCATTGCTACTAATTCAGTTGCCTGTCATGAGGTGTGTGGTGACAATCTCATTTGGAAGGTAATACAGAATTCCCTGTGCATATGGCATACCACAGCGGCGCCAGTGTGCCTTCGCCCTGGGCATGAATCTATACTTGAAGACCCATTAATGAAAGTTATTTCCCCTCCCTCTATCTCTTCTTCCTTGACTTGAAAGTTCCCTTCCATCCTGTCCACATATGTTGCACAGTTATGCACATATTCTCCTGGCGTGGCTGGCTTTGCGATGAAGGTGGCTGGGTTTACCACACTGTATCGAACAACTTAAATGGCTGGATTTGTCAGTATAATCTCACAACCTGAAGCCATCTGCGTTGTGTAAGGAAGGCCTGGTAACAAACTGTAAAGACAGACACAAGTGATCACAGTTCAAAGGTGTTTATTGAACTTCAATGGGTTCGTTGAATGCCTATCAAAACGTAAATGTAAGAATGGGAGCAAGCTACAAACATCAAATAATAACGCAGTCCTAGTCGTGTCTGTCAAAATTAAAAGGCCTATACTAATAAACCTATTACCAAACCTTACTTCTAAATACAAAATGGTGTGGGAGAATAGTGTATGCAAAAATGAAAAGTGTTCAAAAAATAATATGTTAGGATAGCTGAGCTGTTTGCTTCCCTTATTCACGTTTTCAGCATGGGGCAAGGCATCCAGTTCGAGCTTTGTGCATATTCTGGCTTCTCTGCCACGAGGATACAGTTCAAAGCATAGGTACCAGGGCTTTCTGCCACAGGGACTATTTCTCAATAACAGTCTCTTACTGTAGAGGCCCTGTCGTAACAAAAGCAAGCACCAAAGTTTCTTTCTTATTAGGACTTTCACATGTACAAATTCTCGCTTCCAGTGTTCATCTTGGGTCTCCCTCCTTCAGGTTTGGACCACTTTTTACCATTATGTTCACAATTGCTCTACCTAGTTTGGGCTCTGACCTCTTTAGCATAGTATTTACATTTGGTCTCCCTCATTCAGACTCATACCATGGATCTCCCTACTTCGGACTCGGACTCCGGTTACACAATATTCACATTTGGTCTCCCTCATTTAGCCTCGGGCCATTGATCTCACTTTCTACGTTTTCATCTTGATAACCAAAATCAAACACTTTCGAATGTGTGATGGGTTTTGCTTAAACTGTTGCAGGGCCAATTAGATTCAATTCACACTATGTTCTTATTAATATTTTGCTTTAGTTTCTGTTTTTCTAGGCTAGATACTTTACAGAGATTTCAATTGAGCACCCACGTGGTGACAGACCAATATGTCATTGGTATTATATCTTTCTCCATAAATGTTCAAACATTCATCAGCAATTAAGCTTTCCTCGTGTCTTTCATCCTACAAGTTTCAGTCTTGGGTCTTGCACTCTTTATACAATGTTGCTGTTTGCAACATTGACTTCAACACAGACCAGCCTTGCATCGGTCTACCCAACTCAACGGCTGTGTTGATCTCTCGGACGCTGCTTTGATATTTGGAGCCAGGAACGGTACCACATCGGCAGCTGGTTCTCCCCGACTCAGTCAGCCGTGCAGGAGAGCCCCGGGTATCTCCGACACACAATACAGAATTCTTCAGTTTGGTTTCCTGGCCTTATGCTTTCTAATCTGAAGGGTTCTAGAAAGCCACAGTTTCCCACCAGAAAGGTCAAGGGTCTCTCCCTCCTTGTAGACCCTTCTTGGTTTGCTGTCTTTCTTCCTTCATTCAGCTGCTACTGGGAAAATACTATTCCTTTGTGTGCTTTGCTTCGCTCAGAGTGTGCTCTTGTTCTCCGTCTTTTATCTGTGTAGGGAAGTTTAATGGAAGTCAGGTGTGAGTGAATACCAGTAATGGAAAGAGGGGGTAGAGTTTCTAAATATCCTATCAGGTAGGATGGGGTAAAGGTGTTACAGGGAGAGGGCTACCTTCTCTCACCATCAGGTGTCGCACTCCCACTCCCCGAACACCCGTCACCCAGGTGATACTCCCGCACTAGTCCACCCCCAGGGTCTGGATGGATCCAAAGGCGATGGCCATGACCTGGCCACCTGAGAGAGAGACCCCCGGGGACTAGCGGGAGAGACACCTTCTAGTTTCTCACAGTGGTGAGAGTGCTTTTTGATTTTTCCAATATAGCAAAAAGAGAGTTTTGCACATACAAAACCACTGGACACCCCATGGTAATCGTTGCTGCATTTTCTATAGCAAATGTTGCAGCTGCAAGCGCCTGCTCACAGGGAAAATGTCCCTGCATCACTGGGTCTAAGAGACCACTGTAATAGGCCAGAGGCTTGTGTCCCTTCGGTTTCTTCAATGTGAGGACTTCCGTCATCACTGAGCCATCTGAATGGGAAACAAAGTAGTCTTTTTCCTTATAGTTGGTTGAGCCAACACTGTCGCATGATCCAATGCCTCTTCGAGTTCAGCAAAATTCTCCTTAATTTCTGAAGTCCATTTAATAGGTATTTTCTCTTTCTGATCTTCTTTCAGTGCCTGGAGGAGGGGCTTTGTAAATAGTCGAACACCCATGCCCTGCAATAATTGTACAATCCCAGGAATTACTGCATCTCTTTTCCTGTTTGTGGAGGTGAGATTATGTGTACTGCCTCTACTCTTTTTAGTGTTATCTTCCAGCCTTATGTAGATATAATTTGTCCCAAATATACTACCTCTTCCTGGCAGTATTGTAACTTATCGCTGTCCACCTTATACCATTTGCCAGCCAGCAACATTAAGAGGTGTATTGAGTCTGCCTTGCACTGTTCCTCAGTCACACTGCATACCAACAGGTCATCCACATACTATATCACCGTATTTGGCCTTTGCAAGTTGTTCAAGTCCATTTGGATAACCCTGTTAAATATACTGGGAGAGTCACAATACTCTTGTAGTAACCCTGTGTGTTCGAGTCAGACCCCTATGTACGTGAATGCCATCAGGTACCTGGAGTCTGGGTATATGTGGAGGAAGAGGATGGGTTTTTTTTTAGATCAAATACGGTGAAGTACTTTGCTTTTGGTGGGATGTTGTACAGTATTGCAGCTGGATTTGGCACAAGCAGCCTCTGCAATATTATTCTGGAAGGGGTTGAGGTCTTGTGAGAATCTCCAAGACCACCCTTTTCATTTCTTTATAGGGTATATGACCAGGTTGCATGGAGACGTGGATGTCTGTATTATGCCCTGTTGCCATAGTCCAAGAAGTGTTGTGTGTATGGCCTCGTCTGCTTCGTGGGACAGTGGATACTATTTTGCTCCTGGTAACAATGCTCCCTCTTTCAATTTTATTGTTAGAGCCCTTGCTCTTTTTACCACTCTCCTGTCATGGGGTCCAGTTGTCCACAGTTTCCCAAGTACTTCTATAAATCCTCCTGGTTGTATCTGGCCTCTTTTTTTCACCAGTTGTGCTGGTTGTGGTATTAGTCTCTGTGATACTCTTAAGGGCCAGGGGATCTGCAGCTGGAACATTACTTTCTACTCTTCCTTCTCTCCCCATCTTGAAAGAGCTGTTTGTCAGTCACACCTGTTATAGTCAGTGTTGGGTCAATACAGAGTACTGTATGCCATTCAATGTATCCTAATCTGTTCCACATAGTAACTCCATGTCTTTTCTAGTGATTACTTTTTTGAACTGCAGCAACATTAGTGTTCCTGGGGCAACTTCCTTGTAGCACCGAGGCTGGAACAAAAATTCTGATGCTAGTCGAAATGTCTTTCCTTTTTATCCCTGGTACCCACCCCAGTAGTCTTTGCAATGTGCTGTGGGCATATACGGCCTGCAGGATGGCTGCCACTCTGGCGGAATACATGCCCGGTGTTAAGCACACCATGAGCACACCATGCCCTTTTCTGTAAATAAATCATTGCATTTAGCTTGTTCAGTATGTCCCTCCTCGGTATGTTTATGGGAGAGTCTTTTGAGTACAATAGGGGTACTACAAGATGGTGTGTCCCTATCATCAAAGGTATAAAATGTGTCACTGGAACCATAAAGATTGCCCCACAGAAGCACTGCATGTCCATTACTTTGTTTGACAGTTGGAATCCACCCTCTTTTATACATGAATTGGTGGCTCCTGTATCTATCAGGAAAGAGAACTCTTCCTGTCCTATCTTTACTGATAGGGTTCCTCTTCTGGGACTTCAGTTACTGCTAGTACTGGACACACACACACTTCCTATGGGCTGTCCTATTTGTATGTTATGTTTGGTGTGAATGGGAAAGGATTCCCTCCCAGAACACTTACTCCGGTGTAGGGGGGTTCCACATTCTGTCCCACCAACATTGTATTTTCTGGTGCCTGTGCGGTTGCTTGTAGTATGCTCTGAGATGTCCCCTGGACCCTGAACTTCCCTGCTGATCTTTGAGGCTGTACCTATGGGGGTTGGATGCTGCATTTGTCCCTACTGTGTTTGTACTGGTTTGGGGCTGTGTCTGTGGATTTTGGAACTGTTATGACTGGGCCTGCTGTATTATCAAGCCTTGCTGTTGTGCTACTTGAAATGCTTGTGGTGGCTTCCCAAAGGGACATATACGCGCTTAAATGCCCTTGGTTCACACATATGAAACATGGAGTGAGGAACTGGAACTCTGCACCTCTATATTGTAATTGTAATTGGTTATTTATAACGTGCTTAATACCCAGAGGTTTTTAAGCACGGACTTGGGGATCGAACTTGTGTTGCTCCGCATCATCCTGCTTCCAAGGCGAGTGCATTGCTCCTGAGCTATCCTCCACCCTTTACCCCATTGTGAGTAACCTCTCACTTGTGGATAATGTCCCATGGGTGGGTATATCCTCCCATGTGGATAACGCCCCTACAGTTGAACCCCCACCCCCTCATTGTGGGGCATAATGCAGCAGCACATATTCCCCTTGCTGGGGCACATTCTGTACTGTGAACCCTCCCTGTTGGGTGGGGGCCACTGCAGCAGCATTAGGTATGAGCAAGGCCCCTACCGTTGCGAATTTAGCAAGCTTTTTCTGTACTAACTTCTTCTCTATGCCTGTTCTCTGCATGTTTGGTTACCTGTCTCTCTCTCTCTTTTGCTTCCTCTTACAACAGTGTACTATGGGAGCCAATATTTCTGGCCACCCCCTTGCCTCTATTTTGTCTAGGGAAGCCTGACCACCCAAGGCGAGTCCTTTGACCAATATATGGTAAAATAGAGGTATGTAATCATCCCAAGGTTTTTGCATCTCTGATGTCCAGAGCTTCTGGACCTACTGGATATATTCTGCGAGACCCTCATCTGGCTTATAGGTCATGCCAGCCCCTAAATATGAGCTGTCCAGATACATGCTACTTTCCGCACATGGGCACAGCCATTGTTAAACAGTGCTCCATTCAGTGCATTGGTGCTTATTTCTACCCCATTGCACCCCACTTGTTCCCATATTCGGTCCTCTTACTCTCTGATTATTGCTGCAAATAAACTTTTCATGTCCCCTATTGCTAGCATCACACCTGCTGTTTCTTTTTCGAGTGTGTATATGTCCACTTGCTGGCCCCCCGCCATGAGGGAGGGCAAGCTGCAAATAAGATTTTCTCTGTCCTTTGTCTGCCATGGTACAGAGTGTGTGTCTCCTCTTCCCTTCTGCAACAATGACTTTTGCGTTGTTCAGGGCCCTGTTTCCTGCCTCCCTCTCTTTGCCTCTGCCAGTCCTATCCTCACTTTCCCCCTCTGGCTGTGGAGGATGGTACATCAGTTCCTACTTTTCTCCCCTTGGTCTCCTTTCCTTCTCTGCTTTCGCACCCTTCCCCTTTCCTTATCTGGTGTCCACTGTTAATCCTCCTCGCTGGCCTCCTCTTACTCTTAGTCTTTGTCGGACACAACAATGTCCTAGTACCATGTTTCCGTCCCTTCCTTCCCCCCTCTCGTGCTCCTCATTATCTAATTTATTATCCTCCCTGATGTCCACCCTTGTCCTTCCTCTGTGTCCCCCTTTCTCTCTCCTTTCTCTGTACCTGATTCTCTATTACACTCTCTGCTTCATTGAACAAAGCGTCCATCTGTTGTCATGCGTTTTTTCTATATTCGACAGATAATTCTTGTCTCCCTTGTCAAGATTCTACCCCTCCGCCTCCCGCGTCTCGTCTCCCTGTATTTTTTTCCCTTTTCCGCTTCATCTCTGTCTGGAGACACACACTGTCTATTAGTATGCTGCAGGTCTTAATGCTGGGTATGCTCCGTAAGGTGGAGGCGGGGCACTGGGCTGTTCTGTCACACCGTCTGTCTTATTGCCCTGTTTTGAGGGCTCATCCCTTTTCTCTTCGTAGATCTTGCATAGCCCCAGAATATTTTGTCTGCTCTTAAGATTAGAACCTTTGTACTTTATTAATAGGTATGAGAACAAATGCTCTATTATCTTATTATCCAAAGTTCCCTCCCCTGGCCATGCATGGAACCACTGTCCTGCAGTGTCCTGAACCCATTGAAAATTATATTATATTATGCTATCATGATACTGGGGCAACATTTCACACATGTGATCGAGGGGACAATCCTGAAAAGCCATTATCCAATCTTCTCGCCTCTCTCCCCTGTTGTGTTTCTATGGCACCTTGACCTTTTTCTATTCACCCTTGTCCCCTTTGCTCCCTTTTTCCCTGTTCACCCCCCACTCTCACTTGCCTTTCAGACATGCATACTTACCTATCTTCCTCCTTACGCCCTATTCACAATCTCTGGCCCTCTCCATAGACCTGCCCATGGACACCCACCATGCACATATGCCCTCTCTACAGGCCTGTCCACTCACTCTATGTTAGTATACCACCGGCCCTCTTCACAGGCCCACCTTTACCTACGTTAATGCAAGTGGATGCCAGTCCATGTCCTTCCTCCAGGCTGGTGTCCACTGCTACTATGGCAAGCTCATTATTATACACCCGGTACCTTGGGCGCTCACCCTCTCACTGCGGTCGAAGCCACAAAAACGAACAAACACTAATCACTGATAACTGATCACCATAAGCGTTCTGACAATTATTATTATTATTATTTTTTGTTACACGCCATAGTCCGCAGACATTAAGGTGCACATCAGCACAAGGACATTTCCGTACCAACGGGACACAACACATTTTAGAATGCAACGGGAAGCTGGTTTACTTATTCAAAGAGTAGGGTTTTCAGGCATTTCCTGAATATCAGAGGCCTTTGTTCCATGCGTAGATCTGCTGGGAGGGCATTCCATGTCTGGGAAGCTTGGAACAGGAACAGTCTGCCATTGGCCATTGTTCTCTTAGCACAAGTGATATTTACTATTCTATATGTCGTCAATGAGATATCAGAAGTAATCCAAAAAGGTGCATACACCAGGCAAGATGTAGCACTGTTTATTACAGCTGGGCAAACACAAAGAAACAGCATAGTGGAAAAGAACTGGTTGATAGGAGCTGACAACACCGCCCACTGTGGTCAGATCTTTTATATGGTTAAAATGTTATTTGTATAGTCAGAAACAGTTGCGATTAGTGTTGCAAAATATTAGACATCCTACTAAGCTGATTGGTGGGACTACATCAGTCACCTATAGCTATACATATAACCGTCAAAGGTGTTCATCACCTCCCCTGTGGTGCCACATTTCTACCACTTCACCCCAAGAATTACTTTTTATTTGTATTACACAATCGTGCTGACCTCCGGAACTTTATTATTCTGCCATTGGTCAGCACACATACAAAAACACGAACATCAGGAGCCTGTTGGAAGGGAGACATTCACACAGCACCCAACCAATTATAATTATTATAATTGTCCTTTATAACACACTTAATACCGGGACCAGTTTTTAAGCACAAGCACGGGATTAAAACCTGTGTTGCTATGCACCGTCTTGCTTCCAAGACAAACGCGTTGGCCCTGAGCTATTCTCCCAACCTGGATCATCCCCTTGTCCCACATCCTTCTTCCCAGGCACAACTGTCAAGGCACAATTTGAAACTGCTGATCATACTTTGCCTTCCCGAACATTTTTTATGAGTTTAATTCTCCCCAGTCAGCGAGCGCCTGAGAGCCTGGCTGGCAGGCCTTGTACATATCTGCTGGTCCCTCTTCCCAGCGACTACTGTCTCCTGGGAACAGTCATCTGGCATCATTATTCCTGCACCCCATTGCCACAGAGCGCTCGTGCAATTTTATGTGTGCCCGCCATGCAGCGCCTGTCAGTGTTAAACCCATGTGATTTACTTACCTGAGGTTCTCACCTCATACTGGCGGCTAGCTTGTTCCCCTGTATTATATTACCATATTTATCTCATACTCCTAGCCCACACTCATATCCCCCCTTGAGGACCCTCACCCCAATCGTATCTCCCAACTTCTCAAGCTACATGTGTGCCATAGACACCTTTAGTACAGCTGTCAATGATATTGTGTCCCGTCTAGGGATTCCCGGTCCAGCACCCATCATTCCTGCAGCTGGTATGTACGCCACCCCTTGACAGCACTGAATCAGAACCTGCACTGCAGGGCAATGAAATCTTTTTGAAGGTTTGAAGCCCTGAGTTGATTCAAAGAAGTGGTGGGAGACCCTTTGTTTTAAGGCAAACGTCTATGGATGGAAGAGGGAGGGGGCAGCAGAGAGGTGGCGATAATGGGGGGAGGAAGGGTCACGCCGTTGCTTGACCTTTGGTTTGCAGTGTTCAATGGATCTTTATGTATTGTGTGTATTGTGGCCAGACTAGATATTGCTCAGAATAATAAACAAATGGCACCAGTTTAATCCCCAGCAGATCTATCAAAACAAAATATGAAAAGAAACCTTTGACCGAAAAGGGCATGCTAATTACCAAGATAATCATTGACCCACATCATTTTAGAACAGGGTCGTTATTGTTATCTGTGAAGGATCTGTGTAGGGATCTCTGTAAAAATGCAATGTTCCTACATGAAGAGTACAGGAAGCTAATCCATCTATGACAGGTGACAGTAACATTTTCATTGTTAATTAGTGTATCTTTTCTCTTACTGAATTTTTTGTTGTTGTAAGTAACAGTAATTGGGCAAAACGAAATTCAGTACTTTGAGCAAGACCTTACCTTAAATTCAATACACTTTGTAGTTGCCATTAATCATCTGGCTGCAGTCACTTTAATTGAATCCATTGGCAAAGACAACAGATTTGGCTTTTGTGTAGGCAACGAAAAAGCATTTGCCAGGCACTGTCATAATGGTACGGCCTGGCCATAGGATGCAACAGCTGGAAAATAGTGTGATTATCTAGGCATATGAGTGTCTGGCATATGTCTATGTTATACCTATACACAGGCCAAAACTGTTCAGTTTGTCATTGTTGTTTAGAAAGAGCTTCGGTGCAAGGAACATATATAAATAAAGTGGTTGAAGGTACACTTGTTAAAGACATTTATATTAGACCTGTAGCACTTTTGCAGCTGCAATTAAGCAATTAACTCTTAACTCTCATCGGACTACTTAGAAATAACACTGACAGGCCACGTTTGATCTTACTGCTTCATAGAGCTCGCTCAAAGACATCCAAAGAGGATGTATTTTGGGCAGGGTAGGGAGGGAGGAGCCGGTATTAGGTAGGAATTGCCATGGGAACCAAAAGGTCCATGGGCAGTGAATGGGTTGGTAAAAGAGTAAACCACACCCTCAAAATGTGTGTCGTTTACTCTCTTTCCTAACTTTAATTGAGTGCAATGCTTTCAGTTTATAAGCACTACGTAAAAGCCACAAAAAAATGGACTTAAGTAATACGACTGTACAATCAAAGCTCTGTGATTCGGTGTCCCTCTGGTCATCACCCCTCTGTTCCTTGGCTGCTGTCCCATCTGTTCCTTGGCTGTTGTCCCTCTGTTCTTTGGCTGTTGCCCCTCTATTCCTTGGGTGTTCTGGTGATGCACTTTTCTCTGGTCCTTGGCTCCCTTGGCTCCCTTGGGGTATACTCCACTGATCCATCTCTTGACTGGTCCTTGACTCTCTGGTGACTTGCTGTTAAATGGAAGTTGAAGCGAACAGCTTCTATTTTCTGTGTGCTGTGTCTGTTTAAAGTGCACTTTGAAAGCCTCAAATTCCCCCTTGTGCATGATGTGTCAATGCAATTAAGCTTGCCATTGATTTGAGAATAGCTGCTTCAAAATCACTCTACCTGCCATCCTAACTGAAAATATGTGGCGCCACACAACCTGTGCACCAAAAAAAAACAGGTTTCTAAATGGAACATACACCATCTGAATGCACATATATGCACTCCATTTCCCTAAACACCAAACTAACTCACCACAGATACACCAACACAACCACCCACACTCCTTAGGCACCACTCTCACAGACACACAGGCAACCACACCAACAAGTTTGTTTCTCTATTTATAGAGTGCTCCAAACCTGGAGATATATGGGTGCATTACAAGAATTTTCAGTTTCTTAGTTACATTGCATACATTTAGTAATTACATTAAACAGACAAGTTGCATGATGGGTTTGCATCACATAATACGTTGGTACATAATAAAATATAGAATATATACAGCAAGAGATATGCAAAGATATAGATTCAGACCGGATACCGTTTACACAGATCGCAGTGTCCGAGAACTGTGTGAAGTCTTTGGAAGTAAGCCACAGTTTGGAATATTTCCTAAAGTTGTAGAAGGATTGGTCTGCTCTTAAGGTGGTAGGTAGGGAGTTCCAGAGTTTGACAGCCATAACGGGGAAGCTGCTGCCGCCTGCTCTTTTCAGTTTGGACCTAGTGACTCTTAGGCAGAAGGAGTTAGCAGTTCTCATTGGTCGTGTGGAGTTATTTTTGATGAATTTTTCCGTGAGGTTTTGCATGGCTGAATTATTGAGACATTTGCGAGTCAGGGAGATAGTTATAAGATGGATTCTGTCCTTGATGGAGAGACAATTGTTATGACATGTAATCACTGAGATATGCTGTCCTCAGGAGATACTCAGGAGATACTTATTTGTAGTTTATTGATAATGTATTTACTGGTGCTTAGGTACAATGCATTGCAATAATCGAGTTTTGAGAGTATTAGAGCTCTAGCCAGAATAATGCAGCTTTCTGTGGAGAGAACGGGTTTACAGGTGTGGATCAGCTTACAGGTATAGGCTGTTGCTGATGCCGTGGCATTAACTTGCTTGTGCAGGGTTAAGGCAGAATCTAGATAAAAACCCAGGGCTTTTACCTCCTTAGCTACCTTGATGTCAGAGCCGTCAATGTTTAAGGAGAGGTAGTGATTGCACAGTTTCTTCAGGTTGGCAGGTGCACCTAGAAGCAATAACTCAGTCTTCCCATCATTTAGGCAAAGGCTGTGTCAGGCCATCCAGGCCTGAATGATGAGATAGATTGTGTTAACCAATGCCAAGTCTTTGTCCTGTCAAAGCAAGTGTCATAGTCACCTGTCAAAGGTATGAGGATCTGGGTGTCATCTGCATAATTAGTGTAGGTGACACCCAGAAGATCCAAGTCATCAAACAATAGTTTGGTAAACACATTATACATCGTCGGTGATATGCATGATCCCTGCGGTACTCGACCTGTGATTGGAATTGGGTCAGCTGCTGCTGATGGTGAGAAAACTCTCATGGATCTGTTGGTTAAGAAAGATTGTATCCATGCTGTTGCTTCTGTGGAGAAATGGGTCGCTAGATACAGATGTTTACAAAGCACTCCCTGATCAACCAGATCAAAAGTGGCTGACAAATCTAATAGGAGTAAAAGGGCAGGTTTTCCTTTGCCTTTCAGATCATCAATCTAGTTCTTCAAGTCAATCAGAGCAGTTTCAGTGCTGTGTTTGGGTCTGAAGCCAGGTTGCCAAAGTCCTAGTAGCTTGTTAGTCTCTAGGTATGATTGTATCTGGTTATAGGCTGCTTTATCAATGATCTTCAATCGGAAGGGCACAGTTGTAATAGGTCTATAGTTTGTTGGAGTGCTAGGATCCAGGAAAGGTTTCTTTAAAAGTGGGAGTATCTTAGCAACCTGGAGTGCACATTAACTATCGCTCCAGACAGCTCACAAAATATTTAAAACCTTCAACGCATATAGATCTTCAGATCTGCCATAACATTGTAACAAAGCAATCTTGCCCTTGTCCGCTGCTACTGCATTAATCTCCTACCCAACTGCTTGCAGATCCTCAAGCTCCTAGAAAGTGAGAAAATGGCAGCAGGTGTGCTATAAAAGACGCAATAACATATAATGACAGGACATAATAGAGTTTCACTCATCCTCCTGTGGGGTAGGACTCTGCATGGCCCCAGCAGCTTCGGTGACTCACAGAAATTGAGGAGATGATGAATGTAGGCTCTGCCACGGATAGTGTACCAAAGATTCTAGTGTAGCAGGCGGACTAGCTGCTTAGACAATATATTTGCTTGTCAAACCAAGTGATTTAGAACTGATGGAGGGCCAGTGCACCAACAATGAAATTTGAAGTGACGGCTGTAGGGTCCACTAACAGAGGAGCACAAGTGTACCCTTTTTCCTACCTACTTAAATCTGTCCCATTGCAAGGGTGGCATTTTTTTCAAATATTGTTATTAAATAAGGGGCCAATTATTGGAGTTAAGTCAGAGGGTGAGTAAATAAGTGACCAGGATCACAAACTTTGGCTAAAGAGTGACGTGTGGATTTTTACCCACTCTGGGAATTTGACCACATACCTCCAAGCTTTACTTGGTACAAATCTTTAAGGCCTACAATGATAATGTCTTATAGAGTTTACTTACAAAACTCACAAATTGCATAGTAAAGCCACATGACAACATGTAAATCCTTAGAGGAACAAGTTAAGCCAAAAGAACATCATTGTGGCTTTCATTTTCACATCCTTAATGGTAAGCTATGTAAGACAATGCCAACCTTACAAATCTTTTCAACCCCATTGTACTTTCAGTGATTAAGACATGCAATACAAGAAGTGGCAGTCAAGTGGAGACTGCAGTCGGCAGAGGCTGTTTTCCTGGAGCTGTCTGTGGCCAAAAGCAGCGAGTGCAGAGCGGACAACACGAGACTCCGACCCCGCGAATACAAGGCCAGGCACGCCCCGCTAAGCGGCTGTTAAGTGGCAGTCAAGTAGAGACTGCAGTTGGCAGTCTGCGGTGTGCAGTCGGCGGGAAGGACACTGCTGTCCTGATCACAGTAAGGTGGGTGAGGCGGGCTGCTCTCTCTTTCTAAACAAGGTGTTGATGGTCCGTACTCAGGAGGGCGAAGAAGGGCTTAAAGGAAGCAGCTAACTCTGGCCAGCTCTCTACTACAGACAATTGGCAGATGAGAATTTAGGATTAAATAAATTAAAGGTTAAAAGAAGCGCTACCATCTACTGAGCTTGGCCACTCCAACGACAGTAACGCTGGCGGGTGCAAAGATACTAGCACCCGACAAAAGTAAAATCTCAAGTTTTTTCCCCCCTCATACCTCTAAATCCTTTAGCAAAGTTATCCAGACAAACAGTTTGGATTTGGAGCTGGCTCTGCCGGGGAAGCAGCTTGAAGAAGATATCATCTGTGAAATCTCGGCCCCCGTCTTATTGGAAGTCGAGCTCATACTGAGCATCTCACATCCCACCATTGGGATGAGTTTGAAAATGGAACTGGGTGCGTGTGACACAGTGTTGGACAGACTGAGCATGTCACCAGGTCTGTTAAATAACCTTGACACCATTGGTATGCAGAAATCAAGTGTTCTGGGGCAAGAGGATGGGCTGGAGGGATTGGTTAGGGAGGACCACGCCTCTCTCCCATTTCATGGGAAGTGTCATCATGCAAATATCCAACTGACTCGAGCGTAAGGTCGTTGGCGGCCTTAGAATTGTTCCCCAGTCATTTATAGGACTTTATGACATGGTGGCTTACGAATTCAGGGCCAGTAAAACATCCCTGAATGAAATTCGCTCCATATTGTTGGCCTCAAATATCACTCCCTTGGGGGTCTCTAAGGATTCGATTTCGCCAGCCCTGGCCAAGGACTCAGAAAAGGTCTCCTACTCAGGGTCCCAAAATGATCATGTTGGTCCTGATGTTAGTTTCAGTGATTGTCAGTACCCCGTTCCCTCCACAGCCCACGACATAGCAGCACCTGCAGCTGGTTGGGTTATTGGGCAAATAAAAGAGTAAAACAACAGGAAAAGTCCCATTCACCAGACGAATAGTGGGTCTAGGAAATACCTAAGAACGCTGTCCAACGTTATGAAAGTCAACACCCAACTACAATAACATTGAAGAAGGCAGGAGGGTCGTATATCATTAACACAAATAGCCTAAGAGGAAATTCATATTCCTCTACAAGATGCATCTTAGGCAACACAATGGTGTCCAATTTCAGAAAGCAGAAAGAAAAACTAAGATCAATGGTGGCTAAGGAAATAGCTTGGTAGGAAGTGGACAGAAAGAAACGTGAGAAAATAGGGGGTTGTCCTCCATCCCCGAGTTGGAGGCCGACCTCAATCTCATGAATAGTAGTAACAAGAGGACACCCGGCACAACACCCGATGGGACTAGGCAGCAGGGCTGTGTAGCAACTCCAAGGACAGACGGAGAAGGCTCATATCAGAAGAAATCCTCCTCCATGAGAGGCTGTGATCACCCACTATGTAAAGATAGGGGCCATTTGCTAGGCCGATTGCCGACTACTGCCTTGGCGAGACAGGGCTTAGTCTATAGGAATGCTTTGTTAAGTCCTCTAAAACCAATACCGTGTTCGATGAGCAGCTTAATGTTCCATTAAACAGGGAAAAATTCCTGTCTCCACTCCCCTCTATACCATACTTGTCCTGGATCTCAACTGCGGACATAAAATTCATCCATCTTTTCGACAGAGCCCACTAGGGCAGAAGCACTGTCCATTTTGCTTCTAAACTGATTGAACATTTTGCTCATAAGCACCAAGAGGACATTCTACTTAAGGGCTTTGAAAGTTACTATTTCAACAAAGGGTCGAACAGGAGGAATATCGTCAGCATAATTTAATTGAACACATTGACATTTCTATTCTATGGGGGAAATTGGAGACGTGGGGAATCAGCCAGGGCCTGCTGGGAACGATTCCGCTGATCTTTATGAATAATTCTCTTCAAGTGAGATTAAATATTCGGGGAGTTCTGCCTAGTTCTATTCCTTTTACAAAAGGAGTGTGCCAGGGGAGTTTACTAGCATGGATTCTCTTGAATCTCTACTTAGCAGATTTGTGGATAGACAGTGTATCCTGGAATGGCTATACTCCGAGATGGGGGACCCCAGGGGTGAATATCATTGCCTGTACCGACGACCCATTGCTTTTAGATTAGACCCCAGCTGGCTTACAAAGTCTTCTGCACGGAGTACAAGAGTGCCCAGCAAAGAATCACTTAGAAATTAACCCTCATAAATCATATGCAATGACATTTCCACCAAATGTTAATCGCAGTCCTATACTTGGAAAATAAATCAGATAGGGGTTGAACAAGTTTCCTCCATAAACTATTTGGATTAGCTGATTTCATCGAAAAATACTTTTCCATTCACAAAAAGAGAAAATGGAATAAAAAATCTACCCAGGTATCATGCTGATGAAGGTATTGAAAAATGACCTCTCTGCCTTCTCATTGTTGCCATTGATTGAACTATTCAAGCTAAAGATTACGGCAATGGTTTTGTATGGGTGTGAGCTGATTCCATTTGTTAACTGAAGATTTGTGGACCGATTGGAAGGAAACATTTGGAAGGCAGTCTAGGGCCTCCCAAAGTCCAACCCTGTAAGTGTAATCAGACTGGAATTTTATTTATTTATTTGTAACGCGCTGAAGCCTACAGGCATCTGGGCACGTACATGGAGACACAGACAGACAACAAAAAGATACGGGATGTCAGATTCATTTTTGCCATGGACTAGTCATTTATTTAAACAAAAGAGATTTCAGTTTCTTCCTGAATGTCTGGTAATTGGATTGTAATCTTAGGGAGCTGGGAAGTTCATTCCATATAGTTGACGCTTTCCTAGCAAAGGAACGACCAAGTCCATTTCCTTTATTTGCGCGTGTGATTTTAACCAGTCCTTGAGCTTCAGTTCTGAAGGCCCGACCTGGTTCATATCTGATTATTTGTTCCATCAGATATGCTGGGGCAGAGCCATAAAAGCAGTGGTGAACGATGGTCGTTGCTTTAAAGGCGATGCGGTTATCGAAGGCGAGCCAGCGGGGAGTCTTTCTATAGTCAGTGATTTGTTCTCTTCTTGTTCTCTTCTTGTTTTCATTGCAATTCCTGGTTTTACTCTGACCTAGCTACACTTAAACGTAACTGTAAAGTGGCTGAGAGGAAATGGAGGGCTTCTTGTTCATCCTTGGACAAACTGGCCTGTTGCCTGCTCTAAAGGCAATACTGACTCTCTGTCCTCACCAAGAAGAGAGTCCACATTCAAGCCTGTGTCTCTGTGGCATCTAACAAATCCACGGTACTCTTTAAAATCTGCAAGGAGCTGGCTAACCCTGCTGCAGGCTCTACCCCTCCTGTTTCCTCCCAGGTTCTTTGCAATGCCCTTGCTTCTCACTTCATCTCAAAAACCCAGGACATCCTGTCCACCGTCTCCTCCCCTACCCCTCCTCTCCCCTCTCCGCCTGTGCTTGCTGACCCTCTTTCAGCCACTCCCTTCCACGCTCCTTCTCGTCCTTTCCTCTTTTCTTCCCTGATGAGGTCACTAGACAAGTCTGATCTATTTATCTATTTATTTATTTATTTATTTATTAACATTTATAAAGCGTGCAGCAGCCCAAAGGCATTGTGGCGCTGTTCAGGCAGCATACTTAGTTACATAAAAAACATACTTGGTTACAAAATCAGTACAAAAGGGAGGGAGGTGGAGGAGGGAGAAGTGGCAGTATAGGGGGGAGAGAGGGTGACTGTGTTAGTTGAATAGGGCAGTTTTTAGAGCTTTCCGGAAGGCTAGGAGGGAAGTGTCTGCTCTGAGTGTGTTAGGTAGGGCATTCCATAATTTTGGGGCAATGTGAGGGAAACCAATCCCACCTGCTTTGGCTCTCTTAATGGGTGGAATGCATAGTTGGTTAGCATGTCAAGTTCTTATAGGACATGAGGAAGGGGCTCTGACGATTTTCTCTGATAGGTATGGCGGGCTGTGAGCGCTAGGCACTTGTGTGTTAGGGTGAGCATCTTGAAGGTGATCTGTTCCTTCACAGGGAGCCAGTGAGCAGCACGTCTTGCCTGTGCGATGTGGTCTCTTTTAGGAATATTTAGGGCTGCGCTAAGGGCATTATTCTGGATGACTTGGAGTGTATTTAAATTTTTGGCCGAGGTGCCCACTAGAAGGACATTGCAATAATCTAGTTTGGCCCCAATGGTGGCTCTAGCTATTAAAAAATGATTCTGTTTGGATAGGAAGGGTTTAACAGCATTTATTAAATTGGTGGTGTGAGCGGAGGTGGAGGTAATGGTGCTAACCTGTCGCGTCATGGACAGAGTGGAGTCTAGGTAGACCCCACGTGTCTTTACAGAAGAGGAGACCGGGATGATGGAATTATCAATGGAGAAGTTGCTATATTGTTTACCTAGTTTGGATATAGTTGCTTTTGGGCATATGAGAATGATCTCAGTTTTATCTCTATTGATACATAGCCCATTAGCAGTCATCCAGGCTTGGATGGTGGCATATAACAGATGGAGTGTTGTGGCGTCTTCCTTATAATAGCCTGAGAGGGGTAGGAGCACTTGCGTATCATCGGAATAGTTTGTGTATGCTATGCCGAGGGTGTCCAGTTTGTCAAAGAGCGGCTTTGTGGACAGGCTGTTAAGAGTAGGATCCGTGCATGGACCCTGCAGGACTCCGCAGTGGATGGTCATTGAAAGCCTCATCCAAACAGGTTCATCCCTGTTCCTCCAAAACCATCAAGGACCACATTGATACCCTTGCTCCAACCCTTGTTGATTTTTGCAACCACTCATTTGCCTCAGGATCCTTCCCTCCCCTTTGAAGCACTCCCTTGTGCATCCTCTTATCAGGAAACCCACAGCTGGTCCTTCTTGTCAAGCTAACTGTCGCCCAATTTCCGTTACTACATTTCAGGGCAAACTCCCGGAAAAGCTTGCCATCTCTCAGCTTAAAATTCATTCCGACGATTCTGTTGGCTGTCTCCATGACCACCAGTCTGGATTCAGAGCTGTCAGAAGCACGGAAATTGCTCTCCTGAACATACGTGAAGACCTGCTCTCCAACCTTGACTCTAACATTCCCTCTGTCCTCATCCTACTCGATCTCTCTTCTGCCTTCAACATGGTCAACCATACTATCCTGCTCAACCGTCTCTGTGATAACCTGGGTATCACTGATCAGGCTCTGGCCTGGCTGACCTCTTTCCTCTCTGATCGACCCTCCCAGGTACAACTTGGGTCCTTCCTAGCATCTATCTCCCTCTCTAGCTTTGGTGTTTCCCAGGGGTCTAACCTCTCGCCTTGGCTTTTCAACCAATACCTGCCAACTATTGCCCACTGCATTGCCATTTCCTGCTCAGATTTCCAGTGCTACACTGGTGGCATTTAACTCATTTAAGGCTGCCCTCGGCCACCTCCTCTCCCTCTCTCATCTCTGATTGCCTAACTGCCATTCAAGATTGGTGTGCCCGCCAACAATCTTTGTCTGAATGCCAGCAAGACGGAGATCCTCCTCATTGGCACACCTTCACCATTCTTTCCCCTCACTCTCTGGCCGGCATCCCTTGGCCCTCCTCCTACCCCCACCTGCGAGGCTAAGAACCTCAGAGTCATCTTTGACTCCACTTTCCTTCTCTGCCCACATCTCTGATGTCTCTAAAAAGTCAAACTTCCTACTGCACTTCCTCAGAGGTATTCTGCCTTTCCTCTCCTCTCCTTCCCCCAGAAGCTCACTGTCTCCCAAGCTCTGGTTCTGGCTAGATTGGACTATTGTAACAGCCTCTTTCTAAATGTACCTGCCTCTACTCTCTGACCTCTGCAACTAGTCCAGAACAGGACTGCAAGACTTGTCCTTGGCCTCAAGCCCTGGGATCGTATCTCTCCAGGTCTGAAATCTCTCCATTGGCTCCCAGTGAATGCAAGGATTACATTCGAAACCCTCTGCATTGTCCACAAGGCTGTCTGGGGCTTTTGGGGCCAAAATACCTTCAGCTATCCCTCAGCAAATATCTCCCTTCTCAAGCTCTTCGCTCCTCTACCTCTAACTCCCTCAGGTTCTTTCGCTTTTCAAAGAAACGACCTGGGGGTAGTTCTCTGTCTTCAGCTGGGGCCTTCCTCTGGAACGGGCTCCCTGCCCCTCTAAAGCTTGAGGAGAACCATCTCTGGTTCCGGAAGCACCTCCAGACCTTCCTCTTTGCTTCTGTCTTCACCCCCCTTTCTCCTGATCTTTTCTTTCTTGGCACCGTGCACCTGGCCACCCTCTGTCCTCCGGGCCCAGGTACCTGCTCACCCTGCCACCCCTTGCACTGGGGTCTGTATCTGTACCCATACAGTCCCCATCCCCTTTTTTCTTCCTGCACTTATCAGACCTATCCTGTCTGCTGCCTTAAACCCAGCACTTGCCACTTGCTAGCTGCACTACCACTGTTTGTTGCCTTTATTATTTATTTATTTATTTATTATTATTTATCTGTTTCTCCTTTGCTCCGCACTTTCCACTTCTCTCCCCTTCCATGCACTTTTCCCCTCCCCCTCTCCCATGCACTTGCGCGTTCTCAATGTCACTGGTCCTAGTAAGATCGTTGTTTTGTTCTCCCCTGTTCCCCTCCCTTGCCTTGTCGGGCTCTGAGACACTTGTGTACAAGCGCGATAGACATAAAATATCATGTCATTTATATCATAACTCCTTTTGGTCAAAATTTCATGAAAGGTGTGAGGGCTACCTAAAATTGATTTCGCTGGATAATTCTGAGAGCGATTATTTGAAAAATCTGAAGATAATTTAGTGGAATAGAAATATGGATTATGAAGATGTCAAAAGACTAAAATTAAACAAAGATAACCATCATTTATTTCTTCTCATGGAAAGCCTTAGATTATACCTGCAAAGATGTTCATCAAAAAAACACAGGGACTTATATTTTAAATTTGGTCTGAATGCTCTGCCAAAACTGGAAGCCATAGGTCCAAAAATTGCTCTGCCACGTGCATTGCGTGGTTGTCGCGCGTGTGCGCTGGCTCCATTAGAATCCCTTTCCCATCTGGTATTAGGGTGCCCATACTTTATGAACCACAGAATCTGACTTTTGGGGGGGTTTATTCATATGACATCCCGCCTCCTGACTCAAAGTCTTTGGGAAAGGCTAATGTTAACTTCTAACCAGGCATTAATAATAGCTCTGTCTAAACTGTTAGAAGATACATTTGGGGAGATAAATAACAGAATGTTACAGGGAGAGGCTGCCCCGCAGGGAGGTTTGGGGCTAACTGTAGCGTTTTCATCTTTGGGGGAAGGGAAGACATTGACTTGGAGACACTGGGCCTCATTACACGGTAGGAGGTAACCATGCTGCTATTAGCGACATGGCTACTCCCTTACCGCATACCGGGTTCGGGTAGGTGGTATGGGGACTTACCAGGTCATTCCGACCATGAAGGACCCGGTAAATCCCCATGCAAAATACCATTCCCCATTCCCATTCGAGCCCCCATAGGGCTCAATGGGAATGGGGAAAGAGCTAATAACGGTACCGCAATTTGTGGTACCGTTATTAGCTCTGAAGTCCCTTAGCGGGTCCCGTCCTTAACACCTGGAAGACCAGGCGTTAAGGACGGGCCTGCTGAGGGACCTCGTAGTAGGGCGCTAAGGGATTACCGACACCGGTGACTTTACCGGTGCCCGTAATCCCTTAGCACCTACCGTGTAATGAGGCCCACTGACTTGGGTATGCTTCTATTCAGTCTCTTCATAAGGGACGTAGGAGAGACTATAAGACAGAATTGTGGCCCCCTTTTGATGATTTTGTGTTGTTGAAATTTACTGGGTAGCATGTATCTGTTTTGGCTGTAAAAGTATTCTGTTGACGCAATAGTTCAATTTATTTTTATTTATTTTGAATTTGGTGTAAATGTTTACTGTAAACTGAACAAAAACGTTTAATTAAAAAAATAAAAATAAAAGTTGTGCCATAAATGGATAGATATGTTAATGTTAATGTTAATGTTAAAGGATATTTGTGCCGCGCACTATCACCACCGGAGTGGTCCCATGGCGCTCATATGGAGTTTGTTTGTTACAGACCTCCATCTTGTTGTTATTCCTGATGTTGAGAATATTTGATTAGTGACATAAAGCAACTTCTTTTTTTGCACATCAAGCTATTAGACAGCAAGCATATCAACACATATGTAAAAGTGTGCTTTGTGTTGCTCACTTTAACGAGCATAGATTTGCAGGGTAACTGGTGGTTTGAAAGGTCTTTCAGTCAGAAATGTGCCATCATGCATATGAAAGGCTCTGCTGCTGATACAAGAGATGTGTTTGTAGGTCGTTAAGGTGCTCAGGCCGCAGAGCCGAAGACAGACGCTGTGTGTGAGTCTCTATGCCTGGTGGTCACTTAGGAACACTTAGGAAAATGGAAGTGCTTGGATGTCCAAGCCAAACTGATTCTGTATTTGTCTCGGCAAACATCAAGGACGCTTTTCTTGAGACAAAACATGTGTCTGGGGTTGCTGATGGTAATCTTGTGCGGAGGAAATTTGACTCGCATTTTGGTGCTGGGCTGCCCTTGTGGGTGGGACAAAGACTGATGTGCAAATGGATATTTCTCCTCTGTGAAGGGTGCAGTGAGCTAAAATGTGCTTGTAGACCCTCCTGAGCCGAAGAAATTCCATAGAACAGGGTATTTGACCCATGTTCGTTCTCAGTAGATGGGCTTCCACACTTCTTTGTAACATTGTAAAACTTGGGGTTTCACCCTAAGTAACCCAGGGTAATTCTGTTGTGTACCCCTTGCTCACTCTTAGAGAGGCTCAGCTTCACCTCACTGATGAGTCCCGACTAGGGTGAAATATGTGTCTAGGGTTGCTGATAGTACTCTTATTCAGAGGAGAATTGCCATAGCATTTTGGCGCTGGACTGCCCTTGTGGGTGGGACAAAAAGTGATATGCAAATGGGTATTTCGCCTCTGTGAAGGGTCCAGTGAGCTAAAAATGTGGTTCTGCACACTCCTTGAAATACTTGTGTATAGGCGCTTTATAAATGCCACATCATCCTGAATGGAAGAAATTCCATAGAACAGTGTATTTGACCCATATTCGTTCTCAGTAGAGGGGCTCCCACACTCCTTTGTAACTATGAACTGAAGGTACACTCTGATCAAAGCAACCGAACTAGTGGTATGGTGTACCAATGTTGTGCACTTCCATCTCTGCCTATTATCTCTGTACAGTGATGCCTAGCTAACAAAGCACCGAAGGAAGATGGTTCATTGCACCACAGCGCCACCGTGTGGCTGATGTTCACTTGTCTAACACAGATTCGCACTTGCAAGACATTATCATGGAGGAAAAGGTGTCACTGGGAGGTCAACCATAAGTCTAAAGGTATGACCGTTTCTCTATCATTGTTCTGGTGGGATGGTGTGAGGAGTGGGGGGGGGGGGCAAATGTGCTATCTGATGGGATGTGGCTGGAACTTTACATCACCTTAGGCCCTGCAGCTGTGCTGTTAAATTATAATAGAAGTTTTAGTTGCATAAAAGCACAACTGTGAGGCAATGAGTGAGTCTGTGATTTGCGGATACGTCTGCCTGATTACATGCAGCTAAAAAATGTATTGGAAATCAAAGTAAGCCGAGAGACCCCCATCCTCCCCCCACCCCCTCGGGTGGAATACTTGAGAGAAACACAGGAACATTGAATTCAGCTTGAGATCCAGGAAGGCGTCAGCCCTTCATTCTACCATGGCCCATTAATTGGGTGCAATTTAATTGGGTGATAGCAGCTAGTATTGCAGCGCTTAGAAGTGAGACGTGCTACATAAGACCTGATGTGATGATTATAAACTCCATACTCTGTTGTTTATTGCAGATTGGAGGGTGGCGATGGCCACTCTCTGCAGGCGCCTTTACTCTCCGGGGCGGTGACTTTAACTCAGCTCATATATCCCATGTGTTTGTTATCTTCGCCCCCACCCTTCAACCACCAGCCGCCCCCCTTCCCCCCCCTCCCCGCGTGTGTCCGCATCGACCATGTCTTTCTCGCGTCCCTTTCTTCGTTCTCTGTAATCTCGGGTGGCCAGTGGCCTCCAAGTAAAGAGGTCCACTATAAATCATTAAATACACAAATAAAGAAACCATGTAGCATCGTAGGGCAGAGCGTTGTGCTGTATTTCTTTGCCTGTCTTTTTTGTGGTAAAGACATGTCAATCATTTTCTTGGCAAACTATAATTAAATAATGAATGAAGTTGTATCCGGGCCGGATCTGAACGGTGTAGTTGACCAACACTGGACGTGGATCATTACTTTAAGCTCACTCTGTGGCATTGCACTGCCATCCTGCCCCCCCCCCCCCCCCAACTGCCCCCCTTTCCCTCCCATCCATGTACAGGTCCCGTTGAGGCACATTTCATCGCCTGCGTGGAGGGGCGCATGATTAAGCCAAGGACCAGGTTCCCATATGAAACTGCATGCTTTCTATCAATGAGTGCTAGTTATCACAAGAGCAACAAAAAAACAGGCGTATAAAAGACACTTCTGTATTAGATCTCATGTGGATGGCACAAGATGGACGGCTCCCAGATCTCAGCAGGCAGAGCTGTGAGTCGCTCTCTCCCGCTCTTCCAGAGCCTGATGCATGAGAGCACAAGCTGGGGTACCCCATCAAGGGTGTGCCCCCCAGCAAGGCTCGCTTGCCTCGGATAAGCTCACCTACGAAAAAGCTCTCTGGTGCTTTCCAACACTGGGTTCAGTGGCGCCACAGGCATAAAGTAGTGATCCTGGGCGAGAACTGCAATTGCCATTGGTGCATGATCTGATCTAGCGCTGTCCTAATTTACTATCTGGGATCCACCATG
The DNA here is from genome assembly GCF_040938575.1 of Ambystoma mexicanum. NCBI lineage: Eukaryota > Metazoa > Chordata > Amphibia > Caudata > Ambystomatidae > Ambystoma > Ambystoma mexicanum. The sequence continues at coordinate 228,120,753 of NC_090921.1, read as the reverse complement.
TGGCCGTGTGTCTAGGGGCCCGAATCCACCATACAGGCCCCAGGAGACAAATGGGAGAGTCCAAGTGTGGAGACAGATCTCCGTGCTGTGAAACAGACCAGGGCAGTTTCTAGCCAGCTTGATGCCCAGGGTGAAATGCTAGAATAATCCCCTGCATACAAACAGACGCACGTCCCTTCCAAACTAACATCTGTGTCGCGCGACAAACCCCTCTTCAGTATCAATTACTAATTGCTATACAAATGAATCTGGTTTCATTACAGAAATCTAATGTGAAAACACAGCTGTTGCTGACCACGTGAATGGTTCTTCTGTTACCTGCTCTTAGGAAATGCCTTGCCTGAATTCAGTTTCAAACTGACTGTAATGGCACACTGTGGTTTGACCAGTCTGCCAGTGTCCGCGGGCCCACTGACCACTGTCCCTGTGTTGCAGGATTTCTGTTTGTACCACTTCACTTATATTTTGCATGGGGAAATACTAGACTTAACATATTGATTATTTCTGATATATGGTTATCATTACAAGATGGGGGCAAGATGGGGGCAAATAGCACCAATGAGTGTTCCTGCCTGCTTTGCCTTAAATTACAGAGCATTTCAGGAATAGATCAGTGATCAGAGATCTCTATATTTGACAAAAAGATCTGTAATAAAACGGTTGTATGTGTGGATCTCTAAATACATAACAGACACATGGCTTGGTGCTCTCATCCCTGCTCACAACACTCACCCTAACATTAAAATGTTTGCAACCATGAACCAAACATACTCTTTCACACAGCTTAAGTTGTTGGATGTGAGTATAACAAGGCTGCAGCATCAGCCACTCAAATGGGGTACAAGGGCTCTTTTGCTTCTTGGTTTTGGAGAATTTTAGATGAGGAGGGTCTGGATCTCAGTGTAAGCGTGCCCAGCCCCCAAAACAGAAACATCTTTAGGGAATTATATCTATATAAAGGAAAGGATACCCTACGAGAGGCACCCAAAAAACAATGCACAGGAAGAATACACATAAAGGATTGCGCCTCTTACAAACTTTAGCCTGACCAGTAATAAGCTGGTGACATGTTTTAAACAAAACCGTCTTCTAACGCATGGTCAAGGGCCTACAGTTCCTCAGTCACTACCTCCTCACCATTACGCAGGCCTCAGGGGTTATTTCGGCAAATAAGAGCAGGTCTATGCTTTATCTAACAGAGTTGGTATTAGCATCTCTTATTGCTGGCCTGCAGCTAGTGAACATCATGGTGTGGCAGTGTAGAAAGGGCGTTCCACCTAGTGGATGTACACTTTGTGGCAACTTATTTGATTGATTTATGTGTTTAAGTGTGGGCACAGTGTGGCATACTTGTCAGAGCCACATACACAGAACGTTCCAGTGTGCTATTGTACAGACATGGGACACATCAGACAACATGCAAATGTGCTGTTACATAGAGGAGCACCATGTAGATGCCATTAACCAGCAGGGTGCTGACTTGTGCAGCATGCCATTCATTGTTGCACACATATCACTGCATTAATTTGGCATGGAGTACTGTCTGCATGGTGGTACACAATAAACCCTGCTTTCTTAATCAAGTTCCCAACTCACAATGAGGTGCATCTGGAGTGCACGCTAGGCAGTGACTGGCTTTTTAAGAAAATGAAAGAGCTTTGATGCGGAGCGGATGCATTTAGTCCATGTCCCAAAGCAGCAACTAGAATACTTAAGCAAGAAAATGACCGTTTTGTTGTGTCAAATAAAAAGACATGAATATAAAGAACATTGCTTAAAACATTTTCTGACAGTTAACCTTCATAGGCATGTGCCATATGTAACTAAAATGTAATATACAAAAAAATTGTCTTGGTGTATAAAATAAAAAGACAGGAAAATAAAGAACATAGTTTAAAGCTTTCTCTGTGTGGCACGTTAATTCTCTTTGAAGAATGGACAGGTTTGGTCACCTAACTGATGCTTTGTGCTGGCCTTCAGAATAAAAATGACCCAGGTTCAGTACTTAACACTGAAATGTTAAGCACATACTGTTTAAAAACAATGGCTTGTTGAATGAGCCATCACTTATAACTTGCCCCCACTTTAAAGGCTGTGAATATAAAGAGCAAGGGCGCATGGTGTGTGTTTCCAAAGCAGTACGGAAAATGCATATTCCGCATTGCTCTGGAGACGGACACCCTGCGACTGCAGAGCTATTCCTCGGCTGCAAGCTGAGAGGCAGCAGTCTGCATTGGACCCTTACAGAATCCACCCCCCTCACACCTGCGGTAATTGGCTCTGCTCCCCGGGCAGCTACGCGCTTCGCCCGCCCCAGGTAAAGGATCTGCCAAGGAGAGGGTGCTGCCTCTTCCACCACACACACAACCAAGTAAAACAGAGAACAGTGTGCTCTCCGCCAGGCTGCCTCTTAACGCCTGTCCTTGGCACGGCAGGGCCCATGCCTTTTCAGTCGTGCAGTCCTCCCAGTGAACGCACCTGCATGCGCTCCCAGTTCGGGAGCTTCCGGTCAGCTGACTCTGAGCGCATGCGCAATGCGGTGTCCTCCCCGTGTGTAGCGCTCCAGTGCTGTCCGCATCCCGGGAAGATTCTAACCCTTCTCACGTCACCCACAGGCAAGTGCACACGAGCCACCCATAGAGAATAGATGCAGCTTGGTGGAGATGGAACAGGACGCAGCCGGAGAGTACAAAGCTACACAAACTTTAAGTTCAAAGTCCTCAACTCTCTTGTACATTTATTTCACCTTTTCGGCATAGCTTAACAGCTCCAGAACATAGGTGTCCTCTCCCAGTGTTTCGATGGCTGCGCTGGGTGTCACTGTAATGATATCACTGGACAACGCTGGAATTTTATAAGGTAATGCATTTATTTGCACAGTAAAAAAATATAACAAAAAAAAACAATTTTGAAATAAATGTAAACAGCAGTTGTTCAATTAAACCAGCAGGAGATTTCGCAACCCACCCTAATTGCAGCGTTCAAGGGAGGATGTCGCGACACGGCCCAACACAAAATGTCATCATGGGACATGTGTTTTGTACATACTCTACATTTTGGAGAGGGTGTGGCAGAAGATGGCGGGGGCTCATATTGCTGCTGCATTTACAAAAGATGTCCCAAAACAGTGTCCACATACAGTGCTGCATTCTGATGATCAAATATCACAGGTACAATTTAGCAATATAAAAAAACACATTAAAAAAACATATACAGTGCACAGAAATTATGTATAACAGACGAAAGATGTGCTGTGGTAGCACGCTCAACTAAAGCCTGATGAATGGGAGGTTTTGAATTAATCATAACAACTGGCATTGGTATGACCACCCTTTGATATCGTTCTTTATCTCGTATATAGCACCCTTAAAAAAGTGAACCAGCCGCGTGCAAATCAGCCACCTGCTGCTATCAAAAACATGCACAACCAGCCCCCACCTGCCAGACCCTTATGTTCAGACAGCTGGCCAGGGAGCCCACCACAGACCCGTTGCTCTGGGGCGGAAGGCTCTGGAGAAAGTTCAGTGCTTGGGTGTACCGGCTGGCGTTATGCGATATGGCTAGGTGTTTTAGGAGGAATAGTCGGACACTGGTGCCACAGTGACACCCTCTGGCCGAACACGGTATGACAGTTCAGTTTCTGGAGGGAGGCGGTGGGGATAGCTACCACAGCGATCCCTAGTGGCAGTCAGAGTATGGCATGGCATTGGCTCTGATATCAGAGGGAGCACACATACCTTTCCAGCAGGGAGCTATATGACTGTGGTTGACCACTGGACGACTCAGCTAAAACAATGTCCTGTAGGCCCTGCTCCTACAAGGCTATATCCCATGCCATGATGTGAATAACCACTGGGTATCATTTTTGATCCACTGTCTAGTCTCGATGGGCTTCCTCCAGGACCCACGCCTATTGTCCAGTCACAGTCTGGCACGCCTGAGTTCCTGGGAGAGCCAACGGCTCCATTGAGGCAGTGACACCCTGTGTCCAGCTAGGGTACTGCACTCACGGAAATACTGGAGCCTGAAATGTCATTGGTTGATGCTGTTTCTGCCCACTGGTCCCATTTCCCCCATCCAAACATCAGCTAGAGGCATTTTGCATAGGCCTAAGAAGCGGCCAATCACTGCGAAGACCCTGTGAAACCAGCTCTACTGTGACAAGTCCACACAGCCCATGAAGAATCCAAACCCAGGACTACATACTCAACCCGAGAAGATGGAGTAACCAGGCTCAAGCTGGTATCCAATAATCGCAGCTGATGGATAAAATCTATCAGCAAGAAGAAGACAGACAGAGCATAGGCCTAAAATGGCCGCCACCACGACCACTTCCTTCCACCCTGGCAGTCTTAAGGTGAGGGCTCCATCGATGCTGAGGAGACGTGCTTGTTGTAGCCCTTTGCCTTTCATGGTTGCTCCAACGTCATTCTCCCGGAAGGCAAGAGACTGCAGCAGTATTTTGCACACTTACAGCAGGAAAGGGTTACTATTTGACGAACTATAGCTCCAAAACACTAACGAACCTTGTGAATGAGAGTGACTCAGCTGTGTTGAGTTATGAGGACCCCTCAACATTACCTAAACACATGGACGGCAAGAGCAGGTGATGGTTGGGTGACCACTGACCAAAATAAAAAAAACGGGCCCTGGCCACACACGTACAAGTAAAACTATACTATACGTTCACAGTGGTTATCATGACGACTGAGTGTTCAGTCCGGGAAAGGTGGTGGGTGGGTGGTGTGTTATAGGGTGAGGGGGCTGACGGATTGCAGCCATTCTCAAGGGTTGTGTGGATTTGGTAGTGACGAAACATTTTTTACCAGAAAGGAGCTTTTGCTTTGACTGCTGTTGGTTTTGCCATATAACAGTTTCCCAGGCAGTCTCTATGAGGCAAGCTGTTGCACGTGGCTGTTAACAGCATGCTGGCGGGCTATGGCAGGGCTAACATAGATATTCATGTAAAATTACCAAACAGTTATATAACATTAGTGTAAATCTTGCTGGCGCGGGAGTGCGTGCAGAGGAACCAAACCCAGGACTTCGGGTCACCCTAGATGTTGTGGTATGCACGGCAGCGCACGTGCGTGTGCTACGTCAGTGAAGGAATACGGAGGACCCCCGGACCGCCAGTCCGGGGGGCGGGGAGTCTCCCGCCACACCAAGATACGTGTCTGCCGTTATTGCTTAAGGGCGGTTTCCCCGCCGCCATTAAGCGCATAACTGGCTTAAGGTCAACACATCTTTTCAAAATGGACTCTGAGCTTTTCCTGGGCTCCCCTTGAGAAGTGTTATAAATGTTTTGGTGGCGTGTATACTCTACCAGAGGCAGCTGGCACGTGCACCGCGTGCCTTAATCTTCTGGACCCTGCTGGGTGTCCGTTGCCAGGGCAACCAGAGCTTCTAACGGTGCTTAGATCCGTCTATTATGCCCGTAAAGGCCGTTTAATGAGGCCGAGACCTGTCTGTTCACGCCTGCAAGCTGCGTGCAAAAACACGTCAGGACCTCCAAAACACTTAATTCTGTTACTCGCACGAGGACGCCTGGCGGGTTGGCACGACTGCACATGCTGGGCACGTGCAAGGGCACCTGGCAAAGAACAGTCTACTGCCATACCCGAGTGGCGCCTCCAGCCAGGGGCGACTCCCACATCCAGGTTCCAAATCTTGAGATGCACCCCCAGGCAAGAGGGTGGCTCCCACACCTGGGGAACACATATGCGGTGCACCTCAGCCCAACACCAGCTGTATCTCCTGCTGCTTGCATGGGATGGCCCCCACGCCTGACCCGCACCTCGAAAACAACGGACCTTCGACCACACCTGAGCTGCACCAACAGTAGGGGAGCTGTACCCATAAGAGCAGCATCTCCAGCGAAGGGGGCTGCTCCCACCCCTGGCATGCACGTCAGTGTAGGGGGCCTGCTACCACACCAATGTTATCTCCTGCCAGGGGGCTGCTCCCACACCTGGCATGCACGTCAGTGTAGGGGGCCTGCTCCCACACCAACGTAATCTCCTGTCAGGGTCTAATTCCACCCCTGGCATGCACGTCAGTGTAGGGGCCTGCTACCACACCAATGTTATCTCCTGCCAGTGGGCTGCTCCCACACCAATGTTATATCCTGCCAGGGGGCTGCTCCCACACCTGGCATGCACGTCAGTGTAGGGGGCCTGCTACCACACCAACTATATCTCCTGTCAGGGGGCTGCTCCCACACCTGGCATGCACCTCAGCGTAGGGGGCCTGCTACCACACCAATGTTATATCCTGTCAGGGGGCTGCTCCCACCCCTATCATGCACGTCAGCGTAGGGGGCCTGCTACCACACCAATGTTATATCCTGCCAGGGGGCTGCTCCCACCCCTGGCATGCACGTCAGCGTAGGGGGCCTGCTACCACACCAATGTTATCTCCTGTCAGGGTCTGCTTCCACCCCTGGCATGCACGTCAGCGTAGGGGGCCTGCTACCACACCAATGTTATATCCTGTCAGGGGGCTCCTCCCACCCCTGGCATGCACGTCAGCGTAGGGGGCCTGCTACCACACCAATGTTATATCTTGCCAGGGTGCTGCTCCCACCCCTGGCATGCACGTCAATGTAGGGGGCCTGCTCCCACACCAACGTTATCTCCTGTCAGGGTCTGCTCCCACCCCTGGCATGCACGTCAGTGTAGGGGGCCTGCTACCACACCAACGTTATATCTTGTCAGGGGGCTGCTCCCACCCCTGGCATGCACGTCAGCGCAGAGGGCCTGCTACCACACCAACTATATCTCCTGTCAGGGGGCTGCTCCCACACCTGGCATGCACCTCAGTGTAGGGGGCCTGCTCCCACACCAACGTTATCTCCTGTCAGGGGGCTGCTCCCACACCTGGCATGCATCTCAGTGTAGGGGGCCTGCTCCCACACCAACGTTATCTCCTGTCAGGGGGCTGCTCCCACACCTGGCATGCACGTCAGTGTATGGGGCCTGCTACCACACCAACTATATCTCCTGTCAGGGGGCTGCTCCCACACCTTGCATGCACATCAGTGTAGGGGGCCTGCTACCACATAAACTATATCTCCTGTCAGGGGGCTGCTCCCACACCTGGCATGCACGTCAGTGTATGGGGCCTGCTACCACATCAACTATATCTCCTGTCAGGGGGCTGCTCCCACACCTTGCATGCACTTCAGCGTAGGAGGCCTGCTACCTGCTACTGTTGGCCAGTGATAGGTCTGAATGAGTGGCACTCACTGGAGTGATTACACTCAGTGAAGTGGACAAGAGGTGGTACTCTCTGGAGGTGAGTGAGGCCACTGATGAGGGAAGTGGGACACCATTGAAGAGTTTGAGAGCAATGGTGTGGACAAGGAGTGGAAGCCAGTTGTATGAACACCCAATCAAGACCAGAGTGGTCGGCTTTGCCTAGGATGAATCACGTTGCCCAGCACTGATTCCATTGAGTTTAGGCATGGTCAGACCTTGGGCTCAGTCGCAGGGTGGGACAGTCCATCTGTATGTGCCCGGAGAATGGGGTGGAGTAGTTCTGCCAGGTGTAGGGTCCTTGCCAACCAGTCTTCAGTTCGCTTGGGAGGAGTCTGTCGCTTTGCTGGATGAGTTAGACCGCAGACCCGGGGTTAACCGAGTCAAGGAGGTAATGGTCTTGCTGAATTGGGGTCCTGTTAGGGGTTTCCCACAGCACATGGGCCTCCACTTGAACTTCTCGGCACCAAAGTAGTACACCAGAGGGTCAAGGCAGGAATTGAGACTGGTCAGTGCCATGGTGACACGTCGTGCTTTGTAGGTGAATTGGATGAGAGCACAACTGGAGAAGACATTGATACGCCGGAGTGTGTGGATCATCTGGATTACATGGTACGGCACAAAGCAGATGAGAAAAACAGCCAGCACCACCAAGATGGTGCGTAATGCCTTCTTCTTCGTTGTCTGGGAGCTCTGCCGCGGCCCTGCGGTCTCAAGCAACTTCCTGGCAATCAGCGGGTAGCAGATGATAATGACCACCAAGGGCAGGATGAAGCCCACCACGGCGGCGAAGAGGCTGACGCCCGAGATGCGTCCCTTCCAGGAGTCTGAGGAGAAGTTCTCCAAGCAGGCAATGTTGCCATTCTCAAACTTGCTGGTCAGGGGCCCGCGCAGGGTCAGATACAAGATGGCCGCCCCCAAGATGGCCCAGATGATTATGGAGGCAACTACCCGATAAAGCGGCTTCTTGAGTTGAAGGGCCTTAATGGGGTGAACTACAGCCACATATCGGTCCAAGCAGATGACTGTCAAGAACATTGTGCTGCCATAGAGGTTGGCAAAGAAGAGGGAGCCGGTGATCTTGCAGAGGGCCTCGCCGAAGATCCAGTTGTTATCCATGGCATGATACACGATCTTACAGGGCAGGGTCAGCACGAAGATGAGGTCAATGGTGGCCAGGTTGACCATGAAGACATTGGCTGGGGAGGTGGTGGTTTTAGTGCTGATGAAATACCAGAGTGCGATGATGTTTCCCACCAGCCCCAGGACGAAGACCACACTATAGATGACTGGAAACATGATGTACTGGAAGTCAGCGCTCTCCACACACATGGTCTCATTGGCCAGGGTGGAGTTGAGGCTCTCCTCCATATACCAGCTGTCAGTGTACGGCGTTCCAGACAAGCCGGAAGGATCCTGGAAGGAAGACAGAAAAGACAGAGGTTGATTAGTTTGCATGGCAGGCTTGCATCATCAAGAGCTCCTCTGGGACCTTTATATACCAATGAAGGGCGTGGCCAATGCTGCTGTGGAAAGAGCCAATCAGAATGTTGGGCATGACAACATTGAGCAACTCTTTTACTTTCAGAATACTGTATCCTCTTGCTGTGATGTCATGCAGAGGATTATATAAGTCATACTAAACTGCTATGACATCACAGCAGGTGGATATGGAATGTTCTTTGAAATGTAGGTTTTCTTTTTGGGTTTCTGTGGAGTATTGGAATCTGGTATGTTTATAATTTTGCATATAGCCCTGTCATGCCCCTGCTTTACTCCCGGACCGGCAAACTTGTAATGAGGCCCAGTGTCTCCCTCGTCAGGGTTCTGAATGACATCGAAGACAGCTTGAGCTTGGCTCTTGTTTGTCAGATGTCACTCAGAAACGCTTGGTGGAATATATCCCATTTTCCAAGTCTATATGAATAGAATAGGCTCTGTTGGGGCCCCTTACTGTCTCCTCAATATTTGTATTTGTTTTTGTATTTTATTTATTTGTATAGCGCACCAGGCCCGAGGGCAACCGGGCGCATATCTTACAGCACAAGGTACATGAATGGCAAGGATACAGTTACTGTCAGTCAAAAAAACATTCACAAGGGCAATATAATACAGTTACAGTCAGTCACAAAGCGGATAGCCACAGCTTGGCTTTGTGTTTGAAAAGAGTAGGAGAAGGCAAGGTTCTAATGGTGAGTGGCAGTGAGTTCCAGAGTTTGGCGGCCAGGACTGGGAAGCTGACACCACCGGCTGTCTGTAGCTTGTATCTAGGGATTGTGAGACAATGTGCTTGGGAGGATCTGAATGACTGTGCAGGAGTGTACTGAGAGAATTGAGAGGCTAGGTAGATGGGGGCTAGATTGTTTACGCATTTGTGAGTAAGGGCCAAGGATTTGAGTGATATCCCTTGGGCAACTGGGAGCCAGTGTAGACTCTTCCTAGTTTCAGTGATGTGTGCAGTTCTGGGAATATTGAGGGCCAGCTCTAATCGCATTGCTTTGAGTGATCTGTAGTTTGTTAAGGTTGCGTTGGTTGGTGCCTTGATAGAGTGCATTGCAATAATCAAGTTTGGACATAACCAATGTCCTAGCAAGGGTAATGCAGTTCTGAGAGGAGAGGGAAGGGCGGCATACTGTGATCAGCTTGCATGTGTAGGCTGAGGCAGCGACGACTGCATTGGTTTGTCTGTTTAGAGATAGTGTAGAGTCAAGGTAGATTCCCAATGTTTAAGTATCTTTGGCAACTTTGATGGAGCTTCAGTTGAAGGTACTGAAAGAGGGGTCCAGTTTATTGAGTCTTTGTTGGGTGCCCAGGATGAGGAGCTCTGTTTTGTCGTCATTAAGACAAAGCTCATGTTGGGCCCTCCAGGCTTGGATAACTTGTTAGATGTCGTTCAGTGCTTTGGAGTCTACCATTTATTTATTTATTTATTTATTTATTTGTTGGGCTACATAGTAACATTTACAAAAATAGAAATCTTCGATAAAATTACATAAAATTTCAATAGATTAGAAACGAATACACATTAAGCACAGATGAAGAGACCCACAAAATATCATTACACTTTACACTTTCTTCATCAAGCAATTTACAATTAAAAACATCAACATGACTTTTCTTCGCCCAAGATGTTTCAGATGACATATCTCAATGAGTCTTGACGACTTTATCATTTGGTTGTTCTTCAACAAATGTTCACAGTTGAATCTTAAAACATAACTTTTTCTTTACACATGATGTTTCGTGCTACATTTCTTAATACGGCTCAGATCCTAGAAAACCATACTCTGCCATAGCAATTTAATTAATGATCATTCGTCATCCTAACAATTCACATTTGATTTTTAGAAAGCGCAACACCGCCAATTGCAATTTGACCCTTGAGCCATGCAGCGTGTCCATCCAAAGTGCTTCAAGATTAACACATTCTGGGTTGGGCACATATGTAAGAAAATATTCAATACGTGCTGATCTACGTCCCGCACATTGAGTCAGCAGGTGCTCTAGTGTTGCGTCCCTGGAATCTGAATTACGGAATCTACATTCCGAACTAGCAGCTTGCAGACCTTGCCTTATGCTCAAAATTTGACCCGTCACCAGAACATTAAAACAAAATCTCATAAATTCCTGTCTAAGCAATTTGCTTGGGAATTTATGAGATAAGGTTCCATGGTGCCCATTTTTTTGTTATTGTTTGCCAAATGTGCGTACAGTTTTTTGCTGTGAATTACACTGACCATCAAAGTCCAGTCCGCATGCTGCAGGAGCCTCTTAACCTTCATACGATTATTAATAAGTAAATCTTTAGAGACCCCAACTTCTGCAAGGGATTCCTGAGCCTCCTTTTCCAATTCCCGTAGTACTGCGGACGAGCCCTCGCCCGCTGCCAGAGACTGTCCCATGAGTGGAATTCTTGCCCACAAGCAATTTCTTATAAAGCGATACTCTACACCAAAGAATTATACCTGATAATGAGAATAACCCAAGTTCATAGCGTATCGCTGCAAGTGGGACACACTTAGGAAGGTGCCAAACCAAAGACCTCAACAAGCGTGCCTCATACTTAGGAAATTCGTTTCTAAACCAGAAGGGGGCCAATTCCATTCCATAACAGAACTGGGCAATGGTCTTATTACAGTACACTTTCAAACACGGTAACATTGAACATTTTCCATATTTATTATCCATTTTACGCAATTGCGAAATCAGTGGTGTGATCCTCTTATCCAGAAAAGTACATAGATTTGTCCTGGTTACAAACTCAAAAATGTGGTATCCTAGATAACGAAAGGCATGGAATATTACGAGTTTGGCATGATCTAAAAGCCAGGTAAATCTAATTGCACATTTCTTATAGCTTAGTCGCATGATGAAGGTTTTTGTACGGTTAATAGCTAATGAATTTACAGCGGTATACTTCTTAAAAGAGGACAGCACACGCTGCAAACCAATGGGAGTCAGATCAAAAAGTAATACATCATCTGCGCATGCAGCCCAGACAATGTTCATACCCTCCACTTTCGGAGCAGCAAAGATTGCATCTTCCAAAACCAGGCCAACATCAGATAAATACAAATTAAAAATAGTTGGCGCAAATATGCATGCCTGTCTGAAACCATTAGTTGTGATGATTTCCTCTGAAAGGGTTCCCTCCATGTTTAGTCGTACCCTAATTTTAGTTTCAGCATGGAGGTGGTAAATAATTGTTAGAAGATGTGCAGCCATGTCAAGGGCATATAGTTTGTTCCACAGAGTTGCTCTATTTACTAAATCAAAAGCGGAACTCAAATCTATTGACGCCAAGTATATTGGTTGGCTGTCTCTTGGCCTGGTCTGTTGCTGCATAATAGACAGGAGGAGGCCCCAGCATCCGTGGCCACTGTTTTCCTAAAGCCAAATTGCTGGGGAGATAATATTGCCTCTCTATCCATCCAGGAATGGATGTGTTCCAAGACCAAGGACGCAAAGATTTTAGAGTCGGCGTCCAACAGTGCGATAGGTCTATAGCTGGATGGTACAAACCTATCGCCCTTTTTATAATAGATAGGTACCACGTAGGACAAATGCCAACTTGTCGGAAATACCCTAGATATGACAATATCCTTAAACAGAAGGAACAAAAGCTTTGCCCACAGATTCGAATTACCCTTGAACACTACGTTGGCAAGCATGTTTGGCCCTGGAGCCTGCGAGGACGAGCATCTTGATATGAGTCTTTGTATATCCAGCAGTGTAAAAGGGAAACTCCATTGACATATCAGAAGATGTGCCGGCACTAGCCAATTGGTTGTAGGTTGACAATATAAAGAGCCAAAGTGCCCTTCCCAAACAGGCACTGAAATGCACACACCTTGTTCTCTAGCTTGGCTTTCTCATCTCCCATTGACCAGGTTCCAGAAATTTCTCATATTAATTTTAGATAATGCCTCCAGTATGCTTTCCGCATCCTGCTGAAAGATTATTGCTTTTAATATTCACGCTTTGGTTTTCCACTTATTTTTTGCCTTTTTTATCACTTCCGCTAATTTTGGAGTATACGGCTGTTTTACTAAACGACGAATTTCACGATTCCTCTCTTTTTTGAGTTGATACATAGTGGGATCAAAAACACGTATGTGAGAAGGACCCTGTTTCTTGGGCCTCCTGATCCCTTTGGGTCCAGGAATAACACCCTTGACATAGTTATTGAAATCCCCATGTGTCTACATGCTAATCATTTTTTTTCACAACCATTACTATCGTAATCCTGGAAGAAGACCTTATTTACTTTCTCAACATTATCACAGTGCCAGTTAATTCTGTTCCCAGCAGTGTTAGGCCCCATCGTCAGTGGATATACATCCTTACCAGCGGCCACCGTGGGCGCCTGAAGGGCCAGTTTAAGGACACTATGATCACTGACCCCAGAAGGTATTATTGTAAAATCAAAAATGCAGTTAAATAAATGCATCTTTACAAAAATATATTCAGATCCATGTGTCCAAGTGTAACAAATAGCTTCCTTACTCAGGCAGTCATTTACACAACTTAAGCCCCAACTCATCTGGAAGTGACTCCACTGTAATCCCTGGACTTGTTTTCTAGAGGAGCCAGCATTATTGGGACAAAGAATCAACTCTCCTGGTGCCCCCTTTGAGCACAAACCTGCTTCAGAATTAAAATCACCCAAGAGCATGATGTTCAAAACTTTACACAACATTTGGCATTCCTGAATGATACCATCGATTAGGTCAATACATTTCTTTAAATCGAGGCCAAGACTCCAATTAACATTAACTATCAACAGTTGACCGAATGGCACAGGGGGGGAGAAGTGCAACAGCATGGCAATGCAGCCCTTATGCGGCGAGAAAAGCTTGAGACACGTGAAGGGCAGCGAGTTTCTAATAGTTATAAGCATGCCTCCCGCTGATCTCCCTCTAGATTTTTTGACTGCTAGCATTTGATGCATATAGTAACCATCCAACACTATGGGAGATAGTGCCCAAGTCTCCTGGAGGCAAAAAATACTTGCTTCGATTAGGTGATTAGTGCTATCGGATGCCAACCTAAGAGATTTATTTCCCCGGGAGTTCCAGGATACCACTGTATATGTTGTGGCAGTCTATGGTTTCACGTTTAGAGCTTGGATTTTAGCTAATGATTTGCTCAATGATTGTACCAGCCATTTTAAATCTGTTTCTGGAGTTGAAATTTGAACAGTTACCCCATCAGTCTTCTTTGAGAGTGAGTATGAGGTGGCTTCCAACTAACAGCTCCCCTCTGCCTCAACCCCTCGGCTAATCAATCTATTATTAAATGGTTCAAGATCGAAGCCGAAGGAGTGGACTGAATCAATTTCCGAAACTACTAGTTCCATGATAGCCTGGGAGTAGAATACGAGTCTAACATAATCAAACCTCAGTGGGTTGAGGAAGTCAATCAATTTAATGTCACCCGATGAGATCATGGCAAGTCTAGGTATTTCACTAAAGAGGGATAAAACTCTTGGGCGATTTAATGACACAAGACCGCCCTGTGGAAGCATAAAGTGTAACATAATGCTAGGGCAGTCAGTTAAATGGGGTGTTCTCCAGTCCATTCTATAGGACATCCAGTTGTTTAAAGCTCGATTCTTTGATCTATAAGGACTGCGATTCTCTCCCCCTATTTGGTATTCGGGACCTTCACAATTCTCTTTTTTCTGTGTATCGTTACCAAAAGCCATTGTGTCGGCCCTGAGCGACTTGCGATTTTCCTCTTCTATCAAGTGCACAGCTTGTGCCAAATTCTCCCATTGTTTAGTCGGGTGAAAATTATTATTTCTTTCAGGAATATTTCTCATTTCTTGTTGTTCATACATCGAATTTAGCTTAAATTTCAAGGGATCTGGGCAGGGTAAATTAAACCGTACTGCAGGTCCCTCATTAGGATGTGTTTCGTAATTAAGCGAAGCTGGCGGTGCATTGCTAATGCCCCTTGCCTCGAAAGGTTATGGGAACTGTTAGACAGGTTATTTAGTTCACGGTCCAGCCCATTCATGGTCGAACACTCAATTTGATATTTTTGTGTCCCAACAAAATCTTGAGGAGGCCAAAGTTTTTGATTGGCATTAGGAGGCCCTTAAATATTGTCTTTTATCTCTGTGGAATGGTGCCTTGCTTCGGTCAAATTATAAGAAACCGGCATTCTGGCACCCTCCCTGCTGGAATCTTCTAACAGTTTCTCAACTGCTTGTTTTACAAGAATTTTGATGTCTTCACTAGGAGTCAGAGTGGGTACCGAAGGCGTTGACAAGTCCCCGTCCCCACTCCTACCCATAGGAGCTCCTTTGACGTTGAGTTCCCCTGTATTAATGGCCTCCCCACCATTAGAGGTGCATTTGCCTGCCGATGGTAGCTCCACTACCTCGGCCTTCTCTTGAGGTGCAGGGGTGAAATTTCTCAACACTTTAGTTGGAAGTATGGTAGCAGGTAATGTGCCCGTAGTTTCCTCTCCACTACCTTGATTATTTTTAGATTTTGGTGTAAAAAAAAAGCTTTTTGTCCGTGTTGTCAGGACTGAGCATCATTACAATATTTAAGGCCCTGAGGGTGCTCTCTCCCCGTATTACCCTCTTCTCTTATCGGGACATTCTTTTTTAACATTTCTTTTTTGTCAGTTTAAGTGTTTGAGTACGGCCCTTATGGCTCATAGCCTCCATCAGCGTATCAGAGGCTTCCCCATATTCGCCCTCCTTCTGATCATTGAGCACCAATGGACGCAAGACGTGGTCTTTGACTGAGGCCATGTTGATTTTTCAGTTCTAAGGCTTTTTTACTTTCCTCGTCGAGTTGTGACAGATATATGCCTCCTTCGATGGAAAGACCACATATGTCTTTTTTATTGGCATTATTGTTGGCGATTTTTAGGGTGGGTAAGTTCTTGCTTTTTTTTACAGGATTTTTAATAGAACTATTCGCCCTGGCAGCTCTATGCCTGATGGCCCTAGCTCTCATTTTTTTGTCCCTACGGGAGATGGGCTGATCGATTGTGTTTGCACGCTCTATGGAAGAGTCCCCCACCCTGGATCCCCTTTCATCCCCCTTGGGATCCCCCCCTTCCTCCAGTGCCCTTAGAAGTACCAAAGGGCTGTCAGGATTGGTGGCTGTCTGCGGGGCATCAGAGAAACTGTCGCTAATTACCAACTTCTCTTCTAATCTTCTAAAGTTAGATTGCACTACCCCGATGTTCTCCTCTAGATTCTTAATCTGGGTACCATTTGTTGACACCAGTAGTTTGAGTTCAGCCAGACTGCTCAGTATGGCAGGCAATACTGGGACATTGTTCCCTTTTATGAGAACCTCTGCGTAGGATTTGGGACAAGCCTCTATCTCGGGTTCCGTTTGCGAGTTCTGGTCATGGTAGTACATGCGTTAGCTATTATCAGTGATCTAAGTTCCTGGATATCACAGTGGGTCTGCTCATGGCCCTTATCCAGGAGATTTAGAATCCTTGTTAACACTGGAAATGTGGCATATGTAGAAACCGTGTCCTCCGGATTGATACCTTCAAAAAGCGGACCAATGAGAGGATCATTTGTGCCAAATGACTGATATTGTTTGGGGGAAGAGGAGGAGGGGGGGCTGGAGGATTTAAAAGGGTTAGTAGCCTGGCTACCCAGCTCCCTCTATCCCTATTAGGTGACCCTTTTTCCCTTACCCCAGAATTGTTGCCAAAATATTGCGCACCAGAAGTGGAGTTAGGCGGCGGAAAAAGAGGTGCTTTATCAGTGGCCTCATGCAAATGTACATTGTCAAAACCCCCTGCTCTGGGCCTAGCAGGAGTTGATGGCCCTGTCGACAAGCGGACCCTTCTATCTAATTCAGCGAGTACCACAGGTGCCAAAAGAGAGGTATCAGCCCCTATTTTCATTTTGACCCCCCCCCCCTGTTTGTCCCATAGCAGGGCTAACCAGATTTTCCTGTACACTTAGTATACTTTTTAGAGAAGGTACTGTGGTTGTCATTCTATCCCCCATATTCACTTCCACCTGTGGGTAAAGAACCAGACCTGTAGTAGTCGCCTTGCACTTCCCTATTGGCAATTGATTGCTTATTTCATTGACATTGCTTAATGCATCTTTCTGTGAAGGTTCAGGTTCAGACGAGCTGCCTCCCGTCTGAGGGCTATCCATATTAAACACAAAAACAGGTTTAGCCAATGAATACTTTTTTTTACAGGCTGAATAGGTCGAACAGACTTACCGTTGCGAAGCATGCCGACCATGCTCCAGCAAAGCAGTCAGAAACTGTTCTTGGCCAGCCAGGAGCAATGAGCTCACGCTCCGCCCAGACGGTAGTGCCTTGATACCCAGATAGAAAAATATAGGTACCCAAGTATTTAGAGGTAGGCTTGAGTGTTACAATATTAGCAGAAACATTCCACTAAGTGGCCCCCAGGTACCCCATCCAGTGCTTTAAGAAAACTACCTTTGCTTTCCACTGTCCAGAAACAGGCAAAGTATGGCCCCTCAGGGTTTAAGCTATTTATGAACACAAGTAATAGCCAGTTATTACAGCATGCAAATATATTTTAAAAAACAGTTCAGACTCCAATCAGTGTTTACAGGGTCACTGGTCCAGACTACATGCAGTGACCACACAGCCCCAAAGATCGCTTTACACCTTCTTGACCATTCTGAGTCTCATACTCGCACGAGCCCCCTCTAGCATTAGTATTAAGACAATTTCTCATTTTAGGCACAAATAAATCACACTAAATATATGCTCTTTATCACCTGATAAACCAAAAAGGACATTTCAGTCCGGACCCCTGCGTCCCGCGCCGCGAACTGTGAACAGTAAACAGTACTTAAAGTACTTGTGGGTGCGCTGGTTTCTGGGTAATTATCCTGTAGGAAGGGGGCGTTACCACCCGGGGGTGGAGTTGACGTGAGTTGTCAGGACCTTTGAATAAATTATAAAAAATTAAAATAAAAAAATCATTCAACAATGAGTCAAAGGTCAAATTATCAGTAAGCACAACGTAAGCACAAAGTGTACAACGTGTGCAGTGTGCATGAAGTGCACAAGCAGTGTGGACAATCACCTTCTTTAGTTTCAAGTGTCCAGGCAAGTAAGTGCAGCAGAAAAAGACGTCCTCCCGGCGGCAGCACACCCGAACAGCAGTGCACAATTCCAAACTCCAACTGAGGCAGAAAACGAATCCCCTAGATCCTCTGAAGCACCCAGCACGCCGCACCAGTAAACAGTACTTAAAGTACTTGTGGGTACACACGCAGGTGCGCTGGTTTCTGGGTAATTATCCCATAGGAAGGGGGCGTTACCGCCCGGGGGCATAGTCGACGTGAGTTGTCAGGACCTTCTTTAGTTTCAAGTGTCCAGGCAAGTAGGTGCAGCAGAAAAAACGTCCTCCCGGCGGCCGCACACCCGAACAGCAGTGCACAATTCCAAACTCCAACTGAGGCAGAAAACGAATCCCCTAGATGCTCTGAAGACAATGTAGTCACCAGTGATGGGGATGAGTATCTAGGTGTCATCCGCGTAGTTGGTGTAGGTGACACCCAGATAGTCAAGCACATCAAACAAAGGTTTGGTAAAAACATTGTAAAGTGTAGGAGATACACACGACCCTTGTGGCACTCCACAGGGGACCGGGGATGGGTCAGCCAATGAGGTAGGTGAAACTACTCTCGTGTGTCTATTGTCCAGGAAGGAGCTAATCCAATTAGTGGCATGATCAGAGAAGTAGGCAGCTGATTACAAATGTTGGCAGAGGATTTGGTGTTGACCAATTCGAAAGCTGCAGATAGGTCCAGAAGTAGTAAGAGGGCTAGTTTGCCATTGTCTTTTAAATGCTCAATTTGGGTTTTGAGATCTAAAAGAGCTGTTTCTGTCCCGTGCTTAGGTCTGAAACCAGATTGTCTTGTGCCGAGTAGATTGTTGGTTTCTAGATACTTCTGTATCTGTAAATAGGCTGCTCTGTCTAATATATTTTGAAGGTACTGAACCGTGGTAATGGGTCTGTAATTGGTCGGTACTGACGGATCCAATGTAGGTTTTTCAGCAGGGGGATGACCCAAGCGTCCTTCAAATTGTTAGGGACAATACCAGAAAGAAATGAGGAATTGATGAAGGTGGTAATGTAGGGGGCGTGGTCATGCGCTGATTCCTTGTTGATCGATGCAGGACAGGAGTCACCTTGTCTGTTGGAAGGTTTAAGATTGCTAATGATTATTTCAACCTCTGATATGGTGAGGGGTACAAAGCTGAATGGAGTCTGGGTGAAGGTGGTGGCTGTCTTAGGTGCAGGAGTTTAGTTAGGGAAGCGGTAGGGAAGGAGTTGTGTTTGGCATTGATTTTAGCTTGTACGGTTGTTATTTTGGTGAGGAGAGCATTTTGGATATTGTTGCACCATGTGCTGTCTTTGCTACATGTATCAATGATGGGGGAGGAGGACTCTAATTCTGTAAGAATTTTAAATAACTCCTTCGTGCTGAATTCAGCTTGCGAGATACGCTGGTTGTAAGTCTCTTTTTTTGCATGTATGTTCGCTTCCTTATAATTGAGGGATGCGATGAAGAGGTTATCTTTGTTGGAGACTTTTCCAAAGAGCTTACGCCTTGCGTTTTACTTTGCGCAAAACTCTAAGTTGTGGGGTGAACCACAAATTCAGATGGGTTCGTTGTTTAGCTTTCTGTAGTTTAAGCGGAGCTATGGTGTCAATAACTTTGAGCAATGTTTGGTTGAAGGTATCCACCAAAACAGTGGGGTTGTTATGCTGTGCGGCCCACTTGTTAAGAATGGGTAGGATGAGAGGGAGTAGCTTGTCCCTAGTAATGTCCTTTTTGTTCCTGGTGGGAATAGGGGGAGCTATAATGGGTTTGGGGCAGGGGTTGGTGGCTGGTAGGTGAAATATAATGATGTGGTGATCAGACCAGGCGTAGGCGGAGTTGGAGTTTATCGCTGTTTTACAGTTTAAGTCTGCAATCCAATCGAGTGTTCTACCCTTGTTGTGGGTAAGTTCGAGGATGCATTGCTGAAAGCCTAAATTGGTGATGATACTAGCAACCTCGGAGGCCATAAGATCCTTCGGGTCTGATAGGCCAAGGTTGATGTCGCCCAATAGTAGCACTTGTGAGTTGGGCTTAGTGTTATCAGTTATCGGTAAGGATGGAGGTAATATCCTCTGCGAAGGAGGTGAAAGGTCCTGGTGGTCTATACATGAGGTGTAGTGTTGCTGTGTTGGTTGGGGATAAGGATAGTTTCACTGAGAGAGATTCAGCAGAGCTGAATTGAGTGTTGGGGATGAGTCTCATATTGATGTTGTCCCTATGTACAAATGCGACGCTTTCACTTTACTCCTAAACTCGTAGTGCCTTCCATTGTCATGCCTGGCATCAGGGCGCTTTCCTCAGGCTCAGCCTAGAATATAAGGCCATGGGGAAATGCCTGAAAGCTGGTTGAAAATGCTAGAGTGGGCCAGTGTTTTGGGTGAAAATGGGTCAGTTTGAGTTACTGCAGTGTCAGACTGGTAATGTTAATTAATGTTATTGACCAAAAATACTTTAAAATCCAATGCTTACAACAAATATTACCCAAGAAATCGCCCCCTGAGAAGTAGTCAAAAGGTGTGTCACAAAAGTAACAAATTGTTGTTAGCGAAGTAGGAGCACTTTTTCACTGGTGCTAGGATGGATGTATGCCCCAGGCTGACCCTAGTTCAATTAACTGGTGCCAGACACATTTGTTCAAGTAATAATATAAGGGGAGGACTCTTGGGTGATGCTATTTGCATTTCAACTCTACTCTTCTTGTCCTTCACATGTTGCATGTTTCTCCACCAGGAAGGAAATATGTGCTTAGCATTTCGGCTTCCATAGGAAAATCAACCAGTAAGGGATAAGCATGAGATGGGCATTTTCGGGGCACTGCCATATTGATACTAGCTGGCCCTAATACTGCTGATAAATGGTAATTGTACCATGGCATAGTATGGCAGTGCCTAGCAAATGCCTACCCAATGCTTATGCAATAGACAAACCTGCTGGCTTTACCAGTGCTGGTTTGTAACATGAATTCAGTGCAAGAAACAAATGCAAGGACACAAATATTGCTTAAAAATCAAGCACTGAAAGTATACTTGGATTAGAATGTTTTATCACACCAAGAACTGTTTTTTTTATTACAATTAAGCTGTTCCCTTTCAGAAAGCTGTTCTTAAATCACAGAGCTGGCTCAAAGAGATCCCTGAAGTGTGTGTTTGTGGCGGGGAGGCACAGGTAGTGGGTGCGAATAGCCATCAGGACTAGCACGGCCATGGGCTGTGAACGGGCAGATAAAGAAGATGAAACAACAGCATAGGCTGTGTGTCGCTCCTCATCTGTCATCTTACGACTGCCTTCTGGTGCCGATAGTTTTGTATGATAGGTAGCGATTACAGTGCCACCTAATAGCCAAAACTAAACAGGGCAGCAGTAGTCTTTTGAAGGATATGAGAAAAGGGTGCAGACTTCTTCCTGGAGAATTGACATGGTCCTGGAACCGACTCTCTACAATTTGGCAACATGGACGCTCGCTTGAAGGTTTGCAAGAAAGCAATTGTATGTTATGAGATGACTAGCGAAATACACGAACAGCATATGGGCCCACCATGCCCAGCCAATCTGCCATTTAGCTGCCGTACCTCAGAATCGAATTAGTCTTCGGCTCTGTCTTTGGCGTTTCTCTGTGCATGTTTTAACTATCTTTAAAAGTATGGTGTCGGGCAAGGTGCGTACTCCGGAACTACCGGCATGTTGGCTTTCTCACTATTTGGACTGCGAGGAGCCGCTCCAGTAATGCTGCTGAGCCCTGTGATGTGCTTTAATTAAGTGCTGGCCCAGTGGCGTTAGGCTAAAGTGCCTGTGACCAAACACATGGTCGCTGCTGCCTCATGACTGTTATAGCATAGCGTAACATGCATAACATGACAGAGCATGAAATAGTATAAGATAGCACAGAGCAGCCCGACATATCAAAACCTGGCAAGGCACAACGTGGCATAGCATGGCCAGACATGGCACTCTATGGCCCTAATTGCAAAAGAGTTTACAATGGCGCGATCCCATTGGAAAACGCGGTGTAAATCAGGCTATATAGCATAATACAGCTTCACAAGGCTCTCGCCCGGCACTACCCCCCCCCCCATCCCACGGATTTTAGAGGGCAGTGGGGTGGGCATAGCAGCCCTTCATCTTCTCTGACAGCTTGAGTTTGCCGGGTCACTTTCTGTGCGCGTGACTCGTATGGCGACCTCAGACCCTAGAAGAAGCACACATGCGTGCGTTCCCCATCCTAGCGGAACGTCTTCCCCGGCCTTATCGTGCTGCCAATCCTTTGCATTTCCCGCATGTGGCGCGAGCTGCCTCGGGTGGATGCGCAGTGCCTCTCCCACGGTGTGCGGTGTGTAAAGAGCCCTCCATCGCGATAGAACGCGCCGCCTTCTGCCTCACAGTCTGCATCCAAGAAGCAGCAGCCTCGCCGCCTCGCTTCGTTCCAATGCTAGACCTCCCTGGTTATTACCCAGTTCATTCCTTCATTCATCCATCCATGTATTCATTTATTATGCTAATCGCCCCTGCATTCCTTCCTTCATTAATGCGTGCATTCTTTGCTCCTTTATCTGTTTATTCATTCTTTATTCATCCATCTATACATACATTCATTTATGATGTTATTCCTGCGGCATTCCTTCCTTCATTAATGCATGCATTCGTTTGCACCTTTATCCGTGTATTTGTTTATTCCTTCCTGTGCTCGTTTATGAATGTATGTGTGTGTGTATTTCTCCATGTATGCATTCATTTATTGCTCTACTATTTTTTTTGTTAATCCGTTAGGACGAGGACGTGGCTCGAGATGCACATGATGTGGGCAGCCAGCGTATGGGTTGCCATCAGCGGAGCGCTGTGCAGGGAGTGGGTAGCCAGCGTTTGGGCTGGCATCAGCGAACGCTGTGCAGGGAGTGGGTAGCCAGTGTTTGGGCTGGCATCAGCGGAGCGCTGTGCAGGGAGTGGGTAGCCAGTGTTTGGGCTGGCATGAGCGAGCGCTGTGCAGGGAGTGGGTAGCCAGCGTTTGGGCTGGCATCAGCGGAGCGCAGTGCAGGGAGTGGGTAGACAGCGTTTGGGCTGGCATCAGCGGAGCGCTGTGCAGGGAGTGGGTAGCCAGCGTATGGGTTGCCATCAGCGGAGCGCTGTGCAGGGAGTGGGTAGCCAGTGTTTGGGCTGGCATCAGCGGAGCGCAGTGCAGGGAGTGGGTAGCCAGCGTTTGGGCTGGCATCAGCGAGCGCTGTGCAGGAAGTGGGTAGCCAGTGTTTGGGCTGGCATCAGCGGAGCGCTGTGCAGGGAGTGTGTAGCCAGTGTTTGGGCTGGCATCAGCGAGCGCTGTGCAGGGAGTGGGTAGCCAGTGTTTGGGCTGGCATCAGCGGAGCGCTGTGCAGGGAGTGGGTAGCCAGTGTTTGGGCTGGCATCAGCGGATGGCTGTACCGCGAGTGGGTAGCCAGCGTTTGGGCTGGCATCAGCGGAGCGCTGTACAGGGAGTGGGTAGCCAGCGTTTGGGCTGGCATTGGCAGAGCGCTGTACAGGGAGTGGGTAGCCAGCGTTTGGGCTGGCATCAGCTGAGTGCTGTACAGGTAGTGGGTAGACAGCGTTTGGGCTGGCATCAGCGGAGCACTGTACAGGGAGCGGGTAACCAGCGTTTGGGCTGCCATCAGCTGAGTGCTGTACTGAGAGTGGGTAGCCAGCGTTTGGGCTGGCATCGGCTGAGCGCTGTACAGGGAGTGGGGAGTCAGCGTTTAGACTGGCATCAGCGCAGCGTTGCGCAAGGTGTGGGAGCCAACGTTTGGACTGGCATCAACGGAGCACTTTACAGGGAGTGGGTAGCCAGCGTTTGGCCTGGCATCAGCTGAGTGCTGTACTGGGAGCGGGTAGCCAGCGTATGGGTTGCCATCAGCGGAGCGCTCTACAGGGAGTGGGCAGCCAGTGTTTGGGCTGGCATCAGCGGAGTGCTGTACTGGGAGTGGGTAGCCAGCGTATGGGCTGGCATCAGCGAGCGCTGAACAGGGAGTGGGCAGCCAGTGTTTGGGCTGGCATCAGCGGAGTGTAGTACTGGGAGTGGGTAGCCAGCGTATGGGCTGGCATCAGCGAGCGCTGTACAGGGAGTGGGCAGCCAGCGTTTGGGCTTGCATCAGTGGAGTGCTGTACAGGGAGTGGGCAGCCAGCGTTTGGACTGGCATCAGTGGAGTGCTGTACTGGGAGTGGGTAGCCAGCATTTGGGCTGGCATCAGAGGAGCGCTGTACTTGGTGTTGGGAGCCAGCGTTTGGGCTCAGCAGAGCATTGCAAAGGGTTTGAGAGCCAACGTGTGGGCTGGTATCAGCGGAGCGCTGTACAGGGAGTGGGTAGCCAGCATTTGGGCTGGCATCAGTGGAGCACTGTACAGGGAATGGATAGCCAGCATTTGGGCTGGCATCAGCTGAGTGCTGTACTGAGAGTGGGTGGCCAGCATATAGGCTTGCATCAGTGGGGCACTGTACAAGGAGTGGGTAGCCAGTGTTTGGGCTGGCATAAACGGAGTGCTGTACTGGGAGTGGGTAGCCAGCGTTTGGGCTGGCATCAGCAAAGTGCTGTACTGGGAGTGGGTAGCCAGCGTTTGAGCTGGCATCAGCAAGCGCTGTACAGGGAGTGGGCAGCCAGCATTTGGGCTGGCATCAGTGCAGCACTGTATAGGGCATCAGTAGCAAGTGTTTGGGCTGGCATCAGCGGAGCGCTGTACAGGGAGCGGGTAGCCAGCGTTTGGGCTGTCATCAGCTGAGTGCTGTACTGGGAGTGGGTAGCCAGCGTTTGGGCTGGCATCGGCGGAGCACTGTACAGGGTGTGGGGAGCCAGCGTATGGGCTGGCATCAGCGCAGCATTGCACAAGGTTTGGGAGCCAACGTTTGGGCTGGCATCAGCGGAGCACTGTACAGGGAGTGGGAAGCCAGCGTTTGGGCTGGCATCAGCCAGCGCTGTACAGGGAGTGGGCAGCCAGTGTTTAGACTGGCATCAGCGGAGCGTTGCACAAGGTGTGGGAGCCAACGTTCGGACTGGCATCAGCGGAGCACTTTACAGGGAGTGGGTAGCCAGCGTTTGGGCTGGCATCAGCGCAGCGTTGCACAAGCTGTGGGAGCCAACGTTTGGACTGGCATCGGCGGAGCACAGTACAGGGAGTGGGTAGCCAGCATTTGGGCTGGCATCAGCTGAGTGCTGTACGGGGACCGGGTAGCCAGCGTATGGGTTGCCATCAGCGGAGCGCTGTACAGGGAGTGGACAGCCAGTGTTTGGGCTGGCATCAGCGGAGTGCTGTACTGGGAGTGGGTAGCCAGCATATGGGCTGGCATCAGCGAGCGCTGTACAGGGAGTGGGCAGTCAGCGTTTGGGCTGGCATCAGCAGAGTGCTGTACAGGGAGTGGGTAGCCAGCGTTTGGGCTGGCATCAGCGGAGCGCTGGATAGGTCATCAGTAGCGAGTGTTTGGGCTGGCATCTGCAGAGTGCTATAGAGGGAGTGGGTAGCCAGTGTTTGGGCTGGCATCAGTGGAGTGCTGTACAGGGAGTGGGCAGCCAGCGTTTGGGCTGGCATGAGGAGAGTGCTTTACAGGGAGTGGGCAGCCACTATTTGGGCTGGCATCAGTGCAGCGCTGTATAGGGCGTCAGTAGCGAGTGTTTGGGCTGGCATCAGTGGAGTGCTGCACTGGGAGTGGGTAGCCAGCATTTGGGCTGGCATCAGAGGAGCGCTGTACACGGTGTTGGGTGCCAGCATTTGGGCTGGCATCAGCGGAGCATTGCAAACGGTTTGAGAGCCAACGTGTGGGCTGGTATCAGCGGAGCGCTGTACAGGGAGTGGGTAGCCAGCATTTGGGCTGGCATCAGCAAAGCACTGTACTGAGAGTGGGTGGCCAGCGTATAGGCTTGCATTAGTGGAGCGCTGTACAAGGAGTGGGTAGCCAGCGTTTGGGCTGGCATAAACGGAGTGCTGTACTGGGAGTGGGTAGCCAGCGTTTGGGCTGGCATCAGCAGAGTGCTGTACTGGGAGTGGGTAGCCAGCGTATGAGCTGGCATCAGCAAGCTCTGTACAGGGAATGGGCAGCCAGCATTTGGGCTGGCATCAGTGTAGCGCTGTATAGGGCGTCAGTAGCGAGTGTTTGGGCTGGCATCAGCTGAGCGCTGTATAGGGAGTGGGCATCCAGCGTATGGGCTGGCATCAGCAGAGTGCTGTACTGGAAGTGGGTAGCCAGCATTTAGGGCTGGCATCAGAGGAGCGCTGTAGAGGGTGTGGGGAGCCAGATTTTGGGCTGGCATCAGTGGAGCATTGTACAGGGTGTGGGAGCCAACGTTTGGGCTGGCATCCGCAGAGGGTTGTACAGGGAGTGGGTAGTCAGCATTTGGGCTGGCATCAGTGGAGCACTGTACAGGGAATGGATAGCCAGCATTTGGGCTGGCATCAGCTGAGTGCTGTACTGAGAGTGGGTGGCCAGCATATAGGCTTGCATGAGTGGAGCACTGTACAAGGAGTGGGTAGCCAGCGTTTGGGCTGGCATAAACGGAGTGCTGTACTGGGAGTGGGTAGCCAGCGTTTGGGCTGGCATCAGCAAAGTGCTGTACTGGGAGTGGGTAGCCAGCGTTTGGGCTGCCATCAGCTGAGTGCTGTACTGGGAGTGGGTAGCCAGCGTATGAGCTGGCATCAGCAAGTGCTGTACAGGGAGTGGGCAGCCAGCATTTGGGCTGGCATCAGTGCAGCGCTGTATAGGGCGTCAGTAGCAAGTGTTTGGGCTGGCATCAGCGGAGCGCTGTACAGGGAGCGGGTAGCCAGCGTTTGGGCTGTCATCAGCTGAGTGCTGTACTGGGAGTGGGTAGCCAGCGTTTGGGCTGGCATCGGCGGAGCGCTGTACAGGGTGTGGGGAGCCAGCGTATGGGCTGGCATCAGCGCAGCGTTGCACAAGGTGTGGGAGCCAACGTTTGGGCTGGCATCAGTGGAGCACTGTACAGGGAGTGGGAAGCCAGCGTTTGGGCTGGCATCAGCCAGCGCTGTACAGGGAGTGGGGAGCCAGTGTTTAGACTGGCATCAGCGGAGCGTTGCACAAGGTGTGGGAGCCAACGTTTGGACTGGCATCAGCGGAGCACTTTACAGGGAGTGGGTAGCCAGCATTTGGGCTGGCATCAGCGTTGCACAAGCTGTGGGAGCCAACGTTTGGGCTGGCATCGGCGGAGCACAGTACAGGGAGTGGGTAGCCAGCATTTGGGCTGGCATCAGCTGAGTGCTATACGGGGAGCGGGTAGCCAGCGTATGGGTTGCCATCAGCGGAGCGCTGTACAGGGAGTGGGCAGCCAGTGTTTGGGCTGGCATCAGCGGAGTGCTGTACTGGGAGTGGGTAGCCAGCATATGGGCTGGCATCAGCGAGCGCTGTACAGGGAGTGGGCAGTCAGCATTTGGGCTGGCATCAGCGGAGTGCTGTACAGGGAGTGGGTAGCCAGCGTTTGGGCTGGCATCAGCGGAGCGCTGGATAGGTCATCAGTAGCGAGAGTTTGGGCTGGCATCTGCAGAGTGCTATTGAGGGAGTGGGTAGCCAGTGTTTGGGCTGGCATCAGCGGAGTGCTGTACAGGGAGTGGGCAGCCAGCGTTTGGGCTGGCATGAGGAGAGTGCTTTACAGGGAGTGGGCAGCCACTATTTGGGCTGGCATCAGTGCAGCGCTGTATAGGGCGTCAGTAGCGAGTGTTTGGGCTGGCATCAGTGGAGTGCTGCACTGGGAGTGGGTAGCCAGCATTTGGGCTGGCATCAGAGGAGCGCTGTACAGGGTGTTGGGAGCCAGCGTTTGGGCTGGCATCAGCGGAGCATTGGAAAGGGTTTGAGAGCCAACGTGTGGGCTGGTATCAACGGAGCGCTGTACAGGGAGTGGGTAGCCAGCATTTGGGCTGGCATCAGCAGAGCACTGTACAGGGAATGGGTAGCCAGCATTTGGGCTGGCATCAGCTGAGTGCTGTACTGAGAGTGGGTGGCCAGCGTATAGGCTTGCATTAGTGGAGCGCTGTACAAGGAGTGGGTAGCCAGCGTTTGGGCTGGCATAAACGGAGTGCTGTACTGGGAGTGGGTAGCCAGCGTTTGGGCTGGCATCAGCAGAGTGCTGTACTGGGAGTGGGTAGCCAGCGTTTGGGCTGGCATCAGTGTAGCGCTGTATAGGGCGTCAGTAGCGAGTGTTTGGGCTGGCATCAGCGGAGCGCTGTATAGGGAGTGGGCAGCCAGCGTATGGGCTGGCATCAGCAGAGTGCTGTACTGGAAGTGGGTAGCCAGCATTTAGGGCTGGCATCAGAGGAGCGCTGTACAGGGTGTGGGGAGCCAGCATTTGGGCTGGCATCAGCTGAGTGCTGTACTGAGAGTGGGTGGCCAGCGTATAGGCTTGCATTAGTGGAGCGCTGTACAAGGAGTGGGTAGCCAGCGTTTGGGCTGGCATAAACGGAGTGCTGTACTGGGAGTGGGTAGCCAGCGTTTGGGCTGGCATCAGCAGAGTGCTGTACTGGGAGTGGGTAGCCAGCGTTTGGGCTGCCATCAGCTGAGTGCTGTACTGGGAGTGGGTAGCCAGCGTATGAGCTGGCATCAGCAAGCTCTGTACAGGGAGTGGGCAGCCAGCATTTGGGCTGGCATCAGTGTAGCGCTGTATAGGGCGTCAGTAGCGAGTGTTTGGGCTGGCATCAGCAGAGCGCTGTATAGGGAGAGGGCAGCAAGCGTATGGGCTGGCATCAGCAGAGTGCTGTACTGGAAGTGGGTAGCCAGCATTTAGGGCTGGCATCAGAGGAGCGCTGTACAGGGTGTGGGGAGCCAGCATTTGGGCTGGCATCAGCGGAGCATTGTACAGGGTGTGGGAGCCAACGTTTGGGCTGGCATCCGCGGAGGGTTGTACAGGGAGTGGGTAGTCAGTGTTTGGGCTGGCATCAGCAGAGCACTGTACAGGGAGTGGGTAGCCAGCGTTTTGGCTGGCATCATCTGAGTTCTGTACTGGGAGTGGGTAGCCAGCGTTTGGGCTGGCATCAGTGCAGCGCTGTACAGGTAGTGGGTAGCCAGCGTTTGGGCTGGCATCAGCGGAGCGCTGTACAGGGAGTGGGTAGCCAGCGTATGGGCTGGCATCAGCGAGCGCTGTACAGGAAGTGGGTAGCCAGCATTTGGGCTGGCATCAGCAGAGCACTGCACAGGGTGTGGGGAGCCAGCGTTTGGGCTGGCATCAGTTGAGTGCTGTACTGGGAGTGGGTAGCCAGCGTGTGGGCTGGCATCAGCAGAGCGTTGCACAGTGTGTGGGTGCCAACGTTTGAGCTGGCAACAGTGGATCACTGTACAGGGAGGGGGTAGCCAGCGTTTGGGCTGGCATCAGCGGAGCGAAGTACAGGGAGTGGGTAGCCAGCGTTTTGGCTTGCATCAGCGGAGCGCTGCACAGGGTGAGGGGAGCCAGCGTTTGGGCTGGCATCTTCTAACAGTAGCCGAGTACCACACATGCCTTCATTTATCATTATATTGTTTAAAGCGAGGGCCTAGCTCAACAGCAGCAGAGCGCTGGATATGGCGTCAGTAGCGAGTGTTTGAGCTGGCATCAGAGGAGTGCGGTACTGGGAGTGGGTAGCCAGCCTTAGGGTTGGTATCAGCGGAGCACTGGATAGGGCGTCAGTAGCGAGTTTTTATGAGCTGGCATCAGTGGAGTTCTATAAAGGGAGTGGGTAGCCCGCATTTGGGCTGGCATCAGCGGAGTGCTGTACATGGAGTGGGCAGCCAGCGTTTGGGCTGGCATCAGCGGAGTGCTGTACAGGAAGTGGGCAGCCAGCATTTGGGCTGCCATCAGAGGAGCACTGTACAGGGTGTGGGGAGCCAGTGTTTGGTCTGGCATCAGCCAGCGCTGTACAGGGAGTGTGGAGCCAGCGTTTGGGCTTGCATCAGCGGAGCGCTGCACAGGGTGAGGGGAGCCAGCGTTTGGGCTGGCATCTTCTAACAGTAGCCGAGTACCACACATGCCTTCATTTATCATTATATTGTTTAAAGCGAGGGCCTAGCTCAACAGCAGCAGAGCGCTGGATATGGCGTCAGTAGCGAGTGTTTGAGCTGGCATCAGAGGAGTGCGGTACTGGGAGTGGGTAGCCAGCCTTAGGGTTGGTATCAGCGGAGCACTGGATAGGGCGTCAGTAGCGAGTTTTTATGAGCTGGCATCAGTGGAGTTCTATAAAGGGAGTGGGTAGCCCGCATTTGGGCTGGCATCAGCGGAGTGCTGTACATGGAGTGGGCAGCCAGCGTTTGGGCTGGCATCAGCGGAGTGCTGTACAGGAAGTGGGCAGCCAGCATTTGGGCTGCCATCAGAGGAGCACTGTACAGGGTGTGGGGAGCCAGTGTTTGGTCTGGCATCAGCCAGCGCTGTACAGGGAGTGTGGAGCCAGCGTTTGGGCTGGCATCAGCTGAGTGCTGCACTTGGAGTGAGTAGCCAGTGTATGGACTGCATCAGCAAGCACCGTAGAGGGAGTGGGTAGCCAGCATTTGTGCTAGCATCAGTGCAGCGCTGTATAGGGCATCAGTAGTGAGTGTTTGGGCTGGCATCAGCAGAGCGCTGTACAGAGCGATGTACAGTGAGTGGGCAGCCAGCGTATGGGCTGGCATCAGCGGAGCGCTGTATATGGAGTGGGTAGCCAGCCTATGGGCTGGCATCAGCTGAGTGCTGTATTTGGAGTGGGTATCCAGCATATGGGCTGGCATCAGCGGAGCGCTGCACAGGTTGTGGGGAGCCAGCGTTTGGGCTGGCATCAGCTGAGTGCTGCACAGGGTGTTGGGAGCCAGCGTATGGGCTGGCATCAGCGGAGTGCTGTACTGGGAGTGGGTAGCCAGCATATGGGCTGGCATCAGCGGAGCGCTGTACAGGGAGTAGGTAGCCAGCGTTTGGGCTGGCATCAGTGGAGTGCTGTACTGGGAGTGGGTAGCCACCGTTTGGGCTGGCATCAGCTGAGTGCTGTACTGGGAGTGGGTAACCAGTGTATGGGCTGGCATCAGTGGAGTCCTATAAAGGGAGTGGGTAGCCAGCGTTTGGGCTGGCATCAGCAGAGCGCTGCACAGGGTGTGGGGAGCCAGCGTTTGGGCTGGCATCAGCTGAGTGCTGTACTGGGAGTGGGTAACCAGTGTATGGGCTGGCATCAGTGGAGTCCTATAAAGGGAGTGGGTAGCCAGCGTTTGGGCTGGCATCAGCAGAGTGCTGTACAGTGGGAAGCCAGCGTATGGGCTGGCATCAGCGAGCGCTGTACAGGGAGTGGGTAGCCAGCGTTTGGGCTGGCATCAGCGGAGCGCTGCACAGGGTGTGGGGAGCCAGCGTTTGGGCTGGCATCAGCAGAGCGTTGCACAGTGTGTCGGAGCCAACGTTTGAGCTGGCATCAGAGGATCACTGTACAGGGAGGAGGTAGTCAGCGTTTGGGCTGGCATGAGCGGAGCGCTGTACAGGGAGTGGGTAGCCAGCGTTTTGGCTGGCATCAGCAGAGCGCTGCACAGGGTGAGGGGAGCAAGCGTTTGGGCTGGCATCTTCTAACTGTAGTCGAGTACCACACATGCCTTCATTTATCATTGTATTGTTTAAAGCAAGGGCCTAGCTCAACAGCAGCAGAGCGCTGGATATGGCATCAGTAACGAGTGTTTGGGCTGGCATCAGCTGAGTGCTGTACAGGGAGTGGGTAACCAGCATTTCGGCTGGCATCAGTGGAGTGCTGGATAGGGCGTCAGTAGCGAGTGTTTGGGCTGGCATCAGCAGAGTGCTATACAGGTAGTGGGTAGCCAGCATTTGGGCTGGCATCAGGGGAGTGCTGTAC
Source organism: Ambystoma mexicanum (assembly GCF_040938575.1). NCBI lineage: Eukaryota > Metazoa > Chordata > Amphibia > Caudata > Ambystomatidae > Ambystoma > Ambystoma mexicanum. Next base: position 228,089,128 of record NC_090921.1, on the reverse strand, counting down.
AGGGAGTGGGCAGCCAGCATTTGGGCTGGCATCAGCGTAGTGCTGTACAGGGAGCGGGCAGCCAGTATTTGGGCTGGCATCAGTGCAGCGCTGTATAGGGCGTCAGCAACGAGTGTTTGGGCTGGCATCAGGGAGTGCTGTACAGGGAGTGGGCAACCAATGTTTGGGCTGGCATGAGTGGAGTGTTATACAGGGAGTGGGTAGCCAGCATTTGTGCTGACATTAGCGGAGTGCTATACAGGGACGGGTAGCCAGTGTTTCGGCTGGCATCATCGGAGTGCTGTACAGGCAGTGGGCAGCTAGCTTTTGGGCTGGCATCAGTGGAGTGCTGTACAATGAGTGGGTAGCCAGCGTTTGGGCTGGCATCAGCGAAGTGCTATACAGGTAGTCGGTAGCCAGCGTTTGGGCTGACATCAGCGGAGTGCTGTACAGGGAGTGGGTAGCCAGCGTTTGGGCTGGCATCAGAGGAGTGCTGTACAGGGAGTGGTTAGCCAGCGTTTGGGCTGGCATCAGCGGAGTGCTGTACAGGGAGTGGGTAGCCAGCGTTTGGGCTGGCATCAGAGGAGTGCTGTACAGGGAGTGGGTAGCCAGCGTTTGGGTTGGCATCAGAGGAGTGCTGTACAGGGAGTGGGTAGCCAGCGTTTGGGTTGGCATCAGAGGAGTGCTGTACAGGGAGTGGGTAGCCAGCGTTTGGGCTGGCATCAGAGGAGTGCTGTACAGGGAGTGGGTAGCCAGCGTTTGGGCTGGCATCAGAGGAGTGCTGTACAGGGAGTGGGTAGCCAGCGTTTGGGCTGGCATCAGAAGAGTGCTGTACAGGGAGTGGGTAGCCAGCGTTTGGGCTGGCATCAGAGGAGTGCTGTACAGGGAGTGTGTAGCCAGCATTTGGGCTGGCATCATGGGAGCGCTGCACAGGGTGTGGGGAGCCAGCGTTTGGGCTGGCATCAGCGGGGTGCTGTACAGGGAGTGGGTAGCCACCGTTTGGGCTGGCATCAGTGGAGTCCTATACAGGGAGTGGGTAGCCAGCGTTTGGGCTGGCATCAGCAGAGCGCTGCACAGGGTGTGGGGAGCCAGCGTTTGGGCTGGCATCAGCTGAGTGCTGTACTGGGAGTGGGTAGCCACCGTTTGGGCTGGCATCAGCTGAGTGCTGTACTGGGAGTGGGTAACCAGTGTATGGGCTGGCATCAGTGGAGTCCTATAAAGGGAGTGGGTAGCCAGCGTTTGGGCTGGCATCAGCAGAGCGCTGCACAGGGTGTGGGGAGCCAGCGTTTGGGCTGGCATCAGCTGAGTGCTGTACTGGGAGTGGGTAACCAGTGTATGGGCTGGCATCAGTGGAGTCCTATAAAGGGAGTGGGTAGCCAGCGTTTGGGCTGGCATCAGCAGAGTGCTGTACAGTGGGAAGCCAGCGTATGGGCTGGCATCAGCGAGCGCTGTACAGGGAGTGGGTAGCCAGCGTTTGGGCTGGCATCAGCGGAGCGCTGCACAGGGTGTGGGGAGCCAGCGTTTGGGCTGGCATCAGCAGAGCGTTGCACAGTGTGTCGGAGCCAACGTTTGAGCTGGCATCAGAGGATCACTGTACAGGGAGGAGGTAGTCAGCGTTTGGGCTGGCATGAGCGGAGCGCTGTACAGGGAGTGGGTAGCCAGCGTTTTGGCTGGCATCAGCAGAGCGCTGCACAGGGTGAGGGGAGCAAGCGTTTGGGCTGGCATCTTCTAACTGTAGTCGAGTACCACACATGCCTTCATTTATCATTGTATTGTTTAAAGCAAGGGCCTAGCTCAACAGCAGCAGAGCGCTGGATATGGCATCAGTAACGAGTGTTTGGGCTGGCATCAGCTGAGTGCTGTACAGGGAGTGGGTAACCAGCATTTCGGCTGGCATCAGTGGAGTGCTGGATAGGGCGTCAGTAGCGAGTGTTTGGGCTGGCATCAGCAGAGTGCTATACAGGTAGTGGGTAGCCAGCATTTGGGCTGGCATCAGGGGAGTGCTGTACAGGGAGTGGGCAGCCAGCATTTGGGCTGGCATCAGCGTAGTGCTGTACAGGGAGCGGGCAGCCAGCATTTGGGCTGGCATCAGTGCAGCGCTGTATAGGGCGTCAGCAACGAGTGTTTGAGCTGGCATCAGGGAGTGCTGTACAGGGAGTGGGCAACCAATGTTTGGGCTGGCATGAGTGGAGTGTTATACAGGGAGTGGGTAGCCAGCATTTGTGCTGACATTAGCGGAGTGCTATACAGGGACGGGTAGCCAGTGTTTCGGCTGGCATCATCGGAGTGCTGTACAGGCAGTGGGCAGCTAGCTTTTGGGCTGGCATCAGTGGAGTGCTGTACAATGAGTGGGTAGCCAGCGTTTGGGCTGGCATCAGCGAAGTGCTATACAGGGAGTCGGTAGCCAGCGTTTGGGCTGACATCAGCGGAGTGCTGTACAGGGAGTGGGTAGCCAGCGTTTGGGCTGGCATCAGAGGAGTGCTGTACAGGGAGTGGTTAGCCAGCGTTTGGGCTGGCATCAGCGGAGTGCTGTACAGGGAGTGGGTAGCCAGCGTTTGGGCTGGCATCAGAGGAGTGCTGTACAGGGAGTGGGTAGCCAGCGTTTGGGTTGGCATCAGAGGAGTGCTGTACAGGGAGTGGGTAGCCAGCGTTTGGGTTGGCATCAGAGGAGTGCTGTACAGGGAGTGGGTAGCCAGCGTTTGGGCTGGCATCAGAGGAGTGCTGTACAGGGAGTGGGTAGCCAGCGTTTGGGCTGGCATCAGAGGAGTGCTGTACAGGGAGTGGGTAGCCAGCGTTTGGGCTGGCATCAGAAGAGTGCTGTACAGGGAGTGGGTAGCCAGCGTTTGGGCTGGCATCAGAGGAGTGCTGTACAGGGAGTGTGTAGCCAGCATTTGGGCTGGCATCATGGGAGCGCTGCACAGGGTGTGGGGAGCCAGCGTTTGGGCTGGCATCAGCGGGGTGCTGTACAGGGAGTGGGTAGCCACCGTTTGGGCTGGCATCAGTGGAGTCCTATACAGGGAGTGGGTAGCCAGCGTTTGGGCTGGCATCAGCAGAGCGCTGCACAGGGTGTGGGGAGCCAGCGTTTGGGCTGGCATCAGCTGAGTGCTGTACTGGGAGTGGGTAACCAGTGTATGGGCTGGCATCAGCGGAGTGCTGTACTGGGAGTGAGTAGCCAGCGTATGGGCTGGCATCAGCAGAGTGCTGTACAGGGAGTAGGTAGCCAGTGTTTGGGCTGGCATCAGCAGAGTGCTGTACTGGGAGTGGGTAGCCAGCGTATGGGCTGGCATCAGCGAGCGCTGTACAGGGAGTGGGTAGCCAGCGTTTGGGCTGGCATCAGCGGGGTGCTGTACAGGGAGTGGGTAGCCAGCGTTTGGGCTGGCATCATGGGAGCGCTGCACAGGGTGTGGTGAGCCAGCGTTTGGGCTGGCATCAGCGGGGTGCTGTACAGGAAGTGTGTAGCCAGCATTTGGGCTGGCATCAGAGGAGTGCTGTACAGGGAGTGGTTAGCCAGCATTTGGGCTGGCATCATGGGAGCGCTGCACAGGGTGTGGGGAGCCAGCGTTTGGGCTGGCATCAGCGGGGTGCTGTACAGGGAGTGGGTAGCCAGCCTATGGGCTGGCATCAGCTGAGTGCTGTATTTGGAGTGGGTATCCAGCATATGGGCTGGCATCAGCGGAGCGCTGCACAGGTTGTGGGGAGCCAGCGTTTGGGCTGGCATCAGCTGAGTGCAGCACAGGGTGTTGGGAGCCAGCGTATGGGCTGGCATCAGCGGAGTGCTGTACTGGGAGTGGGTAGCCAGCATATGGGCTGGCATCCGCGGAGCGCTGTACAGGGAGTAGGTAGCCAGCGTTTGGGCTGGCATCAGTGGAGTGCTGTACTGGGAGTGGGTAGCCACCGTTTGGGCTGGCATCAGCTGAGTGCTGTACTGGGAGTGGGTAACCAGTGTATGGGCTGGCATCAGTGGAGTCCTATAAAGGGAGTGGGTAGCCAGCGTTTGGGCTGGCATCAGCAGAGTGCTGTACAGTGGGAAGCCAGCGTATGGGCTGGCATCAGCGAGCGCTGTACAGGGAGTGGGTAGCCAGCGTTTGGGCTGGCATCAGCGGAGCGCTGCACAGGGTGTGGGGAGCCAGCGTTTGGGCTGGCATCAGCAAAGCGTTGCACAGTGTGTCGGAGCCAACGTTTGAGCTGGCATCAGAGGATCACTGTACAGGGAGGAGGTAGTCAGCGTTTGGGCTGGCATGAGCGGAGCGCTGTACAGGGAGTGGGTAGCCAGCGTTTTGGCTGGCATCAGCAGAGCGCTGCACAGGGTGAGGGGAGCAAGCGTTTGGGCTGGCATCTTCTAACTGTAGTCGAGTACCACACATGCCTTCATTTATCATTGTATTGTTTAAAGCAAGGGCCTAGCTCAACAGCAGCAGAGCGCTGGATATGGCATCAGTAACGAGTGTTTGGGCTGGCATCAGCTGAGTGCTGTACAGGGAGTGGGTAACCAGCATTTCGGCTGGCATCAGTGGAGTGCTGGATAGGGCGTCAGTAGCGAGTGTTTGGGCTGGCATCAGCAGAGTGCTATACAGGTAGTGGGTAGCCAGCATTTGGGCTGGCATCAGGGGAGTGCTGTACAGGGAGTGGGCAGCCAGCATTTGGGCTGGCATCAGCGTAGTGATGTACAGGGAGCGGGCAGCCAGCATTTGGGCTGGCATCAGTGCAGCGCTGTATAGGGCGTCAGCAACGAGTGTTTGGGCTGGCATCAGGGAGTGCTGTACAGGGAGTGGGCAACCAATGTTTGGGCTGGCATGAGTGGAGTGTTATACAGGGAGTGGGTAGCCAGCATTTGTGCTGACATTAGCGGAGTGCTATACAGGGACGGGTAGCCAGTGTTTCGGCTGGCATCATCGGAGTGCTGTACAGGCAGTGGGCAGCTAGCTTTTGGGCTGGCATCAGTGGAGTGCTGTACAATGAGTGGGTAGCCAGCGTTTGGGCTGGCATCAGCGAAGTGCTATACAGGGAGTCGGTAGCCAGCGTTTGGGCTGACATCAGCGGAGTGCTGTACAGGGAGTGGGTAGCCAGCGTTTGGGCTGGCATCAGAGGAGTGCTGTACAGGGAGTGGTTAGCCAGCGTTTGGGCTGGCATCAGCGGAGTGCTGTACAGGGAGTGGGTAGCCAGCGTTTGGGCTGGCATCAGAGGAGTGCTGTACAGGGAGTGGGTAGCCAGCGTTTGGGTTGGCATCAGAGGAGTGCTGTACAGGGAGTGGGTAGCCAGCGTTTGGGTTGGCATCAGAGGAGTGCTGTACAGGGAGTGGGTAGCCAGCGTTTGGGCTGGCATCAGAGGAGTGCTGTACAGGGAGTGGGTAGCCAGCGTTTGGGCTGGCATCAGAGGAGTGCTGTACAGGGAGTGGGTAGCCAGCGTTTGGGCTGGCATCAGAAGAGTGCTGTACAGGGAGTGGGTAGCCAGCGTTTGGGCTGGCATCAGAGGAGTGCTGTACAGGGAGTGTGTAGCCAGCATTTGGGCTGGCATCATGGGAGCGCTGCACAGGGTGTGGGGAGCCAGCGTTTGGGCTGGCATCAGCGGGGTGCTGTACAGGGAGTGGGTAGCCACCGTTTGGGCTGGCATCAGTGGAGTCCTATACAGGGAGTGGGTAGCCAGCGTTTGGGCTGGCATCAGCAGAGCGCTGCACAGGGTGTGGGGAGCCAGCGTTTGGGCTGGCATCAGCTGAGTGCTGTACTGGGAGTGGGTAACCAGTGTATGGGCTGGCATCAGCGGAGTGCTGTACTGGGAGTGAGTAGCCAGCGTATGGGCTGGCATCAGCAGAGTGCTGTACAGGGAGTAGGTAGCCAGTGTTTGGGCTGGCATCAGCAGAGTGCTGTACTGGGAGTGGGTAGCCAGCGTATGGGCTGGCATCAGCGAGCGCTGTACAGGGAGTGGGTAGCCAGCGTTTGGGCTGGCATCAGCGGGGTGCTGTACAGGGAGTGGGTAGCCAGCGTTTGGGCTGGCATCATGGGAGCGCTGCACAGGGTGTGGTGAGCCAGCGTTTGGGCTGGCATCAGCGGGGTGCTGTACAGGAAGTGTGTAGCCAGCATTTGGGCTGGCATCAGAGGAGTGCTGTACAGGGAGTGGTTAGCCAGCATTTGGGCTGGCATCATGGGAGCGCTGCACAGGGTGTGGGGAGCCAGCGTTTGGGCTGGCATCAGCGGGGTGCTGTACAGGGAGTGGGTAGCCAGCGTTTGGGCTGGCATCAGTGGAGTGCTGTACAGGGAGTGGGTAGCCAGCGTTTGGCCTGGCATCATGGGAGCGCTGCACAGGGTGTGGGGAGCCAGCGGTTGGGCTGGCATCAGCGGGGTGCTGTACAGGGAGTGGGTAGCCAGCGTTTGGGCTGGCATCAGTGGAGTGCTGTACAGGGAGTGGGTAGCCAGCGTTTGGGCTGGCATGAGTGGAGTGCTGTACAGGGAGTGGGTAGCCAGCGTTTGGCCTGGCATCATGGGAGCGCTGCACAGGGTGTGGGGAGCCAGCGTTTGGGCTGGCATCAGCGGGGTGCTGTACAGGGAGTGGGTAGCCAGCGTTTGGGCTGGCATCAGTGGAGTGCTGTACAGGGAGTGGGTAGCCAGCGTTTGGCCTGGCATCAGCTGAGCGCTGCACAGGGCGTGGCTAGCCAGCGTTTGGGAGGGAATCTTCTAACAGTAGCGCAGTACTGCACATGCCTTCATTTATTATTGTATCCACTTGTTCACATAAGTGTTCCTGTAGCATTCACCTGACTACTCAGTTGTACATTCATGCATTCCTCCATCTCTTTCTTTCTTTTATCAATTCATTGACTTGCTATTTTGCGTATTCATCCAATCAGTCACGCTTGAAATTATGCAAGCATGACTTTCTGTATTCGTTCATATATGCATGCAATTACTGTATTTATTTATTCATTCATATGTTCGACCATTCATTCAATTCTTCATTCATTTCTTTACTTTGCGTTTTGGTGCATTAGGTTGTGCCAGCGCTATGCGCCCAAGCATTGCTAAGAGAAGAGATAGAAGGGGCTCTGTTGAGAGCAGGATATTGTTGGCATGGTTACTGGCAAGGCTTGGGTGTGAAAAGGGAAACGCACAAATTGTTCATTTCGGTGTCCCTGCGTCTTTTTTAACCAATGAAGATGTAATTTACAGTGTCTGGACGGTTTGGCCTATAGGAACAATCAATGGAGAGCACTCTTGCACTCTTGCGCTCTTGGCGGCGCTCTGAGTCTTCGGCACTAGGAGCAATCCATGGACTATATTTCTTTTACAGCACAGTATAACCAGGGGGGATCTAGGCGCTGTATCTCATCTGCATGTACTGATATTTATAGCGCAAACCCTAGCTGTGAAGGAAAGGTAAGCTGTACCCCAGGGGTGCAGTAATAAGGATACAAAAGAAGGCTACTCTGTGATGGGTACACTTGGAAAGTCATGGAGAAAGGGGTTGAAGGTGGGGGATACCGGTTAGGAAGTGAAAGGTGGGCCAATTCTTGACCCATTGGCTGTTGGATCTGCAGCTGTATCCCGCGCTGGGGCTATGCTCCTTTGAGTATCACAGGCTCTGACCTTCCAAACACCACTGTCCAGTCCATGGGTCTGTTCCAGTGGTCCCCTCCTTTGCCTTCTTCTGCTAAACAACGCCCCCGGGGCGGGGCATTGCTTGGGGCGTTTACTCTTTACAGATGGGACGAAGGGGTGGATTTAAAATGGCTCCCATCTTCCTTGGCAAGCAAGTATCCTAATGGCAATAATAATAGCGTATTCCAATATAACGCCGTGTGCCGTATTGCTATTGCTTTCAAGCGCTTTAATCTGCAAGTTTCGCCATCTTGGGTAACTCTTCCAGTGCTATTGGTGTTTGTGTACCTCTACTATTATTTTACACTACACACAGTGCAGGAGGTGGGCCAGAAAAACGACGGCGGCGCGGGGGGAGGAATGGGATTCCAACAAGACACGTCCCTGCAGGAAGATATGGTTGTGTGTGGTAATTGGGCTTTGGAGCATGATACTCCCAGCGATATCGGTCCTGAAGGCCAGTTATCACATGCACAAGCAACACACGTTTTAACAAACCAACACTTCCAGTAAACTCGCAGGAGCAACTGAATATAGAAACAGCCAAAACCACACACACTTATCGTAGCTGTCCAGAATGGTATATATGTCCTGCAATGTAGAGATGTTTTTTTCTTAGGGTGAGTAGTGTGACCAATTAAAATTGCAGAGCCCAGCTTCCATTGTTTGCTTTAAAGGGTTTCTTACTGAATCACAATAGCACATGTTTTAAATACAACAGTTTGGATAGATGTATGTTCCCATAATGCTTGCTGCTTTTATGCAAATCGCCAGGATTGGGTTCTCTGAAGAGATAATGTATTGGGACCTGGCATGGGACCACCCCATCCTTCCCACGGCCTCGCCTCCAAGGATGAGAGGGCCCCCTCCCCCAGTAAATTATTCCCATTTCCAGCACCACAGACCTCTCGCTTCTCAACCAACATTAAATGAGCCCTCAGGAAGCTCACCTCTGTATCTCTATCCACCCCCCTCAGTGGGTAAACCAGGGCGAGAGTGCCGTGATCTCATCAGGTCATTGGCTTTCCCGTCTGGATACACATACCCCCAAGTGTCAATCAGGCGGCCACTGCCACAGCACGGGATCCGCATCTACCCCTCCCTCTATCCAACTCACAACCCCACCCCATCTTCTCTTACAGGGCCACGTGCAGGAAGGGCAACAACACAAGCAGTACTCACCCACATGACTGGGGGGGCCATGTTGGCACTCAAGCCTTGGTTGGTGGGAGGACAGGAACCCATGAACGGGGGGGGGGGGTGAGGGGGATGCACAGGTCATTGGAGGACAGAGATTTGGAGAATGTGGGAAAATACTCACCCTGGATGTAAGTGAAAAGGTAGGTTGTGCCATGGTTTCACCAGCTGTCCACCAATAGAAACCGTAGCCCGTAGGCAGCCTCGCCAATTGAAGCTTCAGTCCTTGAAAAGCTTAGCCAATGCCAGACGGGGTCCTTATTCAGTATCAGATCAGGAAAGGAAGTGGGGAGGCATAACAGCATCTCAATTAGAAGCCGCGGCTCTTGGACAGCTTCACTAATAGAAGCCGGGGCCCTTTGACAGTCTCACCAGTAGAAGAGGTGGCACTTAGACAGTCTCACCAGTAGAAGCCGGGGCCCATGGACAGTCTCACCAGTAGAAGACGTGGACCTTGGACAGTCTCAGCATAGAAACCCTGGCCCTTGGACAGTCTCACCAATAGAAGCAGTGGCCCTTGGACAGTCTCACCAATAGAAGCAGTGGCCCTTGGACAGTGTCACCAATAGAAGCAGTGGCCCTTGGACAGTCTCACCAATAGATGCAGTGGCCCTTGGACAGTCTCACCAATAGAAGCCGTGGCCCCTTGAACAGTCTCACCAATACACGCAGTGGCCCTTGACAGTGTCACCAATAGAGCAGTGGCCCTTGGACAGTCTCACCAATAGAAGCAGTGGCCCTTGGACAGTCTCAGCATAGAAACCGTGGCCCTAGTACGGATGCACCAATAGAAGCCGTGGCCCCTTGCACAGTCTCACCAATACACGCAGTGGCCCTTGACAGTCTCGCCAATAAAAGCCGTGGCCCTTGAACAGTCTCACCAATACACGCAGAGGCCCTTGACAGTCTCGCCAATAAAAGCCGTGTCCCTTAGACAAACCCGCCAATAGATGTTGTGGTCCTTAGACAGCCTCGCAACAGACGCCGGTACTTGAAAAGGTTTGCCAATATAATGTGTGGTCCTTGGACACTGTCACCAATGCAAGCTGTAGCCCTTGGAAACCTTCACCAACAGAAGTAGCAGTACTTGGGGAACTTTCTAGTCCTTTTGTGGCACGTTGTGGCGCGTTGTGGCACGTTGTGGCGCTTGGGCTCTTCTGTCAATGGATGGGAGGTGTTCCCTGGGTGGCGGCCAGCGGGCAGGGTGGTCAGCTACGCGTGGACGGCTGCAAATCTCACTAGCGCCCAGCGGGAAGGCTCGCCGTCTCCGGGAGGGCAAGTCGTTGCCCAGTGCCCAGGCTCGCGGTGTGTGGAGTTCTGTGTTTTGGAGTCGGTCCTCCCTCGACTTCTCCTTCTTCCTCCGCGCCCCGCTCTCAGTCATGTGTGGTTTGGGCGAGTCCGGGCAGGAGGCAGGTTAAAGGACTTGGCAGGACTTCAGTCTCCGCCCCGCCACCGCCTGCTGGGCAGAGGGGCCGGGCCTGGCGGGGCTCAGCCTTCACCTCCTCCATCGCCATACACACTTCATCCCCGCCCGCAGGAAGGCAGCGCTCTCCATCCTCCTGGAATGTGCCCCCGCCTACCCTAGGGAGGGTGGGAGAAGGGGGGGAGGCAGCAGCGCATGGGGTACCACCCCTCCCCCTCCCATGCCGTGCTTTATCGACCTCCCTGTGGGACGCGAGGGTCTGAAAAGAGCCCATGCGGGAGAAGGGACACTGGAGGCAGGGATGGGGGACCAAGCGCACGAGCGGGGCTCCGCATGTCAGCAAACGAGGCGCAAACAACTGCCGCCTGTGCCAGGCAACCTGCAGAGGAGCGGCGCTCCGCATGTCATCAAAAGAGGCGCAAACAACTGCCGCCTGCAGGCCAGGCAACCTGCAGAGGAGCGGTGCTCCGCATGCCACCAAAAGAGGCGCTGCCTGTGCCAGGCAACATGCAGAGGCACAGTGGCACAGGCGGTGCTTGAGTACCACCTCATCTACCACCTGTTTTAACTAACTTTGTACATGGTTGTCTAACTCGGCTTGGCAATTAAGTGTTTCGCAGGACAACGGAAGGCAGGGGTGGTAGGCAGAGTGAGGAGGTGGGCGGACAAAGGAGAAACGAAGGGAGAGGGCAGAGGGGGCGTTGCTGTGGCGGCGACGGAGTGTTCGGCCCTGAGACAGACTACAGAGAGATGAACAGCCAACACGAGAGGGTGGGGGACAGCCAGGACATGAGGAAGAGTCAGTGGGAGTTAGTGAGAAGCTAAAGGGGTGGAGCGAGACAGAGGCAAAGGAGAGAAGGGGAGAAAGAAAAAGAGGGGAAAAGGAGAGAAGGAGAGAAAGACAAAGAGAGGCAACGGGAGACAGGGAGAAAGAAGCAGAGAGGCAAAGGAGGGGAAATGGAGAAAGACAAAGAGAGGCAAGGGGGAGACAGGGAGAAAGGCAAAGAGAGGCAAGGGGAGACGGGGAGAAAGAAGCAGAGAGGCAAAGGAGGGATACGGAGAAAGACAAAGAGAGGCAAGGGGAGACAGGGAGAAAGGCAAAGAGGAGCAATGGGAGACGGGGAGAAAGAAACAGAGAAGCAAAGGGGGGAAATGGAGAAAGACAAAGAGAGATAAGGGGTAGACAGGGAGAAAGGCAAAGAGGCAAAGGAGAGAAAGAGGCAGAGAAGCAAAGGAGAGAAATGGAGAAAGAGGCACAGAGGCAAAGGAGAGCAGGGGAGAAAGAGAAAGAGAGGCAGGGGGAGACAGGGAGAAAGGCAAAGAGAGGCAAGGGGGAGAAAGGGAGAAAGACAAAGAGAAACAAGGGGGAGAAAGGCGAAGAAAGGCAAGGGGAGATGGAGAGAAAGAAGCAGAGAGGCAAAGGGGGTTAATGGAGAAAGACAAAGAGAGGCAAAGGGGAGACAGGGAGAAAGGCAAAGCGAGGAAAGGGGAGACAGGGAGAAAGAAGCAGAGCGGCACAGGAGGGAAATGGGGAAAGACAAAGAGAGGCAAAGGGAGATGGGGAGAAAGAAGCAGAGAGGCAAAGGGGGAAATGGAGAAAGACAAAGAGAGGCAAAGGGGAGAAGGGGAGAAAGGCAAAGAGAAGCAAGGGGAGACCGGGAGAAACAAGCAGAGAGGCAAAGGAAGGAAATGGAGAAAGACAAAGAGAGGCAAGGGGAGACGGGGAGAAAGACGCAGAGAGGGAAAGGGGGGAAATAGAGAAAGACAAAGAGGGGCAAAGCAGAGAAGGGGAGAAAGACAAAGAGAGGAAACGGGAGACAGGGAGAAAGAAGCAGAGAGGCAAAGGAGGGAAATGGAGAAAGACAAAGAGAGGCAAGGAGGAGACAGGGAGAAAGACAAATAGAGGCAGGGGGAGACCGGGAGAAAGAAGCAAAGCAGAGAGGCAAAGGAGGGAAATGGAGAAAGACAAAGAGGGGCAAAGGAGAGAAGGGGAGAAAGACAAAGAGAAGCAAGGGGAGACGGGGAGAAAGAAGCAGAGAGGCACAGGGGGAAATGGAGAAAGACAAAGAGGGGCAAAAGAGAGAAGAGGAGAAAGACAAAGAGAGGCAACGGGAGACAGGGAGAAAGAAGCAGAGAGGCAAAGGAGGGAAATGGAGAAAGACAAAGAGAGGCAAGGGGGAGACAGGGAGAAAGGCAAAGAGAGGCAATGGGAGACAGGGAGAAAGAAGCAGAGAGGCAAAGGAGAGAAAGAGGCAGAGAAGCAAAGGAGAGAAATGGAGAAAGAGGCACAGAGGCAAAGGAGAGAAGGGGAGAAAGACAAAGAAAGGCAAGGAGAGACAGGAAAAAAGGCAGAGGCAAAGGAGAGAAAGGGAGAAAGACAAAGAGAGACAAGGGGGAGAAAGGGAGAAAGACGAAGAGAGGCAAGGGGAGATGGGGAGAAAGAAGCAGAGAGGCAAAGGGGGGAAATGGAGAAAGACAAAGAGAGGCAAAGGGGAGAAAGGGAGAAAGGCAAAGCGATGCAAGGGGTGACAGGGAGAAAGAAGCAGAGAGGCAAAGGAGGGGAGATGGAGAAAGACAAAGAGAGGCAAGGGGAGATGGGGAGAAAGAAGCAGAGCGGCAAAGGGGAGACATGAAGAAAGACAAAGAGGGGCAAAGGAGAGAAGGGGAGAAAGACAAAGAGAGGCAACGCGAAACAGGGAGAAAGAAGCAGAGGCAAAGGAGGGAAATGGAGAAAGATAAAGAGAAGCAAGGGGAGACAAGGAGAAAGGCAAATGGAGGCAGGTGGAGACAGGGAGAAAGAAGAAGAGAGGCAAAGGAGGGAAATGGGGAAAGACAAAGAGGGGCAGAAGAGAGAAGGGAAGAAAGACAAAGAGAGGCAACGAGAGACAGGGAGAAAGAAGCAGAGAGGCAAAGGAGGGAAATGGAGAAAGACAAAGAGAGGCAAGGGGGAGAAAGGGAGAAAGGCAAAGAGAAAAAAGGGGGAGAAAGGGAGAAAGACGAAGAAAGGAAAGGGGAGATGGGGAGAAAGAAGCAGAGAGGCAAAGGGGGGAAATGGAGAAAGACAAAGAGAGGCAAAGGGGAGAAAGGGAGAAAGGCAAAGCGAGGAAAGGGGAGACAGGGAGAAAGAAGCAGAGAGGCACAGGAGGGAAATGGAGAAAGACAAAGAGAGGCAAGGGGAGATGGGGAGAAAGAAGCAGAGAGGCAAGGGGGGGAAATGGAGAAAGACAAAGAGAGGCAAAGGGGTGAAATGGAGAAAGACAAAGAGAGGCAAAGGGGAGAAAGGGAGGAAGGCAGAGAGAGGCAAGGGGAGACAGGGAGAAACAAGCAGAGAGGCAAAGGAAGGAAATGGAGAAAGACAAAGAGAGGCAAGGGGAGACGGGGAGAAAGAAGCAGAGAGGCAAAGGGGGGAAATGGAGAAAGACAAAGAGGGGCAAAAGAGAGAAGGGGAGAAAGACAAAGAGAGGCAACGGGAGACAGGGAGAAAGAAGCAGAGAGGCAAAGGATGGAAATGGAGAAAGACAAAGAGGGGCAAAGGAGAGAAGGGGAGAAAGACAAATAGAGGCAAGGGGAGACGGGAGAAAGAAGCAGAGCGACAAAGGGGGGAATGGAGAAAGACAGAGAGAGGCAAAGGGGAGAAAGGGAGAAAGGCAAAGAGAGGCAAGGGAAGACAAGGAGAAAGAAGCAGAGAGGCAAAGGAGGGAAATGGAGAAAGACAAAGAGAGGTAAGGGGTAGACAGTGAGAAAGGCAAAGAGGCAAAGGAGAGAAAGAGGCAGAGAAGCAAAGGAGAGAAATGGAGAAAGAGGCACAGAGGCAAAGGAGAGCAGGGGAGAAAGAGAAAGAGAGGCAGGGGGAGACAGGGAGAAAGGCAAAGAGAGGCAAGGGGGAGAAAGGGAGAAAGACAAAGAGAAACAAGGGGGAGAAAGGGAGAAAGACCAAGAAAGGCAAGGGGAGATGGGGAGAAAGAAGCAGAGAGGCAAAAGGGGGAAATGGAGAAAGACAAAGAGAGGCAAAGGGGAGAAAGGGAGAAAGGCAAAGCGAGGAAAGGGGAGACAGGGAGAAAGAAGCAGAGAGGCACATGAGGGAAATGGAGAAAGACAAAGAGAGGCAAAGGGAGATGGGGAGAAAGAAGCAGAGAGGCAAAGGGGGGAAATGGAGAAAGACAAAGAGAGGCAAAGGGGAGAAAGGGAGAAAGGCAAAGAGAGGCAAGGGGAGACAGGGAGAAACAAGCAGAGAGGCAAAGGAAGGCAATGGAGAAAGACAAAGAGAGGCAAGGGGAGACGGGGAGAAAGAAGCAGGGAGGCAAAGGGGGGAAATGGAGAAAGACAAAGAGAGGCGACGGGAGACAGGGAGAAAGAAGCAGAGAGGCAAAGGAGGGAAATGGAGAAAGACAAAGAAAGGCAAGGCGGAGACAGGGAGATCAGCAAATAGAGGCAGGGGGAGACAGGCAGAAAGAAGCAAAGCAGAGAGGCAAAGGAGGGAAATGGAGAAAGACAAAGAGGGGCAAAGGAGAGAAGGGGAGAAAGACAAAGAGAAGCAAGGGGAGACGGGGAGAAAGAAGCAGAGAGGCACAGGGGGAAATGGAGAAAGACAAAGAGGGGCAAAAGAGAGAAGGGGAGAAAGACAAAGAGAGGCAACGGGAGACAGGGAGAAAGAAGCAGAGAGGCAAAGGAGGGAAATGGAGAAAGACAAAGAGAGGTAAGGGGTAGACAGGGAGAAAGGCAAAGAGGCAAAGGAGAGAAAGAGGCAGAGAAGCAAAGGAGAGAAATGGAGAAAGAGGCACAGAGGCAAAGGAGAGCAGGGGAGAAAGAGAACGAGAGGCAGGGGGAGACAGGGAGAAAGGCAAAGAGAGGCAAGGGGGAGAAAGGGAGAAAGACAAAGAGAAACAAGGGGGAGAAAGGGAGAAAGACGAAGAAAGGCAAGGGGAGATGAGGAGAAAGAAGCAGAGAGGCAAAGGGGGAAATAGAGAAAGACAAAGAGAGGCAAAGGGGAGAAAGGGAGAAAGGCAATGAGAGGCAAAGGGAGACAGGTAGAAACAAGCAGAGAGGCAAAGGAAGGAAATGGAGAAAGACAAAGAGAGGCAAGGGGAGACGGGGAGAAAGAAGCAGAGAGGCAAAGGGGGGAAATGGAGAAAGACGAGGAGGGGCAAAGGAGAGAAGGGGAGAAAGACAAAGAGAGGCGACGGGAGACAGGGAGAAAGAAGCAGAGAGGCAAAGGATGGAAATGGAGAAAGACAAAGAGAGGCAAGGGGGAGACAGGGAGAAAGGCAAATAGAGGTAGGGGGAGACAGGGAGAAAGAAGCAAAGCAGAGAGGCAAAGGAGGGAAATGGAGAAAGACAAAGAGGGGCAAAGGATAGAAGGGGAGAAAGACAAAGAGAAGCAAGGGGAGACGGGGAGAAAGAAGCAGAGAGGCACAGGGGGAAATGGAGAAAGACAAAGAGGGGCAAAAGAGAGAAGGGGAGAAAGACAAAGAGAGGCAATGGGAGACATGGAGAAAGAAGCAGAGAGGCAAAGGAGGGAAATGGAGAAAGACAAAGAGAGGCAAGGGGGAGACAGGGAGAAAGGCAAAGAGAGGCAACGGCAGACAGGGAGAAAGAAGCAGAGAGGCAAAGGAAGGAACTAGGGAACGACAAAGAGGGGCAAAGGAGAGAAGGGAAGAAAGACAAAGAGAGGCAAGGGGAGACGGGGAGAAATAAGCAGAGAGACAAAGGGGTGAATGGAGAAAGACAGAGAGAGGCAAAGGGGAGAAAGGGAGAAAGGCAAAGAGAGGCAAGGGGAGACAAGGAGAAAGAAGCAGAGAGGCAAAGGAGGGAAATGGAGAAAGACAATGAGAGGTAAGGGGGAGACAGGGAGAAAGGCAAAGAGGGGCAAAGGAGAGAAAGAGGCAGAGCAGAAAAGGAGAGAAATGGAGAAAGAGGCACAGAGGCAAAGGAGAGAAGGGGAGAAAGACAAAGAGAGGCAAGGGGAGACAGGGGAAAAAGGCAGAGGCAAAGGAGAGAAAGGGAGAAAGACAAAGAGAGACAAGGGGGAGAAAGGGAGAAAGACGAAGAGAGGCAAGGGGTGACAGGGAGAAAGAAGCAGAGAGGCAAAGGGGGGAATGGAGAAAGACAAAGAGAGGCAAGGGGAGATGGGGAGAAAGAAGCAGAGAGGCAAAGGGGGGAATGGAGAAAGATAAAGAGAAGCAAGGGGAGACAGGGAGAAAGGCAAATGAAGGCAGGTGGGGACAGGGAGAAAGAAGAAGAGAGGCAAAGGAGGGAAATGGAGAAAGACAAAGAGGGGCAAAGGAGAGAAGGGGAGAAAGACAAAGAGAGGCAAGGGGAGACGGGGAGAAAGAAGCAGAGAGGCACAGGGGGAAATGGAGAAAGACAAAGAGGGGCAAAAGAGAGAAGGGGAGAAAGACAAAGAGAGGCAACGGGAGACAGGGAGAAAGAAGCAGAGGCAAAGGAGGGAAATGGAGAAAGACAAAAAGGGGCAAAGGAGAGAAGGGGAGAAAGACAAATAGAGGCAAGGGGAGACGGGAGAAAGAAGCAGAGAGACAAAGGGGGGAATGGAGAAAGACAAAGAGAGGCAAAGGGGAGAAAGGGAGAAAGGCAAAGCGAGGAAAGGGGAGACAGGGAGAAACAAGCAGAGAGGCAAAGGAAGGAAATGGAGAAAGACAAAGAGAGGCAAGGGGAGACGGGGAGAAAGACGCAGAGAGGGAAAGGGGGGAAATAGAGAAAGACAAAGAGGGGCAAAGCAGAGAAGGGGAGAAAGACAAAGAGAGGAAACGGGAGACAGGGAGAAAGAAGCAGAGAGGCAAAGGAGGGAAATGGAGAAAGACAAAGAGAGGCAAGGAGGAGACAGGGAGAAAGACAAATAGAGGCAGGGGGAGGCCGGGAGAAAGAAGCAAAGCAGAGAGGCAAAGGAGGGAAATGGAGAAAGACAAAGAGGGGCAAAGGAGAGAAGGGGAGAAAGACAAAGAGAAGCAAGGGGAGACGGGGAGAAAGAAGCAGAGAGGCACAGGGGGAAATGGAGAAAGACAAAGAGGGGCAAAAGAGAGAAGAGGAGAAAGACAAAGAGAGGCAACGGGAGACAGGGAGAAAGAAGCAGAGAGGCAAAGGAGGGAAATGGAGAAAGACAAAGAGAGGCAAGGGGGAGACAGGGAGAAAGGCAAAGAGAGGCAATGGGAGACAGGGAGAAAGAAGCAGAGAGGCAAAGGAGAGAAAGAGGCAGAGAAGCAAAGGAGAGAAATGGAGAAAGAGGCACAGAGGCAAAGGAGAGAAGGGGAGAAAGACAAAGAAAGGCAAGGAGAGACAGGAAAAAAGGCAGAGGCAAAGGAGAGAAAGGGAGAAAGACAAAGAGAGACAAGGGGGAGAAAGGGAGAAAGACGAAGAGAGGCAAGGGGAGATGGGGAGAAAGAAGCAGAGAGGCAAAGGGGGGAAATGGAGAAAGACAAAGAGAGGCAAAGGGGAGAAAGGGAGAAAGGCAAAGCGAGGCAAGGGGTGACAGGGAGAAAGAAGCAGAGAGGCAAAGGAGGGGAGATGGAGAAAGACAAAGAGAGGCAAGGGGAGATGGGGAGAAAGAAGCAGAGCGGCAAAGGGGAGACATGAAGAAAGACAAAGAGGGGCAAAGGAGAGAAGGGGAGAAAGACAAAGAGAGGCAACGCGAAACAGGGAGAAAGAAGCAGAGGCAAAGGAGGGAAATGGAGAAAGATAAAGAGAAGCAAGGGGAGACAAGGAGAAAGGCAAATGGAGGCAGGTGGAGACAGGGAGAAAGAAGAAGAGAGGCAAAGGAGGGAAATGGGGAAAGACAAAGAGGGGCAGAAGAGAGAAGGGAAGAAAGACAAAGAGAGGCAACGAGAGACAGGGAGAAAGAAGCAGAGAGGCAAAGGAGGGAAATGGAGAAAGACAAAGAGAGGCAAGGGGGAGAAAGGGAGAAAGGCAAAGAGAAAAAAGGGGGAGAAAGGGAGAAAGACGAAGAAAGGCAAGGGGAGATGGGGAGAAAGAAGCAGAGAGGCAAAGGGGGGAAATGGAGAAAGACAAAGAGAGGCAAAGGGGAGAAAGGGAGAAAGGCAAAGCGAGGAAAGGGGAGACAGGGAGAAAGAAGCAGAGAGGCACAGGAGGGAAATGGAGAAAGACAAAGAGAGGCAAGGGGAGATGGGGAGAAAGAAGCAGAGAGGCAAGGGGGGGAAATGGAGAAAGACAAAGAGAGGCAAAGGGGTGAAATGGAGAAAGACAAAGAGAGGCAAAGGGGAGAAAGGGAGGAAGGCAGAGAGAGGCAAGGGGAGACAGGGAGAAACAAGCAGAGAGGCAAAGGAAGGAAATGGAGAAAGACAAAGAGAGGCAAGGGGAGACGGGGAGAAAGAAGCAGGGAGGCAAAGGGGGGAAATGGAGAAAGACAAAGAGGGGCAAAGGAGAGAAGGGGAGAAAGACAAAGAGAGGCGACGGGAGACAGGGAGAAAGAAGCAGAGAGGCAAAGGAGGGAAATGGAGAAAGACAAAGAAAGGCAAGGCGGAGACAGGGAGAACAGCAAATAGAGGCAGGGGGAGACAGGCAGAAAGAAGCAAAGCAGAGAGGCAAAGGAAGGAAATGGAGAAAGACAAAGAGAGGCAAGGGGAGACGGGGAGAAAGAAGCAGGGAGGCAAAGGGGGGAAATGGAGAAAGACGAGGAGGGGCAAAGGAGAGAAGGGGAGAAAGACAAAGAGAGGCGACGGGAGAAAGGGAGAAAGAAGCAGAGAGGCAAAGCAGGGAAATGGAGAAAGACAAAGAGAGGCAACGGGAGACAGGGAGAAAGAAGCAGAGGCAAAGGAGGGAAATGGAGAAAGACAAAGAGGGGCAAAGGAGAGAAGGGGAGAAAGACAAATAGAGGCAAGGGGAGACGGGAGAAAGAAGCAGAGAGACAAAGGGGGGAATGGAGAAAGACAGAGAGAGGCAAAGGGGAGAAAGGGAGAAAGGCAAAGAGAGGCAAGGGAAGGCAAGGAGAAAGAAGCAGAGAGGCAAAGGAGGGAAATGGAGAAAGACAAAGAGAGGTAGGGGGGAGACAGGGAGAAAGGCAAAGAGAGGCAAAGGAGAGAAAGAGGCAGAGAAGCAAAGGAGAGAAATGGAGAAAGAGGCACAGAGGCAAAGGAGAGAAGGGGAGAAAGACAAAGAGAGGCAGGGGGAAGACAGGGAGAAAGCCAAAGAGAGGCAAGGGGAGACGAGGAGAAAGAAGCAGAGAGGCAAAGGGGGGACATGGAGAAAGACAAAGAGAGGCAAAGGGGAGAAATGGAGAAAGGCAAAGAGAGGCAAGGGGTGACAAGGAGAAAGACGCAGAGAGGCAAAGGAGGGAAATGGAGCAAGACAATGAGAGGTAAGGGGGAGACAGGGAGAAAGGCAAAGAGAGGCAAAGGAGAGAAAGAGACAGAGAAGCAAAGCAGAGAAATGGAGAAAGAGGCAGAGAGGCAAAGGAGAGAAGGGGAGAAAGACAAAGAGAGGTAGGGTGGAGACAGGGTGAAAGGCAAAGAGAGGCAAGGAGAGACAGGGAAAATGAGGCAGAGGCAAAGAAGAGAAATGGAGAAAGACAAAGAGAGACACACAGGAGAAAGGGAGAAAGATAAAGAGGCAAGGGGGAGAAAGACAAAGAGAGGCAATGGGGACAGAGGGAGAAGTGTTAAGATGGATTTTTGAACTCTGACCTGGTGGGCAGAGGTTCAGGAGGCCAGCCTAGTTTCTGGGAACAGGGTAGCCTTCTCGACAAACCAGACCAATCAAAGTAGCTTGGTGGCGGTCAAGACTAGGGGCCTCATTACGACTTCGGAGGTAGCCATGCCGCTATTGGCAGAATGGGGAATTACCGGACCATTCCGAGTTCGGAGGGCTCGGTAATTCCTCCCTCCAGGAACCCGGGCCCGGACCTTCCCCATTCCCATCGGTGCAAACAACGGGCCGATTACGAGCAGCTCGTTGTTTGCTCCCTCTTCCCCTCTCGGGACCCTGTAAGGACGCCTGGTTTGACCAGGCGTTACTTACCGGGTCCCGCGAGGGGTGCTTGTAATGAGGCAGAACGGGTTTAATGGGTCCGCCTCCTTTAGCAGAGCCCGTTAACCCATTCCGCCTCAGTCGTAATGAGGCCCTAGGCCTTAGGAGGGGTGCGGGTGACTGAAAGACCTCAATGAGCACACAGAGTAAAGGACACTTACAAATCACTCCCAGTCAGGTGTAGATATATTAAAAATACATATACATTTATTTCAAGGCCTTTGAGTTTTCAACACACAAATCAAATCACAGCAATACTATTAAGCCAACACAATCCTATCTAAATACATAAATACAAGACCAGTGGGGTCTAGAGGATTAATGCATGAAATGGGTCCACAACCTACAAGGGGAAGGAAACAGGCAGTGCAAATAGTCTTTAGTCCCTTCTGCATCCAACACACTCCTAAGAGGCAGTCCAATCTCTAAGAAGAGTGGAGCGTAATGCTCAATTGTACATGCAATGCCAGCGCATGCAGTAGTTCAAATGGGCAAAACGGGGTCTCTTCAAGGGTCTGTAGCAACTCAGAAAGGTGGGTGATGTGATGAAGAATAGGTTCCCACAATTTGAGGAGGGTCTCCACTTGAGGGCAGAGTCAATTTCAAGAGTTGGGAATAGTTCACTAGTTCGCACTAGCAGTGGAAAGGAGAGGGGCCCCCAGGGGCCAGTCATGCGTAAAATCGGACAGAGGCACTAGGGGCCACCGGTTAGGGGTGTAATTACTCACTGACCTCCGGCGCACTCCGGACCAAACTTCGGCAGTTGAGTCCACTTTGGTTGCAGGTTCAAGTGCAGCAATTTGGCGGCTCTGTGACTTTCAGCGGCGAAGATACAGTGATGATTCCCAAATGGGACAGTGGCCATTTCTCCGCTCCTGGTCGATGGATCAGGCCAGTTTCACTGCAGCAGGCTTCAGGGGCGAGAGAGGCACAAATGCAATGCACCTGCAAAGGTCGTCACCACAGCTGGGAAACACGTTAACCGCAAATACTCTGGTTCGGGTGCATTCGTCTCACTTCAGACCTGGGATGGCCAAGTGTTTAAAATTCGATGTGAGGGTGCAGTGAACACAGAGCTAGCGATATACCAGTTTTGAGGGCCTCCTCAAAACGGCAGCGGTATCAGGGCAAAGAGTCTGCATAAGGTGGTCAGGCCACTGGTTGGCCCAGGGACACTTCCGAAAAGGCTTACTTTCAGGGTTGGTTGAAGGTGCCGGGAATAGTTGGTCCCACTATTCCAATGGGTCGAAGCATGATCGCAGACCTTCTATGACGACCAGATGCCGAGGGGTCCCAGGGGACGACAGCGGGTTCAGAGTGCCAAACCTTCCAGCGGGTCACCAGAGGTTCCTCGACTCTGCTTCTTAGTTTCGGGATACTTGCATCCTATCCTTCGTTCAGTGAGCACTCCAGAGAACTACATGGTATGGGTGTTTGGGGCCTTCTCTTATCAAGAATCTCCTTCATGCCAAAACAAAGAGGACCCAATGGGTGATCTGCTCACATACAGGCATAGCATACGCGGGCCAATCACAGACCACGGTGGTCCCTGGCATTCACAGCACTCCAGACTCTCTGGCACCCAGGATGTGTATTGGAACCAGACTTTCCAGCCCACATCCTGGAGGCACACACACAAGACATGCAGAAGCCCACAAAATATTGGCATTTCGCGGGAGAATGCATGCCCAAATAAGGACTGACCCAGATCGGCTCGACCTGTGGAAGGTGAAGAGGCAAAATAAACAAAGGACAGGACAAAGAACCTCGTGGCATGGCCATTTTGGAGCCAGGCCACCTAACCGTGCCAAACGCGGTAATCGCGGTTTACCTCGCAGGAAAGGGTTAAAAATCTACAAAATGATAAGCTGCCACCACACCTGTGCAAGGCACATCTGCACTTCTTCTAAAAAATCCTTCGAGTATCTAGGGCCTTTGGAAATGACTAATAGACCCCAAGTGCACTGTACTGAAAGGCTTATTGTACACTTGTTACATATTGTAGAAAAGTTGCAACATTGGAAAGGACTAAGAGAAACAAAGTCTCCCAGTACTGACTCTCTTAAGGGCATGTCAGTTTCCCCATAAGAAGTGAGCGAAAAGCCCAGAAGAGTGCAGCAGAAGGCGGGGCTCCACTGGTAAAGTCAGACTATGGTGTTAAACATCAGCAAAAAGTTGGGGGGTTCACAACTGGAGGGAAAATTACACATAAAGGGGAATCTTTCCTAACAAGAGGCAAAGGAGAGAAGGGGAGAAAGACAGAGAGGCAAGGGGGAGACAGGGAGAATGAGGCGGAGAGGCAAAGGAGAGAAAGGGATAAAGACAAAGAGAGGCAAAGGAGAGAAAGGGAGAAAGACAAAGAGAGGCAAAAGGGACAGGGGGAAAGAGGCAGAGAGGCAAAGGAGAGAAAGGGAGAAAGACAAAGAGGGGAAAAGTAGAGAAAGGGAGAAAGACAAAGAGGCAAGGGGGTCAGGGAGAAAGAGACAGGACAGAGAGGCAACGGAGAGAAAGGGAGAAAGACGAAGAGAGGCAAGGGGGAGACAAGGAGAAAGGCAAAGGAGAGAAAGGGAGAAAGAGAGGCAAAGGAGAGAAAGGGAGAAAGGCAAATAGAGGAAATGGGGAGGCAGGGATGAAGGCAAAGAGAGGCACCGGAGAGAAAGGGAGAAAGACAAAGAGAGGCAAAGGGAGAACGACAAAGAGAGGCAAAGGAGAGAAAGGGAGAAAGTCAAAGAGAGGCGAAAGGGAGAAAGACAAAGAGAGGCAATAGGCGACAGGGAGAAAGAGGCAGAGAGGCAAAGGAGAGAAGGGGAGAAAGACAAAGAGAGGCAAATGAGGGAAAGGGAGACAGAAGCAGAGAGGCAAGGGGGAACAGAGAGAACGAGGCAGACAGGCAAAGGGAAGAAAGGAGAAAGACAAAGAGATGCAATGGAGAAAAAGACAGAGAAGCAAAAGATAGAAAGGGAGAAAGACAACGCGAGGCAAGCGTGAAAGAGACAGAGAAGCAAAGGAGAGAAATGGAGAAAGAAGCAGAGAGGCAAGGGTGAGGCAGGGAGAAAGAGACAGAGAGGCAAAGGGGAGAAAAACAAATAGATGCATGGGAGAAAGAGACAGATAAGCAAAGGAGAGAAAGGGAGAAAGACAAAGAGAGGCCAGGGAGAAAGAGACAGATAAGCAAAGGAGATGAAGAGAGAAAGACGAAGAGAGGTAAGGGGGAGACAGGGTGAAAGGCAAAGGAGAGAAAGTGAGAAAGACAAAGATAGGCAAAGGAGAGGAAGAGACAGAGAAGAAAAGGAGAGTAATTGAGAAAGAAGCAGAGAGGAAAGGGGGCGACAGAGAGAAAGAGGCAGAGAGGCAAAGGAGAGGAGGGGAGAAAGACAAAGAGATGCAAAGGAGTGAAAAGGAGAAAGTGGCAGAGGGGCAAGGGGGCAGGGAGAAAGAGGCAGATGGGCAAAGGGAAGAAAGGGAAAAAGACAAAGAGATGAAAGGGAGAAAGAGGCAGAGAAGCAAATGAGAGAAAGGGAGAAAGACAAAGCGATGCAATGGAGGAAGACAGAGCATCATTGGAGTGACATGAAGAAAGAAGCAGAGAGGCAAGGGGGAGATAGGGAGAAGAGGAAGAGAGGCAAAGGAGAGAAGGGAGAAAGCCAACATGAGGCATGGGAGAAAGAGACAGAGAAGCAAAGGCGAGAAAGGGAGAAAGACAAAGCGAGGCCAGGGAGAAAGAGACAGAGAAGCAAAGGAGAGAAATGGAGACAGAAGCAGAGAGGCATGGGTGAGACAGGGAGAAAGAGGCAGAGAGGCAAAGGGGAGAAGGGGAGAAAGACAAAGAGAAGCAAGGGGAGACTGTGAGAAAGAGGCAGAGAGGCAAAGGAGAGAAGGGGAGAAAGACAAAGAGAGGCAAGGGAGAAAGAGACAGAGAAGCAAAGGAGAGAAAGGGAGAAAGACAAAGAGAGCTAAGGGTGAAAGAGACAGAGAAGCAAAGGAGAGAAATTGAGAAAGAAGCAGAGAGGCAAGGGGAGAGGGAGAAACAGGCAGAGAATCAAAGGGGAGAATGACAAAGAGGTAAGGGAGAAAGAGACAGATAAGCAAAGGAGAGAAATGAAGAAAGACAAAGAGAGGCAAGGGGCAAGGGAGAAAGAGACAGAGAAGCAAAGGAGAGAAAGGGAGAAAGACAAAGAGAGGCAAGGGAGAAAGAGACAGAGAAGCAAAACAGAGAAATGGAGAAAGAAGCAGAGAGACAAGGGGAGACAGGGAGAAAGAGGCAGAGAGGCAAAGGAGAGGGGAGAAAGACAAAGAGGCAAGGGAGAAAGAGACAGATAAGCAAAGGAGAGAAAGAGAGAAAGACAAAGAGAGGCAAGGGAGAAAAAGACAGATAAGCAAAGGAGAGAAAGGGAGAAAGACAAAGAGAGGCAAAGGAGAAAGAGACAGAGAAGCAAAGGAGAGAAGTTGAGAAAAAAGCAGAGCGGCAAGGGGAGACAGGGAGAAAGAGACAGATAAGCAACGGAGAGAAAGGGAGAAAGACAAAGAGAGGCAAGGGAGAAAGAGACAGAGAAGCAAAGGAGAGAAAGGGAGACAAAGAGAGCCAACGGAGAGAAAGGGTGAAAGAAGCAGAGAGGCAAAGGGGAGAAAGACAAAGAGGGGCAAGGGGGCGAAAGGGAGAGGAAATCCAGAGAATAATAGAAAGTGACAGAGGTGGCAAAGGAGGACTATGAGAAAGAGACAGAAAGAAGAAAGGGGGGATAAGAGGAGAAAGAGATGGAGCCACAGAACAGAATATGAGATATAGACAAATGGTGGGCAAATAGGAGAATAGAAGACAAAGAGAGGCATGGGAGAGAAATAGACAGAAAGAGGCAAGAAGGAGAAAGGGAGAAAGATACAGATAGAGGCAGGTGGAAGAATTGGAGAAAGGCAGTGAACGAGAGAGAGGAAATGGGGAGAATAAGAGAGGGACAGAGAGAGGAAAAGGGGAGACTATCCGAAAGAGACAAAGAGAAGTATAGAGAAGCCCCTCAACGCTCACACCAGAGAAAATACAACCCACTAGGGGAAAAAGGCCCAGCACTCCTCTTGCAAGGAGAACAATGTTTATTCTCGTAAAAAAGACAAATACGTGCCAGCAAAGAACTCTGTTGCCACAGAGCGCTCTAGCCAAAACAGCATAAACAATGGGTTATAAAGGTACACAGCATCATAAGTGACGTAGATTACATAGGTTACAGCTCCAAGTGGCTGGTTGGTGTGACCCTTTACATAGGTAGCCAGCTCCATATGGGATGCCAGGTCATTGGTCCCAGCTTCTCCTGTCCGTCTTCTTTCACATGGGGCTCTTTGTTGCACGTCATCAAATGCAAAGCTTCTAATTGGCAATTATTAACACAATTCAGTGCATCTCCTATCTGTGGCCTAAGGTGCACCTGGTACTGCAGACGTGGACACAAGGCTAGTTTCGAGGTCACAATAACTCTAAAACCCCTGCTCGTGCCGGACGCGTCAGTGCCGTTTCAGGTCTTCCCAACCCAGGCTTACATTTGTTACTTTCCCTCCCTGGCACCTCGCAACTCACATCACTGCGGTCCTGGATATTCTGCTGTGATCTTCCTGATGAATTGGCGATCTAACTGTTTTATGGTTGGTGGTCTGGGGCTGGTTGGTACCCTGGGATGCTGGGGTCTTGGGACGGGGGCATCTGGGCACTATACCTTAGGGCTTGGACTTGTGAAGGTCATAGGCTTGTGCCCTCTTTCTCGTGGGATAACTTTTCACAGCGAGCTCTCAGGGCCCCCTCATGTCTTTGCAGAGCGCATTCCTTCTGGGATATGAATGCTAATATTGAGAGACAACGAAAGGTTTATGAATCTCTGCGGGTTTGGTCTTTCTCACGGTTGCCTATGTTGCAAACCGACCCTGCATGCACACACTTATCTCTACGTAATGGGCCTGGGTTTAATGCCCTGGCTGCAGCTCAGCGCTAGGCCTTGGTTTCAAAATGGCTGCTGTTTTCTAAGATGGTGTTTCACTGTCAGGGTAATCTATACCTAAACAGATAATATCTCCCATAAGGCAGCTTCTATCGACACCCCCTTCACCCTATAACCTTCCCAACTACCTACAACACACTCACAGGTCTCCTCCTCAACCGGAACCTCTCGAGGGCCTGCAGCGATCGTCCCCACTCCCCTACAGAAGCAAAGGGGGATAAGAGGAGAAAGAGACAATAGGAGACAGAGACAGCAGGAGGCAACTGGGAGAACAGGAGACAGAACGAGGCAAGGTGGAGAAAGGGACAGAGGGCCTGATCTACAAAGCTTTTTCCAATGGTATTGTGTCATTGTAAAACGCTTTTGTGAATCAGGCCCAGAGTGATCAAACGAGGGAATGGGAGAAAGTGACAGAGAAAATCAAGCCAAAGAGTAAGAGAAAGAGGCACAGAAAGTCTAAGGACAAATAGTAAAAAAGACAGAAAGAATCAAGGGAGGATGGGAAAAAGAAATAGAGAGGTAAAAGAGAAAATAAGAGGAATCCAGAGAGAGACAAAGGAGCGGATAGAAGAAAGTGAGAAAAAGAAGTGCAGGTGCGATCTACGAAGCCAGTCATTTTGGCACGGCTCTTTCTGCGCCGGTCGTTTTGGCGCGCATGTTGGGCACATATTCCTTTTAGGCACACCCTGTTGTTTGCAGGCAATGCCCAGTGAGATTAAGTTGTGTGCCAAGGATCGCACACTTTAGTAAAGCAGTGTATCTGAGATCCGTTCACACAAGCTTCCAGTTTGTTGTTGTGCATTGTGTTAAGAAAATTTGAATATCTAAATTAAATGAGACTCTTTTTTTGTGTATCAAGCTAGCAGATATCCTAGCTCTAAACTATGCTTTAGAAGGGGAGTTTTATTATTGCCCACTTTCATTGGCTAAGTAGAAATTCGGTCCGTAACTGGGGCATGTTTGTCTCTCCTTTAGTTGTGCAGGGTGAGCCCTGAAGGAGTCATTGTGGACAATGCAGTGGAGGAGAGAGAGGGGGTGCTGCTTTCCCCAGCAAAGGCTGCTGAAGCTTAGTCTTACAGTTGCGAAAAAGTGAAATGAAAAGCTTTCATGTTCACATCACAACACAATTCAGTACCGGTACTCTCTTTCAGGCGTGAGAAGTGCAGGTACTCAAATGCCGAAAAATAAGAAGTGCAGGTACTGAGGGCCGGGTAGGACCATACCATTTAAAGCACTGAGTGCATTTAAATAAATGTAAAGTCGATCTCTGCTCAAACATGGCAGTCCACCCTCCTACCTGAAATCTGAGGCGTTCTAAATGAGGGTAAATGGATGGTGGCAGCCCACCCTCATAGCTGAAATCTGAGGCAGTCTAAATGAGGGTAAATGGATGGTGGCAGCCCACCCTCATAGCTGAAATCTGAGGCAGTCTATTTGGTTGGTGGCTTGCAGACATTTTACTGTTGCGGTGAGCGTTGTGACGAATGAAATGAAATAAGCACCAAGACCAGTGTGCATTACGTGCTTAGAAGGGTTTCATGAACCACTAGGGACATACTTGTCAAATATAAATAGCTATGGTCATTCCTCTATTCCCAAATGGCTCAAGCAGCCAGGAACCCCATTGGGGCTATTTGTCGCTCTCCCCTTTTTTTTTTTAAAGGTGATGTGTTTACAGAATGAGGGTGATGTACTCACTTTTTTAAATTGTTTATATACTGAGAGAGTGGTGTGCTTACAAAACAAGCCAAAAAAAATAATTTACAATGTGTACACTTCATGCAAACAAGGCCATCTGACACCATTCTGAATGACCCAAAATATAGGTTTTTAGGATCACATGAGGAATTGCTTGCAGCAGACGGCCCTCCCGTTTCAGGGCTTGCCCATGGCTCTTTAGGTCATGCCCCCCTATTAGAGCCCCTCTTCATTTCGCACCCCACTGAAGGCTCTGCTTAACACCTCACATTCATGACCAATGCCCACCCCTTGCACGGTCCACATGGCCGTTAGCGTACCCAACGTTTTGATCACATCTCAAATACTCCACTCTAACTTTTACCCCACACAGTCTCCGTCAGTTTCCTCACCCTAACCCACAAAGTCCAATACATCCACAGCACCCCCTCCATCTGTTTATCTTAACCTTCTCACTTCTATCCCTCTCACTAAGTCTCTAACCTTTCCTCCAATACCATCACCCCTTCATCATCTCCACCCAGTGGCATCGCTAGGGAGGGCCTGGGGAGGCCCGAGCCCCCCTCTGAAATCCTGGTCACCCCTGTCCCCTCCTACCTCGGCTGGTGAACTGTCAACACAACACAATACAGGAGCTGAACAACAGGGCAGTGTATCGTTGTGCAGAAATAGATAGTGAACGGAGGCTGTCATAAGTCTTCATAAGCTCCGCTTGACTCATACACACAACAATGAAAACAGTTCCATTCCCTCTGCAGCTAAAACCAACCCCTCCAATCAGAATGTAGTGCACAAAACTGCTAATGATGGGCCATTAGTCACTGAATGGTTTCATGCCTGCATTCTGAGGGGGGTGGGGGGGCGGTGCAGCGGTGTGTAGGTAGATGGTGTGCACAACAGCTTCTCGAGTGCTTCTGACATCACACATTCCCTTTCATAGGCGGCCCCACCACTTGTGTCTGTGCCCTCCCTACTTTTGCCTTTGGCCCCCTCTGTGCCCATCCAAAATGTGATTCCTGGCGACAGCACTGTTTCCACCCCTCTTCACCCACTCACACCGCCACCCCCTTCACGACTTTCACCTTTCACCCCTGACACAGCCCTCCCATCTGTTTTGTGCCCATTCATAATGACTGAATTCCTCCGCTCATCACGTTCCCTCCGCATCCTCCTCGTCTTCCTTCTCGTCCTCCTCAGTCTACCTTGTCTTGTTTCTCCTCCCTCTACTCCTTTTCCCCTTCTTCTACTTCTTTCCTCTTCTTTCTTCCTCTTCTTTTTCTTCTTTCTACTTCTTACTTCTTCTTCTCCTTCTTCTTCTTCTTCTTTCTTCTTTTTCTCCTTCTCTTTCTTCTTCTTCTCCTCATTCTTTCTTCTTTGTTCTTCTTTCCTCTTCTTCTATTTCTGTCTTCTTTTTCTCCTTCTTTTTGTTCTTTCTTTTTTCTTCCTCTTCGTCTTTTTCTTCGTATTTCTATTTTCTCCCAGCCTCCTTTTCTTTCTTCCTATTCCTCTTTTCCTGGTGCTGCTTTTTGTGAATTCCCCCTCATTTCCTGCTCCCTCTCTCCCTGTCCATCTGTTCTTATTTTTGCCTTGCTTTCCTTCCTCCTTAGATAAGCTTCTGTTTGCAGTTTCTGATGCCCTCCTTATCTGCCCTGGCTGCTCCCTCGCTCCTCCTCCCTCCTATCAGTTGCTTATTGATTGCTGATAGAAGACGGTGCTTTGCGCGCTGTGTAGGCACTCAGACGCAATCTGCGCTTATTTATTAACTCGGTTCCTGCCACTTCAGTTGCTTGGATAACACTTACCCCTCCATGGGGTGACTTCACAGCGCTAGGGCAGCAGAAGATGCAAGTGTGGGGCTAGGGTGCCCAACTTTCCCAAATGGCTTTAGACGATGCGACCTGCGCGCGGTGACACGTGGTGTCGTTCATGTCCACACCCACATCAACGTTTTGGTAACATTCGTGGGAGATGGAGTGTTAACGCATACACAACCCAAAGACATAATACTGTAGCTGCATTGTGCATGCAGGTCACTTGCCTATCAGTGATATGTCCAGGCCTGTGGGGTAGAAGACGTGCCCACCTGCTCATTCTGATTAGGTGAAGTGACGTCACTGGAAAGGAGTGCACGGCGCATCACACGCCTTTGCTACGAGTAAGCTAGAAGACAGCTACCTCCGTGGCGTGAAATGCCGTCCTTATTACATAGGGAGCACTCTGTTAGTCAAGGGCACCACGCGTGAAGCATGCCAGGTGTCGACGAGGAAACCCAAAATGGAGGAGGCACCCCCGATAACCCGTGCGGTGTCCTCCTCCGAAAGCGCCCTCCCCCCTCTTCAGAGGAGGGGAGGCAGAGAGCGGCAAAATCAAGAAAAGCCCGCGAAGGGAGGAGCGCGGCAAAAGGAAGAGAAAGCCCGTGAAAGCGGGACAATGGAAAAGGGAGGAGTTACCCCCTTTAAAGCAGGCGGGTCCCCTCTGCAGAAATCATTCACCCCTGGCAGTGGGACCCGCCTGCCGCCGAGGAACTTGTTTTCGTTTTGCAGGAATTCGTTGTGACTGCCAAAGGACGTCGGCGTGCGTGAAGATATCCGTGGAGCCCAGCAGCGGAAGCAGCCCTCGCCGAGAAAGGCGTTACGGGGAGAAAGCCGGGAGGAGGAAGCCAGCGGCGGCAGCCCAGCAGCGGAAGCAGCCCTCGCCGAGCAAGGCGTTACGGGGAGAAAGCCGGGAAGAGGAAGCCAGCGGCGGCAGCCCAGCAGCGGAAGCAGCCCTCACCGAGCAAGGCGTTACGGGGAGAAAGCCGGGAAGAGGAAGCCAGCGGCGGCGACGCAGAGGGAGAACCCAGCTACGGAAGAAGAACAGCAGAAGGAGGAGCCAGGCAAGCGATCAGCGGGGGAGCAGCGAAGGAGGCCGCGGCTACTCACAAGGGAGCACACCCCGGTTCAAAGCGGGCCGGCAAAAGGGAGCACAGGTCGGTGCTCTCCACAGGGAAGCCACGGCTTGGCGAACGAGCGGGCCCGGAGGTAGGAAGAGCCAGGCAAGCGATCGGCGGGGGAACAGCGAAGGAGGCCGCGGCCGCTCACAAGGGAGCGCACGACGGCTCAAGGCGGGCTGGCACAGTGGTAAGCAGGTCGGAGCTCTCCACGTAGAAGCCACGGCTCGGCGAACGAGCGGGCCCCGCCCACGGCAAGGCAAGGGACACTCGCCAGGCCACGACGCAACGGCTCACCCCGCTTGGCCAGAAGCCAGGGACAATCGGCAGGCCACAACTCGTCGGGCTGGGCAGGGCGGCTCAATCCGGGGGGAAAAGCAATCAAGGCTGCAGGCGGACAACAGAGAAGGGGGAACCACAGCAACGAGAATGGACCTTGCTGCATTCTTGAACATGGCCAAACAGGCTGCCGCAAAACATGGGCCCAATTGGATAGAGGTCTTGGCGGACCAACAGGAAGGGGAAGGTCGAGCAAGCACAAGCCAGGGGCCTAGCTCCCCGGTGCTTTTTCCAGACAATGACGAAGTGCAGGAGCTGGGAGAAGAGGAACAAGTCGAGGAGGAAGAAGAGCCGGCCGGAAAGAGGAGGAGGATTCAAACACAGCGAGCCAAGGTGAGCAAGGAACAGGCGACAAGGAAGCCCAAGACCGTGGGGGCAAAGAACAAGGGACGGGCATAGGAGGTTGCAGCCAGTCCGGCACCTGCACCTGTGGCGCCACCAGGGGAAACAGGTCCACCCAGCACGCTTGTGACCGTACCGGTGGCTGCAAGGGAAGAAGGGCCAGCATCCCTGGAGGCGGTTAAAGGTATGCTAATACAATGTATGCAGGCATGGGGTAGCGGGGGTGCGGGGCAGGTACTAAGCGGGAATGTGAATGCATTTAATCAAGTGAGCACCGGCACAGCAATGGGGCAACAGCCAATGGGGGCTTGGGGACCAGGGGGCCTGGGGGCAAGGGGATTCCAGGCAGGGATTCAGAGTGTCAATGGGTTGCCAGGGGGGGCGAGCCTAGGTAGTGGGGAACCATGGGGGGCGAATCAGTGGTCCGGGGCCTGGTTGAACTCCCCGGTTGCAAGTGGGGTGGCACAGCAGGGGCACGGGCCGACTACTATGCACAATGGGAATGCTTTAGGTCAGAATGGCCAGGGGCGGGGGCCTCAAGGTTCACACTCTACGGCTGGGAGCAGTCCTAACCCCTTGGGGGGGCACAGCCTAGCTGCAGCCCAAGGGGAAGGGCCAATGACAGGGGTGGCACAAGCACCAGCTGGGTGGGGGCAAGGCCTTACGGTGGCGGGAATACCTCAGGGGGAGGGCCCATGGCAGGAGCCGGTCAGGCGCCGGCCTGGTGGGGCCAAGGGGTCCCCGGGGCAGGCACAACCCCGGGGCCTAGCGGCAATGGAGGTCTGGAAGGGATGTGGGGGCCCATGATGACACAGTATGGGAGGACAATGCCAGGGTTTGGTCCAGTAAGGGTGGCAGTGAACTCTTTGTCATGGCATATTCCATTGACGGTGAAAGAGAGGGTGTGGAGAAAAGAATTTATTGATATTCTGGATTTTGTAGGGATGGAACCTCTGGGTAACGGGTTGAAAGAACTATCAGAGAAGGAGAAAGAGAAGAGGGATAAGGAGCAACCAAAAACAGAGGCGTCCATTCACAATTGGCTGAAATCTTTTAAGGTGTACACATCAATTATGATTGAAAAGTATCCACAAGATGCGTCATCAATGTTGGCATATGAACAATATATCCCTGACCTGTATTTAAAGCATGGGGGGGATGGATGGTTGCAATATGACCGAGCGTTTCGTCTAAAAATGCAAGTGTGGCCAGCTTTGTCTTGGGATGAAATGGATGTGGGCGGTTTTTTAGATAAGATGATCCAGCCTGGGGTGGGGGGTGAGAAATCCCCGGGGGAGAAACCCCAAGTTTGGAAGGGTAGGGGTGGATACACCAAACGGGGGAGGGCGTCCTTTCGCGGGCACTCCTCCCGGAACAGTAGAACCAGCTACCAGGGGGAGCAAGCGGAATGCTGGAGGGTCAATTCTGAGGAAGGCTGCCCCTTTGGGAAGACATGCAGATTCAAACTCCCCCGAGGGGGGAGGGCCAGGGAACACAACTCCTCATCCAGCGAGGGGAAGCGTAAACACAGCCCCAAACCAAAGGAGAAAGTCAAGAGGGATTGAGGGGGTTAACGGTATGTCTAGGCCAAAACTGCATTTGTGTAATAATACCATTAAAGAGGGACTGCCGACTCCGGTCAAACTGCAAGCTATGACTCCTTGGTTGAATATGTATCATAACAGCGAGGATGCCAGACTTTTATGGGAAGGATTCAGATGGGGGTTTAAGATACCATGTGCAGGAGTAAAGAAAGGAGTGGAGGCGGTAAACCTCAGGTCAGCATTAGCAATGCCGGAGGTGGTGGCAGCCAAAATCGCCAAGGAAATCAGGTTGGGGAGGGTGGCAGGCCCTTTCCTTAAACCCCCGCTGGAGGACCTGGTAGTATCCCCTTTAGGGCTGGTGCCTAAAAAGGAGGAAGGGCAGTACCGGCTGATTCACCACCTCTCTTTTCCCGAGGGAGACTCAGTCAATGATGGGATCGATGAGGAGCTGTGCAAAGTACAGTATTCCTCCTTTGAAGATGCAGTGGATGTAATAAGGAAGGCAGGGAAAGGAGCCGTCTTGGGGAAGGCAGATATTGAGTCTGCATTCCGGTTACTACCAATCCACAAAGACAGCCAACGTTTATTTGGGTTCAAAGTTCAAGACAAGTACTATTTTGATAAATGTCTACCGATGGGTTGTGCCATTTCTTGTGCGTATTTTGAGGCATTTAGCAGCTTTCTAGAATTCGCAGTCAAGCACGAGTGGAGGAAGGGGGCAGTGGTACATTACCTGGATGATTTCCTTTTTGTGGGGAAAAAGGGGTCGGATGAGTGTGGGGCTCTCATGGGCACATTCCAGAGATTGACGAAGGTGATGGGGGTCCCATTAGCAGGGGACAAGACAGTGGGGCCAGTGACTTGTCTATCATTCCTGGGAATCGAAATTGATACTTTAAAGGGGGAGTGCAGGCTCCCTCGGGAAAAGGTGCATAAACTGAAGGAAATCATCCAAGGGCTAAAAGGGAAGAAGAAGGCTACTTTGAAGGAACTCCAGGTTTTGGCCGGCAACCTCAACTTTGCAGGAAAGGTCATCCCAGTAGGCAGAGTGTTTGCAAGGAAGGTTGAGCTGAAAACAGTGGGGTTACAACATGCAAATCAACACGTAAGGTTGGGGTTGGAGGTTCGGGAAGACCTTGACATGTGGGACAAGTTTTTGGACCATTTTAACGGGGTACGAATATGGGGACGGGAGAGGGACAGGGATGACAGGTTCAGGCTATTCACAGATTCATTCGGGGCTCTGGGATTCGGGGAAATCCTGGGCACCAAATGGTGCGGCATGGCCTGGCCAGAGGAATGGCACCGGGCAGGGGTCACTAAAGACATCACGCTCTTAGAACTCTTTCCCATTGTAGTTGCATTCAGATTATGGGGGGAACAACTGAAAGACAGCAAAATCGTGCTATGGTCTGACAACTTGGCAGTAGTCCAGGTCATTAATCAGGGTTCCGCTAGCAACTCCAGGGTACTACGGATGTTAAGGGTGCTCAACAAATGCATGCTGCAACTCAACATTGAGGTGCGAGCTAGGCACATTCCAGGGGTACAGAACACAGCAGCTGATGCTCTCTCTCGTTTGCAGTTGGAAAAATTTCGAAGGAATTGCCCGGGAGCAGACAAGACGATGGCTACATTCAAGGCACAGTGGTGGGGCATGATTGGGGCAATCTGAGCGCACTGATCCAAACGGCGCTTGCCCCGGGTACCACGAGCAGATACACGGCATGCTGGGAGCGCTATGGCCAATTCAAGCAGGAGGTGTTGGCGGGCAACGAGGGGGAGCAACCAGTAAGGGACTTTTATGGGGTGGGGTTGGCGCGAAGGGAAGTCCAGGTCATGGATGGCGTACCACTTGGCAGCCATCACTCACCACTGCAAACTCGAGGGGGAAATGGATCCCACCAAGGAACACTACATAGTCACGGCCATGAAGGGGTGGGCTAAACAAGGAGCATATAAGGTTGATGATAGGAGGCCCATAGACGTGGTCAAACTCCAAAGAATCGTGGCACATTTGCAGGAGGTGTGCCGGGGAGGGTTCGAGGTGGCCCTTTTTAAAGCAGCATTCACGCTGGCGTTCTTTGGGGCCTCCAGAATTAGTGAATTAGTGCCCGAAAACAAGGAGGCAAAAGGGGACGGGTTTTTGAGGGTAAAGGATGTCCAGGTCACAGGGACGCAGCTGTCAGTGTGGGTGAGACGGTCTAAAACAGATCAAGGAGGCAGAGGGTGCACAGTAACCCTTCAAGCCATCGCGGGCAACCCTGTTTGTCCAGTCAGGGCGGTGGCAGAGTTCCTAAAAGTGAGGCCTCCCTCAAGAGAAGAGGCACCTCTGCTCATCCATCACGAGGGGTTGGCATTAAGCCGCTTTCAATTCAGACGGGTAATGGAAATGGCTCTGGAAGGGATTGGGGAGACCAAGGGTGTCTTCGGAACACACTCATTTAGGTTTGGGGCAGCCACTTCTGCCGCAGTGATGGGTATGGGTGAAGGGAAGATCAAACAGATTGGCAGATGGAAGTCAGGGTGTTTTAAGAGAAATATCAGGCCCGAAAAAAAATAACTTAACGTGCCACCTTCTCTCCCTCCCAGCAGCAGCCCAGAAAGAGAAACGGACGATCTGGGTGATAGGGCACTCATTTGTGTCAAGGGCAGGGGTGTGCTGGTCGGCTGAACAAGAGGAAATGACGTACGGCAGGTTTCGAGTGGAGTGGCATGGAGTACCAGGCATTAGGTGGGCTCAGCTGCAGGGGCAGGTGCACAGGCTGCTGGCGAAGCAGCAGAGACCGGATTTGTTGATCATACACCTGGGGGGGAACGATCTGACGAACATAGGGAGAGGGGCACTGATGCGGGCGATGATGGCCTCCTTACAGGAGCTGGCAGGTCAACTGGGGGACACGGAAATCATCTGGTCCGAGATAATCCCGAGGCAGGTATGGCGGGGGGCGGACAATCATGCAGCCGTTGAGAGGTCCAGAAGAAAGTTGAACGGCGCTATGGCCAGGTTCTGCAAGGGCAGGGGCTTTGGCCAGATCAGGCACGGCTTAATCAATTTAAAATCGCCCGAGTATTTCCTGAAGGACGGGGTGCATTTGTCCCCATAGGGGTTGGATTTGTTTTTCTGGAACATTTGCTCTCATTTATCAGACTTGTAAGCAAGGAGGCAGGGGGGAGCCACAGTGGGCGGTAACCCACTGGTGGCGTGGCAGTGTTTGGGCAACCAAACACAAGAGACAGACTCCGGAAGAGCCAGGAGAAAGCGGGAAGGGTCTTCGCCCTTTCCAGACCCAGCGCCCCTTGGGAGCCTAACACGGCAGGGGCGTCTGGGGGGGAACAACAAGGGCTCAGCTTCCCCCAAAGAAACGGCACTCTCCCCGCCCAAGGTTACCTGAAGGGGCAGGTGAGGCTCAGGCACAAAGGGCTGGGAGAGTTGGGCCTATGAGGACTTTTGGAAAGCAAGGGGGAAGCAGGTTTCGGACACAGAGCAGTCGCCGCATCTTCCAAAGTATCTCCACTAATGTGTGCAGTGTGTTTTATGATCTGTGGAGAATAAATCTGCGGCCTTTTTATGCCAAAAACCGAGCAAGGCTCATGTAACACTTTTCTGGGGGGAAAAAAGGGGTATGAGTATTGCTAAATAATGGGTCCAAAATGGACGGATGCACGGGTTATGCCAGGTGTCGACGAGGAAACCCAAAATGGAGGAGGCACCCCCGATAACCCGTGCAGTGTCCTCCTCCGAAAGCGCCCTCCCACCCTCTTCAGAGGAGGGGAGGCAGAGCGCGGCAAAATCAAGAAAAGCCTGCGAAGGGAGGAGCGAGGCAAAAGGAAGAGAAAGCCCGCGAAAGCGGGACAATGGAAAAGGGAGGAGTTACCCCCTTTAAAGCAGGCGGTCCCCTCTGCAGAAATCATTCACCCCTGGCAGTGGGACCCGCCTGCCGCCGAGGAACTTGTTTTCCACCCACCCACCCTACAAACAGGGACAAGCAGGAGGCCTGGTCCTCGACGTCGCAGGACGACAGGCGGTGTGGCGGTGTTTGGGCAACCAAACACAAGAGACAGACTCCGGAAGAGCCAGGGGAAAGCGGGAAGGGTCTTCGCCCTTTCCAGACCCAGCGCCCCTTGGGAGCCTAACACGGCAGGGGCGTCTGGGGGGGACAACAAGGGCTCAGCTTCCCCCAAAGAAACGGCACTCTCCCCGCCCAAGGTTACCTGCAGGGGCAGGCGAGGCTCAGGCACAAAGGGCTGGGAGAGTTGGGCCTATGAGGACTTTTGGAAAGCAAGGGGGAAGCAGGTTTCGGACACGGAGCAGTCGCCGCATCTTCCAAAGTATCTCCACTAATGTGTGCAGTGTGTTTTATGATCTGTGGAGAATAAATCTGCGGCCTTTTTATGCCAAAAACCAAGCAAGGCTCATGTAACACTTTTCTGGGGGGAAAAAAGGGGTGTGAGTATTGCTAAATAATGGGTCCAAAATGGACGGATGCACGGGTTATGTTTGACATCACTGTATAATGCCATAATGTGCATCACTCACATGTACTCCATACGAGACACAGTAAGATCAAATGGTTTGCCCAGGATCACACACTTTGGTGGAGTGCTGCAACCAGGATGTGGGCAATTTAAGCACTTGGCCACATAGCTTCCCAGGTTTCGTTGATTTAAATATTTATACGGTTTTGGTTTGGGTTTCACGTGCATAAATAATACTTATTTTATAGCAAACATACACACATTAAATAATAAACTGTCCTTTCTTAAGAATCGAACCGTACACGATATACATCGTCATAGAAACATGTTGAGCAAAAGAAGTGTAGTTTTAGTTTATTTTCCCCCCTAAGCACATCTCCTTTTTAAAACCCACAGTCATTATGTCAGACAGCATACTGCATTATGGACCCGCCCCATTTCCCATCACTCACCACTCTTATAACGCCCCGTCTACACCGCGAACGTGTGAAGATGATTCTCAGACCCTTGGGTGAGCCTCTCTGCTGGCCCCAGCTTCCACTTTCACACAAAGCAAAGTCAAGACTTGTCCTGGTGCTGGACACGGTGTACGGGGGATCCGGGACACAACCTATCAATTCGGGACAGTACGGTAAAATACGGGACAGTTGGCTACCCTAGATGAGGCACGTCATAGATATTATATATATGTATTTAGTATATTTGCAAAGCTTATATAGCGCCTTTATCAAAGCGCTCAACATTATAGCAACAGTGCAGACATAGTGAGAGTAATAGACGCGGTAAACCATGCGAAAAAGCTCCCAGTGAAAAGTAGAGAGAGTTTGGGAAGATACAGTCTGAAGGGGTGGGATTTAAACCGTTTCTTAAAGGGTTAAAGAGATCGAGGGCATAGGGAGCGGGGAGCATGATGTAATATGTTTTTGCACCTTTACCACCCTAATCTTGTGTCAAAGCGCTGGGACCAAAAAAAAAGAGAGCATACCGATGCATGATAAAGAGGAGTGAAGGAGGGGAAAGAAAGGTAAACAAGGACTAGGAAAGAGGGCAGGGGGAGCAGGAGAGAAAAAAAGAGGCAGCAGAAAAGGGAGGAAGAGAAAAGAGGAAGGATGGAATGAATTAGGGCAAGTGGGAGAGGAAAAGTTAAAAGTGATCAGAACATAGGCTAGGAGAGAGACATGACATGGAAAGAACAAATGGAAGTCGCGTGCGACCAACACGATGCTTCAAAGGGTTACGATTGAGCAGGAGAGGGAACAAAAAGTGGCAAAAGGGAACAGGGGAGTGTAAAGGAGGGGCCAAGG
The DNA here is from genome assembly GCF_040938575.1 of Ambystoma mexicanum. Taxonomy (NCBI): domain Eukaryota; kingdom Metazoa; phylum Chordata; class Amphibia; order Caudata; family Ambystomatidae; genus Ambystoma; species Ambystoma mexicanum. Next base: position 228,050,331 of record NC_090921.1, on the reverse strand, counting down.
AAGTGAAGGCAGGAACAGGAAAGTGAGAAGATGGTTGAGAATCGAAAAATACAAGGGAAGGTGGAAGACATGTCATGGAGACCTGGAGTTGGGTGGAGGTGCAGCACCCCCACGTGTTCGCTTGTTTTGTAGACGACGTGCATTCTGAATGTGTTGCTGCTCTAGCATGTCTTATCCATCAGTGTGTGGTGCTTCAGCAAATCTTATCCATCAGTGTGTGGGGCTCTAGCATGTCTTGTCCATCAGTGTGTGGTTATCTAGCATTTCTTGTCCATCAGTCGGTGGTTATCTAGCATGTCTTATCCATCAGTGTGTGGTGCTCCAGAATGTCTTGTCCATCAGTGTGTGGTTCTCTAACATGTCTTGTTCATCATGTGTGGCTGCTCTAGCATGTCTTATCCATCAGTGTGTGGTGCTCTAGTGTGTCTTATCCATCAGTGTGTGGTGCTCCAGCGTGTCTTATCCATCAGTGTGTGGTGCTTTTGCATGTATTGACCATCAGTATGTGGTGCTCCAAGATATCTTGTCCATCAGTGTGTGGTGCTCTAGTCTGTCTTATACATCAGTGGGTGGTGCAACAGCATGTCTTATACATCAGTGTGTGGTGCTCCAGCATGTCTTCTCCACCAGTGTGTGGTGCTCTAGAATGGCTTGTCCATCAGTGTGTGGTGTTCTAGCATGCATTCTCCATCAGTGTGTGGTGCACTACCATGTCGTGTCCATCACGTGTGGCTGTTCTAGCGTGTTTTATCCATCAGTGTGTGGTACTCTAGCATGTATTATCCATCAGTGTGTGGTGCTCTAGACTGTCATGTCCATCAGTGTGTGGTGCTCTAACATGCATTGTCCATCAGTGTGTGGTGCTATAGCATGTCTTATAAATCAGTTGGTGGTGCTCTAGCATGTCTTGTCCATCAGTTGGTGGTGCTCCAGCATATGTTATCCATCAGTGTGTGGTGCTCTAGCATGTCTTGTCCATCAGTGTGTGGTGCTCTAGCAAGTGTTCTCCATCAGTGTGTGGGGCACTTGCATGTCTTGTACATCAGTGTGAGGTGCTCTAGCATGTCTTGTCCATCATGTGCGGCTGCTCTAGCATGTCTTGTCCATCAGTGCGCGGTGCTCTAGCAAGTCTTGTCCATCAGTGTGTGGTGCTCCAGCATGTCTTATACATCAGTGGGTGGTGCTCCAGCATGTCTTGTCCATCAGTGTGTGTTTATCTAGCATGTCTTTTCTAACAGTGTGTGGTGCTCTAGCATGTCTTGTCGATCAGTGTGTGGTGCTCCAAGATATCTTGTCCATCAGTGTGTGGTGCTATAGCCTGTCTTATACATCAGTGGGTGGTGCAACAGCATGTCTTATACATCAGTGTGTGATGCTCTAGCATGTCTTCTCCATCAGTGGGTGGTGCAACAGCATGTCTTATCCATCAGTGGGTGGTGCAACAGCATGCCATATCCATCAGTGGGTGGTGCTCTAGCATGTCTTGTCCATCAGTGTGTGGTGCTCCAGCATGTCTTGTCCATCATGTGTGGCTGCTCCAGCGTGTCTTATCCATTAGTGGGTGGTGCTCTAGCATGTCTTGTCCTTCAGTGGGTGGTGCTCCAGCATGTCTTATCCATCAGTGGGTGGTGCTCTATCGTGTCCTGTCTATCAGTAAGTGGTGCTCTAGCGTGTCTTCTCCATCAGCGTGTGGTGCTCCATCATGTGCGGCTGCTCTAGCATGTCTTGTCCATCAGTGTTTGGTGCACCAGCATGTCTTGTCCATCAGTGTGTGGTGTTCTAGCATGTTTTATCAATCACTTGGTGGTGCTTAGCATGTCTTATCCGTCAGTGTGTGGTTCTCTAGCATTTCTTGTCCATCAGTGTGTGGTGCTCTAGCATGTCTTATCTATCAGTGGGTGGTGCACCAGCATTTCTTGTCAATCAGTGTGTGTTGCTCTAGCGTGTCTTCTCCATCAGTGTGCGGTGCTCTAGAATGGCTTGTCCATCAGTGTGTGGTGCTCTAGCATGCATTCTCCATCAGTGTGTGGTGCTATAGCATGTCTTATAAATCAGTTGGTGGTACTCTAGCATGTCTTGTCCATCAGTGGGTGGTGCTCTAGCATGTTCTGTCCATCAGTTGGTGGTGCTCCAGCATGTCTTAACCATCAGTGGGTGGTGCTCCGGCATGTTTTATTCATCAGTGTGTGGTGCTCTAGCATGTCTTGTCCATCAGTGGGTGGTTATCTAGCATGTCTGTCCATCAGTGGGTGGTTATCTAGCATGTCTTATGCATCAGTGTGTGGTGCTCCAGCATGTCTTGTCCATCAGTGTCTGGTTCTCTAGCATGTCTTGTCCATCATGTGTGGCTCCTCTAGCATGTCTTATCCATCAGTGTGTGGTGCTCTAGCATGTCCTATCCATCAGTGTGTGGTGCTTCAGCATATCTTATCCATCAGTGTGTGGTGCTCTATCATGTCTTGTCCATCAGTGTGTGGTGCTCTAGCATGTCTTGTCCATCATTTGTGGCTGCTCTAGCGTGTCTTATCCATCAGTGTGTAGTGCTCTAGCCTGTCCTATCCATCAGTGTGTGGTGCTCCAGCTTGTCTTATCCATCAGTGTGTGGTGCTCTAGCAAGTCTTGTTCATCAGTGTGTGGTGCACTAGTATGTTTTGCCCATCAGTGTGTGGTGCTCTGCCATGTCTAGTCCATCACGTGTGGCTGCTCGAGCGTGTCTTATCCATCAGTGTGTGGTGCTCTAGCCTGTCATGTCCATCAGTGTGTGGTGCTCTAGCATGTCTTATCCATCAGTGTGTGGTGCTCCAGCATATCTTGTCCATCAGTGTGTGGTGCTCTAGCATGTCTTGTCCATCAGTGTGTGGTGCTCTAGCAAGTGTTCTCTGTCAGTATGTGGTGCACTTGCATGTCTTGTCCATCAGTGTGAGGTGCTCCAGCATGTCTTGTCCATCATGTGCGGCTGTTCTACCATGTCTTGTCCATCAGTGTTTGGTGCACCAGCATGTCTTGTCCATCAGTGTGTGGTGTTCTAGCATGTTTTATCAATCACTTGGTGGTGCTCTAGCATGTCTTATCCGTCAGTGTGTGGTTCTCTAGCATGTCTTGTCCATCAGTGTGTGGTGCTATAGCATGTCTTATCCATCAGTGGGTGGTGCTCCAGCATGTCTTGTCAATCAGTGTGCGTTGCTCTAGCATGTCTTCGCCCACAGTGTGTGGTGCTCTAGCATGTCTTGTCCATCAGAGTGTGGTGCTCCAGGATCTTGTCCATCAGTGTGTGGTGCACTAGCCTGCTGTTTCACCACCAGTGGGTGGTGAAACAGCATGTCTCATACATCAGTGTGTGGTGTTCTAGCATGTCTACTCCATCAGTGGGTGGTGCAACAGCATGTCTTATACATCAGTGGGTGGTGCAACAGCATGTCATATCCATCAGTGGGTGGTGCTCTGGCATGTCTTGTCCATCAGTGTGTGGTGCTCCAGCATGTCTTATCCATCATGTGTGTCTGCTCCAGCGTGTTTTATCCATCAGTGGATGGTGCTCTACCATGTCTTGTCCATCAGTGGGTGGTGCTCCAGCGTGTCTTATCCATCAGTTGGTGGTGCTCAAGCTTGTCCTGTCCATCAGTGAGTGGTGCTCTAGCGTGTCTTCTCCATCAGTGTGTGGTGCTCCAGCATGTCTTCTCCTTCATTTGTCTGGTGCTATATCATGGCTTGACCATCAGTGTGTGGTGCTCTAACATGCATTGTCCATCAGTGTGTGGTGCTATAGCATGTCTTATAAATCAGTTGGTGGTGCTCTAGCATGTCTTGTCCATCAGTTGGTGGTGCTCCAGCATGTCTTATCCATTAGTGGTGGTGCTCCAGCATGTCTTGTCCATCAGTGTATGGTGCTCCAGCATATCTTATCCATCAGTGGGTGGTGCTCTAGTGTGTTTTTTCCATCAGTGTGTGGTGCTCCAGCATATCTTATCCATCGTTGGGTGGTGCTCTAGCGTGTCTTTTCCATCAGTGTGTGGTGCTCTAGCATGTCTTATCCATCAGTGTCTGGTGTTCCACCATGTCTTATCCACCAGTGTGTGGTGCTGTAGCATGTCTTGTCCATCAGTGTGTGGTGCTCTAGCATGTCTTGTCCATCTTTGTGTGGTGCTCTAGCATGTCTTGTCCACCATGTGTGGCTGCTCTAGCGTGTGTTATCCATCAGTGTGTGGCACTCTAGCATGTCTTATCCATCAGTGTGTGGTGCTCTAGCATGTCTTGTCAATCAGTTGGTGGTGCTCTAGCATGTCTTATCCATCAGTGTGCGATACTCTAGCGTGTCTTGTCCATCAATGCGTGGTGCTCTAGCAAGTCTTGTCCACCACTGTCTGGTATTGTAGCATGTCTTGCCCATCAGTGTGTGGTGTTCCAGCAGGTCTTGTCCATCAGTATGTGGTGCTTTAGCATGTCTTGTCCATAGGTCTGTGGTGCTCTAGCATGTCTTGTCCATCAGTGGGTGGTTCTCTAGCATGTCTTGTACGTCAGTGGGTGGTTCTCTAGCATGTCTTATCCATCAGTCGGCGGTGCTCTAGCATGTCTTGTCCATCATTGTGTCGTATTCTAGCATGTCTTGTCCATCAGTGCATGGTGCTCCAGCATGTCTTGTCCGTCAGTGTGTGGTGCGCTAGCATGTCTTATCAATCACTTGGTGATGCTCTAGCATGTCTTATCCATCAGTGTGTGGTGCTCTAGCATGTCTTGTCCATCAGTGTGTGGTGCTCCAGCATGTCTTGTCCATCAGTGTAAGGTGCTATCGCATGTCTTATCCATCATGTGTGGCTGCTCGAGCATGTCTTACCCATCAGTGTGTGGTGCTCCAGCATATCTTATCCATCAGTGTGTGGTTCTCTACCGTGTCTTGTCTATCATGTGTGGCTGCTCTAGCATGTCTTGTCCATCAGTGTGTGGTGAACCAGCATTTCTTGTCCGTCAGTGTGTGGTGCGCTAGCATGTCTTATCAATCACTTGGTGATGCTCTAGCATGTCTTATCCATAAGTGAGTGGTGCTCTAGCATGTCTTGTCCATCAGTGTGTGGTGCTCCAGCATGTCTTGTCCATCGGTGTATGGTGCTATCGCATGTCTTATCCATCATGTGTGGCTGCTCTAGCATGTCTTACCCATCAGTGTGTGGTGCTCCAGCATATCTTATCCATCAGTGTGTGGTGCTCTACCGTGTCTTAACCATCAGTGTGTGGTGCTCTAGCGTGTCTTATCCATCAGTGTGTGTTGCTCTAGCATGTCTTGTCCATCAGTGTGTGGTGTTCCAGCAGGTCTTGTCATCAGTGTGTGGTGCATTAGCATGTCTTGTCCATAAGTCTGTGGTGCTCTAGCATGTCTTGTCCATCAGTGGGTGGTTCTCTAGCATGTCTTGTACGTCAGTGGGTGGTTCTCTAGCATGTCTTATCCATCAGTTGGTGGTGCTCTAGCATGTCTTGTCCATCATTGTGTCGTGTTCTAGCATGTCTTGTCCATCAGTGCGTGGTGCTCCAGCATGTCTTGTCCATCAGTTGGTGGTGCTCTAGCGTGTCTTGTCTATCATGTGTGGCTGCTCTAGCATGTCTTGTCCATCAGTGTGTGGTGAACCAGCATGTCTTGTCCATCAGTGTGTGGTGCGCTAGCATGTCTTATCAATCACTTGGTGATGCTCTAGCATGTCTTATCCATCAGTGTGTGGTACTCTAGCATGTCTTGTCCATCAGTGTGTGGTGCTCCAGCATGTCTTGTCCATCAGTTTATGGTGCTATAGCATGTCTTATCTATCATGTGTGGCTGCTCTAGCATGTCTTACCCATCAGTGTGTGGTGCTCCAGCATATCTTATCCATCAGTGTGTGGTGCTCTACCGTGTCTTAACCATCAGTGTGTGGTGCTCTAGGGTGTCTTATCCATCAGTGTGTGGTGCTCTAGCATGTCTTATCCATCAGTGTGTGGTGCTCTAGCAAGTCTTGTTCATCAGTGTGTGGTGCACTAGCATGTCTTGTCCATCTTTGTGTGGTGCTCTAGCATGTCTTGTCCATCATGTATGGCTGCTCTAGAGTGTCTTATCCATAAGTGTGTGGCACTCTAGCAGGTTTTATTCATCAGTGTGTGGTGCTCTAGCATGTCTTGTCAATCAGATGGTGGTGCTCTAGCATGTCTTATCCATCAGTGTGCGCTTCTCTAGCATGTCTTGTCTATCATTGCGTGGTGCTCTAGCAAGTCTTGTCCATCATTGTGTGGTACTCTAGCATGTCTTGTCCATCAGTGTGTGGTGTTCCAGCAGGTCTTGTCATCAGTGTGTGGTGCTTTAGCATATCTTTTCCATCAGTGGGTGGTTCTCTAGCATGTCTTGTCCGTCAGTGGGTGGTTCTCTAGCATGTTTTATCCATCAGTCAGCGGTGCTCCAGCATGTCTTGTCCATCATTGTGTGGTGTTCTAGCATGTCTTGTCCATCAGTGGGTGGTGCTCCAGCATGTCTTGTCCATCAGTAGGTGGTGCTCTAGCATGTCTTGTCCATCATGTGTGGCTGCTCTCTCATGTCTTTTCCATCAGTGTGTGGTGCACCAGCATGTCTTGTCCATCAGTGTGTGGTGCCCTAGCATGTCTTATCCATCACTTGGTGATGCTCTAGCATGTCTTATCGGTCAGTGCGTGGTGCTCTAGCATGTCTTGTCCATCAGTGTGTGGTGCTCTAGTAAGTCTTATCCATCAGTTTGCGGTGCTCTAGCATGTCTTCTCCATCAGTGTGTGGTGCTCTAGCATGTCTTGTCCATCAGTGTGTGGTGCTCTAGCATGTCTTGTCCATCAGTGTGTGGTGCTCTAGCATGTCTTATCCATCAGTGTGTGGTGCCCTAGCATGTCTTATCCATCACTTGGTGGTGCTCTAGCATGTCTTATCCGTCAGTGCGTGGTGCTCTAGCATGTCTTGTCCATCAGTGTGTGGTGCTCTAGCATGTCTTATCCATCAGTGGGCGGTGCAAGAGCATGTCTTGTCCATCAGTTTGTAGGGCTCCATCATGTCTTGTCCATCAGTGGGTGGTGTTTCAGCATGTCTTATCCATCAGTGAGTGGTGCAACAGCATGTCTTATCCATCAGTGGGTGGTGCTCAAGCATGCCTTGTACATCAGTGTTTGGTGCTCCAGCATGTCTTGTCCATCAGTGTGTGGAGCTATAGCATGTCTTGTCCATCAGTTTGTAGGGCTCCATCAAGTCTTGTCCATCAGTGGGTGGTGTTCCAGCATGTCTTATCCATCAGTGGGTGGTGCAACAGCATGTCTTATCCATCGGTGGATGGGGCTCAAGCATGCCTTGTACATCAGTGTGTGGTGCTCAAGGATGTCTTGTCCATCATGTGTGGCTGCTCCAGCGTGTCTTGTCCATCAGTGGGTGGTGCTCTAGCGTGTCTTGTCCATCAGTGGGTGGTGCTCCAGCATGTCTTATCCATCAGTGGGTGGTGCTCTATTGTGTCCTGTCCATCAGTGAGTGGTGTTCCAGCATGTCTTCTCCATCAGCGTTTGGTGCTCCAGTATGTCTTGTCCATCAGTGTGTGGTGCTCTAGCATGTCTTGTCCATCAGTGTGTGGTGCTCTAGCATGTCCTATCAATCAGCTGGTGGTGCTCGAACATGTCTTATCTATCAGTGGGTGATGCTCTAGCATGTTTTATTCATCAGTGTGTGGTGCTCTCGCATGCCTTGTCCATCAGTGGGTGGCTATCTAGCATGTCTTATCCATCAGTGTCTGGTGTTCCAGCATGTCTTGTCCATCATGTGTGGCTGCTCTAGCATGTCTTATCCATCAGTGTGTGGTACTTTAGCATATCTTGTCCATCAGTGGGTGGTCCTCTAGCATGTCTTGTCCGTCAGTGGGTGGTTCTCTAGCATGTTTTATCCATCAGTCAGCGGTGCTCCAGCATGTCTTGTCCATCATTGTGTGGTGTTCTAGCATGTCTTGTCCATCAGTGGGTGGTGCTCCAGCATGTCTTGTCCATCAGAGGGTGGTGCTCTAGCATGTCTTGTCCATAAGTCTGTGGTGCCCTAGCATGTCTTGTCCATCAGTGGGTGGTTCTCTAGCATGTCTTGTACGTCAGTGGGTGGTTCTCTAGCATGTCTTATCCATCAGTCGGCGGTGCTCTAGCATGTCTTGTCCATCATTGTGTCGTATTCTAGCATGTCTTGTCCATCAGTGCGTGGTGCTCCAGCATGTCTTGTCCGTCAGTGTGTGGTGCGCTAGCATGTCTTATCAATCACTTGGTGATGCTCTAGCATGTCTTATCCATCAGTGTGTGGTGCTCTAGCATGTCTTGTCCATCAGTGTGTGGTGCTCCAGAATGTCTTGTCCATCAGTGTATGGTGCTATCGCATGTCTTATCCATCATGTGTGGCTGCTCTAGCATGTCTTACCCATCAGTGTGTGGTGCTCCAGCATATCTTATCCATCAGTGTGTGGTGCTCTACCGTGTCTTGTCCATCATGTGTGGCTGCTCTAGCATGTCTTGTCCATCCATGTGTGGTGAACCAGCATGTCTTGTCCGTCAGTGTGTGGTGCACTAGCATGTCTTATCAATCACTTGGTGATGCTCTAGCATGTCTTATCCATCAGTGTGTGGTGCTCTAGCATGTCTTGTCCATCAGTGTGTGGTGCTCCAGCATGTCTTGTCCATCAGTGTATGGTGCTATCGCATGTCTTATCCATCATGTGTGGCTGCTCTAGCATGTCTTACCCATCAGTGTGTGGTGCTCCAGCATATCTTATCCATCAGTGTGTGGTGATCTACCGTGTCTTAACCATCATTGTGTGGGGCTCTAGCATGTCTTATCCATCAGTGTGTGTTGCTCTAGCATGTCTTGTCCATCAGTGTGTGGTGTTCCAGCAGGTCTTGTCATCAGTGTGTGGTGCTTTAGCATGTCTTGTCCATAAGTCTGTGGTGCTCTAGCATGTCTTGTCCATCAGTGGGTGGTTCTCTAGCATGTCTTGTACGTCAATGGGTGGTTCTCTAGCATGTCTTATCCATCAGTTGGCAGTGCTCTAGCATGTCTTGTCCATAATTGTGTCATATTCTAGAATGTCTTGTCCATCAGTGCGTGGTGCTCTAGCATGTCTTGTCCATCATTGTGTCGTATTCTAGCATGTCTTGTCCATCAGTGCGTGGTGCTCCAGCATGTCTTGTCCATCAGTTGGTGGTGCTCTAGCGTGTCTTGTCCATCATGTGTGGCTGCTCTAGCATGTCTTGTCCATCAGTGTGTGGTGAACCAGCATGTCTTATCAATCACTTGGTGATGCTCTAGCATGTCTTATCCATCAGTGTGTGGTGCTCTAGCATGTCTTGTCCATCAGTGTGTGGTGCTCCAGCATGTCCTGTCCATCAGTGTATGGTGCTATAGCATGTTTTATCTATCATGTGTGGCTGCCCTAGCATGTCTTACCCATCAGTGTGTGGTGCTCCAGCATATCTTATCCATCAGTGTGTGGTGCTCTACCGTGTCTTAACCATCAGTGTGTGGTGCTCTAGCATGTCTTATCCATCAGTGTGTGGTGCTCCAGAATGTCTTATCCATCAGTGTGTGGTGCTCTAGCAAGTCTTGTTCATCAGTGTGTGGTGCACTAGCATGTCTTGTCCATCTTTGTGTGGTGCTCTAGCATGTCTTGTCCATCATGTATGGCTGCTCTAGAGTGTCTTATCCATAAGTGTGTGGCACTCTAGCACGTCTTATTCATCAGTGTGTGGTGCTCTAGCATGTCTTGTCAATCAGATGGTGGTGCTCTAGCATGTCTTATCCATCAGTGTGCGCTTCTGTAGCAAGTCTTGTCCATCATTGTGTGGTACTCTAGCATGTCTTGTCCATCAGTGTGTGGTGTTCCAGTAGGTCTTGTCATCAGTGTGTGGTGCTTTAGCATATCTTGTCCATCAGTGGGTGGTTCTCTAGCATGTCTTGTCCGTCAGTGGGTGGTTCTCTAGAATGTTTTATCCATCAGTCAGCGGTGCTCCAGCATGTCTTGTACATCATTGTGTGGTGTTCTAGCATGTCTTGTCCATCAGTGGGTGGTGCTCCAGCATGTCTTGTCCATCAGTGGGTGGTGCTCTAGCATGTCTTGTCCATCATGTGTGGCTGCTCTCTCATGTCTTTTCCATCAGTGTGTGGTGCACCAGCATGTCTTGTCCGTCAGTGTGTGGTGCGCTAGCATGTCTTATCAATCACTTGGTGATGCTCTAGCATGTCTTATCCATCAGTGTGTGGTGCTCTAGCATGTCTTGTCCATCAGTGTGTGGTGTTCCAGCAGGTCTTGTCATCAGTGTGTGGTGCTTTAGCATGTCTTGTCCATAAGTCTGTGGTGCTCTAGCATGTCTTGTCCATCATTGGTTGGTTCTCTAGCATGTCTTGTACGTCAGTGGGTGGTTCTCTAGCATGTCTTATCCATCAGTTGGCGGTGCTCTAGCATGTCTTGTCCATCATTGTGTCGTATTCTAGCATGTCTTGTCCATCAGTGTGTGGTGCTCCAGCATGTCTTGTCCATCAGTGTATGGTGCTATAGCATGTCTTATCTATCATGTGTGGCTGCTCTAGCATGTCTTATCCATCAGTGTGTGGTGCTCTAGAATGTCTTATCCATCAGTGTGTGGTGCTCTAGCAAGTCTTGTTCATCAGTGTGTGGTGCACTAGCATGTCTTGTCCATCTTTGTGTGGTGCTCTAGCATGTCTTGTCCATCATATATGGCTGCTCTAGAGTGTCTTATCCATAAGTGTGTGGCACTCTAGCATGTCTTATTCATCAGTGTGTGGTGCTCTAGCATGTCTTGTCAATCAGATGGTGGTGCTCTAGCATGTCTTATCCATCAGTGTGCGCTTCTCTAGCATGTCTTGTCCATCATTGCGTGATGCTCTAGCAAGTCTTGTCCATCATTGTGTGGTACTCTAGCATGTCTTGTCCATCAGTGGGTGGTTCTCTAGCATGTCTTGTCCGTCAGTGGGTGGTTCTCTAGCATGTTTTATCCATCAGTCAGCGGTGCTCCAGCATGTCTTGTACATCATTGTGTGGTGTTCTAGCATGTCTTGTCATCAGTGTGTGGTGCTTTAGCATATCTTGTCCATCAGTGGGTGGTTCTCTAGCATGTCTTGTCCGTCAGTGGGTGGTTCTCTAGCATGTTTTATCCATCAGTCAGCGGTGCTCCAGCATGTCTTGTACATCATTGTGTGGTGTTCTAGCATGTCTTGTCCATCAGTGGGTGGTGCTCCAGCATGTCTTGTCCATCAGTGTGTGGTGCCCTAGCATGTCTTATCCATCACTTGGTGATGCTCTAGCATGTCTTATCCGTCAGTGCGTGGTGCTCTAGCATGTCTTGTCCGTCAGTGTGTGGTGCTCTAGTAAGTCTTATCCATCAGTTTGCGGTGCTCTAGCATGTCTTGTCCATCAGTGTGTGGTGCTCTAGCATGTCTTGTCCATCAGTGTGTGGTGCTCCAGCATGTCTTGTCCATCAGTGTGTGGTGCTCTAGCATGTCTTATCCATCAGTGTGTGGTGCCCTAGCATGTCTTATCCATCACTTGGTGGTGCTCTAGCATGTCTTATCCATCAGTGCGTGGTGCTCTAGCATGTCTTGTCCATCAGTGTGTGGTGCTCTAGTAAGTCTTATCCATCAGTTTGCGGTGCTCTAGCATGTCTTCTCCATCAGTGTGTGGTGCTCTAGCATGTCTTGTCCATCAGTGTGTGGTGCTCTAGCATGTCTTGTCCATCAGTGTGTGGTGCTCTAGCATGTCTTATCCATCAGTGTGTGGTGCCCTAGCATGTCTTATCCATCACTTGGTGGTGCTCTAGCATGTCTTATCCGTCAGTGCGTGGTGCTCTAGCATGTCTTGTCCATCAGTGTGTGGTGCTCTAGCATGTCTTATCCATCAGTGGGCGGTGCAAGAGCATGTCTTGTCCATCAGTTTGTAGGGCTCCATCATGTCTTGTCCATCAGTGGGTGGTGTTCCAGCATGTCTTATCCATCAGTGAGTGGTGCGCAAGCATGCCTTGTACATCAGTGTGTGGTGCTCCAGCATGTCTTGTCCATCATGTGTGGCTGCTCCAGCGTGTCTTGTCCATCAGTGGGTGGTGCTCTAGCGTGTCTTGTCCATCAGTGGGTGGTGCTCCAGCATGTCTTATCCATCAGTGGATGGGGCTCAAGCATGCCTTGTCCATCAGTGTATGGAGCTCTAGCATGTCTTGTCCATCAGTTTGTAGGGCTCCATCAAGTCTTGTCCATCAGTGGGTGGTGTTCCAGCATGTCTTATCCATCAGTGGGTGGTGCAACAGCATGTCTTATCCATCAGTGGATGGGGCTCAAGCATGCCTTGTACATCAGTGTGTGGTGCTCAAGCATGTCTTGTCCATCATGTGTGGCTGCTCCAGCGTGTCTTGTCCATCAGTGGGTGGTGCTCTAGCGTGTCTTGTCCATCAGTGGGTGGTGCTCCAGCATGTCTTATCCATCAGTGGATGGGGCTCAAGCATGCCTTGTACATCAGTGTGTGGTGCTCAAGCATGTCTTGTCCATCATGTGGGGCTGCTCCAGCGTGTCTTGTCCATCAGTGTGTGGTGCTCTAGCATGTCTTGTCCATCAGTGTGTGGTGCTCCAGCATGTCTTGTCCATCAGTGTATGGTGCTATAGCATGTTTTATCTATCATGTGTGGCTGCTCTAGCATGTCTTACCCATCAGTGTGTGGTGCTCCAGCATATCTTATCCATCAGTGTGTGGTGCTCTACCGTGTCTTAACCATCAGTGTGTGGTGCTCTAGCATGTCTTATCCATCAGTGTGTGGTGCTCCAGAATGTCTTATCCATCAGTGTGTGGTGCTCTAGCAAGTCTTGTTCATCAGTGTGTGGTGCACTAGCATGTCTTGTCCATCTTTGTGTGGTGCTCTAGCATGTCTTGTCCATCATGTATGGCTGCTCTAGAGTGTCTTATCCATAAGTGTGTGGCACTCTAGCACGTCTTATTCATCAGTGTGTGGTGCTCTAGCATGTCTTGTCAATCAGATGGTGGTGCTCTAGCATGTCTTATCCATCAGTGTGCGCTTCTGTAGCAAGTCTTGTCCATCATTGTGTGGTACTCTAGCATGTCTTGTCCATCAGTGTGTGGTGTTCCAGTAGGTCTTGTCATCAGTGTGTGGTGCTTTAGCATATCTTGTCCATCAGTGGGTGGTTCTCTAGCATGTCTTGTCCGTCAGTGGGTGGTTCTCTAGAATGTTTTATCCATCAGTCAGCGGTGCTCCAGCATGTCTTGTACATCATTGTGTGGTGTTCTAGCATGTCTTGTCCATCAGTGGGTGGTGCTCCAGCATGTCTTGTCCATCAGTGGGTGGTGCTCTAGCATGTCTTGTCCATCATGTGTGGCTGCTCTCTCATGTCTTTTCCATCAGTGTGTGGTGCACCAGCATGTCTTGTCCGTCAGTGTGTGGTGCGCTAGCATGTCTTATCAATCACTTGGTGATGCTCTAGCATGTCTTATCCATCAGTGTGTGGTGCTCTAGCATGTCTTGTCCATCAGTGTGTGGTGTTCCAGCAGGTCTTGTCATCAGTGTGTGGTGCTTTAGCATGTCTTGTCCATAAGTCTGTGGTGCTCTAGCATGTCTTGTCCATCAGTGGGTGGTTCTCTAGCATGTCTTGTACGTCAGTGGGTGGTTCTCTAGCATGTCTTATCCATCAGTTGGCGGTGCTCTAGCATGTCTTGTCCATCATTGTGTCGTATTCTAGCATGTCTTGTCCATCAGTGTGTGGTGCTCCAGCATGTCTTGTCCATCAGTGTATGGTGCTATAGCATGTCTTATCTATCATGTGTGGCTGCTCTTGCATGTCTTATCCATCAGTGTGTGGTGCTCTAGAATGTCTTATCCATCAGTGTGTGGTGCTCTAGCAAGTCTTGTTCATCAGTGTGTGGTGCACTAGCATGTCTTGTCCATCTTTGTGTGGTGCTCTAGCATGTCTTGTCCATCATGTATGGCTGCTCTAGAGTGTCTTATCCATAAGTGTGTGGCACTCTAGCATGTCTTATTCATCAGTGTATGGTGCTCTAGCATGTCTTGTCAATCAGATGGTGGTGCTCTAGCATGTCTTATCCATCAGTGTGCGCTTCTCTAGCATGTCTTGTCCATCATTGCGTGATGCTCTAGCAAGTCTTGTCCATCATTGTGTGGTACTCTAGCATGTCTTGTCCATCAGTGGGTGGTTCTCTAGCATGTCTTGTCCGTCAGTGGGTGGTTCTCTAGCATGTTTTATCCATCAGTCAGCGGTGCTCCAGCATGTCTTGTACATCATTGTGTGGTGTTCTAGCATGTCTTGTCATCAGTGTGTGGTGCTTTAGCATATCTTGTCCATCAGTGGGTGGTTCTCTAGCATGTCTTGTCCGTCAGTGGGTGGTTCTCTAGCATGTTTTATCCATCAGTCAGCGGTGCTCCAGCATGTCTTGTACATCATTGTGTGGTGTTCTAGCATGTCTTGTCCATCAGTGGGTGGTGCTCCAGCATGTCTTGTCCATCAGTGTGTGGTGCCCTAGCATGTCTTATCCATCACTTGGTGATGCTCTAGCATGTCTTATCCGTCAGTGCGTGGTGCTCTAGCATGTCTTGTCCGTCAGTGTGTGGTGCTCTAGTAAGTCTTATCCATCAGTTTGCGGTGCTCTAGCATGTCTTGTCCATCAGTGTGTGGTGCTCTAGCATGTCTTGTCCATCAGTGTGTGGTGCTCCAGTATGTCTTGTCCATCAGTGTGTGGTGCTCTAGCATGTCTTATCCATCAGTGTGTGGTGCCCTAGCATGTCTTATCCATCACTTGGTGGTGCTCTAGCATGTCTTATCCGTCAGTGCGTGGTGCTCTAGCATGTCTTGTCCATCAGTGTGTGGTGCTCTAGTAAGTCTTATCCATCAGTTTACGGTGCTCTAGCATGTCTTCTCCATCAGTGTGTGGTGCTCTAGCATGTCTTGTCCATCAGTGTGTGGTGCTCTAGCATGTCTTGTCCATCAGTGTGTGGTGCTCTAGCATGTCTTATCCATCAGTGTGTGGTGCCCTAGCATGTCTTATCCATCACTTGGTGGTGCTCTAGCATGTCTTATCCGTCAGTGCGTGGTGCTCTAGCATGTCTTGTCCATCAGTGTGTGGTGCTCTAGCATGTCTTATCCATCAGTGGGCGGTGCAAGAGCATGTCTTGTCCATCAGTTTGTAGGGCTCCATCATGTCTTGTCCATCAGTGGGTGGTGTTCCATCATGTCTTATCCATCAGTGAGTGGTGCAACAGCATGTCTTATCCATCAGTGGGTGGTGCGCAAGCATGCCTTGTACATCAGTGTGTGGTGCTCCAGCATGTCTTGTCCATCAGTGTGTGGAGCTCTAGCATGTCTTGTCCATCAGTTTGTAGGGCTCCATCAAGTCTTGTCCATCAGTGGGTGGTGTTCCAGCATGTCTTATCCATCAGTGGGTGGTGCAACAGCATGTCTTATCCATCAGTGGATGGGGCTCAAGCATGCCTTGTACATCAGTGTGTGGTGCTCAAGCATGTCTTGTCCATCATGTGTGGCTGCTCCAGCGTGTCTTGTCCATCAGTGGGTGGTGCTCTAGCGTGTCTTGTCCATCAGTGGGTGGTGCTCCAGCATGTCTTATCCATCAGTGGGTGGTGCTCTATTGTGTCCTGTCCATCAGTGAGTGGTGTTCCAGCATGTCTTCTCCATCAGCGTTTGGTGCTCCAGCATGTCTTCTCCATCAGTGTGTGGTGCTCCAGTATGTCTTGTCCATCACTGTGTGGTGCTCTAGCATGTCTTGTCCATCAGTGTGTGGTGCTCTAGCATGTCCTATCAATCAGCTGGTGGTGCTCGAACATGTCTTATCTATCAGTGGGTGATGCTCTAGCATGTTTTATTCATCAGTGTGTGGTGCTCTAGCATGCCTTGTCCATCAGTGGGTGGCTATCTAGCATGTCTTATCCATCAGTGTCTGGTGTTCCAGCATGTCTTGTCCATCATGTGTGGCTGCTCTAGCATGTCTTATCCATCAGTGTGTGGTGCTTTAGCATATCTTGTCCATCAGTGGGTGGTTCTCTAGCATGTTTTGTCCGTCAGTGGGTGGTTCTCTAGCATGTTTTATCCACTAGTCAGCGGTGCTCCAGCATGTCTTGTCCATCATTGTGTGGTGTTCTAGCATGTCTTGTCCATCAGTGGGTGGTGCTCCAGCATGTCTTGTCCATCAGAGGGTGGTGCTCTAGCATGTCTTGTCCATAAGTCTGTGGTGCCCTAGCATGTCTTGTCCATCAGTGGGTGGTTCTCTAGCATGTCTTGTACGTCAGTGGGTGGTTCTCTAGCATGTCTTATCCATCAGTCGGCGGTGCTCTAGCATGTCTTGTCCATCATTGTGTCGTATTCTAGCATGTCTTGTCCATCAGTGCGTGATGCTCCAGCATGTCTTGTCCGTCAGTGTGTGGCGCGCTAGCATGTCTTATCAATCACTTGGTGATGCTCTAGCATGTCTTATCCATCAGTGTGTGGTGCTCTAGCATGTCTTGTCCATCAGTGTGTGGTGCTCCAGCATGTCTTGTCCATCAGTGTATGGTGCTATCGCATGTCTTATCCATCATGTGTGGCTGCTCTAGCATGTCTTACCCATCAGTGTGTGGTGCTCCAGCATATCTTATCCATCAGTGTGTGGTGCTCTACCGTGTCTTGTCCATCATGTGTGGCTGCTCTAGCATGTCTTTTCCATCCGTGTGTGGTGAACCAGCATGTCTTGTCCGTCAGTGTGTGGTGCGCTAGCATGTCTTATCAATCACTTGGTGATGCTCTAGCATGTCTTATCCATCAGTGTGTCGTGCTCTAGCATGTCTTGTCCATCAGTGTGTGGTGCTCCAGCATGTCTTGTCCATCAGTGTATGGTGCTATCGCATGTCTTATCCATCATGTGTGGCTGCTGTAGCATGTCTTACCCATCAGTGTGTGGTGCTCCAGCATATCTTATCCATCAGTGTGTGGTGCTCTACCGTGTCTTAACCATCAGTGTGTGGTGCTCTAGCGTGTCTTATCCATCAGTGTGTGTTGCTCTAGCATGTCTTGTCCATCAGTGTGTGGTGTTCCAGCAGGTCTTGTCATCAGTGTGTGGTGCTTTAGCATGTCTTGTCCATAAGTCTGTGGTGCTCTAGCATGTCTTGTCCATCAGTGGGTGGTTCTCTAGCATGTCTTGTACGTCAGTGGGTGGTTCTCTAGCATGTCTTATCCATCAGTTGGCGTTGCTCTAGCATGTCTTGTCCATCATTGTGTCGTATTCTAGCATGTCTTGTCCATCAGTGCGTGGTGCTCTAGCATGTCTTGTCCATTATTGTGTCGTATTCTAGCATGTCTTGTCCATCAGTGCGTGGTGCTCCAGCATGTCTTGTCCATCAGTTGGTGGTGCTCTAGCGTGTCTTGTCCATCATGTGTGGCTGCTCTAGCATGTCTTGTCCATCAGTGTGTGGTGAACCAGCATGTCTTATCAATCACTTGGTGATGCTCTAGCATGTCTTATCCATCAGTGTGTGGTGCTCTAGCATGTCTTTTCCATCAGTGTGTGGTGCTCCAGCATGTCTTGTCCATCAGTGTATGGTGCTATAGCATGTCTCATCTATCATGTGTGGCTGCTCTAGCATGTCTTACCCATCAGTGTGTGGTGCTCCAGCATATCTTATCCATCAGTGTGTGGTGCTCTACCGTGTCTTAACCATCAGTGTGTGGTGCTCTAGCATGTCTTATCCATCAGTGTGTGGTGCTCTAGAATGTCTTATCCATCAGTGTGTGATACTCTAGCAAGTCTTGTTCATCAGTGTGTGGTGCACTAGCATGTCTTGTCCATCTTTGAGTGGTGCTCTAGCATGTCTTGTCCATCATGTATGGCTGCTCTAGAGTGTCTTATCCATAAGTGTGTGGCACTCTAGCACGTCTTATTCATCAGTGTGTGGTGCTCTAGCATGTCTTGTCAATCAGATGGTGGTGCTCTAGCATGTCTTATCCATCAGTGTGCGCTTCTCTAGCGCATGTCTTGCCCATCATTGCGTGGTGCACTAGCAAGTCTTGTCCATCATTGTGTGGTACTCTAGCATGTCTTGTCCATCAGTGTGTGGTGTTCCAGTAGGTCTTGTCATCAGTGTGTGGTGCTTTAGCATATCTTGTCCATCAGTGGGTGGTTCTCTAGCATGTCTTGTCCGTCAGTGGGTGGTTCTCTAGCATGTTTTATCCACCAGTCAGCGGTGCTCCAGCATGTCTTGTACATCATTGTGTGGTGTTCTAGCATGTCTTGTCCATCAGTGGGTGGTGCTCCAGCATGTCTTGTCCATCAGTGTGTGGTGCCCTAGCATGTCTTATCCATCACTTGGTGATGCTCTAGCATGTCTTATCCGTCAGTGCGTGGTGCTCTAGCATGTCTTGTCCGTCAGTGTGTGGTGCTCTAGTAAGTCTTATCCATCAGTTTGCAGTGCTCTAGCATGTCTTGTCCATCAGTGTGTGGTGCTCTAGCATGTCTTGTCCATCAGTGTGTGGTGCTCCAGCATGTCTTGTCCATCAGTGTGTGGTGCTCTAGCATGTCTTATCCATCAGTGTGTGGTGCCCTAGCATGTCTTATCCATCATTTGGTGGTGCTCTAGCATGTATTATCCGTCAGTGCGTGGTGCTCTAGCATGTCTTGTCCATCAGTGTGTGGTGCTCTAGTAAGTCTTATCCATCAGTTTGCGGTGCTCTAGCATGTCTTCTCCATCAGTGTGTGGTGCTCTAGCATGTCTTGTCCATCAGTGTGTGGTGCTCTAGCATGTCTTGTCCATCAGTGTGTGGTGCTCTAGAATGTCTTATCCATCAGTGTGTGGTGCCCTAGCATGTCTTATCCATCACTTGGTGGTGCTCTAGCATGTCTTATCCGTCAGTGCGTGGTGCTCTAGGATGTCTTGTCCATCAGTGTGTGGTGCTCTAGCATGTCTTATCCATCAGTGGGCGGTGCAAGAGCATGTCTTGTCCATCAGTTTGTAGGGCTCCATCATGTCTTGTCCATCAGTGGGTGGTGTTCCAGCATGTCTTATCCATCAGTGAGTGGTGCAACAGCATGTCTTATCCATCAGTGGGTGGTGCGCAAGCATGCCTTGTACATCAGTGTGTGGTGCTCCAGCATGTCTTGTCCATCAGTGTGTGGAGCTCTAGCATGTCTTGTCCATCAGTTTGTAGGGCTCCATCAAGTCTTGTCCATCAGTGGGTGGTGTTCCAGCATGTCTTATCCATCAGTGGGTGGTGCAACAGCATGTCTTATCCATCAGTGGATGGGGCTCAAGCATGCCTTGTACATCAGTGTGTGGTGCTCAAGCATGTCTTGTCCATCATGTGTGGCTGCTCCAGCGTGTCTTGTCCATCAGTGGGTGGTGCTCTAGCGTGTCTTGTCCATCAGTGGGTGGTGCTCCAGCATGTCTTATCCATCAGTGGGTGGTGCTCTATTGTGTCCTGTTCATCAGTGAGTGGTGTTCCAGCATGTCTTCTCCATCAGCGTTTGGTGCTCCAGCATGTCTTCTCCATCAGTGTGTGGTGCTCCAGTATGTCTTGTCCATCAGTGTGTGGTGCTCTAGCATGTCTTGTCCATCAGTGTGTGGTGCTCTAGCATGTCCTATCAATCAGCTGGTGGTGCTCGAACATGTCTTATCTATCAGTGGGTGATGCTCTAGCATGTTTTATTCATCAGTGTGTGGTGCTCTAGCATGCCTTGTCCATCAGTGGGTGGCTATCTAGCATGTCTTATCCATCAGTGTCTGGTGTTCCAGCATGTCTTGTCCATCATGTGTGGCTGCTCTAGCATGTCTTATCCATCAGTGTGTGGTGCTTTAGCATATCTTGTCCATCAGTGGGTGGTTCTCTAGCATGTCTTGTCCGTCAGTGGGTGGTTCTCTAGCATGTTTTATCCACTAGTCAGCGGTGCTCCAGCATGTCTTGTCCATCATTGTGTGGTGTTCTAGCATGTCTTGTCCATCAGTGGGTGGTGCTCCAGCATGTCTTGTCCATCAGAGGGTGGTGCTCTAGCATGTCTTGTCCATAAGTCTGTGGTGCCCTAGCATGTCTTGTCCATCAGTGGGTGGTTCTCTAGCATGTCTTGTACGTCAGTGGGTGGTTCTCTAACATGTCTTATCCATCAGTCGGCGGTGCTCTAGCATGTCTTGTCCATCATTGTGTCGTATTCTAGCATGTCTTGTCCATCAGTGCGTGATGCTCCAGCATGTCTTGTCCGTCAGTGTGTGGCGCGCTAGCATGTCTTATCAATCACTTGGTGATGCTCTAGCATGTCTTATCCATCAGTGTGTGGTGCTCTAGCATGTCTTGTCCATCAGTGTGTGGTGCTCCAGCATGTCTTGTCCATCAGTGTATGGTGCTATCGCGTGTCTTATCCATCATGTGTGGCTGCTCTAGCATGTCTTACCCATCAGTGTGTGGTGCTCCAGCATATCTTATCCATCAGTGTGTGGTGCTCTACCGTGTCTTGTCCATCATGTGTGGCTGCTCTAGCATGTCTTTTCCATCCGTGTGTGGTGAACCAGCATGTCTTGTCCGTCAGTGTGTGGTGCGCTAGCATGTCTTATCAATCACTTGGTGATGCTCTAGCATGTCTTATCCATCAGTGTGTCGTGCTCTAGCATGTTTTGTCCATCAGTGTGTGGTGCTCCAGCATGTCTTGTCCATCAGTGTATGGTGCTATCGCATGTCTTTTCCATCATGTGTGGCTGCTGTAGCATGTCTTACCCATCAGTGTGTGGTGCTCCAGCATATCTTATCCATCAGTGTGTGGTGCTCTACCGTGTCTTAACCATCAGTGTGTGGTGCTCTAGCGTGTCTTATCCATCAGTGTGTGTTGCTCTAGCATGTCTTGTCCATCAGTGTGGGGTGTTCCAGCAGGTCTTGTCATCAGTGTGTGGTGCTTTAGCATGTCTTGTCCATAAGTCTGTGGTGCTCTAGCATGTCTTGTCCATCAGTGGGTGGTTCTCTAGCATGTCTTGTACGTCAGTGGGTGGTTCTCTAGCATGTCTTATCCATCAGTTGGCGTTGCTCTAGCATGTCTTGTCCATCATTGAGTCGTATTCTAGCATGTCTTGTCCATCAGTGCGTGGTGCTCTAGCATGTCTTGTCCATCATTGTGTCGTATTCTAGCATGTCTTGTCCATCAGTGCGTGGTGCTCCAGCATGTCTTGTCCATCAGTTGGTGGTGCTCTAGCGTGTCTTGTCCATCATGTGTGGCTGCTCTAGCATGTCTTGTCCATCAGTGTGTGGTGAACCAGCATGTCTTATCAATCACTTGGTGATGCTCTAGCATGTCTTATCCATCAGTGTGTGGTGCTCTAGCATGTCTTGTCCATCAGTGTGTGGTGCTCCAGCATGTCTTGTCCATCAGTGTATGGTGCTATAGCATGTCTTATCTATCATGTGTGGCTGCTCTAGCATGTCTTACCCATCAGTGTGTGGTGTTCCAGCATATCTTATCCATCAGTGTGTGGTGCTCTACCGTGTCTTAACCATCAGTGTGTGGTGCTCTAGCATGTCTTATCCATCAGTGTGTGGTGCTCTAGAATGTCTTATCCATCAGTGTGTGGTGCTCTAGCAAGTCTTGTTCATCAGTGTGTGGTGCACTAGCATGTCTTGTCCATCTTTGAGTGGTGCTCTAGCATGTCTTGTCCATCATGTATGGCTGCTCTAGAGTGTCTTATCCATAAGTGTGTGGCACTCTAGCACGTCTTATTCATCAGTGTGTGGTGCTCTAGCATGTCTTGTCAATCAGATGGTGGTGCTCTAGCATGTCTTATCCATCAGTGTGCGCTTCTCTAGCATGTCTTGTCCATCATTGCGTGGTGCTCTAGCAAGTCTTGTCCATCATTGTGTGGTACTCTAGCATGTCTTGTCCATCAGTGTGTGGTGTTCCAGTAGGTCTTGTCATCAGTGTGTGGTGCTTTAGCATATCTTGTCCATCAGTGGGTGGTTCTCTAGCATGTCTTGTCCGTCAGTGGGTGGTTCTCTAGCATGTTTTATCCACCAGTCAGCGGTGCTCCAGCATGTCTTGTACATCATTGTGTGGTGTTCTAGCATGTCTTGTCCATCAGTGGTTGGTGCTCCAGCATGTCTTATTCATCAGTGGGTGGTGCTCTAGCATGTCTTGTCCATCATGTGTGGCTGCTCTCTCATGTCTTTTCCATCAGTGTGTGGTGCACCAGCATGTCTTGTCCGTCAGTGTGTGGTGCGCTAGCATGTCTTATCAATCACTTGGTGATGCTCTAGCATGTCTTATCCATCAGTGTGTGGTGCTCTAGCATGTCTTGTCCATCAGTGTGTGGTGTTCCAGCAGGTCTTGTCATCAGTGTGTGGTGCTTTAGCATGTCTTGTCCATAAGTCTGTGGTGCTCTAGCATGTCTTGTCCATCAGTGGGTGGTTCTCTAGCATGTCTTGTACGTCAGTGGGTGGTTCTCTAGCATGTCTTATCCATCAGTTGGCGGTGCTCTAGCATGTCTTGTCCATCATTGTGTCGTATTCTAGCATGTCTTGTCCATCAGTGCGTGGTGCTCTAGCATGTCTTGTCCATCATTGTGTCGTATTCTAGCATGTCTTGTCCATCAGTGTGTGGTGCTCCAGCATGTCTTGTCCATCAGTGTATGGTGCTATAGCATGTCTTATCTATCATGTGTGGCTGCTCTAGCATGTCTTACCCATCAGTGTGTGGTGCTCTAGAATGTCTTATCCATCAGTGTGTGGTGCTCTAGCAAGTCTTGTTCATCAGTGTGTGGTGCACTAGCATGTCTTGTCCATCTTTGTGTGGTGCTCTAGCATGTCTTGTCCATCATGTATGGCTGCTCTAGAGTGTCTTATCCATAAGTGTGTGGCACTCTAGCACGTCTTATTCATCAGTGTGTGGTGCTCTAGCATGTCTTGTCAATCAGATGGTGGTGCTCTAGCATGTCTTATCCATCAGTGTGCGCTTCTCTAGCATGTCTTGTCCATCATTGCGTGGTGCTCTAGCAAGTCTTGTCCATCATTGTGTGGTACTCTAGCATGTCTTGTCCATCAGTGTGTGGTGTTCCAGTAGGTCTTGTCATCAGCTGTCTGGTGCTTTAGCATATCTTGTCCATCAGTGGGTGGTTCTCTAGCATGTCTTGTCCGTCAGTGGGTGGTTCTCTAGCATGTTTTATCCATCAGTCAGCGGTGCTCCAGCATGTCTTGTCCATCATTGTGTGGTGTTCTAGCATGTCTTGTCCATCAGTGGGTGGTGCTCCAGCATGTCTTGTCCATCAGTGTGTGGTGTTCCAGTAGGTCTTGTCATCAGCTGTCTGGTGCTTTAGCATATCTTGTCCATCAGTGGGTGGTTCTCTAGCATGTCTTGTCCGTCAGTGGGTGGTTCTCTAGCATGTTTTATCCACTAGTCAGCGGTGCTCCAGCATGTCTTGTCCATCATTGTGTGGTGTTCTAGCATGTCTTGTCCATCAGTGGGTGGTGCTCCAGCATGTCTTGTCCATCAGAGGGTGGTGCTCTAGCATGTCTTGTCCATAAGTCTGTGGTGCCCTAGCATGTCTTGTCCATCAGTGGGTGGTTCTCTAGCATGTCTTGTACGTCAGTGGGTGGTTCTCTAACATGTCTTATCCATCAGTCGGCGGTGCTCTAGCATGTCTTGTCCATCATTGTGTCGTATTCTAGCATGTCTTGTCCATCAGTGCGTGATGCTCCAGCATGTCTTGTCCGTCAGTGTGTGGCGCGCTAGCATGTCTTATCAATCACTTGGTGATGCTCTAGCATGTCTTATCCATCAGTGTGTGGTGCTCTAGCATGTCTTGTCCATCAGTGTGTGGTGCTCCAGCATGTCTTGTCCATCAGTGTATGGTGCTATCGCGTGTCTTATCCATCATGTGTGGCTGCTCTAGCATGTCTTACCCATCAGTGTGTGGTGCTCCAGCATATCTTATCCATCAGTGTGTGGTGCTCTACCGTGTCTTGTCCATCATGTGTGGCTGCTCTAGCATGTCTTTTCCATCCGTGTGTGGTGAACCAGCATGTCTTGTCCGTCAGTGTGTGGTGCGCTAGCATGTCTTATCAATCACTTGGTGATGCTCTAGCATGTCTTATCCATCAGTGTGTCGTGCTCTAGCATGTTTTGTCCATCAGTGTGTGGTGCTCCAGCATGTCTTGTCCATCAGTGTATGGTGCTATCGCATGTCTTTTCCATCATGTGTGGCTGCTGTAGCATGTCTTACCCATCAGTGTGTGGTGCTCCAGCATATCTTATCCATCAGTGTGTGGTGCTCTACCGTGTCTTAACCATCAGTGTGTGGTGCTCTAGCGTGTCTTATCCATCAGTGTGTGTTGCTCTAGCATGTCTTGTCCATCAGTGTGGGGTGTTCCAGCAGGTCTTGTCATCAGTGTGTGGTGCTTTAGCATGTCTTGTCCATAAGTCTGTGGTGCTCTAGCATGTCTTGTCCATCAGTGGGTGGTTCTCTAGCATGTCTTGTACGTCAGTGGGTGGTTCTCTAGCATGTCTTATCCATCAGTTGGCGTTGCTCTAGCATGTCTTGTCCATCATTGAGTCGTATTCTAGCATGTCTTGTCCATCAGTGCGTGGTGCTCTAGCATGTCTTGTCCATCATTGTGTCGTATTCTAGCATGTCTTGTCCATCAGTGCGTGGTGCTCCAGCATGTCTTGTCCATCAGTTGGTGGTGCTCTAGCGTGTCTTGTCCATCATGTGTGGCTGCTCTAGCATGTCTTGTCCATCAGTGTGTGGTGAACCAGCATGTCTTATCAATCACTTGGTGATGCTCTAGCATGTCTTATCCATCAGTGTGTGGTGCTCTAGCATGTCTTGTCCATCAGTGTGTGGTGCTCCAGCATGTCTTGTCCATCAGTGTATGGTGCTATAGCATGTCTTATCTATCATGTGTGGCT
Source organism: Ambystoma mexicanum (assembly GCF_040938575.1). Classification (NCBI taxonomy): domain Eukaryota; kingdom Metazoa; phylum Chordata; class Amphibia; order Caudata; family Ambystomatidae; genus Ambystoma; species Ambystoma mexicanum. The sequence goes on along the minus strand of NC_090921.1, from coordinate 228,025,402 downwards.
GCTCTAGCATGTCTTACCCATCAGTGTGTGGTGTTCCAGCATATCTTATCCATCAGTGTGTGGTGCTCTACCGTGTCTTAACCATCAGTGTGTGGTGCTCTAGCATGTCTTATCCATCAGTGTGTGGTGCTCTAGAATGTCTTATCCATCAGTGTGTGGTGCTCTAGCAAGTCTTGTTCATCAGTGTGTGGTGCACTAGCATGTCTTGTCCATCTTTGAGTGGTGCTCTAGCATGTCTTGTCCATCATGTATGGCTGCTCTAGAGTGTCTTATCCATAAGTGTGTGGCACTCTAGCACGTCTTATTCATCAGTGTGTGGTGCTCTAGCATGTCTTGTCAATCAGATGGTGGTGCTCTAGCATGTCTTATCCATCAGTGTGCGCTTCTCTAGCATGTCTTGTCCATCATTGCGTGGTGCTCTAGCAAGTCTTGTCCATCATTGTGTGGTACTCTAGCATGTCTTGTCCATCAGTGTGTGGTGTTCCAGTAGGTCTTGTCATCAGTGTGTGGTGCTTTAGCATATCTTGTCCATCAGTGGGTGGTTCTCTAGCATGTCTTGTCCGTCAGTGGGTGGTTCTCTAGCATGTTTTATCCACCAGTCAGCGGTGCTCCAGCATGTCTTGTACATCATTGTGTGGTGTTCTAGCATGTCTTGTCCATCAGTGGTTGGTGCTCCAGCATGTCTTATTCATCAGTGGGTGGTGCTCTAGCATGTCTTGTCCATCATGTGTGGCTGCTCTCTCATGTCTTTTCCATCAGTGTGTGGTGCACCAGCATGTCTTGTCCGTCAGTGTGTGGTGCGCTAGCATGTCTTATCAATCACTTGGTGATGCTCTAGCATGTCTTATCCATCAGTGTGTGGTGCTCTAGCATGTCTTGTCCATCAGTGTGTGGTGTTCCAGCAGGTCTTGTCATCAGTGTGTGGTGCTTTAGCATGTCTTGTCCATAAGTCTGTGGTGCTCTAGCATGTCTTGTCCATCAGTGGGTGGTTCTCTAGCATGTCTTGTACGTCAGTGGGTGGTTCTCTAGCATGTCTTATCCATCAGTTGGCGGTGCTCTAGCATGTCTTGTCCATCATTGTGTCGTATTCTAGCATGTCTTGTCCATCAGTGCGTGGTGCTCTAGCATGTCTTGTCCATCATTGTGTCGTATTCTAGCATGTCTTGTCCATCAGTGTGTGGTGCTCCAGCATGTCTTGTCCATCAGTGTATGGTGCTATAGCATGTCTTATCTATCATGTGTGGCTGCTCTAGCATGTCTTACCCATCAGTGTGTGGTGCTCTAGAATGTCTTATCCATCAGTGTGTGGTGCTCTAGCAAGTCTTGTTCATCAGTGTGTGGTGCACTAGCATGTCTTGTCCATCTTTGTGTGGTGCTCTAGCATGTCTTGTCCATCATGTATGGCTGCTCTAGAGTGTCTTATCCATAAGTGTGTGGCACTCTAGCACGTCTTATTCATCAGTGTGTGGTGCTCTAGCATGTCTTGTCAATCAGATGGTGGTGCTCTAGCATGTCTTATCCATCAGTGTGCGCTTCTCTAGCATGTCTTGTCCATCATTGCGTGGTGCTCTAGCAAGTCTTGTCCATCATTGTGTGGTACTCTAGCATGTCTTGTCCATCAGTGTGTGGTGTTCCAGTAGGTCTTGTCATCAGCTGTCTGGTGCTTTAGCATATCTTGTCCATCAGTGGGTGGTTCTCTAGCATGTCTTGTCCGTCAGTGGGTGGTTCTCTAGCATGTTTTATCCATCAGTCAGCGGTGCTCCAGCATGTCTTGTACATCATTGTGTGGTGTTCTAGCATGTCTTGTCCATCAGTGGTTGGTGCTCCAGCATGTCTTATTCATCAGTGGGTGGTGCTCTAGCATGTCTTGTCCATCATGTGTGGCTGCTCTCTCATGTCTTTTCCATCAGTGTGTGGTGCACCAGCATGTCTTGTCCATCAGTGTATGGTGCTATAGCATGTCTTATCTATCATGTGTGGCTGCTCTAGCATGTCTTACCCATCAGTGTGTGGTGCTCCAGCATATCTTATCCATCAGTGTGTGGTGCTCTACCGTGTCTTAACCATCAGTGTGTGGTGCTCTAGCATGTCTTATCCATCAGTGTGTGGTGCTCTAGAATGTCTTATCCATCAGTGTGTGGTGCTCTAGCAAGTCTTGTCCATAAGTCTGTGGTGCTCTAGCATGTCTTGTCCATCAGTGGGTGGTTCTCTAGCATGTCTTGTACGTCAGTGGGTGGTTCTCTAGCATGTCTTATCCATCAGTTGGCGGTGCTCTAGCATGTCTTGTCCATCATTGTGTCGTATTCTAGCATGTCTTGTCCATCAGTGCGTGGTGCTCTAGCATGTCTTGTCCATCATTGTGTCGTATTCTAGCATGTCTTGTCCATCAGTGTGTGGTGCTCCAGCATGTCTTGTCCATCAGTGTATGGTGCTATAGCATGTCTTATCTATCATGTGTGGCTGCTCTAGCATGTCTTACCCATCAGTGTGTGGTGCTCTAGAATGTCTTATCCATCAGTGTGTGGTGCTCTAGCAAGTCTTGTTCATCAGTGTGTGGTGCACTAGCATGTCTTGTCCATCTTTGTGTGGTGCTCTAGCATGTCTTGTCCATCATGTATGGCTGCTCTAGAGTGTCTTATCCATAAGTGTGTGGCACTCTAGCACGTCTTATTCATCAGTGTGTGGTGCTCTAGCATGTCTTGTCAATCAGATGGTGGTGCTCTAGCATGTCTTATCCATCAGTGTGCGCTTCTCTAGCATGTCTTGTCCATCATTGCGTGGTGCTCTAGCAAGTCTTGTCCATCATTGTGTGGTACTCTAGCATGTCTTGTCCATCAGTGTGTGGTGTTCCAGTAGGTCTTGTCATCAGCTGTCTGGTGCTTTAGCATATCTTGTCCATCAGTGGGTGGTTCTCTAGCATGTCTTGTCCGTCAGTGGGTGGTTCTCTAGCATGTTTTATCCATCAGTCAGCGGTGCTCCAGCATGTCTTGTACATCATTGTGTGGTGTTCTAGCATGTCTTGTCCATCAGTGGGGGGTGCTCCAGCATGTCTTGTCCATCAGTGGGTGGTGCTCTAGCATGTCTTGTCCATCATGTGTGGCTGCTCTCTCATGTCTTTTCCATCAGTGTGTGGTGCACCAGCATGTCTTGTCCATCAGTGTGTGGTGCCCTAGCATGTTTTATCCATCACTTGGTGATGCTCTAGCATGTCTTATCCGTCAGTGCGTGGTGCTCTAGCATGCCTTGTCCATCAGTGTGTGGTGCTCTAGTAAGTGTTATCCATCAGTTTGCGGTGCTCTAGCATGTCTTGTCCATCAGTGTGTGGTGCTCTAGCATGTCTTGTCCATCAGTGTGGGTGCTCCAGCATGTCTTGTCCATCAGTGTGTGGTGCTCTAGCATGTCTTATCCATCAGTGTGTGGTGCCCTAGCATGTCTTATCCATCACTTGGTGGTGCTCTAGCATGTCTTATCCGTCAGTGCGTGGTGCTCTAGCATGTCTTGTCCATCAGTGTGTGGTGCTCTAGCATGTCTTATCCATCAGTGGGTGGTGCAAGAGCATGTCTTGTCCATCAGTTTGAAGGGCTCCATCATGTTGTGTCCATCAGTGGGTGGTGTTCCAGCATGTCTTATCCATCAGTGAGTGGTGCAACAGCATGTCTTATCCATCAGTGGGTGGTGCTCAAGCATGCCTTGTACATCAGTGTGTGGTGCTCCAGCATGTCTTGTCCATCAGTGTGTGGTGCTCTAGCATGTCTTATCCATCAGTGGGTGGTGCAAGAGCATGTCTTGTCCATCAGTTTGAAGGGCTCCATCATGTTGTGTCCATCAGTGGGTGGTGTTCCAGCATGTCTTATCCATCAGTGAGTGGTGCAACAGCATGTCTTATCCATCAGTGGGTGGTGCTCAAGCATGCCTTGTACATCAGTGTGTAGGGCTCCATCAAGTCTTGTCCATCAGTGGGTGGTGTTCCAGCATGTCTTATCCATCAGTGGGTGGTGCAACAGCATGTCTTATCCATCAGTGGGTGGGGCTCAAGCATGCCTTGTACATCAGTGTGTGGTGCTCCAGCATGCCTTGACCATTATGTGTGGCTGCTCCAGCATGTCGTCTCCATCAGCGTTTGGTGCTCCAGCATGTCTTCTCCATCAGTGTGTGGTGCTCCAGTATGTCTTGTCCATCAGTGTGTGGTGCTCTAGCATGTCTTATCTATCAGTGTGTGGTGCTCTAGCAAGTCTTGTTCATCAGTGTGTGGTGCACTAGCATGTCTTGTCTATCTTTCTGTGGTGCTCTAGCATGTCTTGTCCATCAGTGTGTGGTGCTCCAGCATGTCTTGTCCGTAAGTGTGTGGTGCACCAGCATGTCTTGTCCATCAGTGTGTGGTGCTCTAGCATGTCTTATCTATCAGTGTGTGGTGCTCTAGCAAGTCTTGTTCATCAGTGTGTGGTGCACTAGCATGTCTTGTCTATCTTTCTGTGGTGCTCTAGCATGTCTTGTCCATCAGTGTGTGGTGCTCCAGCATGTCTTGTCCGTAAGTGTGTGGTGCACCAGCATGTCTTGTCCATCAGTGTGTGGTGCCCTAGCATGTCTTATCTATCACTTGGTGGTGCTCTAGCATGTCTTATCCGTCTGTGCGTGGTGCTCTAGCATGTCTTGTCCATCAGTGTGTGGTGCTCTAGTAAGTCTTATCCATCAGTATGCGGTGCTCTAGCATGTCTTCTCCATCAGTGTGTGGTGCTCTAGCATGTCTTGTCCATCAGTGTGTGGTGCTCCAGCATGTCTTGTCCATCAGTGTGTGGTGCTCTAGCATGTCTTATCCATCAGTGTGTGGTGCTTTAGCCTGTCTTATCCATCAGTGGGTGGTACAACAATTGTCTTATCCATCAGTGTGGGGTGCTCTAGCATGTCTTATCCATCAGTGGGTGGTGCAAGAGCATGTCTTGTCCATCAGTTTGTAGGGCTCCATCATGTCTTGTCCATCAGTGGGTGGTGTTCCAGCATGTCTTATCCATCAGTGGGTGGTGTTCCAGGATGTCTTATCCATCAGTGGATGGTGCTCAAGCATGCCTTGTACATCAGTGTGTGGTGCTCCAGCATGTCTTGTCCATCATGTGTGGCTGCTCCAGCGTGTCTTGTCCATCAGTGGGTGGTGCTCTAGCGTGTCTTGTCCATCAGTGGGTGGTGCTCCAGCATGTCTTATCCATAAGTGGGTGGTGCTCTATTGTGTCCTGTCCATCAGTGAGTGGTGCTCTAGCATGTCTTCTCCATCAGCGTGTGGTTCTCCAGCATGTCTTCTCCATCAGTGTGTGGTGCTCCAGTGTGTCTTGTCTATCAGTGTGTGGTGCTCTAGCATGTCTTGTCCATCAGTGTGTGGTGCTCTAGCATGTCCTATCAATCATCATGTGGTGCTCGAACATGTCTTATCTATCAGTGGGTGATGCTCTAGCATGTTTTATTCATCAGGGTGTGGTGCTCTAGTATGTCTTGTCCATCAGTGGGTGGCTATCTAGCATGTCATATCCATCAGTGTGTGGTGCTCCAGCATGTCTTGTCCATCATGTGTGGTTGCTCTAGCATGTCTTATCCATCAGTGTGTGGTGCTCTAGTGTGTTTTATCCATGAGTGTCTGGTGCTCCAGCATATCTTAGCCATCAGTGTGTGGTGCTCTAGCGTGTCTTATCCATCAGTGTGTGGTGCACCACCGTGTCTTATCCATCAGTGTGTGGTGCTCTAGCATGTCTTGTCCATCAGTGTGTGGTGCTCTAGCAAGTCTTGTTCATCAGTGTGAGGTGCAATAGCATGTCTTGTCCATCTTTGTGTGGTGCTCTGGCATGTCTTGTCCATCATGTGTGGCTGCTCTAGTGTGTCTTATCCATCAGTGTGTGGCACTCTAGCATGTCTTATTCATCAGTGTGTGGTCCTCTAGCATGTCTTGTCAATCAGTTGGTGGTACTCTAGCATGTCTTATCCATCAGTGTGTGGTACTCTAGCATGTCTTGCCCATCAGTGTGTGGTGTTCCAGCAGGTCTTGTCCATCAGTGTGTGGTGCTTTAGCATGTCTTGTCCATCAGTGTGTGGTGCCCCAGCAGGTCTTGTCCATCAGTGTGTGGTACTCTAGCATGTCTTATCAATCACTTGGTGGTGCTCTAGCATGTCTTATCCATCAATGTGTGGTTCTCTAGCATGTCTTGTCCATCAGTGCACAGTACTCTAGCAAGTCTTTTCCATCAGTGTGTGGTGCTCCAGCATGTCTTATACAGGAGTGTGTGGTGTTCCAGCAGGTCTTGTCCATCAGTGTGTGGTGCTATAGCATGTCTTGTCCATCAGTGTGTGGTGCCCCAGCATGTCTTGTTCATCAGTGTGTGGTGCTCTAGCATGTTTTATCAATCACTTGGTGGTGCTCTAGCATGTCTTATCCGTCAATGTGTGGTTCTCTAGCATGTCTTGTCCATCAGTGCGCAGTATTCTAGCAAGTCTTGTCCATCAGTGTGTGGTGCTCCAGCATGTCTTATACATCAGTGGGTGGTGCTCCAGCATGTCTTGTCCATGAGTGTGTGTTGCTATAGCATGTCTTCTCCAACAATGTGTGGTGCTCTAGCATGTATTGTCCATCAGTGTGTGGTGCTCTGGCCTTTCTTATACATCAGTGGGTGGTGCTACAGCATGTCTTATACATCAGGGTAGGTGCTCTAGCATGTCTTCTTCATCAGTGAGTGGTGGTCTAGCATGTCTTCTCCATCAGCGTGTGGTACTCCAGCATGTCTTCTCCATCAGTGGATGGTGCTCTAGCATGTCTTGTCCATCAGTGTGTGGTGCTCCAGCATCTCTTGTCCATCATGTGTGGCTGCTCCAGCGTGTCTTATTCATCAGTGGGTGTGGCTCTAGCATGTCCTGTCCATCAGTGGGTGGTGCTCCAGCGTGTCTTATCCATGAGTGGGTGGTGCTCTAGCATGTCCTGTCCATCAGTGAGTAGTGCTCTAGCGTGTCTTCTCCATCAGCGTGTGGTGCTCCAGCATGTCTTGTCCATCAGTGTGTGGTGCTCTAGAATGGCTTGTCCATCAGTATGTGGTGCTCTAGCATGCATTGTCCATCAGTGTGTGGTGCTATAGTATGTCTTATAAATAAGTTGGTGGTGATCTAGCATGTCTTGTCCATCAGTGGGTGGTGCTCTAGAATGTTCTGTCCATCTGTTGGTGGTGCTCCAGCATGTCTTAACCATCAGTGGGTGGTGCTCCAGCATGTTTTATTCATCAGTATGTGGTGCTCTAGCATGTCTTGTCCATCAGTGGTTGGTTATCTAGCAAGTCTTGTCCATCAGTGGGTGGTTATCTAGCATGTCTTATCCATCAGTGTGTGGTGCTCCAGCATGTCTTGTCCATCAGTGTGTGGTTCTCTAGCATGTCTTGCCCATCATGTGTGATTGCTCTAGCATGTCATATCCATCAGTGTGTGGTGCTCTAGCACGTCTTATCCATCAGTGTGTGGTGCTTCAGCATATCTTATCAATCAGTTTGTGGTGCTCTATCATGTCTTGTCCATAAGTGTGTGGTGCTGTAGCATGTCTTGTCCATCATGGGTGGCTGCTCTAGCGTGTCTTATCCATCTGTGTGTGGTGCTCTAGCCTGTCATATTGATGAGTGTGTGGTGCTCCAGCGTGTCTTAGACATCAGTGTGTGGTGCTCTAGCATGTATTGTCCATCAGTGTGCAGTGCTCTAGCAAGCCTTGTTCATCAGTGTGTGGTGCACTAGCATGTTATGTCCATCAGTGTGTGGTGCTCTACCAGGTCTAGTCCATCACGTGTGGCTGCTCTAGCGTGTCTTATCCATCAGTGTGTGGTACTCTAGCATGTTTTATCCATCAGTGTGTGGTGTTCTAGCCTGTCATGTTCATCAGTGTCTGGTGCTCTAGCATGTCTTGTCCATCATGGGTGGCTGCTCTAGTGTGTCTTATTCATCAGTGTGTGGTGCTCCAGCATTTCCTATCCATCAGTGTGTGGTGCTCCAGCATATCTCATCCATCAGTGTGTGGTGCTCTAGCAAATGTTCTCCATAAGTATGTGGTGCACTTTGCATGTCTTGTCGTTCAGTGTGAGGTGCTGTAGCATGTCTTGTCCATAATGTGTGGCTGCTCTAGCATGTCTTGTCCATCAGCTTGTGGTGCACCAGCATTTCTTGTCCATCAGTGTGTGGTTCTCTAGCATGTCTTATCAATCACTTGGTGGTGCTCTAACATGTCTTATCCCTCAATGTGTGGTTTTCTAGCATGTCTTGTCCATCAGTGCGCGGTGCTCTAGCAAGTTTTGTCCATCAGTGTGCGGTGCTCTAGCATGTCTTATACATCAGTGGGTGGTGCTCCAGCATGTCTTGTCCATCAGTGTGTGTTGCTCTAGCATGTCTTCTCCAACAGTGTGTGGTGCTCTAGCATGTCTTGTCCATCAGAGTGTGGTGCTCCAGCATACCTTGTCCATCAGTAGGTGGTGCTCTAGCCTGTATTATACATCAGTGGGTGGTGCAACAGCATGTCTTATACATCAGTGTGTGGTGCTCTAGTATGTCTTCTCCATCAGTGGGTGGTGCAACAGCATGTCTTATCCATCAGTGGGTGGTGCAACATCATGTCATATCCATCAGTGGGTGGTGCTCTAGCATGTCTTGTCCATCAGTGTGTGGTGCTCCAGCATGTCTTGTCCATCATGTATGGCTGCTCTAGCATGTCTTGTCCATCAGTGGGTGGTGCTCCAGCGTGTCTTATCCATCAGTGGGTGGTGCTCTAGCGTGTCCTGTCCATCAGTGAGTGGTGCTCTAGCATGTCTTCTCCATCAGCGTGTGGTGCTCCAGCATGTCTTGTCCATCAGTGGGTGGTGCTCTAGCATGGCTCGTCCATCAGTTTGTAATGCTATAGCATGCATTGTCCATCAGTGTATGGTGCTATAGCATGTCTTATAAATCAGTGGGTGGTGCTCTCGCATGTCCTGTCCATCAGTGGGTGGTGCAACAGCATGTCTTATCCATCAGTGGGTGGTGCAACATCATGTCATATCCATCAGTGGGTGGTGCTCTAGCATGTCTTGTCCATCAGTGTGTGGTGCTCCAGCATGTCTTGTCCATCATGTGTGGCTGCTCTAGCATGTCTTGTCCATCAGTGGGTGGTGCTCCAGCGTGTCTTATCCATCATTGGGTGGTGCTCTAGCGTGTCCTGTCCATCAGTGAGTGGTGCTCTAGCATGTCTTCTCCATCAGCGTGTGGTGCTCCAGCATGTCTTGTCCATCAGTGGGTGGTGCTCTAGCATGGCTCGTCCATCAGTTTGTAATGCTCTAGCATGCATTGACCATCAGTGTATGGTGCTATAGCATGTCTTATAAATCAGTGGGTGGTGCTCTAGCATGTCTTGTCCATCAGTGGGTGGTTATCTAGTATGCCTTGTCCATCAGTGGGTGGTTATCTAGCAGGTCTTATCCATCAGTGTGTGGTGCTCCTGCATGTCTTGTCCATCTGTGTGTGGTTCTCTAGCATGCCTTGTCCATCATGTGTGGCTGCTCTAGCATGTCCTATCCATCTGTTTGTGGTGCTCCAGAATATCTTATCCATCTGTATGTGGTGCTCTAGCATGTCTTGTCCATCAGTGTGTGGTGCTCTAGCATGTCTTGTCCGTCATGTGGGGCTGCTCTAGCGTGTCTTATCCATCAGTGTGCGGTGCTCTAGCATATTTTATCCATCAGTGTGTAGTGCTCCAGCGTGTCTTATCCATCAGTGTGTGGTGCACTAGCATGTCTTGTCCATCAGTGTGTGGTGCTCTACCATGTCTTTTCCATCACGTGTGGCTGCTCTAGCAAGTCTTATCCATCAGTGTGTGGCACTGTAGCATGTCTTATCCATCAATGTGTCGTGCTCTAGTCTGTCTTATCCATTAGTGGGTGGTGCAACAGCATGTCTTCTCTATGAGTGTGTGGTGCTCCTGCATGTCTTATCCATTAGTGGGTGGTGCAAGAGCATGTCTTATCCATCAGTGGGTGGTGCTCTAGCATGTCTTGCCCATCGGTGTGTGGTGCTCTAGCATGTCTTGTCCATCATGTGTGGCTGCTCTAGCATGTTTTATCCACCAGTGTGTGGTGCTCTAGCATGTCTGATCCATCAGTGTGTGGTGCTGCAGCATATCCTATCCATCAGTGTGTGGTGCTCTAGCATGTCTTGTCGATCAGTGTGTGGTGCTCTAGCATGTCTTGTCCATCATGTGTGGCTGCTCTAGCATGTCATATCCATCAGTGTGTGGTGCTCTAGCACGTCTTATCCATCAGTGTGTGGTGCTTCAGCATATCTTATCAATCAGTTTGTGGTGCTCTATCATGTCTTGTCCATAAGTGTGTGGTGCTCTAGCATGTCTTGTCCATCATGGGTGGCTGCTCTAGCGTGTCTTATCCATCTGTGTGTGGTGCTCTAGCCTGTCTTATTGATGAGTGTGTGGTACTCCAGCGTGTCTTAGACATCAGTGTGTGGTGCTCTAGCATGTATTGTCCATCAGTGTGCAGTGCTCTAGCAAGCCTTGTTCATCAGTGTGTGGTGCACTAGCATGTTTTGTCCATCAGTGTGTGGTGCTCTACCAGGTCTAGTCCATCACGTGTGGCTGCTCTAGCGTGTCTTATCCATCAGTGTGTGGTATTCTAGCATGTTTTATCCATCAGTGTGTGGTGTTCTAGCCTGTCATGTTCATCAGTGTCTGGTGCTCTAGCATGTCTTGTCCATCATGTGTGGCTGCTCTAGCGTGTCTTATTCATCAGTGTGTGGCGCTCCAGCATTTCCTATCCATCAGTGTGTGGTGCTCCAGCATATCTCATCCATCAGTGTGTGGTGCTCTAGCAAATGTTCTCCATCAGTATGTGATGCACTTTGCATGTCTTGTCGTTCAGTGTGAGGTGCTGTAGCATGTCTTGTCCATAATGTGTGGCTGCTCTAGCATGTCTTGTCCATCAGCTTGTGGTGCACCAGCATTTCTTGTCCATCAGTGTGTGGTGCTCTAGCATGTCTTATCAATCACTTGGTGGTGCTCTAACATGTCTTATCCCTCAATGTGTGGTTTTCTAGCATGTCTTGTCCATCAGTGCGCGGTGCTCTAGCAAGTTTTGTCCATCAGTGTGCGGTGCTCTAGCATGTCTTATACATCAGTGGGTGGTGCTCCAGCATGTCTTGTCCATCAGTGTGTGTTGCTCTAGCATGTCTTCTCCAACAGTGTGTGGTGCTCTAGCATGTCTTGTCCATCAGAGTGTGGTGCTCCAGCATACCTTGTCCATCAGTGTGTGGTGCTCTAGCCTGTCTTATACATCAGTGGGTGGTGCAACAGCATGTCTTATACATCAGTGTGTGGTGCTCTAGTATGTCTTCTCCATCAGTGGGTGGTGCAACAGCATGTCTTATCCATCAGTGGGTGGTGCAACATCATGTCATATCCATCAGTGGGTGGTGCTCTAGCATGTCTTGTCCATCAGTGTGTGGTGCTCCAGCATGTCTTGTCCATCATGTGTGGCTGCTCTAGCATGTCTTGTCCATCAGTGGGTGGTGCTCCAGCGTGTCTTATCCATCAGTGGGTGGTGCTCTAGCGTGTCCTGTCCATCAGTGAGTGGTGCTCTAGCATGTCTTCTCCATCAGCGTGTAGTGCTCCAGCATGTCTTGTCCATCAGTGGGTGGTGCTCTAGCATGGCTCGTCCATCAGTTTGTAATGCTCTAGCATGCATTGTCCATCAGTGTATGGTGCTATAGCATGTCTTATAAATCAGTGGGTGGTGCTCTCGCATGTCCTGTCCATCAGTTGGTGGTGCTCCAGCATGTCCTATCCATTAGTGTGTGGTGCTCTAGCATGTCTTGTCCATCAGTGGGTGGTTATCTAGTATGCCGTGTCCATCAGTGGGTGGTTATCTAGCAGGTCTTATCCATCAGTGTGTGGTGCTCCTGCATGTCTTGTCCATCTGTGTGTGGCTGCTCTAGAATGTCTTATCCATCAGTGTGTGGTGCTCTAGCATGTCCTATCCACCTGTTTGTGGTGCTCCAGCATATCTTATCCATCTGTATGTGGTGCTCTAGCATGTCTTGTCCATCAGTGTGTGGTGCTCTAGCATGTCTTGTCCATCATGTGTGGCTGCTCTAGCGTGTCTTATCCATCAGTGTGCGGTGCTCTAGCATATTTCATCCATCAGTGTGTAGTGCTCCAGCGTGTCTTATCCATCAGTGTGTGGTGCACTAGCATGTCTTGTCCATCAGTGTGTGGTGCTCTAACATGTCTTTTCCATCACGTGTGGCTGCTCTAGCAAGTCTTATCCATCAGTGTGTGGCACTGTAGCATGTCTTATCCATCAATGTGTCGTGCTCTAGTCTGTCTTATCCATTAGTGGGTGGTGCAACAGCATGTCTTCTCTATGAGTGTGTCGTGCTCCTGCATGTCTTATCCATTAGTGGGTGGTGCAAGAGCATATCCTATCCATCAGTGTGTGGTGCTCTAGCATGTCTTGTCCATCAGTGTGTGGTGCTCTAGCATGTCTTGTCCATCATGTGTGGCTGCTCTAGCATGTCATATCCATCAGTGTGTGGTGCTCTAGCACGTCTTATCCATCAGTGTGTGGTGCTTCAGCATATCTTATCAATCAGTGTGTGGTGCTCTATCATGTCCTGTCCATAAGTGTGTGGTGCTCTAGCATGTCTTGTCCATCATGGGTGGCTGCTCTAGCGTGTCTTATCCATCTGTGTGTGGTGCTCTAGCCTGTCTTATTGATGAGTGTGTGGTGCTCCAGCGTGTCTTAGACATCAGTGTGTGGTGCTCTAGCATGTATTGTCCATCAGTGTGCAGTGCTCTAGCAAGCCTTGTTCATCAGTGTGTGGTGCACTAGCATGTTTTGTCCATCAGTGTGTGGTGCTCTACCAGGTCTAGTCCATCATGTGTGGCTGCTCTAGCGTGTCTTATCCATCAGTGTGTGGTGCTCTAGCATATCTCATCCATCAGTGTGTGGTGCTCTAGCAAATGTTCTCCATCAGTATGTGGTGCACTTTGCATGTCTTGTCGTTCAGTGTGAGGTGCTGTAGCATGTCTTATAAATCAGTGGGTGGTGCTCTAGCATGTCTTATCCATCAATGTGTCGTGCTCTAGTCTGTCTTATCCATTAGTGGGTGGTGCAACAGCATGTCTTCTCTATGAGTGTGTGGTGCTCCTGCATGTCTTATCCATTAGTGGGTCGTGCAAGAGCATGTCTTATCCATCAGTGGGTGGTGCTCTAGCATGTCTTGCCCATCGATGTGTGGTGCTCTAGCATGTCTTGCCCATCGGTGTGTGGTGCTCTAGCATGTCTTGTCCATCATGTGTGGCTGCTCTAGCATGTCTTATCCACCAGTGTGTGGTGCTCTAGCATGTCTGATCCATCAGTGTGTGGTGCTGCAGCATATCCTATCCATCAGTGTGTGGTGCTCTAGCATGTCTTGTCGATCAGTGTGTGGTGCTCTAGCATGTCTTGTCCATCATGTGTGGCTGCTCTAGCATGTCATATCCATCAGTGTGTGGTGCTCTAGCACGTCTTATCCATCAGTGTGTGGTGCTTCAGCATATCTTATCAATCAGTTTGTGGTGCTCTATCATGTCTTGTCCATCATGGGTGGCTGCTCTAGCGTGTCTTATCCATCTGGGTGTGGTGCTCTAGCCTGTCTTATTGATGAGTGTGTGGTACTCCAGCGTGTCTTAGACATCAGTGTGTGGTGCTCTAGCATGTATTGTCCATCAGTGTGCAGTGCTCTAGCAAGCCTTGTTCATCAGTGTGTGGTGCATTAGCATGTTTTGTCCATCAGTGTGTGGTGCTCTACCAGGTCTAGTCCATCACGTGTGGCTGCTCTAGCGTGTCTTATCCATCAGTGTGTGGTATTCTAGCATGTTTTATCCATCAGTGTGTGGTGTTCTAGCCTGTCATGTTCATCAGTGTCTGGTGCTCTAGCATGTCTTGTCCATCATGTGTGGCTGCTCTAGCGTGTCTTATTCATCAGTGTGTGGTGCTCCAGCATTTCCTATCCATCAGTGTGTGGTGCTCCAGCATATCTCATCCATCAGTGTGTGGTGCTCTAGCAAATGTTCTCCATCAGTATGTGGTGCACTTTGCATGTCTTGTCGTTCAGTGTGAGGTGCTGTAGCATGTCTTGTCCATAATGTGTGGCTGCTCTAGCATGTCTTGTCCATCAGTGTGTGGTACTCTAGCATGTTTTATCCATCAGTGTGTGGTGTTCTAGCCTGTCATGTTCATCAGTGTCTGGTGCTCTAGCATGTCTTGTCCATCATGTGTGGCTGCTCTAGCGTGTCTTATTCATCAGTGTGTGGTGCTCCAGCATTTCCTATCCATCAGTGTGTGGTGCTCCAGCATATCTCATCCATCAGTGTGTGGTACTCTAGCAAATGTTCTCCATCAGTATGTGGTGCACTTTGCATGTCTTGTCGTTCAGTGTGAGGTGCTGTAGCATGTCTTGTCCATAATGTGTGGCTGCTCTAGCATGTCTTGTCCATCAGCTTGTGGTGCACCAGCATTTCTTGTCCATCAGTGTGTGGTGCTCTAGCATGTCTTATCAATAACTTGGTGGTGCTCTAACATGTCTTATCCCTCAATGTGTGGTTTTCTAGCATGTCTTGTCCATCAGTGCGCGGTGCTCTAGCAAGTTTTGTCCATCAGTGGCTGGTGCTGCAGCATGTCTTATCCATCAGTGGGTGGTGCTCTAGCATGTCTTATCCATCAGTGTGTCATGCTCTAGCATGCCTTGTCCATCAGTGTGTTGTGCTCTAGCATGTCTCCTCCATCAATGTGTGCTGCTCTAGCATGTCTCGTCCATCAGTGTGTGGGGCTCCATCATGTCTTGTCCATCAGTGGGTGGTGTTCGAGCATGTCTTATCCATCTGTGAGTGGTGCAACAGCATGTCTTATCCATCAGAGGGTGGTGCTCCTGCATGTCTTGTCCATCCGTGTGTGGTTCTCTAGCATGTCTTGTCCATCATGTGTGGCTGCTCTAGCATGTCTTATCCATCAGTGTGTGGTGCTCTAGCATGTCCTATCCATCAGTGTGTGGTGCTCCAGCATATCTTATCCATCTGTGTGTGGTGCTCTAGCATGTCTTGTCCATCATGTGTGACTGCTCTAGCGTGTCTTATCCATCAGTGTGTGGTGCTCTAGCGTATCTTATCCATCAGTGTGTAGTGCTCCAGCGTGTCTTATCCATCAGTGTGTGGTGCACTAGCATGTCTTGTCCATCAGTGTGTAGTGCTCCAGCGTGTCTTATCCATCAGTGTGTGGTGCTCTACCATGTCTTGTCCATCACGTGTGGCTGCTCTAGCGAGTCTTATCCATCAGTGTGTGGCACACTAGCATGTCTTATCCATCAGTGTGTGGTGGTCTAGTCTGTCTTATCCATCAGTGGGTGGTGCAACAGCATGTCTTATCTATGAGTGTGTGGTGCTCTAGCACGTCTTATCCATCAGTGTGTGGTGCTCTAGCGTATCTTATCCATCAGTGTGTAGTGCCCCAGTGTGTCTTATCCATCAGTGTGTGGTGCTCTACCATGTCTTGTCCATCACGTGTGGCTGCTCTAGCGAGTCTTATCCATCAGTGTGTGGCACACTAGCATGTCTTATCCATCAGTGTGTGGTGCTCTAGTCTGTCTTATCCATCAGTGGGTGGTGCAACAGCATGTCTTATCTATGAGTGTGTGGTGCTCTAGCATGTCTTATCCATTAGTGGGTGGTGCAAGAGCATGTCTTATCCATCAGTGGGTGGTGCTCTAGCATGTCTTTTCCATCGGTGTGTGGTGCTCTAGCATGTCTTGTCCATAATGTGTGGCTGCTCTAGCATGTCTTATCTACCAGTGTGTGGTGCTATAGCATGTCTGATCCATCAGTGTGTGGTGCTGCAGCATATCCTATCCATCAGTGTGTGGTGCTCTAGCATGTCTTGTCCATCAGTGTGTGGCGCTCTAGCATGTCTTGTCCATCATGTGTGGCTGCTCTAGCATGTCTTATCCATCAGTGTGTGGCGCTCCAGCGTGTCTTATCCATCAGTGTGTGGTGCTCTAGCGTGTCTTGTCCATCAGTGAGTGGTTATCTAGCATGTCTTGTCCATCAGTGGGTGGTTATCTAGCATGACTTATCCATTAGTGTGTGGTGATCCAGCATATCTTATCCATCAGTATGTGGTGCTCTAGCATGTCTTGTCCATCATGTGTGGCTGCTCTAGTGTGTCTTATCCATCAATGTATGGTGCTCTAGCATGTCTTATCCATCAGTGTGTGGTGCTCCAGCATGTCTTATCCATCAGTGGTTGGTGCTCTAGCATGTCTTGTCCATCAGTGTGTGGTGCTCTAGCAAGTCTTGTCCATCATTTTGTGGTGCTCTACCATGTCTTGTCCATCACGTGTGGCTGCTCTAGCGTATCTTATCCATCAGTGTGTGGCACTCTAGCATGTCTTATCTATGAGTGTGTGGTGCTCTAGCCTATTTTATCCATCAGTGAGTGGTGCAACAGCATGCCTTATCGATCAGTGAGTGGTGCAACAGCATGTCTTATCCATTAGTGTGTGGTGCTCCAGCGCGTCTTATCCATCAGTGTGTGGTTCTCTAGCATGTCTTGTCCATCATGTGTGGCTGCTCTAGCTTGCCTTATCCATCAGTGGGTGGTGCTGCTCTAGCATGTCTTATCCATCAGTGTGTGGTGCTCCAGCATATCTTATCCATCAGTGTGTGGTGCTCTAGCATGTCTTGTCCATCGTGTGTGGCTGCTTTAGCGTGTCTTATCCATCAGTGTGTGGTGCTCTAGCGTGTCTTATCCATCAGTGTGTGGTGCTCCAGTGTGTTTTATCCATCAGTGTGTGGTACTCTACCATGTCTTGTCCATCAGTGTGTGGTGCTCTAGCAAGTGTTGTTCATCAGTGTGTGGTGCACTAGCATGTCTTGTCCATCAGTTTGTGGTGCTCTACCATGTCTTGTCCATCGTGTGTGGCTGCTCTAGCGTGTCTTATCCATCAGTGTGTGGCACTCTAGCATGTCTTATCTATCAGTGTGTGGTGCTCTAGCCTGTTTTATCCATCAGTGGGTGGTGCAACAGCATGTCTAATCGATCAGTGTGTGTTGCTCTAGCATGTCTTATCCATTAGTGTGTGGTGCAAGAGCATGTCTAATCCATCAGTGGGTGGTGCTCTTGCATGTCTTGTCCATCAGGGTGTGGTGCTCTAGCACATCTTGTCCATCATGTGTGGCTGCTCTAGCATGTCTTATCCGCAAGTTTGTGGTGCACTAGCATGTCTTATCCATCAGTGTGTGGTGCTCCAGCATACCTTATCCATCCGTGTGTGGTGCTCTAGCATGTCCTGTCCATCAGTGGGTGGTGCTACAGCATGTCTTGTCCATCAATTGGTGGTGCTCTAGCGTGTCTTGTCCATCAGCGGGTGGTAGTCTAGCGTGTCTTGTCCATCAGTGGGTGGTGCTCCAGCGTGTCTTATCCATCAGTGGGTGGTGCACAAGCGTGTCTTATCCATCAGTGTGTGGTGCTCCAGCATATCTTATCCATCAGTGTGTGGTGATCTAGCATGTCTTGTCCATCAGTGGGTGGTGCTCCAGCATGTCTTGTCCATCAATTGGTGGTGCTCTAGCGTGTCTTGTCCATCAGTGGGTGGTAGTCTAGCGTGTCTATTCCATCAGTGGGTGGTGCTCCAGCGTGTCTTATCCATCAGTGGGTTGTGCTCAAGCGTGTCTTATCCATCAGTGTGTGGTGCTCTAGCATGTCTTGTCCATCATGTGTGGCTGCTCTAGCATGTTTATCTATCAGTGTGTGGTGCTCCAGCATATCTTAACCATCAGTGTCTGGTGCTCTAGCATGTCTTGTCCATCAGTGTGTGGTGCTCTAGCATGTCGTGCCCATCATGTGTGGCTGCTCTAGCATGTCTTGTCCATCAATGTGTGGTGCACCAGCATGTCTTGTCCATCAGTGATTGGTGCCCTAGCATGTCTTATCAATCACTTGGTGGTGCTCTAGCATGTCTAATCTGTCAGTGCGTGGTGCTCTAGCATGTCTTGTCCATCAGTGCATGGTGCTCTAGTAAGTCTTATCCATCAGTATGCGATGCTCTAGCATGTCTTATCAATCACTTGGTGGTGCTCTAGCATGTCTTGTCCATCAGTGTGTGGTGCTCTAGCATGTCTTGTCCATCATGTGTGGCTGCTCTAGCATGTCTTGTCCATCAGTGTGTGGTGCCCTAGCATGTCTTATCAATCACTTGGTGGTGCTCTAGCACCGTCAGTATGTGGTGTTTTAGCCTGTTTTATCCATCAGTGTGGGGTGCTCTAGCATGTCTTATCCATCAGTGGGTGGTGCAAGAGCATGTCTTATCCATCAGGGGATGATGCTCTAGCATGTCTTGTCCATCAATGTGTGGTGCACCAGCATGTCTTGTCCATCAGTGTGTGGTGCCCTAGCATGTCTTGTCAATCACTTGGTGGTGCTCTAGCATGTCTTATCCGTCAGTGCGTGGTGTTTTAGCCTGTCTTATCCATCAGTTTGGGGTGCTCTAGCATGTCTTATCCATCAGTGGGTGGTGCAAGAGCATGTCTTGTCTATCAGTGCGTGGAGCTCTAGCAAGTCTTTGCCATCAGTGTGTGGTGCTTTAGCATGTCTCATCCATCAGTGTGTGGTGCTCTAGCATGTCTTGTCCATCACTGGGTGGTTCTCTAACATGTCTTATCCATCAGTGGGTGGTGCCCCAGCATCTCTTGTCCATCATTGTGTGGTGATCTAGCATGTCTTGTCCATCAGTGGGTGGTGCTCTTGCGTGTCTTGTCCATCACTGGGTGGTTCTCTATCATGTCTTATCCATCAGTGGGTGATGCTCCAGCATCTCTTGTCCATCATTGTGTGGTGATCTAGCATGTCTTGTTCATCAGTGGTTGGTGCTCCAGCATGTCTTGTCCATCAATTGGTGGTGCTCTAGCGTGTCTTGTCCATCAGTGGGTGGTGCTCTAGCGTGTCTTGTCCATCAGTGGGTTGTGCTCCAGCATGTCTTGTACATCAGTGCATGGTGCTCTAGCATGTCTTATACATCAGTGGGTGGTGCTCCAGCATGTCTTATCAATCAGTTGGTGGTGCTCTAGAATGTCTTGTCCATCAGTGTGTGGTGCTCTAGCATGTCTTGTCAATCAGTTGGTGGTGCTCTAGCATTTCTTATCCATCAGTGCGTTGTGCTCTAACATGTCTTGTCCATCAGTGCTTGGTGCTGTAGCAAGTCTTGTCCATCAGTGGGTTCTGCTCTTGCGTGTCTTGTCCATCAGTGGGTGGTGCACCAGCATGTCTTGTCCATCAGTGTTTGGTGCCCTAGCATGTCTTATCAATCACTTGGTGGTGCTCCAGCATGTCTTATCTGTCAGTGCGTGGTGCTCTAGCATGTCTTGTCCATCAGTGTGTGGAGCTCTAGTAGTGTTATCCATCAGTATTCGGTGATCTAGCATGTCTTATCACTCACTTGGTGGTGCTCTAGCATGTCTTGTCCATCAGTGTATGGTGCTCTAGCATTTCTTGTCCATCATGTGTGGCTGCTCTAGCATGTCTTGTCCATCAGTGGGTGGTGCAAGAGCATGTCTTGTCCATCATGCGTGGCTGCTCTAGCATGTCTTGTCCATCAATGTGTGGTGCACCAGCATGTCTTGTCCATCAGTGTTTGGTGCCCTAGCATGTCTTATCAATCACTTGGTGGTGCTCCAGCATGTCTTATCCGTCAGTGCGTGGTGCTCTAGCATGTCTTGTCCATCAGTGTGTGGTGCTCTAGTAGTGTTATCCATCAGTATTCGGTGATCTAGCATGTCTTATCAATCACTTGGTGGTGCTCTAGCATGTCTTGTCCATCAGTGTATGGTGCTCTAGCATTTCTTGTCCATCATGTGTGGCTGCTCTAGCATGTCTTGTCCATCAGTGGGTGGTGCAAGAGCATGTCTTGTCCATCAGTGCGTGGAGCTCTAGCAAGTCTTTTCCATCAGTGTGTGGTGCTTTAGCATGTCTCATCCATCAGTGTGTGGTGCTCTAGCATGTCTTGTCCATCACTGGGTGGTTCTCTAGCATGTCTTATCCATCAGTGGTTGGTGCTCCAGCATGTCTTGTCCATCATTGTGTGGTGATCTAGCATGTCTTGTCCATCAGTGGGTGGTGCTCCAGCATGTCTTGTCCATCAATTGGTGGTGCTCTAGCGTGTCTTGTCCATGAGTAGGTGGTAGTCTAGCGTGTCTTGTCCATCAGTGGGTGGTGCTCCAGCGTGTCTTATCCATCAGTGGGTGGTGCTCAAGCGTGTCTTATCCATCAGTGTGTGGTGCTCTAGCATGTCTTGTCCATCATGTGTGGTGCTCTAGCAAGTCTTCTCCATCATTGTGTTGTGCACTTGCATGTCTTGTCCATCAATGTGTGGTGCACAAGCATGTCTTGTCCATCAGTGTTTGGTGCCTTAGCATGTCTTATCAATCACTTGGTGGTGCTCTAGCATGTCTTATCCATCAGTGCGTGGTGCTCTAGCATGTCTTGTCCATCAGTGCATGGTGCTCTAGTAAGTCTTATCCATCAGTATGTGGTGCTCTAGCATGTCTTATCAATCACTTGGTGGTGCTCTAGCATGTCTTGTCCATCAGTGTGTGGTGCTCTAGCATGTCTTGTCCATCATGTGTGGCTGCTCTAGCTTGTCTTGTCCATCAGTGTGTGGTGCCCTAGCATGTCTTATCAATCACTTGGTGGTGCTCTAGCATGTCTTATCCGTCAGTGGGTGGTGCAAGAGCATGTCTTATCCATCAGTGGATGGTGCTCTAGCATGCCTTGTCCATTCAATGTGTGGTGCACCAGCATGTCTTGTCCATCAGTATGTGGTGCCCTAGCATGTCTTGTCAATCACTTGGTGGTGCTCTAGCATGTCTTATCCATCAGTGGGTGGTGCAAGAGCATGTCTTGTCCATCAGTGCGTGGAGCTCTAGTAAGTCTTTTCCATCAGTGTGTGGTGCTTTAGCATGTCTCATCCATCAGTGTGTGGTGCTCTAGCATGTCTTGTCCATCACTGGGTGGTTCTCTAGCATGTCTTATCCATCAGTGGGTGGTGCTCCAGCATCTCTTGTCCATCATTGTGTGGTGATCTAGCATGTCTTTTCCATCAGTGGGTAGTGCACTTGCGTGTCTTGTCCATCAGTGGGTGGTGCTCGAGCATGTCTTGTCCATCAGTGGGTGGTGCTCTAGCATTTCTTGACCATCAATAGGTGGTCCTCTAGCATGTCTTATCCATCATGTGTGGCTGCTCCAGCATGTCATATTCATCAGTGGGTGGTGCTCTAGCATGTCTTGTCCATCATGTGTGGCTGCTCTAACATGTCTTATCCATCAGTGTATGGTGCTCTAGCGTGTCTTGTCCATCAGTGGGTGGTGCTCCAGCGTGTCTTATCCATCAGTGGGTGGTGCTCAAGCGTGTCTTATCCATCAGTGTGTGGTGCTCTAGCAAGTCTTGTCCATCATGTGTGGCTGCTCTAGCATGTCTTATCTATCAGTGTGTGATGCTCCACGATATCTTATCCATCAGTATGTGGTGCTCTAGCATGTCTTGTTCATCTGTGTGGTGCTCTAGCTAGTCTTCTCCATCATTGTGTTGTGCACTTGCATGTCTTGTCCAACAGTGTGTGGTGCTCTAGCATGTCTTGTCCATCATGTGTGGCTGCTCTAGCATGTCTTGTCCATCAATGTGCGGTGCACCAGCATGTCTTGTCCATCAGTGTTTGGTGCCCTAGCATTTCTTATCAATCACTTGGTGGTGCTCTAGCATGTCTTATCCGTCAGTGCGTGGTGCTTTGGCATATCTTGTCCATCAGTGCGTGGTGCTCTAGTAAGTCTTATCCATCAGTATGCGGTGCACTAGCATGTCTTATCAATCACTTGGTGGTGCTCTAGCATGTCTTGTCCATCAGTGGGTGGTAGTCTAGCGTGTCTATTCCATCAGTGGGTGGTGCTCCAGCGTGTCTTATCCATCAGTGGGTTGTGCTCAAGCGTGTCTTATCCATCAGTGTGTGGTGTTCTAGCATGTCTTGTCCATCATGTGTGGCTGCTCTAGCATGTCTTATCCATCAGTGTGTGGTGCTCTAGCATGTTTATCTATCAGTGTGTGGTGCTCCAGCATATCTTAACCATCAGTGTCTGGTGCTCTAGCATGTCTTGTTCATCTGTGTGGTGCTCTAGCAAGCCTTCTCCATCATTGTGTTGTGCACTTGCATGTCTTGTCCATCAGTGTGTGGTGCTCTGGCATGTCTTGTCCATCATGTGTGGCTGCTCTAGCATGTCTTGTCCATCAATGTGTGGTGCACCAGCATGTCTTGTCCATCAGTGTTTGGTGCCCTAGCATGTCTTATCAATCACTTGGTGGTGCTCTAGCATGTCTTATCCGTCAGTGCGTGGTGCTCTAGCATGTCTTGTCCATCAGTGCATGGTGCTCTAGTAAGTCTTATCCATCAGTATGCGATGCTCTAGCATGTCTTATCAATCACTTGGTGGTGCTCTAGCATGTCTTGTCCATCAGTGTGTGGTGCTCTAGCATGTCTTGTCCATCATGTGTGGCTGCTCTAGCATGTCTTGTCCATCAGTGTGGGGTGCTCTAGCATGTCTTATCCATCAGTGGGTGGTGCAAGAGCATGTCTTATCCATCAGGGGATGATGCTCTAGCATGTCTTGTCCATCAATGTGTGGTGCACCAGCATGTCTTGTCCATCAGTGTGTGGTGCCCTAGCATGTCTTGTCAATCACTTGGTGGTGCTCTAGCATGTCTTATCCGTCAGTGCGTGGTGTTTTAGCCTGTCTTATCCATCAGTTTGGGGTGCTCTAGCATGTCTTATCCATCAGTGGGTGGTGCAAGAGCATGTCTTGTCCATCAGTGCGTGGAGCTCTAGCAAGTCTTTGCCATCAGTGTGTGGTGCTTTAGCATGTCTCATCCATCAGTGTGTGGTGCTCTAGCATGTCTTGTCCATCAATGGGTGGTTCTCTAGCATGTCTTCTCCATCAGTGGGTGGTGCCCCAGCATCTCTTGTCCATCATTGTGTGGTTATCTAGCATGTCTTGTCCATCAGTGTGTGGTGCTCTTGCGTGTCTTGTCCATCACTGGGTGGTTCTCTAGCATGTCTTATCCATCAGTGGGTGGTGCTCCAGCATCTCTTGTCCATCATTGTGTGGTGATCTAGCATGTCTTGTCCATCAGTGGTTGGTGCTCCAGCATGTCTTGTCCATCAATTGGTGGTGCTCTAGCTTGTCTTGTCCATCAGTGGGTGGTGCTCTAGCGTGTCTTGTCCATCAGTGGGTTGTGCTCCAGCATGTCTTGTACATCAGTGCATGGTGCTCTAGCATGTCTTATACATCAGTGGGTGGTGCTCCAGCATGTCTTATCAATCAGTTGGTGGTGCTCTAGAATGTCTTGTCCATCAGTGTGTGGTGCTCTAGCATGTCTTGTCAATCAGTTGGTGGTGCTCTAGCATTTCTTATCCATCAGTGCGTCGTGCTCTAACATGTCTTGTCCATCAGTGCTTGGTGCTGTAGCAAGTCTTGTCCATCAGTGGGTGCTGCTCTTGCGTGTCTTGTCCATCAGTGGGTGGTGCTCGAGCATGTCTTGTCCATCAGTGGGTGGTGCTCTAGCATTTCTTGTCCATCATGTGTGGCTGCTCTAACATGTCTTATCCATCAGTGTGTGGTGCTCTAGCGTGTTTTGTCCATCAGTGGGTGGTGCTCCAGCGTATCTTATCCATCAGTGGGTGGTGCTGAAGCGTGTCTTATCCATCAGTGTGTGGTGTTCTAGCACGTCTTGTCCATCATGTGTGGCTGCTCTAGCATGTCTTATCCATCAGTGTGTGGTGCTCCAGCATGTTTATCTATCAGAGTGTGGTGCTCCAGCATATCTTATCCATCAGTGTGTGGTGCTCTAGCATGTCTTGTCCACCACTGGGTGGTTCTCTAGCATGTCTTATCCATCAGTGGGTGGTGCTCCAGCATCTCTTGTCCATCATTGTGTGGTGATCTAGCATGTCTTTTCCATCAGTGGGTAGTGCACTTGCGTGTCTTGTCCATCAGTGGGTGGTGCTCGAGCATGTCTTGTCCATCAGTGGGTGGTGCTCTAGCATTTCTTGACCATCAATAGGTGGTCCTCTAGCATGTCGTATCCATCATGTGTGGCTGCTCCAGCATGTCATATTCATCAGTGGGTGGTGCTCTAGCATGTCTTGTCCATCATGTGTGGCTGCTCTAACATGTCTTATCCATCAGTGTGTGGTGGTCTAGCGTGTCTTGTCCATCAGTGGGTGGTGCTCCAGCGTGTCTTATCCATCAGTGGGTGGTGCTCAAGCGTGTCTTATCCATCAGTGTGTGGTGCTCTAGCAAGTCTTGTCCATCATGTGTGGCTGCTCTAGCATGTCTTATCTATCAGTGTGTGATGCTCCACGATATCTTATCCATCAGTATGTGGTGCTCTAGCATGTCTTGTTCATCTGTGTGGTGCTCTAGCAAGTCTTCTCTATCATTGTGTTGTGCACTTGCATGTCTTGTCCATCAGTGTGTGGTGCTCTAGCAGGTCTTGTCCATCATGCGTGGCTGCTCTAGCATGTCTTGTCCATCAATGTGTGGTGCACCAGCATGTCTTGTCCATCAGTGTTTGGTGCCCTAGCATGTCTTATCAATCACTTGGTGGTGCTCCAGCATGTCTTATCCGTCAGTGCGTGGTGCTCTAGTAGTGTTATCCATCAGTATTCGGTGATCTAGCATGTCTTATCAATCACTTGGTGGTGCTCTAGCATGTCTTGTCCATCAGTGTATGGTGCTCTAGCATTTCTTGTCCATCATGTGTGGCTGCTCTAGCATGTCTTGTCCATCAATGGGTGGTGCAAGAGCATGTCTTGTCCATCAGTGCGTGGAGCTCTAGCAAGTATTTTCCATCAGTGTGTGGTGCTTTAGCATGTCTCATCCATCAGTGTGTGGTGCTCTAGCATGTCTTGTCCATCACTGGGTGGTTCTCTAGCATGTCTTATCCATCAGTGGGTGGTGCTCCAGCATGTCTTGTCCATCAATTGGTGGTGCTCTAGCGTGTCTTGTCCATCAGTGGGTGGTAGTCTAGCGTGTCTTGTCCATCAGTGGGTGGTGCTCCAGCGTGTCTTATCCATCAGTGGGTGGTGCTCAAGCTTGTCTTATCCATCAGTGTGTGGTGCTCTAGCATGTCTTGTCCATCATGTGTGGTGCTCTAGCAAGTCTTCTCCATCATTGTGTTGTGCACTTGCATGTCTTGTCCATCAGTGTGTGGTGCTATAGCATGTCTTGTCCATCATGTGTGGCTGCTCTAGCATGTCTTGTCCATCAATGTGTGGTGCACCAGCATGTCTTGTCCATCAGTGTTTGGTGCCTTAGCATGTCTTATCAATCACTTGGTGGTGCTCTAGCATGTCTTATCCGTCGGTGCGTGGTGCTC
This sequence comes from Ambystoma mexicanum, assembly GCF_040938575.1. Lineage (NCBI taxonomy): Eukaryota > Metazoa > Chordata > Amphibia > Caudata > Ambystomatidae > Ambystoma > Ambystoma mexicanum. The sequence goes on along the minus strand of NC_090921.1, from coordinate 227,999,911 downwards.
TAGCATGTCTTGTCCATCAGTGCATGGTGCTCTAGTAAGTCTTATCCATCAGTATGTGGTGCTCTAGCATGTCTTATCAATCACTTGGTGGTGCTCTAGCATGTCTTGTCCATCAGTGTGTGGTGCTCTAGCATGTCTTGTCCATCATGTGTGGCTGCTCTAGCATGTCTTGTCCATCAGTGTGTGGTGCCCTAGCATGTCTTATCAATCACTTGGTGGTGCTCTAGCATGTCTTATCCGTCAGTGGGTGGTGCAAGAGCATGTCTTATCCATCAGTGGATGATGCTCTAGCATGTCTTGTCCATCAATGTGTGGTGCACCAGCATGTCTTGTCCATCAGTGTGTGGTGCACTAGCATTTCTTGTCAATCACTTGGTGGTGCTCTAGCATGTCTTATCCATCGGTGGGTGGTGCAAGAGCATGTCTTGTCCATCAGTGCGTGGAGCTCTAGTAAGTCTTTTCCATCAGTGTGTGGTGCTTTAGCATGTCTCATCCATCAGTGTGTGGTGCTCTAGCATGTCTTGTCCATCACTGGATGGTTCTCTAGCATGTCTTATCCATCAGTGGGTGGTGCTCCAGCATCTCTTGTCCATCATTGTGTGGTGATCTAGCATGTCTTTTCCATCAGTGGGTAGTGCTCTTGCGTGTCTTGTCCATCAGTTGGTGGTGCTCCAGCGTGTCTTATCCATCAGTGGGTGGTGCTCAAGCGTGTCTTATCCATCAGTGTGTGGTGCTCTAGCAAATCTTGTCCATCATGTGTGGCTGCTCTAGCATGTCTTATCCATCAGTGTGTGGTGCTCTAGCATGTTTATCTATCAGTGTGTGATGCTCCACGATATCTTATCCATCAGTATGTGGTGCTCTACCATGTCTTGTTCATCTGTATGGTGCTCTAGCAAGTCTTCTCCATCATTGTGTTGTGCACTTGCATGTCTTGTCCAACAGTGTGTGGTGCTCTAGCATGTCTTGTCCATCAATGTGCGGTGCACCAGCATGTCTTGTCCATCAGTGTTTGGTGCCCTAGCTTGTCTTATCAATCACTTGGTGATGCTCTAGCATGTCTTATCCGTCAGTGCGTGGTGCTTTGGCATGTCTTGTCCATCAGTGCGTGGTGCTCTAGTAAGTCTTATCCATCAGTATGCGGTGCACTAGCATGTCTTATCAATCACTTGGTGGTCCTCTAGCATGTCTTGTCCATCAGTGTGTGGTGCTCTAGCATGTCTTGTCCATCATGTGTGGCTGCTCTAGCATGTCTTATCCATCAGTGTGTGGTGCCCTAGCATGTCTTATCAATCACTTGGTGGGGCTCTAGCATGTCTTATCCATCAGTATGTGGTGTTTTAGCCTGTTTTATCATTGTGTGGTGATCTAGCATATCTTGTCCATCAGTGGGTGGTGCTCCAGCATGTCTTGTCCATCAATTTGTGGTGCTCTAGCGTGTCTTGTCCATCAGTGGGTGGTAGTTTAGCGTGTCTTGTCCATCAGTGGGTGGTGCTCCAGTGTGTCTTATCCATCAGTGGGTGGTGCTCAAGCGTGTCTTATCCATCAGTGTGTGGTGCTCTAGCATGTCTTGTCCATCATGTGTGGCTGCTCTAGCATATCTTATCCATCAGTGTGTGGTGCTCTAGCATATTTATTTATCAGTGTGTGGTGCTCCAGCATATTCTATCCATCAGTGTGTGGTGCTCTAGCATGTCTTGTCCATCATTTGTGGCTGCTCTAGCATTTCTTGTCCATCAGTGTGTGGTGCCCTAGCATGTCTTATCAATCACTTGGTGGTGCTCCAGCATGTCTTATCCGTCAGTACGTGGTGTTTTAGCCTGTCTTATCCATCAGTGTGTGGTGCTCTAGCATGTCTTATCCATCAGTGGGTGGTGCAAGAGCATGTCTTATCCATCAGTGGGTGGTGCTCTAGCATGTCTTGTCCATCAATGTGTGGTGCACCAGCATGTCTTGTCCATCAGTGTGTGGTGCCCTAGCATGGCTTGTCAATCACTTGGTGGTGCTCTGGCATGTCTTATCCGTCAGTGCGTGGTGTTTTAGCCTGTCTTATCCATCAGTTTGGGGTGCTCTAGCATGTCTTATCCATCAGTGGGTGGTGCAAGAGTATGTCTTTTCCATCAGTGCGTGGAGCTCTAGCAAGTCTTTTCCATCAGTGTGTGCTGCTTTAGCATGTCTCATCCATCAGTGTTTGGTGCTCTAGCATGTCTTGTCCATCACTGGGTGGTTCTCTAGCATGTCTTATCCATCAGTGGGTGGTGCTCCAGCATCTCTTGTCCATCATTGTGTGGTGATCTAGCATGTCTTGTCCATCAGTGGGTGGTGCTCCAGCATGTCTTGTCCATCAATTGGTGGTGCTCTAGCGTGTCTTGTCCATCAGTGGGTGGTGCTCTAGCGTGTCTTGTCCATCAGTGGGTTGTGCTCCAGCATGTCTTGTACATCAGTGCATGGTGCTCTAGCATGTCTTATACATCAGTGGGTGGTGCTCCAGCATGTCTTATCAATCAGTTGGTGGTGCTCTAGAATGTCTTGTCCATCAGTGTGTGGTGCTCTAGCATGTCTTGTCAATCAGTTGGTGGTGCTCTAGCATTTCTTATCCATCAGTGCGTCGTGCTCTAACATGTCTTGTCCATCAGTGCTTGGTGCTGTAGCAAGTCTGGTCCATCAGTGGGTGCTGCTCTTGCGTGTCTTGTCCATCAGTGGGTGGTGCTCGAGCATGTCTTGTCCATCAGTGGGTGGTGCTCTAGCATTTCTTGTCCATCATGTGTGGCTGCTCTAACATGTCTTATCCATCAGTGTGTGGTGCTATAGCGTGTTTTGTCCAACAGTGGGTTGTGCTCCAGCGTATCTTATCCATCAGTGGGTCGTGCTGAAGCGTGTCTTATCCATCAGTGTGTGGTGCTCTAGCACGTCTTGTCCATCATGTGTGGCTGCTCTAGCATGTCTTATCCATCAGTGTGTGGTGCTCTAGCATGTTTATCTATCAGAGTGTGGTGCTCCAGCATATCTTATCCATCAGTGTGTGGTGCTCTAGCATGTCTTGTTCATCTGTGTGGTGCTCTAGCAAGTCTTCTCTATCATTGTGTTGTGCACTTGCATGTCTTGTCCATCAGTGTGTGGTTCTCTAGCAGGTCTTGTCCATCATGCGTGGCTGCTCTAGCATGTCTTGTCCATCAATGTGTGGTGCACCAGCATGTCTTGTCCATCAGTGTTTGGTGCCCTAGCATGTCTTATCAATCACTTGGTGGTGCTCCAGCATGTCTTATCCGTCAGTGCGTGGTGCTCTAGCATGTCTTGTCCATCAGTGTGTGGTGCTCTAGTAGTGTTATCCATCAGTATTCGGTGCTCTAGCATGTCTTATCAATCACTTGGTGGTGCTCTAGCATGTCTTGTCCATCAGTGTATGGCGCTCTAGCATTTCTTGTCCATCATGTGTGGCTGCTCTAGCATGTCTTGTCCATCAGTGGGTGGTGCAAGAGCATGTCTTGTCCATCAGTGCGTGGAGCTCTAGCAAGTCTTTTCCATCAGTGTGTGGTGCTTTAGCATGTCTCATCCATCAGTGTGTGGTGCTCTAGCATGTCTTGTCCATCACTGGGTGGTTCTCTAGCATGTCTTATCCATCAGTGGGTGGTGCTCCAGCATGTCTTGTCCATCAATTGGTGGTGCTCTAGCGTGTCTTGTCCATCAGTGGGTGGTAGTCTAGCGTGTCTTGTGCATCTGTGGGTGGTGCTCCAGCATGTCTTATCCATCAGTGGGTGGTGCTCAAGCGTGTCTTATCCATCAGTGTGTGGTGCTCTAGCATGTCTTGTCCATCATGTGTGGTGCTCTAGCAAGTCTTCTCCATCATTGTGTTGTGCACTTGCATGTCTTGTCCATCAGTGTGTGGTGCTCTAGCATGTCTTGTCCATCATGTGTGGCTGCTCAAGCATGTCTTGTCCATCAATGTGTGGTGCACCAGCATGTCTTGTCCATCAGTGTTTGGTGCCTTAGCATGTCTTATCAATCACTTGGTGGTGCTCTAGCATGTCTTATCCGTCGGTGCGTGGTGCTCTAGCATGTCTTGTCCATCAGTGCATGGTGCTCTAGTAAGTCTTTTCCATCAGTATGTGGCTGCTCTAGCATGTCTTGTCCATCAGTGTGTGGTGCTCTAGCATGTCTTATCCGTCAGTGGGTGGTGCAAAAGCATGTCTTATCCATCAGTGGATGGTGCTCTAGCATGTCTTGTCCATCAATGTGTGGTGCACCAGCATGTCTTGTCCATCAGTGTGTGGTGCCCTACCATGTCTTGTCAATCACTTGGTGGTGCTCTAGCATGTCTTGTCCATCAGTGGGTGGTGCAAGAGCATGTCTTGTCCATCAGTGCGTGGAGCTCTAGTAAGTCTTTTCCATCAGTGTGTGGTGTTTTAGCATGTCTCATCCATCAGTGTGTGGTGCTCTAGCATGTCTTGTCCATCACTGGGTGGTTCTCTAGCATGTCTTATCCATCAGTGGGTGGTGCTCCAGCATCTCTTGTCCATCAATTGGTGGTGCTCTAGCATGTCTTTTCCATCAGTGGGTAGTGCTCTTGCGTGTCTTGTCCATCAGTGGGTGGTGCTCGAGCATGTCTTGTCCATCAGTGGGTGGTGCTCTAGCATTTCTTGACCATCAATAGGTGGTCCTCTAGCATGTCTTATCCATCATGTGTGGCTGCTCCAGCATGTCATATTCATCAGTGGGTGGTGCTCTAGCATGTCTTGTCCATCATGTGTGGCTGCTCTAACATGTCTTATCCATCAGTGTGTGGTGCTCTAGTGTGTCTTGTCCATCAGTGGGTGGTGCTCCAGCGTGTCTTATCCATCAGTGGGTGGTGCTCAAGCGTGTCTTATCCATCAGTGTGTGGTGCTCTAGCAAGTCTTGTCCATCATGTGTGGCTGCTCTAGCATGTCTTATCCATCAGTGTGTGGTGCTCTAGCATGTTTATCTATCAGTGTGTGATGCTCCACGATATCTTATCCATCAGTATGTGGTGCTCTAGCATGTCTTGTTCATCTGTATGGTGCTCTAGGCAGTCTTCTCCATCATTGTGTTGTGCACTTGCATGTCTTGTCCAACAGTGTGTGGTGCTCTAGCATGTCTTGTCCATCATGTGTGGATGCTCTAGCATGTCTTGTGTATCAATGTGCGGTGCACCAGCATGTCTTGTCCATCAGTGTTTGGTGCCCTAGCATGTCTTATCAATCACTTGGTGGTGCTCTAGCATGTCTTATCCGTCAGTGCGTGGTGCTTTGGCATGTCTTGTCCATCATTGCGTGGTGCTCTAGTAAGTCTTATCCATCAGTATGCGGTGCACTAGCATGTCTTATCAATCACTTGGTGGTGCTCTAGCATGTCTTGTCCATCAGTGTGTGGTGCTCTAGCATGTCTTGTCCATCATGTGTGGCTGCTCTAGCATGTCTTATCCATCAGTGTGTGGTGCCCTAGCATGTCTTATCAATCACTTGGTGGTGCTCTAGCATGTCTTATCCATCAGTATGTGGTGTTTTAGCCTGTCTTATCATTGTGTGGTGATCTAGCATATCTTGTCCATCAGTGGGTGGTGCTCCAGCATGTCTTGTCCATCAATTTGTGGTGCTCTAGCGTGTCTTGTCCATCAGTGGGTGGTAGTTTAGCGTGTCTTGTCCATCAGTGGGTGGTGCTCCAGTGTGTCTTATCCATCAGTGGGAGGTGCTAAAGCGTGTCTTATCCATCAGTGTGTGGTGCTCTAGCATGTCTTGTCCATCATGTGTGGCTGCTCTAGCATATCTTATCCATCAGTGTGTGGTGCTCTAGCATGTTTATCTATCAGTGTGTGGTGCTCCAGCATATTTTATCCATCAGTGTGTGGTGCTCTAGCATGTCTTGTCCATCATGTGTGGCTGCTCTAGCATGTCTTGTCCATCAGTGTGTGGTGCCCTAGCATGTCTTATCAATCACTTGGTGGTGCTCTAGCATGTCTTATCCGTCAGTACGTGGTGTTTTAGCCTGTCTTATCCATCAGTGTGCGGTGCTCTAGCATGTCTTATCCATCAGTGGGTGTTGCAAGAGCATGTCTTATCCATCAGTGGGTGGTGCTCTAGCATGTCTTGTCCATCAATGTGTGGTGCACCAGCATGTCTTGTCCATCAGTGTGTGGTGCCCTAGCATGTCTTGTCAATCACTTGGTGGTGCTCTGGCATGTCTTATCCGTCAGTGCGTGGTGTTTTAGCCTGTTTTATCCATCAGTTTGGGGTGCTCCAGCATGTCTTATCCATCAGTGGGTGGTGCAAGAGTATGTCTTTTCCATCAGTGCGTGGAGCTCTAGCAAGTCTTTTCCATCAGTGTGTGCTGCTTTAGCATGTCTCATCCATCAGTGTGTGGTGCTCTAGCATGTCTTGTCCATCACTGGGTGGTTCTCTAGCATGTCTTATCCATCAGTGGGTGGTGCTGAAGCGTGTCTTATCCATCAGTGTGTGGTGCTCTAGCACGTCTTGTCCATCATGTATGGCTGCTCAAGCATGTCTTATCCATCAGTGTGTGGTGCTCTAGCATGTTTATCTATCAGAGTGTGGCGCTCCAGCATATCTTATCCATCAGTGTGTGGTGCTCTAGCATGTCTTGTTCATCTGTGTGGTGCTCTAGCAAGTCTTCTCCATCATTGTGTTGTGCACTTGCATGTCTTGTCCATCAGTGTGTGGTGCTCTAGCATGTCTTGTCCATCATGTGTGGCTGCTCTAGCATGTCTTGTCCATCAATGTGTGGTGCACCAGCATGTCTTGTCCATCAGTGTTTGGTGCCCTAGCATGTCTTATCAATCACTTGGCGGTGCTCCAGCATGTCTTATCCGTCAGTGCGTGGTGCTCTAGCATGTCTTGTCCATCAGTGTGTGGTGCTCTAGTAAGTGTTATCCATCAGTATTCGGTGCCCTAACATGTCTTATCAATCACTTGGTGGTGCTCTAGCATGTCTTGTCCATCAGTGTGTGGTGCTCTAGCATGTCTTGTCCATCATGTTTGGCTGCTCTAGCATGTCTTTTCCATCAGTGGGTGGTGCAAGAGCATGTCTTGTCCATCAGTGCGTGGAGCTCTAGCAAGTCTTTTCCATCAGTGTGTGGTGCTTTAGCATGTCTCATCCATCAGTGTGTGGTGCTCTAGCATGTCTTGTCCATCACTGGGTGGTTCTCTAGCATGTCTTATCCATCAGTGGGTGGTGCTCCAGCATGTCTTGTCCATCATTGTGTGGTGATCTAGCATGTCTTGTCCATCAGTGGGTGGTGCTCCAGCATGTCTTGTCCATCAATTGGTGGGGCTCTAGCGTGTCTTGTCCATCAGTGGGTGGTAGTCTAGCATGTCTTGTCCATCAGTGGGTGGTGCTCAAGCGTGTCTTATCCATCAGTGTGTGGTGCTCTAGCATGTCTTGTCCATCATGTGTGGTGCTCTAGCAAGTCTTCTCCATCATTGTGTTGTGCACTTGCATGTCTTGTCCATTAGTGTGTGGTGCTCTAGCATGTCTTGTCCATCATGTGTGGCTGCTCTAGCATGTCTTGTCCATCAATGTGTGGTGCACCAGCATGTCTTTTCCATCAGTGTTTGGTGCCCTAGCATGTCTTATCAATCACTTGGTGGTGCTCTAGCATGTCTTATCCATCAGTGCGTGGTGCTCTAGCATGTCTTATCCATCATTATGCGGTGCTCTAGCATGTCTTATCAATCACTTGGTGGTGCTCTAGCATGTCTTGTCCATCAGTGTGTGGTGCTCTAGCATTTCTTGTCCATCATGTGCGGCTGCTCTAGCATGTCTTGTCCATCATGTGTGGCTGCTCTAGCATGTCTTGTCCATCAGTGTGTGGTGCCCTAGCATTTCTTATCAATCACTTGGTGGTGCTCTAGCATGTCTTATCCGTCAGTATGTGGTGTTTTAGCCTGTCTTATCCATCAGTGTGGGGTGCTCTAGCATGTCTTATCCATCAGTGGGTGGTGCAAGAGCATGTCTTATCCATTAGTGGATGGTGCTCTAGCATGTCTTGTCCATCAATGTGTGCTGCACCAGCATTTCTTGTCCATCAGTGTGTGGTGCCCTAGCATTTCTTGTCCATCAGTGTGTGGTGCCCTAGCATGTCTTGTCAATCACTTGGTGGTGCTCTAGCATATCTTATCTGTCAGTGCGTGGTGTTTTAGCCTGTCTTATCCATCAGTGGGTGGTGCAAGAGCATGTCTTGTCCATCAGTGCGTGGAGCTCTAGCAAGTCTTTTGCATCAGTGTGTGGTACTTTAGCATGTCTCATCCATCAGTGTGTGGTGCTCTAGCATGTCTTGTCCATCACTGGGTGGTTCTCTAGCATGTCTTATCCATCGGTGGGTGGTGCTCCAGCATCTCTTGTCCATCATTGTGTGGTGATCTAGCATGTCTTGTCCATCAGTGGGTAGTGCTCTTGCGTGTCTTGTCCATCAGTGGGTGGTGCTCGAGCATGTCTTGTCCATCAGTGGGTGGTGCTCTAGCATTTCTTGACCATCAATAGGTGGTCCTCCAGCATGTCATATTCATCAGTGGGTGGTGCTCAAGCGTGTCTTATCCATCAGTGTGTGGTGCTCTAGCAAGTCTTGTCCATCATGTGTGGCTGCTCTAGCATGTCTTATCCATCAGTGTGTGGTGCTCTAGCATGTTTATCTATCAGTGTGTGATGCTCCAGGATATCTTATCAATCAGTGTGTGGTGTTCTAGCATGTCTTGTTCATCTGTGTGGTGCTCTAGCAAGTCTTCTCCATCATTGTGTTGTGCACTTGCTTGTCTTGTCCATCAGTGTGTGGTGCTCTAGCATGTCTTGTCCATCATGTGTGGCTGCTCTAGCATGTCTTGTCCATCAATGTGCGGTGCACCAGCATGTCTTGTCCATCATTGTTTGGTGCCCTAGCATGTCTTATCAATCACTTGGTGGTGCTCTAGCATGTCTTATCCGTCAGTGCGTGGTGCTTTGGCATGTCTTGTCCATCAGTGCGTGGTGCTCTAGTAAGTCTTATCCATCAGTATGCGGTGCTCTAGCATGTCTTATCAATCACTTGGTGGTGCTCTAGCATGTCTTGTCCATCAGTGTGTGGTGCTCTAGCATGTCTTGTCCATCATGTGTGGCTGCTCTAGCATGTCTTATCCATCAGTGTGTGGTACCCTAGCATGTCTTATCAATCACTTGGTGGTGCTCTAGCATGTCTTATCCATCAGTATGTGGTGTTTTAGCCTGTCTTATTATTGTTTGGTGATCTAGCATGTCTTGTCCATAAGTGGGTGGTGCTCCAGCATGTCTTGTCCATCAATTCGTGGTACTCTAGCGTGTCTTGTCCAACAGTGGGTGGTAGTTTAGCGTGTCTTGCACATCAGTGGGTGGTGCTCCAGCGTGTCTTATCCATCAGTGGGTGGTGCTCAACCGTGTCTTATCCATCAGTAAGTGGTGCTCTAGCATGTCTTGTCCATCATGTTTGGCTGCTCTAGCATATCTTATCCATCAGTGTGTGGTACTCTAGCATGTTTATCTATCAGTGTGTGATGCTCCAGGATATCTTATCAATCAGTGTGTGGTGCTCTAGCATGTCTTGTTCATCTGTGTGGTGCTCTAGCAAGTCTTCTCCATCATTGTGTTGTGCACTTGCTTGTCTTGTCCATCAGTGTGTGGTGCTCTAGCATGTCTTGTCCATCATGTGTGGCTGCTCTAGCATGTCTTGTCCATCAATGTGCGGTGCACCAGCATGTCTTGTCCATCATTGTTTGGTGCCCTAGCATGTCTTATCAATCACTTGGTGGTGCTCTAGCATGTCTTATCCGTCAGTGCGTGGTGCTTTGGCATGTCTTGTCCATCAGTGCGTGGTGCTCTAGTAAGTCTTATCCATCAGTATGCGGTGCTCTAGCATGTCTTATCAATCACTTGGTGGTGCTCTAGCATGTCTTGTCCATCAGTGTGTGGTGCTCTAGCATGTCTTGTCCATCATGTGTGGCTGCTCTAGCATGTCTTATCCATCAGTGTGTGGTACCCTAGCATGTCTTATCAATAACTTGGTGGTGCTCTAGCATGTCTTATCCATCAGTATGTGGTGTTTTAGCCTGTCTTATTATTGTGTGGTGATCTAGCATGTCTTGTCCATAAGTGGGTGGTGCTCCAGCATGTCTTGTCCATCAATTCGTGGTACTCTAGCGTGTCTTGTCCATCAGTGGGTGGTAGTTTAGCGTGTCTTGTACATCAGTGGGTGGTGCTCCAGCGTGTCTTATCCATCAGTGGGTGGTGCTCAACCGTGTCTTATCCATCAGTAAGTGGTGCTCTAGCATGTCTTGTCCATCATGTTTGGCTGCTCCAGCATATCTTATCCATCAGTGTGTGGTACTCTAGCATGTTTATCTATCAGTGTGTGGTGCTCCAGCATATCGTATCCATCAGTGTGTGGTGCTCTAGCATGTCTTGTTCATCTGTGTGGTGCTCTAGCAAGTCTTCTCCATCATTGTGTTGTGCACTTGCATGTCTTGTCCATCAGTGTGTGGTGCTCTACCATGTCTTGTCCATCATGTGTGGCTGCTCTAGCATGTCTTGTCCATCAATGTGTGGTGCACCAGCATGTCTTGTCCATCAGTGCGTGGTGCTCTAGTAAGTCTTATCCATCTTTATGCGGTGTTCTAGCATGTCTTATCAATCACTTGGTGGTGCTCTAGCATGTCTTGTCCATCAGTGTGTGGTGCTCTAGCATGTCTTGCCCATCATGTGTGGCTGCTCTAGCATGTCTTGTCTGTCAGTGTGTGGTGCCCTAGCATGTCTTATCAATCACTTGGTGGTGCTCTAGCATGTCTTATCCGTCAGTACGTTGTGTTTTAGCCTGTCTTATCCATCAGTGTGGGGTGCTCTAGCATGTCTTATCCATCAGTGGGTGGTGCAAGAGCATGTCTTATCCATCAGTGGGTGGTCCTCTAGCATGTCTTGTCCATCAATGTGTGGTGCACCAGCATGTCTTGTCCATCAGTGTGTGGTGCCATAGCATGTCTTGTCAATCACTTGGTGGTGCTCTAGCATGTCTTATCCGTCAGTGCATGGTGTTTTAGCCTGTCTTATCCATCAGTTTGGGGTGCTCTAGCATGTCTTAGCCATCAGTGCGTGGTGCAAGAGCATGTCTTGTCCATCAGTGCATGGAGCTCTAGCATGTCTTATCCATCAGTATGTGGTGTTTTAGCCTGTTTTATCATTGTGTGGTGATCTAGCATATCTTGTCCATCAGTGGGTGGTGCTCCAGCATGTCTTGTCCATCAATTTGTGGTGCTCTAGCGTGTCTTGTCCATCAGTGGGTGGTAGTTTAGCGTGTCTTGTCCATCAGTGGGTGGTGCTCCAGTGTGTCTTATCCATCAGTGGGTGGTGCTCAAGCGTGTCTTATCCATCAGTGTGTGGTGCTCTAGCATGTCTTGTCCATCATGTGTGGCTGCTCTAGCATATCTTATCCATCAGTGTGTGGTGCTCTAGCATATTTATCTATCAGTGTGTGGTGCTCCAGCATATTCTATCCATCAGTGTGTGGTGCTCTAGCATGTCTTGTCCATCATTTGTGGCTGCTCTAGCATGTCTTGTCCATCAGTGTGTGGTGCCCTAGCATGTCTTATCAATCACTTGGTGGTGCTCCAGCATGTCTTATCCGTCAGTACGTGGTGTTTTAGCCTGTCTTATCCATCAGTGTGTGGTGCTCTAGCATGTCTTATCCATCAGTGGGTGGTGCAAGAGCATGTCTTATCCATCAGTGGGTGGTGCTCTAGCATGTCTTGTCCATCAATGTGTGGTGCACCAGCATGTCTTGTCCATCAGTGTGTGGTGCCCTAGCATGGCTTGTCAATCACTTGGTGGTGCTCTGGCATGTCTTATCCGTCAGTGCGTGGTGTTTTAGCCTGTCTTATCCATCAGTTTGGGGTGCTCTAGCATGTCTTATCCATCAGTGGGTGGTGCAAGAGTATGTCTTTTCCATCAGTGCGTGGAGCTCTAGCAAGTCTTTTCCATCAGTGTGTGCTGCTTTAGCATGTCTCATCCATCAGTGTTTGGTGCTCTAGCATGTCTTGTCCATCACTGGGTGGTTCTCTAGCATGTCTTATCCATCAGTGGGTGGTGCTCCAGCATCTCTTGTCCATCATTGTGTGGTGATCTAGCATGTCTTGTCCATCAGTGGGTGGTGCTCCAGCATGTCTTGTCCATCAATTGGTGGTGCTCTAGCGTGTCTTGTCCATCAGTGGGTGGTGCTCTAGCGTGTCTTGTCCATCAGTGGGTTGTGCTCCAGCATGTCTTGTACATCAGTGCATGGTGCTCTAGCATGTCTTATACATCAGTGGGTGGTGCTCCAGCATGTCTTATCAATCAGTTGGTGGTGCTCTAGAATGTCTTGTCCATCAGTGTGTGGTGCTCTAGCATGTCTTGTCAATCAGTTGGTGGTGCTCTAGCATTTCTTATCCATCAGTGCGTCGTGCTCTAACATGTCTTGTCCATCAGTGCTTGGTGCTGTAGCAAGTCTGGTCCATCAGTGGGTGCTGCTCTTGCGTGTCTTGTCCATCAGTGGGTGGTGCTCGAGCATGTCTTGTCCATCAGTGGGTGGTGCTCTAGCATTTCTTGTCCATCATGTGTGGCTGCTCTAACATGTCTTATCCATCAGTGTGTGGTGCTATAGCGTGTTTTGTCCAACAGTGGGTTGTGCTCCAGCGTATCTTATCCATCAGTGGGTCGTGCTGAAGCGTGTCTTATCCATCAGTGTGTGGTGCTCTAGCACGTCTTGTCCATCATGTGTGGCTGCTCTAGCATGTCTTATCCATCAGTGTGTGGTGCTCTAGCATGTTTATCTATCAGAGTGTGGTGCTCCAGCATATCTTATCCATCAGTGTGTGGTGCTCTAGCATGTCTTGTTCATCTGTGTGGTGCTCTAGCAAGTCTTCTCTATCATTGTGTTGTGCACTTGCATGTCTTGTCCATCAGTGTGTGGTTCTCTAGCAGGTCTTGTCCATCATGCGTGGCTGCTCTAGCATGTCTTGTCCATCAATGTGTGGTGCACCAGCATGTCTTGTCCATCAGTGTTTGGTGCCCTAGCATGTCTTATCAATCACTTGGTGGTGCTCCAGCATGTCTTATCCGTCAGTGCGTGGTGCTCTAGCATGTCTTGTCCATCAGTGTGTGGTGCTCTAGTAGTGTTATCCATCAGTATTCGGTGCTCTAGCATGTCTTATCAATCACTTGGTGGTGCTCTAGCATGTCTTGTCCATCAGTGTATGGCGCTCTAGCATTTCTTGTCCATCATGTGTGGCTGCTCTAGCATGTCTTGTCCATCAGTGGGTGGTGCAAAAGCATGTCTTGTCCATCAGTGCGTGGAGCTCTAGCAAGTCTTTTCCATCAGTGTGTGGTGCTTTAGCATGTCTCATCCATCAGTGTGTGGTGCTCTAGCATGTCTTGTCCATCACTGGGTGGTTCTCTAGCATGTCTTATCCATCAGTGGGTGGTGCTCCAGCATGTCTTGTCCATCAATTGGTGGTGCTCTAGCGTGTCTTGTCCATCAGTGGGTGGTAGTCTAGCGTGTCTTGTGCATCTGTGGGTGGTGCTCCAGCGTTTCTTATCCATCAGTGGGTGGTGCTCAAGCGTGTCTTATCCATCAGTGTGTGGTGCTCTAGCATGTCTTGTCCATCATGTGTGGTGCTCTAGCAAGTCTTCTCCATCATTGTGTTGTGCACTTGCATGTCTTGTCCATCAGTGTGTGGTGCTCTAGCATGTCTTGTCCATCATGTGTGGCTGCTCTAGCATGTCTTGTCCATCAATGTGTGGTGCACCAGCATGTCTTGTCCATCAGTGTTTGGTGCCTTAGCATGTCTTATCAATCACTTGGTGGTGCTCTAGCATGTCTTATCCGTCGGTGCGTGGTGCTCTAGCATGTCTTGTCCATCAGTGCATGGTGCTCTAGTAAGTCTTTTCCATCAGTATGTGGCTGCTCTAGCATGTCTTGTCCATCAGTGTGTGGTGCTCTAGCATGTCTTATCCGTCAGTGGGTGGTGCAAGAGCATGTCTTATCCATCAGTGGATGGTGCTCTAGCATGTCTTGTCCATCAATGTGTGGTGCACCAGCATGTCTTGTCCATCAGTGTGTGGTGCCCTACCATGTCTTGTCAATCACTTGGTGGTGCTCTAGCATGTCTTGTCCATCAGTGGGTGGTGCAAGAGCATGTCTTGTCCATCAGTGCGTGGAGCTCTAGTAAGTCTTTTCCATCAGTGTGTGGTGTTTTAGCATGTCTCATCCATCAGTGTGTGGTGCTCTAGCATGTCTTGTCCATCACTGGGTGGTTCTCTAGCATGTCTTATCCATCAGTGGGTGGTGCTCCAGCATCTCTTGTCCATCAATTGGTGGTGCTCTAGCATGTCTTTTCCATCAGTGGGTAGTGCTCTTGCGTGTCTTGTCCATCAGTGGGTGGTGCTCGAGCATGTCTTGTCCATCAGTGGGTGGTGCTCTAGCATTTCTTGACCATCAATAGGTGGTCCTCTAGCATGTCTTATCCATCATGTGTGGCTGCTCCAGCATGTCATATTCATCAGTGGGTGGTGCTCTAGCATGTCTTGTCCATCATGTGTGGCTGCTCTAACATGTCTTATCCATCAGTGTGTGGTGCTCTAGTGTGTCTTGTCCATCAGTGGGTGGTGCTCCAGCGTGTCTTATCCATCAGTGGGTGGTGCTCAAGCGTGTCTTATCCATCAGTGTGTGGTGCTCTAGCAAGTCTTGTCCATCATGTGTGGCTGCTCTAGCATGTCTTATCCATCAGTGTGTGGTGCTCTAGCATGTTTATCTATCAGTGTGTGATGCTCCACGATATCTTATCCATCAGTATGTGGTGCTCTAGCATGTCTTGTTCATCTGTATGGTGCTCTAGGCAGTCTTCTCCATCATTGTGTTGTGCACTTGCATGTCTTGTCCAACAGTGTGTGGTGCTCTAGCATGTCTTGTCCATCATGTGTGGATGCTCTAGCATGTCTTGTGTATCAATGTGCGGTGCACCAGCATGTCTTGTCCATCAGTGTTTGGTGCCCTAGCATGTCTTATCAATCACTTGGTGGTGCTCTAGCATGTCTTATCCGTCAGTGCGTGGTGCTTTGGCATGTCTTGTCCATCATTGCGTGGTGCTCTAGTAAGTCTTATCCATCAGTATGCGGTGCACTAGCATGTCTTATCAATCACTTGGTGGTGCTCTAGCATGTCTTGTCCATCAGTGTGTGGTGCTCTAGCATGTCTTGTCCATCATGTGTGGCTGCTCTAGCATGTCTTATCCATCAGTGTGTGGTGCCCTAGCATGTCTTATCAATCACTTGGTGGTGCTCTAGCATGTCTTATCCATCAGTATGTGGTGTTTTAGCCTGTCTTATCATTGTGTGGTGATCTAGCATATCTTGTCCATCAGTGGGTGGTGCTCCAGCATGTCTTGTCCATCAATTTGTGGTGCTCTAGCGTGTCTTGTCCATCAGTGGGTGGTAGTTTAGCGTGTCTTGTCCATCAGTGGGTGGTGCTCCAGTGTGTCTTATCCATCAGTGGGAGGTGCTAAAGCGTGTCTTATCCATCAGTGTGTGGTGCTCTAGCATGTCTTGTCCATCATGTGTGGCTGCTCTAGCATATCTTATCCATCAGTGTGTGGTGCTCTAGCATGTTTATCTATCAGTGTGTGGTGCTCCAGCATATTTTATCCATCAGTGTGTGGTGCTCTAGCATGTCTTGTCCATCATGTGTGGCTGCTCTAGCATGTCTTGTCCATCAGTGTGTGGTGCCCTAGCATGTCTTATCAATCACTTGGTGGTGCTCTAGCATGTCTTATCCGTCAGTACGTGGTGTTTTAGCCTGTCTTATCCATCAGTGTGCGGTGCTCTAGCATGTCTTATCCATCAGTGGGTGTTGCAAGAGCATGTCTTATCCATCAGTGTGTGGTGCTCTAGCATGTTTATCTATCAGTGTGTGGTGCTCCAGCATATTTTATCCATCAGTGTGTGGTGCCCTAGCATGTCTTATCAATCACTTGGTGGTGCTCCAGCATGTCTTATCCGTCAGTACGTGGTGTTTTAGCCTGTCTTATCCATCAGTGTGTGGTGCTCTAGCATGTCTTATCCATCAGTGGGTGGTGCAAGAGCATGTCTTATCCATCAGTGGGTGGTGCTCTAGCATGTCTTGTCCATCAATGTGTGGTGCACCAGCATGTCTTGTCCATCAGTGTGTGGTGCCCTAGCATGGCTTGTCAATCACTTGGTGGTGCTCTGGCATGTCTTATCCGTCAGTGCGTGGTGTTTTAGCCTGTCTTATCCATCAGTTTGGGGTGCTCTAGCATGTCTTATCCATCAGTGGGTGGTGCAAGAGTATGTCTTTTCCATCAGTGCGTGGAGCTCTAGCAAGTCTT
This sequence comes from Ambystoma mexicanum, assembly GCF_040938575.1. NCBI lineage: Eukaryota > Metazoa > Chordata > Amphibia > Caudata > Ambystomatidae > Ambystoma > Ambystoma mexicanum. Next base: position 227,983,511 of record NC_090921.1, on the reverse strand, counting down.
TTCCATCAGTGTGTGCTGCTTTAGCATGTCTCATCCATCAGTGTTTGGTGCTCTAGCATGTCTTGTCCATCACTGGGTGGTTCTCTAGCATGTCTTATCCATCAGTGGGTGGTGCTCCAGCATCTCTTGTCCATCATTGTGTGGTGATCTAGCATGTCTTGTCCATCAGTGGGTGGTGCTCCAGCATGTCTTGTCCATCAATTGGTGGTGCTCTAGCGTGTCTTGTCCATCAGTGGGTGGTGCTCTAGCGTGTCTTGTCCATCAGTGGGTTGTGCTCCAGCATGTCTTGTACATCAGTGCATGGTGCTCTAGCATGTCTTATACATCAGTGGGTGGTGCTCCAGCATGTCTTATCAATCAGTTGGTGGTGCTCTAGAATGTCTTGTCCATCAGTGTGTGGTGCTCTAGCATGTCTTGTCAATCAGTTGGTGGTGCTCTAGCATTTCTTATCCATCAGTGCGTCGTGCTCTAACATGTCTTGTCCATCAGTGCTTGGTGCTGTAGCAAGTCTGGTCCATCAGTGGGTGCTGCTCTTGCGTGTCTTGTCCATCAGTGGGTGGTGCTCGAGCATGTCTTGTCCATCAGTGGGTGGTGCTCTAGCATTTCTTGTCCATCATGTGTGGCTGCTCTAACATGTCTTATCCATCAGTGTGTGGTGCTATAGCGTGTTTTGTCCAACAGTGGGTTGTGCTCCAGCGTATCTTATCCATCAGTGGGTCGTGCTGAAGCGTGTCTTATCCATCAGTGTGTGGTGCTCTAGCACGTCTTGTCCATCATGTGTGGCTGCTCTAGCATGTCTTATCCATCAGTGTGTGGTGCTCTAGCATGTTTATCTATCAGAGTGTGGTGCTCCAGCATATCTTATCCATCAGTGTGTGGTGCTCTAGCATGTCTTGTTCATCTGTGTGGTGCTCTAGCAAGTCTTCTCTATCATTGTGTTGTGCACTTGCATGTCTTGTCCATCAGTGTGTGGTTCTCTAGCAGGTCTTGTCCATCATGCGTGGCTGCTCTAGCATGTCTTGTCCATCAATGTGTGGTGCACCAGCATGTCTTGTCCATCAGTGTTTGGTGCCCTAGCATGTCTTATCAATCACTTGGTGGTGCTCCAGCATGTCTTATCCGTCAGTGCGTGGTGCTCTAGCATGTCTTGTCCATCAGTGTGTGGTGCTCTAGTAGTGTTATCCATCAGTATTCGGTGCTCTAGCATGTCTTATCAATCACTTGGTGGTGCTCTAGCATGTCTTGTCCATCAGTGTATGGCGCTCTAGCATTTCTTGTCCATCATGTGTGGCTGCTCTAGCATGTCTTGTCCATCAGTGGGTGGTGCAAAAGCATGTCTTGTCCATCAGTGCGTGGAGCTCTAGCAAGTCTTTTCCATCAGTGTGTGGTGCTTTAGCATGTCTCATCCATCAGTGTGTTGTGCTCTAGCATGTCTTGTCCATCACTGGGTGGTTCTCTAGCATGTCTTATCCATCAGTGGGTGGTGCTCCAGCATGTCTTGTCCATCAATTGGTGGTGCTCTAGCGTGTCTTGTCCATCAGTGGGTGGTAGTCTAGCGTGTCTTGTGCATCTGTGGGTGGTGCTCCAGCGTTTCTTATCCATCAGTGGGTGGTGCTCAAGCGTGTCTTATCCATCAGTGTGTGGTGCTCTAGCATGTCTTGTCCATCATGTGTGGTGCTCTAGCAAGTCTTCTCCATCATTGTGTTGTGCACTTGCATGTCTTGTCCATCAGTGTGTGGTGCTCTAGCATGTCTTGTCCATCATGTGTGGCTGCTCTAGCATGTCTTGTCCATCAATGTGTGGTGCACCAGCATGTCTTGTCCATCAGTGTTTGGTGCCTTAGCATGTCTTATCAATCACTTGGTGGTGCTCTAGCATGTCTTATCCGTCGGTGCGTGGTGCTCTAGCATGTCTTGTCCATCAGTGCATGGTGCTCTAGTAAGTCTTTTCCATCAGTATGTGGCTGCTCTAGCATGTCTTGTCCATCAGTGTGTGGTGCTCTAGCATGTCTTATCCGTCAGTGGGTGGTGCAAGAGCATGTCTTATCCATCAGTGGATGGTGCTCTAGCATGTCTTGTCCATCAATGTGTGGTGCACCAGCATGTCTTGTCCATCAGTGTGTGGTGCCCTACCATGTCTTGTCAATCACTTGGTGGTGCTCTAGCATGTCTTGTCCATCAGTGGGTGGTGCAAGAGCATGTCTTGTCCATCAGTGCGTGGAGCTCTAGTAAGTCTTTTCCATCAGTGTGTGGTGTTTTAGCATGTCTCATCCATCAGTGTGTGGTGCTCTAGCATGTCTTGTCCATCACTGGGTGGTTCTCTAGCATGTCTTATCCATCAGTGGGTGGTGCTCCAGCATCTCTTGTCCATCAATTGGTGGTGCTCTAGCATGTCTTTTCCATCAGTGGGTAGTGCTCTTGCGTGTCTTGTCCATCAGTGGGTGGTGCTCGAGCATGTCTTGTCCATCAGTGGGTGGTGCTCTAGCATTTCTTGACCATCAATAGGTGGTCCTCTAGCATGTCTTATCCATCATGTGTGGCTGCTCCAGCATGTCATATTCATCAGTGGGTGGTGCTCTAGCATGTCTTGTCCATCATGTGTGGCTGCTCTAACATGTCTTATCCATCAGTGTGTGGTGCTCTAGTGTGTCTTGTCCATCAGTGTATGGCGCTCTAGCATTTCTTGTCCATCATGTGTGGCTGCTCTAGCATGTCTTGTCCATCAGTGGGTGGTGCAAAAGCATGTCTTGTCCATCAGTGCGTGGAGCTCTAGCAAGTCTTTTCCATCAGTGTGTGGTGCTTTAGCATGTCTCATCCATCAGTGTGTTGTGCTCTAGCATGTCTTGTCCATCACTGGGTGGTTCTCTAGCATGTCTTATCCATCAGTGGGTGGTGCTCCAGCATGTCTTGTCCATCAATTGGTGGTGCTCTAGCGTGTCTTGTCCATCAGTGGGTGGTAGTCTAGCGTGTCTTGTGCATCTGTGGGTGGTGCTCCAGCGTTTCTTATCCATCAGTGGGTGGTGCTCAAGCGTGTCTTATCCATCAGTGTGTGGTGCTCTAGCATGTCTTGTCCATCATGTGTGGTGCTCTAGCAAGTCTTCTCCATCATTGTGTTGTGCACTTGCATGTCTTGTCCATCAGTGTGTGGTGCTCTAGCATGTCTTGTCCATCATGTGTGGCTGCTCTAGCATGTCTTGTCCATCAATGTGTGGTGCACCAGCATGTCTTGTCCATCAGTGTTTGGTGCCTTAGCATGTCTTATCAATCACTTGGTGGTGCTCTAGCATGTCTTATCCGTCGGTGCGTGGTGCTCTAGCATGTCTTGTCCATCAGTGCATGGTGCTCTAGTAAGTCTTTTCCATCAGTATGTGGCTGCTCTAGCATGTCTTGTCCATCAGTGTGTGGTGCTCTAGCATGTCTTATCCGTCAGTGGGTGGTGCAAGAGCATGTCTTATCCATCAGTGGATGGTGCTCTAGCATGTCTTGTCCATCAATGTGTGGTGCACCAGCATGTCTTGTCCATCAGTGTGTGGTGCCCTACCATGTCTTGTCAATCACTTGGTGGTGCTCTAGCATGTCTTGTCCATCAGTGGGTGGTGCAAGAGCATGTCTTGTCCATCAGTGCGTGGAGCTCTAGTAAGTCTTTTCCATCAGTGTGTGGTGTTTTAGCATGTCTCATCCATCAGTGTGTGGTGCTCTAGCATGTCTTGTCCATCACTGGGTGGTTCTCTAGCATGTCTTATCCATCAGTGGGTGGTGCTCCAGCATCTCTTGTCCATCAATTGGTGGTGCTCTAGCATGTCTTTTCCATCAGTGGGTAGTGCTCTTGCGTGTCTTGTCCATCAGTGGGTGGTGCTCGAGCATGTCTTGTCCATCAGTGGGTGGTGCTCTAGCATTTCTTGACCATCAATAGGTGGTCCTCTAGCATGTCTTATCCATCATGTGTGGCTGCTCCAGCATGTCATATTCATCAGTGGGTGGTGCTCTAGCATGTCTTGTCCATCATGTGTGGCTGCTCTAACATGTCTTATCCATCAGTGTGTGGTGCTCTAGTGTGTCTTGTCCATCAGTGGGTGGTGCTCCAGCGTGTCTTATCCATCAGTGGGTGGTGCTCAAGCGTGTCTTATCCATCAGTGTGTGGTGCTCTAGCAAGTCTTGTCCATCATGTGTGGCTGCTCTAGCATGTCTTATCCATCAGTGTGTGGTGCTCTAGCATGTTTATCTATCAGTGTGTGATGCTCCACGATATCTTATCCATCAGTATGTGGTGCTCTAGCATGTCTTGTTCATCTGTATGGTGCTCTAGGCAGTCTTCTCCATCATTGTGTTGTGCACTTGCATGTCTTGTCCAACAGTGTGTGGTGCTCTAGCATGTCTTGTCCATCATGTGTGGATGCTCTAGCATGTCTTGTGTATCAATGTGCGGTGCACCAGCATGTCTTGTCCATCAGTGTTTGGTGCCCTAGCATGTCTTATCAATCACTTGGTGGTGCTCTAGCATGTCTTATCCGTCAGTGCGTGGTGCTTTGGCATGTCTTGTCCATCATTGCGTGGTGCTCTAGTAAGTCTTATCCATCAGTATGCGGTGCACTAGCATGTCTTATCAATCACTTGGTGGTGCTCTAGCATGTCTTGTCCATCAGTGTGTGGTGCTCTAGCATGTCTTGTCCATCATGTGTGGCTGCTCTAGCATGTCTTATCCATCAGTGTGTGGTGCCCTAGCATGTCTTATCAATCACTTGGTGGTGCTCTAGCATGTCTTATCCATCAGTATGTGGTGTTTTAGCCTGTCTTATCATTGTGTGGTGATCTAGCATATCTTGTCCATCAGTGGGTGGTGCTCCAGCATGTCTTGTCCATCAATTTGTGGTGCTCTAGCGTGTCTTGTCCATCAGTGGGTGGTAGTTTAGCGTGTCTTGTCCATCAGTGGGTGGTGCTCCAGTGTGTCTTATCCATCAGTGGGAGGTGCTAAAGCGTGTCTTATCCATCAGTGTGTGGTGCTCTAGCATGTCTTGTCCATCATGTGTGGCTGCTCTAGCATATCTTATCCATCAGTGTGTGGTGCTCTAGCATGTTTATCTATCAGTGTGTGGTGCTCCAGCATATTTTATCCATCAGTGTGTGGTGCTCTAGCATGTCTTGTCCATCATGTGTGGCTGCTCTAGCATGTCTTGTCCATCAGTGTGTGGTGCCCTAGCATGTCTTATCAATCACTTGGTGGTGCTCTAGCATGTCTTATCCGTCAGTACGTGGTGTTTTAGCCTGTCTTATCCATCAGTGTGCGGTGCTCTAGCATGTCTTATCCATCAGTGGGTGTTGCAAGAGCATGTCTTATCCATCAGTGGGTGGTGCTCTAGCATGTCTTGTCCATCAATGTGTGGTGCACCAGCATGTCTTGTCCATCAGTGTGTGGTGCCCTAGCATGTCTTGTCAATCACTTGGTGGTGCTCTGGCATGTCTTATCCGTCAGTGCGTGGTGTTTTAGCCTGTTTTATCCATCAGTTTGGGGTGCTCCAGCATGTCTTATCCATCAGTGGGTGGTGCAAGAGTATGTCTTTTCCATCAGTGCGTGGAGCTCTAGCAAGTCTTTTCCATCAGTGTGTGCTGCTTTAGCATGTCTCATCCATCAGTGTGTGGTGCTCTAGCATGTCTTGTCCATCACTGGGTGGTTCTCTAGCATGTCTTATCCATCAGTGGGTGGTGCTGAAGCGTGTCTTATCCATCAGTGTGTGGTGCTCTAGCACGTCTTGTCCATCATGTATGGCTGCTCTAGCATGTCTTATCCATCAGTGTGTGGTGCTCTAGCATGTTTATCTATCAGAGTGTGGCGCTCCAGCATATCTTATCCATCAGTGTGTGGTGCTCTAGCATGTCTTGTTCATCTGTGTGGTGCTCTAGCAAGTCTTCTCCATCATTGTGTTGTGCACTTGCATGTCTTGTCCATCAGTGTGTGGTGCTCTAGCATGTCTTGTCCATCATGTGTGGCTGCTCTAGCATGTCTTGTCCATCAATATGTGGTGCACCAGCATGTCTTGTCCATCAGTGTTTGGTGCCCTAGCATGTCTTATCAATCACTTGGTGGTGCTCCAGCATGTCTTATCCGTCAGTGCGTGGTGCTCTAGCATGTCTTGTCCATCAGTGTGTGGTGCTCTAGTAAGTGTTATCCATCAGTATTCGGTGCCCTAACATGTCTTATCAATCACTTGGTGGTGCTCTAGCATGTCTTGTCCATCAGTGTGTGGTGCTCTAGCATGTCTTGTCCATCATGTTTGGCTGCTCTAGCATGTCTTTTCCATCAGTGGGTGGTGCAAGAGCATGTCTTGTCCATCAGTGCGTGGAGCTCTAGCAAGTCTTTTCCATCAGTGTGTGGTGCTTTAGCATGTCTCATCCATCAGTGTGTGGTGCTCTAGCATGTCTTGTCCATCACTGGGTGGTTCTCTAGCATGTCTTATCCATCAGTGGGTGGTGCTCCAGCATGTCTTGTCCATCATTGTGTGGTGATCTAGCATGTCTTGTCCATCAGTGGGTGGTGCTCCAGCATGTCTTGTCCATCAATTGGTGGGGCTCTAGCGTGTCTTGTCCATCAGTGGGTGGTAGTCTAGCATGTCTTGTCCATCAGTGGGTGGTGCTCAAGCATGTCTTATCCATCAGTGTGTGGTGCTCTAGCATGTCTTGTCCATCATGTGTGGTGCTCTAGCAAGTCTTCTCCATCATTGTGTTGTGCACTTGCATGTCTTGTCCATTAGTGTGTGGTGCCCTAGCATGTCTTATCAATCACTTGGTGGTGCTCTAGCATGTCTTATCCATCAGTGCGTGGTGCTCTAGCATGTCTTATCCATCATTATGCGGTGCTCTAGCATGTCTTATCAATCACTTGGTGGTGCTCTAGCATGTCTTGTCCATCAGTGTGTGGTGCTCTAGCATTTCTTGTCCATCATGTGCGGCTGCTCTAGCATGTCTTGTCCATCATGTGTGGCTGCTCTAGCATGTCTTGTCCATCAGTGTGTGGTGCCCTAGCATTTCTTATCAATCACTTGGTGGTGCTCTAGCATGTCTTATCCGTCAGTATGTGGTGTTTTAGCCTGTCTTATCCATCAGTGTGGGGTGCTCTAGCATGTCTTATCCATCAGTGGGTGGTGCAAGAGCATGTCTTATCCATTAGTGGATGGTGCTCTAGCATGTCTTGTCCATCAATGTGTGCTGCACCAGCATTTCTTGTCCATCAGTGTGTGGTGCCCTAGCATTTCTTGTCCATCAGTGTGTGGTGCCCTAGCATGTCTTGTCAATCACTTGGTGGTGCTCTAGCATATCTTATCTGTCAGTGCGTGGTGTTTTAGCCTGTCTTATCCATCAGTGGGTGGTGCAAGAGCATGTCTTGTCCATCAGTGCGTGGAGCTCTAGCAAGTCTTTTGCATCAGTGTGTGGTACTTTAGCATGTCTCATCCATCAGTGTGTGGTGCTCTAGCATGTCTTGTCCATCACTGGGTGGTTCTCTAGCATGTCTTATCCATCGGTGGGTGGTGCTCCAGCATCTCTTGTCCATCATTGTGTGGTGATCTAGCATGTCTTGTCCATCAGTGGGTAGTGCTCTTGCGTGTCTTGTCCATCAGTGGGTGGTGCTCGAGCATGTCTTGTCCATCAGTGGGTGGTGCTCTAGCATTTCTTGACCATCAATAGGTGGTCCTCCAGCATGTCATATTCATCAGTGGGTGGTGCTCAAGCGTGTCTTATCCATCAGTGTGTGGTGCTCTAGCAAGTCTTGTCCATCATGTGTGGCTGCTCTAGCATGTCTTATCCATCAGTGTGTGGTGCTCTAGCATGTTTATCTATCAGTGTGTGATGCTCCAGGATATCTTATCAATCAGTGTGTGGTGCTCTAGCATGTCTTGTTCATCTGTGTGGTGCTCTAGCAAGTCTTCTCCATCATTGTGTTGTGCACTTGCTTGTCTTGTCCATCAGTGTGTGGTGCTCTAGCATGTCTTGTCCATCATGTGTGGCTGCTCTAGCATGTCTTGTCCATCAATGTGCGGTGCACCAGCATGTCTTGTCCATCATTGTTTGGTGCCCTAGCATGTCTTATCAATCACTTGGTGGTGCTCTAGCATGTCTTATCCGTCAGTGCGTGGTGCTTTGGCATGTCTTGTCCATCAGTGCGTGGTGCTCTAGTAAGTCTTATCCATCAGTATGCGGTGCTCTAGCATGTCTTATCAATCACTTGGTGGTGCTCTAGCATGTCTTGTCCATCAGTGTGTGGTGCTCTAGCATGTCTTGTCCATCATGTGTGGCTGCTCTAGCATGTCTTATCCATCAGTGTGTGGTACCCTAGCATGTCTTATCAATCACTTGGTGGTGCTCTAGCATGTCTTATCCATCAGTATGTGGTGTTTTAGCCTGTCTTATTATTGTTTGGTGATCTAGCATGTCTTGTCCATAAGTGGGTGGTGCTCCAGCATGTCTTGTCCATCAATTCGTGGTACTCTAGCGTGTCTTGTCCAACAGTGGGTGGTAGTTTAGCGTGTCTTGCACATCAGTGGGTGGTGCTCCAGCGTGTCTTATCCATCAGTGGGTGGTGCTCAACCGTGTCTTAACCATTAGTAAGTGGTGCTCTAGCATGTCTTGTCCATCATGTTTGGCTGCTCTAGCATATCTTATCCATCAGTGTGTGGTACTCTAGCATGTTTATCTATCAGTGTGTGATGCTCCAGGATATCTTATCAATCAGTGTGTGGTGCTCTAGCATGTCTTGTTCATCTGTGTGGTGCTCTAGCAAGTCTTCTCCATCATTGTGTTGTGCACTTGCTTGTCTTGTCCATCAGTGTGTGGTGCTCTAGCATGTCTTGTCCATCATGTGTGGCTGCTCTAGCATGTCTTGTCCATCAATGTGCGGTGCACCAGCATGTCTTGTCCATCATTGTTTGGTGCCCTAGCATGTCTTATCAATCACTTGGTGGTGCTCTAGCATGTCTTATCCGTCAGTGCATGGTGCTTTGGCATGTCTTGTCCATCAGTGCGTGGTGCTCTAGTAAGTCTTATCCATCAGTATGCGGTGCTCTAGCATGTCTTATCAATCACTTGGTGGTGCTCTAGCATGTCTTGTCCATCAGTGTGTGGTGCTCTAGCATGTCTTGTCCATCATGTGTGGCTGCTGTAGCATGTCTTATCCATCAGTGTGTGGTACCCTAGCATGTCTTATCAATAACTTGGTGGTGCTCTAGCATGTCTTATCCATCAGTATGTGGTGTTTTAGCCTGTCTTATTATTGTGTGGTGATCTAGCATGTCTTGTCCATAAGTGGGTGGTGCTCCAGCATGTCTTGTCCATCAATTCGTGGTACTCTAGCGTGTCTTGTCCATCAGTGGGTGGTAGTTTAGCGTGTCTTGTACATCAGTGGGTGGTGCTCCAGCGTGTCTTATCCATCAGTGGGTGGTGCTCAACCGTGTCTTATCCATCAGTAAGTGGTGCTCTAGCATGTCTTGTCCATCATGTTTGGCTGCTCCAGCATATCTTATCCATCAGTGTGTGGTACTCTAGCATGTTTATCTATCAGTGTGTGGTGCTCCAGCATATCGTATCCATCAGTGTGTGGTGCTCTAGCATGTCTTGTTCATCTGTGTGGTGCTCTAGCAAGTCTTCTCCATCATTGTGTTGTGCACTTGCATGTCTTGTCCATCAGTGTGTGGTGCTCTACCATGTCTTGTCCATCATGTGTGGCTGCTCTAGCATGTCTTGTCCATCAATGTGTGGTGCACCAGCATGTCTTGTCCATCAGTGCGTGGTGCTCTAGTAAGTCTTATCCATCTTTATGCGGTGTTCTAGCATGTCTTATCAATCACTTGGTGGTGCTCTAGCATGTCTTGTCCATCAGTGTGTGGTGCTCTAGCATGTCTTGCCCATCATGTGTGGCTGCTCTAGCATGTCTTGTCTGTCAGTGTGTGGTGCCCTAGCATGTCTTATCAATCACTTGGTGGTGCTCTAGCATGTCTTATCCGTCAGTACGTTGTGTTTTAGCCTGTCTTATCCATCAGTGTGGGGTGCTCTAGCATGTCTTATCCATCAGTGGGTGGTGCAAGAGCATGTCTTATCCATCAGTGGGTGGTCCTCTAGCATGTCTTGTCCATCAATGTGTGGTGCACCAGCATGTCTTGTCCATCAGTGTGTGGTGCCATAGCATGTCTTGTCAATCACTTGGTGGTGCTCTAGCATGTCTTATCCGTCAGTGCGTGGTGTTTTAGCCTGTCTTATCCATCAGTGTGTGGTGCTCTAGCATGTCTTGTCCATCACTGGGTGGTTCTCTAGCATGTCTTATCCATCAGTGGGTGGTGCTCCAGCATCTCTTGTCCATCATTGTGTGGTGATCTAGCATGTCTTGTCCATCAGTGGGTGGTGCTCCAGCATGTCTTGTCCATCAGTTGGTGGTGCTCTAGCATGTCTTGTCCATCAGTGGGTTGTGCTCTAGCGTGTCTTGTCCATCAGTGGGTTGTGCTCCAGCATGTCTTGTACATCAGTGCATGGTTCTGTAGCATGTCTTATACATCAGTGGGTGGTGCTCCAGCATGTCAAATCAATCAGTTGGTGGTGCTCTAGAATGTCTTGTCCATCAGTGTGTGGTGCTCTAGCATGTCTTGTCAATCAGTTGGTAGTGCTCTAGCATTTCTTATCCATCAGTGCGTTGTGCTCTAACATGTCTTGTCCATCAGTGCTTGGTGCTGTAGCAAGTCTTGTCCATCAGTGGGTGCTGCTCTTGTGTGTCTTGTCCATCAGTGGGTGGTGCTCGAGCATGTCTTGTCCATCATGTGTGGCTGCTCTAGCATTTCTTGTCCATCAGTAGGTGGTTCTCTAGCATGTCTTATCCATCATGTGTGCCTGCTCCGGCATGTCTTATTCATCAGTGTGTGGTGCTCTAGCATGTCCTATCCATCTGTTTGTGGTGCTCCAGCATATCTTATCCATCTGTATGTGGTGCTCTAGCATGTCTTGTCCATCAGTGTGTGGTGCTCTAGCATTTCTTGTCCATCATGTGCGGCTGTTCTAGCATGTCTTGTCCATCATGTGTGGCTGCTCTACCATGTCTTGTCCATCAGTGTGTGGTGCCCTAGCATTTCTTATCAATCACTTGGTGGTGCTCTAGCATGTCTTATCCGTCAGTATGTGGTGTTTTAGCCTGTCTTATCCATCAGTGTGGGGTGCTCTAGCATGTCTTATCCATCAGTGGGTGGTGCAAGAGCATGTCTTATCCATCAGTGGATGGTGCTCTAGCATGTCTTGTCCATCAATGTGTGCTGCACTAGCATTTCTTGTCCATCAGTGTGTGGTGCCCTAGCATTTCTTGTCCATCAGTGTGTGGTGCCCTAGCATGTCTTGTCAATCACTTGGTGGTGCTCTAGCATATCTTATCCGTCAGTGCGTGGTGTTTTAGCCTGTCTTATCCATCAGTCTGGGGTGCTCTAGCATGTCTTATCCATCAGTGGGTGGTGCAAGAGCATGTCTTGTCCATCAGTGCGTGGAGCTCTAGCAAGTCTTTTGCATCAGTGTGTGGTACTTTAGCATGTCTCATCCATCAGTGTGTGGTGCTCTAGCATGTCTTGTCCATCACTGGGTGGTTCTCTAGCATGTCTTATCCATCAGTGGGTGGTGCTCCAGCATCTCTTGTCCATCATTGTGTGGTGATCTAGCATGTCTTGTCCATCAGTGGGTAGTGCTCTTGCGTGTCTTGTCCATCAGTGGGTGGTGCTCGAGCATGTCTTGTCCATCAGTGGGTGGTGCTCTAGCATTTCTTGACCATCAATAGGTGGTCCTCTAGCATGTCTTATCCATCATGTGTGGCTGCTCCAGCATGTCATATTCATCAGTGGGTGGTGCTCAAGCGTGTCTTATCCATCAGTGTGTGGTGCTCTAGCAAGTCTTGTCCATCATGTGTGGCTGCTCTAGCATGTCTTATCCATCAGTGTGTGGTGCTCTAGCATGTTTATCTATCAGTGTGTGATGCTCCAGGATATCTTATCAATCAGTGTGTGGTGCTCTAGCATGTCTTGTTCATCTGTGTGGTGCTCTAGCAAGTCTTCTCCATCATTGTGTTGTGCACTTGCTTGTCTTGTCCATCAGTGTGTGGTGCTCTAGCATGTCTTGTCCATCATGTGTGGCTGCTCTAGCATGTCTTGTCCATCAATGTGCGGTGCACCAGCATGTCTTGTCCATCATTGTTTGGTGCCCTAGCATGTCTTATCAATCACTTGGTGGTGCTCTAGCATGTCTTATCCGTCAGTGCGTGGTGCTTTGGCATGTCTTGTCCATCAGTGCGTGGTGCTCTAATAAGTCTTATCCATCAGTATGCGGTGCTCTAGCATGTCTTATCAATCACTTGGTGGTGCTCTAGCATGTCTTGTCCATCAGTGTGTGGTGCTCTAGCATGTCTTGTCCATCATGTGTGGCTGCTCTAGCATGTCTTATCCATCAGTGTGTGGTACCTTAGCATGTCTTATCAATCACTTGGTGGTGCTCTAACATGTCTTATCCATCAGTATGTGGTGTTTTAGCCTGTTTTATTATTGTGTGGTGATCTAGCATGTCTTGTCCATAAGTGGGTGGTGCTCCAGCATGTCTTGTCCATCAATTCGTGGTACTCTAGCGTGTCTTGTCCATCAGTGGGTGGTAGTTTAGCGTGTCTTGTACATCAGTGGGTGGTGCTCCAGCGTGTTTTATCCATCAGTGGGTGGTGCTCAACCGTGTCTTATCCATCAGTAAGTGGTGCTCTAGCATGTCTTGTCCATCATGTTTGGCTGCTCTAGCATATCTTATCCATCAGTGTGTGGTACTCTAGCATGTTTATCTATCAGTGTGTGGTGCTCCAGCATATCTTATCCATCAGTATGTGGTGCTCTAGCATGTCTTGTTCATCTTTGTGGTGCTCTAGCAAGTCTTCTCCATCATTGTGTTGTGCACTTGCATGTCTTGTCCATCAGTGTGTGGTGCTCTACCATGTCTTGTCCATCATGTGTGGCTGCTCTAGCATGTCTTGTCCATCAATGTGTGGTGCACCAGCATGTCTTGTCCATCAGTGCGTGGTGCTCTAGTAAGTCTTATCCATCTTTATGCGGTGTTCTAGCATGTCTTATCAATCACTTGGTGGTGCTCTAGCATGTCTTGTCCATCAGTGTGTGGTGCTCTAGCATGTCTTGTCCATCATGTGTGGCTGCTCTAGCATGTCTTGTCTGTCAGTGTGTGGTGCCCTAGCATGTCTTATCAATCACTTGGTGGTGCTCTAGCATGTCTTATCCGTCAGTACGTTGTGTTTTAGCCTGTCTTATCCATCAGTGTGGGGTGCTCTAGCATGTCTTATCCATCAGTGGGTGGTGCAAGAGCATGTCTTATCCATCAGTGGATGGTCCTCTAGCATGTCTTGTCCATCAATGTGTGGTGCACCAGCAAGTCTTGTCCATCATGTGTGGCTGCTCTAGCATGTCTTATCCATCAGTGTGTGGTGCTCTAGCATGTTTATCTATCAGTGTGTGATGCTCCAGGATATCTTATCAATCAGTGTGTGGTGCTCTAGCATGTCTTGTTCATCTGTGTGGTGCTCTAGCAAGTCTTCTCCATCATTGTGTTGTGCACTTGCTTGTCTTGTCCATCAGTGTGTGGTGCTCTAGCATGTCTTGTCCATCATGTGTGGCTGCTCTAGCATGTCTTATCCATCAATGTGCGGTGCACCAGCATGTCTTGTCCATCATTGTTTGGTGCCCTAGCATGTCTTATCAATCACTTGGTGGTGCTCTAGCATGTCTTATCCGTCAGTGTGTGGTGCTTTGGCATGTCTTGTCCATCAGTGCGTGGTGCTCTAATAAGTCTTATCCATCAGTATGCGGTGCTCTAGCATGTCTTATCAATCACTTGGTGGTGCTCTAGCATGTCTTGTCCATCAGTGTGTGGTGCTCTAGCATGTCTTGTCCATCATGTGTGGCTGCTCTAGCATGTCTTATCCATCAGTGTGTGGTACCTTAGCATGTCTTATCAATCACTTGGTGGTGCTCTAACATGTCTTATCCATCAGTATGTGGTGTTTTAGCCTGTTTTATTATTGTGTGGTGATCTAGCATGTCTTGTCCATAAGTGGGTGGTGCTCCAGCATGTCTTGTCCATCAATTCGTGGTACTCTAGCGTGTCTTGTCCATCAGTGGGTGGTAGTTTAGCGTGTCTTGTACATCAGTGGGTGGTGCTCCAGCGTGTCTTATCCATCAGTGGGTGGTGCTCAACCGTGTCTTATCCATCAGTAAGTGGTGCTCTAGCATGTCTTGTCCATCATGTTTGGCTGCTCTAGCATATCTTATCCATCAGTGTGTGGTACTCTAGCATGTTTATCTATCAGTGTGTGGTGCTCCAGCATATCTTATCCATCAGTGTGTGGTGCTCTAGCATGTCTTGTTCATCTTTGTGGTGCTCTAGCAAGTCTTCTCCATCATTGTGTTGTGCACTTGCATGTCTTGTCCATCAGTGTGTGGTGCTCTACCATGTCTTGTCCATCATGTGTGGCTGCTCTAGCATGTCTTGTCCATCAATGTGTGGTGCTCTAGCATGTCTTATCCGTCAGTACGTTGTGTTTTAGCCTGTCTTATCCATCAGTGTGGGGTGCTCTAGCATGTCTTATCCATCAGTGGGTGGTGCAAGAGCATGTCTTATCCATCAGTGGGTGGTCCTCTAGCATGTCTTGACCATCAATGTGTGGTGCACCAGCATGTCTTGTCCATCAGTGTGTGGTGCCATAGCATGTCTTGTCAATCACTTGGTGGTGCTCTAGCATGTCTTATCCGTCAGTGCGTGGTGTTTTAGCCTGTCTTATCCATCAGTTTGGGGTGCTCTAGCATGTCTTATCCATCAGTGCGTGGTGCAAGAGCATGTCTTGTCCATCAGTGCATGGAGCTCTAGCAAGTCTTTTCCATCAGTGTGTGGTGCTCTAGCATGTCTTGTCCATCACTGGGTGGTTCTCTAGCATGTCTTATCCATCAGTGGGTGGTGCTCCAGCATCTCTTGTCCATCATTGTGTGGTGATCTAGCATGTCTTGTCCATAAGTGGGTGGTGCTCCAGCATGTCTTGTCCATCAATTGGTGGTGCTCTAACATGTCTTGTCCATCAGTGGGTTGTGCTCTAGCGTGTCTTGTCCATCAGTGGGTTGTGCTCCAGCATGTCTTGTACATCAGTGCATGGTGCTGTAGCATGTCTTATACATCAGTGGGTGGTGCTCCAGCATGTCTCATCAATCAGTTGGTGGTGCTCTAGAATGTCTTGTCCATCAGTGTGTGGTGCTCTAGCATGTCTTGTCAATCAGTTGGTAGTGCTCTAGCATTTCTTATCCATCAGTGCGTTGTGCTCTAACATGTCTTGTCCATCAGTGCTTGGTGCTGTAGCAAGTCTTGTCCATCAGTGGGTGCTGCTCTTGTGTGTCTTGTCCATCAGTGGGTGGTGCTCGAGCATGTCTTGTCCATCATGTGTGGCTGCTCTAGCATTTCCTGTCCATCAGTAGGTGGTTCTCTAGCATGTCTTATCCATCATGTGTGCCTGCTCCGGCATGTCTTATTCATCAGTGGGTGGTGCTCTAGCATGTCTTTTCCATCATGTGTGGCTGCTCTAACATGTCTTATCCATCAGTGTGTGGTGCTCTAGCGTGTCTTGTCCATCAGTGGGTGGTGCTCCAGCGTGTCTTATCCATCAGTGGGTGGTGCTCAAGCGTGTCTTATCCATCAGTGTTTGGTGATCTAGCAAGTCTTGTCCATCATGTGTGGCTGCTCTAGCATGTCTTATCTATCGGTGTGTGGTGCTCTAGCATGTTTATCTATCAGTGTGTGGTGCTCCAGCATATCTTATCCATCAGTGTGTGGTGCTCTAGCATGTCTTGTTCATCTGTGTTGTTCTCTAGCAAGTCTTCTCCATCATTGTGTTGTGCACTTGCATGTCTTGTCCATCAGTGTGTGGTGCTCTAGCATGTCTGGTCCATCATGTGTAGCTGCTCTAGCATGTCTTGTCCATCAATGTGTGGTGCACCAGCATGTCTTGTCCATCAGTGGTTGGTGCCATAGCATGTCTTATGAATCACTTGGTGGTGCTCTAGCATGTCTTATCCGTCAGTGTGTGGTGCTCTAGCATGTCTTGTCCATCAGTGCGTGGTGCTCTAGTAAGTCTTATCCATCTTTATGCGGTGCTCTAGCATGTCTTATAAATCACTTGGTGGTGCACTAGCATGTCTTGTCCATCAGTGTGTGGTGCTCTAGCATGTCTTGTCCATCATGTGTGGCTGCTCTAGCATGTCTTGTCCATCAGTGTGTGGTGCCCTAGCATGTCTTATCAATCACTTGGTGGTGCTCTAGCAAGTCTTATCCGTCAGTATGTCATGTTTTAGCCTGTCTTATCCATCAGTGTGGGGTGCTCTAGCATGTCTTATCCATCAGTGGATGGTGCAAGAACATGTCTTATCCATCAGTGGGTGGTGCTCTAGCATGTCTTGTCCATCAATGTGTGGTGCACCAGCATGTCTTGTCCATCAGTGTGTGGTGCCCTAGCATGTCTTGTCAATCACTTGGTGGTGCTCTTGCATGTCTTATCCGTCAGTGCGTGGTGTTTTAGCCTGTCTTATCCATCAGTTTGGGGTGCTCTAGCATGTCTTATCCATCAGTGGGTGGTGCATGAGCATGTCTTGTCCATCAGTGCGTGGAACTCTAGCAAGTCTTTTCCATCAGTGTGTGGTGCTTTGGCATGTCTCATCCATCAGTATTTGGTGCTCTAGCATGTCTTGCCCATCACTGGGTGGTTCTCTAGCATGTCTTATCCATCAGTGGGTGGTGCTCCAGCATCTCTTGTCCATCATTGTGTGGTGATCTAGCATGTCTTGTCCATCAGTGGTTGGTGCTCCAGCATGTCTTGTCCATCAATTGGTGGTGCTCTAGTGTGTCTTGTCCATCAGTGGGTGGTGCTCTGGTGTGTCTTTTCCATCAGTGGGTTGTGCTCCAGCATGTCTTGTACATCAGTGCATGGTGCTCTAGCATGTCTTATACATCAGTGGGTGGTGCTCCAGCATGTCTTATCAATCAGTTGGTGGTGCTCTAGAACGTCTTGTCCATCAGTGTGTGGTGCTCTAGCATGTCTTGTCAATCAGTTGGTGGTGCTCTAGCATTTCTTATCCATCAGTGCGTCGTGCTCTAACATGTCTTGTCCATCAGTGGGTGGTGCTCCAGCGTATCTTATCCATCAGTGGGTGGTGCTGAAAAGTGTCTTATCCATCAGTGTGTGGTGCTGTAGCAAGTCTTGTCCATCAGTGGGTGCTGCTCTTGCGTGTCTTGTCCATCAGTGGGTGGTGCTCGAGCATGTCTTGTCCATCAGTGGGTGGTGCTCTAGCATTTCTTGTCCATCATGTGTGGCTGCTCTAACATGTCTTATCCATCAGTGTGTGGTGCTCTAGCGTGTCTTGTCCATCAGTGGGTGGTGCTCCAGCGTATCTTATCCATCAGTGGGTGGTGCTGAAGAGTGTCTTATCCATCAGTGTGTGGTGCTCTAGCACGTCTTGTCCATCATGTGTGGCTGCTCTAGCATGTCTTATCCATCAGTGTGTGGTGCTCTAGCATGTTTATCTATCAGAGTGTGGTGCTCCAGCATATCTTATCCATCAGTGTGTGGCGCTCTAGCATGTCTTGTTCATCTGTGTGTGGTGCTCTAGCATGTCTTGTCCATCATGTGTGGCTGCTCTAGCATGTATTGTCCATCAATGTGTGGTGCACCAGCATGTCTTGTCCATCAGTGTTTGCTGCCCTAGCATGTCTTATCAATCACTTGTGATGCTCCAGCATGTCTTATCCGTCAGTGCGTGGTGCTCTAGCATGTCTTGCCCATCAGTGCGTGGTGCTCTAGTAAGTGTTATCCATCAGTATTTGGTGCTCTCGCATGTCTTATCAATCACTTGGTGGTGCTCTACCATGTCTTGTCCATCAGTGTGTGGTGCTCTAGCATGTCTTGTCCATCATGTGTGGCTGCTCTAGCATGTCTTGTCCATCAGTGGGTGGTGCAAGAGCATGTCTTGTCCATCAGTGCGTGGAGCTCTAGCAAGTCTTTTCCATCAGTGTGTGGTGCTTTAGCATGTCTCATCCATCAGTGTGTGGTGTTCTAGCATGCCTTGTCCATCACTGGGTGGTTCTCTAGCATGTCTTATCCTTCAGTGGGTGGTGCTCCAGCATGTCTTGTCCATCATTGTGTGGTGATCTAGCATGTCTTGTCCATCAGTGGGTGGTGCTCCAGCATGTCTTGTCCATCAATTGGTGGTGCTCTAGCGTGTCTTGTCCATCAGTGGGTGGAAGTCTAGCGTGTCTTGTCCATCAGTGGGTTGTGCTCCAGTGTGTCTTATCCATCAGTGGGTGGTGCTCAATCGTGTCTTTTCCATCAGTGTGTGGTGCTCTAGCATGTCTTGTCCATCAGTGTGTGGTGCTCTAGCATGTCTTGTCCATCATGTGTGGCTGCTCTAGCATGTCTTGTCCATCAATGTGTGGTGCACCAGCATGTCTTGTCCATCAGTGTTTGGTGCTCTAGCATGTGTTATCAATCACTTGGTGGTGCTCTAGCATGTCTTATCCGTCAGTGCGTGGTGCTCTAGCATGTCTTGTCCATCAGTGCATGGTGCTCTAGTAAGTCTTATCCATCAGTATGTGGTGCTCTAGCATGTCTTATCAATCACTTGGTGGTGCTCTCGCATGTCTTGTCCATCAGTGTGTGGTGCTCTAGCATTTCTTGTCCATCATGTGTGGCTGCTCAAGCATGTCTTGTCCATCAGTGTGTGGTGCCCTAGCATGTCTTATCAATCACTTGGTGGTGCTCGAGCATGTCTTATCCGTCAGTACGTCATGTTTTAGCCTGTCTTATCCATCAGTGTGGGGTGCTCTAGCATGTCTTATCCATCAGTGGGTGGTGCAAGAGCATGTCTTATCCATCAGTGGATGGTGCTCTAGCATGTCTTGTCCATCAATGTGTGGTGCACCAGCATGTCTTGTCCATCAGTGTGTGGTGCCCTAGCATGTCTTGTCAATCACTTGGTGGTGCTCTAACATATCTTATCCGTCAATGTGTGGTGTTTTAGCCTGTCTTATCCATCAGTTTGGGGTGCTCTAGCATGTCTTATCCATCAGTGGGTGGTGCAAGAGCATGTCTTTTCCATCAGTGCGTGGAGCTCTAGCAAGTCTTTTCCATCAGTGTGTGGTGCTTTAGCATGTCTCATCCATCAGTGTGTGGTGCTCTAGCATGTCTTGTCCATCACTGGGTGGTTCTCTAGCATGTCTTATCCATCAGTGGGTGGTGCTCCAGCATCTCTTGTCCATCATTGTGTGGTGATCTAGCATGTCTTGTCCATCAGTGGGTAGTGCTCTTGCTTGTCTTGTCCATCAGTGGGTGGTGCTCGAGCATGTCTTGTCCATCAGTGGGTGGTGCTCGAGCATGTCTTGTCCATCAGTGGGTGGTGCTCTAGCATTTCTTGACAATCAATAGGTGGTCCTCTAGCATGTCTTATCCATCATGTGTGGCTGCTCCAGCATGTCATATCCATCAGTCGGTGGTGCTCTAGCATGTCTTGTCCATCATGTGTGGCTGCTCTAACATGTCTTATCCATCAGTGTGTGGTGCTCTAGCGTGTCTTGTGCATCAGTGGGTGGTGCTCCAGCGTGTCTTATCCATCAGTGGGTGGTGCTCAAGCATGTCTTATCCATCAGTGTGTGGTGCTCTAGCAAGTCTTGTCCATCATGTGTGGCTGCTCTAGCATGTCTTATCCATCAGTGTGTGGTGCTTTAGCATGTTTATCTATCAGTGTGTGATGCTCCACGATATCTTATCCATCAGTGTGTGGTGATCTAGCATGTCTTGTTCATCTGTGTGGTGCTCTAGCAAGTCTTCTCCATCATTGTGTTGTGCACTTGCATGTCTTGTCCATCAGTGTGTGGTGCTCTAGCATGTCTTTTCCATCATGTGTGGCTGCTCTAGCATGTCTTGTCCACCAATGTGCGGTGCACCAGCATGTCTTATCCATCAGTATTTGGTGCCCTAGCATGTCTTATCAATCACTTGGTGGTGCTCAAGCATGTCTTATCCGTCAGTGCGTGGTGCTTTGGCATGTCTTGTCCATCAGTGCGTGGTGCTCTAGTAAGTCTTATCCATCAGTATGCGGTGCTCTAGCATGTCTTATCAATCACTTGGTGGTGCTCTAGCATGTCTTGTCCATCAGTGTGTGGTGCTCTAGCATGTCTTGTCCATCATGTGTGGCTACTCTAGCATGTCTTATCCATCAGTGTGTGGTGCCCTAGCATGTTTTATCAATCACTTGTTGGTGCTCTAGCATTTCTTATCCATCAGTATGTGGTGTTTTAGCCTGTCTTATCATTGTGTGGTGATCTAGCATGTCTTGTCCATCAGTGGGTGATACTCCAGCATGTCTTGTCCATCAATTTGTGGTGCTCTAGCGTGTCTTGTCCATCAGTGGGTGGTAGTTTAGCGTTTCTTGTCCATCAGTGGGTGGTGCTCCAGTGTGTCTTATCCATCAGTGGGTGGTGCTCAAGAGTGTCTTATCCATCAGTGTGTGGTGCTCTAGCATGTCTTGTCCATCATGTGTGGCTGCTCTAGCATATCTTATCCATCAGTGTGTGGTGCTCTAGCATGTTTATCTATCAGTGTGTGGTGCTCCAGCATATGTTATCCATCAGTGTGTGGTGCTCTAGCATGTCTTGTCCATCAGTGTGTGGTGCTCTAGCATGTCTTGTCCATCATGTGTGGCTACTCTAGCATGTCCTATCCATCAGTGTGTGGTGCCCTAGCATGTCTTATCAATCACTTGTTGGTGCTCTAGCATTTCTTATCCATCAGTATGTGGTGTTTTAGCCTGTCTTATCATTGTGTGGTGATCTAGCATGTCTTGTCCATCAGTGGGTGGTACTCCAGCATGTCTTGTCCATCAATTTGTGGTGCTCTAGCATGTCTTGTCCATCATGTGTGGCTACTCTAGCATGTCTTATCCATCAGTGTGTGGTGCCCTAGCATGTCTTATCAATCACTTGTTGGTGCTCTAGCATTTCTTATCCATCAGTATGTGGTGCTTTAGCCTGTCTTATCATTGTGTGGTGATCTAGCATGTCTTGTCCATCAGTGGGTGGTACTCCAGCATGTCTTATCAATCACTTGGTGGTGCTCGAGCATGTCTTATCCGTCAGTACGTCGTGTTTTAGCCTGTCTTATCCATCAGTGTGGGGTGCTCTAGCATGTCTTATCCATCAGTGGGTGGTGCAAGAGCATGTCTTATCCATCAGTGGATGGTGCTCTAGCATGTCTTGTCCATCAATGTGTGGTGCACCAGCATGTCTTGTCCATCAGTGTGTGGTGCCCTAGCATGTCTTGTCAATCACTTGGTGGTGCTCTAGCATATCTTATCCGTCAATGTGTGGTGTTTTAGCCTGTCTTATCCATCAGTTTGGGGTGCTCTAGCATGTCTTATCCATCAGTGGGTGGTGCAAGAGCATGTCTTGTCCATCAGTGAGTGGAGCTCTAGCAAGTCTTTTCCATCAGTGTGTGGTGCTTTAGCATGTCTCATCCATCAGTGTGTGGTGCTCTAGCATGTCTTGTCCATCACTGGGTGGTTCTCTAGCATGTCTTATCCATCGGTGGGTGGTGCTCCAGCATCTCTTGTCCATCATTGTGTGGTGATCTAGCATGTCTTGTCCATCAGTGGGTACTGCTCTTGCGTGTCTTGTCCATCAGTGGGTGGTGCTCGAGCATGTCTTGTCCATCAGTGGGTGGTGCTCGAGCATGTCTTGTCCATCAGTGGGTGGTGCTCTAGCATTTCTTGACAATCAATAGGTGGTCCTCTAGCATGTCTTATCCATCATGTGTGGCTGCTCCAGCATGTCATATCCATCAGTCGGTGGTGCTCTAGCATGTCTTGTCCATCATGTGTGGCTGCTCTAACATGTCTTATCCATCAGTGTGTGGTGCTCTAGCGTGTCTTGTGCATCAGTGGGTGGTGCTCCAGCGTGTCTTATCCATCAGTAGGTGGTGCTCAAGCGTGTCTTATCCATCAGTGTGTGGTGCTCTAGCAAGTCTTGTCCATCATGTGTGGCTGCTCTAGCATGTCTTATCCATCAGTGTGTGGTGCTTTAGCATGTTTATCTATCAGTGTGTGATGCTCCACGATATCTTATCCATCAGTGTGTGGTGATCTAGCATGTCTTGTTCATCTGTGTGGTGCTCTAGCAAGTCTTCTCCATCATTGTGTTGTGCACTTGCATGTCTTGTCCATCAGTGTGTGGTGCTCTAGCATGTCTTGTCCATCATGTGTGGCTGCTCTAGCATGTCTTGTCCATCAATGTGCGGTGCACCAGCATGTCTTATCCATCAGTGTTTGGTGCCCTAGCATGTCTTATCAATCACTTGGTGGTGCTCAAGCATGTCTTATCCGTCAGTGCGTGGTGCTTTGGCATGTCTTGTCCATCAGTGCGTGGTGCTCTAGTAAGTCTTATCCATCAGTATGCGGTGCTCTAGCATGTCTTATCAATCACTTGGTGGTGCTCTAGCATGTCTTGTCCATCAGTGTGTGGCGCTCTAGCATGTCTTGTCCATCATGTGTGGCTACTCTAGCATGTCTTATCCATCAGTGTGTGGTGCCCTAGCATGTCTTATCAATCACTTGTTGGTGCTCTAGCATTTCTTATCCATCAGTATGTGGTGTTTTAGCCTGTCTTATCATTGTGTGGTGATCTAGCATGTCTTGTCCATCAGTGGGTGGTACTCCAGCATGTCTTGTCCATCAATTTGTGGTGCTCTAGCGTGTCTTGTCCATCAGTGGGTGGTAGTTTAGCGTGTCTTGTCCATCAGTGGGTGGTGCTACAGTGTGTCTTA
Organism: Ambystoma mexicanum; assembly: GCF_040938575.1. Classification (NCBI taxonomy): domain Eukaryota; kingdom Metazoa; phylum Chordata; class Amphibia; order Caudata; family Ambystomatidae; genus Ambystoma; species Ambystoma mexicanum. The sequence continues at coordinate 227,960,615 of NC_090921.1, read as the reverse complement.
TCCATCAGTGGGTGGTGCTCAAGAGTGTCTTATCCATCAGTGTGTGGTGCTCTAGCATGTCTTGTCCATCATGTGTGGGTGCTCTAGCATATCTTATCCATCAGTGTGTGGTGCTCTAGCATGTTTATCTATCAGTTGTGGTGCTCCAGCATATTTTATCCATCAGTGTGTGGTGCTCTAGCATGTCTTGTCCATCAGTGTGTGGTGCTATAGCATGTCTTGTCCATCATGTGTGGCTACTCTAGCATGTCTTATCCATCAGTGTGTGGTGCCCTAGCATGTCTTATCAATCACTTGTTGGTGCTCTAGCATTTCTTATCCATCAGTATGTGGTGTTTTAGCCTGTCTTATCATTGTGTGGTGATCTAGCATGTCTTGTCCATCAGTGGGTGGTACTCCAGCATGTCTTGTCCATCCATTTGTGGTGCTCTAGTGTGTCTTGTCCATCAGTGGGTGGTAGTTTAGCGTTTCTTGTCCATCAGAGGGTGGTGCTCCAGTGTGTCTTATCCATCAGTGGGTGGTGCTCAAGCGTGTCTTATCCATCAGTGTGTGGTGCTCTAGCATGTCTTGTCCATCATGTGTGGCTGCTCTAGCATATCTTATCCATCAGTGTGTGGTGCTCTAGCATGTTTATCTATCAGTGTGTGGTGCTCCAGCATATTTTATCCATCAGTGTGTGGTGCTCTAGCATGTCTTGTCCATCATGTGTGGCTGCTCTAGCATGTCTTGTCCATCAGTGTGTGGTGCCCTAGCATGTCTTATCAATCACTTGGTGGTGCTCTAGCATGTCTTATCCATCAGTGTGCGGTGCTCTAGCATGTCCTATCCATCAGTGGGTGGTGCAAGAGCATGTCTTATCCATCAGTGGGTGGTGCTCTAGCATGTCTTGTCCATCAATGTGTGGTGCACCAGCATGTCTTGTCCATCAGTGTGTGGTGCCCTAGCATGTCTTGTCAATCACTTGGTGGTGCTCTGGCATGTCTTATCCGTCAGTGCGTGGTGTTTTAGCCTGTCTTATCCATCAGTTTGGGGTGCTCTAGCATGTCTTATCCATCAGTGGGTGGTGCAAGAGTATGTCTTTTCCATCAGTGCGTGGAGCTCTAGCAAGTCTTTTCCATCAGTGTGTGCTGCTTTAGCATGTCTCATCCATCAGTGTGTGGTGCTCTAGCATGTCTTGTCCATCACTGGGTGGTTCTCTAGCATGTCTTATCCATCAGTGGGTGGTGCTCCAGCATCTCTTGTCCATCATTGTGTGGTGATCTAGCATGTCTTGTCCATCAGTGGGTGGTGCTCCAGCATGTCTTGTCCATCAATTGGTGGTGCTCTAGCGTGTCTTGTCCATCAGTGGGTGGTGCTCTAGCGTTTCTTGTCCATCAGTGGGTTGTGCTCCAGCATGTCTTGTACATCAGTGCATGGTGCTGTAGCATGTCTTATACATCAGTGGGTGGTGCTCCAGCATGTCTTATCAATCAGTTGGTGGTGCTCTAGAATGTCTTGTCCATCAGTGTGTGGTGCTCTAGCATGTCCTGTCAATCAGTTGATGGTGCTCTAGCATTTCTTATCCATCAGTGTGTTGTGATCTAACATGTCTTGTCCATCAGTGCTTGGTTCTGTAGCAAGTCTTGTCCATCAGTGGGTGCTGCTCTTGCGTGTCTTGTCCATCAGTGGGTGGTGCTCGAGCATGTCTTGTCCATCATGTGTGGCTGCTCTAGCATTTGTTGTCCATCAGTAGGTGGTTCTCTAGCATGTCTTATCCATCATGTGTGGCTGCTCCAGCATGTCTTATTCATCAGTGGGTGGTGCTCTAGCATGTCTTGTCCATCAATGTGTGGTGCACCAGCATGTCTTGTCCATCAGTGTGTGGTGCCCTACCATGTCTTGTCAATCACTTGGTGGTGCTCTAGCATGTCTTGTCCATCAGTGGGTGGTGCAAGAGCATGTCTTGTCCATCAGTGCGTGGAGCTCTAGTAAGTCTTTTCCATCAGTGTGTGGTGTTTTAGCATGTCTCATCCATCAGTGTGTGGTGCTCTAGCATGTCTTGTCCATCACTGGGTGGTTCTCTAGCATGTCTTATCCATCAGTGGGTGGTGCTCCAGCATCTCTTGTCCATCAATTGGTGGTGCTCTAGCATGTCTTTTCCATCAGTGGGTAGTGCTCTTGCGTGTCTTGTCCATCAGTGGGTGGTGCTCGAGCATGTCTTGTCCATCAGTGGGTGGTGCTCTAGCATTTCTTGACCATCAATAGGTGGTCCTCTAGCATGTCTTATCCATCATGTGTGGCTGCTCCAGCATGTCATATTCATCAGTGGGTGGTGCTCTAGCATGTCTTGTCCATCATGTGTGGCTGCTCTAACATGTCTTATCCATCAGTGTGTGGTGCTCTAGTGTGTCTTGTCCATCAGTGGGTGGTGCTCCAGCGTGTCTTATCCATCAGTGGGTGGTGCTCAAGCGTGTCTTATCCATCAGTGTGTGGTGCTCTAGCAAGTCTTGTCCATCATGTGTGGCTGCTCTAGCATGTCTTATCCATCAGTGTGTGGTGCTCTAGCATGTTTATCTATCAGTGTGTGATGCTCCACGATATCTTATCCATCAGTATGTGGTGCTCTAGCATGTCTTGTTCATCTGTATGGTGCTCTAGGCAGTCTTCTCCATCATTGTGTTGTGCACTTGCATGTCTTGTCCAACAGTGTGTGGTGCTCTAGCATGTCTTGTCCATCATGTGTGGATGCTCTAGCATGTCTTGTGTATCAATGTGCGGTGCACCAGCATGTCTTGTCCATCAGTGTTTGGTGCCCTAGCATGTCTTATCAATCACTTGGTGGTGCTCTAGCATGTCTTATCCGTCAGTGCGTGGTGCTTTGGCATGTCTTGTCCATCATTGCGTGGTGCTCTAGTAAGTCTTATCCATCAGTATGCGGTGCACTAGCATGTCTTATCAATCACTTGGTGGTGCTCTAGCATGTCTTGTCCATCAGTGTGTGGTGCTCTAGCATGTCTTGTCCATCATGTGTGGCTGCTCTAGCATGTCTTATCCATCAGTGTGTGGTGCCCTAGCATGTCTTATCAATCACTTGGTGGTGCTCTAGCATGTCTTATCCATCAGTATGTGGTGTTTTAGCCTGTCTTATCATTGTGTGGTGATCTAGCATATCTTGTCCATCAGTGGGTGGTGCTCCAGCATGTCTTGTCCATCAATTTGTGGTGCTCTAGCGTGTCTTGTCCATCAGTGGGTGGTAGTTTAGCGTGTCTTGTCCATCAGTGGGTGGTGCTCCAGTGTGTCTTATCCATCAGTGGGAGGTGCTAAAGCGTGTCTTATCCATCAGTGTGTGGTGCTCTAGCATGTCTTGTCCATCATGTGTGGCTGCTCTAGCATATCTTATCCATCAGTGTGTGGTGCTCTAGCATGTTTATCTATCAGTGTGTGGTGCTCCAGCATATTTTATCCATCAGTGTGTGGTGCTCTAGCATGTCTTGTCCATCATGTGTGGCTGCTCTAGCATGTCTTGTCCATCAGTGTGTGGTGCCCTAGCATGTCTTATCAATCACTTGGTGGTGCTCTAGCATGTCTTATCCGTCAGTACGTGGTGTTTTAGCCTGTCTTATCCATCAGTGTGCGGTGCTCTAGCATGTCTTATCCATCAGTGGGTGTTGCAAGAGCATGTCTTATCCATCAGTGTGTGGTGCTCTAGCATGTTTATCTATCAGTGTGTGGTGCTCCAGCATATTTTATCCATCAGTGTGTGGTGCCCTAGCATATCTTATCAATCACTTGGTGGTGCTCCAGCATGTCTTATCCGTCAGTACGTGGTGTTTTAGCCTGTCTTATCCATCAGTGTGTGGTGCTCTAGCATGTCTTATCCATCAGTGGGTGGTGCAAGAGCATGTCTTATCCATCAGTGGGTGGTGCTCTAGCATGTCTTGTCCATCAATGTGTGGTGCACCAGCATGTCTTGTCCATCAGTGTGTGGTGCCCTAGCATGGCTTGTCAATCACTTGGTGGTGCTCTGGCATGTCTTATCCGTCAGTGCGTGGTGTTTTAGCCTGTCTTATCCATCAGTTTGGGGTGCTCTAGCATGTCTTATCCATCAGTGGGTGGTGCAAGAGTATGTCTTTTCCATCAGTGCGTGGAGCTCTAGCAAGTCTTTTCCATCAGTGTGTGCTGCTTTAGCATGTCTCATCCATCAGTGTTTGGTGCTCTAGCATGTCTTGTCCATCACTGGGTGGTTCTCTAGCATGTCTTATCCATCAGTGGGTGGTGCTCCAGCATCTCTTGTCCATCATTGTGTGGTGATCTAGCATGTCTTGTCCATCAGTGGGTGGTGCTCCAGCATGTCTTGTCCATCAATTGGTGGTGCTCTAGCGTGTCTTGTCCATCAGTGGGTGGTGCTCTAGCGTGTCTTGTCCATCAGTGGGTTGTGCTCCAGCATGTCTTGTACATCAGTGCATGGTGCTCTAGCATGTCTTATACATCAGTGGGTGGTGCTCCAGCATGTCTTATCAATCAGTTGGTGGTGCTCTAGAATGTCTTGTCCATCAGTGTGTGGTGCTCTAGCATGTCTTGTCAATCAGTTGGTGGTGCTCTAGCATTTCTTATCCATCAGTGCGTCGTGCTCTAACATGTCTTGTCCATCAGTGCTTGGTGCTGTAGCAAGTCTGGTCCATCAGTGGGTGCTGCTCTTGCGTGTCTTGTCCATCAGTGGGTGGTGCTCGAGCATGTCTTGTCCATCAGTGGGTGGTGCTCTAGCATTTCTTGTCCATCATGTGTGGCTGCTCTAACATGTCTTATCCATCAGTGTGTGGTGCTATAGCGTCTTTTGTCCAACAGTGGGTTGTGCTCCAGCGTATCTTATCCATCAGTGGGTCGTGCTGAAGCGTGTCTTATCCATCAGTGTGTGGTGCTCTAGCACGTCTTGTCCATCATGTGTGGCTGCTCTAGCATGTCTTATCCATCAGTGTGTGGTGCTCTAGCATGTTTATCTATCAGAGTGTGGTGCTCCAGCATATCTTATCCATCAGTGTGTGGTGCTCTAGCATGTCTTGTTCATCTGTGTGGTGCTCTAGCAAGTCTTCTCTATCATTGTGTTGTGCACTTGCATGTCTTGTCCATCAGTGTGTGGTTCTCTAGCAGGTCTTGTCCATCATGCGTGGCTGCTCTAGCATGTCTTGTCCATCAATGTGTGGTGCACCAGCATGTCTTGTCCATCAGTGTTTGGTGCCCTAGCATGTCTTATCAATCACTTGGTGGTGCTCCAGCATGTCTTATCCGTCAGTGCGTGGTGCTCTAGCATGTCTTGTCCATCAGTGTGTGGTGCTCTAGTAGTGTTATCCATCAGTATTCGGTGCTCTAGCATGTCTTATCAATCACTTGGTGGTGCTCTAGCATGTCTTGTCCATCAGTGTATGGCGCTCTAGCATTTCTTGTCCATCATGTGTGGCTGCTCTAGCATGTCTTGTCCATCAGTGGGTGGTGCAAAAGCATGTCTTGTCCATCAGTGCGTGGAGCTCTAGCAAGTCTTTTCCATCAGTGTGTGGTGCTTTAGCATGTCTCATCCATCAGTGTGTTGTGCTCTAGCATGTCTTGTCCATCACTGGGTGGTTCTCTAGCATGTCTTATCCATCAGTGGGTGGTGCTCCAGCATGTCTTGTCCATCAATTGGTGGTGCTCTAGCGTGTCTTGTCCATCAGTGGGTGGTAGTCTAGCGTGTCTTGTGCATCTGTGGGTGGTGCTCCAGCGTTTCTTATCCATCAGTGGGTGGTGCTCAAGCGTGTCTTATCCATCAGTGTGTGGTGCTCTAGCATGTCTTGTCCATCATGTGTGGCTGCTCTAGCATGTCTTGTCCATCAATGTGTGGTGCACCAGCATGTCTTGTCCATCAGTGTTTGGTGCCTTAGCATGTCTTATCAATCACTTGGTGGTGCTCTAGCATGTCTTATCCGTCGGTGCGTGGTGCTCTAGCATGTCTTGTCCATCAGTGCATGGTGCTCTAGTAAGTCTTTTCCATCAGTATGTGGCTGCTCTAGCATGTCTTGTCCATCAGTGTGTGGTGCTCTAGCATGTCTTATCCGTCAGTGGGTGGTGCAAGAGCATGTCTTATCCATCAGTGGATGGTGCTCTAGCATGTCTTGTCCATCAATGTGTGGTGCACCAGCATGTCTTGTCCATCAGTGTGTGGTGCCCTACCATGTCTTGTCAATCACTTGGTGGTGCTCTAGCATGTCTTGTCCATCAGTGGGTGGTGCAAGAGCATGTCTTGTCCATCAGTGCGTGGAGCTCTAGTAAGTCTTTTCCATCAGTGTGTGGTGTTTTAGCATGTCTCATCCATCAGTGTGTGGTGCTCTAGCATGTCTTGTCCATCACTGGGTGGTTCTCTAGCATGTCTTATCCATCAGTGGGTGGTGCTCCAGCATCTCTTGTCCATCAATTGGTGGTGCTCTAGCATGTCTTTTCCATCAGTGGGTAGTGCTCTTGCGTGTCTTGTCCATCAGTGGGTGGTGCTCGAGCATGTCTTGTCCATCAGTGGGTGGTGCTCTAGCATTTCTTGACCATCAATAGGTGGTCCTCTAGCATGTCTTATCCATCATGTGTGGCTGCTCCAGCATGTCATATTCATCAGTGGGTGGTGCTCTAGCATGTCTTGTCCATCATGTGTGGCTGCTCTAACATGTCTTATCCATCAGTGTGTGGTGCTCTAGTGTGTCTTGTCCATCAGTGGGTGGTGCTCCAGCGTGTCTTATCCATCAGTGGGTGGTGCTCAAGCGTGTCTTATCCATCAGTGTGTGGTGCTCTAGCAAGTCTTGTCCATCATGTGTGGCTGCTCTAGCATGTCTTATCCATCAGTGTGTGGTGCTCTAGCATGTTTATCTATCAGTGTGTGATGCTCCACGATATCTTATCCATCAGTATGTGGTGCTCTAGCATGTCTTGTTCATCTGTATGGTGCTCTAGGCAGTCTTCTCCATCATTGTGTTGTGCACTTGCATGTCTTGTCCAACAGTGTGTGGTGCTCTAGCATGTCTTGTCCATCATGTGTGGATGCTCTAGCATGTCTTGTGTATCAATGTGCGGTGCACCAGCATGTCTTGTCCATCAGTGTTTGGTGCCCTAGCATGTCTTATCAATCACTTGGTGGTGCTCTAGCATGTCTTATCCGTCAGTGCGTGGTGCTTTGGCATGTCTTGTCCATCATTGCGTGGTGCTCTAGTAAGTCTTATCCATCAGTATGCGGTGCACTAGCATGTCTTATCAATCACTTGGTGGTGCTCTAGCATGTCTTGTCCATCAGTGTGTGGTGCTCTAGCATGTCTTGTCCATCATGTGTGGCTGCTCTAGCATGTCTTATCCATCAGTGTGTGGTGCCCTAGCATGTCTTATCAATCACTTGGTGGTGCTCTAGCATGTCTTATCCATCAGTATGTGGTGTTTTAGCCTGTCTTATCATTGTGTGGTGATCTAGCATATCTTGTCCATCAGTGGGTGGTGCTCCAGCATGTCTTGTCCATCAATTTGTGGTGCTCTAGCGTGTCTTGTCCATCAGTGGGTGGTAGTTTAGCGTGTCTTGTCCATCAGTGGGTGGTGCTCCAGTGTGTCTTATCCATCAGTGGGAGGTGCTAAAGCGTGTCTTATCCATCAGTGTGTGGTGCTCTAGCATGTCTTGTCCATCATGTGTGGCTGCTCTAGCATATCTTATCCATCAGTGTGTGGTGCTCTAGCATGTTTATCTATCAGTGTGTGGTGCTCCAGCATATTTTATCCATCAGTGTGTGGTGCTCTAGCATGTCTTGTCCATCATGTGTGGCTGCTCTAGCATGTCTTGTCCATCAGTGTGTGGTGCCCTAGCATGTCTTATCAATCACTTGGTGGTGCTCTAGCATGTCTTATCCGTCAGTACGTGGTGTTTTAGCCTGTCTTATCCATCAGTGTGCGGTGCTCTAGCATGTCTTATCCATCAGTGGGTGTTGCAAGAGCATGTCTTATCCATCAGTGGGTGGTGCTCTAGCATGTCTTGTCCATCAATGTGTGGTGCACCAGCATGTCTTGTCCATCAGTGTGTGGTGCCCTAGCATGTCTTGTCAATCACTTGGTGGTGCTCTGGCATGTCTTATCCGTCAGTGCGTGGTGTTTTAGCCTGTTTTATCCATCAGTTTGGGGTGCTCCAGCATGTCTTATCCATCAGTGGGTGGTGCAAGAGTATGTCTTTTCCATCAGTGCGTGGAGCTCTAGCAAGTCTTTTCCATCAGTGTGTGCTGCTTTAGCATGTCTCATCCATCAGTGTGTGGTGCTCTAGCATGTCTTGTCCATCACTGGGTGGTTCTCTAGCATGTCTTATCCATCAGTGGGTGGTGCTGAAGCGTGTCTTATCCATCAGTGTGTGGTGCTCTAGCACGTCTTGTCCATCATGTATGGCTGCTCTAGCATGTCTTATCCATCAGTGTGTGGTGCTCTAGCATGTTTATCTATCAGAGTGTGGCGCTCCAGCATATCTTATCCATCAGTGTGTGGTGCTCTAGCATGTCTTGTTCATCTGTGTGGTGCTCTAGCAAGTCTTCTCCATCATTGTGTTGTGCACTTGCATGTCTTGTCCATCAGTGTGTGGTGCTCTAGCATGTCTTGTCCATCATGTGTGGCTGCTCTAGCATGTCTTGTCCATCAATATGTGGTGCACCAGCATGTCTTGTCCATCAGTGTTTGGTGCCCTAGCATGTCTTATCAATCACTTGGTGGTGCTCCAGCATGTCTTATCCGTCAGTGCGTGGTGCTCTAGCATGTCTTGTCCATCAGTGTGTGGTGCTCTAGTAAGTGTTATCCATCAGTATTCGGTGCCCTAACATGTCTTATCAATCACTTGGTGGTGCTCTAGCATGTCTTGTCCATCAGTGTGTGGTGCTCTAGCATGTCTTGTCCATCATGTTTGGCTGCTCTAGCATGTCTTTTCCATCAGTGGGTGGTGCAAGAGCATGTCTTGTCCATCAGTGCGTGGAGCTCTAGCAAGTCTTTTCCATCAGTGTGTGGTGCTTTAGCATGTCTCATCCATCAGTGTGTGGTGCTCTAGCATGTCTTGTCCATCACTGGGTGGTTCTCTAGCATGTCTTATCCATCAGTGGGTGGTGCTCCAGCATGTCTTGTCCATCATTGTGTGGTGATCTAGCATGTCTTGTCCATCAGTGGGTGGTGCTCCAGCATGTCTTGTCCATCCATTGGTGGGGCTCTAGCGTGTCTTGTCCATCAGTGGGTGGTAGTCTAGCATGTCTTGTCCATCAGTGGGTGGTGCTCAAGCATGTCTTATCCATCAGTGTGTGGTGCTCTAGCATGTCTTGTCCATCATGTGTGGTGCTCTAGCAAGTCTTCTCCATCATTGTGTTGTGCACTTGCATGTCTTGTCCATTAGTGTGTGGTGCCCTAGCATGTCTTATCAATCACTTGGTGGTGCTCTAGCATGTCTTATCCATCAGTGCGTGGTGCTCTAGCATGTCTTATCCATCATTATGCGGTGCTCTAGCATGTCTTATCAATCACTTGGTGGTGCTCTAGCATGTCTTGTCCATCAGTGTGTGGTGCTCTAGCATTTCTTGTCCATCATGTGCGGCTGCTCTAGCATGTCTTGTCCATCATGTGTGGCTGCTCTAGCATGTCTTGTCCATCAGTGTGTGGTGCCCTAGCATTTCTTATCAATCACTTGGTGGTGCTCTAGCATGTCTTATCCGTCAGTATGTGGTGTTTTAGCCTGTCTTATCCATCAGTGTGGGGTGCTCTAGCATGTCTTATCCATCAGTGGGTGGTGCAAGAGCATGTCTTATCCATTAGTGGATGGTGCTCTAGCATGTCTTGTCCATCAATGTGTGCTGCACCAGCATTTCTTGTCCATCAGTGTGTGGTGCCCTAGCATTTCTTGTCCATCAGTGTGTGGTGCCCTAGCATGTCTTGTCAATCACTTGGTGGTGCTCTAGCATATCTTATCTGTCAGTGCGTGGTGTTTTAGCCTGTCTTATCCATCAGTGGGTGGTGCAAGAGCATGTCTTGTCCATCAGTGCGTGGAGCTCTAGCAAGTCTTTTGCATCAGTGTGTGGTACTTTAGCATGTCTCATCCATCAGTGTGTGGTGCTCTAGCATGTCTTGTCCATCACTGGGTGGTTCTCTAGCATGTCTTATCCATCGGTGGGTGGTGCTCCAGCATCTCTTGTCCATCATTGTGTGGTGATCTAGCATGTCTTGTCCATCAGTGGGTAGTGCTCTTGCGTGTCTTGTCCATCAGTGGGTGGTGCTCGAGCATGTCTTGTCCATCAGTGGGTGGTGCTCTAGCATTTCTTGACCATCAATAGGTGGTCCTCCAGCATGTCATATTCATCAGTGGGTGGTGCTCAAGCGTGTCTTATCCATCAGTGTGTGGTGCTCTAGCAAGTCTTGTCCATCATGTGTGGCTGCTCTAGCATGTCTTATCCATCAGTGTGTGGTGCTCTAGCATGTTTATCTATCAGTGTGTGATGCTCCAGGATATCTTATCAATCAGTGTGTGGTGCTCTAGCATGTCTTGTTCATCTGTGTGGTGCTCTAGCAAGTCTTCTCCATCATTGTGTTGTGCACTTGCTTGTCTTGTCCATCAGTGTGTGGTGCTCTAGCATGTCTTGTCCATCATGTGTGGCTGCTCTAGCATGTCTTGTCCATCAATGTGCGGTGCACCAGCATGTCTTGTCCATCATTGTTTGGTGCCCTAGCATGTCTTATCAATCACTTGGTGGTGCTCTAGCATGTCTTATCCGTCAGTGCGTGGTGCTTTGGCATGTCTTGTCCATCAGTGCGTGGTGCTCTAGTAAGTCTTATCCATCAGTATGCGGTGCTCTAGCATGTCTTATCAATCACTTGGTGGTGCTCTAGCATGTCTTGTCCATCAGTGTGTGGTGCTCTAGCATGTCTTGTCCATCATGTGTGGCTGCTCTAGCATGTCTTATCCATCAGTGTGTGGTACCCTAGCATGTCTTATCAATCACTTGGTGGTGCTCTAGCATGTCTTATCCATCAGTATGTGGTGTTTTAGCCTGTCTTATTATTGTTTGGTGATCTAGCATGTCTTGTCCATAAGTGGGTGGTGCTCCAGCATGTCTTGTCCATCAATTCGTGGTACTCTAGCGTGTCTTGTCCAACAGTGGGTGGTAGTTTAGCGTGTCTTGCACATCAGTGGGTGGTGCTCCAGCGTGTCTTATCCATCAGTGGGTGGTGCTCAACCGTGTCTTAACCATTAGTAAGTGGTGCTCTAGCATGTCTTGTCCATCATGTTTGGCTGCTCTAGCATATCTTATCCATCAGTGTGTGGTACTCTAGCATGTTTATCTATCAGTGTGTGATGCTCCAGGATATCTTATCAATCAGTGTGTGGTGCTCTAGCATGTCTTGTTCATCTGTGTGGTGCTCTAGCAAGTCTTCTCCATCATTGTGTTGTGCACTTGCTTGTCTTGTCCATCAGTGTGTGGTGCTCTAGCATGTCTTGTCCATCATGTGTGGCTGCTCTAGCATGTCTTGTCCATCAATGTGCGGTGCACCAGCATGTCTTGTCCATCATTGTTTGGTGCCCTAGCATGTCTTATCAATCACTTGGTGGTGCTCTAGCATGTCTTATCCGTCAGTGCATGGTGCTTTGGCATGTCTTGTCCATCAGTGCGTGGTGCTCTAGTAAGTCTTATCCATCAGTATGCGGTGCTCTAGCATGTCTTATCAATCACTTGGTGGTGCTCTAGCATGTCTTGTCCATCAGTGTGTGGTGCTCTAGCATGTCTTGTCCATCATGTGTGGCTGCTGTAGCATGTCTTATCCATCAGTGTGTGGTACCCTAGCATGTCTTATCAATAACTTGGTGGTGCTCTAGCATGTCTTATCCATCAGTATGTGGTGTTTTAGCCTGTCTTATTATTGTGTGGTGATCTAGCATGTCTTGTCCATAAGTGGGTGGTGCTCCAGCATGTCTTGTCCATCAATTCGTGGTACTCTAGCGTGTCTTGTCCATCAGTGGGTGGTAGTTTAGCGTGTCTTGTACATCAGTGGGTGGTGCTCCAGCGTGTCTTATCCATCAGTGGGTGGTGCTCAACCGTGTCTTATCCATCAGTAAGTGGTGCTCTAGCATGTCTTGTCCATCATGTTTGGCTGCTCCAGCATATCTTATCCATCAGTGTGTGGTACTCTAGCATGTTTATCTATCAGTGTGTGGTGCTCCAGCATATCGTATCCATCAGTGTGTGGTGCTCTAGCATGTCTTGTTCATCTGTGTGGTGCTCTAGCAAGTCTTCTCCATCATTGTGTTGTGCACTTGCATGTCTTGTCCATCAGTGTGTGGTGCTCTACCATGTCTTGTCCATCATGTGTGGCTGCTCTAGCATGTCTTGTCCATCAATGTGTGGTGCACCAGCATGTCTTGTCCATCAGTGCGTGGTGCTCTAGTAAGTCTTATCCATCTTTATGCGGTGTTCTAGCATGTCTTATCAATCACTTGGTGGTGCTCTAGCATGTCTTGTCCATCAGTGTGTGGTGCTCTAGCATGTCTTGCCCATCATGTGTGGCTGCTCTAGCATGTCTTGTCTGTCAGTGTGTGGTGCCCTAGCATGTCTTATCAATCACTTGGTGGTGCTCTAGCATGTCTTATCCGTCAGTACGTTGTGTTTTAGCCTGTCTTATCCATCAGTGTGGGGTGCTCTAGCATGTCTTATCCATCAGTGGGTGGTGCAAGAGCATGTCTTATCCATCAGTGGGTGGTCCTCTAGCATGTCTTGTCCATCAATGTGTGGTGCACCAGCATGTCTTGTCCATCAGTGTGTGGTGCCATAGCATGTCTTGTCAATCACTTGGTGGTGCTCTAGCATGTCTTATCCGTCAGTGCGTGGTGTTTTAGCCTGTCTTATCCATCAGTGTGTGGTGCTCTAGCATGTCTTGTCCATCACTGGGTGGTTCTCTAGCATGTCTTATCCATCAGTGGGTGGTGCTCCAGCATCTCTTGTCCATCATTGTGTGGTGATCTAGCATGTCTTGTCCATCAGTGGGTGGTGCTCCAGCATGTCTTGTCCATCAGTTGGTGGTGCTCTAGCATGTCTTGTCCATCAGTGGGTTGTGCTCTAGCGTGTCTTGTCCATCAGTGGGTTGTGCTCCAGCATGTCTTGTACATCAGTGCATGGTGCTGTAGCATGTCTTATACATCAGTGGGTGGTGCTCCAGCATGTCAAATCAATCAGTTGGTGGTGCTCTAGAATGTCTTGTCCATCAGTGTGTGGTGCTCTAGCATGTCTTGTCAATCAGTTGGTAGTGCTCTAGCATTTCTTATCCATCAGTGCGTTGTGCTCTAACATGTCTTGTCCATCAGTGCTTGGTGCTGTAGCAAGTCTTGTCCATCAGTGGGTGCTGCTCTTGTGTGTCTTGTCCATCAGTGGGTGGTGCTCGAGCATGTCTTGTCCATCATGTGTGGCTGCTCTAGCATTTCTTGTCCATCAGTAGGTGGTTCTCTAGCATGTCTTATCCATCATGTGTGCCTGCTCCGGCATGTCTTATTCATCAGTGTGTGGTGCTCTAGCATGTCCTATCCATCTGTTTGTGGTGCTCCAGCATATCTTATCCATCTGTATGTGGTGCTCTAGCATGTCTTGTCCATCAGTGTGTGGTGCTCTAGCATTTCTTGTCCATCATGTGCGGCTGTTCTAGCATGTCTTGTCCATCATGTGTGGCTGCTCTACCATGTCTTGTCCATCAGTGTGTGGTGCCCTAGCATTTCTTATCAATCACTTGGTGGTGCTCTAGCATGTCTTATCCGTCAGTATGTGGTGTTTTAGCCTGTCTTATCCATCAGTGTGGGGTGCTCTAGCATGTCTTATCCATCAGTGGGTGGTGCAAGAGCATGTCTTATCCATCAGTGGATGGTGCTCTAGCATGTCTTGTCCATCAATGTGTGCTGCACTAGCATTTCTTGTCCATCAGTGTGTGGTGCCCTAGCATTTCTTGTCCATCAGTGTGTGGTGCCCTAGCATGTCTTGTCAATCACTTGGTGGTGCTCTAGCATATCTTATCCGTCAGTGCGTGGTGTTTTAGCCTGTCTTATCCATCAGTCTGGGGTGCTCTAGCATGTCTTATCCATCAGTGGGTGGTGCAAGAGCATGTCTTGTCCATCAGTGCGTGGAGCTCTAGCAAGTCTTTTGCATCAGTGTGTGGTACTTTAGCATGTCTCATCCATCAGTGTGTGGTGCTCTAGCATGTCTTGTCCATCACTGGGTGGTTCTCTAGCATGTCTTATCCATCAGTGGGTGGTGCTCCAGCATCTCTTGTCCATCATTGTGTGGTGATCTAGCATGTCTTGTCCATCAGTGGGTAGTGCTCTTGCGTGTCTTGTCCATCAGTGGGTGGTGCTCGAGCATGTCTTGTCCATCAGTGGGTGGTGCTCTAGCATTTCTTGACCATCAATAGGTGGTCCTCTAGCATGTCTTATCCATCATGTGTGGCTGCTCCAGCATGTCATATTCATCAGTGGGTGGTGCTCAAGCGTGTCTTATCCATCAGTGTGTGGTGCTCTAGCAAGTCTTGTCCATCATGTGTGGCTGCTCTAGCATGTCTTATCCATCAGTGTGTGGTGCTCTAGCATGTTTATCTATCAGTGTGTGATGCTCCAGGATATCTTATCAATCAGTGTGTGGTGCTCTAGCATGTCTTGTTCATCTGTGTGGTGCTCTAGCAAGTCTTCTCCATCATTGTGTTGTGCACTTGCTTGTCTTGTCCATCAGTGTGTGGTGCTCTAGCATGTCTTGTCCATCATGTGTGGCTGCTCTAGCATGTCTTGTCCATCAATGTGCGGTGCACCAGCATGTCTTGTCCATCATTGTTTGGTGCCCTAGCATGTCTTATCAATCACTTGGTGGTGCTCTAGCATGTCTTATCCGTCAGTGCGTGGTGCTTTGGCATGTCTTGTCCATCAGTGCGTGGTGCTCTAATAAGTCTTATCCATCAGTATGCGGTGCTCTAGCATGTCTTATCAATCACTTGGTGGTGCTCTAGCATGTCTTGTCCATCAGTGTGTGGTGCTCTAGCATGTCTTGTCCATCATGTGTGGCTGCTCTAGCATGTCTTATCCATCAGTGTGTGGTACCTTAGCATGTCTTATCAATCACTTGGTGGTGCTCTAACATGTCTTATCCATCAGTATGTGGTGTTCTAGCCTGTTTTATTATTGTGTGGTGATCTAGCATGTCTTGTCCATAAGTGGGTGGTGCTCCAGCATGTCTTGTCCATCAATTCGTGGTACTCTAGCGTGTCTTGTCCATCAGTGGGTGGTAGTTTAGCGTGTCTTGTACATCAGTGGGTGGTGCTCCAGCGTGTCTTATCCATCAGTGGGTGGTGCTCAACCGTGTCTTATCCATCAGTAAGTGGTGCTCTAGCATGTCTTGTCCATCATGTTTGGCTGCTCTAGCATATCTTATCCATCAGTGTGTGGTACTCTAGCATGTTTATCTATCAGTGTGTGGTGCTCCAGCATATCTTATCCATCAGTGTGTGGTGCTCTAGCATGTCTTGTTCATCTTTGTGGTGCTCTAGCAAGTCTTCTCCATCATTGTGTTGTGCACTTGCATGTCTTGTCCATCAGTGTGTGGTGCTCTACCATGTCTTGTCCATCATGTGTGGCTGCTCTAGCATGTCTTGTCCATCAATGTGTGGTGCACCAGCATGTCTTGTCCATCAGTGCGTGGTGCTCTAGTAAGTCTTATCCATCTTTATGCGGTGTTCTAGCATGTCTTATCAATCACTTGGTGGTGCTCTAGCATGTCTTGTCCATCAGTGTGTGGTGCTCTAGCATGTCTTGTCCATCATGTGTGGCTGCTCTAGCATGTCTTGTCTGTCAGTGTGTGGTGCCCTAGCATGTCTTATCAATCACTTGGTGGTGCTCTAGCATGTCTTATCCGTCAGTACGTTGTGTTTTAGCCTGTCTTATCCATCAGTGTGGGGTGCTCTAGCATGTCTTATCCATCAGTGGGTGGTGCAAGAGCATGTCTTATCCATCAGTGGATGGTCCTCTAGCATGTGTTGTCCATCAATGTGTGGTGCACCAGCAAGTCTTGTCCATCATGTGTGGCTGCTCTAGCATGTCTTATCCATCAGTGTGTGGTGCTCTAGCATGTTTATCTATCAGTGTGTGATGCTCCAGGATATCTTATCAATCAGTGTGTGGTGCTCTAGCATGTCTTGTTCATCTGTGTGGTGCTCTAGCAAGTCTTCTCCATCATTGTGTTGTGCACTTGCTTGTCTTGTCCATCAGTGTGTGGTGCTCTAGCATGTCTTGTCCATCATGTGTGGCTGCTCTAGCATGTCTTATCCATCAATGTGCGGTGCACCAGCATGTCTTGTCCATCATTGTTTGGTGCCCTAGCATGTCTTATCAATCACTTGGTGGTGCTCTAGCATGTCTTATCCGTCAGTGTGTGGTGCTTTGGCATGTCTTGTCCATCAGTGCGTGGTGCTCTAATAAGTCTTATCCATCAGTATGCGGTGCTCTAGCATGTCTTATCAATCACTTGGTGGTGCTCTAGCATGTCTTGTCCATCAGTGTGTGGTGCTCTAGCATGTCTTGTCCATCATGTGTGGCTGCTCTAGCATGTCTTATCCATCAGTGTGTGGTACCTTAGCATGTCTTATCAATCACTTGGTGGTGCTCTAACATGTCTTATCCATCAGTATGTGGTGTTTTAGCCTGTTTTATTATTGTGTGGTGATCTAGCATGTCTTGTCCATAAGTGGGTGGTGCTCCAGCATGTCTTGTCCATCAATTCGTGGTACTCTAGCGTGTCTTGTCCATCAGTGGGTGGTAGTTTAGCGTGTCTTGTACATCAGTGGGTGGTGCTCCAGCGTGTCTTATCCATCAGTGGGTGGTGCTCAACCGTGTCTTATCCATCAGTAAGTGGTGCTCTAGCATGTCTTGTCCATCATGTTTGGCTGCTCTAGCATATCTTATCCATCAGTGTGTGGTACTCTAGCATGTTTATCTATCAGTGTGTGGTGCTCCAGCATATCTTATCCATCAGTGTGTGGTGCTCTAGCATGTCTTGTTCATCTTTGTGGTGCTCTAGCAAGTCTTCTCCATCATTGTGTTGTGCACTTGCATGTCTTGTCCATCAGTGTGTGGTGCTCTACCATGTCTTGTCCATCATGTGTGGCTGCTCTAGCATGTCTTGTCCATCAATGTGTGGTGCTCTAGCATGTCTTATCCGTCAGTACGTTGTGTTTTAGCCTGTCTTATCCATCAGTGTGGGGTGCTCTAGCATGTCTTATCCATCAGTGGGTGGTGCAAGAGCATGTCTTATCCATCAGTGGGTGGTCCTCTAGCATGTCTTGACCATCAATGTGTGGTGCACCAGCATGTCTTGTCCATCAGTGTGTGGTGCCATAGCATGTCTTGTCAATCACTTGGTGGTGCTCTAGCATGTCTTATCCGTCAGTGCGTGGTGTTTTAGCCTGTCTTATCCATCAGTTTGGGGTGCTCTAGCATGTCTTATCCATCAGTGCGTGGTGCAAGAGCATGTCTTGTCCATCAGTGCATGGAGCTCTAGCAAGTCTTTTCCATCAGTGTGTGGTGCTCTAGCATGTCTTGTCCATCACTGGGTGGTTCTCTAGCATGTCTTATCCATCAGTGGGTGGTGCTCCAGCATCTCTTGTCCATCATTGTGTGGTGATCTAGCATGTCTTGTCCATAAGTGGGTGGTGCTCCAGCATGTCTTGTCCATCAATTGGTGGTGCTCTAACATGTCTTGTCCATCAGTGGGTTGTGCTCTAGCGTGTCTTGTCCATCAGTGGGTTGTGCTCCAGCATGTCTTGTACATCAGTGCATGGTGCTGTAGCATGTCTTATACATCAGTGGGTGGTGCTCCAGCATGTCTCATCAATCAGTTGGTGGTGCTCTAGAATGTCTTGTCCATCAGTGTGTGGTGCTCTAGCATGTCTTGTCAATCAGTTGGTAGTGCTCTAGCATTTCTTATCCATCAGTGCGTTGTGCTCTAACATGTCTTGTCCATCAGTGCTTGGTGCTGTAGCAAGTCTTGTCCATCAGTGGGTGCTGCTCTTGTGTGTCTTGTCCATCAGTGGGTGGTGCTCGAGCATGTCTTGTCCATCATGTGTGGCTGCTCTAGCATTTCCTGTCCATCAGTAGGTGGTTCTCTAGCATGTCTTATCCATCATGTGTGCCTGCTCCGGCATGTCTTATTCATCAGTGGGTGGTGCTCTAGCATGTCTTTTCCATCATGTGTGGCTGCTCTAACATGTCTTATCCATCAGTGTGTGGTGCTCTAGCGTGTCTTGTCCATCAGTGGGTGGTGCTCCAGCGTGTCTTATCCATCAGTGGGTGGTGCTCAAGCGTGTCTTATCCATCAGTGTTTGGTGATCTAGCAAGTCTTGTCCATCATGTGTGGCTGCTCTAGCATGTCTTATCTATCGGTGTGTGGTGCTCTAGCATGTTTATCTATCAGTGTGTGGTGCTCCAGCATATCTTATCCATCAGTGTGTGGTGCTCTAGCATGTCTTGTTCATCTGTGTTGTTCTCTAGCAAGTCTTCTCCATCATTGTGTTGTGCACTTGCATGTCTTGTCCATCAGTGTGTGGTGCTCTAGCATGTCTGGTCCATCATGTGTAGCTGCTCTAGCATGTCTTGTCCATCAATGTGTGGTGCACCAGCATGTCTTGTCCATCAGTGGTTGGTGCCATAGCATGTCTTATGAATCACTTGGTGGTGCTCTAGCATGTCTTATCCGTCAGTGCGTGGTGTTTTAGCCTGTCTTATCCATCAGTTTGGGGTGCTCTAGCATGTCTTATCCATCAGTGCGTGGTGCAAGAGCATGTCTTGTCCATCAGTGCATGGAGCTCTAGCAAGTCTTTTCCATCAGTGTGTGGTGCTCTAGCATGTCTTGTCCATCACTGGGTGGTTCTCTAGCATGTCTTATCCATCAGTGGGTGGTGCTCCAGCATCTCTTGTCCATCATTGTGTGGTGATCTAGCATGTCTTGTCCATAAGTGGGTGGTGCTCCAGCATGTCTTGTCCATCAATTGGTGGTGCTCTAACATGTCTTGACCATCAATGTGTGGTGCACCAGCATGTCTTGTCCATCAGTGTGTGGTGCCATAGCATGTCTTGTCAATCACTTGGTGGTGCTCTAGCATGTCTTATCCGTCAGTGCGTGGTGTTTTAGCCTGTCTTATCCATCAGTTTGGGGTGCTCTAGCATGTCTTATCCATCAGTGCGTGGTGCAAGAGCATGTCTTGTCCATCAGTGCATGGAGCTCTAGCAAGTCTTTTCCATCAGTGTGTGGTGCTCTAGCATGTCTTGTCCATCACTGGGTGGTTCTCTAGCATGTCTTATCCATCAGTGGGTGGTGCTCCAGCATCTCTTGTCCATCATTGTGTGGTGATCTAGCATGTCTTGTCCATAAGTGGGTGGTGCTCCAGCATGTCTTGTCCATCAATTGGTGGTGCTCTAACATGTCTTGTCCATCAGTGGGTTGTGCTCTAGCGTGTCTTGTCCATCAGTGGGTTGTGCTCCAGCATGTCTTGTACATCAGTGCATGGTGCTGTAGCATGTCTTATACATCAGTGGGTGGTGCTCCAGCATGTCTCATCAATCAGTTGGTGGTGCTCTAGAATGTCTTGTCCATCAGTGTGTGGTGCTCTAGCATGTCTTGTCAATCAGTTGGTAGTGCTCTAGCATTTCTTATCCATCAGTGCGTTGTGCTCTAACATGTCTTGTCCATCAGTGCTTGGTGCTGTAGCAAGTCTTGTCCATCAGTGGGTGCTGCTCTTGTGTGTCTTGTCCATCAGTGGGTGGTGCTCGAGCATGTCTTGTCCATCATGTGTGGCTGCTCTAGCATTTCCTGTCCATCAGTAGGTGGTTCTCTAGCATGTCTTATCCATCATGTGTGCCTGCTCCGGCATGTCTTATTCATCAGTGGGTGGTGCTCTAGCATGTCTTTTCCATCATGTGTGGCTGCTCTAACATGTCTTATCCATCAGTGTGTGGTGCTCTAGCGTGTCTTGTCCATCAGTGGGTGGTGCTCCAGCGTGTCTTATCCATCAGTGGGTGGTGCTCAAGCGTGTCTTATCCATCAGTGTTTGGTGATCTAGCAAGTCTTGTCCATCATGTGTGGCTGCTCTAGCATGTCTTATCTATCGGTGTGTGGTGCTCTAGCATGTTTATCTATCAGTGTGTGGTGCTCCAGCATATCTTATCCATCAGTGTGTGGTGCTCTAGCATGTCTTGTTCATCTGTGTTGTTCTCTAGCAAGTCTTCTCCATCATTGTGTTGTGCACTTGCATGTCTTGTCCATCAGTGTGTGGTGCTCTAGCATGTCTGGTCCATCATGTGTAGCTGCTCTAGCATGTCTTGTCCATCAATGTGTGGTGCACCAGCATGTCTTGTCCATCAGTGGTTGGTGCCATAGCATGTCTTATGAATCACTTGGTGGTGCTCTAGCATGTCTTATCCGTCAGTGTGTGGTGCTCTAGCATGTCTTGTCCATCAGTGCGTGGTGCTCTAGTAAGTCTTATCCATCTTTATGCGGTGCTCTAGCATGTCTTATAAATCACTTGGTGGTGCACTAGCATGTCTTGTCCATCAGTGTGTGGTGCTCTAGCATGTCTTGTCCATCATGTGTGGCTGCTCTAGCATGTCTTGTCCATCAGTGTGTGGTGCCCTAGCATGTCTTATCAATCACTTGGTGGTGCTCTAGCATGTCTTATCCGTCAGTATGTCATGTTTTAGCCTGTCTTATCCATCAGTGTGGGGTGCTCTAGCATGTCTTATCCATCAGTGGATGGTGCAAGAACATGTCTTATCCATCAGTGGGTGGTGCTCTAGCATGTCTTGTCCATCAATGTGTGGTGCACCAGCATGTCTTGTCCATCAGTGTGTGGTGCCCTAGCATGTCTTGTCAATCACTTGGTGGTGCTCTTGCATGTCTTATCCGTCAGTGCGTGGTGTTTTAGCCTGTCTTATCCATCAGTTTGGGGTGCTCTAGCATGTCTTATCCATCAGTGGGTGGTGCATGAGCATGTCTTGTCCATCAGTGCGTGGAACTCTAGCAAGTCTTTTCCATCAGTGTGTGGTGCTTTGGCATGTCTCATCCATCAGTATTTGGTGCTCTAGCATGTCTTGCCCATCACTGGGTGGTTCTCTAGCATGTCTTATCCATCAGTGGGTGGTGCTCCAGCATCTCTTGTCCATCATTGTGTGGTGATCTAGCATGTCTTGTCCATCAGTGGTTGGTGCTCCAGCATGTCTTGTCCATCAATTGGTGGTGCTCTAGTGTGTCTTGTCCATCAGTGGGTGGTGCTCTGGTGTGTCTTTTCCATCAGTGGGTTGTGCTCCAGCATGTCTTGTACATCAGTGCATGGTGCTCTAGCATGTCTTATACATCAGTGGGTGGTGCTCCAGCATGTCTTATCAATCAGTTGGTGGTGCTCTAGAACGTCTTGTCCATCAGTGTGTGGTGCTCTAGCATGTCTTGTCAATCAGTTGGTGGTGCTCTAGCATTTCTTATCCATCAGTGCGTCGTGCTCTAACATGTCTTGTCCATCAGTGGGTGGTGCTCCAGCGTATCTTATCCATCAGTGGGTGGTGCTGAAAAGTGTCTTATCCATCAGTGTGTGGTGCTGTAGCAAGTCTTGTCCATCAGTGGGTGCTGCTCTTGCGTGTCTTGTCCATCAGTGGGTGGTGCTCGAGCATGTCTTGTCCATCAGTGGGTGGTGCTCTAGCATTTCTTGTCCATCATGTGTGGCTGCTCTAACATGTCTTATCCATCAGTGTGTGGTGCTCTAGCGTGTCTTGTCCATCAGTGGGTGGTGCTCCAGCGTATCTTATCCATCAGTGGGTGGTGCTGAAGAGTGTCTTATCCATCAGTGTGTGGTGCTCTAGCACGTCTTGTCCATCATGTGTGGCTGCTCTAGCATGTCTTATCCATCAGTGTGTGGTGCTCTAGCATGTTTATCTATCAGAGTGTGGTGCTCCAGCATATCTTATCCATCAGTGTGTGGCGCTCTAGCATGTCTTGTTCATCTGTGTGTGGTGCTCTAGCATGTCTTGTCCATCATGTGTGGCTGCTCTAGCATGTATTGTCCATCAATGTGTGGTGCACCAGCATGTCTTGTCCATCAGTGTTTGCTGCCCTAGCATGTCTTATCAATCACTTGTGATGCTCCAGCATGTCTTATCCGTCAGTGCGTGGTGCTCTAGCATGTCTTGCCCATCAGTGCGTGGTGCTCTAGTAAGTGTTATCCATCAGTATTTGGTGCTCTCGCATGTCTTATCAATCACTTGGTGGTGCTCTACCATGTCTTGTCCATCAGTGTGTGGTGCTCTAGCATGTCTTGTCCATCATGTGTGGCTGCTCTAGCATGTCTTGTCCATCAGTGGGTGGTGCAAGAGCATGTCTTGTCCATCAGTGCGTGGAGCTCTAGCAAGTCTTTTCCATCAGTGTGTGGTGCTTTAGCATGTCTCATCCATCAGTGTGTGGTGTTCTAGCATGCCTTGTCCATCACTGGGTGGTTCTCTAGCATGTCTTATCCTTCAGTGGGTGGTGCTCCAGCATGTCTTGTCCATCATTGTGTGGTGATCTAGCATGTCTTGTCCATCAGTGGGTGGTGCTCCAGCATGTCTTGTCCATCAATTGGTGGTGCTCTAGCGTGTCTTGTCCATCAGTGGGTGGAAGTCTAGCGTGTCTTGTCCATCAGTGGGTTGTGCTCCAGTGTGTCTTATCCATCAGTGGGTGGTGCTCAATCGTGTCTTTTCCATCAGTGTGTGGTGCTCTAGCATGTCTTGTCCATCAGTGTGTGGTGCTCTAGCATGTCTTGTCCATCATGTGTGGCTGCTCTAGCATGTCTTGTCCATCAATGTGTGGTGCACCAGCATGTCTTGTCCATCAGTGTTTGGTGCTCTAGCATGTGTTATCAATCACTTGGTGGTGCTCTAGCATGTCTTATCCGTCAGTGCGTGGTGCTCTAGCATGTCTTGTCCATCAGTGCATGGTGCTCTAGTAAGTCTTATCCATCAGTATGTGGTGCTCTAGCATGTCTTATCAATCACTTGGTGGTGCTCTCGCATGTCTTGTCCATCAGTGTGTGGTGCTCTAGCATTTCTTGTCCATCATGTGTGGCTGCTCAAGCATGTCTTGTCCATCAGTGTGTGGTGCCCTAGCATGTCTTATCAATCACTTGGTGGTGCTCGAGCATGTCTTATCCGTCAGTACGTCATGTTTTAGCCTGTCTTATCCATCAGTGTGGGGTGCTCTAGCATGTCTTATCCATCAGTGGGTGGTGCAAGAGCATGTCTTATCCATCAGTGGATGGTGCTCTAGCATGTCTTGTCCATCAATGTGTGGTGCACCAGCATGTCTTGTCCATCAGTGTGTGGTGCCCTAGCATGTCTTGTCAATCACTTGGTGGTGCTCTAACATATCTTATCCGTCAATGTGTGGTGTTTTAGCCTGTCTTATCCATCAGTTTGGGGTGCTCTAGCATGTCTTATCCATCAGTGGGTGGTGCAAGAGCATGTCTTTTCCATCAGTGCGTGGAGCTCTAGCAAGTCTTTTCCATCAGTGTGTGGTGCTTTAGCATGTCTCATCCATCAGTGTGTGGTGCTCTAGCATGTCTTGTCCATCACTGGGTGGTTCTCTAGCATGTCTTATCCATCAGTGGGTGGTGCTCCAGCATCTCTTGTCCATCATTGTGTGGTGATCTAGCATGTCTTGTCCATCAGTGGGTAGTGCTCTTGCTTGTCTTGTCCATCAGTGGGTGGTGCTCGAGCATGTCTTGTCCATCAGTGGGTGGTGCTCGAGCATGTCTTGTCCATCAGTGGGTGGTGCTCTAGCATTTCTTGACAATCAATAGGTGGTCCTCTAGCATGTCTTATCCATCATGTGTGGCTGCTCCAGCATGTCATATCCATCAGTCGGTGGTGCTCTAGCATGTCTTGTCCATCATGTGTGGCTGCTCTAACATGTCTTATCCATCAGTGTGTGGTGCTCTAGCGTGTCTTGTGCATCAGTGGGTGGTGCTCCAGCGTGTCTTATCCATCAGTGGGTGGTGCTCAAGCATGTCTTATCCATCAGTGTGTGGTGCTCTAGCAAGTCTTGTCCATCATGTGTGGCTGCTCTAGCATGTCTTATCCATCAGTGTGTGGTGCTTTAGCATGTTTATCTATCAGTGTGTGATGCTCCACGATATCTTATCCATCAGTGTGTGGTGATCTAGCATGTCTTGTTCATCTGTGTGGTGCTCTAGCAAGTCTTCTCCATCATTGTGTTGTGCACTTGCATGTCTTGTCCATCAGTGTGTGGTGCTCTAGCATGTCTTGTCCATCATGTGTGGCTGCTCTAGCATGTCTTGTCCACCAATGTGCGGTGCACCAGCATGTCTTATCCATCAGTATTTGGTGCCCTAGCATGTCTTATCAATCACTTGGTGGTGCTCAAGCATGTCTTATCCGTCAGTGCGTGGTGCTTTGGCATGTCTTGTCCATCAGTGCGTGGTGCTCTAGTAAGTCTTATCCATCAGTATGCGGTGCTCTAGCATGTCTTATCAATCACTTGGTGGTGCTCTAGCATGTCTTGTCCATCAGTGTGTGGTGCTCTAGCATGTCTTGTCCATCATGTGTGGCTACTCTAGCATGTCTTATCCATCAGTGTGTGGTGCCCTAGCATGTTTTATCAATCACTTGTTGGTGCTCTAGCATTTCTTATCCATCAGTATGTGGTGTTTTAGCCTGTCTTATCATTGTGTGGTGATCTAGCATGTCTTGTCCATCAGTGGGTGATACTCCAGCATGTCTTGTCCATCAATTTGTGGTGCTCTAGCGTGTCTTGTCCATCAGTGGGTGGTAGTTTAGCGTTTCTTGTCCATCAGTGGGTGGTGCTCCAGTGTGTCTTATCCATCAGTGGGTGGTGCTCAAGAGTGTCTTATCCATCAGTGTGTGGTGCTCTAGCATGTCTTGTCCATCATGTGTGGCTGCTCTAGCATATCTTATCCATCAGTGTGTGGTGCTCTAGCATGTTTATCTATCAGTGTGTGGTGCTCCAGCATATGTTATCCATCAGTGTGTGGTGCTCTAGCATGTCTTGTCCATCAGTGTGTGGTGCTCTAGCATGTCTTGTCCATCATGTGTGGCTACTCTAGCATGTCCTATCCATCAGTGTGTGGTGCCCTAGCATGTCTTATCAATCACTTGTTGGTGCTCTAGCATTTCTTATCCATCAGTATGTGGTGTTTTAGCCTGTCTTATCATTGTGTGGTGATCTAGCATGTCTTGTCCATCAGTGGGTGGTACTCCAGCATGTCTTGTCCATCAATTTGTGGTGCTCTAGCATGTCTTGTCCATCATGTGTGGCTACTCTAGCATGTCTTATCCATCAGTGTGTGGTGCCCTAGCATGTCTTATCAATCACTTGTTGGTGCTCTAGCATTTCTTATCCATCAGTATGTGGTGCTTTAGCCTGTCTTATCATTGTGTGGTGATCTAGCATGTCTTGTCCATCAGTGGGTGGTACTCCAGCATGTCTTATCAATCACTTGGTGGTGCTCGAGCATGTCTTATCCGTCAGTACGTCGTGTTTTAGCCTGTCTTATCCATCAGTGTGGGGTGCTCTAGCATGTCTTATCCATCAGTGGGTGGTGCAAGAGCATGTCTTATCCATCAGTGGATGGTGCTCTAGCATGTCTTGTCCATCAATGTGTGGTGCACCAGCATGTCTTGTCCATCAGTGTGTGGTGCCCTAGCATGTCTTGTCAATCACTTGGTGGTGCTCTAGCATATCTTATCCGTCAATGTGTGGTGTTTTAGCCTGTCTTATCCATCAGTTTGGGGTGCTCTAGCATGTCTTATCCATCAGTGGGTGGTGCAAGAGCATGTCTTGTCCATCAGTGAGTGGAGCTCTAGCAAGTCTTTTCCATCAGTGTGTGGTGCTTTAGCATGTCTCATCCATCAGTGTGTGGTGCTCTAGCATGTCTTGTCCATCACTGGGTGGTTCTCTAGCATGTCTTATCCATCGGTGGGTGGTGCTCCAGCATCTCTTCTCCATCATTGTGTGGTGATCTAGCATGTCTTGTCCATCAGTGGGTACTGCTCTTGCGTGTCTTGTCCATCAGTGGGTGGTGCTCGAGCATGTCTTGTCCATCAGTGGGTGGTGCTCGAGCATGTCTTGTCCATCAGTGGGTGGTGCTCTAGCATTTCTTGACAATCAATAGGTGGTCCTCTAGCATGTCTTATCCATCATGTGTGGCTGCTCCAGCATGTCATATCCATCAGTCGGTGGTGCTCTAGCATGTCTTGTCCATCATGTGTGGCTGCTCTAACATGTCTTATCCATCAGTGTGTGGTGCTCTAGCGTGTCTTGTGCATCAGTGGGTGGTGCTCCAGCGTGTCTTATCCATCAGTAGGTGGTGCTCAAGCGTGTCTTATCCATCAGTGTGTGGTGCTCTAGCAAGTCTTGTCCATCATGTGTGGCTGCTCTAGCATGTCTTATCCATCAGTGTGTGGTGCTTTAGCATGTTTATCTATCAGTGTGTGATGCTCCACGATATCTTATCCATCAGTGTGTGGTGATCTAGCATGTCTTGTTCATCTGTGTGGTGCTCTAGCAAGTCTTCTCCATCATTGTGTTGTGCACTTGCATGTCTTGTCCATCAGTGTGTGGTGCTCTAGCATGTCTTGTCCATCATGTGTGGCTGCTCTAGCATGTCTTGTCCATCAATGTGCGGTGCACCAGCATGTCTTATCCATCAGTGTTTGGTGCCCTAGCATGTCTTATCAATCACTTGGTGGTGCTCAAGCATGTCTTATCCGTCAGTGCGTGGTGCTTTGGCATGTCTTGTCCATCAGTGCGTGGTGCTCTAGTAAGTCTTATCCATCAGTATGCGGTGCTCTAGCATGTCTTATCAATCACTTGGTGGTGCTCTAGCATGTCTTGTCCATCAGTGTGTGGCGCTCTAGCATGTCTTGTCCATCATGTGTGGCTACTCTAGCATGTCTTATCCATCAGTGTGTGGTGCCCTAGCATGTCCTATCAATCACTTGTTGGTGCTCTAGCATTTCTTATCCATCAGTATGTGGTGTTTTAGCCTGTCTTATCATTGTGTGGTGATCTAGCATGTCTTGTCCATCAGTGGGTGGTACTCCAGCATGTCTTGTCCATCAATTTGTGGTGCTCTAGCGTGTCTTGTCCATCAGTGGGTGGTAGTTTAGCGTGTCTTGTCCATCAGTGGGTGGTGCTACAGTGTGTCTTATCCATCAGTGGGTGGTGCTCAAGAGTGTCTTATCCATCAGTGTGTGGTGCTCTAGCATGTCTTGTCCATCATGTGTGGGTGCTCTAGCATATCTTATCCATCAGTGTGTGGTGCTCTAGCATGTTTATCTATCAGTTGTGGTGCTCCAGCATATTTTATCCATCAGTGTGTGGTGCTCTAGCATGTCTTGTCCATCAGTGTGTGGTGCTATAGCATGTCTTGTCCATCATGTGTGGCTACTCTAGCATGTCTTATCCATCAGTGTGTGGTGCCCTAGCATGTCTTATCAATCACTTGTTGGTGCTCTAGCATTTCTTATCCATCAGTATGTGGTGTTTTAGCCTGTCTTATCATTGTGTGGTGATCTAGCATGTCTTGTCCATCAGTGGGTGGTACTCCAGCATGTCTTGTCCATCCATTTGTGGTGCTCTAGTGTGTCTTGTCCATCAGTGGGTGGTAGTTTAGCGTTTCTTGTCCATCAGAGGGTGGTGCTCCAGTGTGTCTTATCCATCAGTGGGTGGTGCTCAAGCGTGTCTTATCCATCAGTGTGTGGTGCTCTAGCATGTCTTGTCCATCATGTGTGGCTGCTCTAGCATATCTTATCCATCAGTGTGTGGTGCTCTAGCATGTTTATCTATCAGTGTGTGGTGCTCCAGCATATTTTATCCATCAGTGTGTGGTGCTCTAGCATGTCTTGTCCATCATGTGTGGCTGCTCTAGCATGTCTTGTCCATCAGTGTGTGGTGCCCTAGCATGTCTTATCAATCACTTGGTGGTGCTCTAGCATGTCTTATCCATCAGTGTGCGGTGCTCTAGCATGTCCTATCCATCAGTGGGTGGTGCAAGAGCATGTCTTATCCATCAGTGGGTGGTGCTCTAGCATGTCTTGTCCATCAATGTGTGGTGCACCAGCATGTCTTGTCCATCAGTGTGTGGTGCCCTAGCATGTCTTGTCAATCACTTGGTGGTGCTCTGGCATGTCTTATCCGTCAGTGCGTGGTGTTTTAGCCTGTCTTATCCATCAGTTTGGGGTGCTCTAGCATGTCTTATCCATCAGTGGGTGGTGCAAGAGTATGTCTTTTCCATCAGTGCGTGGAGCTCTAGCAAGTCTTTTCCATCAGTGTGTGCTGCTTTAGCATGTCTCATCCATCAGTGTGTGGTGCTCTAGCATGTCTTGTCCATCACTGGGTGGTTCTCTAGCATGTCTTATCCATCAGTGGGTGGTGCTCCAGCATCTCTTGTCCATCATTGTGTGGTGATCTAGCATGTCTTGTCCATCAGTGGGTGGTGCTCCAGCATGTCTTGTCCATCAATTGGTGGTGCTCTAGCGTGTCTTGTCCATCAGTGGGTGGTGCTCTAGCGTTTCTTGTCCATCAGTGGGTTGTGCTCCAGCATGTCTTGTACATCAGTGCATGGTGCTGTAGCATGTCTTATACATCAGTGGGTGGTGCTCCAGCATGTCTTATCAATCAGTTGGTGGTGCTCTAGAATGTCTTGTCCATCAGTGTGTGGTGCTCTAGCATGTCCTGTCAATCAGTTGGTGGTGCTCTAGCATTTCTTATCCATCAGTGTGTTGTGATCTAACATGTCTTGTCCATCAGTGCTTGGTTCTGTAGCAAGTCTTGTCCATCAGTGGGTGCTGCTCTTGCGTGTCTTGTCCATCAGTGGGTGGTGCTCGAGCATGTCTTGTCCATCATGTGTGGCTGCTCTAGCATTTGTTGTCCATCAGTAGGTGGTTCTCTAGCATGTCTTATCCATCATGTGTGGCTGCTCCAGCATGTCTTATTCATCAGTGGGTGGTGCTCTAGCATGTCTTGTCCATCATGTGTGGCTGCTCTAACATGTCTTATCCATCAGTATGTGGTGCTCTAGCATGTCTTATCCATCAGTGTGTGGTGCTTTAGCATGTTTATCTATCAGTGTGTGATGCTCCACGATATCTTATCCATCAGTGTGTGGTGATCTAGCATGTCTTGTTCATCTGTGTGGTGCTCTAGCAAGTCTTCTCCATCATTGTGTTGTGCACTTGCATGTCTTGTCCATCAGTGTGTGGTGCTCTAGCATGTCTTGTCCATCATGTGTGGCTGCTCTAGCATGTCTTGTCCATCAATGTGCGGTGCACCAGCATGTCTTATCCATCAGTGTTTGGTGCCCTAGCATGTCTTATCAATCACTTGGTGGTGCTCAAGCATGTCTTATCCGTCAGTGCGTGGTGCTTTGGCATGTCTTGTCCATCAGTGCGTGGTGCTCTAGTAAGTCTTATCCATCAGTATGCGGTGCTCTAGCATGTCTTATCAATCACTTGGTGGTGCTCTAGCATGTCTTGTCCATCAGTGTGTGGCGCTCTAGCATGTCTTGTCCATCATGTGTGGCTACTCTAGCATGTCTTATCCATCAGTGTGTGGTGCCCTAGCATGTCTTATCAATCACTTGTTGGTGCTCTAGCATTTCTTATCCATCAGTATGTGGTGTTTTAGCCTGTCTTATCATTGTGTGGTGATCTAGCATGTCTTGTCCATCAGTGGGTGGTACTCCAGCATGTCTTGTCCATCAATTTGTGGTGCTCTAGCGTGTCTTGTCCATCAGTGGGTGGTAGTTTAGCGTGTCTTGTCCATCAGTGGGTGGTGCTACAGTGTGTCTTATCCATCAGTGGGTGGTGCTCAAGAGTGTCTTATCCATCAGTGTGTGGTGCTCTAGCATGTCTTGTCCATCATGTGTGGGTGCTCTAGCATATCTTATCCATCAGTGTGTGGTGCTCTAGCATGTTTATCTATCAGTTGTGGTGCTCCAGCATATTTTATCCATCAGTGTGTGGTACTCTAGCATGTCTTGTCCATCAGTGTGTGGTGCTCTAGCATGTCTTGTCCATCATGTGTGGCTACTCTAGCATGTCTTATCCATCAGTGTGTGGTGCCCTAGCATGTCTTATCAATCACTTGTTGGTGCTCTAGCATTTCTTATCCATCAGTATGTGGTGTTTTAGCCTGTCTTATCATTGTGTGGTGATCTAGCATGTCTTGTCCATCAGTGGGTGGTACTCCAGCATGTCTTGTCCATCCATTTGTGGTGCTCTAGTGTGTCTTGTCCATCAGTGGGTGGTAGTTTAGCGTGTCTTGTCCATCAGAGGGTGGTGCTCCAGTGTCTCTTATCCATCAGTGGGTGGTGCTCAAGCGTGTCTTATCCATCAGTGTGTGGTGCTCTAGCATGTCTTGTCCATCATGTGTGGCTGCTCTAGCATATCTTATCCATCAGTGTGTGGTGCTCTAGCATGTTTATCTATCAGTGTGTGGTGCTCCAGCATATTTTATCCATCAGTGTGTGGTGCTCTAGCATGTCTTGTCCATCATGTGTGGCTGCTCTAGCATGTCTTGTCCATCAGTGTGTGGTGCCCTAGCATGTCTTATCAATCACTTGGTGGTGCTCTAGCATGTCTTATCCATCAGTGTGCGGTGCTCTAGCATGTCCTATCCATCAGTGGGTGGTGCAAGAGCATGTCTTATCCATCAGTGGGTGGTGCTCTAGCATGTCTTGTCCATCAATGTGTGGTGCACCAGCATGTCTTGTCCATCAGTGTGTGGTGCCCTAGCATGTCTTGTCAATCACTTGGTGGTGCTCTGGCATGTCTTATCCGTCAGTGCGTGGTGTTTTAGCCTGTCTTATCCATCAGTTTGGGGTGCTCTAGCATGTCTTATCCATCAGTGGGTGGTGCAAGAGTATGTCTTTTCCATCAGTGCGTGGAGCTCTAGCAAGTCTTTTCCATCAGTGTGTGCTGCTTTAGCATGTCTCATCCATCAGTGTGTGGTGCTCTAGCATGTCTTGTCCATCACTGGGTGGTTCTCTAGCATGTCTTATCCATCAGTGGGTGGTGCTCCAGCATCTCTTGTCCATCATTGTGTGGTGATCTAGCATGTCTTGTCCATCAGTGGGTGGTGCTCCAGCATGTCTTGTCCATCAATTGGTGGTGCTCTAGCGTGTCTTGTCCATCAGTGGGTGGTGCTCTAGCGTTTCTTGTCCATCAGTGGGTTGTGCTCCAGCATGTCTTGTACATCAGTGCATGGTGCTGTAGCATGTCTTATACATCAGTGGGTGGTGCTCTAGCATTTCTTATCCATCAGTGTGTTGTGATCTAACATGTCTTGTCCATCAGTGCTTGGTTCTGTAGCAAGTCTTGTCCATCAGTGGGTGCTGCTCTTGCGTGTCTTGTCCATCAGTGGGTGGTGCTCGAGCATGTCTTGTCCATCATGTGTGGCTGCTCTAGCATTTGTTGTCCATCAGTAGGTGGTTCTCTAGCATGTCTTATCCATCATGTGTGGCTGCTCCAGCATGTCTTATTCATCAGTGGGTGGTGCTCTAGCATGTCTTGTCCATCATGTGTGGCTGCTCTAAGATGTCTTATCCATCAGTATGTGGTGCTCTAGCGTGTCTTGTCCATCAGTGGGTGGTGCTCCAGCGTGTCTTATCCATCAGTGGGTGGTGCTCAAGTGTGTCTTATCCATCAGTGTGTGGTGATCTAGCAAGTCTTGTCCATCATGTGTGGCTGCTCTAGCATGTCTAATCCATCAGTGTGTGGTGCTCTAGCATGTTTATCTATCAGTGTGTGGTGCTCCAGCATATCTTATCCATCAGTGTGTGGTGCTCTAGCATGTCTTGTTCATCTGTGTGGTGCTCTATCAAGTCTTCTCCATCATTGTGTTGTGCACTTGCTTGTCTTGTCCATCAGTGTGTGGTGCTCTAGCATGTCTTGTCCATCATGTGTGGCTGCTCTAGCATGTCTTGTCCATCAATGTGCGGTGCACCAGCATGTCTTGTCCATCATTGTTTGGTGCCCTAGCATGTCTTATCAATCACTTGGTGGTGCTCTAGCATGTCTTATCCGTCAGTGCGTGGTGCTTTGGCATGTCTTGTCCATCAGTGCGTGGTGCTCTAATAAGTCTTATCCATCAGTATGCGGTGCTCTAGCATGTCTTATCAATCACTTGGTGGTGCTCTAGCATGTCTTGTCCATCAGTGTGTGGTGCTCTAGCATGTCTTGTCCATCATGTGTGGCTGCTCTAGCATGTCTTATCCATCAGTGTGTGGTACCCTAGCATGTCTTATCAATCACTTGGTGGTGCTCTAACATGTCTTATCCATCAGTATGTGGTGTTTTAGCCTGTTTTATTATTGTGTGGTGATCTAGCATGTCTTGTCCATAAGTGGGTGGTGCTCCAGCATGTCTTGTCCATCAATTCGTGGTACTCTAGCGTGTCTTGTCCATCAGTGGGTGGTAGTTTAGCGTGTCTTGTACATCAGTGGGTGGTGCTCCAGCGTGTCTTATCCATCAGTGGGTGGTGCTCAACCGTGTCTTATCCATCAGTAAGTGGTGCTCTAGCATGTCTTGTCCATCATGTTTGGCTGCTCTAGCATATCTTATCCATCAGTGTGTGGTACTCTAGCATGTTTATCTATCAGTGTGTGGTGCTCCAGCATATCTTATCCATCAGTGTGTGGTGCTCTAGCATGTCTTGTTCATCTTTGTGGTGCTCTAGCAAGTCTTCTCCATCATTGTGTTGTGCACTTGCATGTCTTGTCCATCAGTGTGTGCTGCTCTACCATGTCTTGTCCATCATGTGTGGCTGCTCTAGCATGTCTTGTCCATCAATGTGTGGTGCACCAGCATGTCTTGTCCATCAGTGCGTGTTGCTCTAGTAAGTCTTATCCATCTTTATGCGGTGTTCTAGCATGTCTTATCAATCACTTGGTGGTGCTCTAGCATGTCTTGTCCATCAGTGTGTGGTGCTCTAGCATGTCTTGTCCATCATGTGTGGCTGCTCTAGCATGTCTTGTCTGTCAGTGTGTGGTGCCCTAGCATGTCTTATCAATCACTTGGTGGTGCTCTAGCATGTCTTATCCGTCAGTACGTTGTGTTTTAGCCTGTCTTATCCATCAGTGTGGGGTGCTCTAGCATGTCTTATCCATCAGTGGGTGGTGCAAGAGCATGTCTTATCCATCAGTGGGTGGTCCTCTAGCATGTCTTGTCCATCAATGTGTGGTGCACCAGCATGTCTTGTCCATCAGTGTGTGGTGCCATAGCATGTCTTGTCAATCACTTGGTGGTGCTCTAGCATGTCTTATCCGTCAGTGCGTGGTGTTTTAGCCTGTCTTATCCATCAGTTTGGGGTGCTCTAGCATGTCTTATACATCAGTGCGTGGAGCAAGAGCATGTCTTGTCCATCAGTGCATGGACCTCTAGCAAGTCTTTTCCATCAATGTGTGGTGCTTTAGCATGTCTCATCCATCAGTGTGTGGTGCTCTAGCATGTCTTGTCCATCACTGGGTGGTTCTCTAGCATGTCTTATCCATCAGTGGGTGGTGCTCCAGCATCTCTTGTCCATCATTGTGTGGTGATCTAGCATGTCTTGTCCATAAGTGGGTGGTGCTCCAGCATGTCTTGTCCATCAATTGGTGGTGCTCTAGCATGTCTTGTCCATCAGTGGGTTGTGCTCTAGCGTGTCTTGTCCATCAGTGGGTTGTGCTCCAGCATGTCTTGTACATCAGTGCATGGTGCTGTAGCATGTCTTATACATCAGTGGGTGGTGCTCCAGCATGTCTCATCAATCAGTTGGTGGTGCTCTAGAATGTCTTGTCCATCAGTGTGTGGTGCTCTAGCATGTCTTGTCAATCAGTTGGTAGTGCTCTAGCATTTCTTATCCATCAGTGCGTTGTGCTCTAACATGTCTTGTCCATCAGTGCTTGGTGCTGTAGCAAGTCTTGTCCATCAGTGGGTGCTGCTCTTGTGTGTCTTGTCCATCAGTGGGTGGTGCTCGAGCATGTCTTGTCCATCATGTGTGGCTGCTCTAGCATTTCTTGTCCATCAGTAGGTGGTTCTCTAGCATGTCTTATCCATCATGTGTGCCTGCTCCGGCATGTCTTATTCATCAGTGGGTGGTGCTCTAGCATGTCTTTTCCATCATGTGTGGCTACTCTAACATGTCTTATCCATCAGTGTGTGGTGCTCTAGCGTGTCTTGTCCATCAGTGGGTGGTGCTCCAGCGTGTCTTATCCATCAGTGGGTGGTGCTCAAGCGTGTCTTATCCATCAGTGTTTGGTGATCTAGCAAGTCTTGTCCATCATGTGTGGCTGCTCTAGCATGTCTTATCCATCGGTGTGTGGTGCTCTAGCATGTTTATCTATCAGTGTGTGGTGCTCCAGCATATCTTATCCATCAGTGTGTGGTGCTCTAGCATGTCTTGTTCATCTGTGTTGTTCTCTAGCAAGTCTTCTCCATCATTGTGTTGTGCACTTGCATGTCTTGTCCATCAGTGTGTGGTGCTCTAGCATGTCTGGTCCATCATGTGTAGCTGCTCTAGCATGTCTTGTCCATCAATGTGTGGTGCACCAGCATGTCTTGTCCATCAGTGGTTGGTGCCATAGCATGTCTTATGAATCACTTGGTGGTGCTCTAGCATGTCTTATCCGTCAGTGTGTGGTGCTCTAGCATGTCTTGTCCATCAGTGCGTGATGCTCTAGTAAGTCTTATCCATCTTTATGCGGTGCTCTAGCATGTCTTATAAATCACTTGGTGGTGCACTAGCATGTCTTGTCCATCAGTGTGTGGTGCTCTAGCATGTCTTGTCCATCATGTGTGGCTGCTCTAGCATGTCTTGTCCATCAGTGTGTGGTGCCCTAGCATGTCTTATCAATCACTTGGTGGTGCTCTAGCATGTCTTATCCGTCAGTATGTCATGTTTTAGCCTGTCTTATCCATCAGTGTGGGGTGCTCTAGCATGTCTTATCCATCAGTGGATGGTGCAAGAACATGTCTTATCCATCAGTGGGTGGTGCTCTAGCATGTCTTGTCCATCAATGTGTGGTGCACCAGCATGTCTTGTCCATCAGTGTGTGGTGCCCTAGCATGTCTTGTCAATCACTTGGTGGTGCTCTTGCATGTCTTATCCGTCAGTGCGTGGTGTTTTAGCCTGTCTTATCCATCAGTTTGGGGTGCTCTAGCATGTCTTATCCATCAGTGGGTGGTGCATGAGCATGTCTTGTCCATCAGTGCGTGGAACTCTAGCAAGTCTTTTCCATCAGTGTGTGGTGCTTTGGCATGTCTCATCCATCAGTATTTGGTGCTCTAGCATGTCTTGCCCATCACTGGGTGGTTCTCTAGCATGTCTTATCCATCAGTGGGTGGTGCTCCAGCATCTCTTGTCCATCATTGTGTGGTGATCTAGCATGTCTTGTCCATCAGTGGTTGGTGCTCAAGCATGTCTTGTCCATCAATTGGTGGTGCTCTAGTGTGTCTTGTCCATCAGTGGGTGGTGCTCTGGTGTGTCTTGTCCATCAGTGGGTTGTGCTCCAGCATGTCTTGTACATCAGTGCATGGTGCTCTAACATGTCTTATACATCAGTGGGTGGTGCTCCAGCATGTCTTATCAATCAGTTGGTGGTGCTCTAGAACGTCTTGTCCATCAGTGTGTGGTGCTCTAGCATGTCTTGTCAATCAGTTGGTGGTGCTCTAGCATTTCTTATCCATCAGTGCGTCGTGCTCTAACATGTCTTGTCCATCAGTGGGTGGTGCTCCAGCGTATCTTATCCATCAGTGAGTGGTGCTGAAAAGTGTCTTATCCATCAGTGTGTGGTGCTGTAGCAAGTCTTGTCCATCAGTGGGTGCTGCTCTTGCGTGTCTTGTCCATCAGTGGGTGGTGCTCGAGCATGTCTTGTCCATCAGTGGGTGGTGCTCTAGCATTTCTTGTCCATCATGTGTGGCTGCTCTAACATGTCTTATCCATCAGTGTGTGGTGCTCTAGCGTGTCTTGTCCATCAGTGGGTGGTGCTCCAGCGTATCTTATCCATCAGTGGGTGGTGCTCTAGCACGTCTTGTCCATCATGTGTGGCTGCTCTAGCATGTCTTATCCATCAGTGTGTGGTGCTCTAGCATGTTTATCTATCAGAGTGTGGTGCTCCAGCATATCTTATCCATCAGTGTGTGGTGCTCTAGCATGTCTTGTTCATCTGTGTGGTGCTCTAGCAAGTCTTCTCCATCATTGTGTTGTGCACTTGCATGTCTTGTCAATCAGTGTGTGGTGCTCTAGCATGTCTTGACCATCATGTGTGGCTGCTCTAGCATGTATTGTCCATCAATGTGTGGTGCACCAGCATGTCTTGTCCATCAGTGTTTGGTGCCCTAGCATGTCTTATCAATCACTTGTGATGCTCCAGCATGTCTTATCCGTCAGTGCGTGGTGCTCTAGCATGTCTTGCCCATCAGTGCGTGGTGCTCTAGTAAGTGTTATCCATCAGTATTTGGTGCTCTCGCATGTCTTATCAATCACTTGGTGGTGCTCTACCATGTCTTGTCCATCAGTGTGTGGTGCTCTAGCATGTCTTGTCCATCATGTGTGGCTGCTCTAGCATGTCTTGTCCATCAGTGGGTGGTGCAAGAGCATGTCTTGTCCATCAGTGCGTGGAGCTCTAGCAAGTCTTTTCCATCAGTGTGTGGTGCTTTAGCATGTCTCATCCATCAGTGTGTGGTGTTCTAGCATGCCTTGTCCATCACTGGGTGGTTCTCTAGCATGTCTTATCCTTCAGTGGGTGGTGCTCCAGCATGTCTTGTCCATCATTGTGTGGTGATCTAGCATGTCTTGTCCATCAGTGGGTGGTGCTCCAGCATGTCTTGTCCATCAATTGGTGGTGCTCTAGCGTGTCTTGTCCATCAGTGGGTGGAAGTCTAGCGTGTCTTGTCCATCAGTGGGTTGTGCTCCAGTGTGTCTTATCCATCAGTGGGTGGTGCTCAATCGTGTCTTTTCCATCAGTGTGTGGTGCTCTAGCATGTCTTGTCCATCAGTGTGTGGTGCTCTAGCATGTCTTGTCCATCATGTGTGGCTGCTCTAGCATGTCTTGTCCATCAATGTGTGGTGCACCAGCATGTCTTGTCCATCAGTGTTTGGTGCTCTAGCATGTCTTATCAATCACTTGGTGGTGCTCTAGCATGTCTTATCCGTCAGTGCGTGGTGCTCTAGCATGTCTTGTCCATCAGTGCATGGTGCTCTAGTAAGTCTTATCCATCAGTATGCGGTGCTCTAGCATGTCTTATCAATCACTTGGTGGTGCTCTCGCATGTCTTGTCCATCAGTGTGTGGTGCTCTAGCATTTCTTGTCCATCATGTGTGGCTGCTCAAGCATGTCTTGTCCATCAGTGTGTGGTGCCCTAGCATGTCTTATCAATCACTTGGTGGTGCTCGAGCATGTCTTATCCGTCAGTACGTCGTGTTTTAGCCTGTCTTATCCATCAGTGTGGGGTGCTCTAGCATGTCTTATCCATCAGTGGGTGGTGCAAGAGCATGTCTTATCCATCAGTGGATGGTGCTCTAGCATGTCTTGTCCATCAATGTGTGGTGCACCAGCATGTCTTGTCCATCAGTGTGTGGTGCCCTAGCATGTCTTGTCAATCACTTGGTGGTGCTCTAACATATCTTATCCGTCAATGTGTGGTGTTTTAGCCTGTCTTATCCATCAGTTTGGGGTGCTCTAGCATGTCTTATCCATCAGTGGGTGGTGCAAGAGCATGTCTTGTCCATCAGTGCGTGGAGCTCTAGCAAGTCTTTTCCATCAGTGTGTGGTGCTTTAGCATGTCTCATCCATCAGTGTGTGGTGCTCTAGCATGTCTTGTCCATCACTGGGTGGTTCTCTAGCATGTCTTATCCATCAGTGGGTGGTGCTCCAGCATCTCTTGTCCATCATTGTGTGGTGATCTAGCATGTCTTGTCCATCAGTGGGTAGTGCTCTTGCGTGTCTTGTCCATCAGTGGGTGGTGCTCGAGCATGTCTTGTCCATCAGTGGGTGGTGCTCGAGCATGTCTTGTCCATCAGTGGGTGGTGCTCTAGCATTTCTTGACAATCAATAGGTGGTCCTCTAGCATGTCTTATCCATCATGTGTGGCTGCTCCAGCATGTCATATCCATCAGTCGGTGGTGCTCTAGCATGTCTTGTCCATCATGTGTGGCTGCTCTAACATGTCTTATCCATCAGTGTGTGGTGCTCTAGCGTGTCTTGTGCATCAGTGGGTGGTGCTCCAGCGTGTCTTATCCATCAGTGGGTGGTGCTCAAGCATGTCTTATCCATCAGTGTGTGGTGCTCTAGCAAGTCTTGTCCATCATGTGTGGCTGCTCTAGCATGTCTTATCCATCAGTGTGTGGTGCTTTAGCATGTTTATCTATCAGTGTGTGATGCTCCACGATATCTTATCCATCAGTGTGTGGTGATCTAGCATGTCTTGTTCATCTGTGTGGTGCTCTAGCAAGTCTTCTCCATCATTGTGTTGTGCACTTGCATGTCTTGTCCATCAGTGTGTGGTGCTCTAGCATGTCTTGTCCATCATGTGTGGCTGCTCTAGCATGTCTTGTCCACCAATGTGCGGTGCACCAGCATGTCTTATCCATCAGTGTTTGGTGCCCTAGCATGTCTTATCAATCACTTGGTGGTGCTCTAGCATGTCTTGTCCATCAGTGTGTGGTGCTCTAGCATGTCTTGTCCATCATGTGTGGCTACTCTAGCATGTCTTATCCATCAGTGTGTGGTGCCCTAGCATGTTTTATCAATCACTTGTTGGTGCTCTAGCATTTCTTATCCATCAGTATGTGGTGTTTTAGCCTGTCTTATCATTGTGTGGTGATCTAGCATGTCTTGTCCATCAGTGGGTGATACTCCAGCATGTCTTGTCCATCAATTTGTGGTGCTCTAGCGTGTCTTGTCCATCAGTGGGTGGTAGTTTAGCGTGTCTTGTCCATCAGTGGGTGGTGCTCCAGTGTGTCTTATCCATCAGTGGGTGGTGCTCAAGAGTGTCTTATCCATCAGTGTGTGGTGCTCTAGCATGTCTTGTCCATCATGTGTGGCTGCTCTAGCATATCTTATCCATCAGTGTGTGGTGCTCTAGCATGTTTATCTATCAGTGTGTGGTGCTCCAGCATATTTTATCCATCAGTGTGTGGTGCTCTAGCATGTCTTGTCCATCAGTGTGTGGTGCTCTAGCATGTCTTGTCCATCATGTGTGGCTACTCTAGCATGTCTTATCCATCAGTGTGTGGTGCCCTAGCATGTCTTATCAATCACTTGTTGGTGCTCTAGCATTTCTTATCCATCAGTATGTGGTGTTTTAGCCTGTCTTATCATTGTGTGGTGATCTAGCATGTCTTGTCCATCAGTGGGTGGTACTCCAGCATGTCTTGTCCATCAATTTGTGGTGCTCTAGCATGTCTTGTCCATCATGTGTGGCTACTCTAGCATGTCTTATCCATCAGTGTGTGGTGCCCTAGCATGTCTTATCAATCACTTGTTGGTGCTCTAGCATTTCTTATCCATCAGTATGTGGTGTTTTAGCCTGTCTTATCATTGTGTTTTGATCTAGCATGTCTTGTCCATCAGTGGGTGGTACTCCAGCATGTCTTATCAATCACTTGGTGGTGCTCGAGCATGTCTTATCCGTCAGTACGTCGTGTTTTAGCCTGTCTTATCCATCAGTGTGGGGTGCTCTAGCATGTCTTATCCATCAGTGGGTGGTGCAAGAGCATGTCTTATCCATCAGTGGATGGTGCTCTGGCATGTCTTGTCCATCAATGTGTGGTGCACCAGCATGTCTTGTCCATCAGTGTGTGGTGCCCTAGCATGTCTTGGCAATCACTTGGTGGTGCTCTAGCATATCTTATCCGTCAATGTGTGGTGTTTTAGCCTGTCTTATCCATCAGTTTGGGGTGCTCTAGCATGTCTTATCCATCAGTGGGTGGTGCAAGAGCATGTCTTGTCCATCAGTGAGTGGAGCTCTAGCAAGTCTTTTCCATCAGTGTGTGGTGCTTTAGCATGTCTCATCCATCAGTGTGTGGTGCTCTAGCATGTCTTGTCCATCACTGGGTGGTTCTCTAGCATGTCTTATCCATCGGTGGGTGGTGCTCCAGCATCTCTTGTCCATCATTGTGTGGTGATCTAGCATGTCTTGTCCATCAGTGGGTAGTGCTCTTGCGTGTCTTGTCCATCAGTGGGTGGTGCTCGAGCATGTCTTGTCCATCAGTGGGTGGTGCTCGAGCATGTCTTGTCCATCAGTGGGTGGTGCTCTAGCATTTCTTGACAATCAATAGGTGGTCCTCTAGCATGTCTTATCCATCATGTGTGGCTGCTCCAGCATGTCATATCCATCAGTCGGTGGTGCTCTAGCATGTCTTGTCCATCATGTGTGGCTGCTCTAACATGTCTTATCCATCAGTGTGTGGTGCTCTAGCGTGTCTTGTGCATCAGTGGGTGGTGCTCCAGCGTGTCTTATCCATCAGTGGGTGGTGCTCAAGCGTGTCTTATCCATCAGTGTGTGGTGCTCTAGCAAGTCTTGTCCATCATGTGTGGCTGCTCTAGCATGTCTTATCCATCAGTGTGTGGTGCTTTAGCATGTTTATCTATCAGTGTGTGATGCTCCACGATATCTTATCCATCAGTGTGTGGTGATCTAGCATGTCTTGTTCATCTGTGTGGTGCTCTAGCAAGTCTTCTCCATCATTGTGTTGTGCACTTGCATGTCTTGTCCATCAGTGTGTGGTGCTCTAGCATGTCTTGTCCATCATGTGTGGCTGCTCTAGCATGTCTTGTCCATCAATGTGCGGTGCACCAGCATGTCTTATCCATCAGTGTTTGGTGCCCTAGCATGTCTTATCAATCACTTGGTGGTGCTCAAGCATGTCTTATCCGTCAGTGCGTGGTGCTTTGGCATGTCTTGTCCATCAGTGCGTGGTGCTCTAGTAAGTCTTATCCATCAGTATGCGGTGCTCTAGCATGTCTTATCAATCACTTGGTGGTGCTCTAGCATGTCTTGTCCATCAGTGTGTGGTGCTCTAGCATGTCTTGTCCATCATGTGTGGCTACTCTAGCATGTCTTATCCATCAGTGTGTGGTGCCCTAGCATGTCTTATCAATCACTTGTTGGTGCTCTAGCATTTCTTATCCATCAGTATGTGGTGTTTTAGCCTGTCTTATCATTGTGTGGTGATCTAGCATGTCTTGTCCATCAGTGGGTGTTACTCCAGCATGTCTTGTCCATCAATTTGTGGTGCTCTAGCGTGTCTTGTCCATCAGTGGGTGGTAGTTTAGCGTGTCTTGTCCATCAGTGGGTGGTGCTACAGTGTGTCTTATCCATCAGTGGGTGGTGCTCAAGAGTGTCTTATCCATCAGTGTGTGGTGCTCTAGCATGTCTTGTCCATCATGTGTGGGTGCTCTAGCATATCTTATCCATCAGTGTGTGGTGCTCTAGCATGTTTATCTATCAGTTGTGGTGCTCCAGCATATTTTATCCATCAGTGTGTGGTGCTCTAGCATGTCTTGTCCATCAGTGTGTGGTGCTCTAGCATGTCTTGTCCATCATGTGTGGCTACTCTAGCATGTCTTATCCATCAGTGTGTGGTGCCCTAGCATGTCTTATCAATCACTTGTTGGTGCTCTAGCATTTCTTATCCATCAGTATGTGGTGTTTTAGCCTGTCTTATCATTGTGTGGTGATCTAGCATGTCTTGTCCATCAGTGGGTGGTACTCCAGCATGTCTTGTCCATCCATTTGTGGTGCTCTAGCGTGTCTTGTCCATCAGTGGGTGGTAGTTTAGCGTGTCTTGTCCATCAGAGGGTGGTGCTCCAGTGTGTCTTATCCATCAGTGGGTGGTGCTCAAGCGTGTCTTATCCATCAGTGTGTGGTGCTCTAGCATGTCTTGTCCATCATGTGTGGCTGCTCTAGCATATCTTATCCATCAGTGTGTGGTGCTCTAGCATGTTTATCTATCAGTGTGTGGTGCTCCAGCATATTTTATCCATCAGTGTGTGGTGCTCTAGCATGTCTTGTCCATCATGTGTGGCTGCTCTAGCATGTCTTGTCCATCAGTGTGTGGTGCTCTAGCATGTCTTATTCATCAGTGTGCGGTGCTCTAGCATGTCCTATCCATCAGTGGGTGGTGCAAGAGCATGTTTTATCCAT
The DNA here is from genome assembly GCF_040938575.1 of Ambystoma mexicanum. Taxonomy (NCBI): domain Eukaryota; kingdom Metazoa; phylum Chordata; class Amphibia; order Caudata; family Ambystomatidae; genus Ambystoma; species Ambystoma mexicanum. The sequence goes on along the minus strand of NC_090921.1, from coordinate 227,918,377 downwards.
CAGTGGGTGGTGCTCTAGCATGTCTTGTCCATCAATGTGTGGTGCACCAGCATGTCTTGTCCATCAGTGTGTGGTGCCCTAGCATGTCTTGTCAATCACTTGGTGGTGCTCTGGCATGTCTTATCCGTCAGTGCGTGGTGTTTTAGCCTGTCTTATCCATCAGTTTGGGGTGCTCTAGCATGTCTTATCCATCAGTGGGTGGTGCAAGAGTATGTCTTTTCCATCAGTGCGTGGAGCTCTAGCAAGTCTTTTCCATCAGTGTGTGCTGCTTTAGCATGTCTCATCCATCAGTGTGTGGTGCTCTAGCATGTCTTATCCATCAGTGGGTGGTTCTCTAGCATGTCTTATCCATCAGTGGGTGGTGCTCCAGCATCTCTTGTCCATCATTGTGTGGTGATCTAGCATGTCTTGTCCATCAGTGGGTGGTGCTCCAGCATGTCTTGTCCATCAATTGGTGGTACTCTAGCGTGTCTTGTCCATCAGTGGGTGGTGCTCTAGCGTTTCTTGTCCATCAGTGGGTTGTGCTCCAGCATGTCTTGTACATCAGTGCATGGTGCTGTAGCATGTCTTATACATCAGTGGGTGGTGCTCCAGCATGTCTTATCAATCAGTTGGTGGAGCTCTAGAATGTCTTGTCCATCAGTGTGTGGTGCTCTAGCATGTCCTGTCAATCAGTTGGTGGTGCTCTAGCATTTCTTATCCATCAGTGTGTTGTGATCTAACATGTCTTGTCCATCAGTGCTTGGTTCTGTAGCAAGTCTTGTCCATCAGTGGGTGCTGCTCTTGCGTGTCTTGTCCATCAGTGGGTGGTGCTCGAGCATGTCTTGTCCATCATGTGTGGCTGCTCTAGCATTTGTTGTCCATCAGTAGGTGGTTCTCTAGCATGTCTTATCCATCATGTGTGGCTGCTCCAGCATGTCTTATTCATCAGTGGGTGGTGCTCTAGCATGTCTTGTCCATCATGTGTGGCTGCTCTAACATGTCTTATCCATCAGTATGTGGTGCTCTAGCGTGCTTGTCCATCAGTGGGTGGTGCTCCAGCGTGTCTTATCCATCAGTGGGTGGTGCTCAAGTGTGTCTTATCCATCAGTGTGTGGTGATCTAGCAAGTCTTGTCCATCATGTGTGGCTGCTCTAGCATGTCTAATCCATCAGTGTGTGGTGCTCTAGCATGTTTATCTATCAGTGTGTGGTGCTCCAGCATATCTTATCCATCAGTGTGTGGTGCTCTAGCATGTCTTGTTCATCTGTGTGGTGCTCTAGCAAGTCTTCTCCATCATTGTGTTGTGCACTTGCATGTCTTGTCCATCAGTGTGTGGTGCTCTAGCATGTCTTGTCCATCATGTGTGGCTGCTCTAGCATGTCTTGTCCATCAATGTGTGGTGCACCAGCATGTCTTGTCCATCAGTGTTTGGTGCCCAAGCATGTCTTAGCGATCACTTGGTGGGGCTCTAGCATGTCTTATCCGTCAGTGTGTGGTGCTCTAGCATGTCTTGTCCATCAGTGCGTGGTGCTCTAGCAAGTCTTATCCATCAGTATGCGGTGCTCTAGCATGTCTTATCAATCACTTGGTGGTGCTCTAGCATGTCTTGTCCATCAGTGTGTGGTGCTCTAGGATGTCTTGTCCATCATGTGTGGCTGCTCTTGCATGTCTTGTCCATCAGTGGGTGGTGCAAGAGCATGTCTTGTCCATCAGTGCGTGGAGCTCTAGCAAGTCATTTCCATCAGTGTGTTGTGTTTTAGCATGTCTCATCCATCAGTGTGTGGTGCTCTAGCATGTCTTGTCCATCACTGGGTGGTTCTCTAGCATACCTTATCCATCAGTGGGTGGTGCTCCAACATGTCTTGTCCATCATTGTGAGGTGATCTAGCATGTCTTGTCCATCAGTGGGTGGTGCTCCAGCATGTCTTGTCCATCAATTGGTGGTGCTCTAGCGTGTCTTGTCCATCAGTGGGTGGTAGTCTAGTGTGTCTTGTCCATCAGTGGGTGGTGCTCCAGCGTGTCTTATCCATCAGTGGGTAGTGCTCAAGCATGTCTTGTCCATCATGTGTGGCTGCTCTAGCATGTCTTATCCGTCAGTGTGTGGTGCTCTAGCATGTTTATCTATCAGTGTGTGGTGCTCCAGCATATCTTATCCATCAGTGTCTGGTGCTCTAGCATGTCTTGTTCATCAGTGTGGTGCTCTAGCAAGTCTTCTCCATCATTGTGTTATGCACTTGTATGTCTTGTCCATCAGTGTGTGGTGCTCTAGCATGTCTTGTCCATCATGTGTCGCTGCTCTAGCATGTCTTGTCCATCAATGTGTGGTGCACCAGCATGTCTTGTCCATCAGTGTTTGGTGCCCTAGCATGTCTTATCAATCACTTGGTGGTGCTCTAGCATGTCTTATCCGTCAGTGCGTGGTGCTCTAGCATGTCTTGTCCATCAGTGCATGGTGCTCTAGTAAGTCTTATCCATCAATATGCGGTGCTCTAGCATGTCTTATCAATCACTTGGTGGTGCTCTAGCATGTCTTGTCCATCAGTGTGTGGTCCTCTAGCATGTCTTGTCCATCATGTGTGGCTGCTCTAGCATGTCTTGTCCATCAGTGTGTGATGCCCTAGCATGTCTTATCAATCACTTGGTGGTGCTCTAGGATGTCTTATCCGTCAGTATGTGGTGTTTTAGCCTGTCTTATCCATCAGTGTGGGGTGCTCTAACATGTCTTATCCATCAGTGGGTGGTGCAAGAGCATGTATTATCCATCAGTGGACGGTGCTCTAGCATGTCCTGTCCATCAATGTGTGGTGCACCAGCGCGTCTTGTCCATCAGTGTGTGGTGCCCTAGCATGTCTTGTCAATCACTTGGTGGTGCTTTAGCATGTCTTATCCGTCAGTGTGTGGTGTTTTAGCCTGTCTTATCCATCAGTTTGGGGTGCTCTAGCATTTCTTATCCATCAGTGGGTGGTGCAAGAGCATGTCTTGTCCATCAGTGCGTGGAGCTCTAGCAAGTCTTTTCCATCAGTGTGTGGTGCTTTAGCATGTCTCATCCATCAGTGGGTGGTGCTCTAGCATGTCTTGTCCATCATGTGTGGCTGCTCTAAAATGTCTTATCCATCAGTGTGTGGTGCTCTAGCATGTTTATCTATCAGTGTGTGATGCTCCACGATATCTTATCCATCAGTGTGTGGTGCTTTAGCATGTCTTGTTCATCTGTGTGGTGCTCTAGCAAGTCTTCTCCATCATTATGTTGTGCACTTGCATGTCTTGTCCATCAGTGTGTGGTGCTCTAGCATGTCTTGTCCATCATGTGTGGCTGCTCTAGCATGTCTTGTCCATCAATGTGCGGTGCACCAGCATGTCTTATCCATCAGTGTTTGGTGCCCTAGCATGTCTTATCAATCACTTGGTGGTGCTCAAGCATGTCTTATCCGTCAGTGCGTGGTGCTTTGGCATGTCTTGTCCATCAGTGCGTGGTGCTCTAGTAAGTCTTATCCATCAGTATGCGGTGTTCTAGCATGTCTTATCAATCACTTGGTGGTGCTCTAGCATGTCTTGTCCATCAGTGTGTGGTGCTCTAGCATGTCTTGTCCATCATGTGTGGCTACTCTAGCATGTCTTATCCATCAGTGTGTGGTGACCTAGCATGTCTTATCAATCACTTGTTGGTGCTCTAGCATTTCTTATCCATCAGTATGTGGTGTTTTAGCCTGTCTTATCATTGTGTGGTGATCTAGCATGTCTTGTCCATCAGTGGGTGGTGCTCCAGCATGTCTTGTCCATCAATTCGTGGTGCTCTAGCGTGTCTTGTTCATCAGTGGGTGGTAGTTTAGCGTGTCTTGTCCATCAGTGGGTGGTGCTCCAGTGTGTCTTATCCATCAGTGGGTGGTGCTCAAGCGTGTCTTATCCATCAGTGTGTGGTGCTCTAGCATGTCTTGTCCATCATGTGTGGCTGCTCTAGCATATCTTATCCATCAGTGTGGGGTGCTCTAGCATGTCTTATCCATCAGTGGGTGGTGCAAGAGCATGTCTTATCCATCAGTGGGTGGTGCTCTAGCATGTCTTGTCCATCAATGTGTGGTGCACCAGCATGTCTTGTCCATCAGTGTGTGGTGCCCTAGCATGTCTTGTCAATCACTTGGTGGTGCTCTAGCATGTCTTATCCGTCAGTGTGTGGTGTTTTAGCCTGTCTTATCCATCAGTTTGGGGTGCTCTAGCATGTCTTATCCATCAGTGGGTGGTGCAAGAGCATGTCTTTTCCATCAGTGCGTGGAGCTCTAGCAAGTCTTTTCCATCAGTGTGTGCTGCTTTAGCATGTCTCATCCATCAGTGTGTGGTGCTCTAGCATGTCTTGTCCATCACTGGGTGGTACTCTAGCATGTCTTATCCATCAGTGGATGGTGCTGCAGCATCTCTTGTCCATCATTGTGTGGTGATCTAGCATGTCTTGTCCATCAGTGGGTGGTGCTCCAGCATGTCTTGTCCATCAATTGGTGGTGCTCTAGTGTGTCTTGTCCATCAGTGGGTGGTGCTCTAGCGTGTCTTGTCCATCAGTGGGTTGTGCTCCAGCATGTCTTGTACATCAGTGCATGGTGCTGTAGCATGTCTTATACATCAGTGGGTGGTGCTCCAGCATGTCTTATCAATCAGTTGGTGGTGCTCTAGAATGTCTTGTCCATCAGTGTGTGGTGCTCTAGCATGTCTTGTCAATCAGTTGGTGGTGCTCTAGCATTTCTTATCCATCAGTGTGTTGTGCTCTAACATGTCTTGTCCATCAGTGCTTGGTTCTGTAGCAAGTCTTGTCCATCAGTGGGTGCTGCTCTTGTGTGTCTTGTCCATTAGTGGGTGGTGCTCGAGCATGTCTTGTCCATCATGTGTGGCTGCTCTAGCATTTCTTGTCCATCAGTAGGTGGTTCTCTAGCATGTCTTATCCATCATGTGTGGCTACTCCAGCATATCTTATTCATCAGTGGGTGGTGCTCTAGCATGTCTTGTCCATCATGTGTGGCTGCTCTAACATGTCTTATCCATCAGTGTGTGGTGCTCTAGCGTGTCTTGTCCATCAATGTGTGGTGCACCAGCATGTCTTGTCCATCAGTGTGTGGTGCCCTAGCATGTCTTGTCAATCACTTGGTGGTGCTCTAGCATGTCTTATCCGTCAGTGTGTGGTGTTTTAGCCTGTCTTATCCATCAGTTTGGGGTGCTCTAGCATGTCTTATCCATCAGTGGGTGGTGCAAGAGCATGTCTTTTCCATCAGTGCGTGGAGCTCTAGCAAGTCTTTTCCATCAGTGTGTGCTGCTTTAGCATGTCTCATCCATCAGTGTGTGGTGCTCTAGCATGTCTTGTCCATCACTGGGTGGTACTCTAGCATGTCTTATCCTGTCACGACTCGCTCCCTTCGCTCCCGTTCCCGCCACTTGGGGGCATGTTTTGGGGCTTATTCCCTGCTGGACATTTCCTCCGAACCTAATGCCACAGTGCTGCAATGAACTGGGAGCGCTAAATCCCTATTTTCCAAACTACTTCCCTTCCGGATCCATTCCAGGTTTTTGGCAGCCAGCATGCTTCTTTAACCAAATGACTGTGCTTCCCAGAATGCCTGGCCCACTGCTCCACCTCCACCCTTGCAGGACAAGGTTGGGTGGAGGATAGGCAACACCTGTGGCTGCAGGTGCAGCAGTCAGCACACCTGAGGCGTGTGCTCGTTAACAGCTTTAAAAGCCTCAGTCTCACTTCAGTCCAGCGCTGGTCATCGTCTGCAGTGTTCCTGTTTTGACTAGTCCCTGGTTTCTTGTTCCTTGCCTTTTGTACCTACTTTCTTGTTCCTGTTTTCTTGTTTCCTCCGCCCTGAATTTCGGATTCATGAGCTAATTGATTTCTGCTCCCTTGATTTCCCTTTTTGTCTTCCTCTGTTTGCAGGCAGCATTTCTCAGTGCTTTCCCCTTTTAGATGCAGCCCAGTTTGTCTGTGTTCTATATTTCTTTGACTCTGTCCTTTGCTGCTGTTACCCATTTACCTTAGCCTTCCTCTTAGTTTAGTTTCCTGTCTTTTCCTTGGAGGGGTAGGGAAAAGTTTGCATTGGTTATTTAGCTTTTTCCCTGCTCCTGATCCTTACTTCTATTGGGATCCATTTCAGGTTTTTCCTTAGCTCTTCTGCATTTATTTTCCCTTTTGATTTTAGGTGTGGTGTGCGGTTGTTAGCTAGCTCCTGTGTGAATGCTTATGTTTTCCTCACTATTTGTTATCACTATTTCAACTTAGGTATTTAGTTTTCTGCAGCGGATCACGCTCGGCTGCCTTCCAGCCTTCACCCTTGCCCTGCCGGGCTCCCCACATTACAGCGGATCACGCTCTGCTGCCTTCCAGCCTCCGCCCTTGTCCTCTGGGCTCCCTGCCCTGCAGCCTGCCTCGCTCCGGTTACCTTCAGCCCTTGTCCTCTTGGGCCCCCTGTTCTACAGTCTACCTCTCCCTGGCAACCTACAGCCCTTGCCCTCTGGACCTTCCTACTTCTCCCATTGCTGTTCTAGCCTCTCGGGGTCCCAGTTTCATCAACAGGATTCGTGGGCTAGCTGACATTCAAGAGGTATATCTCGTCCTTGTGAGTACAGTTCTTAGTTCCCTTATTTGATTCCATCAGAGTGTTAGTTCACAGATCCTGTCATTGCTTGCCCTCCACGTGGGTTTAGCGCTGTCGGTACCTGTAACAGCAATTGGGGGTAAGGCGCTTGCCGACTTTCCTCGCGGTCAGGTGCTTACCCCACATCCCTTTTCATATATTGGGTTTAAAATCACACTCTGTTTGCACTCCTGGCTTCTAGCATACATGAGTCATTGTTCCTATGTGCACATTTCCCTTGCCATATTCGCTGCCTTAGTATTCGCAGGACTAATCCTGACAGTATCCTGACAGTATGACCAGCCCAAAATTCCCATTGAATATGGCAAGTTTAAGAAAGAAAGGCAGCAAGGCCTCTAACAAGTTAGTACAGAAAGCTTCCCCTACATTTACCTGTGACAATCAAATCACTAGTCTTGGTTTAAATGAACTCCTTGTCACGAATGGGCATTTACGAGCAAAGTATTTTTCCCATAGGATGGCACATCCTACATTGCCTGATCCTAGTTCGATCTTTTGTTCTGATCCCGATTCTATGTCAGCGCAAGCCTTAGCCGCAGAAAACAACACACTGTTAGACTTAGTATACAAGAGTACCTCTGTTGTTGAACCCCATGATTCCAGTTGTGCTTCATCTCAGATAGAACAGTTTCATGGTACAAACATAACGAATGGAGGGGTTCCTTGCATAACTTCAGTTTTCTACTCTCAGCCCAAATACTTCTTTGCACAAGTACATACGGTAGTCCCTAATGTCAAGAGGTCTAAGGTCAATAGATTACTTAAGGGTAACACAGACCAAGTTAGTATGAGAAAGTATAAATCTCAGAACCTGAAAGCAGTTGAGGACAATGCACAATCGGTGCACATCCAGATTGCTAGTGCAGGATCCAGCCCTGATGCCACTATGCCTCCCCCTGTGCCTACTGATAGTGATGTACAGCTAATGCAGGGCATGCTAAGAGCTAAGCTTGAGGAGTTAACACAAGAATTCATTTCTTTACAAGAGGAGAATAAGATCTTGCACGCATTCCTGAATACACCTCAGACTTTATCCATTGATGTTGATGAAGTGAACACAGTTCAGCCCCTGAGTGCAGAGACTTTGGTAAACCATGATAATTGCCAATATGTTAGATCTATTGGAAGTGAAAGTCTTTCTTCTAGCACAGCGCTCAATCTGGGCACAGTTTCTAACAATTGTTCTGCTGATTGTCAGGGATTGCAGTTAGCTGAAGATTCACAAGCCACTCCTTTACCTAAAGTTTCCTGTGTAGCAGTCTGTCATAATTCTGAGCTAGCACACATACAAACTTCTGATCTTCAAACACAATACACAAAGGTGACATACACAGATTCAGTCACTACAGTAGGCTTAGGTCCTGCTCTTGATACAGCTGCTGAGACTGAAGTAGATGTTAAAGCTGATGTGGAAAACGATCTTACCTCTGGGTTCACTCTTCCTTCTGCCAATCCTGATCAATACGAACAGTCAGAGACAGTACAGATTTCATGTTCTGATGAACTCATTCCACAGTATACAGAACCAAAAGACCAGCAGGCGATTCCTGAACTGTTGATTGTTAATCTGCCTCTTTCAGAAGCTAAGACAGAGGAATGGACAATTGACGAAATCCTGATTAACAGAGACTTTACTATGGTGATTCCACTGGTTGATTTTGACTTCCACAAAGAAAGAGACTCTGTGTCACCCACTAAAGAAAAGGTCTGCAAGAGTACAGTTCAGTCCTTGGTTACTGGAGCCAAGGAGTCTAATGCCCTAAAGGTGCCCTCCATTCCTGAGTCACCAATGTGTCTATCAACTTCTGAGACTTCTGGGTGTCCTCCTACAACCATTGACTCTTCTATGATCCAATCCACAGCCCTGCAGTCTTCTTTGGTACACGTGTCTTCAATCAATGAACCGCTGCCATGTCTGCCATTTAATCAAGAGCCTCCACCATGCACGGGGTCAGTCCCAAAGACCCTGACATGTTTGGATTCAGCTACCGAGATGGCTCCAACTTGCATGCCTTCAGCTTCAAAGTTTCCTCTGGCCTGCCTGTCTTCAGCTACAGTGACTCATCCAGAAGATCATCCTTCAGCCAGAGAGCCTCCGATAGTCCATCATATGTGCATGTCTTCAGTTCCAGAGTCTATTGCTGGTTTGCCTTCAGTTCATGAGACACCGGTATCCTGCTTAGCCTTGCTTCCAACATCAGAGGTATACCTGTCTACACCATCAGATCCTGCTGTATTTTCTACTGCTCCAGACAGTCCTCCTGAATCCCAAACATCTACTGTCGATGAACGTTTAGATTGCCTTTCTTTTGCTTCAGGAGGAGCACCAGAATGCCTGCCTTTTCCACAAGACGATTCTTCCAACTGCTTCACTTTAGCATCAGAGCTTCCTAAAAATGCAGCATCAGAGTTTGAGACTTTTGCCAGCTCCCGCTTCAGAGTCATCAAGCTGGAACAAGTGGTGAGTCAGAACCACTCACCTGGGTATGCACAGGGGGTGGTGCAGACCGGCGTATTACCTACAGAACTTGTGCAACAGAATTCCGCCAAGAAGCACCAGTTGGGTGCTAGTAGCCAAAGGAAGGGAATGTCTGCTGCAGTTCAAGATGTGTCTGTTAACGCTCCTTCTGCGAGTGTGCCTGAAGTACCAAGTACTGTGTCTATCACTCCTATCAGTATGCCAAACGTCCCTGCTGTTGTATCCAACGTGCAACAAAGTAGCTACACGACTGTCACCAGGAGTACCAGCCTCGTACAACCCATTGGACTTCCAGGCATCCAAGGTGTAGAACATGTGCAGTCAAACCTTAATCATTTTCAACCACAAGCTTTTTCCCAGATGGATGACAGAAAAAGATCTGAACCTCTACCTCAGCCGCCACCTTCTCTAATGGCTGAACGTGAACATTTCCTGAAGCCAGCAACTTCCTCACCTCCCGCATGTCCGCTCTCGGCAGAAAGGCTAACAGAACTTCTACCATTGTCTAAGGCAAGTTGCACCAGTCTGCCTCCCTCCTCAAAGACTTACAAGGGTCCACTCCCAGTGACTGAGCTTCCTGGACCTTTCAACGTTGCTTCAGGTCTTGCAAGTCCTTCATGCCCTTCTTCGAACCATGAGTCTCTTCCTCACCAGAAACCACCGTTTCCATCAGTATCACCTCCAAAGACAAAGCACTCCTATCATGGAAGCCCATCTGCCTTTGCCCACAAGCCACCATTTCCATCAGTGCCACCTCCAAAGAAAAAGCACTCCCATCATGGAAAGAAGAAGTCGCGTGCGGGTGGCGGGCAGCCGAAGAGGGCCGTAGGAGGGGGTATACTGTCACGACTCGCTCCCTTCGCTCCCGTTCCCGCCACTTGGGGGCATGTTTTGGGGCTTATTCCCTGCTGGACATTTCCTCCGAACCTAATGCCACAGTGCTGCAATGAACTGGGAGCGCTAAATCCCTATTTTCCAAACTACTTCCCTTCCGGATCCATTCCAGGTTTTTGGCAGCCAGCATGCTTCTTTAACCAAATGACTGTGCTTCCCAGAATGCCTGGCCCACTGCTCCACCTCCACCCTTGCAGGACAAGGTTGGGTGGAGGATAGGCAACACCTGTGGCTGCAGGTGCAGCAGTCAGCACACCTGAGGCGTGTGCTCGTTAACAGCTTTAAAAGCCTCAGTCTCACTTCAGTCCAGCGCTGGTCATCGTCTGCAGTGTTCCTGTTTTGACTAGTCCCTGGTTCCTTGTTCCTTGCCTTTTGTACCTACTTTCTTGTTCCTGTTTTCTTGTTTCCTCCGCCCTGAATTTCGGATTCATGAGCTAATTGATTTCTGCTCCCTTGATTTCCCTTTTTGTCTTCCTCTGTTTGCAGGCAGCATTTCTCAGTGCTTTCCCCTTTTAGATGCAGCCCAGTTTGTCTGTGTTCTATATTTCTTTGACTCTGTCCTTTGCTGCTGTTACCCATTTACCTTAGCCTTCCTCTTAGTTTAGTTTCCTGTCTTTTCCTTGGAGGGGTAGGGAAAAGTTTGCATTGGTTATTTAGCTTTTTCCCTGCTCCTGATCCTTACTTCTATTGGGATCCATTTCAGGTTTTTCCTTAGCTCTTCTGCATTTATTTTCCCTTTTGATTTTAGGTGTGGTGTGCGGTTGTTAGCTAGCTCCTGTGTGAATGCTTATGTTTTCCTCACTATTTGTTATCACTATTTCAACTTAGGTATTTAGTTTTCTGCAGCGGATCACGCTCGGCTGCCTTCCAGCCTTCACCCTTGCCCTGCCGGGCTCCCCACATTACAGCGGATCACGCTCTGCTGCCTTCCAGCCTCCGCCCTTGTCCTCTGGGCTCCCTGCCCTGCAGCCTGCCTCGCTCCGGTTACCTTCAGCCCTTGTCCTCTTGGGCCCCCTGTTCTACAGTCTACCTCTCCCTGGCAACCTACAGCCCTTGCCCTCTGGACCTTCCTACTTCTCCCATTGCTGTTCTAGCCTCTCGGGGTCCCAGTTTCATCAACAGGATTCGTGGGCTAGCTGACATTCAAGAGGTATATCTCGTCCTTGTGAGTACAGTTCTTAGTTCCCTTATTTGATTCCATCAGAGTGTTAGTTCACAGATCCTGTCATTGCTTGCCCTCCACGTGGGTTTAGCGCTGTCGGTACCTGTAACAGCAATTGGGGGTAAGGCGCTTGCCGACTTTCCTCGCGGTCAGGTGCTTACCCCACATCCCTTTTCATATATTGGGTTTAAAATCACACTCTGTTTGCACTCCTGGCTTCTAGCATACATGAGTCATTGTTCCTATGTGCACATTTCCCTTGCCATATTCGCTGCCTTAGTATTCGCAGGACTAATCCTGACAGTATCCTGACATATCCATCAGTGGATGGTGCTGCAGCATCTCTTGTCCATCATTGTGTGGTGATCTAGCATGTCTTGTCCATCAATGTGTGGTGCACCAGCATGTCTTGTCCATCAGTGTGTGGTGCCCTAGCATGTCTTGTCAATCACTTGGTGGTGCTCTAGCATGTCTTATCCGTCAGTGTGTGGTGTTTTAGCCTGTCTTATCCATCAGTTTGGGGTGCTCTAGCATGTCTTATCCATCAGTGGGTGGTGCAAGAGCATGTCTTTTCCATCAGTGCGTGGAGCTCTAGCAAGTCTTTTCCATCAGTGTGTGCTGCTTTAGCATGTCTCATCCATCAGTGTGTGGTGCTCTAGCATGTCTTGTCCATCACTGGGTGGTACTCTAGCATGTCTTATCCATCAGTGGATGGTGCTGCAGCATCTCTTGTCCATCATTGTGTGGTGATCTAGCATGTCTTGTCCATCAGTGGGTGGTGCTCCAGCATGTCTTGTCCATCAATTGGTGGTGCTCTAGTGTGTCTTGTCCATCAGTGGGTGGTGCTCTAGCGTGTCTTGTCCATCAGTGGGTTGTGCTCCTGCATGTCTTGTACATCAGTGCATGGTGCTGTAGCATGTCTTATACATCAGTGGGTGGTGCTCCAGCATGTCTTATCAATCAGTTGGTGGTGCTCTAGAATGTCTTGTCCATCAGTGTGTGGTGCTCTAGCATGTCTTGTCAATCAGTTGGTGGTGCTCTAGCATTTCTTATCCATCAGTGTGTTGTGCTCTAACATGTCTTGTCCATCAGTGCTTGGTTCTGTAGCAAGTCTTGTCCATCAGTGGGTGCTGCTCTTGTGTGTCTTGTCCATTAGTGGGTGGTGCTCGAGCATGTCTTGTCCATCATGTGTGGCTGCTCTAGCATTTCTTGTCCATCAGTAGGTGGTTCTCTAGCATGTCTTATCCATCATGTGTGGCTACTCCAGCATATCTTATTCATCAGTGGGTGGTGCTCTAGCATGTCTTGTCCATCATGTGTGGCTGCTCTAACATGTCTTATCCATCAGTGTGTGGTGCTCTAGCGTGTCTTGTCCATCAGTGGGTAGTGCTCCAGAGTGTCTTATCCATCAGTGGGTGGTGCTCAAGTGTGTCTTATCCATCAGTGTGTGGTGATCTAGCAAGTCTTGTCCATCATGTGTGGCTGCTCTAGCATGTCTTATCCATCAGTGTGTGGTGTTCTAGCATGTTTATCTATCAGTGTGTGGTGCTCCAGCATATCTTATCCATCAGTGTGTGGTGCTCTAGCATGTCTTGTTCATCTGTGTAGTGCTCTAGCAAGTCTTCTCCATCATTGTGTTGTGCACTTGCATGTCTTGTCCATCAGTGTGTGGTGCTCTAGCATGTCTTATCCATCAGTCGGTGGTGCAAGAGCATGTCTTATCCATCAGTGGACGGTGCTCTAGCATGTCCTGTCCATCAATGTGTGGTGCACCAGCATGTCTTGTCCATCAGTGTGTGGTGCCCTAGCATGTCTTGTCAATCACTTGGTGGTGCTTTAGCATGTCTTATCCGTCAGTGCGTGTTTTAGCCTCTCTTATCCATCAGTTTGGGGTGCTCTAGCATTTCTTATCCATCAGTGGGTGGTGCAAGAGAATATCTTGTCCATCAGTGCGTGGAGCTCTAGCAAGTCTTTTCCATCAGTGTGTGGTGCTTTAGCATGTCTCATCCATCAGTGGGTGGTGCTCTAGCATGTCTTGTCCATCATGTGTGGCTGCTCTAACATGTCTTATCCATCAGTGTGTGGTGCTCTAGCGTGTCTTATTCATCAGTGGGTGGTGCTCAAGTGTGTCTTATCTATCAGTGTGTGGTGCTCTAGCAAGTCTTGTCCATCATGTGTGGCTGCTCTAGCATGTCTTGTCCATCAGTGTGTGGTGCCCTAGCATGTCTTATCAATCACTTGGTGGTGCTCTAGCATGTCTTATCCGTCAGTACGTGGTGTTTTAGCCTGTCTTATCCATCATTGTGCGGTGATCTAGCATGTCTTGTCCATCAGTGGGTGGTGCTCCAGCGTGTCTTATCCATCAGTGGGTAGTGCTCAAGCGTGTCTTATCCATCAGTGTGTGGTGCTCTAGCATGTCTTGTCCATCATGTGTGGCTGCTCTAGCATGTCTTATCCGTCAGTGTGTGGTGCTCTAGCATGTTTATCTATCAGTGTGTGGTGCTCCAGCATATCTTATCCATCAGTGTCTGGTGCTCTAGCATGTCTTGTTCATCTGTGTGGTGCTCTAGAAAGTCTTCTCCATCATTGTGTTATGCACTTGTATGTCTTGTCCATCAGTGTGTGGTGCTCTAGCATGTCTTGTCCATCATGTGTCGCTGCTCTAGCATGTCTTGTCCATCAATGTGTGGTGCACCAGCATGTCTTGTCCATCAGTGTTTGGTGCCCTAGCATGTCTTATCAATCACTTGGTGGTGCTCTAGCATGTCTTATCCGTCAGTGCGTGGTCTCTAGCATGTCTTGTCCATTAGTGCATGGTGCTCTAGTAAGTCTTATCCATCAGTATGCGGTGCTCTAGCATGTCTTATCAATCACTTGGTGGTGCTCTAGCATGTCTTGTCCATCAGTGTGTGATGCCCTAGCATGTCTTATCAATCACTTGGTGGTGCTCTAGGATGTCTTATCCGTCAGTATGTGGTGTTTTAGCCTGTCTTATCCATCAGTGTGGGGTGCTCTAGCATGTCTTATCCATCAGTGGGTGGTGCAAGAGCATGTCTTGTCCATCAGTGCGTGGAGCTCTAGCAAGTCTTTTCCATCAGTGTGTGGTGCTTTAGCATGTCTCATCCAACAGTGTGTGGTGCTCTAGCATGTCTTGTCCATCACTGGGTGGTTCTCTAGCATGTCTTATCCATCAGTGGGTGGTGCTCCAGCATTTCTTGTCCATCATTGTGTGGTGATCTAGCATGTCTTGTCCATCAGTGGGTGGTGCTCTTGCGTGTCTTGTCTATCAGTGGGTGGTGCTCGAGCAAGTCTTGTCCATCAGTGGGTGGTGCTCTAGCATTTCTTGTCCATCAATAGGTGGTCCTCTAGCATGTCTTATCCATCATGTGTGGCTGCTTCAGCATGTCATATTCATCAGTGGGTGGTGCTCTAGCATGTCTTGTCCATCATGTGTGGCTGCTCTAACATGTCTGATCCATCAGTGTGTGGTGTTCTAGCGTGTCTTGTCCATCAGTGGGTGGTGCTCCAGCGTGTCTTATCCATCAGTGGGTGGTGCTCAAGAGTGTCTTATCCATCAGTGTGTGGTGCTCTAGCAAGTCTTGTCCATCATGTGTGGCTGCTCTAGCATGTCTTATCCATCAGTGTGTGGTGCTCTAGCATGTTTATCTATCAGTGTGTGATGCTCCAGCATATCTTATCCATCAGTGTGTGGTGCTCTAGCATGTCTTGTTCATCTGTGTGGTGCTCTAGCAAGTCTTCTCCATCATTGTGTTGTGCACTTGCATGTCTTGTCCATCAGTGTGTGGTGCTCTAGCATGTCTTGTCCATCATGTGTGGCTGCTCTAGCATGTCTTTTCCATCAATGTGCGGTGCACCAGCATGTCTTATCCATCAGTGTTTGGTGCCCTAGCATGTCTTATCAATCACTTGGTGGTGCTCTAGCATGTCTTATCCGTCAGTGCGTGGTGCTTTGGCATGTCTTGTCCATCAGTGTGTGGTGCTCTAGTAAGTCTTATCAATCAGTATGCGGTGCTCTACCATGTCTTATCAATCACTTGGTGGTGCTCTAGCATGTCTTGTCCATCATGTGTGGCTGCTCAAGCATGTCTTGTCCATCAATGTGCGGTGCACCAGTATGTCTTGTCCATCAGTGTTTGGTGCC
Source organism: Ambystoma mexicanum (assembly GCF_040938575.1). Lineage (NCBI taxonomy): Eukaryota > Metazoa > Chordata > Amphibia > Caudata > Ambystomatidae > Ambystoma > Ambystoma mexicanum. Next base: position 227,903,063 of record NC_090921.1, on the reverse strand, counting down.
CTAGCATGTCTTATCAATCACTTGGTGGTGCTCTAGCATGTCTTATCCGTCAGTGCGTGGTGCTTTGGCATGTCTTGTCCATCAGTGCGTGGTGCTCTAGTAAGTCTTATCCATCAGTATGCGGTGCTCTACCATGTCTTATCAATCACTTAGTGGTGCTCTAGCATGTCTTATCCGTCAGTACGTGGTGTTTTAGCCTGTCTTATCCATCATTGTGCGGTGATCTAGCATGTCTTGTCCATCAGTGGGTGGTGCTCCAGCATGTCTTGTCCATCAATTGGTGGTGCTCAAGCGTGTCTTGTCCATCAGAGGGTGTTAGTCTAGCGTGTCTTGTCCATCAGTTGGTGGTGCTCCAGCGTGCCTTATCCATCAGTGGGTGGTGCTCAAGCGTGTCTTATCCATCAGTGAGTGGTGCTCTAGCATGTCTTGTCCATCATGTGTGGCTGCTCTAGCATGTCTTATCCATCAGTGTGTGGTGCTCTAGCATGTTTATCTATCAGTGTGTGGTGCTCCAGCATATCTTATCCATCAGTGTGTGGTGCTCTAGCATGTCTTGTTCATCTGTGTGGTGCTCTAGCAAGTCTTCTCCATCATTGTGTTGTGCACTTGCATGTCTTGTCCATCAGTGTGTGGTGCTCTACCATGTCTTGTCCATCATGTGTGGCTGCTCTAGCATGTCTTGTCCATCAATGTGCGGTGCACCAGCATGTCTTGTCCATCAGTGTTTGGTGCTCTAGCATGTCTTATCCGTCAGTGCGTGGTGCTTTGGCATGTCTTGTCCATCAGTGTGTGGTGCTCTAGTAAGTCTTATCCATCAGTATGCGTTGCTCTAGCATGTCTTATCTATCACTTGGTGGTGCTCTAACATGTCTTGTCCATCAGTGTGTGGTGCTCTAGCATGTCTTGTCCATCATGTGTGGCTGCTCTAGCATGTTTTGTCCATCAGTGTGTGGTGCCCTAGTATGTCTTATCAATCACCTGGTGGTGCTCTAGCATGTCTTATCCGTCAGTACGTGGTGTTTTAGCCTGTCTTATCCATCATTGTGTGGTGATCTAGCATGTCTTGTCCATCAGTGGGTGGTGCTCCAGCATGTCTTGTCCATCAATTGGTGGTGCTCTAGCGTGTCTTGTCCATCAGTGGGTGATAGTCTAGCGTGTCTTGTCCATCAGTGGGTGGTGCTCCAGCGTGTCTTATCCATCAGTGGGTGGTGCTCAAGCGTGTCTTATCCATCAGTGAGTGGTGCTCTAGCATGTCTTGTCCATCATGTGTGGCGGCTCTAGCATGTTTTATCCATCAGTGTGTGGTGCTCTAGCATGTTTATCTATCAGTGTGTGGTGCTCCAGCATATCTTATCCATCAGTGTGTGGTGCTCTAGCATGTCTTGTTCATCTGTGTGGTGCTCTAGCAAGTCTTCTCCATCATTGTGTTGTGCACTTGCATGTCTTGTCCATCAGTGTGTGGTGCTCTAGCATGTCTTGTCCATCATGTGTGGCTGCTCTAGCATGTCTTTTCCATCAATGTGCGGTGCACCAGCATGTCTTATCCATCAGTGTTTGGTGCCCTAGCATGTCTTATCAATCACTTGGTGGTGCTCTAGCATGTCTTATCCGTCAGTGCGTGGTGCTTTGGCATGTCTTGTCCATCAGTGTGTGGTGCTCTAGTAAGTCTTATCAATCAGTATGCGGTGCTCTACCATGTCTTATCAATCACTTGGTGGTGCTCTAGCATGTCTTGTCCATCATGTGTGGCTGCTCAAGCATGTCTTGTCCATCAATGTGCGGTGCACCAGTATGTCTTGTCCATCAGTGTTTGGTGCCCTAGCATGTCTTATCAATCACTTGGTGGTGCTCTAGCATGTCTTATCCGTCAGTGCGTGGTGCTTTGGCATGTCTTGTCCATCAGTGCGTGGTGCTCTAGTAAGTCTTATCCATCAGTATGCGGTGCTCTACCATGTCTTATCAATCACTTAGTGGTGCTCTAGCATGTCTTATCCGTCAGTACGTGGTGTTTTAGCCTGTCTTATCCATCATTGTGCGGTGATCTAGCATGTCTTGTCCATCAGTGGGTGGTGCTCCAGCATGTCTTGTCCATCAATTGGTGGTGCTCAAGCGTGTCTTGTCCATCAGAGGGTGTTAGTCTAGCGTGTCTTGTCCATCAGTTGGTGGTGCTCCAGCGTGCCTTATCCATCAGTGGGTGGTGCTCAAGCGTGTCTTATCCATCAGTGAGTGGTGCTCTAGCATGTCTTGTCCATCATGTGTGGCTGCTCTAGCATGTCTTATCCATCAGTGTGTGGTGCTCTAGCATGTTTATCTATCAGTGTGTGGTGCTCCAGCATATCTTATCCATCAGTGTGTGGTGCTCTAGCATGTCTTGTTCATCTGTGTGGTGCTCTAGCAAGTCTTCTCCATCATTGTGTTGTGCACTTGCATGTCTTGTCCATCAGTGTGTGGTGCTCTACCATGTCTTGTCCATCATGTGTGGCTGCTCTAGCATGTCTTGTCCATCAATGTGCGGTGCACCAGCATGTCTTGTCCATCAGTGTTTGGTGCTCTAGCATGTCTTATCCGTCAGTGCGTGGTGCTTTGGCATGTCTTGTCCATCAGTGTGTGGTGCTCTAGTAAGTCTTATCCATCAGTATGCGTTGCTCTAGCATGTCTTATCTATCACTTGGTGGTGCTCTAACATGTCTTGTCCATCAGTGTGTGGTGCTCTAGCATGTCTTGTCCATCATGTGTGGCTGCTCTAGCATGTTTTGTCCATCAGTGTGTGGTGCCCTAGCATGTCTTATCAATCACCTGGTGGTGCTCTAGCATGTCTTATCCGTCAGTACGTGGTGTTTTAGCCTGTCTTATCCATCATTGTGTGGTGATCTAGCATGTCTTGTCCATCAGTGGGTGGTGCTCCAGCATGTCTTGTCCATCAATTGGTGGTGCTCTAGCGTGTCTTGTCCATCAGTGGGTGATAGTCTAGCGTGTCTTGTCCATCAGTGGGTGGTGCTCCAGCGTGTCTTATCCATCAGTGGGTGGTGCTCAAGCGTGTCTTATCCATCAGTGAGTGGTGCTCTAGCATGTCTTGTCCATCATGTGTGGCGGCTCTAGCATGTCTTATCCATCAGTGTGTGGTGCTCTAGCATGTTTATCTATCAGTGTGTGGTGCTCCATCATATCTTATCCATCAGTGTGTGGTGCTCTAGCATGTCTTGTTCATCTGTGTGGTGCTCTAGCAAGTCTTCTCCATCATTGTGTTGTGCACTTGCATGTCTTGTCCATCAGTGTGTGGTGCTCTACCATGTCTTGTCCATCATGTGTGGCTGCTCTAGCATGTCTTTTCCATCAATGTGTGGTGCCCCAGCATGTCTTGTCCATCAGTGTTTGGTGCCATAGCATGTCTTATCAATCTCTTGGTGGTGCTCTAGCATGTCTTATCTGTGAGTGTGTTCTGCTCTAGCATGTCTTGTCCATCAGTGCGTGGTGCTCTAGTAAGTCTTATCCATCTTTATGCAGTGCTCTAGCATGTCTTATCAATCACTTGGTGGTGCTCTAGCATGTCTTGTCCATCAGTGTGTGGTGCTCTAGCATGTCTTGTCAATCAGTTGGTGGTGCTCTAGCATTTCTTATCCATCAGTGCGTCGTGCTCTAACATGTCTTGTCCATCAGTGCTTGGTGCTGTAGCAAGTCTTGTCCATCAGTGGGTGCTGCTCTTGCATGTCTTGTCCATCAGTGGGTGGTGCTCGAGCATCTCTTGTCCATCAGTGGGTGGTGCTCTAGCATTTCTTGTCCATCAGTAGGTGGTTCTCTAGCATGTCTTATCCATCATGTGTGGCTGCTCCAGCATGTCTTATTCATCAGTGGGTGGTGCTCTAGCATGTCTTGTCCATCATGTGTGGCTGCTCTAGCATGTTTTGTCCATCAGTGTGTGGTGCCCTAGCATGTCTTATCAATCACTTGGTGGTGCTCTAGCATGTCTTATCCGTCAGTACGTGGTGATTTAGCCTGTCTTATCCATCATTGTGTGGTGATCTAGCATGTCTTGTCCATCAGTGGGTGGTAGTCTAGCGTGTCTTGTCCATCAGTGGGTGGTGCTCCATCGTGTCTTATCCATCAGTGGGTGCTGCTCAAGCGTGTCTTATTCATCAGTGAGTGGCGCTCTAGCATGTCTTGTCCATCATGTGTGGCTACTCTAGCATGTCTTATCCATCAGTGTGTGGTGCCCTAGCATGTCTTATCAATCACTTGTTGGTGCTCTAGCATTTCTTATCCATCAGTATTTGGTGTTTTAGCCTGTCTTATCATTGTGTGGTGATCTAGCATGTCTTGTCCATCAGTGGGTGGTGCTCCAGCATGTCTTGTCCATCAATTCGTGGTGCTCTAGCGTGTCTTGTCCATCAGTGGGTGGTAGTTTAGCGTGTCTTGTCCATCAGTGGGTGGTGCTCCAGTGTGTCTTATCCATCAGTGGGTGGTGCTCAAGCGTGTCTTATCCATCAGTGTGTGGTGCTCTAGCATGTCTTGTCCATCATGTGTGGCTGCTTTAGCATATTTTATCCATCAGTGTGTGGTGCTCTAGCATGTTTATCTATCAGTGTGTGGTGCTCCAGCATATCTTATCCATCAGTGTGTGGTGCTCTAGCATGTCTTGTTCATCTGTGTGGTGCTCTAGCAAGTCTTCTCCATCATTGTGTTGTGCACTTGCATGTCTTGTCCATCAGTGTGTGGTGCTCTAGCATGTCTTGTCCATCATGTGTGGCTGCTCTAGCATGTCTTGTCCATCAATGTGTGGTGCACCAGCATGTCTTATCCGTCAGTGCGTGGTGCTTTAGCATGTCTTGTCCATCAGTGCGTGGTGCTCTAGTAAGTCTTATCCATCTTTATGCGGTGCTCTAGCATGTCTTATCAATCACTTGGTGGTGCTCTAGCATGTCTTGTATGGACAATCAGTGTGTGGTGCTCTAGCATGTCTTGTCCATCATGTGTGGCTGCTCTAGCATGTCTTGTCCATCAGTGTGTGGTGCCCTAGCATGTCTTATCAATCACTTGGTGGTGCTTTAGCATGTCTTATCCGTCAGTACGTGGTGTTTTAGCCTGTCTTATCCATCAGTGTGGGGTGCTCTAGCATGTCTTATCCATCAGTGGGTGGTGCAAGAGCATGTCTTATCCATCAGTGGGTGGTGCTCTAGCATGTCTTGTCCATCAATGTATGGTGCACCAGCATGTCTTGTCCATCAGTGTGTGGTGCCCTAGCATGTCTTGTCAATCACTTGGTGGTGCTCTAGCATGTCTTATCCGTCAGTGTGTGGTGCTCTAGCATGTCTTGTTCATCTGTGTGGTGCTCTAGCAAGTCTTCTCCATCATTGTGTTGTGCACTTGCATGTCTTGTCCATCAGTGTGTGGTGCTCTAGCATGTCTTGTCCATCATGTGTGGCTACTCTAGCATGTCTTGTCCATCAATGTGTGGTGCACCAGCATGTCTTATCCGTCAGTGCGTGGTGCTCTAGCATGTCTTGTCCATAAGTGCGTGGTGCTCTAGTAAGTCTTATCCATCTTTATGCGGTGCTCTAGCATGTCTTATCAATCACTTGGTGGTGCTCTAGCATGTCTTGTATGGACAATCAGTGTGTGGTGCTCTCGCATGTCTTGTCCATCATGTGTGGCTGCTCTAGCATGTCTTGTCCATCAGTGTGTGGTGTCCTAGCATGTCTTATCAATCACTTGGTGGTGCTTTAGCATGTCTTATCCGTCAGTACGTGGTGTTTTAGCCTGTCTTATCCATCAGTGTGGGGTGCTCTAGCATGTCTTGTCCATCAGTGGGTGGTGCAAGAGCATGTCTTATCCATCAGTGGGTGGTGCTCTAGCATGTCTTGTCCATCAATGTATGGTGCACCAGCATGTCTTGTCCATCAGTGTGTGGTGCCCTAGCATTTCTTGTCCATCAGTGTGTGGTGCCCTAGCATGTCTTGTCAATCACTTGGTGGTGCTCTAGCATGTCTTATCCGTCAGTGCGTGGTGTTTTAGCCTGTCTTATCCATCAGTTTGTGGTGCTCTAGCATGTCTTATCCATCAGTGGGTGGTGCAAGAGCATGTCTTTTCCATCAGTGCGTGGAGCTCTAGCAAGTCTTTTCCATCAGTGTGTGCTGCTTTAGCATGTCTCATCCATCAGTGTGTGGTGCTCTAGCATGTCTTGTCCATCACTGGGTGGTTCTCTAGCATGTCTTATCCATCAGTGGGTGGTGCTCCAGCATCTCTTGTCCATCATTGTGTGGTGATCTAGCATGTCTTGTCCATCAGTGGGTGGTGCTCCAGCATGTCTTGTCCATCAATTGGTGGTGCTCTAGCGTGTCTTGTCCATCAGTGGGTGGTGCTCTAGCGTGTCTTGTCCATCAGTGGGTTGTGCTCCAGCATGTCTTGTACATCAGTGCATGGTGCTGTAGCATGTCTTATACATCAGTGGGTGGTGCTCCAGCATGTCTTATCAATCAGTTGGTGGTGATCTAGAATGTCTTGTCCATCAGTGTGTGGTGCTCTAGCATGTCTTGTCAATCAGTTGGTGGTGCTCTAGCATTTCTTATCCATCAGTGTGTTATGCTCTAACATGTCTTGTCCATCAGTGCTTGGTTCTGTAGCAAGTCTTGTCCATCAGTGGGTGCTGCTCTTGTGTGTCTTGTCCATCAGTGGGTGGTGCTCTAGCATGTCTTGTCCATCATGTGTGGCTGCTCTAACATGTCTTATCCATCAGTGTGTGGTGCTCTAGCGTGTCTTGTCCATCAGTGGGTGGTGCTCCAGCGTGTCTTATCCATCATTGGGTGGTGCTCAAGTGTGTCTTATCCATCAGTGTGTGGTGATCTAGCAAGTCTTGTCCATCATGTGTGGCTGCTCTAGCATGTCTTATACATCAGTGTGTGGTGCTCTAGCATGTTTATCTATCAGTATGTGGTGCTCAAGCGTGTCTTATCCATCAGTGTGTGATGCTCTAGCATGTCTTGTTCATCTGTGTGGTGCTCTAGCAAGTCTTGTCCATCATTGTGTTGTGCACTTGCATGTCTTGTCCATCAGTGTGTGGTGCTCTAGCATGTCTTATCCATCATGTGTGGCTGCTCTAGCATGTCTTGTCCATCAATGTGTGGTGCACCAGCATGTCTTGTCAATCAGTGTTTGGTGCCCAAGCATGTCTTATCAATCACTTGGTGGGGCTCTAGCATGTCTTATCCGTCAGTGTGTGGTGCTCTAGCATGTCTTGTCCATCAGTGCGTGGTGCTCTAGCAAGTCTTATCCATCAGTATGTGGTGCTCTAGCATGTCTTATCAATCACTTGGTGGTGCTCTAGCATGTCTTGTCCATCAGTGTGTGGTGCTCTAGGATGTCTTGTCCATCATGTGTGGCTGCTCTAGCATATCTTGTCCATCAGTGGGTGGTGCAAGAGCATGTCTTGTCCATCAGTGCGTGGAGCTCTAGCAAGTCTTTTCCATCAGTGTGTGGTGTTTTAGCATGTCTCATCCATCAGTGTGTGGTGCTCTAGCATGTCTTGTCCATCACTGGGTGGTTCTCTATCATGCCTTATCCATCAGTGGGTGGTGCTCCAGCATGACTTGTCCATCATTGTGAGGTGATCTAGCATGTCTTGTCCATCAGTGGATGGTGCTCCAGCATGTCTTGTCCATCAATTGGTGGTGCTCTAGCGTGTCTTGTCCATCAGTGGGTGGTAGTCTAGTGTGTCTTGTCCATCAGTGGGTGGTGCTCCAGCGTGTCTTATCCATCAGTGGGTAGTGCTCAAGCGTGTCTTATCCATCAGTGTGTGATGCTCTAGCATGTCTTGTTCATCTGTGTGGTGCTCTAGCAAGTCTTCTCCATCATTGTGTTGTGCACTTGCATGTCTTGTCCATCAGTGTGTGGTGCTCTAGCATGTCTTGTCCATCATGTGTGGCTGCTCTAGCATGTCTTGTCCATCAATGTGTGGTGCACCAGCATGTCTTGTCAATCAGTGTTTGGTGCCCAAGCATGTCTTATCAATCACTTGGTGGGGCTCTAGCATGTCTTATCCGTCAGTGTGTGGTGCTCTAGCATGTCTTGTCCATCAGTGCGTGGTGCTCTAGCAAGTCTTATCCATCAGTATGTGGTGCTCTAGCATGTCTTATCAATCACTTGGTGGTGCTCTAGCATGTCTTGTCCATCAGTGTGTGGTGCTCTAGGATGTCTTGTCCATCATGTGTGGCTGCTCTAGCATATCTTGTCCATCAGTGGGTGGTGCAAGAGCATGTCTTGTCCATCAGTGAGTGGAGCTCTAGCAAGTCTTTTCCATCAGTGTGTGGTGTTTTAGCATGTCTCATCCATCAGTGTGTGGTGCTCTAGCAAGTCTTGTCCATCACTGGGTGGTTCTCTAGCATGCCTTATCCATCAGTGGGTGGTGCTCCAGCATGACTTGTCCATCATTGTGAGGTGATCTAGCATGTCTTGTCCATCAGTGGGTGGTGCTCCAGCATGTCTTGTCCATCAATTGGTGGTGCTCTAGCGTGTCTTGTCCATCAGTGGGTGGTAGTCTAGTGTGTCTTGTCCATCAGTGGGTGGTGCTCCAGCGTGTCTTATCCATCAGTGGGTAGTGCTCAAGCGTGTCTTATCCATCAGTGTGTGATGCTCTAGCATGTCTTGTTCATCTGTGTGGTGCTCTAGCAAGTCTTCTCCATCATTGTGTTGTGCACTTGCATGTCTTGTCCATCAGTGTGTGGTGCTCTAGCATGTCTTGTCCATCATGTGTGGCTGCTCTAGCATGTCTTGTCCATCAATGTGTGGTGCACCAGCATTTCTTGTCCATCAGTGTTTGGTGCCTAAGCATGTCTTATCAATCACTTGGTGGGGCTCTAGCATGTCTTATCCGTCAGTGTGTGGTGCTCTAGCATGTCTTGTCCATCAGTGCATGGTGCTCTAGCAAGTCTTATCCATCAGTATGCGGTGCTCTAGCATGTCTTATCAATCACTTGGTGATGCTCTAGCATGTCTTGTCCATCAGTGTGTGGTGCTCTAGGATGTCTTGTCCATCATGTGTGGCTGCTCTAGCATGTCTTGTCAATCACTTGGTGGTGCTCTAGCATGTCTCGTCCATCAGTGCGTGGAGCTCTAGCAAGTCTTTTCCATCAGTGTGTGGTGTTTTAGCATGTCTCATCCATCAGTGTGTGGTGCTCTAGCATGTCTTGTCCATCACTGGGTGGTTCTCTAGCATGCCGTATCCATCAGTGGGTGGTGCTCCAGCATGACTTGTCCATCATTGTGAGGTGATCTAGCATGTCTTGTCCATCAGTGGGTGGTGCTCCAGCATGTCTTGTCCATCAATTGGTGGTGCTCTAGCGTGTCTTGTCCATCAGTGGGTGGTAGTCTAGAGTGTCTTGTCCATCAGTGGGTGGTGCTCCAGCGTGTCTTATCCATCAGTGGGTAGTGCTCAAGCGTGTCTTATCCATCAGTGTGTGGTGCTCTAGCATGTCTTGTCCATCATGTGTGGCTGCTCTAGCATGTCTTATCCGTCAGTGTGTGGTGCTCTAGCATGTTTATCTATCAGTGTGTGGTGCTCCAGCATATCTTATCCATCAGTGTCTGGTGCTCTAGCAGGTCTTGTTCATCTGTGTGGTGCTCTAGCAAGTCTTCTCCATCATTGTGTTATGCACTTGCATGTCTTGTCCATCAGTGTGTGGTGCTCTAGCATGTCTTGTCCATCATGTGTCGCTTCTCTAGCATGTCTTGTCCATCAATGTGTGGTGCACCAGCATGTCTTGTCCATCAGTGTTTGGTGCCCTATCATGTCTTATCAATCACTTGGTGGTGCTCTAGCATGTCTTATCCGTCAGTGCGTGGTGCTCTAGCATGTCTTGTCCATCAGTGCATGGTGCTCTAGTAAGTCTTATCCATCAGTATGCGGTGCTCTAGCATGTCTTATCAATCACTTGGTGGTGCTCTAGCATGTCTTGTCCATCAGTGTGTGGTCCTCTAGCATGTCTTGTCCATCATGTGTGGCTTCTCTAACATGTCTTATCCATCAGTGTGTGGTGCTCTAGCGTGTCTTGTCCATCAGTGGGTAGTGCTCCAGCGTGTCTTATTCATCAGTGGGTGGTGCTCAAGTGTGTCTTATCCATCAGTGTGTTTTGCTCTAGCAAGTCTTGTCCATCATGTGTGGGGGCTCTAGCATGTCTTATCCATCAGTGTGTGGTGCTCTAGCATGTTTATCTATCAGTGTGTGATGCTCCAGCATATCTTATCCATCAGTGTGTGGTGCTCTAGCATGTCTTGTTCATCTGTGTGGTGCTCTAGCAAGTCTTCTCCATCATTGTGTTGTGCACTTGCATGTCTTGTCCATCAGTGTGTGGTGCTCTAGCATGTCTTGTCCATCATGTGTGGCTGCTCTAGCATGTCTTATCCATCAATGTGTGGTGCACCAGCATGTCTTGTCCATCAGTGTTTGGTGCCCTAAATGTCTTATCAATCACTTGGTGGTGCTCTAGCATGTCTTATCCGTCAGTGCGTGGTGCTTTGGCATGTCTTGTCCATCAGTGCGTGGTGCTCTAGTAAGTCGTATCCATCAGTATGCGGTGCTCTACCATGTCTTATCAATCACTTGGTGGTGCTCTAGCATGTCTTGTCCATCAGTGTGTGGTGCTCTAGCATGTCTTGTCCATCATGTGTGGCTGCTCTAGCATGTCTTGTCCATCAGTGTGTGGTGCCCTAGCATGTCTTATCAATCACTTGGTGGTGCTCTAGCATGTCTTATCCGTCAGTACATGGTGTTTTAGCCTGTCTTATCCATCATTGTGCGGTGATCTAGCATGTCTTGTCCATCAGTGGGTGGTGCTCCAGCATGTCTTGTCCATCAATTGGTGGTGCTCAATCGTGTCTTGTCCATCAGAGGGTGGTAGTCTAGCGTGTCTTGTCCATCAGTGGGTGGTGCTCCAGCGTGTCTTATCCATCAGTGAGTGGTGCTCTAGCATATCTTGTCCATCATGTGTGGCTGCTCTAGCATGTCTTATCCATCAGTGTGTGGTGCTCTAGCATGTTTATCTATCAGTGTGTGGTGCTCCAGCATATCTTATCCATCAGTGTGTGGTGCTCTAGCATGTCTTCTCCATCATTGTGTTGTGCACTTGCATGTCTTGTCCATCAGTGTGTGGTGCTCTAGCATGTCTTGTCCATCATGTGTGGCTGCTCTAGCATGTCTTGTCCATCAATGTGTGGTGCACCAGCATGTCTTGTCCATCAGTGTTTGGTGCCCTAGCATGTCTTATCAATCACTTGGTGGTGCTCTAGCATGTCTTATCCGTCAGTGCGTGGTCTCTAGCATGTCTTGTCCATCAGTGCATGGTGCTCTAGTAAGTCTTATCCATCAGTATGCGGTGCTCTAGCATGTCTTGTCCATCAGTGTGTGGTCCTCTAGCATGTCTTGTCCATCATGTGTGGCTGGTCTAGCATGTCTTGTCCATCAGTGTGTGATGCCCTAGCATGTCTTATCAATCACTTGGTGGTGCTCTAGGATGTCTTATCCGTCAGTATGTAGTGTTTTAGCCTGTCTTATCCATCAGTGTGGGGTGCTCTAGCATGTCTTATCCATCAGTGGGTGGTGCAAGAGCATGTCTTATCCATCAGTGGACGGTGCTCTAGCATGTCCTGTCCATCAATGTGTGGTGCACCAGCATGTCTTGTCCATCAGTGTGTGGTGCCCTAGCATGTCTTGTCAATCACTTGGTGGTGCTTTAGCATGTCTTATCCATCAGTGCGTGGTGTTTTAGCCTGTCTTATCCATCAGTTTGGGGTGCTCTAGCATTTCTTATCCATCAGTGGGTGGTGCAAGAGCATGTCTTGTCCATCAGTGCGTGGAGCTCTAGCAAGTCCTTTCCATCAGTGTGTGGTGCTTTAGCATGTCTCATCCATCAGTGTGTGGTGCTCTAGCATGTCTTGTCCATCACTGGGTGGTTCTCTAGCATGTCTTATCTATCAGTGGGTGGTGCTCCAGCATTTCTTGTCCATCATTGTGTGGTGATCTAGCATGTCTTGTCCATCAGTGGGTGGTGCTCTTGCGTGTCTTGTCTATCAGTGGGTGGTGCTCGAGCAAGTCTTGTCCATCAGTGGGTGGTGCTCTAGCATTTCTTGTCCATCAATAGGTGGTCCTCTAGCATGTCTTATCCATCATGTGTGGCTGCTTCAGCATGTCATATTCATCAGTGGGTGGTGCTCTAGCATGTCTTGTCCATCATGTGTGGCTGCTCTAACATGTCTTATCCATCAGTGTGTGGTGCTCTAGCGTGTTTTGTCCATCAGTGGGTGGTGCTCCAGCGTGTCTTATCCATCATTGGGTGGTGCTCAAGTGTGTCTTATCCATCAGTGTGTGGTGATCTAGCAAGTCTTGTCCATCATGTGTGGCTGCTCTAGCATGTCTTATACATCAGTGTGTGGTGCTCTAGCATGTTTATCTATCAGTGTGTGGTGCTCCAGCATATCTTATCCATCAGTGTGTGGTGCTCTAGCATGTCTTGTTCATCTGTGTGGTGCTCTAGCAAGTCTTCTCCATCATTGTGTTGTGCACTTGCATGTCTTGTCCATCAGTGTGTGGTGCTCTAGCATGTCTTGTCCATCATGTGTGGCTGCTCTAGCATTTCTTGTCCATCAATGTGTGGTGCACCAGCATGTCTTGTCAATCAGTGTTTGGTGCCCAGGCATGTCTTATCAATCACTTGGTGGGGCTCTAGCATGTCTTATCCGTCAGTGTGTGGTGCTCTAGCATGTCTTGTCCATCAGTGCGTGGTGCTCTAGCAAGTCTTATCCATCAGTATGTGGTGCTCTAGCATGTCTTATCAATCACTTGGTGGTGCTCTAGCATGTCTTGTCCATCAGTGTGTGGTGCTCTAGGATGTCTTGTCCATCATGTGTGGCTGCTCTAGCATATCTTGTCCATCAGTGGGTGGTGCAAGAGCATGTCTTGTCCATCAGTGCGTGGAGCTCTAGCAAGTCTTCTCCATCAGTGTGTGGTGTTTTAGCATGTCTCATCCATCAGTGTGTGGTGCTCTAGCATGTCTTGTCCATCACTGGGTGGTTCTCTAGCATGCCTTATCCATCAGTGGGTGGTGCTCCAGCATGACTTGTCTATCATTGTGAGGTGATCTAGCATGTCTTGTCCATCAGTGGGTGGTGCTCCAGCATGTCATGTCGATCAATTGGTGGTGCTCTAGCGTGTCTTGTCCATCAGTGGGTGGTAGTCTAGTGTGTCTTGTCCATCAGTGGGTGGTGCTCCAGCGTGTCTTATCCATCAGTGGGTAGTGCTCAAGCGTGTCTTATCCATCAGTGTGTGATGCTCTAGCATGTCTTGTTCATCTGTGTGGTGCTCTAGCAAGTCTTCTCCATCATTGTGTTGTGCACTTGCATGTCTTGTCCATCAGTGTGTGGTGCTCTAGCATGTCTTGTCCATCATGTGTGGCTGCTCTAGCATGTCTTGTCCATCAATGTGTGGTGCACCAGCATTTCTTGTCCATCAGTGTTTGGTGCCTAAGCATGTCTTATCAATCACTTGGTGGGGCTCTAGCATGTCTTATCCGTCAGTGTGTGGTGCTCTAGCATGTCTTGTCCATCAGTGCATGGTGCTCTAGCAAGTCTTATCCATCAGTATGCGGTGCTCTAGCATGTCTTATCAATCACTTGGTGATGCTCTAGCATGTCTTGTCCATCAGTGTGTGGTGCTCTAGGATGTCTTGTCCATCATGTGTGGCTGCTCTAGCATGTCTTGTCAATCACTTGGTGGTGCTCTAGCATGTCTTGTCCATCAGTACGTGGAGCTCTAGCAAGTCTTTTCCATCGGTGTGTGGTGTTTTAGCATGTCTCATCCATCAGTGTGTGGTGCTCTAGCATGTCTTGTCCATCACTGGGTGGTTCTCTAGCATGCCTTATCCATCAGTGGGTGGTGCTCCAGCATGACTTGTCCATCATTGTGAGGTGATCTAGCATGTCTTGTCCATCAGTGGGTGGTGCTCCAGCATGTCTTGTCCATCAGTGGGTAGTGCTCAAGCGTGTCTTATCCATCAGTGTGTGGTGCTCTAGCATGTCTTGCCCATCATGTGTGGCTGCTCTAGCATGTCTTATCCGTCAGTGTGTGGTGCTCTAGCATGTTTATCTATCAGTGTGTGGTGCTCCAGCATATCTTATCCATCAGTGTCTGGTGCTCTAGCAGGTCATGTTCATCTGTGTGGTGCTCTAGCAAGTCTTCTCCATCATTGTGTTATGCACTTGCATGTCTTGTCCATCAGTGTGTGGTGCTCTAGCATGTCTTGTCCATCATGTGTCGTTTCTCTAGCATGTCTTGTCCATCAATGTGTGGTGCACCAGCATGTCTTGTCCATCAGTGTTTGGTGCCCTATCATGTCTTATCAATCACTTGGTGGTGCTCTAGCATGTCTTATCCGTCAGTGCGTGGTGCTCTAGCATGTCTTGTCCATCAGTGCATGGTGCTCTAGTAAGTCTTATCCATCAGTATGCGGTGCTCTAGCATGTCTTATCAATCACTTGGTGGTGCTCTAGCATGTCTTGTCCATCAGTGTGTGGTCCTCTAGCATGTCTTGTCCATCATGTGTGGCTGCTCTAGCATGTCTTGTCCATCAGTGTGTGATTCCCTAGCATGTCTTATCAATCACTTGGTGGTGCTCTAGGATGTCTTATCCGTCAGTATGTAGTGTTTTAGCCTGTCTTATCCATCAGTGTGGGGTGCTCTAGCATGTCCTATCCATCAGTGGGTGGTGCAAGAGCATGTCTTATCCATCAGTGGACGGTGCTCTAGCATGTCCTGTCCATCAATGTGTGGTGCACCAGCATGTCTTGTCCATCCATCAGTGTGTGGTGCCCTAGCATGTCTTGTCAATCACTTGGTGGTGCTTTAGCATGTCTTATCCATCAGTGCGTGGTGTTTTAGCCTGTCTTATCCATCAGTTTGGGGTGCTCTAGCATTTCTTATCTATCAGTGGGTGGTGCAAGAGCATGTCTTATCCATCAGTGGACGGTGCTCTAGCATGTCCTGTCCATCAATGTGTGGTGCACCAGCATGTCTTGTCCATCAGTGTGTGGTGCCCTAGGATGTCTTGTCAATCACTTGGTGGTGCTTTAGCATGTCTTATCCGTCAGTGTGTGGTGTTTTAGCCTGTCTTATCCATCAGTTTGGGGTGCTCTAGCATTTCTTATCCATCAGTGGGTGGTGCAAGAGCATGTCTTGTCCATCAGTGCGTGGAGCTCTAGCAAGTCTTTTCCATCAGTGTGTGGTGCTTTAGCATGTCTCATCCATCAGTGTGTGGTGCTCTAGCATGTCTTGTCCATCACTGGGTGGTTCTCTAGCATGTCTTATCCATCAGTGGGTGGTGCTCCAGCATTTCTTGTCCATCATTGTGTGGTGATCTAGCATGTCTTGTCCATCAGGGGTGGTGCTCTTGCGTGTCTTGTCTATCAGTGGGTGGTGCTCGAGCATGTCTTGTCCATCAGTGGGTGGTGCTCTAGCATTTCTCGTCCATCAATAGGTGGTCCTCTAGCATGTCTAATCCATCATGTGTGGCTGCTTCAGCATGTCATATTCATCAGTGGGTGGTGCTCTAGCATGTCTTGTCCATCATGTGTGGCTGCTCTAACATGTCTTATCCATCAGTGTGTGGTGCTCTAGCGTGTCTTGTCCATCAGTGGGTGGTGCTCCAGCGTGTCTTATCCATCAGTGGGTGGTGCTCAAGCGTGTCTTATCCATCAGTGTGTGGTGCTCTAGCAAGTCTTGTCCATCATGTGTGGCTGCTCTAGCATGTCTTATCCATCAGTGTGTGGTGCTCTAGCATGTTTATCTATCAGTGGGTGATGCTCCAGCATATCTTTTCCATCAGTGTGTGGTGCTCTAGCATGTCTTGTTCATCTGTGTGGTGCTCTAGCAAGTCTTCTCCATCATTGTGTTGTGCACTTGCATGTCTTGTCCATCAGTGTGTGGTGCTCTAGCATGTCTTGTCCATCATGTGTGGCTGCTCTAGCATGTCTTGTCCATCAATGTGCGGTGCACCAGCATGTCTTGTCCATCAGTGTTTGGTGCCCAGGCATATCTTATCAATCACTTGGTGGTGCTCTAGCATGTCTTATCCGTCAGTGCGTGGTGCTTTGGCATGTCTTGTCCATCAGTGCGTGGTGCTCTAGTAAGTCTTATCCATCAGTATGCGGTGCTCTACCATGTCTTATCAATCACTTAGTGGTGCTCTAGCATGTCTTATCCGTCAGTACGTGGTGTTTTAGCCTGTCTTATCCATCATTGTGTGGTGATCTAGCATGTCTTCTCCATCAGTCGGTGGTGCTCCAGCATGTCTTGTCCATCAATTGGTGGTGCTCAAGCGTGTCTTGTCCATCAGAGGGTGGTAGTCTAACGTGTCTTGTCCATCAGTTGGTGGTGCTCCAGCGTGTCTTATCCATCAGTGGGTGGTGCTCAGGCGTGTCTTATCCATCAGTGAGTGGTGCTCTAGCATGTCTTGTCCATCATGTGTGGCTGCTCTAGCATGTCTTATCCATCAGTGTGTGGTGCTCTAGCATGTTTATCTATCAGTGTGTGGTGCTCCAGCATATCTTATCCATCAGTGTGTGGTGCTCTAGCATGTCTTGTTCATCTGTGTGGTGCTCTAGCAAGTCTTCTCCATCATTGTGTTGTGCACTTGCATGTCTTGTCCATCAGTGTGTGATGCTCTAGCATGTCTTGTCCATCAATGTGCGGTGTACCAGCATGTCTTGTCCATCAGTGTTTGGTGCCCTAGCATGTCTTATCAATCACTTGGTGGTGCTCTAGCATGTCTTAATCGTCAGTGCGTGGTGCTTTGGCATGTCTTGTCCATCAGTGTGTGGTGCTCTAGTAAGTCTTATCCATCAGTATGCGTTGCTCTAGCATGTCTTATCTATCACTTGGTGGTGCTCTAGCATGTCTTGTCCATCAGTGTGTGGTGCTCTAGAATGTCTTGTCCATCATGTGTGGCTGCTCTAGCATGTTTTGTCCATCAGTGTGTGGTGCCCTAGCATGTCTTATCAATCACCTGGTGGTGCTCTAGCATGTCTTATCCGTCAGTATGTGGTGTTTTAGCCTGTCCTATCCATCATTGTGTGGTGATCTAGCATGTCTTGTCCATCAGTGGGTGGTGCTCGAGCATGTCTTGTCCATCAATTGGTGGTGCTCTAGCGTGTCTTGTCCATCAGTGGGTGGTAGTCTAGCGTGTCTTGTCCATCAGTGGGTGGTGCTCCAGCGTGTCTTATCCATCAGTGGGTGGTGCTCAAGCGTGTCTTATCCATCAGTGAGTGGTGCTCTAGCATGTCTTGTCCATCATGTGTGGCTGCTCTAGCATGTCTTATCCATCAGTGTGTGGTGCTCTAGCATGTTTATCTATCAGTGTGTGGTGCTCCAGCATATCTTATCCATCAGTGTGTGGTGCTCTAGCATGTCTTGTTCATCTGTGTGGTGCTCTAGCAAGTCTTCTCCATCATTGTGTTGTGCACTTGCATGTCTTGTCCATCATTGTGTGGTGATCTAGCATGTCTTGTCCATCAGTGGGTGGTGCTCTTGCGTGTCTTGTCTATCAGTGGGTGGTGCTCGAGCATGTCTTGTCCATCAGTGGGTGGTGCTCTAGCATTTCTCGTCCATCAATAGGTGGTCCTCTAGCATGTCTAATCCATCATGTGTGGCTGCTTCAGCATGTCATATTCATCAGTGGGTGGTGCTCTAGCATGTCTTGTCCATCATGTGTGGCTGCTCTAACATGTCTTATCCATCAGGGAGTGGTGCTCTAGCGTGTCTTGTCCATCAGTGGGTGGTGCTCCAGCGTGTCTTATCCATCAGTGGGTGGTGCTCAAGCGTGTCTTATCCATCAGTGTGTGGTGCTCTAGCAAGTCTTGTCCATCATGTGTGGCTGCTCTAGCATGTCTTATCCATCAGTGTGTGGTGCTCTAGCATGTTTATCTATCAGTGGGTGATGCTCCAGCATATCTTTTCCATCAGTGTGTGGTGCTCTAGCATGTCTTGTTCATCTGTGTGGTGCTCTAGCAAGTCTTCTCCATCATTGTGTTGTGCACTTGCATGTCTTGTCCATCAGTGTGTGGTGCTCTAGCATGTCTTGTCCATCATGTGTGGCTGCTCTAGCATGTCTTGTCCATCAATGTGCGGTGCACCAGCATGTCTTGTCCATCAGTGTTTGGTGCCCAGGCATATCTTATCAATCACTTGGTGGTGCTCTAGCATGTCTTATCCGTCAGTGCGTGGTGCTTTGGCATGTCTTGTCCATCAGTGCGTGGTGCTCTAGTAAGTCTTATCCATCAGTATGCGGTGCTCTACCATGTCTTATCAATCACTTAGTGGTGCTCTAGCATGTCTTATCCGTCAGTACGTGGTGTTTTAGCCTGTCTTATCCATCATTGTGTGGTGATCTAGCATGTCTTCTCCATCAGTCGGTGGTGCTCCAGCATGTCTTGTCCATCAATTGGTGGTGCTCAAGCGTGTCTTGTCCATCAGAGGGTGGTAGTCTAACGTGTCTTGTCCATCAGTTGGTGGTGCTCCAGCGTGTCTTATCCATCAGTGGGTGGTGCTCAAGCGTGTCTTATCCATCAGTGAGTGGTGCTCTAGCATGTCTTGTCCATCATGTGTGGCTGCTCTAGCATGTCTTATCCATCAGTGTGTGGTGCTCTAGCATGTTTATCTATCAGTGTGTGGTGCTCCAGCATATCTTATCCATCAGTGTGTGGTGCTCTAGCATGTCTTGTTCATCTGTGTGGTGCTCTAGCAAGTCTTCTCCATCATTGTGTTGTGCACTTGCATGTCTTGTCCATCAGTGTGTGATGCTCTAGCATGTCTTGTCCATCAATGTGCGGTGTACCAGCATGTCTTGTCCATCAGTGTTTGGTGCCCTAGCATGTCTTATCAATCACTTGGTGGTGCTCTAGCATGTCTTAATCGTCAATGCGTGGTGCTTTGGCATGTCTTGTCCATCAGTGTGTGGTGCTCTAGTAAGTCTTATCCATCAGTATGCGTTGCTCTAGCATGTCTTATCTATCACTTGGTGGTGCTCTAGCATGTCTTGTCCATCAGTGTGTGGTGCTCTAGAATGTCTTGTCCATCATGTGTGGCTGCTCTAGCATGTTTTGTCCATCAGTGTGTGGTGCCCTAGCATGTCTTATCAATCACCTGGTGGTGCTCTAGCATGTCTTATCCGTCAGTATGTGGTGTTTTAGCCTGTCCTATCCATCATTGTGTGGTGATCTAGCATGTCTTGTCCATCAGTGGGTGGTGCTCGAGCATGTCTTGTCCATCAATTGGTGGTGCTCTAGCGTGTCTTGTCCATCAGTGGGTGGTAGTCTAGCGTGTCTTGTCCATCAGTGGGTGGTGCTCCAGCATGTCTTATCCATCAGTGGGTGGTGCTCAAGCGTGTCTTATCCATCAGTGAGTGGTGCTCTAGCATGTCTTGTCCATCATGTGTGGCTGCTCTAGCATGTCTTATCCATCAGTGTGTGGTGCTCTAGCATGTTTATTTATCAGTGTGTGGTGCTCCAGCATATCTTATCCATCAGTGTGTGGTGCTCTAGCATGTCTTGTTCATCTGTGTGGTGCTCTAGCAAGTCTTCTCCATCATTGTGTTGTGCACTTGCATGTCTTGTCCATCAGTGTGTGGTGCTCTACCATGTCTTGTCCATCATGTGTGGCTGCTCTAGCATGTCTTGTCCATCAATGTGTGGTGCACCAGCATGTCTTGTCCATCAGTGTTTGGTGCCATAGCATGTCTTATCAATCTCTTGGTGGTGCTCTAGCATGTCTTATCTGTGAGTGTGTTCTGCTCTAGCATGTCTTGTCCATCAGTGCGTGGTGCTCTAGTAAGTCTTATGCATCTTTATGCAGTGCTCTAGCATGTCTTATCAATCACTTGGTGGTGCTCTCTAGCATATCTTGTCCATCAGTGTGTGGTGCTCTAGCATGTCTTGTCAATCAGTTGGTGGTGCTCTAGCATTTCTTATTCATCAGTGCGTCGTGCTCTAACATGTCTTGTCCATCAGTGCTTGGTGCTGTAGCAAGTCTTGTCCATCAGTGGGTGGTGCTCGAGCATCTCTTGTCCATCAGTGGGTGGTGCTCTAGCATTTCTTGTCCATCAGTAGGTGGTTCTCTAGCATGTCTTATCCATCATGTGTGGCTGCTCCAGCATGTCTTATTCATCAGTGGGTGGTGCTCTAGCATGTCTTGTCCATCATGTGTGGCTGCTCTAGCATGTTTTGTCCATCAGTGTGTGGTGCCCTAGCATGTCTTATCAATCACTTGGTGGTGCTCTAGCATGTCTTATCCGTCAGTACGTGGTGTTTTAGCCTGTCTTATCCATCATTGTGTGGTGATCTAGCATGTCTTGTCCATCAGTGGGTGGTGCTCCAGCATGTCTTATCCATCAGTGGGTGGTGCTCAAGCGTGTCTTATTCATCAGTGAGTGGTGCTCTAGCATGTCTTGTCCATCATGTGTGGCTGCTCTAGCATGTCTTATCCATCAGTGTGTGGTGCTCTAGCATGTTTATCTATCAGTGTGTGGTGCTCCAGCATATCTTATCCATCAGTGTGTGGTGCTCTAGCATGTCTTGTTCATCTGTGTGGTGCTCTAGCAAGTCTTCTCCATCATTGTGTTGTGCACTTGCATGTCTTGTCCATCAGTGTGTGGTGCTATACCATGTCTTGTCCATCATGTGTGGCTGCTCTAGCATGTCTTGTCCATCAGTGTGTGGTGCTCTAGCATGTTTATCTATCAGTGTGTGGTGCTCCAGCATATCTTATCCATCAGTGTCTGGTGCTCTAGCATGTCTTGTTCATCTGTGTGGTGCTCTAGCAAGTCATCTCCATCATTGTGCTGTGCACTTGCATGTCTTGTCCATCAGTGTGTGGTGCTCTAGCATGTCTTGTCCATCATGTGTGGCTGCTCTAGCATGTCTTGTCCATCAATGTGTGGTGCACCAGCATGTCTTGTCCATCAGTGTTTGGTGCCCTAGCATGTCTTATCAATCACTCGGTGGTGCTCTAGCATGTCTCATCCGTCAGTGCGTGGTGCTCTAGCATGTCTTGTCCATCAGTGCATGGTGCTCTAGTAAGTCTTATCCATCAGTATGCGGTGCTCTAGCATGTCTTATCAATCACTTGGTGGTGCTCTAGCATGTCTTGTCCATCAGTGTGTGGTGCTCTAGCATGTCTTGTCCATCATGTGTGGCTGCTCTAGCATGTCTTGTCCATCAGTGTGTGGTGCCCTTGCATGTCTTATCAATCACTTGGTGGTGCTCTAGCATGTCTTATCCGTCAGTATGTGGTGTTTTAGCCTGTCTTATCCATCAGTGTGGGGTGCTCTAGCATGTCTTATGTATCAGTGGGTGGTGCAAGAGCATGTCTTATCCATCAGGGGATGGTGCTCTAGCATGTCTTGTCCATCAATGTGTGGTGCACCAGCATGTCTTGTCCATCAGTGTGTGGTGCCCTAGCATGTCTTGTCAATCACTTGGTGGTGCTCTAGCATGTCTTATCCGTCAGTGCGTGGTGTTTTAGCCTGTCTTATCCATCAGTTTGGGGTGCTCTAGCATGTCTTATCCATCAGTGGGTGGTGCAAGAGAATGTCTTGTCCATCAGTGCGTGGAGCTCTAGCAAGTCTTTTCCGTCAGTGTGTGGTGCTTTAGCATGTCTCATCCATCAGTGTGTGGTGCTCTAGCATGTCTTGTCCACACTGGGTAGTTCTCTAGCATTTCTTATCCATCAGTGGTGGTTCTCCAGCATCTCTTGTCCCTCATTGTGTGGTGATCTAGCATGTCTCGTCCATCAGTGGGTGGTGCTCTTGCGTGTCTTGTCCATCAGTGGGTGGTGCTCGAGCATTTCTTGTCCATCATGTGTGGCTGCTCTAACATGTCTTATCCATCAGTGTGTGGTGCTCTAGTGTGTCTTGTCCATCAGTGGGTGGTGCTCCAGCGTGTCTTATCCATCAGTGGGTGGTGCTCAAGCGTGTCTTATCCATCAGTGTGTGGTGCTCTAGCAAGTCTTGTCCATCATGTGTGGTGCTCTAGCATGTCTTGTCCATCATGTGTGGCTGCTCTAGCATATCTTGTCCATCAATGTGCAGTGCACCAGCATGTCTTGTCCATCAGTGTTCGGTGCCCTAGCATGTCTTATCAATCACTTGGTGGTGCTCTAGCATGTCTTGTCCATCAGTGTGTGGTGCTCTAGCATGTCTTGTCCATCATGTGTGGCTGCTCTAGCATGTCTTGTCCATCAGTGTGTGGTGCCCTAGCATGTCTTATCAATCACTTGGTGGTGCTCTAGCATGTCTTATCCGTCAGTACGTGGTGTTTTAGCCTGTCTTATCCATCATTGTGTGGTGATCTAGCATGTCTTGTCCATCAGTGGGTGGTGCTCCAGCATGTCTTGTCCATCAATTGGTGGTGCTCTAGCGTGTCTTGTCCATCAGTGGGTGGTAGTCTAGCGTGTCTTGTCCATCAGTGGGTGGTGCTCCAGCGTGTCTTATCCATCAGTGGGTGGTGCTCAAGCGTGTCTTGTCCATCAGTGGGTGGTGCTGAAGCGTGTCTTATCCATCGGTGTGTGGTGCTCTAGCAAGTCTTGTCCATCATGTGTGGCTGCTCTAGCATGTCTTATCCATCAGTGTGTGGTGCTCTGGAATGTTTATCTATCAGTGTGTGGTGCTCCAGCATATCTTATACATCAGTGTGTGGTGCTCTAGCATGTCTTGTTCATCTGTGTGGTGCTCTAGCAAGTCTTCTCCATCATTGTGTTGTGCACTTGCATGTCTTGTCCATCAGTGTGTGGTGCTCTAGCATGTCTTGTCCATCATGTGTGGCTGCTCTAGCATGTCTTGTCCATCAATGTGTGGTGCACCAGCATGTCTTGTCCATCCGTGTTTGGTGCCCTAGCATGTCTTATCAATCACTTGGTGGTGCTCTAGCATGTCTTATCCGTCAGTGCGTGGTGCTCTAGCATGTCTTGTCCATCAGTGCGTGGTGCTCCAGTAAGTCTTATCCATCAGTATGCGGTGCTCTAGCATGTCTTATCAATCACTTGGTGGTGCTCTAGCATGTCTTGTCCATCAGTGTGTGGTGCTCTAGCCTGTCTTGTCCATCATGTGTGGCTGCTCTAGCATGTCTTGTCCATCAGTGGGTGGTGCAAGAGCATGTCTTGTCCATCAGTGCGTGGATCTCTAGCAAGTCTTTTCCATCAGTGTGTGGTGCTTTAGCATGTCCCATCCATCAGTGTGTTGTGCTCTAGGATGTCTTGTCCATCACTGGGTGGTTCTCTAGCATGTCTTATCCATCAGTGGTGGTGCTCCAGCATGTCTTGTCCATCATTTTGTGGTGATCTAGCATGTCTTGTCCATCAGTGGATGGTGCTCCAGCATGTCTTGTCCATCAATTGGTGGTGCTCTAGCGTGTCTTGTCCATCAGTGGGTGGTAGTCTAACGTGTCTTATCCATCAGTGGGTGGTGCTCAAGCATGTCTTATCCATCAGTGTGTGGTGCTCTAGCATGTCTTGTCCATCATGTGTGGCTGCTCTAGCATGTCTTATCCATCAGTGTGTGGTGCTCTAGCATGTTTATCTATCAGTGTGTGGTGCTCCAGCATATCTTATCCATCAGTGTCTGGTGCTCTAGCATGTCTTGTTCATCTGTGTGGTGCTCTAGCAAGTCATCTCCATCATTGTGCTGTGCACTTGCATGTCTTGTCCATCAGTGTGTGGTGCTCTAGCATGTCTTGTCCATCATGTGTGGCTGCTCTAGCATGTCTTGTCCATCAATGTGTGGTGCACCAGCATGTCTTGTCCATCAGTGTTTGGTGCCCTAGCATGTCTTATCAATCACTTGGTGGTGCTCTAGCATGTCTCATCCGTCAGTGCGTGGTGCTCTAGCATGTCTTGTCCATCAGTGCATGGTGCTCTAGTAAGTCTTATCCATCAGTATGCGGTGCTCTAGCATGTCTTATCAATCACTTGGTGGTGCTCTAGCATGTCTTGTCCATCAGTGTGTGGTGCTCTAGCATGTCTTGTCCATCATGTGTGGCTGCTCTAGCATGTCTTGTCCATCAGTGTGTGGTGCCCTTGCATGTCTTATCAATCACTTGGTGGTGCTCTAGCATGTCTTATCCGTCAGTATGTGGTGTTTTAGCCTGTCTTATCCATCAGTGTGGGGTGCTCTAGCATGTCTTATGTATCAGTGGGTGGTGCAAGAGCATGTCTTATCCATCAGGGGATGGTGCTCTAGCATGTCTTGTCCATCAATGTGTGGTGCACCAGCATGTCTTGTCCATCAGTGTGTGGTGCCCTAGCATGTCTTGTCAATCACTTGGTGGTGCTCTAGCATGTCTTATCCGTCAGTGCGTGGTGTTTTAGCCTGTCTTATCCATCAGTTTGGGGTGCTCTAGCATGTCTTATCCATCAGTGGGTGGTGCAAGAGAATGTCTTGTCCATCAGTGCGTGGAGCTCTAGCAAGTCTTTTCCGTCA
Source organism: Ambystoma mexicanum (assembly GCF_040938575.1). Taxonomy (NCBI): domain Eukaryota; kingdom Metazoa; phylum Chordata; class Amphibia; order Caudata; family Ambystomatidae; genus Ambystoma; species Ambystoma mexicanum. Next base: position 227,878,563 of record NC_090921.1, on the reverse strand, counting down.
GTGTGTGGTGCTTTAGCATGTCTCATCCATCAGTGTGTGGTGCTCTAGCATGTCTTGTCCACACTGGGTAGTTCTCTAGCATTTCTTATCCATCAGTGGTGGTTCTCCAGCATCTCTTGTCCCTCATTGTGTGGTGATCTAGCATGTCTCGTCCATCAGTGGGTGGTGCTCTTGCGTGTCTTGTCCATCAGTGGGTGGTGCTCGAGCATTTCTTGTCCATCATGTGTGGCTGCTCTAACATGTCTTATCCATCAGTGTGTGGTGCTCTAGTGTGTCTTGTCCATCAGTGGGTGGTGCTCCAGCGTGTCTTATCCATCAGTGGGTGGTGCTCAAGCGTGTCTTATCCATCAGTGTGTGGTGCTCTAGCAAGTCTTGTCCATCATGTGTGGTGCTCTAGCATGTCTTGTCCATCATGTGTGGCTGCTCTAGCATATCTTGTCCATCAATGTGCGGTGCACCAGCATGTCTTGTCCATCAGTGTTCGGTGCCCTAGCATGTCTTATCAATCACTTGGTGGTGCTCTAGCATGTCTTGTCCATCAGTGTGTGGTGCTCTAGCATGTCTTGTCCATCATGTGTGGCTGCTCTAGCATGTCTTGTCCATCAGTGTGTGGTGCCCTAGCATGTCTTATCAATCACTTGGTGGTGCTCTAGCATGTCTTATCCGTCAGTACGTGGTGTTTTAGCCTGTCTTATCCATCATTGTGTGGTGATCTAGCATGTCTTGTCCATCAGTGGGTGGTGCTCCAGCATGTCTTGTCCATCAATTGGTGGTGCTCTAGCGTGTCTTGTCCATCAGTGGGTGGTAGTCTAGCGTGTCTTGTCCATCAGTGGGTGGTGCTCCAGCGTGTCTTATCCATCAGTGGGTGGTGCTCAAGCGTGTCTTGTCCATCATGTGTGGCTGCTCTAGCATGTCTTGTCCATCAGTGTGTGGTGCCCTTGCATGTCTTATCAATAACTTGGTGGTGCTCTAGCATGTCTTATCCGTCAGTATGTGGTGTTTTAGCCTGTCTTATCCATCAGTGTGTGTTGCTCTAGCATGTCTTATGCATCAGTGGGTGGTGCAAGAGCATGTCTTATCCATCACTTGGTGGTGCTCTAGCATGTCTTATCCGTCAGTATGTGGTGTTTTAGCCTGTCTTATCCATCAGTGTGGGGTGCTCTAGCATGTCTTATGCATCAGTGGGTGGTTCAAGAGCATGTCTTATCCATCAGGGGATGGTGCTCTAGCATGTCTTGTCCATCAATGTGTGGTGCACCAGCATGTCTTGTCCATCAGTGTGTGGTGCACTAGCATGTCTTGTCAATCACTTGGTGGTGCTCTAGCATGTCTTATCCGTCAGTGCGTGGTGTTTTAGCCTGTCTTATCCATCAGTTTGGGGTGCTCTAGCATGTCTTATCCATCAGTGGGTGGAGCAAGAGCATGTCTTGTCCATCAGTGCGTGGAGCTCTAGCAAGTCTTTTCCGTCAGTGTGTGGTGCTTTAGCATGTCTCATCCATCAGTGTGTGGTGCTCTAGCATGTCTTGTCCATCACTGGGTAGTTCTGTAGAATGTCTTATCCATCAGTGGGTGGTGCTCCAGCATCTCTTGTCCATCATTGTGTGGTGATCTAGCATGTCTCGTCCATCAGTGGGTGGTGCTCTTGCGTGTCTTGTCCATCAGTGGGTGGTGCTCGAGCATGTCTTGTCCATCAGTGGGTGGTGCTCTAGCATTTCTTGTCCATCAATAGGTGGTCCTCTAGCATGTCTTATCCATCATGTGTGGCTGCTCCAGCATGTCATATTCATCAGTGGGTGGTGCTCTAGCATGTCTTGTCCATCATGTGTGGGTGCTCTAACATGTCTTATCCATCAGTGTGTGGTGCTCTAGCCTGTCTTGTCCATAAGTGGGTGGTGCTCCAGCGTGTCTTATCCATCAGTGGGTTGTGCTCAAGCGTGTCTTATCCATCAGTGTGTGGTGCTCTAGCAAGTCTTGTCCATCATGTGTGGTGCTCTAGCATGTCTTGTTCATCTGTGTGGTGCTCTAGCAAGTCTATCATTGTGTTGTGCACTTGCATGTCTTGTCCATCAATTTGTGGTGCTCTAGCATGTCTTGTCCATCATGTGTTGCTGCTCTAGCATATCTTGTCCATCAATGTGCGGTGCACCAGCATGTCTTGTCCATCAGTGTTTGGTGACCTAGCATGTCTTATCAATCACTTGGTGGTGCTCTAGCATGTTTTATCCGTCGGTGCGTGGTGCTTTGGCATGTCTTGTCCATCAGTGCGTGGTGCTCTAGTAAGTCTTATCCATCAGTATGCGGTGCTCTAGCATGTCTTATGAATCACTTGGTGGTGCTCTAGCATGTCTTGTCCATCAGTGTGTGGTGCTCTAGCATGTCTTGTCCATCATGTGTGGCTGCTCTAGCATGTCTTGTCCATCAGTGTGTGGTGCCCTAGCATGTCTTATCAATCACTTGGTGGTGCTCTAGCATGTCTTATCCGTCAGTACGTGGTGTTTTAGCCTGTCTTATCCATCATTGTGTGGTGATATAGCATGTCTTGTCCATCAGTGGGTGGTGCTCCAGCATGTCTTGTCCATCAATTTGTGGTGCTCTAGCGTGTCTTGTCCATCAGTGGGTGGTAGTCTAGCGTGTCTTGTCCATCAGTGGGTGGTGCTCCAGCGTGTCTTATCCATCAGTGGGTGGTGCTCAAGCGTGTCTTATCCATCCGTGTGTGGTGCTCTAGCATGTCTTGTCCATCATGTGTAGCTGCTCTAGCATGTCTTATCCATCAGTGTGTGGTTCTCTAGCATTTTATTTTCAGTGTGTGGTGCTCCAGCATATCTTATCCATCAGTGAGTGGTGCTCTAGCATGTCTTGTTCATCTGTGTGGTGCTCTAGCAAGTCTTCTCCATCATTGTGTTGTGCACTTGCATGTCTTGTCCATCAGTGTGTGGTGCTCTACCATGTCTTGTCCATCATGTGTGGCTGCTCTAGCATGTCTTGTCCATCAATGTGTGGTGCACCAGCATGTCTTGTCCATCAGTGTTTGGTGCCATAGCATGTCTTATCAATCACTTGGTGGTGCTCTAGCATGTCTTATCCGTCAGTGTGTGGTGCTCTAGCATATCTTGTCAATCAGTGCGTGGTGCTCTAGTAAGTCTTATCCATCTTTACGCGGTGCTCTAGCATGTCTTATCAATCACTTGGTGGTGCTCTAGCATGTCTTGTCCATCAGTGTGTGGTGCTCTAGCATGTCTTGTCCATCATGTGTGGCTGCTCTAGCATGTCTTGTCCATCAGTATGTGGTGCCCTAGCATGTCTTATCAATCACTTGGTGGTGCTCTAGCATGTCTTATCCGTCAGTACGTGGTGTTTTAGCCAGACTTATCCATCAGTGTGGGGTGCTCTAGCATGTCTTATCCATCAGTGGGTGGTGCAAGAGCATGTCTTATCCATCAGTCTGTGGTGCTCTAGCATGTCTTGTCCATCAATGTGTGGTGCACGAGCATGTCTTGTCCATCAGTGTGTGGTGCCCTAGCATGTCTTGTCAATCACTTGGTGGTGCTCTAGCATGTTTTATCCGTCAGTGCGTGGTGTTTTAGCCTGTCTTATCCATCATTTTGGGGTGGTCTAGCATGTCTTATCCATCAGTGGGTGGTGCAAGAGCATGTCTTGTCCATCAGTGCATGGAGCTCTAGCAAGTCTTTTCCATCAGTGTGTGGTGCTTTAGCATGTCTCATCCATCAGTGTGTGGTGCTCTAGCATGTCTTGTCCATCACTGGGTGGTTCTCTAGCATGTCTTATCCATCAGTGGGTGGTGCTCAAGCATCTCTTGTCCATCATTGTGTGGTGATCTAGCATGTCTTGTCCATCAGTGGGTGGTGCTCCAGCATGTCTTGTCCATCAATTGGTGGTGCTCTAGCGTGTCTTGTCCATCAGTGGGTGGTGCTCTAGCGTGTCTTGTCCATCAGTGGGTTGTGGGTCAGCATGTCTTGTACATCAGTGCATGGTTCTCTAGCATGTCTTATACATCAGTGGGTGGTGCTCCAGCATGTCTTATCAATCAGTTGGTTGTGCTCTAGAATGTCTTGTCCATCAGTGTGTGGTGCTCTAGCATGTCTTGTCAATCAGTTGGTGGTGCTTTAGCATTTCTTATCCATCAGTGCGTCATGCTCTAACATGTCTTGTCCATCAGTGCTTGGTGCTGTAGCAAGTCTTGTCCATCAGTGGGTGGTGCTCGAGCATGTCTTGGCCATCAGTGGGTGGTGCTCTAGCATTTCTTGTCCATCAGTAGGTGGTTCTCTAGCATGTCTTATCCATCATGTGTGGCTGCTCCAGCATGTCTTATTCATCAGTGGGTGGTGCTCTAGCATGTCTTGTCCATCATGTGTGGCTGCTCTAACATGTCTTATCCATCAGTGTGTTGTGCTCTAGCGTGTATTGTCCATCAGTGGGTGGTGCTCCAGCGTGTCTTATCCATCAGTGGGTGGTGCTCAAGCATGGCTTATCCATCAGTGTGTGGTGCTCTAGCAAGTCTTGTCCATCATGTGTGGCTGCTCTAGCATGTCTTATCCATCAGTGTGTGGTGCTCTAGCATGTCTATCTATCAGTGTGTGGTGCTCCAGCATATCTTATCCATCAGTGTGTGGTGCTCTATCATGTCTTGTTCATCTGTGTGGTGCTCTAGCAAGTCTTCTCCATCATTGTGTTGTGCACTTGCATGTCTTGTCCATCAGTGTGTGGTGCTCTAGCATGTCTTGTCCATCATGTGTGGCTGCTCTAGCATGTCTTGTCCATCAATGTGTGGTGCACCAGCATGTCCTGTCCATCAGTGGTTGGTGCCCTAGCATGTCTTATCAATCACTTGGTGGTGCTCTAGCATGTCTTATCCGTCAGTGCGTGGTGCTCTAGCATGTCTTGTCCATCAGTGCGTGGTGCTCTAGTAAGTCTTATCCATTAGTATGCAGTGCTCTAGCATGTCTTATCAATCACTCGGTGGTGCCTAGCATGTCTTGTCCATCAGTGTGTGGTGCTCAAGCATGTCTTGTCCATCATATGTGGCTGCTCTAGCATGTCTTGTCCATCAGTGTGTGGTGCCCTAGCATGTCTTATCAATCACTTGGTGGTGCTCTAGCATGTCTTATCCGTCAGTACATGGTGTTTTAGCCTGTCTTATCCCTCAGTGTGGGGTGTTCTAGCATGTCTCATCCATCAGTGGGTGGTGCAAGAGCATGTCTTGTCCATCAGTGGGTGGTGCACCAGCATGTCTTGTCCATCAGTGTGTAGTGCCCTAGCATGTCTTGTCAATCACTTGGTGGTGCTCTAGCATGTCTTATCCGTCAGTGCGTGGTGTTTTTTCCTGTCTTATCCATCAGTTTGGGGTGCTCTAGCATGTCTTATCCATCAGTGGGTGGTGCAAGAGCATGTCTTGTCCATCAGTGCGTGGATCTCCAGCAAGTCTTTTCCAGTAGTGTGTGGTGCTTTAGCATGTCTCACCCATCAGTGTGTGGTGCCCTAGCATGCCTTGTCCATCACTGGGTGGTTCTCTAGCATGTCTTATCCATCAGTGGGTGGTGCTCTAGCGTGTCTTGTCCATCAGTGGGTGGTGCTCCGGCATGTCTTATCCATCAGTGCGTGGTGTTCTAGCATGTCCTGTCCATCAGTGAGTGGTGCTCCAGCATGTCTTCTCCATCAGTGTGTGGCGCTCTAGCATTTCTTATCCATCAGTGCGTCGTGCTCTAACATGTCTTGTCCATCAGTGTGTGGTGCTCTAGCATGTCTTATCAATCAGTTGGTGGTGCTCTAACATGTCTTGTCCATCAGTGGGTGGTGCTCTAACATGTCCTGTCTATCGGTTGGTGGTGATCCAGCATGTCTTATCAATCACTTGGTGGTGCTCTAGCATGTCTTATCCGTCAGTGCGTGGTGCTCTAGCATGTCTTGTCCATCAGTGCGTGGTGCTCTAGTAAGTCTTATCCATTAGTATGCAGTGCTCTAGCATGTCTTATCAATCACTCGGTGGTGCCTAGCATGTCTTGTCCATCAGTGTGTGGTGCTCAAGCATGTCTTGTCCATCATATGTGGCTGCTCTAGCATGTCTTGTCCATCAGTGTGTGGTGCCCTAGCATGTCTTATCAATCACTTGGTGGTGCTCTAGCATTTCTTATCCGTCAGTACATGGTGTTTTAGCCTGTCTTATCCCTCAGTGTGGGGTGTTCTAGCATGTCTCATCCATCAGTGGGTGGTGCAAGAGCATGTCTTGTCCATCAGTGGGTGGTGCACCAGCATGTCTTGTCCATCAGTGTGTAGTGCCCTAGCATGTCTTGTCAATCACTTGGTGGTGCTCTAGCATGTCTTATCCGTCAGTGCGTGGTGTTTTTTCCTGTCTTATCCATCAGTTTGGGGTGCTCTAGCATGTCTTATCCATCAGTGGGTGGTGCAAGAGCATGTCTTGTCCATCAGTGCGTGGATCTCCAGCAAGTCTTTTCCAGTAGTGTGTGGTGCTTTAGCATGTCTCACCCATCAGTGTGTGGTGCCCTAGCATGCCTTGTCCATCACTGGGTGGTTCTCTAGCATGTCTTATCCATCAGTGGGTGGTGCTCTAGCGTGTCTTGTCCATCAGTGGGTGGTGCTCCGGCATGTCTTATCCATCAGTGCGTGGTGTTCAAGCATGTCCTGTCCATCAGTGAGTGGTGCTCCAGCATGTCTTCTCCATCAGTGTGTGGCGCTCTAGCATTTCTTATCCATCAGTGCGTCGTGCTCTAACATGTCTTGTCCATCAGTGTGTGGTGCTCTAGCATGTCTTATCAATCAGTTGGTGGTGCTCTAACATGTCTTGTCCATCAGTGGGTGGTGCTCTAACATGTCCTGTCTATCGGTTGGTGGTGATCCAGCATGTCTTATCTATCAGTGAGTGGTGCTCTAGCATGTTTTATTCATCAGTGTGTGGTGCTCTAGCATGTCTTGTCCATCAGTGGGTGGCTATCTAGCATGTCTTATACATCAGTGTGTGGTGCTCTAGCATGTCTTGTCCATCATGTGTGGCTGCTCTAGCATGTCTTATCAATTAGTGTGTGGTGCTCTAGCGTGTCTTATCCACGAGTGTGTGGTGCTCCAGCATATCTTATCCATCAGTGTGTGGTGCTCTAGTGTGTCTTATCCATCAGTGTGTGGTGCTCCACCGTGTCTTATCCATCTGTGTGTGGTGCTCTAGTGTGTCTTATCCATCAGTGTGTGGTGCTCCACCGTGTCTTATCCATCAGTGTGTGGTGCTCTAGCATGTCTTGTCAATCAGTTGGTGTTGCTCTAGCATGTCTTATCCATCAGTGTGTGGTGCTCTAGCATGTCTTGTCAATCAGTTGGTGTTGCTCTAGCATGTCTTATCCATCAGTATGCGATACTCTAGCATGTCTTGTCCATCAAGGCGTGGTGCTCTAGCAAGTCTTGTCCATCATTGTGTGGTGTTCCAGCATGTCCTGTCCATCAGTGTGTGGTGCTTTAGCATGTCTTGTCCATCATTGTGTGGTGTTCCAGCATGTCTTGTCCATCAGTGGATGGTGCTCCAGCATGTCTTGTCCATCAGTTGGTGGTTCTCTAGCGTGTCTTGTCCATCAGTGGGTGGTGCTCTAGCGTTTCTTTTCCATCATGTCTGGCTGCTCTAGCATGTCTTGTACATCAGTGCGTATTGCTCTAACATGTCTTGTCCATCAGTGCTTGGTGCTGTAGCAAGTCTTTTCCATCAGTGGGTGGTGCTCTAGCGTTTCTTGTCCATCAGTTGGTGGTGCTCCAGCATATCTTGTCCATCAGTGGGTGGTGCTCTATCATTTCTTGTCCATCAGTAGGGGTTCTCTAGCATGTCTTGTCCATCATGTGTGGCTGCTCAAGCATGTCTTATTCATCACTGGGTGGTGCTCTAGCATGTCTTGTCCATCATGGGTGGCTGCTCTAGCATGTCTTATCAATTAGTGTGTGGTGCTCTAGCGTGTCTTATCCACGAGTGTGTGGTGCTCCAGCATATCTTATCCATCAGTGTGTAGTGCTCTAGCGTGTCTTATCCATCTGTGTGTGGTGCTCTAGTGTGTCTTATCCATCAGTGTGTGGTGCTCCACCGTGTCTTATCCATCAGTGTGTGGTGCTCTAGCATGTCTTGTCAATCAGTTGGTGTTGCTCTAGCATGTCTTATCCATCAGTGTGTGGTGCTCTAGCATGTCTTGTCAATCAGTTGGTGTTGCTCTAGCATGTCTTATCCATCAGTATGCGATACTCTAGCATGTCTTGTCCATCAATGCGTGGTGCTCTAGCAAGTCTTGTCCATCATTGTGTGGTGTTCCAGCATGTCCTGTCCATCAGTGTGTGGTGCTTTAGCATGTCTTGTCCATCATTGTGTGGTGTTCCAGCATGTCTTGTCCATCAGTGGATGGTGCTCCAGCATGTCTTGTCCATCAGTTGGTGGTTCTCTAGCGTGTCTTGTCCATCAGTGGGTGGTGCTCTAGCGTTTCTTTTCCATCATGTCTGGCTGCTCTAGCATGTCTTGTACATCAGTGCGTATTGCTCTAACATGTCTTGTCCATCAGTGCTTGGTGCTGTAGCAAGTCTTTTCCATCAGTGGGTGGTGCTCTAGCGTTTCTTGTCCATCAGTTGGTGGCGCTCCAGCATATCTTGTCCATCAGTGGGTGGTGCTCTATCATTTCTTGTCCATCAGTAGGGGTTCTCTAGCATGTCTTGTCCATCATGTGTGGCTGCTCCAGCATGTCTTATTCATCACTGGGTGGTGCTCTAGCATGTCTTGTCCATCATGTGTGGCTGCTCAAACATGTCTTATCCATCAGTGTGTGGTGCTCTAGCGTGTCTTATCCATCAGTCGGTGGTGCTTTAGGGTGTCCTGCCCATCAGTGTGTGGTGCTTTAGTGTGTCTTGTCCATCAGTGGCTGGTGCTCCAGCATGTCCTATCCATCAGTGGGTGGTGCTCTAGCATGCCTTGTCCATCAGGGGGTGGTGCTCTAGCATGACTTCTACATCAGTGGATGGTGCTCCAGAATGTCTTGTCCATCAGTGTGTTGTGCTCTAGCATGTCTCCTCCATCAATGTGTGGTGCTCTAGCATGTCTTGCCCATCCGTGTGTGGGGCTCCATCATGTCTTGTCCATCAGTGGGTGATGTTCGGGCATGTCTTATCCATCAGTGAGTGGTGCAACAGCATGTCTTATCCATCAGTGGGTGGTGCTCAAGCATGCCTTGTCCATCAGTGTGTGGTGCTCCAGCATGTCTTGTCCATCATGTGTGGCTGCTCCAGCGTGTCTTGTCCATCAGTGGGTGGTTCTCTAGCGTGTCTTTTCCATCAGTGGGTGGTGCACCAGCATGTCTTATCCATCAGTGGGTGGTGTTCTAGCGTGTCCTGTCCATCAGTGAGTGGTGCTCTAGCATGTCTTCTCCATCAGCGTGTGGTGCTCCAGCATGTCTTCTCCATCAGTGTGTGGTGCTCCAGTATGTCTTGTCCATCAGTGTGTGGTGCTCTAGCATGTCTTGTCCATCAGTGTGTGGTGCTGTAGCATGTCTTATCAATCAGTTGGTGGTGCTCTAACATGTCTTGTCCATCAGTGGGTAGTGCTCTAGCATGTCCTGTCCATCAGTTGGTGGTGATCCAGCATGTCTTATCTATCAGTGGGTGGTGCTCTAGCATGTTTTATTCATCAGTGTGTGGTGCTCTAGCATGTCTTGTCCATCAGTGGGTCGCTATCTAGCATGTCTTATCCATCAGTGTGTGGGGCTCTAGCATGTCTTGTCCATCATTTGTGGCTGCTCTAGCATGTCTTATCCATCAGTGTGTGGTGCTCTAGCGTGTCTTATCCATCTGTGTGTGGTGCTCTAGTGTGTCTTATCCATCAGTGTGTGGTGCTCCACTGTGTCTTATCCATCAGTGTGTGGTGCTCTAGCATGTCTTGTCCATCAGTGTTTGGTGCATTAGCATGTCTTGTCCATCTTTGTGTGGTACTCTAGCATGTCTTGTCCATCATGTGTGGCTGCTCTAGCGTGTCTTATCCATCAGTGTGTGGCACTCTAGCATGTCTTATCCATCAGTGTGTGATGCTCCAGCATGTCTTGTCCATCAATGTGTGGTGCTCTAGCAAGTCTTGTCCATCATTGTGTGGTACTCTAGCATGTCTTGCCCATCAGTGTGTGGTGTTCCAGCAGGTCTTGTCCATCAGTGTGTGGTGCTTTAGAATGTCTTGTCCATCATTGTGTGGTGTTCTAGCATGTCTTGTCCATCAGTGGGTCGTGCTCCAGCATGTCTTGTCCATCAGTTGGTGGTTCTCTAGCGTGTCTTGTCCATCAGTCAGTGGTGCTCTATCGCTTCTTTTCCATCATGTCTGGCTGCTCTAGCATGTCTTGTACATCAGTGCATAGTGCTCTAACATGTCTTGTCCATCAGTTCTTGGTGCTGTAGAAAGTCTTGTCCATAAGTGGGTGGTGCTCTAGCGTGTCTTGTCCATCAGTTGGTGGTGCCCCAGCATATCTTGTCCATCAGTGGGTGGTGCTCTATCATTTCTTGTCCATCAGTAGGTGGCTCTCTAGCATGTCTTGTCCATCATGTGTGGCTGCTCCAGCATGTCTTATTCATCAGTGGGTGGTGCTCTAGCATGTCTTGTCCATCATGTGTGGCTGCTCTAACATTTCTTATCCATCAGTGTGTGGTGCTCTAGCGTGTCTTATCCATCAGTGTGTGGTGCTTTAGCATGTCCTGCCCATCAGTGTGTGGTGCTTTAGTGTGTCTTGTCCATCAGTGGCTGGTGCTCCAGCATGTCTTATCGATCAGTGGGTGGTGCTCTAGCATGTCTTATCCATCAGTGTGTCGTGCTCTAGCATGCCTTGTCCATCAGTGGGTGGTGCTCTAGCATGACTTCTACATCAGTGGGTGGTGCTCCAGAATCTCTTGTCCATCAGTGTGTTGTGCTCTAGCATGTCTCCTCCATCATTGTGTGGTGCTCTAGCATGTCTTGTCCATGAGTGTGTGGGGCTCCATCATGTCTTGTCCATCAGTGGGTGATGTTCGAGCATGTCTTATCCATCAGTGAGTGGTGTAACAGCATGTCTTATCCATCAGTGGGTGGTGCTCAAGCATGCCTTGTCCATCAGTGTGTGGTGCTCCAGCATGTCTTGTCCATCATGTGTGGCTGCTCTAGCATGTCTTGTCCATCAATGTGCGGTGTACCAGCATGTCTTGTCCATCAGTGTTTGGTGCCCTAGCATGTCTTATCAATCACTTGGTGGTGCTCTAGCATGTCTTATCCGTCAGTGCGTGGTGCTTTGGCATGTCTTGTCCATCAGTGTGTGGTGCTCTAGTAAGTCTTATCCATCAGTATGCGTTACTCTAGCATGTCTTATCTATCACTTGGTGGTGCTCTAGCATGTCTTGTCCATCAGTGTGTGGTGCTCTAGCATGTCTTGTCCATCATGTGTGGCTGCTCTAGCATGTTTTGTCCATCAGTGTGTGGTGCCCTAGCATGTCTTATCAATCACCTGGTGGTGCTCTAGCATGTCTTATCCGTCAGTATGTGGTGTTTTAGCCTGTCTCATCCATCATTGTGTGGTGATCTAGCATGTCTTGTCCATCAGTGGGTGGTGCTCCAGCATGTCTTGTCCATCAATTGGTGGTGCTCTAGCGTGTCTTGTCCATCAGTGGGTGGTAGTCTAGCGTGTCTTGTCCATCAGTGGGTGGTGCTCCAGCGTGTCTTATCCATCAGTGGGTGGTGCTCAAGCGTGTCTTATCCATCAGTGAGTGGTGCTCTAGCATGTCTTGTCCATCATGTGTGGCTGCTCTAGCATGTCTTATCCATCAGTGTGTGGTGCTCTAGCATGTTTATCTATCAGTGTGTGGTGCTCCAGCATATCTTATCCATCAGTGTGTGGTGCTCTAGCATGTCTTGTTCATCTGTGTGGTGCTCTAGCAAGTCTTCTCCATCATTGTGTTGTGCACTTGCATGTCTTGTCCATCAGTGTGTGGTGCTCTACCATGTCTTGTCCATCATGTGTGGCTGCTCTAGCATGTCTTGTCCATCAATGTGTGGTGCACCAGAATGTCTTGTCCATCAGTGTTTGGTGCCATAGCATGTCTTATCAATCACTTGGTGGTGCTCTAGCATGTCTTATCTGTGAGTGTGTTCTGCTCTAGCATGTCTTGTCCATCAGTGCGTGGTGCTCTAGTAAGTCTTATCCATCTTTATGCAGTGCTCTAGCATGTCTTATCAATCACTTGGTGGTGCTCTAGCATGTCTTGTCCATCAGTGTGTGGTGCTCTAGCATGTCTTGTCAATCAGTTGGTGGTGCTCTAGCATTTCTTATCCATCAGTGCGTCGTGCTCTAACATGTCTTGTCCATCAGTGCTTGGTGCTGTAGCAAGTCTTGTCCATCAGTGGGTGCTGCTCTTGCGTGTCTTGTCCATCAGTGGGTGGTGCTCGAGCATCTCTTGTCCATCAGTGGGTGGTGCTCTAGCATTTCTTGTCCATCAGTAGGTGGTTCTCTAGCATGTCTTATCCATCATGTGTGGCTGCTCCAGCATGTCTTATTCATCAGTGGGTGGTGCTCTAGCATGTCTTGTCCATCATGTGTGGCTGCTCTAGCATGTTTTGTCCATCAGTGTGTGGTGCCCTAGCATGTCTTATCAATCACTTGGTGGTGCTCTAGCATGTCTTATCCGTCAGTACGTGGTGTTTTAGCCTGTCTTATCCATCATTGTGTGGTGATCTAGCATGTCTTGTCCATCAGTGGGTAGTGCTCCAGCATTTCTTGTCCATCAATTGGTGGTGCTCTAGTGTGTCTTGTCCATCAGTGGGTGGTAGTCTATCATGTCTTGTCCATCAGTGGGTGGTGCTCCATCGTGTCTGATCCATCAGTGGGTGGTGCTCAAGCGTGTCTTATTCATCAGTGAGTGGTGCTCTAGCATGTCTTGTCCATCATGTGTGGCTGCTCTAGCATGTCTTATCCATCAGTGTGTGGTGCTCTAGCATGTTTATCTATCAGTGTGTGGTGCTCCAGCATATCTTATCCATCAGTGTGTGGTGCTCTAGCATGTCTTGTTCATCTGTGTGGTGCTCTAGCAAGTCTTCTCCATCATTGTGTTGTGCACTTGCATGTCTTGTCCATCAGTGTGTGGTGCTATACCATGTCTTGTCCATCATGTGTGGCTGCTCTAGCATGTCTTGTCCATCAATGTGTGGTGCACCAGCATGTCTTGTCCATCAGTGTTTGGTGCCATAGCATGTCTTATCAATCACTTGGTGGTGCTCTAGCATGTTTTATCTGTCAGTGTGTTCTGATCTAGCATGTCTTGTCCATCAGTGCGTGGTGCTCTAGTAAGTCTTATCCATCTTTATGCAGTGCTCTAGCATGTCTTATCAATCACTTGGTGGTGCTCTAGCATGTCTTGTCCATCAGTGTGTGGTGCTCTAGCATGTCTTGTCAATCAGTTGGTGGTGCTCTAGCATTTCTTATCCATCAGTGCGTCGTGCTCTAACATGTCTTGTCCATCAGTGCTTGGTGCTGTAGCAAGTCTTGTCCATCAGTGGGTGCTGCTCTTGCGTGTCTTGTCCATCAGTGGGCGGTGCTCGAGCATCTCTTGTCCATCAGTGGGTGGTGCTCTAGCATTTCTTGTCCATCAGTAGGTGGTTCTCTAGCATGTCTTATCCATCATGTGTGGCTGCTCCAGCATGTCTTATTCATCAGTGGGTGATGCTCTAGCATGTCTTGTCCATCATGTATGGCTGCTCTAACATGTCTTATCCATCAGTGTGTGGTGCTCAAGCGTTTCTTATCCATCAGTGGGTGGTGCTCCAGCGTGTCTTATCCATCAGTGGGTGGTGCTGAAGCGTGTCTTATCCATCAGTGTGTGGTGCTATAGCAAGTCTTGTCCATCATGTGTGGCTGCTCTAGCATGTCTTATCCATCAGTGTGTGGTGCTCTAGAATGTTTATCTATCAGTGTGTGGTGCTCCAGCATATCTTATCCATCAGTGTGTGGTGCTCTAGCATGTCTTGTTCATCTGTGTGGTGCTCTAGCAAGTCTTCTCCATCATTGTGTTGTGCACTTGCATGTCTTGTCCATCAGTGTGTGGTGCTCTAGCATGTCTTGTCCATCATGTGTGGCTGCTCTAGCATGTCTTGTCCATCAATGTGTGGTGCACCAGCATGTCTTGTCCATCCGTGTTTGGTGCCCTAGCATGTCTTATCAATCACTTGGTGGTGCTCTAGCATGTCTTATCCGTCAGTGCGTGGTGCTCTAGCATGTCTTGTCCATCAGTGCGTGGTGCTCTAGTAAGTCTTATCCATCAGTATGCGGTGCTCTAGCCTGTCTTGTCCATCAGTGCGTGGATCTCTAGCAAGTCTTTTCCATCAGTGTGTGGTGCTTTAGCATGTCTCATCCATCAGTGTGTTGTGCTCTAGGATGTCTTGTCCATCACTGGGTGGTTCTCTAGCATGTCTTATCCATCAGTGGGTGGTGCTCCAGCATGTCTTGTCCATCATTTTGTGGTGATCTAGCATGTCTTGTCCATCAGTGGGTGGTGCTCCAGCATGTCTTGTCCATCAATTGGTGGTGCTCTAGGGTGTCTTGTCCATCAGTGGGTGGTAGTCTAACGTGTCTTATCCATCAGTGGGTGGTGCTCAAGCATGTCTTATCCATCAGTGTGTGGTGCTCTAGCATGTCTTGTCCATCATGTGTGGCTGCTCTAGCATGTCTTATCCATCAGTGTGTGGTGCTCTAGCATGTTTATCTATCAGTGTGTGGTGCTCCAGCATATCTTATCCATCAGTGTCTGGTGCTCTAGCATGTCTTGTTCATCTGTGTGGTGCTCTAGCAAGTCATCTCCATCATTGTGCTGTGCACTTACATGTCTTTTCCATCAGTGTGTGGTGCTCTAGCATGTCTTGTTCATCTGTGTGGTGCTCTAGCAAGTCATCTCCATCATTGTGCTGTGCACTTACATGTCTTTTCCATCAATGTGTGGTGCACCAGCATGTCTTGTCCATCAGTGTTTGGTGCCCTAGCATGTCTTATCAATCACTTGGTGGTGCTCTAGCATGTCTTATCCGTCAGTGCGTGGTGCTCTAGCATGTCTTGTCCATCAGTGCATGGTGCTCTAGTAAGTCTTATCCATCAGTATGTGGTGCTCTAGCATGTCTTATCAATCACTTGGTGGTGCTCTAGCATGTCTTGTCCATCAGTGTGTGGTGCTCTAGCATATCTTGTCCATCATGTGTGGCTGCTCTAGCATGTCTTGTCCATCAGTGTGTGGTGCCCTTGCATGTCTTATCAATCACTTGGTGGTGCTTTAACCTGTCTTATCCATCAGTGTGGGGTGCTCTAGCATGTCTTATGCATCAGTGGGTGGTGCAAGAGCATGTCTTATCCATCAGGGGATGGTGCTCTAGCATGTCTTGTCCATCAATGTGTGGTGCACCAGCATGTCTTGTCCATCAGTGTGTGGTGCCCTAGCATGTCTTGTCAATCACTTGGTGGTGCTCTAGCATGTCTTATCCGTCAGTGCGTGGTGTTTTAGCCTGTCTTATCCATCAGTTTGGGGTGCTCTAGCATGTCTTATCCATCAGTGGGTGGTGCAAGAGAATGTCTTGTCCATCAGTGCGTGGAGCTCTAGCAAGTCTTTTCCGTCAGTGTGTGGTGCTTTAGCATGTCTCATCCATCAGTGTGTGGTGCTCTAGCATGTCTTGTCCACACTGGGTAGTTCTCTAGCATTTCTTATCCATCAGTGGTGGTGCTCCAGCATCTCTTGTCCCTCATTGTGTGGTGATCTAGCATGTCTCGTCCATCAGTGGGTGGTGCTTTTGCGTGTCTTGTCCATCAGTGGGTGGTGCTCGAGCATTTCTTGTCCATCATGTGTGGCTGCTCTAACATGTCTTATCCATCAGTGTGTGGTGCTCTAGCGTGTCTTGTCCATCAGTGGGTGGTGCTCCAGCGTGTCTTATCCATCAGTGGGTGGTGCTCAAGCGTGTCTTGTCCATCAGTGTGTGGTGCTCTAGCAAGTCTTGTCCATCATGTGTGGTGCTCTAGCATGTCTTGTCCATCATGTGTGGCTGCTCTAGCATATCTTGTCCATCAATGTGCGGTGCACCAGCATGTCTTGTCCATCAGTGTTTGGTGCCCTAGCATGTTTTATCAATCACTTGGTGGTGCTCTAGCATGTCTTATCCGTCAGTGCGTGGTGCTTTGGCATGTCTTGTCCATCAGTGCGTGGTGCTCTAGTAAGTCTTATCCATCAGTATGTGGTGCTCTAGCATGTCTTATCAATCACTTGGTGGTGCTCTAGCATGTCTTGTCCATCAGTGTGTGGTGCTCTAGCATGTCTTGTCCATCATGTGTGGCTGCTCTAGCATGTCTTGTCCATCAGTGTGTGGTGCCCTAGCATGTCTTATCAATCACTTGGTGGTGCTCTAGCATGTCTTATCCGTCAGTACGTGGTGTTTTAGCCTGTCTTATCCATCATTGTGTGGTGATCTAGCATGTCTTGTCCATCAGTGGGTGGTGCTCCAGCATGTCTTGTCCATCAATTGGTGGTGCTCTAGCGTGTCTTGTCCATCAGTGGGTGGTAGTCTAGCGTGTCTTGTCCATCAGTGGGTGGTGCTCCAGCGTGTCTTATCCATCAGTGGGTGGTGCTCAAGCGTGTCTTGTCCATCATGTGTGGCTGCTCTAGCATGTCTTGTCCATCAGTGTGTGGTGCCCTTGCATGTCTTATCAATAACTTGGTGGTGCTCTAGCATGTCTTATCCGTCAGTATGTGGTGTTTTAGCCTGTCTTATCCATCAGTGTGGGTTGCTCTAGCATGTTTTATGCATCAGTGGGTGGTGCAAGAGCATGTCTTATCCATCACTTGGTGGTGCTCTAGCATGTCTTATCCGTCAGTATGTGGTGTTTTAGCCTGTCTTATCCATCAGTGTGGGGTGCTCTAGCATGTCTTATGCATCAGTGGGTGGTGCAAGAGCATGTCTTATCCATCAGGGGATGGTGCTCTAGCATGTCTTGTCCATCAATGTGTGGTGCACCAGCATGTCTTGTCCATCAGTGTGTGGTGCCCTAGCATGTCTTGTCAATCACTTGGTGGTGCTCTAGCATGTCTTATCCATCAGTGCGTGGTGTTTTAGCCTGTCTTATCCATCAGTTTGGGGTGCTCTAGCATGTCTTATCCATCAGTGGGTGGAGCAAGAGCATGTCTTGTCCATCAGTGCGTGGAGCTCTAGCAAGTCTTTTCCGTCAGTGTGTGGTGCTTTAGCATGTCTCATCCATCAGTGTGTGGTGCTCTAGCATGTCTTGTCCATCACTGGGTAGTTCTCTAGCATGTCTTATCCATCAGTGGGTGGTGCTCCAGCATCTCTTGTCCATCATTGTGTGGTGATCTAGCATGTCTCTCCATCAGTGGGTGGTGCTCTTGCGTGTCTTGTCCATCAGTGGGTGGTGCTCGAGCATGTCTTGTCTATCAGTGGGTGGTGCTCTAGCATTTCTTGTCCATCAATAGGTGGTCCTCTAGCATGTCTTATCCATCATGTGTGGCTGCTCCAGCATGTCATATTCATCAGTGGGTGGTGCTCTAGCATGTCTTGTCCATCATGTGTGGCTGCTCTAACATGTCTTATCCATCAGTGTGTGGTGCTCTAGCGTGTCTTGTCCATAAGTGGGTGGTGCTCCAGCGTGTCTTATCCATCAGTGGGTTGTGCTCAAGCGTGTCTTATCCATCAGTGTGTGGTGCTCTAGCAAGTCTTGTCCATCATGTGTGGTGCTCTAGCATGTCTTGTTCATCTGTGTGGTGCTCTAGCAAGTCTTCTCCATCATTGTGTTGTGCACTTGCATGTCTTGTCCATCAGTTTGTGGTGCTCTAGCATATCTTGTCCATCAATGTGCGGTGCACCAGCATGTCTTGTCCATCAGTGTTTGGTGCCCTAGCATGTCTTATCAATCACTTGGTGGTGCTCTAGCATGTCTTATCCGTCGGTGCGTGGTGCTTTGGCATGTCTTGTCCATCAGTGCGTGGTGCTCTAGTAAGTCTTATCCATCAGTATGCGGTGCTCTAGCAGGTCTTATCAATCACTTGGTGGTGCTCTAGCATGTCTTGTCCATCAGTGTGTGGTGCTCTAGCATGTCTTGTCCATCATGTGTGCCTGCTCTAGCATGTCTTGTCCATCAGTGTGTGGTGCCCTAGCATGTCTTATCAATCACTTGGTGGTGCTCTAGCATGTCTTTTCCATCAGTACGTGGTGTTTTAGCCTGTCTTATCCATCATTGTGTGGTGATCTAGCATGTCTTGTCCATCAGTGGGTGGTGCTCCAGCATGTCTTGTCCATCAATTGGTGGTGCTCTAGCGTGTCTTGTCCATCAATGGGTGGTAGTCTAGCGTGTCTTGTCCATCAGTTGGTGGTGCTCCAGCGTGTCTTATCCATCAGTGGGTGGTGCTCAAGTGTGTCTTATCCATCCGTGTGTGGTGCTCTAGCATGTCTTGTCCATCATGTGTAGCTGCTCTAGCATGTCTTATCCATCAGTGTGTGGTTCTCTAGCATGTTTATCTATCAGTGTGTGGTGCTCCAGCATATCTTATCCATCAGTATGTGGTGCTCTAGCATGTCTTGTTCATCTGTGTGGTGCTCTAGCAAGTCTTCTCCATCATTGTGTTGTGCACTTGCATGTCTTGTCCATCAGTGTGTGGTGCTCTACCATGTCTTGTCCATCATGTGTGGCTGCTCTAGCATGTCTTGTCCATCAATGTGTGGTGCACCAGCATGTCTTGTCCATCAGTGTTTGGTGCCATAGCATGTCTTATCAATCACTTGGTGGTGCTCTAGCATGTCTTATCCGTCAGTGTGTGGTGCTCTAGCATGTCTTGTCAATCAGTGCGTGGTGCTCTAGCATGTCTTGTCCATCATGTGTGGCTGCTCTAGCATGTCTTGTCCATCAGTATGTGGTGCCCTAGCATGTCTTATCAATCTTTTGGTGGTGCTCTAGCATGTCTTATCCGTCAGTACATGGTGTTTTAGCCTGACTTATCCATCAGTGTGGGGTGCTCTAGCATGTCTTATCCATCAGTGGGTGGTGCAAGAGCATGTCTTATCCATCAGTCTGTGGTGCTCTAGCATGTCTTGTCCATCAATGTGTGGTGCACAAGCATGTCTTGTCCATCAGTGTGTGGTGCCCTAGCATGTCTTGTCAATCACTTGGTGGTGCTCTAGCATGTTTTATCCGTCAGTGCGTGGTGTTTTAGCCTGTCTTATCCATCATTTTGGGGTGGTCTAGCATGTCTTATCCATCAGTGGGTGGTGCAAGAGCATGTCTTGTCCATCAGTGCGTGGAGCTCTAGCAAGTCTTTTCCATCAGTGTGTGGTGCTTTAGCATGTCTCATCCATCAGTGTGTGGTGCTCTAGCATGTCTTGTCCATCACTGGGTGGTTCTCTAGCATGTCTTATCCATCAGTGGGTGGTGCTCAAGCATCTCTTGTCCATCATTGTGTGGTGATCTAGCATGTCTTGTCCATCAGTGGGTGGTGCTCCAGCATGTCTTGTCCATCAATTGGTGGTGCACTAGCGTGTCTTGTCCATCAGTGGGTGGTGCTCTAGCGTGTCTTGTCCATCTGTGGGTTGTGCTTCAGCATGTCTTGTACATCAGTGCATGGTGCTCTAGCATGTCTTATACATCAGTGGGTGGTGCTCCAGCATGTCTTATCAATCAGTTGGTTGTGCTCTAGAATGTCTTGTCCATCAGTGTGTGGTGCTCTAGCATGTCTTGTCAATCAGTTGGTGGTGCTTTAGCATTTCTTATCCATCAGTGCGTCGTGCTCTAACATGTCTTGTCCATCAGTGCTTGGTGCTGTAGCAAGTCTTGTCCATCAGTGGGTGGTGCTCGAGCATGTCTTGGCCATCAGTGGGTGGTGCTCTAGCATTTCTTGTCCATCAGTAGGTGGTTCTCTAGCATGTCTTATCCATCATGTGTGGCTGCTCCAGCATGTCTTATTCATCAGTGGGTGGTGCTCTAGCATGTCTTGTCCATCATGTGTGGCTGCTCTAACATGTCTTATCCATCAGTGTGTGGTGCTCTAGCGTGTATTGTCCATCAGTGGGTGGTGCTCCAGCGTGTCTTATCCATCAGTGGGTGGTGCTCAAGCATGGCTTATCCATCAGTGTGTGGTGCTCTAGCAAGTCTTGTCCATCATGTGTGGCTGCTCTAGCATGTCTTATCCATCAGTGTGTGGTGCTCTAGCATGTTTATCTATCAGTGTGTGGTGCTCCAGCATATCTTATCCATCAGTGTGTGGTGCTCTATCATGTCTTGTTCATCTGTGTGGTGCTCTAGCAAGTCTTCTCCATCATTGTGTTGTGCACTTGCATGTCTTGTCCATCAGTGTGTGGTGCTCTAGCATGTCTTGTCAATCAGTTGGTGTTGCTCTAGCATGTCTTATCCATCAGTGTGTGGTGCTCTAGCATGTCTTGTCAATCAGTTGGTGTTGCTCTAGCATGTCTTATCCATCAGTATGCGATACTCTAGCATGTCTTGTCCATCAATGCGTGGTGCTCTAGCAAGTCTTGTCCATCATTGTGTGGTGTTCCAGCATGTCCTGTCCATCAGTGTGTGGTGCTTTAGCATGTCTTGTCCATCATTGTGTGGTGTTCCAGCATGTCTTGTCCATCAGTGGATGGTGCTCCAGCATGTCTTGTCCATCAGTTGGTGGTTCTCTAGCGTGTCTTGTCCATCAGTGGGTGGTGCTCTAGCGTTTCTTTTCCATCATGTCTGGCTGCTCTAGCATGTCTTGTACATCAGTGCGTATTGCTCTAACATGTCTTGTCCATCAGTGCTTGGTGCTGTAGCAAGTCTTTTCCATCAGTGGGTGGTGCTCTAGCGTTTCTTGTCCATCAGTTGGTGGTGCTCCAGCATATCTTGTCCATCAGTGGGTGGTGCTCTATCATTTCTTGTCCATCAGTAGGGGTTCTCTAGCATGTCTTGTCCATCATGTGTGGCTGCTCCAGCATGTCTTATTCATCACTGGGTGGTGCTCTAGCATGTCTTGTCCATCATGTGTGGCTGCTCAAACATGTCTTATCCATCAGTGTGTGGTGCTCTAGCGTGTCTTATCCATCAGTCGGTGGTGCTTTAGGGTGTCCTGCCCATCAGTGTGTGGTGCTTTAGTGTGTCTTGTCCATCAGTGGCTGGTGCTCCAGCATGTCCTATCCATCAGTGGGTGGTGCTCTAGCATGTCTTATCCATCAGTGTGTTGTGCTCTAGCATGCCTTGTCCATCAGGGGGTGGTGCTCTAGCATGACTTCTACATCAGTGGATGGTGCTCCAGAATGTCTTGTCCATCAGTGTGTTGTGCTCTAGCATGTCTCCTCCATCAATGTGTGGTGCTCTAGCATGTCTTGCCCATCCGTGTGTGGGGCTCCATCATGTCTTGTCCATCAGTGGGTGATGTTCGGGCATGTCTTATCCATCAGTGAGTGGTGCAACAGCATGTCTTATCCATCAGTGGGTGGTGTTCTAGCGTGTCCTGTCCATCAGCGTGTGGTGCTCCAGCATGTCTTCTCCATCAGTGTGTGGTGCTCCAGTATGTCTTGTCCATCAGTGTGTGGTGCTCTAGCATGTCTTGTCCATCAGTGTGTGGTGCTGTAGCATGTCTTATCAATCAGTTGGTGGTGCTCTAACATGTCTTGTCCATCAGTGGGTAGTGCTCTAGCATGTCCTGTCCATCAGTTGGTGGTGATCCAGCATGTCTTATCTATCAGTGGGTGGTGCTCTAGCATGTTTTATTCATCAGTGTGTGGTGCTCTAGCATGTCTTGTCCATCAGTGGGTCGCTATCTAGCATGTCTTATCCATCAGTGTGTGGGGCTCTAGCATGTCTTGTCCATCATTTGTGGCTGCTCTAGCATGTCTTATCCATCAGTGTGTGGTGCTCTAGCGTGTCTTATCCATCTGTGTGTGGTGCTCTAGTGTGTCTTATCCATCAGTGTGTGGTGCTCCACTGTGTCTTATCCATCAGTGTGTGGTGCTCTAGCATGTCTTGTCCATCAGTGTTTGGTGCATTAGCATGTCTTGTCCATCTTTGTGTGGTACTCTAGCATGTCTTGTCCATCATGTGTGGCTGCTCTAGCGTGTCTTATCCATCAGTGTGTGGCACTCTAGCATGTCTTATCCATCAGTGTGTGATGCTCCAGCATGTCTTGTCCATCAATGTGTGGTGCTCTAGCAAGTCTTGTCCATCATTGTGTGGTACTCTAGCATGTCTTGCCCATCAGTGTGTGGTGTTCCAGCAGGTCTTGTCCATCAGTGTGTGGTGCTTTAGCATGTCTTGTCCATCATTGTGTGGTGTTCTAGCATGTCTTGTCCATCAGTGGGTCGTGCTCCAGCATGTCTTGTCCATCAGTTGGTGGTTCTCTAGCGTGTCTTGTCCATCAGTCAGTGGTGCTCTATCGCTTCTTTTCCATCATGTCTGGCTGCTCTAGCATGTCTTGTACATCAGTGCATAGTGCTCTAACATGTCTTGTCCATCAGTGCTTGGTGCTGTAGCAAGTCTTGTCCATAAGTGGGTGGTGCTCTAGCGTGTCTTGTCCATCAGTTGGTGGTGCCCCAGCATATCTTGTCCATCAGTGGGTGGTGCTCTATCATTTCTTGTCCATCAGTAGGTGGCTCTCTAGCATGTCTTGTCCATCATGTGTGGCTGCTCCAGCATGTCTTATTCATCAGTGGGTGGTGCTCTAGCATGTCTTGTCCATCATGTGTGGCTGCTCTAACATTTCTTATCCATCAGTGTGTGGTGCTCTAGCGTGTCTTATCCATCAGTGTGTGGTGCTTTAGCATGTCCTGCCCATCAGTGTGTGGTGCTTTAGTGTGTCTTGTCCATCAGTGGCTGGTGCTCCAGCATGTCTTATCGATCAGTGGGTGGTGCTCTAGCATGTCTTATCCATCAGTGTGTCGTGCTCTAGCATGCCTTGTCCATCAGTGGGTGGTGCTCTAGCATGACTTCTACATCAGTGGGTGGTGCTCCAGAATCTCTTGTCCATCAGTGTGTTGTGCTCTAGCATGTCTCCTCCATCATTGTGTGGTGCTCTAGCATGTCTTGTCCATGAGTGTGTGGGGCTCCATCATGTCTTGTCCATCAGTGGGTGATGTTCGAGCATGTCTTATCCATCAGTGAGTGGTGTAACAGCATGTCTTATCCATCAGTGGGTGGTGCTCAAGCATGCCTTGTCCATCAGTGTGTGGTGCTCCAGCATGTCTTGTCCATCATGTGTGGCTGCTCTAGCATGTCTTGTCCATCAATGTGCGGTGTACCAGCATGTCTTGTCCATCAGTGTTTGGTGCCCTAGCATGTCTTATCAATCACTTGGTGGTGCTCTAGCATGTCTTATCCGTCAGTGCGTGGTGCTTTGGCATGTCTTGTCCATCAGTGTGTGGTGCTCTAGTAAGTCTTATCCATCAGTATGCGTTACTCTAGCATGTCTTATCTATCACTTGGTGGTGCTCTAGCATGTCTTGTCCATCAGTGTGTGGTGCTCTAGTATGTCTTGTCCATCATGTGTGGCTGCTCTAGCATGTTTTGTCCATCAGTGTGTGGTGCCCTAGCATGTCTTATCAATCACCTGGTGGTGCTCTAGCATGTCTTATCCGTCAGTATGTGGTGTTTTAGCCTGTCTCATCCATCATTGTGTGGTGATCTAGCATGTCTTGTCCATCAGTGGGTGGTGCTCCAGCATGTCTTGTCCATCAATTGGTGGTGCTCTAGCGTGTCTTGTCCATCAGTGGGTGGTAGTCTAGCGTGTCTTGTCCATCAGTGGGTGGTGCTCCAGCGTGTCTTATCCATCAGTGGGTGGTGCTCAAGCGTGTCTTATCCATCAGTGAGTGGTGCTCTAGCATGTCTTGTCCATCATGTGTGGCTGCTCTAGCATGTCTTATCCATCAGTGTGTGGTGCTCTAGCATGTTTATCTATCAGTGTGTGGTGCTCCAGCATATCTTATCCATCAGTGTGTGGTGCTCTAGCATGTCTTGTTCATCTGTGTGGTGCTCTAGCAAGTCTTCTCCATCATTGTGTTGTGCACTTGCATGTCTTGTCCATCAGTGTGTGGTGCTCTACCATGTCTTGTCCATCATGTGTGGCTGCTCTAGCATGTCTTGTCCATCAATGTGTGGTGCACCAGAATGTCTTGTCCATCAGTGTTTGGTGCCATAGCATGTCTTATCAATCACTTGGTGGTGCTCTAGCATGTCTTATCTGTGAGTGTGTTCTGCTCTAGCATGTCTTGTCCATCAGTGCGTGGTGCTCTAGTAAGTCTTATCCATCTTTATGCAGTGCTCTAGCATGTCTTATCAATCACTTGGTGGTGCTCTAGCATGTCTTGTCCATCAGTGTGTGGTGCTCTAGCATGTCTTGTCAATCGGTTGGTGGTGCTCTAGCATTTCTTATCCATCAGTGCGTCGTGCTCTAACATGTCTTGTCCATCAGTGCTTGGTGCTGTAGCAAGTCTTGTCCATCAGTGGGTGCTGCTCTTGCGTGTCTTGTCCATCAGTGGGCGGTGCTCGAGCATCTCTTGTCCATCAGTGGGTGGTGCTCTAGCATTTCTTGTCCATCAGTAGGTGGTTCTCTAGCATGTCTTATCCATCATGTGTGGCTGCTCCAGCATGTCTTATTCATCAGTGGGTGATGCTCTAGCATGTCTTGTCCATCATGTATGGCTGCTCTAACATGTCTTATCCATCAGTGTGTGGTGCTCAAGCGTTTCTTATCCATCAGTGGGTGGTGCTCCAGCGTGTCTTATCCATCAGTGGGTGGTGCTGAAGCGTGTCTTATCCATCAGTGTGTGGTGCTCTAGCAAGTCTTGTCCATCATGTGTGGCTGCTCTAGCATGTCTTATCCATCTGTGTGTGGTGCTCTAGAATGTTTATCTATCAGTGTGTGGTGCTCCAGCATATCTTATCCATCAGTGTGTGGTGCTCTAGCATGTCTTGTTCATCTGTGTGGTGCTCTAGCAAGTCTTCTCCATCATTGTGTTGTGCACTTGCATGTCTTGTCCATCAGTGTGTGGTGCTCTAGCATGTCTTGTCCATCATGTGTGGCTGCTCTAGCATGTCTTGTCCATCAATGTGTGGTGCACCAGCATGTCTTGTCCATCCGTGTTTGGTGCCCTAGCATGTCTTATCAATCACTTGGTGGTGCTCTAGCATGTCTTATCCGTCAGTGCGTGGTGCTCTAGCATGTCTTGTCCATCAGTGCGTGGTGCTCTAGTAAGTCTTATCCATCAGTATGCGGTGCTCTAGCCTGTCTTGTCCATCATGTGTGGCTGCTCTAGCATGTCTTGTCCATCAGTGGGTGGTGCAAGAGCATGTCTTGTCCATCAGTGCGTGGATCTCTAGCAAGTCTTTTCCATCAGTGTGTGGTGCTTTAGCATGTCTCATCCATCAGTGTGTTGTGCTCTAGGATGTCTTGTCCATCACTGGGTGGTTCTCTAGCATGTCTTATCCATCAGTGGGTGGTGCTCCAGCATGTCTTGTCCATCATTTTGTGGTGATCTAGCATGTCTTGTCCATCAGTGGGTGGTGCTCCAGCATGTCTTGTCCATCAATTGGTGGTGCTCTAGGGTGTCTTGTCCATCAGTGGGTGGTAGTCTAACGTGTCTTATCCATCAGTGGGTGGTGCTCAAGCATGTCTTATCCATCAGTGTGTGGTGCTCTAGCATGTCTTGTCCATCATGTGTGGCTGCTCTAGCATGTCTTATCCATCAGTGTGTGGTGCTCTAGCATGTTTATCTATCAGTGTGTGGTGCTCCAGCATATCTTATCCATCAGTGTCTGGTGCTCTAGCATGTCTTGTTCATCTGTGTGGTGCTCTAGCAAGTCATCTCCATCATTGTGCTGTGCACTTACATGTCTTTTCCATCAGTGTGTGGTGCTCTAGCATGTCTTGTCCATCATGTGTGGCTGCTCTAGCATGTCTTGTCCATCAATGTGTGGTGCACCAGCATGTCTTGTCCATCAGTGTTTGTTGCCCTAGCATGTCTTATCAATCACTTGGTGGTGCTCTAGCATGTCTTATCCGTCAGTGCGTGGTGCTCTAGCATGTCTTGTCCATCAGTGCATGGTGCTCTAGTAAGTCTTATCCATCAGTATGTGGTGCTCTAGCATGTCTTATCAATCACTTGGTGGTGCTCTAGCATGTCTTGTCCATCAGTGTGTGGTGCTCTAGCATGTCTTGTCCATCATGTGTGGCTGCTCTAGCATGTCTTGTCCATCAGTGTGTGGTGCCCTTGCATGTCTTATCAATCACTTGGTGGTGCTTTAGCCTGTCTTATCCATCAGTGTGGGGTGCTCTAGCATGTCTTATGCATCAGTGGGTGGTGCAAGAGCATGTCTTATCCATCAGGGGATGGTGCTCTAGCATGTCTTGTCCATCAATGTGTGGTGCACCAGCATGTCTTGTCCATCAGTGTGTGGTGCCCTAGCATGTCTTGTCAATCACTTGGTGGTGCTCTAGCATGTCTTATCCGTCAGTGCGTGGTGTTTTAGCCTGTCTTATCCATCAGTTTGGGGTGCTCTAGCATGTCTTATCCATCAGTGGGTGGTGCAAGAGAATGTCTTGTCCATCAGTGCGTGGAGCTCTAGCAAGTCTTTTCCGTCAGTGTGTGGTGCTTTAGCATGTCTCATCCATCAGTGTGTGGTGCTCTAGCATGTCTTGTCCACACTGGGTAGTTCTCTAGCATTTCTTATCCATCAGTGGTGGTGCTCCAGCATCTCTTGTCCCTCATTGTGTGGTGATCTAGCATGTCTCGTCCATCAGTGGGTGGTGCTCTTGCGTGTCTTGTCCATCAGTGGGTGGTGCTCGAGCATTTCTTGTCCATCATGTGTGGCTGCTCTAACATGTCTTATCCATCAGTGTGTGGTGCTCTAGCGTGTCTTGTCCATCAGTGGGTGGTGCTCCAGCGTGTCTTATCCATCAGTGGGTGGTGCTCAAGCGTGTCTTGTCCATCAGTGTGTGGTGCTCTAGCAAGTCTTGTCCATCATGTGTGGTGCTCTAGCATGTCTTGTCCATCATGTGTGGCTGCTCTAGCATATCTTGTCCATCAATGTGCGGTGCACCAGCATGTCTTGTCCATCAGTGTTTGGTGCCCTAGCATGTTTTATCAATCACTTGGTGGTGCTCTAGCATGTCTTATCCGTCAGTGCGTGGTGCTTTGGCATGTCTTGTCCATCAGTGCGTGGTGCTCTAGTAAGTCTTATCCATCAGTACGTGGTGCTCTAGCATGTCTTATCAATCACTTGGTGGTGCTCTAGCATGTCTTGTCCATCAGTGTGTGGTGCTCTAGCATGTCTTGTCCATCATGTGTGGCTGCTCTAGCATGTCTTGTCCATCAGTGTGTGGTGCCCTAGCATGTCTTATCAATCACTTGGTGGTGCTCTAGCATGTCTTATCCGTCAGTACGTGGTGTTTTAGCCTGTCTTATCCATCATTGTGTGGTGATCTAGCATGTCTTGTCCATCAGTGGGTGGTGCTCCAGCATGTCTTGTCCATCAATTGGTGGTGCTCTAGCGTGTCTTGTCCATCAGTGGGTGGTAGTCTAGCGTGTCTTGTCCATCAGTGGGTGGTGCTCCAGCGTGTCTTATCCATCAGTGGGTGGTGCTCAAGCGTGTCTTGTCCATCATGTGTGGCTGCTCTAGCATGTCTTGTCCATCAGTGTGTGGTGCCCTTGCATGTCTTATCAATAACTTGGTGGTGCTCTAGCATGTCTTATCCGTCAGTATGTGGTGTTTTAGCCTGTCTTATCCATCAGTGTGGGTTGCTCTAGCATGTCTTATGCATCAGTGGGTGGTGCAAGAGCATGTCTTATCCATCACTTGGTGGTGCTCTAGCATGTCTTATCCGTCAGTATGTGGTGTTTTAGCCTGTCTTATCCATCAGTGTGGGGTGCTCTAGCATGTCTTATGCATCAGTGGGTGGTGCAAGAGCATGTCTTATCCATCAGGGGATGGTGCTCTAGCATGTCTTGTCCATCAATGTGTGGTGCACCAGCATGTCTTGTCCATCAGTGTGTGGTGCCCTAGCATGTCTTGTCAATCACTTGGTGGTGCTCTAGCATGTCTTATCCATCAGTGCGTGGTGTTTTAGCCTGTCTTATCCATCAGTTTGGGGTGCTCTAGCATGTCTTATCCATCAGTGGGTGGAGCAAGAGCATGTCTTGTCCATCAGTGCGTGGAGCTCTAGCAAGTCTTTTCCGTCAGTGTGTGGTGCTTTAGCATGTCTCATCCATCAGTGTGTGGTGCTCTAGCATGTCTTGTCCATCACTGGGTAGTTCTCTAGCATGTCTTATCCATCAGTGGGTGGTGCTCCAGCATCTCTTGTCCATCATTGTGTGGTGATCTAGCATGTCTCTCCATCAGTGGGTGGTGCTCTTGCGTGTCTTGTCCATCAGTGGGTGGTGCTCGAGCATGTCTTGTCCATCAGTGGGTGGTGCTCTAGCATTTCTTGTCCATCAATAGGTGGTCCTCTAGCATGTCTTATCCATCATGTGTGGCTGCTCCAGCATGTCATATTCATCAGTGGGTGGTGCTCTAGCATGTCTTTTCCATCATGTGTGGCTGCTCTAACATGTCTTATCCATCAGTGTGTGGTGCTCTAGCGTGTCTTGTCCATAAGTGGGTGGTGCTCCAGCGTGTCTTATCCATCAGTGGGTTGTGCTCAAGCGTGTCTTATCCATCAGTGTGTGGTGCTCTAGCAAGTCTTGTCCATCATGTGTGGTGCTCTAGCATGTCTTGTTCATCTGTGTGGTGCTCTAGCAAGTCTTCTCCATCATTGTGTTGTGCACTTGCATGTCTTGTCCATCAGTTTGTGGTGCTCTAGCATGTCTTGTCCATCATGTGTAGCTGCTCTAGCATATCTTGTCCATCAATGTGCGGTGCACCAGCATGTCTTGTCCATCAGTGTTTGGTGCCCTAGCATGTCTTATCAATCACTTGGTGGTGCTCTAGCATGTCTTATCCGTCGGTGCGTGGTGCTTTGGCATGTCTTGTCCATCAGTGCGTGGTGCTCTAGTAAGTCTTATCCATCAGTATGCGGTGCTCTAGCAGGTCTTATCAATCACTTGGTGGTGCTCTAGCATGTCTTGTCCATCAGTGTGTGGTGCTCTAGCATGTCTTGTCCATCATGTGTGCCTGCTCTAGCATGTCTTGTCCATCAGTGTGTGGTGCCCTAGCATGTCTTATCAATCACTTGGTGGTGCTCTAGCATGTCTTTTCCGTCAGTACGTGGTGTTTTAGCCTGTCTTATCCATCATTGTGTGGTGATCTAGCATGTCTTGTCCATCAGTGGGTGGTGCTCCAGCATGTCTTGTCCATCAATTGGTGGTGCTCTAGCGTGTCTTGTCCATCAATGGGTGGTAGTCTAGCGTGTCTTGTCCATCAGTGGGTGGTGCTCCAGCGTGTCTTATCCATCAGTGGGTGGTGCTCAAGCGTGTCTTATCCATCCGTGTGTGGTGCTCTAGCATGTCTTGTCCATCATGTGTAGCTGCTCTAGCATGTCTTATCCATCAGTGTGTGGTTCTCTAGCATGTTTATCTATCAGTGTGTGGTGCTCCAGCATATCTTATCCATCAGTATGTGGTGCTCTAGCATGTCTTGTTCATCTGTGTGGTGCTCTAGCAAGTCTTCTCCATCATTGTGTTGTGCACTTGCATGTCTTGTCCATCAGTGTGTGGTGCTCTACCATGTCTTGTCCATCATGTGTGGCTGCTCTAGCATGTCTTGTCCATCAATGTGTGGTGCACCAGCATGTCTTGTCCATCAGTGTTTGGTGCCATAGCATGTCTTATCAATCACTTGGTGGTGCTCTAGCATGTCTTATCCGTCAGTGTGTGGTGCTCTAGCATGTCTTGTCAATCAGTGCGTGGTGCTCTAGCATGTCTTGTCCATCATGTGTGGCTGCTCTAGCATGTCTTGTCCATCAGTATGTGGTGCCCTAGCATGTCTTATCAATCATTTGGTGGTGCTCTAGCATGTCTTATCCGTCAGTACATGGTGTTTTAGCCTGACTTATCCATCAGTGTGGGGTGCTCTAGCATGTCTTATCCATCAGTGGGTGGTGCAAGAGCATGTCTTATCCATCAGTCTGTGGTGCTCTAGCATGTCTTGTCCATCAATGTGTGGTGCACAAGCATGTCTTGTCCATCAGTGTGTGGTGCCCTAGCATGTCTTGTCAATAACTTGGTGGTGCTCTAGCATGTTTTATCTGTCAGTGCGTGGTGTTTTAGCCTGTCTTATCCATCATTTTGGGGTGGTCTAGCATGTCTTATCCATCAGTGGGTGGTGCAAGAGCATGTCTTGTCCATCAGTGCGTGGAGCTCTAGCAAGTCTTTTCCATCAGTGTGTGGTGCTTTAGCATGTCTCATCCTTCAGTTTGTGGTGCTCTAGCATGTCTTGTCCATCACTGGGTGGTTCTCTAGCATGTCTTATCCATCAGTGGGTGGTGCTCAAGCATCTCTTGTCCATCATTGTGTGGTGATCTAGCATGTCTTGTCCATCAGTGGGTGGTGCTCCAGCATGTCTTGTCCATCAATTGGTGGTGCACTAGCGTGTCTTGTCCATCAGTGGGTGGTGCTCTAGCGTGTCTTGTCCATCTGTGGGTTGTGCTTCAGCATGTCTTGTACATCAGTGCATGGTGCTCTAGCATGTCTTATACATCAGTGGGTGGTGCTCCAGCATGTCTTATCAATCAGTTGGTTGTGCTCTAGCATGTCTTGTCAATCAGTTGGTGGTGCTTTAGCATTTCTTATCCATCAGTGCGTCGTGCTCTAACATGTCTTGTCCATCAGTGCTTGGTGCTGTAGCATGTCTTATCCATCATGTGTGGGTGCTCGAGCATGTCTTATTCATCAGTGGGTGGTGCTCTAGCATGTCTTGTCCATCATGTGTGGCTGCTCTAACATGTCTTATCCATCAGTGTGTGGTGCTCTAGCGTGTATTGTCCATCAGTGGGTGGTGCTCCAGCGTGTCTTATCCATCAGTGGGTGGTGCTCAAGCATGGCTTATCCATCAGTGTGTGGTGCTCTAGCAAGTCTTGTCCATCATGTGTGGCTGCTCTAGCATGTCTTATCCATCAGTGTGTGGTGCTCTAGCATGTTTATCTATCAGTGTGTGGTGCTCCGGCATATCTTATCCATCAGTGTGTGGTGCTCTATCATGTCTTGTTCATCTGTGTGGTGCTCTAGCAAGTCTTCTCCATCATTGTGTTGTGCACTTGCATGTCTTGTCCATCAGTGTGTGGTGCTCTAGCATGTCTTGTCCATCATGTGTGGCTGCTCTAGCATGTCTTGCCCATCAATGTGTGGTGCACCAGCATGTCCTGTCCATCAGTGGTTGGTGCCCTAGCATGTCTTATCAATCACTTGGTGGTGCTCTAGCATGTCTTATCCGTCAGTGCGTGGTGCTCTAGCATGTCTTGTCCATCAGTGCGTGGTGCTCTAGTAAGTCTTATCCATCAGTATGCAGTGCTCTAGCATGTCTTATCAATCACTCGGTGGTGCCTAGCATGTCTTGTCCATCAGTGTGTGGTGCTCAAGCATGTCTTGTCCATCATATGTGGCTGCTCTAGCATGTCTTGTCCATCAGTGTGTGGTGCCCTAGCATGTCTTATCAATCACTTGGTGGTGCTCTAGCATGTCTTATCCGTCAGTACATGGTGTTTTAGCCTGTCTTATCCCTCAGTGTGGGGTGTTCTAGCATGTCTCATCCATCAGTGGGTGGTGCAAGAGCATGTCTTGTCCATCAATGGGTGGTGCACCAGCATGTCTTGTCCATCAGTGTTTGGTGCCATAGCATGTCTTATCAATCACTTGGTGGTGCTCTAGCATGTCTTATCTGTCAGTGCGTGGTGTTTTTTCCTGTCTTATCCATCAGTTTGGGGTGCTCTAGCATGTCTTATCCATCAGTGGGTGGTGCTCTAGCGTGTCTTGTCCATCAGTGGGTGGTGCTCCGGCATGTCTTATCCATCAGTGGGTGGTGTTCTAGCATGTCCTGTCCATCAGTGAGTGGTGCTCCAGCATGTCTTCTCCATCAGTGTGTGGCGCTCTAGCATTTCTTATCCATCAGTGCGTCGTGCTCTAACATGTCTTGTACATCAGTGTGTGGTGCTCTAGCATGTCTTATCAATCAGTTGGTGGTGCTCTAACATGTCTTGTCCATCAGTGGGTGGTGCTCTAACATGTCCTGTCTATCAGTTGGTGGTGATCCAGCATGTCTTATCTATCAGTGGGTGGTGCTCTAGCATGTTTTATTCATCAGTGTGTGGTGCTCTAGCATGTCTTGTCCATCAGTGGGTGGCTATCTAGCATGTCTTATACATCAGAGTGTGGTGCTCTAGCATGTCTTGTCCATCATGTGTGGCTGCTCTAGCATGTCTTATCAATTAGTGTGTGGTGCTCTAGCGTGTCTTATCCACGAGTGTGTGGTGCTCCAGCATATCTTATCCATCAGTGTGTGGTGCTCTAGCGTGTCTTATCCATCTGTGTGTGGTGCTCTAGTGTGTCTTATCCATCAGTGTGTGGTGCTCCACCGTGTCTTATCCATCAGTGTGTGGTGCTCTAGCATGTCTTGTCAATCAGTTGGTGTTGCTCTAGCATGTCATATCCATCAGTGTGTGGTGCTCTAGCATGTCTTGTCAATCAGTTGGTGTTGCTCTAGCATGTCTTATCCATCAGTATGCGATACTCTAGCATGTCTTGTCCATCAATGCGTGGTGCTCTAGCAAGTCTTGTCCATCATTGTGTGGTACTCTAGCATGTCTTGCCCATCAGTGTGTGGTGTTCCAGCATGTCCTGTCCATCAGTGTGTGGTGCTTTAGCATGTCTTGTCCATCATTGTGTGGTGTTCCAGCATGTCTTGTCCATCAGTGGATGGTGCTCCAGCATGTCTTGTCCATCAGTTGGTGGTTCTCTAGCGTGTCTTGTCCATCAGTGGGTGGTGCTCTAGCGTTTCTTTTCCATCAAGTCTGGCTGCTCTAGCATGTCTTGTACATCAGTGCGTATTGCTCTAACATGTCTTGTCCATCAGTGCTTGGTGCTGTAGCAAGTCTTTTCCATCAGTGGGTGGTGCTCTAGCGTTTCTTGTCCATCAGTTGGTGGTGCTCCAGCATATCTTGTCCATCAGTGGGTGGTGCTCTATCATTTCTTGTCCATCAGTAGGGGTTCTCTAGCATGTCTTGTCCATCATGTGTGGCTGCTCCAGCATGTCTTATTCATCACTGGGTTGTGCTCTAGCATGTCTTGGTCATCATGTGTGGCTGCTCAAACATGTCTTATCCATCAGTGTGTGGTGCTCTAGCGTGTCTTATCCATCAGTCGGTGGTGCTTTAGCGTGTCCTGTCCATCAGTGTGTGGTGCTTTAGTGTGTCTTGTCCATCAGTGGCTGGTGCTCCAGCATGTCTTATCCATCAGTGGGTGGTGCTCTAGCATGTCTTATCCATCAGTGTGTCGTG
This sequence comes from Ambystoma mexicanum, assembly GCF_040938575.1. Lineage (NCBI taxonomy): Eukaryota > Metazoa > Chordata > Amphibia > Caudata > Ambystomatidae > Ambystoma > Ambystoma mexicanum. The sequence goes on along the minus strand of NC_090921.1, from coordinate 227,845,092 downwards.
CTCTAGCATGCCTTGTCCATCAGGGGGTGGTGCTCTAGCATAACTTCTACATCAGTGGATGGTGCTCCAGAATGTCTTGTCCATCAGTGTGTTGTGCTCTAGCATGTCTCCTCCATCAATGTGTGGTGCTCTAGCATGTCTTGCCCATCCGTGTGTGGGGCTCCATCATGTCTTGTCCATCAGTGGGTGATGTTCGGGCATGTCTTATCCATCAGTGAGTGGTGCAACAGCATGTCTTATCCATCAGTGGGTGGTGCTCAAGCATGCCTTGTCCATTAGTGTGTGGTGCTCCAGCATGTCTTGTCCATCATGTGTGGCTGCTCCAGCATGTCTTGTCCATCAGTGGGTGGTTCTCTAGCGTGTCTTTTCCATCAGTGGGTGGTGCACCAGCATGTCTTATCCATCAGTGGGTGGTGTTCTAGCGTCTCCTGTCCATCAGTGAGTGGTGCTCTAGCATGTCTTCTCCATCAGCGTGTGGTGCTCCAGCATGTCTTCTCCATCAGTGTGTGGTGCTCCAGTATGTCTTGTCCATCAGTGTGTGGTGCTCTAGCATGTCTTGTCCATCAGTGTGTGGTGCTGTAGCATGTCTTATCAATCAGTTGGTGGTGCTCTAACATGTCTTGTCCATCAGTGGGTAGTGCACTAGCATGTCCTGTCCATCGGTTGGTGGTGATCCAGCATGTCTTATCTATCAGTGGGTGGTGCTCTAGCATGTTTTATTCATCAGTGTGTGGTGCTCTAGCATGTCTTGTCCATCAGTGGGTCGCTATCTAGCATGTCTTATCCATCAGTGTGTGGGGCTCTATCATGTCTTGTCCATCATGTGTGGCTGCTCTAGCATGTCTTATCCATCAGTGTGTGGTGCTCTAGTGTGTCTTATCCATCTGTGTGTGGTGCTCTAGTGTGTCTTATCCATCAGTGTGTGGTGCTCCACTGTGTCTTATCCATCAGTGTGTGGTGCTCTAGCATGTCTTGTCCATCAGTGTTTGGTGCATTAGCATGTCTTGTCCATCTTTGTGTGGTACTCTAGCATGTCTTGTCCATCATGTGTGGCTGCTCTAGCGTGTCTTATCCATCAGTGTGTGGCACTCTAGCATGTCTTATCCATCAGTGTGTGGTGCTCTAGCATGTCTTGTCAATCAGTTGGTGTTGCTCTAGCGTGTCTTATCCATCAGTGTGCGATACTCTAGCATGTCTTGTCCATCAATGTGTGGTGCTCTAGCAAGTCTTGTCCATCATTGTGTGGTACTCTAGCATGTCTTGCCCATCAGTGTGTGGTGTTCCAGCAGGTCTTGTCCATCAGTGTGTGGTGCTTTAGCATGTCTTGTCCATCATTGTGTGGTGTTATAGCATGTCTTGTCCATCAGTGGGTCGTGCTCCAGCATGTCTTGTCCATCAGTTGGTGGTTCTCTAGCGTGTCTTGTCCATCAGTCGGTGGTGCTCTATCGCTTCTTTTCCATCATGTCTGGCTGCTCTAGCATGTCTTGTACATCAGTGCATAGTGCTCTAACATGTCTTGTCCATCAGTGCTTGGTGCTGTAGCAAGTCTTGTCCATAAGTGGGTGGTGCTCTAGCGTGTCTTGTCCATCAGTTGGTGGTGCTCCAGCATATCTTGTCCATCAGTAGGTGGCTCTCTAGCATGTCTTGTCCATCATGTTCAAGCATGGATCATATTCAAAACCCTTAGCATTGTCTACAAATGCACCACTAACAAAGCGCCCAGCTACCTCAACAACTCTATCAAAAACAAAATGGCTTGCAGATCACTGAGATCCAACAATCTGGCCCTCTTAGAAGTTCCCACATTCAAATATAGCAGAGCAGGAGGAAGTAGTTTCAAAGTTCTAGCCCCTTCGCATTGGAACGCCCTTCCACTAAGCATCAAAAAGGAGGAATCTTTACAAAACTTATATATAATATTGAACTATCTCACCAATTGTAATATGATTTAGGACCATATTTTCCATTGTAACGTCTGTAAAAATATTACTGTCTTGAAACTGTAACATTGTGTATTAATTGACTACCTTCTGTATCCATTCGCCGTGATACCCCAGGGTCTGGGCGAGTAACAAATGTATTAAATAAATAAAAAATAAAAATAAATGTGTGGCTGCTCCAGCATGTCTTATTCATCAGTGGGTGGTGCTCTAGCATGTCTTGTCCATCATGTGTGGCTGCTCTAACATTTCTTATCCATCAGTGTGTGGTGCTCTAGCGTGTCTTATCCATCAGTGTGTGGTGCTTTAGCATGTCCTGCCCATCAGTGTGTGGTGCTTTAGTGTGTCTTGTCCATCAGTGGCTGGTGCTCCAGCATGTCTTATCCATCAGTGGGTGGTGCTCTAGCATGTCTTATCCATCAGTGTGTCGTGCTCTAGCATGCCTTGTCCATCAGTGGGTGGTGCTCTAGCATGACGTCTACATCAGTGGGTGGTGCTCCAGAATCTCTTGTCCATCAGTGTGTTGTGCTCTAGCATGTCTCCTCCATCATTGTGTGGTGCTCTAGCATGTCTTGTCCATGAGTGTGTGGGGCTCCATCATGTCTTGTCCATTAGTGGGTGATGTTCGAGCATGTCTTATCCATCAGTGAGTGGTGTAACAGCATGTCTTATCCATCAGTGGGTGGTGCTCAAGCATGCCTTGTCCATCAGTGTGTGGTGCTCCAGCATGTCTTGTCTATCATGTGTGGCTGCTCCAGCGTGTCTTGTCCATCAGTGGGTGGTGCTCTAGTGTGTCTTTTCCATCAGTGGGTGGTGCTCCAGCATGTCTTATCCATCAGTGGGTGGTGTTCTAGCGTGTCCTGTCCATCAGTGAGTGGTGCTCTAGCATGTCTTCTCCATCAGCATGTGGTGCTCCAGCATGTCTTCTCCATCAGTGTGTGGTGCTCCAGTATGTCTTGTCCATCAGTGTGTGGTGCTCTAGCATGTCTTGTCCATCAGTATGTGGTGCTCTAGCATGTCTTATCAATTAGTTGGTCGTGCTCTAACATGTCTTGTCCATCTGTGGGTGGTGCTCTAGCATGTCCTGTCCATCAGTTGGTGGTGATCCAGCATGTCTTATCTATCAGTGGGCGGTGCTCTAGCATGTTTTATTCATCAGTGTGTGGTGCTCTAGCATGTCTTGTCCATCAGTGGGTGGCTATCTAGCATTTCTTATGCATCAGTGTGTGGGGCTCTAGCATGTCTTGTCCATCATGTGTGGCTGCTCTAGCAGGTCTTATCCATCAGTGTGTGGTGCTCTAGCGTGTCTTATACATCTGTGTGTGGTGCTCTAGTGTGTCTTATCCACCAGTGTGTGGTGCTCCACCATGTCTTATCCATCAGTGTGTGGTGCTCTAGCATGTCTTGCCCATCAGTGTTTGGTGCATTAGCATGTCTTGTCCATCTTTGTGTGGTGCTCTAGCATGTCTTGTCCATCATGTGTGGCTGCTCTAGCGTGTCTAATCCATCAGTGTGTGGCACTCTAGCATGTCTTATCCATCAGTGTGTGGTGATCTAGCACGTCTTGTCAATCAGTTGGTGTTGCTCTAGCATGTCTTATCCATCAGTGTGCGATACTCTAGCATGTCTTGACCATCAATGCGTGGTGCTCTAGCAAGTCTTGTCTATCATTGTGTGGTACACTAGCATGTCTTGCCCATCAGTGTGTGGTGTTCCAGCAGGTCTTGTCCATCAGTGTGTGGTGCTTTAGCATGTCTTGTCCATCATTGTGTGGTTTTCTAGCATGTCTTGTACATCAGTGGGTGGTGCTCCAGCATGTCTTGTCCATCATGCGTGGCTGCTCTAGCGTGTCTTATCCATCAGTGTGTGGTGCTCTAGCGTGTCTTATCCATGACTGTGTGGTGCTCCAGCATATCTTATCCATCAGTGTGTGGTGCTCTAGCGTGTCTTATCCATCTGTGTGTGCCGATCTAGTGTGTCTTATCCATCAGTGTGTGGTGCTCCGCCATGTCTTATCCATCAGTGTGTGGTGTTCTAGCATGTCTTGTCCATCAGTGTGTGGTGTTCCAGCAGGTCTTGTCCATCAGTGTGTGGTGCTTTAGCATGTCTTGTCCATCATTATGTGGTTTTCTAGCATGTCTTGTCCATCAGTGGGTGGTGCTCCAGCATGTCTTGTCCATCAGTTGGTGGTTCTCTAGCGTGTCTTGTCCATCAGTGGGTGGTGCTCCAGCTTTTCTTTTCCATCATGTCTGGCTGCTCTAGCATGTCTCGTACATCAGTGCGTAGTGCTCTAACATGTCTTGTCCATCAGTGCTTGGTGCTGTAGCAAGTCTTGTCCATCAGTGGGTGGTGCTCTAGGGTGTCTTGTCCATCGGTTGGTGGTGCTCCAGCATATCTTGTCCATCAGTGGGTGGTGCTCTACCATTTCTTGTCCATCAGTAGGTGGCTCTCTAGCATGTCTTGTCCATCATGTGTGGCTGCTCCAGCATGTCTTATTCATCAGTGGGTGGTGCTCTAGCATGTCTTGTCCATCATGGGGGGCTGCTCTAACATGTCTTATCCATCAGTGTGTGGTGCTCTAGCGTGTCTTATCCATCAGTGGGTGGTGCTTTAGCGTGTCCTGCCCATCAGTGTGTGGTTCTTTTGTGGTGCTTTAGTGTGTCTTGTCCATCAGTGGCTGGTGCTCCAGCATGTCTTATCCATCAGTGGATGGTGCTCTAGCATGTCTTATCCATCAGTGTGTCGTGCTCTAGCATGCCTTGTCCATCAGTGGGTGGTGCTCTAGCATGACTTCTACATCAGTGGGTGGTGCTCCAGAATATCTTGTCCATCAGAGTGTTGTGCTCTAGCATGTGTCCTCCATCAATGTGTGGTGCTCTAGCATGTCTTGTCCATCAGTGTGTGGGGCTCCATCATGTCTTGTACATCAGTGGGTGGTGTTCGGGCATGTATTATCCATCAGTGAGTGGTGCAACAGCATGTCTTATCCATCAGTGGGTGGTGCTCAAGCATGCCTTGTCCATCAGTGTGTGGTGCTCCAGCATGTCTTGTCCATCATGTGTGGCTGCTCCAGCGTGTCTTGTCCATCAGTGGCTGGTGCTCTAGCGTGTCTTTTACATCAGTGGGTGGTGCTCCAGCATGTCTTATCCATCAGTGGGTGGTGCTCTAGCGTGTCCTGTCCAATCAGTGAGTGGTGCACTAGCATGTCTTCTCCATCAGCGTGTGGTGCTCCAGCATGTCTTCTCCATCAGTGTGTGGTGCTCCATTATGTCTTGTCCATCACTGTGTGGTGCTCTGGCATGTCTTGTCCATCAGTGTGTGGTGCTCTAGCATGTCTTATCAATCAGTTGGTGGTGCTCTAACATGTCTTGTCCATCAGTGGGTGGTGCTCTAGCATGTCCTGTCCATCAGTTGGTGGTGCTCCAGCATGTCTTATCTATCAGTGGGTGGTGCTCTAGCATGTTTTATTCATCAGTGTGTGGTGCTCTAGCATGTCTTGTCCATCAATGGGTGGCTATCTAGCATGTTTTATCCATCAGTGTGTGGTGCTCCAGCATGCGTTGTCCATCAGTGTATGGTGCTTTAGCATGTCTTTTCCAACATGCGTGGCTGCTCTAGCGTGTCTTATCCATCAGTGTGTGGTGCTCTAGCGTGTCTTATCCATGAGTGTGTGGTGCTCCAGCATATCTTATCCATCAGTGTGTGGTGCTCTAGCTTGTCTTATCCATCTGTGTGTGGCGATCTGGTGTGTCTTATCCATCAGTGTGTGGTGCTCTAGCATGTCTTGTCCATAAGTGTGTGGTGCTCTAGCATGTCTTGTCCATCAATGCGTGGTGCTCTAGGAAGTCTTGTCCATCATTGTGTGGTACTCCAACATGTCTTGCCCATCAGTGTGTGGTGTTCCAGCAGGTCTTGTCCATCAGTGTATGGCTCTTTAGCATGTCTTGTCCATCAGTGGGTGGTGCTCCAGCATGTCTTTTCCATCAGTTGGTGGTTCTCTAGCGTGTCTTGTCCATCAGTGGGTGGTGCTCTAGCATTTCTTTTCCATCATGTGTGGCTGCTCTAGCATGTCTTATCCATCAGTGGGTGGTGCTCCAGCATCTCTTGTCCCTCATTGTGTGGTGATCTAGCATGTCTCGTCCATCAGTGGGTGGTGCTCTTGCGTGTCTTGTCCATCAGTGGGTGGTGCTCAAGCATTTCTTGTCCATCAATAGGTGGTCCTCTAGCATGTCTTATCCATCATGTGTGGCTGCTCCAGCATGTCATATTCATCAGTGGGTGGTGCTCTAGCATGTCTTTTCCATCATGTGTGGCTGCTCTAACATGTCTTATCCATCAGTGTGTGGTGCTCTAGCGTGTCTTGTCCATAAGTGGGTGGTGCTCCAGCGTGTCTTATCCATCAGTGGGTTGTGCTCAAGCGTGTCTTATCCATCAGTGTGTGGTGCTCTAGCAAGTCTTGTCCATCATGTGTGGTGCTCTAGCATGTCTTGTTCATCTGTGTGGTGCTCTAGCAAGTCTTCTCCATCATTGTGTTGTGCACTTGCATGTCTTGTCCATCAGTTTGTGGTGCTCTAGCATGTCTTGTCCATCATGTGTAGCTGCTCTAGCATATCTTGTCCATCAATGTGCGGTGCACCAGCATGTCTTGTCCATCAGTGTTTGGTGCCCTAGCATGTCTTATCAATCACTTGGTGGTGCTCTAGCATGTCTTATCCGTCGGTGCGTGGTGCTTTGGCATGTCTTGTCCATCAGTGCGTGGTGCTCTAGTAAGTCTTATCCATCAGTATGCGGTGCTCTAGCAGGTCTTATCAATCACTTGGTGGTGCTCTAGCATGTCTTGTCCATCAGTGTGTGGTGCTCTAGCATGTCTTGTCCATCATGTGTGCCTGCTCTAGCATGTCTTGTCCATCAGTGTGTGGTGCCCTAGCATGTCTTATCAATCACTTGGTGGTGCTCTAGCATGTCTTTTCCGTCAGTACGTGGTGTTTTAGCCTGTCTTATCCATCATTGTGTGGTGATCTAGCATGTCTTGTCCATCAGTGGGTGGTGCTCCAGCATGTCTTGTCCATCAATTGGTGGTGCTCTAGCGTGTCTTGTCCATCAATGGGTGGTAGTCTAGCGTGTCTTGTCCATCAGTGGGTGGTGCTCCAGCGTGTCTTATCCATCAGTGGGTGGTGCTCAAGCGTGTCTTATCCATCCGTGTGTGGTGCTCTAGCATGTCTTGTCCATCATGTGTAGCTGCTCTAGCATGTCTTATCCATCAGTGTGTGGTTCTCTAGCATGTTTATCTATCAGTGTGTGGTGCTCCAGCATATCTTATCCATCAGTATGTGGTGCTCTAGCATGTCTTGTTCATCTGTGTGGTGCTCTAGCAAGTCTTCTCCATCATTGTGTTGTGCACTTGCATGTCTTGTCCATCAGTGTGTGGTGCTCTACCATGTCTTGTCCATCATGTGTGGCTGCTCTAGCATGTCTTGTCCATCAATGTGTGGTGCACCAGCATGTCTTGTCCATCAGTGTTTGGTGCCATAGCATGTCTTATCAATCACTTGGTGGTGCTCTAGCATGTCTTATCCGTCAGTGTGTGGTGCTCTAGCATGTCTTGTCAATCAGTGCGTGGTGCTCTAGCATGTCTTGTCCATCATGTGTGGCTGCTCTAGCATGTCTTGTCCATCAGTATGTGGTGCCCTAGCATGTCTTATCAATCATTTGGTGGTGCTCTAGCATGTCTTATCCGTCAGTACATGGTGTTTTAGCCTGACTTATCCATCAGTGTGGGGTGCTCTAGCATGTCTTATCCATCAGTGGGTGGTGCAAGAGCATGTCTTATCCATCAGTCTGTGGTGCTCTAGCATGTCTTGTCCATCAATGTGTGGTGCACAAGCATGTCTTGTCCATCAGTGTGTGGTGCCCTAGCATGTCTTGTCAATAACTTGGTGGTGCTCTAGCATGTTTTATCTGTCAGTGCGTGGTGTTTTAGCCTGTCTTATCCATCATTTTGGGGTGGTCTAGCATGTCTTATCCATCAGTGGGTGGTGCAAGAGCATGTCTTGTCCATCAGTGCGTGGAGCTCTAGCAAGTCTTTTCCATCAGTGTGTGGTGCTTTAGCATGTCTCATCCTTCAGTGTGTGGTGCTCTAGCATGTCTTGTCCATCACTGGGTGGTTCTCTAGCATGTCTTATCCATCAGTGGGTGGTGCTCAAGCATCTCTTGTCCATCATTGTGTGGTGATCTAGCATGTCTTGTCCATCAGTGGGTGGTGCTCCAGCATGTCTTGTCCATCAATTGGTGGTGCACTAGCGTGTCTTGTCCATCAGTGGGTGGTGCTCTAGCGTGTCTTGTCCATCTGTGGGTTGTGCTTCAGCATGTCTTGTACATCAGTGCATGGTGCTCTAGCATGTCTTATACATCAGTGGGTGGTGCTCCAACATGTCTTATCAATCAGTTGGTTGTGCTCTAGCATGTCTTGTCAATCAGTTGGTGGTGCTTTAGCATTTCTTATCCATCAGTGCGTCGTGCTCTAACATGTCTTGTCCATCAGTGCTTGGTGCTGTAGCATGTCTTATCCATCATGTGTGGGTGCTCGAGCATGTCTTATTCATCAGTGGGTGGTGCTCTAGCATGTCTTGTCCATCATGTGTGGCTGCTCTAACATGTCTTATCCATCAGTGTGTGGTGCTCTAGCGTGTATTGTCCATCAGTGGGTGGTGCTCCAGCGTGTCTTATCCATCAGTGGGTGGTGCTCAAGCATGGCTTATCCATCAGTGTGTGGTGCTCTAGCAAGTCTTGTCCATCATGTGTGGCTGCTCTAGCATGTCTTATCCATCAGTGTGTGGTGCTCTAGCATGTTTATCTATCAGTGTGTGGTGCTCCGGCATATCTTATCCATCAGTGTGTGGTGCTCTATCATGTCTTGTTCATCTGTGTGGTGCTCTAGCATGTCTTGTCAATCAGTTGGTGTTGCTCTAGCATGTCATATCCATCAGTGTGTGGTGCTCTAGCATGTCTTGTCAATCAGTTGGTGTTGCTCTAGCATGTCTTATCCATCAGTATGCGATACTCTAGCATGTCCTGTCCATCAGTGTGTGGTGCTTTAGCATGTCTTGTCCATCATTGTGTGGTGTTCCAGCATGTCTTGTCCATCAGTGGATGGTGCTCCAGCATGTCTTGTCCATCAGTTGGTGGTTCTCTAGCGTGTCTTGTCCATCAGTGGGTGGTGCTCTAGCGTTTCTTTTCCATCAAGTCTGGCTGCTCTAGCATGTCTTGTACATCAGTGCGTATTGCTCTAACATGTCTTGTCCATCAGTGCTTGGTGCTGTAGCAAGTCTTTTCCATCAGTGGGTGGTGCTCTAGCGTTTCTTGTCCATCAGTTGGTGGTGCTCCAGCATATCTTGTCCATCAGTGGGTGGTGCTCTATCATTTCTTGTCCATCAGTAGGGGTTCTCTAGCATGTCTTGTCCATCATGTGTGGCTGCTCCAGCATGTCTTATTCATCACTGGGTTGTGCTCTAGCATGTCTTGGTCATCATGTGTGGCTGCTCAAACATGTCTTATCCATCAGTGTGTGGTGCTCTAGCGTGTCTTATCCATCAGTCGGTGGTGCTTTAGCGTGTCCTGTCCATCAGTGTGTGGTGCTTTAGTGTGTCTTGTCCATCAGTGGCTGGTGCTCCAGCATGTCTTATCCATCAGTGGGTGGTGCTCTAGCATGTCTTATCCATCAGTGTGTCGTGCTCTAGCATGCCTTGTCCATCAGGGGGTGGTGCTCTAGCATAACTTCTACATCAGTGGATGGTGCTCCAGAATGTCTTGTCCATCAGTGTGTTGTGCTCTAGCATGTCTCCTCCATCAATGTGTGGTGCTCTAGCATGTCTTGCCCATCCGTGTGTGGGGCTCCATCATGTCTTGTCCATCAGTGGGTGATGTTCGGGCATGTCTTATCCATCAGTGAGTGGTGCAACAGCATGTCTTATCCATCAGTGGGTGGTGCTCAAGCATGCCTTGTCCATTAGTGTGTGGTGCTCCAGCATGTCTTGTCCATCATGTGTGGCTGCTCCAGCATGTCTTGTCCATCAGTGGGTGGTTCTCTAGCGTGTCTTTTCCATCAGTGGGTGGTGCACCAGCATGTCTTATCCATCAGTGGGTGGTGTTCTAGCGTCTCCTGTCCATCAGTGAGTGGTGCTCTAGCATGTCTTCTCCATCAGCGTGTGGTGCTCCAGCATGTCTTCTCCATCAGTGTGTGGTGCTCCAGTATGTCTTGTCCATCAGTGTGTGGTGCTCTAGCATGTCTTGTCCATCAGTGTGTGGTGCTGTAGCATGTCTTATCAATCAGTTGGTGGTGCTCTAACATGTCTTGTCCATCAGTGGGTAGTGCACTAGCATGTCCTGTCCATCGGTTGGTGGTGATCCAGCATGTCTTATCTATCAGTGGGTGGTGCTCTAGCATGTTTTATTCATCAGTGTGTGGTGCTCTAGCATGTCTTGTCCATCAGTGGGTCGCTATCTAGCATGTCTTATCCATCAGTGTGTGGGGCTCTATCATGTCTTGTCCATCATGTGTGGCTGCTCTAGCATGTCTTATCCATCAGTGTGTGGTGCTCTAGTGTGTCTTATCCATCTGTGTGTGGTGCTCTAGTGTGTCTTATCCATCAGTGTGTGGTGCTCCACTGTGTCTTATCCATCAGTGTGTGGTGCTCTAGCATGTCTTGTCCATCAGTGTTTGGTGCATTAGCATGTCTTGTCCATCTTTGTGTGGTACTCTAGCATGTCTTGTCCATCATGTGTGGCTGCTCTAGCGTGTCTTATCCATCAGTGTGTGGCACTCTAGCATGTCTTATCCATCAGTGTGTGGTGCTCTAGCATGTCTTGTCAATCAGTTGGTGTTGCTCTAGCGTGTCTTATCCATCAGTGTGCGATACTCTAGCATGTCTTGTCCATCAATGTGTGGTGCTCTAGCAAGTCTTGTCCATCATTGTGTGGTACTCTAGCATGTCTTGCCCATCAGTGTGTGGTGTTCCAGCAGGTCTTGTCCATCAGTGTGTGGTGCTTTAGCATGTCTTGTCCATCATTGTGTGGTGTTATAGCATGTCTTGTCCATCAGTGGGTCGTGCTCCAGCATGTCTTGTCCATCAGTTGGTGGTTCTCTAGCGTGTCTTGTCCATCAGTCGGTGGTGCTCTATCGCTTCTTTTCCATCATGTCTGGCTGCTCTAGCATGTCTTGTACATCAGTGCATAGTGCTCTAACATGTCTTGTCCATCAGTGCTTGGTGCTGTAGCAAGTCTTGTCCATAAGTGGGTGGTGCTCTAGCGTGTCTTGTCCATCAGTTGGTGGTGCTCCAGCATATCTTGTCCATCAGTAGGTGGCTCTCTAGCATGTCTTGTCCATCATGTTCAAGCATGGATCATATTCAAAACCCTTAGCATTGTCTACAAATGCACCACTAACAAAGCGCCCAGCTACCTCAACAACTCTATCAAAAACAAAATGGCTTGCAGATCACTGAGATCCAACAATCTGGCCCTCTTAGAAGTTCCCACATTCAAATATAGCAGAGCAGGAGGAAGTAGTTTCAAAGTTCTAGCCCCTTCGCATTGGAACGCCCTTCCACTAAGCATCAAAAAGGAGGAATCTTTACAAAACTTATATATAATATTGAACTATCTCACCAATTGTAATATGATTTAGGACCATATTTTCCATTGTAACGTCTGTAAAAATATTACTGTCTTGAAACTGTAACATTGTGTATTAATTGACTACCTTCTGTATCCATTCGCCGTGATACCCCAGGGTCTGGGCGAGTAACAAATGTATTAAATAAATAAAAAATAAAAATAAATGTGTGGCTGCTCCAGCATGTCTTATTCATCAGTGGGTGGTGCTCTAGCATGTCTTGTCCATCATGTGTGGCTGCTCTAACATTTCTTATCCATCAGTGTGTGGTGCTCTAGCGTGTCTTATCCATCAGTGTGTGGTGCTTTAGCATGTCCTGCCCATCAGTGTGTGGTGCTTTAGTGTGTCTTGTCCATCAGTGGCTGGTGCTCCAGCATGTCTTATCCATCAGTGGGTGGTGCTCTAGCATGTCTTATCCATCAGTGTGTCGTGCTCTAGCATGCCTTGTCCATCAGTGGGTGGTGCTCTAGCATGACGTCTACATCAGTGGGTGGTGCTCCAGAATCTCTTGTCCATCAGTGTGTTGTGCTCTAGCATGTCTCCTCCATCATTGTGTGGTGCTCTAGCATGTCTTGTCCATGAGTGTGTGGGGCTCCATCATGTCTTGTCCATTAGTGGGTGATGTTCGAGCATGTCTTATCCATCAGTGAGTGGTGTAACAGCATGTCTTATCCATCAGTGGGTGGTGCTCAAGCATGCCTTGTCCATCAGTGTGTGGTGCTCCAGCATGTCTTGTCTATCATGTGTGGCTGCTCCAGCGTGTCTTGTCCATCAGTGGGTGGTGCTCTAGTGTGTCTTTTCCATCAGTGGGTGGTGCTCCAGCATGTCTTATCCATCAGTGGGTGGTGTTCTAGCGTGTCCTGTCCATCAGTGAGTGGTGCTCTAGCATGTCTTCTCCATCAGCATGTGGTGCTCCAGCATGTCTTCTCCATCAGTGTGTGGTGCTCCAGTATGTCTTGTCCATCAGTGTGTGGTGCTCTAGCATGTCTTGTCCATCAGTATGTGGTGCTCTAGCATGTCTTATCAATTAGTTGGTCGTGCTCTAACATGTCTTGTCCATCTGTGGGTGGTGCTCTAGCATGTCCTGTCCATCAGTTGGTGGTGATCCAGCATGTCTTATCTATCAGTGGGCGGTGCTCTAGCATGTTTTATTCATCAGTGTGTGGTGCTCTAGCATGTCTTGTCCATCGGTGGGTGGCTATCTAGCATTTCTTATGCATCAGTGTGTGGGGCTCTAGCATGTCTTGTCCATCATGTGTGGCTGCTCTAGCAGGTCTTATCCATCAGTGTGTGGTGCTCTAGCGTGTCTTATACATCTGTGTGTGGTGCTCTAGTGTGTCTTATCCACCAGTGTGTGGTGCTCCACCATGTCTTATCCATCAGTGTGTGGTGCTCTAGCATGTCTTGCCCATCAGTGTTTGGTGCATTAGCATGTCTTGTCCATCTTTGTGTGGTGCTCTAGCATGTCTTGTCCATCATGTGTGGCTGCTCTAGCGTGTCTAATCCATCAGTGTGTGGCACTCTAGCATGTCTTATCCATCAGTGTGTGGTGATCTAGCACGTCTTGTCAATCAGTTGGTGTTGCTCTAGCATGTCTTATCCATCAGTGTGCGATACTCTAGCATGTCTTGACCATCAATGCGTGGTGCTCTAGCAAGTCTTGTCTATCATTGTGTGGTACACTAGCATGTCTTGCCCATCAGTGTGTGGTGTTCCAGCAGGTCTTGTCCATCAGTGTGTGGTGCTTTAGCATGTCTTGTCCATCATTGTGTGGTTTTCTAGCATGTCTTGTACATCAGTGGGTGGTGCTCCAGCATGTCTTGTCCATCATGCGTGGCTGCTCTAGCGTGTCTTATCCATCAGTGTGTGGTGCTCTAGCGTGTCTTATCCATGACTGTGTGGTGCTCCAGCATATCTTATCCATCAGTGTGTGGTGCTCTAGCGTGTCTTATCCATCTGTGTGTGCCGATCTAGTGTGTCTTATCCATCAGTGTGTGGTGCTCCGCCATGTCTTATCCATCAGTGTGTGGTGTTCTAGCATGTCTTGTCCATCAGTGTGTGGTGTTCCAGCAGGTCTTGTCCATCAGTGTGTGGTGCTTTAGCATGTCTTGTCCATCATTATGTGGTTTTCTAGCATGTCTTGTCCATCAGTGGGTGGTGCTCCAGCATGTCTTGTCCATCAGTTGGTGGTTCTCTAGCGTGTCTTGTCCATCAGTGGGTGGTGCTCCAGCTTTTCTTTTCCATCATGTCTGGCTGCTCTAGCATGTCTCGTACATCAGTGCGTAGTGCTCTAACATGTCTTGTCCATCAGTGCTTGGTGCAGTAGCAAGTCTTGTCCATCAGTGGGTGGTGCTCTAGGGTGTCTTGTCCATCGGTTGGTGGTGCTCCAGCATATCTTGTCCATCAGTGGGTGGTGCTCTACCATTTCTTGTCCATCAGTAGGTGGCTCTCTAGCATGTCTTGTCCATCATGTGTGGCTGCTCCAGCATGTCTTATTCATCAGTGGGTGGTGCTCTAGCATGTCTTGTCCATCATGGGGGGCTGCTCTAACATGTCTTATCCATCAGTGTGTGGTGCTCTAGCGTGTCTTATCCATCAGTGGGTGGTGCTTTAGCGTGTCCTGCCCATCAGTGTGTGGTTCTTTTGTGGTGCTTTAGTGTGTCTTGTCCATCAGTGGCTGGTGCTCCAGCATGTCTTATCCATCAGTGGATGGTGCTCTAGCATGTCTTATCCATCAGTGTGTCGTGCTCTAGCATGCCTTGTCCATCAGTGGGTGGTGCTCTAGCATGACTTCTACATCAGTGGGTGGTGCTCCAGAATATCTTGTCCATCAGAGTGTTGTGCTCTAGCATGTGTCCTCCATCAATGTGTGGTGCTCTAGCATGTCTTGTCCATCAGTGTGTGGGGCTCCATCATGTCTTGTACATCAGTGGGTGGTGTTCGGGCATGTATTATCCATCAGTGAGTGGTGCAACAGCATGTCTTATCCATCAGTGGGTGGTGCTCAAGCATGCCTTGTCCATCAGTGTGTGGTGCTCCAGCATGTCTTGTCCATCATGTGTGGCTGCTCCAGCGTGTCTTGTCCATCAGTGGCTGGTGCTCTAGCGTGTCTTTTACATCAGTGGGTGGTGCTCCAGCATGTCTTATCCATCAGTGGGTGGTGCTCTAGCGTGTCCTGTCCAATCAGTGAGTGGTGCACTAGCATGTCTTCTCCATCAGCGTGTGGTGCTCCAGCATGTCTTCTCCATCAGTGTGTGGTGCTCCATTATGTCTTGTCCATCACTGTGTGGTGCTCTGGCATGTCTTGTCCATCAGTGTGTGGTGCTCTAGCATGTCTTATCAATCAGTTGGTGGTGCTCTAACATGTCTTGTCCATCAGTGGGTGGTGCTCTAGCATGTCCTGTCCATCAGTTGGTGGTGCTCCAGCATGTCTTATCTATCAGTGGGTGGTGCTCTAGCATGTTTTATTCATCAGTGTGTGGTGCTCTAGCATGTCTTGTCCATCAATGGGTGGCTATCTAGCATGTTTTATCCATCAGTGTGTGGTGCTCCAGCATGCGTTGTCCATCAGTGTATGGTGCTTTAGCATGTCTTTTCCAACATGCGTGGCTGCTCTAGCGTGTCTTATCCATCAGTGTGTGGTGCTCTAGCGTGTCTTATCCATGAGTGTGTGGTGCTCCAGCATATCTTATCCATCAGTGTGTGGTGCTCTAGCTTGTCTTATCCATCTGTGTGTGGCGATCTGGTGTGTCTTATCCATCAGTGTGTGGTGCTCTAGCATGTCTTGTCCATAAGTGTGTGGTGCTCTAGCATGTCTTGTCCATCAATGCGTGGTGCTCTAGGAAGTCTTGTCCATCATTGTGTGGTACTCCAACATGTCTTGCCCATCAGTGTGTGGTGTTCCAGCAGGTCTTGTCCATCAGTGTATGGCTCTTTAGCATGTCTTGTCCATCAGTGGGTGGTGCTCCAGCATGTCTTTTCCATCAGTTGGTGGTTCTCTAGCGTGTCTTGTCCATCAGTGGGTGGTGCTCTAGCATTTCTTTTCCATCATGTGTGGCTGCTCTAGCATGTCTTATCCATCAGTGGGTGGTGCTCCAGCATCTCTTGTCCCTCATTGTGTGGTGATCTAGCATGTCTCGTCCATCAGTGGGTGGTGCTCTTGCGTGTCTTGTCCATCAGTGGGTGGTGCTCAAGCATTTCTTGTCCATCAATAGGTGGTCCTCTAGCATGTCTTATCCATCATGTGTGGCTGCTCCAGCATGTCATATTCATCAGTGGGTGGTGCTCTAGCATGTCTTGTCCATCATGTGTGGCTGCTCTAACATGTCTTATCCATCAGTGTGTGGTGCTCTAGCGTGTCTTGTCCATCAGTGGGTGGTGCTCCAGCGTGTCTTATCCAGCAGTGGGTGGTGCTCAAGCGTGTCTTATCCATCAGTGTGTGGTGCTCTAGCAAGTCTTGTCCATCATGTGTGGTGCTCTAGCATGTCTTGTCCATCATGTGTGGCTGCTCTAGCATATCTTGTCCATCAATGTGCGGTGCACCAGCATGTATTGTCCATCAGTGTTTGGTGCCCTAGCATGTTTTATCAATCACTTGGTGGTGCTCTAGCATGTGTTATCCGTCAGTGCGTGGTGCTTTGGCATGTCTTGTCCATCAGTGCGTGGTGCTCTAGTAAGTCTTATCCATCAGTATGTGGTGCTCTAGCATGTCTTATCAATCACTTGGTGGTGCTCTAGCATGTCTTGTCCATCAGTGTGTGGTGCTCTAGCATGTCTTGTCCATCATGTGTGGCTGCTCTAGCATGTCTTATCCATCAGTGTGTGGTGCCCTAGCATGTCTTATCAATCACTTGGTGGTGCTCTAGCATGTCTTATCCATCAGTACGTGGTGTTTTAGCCTGTCTTATCCATCATTGTGTGGTGATCTAGCATGTCTTGTCCATCAGTGGGTGGTGCTCCAGCATGTCTTGTCCATCAATTGGTGGTGCTCTAGCGTGTCTTGTCCATCAGTGGGTGGTAGCCTAGCGTGTCTTGTCCATCAGTGGGTGGTGCTCCAGCGTGTCTTAACCATCAGTGGGTGGTGCTCAAGAGTGTCTTGTCCATCATGTGTGGCTGCTCTAGCATGTCTTGTCCATCAGTGTGTGGTGCCCTTGCATGTCTTATCAATAACTTGGTGGTGCTCTAGCATGTCTTATCCGTCAGTATGTGGTGTTTTAGCCTGTCTTATCCATCAGTGTGGGGTGCTCTAGCATGTCTTATGCATCAGTGGGTGGTGCAAGAGCATGTCTTATCCATCACTTGGTGGTGCTCTAGCATGTCTTATCCGTCAGTATGTGGTGTTTTAGCCTGTCTTATCCATCAGTGTGGGGTGCTCTAGCATGTCATATGCATCAGTGGGTGGTGCAAGAGCATGTCTTATCCATCAGGGGATGGTGCTCTAGCATGTCTTGTCCATCAATGTGTGGTGCACCAGCATGTCTTGTCCATCAGTGTGTGGTGCCCTAGCATGTCTTGTCAATCACTTGGTGGTGCTCTAGCATGTCTTATCCGTCAGTGTGTGGTGTTTTAGCCTGTCTTATCCATCAGTTTGGGGTGCTCTAGCATGTCTTATCCATCAGTGGGTGGAGCAAGAGCATGTCTTGTCCATCAGTGCGTGGAGCTCTAGCAAGTCTTTTCCGTCAGTGTGTGGTGCTTTAGCATGTCTCATCCATCAGTGTGTGGTGCTCTAGCATGTCTTGTCCATCACTGGGTAGTTCTCTAGCATGTCTTATCCATCAGTGGGTGGTGCTCCAGCATCTCTTGTCCATCATTGTGTGGTGATCTAGCATGTCTCGTCCATCAGTGGGTGGTGCTCTTGCGTGTCTTGTCCATCAGTGGGTGGTGCTCGAGCATGTCTTGTCCATCAGTGGGTGGTGCTCTAGCATTTCTTGTCCATCAATAGGTGGTCCTCTAGCATGTCTTATCCATCATGTGTGGCTGCTCCAGCATGTCATATTCATCAGTGGGTGGTGCTCTAGCATGTCTTGTCCATCATGTGTGGGTGCTCTAACATGTCTTATCCATCAGTGTGTGGTGCTCTAGCGTGTCTTGTCCATAAGTGGGTGGTGCTCCAGCGTGTCTTATCCATCAGTGGGTTGTGCTCAAGCGTGTCTTATCCATCAGTGTGTGGTGCTCTAGCAAGTCTTGTCCATCATGTGTGGTGCTCTAGCATGTCTTGTTCATCTGTGTGGTGCTCTAGCAAGTCTTCTCCATCATTGTGTTGTGCACTTCCATGTCTTGTCCATCAGTTTGTGGTGCTCTAGCATGTCTTGTCCATCATGTGTAGCTGCTCTAGCATATCTTGTCCATCAATGTGCGGTGCACCAGCATGTCTTGTCCATCAGTGTTTGGTGCCCTAGCATGTCTTTTCAATCACTTGGTGGTGCTCTAGCATGTCTTATCCGTCGGTGCGTGGTGCTTTGGCATGTCTTGTCCATCAGTGCGTGGTGCTCTAGTAAGTCTTATCCATCAGTATGCGGTGCTCTAGCATGTCTTATCAATCACTTGGTGGTGCTCTAGCATGTCTTGTCCATCAGTGTGTGGTGCTCTAGCATGTCTTGTCCGTCAGTACGTGGTGTTTTAGCCTGTCTTATCCATCATTGTGTGGTGATCTAGCATGTCTTGTCCATCAGTGGGTGGTGCTCCAGCATGTCTTGTCCATCAATTGGTGGTGCTCTAGCGTGTCTTGTCCATCAGTGGGTGGTAGTCTAGCGTGTCTTGTCCATCAGTGGGTGGTGCTCCAGCGTGTCTTATCCATCAGTGGGTGGTGCTCAAGCGTGTCTTATCCATCCGTGTGTGGTGCTCTAGCATGTCTTGTCCATCATGTGTAGCTGCTCTAGCATGTCTTATCCATCAGTGTGTGGTTCTCTAGCATGTTTATCTATCAGTGTGTGGTGCTCTAGCATGTCTTGTTCATCTGTGTGGTGCTCTAGCAAGTCTTCTCCATCATTGTGTTGTGCACTTGCAGGTCTTGTCCATCAGTGTGTGGTGCTCTACCATGTCTTGTCCATCATGTGTGGCTGCTCTAGCATGTCTTGTCCATCAATGTGTGGTGCACCAGCATGTCTTGTCCATCAGTGTTTGGTGCCATAGCATGTCTTATCAATCACTTGGTGGTGCTCTAGCATGTCTTATCCGTCAGTGTGTGGTGCTCTAGCATGTCTTGTCAATCAGTGCGTGGTGCTCTAGTAAGTCTTATCCATCTTTATGCGGTGCTCTAGCATGTCTTATCAATCACTTGGTGGTGCTCTAGCATGTCTTGTCCATCAGTGTGTGGTGCTCTAGCATGTCTTGTCCATCATGTGTGGCTGCTCGAGCATGTCTTGTCCATCAGTATGTGGTGCCCTAGCATGTCTTATCAATCACTTGGTGGTGCTCTGGCATGTCTTATCCGTCAGTACGTGGTGTTTTAGCCTGACTTATCCATCAGTGTGGGGTGCTCTAGCATGTCTTATCCATCAGTGGGTGGTGCAAGAGCATGTCTTATCCATCAGTCTGTGGTGCTCTAGCATGTCTTGTCCATCAATGTGTGGTGCACAAGCATGTCTTGTCCATCAGTGTGTGGTGCCCTAGCATGTCTTGTCAATCACTTGGTGGTGCTCTAGCATGTTTTATCCGTCAGTGCGTGGTGTTTTAGCCTGTCTTATCCATCATTTTGGGGTGGTCTAGCATGTCTTATCCATCAGTGGGTGGTGCAAGAGCATGTCTTGTCCATCAGTGCGTGGAGCTCTAGCAAGTCTTTTCCATCAGTGTGTGGTGCTTTAGCATGTCTCATCCATCAGTGTGTGGTGCTCTAGCATGTCTTGTCCATCAATGGGTGGCTATCTAGCATGTTTTATCCATCAGTGTGTGGTGCTCCAGCATGCGTTGTCCATCAGTGTATGGTGCTTTAGCATGTCTTTTCCAACATGCGTGGCTGCTCTAGCGTGTCTTATCCATCAGTGTGTGGTGCTCTAGCGTGTCTTATCCATGAGTGTGTGGTGCTCCAGCATATCTTATCCATCAGTGTGTGGTGCTCTAGCTTGTCTTATCCATCTGTGTGTGGCGATCTGGTGTGTCTTATCCATCAGTGTGTGGTGCTCTAGCATGTCTTGTCCATAAGTGTGTGGTGCTCTAGCATGTCTTGTCCATCAATGCGTGGTGCTCTAGGAAGTCTTGTCCATCATTGTGTGGTACTCCAACATGTCTTGCCCATCAGTGTGTGGTGTTCCAGCAGGTCTTGTCCATCAGTGTATGGCTCTTTAGCATGTCTTGTCCATCAGTGGGTGGTGCTCCAGCATGTCTTTTCCATCAGTTGGTGGTTCTCTAGCGTGTCTTGTCCATCAGTGGGTGGTGCTCTAGCATTTCTTTTCCATCATGTGTGGCTGCTCTAGCATGTCTTATCCATCAGTGGGTGGTGCTCCAGCATCTCTTGTCCCTCATTGTGTGGTGATCTAGCATGTCTCGTCCATCAGTGGGTGGTGCTCTTGCGTGTCTTGTCCATCAGTGGGTGGTGCTCAAGCATTTCTTGTCCATCAATAGGTGGTCCTCTAGCATGTCTTATCCATCATGTGTGGCTGCTCCAGCATGTCATATTCATCAGTGGGTGGTGCTCTAGCATGTCTTTTCCATCATGTGTGGCTGCTCTAACATGTCTTATCCATCAGTGTGTGGTGCTCTAGCGTGTCTTGTCCATAAGTGGGTGGTGCTCCAGCGTGTCTTATCCATCAGTGGGTTGTGCTCAAGCGTGTCTTATCCATCAGTGTGTGGTGCTCTAGCAAGTCTTGTCCATCATGTGTGGTGCTCTAGCATGTCTTGTTCATCTGTGTGGTGCTCTAGCAAGTCTTCTCCATCATTGTGTTGTGCACTTGCATGTCTTGTCCATCAGTTTGTGGTGCTCTAGCATGTCTTGTCCATCATGTGTAGCTGCTCTAGCATATCTTGTCCATCAATGTGCGGTGCACCAGCATGTCTTGTCCATCAGTGTTTGGTGCCCTAGCATGTCTTATCAATCACTTGGTGGTGCTCTATCATGTCTTATCCGTCGGTGCGTGGTGCTTTGGCATGTCTTGTCCATCAGTGCGTGGTGCTCTAGTAAGTCTTATCCATCAGTATGCGGTGCTCTAGCAGGTCTTATCAATCACTTGGTGGTGCTCTAGCATGTCTTGTCCATCAGTGTGTGGTGCTCTAGCATGTCTTGTCCATCATGTGTGCCTGCTCTAGCATGTCTTGTCCATCAGTGTGTGGTGCCCTAGCATGTCTTATCAATCACTTGGTGGTGCTCTAGCATGTCTTTTCCGTCAGTACGTGGTGTTTTAGCCTGTCTTATCCATCATTGTGTGGTGATCTAGCATGTCTTGTCCATCAGTGGGTGGTGCTCCAGCATGTCTTGTCCATCAATTGGTGGTGCTCTAGCGTGTCTTGTCCATCAATGGGTGGTAGTCTAGCGTGTCTTGTCCATCAGTGGGTGGTGCTCCAGCGTGTCTTATCCATCAGTGGGTGGTGCTCAAGCGTGTCTTATCCATCCGTGTGTGGTGCTCTAGCATGTCTTGTCCATCATGTGTAGCTGCTCTAGCATGTCTTATCCATCAGTGTGTGGTTCTCTAGCATGTTTATCTATCAGTGTGTGGTGCTCCAGCATATCTTATCCATCAGTATGTGGTGCTCTAGCATGTCTTGTTCATCTGTGTGGTGCTCTAGCAAGTCTTCTCCATCATTGTGTTGTGCACTTGCATGTCTTGTCCATCAGTGTGTGGTGCTCTACCATGTCTTGTCCATCATGTGTGGCTGCTCTAGCATGTCTTGTCCATCAATGTGTGGTGCACCAGCATGTCTTGTCCATCAGTGTTTGGTGCCATAGCATGTCTTATCAATCACTTGGTGGTGCTCTAGCATGTCTTATCCGTCAGTGTGTGGTGCTCTAGCATGTCTTGTCAATCAGTGCGTGGTGCTCTAGCATGTCTTGTCCATCATGTGTGGCTGCTCTAGCATGTCTTGTCCATCAGTATGTGGTGCCCTAGCATGTCTTATCAATCATTTGGTGGTGCTCTAGCATGTCTTATCCGTCAGTACATGGTGTTTTAGCCTGACTTATCCATCAGTGTGGGGTGCTCTAGCATGTCTTATCCATCAGTGGGTGGTGCAAGAGCATGTCTTATCCATCAGTCTGTGGTGCTCTAGCATGTCTTGTCCATCAATGTGTGGTGCACAAGCATGTCTTGTCCATCAGTGTGTGGTGCCCTAGCATGTCTTGTCAATAACTTGGTGGTGCTCTAGCATGTTTTATCTGTCAGTGCGTGGTGTTTTAGCCTGTCTTATCCATCATTTTGGGGTGGTCTAGCATGTCTTATCCATCAGTGGGTGGTGCAAGAGCATGTCTTGTCCATCAGTGCGTGGAGCTCTAGCAAGTCTTTTCCATCAGTGTGTGGTGCTTTAGCATGTCTCATCCTTCAGTGTGTGGTGCTCTAGCATGTCTTGTCCATCACTGGGTGGTTCTCTAGCATGTCTTATCCATCAGTGGGTGGTGCTCAAGCATCTCTTGTCCATCATTGTGTGGTGATCTAGCATGTCTTGTCCATCAGTGGGTGGTGCTCCAGCATGTCTTGTCCATCAATTGGTGGTGCACTAGCGTGTCTTGTCCATCAGTGGGTGGTGCTCTAGCGTGTCTTGTCCATCTGTGGGTTGTGCTTCAGCATGTCTTGTACATCAGTGCATGGTGCTCTAGCATGTCTTATACATCAGTGGGTGGTGCTCCAGCATGTCTTATCAATCAGTTGGTTGTGCTCTAGCATGTCTTGTCAATCAGTTGGTGGTGCTTTAGCATTTCTTATCCATCAGTGCGTCGTGCTCTAACATGTCTTGTCCATCAGTGCTTGGTGCTGTAGCATGTCTTATCCATCATGTGTGGGTGCTCGAGCATGTCTTATTCATCAGTGGGTGGTGCTCTAGCATGTCTTGTCCATCATGTGTGGCTGCTCTAACATGTCTTATCCATCAGTGTGTGGTGCTCTAGCGTGTATTGTCCATCAGTGGGTGGTGCTCCAGCGTGTCTTATCCATCAGTGGGTGGTGCTCAAGCATGGCTTATCCATCAGTGTGTGGTGCTCTAGCAAGTCTTGTCCATCATGTGTGGCTGCTCTAGCATGTCTTATCCATCAGTGTGTGGTGCTCTAGCATGTTTATCTATCAGTGTGTGGTGCTCCGGCATATCTTATCCATCAGTGTGTGGTGCTCTATCATGTCTTGTTCATCTGTGTGGTGCTCTAGCATGTCTTGTCAATCAGTTGGTGTTGCTCTAGCATGTCATATCCATCAGTGTGTGGTGCTCTAGCATGTCTTGTCAATCAGTTGGTGTTGCTCTAGCATGTCTTATCCATCAGTATGCGATACTCTAGCATGTCTTGTCCATCAATGCGTGGTGCTCTAGCAAGTCTTGTCCATCATTGTGTGGTACTCTAGCATGTCTTGCCCATCAGTGTGTGGTGTTCCAGCATGTCCTGTCCATCAGTGTGTGGTGCTTTAGCATATCTTGTCCATCATTGTGTGGTGTTCCAGCATGTCTTGTCCATCAGTGGATGGTGCTCCAGCATGTCTTGTCCATCAGTTGGTGGTTCTCTAGCGTGTCTTGTCCATCAGTGGGTGGTGCTCTAGCGTTTCTTTTCCATCAAGTCTGGCTGCTCTAGCATGTCTTGTACATCAGTGCGTATTGCTCTAACATGTCTTGTCCATCAGTGCTTGGTGCTGTAGCAAGTCTTTTCCATCAGTGGGTGGTGCTCTAGCGTTTCTTGTCCATCAGTTGGTGGTGCTCCAGCATATCTTGTCCATCAGTGGGTGGTGCTCTATCATTTCTTGTCCATCAGTAGGGGTTCTCTAGCATGTCTTGTCCATCATGTGTGGCTGCTCCAGCATGTCTTATTCATCACTGGGTTGTGCTCTAGCATGTCTTGGTCATCATGTGTGGCTGCTCAAACATGTCTTATCCATCAGTGTGTGGTGCTCTAGCGTGTCTTATCCATCAGTCGGTGGTGCTTTAGCGTGTCCTGTCCATCAGTGTGTGGTGCTTTAGTGTGTCTTGTCCATCAGTGGCTGGTGCTCCAGCATGTCTTATCCATCAGTGGGTGGTGCTCTAGCATGTCTTATCCATCAGTGTGTCGTGCTCTAGCATGCCTTGTCCATCAGGGGGTGGTGCTCTAGCATAACTTCTACATCAGTGGATGGTGCTCCAGAATGTCTTGTCCATCAGTGTGTTGTGCTCTAGCATGTCTCCTCCATCAATGTGTGGTGCTCTAGCATGTCTTGCCCATCCGTGTGTGGGGCTCCATCATGTCTTGTCCATCAGTGGGTGATGTTCGGGCATGTCTTATCCATCAGTGAGTGGTGCAACAGCATGTCTTATCCATCAGTGGGTGGTGCTCAAGCATGCCTTGTCCATTAGTGTGTGGTGCTCCAGCATGTCTTGTCCATCATGTGTGGCTGCTCCAGCATGTCTTGTCCATCAGTGGGTGGTTCTCTAGCGTGTCTTTTCCATCAGTGGGTGGTGCACCAGCATGTCTTATCCATCAGTGGGTGGTGTTCTAGCGTCTCCTGTCCATCAGTGATTGGTGCTCTAGCATGTCTTCTCCATCAGCGTGTGGTGCTCCAGCATGTCTTCTCCATCAGTGTGTGGTGCTCCAGTATGTCTTGTCCATCAGTGTGTGGTGCTCTAGCATGTCTTGTCCATCAGTGTGTGGTGCTGTAGCATGTCTTATCAATCAGTTGGTGGTGCTCTAACATGTCTTGTCCATCAGTGGGTAGTGCACTAGCATGTCCTGTCCATCGGTTGGTGGTGATCCAGCATGTCTTATCTATCAGTGGGTGGTGCTCTAGCATGTTTTATTCATCAGTGTGTGGTGCTCTAGCATGTCTTGTCCATCAGTGGGTCGCTATCTAGCATGTCTTATCCATCAGTGTGTGGGGCTCTATCATGTCTTGTCCATCATGTGTGGCTGCTCTAGCATGTCTTATCCATCAGTGTGTGGTGCTCTAGTGTGTCTTATCCATCTGTGTGTGGTGCTCTAGTGTGTCTTATCCATCAGTGTGTGGTGCTCCACTGTGTCTTATCCATCAGTGTGTGGTGCTCTAGCATGTCTTGTCCATCAGTGTTTGGTGCATTAGCATGTCTTGTCCATCTTTGTGTGGTACTCTAGCATGTCTTGTCCATCATGTGTGGCTGCTCTAGCGTGTCTTATCCATCAGTGTGTGGCACTCTAGCATGTCTTATCCATCAGTGTGTGGTGCTCTAGCATGTCTTGTCAATCAGTTGGTGTTGCTCTAGCGTGTCTTATCCATCAGTGTGCGATACTCTAGCATGTCTTGTCCATCAATGTGTGGTGCTCTAGCAAGTCTTGTCCATCATTGTGTGGTACTCTAGCATGTCTTGCCCATCAGTGTGTGGTGTTCCAGCAGGTCTTGTCCATCAGTGTGTGGTGCTTTAGCATGTCTTGTCCATCATTGTGTGGTGTTATAGCATGTCTTGTCCATCAGTGGGTCGTGCTCCAGCATGTCTTGTCCATCAGTTGGTGGTTCTCTAGCGTGTCTTGTCCATCAGTCGGTGGTGCTCTATCGCTTCTTTTCCATCATGTCTGGCTGCTCTAGCATGTCTTGTACATCAGTGCATAGTGCTCTAACATGTCTTGTCCATCAGTGCTTGGTGCTGTAGCAAGTCTTGTCCATAAGTGGGTGGTGCTCTAGCGTGTCTTGTCCATCAGTTGGTGGTGCTCCAGCATATCTTGTCCATCAGTAGGTGGCTCTCTAGCATGTCTTGTCCATCATGTTCAAGCATGGATCATATTCAAAACCCTTAGCATTGTCTACAAATGCACCACTAACAAAGCGCCCAGCTACCTCAACAACTCTATCAAAAACAAAATGGCTTGCAGATCACTGAGATCCAACAATCTGGCCCTCTTAGAAGTTCCCACATTCAAATATAGCAGAGCAGGAGGAAGTAGTTTCAAAGTTCTAGCCCCTTCGCATTGGAACGCCCTTCCACTAAGCATCAAAAAGGAGGAATCTTTACAAAACTTATATATAATATTGAACTATCTCACCAATTGTAATATGATTTAGGACCATATTTTCCATTGTAACGTCTGTAAAAATATTACTGTCTTGAAACTGTAACATTGTGTATTAATTGACTACCTTCTGTATCCATTCGCCGTGATACCCCAGGGTCTGGGCGAGTAACAAATGTATTAAATAAATAAAAAATAAAAATAAATGTGTGGCTGCTCCAGCATGTCTTATTCATCAGTGGGTGGTGCTCTAGCATGTCTTGTCCATCATGTGTGGCTGCTCTAACATTTCTTATCCATCAGTGTGTGGTGCTCTAGCGTGTCTTATCCATCAGTGTGTGGTGCTTTAGCATGTCCTGCCCATCAGTGTGTGGTGCTTTAGTGTGTCTTGTCCATCAGTGGCTGGTGCTCCAGCATGTCTTATCCATCAGTGGGTGGTGCTCTAGCATGTCTTATCCATCAGTGTGTCGTGCTCTAGCATGCCTTGTCCATCAGTGGGTGGTGCTCTAGCATGACGTCTACATCAGTGGGTGGTGCTCCAGAATCTCTTGTCCATCAGTGTGTTGTGCTCTAGCATGTCTCCTCCATCATTGTGTGGTGCTCTAGCATGTCTTGTCCATGAGTGTGTGGGGCTCCATCATGTCTTGTCCATTAGTGGGTGATGTTCGAGCATGTCTTATCCATCAGTGAGTGGTGTAACAGCATGTCTTATCCATCAGTGGGTGGTGCTCAAGCATGCCTTGTCCATCAGTGTGTGGTGCTCCAGCATGTCTTGTCTATCATGTGTGGCTGCTCCAGCGTGTCTTGTCCATCAGTGGGTGGTGCTCTCGTGTGTCTTTTCCATCAGTGGGTGGTGCTCCAGCATGTCTTATCCATCAGTGGGTGGTGTTCTAGCGTGTCCTGTCCATCAGTGAGTGGTGCTCTAGCATGTCTTCTCCATCAGCATGTGGTGCTCCAGCATGTCTTCTCCATCAGTGTGTGGTGCTCCAGTATGTCTTGTCCATCAGTGTGTGGTGCTCTAGCATGTCTTGTCCATCAGTATGTGGTGCTCTAGCATGTCTTATCAATTAGTTGGTCGTGCTCTAACATGTCTTGTCCATCTGTGGGTGGTGCTCTAGCATGTCCTGTCCATCAGTTGGTGGTGATCCAGCATGTCTTATCTATCAGTGGGCGGTGCTCTAGCATGTTTTATTCATCAGTGTGTGGTGCTCTAGCATGTCTTGTCCATCAGTGGGTGGCTATCTAGCATTTCTTATGCATCAGTGTGTGGGGCTCTAGCATGTCTTGTCCATCATGTGTGGCTGCTCTAGCAGGTCTTATCCATCAGTGTGTGGTGCTCTAGCGTGTCTTATACATCTGTGTGTGGTCCTCTAGTGTGTCTTATCCACCAGTGTGTGGTGCTCCACCATGTCTTATCCATCAGTGTGTGGTGCTCTAGCATGTCTTGCCCATCAGTGTTTGGTGCATTAGCATGTCTTGTCCATCTTTGTGTGGTGCTCTAGCATGTCTTGTCCATCATGTGTGGCTGCTCTAGCGTGTCTAATCCATCAGTGTGTGGCACTCTAGCATGTCTTATCCATCAGTGTGTGGTGATCTAGCACGTCTTGTCAATCAGTTGGTGTTGCTCTAGCATGTCTTATCCATCAGTGTGCGATACTCTAGCATGTCTTGACCATCAATGCGTGGTGCTCTAGCAAGTCTTGTCTATCATTGTGTGGTACACTAGCATGTCTTGCCCATCAGTGTGTGGTGTTCCAGCAGGTCTTGTCCATCAGTGTGTGGTGCTTTAGCATGTCTTGTCCATCATTGTGTGGTTTTCTAGCATGTCTTGTACATCAGTGGGTGGTGCTCCAGCATGTCTTGTCCATCATGCGTGGCTGCTCTAGCGTGTCTTATCCATCAGTGTGTGGTGCTCTAGCGTGTCTTATCCATGACTGTGTGGTGCTCCAGCATATCTTATCCATCAGTGTGTGGTGCTCTAGCGTGTCTTATCCATCTGTGTGTGCCGATCTAGTGTGTCTTATCCATCAGTGTGTGGTGCTCCGCCATGTCTTATCCATCAGTGTGTGGTGTTCTAGCATGTCTTGTCCATCAGTGTGTGGTGTTCCAGCAGGTCTTGTCCATCAGTGTGTGGTGCTTTAGCATGTCTTGTCCATCATTATGTGGTTTTCTAGCATGTCTTGTCCATCAGTGGGTGGTGCTCCAGCATGTCTTGTCCATCAGTTGGTGGTTCTCTAGCGTGTCTTGTCCATCAGTGGGTGGTGCTCCAGCTTTTCTTTTCCATCATGTCTGGCTGCTCTAGCATGTCTCGTACATCAGTGCGTAGTGCTCTAACATGTCTTGTCCATCAGTGCTTGGTGCTGTAGCAAGTCTTGTCCATCAGTGGGTGGTGCTCTAGGGTGTCTTGTCCATCGGTTGGTGGTGCTCCAGCATATCTTGTCCATCAGTGGGTGGTGCTCTACCATTTCTTGTCCATCAGTAGGTGGCTCTCTAGCATGTCTTGTCCATCATGTGTGGCTGCTCCAGCATGTCTTATTCATCAGTGGGTGGTGCTCTAGCATGTCTTGTCCATCATGGGGGGCTGCTCTAACATGTCTTATCCATCAGTGTGTGGTGCTCTAGCGTGTCTTATCCATCAGTGGGTGGTGCTTTAGCGTGTCCTGCCCATCAGTGTGTGGTTCTTTTGTGGTGCTTTAGTGTGTCTTGTCCATCAGTGGCTGGTGCTCCAGCATGTCTTATCCATCAGTGGATGGTGCTCTAGCATGTCTTATCCATCAGTGTGTCGTGCTCTAGCATGCCTTGTCCATCAGTGGGTGGTGCTCTAGCATGACTTCTACATCAGTGGGTGGTGCTCCAGAATATCTTGTCCATCAGAGTGTTGTGCTCTAGCATGTGTCCTCCATCAATGTGTGGTGCTCTAGCATGTCTTGTCCATCAGTGTGTGGGGCTCCATCATGTCTTGTACATCAGTGGGTGGTGTTCGGGCATGTATTATCCATCAGTGAGTGGTGCAACAGCATGTCTTATCCATCAGTGGGTGGTGCTCAAGCATGCCTTGTCCATCAGTGTGTGGTGCTCCAGCATGTCTTGTCCATCATGTGTGGCTGCTCCAGCGTGTCTTGTCCATCAGTGGCTGGTGCTCTAGCGTGTCTTTTACATCAGTGGGTGGTGCTCCAGCATGTCTTATCCATCAGTGGGTGGTGCTCTAGCGTGTCCTGTCCAATCAGTGAGTGGTGCACTAGCATGTCTTCTCCATCAGCGTGTGGTGCTCCAGCATGTCTTCTCCATCAGTGTGTGGTGCTCCATTATGTCTTGTCCATCACTGTGTGGTGCTCTGGCATGTCTTGTCCATCAGTGTGTGGTGCTCTAGCATGTCTTATCAATCAGTTGGTGGTGCTCTAACATGTCTTGTCCATCAGTGGGTGGTGCTCTAGCATGTCCTGTCCATCAGTTGGTGGTGCTCCAGCATGTCTTATCTATCAGTGGGTGGTGCTCTAGCATGTTTTATTCATCAGTGTGTGGTGCTCTAGCATGTCTTGTCCATCAATGGGTGGCTATCTAGCATGTTTTATCCATCAGTGTGTGGTGCTCCAGCATGCGTTGTTCATCAGTGTATGGTGCTTTAGCATGTCTTTTCCAACATGCGTGGCTGCTCTAGCGTGTCTTATCCATCAGTGTGTGGTGCTCTAGCGTGTCTTATCCATGAGTGTGTGGTGCTCCAGCATATCTTATCCATCAGTGTGTGGTGCTCTAGCTTGTCTTATCCATCTGTGTGTGGCGATCTGGTGTGTCTTATCCATCAGTGTGTGGTGCTCTAGCATGTCTTGTCCATAAGTGTGTGGTGCTCTAGCATGTCTTGTCCATCAATGCGTGGTGCTCTAGGAAGTCTTGTCCATCATTGTGTGGTACTCCAACATGTCTTGCCCATCAGTGTGTGGTGTTCCAGCAGGTCTTGTCCATCAGTGTATGGCTCTTTAGCATGTCTTGTCCATCAGTGGGTGGTGCTCCAGCATGTCTTTTCCATCAGTTGGTGGTTCTCTAGCGTGTCTTGTCCATCAGTGGGTGGTGCTCTAGCATTTCTTTTCCATCATGTGTGGCTGCTCTAGCATGTCTTATCCATCAGTGGGTGGTGCTCCAGCATCTCTTGTCCCTCATTGTGTGGTGATCTAGCATGTCTCGTCCATCAGTGGGTGGTGCTCTTGCGTGTCTTGTCCATCAGTGGGTGGTGCTCAAGCATTTCTTGTCCATCAATAGGTGGTCCTCTAGCATGTCTTATCCATCATGTGTGGCTGCTCCAGCATGTCATATTCATCAGTGGGTGGTGCTCTAGCATGTCTTGTCCATCATGTGTGGCTGCTCTAACATGTCTTATCCATCAGTGTGTGGTGCTCTAGCGTGTCTTGTCCATCAGTGGGTGGTGCTCCAGCGTGTCTTATCCAGCAGTGGGTGGTGCTCAAGCGTGTCTTATCCATCAGTGTGTGGTGCTCTAGCAAGTCTTGTCCATCATGTGTGGTGCTCTAGCATGTCTTGTCCATCATGTGTGGCTGCTCTAGCATATCTTGTCCATCAATGTGCGGTGCACCAGCATGTATTGTCCATCAGTGTTTGGTGCCCTAGCATGTTTTATCAATCACTTGGTGGTGCTCTAGCATGTGTTATCCGTCAGTGCGTGGTGCTTTGGCATGTCTTGTCCATCAGTGCGTGGTGCTCTAGTAAGTCTTATCCATCAGTATGTGGTGCTCTAGCATGTCTTATCAATCACTTGGTGGTGCTCTAGCATGTCTTGTCCATCAGTGTGTGGTGCTCTAGCATGTCTTGTCCATCATGTGTGGCTGCTCTAGCATGTCTTATCCATCAGTGTGTGGTGCCCTAGCATGTCTTATCAATCACTTGGTGGTGCTCTAGCATGTCTTATCCATCAGTACGTGGTGTTTTAGCCTGTCTTATCCATCATTGTGTGGTGATCTAGCATGTCTTGTCCATCAGTGGGTGGTGCTCCAGCATGTCTTGTCCATCAATTGGTGGTGCTCTAGCGTGTCTTGTCCATCAGTGGGTGGTAGCCTAGCGTGTCTTGTCCATCAGTGGGTGGTGCTCCAGCGTGTCTTATCCATCAGTGGGTGGTGCTCAAGAGTGTCTTGTCCATCATGTGTGGCTGCTCTAGCATGTCTTGTCCATCAGTGTGTGGTGCCCTTGCATGTCTTATCAATAACTTGGTGGTGCTCTAGCATGTCTTATCCGTCAGTATGTGGTGTTTTAGCCTGTCTTATCCATCAGTGTGGGGTGCTCTAGCATGTCTTATGCATCAGTGGGTGGTGCAAGAGCATGTCTTATCCATCACTTGGTGGTGCTCTAGCATGTCTTATCCGTCAGTATGTGGTGTTTTAGCCTGTCTTATCCATCAGTGTGGGGTGCTCTAGCATGTCATATGCATCAGTGGGTGGTGCAAGAGCATGTCTTATCCATCAGGGGATGGTGCTCTAGCATGTCTTGTCCATCAATGTGTGGTGCACCAGCATGTCTTGTCCATCAGTGTGTGGTGCCCTAGCATGTCTTGTCAATCACTTGGTGGTGCTCTAGCATGTCTTATCCGTCAGTGTGTGGTGTTTTAGCCTGTCTTATCCATCAGTTTGGGGTGCTCTAGCATGTCTTATCCATCAGTGGGTGGAGCAAGAGCATGTCTTGTCCATCAGTGCGTGGAGCTCTAGCAAGTCTTTTCCGTCAGTGTGTGGTGCTTTAGCATGTCTCATCCATCAGTGTGTGGTGCTCTAGCATGTCTTGTCCATCACTGGGTAGTTCTCTAGCATGTCTTATCCATCAGTGGGTGGTGCTCCAGCATCTCTTGTCCATCATTGTGTGGTGATCTAGCATGTCTCGTCCATCAGTGGGTGGTGCTCTTGCGTGTCTTGTCCATCAGTGGGTGGTGCTCGAGCATGTCTTGTCCATCAGTGGGTGGTGCTCTAGCATTTCTTGTCCATCAATAGGTGGTCCTCTAGCATGTCTTATCCATCATGTGTGGCTGCTCCAGCATGTCATATTCATCAGTGGGTGGTGCTCTAGCATGTCTTGTCCATCATGTGTGGGTGCTCTAACATGTCTTATCCATCAGTGTGTGGTGCTCTAGCGTGTCTTGTCCATAAGTGGGTGGTGCTCCAGCGTGTCTTATCCATCAGTGGGTTGTGCTCAAGCGTGTCTTATCCATCAGTGTGTGGTGCTCTAGCAAGTCTTGTCCATCATGTGTGGTGCTCTAGCATGTCTTGTTCATCTGTGTGGTGCTCTAGCAAGTCTTCTCCATCATTGTGTTGTGCACTTCCATGTCTTGTCCATCAGTTTGTGGTGCTCTAGCATGTCTTGTCCATCATGTGTAGCTGCTCTAGCATATCTTGTCCATCAATGTGCGGTGCACCAGCATGTCTTGTCCATCAGTGTTTGGTGCCCTAGCATGTCTTTTCAATCACTTGGTGGTGCTCTAGCATGTCTTATCCGTCGGTGCGTGGTGCTTTGGCATGTCTTGTCCATCAGTGCGTGGTGCTCTAGTAAGTCTTATCCATCAGTATGCGGTGCTCTAGCATGTCTTATCAATCACTTGGTGGTGCTCTAGCATGTCTTGTCCATCAGTGTGTGGTGCTCTAGCATGTCTTGTCCGTCAGTACGTGGTGTTTTAGCCTGTCTTATCCATCATTGTGTGGTGATCTAGCATGTCTTGTCCATCAGTGGGTGGTGCTCCAGCATGTCTTGTCCATCAATTGGTGGTGCTCTAGCGTGTCTTGTCCATCAGTGGGTGGTAGTCTAGCGTGTCTTGTCCATCAGTGGGTGGTGCTCCAGCGTGTCTTATCCATCAGTGGGTGGTGCTCAAGCGTGTCTTATCCATCCGTGTGTGGTGCTCTAGCATGTCTTGTCCATCATGTGTAGCTGCTCTAGCATGTCTTATCCATCAGTGTGTGGTTCTCTAGCATGTTTATCTATCAGTGTGTGGTGCTCTAGCATGTCTTGTTCATCTGTGTGGTGCTCTAGCAAGTCTTCTCCATCATTGTGTTGTGCACTTGCAGGTCTTGTCCATCAGTGTGTGGTGCTCTACCATGTCTTGTCCATCATGTGTGGCTGCTCTAGCATGTCTTGTCCATCAATGTGTGGTGCACCAGCATGTCTTGTCCATCAGTGTTTGGTGCCATAGCATGTCTTATCAATCACTTGGTGGTGCTCTAGCATGTCTTATCCGTCAGTGTGTGGTGCTCTAGCATGTCTTGTCAATCAGTGCGTGGTGCTCTAGTAAGTCTTATCCATCTTTATGCGGTGCTCTAGCATGTCTTATCAATCACTTGGTGGTGCTCTAGCATGTCTTGTCCATCAGTGTGTGGTGCTCTAGCATGTCTTGTCCATCATGTGTGGCTGCTCGAGCATGTCTTGTCCATCAGTATGTGGTGCCCTAGCATGTCTTATCAATCACTTGGTGGTGCTCTGGCATGTCTTATCCGTCAGTACGTGGTGTTTTAGCCTGACTTATCCATCAGTGTGGGGTGCTCTAGCATGTCTTATCCATCAGTGGGTGGTGCAAGAGCATGTCTTATCCATCAGTCTGTGGTGCTCTAGCATGTCTTGTCCATCAATGTGTGGTGCACAAGCATGTCTTGTCCATCAGTGTGTGGTGCCCTAGCATGTCTTGTCAATCACTTGGTGGTGCTCTAGCATGTTTTATCCGTCAGTGCGTGGTGTTTTAGCCTGTCTTATCCATCATTTTGGGGTGGTCTAGCATGTCTTATCCATCAGTGGGTGGTGCAAGAGCATGTCTTGTCCATCAGTGCGTGGAGCTCTAGCAAGTCTTTTCCATCAGTGTGTGGTGCTTTAGCATGTCTCATCCATCAGTGTGTGGTGCTCTAGCATGTCTTGTCCATCACTGGGTGGTTCTCTAGCATGTCTTATCCATCAGTGGGTGGTGCTCAAGCATCTCTTGTCCATCATTGTGTGGTGATCTAGCATGTCTTGTCCATCAGTGGGTGGTGCTCCAGCATGTCTTGTCCATCAATTGGTGGTGCTCTAGCGTGTCTTGTCCATCAGTGGGTGGTGCTCTAGCGTGTCTTGTCCATCAGTGGGTTGTGCTTCAGCATGTCTTGTACATCAGTGCATGGTGCTCTAGCATGTCTTATACATCAGTGGGTGGTGCTCCAGCATGTCTTATCAATCAGTTGATTGTGCTCTAGAATGTCTTCTCCATCAGTGTGTGGTGCTCTAGCATGTCTTGTCAATCAGTTGGTGGTGCTTTAGCATTTCTTATCCATCAGTGCGTCGTGCTCTAACATGTCTTGTCCATCAGTGCTTGGTGCTGTAGCAAGTCTTGTCCATCAGTGGGTGGTGCTCGAGCATGTCTTGGCCATCAGTGGGTGGTGCTCTAGCATTTCTTGTCCATCAGTAGGTGGTTCTCTAGCATGTCTTATCCATCATGTGTGGCTGCTCCAGCATGTCTTATTCATCAGTGGGTGGTGCTCTAGCATGTCTTGTCCATCATGTGTGGCTGCTCTAACATGTCTTATCCATCAGTGTGTGGTGCTCTAGCGTGTATTGTCCATCAGTGGGTGGTGCTCCAGCGTGTCTTATCCATCAGTGGGTGGTGCTCAAGCATGGCTTATCCATCAGTGTGTGGTGCTCTAGCAAGTCTTGTCCATCATGTGTGGCTGCTCTAGCATGTCTTATCCATCAGTGTGTGGTGCTCTAGCATGTTTATCTATGTGTGTGGTGCTCCAGCATATCTTATCCATCAGTGTGTGGTGCTCTATCATGTCTTGTTCATCTGTGTGGTGCTCTAGCAAGTCTTCTCCATCATTGTGTTGTGCACTTGCATGTCTTGTCCATCAGTGTGTGGTGCTCTAGCATGTCTTGTCCATCATGTGTGGCTGCTCTAGCATGTCTTGTCCATCAATGTGTGGTGCACCAGCATGTCCTGTCCATCAGTGGTTGGTGCCCTAGCATGTCTTATCAATCACTTGGTGGTGCTCTAGCATGTCTTATCCGTCAGTGTGTGGTGCTCTAGCATGTCTTGTCCATCAGTGCGTGGTGCTCTAGTAAGTCTTATCCATCAGTATGCAGTGCTCTAGCATGTCTTATCCATGAGTGTGTGGTGCTCCAGCATATCTTATCCATCAGTGTGTGGTGCTCTAGCTTGTCTTATCCATCTGTGTGTGGCGATCTGGTGTGTCTTATCCATCAGTGTGTGGTGCTCCACCATGTCTTATCCATCAGTGGGTGGTGCTCAAGCATGCCTTGTCCATTAGTGTGTGGTGCTCCAGCATGTCTTGTCCATCATGTGTGGCTGCTCCAGCATGTCTTGTCCATCAGTGGGTGGTTCTCTAGCGTGTCTTTTCCATCAGTGGGTGGTGCACCAGCATGTCTTATCCATCAGTGGGTGGTGTTCTAGCGTCTCCTGTCCATCAGTGAGTGGTGCTCTAGCATGTCTTCTCCATCAGCGTGTGGTGCTCCAGCATGTCTTCTCCATCAGTGTGTGGTGCTCCAGTATGTCTTGTCCATCAGTGTGTGGTGCTCTAGCATGTCTTGTCCATCAGTGTGTGGTGCTGTAGCATGTCTTATCAATCAGTTGGTGGTGCTCTAACATGTCTTGTCCATCAGTGGGTAGTGCACTAGCATGTCCTGTCCATCGGTTGGTGGTGATCCAGCATGTCTTATCTATCAGTGGGTGGTGCTCTAGCATGTTTTATTCATCAGTGTGTGGTGCTCTAGCATGTCTTGTCCATCAGTGGGTCGCTATCTAGCATGTCTTATCCATCAGTGTGTGGGGCTCTATCATGTCTTGTCCATCATGTGTGGCTGCTCTAGCATGTCTTATCCATCAGTGTGTGGTGCTCTAGTGTGTCTTATCCATCTGTGTGTGGTGCTCTAGTGTGTCTTATCCATCAGTGTGTGGTGCTCCACTGTGTCTTATCCATCAGTGTGTGGTGCTCTAGCATGTCTTGTCCATCAGTGTTTGGTGCATTAGCATGTCTTGTCCATCTTTGTGTGGTACTCTAGCATGTCTTGTCCATCA
Organism: Ambystoma mexicanum; assembly: GCF_040938575.1. NCBI lineage: Eukaryota > Metazoa > Chordata > Amphibia > Caudata > Ambystomatidae > Ambystoma > Ambystoma mexicanum. The sequence continues at coordinate 227,809,381 of NC_090921.1, read as the reverse complement.
TGTGTGGCTGCTCTAGCGTGTCTTATCCATCAGTGTGTGGCACTCTAGCATGTCTTATCCATCAGTGTGTGGTGCTCTAGCATGTCTTGTCAATCAGTTGGTGTTGCTCTAGCGTGTCTTATCCATCAGTGTGCGATACTCTAGCATGTCTTGTCCATCAATGTGTGGTGCTCTAGCAAGTCTTGTCCATCATTGTGTGGTACTCTAGCATGTCTTGCCCATCAGTGTGTGGTGTTCCAGCAGGTCTTGTCCATCAGTGTGTGGTGCTTTAGCATGTCTTGTCCATCATTGTGTGGTGTTCTAGCATGTCTTGTCCATCAGTGGGTCGTGCTCCAGCATGTCTTGTCCATCAGTTGGTGGTTCTCTAGCGTGTCTTGTCCATCAGTCGGTGGTGCTCTATCGCTTCTTTTCCATCATGTCTGGCTGCTCTAGCATGTCTTGTACATCAGTGCATAGTGCTCTAACATGTCTTGTCCATCAGTGCTTGGTGCTGTAGCAAGTCTTGTCCATAAGTGGGTGGTGCTCTAGCGTGTCTTGTCCATCAGTTGGTGGTGCTCCAGCATATCTTGTCCATCAGTGGGTGGTGCTCTATCATTTCTTGTCCATCAGTAGGTGGCTCTCTAGCATGTCTTGTCCATCATGTTCAAGCATGGATCATATTCAAAACCCTTAGCATTGTCTACAAATGCACCACTAACAAAGCGCCCAGCTACCTCAACAACTCTATCAAAAACAAAATGGCTTGCAGATCACTGAGATCCAACAATCTGGCCCTCTTAGAAGTTCCCACATTCAAATATAGCAGAGCAGGAGGAAGTAGTTTCAAAGTTCTAGCCCCTTCGCATTGGAACGCCCTTCCACTAAGCATCAAAAAGGAGGAATCTTTACAAAACTTTAAAAAAGCTCTGAAAACCTGATTATTCAATAAATATTGAACTATCTCACCAATTGTAATCTGATTTAGGACCATATTTTCCATTGTAACGTCTGTAAAAATATTACTGTCTTGAAACTGTAACATTGTGTATTAATTGACTACCTTCTGTATCCATTCGCCGTGATACCCCAGGGTCTGGGTGAGTAACAAATGTATTAAATAAATAAAAAATAAAAATAAATGTGTGGCTGCTCCAGCATGTCTTATTCATCAGTGGGTGGTGCTCTAGCATGTCTTGTCCATCATGTGTGGCTGCTCTAACATTTCTTATCCATCAGTGTGTGGTGCTCTAGCGTGTCTTATCCATCAGTGTGTGGTGCTTTAGCATGTCCTGCCCATCAGTGTGTGGTGCTTTAGTGTGTCTTGTCCATCAGTGGCTGGTGCTCCAGCATGTCTTATCCATCAGTGGGTGGTGCTCTAGCATGTCTTATCCATCAGTGTGTCGTGCTCTAGCATGCCTTGTCCATCAGTGGGTGGTGCTCTAGCATGACGTCTACATCAGTGGGTGGTGCTCCAGAATCTCTTGTCCATCAGTGTGTTGTGCTCTAGCATGTCTCCTCCATCATTGTGTGGTGCTCTAGCATGTCTTGTCCATGAGTGTGTGGGGCTCCATCATGTCTTGTCCATTAGTGGGTGATGTTCGAGCATGTCTTATCCATCAGTGAGTGGTGTAACAGCATGTCTTATCCATCAGTGGGTGGTGCTCAAGCATGCCTTGTCCATCAGTGTGTGGTGCTCCAGCATGTCTTGTCTATCATGTGTGGCTGCTCCAGCGTGTCTTGTCCATCAGTGGGTGGTGCTCTAGTGTGTCTTTTCCATCAGTGGGTGGTGCTCCAGCATGTCTTATCCATCAGTGGGTGGTGTTCTAGCGTGTCCTGTCCATCAGTGAGTGGTGCTCTAGCATGTCTTCTCCATCAGCATGTGGTGCTCCAGCATGTCTTCTCCATCAGTGTGTGGTGCTCCAGTATGTCTTGTCCATCAGTGTGTGGTGCTCTAGCATGTCTTGTCCATCAGTATGTGGTGCTCTAGCATGTCTTATCAATTAGTTGGTCGTGCTCTAACATGTCTTGTCCATCTGTGGGTGGTGCTCTAGCATGTCCTGTCCATCAGTTGGTGGTGATCCAGCATGTCTTATCTATCAGTGGGCGGTGCTCTAGCATGTTTTATTCATCAGTGTGTGGTGCTCTAGCATGTCTTGTCCATCAGTGGGTGGCTATCTAGCATTTCTTATGCATCAGTGTGTGGGGCTCTAGCATGTCTTGTCCATCATGTGTGGCTGCTCTAGCAGGTCTTATCCATCAGTGTGTGGTGCTCTAGCGTGTCTTATACATCTGTGTGTGGTGCTCTAGTGTGTCTTATCCACCAGTGTGTGGTGCTCCACCATGTCTTATCCATCAGTGTGTGGTGCTCTAGCATGTCTTGCCCATCAGTGTTTGGTGCATTAGCATGTCTTGTCCATCTTTGTGTGGTGCTCTAGCATGTCTTGTCCATCATGTGTGGCTGCTCTAGCGTGTCTAATCCATCAGTGTGTGGCACTCTAGCATGTCTTATCCATCAGTGTGTGGTGATCTAGCACGTCTTGTCAATCAGTTGGTGTTGCTCTAGCATGTCTTATCCATCAGTGTGCGATACTCTAGCATGTCTTGACCATCAATGCGTGGTGCTCTAGCAAGTCTTGTCTATCATTGTGTGGTACACTAGCATGTCTTGCCCATCAGTGTGTGGTGTTCCAGCAGGTCTTGTCCATCAGTGTGTGGTGCTTTAGCATGTCTTGTCCATCATTGTGTGGTTTTCTAGCATGTCTTGTCCATCAGTGGGTGGTGCTCCAGCATGTCTTGTCCATCATGCGTGGCTGCTCTAGCGTGTCTTATCCATCAGTGTGTGGTGCTCTAGCGTGTCTTATCCATGACTGTGTGGTGCTCCAGCATATCTTATCCATCAGTGTGTGGTGCTCTAGCGTGTCTTATCCATCTGTGTGTGCCGATCTAGTGTGTCTTATCCATCAGTGTGTGGTGCTCCGCCATGTCTTATCCATCAGTGTGTGGTGTTCTAGCATGTCTTGTCCATCAGTGTGTGGTGTTCCAGCAGGTCTTGTCCATCAGTGTGTGGTGCTTTAGCATGTCTTGTCCATCATTATGTGGTTTTCTAGCATGTCTTGTCCATCAGTGGGTGGTGCTCCAGCATGTCTTGTCCATCAGTTGGTGGTTCTCTAGCGTGTCTTGTCCATCAGTGGGTGGTGCTCCAGCTTTTCTTTTCCATCATGTCTGGCTGCTCTAGCATGTCTCGTACATCAGTGCGTAGTGCTCTAACATGTCTTGTCCATCAGTGCTTGGTGCTGTAGCAAGTCTTGTCCATCAGTGGGTGGTGCTCTAGGGTGTCTTGTCCATCGGTTGGTGGTGCTCCAGCATATCTTGTCCATCAGTGGGTGGTGCTCTACCATTTCTTGTCCATCAGTAGGTGGCTCTCTAGCATGTCTTGTCCATCATGTGTGGCTGCTCCAGCATGTCTTATTCATCAGTGGGTGGTGCTCTAGCATGTCTTGTCCATCATGGGGGGCTGCTCTAACATGTCTTATCCATCAGTGTGTGGTGCTCTAGCGTGTCTTATCCATCAGTGGGTGGTGCTTTAGCGTGTCCTGCCCATCAGTGTGTGGTTCTTTTGTGGTGCTTTAGTGTGTCTTGTCCATCAGTGGCTGGTGCTCCAGCATGTCTTATCCATCAGTGGATGGTGCTCTAGCATGTCTTATCCATCAGTGTGTCGTGCTCTAGCATGCCTTGTCCATCAGTGGGTGGTGCTCTAGCATGACTTCTACATCAGTGGGTGGTGCTCCAGAATATCTTGTCCATCAGAGTGTTGTGCTCTAGCATGTGTCCTCCATCAATGTGTGGTGCTCTAGCATGTCTTGTCCATCAGTGTGTGGGGCTCCATCATGTCTTGTACATCAGTGGGTGGTGTTCGGGCATGTATTATCCATCAGTGAGTGGTGCAACAGCATGTCTTATCCATCAGTGGGTGGTGCTCAAGCATGCCTTGTCCATCAGTGTGTGGTGCTCCAGCATGTCTTGTCCATCATGTGTGGCTGCTCCAGCGTGTCTTGTCCATCAGTGGCTGGTGCTCTAGCGTGTCTTTTACATCAGTGGGTGGTGCTCCAGCATGTCTTATCCATCAGTGGGTGGTGCTCTAGCGTGTCCTGTCCAATCAGTGAGTGGTGCACTAGCATGTCTTCTCCATCAGCGTGTGGTGCTCCAGCATGTCTTCTCCATCAGTGTGTGGTGCTCCATTATGTCTTGTCCATCAGTGTGTGGTGCTCTGGCATGTCTTGTCCATCAGTGTGTGGTGCTCTAGCATGTCTTATCAATCAGTTGGTGGTGCTCTAACATGTCTTGTCCATCAGTGGGTGGTGCTCTAGCATGTCCTGTCCATCAGTTGGTGGTGCTCCAGCATGTCTTATCTATCAGTGGGTGGTGCTCTAGCATGTTTTATTCATCAGTGTGTGGTGCTCTAGCATGTCTTGTCCATCAATGGGTGGCTATCTAGCATGTTTTATCCATCAGTGTGTGGTGCTCCAGCATGCGTTGTCCATCAGTGTATGGTGCTTTAGCATGTCTTTTCCAACATGCGTGGCTGCTCTAGCGTGTCTTATCCATCAGTGTGTGGTGCTCTAGCGTGTCTTATCCATGAGTGTGTGGTGCTCCAGCATATCTTATCCATCAGTGTGTGGTGCTCTAGCTTGTCTTATCCATCTGTGTGTGGCGATCTGGTGTGTCTTATCCATCAGTGTGTGGTGCTCTAGCATGTCTTGTCCATAAGTGTGTGGTGCTCTAGCATGTCTTGTCCATCAATGCGTGGTGCTCTAGGAAGTCTTGTCCATCATTGTGTGGTACTCCAACATGTCTTGCCCATCAGTGTGTGGTGTTCCAGCAGGTCTTGTCCATTAGTGTATGGCTCTTTAGCATGTCTTGTCCATCAGTGGGTGGTGCTCCAGCATGTCTTTTCCATCAGTTGGTGGTTCTCTAGCGTGTCTTGTCCATCAGTGGGTGGTGCTCTAGCATTTCTTTTCCATCATGTGTGGCTGCTCTAGCATGTCTTATCCATCAGTGGGTGGTGCTCCAGCATCTCTTGTCCCTCATTGTGTGGTGATCTAGCATGTCTCGTCCATCAGTGGGTGGTGCTCTTGCGTGTCTTGTCCATCAGTGGGTGGTGCTCGAGCATTTCTTGTCCATCAATAGGTGGTCCTCTAGCATGTCTTATCCATCATGTGTGGCTGCTCCAGCATGTCATATTCATCAGTGGGTGGTGCTCTAGCATGTCTTGTCCATCATGTGTGGCTGCTCTAACATGTCTTATCCATCAGTGTGTGGTGCTCTAGCGTGTCTTGTCCATCAGTGGGTGGTGCTCCAGCGTGTCTTATCCAGCAGTGGGTGGTGCTCAAGCGTGTCTTATCCATCAGTGTGTGGTGCTCTAGCAAGTCTTGTCCATCATGTGTGGTGCTCTAGCATGTCTTGTCCATCATGTGTGGCTGCTCTAGCATATCTTGTCCATCAATGTGCGGTGCACCAGCATGTATTGTCCATCAGTGTTTGGTGCCCTAGCATGTTTTATCAATCACTTGGTGGTGCTCTAGCATGTGTTATCCGTCAGTGCGTGGTGCTTTGGCATGTCTTGTCCATCAGTGCGTGGTGCTCTAGTAAGTCTTATCCATCAGTATGTGGTGCTCTAGCATGTCTTATCAATCACTTGGTGGTGCTCTAGCATGTCTTGTCCATCAGTGTGTGGTGCTCTAGCATGTCTTGTCCATCATGTGTGGCTGCTCTAGCATGTCTTATCCATCAGTGTGTGGTGCCCTAGCATGTCTTATCAATCACTTGGTGGTGCTCTAGCATGTCTTATCTGTCAGTACGTGGTGTTTTAGCCTGTCTTATCCATCATTGTGTGGTGATCTAGCATGTCTTGTCCATCAGTGGGTGGTGCTCCAGCATGTCTTGTCCATCAATTGGTGGTGCTCTAGCGTGTCTTGTCCATCAGTGGGTGGTAGCCTAGCGTGTCTTGTCCATCAGTGGGTGGTGCTCCAGCGTGTCTTATCCATCAGTGGGTGGTGCTCAAGAGTGTCTTGTCCATCATGTGTGGCTGCTCTAGCATGTCTTGTCCATCAGTGTGTGGTGCCCTTGCATGTCTTATCAATAACTTGGTGGTGCTCTAGCATGTCTTATCCGTCAGTATGTGGTGTTTTAGCGTGTCTTATCCATCAGTGTGGGGTGCTCTAGCATGTCTTATGCATCAGTGGGTGGTGCAAGAGCATGTCTTATCCATCACTTGGTGGTGCTCTAGCATGTCTTATCCGTCAGTATGTGGTGTTTTAGCCTGTCTTATCCATCAGTGTGGGGTGCTCTAGCATGTCATATGCATCAGTGGGTGGTGCAAGAGCATGTCTTATCCATCAGGGGATGGTGCTCTAGCATGTCTTGTCCATCAATGTGTGGTGCACCAGCATGTCTTGTCCATCAGTGTGTGGTGCCCTAGCATGTCTTGTCAATCACTTGGTGGTGCTCTAGCATGTCTTATCCGTCAGTGTGTGGTGTTTTAGCCTGTCTTATCCATCAGTTTGGGGTGCTCTAGCATGTCTTATCCATCAGTGGGTGGAGCAAGAGCATGTCTTGTCCATCAGTGCGTGGAGCTCTAGCAAGTCTTTTCCGTCAGTGTGTGGTGCTTTAGCATGTCTCATCCATCAGTGTGTGGTGCTCTAGCATGTCTTGTCCATCACTGGGTAGTTCTCTAGCATGTCTTATCCATCAGTGGGTGGTGCTCCAGCATCTCTTGTCCATCATTGTGTGGTGATCTAGCATGTCTCGTCCATCAGTGGGTGGTGCTCTTGCGTGTCTTGTCCATCAGTGGGTGGTGCTCGAGCATGTCTTGTCCATCAGTGGGTGGTGCTCTAGCATTTCTTGTCCATCAATAGGTGGTCCTCTAGCATGTCTTATCCATCATGTGTGGCTGCTCCAGCATGTCATATTCATCAGTGGGTGGTGCTCTAGCATGTCTTGTCCATCATGTGTGGGTGCTCTAACATGTCTTATCCATCAGTGTGTGGTGCTCTAGCGTGTCTTGTCCATAAGTGGGTGGTGCTCCAGCGTGTCTTATCCATCAGTGGGTTGTGCTCAAGCGTGTCTTATCCATCAGTGTGTGGTGCTCTAGCAAGTCTTGTCCATCATGTGTGGTGCTCTAGCATGTCTTGTTCATCTGTGTGGTGCTCTAGCAAGTCTTCTCCATCATTGTGTTGTGCACTTCCATGTCTTGTCCATCAGTTTGTGGTGCTCTAGCATGTCTTGTCCATCATGTGTAGCTGCTCTAGCATATCTTGTCCATCAATGTGCGGTGCACCAGCATGTCTTGTCCATCAGTGTTTGGTGCCCTAGCATGTCTTTTCAATCACTTGGTGGTGCTCTAGCATGTCTTATCCGTCGGTGCGTGGTGCTTTGGCATGTCTTGTCCATCAGTGCGTGGTGCTCTAGTAAGTCTTATCCATCAGTATGCGGTGCTCTAGCATGTCTTATCAATCACTTGGTGGTGCTCTAGCATGTCTTGTCCATCAGTGTGTGGTGCTCTAGCATGTCTTGTCCGTCAGTACGTGGTGTTTTAGCCTGTCTTATCCATCATTGTGTGGTGATCTAGCATGTCTTGTCCATCAGTGGGTGGTGCTCCAGCATGTCTTGTCCATCAATTGGTGGTGCTCTAGCGTGTCTTGTCCATCAGTGGGTGGTAGTCTAGCGTGTCTTGTCCATCAGTGGGTGGTGCTCCAGCGTGTCTTATCCATCAGTGGGTGGTGCTCAAGCGTGTCTTATCCATCCGTGTGTGGTGCTCTAGCATGTCTTGTCCATCATGTGTAGCTGCTCTAGCATGTCTTATCCATCAGTGTGTGGTTCTCTAGCATGTTTATCTATCAGTGTGTGGTGCTCTAGCATGTCTTGTTCATCTGTGTGGTGCTCTAGCAAGTCTTCTCCATCATTGTGTTGTGCACTTGCAGGTCTTGTCCATCAGTGTGTGGTGCTCTACCATGTCTTGTCCATCATGTGTGGCTGCTCTAGCATGTCTTGTCCATCAATGTGTGGTGCACCAGCATGTCTTGTCCATCAGTGTTTGGTGCCATAGCATGTCTTATCAATCACTTGGTGGTGCTCTAGCATGTCTTATCCGTCAGTGTGTGGTGCTCTAGCATGTCTTGTCAATCAGTGCGTGGTGCTCTAGTAAGTCTTATCCATCTTTATGCGGTGCTCTAGCATGTCTTATCAATCACTTGGTGGTGCTCTAGCATGTCTTGTCCATCAGTGTGTGGTGCTCTAGCATGTCTTGTCCATCATGTGTGGCTGCTCTAGCATGTCTTGTCCATCAGTATGTGGTGCCCTAGCATGTCTTATCAATCACTTGGTGGTGCTCTGGCATGTCTTATCCGTCAGTACGTGGTGTTTTAGCCTGACTTATCCATCAGTGTGGGGTGCTCTAGCATGTCTTATCCATCAGTGGGTGGTGCAAGAGCATGTCTTATCCATCAGTCTGTGGTGCTCTAGCATGTCTTGTCCATCAATGTGTGGTGCACAAGCATGTCTTGTCCATCAGTGTGTGGTGCCCTAGCATGTCTTGTCAATCACTTGGTGGTGCTCTAGCATGTTTTATCCGTCAGTGCGTGGTGTTTTAGCCTGTCTTATCCATCATTTTGGGGTGGTCTAGCATGTCTTATCCATCAGTGGGTGGTGCAAGAGCATGTCTTGTCCATCAGTGCGTGGAGCTCTAGCAAGTCTTTTCCATCAGTGTGTGGTGCTTTAGCATGTCTCATCCATCAGTGTGTGGTGCTCTAGCATGTCTTGTCCATCACTGGGTGGTTCTCTAGCATGTCTTATCCATCAGTGGGTGGTGCTCAAGCATCTCTTGTCCATCATTGTGTGGTGATCTAGCATGTCTTGTCCATCAGTGGGTGGTGCTCCAGCATGTCTTGTCCATCAATTGGTGGTGCTCTAGCGTGTCTTGTCCATCAGTGGGTGGTGCTCTAGCGTGTCTTGTCCATCAGTGGGTTGTGCTTCAGCATGTCTTGTACATCAGTGCATGGTGCTCTAGCATGTCTTATACATCAGTGGGTGGTGCTCCAGCATGTCTTATCAATCAGTTGATTGTGCTCTAGAATGTCTTGTCCATCAGTGTGTGGTGCTCTAGCATGTCTTGTCAATCAGTTGGTGGTGCTTTAGCATTTCTTATCCATCAGTGCGTCGTGCTCTAACATGTCTTGTCCATCCGTGCTTGGTGCTGTAGCAAGTCTTGTCCATCAGTGGGTGGTGCTCGAGCATGTCTTGGCCATCAGTGGGTGGTGCTCTAGCATTTCTTGTCCATCAGTAGGTGGTTCTCTAGCATGTCTTATCCATCATGTGTGGCTGCTCCAGCATGTCTTATTCATCAGTGGGTGGTGCTCTAGCATGTCTTGTCCATCATGTGTGGCTGCTCTAACATGTCTTATCCATCAGTGTGTGGTGCTCTAGCGTGTATTGTCCATCAGTGGGTGGTGCTCCAGCGTGTCTTATCCATCAGTGGGTGGTGCTCAAGCATGGCTTATCCATCAGTGTGTGGTGCTCTAGCAAGTCTTGTCCATCATGTGTGGCTGCTCTAGCATGTCTTATCCATCAGTGTGTGGTGCTCTAGCATGTTTATCTATGTGTGTGGTGCTCCAGCATATCTTATCCATCAGTGTGTGGTGCTCTATCATGTCTTGTTCATCTGTGTGGTGCTCTAGCAAGTCTTCTCCATCATTGTGTTGTGCACTTGCATGTCTTGTCCATCAGTGTGTGGTGCTCTAGCATGTCTTGTCCATCATGTGTGGCTGCTCTAGCATCTCTTGTCCATCAATGTGTGGTGCACCAGCATGTCCTGTCCATCAGTGGTTGGTGCCCTAGCATGTCTTATCAATCACTTGGTGGTGCTCTAGCATGTCTTATCCGTCAGTGTGTGGTGCTCTAGCATGTCTTGTCCATCAGTGCGTGGTGCTCTAGTAAGTCTTATCCATCAGTATGCAGTGCTCTAGCATGTCTTATCCATGAGTGTGTGGTGCTCCAGCATATCTTATCCATCAGTGTGTGGTGCTCTAGCTTGTCTTATCCATCTGTGTGTGGCGATCTGGTGTGTCTTATCCATCAGTGTGTGGTGCTCCACCATGTCTTATCCATCAGTGTGTGGTGCTCTAGCATGTCTTGTCCATCAGTGTGTGGTGCTCTAGCATGTCTTGTCCATCAATGCGTGGTGCTCTAGGAAGTCTTGTCCATCATTGTGTGGTACTCCAACATGTCTTGCCCATCAGTGTGTGGTGTTCCAGCAGGTCTTGTCCATCAGTGTATGGTGCTTTAGCATGTCTTGTCCATCAGTGGGTGGTGCTCCAGCATGTCTTTTCCATCAGTTGGTGGTTCTCTAGCGTGTCTTGTCCATCAGTGGGTGGTGCTCTAGCATTTCTTTTCCATCATGTGTGGCTGCTCTAGCATGTCTTATCCATCATTGGGTGGTGCTCCAGCATCTCTTGTCCCTCATTGTGTGGTGATCTAGCATGTCTCGTCCATCAGTGGGTGGTGCTCTTGCGTGTCTTGTCCATCAGTGGGTGGTGCTCGAGCATTTCTTGTCCATCAATAGGTGGTGCTCTAGCATGTCTTATCCGTCAGTGCGTGGTGTTTTAGCCTGTCCTATCCATCAGTTTGGGGTGCTCTAGCATGTCTTATCCATCAGTGGGTGGAGCAAGAGCATGTCTTGTCCATCAGTGCGTGGAGCTCTAGCAAGTCTTTTCCGTCAGTGTGTGGTGCTTTAGCATGTCTCATCCATCAGTGTGTGGTGCTCTAGCATGTCTTGTCCATCACTGGGTAGTTCTCTAGCATGTCTTATCCATCAGTGGGTGGTGCTCCAGCATCTCTTGTCCATCATTGTGTGGTGATCTAGCATGTCTCGTCCATCGGTGGGTGGTGCTCTTGCGTGTCTTGTCCATCAGTGGGTGGTGCTCGAGCATGTCTTGTCCATCAGTGGGTGGTGCTCTAGCATTTCTTGTCCATCAATAGGTGGTCCTCTAGCATGTCTTATCCATCATGTGTGGCTGCTCCAGCATGTCATATTCATCAGTGGGTGGTGCTCTAGCATGTCTTGTCCATCATGTGTGGGTGCTCTAACATGTCTTATCCATCAGTGTGTGGTGCTCTAGCGTGTCTTGTCCATAAGTGGGTGGTGCTCCAGCGTGTCTTATCCATCAGTGGGTTGTGCTCAAGCGTGTCTTATCCATCAGTGTGTGGTGCTCTAGCAAGTCTTGTCCATCATGTGTGGTGCTCTAGCATGTCTTGTTCATCTGTGTGGTGCTCTAGCAAGTCTTCTCCATCATTGTGTTGTGCACTTCCATGTCTTGTCCATCAGTTTGTGGTGCTCTAGCATGTCTTGTCCATCATGTGTAGCTGCTCTAGCATATCTTGTCCATCAATGTGCGGTGCACCAGCATGTCTTGTCCATCAGTGTTTGGTGCCCTAGCATGTCTTTTCAATCACTTGGTGGTGCTCTAGCATGTCTTATCCGTCTGTGCGTGGTGCTTTGGCATGTCTTGTCCATCAGTGCGTGGTGCTCTAGTAAGTCTTATCCATCAGTATGCGGTGCTCTAGCATGTCTTATCAATCACTTGGTGGTGCTCTAGCATGTCTTGTCCATCAGTGTGTGGTGCTCTAGCATGTCTTGTCCGTCAGTACGTGGTGTTTTAGCCTGTCTTATCCATCATTGTGTGGTGATCTAGCATGTCTTGTCCATCAGTGGGTGGTGCTCCAGCATGTCTTGTCCATCAATTGGTGGTGCTCTAGCGTGTCTTGTCCATCAGTGGGTGGTAGTCTAGCGTGTCTTGTCCATCAGTGGGTGGTGCTCCAGCGTGTCTTATCCATCAGTGGGTGGTGCTCAAGCGTGTCTTATCCATCCGTGTGTGGTGCTCTAGCATGTCTTGTCCATCATGTGTAGCTGCTCTAGCATGTCTTATCCATCAGTGTGTGGTGCTCCAGCATATCTTATCCATCAGTGTGTGGTGCTCTAGCATGTCTTGTTCATCTGTGTGGTGCTCTAGCAAGTCTTCTCCATCATTGTGTTGTGCACTTGCATGTCTTGTCCATCAGTGTGTGGTGCTCTACCATGTCTTGTCCATCATGTGTGGCTGCTCTAGCATGTCTTGTCCATCAATGTGTGGTGCACCAGCATGTCTTGTCCATCAGTGTTTGTTGCCATAGCATGTCTTATCAATCACTTGGTGGTGGTCTAGCATGTCTTATCCGTCAGTGTGTGGTGCTCTAGCATGTCTTGTCAATCAGTGCGTGGTGCTCTAGTAAGTCTTATCCATCTTTATGCGGTGCTCTAGCATGTCTTATCAATCACTTGGTGGTGCTCTAGCATGTCTTGTCCATCAGTGTGTGGTGCTCTAGCATGTCTTGTCCATCATGTGTGGCTGCTCTAGCATGTCTTGTCCATCAGTATGTGGTGCCCTAGCATGTCTTATCAATCACTTGGTGGTGCTCTGGCATGTCTTATCCGTCAGTACGTGGTGTTTTAGCCTGACTTATCCATCAGTGTGGGGTGCTCTAGCATGTCTTATCCATCAGTGGGTGGTGCAAGAGCATGTCTTATCCATCAGTCTGTGGTGCTCTAGCATGTCTTGTCCATCAATGTGTGGTGCACAAGCATGTCTTGTCCATCAGTGTGTGGTGCCCTAGCATGTCTTGTCAATCACTTGGTGGTGCTCTAGCATGTTTTATCCGTCAGTGCGTGGTGTTTTAGCCTGTCTTATCCATCATTTTGGGGTGGTCTAGCATGTCTTATCCATCAGTGGGTGGTGCAAGAGCATGTCTTGTCCATCAGTGCGTGGAGCTCTAGCAAGTCTTTTCCATCAGTGTGTGGTGCTTTAGCATGTCTCATCCATCAGTGTGTGGTGCTCTAGCATGTCTTGTCCATCACTGGGTAGTTCTCTAGCATGTCTTATCCATCAGTGGGTGGTGCTCAAGCATCTCTTGTCCATCATTGTGTGGTGATCTAGCATGTCTTGTCCATCAGTGGGTGGTGCTCCAGCATGTCTTGTCCATCAATTGGTGGTGCTCTAGCGTGTCTTGTCCATCAGTGGGTGGTGCTCTAGCGTGTCTTGTCCATCAGTGGGTTGTGCTTCAGCATGTCTTGTACATCAGTGCATGGTGCTCTAGCATGTCTTATACATCAGTGGGTGGTGCTCCAGCATGTCTTATCAATCAGTTGATTGTGCTCTAGAATGTCTAGTCCATCAGTGTGTGGTGCTCTAGCATGTCTTGTCAATCAGTTGGTGGTGCTTTAGCATTTCTTATCCATCAGTGCGTCGTGCTCTAACATGTCTTGTCCATCAGTGCTTGGTGCTGTAGCAAGTCTTGTCCATCAGTGGGTGGTGCTCGAGCATGTCTTGGCCATCAGTGGGTGGTGCTCTAGCATTTCTTGTCCATCAGTAGGTGGTTCTCTAGCATGTCTTATCCATCATGTGTGGCTGCTCCAGCATGTCTTATTCATCAGTGGGTGGTGCTCTAGCATGTCTTGTCCATCATGTGTGGCTGCTCTAACATGTCTTATCCATCAGTGTGTGGTGCTCTAGCGTGTATTGTCCATCAGTGGGTGGTGCTCAAGCATGGCTTATCCATCAGTGTGTGGTGCTCTAGCAAGTCTTGTCCATCATGTGTGGCTGCTCTAGCATGTCTTATCCATCAGTGTGTGGTGCTCTAGCATGTTTATCTATCAGTGTGTGGTGCTCCAGCATATCTTATCCATCAGTGTGTGGTGCTCTATCATGTCTTGTTCATCTGTGTGGTGCTCTAGCAAGTCTTCTCCATCATTGTGTTGTGCACTTGCATGTCTTGTCCATCAGTGTGTGGTGCTCTAGCATGTCTTGTCCATCATGTGTGGCTGCTCTAGCATGTCTTGTCCATCAATGTGTGCTGCACCAGCATGTCCTGTCCATCAGTGGTTGGTGCCCTAGCATGTCTTATCAATCACTTGGTGGTGCTCTAGCATGTCTTATCCGTCAGTGTGTGGTGCTCTAGCATGTCTTGTCCATCAGTGCGTGGTGCTCTAGTAAGTCTTATCCATCAGTATGCAGTGCTCTAGCATGTCTTATCCATGAGTGTGTGGTGCTCCAGCATATCTTATCCATCAGTGTGTGGTGCTCTAGCTTGTCTTATCCATCTGTGTGTGGCGATCTGGTGTGTCTTGTCCATCAGTGTGTGGTGCTCCACCATGTCTTATCCATCAGTGTGTGGTGCTCTAGCATGTCTTGTCCATCAGTGTGTGGTGCTCTAGCATGTCTTGTCCATCAATGCGTGGTGCTCTAGATAGTCTTGTCCATCATTGTGTGGTACTCCAACATGTCTTGCCCATCAGTGTGTGGTGTTCCAGCAGGTCTTGTCCATCAGTGTATGGTGCTTTAGCATGTCTTGTCCATCAGTGGGTGGTGCTCCAGCATGTCTTTTCCATCAGTTGGTGGTTCTCTAGCGTGTCTTGTCCATCAGTGGGTGGTGCTCTAGCATTTCTTTTCCATCATGTGTGGCTGCTCTAGCATGTCTTATCCATCAGTGGGTGGTGCTCTAGCATCTCTTGTCCCTCATTGTGTGGTGATCTAGCATGTCTCGTCCATCAGTGGGTGGTGCTCTTGCGTGTCTTGTCCATCAGTGGGTGGTGCTCGAGCATTTCTTGTCCATCAATAGGTGGTCCTCTAGCATGTCTTATCCATCATGTGTGGCTGCTCCAGCATGTCATATTCATCAGTGGGTGGTGCTCTAGCATGTCTTGTCCATCATGTGTGGCTGCTCTAACATGTCTTATCCATCAGTGTGTGGTGCTCTAGCGTGTCTTGTCCATCAGTGGGTGGTGCTCCAGCGTGTCTTATCCATCAGTGGGTGGTGCTCAAGCGTGTCTTATCCATCAGTGTGTGGTGCTCTAACAAGTCTTGTCCATCATGTGTGGTGCTCTAGCATGTCTTGTCCATCATGTGTGGCTGCTCTAGCATATCTTGTCCATCAATGTGCGGTGCACCAGCATGTCTTGTCCATCAGTGTTTGGTGCCCTAGCATGTTTTATCAATCACTTGGTGGTGCTCTAGCATGTCTTATCCGTCAGTGCGTGGTGCTTTGGCATGTCTTGTCCATCAGTGCGTGGTGCTCTAGTAAGTCTTATCCATCAGTATGTGGTGCTCTAGCATGTCTTATCAATCACTTGGTGGTGCTCTAGCATGTCTTGTCCATCAGTGTGTGGTGCTCTAGCATGTCTTGTCCATCATGTGTGGCTGCTCCAGCATGTCATATTCATCAGTGGGTGGTGCTCTAGCATGTCTTGTCCATCATGTGTGGGTGCTCTAACATGTCTTATCCATCAGTGTGTGGTGCTCTAGCGTGTCTTGTCCATCAGTGTGTGGTGCTCTAGCAAGTCTTGTCCATCATGTGTGGTGCTCTAGCATGTCTTGTTCATCTGTGTGGTGCTCTAGCAAGTCTTCTCCATCATTGTGTTGTGCACTTCCATGTCTTGTCCATCAGTTTGTGGTGCTCTAGCATGTCTTGTCCATCATGTGTAGCTGCTCTAGCATATCTTGTCCATCAATGTGCGGTGCACCAGCATGTCTTGTCCATCAGTGTTTGGTGCCCTAGCATGTCTTTTCAATCACTTGGTGGTGCTCTAGCATGTCTTATCCGTCGGTGCGTGGTGCTTTGGCATGTCTTGTCCATCAGTGCGTGGTGCTCTAGTAAGTCTTATCCATCAGTATGCGGTGCTCTAGCATGTCTTATCAATCACTTGGTGGTGCTCTAGCATGTCTTGTCCATCAGTGTGTGGTGCTCTAGCATGTCTTGTCCGTCAGTACGTGGTGTTTTAGCCTGTCTTATCCATCATTGTGTGGGGATCTAGCATGTCTTGTCCATCAGTGGGTGGTGCTCCAGCATGTCTTGTCCATCAATTGGTGGTGCTCTAGCGTGTCTTGTCCATCAGTGGGTGGTAGTCTAGCGTGTCTTGTCCATCAGTGGGTGGTGCTCCAGCGTGTCTTATCCATCAGTGGGTGGTGCTCAAGCGTGTCTTATCCATCCGTGTGTGGTGCTCTAGCATGTCTTGTCCATCATGTGTAGCTGCTCTAGCATGTCTTATCCATCAGTGTGTGGTTCTCTAGCATGTTTATCTATCAGTGTGTGGTGCTCCAGCATATCTTATCCATCAGTGTGTGGTGCTCTAGCATGTCTTGTTCATCTGTGTGGTGCTCTAGCAAGTCTTCTCCATCATTGTGTTGTGCACTTGCATGTCTTGTCCATCAGTGTGTGGTGCTCTACCATGTCTTGTCCATCATGTGTGGCTGCTCTAGCATGTCTTGTCCATCAATGTGTGGTGCACCAGCATGTCTTGTCCATCAGTGTTTGGTGCCATAGCATGTCTTATCAATCACTTGGTGGTGCTCTAGCATGTCTTATCCGTCAGTGTGTGGTGCTCTAGCATGTCTTGTCAATCAGTGCGTGGTGCTCTAGTAAGTCTTATCCATCTTTATGCGGTGCTCTAGCATGTCTTATCAATCACTTGGTGGTGCTCTAGCATGTCTTGTCCATCAGTGTGTGGTGCTCTAGCATGTCTTGTCCATCATGTGTGGCTGCTCTAGCATGTCTTGTCCATCAGTATGTGGTGCCCTAGCATGTCTTATCAATCACTTGGTGGTGCTCTGGCATGTCTTATCCGTCAGTACGTGGTGTTTTAGCCTGACTTATCCATCAGTGTGGGGTGCTCTAGCATGTCTTATCCATCAGTGGGTGGTGCAAGAGCATGTCTTATCCATCAGTCTGTGGTGCTCTAGCATGTCTTGTCCATCAATGTGTGGTGCACAAGCATGTCTTGTCCATCAGTGTGTGGTGCCCTAGCATGTCTTGTCAATCACTTGGTGGTGCTCTAGCATGTTTTATCCGTCAGTGCGTGGTGTTTTAGCCTGTCTTATCCATCATTTTGGGGTGGTCTAGCATGTCTTATCCATCAGTGGGTGGTGCAAGAGCATGTCTTGTCCATCAGTGCGTGGAGCTCTAGCAAGTCTTTTCCATCAGTGTGTGGTGCTTTAGCATGTCTCATCCATCAGTGTGTGGTGCTCTAGCATGTCTTGTCCATCACTGGGTGGTTCTCTAGCATGTCTTATCCATCAGTGGGTGGTGCTCAAGCATCTCTTGTCCATCATTGTGTGGTGATCTAGCATGTCTTGTCCATCAGTGGGTGGTGCTCCAGCATGTCTTGTCCATCAATTGGTGGTGCTCTAGCGTGTCTTGTCCATCAGTGGGTGGTGTTCTAGCGTGTCTTGTCCATCAGTGGGTTGTGCTTCAGCATGTCTTGTACATCAGTGCATGGTGCTCTAGCATGTCTTATACATCAGTGGGTGGTGCTCCAGCATGTCTTATCAATCAGTTGATTGTGCTCTAGAATGTCTTGTCCATCAGTGTGTGGTGCTCTAGCATGTCTTGTCAATCAGTTGGTGGTGCTTTAGCATTTCTTATCCATCAGTGCGTCGTGCTCTAACATGTCTTGTCCATCAGTGCTTGGTGCTGTAGCAAGTCTTGTCCATCAGTGGGTGGTGCTCGAGCATGTCTTGGCCATCAGTGGGTGGTGCTCTAGCATTTCTTGTCCATCAGTAGGTGGTTCTCTAGCATGTCTTATCCATCATGTGTGGCTGCTCCAGCATGTCTTATTCATCAGTGGGTGGTGCTCTAGCATGTCTTGTCCATCATGTGTGGCTGCTCTAACATGTCTTATCCATCAGTGTGTGGTGCTCTAGCGTGTATTGTCCATCAGTGGGTGGTGCTCAAGCATGGCTTATCCATCAGTGTGTGGTGCTCTAGCAAGTCTTGTCCATCATGTGTGGCTGCTCTAGCATGTCTTATCCATCAGTGTGTGGTGCTCTAGCATGTTTATCTATCAGTGTGTGGTGCTCCAGCATATCTTATCCATCAGTGTGTGGTGCTCTATCATGTCTTGTTCATCTGTGTGGTGCTCTAGCAAGTCTTCTCCATCATTGTGTTGTGCACTTGCATGTCTTGTCCATCAGTGTGTGGTGCTCTAGCATGTCTTGTCCATCATGTGTGGCTGCTCTAGCATGTCTTGTCCATCAATGTGTGCTGCACCAGCATGTCCTGTCCATCAGTGGTTGGTGCCCTAGCATGTCTTATCAATCACTTGGTGGTGCTCTAGCATGTCTTATCCGTCAGTGTGTGGTGCTCTAGCATGTCTTGTCCATCAGTGCGTGGTGCTCTAGTAAGTCTTATCCATCAGTATGCAGTGCTCTAGCATGTCTTATCCATGAGTGTGTGGTGCTCCAGCATATCTTATCCATCAGTGTGTGGTGCTCTAGCTTGTCTTATCCATCTGTGTGTGGCGATCTGGTGTGTCTTATCCATCAGTGTGTGGTGTTCCACCATGTCTTATCCATCAGTGTGTGGTGCTCTAGCATGTCTTGTCCATCAGTGTGTGGTGCTCTAGCATGTCTTGTCCATCAATGCGTGGTGCTCTAGGAAGTCTTGTCCATCATTGTGTGGTACTCCAACATGTCTTGCCCATCAGTGTGTGGTGTTCCAGCAGGTCTTGTCCATCAGTGTATGGTGCTTTAGCATGTCTTGTCCATCAGTGGGTGGTGCTCCAGCATGTCTTTTCCATCAGTTGGTGGTTCTCTAGCGTGTCTTGTCCATCAGTGGGTGGTGCTCTAGCATTTCTTTTCCATCATGTGTGGCTGCTCTAGCATGTCTTATCCATCAGTGGGTGGTGCTCCAGCATCTCTTGTCCCTCATTGTGTGGTGATCTAGCATGTCTCGTCCATCAGTGGGTGGTGTTCTTGCGTGTCTTGTCCATCAGTGGGTGGTGCTCGAGCATTTCTTGTCCATCAATAGGTGGTCCTCTAGCATGTCTTATCCATCATGTGTGGCTGCTCCAGCATGTCATATTCATCAGTGGGTGGTGCTCTAGCATGTCTTGTCCATCATGTGTGGCTGCTCTAACATGTCTTATCCATCAGTGTGTGGTGCTCTAGCGTGTCTTGTCCATCAGTGGGTGGTGCTCCAGCGTGTCTTATCCATCAGTGGGTGGTGCTCAAGCGTGTCTTATCCATCAGTGTGTGGTGCTCTAACAAGTCTTGTCCATCATGTGTGGTGCTCTAGCATGTCTTGTCCATCATGTGTGGCTGCTCTAGCATATCTTGTCCATCAATGTGCGGTGCACCAGCATGTCTTGTCCATCAGTGTTTGGTGCCCTAGCATGTTTTATCAATCACTTGGTGGTGCTCTAGCATGTCTTATCCGTCAGTGCGTGGTGCTTTGGCATGTCTTGTCCATCAGTGCGTGGTGCTCTAGTAAGTCTTATCCATCAGTATGTGGTGCTCTAGCATGTCTTATCAATCACTTGGTGGTGCTCTAGCATGTCTTGTCCATCAGTGTGTGGTGCTCTAGCATGTCTTGTCCATCATGTGTGGCTGCTCTAGCATGTCTTATCCATCAGTGTGTGGTGCCCTAGCATGTTTTATCAATCACTTGGTGGTGCTCTAGCATGTCTTATCCGTCAGTACGTGGTGTTTTAGCCTGTCTTATCCATCATTGTGTGGTGATCTAGCATGTCTTGTCCATCAGTGGGTGGTGCTCCAGCATGTCTTGTCCATCAATTGGTGGTGCTCTAGCGTGTCTTGTCCATCAGTGGGTGGTAGTCTAGCGTGTCTTGTCCATCAGTGGGTGGTGCTCCAGCGTGTCTTATCCATCAGTGGGTGGTGCTCAAGCGTGTCTTGTCCATCATGTGTGGCTGCTCTAGCATGTCTTGTCCATCAGTGTGTGGTGCCCTTGCATGTCTTATCAATAACTTGGTGGTGCTCTAGCATGTCTTATCCGTCAGTATGTGGTGTTTTAGCCTGTTTTATCCATCAGTGTGGGGTGCTCTAGCATGTCTTATGCATCAGTGGGTGGTGCAAGAGCATGTCTTATCCATCACTTGGTGGTGCTCTAGCATGTCTTATCCGTCAGTATGTGGTGTTTTAGCCTGTCTTATCCATCAGTGTGGGGTGCTCTAGCATGTCTTATGCATCAGTGGGTGGTGCAAGAGCATGTCTTATCCATCAGGGGATGGTGCTCTAGCATGTCTTGTCCATCAATGTGTGGTGCACCAGCATGTCTTGTCCATCAGTGTGTGGTGCCCTAGCATGTCTTGTCAATCACTTGGTGGTGCTCTAGCATGTCTTATCTGTCAGTGCGTGGTGTTTTAGCCTGTCTTATCCATCAGTTTGGGGTGCTCTAGCATGTCTTATCCATCAGTGGGTGGAGCAAGAGCATGTCTTGTCCATCAGTGCGTGGAGCTCTAGCAAGTCTTTTCCGTCAGTGTGTGGTGCTTTAGCATGTCTCATCCATCAGTGTGTGGTGCTCTAGCATGTCTTGTCCATCACTGGGTAGTTCTCTAGCATGTCTTATCCATCAGTGGGTGGTGCTCCAGCATCTCTTGTCCATCATTGTGTGGTGATCTAGCATGTCTCGTCCATCAGTGGGTGGTGCTCTTGCGTGTCTTGTCCATCAGTGGGTGGTGCTCGAGCATGTCTTGTCCATCAGTGGGTGGTGCTCTAGCATTTCTTGTCCATCAATAGGTGGTCCTCTAGCATGTCTTATCCATCATGTGTGGCTGCTCCAGCATGTCATATTCATCAGTGGGTGGTGCTCTAGCATGTCTTGTCCATCATGTGTGGGTGCTCTAACATGTCTTATCCATCAGTGTGTGGTGCTCTAGCGTGTCTTGTCCATAAGTGGGTGGTGCTCCAGCGTGTCTTATCCATCAGTGGGTTGTGCTCAAGCGTGTCTTATCCATCAGTGTGTGGTGCTCTAGCAAGTCTTGTCCATCATGTGTGGTGCTCTAGCATGTCTTGTTCATCTGTGTGGTGCTCTAGCAAGTCTTCTCCATCATTGTGTTGTGCACTTGCATGTCTTGTCCATCAGTTTGTGGTGCTCTAGCATGTCTTGTCCATCATGTGTAGCTGCTCTAGCATATCTTGTCCATCAATGTGCGGTGCACCAGCATGTCTTGTCCATCAGTGTTTGGTGCCCTAGCATGTCTTATCAATCACTTGGTGGTGCTCTAGCATGTCTTATCCGTCGGTGCGTGGTGCTTTGGCATGTCTTGTCCATCAGTGCGTGGTGCTCTAGTAAGTCTTATCCATCAGTATGCGGTGCTCTAGCAGGTCTTATCAATCACTTGGTGGTGCTCTAGCATGTCTTGTCCATCAGTGTGTAGTGCTCTAGCATGTCTTGTCCATCATGTGTGCCTGCTCTAGCATGTCTTGTCCATCAGTGTGTGGTGCCCTAGCATGTCTTATCAATCACTTGGTGGTGCTCTAGCATGTCTTTTCCGTCAGTACGTGGTGTTTTAGCCTGTCTTATCCATCATTGTGTGGTGATCTAGCATGTCTTGTCCATCAGTGGGTGGTGCTCCAGCATGTCTTGTCCATCAATTGGTGGTGCTCTAGCGTGTCTTGTCCATCAATGGGTGGTAGTCTAGCGTGTCTTGTCCATCAGTGGGTGGTGCTCCAGCGTGTCTTATCCATCAGTGGGTGGTGCTCAAGCGTGTCTTATCCATCCGTGTGTGGTGCTCTAGCATGTCTTGTCCATCATGTGTAGCTGCTCTAGCATGTCTTATCCATCAGTGTGTGGTTCTCTAGCATGTTTATCTATCAGTGTGTGGTGCTCCAGCATATCTTATCCATCAGTATGTGGTGCTTTAGCATGTCTTGTTCATCTGTGTGGTGCTCTAGCAAGTCTTCTCCATCATTGTGTTGTGCATTGCATGTCTTGTCCATCAGTGTGTGGTGCTCTACCATGTCTTGTCCATCATGTGTGGCTGCTCTAGCATGTCTTGTCCATCAATGTGTGGTGCACCAGCATGTCTTGTCCATCAGTGCGTGGTGCTCTAGTAAGTCTTATCCATCAGTATGCGGTGCTCTAGCATGTCTTATCAATCACTTGGTGGTGGTCTAGCATGTCTTGTCCATCAGTGTGTGGTGCTCTAGCATGTCTTGTCCATCATGTGTGGCTGCTCTAGCATGTCTTGTCCATCAGTGTGTGGTGCCCTAGCATGTCTTATCAATCACTTGATGGTGCTCTAGCATGTCTTTTCCGTCAGTATGTGGTGTTTTAGCCTGTCTTATCCATCATTGTGTGGTGATCTAGCATGTCTTGTCCATCAGTGGGTGGTGCTCCAGCATGTCTTGTCCATCAATTGGTGGTGCTCTAGCGTGTCTTGTCCATCAGTGGGTGGTAGTCTAGCGTGTCTTGTCCATCAGTGGGTGGTGCTCCAGCGTGTCTTATCCATCAGTGGGTGGTGCTCAAGCGTGTCTTATCCATCCGTGTGTGGTACTCTAGCATGTCTTGTCCATCATGTGTAGCTGCTCTAGCATGTCTTATCCATCAGTGTGTGGTTCTCTAGCATGTTTATCTATCAGTGTGTGGTGCTCCAGCATATCTTATCCATCAGTGTGTGGTGCTCTAGCATGTCTTGTTCATCTGTGTGGTGCTCTAGCAAGTCTTCTCCATCATTGTGTTGTGCACTTGCATGTCTTGTCCATCAGTGTATGGTGCTCTACCATGTCTTGTCTATCATGTGTGGCTGCTCTAGCATGTCTTGTCCATCAATGTGTGGTGCACCAGCATGTCTTGTCCATCAGTGTTTGGTGCCATAGCATGTCTTATCAATCACTTGGTGGTGCTCTAGCATGTCTTATCCATCAGTGTGTGGTGCTCTAGCATGTCTTGTCAATCAGTGCGTGGTGCTCTAGTAAGTCTTATCCATCTTTATGCGGTGCTCTAGCATGTCTTATCAATCACTTGGTGGTGCTCTAGCATGTCTTGTCCATCAGTGTGTGGTGCTCTAGCATGTCTTGTCCATCATGTGTGGCTGCTCTAGCATGTCTTGTCCATCAGTATGTGGTGCCCTAGCATGTCTTATCAATCACTTGGTGGTGCTCTGGCATGTCTTATCCGTCAGTACGTGGTGTTTTAGCCTGACTTATCCATCAGTGTGGGGTGCTCTAGCATGTCTTATCCATCAGTGGGTGGTGCAAGAGCATGTCTTATCCATCAGTCTGTGGTGCTCTAGCATGTCTTGTCCATCAATGTGTGGTGCACGAGCATGTCTTGTCCATCAGTGTGTGGTGCCCTAGCATGTCTTGTCAATCACTTGGTGGTGCTCTAGCATGTTTTATCCGTCAGTGCGTGGTGTTTTAGCCTGTCTTATCCATCATTTTGGGGTGGTCTAGCATGTCTTATCCATCAGTGGGTGGTGCAAGAGCATGTCTTGTCCATCAGTGCGTGGAGCTCTAGCAAGTCTTTTCCATCAGTGTGTGGTGCTTTAGCATGTCTCATCCATCAGTGTGTGGTGCTCTAGCATGTCTTGTCCATCACTGGGTGGTTCTCTAGCATGTCTTATCCATCAGTGGGTGGTGCTCAAGCATCTCTTGTCCATCATTGTGTGGTGATCTAGCATGTCTTGTCCATCAGTGGGTGGTGCTCCAGCATGTCTTGTCCATCAATTGGTGGTGCTCTAGCGTGTCTTGTCCATCAGTGGGTGGTGCTCTAGCGTGTCTTGTCCATCAGTGGGTTGTGCTTCAGCATGTCTTGTACATCAGTGCATGGTGCTCTAGCATGTCTTATACATCAGTGGGTGGTGCTCCAGCATGTCTTATCAATCAGTTGGTTGTGCTCTAGAATGTCTTGTCCATCAGTGTGTGGTGCTCTAGCATGTCTTGTCAATCAGTTGGTGGTGCTTTAGCATTTATTATCCATCAGTGCGTCGTGCTCTAACATGTCTTGTCCATCAGTGCTTGGTGCTGTAGCAAGTCTTGTCCATCAGTGGGTGGTGCTCGAGCATGTCTTGGCCATCAGTGGGTGGTGCTCTAGCATTTCTTGTCCATCAGTAGGTGGTTCTCTAGCATGTCTTATCCATCATGTGTGGCTGCTCCAGCATGTCTTATTCATCAGTGGGTGGTGCTCTAGCATGTCTTGTCCATCATGTGTGGCTGCTCTAACATGTCTTATCCATCAGTGTGTGGTGCTCTAGCGTGTATTGTCCATCAGTGGGTGGTGCTCCAGCGTGTCTTATCCATCAGTGGGTGGTGCTCAAGCATGGCTTATCCATCAGTGTGTGGTGCTCTAGCAAGTCTTGTCCATCATGTGTGGCTGCTCTAGCATGTTTATCTATCAGTGTGTGGTGCTCCAGCATATCTTATCCATCAGTGTGTGGTGCTCTATCATGTCTTGTTCATCTGTGTGGTGCTCTAGCAAGTCTTCTCCATCATTGTGTTGTGCACTTGCATGTCTTGTCCATCAGTGTGTGGTGCTCTAGCATGTCTTGTCCATCATGTGTGGCTGCTCTAGCATGTCTTGTCCATCAATGTGTGGTGCACCAGCATGTCCTGTCCATCAGTGGTTGATGCCCTAGCATGTCTTATCAATCACTTGGTGGTGCTCTAGCATGTCTTATCCGTCAGTGCGTGGTGCTCTAGCATGTCTTGTCCATCAGTGCGTGGTGCTCTAGTAAGTCTTATCCATCAGTATGCAGTGCTCTAGCATGTCTTATCAATCACTCGGTGGTGCCTAGCATGTCTTGTCCATCAGTGTGTGGTGCTCAAGCATGTCTTGTCCATCATATGTGGCTGCTCTAGCATGTCTTGTCCATCAGTGTGTGGTGCCCTAGCATGTCTTATCAATCACTTGGTGGTGCTCTAGCATGTCTTATCCGTCAGTACATGGTGTTTTAGCCTGTCTTATCCCTCAGTGTGGGGTGTTCTAGCATGTCTCATCCATCAGTGGGTGGTGCAAGAGCATGTCTTGTCCATCAGTGGGTGGTGCACCAGCATGTCTTGTCCATCAGTGTGTAGTGCCCTAGCATGTCTTGTCAATCACTTGGTGGTGCTCTAGCATGTCTTATCCGTCAGTGCGTGGTGTTTTTTCCTGTCTTATCCATCAGTTTGGGGTGCTCTAGCATGTCTTATCCATCAGTGGGTGGTGCAAGAGCATGTCTTGTCCATCAGTGCGTGGATCTCCAGCAAGTCTTTTCCAGTAGTGTGTGGTGCTTTAGCATGTCTCACCCATCAGTGTGTGGTGCCCTAGCATGCCTTGTCCATCACTGGGTGGTTCTCTAGCATGTCTTATCCATCAGTGGGTGGTGCTCTAGCGTGTCTTGTCCATCAGTGGGTGGTGCTCCGGCATGTCTTATCCATCAGTGGGTGGTGTTCTAGCATGTCCTGTCCATCAGTGAGTGGTGCTCCAGCATGTCTTCTCCATCAGTGTGTGGCGCTCTAGCATTTCCTATCCATCAGTGCGTCGTGCTCTAACATGTCTTGTCCATCAGTGTGTGGTGCTCTAGCATGTCTTATCAATCAGTTGGTGGTGCTCTAACATGTCTTGTCCATCAGTGGGTGGTGCTCTAACATGTCCTGTCTATCAGTTGGTGGTGATCCAGCATGTCTTATCTATCAGTGGGTGGTGCTCTAGCATGTTTTATTCATCAGTGTGTGGTGCTCTAGCATGTCTTGTCCATCAGTGGGTGGCTATCTAGCATGTCTTATACATCAGTGTGTGGTGCTCTAGCATGTCTTGTCCATCATGTGTGGCTGCTCTAGCATGTCTTATCAATTAGTGTGTGGTGCTCTAGCGTGTCTTATTCACGAGTGTGTGGTGCTCCAGCATATCTTATCCATCAGTGTGTGGTGCTCTAGCATGTCTTATCAATCACTTGGTGGTGCTCTAGCATGTCTTATCCGTCAGTACATGGTGTTTTAGCCTGTCTTATCCCTCAGTGTGGGGTGTTCTAGCATGTCTCATCCATCAGTGGGTGGTGCAAGAGCATGTCTTGTCCATCAGTGGGTGGTGCACCAGCATGTCTTGTCCATCAGTGTGTAGTGCCCTAGCATGTCTTGTCAATCACTTGGTGGTGCTCTAGCATGTCTTATCCGTCAGTGTGTGGTGTTTTTTCCTGTCTTATCCATCAGTTTGGGGTGCTCTAGCATGTCTTATCCATCAGTGGGTGGTGCAAGAGCATGTCTTGTCCATCAGTGCGTGGATCTCCAGCAAGTCTTTTCCAGTAGTGTGTGGTGCTTTAGCATGTCTCACCCATCAGTGTGTGGTGCCCTAGCATGCCTTGTCCATCACTGGGTGGTTCTCTAGCATGTCTTATCCATCAGTGGGTGGTGCTCTAGCGTGTCTTGTCCATCAGTGGGTGGTGCTCCGGCATGTCTTATCCATCAGTGGGTGGTGTTCTAGCATGTCCTGTCCATCAGTGAGTGGTGCTCCAGCATGTCTTGTCCATCAGTGTGTGGTGCTCTAGCATGTCTTATCAATCAGTTGGTGGTGCTCTAACATGTCTTGTCCATCAGTGGGTGGTGCTCTAACATGTCCTGTCTATCAGTTGGTGGTGATCCAGCATGTCTTATCTATCAGTGGGTGGTGCTCTAGCATGTTTTATTCATCAGTGTGTGGTGCTCTAGCATGTCTTGTCCATCAGTGGGTGGCTATCTAGCATGTCTTATACATCAGTGTGTGGTGCTCTAGCATGTCTTGTCCATCATGTGTGGCTGCTCTAGCATGTCTTATCAATTAGTGTGTGGTGCTCTAGCGTGTCTTATTCACGAGTGTGTGGTGCTCCAGCATATCTTATCCATCAGTGTGTGGTGCTCTAGCATGTCTTATCAATCACTTGGTGGTGCTCTAGCATGTCTTATTCGTCAGTACATGGTGTTTTAGCCTGTCTTATCCCTCAGTGTGGGGTGTTCTAGCATGTCTCATCCATCAGTGGGTGGTGCAAGAGCATGTCTTGTCCATCAGTGGGTGGTGCACCAGCATGTCTTGTCCATCAGTGTGTAGTGCCCTAGCATGTCTTGTCAATCACTTGGTGGTGCTCTAGCATGTCTTATCCGTCAGTCCCTGGTGTTTTTTGCTGTCTTATCCATCAGTTTGGGGTGCTCTAGCATGTCTTATCCATCAGTGGGTGGTGCAAGAGCATGTCTTGTCCATCAGTGCGTGGATCTCCAGCAAGTCTTTTCCAGTAGTGTGTGGTGCTTTAGCATGTCTCACCCATCAGTGTGTGGTGCCCTAGCATGCCTTGTCCATCACTGGGTGGTTCTCTAGCATGTCTTATCCATCAGTGGGTGGTGCTCTAGCGTGTCTTGTCCATCAGTGGGTGGTGCTCCGGCATGTCTTATCCATCAGTGGGTGGTGTTCTAGCATGTCCTGTCCATCTGTGAGTGGTGCTCCAGCATGTCTTCTCCATCAGTGTGTGGCGCTCTAGCATTTCCTATCCATCAGTGCGTCGTGCTCTAACATGTCTTGTCCATCAGTGTGTGGTGCTCTAGCATGTCTTATCAATCAGTTGGTGGTGCTCTAACATGTCTTGTCCATCAGTGGGTGGTGCTCTAACATGTCCTGTCTATCAGTTGGTGGTGATCCAGCATGTCTTAACTATCAGTGGGTGGTGCTCTAGCATGTTTTATTCATCAGTGTGTGGTGCTCTAGCATGTCTTGTCCATCAGTGGGTGGCTATCTAGCATGTCTTATACATCAGTGTGTGGTGCTCTAGCATGTCTTGTCCATCATGTGTGGCTGCTCTAGCATGTCTTATCAATTAGTGTGTGGTGCTCTAGCGTGTCTTATTCAGGAGTGTGTGGTGCTCCAGCATATCTTATCCATCAGTGTGTGGTGCTCTAGCGTGTCTTATCCATCTGTGTGTGGTGCTCTAGTGTGTCTTATCCATCAGTGTGTGGTGCTCCACCGTGTCTTATCCATCAATGTGTGGTGCTCTAGCATGTCTTGTCAATCAGTTGGTGTTGCTCTAGCATGTCTTATCCATCAGTGTGTGGTGCTCTAGCATGTCTTGTCAATCAGTTGGTGTTGCTCTAGCATGTCTTATCCATCAGTATGCGATACTCTAGCATGTCTTGTCCATCAATGCGTGGTGCTCTAGCAAGCCTTGTCCATCATTGTGTGGTACTCTAGCATGTCTTGCCCATCAGTGTGTGGTGTTCCAGCAGGTCTTGTCCATCAGTGTATGTTGCTTTAGCATGTCTTGTCCATCAGTGGGTGGTGCTCCAGCATGTCTTTTCCATCAGTTGGTGGTTCTCTAGCGTGTCTTGTCCATCAGTGGGTGTTGCTCTAGCATTTCTTTTCCATCATGTGTGGCTGCTCTAGCATGTCTTATCCATCAGTGGGTGGTGCTCCAGCATCTCTTGTCCCTCATTGTGTGGTGATCTAGCATGTCTCGTCCATCAGTGGGTGGTGCTCTTGCGTGTCTTGTCCATCAGTGGGTGGTGCTCGAGCTTTTCTTGTCCATCAATAGGTGGTCCTCTAGCATGTCTTATCCATCATGTGTGGCTGCTCCAGCATGTCATATTCATCAGTGGGTGGTGCTCTAGCATGTCTTGTCCATCATGTGTGGCTGCTCTAACATGTCTTATCCATCAGTGTGTGGTGCTCTAGCGTGTCTTGTCCATCAGTGGGTGGTGCTCCAGCGTGTCTTATCCATCAGTGGGTGGTGCTCAAGCGTGTCTTATCCATCAGTGTGTGGTGCTCTAACAAGTCTTGTCCATCATGTGTGGTGCTCTAGCATGTCTTGTCCATCATGTGTGGCTGCTCTAGCATATCTTGTCCATCAATGTGCGGTGCACCAGCATGTCTTGTCCATCAGTGTTTGGTGCCCTAGCATGTTTTATCAATCACTTGGTGGTGCTCTAGCATGTCTTATCCGTCAGTGCGTGGTGCTTTGGCATGTCTTGTCCATCAGTGCGTGGTGCTCTAGTAAGTCTTATCCATCAGTATGTGGTGCTCTAGCATGTCTTATCAATCACTTGGTGGTGCTCTAGCATGTCTTGTCCATCAGTGTGTGGTGCTCTAGCATGTCTTGTCCATCATGTGTGGCTGCTCTAGCATGTCTTATTCATCAGTGTGTGGTGCCCTAGCATGTCTTATCAATCACTTGGTGGTGCTCTAGCATGTCTTATCCGTCAGTACGTGGTGTTTTAGCCTGTCTTATCCATCATTGTGTGGTGATCTAGCATGTTTTGTCCATCAGTGGGTGGTGCTCCAGCATGTCTTGTCCATCAATTGGTGGTGCTCTAGCGTGTCTTGTCCATCAGTGGGTGGTAGTCTAGCGTGTCTTGTCCATCAGTGGGTGGTGCTCCAGCGTGTCTTATCCATCAGTGGGTGGTGCTCAAGCGTGTCTTGTCCATCATGTGTGGCTGCTCTAGCATGTCTTGTCCATCAGTGTGTGGTGCCCTTGCATGTCTTATCAATAACTTGGTGGTGCTCTAGCATGTCTTATCCGTCAGTATGTGGTGTTTTAGCCTGTCTTATCCATCAGTGTGGGGTGCTCTAGCACGTCTTATGCATCAGTGGGTGGTGCAAGAGCATGTCTTATCCATCACTTGGTGGTGCTCTAGCATGTCTTATCCGTCAGTATGTGGTGTTTTAGCCTGTCTTATCCATCAGTGTGGGGTGCTCTAGCATGTCTTATGCATCAGTGGGTGGTGCAAGAGCATGTCTTATCCATCAGGGGATGGTGCTCTAGCATGTCTTGTCCATCAATGTGTGGTGCACCAGCATGTCTTGTCCATCAGTGTGTGGTGCCCTAGCATGTCTTGTCAATCACTTGGTGGTGCTCTAGCATGTCTTATCCGTCAGTGCGTGGTGTTTTAGCCTGTCTTATCCATCAGTTTGGGGTGCTCTAGCATGTCTTATCCATCAGTGGGTGGAGCAAGAGCATGTCTTGTCCATCAGTGCGTGGAGCTCTAGCAAGTCTTTTCCGTCAGTGTGTGGTGCTTTAGCATGTCTCATCCATCAGTGTGTGGTGCTCTAGCATGTCTTGTCCATCACTGGGTAGTTCTCTAGCATGTCTTATCCATCAGTGGGTGGTGCTCCAGCATCTCTTGTCCATCATTGTGTGGTGATCTAGCATGTCTCGTCCATCAGTGGGTGGTGCTCTTGCGTGTCTTGTCCATCAGTGGGTGGTGCTCGAGCATGTCTTGTCCATCAGTGGGTGGTGCTCTAGCATTTCTTGTCCATCAATAGGTGGTCCTCTAGCATGTCTTATCCATCATGTGTGGCTGCTCCAGCATGTCATATTCATCAGTGGGTGGTGCTCTAGCATGTCTTGTCCATCATGTGTGGGTGCTCTAACATGTCTTATCCATCAGTGTGTGGTGCTCTAGCGTGTCTTCTCCATAAGTGGGTGGTGCTCCAGCGTGTCTTATCCATCAGTGATTTGTGCTCAAGCGTGTCTTATCCATCAGTGTGTGGTGCTCTAGCAAGCCTTGTCCATCATGTGTGGTGCTCTAGCATGTCTTGTTCATCTGTGTGGTGCTCTAGCAAGTCTTCTCCATCATTGTGTTGTGCACTTGCATGTCTTGTCCATCAGTTTGTGGTGCTCTAGCATGTCTTGTCCATCATGTGTAGCTGCTCTAGCATATCTTGTCCATCAATGTGCGGTGCACCAGCATGTCTTGTCCATCAGTGTTTGGTGCCCTAGCATGTCTTATCAATCACTTGGTGGTGCTCTAGCATGTCTTATCCGTCGGTGCGTGGTGCTTTGGCATGTCTTGTCCATCAGTGCGTGGTGCTCTAGTAAGTCTTATCCATCAGTATGCGGTGCTCTAGCATGTCTTATCAATCACTTGGTGGTGCTCTAGCATGTCTTGTCCATCAGTGTGTGGTGCTCTAGCATGTCTTGTCCATCATGTGTGGCTGCACTAGCATGTCTTGTCCATCAGTGTGTGGTGCCCTAGCATGTCTTATCAATCACTTGGTGGTGCTCTAGCATGTCTTATCCGTCAGTACGTGGTGTTTTAGCCTGTCTTATCCATCATTGTGTGGTGATCTAGCATGTCTTGTCCATCAGTGGGTGGTGCTCCAGCATGTCTTGTCCATCAATTGGTGGTGCTCTAGCGTGTCTTGTCCATCAGTGGGTGGTAGTCTAGCGTGTCTTGTCCATCAGTGGGTGGTGCTCCAGCGTGTCTTATCCATCAGTGGGTGGTGCTCAAGCGTGTCTTATCCATCCGTGTGTGGTGCTCTAGCATGTCTTGTCCATCATGTGTAGCTGCTCTAGCATGTCTTATCCATCAGTGTGTGGTTCTCTAGCATGTTTATCTATCAGTGTGTGGTGCTCCAGCATATCTTATCCATCAGTGTGTGGTGCTCTAGCATGTCTTGTTCATCTGTGTGGTGCTCTAGCAAGTCTTCTCCATCATTGTGTTGTGCACTTGCATGTCTTGTCCATCAGTGTGTGGTGCTCTACCATGTCTTGTCCATCATGTGTGGCTGCTCTAGCATGTCTTGTCCATCAATGTGTGGTGCACCAGCATGTCTTGTCCATCAGTGTTTGGTGCCATAGCATGTCTTATCAATCACTTGGTGGTGCTCTAGCATGTCTTATCCGTCAGTGTGTGGTGCTCTAGCATGTCTTGTCAATCAGTGCGTGGTGCTCTAGTAAGTCTTATCCATCTTTATGCGGTGCTCTAGCATGTCTTATCAATCACTTGGTGGTGCTCTAGCATGTCTTGTCCATCAGTGTGTGGTGCTCTAGCATGTCTTGTCCATCAATGTTTGGTGCACGAGCATGTCTTGTCCATCAGTGTGTGGTGCCCTAGCATGTCTTGTCAATCACTTGGTGGTGCTCTAGCATGTTTTATCCGTCAGTGCGTGGTGTTTTAGCCTGTCTTATCCATCATTTTGGGGTGGTCTAGCATGTCTTGTCCATCAGTGGGTGGTGCAAGAGCATGTCTTGTCCACCAGTGCGTGGAGCTCTAGCAAGTCTTTTCCATCAGTGTGTGGTGCTTTAGCATGTCTCATCCATCAGTGTGTGGTGCTCTAGCATGTCTTGTCCATCACTGGGTGGTTCTCTAGCATGTCTTATCCATCAGTGGGTGGTGCTCAAGCATCTCTTGTCCATCATTGTGTGGTGATCTAGCATGTCTTGTCCATCAGTGGCTGGTGCTCCAGCATGTCTTGTCCCTCAATTGGTGGTGCTCTAGCGTGTCTTGTCCATCAGTGGGTGGTGCTCTAGCGTGTCTTGTCCATCAGTGGGTTGTGCTTCAGCATGTCTTGTACATCAGTGCATGGTGCTCTAGCATGTCTTATACATCAGTGGGTGGTGCTCCAGCATGTCTTATCAATCAGTTGGTTGTGCTCTAGAATGTCTTGTCCATCAGTGTGTGGTGCTCTAGCATGTCTTGTCAATCAGTTGGTGGTGCTTTAGCATTTCTTATCCATCAGTGCGTCGTGCTCTAACATGTCTTGTCCATCAGTGCTTGGTGCTGTAGCAAGTCTTGTCCATCAGTGGGTGGTGCTCTAGCATTTCTTGTCCATCAGTAGGTGGTTCTCTAGCATGTCTTATCCATCATGTGTGGCTGCTCCAGCATGTCTTATTCATCAGTGGGTGGTGCTCTAGCATGTCTTGTCCATCATGTGTGGCTGCTCTAACATGTCTTATCCATCAGTGTGTGGTGCTCTAGCGTGTATTGTCCATCAGTGGGTGGTGCTCCAGCGTGTCTTATCCATCAGTGGGTAGTGCTCAAGCATGGCTTATCCATCAGTGTGTGGTGCTCTAGCAAGTCTTGTCCATCATGTGTGGCTGCTCTAGCATGTCTTATCCATCAGTGTGTGGTGCTCTAGCATGTTTATCTATCAGTGTGTGGTGCTCCAGCATATTTTATCCATCAGTGTGTGGTGCTCTATCATGTCTTGTTCATCTGGGTGGTGCTCTAGTAAGTCTTCTCCATCATTGTGTTGTGCACTTGCATGTCTTGTCCATCAGTGTGTGGTGCTCTAGCATGTCTTGTCCATCATGTGTGGCTGCTCTAGCATGTCTTGTCCATCAATGTGTGGTGCACCAGCATGTCCTGTCCATCAGTGGTTGGTGCCCTAGCATGTCTTATCAATCACTTGGTGGTGCTCTAGCATGTCTTATCCGTCAGTGCGTGGTGCTCTAGCATGTCTTGTCCATCAGTGCGTGGTGCTCTAGTAAGTCTTATCCATCAGTATGCAGTGCTCTAGCATGTCTTATCAATCACTCGGTGGTGCCTAGCATGTCTTGTCCATCAGTGTGTGGTGCTCAAGCATGTCTTGTCCATCATATGTGGCTGCTCTAGCATGTCTTGTCCATCAGTGTGTGGTGCCCTAGCATGTCTTATCAATCACTTGGTGGTGCTCTAGCATGTCTTATCCGTCAGTACATGGTGTTTTAGCCTGTCTTATCCCTCAGTGTGGGGTGTTCTAGCATGTCTCATCCATCAGTGGGTGGTGCAAGAGCATGTCTTGTCCATCAGTGGGTGGTGCACCATCATGTCTTGTCCATCAGTGTGTAGTGCCCTAGCATGTCTTGTCAATCACTTGGTGGTGCTCTAGCATGTCTTATCCGTCAGTGCGTGGTGTTTTTTCCTGTCTTATCCATCAGTTTGGGGTGCTCTAGCATGTCTTATCCATCAGTGGGTGGTGCAAGAGCATGTCTTGTCCATCAGTGCGTGGATCTCCAGCAAGTCTTTTCCAGTAGTGTGTGGTGCTTTAGCATGTCTCACCCATCAGTGTGTGGTGCCCTAGCATGCCTTGTCCATCACTGGGTGGTTCTCTAGCATGTCTTATCCATCAGTGGGTGGTGCTCTAGCGTGTCTTGTCCATCAGTGGGTGGTGCTCCGGCATGTCTTATCCATCAGTGGGTGGTGTTCTAGCATGTCCTGTCCATCAGTGAGTGGTGCTCCAGCATGTCTTCTCCATCAGTGTGTGGCGCTCTAGCATTTCCTATCCATCAGTGCGTCGTGCTCTAACATGTCTTGTCCATCAGTGTGTGGTGCTCTAGCATGTCTTATCAATCAGTTGGTGGTGCTCTAACATGTCTTGTCCATCAGTGGGTGGTGCTCTAACATGTCCTGTCTATCAGTTGGTGGTGATCCAGCATGTCTTATCTATCAGTGGGTGGTGCTCTAGCATGTTTTATTCATCAGTGTGTGGTGCTCTAGCATGTCTTGTCCATCAGTGGGTGGCTATCTAGCATGTCTTATACATCAGTGTGTGGTGCTCTAGCATGTCTTGTCCATCATGTGTGGCTGCTCTAGCATGTCTTATCAATTAGTGTGTGGTGCTCTAGCGTGTCTTATTCACGAGTGTGTGGTGCTCCAGCATATCTTATCCATCAGTGTGTGGTGCTCTAGCATGTCTTATCAATCACTTGGTGGTGCTCTAGCATGTCTTATCCGTCAGTACATGGTGTTTTAGCCTGTCTTATCCCTCAGTGTGGGGTGTTCTAGCATGTCTCATCCATCAGTGGGTGGTGCAAGAGCATGTCTTGTCCATCAGTGGGTGGTGCACCAGCATGTCTTGTCCATCAGTGTGTAGTGCCCTAGCATGTCTTGTCAATCACTTGGTGGTGCTCTAGCATGTCTTATCCGTCAGTGCGTGGTGTTTTTTCCTGTCTTATCCATCAGTTTGGGGTGCTCTAGCATGTCTTATCCATCAGTGGGTGGTGCAAGAGCATGTCTTGTCCATCAGTGCGTGGATCTCCAGCAAGTCTTTTCCAGTAGTGTGTGGTGCTTTAGCATGTCTCACCCATCAGTGTGTGGTGCCCTAGCATGCCTTGTCCATCACTGGGTGGTTCTCTAGCATGTCTTATCCATCAGTGGGTGGTGCTCTAGCGTGTCTTGTCCATCAGTGGGTGGTGCTCCGGCATGTCTTATCCATCAGTGGGTGGTGTTCTAGCATGTCCTGTCCATCAGTGAGTGGTGCTCCAGCATGTCTTCTCCATCAGTGTGTGGCGCTCTAGCATTTCCTATCCATCAGTGCGTCGTGCTCTAACATGTCTTGTCCATCAGTGTGTGGTGCTCTAGCATGTCTTATCAATCAGTTGGTGGTGCTCTAACATGTCTTGTCCATCAGTGGGTGGTGCTCTAACATGTCCTGTCTATCAGTTGGTGGTGATCCAGCATGTCTTATCTATCAGTGGGTGGTGCTCTAGCATGTTTTATTCATCAGTGTGTGGTGCTCTAGCATGTCTTGTCCATCAGTGGGTGGCTATCTAGCATGTCTTATACATCAGTGTGTGGTGCTCTAGCATGTCTTGTCCATCATGTGTGGCTGCTCAAGCATGTCTTATCAATTAGTGTGTGGTGCTCTAGCGTGTCTTATTCACGAGTGTGTGGTGCTCCAGCATATCTTATCCATCAGTGTGTGGTGCTCTAGCGTGTCTTATCCATCTGTGTGTGGTGCTCTAGTGTGTCTTATCCATCAGTGTGTGGTGCTCCACCGTGTCTTATCCATCAGTGTGTGCGGCTCTAGCATGTCTTGTCAATCAGTTGGTGTTGCTATAGCATGTCTTATCCATCAGTGTGTGGTGCTCTAGCATGTCTTGACAATCAGTTGGTGTTGCTCTAGCCTGTCTTATCCATCAGTATGCGATACTCTAGCAGGTCTTGTCCATCAATGCGTGGTGCCCTAGCAAGCCTTGTCCATCATTGTGTGGTACTCTAGCATGTCTTGCCCATCAGTGTGTGGTGTTCCAGCATGTCCTGTCCATCAGTGTGTGGTGCTTTAGCATGTCTTGTCCATCATTGTGTGGTGTTCCAGCATGTCTTGTCCATCAGTGGATGGTGCTCCAGCATGTCTTGTCCATCAGTTGGTGGTTCTCTAGCGTGTCTTGTCCATCAGTGGGTGGTGCTCTAGCGTTTCTTTTCCATCATGTCTGGCTGCTCTAGCATGTCTTGTACATCAGTGCGTATTGCTCTAACATGTCTTGTCCATCAGTGCTTGGTGCTGTAGCAAGTCTTTTCCATCAGTGGGTGGTGCTCTAGCGTTTCTTGTCCATCAGTTGGTGGTGCTCCAGCATATCTTGTCCATCAGTGGGTGGTGCTCTATCATTTCTTGTCCATCAGTAGGGGTTCTCTAGCATGTCTTGTCCATCATGTGTGGCTGCTCCAGCATGTCTTATTCATCACTGAGTGGTGCTCTAGCATGTCTTGTCCATCATGTGTGGCTGCTCAAACATGTCTTATCCATCAGTGTGTGGTGCTCTAGCGTGTCTTATCAATCAGTCGGTGGTGCTTTAGCGTGTCCTGCCCATCAGTGTGTGGTGCTTTAGTGTGTCTTGTCCATCAGTGGCTGGTGCTCCAGCATGTCTTATCCATCAGTGGGTGGTGCTCTAGCATGTCTTATCCATCAGTGTGTCGTGCTCTAGCATGCCTTGTCCATCAGGGGGTGGTGCTCTAGCATGACTTCTACATCAGTGGATGGTGCTCCAGAATGTCTTGTCCATCAGTGTGTTGTGCTCTAGCATGTCTCCTCCATCAATGTGTGGTGCTCTAGCATGTCTTGCCCATCCGTGTGTAGGGCTCCATCATGTCTTGTCCATCAGTGGGTGATGTTCGGGCATGTCTTATCCATCAGTGAGTGGTGCAACAGCATGTCTTATCCATCAGTGGGTGGTGCTCAAGCATGCCTTGTCCATCAGTGTGTGGTGCTCCAGCATGTCTTGTCCATCATGTGTGGCTGCTCCAGCGTGTCTTGTCCATCAGTGGGTGGTTCTCTAGCGTGTCTTTTCCATCAGTGGGTGGTGCTCCAGCATGTCTTATCCATCAGTGGGTGGTGTTCTAGCGTGTCCTGTCCATCAGTGAGTGATGCTCTAGCATGTCTTCTCCATCAGCGTGTGGTGCTCCAGCATGTCTTCTCCATCAGTGTGTGGTGCTCCAGTATGTCTTGTCCATCAGTGTGTGGTGCTCTAGCATGTCTTGTCCATCAGTGTGTGGTGCTGTAGCATGTCTTATCAATCAGTTGGTGGTGCTCTAACATGTCTTGTCCATCAGTGGGTAGTGCTCTAGCATGTCCTGTCCATCAGTTGGTGGTGATCCAGCATGTCCTGTCCATCAGTGAGTGGTGCTCTAGGATGTCTTCTCCATCAGCGTGTGGTGCTCCAGCATGTCTTCTCCATCAGTGTGTGGTGCTCCAGTATGTCTTGTCCATCAGTGTGTGGTGCTCTAGCATGTCTTGTCCATCAGTGTGTGGTGCTGTAGCATGTCTTATCAATCAGTTGGTGGTGCTCTAACATGTCTTGTCCATCAGTGGGTAGTGCTCTAGCATGTCCTGTCCATCAGTGGGTGGTGCTCCAGCGTGTCTTATCCATCAGTGGGTGGTGCTCAAGCATGGCTTATCCATCAGTGTGTGGTGCTCTAGCAAGTCTTGTCCATCATGTGTGGCTGCTCTAGCATGTCTTATCCATCAGTGGGTGGTGCTCTAGCATGTTTATCTATCAGTGTGTGGTGCTCCAGCATATCTTATCCATCAGTGTGTGGTGCTCTATCATGTCTTGTTCATCTGTGTGGTGCTCTAGCAAGTCTTCTCCATCATTGTGTTGTGCACTTGCATGTCTTGTCCATCAGTGTGTGGTGCTCTAGCATGTCTTGTCCATCATGTGTGGCTGCTCTAGCATGTCTTGTCCGTCAATGTGTGGTGCACCAGCATGTCCTGTCCATCAGTGGTTGGTGCCCTAGCATGTCTTATCAATCACTTGGTGGTGCTCTAGCATGTCTTATCCGTCAGTGCGTGGTGCTCTAGCATGTCTTGTCCATCAGTGCGTGGTGCTCTAGTAAGTCTTATCCATCAGTATGCAGTGCTCTAGCATGTCTTATCAATCACTCGGTGGTGCCTAGCATGTCTTGTCCATCAGTGTGTGGTGCTCAAGCATGTCTTGTCCATCATATGTGGCTGCTCTAGCATGTCTTGTCCATCAGTGTGTGGTGCCCTAGCATGTCTTATCAATCACTTGGTGGTGGTCTAGCATGTCTTATCCGTCAGTACATGGTGTTTTAGCCTGTCTTATCCCTCAGTGTGGGGTGTTCTAGCATGTCTCATCCATCAGTGGGTGGTGCAAGAGCATGTCTTGTCCATCAGTGGGTCGTGCACCAGCATGTCTTGTCCATCAGTGTGTAGTGCCCTAGCATGTCTTGTCAATCACTTGGTGGTGCTCTAGCATGTCTTATCCGTCAGTGCGTGGTGTTTTTTCCTGTCTTATCCATAAGTTTGGGGTGCTCTAGCATGTCTTATCCTTCAGTGGGTGGTGCAAGAGCATGTCTTGTCCATCAGTGCGTGGATCTCCAGCAAGTCTTTTCCAGTAGTGTGTGGTGCTTTAGCATGTCTCACCCATCAGTGTGTGGTGCCCTAGCATGCCTTGTCCATCACTGGGTGGTTCTCTAGCATGTCTTATCCATCAGTGGGTGGTGCTCTAGCGTGTCTTGTCCATCAGTGGGTGGTGCTCCGGCATGTCTTATCCATCAGTGGGTGGTGTTCTAGCATGTCCTGTCCATCAGTGAGTGGTGCTCCAGCATGTCTTCTCCATCAGTGTG
This sequence comes from Ambystoma mexicanum, assembly GCF_040938575.1. Taxonomy (NCBI): domain Eukaryota; kingdom Metazoa; phylum Chordata; class Amphibia; order Caudata; family Ambystomatidae; genus Ambystoma; species Ambystoma mexicanum. The sequence continues at coordinate 227,771,027 of NC_090921.1, read as the reverse complement.
TGGCGCTCTAGCATTTCCTATCCATCAGTGCGTCGTGCTCTAACATGTCTTGTCCATCAGTGTGTGGTGCTCTAGCATGTCTTATCAATCAGTGGGTGGTGCTCTAGCATGTTTTATTCATCAGTGTGTGGTGCTCTAGCATGTCTTGTCCATCAGTGGGTGGCTATCTAGCATGTCTTATACATCAGTGTGTGGTGCTCTAGCATGTCTTGTCCATCATGTGTGGCTGCTCTAGCATGTCTTATCAATTAGTGAGTGGTGCTCCAGCATGTCTTCTCCATCAGTGTGTGGCGCTCTAGCATTTCCTATCCATCAGTGCGTCGTGCTCTAACATGTCTTGTCCATCAGTGTGTGGTGCTCTAGCATGTCTTATCAATCAGTTGGTGGTGCTCTAACATGTCTTGTCCATCAGTGGGTGGTGCTCTAACATGTCCTGTCTATCAGTTGGTGGTGATCCAGCATGTCTTATTTATCAGTGGGTGGTGCTCTAGCATGTTTTATTCATCAGTGTGTGGTGCTCTAGCATGTCTTGTCCATCAGTGGGTGGCTATCTAGCATGTCTTATACATCAGTGTGTGGTGCTCTAGCATGTCTTGTCCATCATGTGTGGCTGCTCTAGCATGTCTTATCAATTAGTGTGTGGTGCTCTAGCGTGTCTTATTCACGAGTGTGTGGTGCTCCAGCATATCTTATCCATCAGTGTGTGGTGCTCTAGCGTGTCTTATCCATCTGTGTGTGGTGCTCTAGTGTGTCTTATCCATCAGTGTGTGGTGCTCCACCGTGTCTTATCCATCAGTGTGTGGGGCTCTAGCATGTCTTGTCAATCAGTTGGTGTTGCTATAGCATGTCTTATCCATCAGTGTGTGGTGCTCTAGCATGTCTTGTCAATCAGTTGGTGTTGCTCTAGCATGTCTTATCCATCAGTATGCGATACTCTAGCATGTCTTGTCCATCAATGCGTGGTGCTCTAGCAAGCCTTGTCCATCATTGTGTGGTACTCTAGCATGTCTTGCCCATCAGTGTGTGGTGTTCCAGCATGTCCTGTCCATCAGTGTGTGGTGCTTTAGCATGTCTTGTCCATCATTGTGTGGTGTTCCAGCATGTCTTGTCCATCAGTGGATGGTGCTCCAGCATGTCTTGTCCATCAGTTGGTGGTTCTCTAGCGTGTCTTGTCCATCAGTGGGTGGTGCTCTAGCGTTTCTTTTCCATCATGTCTGGCTGCTCTAGCATGTCTTGTACATCAGTGCGTATTGCTCTAACATGTCTTGTCCATCAGTGCTTGGTGCTGTAGCAAGTCTTTTCCATCAGTGGGTGGTGTTCTAGCGTTTCTTGTCCATCAGTTGGTGGTGCTCCAGCATATCTTGTCCATCAGTGGGTGGTGCTCTATCATTTCTTGTCCATCAGTAGGGGTTCTCTAGCATGTCTTGTCCATCATGTGTGGCTGCTCCAGCATGTCTTATTCATCACTGAGTGGTGCTCTAGCATGTCTTGTCCATCATGTGTGGCTGCTCAAACATGTCTTATCCATCAGTGTGTGGTGCTCTAGCGTGTCTTATCAATCAGTCGGTGGTGCTTTAGCGTGTCCTGCCCATCAGTGTGTGGTGCTTTAGTGTGTCTTGTCCATCAGTGGCTGGTGCTCCAGCATGTCTTATCCATCAGTGGGTGGTGCTCTAGCATGTCTTATCCATCAGTGTGTCGTGCTCTAGCATGCCTTGTCCATCAGGGGGTGGTGCTCTAGCATGACTTCTACATCAGTGGATGGTGCTCCAGAATGTCTTGTCCATCAGTGTGTTGTGCTCTAGCATGTCTCCTCCATCAATGTGTGGTGCTCTAGCATGTCTTGCCCATCCGTGTGTAGGGCTCCATCATGTCTTGTCCATCAGTGGGTGATGTTCGGGCATGTCTTATCCATCAGTGAGTGGTGCAACAGCATGTCTTATCCATCAGTGGGTGGTGCTCAAGCATGCCTTGTCCATCAGTGTGTGGTGCTCCAGCATGTCTTGTCCATCATGTGTGGCTGCTCCAGCGTGTCTTGTCCATCAGTGGGTGGTTCTCTAGCGTGTCTTTTCCATCAGTGGGTGGTGCTCCAGCATGTCTTATCCATCAGTGGGTGGTGTTCTAGCGTGTCCTGTCCATCAGTGAGTGATGCTCTAGCATGTCTTCTCCATCAGCGTGTGGTGCTCCAGCATGTCTTCTCCATCAGTGTGTGGTGCTCCAGTATGTCTTGTCCATCAGTGTGTGGTGCTCTAGCATGTCTTGTCCATCAGCGTGTGGTGCTGTAGCATGTCTTATCAATCAGTTGGTGGTGCTCTACCATGTCTTGTCCATCAGTGGGTAGTGCTCTAGCATGTCCTGTCCATCAGTTGGTGGTGATCCAGCATGTCTTATCAATCAGTTGGTGGTGCTCTAACATGTCTTGTCCATCAGTGGGTAGTGCTCTAGCATGTCCTGTCCATCAGTGGGTGGTGCTCCAGCGTGTCTTATCCATCAGTGGGTGGTGCTCAAGCATGGCTTATCCATCAGTGTGTGGTGCTCTAGCAAGTCTTGTCCATCATGTGTGGCTGCTCTAGCATGTTTTATCCATCAGTGTGTGGTGCTCTAGCATGTTTATCTATCAGTGTGTGGTGCTCCAGCATATCTTATCCATCAGTGTGTGGTGCTCTATCATGTCTTGTTCATCTGTGTGGTGCTCTAGCAAGTCTTCTCCATCATTGTGTTGTGCACTTGCATGTCTTGTCCATCAGTGTGTGGTGCTCTAGCATGTCTTGTCCATCATGTGTGGCTGCTCTAGCATGTCTTGTCCGTCAATGTGTGGTGCACCAGCATGTCCTGTCCATCAGTGGTTGGTGCCCTAGCATGTCTTATCAATCACTTGGTGGTGCTCTAGCATGTCTTATCCGTCAGTGCGTGGTGCTCTAGCATGTCTTGTCCATCAGTGCGTGGTGCTCTAGTAAGTCTTATCCATCAGTATGCAGTGCTCTAGCATGTCTTATCAATCACTCGGTGGTGCATAGCATGTCTTGTCCATCAGTGTGTGGTGCTCAAGCATGTCTTGTCCATCATATGTGGCTGCTCTAGCATGTCTTGTCCATCAGTGTGTGGTGCCCTAGCATGTCTTATCAATCACTTGGTGGTGCTCTAGCATGTCTTATCCGTCAGTACATGGTGTTTTAGCCTGTCTTATCCCTCAGTGTGGGGTGTTCTAGCATGTCTCATCCATCAGTGGGTGGTGCAAGAGCATGTCTTGTCCATCAGTGGGTGGTGCACCAGCATGTCTTGTCCATCAGTGTGTAGTGCCCTAGCATGTCTTGTCAATCACTTGGTGGTGCTCTAGCATGTCTTATCCGTCAGTGCGTGGTGTTTTTTCCTGTCTTATCCATAAGTTTGGGGTGCTCTAGCATGTCTTATCCATCAGTGGGTGGTGCAAGAGCATGTCTTGTCCATCAGTGCGTGGATCTCCAGCAAGTCTTTTCCAGTAGTGTGTGGTGCTTTAGCATGTCTCACCCATCAGTGTGTGGTGCCCTAGCATGCCTTGTCCATCACTGGGTGGTTCTCTAGCATGTCTTATCCATCAGTGGGTGGTGCTCTAGCGTGTCTTGTCCATCAGTGGGTGGTGCTCCGGCATGTCTTATCCATCAGTGGGTGGTGTTCTAGCATGTCCTGTCCATCAGTGAGTGGTGCTCCAGCATGTCTTCTCCATCAGTGTGTGGCGCTCTAGCATTTCCTATCCATCAGTGCGTCGTACTCTAACATGTCTTGTCCATCAGTGTGTGGTGCTCTAGCATGTCTTATCAATCAGTTGGTGGTGCTCTAACATGTCTTGTCCATCAGTGGGTGGTGCTCTAACATGTCCTGTCTATCAGTGGGTGGATATCTAGCATGTCTTATACATCAGTGTGTGGTGCTCTAGCATGTCTTGTCCATCATGTGTGGCTGCTCTAGCATGTCTTATCAATTAGTGGGTGGTGCTCCGGCATGTCTTATCCATCAGTGGGTGGTGTTCTAGCATGTCCTGTCCATCAGTGAGTGGTGCTCCAGCATGTCTTCTCCATCAGTGTGTGGCGCTCTAGCATTTCCTATCCATCAGTGCGTCGTGCTCTAACATGTCTTGTCCATCAGTGTGTGGTGCTCTAGCATGTCTTATCAATCAGTGGGTGGTGCTCTAGCATGTTTTATTCATCAGTGTGTGGTGCTCTAGCATGTCTTGTCCATCAGTGGGTGGCTATCTAGCATGTCTTATACATCAGTGTGTGGTGCTCTAGCATGTCTTGTCCATCATGTGTGGCTGCTCTAGCATGTCTTATCAATTAGTGAGTGGTGCTCCAGCATGTCTTCTCCATCAGTGTGTGGCGCGCTAGCATTTCCTATCCATTAGTGCGTCGTGCTCTAACATGTCTTGTCCATCAGTGTGTGGTGCTCTAGCATGTCTTATCAATCAGTTGGTGGTGCTCTAACATGTCTTGTCCATCAGTGGGTGGTGCTCTAACATGTCCTGTCTATCAGTTGGTGGTGATCCAGCATGTCTTATCTATCAGTGGGTGGTGCTCTAGCATGTTTTATTCATCAGTGTGTGGTGCTCTAGCATGTCTTGTCCATCAGTGGGTGGCTATCTAGCATGTCTTATACATCAGTGTGTGGTGCTCTAGCATGTCTTGTCCATCATGTGTTGCTGCTCTAGCATGTCTTATCAATTAGTGTGTGGTGCTCTAGCGTGTCTTATTCACGAGTGTGTGGTGCTCCAGCATATCTTATCCATCAGTGTGTGGTGCTCTAGCGTGTCTTATCCATCTGTGTGTGGTGCTCTAGTGTGTCTTATCCATCAGTGTGTGGTGCTCCACCGTGTCTTATCCATCAGTGTGTGGGGCTCTAGCATGTCTTGTCAATCAGTTGGTGTTGCTATAGCATGTCTTATCCATCAGTGTGTGGTGCTCTAGCATGTCTTGTCAATCAGTTGGTGTTGCTCTAGCATGTCTTATCCATCAGTATGCAATACTCTAGCATGTCTTGTCCATCAATGCGTGGTGCTCTAGCAAGCCTTGTCCATCATTGTGTGGTACTCTAGCATGTCTTGCCCATCAGTGTGTGGTGTTCCAGCATGTCCTGTCCATCAGTGTGTGGTGCTTTAGCATGTCTTGTCCATCATTGTGTGGTGTTCCAGCATGTCTTGTCCATCAGTGGATGGTGCTCCAGCATGTCTTGTCCATCAGTTGGTGGTTCTCTAGCGTGTCTTGTCCATCAGTGGGTGGTGCTCTAGCGTTTCTTTTCCATCATGTCTGGCTGCTCTAGCATGTCTTGTACATCAGTGCGTATTGCTCTAACATGTCTTGTCAATCAGTGCTTGGTGCTGTAGCAAGTCTTTTCCATCAGTGGGTGGTGCTCTAGCGTTTCTTGTCCATCAGTTGGTGGTGCTCCAGCATATCTTGTCCATCAGTGGGTGGTGCTCTATCATTTCTTGTCCATCAGTAGGGGTTCTCTAGCATGTCTTGTCCATCATGTGTGGCTGCTCCAGCATGTCTTATTCATCACTGAGTGGTGCTCTAGCATGTCTTGTCCATCATGTGTGGCTGCTCAAACATGTCTTATCCATCAGTGTGTGGTGCTCTAGCGTGTCTTATCAATCAGTCGGTGGTGCTTTAGCGTGTCCTGCCCATCAGTGTGTGGTGCTTTAGTGTGTCTTGTCCATCAGTGGCTGGTGCTCCAGCATGTCTTATCCATCAGTGGGTGGTGCTCTAGCATGTCTTATCCATCAGTGTGTCGTGCTCTAGCATGCCTTGTCCATCAGGGGGTGGTGCTCTAGCATGACTTCTACATCAGTGGATGGTGCTCCAGAATGTCTTGTCCATCAGTGTGTTGTGCTCTAGCATGTCTCCTCCATCAATGTGTGGTGCTCTAGCATGTCTTGCCCATCCGTGTGTAGGGCTCCATCATGTCTTGTCCATCAGTGGGTGATGTTCGGGCATGTCTTATCCATCAGTGAGTGGTGCAACAGCATGTCTTATCCATCAGTGGGTGGTGCTCAAGCATGCCTTGTCCATCAGTGTGTGGTGCTCCAGCATGTCTTGTCCATCATGTGTGGCTGCTCCAGCGTGTCTTGTCCATCAGTGGGTGGTTCTCTAGCGTGTCTTTTCAATCAGTGGGTGGTGCTCCAGCATGTCTTATCCATCAGTGGGTGGTGTTCTAGCGTGTCCTGTCCATCAGTGAGTGATGCTCTAGCATGTCTTCTCCATCAGCGTGTGGTGCTCCAGCATGTCTTCTCCATCAGTGTGTGGTGCTCCAGTATGTCTTGTCCATCAGTGTGTGGTGCTCTAGCATGTCTTGTCCATCAGTGTGTGGTGCTGTAGCATGTCTTATCAATCAGTTGGTGGTGCTCTAACATGTCTTGTCCATCAGTGGGTAGTGCTCTAGCATGTCCTGTCCATCAGTTGGTGGTGATCCAGCATGTCCTGTCCATCAGTGAGTGGTGCTCTAGGATGTCTTCTCCATCAGCGTGTGGTGCTCCAGCATGTCTTCTCCATCAGTGTGTGGTGCTCCAGTATGTCTTGTCCATCAGTGTGTGGTGCTCTAGCATGTCTTGTCCATCAGTGTGTGGTGCTGTAGCATGTCTTATCAATCAGTTGGTGGTGCTCTAACATGTCTTGTCCATCAGTGGGTAGTGCTCTAGCATGTCCTGTCCATCAGTGGGTGGTGCTCCAGCGTGTCTTATCCATCAGTGGGTGGTGCTCAAGCATGGCTTATCCATCAGTGTGTGGTGCTCTAGCAAGTCTTGTCCATCATGTGTGGCTGCTCTAGCATGTCTTATCCATCAGTGTGTGGTGCTCTAGCATGTTTATCTATCAGTGTGTGGTGCTCCAGCATATCTTATCCATCAGTGTGTGGTGCTCTATCATGTCTTGTTCATCTGTGTGGTGCTCTAGCAAGTCTTCTCCATCATTGTGTTGTGCACTTGCATGTCGTGTCCATCAGTGTGTGGTGCTCTAGCATGTCTTGTCCATCATGTGTCGCTGCTCTAGTATGTCTTGTCCGTCACTGTGTGGTGCACCAGCATGTCCTGTCCATCAGTGGTTGGTGCCCTAGCATGTCTTATCAATCACTTGGTGGTGCTCTAGCATGTCTTATCCGTCAGTGCGTGGTGCTCTAGCATGTCTTGTCCATCAGTGCGTGGTGCTCTAGTAAGTCTTATCCATCAGTATGCAGTGCTCTAGCATGTCTTATCAATCTAGCATCAGTGGGTGGTGCTCTAACATGTCCTGTCTATCAGTGGGTGGATATCTAGCATGTCTTATACATCAGTGTGTGGTGCTCTAGCATGTCTTGTCCATCATGTGTGGCTGCTCTAGCATGTCTTATCAATTAGTGGGTGGTGCTCCGGCATGTCTTATCCATCAGTGGGTGGTGTTCTAGCATGTCCTGTCCATCAGTGAGTGGTGCTCCAGCATGTCTTCTCCATCAGTGTGTGGCGCTCTAGCATTTCCTATCCATCAGTGCGTCGTGCTCTAACATGTCTTGTCCATCAGTGTGTGGTGCTCTAGCATGTCTTATCAATCAGTGGGTGGTGCTCTAGCATGTTTTATTCATCAGTGTGTGGTGCTCTAGCATGTCTTGTCCATCAGTGGGTGGCTATCTAGCATGTCTTATACATCAGTGTGTGGTGCTCTAGCATGTCTTGTCCATCATGTGTGGCTGCTCTAGCATGTCTTATCAATTAGTGTGTGGTGCTCTAGCGTGTCTTATCCACGAGTGTGTGGTGCTCCAGCATATCTTATCCATCAGTGTGTGGTGCTCTAGCGTGTCTTATCCATCTGTGTGTGGTGCTCTAGTGTGTCTTATCCATCAGTGTGTGGTGCTCCACCGTGTCTTATCCATCAGTGTGTGGTGCTCTAGCATGTCTTGTCAATCAGTTGGTGTTGCTCTAGCATGTCTTATCCATCAGTGTGTGGTGCTCTAGCATGTCTTGTCAATCAGTTGGTGTTGCTCTAGCATGTCTTATCCATCAGTATGCGATACTCTAGCATGTCTTGTCCATCAATGCGTGGTGCTCTAGCAAATCTTGTCCATCATTGTGTGGTACTCTAGCATGTCTTGCCCATCAGTGTGTGGTGTTCCAGCATGTCCTGTCCATCAGTGTGTGGTGCTTTAGCATGTCTTGTCCATCATTGTGTGGTGTTCCAGCATGTCTTGTCCATCAGTGGATGGTGCTCCAGCATGTCTTGTCCATCAGTTGGTGGTTCTCTAGCGTGTCTTGTCCATCAGTGGGTGGTGCTCTAGCGTTTCTTTTCCATCATGTCTGGCTGCTCTAGCATGTCTTGTACATCAGTGCGTATTGCTCTAACATGTCTTGTCCATCAGTGCTTGGTGCTGTAGCAAGTCTTTTCCATCAGTGGGTGGTGCTCTAGCGTTTCTTGTCCATCAGTTGGTGGTGCTCCAGCATATCTTGTCCATCAGTGGGTGGTGCTCTATCATTTCTTGTCCATCAGTAGGGGTTCTCTAGCATGTCTTGTCCATCATGTATGGCTGCTCCAGCATGTCTTATTCATCACTGAGTGGTGCTCTAGCATGTCTTGTCCATCATGTGTGGCTGCTCAAACATGTCTTATCCATCAGTGTGTGGTGCTCTAGCGTGTCTTATCCATCAGTCGGTGGTGCTTTAGCGTGTCCTGCCCATCAGTGTGTGGTGCTTTAGTGTGTCTTGTCCATCAGTGGCTGGTGCTCCAGCATGTCTTATCCATCAGTGGGTGGTGCTCTAGCATGTCTTATCCATCAGTGTGTCGTGCTCTAGCATGCCTTGTCCATCAGGGGGTGGTGCTCTAGCATGACTTCTACATCAGTGGATGGTGCTCCAGAATGTCTTGTCCATCAGTGTGTTGTGCTCTAGCATGTCTCCTCCATCAATGTGTGGTGCTCTAGCATGTCTTGCCCATCCGTGTGTGGGGCTCCATCATGTCTTGTCCATCAGTGGGTGATGTTCGGGCATGTCTTATCCATCAGTGAGTGGTGCAACAGCATGTCTTATCCATCAGTGGGTGGTGCTCAAGCATGCCTTGTCCATCAGTGTGTGGTGCTCCAGCATGTCTTGTCCATCATGTGTGGCTGCTCCAGCGTGTCTTTTCCATCAGTGGGTGGTTCTCTAGCGTGTCTTTTCCATCAGTGGGTGGTGCTCCAGCATGTCTTATCCATCAGTGGGTGGTGTTCTAGCGTGTCCTGTCCATCAGTGAGTGGTGCTCTAGCATGTCTTCTCCATCAGCGTGTGGTGCTCCAGCATGTCTTCTCCATCAGTGTGTGGTGCTCCAGTATGTCTTGTCCATCAGTGTGTGGTGCTCTAGCATGTCTTGTCCATCAGTGTGTGGTGCTGTAGCATGTCTTATCAATCAGTTGGTGGTGCTCTAACATGTCTTGTCCATCAGTGGGTAGTGCTCTAGCATGTCCTGTCCATCAGTTGGTGGTGATCCAGCATGTCTTATCTATCAGTGGGTGGTGCTCTAGCATGTTTTATTCATCAGTGTGTGGTGCTCTAGCATGTCTTGTCCATCAGTGGGCCGCTATCTAGCATGTCTTATCCCTCAGTGTGTGGGGCTCTAGCATGTCTTGTCCATCATGTGTGGCTGCTCTAGCATGTCTTATCCATCAGTGTGTGGTGCTCTAGCGTGTCTTATCCATCTGTGTGTGGTGCTCTAGTGTGTCTCATCCATCAGTGTGTGGTGCTCCACTGTGTCTTATCCATCAGTGTGTGGTGCTCTAGCATGTCTTGTCCATCAGTGTTTGGTGCATTAGCATGTCTTGTCCATCTTTGTGTGGTACTCTAGCATGTCTTGTCCATCATGTGTGGCTGCTCTAGCGTGTCTTATCCATCAGTGTGTGGCACTCTAGCATGTCTTATCCATCAGTGTGTGGTGCTCTAGCATGTCTTGTCAATCAGTTGGTGTTGCTCTAGCGTGTCTTATCCATCAGTGTGCGATACTCTAGCATGTCTTGTCCATCAATGTGTGGTGCTCTAGCAAGTCTTGTCCATCATTGTGTGGTACTCTAGCATGTCTTGCCCATCAGTGTGTGGTGTTCCAGCAGGTCTTGTCCATCAGTGTGTGGTGCTTTAGCATGTCTTGTCCATCATTGTGTGGTGTTCTAGCATGTCTTGTCCATCAGTGGGTCGTGCTCCATCATGTCTTGTCCATCAGTTGGTGGTTCTCTAGCGTGTCTTGTCCATCAGTCGGTGGTGCTCTATCGCTTCTTTTCCATCATGTCTGGCTGCTCTAGCATGTCTTGTACATCAGTGCATAGTGCTCTAACATGTCTTGTCCATCAGTGCTTGGTGCTGTAGCAAGTCTTGTCCAAAAGTGGGTGGTGCTCTAGCGTGTCTTGTCCATCAGTTGGTGGTGCTCCAGCATATCTTGTCCATCAGTGGGTGGTGCTCTATCATTTCTTGTCCATCAGTAGGTGGCTCTCTAGCATGTCTTGTCCATCATGTGTGGCTGCTCCAGCATGTCTTATTCATCAGTGGGTGGTGCTCTAGCATGTCTTGTCCATCATGTGTGGCTGCTCTAACATTTCTTATCCATCAGTGTGTGGTGCTCTAGCGTGTCTTATCCATCAGTGTGTGGTGCTTTAGCATGTCCTGCCCATCAGTGTGTGGTGCTTTAGTGTGTCTTGTCCATCAGTGGCTGGTGCTCCAGCATGTCTTATCCATCAGTGGGTGGTGCTCTAGCATGTCTTATCCATCAGTGTGTCGTGCTCTAGCATGCCTTGTCCATCAGTGGGTGGTGCTCTAGCATGACTTCTACATCAGTGGGTGGTGCTCCAGAATCTCTTGTCCATCAGTGTGTTGTGCTCTAGCATGTCTCCTCCATCATTGTGTGGTGCTCTAGCATGTCTTGTCCATCAGTGGGTGGGGCTCCATCATGTCTTGTCCATCAGTGGGTGATGTTCGAGCATGTCTTATCCATCAGTGAGTGGTGTAACAGCATGTCTTATCCATCAGTGGGTGGTGCTCAAGCATGCCTTGTCCATCAGTGTGTGGTGCTCCAGCATGTCTTGTCTATCATGTGTGGCTGCTCCAGCGTGTCTTGTCCATCAGTGGGTGGTGCTCTAGTGTGTCTTTTCCATCAGTGGGTGGTGCTCCAGCATGTCTTATCCATCAGTGGGTGGTGTTCTAGCGTGTCCTGTCCATCAGTGAGAGGTGCTCTAGCATGTCTTCTCCATCAGCATGTGGTGCTCCAGCATGTCTTCTCCATCAGTGTGTGGTGCTCCAGTATGTCTTGTCCATCAGTGTGTGGTGCTCTAGCATGTCTTGTCCATCAGTATGTGGTGCTCTAGCATGTCTTATCAATTAGTTGGTCGTGCTCTAACATGTCTTGTCCATCAGTGGGTGGTGCTCTAGCATGTCCTGTCCATCAGTTGGTGGTGATCCAGCATGTCTTATCTATCAGTGGGTGGTGCTCTAGCATGTTTTATTCATCAGTGTGTGGTGCTCTAGCATGTCTTGTCCATCAGTGGGTGGCTATCTAGCATTTCTTATGCATCAGTGTGTGGGGCTCTAGCATGTCTTGTCCATCATGTGTGGCTGCTCTAGCAGGTCTTATCCATCAGTGTGTGGTGCTCTAGCGTGTCTTATCCATCTGTGTGTGGTGCTCTAGTGTGTCTTATCCACCAGTGTGTGGTGCTCCACCGTGTCTTATCCATCAGTGTGTGGTGCTCTACCATGTCTTGCCCATCAGTGTTTGGTGCATTAGCATGTCTTGTCCATCTTTGTGTGGTGCTCTAGCATGTCTTGTCCATCATGTGTGGCTGCTCTAGCGTGTCTAATCCATCAGTGTGTGGCACTCTAGCATGTCTTATCCATCAGTGTGTGGTGATCTAGCATGTCTTGTCAATCAGTTGGTGTTGCTCTAGCATGTCTTATCCATCAGTGTGCGATACTCTAGCATGTCTTGACCATCAATGCGTGGTGCTCTAGCAAGTCTTGTCCATCATTGTGTGGTACACTAGCATGTCTTGCCCATCAGTGTGTGGTGTTCCAGCACGTCTTGTCCATCAGTGTGTGGTGCTTTAGCATGTCTTGTCCATCATTGTGTGGTTTTCTAGCATGTCTTGTCCATCAGTGGGTGGTGCTCCAGCATGTCTTGTCCATCATGCGTGGCTGCTCTAGCGTGTCTTATCCATCAGTGTGTGGTGCTCTAGCGTGTCTTATCCATGACTGTGTGGTGCTCCAGCATATCCTATCCATCAGTGTGTGGTGCTCTAGCGTGTCTTATCCATCTGTGTGTGCCGATCTAGTGTGTCTTATCCATCAGTGTGTGGTTCTCCGCCATGTCTTATCCATCAGTGTGTGGTGCTCTAGCATGTCTTGTCCATCAGTGTGTGGTGCTCTAGCATGTCTTGTCCATCAGTGTGTGGTGCACTAGCATGTCTTGTCCATCAGTGTGTGGTGTTCCAGCAGGTCTTGTCCATCAGTGTGTGGTGCTTTAGCATGTCTTGTCCATCATTGTGTGGTTTTCTAGCATGTCTTGTCCATCAGTGGTTGGTGCTCCAGCATGTCTTGTCCATCAGTTGGTGGTTCTCAAGCGTGTCTTGTCCATCAGTGGGTGGTGCTCTAGCTTTTCTTTTCCATCATGTCTGGCTGCTCTAGCATGTCTTGTACATCAGTGCGTAGTGCTCTAACATGTCTTGTCCATCAGTGCTTGGTGCTGTAGCAAGTCTTGTCCATCAGTGGGTGGTGCTCTAGGGTGTCTTGTCCATCAGTTGGTGGTGCTCCAGCATATCTTGTCCATCAGTGGGTGGTGCTCTATCATTTCTTGTCCATCAGTAGGTGGCTCTCTAGCATGTCTTGTCCATCATGTGTGGCTGCTCCAGCATGTCTTATTCATCAGTGGGTGGTGCTCTAGCATGTCTTGTCCATCATGTGGGGCTGCTCTAACATGTCTTATCCATCAGTGTGTGGTGCTCTAGCTTGTCTTATCCATCAGTGGGTGGTGCTTTAGCGTGTCCTGCCCATCAGTGTGTGGTTCTTTTGTGGTGCTTTAGTGTGTCTTGTCCATCAGTGGCTGGTGCTCCAGCATGTCTTATCCATCAGTGGATGGTGCTCTAGCATGTCTTATCCATCAGTGTGTCGTGCTCTAGCATGCCTTGTCCATCAGTGGGTGGTGCTCTAGCATGACGTCTACATCAGTGGGTGGTGCTCCAGAATATCTTGTCCATCAGAGTGTTGTGCTCTAGCATGTCTCCTCCATCAATGTGTGGTGCTCTAGCATGTCTTGTCCATCAGTGTGTGGGGCTGCATCATGTCTTGTACATCAGTGGGTGGTGTTCGGGCATGTCTTATCCATCAGTGAGTGGTGCAACAGCATGTCTTATCCATCAGTGGGTGGTGCTCAAGCATGCCTTGTCCATCAGTGTGTGGTGCTCCAGCATGTCTTGTCCATCATGTGTGGCTGCTCCAGCGTGTCTTGTCCATCAGTGGCTGGTGCTCTAGCGTGTCTTTTACATCAGTGGGTGGTGCTCCAGCATGTCTTATCCATCAGTGGGTGGTGCTCTAGCGTGTCCTGTCCATCAGTGAGTGGTGCTCTAGCATATCTTCTCCATCAGCGTGTGGTGCTCCAGCATGTCTTCTCCATCAGTGTGTGGTGCTCCATTATGTCTTGTCCATCAGTGTGCGGTGCTCTGGCATGTCTTGTCCATCAGTGTGTGGTGCTCTAGCATGTCTTATCAATCAGTTGGTGGTGCTCTAACATGTCTTGTCCATCAGTGGGTGGTGCTCTAGCATGTCCTGTCCATCAGTTGGTGGTGCTCCAGCATGTCTTATCTATCAGTGGGTGGTGCTCTAGCATGTTTTATTCATCAGTGTGTGGTGCTCTAGCATGTCTTGTCCATCATGGGTGGCTATCTAGCATGTCTTATCCATCAGTGTGTTGTGCTCCAGCATGCGTTGTCCATCAGTGTATGGTGCTTTAGCATGTCTTTTCCATCATGCGTGGCTGCTCTAGCGTGTCTTATCCATCAGTGTGTGGTGCTCTAGCGTGTCTTATCCATGAGTGTGTGGTGCTCCAGCATATCTTATCCATCAGTGTGTGGTGCTCTGGCTTGTCTTATCCATCTGTGTGTGGCGATCTGGTGTGTCTTATTCATCAGTGTGTGGTGCTCCACCATGTCTTATCCATCAGTGTGTGGTGCTCTAGCATGTCTTGTCCATCAGTGTGTGGTGCTCTAGCATGTCTTGTCCATCAATGCGTGGTGCTCTAGGAAGTCTTGTCCATCATTGTGTGGTACTCCAACATGTCTTGCCCATCAGTGTGTGGTATTCCAGCAGGTCTTGTCCATCAGTGTATGGTGCTTTAGCATGTCTGTCCATCAGTGGGTGGTGCTCCAGCATGTCTTTTCCATCAGTTGGTGGTTCTCTAGCGTGTCTTGTCCATCAGTGGGTGGTGCTCTAGCATTTCTTTTCCATCATGTGTGGCTGCTCTAGCATGTCTTATCCATCAGTGTGTGGTGCTCTAGCATGTCTTATCCATCAGTGTGTGGTGAGGCAGCATATCATATCCATCAGTGTGTGGTGCTCTAGCATGTCTTGTCCATCAGTGTGTGGTGCTCTAGAATGTCTTGTCCATCATGTGTGCCTGCCCTAGCATGTCTTATCCATCAGTGTTTGGTGCTCTAGCATGTCTTATCCATCAGTGTGTGGTGCTCCAGCGTGTCCTATCCATAAGTGTGTGCTTCTCTAGCATGTCTTCTCCATCAGTGTGTGGTGCTCTAGCAAGTCTTGTCAACCGTGTGGTGCAGTAGCATGTCCTGTCCATCAGTGTGCGGTGCTCTGGCATGTCTAGTTCATCATGTGGGTGGTGCTCCAACATGTATTATCCATCAGTGGGTGGTGCTCTAGCATGTCTTATACATCAGTGTGCCATGCTCTAGCATGACTTGTCCATCAGTGGGTGTTGGTCTAGCATGTCGTATACATCAGTGTGTGGTGCTCTAGCATGTCTTGTCCATCAGTGTGTGGTGCTCTAGCCTGTCTTATCCATCAGTGGGTGGTGCAACAGCATATCTTATCCATCAGTGTGTGGTGCTCTAGTATGTCTTATCCGTCAGTGGGTGGTGTTCCAGCATGTCTTATCCATCAGTGGGTGGTGCAACAGCATGTCTTATCCATCAGTGGGTGGTGCTCTCTCATGTCTTGTCCATCAATGTGTGGTGCTCCAGCATGTCTTGTCCATCATGTGTGGCTGCTCCAGCGTGTCGTATCCATCAGTGGGTGGTGCTCTAGCGTGTCCTGTCCATCAGTGAGTGGTGCTCTAGCATGTCTTCTTCGTCAGCGTGTGGTGCTCCAGCATGTCTTCTCCATCAGTGTGTGGTGCTCCAGTATGTCTTGTCGATCAGTGTGTGGTGCTCTAGCATGTCTTTTCAATAAGTTGGTGGTGCTCTAGCATGTCTTGTCCATCAGTGGGTGGTGCTCTAGCATATCCTGTCTATCAGTTGGTGGTGCTCTAGCAATGTGTTATCCATCACTGGGTGGTGCTCTAGCATGTTTTATTCATCAGTGTGTGGTGCTCTAGCATGTCTTGTCCATCAGTGGATGGCTATCTAGCATGTCTTATCCATCAGTGTGTGGTGTTCCAGCATGTCATGTCCATCAAAAGCACAAATGCCATCATTAAGGAACTCGAACTCTTATGACTTCATAATGGACCAGAGAAACTTTCTCATAACCAACATTCAGAAAACTAAAAAAAACTAAAGAAAAAGAGACCAAAGAAGCGTTGTGACATAAGATTCTTGCATGGTTGCACCAGAGAACAGGCCCAGGAGGAGTCAGACTCAATGATTTAATGATCATTAAAAGGATAGAGCTGAGTGACTGATGCTCACTACCCAATAGTAATTTTATTCTAGTGGGCTGTGGGATCAACTCCTTACCCGCGTTCCTCAGACGTTGCAAATATTAGCCAAAAGGGTCCTCAAATTGTTATCTAATTCTCTGAATTCAGCTCTTGGTGCTAGTCACTTGTATGACTGTATGGTTTACCTCTGTCTATGATGATCCTATTTTGTTACTGTTGTATACATGTTTTTATATGTTTTGTCTTGTCTGCGCCCTCAAGCCCCTGGGTTAGTAGGCGTGCAATATAAATTAATAAACATAAACATAAACATACCCTGTCTATCATCTGGCCATGCAGTTTTATCAGCATTTCTATAACCTCTGTCAAGGTTCCATTCTCGTCATCATGAGAAGGTGTGAACGTGCAACATGATTCTCCAATTTTTGCACAAACACCTCCGTCCATAGCTATGATCATACCCAGGACATATCTGTTCTGGAGAGTCAGCAGTCGTATGGCTCTCAGTTCTTCTCTGATTACATTGAATCCCTGTATAGTAGTTTTAATTGTCGGCAGTAATTCCCATCTGCTGATCTAAAGCCACTTGGTATTTGCTCCAACCTGGATCCTTGGCATGAGGATCAATGTGAATACTGAAGAAGTTTGGCTGAACAGTCTGTGTTCATATTGGATAGAATCAAAAGCTTCTATTGATTTGGCTGAAAAGTAGTTCTCTCTCCTCATCCTCTTTATCAGCTCTACAGATATGTTCTTCCGCAGGTGAGCATCTGCTTTTGGGAAACTGTCAAGGTTCAAATCACTTTAAGGAATCACCAACGCAGGAACATGGACATTCACTAATGTGCAGATTCCTCCCCAATCTTTAGGCAGTCTGATATAGGCCTTGGATCCACAAGCCCAATAATGATCCATGATTACTGCTGTTCCATGTATAATTCCTAATGTATCAAAGATTCGATTGTACTTCTCACTTTCTCCAACTTTTCTTGTCCCATTCCCTCTGAAACACAACTTTGAGCTTTCTGAAGGCACTATTTGCAGGGGTCCTCCTCTGTCTTCGACCCATGTCAATAGTTTAGAAAGCCTTGGCCACAATGGTTTGTATACCTCCTGAACATTCAAAATAGTGGATTCGGGAAGATTAGTTCACATCTGACCTCTGTTCTTCCATATTCTAAAATATCGTCTGGAGATTTTACTGCAGTTTCAGTTTTTTGGTAACTTCTCTTCTGATTTCTGCTACTTTTACACCAGGTTTCTCATATCTGATTACGATACTCCTTATTTTTGCATTGTTTCTTGTTTTTATATCTTGGATATAGTCATCTTCATCTGGATCTGTCTTTTCAGTTACTCACTTAAGAGAAGCACCGCTTCCCATGAACTGGCCTCTTGTTTTGCAAAGTGCTATGTGTGAGAGACATTGTGCTGTCTTGATGTCTATTTCAATAGCTATGAAGAATTTTGATTTCCCCATACTGTATGGCAGGAGTGCACATACGTTCCCAAATGTGCTGTGCTGTCCAGATAATCATTCATTTCATAATTATCTTCATGGGTGCTTCCTTTGGTTCTCAAACTCTTCATGTAGTTTTCTATGACTATGGGCCTCATTACGACCCAGGCGGTAAGTTACCGCCTGGGCCGTGACTTTACCACCATGGCGTAAACTACGTTTACGCCATGGTGGTTGGCGGACTTACCGCCCCATTCCGAGGTCGGCGGGGCGGTAAGTCCCCAATCCCCATTTACCCTTCCCCATTCCCATTTCTGCCCCATAGGGCATAATGGGAGTGGGGAAGGCGTTAATTACGCCACCGTAAATTACGGTGGCGTAATTAACTCCATGGTCCCTTAGCGCCATGGATTTTAACACCTGCTAAAAGCAGGTGTTAAAAGCGCCATGGCGCTAAGGGACCTCGTAATTGGCGGTAAGGGGTCGGCGCAGCTAACGCTGGCGTTAACCCCTTACCGCCAGGGTCGTAATGAGGCCCTATGTCTCTAAATGCATCAACATAGATCCTTCTAGTTGGTTTAATTATAGGAACATCCGTCCGGGTTTCCTGTGTAGAAGAAAGTTCAGCAAGTCTTTTCCTCTCAGCAAGTTTTATTCTCTCAGTGGTATAAAGATGTCTCTCATAATCTTCATCTGGGATTTTCCTTTGGGACTTGTTCTGGGGTCACTTGTCACTGGACCAGGGGTGTTGGCATGTATTAATTGGGTAGGCCTAACCTCTTTTAACCCCTTACTTTGCCTGATCCTGCGACCCTGTCTCCGGCGTTTAAAAGCATTCTCTAAAACAAGTGTTGTGTGGGACTGATTACGAACAACATCCATTTTAAGCTCAGGTCTTCTGCCATCTTTTCTTGGGACAGGAATAACTATGTAGGCTCTAGTCTGCCTTTTAGTTGCCACAAGTACATCTTCCTTATGCTCAGGAAGATACACAGGAGTCTTAGATCCATTTGCACCTATGTAAAATGCAGTTCTCACAGTCAGTGAACGCAATATGAGTATAAACACAATGCAAGTGTAGATGACACAAAGGTATGTCACTTTACAACATTTACTTCTTCGACAATGTGTGAGTCCGTCCTCGTGGGCAACACAACGTTGCTGTTAAAATTCCCCATCTCGATCATTTGATGCTAAGGAAGGAAAAATGTATTTTAATTGTTCTGCATTGTAGATTTCTACTGGAAGCTGCTGTCTTGATCCAGCAACTCGTCCTCAATCAACCGTCTGCTTACTGGATTCAAAGAACGCATTTATCTGTATGTCTGGAACCAGGTTTTTAACCATTTGAGATGTAAATGTTTCTTTATTGTGAAGAAAAATGATCTCTGTAAGTCTATACAAGCTCTATCACCTAGATCACCTCCCAATCAATGCCTCGAATCTGCTTCAGTCCAGACGACATGTTGCTTCCCTGTCAGCATAAACAAAAGGTTTCTCGATCTGTCCAACGGAGGAAGGTTTCTACACCGCTCTGTGATTTCTTTCAGAATAGATACTCACTTGCATGATGATTCCCTCCAAGATTATATTTAAATTTGCAGTGTTTCTTGGATCTTTCAGAAAGGTCACCACATCAGTGCGTCTTCCAACAAGATGCGGGTATTCCTCAATTAGACGAAAGAACACCACACTGACTAGTCTATGTGCTGCGTCGGCTGATAAGGGCGTTTGAATTCTCCTCAATGTACTCAGGTAACTTCAAGAATTGTTCAGTGATGACTATAAGCAATCTTCTTATAATGTTCTCATTGTCAGGATCTCGAATGAAAGCTGGAATACGGCAAGTTCTCCCCACCAGGGAAGGATAAGAACGCAACACCAACTCAAAATACGTAAGTATGTTCCTAGAAAGGTCATCACTGGGTAACACCATAAGTAGATCCAAATATGAACTCAGTGTGGAAAGAATCGGGGTATTGTACCCTCTTCCAGTTGCTGAATGCACGATCAGAATCTGGCATACTCCTCTTCTTATCAAGGCTTTAAGTATGCCGCAGTCCAAAATCAATAAGTTACTCGGGCTTTAAGAATGCAGATCTTCCCTTAACTCTGCAACTAAGATGCACAGAGTGTCTGAATGTTTTCTTTGACCCTTTTATGAATAGTTCAAAATGGAGTGTCCAAGTCAAGCCACAGTCCAATTAAATAGGTTCTTTAATCTTTCCACTTGTCAGGTTATGCGTCCTTCTTCCTCATCATAGATCTCGTCTGCACGTGCTGTGGTTCTTCCCCGATGATTGCAGTTTCTTCGCGGAGGAGTGTTGACAGAGGAGTTTCTCCAGAGTAGATCTTTACGTAACCCAGGAATCTCCAAGCGCGCCTACCCTGCAATTTGACAGCAGATGTCGTTTCGTCCTCAACCGCAAAAAAGGACCGTTGAAACGGGGCTCGTCCCACTTTTTCCTTGTTTGGTTATGTACTAGGACCGTATCTCCGGGATATAGCTGGGAAAGACAAAATTCCTGAGGTTGAGTTGTTGAAGCATCTCCTTCTGTGTTCTGTACTGCCCTACACCCTCGTCTCTGCAACTGCCCTAAAATTACAGAAAAACTGGAAGTCATACAGTTCAAATAATTTTGCAATTCCAATCCTAGTACTTCTGATGTCGGCTGAGCTTCTAACTCTGGATGTAGGCATTAGGGGTGTTCTCATTCACTTCCTGTCTTGATTTCGTGAGGCGTAAGATGGTTGTCAGAACCTGGTTGGTTCCTCAAAGCATATAACGCCAGTGGTAGGCAATGCAACCACCTTTTTTTTCCAGAGTAAGCTTCAACTTGGCTATTCTTTCTTTTAACAGGCCATTGAGCCTCTAACAGATCTCATTATCTTGTGGATGATAAGCCGAAGAAAGCTTGTTCTTTGTACCAAGCAACAAGCGGATCTGTTCAAAAACTATATTGACAAAATGGCCATTATCCAACCTCATCACCTCACATACTCCCCATTTAGGAAACACTTCTCGCACTAAAAATGTGGCTGCACACGTAGAGTCTGGGTGTGTGCATGGACCTGCCTCTATCCATCTTGAGAAAGGACACACCACAACAAGCAAATATCTATATTCATTGCATACTTGTATCATGTCGACAAAGTCGATATGCAAGTGCTGAAAAGGGCCATTGGGTCTTGGAATGACTCCCCTAATTGTGCACAGTGTATGCCCAGCCATGAATTGTTGGCACACAATAAAGTTTACCATAAAACATGCAATATGTTCCATTAGGTTCAGTACGAACCTTTCCTCAGCAATAGTTACAGAAAGATTCTCCCTAGTTGTATGCACGGGGTAGTGTAGCTGTTCCAGAGCCACCCTTAATAAGGTTATAGGCATCACTGGTGCTGTCTTGTCACCACAATGCTTCAGAGGGGTTTAAAGAACAACCTCTTCGCCTCCATAAATTCTTTTCCTCTTGAGGTGCCTCCCCTTGGAGCTCCATTATTTGTGTTTTGAACATATGATTATATCCTTCAACTACAGTCATCATTACATTCATCCTTTCATTCACATCAAGGGTCTCAACATTCATCATTTCTATATCTGTATTTGCTATGCATTTCTCCTCAACGTCTGCTGCTTGATTTCCGCGTGGGACAAAATCTGTTCCTTTGGTTTGAGTTACGCATTTAACAACTGCTATGCCTACTGGGAATTGTAGTGCCTTTATATGCCTGTCCAATAAAACATTGTGCTGCACTGGCATGCCGTCCGCTCGGAGGTAGCCCCTTGTTTTCCAACATACTAATCCTGCATGCACCGTCGACGTCACATAGGCGGAGTCGCTGTACACTGTTACTTCCTGGTCTGCGTGATTCTCAATCGTGATTATCAATGCCAATAATTCTGCAGCCTGCACTCTGAATAATGGGATGGCAATCGAGTACTAACGAGCACCCAAAATTCCCCATTTGCCGTGTGCTTTACCACAGCGGTACCTCTATACTTTTGTCCATCATTTTGATCGATCCTTGAAGACCTGTCAATAAACACAATCTCTCCCCCTGCTAGTGTATTCTCCTTTAGTCTAGGGGTTTCATCATAGAACTCTTCATAGTTTGCGCAATCATGTATGGGCTCTCCTTCTGTTATTGTCTCAGCTATAAACATAGCTGGATTCACTATTTTACATCAGACTATTTTGATTGCTGGATTTCTTAAAACTACCTCATAGGCAGAAGCCCTTTGAGAAGTTAACGTACCTTTCGGTTTTTCTAGAATGGTAAATAATGCGTGTTCAACAAAAAACGTCATAGAGCATCCCTTCACTATGCTTGTAGCTTTTTCTATGGCAAACGCAGCGGCCACCAAACTTTGTTCACATGGAAAATTACCTCTCATTACGGGGTCTAAGATTCCACTGTAATATGCAAGGGGCGTGTACCCCAACCTGGTTCTCTGTGTGAGTACTGCTGTCATAAAAGTGCCATCTGTATGTGAGAATAACATAAAATCCTTTGCATAATTAGGGATTCCTAAAACTGGAGCTGTACAGATTGCTTTTTTCAATTTGTCAAACCCTTCCTCCATTGTCTCAGTCCACACCATTTTTTCTTGCTTTGCCTGTGCTTTCTTCAAGGCCTGTAAGAGCGAACTGGTATACGAGCTGTAGTCAAAAACCCATGCTATGACATATATACTTAGTCCCAAAAAGCTCTGCATCTGCTTTATCCTGCGTGGCTTAGCTGTATTTAAAATGGCCTCAGGTCTTTCAGGGTTGATCTTTTTTCCCTCATATGAAATCAATTGGCCTATGTACATGACTTCTTGTTGACAATATTGTAACTTTTCCTTGTCAACCTAATATCCTTTGTCAGCAAGTATAATCATCAGCTGAACAGAATCTCGTCCTTACTCTTCCTCTGTGGTGCTGCAAACTAAAATGTCATCTACATATTTTAGCACAACACTTACTAAGACAATATTGCTCAAGTCCATCTGGAGGACTCTGTTGAAAATTGATGGAGACTCACAGTACTCCTGAGGCAACTGAGTGCTTTTCAAGCGCATTTGTCTAAAAGTAAACAATGGCAAATCTTGTGAGTCTTTGTGCAATGGGATTGAGAAAAACACATTTTTCAAGTCAATCGCTGTGAAATATTGTGCATCAACAGGTATATTACATAGAATTGTAGACGGGTTTGGGACTAAAGGGAACATAACCTCTGAAATTTGGTTTATTGGCCTTAAACCTTGTATTAAATGCCACTACCCCCCTTCCTTTTTTCACTGGGTACTCTGACATATTACATGGTGACTCTGACGTCACTAAGATACCTTGGTCCATCATGGCAGAAATTGTCCTGAAAATGCCTTCATCTGCCTCTCGAGACATGGGATATTGTCGTGCTGTAGGTAAAATTGCTCCTGATTTTAATTAAATCTTCACCTCCCCAAACCCCTTTAGTAAGCCTACATCATAGGGGCCAGTGGTCCATAATGAACCTCGCACTTTCGCCCAATCTTCATCAAAATATTCAGGACGCTTCTGTGCTAACATCATTCTCTGAGGAACTTCTCACTTAATTGCCTTTACCCAATATGTAACGCTTATGTCAAATACCACATAATCATCTGATAAATTATCTCCAGACAATTCCTCATCAGTGACATCAGTCACTCTGCAGCCCTCCTCGATGGCAATTATTGTGCTCCATCGTCTACCCTTATCATCATTTGCATCAAGTAAAGCCATATTTCCTCGGACTATTGCTGCTTCTATGTTTAAGGGAAAAAATTGCCCTTCCTCTTTATCTATTGGTATCTGAGGCCTGAATAGAAACTCACCTGATATCCTCATGGTTCTACGCACTAAATCTAGTAGCCAGGTTAGCAGAATGCGTATCCCATAGTAAAAAAGACCTTGGCTTCAAGCGGTATCGCTCTTTAAGCTATCTGCCCTGTGAATGCCATGATAATTTTGCACACGTTTAAATAATTAAATTCCGGTGTTGAGCACACCATGCCTTTGTCAGTAAATGAAATGGTCATATTCAGTTTCGTCATTAAAGCTCGTCCCAGTATATTAACAGGTGTTTGCCTTGAATATAGGAAAGGCACCTTCATGTTGAATTCTCTTATAGAGACTAGTAATTCTTTGGTGAAAGGAACTCGATTTGTTGCTTCTGTAAAACCCTGAGTATTCATTGCATTGCCAGACATAAAAAATATGCACTCTCGTATACATGAGCGTGTTGCACCCGTGTCCACTAAGAATGGAAAAGCTTTGCCGCCTATATTTACATCTATCCTTGGTTCGTCATGAGGATTCGGCATTATAGATAGGACTGAACACATCAGGTCTCCCAGTGAGCTGTCCTATTGTGGGTACAGTCTCACTCCATCACTCGTGGATGGATTCCCTCCACCAACAGTGACACCTCCTATTGTACGAGCCATTGGCGGTTCTGTGTTTGTGTTCTGCTGAAGTTCCATAAGGGATTGCTGCGATTATCCTTGCGGTTGATTACCTGTAATTTGCTGTGGTTGGAAGCCTTGCTGCACTCTCAGCACTTGCTCCTGCACTGGTTGATTTTGCGCAACTCCATCCCCATTCTGCTGCAAGTATGCAGGTGGATTTGACATCCCCACTCTTAAAAACTGATCATTCTGCACCATCCCTTGGTTTCTACACATACGAGGCAAGTGCGCTGTCATTCCACATGTCCAAAATATAGGCGGTGGTCTCCCCATCTGCCCATATTGCATATTCTGATTACCATTTTGCATACTCTGAAAACCTCCCTGATTATTCTGCCAATTCCCTTGATTACCTAGCCAACCTCTTCCTCGATATCCCCTTTCTCGTGGAGCATATCCACTATTTGTCTAATCAAACTGTCTTTGTTATTCACCTGTGGCATGTTCATTGTCTGTTGTGAATTTGATCCACCTACACTAGTAAGCATTGCCCCTTCAATGGCGTACTTGGACAGTTTTTTCTGTACCAATATTGGTTCCTCGCCTTTTCGCATATCGTCTTTTTTGTGATTCTTTTCTTGCAGGAGTCTGCAATAATGTGCAATGGTTAACTGGATTTCAGACCATGGTTTGGCTTCTATACCCACTAATTTCTTGAGCTGCTTCTGTACTTGCTCTGGCAGCCCTTGGCATAATATATGATAGAATACAGGTATAGATTTCCCCCAAGCCTCGCAAGCCTCGAGTGTCCAGGCATCTTGGAAATTTTGAATGTAAACTAACGGATCATCTCCTTCCTTCATCTTTTTTGTCATTATAGCTCCCATATCTGACATGTACGGATATAGTGCTCGTAGCGCTTTCCAAACTGCTGCTCTGCAGTTATTGAATGGCGTTCCATCATGCGTCGTGTAACATATTCCCTCCGGTCATTTTTTCTAATTCATGTATACATTTTCCAGCGCCGGAAGTTAAACTTGGGAGTTTGCACCTTAAATTATCTCTGTCCATTTGAGGCCACAGTATGTAATGTGTCCTGGCCCCTCCTTTTTCTAACAAAGGAAATTGTGATGCCCCAAATTCATTCTTGTCTCTCATCATTTGTCTATCTATTGCCATGGTAATATTCCCACATCGTCGTCTACCTGACAATGATCTTAACCTGCTTACATAACCGTGGGGTTGCCCCTTATGTCGGTCTGACTGTGTCAGTGGCTCTGGTGCCTTAGACACAGGTATTTTTAAATCTGACCATCTTACTCTCTTATCCATAGGCGCTCATCCCTCTGGACCACATACATTACTTCTCTCTTCCTCCTGGAAGTTTTCCCTCTCTTTGTCTGACATTTCCTGTGCCCAACCTGTCTACCTTCTCTCTTCTTCATTTCTATTCAGAGTTAATGTGTCTAAAGACAGCTCATTATGTCTCGTACTATATGAGGCTTTCTCCGTGTCATACAACTGAGGGCTCTCGAGACAATCATTTTTTCCCTTCCCTTGTGATTCTTTCTGGGCTTGCATTTCGTGGTATACTTTAGCGAACGCTTCCCCAATACACCCCGAGTCAAACTCGTCTTCGAGATTTGTTCTAGACGTGCCTGGTAATGACTTGGATTTGGGGAAAATGTCCTCTATGTCTTCCCATGCTACCTGTGGATTGGGATTTCTTACTTCTCTTTCCAAATAATCGAGATCGCGTGCTCTCTGTCTTCTTTACCATTCCATATCCTTATCAAATTCTCTACATTTTCTTGCTTCCTTTCTCACTCTGACTTCCTCTTTCTTTTTCATATCACTTCGTTCATATGCCCTTCGTATCTCCTCATCCCTTCGTCTCTGTATTCTTTTCTCTCTTATCCTTTGTTCTTCCACTTCTATTCTTTTCCTTTCTAGTCTTTTCTGTTCATCAGCTGTTCTTTGTCTATTGTCACGTTTTCTTAGCTCTTCTGCTCTCTCCTGTTCTTTTGCTTGTTCATCTTGATATAACTGTTAACTTCTCTGTCTATATTTCCTTCTCGTTCCTTCATCTTTCAATCGTTCCTCTCTTTCTTTGTCTTTTTTCTCTTGTTTGTCTTGATCTCCCCTTTGTCTTACATCCTCGATGCCTTTACCATTGCGTTTAAGTAAAATCTGGCCTCCCATCCATTTGTTCGTAAGAGCGCTATCTCATCAGTTTTATCCTTGTGTCCCTTCTATCTCTTTATTTCTCTCGTTATCTAGAGATGTGCTTGCTTGATCACTTCTCTCCTTATCGCATCTCTCCTTGTCCCTCGGGACTTTGGAGGTTATATCTTTCTCAGTATCTTTCTCTGGGCCCTCGTCACTACTTTGCGTAGGTGACTCATATGACGGATTGCTATATCCCATTGTTGCTTTAAGTTCCCTTAATGGGTATAACCCATCGTCTTTCTTAGTTTTGTCTTATATTTCAGACAGGGCGGGCAGAGCAGAAGGCTCTTCACCCCCCTCTTTTCTTACATTGAGTATCAAATCTAAAGGAGGCTCGTCCTCCTTTTCTTGTTGATACATTTGCTAAAGCTCTAGACTCGCTAGGCACTTTTATAGCTTTTTCCCTGTGTATGCTGCTTGCAAATATGTCGTCATGTGTTGCAGAACTGCCTTCAATAATGATCCGCTTTGTGGCCATGGCATAAACATTTTATCTGCGGTTCTTTTAACCCATTCTACACTGTATTGTTTAAGCTTAAGCGCGTGTTTCATCAGCTGTTTGCAAAGATGCAGTAATGGAGGAACTCCATTCTTAACCTTTCACTTTTCTTTTTGCTAACACCCGCTTATTTTCAATCACAGATTTTTTAAATACATCTCAATCAAAATATAATTTGAGCGAGCACCAATCGTCACAAGCTCCAATCCCATCAAAACACATTTTTTACTTTAATCTTGCTAAAAAACAACCATCAAAATGCAATTTTAAAACAATTAATTTCCGTGTTTTCAACTTCGCTCTTCTTTATTACAAAATGTTTTTATTTCAGCTATGACGTCATCTCACGTCTCACTCACATAAAACAAATGGACAGACTTAACCGGTTACATCTACTATTCACAATCGTTTTGTTAAGACTCGTCTTACTCTCTAAAATCTGCTCCGATTGGAACTTAAACCAATTCCTTTATGACCATCTTTAACCGTTGCCGTTTCCTATATGTCCCACTAAGGGGCTCTGGATTAATGTTTCTGCAAACACTCTTTAAAGCTTAGGAACAGGGTGTGTTCTCTTATCGTGGTCTCACTCACGACTATTCTTGTTTATATATTGCTCAGCCACACTCAAGTTAATATCTTGTTTCCCATTACATATATATTACACTCTTACGCTTACGTTATATTTTATCCCACGTCCCTCCGTTACTCTCCGTTATTTACTATATATGTATTCCTTTACCACACTCTTTGGTTTATTTACTCACCGTTTGCATGTTTTTCTTCTTCAGACCCTCTGGATCACTGCCTTCGTTTCCGCCTCTTCGAGCTTCTTTTCGATCCGCTTCTCATAGATGTGGGAGGGGTTCCTATTTAAACTAGGGGTCTCGTCAACCATCCTTGCAAGGCTTTGGAATTTTTACTAACCACTATCTATGGGGAGAGTCATGTCCTGTCAGCCGAATGGCAAAGGTTGTGCGATATTGCAGAGACTCTAAAGTTACTTATGTCAATGGCCGATGGTTATCTTATCTAATCATCCTATCTCTGCTACCAAGTGAGCTGGGTGTTCTCTCAGACAGCCCTTTAAGATGAGTAGCTATACACTGGAGATGGATGGGGATGCAGATTTTATTCATACATCCATAATCAAAACAACACAAATAGTTCCTCTGTTTTAATGTAAAGTATCTAAAACGAGAAGTACAACGAACATCAGCAATCGCTCGATCCTCTGACTCTACCCAAAATGGTCATCATTGACGTTTGATCTGCGTCATTACCAACGTCATCTTACGTGGCAAACTACAAAAACCTAATGGAGGGTGGGATTGGGTCTAGGTGTATTTCTACGTATAGGCTCTATATCTGTATAGAGCAGTGGAGGAAGGTGATAGGATACTTAACATCAGGTGGGGCAACTAAGCCCACCACTCAAAATGGCCACTATAAACCTCACTAAATGTACGATGTCACATTGGCTGCACAAGCCATAGGACCCTTAATTACATGGTCCCCTACAATTGGTTAGCTTCTAACCCCGTCAGTACTTTTCCACCTACTTCTAGCAGCATGCAGACTGGACAACCAGGTGTGGGTGAGCTCGTTTTAGCACCAGATTCCCACCAATTAGCATATCATCTATCATCACCTCAATGGTCCAGTGTCAATTAGCGTTCGAAGTTGGCCTTGAGTGTGTACTGTGTTCTGAGAATTTGTAAGGAGTATGGGCACAGCCAGCATTCGTGCATAGGTGTGACCATCTTGCTCATCCAACTTCCCTTTATCACGTGACTGGACGCCATGAAATTGAGCCTTTTTGTGTATTTGATTTTATTCTCCAATAGTCCTCAACATCTTTTGTTTTGCTTGACCTTTCTGAACAGGAGCCTCTGTTCCTTCACGTTAATTGTGTCCAATGTCAGCCAATTCCGGTTTGATAAGACCTTGGCTCTCTTGGCTCTGTAAACTCCTTTAACTGAGATTCATGTCATGCATTCAATTTCTTTATTAACTGTGACACACTGAGAATTGAGGCCTTCTTGTATTGTCCAGCACTGCTTATGTGCATAGTGAAAACATCCATCATTTACTTCTCCATATATACCTCAAATATGTATATGTTGGCACTTGCCGTGGTCTATCTATTCAAAAGCATGTGGCTAGCTTAATGATTGTTTTGCTCCTTGCATTTCATTGCATCTGTACATGTTTAAACTAAGTATCTTCATCAGGTCTGTGGCATAGGTTTCTTCACCTTGATCCCAAGATGTCACTTATCCATGGTACTTTCTTGATGGTTTATAAATCGTCTGCATCCTCTGGTCTATTTATCTCTTCTATGGGTGTCAATTCGATTTTGGGTGACGTTACCATTCATCTTTGCCATTAAGTTTCTCTGCTTATTCAGGAATCTCGTTCAAATGGCCATCATATTGTCTTGTAATTAGGTATGATTTCCTCAATGGGTACTTTACCTCCCATATTCTCTCTGGTATAGGTATTCTTCTGGGTGCTGCACAGAGTTCACACTCTTCTCTTTACTGGTTTAACTGTTCTGTATACGTCACATACTTTGGTTCATATTTGTCAGGTAATGGAGGCAGGCAGTTGGAGTGGGGTACTTGGTTCCTCCTTTACACATCAGTGAGT
Organism: Ambystoma mexicanum; assembly: GCF_040938575.1. Lineage (NCBI taxonomy): Eukaryota > Metazoa > Chordata > Amphibia > Caudata > Ambystomatidae > Ambystoma > Ambystoma mexicanum. The sequence continues at coordinate 227,741,949 of NC_090921.1, read as the reverse complement.
GGTGCTCTAGCATGTCTTGTCCATCATGTGTGGCTGCTCCAGCATGTCCTATCCATCAGTGGGTGGTGCTCTAACGTGTCTTGTCCATCAGTGTGTGCTGCTCTAGCGTGTCTTGTCCAGAAGTGTGTGGGGCTCTAGCATGTCTTGTCCATCAGTGTCTGGTGCTCTAACATGTCTTCTCCATCAGTGGGTGGTGCTCTAGCATGTCATGTCCATCAGTGTGTGGTGCTCTAGCATGTCTTGTCCATCATGTGTGGCTGCTCCAGCATGTCGTGTCCCTCAGTGTGTGGTGCTCTAACATGTCTTGTCCATCAGTGTGTGGTGCTCTAGCATGTCTTGTACATCATGTGTGGTTGCTCCAGCGTGTCTTATCCATCAGTGTGTGGTGCTCTGGTCTTGCAAGCAGAGGGGACAGCTTAATAGATGTAACCAGGGATGGTGTCAGGGCTTTTTAATGTTTTCATTTGGAATCGGCCACGGGAGTCTGTGGGGCCCCAGCAGCTTCCCCATGTTGGCAGTCTCATGATACAAAAGCATAGTCATGTATTCAGGACATTAAACATGTGTAGCCCGCACGTTACAGGATGCCTTTGGCGGAAACAGAGAGGGTACCCCCAGCTCAGACAGATCTTCAGCCGGCATTAGATGCAACTGGCGATCATGTCCCCATCTTACGTCGGTTTCCCTGCTGAGCTGGGGGTCAAGGACGAACATGCAGGGGGAGGGGCCTACTCAGTGTACGCGGGAGGACGCTCAAGCAAGTGGGGGGGGGTAAATATCCATCAAGCATGAGCAGAGCAAGCGGCTTGAACTCCCACCAACACACCCATTGGTGGGTTCCTCCACCAGGAATATTTTTTTTAAATAAGGGGCCACCTTGTGACATTTCTCTGTACAATTTTCAGAGGAAGTTGGGTAAAAGGCCATATGATGTATAAACAAATTTGAAGAGAGCCACATCCTTCGGCCCTACCGTCCATCGTTGCTGCCTTCCTTCTTTCATGCCTTCCTCCCTTCCTTTGTTCTGCTCTCCCTCCCTTAGTTCCTTCCTCATTCCTTCCGCTTCCCGCGCTCCTTCCCTCCCCTTTTCTTTCTTTCTTTCTTTCTTTCTTTCTTTCTTTCTTTCTTTCTTTCTTTCTTTCTTTCTTTCTTTCTTTTTTCCCCATTCATCCTTGCTTCCCTCCTTCCTTCCCAAGTGCCTTGACCCCAAGTTCCACAGTCCCTTTGATTCTTGCCTATTTCCCTCCTTTCTTCATCGTTCTCTCTATCTCTTTCTCAATGCCTCCCTTTGTTCCATCCTTCATTCCTTCCACTTCCCGCCCTCCTTCCCTCCCCTTTTCTTTCTTTCTTTCTTTCTTTCTTTCTTTCTTTCTTTCTTTCTTTCTTTCTTTCTTTCTTTTTCCCATTCATCCTTGCTTCCCTGATTCCTTCTTTCTTTACTTCGTTACCCCTTCCTTTGACCCCTCTCTTCCTTTCTTCCTCCATACCGTAGCTCCTCTCTTTCTGTCTCTCCAACTCATTCTTTCCTTCTTTCTTTGTTTCTTTCTCTCTCTCGCCCCTCCTTCTTTCTTTTCTTGGTGTGTGCCTCCTTTACAGGTGAGAAGAAGTGATGAATTGGAAGTGTCTCCCAGCAGGGTAGATACATGGTAATTGGAGGCAGGCGAGGCCCCACGCGGCTGCTTGTGCTGTCCTTATACACCTCGCCAGTATTTCTGAAGGCACCACTCAGTCTCCAGCGCTGTGTTTTGAGCTGATTTTTGGAATGTGGGGCACCCCGTCAGGGCGGTATTGGAAAACCCATAGCTCCAGCTAACGGTGCTTTTGGTCACATTTTTAATTATTAGATTAGACTTTTTTTCTGCAGAATCGAAACGAGTCTGGACAATTCTTTTACATCTTTTCGTCCTTGCCGGAGCTAGGGTTTTGAAGACCATCATTCATTCAATCATTCTCAGAATTGATTGAGGAATCCCTGTACCCTGGTGTCTATGCTGCATATTGGAAAAGGGGAGTCGCTGCTCCTCTTTTGAGAAGTTGCCAGGCGGCTCTTCATTTGTTAATAATAATTAGCCCCCTATTTCTTCCATTCATGGGTTGGAGCCAGGAAATGAGAGTAACTCGCCAGTTTCCATGCTATGTTGAAATACACAGAGTGCTGTAGAAACAGCCATCTTGGGAATGTTACCTGAGCAGGTGGGTGCAGTCAAACCAGCTGGATGGATTCTGCAGATCCAATAGACCACAGGATTCTCCCTGATTGCTCGTACTCTCTGTTTGGAGTTTCAGGCCAAGCATTGACCTGGATCCAGACTCCCCCAACAGATAAGTTGCAGCTGGTACATGCGGGGAGCATTAGTCAGAGGAGGTTCTAGCCACCTGAAGGGTCCCCCCAGGACCCTAGCCTCGCCCATCTGCTCTTCCAGGTCAACAGAACGTATCTTTTATTTAGTATTGTGTGGTATGTGATAATATTACATGCTATTGGTCATTTTTTCATAGTGTGTGTTATATGGTCATAAATACATGAGTATTTATGTAAGTGTTTGTCTAAGTGTGTTCCTTCACTGTTCACTGTGTGAACTCATTGAGGACCCCATACCAGGCTCTCCCCCCTCCTGAGACTTAGCTTTGACCACTCGCCTTTCTTCCTTGAACTCGTTTGGCTACAGCTCCCAGAGTTGTCCCTGCCACCTTGAACTGGTTTGGCTACAGCTCCCAGAGTTGTCCCTGCCACTAAACTAGGTTGGCCTCCTATACATCTGTCCACCAGGACAGAGTATAGAAAATATGTCCTAACCATGGAACATGTTTAGTGTTTTGGCTTTTTCTTTTTCTTATTTTGCAATGAGTGCTATGGCACTGTATTTCAGGCAAATGCATGCTTGCTTCCCAAAAATAATCATTCCAATCAGGTGGAAGTGTGTGCAAGAGCTGGAGGTAAAGTAATTGGAGGGGAGTAGTGTAGAGTGTAGAGTAGTGAAAGCATTCCTGTGATACCGAGTGCTGGCATTGGGCCGGGTCTTCCTGGATCCAGGATTTGACAAAAAATGTCTCTCACGGTCTCGTGTCCATGTGTGGTGCGATCCCGACAAGCGCTCGGCTATCATACCGTACACTTATTGGAAACGTTACGACAACCCGCTCACAAAGGAGCCCACATCTTCATGCCGATACCATGCCCAAAAGACGAGGACCTACGAGGAACTCAAGCTTCTTTTTTTTTTAGTTACGCAATTCTCAATGCTAATCTATAGCTCCACCAAACAAACAACCCTCCTGAGGAACCATTACTAAAGTATTGGAGAAACAGGTGTTGAGGGAATATGTACATGAGGGAATTATGTACACCATGCAGCCCATCATAAAATACTAAGTGCGGCTCCCAAGGATATATACACTAATTAAGGACTCCATTTGTGGAAACCACACAACTTTACATCAAGGACCTTAAGGAGCAACAAGAAAGTAAAAATCCCTTACTGTGAAAATCACAGTAAGGCATACTAACATTAAAAGGACCTTAAGGATCAACAAGAAAGTAAAAATCCCTTACTGTGAAAATAACAGTGAGGCAAACTAACACTAAGGAAATTATCATCTTTAAACAAAGTGGCAAAAATTCACCACAAGATCTCAACAAGGATCTCAAGGACCTAAATAATGCCCACACTGTGCAAATAACACTAAGGGCAACCAAACCTGAGCTCGCTGTGAGGATTGCGTTCAAGCTGCAATTGTCATTTTATTTTCTCCATGTGTGGGGCGTTCGCTGTGGAGCCGGGATCAGGGGCAAGCCCCCCCACAAGAAGACTCGAGGGCCTGAGGAGAAGCTGTGTGGAATCCCTTGTTAATAGTGTACTCTGCAGGACACATTGAAGTATGTCTTTTTAGGTTTCAATGGTGTGCCCATTTTATACTTTGCAGACACCATTATAAGAACTGGGCTAATTTCCAGGTGTTCATGATTAATCTTCTTAGGGGCTGATAGGCAAATGTTTATGGAGGTTAGGGGAATTAAAGTAATGCTCCCTTCCTTCCCCTCCAAGTGGCAGGTGGGATCCCCCAGTAACAAGATCAATTTCCAGCACTGGTGATGCTGCCGCCCCCCCCCATTGTACTTGGGGTCGGTGGGGAACTCAGTGTTTGACTGGATGATGGAACCCTCTGAGGACAGTGTAAGTCATTCTCCACCGGGCCGTCTCACAAATGCAAGTCATTGTACAGTGGCCAGGCTCATCACCTGTCTCCAGTGGGCAGGCAGCCTCACCAGTGCAAGTCATTCTCCACTGGGTAACCTTACCAGTGTAAGTAATTCTCCACCGGGCAGCCTCACCAGTGTAAGTCATTCTCCACTGGGCAGCCTCACCAGTGTAAGTCATTCTCCACCGGGCAGCCTCACCAGTGTAAGTCATTGTCCACCGGGCCGTCTCACCAATGCAAGTCATTCTCCACTGGGCAGCCTCACCAGTGTAAGTCATGCTCCACTGGGCAGCCTCACCAGTGTAAGTCATTCTCCACCAGGCCGTCTCACCAATGCAAGTCATTGTACATTGGCCAGGATCATCAGCTGTCTCCAGTGGGCAGGCAGCCTCACCAGTGCAAGTCATTCTCCACTGGCAGCCTCACCAGTGTAAGTCATTCTCCACGGGGCCGTCTCACCAATGCAAGTCATTGTACAGTGGCCAGGCTCATCAGCTGTCTCCAGTGGGCAGGCAGCCTCACCAGTGCAAGTCATTTTCCACTGGGCAGCCTCACCAGTGTAAGTCATTCTCCACTGGGCAGCCTCACTAGTGTAAGTCATTCTCCACTGGGCAGCCTGACCAGTGTAAGTCATTCTCCACCGGGCAGCCTCACCAGTGTAAGTCATTCTCCACCGGGACGTCTCACCAATGCAAGTCATTGTACAGTGGCCAGGCTCATCAGCTGTCTCCAGTGGACAGGCAGCCTCACCAGTGCAAGTCATTCTCCACTGGGCAGCCTCACCAGTGTAAGTCATGCTCCACTGGGCAGCCTCACCAGTGCAATTAATTCTCCACTGGGCAGCCTCACCAGTGTAAGTCATTCTCCACGGGGCCGTCTCACCAATGCAAGTCATTGTACAGTGGCCAGGCTCATCAGCTGTCTCCAGTGGGCAGGCAGCCTCACAAGTGAAAGTCATTCTCCACTGGGCAGCCTCACCAGTGTAAGTCATTCTCCACCGGGCCGTCTCGCCAATGCAAGTCATTCTCCACTGGGCAGCCTCACCAGTGAAAGTCATTCTCCACGGGCCGTCTCACCAATGCAAGTCATTGTACAGTGACCAGGCTCATCAGCTGTCTCCAGTGGGCAGGCAGCCTCACCAGTGCAAGTCATTCGCCACTGGGCAGCCTCACCAGTGTAAGTCATTCTCTACTGGGCAGCCTCACCAGTCTAAGTCATTCTCCACTGGGCAGCCTCACCAGTGTAAGTCATTCTCCACTAGGCAACCAGTCTAAGTCATTCTCCACTGGGCAGCCTCACCAGTGTAAGTCATTCTCTACTGGGCAGCCTCACCAGTGTAAGTCATGCTCCACTGGGCAGCCTCACCAGTGTAAGTCATTCTCCACCGGGCCGTCTCACCAATGCAAGTCATTGTACAGTGGCCAGGCTCATCAGCTGTCTCCAGTGGGCAGGCAGCCTCACCAGTGCAAGACATTCTCCACTGGGCAGCCTCACCAGTGTAAGTCATTCTCCACCGGGCCGTCTCACCAATGCAAGTCATTGTACAGTGGCCAGGCTCATCAGCTGTCTCCAGTGGGCAGGCAGCCTCACCAGTGCAAGTCATTCTCCACTGGGCAGCCTCACCAGTGTAAGTCATTCTCCACTGGGCAGCCTCACCAGTGTAAGTCATTCTCCACCGGGCAGCCTCACCAGTGTAAGTCATTCTCCACCGGGCCGTCTCACCAATGCAAGTCATTGTACAGTGGCCAGGCTCATCAGCTGTCTCCAGTGGACAGGCAGCCTCACGAGTGCAAGTCATTCTCCACTGGGCAGCCTCACCAGTGTAAGTCATGCTCCACTGGGCAGCCTCACCAGTGGAATTCATTCTCCACTGGGAAGCGTCACCAGTGTAAGTCATTCTCCACCGTGCCGTCTCACCAATGCAAGTCATTGTACAGTGGCCAGGCTCGTCAGCTGTCTCCAGTGGGCAGGCAGCCTCACCAGTGCAAGTCATTCTCCACTGGGCAGCCTCACCAGTGTAAGTCATTCTCCACTGGGCAGCCTCACCAGTGTAAATCATTCTCCACTGGGCCGTCTCACCAATGCAGGTCATTCTCCACTGGGCAGCCTCACCAGTGTAAGTCATGCCCCACTGGGCAGCCTCACCAGTGTAAGTCATTCTCCACCGGGCCGTCTCACCAATGCAAGTCATTGTACATTGGCCAGGCTCATCAGCTGTCTCCAGTGGGCAGGCAGCCTCACCAGTGCAAGTCATTCTCCACTGGGCAGCCTCACCAGTGTAAGTCATTCTCCACCGGGCCGTCTCACCAATGCAAGTCCTTGTACAGTGGCCAGGCTCATCAGCTGTCTCCAGTGGGCAGGCAGCCTCACCAGGGCAAGTCATTCTCTACTGGGCAGCCTCACCAGTGTAAGTCATTCTCCACCGGGCCGTCTCACCAATGCAAGTCATTGTACATTGGCCAGGCTCATCAGCTGTCTCCAGTGGGCAGGCAGCCTCACCAGTGCAAGTCATTCTCCACTGGGCAGCCTCACCAGTGTAAGTCATTCTCCACCGGGCCGTCTCACCAATGCAAGTCCTTGTACAGTGGCCAGGCTCATCAGCTGTCTCCAGTGGGCAGGCAGCCTCACCAGTGCAAGTCATTTTCCACTGGGCAGCCTCGCTAGTTTAAGTCATTCTACTGGGCAGCCTCACTAGTGTAAGTCATTCTCCACTGGGCAGCCTCACCAGTGTAAGTCATTCCCCACCGGGCAGCCTCACCAGTGTAAGTCATTCTCCACCGGGACGTCTCACCAATGCAAGTCATTGTACAGTGGCCAGGCTCATCAGCTGTCTCCAGTGGACAGGCAGCCTCACCAGTGCAAGTCATTCTCCACTGGGCAGCCTCCCCAGTGTAAGTCATGCTCCACTGGGAAGCCTCACCAGTGCAAGTCATTCTCCACTGGGCAGCCTCACCAGTGTAAGCTGTTGTCCAGCACAGCTTCCCCCATGTGAGTCATTGCCCAGGGTGAAGACTCATCAGACTCAGGGTGAAGACTCATCAGCTTTCTCCAGTGGGCAGTCCAACCAGTGTAAGTCATTCTCCACTGGGCAGCCTCACCAATGTAAGTCATTCTCCAGTGGGCAGGCTCACCAGTGTAAGTCCTTGTCCAGTGTGCATTCTCGCCGCTTGTGGGCAGTGTGCAGTCTCAGCAGTGTACGTTTGTGTCCAGTTTGAAGACTCATCAGCTGTCTCCACTGGGCAGACTCGCTAGTGTAAATCGTTGTCCAGTGGGCAGGGGAGGCTCACCAGTGGGGAGGTTCACCCGCTGTGCCCCGTGGGCAGTCCCACCAGTTTAAGTCTCTGTCCTGTGGGAAGGGGCAGGGCAGGCTCATCAGCTGGGGTCAGTGGGCAGTCTCACCAGTGCCCTTGCTCTGTGGGCAGGGCAGGATCTTCTCACATCTTGAAGTGCTCATCCTTGAGCAGTCCTGGAAATGCAATGGGTTTCCTAGTGACAGGCACTCCAGCAGCTAATGTGACCAGTGAGCGCTTTGACTGTGGAGGTCTCGCCCCTCCCCCATGTTTCATTCTCCTCGTCTCCCGCCACCCCCAGCCCCCCACCGCCCACCCAACCTTCCCCCTCCCCACGCTCAGCGAGGAGAGGTTTATGGAGCCCTGGCTGAGACAGGTTTAAGGACTTGGCAGGGCCTCGTGCGTCCTGCCTCCTTCCCGGCCGGGCCCCGCGCGGTCCACTGAGCGACGTCAGCTGCGACCAGATCTAACCCCGGCCATCATCCCCACTCCATCTGGCCCGGCAGGAGGGAACTCCCCCATCCTTCAGGAATGTGACCCTCAGGGCAGAGTGTAGAGCCCGGAATTCCCCCCTGTGATAAATTGCTCTGTCAGCGCACGGGGTGTGGGATTCCTGCAGGACAGGGGGGGAAAGAGGGGGAGGGAGTCGAGGGGGGAATTATGTGTGGAAAGCCTGGAAACGAATCGCGAAAACAGCCAGGAGAGCAGCAAAGCAATCTCCACAGTCACCAGAAACAAACCATGCATTTTCTGCCAAGTCAACCGTTAACAACGCCAGGCATGACATCCCTGTCTCTATGACAGCTGAGCTGCAGCCCTCTGGCATTCAGGCCACATCTGTGCAGCCCCTCCCCTCACACAAGCTTTGGGTGAGCAAGCCTGTATGTAACAAGGCTGCTTGTGTCACTGATGTATGCAAAAAGACCCCGCTGATATTAGGTCCTGTGGAGCTCTCATTATTTACTGGGTGTGCAAGTCTTAGACGAGTGACACCTGTTTCTCGCAGGCGATCTTCATCAGGACTGCTATTTGCGCATGTGACACCTGTTTCTCGCAGGCGATCTTCATCAGGACTGCTATTTGCGCATGTGACACCTGTTCTCGCAGGCGATCTTCATCAGGACTGCTATTTGCGCATGTGACACCTGTTCTCGCAGGCGATCTTCATCAGGACTGCTATTTGCGCATGTGACACCTGTTCTCGCAGGCGATCTTCATCAGGACTGCTATTTGCGCATGTGACACCTGTTTCTCGCAGGCGATCTTCATCAGGACTGCTATTTGCGCATGTGACACCTGTTCTCGCAGGCGATCTTCATCAGGACTGCTATTTGCGCATGTGACACCTGTTCTCGCAGGCGATCTTCATCAGGACTGCTATTTGCGCATGTGACCCCTGTTCTCGCAGGCGATCTTCATCAGGACTGCTATTTGCGCATGTGACCCCTGTTCTCGCAGGCGATCTTCATCAGGACTGCTATTTGCGCATGTGACACCTGTTCTCGCAGGCGATCTTCATCAGGACTGCTATTTGCGCATGTGACACCTGTTCTCGCAGGCGATCTTCATCAGGACTGCTATTTGCGCATGTGACCCCTGTTCTCGCAGGCGATCTTCATCAGGACTGCTATTTGCGCATGTGACCCCTGTTCTCGCAGGCGATCTTCATCAGGACTGCTATTTGCGCATGTGACACCTGTTCTCGCAGGCGATCTTCATCAGGACTGCTATTTGCGCATGTGACCCCTGTTCTCGCAGGCGATCTTCATCAGGACTGCTATTTGCGCATGTGCAGGCGATCTTCATCAGGACTGCTATTTGCGCATGTGACACCTGTTCTCGCAGGCGATCTTCATCAGGACTGCTATTTGCGCATGTGACACCTGTTCTCGCAGGCGATCTTCATCAGGACTGCTATTTGCGCATGTGACACCTGTTCTCGCAGGCGATCTTCATCAGGACTGCTATTTGCGCATGTGACCCCTGTTCTCGCAGGCGATCTTCATCAGGACTGCTATTTGCGCATGTGACACCTGTTCTCGCAGGCGATCTTCATCAGGACTGCTATTTGCGCATGTGACACCTGTTCTCGCAGGCGATCTTCATCAGGACTGCTATTTGCGCATGTGACCCCTGTTCTCGCAGGCGATCTTCATCAGGACTGCTATTTGCGCATGTGCAGGCGATCTTCATCAGGACTGCTATTTGCGCATGTGACACCTGTTCTCGCAGGCGATCTTCATCAGGACTGCTATTTGCGCATGAGTGCTCCTCGCTCAGTAATCTGCCACCCCATGCTCTCCCATGGCCACACCACACCAGCCAACTGAACACTGGGGGCGGAGTTTGCACCGTTGTCACTGCCGGTGTCCTGCCAACAGGATAGGAGAGGAAGACGCAGAGGAAGAAGAGGAAGGAACAAAGTGTGGTGTCCTTGTGACAGAATGCCAACTCGTGAGGGTGGGATAGCCTGAGATGTCTTGATTTTTTATTGATAAATTAATGCAGGAAAATCTAAAGGTGAACGGCAAATCAGACCCCCTTTCATCATGCTTCATGATAAAATTACAGTGAACTTGTGTGCCTTTTCTGAGTAAGTCTACTGACACCGCCAGTACAAGGACTGAGGGGGCTGCAGGGCAGGTCTTAAGGTCATATATGCTTTCGTGATAACTGCTAGAATACACGATTCCAACATGCACACGTGACTTTTTAATTCTCTGTTCCTTTGATTCAAAACATAATAATTGTGTGTCTTAGCCATGTGGCACGTTCAACTGTAAATATAAGCCATATCTGGTTATGGCATGATGGCTGCTGGGGTGACACAATTATACAGCCACGGAATTTGGTTAAATACTAGGGTGACCAGTGCTCTTGCTACGGCCGGCCTGATGTTTATTAGCTGTCTGGCCTGGATGTATCCACCACAGCTATGTGGAACAATGCCCAGGAAGCTGCTTCTTTGAATTCCCATCGAAAGGCCAACATCTTCCTCCCAGGGCACAGGAACCCTCCCAAGGAGGTCCTGTGGGAACCAGTGCTACAAAGATAGTCCTAACATAACAAAGCCATCCTCACGCTAGAGTGCTGATCTATGGTGTCCCTTTAAAGCTAGAAAATAAGAGACAGAGGCGAGTTAGAGTAGCCAGAGGAGAGAGGTAGGCAGAGAGGGGTTCTCCATATTGGTTTCTGCTAGGGCTCTCTGCAGCTTCCTGCCCCTGCCCACTTCTGCAGATATAGGCCTCTATATATGATGTCAGAAGGCAAAGGAAACTCGTTAGAGCGGCCTAGTTTGGACCCTTTATAGCAGGCTTGGCTTGGACCACTCACCTGTAGTATTTTCCCAGTATAGGGAGAGGAACCCCCCTCCGTAGTTGATTAATCTCTAGACTCTTTCAACAAGAAGGCTTCGCTGAACCTTTGTTGGGAATACAGTTTGTTCCAGAGTCCTCTGCCAGAGAAGTGAAGACAGGCAGTTAAGACCCTAACCATCCCCATGAAGCAGTTGGAGTGACGCTACTGTGGACCAAGACATATCTGCTGCTTCTGCACTGGAACCAGGTTCCTGCTCACTGGAGGCGAAGGACTCCCTGTAGGCACCAGACAAGCTTCTGGACTGGAAGTGCGGAACTGAGGACTCACCTTGTGCCTGTAGACCCCGGATTGGACCTCCAAGCAAGCCAGAAGTCCTTAAGCAGCTAGGTCCCCGTATTGCTGCCTTGAGACATTGTTAATCTATCTCGTCCACACCTGAGTCATTTTGAGCCAACTCAGGACCCCGGATGCTTCCTGTGGCACTCTACGTTCTTCGAATCTGTGGCAAGGTCAGGATCATGACCCTACCAGTGGGTCAGGGGGACCCATCCCAGAGGCAGGGAGTGTGTGTGGAGGTTGGGGAGTCCCTAAAACCCTGTAAAATGCCTTGAATGTCAATGCGGGTACCACCCTTCATAATCACATGATACCCCGCAGTACATTTTCTCAAGAGAAGTCTCTTTTGTCTCTTTCAGGACAACAACTCCCAAAAGGCACCTGGGACAACTAGTAAAACCCAAACTAGAGCCAGGATAATGGAATCAAGAACAGGCAGGCAATGACTTTGCCAGAAATGAGACACCCAACACCTGACCTGTCAACAGCAGATGGCAAACAAATGGTGGGACAACAGAAACCAAACTGGGGGTGAGGAAAGACTGCAGGGGGACAGGAGAGACACAGAAACCCTCCCCAAACCAAACTGGCAACAACACTGAAGAAAGACACAATGAAAACAAGCCGCCTGAGCACGTAGCTTCTACCCAACAAACAGAGACTGAAAAGAAAGAGGGGCTAAAAGGGTTTTTAAAAGCTTTTCAACTGTGCAACCTGGACCCTGGGAAAGAACACATTTAGAATGGTCATTAGAGTCATATGAGCACTGGAACCAATGGCGAAAAGGGAGCAGACTGAACCAGCAGGACCACAGTATAGCAATGGACAGACTCAGAGGCAGAGGGTGGGTTGCAGGTGTGAGGTCAGGCGGTGTGGAGGTGGACCAGAGAGACCAGGCAATAAATGGACAGAGAAGCGGTATGTTTTTGAGTTGGTGATCAAATTGGACCAGAGTACAGGTGAAGTGTTAATAGTGTGAGAGAGTGGTACCAGTTGTATGTAGTGGAGTGTGAGAAAGTGTGTATGTGTGTGTGTGTGTGTGTGTGTGTGTGTGTGTAGAAGGTGTGTATGGCATTTAGTCCCTCACCTCTGACATAATCTTAGTGGAGGTTAACAATCTCTAATTAAACTAACCTGGGATTAGGGGTGGCTCGGTTAGGGTGGTGAACTGGAGACGGAAGTGGGGCCGCTTGTAGAGTACCCCAATCACAAGCAATCTATTGCAGCCTTGACAATTTGATAACTGGTTCAATACAATCCTTTGTACCACCCTTGACCTCTGAGAATTTGTGAAACTCTCCATCACAAACCACTGTCCTGCTCTTTTAGCCACCCAAACGCTGTCTCGACTCATCGCAGGAGACGTATCAACTGAATCTGATTGCTGACTCAATTCCCATGGAAGTAACAGACTTAAACGCTGACTCAACCTGCAAGAATCCTCTGACTTGCCATCTTGAGAGCTGACTCGACTTCGTACAAGCATCGTTTTGCCACCGACTCAATCACTGAACTGAACTGTTAGTCGCCATGGACTCAACCGTTTAAAACATCAATTTGGAGCCCACGCCTCTAACTGAATCGCCATTGATTCTGCACAACTCAATCATCTTGAAACTGGCTTCATTGCTGCAAAGAACTTATAAGCCCGGCCAGACTCTGTTGACCCCCAAAGACAAGATACAAAAGGCATTTGAATAGGCCCTGTCCCCCTGGTCTGCCTTAAAATACCAGACTTACTTTTAAAGCCCCCTTTCTTGCCTTGGGGCTCATTAGTAGTTTGCCGGTATCCTGCCAGTAATTTCCTGTGGGATACCAGCAAAAGCACCTAGTGTTACCGGTGCCTGATATCCCAGAATTTCTGGGACATTACAGGTGCCAGCAACGGTAGGTAACTCCCCATTCCACAAAGTCCATAGGACTCCATGGGGGGACTGCCGGTATAACTGGCACCAGTAGGGGCCTGATTTACCTCCAGTTCTTAGTTGGTGGTAAATCAGTCCACGTCCACCGGCAAACCTATAGTTTTGGCTGTGTGGGGAAAGTGGTGGTAACGGAATTACCACCACTTTTATCCTGCAGCGCCAAACCTTTAATGAGCCCCATTCTCTTGCACAATGGCATTGCTGCTGAAATCCTGTTTCCTAACCTCCCTGCCTTTCAACCCAGAGTGCTCCTTCTGATCAACAGTCTGAAGTCTCTGTGTTTCTCTTACAAGGGCCAGTATTTAGTGGTTTAAGTAGTTGATGTCCCTTATTAAAGTCCCTATGTTTATAGAACCTTGGTTTGACAATCTTTAATTTTGGTTCCACTGCACTATTTTTGTTTGTGTTGCACATGTATCCGCTGATACCCCCCCTTAAATATATGCGCCTGTGATACCAATAGAGGTGAAGGCATAGCTCTCAACTCACACGCTTTTGGCGGGTGTCACCCGCCTTGTAAAGGGCTGACTCACCCGCCAAGCCTCCTGCACGCCCATTCATTCCAATGGGAGTCTCACCCTCCAAAAACAAAATCGGGTGATTACACCCGCCTTTGCGACACAAATGGTTGAGAGCTATGGGTGAAGGAGGTATACCTGCTGGGCTGTGCCGGTTTCACCTTTATGATCGGGATCACTGGTGTTAAGTAGCAGAGTGTGGCTGAGTCGGCTGTTTAGCCACGACTCATCCCTGTACTCCGGCAGAGCAGTAGTGATTTCCTCACAGTCTTGTCCCTGGAAGCTGGGGGCAAGAGGAAGGTATTGTGTTCCAGGGAAGGAGTGGGCCAGTCACCCCCATAGGGTGCTATTACTGCCACCTTCAGGGAGCCTGGGGCCACTGTCTCTAGCATGGTGGCACAATGTACAGTTCCCTTATGCCGCTACCGATGCATCACCAAGACAGCTGAATCTGGCATGAGATCCTTGCTTTGCCCATAGCAGCAATTAGACCACACCCATTCACCTGCACCACTGCTGGTCAACTACATGAAATCTGCTCTCAAAATGGGCCAATAGCACATAGCATTCAACACGGAATATATCACCCAAAAAGGGCTAGAATAAGGTCTAAGCAAAGGAGGGGAGTATGAGGCTTGGTCCTCCCAAGGCCGTCTTGACTGCCTCAACTCTAATCTCCATGGTCTCAGGAACAAAGACACATGGTCTGTTGAAATCCACCAGCCTCATGGCTATAAAGCTGGACCATTTGAGCACATATCTACATCAAAATTAAATGTTCTTCCCCAGGCAACAGCAAGACAGATAACTCTGCAAACCACTTGGGGCAAATGCACGTGGAAATGGACACGGTTATTCAGGGACAAGAAGGTAAGGGAAGGGAGGCAGAGAGGGCTTAGACTTAGGGAACAAGGAGGCACGCGTGCCCTTTCCAGGTACCAGACTTCTATGGGAGAAGTGAACAAAGAGTTCAGTCCATGTTGAACAAAAGAAGACAGGAGGTGGAAGAGAAAAAGAATGTTGAAAAATGTGACGTTAGACGGCGTAGCGTCCAATGTATCTAGAGCCTCAGAGGGGTACATTTCTGTACCTTCACAGCGGTAACTGCGGAACCCAAGAGACACCCAGTAGGCATAGTCAAACTAATATATTCAATTGGGATAGCAGTGAAAGCTGTCCAGTAAAAGGTACCTTCAGAGCCTCTCATTGTATTGAAAGTCAGCATAGGATACACTCAGAAAAAGGTTCTGGTGCAAACCAATTGGTGCTTCCCAGCAAAATAACACAGCCTGCCTATGGCAGGTCCCTCTTTGTAATGCATTGTGGTCTTATATAGCGCCCTTCAGTCAATAATGATGGCCTCGCTGCACTTGGGTCTGTAAGAAAGGACAGGGTATGTTAGTCGGATGGCATGAAGGCAGATGCTGAAACCTTTGGTGTTGATGGATGCGGGTCGGAAGTACCCGTTACCCGTGCGTCGATATGAAAATCTCTGTTGTTTATGGTTGGTACCGACCAGGCAGAATAGCCATATGTGCAGTCCCTGGATTGTGGAGTGTAAAAATTAACAGCATGGTTGTTGAAAGGAGATGCACAGAGTCTGAATCTATCAAGTACACTAGACCTAGGAGGTCATCTGTAGAAGTGTGGGAGATGTAAGGATGCAAGCTTTTAGTAATGAGGAATCAGTTGAGGGGTGAGGGAGAAGGAGAGGAGGGGGCAGATTTCGGAAGAGTGAAGGTCCTGTCACTTTCTATAAGGAGGTAATACACATCCTGAAATAGCGTACTCGAGAGCGACATTTGTACATATGACTTTTTTATCACTTCAGTAATACATCTCAGCACTATTTATCCACCCAGAGATGCTCTCTAACAGTTCCACAATTTTGTGGCTCGTTGTCACTCAACAGGGGTCAGAGCGCCTACACATTTAAGCACTGGCCGGGCAACAAACCCACTGGAGGTCATTACAACCTGGGCGCAAAGGGATACCGGGCACCGGTAATGACATTGGTGCCGGTAATCCCTTTGTGCCCTATTCCGAGGTCCCTTTGCGGGTCCCTCCCTTAACGCCTTGTTTTACCAGGTTGGTATACGGGACCTGCAAAGGGATACCAGGGTCAATAACGGTACCGCAATTTGCGTTACCGTTATTGCAGCCTTCCCCCTTCCCAATGGCTCTGGTGAATGGGGAATTACCGGTCCCGCTGACCTCGGACTGGACCGGCAATTACTCCCTTCACCAGACCGGAGTCAGACCGATTTTGGAGGCAGCCATGGTGCTAATAGCGCCATGGCTACCTCCAAACTCGGAATGAGGCCCACTGTTTAATGTCACCAGTTAAGACAAAAGGCCCCATTACGACCCTGGCGGAACGGGTTAACGGGCTCCGCAAAAGGAGGCTGACCCGTTAAACCCGTTCTGCCACATTACGAGGTCCCCTCGCGGGACCCGGTAAGGACGCCTGGTAAAACCAGGTGTCGTTACCGGGTCCCGCGAGGGGAAGAGGGAGCAAACAACAGGCTACTCATAATTGGCCCGTTGTTTGCTCCCTCTCCCATTCCCATTCAGCCCTATGGGGGCTGAAATGGGAATGGGGAAGGTCCGGGCCCGGGTTCCTGGAGGGAGCAATTACTGGGCCCTCCAAACTCGGAATCGCCCTGTAATTCCCCATTCTGGGAACCCGGACGCGATTTCGGCAGCAGCCATGCCGCCAATAGCAGCATGGCTACCGCCGAGGTCGTAATGAGGCCCAAAACCTGTGTTCTTGAAATACCTGCGCTGGTAATTTATACAGAAAACGTCTTGCAGCTATTGAGATGCTGGATGCATTACACCTGTTATGACGCTTAGTGAATTAATAGACCAATTCACATGTCAATGCGCTCATGTAGAAATAAGTAAGAATTTGAGCAATAGAAGAGCGAATTGATACGTCCTTATGTTTTTATGCAGGATAATTAAGAAATATAAATTCTTATGAGGAACCTTTCACATTCGTTTTGCTAATTAATCTTCTGTTCCTCGGAATTTTATTCCTCTAAGAAAAGGTATATTTGCGGTTCAGTTATTGGCTTAGGCTGTATTTGTTAGTCCCAGTTCTAAGGTGTATTAATCACGCATATTTTCTTTTTCATTTTTCCTTTCTGCCTCAAAAGGCAGAATTCATCTTTAGTTTAAATTTAACCAAGGTTGGTTTAAACAAATATACATTACTGAATGTGTATTTAAGCAGATAGGTAATTACTACATTGTCCGTAGAGCAAAAGTAATAACAATCGCCTTATTGCAAATATCACATTATATGTCCATGCATTGCTCACGCACAGCCTATCCGGCAAGGTTACCTGGAAACCAAAGTTTGCCAACGAAAAGATACCTGTCTTCTTTCCCTATGAACAGCGGATAAGAAAAGTACAAGAACTTTAGAAATTGGAAAAATAAATACAAATGTAATGATGGTAAATGTATTTAAAATATATTGGGGTTTAATGGAAGGGGTTTAAGTTCAACACTCTACATTTAAGCACTATAACATTTTAGGAGCACAAAACATGAGCATTTTGTGAGAACGTTGCTGAAAAGGCAATTTATCTTCTGCATTCATGCAATTATTTAACAGATTGATAGCTGATTGACTTATTCTCAATGATAATACTTTCAAACAATCAGTAATTAAGAAATTAATAATGCAGCAAATTCGAAGAAAAAAGCCCTTCTCTCCAATATGGTCGCAACTCTGGACAGAGCCCAGTCCTTCCACATTGTTCATTGTGATCATCAGTTTAAGAGAATTCAAGATGGTGTCTCCCACACGCCACATGCCATGGGCACGTGGCAATTGTACTGCTGGCTTCATCAACTCATCAGGTGAGCGTACAGCCTAGATAATAGATTCTACCATATTCATGCCATTAGATTCAATTGTATTAAATACTAAGTGCAGATGAACTTACGTTTAGAATATGACATTGGATAATTACCTTTATAGGCTATTATACCTGATCTGATAATTCATTAATGCTCAAGGAGGAGTTTCCAACAGTTCAGCCAAAACTCAAAGTGAAAAAACATTGAAATAATCAGTTCAGACACCAAAATAAGAATTTGCACCAAGTTCATTGATTGATTGTTTGATAGGTTATTTATAATGTGTCTGTACACACGTGTTTCAAGGGGCAACTAGGCAGGAGGGTGGAAACAGGGGAGAACAAGACCAACGATTCTTTCTAGGCCTAGGGCCTCATTACGACCCGGGCGGTAAGGGATTACCGGTACCGGTAAGGGCACTGGTGCCGGTAATCCCTTACCGCCCAATTCCGAGGTCCCTTTGAGGGTCCCTACCATAACGGCTGGTTTTACCAGCCATTAAGGAAGGGACCCGCAAAGGGACCTTGGAGGTAATTACGGTACCGCAATTTGCGGTGACATAATTACCGCCTTCCCCATTCCCATTGAGCCCTATGGGGGCAAGAATGGGAATGGGGAAGGGCCAATGGTGAATGGGGAATTACCGCCCCGCCAACCTTGGAATGGGGCGGTAATTCCACCATTCACCATGGCGGAATCCGGCATCAACCATGGCGCTAATAGCGCCATGGTTAACGCCTGGGTCGTAATGAGGCCCTTAGTATCATTTAGATCATGCAAGCGCGCAGACAAGAAGTGCAGGGGAGGGAAGGGGTGAAGTGCACCCAGTGGAACAGTGCCCTGGGTTAAGTGCAGGAAGGCAGGGTCTCAAAGGGGAACATGCCCAGGAAGTGCAGGAAGGCCAGGTGACAGTGCAGGAGGGCCTGGACGTAAGTGCTAGAGGCTTGGCAGGGGGTGTGCTAGGTGTCCTCCAAGACTGAGAGGAGCACCAGGCAGCCAGTCAACATAACAGGAGAAAGGGAGGGATAGCAGAGGGAAGGCAGAGAGAAAAGGAAGGTGGGGAAAGGTTAGCAGGGGAGAGGCAGAGAGAAGTTGTTATGCATATGTTTGACTACTCAGATTTAAAATTAGTCAGATTAAATCAAAGTGAAAAATATAAATTGATTACTAGATGAAAACACTGAAACCCGTTGAAAAATTGATTACTCGAAGAATAACAAACCCAATATGGCAAATTGATATAGACGCTTGGTAAAGTGTACATAAGAACGTTGATTGAGCAGATAAACTATAAATCAGGTAACATTTTATAAAGATCACATAATGGCAGACATGGTTGCCAATCGCTTGAGTTTTACTCTGGAGGCAGCTCCAGTGTTATTCAGATTGAGTATTCAAGGAATCAAGGTACACAATTGTGAGTCATTCGTACAAATACAAGCACATGTAGAAGTGTTTACTGTTAACAGATGGATGTAATCACTTTCTATTGAAGATGCAGAAGAATCACCCGATGTGGACGGGGTTAATTTTTTCACTAAGAGTGAAACAGGAGTCTCTGCGGTGCAGAGACTGCATTTAAGACATGCCCCCTTGTATGAAAACCCTATCTTTATGAGGCTACTGTGATGAATACAATGGAGTCATCACGGATTCTATGGGGGGTGACCTCCTCCCATGTAGCCAGGGGATGGCAGCTGCTACCAGATCCTGTCCCTGGGGGTGGCTATATGAGGGAGTATCACATGGGAGGAGACAACTACCGGGAGGATGGCATGACTTCATTGGACGAGACACCGTAATCCCCAAGACCCTTTCCCATGAGCAAGACCGTCTATTACCCTAGACCTTAATGGCCTATTGTCAGCTGGTTTTCCCCCTTTTAGAGTAAGTAAAGAAACCTCTTCTTCTTCTTTTCCTGGTCAAACCCCTGCCTATGACCTAAACACACACAGATCCAACACAACACCTTTTGCTTCTGAGGTACCTTTATGTAAAATCACTAAAAAGAACTGTTTATACACTATGTGTCCAATGATATCCATACACTTCAACTCCCAGAATCGGCCAAGTACTGAGACGAGGTAGATGAAGGATGAAGGAGTTTGTACAAGGTATCAAGGTATCAAGAGCTTGAAGTACAACATGCAGCCTAGTTGTTTTTTTTCCAAATTACCTGTGCGTGGATATTTAAATTTGACCCCACTCTTGAGTGTGGCAATGCAGGAGAAGACGTAGGTTCCAGTGAGAAGCTTTTGTGTGCATGAGACATGTAACATTGTGGCGGAGCAGAGGTATCCGCAGAAGCAGAGGGAGAAATGCAGAACGAGAGTAGGAAGTGCTAGGGAGACACCAGGAGCCGCAAGAGCTTTCCTGGGCACTCGGCAGCTCGACAAAGCAGACCGGGACATGCCGAAACTATGACACACATAGTCCTGGCAAGAGAAGGATACCAGGCAAGTGAAACCACAAGATACGCCCTGGCAGGAGAGTACACCAGGCAGTGGGAATTGCATGAATTTACTTTTTTCTATGTTTACGCTCAGGTCATTTATAATTGCGTATTCACTTATAGCATTAAGCATAATCTGCAGCCCGCTCGGGGTATGGTCTAACAGTGATAAATCATCTGTGTGGGCAAGCCAATTTACGGTAATGTTGCCTTCTTTAACTGGACTTATATGCAGGTGTAAGAAATTCCTACTCCAGGTCAGCTAGATTCGGGTTAAAAAGTGTAGCCGCTATGATGCATCCCGATGGGTAGATATCGAATGGGAGAGTTTCCCATTCCAATTGAGGAGCCCCCGTACTGACGTGTCGGAATATATGAGCATTAATATTCTTAATAGCCCTTGATGGATATTCCATGCAAGAAGTTTACGCCACAATTTGTGGCAATTCACAGAATCGAATGCCACGCTAAAATCAATGTAGGCGCAATAAACATTTGTTTTGCGCCTTTTCCATGAGTACTCAACAGCAGATGTAAGCAGTAGTATATTGTGCAAGATATTAGATTTAGATCTAAAGCCTGTCTGGTTAGGGGCAAAAATATTGTTTATGCTAATCCACGAGTTCCGTTCTTCTAACAGAACCCTTGCGAAAATTTTAGTAGGGATGTCGAGCATCGCTGACATGTGGTAATTGGAGGGGAAATGCCATGCACCTTTTTTATAAACGGGGAGGGTATTACTTTTATGCCAAGTGACCAGCAGTTGGCCATGATGCCCAATTTCATTAAATAGAACGTGTAGCGCATGAGCCCATGTTGCCGGAGATAATCCGGAGATAATGTAAGTAAATTATTGCACACGCCATCTGGACCTGCTGCCCGTGAGTTGTTTAGATGTTGAATAATTACTACCATGTCAAGGATGGAGGATTTGCAGACCCAGGGGTTTGCTGGTAGCTCCATCAAGTCTTCCTTAACATCTCTTACTCCCATGGTTAGGGTAATATGTCGTACCCAAGCCAATTCATCCACACGTTCCACGTATCACACTACATATTTCAGTATTATTTTTCTGTTTTGCTAAATTAGTGATTTGCATCCAGATTTCTTTTGCACAATTCCTTTTATGGGCCTTTACCCATTTATAATATGCATTTTTAATACATTTGATATAGCTGCTAATCACACTCAAATCTTTACATCCCAATGCAGGATATATTACATTCGAGATTTTGGGCCTCATTACACGGTAGGCGGTGAGCCATGGCGCTATTAGCGCCATGGCTCATACCGGTAAAATACCGGCACCGCCTTGGCGGAAAGGGGATTTACCGCCCCATCCCAAGGTTGGAGGGGCGGTAAATCCCCCTTCCGCCGTTGCCCTTCCCCATTCCCATTTCTGCCCCATAGGGCTCTATGGGAATGGGGAAGGCGCTAATTACGGCACCGCAATTTAGCGGTGCCGTAATTAGCTCCGAGGTCCCTTAGCGGGTTGGTATTTAACGCCTGCAAAAAGCAGGCGTTAAAACTCCAACCCGCTAAGGGACCTCGTAGTAAGGCGGCAGGGATTTACCGGTACCGGTATTTTACCGGTGCCGGTAAATCCCTACCGCCTACCGTGTAATGAGGCCCTTTAAGTCTCATTTGCTTTTTGGCCTCCATCATCTGTCTATTCTGTAATTACCGGTTCTTTATCACTTTGTTCGACCCTACGTATAGGGTTTTATATTTGCGCCTAGTAAGCATCTTTTCACTTCTTTTCATCATAAGCTGACCGAAGGCTGGGGCTAACGCAGGCTCTAGTGTAGTTTTCAATGTACCTTACTGCAAATTGAACGCAGGAACTAGGTCTAATAGCACTTGATTTGCCTATGTCAAGTTTTTTGCATTCCAGTGGATTCGATTATTCCCTTCATTTAAATAAATATTTCAATTTCTGTCATATACACGGGGAACAGACTGAGGTTGAAGTGGGATTAATAAGAGACAAAGCGGAAAATGGTCACTCTCTTCTCAGGGGACTATCGCCATACCAGAAATATAAGAGAGACCAGAATTGTTTGAAAAAAATGAAATGTATAGTGGATGCACTCTTACTAGTAACCCGAGTATAGGCCATCTTTTCATGGCTCGGGCAATATCCGTGTAATCTTGTGAATCCATATCCTGGGTGCCATTGGATTAACTGGTGCTGACAATATCTGTGTATTTGAGTCAAAATTCCCAATATCTATAGCTGCATTAAAGTCACCCATCAACCATATGGGGTGAGTCTGAGAGTAGGATTTCAACAATTTAGGGACTACTTTGACATTTGCAGCAGTTGCCTTGAGGTTAGGGAGGTCATATATATTTACTAATAATACATGTAGCTGCTGGTGGGGATAAATGACTGCTTGTATAGTTTTGGTAGACTCTTTAAGGACCACAATATGCCATGGCTGTTTCACTGATATCAGTAGGCCTCATTTAGGGCGACCTCTCAGGCATTTCCTTGCCGGCTGTTGCACAGTAGTGTGCCATCAAATTGTTCTTCATCCACAAACCAAGTCTCGGGCCGCGCGATTTCTGTCTAGCGCCACATTGTGTAGTGAATGAAGAAGCACCTTTTGTTTCCTTTTAGGAAAAATAAGAAATAAATGGCCCCAGCTGCAACATGTGTCTGTCGATATGTCAAATATGGTTAATGAGTACAGTAGGAGGAGATGTCGGCCCTGGTGGAAACACTGTTATGATATCCTGAGCGCCAAGGAGCAGCCATAGAGAGCAAGCAATGTCTGAACGACTCCACGAGAAGAAAGAGGAGAAAATGAGCAAGCCCAGACTTCCATTGCCACCACCAAATGAAGAAACACCTGAAAACAATCGCCGGGCCAGTGCCCTGACACAGCTGCCGCAGCTGAAAGAGCCTAAATTAGACAAGATTGTTCTAATAACAGGTCATTGAAAGCAGTGGCACCCCAAGTTTCAGCCAAACTGAGACATACAGGGGAAAAAACTAAGGGAACTGTAAAACACTCAAAACATAGAATGAACAAGAATGCACAAAAAGTCGAGCGCTCAACATCTTGCATTTCAAAATGAAGAATAAACAAGAAAAGCAAACTAAAACGAAACAAACAGCCAAAGGCTTCCATAATACTCAGGCCACCAGGAACAGAAGTGTTTGGGTAGGAGTTAGGTGAGAGTGAGGCTGGAATGTGAAATCAGGTCATTCTGAGAACGGTGCAGTGTCTTTTTCTATCCTTCCTACCATAGTTTCTGAACATCACTGATGCTTTTCTAGGCCACCCCACCAGGCCTTTTTTTCTCATTTCGCCTAGAGGCCACAATGGCATACTTTGAGGAAGGATAGGCCATGGGCAACACGTTTGTCTTGAAACTTGACAATACAGCACACCATAGGTTCGAATCCTGATCCCCCACTCAGAAACCACTCGTTGGTATTAAGCGCATTATAAAAGAACAATTATAATTATAATGATAAAACACCATTAAGTAATAAATAAATAAGAGTGGAAAGCAAAATAAAGTTCAAAAGTGTGATGCCAGCTTTGAGGGATAAAAAGGTACGTAGCCAGGTGTACGAAAAGGAAAATCTTCAATACTAACTCCCCCTCTAACCTCCTCCTAAATAAAAGGCCCAATCATTAGGGGGGCTATTGGTAATGAAATCCTTGGATGGCTCCAAGAAAAGAAGGAAAGAGAGAGAGAGTCACAGGTAGCACACTCCCCATGTTTTTTTTATTTTCATGGGGGACTATGCTGCCTTCCTCGCTGCAGGGACGCAACATCTGCTATGCTATGACAGTTACTGTGCATCAGGGGTAAAGCAAACATGGCAAGTGTTATTACCCGTCGATGGCAGCTTTTCACAGTGGGCTCGAGAGTCACTTATGTGCTTCTCACATTCCCATAGCACGCACTCCAAAAATGTGCATAATGTTATATATCTGCACCTCACTAGAAGGACAAAATGCACCCTGAACCCACGACACTGGGGACAATGCCATTACAATGAGAAACAAGCACAGTTCCCTTTTATTTATATGTTTGCATTAGTGTTTAATAGCAGAGACAAGTGTTTTTGCCCCAATAGAGCTGGCAATCAGATGTGATTTCTGATTAGTTTGAAAGACAGCATCTTATTTGCATCAATCGGCTGAAGTGTGCACTGTATTGTACTTTTGAGTTACCCTTTAATTGGCAATTAGAAGTGATGGAATTGCACTGGAGTGCCTTGTGATCTTGGGCAAAACAGTTCTAGGAATGTGTGTTTACTAGGTGTGATTTTCTTGACAAACTGAAATATCAGTAATGTATATATGCAGTATTGGGGCAAACACAATTATCTGGACTTACAATTAACCCAATTATAAACACTTGTATATCAGTGCATGATTTACTTGCAGATTTGTGCATTTTTGTCAACCCAGAACTACCAATAACCTGTGTGCCTGACTCCAAGCCCTTAAATTATTTTTTTGGAGAGATGTGACAAGAAGGCTATACACGTCTGGGTGCGAAATCTGACAAGTTTAAAAGATGCCATGATGTCAAACCTCTGTCACTGGCAGAAGCAGACCTCAGTAAAGCCATCGCACAGAGATAAAAGGCTTGCTTTGCATGTAAAACAGTCCTCATTTTAGTAAGTGATGACCGTTTTTCTCAGCCTGCCCTGCTCATAGGTTTTCTGACACGTATGCGGCCTCAAGGGTTTTTTGTCAGTTGACAGCTCTGATTGTTACCTGGCTAGACTGTCCGAAATCAATATAGGCCAGTTCACCCACATAATAACACTTGACTTTGCTTCAACCATGATGCACATTTACTGTGCATCAAGGGTAAAGCAAGCATGACAAGTGTTATCACTGACCTACATGCAAAGTAGGCCAGTCTAGCCGGCTGCATATACTTTCTCTCTGTGTCATGGTATTTTATTTGATGGCTCAGAGTCCTTATTTGGTAATACTAACATACTGGTGCAGCATGAGAATACTTTATATACTAGCATTTGTTGTGGGCAAAGGCATAATGAAAATGTTTTGGGAAATGGTCCTGGGCACTGTTGGCAACTTGTATCTTGTGGGCTTTTCATGTGCTACCATACAAAATTGATTCCAAACTGTGTCTTTTTATCATTTTTTTCACAGAAAGTTCTGTAAAATGCACCATTTTAACCCACTATTTAAAAACATTTTTCGGGGGGAAATCCCACCCAAACCCAACTGGTTTTGTTTGGTCTCCCTCGCTGTGCTCGGTTGTTCGTGCATAGTAGGTATGTACATCTGCGCCCCACCAGTTCAAAAATACATCAGCCGCCACTGCATGCTTTATTGGCACGCCTGAGAGCACACACATTGAAACAGCTGGAGTATGCATGCTATTCCTCTTTCATAGCATTAGTGTTTGACGGATATCATGGGGTGCGGAGAGGGGAACTTGGCAGAGAAATGAGCGGGGAAGAAACAGCTCAAACCTCTTGGCTAACCCCCAACTCCACTCAAGAGTAACTCTTGAACTCCAGTCCCTTATCTGACTGCCCCCTCCTCCCACTACTCCCCCGCATAGCTGAATCAGCATAAACCTGAAAATAACCTGCCACTTATCTACCTTCAGCTTAACGAAGAGCACATGGCCAGCCCCTACCTTCCATCAGCTGCCAAGACAGATGCCCCATCCTAAACTCCTGGCACTATAGCTTGTGTGCTTTCACATGCAGTATTTAAATATCACTGGGCTGCTACTGTACTTTACATGATGTTTTTATACTGGTTGGTGGTGCAATAGTGGCTATGCTGTCAAACTACCCTGAACAAAATCTTGAATAAGGAAAACTGGCCAGAGAAGAGCAAAGAGGAGAAAGAAGGTAGAAAAAGAGTCAGAGGCCAGGAAAGGGGGTAATGAAGTAGAATAATGAGACAGAGACAAGGGGTGATTGGTGTTTTCGGAAAAGAAAAGGGAGGCAAAGGAGAGGTAGGAGAAAGACAAAATGAAGCTGTGAGAAGATGAGGGAAGAGAAAGGGAGAGAGAGAGAGAGAGAAACAGAGAGAGAGAGAGAAAGAGAGAGAGAGGAGGATATGGGGCATACGGTGATGGGGGAAGAGACGAGGTGAAGAGGAGATGTGTGGGTAGGAGAAAAAGACAGAGGCAAAGGAGAGATACAGTGGAAAGAGATACCAGATGCGATAAGGCAGTAGGAGAAAGGGAGAGGCAAGGGAGAGGTAAGAAAGTAAGAGAGAGAGAGAGCGAGACAGAGAGTAAGAGAGAGAGAGAGAGAGAGAGAGAGAGAGAGAGAGAGAGAGGAAGAAGATACATAGACATAGAAGCAAGAGAGAGTGCGTTAGCCAAAGGGAAGATAGGAGGTTAGAAGGAAGACAATGGGAGGGGCTAAAGAGGGATACAGAGTAATAGGAAAAAGAGAGGCATGGGAGAGCACACTTGCTGCACTGTCCATGATGTCCATAGCACGCAGGATTGTTGGCAAACTAAGAGAAACTGCCACACCTGAAACATTGTTTAGGGCCTGCAATGGGGTCAATTTTGTTGTAAACCTTTCTTTGATCAGAAATATCCTTACGTTCATCTTTCTTGAGACTTTCTTGCCTGTGGTCATGTATTTCTTTTTGAAACGTTCACTGATTCTTGATTTTCTTTGCAATCTAGTTCTTTTACACAAGCCAGCATGTGTTCTAGCCTTTTAGCACGGTCCAAAACACTTTCCAGGCTGGGATCGCCTCTTGCCCATATTTCCTCTCCAGTCTTTGTCTCTTTCACTTTCATCATGAACTGGTCTCTGAGTCGTTCATCATAAAACTGACCAAAATGTCACTTATGGGCAAGTTCCCTAAGGGAAGTAATGAAGTTCTCAATCCTTGGCATGTTCTCTAGTTCTAAAGTTATAACGCTGTATAGTGATACTTATTTTCCTCTCATAGTATTTGTCCATTTTATCTAAAAATACCCTCATAAGCACTTGCACTTGGCACTTCCACACCTCCACACCTCCCCTAAACCCTCGCATGGACGTTGTAAGCCCAGGGAAGCTTTTCAAAATCCGTCTACACTCATATCCTAGACAATGCATGAGGAGCAGCCTACACCGTTCCATGTTGAAATTGGGGCAATGGATGGCTGTAGCATAGTCTAGAAAGTCATCCCTTCAAGTGTCCCAAGGCACCATAGGCTCCCCAGGAGAGGGGAGAACATGGGGAGGAAGGTTGCTCATGGGTACAGAGTGTGACTGGCAGCAATCACACCGGAAGTGTCAAATGTATTCACCAACAAAGTCAAAGAGCCTAAGCAAAAGATGACTTTTGTTTATGATGCATATAGACAGTTGATGTCGCCCTACATGTA
Organism: Ambystoma mexicanum; assembly: GCF_040938575.1. NCBI lineage: Eukaryota > Metazoa > Chordata > Amphibia > Caudata > Ambystomatidae > Ambystoma > Ambystoma mexicanum. The sequence goes on along the minus strand of NC_090921.1, from coordinate 227,714,678 downwards.
ATGCAGCACTGACTGATGCAGCCATGAAAGCCATAGGAAATAAAGTAGTAATAGCAGGCAAAGAAAACCCAAACGTTCTCACTCCTTGGATGTAATTAATGCACGTTAGCCAGGCAGTATATAGAGCAACACAAGTGTATTGCAGTAGCCACAGGGATCAAGCTTACCCACGCAAGGAATCTGGTTGCATTCCATACATGGAGTTGGCGGTATCCTAGACAGAACATGACCAGAACCGTAAAACCATGCGGATTGGTGATGAATTCACTTCCAGGCGTCTGTGATGCTACGCGGCAGCTCCGGAGCATACCGACTCACTCAACGGATTCAAATGTAAGGAATCACACCCCGAAGTGTCCCGGGTGTGACACGGTAACGCAGGGATGTTGCCAAGGACCCCATCAGCTGGCCGAATAAGAGCCAGCAGTGCCTCCCATTGGTTCAGCTCATCACCATTCGGAAGTAATGAAGAAGACACTCTTGTATGGAACCCTGGCTGGTTCCATGTTTCCCTGGAAGCTCATCACATGTTATGCTATTACTGGAAATAAACATAGCAACCAGATAAACAAGTGAACAGATGAAATATGTACATGGAAATCATGTTTACAGTTACAGCTATATGCAAGACGTATAGTTTATACATGAACTACATTCGCCGTTATACACCAGCTACAATACACTAGAACACAAGCATTAGCAAAGTCAACAGTTTTGGCTTGTGTGTAAGTATTAGGATTTGCCAAGCACTCCTGTTAGATGCCCAGGTACTCAAACCATTTGCATCTGCTACCATCAATAGCCAGTTAATAATATTATGAATGTGCCTGGCAAAGGTGCCTTTCCCATGTCTACACAAAAGCCCAAACTGTTGGCATTGCCAATGCTTGTTTTTCAGTGCAGCTGCTTCCGGGCAAAGGCAATTACTTTGACATTCATCTGTCTTTAATTCAAATTTAGGGGAGGGATAAGACTGTAATAGTGTCTTAATACGTTTACATGATCTGTGATGAAACTATCGAGAAGAAAGAGTGGGAAGGTGAGTGTGAGAGCAATGAGGCTGTGAAGCAAGTTAAGGACTATGTGAAGGAAGAGTAGCCCAACAAGGGGCTGCTTCCAGAGAGCTTGATGTGCTCCGGGGCGGTGAGAGATAAATTGAGCCTTGAGGCAGGTATGTTGCATCGTACGGGAAGTGTGGTTGTGTCATGCCACAGTCTTGGAAGGTGTGGCATCGATGGGTTTCATCGCATAGAAGGTATTGACTGCCATGTAGAAGCTCCAGACGCGGTCTAGTCTTCTACCGAGATGGCCGCCTCCTTACAGCGTTACTATAACAACGCATCTAATCCTCCATTCAGTGTGTTGTATTGTTCTACTGGTACCCGCGTGGCATGTGGTTTCCTTGCCGCTCGCTACCCTCTTGCATCTAGGATTTCATTCCTAACACTCGGCATCCTCCTCTGGGCCGCCGCTTTCCCTCCTTACTTACTTTCCTTCTACCGTATCTGGGTTCCACCACCCTCCGGGTGGCATCTCTTCGCCGTGCTTCTTCTCACTCCTGTGGCTGGCGCTTCGGGTCCTCAGTCCCTTTCGGGCCCGCTGCACTCTTGTCATGATGCCTACCCCCAGGCATCCGGACCAAGCCCATCAGCCCTGGGAGCAGGCATCTAGACATTTAGTAAAACCTCAGCAGCCCCGGCTAGGGGCTATCTGGGTTCAGTCCTGGCGCCTTAGGCGCCAGGCTCATAGTAGGAATCAGTCCTGGCACCTAAGGCGCCAGGCTCATAGTCATTACTTACCTCAGGCAGACCATGCTGCAAATGACTCCAATCCAACATGAAGCCTGAAAGGGACTATTTTTCTACAGGGACTATTTTTTACTTGGGTGTGGTTCTAGGGACTTCTTACCTGGGACTACTTTTGAGGCTATTTAAACCACACCCGACCAGCAAAACACGCTTTGCGTTATTCTATATCCAGCAGCGTAACACTCACCGTGCCTGCAGCCTGCATCCAGTCTTCTGCCACGCCCGTCTCGAATCCGGAGCTCCTAAAACAAAGAGGAAAGAAAGGGACAAGGGTAGAAAACGAACTTATTTCTATTCCACACCTGATTCCGGATCCATCCTGTCTCCGGACCTGTAAAGAACATCATTTCTGCACGCACCGCACCTCCAGCTGCAGCGCAGCGCCATACTCACCAGTCTTCACAGCATCCTTCGGGTCGGCGCTGCCTCCATCATTTCTTCACCGAAGTTCGGCACCTAGGAGACAAAAGAAAACCACAAGGTGAGCCGAGGGGAACCAAAAAATATAATTCTTACCACCATAGACTTACCTGATTTACCACCGGAGGCATCCTTTTGTGACTCTCCATATTTTCACGTGCCGCATTTGTAAAGAGAGACAAAACAACACGTTTTCCTCGTGCAACATTTACCGGACAGCGTCGGGTAATACAGACTCTTACCAGAGCGCAACCAGCTGCCACAAGAGCATCTTTTCACGAGCCAGCTGCAAGACAAGAAAGGAAGGGGGGAACAAGAGTGAACATCAGACAAATTGAACTCTATGAACTTAATACTTACTGGTCCTCACCAGGAACCTCAGAGTCAATACTCTCCGGAACTCTCGCGAGCCTTCAAACCAGTGAAGTAACTGGAATCGACACGCCCCTGCAAATCCACACAGGATGGAGAGCTCATCTTTCAAGAATATAAGGTGAGATTGCTGTGAGGGCATTTTCGGAGGTGATTAGTTGGGGAGGACTGTGGGGGGGCCATCACTTGAATCCACAAGTGGCTAAATCCATCTCTCCACTTGCAGGAGAATATTTCTACGGGTTAAGCAGACAAGATTAGGAGGGCAGATCCAGTCAGTCATCGCTGCACTACGCATCATGTGGGTGGAGACCGCAGCTGTCCGGGTCCGACCGACGCCCCTGTGGGAGCCAGGTGAGCGTAACAACTCTTCACAGTGCACTTCCGGGTTTATCGTGACTTTCTTCCCTGTTCTGTGCCCCTGCACGCCCTGCCGCCATTCTGGCCTTCTTGTCTATTAGATTTACTTACTACTTTGCTTACTTTTCTTTCATATATTTCACTTACCTTTCTTATTACTTACCTTTGGATCCATCCTGCCTATCAAACAACATTGCTGAAAGCTGCGTTACACTCCAGCCTGCCTCACAGAATACAAACCACTACATAGTTGGTGTCACCCTCTGGAGCCGCCAGACCACAACATGGTTTTTTAGTGCCGAAGAAGATTTTTCCCTGAATCTGAGGTGGGCTTTCTGGGGGTCCATTTTGGTTAGGAACTTATATCCTACAAAGGTAGCCTCCAGTGGAGCACGTCCTTATCTGCACAATAAGAGGGTCAAGGTCAAGAAGAAGTTCAGGAAAGAGAAACCTCGGAGAAGAGAGACCTCGGAGACAAGAAACACTTCATCGGATGATCCAGGTGAGGCAGGGTCACGGGAGAGTTCTTCAGACATTACCAGTCATGACAGTATACAACACCCACAAACTCCTATAGCTTCCCTGGAACAATATCAGGAACTGGTGGCCACCATTCAAAGATTAACGGTTCAGATGTAGAATATGCAGGCAGAGAACACTACATTAAAACAGCAGGTGACCGCGCGCAGTGAAGAGAGAGGAGACCTACCCCCCATGCCACTGTCTTTTGGCAAGTATGATGGAAACCCCAGGTCTTGGAAAGAATTTATGGACACCTGTCGGGTTTATTTCACATTTAGACCAAAGGCTTTTGAGACCGATAAGGCTAAGGTGGGATTCCTAATTTCCAATATGGTAGGAAATGCATTGGCCTGGGCCACCCCCTTGGTGACTAATAATGGCCCAGCTATACTGAATTTTGACCAGTTTTCACAGTTGTTCCGATCAAGATTTGACCGCCCGGAAGTTGTATTTGCATCGTATGAAGCCATGCTCGATGTCAAACAGGGGGGGTTCATATGTCCAAACTTATGTGTCTAAGTTCCAGAAGTTAGCAACCAATTCCGGTTGGCCAGACCCAGCACAACAGACCATATTCAGAAGAGGACTTCATGAAGACCTTAAGGATGAGTTGGCATGAGTACCCCGACCTGGATCTTTTCAGGAACTAGTAACTCTGACCTTACAGATTGAATTTCGTTTGAATGAAAGATATCTAGAGAAGAAGAGACAAAGAGGATACTCTCGCTTGCATGACCTCCCTCCTTCATCAAAGGAAATATCCAAGACCGAACTTACATCCGAAGAACCCATGCAGATCGGATCAGCTGGGGGCCCCCTCACGCCTGAAGAAAGAAGGAGGAGACGAGAGCTAGGCCTGTGTATGTACTGTGGGTCCTCTGAACACTTGCTTTGCAACTGTCTGAAGGGCCCTCCTAGGAGGAAGAGAAACGCTTCCCCCGAGTCTGTGCAGGGGCGACATAGGGGGAGGCCAACACCATCTCTGTAATCACACACAAGCAATAGGGTTAACTGACGATTCCAGGCTGATGGTGTTCCTTATTCAGTTACAGATTGCACCCAAGAAGTTCGTGGAAGTCTTAGCTATGTTGGAGAGTGGAGCTGCAGGAAATTTTGTTGACATTGCCTGGGTGAAAGAACAAGGAGTCCCCATATCTGAAGGTCATCGTGCCAGCATGGTTACCGTTGACACCTTTAGTAAAATGGCTCATTTTACTGCTCTCTCTGGTCTTCCTACTGCTCCAGAAATGGCAACCGTCTTCCTCAGAGATATCGTCTGGCTCCACGGGTTACCCAGAACCATACTCTCGGATAGAGGGTCACAATTTACCTCTCGGTTCTGGTCTACCTTGTGCAACCAATTGGGAATCCAGAGGGTGCTTTCTTCAGGATTTCATCCCCAAAGCAATGGCCAGACAGAGAGGTTAAATGCCACACTAGAACAATACTTATGAAGTTTTTGTAACTGGGAACAAGACAACTGGTCCTCGCTGTTACCGTTGGTGGAATTCTCCTATCACGCCATTAAGACGAGTCCTTTTCTTTGTACCTACGGATACCACCCCTCATATGTACCGTGGGTGAATCGTGGCTCTTCCAATTCTCTGACTGTGGATAGCCTCTTGGAATCTATATGGACTACTCAGAAAGAAGCCATGAGAGCCCTGGAAGAAAGCCGAAGGAAGTATAAGGAAGGAGCAGAGTGCAGCAGACGAGCCAATCCAAATTGGTCCCCCGTAACTCTGGTCTGGCTCTCTACCAAGTTTCTCCCTCGATGGTTACACTTAGGCAAGTTTGCTCCTCGATGCTTGGGTCCTTACCCAATATTGGAACAGATCAACCAGGTGGCCTATAGATTAAGGCTGCCACAGAAAATGAGAAGAGTGCATCCAGTGTTTCACACTTCTTTGTTGAAACCTTTTGTTCCAGATCCATATCCCAGGAGAAGAAGTCGGCCAAAGATTCAAACACCAACAGAACCTGCAGAATATGAGCTATCTCACATTGTCGACTCCAGATACCACCAAGGTATGTTACAATACCTGGTACATTGGAAGGGATACTCTGTATTCGAACGTACTTGGGAAGCGAGGCATCATATTCATGCACCTCGACTCCTACAACTATTCCATCGAAGACATCCCAGTAAGCCAGGAGGAGGGGTCATACTGTCATGCCACAGTCTTGGAAGGTGTGGCATCGATGGGTTTCATCGCATCGAAGGTATTGACTGCCATGTAGAAGTTCCAGATGCGGTATAGTCTTCTACCAAGATGGCCCCCTCCTTACAGTGTTACTATAACAACACGTCTAATCCTCCATTCAGTGCGTTGTATCGTTCTACTGGTACCCACTTGTTGTGTGGTTCCCTTGCCACTCACTACCCTCTTGCGTCTAGGATTTCATTCCTAACACTCAGCAGTCTCTTCTGGGCCGCCGCTTTCCCTCCTTACTCACTTTGCTTCTACTGTATCTGGGTTCTGCCGCCCTCTGGGTGGCGTCTCTCTGCCGTGCTTCCTCTCACTCCTGTGGCCGGCGCTTCGGGTCCTCAGTCCCTTTCGGGCCGCTGCACTCTTCATGGTGCACTTCCGGGTTTACCGTGACTTTCTTCCCTGTTCTGTGCCCCTGCACACCCTGCCGCCATTCTGGCCTTCTTGTCTATTAGCTTTACTTACTACTTTGCTTATTTTTGTTTCATATATTTCACTTACCTTTCTTATTATTACCTTTGGATCCATCCCGCCTATCAAACAACATTGCTGAAAGCTGTGTTACACTCCAGCCTGCCTCACAGAATACGAACCACTCCATAGTTGGTGTCACCCTCTGGAGCCGCAAGACCACAACAGGGTTTTTTGTTGCCAAAGAAGCTTTTTCCCTGAATCTGAGGCAGGCTTTCTGGGGGTCCCTTTTGGTTAGGAACTTATATCCTGCAAAGGTGGCCTCCAGTGGAGCCCATCCTTATCTGCACGATAGGAGGGTCAAGGTCAAGAAGAAGTCCAGGAAAGAGAAACCTCGGAGAAGAGAGACAAGAAACACTTCATCAGATGATCCAGGTGAGGAGGGGTCAGGGGAGAGTTCTTCAGACATTACCATTCCCGACAGGTTGTGCCCAGTGGGCTCAGAGAGAACTTCGTAGCCATTGTGCATGGTTGCCACGTTTGAGAATTCTACACAAAAGCCTTACTGATGCCAGGCTGTTGGTGACTGGCATTTCACAAGAATGTGGAAAGGGCATTGAGTGAATGCTGGGAGTGTAATGAGTCCAGATAGCAAGAACCCAACCGCTGAAGCTTTAAGACCCTCCTGAAGAGGTGTGGGAGGAATTGGCTAAGGATGTTCTAGACCCAATTCTCATGGGAGTGTGAATGTGTTGAGCTTGCTTTGATGTATATTTCCTCAAATGGCTGGAATTGAGAGTTGTTTATGATGCTAATGCAGCTATAGTGGTGAGGTTCTATGAAGAAGTATCGGACTGAGAAGGAGTCCACACAAGTGTTTTGTTGGGCACTGGAGCACATTTGTAGCAAGGTAGGAGATATTGTGGAGGAAGTGTGGGGTGAAGCATAAATGAATTCCTGTTTACCATCCCCAAACAATGGGATAGTAGAAAGGGGCAACCAACGTCTAATGGAGGTAATAGGCATGGCCAGAGAGCATGGATTGAGCAGAAACGAGGCAATCCATGAATGTATGAGGGCGTTGCGTTTTTCCCGACATGTGGTAACAGGGTTTTCCACTTTTGAGATAATGAGGGGGAGCAAACCCCAGATGAAGGTATTTCCAGTCATCTGGAACCTGGTATTGTGGGAAGGAATCCTTGTGAGTCAGTTACATGGTGGATGAGGTGTGAAGTTCACACAGGCGCTCTTTTCGTATGGCATGTTCCTGTGAGCAATGAAGGTGTTGAAGAGACTTCACCAGTTTATGTGTCATCTTGGTCAACAAACGCCATCATCCCGTAGTCCTTATGCACCCATTAATCATTTCCCTCTCTGGCTTTCAAACCCTCCATCCCTGCCCCGCCCCCCTCCCACCCAGACTCTTCCTCCTCTCTGGCTTTCAAACCCTCCATCCCTGCCCCGCCCTCCTCCCACCCATACTCTTCCTCCTCTCTGGCTTTCGAACCCTCCATCCCTGCCCCACCGTCCTCCCACCCATACTCTTCCTTCTCTCTGGCTTTCAAACCCTCCATCCCTGCCCCACCCTCCTCCCACCCAAACTCTTCCTCCCCTCCGGCTTTTGAACCCTCCATCCATGCCCGCCCTCCTCACACCCATACTCTTCCTCCTCTCTGGCTTGCAAACCCTCCATCCTTGCCCCGGCCTCCTCCCACCCATACTCTTCCTCATGTCTGGCTTTCAAGCTGCGGGATGTATTGACCCACTTTGCTCTGCTATGCGGTAGCACTCTAATACTTATGGCGCAAGAAACTGCAACAATGGCGGCAAAATTCTTGTGTGCGCAAAAACCTATAAATATCTACAAAAACCATTTGCTTCCGCACACAAAGAGAGGGATGCACAACCAACCACCCAGAGTGCATATGTGGTGGAATAGCTCACACCCTGCAGAAAATGTGCCAGTGGGCTCCATGACCAGCAAACAGAGTGCAGAGAGAGAAGCAACACTTCACAAATGAAACTCCCAAAATGTGCCTATAAATGACATTTGCTATGTTGCTAAAAACTCCAGAATGCCTATAACACAACACTTCTCAACATTCAAAATCTTGCTTGGCGCTAAAATTCATATAATCTAATGAAGCATTGCGAACATGCAAAGTCCTAAGGTGAAGAGCAAAACATTTCTTCGGAAAAACTGGATTGTCTGTAGACTGATAGCCCCTGTCAGAATCTGGGGGTAGTACCCTGGGCTACCTGAATGACAGCTGTCAGATGAGTTACTGATGAAACTTTAAAGTGATCTAAACTAAAAAGTCTGCCGGATCAGCAAACAAAAAGGATTGTGGCTAAAAAGAATTCAGATCTCAGTTGTTTTTTTATCCCACAGAGTTAAAGCTAAGAAAGTAATGTATTTATGTTTGATGTAACAAATGTGGTTTTTCCTGGATTTTAATTGAGAATAAATTAGCTTGGCTTAGCTGCATCCCTTTGTAAGTGGACAAACAGGTTTCTCCCAAGAGGAGGGCCTTCCTCTCAGCAGAAACTCACAGGGTGGTGCTAATTGTGGGTTAGCCCATACTCTTGTCTACAAAAAGAGAATGAACAATAGCAGGCCCTTCAGCCCAGGAAACAGAGGTGTGAGAGGGTCGTAAATGGCTCCTGGAAGGAACAACCCAGGAGGGGGATGCTCCTGGATTAAAGGGAGAGAAAAAAGGGGCGTGCCATTTGTTGGTAAACATGAACAAAGAACATTTTTTAAAAGACTCATAACTTATGATTCAAAATGGTGAAAAATATACCAAGGACATGTTTGTTATTCTAATTTTTGGCTGCACGTTTTAAGAGGCGGCAGAACCGTGTGACATGTTCTGGACAGGAATGGCAATATATGTGGTTTTGTGTGAAATGTATGAATCCTAGAATTGTGAAAATGTACACACACACCCCTATGTTAAACACTCACATTTGTGGAAATTTGCATAACGTTTGGAAATCGTGTTCATAGCAAAAAGGACAAAATTCTATAGAAAGTTGAAACAAGATCCCCTACAGCTACGATATTTTGATGAACAGCTACTACATAAAATATGGCATCTTTGTGTGTGATTTGTGTAAAAGAGACCAATGTAGAAATGTGTATTTAGTAGAAAATCTGATTTTGAGACTAGTAGCTAAAGGGAGGTCTCTGAGAACTGTAAAGCAAACCATAAAATGTGACATCATCCGGAATTGATCCAATCACTCAAAGGCAATTTGGAGATGATCCAATCCCAGCTCACAGGGGCAAGCTTAGCTAAGCCGGCCCATACACCCACTTTGTGATGTCATTTTAAAGCATAAATAGAGACAGCTATAAGGATTGACTGATTAACTCACTTTCCTGATTCCGGCGAAGCACTCTGATCCAGCATTCTACATCCAGCCTTTAACATCCTTCCAGATCCAGATGCAAAGACTCCTGCCAGCAGTAGAGAACTATTGATTTCAGCAAGGTCCAAATCCTCAAACTTATTCTCACCACCCAGTGACGCGCTGTGGGGTGAGGAGGCCTTTTGAACTAGTATCCTGAAACTCTCTGGCTTGCCAACACAAGGCTTGCCTGAGGAACTCGCTATCCAGCTGATTGAATTACCCACAAACAAGAAGGGCAGATCCTGTGCAAATCCAGTGACCGGCCTAGCTGATCCGATCCCGTGTCAGATGTGCTGTTCTTCCTTTATCAGATCCAATCCATGACCAGAGCTGACAGTCCAATTTAATGACTTATCCTATGAGTATTAATAGCAAGAACTGTGACCCATAGTATATTTTGCATTGTCTTATCCCAATCCCATCCCATCCCATCTTTAAGTCAGAACCATCGTATTGCTAGAACTATCTTTGCGCTGACTCTTCTCTCATCTGTGTTCCTAAACCCTAACTTCTTATTGATTGATTAAGAAAAGTAATTCCCAAACCAAACGGAAACTAGAGTATCATACATGAATTGTTATGATGGGCCATGAACGACCTTCCTGTGTGGCATTCTCCTTTTTGTAGTCCTTAATATAGCATAAGAAAACCTAGATGTCATTTCTAAACCCGAATTTCTGTTTCCCATTCTGGCACCTATTTAATAAAAACGCCCTTCACTAAAACCTCTATAACTCCCTCAGTTTTTATGATAGAAACGAAATTTCAACTCCTACTTGCACTTAACATCCGTAGCTATCGATAGAACGATTCTCCTGTTATCGTGAATACCACAAAAGGAAACATTTGCCACGATTTCACATTCTGAGAAATTTTACACATGTAAAGTAGAGTTCATTTGGTTCCGACTTGGACTTTAAGATGTCAAATGTTTTCTTCTGGCTAAATCATTTACTGTGCTTGCTTGCAACCGTTCAAAGCGGCTCCCATAATAATTTATGAAAATGTAAGTATTTTTGACCACATTTGGTGTTTTTGCTCAGTCAATTTCAAAGACAATTTGAAAGACATTCTGACAGCTGAAAAGTCAATTCCGTTTTTCTCTTGTGTTTGAAAGGGGAAGGTGGGACTGATATTCTGTTAGATTTGTGCTATTCCTGAATACCTGCTCCCTCCTCCCATCTATTTGCATTGCCTATTGGGGGGTTGAGGGGTGTTGCAGGGGGAACCTCTAACAAAAGTGCTATCTATTCCAAACCAACACAAAAGTATTATTTTCTGTGCTGCATTTGTTTTGGTGCTCATTCCTTGATTCCTAGTGTATTAAAGATACTATTCAGTTTTCTGTCACCCCATTGGTGATTTTTGCTTACCTATTAAAAGATATTGTGATCAAATTTTAATACATAAAAAAATATTTACCTTTTCAAACTTGCCTGATTCCTGGTTCAGTGTGACCGGGTGGCGGGGGGGTCTCAGGAGAAGGGTGTGATACGAGTGATATATCGTTCAGAATATTGAACTTATAGATAAAATAAATAAGGGTTTCAACTGTGCACTACATGCTGGGTGAGACTTGAGTGTGTGCCGGATTGAAATCACTTACAAAGCCCTCCATCCATGCCCCACCCTCGTCCCACCCATACTCTTCCTCCTCTCTGGCTTTCAAATCCTCCATCTCTGCCCCGTCCTCCTCCCACCCATACTCTTCCCCCTCTCTGGCTTGCAAACCCTCCATCCCTGCCCCGCCCTCCTCCCACCCATACTCTTCCTCCTCTCTGGCTTTCAAACCCTCCATCCCTGCCCCGTCCTCCTCCCACCCATACTCTTCCTCCTCTCTGGCTTTCAAGCCCTCCATCCCTGCCCCGCCCTCCTCCCACCCATACTCTTCCTCATGTCTGGCTTTCAACTGACGGGCAGTAAAGGGTTCTACAGATCACAAATGAATGCATGGGGTCAAGGTCCGTGCAAGGATTTTTACCACTCTAGGCGAAATGCCATTTCAGCGCAGCTAAAGCCAACCCCATGTGTCCTTACTATATAATCCCATTATCCTAGATTTGTACTCATGCATGTCCTGCCAACCACCTTCACAAGCTGCAGTTTTTTCTTAACGTTTTAGACCTTTTCATAAAAAGGTCAAATTAAATCACTCTCTCCCACGCACACCGCCATACACTATATAATGTACAGGCTGGTTCAGAAACTATGTCCAGATCAGGAAGGATTAGTAATACAAATGTTGCTTACCATATCTCTTCCTGTGTCATGACTCCACCTGCAGCCATTACGCCTCCAATGAAGAGAGAGTGGCAGAAACCGCTGCTCAAGTCGCTGAATGCAATTGGGTGCGAGTGGCTCTCAATAGCGTTACTACCAGAAACACTAGCTCTGGATGGTGGTAGCGTCCTCACTGTCTCTGTACAGTTATCAGGGATGGCAGAGAAATACCTTTTGCTTAGCTACATTCACGGGCGAGTGGAGGGAATTCCTTTGGCATCTCAGAGATGGCGATGAGAGCAAGAGAGAGCCAGCATCCACCTTCCCCAAGCAGATTTTATAATAACCAAAGCACCATCTGGTGTTTCGGGGAATTCACTTGGTGAACTTTCTTTAAGCAGGCTGATCACCGTGGTAAGCGCAGCTATTTTTGGACTGCACCAATCACTCCCCTGCACACACACCTGCCCATTACAGAACGTTTCCACTCCCAAGTCTGCTCAGTATGCCCATTAACCAATCTCAGGCCGTGCAAAAAGGAGGGAGGGGACAGCCAGGGAGCAAGTCTTAAGACTACACTGCAACATAGCTTGTCTGGAGCATGTGTGGGCCCTTGGAGAGCAAGGGCACTGCAGGAAAAGTGCTATTAGCATCCTCTATGTTCAATAGCACCCCAGTGTATTATTACTTTCTCTGTCCCTGTGTTTTAATTGGCAGCAATTTGGAGGGCCAGATCTTTTAACCCTATCAGCAAATTGCTAGTATGGCCATCCAAAGTATTCAATGTGTTTAATACTTTTCCCTGTAAATGTAATGTTTGACCAGTATTTCAACATCAGAAGGCCCACATAAAACTTTGACAGGTTGAGCACTATGCATTTACCCTCAACATGTACTCAGCGAGCATGTTTATTTTGGATTTATAACCCGCACTGGATGTAAATATACTTGCAAAGATAGCAATGCTTGACCTCTACCATTCAGTATTGCTTTAAAGGTGAGCTAACAAATGTACACATTAATTTGCATCTTTCTTAACGTTCCAAGAATTTGTAGATTATGCTTGTAGTTGTGAATTCACCCAGATACAAAGCATTTCAACTGTCTAATATTGTGAGCGCCCAAAATAAACTCTGTTCATGAACTCAGGGACATCATTTGGGGGTTGCAAGGGACCACACTTGCAACAAGTCTCTCTTGCTACCCCCCAAAAAACGCCTGCTTTCCCCCTTCCTTTTTTTACATTGAAGCTCCAGAGCTGTGGCCAGTGCCATGTGGCCCTTTGTTTCTGGAGTAGCTGGCATTTTTGTTGAGGCCTCCTAAAATAACAGGGGGTTCCACAAGTGTAGGCACTTTGAGCAGGGACTCTAAATAAGAAAGAATAGGGAGAACAAATAATTTGTCTTTCTGGTATTCTATACAATAATTACAAGTCTCATTAAAGGGGTGAAAGGTCGTATTCTATCGCTTCCCATTATGTCACTTCGGGATGGGGTCAAATGACATCCCTTCCTGTGATGTCATCAGAGGTCAAGGGCCATGTGATGTCACGTCTGCTACCCCTGCATTTTGGTGAAATGACGTCCCTGCATGAACTACTTTTAAAGTTGCATGAATAAATATGCCTTTTTTTTTTTTAATTGAAACTTCAGCGCAGCGAACCTGTTGGCAAGTCGCCAAGCTTTTGTTACAACACATCGTCATATGTGCCTTGTTATCCATTACAGTGTAAAAGAAAAAAGCAATCAGCAATCCAGCATATAAAGTTGTATCATATCATCGTGTTAATAACAATTTAAGAGTTCCATACAACATCATTTTTCAGTTAAATTTAGAGAGTCCAAGAAGTTCACAATTGTGCAGGTCAACTTAATGTTATGTCCGGCAACCGCATAAGACCACCAATTTTGATTGTCTGATTCAACAGGGGTAAAGTCTCCTGAGTGACGCAGTCGACGTGAGGTTAACGCATGGCATCCGGTAATTAGATGTTCGATAGATTCGATTTGAAGGTTGCAGAATCTGCAAAGATTGTCGTTTGCTTCGTTAATGTGTCGTAGAAATTGCATTTCCCTGGTGTTTACTGGTGTTTAATGCATTCAAACGCAGCCTCAAACATTGGTCACGATGATGTCGCGAGGGGCAAGTTACCTATATGCTTTACTTCCACGTGAGATGAAACGCTGCCAAAGTAATCATTTGTAGGGTCAGTGCTCGGAGATAACCCTTCCGGCATTGCCTAAACTCATGTCTAGCAGGTTATTCAGGCTAAACAAATGTTTCAGAGTAAATGTGCTGCAAGCAGAGCGCACTTTGACCTATTCTGAGATTATCTGGATAAGGCCCTTTAACTCCTTGTTGTTGAACTTGCGTGAGGCCCCTACACTGACCTCATCTCCTTCCTGTTCCTGCCTGTGAGGTGCCCTTCGCCCGTCCCATGCTCTGCCGGGAGAAGTTCCAGGAGGGTTCTACCGTGACTCTTTCCCTATCTGGTGGGAGTGCCCCGGTTCTGACCACATTGTTTTTATCAACATTTCTTCCTGATAGGCCTCTGTGCTTTTATTTGAACGGGACCACGTTCTGTGCTGCTGAAAAACATATGTCAATAGGCAATAGTCCTGCTACCACTGCCCTGTTGGTGGATCCTAGAAATGTGAGCACTGTGATTGCAGCAGGGCGCCCCCTAACTGCAGGCAGATGTTATGCAGCTACTTTACCTCAGATTGGTCTACATCTCTTTAGTGCTTCATGAAATCAGAGGGGCGACCAGCTCTTTGGCGCCCCCTGCTGGCCAGCAACCTTGGCATCCGATTCTATGACCAAGTATATGGTTGTTAGCGTCATTATCGTTATTGCTGTTGTATAATCCTGGCGAAAACGTCTTATTGTAAAACATGTTTGGCAACATGGTCCCCATTAACATGATTTCCAAAATGTTCAGGAATGGAAAGTAAATACGACAGCACAAATTTATGTATTTTGTGTCATTTACGCTTAATTGACATGGCTAAAGGAGGTAGATCTTAACATTCCTGTTGCCTTCAATTGGAAACAGCTGGTCACAGAGGGAGTTCCTTCATATAAGTGGTGTGTGGAGCTTTGGCCGCTCGTGATGTTAGGGCTGGATATCAGAAATGGACATAGATGTGTCGATAAAACTAATAATAATAATAATTGGCAGATGGATTACTATAATTTGCCGCTTTTAAACAGCATTTTAAAAATGTTGCACCACATTTTATCATTTGTTTCCCTTTATCCACTGTCTTTCGGAGGTTCCATGTGAAAGCGTCTTCCTGACAAAATGTCTACATTCAGTTCATTACACTGGGTCCATTAAAGTAGGGTACCATTCATTTGGGCCCCTGCCATTACAGGACCATTACATTGAGTATTAAAACCTTCTTATTCAGAGCTGTATCGCCATTGGCAATAAGGTCCCCATTAAAGTAGATCCCCAAGTACATTGAGTATTAAAACCTTCTTCTACAGAGCAGGGGGAAATCGGCAGGAAGGGCTATATAAGTAAGTCAATTATTAATGTTATCATTATTAAGGGGACCGCACTTGCGACACCCTCTTTTCTCACGTTCTACTTTCGGCTTTGCCCAGTCCTGCCGCTGCTCTGACCACCCCTCCCCCCGTCCCTCCAACCTCCGCTCTCCTTCCGGCTGGCCTGTGTTCTTGGGGGGTTTCCGGTGCTTGTGTGCTTGTCTTCCTCGTGTGTTCCCGTATATGTGCACCTGTTTCCCCCTTCCTTATCTTTCCAGATTGCTAAATACATACTGCAGTGATAGCCCCACCGCCTTGCATTGATTACTTAATGATTGCTGTTATAAGTTGGATGGCTTAAGCACTAATGTGTCTGCGATAATTAAAGAATCCTCGTGTGGCCTCTTCCTGTTTATTCAATCTTCTAAAGTCAAATTGGATTAAAGGCGCCTTTTATTGCATTTAAGATACCCTTGGTTCCGTTAAAAAAGCGACTACCGAAGAGAAGAGGAGAAAGGGCAATAGGGGAGATGTGTGTGGGGGGGCCGAGGGGGTGTGACAGGACTAAGGAGAGACTAGGAGAGAAGGACTTAGGGAAGGAGAAAACAGAAGATGGAAGGGGGCAGCGCGAATGGGAAAAGGGAAAGGTAGAGCCATGGGGAGGAATCAATGGTTGAAAGTGAGGGAAGGAGGTGACAGGGGAAGGAATCAAGCGATGAAAGGGAGGGAAGAAGATGACATGGGAAGGAATCAGGGATTAAAGTGAGGGTTAGAGGGGAGACATGGCAAGGAATCAAAGGATGAAAGTGAGGGACAGAGGGGAGACGTGGGAAGGAATCAGGGATTAAAGTGAGGGATAGAGGGAAGACATGGTAAGGATTCAAGGGATGAAACTGAGGGCTAGAGGGGAGGGGAGGGGAAACATGGGAAGGAATCAATGGTTGAAAGTGAGGGAAGGAGGGGACAGGGAAGGAATCAAGGGATGGAAGTGAGGGATAGAGGGGAGACATGGGAAGGAATCAAGGGATGAAAGTGAGGGATAGAGGGGAGACATGGTAAGGAATCAAGGGATGAAAGTGAGGGATAGAGGGAAGACATGGTAAGGAATCAAGGGATGAAAGTGAGGGATAGAGGGGAGACATGGTAAGGAATCAAGGGATGAAAGTGAGGGACAGAGGGGAGACATGGCATGGAATCAAGGGATGAAAGTGAGGGACAGAGGGGAGACATGGTAAGGAATCAAGGGATGAAAGTGAGGGATAGAGGGGAGACATGGTAAGGAATCAAGGGATGAAAGTGAGGGACAGAGGGGAGACATGGCATGGAATCAAGGGATGAAAGTGAGGGCTAGAGGGGAGACATGTGAAGGAATCAATGGTTGAACGTGAGGGAAGGAGAGTACAAGGGAAGGAATCAAGGGATGGAAGTGAGGGAAGGAGGTGACAGGGGAAGGAATCAAGGGATGGAAGTGAGGGAAGGAGGTAACATGGGAAGGAATCAAGGGATGAAAGTGAGGGATAGAGGGAAGACATGGCATGGAATCAAGGGATGAAGTGAGGGATAGAGGGGAGACATGGTAAGGAATCAAGGTATGAAAGTGAGGGAAGGAGGGGACAGGGAGGGAATCAAGGGATGGAAGTGAGGGATAGAGGGGAGACATGGGAAGGAATCAAGGGATGAAAGTGAGGGATAGAGGGGAGACATGGTAAGGAATCAAGGGATGAAAGTGAGGGATAGAGGGAAGACATGGTAAGGAATCAAGGGATGAAAGTGAGGTATAGAGGGGAGACATGGTAAGGAATCAAGGGATGAAAGTGAGGGACAGAGGGGAGACATGGCATGGAATCAAGGGATGAAAGTGAGGGACAGAGGGGAGACATGGTAAGGAATCAAGGGATGAAAGTGAGGGATAGAGGGGAGACATGGTAAGGAATCAAGGGATGAACGTGAGGGAAGGAGAGTACAAGGGAAGGAATCAAGGGATGGAAGTGAGGGAAGGAGGTGACAGGGGAAGGAATCAAGGGATGGAAGTGAGGGAAGGAGGTAACATGGAAGGAATCAAGGGATGAAAGTGAGGGATAGAGGGGAGGGGAGGGGAAACATGGGAAGGAATCAATGGTTGAAAGTGAGGGAAGGAGGGGACAGGGAAGGAATCAAGGGATGGAAGTGAGGGATAGAGGGGAGACATGGGAAGGAATCAAGGGATGAAAGTGAGGGATAGAGGGGAGACATGGTAAGGAAGCAAGGGATGAAAGTGAGGGATAGAGGGAAGACATGGTAAGGAATCAAGGGATGAAAGTGAGGGATAGAGGGGAGACATGGTAAGGAATCAAGGGATGAAAGTGAGGGACAGAGGGGAGACATGGCATGGAATCAAGGGATGAAAGTGAGGGACAGAGGGGAGACATGGTAAGGAATCAAGGGATGAAAGTGAGGGATAGAGGGGAGACATGGTAAGGAATCAAGGGATGAAAGTGAGGGACAGAGGGGAGACATGGCATGGAATCAAGGGATGAAAGTGAGGGCTAGAGGGGAGACATGTCAAGGAATCAATGGTTGAACGTGAGGGAAGGAGAGTACAAGGGAAGGAATCAAGGGATGGAAGTGAGGGAAGGAGGTGACAGGGGAAGGAATCAAGGGATGGAAGTGAGGGAAGGAGGTAACATGGGAAGGAATCAAGGGATGAAAGTGAGGGATAGAGGGAAGACATGGCATGGAATCAAGGGATGAAGTGAGGGATAGAGGGGAGACATGGTAAGGAATCAAGGTATGAAAGTGAGGGATAGAGGGGAGACATGGTAAGGAATCAAGGGATGAAAGTGAGGGACAGAGGGGAGACATGGTAAGGAATCAAGGTATAAAAGTGAGGGATAGAGGGGAGACATGGTAAGGATTCAAGGGATGAAAGTGAGGGATAGAGGGGAGACATGGTAAGGAATCAAGGGATGAAAGTGAGGGCTAGAGGGGAGACATGGGAAGGAATCAATGGTTGAAAGTGAGGGAAGGAGTTGACAGGGGAAGGAATCAAGGGATGGAAGTGAGGGAAGGAGGTGACAGGGGAAGGAAGTGAGGGAAGGAAGTGACATGGGAAGGAATCAAGGGATGAAAGTGAGGGATAGAGGGAAGACATGGCATGGAATCAAGGGATGAAGTGAGGGATAGAGGGGAGACATGGTACGGAATCAAGGGATGAAAGTGAGGGATAGAGGGGAGACATGGTAAGGAATCAAGGGATGAAAGTGAGGGATAGAGGGGAGACATGGGAAGGAATCAATGGTTGAACGTGAGGGAAGGAGAGAACAGGGGAAGGACTCAAGGGATGGAAGTGAGGGAAGGAGGTGACAGGGGAAGGAATCAAGGGATGGAAGTGAGGGAAGGAGGTAACATGGGAAGGAATCAAGGGATGAAAGTGAGGGATAGAGGGAAGATATGGCATGGAATCAAGGGATGAAGTGAGGGATAGAGGGAAGACATGGTAAGGAATCAAGGGATGAAAGTGAGGGATAGAGGGGAGACATGGTAAGGAATCAAGGGATGAAGGTGAGGGACAGAGGGGAGACATGGTAAGGAATAAAGGTATGAAAGTGTGGGATAGAGGGGAGACATGGTAAGGATTCAAGGGATGAAAGTGAGGGATAGAGGGGACACATGGTAAGGAATCAAGGGATGAAAGTGAGGGCTAGAGGGGAGACATGGGAAGGAATCAATGGTTGAAAGTGAGGGAAGGAGGTGACAGGGGAAGGAATCAAGGGATGGAAGTGAGGGAAGGAGGTGACAGGGGAAGGAATCAAGGGATGGAATTGAGGGAAGGAAGTGACATGGGAAGGAATCAAGGGATGAAAGTGATGGACAGAGGGAAGACATGGCATGGAATCAAGGGATGAAGTGAGGGATAGAGGGGAGACATGGTAAGGAATCAAGGGATGAAAGTGAGGGATAGAGGGGAGACATGGTAAGGAATCAAGGGATGAAAGTGAGGGATAGAGGGGAGACATGGTAAGGAATCAAGGGATGAAAGTGAGGGATAGAGGGGAGATATGACAAGGCATCTTGTGATGCAAGTGAGGAAAGAATGAGACATGGATGGAATCAAGAAATGTAACAGACCAATAGAGGGGATACATGGTAAGGATTCAAGGGATGAAAGTGAGGGATAGAGGGGAGACATGCTAAGGCATTAAGGGATGAAAGTGAGGAAAGGAGGAACCATAGGGGGAATCAAGGGATGAACGTGAGTGATGGAGGGGAGACATAGGACGGAATCATGAGAGGAAAGCGAGGGATATAGTGAAGGCCTCTGAAGGAATCAAGTGATGAAAGTGAGTGAAGGAGGTACAATAGGAAAGAATCAAGGGATGAAGGTGGGGGATAGAGGGGAGACATTGGAAGGAATCAAGGGATGAAAGTGAGGGATAGAGGGGAGACATGGTAAGGATTCAAAGGATGAAAGTGAGGGATAGAGGGGAGACATGGTAAGGATTCATAGGATGAAAGGGAGGGATAGAGGGGAGGCATGGTAAGGAATCAAGGGATGAAAGTGAGGGATAGAGGGGAGATATGACAAAGCATCTTGTGATGCAAGTGAGGAAAGAATGAGACATGGGATGGAATCAAGAAATGTAACAGACCAATAGAGGGGATACATGGTAAGGATTCAAGGGATGAAAGTGAGGGATAGGGGGGAGACATGCTAAGGCATTAAGGGATGAAAATAATGAATAGAGGGAAACATGGGCAGAAATCAAAAGATAAAGTGAGGAAAGCAGGAACCATGGAGGGAATCAAGGGATGAAAGTGAGCAATGTAGGGGAGACTTAGGACGGAATTGCGGGATGAAAGCGAGGGCAGGAGGTACCAAGGTAAGGAATCAAGGGATTAAAGTGAGGAAAGGAGGAACCATGGGGGGAATCAGGGATGAAAGTGAGCGATGGAGGGGAGACATAGGAAGGAATCATGAGAGGAAAGTGTGGGATATAGTGGAGGCCTCTGAAGGAATCAAGTGATGAAAGTGAGGGAAGGAGGTGACAGGGGAAGGAATCAAGGGATGGAAGTGAGGAAAGGAAGTGGCATGGGAAGGAATCAAGGGATGAAAGTGAGGGATAGAGGGGAGACATGGCAAGGAATCAAGAGATGAAAGTCAGGGATAGAGGGGAGACATGGTAAGGAATCAAGGGATGAAAGTCAGGGATAGAGGGGAGACATGGTAAGGAATCAAGGGATGAAAGTGAGGGAAGGAGGTGACAGGGGAAGGAATCAAGGGATGGAAGTGGCATGGGAAGGAATCAAGGGATGAAAGTGAGGGATAGAGGGGAGACATGGCAAGGAATCAAGAGATGAAAGTCAGGGATAGAGGGGAGACATGGTAAGGAATCAAGGGATGAAAGTCAGGGATAGAGGGGAGACATGGTAAGGAATCAAGGGATG
Organism: Ambystoma mexicanum; assembly: GCF_040938575.1. NCBI lineage: Eukaryota > Metazoa > Chordata > Amphibia > Caudata > Ambystomatidae > Ambystoma > Ambystoma mexicanum. The sequence continues at coordinate 227,694,022 of NC_090921.1, read as the reverse complement.
AAAGTGAGGGATAGAGGGGAGATGTGACAAGGCATCTTGTGATGCAAGTGAGGAAAGAATGAGACCTGGGATGGAATCAAGAAATGTAACAGACCAATAGAGGGGATACATTAGAAGGATTCAAGGGATGAAAGTGAGGGATAGAGGGGAGACATGCTAAGGCATCAAGTGATGAAAGTGAGGGAAGGAGGGACCATAGGACAGAATCAAGGAATGAAAGTGAGGGATAGAGGGGAGACATGGGAAGGAATCAAGGGGTGAACGTAAGGGATAGAGGGGAGACATGGTAAGGATTCAAAGGATGAAAGTGAGGGATAGAGGGGAGACATGGTAAGGATTCAAGGGATGAAAGTGAGTGATAGAGGGGAGACATAGTAAGGAATCAAGGGATGAAAGTGAGGGATAGAGGGGAGACATGGTACGGATTCAAAGGATGAAAGTGAGGGATAGAGGGGAGACATGGTAAGGATTCAAGGGATGAAAGGGAGGGATAGAGGGGAGGCATGGTAAGGAATCAAGGGATGAAAGTGAGGAAAGGAGGAACCAAGGTAAGGAATCAAGGGATTAAAGTGAGGAAAGGAGGAACCATGTGGGGAATCAGGGATGAAAGTGAGGGCTAGAGGGGAGACATGGGAAGGAATCAAGGGATGAAAGTGAGGGATAGAGGGGAGACATGGTAAGGAATCAAGGGATGAAATGAGGGATAGAGGGGAGACATGGTGAGGAATCAAGGGATGAAAGTGAGGGATAGAGGGGAGACATGGGAAGGAATCAATGGTTGAGCGTGATGGAAGGAGAGTACAAGGGAAGGAATCAAGGGATGGAAGTGAGGGAAGGAGGTGACAGGGGAAGGAATCAAGGGATGGAAGTGAGGGAAGGAGGTAACATGGGAAGGGATCAAGGGATGAAAGTGAGGGATAGAGGTAAGACATGGCATGGAATCAAGGGATGAAGTGAGGGATAGAGGGGAGACATGGTAATGAATCAAGGGATGAAAGTGAGGGATAGAGGGGAGACATGGTAAGGAATCAAGGGATGAAAGTGAGGGACAGAGGGGAGACATGGTATGGAATCAAGGTATGAAAGTGAGGGATAGAGGGGAGACATGGTAATGATTCAAGGGATGAAAGTGAGGGCTAGAGGGGAGACATGGGAAGGAATCAATGGTTGAAAGTGAGGGAAGGAGTTGACAGGGGAAGGAATCAAGGGATGGAAGTGAGGGAAGGAGGTGACAAGGGAAGGAATCAAGGGATGGAAGTGAGGGAAGGAAGTGACATGGGAAGGAATCAAGGGATGAAAGTGAGGGATAGAGGGAAGACACGGCATGTAATCAAGGGATGAAGTGAGGGATAGAGGGGAGACATGGTACGGAATCAAGGGATGAAAGTGAGGGATAGAGGGGAGACATGGTAAGGAATCAAGGGATGAAAGTGAGGGATAGAGGGGAGACATGGGAAGGAATCAATGGTTGAACGTGAGGGAAGGAGAGTACAGGGGAAGGAATCAATGGTTGAACGTGATGGAAGGAGAGTACAAGGCAAGGAATCAAGGGATGGAAGTGAGGGAAGGAGGTGACAGGGGAAGGAATCAAGGGATGGAAGTGAGGGAAGGAGGTAACATGGTAAGGAATCAAGGGATGAAAGTGAGGGATAGAGGGAAGACATGGCATGGAATCAAGGGAAGAAGTGAGGGATAGAGGGAGACATGGTAAGGAATCAAGGGATGAAAGTGAGGGATAGAGGGGAGACATGGTAAGGAATCAAGGGATGAAAGTGAGGGACAGAGGGGAGACATGGTAAGGAATCAAGGTATGAAAATGAGGGATAGAGGGGAGACATGGTAAGGATTCAAGGGATGAAAGTGAGGGATAGAGGGGAGACATGGTAAGGAATCAAGGGATGAAAGTGAGGGCTAGAGGGGAGACATGGGAAGGAATCAATGGTTGAAAGTGAGGGAAGGAGGTGACAGGGGAAGGAATCAAGGGATGGAAGTGAGGGAAGGAGGTGACAGGGGAAGGAATCAAGTGATGGAAGTGAGGGAAGGAAGTGACATGGGAAGGAATCAAGGGATGAACGTGAGGGACAGAGGGAAGACATGGCATGGAATCAAGGGATGAAGTGAGGGATAGAGGGGCGACATGGTAAGGAATCAAGGGATGAAAGTGAGGAATAGAGGGGAGACATGGTAAGGAATCAAGGGATGAAAGTGAGGGATAGAGGGGAGACATGGTAAGGAATCAAGGGATGAAAGTGAGGGATAGAGGGGAGATATGACAAGGCATCTTGTGATGCAAGTGAGGAAAGAATGAGACATGGATGGAATCAAGAAATGTAACAGACAAATAGAGGGGATACATGGTAAGGATTCAAGGGATGAAAGTGAGGGATAGAGGGGAGACATGCTAAGGCATTAAGGGATGACAGTGAGGAAATGAGGAACCATGGGGGGAATCAAGGGATGAACGTGAGTGATGGAGGGGGGACATAGGACGGAATCATGAGAGGAAAGCGAGGGATATAGTGAAGGCCTCTGAAGGAATCAAGTGATGAAAGTGAGGGAAGGAGGTACCATAGGAAAGAATCAAGGGATGAAGGTGAGGGATAGAGGGGAGACATGGGAAGGAATCAAGGGATGAAAGTGAGGGATAGAGGGGAGACATGGTAAGGATTCATGGGATGAAAGGGAGGGATGCAGGGGAGGCATGGTAAGGAATCAAGGGATGAAAGTGAGGGATAGAGGGGAGATATGACAAAGCATCTTGTGATGCAAGTGAGGAAAGAAAGAGACATGGGATGGAATCAAGAAATGTAACAGACCAATAGAGGGGATACATGGTAAGGATTCAAGGGATGAAAGTGAGGGATAGGGGGGAGACATGCTAAGGCATTAAGGGATGAAAATAATGAATAGAGGGAAACATGGGCAGAAATCAAAAGATAAAGTGAGGAAAGCAGGAACCATGGAGGGAATCAAGGGATGAAAGTGAGCAATGTAGGGGAGACATAGGACGGAATTGCGGGATGAAAGTGAGGGCAGGAGGTACCAAGGTAAGGAATCAAGGGATTAAAGTGAGGAAAGGAGGAACCATGGGGGGAATCAGGGATGAAAGTGAGCGATGGAGGGGAGACATAGGAAGGAATCATGAGAGGAAAGCGTGGGATATAGTGGAGGCGTCTGAAGGAATCAAGTGATGAAAGTGAGGGAATGAGGTGACAGGGGAAGGACTCAAGGGATGGAAGTGAGGAAAGGAAGTGGCATGGGAAGGAATCAAGGGATGAAAGTGAGGGATAGAGGGGAGACATGGCAAGGAATCAAGAGATGAAAGTCAGGGAAAGAGGGGAGACATGGTAAGGAATCAAGGGATGAAAGTCAGGGATAGAGGGGAGACATGGTAAGGAATCAAGGGATGAAAGTGAGGGATAGAGGGGAGATGTGACAAGGCATCTTGTGATGCAAGTGAGGAAAGAATGAGACATGGGATGGAATCAAGAAATGTAACAGACCAATAGAGGGGATACATTAGAAGGATTCAAGGGATGAAAGTGAGGGATAGAGGGGAGACATGCTAAGGCATTAAGGGATGAAAGTGAGGAAAGGAGGAACCATGGGGGAATCAAGGGATGAACGTGAGTGATGGAGGGGAGACATAGGAAGGAATCCTGAGAGGGAAGTGAGGGATATAGTGAAGGCCTCTGAAGGAATCAAGTGATGAAAGTGAGGGAAGGAGGTACCATAGGAAAGAATCAAGGGATGAAAGTGAGGGATAGAGGGGAGACATGGGAAGGAATCAAGGGGTGAAAGTGAGGGATAGAGGGGAGACATGGTAAGGATTCAAAGGATGAAAGTGAGGGATAGAGGGGAGACATGGTAAGGATTCAAGGGATGAAAGTGAGGGATAGAGGGGAGGCCTGGTAAGGAATCAAGGGATGAAAGTGAGGGATAGAGGGGAGACATGGTACGGATTCAAAGGATGAAAGTGAGGGATAGAGGGGAGACATGGTAAGGATTCAAGGGATGAAAGGGAGGGATAGAGGGGAGACATGGTAAGGAATCAAGGGATGAAAGTGAGGGACAGAGGGGAGACATGGTAAGGAATAAAGGTATGAAAGTGAGGGATAGAGGGAAGACATGGTAAGGATTCAAGGGATGAAAGTGAGGGATAGAGGGGAGACATGGTAAGGAATCAAGGGATGAAAGTGAGGGCTATAGGGGAGACATGGGAAGGAATCAATGGTTGAAAGTGAGGGAAGGAGGTGACAGGGGAAGGAATCAAGGGATGGAAGTGAGGGAAGGAGGTGACAGGGGAAGGAATCAAGGGATGGAAGTGAGGGAAGGAAGTGAAATCGGAAGGAATCAAGGGATGAAAGTGAGGGACAGAGGGAAGACATGGCATGGAATCAAGGGATGAAGTGAGGGATAGAGGGGCGACATGGTAAGGAATCAAGGGATGAAAGTGAGGAATAGAGGGGAGACATGGTAAGGAATCAAGGGATGAAAGTGAGGGATAGAGGGGAGACATGGTAAGGAATCAAGGGATGAAAGTGAGGGATAGAGGGGAGATATGACAAGGCATCTTGTGATGCAAGTGAGGAAAGAATGAGACATGGATGGAATCAAGAAATGTAACAGACAAATAGAGGGGATACATGGTAAGGATTCAAGGGATGAAAGTGAGGGATAGAGGGGAGACATGCTAAGGCATTAAGGGATGAAAGTGAGGAAATGAGGAACCATGGGGGGAATCAAGGGATGAACGTGAGTGATGGAGGGGGGACATAGGACGGAATCATGAGAGGAAAGCGAGGGATATAGTGAAGGCCTCTGAAGGAATCAAGTGATGAAAGTGAGGGAAGGAGGTACCATAGGAAAGAATCAAGGGATGAAGGTGAGGGATAGAGGGGAGACATGGGAAGGAATCAAGGGATGAAAGTGAGGGATAGAGGGGAGACATGGTAAGGATTCATGGGATGAAAGGGAGGGATACAGGGGAGGCATGGTAAGGAATCAAGGGATGAAAGTGAGGGATAGAGGGGAGATATGACAAAGCATCTTGTGATGCAAGTGAGGAAAGAATGAGACATGGGATGGAATCAAGAAATGTAACAGACCAATAGAGGGGATACATGGTAAGGATTCAAGGGATGAAAGTGAGGGATAGGGGGGAGACATGCTAAGGCATTAAGGGATGAAAATAATGAATAGAGGGAAACATGGGCAGAAATCAAAAGATAAAGTGAGGAAAGCAGGAACCATGGAGGGAATCAAGGGATGAAAGTGAGCAATGTAGGGGAGACATAGGACGGAATTGCGGGATGAAAGTGAGGGCAGGAGGTACCAAGGTAAGGAATCAAGGGATTAAAGTGAGGAAAGGAGGATCCATGGGGGGAATCAGGGATGAAAGTGAGCGATGGAGGGGAGACATAGGAAGGAATCATGAGAGGAAAGCGTGGGATATAGTGGAGGCGTCTGAAGGAATCAAGTGATGAAAGTGAGGGAATGAGGTGACAGGGGAAGGACTCAAGGGATGGAAGTGAGGAAAGGAAGTGGCATGGGAAGGAATCAAGGGGTGAAAGTGAGGGATAGAGGGGAGACATGGTAAGGATTCAAAGGATGAAAGTGAGGGATAGAGGGGAGACATGGTAAGGATTCAAGGGATGAAAGTGAGGGATAGAGTGGAGGCATGGTAAGGAATCAAGGGATGAAAGTGAGGGATAGAGGGGAGACATGGTACGGATTCAAAGGATGAAAGTGAGGGATAGAGGGGAGACATGGTAAGGATTCAAGGGATGAAAGGGAGGGATAGAGGGGAGGCATGGTAAGGAATCAAGGTATGAAAGTGAGGAAAGGAGGAACCAAGGTAAGGAATCAAGGGATTAAAGTGAGGAAAGGAGGCACCATGGGGGGAATCAGGGATGAAAGTGAGGGCTAGAGGGGAGACATGGGAAGGAATCAAGGGATGAAAGTGAGGGATAGAGGGGAGACATGGTAAGGAGTCAAGGGATGAAAGTGAGGGATAGAGGGGAGACATGGTGAGGAATCAAGGGATGAAAGTGAGGGATAGATGGGAGACATGGGAAGGAATCAATGGTTGAACGTGATGGAAGGAGAGTACAAGGGAAGGAATCAAGGGATGGAAGTGAGGGAAGGAGGTGACAGGGGAAGGAATCAAGGGATGGATGTGAGGGAAGGAGGTAACATGGGAAGGAATCAAGGGATGAAAGTGAGGGATAGAGGGAAGACATGGCATGGAATCAAGGGATGAAGTGAGGGATAGAGGGGAGACATGGTAAGGAATCAAGGGATGAAAGTGAGGGATAGAGGGGAGACACGGTAAGGAATCAAGGGATGAAAGTGAGGGACAGAGGGGAGACATGGTAAGGAATCAAGGTATGAAAGTGAGGGATCGAGGGGAGACATGGTAAGGATTCAAGGGATGAAAGTGAGGGATAGAGGGGTGACATGGTAAGGAATCAAGGGATGAAAGTGAGGGAAGGAGTTGACAGGGGAAGGAATCAAGGGATGGAAGTGAGGGAAGGAGGTGACAGGGGAAGGAATCAAGGGATGGAAGTGAGGGAATGAAGTGACATGGGAAGGAATCAAGGGATGAAAGTGAGGGATAGAGGGAATACATGGCATTGAATCAAGGGATGAAGTGAGGGATAGAGGGGAGACATGGTAAGGAATCAAGGGATGAAAGTGAGGGATAGAGGGGAGACATGGGAAGGAATCAATGGTTGAACATCAGGGAAGGAGAGTACAGGGGAAGGAATCAAGGGATGGAAGTGAGGGAAGGAGGTGACAGGGGAAGGAATCAAGGGATGGAAGTGAGGGAAGGGGGTAACATGGGAAGGAATCAAGGGATGAAAGTGAGGGATAGAGGGAAGACATGGCATGGAATCAAGGGAAGAAGTGAGGGATAGAGGGGAGACATGGTAAGGAATCAAGGGATGAAAGTGAGGGATAGAGGGGAGACATTGTAAGGAATCAAGGGATGAAAGTGAGGGACAGAGGGGAGACATGGTAAGGAATCAAGGTATGAAAATGAGGGATAGAGGTGAGACATGCTAAGGATTCAAGGGATGAAAGTGAGGGATAGAGGGGAGACATGGTAAGGAATCAAGGGATGAAAGTGAGGGCTAGAGGGGAGACATGGGAAGGAATCAATGGTTGAAAGTGAGGGAAGGAGGTGACAGGGGAAGGAATCAAGGGATGGAAGTGAGGGAAGGAGGTGACAGGGGAAGGAATCAAGTGATGGAAGTGAGGGAAGGAAGTGACATGGTAAGGAATCAAGGGATGAAAGTGAGGAATAGAGGGGAGACATGGTAAGGAATCAAGGGATGAAAGTGATGGATAGAGATGAGACATGGTAAGGAATCAAGGGATGAAAGTGAGGGATAGAGGGGAGATATGAAAAGGCATCTTGTGATGCAAGTGAGGAAAGAATGAGACATGGATGGAATCAAGAAATGTAACAGACCAATAGAGGGGATACATGGTAAGGATTCAAGGGATGAAAGTGAGGGATAGAGGGGAGACATGCTAAGGCATTAAGTGTTGAAAGTGGGGAAAGGAGGAACCATGGGGGGAATCAAGGGATGAACGTGAGTGATGGAGGGGAGACATAGGACGGAATCATGAGAGGAAAGCGAGGGATATAGTGAAGGCCTCTGAAGGAATCAAGTGATGAAAGTGAGGGAAGGAGGTACCATAGGAAAGAATCAAGGGATGAAAGTGAGGGATAGAGGGGAGACATGTGAAGGAATCAATGGTTGAACGTGAGGGAAGGAGAGTACAAGGGAAGGAATCAAGGGATGGAAGTGAGGGAAGGAGGTGACAGGGGAAGGAATCAAGGGATGGAAGTGAGGGAAGGAGGTAACATGGGAAGGAATCAAGGGATGGAAGTGAGGGAAGGAGGTAACATGGGAAGGAATCAAGGGATAAAAGTGAGGGATAGAGGGAAGACATGGCATGAAATCAAGGGATGAAGTGAGGGATAGAGGGGAGACATGGTAAGGAATCAAGGTATGAAAGTGAGGGATAGAGGGGAGACATGGTAAGGAATCAAGGGATGAAAGTGAGGGACAGAGGGGAGACATGGTAAGGAATCAAGGTATGAAAGTGAGGGATAGAGGGGAGACATGGTAAGGATTCAAGGGATGAAAGTGAGGGATAGAGGGGAGACATGGTAAGGAATCAAGGGATGAAAGTGAGGGCTAGAGGGGAGACATGGGAAGGAATCAATGGTTGAAAGTGAGGGAAGGAGTTGACAGGGGAAGAAATCAAGGGATGGAAGTGAGGGAAGGAGGTGACAGGGGAAGGAATCAAGGGATGAAAGTGAGGGAAGGAAGTGACATGGGAAGGAATCAAGGGATGAAAGTGAGGGATAGAGGGAAGACATGGCATGGAATCAAGGGATGAAGTGAGGGATAGAGGGGAGACATGGTACGGAATCAAGGGATGAAAGTGAGGGATAGAGGGGAGACATGGTAAGGAATCAAGGGATGAAAGTGAGGGATAGAGGGGAGACATGGGAAGGAATCAATGGTTGAACGTGAGGGAAGGAGAGTACAGGGGAAGGAATCAAGGGATGGAAGTGAGGGAAGGAGGTGACGGGAAGGAATCAAGGGATGGAAGTGAGGGAAGGAGGTAACATGGGAAGGAATCAAGGGACGAAAGTGAGGGATAGAGGGAAGACATGGCATGGAATCAAGGGATGAAGTGAGGGATAGAGGGGAGACATGGTAAGGAATCAAGGGATGAAAGTGAGGGATAGAGGGGAGACACGGTAAGGAATCAAGGGATGAAAGTGAGGGACAGAGGGGAGACATGGTAAGGAATCAAGGTATGAAAGTGAGGGATAGAGGGAAGACATGGCATGGAATCAAGGGATGAAGTGAGGGATAGAGGGAAGACATGGTAAGGAATCAAGGGATGAAAGTGAGGGATAGAGGGGAGACATGGTAAGGAATCAAGGGATGAAAGTGAGGGACAGAGGGGAGACATGGTAAGGAATAAAGGTATGAAAGTGAGAAATAGAGGGGAGACATGGTAAGGATTCAAGGGATGAAAGTGAGGGATAGAGGGGAGACATGGGAAGGAATCAAGGGATGAAAGTGAGGGATAGAGGGGAGACATGGTAAGGAGTCAAGGGATGAAAGTGAGGGATAGAGGGGAGACATGGTGAGGAATCAAGGGATGAAAGTGAGGGATAGATGGGAGACATGGGAAGGAATCAATGGTTGAACGTGATGGAAGGAGAGTACAAGGGAAGGAATCAAGGGATGGAAGTGAGGGAAGGAGGTGACAGGGGAAGGAATCAAGGGATGGAAGTGAGGGAAGGAGGTAACATGGGAAGGAATCAAGGGACGAAAGTGAGGGATAGAGGGAAGACATGGCATGGAATCAAGGGATGAAGTGAGGGATAGAGGGGAGACATGGTAAGGAATCAAGGGATGAAAGTGAGGGATAGAGGGGAGACACAGTAAGGAATCAAGGGATGAAAGTGAGGGACAGAGGGGAGACATGGTAAGGAATCAAGGTATGAAAGTGAGGGATCGAGGGGAGACATGGTAAGGATTCAAGGGATGAAAGTGAGGGATAGAGGGGTGACATGGTAAGGAATCAAGGGATGAAAGTGAGGGAAGGAGTTGACAGGGGAAGGAATCAAGGGATGGAAGTGAGGGAAGGAGGTGACAGGGGAAGGAATCAAGGGATGGAAGTGAGGGAAGGAAGTGACATGGGAAGGAATCAAGGGATGAAAGTGAGGGATAGAGGGAAGACATGGCATTGAATCAAGGGATGAAGTGAGGGATAGAGGGGAGACATGGTAAGGAATCAAGGGATGAAAGTGAGGGATAGAGGGGAGACATGGGAAGGAATCAATGGTTGAACGTCAGGGAAGGAGAGTACAGGGGAAGGAATCAAGGGATGGAAGTGAGGGAAGGAGGTGACAGGGGAAGGAATCAAGGGATGGAAGTGAGGGAAGGGGGTAACATGGGAAGGAATCAAGGGATGAAAGTGAGGGATAGAGGGAAGACATGGCATGGAATCAAGGGAAGAAGTGAGGGATAGAGGGGAGACATGGTAAGGAATCAAGGGATGAAAGTGAGGGATAGAGGGGAGACATTGTAAGGAATCAAGGGATGAAAGTGAGGGACAGAGGGGAGACATGGTAAGGAATCAAGGTATGAAAATGAGGGATAGAGGTGAGACATGGTAAGGATTCAAGGGATGAAAGTGAGGGATAGAGGGGAGACATGGTAAGGAATCAAGGGATGAAAGTGAGGGCTAGAGGGGAGACATGGGAAGGAATCAATGGTTGAAAGTGAGGGAAGGAGGTGACAGGGGAAGGAATCAAGGGATGGAAGTGAGGGAAGGAGGTGACAGGGGAAGGAATCAAGTGATGGAAGTGAGGGAAGGAAGTGACATGGTAAGGAATCAAGGGATGAAAGTGAGGAATAGAAGGGAGACATGGTAAGGAATCAAGGGATGAAAGTGATGGATAGAGGGGAGACATGGTAAGGAATCAAGGGATGAAAGTGAGGGATAGAGGGGAGATATGAAAAGGCATCTTGTGATGCAAGTGAGGAAAGAATGAGACATGGATGGAATCAAGAAATGTAACAGACCAATAGAGGGGATACATGGTAAGGATTCAAGGGATGAAAGTGAGGGATAGAGGGGAGACATTCTAAGGCATTAAGTGTTGAAAGTGGGGAAAGGAGGAACCATGGGGGGAATCAAGGGATGAACGTGAGTGATGGAGGGGAGACATAGGACGGAATCATGAGAGGAAAGCGAGGGATATAGTGAAGGCCTCTGAAGGAATCAAGTGATGAAAGTGAGGGAAGGAGGTACCATAGGAAAGAATCAAGGGATGAAAGTGAGGGATAGAGGGGAGACATGTGAAGGAATCAATGGTTGAACGTGAGGGAAGGAGAGTACAAGGGAAGGAATCAAGGGATGGAAGTGAGGGAAGGAGGTGACAGGGGAAGGAATCAAGGGATGGAAGTGAGGGAAGGAGGTAACATAGGAAGGAATCAAGGGATGGAAGTGAGGGAAGGAGGTAACATGGGAAGGAATCAAGGGATAAAAGTGAGGGATAGAGGGAAGACATGGCATGGAATCAAGGGATGAAGTGAGGGATAGAGGGGAGACATGGTAAGGAATCAAGGTATGAAAGTGAGGGATAGAGGGGAGACATGGTAAGGAATCAAGGGATGAAAGTGAGGGACAGAGGGGAGACATGGTAAGGAATCAAGGTATGAAAGTGAGGGATAGAGGGGAGACATGGTAAGGATTCAAGGGATGAAAGTGAGGGATAGAGGGGAGACATGGTAAGGAATCAAGGGATGAAAGTGAGGGCTAGAGGGGAGACATGGGAAGGAATCAATGGTTGAAAGTGAGGGAAGGAGTTGACAGGGGAAGGAATCAAGGGATGGAAGTGAGGGAAGGAAGTGACATGGGAAGGAATCAAGGGATGAAAGTGAGGGATAGAGGGAAGACATGGCATGGAATCAAGGGATGAAGTGAGGGATAGAGGGGAGACATGGTACGGAATCAAGGGATGAAAGTGAGGGATAGAGGGGAGACATGGTAAGGAATCAAGGGATGAAAGTGAGGGATAGAGGGGAGACATGGGAAGGAATCAATGGTTGAACGTGAGGGAAGGAGAGTACAGGGGAAGGAATCAAGGGATGGAAGTGAATGAAGGAGGTGACAGGGGAAGGAATCAAGGGATGGAAGTGAGGGAAGGAGGTAACATGGGAAGGAATCAAGGGATGAAAGTGAGGGATAGAGGGAAGACATGGCATGGAATCAAGGGATGAAGTGAGGGATAGAGGGAAGACGTGGTAAGGAATCAAGGGATGAAAGTGAGGGATAGAGGGGAGACATGGTAAGGAATCAAGGGATGAAAGTGAGGGACAGAGGGGAGACATGGTAAGGAATAAAGGTATGAAAGTGAGGGATAGAGGGGAGACATGGTAAGGATTCAAGGGATGAAAGTGAGGGATAGAGGGGAGACATGGTAAGGAATCAAGGGATGAAAGTGAGGGCTATAGGGGAGCCATGGGAAGGAATCAATGGTTGAAAGTGAGGGAAGGAGGTGACAGGGGAAGGAATCAAGGGATGGAAGTGAGGGAAGGAGGTGACAGGGGAAGGAATCAAGGGACGGAAGTGAGGGAAGGAAGTGACATGAGAAGGAATCAAGGGATGAAAGTGAGGGATAGAGGGGAGACATGGTAAGGAATCAAGGGATGAAAGTGAGGGATAGAGAGGAGATATGACAAGGCATTAAGGGATGAAAGTGAGGAAAGGAGGAACCATGGGGGGAATCAAGGGATGAACGTGAGTGATGAGGGGAGACATAGGGCGGAAGCATGAGAGGAAAGCGAGGGATATAGTGAAGGCCTCTGAAGGAATCAAGTGATGAAAGTGAGGGAAGGAGGTACCAGAGGAAAGAATCAAGGGATGAAGGTGGGGGATAGAGGGGAGACATGGGAAGGAATCAAAGGATGAAAGTGAGGGATAGAGGGGAGACATGGTAAGGATTCAAAGGATGAAAGTGAGGGATAGAGGGGAGACATGGTAAGGATTCATGGGATGAAAGGGAGGGATACAGGGGAGGCATGGTAAGGAATCAAGGGATGAAAGTGAGGGATAGAGGGGAGATATGACAAAGCATCTTGTGATGCAAGTGAGGAAAGAATGAGACATGGGATGGAATCAAGAAATGTAACAGACCAATAGAGGGGATACATGGTAAGGATTCAAGGGATGAAAGTGAGGGATAGGGGGGAGACATGCTAAGGCATTAAGGGATGAAAATAATGAATAGAGGGAAACATGGGCAGAAATCAAAAGATAAAGTGAGGAAAGCAGGAACCATGGAGGGAATCAAGGGATGAAAGTGAGCAACGTAGGGGAGACATAGGACGGAATTGCGGGATGAAAGCGAGGGCAGGAGGTACCAAGGTAAGGAATCAAGGGATTAAAGTGAGGAAAGGAGGAACCATGGGGGGAATCAGGGATGAAAGTGAGCGATGGAGGGGAGACATAGGAAGGAATCATGAGAGAAAAGCGTGGGATATAGTGGAGGCGTCTGAAGGAATCAAGTGATGAAAGTGAGGGAATGAGGTGACAGGGGAAGGACTCAAGGGATGGAAGTGAGGAAAGGAAGTGGCATGGGAAGGAATCAAGGGATGAAAGTGAGGGATAGAGGGGAGACATGGCAAGGAATCAAGAGATGAAAGTCAGGGAAAGAGGGGAGACATGGTAAGGAATCAAGGGATGAAAGTCAGGGATAGAGGGGAGACATGGTAAGGAATCAAGGGATGAAAGTGAGGGATAGAGGGGAGATGTGACAAGGCATCTTGTGATGCAAGTGAGGAAAGAATGAGACATGGGATGGAATCAAGAAATGTAACAGACCAATAGAGGGGATACATTAGAAGGATTCAAGGGATGAAAGTGAGGGATAGAGGGGAGACATGCTAAGGCATTAAGGGATGAAAGTGAGGAAAGGAGGAACCATGGGGGAATCAAGGGATGAACGTGAGTGATGGAGGGGAGACATAGGAAGGAATCCTGAGAGGGAAGTGAGGGATATAGTGAAGGCCTCTGAAGGAATCAAGTGATGAAAGTGAGGGAAGGAGGTACCATAGGAAAGAATCAAGGGATGAAAGTGAGGGATAGAGGGGAGACATGGGAAGGAATCAAGGGGTGAAAGTGAGGGATAGAGGGGAGACATGGTAAGGATTCAAAGGATGAAAGTGAGGGATAGAGGGGAGACATGGTAAGGATTCAAGGGATGAAAGTGAGGGATAGAGGGGAGGCATGGTAAGGAATCAAGGGATGAAAGTGAGGGATAGAGGGGAGACATGGTACGGATTCAAAGGATGAAAGTGAGGGATAGAGGGGAGACATGGTAAGGATTCAAGGGATGAAAGGGAGGGATAGAGGGGAGACATGGTAAGGAATCAAGGGATGAAAGTGAGGGACAGAGGGGAGACATGGTAAGGAATAAAGGTATGAAAGTGAGGGATAGAGGGAAGACATGGTAAGGATTCAAGGGATGAAAGTGAGGGATAGAGGGGAGACATGGTAAGGAATCAAGGGATGAAAGTGAGGGCTATAGGGGAGACATGGGAAGGAATCAATGGTTGAAAGTGAGGGAAGGAGGTGACAGGGGAAGGAATCAAGGGATGGAAGTGAGGGAAGGAGGTGACAGGGGAAGGAATCAAGGGATGGAAGTGAGGGAAGGAAGTGAAATCGGAAGGAATCAAGGGATGAAAGTGAGGGACAGAGGGAAGACATGGCATGGAATCAAGGGATGAAGTGAGGGATAGAGGGGCGACATGGTAAGGAATCAAGGGATGAAAGTGAGGAATAGAGGGGAGACATGGTAAGGAATCAAGGGATGAAAGTGAGGGATAGAGGGGAGACATGGTAAGGAATCAAGGGATGAAAGTGAGGGATAGAGGGGAGATATGACAAGGCATCTTGTGATGCAAGTGAGGAAAGAATGAGACATGGATGGAATCAAGAAATGTAACAGACAAATAGAGGGGATACATGGTAAGGATTCAAGGGATGAAAGTGAGGGATAGAGGGGAGACATGCTAAGGCATTAAGGGATGAAAGTGAGGAAATGAGGAACCATGGGGGGAATCAAGGGATGAACGTGAGTGATGGAGGGGGGACATAGGACGGAATCATGAGAGGAAAGCGAGGGATATAGTGAAGGCCTCTGAAGGAATCAAGTGATGAAAGTGAGGGAAGGAGGTACCATAGGAAAGAATCAAGGGATGAAGGTGAGGGATAGAGGGGAGACATGGGAAGGAATCAAGGGATGAAAGTGAGGGATAGAGGGGAGACATGGTAAGGATTCATGGGATGAAAGGGAGGGATACAGGGGAGGAATGGTAAGGAATCAAGGGATGAAAGTGAGGGATAGAGGGGAGATATGACAAAGCATCTTGTGATGCAAGTGAGGAAAGAATGAGACATGGGATGGAATCAAGAAATGTAACAGACCAATAGACGGGATACATGGTAAGGATTCAAGGGATGAAAGTGAGGGATAGGGGGGAGACATGCTAAGGCATTAAGGGATGAAAATAATGAATAGAGGGAAACATGGGCAGAAATCAAAAGATAAAGTGAGGAAAGCAGGAACCATGGAGGGAATCAAGGGATGAAAGTGAGCAATGTAGGGGAGACATAGGACGGAATTGCGGGATGAAAGTGAGGGCAGGAGGTACCAAGGTAAGGAATCAAGGGATTAAAGTGAGGAAAGGAGGAACCATGGGGGGAATCAGGGATGAAAGTGAGCGATGGAGGGGAGACATAGGAAGGAATCATGAGAGGAAAGCGTGGGATATAGTGGAGGCGTCTGAAGGAATCAAGTGATGAAAGTGAGGGAATGAGGTGACAGGGGAAGGACTCAAGGGATGGAAGTGAGGAAAGGAAGTGGCATGGGAAGGAATCAAGGGATGAAAGTGAGGGATAGAGGGGAGACATGGCAAGGAATCAAGAGATGAAAGTCAGGAAAAGAGGGGAGACATGGTAAGGAATCAAGGGATGAAAGTGAGGGATAGAGAGGAGATGTGACAAGGCATCTTGTGATGCAAGTGAGGAAAGAATGAGACATGGGATGGAATCAAGAAATGTAACAGACCAATAGAGGGGATACATTAGAAGGATTCAAGGGATGAAAGTGAGGGATAGAGGGGAGACATGCTAAGGCATTAAGGGATGAAAGTGAGGAAAGGAGGAACCATGGGGGAATCAAGGGATGAACGTGAGTGATGGAGGGGAGACATAGGAAGGAATCATGAGAGGGAAGTGAGGGATATAGTGAAGGCCTCTGAAGGAATCAAGTGATGAAAGTGAGGGAAGGAGGTACCATAGGAAAGAATCAAGGGATGAAAGTGAGGGATAGAGGGGAGACATGGGAAGGAATCAAGGGGTGAAAGTGAGGGATAGAGGGGAGACATGGTAAGGATTCAAAGGATGAAAGTGAGGGATAGAGGGGAGACATGGTAAGGATTCAAGGGATGAAAGTGAGGGATAGAGGGGAGGCATGGGAAGGAATCAAGGGATGAAAGTGAGGGATAGAGGGGAGACATGGTACGGATTCAAAGGATGAAAGTGAGGGATAGAGGGGAGACATGGTAAGGATTCAAGGGATGAAAGGGAGGGATAGAGGGGAGGCATGGTAAGGAATCAAGGGATGAAAGTGAGGAAAGGAGGAACCAAGGTAAGGAATCAAGGGATTAAAGTGAGGAAAGGAGGAACCATGGGGGGAATCAGGGATGAAAGTGAGGGCTAGAGGGGAGACATGGGAAGGAATCAAGGGATGAAAGTGAGGGATAGAGGGGAGACATGGTAAGGAGTCAAGGGATGAAAGTGAGGGATAGAGGGGAGACATGGTGAGGAATCAAGGGATGAAAGTGAGGGATAGATGGGAGACATGGGAAGGAATCAATGGTTGAACGTGATGGAAGGAGAGTACAAGGGAAGGAATCAAGGGATGGAAGTGAGGGAAGGAGGTGACAGGGGAAGGAATCAAGGGATGGAAGTGAGGGAAGGAGGTAACATGGGAAGGAATCAAGGGATGAAAGTGAGGGATAGAGGGAAGACATGGCATGGAATCAAGGGATGAAGTGAGGGATAGAGGGGAGACATGGTAAGGAATCAAGGGATGAAAGTGAGGGATAGAGGGGAGACACGGTAAGGAATCAAGGGATGAAAGTGAGGGACAGAGGGGAGACATGGTAAGGAATCAAGGTATGAAAGTGAGGGATCGAGGGGAGACATGGTAAGGATTCAAGGGATGAAAGTGAGGGATAGAGGGGTGACATGGTAAGGAATCAAGGGATGAAAGTGAGGGAAGGAGTTGACAGGGGAAGGAATCAAGGGATGGAAGTGAGGGAAGGAGGTGACAGGGGAAGGAATCAAGGGATGGAAGTGAGGGAATGAAGTGACATGGGAAGGAATCAAGGGATGAAAGTGAGGGATAGAGGGAAGACATGGCATTGAATCAAGGGATGAAGTGAGGGATAGAGGGGAGACATGGTAAGGAATCAAGGGATGAACGTGAGTGATGGAGGGGAGACATAGGAAGGAATCCTGAGAGGGAAGTGAGGGATATAGTGAAGGCCTCTGAAGGAATCAAGTGATGAAAGTGAGGGAAGGAGGTACCATAGGAAAGAATCAAGGGATGAAAGTGAGGGATAGAGAAGAGACATGGGAAGGAATCAAGGGGTGAAAGTGAGGGATAGAGGGGAGACATGGAGAGGATTGAAAGGATGAAAGTGAGGGATAGAGGGGAGACATGGTAAGGATTCAAGGGATGAAAGTGAGGGATAGAGGGGAGGCATGGTAAGGAATCAAGGGATGAAAGTGAGGGATAGAGGGGAGACATGGTACGGATTCAAAGGATGAAAGTGAGGGATAGAGGGGAGACATGGTAAGGATTCAAGGGATGAAAGGGAGGGATAGAGGGGAGGCATGGTAAGGAATCAAGGGATGAAAGTGAGGAAAGGAGGAACCAAGGTAAGGAATCAAGGGATTAAAGTGAGGAAAGGAGGCACCATGGGGGGAATCAGGGATGAAAGTGAGGGCTAGAGGGGAGACATGGGAAGGAATCAAGGGATGAAAGTGAGGGATAGAGGGGAGACATGGTAAGGAGTCAAGGGATGAAAGTGAGGGATAGAGGGGAGACATGGTGAGGAATCAAGGGATGAAAGTGAGGGATAGATGGGAGACATGGGAAGGAATCAATGGTTGAACGTGATGGAAGGAGAGTACAAGGGAAGGAATCAAGGGATGGAAGTGAGGGAAGGAGGTGACAGGGGAAGGAATCAAGGGATGGAAGTGAGGGAAGGAGGTAACATGGGAAGGAATCAAGGGATGAAAGTGAGGGATAGAGGGAAGACATGGCATGGAATCAAGGGATGAAGTGAGGGATAGAGGGGAGACATGGTAAGGAATCAAGGGATGAAAGTGAGGGATAGAGGGGAGACACGGTAAGGAATCAAGGGATGAAAGTGAGGGACAGAGGGGAGACATGGTAAGGAATCAAGGTATGAAAGTGAGGGATCGAGGGGAGACATGGTAAGGATTCAAGGGATGAAAGTGAGGGATAGAGCGGTGACATGGTAAGGAATCAAGGGATGAAAGTGAGGGAAGGAGTTGACAGGGGAAGGAATCAAGGGATGGAAGTGAGGGAAGGAGGTGACAGGGGAAGGAATCAAGGGATGGAAGTGAGGGAATGAAGTGACATGGGAAGGAATCAAGGGATGAAAGTGAGGGATAGAGGGAAGACATGGCATTGAATCAAGGGATGAAGTGAGGGATAGAGGGGAGACATGGTAAGGAATCAAGGGATGAAAGTGAGGGATAGAGGGGAGACATGGGAAGGAATCAATGGTTGAACATCAGGGAAGGAGAGTACAGGGGAAGGAATCAAGGGATGGAAGTGAGGGAAGGAGGTGACAGGGGAAGGAATCAAGGGATGGAAGTGAGGGAAGGGGGTAACATGGGAAGGAATCAAGGGATGAAAGTGAGGGATAGAGGGAAGACATGGCATGGAATCAAGGGAAGAAGTGAGGGATAGAGGGGAGACATGGTAAGGAATCAAGGGATGAAAGTGAGGGATAGAGGGGAGACATTGTAAGGAATCAAGGGATGAAAGTGAGGGACAGAGGGGAGACATGGTAAGGAATCAAGGTATGAAAATGAGGGATAGAGGTGAGACATGGTAAGGATTCAAGGGATGAAAGTGAGGGATAGAGGGGAGACATGGTAAGGAATCAAGGGATGAAAGTGAGGGCTAGAGGGGAGACATGGGAAGGAATCAATGGTTGAAAGTGAGGGAAGGAGGTGACAGGGGAAGGAATCAAGGGATGGAAGTGAGGGAAGGAGGTGACAGGGGAAGGAATCAAGTGATGGAAGTGAGGGAAGGAAGTGACATGGTAAGGAATCAAGGGATGAAAGTGAGGAATAGAGGGGAGACATGGTAAGGAATCAAGGGATGAAAGTGCTGGATAGAGGGGAGACATGGTAAGGAATCAAGGGATGAAAGTGAGGGATAGAGGGGAGATATGAAAAGGCATCTTGTGATGCAAGTGAGGAAAGAATGAGACATGGATGGAATCAAGAAATGTAACAGACCAATAGAGGGGATACATGGTAAGGATTCAAGGGATGAAAGTGAGGGATAGAGGGGAGACATGCTAAGGCATTAAGTGTTGAAAGTGGGGAAAGGAGGAACCATGGGGGGAATCAAGGGATGAACGTGAGTGATGGAGGGGAGACATAGGACGGAATCATGAGAGGAAAGCGAGGGATATAGTGAAGGCCTCTGAAGGAATCAAGTGATGAAAGTGAGGGAAGGAGGTACCATAGGAAAGAATCAAGGGATGAAAGTGAGGGATAGAGGGGAGACATGTGAAGGAATCAATGGTTGAACGTGAGGGAAGGAGAGTACAAGGGAAGGAATCAAGGGATGGAAGTGAGGGAAGGAGGTGACAGGGGAAGGAATCAAGGGATGGAAGTGAGGGAAGGAGGTAACATGGGAAGGAATCAAGGGATGGAAGTGAGGGAAGGAGGTAACATGGGAAGGAATCAAGGGATAAAAGTGAGGGATAGAGGGAAGACATGGCATGAAATCAAGGGATGAAGTGAGGGATAGAGGGGAGACATGGTAAGGAATCAAGGTATGAAAGTGAGGGATAGAGGGGAGACATGGTAAGGAATCAAGGGATGAAAGTGAGGGACAGAGGGGAGACATGGTAAGGAATCAAGGTATGAAAGTGAGGGATAGAGGGGAGACATGGTAAGGATTCAAGGGATGAAAGTGAGGGATAGAGGGGAGACATGGTAAGGAATCAAGGGATGAAAGTGAGGGCTAGAGGGGAGACATGGGAAGGAATCAATGGTTGAAAGTGAGGGAAGGAGTTGACAGGGGAAGGAATCAAGGGATGGAAGTGAGGGAAGGAGGTGACAGGGGAAGGAATCAAGGGATGGAAGTGAGGGAAGGAAGTGACATGGGAAGGAATCAAGGGATGAAAGTGAGGGATAGAGGGAAGACATGGCATGGAATCAAGGGATGAAGTGAGGGATAGAGGGGAGACATGGTACGGAATCAAGGGATGAAAGTGAGGGATAGAGGGGAGACATGGTAAGGAATCAAGGGATGAAAGTGAGGGATAGAGGGGAGACATGGGAAGGAATCAATGGTTGAACGTGAGGGAAGGAGAGTACAGGGGAAGGAATCAAGGGATGGAAGTGAGGGAAGGAGGTGACAGGGGAAGGAATCAAGGGATGGAAGTGAGGGAAGGAGGTAACATGGGAAGGAATCAAGGGATGAAAGTGAGGGATAGAGGGAAGACATGGCATGGAATCAAGGGATGAAGTGAGGGATAGAGGGAAGACATGGTAAGGAATCAAGGGATGAAAGTGAGGGATAGAGGGGAGACATGGTAAGGAATCAAGGGATGAAAGTGAGGGACAGAGGGGAGACATGGTAAGGAATAAAGGTATGAAAGTGAGGGATAGAGGGGAGACATGGTAAGGATTCAAGGGATGAAAGTGAGGGATAGAGGGGAGACATGGGAAGGAATCAAGGGATGAAAGTGAGGGATAGAGGGGAGACATGGTAAGGAGTCAAGGGATGAAAGTGAGGGATAGAGGGGAGACATGGTGAGGAATCAAGGGATGAAAGTGAGGGATAGATGGGAGACATGGGAAGGAATCAATGGTTGAACGTGATGGAAGGAGAGTACAAGGGAAGGAATCAAGGGATGGAAGTGAGGGAAGGAGGTGACAGGGGAAGGAATCAAGGGATGGAAGTGAGGGAAGGAGGTAACATGGGAAGGAATCAAGGGACGAAAGTGAGGGATAGAGGGAAGACATGGCATGGAATCAAGGGATGAAGTGAGGGATAGAGGGGAGACATGGTAAGGAATCAAGGGATGAAAGTGAGGGATAGAGGGGAGACACGGTAAGGAATCAAGGGATGAAAGTGAGGGACAGAGGGGAGACATGGTAAGGAATCAAGGTATGAAAGTGAGGGATCGAGGGGAGACATGGTAAGGATTCAAGGGATGAAAGTGAGGGATAGAGGGGTGACATGGTAAGGAATCAAGGGATGAAAGTGAGGGAAGGAGTTGACAGGGGAAGGAATCAAGGGATGGAAGTGAGGGAAGGAGGTGACAGGGGAAGGAATCAAGGGATGGAAGTGAGGGAAGGAAGTGACATGGGAAGGAATCAAGGGATGAAAGTGAGGGATAGAGGGAAGACATGGCATTGAATCAAGGGATGAAGTGAGGGATAGAGGGGAGACATGGTAAGGAATCAAGGGATGAAAGTGAGGGATAGAGGGGAGACATGGGAAGGAATCAATGGTTGAACGTCAGGGAAGGAGAGTACAGGGGAAGGAATCAAGGGATGGAAGTGAGGGAAGGAGGTGACAGGGGAAGGAATCAAGGGATGGAAGTGAGGGAAGGGGGTAACATGGGAAGGAATCAAGGGATGAAAGTGAGGGATAGAGGGAAGACATAGCATGGAATCAAGGGAAGAAGTGAGGGATAGAGGGGAGACATGGTAAGGAATCAAGGGATGAAAGTGAGGGATAGAGGGGAGACATTGTAAGGAATCAAGGGATGAAAGTGAGGGACAGAGGGGAGACATGGTAAGGAATCAAGGTATGAAAATGAGGGATAGAGGTGAGACATGGTAAGGATTCAAGGGATGAAAGTGAGGGATAGAGGGGAGACATGGTAAGGAATCAAGGGATGAAAGTGAGGGCTAGAGGGGAGACATGGGAAGGAATCAATGGTTGAAAGTGAGGGAAGGAGGTGACAGGGGAAGGAATCAAGGGATGGAAGTGAGGGAAGGAGGTGACAGGGGAAGGAATCAAGTGATGGAAGTGAGGGAAGGAAGTGACATGGTAAGGAATCAAGGGATGAAAGTGAGGAATAGAGGGGAGACATGGTAAGGAATCAAGGGATGAAAGTGATGGATAGAGGGGAGACATGGTAAGGAATCAAGGGATGAAAGTGAGGGATAGAGGGGAGATATGAAAAGGCATCTTGTGATGCAAGTGAGGAAAGAATGAGACATGGATGGAATCAAGAAATGTAACAGACCAATAGAGGGGATACATGGTAAGGATTCAAGGGATGAAAGTGAGGGATAGAGGGGAGACATTCTAAGGCATTAAGTGTTGAAAGTGGGGAAAGGAGGAACCATGGGGGGAATCAAGGGATGAACGTGAGTGATGGAGGGGAGACATAGGACGGAATCATGAGAGGAAAGCGAGGGATATAGTGAAGGCCTCTGAAGGAATCAAGTGATGAAAGTGAGGGAAGGAGGTACCATAGGAAAGAATCAAGGGATGAAAGTGAGGGATAGAGGGGAGACATGTGAAGGAATCAATGGTTGAACGTGAGGGAAGGAGAGTACAAGGGAAGGAATCAAGGGATGGAAGTGAGGGAAGGAGGTGACAGGGGAAGGAATCAAGGGATGGAAGTGAGGGAAGGAGGTAACATAGGAAGGAATCAAGGGATGGAAGTGAGGGAAGGAGGTAACATGGGAAGGAATCAAGGGATAAAAGTGAGGGATAGAGGGAAGACATGGCATGGAATCAAGGGATGAAGTGAGGGATAGAGGGGAGACATGGTAAGGAATCAAGGTATGAAAGTGAGGGATAGAGGGGAGACATGGTAAGGAATCAAGGGATGAAAGTGAGGGACAGAGGGGAGACATGGTAAGGAATCAAGGTATGAAAGTGAGGGATAGAGGGGAGACATGGTAAGGATTCAAGGGATGAAAGTGAGGGATAGAGGGGAGACATGGTAAGGAATCAAGGGATGAAAGTGAGGGCTAGAGGGGAGACATGGGAAGGAATCAATGGTTGAAAGTGAGGGAAGGAGTTGACAGGGGAAGGAATCAAGGGATGGAAGTGAGGGAAGGAGGTGACAGGGGAAGGAATCAAGGGATGGAAGTGAGGGAAGGAAGTGACATGGGAAGGAATCAAGGGATGAAAGTGAGGGATAGAGGGAAGACATGGCATGGAATCAAGGGATGAAGTGAGGGATAGAGGGGAGACATGGTACGGAATCAAGGGATGAAAGTGAGGGATAGAGGGGAGACATGGTAAGGAATCAAGGGATGAAAGTGAGGGATAGAGGGGAGACATGGGAAGGAATCAATGGTTCAACGTGAGGGAAGGAGAGTACAGGGGAAGGAATCAAGGGATGGAAGTGAAGGAAGGAGGTGACAGGGGAAGGAATCAAGGGATGGAAGTGAGGGAAGGAGGTAACATGGGAAGGAATCAAGGGATGAAAGTGAGGGATAGAGGGAAGACATGGCATGGAATCAAGGGATGAAGTGAGGGATAGAGGGAAGACATGGTAAGGAATCAAGGGATGAAAGTGAGGGATAGAGGGGAGACATGGTAAGGAATCAAGGGATGAAAGTGAGGGACAGAGGGGAGACATGGTAAGGAATAAAGGTATGAAAGTGAGGGATAGAGGGGAGACATGGTAAGGATTCAAGGGATGACAGTGAGGGATAGAGGGGAGACATGGTAAGGAATCAAGGGATGAAAGTGAGGGCTATAGGGGAGACATGGGAAGGAATCAATGGTTGAAAGTGAGGGAAGGAGGTGACAGGGGAAGGAATCAAGGGATGGAAGTGAGGGAAGGAGGTGACAGGGGAAGGAATCAAGGGATGGAAGTGAGGGAAGGAAGTGACATGGGAAGGAATCAAGGGATGAAAGTGAGGGATAGAGGGGAGACATGGTAAGGAATCAAGGGATGAAAGTGAGGGATAGAGAGGAGATATGACAAGGCATCTTGTGATGCAAGTGAGGAAAGAATGAGACATGGATGGAATCAAGAAATGTAACAGACCAATAGAGGGGATACGTGGTAAGGATTCAAGGGATGAAAGTGAGGGATAGAGGGGAGACATGCTAAGGCATTAAGGGATGAAAGTGAGGAAAGGAGGAACCATGGGGGGAATCAAGGGATGAACGTGAGTGATGAGGGGAGACATATGACGGAACCATGAGAGGAAAGCGAGGGATATAGTGAAGGCCTCTGAAGGAATCAAGTGATGAAAGTGAGGGAAGGAGGTACGAGAGGAAAGAATCAAGGGATGAAGGTGGGGGATAGAGGGGAGACATGGGAAGGAATCAAGGGATGAAAGTGAGGGATAGAGGGGAGACATGGTAAGGATTCAAAGGATGAAAGTGAGGGATAGAGGGGAGACATGGTAAGGATTCATGGGATGAAAGGGAGGGATACAGGGGAGGCATGGTAAGGAATCAAGGGATGAAAGTGAGGGATAGAGGGGAGATATGACAAAGCATCTTGTGATGCAAGTGAGGAAAGAATGAGACATGGGATGGAATCAAGAAATGTAACAGACCAATAGAGGGGATACATGGTAAGGATTCAAGGGATGAAAGTGAGGGATAGGGGGGAGACATGCTAAGGCATTAAGGGATGAAAATAATGAATAGAGGGAAACATGGGCAGAAATCAAAAGATAAAGTGAGGAAAGCAGGAACCATGGAGGGAATCAAGGGATGAAAGTGAGCAACGTAGGGGAGACATAGGACGGAATTGCGGGATGAAAGCGAGGGCAGGAGGTACCAAGGTAAGGAATCAAGGGATTAAAGTGAGGAAAGGAGGAACCATGGGGGGAATCAGGGATGAAAATGAGCGATGGAGGGGAGACATAGGAAGGAATCATGAGAGGAAAGTGTGGGATATAGTGGAGGCCTCTGAAGGAATCAAGTGATGAAAGTGAGGGAAGGAGGTGACAGGGGAAGGAATCAAGGGATGGAAGTGAGGAAAGGAAGTGGCATGGGAAGGAATCAAGGGATGAAAGTGAGGGATAGAGGGGAGGCATGGCAAGGAATCAAGAGATGAAAGTCAGGGATAGAGGGGAGACATGGTAAGGAATCAAGGGATGAAAGTCAGGGATAGAGGGGAGACATGGTAAGGAATCAAGGGATCAAAGTGAGGGATAGAGGGGAGATGTGACAAGGCATCTTGTGATGCAAGTGAGGAAAGAATGAGACCTGGGATGGAATCAAGAAATGTAACAGACCAATAGAGGGGATACATTAGAAGGATTCAAGGGATGAAAGTGAGGGATAGAGGGGAGACATGCTAAGGCATTAAGGGATGAAAGTGAGGAAAGGAGGAACCATGGGGGAATCAAGGGATGAACGTGAGTGATGGAGGGGAGACATAGGAAGGAATCATGAGAGGGAAGTGAGGGATATAGAGAAGGCCTCTGAAGGAATCAAGTGATGAAAGTGAGGGAAGGAGGTACCATAGGAAAGAATCAAGGGATGAAAGTGAGGGTCAGAGGGGAGACATGGTAAGGATTCAAGTGATGAAAGGGAGGGATAGAGGGGAGGCATGGTAAGGAATCAAGGGATGAAAGTGAGGAAAGGAGGAACCAAGGTAAGGAATCAAGGGATTAAAGTGAAGAAAGGAGGAACCATGGGGGGAATCAGGGATGAAAGTGAGGGCTAGAGGGGAGACATGGGAAGGAATCAAGGGATGAAAGTGAGGGATAGAGGGGAGACATGGTAAGGAATCAAGGGATGAAAGTGAGGGATAGAGGGGAGACATGGTGAGGAATCAAGGGATGAAAGTGAGGGATAGAGGGGAGACATGGGAAGGAATCAATGGTTGAACGTGATGGAAGGAGAGTACAAGGGAAGGAATCAAGGGATGGAAGTGAGGGAAGGAGGTGACAGGGGAAGGAATCAAGGGATGGAAGTGAGGGAAGGAGGTAACATGGGAAGGAATCAAGGGATGAAAGTGAGGGATAGAGGGAAGACATGGTATGGAATCAAGGGATGAAGTGAGGGATAGAGGGGAGACATGGTAAGGAATAAAGGGATGAAAGTGAGGGATAGAGGGGAGACATGGTAAGGAATCAAGGGATGAAAGTGAGGGATAGAGGGGAGACATGGTATGGAATCAAGGAATGAAAGTGAGGGATAGAGGGGAGACATGGTAAGGATTCAAGGGATGAAAGTGAGGGATAGAGGGGTGACATGGTTAGGAATCAAGGGATGAAAGTGAGGGCTAGAGGGGAGACATGGGAAGGAATCAATGGTTGAAAGTGAGGGAAGGAGTTGACAGGGGAAGGAATCAAGGGATGGAAGTGAGGGAAGGAGGTGACAGGGGAAGGAATCAAGGGATGGAAGTGAGGGAAGGAAGAGACATGGGAAGGAATCAAGGGATGAAAGTGAGGGATAGAGGGAAGACATGGCATGGAATCAAGGGATGAAGTGAGGGATAGAGGGGAGACATGGTACGGAATCAAGGGATGAAAGTGAGGGATAGAGGGGAGACATGGGAAGGAATCAATGGTTGAACGTGAGGGAAGGAGAGTACAGGGGAAGGAATCAAGGGATGGAAGTGAGGGAAGGAGGTGACAGGGGAAGGAATCAAGGGATGGAAGTGAGGGAAGGAGGTAACATGGGAAGGAATCAAGGGATGAAAGTGAGGGATAGAGGGAAGACATGGCATGGAATCAAGGGAAGAAGTGAGGGATAGAGGGGAGACATGGTAAGGAATCAAGGGATGAAAGTGAGGGACAGAGGGGAGACATGGTAAGGAATCAAGGTATGAAAATGAGGGATAGAGGGGAGACATGGTAAGGATTCAAGGGATGAAAGTGAGGGATAGAGGGGAGACATGGTAAGGAATCAAGGGATGAAAGTGAGGGCTAGAGGGGAGACATGGGAAGGAATCAATGGTTGAAAGTGAGGGAAGGAGGTGACAGGGGAAGGAATCAAGTGATGGAGGCGAGGGAAGGAAGTGACATGGGAAGGAATCAAGGGATGAACGTGAGGGACAGAGGGAAGACATGGCATGGAATCAAGGGATGAAGTGAGGGATAGAGGGGCGACATGGTAAGGAATCAAGGGATGAAAGTGAGGAATAGAGTGGAGACATGGTAAGGAATCAAGGGATGAAAGTGAGGGATAGAGGGGAGACATGGTAAGGAATCAAGGGATGAAAGTGAGGGATAGAGGGGAGACATGCTAAGGCATTAATAATAATAATAATAATAATTAGGCTTTTATATAGCGCTACAAACCCTCAGGTATCTGAGCGCTGCTTATTATTACCCACGGTGTGTGGTGCTCATTTATCGACCTCGGAAGGATGAAAGGCTGAGTTTGGCCCCGCCGGGATTCGAACCTGCGTTAACAGGCTCTGCACGGGTGTCAAAGCGGGCGCTCTACTCGCTGTGCCACTTGACCGGCATTAAGGGATGAAAGTGAGGAAAGGAGGAACCATGGGGGGAATCAAGGGATGAACGTGAGTGATGGAGGGGAGACATAGGACGGAATCATGAGAGGAAAGCGAGGGATATAGTGAAGGCCTCTGAAGGAATCAAGTGATGAAAGTGAGGGAAGGAGGTACCATTGGAAAGAATCAAGGGATGAAGGTGAGGGATAGAGGGGAGACATGGGAAGGAATCAAGGGATGAAAGTGAGGGATAAAGGGGAGACATGGTAAGGATTCATGGGATGAAAGGGAGGGATACAGGGGAGGCATGGTAAGGAATCAAGGGATGAAAGTGAGGGATAGAGGGGAGATATGACAAAGCATCTTGTGATGCAAGTGAGGAAAGAATGAGACATGGGATGGAATCAAGAAATGTAACAGACCAATAGAGGGGATACATGGTAAGGATTCAAGGGATGAAAGTGAGGGATAGGGGGGAGACATGCTAAGGCACTAAGGGATGAAAATAATAAATAGAGGGAAACATGGGCAAAAATCAAAAGATAAAGTGAGGAAAGCAGGAACCATGGAGGGAATCAAGGGATGAAAGTGAGCAATGTAGGGGAGACTTAGGACGGAATTGCGGGATGAAAGTGAGGGCAGGAGGTACCAAGGTAAGGAATCAAGGGATTAAAGTGAGGAAAGGAGGCACCATGGGGGGAATCAGGGATGAAAGTGAGGGCTAGAGGGGAGACATGGGAAGGAATCAAGGGATGAAAGTGAGGGATAGAGGGGAGACATGGTAAGGAATCAAGGGATGAAAGTGAGGGATAGAGGGGAGACATGGTGAGGAATCAAGGGATGAAAGTGAGGGATAGAGGGGAGACATGGGAAGGAATCAATGGTTGAACGTGATGGAAGGAGAGTACAAGGGAAGGAATCAAGGGATGGAAGTGAGGGAAGGAGGTGACAGAGGAAGGAATCAAGGGATGGAAGTGAGGGAAGGAGGTAACATGGGAAGGAATCAAGGGATGAAAGTGAGGGATAGAGGGAAGACATGGCATGGAATCAAGGGATGAAGTGAGGGATAGAGGGGAGACATGGTAAGGAATCAAGGGATGAAAGTGAGGGATAGAGGGGAGACATGGTAAGGAATCAAGGGATGAAAGTGAGGGATAGAGGGAAGACATGGCATGGAATCAAGGGATGAAGTGAGGGATAGAGGGGAGACATGGGAAGGAATCAATGGTTGAAAGTGAGGGAAGGAGTTGACAGGGGAAGGAATCAAGGGATGGAAGTGAGGGAAGGAGGTGACAGGGGAAGGAATCAAGGGATGGAAGTGAGGGAAGGAAGTGACATGGGAAGGAATCAAGGGATGAAAGTGAGGGATAGAGGGAAGACATGGCATGGAATCAAGGGATGAAGTGAGGGATAGAGGGGAGACATGGTACGGAATCAAGGGATGAAAGTGAGGGATAGAGGGGAGACATGGGCCCTCATTACGACCCTGGCGGAAATCGAAAAACGATGGCGGAAATGCAATACCGCCATCGAATAGCGCTCGGTGCGATTATGACCCGTCACCGTAAAGTACGATGCCATTAGCGACACCGTAGTGAACGCCAACGCTAACTGCACCAAGTACGCGCACGCGCGCCATGCAAAACCGTAATTACCACCATGGCGCAACGGTACGCGAATTCTGACCCTAGCGGACATTTACCTAACGCCATCAAGCATGGCGGAAAGTACCATTCCGCCATGGTGAGAAGTACGGCATCGCGAACCAACCGTAAATGGCCCTACTGAGTGCCTGTACACCACTCCCTGGCCACATTGCACAACTCC
Source organism: Ambystoma mexicanum (assembly GCF_040938575.1). Classification (NCBI taxonomy): domain Eukaryota; kingdom Metazoa; phylum Chordata; class Amphibia; order Caudata; family Ambystomatidae; genus Ambystoma; species Ambystoma mexicanum. Next base: position 227,664,893 of record NC_090921.1, on the reverse strand, counting down.
TCGTAGGTGCAATGAAGTCACACAATGCAACCAGTGAAATGTACAAGTCACCCATGCATGCCAACGAACAAATGAATGTAGGGGCTCCAAGTGCCTTGTGAGTGGCCATCCATATTTGCCATGTCACCATTGCCGTACTGATGCAGCACAGGCATGTGAAGGTTCAAGTACAGCAATATGAACTGAAATATGAGACAAAACAACAACAGGCCCCCATCGCTTGACACCAGTGCAAGGCAACATTCAAAGCAGTATCCTGAGGGAGACTGCACCAGCCCTGTACTCTTGCCAGTAAACAAACCAACCATCAGCATAAGCATGTACCACACAAGTTGGCAGAGTGACTGAGCAGCCAGGCTCATCTCAAGAGGGGCCAATGGGAGCTGCAGGGCACAGATGGCACGAATACAGAAGCTATTCCAATGGACATGACCTCAGTCTCCCTCCAAGAAACGCACGCAAACACAGGCACCTGTGACCAGCCATATTCTGATAATCACATCATTCCACCAATCCACCTGGCTGACCGGCATCTGTTACACAAAAGCTAATCCCCCGCCCCTGAGCATGACATCATTAAAACAGTCATAATGGCAGCCCCTATCCCTGACCTCACTGGGCTTCGTAGGCAAACGCGCCCAGTACAGTACCACGCAACTATACTCAGAAGCCGGAACCCAATGCAGATCTTCTCACAATACATCGCTCCACAAATAGGAATATGCTACATTACTTGCAAAGAATAACGCTACACGGTTAATATCATAATAGAAATTTAATGCACAACAAAATCACCAAGCCCATACAGCTATTAGGTCATGAACTCCAAAATATATTTCATTATTGTGGGCTGCATCCGCAATAAATGACCAGCTTCTTCTTGTGTGACGCCCTGTTCCTTCATGGTACACAGGGGCTACATTCACGTTCAAAAAGGCAACATGGAAGCGCCTAGAACCGCAGGGCCGTCCCATTAGGTAGGCACTAGTCCAGCTGAAAGGTCGATATGTTGCTCCTAGCCACTAGTACTGCGTAAGGGCATGTGGCCCATTGGCGATCGTCCCATAAGATCGTAATGGTGCTCCACTGATTAACACGAAGCAGCAGGTGTCGGGAGTAAAAGCCATCTGCAGGAGTGGCATACAGATGGCAGCGGCAAAAGGGGAGGAGATACCTGTCACCCAAAGGAAATGAAAAAGAATAGTATGGGCATCAGAACTTCATTTGAATTACTCACTTCAATGATCACACTAAATCTACAGCCATATGCATGCTAGCCCACTCAAAAGGATTATTCCCTTCCAAAAATCACTTGCGAATCATAACTATATAAATCGAGGTGAAAACACTATTACAAACGAGTCTTTGTGTGCATGCATCTGTTAAAACAGAATCCATTAGATGGGATTAGTAACGTGCATAGACACAAGTGTTTGAAGGCGCGTCGAGACAGGGAGGGTTCAACAAGGGCAGATAGACGATGGTCCCACTATGGCAGCTCTGCATCACATAGCGCAGGGGAAGTGGATAGATTCCAAAAAGCCATGTACATGGCAAACTCTCAATTAAATCATCTGTCCATGCATCCATACATCATTCCCTCATCCCGGTATGAAAACGCCTGATTATTTACTCACATAACATGTGAAATTTCCATTGAGTCTGTGCGTAATGCAGTCTGCAAAATCCACTGTGCTCCAGCCCGGAATTCCAGTGTTGTGAAGTAACATGTATTTGGGAACGTCCGGCCTTATCGTCCACTACGCTATTGCGCATCCCATACTATTCATATCAATCATTGCATTCTCGCCATGGCCCCTGTCCGAAGGACATTAAACAATAGAACTTTATATCTGCAGTCAGACCTGTGGGCGTCTCCTCGCCGCTAGCTGAAAACCGAAAGCGCTGTCCTTCGAATTCCTCATTTGCAACATCACGTCGAAAAGGCATCTGTGACCGCTTGAAATCACAAATTCATCCATGTAGTGCGGCAGTGTGTGAAAATGGCAACTGGCTTCACTCACAAATGGGACGCCCCGCCCGTCGGTGAACCTCGGTACAGTGCTGCATGAGGGTCCACCGTTAATCGAGTACTACATTCCACTGACCCTTCACAAGTTTGTTCGCGACTGTAAAGATAGTATGTGAAACAATGGGACCATAGCAGAATGAACATATGAACCAATATTTCACTGCCATCGGGATTAAATACATGATTGTAATAGCAAGATGCCATGCGTCAAATTGCAGCGTTGTGTGCGGGACGTGCTCGCCCAAAGGGGATTGCAGCTTGCACAGGTGGAATGAATCACCACAGGTGGAGGCTATACTGCCTGAAAACACATAAATTGCACACCCAACCCCCTCCCACAACCACACCCACTCCAAAATGCTACCGGCAGGACTAGCGATGTTGGCCCTGGGGGACCTGATAGCACTGCAAGTACTCCAACTTCAAGAAGAAGACGAACACCAACTACTACAACAACCGGCCGCACAGAGGAGACGCAGGAGGAGGAGGAGGGCAAGGCAGGGCCAGCAAGGCCCACCAGCACAGCCACTACCACCACGCAGGCAGCCCGCAATCCCACGCCTCCGAGCTCATCCGTTCAACCTCACTGATGAGCAGATCCACACCCTCTACCGTTTGGACCGGGACACCATAACCGCCATTGTGGACATGACACACGCTGACCTTGTCAGCATGATAGATAGCCCAACCGCCATCCCACCCCTACTGAAGGTGGTGTCTGTACTACACTTCCTGGCCACAGGCACCTACCAGCACACAGTCGGACAGTTGCATGGCATTTCACAGCCACTGTTGTCACGGACACTATTGCAAGTGCTCGATGCCCTCCTGAAGCACGCAGACGACTACATCTCTCTACCACGCTCGGAGCAGGAAATTACGAACACAAAAGTGGGATTCCATGCACTTGCCGGCATACCGGGTTGCATTGGTGCCATCGACTGCACCCATGTGGAATTGGTTGTCCCACATGCCATGGAGGTCCAGTACCGCAACCGAAAACAATATCATTCTCTTAATGTACAAATGGTGTGTGACTCCAACAGGATCATTACACATCGTTGTGCCCGATTTCCTGGATCAACCCATGATTCTATGGTCTTGAGGAACTCTACAATACCACGCTACATGGAGCGACACGCAGGTAACAGATCCTGGCTACTCGGTGAGTCTCATTTCATGCATGATAATGTGGGGTATGTGATGCGGCAATGACCTGGCAGGAAGGGGGGGGATGCGTACGTAGCAATGTCATTCCACAAACATCCTTTATTGTCCACATACAGGTGATGCCGGGTATCCACTGAAGAGATGGCTCCTTACACCACTCCGGAACCCACAGAACCAGCATGAGGAGGACTACAACCATGCCCACTCACGTACCCGTGTAGTCATAGAACAGGCATTCGGCCTACTGAAGGCTCGTTTCCGCTGCCTCAGCAGGTCTGGCGGGGCACTCCTGTACCGCCATGAGAAGGTTGCAAAGATGGTCATGGCATGTGTCATGCTACACAACATGTGCGTACGTAGAAATGTGCCCATGCCTCCTGACGCAGAACTGCAAGCACCTGAAGATGGTCATGATGAGGGTGGGGATGTGGCAGCACCTCAAGGAGTCCGCGAGGCACAGGAGGGCCGTGAAATTCGTCAGATTATCATAGATTCATGCTTCTAGCACTCACGCCTGGTGGCTGATACATGGACACGGGACTTGTGGCACTGTGTGTGTCTGGAACATGCACAATATGGACTGTACGCTTATAAAGGCCTCGTACACAAAGATCAATGTCCACACATCTCATTGGATGATTGTGAAATGTTTATAGCATATGTGAAATTATGTTACACACCCCATCGACCCGCCACCCAAGAAAGCCCAACACACCCCCTCCACCCTCCTACCTCCCCCCCGAACACCAGTGTCCAAAGATGCTCATTGTCAGTGGGCAGACGCTATTGCAAGCCCCCTCTCTGGGTATCAGGGGCACCCCTGCCTGTGGAGCGCAGGTTCCTCCCAGATCTACGTTGGGGGCTGCCCTGGACGGAACTTGCAACGGATGATGTCTCTGCCTGCTCACGTCCATGCATGTCCCTAAGGGTTTGTGAGAGCTCAGTGAGCACACGGCGCACAGCGGCAAGTTCAGCACATACGTCTTTGGACGTCGCATGCAGTTCCCCCCTCAGGCTCTCGGTGCTTCTCTCCATTTGTACCCTCAGGCTCTCGGTGCTTCTCTCCATTTGTACCCTCAGGCTCTCGGTGCTTCTCTCCATGTGTGCCCTTAGTGTCTCTGTACTTCTCTCCATTTCTGCCCTAAGTGTCTCAGTAGATGTTTCTATGGCTGCCTTAGTACCCCCACATTCATCAGCATGCTCCTTGAGGAGCGTGGCCAGTTGCTGCTGTTGCACGATCACCTGGTCGAGGGACTGTTGCCTCTGCTGGGCCATGCCCATTTGCGGTGGTGTCACAGAGGGGCTGATCACCTCATGTTGCCTTGCCAAAGGGCTTGTGGGGGATGGCCAGTCGTCGTCTTGTGGGTGCCCCTGCGTGGTATCCTCATGGTGTACGGGATGAAACAAACAGGGGGATTGAGACAGGTCATGGATGGATCCTACATCGACAGCACCGTTTTCTGTGTCGGAGCATGCTGCCATTAATGTAGTGTCACCTATGGTGCTGCTGCCACCAGAAGCAGTGCCTTCTGTGGCATCCATTGGGGGGACCTGTGGTGCTGCTGTTGTGGGCATGCTGGCTGCTGGGGTGCCTGTTGAAGTCCCCTCCTGTGTGCTGCCACTTGAATTGTGCTGCTGCCGTGTCTTGATCCGTGCAGCTGAGGTGGAGGGTCTTTGGCCGTTGGTCTTGGCCCTCTTTGCAGGTGTGCTGGTAGGGGTGTCCTGAAGCTCGTCGTTTGAATCGGACCCTGTGTTGGAGTAAAGGAGGGCGAGCGTTATTTATGGGTCTGTGGAAATTGGAATGGCAATGTATCACATGCATTGGGGTGGTACCTGAGGGTGATTTGGGTCAGGGCCTTGGAGGTGGTTTCATTTTTGTGTGGATTGAGGATGCAGTTGTTTTGCAGCCTGCAGTTAGGGTGTGCATGCTGCACGTGTAGAGGGTGTTTTTAGGATTTTTAATTATTTATGTATTTAATGTGACTTTTAAAGTGCACTATCAGGCCAATGTATGTGGACGTTCTCCTGGACATGTGTTTCTGTTGCACTATGTGGACACATGGTACTTCACATGATTGGACATTGTGGATTTAGCATTGTTTTATTTGGCCCACCTACCTGATTCTTCGGATGTCTGCACTCCTTTCTCCATCCCTCCGACTCCCTCTATACTCTCCATTCCAATGGTGGAGGCACAGATTTCTTCCCAGGGGGTCAACTTGATGGGTGATTCCGATCCTCCCCCGGTAGCTGTGGCAATGTTACGGTTGGCTGATAGTATGCTCCGTACGCATATCCGCAAGTCGTCCCATCGCTTTCTGCATTGCTGTGGGTTGCGGGGTGCGGTCCCCACCGCACTTACCCGCTGTGCCACCAGGGCCCATATGGCCTTCTTGTTCGCAAGTGCCGTCCTGGTCATTTGCGTCGAGAAGACGACGGCAGCATTCTCCTGGAGGGTCTCTGTGAGCACGGTGAGTTCCTCATGGGAGAAGTGGACCTGCCGCTTGCGGTCGCACGCTTTTTTCGCAACTTTTCCCATTTTTATTGTTTTCACTAGGGTGGCTAACGGGTTGGGATGTGTCTCAGGGTAGGATTTTTAATGGTTGTGTTGGGATTCTGATTTTATAGGTGTACGGCGTGCTGTTTCCCGTTCCGGGCCCATGTTTTTACTTCCGTTTCCGTATATTTACGGTCACCGTATTTTGCGATTACCGCTCATTACGGTGACCGCTATGATGGGTGGCGGAATTGCACCTAGGGCGCCGTACGACGGCGGTGAGGGGCGTTTTGGGGACATTTCCGCCATCGCGGACTTTGCACTTCCGCCATGGCGTAGTGCTCGTGCCCGATGGGTCAGAATTAGCCGCACTTTACTCCGTCGTGCAATGGCGGAAACGCTATTTACGCTATGGCGGTCAGGTCAGTTACTTTCCGCCAGGGTCGTAATGAGGGCCATGGTAAGGAATCAAGGGATGAAAGTGAGGGATAGAGGGGAGACATGGGAAGGAATCAATGGTTGAACGTCAGTGAAGGAGAGTACAGGGGAAGGAATCAAGGGATGGAAGTGAGGGAAGGAGGTGACAGGGGAAGGAATCAAGGGATGGAAGTGAGGGACGGGGGTAACATGGGAAGGCATCAAGGGATGAAAGTGACGGATAGAGGGAAGGCATGGCATGGAATCAAGGGAAGAAGTGAGGGATAGAGGGGAGACATGGTAAGGAATCAAGGGATGAAAGTGAGGGATAGAGGGGAGACATGGTAATGAATCAAGGGATGAAAGTGAGGGACAGAGGGGAGACATGGTAAGGAATCAAGGTATGAAAATGAGGGATAGAGGGGAGACATGGTAAGGATTCAAGGGATGAAAGTGAGGGATAGAGGGGAGACATGGTAAGGAATCAAGGGATGAAAGTGAGGGCTAGAGGGGAGACATGGGAAGGAATCAATGGTTGAAAGTGAGGGAAGGAGGTGACAGGGGAAGGAATCAAGGGATGGAAGTGAGGGAAGGAGGTGACAGGGGAAGGAATCAAGTGATGGAAGTGAGGGAAGGAAGTGACATGGGAAGGAATCAAGGGATGAAAGTGAGGGACAGAGGGAAGACATGGCATGGAATCAAGGGATGAAGTGAGAGATAGAGGGGCGACATGGTAAGGAATCAAGGGATGAAAGTGAGGAATAGAGGGGAGACATGGTAAGGAATCAAGGGATGAAAGTGAGGGATAGAGGGGAGACATGGTAAGGAATCAAGGGATGAAAGTGAGGGATAGAGGGGAGATATGAAAAGGCATCTTGTGATGCAAGTGAGGAAAGAATGAGACATGGATGGAATCAAGAAATGTAACAGACCAATAGAGGGGATACATGGTAAGGATTCAAGGGATGAAAGTGAGGGATAGAGGGAAACATGCTAAGGCATTAAGGGATGAAAGTGAGGAAAGGAGGAACCATGGGGGGAATCAAGGGATGAACGTGAGTGATGGAGGGGAGACATAGGACGGAATCATGAGAGGAAAGCGAGGGATATAGTGAAGGCCTCTGAAGGAATCAAGTGATGAAAGTGAGGGAAGGAGGTACCATAGGAAAGAATCAAGGGATGAAGGTGAGGGATAGAGGGGAGACATGGGAAGGAATCAAGGGATGAAAGTGAGGGATAGAGGGGAGACATGGTAACGATTCATGGGATGAAAGGGAGGGATACAGGGGAGGCATGGTAAGGAATCAAGGGATGAAAGTGAAGGATAGAGGGGAGATATGACAAAGCATCTTGTGATGCAAGTGAGGAAAGAATGAGACATGGGATGGAATCAAGAAATGTAACAGACCAATAGAGGGGATACATGGTAAGGATTCAAGGGATGAAAGTGAGGGATAGAGGGAAACATGCTAAGGCATTAAGGGATGAAAGTGAGGAAAGGAGGAACCATGGGGGGAATCAAGGGATGAACGTGAGTGATGGAGGGGAGACATAGGACGGAATCATGAGAGGAAAGCGAGGGATATAGTGAAGGCCTCTGAAGGAATCAAGTGATGAAAGTGAGGGAAGGAGGTACCATAGGAAAGAATCAAGGGATGAAGGTGAGGGATAGAGGGGAGACATGGGAAGGAATCAAGGGATGAAAGTGAGGGATAGAGGGGAGACATGGTAACGATTCATGGGATGAAAGGGAGGGATACAGGGGAGGCATGGTAAGGAATCAAGGGATGAAAGTGAGGGATAGAGGGGAGATATGACAAAGCATCTTGTGATGCAAGTGAGGAAAGAATGAGACATGGGATGGAATCAAGAAATGTAACAGACCAATAGAGGGGATACATGGTAAGGATTCAAGGGATGAAAGTGAGGGATAGGGGGGAGACATGCTAAGGCATTAAGGGATGAAAATAATGAATAGAGGGAAACATGGGCATAAATCAAAAGATAAAGTGAGGAAAGCAGGAACCATGGAGGGAATCAAGGGATGAAAGTGAGCAATGTAGGGGAGACATAGGACGGAATTGCGGGATGAAAGTGAGGGCAGGAGGTACCAAGGTAAGGAATCAAGGGATTAAAGTGAGGAAAGGAGGAACCATGGGGGGAATCAGGGATGAAAGTGAGCGATGGAGGGGAGACATAGGAAGGAATCATGAGAGGAAAGCGTGGGATATAGTTGAGGCCTCTGAAGGAATCAAGTGATGAAAGTGAGGGAAGGAGGTGACAGGGGAAGGAATCAAGGGATGGAAGTGAGGAAAGGAAGTGGCATGGGAAGGAATCAAGGGATAAAAGTGAGGGATAGAGGGGAGACATGGCAAGGAATCAAGAGATGAAAGTCAGGGATAGTGGGGAGACATGGTAAGGAATCAAGGGATGAAAGTCAGGGATAGAGGGGAGATATGGTAAGGAATCAAGGGATGAAAGTGAGGGATAGAGGGGAGATGTGACAAGGCATCTTGTGATGCAAGTGAGAAAAGAATGAGACATGGGATGGAATCAAGAAATGTAACAGACCAATAGAGGGGATACATTAGAAGGATTCAAGGGATGAAAGTGAGGGATAGAGGGGAGACATGCTAAGGCATTAAGGGATGAAAGTGAGGAAAGGAGGAGCCATGGGGGAATCAAGGGATGAACGTGAGTGATGGAGGGGAGACATAGGAAGGAATCATGAGAGGGAAGTGAGGGATATAGTGAAGGCCTCTGAAGGAATCAAGTGATGAAAGTGAGGGAAGGAGGTACCATAGGAAAGAATCAAGGGATGAAAGTGAGGGATAGAGGGGAGACATGGGAAGGAATCAAGGGGTGAAAATGAGGGATAAAGGGGACACATGGTAAGGATTCAAAGGATGAAAGTGGGGGATAGAGGGGAGACATGGTAAGGATTCAAGGGATGAAAGTGAGGGATAGAGGGGAGGCATTGTAAGGAATCAAGGGATGAAAGTGAGGGATAGAGGGGAGACATGGTACGGATTCAAAGGATGAAAGTGAGGGATAGAGGGGAGACATGGTAAGGATTCAAGGGATGAAAGGGAGGGATAGAGGGGAGGCATGGTAAGGAAGCAAGGGATGAAAGTAAGGAAAGGAGGAACCAAGGTAAGGAATCAAGGGATTAAAATGAGGAAAGGAGGAACCATGGGGTTAATCAGGGATGAAAGTGAGCGATGGAGGGGAGACATAGGAAGGAATCATGAGAGGAAAGCGTGGGATATAGTGGAGGCCTCTGAAGGAATCAAGTGATGAAAGTGAGGGAAGGAGGTGACAGGGGAAGGAATCAAGGGATGGAAGTGAGGGAAGGAGGTGACAGGGGAAGGAATCAAGGGATGAAAGTGAGGGATAGAGGGGAGTCATGGCAAGGAATCAATAGATGAAAGTCAGGGATAGAGGGGAGACATTGTCATGATCCCTGCTACCAAGGGGTCAGGACTTGCCCCACGACCTTGGAAGCAGGCCCATAACTCTGATCCCAGGAACCAGCCAGTCCCGATTGGGACCTTTTGGACCTTGTCCTGGCGTCAGTGGCGCCAGGCTCATGATGTTGACCGGTCCCGGCACTGGAAGCGCCGGGCTCATATCTCATATTAGGTAAGAGTGCTTGGTGGACCTACCTGTAGCAGACCATGCTGCTTACTTACCAGCTAACTGGTCTCCTGATCCTTCTCTGCCTGGGACTACTTTTCTGTCTGGGTGGAGCAGGAGCCACTCCCTGGAAGTAGAACACAGGAACTCTTCTAGAAATCTGGAACTCTTTTCTTACCTGGGTGGGGCCGTGGAAGAAGACGCCTAAGCACTACAGAAGGCTATTTAAATCACACCCGATTGGTTTCACGTGCTTCGCGTTATTCTGCATCTGCAGCAGGACGCTCACTGTGTCAGTTCCAGGAAACCTCCAGCTCCAGATCCTGTGAATACGAAATAACCTGCTGGGATCCAACCTTCAGTCTTCTTCAGTCTTCTGCAGCTCCTGCAAGACAAGAGCACAGGTTAGGCTAAAGCAAAGGCAGCGAATCTACTTACCTAAACCAACGGCAGCATCCGAAGCGCCTTTTTCTGCCTTTCTCTTCCGGCATCCGACATCTGCAAAGAGAAAGAACATCGGTCAGTAATATTTAACTACAGAGCCTGCTTACCTGTGTTACGCCCATACCAACTCAGCTCGCGCTGCATTCCGGCACCTGCAAGGCAAGATACTTCAGTTAGTAACGCTTAGTTACAAGACTGCTCATCTGTGTTACGTTGGCTTCCAATCTGTTCGCGCGGCTCCTCGGCACCTGCAAAGACAAAAGAGACATTACGGTGCATTCTACAGCGCTAGAACAGTCTTCTACTTACGTGCCATTAGAAGGATAATCTTCATCGCCACAGCATCTGAAAAGGGAAAAGACATAGACTTTAAAGACTTAAGACTTTGAAAGAGAAGAGAACAATCTAAAAGGAACTTTAGTACCTACAAGGCACGCTCGTGCATTAACGGCGTCTTCGCTCTCAGCAAATCCTCTGCTATCAAGAGGCAGAGCTCTCATCCAGTGAAGCAACTGGACCCAGCGCCCCTGCACAAGACGCAGGATGGAGAGCCCGGCAATTACCTATATAAGGTAAGCGCAATATCAACCCAGTTCCACGGGGAAAGAAGGGGCGAGAGGGGCAAGGAACTTTCCCAACCTTCCAAACACTAATACCTTGGTTTACCCTTGCAGACATCTCACTCGAAAAACTTAAACTGTCGGTGGGAAGGGGGCCCAGTCCGGGAGCAAAACGAACCTTGCGCCTAACACTGAAGACAGTATCCTCGCCAGATCAAGACCTGCGCCTCCGGGGGAACCAGGTGAGCGTTACAGAACGCGAAGCCTTATCACATAATTCCCGCCCAGGCGCAATGGAAACCTCAGACACAGACCGGTTGGCCCAATTACTCGGGGAGTTGAGGGCGGAAGTACACGCTGCACGCCAGGAAACAAATGCCCTAAGGAGGGAGTTAGTGGTCTCCAAAGAGCGAACAGACGATTTGGCTAGACAATTGCTGCAAGCCCAAGCTGGACAAACTCCTCTACCAACCCCAAGTGGGGGCCACGCTCCTCCAGCTCCCTCGAATCCGGTGCAAATCAATCTACCAGGAAATATACCTTTGGCTCCGCCCGAACGCTTTTCAGGTGATCCGAAAAGGTTTGCTGTGTTCTTCAATCAATGTCGCTTGCACTTTTTGTGCAGACCCGCCGCTTTTCCAACGGACCAGGCTAAAGTGGCTTTCGTGCTCTCTTATCTCAGTGGCAGTGCCGCAGATTGGTCTGTTCCTTTAGTGTCTCAAGATGACCCCATTCTCCATAACTTCCAGGACTTCCAAGCCAGTATGGAGAAACTGTTCGCAAGGCACTATCAGGGACAGGCCTTGGACAATGAACTTCTTTCACTACGACAGGGCAATCAAGATCTTCTGACTTATATTGCATCATTGAACAGACTAGTGGTGGAAACCGGATGGCCGGAGGATAAGAGGATCACACTGTTTTACAGGGGTCTGCGTGGGGAATTAAAAGACGTTCTGGCTCAAGTGGTAAATCCTCCACAAGACTGTTCCGAATATATCGATCTGGTAGTGCAATTGGATCATCGTCTACAGAATCGGAAAGCCGATCGATCCAGATTTGAAACCCGACTCTTTTCAAGGCCACAAAGTTCTACGAAAGGAACTGATTCTGTGGAACCCATGCAAATAGGGGGTGTAAAAGGACCTTTAACCCAAAAGGAGAGAGAAAGGAGGAGACAACTGCAATTATGCCTCTATTGCGGAAACTCAGGGCACTTTCTTCGAGATTGTCCAGTGAAGCCCAAGAAGAAGATAGTAGGGGCGTCTGATAAAGGTACCGAGAATTCTGAGCCGGGAAACGACCTCGCCCGGCAAGTGTAGAGGTCCGCTTGCCGAGCGTTAAAACCAGTTCTTTGACCTCGCATTTCATCATGCCCATGGTCCTCGTGAGTCCTGAACAACCTAATCGTATGCATGCCATTAAAGCATACATTGATAGTGGCGCAATCGGGAATTACTTGGACTGTGAACTGGCCGCCAGGATGAATCTATCTCTTTGTCCAAAGACGGTGAAAGACGTCATTACCACCGTGGATGGGACGGAAATAGCTTCCGGACCCGTAACTCACACCACCATGGAAGTAACGTTAGTAAGCCAAGATGGGCATCAAGAGAAGATCGTGTTTGACGTGATCAAGGCCCCGCAGTTTCATGTCATCTTGGGAGTTCCTTGGTTGGAGAAACACAATCCTCAAATTGATTGGCGAGCAAAGACAATCCGGTTTCCAGAATGCGCTTCTACCTGCTACCCTCAGCCCTCCACCAAACTAGCTGCAACTGTTTCTGAGAGTCCACAACTGCCTCCTGAATACCAGGAATTCCAAGATGTCTTTCGGAAAGACCAAGCTAATTCTTTGCCTCCCCACAGATCATACGACTGTCAGATAGACCTGATTCCCGGATCCACTCCTCCGTGCAGTCGGATTTATGCCCTTACTGAACCTGAAAATCGCCACCTAAGGCAATATTTGGACCAGTACCAGGCTAATGGATTCATCCGTCCTTCGAAGTCCCCGGCCTCCTCAGCTCTGTTCTTCGTACCAAAAAAGGAGGGAGACTTAAGAACATGTATAGACTACCGTGCCCTGAACCAGATTACAATTAAGAACAGGTATCCATTGCCATTGATCCCAGAACTACTTGACCAAGTCAAAAACGCCTGCATATATACTAAGTTGGACCTCAGAGGAGCCTACCATTTGGTGCGAATAAAGGAGGGCGATGAATGGAAGACGGCCTTTCGTACCAAGTATGGACTGTTCGAGTATCAAGTGATGCCTTTCGGGTTGTGTAACGCACCGGCCGCATTCCAGTTCTTTATGAATGACGTGCTCCGTGAACTCATTGATGTGTGTGTAGTTGTATATATTGACGACATTCTGGTTTATTCGTCCTCTGAGGCAGAACACCAAAAACACGTAACCGCAGTACTGGAGAGGCTCCGCAAACACAAACTTTTTGCAAAATTAGAGAAATGCGTCTTTCATGTCACTGAGGTCGAATTTTTGGGATTCATTTTGTCACCTAACGGAGTTCACATGGACTCGAGGAAAGTAGACGCAATCATCAAGTGGCCCTCACCAACATCTGTAAAAGGGGTTCAAAGTATGTTGGGCTTCGCCAACTTCTATCACAGGTTTATTCCAGACTTCTCTCGGGTAGTCCAACCCATTACAGCTCTCCTCAGAAAAAACAAACGTTTTGAATGGTCTACCGAGGCAGAACAAGCCTTTCAGGAGCTAAAGACTAAATTTACCTCCGCCCCGATTTTAAAACATCCCCGCACGGAACTACCTTACATCGTCGAGACCGATGCCTCCAGCCTTGCTATGGGAGCAGTGCTTTCACAAAGAGATCCAGAAACCAACCAGTTGCACCCCGTGGCGTTTTGGTCTCGCAAATTATCAGCCCCAGAAATCAATTACACCATTACCGATAAGGAACTGTTGGCTATTAAGTCCGCCTTCAAGGCCTGGCGGCATTATCTCCTAGGAGCCCGACACACAGTCACTGTCATTACTGACCATCGTAATCTACAGTATCTTAAATCAGCCAAAGCTCAATCCTCCAGACAACTTCGCTGGGCATTATTTTTTGCCGAATTTGATTTTATAATCACCTACCGACCAGGCAATAAGAATGGTAAAGCGGATGCCCTGTCTCGAATTGGAGTAGATGAACACATGGTTAACCCTGAGCTCGTACCTATTATTCCTGAACAAAGAATCCTGGGTCTGATCGGCATGCAATCCATGGAAGAAATTGAAGCCCAGGTGAAACAACTTGTAACTCCAACAGACATACAAAAATGGCAGCTTCAGGGGGAAGACTTCACAGTAAAGAACGACTTATTATACTTCAAGGAACGACTTTATCTACCCTGTACCAGCTTACAAAATCAAGTCATCTCTTGTTATCACGACTCCTTAAGGGAAGGACACCCCGGTATGGCCAAGACCTCGGAAAAGGTCAAGCGTCACTTTTGGTGGCCATCTTGGAGAAAAGACATCAGAAACTTTGTCATGTCCTGTGGAGTGTGCGCCCAGAACAAGAGTCCTAAGGAAAAACCAGCAGGCCTCTTACAACCAATTGAAATCCCACCTCATCCCTGGCATACCCTTTCCATGGACTTTATCACCGACTTACCTCCCTGTTCCGGATACAATACAATCCTGGTAATCGTAGACTTATTTTCAAAAATGGCACATTTCATCCCACTAAAGGGGTTACCGTCAGCAGCAATCCTGGCTCGAGAATTTCTTGAAAACATCGTTCGGTTGCATGGCTTAACTTCAGTTTTAATCTCAGACAGAGGAAGTCAATTCATCTCCCACTTCTGGCGGAGTTGCTGTCGGTTGGCTCAAATTGATGTGAGGCTTTCCACCAGTCACCACCCACAAACCGATGGTCAGACCGAAAGGACCAATCAGACTTTGGAACAGTACCTACGCTGCATGCTGCAACAGACAGGAGGAACTTGGAAGGACATCCTTTGGATAGCCGAGTACGCTTACAATAACTCAGTCCACTCTGGAACCGGAAAGACCCTGTTTTTTCTTTTGTATGGTAATCATCCTCGAACCTCTAACCTGGATCCACCTCAGGATCTTGGAACACCAGCAGTTGACCACCTACATTCAACCATCACCCAAGCCTTCAAGGAAGCTACTACCCACCTTCAAAGGGCCAAGGAACAATACAAGAAAGGAGCAGATCAACATCGAAAGGAAGCCCCTCAATACCAAATAGGAGATCAAGTCTGATTATCCACCAAATATTTACCCCTAAAGGGACCACGCACCTTTAACCCAAGATACCTGGGACCCTACTCTGTCACTGCCATAATAAATCCAGTAGCGGTCAAGTTGGATTTACCCCCTCGCATGAAAATGCACCCAGTCTTCCATGTTTCACTACTAAAACCTGTTCAACCAGAAACCCGATTGACTAAATCTCCTGAACCTATCCTAGTCGACGGAGAACTTGAGTTTGAAATCAAAAATATCCTGGATTCCAAGATCTCCAAATCAAAACTACACTACCTGATAGACTGGAAAGGCTACGGCCCCCAAGAAAGATCTTGGGAACCTGCAGAACATGTACATGCACCCCGACTAATCAAGAAATTTCATCGGACATTTCCTAACAAACCAAGACCTCCGGAGAAGTCAACCTTGGGAGGGGCCTTGAGGGGGGGTGCTGTCATGATCCCTGCTTCCAAGGGGTCAGGACTTGCCCCACGACCTTGGAAGCAGGCCCATAACTCTGATCCCAGGAACCAGCCAGTCCCGATTGGGACCTTTTGGACCTTGTCCTGGCGTCAGTGGCGCCAGGCTCATGATGGTGACCGGTCCCGGCACTGGAAGCGCCGGGCTCATATCTCATATTAGGTAAGAGTGCTTGGTGGACCTACCTGTAGCAGACCATGCTGCTTACTTACCAACTAACTGGTCTCCTGATCCTTCTCTGCCTGGGACTACTTTTCTGTCTGGGTGGAGCAGGAGCCACTCCCTGGAAGTAGAACACAGGAACTCTTCTAGAAATCTGGAACTCTTTTCTTACCTGGGTGGGGCCGTGGAAGAAGACGCCTAAGCACTACAGAAGGCTATTTAAATCACACCCAATTGGTTTCACGTGCTTCGCGTTATTCTGCATCTGCAGCAGGACGCTCACCGTGTCAGCTCCAGGAAACCTCCAGCTCCAGATCCTGTGAGTACGAAATAACCTGCTGGGATCCAACCTTCAGTCTTCTTCAGTCTTCTGCAGCTCCTGCAAGACAAGAGCACAGGTTAGGCTAAAGCAAAGGCAGCGAATCTACTTACCTAACCCAACGGCAGCATCCGAAGCGCCTTTTTCTGCCTTTCTCTTCCGGCATCCGACATCTGCAAAGAGAAAGAACATCGGTCAGTAATATTTAACTACAGAGCCTGCTTACCTGTGTTACGCCCATACCAACTCAGCTCGCGCTGCATTCCGGCACCTGCAAGGCAAGATACTTCGGTTAGTAACGCTTAGTTACAAGACTGCTCATCTGTGTTACGTTGGCTTCCAACCTGTTCGCGCGGCTCCTCGGCACCTGCAAAGACAAAAGAGACATTACGGTGCATTCTACAGCGCTAGAACAGTCTTCTACTTACATGCCATTAGAAGGATAATCTTCATCGCCACAGCATCTGAAAAGGGAAAAGACATAGACTTTAAAGACTTAAGACTTTGAAAGAGAAGAGAACAATCTAAAAGGAACTTTAGTACCTACAAGGCACGCTCGTGCATTAACGGTGTCTTCGCTCTCAGCAAATCCTCTGCTATCAAGAGGCAGAGCTCTCATCCAGTGAAGCAACTGGACCCAGCGCCCCTGCACAAGACGCAGGATGGAGAGCCCGGCAATTACCTATATAAGGTAAGCGCAATATCAACCCAGTTCCACGGGGAAAGAAGGGGCGAGAGGGGCAAGGAACTTTCCCAACCTTCCAAACACTAATACCTTGGTTTACCCTTGCAGACATCTCACTCTTCAACTTAAACTGTCGGTGGGAAGGGGGCCCAGTCCGGGAGCAAAACGAACCCTGCGCCTAACACTGAAGACAGTATCCTCGCCAGATCAAGACCTGCGCCTCCGGGGGAACCAGGTGAGCGTTACAGACATGGTAAGGAATCAAGGGATGAAAGTCAGGGATAGAGGGGAGACATGGTAAGGAATCAAGGGATGAAAGTGTGGGATAGAGGGGAGATATGACAAGGCATCTTGTGATGCAAGTGAGGAAAGAATGAGACATGGGATGGAATAAAGAAATGTAACAGACCAATAGAGGGGATACATTAGAAGGATTCAAGGGATGAAAGTGAGGGATAGAGGGGAGACATGCTAAGGCATTAAGGGATGAAAGTGAGGAAAGAAGGAACCATGGGGGGAATCAAGGGATGAACGTGAGTGATGGAGGGGAGACGTAGGAAGGAATCATGAGAGGAAAGTGAGGGATATAGTGAAGGCCTCTGAAGGAATCAAGTGATGAAAGTGAGGGAAGGAGGTACCATAGGAAAGAATCAAGGGATGAAAGTGAGGGATAGAGGGGAGACATGGGAAGGAATCAAGGGGTGAAAGTGAGGGATAGAGGGGAGACATGGTAAGGATTCAAAGGATGTAAGTGAGGGATAGAGGGGAGACATGGTAAGGATTCAAGGGATGAAAGTGAGGGATAGAGGGGAGGCATGGTAAGGAAGCAAGGGATGAAAGTGAGGGATAGAGGGGAGACATGGTACAGATTCAAAGGATGAAAGTGAGGGATAGAGGGGAGACATGGTAAGGATTCAAGGGATGAAAGGGAGGGATAGAGGGGAGGCATGGTAAGGAATCAAGGGATGAAAGTGAGGAAAGGAGGAACCATGGGGGGAATCAAGGGAATAGTGAGCGATGGAGGAGAGACAGAGGAAGGAATCACGAGATGAAAGCAAGGGATAGAGAGGAAGCCTGTGAAGGAATCGTGGGATGAAAGTCAGGGAAGGAGGTACCATGGGGAGGAGTCAAGGGATGAAAATGAGTACTACAGAGGAGACATGGGAAGGTAGCAAGGGATGAAAGTGAGGCAAGGAGGAAGCCACGGGGAGGAATCAGGAAATGTAAGAGTGAAATCGAGAGCAGACATAGCGAGGCATCTAGGGGTGCCCACTAGGGATAGAGGGGAGACATGGGGATGGATCTAGGGGAGGAATCACGAGATGTAAGAGGGGAATAGAGAGGAGACATTGCAAGGCATCTAGGGGTGCAAGTGAAGGATATAGGGGAGACATGGGGATGGATCTAGGGAAGAGATCAGAAGATGTAAGAGTGGAATAGAGAGGAGACATTGCAAGGCATCTAGGGATACACGCGAGGGATAGAGAGGAGACATGGAGATGGATCTAGGGAAGGGATCACGAGATGTATGAGTGGAATAGAGAGGAGACATAGCGAGGCATCTAGGGGTGCAAGTGAAGGATAGAGGAGGGACATGTGGATGGATCTAGGGAAGGGATCACGAGATGTAAGAGTGGAATAGAGAGGGGAGATAGCGAGGCATCTAGGGGTGCAAGTGAAGGATAGAGGAGGGACATGGGGATGGATCTAGGGAAGGGTTTACGAGATGTAAGAGTGGAATAGAGAGGAGACATTGCAAGGCATCTAGGGGTGCACGAGAAGGATAGAGGGGAGACATGGGGATGGATATAGGGAAGAGATCACAAGGTGTAAGAGTGGAATAGAGAGGAGACATTGCAAGGCATCTAGGGATGCACGTGAGGGATAGAGAGGAGACATGAAGATGGATCGAGGGTAGGGATCACGAGATGTATGAGTGGAATAGAGAGGAGACATAGCGAGGCATCTAGGGGTGCAAGTGAAGGAAAGAGGAGGGACATGTGGATGAATCTAGGGAAGGGATCACGAGATGTAAGAGTGGAATAGAGAGGAGACATAGCAAGGCATCTAGGGGTTCCCACTAGGGATAGAGGCAGTGGTCAAAGTATTCGAAAAGAAGTAGTGGAACTATGTTCCCTGCTGGCCTGCACCCACTCCCCACAAACCCCATCGCCACGCCCCATACCATGCAAATACAAACCCCCAAACACATGCACCTGCTGTTTAAAGGAACGTTCAGTGTAGTTTCTACTTTTTCCTACAGTTTTATTTTAAAACAAAACCATTTCGGAACGGTTTCTTTTTCAAATAAAAGTATAGGAACAGTAAAACTTAATTTAAAAAAGTAGAGGAGCACCGCTCCCGACCACTCCTGCTCACTTCGACCACTGGATAAGGGTAGACATGGGACATGGGGATGGAGCTAGGGAAGGGATCACGAGATGTAAGAGGAAAATACAGAGGAGACATTGCAAGGCATCTAGCGGTGCCCACGTGGGCTAAAGGAGGGACATGGGATGGATCTAGCGAAGGGATCCCGAGATGTAAGAGTGGAATAGAGAGGAGACATAGCAAGGCATCTAGGGGTGCATGCGAGGGATAGAGGGGAGAAATGGGGATGAACTATGGGTGCACACGAGGGATAGAGGGCAGACATGGGGATGGATCTAGGGAATGGATGCCGAGATGTAAGAGTGGAATAGAGAGGAGACATAGCGAGGCATCTAGGGGTGTTCGTGAGGGATAGAGGGGAGGTATGGGGATGGATCTAGGGAAGGGATCACGAGATGTAAGAGTGGAATAGAGAGGAGACATAGCGAGGCATCTAGGGGTAAGGTGAGGGGTAGAGGGGAGGTATGGGGTTGGATCTAGGGAAGGGATCACGAGATGTAAGAGTGGAATAGAGAGGAGACATAGCAAGCATCTAGGGGTGCATGCGAGGGATAGAGGGGAGAAATGGGGATGGAACTATGGGTGCACACAAGGGATAGAGGGGAGACATGGGGATGGATCTAGGGAATGGATGCTGAGATGTAAGAGTGGAATAGAGAGGAGACATAGCGAGGCATCTAGGGGTGCACTCAAGGGATAGAGGGGGACATGGGGATGGATCTAGGGAAGGGGTCACAAGATGTAAGAGTGGAATAGAGAGGAGACATAGCGAGGCATCTAGGGGTGCAAGTGAAGGATAGAGGGGAGACATGGGGATGGATCTAGACAAGGGGTCACGAGATGTAAGAGTGGAATAGAGAGGAGACATAGCGAGGCATCTAGGGGTGCACACAAAGGATAGAGGGGGACATGGGGATGGATCTAGGGAAGGGGTCACGAGATGTAAGAGTGGAATAGGAGGAGACATAGCGAGGCATCTAGGGGTGCACGTGAGGGATAGAGGGGAGACATGGGGATAGATTTAGGGAAGGGATCCCGAGATGTAAGAGTGGGATAGAGAGGAGACATAGCGAGGCATCTAGGGGTGCAAGTGAAGGATAGAGGAGGGACATGGGGATGGATCTAGACAAGGGATCCCGAGATGTAAGAGTGGGATAGAGATGAGACATAGCAAGGCATCTAGGGGTGCCCGTGAGGGATAGAGGGGAGAAGTGGGGAAGGATCTAGTTAAGGGATCACGAGATGTAAGAGTGGAATAGAGAGGAGACATAGCGAGGCATCTATGGATGCACGCGAGGAATAGAGGGGAGGCATGGAGATAGATCTAGGGAAGGCATCCCGAGATTTAAGAGTGGAATAGAGAGGAGACATAGCGAGGCATCTAGGGGTGCAAGTGAAGGATAGAGGAGGGACATGGGGATGGATCTAGACAAGGGATTCCGAGATGTAAGAGTGGAATAGAGAGGAGACATAGCGAGGCATCTATGGATGCACACGAGGGATAGAGGGGAAACATGGGGCTGGATCTAGGGAAGGGGTCACGAGATGTAAGAGTGGAATAGAGAGGAGACATAGCAAGGCATCTAGGGGTGCAAGTGAAGGATAGAGGGGGGACACGGGGATGGATCTAGGGAAGGGATCACAAGATGTAAGAGTGGAATAGAGAGGAGACATAGCAAGGCATCTAGGGGTGCACGCGAGGAATAGAGGGGAGGCATGGAGATAGATCTAGGGAAGGCATCCCGAGATTTAAGAGTGGAATAGAGAGGACCATAGCGAGGCATCTTGGGGTGCAAGTGAAGGATAGAGGGAAGATATGGGGATGGATTTAGGGAATGGATCCCGACATGTACGTAAAGAATAGAGGCGAGACATGGGAAGGAAATTTAAGGTAGCAAGTGAGGGGTAGAGAGAAGCTGGTGAAGGAGTGCAAGCGAAGGAGGGAGGGGAAAAGGAGAGGAAACAAGAAATACAAGTGAGAGAAGAAAGGGAACTGAGATGGAAAAAAAAAATCCCAGCAAGTAAAGGGGGTAAATGGGATGGAAGCAAAGAACACAAGAGAGGGAAGGGGGTAGATGGGAAGGAAGCAAGACATACAAGTGATGGAAGAAGGCGGCGTGATACC
Source organism: Ambystoma mexicanum (assembly GCF_040938575.1). Taxonomy (NCBI): domain Eukaryota; kingdom Metazoa; phylum Chordata; class Amphibia; order Caudata; family Ambystomatidae; genus Ambystoma; species Ambystoma mexicanum. Next base: position 227,643,726 of record NC_090921.1, on the reverse strand, counting down.
GTGTCATGGAGTCCTGGAGATGGACTGAGAATGGCAGGAGGTCCCATGCGCTTGTTATAGAGTAGGTGAGCATTCTGGTCAGCCTGTGCATGGTGGATGGTTTTGCTGATAGGTGGTTCCAGTCTGTACATGGCTCTGAAAACAATGGTGCAAGTCTTCATTTAATTCTCTTCTTGGCTGCGGGACACTGTAGAACACAGAGGGGACTTGCAGCACACACCTAGTGCTGGGAGTTCAGTGGCGGGGCCCATGGGGTAGGCGCTGGCAAACCATCCCCCTGTATAAATCGGGCAGGGTGCAGTCGATGCAAATAATGAGATTTTTCACATAATCCTTTGAGAGCAGATGATGTCAATGGCACATCCTGCCATTCTCACGCAACATGGCTGTTCCCAAGTGGCTTACCCAACGTTTCTTCTTATGAAGACTCATCTGAAGGACCACAGATACTGTCTCGGTCCCCGCAGGGGTCCAAACTCCCTTAAGGTCTATGCTGTTCCCAGCTACCAGTGAGGACTCCACTGGTTGGTGGCAGTCTTTCTGTTATTTTAGTGGGTTATAACATACAGTCACCGGGGGAGTTTTCCTACCAGGGACCTCATGTAAATTCCAATATGAAGTCCAGCCAGACAAGGTCCCTGCAAGTGAGAGAATGCGATAAAGGTGAATGTGTGCCCTTAAGCCCGCTGTTTGGTGGCCTCCAAAATGTTCAATTGCATGCATACTTGTGATCCAGGCCAGAGTCCCTCTATATTAATAAGACCTACACCCAAACCTAGTGATAAATGGGTGTAGGTCGAGAAGCACAGCCTCCAAAAGGCAGCAAAGAAGAACTTCAGAAGAGAGCGCATCCTCCTTGACCAGCCATCTGTAGACTCTGTCTGTATCTTAGACCAATGGAGCCGCCCCTTCATAGAGCCCAACATCTGTGATTCTGCATCTCTAAGGGTTCTAGCGCTGGCCTGCTTCATTGAGGAATCCAATAAAAGCTGTCCTTACATGGTTACCGTAAAACTGCCAGGACCCGCTGTTGTGACCCTCTTTCCTCAATTGGAACCCTCCATTTGGTAGCGTCCATCCTAAACTGCTGAACATAGCCAACTGCAGGGTTCCCATCATTTGCAGGTTCAGAAGGTGTGGAGTTTGGAGGGATATCCGGTCCCCTGCTCAATCGAGGTTTCTTGTTGGTTGATCATAATCTGGCCTGCAGCCTAGCACATGGTTTGTCAGAGAACCTAAACTCCAAAGTTGCAGAAAACTTAATTGTTAGGTGAGGTGACTAAAAAAGTTTTGTCACCTCACCCAACAATTCCCATCATTTGGGTCTCCTTCCAAAAGTTCCTCCATAGTAGTTGCCTTGGAACATTTGAAAGTGAGGCCTGATTAGCAGAGCTCACTTTTGTTGTTGACGGAAACCAGCATACCACACCCTTGCAGATGGCATTTGGTTACAGGGTGCTACTCACTAAAGACCCCATCATTCTCGATGTAAAGAGGGGTTATTACTTTTCATCTACCAGCAGGAACTACAAAATGCTTTGCGCCGTTTCAGTGATGTTTTGACTGATAGTGTCTAAGTATTCTTTGCTTCATCCCAGAATCCACAAGTTCATGTGCTTGCTTCTCAACGGACACTCACCACATGTTCAGTTCACTATTGATGGCACGGAACTCAGTCAGAGCAGCTGTGCTCCCTTCCCTGGCCACATCTGCATGCCTCCTCATTTGTGATTTAAGCTAAACGAGCGATGTGCCTTGTGGATCAGTCCTCTTCATTGGTCGTTGTCATTATGCCCACAGAAACTACCCGGCAAGGGTGTTGGCATTGCCACTTCCTTCTGCATGTGGGTGTCTGCAAGTACTTCCCCCACAACTGTGTTGCAAAGCAGGATTGTCCCACCTGCACTGGCAAATCTGTTCCTCTGAAGAATGTTACTCTGCTATGTGTCACCCAGTCCTGTCCCTTCTTCATTATCACTGTCATCACATCTTCCAGTGCATCATCTGTGGCTGCTGAGGACAAACAGTGGCTTAGGTCAGCAGACGAGGCCTACTGTTCATCAGCTGTGTTGTTTTTTGGTCACTATTACAGTTCGATTATCATGAAATGTTTGCTTAAAGTGGAATGGCTAGATTCTCTGCAGAAACCTACACAGGTATGTGCACATTACAATTTGTGGAGATTTCCAGGGAAATTGGCAGCGAAACTTTAAAGAAAAAATTTCGCAATTCATTTACATATTTCCCTAGATTTCTGTAATTATTTTCTCAGAAGCACCTTAGGAATTTCCATGGAGGAATTCACTAGATTGCTTTGAAAAGCTGATTTTATTAGAATGATCAACTGAAATTCTGCAGAAATGTCCATTCTTTTTGTGTGGAATTCAGTGCAGGGGGCGAAGTGTTCATTACAGGGCATTTCAATGAATTCCATTGACATTTTATCAGATATCCCTATATGGTTTAGCAAAGAAATGTTTTTATTTTTTATTTATTTATTTATTTTCATTTATTTGTGTTCTTAAGTTTTAAAAAAGCGACTGGAATTTCATGGGCATTTCTACAAAGTTTAATTTATTTGTAAAGTGGAGATACCATTGCCATTCCACCAAACGTTTTACAGAAGTTTCCGCAGTGAACATGCCCATCTCAATATATAATAAAAACTTAATTCAATTGATCGCTCCCTTTTATAACATTCTCCACTAAACCATTCTCGCATTCCACAAAGCATGGATACAATTGAAATGTTAGCCATCTTGTGTATTCCATATCGGGGTTGTTATATCATTAGGTACTAAAAGAAAAGATGTACCCAAACCATGTACAGAGACCCAAGCTGCACCTGACTGATGATGACCAATGATGCCGACACATGTCTGGGGTTCCTTGAGGTCTCGTGAAGGTCTGTGGCCAAGCAGTTCAGGCTGGACTTCCCCTTTTGGGGTGTAACAAAAGCCTGATTTGCACATGGTCATTCCTCTTTCTGTAATGACTGCTTCGAGCTGGAGATCGAAGGGTACGGTGTAGGCATGTGGAGCCAAGGGGACCTGAGAGGGCTCTGCAAGGCATCCAGTCCCTACAGGAACACAAAAGGGATACTTCATTGTGGCTGGAGGCAGCGCTTCTAGTTCGGCTGACATGAGTAACAATGAATAAATCCCTCTCGCTACCAAAGAGGACATAGCTGGTGTCCTCCAGGAAATTAAAGTTCTCAGGGGGTTATTCAGACGTCAATTTCATACTTGAGCGGCACACCTTAGAGAATAAGTTTGAGGGCAGGGAAAACCACCAGCTACAGGGGGATAAGCTGGAAATGAAGTATGATGCGAGAGTGCTGGACCTGGAAACTCGAGAGGCCGAAGGTGGTGATTTGCAGAACTGAGGATTTTGGGACTGAAGGAATCTTATGGTGAGACACCTAAGGGCGCTGCTGGGAAGGAAAGGTGAAGATGAGTGTGAGTACCCGGTACAAGGATAAGGGGGGAAAGGTGGTCTTAATGGATAGAACTCGCAGGGGTGGAGGTGGACATGGAGGAGTCCCAAGACCGATCATTGTGCGATTCCAGTGCAATGGGGTAAAGTCGAAAGTGTTGACTAAGGCCAAACTACAGAGGAATTCCAGCACAAGGGGTACACCTTGAAGATTTACCAGGATCTGTCAGGCCTCACGCTCGCCAGAAGGAAAGACTGTCGTCAACTCACACAATGGCTAATGGCCGAAGGGATTACATATTGCTGGCCATTCCCTTTTATGCTGATCTTTAAAGTCGGAAATGAGAACTGTGGGGTCTTGGCATGTGCAGAGGTGGCAATGGTCCTTCAAAACTGATCAAACCGGCATCAAGAGGAGGGTAATCAAGTTGATGGTGAGGACATGGTGAAGAAAGGGGATCCCTGTGGGGTCTTACACTGAGAAAGATGGTACCTGGGGGCAGGAAGTTCCTTAGCCTGGGGACACGGTCCCCTAAGAAGTAAGGATCTGGTGACTCAACAGCAAGGGTTGCAGTTGGGGCATCCCTGTTTCTGGAGGGGTACCTATATTGGAGCAGACGTCACTGACCTTGGAGTTCTGATTGCATTATAGGCTGCATTCGGATGCTGTTACTCTTGTATAGGTGATCTGGTGTTATGGGCAGGGCAATGAGGGCTGATCCTAGAGGCACAATTTCACAAGTTTTTGCTTGTAATTGTTTATTTGGGGCTTTATTTTGGGGTGAGGGGCTAAAGTGGCCAGAGGGCGGGGCAGGCACGGATGCAAAGATTGGGTGGGGGTTCAAGACGTTCACGCAGTTGATGAGTCGCTTATGGGACGTGGTGGATGGTCGAGACTGGGGAAGCAGGGAGTAGCATCATGGTGGATACAAGGTGTCATGCACAGAAAATATATGTTAGGGTGGGTACCCTGAATGTTAAGGGGCTGAATTCCCCCACAGAAAGGTCTTTAGTGGCCAGGGAATTATGAAAGAAAGGATTGGATATACTGCCCCTTCAAGAAGGTGGGTGTGGAACGCAAACTCTTGGTGCCGGGGTGGGTCAATCATTCTTGTCCTTCGTATTGTCCAAGAAAGGAGGGGTGGGTATTGTCTTTTATAAAGCTCTAGAAGTTAAGGAGATGAATGTTATCGTGGCCATGGAAGACCAGGTGCTGTTGGTACAGGGGTTTGTGGGTGACATCAAGGTCACTGGGGTGACTATATATTGTCCTAATCAGAGGCAAGCAGCTTTTTTTTCATTGGATCTTATATTGATGGCTGCAGCTGGACTTCTGATACTGGGAGGGGACCTCAATATGTGGGCTGACCCAGGGAGAGATAGGCTCTCTGTGAGGAAAAAGTATGTGGACTTCACGATGCATAGGGGTGGGGGTTTGCAGGAGATCCTTAATATTAGGGGACTTATGGCAATATGGAGAATGAAGAATGAGGACATTCAGGGCTTTTCCTTGTTTCCATCCTGTGTGACACATATACAAGAATAGACTGTAATGAGGCAGGTGAATACACAGATAATACCCACTTCCCCAACTCAGATGAGTGTGCAAGTACCGATTCCAACCCCTGTCCCTCACCAGTACCGTCCAGGTGAGAAACGATACCTGCTAAGACAGCCCTACTTCCCCAAGAGTCTAAGGGGGGAAGACAGAACCAACTAATTGAATTGAATTTAATTTAATTGATATTTTATTTCTATCCATCTTCTATCCATCAAGACTTGTGTATGAGCTCCATCTTGCGCTCATACACAAGTCTTTCAGAGTGCGACAAGGCAAGGGAGAGGAACATGGGAGAACAAAACAGCGATCTTATTAGGCCCAGGGACATTGAGAACGCGCAAGTGCATGGGAGAGGGAGAGGGGAAAAGTGCACTGAAGGGGGGAGAAGTGGAAAGTGCGGAGCAAAGGAGAAACCGATACATAATAATAAATAAATAATAAAAACAACAAACAGTGGTTGTGCAGCCAGAAAGTGGTAAGTGCTGGGTTTAAGGCAGCAGACAGGGTAGGTCTGATAAATGCAGGAAGAAAAAGAGGGGAGGGACTGTATGGGTACAGGTACAAACCCCAGAGCAAGGGGTGGCCCAGAGGCAGTGTTGGAGGGTGGCAGGGCGAGCAGGTACCTGGGCACGGTGGACAGAGGGTGGCCAGGTGCACGGTGCCAAGAGAGAACAGATCAGCAGGGGTGAGAGGGGGCAAAGACAGAAGCAAAGAGGAAGGTCTTGAGGTGCTTCCGGAACCAGAGATGTTTCTCCTCAAGTTTCAGAGTGGCAGGGAGGCTGTTCCAGAGGGAGGCCCCAGCCGAAGACAGAGATCTACCCACAGCTCGTTTCTTTGAAAAACGACTGACCCTGAGGGAGTTAGAGGGGAAGGCGTGAAGGGTGCGAGAGGGGAGGTATTTGCAGAGGGATAGCTGAAGGTATTTTGGACCCAGGCCCGAGAAAGCCTTGTGGACAAAGCAGACGGTTTTGAATTTAATCCTTGCATCCACTGGGAGCCAATGGAGAGATTTAAGAGCTGGGGACATACGACCCCAGGACGTGAGCCCAAGGACAAGTCTTGCAATTCTATTATGGATTAGTTGCAGACGGCGGAGAGCAGAGGCAGGTAGATTTTGAAAGAGGCTGTTACAATAGTTCAACCTAGAGAGAACCAGAGCTTGGTAGGCAGTGAGCTTCGGGGGGAAGGAGAGGAAAGGCAGAGTACCTCTGAGGAGGTGCAGTAGGAAGTTTGACTTTTTAGAGACACCAGAGATGTGGGCGCAGAAGGAAAGTGTGGAATCTAAGATGATCCCAAGGTTCTTAGCCTCGCAGGTGGGGCAAGGAGGAGGGCCAAGGCAGGCCGGCCAGAGAGTGAGGGGAACGGATGGTGAAGGTGTGCCGATGAGGAGGAGCTCCATCTTGCTGGCATTCAGACAAAGTTTGTTGGCGGCACACCAATCTTGAATGGCAGTTATGGAATCAGAGATGAGAGAAGGAGAGGAGGTGGCCGAGGGCAGCCTGAAAATGAGTTGAGTGTCGTCAGCGTATGACTGGAATTTTGAGCAGAAAATGCCAATGCGGTGGGCGAGAGTTGACCGTTATTGGTTGAAAAGCCAGGGCAAGAGGTTAGACCCCCTGGGGAACACCACAGCTAGAGAGGGAGATAGATGATAGGAAGGACTCAAGTTGGACCTGGGAGCGTCGATCAGAGAGGAAAGAGGTCAGCCAGAGCCTGATCGGTGATATCCAGGTTATCACAGAGACAGTTGAGCAGGATGGTATGGTTGACCTTGTCGAAGGCAGATGAGAGATCGAGTAGGATAAGGACAGAGGGAATGTTAGAGTCAAGGTTGGAGAGCAGCTCTTCACAGATGTTCAGGTGAGCAGTGTCTGTACTTCTGGCAGCTCTGAGGTTAGACTGGTGGTATGGAGACAGCCAACAGAATCAGAATGAAGGTTAAGCTGAGAGATGGCCAGGAATGATCAGCTGTGGGATTCTTAAGAAGAGGATGCACAAGGGAGTGCTTCAGAGGGGAGGGGAAGGATCCTGAGGCAAAGGAGAAGTTGCAAACATCAGCAAGGGGAGGGTGGGCAGGCTGTCCTGGGTTTTTGAGATAAAGTGAGAGGCAAGGGTATTGCAAAGATCCTGGGAGGCAACAGGGGGGGTAGAGACTGCAGCAGGGTTGGCCCGCTCCTTGCAGAGTTTAAAGAGTTTGGCTAAGTTGTTAGATGCCGCAGAGACACAGGCTTGAATGTGGACTCTCTTCTTGGTGAGGACAGAGAGTTGGTATTGCCTTTGGAGCAGGTGGCAGGCCAGTTATTCAGGGGATGAACAAGAAGCCCTCCATTTCCCCTCAGCCACCTTACACTTACATCTAAGTGTGGCTAGGTCAGAGTCATACCAGGAATTGCACTTGGCTTTGGACTTCAAACGGATCTGTCAGTGGTGCATTTGTTGGTCTTCACCCTCTCAGTTAAAGTCACCTGAGGCTGCCTTTAACAGGGGGCACCCATGATTTAACCTATTTTAACATAATTTCCTCATGGTCTGGTGTCAGAACTTTGGTTAAATATACAAACAAAACTATATAAAGTTTGATACATTGTATTATACATTGGTTTCTTGTGGCCCCCTACGGCAGTAGAGCCCATTTGTGTATTGTGCCTGCTCTTGGGAGGCTGACCTGCACAAGATGGCTTACCAAGCTAGGAAGCTCCTTGTTCTCTTCTGGGAAGACTTGACACATTCCTAGGAGAGCAGGACACACCTCCTCCATGGGTGTGATGAGGGCACCTCTGCACCACTATGGGAAAGATACACCTGGGAGATCATTACTGGACTCCTTGTGATCTCAGGCAGATAGAAGGGGGAAGTATAGTCTAGCTAGTGAGAGTACCTATACACAGATGAAGGACCAGCCATCTTGAATATGCTTAGGCCACGCTTCCTTCTTGAGACCCCCTAACTTCTTGCAGACAAGGCACTCTGGTAAATAACATTATTTAGAATAATCCTTGTTACAACAACAAGGATTGGCCCCTCTCAGAAGGCTTAGAATGGACACATCCGATAAGGTGAAGTGACTGATTAAGGGTTGGAGAACCACCTATCATTGTATCATCTTTGAATCATCTTCATGGAACCATCTTCTTTAATCTTCTTACAAGATTTCACTGGAAACATTATTGGGTAAAGACTGTCCAAATTCTCCAGTCATACGGGTTAAGATAAGGATTTCCAAGGAGAGTTCAGGCTCTTCCCCTAATCACTTCAGGTGAACATTTGAGGCAAACTGCTGCTGATTGTTGCTGGACCCTGGTACCCAGGACTCTGCCTTCTGAGGTGGCAAACCCTGTAAGTGACCCTGGCAATCTTCCTGGCTGAGAAGGGCAGACGTTGGATATACCTTTCTTCAGAGACCCAGTGGAGGGTCTCTCAGAAACCCAAGGACTTAAGGAAGCAGACTTCGATTCCCTCTGCCATTTTGAACTGATTCAAGCCAGTGCTCTGAATGCCTTTGAGCTTATGCAAAAACCCAATGGAGCTTCCTTTGATACTCTAGACTTCGAACCACTTTGAGTGCCTTTGAGCTGCGGCAACGCAAACATTGCATGCCTGTCCCAAGCTCCGTTTAGCCTTGAGCTGCTGCTTGTAGAACCGCAAGGTGTCGTTGAACCCAGTCAAGTCCACTCGCTCCTTTCACATATAGAGACCCAGCTATTGCTGCCTGTTAAATTGCACTGAGATTCTGAATCCTATCGAACCAACTCAACCTAGTGGAACTCAATTCGATGCACTAGAAAGAGCAGAGAAACCTAGCCCACCACTGTCAAGCTCCTGATAGAAGACAATAAGGCAACTAACAGTGGCTGTGTTCTCCTGGCCTTGATCTATGGGTCCTAATGACATTTAAGGCACCATGTTACACCTTGAAGACATAGGGCCTCATTACGAGTAGGGCGCTAAGGGATACCGGGCACCCTATGGGGGATCAAATGGGAATGGGGAATCGTTTTTTCAATGGGGACTTACCAGTCCCGCAATGGTCGGACTACACCGGTAAGTCCCTATTGAACGAGACCAGTGCTGGTACCGTTATGGGAGGCAGTCATGGTGCAAATAGCGCCATGACTACCTCCAATCTCGGAATGAGGCCCATATTCTTGAACTTGGTTGATCTGTTTACAACACTGTTGCCTACTGACACCCGTTCTACATACCAAGAGAGCCCACCTAAAATCTGCTTTCACTGTGTATTTCATCACAGGGGTAGGTTCTTTGTGTTTTTAATGGTGTGTCAGCCCATTTAGTTTAATAAAAGTCTTCCTTTAGAGACCCTTGTTTGGACACTTCTTATAAGGTTCATGGCGGTCGCACGCAGCGTACTCTGGGAGAAAAGGCAGAATGTCATTTCATATCCAGGGAGATTTACATGGATGCCAGGCTCCTTGTGATGTCACACTCCATGTAAAGCTCCTTAGTTTGCCCTCGAAGTGTTTATAAAGGAAAGAAATACACGCCTCTCAATGTCTGGCCCCTTTTCATTTGGCATTGTTATTTTTCAAAAGGAAAGTTCTATTTGCTACCCTAATGCTGAGACGTATGTTCCTGGTATAGTTTGTAATGTTCATGATGGAAATGACTGCATAATTACAGTCATCAACACTTACAATTGCTGATAATGATGACAATGATTACATTCAGCAAGGATTACTTTGATGATAATTACTATAATAGTATGAAGTATAATTTATGTTTTGGATCAAGCATGCTCATTGAAAAGTGCTCAGCAGGCAACTGTTGTCAGTATGATGTTAACAGAAGCTGCTGTCATTACATGGCACACAACAATGGCTGTGACTAATCGTGTTGTGCTTTACAATGTATGCATAAACAAGCATTGGCAATTTTGGCTTTTGTGTAGGCATGGGAAAGGCATTTGCCAGGCCCTACCCTAAAGACTGGCCATTGATGGTGACAGCTTCAAAATGGTGCGAGTAACTGGGCATGTAACAGCAGTCTCTGGCAAATACCTAATACTTATACACCAGTCAAAACTGTTGGCTTTTCCAATGCTTGTTTTTAGCAGAACTTCTTTGAATGACAAACATAGTGCTTTTAAATCTAGTACCTCGAGGCAGACCTGGTTAAGGCATTTTTATTTCACCAGTAGCGCCGCTATAGCTCCAATTAAGTAACTTTCAGAAGACTGCTCGTAATGCTTGGTATACCTAGCCCAAAGAGGTCATAGGAGGATGTGTTTTGGCCAGGGAGTGGGTGGGAATGGCCATAGGGATTTGCATAACCATGGGCCGTCACTGGGTGGGTAAATAGGCAAACAAGTAGCATGTCCCTGACGCATATCTGCTTCTGCACGAACACAGTCTTTATCTTCATTCTCTACATATTGTGCATGCTCTGGCAATTTCCACTGCACAGCTACATTGTAGCACATGGAAGCCCTTTACAGGAACATACATCAAATCGCATTGAGTAATATGTAAACATTTCAATCGATTTTAATGAGATTAAAAGGGCGTTCTATTGGGTTATGTGTCTTCAGATAGGCATTGTTGTACTGGGTCTTCGAAAGACCTAGTGGGTGCAGTGTATGTACTGTAAAGCAGACAGCTTCTCCGCCAAACTAGTTAAGGACTGCGCCCCCACCCTAGCACCCACCATTACTAATTTCGTTAATGCCTCTTTTGCCTCTAATTCTATCTCACCTAATATCAAAGAAGCCTGGGTTACCCCTCTACTCAGGTTACCATCCTCGGATCCTGCCCTCCCCTCCAACTATAGACCTATCACTACAGTACCTTTCCTACTCAAAATCATAGACAAAATTGCCTACACCTAAGTTCAATCTCACCATGAAAATACCCAACTACTAGGAGAAAGACAATCAGATTTCCGCCCCGGACACAGCACTGAGACAGCTTTGCTGGATCTTAAAAAACAGATGGCCGCGGTTAGGGATTCAGGGAAATTATGCATCCTGCTACTACTTGACCTCTCTGCGGCATTCGATTTAGTTGATCACAGCAAACTCTGCCTAACACTAGCAAATAACTTCCACTTCTCCAAAGAAGCCACTGCTTGGATTAAATCGTTCCTCTCTGACCACACCTCCAGGGTAGCCATAGAAGCCGTTTCAGCAGACCCCATCCCGGTCCCGTTGGGAGTTCCTCAAGGTTCATGCCTATCCCCAACGCTTTACAATATCATATACGAAATTACTTCGCTGAGGATGCACAAATACTAATCCCTATCTCAGGCAACCTCGAACAGGATAACATTCTTATGAACACAATCTATTCCATCATCCAAAACGGGATGGTGGCTAACAGCCTCTGTTTAAACTGAGATAAAGCAGAGATCCTGATAGTAGGTGCTCCAACAAGAGTAGCCAAACTGCACCCACAATACACAGCCATAGCCATTGACGGCACCCCCATCCCCATCTCCAGCCAAGTAAAAACCTTAGGGGTCTACCTGGACTCTAGTCTCGCCATGAGTAAACATATCAGTGCCCTCTCATCATCTACAGCATACACGGCCACACTCAAGAAGAGCAAAAAAGCCGCTGTGAGGTGGGCCAATCAATGCAGGGTAAGGCCCAGAAGAGCACAAAAGCCACTGTGAGGTGGGCCAAACACTGCAAGGCAAGGCACAGAAGAGCACAAAAACCACTGTTAGGTGGGCCCACAAGGGCACAAAAGCTGCTGTGAGGTGGGCCAATCACTGCAAGGTAAGGCCCAGAAGAGCACAAAAGCCACTGTGAGGTGGGCCAATCACTGCAGGGTAAGGCCCAGAAGAGCACAAAAGCCGCTGTGAGGTGGGCCAATCACTGCAGGGTAAGGCGCAGAAGAGCACAAAAGCCGCTGTGAGGCGGGCTAATCACTGCAAGGTAGGGCCCAGAAGAGCACAAAAGCCACTGTGAGGTGGGACAATCACTGCAAGATAAGGCCCAGAAGAGCACAAAAGCCGCTGTGAGGTGGCCACTCACTGAAAGGGAAGGCCCTGAAGAGCACAAAAGCCGCTGCGAGGTGGGACAGTCAGTGCAAGGCAAGGCCCATAAGAGCTCAAAGGTCGCTGTGAGGTGGGACAGTCACTGCAAGGCAAGGCCCAGAAGAGCACAAAAGTGGCTGCGAGGTCGGCCAGTCAGTGCAAGGCAAGGCCCAAAAGAGCTCAAAAGTCGCTGTGTGGTGGGCCAGTCACTGCAAGGCAAGGCCCAGAAGAGAACAAAAGCTGCTGTGAGGTGGGCCAATCACTCCAACATAAGGTCCAGATGAGCACAAAAGCCACTGTGCGGTGGGCCAGTCACTGCAGGGCAAGGCCCAGAAGAGTACAACAGCCGGTGTGAGGTGGGCCAGTCACTGCAAGGCAAGGCCCAGAAGAGCACGAAAACTGCAGTGAGGTGGGCCAAGCAATGCAAGGCAAGGCCCAGAAGAGCTCAAAAGTCCCTCTGAGGTGGGCCAGTCACTGCAAGGCAAGGCCCAGAAGAGCATAAAAGCCGCTGTGAGGTTGGCCAATCACTGCAACGTAAGGCCCAGAAGAGCACAAAAGCTGCTGTGTGATGGGCCAATCACTGCAAGGCAAGGCCCAGAAGAGCAGAATAGCCACTGGGAGGTGGGCCAGTCACTGCCACGTAAGGTCCAGAAGAGCATAAAAGCCGCTGTGAGGTTGGCCAATCACTGCAACGTAAGGCCCAGAAGAGCACAAAAGCTGCTGTGTGGTGGGCCAATCACTGCAAGGCAAGGCCCAGAAGAGCAGAATAGCCACTGGGAGGTGGGCCAGTCACTGCCACGTAAGGTCCAGAAGAGCACAAAAGCCGGTGTGAGGTGGGCCAGTCACTGCAAGGCAAGGCCCAGAAGAGCACGGAAACTGCAGTGAGGTGGGCCAGTCACTGCAAGGCAAGGCCCAGAAGAGCATAAAGGCCGCTGTGAGGTGGGCCAATCACTGCAACGTAAGGTCCAGAAGAGCACAAAAGTCGCTGTGCGGTGGGCCAGTCACTGCAGGGCAAGGCCCAGAAAAGTATAACAGCCGGTGTGAGGTGAGCCAGTCACTGCAAGGCAAGGCCCATAAGAGCACGAAAACTGCAGTGAGGTGGGCCAGTCACTGCAAGGCAAGATCCAGAGGAGCACAAAAGCCACTGTGAGGTGGGCCCAGAAGAGAACAAAAGCCGCTCTGTGGTGGGCCAATCACTGCAGGATAAGGCCCAGAATAGCACAAAAGCTGCTGTGGGGTGGGCCTATCACTGCAGGGTAAGGCCCAGAAGAGCACAAACACCGCTGTGAGGTGGGCCAATCACTGCAGAGTAAGGCCCAGAAGAGCACAAATGCAGCTCTGAGGTGGGCCAATCACTGCAGGGTAAGGCCCAGAAGAGCACAAAAGCCGCTGTGAGGTGGGCCAATCACTGTAAGGTAAGGCCCAGAAGAGCACAAAAGCCGCTGTGAGGTGGGCCAATAACTGCAAGGTAAGTCTCAGAAGAGCACAAAAGCCGCTGTGAGGTGGGCCAGTCACTGCAAGGCAAGGCCCAGAAGAGCACAAAAGCTGCTGTGAGGTGGGCTAGTCACTGCAAAGGAAGGCCCAGAAGATCACAAAAGCCGCTGTGAGGTCGGCCAGTCAGTGCAAGGCAAGGCCCAGAAGAGCTCAAAAGTCGCTGTGAGGTGGGCTAGTCACTGCAAAGGAAGGCCCAGAAGATCACAAAAGCCGTTGTGAGGTCGGCCAGTCAGTGCAAGGCAAGGCCCAGAAGAGCTCAAAAGTCGCTGTGAGGTGGGCAAGTCACTGCAAGGCAAGGCCCAGAAGAGCATGAAAGCCGCTTTGAGGTGGGCCAAACACTGCAAGGCAAGGCACAGAAGAGCACAAAAACCGCTGTGAGGTGGGCTAGTCACTGCAAAGGAAGGCCCAGAAGATCACAAAAGCCGCTGTGAGGTGGGCCAATCACTGCAGGGTAAGGCCCAGAAGAGCACAAAAGCTGCTGTGGGATGGGCCAATCACTGCAGGGTAAGGCCCAGAAGAGCACAAAAGCAGCTGTGAGGTGGGCCAATCACTGCAGGGTAAGACCCAGAAGAGCACAAAAGCCACTGTGAGGCGGGCTAATCACTGCAAGGTAGGGCCCAGAACAGCACAAAAGCCACTGTGAGGTGGGACAATCACTGCAAGGTAAGGCCTAGAAGAGCACAAAAGCCGCTATGAGGTGGCCACTCACTGCAAGCGAAGGCCCAGAAGAGCACAAAAGCTGCTGCGAGGTGGGCCAGTCAGTGCAAGGCAAGGCCCATAAGAGCTCAAAAGTCGCTGTGAGGTGGGCCAGTCACTTCAAGGAAAGGCCCAGAAGAGCACAAAAGTCGCTGTGCGGTGGGCCAGTCACTGCAGGGCAAGGCCCAGAAGAGTACAACAGCCTGTGTAAGGTGGGCCAGTCACTGCAAGGCAAGGCCCAGAAGAGCACGAAAACTGCAGTGAGGTGGGCCAAGCAATGCAAGGCAAGGCCCAGAAGAGCTCAAAAGTCACTGTGAGGTGGGCCAGTCACTGCAAGGCAAGGCCCAGAAGAGCACAAAAGCCGCTGTGAGGTGGGCCAATCACTGCAACGTAAGGCCCAGAAGAGCATAAAAGCTGCTTTGTGGTGGACCAATCACTGCAAGGCAAGGCCCAGAAGAGCAGAACAGCCACTGGGAGGTGGGCCAGTCACTGCAAGGCAAGGTCCAGAAGAGCACAAAAACTGCAGTGAGGTGGGCCAATCACTGCAAGGCAAGGTCCCGAGGAGCACAAAAGCCGCTGTGCGGTGCGCCAATCACTGCAGGATAAGGCCCAGAAGAGCACAAAAGCTGCTGTGGGATGGGCCAATCATGCAGGGTAAGGCCCAGAAGAGCACAAAAACCGCTGTGAGGTGGGCCAATCACTGCAGGGTAAGGCCCAGAAGAGCACAAACGCAGCTGTGAGGTAGGCCAATAACTGCAAGGAAAGTCCCAGAAGAGCACAAAAGCCGCTGTGAGGTGGGCCAGTCACTGCAAGGCAAGGCCCAGAAGAGCACAAAAGCCGCTGTGAGGTCGAACAGTCAGTGCAAGGCAAGGCCCAGAAGAACTCAAAAGTCGCTGTGAGGTGGGCAAGTCACTGCAAGGCAAGGCCCAGAAGAGCACAAAAACTGCAGTGAGGTGGGCCAATCACTGCAAGGTAAGGCCCAGAAAAGCATGAAAGCTGCAGTGAGGTGGGCAAATCCCTGCAAGGCAAGGCCCAGAAGAGCACAAAATCCGCTGTGTGGCCTGCCAGTCACTGCAAAGGAAGGCCCATAAGAGCACAAAAGCCGCTGTGAGGACGACCAGTCAGTGCAAGGTAAGGCCCAGAAGAGTACAAAAGCCGATGTGAGGTCGGCCAGTCAGTGCAAGGCAAGGCCCAGAAGAACTCAAAAGTCGCTGTGAGGTGCGCACGTCACTGCAAGGCAAGGCCCAGCAGAGCAGGAAAACTGCAGTGAGGTGGGCCAATCACTGCAGGGCAAGGCCCAGAAGAGTACAACAGCCGGTGTGAGGTGGGCCAGTCACTGCAAGGCAAGGCCCAGAAGAGCACGAAAACTGTAGTGAGGTGGGCCAAGCAATGCAAGGCAAGGCCCAGAAGAGCTCAAAAGTCACTCTGAGATGGGCCAGTCACTGCAAGGCAAGGCCCAGAAGAGCACAAAAGCCGCTGTGAGGTGGGCCAATCACTGCAACGTAAGGCCCAGAAGAGCACAAAAGCTGCTGTGTGGTGGGCCAATCGCTGCAAGGCAAGGCCCAGAAGAGCAGAACAGCCACTGGGAGGTGGGCCAGTCACTTCAAGGCAAGGTCCAGAAGAGCACAAAAACTGCAGTGAGGTGGGCCAATCACTGCAAGGAAAGGTACAGAGGAGCACAAAAGCTGCTGTGAGGTGGGCCCAGAAGAGAACAAAAGCCGCTATGCGGTGGGCCTATCACTGCAGGGTGAGACCCAGAAGAGCACAAAAAACGCTGTGAGGTGGGCCAATCACTGCAGGCTAAGGCCCAGAAGAGCACAAACGCAGCTGTGAGGTGGGCCAATCACTGCAGGGTAAGGCCCAGAATAGCACAAAAGCCGCTGTGAGGTGGGCCAATAACTGCAAGGTAAGGCCCAGAAGAGCACAACAGCCGCTGTGAGGTGGGCCAATAACTGCAAGGTAAGGCCCAGAAGAGCACAACAGCCGCTGTGAGGTGGGCAAATCACTGCAAGGCAAGGCCCAGAAGAGCACAAAAGCTGCTGTGAGGTCTGCCAGTCACTGCAAAGGAAGGCCCGGACGAGCACAGAAGCCGCTGTGAGGTGGGCCAGTCAGTGCAAGGCAAGGCCCAGAAGAGAACGAAAACTGCAGTGAGGTGGGCCAATCACTGCAAGGCAAGGCCCAGAAGAGCACGAAATCCGCTGTGAGTTCGGCCAGTCAGTGCAAGGCAAGGCCCAGAAGAGCACAACAGGCGCTGTGAGATGGGCCAATCACTGCAAGGCAAGGCCCGGAAGAGAACATTATACTTTCGTTTTCTGTGGCCAAAATATGATCTTGCACTCTGGTGCATATTCGCTCTTTCACAACAGCCTGTGTGAAGGTGCCAGTACACTTGTCATGCCAATCTCTCTCCTATTCACACCCAATCCCCAGCACAATAGGGAATTGAATGATTCAGCCATGAGGAATGAAGGAACCAGTCGTTGTGCAATGGCAGTGTTGCAGCCAGGCTACTCACAGGGTTACCAGTTATTGTTTGGGCTTATATGAACTGTTTGTTAAAAGCCTTCACTGCTAATTTATAATTTGGATTATGACACTGATGGCTACAACTCCAGCACTAGATACCCTTTTGTTTACATAATTGTTTTCGGTAATTCTCCTAGGGCTGGGATCACCTCTCTCTTCCATCAAGGGATAGAGTGGGGTTGCAGGGGTGCAGGCGTCTGTCACAGGTTTGTCAGGATCACGACAGATGCCCACAAGGCAAGCTCATGTCTCCACGTCATATGCAGCTCATATCAAAACAAGAGAGTGCACATTAATGCATCCTACAACTGAAATGCTGGTAACCAAACATCCCCTAGAGTACCTGTGTTGTCTTCTGATTCTCAACAATTATGGAGACAATCCAGGTAATTCCAGAACACCTGTTTTGCAGGTCACTGTGGACAGATGTTGTTGGCACTCTCAGTATGACAAGGTGCCTTTCAGGCAGCTCACTGTCTTCTTTGGGCACAGTCAGCATGAATATGTGTTTTTACTGTGGCAATGCTGGCATATATTTGACCTGTGATCTACTAGACTGCTGCGTGAGGACTTAGGCAGAGTGGGGGGTGGGGGAAGGGCGTGGTAATGTACGGGGCATATTCAGGGGCTCCTTGGAACACTAGCCTACACCCCTGTGTGTAGCAGTTCTCAAGACTTCACTTTTTGGTTGATGTCGGTGTGATTCGGGTACAGATGATAAACATGACAGTATGGTGAAGCCAGCGTACAGCAGCAGCAGCCGACATGTCGACATGCTGATGGAGGCCTACTGCATTGTTCATGCCATAGATAAGTAAATTATGGCAGGACTGCAATTCTCATTAGACCATGTACATACATTGGGTCAGGCCCTTGTCTCTGTGCTTCGAGTGGGATAACAACAGCGTGTGGGGTGGAGGGGAAGGCGGAAGGGTGGGATACTAACAAGTTTCAAAACAATATTTGAAGGCAGGGCCAGTGTGGGCAAACAATCGCAAGTAGTTAAGCAACCATTAAAAGATGTGTGGCCTACGTGACCAAGGAAGTGGCCTAAGAAACGCAGAGGACGTTTTGTAAGTGGCATGAAAGGGAGTGCAATACATTTTAAAAGATGTGTTTGTCCACGCTCCTGCACCGTTATGGACGACCCGCGATGTGTGCGCGGGGATCTGAGGGGAACAAGAAGGGGAGGAGTAATGTTGGGTTCGGGCAGTATGAGTTGGGAGAGGAGAGGAGAAAGTAATCAAGAGTGTTCGTTCCTTAATCCACTAGCTTGGCGTCCTCATTAATGTGCAGCTATGTTAAATATAATATCAGCAGAGCAAAATTGACTGAAAAAAATTCATCCAAATATAAAAATGAAAATAGGGCAATGCAGGTTCCAATCCCTCAGCTCTTTGGAAGGAAATCAACAATGTGTATGTATTAACTAATATTATCAAACAATTTTAACGACAAAGATTCAATATATGTTGCACACATAAATTAATATTTACTCTGTATCATATTTTCCCCATCATTTACTACAAAGCAAATAATCTCACTCCAAAAGTCAAAAAATGATATGTGAGTCTAACCATTGGAGATAATGCCATCTACTGATGAAGAGTAGTATTGTCACTCATGTTTTCATTGACTTTTTGCATGGGAATTCAGTTTCGGGGATACCCTGCTTGCCCTGACCCACCTTTCCATCACATGTCTTTCGCAGAACATGAACCCCTCCTTTTAATGCTCCTGCCATACAAACATGGTGTTCCTCTATTTTCCAAAACTGTCAGCTCAGTGCAGCAGAGTTCTCCCTCTGCAGAAAAGCACATATGGGGCTTTGTGGGACCTCCATCGCTGAATGGCGCTTTCCATTCCGTTTAGGTCCGGATGTGCTCAGGCGCCTGCACGTCCTGGCGTAGCTGCAAGGAGACTTTTGTTTTTATTTTGTGTTCCACCCAATGCACATCTGTCTTCAAATGGTAACGCTGAATCTAGAGAGCGGTCTGTGTTTGTTTTTAGCACGGTGGCTAATATAAAGGGCCTCATTACGAGTTGGGCGGTATTCTGGCGGTAAATTCACTGAATTACAAGTGTAGGCTTTGGCGTTAATCCCCATTTTTTAGAGTACATTGGATTCTATGGGTCATTTTTGGTGTAATTACTGCCACGATAATTCCACCGATTTTGCCGATTTTGCCGATTTTCAGCGGAAAGTGGGAGGATTTACTTCCGGCATGATGCAGAGGTAAATCCCCCACTTCGGGGCCATACTCATTGTATGGCTATGAAGGGAAAGTGGAGGTAATTCCCTTAGCTCCAATTGTTTCCCGCACCACCATACTTGTAATGAGCCCCAAAATCTGTTTTGGGTTTGCAGTGATAGATAATATTATGGAGCCCAAACCTCATGCCTAGGCCTCCTGATCAGGAAGTCTACACAGATGGTTTTGCAGGACATGTTAGGCGCAAAGGTGAGCAAAAAGTTTTTGGCTAACATGTAACAGATACAGAGCACAAAGGAATTAAACTGTAGGAGTGTTATGCATGCATTCCACTCATCTTTACATTTGTCTCCAGGGCTGGCCCTAGGATTTTCACAGCCATGTGTGTCAAAGGTCATGTCCCCCCCCTGATTTGCATATGTATTGACATTGTGCTTGTATCCCAGGAGGAGCTGGAGCCCCTCCACACAGGAGCAGTGTTTCCACCCAGGATGAGAAAGGGGGCATCACCGGACGAAAGGTAGGCCCCTGGCCCCTCATCTGCCACATACTTGCAACAGAATCTGCATTTGCTGAGTTCGCCGCAATACCCGGATTATTTGTGCAGAAATCCTACGAAGTGCAACTTTCCAGCCGCCGCTTCGTTTTTGTTGTTTAAGCTGCCCTGAACCACCATTTGAATGCTAGACTCCTTTGTTTGCCACGGGGTCTAGTCATTCAATATTTCCATGGCTCCTCTGGCCTAATTCAACTTCAGGTGCACTCCCTGCGATGTGATTGGTCCCCATCTGCCTATCCGACGCCGGCAGGTGAACGCCGGCACACCCACAAAGGCACACACAGTAAGGCTTGGCTCCTGTCTTGAGCCTGTCTGGAGCCGTACGGGCCGAGGGCCCGCCGTGCTGCCCAGACATCTCTACTGCCACCAGGATCAAACAATCCATCTGGTAAGCAATTGGAACTGTTGCCCTTACTGCTTTGTCTAATATGTCCCTACTCGCAACTGTACGCCTGCGCCATTTCTGCTACTGTGTACGCCGTATACTGTCACCCACCCGTGCAGCCTAATGCTGCTACTTCGCCGTATATGCCCCGCATGAGCACCTATAATCAACTACGTCCAAGTGCTCTGCGCACATCCTTTGGCCACCCTACAGCTCTGCCGCAAACAATTGACTGCAGCAATATGCACGCCCATCGCACCAGACGGCCGCCCATTATGTTAATCAGTTAACGTTGCCCCATTGTACAACCATCGCTCGTATGCATATGCATATATCAATGCTCATTTCGTGTATTATATTCTTGTCAGCACTGCCTTGCATTACTGCAAATACATCACTGCTTAAACCGCCTATTATGCTCATGTTATGACCACCCTGCCAGGAGCTATCACTATTGCACATAAGCGTGCCACACATGTTAAACCAGCCTAAACTTTAGTGTACCTGACGGCCGCCCACTATGTAAAATAGTTAATGCTATCCCACAGCATAACCACTGCTACACTGCTGTATTATTGCTTATAATGCCTGCATATAGCAATACTTAACTCGTTCATTATATTTATGTCAGAACCACCTTATACCATTGTTGATATATCGTTGTTAACTATGTTCATGTCATAACCACCTTGCCAGCTACCATCACTATTATAGATAGCCTTGCCTCATCTGCTAAACCAGTCTAAACCTCAATGTTCACACAGGCACACATACTTCCACAGGCACCTCTCATCCTGCATTTTCACTATTACACCGCCCAACACTATTACCACTACTCACTTAAGTGGCTTATTAGTTACAACTAGCCGATTACTTGCTTGACCCAGCCATCCATGACCTTGCACCCACTCGACCATAGACTCCAGCCCTCACCAGACACTAGCCAGCTACCTGCCTCCCCGATGACCACTCTAAGGAGGGCAACGCTGGCCATGGCAACAATCCTCCCACTACTCCACAACATCCCACCACGGAACTGCATCAACAAGACTTTTCCACGCTACCCTGAACTCCTATCACCAGTAGATTGGATAAACAGATTTGCCTGCCCGCCTACACCACTCATTCCATGCCCCACACCTCTAAGAAACGCACGCTTAGGCTCACGCCTCCTTAACATACCCACTACTATTAATTTGGACACAGCTTGCCCTACTCCTCTGAAGAATACTAGACTCAGCTATAGCACTAGCCAGAGGCATAAGCCCACCACATTGAATACTAAACAGTCCAAGAATCACTCACTGCAGACTACGCACATCAATCCTTCAGCTAACTAGGACTGTACAACTTCCCATAACCAACTACCCACAAATGCTACCCCAATTCCCACCTCTATTAAGGGTGCACTCATCAATGCATGCTCACTGGTAGCCCACGCCACCGATGTTGCAGACCTTAGCACGGCCAACCATCTAGACTTCATCACAATCACCGAATCATGGCTCCACAAAGCAGCTGGGCCCACATTAGCTTTAGCCATCCACGACAACTACCTCATCCGAGCAGACAGAAAAACCGGAGTTGGTGGGGGAGTGGCGCTTATTGCCAAATCCAACCTCAACTTCAGAGAAGTAACCAATACAACCTTCCCTTCAGCTGAACTCCTTTCCATCAAACTTCCACTATCTTACACCCAAACTATTCTCCTACACATTACATATAGACCTCCAGGCGCCCTTTCCGCCTTCGAAGAGGATGTCTCTCTTTTGCTCACCACTAACACCAGACCCAAATCACAAATAATCATCATGGGTGGCTTCAATCTGGGACTTAATGACCCAAATGACAGCATGACACCTCTCTCAATGATACCATCACTCACTTAGGCCTAACCAAACACATCTACAAACCTACACATACAAAAGGAAGATCTCTAGATTAGCTAACAGACACCAATTGCAACCTCTCACTGACAGACATCTCTCCCTGTGCGTGGACAGACCATCACCTCATCACCTTCTCAATACCCAAAACATCATCTAAAACTGCTCTCCCTACCAGGACACCCCAAATAATTTCCAGAAACAATCGCAACATCACCATGGATAAACCCCGCCTCACGCCCATAGCTAAAGCTAATCAGAATGACAACCCAGCCACCCTGGTAGATCTCTACAACAACACGCTGTAACTTGCCCTCAACCAAATTGCCCCTCTCAAAAAACGAAAGGCCAAACTTATTGCCCACACCAACAAATGGTTCTCAGCAGAACTAAAAGATCTCCATAACATTAAAGGAGCCGCAGAAACCAACTGGAGAAAAGCACCCTCCCCGACCACTAAAGATAAATTCTCATTGGCAGCCTCCTCCTACAAATCCGCAATCCTAAGCGCTAAAAAAGAGATTTACAACTTGAGAATACAAAACGCCAAATCTGGCACTAAAGAACTATTCTCAATTCTAAGAGAGCTTTAATCACTGCTACCACCCACTGAGGACTGCATCAAGTATAAAGCCTGGTGCAATAATATCCAACTAGCCCTATCTAACTGCAAGCTAAAATAGAGTCAAAAAGCCAACCTCTCTGCTAAAGACCACCCTAGCAGCAACAAGAGCAGTACCATTCCCGATTGCCCCCTTTTCCACTTTTCCCCAGTTACTGAGGATGAGGTTATAAAGATAATCTCCACACTCAAACCTTCTAATTGCAAAGGTGACCAATGTCCGGCCTCAGTCATTATGGATTGAGCCAAATAACTAGCACCTTTTATCACCTCTCTGATTAACTTGTCCTTTAAGAATTCAGTTGTGCCCAACAATCTCA
Source organism: Ambystoma mexicanum (assembly GCF_040938575.1). NCBI lineage: Eukaryota > Metazoa > Chordata > Amphibia > Caudata > Ambystomatidae > Ambystoma > Ambystoma mexicanum. The sequence goes on along the minus strand of NC_090921.1, from coordinate 227,621,036 downwards.
AAGAAGCTTGGGTCCTACCCCTTCTTAAAAAACCCAATCTAGACCCCAACACTCCCACGAATTACAGACCCATCACGACAGTACCTTTTCTTCTCAAAATACTAGATAGAGTGGCTTACCTCCAAATACAACAACATTTGGAAGACAATAACCTTCTAGGCCTGCAACAGTCCGGCTTTAGAGCCAGACATGAGACTGAAACAGCCCTCCTGGATCTAAAAATCAAAATGGACGAAGCTAAAGACAAGGGCAATCCAGCCATTTTTCTCCTGTTGGATCTATCTGCTGCCTTTGACCTGGTTGACCACCAGATCCTCACACAACACCTCTCTTCGGCTGCCGCATTCTCCCAGAATGCCACCAAATGGATTCAGTCATTTTTGTCTGATAGATCGACCAGGGTCTTTGCCCCTTCAGCTGCTGCTGACCCTGTCCCAATCCATTGTGGAGTTCCCCAAGGCTCTTGCATTTCTCCCACACTTTGCAACATCTTCACTAAGCTTCTCTTTGACCGTCTTGATGATCTGGGTGTCAGCTACACGAATTACGCAGATGACACCCAGGTCCTCATCACACTCACTGGGCACTATGACGAAGACGTTGCTAAACTCAATGAAATTTACCTAGAAATTCAAGCTTGGATGGCCACACATAGCCTCTGTCTTAACGATGACAAGACGGAACTGCTCATCGTAGGCTCGCAGGCACGCCTCAATAAACTGGACACCAGATACCAATCCTTCATCATTGATGGCAACAATATGAAAGTCTCCAAAGAGGTCAAAACACTAGGTGTGTACCTTGATTCCACCCTATCACTGAAAAAACAAATAAATGCCACCATCTCATCTACCACCTACACCAACAAACTTATTAATACCTGCAGGCCATTTCTATCCACCACAAGCTGCCTACCCTTATCCAGAGCATTGATATTATCCAAGCTAGACTATTGCAATACACTCTTCCTTGGCACCACCACCAGAAATCTGAACAGACTCCAGATCTTGCAAAATAACGCCCTTAGATGCGCTCTCAACCTCCCACGTAAAGCTCACATCTCCTCGGCCAGCAAGGAAGACCACTGGCTCCCTATCCGAGACAGAATCAAACTAAGATCCCTTGTAATCACACACTAATGCCTGTCACTGACTGCCCCACGATACTTATCTGACAAATTCGCCAGACATGCCTCGTCCAGACCCACCAGAACACCGTACCTGCACCAACTGCAGACCCCCAAATTCAACCAAAAAACGGCAGGAGGTTCTAGCTTCCCAGTTCTTGCCGCACAATGCTGGAACACACTCCCTCTATCTATCAGAGCGGAAACCTCCTTCTGGCCCTTCAGAGCCATGGTGAAATCATGGCTTTCTGCCTAATTTACTGCTACCCACCTGTTCACTGATCAGGTCTCCATGGATCCCCACTGTACATGCTAGCCCATAAATGATCCGGACCACCCTGTAACCTGGTCCTATACTGTCTATTGCACGTGTATCCTGTCACATACTGTATTATTCTATGTACCATTGAATGTATGCACTTTTGTCGCACAACGATATGTAACCATGTTATCCACAAGTTTTTTGCACCCAGCTACCTGAGGGTTTGGCCGCGCACTACAAATAAACAAACGAAAGTAAACTAACATCATCAAACGGATGGTCACAGAGAAGGTCGTTACAAGGAGTGCCATCAGACTCTGACACTCAAGGGCATCATGAGAAGTGACCTCACAAGAAGTTGCCATGAGTAAGACAAGAGAAAGATATTTTGGTTGTGTGTAATATATAAAGGGTCAGCCCTACTAGTATTATATGTGGGACAGCAAGATAGACCACAAGAGAGGCACTTTCTTAGAGTGTGAGCTGCAAAATGAACCACTTCTGAGGACTGGCATTTTTGGCAAAGGCACGGTGAGATTAAATGATTTGCCCAGTTTCACACACTTTGGTGAAGTGCTGAAACTGGGATTCAAGCCAACTCTGCAATTAAGGCACTTGACAGCATAACTCCTCAGCTTCAGTTTGTACAAATATTTGTTAGGGTTGGGTTTCGGGGTAAAATAATGCTTAGTTTTACAGAGGCGTACACAAATCACTCACGGTAACTTGATCAAAATAAAAATTGTTATGGAAAGATGTGGGAAAGGGGCATCCTGATAGCTTTATTTTCCGCAAAAATGGAAGGAAGTTCACGGTACCAGCAGGTGGGGTAATGTGAGCCTAAATAAGTATCTATTTGGTGTATTATCAAGCCTTAAAGACAGTTCATCTGCTTGGAGACATGCACAGTTGTATGCACCCACTCCCTCCCTTGCTATTCACCCAACGTTTGCCCCTCCTCAGAGACAATAGTCATTCCCAATGGTCCACTCACTGATCTTTCCTGTTTAACGCAATGCTCAATCACAGCAATGTTTCAAGAAGCTACTTGGCAGATCCTGGGGAGCGCCTGTGCCATCCTGTTCTTGAAATACCACACCCCAAAAGAAACAAACAGAGTTATTCCATTCTGAGAACCAACAAGGCTGTAATCAGCTGAACCTGTGGTGGAAAAGCAAACTCTGGACAATGTGTGCAATGTGGGACATGGGACATGTAATCTGGACAGTCCCGCAACATACGAGATGCTGGACCCGTACATCTGATTACACTAATGGTGATGTTTAAGAGAACGAACCAGGGACAGTTTGGGAAGGGGCGTTGATCTTGTTTCTTGCATTCATGATCCATTGCTGATGCTCTGGATAAGGCTGTAGGGTTTCATCAGTCAGGTGTCTCAGGATATACTCTCAATTACTAGATTAGGTATTTTGCAAGCCCCAATGTTCCTGCAGGCAATGCTGGGTGGCTTCTCAGAATAGGAACCATCTTGAGAGCACAGTCAATGAGGGTAGTGTTTTCACACCTTGGCATTACACTAGGGAGAAATAGTGGCAGTTTTTCAGCCTTTGTTGGACGTCTGTTACATCCTCAAACTGTGAGGATCATCACATCATGGAACAGAGAGCGCAGTTTCTGACAGTCCTAGTAACATTGACAATGACCCTGGTGAAGGGTCATCGCCCATATTCTATGAGGCTGCTGTAGAAATGTTGCCTTTAGGGACAATTATGATTATGATTGGTTATTTATAACACGCTTAGTACCCAGAGGTTTCTAAGCACGGACCCGGGGATCGAACCTGTGTTGCTCCCCGTCGTCTTACTTCCAAGTGATGCTGATCGCAAATAAAAAAGTCGACATTTTCGGGGGTCACAGTAAACGAAACGCAGTAATTGTATAATCCCACAGCAGGCGACGATTTCTGCACAGCCATCAATAATGGGATAGCTATAGTCCATGTTGACCTCTCTGTGGCTTTCGATGCAATTGATCATACGGTCTTAGATTACCATCTCTATTCCATAGGCATCAGAGGTTCAGCCGTTCATTGATGCCATTTCTGTCTTTCCGATCGTTCATTTTCACTGTCAACTCCCTCACTTATGGTTACCCCAGGGGTCTTCCCTTTCCCTCCTTCTGTTTAACCTCGAATTACAAACCCTTGCATCACTCATTAAATCTCTTTCTATATCTGTGCTGACTATATTCAGCTACTGCTCCACCTCGGCAATGCCACTAAGATCTCACCCATAGGCTTTCAAAATGGTATGCCCCGGAAAGTTATTTATTTATTTATTTTTACATTGATAAAGCGCACTAAATCCTGAGGCATCAGGGCGCTGTTACATAACCAGTTACTCGCAAAGACAGAACACCTACACGTAGTCAAATATATCCAGTTGCCAATGTAAAAGTGGCCATGGGACTATTAGAAGTCATCTGATGTATCAGCGAGAGGAACTGGGACCTGGTAATCCCCTGTACCAAAAACGGAAGGCCCAGCCATAGAGCAAAGTTCAGCTGTCTTTATTACACATTCAAATGACAGGGATTGCAGCATAAACAACATAGCATTCTCCACGCTCACTCTGAGTGTCTAGGCGGTTGTCAGCTGGTTTTGTCCACTAAGGTCATCACAAATGCAGTTACATCCCACAACACCTAACTTGAACCGGGATAGGTTAGTATGGTGAACTATCTCAACTTTTCCATATGTGTTAGTGCACCCATTGGATAACCTTATCCAGTAGCTCCTCCTGAGTCAATCTCCAAAAAGTATCAAATACAAAGTTACAGGTTAGTGAAAGGTGGTTGGTGGTGCAACGTTGTATAAACCCATCAGAGTAGGTGAGTAGGGATTGGACGGACAGTGTCTCCTCAGCCTTGAAGCCTTCAACAGGTACCAGGCCAAGCCCAACACTCAAGGTGGTTGGAACAACTCCAAAGATACTGTGCGTTCCCAATAAGTTACCTTCCCCAATCTCCTGCGCTGTGAGAGGGAATATTTGTCTTTGAACCTGTGCTACATTTGTATTCCACTGTATTCAGGTCAGTGGGAACAGCAATCTCAACCTAGCTCGAATGAATAGGCATTGTCCATCATGTTCAGGTCACATCTGTAAGGACCATGAAAGAGCTCTCTTCTGTCTGTAATTATGAGGATTTCGTGCTTTGACTTCTTGCAGGTGCCCTATTGTCTCTGCTTATCTGGGAACGTTCCTTCCCTCTGTTTCCTTGTCTGTTGGTGCACAGTAACTGCAATGCTATGTCAGCTCCAGCTGGATAAGTCTAACAGCTTTTTCTTTGTCTCGAATTCTCAAAGCCTCTTCCATACACTCCAATGTGCCTGTGTCGCCCATCTTTATTTGCATGGCCATCCTTGTTAGTTGCATTAAGCTTCAGCAAGCTGTCCATATGTACTGTTACGCATTTTGCCTTTTTTTGCTTATCAAAAAGTGTGTGTCAGTCTTCTAGCAGTGTGAGTCATAAGCATTTGCTTCATCAGCAATAAACTAAAATGCATAGCTTCGTGCAGGAATGCATATGTACTTCATGTCTAACGCACCTGTGTCATGATGTCAGTCGTGATGTCATCTGCTCCATGTGGCTGCAGTCAGTACACTTGCTCTATAGAAGGCAGGCTTGTCTCTTCTGTGATGTCAACAGGATATGGTCTGAATAGCTATTTGAGTGAATAGCGTCTCTCACACACGTGATACCTCATCGATTAAGGGAGGAGGGGCTCACGAGCAGAGCGATTTACATCTCTCGTTTCTCTGCAGGTGAGCTGAGAGCAGGATAGGTTCAACGAGGGCAATATTTAGGTCCCCCTCTTCAATACCCCCTCTGGTCTACAAGTAGACCAAACTCCCAAAACTATTCTCTCTGGTCATGTACGGCTTCGGGATCCATACTTTCACCACTCCTCCTCGGTGTACGCCACATTTCACTTGTTCATCCAAACTCCAGGTCATGTAGCAGCAATCGCCAATGGGTATGCACCACACCCATTTTCCCCAATAGTTGCGTGCATCTTGGGGGGAAGGGGAGCATTGTACCTGGTGGGAACAGAGGAAACTGTTTCATGTGTGATTGCAATTTGTTGAGAGTCTGTGTTTCTCTGTTTGCTTTTTTCTCCACGTCCAGTAAGATTTTCATCCCTATTGTCTTTTCAGTGGTCTTTTTGCATTGAGCTATTGGTACCCTGATAACACAGAAGGTGAATAATACTAGCACTAAATCAGCTATCAGTCCTTTCAGTCCACTAGCCATCCATGATGGTATCAAAGAAAAGTTGTATGACAGACAGTTTCCATCTTCTTCTGTCAGGTTTATCACTGCCTCCATCTAAGCATGCAGACTGTATAATTACATGATTGCCTCAGTGAGTGTTCAATTTTCTCCCTTGTGGGAAGGTCGGTATGTGCAACATGAAGGACTGATCTTGGTGCAAACGCCTCCTTCCATAGCAGTGATTAGATCCAGGACGTATCGGTTCTGTAGGGTCATCAATCTATCAGCTCTCAGCTCCTCCTTGATAGCATTGAACCCCTTGACGGTAGAGTTTATCATCTGCAGGAGCTCCCATCTGGTGATCTGGAGCCATTTGGCATTTGTACTGGCCTGAATTTCTGGAATCACTAATGTAAGAACATCTTGGTTCTACTAAACAGTCTGTGTTCTGCTGGAATCCAGTCTAATGTGTCTTCAATCTTGAGCGAAATGTAGTTGCTTCTCTTCGCTCTTGTTAGTTCTACAGACATTTTCTTTCTGTGGTGTTCTTCCATTTTGGGGAACCCATCCATTTGTATGTCCTTCTGAGGTACTACTAATGCTGGTGTATTTAGTTGCACTAGAGAGCATATTCCTCACCAGTTTGGCGGTAGTTACATGTACCCCTTGGATCCACAGGCCCAGTAGTGGTCCAATAGTACTGCTGTGTCAACCTTCATGCCCAGTATAATTGACATTCACTTGCATCCCTTGTTCTCTCCAACCTTCACTGGACCTTCATTCTGGAAGCACAAGGAAGCATTCTCAAGTCGTATAATTGACATGGGGCCTGCTTCATTCTCTACCCAGTTGAGCAGCTTTGCACTTGCTGCCGATTCTTTGAGAAAATCGTAATTTTCCTTCTGTAGTATTTCATCTGGAACTGTCAGGAGTGCATGTGATTTGCTCCCTACCAATCCCTCTTTCCATCCTTCTTCTGGTTCATATTTGCCCATATAATAGCAACTGAGGTCTCTCCTAGCATTCTGGCATCCCTTCTTACTCCCTTTGTCCTGTCTTTGGGCATTGTTGTAAGACCATATATGGAATAAAGGCACAATAACCATATACTAATGACACGCCAGTCGTGAGGTTCATTTCCCAAACAAGTCTGGAGGATAACAAGAGTTCGTTGAAACACAACGTAGGCTGTGCCAGGAAAGAATGCCCGGCTCCCTCCTGAATGTAGCGTTGAAGCAGAGTTGCAGGGCATTTAATCATTTCGCAGCTGCCAGACAGTCTCGTTATATGGTAGAATATGTTTAGAATAAAGCAGCTAAAGGCTTGAATTATGCTCTTTTTACGGCCCCCCTTTACTGAGCCCTGTTAGAGCGTGTCGGCTCCCAGGACACGAATAGCACCTCATAGATAGCAAGGTCTGGAATGCGACTCTTCCCCCGTATGTAGCTCGCTTCCAAGAACAGAAGCACTGTGTTCTGTTCAACAACTGAAAGATGCCTCCGCACTTGCAAATTGCATATTGTTACTAGAATAGATATTTGAAGGTGTCATAATTGTCGGAAGTGTCCATCATCACACCGAGTTCAAAGAAACCCAATAAAGAGGGGTGTTAAACATGTCATAGCTGATTGTATGTTATGCATTTTGTATATATGTAACTGATGTACGTAATTCACTCTCTTGCGTCCCTCGAGGTCTAGAGATACACGTCGCGGGGCATGAGACCGAGTTGGCCAACTGAGACTATTTGCTTTGCAATAAACCCTAGCTTTGGGAATACAACCTTGTGTCTGGCGTATCTATCGTGTGTGGTGACTCGCCTTGTTTCCATAGACGTAAAGAACCCCTAGGGGCCCCTTTCAAGGGGCCAAATGGTGGTCAGATCCAGGCTAATTGCATAATATGAACAAGGCTAAGGTCATGCAATGGGGGCATGCCTTTTACAGTGTTGCTTTTATTTTGGTGATTTTTTCCTTGATAAAACCATTGAGGCGTTCACAAATCCTGTTCGCTTGCAGGTGATAATGCAGGAAAGCTTATGCATAATCCCCAATAGGGTTTTAGATGTGCTTGAAGGTCTAATTTACAAAGTGGGGTCCATTGTCATAATGCAGGAACACGCACACCCCCCATCATCTCTCCCTCTCTGATGAGCAAATTTGCCACACTCTGGGCATCGGGGTGTGGACATAATGACTATCATGTAGCGGTATCCTTGGCATATGTGGATCATATCCACATAATCTACATGGAGATGTTGGACAGGTCCATTAGGGCGCAGTATTGCTCCTCACACTATGCATAAAGTGTGGCCCGCATTGTATTTCTGAAAATCATACAGGAACTCATGAAAGCTGCGGCAAGTTCTGCCAAATTTGGACAAAACCAGTCTTCCCCAATGGATGCAGCAATAACTTCTTTACTACGGTGAGTGTGATAGAGCAGGCGCATGAGCACAATCTGCAATAATGCCACAGGGATCACTGGCTTTCCCCTTCCCTCCTGTCTGCACAGTGTATTTCTAGGGGATATCGAGCACCCTCTCCTTATCCACAATTATTTCTCCTCCGTTGGCGCTTGCCCTTGAATCTCTATTATTTGAATAACGGGCAATGAATTATATCCTTTCTTTAATACTAAATTGAGCACGCCCGTTCGTGTGTTAGATGGGGTGTCAAACTATGTTATTTCTGTAAAATATGCTGCACGCTTCGCTTCTGTGTCTACGGCTTTGTTAACGCAGGAGATCGTGTCCTCTACCCTCGTTTGTGCCTGGCACTTCACAACTGCTATGGTTGATGGGAGTTGTAGTGCACCTATGCATCTGGCACAGGGGCATGTGCTGCACTGGTGTGCCGTCAGCACCTCGCTAGTCCCTACTCTTCCATTGTGACAGTCCTGAATGTACTGTTGACGTCACATAGGCAGAGTCGGAGTACACAGTGATCTCCTCATCCTTGTGCACGTCTAATGCCATGGTGAGAGCCACTAATTCTGTTGCTTGCGCTGAGAAATATGAAGGCAGACTCGCGCTTGCTACCACTTCAATTGTCCCGTTAGGTTTTATTTTTACCACTGCCATCCCAGTATGTCTTTCTCCTGTTATCTGGTCTATGATTGATGACCCGTCAATGAAGAGTACTTCTCTGCCCTTGTGTGCATCCTCACCTACTCTAGCGATGTCGTCATATGGTGACGTATACGTAGCACAGATAAGAATTGTACACAGTAACGCGCTCTACCCTGAATTGATATTCTTTAAAACGAGAAATCCAATCCGCATTGTTGGAAGTAATGGTTCTATTTAATTAAATATCTTCATATAGAATCAGCCGACACGTGTTTCGACCATAGGTCGTCCTCAAGGCTGATAAACATTGATACATACCAAATGTCAATTCATATTACATAGCATATAAGAAAAGCATTATGCACATATTGATGTGTGATAAGCATGAGAACCAAACATTAGAAATGAAAATAAGACAAATTTCCAAATTCACATATCCCGAAATAGTTGGGTTGATTGAAGAGGAGGGACAGGTCAGAAGCAAATAAGAGATAAAAAACATATGTCGCACAGTTGTGTACATAGTCTCCCTCTTCTACTGGTTCTGCTATAAATGTTGCTGGATTTACAATTCTGCACCTTACTAGTTTTATCACTGGATTAGAGATAATCCCCTCCTATTCTGATGCTCTCTGTGTGGTATGTTTGCTATGAGTTTTACTAAAATGGCAAAAAGGTCATGCTCCATGTATAACGTAGTACTGCAACCCACTGTCACACTTGCTAAATTCTCTACTGAAAAGACAGCAGCAGCCAGTGCTTGTTCGCAAGGATAGTGTCCTTGCATCACTGGGTTGAATCATCCACTGTAATTAGATATTGGCTTTTGCCGTAAGGTCAATTTTTTTGTGTGAGCACCTCATTCATCACTGCTCCATTGGAGTGTGAGAATAAATAGAACTCCTCGCGATAGTCGGGAATCCCTAGTACTGGGGCAGTACATATTGCCCCATTCAGTTCCTCAAATGCTTCAGTCATCTCTTGTGTCCATGTCAGCTTACCGCCCCCCCCTCTGAGCATCCCTCAAACAGCTTAAAATGGGTCCCAAAATCTGCAGTAATTACAGAGGCCTAAGAATTGCTGCATGTTTCTTCCAGTTTGCAGAGGTTGCATTCTCAAGATTGCCTCTGCTCTTTCTGGGGTTACCCATCTGCCTCCATGGGATATCACTTGGCAGATATACAAGACTTTGCTCTGACAATATTGCAATTTTGCCTTGTCTACCTTGTAACCTTTTTTGCTAACACAGTCAACATTCGTATGGCGTCCTCCTGGCACTGCTCTTCACTCTTGCTACAAATGAAGATGTTGTCTCCGTACTGAATAACCATGCTGTCCATCTGTATGTTCCATAGGTCCATCTGAAGTACCCTATTGAATATGGAGAGTGATTAACAGTACCCTTGAGGAAGTCTTATGTTTCAATTGGTGTCTCTATATAGAAATGTCAAGTCGTGTGACTCTTCATGAAGTGGAATAGAAAAGAAAGCATTCTTCAAATCTATCATCATGAAGTGAGTAGCTTTCGGGGGAATGCTACATAATATTGTCGCTGGGATGGGAACTGGCAGAAACTTTGCCTCAAGTATGCTGTTATAAGGACATAAATCCTGAATAGAAATGCCATGATCCCCCTGTCACCTTTTTCTCTCGGTACACTGCCATGTTACAATGGGATTTTGATGGCATTAAAATCCCTTCCTTTACTAACGCATAGATTGTTTCAAAAATGCCCTTGTCTACCTCCCTGGACAAATGATATTGTTTTGCTCTTTGTAAGATTGCACCTGGCTTTAGCTTGATCTTAACAGCTCCTACAGCCTTCAACAAGCCCACATCATACAGGCCGTTGGTCCATAAAGTGCTCATTACTTGAGTTAAATCTTCTTCAAGAAATGGTGCTGCTGTTTTTCTCAACATGGCCATTCTCTTTGGTACTTCCCTGTAATTATTTCTAACCCAGTAAGCAATGCTCATGCAGAACACTGTCTCAAGGTATGAATAGTCTTCTCGAAATAACTCTTTGGCAGTCAAGTCAGTCAGTCTGTGTCCTTCTCCTACCACGATTACTGTTCTCCATACCTGTCCTGAGTCATTGGGCCTGTGTAGTACTACCTTCTCGTCCCTCACTATAACTACCTCTACATCCAGTGGGAACACCTGTCCTTCCTTCTCGCCTAAGGGGATCTCTGTTGTGAATAAAAACTTGTTAGGTATGCAGAGTAATTTACTTTGTATCCCTGGAAGCCATTCTAGTAGTACTTCCACTCCATATTGTTCTGTTCTGTTCTTTTCTGTTATGTTATGTTACGCAATGTTATTTTTACCATGCACCGATACCATCCAAGGACAGTCTCCATACTAAAATAACTCTAGGTTCACTGGCACCCCCGTCGTCACAATCTGCCTGCAGAATACTTGAATACATTCTTGTGTGTTCATGTGATGAATTCCATGGTGGAGCACACTATCCTCTGTTCTGTAAATGTTGAGTCGGCTCATCATGTCTCTCCCTATTATGTTAACTGGTGTTTGTCTGGAGTATAACAATGGCATGGCAAGGCCATGTTCTCCTATAGAAATCAGGAGTTTGTCAGTGAAAGGAACCAAGTCGGTAGCCCCAGTGAATCCCTGTGCATTCATGGCAATGCCTGACATTGGGTATCTCCCCTCCCTAATACAGGATTCAGTCACCCCTGTATCCACAAGAAAGGAGAATGTCTTGTCACCTATGATCACCCCTACACATGGTTCCTCATTCAGGTTGGGTGTAACAGATAGGATTGAACAAATCAGGTCCGTCAGTGGGCTTTCCTGTTGTGGAAACATGGTCATCCCTGTTCCCGTGAAAGGGTTGCCTCCTATCACAGTCGCCCCCCCTAGTTTTCTTACTGGAGTCTGCCATGCGGGGCCTGTGGGTCTCGTGGCTATGGCATTCTGCTGTACCAGTGCCTGCTGCTTTGTCCCTGTGTCTGCGGTATGTGTCCCATGCACTGTTATTGCTATTTTGATGGTTGCTGTGTCGGTGTAATTTGAGGCATGTATGTCCGCATCTACGTGTGATCATGAGCATAATAGTCGGGCTGTTCAATCTGGTATGTCGATTGATATGGCAATTGATATGTCGATTTTGTTGCATTCCGCCACCATTCCTGCACTGTCTTGTTTTGTGACCTACTTTAACACACGTCCAGCAAGTTGGTGGGTCCCCATAGGTCTCCGCTGTCCCCCTGCTGCTTAGATATCTGAACCCTCTTCCCGAGGGTATCCCTCTTCCCCATGGCCATTAATTGATATCTCCCCTCCCAGCAAAATTTCCTCCTGCCATCCGTAGTCAGTCCTGTGTATTTTGAGTTAATACTTCCTCTCACTTCGTCAGCATAGCCTCTTCCGTGGTGTATTTTGAAAGCTTCTTAAGTAATAATTTTGCTTTGTCCTGATTCCTTTCCTTGGGTTTCTTTCTCGAATTCTCCTGCATTAGTCTGCAATAATGTACTATAGTAAACTGAATTTCTGACCATGGTTTTGCTTCCATCCCCACTAACCTCTTTAATTTTTTCCGTACCAGCTCTGGTAGTCCTTGGCTCAATATGTGATAAAGTAACTCTATCGTTTTCTCCATGGTTCCCTCGTCTCAATATGCCAATGCTCTGGTATATCCTGAATATACTGAAGTGGGTCTTCATCCTCACGCATTTTGGTTCCATAATCGCATTTATGTCAGATGTGCCTGGATAGTGTATTCTCAGAGCCTGCCATATGGCTGCTGTGCAGTTGCAAACAGTGCTCCATCTTGCGTCGCCTTCTGTGCTGTTGTACTGGAGGGCGGAGCGACTTCTGAACGGGCCCATTGAGATTCAGAGCTCGCCCTGCGGCACCTTAAAACGAGATAGCTGCACCTTGAGGAGGATGGGGTGCAGGATTCTCTTATTCCGACACCAATCAATAAGGACAACTCAATGGTTTGGCAAAGGGAAGTCTGTTTAATGACAAGTACAAAAAACGGGGAAACAAATGGGAATCAGCAGTGTTGCGATCGCTTGTCTCGCTTCAACTTCCAAATTCTTCACCAAGACAGCAATAGTTATACCCAAAATTCATCATCATTGACGTGTAAGACTCATAAGTTTGTCATGCAATACTATTGGTTGGAAAAGGTAACTTAAGTATAGGTGCTATATCTGTATATGGTAACAGAGCATAAGGATTGGATAACTCTTATCGGGTGGGCCTCTACTCCCATCCCTCTACATCACTCATGATAGACGTCACTACAATTACAACGTCTTATTGGTTATACTAGCTATAGGACCCAAGATTATTTGGTCCATTGTGATTTGGTGGGTTACACCCCTAGACATAAATCTCTACTTTAATTAGCAGCATGCAGAATAGACACCCAGGTGCCTTGTGCCCCATGATTCACCCTGCCTCCCTTCCATCAATCAGTACTTTAGGGCTATGTGTCAATTAGTTGGCTGAGGATGGCCTCGAAACTGTAGCTTCTTATCAGGAAAAGTTATGGCATCCTCGGGTTCTGGGTGACATCAGACGTTGGTACCTCTTTGCCCTTGGCTGGTCACGTGTCTGTCCACCGTGAATCTGCTTCATTCTCCTTCTTTTCGTGTATTTGTTTCTTCCGTAGCCTCGCCACCTGCCTGGGACCTCCTTATCTCGACCTTCACTGGCTGGCTGCTATGCTCTGAAGTTTCGATTCTTCGAGGTTGCCACTCTCCTCCCTTCCTTAGGTTGACCTCGAATTCCCAGGAATGGGCTACTTCTTGCTGGGTTTCGATTCCGCTCTTCCCTTCTGGCTTTAGCTGGAATATGAATCTCAGCCTATTTTACCCCTTGGGGCCTGGGCTTAATTCTGCTTTACAAAATGGAGTCGCATTTATATAATGTGCTACGTTGAGGTAGATATATAGTATGCGCTTGCCGCTCTATTCTTCTAGTAAGCATTGCAAGCAGTACCGTTCTCTTAGCTTCTTGCGTTCAAAGCCTATTTACTGGCATTTTAGTCAGTTACGTGTGTTCATCTCACTTCATGGGTACGTTTCTTTATATTAACATCTTTTCTCTTACACGTCCATTACATCATTATTCTTTCCATTTCGTCCTTGTGCGTCATCTTTCAATTGTTGTTCATGATCATGTTATCCTTTTTGTTTGTCGTTTATGTGCATCTGTACGACTGTCCAGGCTCTTATGTCGTCGCCATTTACCCTCCATTAGGACTCTTTGGGTCTCTTCGGGGACAGTTTGTAAGTAGTCTTGATTTCGTGTCAGCTGCTGGTACGGTTGTCTCAGTGGGTACCGAGCTGCCCATGGTTGTCTGGTTATAGGCACTTCGACAGGTATTGAATTTCTGATGGGCACTCAGCAGAGGCCTAGAATTGCTCTCTGCTGGTTCATTTCTTCCTCATACGTCACATATCTCGGCGAGTATGTCCCTGGTACCTCGGAATGGGGGGCTGGGGTGCAGGCTATATCTGGGACCTCCTCTACATTCCCCCCTCTGGTCGGTTCATCGACCACTTCTGCATCCTCCTTTCGGTTTGTCTTATTTGGCTCTTCTGCTTCGTGTTCATTATCTTCTGAGTTTTTACACAATAGTGTTTACGTATGTATCTTTGGTGTCCATATTTTTATCACTCCTTTCAGACTTCCTGCTGTCTTTACATGTTCGTCTTTGTTCCAGGTCATGAGCTGACATTGTCCATTTGGGCTGCAACAGATCCACTTTCCTTCGTACCTTTGTCGTTTTCTGGGATACACAAACTTTGTTCCTTCTGGCGCAAATTTGCTAGCCCTCACACAGTCTCTAATTTCTTCATCAGTCATGTCACTGGGCTTCCATCCAGGTTTGACATCGACCATGATCTTCATCCCAATGGCTTTCTTCGCAGTTTTCTGGCATTGTGTGATGATTAACTTGATAACACAAAATCCTAGTAGTATCATTACTAGTAGGGCTCCCAGAATTTTGAATATGTCTGCCATCCATTGTGGGACCCATAGAAATAGTGTTCCAAACCAGCTGTCGTCATGAACCTCGTCGGTTTCATTGATCATCTGGTTCTGCAGGTTTGTCAGCATACTTATGGCTTCTGTTAAGGATCCATTTTCTTCATCATGCGAAGGTATAAAAGTGCAACATGATTCTCCGATTTTTGCGCAAACACCTCCATCCATCGCAGTGATCATGTCAAGTACATATCTGTTCTGGAGTGTCATCAATCTGATTGCTCTCAATTCTTCTTTGATTGCATTAAATCCTTTTATGGTGGTGTTGATGGTCTGCAATAACTCCCATCTGGTTATCTGCAACCATTTTGTATTTACTCCAACTTGGATGTGTGACAAGAGTATTGTTGTGAATAATGATGAGGTGAGGCTAAACAGCCTGTGTTTGTAAGGTATCACATAAAATGCTTCTTCTGATTTTGCAGAAAAGTAATTCTCTCTCTTCATTTGGGATACCAGTTCCACAGACCTCCTCTTCCTTAAGTGAGCATCTGCTTTCGGGAAACTGTCCATACTCAGGTCACTTTTCGGGAACACTAGCGCAGGAACGTGGACGTACACTATCGTGCATATGCCTCCCCAGTTTTTCGGCAGCCTTATGTATGCTTTGGATCCACACGCCCAGTAATGATCCATAATTACTGCGGTTCAGTGAGTCATCCCTGGAGCTTCAAAGATGCGTCCGCAGTTCTGATTCTCTCTCATCTTCCTCGTGCCATTGTTCCTGAAGCACAATTTTGGGCTTTCCAGTGGCACTATCTGCAAGGGTCCTCCTCTGTCTTCGACCCATGTTAGCAACTTCACCGACTTTGGCCATCGAGGTTTGCACAGTTTTGGTGCGTTTTCTATTACTTCCTTGCAGGCTCCAAGGATCATCCATGCTCGGCACACCACTACTCCTTCTTCCCATCCATTTGGTAAAAGCACTGTTCCCCAAATCTGCATCTGGCATCTATTCTTCCAAATTTGGGCTTCTTCTGGAGTTTTTCCTTGGATGTTTAGTCTCGGGTTTATCTCCCATCTTGTTCCTGCTCCTTGCGCTTCTGGCTTTGCATACCTGACCATGTGATTACTGGTATGGGCTCTGTTTCTTGTCTTAATGTCCTGGACATAGTCATCTTTGTTATGGTGTTTAACTGGGGCAGCTTATGTATAGAACCTTGCTGCAGTGATGACACCTTGTAGTTCTATGCTTTGTTATTAGAATGTTACTGTTTGAATTAGTTCAGTTGATGGTGCTCTTTGAGATGGCTGGCGGTCTTTTGTATCCAGCTTTACCTAGCAAGCAATAAACCATATATACAATCTATTTGGAGTGGTTCTTTGCTTCAACATTTGGCGACGAGGATGGGATGGAAGCTGTGAGGGAGCAGTAACTGGATTCCGCCGGGCATTAAGAAATACGAGACCCCCAGCTGTGAGCCTTGGCGGCGAGGAGCTGCCCTACGCCCGACCTGCACTATTCGGGTAAAAGGAGCAAACCAGCGTATGTTTTGCCTACCTGGAGATGATCGCGGCAGGCTGCTGCTACATTGGGTGTGGAGATATCCCTGGGCTGCTTGGCGGTGCTCGGTCCCCAGAAATTGCTTGCGGTGCTGTGATGCGGCGGGTTGCAACGACCCGTGCTTGCCGCGTGGAGGGGGCTTCCTTTGCCGGCTCCGCTATTGGGGAGGAGGTAGCCGGGAGCGGCGCGAGCTATAGCGCTGAGGAAGCGTGAGCCTGAGCGTGGAGGAAGCTCAAGGAAAGCACCCGGCTCCGCAACACGTGACGAGGAGCCATGCGAGTCTGAGCGTGGAGGAGACTCGAGGAAAGCATCCGACCCCGTGACGCGAGGCACGTCACGTGTGCAGACGTGAAGCCGTCATCTGCATCGTTCGCATCGGCGGATACAATGACGGGACGTCGCGTGTTTGGATTGAATCGCGGTAGAGGGAGAAGCACCGGAAAGCCCGGAAAGCCTCGGGATACTGATACCCGCCTAGCGCCACAATGTGGAGGGCGGCAGGGTGCGTCGAAAGGAGCATCAGGATGTAAGTGCAGCCAGGAATAAGTGTATCCAGGCAAGTTTGAATTGGTTAAAGGAGACGTGATAGAGGTGTGCTCAAATTTAACGTGTCAGGGAATAAGTGCATCCAGCCAAGTGTGTGCACAACTTTTACGTGTCTGAGGGTCGACTGACTAGTGTGTAGCTTTCTGGTGCACAAAAGGGCTCCTATCAACCCATAAGCAAACATGGCACTGTCTGGAATTCCAGGTCCGCAAATGTTTTTGCAGGCTCCTGGTCCTCCAAGAATCAAATGGGGGCCCTGGAAAAAGGGTTTTTTGCACTACGTAAAAGCCACGTGTGGAGCAGGCATGTCAGTAGAAAGGAAGGTGTCGATGCTCATGCATCTTCTTGGATATGAGGGGCAGCGAATTTTTGAAACATTACCTGAATTGAGCGAACTGGATGTGGAAGAAGGTATGAATGATTTTGATGTAGCATTGGCAAAACTGGACAAACATTTTGAATTAAAGATAAGCACGGTGTTGGAACGCTATCATTTTGGAATGAGATTTCAGCATGAGGGTGAGTCAGTTGAAGAATACATTACTGCCCTGAGACATTTGTCACTGAACTGCAAGTTTGGGGAAAAACTGGATGAACATATTAGACACCAGTTCATGTTACACTGCTCTAATGACAAAATTAGGGAGGAAGTATGGCGGAAGGATGACCCCGATTTAGATGAAGTAGTGGGGATTGCAAAAAGAATTGAGCACACTCTGAAGTGTGTGGCGAAGCTTACTGTGAAAGAATCCAAAACAGTTCAACAGACTGAAGTCTTGAAAGTTGGTGATAGGAAAAGATGTGACTAAGGACCAAAAGAAAAGGAAAGGGAAAACGTCCAAACGGGGTGACATGTATCAAGGGAAGGGTGGCAACAATGTCCCAATAGCCAATAAGACCATGCAGAGGGAAAGTACACAAGGGGGAAAAAGGAGAGAGGAACGATTATGCTTTAGGTGTGGGAGCGCCCGTCACCTATCTAGCTCTCCGATATGTCCGGGGAGAAGAGCTTTGTGTAATAAGTGTAAACGATGGGGACATTTTGAAAATTGTTGTTCCAACTATAGTGTCTGGGCTGGGAGGAGTGTCATGATAGTCGAGGAGGTTGATAGACCCTCCTCAGATGAATATGAAGGTTAAAAAAATGAAATTGTTACCATAAATATGGTCCAATGTTCGGAAACTGATGAAAGCGAACATCCTTCAGCTTGGGCGGAGGTGAACGGTTGCCAAGTTAAAATGTTGGCAGATTCATGTTCGAAAATTACCTTAATGTCGAGGGCCGTGTATGAAAATGTTGTTGGAGGTAGGATGGATGATTTAAGCCCGTCGGACAAAACTCCGGGGGGATATAGTGGCACCAGGATTGATGTTTTAGGATGTTGCCCGGCTACTTTCAAATTTAAAGACAGAATTACATGTGGTAAATTGTACATCACCAAGAAAGGTGAGACGTTGTTGGGAAGGAAAGAGCAAAGGGGTCTATGCATTAAATTAGATCCTAACAGCAAAGAACAGGTGTTGAATGTAGAGAAAATATCTGTGGATTGCGGTATGGATGAAGTTCCCAAGAGTTTGATTGGCAAATATCCCGAAGTGTTTAACAAAAGTGTTGGGTGCTTAAAAGGAATGGTTCATAAGATTGTTTTGAGGGATGGATGCAGGCCTGTGGCGGCAAAGCTTAGGCCGTTGCCAGTGTCAATGCGTGATGCTGTGAGAGTGAAGTTGGAGAAATTAGAGAAAGCTGGCATCATTGAACCAGCGAAGGCGGTCGAATGGATTTCTCCTGTGATGGTTGTGAAAAAGTCAGGTGGTGATTTGAGGGTATGTATAGATTTTATAGAATTAAATCGGTGTGTAGTAGCAGATCGACATCCTCTCCCGAATATGGGGGAACTTTTGACCAGAATAGGGAACGCCAAATATTTTGCCAAATTAGACCTGGCGAGTGCCTACCATCAAATCAATCTAGATGTGGAATCACGGAAGCTGACGGCTTTCATTACATACGAAGGCATCTTCCAGTTTCGCCGTATGTTATTTGGTTTAATATCAGCTTCATCGGTTTTCCAGAAAGTCATGGATAGGTTATTCAAAGGTATTACGAATGTATGGTGTTTCCAGGATGATGTATTAGTTTGTGGGAATACTGAAGATGAGCTAAGAAGGAAACTGTGTACGGTTTTGGATATATTGAGGGCACGAGGTATTACGTTGCATAGTGAGAAATGTGTTTTTTCTACTCAAGTTGTAGAATATTTAGGTCATGAAATATCGGAAGAAGGGTTAAATCCTAAAAAAGATCTGGTGGATGGTATAAAAAGATTGCAGTCTCCGAAGAATAAGGCAGAACTACGATCATTTTTGGGAACAATAGAGTTTTACCACCGTTTCATAGAAAACTATGCGGATAGTGTGCACTCACTCAGAGCATTGTTGAGGAAAAGGGTGGAGTTTGTTTGGGATGAAGAATGTGAAAGAGAATTTGTTGAGATCAAATCCAAAATCGATATGGCCAAACCTTTGACAATGTATGACACTAAGAAGAGGACGATTCTATCTGTTGATGTGAGTGAAACTGGCATCGGAGTAGTTATGTCTCAAGCAGGAATTGGTGGGGGAGAGTCAGTTGTGTTGCACGCATCACGCATGTTGAGAGGCCCCGAACTAAACCATTCGGTGTTGGAAAAAGAGACTTTGGCATGTCATTGGGGGATAGAAAAGCTGAGAAACTTTTTGTGGGGACAGGAATATGTATTGAGAACGGACCACAAACCGTTCAAGGCTAGTTTTGAAAGCAAAGGTTTGGACAAAGTGTCGAGAAGGGTTGCCTGTTGGGTGACAAGACTGCAATGTCACAAATTTAACATTGAAGTAGTTGCTGGCAAGGATAATGTGCAGGCTGATCATGCATCCAGAGTAAGAGTAAAAGATGAGGACGATGAGGAAGGGTTAGAGGTAAATGAAAATATGTTTTTTGCCATGGTTGAAGGTGTGCTGCACAAAGAAGAATGGATCGAAGCATCTTTGTCTGATGAGATGTGGAGGCGCATAACAAGTTTTATTAGAGATGGCTGGCCGGAGAAAAGATTGTTATCTGGTGAAGAACGAGCTCTGTGGGAGGTGAGGGCTGAACCTTCGGTGAAAGATGGGCTAATATATCGTTGGGACAAGCTTGTTGTTCCAGTATGCCTAAGGAAGAGACTGATAGCTATTGCTCATCAGGGTCATATAGGCATTTATAACACCAAAGGGGTAATTAAGGCTGATTATTGGTGGCCAGGTATAGACCGCGAGATTGAGAAGACTGTAGGAGGATGCATAGATTGCATAAGGTCGGGGAAAGGGATATCTGTTGTGGTGCAACCCGTGAGAGGAGTTGAAAGTCCCAATGGTGTCTGGCAAGATCTGGCTATGGATGTTTTGGGCCCAGTGGATATGGGCAGAGGTCGAGGTAGGTTTGTGTTGGCCTTAGTGGATAGGTTCTCGCGGTGGACAGAGTTCAAAATATTGAGAGAAGTCACAGGTCAGTCTGTTGTAGCATTTTTGGAAGAAATATTCGAGAGGGAAGGGTTGCCAAGGAGTTTGTTGACGTACAATGGTCCACAGTTCATGGGAGCATTCTTTCAGGAGTACATGTACAAATGTGGTGTCAAACATAAAAAGACGGCACTGTATTATCCTCAAGCCAATGGTATGATTGAAAGGGTCAACCGCTGTATAATGGAAGGCATTAGGAATGTGGTTGCGAGTCGTCTTGACAGGAAGGTTGCGGTAAAAGAACAAATGTATGCTTTGCGGATGGCCCCAAATGCTGAGACAGGAGTCAGTCCATTCGAGTTGATGAGAGGACGGAGAGGTAGTGCGATGTTGTCCCCGGCCTGGTTAGGTCGGGCGAGAGAGACTGATAATGTGGTGGAGGAGGTAAAAAGGAGTATGGATGAACGAAAAAAGAAGAGGGTCAAGGAGATCAATGAGAGGTTTCCAAGAAAGAGAACGATGGTTGAGGTTGGTGATCTAGTCAGAATAAGGAAAGCGGTCATAAAGAGAAAGGGTGATCTGTTGTATTCAGAGCCTGTTAAAGTCGCACAGGTTTTTGATGGAGCTGTGAAGTTGGAGAGTGGACAGGTGTGGAGTTTGGCGAGAGTTGCAAGGGTAAGGGATAAAACCTGCTGAGGGTTGCATCGTTTAATAGAAAACTATGCGGATAGTGTGCACTCACTCAGAGCATTGCAAGGGTAAGGGATAAATCCTGCTGAGGGTTGCATCGTTTAATCTCTCGCTGTGCAATGTAGGGTGTGCTAACCCGCATTATCCATATATGCTAATAGTGTGCGTATCTAAATCCAATAAAGTGTAAATAGGTTTTGTCATTGGATAAGGGAGGGGGGTGTGTTATGGTGTTTAACTGGGGCATCTTATGAATGATGTATAGAACCTTGCTGCAGTGATGACACCTTGTAGTTCTATGCTTTGTTATTAGAATGTTACTGTTTGAGTTAGTTCAGTTGATGCTGCTCTTTGAGATGGCTGGGGGTCTTTTGTATCCAGCTTTACCTAGCAAGCAATAAACCCTATATACAATCTATTTGGAGTGGTTCTTTGCTTCAACAATGTTCATCGGGATATGCTGTTTCTGTTGCCCATATCAGTGAGGCCTCTCTTCCCATAAACTGTCCTCTGGTGTTGCACATTGATACGTGTGACAAACAGTGTGCTGTCGGGACATCAATTTCTACAGCTACGAAGATCTTGGATTTTCCCATGCTGTACGGTAGGAGTGCACAGACGTAGCATTCTCCTTCAGCTTTTCTTCTTCCGCACTCTTTCATGTGTTGATACCAAATGTTATTTCCTAGATGTGCTGTGCTGTCCAGGTAATCGTTCAGTTCATTGTTATCTTCATGCGGGCTTCTCTTGATTCTTAGTGTCTTTGTGTAGTTAGCCATAACTACATCTGTAAATGCATTGGTGTGACTTTTCCTTGCTAGAGGACACTCAGGCATGCTTGTCGGTGAAGTAGTTTTCATTGCCTTTATCGCTGTGAGAGAAGGTGGTTTTGCATTTCTCTTCCTCTCCTCTTGTATTCTTTCGTAGAGTGCCTTTATCCACCATCCGTTTGGCATTTTTGTTGGAACCGGTATGCTTGTCACTCTAGTCTGTGTAGTTTTATTTTTCAGCTCCTCCTGTAGTTTCTTTGCTTTAGCTATAAACGGGAATAAATGATCTCTCAACATCTGTGTCTTTGCAGTGAATTCTCTCGTAGCCGGTTCTGTCTTCTCTAGGGCTTTTGCCATATCTTTCATTAGTTGGTCTTTCATTTGCTTCTTTCCGTCGCCTTTATTATTTTCAGGGACTGGCTGTTTGGTAGGCAGTCTTGTGCTTTCTGTTGTCCTTGTTCGAGGCTCTGCAGCCATTGACACTTGCCCCTGTTCGTGTGCATTCAGTGTGTGTGTGAGTGTTGTGGTCAGTGCTGTATTTTCATTAATTCCGTGCTGACCCTGTCTCCAGCTTTTCTCTTCATGTGTTACCTCAAGTGTGTATGAATCACTGCTAATTACATTCAATTTTAGTTCGTTTATCTTACCATCAGATTTTCTTGGAACCGGAATAACTATATAGGGTCTGGGTGCTTTTGTGGGATTTACACATGTATCATCCGGTGGGTGCACTGAAATTGGAACGCTTCGTGCACCAACAAAAAATGCAGTTCTGATAGTGACAGAAAAACAATAATAATCACTATGCATATACACATAACTGTGCGATATGACAATTTGCAGCATCTTCTTCCAGGAAAGTGATGACGCCCCTCTGTTTGTGGGAGGACCAGGTTACTGTTCTGGGCCCCTATCTCAATCATGACAATGTCAGTTGTTTAATTCCTTTCATTTACTCCATTATTGTTTCTCAGAACGTTTGTAACATAACATTTCTTGTGCTTCGTAAGTGTCCCCCCTCTTGCGGGTGACGATTGTCTCTGGTTACGGGATACAGTTCCCTTGCTAGACTATGGAAAAAGGTTAGACTAACACCATTGGTGAGGCACATTCGTTATGCATATTCAAAATAAGTCAATTCCCAGTCCACCCCCCGAATTTGCTTCAGTCCTGAAGACATGCTGGATCCTGTTTAATGTAAAAGTAGAAAAATGGCAATCAGTCAAAATCAGAGTCAAAATAAAAATAAAAATAAGAACACAAATAAAATTGTGGAGCTCTTGTCTCTGCTCTCTCGATCTGTCCCTCGGCGGAAAGATGAAGAGTTGTGTCTCTGGCTCCTGGATTTGTCCTTCGGCGGAAAGATGAAGAGCTATGTCTCGGTTTCGATCTGTCCCTCGGCGGAAGGTTTAACTGGAATCTCCATAGATATTCTCGTTGAAAATTGGACAGCTCCACCTGAAGCATGATCCCATGGAGGAGTGTTCCCATCTGTGCAACATTAGCTGGATCTATGATGAAGGTGATGACGTCAACCTTGGCAGGTCTCCCCACCATTTCTGGATAGTCAGTAACTAGACGGACTAGGACATTGTGAGCCAGCCGTCTGTCCTCGGGTGACAGGGACATTGTCCTGCTTTGCTGGTTTCTAGATCATAAGCCTTTCTTTTGACGTGAACAGTCTTTACACTTTCCTGCTGCGTGGATTGCCACTACGTAGTTGAGCATGATCCACAGTTGGTTCAAATGTTCAGTGTTTCTTGGGTCTCTAATGTAGGTGAGTGTGTCCGTGGTTCTCCCGACTAGTCCCGGGCACTCCTCTATGATACGAAAGAAAAGCGTGTATGTGAGTTCATCTATGATCACTTGTGGTGGAAGCATTTGTGTCCTTATCACTGTATTCAGGTAATTCTGCGAGGGCTTCCGCGATGACAGTCAGTAGCTGCCAGATTACTTTCTTGTTGGCAGGATCTTGAATAAAGTCTGTGACACTGGTGACTCTCCCTAAAAGTGACGGTTATGATGTTACCATTAACTGGAAGTAGGTGAGTACATCCCATGTGAGATTTCTGCTGGGTGATACCATACGTTCTGCGAAACAAAGTCTTGGTGCTGGTTGCTTCAGGTTACTGTGTTAAGCTCTTAACGAAAAGTCCTTGTTTACAGTCTATCAGAGTCTTGTTTCTTCAACAATGCCTAAGTGTGGCTTGGTTCAAAAGTTTGTATTGTCAATGCGTTGTGGCTTAGATGTTTAATTCTCTTCTTCACCCTGCAACTAAGATGCAGTGTCTATTATGTCCTTATCCAATTGTTGCTTAGAGAAAATGTCCAGTTTAAAGCCACAATTTTCAAACAGAGTTCTTTTGTCTTGGCTTTGCTGCTCATGCGTCCTTCTTCCTCATCATGGATCTCGTCTGCACGTGCTGAGGTCCTTCCTCGTTGTCTGTGATTTCTTTGGTGTGGGGTGCAGCTAGAGGGATCTCACCGATATAGGGTTTAATGTCATTAAGGAAGATCCTTGCTCGCCTGCCTTACAATTCGACTGCTGAGGGAGTGCAGTCCTCTACGATGAACGGGCCATTGAATCTTGGCTCGTCCCACCCTTTTCTCGTGTGGTTTCTTACCAACACTGCATCACCAGGAAAGATGATTAGCGCACATAGACCTTGAACTGTGTCTGTGTCAGCACCTCCTGCTGTGTCTCGTGTTGTGCTGCACCCTTTTCGTTGTCGCTGTACTTGGTCTGAAACGATAAGAAGGCTTGATGTCATGCGGTTCAGGTATTCCGACAATTCGGTTCCCAGGACCTCTCGGGTTGACTGGGCATCACATCTAGCTCTATTTCGTGGGGTAAGGGGGTGTTCATTCTTCTTCCGTAACTAGCTCGTGCGGCGTGAGATGATGGTCGGAGCCTGGTTGGTTCCGAAGAGCTTACAATGCCAGTGGTAGACAGTGCAGCCATCCCTCTTTTAGAGTAAGCTTCAACTTGGCTATCCTTTCCTTTAACAAGCCATTGAGCCTCTCACAAATCCCATTACCTTCCAGATGATACGCCGACGAGAACCTGTGCTTTATACCAAGCAGCAAGCTAATGTGTTCAAAGACTGAGTTTACAAAATGAACCCCATTGTCTGACCTCATCACCTCACATACTCCCCATCTAGGGAACACTTCCCTCACCAGGAATTTGGCAGCACAGGTTGAGTCTGGGTGTGTACAGGGACCTGCTTCTACCCATCTGGAGAATGGACACACAACTACGATTAAGTACCTGTACCCGTTACACACTTGAATCATGTCGACATAATCGATATGTAAGTGCTGAAAAGGTCATTTGGCTGGGGGACTCCTTTCATTACTTTTAATGTGTGCCCAGCGGTGAATTGCTGGCAGATTATGCAGTTCACCATGAAGAATGCAACATGCTCTGCTAAATTCGGTATAAACCAGTCTTCTGCGAGCGTTGCAGCAAGATTTACTTTTGTCATATGAAATGGGTAGTGCAGCTGTTCCAAAGGTATTTTCAATAGGGCTACCGGCATGACTGGTTTACCAGTGCTGACTTGCCACCACAATCCGTCAGAGGGGTTCAAGAAACACCCTTGACGCTTCCACAGGTTCTTTTCGTCCTATGGTGCCTCCCCTTGAATCTCCATCAGATGAGTCTGCCCCATATTACTATAGGCTTCTGGTGTGGCTCGAGCTACCATCATTCGTTCATGGGTGCATGCCTCTTTTCTTCTTCCATGATCGTTTCACTTGTGGATGCCACATGCTTGGCTTCTGTGTCTGCTGCGTGATTTCCGCGTGACACAAAATCTGTCCCGTGAGTATGGGCGGTGCATTTCACGACCGCTATGCCCACTGGGAGCTGCAGTGCTTTTATCAGCCTGTCCAATAAGGTTGCATGCTGCACTGGCATGCCGTCCGCTTGGAGGTAACCCCTCCTTTTCCAGCGTGCTAAACCTGCGTGCACTGTTGACGTCACATAGGCAGAGTCGAGTACACCGTTACTTCCTGATCTGCGTGATTCTCAATGGCGAGTATCAACACCAATAGTTCTGCCGCCTGTGCTGAATAGTGAGATGGTATTCGTGCACTGACGAGTATTTGAAATTCTCTGTTTGCTATGTGTTTCATCACGGCAACGCCTGTTTATCTTTGCACGTCTTCCTGATTGATTCTCGAAGAACCATCAATGAAAACGATCTCACAACCCGCCAGGGCATTTTCCTTCACCCTGCGGATTTCATCATAGAATTCTTCATAGTTTGTGCAATCATGTATCGGCTCTCCTTCAGTGACTGGCTCAGCTATGAACGTAGCTGGGTTTACAGTTTTACATCAAACCATTTGATCAATGGATTAGATATAATCACTTCATAGGCAGAAGCCCTCTGTGATGTCAATGTGCCTTTTGGTTTCTCCAGGATGGCGCGAATAATGAGTGCTCGACGTATACGTATAACGTCATGGAGCATCCCATTACAATGGTTGTCACCTTCTCTATGGTGAACGCTGCGGTAGGTAAGCTTTGTTCGCATGGGAACTGGCCTCTCATCACTGGGTCCAGATTTCCACTATAATATGCCAGGGGCTTGTACCCCAACAAGGTTTTCTGAGCTAGCACTGCCGTCATAACTCTGCCATCTGTGTGCGAGAACAGGTAGAATTCCTCTGCATAATTAAGAATCCCAAGAACTGGAATCGTGCAAATTGCTCTCTTGGGTTCTGTGAACCCTTTGTCTATTGCCTCAGTCCATTCAATCTGTTCCTTTGTCGCTTGGGCCTTCAGGGCCTGGAGTAAGGGCTTGGTATACGAGCTGTAGTCGAAGACCCATGCTCTAACATAATTGCACAGGCATAAGAAGCTCTGCATTTTCTTTATCGTGAGTGGCTTAGCCGTGTTCATGATGGCTTCAGCTCTTTCTGGGCTCACCTTTTTTCCTTCATGTGAAATTAACTGGCCTATGTACAGCACCTCTTGTTGGCAGTATTGTAGCTTTTCTTTGTCAACCTTATATCCTTTCTCAGCCAGTATAGTCAGTAACACATGGGGTTGTCCTAATGACCTCCTGGCTGCAATAAAAGATCTACACACCGGCACCTCTGTTAGAGCAAGATTAGACCAAACCGGTACTTTGTCTGCACCGATCGAAACTTTCAAGGGAGTCAAACAGGGTTGTCCCTTGGCGGCCGCCATATTCAGTTTGTTTATATCTGACATCGGCAATTCCATCGAGGCCGTAAGATCTTTTCCGCCAAAGATTCACGGTTCAAACCTGAATTGGCTCTTGTACGCCGACGACCTCATACTACTAGACCTAACACCAATTGGCCTGCAAAGGAAAATCAACGCAGTACAGCAGTATGTGGTCGAAAACCATTTACTCATTAACACAAAGAAATATGAAATTCTTGTGTTGAATAATCTCCAGAGTGGTCGGAGAAGAACGCTTACGAGCCAATCTTGGATTATGGGACATGAAAAACTCACGATATCATCAAGCGTAAAGTATCTTGGAATGATTGTTAGCTCCAGTCTTAACGAAGATCCATGGAGAACAGCGACAAAACGCAAATGCAAACAATTGGCAAATCAAGCCTTAGTGCTAAAGAAAAGATTCGGTAGGTTTTCTCTTAAAGTAGTATTACGATTTTACCAACAAAAAGTAATACCATCTCTAAAGTATGGGGCAGAAAACGCCCTGGGCTATTCATGGAAGTTGTGGTCTATGCTCGAGAACATCTTTTGGACAAAAGTTTTGGGTATAGCGAAAGGTACCTCGACGGCCTCAATCAGGTATGAATTATCGCTAATCTCTATTCACGCACGTGTTTGTTGGAGCCTGTTATCCTTATACCGGAAAACAATGGTCTGTGAACAAATCCCGCAATTTGCTATTTTCCACAATGCTGGCTTTTCAACCTCAGGTGTATTGGCAATGTGGTTAAACGCTGCGAAAGTCTAATGACAGAGTACGACATCAAACCAGAACTGTTACAAGGAAATCCGGACTAAAACTGTGGCGCACAGACTGGGAATTGACATGCTCCGAAAGAGGAGCCTCGAAGATACTGAGTGAAGTGCCATTGGAGGCTCGGGCCTTCAACAATTTGCAAAAATATATCAAATTATTTCCTGATTCTAACGCAAGAAGATTGTTTATGTGCTTCCGGCTCAACATGTTTAAAACTAAAGAACGCTTGAGAGCGTGGTCAGCGAACGCGAACTTGAACCCTATGTGTCGATGTTGTGCTCAGGAACCGGAAACTCTAAAACATTTGGTGTTATTCTGCACAAATTTACGTACAGAGAGAACCCGACTCCTGGTAATCCTGGGTAACGCCGACGAGTGGTGGCAACACATGTTCAGAGGCACGGACCTAAAACTGACACTGCCGCTGACAAACCTTTTGGCGATAATTGAAAAGCGCTTACTGGACTAATATGATGGTCTACAAGTGATGTAAAGAGTTGTAAAGTAACGAGGATTAATGAATTGTCTTATTTTAAAGGTTTGTATGTAAACCAATAAAATTAATAAAAATGTTTTTAAAAATAGTCAGTAACTGGATAGAATCGCATCTGCATTGC
This sequence comes from Ambystoma mexicanum, assembly GCF_040938575.1. Classification (NCBI taxonomy): domain Eukaryota; kingdom Metazoa; phylum Chordata; class Amphibia; order Caudata; family Ambystomatidae; genus Ambystoma; species Ambystoma mexicanum. The sequence continues at coordinate 227,592,727 of NC_090921.1, read as the reverse complement.
TCTTCACTGGTGCTGCAGATCAGAATGGCATCCACATGCTGCAAAACAACACTGTCTACTGCAATATTGCTTAGGTCCATTTGCAGGACTCTTGAAAATGGACAGGGACTCACAATACCCCTGTGGCAATCTCGTGCTCTTCAGGCGCATTTGTCTGAACGTAAATGACGTCAGATCTTGGGAGTCACGGTGTAACAGGATTGAGAAAAAAGCATTTTTCAAATCAATCACCGTGAAGTATTTCGCCTCAATCGTTATGTTACACAAGATCGTAGATGGATTAGGGACTATAGGGAACTCGGCTTCAACAATATCGTTTAATGCTCTTAAATCTTGGATTAAATGCCACGATCCTCCCTTTGATTTCTTGATGGGATAAATCACTGTATTACAGGGTGATTCTGACGTCACTAGGATGCCCTGGTCCATCATGGCGGCAATTGTCTTCGCGATCCCTTCATCCGCTTCTCTGGACATGGGATATTGTCGTGCTCTTGGTAAAATTGCTCCTGGTTTTAGTTTAATTTTCACTTCCGCTGCCCCTTTCAGAAGGCCTACATCATAGGGTCCTGTAGTCCATACTGAGACAGGCACCTGGGCCATATCGTCATCAAAGTATGAGGGACGGATCAATGCTAACATCATTCTCTGTGGCACTTCTCGTTTGATCATTTTGACCCAGAATATGAGACTTACTTCCACCCTTATCTCTTCTAAGTCAGGGTATTCTTCGAACAGATCGTCATCAGTGATGTCAGTCACTCGATATCCTTCTTCGATGGCGATAATTGCACACCATTGTCTGCCTTCGTCGTCGAACCCTTTGACCATTGCTACTTTCCCTCGTACTGCTGCAATGTGTATCATTAAGGGAAATACTTGTCCCCCTTCTTCAAGCATGGGTATTCTTGGTCTGAATAGAAACTCATCAGGGGTTCTCATGGTCCTATCTGCAAGACCCGGCAACCCCGCCATAAGCACACATATGCCATATGCGAAGACTTCTGGTTCTAACGGTATAGCTCTCATGGCCATATGTCCGGAGTATACTCTGATCATTTCGCATACGTTTGAATACTGCATTCCTAGAATGGAGCATACTATGCCCTCCTCCGTGAACGAAATTGTCATATTTAATTTTGTCATTAAGTCCCAGCCCAAGATGTTTACTGGGGTCTGATGCGAATACAATAACGGCACATTCATCTCACATTCTCCTACTGAGACGGGGAGATTGTCCGTAAAGGGAACTCTGCTGTGAGCTCCTGTAAAACTCTGAGTACCTATGGCCTGGCCGGACAAGGAAAACTTGCCTTCTCGTATGCACGATCGGGTTGCACTTATGTCAACTAAGAAGGAATATTCTTTCCCCCCTATGAGGACATTCACCCTTGGTTCCGTGTTAGGGTCTGGTGTCACTGATAGGATAGAGCACATCAGAGTTCGCAGTGAGCTGTCCTATTTCATGTATAAGTTCGGTCCACTGTATGCTTGTGTATTTTCTCCATTCCCAGGGTTGTCTCCCCTTCCGGAGTTTGTGCCCTGAGACATTTGCGTGGGTGCCTGTTGGGATTGCCCTTGTGGCAGGTCCCCATGTTCGAGGGTTGAACCCCTTGTTGCGCGCCTTGCTGCAAGCCTGGTGCTTCCTGCTGTACTGTGTGATTTTGTGCACCACCCTGTAGTGGGATAGGAGGCGGATTCACCGTGCCTGCTCCCATTCCTTGTCTATTTTGCCACGTGCCTTGGTTTCTGCACGCGCGTGCCACATGCCCTGTCATACCACACAGCCAACATACTGGCGGTGGTCGGGCTATCTGTCCATATGACATATCTGGATTGCCCATCTGCACATTTTGAAAGCCTCCTTGATTATTCTGGAAAACTCCCTGATTACTCTGCCATCCTCTTCCTCTGAATCCCCTTCCCCTCGGGTAAAATTCTGCGTTACCCTGGTTATTCTGCGACGGGTTAGTCGCCTGTTGTACGTTCGATTCTGCTGGGCTGGTCAGCATAGCTTCCTCGAGAGCATACTTTTAGAGTTTCTTTTGCACCAACTTCACTTCCTCACCCTTACGAGTTGCCTCCTTTTTGTTATTCTTTTCTTGCAACAATCTACAGCAATGTGCAAGTGTCAACTGTATTTCGGCCCAAGGTTTAGCCTCCACTCCTACCAATTTCTTGAGCTGTTTTTGCACCTGTTCTGGTAATCCTTGGCACAATATATGGTAGAATACAGGGATAGATTTCGTCCAAGATTCATGCGTTTCGAGCACCCATGCGTCTTGAAAATTCTGGATATAAAACAATGGACCCTCTGACTCTTTCATTTTTTGAGTCATTATAGCTCCCATATCGGAAGTGTCTGGATACAATATTCATAGCGCTTTCAGCACTGCTCTGTCATGGGTAGTGTTAATTATGGTTACACCAGGGTACCCTGCTATTTTCCACACATCGTCTGCTCTCTCACCAAGTATAGCGATTAGGAGACTCTTAATGTCCCCTATAGCCAGCGTGACGCCTCCTGTCATTTTTTCTAACTTGTGTATCCACTTCCCGGCTCCCGATGTCAGCATTGGAAGCTTGTTTTTCAGATTCTCTCGATCCATGTGTGGCCATGGAATATATTGTGATCTTAATCCCCCTGTTTCTAGCAGCGGGAATTGGAATGCGCAGTCTTCCTTCTCCTTCCCCATGGCTCTCCTGTCTATTGCTGGAGTAGCATTTCCGCATCGCCGTCTACCCGGCAATGTCCTCAATCTGTCTAAATAGGCAGGTGCTGACACCCCCCTCTGGCCGTGGGGTGTTCCTTCAGGTCGGCCAGGCTGCGCGGCAGACTCTGATGCCCTAGATGCAAACTCACTGGGGTCTGACCATCGTACCCCTTTGTCCCTTGGGAGCCACTTCTCACGCTGTCTCCCATCTTCATTTGCCTCGACTTTGATTGTTCCGAATTCACACAACTCCTTGCATCTTCATTGTTCTTACTTATTTCTAGCCTGTCCAGGGACAGTCTCCCGCTCCCACTACTTCGGGTGACCTCCACTGTATCATATAACTGAGTGCTCTCCAAGCGCTCGTCTTCCCTTTCCCCGTGGGATGTTGGCTCCAACCCCATTTCATCATATAATTTATCAATCGTTTCCCTGATGCTTCTGGTGTCAAAGTCATCTTCAATATTTGCCTCACTCGTGCCTGGTACTGAGTCATACGCAGGAAAGAATTCTTCGATATCTTCCCATTCTATACCAGGACTGGGTTGTTTAACATCCTGCTCCAAATATTTAAGATTGCATGCCCTCTGTCTACGCTTATGTTCTATATCATCGTCAACTTCCTTGCACTTCCTTGCTTCTTCTCTAGTCTTGCCTTCTCTTCTCCTTTCATTCCTATGTTCATTTGCCCTTCTAACTTCCTCATCTTCCCGACTCCTTATTCTCTTTTCACATACTCTTTGCTCTTCTTCTAAACCTTGCTGATTATTTCTTTGCTGGTCATAGGCTGCCTTCTGTTTTTCTTGCTCTTCGCGATAAAGCTGTTCTCGCCTCAGCCTATCTTTCCTTCTTATTCTCTCGTCCCTTATTTCCTTTTCCATTTCCTTTTCCCTTCTCTGTGCCTCATCAGCCCTCTCTCTTGGTCTCACATCATCACTTCCTTTCCCATCGAGTTTCAATAATATCTGTCCTCCCATCCATTAGTCTTTTGCTAATGCTATCTCATCAGTTCTGTCTTCACTTCCTTTCCACTTCTTTCCCTCTCTCTCCTTGTCAAGAGGTGCACTAATCTGTGCCTGGGCCTTCCTTTCATCATTCGTCTCTCCTTGTCCCTCGGGGCTGCGGAGGTAAGATCAATTTCCTGATCCTTCCCCTTGATTTTGTCACTACTGTACGTAGGTGACTCATATGCGGAGTTGCTGCCTTAAGCTCTCTTAACGGGTAGAGTCCCTTTGACTTACTTCCCTCGATCTCTGACTCAGGCGGGGCTTGTGCCACGGTAGGCGTCTCACCTCCCTCCATGCATAAGTTTAATATCCAGTCTGCGGGAGTCTCTTCCTCCTTTGGCTGTTCGAACATTTTCCAAAGTTCCAGAACAGCAAGGCGTTTTTCTAGTTTCTTGCCGGTATATGTGGCATGTAAATAAGTCGTCATATGTTGTAAGATGGCTTTCGATAAGAACCCGTTCTGCGGCCAGTGTATAAACATCTTGTGGGCGGTACCCTTAACCCACTCAGCACTATATTTCTTTGCTTGGGTGCATGTTTAGACAATTGCTTACATAAGTGGGCGAGTGGTGTAATATCCTCCATGCTTGAATTCTGTTTTCAGAAATATTTTCATGCACTTTCAATACTCCCAACAATATGAGCGAGCACCAAATACTGCAAGCTCCAATCCAATCTTTTCCCTCCAAAATTTAATATCATCAATTTATTCAAGAACATCAATCCATGTGCGATTCCCTCTCAGTTGCAGAATCGCGTAAAACCCAAACTTTGTATCAAACAATCAATGATACACAATTCTTTGAATGTGACATATGACAGAACACGTACAATAGACACTTGACAGACCAGACAGACACCAGCTGGACATATATATCTCTGCCTTCTAATCAATACCCCGACATGGAGTTTAAACAAACCCCTTTTGTGACGTCTTTAATCGTCACAGTAGCCTAATCGTCCCCTATTATATGGGCTCTGAGTTCACTTTTCTTCTGACCACTATATTAAAGCGCAGGAACAAGGCAAATCCTCTTACTTTTTTATCTCAGGTGTCCTTCCTGGTATCCTCTGTTTTTCTCTCAGGTGCCCCTCCCGGTAACTACTGTTTTCTCTCGGGTGCCCTCCCAGTAACCACTGTTTTTCTCTCGGGTATCTATCCCGGTAACCACTGTTTTTCTTTCGGGTATCTATCCCGGTAACCACTGTTTTTCTCTCGGGTATCTATCCCGGTAACCACTGTTTTTCTCTATTATACTCGAGTCATTATCCCCTTATATATATACAGTCTTCTCTACTTCTAATTATTTTATTTTCCGCCACCCTCCGTTACCTTTTCCCTTACTTGTTCTAATGCCTACAAAACTTTTGCCAAAATATTGAATCTTTTTCGTTCACTCACCGCTCACATGGTTCCTCTCTGGATCTTCGGGATCACCTGCCCCTCCGTTACCACCTCTCCGGTCTTTTCATCCGATTGGCTGCCCGTAGGAATGAGAAGGGTTATGCTCTGTAAGGCAGGTTCCTTCAGACCCACTGCAGATTTTTTGGACTTACAGTATCATTGTCCACGGGAAGCTTCTCAGTCAACTCAGCCAAATGGCGAAGGACTTGTGATATTGCCGAAAACCCAGAGTTACTTCGTGCTGCCAGTCAATAGGCATCTTGTTAATAGTTAATCAATACTCGATGGGCAAAACCATCCTCATCGCTACCAAGTGTTCTGGAGGGCGGAGCGACCTCAGAACGGGCCCATTGAGATTCAGAGCTCCCCCTCCGGCACCTTAAAACGCGATAGCTGCGCCTTGAGGAGGATGGGGTGCAGGATTCTCTTACTCCGACACCAATCAATAAGGACAACTCAATGGTTTGGCAAAGGGAAGTCTGTTTAATGACAAGTACAAAAAACGGGGAAACAAATGGGAATCAGCAGTGTTGCGATCGCCTGTCTCGCTTCAACTTCCAAATTCTTCACTCAGACCGCAATAGTTATACCCAAATTCGTCATCATTGACATCTAACACTCATAAGTTTGTCATGCAATTCTATTGGTTGGAAAAGGTAACTTAAGTATAGGTGCTATATCTGTATATGGTAACAGAGCGTAAGGATTGGATAACTCTTATCGGGTGGGCGTCTATGCCCATCCCTCTACATCACTCGTGATAGACGTCACTACAATTACGACGTATTATTGGTTATACTAGCTATAGGAATCAAGATTATTTGGTCCATTGTGATTGGGTTGGTTACACCCCTAGACATAAATCTCTACTTTAATTGGCAGCATGCAGAATAGACACCCAGGTGCCTTTTGCTCCAAGATTCACCCTGCCTCCCTTCCATCAATCAGTACTTTAGGGCTATTTGTCAATTAGTGGCTGAGGATGGCCTCGAAACTGTAGCTTCTTATCAGGAAACGTTATGGCATCATCGGGTTCTGGGTGACATCAGACGTTGGTACCTCTTCGCCCTTGGCTGGTCACGTGTCTGTCCACCATGAATCTGCTTCATTCTCCTTCTTTTCGTGTATTAGTTTCTTCCGTAGCCTCACCACCTGCCTGGGGCCTCCTTATCTCGACCTTCACTGGCTGGCTGCTATGCTCTGAAGTTTCGATGCTCCGAGGTTGCCGCTCTCCTCCCTTCCTTAGGTTGACCTTGAATTCCCAGGCATGGGCTACTTGTCGCTGGGTTTCGATTCTGCTCTTCCCTTCTGGCTTTAGCTGGAATATGAATCTCAGCCTATTTTACCCCTTGCGGCCTGGGCTTAATTCTGCTTTACAAAATGGAGTCGCACTTATATAATGTGCTAGGTTGAGGTAGATTTATAGTTGGCGCTTGCCACTCTATTCTTCTAGTAAGCATTGCAAGCAGTGCCGTTCTCTTAGCTTCTTGTGTTCCAAGCCTATTTACAGACATTTTAGTCAGTTTCGTGTGTTCATCTCACTTCATGGGTACGTTTCTTTATATTAACATCTTTTCTCTTACACGTCCATTACATCATTATTCTTTCCATTTCGTCCTTGTGCGTCATCTTTCGATTGTTGTTCATGATCATGTTATCATATTCGATGATATTTCGTTTGTCGTTTATGTGCATCTGTACGACTGTCCAGGCTCTTATGTCGTCACCATTTACCCTCCATTAGGACTCTTTGGGTCTCGTCGGGGACAGTTTGTAAGTAGTCTTCATTTCGTGTCAGCTGCTGGTACGGTTGTCTCAGTGGGTACCAAGCTGCCCCTGGTTGTCTGGTTATAGGCACTTCGACAGATATTGCATTTCTGCTGGACACTGGGCAGAGGCCTAGAACTGCTCTTGTTGGTTCATTTGTTCCTCATACGTCACATATCTCAGCGAGTATGTCCCTGGTACCTCGAAATAGGGGGCTGGGGTGCAGGCCATGTCTGGGATCTCCTCTACACTGTCACTCCTGGATACCCTGCCCATTTCCATACATCATCAGCTACCTCCCCATGAATGTCTGAGAGTAAGCTCTTCATGTCACCCACTGCTCAGTGTCGTCCCTGCTGTCAGCCTCTCTAACTCACCTATCCATTTCCAGCTCCTGTGGTCAACTAGGGCAGCTGCACCTCAAATTATCCTTGTCCAGTTGTTGCCACGGTATACATTGTGGTTGTCCGCTACCTTTCTCCAACAGTGGAAATTTTGTGCTATCGTGCTTCCCTATGTCTCTGGTGGCAGTGAATGCCCTTGTCGTACTCACCCTTTTCCATCCGGGTATGGCTCTTAACCTCTGTGCATATAGAGTACAATCATCTCCACTGTGCAATCTGTCTTTGGGACACTCAAGGCACCCGTTGGGTCCTACTTTATTCTTCATGATGTTTTCCTCTCCATCTCATAGTATCTCCTGCTCAGGGCTTATCTTCCTGAATAGGCAGCTTCGTTCCTTCTTCATCATCACTTGCCCTTATGTCCTTATCCGATCCCATGGTTCTCCCACTATCATCGATGTCCTCTTCACTTTCATCTTCAAAGTTAAGTCTCCTTAACAGGTGTTTATCCCATAATTTCTGTTACTCTGTCTACTGAGCGATTGTCCCCCCTCAATGGAGACTCTGCTATACTTCTGCTTGGCTTTAAGGCAGAGGTTTTATCCTTAGTATACCTATTCTCCTCCATATCCCTTCTTCTTCGTCATCATTTATCTCTTATCTCTGTGAGTCCTATCATAATATCTGCTACCTCCTTGAGGCATCTTTCTCTGCTTCTCTCCCTTTCCATCTTCCATCTCTTTCTTCTTCTTCTCTACGCTGACAATCCTTAACACACTTTTATACTTCTAACCTTCTTTTGCACCTGCAATTGCCTGTCCTTTTTGTCTTCTCCTTTTCTTTTCACTTCTTCCTTTACCTCTTTCTATCTGTTCCTTTCTCTGTCCTCCCTTTCGCACTCTTGTGCTTTCTCCTTTCTGCTCTCAGTCGCTCCTGTTCCTCTCTCCCTACCCTCTCTCTCCTTTCCACTTCCTCCATTATCTTTGCCCATCCTCTATCTTCTTCTTCCTTCCGCGTCTCTAAACTTCCTCCTCTGTGCTTGTATGCTCATGCGTGTTCTTTCTATCTAATTTGAGCAATATCTGTCGACCTACCCGCTCTTCTGAAGACACAATCACTTTGCTATCCCCACTGTTTATTTACACTACTCTATCACTCTTTGTCAATTTTGCTTGCAGTTTGCTGCGCTCCTTGCGTTCATCGCTTATAGTGTCTATTCTCTTGCTCACTTGCTTCACACCACTAAGCGTGTCCTCACGGCTATAAGTGGGTGGTGCATAAACAGGATTAGTATACCGTGCCTCTGCGTTTAGTTCCTTCAAGGGGTATAATTCATGTTTTTCGGTTGTGGTGTCTACAGTTTGAGGAGGGGCGGAGAAGCATTGGGTGTGTTTCCCCCTGCATCATGTTGGCTCAGCATTAACTCCTTCTGAGATGGGTTCTCTTCCTTGTTCTCAAACATTTTCCAAAGCTCCAATATGGCTAATTGCTTAATCAATGTTTTCCCTTTGTACGCAGCATGTAAATGCATGGTCATATGTTGCAGCACACATTTGGAAAAACTGCCCTCTCACGCCCATGGCTTTGCCATTTTGCCCTCTGTTTCGCTAATCCATTCTGCGCTATACTTGCATGTTTTGCCTTGATACCACAGGAGAGACTTGCATAAATGTTGAAGGGGTGTGTCCTAAATGGTGGCACGTAACTTTCAGACTGCCAATACTTACTTGACCTCAAGTCGGAACATTTTGACACAGTTTAACACTTTACTAGTTCGTACATTTCTCAATTGCCATCAATGTTCAATTGGCTCTCTCAAAGCCACAAAATATTTCCACAAAACTTTGAACAGCCTCTCTGGCTCACCACCATCAACAAGAGTGTGCACCGCGCACCGACCACACTGTGCTCTGTGCCCTTAAATGTCAACCTTCAATTTGTTCATGAGCTCATCGAGCTTCCCCCAACAGAGTACAATCCTCTATAACAATTTGACCATCATTTTGGCATGTTAAAAACCGTCTCCTTTTTTTCTTTTGAACTCCGCTTCCCACTACAGGTCTTCACTTCCACCACAACTCTCTGTGTCCTATTTATGAACCCTATATGTGACGTCACAAATCTAAGAGAAAGATCTTGATAGTTCAAAATACACCTCCACAAGCCTCACAACACTCCAAAACACAACAATACGAACAGCAGTTTTGTAAAGATATTGTATAGAGTTGGGGTTAAACAAGACCCTTGCGGTACACCGCAGGTGATTGGAGCAGGGGGAGCACTGGCGTTCTCTGCGAATACTTTGATAGATGTTTCACCCAGGTTTCCGGTGAGAAATTAGCTGAAGATGTTAGGTGGTGGCAAAGGATCTTGTGGCCCACTAGATAGAATGCAGCCGATAGATCAAGTAGCAGCAGTAAGGCAAGCTTGCCCTCATCCCTGATCTTATCAAGCTGGTTGTTTAGGTCCAGTAGGGATGATTCTATTCTGTGGCCTGTGCGGAACCCTGATTGACGCATACCCAGGATAGGCAGCTTTGTCCCTTCTTCATCGTCACTTGCCCTTATGTCCTTATCCGATCCCATGGTTCTCCCACTATCATCGCTGTCCTCTTCTCCTTCATCTTCAAAGTTAAGTCTCCTTAACAGGTGTTTATCCCATAATTTCTGTTACTCTGTCTACTGAGCGGTTGTCCCCCCTCAATGGAGACTCTGCTATACTTCTGCTTGGCTTTAAGGCAGAGGCTTTATCCCTAGTATACCTATTCTCCTCCATATCCCCTCTTCTTTGTCTTCATTTATCTGTGCGGAACCCTGATTGACGGATACCCAGGATGTGATTGGCCTCCAGGTTATGCGGAATTTGCAGATAGGCTGCTCTATCTAAATGTTCTGCAGAAAGGGGTTTGTTGTGATGGGATGACCGTTTGTTGGATTGGAGTGGTATAGTGGGGCTTTTTGATGAGCGGAGCACCCAGGCTTCCTTGAGGCTGGTGAGGACTGTGCTGGAGGTAAAGGCGGCATTGATATATCTTCCTGAATAAAGAGAAACTCTGTGGAATGCAAATTTGATAAGACTGAGATCATGGTCCTTGGCACCCCCTCTCCTATGTGGTCACATCTCATGTTGCCTCTGTCTCTTCTGTTGTGCTCACCCAATCCACAGCTAGAAACCTAGGATTCAATGTAGATGACCAACTCTTCCTATCAACTAAAACTAATAACATTGCCTCATCTTACTTTTTGTCATTTCAGAGTGCCTTGTCAGATCCATTCGCCCTCCCACTGCTGGCACCGCACCTGTGGAATCTCGGTTAGATTATTGCAACTCAATTTATCTTGGTCTCCCTCCTACAAAATCCATCATCTAAACTAATCCAGAATGCAGCAGTCCGACTGATCACAGATATCAGTAGACATCATCAAGTCACACCACACCAACTCTTCTCTCCCTCCACTGACTCCCCATCCACTCGATAATTCTCATGAACACCTTTGGTTTGGCTCACAGTTGCTTCTATCAACATTCGTGGCATCCATTTCTAAAGATTGTACCCCATCCTAATCCCTCCACTCAGCTTCTGCTTTTTCTGGTGCCTTGACTGGTGGGCAACCTTTTGCTGTGCTTGCGGTCCAAGAGTGAAACTAGCATTCACTTCACCTTCATTTTCTTTCTCATCTGTTTTTCCACCACATCTCAAAACCTATATCTTCACCTGTGCGTTCGAGTCTTTCCCCACTCTCTCTCTATCAGAGAACTAGACTCAGCACCAAGAGACCTGCCAGTACACATGCGCTATACACGTTCCAATGGTGTAACACAACATTCTTCTAGGGCTGCTTTAGTAGCTGGACATTTTTATTATTGAATTGACACTGCCTCAGGCTTACTGTTCGCTCCATAGTGTATCCATCAGCTATGTGTATCAATCAGCTATGTGAATCAATCAGCTATCTCCTGCTGTTCTAATATGGTGGATGGACAAGCGATCGGACAGCAGCCACTATTTTTCTGTATGTTTTGATTCAAATGTCCCTCTCAGGCACTTTATTCTATTTTATGGGTTTTTAACATGGTTTGCTCTCATAATGCAGTGGATAAACACTCATGTCTTAACATTGCAAACCTTGACATCAACATCAGTCATGCTTTTGTGTCTGATCTCCTTTAGACAGCTCTTAGATTTAGCTGGCCTCTGTCTTTCTCCCTACGCAATATGTTTTCCATTTTAGCCGCCAACTAAGGGCAATTCCAGGTGTGCAGAGCATCAGGCCTTTCCAGAACTCCTGAGTTGTGTGTTGTACTATACATAAAGCAATGTCAGCATCAAGCCAGGCATCTGGGGAGTTCTTCTTCCCAGCCTTTTTATTTCTTTTGAAATAATGTCCTACCTCACCTTGGCTAAATGGGTTTGTTAGGTTGTTTGTTAAACAAGTGTCGATTTTTCTATTTTGTGGCCTATTCCTCTAGAGGGGAAATAGCTTTTAAAGTCCGTTCGTATAGCGACTGTTTGGAAATATGGAGATGTCTTATAAGATGACATTAGGCCAGATATGCATATATAATGAAGGTTGGCCAGGTGGTCTTGGTTTCTTCAATTCTCAGCATGCAACGATTCTCCTCTCAGTCTCTTCGTCAGGAGGGTCTTGCATTTGTATTTCCATTGTGTAATGGCTTGAGGCTCAGTCTCTTCCTCAGAGGGATGTGGGAAATCGGTCTTCCCTTCGAAGTGTGCAAAGATTCTTCAATAAGCCTCTTTCTCAGAAGAGTCAGGGAAGAAAGGCGTCAATTCCCACTGCGCAATGATTCTCCACCCAGTCTCTTTCTAAGAAGGATCTGGATGTGCAAAGTGTCTCCAAGCAGTCACTTTCCTAGTAGAATCTGGGGGATGGATTTGAATTCCCAGTGTCGACTGGATTCCCTGATCAGTCTGTTTCCCAGGAGAATCTGGGGACTTGACATAAATTCTCAGTGTGCATTGATTCTCTATCCAGTCTTTTTCTCAAAGAGATCTGTGAACATAGACTTCAATTTTCAGTGCACAATGATTCTCCACACAGTCTCTTCCACAGAGAAATATAGGTGGGAATATTTCTCCAGGCAGAATCTTTCCCAGCAGGACCTGAGACCATGGATTAGAATTCTCAGTGCACAATGATTCTCCACACCGTCTCTCTTACAGAGGAATCTGGGTGTGCAATGTTTCTCCAGGCAGAAATGTTCCCAGCAGGACCTGGGACCGTGGATTTGGATTCTCAGTGTGCAATGATTCGCCACACAGTCTCTTTCACAGAGGAATCTAGGTGTGCAATGTTTCTCCAGGCAGCCTATTTCCCAGCAGGGCCTGGGACCGTGGATTTAAATTCTTAGGGTGCAATGATTCTCCACACAGTCTCTTTCTAAGAAGGGTCCAGGTGTGCAAAGTGTCTCCAAGCATTCACTTTCCTAGCAGAATCTGGGGGATGGAATTGAATTCCCAGTGTCAAGGGATTCTCTGAGCAGTCTGCTTCCCAGCAGAATCTGGGAACTTGACTTCAATTCCCAGTGTACATTGATTCTCTATCCAGTCTCTTTCTGAAAGAGATCTGTGAACACAGACTTCAATTTTCAGCAGGCAATTTTATTTATTTATTTATTTGTTTATTTATTGCATTTGTTGAGTGCACTAAACCCGCAGGCATCAAGGCGCTGGTCAAGTAAGGTCATGAAGGATACTTACGGTACAAAGTAAATGGTAGCAAGCAGAAAACCAGGTGGTATTACAAAGAACTGCAGATGTTTTATAGGGGTACATCGTGCCTTAGGTTTGGAATTCTATCAAGACACTTTTTGCAGGTGATTATGGCCAAATGTTAGATACCATAGTTTACTAGGTCCAATGTTGGCTCAGAGTGGTAGGTTTGTGGAGAAGAGGAATGGTTTGTGCTGTTTTAAGAACACCCAGTAAGATAGTTCGGCTCTTGGGGATGAGGTAGAGCGTTTCAGTTCTTGGTGGCAATGACCAGGAAGCTAGTCCCACCAGATCTGGCTCACCTGAATCTTGGGATAGTGAGTAGGTGAGAGTGAAAGGATTGGGTGGGTCTGGAGGAGTGTGCTTTGCGAACATTAGGAGCGAGGTGTACATGACGTCTTAGAGAGGCATTTGTGCGTACTAGCTAGCAATTTGAAGGTAAACCGCTTCCAAATGGGTAGCCAGTGAGCTCTTCTGGCAGCTGAGATGTGTTTACACTTAGAAATGTTATGTGCTGATCTAAGCGCATTGTTTTGAATAAATGCAGTTTATTGATGTTGCACGCAGAGGTCGCTGCAAATGGGGCATTGCAGTAGACTAATCTTGATCCTATGAGTGCTCTGGCAATAGTGATGCAACTTTCAGAGGAAAGGAAAGGTCTGCATGCATTCAGTAGTTTGGAGGTGTGGCTTTCAGGGGAGGCATTGACCTGCCTTGAAAGAGACAGGGTGGCGTCGAGGTAGACGCCCATATTTTTGACATTGCTGGACACTGGTAGCGAGGTCATGGTGATGCCATCAATGATGAAAGATGTGTACTGTTGATTTAGCTTACTCAGAGAGGTGTGCGATCCAACTATTAGAATTTCTGTCTTTTCATCATTGAGGCAAAGAGTGTTGGATGTCATCCATGCCTGGATGTTATGGTAGACTGAGACTAAGTTGTGGGAATCTGTGGCATAGTTCCCAGGAAGGGGGAGAAGAATCTGCGTGTCATCCACATAGTTTCCTGTAAGATATTCCTTTGTCATCAAGCAGGTCGAAACAAAGGGGTTGCATATGTGAATATGTTATATAGAGTCGGGGAGACAAAACTTGTGGTACCCTGCAAATGACAGGGGCTGCAGCGTTAGCAGAGAATATTCTCATGATTCTCTCGGATATGAAGGACGAGATCAGGCTGTAGTGTCAGGCGCAAAGTGGGCTGCTGAGGATAGGTGACTGCATAATATTTGGTGGTCCACAACGTCAAAGGCTGGCGACAGATCCAGCAATAGGAGGAGGGCTAGATTACCGTTGTCTTTAAACTCATCCAGCGGAATTTTTAGATCTAGCAGCGCGGTTTCCGGTCCCACAGACAGGGCGAAAGAGCGATTGGAACAGGACCAGGAGGTCATTGGATTCTGTAGGTAGGCAGGGCAGTCAAGGATTTTTGGGAGGAAGGGAACAGTGGTGATGGGGTGGAAGTTGGTGGAAATGTTGGGGCCAAGGGTCGTCCATGAGGCTTTTAGGAATTGAGCAGGGCAGATGTCGGTTATAGTTGAAAGTATCTAAAACAAAAGAATCAAATGCCTTTTCTTCGACACCAAAAGTGCTGAAAAAAAAGTTTCAAATCCTTTTTTTAATTTTTATGTGGGGGTACCCCCCAACCCCCTGTTTTCGTTTGTAAAAAAACTTTTTTTTGCACACTAAACTAAAAAATATATAAATAATTAAATATAAAAGCATTTAAAACTTTTTTTTTCGATCCTTTTGGTTTCGAAAAAAATGGCATTCGATCCTTTTTTTTTTAATCCTTTGAACGGACACCCAGATGTCACCCTGGCAGCGGGAGGGTTTGAGGCCTTTAATGATTGTTTCAGATATAGGCTAGCATCTGAATGTGGGGTCGTTTTTTGTGATTGCATGGGAGTCCATGGAAGAGGCCTCAAGAGCTGTGATGCGCAAGAATGCTTTTTTGCTTAGATCTTTTTTTGGAGCATGTCAATTTTAATAGTCAGGCATTTTGGAGGGTTTATCAGCACCCACGGCATCTGCAAACCACGAGGACCTCGGCCCCTCCAAAATGGCCGCGTACGCTGCCATAGCAATACCATCAACAACAGAGATGGCCGCCGCATCATCACCGCCGCGGCCCGAGCATCCAATAGGCCCGTGGAGCCTACCAGCCCCTCCCCTACTGCTTTAAAAGTAGGTGGAGGCGACCGACAGGCGAAGCCACAGGGCGAAGGCCCAGGGAAAAGGCCACATCCAGAGCTCTCGTCTGCTCTGCTGCGAGAGAAGGATCAGCTGCTGCCCCGAGGATCCCCCCCACCAGCATCCGAAATCGCACCGAAGTGCATCCGCTCCTACAGCCGTGGATCAGCACCCACGGCATTTGCAAACCACGAGGAGCACGGTCCCTCCAAAATGGCCGCCTACGCTGCCATAGCAACCACCATCAACAACAGAGATGGCCGCCGCATCATCAACGCCGCGGCCCGAGCATCCAATAGACCCGTGGAGCCTACCAGCCCCTCCCCTACTGCTTTGAAAGTAGGTGGAGGCGACCGACAGGTGAGGGCACAGGGCGAAGGCCCAGGGAAAAGGCCACATCCAGAGCTCTCATCTGCTCTCTGCTGCTCGAAGGTGCGGATACCGACCAAAGGTAAGACCCCCCCCTTTAATTGGTCCCCCGCACCGCTAATAAGCAGGCTATCACGCCTACGAGCCCGCACAGCAGCCCCGCCCGCCTGCATGGTCCCCCTTTCCTATCTCTGCAGAAACGACCGCCTCTGCACGAGGATATCTCTCCCTTCAGCCGCACTGCATGTCCCAATCACCCTCTGGTCACCGCCCCGGTACTGCCAGCCTGTCCTCTCTGCTGTGCACGCAATGCAATACAGGCATCAACCATGCCCCCCTGCAGGTCGCCGGTTTTCAGAAGCAACCCCCATCACGAAACCCACTACCCCCATCCGGGCCAAAACTGTACCTGCTGCCATCAAGACCACCGCTGCTGTATCCACCGGTGCCATTTGCGATATGAACGCAAAGCACGCCTCATGTACTGCCTCCATTGAATGTAACTCGAGGCGTGATGCATACACCAACACACTTGTTATGTATGCTACAGCCATGGCCACTGATGCTACTGTGATTCCACTTGCTATGTGTGATTTAGGTGCGCCCAGCACTGCCTCTGCTGCTGCCACTGTTGCTACTGTGATGTGTGATGTAGGTGCGCCCAGCACGGCCTCTGCTGCCGCCACTGTTACCACTGTGATTCCACTTGCTATGTGTGATTTAGGTGCGCCCAGCACTGCCTCTGCTGCTGCCACTGTTGCTACTGTGATGTGTGATTTAGGTGCGCCCAGCACGGCCTCTGCTTCCGCCACTGTTACCACTGTGATTCCACTTGCTATGTGTGATTTAGGTGCGCCCAGCACTGCCTCTGCTGCTGCCACTGTTACCACTGTGATTCCACTTGCTATGTGTGCTTTAGGTGCGCCCAGCACTGTCTCTACTGCTGCCACTGACGATATTGGTGAACCACGTGGTATGTGCGCCCCCACCACTGCTAGCGAATCGCCCCTAAGCAAACCATCAATACTCAAATGCGCCCTCATCAATGCGCGCTCCCTCCCGGCACACGCCCTAGATATCCACGACCTCATATGCAACTCCAACCTTGATCTACTATTTATCTGCGAAACATGGCTCCATGAAGCCGCAGGCCCTGCTCTAGCCGATGGTTATACAATTTTCAGGCAAGACCGCAATACACAAAAAGGAGGGGGGGTCGCATTGATAGCCAAACAATCCATCCCTATCAGAAAGATACAAGGAGACCCCTCACACAGTTGTGACTACATGCTCGTCAAAATCAACCCCTCACCTAGCTGCACCATCACCGCCCACCTCACATACCGCCCACCAGGTCCTGCGGGAGAATTCCAAGAAGCGCTCTTACACACCATCAGCAACAACCTCAAGAAAACCACCATGTCCATCCTCCTTGGTGACATGAACCTCGGGCTCAATGACCCCTCAGACAGGAATGCCACCTCGTTCAACAACGCCCTCACAACACTTGGATTCAAACAAGAAGTGTTAAAACCAACACACAACAAAGGCCGCATACTGGATTGGATCACCCAACACAACTGTCAGATATCGACGCCCATCATTGACCCCATTCCCTGGTCGGACCACTCCATCATCCACTTCAATATCAACTATTCTAGAACTCCACCCACCGCTCACCAAGCTCTGCTGCCCGCCCTCACGAGGAGCACCAAGCAACTAACCAAGGAAAGACTATGGGCCTCATTATGACCCAGGCGGTAAGGGGTTTACGGCGCCGTAAACAGCGCCGACCCTTACCGCCTGAGTACGAGGTCCCTTAGCGCCATGGCGAATTTAACACCTGCTTTTAGCAGGTGTTAAAATCCATGGCGCTAAGGGACCATGGAGTTCATTACGCCACCGTAATTTACGGTGGCGTAATTAACGCCTTCCCCACTCCCATTATGCCCTATGGGGCAAAAATGGGAATGGGGAAGGGTAAATGGGGATTGGGGACTTACCGCCCCGCCAAGGTCCGAATGGGGCGGTAAGTCCGCCAACCACCATGGCGTAAACGTAGTTTACACCATGGTGGTAAAGTCACGGCCCAGGCGGTAACTTACCGCCTGGGTCGTGATGAGGCCCTATTTCCCCACCTCCTGGTTCCCGAACTCAAACACCCTTTCACCAACAACCCAGACACTCTCGCAGAAACCTACAACGCCATTATCACCAAGGCCATAGATACCATTGCTCCCTTGGCACTTAGGAAAGCTAAACCCACCAAAAAAACTAACTCTTGGTTCACTCAGGATCTCCTGAAACTACGCTCACAAAAACGACTAGCTCTCAAAGCCTGGCAAACGAACCCCACTGACATCACTAAACAAGCCTTTAAAGACGCCGCCAAACAATACAAATCCACCATCATTGCTGCCAAAGCCAACTCCTTCAATACCAGGATCGCCAACGCTAAATCCGGATCCAGAGAAATCTTCGCTATCTTCAGAGAATTGGAGTCCCCATCTCCCCCCCCTAACCCCTTGAAAAAAGACAAAGAATGGTGCAATGACATCCAAGAAGCCATGCTCAACAAACTGAATACTCTGCAAGATAAAATCATCACTCACCAAAAAGCCTTATCGCAACAACTATCCAACCTACACCAGAACACCGCCCCTTCCGGAATCCCAGCCTTCTCGTTCCAGGAGATGACAGAAGAGGAAGTCCGAACCATACTCAACGCCATCAAACCCTCCAACTGTAAAGGCGACTCATGTCCAGCCCAGCTCATCAAGGATAGCGCACCTTCACTAGTACCGTTCTTCACAGCCTTCATCAATGCTTCGTTCAGATCCAACCAAGTGCCATCCTGCCTCAAAGAAGCTTGGGTCCGCCCATTACTGAAAAAACCTACACTAGACCCCAAGGTACCAGGGAACTACAGGCCCATCACAACAGTTCCATTCCTTCTCAAAATCCTGGATAAAGCTGCATACATCCAAGTTCAAAACTACCTAGAAACGCATCACCTACTTGGCCTCCGGCAATCTGGCTTCCGGCCAAACCATGGCACAGAAACAGCACTACTGGACCTCAAGAACCAAATCGATGACCTAAGAGACGTAGGCAAACCAGCTCTCCTACTTCTACTAGACCTTTCGGCGGCATTCGACCTGGTCAATCATGACACCCTCTGCCACCACCTCTCTACAGCGGGCAACTTCTCACCAGAAGCCACCGCCTGGATAGCATCCTTCCTTAAGGGCAGAGAAATGAAAGTCTTCTCGGACACAGCCTGCGCCCAGTCACATCTTATTAAATGCGGTGTCCCGCAGGGATCCTGCATATCTCCTACTCTGTACAACCTTTTCACAAGGGCACTATTTAAATACCTCGATGCAATGGGCATCACATACACAAACTACGCGGATGACACACAAGTCCTCATCCCTCTCACCGGAGACTATGAAGCCGACCAAAAAACCCTCATCTCCATCTACACCACCATCCAAACCTGGATGGCTGAGAATTGGCTCTGCCTCAACAGCGAAAAAACAGAGTTACTCATCATCGGATCACCTGCCACAATCAATAAAATGGGGCCCCAATATGACTCCTTCATCATCGACAACTGCTGCATCTCGGTCTCCAAAATAATCAAAACCCTTGGAGTCTACCTGGACTCCAACCTCACCATGGACAGACAGGTCAACGCAATCTCTTCAGCAGCAGCCTACCACTCAAAACTTATCACCGCAGCAAGGCCCTTCCTTTCGCAGGAAAACTCCCTCACCATCGCAAGAGCTATCATAGGATCCCGCCTAGACTACTGCAATGCACTCCTACTAGGCACTTCAGCCAAAAACATTAAAAAACTTCAAACGGTGCAGAACAATGCCCTCAGAGCAGCAACAGGAATCTCGAAAAGAGACCACATTTCAGCCACCAGAAAATCCGTCCACTGGCTTCCAGTTAAGGAACGAATCCTTTTCAAATCACTGGCACTCACCCACAAATGCCGACAGGACACAGCACCACGCTACCTTGCGCAGAGATTCTCTGATCCCCCCTCCAACAGACCAACTAGATCTAGCCACACCAACCGCCTAGCAATTCCAAAAAGCCTCAGAAGCAGAGCAGGTGGCACTAGCTTCCCAGTCCTCGCCGCCACCAACTGGAACTTATTACCCGCCGAGATTAGAGGTATCAAATCCCACCTGTGTTTCAGGAAAGCAATAAAAACGATGCTGTTTGAATAAACCCCTCTTGGGCCCTGTCAACTGTACAACCGATGTAATGTCAAACGTCCTTTTTTCCCAGGCTAGGGGTAGATACGATCTTGATGTAACCTCCTCTATCTACCCCTCCTTGCACTGAAACTAAGTCATTATCTTGCAACAGCGCCCCGATGACTCTGGGCTGTGTGGCGCTTTACAAATGTAAAAAATAAAAAATAAAAAAAATAAATAAAATAGTGAAATGTTCAAATACAAAAGGATCAAATGCAATAGTTTCGAATCAAAAGGACCGAAAAAAAAATTCTAATGCAGGTTTTTTTTGGTTTTTTTGGGCGGGTCCCAACCAAAACCCCTGTTTTTTGGGGAAAAACGAGTTTTTTTTCCTATACGAAGGCAAAAAAAAAATCATTTAAAAAAGGCATTTGATTTTTTTTCGGTCCTTTTGATTCGAAAATATTGCAGTTCGAAACAATGTATTCGACCCTTTGACTGGACACCATTTTGGATATTAGCGCACCATGTGCTATCCTGCTTGCAGTTAGTGGGATGTGACACACAGGATTCTAGTTTATTCATGATGGTGAATAACACTCTGGTGCTGGATTTCGCATTCTCTATTCTAGCGTTATAGGTAGATTATTTTGCTTGGAGAATTGCCTTTTTTATAGGTCGTTGCTGCTATGGAGAAGTAGGCTTTCTTAGGCTCAGTAGGAGAGTGTTTCCATTTGGATTTTCCCTGATGCTTAAGTAGGCGGAGGGCTCTAAGATCTGGTGAGAACCAAGCGTTAAGGTGCACGGCTGCTTTGGCTTTACGCTGGGTGAGTGGAGCCAGCATCTTGATGGCCTGGCTGAGTCTAAGGTTAAGCGATCTACCAGGGAAGCTGGGTCGCTGAGGATAGTAGCAGGAGTGACTAGGTGGCAGTGGTATGATGACAGCTAGGGAGATGTTTTTGATGATTCTCCACACAGTCTCTTTCACAGACGAATCTAGGTGTGCAATGTTTCTCCAGACAGTCTTTTCTTAGCATGATCTGGGAACAGGAACTTCAGTTCCCAATGTGGAATGCTTCTACTCTCAGTCTATTCCTCCAAAGAATCTAGAAACTTGTACTTTAGTTTCCAGCGTGCAATAGTATCTGCTTGGTCTCTTTCTCAAAACATTCGGGGAATTTGGATTCCAGCTCCCAAAATGCAGTGTTCCTCTACTCAGCCTCTTCTTCAGAGGAGTCTGAAAGGTCGAACTTCTGTTCGCAGAATACAATGAGTTCCCTCAGCCCAAACCATGCAGTAGTCTGGAAACTCAGATATAGTTTCCCAGAATGATCTGAGAAACTGGACTTCTGTTCCCAGAATACAATGTTTCCTCACTCAGCCCCCTGAGAGAGGTTTGGAAACTAGTCTTAATTTTCCAGAATTAAATGACTCTCCACTCAACCGCTTTCAAAGAAGGATCTGGGAATCATAAGTGCTCTTCTATACCTGCTTTGTCTCATTCTCCCTGTCCTCATGTCTTCTTGGCTGGTATTCACACACCTCAGCACTGTGAATGCACTGCATCTTTGTCTTACCACAAGATATTCTGCTGGGTCCGGTATGAGTGTTTTTTTATGCCCTCAATGCTATTTTCTGTTTCTGCATCTGTGTCTGTCAAGGGCAACTTCTCCCTCTTCATTATTTCCCTACCTTTGTTTCCCCTCATTGGTGCAGCGAGAACCATCACATGACAAGGATCCCCGTACAGAGCAAAGTCACCAGAATCAGTAGCGGATGACACGGTCTGATCAAATAGGTGGTACCTACATCAAATCTCCATCCTAATTTCTAGGTACTTATAAACACACCACTCCAGTGGACACCGACCACAGACATGGCTTCCTGCACACATTACAATGCAGCAATGACTACGAAAAATTCTGTCTCAGTGGTGTAGAGGAGCAGCTGCATGCCTCTGCAGGAAATTGCCCCCCTACCTCCCATATGTTGGCAGCCTGAGATTGTGCCATTTTTGACACCAGCAGTTGTGCCAATACCGCACCTATGCTCGAAAGAAGATACCCATTGAAACAACCCTATTGAATGTATCCCTGAAGGGATGACAATTTGCGGGAGGAACTCCCTGAAGGAATATAAAAAGAGCAAAGTAAGAAGCCTGTGACATCATAAGAGAGTATGAACGACGTCTCAGGATACTGGCTGAAGAGGATGTATGGATCTTACAAAAGCTAATGACGAAGTAAAGAATCAAGAGAACTTTTAAATACGAAAAAGATTACATGAACACAAAGTGCTGCAAAGAATCAACCATTCAATAATTGTGCAGATGCTGAAACTCAAGTAGACTTAGTTATCATAGAAGATGGCTGTATGTAGTGAATAGAATGCAGGCGAAATCTCCATTGTAAAGGAGCTGGACATCGGTATCATGAATCTTTTGTAAACCACGACCCATGAAGAGGAAAGCAACAATAAGCTGAATTGTGGCATTGCATGGCAAGGTTGTTTGGCCTGAAGTCAAGACGAAAGCAGCCAAGGTCAGCTATCTATAATGTAAAGTAGTGAGCATGCAAGGATGAATCATCTCTTGTTAAGGTGCAAAGAAAGAACATCCAGATTGCCGAGTTTAATTCATTTAAGACATTTAAAACCTGTGAAATTGACCAAATCATGGTCTCCTGTCATGTGAGCCAAGGATGATAATAGAGTTCAACTTGGAGTCCTAGAACACAATAGTGAGTGCCCGCACTTCCATGTATTCTCAGCGGCAAGGATACTTTGCAAGGCCAAGTTCAAAGACAATATTCATGGCAGAAAAAGTGGGTGATGAGAGATGCTGGGCTAATTGTGTAGGGAGTAGAGTCATGCCCCATCTCCTTGTACTTGGGTCTGGGCTTACGTGTTGCTAAGTGAACCGAATGTTCCAGACATGGCACAAGTGTGCCAACCAATTGTAGTGGTTCAAATAACGAAGGACCTTATTGTTTAAAAACCAATAAGAAACCATTTATCTAATGTTCCTGAAGATGACATGATTTAGAGGTAGGCATATATTGTCCACCTGACAGTGGGCAGCCAATCATGATCCCAGTTCCTATAGATGTGTACTTAGATGTTCCCCTTAACCCTGGCCAGATCCCCAGTAGGTTTTTCATTATTTGCCACGTAGTATGACGTCACCTCTGATGCATTTTTAATATATAACCATGTTTTTATGGAAAGATCGCTGAGAGAAATCGAGCGTAGGTCCGTTGATGTTCAATGTAACTCCCTGTTTTAGATAATTGTTAATAAAACAGTAGTTTGTCATCTTCCTAAATTGGTTCGGTTATTTAGACTCAGAGTTATTCTGTGTGAACCCATCCATTACATGCACGTTTCTAAAGGGCCATAAGCTCACAGGGTCACATAATTGTTCCGCCTACTGGCACCAGACTAAGCCTCAACACATCTGCCAGGAGTATGCAGCGAAGACCTCTGACAAATTCAGGCCAGCTAGACACATGCCTGACTCATGGGTTGCTTATACCAGAGTCCAGCCAGGCCCCCTAAGCCTTATCGTGGCCAAATGCGAACATGCATACTAAACCTACTCTGTGATTTCCCACATTTTGGACTTCAGTTCCCGGAGGCCTTTCCCACCACCAGCACATTGAGACTATGATAATAGTAAAAGTTGCTATATAAATGACAACTACAATATGTTATGCTAAAGGTTCTTATACCACGCACTGTTGACACCTGTATGGTTTCGTGCTGCTCTATACAACACAATACAATACAATACAATACAATACAAAATAATGGAAGAAAGACTCTCATAGTTGAACGTTATTCACAGGCTCAGAGGGCACTTTACTAAAGAACACATCCTCAGGTTTGTGGACTCTGGAGCGTTTTGATCTTCATTTTGTATAGCTTTTTTGACAGCATTGCATTTTCAGAATAAAATACAGACTTTGCTAGGTACATTAGATTATATTAATGGCATAGAAGAAACTTTTGCTCCTCTGCCTTGTATCATATGTACTGACATCCACCCTGCTTAGTTGTTTTTCCTGTCTTGTTCTTGATTTTAGCCTACGGTGGTGCTACTTTTCAGTTTTGGGGCATATGGTGTTGCATATGCCACCTCTGCACAAATCATTGCTTACAGAAAAAGAGAGAAGAGAAAAAGTGGGTTTGAGAAGTAGAATATTTGGGTAGCATACTGAAGTAAACACCAAATCTGAACATGAAGGTGTGAGGAAGTCTTCATTGATTTCAGAGCTACAGGCTTCAGCCATTCCTCCTCACCAGCAGTTTCCAACCTCTTCATTTAAAACACAACATTCTTTGAGCTCTTGGCAATTCTGAAACTCTCTGTGACATCAAAAGGTGATGTAGGAGAATGACCCTCTAACTATATACACTATATAACATACTTCCCTCATTTCAAAGCAGCAGAGGAGAAGGAATGAAACTTAAGAGCTGTGTGCATAACATAGCAAATAATATAACAACAAAGCAAAACAGTTATTAAACAACTTCCACAATTACAGCTGTGCTTGTTTCTGAAGTTTTGATATTTTGGCATTGGCAACACGCTCCTTGTTCAACACTTCGCCTCCTTCCAACATAACCGCATTGCCATAATCCTTCCACATGGTTCTTTTCCCAGAAAACCTGGAATCAACCTTTCTACTCCACCTCGAAAGTCTAATCCTTACTTCATCACCTCTCCTGAACCTCACCAACTGACATCCTTTCTTCAAATAAAAACCCTCCTGAGATTTCTCTCCACCCAATCCTATTCTCTCATGAATCACATCCACATACAGATCCACCAATTTGGAGTGACCTGTCCATCCTGGTACCAACAAGGTGTTTGGCCTATGCCCCCTCATTAATTGAAATGGAGAGACATAACTCACCCGATGAGGTGTGCACCTGAAATGGAATACTCTGCAAAGTAATTAATTCTGCCAGTCACCACTAGATCACACCGACAGGTGGATGCCATCCATAACCGTTCTGTTAAAGCATTCAGCACACCTATTGCTCTGCGGATGATACAAGAATGTCTGCTTATGCTTGACACCATTCTCTTCAAGCCAATTCTTATTCTCTCTCGATACTAATTGGGGTTCATTGTCAATGACCAAGCAGGTAGGCCAACCCTCTCTCCAAAATATACCCTCCTAAAACTGTATTACCTTCTTAGATGTGATAACCTTAGTCACTCCTGCTTCTGACCACCTACTGAGAAAATCCATAACTGTAATGATATAACAGTCTCTACTCCGTCGAAAATGTAACGGGCCAAGTAAATCAATAGCAATGGAATCCCATATAACTTTAGGACCATCTGGTACCACCATGGTTGGGGTCTTTATTACTAACACTTTGTTCCAGTCCTTACATTCCACACACTCATTGATTCTCGTTTCAACAAATGTATCCATGCCAGGCCGCCAAAAGTCCATCCTGCACACTCCGATATTGGCATTGTGATCAATGTCAACTACCTTTTCTTGCATCTCCAATGGGACTAGCAATCTGTGACCCATACATACCAGACCATCTGAACCACTCATTTCTTCCCTCACCTTAGTGAACTGCTCGAACTGATAACTCAAATCTTTGATCACTTTCCAGACTCCATGTGGCTTCTATCAACCCTTTAACCTTTCGATATAGCTCATCCTTGCTACACACCTCACGCCAGTCTTTCTCATTCAATGGCTCTTCCACCACAAATATATCTTGAATTCCTTCATCAGAAAGGAAATCAAATTGATCATTTTCCAAATGGGGTTCCTGGCCAATGCATCCGCCACCACATTATCCTTCCCATTGTATGGTCAACCATACATTCCAAACCCTGCAATCTTGCTATCCACTTGGAAATTTGTCTCAAAACTCCATCGAGTCCTTTCATGTTCAAAATGGCAACCAAAGGTTTGTGATCCATTCTCACAGTGAACCCTCTCCCATATAGAAAAACTTTGAACTTGATTATCGCCCACAACACAGCAAAGGCCTCCAGCTCTATCACAGAATATTGCTTTTTTACCTCCTTGAAACCCTGCAAGATGGGAGCCTTTGTAATGCCCTCTTTCGTCCCTCTCTAACGCCTCTTAACACCTTATGTCCCATTCAAATATCACTCCTTTTCTGGTCAGCTACCTCATGCTCACCGTTTTTCTGGCAAGATGTTTAACAAATTTGGCATACTATTCAATCATCCCCAAGAAACATGACCCTTCTGCTTTGTTCCTGGGTGAGCGTATTTTCAATATGGCTCACACAGTGCTCAGTTTGGGTCGAACACCATCCCCAGGCAAGCTGTACCCCAAATAGTCTACCTGTGAAGCCCCAAGTTTACATTTCACGAGGGTCAGAGTCATCACAGCTTCTTCCAATTTCTTCAGCACTCCTTGTAACCTATTGTCATTTTCACATCTATCCTTTCCCCAGACCAAAATATGACCTTGGTAAAATTTCACACTAGCCATACCTACTAAGATGTTGTGCATTACTCCTTGGAAGACACTAGCTGCTGAAATCAAACCAAATTGCATTCTGACACTTTTAAACAGTCCAACATGTGTAATGAAGGTAAGGTCGGCATGAGAGGCAGGACACATCCGAATTTAATATGCAGATTTTAGATCCAATAAAGAGAAACCTTTGGCCCCACCCAAATCTGCGATCATCTTGTTGATCTTGGGCAAAGGGAATCTCTCTATCACAAAGCTCTTATTTACTTGTTTGAGATCAATGCATAACCTTATGGATCCATTGGGATTCTTAACAACCACCATGGGACTAACCCATTCTGATGCCTCGGCCCTCTCAATGACACCTTGCATCAATAGTCTCTCAATCTCCACCTTTACCTCCATCTTGCATGCTATGGGAACAGGCCTAAGCTTGGAAATAAACGGCACGGCATCCGTTCTGAGCCTGATTTTGTGAATAATCCCTTATAGATACCTAACATCTGGTCTGAAAACCTCATCCTCACATAACTCGCCATACTCTTTTTTAACACACTCTGATGAGCTCAAAATGACTGTGTTACACCCATTATGGACCTGCTCCTGGCTATTGGGATCTAGCTTCATTTTGACTGAGGCCTGGTAGCTCCATGACAACAAATATCCCCGCACACTGGTCACATATATCTTGCTGGCTGTGACCTAATTCTTAAACGATAATGTGGCATCCAACTCACTAAGTGATATTATTTTCCCCATATGCATTGGCTTTCACCTCGGCCTCCATCCAGGGTGTAGTCAGCACCACTGTCGACCAGCATCTCAATGGATATGCTATTTACTCCAATTAATGTCTTGGTTTTTTTAATCTCCACCTCACATACAACATTCACTACTTGTATAAAACCCAATCCATCATGCACATCATCGCAATCATCAACATCATCTTCAATCATTCCTACATTCCCACTCCAAAAACTACAACATTTGGAACAGTTTCCCATTTTTCCACATCGCCTACATTCAACAAATTGCGCAGTACATTATCTCTCACTCGCAAAATTATCAGAATTGCCACATCTATAGCAGCCCCTAAATGATAGTCTTTCATGGCCACCGATCACTTTGCTTCTGTTGTTTGGGGAACCGCTTCCTCTCCCTCCTCCTCTGTATCTGTCTCTCCTCCTGTATCCCAAATCATTGGGTTTGTAATATGTCATCTCTGCTTTTGCTACAATTCTACTTCCTGGTTTGTCTCTCTTCACTACACTAGATTCAT
Organism: Ambystoma mexicanum; assembly: GCF_040938575.1. Taxonomy (NCBI): domain Eukaryota; kingdom Metazoa; phylum Chordata; class Amphibia; order Caudata; family Ambystomatidae; genus Ambystoma; species Ambystoma mexicanum. The sequence goes on along the minus strand of NC_090921.1, from coordinate 227,565,217 downwards.
CTTGCTCGAGTCCATTTTTGGGATTATCCAATCCCAACTTGTTTTCCTTTTACCAGTTCCTTGATGCATGAAGCTGTATGTTCCACATTCTTCACTATTTCTGTGGCTCTGTCAGGCTTGGGATTCTTTTCTTTCTTTATCATCCGCACACTTGATAGCCAATTGGTCCCTTAGTCATTCCTAATGGCAGCCAAACCGCCTAGGACCGTGACAAATTCTTCAATATTTTCCCCTTTGTGTTGATCTCTCGTGGCAAACCTATATCTTGCAATTATTATGTTTTATTTTACCTCTTAATGTTCATGTTTATGTTTATGAATTTATAATGCACTCCTGGTACCCGTGGGCTTAAGGGCGCAAAACATGAAAAAGTACATAACATGGACCTCAAAACAGACAACAAAGAGCTATGCATTACTAAAATGATGTGTGTGTGTCATGGAGCAGATGCAAGAAGACTAGCAGCAGAGTAGCGTCTTAAGTTTTTTCTTAAAAACTTCTGTGGATTCTGTCATTCTAATATCTGGAGGTAGCGTATTGCAGGCTGCTGGGGCTGCGAAGTTAAATGCGCCATTGCATGTTTTAGCAAGCTTGCATCGTGGAATGTGAAGAGCATTTGTGTTGTTAGATCTTAATGTTCTACTGGTTTGTTCCTTTTCAATTGATTCCATGAGATAAACTGGCATTTGGCCTTTCAAACATTTGTGAGTGATAAGAATCAACCTAAAGCGCACTCTAGCATATATAGGTAGCCAATGCAGGTTGCGTCTAGCATCAGATATCTGATCCCTGCGGCTCAAGCCCTTCACTGCTCTCACTTCTCCGTTTTGAACAACCTGGAGACGATGGAGATCACATTGGTATATATCAACCAGGAGGCTACAACCATAGTCCAGTTTGGAGTCAATAATGGCTCTGTCCATGACCTCTGCATTCTTCTCAAATATAAGAGGGTGGAGGTGCCATAGTAATTTGATAAAGCAGGACGAGGATGATACCAAACTATTAACCTGACTATTAGAATTTCTGTCTTTTCATCATTGAGGCAAAGAGTGTTGGATGTCATCCATGCCTGGATGTTATGGTAGACTGAGACTAAGTTGTGGGAATCTGTGGCATAGTTCCCAGTAAGGGGGAGAAGAATCTGCGTGTCATCCACATAGTTTCCTGTAAGATATTCCTTTGTCATCAAGCAGGTCGAAAAAAAGGGGTTGCATATGTGAATATGTTATATAGAGTCGGGGAGACAAACCTTGTGTTACCCTGCAAATGACAGGGGCTGCAGCGTTAGCAGAGAATATTCTCATGATTCTCTCGGATATGAAGGACGAGATCAGGCTGTAGTGTCAGGCGCAAAGTGGGCTGCTGAGGATAGGTGACTGCATAATATTTGGTGGTCCACAACGTCAAAGGCTAGCGACAGATCCAGCAATAGGAGGAGGGCTAGATTACCGTCTTCTTTAAACTCATCCAGCGGAATTTTTAGATCTAGCAGCGCGGTTTCCGGTCCCACAGACAGGGCGAAAGAGCGATTGGAACAGGACCAGGAGGTCATTGAATTCTGTAGGTAGGCAGTGCAGTCAAGGATTTTTGGGAGGAAGGGAACAGTGGTGATGGGGTGGAAGTTGGTGGAAATGTTGGGGCCAAGGGTCGTTTTTTTAGTAGGGGTAGGACCCATGCGTCCATGAGGCTTTTAGGAATTGAGCAGGGCAGATGTCGGTTATAGTTGAAAGTATCTAAAACAAAAAAAATCAAATGCCTTTTCTTCGACACCAAAAGTGCTGAAAAAAAGTTTCAAATCCTTTTTTTAATTTTTATGTGGGGGTACCCCCCAACCCCCCGTTTTCGTTTGTAAAAAAACTTTTTTTTGCACACTAAACTAAAAAATATATAAATAATTAAATATAAAAGCATTTGAAACTTTTTTTTTCGATCCTTTTGGTTTCGAAAAAAATGGCATTCGATCCTTTTTTTTGTTATCCTTTGAACGGACACCCAGATGTCACCCTGGCAGCGGGAGGGTTTGAGGCCTTTAATGATTGTTTCAGATATAGGCTAGCATCTGAATGTGGGGTCGTTTTTTGTGATTGCATGGGAGTCAATGGAAGAGGCGTCAAGAGCTGTGAATGCTTTTTTGCTTAGATCTTTTTTTGGAGCATGTCAATTTTAATAGTCAGGCATTTTGGAGGGTTTATAGTGAAAGGTTCAAATACAAAAGGATCAAATGCAATAGTTTCGAATCAAAAGGACCGAAAAAAAAATTCTAATGCAGCTTTTTTTTTGTTTTTTTTTGGGTGGGTCCCAACCAAAACCCCTGTTTTTTGGGGAAAAACGAGTTTTTTTTCCTATACGAAGGCAAAAAAAAAATCATTTAAAAAAGGCATTTCATTTTTTTTCGGTCCTTTTGATTCGAAAATATTGCAGTTCGAAACAATGTATTCGACCCTTTGACTGGACACCATTTTGGATATTAGCGCACCCTGTGCTATCCTGCTTGCAGTTAGTGGGATGTGACACACAGGATTCTAGTTTATTCATGATGGTGAATAACACTCTGGTGCTGGATTTCGCATTCTCTATTCTAGCGTTATAGGTAGATTATTTTGCTTGGAGAATTGCCTTTTTTATAGGTCGTTGCTGCTATGGATAAGTAGGCTTTCTTAGGCTCAGTAGGAGAGTGTTTCCATTTGGATTTTCCCTGATGCTTAAGTAGGCGGAGGGCTCTAAGATCTGGTGAGAACCAAGCGTTAAGGTGCACGGCTGCTTTGGCTTTACGCTGGGTGAGTGGAGCCAGCATCTTGATGGCCTGGCTGAGTCTAAGGTTAAGCGATCTACCAGGGAAGCTGGGTCGCTGAGGATAGTAGCAGGAGTGACTAGGTGGCAGTGGTATGATGACAGCTAGGGAGATGTTTTTGATGATTCTCCACACAGTCTCTTTCACAGACGAATCTAGGTGTGCAATGTTTCTCCAGACAGTCTTTTCTTAGCATGATCTGGGAACAGGAACTTCAGTTCCCAATGTGGAATGCTTCTACTCTCAGTCTATTCCTCCAAAGAATCTAGAAACTTGTACTTTAGTTTCCAGCGTGCAATACTATCTGCTTGGTCTCTTTCACAAAACATTCGGGGAATTTGGATTCCAGCTCCCAGAATGCAGTGTTCCTTTACTCAGCCTCTTCTTCAGAAGAGTCTGAAAGGTCGAACTTCTGTTCGCAGAATACAATGAGTTCCCTCAGCCCAAACTATGCAGTAGTCTGGAAACTCAGATATAGTTTCCCAGAATGATCTGAGAAACTGGACTTCTGTTCCCAGAATACAATGTTTCCTCACTCAGCCCCCTGGGAGAGGTTTGGAAACTAGTCTTCATTTTCCAGAATTAAATGACTCTCCACTCAACCGCTTTCGCAGAAGGATCTGGGAATCATAAGTGCTCTTCTATACCTGCTTTGTCTCATTCTCCCTGTCCTCATGTCTTCTTGGCTGGTATTCACACACCTCAGCACTGTGAATGCACTGCATCTTTGTCTTACCACAAGATATTCTGCTGGGTCCGGTATGAGTGGTTTTTTATGCCCTCAATGCTATTTTCTGTTTCTGCATCTGTGTCTGTCAAGGGCAACTTCTCCCTCTTCATTATTTCCCTACCTTTGTTTCCCCTCATTGGTGCAGCGAGAACCATCACATGACCAGGATCCCCGTACAGAGCAAAGTCACCAGAATCAGCAGCGGATGACACGGTCTGATCAAATAGGTGGTACCTACATCAAATCTCCATCCTAGTTTCTAGGTACTTATAAACACACCACTCCAGTGGACACCGACCACAGGCATGGCTTCCTGCACACATTACAATGCAGCAATGACTACGAAAAATTCTGTCTCAGTGGTGTAGAGGAGCAGCTGCATGCCTCTGCAGGAAATTGCCCCCCCCTACCTCCCATATGTTGGCAGCCTGAGATTGTGCCATTTTTGACACCAGCAGTTGTGCCAATACCGCACCTATGCTCGAAAGAAGATACCCATTGAAACAACCCTATTGAATGTATCCCTGAAGGGATGACAATTTGCGGGAGGAACTCCCTGAAGGAATATAAAAAGAGCAAAGTAAGAAGCCTGTGACATCATAAGAGAGTATGAACGACGTCTCAGGATACTGGCTGAAGAGGATGTATGGATCTTACAAAAGCTAATGACGAAATAAAGAATCAATAGAACTTTTAAATACGAAAAAGATTACATGAACACAAAGTGCTGCAAAGAATCAACCATTCAATAATTGTGCAGATGCTGAAACTCAAGTAGACTTAGTTATCATAGAAGATGGCTGTATGTAGTGAATAGAATGCAGGCGAAATCTCCATTGTAAAGGAGCTGGACATCGGTATCATGAATTTTTTGTAAACCACGACCCATGAAGAGGAAAGCAACAATAAGCTGAATTGTGGCGCTTCATGGCAAGGTTGTTTGGTCTGAAGTCAAGACTAAAGCAGCCAAGGTCAGCTATCTATAATGTAAAGTAGTGAGCATGCAAGGATGAATCATCTCTTGTTAAGGTGCAAAGAAAGAACATCCAGATTGCCGAGTTTAATTCATTTAGGACATTTAAAACCTGTGAAATTGACCAAATCATGGTCTCCTGTCATGTGAGCCAAGGATGATAATAGAGTTCAACTTGGAGTCCTAGAACACAATAGTGAGTGCCCGCACTTCCATGTATTCTCAGCGACAAGGATACTTTGCAAGGCCAAGTTCAAAGACAATCTTCATGGCAGAAAATGTGGGTGATGAGAGATGCTGGGCTAATTGTGTAGGGAGGTAGAGTCATGCCCCATCTCCTTGTACTTGGGTCTGGGCTTACGTGTTGCTAAGTGAACCGAATGTTCCAGACATGGCACAAGTGTGCCAACCAATTGTAGTGGTCCAAATAACGAAGGACCTTATTGTTTAAAAACCAATAAGAAACCATTTATCTAATGTTCCTGAAGATGACATGATTTAGAGGTAGGCATATATTGTCCACCTGACAGTGGGCAGCCAATCATGATCCCAGTTCCTATAGATGTGTACTTAGATATTCCCCTTAACCCTATCCCGATCCCCAGTAGGTTTTTCATTATTTGCCACGTAGTGGGCAGCCAATCATAATCCCAGTTCCTATAGATGTGTACTTAGATGTTCCCCTTAACCCTAGCCAGGTTTTTCATTATTTGCCACGTAGTATGACGTCACCTCTGACGCATTTTTAATATATAACCATGTTTTTATGGAAAGATCGCTGAGAGAAATCGAGCGTAGGTCCGTTGATGTTCAATGTAACTCCCTGTTTTAGATAATTGTTAATAAAACAGTAGTCTGTCATCTTCCTAAATTGGTTCGGTTATTTAGACTCAGAGTTATTCTGTGTGAACCCATCCATTACATGCACGTTTCTAAAGGGCCATAAGCTCACAGGGTCACATAATTGTTCCGCCTACTGGCACCAGACTAAGCCTCAACACATCTGCCAGGAGTATGCAGCGAAGACCTCTGACAAATTCAGGCCAGCTAGACACATGCCTGACTCATGGGTTGCTTATACCAGAGTCCAGCCAGACCCCCTAAGCCTTATCGTGGCCAAATGCGAACATGCATTCTAAACCTACTCTGTGATTTCCCACATTTTGGACTTCAGTTCCCGGAGGGCTTTCCCACCACCAGCACATTGAGACTATGATAATAGTAAAAGTTGCTATATAAATGACAACTACAATATGTTATGCTAAAGGTTCTTATACCACGCACTGTTGACACCTGTATGGTTTTGTGCTGCTCTATACAACACAATACAATACAATACAAAATAATGGAAGAAAGACTCTCATAGTTGAACGTTATTCACAGGCTCAGAGGGCACTTTACTAAAGAACACATCCTCAGGTTTGTGGACTCTGGAGCGTTTTGATCTTTATTTTGTATAGCTTTTTTGACAGCATTGCATTTTCAGAATAAAATACAGACTTTGCTAGGTACATTAGATTATATTAATGGCATAGAAGAAACTTTTGCTCTTCTGCCTTGTATCATATGTACTGACATCCACCCTGCTTAGTTGTTTTTCCTGTCTTGTTCTTGATTTTAGCCTACGGTGGTGCTACTTTTCAGTTTTGGGGCATATGGTGTTGCATATGCCACCTCTGCACAAATCATTGCTTACAGAAAAAGAGAGAAGAGAAAATGTGGGTTTGAGAAGTAGAATATTTGGGTAGCATACTGAAGTAAACACCAAATCTGAACATGAAGGTGTGAGGAAGTCTTCATTGATTTCAGAGCTACAGGCTTCAGCCATTCCTCCTCACCAGCAGTTTCCAACCTCTTCATTTAAAACACAACATTCTTTGAGCTCTTGGCAATTCTGAAACTCTCTGTGACATCAAAAGGTGATGTAGGAGAATGACCCTCTAACTATATACACTATATAACATACTTCCCTCATTTCAAAGCAGCAGAGGAGAAGGAATGAAACTTAAGAGCTGTGTGCATAACATAGCAAATAATATAACAACAAAGCAAAACAGTTATTAAACAACTTCCACAATTACAGCTGTGCTTGTTTCTGAAGTTTTGATATTTTGGCATTGGCAACACGCTCCTTGTTCAACACTTCGCCTCCTTCCAACATAACCGCATTGCCATAATCCTTCCACATGGTTCTTTTCCCAGAAAACTTGGAATCAACCTTTCTACTCCACCTCGAAAGTCTAATCCTTACTTCATCACCTCTCCTGAACCTCACCAACTGACATCCTTTCTTCAAATAAAAACCCTCCTGAGATTTCTCTCCACCCAATCCTATTCTCTCATGAATCACATCCACATACAGATCCACCAATTTGGAGTGACCTGTCCATCCTGGTACCAACAAGGTGTTTGGCCTATGCCCCCTCATTAATTGAAATGGAGAGACACAACTCACCCGATGAGGTGTGCACCTGTAATGGAATACTCTGCAAAGTAATTAATCCTGCCAGTCACCACTAGATCACACCGACAGGTGGATGCCATCCATAACCGTTCTGTTAAAGCATTCAGCGCACCTATTGCTCTGCGGATGATACAAGAATGTCTGCTTATGCTTGACACCATTCTCTTCAAGCCAATTCTTATTCTCTCTCGATACTAATTGGGGTTCATTGTCAATGACCAAGCAGGTAGGCCAACCCTCTCTCCAAAATATACCCTCCTAAAACTGTATTACCTTCTTAGATGTGATAACCTTAGTCACTCCTGCTTCTGACCACCTACTGAGAAAATCCATAACTATAATGATATAACAGTCTCTACTCCGTCGAAAATGTAATGGGCCAAGTAAATCAATAGCAATGGAATCCCATGGAACTTTAGGACCATCTGGTACCACCATGGTTGGGGTCTTTATTACTAACACTTTGTTCCAGTCCTTACATTCCACACACTCATTGATTCTCGTTTCAACAAATGTATCCATGCCAGGCCGCCAAAAGTCCATCCTGCACACTCCCATATTGGCATTGTGATCAATGTCAACTACCTTCTCTTGCATCTCCAATGGGACTAGCAATCTGTGACCAATACACACCAGACCATGTGAAACACTCATTTCTTCCCTCACCTTAGTGAACTGCTCGAACTGATAACTCAAATCTTTGATCACTTTCCAGACTCCATGTGGCTTCTATCAACCCTTTAACCTTTCGATATAGCTCATCCTCGCTACACACCTCACGCCAGTCTTTCTCATTCAATGGCTCTTCCACCACAAATATATCTTGAATTCCTTCATCAGAAAGGAAATAAAATTGATCATTTTCCAAATGGGGTTCCTGGCCAATGCATCCGCCACCACATTATCCTTCCCATTGGCATGGTCAACCATACATTCCAAACCCTGCAATCTTGCTATCCACTTGGAAATTTGTCTCAAAACTCCATCGAGTCCTTTCCTGTTCTAAATGGCAACCAAAGGTTTGTGATCCATTCTCACAGTGAACCCTCTCCCATATAGAAACACTTTGAACTTGATTATCGCCCACAACACAGCAAAGGCCTCCAGCTCTATCACAGAATATTGCTTTTTTACCTCCTTGAAACCCTGCAAGATGGGAGCCTTTGTAATGCCATCTTTCGTCCCTCTCTAACGCCTCTTAACACCTTATGTCCCATTCAAATATCACTCCTTTTCTGGTCAGCTACCTCATGCTCGCCGTTTTTCTGGCAAGATTTTTAACAAATTTGGCATACTATTCAATCATCCCCAAGAAACATGACCCTTCTGCTTTGTTCCTGGGTGAGCGTATTTTCAATATGGCTCACACAGTGCTCAGTTTGGGTCGAACACCATCCCCAGAAAAGCTGTACCCCAAATAGTCTACCTGTGAAGCCCCAAGTTTACATTTCTCGAGGGTCAGAGTCATCACAGCTTCTTTCAATTTCTTCAGCACTCCTTGTAACCTATTGTCATTTTCACATCTATCCTTTCCCCAGACCAAAATATGACCTTGGTAAAATTTCACACTAGCCATACCTACTAAGATGTTGTGCATTACTCCTTGGAAGACACTAGCTGCTGAAATCAAACCAAATTGCATTCTGACACTTTTAAACAGTCCAACATGTGTAATGAAGGTAAGGTCGGCATGAGAGGCAGGACACATCCGAATTTAATATGCAGATTTTAGATCCAATAAAGAGAAACCTTTGGCCCCACCCAAATCTGCGATCATCTTGTTGATCTTGGGCAAAGGGAATCTCTCTATCACAAAGCTCTTATTTACTTGTTTGTGATCAATGCATAACCTTATGGATCCATTGGGATTCTTAACAACCACCATGGGACTAACCCATTCTGATGCCTCGGCCCTCTCAATGACACCTTGCATCAATAGTCTCTCAATCTCCACCTTTACCTCCATCTTGCATGCTATGGGAACAGGCCTAAGCTTGGCAATAAATGGCACGGCATCCATTCTGAGCCTGATTTTGTGAATAATCCCTTATAGATACCCAACATCTGGTCTGAAAACCTCATCCTCACATAACTCGCCATACTCTTTTTTAACACACTCTGATGAGCTCAAAATGACTGTGTTACACCCATTATGGACCTGCTCCTGGCTATTGGGATCTAGCTTCATTTTGACTGCGGCCTGGTAGCTCCATGACAACAAATTTCCCCGCACACTGGTCACAAATATCTTGCTGGCTGTGACCTAATTCTTAAACGATAATGTGGCATCCAACTCACTAAGTGATATTATTTTCCCCATATGCATTGGCTTTCACCTCGGCCTCCGTCCAGGGTGTAGTCAGCACCACTGTCGACCAGCATCTCAATGGATATGCTATTTACTCCAATTAATGTCTTGGTTTTTTTAATCTCCACCTCACATACAACATTCACTACTTGTATAAAACCCAATCCATCATGCACATCATCGCAATCATCAACATCATCTTCAATCATTCCTACATTCCCACTCCAAAAACTACAACATTTGGAAGAGTTTCCCATTTTTCCACATCGCCTACATTCAACAAATTGCGCAGTACATTATCTCTCACTCGCAAAATTATCAGAATTGCCACATCTATAGCAGCCCCTAAATGATAGTCTTTCATGACCACCAATCACTTTGCTTCTGTTGTTTGGGGAACCGCTTCCTCTCCCTCCTCCTCTGTATCTGTCTCTCCTCCTGTATCCCAAATCATTGGGTTTGTAATATGTCATCTCTGCTTTTGCTACAATTCTACTTCCTGGTTTGTCTCTCTTCACTACACTAGATTCATCTTGCTCGAGTCCATTTTTGGGATTATCCAATCCCAACTTGTTTTCCTTTTACCAGTTCCTTGATGCATGAAGCTGTATGTTCCACATTCTTCACTATTTCCACTATTTCTGTGGCTCTGTCAGGCTTGGGATTCTTTTCTTTCTTTATCATCCGCACACTTGATAACCAATTGGTCCCTTAGTCATTCCTAATGGCAGCCAAACCGCCTAGGACCGTGACAAATTCTTCAATATTTTCCCCTTTGTGTTGATCTCTCGTGGCAAACCTATATCTTGCAATTATTATGTTTTATTTTACCTCTTAATGTTCATGTTTATATTTATGAATTTATAATGCACTCCTGGTACCCGTGGGCTTAAGGGCGCAAAACATGAAAAAGTACATAACATGGACCTCAAAACAGACAACAAAGAGCTATTCATTACTAAAATGATGTGTGTGTGTCATGGAGCAGATGCAAGAAGACTAGCAGCAGAGTAGCGTCTTAAGTTTTTTCTTAAAAACTTCTGTGGATTCTGTCATTCTAATATCTGGAGGTAGCGTATTGCAGGCTGCTGGGGCTGCGAAGTTAAATGCGCCATTGCATGTTTTAGCAAGCTTGCATCGTGGAATGTGAAGAGCATTTGTGTTGTTAGATCTTAATGTTCTACTGGTTTGTTCCTTTTCAATTGCTTCCATGAGATAAACTGGCATTTGGCCTTTCAAACATTTGTGAGTGATAAGAATCACCCTAAAGCGCACTCTATCATATATAGGTAGCTAATGCAGGTTGCGTCTAGCATCAGATATCTGATCCCTGCGGCTCAAGCCCTTCACTGCTCTCACTTCTCCGTTTTGAACAACCTGGAGACGATGGAGATCAGATTGGTATATATCAACCAGGAGGCTACAACCATAGTCCTGTTTGGAGTCAATAATGGCTCTGTCCATGACCTCTGCATTCTTCTCAAATATAAGAGGGCGGAGGTGCCATAGTAATTTGATAAAGCAGGACGAGGATGATACCAAACTATTAACCTGACCTTTCATATTCATATTACTATCAAGAAAGATACCCTGAGTCTTAACTTTCTTTTTGACTTCAATTATACAATTATCTATATTGAAGCTTGGCCAGTCCCTTATCTGTCCCGATCATCAGGAGCTCGGTTTTTTAACAGTTCAGCGCCAATCAATTCATAATCATCCATCTGTTGATGGCTTGATATATGTTGTTAACATTTTTTTCATCTTCATTATGGGTTCCTGAGATGGAGATTACACATGGAGTATCATCTGCATAGTTAACAAGAAAGATCCCTTCCTGTTCAAGCATGTAAAATAAAGGAATTGTATAGATGTTATAGAAACAAGTGGATACACATGCCCCTTGTGGAACTCCAAATATAAAGGTATAGGTTTGGCTTCTTATCTAGTTTTAGAATACTTTACTCAAATTAACTTAAATTTAATCCCACTTCAGCCGTTGGATCAGGAAATCTTTTCATTACTTCTTGGCCTCCATGTCTCGAACAGTGGTATAATAAGGCATCCGTTCTTTCTAAAGAGTAATTAGGGACATATTCTGCCAGAACAAACCTCATGAAGTCCTCCATCCAATCCTTCCATCTGCTAATAGGTTCACCACATGCTTGAGTGAGAAAAAATGCTGGGCCAGGAATATTTGCCATTGTCGAATTCACTTGTGTGGGAGTGACTCTTGTTGCTTGTCATCTAAGATGTCCCACTCCAATTAATGTTTTGCAAAGAGCGTGTTTGGAACGCTTTTGTGTCCTTTAATTCTTCCCCCTTTTTCTTTTTTCTTTTTTAATTATAACTTCAAGCTTGTGTGCGAGCGCTCCTTTTGGTTTTAGCGAGATAACATTTTCCTTTGTTTGGGATGTAGCTAAGCAGTAATTAATGCGCCCACTAGCAATCACTCAACCAGGGTTTCCACTTACAGTTCATAGGGGAGAGTCAAAGCAACCAGGATGTTTCCTGGAATTATACTTTTATGTTCTCAGTCACTTGAGGACCCTGTGCGGCACAGGTTCACCACTGTCCTTCCCTGCTGCAGACCTCAGACAGCGGTCCTCGTCGCCAAAATGAGGTAAACACCAAATCTCACATCAACAGGTGATGTAGGATTCTACACATGGGTAAGCAACTATGTATATGAATGACCCTTTAACTATATACACTATATAACACATAGCATCTAGGAGCGCTTGCGGCATGCATTGGCAAACTACAAGTTGCAACCTTTTGTGGGTTTCTACAGTAATAATTAATGAGGGGTTGTTATACTGGATGTGGGCCAATCAGTAGCTAGGCAGAGGGAAGGGGCCAACTCTGCAGCCCACTTCCTTGGCCTCTCGCAGATGTGGTTGGCGCTCTTCTCAGGGAGGCTACTTAATTGATGTGCTAAGGGATGAGGGAAGTCTGTGAGGTATCCAATTGCTCATTTATCTTCCAGCCGCTCTCTCCGTACAACTAGCTTACCCTCCACTTGCTCCCCTTAGACATTCTTTCCTTCTCCTCCGCAAAATGTACGACTCAAAGGGCAGGATGTCAAGTCCTGCCCTCTGCCTCTAAGCCAATTGATACACACTTAGGAAACGTGTCAATGCCGAGTGAAGATCAAAGGTCGTGTAGTCTGTTGAAGAAGCAAAAATAAAGAGGTGATGGCTGGAAGGTTTAGAATGAATATTAACCTCTGGCATTGCTCTGGGCAACCCTCCAGACCGTTGTTCTTCACCTGCCAAGCCATTACAGAAAGGGAAAGATCATATGCAAATCAGGCTTGGTCCCACCACAAAAGGGGCAGTCCAGCCCGAACTGCTAGGTCACATCGCTTCTGAATGAGACCAAAAGCATCCCCAAACATGTTTCAGCTTTGTTGGGCCTCATCAGTGAGGAGTAGCTTGGGGTGACAAAGCAAAAACAAAGAGGTTATGGCTGGAAGTTTAAGAATGAATCTTAACGTCTGTCTGTAGAAGAAGGCCAGGCATGGAGCAAATGCGGCAGCCATCTTTGATGGGCGTCATGATTGCCATAGGTGGACTGCAAAAGTCACACATAAAATGCAAGTTTAAAGTTAGGTTACAGCTGTTCTGTTTGTATTTTATACTGCTTAGAAAATAGTAAATTAAAGGACAGGCATGGAAATGAAAGTGGAACTTGCCAAGTGCACTCGTATTTGCACAATTCAAGTCTGAGCCTCGTTTTCTGGCAGTTCGATTTAAACTCCAATCATCCTTCCTACTTTGTGCATGATTGCTAGAGGAGAGGTTTCCTTTGTCACAGTTACATAGAATGAAGGCGGAAGCCATCTTTGATCGGGTAACTGATTTAATGGGCTGCATTAGGTGAACTGCAGAAATGATGCATAGGATGTAACTTATTTTAACACTCGTTTTCATATGTCTGAACTTAACTTCATCATGAACGTTGCATGCCTCTCATTGGCATCTTACACAAATGTCCAACAACCATAGACCCAATTAATGTTCTCTGGGCCTCTGAGTGGTGTCTGTGTGTGTCCTAGCATGGGAGGCATTCCTAAAGCCTCTGTAAAAGTGAGGGTTCAATTAAGTGTGCATTATGCTGCGTATCCTGCCCAGTATTTGACATACATGCTTGCATTTACATAAGTGTTAGCAGGCTGGCTCCATATAATCCCAGTACATGTATGTGTAGCGTAGTGAGGGGCAGTTAGTTAATTTTCTTTTCATACAGGGCCATGTGTGGTCCCACAGAGGGTGCTTGCTATCGGAGCATCATATACAGAATGGGCGAATGCTACGGGTAGGTGAGGTGGTATATACTTTAGTGCTAAAAATTGGGGGGACTTTCATACTCACTGGCTGGAACAATTCACATTCTAGCACTACTTAATGGTTGAGATGCTCATGTAATTGTTTTAGTTGGTGCCTTGAGACGGATGCATTGGCCTAATCACGAGTTGGGCGATAGCTCTTAAATGCAGCGCTAACAATATTACTGTCCCATTTGAGGCCTGGCCCTATCTCGAGTTCGTCAGTAAGTTGGAGTTTTATCTCTAGCAAAAAGCTGGAGGTAAAAATGTCCACTTACTGCCTGTTTTTTTTTTTGGTGTTATTACTGTTGGAGCAATTACCGCCGGCGGTAATTGCGCTCCCCAAATGGGGAATGAGCAATGAACACCTAACCGCTACTCGTGATAGCGCCGGACTGAGTAACTGTAACGCTATTTGCGCTGGCAGTTCTGCCGGGATACCGACAGACTCCTGATAGGGCCCTATGTGTTTACTTTGCCTGCATTCACTTCGCCATACATTCACTTTGACCCTTTTATTTCTCCATACCTTTACTTCTCCTGTCTTCCATTTCTCCTAGCATTTTCTTAGTCATCATAGGGGGAGAAACCCTGTACGCCCCCTTTTTCTCTACCTCACCCTCTTCCACCAACACCCTTCGAACCCACCCTTAACCTAGGATAACATTAACCACATTCATTGCCACCTTCACAATGTGAAGATGCAGACGAAGAAAAGGCATGAAGAAGTAAAAACATGAGAAAGTAAATGTCTGTTGAAGGGAATACAGATGAGGTAAGTGCGGACAATGGTTTCTGGCTGACTAAAAGGAGGATATCCCTTGAGGCGCACCATGCTCCTAGACCTTTAGTATCAAGGCGCAAGCTTCCGTTGGTGTTGGTGCCGTTGGTGGGACCGGTGCTCATTGTGGTTTTGGGTGCTGAATTATGCGTCTAATTCACTTTGAAATGCTGAATGGTTGTTCAGCGGGAGAGGCAGCTTAATTCCCAGAATGCTTTTCACTCCGAGCAGCCGTTTTTGACATTTAACTGTTGATTAACGGAAAGAGAGTGAAGAATGCCAGCAATGATCCAATATGGCAGCAGTGAGTGACACTACTGCCTACACTAATATATAAGGGCTTTATGTCATCTGGCAGTCGCCAGCCTATCTACACATGTGCTTTACCCGTGCACTTCCTCTGTCCTACTTGATAGTTTCCCTTCCCTTCATACCATCAGCCCTCCCTCTCCATGATGCTAACACCAATCCTTCTCATCCTCCTCCTCTTCACTCTACCTCTCGTTGTGAGAGCGTCCACCTACCTTCCTTTCTACCCTACCGCACCCTCAAAACTCATCCGCTGCTTTTCCTATTCCCATCCTCCGCTGCCCATTAAAACAGCACCCAAGCAGATCCTTCCTCTCAAACACGACCCATCCAAACCTTACTTATCCTGTTAATTAAGCCTTCTCCACCACCCCTACTTTCCCACCTACCAAGACCTCACTTTGGGTCTCTGTAATGCACAGTCCACCTGCAATAGAATTGCACTAGCCAGTTTGAATTCCATCACCCAGAACTCTTAGTAATGGCAACCATTGAAACCTGCGTTCATCCCCAGAATGCAGCAACTCTTGCTGGACTACATACCGATGTCACAACATGTTTACTCTCTGCTCGACTTTCAGAAAAATGTGACGTTATTGGCCTTTTGATTAGCATAAACACACTATTTGCCAAGTGTCCCCCATCAGACTTTAATCCCTTCTCCTTCTAACACATAGCTATCTAACTCCAGTCCCATCCCTAGTATTAGTGTCACCAGAACCCACCCAGCACCCCCTATTCTGTCTCTGGCCTACACCTTGAGTCCTTCCCAGGCAATGCACCCTTGTCATAACAGCTGACCCCAACCTCCGCATTGCAGCTAAGTCCCATCAATCACAACTTGACCCCACTCTCTTTGACCACTCCTTGGTTAGCCTATGTAACCTCTCACCACACATCATTCGGAACTCCCTTGATCTCAATTTCCTATCCTCACCCTCCACTCCTCTGCTCTTTCTATTGATCCCTTTCCCAGTGTTCACTCAATAATGTATGTCACCATTTCTGTTCATTCTCCACCCACACCCACCTCTCCCTCACGTATCATAAGGAGGACGTTGAAACCTGACTCCATGGCTTCTTACCTAAACCCAGTCGAGTCCACATTCCAAGCGCTTTTCCCTCTGATTTCCACCTCAATTGAACTGATCATTACTAGATTTAACAACACACTTATCACCCCCTTAAATAATCACCTTCCTGCTCGTGCCTTCACACCATCTCGCCCTCATTCTCAACCATAGATCACCCCAGACATCTAATAACTGAGGGCCTTCATGTTCCTCCTTTCTTTTTGCTCAGTAAAACCATCCTACTCTGCTGACCTCATATCATCTCTCCACTCCCATCCTTGCAAGCTCTCTGTTATACTCCAGGCTATGCTTTGTTCCTATAAAAAACACTCCTTAGCCTCTTGCCTCTCAGCTGACAACGTTACTATTTATCTGTCTTTCACAATCACTAAGATATGGGACACCTTCTCAAGCCTTCTTTCTCTCCCACCTCCTCCCTCCTTCTCTCTATCTCCGATCACCCCTTCCTCTCAACCATCCGTCACTGGTTGGCCGTACGCAGCATGATGTTGAACTCTTCCAAAACAGAAATCAGGTTGGTTCCCACCTCTAATGCTAACCTCACTCTCTCATCTCCACTGTCTGAGCATCCTCACGTCTTCACCTAAGACTCACAACCTGTGGGTCCTCGTTAACAGCAATCTTAGAGTCCTACGGTTCATTATGACTGCTTCCTTAACTGTGGGAACCAGCCTTCTGAACCTTAAAAGAATGCACCCCTAGCTCTGCTACCACTCCGCTAAAATGCTGATCTCCACTCGGGTTCTTATTAAATGCAATTACTGCTCGAACTCACTCATTGGTCTCTCGTTCTACTCCTTCTCTCCCCTTAACAACGTCATACATTTTGCTACTCACATCCTGTGGCAACTCTGCACACAGCCCCCATGCAAATTGACTTCCAATGGTTCCACGAAAAAATGTCTCCTGACAAAAATGTCAGATTGAACATGCGGGGGACACCCCAGCAAACCCTGATTTATTTTTTTACAAGGGGAGCAGGGGGCATCCCCACAACCCGTCCCCATACATAATGTAACCCTATATAATGTTGCCAAGGGCTTTTCCTGGTGACGTTATGTATGGGGACATAATGTATGGGGACATTATTCCCTGATATCCTTTCAATGCAAAATCACTCTCTTTAAATTGCTTATTCTTGTCTACAAACCCACATATGTTTTGGCACCCCCCTTCCTTACTGGCTGCATCTCTTTGCACTCTTCCTCTTGTGCTCTATGTTCTTCCTCCCTCCTTTACCTCTCTGTATCCACCTCTGTGTGCCTCCTCGCCCTTCTGCTCCTTTTCCCTCCTCTATGTTCTTCCTTCCTTTTTAACCTCACTGTCTCCACCTTCTTGTGCCTCCTCACGCGTCTGCTCCTTCTCGCTACTTGCCTGCCACCACGGTAACCCCCGTCTGTTAGAGATCTAATCTAGCCCATGGATCGAATAGTTCAAGACCGAACTGAAGCTCCACCTTCTGGCCAGTGAAGGGTTTCACCAATACCCTCCCGACTGACAGTGTTCCACCCCTGCCCTCCTTCCCCGCTCACATGCTCTGTTGTGTATATGTAAATGTGACAAAATGACTTCTGCTGTACAGGAGTACAGGGGTGGCTATTGAATAACACTCCTACTCTTTCTCACTCTACTACTAAACCAGTAGTGAATCCATTCATAAAGGTGAAACAGGCACAGTCGGACAGGCCTGCATCATTTGCCTGTTAGAGTCATGCAGGCCGAGTCAGGCTATGCTCTTCAGAAGCTGTGTGAGCTGGCACTGAAGCAAACCAAACAACAATAGCTCTGTGTTACCAAGATAAAAGAATGTCCAACTAAGGCTCTATAAAAAAAAGGGGTTTAAAGCATGGCAGGCTGCACACACAATGTTCCCTGCGGGCTCTGCCTGCTTGACGCTGGTGCAGAAAGCAGGCGGACCCCACAGGGATCACCAGCATTTGAGCCGCCATGAAAATGCATGCTGGTGCAAATGCTGTAGCATTTGCATGGTGGGGAGGAAGGGGGTGGAGGAAATGCAAGTTGAGTTCAGCCGCTCCTCTCTGCCATACAAATGATTGAAATTTGGGGGTAATATTTAGGGATGGTATAAAAGCCTTACAGCGTTTATGCTTTCCATTAACGTTATGCCCCAATGAAATCCAGAGAAAGCAGCCATTAGAATAAAGGGGCTGTGGTAGGTTAGAAGGAGGAGACAGATAATTGAATGCCATGTTCACAATTATTTTATTTAAATAATAAAAAATGCCTAACTTACCATATGCTAAGGTTTTCACTACCTAACGTAATTAAATTAGGGTGCTAGTCATAAGTTGTAAAGTCCAAAGTAAATAGTCTGTCCTCCGTCGAAAAAGCGAAGTTATTCTAGTCCTACCACTAAGACAAAAACAACAAAAGACCAGGAGAATGACTCCCTTCTCCTGGAATGATTATCAGCACAGTTCCTTTTCATAAAGGATCCTCAAATGTAATAGCTTTTTCAGTTCCTGCAAGGGATATGCCCATTCCCTTGTAGACATGTTCTCGTTACTCTTCATACTCTTTCTCTTCACACTGAGAAATCTAGATAAAGTCTATGCTTGAATCCTGCTTATTATCTACTCTTAATGTTCTCTGGACAAATATGACATGCTTCCGTATGACGCTGACACGTTTGGTAATTTTTCCAACTACTGGGACAAGTATGCAGTGTTCCTGAGTGATCTTCACTCTTCTTATATATTTGCCACTCACTGGGAGGGGTATGCATGGTCTCGGAATGTTCTTCACTCTCACCATATGCTTGCCTCTCACTGGGATGAGTATGCAAGGTTTCTGAGTGATTTTGACTTTTCTGATAATTTTCCCACTCACTGGGACAAGTAGGCAAGGACCCAGAGTTACCTTCACTCTCTTTATATCTTCACCCCTCACTGGAACTAGTATGTAGGGGTTGAAAGTGATTTGTATTCTTCTGGTGTCTTTGCCACACACTTACACGAGTATGCAGAGTCTCTGAGTGATCTTCACTCTTCTTATATCTTTGCCCCACATTGGGACGAGTATGAAAGATTTTTGAGTCATTTGTACTCTTCTGATGTATCTGCCACTCACTGGGACGGGTATGCAGGGTCCCAGAGTGATTCCCTACACCTCGCTTCCTGGGTTGCACAATCTCTGCTTTACTTATAGTGTCAGGGTTCTGCGTCACTGGATCTGCATTTCATTTTTTCCCGTATTCGGTCAGGATGGTTCTTTGATTTCTCTTTCTCATGGTTTTTAGCATGCTTCTCTCTGTCTCTGAAGTATCAGCGACGAAAGGGGAGTCTCCTAGTTTCTCTTCTACGCCACCAAGTTCTTTAATCGGTTCTCTGATTTCGGACTTCTTCCATGTACAGACCGCTTCAGTTCTGTTCCTGGCGTGTGGCTTCTCTGGCATGCCAACAGGAGGGCTTTCCTTCAGTTCCACTTGGATGTTCCACTTGGGACTTTTACCAACTCGGTCCTCTCAGATGGACGGGCAGCTCATGGATGTCACTTCTCCTCCATGGCTGCTTCCAAACGCATGAACCAGCCTCTCCATTGATTTTCCAGCATTCTCAATCTTACCAGTTCGAAACTCCCAGGCTCCACTTACTGCTTTTCTGAGTCTTCCTCTTTGATGCACAGCTGGGGCTTCCCCAGCTTCTCAGGGAAGTCCTTCATTTGTGTCTGTGTTGCAGTCATCATTCCTTTTGTCAGCTTCTTCATCTCACTGCTTACTGGGAAAGCACTCTTTATTCCTCCTACATTCTTGTTCGTCACAGTGCCAGGTTTTTCTTCTGGTATAACATTACAATAGTACATGTAAGAGGAGTCTGGATATTTGTTAGTTAGAAGTGCCGTGTTGCACTGTGGTGGATAATATGAAGGGAGTTCCTCATGGGAAAAGGTGTCCTTGTCCCCAAGAGGGGAGCCTCTCCCTGTGATATTCTGCTTACCGCCTTCACTACGCAGATTGTTGCGTTAGGGGGCTCATCTTCCTAGCCTCACAGGAAGGGGTACTCCCTTGGGGCAAGTGACTGAATCCATTGTAGATAGGGGTAATCAGGCAACAATTCCAGTAGCAATTGTTAACGTTATTGAAGATGTCTTTAAAAAAGTATAGCGGTGGCCCCTACAAGACACTGGGGACCTTTCAGAATGACCTATGGTGCGGAACTACTTCAAATGCCTTCACACTCTTTCCGTTCAGAATCAATAGCATTGCGCCAGGCTTCTGGATCTGCATTTCATTTTTTCCCGTATTCGGTCAGGATGGTTCTTTGATTTCTCTTTCTCATGGTTTTTAGCATGCTTCTCTCTGTCTCTGAAGTATCAGCGACGAAAGGGGAGTCTCCTGGTTTCTCTTCTACGCCACCAAGTTCTTTAATCGGTTCTCTGATTTCGGACTTCTTCCATGTACAGACCGCTTCAGTTCTGTTCCTGGCGTGTGGCTTCTCTGGCATGCCAACAGGAGGGCTTTCCTTCAGTTCCACTTGGATGTTCCACTTGGGACTTTTACCAACTCGGTCCTCTCAGATGGACGGGCAGCTCATGGATGTCACTTCTCCTCCATGGCTGCTTCCAAACGCATGAACCAGCCTCTCCATTGATTTTCCAGCATTCTCAATCTTACCAGTTCGAAACTCCCAGGCTCCACTTACTGCTTTTCTGAGTCTTCCTCTTTGATGCACAGCTGGGGCTTCCCCAGCTTCTCAGGGAAGTCCTTCATTTGTGCCTGTGTTGCAGTCATCATTCCTTTTGTCAGCTTCTTCATCTCACTGCTTACTGGGAAAGCACTCTTTATTCCTCCTACATTCTTGTTCGTCACAGTGCCAGGTTTTTCTTCTGGTATAACATTACAATAGTACATGTAAGAGGAGTCTGGATATTTGTTAGTTAGAAGTGCCGTGTTGCACTGTGGTGGATAATATGAAGGGAGTTCCTCATGGGAAAAGGTGTCCTTGTCCCCAAGAGGGGAGCCTCTCCCTGTGATATTCTGCTTACCGCCTTCACTACGCAGATTGTTGCGTTAGGGGGCTCATCTTCCTAGCCTCACAGGAAGGGGTACTCCCTTGGGGCAAGTGACTGAATCCATTGTAGATGGGGTAATCAGGCAACAATTCCAGTAGCAATTGTTAACGTTATTGAAGATGTCTTTAAAAAAGTATAGCGGTGGCCCCTACAAGACACTGGGGACCTTTAAGAATGACCTATGGTGCGGAACTACTTCAAATGCCTTCACACTCTTTCCGTTCAGAATCAATAGCATTGCGCCAGGCTTCTGGGCACTTTCATGCTGTTGAGCTGGTGTCAAGGGTGTTGAGTGGTACTTCCTAATGGCGAGATGACATCAAGATCATTTGCGGTTTGGGATACTAGTAGATTGAGTCTAGTTTGAAACAGGTTGAGTTGATGGCTTGCCGCGGAATGAGTCGGCAGTCGAGTTGGTGTGAAGAAAATGCTTTTGCTGGGTTGAGTCGACAGTCAACATGGGTCAAGTTGATAGCTTTCAGCAGGTTGAGTCTGGGTTTGAGTTGAGTCAAGATGAGATGTGGCAAGCCAGTTGCTTCTGCCGAGCCGGCAGCTTGAGTTTAGTCAGGATATTCAGATCAAATCGGCGTTGAGATGGCTCTAAAAGCAGGTACGCGGTTTGAAGCACTTATTTTGTTATTTATTTATTTAATTGTGTTTGCATTCATAAAGCGCACAAAACCCTCAGGCATCAACGTGCTGTTACAAACATGTTACTCGCAGTACAATCGTTAGACATGAAAAACATTCACAGCACAGGGCTGGAGAAGTCCATTTTTATGAGTTGTGGCATGAGTTATATACAGCACAGGGCTGGAATGGACAATTCAGGTGAGTTACATGCGTAGGTTATAAACAGCACGAGGCTGGAAACGTCAGTTCATGTGAATTACAGGCATAAGATAGGGACAGCCCAAGGTTAGAATAGACAATTCAGGTGAGGAACAGGCATAGGTTATGCCCAGCACAAGGCAGGAGTAGTCAATTCAGGTAAATTGCAGGCATAAGTTATACATACACAGCACAAGGCTGGAATAGTCAATTCAGGTGAGTTGCATGCACAGGTTATACACAGCACAGGGCTGGAGAAGTCAAATCAGGTGAGTTGCAGCCATGAGTTATACACAGCACAAGGCTGGAATAGTCAATTCAGGTGGGTTGCGGCATAGGTTATACGCAGCACTAGGCTAGAATAGTCAATTCAGGTGAGTTGCGGCATATGATATACACAGAACCACAAGTCTGGTGTAGTCAATTCAGGTGAGTTGCGGCATAGGCTATACACAGCACAGGGCTGGAATAGTCAGTTAAGAAGCGTTGCAGGCATAAGTTATACACAGCACAAGGCTGGAGTCGTCTGTGCATAGGTCTTGAGGTTGCACTATCCGAGTGTATCTTTAATGCATAATGCTGTAGCATGCTGGGGG
Organism: Ambystoma mexicanum; assembly: GCF_040938575.1. Lineage (NCBI taxonomy): Eukaryota > Metazoa > Chordata > Amphibia > Caudata > Ambystomatidae > Ambystoma > Ambystoma mexicanum. Next base: position 227,542,976 of record NC_090921.1, on the reverse strand, counting down.
TCCTTTATAGAGGGGAGGAGGGATTATACTGTGTGACGCGGGTAATCACTGGGAGTAGGGTGCTGCAAGCTGCACCAGGAGTGGTGCCAGACGGTAGGAGGCTTGTAGGGTTGGGGGGTGGCTTGAGTGACTTGGACAGCATTGGAGTGTGGGATCATCATGCACAGATGAGTAGATACCACCAGTACCTGTAGGTATAGCAGGCTTCACATCTGCCTCGGGGCACGTCGCTGTAGCAATGGAGTAGGATGCCCAATGGCCACGCTGTGTGGAGGTTTCCAATGTAGCGTGGGCTTTGATGAAGGGAAGATGGTGGACCGCTAATCGGGACTGGCTGTGGCCTTGGGCCTGAGTGCGGAGGTTACAAAGCCAGGGTGGAACAGAATCCGTTGGGGTAATGTGGCGGGCGAGATCTGAGGCACCATTGTGCGGCGCCTAACACCTTTGCCACAGAGGATTGGGAGTGTGTTTTTTTTTTTAACGTGTTTATTTAAAACAGGCAGGTTATGGCGATACAAAGCTTAATCACTTCGACATGTAGCATACAGTAATACCATTTGACGCTCCTCCCACCCCACCCCTCGGGCTCAAGTTCCTTCTTCACTTCCCTGTAGGGGGTCTCCATCCCGAATAGTTCTCCTGGCCAGTTGGGGCTTGAAAGTCAGGGCTGGGAACCTTTGGTCAAACTCAAATACCGGACCCCAGATGTTGTGAAAGCGATGCAAGGTGCCCGCTCCGGCAGCCGTCACCTTCTCGGCGATCAGGATGTCCCAGACTTTCATCCACCAGAAAGGCATGAGAGGGCCTTCGGTCGTTTTCCAGGTGCGGGCTATCACGTTCCTACTCGCAAGTAGGCATTGTGACAATAGTTTGGCCTTGGGGCCAGACCTGGGGTAGATCCCAGGGATCGGCGCTCCAAGGAGGATAGGCTCGGGGGCCAAGGGCAGTCGCACCTGAGTGATGTCCGCTATCGTCGCCAGGCATTGTTTCGAAAAGGCTTGGGCCTTGGTGCAGGACCACCACATGTGGAAGAAGGAGCCTATTTGGCCGCACTGCCTCCTGCATTGAGGGTTGATCGTGGAGTTCATGTGGTGGAGTCTTAGGGGAGGGTAGTACCACCGGAGGAGGATCTTGTAGGCGCACTCTCTATTCGTGATGCATGATGAGGAGGTGTGAGCCCGGGACCAGATGTCAACCCACTGTTCGTCTTCAATCGGATGGCCCAGGTCCGCCTCCCATAGGGCCATATACCGGGTCTTGGAGGTTAGGAAGTCCGTTTGGAGGCGCCTGTACTGAGTGGAGATTCTTTCTCGAGGCGGAAGCTCCTTAAGGGTCAATTCGATGGCTGTGGGGGGACGAGTAGCCGCCTGGCGAGTCTGAGGATGGGTGCACCAGTGGCGTAGCTGGGAATATGTGAACCTATCTCGTTCCTGGATCCCAAAGAGATCTTTGCATCGCTCAAAGGTGCAGGGTTGGCCCCCTTCAAAAAGTTGACCCCGGGTCTCTAGGCCTCCTGCAATCCAGGCCTTAAAATTCCGGGGAGACAGACCAGGAGAGAAGTTTGGGTTCGTGAACACTGGGGAGAGGGGGCTGAGCCCCATCGGGATCCTCTTCTGTTTCAACGCCTTGTCCCACACCGAAATGGTGTGTTTGGTGGATGCCAGGAGATTCCGCCACTGTCGCCGTTCCGGAGGGGGGACATGCGGGAGAAAGCGTAGTGGGAGGGGCAGCTGCGCTTGTTCGAGGTCTACCCATCTAGGGCGGTTGGTAAGGACTTGCCATGATTGGATACAAGACAGGTGAGCCGCCATTTGGTATTTCTGCAAGTCAGGGACCCCAAGCCCACCCATTGCCCAGCATCGTGGATTTAGGGATCGTGTGCTTTTTCCCCCTCCAAATAAACTGCAGCATTTTCTTCTGTAAGCATTGAAGAGCTGGCGCGGGGACCGGCACTGGGAGTGTGGAGCATGCATACAGAAATCTCGGTAGTAGGTTCATCTTACAGGCTGTGATATGGCCCATCAGCGATATCTCCTGTGTCGCCCAGCGTCTCAAATCTGCCTCCAAGTTTGTAAATAATGGGGGAAAATTAGCCCGATAAGTCTTGCTTGGACTGGCCGGGATCTGAACTCCCAAGTAGCTATGTTCTTTGGTCGACCAATGTATCGGGCACAGCTGAACCAGGACTTCTCGGGCTTCTCGGATCAAGCCCACTCCCATGGCGACTGATTTCCGGTAGTTAACTGTGAAGCCTGTGACCCTGCCATAGCTTGTTATCTCAGCCAGGGCTTGAGGGAGGAGGAGCGGGGTTTCGTGATAGTCAGGAGGACATCATCTGCATATAGGGCCAGTTTGTGGTGCGCCGGGCCTGATTGAAAGCCTTCGACTGCAGGAATCAACCTGATCCGCTGGGCAAACGGTTCCATGATTAAAGCGAAGAGAAGTGGCCACAGCGGGCATCCCTGTCGGGTTCCGCAACTTAGGTTGATGGGGGAGGAGAGGATGCCGTTAACTCTAAGAAGGGTTTTGGGGGCTTTGTAATTTGCCAGCGTCATGGTGCAGATTTCCGGGCCAAATCCAAAAGCCTCCAGGGTGAGCCTCATGAAAGTCCAATCCACTTTGTCAAACGCCTTGGTCGAAGCTAATTCCACCAGATCCAAGGCTCTTTGGATATTGTCGGCCGTGGTGCGGTGTCTGAGGAAGCCACTCTGATCCGCACTGATTATCTCCGGCAAGAATCGAGACAGACGAGACGCCAGGATTCTAGAGTAAATATTGGCATCTATGTTGAGCAGGGCAATGGGTCTATATGATGCAGGGTTCTTCGGTTCGCCCCCAGGTTTATGTAGTAAGGCCGTAATTGACTCCTGCATGGACGGGGTTACAGTGCCCGTGGTCCTGAATGAGTTAAACAACTGTACCAAAGGTGCTAATAGCTGGGGTTTGAAAATCTTATAGAACCTGGTTGTATAGCCATCAGGGCCAGGGGCTCAGGATTTGAGAGCTTTTATTGCCTCATCCACTTCTTCGTCAGTGATCAGCGCCTCCAGAGAGTGACGGGCTGTTCTTTTTAGCCGGGGAAGAGCCGCACCCCGTAAGTATTCCTACTGTTCCTCCATGTCCAGCGCTGGAGCGGTCATCACCTGAGTTATGTGGGCCGCAGCGAGTCGCAGTTTGTCCTGGTCAGCGTAATGGACCTTGCCTTGTTGGTCCCGCAGGCCCACAATTGTATTGTTCCTCTTCTCTTTGGCAAGTTTGGCCACTAGTAACTTATTTGCTTTGTTGTTTTTAGCATAATAAAACTGTTTTGCTTTTGCCATTTGGTGGGCAGTGTGTTCAGCATAGTGGGCCTCAATCTTTTTCTGTGCTATCCGGATGGCTCGCTGGGTTTTAGGGGTCCAGCCCTTCTCCTTATGGGTCCTTTCTGCATTTTTAAGATCTTCCTCAAGGCCCTGGCGAGTTTGACGCTTGTGTCTATGATAGGCCGCTCCTTGCGCAATCAGTTCACCCCGCACTTCTGCTTTTATTGCGTCCCAAGTGTTGGCGGTAGAGGTGTCCTCACTGGGGTTCTCCTTAAAGAAGTTGGTGATTGTGGTTGCGATTGAGTCCCTGAGTGGCATCTAGTTGAGAATCGGATCATATAGGGTCCATCTGCGCTGTTGGGGGTTAGCTGGTTCCTGCACTCGGATTTCCAGGGTCACTGGAGCATGATCGGACAAGATTCTGGAGCAATTGTCACATCGTTCGTAAACGTAAAGATTTGTGGGGACACTAGGAGAAGATCTATCCTGGAGAAGGTCCGGCGGACATAGGAATAAAAGGAAAAGTCTCTTTCGGATGGGTGGAGAACTCTCCATGAATCCACCACCCCCAAGGTTCTAAATAGTTGTAGGAGGGCCAGGGCTATGGTGAGGTCTCCAGGGCTGGGTGGGTGTGACTTGTCTTTCGAGGGGTCCGGGACCCCATTGAAGTCCCCTCCAATCACTATCTGGCCTTCCAAAAACGGGGAGAGGGTTGTACACAGGGATTCATAGAACAGCGCCTGGTCTGAGTTGGGTGCGTATACAGAGATTATAGAATAGAGTTGTCCTAGTAATAGGCATTTCACCGCCATGTATCGCCCCTCTGGGCAGCTGATAGAGTCCAGAATCTGAGGGTTCAGGGCCCTCCCGAATAGGATAGCTGTGCCACCCCTCTTGGAGTTACCAGACTCGAAAAGTTGCTTCGGAAAGTCTCGGGAGCGCAGACGGCTGTGGTCTGCCGGCAGCAGATGGGTTTCTTGTAGCATAGCCACAGCCGCACCGTCATTCTGAAGCTTCTGTAGGATAGACTTGCGTTTGGCGGGTGAATTTAGTCCCTTGACATTCAGGGAGATGAACCTTAAAGTTCGATGTTCCGGGGCCAGGTCCGAGGAGGTTGACGAGTCTTGGGGGAGGGAGGGAGATGTAGAGGAATCAGCCATCACGTTGCAGAGTGTGTAGCCATTCCCCAACCTGCCTGTGAGTTTTTTCACGGGCCTCCAACGGGAGGACCGAGTTTTAACTGAGGGTGGCTGACCTTTTGCGGGTCTAATGCCTCCCTTGGCCAACGGGGCCATCGAACAGTGTGTAGCCAACATGGCTAACCTTATGAGCAATCTTAGTGGTTTGTTCCAAGGACTCATAGATGGATTGTGCCTTGGAACCGGGCATGGGCCGTGGAATAATGCCCGCTGCTTAAAGAATAAAGCTTATCTGTGTTCCTGAGGGTGTAGATTGGATAATGGTGCTGGACTGTGAGCCGGGATCGAGGTGAAAGCTCCATCATGGGGTCGCCTCTGGCTATTTCCTCTTCCGGAATCTGGGAACCCTCGACCAAGAGTTTTGTGTGGGATTAGGGGAGGCCACCAGGTTTGAATCAGCCACTGCTTCGGAGGGCGGGAGAGACGAGGGATTGGAAGCATCTGGATGTAGGATGTCAGTAGCGTCTTCCAGGTGGCTAATTTTCCTGAGCGAGCCCTTGTAGGAAAATTGCAAAGCTGTGGGAAAGAGCCACCTGTAGCGGATTTTTTGAGCCTGAAGAAGTGCGGTTAAAGGGCGAAGAGCTCGCCTCTTTTGAAAAGTAAGCAGAGAAAGGTCCTGGAAGATCTGGAGAGAAGTCCCTTGAAATGTAATCTCGTCTTTGGAGCGGCTTATTGCCGAGATGGCTTCCTTTGTAGTGAAGAAGTGTACTATAGTAATGATGTCGGGGGGGGGGCATCCGATTCCACTCCGCGTCGGGGGTTCAGCCTGTGGATGCGATCCAGGAGAGGCAGTGAATCTTCGAGGTCGGGGAGAAGAGATTGGAAAAAGAGGCCCATATATTCAGCTAACCCCTTGTCTGGGATCGAGGTGGGAACCCCCCGAATGCAGAGGTTGTTGCGCTAGGCCCTATTTTCGAGGTCTTCTTGCTTGTATTCCACGATGTCGCACCTATCCTGCAGTAGTCTGATTGAGCGTTGGACCTCAGTTAGCGCGGAGGCATGGTCTTGGATATGATCCTCAACAACTCCTACTCTTTGTTCAACCTCCAAGACCTTTTTGTCTGTGCTTTCCAGTTTAGTTGTGAGTTCTGCCATACAAGAGCGGAATTCTGATTTGATATCCGCCATGAATTCACGGATATCTTCTTTGGTCGCCAAAGGTCCCTTGTTATCTAGGGATTCCCGTGGGATAGAGGAGCAGGAATCTTCTTTTTTAACTTTGTCGGAAGCGGTCAGCAGAGTTGCTATGTCCGAAGACTTGGTGGTCTTTTGTTGCTTGGACATCATGCTAGTTGTTAGAGGCAGGACAATGGCCGCCGGGAGCGATGTAGTGTTGAAGACTGTGGGCCGGGGCGCCCCAGGAAGCGCTCAGGGAGAAGCGCATGCAAGCTAGGCCTACCTTAAATCTCTCAAGGGGTCCGCTGAAGGCTCCCGTCGCCAGCCGTTGGGGGGAGGGTCTCTCATCTTCGCTTCAGGAATTGAGTCACCTCTATCTGTGTCCATGAGCCGGAAGGTAGGAAGGTAGGCTCCACCGAGCATCCAGGTGGGCCATTAGCGCAGCCGCGTAGATCTCCGTCCGCTGGAAGTGTGTAGGGCGGCGTGGGCCGGGGCGCCCCAGGAGGAAAAGGGAGAGGGTATGCAAAACGGGGCCGATGTATGCGGGGCTCCTTGCTGATTCCAGGGGGGGCCTTCGCCGGCCGATGGAAATAGTCCCCGTTTGTCTGGATATCCGGATGTCCGTCTGTGCCCTCCGGCTCGAGTGTTACGGGGAGGATCGCCTCCGACTCCTGACTGTGGCCGCCATCATATTTGCGCCCGCTATCTTGGATTCCGCGAGCCGCAGAGGGGGGGACCGGGATTCAGGCGACGAGTACGGACATAGTGCTTCCTCTCCCAGCTTTCATCTTTGAGCCGCTAGAGCCCCATCGGTTCCGATCCACATAGCTGTCGTCGGTGGGTCGTATAGGCCACAGAAACCGCGTGATTTTACCTGAAGCAGCGGGTCGTCCACGGGCAGCTTTAGAGGAGCGACTGCATCGCGTCGACTCCAAGCCACGCCCCGGGAGTGTGGTTTTTAAAGCATGGTGCAATCGAGTTTTGAGCGTTGTGTAGAATGTAGCGTGTTAATCGGGCAATGTGCTCTGTGGACCTGCGGTGCACAACACTGTGCCCTTGGCCTGCGCAGGCTTTGCCGCAGAGGGTCAGGAACATGGTTTTTAAAGCATGGTGCAATCGAGTTTCGAGCGTCGTGTAGAAAGAAGCGTGTTGATTGGGCAGCGTGCTCTGCGGACCTGCGGCGCACAACACCACGCCCTTGGCCTGCAGAGGATTTGTCACAGAGGATCGGATGCATGGTTTTTAAAGCGCGGTAAAATCGAGTTTCAAGCATCGTGTAGAATGTAGCATGTTGATCGGGCAGCTTGCTCTGCGGATCTGCGGCGCACAACCCTGCACCCTTGGCCTGCGCCTGCACTTGCACGATTGCCAATGGCAGATGCAGAGGTACAGCAGAGGCTCAAAGTGAGTTGAGCACATTTCAACTGGCTCGAAAGGTTTCTCGAAGCAGGTGGCAGGCTTTGGACTGGTTCTAGGCTCATGAGTTACAGGGAGATTCAGTCCCAGGTCTACAGGGGAAAGGTGAGCTTTGATTCTGCACTTCCATGCCAGGAAGGATGCCAGAGCGCTCCTGTTGGGATCGTTCACCTCTAATGAGCATGATCCTGGTTCCGGTATTCAGGCAGCAGATACGCCTCATTGCACAGCATTCACCCTAAAAATTCCCTTAGGCTAACCCACATTTGTATCAAAATGGGTTTCGGGGTTCAGGTCATCACAGAACTAGACAGCATGAAAAGCAAAATAGCTGTCAATTTTTGATTTTAACGCACACTTGATCAAGAGCATGGAGTGTATGGTTATCAATAAGACACACAGACTGTTGACGATATAAATAAAGAATAGAAAATGTATCACCAAGAAGTGTGCACTTAATTTTGGAGATAGGAAAGTAGTGAGAGAGGACAGGGTGAGGATCATACTACTCCCTTATAGGATGGCACAGCAGCGCTCTGTAGGGCCAGTCTGACCTCCTTCCGAGGGAGAGTAAGACACACAGCGACATCCAGTTATGTATAGGGATTTAGTCACAGGAATAAATGAGTAACTAATTGATTCTGTCTTTATAGTTAGGGACAGGACATTGTCTCTTCCTTGGAGATCTCTGTCTTGGCAGAGGAATCTGGAGCAGACCGTACTCTTAATATAGTTCCAGGCGTATCCTTCAAGAATTGTCCAGAGATTAATTAACTTAACTTAATTAAGGGGAAAATTCACCTCCTCCTAATATAGGCTAAGTGCCACAGCGGATTGGTCCATACCTGCCTGCTTTAACATGTGCCCTTCACCTTCTAATGTCACCTCCAGAGTCCTAAAACTGCAGAAAGTGGGATGCAGGACAGGAGATTTGGTAGCCCTAACAAAATCCAAGATAGTGTGACCAGTCAGTGGACTGAAGCTCTCCTCTGGGCTTTTCTAAACCCACACCATTCCTCTTTCTGCCTACATCAAAAGAGCTCCAGTAATCAGCACTCTGTTGAGAGGTGGCCATTGTAACGATAGTACTGTCTTTGAAACACTGGTTCACAGCTAAACCACTAGGGAGTGTTCCTGTTCCCTTTGGAATGTGTCAAGTCTTCTCATGGGGGATCAAAGAGGGGGCTTCCTGGGTGGGAACCAAATGGTGTTTTAGGTACAGCCTACCCAGACAGCTGGATACACAGCAGGCCCTGACAACCAAGCTGGCAATAGTTGATGGAAATTGCTTGTGGGTGTATAATTGTGTTGTGAAATCAGAAAATACAATATTAAGGCTTTTACACCATGCAAAGAGAAATACACCAACTCGGGCTTGTAAAGATTCCCAGAATCTTTATTGCAACACTGAACAGTTTACAAAAACAAAGTACACAAATAGCAATTTGGCCGTCAGTACTTCACAGAGACCACCAGCAGGTTCAATGTGAGCAGTGAACAGGAATTGCTAGCTGGACATCAGCATATTTATACAGTTTCTTCGTAACGATATCCAGACTCCTACAAGTTAATCATGTACTGGGCTAGGGTTCGCGCCAGGTTCATTCCTAATTTACATATCTCGTGCATGTGGTTTACTTCTTAATACATTTACTAACAAGTACTATTATTCTCTGGATGTGACTTTACACTCTTTACACATTTGCTTCAATGCAAGTCAAACAGATGTTTTGCATGTCATGTTTAAATAGCATTATTGTTCTTGTATACTTGTAGGTTAACATCGCCGATTTAAGTAATCACCTGATCCCTAGGTCAAGAAAGGACAAGGTCTACATGACCCTAACATATAGCATGCAGGCAGGTTGGACATTAACTCGCCTACAGAGGTTGAAGAGGTTAAAGTGAAAAGAAGAGGACACAGGTCGGCCATTTTAGGCCACAGAGTGACTTTGCACGATAAACCAAAATGGCGGTCTAACCTAAAATGGAGGCTTGATTAACTTAAGGTCACGACCTTGCAATACGTATTTCCTCGCAAAGCGACTGGGCATATTCCAACATATACAATGAAGACGAAACAATATTATATCAGTTTCGACAAACCCTCCTTTTGGCCTATGCCAAACGCTACACTACCTTCGATCACTTTACGACTAACTCCACATTTCAACGTCTATACACCCCTAATCATTATCAGACATATCTATTGCCATTAGATCAGACACTAGAGTTTCTTTCAACACATACTCCTTGGAAACTTCATCTGGGGCGTATATTTTATGCCCTAATACACGTGTTGCTTGCGCGCAACATCCCTCTAATACCGAACATATACCAGGGAGACACTGTACACAACAACAAAGGAACAGTAAACTACCCAAGATAATCAGCAGGGCCGAAAGCAACTTCCATCCCCACGACCATAGGAGATCCCAAAACCATGCACTAAGTTCCCAGTTTCCCTCAGGAATATGCACTTCCGAACTAAGAACATGTAGATTTTGGATTGCCCTAAAGATCGTTGGAGAGGAGTCTGGTACGTAAACGCAGCAAGCGGACCCTACTAATTTACATACTCCTCCACGCTCAGCCAGAATGACATCTAATGCCATCCGGTTCTGAAGAGCTACTAATCTTATCCCTTTCTGTTCTAACGTCATATTATATAGTATGTCAGTGGTCTGGTTGATGGTTCTCTCCAGTACTCTCGCTAGTCCCCTGATATCTTCTGAATTCATAATTTGCCCAAAAAAATGGCACAAAGGATTTCATTATGTCCCCTAAAGTTTGTGCTGGAGTATCCCCCTTCACATCTCGTCGTGGACGAGTCTTCGAGATTTCTGCAGTACTGGCAATAAATACCCCAGGTAATAGGATCCCTAGATAGCAAGTTCCTTGCCACTCTCTAGGCAACCATGGAAATGCCACATTACCGCAAACAAAATAGACAGGTTCACCTACATACAGAGGTCTGTTCTCACTAGTCAAGTTCGCAACGTTCGCACAATTTCTAAAATCGCCCAGTGACCGTGTTCCATTTCTCTGTATGCAGAAGGACACTGAGTCGGGGCTATGGTTAACAGAATAAGATGGAGGCGTGACATCCTTATTGCCTATAGGAGCCATTTTGAAAGACATCAAAGACTGAAAGGGATGAGACAATCTATCAGAGGGCCTAACAGAAGCAACGTTTGGCTTATTCCTATTTGCAAAAAGCGAGCATCCCAGGGGCATCAAAACACGTTTTTCAAAACTATTCAAATTTGTACCATCAAAGTTCCCTGAGATGCTGTCATTCCAACGGCCAAAGAATAGTGCTCTAAGAGAAGCGTAACAAGCAGTTGTCAACGGTAAAGGATGAATGTACCAACCTAGCCCTTTATCCCCATGTTGCGGCAAATGCGAGCAGATCCAGCAGTTGGTCTTATTGAAAATTGCATGGGTGGCATTCATTATTAACAAAAGAGTATTATTCTGATAGTTCCGTCTCTGCAAATAATCTCTAGGCGACAAGGTATGCAGTTGCACGGAAGGAGTGGGTATAACAGATACATTTTCAACAGGTAAAAAGTCCTCTAGCGGATATGCTTCCTCCAGGTACCACAAGCCAAAACCAGTAGTTACTAAAAACCCAGTTATTATTACAAAAAGGCAACAATACGTTTGCTCATTGTCTCTGCTAGTCACATATTTATCTAAAAGTTCGGTACGAGCAGTAGCGGGTGCAGGCATCGTAGTCTTCAATCGAAAAAAACGCCAATTGTTCGTTTGCTGGTGACTCCAGTCGCGCGTCTTCTTAATGTCTTTCCCACAACCCTTAGCCAACAGAATCCTTTCGTACAGTCGGGCCAAAAGGCAAGCCCTCAAATGATTTCTCCAATCGCACAGTCAAACCGTGCCGTACGTCTATTTTCTTGGACGTAAATTATATTTCACATTTTCTGGTGCTGAAGGATCATAAATCAAGTTGTCACTTCCCACTGGAGGTGGCGAGTAAACGGAAATGGGATCAGAAAATGGATGATCCGGAAGTACCACTGTTGGAGAGTGCAGAGACAAGATGGCCATTTTGTCTGGCCTTACGAACTCTGGAACGGTCTCCGATACTCTCTTGTCGGTTGTTGCTGTTTCGGGCACGTTGGTTACAGCATTGGAAAGGGATTCTGTGTCTTCTGTATCGTATGGCATGGGCGGCGGGATCCATTTGGTGCACGTTGCATGTATCCAATTCTTCCGCCCGCTACCTGCACCACAGTCTGGGTGACTAGCAGGACCTGGTAGGGACCCCTCCACCGAGGTGCAAGGCAAGACGACCTTTCAAAAACTTTCATGAGGATCCAGTATCCTGGTTGTAGACTGTGACCGGGACCCTCGTATCGTACAGGTAATGCCTCTCGCACCTGGTGATAAATTAAAAATAGATTTTTTGTCAACTGGTTACAGTAATCTGAAAGAAGCACATTCTCTACATCCCGCAATGAGCGACTCTTTGGCATACACCAAATATTAGCAGGCCTCCCCATCACCACCTCAAAGGGAGAGAGCCCAGTCTTAGTTTGAGGGGTTGTTCTCATCGACAGCAACACGATCAGTAAGGCGTCCGGCCATTTTAACTTGGTGCCAGCACACGCCTTAGCGAGCTTGTTCTTTATAATGCCGTTATGTCTTTCCACTAATCCGGCACTTTGGGCATGTCTGGCTGAATGGAACCGTTTATCAATCTGCAATCCTTCACATATTTGTAGGATTACAGCAGCGATAAAGTGGGGCCCATTATCCGACCAGATGACTCTCGGCAGCCCGAACCTAGGAAAGAACTCTTTCAACAGAGTCTTTGCCGTGGTTATGGCAGTTGCATCTCCAACAGGGGAGGCCTCAACCCACTTGCTAAATGCACAAATGACGACCAACACGTATTTAAGATTGTTGCAACGTTCCATCTCAATAAAATCAAAGTGGATGACCTCAAACGGAACCGAAGGTGGAGCCTTCCTCTAGGAGTCGAGGTACCTTTTCCTACATTGTGCTGCAAGCAGACCATGCACCCTTGGACAAAGCGCTCCGCAATTTTGAAAATGTTATCATTGGCCCATACACTGTGTAACATTTTAGTCAATTTATGCGCACAGACATGGGTCGGACCATGAGCCATAATGACCATCATTGTAATATAGGCATCAGGGAGTAACCATTTTCCTTCAACATTGTCCACCCAACACCCATCACCATCCAATCTCCCTGCACCCTCGACCCATTTCTTGGTCTCCTCTACAGTAGCATCTGCTTGAATGTCTTTTACAGAATCAATACTTTCACCAGAAGTGCAAACATTTACAGTTTCCTTTACGGCATACATTTCTGAGCTAAAATCAGTGGCAGTTTGTTTAGCTATCTGATCAGCGAAAGCATTCCCTTTTCCTATATCATCTGTAACCTTCTGATGTGCTGTACATTTTACAATGGCTAACTGAACAGGGAGTGCGAGCGCTGAAAGTAATCGCACTATTAAAGTGCCATGCTGTATTTTTGTGCCATGTGAGGTCCAGAAACCTTGTTCTTTCCAGAGTCTACCGAAGTTGTGAACCACCCCAAAGGCGTACTGGCTGTCGGTATATATATTTACTGTAAGCCCTTCAGAAAGTTCACAAGCTCGAGTTAATGCTATAATTTCTGCGGCCTGTGCGGTTTTATGCATGATTCTTTTGGTTTCCACAATCGTGCTCAAGGTAGTGATGGCATAAGCAGCCATGGATGTACTATTCGGAAGTTTGAAACAAGAGCCATCACAAAATAGATCCCCTTGTGGGCTATTCAAATGCGTATCATTCAAATCGATTCTACCTTTAGTCTCTTGTTCTGTAGTGTAAAGGCAATCGTGCGACGTTTCGTCACCATCAACAGTATCTTGTGGGACAGGTAAAAGTTCAGCCGAATTTAATACACAACACCTCTGAATTTGAATGTGGGGAGCAAACAAGATCAATTTGCATCTTGTCAATCGTGCGGAAGTAAGGTGTTGTGTTTGAGTTCTCTTTAATAGAACATCTACAGAGTGAGGTACCAATAGGGTTAACGCATGACCCAGGATCATTCCCTCGCTCTGTTTTTCAGACGCAGCAGCAGCAGCGACAGCTCTCAAACATCTTGGCAAAGCGCATGCAACAGGATCAATGACAGATGAGAAATAGCCGCACGGCCTATTCTTCCCTCCATGTTCCTGCGTTAACACAGCCAAAGCACATCCATCACGTTCATGCACATACAACACAAAGGCCTTTTCATAATTTGGAGTTCCTAAAACCGGTGCCGAACACAGCGCGGTTTTGAGTAAATCAAATGCTGTCTGGTGTTCCAAAGTCCATGGCAATGGCAAAGAAATTCCCTTCTTTGTCAAAGCCAGCATTAGTTTAATCGTTAACGATGGCGGTTGCTCAGGGGAACGCCGGTGGAGAGAAGGTGCTTCTCCGGAGCGGCATACAGCTCTTTGTGTTTCTGAATCAGCAGCGATGCCATCAACAGTGGTGCCGGACATTAATTACTCAGCACTCCTCCAGCACACGAGTTGTGCATTGAGGAAATCCCTGCCACAGTTCAGAAATTCTGGACTATTTTGGATCCGCTCTACACCTGAACCTTGGTCCTGATGAAGATGGCTACAGCTATTAACGCCATTGAAACCGGTCGACCCAAGTGGTCATGAGGGCTCTCATGACCCTTTGCAAATATCCTGAGTCCAAGGAAGAAGATATTGCAATTTAAAACCACTCCTGCGCACACTCAGAAGGAAAAGGAGTGTGCTATTTTTATAAGAGCCTCACCTTCTCAACGGCCCCTTGGCCCACTTTTAGCTCACCAGGCTTCTCCACACATTTTGAACTATAAGTATCTCTGATTCGATTTGACCTATGGGAACAATTAAAAGAATTACACACAGAAAGGAATACGAATAGCTGACCTGTTGCCGTGTCGTTCAGAATACAACAAGACCATTTCAGAATCTAATTCCAAGTTCTGGACAGTGCTCACAAGAACCAAAGTGGATTTGCCTTCTATTTCTCCAACACTCCCCTCTCTATACTCCAGTCTGAGCAATTGATCATGTCAGTCATATCTGTTCATAGAAACCAATGAATTGCTTCATTCCTATAAAACCGTTATTTTTGTGCTACCACGTCATTCCCGTTAACGGTTAAAAGGAATCCAACGGATTGTCCGTGCCCTCCCATTTGAAGTTATTGACCCTGTTTGTTGGTATTTTCTCTTATAAACACCCAACAATTCTACGGGACAACAAATCTTTCTTTTTACACACTCATCCTGCAGGAATTCTACCATAACCTGTATCACTTTCTTTTGCATTTCTAACGTATACTGACTATACGTGTCATATACTTCAGCTGGAGTTATCGACATATCCGAAATCCATCTTATCGCATCCTTTGTACAAATTCGCACTTCCTCACCTATCAATTCGAGGCGAGGAGAAAACCGTTTCTGTAAGAATACAGTGCCTAAACTATCACCATCTGCTTCTTCATTCTGTAACTCTTCCAACTCCTTCCTATACACAAAAATCCTATTGACATGCTTATGTACTTTCTCTGCAGTATCTCTAGACAACCCTACGGTGTTCAAATCCCGTAACCCTTGTGGGAGATCTACATCGTTTAATCTATTCCACATTATGCTCAAATGAATTCCTAGTCCTTCAATAAAAACATTTTTCTCAGGGATACTTTTTAGATTTTCGAGTGTGGAAAAACATCAGCTTGTTCACCCCTCTCCATACAATGTTTAGCCCAAGCAATCAATTCATTCTTTTTATCTGGGGACATAGTATTACGAGTCACACCCCTTGATCCCGTTCCCTGGTCTACTACAAGCGATACGGAATCACTTGGAAGAGGGAGAGTAGGCACATTCTGAATATCAATAAGTGGAGGCAAGGGAGCAGGCAAAGGAGCGACGGCTGTAGGAACAACAGGAAGAACAATAGGAAGGACCGGGGGAACTATAGGAGGAGGAATAGCGACAGGAAGGGGCAAAGCATCAGGAGGAGGAATGTACGGGGGGTGGCGCAGAGGCATCAGGCCTTCATTCATGCAAAGGTTTGTTAATCAATTCATCGGACGTATGAAAATCTTTCAAAGGGTAAATTTTCTGAATGCCTAATTAAAACGCTCTATCCGTGTTCCTAACTGATTCCAATTGTTTATTTTGATTGTATAACAGTGCTTTTTCGGCATTCGTCATATGTTGACGCATATGTTTTTCTCTACTCTTTTGTTGCTACAAAGCTTCTGTTTTCCAACTGTGCAATGCGTCAAATGCTGCAGGTCTAACCTGTTTCTTTATCAATACAGACTCTAAATATTCTAACCGAGGGATTTTGAAGCTACCATTGGTTGGCCACCGAAGATTAGAGTTATGTCTGGTCCGTCTGTGCCAAATATCATTAAATGCTATACTACCAAAGCCTTTCTTACAGTACATAGTACATGCCGGCGACCCCTCCTGTGGTGCGGGACGGCTAACTTCCAAAGATTGTCTGTCACTGCGGAATAATGCCCTAAAGCAGGCCGACAATTTATCTGGCATATCAGAATTCTGGTGTTACCTGGTCAAATAATTGTGCTCGCGAGTACAATGCGCCAAATTCAAATTGTCAGGGTTTAATTAAGAATCGGGTCACGATTCACCTGACCAAAGGACTGGGAGGCCTGATCCGGTTACTTAGGACAATCTAAGGACCCACGTGTCTGGTGATTTCGGCAAATTTAGCCACCTCGATATATGGACCCTCGTCAAGACGTCGTCTCGGGCTACAGCTCACCGTTCAGGGATCAGATAGTGCTGTTCTGTCGAGGAATTCGCTTCTCATCCAGAGGGGCCGTTTTGTTGACACTGTCCGATCCCAGTCCGATAGCTGTGCCAACCTTCAACGAGACAAAGTCAATCTTGAGGGTCCCTATTCGGGCGCCATCTCTGAAATCAGAAAATACAATATTAAGGCTTTTACACCATGCAAAGAGAAATACACCAACACGGGCTTGTGAATATTCCCAGAATCTTTATTGCAACACTGAACAGTTTACAAAAATAAAGTACACAAATAGCTATTTGGCCGTCAGTACTTCACAGAGACCACCAGCAGGTCCAATGTGAGCAGTGAACAGGAATTGCTAGCTGGACATCAGCATATTTATACAGTTTCTTCGTAACAAAGTCCAGCCTCCTACAAGTTAATCATGTACTGGGCTAGGGTTCGCGCCAGGTTCATTCCTAATTTACATATCTCGTGCATGACCCTAACATATAGCCTGCAGGCAGGTTGGACATTAACTCGCCTACAGAGGTTGAAGAGGTTAAAGTGAAAACAAGAGGACACAGGTCGGCCATTTTAGGCCACAGGGTGACTTTGCATGATAAACCAAAATGGCGGTCTGACCTAAAATGGAGGCTTGATTAACTTAAGGTCATGACCTTGCAATACGGATTTCCTCGCAAAGCGACTGGGCATATTCCAACATATACAATGAAGACGAAACAATATTATATCAGTTTCGACAGTGTAACACAGCAGCCACCATGCCAAAACCAGACAGAGCTCATATTTCATTTCTACACCCTGCCACCAGACTTCTGGGGGCACACAGTTATGATTTACTTAACTATAGGTGCTTACAGTAAAAGATCCACTTTTACCTGTTGGAACTTTGCACCGTGTGCAGGAATGCACCTGTGACCCTTTACCCTGCTCTGTTCCCACTGCAGGCAGCTAATAGGGGATATCAGTAGACAGTCAAAGCAGAGGTACATATGTGGACTATTCTTTTTTGGCAAGGAGCATTACAAGAGTGGGCTTGATTAGTAGGGTTCAATCAGAAGCAGAATTAGCCAAATCATTGTTTTATACTAAAAATAAATAAAATCACAGACTATTTCCACACTCACTGATGGTATTCTGTCCCACTAAATATGTATAATAATACATTACATCTTGTGACTATTGGCATATCATTCATGTACTAGGAATATCTGTTGCATAGCCCATGTCCTAGGTTTCAGTATCCCTTTACATGTCCCTAACCAACCACTTATTTATTCCTATATACCATCAATCTACTTTAAAGGCACCCTACCGTTGGGCTGTCTGCATCCCCTGCACTACTTTCTATGTAGAAAATGTTGGTCTCCTATGTAGATCATTTCTGGTCGAAATGACATCTAACTTTCAAATGTTACAAATACAGATACAAATGTTATATAAAGAAAAAAGAGGGGGTGAGGCGCACGCTCTAGTTACCAGTTTTGTATACCTGATGCAAGTAATAACAGGGTTAAATCCCATCTGCTGAAGTTCAGTTGCTCTTCTCCTCCAAGCGCTTTCATGAATATCTGTTCCATAGTCCATGTCCTAGGTTCCAGTATCCCTTTACATGTCCCTAACCAACCACTTATTTATTCCCATATACCATCAATCTATTGTACAGGCACCCTACCCTTGGGCTGGCTGCGTCCCCTGCACTGCTTTCTATGTAGAACATGTTGGCCTTCTATGTAGATCATTTCTGGTCGAAATGGCAGCTGACTTTCAATTATTGCAAATACAGCTACACATATTATATAAAGACTGTCACTGAGCGATGACACATCCTTGTTCTGCTCATCCAATGAGCTTAGGCCCATGTATCAATAGCTTACACTTTTAATGCAATAGGCAAATGTACCCTTCGGTGAATGCACACAGCAAGCGCTTTCTTATTTATCGTAATGCTAAGCAGGTGCATCGACTTATGTTATGTTTAATGTTTTCAGTACAGTGACGTATCAGCACGCATCGTATTCCTACTATATTACTTGCACCGGGACTGAGCAAAATCGAATTGAATATATCATTTGCCAATCCAGTCTTTCTTTTATTACATGTAGCAGTTCCCTGGTATTCTAACCAAATCAAAGCTTGGCCAGCACTGTGAAGAAGGTATTTTAAAACAAAAATGAAAACTAAACCCCCGCCAGTCCTCTTTGCACTTGCCTCATGGCCCTGCACCCCATCCCCCTCACTGCACTTCTGAATAAATCCAAGAGAGCTTCTCTCTCCGCACTTATCCCAGCCTCCACCGACTGGGTGCACTCTGACTCCCCCTCCTCCCGTAACCGTCTTGCACTTGCACGATCTGAATGCATCTCTGCCAGAGGATCGTCTGTCTGTTCTCCCTTGTCTTTACCCCTTAATGTGCACTTGATAAAACCTCAGAATCGCTGTCAGGCCTATTTGCTGTGTCTCAACTGTTGAATGTATTTTACGCACTTACTCTGCCTGTGCAGACCATTATCGTCTCAGAATTTCAAGGGCTCTGAGTGACTGTTGTTTTTTCCTCGTGTTCCCACCCACTTTGAGCGCTTTGAAACACTGCCTGTGTATAGGCGCTTTATAAATAAACATTACCATACAAAAAATATACAACATATCCACAATGGCAGAACGATACAAATGGTAAAATGGTGCAATGACCCAATCATTTCATGTCATATCCTCACAAATGCCTATCTGATACCTATACGTAAGCCTAAACTATAGCCTTTGTTAGTACTTGTTGTAACAGGACATAAGTGTAAGGAGCAGATGCAAGAGCATACATCTGTCCTATTTTAATCAGCACAGGAACTCATTACCATGCACAATTAAGGCATTACCTCTCAGAAGACTGCCTAGAAATGACACTGGCAGATCACATATACAAACTTTGATTTTACTACATGATAGAAGTAGCTACAAATCAAGAAAATAGGCATTTCCTAGGCACTGCGATAATGCCCCTGCCCATAACATGGTAACACCTGGAGAATAGAGCAAGTAGCCAATCTGTGTGTGTGTTTGTTTGTATGTGTATGTATGTATAAATATATATGCCGGTCTGATAGCACAGCGAGTAGAGAGCTCACTTTGACATCTGTGCAGAGCCAGCCAATACAGGTTCGAATCCTGGCAGGGCCAAACTCAGCACTTTATCCTTGCAAGGTCGATAAATGAGCACCGCTCACCATGGGTAATAATAAGCAGCGCTCAGATAACTGAGGTTTCGTAGCGCTATATAAATGCTGAATTATTATTATGTCTAATATACACACAAATGGTCCGTTTTCAAGCTTTTCCGGGCCCTGCAAGCTTCTTCTTTGTGTTGCATCTGTGTATGTGTATGTAGGTCTATGCACTGGCAAGGATAGACATAAGGAGAGCTTACAGCCCGCATTCTAGATCCCTAGACCCAGTTTATAGAGTAACCCAGACATGCTAGAAATGGCTGATTTTATCCTCACAGACGCTGTTTTGCTTGATTTTAAGGGCCCTGCAAGCTTCTTCCTAGTGTTGCACATGCCATGTTTAAATGTCTCAGCTGGTTTAGCATGACACAGAGCTGAAAGCAATGCACCATTGCTTTTGTGGTCACAGAGGGCACACACAGCAGCTGCCCAGTTTAGGAGCTAGAGTGCGGTAATCATGCTGCCTTCTCTTGCCTCAAACATTTTACTGACTTGTTTAAAAGTTGTAAATGCAAGAGCACATTTCAGTCAACACCCCCATGTGCTTCAGAGAGACAGCCAAGCAGGCCCTTTCCTCCTTCCTCTCTTCTGCATTGTAAATAGCTGCACAATCCCTGGCTCCAGAAACCATTAAGCAGAGCAGCTCACATGTTGTGCATATATTATTCCCTGACAGCCCCTCTCGACCCTTTCTAGGACCGCCTTTAAAATCAGATGAATAAAGCATGGATGTGTTTGCCCCGGTCCAATCATTTAGCTTTGGCACAAGTAAGAATATTCCCCTGAGACCCTCGGCTAGCAAGTGGCCAGAGAGACTGCAAACTTGATATTGCAGTCTTATTGGAAAGTCCCTCATACCCACCGCAACAAGACCACTATCTCTCATTGCCAATACACTCCACTTCCTGAAGCTGTGGCACCTCCCTGTCCCCTTTTGAGAGAGAGATAGAGAAGGGGAGATAGAGAAAGAGAGAGAGAGAGATAGAGAGAGAGAGAGAGATATCATTAGGAGTTGAAGAAATGGGACCTGTCTGCAAATGGGCTGGGGTAGGAATGCATGGTTGCAGGTTGTTTTGCCTTGTATGGTCTACTCCTGCCTTCCTCCGATCAACAGACTTCTCTCTAAGATGTTCTACCACCTTACACTACACACACAAACCCTCACACAGACGACCACCACAGGCCTAGCCGTTAGCACATACATGCTAACGAGGCACGAGCAAGCTCTCATCTTTAGCCCTGTCCCACCCTCCCACATCAATGGCTAGCCAGACCCAAAGCACTTTATCCGATCAGATCTACCAGCTCTTGCGTGCTTCCCACTGGATAACATACTCCAGGTTCCTCTGCCAGGCCCATAGAAAGCAGACTGGCACACAGGCACCAGGTACTTCCGACCTGTACCCATCAACACCACAGGTTTTGCATCTGCCTTTTCCACTTTCCCATTAATGAACCCTCCCCCCTTATTTCTTACAGAGCCAACCGCAGCATGACCACCAAAAGTGGCAGACAGGCGCTATACAAGACCCCTTACATGATATTACTTGGTAGTGCTCCATTGTGTTTGTCTTATTAGCTGAAATGGCCTGTTCCACTCTCACATTACATGTATGCCTCTTTTTTGGTTTTTTCAATTTGATGTATTAATCCCACTATAATATGAAAGGGATTTGGCAAATAGAACTGAAAATATAGTTAGGATGAAATAAAGCACTATATACTCCCAGATCATCTGGTTCAAGTGACAGCCATTAGTCCGATAGGGAGTGAACTCTGAATAGACAGAAATTACCCATGACTGATTGAGGACGGTAAGGCATCGGCACCGTTCATACCGTCCCGCCGCATTACGAGTTCTGCTCGCGTGAACTCTCAATAGACAGAAAATACCCATGACTGATTAAGGACGGTAAGGCACCGGCACCGTTCATACCGTCCTGCCGCATTACGAGTTCTGCTGGCGGGTTACTGACAGCCCGTCAGGTCTTACCTGGCGAGCTGTGTGGCACCTGCGAGCACAAACTCGTGATTGCACCGGCACCGTTATCAACGGTGCCGGTGCAACCATACTCCCCACCCCCATTCTGCCCTATGGGGTAGAATGAGGATCGGGAGCCCGGCAATACCGCCACCCGCGAATGGGCAATTACCGGGCCATTCATCTCGTAATGGGCCATTTATTGCCCAATCGCGGGTGGCGGGGCCGGTAGCGAGTATGGTGGTAGCCGTGCCTGCCATACAGGCAAGGCTACCGCCATGCTCGTAATGAGGCCCAATGTCTTACAATAAAGTGTGAATGTTAAGGGGCAGTTGATCATAAGAATGTCAGTGGCCTGGAGATGTTTTAATTTTGCTACTGAATACGCAAGGAGAGGATGGCCTATGAAGGTGTAGGGTGTGGCCCGGTTCCTCTAATGTTCAAACCCTGGCAGAACGCACACTGCACACAATGTTGATTCTAATTTCAACGGACGCAATTGCATTCTCACAAAGCCATAGGGCGGGGATCTTTCTTTTGCGTCTTCTTATCCAAAACATTAATTTCACAATCCAAGTGGTTAAAAATATCAATGTTACACAATCAGAAAGTTTGTTGTTTATATTGCCATCACCGAGTACCCGAGTGTTCCACTGTCAAATTATAGTATATTGCGTAACAATTTGCTTTAAGGCTGAGCTCCTATCTGCAGGGCTTTAACAATATTCCGAGGCAATAGGTCATACTAAATAAAGCATCCACTCTGTATCCATATGTTTCAGTCCATTAAACTAATGATAGACTTTCTTCAGGGCAATAGACAATCAAAGGTGTTCTTCTTAGATAAGGTCTGGCAGTTTAATGACAATCTGAAAAGAGAAAATAGAAAAATATGTTGCAGTAGAATCTTTCGACACCCAGTGAAACTGTGATGCTCCAACCTGCTCGGGATTATGTTTCCAAAGCTACAAAGTCATGGGGGGGGGCTTAATTTAGCCCTAGTCAGGCTCGGACTGGCCTATAGGGCAATAGGCCCATGGCCGAACCAAAAATGCAAAATTATGTTGTCGGACAGTTTTTGGGCCAAAGAGGGCCACTTTTTTGTCCAGTGTGGATCAGTTTGATGAGTTACTTCACTATGTGGCTAATCATTTTGACCAGTGTTGCTGAATAAATGTTCTTTGAAATACACAATGTTTATCACATTTTATCAAAAAACTCCCCCTTGGGTACTATTCAAACAGTGTCACAAAAGGAATGAAAAGACATTTGCAACTGTGGGACACTTTTTCATTGGTGCCCGAACCAATTGTATGGCCCAGTCAGTCCTTGCCCTGAGCACCAGTGGTGTGCACCGAAAATCCATTTGAGAGGCATTATGGTGATCGAGGATATGGGAGGAACAGTTGCCTCGCAACCGATGGTTACAAGCAGTATCCAAGTCTGATTCTTGCTCAGGGGGTAACCAGGGCAGTATATGGTGTTGCGTAGTGAATACGCCAATGTACGCATGCGCGAGCGGGATCGAGACTCGCGCATGTGCATTTGATAATAAAGACGATCCACTAGCAGTTGCCGCCGGGGACCCGAGCAAGTCACACGCCTCTGGTGTGGCTCATTGTGCGAGTGTGTGAGCGCACGTGTGAATGACGGCTGGGGCACCTGGCACCCCCTGCCAACACAACATTGGCGATGAGGACGACTCCGGAGCATTTCTCCACTCCGACGGCGTTGGAGGGAAAATCGTCGCTCCGTATCGACAAGGATTCATGCGCACGGCCGGCCGGCCGCCATCTTGCTTCACACGCAGATTGCAGTGGTTGCGGCCCACGAGGGTGCTCGTGCGCCTGCTGCATTTTGGCTAGCTTTTGGAGACCAAGCTGTGGGACTTACACAGCCTGTGCGGCCACAGGACTGTGGCATCGAAGAAAAGTGAACCAGTCGCCAAGGTGTGTCAGAGAAGGATTCTGTGTCGCAAGTAGGCCCACCTGGCTAGACCACCTCGACACCCACGAAGGACTACATCCCCCTGTGAGTACCACTCATCACAATGGGTGAGGAGGGAGAGCAAGAGGGTGCCATTGCCCCGGTCCCACGCAGGATTCACAGTACTTTGGCTCCCATGCCCGAATTCGACACCACGGGCCCTCCATCCAAATTGGGGCCGAAATGGCTCCTGTGGGTCAAAAATTAGAAATGTTCTTCAGGGCCTCGGGGGAAACGGAGGATGAGGCGAAGATAGCCATCATGGTATACTCGGCAGGAACGGAGGTCCACAGGATATATGACTCGCTCACTATCCAGGTAGTCACATATGACGCAGTAAAACAGGCGCTCAGAGACCATTTCCTTCCCATGGCAAACGTAGACTTTGGCAGGTTTGTCATGAGTGCCGAAAAACAACTGGAAGAAGAGTCACTAGACCAGTTTTGTGCGAGGCTGCGGCACCTAGCAAGCTCCTGCCGGTTAGCGAATGAAGAAGAAATGATTCATAACCAGCTGCTGCAAGGGTGCAGTTCCGGGAAGCTAAGGAGACAAGTCCTGAGGGAACCTGGGCTGACGCTGCAGCAAATTCTGGACACGGGGAGGGCCTACGAACTTGCTGAGGCCAGGGGGGC
This sequence comes from Ambystoma mexicanum, assembly GCF_040938575.1. NCBI lineage: Eukaryota > Metazoa > Chordata > Amphibia > Caudata > Ambystomatidae > Ambystoma > Ambystoma mexicanum. The sequence goes on along the minus strand of NC_090921.1, from coordinate 227,519,293 downwards.
AAAGATGGACACAGCCACGCACTCGAGAAAAGAGGAAGAGGCATTTGCGATCGGACGTTCTGGTCCAGGGACAGCGAGGTGGACACCGAGGAGTGGGGAAGGCTCCACGACTCCAAGCACTGCTCCGTCGTCCTCCTACTGCGGGTATGACCTGCCACAGGTGGGTGAGTGCCCAGCTAAATCAAGGGTATGTGGCCGGTGTGGCACACCAGGACACTACGCTAGGGTGTGCAGGGCAGCGACACCAGTAGCGGCCTTGAGGGGGCCAGAGAGAGCTGGCAGGAGCAACGCTCGGAAAGTGAGGGGTGTATCGGCTGTCGAACAGGGTATGCAAGAACTCAACATCGCAGAAGAGGAAGAGGAAGAAGAGGACATTTTCCCCATCTCCAGCATTGCCAAGGGCCCTGGTGAAAGTCGACAACCAAAATGTACAGTACTCATCGGAGAAGTCCCTACTCTGGTCCTCATAGACACCGGGGCATCTGTCTGTGTGTTGGATACCGAACACTACAATGCACCCCCAGGCCCGCCAAATTTGACTGAGTCCACAGCAAGAATATACGCATTTGAGGAGATGCACCCCTTCCCATCCAAGGAGTGTTCGTGGCTCCAGTATCTAATGGACAGAACAGAATCAAAGCACGGTTCTTCGTCACCAGCATAAGCCCACACTCCCTTCTAAGTCGTGCCGCGTCGTGAAGCACTGAACATTGTGCACTTCACGTGAGCGGTATATCATGCCGATCTGGCATAGGGAAACTAAAAGCCGACCCCATACGTTTGCACATCGATGGATCAGTGAGGCCGACAGCGCTAAAGCACCGCCGCATCCCATTCCATCTGCGGGCTCAGGTAGAAAAAGAGCTACAGTCATTGGTTGACTTAGATATTATCGAAAGAGTGGAAGGACCTACCCCGTGGGTCTCCCCAATTGTGGTGGCCCCAAAGCCCAAACAGCCCGGCGATGTATGCATATGTGTGGATATGAGGCTACCCAATGTAGCCATCAAGAGAGAACGCCACCTTACGCCCACCCTAGATGACATTGTTGGCGAACTTCAGGGGGCGAAGATCTTCTCGAAACTGGACTTGAGATCTGGTTATCACCAGCTAGAGCTTCACCCCGAGTCGAGGTATATCACCACTTTTACAACTCACGAGGGGCTTTACCAGTACAAAACGCTCAGTTTCGGGGTCTCGTCCGCAGCAGAGGTCTTCCAAAATGCCATCAGGGGGGCCCTGTCAGGACTCAAGGGAGTCATAAACATGTCGGACGACATTCTGGTCTTTGCCCGCTTGGAGGCAGAACATCTGAAGCGCCTAGAAAACGCCCTTGAGAGACTTTGCAACCTTGGTCTAACTCTGCACAAAGAAAAGTGTGAATTCCTGAAGGACAGGCTGGAATTTTTTCGACTCATATTCCACGCCGGGGCCTCTCCCCAGATCCCGAAAAGGTGAAAGACATTCGAGAGGCAGCACCGCCAACGTCCCCAGCAGAAATCAGAAGCTTCCTGGGGATGGTCAACTATTGCAGATGATTCATTCGTGACCTAGCCTCCTCGTCGGAACCCCTGAGGGCTCTGACCAGAAATGACGTTGCGTGGACCTGGACCGGTAATGAACAGAGGGCGTTCACAGCCATCAAGAATGCCCTGTCCGGACAAGAGACCATGGCCTATTTCAACCCGGACCGCGAGTCGGAGATTGTGGTCAATGCCAGCCCGGTGGGGCTGGGCGCAGTCCTCATGCAGGCAGACCATCAGGGGACCATGCGACCGATCGCCTACGCGAGCAAGGCGCTCACCGAGACACGGAGGAGATATTCTCAGATTGAATGCGAGGCCTTGGCCATATTGTGGGGGTGCAAACACTTCCGGATCTACATACTAGGGAAGCCAGTTGTCGTGGTGACAGATCACAACCCTCTCATCCCGATTCTGTTAGGCCCCTTCGTCCAAACCTTCACCTCGCATAGAAAGATGGATGCTCTCGCTCAGGGAGTATGGGGTCAGGCTACTCTACCGCCCAGGGACACACAACCCAGCAGACTACTTGTCCCGCCATCCGGGTACCGGATGACCCAGAGACTCGCAGGAAGTGGCTGACTGCATAGAGGCTATACACCTGGTGGTGGAGTCGGTACTGCCTGTTGTCCTAGCGTGCCACGAGATCGCAGACGAATCCAACACTGACGAGGCATTCATCGTAATTAAAGAAGCCGTAGCCAGTGGGGAGTGGCGGGAAGTCCTCCAGAACAACTCCCGGAGGAATGTAGGAGCGCAGAAGGACCTACAAGCGCTCTGGAAGGTGCGCCATGAGCTGTCGGTTGCAGATGACGGCCTCCTGCTGAGAGGCCACCGGATTGTGATACCCAGAACACTGGTGGACAAAGTCCTGCAGCTCGCCCACAAAGGCCACCAGGGGATGGCTAAGACGAAAGCACGGCTCAGGTTGAAGGTCTGGTTTCCTGATCTGGAAAGAAGGGTTGAAGAGTTTGTGAGGGCCTGCATTCCCTGCCAGGCAGCAAGTCCCGTGGAGAGGGGGCCACCTATTCAGGCAATGGAACGGAGTGACCGCCCATGGGGAACAGTGCATGCCGATTTCGGATCCACGGGCAGAGGAACACACTTCCTGGTGGTGACAGACCAGTGGTCGCGATATCCAGAGGTGGAGGTGGTCAAATCCATGGCCAGTGACCACACCATTTTAGCCATGGAGAAGATGTTCGCCACCCATGGTTTTCCCCTGGAGATATGCTCGGACAACGGAGCACCATTCAAAGGACAGCTATTCGCTCGCTGCTGTGAGGAGATGGGGATAAAACATTGTAAAGTCACCCCCCTTTGGCTAAGAGCGAACGGAGAAGTCGAACGCTTCATGCAAACGCTCAACAAAGTGTTCCGCATATCGATGAACGGGGGGGAAGAGCTCCGCCGTAACCTATTTGACTTTCTCTGAGAATACCACATAACGCCGCACCAGTCCACGGGAGTTGCTCCCGGGGAGGCCCTCTTCAGCCGGGTACCAAGAGTACAGCTACCTGAAGTGAAAGGGCGACGTCCGGGGGAGATCGACAACACCCACGTGCAAACGGAGAGGGCCGCTCAGAACGAGGGAGAGACAATACGGCGAGGATTACCAGAGAAAGAGATTGCGGTGGGAGACATTGTGCTGGTGCGGAATCGGAGACCTGAAGGAAAGTCAGTCTGGAGCTAATAGGCCACAGATTTCAGCCACGAGCTGGGGTTCAGAGTTCAGGTGTCTCACTAGCCTCTCTGGAAAACATTACATCTGCATCGAGACATCTGGAATGTATTTTCAGAGAGATCTGCAAATTCTACCCTAATTCCTTTTGGAGCTTGAAATATGTCTTTGTGAGAAGTCCGTACGCCCTCGATGGATCTTTGGCTGGTGAGAGTAGCTTCCCCAATAAAAGGAGGGGTTGTTCCTGATAAATGTATTTTTATTTTGTGAATCACGTTTATACAGCGAAAGAAATTACAACAATGTATAGAGCTAACAGGAGCAAAATATGACATTGGGAAAAAGTGCATGAAAGTGAGGTCAACAAATGAGACATAGTGATTCAATAACACCAGTTGCTAACACACACCACACGCCATCAAGGTATGCTACTATTCCAAGGTGAGGGCCTGACCTCATTATTAAAACTAGGAGCCACCTGGAAGAAGAAGGGGTATGAGGTGCCACGGCTGCGGTGGGCCTGTTCCAGCCCCAATCAAACGGGAAAGTGGCAGGTGTTTAGGTTGTGTGTACAGACGGGATATAAGACATACACTGCCCTTTAGAATAAAATAAATAAATAATGCGAATGCTGCCGGCGGGCTCAGTTTCCGGTGGCGTTGAAACGGCGGCTTTTTCACGGAACCCTTACTTAAGTCACTGAATACACCCCAAGCAGCGTGTACTTATTCTTTAAACATGTTCTCATATGAGATACCAATTCGCTCGCAGACAACTGAACCAGGTCGCAGGACCAGATTTATGTCTCTCAATATCCGTGTTTGTGCCAGAATAAGTGCCCGGCAGCGCCACTTTCTTTTTGGTGAGTGCAGGCCACGTCCACCAGCAGTCAGCAGTGTTTCTTTAGGTAACTTTCATGCTGTTGGCTTGACTTTATTTAGAAGTATCATTTTTAAAACCTATTGCGGCCATGGACACTGTAGTGGTACAGAAGGTTCACCACTAAAACACAACCAGAAGCGTCAATGCGTGTATTTCTGATCCCTCTTGATGTAAGAATACATTGTTGCCACAGTCAATTTCTGATATTTCTCTGGACCAATTAAATCCAAAAGATGATTTGTTTGTTTGAATATGAAACATCTGCCCCACAGAGCTTTTAGTTTTGGCTATCAGGTGGTGTTCTAGCATCTCCCAGAAGACAAACCTATCACATTGGTGTACATATAGGAATGATATGGATGTGAGGGAGGACATAGAGCGTGTGGACATTGTTTGGCTACTTACCTGCCCATGCCATGCTAATCCATACAGGCATCCTCACCCACTACCTGCCGTCCCGCCAAAAACACGCCATCCTTGGATCTCTTTGAGGTAGCTCTATCATGCAGTAACATCACACGTGCGGCTCTATGGGGCCTTCCGGAGTTATTTGAGAGTTAATGATTTAATTGTTGCTGAAAATGTCACAAGTTGGCCCTCACCCCCATTATGAGCAAAACGAGTGCTCTAACATCTGTTCCTGTCACCAAAGTCAAGTTAAAATCAAGCATTGGCAAAGCCAACAGTTTTGGTGTGTGTATTGGCACTAGATAGGCATTGGCCAGGCACTAATGTCACATGCCTAGGCATCAGCTGCTACTTTATCAGCTGTTGCCATCTCACGGCCTGTTACTGCCATTATGGCAGTACCTGGCAAAGGCCTGCACAAAAGCCAAAACTGTTGGCTTTGCCTCCGGTACCTTTTGTTGTAATACATTGTAGATTTTTACTGACACTGCTTTGGTATGGACTATGAGTCTATGGGTCTGTCGGGAGAGCACTCTTTGGGATAACAATTAAACTCTTTGTTGATCTTTAAAAAGCCATTCATTACCCTCTTCACGTTTCGGGGGATACTTCCTGTGGAATTATTTTGTATTAATATCAATGCATTTTAGCCAGATCCCGTATGTGACTCATATAGGGCCTCATTACGGCTTTGGCGGTAGCCATGCCGCTATTGGCGGCATGGCTGCCACCAAAACCGGGTCCGGGTTCCCTGAATGAGGAATTACCGGGCCATTCCGAGTTTGGAGGGCCTGGTAATTCCTCCCTCAGGGAACCCGAACTCGGACCTTCCCCACTCCCATTCGAGCCCCCTTAGGGCTCAATAGGAATAGTTGCAGGGAGCTAACAACGGGCTGATTACGACCGGCCTGTTGTTAGCTCCCTGGTCCCCTCGCGGGACCCGGTAAGGACGCCTGGATCGACTTCTCCGTTCGCTTTTACCAGGCGTCCTTACCGGGTCCCGCGAGGGGACCTCGTAATATTGCAGAATGGGTTAACGGGTGTCGCCACCATTAGCAGCACCCGTTAACCCATTATGCAATTCTTGTAATGAGGCCCATAGAGTTGCTCAGTTTCTATACATTCCACACGGTACATTGATCAACAGTCTTTTTTTCAATTGGTTTTTTCCCGAATTTGTTTTTTCAAAAAATGTAATGGAAATGTGTATTTTTATTTTTGGGGGATTCTGCCCAAGCGCCCCCTCTTCCCTTTTAATTATACACTACTGTCCATTATCCTCAAGTTATTTAGTTATCCTATAGACCACCCACTCACAAACATTTGAATAATGGGGAAGGAGAGAAACTGGGTGATTTGTTTGCTGGGACATTTAGGTCAGCAGTGGGTTTCTTCAGTAAGGGGAGGTGAGTGGAAGATTTGAGGGAAGCAGGGAAGAGTCCAGTGGAGAGAGAGAGGTTAAAGAGCTCAGAGACAAGCAGGCAAGATATTCAACATTTTCTGACCAAGCGGGTCGTTGGGAGCTCAAAAGGAGTTGGCACTGCAAAGGATGGGTGCTAATGTGTTAGGAGAGGCAGTGGAGAAATAGCCCAGAGTAGAATGGGTATGGGCATGCAGAGGCGGACAGTAGGAAGGGGGGGGGGGGAATGAGAGAAGTGGCCGTAAGAGTGTTACACATTTTTAGAGATTTAAGAGGAAAATGTGTGAGTAAAGTCATTAGCAGAAAGGGAGGTGTGAGTAAAGCTTGGAAGGTACACTAACGGATGTGGGGGGGATTGCGAGGGAAGGAGATTAGGTTTGTGATGTAGGATGGTTTGGAAGAGTGGAGCGCAGAGGTGAGATGCAGCAATGGAGATTTTCTAGGCTAGGGCCATGGGGGTGGTCCATGATTTACACCGGCTTCGGAAGTCACAGCATTTGTTTGTGTTGAGCTTCGGGAACTCAAAGGTGATCCAGGGCTCAGGACGAGGGTGAGAAGGTGTCAATCTGCATACAGGATAGTGTCGGTCACAGCGTGCCATAAGTGCTTCGTGAAAGTACAAAAACAAAGCCAATGGAAGAGGCACGTGAGAGGTTATCACATCATATTGTTGGTATTACGCTTGCACCCAGATACCTTTTCCGTGTCCGATTGCACTTTATAAAACTAGTCCGCATAGATACACTCAGGCACACACACATGCATGCATCATAAAGGTAAAGGAAAAGAGAGTCCTGCCTTAATTTACGTTTAGTCATTGATGAGGTGAGAGGGGGAGTAGTGGATGGGGGGCTGAGATGTTAAAGTGAATAATGGAGTGATCAGAGGGTGAGGTGTCAATGGAGAGGTTAAAGGAGAGTGAAAAAGAGAGAAAGACAAGGTCAAGAGAGTCCCCACCAGAGTGCGTAGGCTGATTGTGGTGGCAGTAGAGGAAATAGATAGGAGAAGTTAAGTTCAAAGTGTGTAGCTGTGGGGGGCTTGGAAGTTTAAAGTCCCCACAGCATGACAGTGGAGCTATATTCTACTGTTGGTAATGGCCTGCTGCCCAAGTTAAGGGCCAGAGTATATCACTGTTATCACCTGTGTAGTTCCGGTTGCTAATGAAGAGTTTTAAAAAGAAAAAAATTAACCTGGCGCGCCGTTGTTCCTAAGTCCGTTTTCAATGTTGAGGATGGTGATGTGCAGGAAAGGTACATATCCTTAAAAAATAAAATACACACTGTTAGCATCCGCGTCGAGAACTACATGGGTGCTAACAGGTGAGGGGGAAGGGAGAGTGGGGAAGGGAAAAGGGTGCATGCTAGCAGCAACCAGCCAGCTCAGAACACGGCCTTGTACTATACAATACAGCCCGCGTACCGAGCATCCTGATTTGCCAGCATCCCCTTCCAGGGAGCTAATGGGAATGTTGGTAGGAAGTGACTCAAAAAGAAGGTTCAGGTAAGGGAATAAGGAGTTTAAAGGACCAGTGGGTCAATTGGGAGCCAGAAAAGTGACATGCGTAGAAGGGAGGTGTTTAATAGTGACATATTCAAATGAGGAAGAGGGGATGTCAAAGTGGGACAAAGGGGCTCAGGGCCTTATTTATAAGGAACCCCACTGCGCCACTCTTAACAACAGGTTGGGGAGAGTGGGAGAAGGTTTGTGTGATAGCAAGAAGTGCAGGTTTAGGGTGATGAGTGTCAAAGTGATCAGTGATGCAGGAAGACTTGTTGCAGATGCCAAGTGAAAGAGTGAAAAGAGGTGGGGAGTGGATGTTATGAGATAGGTGAGGGGAATGGATGAGGTTTCAGATCCTGGGAGAATGGGAGCATAGTATTTGAGGGCAGCAGATGCAGGGCGAAGAGGGAGCTTAGGAGTTTGGAGAGTTGAGGATGTAGCCTATGAGAAAAGGGAAAGAGACGACTGAGTACAAGGAGGACTGGAGCGAAATCTAGGTGCATGATAAAGGGTTAAAGAAATAGACAATTGAAGGACAGGTGTGTCCCGAGAGAGAGAGGATTGTTGGGTGGGAGGTACGGGAAGACGGGAAATAGTGGCTGAGAAGAAGCATGTGTAAACTATGAGTTGGGCTACAATGGGGTCACATATAACCAAAAGACAGTTAACAGGCTCAAAACAGGAATGTTTATTATGGCTGTGCAGTACAAGCAGAACCATGGTAAAAGAATATCCAATTGGGAGAAGGATTCCTACGTTTGATAGCAGAAGGTGAAGGGTGAGCTCAGCAAAGTCCTGGCTTGAGCAGTGGTTCTGGCCCTAGGCCCTTTCCGGCCCTAACAGCCCCAAACAGGGAGTTACCTATTCCTGATTTAGAAGTTAGCTGCAGGTGTCAGGGCTGGAGACTCAGGGAAGAATCAACAATAAGGGAGCCAGTTTCTCACATGACCCTCTGGAGGCCAATCAGATTTCTCCAGATGGCTTCCAGGCCTCCGACCTGTATACATGCAGAGCCCAGGTTGTTGTGTGCTCGGGGAGCTTCGTTTTGCAGACCGTCAGCTGGTGCACAGGGTTTTCTGAGAAAGCAGGATGTGGCAAAAACAACAATATTTTAAAATGAGCATCTAGTCACATAACTCTCTGGGAGCCAATCACAGTTCTCCACCGTTTGTTTTCATTTTGTTTACTTTGTAAGGTTATTCAATGACCCCATGTCTTCTGGGACTATATTTGCAGCTGCTGGAATTGAATTTCTGCACCAAATGAATTCTTGGACTTGTAGACTCTGTTGGCATCAAATAAATAAAATGATGTAAGTTAAAGTGAAAGGAACGTACAGGAATGGAGTAGGGTGTTCCTCCTAGGGGTGTCACGGTATTGGTTTTATGGCGGTATGATAATCTTCTTGCCAAATGACATATCATGGTTATTGCGGTATAGCAGGTGGAGTTAACTAATCTTAACAAATATTTTCTTAAAGGTCATAAATTGTCAGAACTTTGAAACTGGTCTCTGCACATTTTTAGCTGATCCCCCAGGAATCTAAGGCGGCTGCAGATTTGGTCTTTCATGGGGCTCGCTCGTTGATTGCCTTGAATGAAAGAGTGATTAGTGGAAGTGTTAAAATGTACATTTTGAGCAGTGAGCTTGCTGCTCAGTCATAGGTCATCGCTTTGATAATCGGCCACGACCTGCACTATTTTGGAACCACATTGCATGGGCATCACGACCCCTCGTTGCGATCCGTAATAAACGTTTGTTTTGATAACGCTTTATCCCATGAAAGGGAGAAAAATTACTCATGTGAGGTCTGAAAGCCTAGGTCATTGTTTCTTTTGTCAAAATGTCATAGCCAACACACAATCACTGAAAGGTTGCATATTGATCAAATCACTATAGCTTGTTTGCCATCTGCCTGGTGTATTATAAAGGTCTGATGGTGAAGTCATCACTGACCATGTAATCCTAACAAGACAGCATTCAGTGGGCGCTGTTCATTTCTTTCAATACATGTTCATTTACCTTCATAAAGATAGCGGCACAAAAACATTTGAAAATGACAAAGTTAAAATACATATCGGCACAAATATGGCATAGACCACCACCTCACCACAGCCCCATCATTACCATTTTCTACAGGTCTGAGCGCATTAGGACCCTTGTCATGTGAGTTGAGACAGAGAAATGCTTTCATGGGTGGTGTCACAAATCGAGGATAGACCTGAGAAATATCTCACCCCCATTGCTCTGGATACTTCAAATTGAATGTAAAATCTGTCCTTCCTGCTTGAGTCCAGTGCCATATGCAGAAAGTAGGTGAAGGATCAAGTGAAGCAACAACTCTAGTGCCAATGTGCAAATCTACAGGGAGGATAGTGGGGGGGGGTGCATTTTATATACTAGCACAAAGCACTGATAGGCCCAGCGTTCATACAGTCTACAGACCTAACTTTTTTGTGGACATGCATCACAAGGGCATCCAGTTAATTCACTCCCCCTTTGAAATCTGGGATGTGTAGTTCTACATCTTTCAAATTGGTGCGAAAACTACAAATCGGCTGATCTTTAACCCAACTCTACTGATCACAGAGCAAGAGTGGTGACATCATCAAAGCTGCATTTAGTAATGTGGCCTCACTTTCCCTATGCTCTTGTCTGCCAAACAAGGCCCCCTTGGCAGACTCCACATCCCACAGTGCGAGATCTAGACTGCGCAGCACTTGCTTACTGCAGCCTTCCAAATCAGATGGAAAAGCTCACTTAATAGCTGCAGGCCCTAAAAAGATATACCGGTATAAACAACGTGACGGTTATTATAGTTGAATTAAGCTGTTCATGGTATCTATAACGGTATACCGTTATACCGTTACACCGCTACTCGTGACATAGAGGCACCTGGTTATTGTATTACTTTGATTTGACGGTACATTGACTTAATTGTATATGTTGTTATCGTGTTGTTTTGAAAATCTTTTAGTAAGAGGTCTGCCATGCAGTGGCCTAGCCAGGAATCAAATTTAGGAGGGGCACAGAGGGGGCCACAGACAAAAGTAGGGGGGCCACAGACAAAGGTAGGGGGCCGCCTATAAAAGGGCAATGTGTGACATCAGAAGCACTCCTGCAGAGAATCTTTTGTGCACACCAACTACCACACCCCACTTCACCTTCCCTCCAATCAGAATGTAGGCACTAGAGCATTAAGTCACTAATGACCCATCATTAGTAGTTTCGTGTGGTACATTCTGATTGGAGGGGCTGCTCTTGGCTTCAGGGAGAACTTAACAGCTCTTCATTGTTGTGCAGGAGCAGTGTTTGCGGCCCTGTGTGTGTGCTGTGAGGGCAGATACAGCACTGTCGACAGTACAGAATAAGTAGCAAGGCTGAGGTAGGGGGGGCACAAGAGGGGACCCAGGATTTCAGAGGAAGGGCCCAGGCCCCCACCAAACCCCCCCCCCCCCCAGCGACTCCCCTGCTGCCATGGCATCATGAAAGCTTTTTACCTATAATGTGAAAGCTCATCCTTAGCACGCGCATGCAATCAAGTGTTTATTGTGACATCAGGAAACATCAAGCAAACATGCAGAGTACGCAGCCACAATATGCACAATGTCAACTACTGTGCAAAATGAGCAATTGCATTGCTCATGAGCCACAATGTTGGTATATACTGTATATTTAGATGATGTGAACTGAGGTCACAGTCAACATTCGCTTGCACGCATGCGCTATGGAGAATTTTGCAGCCATGCCGGTTGCACACTCTTTGACTATAGCTCCAGACAGGGGAGCTGACTTTTGATTTTCCCTGTAGGTGCCGGTGGAGAGATTTCTAGGAAGTTCCATTGAAGATTTATGGGCATTTAGCACAGATGGTTTCTCCCAGGGGGTATCCGGGCTCCAGAGAACCTGTGTACTCGGCGTCGCTGGTTCCAGAGTCAAAACGTTTTAATCTGTGGGCTCTGTGAGTATATTTGCCTGTTGTGTATGCAATGTGTGGTAGTGATCCTTTATTCTGTGTTTAAGAATACATTCCGGTTGGCTTCCATACAAAATGACTTTCTCAATGAAGAATGCATGCATTCGATCCTGTGCAAAGATGCAGAAGAAGCTTTGCTATTGTGCTCCCAACACACACACTCATCACATAGGCACTCATCATATAAGCACTCTGATGCTTATAATCTCAGGCTTTCAGTAACCTCCCTTTCCTCCCCACGCTGTCCCACACTAGGACTGACATAGACTGCGCTAGCTGCACCTCTGGCATCCTTTCCAAGCACCCACCGGCATAACGAGTGACAGCGCACGGCGAGGGCCATCCGCACTCATCGCCAATGTCCTTCGTCAAGCACATGCACCCACATTGCACTTTTTTATTCACACACAGAAGACATGGACATGGAGATGAGGTAACACGTCTTTGTTCATCCTCTCTCCTCCCAGTACTGCCCCCCCTTCCTTCTTCTTCTTCTTCTTGAGATGGCTCTTCAGGGGCCAGAAGAAGTATCACAAAATAGGAACCTAGTGGGGGGATCTGAAACTCAAATCTTCCCTATCGTTATATCACAATTTGATTTGAGTCAATTTAATTCAAATATTGCTTTTTCTTATGAGGTTTGTTTGCTCCAAACTGTTGGATTCCTGTTATTACTTTGTCCTTCAAGGTTTTTTCACATGGTCTGTTGTTTCCCAAATAAAACATTACATGTTTATTTTGTTTCTTTGGAATTCAAACTTTATTAAAAAAATTTAGAGGTATTGATCTAATATCTTCTCGGCTGTATAGAGGAAATTATATAAGTCGAGAGATGGAATTCATGAAACTGTATCATGAGTTATAGTTGTTAAAAAACATTCTTTAGAGTGTATGGACCAAGGCTAGTCGAAAAACAACTCCTATCCCTTGTGATCCGGAGGTGTATTTCTTGATGTGAACCTCAAGTTTTTATAAAATTTAATTTACACGATCCCTTTTCGTATTGGGATCAGGGATGTGACTTGATTTGGGGATATCTCTGATCCATAATTATTCCAATCAGGTCACATAGAAGCCAACCGGTTTCAGTGGTATTAAGGTTGTTAGAACCACTTTCGTCAGGGCTAGGGACCAACACCCCTTAGTGTGTGGTCAGATTTCTTCTGCTGGTGATGGTGAATCTCTAAGTTCAGAATAGGAGATTGCCCTAGAGTTGAGAGAGCAAAAAGGGGGGGGGAAGGGAGAGAGAGAAAGGGTGGGAGAGTGCCATTAGATACATATCCCGTGAATAAACTCATAGACATAGGAGGTCATAATGTACATATCTTACCCTTAACAAGCGAAGCAACTCCCCAATGTAAGGGTCCTTGGATGCGGGCAGATAAATTGTTTATAAATTCCCGAATCCGAGATGATCGTATATTCCTTATTCACCTATAGAAGAAATGTATTCTTATAAGTTTGGGTGAAATGGAAGGGAAACTTGAAGGATAACTGTATATGCATCTGAGAGCATTTAAAACACAAAATTATTAAAAACTAGCTTTTTTCAATATTATTAAAAACTAGCTTTTTTCATCTTTATGGGTCGACTCCTGAGGAGTTTGACCCGTAGGGCTCACAGGCCCGGCAGAACATCCCCACATGACCCCATCATGTGGCAACCCATCTAATCACTCGATATTGTCTATGTAGTACTGGCAATTAAGACAAACTGTGGATTCGAAGGTGCCTCTAGGGCAATGGAGATAAGGATATTTTGAAAAATATTCTGAAAAATATTCAACAATTTAAAGGTATGGCATTCAAGGGAAGGCGTCCCAGGGCATGGTTCGCCTTTTTGTGGGTGCTAAGATCTCTCCGCGTATAACGCGTGTCTGTTATACAGAAAACCCTGTGTGTTTGGTTCGAGTCAAGTAAAAGGAAAAAGCTGCTGCAAAGCTGTCTGTAAAGCCGTGAATGTACAGCGTAAGGATGTGCATACAAGGTGTTGCTTACCTCGCGGATGATTAAAGGTACCCCTCAAGGTTCCAAACAGAGTCCGGTGTCGATACATGGAACGGCGCCTCATCTGGCGTGCTTACACCGCGTTACCAGTCACTTGACAAATTACGTGCAGGCTATGGTGAACACTAAAAAAGGACTAGAAGTCGACCGCATAGATGGCGGCCAATTTAGTACAGTGTGTTAGTGGGCAAAAAGACGCAGATTTGTATGTGAAAATGGCCCATCACTCATATCGAATCGCCGAGCTAGTTTAGTCAGTCTACGGGCTAGGTTCTGGAGGAACCAAACATGGTGGTAGTGGCCAGATCAGTTCATTTTTAAGATGACACATTCGAAGGAATGTTTACAGTACGGACTCAAACAAATGGGGAAATTGGCTTACTGTGATTGGGTGCCTAAATGTCGAATGATGGTAGAGTCTCATAGTGTGTGAGTCTAAATGGTATATTTTTAACATCACAAAGAATCAAATAAGGATTGATATACATCGATGCAGTGAGTAGAATGATTGGAAGTGAAAAAGGTATCTCCAAAGAAATGGAGTATCACGGAAAATTGCAAGCTCTATATGTAGGTTATAAGGCAAAGGCAAAAACAAACAACAGATAGCCAGTGTTACACATATTACATTCAAAAAGCATGTAGATAAGAGTTAAAGGGTAGCAAGAGATTTCCAGCACATCGATTCATTTAGGCCTTCCACATCGGTTCTTAGTCTAAATATCCACAATTGTTCACGTCTGAACAGTAGATTATGAATATTCCCTCCTCTCGTTGGTATCTTCACTTTCTCAAGGATTGTCCATTGCATGTCTTCGGGGCTGTGCTTTTTTTCTAAGTAATGTTCCACCATGGGGGCTGTGATCTTTTTAGTTTGTATACAGAAGCGATGCTCCGCCAGCCTCGTTCTGATTGGTCGAGTAGTCATCCCTACATATCTGAGTGTACATGGACAGGTGATCAGATAGATAACGTTTTTAGTATTGCAATTAGTCATTTCTTTTGTATCCATGGATGATGCCATCCAATATCTATGGTTTTGGTTCTCGTGGTTCCAGGGCAGGCCCTGCATGAACCACAAGGGGTATGTCCAGTCGGCTTTTCAGTATTCCAGAGTGTCTCATGAAACAGGTTCTTTTCTTTATAGGTTTTTACAAGGGAATCCCTCAAGTTCTTACTTCTTTTCATGGCAAAACGTGGGGTAGCCAGATTCGATTCTCCCACATTCAAGATTGGCCATAGTCTCAGGACTTCCTGTTTGAGTTTATTAGTAAGTGGTGAAAAGGTGAAGACCGCTGTAATTTTATCATCAGAGCTTTTTTGTTTAGTGTGTTGGTCTAACGTGATGTCACGTGGGATGTTACATGCCCTCTTTCTTGCCTGCTGGATGGTTTTTCTAGGGTATCCTCTCTTTTTTAGTTTATTGGCCAGTTGTTCCGATTGATTTTCAAAATCTGTGATGTTCGAACAGTTCCTTCTGTATCTTAGAAATTGGCCAAATGGCAGGTTATTCTTGAGGCTAGCGGGGTGGAAACTTGAGAATGTCAACAAAGAATTCCTATCGGCAGGTTTGTTAAATACCGAGGTATTTATGATGTTGTTTTTGATTTCAAGTTGAAGATCTAAAAAGTGTATCTCGGATTTGCTATGTGTCTCAGTAAACGTCAGATGTCTATTTTGTTCATTCAGCCAGATCATGAACCTTGTTAGTTCAGATTCAGTGCCTTTGAAAATCATAAGTACGTCGTAGATATAGCGTGACCAGAGTTCTATATGGGCTTTCCAGGGATTTTTGTCAGGGTAGATGGTATCCTCTTCGAAGGCTGCTACATACAGATTGGCAAGGCTTGGCACAAAGGTTGCGCCCATAGCTTTGCCCGATATTTGTTCAAAATATGTCCGTTAATACAAAAAATAGTTCTTAGTAAGCGCTATTTCTGCCAATTGCATGATTAGAGTAACCAGAGTATCCAGAGGTGGATCCAGATTTCTGAGAATATTTTTTACTACTTGTAATGTGGCCATTTGTGGGATCCGTGTGTACAATAACTCAATGTCTAGAGTGACAAGTAGATGAGTTTCAGGGTCAAAGTTCCGGTTTTTGAGAATCAGTAATGCCGCAGTGTTGTCCTTGAGGTAGGAGCGCATTTTATTAACTCTCGATCTCAAAAAGAAATCTACGAATTCCGAGAGCGGTTCCAACACAGATCCTATGCCTGACACTATAGGCCTGCCTGGAATAGGTATTTTTTCTTTATGAATTTTAAGTAGGGCATAGAATGCCGGTCTTCTCAGTGTTTTTGGAGATAAAAATTCATACTCTTTCAGACTAATATGGCCCTCAGCCATGGCTTCTTCCAGAATTGGGAAGATCATTCTTTGGATTTCCTCAGTGGGGTCTTTTCCTAACTGTCTGTAACTCGTTCGATCTTTTAGAAGAGTTAGGACGATTTCGTTATATTCTACCACATCTTGTATTACAGTTGCTCCACCTTTATTCGCTGGTTTTATTACAATCTGGTCATTGTCTGCCAATGTTTTCAGGGCTATCTGTTCTTGTTTTGAGAAGTTATGAAAAGTTCGATGTTGTTCTTTTTCAAGTTTTTCAATACTCTTGAACAGGACTTTTTCGAAAGTGATGGATTCTGGAGAAATCCCATTTGGTGGTGGATAGAAGGTAGATTTGTTTTTTAGATCTGTTGCACATTTTTCGGCCCTTAGATCAGGTTCTGTTTCTGTTAGAGTACCAAAGTATTGTTTTAGCCTTATCTTGCGTATCAGTTGAGCAGCCTCAATTCGAGTTTGGAAAGGATTGTGTTGCGAGGTAGGTACGAAAGAGAGGCCCTTCTCCAACAGCATGTGCTGTTCCCGTGTTAGGACTAATTGGGAAAGGTTTATGACCAGAGAGATTTGTCACAAAATACCAAAATCACCAAAAAAGGCCTTTGGCACTAGGGGGGAAAACCCATGGTAGTTAAAAGATTAAGAGCATCTCTAAATCCACTAGCTCGGTCGTGCCCTCATACGCAGCCTTGTCCACCAATTTGTTACCAAATATCCCATAATGACTGAGGATCCATGCCAAATCAATCCCCATCACTCCCACTGTGCATTTCTCCCATCACTGTCTAATACGATACACCATATCTTTTCTATCTTCGTTCCCTTCCTTTATAGCTTTTAACCCACTGAGCGAGTCCACCACTCCAGCCAGCCGTTTCGCCTTAGCTCTAACCACTGCCATATTCACTGCCATCAATTCTGCTGTACATATGGAGACATTATCTGATAGCTGCGCCATCTTAAACTCCTCTTCCTCCTTAAAATAGCAGGCCATACCTACTTTCTGCCTGTCGGGACCCTGGATCCATCAGTACAGACTAGTGCACGTACCTTACCTCCCACATACCCAAGTGCCAATTTTTTTATCACCCCTCTGTCGCCCTTCTTTTTCACCAGTACCATCATCAGTTCCAAACAGATCTTTGGGTCATGAACATACAAATGGAAAACAGCACTCTATCAACATTCTCTACGATCCGTAGCTCCTCCATCCCAGACGATTCACTAACCTATCAGCCAGCCAATTTTTCGCTGGGTGCCATTCAATGAAGGATTGCCATTTCAACCAATATTTAACACACAGTTCCAACCTCCTCAAATCCAATTGCACCACCCCAGCCAACACATGCATGGCTTCAGTAGGCAACGACCTTACTGTCCCTGTCACAATTCTCGATGCCCTTACCTAGACTCTTTGCAGTGAAGCAAGCTGAGTCTTACTGTAGCTAGGCTGATGTGTAAGCCTGTACTCCAACAGACTCCTATCCATTTGTATATACAGCAATCTCATGATCCTTTGACATCCCCCCACTCCTGACCTGACACTGCCCTCAGCAGATTTAGACACCCTTTACATTTCGCTACCGTCCTGTCCACCTGTGTGTTTTAATACAAACACTCATCCAGAAAAGGTCCCAGGTATCTAAATTATGTCTCTTGTGCCAACACAATCCCACAAGTCTAAGGTTCAGGCTCCTGTTCTACATCTATGAAACAGCATACAAACATTGTAAAACCACATTTCGTGCACCATCCTTTCATGACATCCAATGTCATTTGCAACTTCTCCTGAATACTACCACCTCATTTGTTTCTCACCCACAACACCCTCCTGGATCGTTCCTAAGAGACCATCCACTGCTATATTAAAGAGGACAGGACTAATAACTCTGCCCTTCGCAGTCCCATTCTCCATCAGATTTTCCTGGGATAACGTATGGCTCACTTTCACACGAAACACTATTTACCCAAAAATTCTTCACATAAGAAAATACTTTCCCTTGAACACCTTTCTCCCACAATGCATAGAGCAGCCCTCCTCTCCACATCATATCATAAGCCTTTGCCATGTGTATGAAGATTGTGCCCACCATTGCCCGCAGCTCAAGGCCTCTTCAATGTCCGACGCCAGAGCAATCACAGCATCCATAATAGACCTATGTTTCCGAAATCCATGCTGGAACACACTCAGTTTACTCACCGACTCCAGAAAGTATGCCAGTCTTTCACACAACATTTTCTCCATTACTTTACACAGGACAGATGCCAGAGCCATGATAGGACATTGATAGGACCCACAGGAATTGCTGGTACTCCAGTTTCAAAATCGGGAGGATGAAAGCCCTCTTCCGCCCACACTGCATCGTCCCACTGGACCACACCACATTGTCTCAACACTGCCTCCATGTAGTTATCCGGAAACATCTGCAGGAATACATACCGCACACTATCCTCTACCAGGCTAGAGTCTCTACTACCCTCCAAAGCTTTCCGTAACTCCCACTTAGTGAAAGGCATATGGGGTTGCCAAACCTCCACATTCTCCAACGCACTCACATTCGCAGTCATAAAATGTGTTATCTCTTGTTCACCTGTCGAGGAATAATTTCACGTGCTATGCACACCTGCAAAATATGCCCCTAAAGCATTTGCTTCACTGCAATCATCCACCAATTAATGCCCATCGACAGTAATGAACGGGATCTGCTAACTCCGTCTGACATGACCCGATATACGTTTAAATCTCACCCATAACTGCACCATACTCGTATCCCCAGAAAGAGTACAGCAGTGTTCCCAACAATAATCCCTTTGGTGTGACCCGACTACCTGTTGGGCAAGAGCCCTGGCCTTTTTAAACGCCATGACTTCCTCTGCACTCTTGGAGCACAAGGCCTTCTGCCGTTTCCTCGTCCTATCCCTTACAGCCACTGAACATTCTGATGACCACCACGGGACCTCGGGCTTCCTAAGCTGCTTTCTCCGTGCGGGACACAATTCCTCCACTAAACTGTAACACACATGCACTATCGCTTGATCTAACTCTGTAAAATGAAATTGTGAACTCTGCCCTCCACCTTCTCCACTGCCAACCATCAATTCACTGCACCTCACACCAAACTTCACCCAGCCCATTTTGTTAATGTTACAACCCTGGGGGGGGGGCAAATCTTGTAGCTATTAGCATCCTGATGTTTGCCTCCAGCACAATAGAGCCATGATCACTCCCCATCTCCCATCTATCCTCACCTTCCACAAGCACTTAGGCACCAAACCCGCCGATACTCACGTCAAATCATGGCAGGACCCCTTGTTTGCAGTGACACCTGTCCTTGTGTATTCTTTAGAGTTCAATAATACAAGCCCACACTCTTCTTCCATCGCCTCATGTCTATCACCATTCATGTCTGTCACAGGACTATTGCATAAGGTATTATGACTATTGAAATCGCCACAGAATATAAACTTGCCCCCTCGATTCATGGCATGCTTTAACACCCTTATATCAAGGGGTTTGCATGGATTATAGAAGTTGAGCACAACTATCGTTCCATTGACCACCAGTAATTTTATACCCATAAGTTTAATGTCCCCATAAAACTCAACTATTGAGCATTGAATACCACACTTAACTAAAATACCAACACTACCCCTATACCTACCACACTACCCTTCCAATATAACGCATACCCTGGAAAGAGAAAGTTGAGCCCGCCTCTCAACCAAGTCTCCTGTACACACACAATATCCACATCAACCTCTTCCAATAGCTCTCTCTTCAGCTCGTGTCCATTTGCCAATAAACTCCCAGCATTCCATTGCCATAATTTCATACACCTGAACTTTCACAGGCAGCTTCACCTCCACTCATCATTCTGTGGATATCCCTGTCATTGATATTCCCAATCTTCAGATACATCTTTAAGATCCTCCCCACCGCCTGCAATCGGTCGGATTTCAACTGACACTCAGCCGTCGTGTTATTAATTGCAATGATAAAACATAAGCAGTCATCATTCTGACATTAGACCCCTGTCCAGTGACCTCGCTGCTCCTAAATTTGTGCCATATCCCCATCTCCACCTGTCCCTCTGGGACCTTAGTACTCCTCGTTGCTTCCTCCCTCTCCTCTCTCACTTTCTGAACCGCTGCAGTATAGCTCACTCTCGGTTGCATTGCTTTCCAGGTCTCTACTTGCTTAAAGAAACCTCTATATGATGCAACATGTTCGCAAACACAATTACAATACTTTGGCGTATCCTCGATCACACATTCCTTAATATCATGGAGCCCACCACATTAACTATAACTCTCATCCTTCCTACATATTGGCCATACTCTTTGCATTAATAACTCCAAAGAGGCACAGGGATATACTGCGTGAACCGAAAGCACTGATACCCCAAATACACACATTCTGGGACCTTGCTCCCCTTAAACCGCAGTGCCACAGTCATCGATCTAGTTCTTCCATCAGAATTGGTCCTACCCAACCGCCACATTTCCAACGCCATCACATCCTGCAGTGATCTCACTTTATCCTTATCATATGCACTAAGAGGGACTCGATAATCTCACTTTTACATGTATCCCCATAATGTTCCATCACAGTTATAGGGTGTTTTCCAATGCTACCTAAGTCCAAAGCATTTTTCCTGGTTTCCTCACCTGCACCTTTTACCAACAATCTCCCTCCACTTATAACCTGCATAGACTGCACCTCATCAATCCCATACTAACCCATTCCAAAACACCAAAAGGATTAACTCCTTCATGATCGTTATCGGGCCTAGCCAACTTAATGACAACTTGCCACCTCAAATCGCCCTCCATGGGTTACTCCCCGGTTCCACACTTACTTTCAGCTCTTTCTTGCTGTCCACTACCTGCCCTCCCAGTTTATTCAATCTTTCTATTCACCTACTGTGGGACTTCTCATTAGTACCAGCTCTTTGCACCCCTTCTCCTCTTGACACTGCTTCCTACAGAAACACCTACTGAAGTGTTACCTCCGCCCCCCTCTCCCACCAGCAGTCTCCCTTTGCCACACTCCCCTTTATATACTCTTTTCCCACCCTTTCCACCACCTTCATTTTGTGTCATCTTGTCTGTGGCCCCTCCACTGTGTTCCTCTGTTCTGAGCTTCCCCTTTTTACTCAGTGGCTCACCCTTCCCCACACACATGCAGAGTGCCATCTGCCATGGCTTCCTCCACAGAGCTGTCCACAGCAGCCCTGTCAGTGAACTAGCCTCTCTCTCACAAGGCGGCAAACACAACACCGCCACCTCAGAAACTGTACTGCTTCTCACAGGAGGAGCCGTGGCCTACGCCAGCCAAGCCACGGCCACGGGGCCTTCACCCCTGGGACCAGCCGACATGCCCCTACTGTGCCTGCAACGCTGCACCCCACTCTTTCCGTGTCTAACTTCTCCTAAGGAAACAATGCTCAACTTTCTGTGGTTTAAAGCCCCTTTCCCACTCGTCGCCTCTGTTGTGCCCGAGCTCTGCTGTCGCGCGAAGAGTCATGCACATTTTCGCAACCTGAGGCACATCACAGACACACAAATGCTGGTTTCTTTCCCCCCAACTTCCTGCCCCAACATCACATCCCTTTCAGGTCTCCTTCCCCAACGTCCACACTCCACATAACGATGTGGACGGTGGTACAACATTACACTCCCCACCCAAGCAAGTCCACAACGGATCTCTGCAGCTGTCACTAGGTCACTAGTGGAATGTAGTGGAATCCCCAGAACGGAAGCACCCCAGCAGTGATGTCACCACTAAGAGAGAGCACAGCGAGGCCCGGGGAGACGCAAGCATCCAGGAAATGGCACGCATACATCAAGCCACCGCACTTCCCTTGTGCCCGGTGTATACGCAGGTAATGCAGCAGTGTAGTCCAGTAAAAAAGAGAACAGCTACGAAACACCAGCTGAAATAGATGCTCTTCGGTGGCATCTCTCTGCATCCAAAGCGCCTCTCTCTGAGAATTCTTTACTGCTACATCTCCACCTGGAAACCTGACCATATGATCTCAAAAGACTCGCAATTACACTCTGCACACAGCCCCTAGTCTTTTTGAGTGTAAATTTACACCTTATGGAAGGGCCCTGCCACCCTTTCCCCACCCATTTCTCTTAATCCTTTTGAGTATTCAGAAGGTCGAGGGTTAGGAAGGATCAAAATGAATGAACAGGTGACTATGCCCGTATTTACTTAATTTCAGTGATTTATATACCTCTTCTACCAAGAAATCATTCAAACAGAGGGGTGGAGGGTCAGCCAATAGCAGACCATGCCTCCAAACACACCCATGCATACTGGAAGTGTCTCTCACACAAAGAATGATCCCTACTAGACAGGCACCTGAATTCTCAGTCAGAACTGGTTTCAGGCTGACTACAGCCCCCAGTCCTGTGATACAGTGGCACAAGATGGCCGTATCCGTATTTGTTTATTTATTTATTTATTTTGACATTTGTAAAGCGCACTTAGCCCGGGCGCACCTAGGCGCTGGTCGCATAAGCGTGATGGTAACAGTGATTCCTTATTTCTTAGATTACAGTTAATGCAGGCTGTGTTAGGTTACAACAAATGACAGGTTAATTTGCAATCGTTATAGGATACAATGGGTTACATAATACAATCTGTGTAGTAAGAAACCTAAGAGCATACAGAGAGCATTTGTATGGAGAATGAGCTACTAGTTACCATGACAGAAGAACGCGCGCACGCACGCATGCACGCACGCACACACACGATAGTCATGTAACTCCTTAGATACATAATTGTGAATGGAGGAGGATCTCAAAACGGACCCAAACAGTTCAAATGGATTCCACCTAGAGGAGCCATATCACACAAGGGAAAAAGTCCCCACCAGCCTAGCCACATGACTATCAGAGAAAGAGAAACTTCTCTTGGACCCTTTGAGGAATCTTTGCATTACCCCAGCGTAGGAGTTATAAGGACTCTAAATGCAGAGCACATAATGCAGAGATATATATATATATATATATATCACACTTTTATTAATAAATTAATATTTGATAGCACACTTATGAATATGAACAGTGATCAGTATTGGGTAATATTACAATAGCGACAACTCTTTAATCAGAAAGGAGTAGGAATAGGAAGGATAAAGTAGCAGAGAATACTTTTACGGATCAAGGAAATGCAAGATGGAAAGAATGTAGGCACAGAAATAAAACTCGATATGGATTCAACAAGAGATTATATGATCACTTTTTCCCATGTGACAACTCACTCCCCCCTATGCAATATGAAGAGATGGAAATGAGGGCACACAGGTTTTCAGTAATACAATCAGAAGCAGTTCAGTTCCCATTCCCCCCAGCAAGCTTAGAGAAACAGGGATGATTTTAAAACACAGGCCAAATACTTTTAAATGTGATTGCAATGAAGTGAAAAATATGCAAAAAATGATTTTAATTCCCCATAGGAGATTCAGGGTAGGTGATAGCTACTTTGAATTAGTTCAGGTCAACACTAGCAATGATTCAGGAGTGATTATCAGGTTGAAAACGAACTTCAGCAGTGGAAAGCAAGAAGCAGCTATTTTTACAAGTGGTGAAATTGAGCCAAATTGCAATTCATGGCACTTTTTCCGAGTGCGTAAACGGTGATTACGGAAAAGCTATAAGGAGTTGGAAGGTCGTCCTAGGTTTGTTGGAAAGCTGAGGATCTTAGCTTTAAAATGCAGTTCTGGACAGGTTGAAATGTTTTGAATAAGATTACTTTAAACTAAGAGATGGGTTCTGGACAGTTCTAGATACTCACTCCTAGTTTTGGAAGGGAATGGACCTCGTCACAGACCTGGTCAGGTTTGGGCTGCGGTTCTTTCTCCACAGGACAGGTCTCAGGCCCTCTGGGTTCTGCATTCAGCATGGCCTCTGGTCTGCTATCGGCACTGCACGGAGGTCTGGTCTGGGTCTGGATACAGCTCTGCTTTCTGGGTCTGGATATGGTTCTGGCACAGGGTTCTAGCCAGAATAAAACAGCTCGCCCGGCTGTTGAATAGTTTGGTTAGGTTGCTGTATTCTGGGGTCTCTGAAAAGAGTTCAGCTTTTCGGTTAGGCCCCTGCTTAAGGTTCTAGAGTTTAGTTCTAGAGTTTGGTTCTGGAGTCTATCTGGAGTCGAAGTTCTGGAGCCTCAGGAGTCTGGAGTTTTTGTCTGGATATGGTCGGGCAGCGTGCTGCGCAGGAATCGATGAGTAGTGGAAAAATGAGTGTGTCTCTCTGGGTCTCAGCAGTCTCTTTTTAGGTGTTCTCAAAGGGGGTGTGGAGGCTGACTTTCTATGCCCAACCCACTGAGGATTTGATAGGTTAAAGGATTTACTGTGACCTGACTGGAGAACAGAATTGTGAGTCAGAATGAGTCATTAGGTATCATCTTTATGGCTCAAGAAAAGGACACTACCCTTTGTGTCCGTACAGCATATCTTCTTTTTCATAAAACAAATATTTACAATATATCCCACGTGTTAATATTACCTAAATCGCATGACAGATTGCTTAAGGTACAGTTCGGTTCAAGTCACATGTTTCTACGAGCTTGGGTTCAGTAATGACAACATTTTGCACTTTTGATTGGTTTCGCAATATTAATTTAGCATCAAATCTTACACAGAGGTACACACCCTCTCTGAGCATATTACTGGAAATTCTTAGGTTTCTAGCATAAACACTGCACCCACAATATTAATAATTACGGGGCTTGGCCTCAGAACATCACACAGCGTCCAGCTTAGTCTCAAATTGTGAGTGAATTTTTCATATTAAGAATCTCCAAATTGTACATTTTTGTCCGCTTGTTATAACTAGTTATCAGTATTCTCATAAAACATAGATTTGCTGAACTCTCTGAATCCACAGTCGTTTGTCTCCACTCCTAGAAACTTGGCTTGACTCAGAGATCAGATGTCTTGCCTTCCCCCAGAGCAGTGTTGTTCACGCACACCCAAATCAGCATATCCTATTCAGCTGAAAGAATCCTTTGTCTTGTTTCTCAAGGCTGCAGGGAAATTCTCCTCCCTCTTAATCAACAGGACCATGTGATTTCCTGTGCTGTTGCTGAGAAGGCTAGGTGTGAAGGCTTCCCATGAACAGCCAGCCTTTTGAAGTCTCAGCTAACTCAGGTTCCTGTTTAGCTTTAGAAATACAGGTCTCCTGTCAGAATTTAGATTGCTAGCGCCGGTCATTGTCGGTATAGAACCCATTTATGACAGCTGCCTTACCAGTAAGCAATCCTCAAAATATACTTTGTTCAAATATAGATGCACTTCTGTGGACCTCAGATTCATGTAGAGTCTTGCGGGAGGATGATGTTGACCCCCCAACACGGAGGTGGGATCTTTTTAGTGGTTTTGGTGAGCGCTAATTTTAGCAATTTTTGACATAAAAAAAATGAATTCCCCACAGCTCTGGGTTGCTTTTAGCAATCAGTATTGCTATTCCCAAATGGTTTCAGGCTACTGTGTGTGTACCCCAATGGTGGCTTTAGGCAGTGACCTCCTGTGCTCACTAATATAGGCAAAAGTGGGTGGCAGCCTATTCTTCAGATTTTTACTGTGCATTTTTGAATGATTTCTGGCAAGCAGCATAATTTCCAGAGGCCACTCTAATGTTTCTGCTGCCCGCGATGTACAATGATGTTGCAGGACTTGGATGAGTGGGTTGAAACATCCCACACACCTTGCCTATCATTCCCTAAACATGAGAGGGTCCAGCAAACTGGCCTTCATCCGTAGGAATCCTAAAGTGGCACCTGCACCCATCATTCCCTAAACATGATGTGAAATGAGAAATTATATTGTGCCCTCTATTTCCAATGAATATATGTATATTGGCCTATGCCAAGCTGCTTATAAGCCACTTGCGAAGAAATCCGTGTTACAAAGTCCTGACCGTAGAATCAATGTAAGCTGCCATTTTAGGTCAATCCGGCATTTTATGTTCTCTCTGTAAAGTCACCCTGTGAGTTAAAATGGTGGACGATGTCATTCCGAAATACAACATGGCCGTCTTGACCTCTGTGTGTAATTAATATATAACTTGCCTGCAGGCCACCTGTTGAGGTCGTGAACTGAGACATTGTCCTTCGTTGACCTGTGTGTAAAGGATTACTCGTGCAATGAAACTAATCCACAAGCATATGTTAAGAACAATGTATTCAAATACTGAACTGAGAACACTTGTTTAACTGAATTGTATTAATGTTTGAGAAGACCTGCATGGGAAATCCCAAAACACACAGTTGCCGTGTAGGCTTGTTGATGTATGTATTAAAGGCAAACTAGTTACATGTGGATATGCAAACTCGGCATGAACCCTAGATCAGTAATGTATTAGAGGAATATTAACCTGAAGTAGGGTTAGACATCGTGTTTGCAAATAGTATAAAAGAGCAATGAATTCTAATGTACAGCGTCTCTCACTGAACACACTGAACCACGCTGGAGTTTGTTGTGTTGTACTAAGGGCCCAAAGCTATGTTTATTTTCTTGGAAAACTGTTCAGTATAAAATAAAGTACTTTGTATGTTCCTTTGTAACCCGTGTTCAGTGTACTTTCTTTTGGGGTACTCAGCCTTGATATTTTGATTTTGTTTTCACAGTTGGCGCCCGAATAGGGACCCTCAAGATTGATGCCGGATTATCGAAGGTTGTCCCTCGCTATCGGACCGGGATCGGACTGTGGGACAAAAAGGGGCCCCACTGAACGAGACGAGATACCCCAGCAGCGCTGCACGACCCGATCCCTGGACGATTAGCTTGTGGTCCGAGAACGGCATCTTCACGAGGGTCCACTTATCGAGACGGGCAGATTTGCCAAAATCACCACACACGAGGTAAGATTAGTCAGGTAAGATTCTTTGAAATCCGATCGGACCTCCTTAGGCTTGATCAGGTGAGTCATGACCCAACTCTTAATATAATCCTTATAATTTGATTTTGGCGCATTGTATCTGCAGACACAATTATTGACCAGGTAACACCAATAATTTGATATGCCTGGGAAATTGTCTACCTGCTTCAGGGCGTTATTCCGCATTGATAGAAAATCTTTGGAATTTAGCCATCCCGCACCACAGAAGGGGTCGCCGGCGTGTACTATGTACTGTAAGCATGGCATTGGAAGTATAGAATGTATTGATATTTGGCACAGACAAACCAGACATGCCTCCGAACTTCAGTGGCCAATCAATTGTAGTTTTGATATCCCTCATATTGAGTATTTAGAGTCAATTGTATTAAAGAAAAAGGCTAGACCTGCAGCATTTGATATTTTGCAGAATTGGAAAAAAGAAGCGTTGCAGCAACTTAAATGTAGAGAAAAACATGCGCGCCGTCATAAGACGAAAGCCGAAAAAGCATTATTGTATGACCTAGATAAACATTCTGAATCGACTAGGAATATGGGTATGGCTTTCTCACTTGGAATACAGAAAATGTATCCTTCTAAAGACCTTTGTGTTTCCGACGAATTCATAGACAAATTGTTAAATGAACGAAGGCCTGGTGCCTCTGCGCCGCCTCCGTATGTTCCTCTTCCTGCTGCTTTGCCTTTTCCTGCTACTATTCCTGCTCTACCTGCTGTTGTTCCTGTTGTTCCTGCTCCTCCTAATGCTCCTCTTCCTCTAGTTACTGTTCCTCCACCTATTCCTCCACCCCTTCTTATTACGCCAGTAGCAGTACTTACATTGAATTTGCCTGCTCCCCCTCTTCCAAGTGGTCTTGTGCCGCCTGTAGTCGATCAAGGTGTGGGGTCGAAGGTTGTCACTCGCAATACTGTACCACCAGAGAAGAAACGTGATTTGATTGCATGGGCTAAGCATTGTATGGAGAGGGAGGATCAAGCTATTGCTTTTGCCACACTTTCTAATATGGATCATTTTCCTGAGAAAAATGTTTTTATTGAAGGTTTAGGGATTCATTTATGTGTAATGTGGGGCAAATTAAATAATGCAGATCTCACACAAGGGTTAAGGGTTTGGAAAGGTTACAGAATGAGGATGACGAGGGGGAAAGTATGTATGTACAGAAACGGTTCCTTCCTTGTCGAAAATCGATATCTGAGGAAGCACGAATTTGTACGAAGGACGCGCTTAGATGGATTTCAGATATGTCGATAACTCCAGTTGAAGTATATGACACATATAGTCAGTATACGCCAGAAATGCAGAGGAAAGTGACACAGGTAATGATAGAGTACTTACAGGATGATTGTGTAAAAAGAAAGATTAGTTGTCCCACAGAGTTATTGAGTATTTATAAGAGAGCTTTTTCACTTGACACTTCTTCGACTGCTTTAGCGCTCGACTTAGCTCTGTTGCTTAGTAAGCGTTCGGAGTCACCTACTTCTCAGTTGCCTATGAGAGAGGTTCCTCCGACATTTGCCCCGAAGGTTGAGGTTGCGGCCGATGCTGCACAGGGTATAGTTGCTGTGAACATTCCTGCACATTATATATCACAGTTTTTTCACATTCCGTTCTCAAGACAAGAAGTGAATACTATTAGACAATCTATTCCTGATATTAGGAAAAATCTGACAGGATTCTATAAAGAAATAGAGTGCGTGTTGCAGTCCTCAGTGTTCACCTTAGGCGATATTGATTTGTTATTTCCTGTACTCCTGCCCGTAGATTTGTGGAAACAAGTTAAAACTATAGACGACGTGCCAGGGTTGGGAGATACATGGGCGGATATAACTAGATTCGATGGAGAAAGGCCAGCTGGTGAAAGACCGCCCCAGGTGATACTGGGCCTCATTACACAGTAGGCGGTAAGGGTTTACCGGTACCGGTATTTTACCGGTACCGGTAAATCCTTACCGCCTTACTACGAGGTCCCTTTGCGGGTTGGGGAATTTAATGCCTGCTTTTTGCAGGCATTAAAAATCCTACCAGCAAAGGGACCAGGGAGCTAATTACGGTACCGCAATTTGCGGTACCCTAATTAGCGCCTTCCCCATTCCCATTATGCCCTATTGGGCAAAAATGGGAATGGGGAAGGGCAATGGAGGAATTACCGGCTTCCCAACCTTGGAATAGGGCGGTAATTCCCCTTTCCTCCAAGGCGGTACCGGTAAATTACCAGCATGAAACATGGCGCTAATAGCGCCATGGTTTACCGCCTACCGTGTAATGAGGCCCACTGACTTTGCCTGATAGAATTATTGCAAAATTGAAAAACATAATTCCTGAGAAAAGAATTATTTGGGACAAACTTACGGCCTGTGTCCAAGGGAAGTCTGAGGGTGCTACCGAGTTCTTTAATCGGTTCGAACAGGTATTCTCGGATTTCAGCGGACAAGACCTAGGCACAGAGTCTGGGAAAAGGTTATTTTTGGACAAATTAGTGCGTGGATTGCTGCCTGACATCCAGTCACAGATTATGTCCTCTGAGAGCGCTTGGTAGGCGAAGTCCCAATCAGAAGTACTGCATATGGCTCAGTACTACGAGAATCGTGTCAATAATGAAAAAGATAGAGTTGAAAAACGACAAGGTAATTTAAAGACTAAAGTACTATTACAGCAAATTGTTAGAGGCCCCAGAGGGAGTAGTTTGCAGACTAGAGGTCAGTATGTCCCGCAAGGAAATGTGCCCTTGGGTCTTGTGAACATTAACCAGTGTGCCTATTGTCGACAAGAGGGTCATTGGCGTGCACAATGCCCCGTCCTTCGACGAGGTCGAAAAACACTTTTGGGAATATGGGTAGACGATCCAGAGGTCACCCGGGTGTAGGGGGCCCTGGTAGAGGTCAGTTTGCACAGGATCCTCAGCAATCTTTTTCACCGGATAATCAGACTTCGAGTGCGGACACTAGCAACATATTTGAGCATCCTTCCGCTGCATATTTATCTGAAGAGCTTCCTTTTGATGATATTCTGTTTCGTTAGGATTGCCCGAAGCAGGGTTTGGAACCTACACCTATTCCCGTCAATCAGAAAGGTCCCTACGTTGAAATGGTGGTGGGAAATAGGAAACATCCGTTTTTGATAGATAATGGAGCACAGAAGTGTCCCATTGATCATTCACGGGTTCCAAACATTCCACTGTCAGGGCAAACCAATGTTTCTGTAGGGTTTTCTGACACACCAGTTGTTTGTTCAGTTTCTTTGCCGGTACCCATTTCTTTGGGTCCCATTATTGACCACTGTTGACTTCAAATTGTGGGGCGAATTTGCTGGGGTTGAATCTGTTAAAAGAATTAAATGCAGTGATTTATTGTTCTTCTGATGGAGTGCGCTTGACGATTTCACCACAGCAATTTTCTGTCTCGCAATTCTTGACTAGACCTTTGCCGCCAGAATTCATTGATGTACCAGAGAGCTTATGGGCTGTTGACGACAACGATGTCAGTGTTTTACAGATTGACCCCGTTAAAATAGTTTTGAAACATGGAATTGAGCTGCCACGCATTCCCCAGTATAAGATTTCAGTTGAGGGCGAGCAAGCTTTGAATGCATTGTTTCTCATTTTGTGCATCGCGGGGTGATTGAGGAAATTTCAGGAAGTTTGTGCAATAGTCCGATTTTACCCATGTACAAGAAAGGCGATAATGCAATTCCATTCCGTTTCATAATTGATTTACGTGCCATTAATAAAGTCTTCGCTCCGCAATTTCCAATTGTGCCTGATGTGACGACAATATTAACCATGATTCCAGCTACAGCTACTTATTTTAGTGTTGTGGATCTAAAGAATGCTTTCTTTAGTATTCATATACACAGGGATAGTAGATACTTGTTCGCGTTCACCTTAGGGGGACGCTCGTTCACATTCACTCACTTGTGCACCTCAAGGGTACACAGAGAGTCCTAGTATCTATAGTAGGGCTTTGAAAGAGCAGCTTGATACCCTTGAATTGGCCTCTACTTGTACGTTGCTTCAATATGTTGATGAATTGCTTTTAGCTGCTGACTCTGAGAGCGCCTGTAAGGAGGGCACTGTGTTATTGCTTATTCATCTAGCTAAGCATGGTCACAAAGCTTCACTTAAAAAGTTTCAATATTGTTGCCAGGAGGTCTGTCAAAGGAGGGAAGAAGATTGACACCTGAACATATAAAACACATTTCTGGCATGTCTTTCCCAAATACACAGAAGGAAGTTAGAGCCTTGATAGGTATGGCTTCTTACTGTAGGTTGTGGATCCCAAATGTTTTACTAGTGATCTAACCGACGTTGGCTTTGACAAAGAAGGGCATTTCTTCGCCATTGCCGTGGACTGTGGAGCACCAGCAATCATTTGACTTGCTCAAGACTGCATTATGCTCTGCACCAGTTTTGGGCACACCGAACTATGAAAAGGCCTTTGTGTTGTTTGTGCATGAATATGATGGATGTGCTTTGGCTGTATTAACGCAGGAACATGGAGGGAAGAATAGGCCGTGCGGTTACTTTTCTTCCGCCCTAGATCCTGTAGCATGCGCTTTGCCAAGATGTTTGCGAGTTTTCGCTGCTGCTGCTGCGTCTGTAGAACAGAGTGAGGGAATGGTCCTAGGCCATGATCTAACCCTGATGGTGCCTCACTCCGTAGATGTTCTACTGAACCGAACCCAAACGCAACACCTCACTTCCGCGCGGTTAACGAGATATGAATTGATCTTGTTTTCTCCTCACATCCAAATTAGGAGGTGTTGTGCTCTTAATCCAGCTGAACTCCTACCTTTCCCGCAAGATACTACTTGCGGTGATGAAGAGCCACATGACTGTCTGTATACTACCGAACAAGAGACAAAGGGTAGAATTGATTTGAAAGACACTCCTTTGGATAATCCGCAAGTAGAGCTGTTTTGTGATGGCTCCTGCTTTAAACTTCCGGATGGTACATGCACAGCTTCTTATGCAATCACCACATTAAGCACGGTTGTGGAAACCAAGAGAATCACACATAACTCTGCGCAGGCCGCAGAGATTATAGCGTTGACCCGATCTTCTGAACTTTCCAAAGGGTTTGCAGTAAACATATATACTGATAGTCAGTATGCCTTTGGGGTGGTTCACAACTTTGAGAGACTTTGGTCAGAGAGAGGGTTCTTAACTTCACATGGCACTAAGATCCAACTTGGCTCCCTAATAGTACAACTACTCTCAGCGCTTGCACTCCCTACTCAGTTAGCTTTTATGAAATGTGCAGCGCATCGAAAGATTAAAGATGACATAGGAAAAGGGAATGCTTTCGCTGATCAGATAGCTAGACAAACTGCTACCGATCTCCGTACGGAGATGTGTGTTTCAAGGGAGACTGTAAATGCTTATGCAATGGACGAGGGTGTTGGGTCTGTACGGGATATCCAAGCTGATGCCACGTTAGAAGAATCCAGGAGGTGGGCTGAAGGCTTGGGGAAACTTGATGATGACGGGTGTTGGGTGGACATAGTTGAAGGGAAATGGCTACTCCCTGACGCGTATGTAATGATGATGGTCATCATGGCTCATGGTCCTACGTATGTATGTGCCCAGAAAGTAATGAAAATGTTAGAGAAAGTTTGGGTAAATGACAACATTTTGAAAACTGCCCAATGCTATGTCCAGGATTGCATTATTTGCCTACAACACAATGTCGGAAAGGGGACAGCAACTCCAAGGGGAAGTTTTGGGCCACCCTCTGTCCCCTTTGAAGTTATCCACTTTGATTTTATTGAAATGGAACGATGCAACAATAAGAAATACGTACTAGTGGTCATCTGTGCTTTTAGTAAATGGGTTGAGGCTTTCCCTGTCAACGATGCTACAGCCATGACTACTGCGAAAAACATTTTCAAGGAATACTTCCCACGGTTCGGGCTACCAAGAGTCATCTGGTCGGACAATGGTCCACATTTTGTCGCTGCTGTAATTCTGCAGATATGTGCGGTATTACAGATCGACAAACGGTTCCATTCAGCCAGACACACTCTGAGCGCCGGACTAGTAGAAAGACACAATGGTATCATCAAGAACAAGCTCGCTAAAACGTGTGCCGGCACTAAATTAAAATGGCCGGATGCCTTACCGATTGTGTTATTATCCATGCGTACAACCCCTCAAACTAAGACTGGGCTCTCTCCATTTGAGGTGGTAATGGGGAGACCTGCCAATACCTGGAAACCTCCTAAATGTAGCTCTTTAAGAAACGTTGAAAATGTATTACTTTCAGATTATTGCAGCCAGTTGACTAAAAAACCTGTATTTGATTTATCACCAGGTGCGAGAGGCTTTACCTGTGCGATACGAGGGCCCGGGCCACAGCATATGGCCTGGAAGCTGGGTGCTCATCAAGGCATTTGAGCGCTCTTCCTGCCTTGCAACTCGCTCGAAGTCCTGTTGGTCACCCAAACAGCGGTGCGGGTTTCTGGAAGAAAGAATTGGATCCACGCGTCGCACGTCAAGAAACTTCCTCACCCAGTGCCACATGATACAGAAGAAACAGAACCCCTCGCTAACACTGCAACCAACGATCCCAAAGCAGTAGATAGCGCAGAGAGTGTATCGGATAATCTTTCTGAGCCCGTGATGCTTGAGAAGCCTGCCATTTTGTCTCTACACTCTCCAAATGTTTTGCTTCCGGAAACTGCTGTTTCAAATTCGGCATCTTCACTTGTCTCTGATACGTTGCTTCCAACGGGAAGTGATGATACATTGCTTCTGGATCAATCAGTACCGGGAAAAGCAAGGTACAATCTGCGTCCAAGAAAATAGACTTACGGCACGGTTTTGCTGTGCATCTGATAGACTTACGGCACAGTTTTGCTGTGCATCTGATAGACTTACGGCACAGTTTGGCTGTGCATTCGAAGAAGGAAAGGATCATCGAGGGCTTGTTTTTGCCCAAATTTGAGAAAGGGGATTCTGTTGGCTAGGGTTGTGGAAAGACTAAGAAGTTGCGCAGCCGGGAGGTCGCCAGCTAATAACATTGGAATATCGTTTGAAGACTACAATGCCTGCCACCGCTACTGCTCGTATGGGACTTGTAAATGATTGTGTGACCAACCGAGAAAATGGACAATGCACCTGGGCCCCGAAAACGTATTGCTGTGTTTTTAAATTAATATTTAGTTTTATAATAGTCACTGTCTTAGGCTTGTGGTACCTCGACGAAACGCATCCTTTAGAGTCCTTGTTACCAACTGAAAATGTACCTACTGTTCCTACTCCCTTTGTGCATTTACATACTCTGTCCCCTAGGGACTCCCAGCATAGACATAGGTACCACAATAATACTCTGCTACTTATCATGAATGCTACGCATGCCATTTTTAATAAATCTAACTGTTGGGTCTGCTCACATTTACCACAACATGGGGATAAGGGGCTAGGTTGGTATATTCATCCTTTACCTTTGACAACTGCTTGTTATGCTTCTCTTAGAGCACTGCTCTTTGGCCGTTGGAACGATAGCATCTCGGGGAACTTTGATGGCACTAATTTGAATAGCTTTGAGAAACGTGTTTTGACTTCCCTGGGATGCTCGCTTTTCGCAAATAGGAGTAAGCCTAAAGTTGCTTCTATTAGGCCTCCTGATACACTGTCTCGTCCTTTCCAATCCTTGATTTCCTTTAAGATCGCTCCGATAGGCAATAAGGATGCCATGCCTCCTTGTTACACTGTTAACCATAGTCCCGATTCAGTTTCTTTTTGCATACAGAGGAATGGTACTCAGTCAATGGGAGATTTTAAAGGTTGTGCCAACGTTGCAAATTTGACTGAGGAAGACAAACCTTTGTATGTAGGCGAACCTGTATACTTTGTTTGCAGTGATATAGCATTTCCATGGTTGCCCAGGGATTGGCAGGGAACCTGTTATTTAGGGATCGTGTTACCTGGGGTGTTTATAGCTAGTACAATAGAAGTTTCAAAGGCTCATCCACGGCGGGACGAGAACAGTGACACTCCATCACAAATCTTGGGAGATATAGCAAAATCAGTTGTGCCATTTTGGGGGCAGATAGCGAATTCCGAAGATATCAGAAGACTAGCGAGAGTACTGGAGAGAACCATCAACCGGAACACGGACATACTCTATAATATGACATTAGAACAGAAAGCGATAAGATTAGTAGCTCTTCAGAACCGGGTGGCATTATATGTCATTCAGGCTGAACGTGGAGGAGTGTGTAAATTAGTGGGGTCCGCTTGCTGTGTTTTTGTGCCAGATTCCTCCCCAGCTATCTTCAAGGCAATACAGAATCTGCATGTCCTTAGTTCAGAAGTGCATGTTCCCGAGGGAAACTGGGATCTTAGTGCTTGGTTCTGGGACTTCTTGCGATCTTGGGGTTGGAAGGTACTTTCGGTCTTACTGATCATTTTGGGAATTCTGTTGTTCCTTTGTTGTTGTATTCAGTGTCTACCTAGTATATGTTCGATGCTAAGGGATGTTGCGCACAAGCGATAGGTACGATAGGACATAAAGTGTATGCCCAGATAAAACGTCCAAGGAATATGTGTTAAAAGAAATGTTAGCGAATGACCTAATGGGAATAGATATTTCCGACAGCGATTCAGGGTGCATGGACGATGATGCATGGAGTTATTTGCAAGGAGATCCGAAGTAGTTTAGCACTTGGCATAGGCCAAAAGGAGGGTTTGTCAAATGAGAAATTATATTGTGCCCCCTATTTGCAATGAATATATGTATAATGGCCTACGCCAAGCTGCTTGTAAGTCACTTGCGAAGAAATCCGTGTTGCAAGGTCCTGACCTTAAAATCAATGTAAGCTGCCATTTTAGGTGAATCCACCATTTTAGGTTTGCTTTGTAAAGTCACCCTGTGAGTTAAAATGCTGGACGATGTCATTCCGAAATACAACATGGCTGTCTTGACCTCTGTGCGTAATTAATATATAACTTGCCTGCAGGCCACTTGTTGAGGTCGTGAACTGAGACCTTGTCCTTCGTTGACCTGTGTGTAAAGGATTACTTGTGCAATGAAACTAATCCAGGAGCATATGTTAAGAACAATGTTTTCAAATACTGAACTGAGAACACTTGTTTAACTGCATTGTATTAATGTTTGAGAAGACCTCCATGGGAAATCCCAAAACACACATTTGCCATGTAGGCTTGTTGACGTATGTATTAAAGGCAAACTAGTTACATGTGGATATGCGAACTCGGCATGGACTCTAGATCAGTAATGTATTAGAGGAATATTAACCTGAAGTAGGGTTGGACATTGTGTTCGCAAATAGTATAAAAGAGCAATGAATTCTAATGTACAGCGTCTCTCACTGAACAAACTGAACCACGCTGGAGTTCGTTGTGTTGTACTGAGGGCCGATAGCTATCTGTTTCTTTTCTTGGAAAACTGTTCAGTATAAAATAAAGTACTTTGTATGGTCCTTTGTAACCCGTGTTCGGTGTATTTCCTTTTGGGGTACTCAGCCTCGATATTTTTATTTTGTTTTCACAATGATAGGATCCAGCAAAATGGCCTTCATCCGTAGGGATCCTAAAGTGGCACATGCACCTATCATTCCCACACATAAGAGGGTCCAGCAAACTGGCCTTCATCCAGATGGATCCTAAAGTGACACATGAACCTATCATTCCCACACATAAAAGGGTCCAGCAAACTGGCCTTCATCCAGAGGGATCCTAAAGTGGAACATGCGCCTATCATTCCCACATATAAGAGGGTACAGACAACTGGCCTTCATCCAGAGGAATCCTTAAGTGGCACATGCGCCTATCATTCCCACACATGAGAGGGTCCAGGACACTGGCGTTAATCCAGAGGGATCCTAAAGTGGCACATACGCCTATCATTCCCACACCTGAGAGTGTCCAGCAAACTGGCCTTCATCCAGAGGGATCCTAAAGTGGCACATGTGCCAATCATTCCCACACATAAGAGGGTCCAACAAACTGGCCTTCATCCAGAGGAATCCTAAAGTGGCACATGCGCCTGTCATTCCCACACATGAGAGGATCCAGGACACTGGCCTTAATCCAGAGGGATCCTAAAGTGGCATATGCGCCTATTCTTCCCACACCAAAGAGGGTCCAGCAAACTGGCCTTCATCCAGAGGGATCCTAAAGTTGCACATGTGTCAATCATTCCCACACATAAGAGGGTCCAGCAAACTGGCCTTTATCCAGAGGGATCCTAAAGTGGCACATGTGCCAATCATTCCCACACATAAGAGGGTCCAGCAAACTGGCCTTAATCCAGAGGGTTCCTAAAGTGGCACATGCGCCTATCATTCCCACACATAAGAGGGTCCAGCAAACTGGCCTTAATCCAGAGGGTTCCTAATGTGGCACATGCACCTATCATTACCACACGTGAGAGGTTCCAGGACACTGGCCTTAATCCAGAGGATCCTAAAGTGGCACATGCGCCTATCATTCCCACACGTAAGAGCAAACTGGCCTTCCTCCAGAGGGTTCCTAAAGTGGCACATGCACCTATAATTCCCACATGTAAGAGGGGCCAGCTAACTGGGCTTCATCCAGAGGGATCCTAAAGTGAGACATGCGCCTATAATACCCACACATAAGAGAGTCCAACAAACTGGCCTTCAGCCAGAGGGATCCTAAAGTGACACATACACCTATCATTCCCACATAAGAGGGCCACCAAACTAGCCTTCATAGAGGGATCCTAAAGTGGCACATGTGCCAATTCTTCCCACACGTAAGAGGGGCCAGCTAACTGGCCTTCATCCAGAGGGATCCTAAAGTGGCACATGTGCCAATCATTCCCACATAAGAGGGTCCAGCAAACTGGCCTTCATTCAGAGGGATCCTAAAGTGACACATGCACCTATCATTCCCACACGTAAGAGGGTCCAGGACACTTGCCTTCATCCACAGGGATTATAAAGTGACACATGCACCTATCATTCCCACATAAGAGGGCCAGCAAACTGGCCTTCATCCAGAGGGATTCTAAAGTGGCACCTGCGCCTATCATTCCCAAACATGAGAGGATCCAGGACACTGGCCTTAATCCAGAGGGATCCTAAAGTGGCACATGAGCCTATCATTCCCACACCTAAGAGGGTCCAGCAAACTGGCCTTCATCTGGAGGGATTCTAAAGTGGCACATGCACCTATCATTCCCACACATGAGAGGGTCCAGGACACTGGCCTTAATCCAGAGGGATCCTAAGGTGGCATATGCGCCGATCCTTCCCACACATAAGAGGGTCCAGCAAACTGGCCTTCATCCAGAGGGATCCTAAAGTGGCATGTGTGCCAATCATTCCCACACATAAGAGGGTCCATCAAACTGGCCTTCATCCAGAGGGATCCCAAAGTGGCACATGCACCTATCATTCCCACACATAAAAGGGTCCAGCAAACTGGCCTTCATCCAGAGGGATCCTAAAGTGGAACATGCGCCTATCATTCCCACACATAAGAGGGTACAGACAACTGGCCTTCATCCAGAGGTATCTTAAAGTGGCACATGCGCCTATCATTCCCACACCTAAGAGGGTCCAGCAAACTGGCCTTCATCTGGAGGGATTCTAAAGTGGCGTTTTCGCGATACGGGATAAGCGAGTTGCTGATGGTTGATACAGGTCAACCGTGAACATATGAAATTGAGGCATCACGGAGCATCACAAAAGGAGGGAGGCTAGCACAGCCACTTAAGAGTGTAAGTGAGAGCGCCAAGAGCCCTGATGACGGACTGTGTCCGAAATGCATTGGCATAACAAATTTATATGGCGCTGATTGAGTGCATGAGGACTAAGCCTCAGCAATAAACAGAAGACAACAATCTTCATGATTTTAACAATTGATCACAGAGTGACGATTTTGAAATTGATGGAATTATATATTATATTGACGCAAAGTTGAAGCAACTCCGTTTGGAGAGCAAGGGGTAGCACACCTAGGTTCAGATTAAGTTCTGTATTCTTTTTGCACATGCGCCTATCATTCCCACATATGAGGGTCAGCACACTAGTCTTCGTCCAGAGGGATCCTAAAGTGGCACATGCGCCCATCATTCCCAAACATGAGAGGGTCCAGGACACTGACCTTAATCCAGAGGGATCCTAAAGTGGCACAGGCGCCTATCATTCCCACACCTAAGAGGGTCCAGCAAACTGGCCTTCATCCAGAGGGATCCTAAAGTGGCACATGCGCCTATCATTCCCACACGTAAGAGGGTCCAGCAAACTGGCCTTCATCCAGAGGGTTCCTAAAGTGGCACATGCACCTATCCTTACCACACATGAGAGGGTCCAGGACACTGGCCTTAATCTAGAGGGATCCTAAAGTGGCACATGCGCCTATAATTCCCACATGTAAGAGGGGCCAGCTAACTGGGCTTCATCCAGAGGGATCCTAAAGTGGGACATGCGCCTATAATGCCCACACATAAGAGAGTCCAACAAACTGGCCTTCAGCCAGAGGGATCCTAAAGTGACACATGAACCTATCATTCCCACATATGAGGGCCAGCAAACTAGCCTTCATCCAGAGGGATCCTAAAGTGGCACATGTGCCAATCATTCCCACACGTAAGAGGGGCCAGCTAACTGGCCTTCATCCAGAGGGATCCTAAAGTGGCACATGTGCCAATCTTTCCCACATAAGAGGGTCCAGCAAACTGGCCTTCATTCAGAGGGATCCTAAAGTGACACATGCACCTATCATTCCCACACGTAAGAGGGTCCAGGACACTAACCTTCATCCAGAGGGATTCTAAAGTGACACATGCACCTATCATTCCCACATAAGAGGGCCAGCGAACTGGCCTTCATCCAGAGGGATCCTAAAGTGGCACTTGCGCCTATCATTCCCACACATGAGAGGATCCAGGACACTGGCCTTAATCCAGAGGGATCGTAAAGTGGCTCATGCGCCTATCATTCCCACACATGAGAGGGTCCAGGACACTGGCCTTAATCCAGAGGGATCCTAACGTGGCATATGCGCCTATCCTTCCCACACATAAGAGGGTCCAGCAAACTGGCCATCATCCAGAGGGATCCTAAAGTGGCACATGCACCTATCATTCCCACACCTAAGAGGGTCCAGCAAACTGGCCTTCATCTGGGGGGATTCTAAAGTGGCACATGCACCTATCATTCCCACACATGAGAGGGTCCAGGACACTGGCCTTAATCCAGAGGGATCCTAGGTGGCATATGCGCCTATCCTTCCCACACATTAGAGGGTCCAGCAAACTGGCCTTCATCCAGAGGGTTCCTAAAGTGGCACATGCACCTATCATTACCACACATGAGAGGGTCCAGCAAACTGGCCTTCATCCAGAGGGATCCTAAAGTGGCACATGCGCCTATCATTCCCACACGTAAGAGGTTCCAGCAAACTGGCCTTCATCCAGAGGGATCCTAAAGTGGCACATGCACCTATCATTACCACACATAAGAGGGTCCAGCAAACTGGCCTTCATCCAGAGGGCTCCTAAAGTGCCACATGCACCTATCATTACCACATAAGAGGGCCAGCAAACTAGCCTTCATCCAGAGGGATCCTAAAGTGGCACATGCGCCTATCATTCCTAAACGTAAGAGGGTCCAGCAAACTGGCCTTCATCCAGAGGGTTCCTAAAGTGGCACATGCACCTATCATTACCACATAAGAGGGGCCAGCTAACTGGCCTTCATCCAGAGGGATCCTAAAGTGGCACATGTGCCAATCATTCCTACATAAGAGGGTCCAGCAAACTGGCCTTCATCCAGAAGGATCCTAAAGTGGCACATGTGCCAATCATTCCTACATAAGAGGGGCCAGCGAACTGGCCTTCATCCAGAGGGATTCTAAAGTGACACATGCACCTATCATTCCCACACATGAGAGGGTCCAGCAAACTGGCCTTCATCCAGAGGGTTCCTAAATTGACACATGCACCTATCATTACCACACATGAGAGGGTCCAGCAAACTGGCCTTCATCCAGAGGGATCCTAAAGTGGCACATGCGCCTATCATTCCCACACCTAAGAGGGTCCAGCAAACTGGCCTTCATCCGTAGGGATCCTAAAGTGGCACATGCGCCTATCATTCCCACACGTAAGAGGGTCCAGCAGACTGGCCTTCATCGAGATGGATCCTAAAGGTGCACATGCGCCTATCATTCCCACACCTAAGAGGGTCCAGCAAACTGGCCTTCATCCGTAGGGATCCTAAAGTGGCACATGCACCTATCATTACCACATAAGAGGGCCAGCAAACTAGCCTTCATCCAGAGGGATCCTAAAGAGGCACATGCGCCTATCATTCCTACACGTAAGAGGGTCCAGCA
Source organism: Ambystoma mexicanum (assembly GCF_040938575.1). NCBI lineage: Eukaryota > Metazoa > Chordata > Amphibia > Caudata > Ambystomatidae > Ambystoma > Ambystoma mexicanum. Next base: position 227,478,315 of record NC_090921.1, on the reverse strand, counting down.
AACTGGCCTTCATCCAGAGGTTTCCTAAAGTGGCACATGAACCTATCATTACCACACATGAGAGGGTCCAGCAAACTGGCCTTCATCCAGAGGGATCCTAAAGTGGCACATGCGCCTATCATTCCCACACGTAAGAGGGTCCAGCAAACTGGCCTTCATCCAGGGGGATCCTAAAGTGGCACATGCACCTATCATTACCACACATGAGAGGGTCCAGCAAACTGGCCTTCATCCAGAGGGATCCTAAAGTGGCACATGCGCCTATCATTCCCACACGTAAGAGGGTCCAGCAAACTGGCCTTCATCCAGAGGGATCCTAAAGTGGCACATGCACCTATCATTACCACACATGAGAGGGTCCAGCAAACTGGCCTTCATCCAGAGGGTTCCTAAAGAGGCACATGCACCTATCATTACCACATAAGAGGGCCAGCAAACTAGCCTTCATCCAGAGGGATCCTAAAGTGGCACATGTGCCTATCATTCCCACACTTAAGAGGGTCAGCAAACTGGCCTTCATCCAGAGGGTTCCTAAAGTGGCACATGCACCTATCATTACCACATAAGAGGGTCCAGCAAACTAGCCTTCATCCAGAGGGATCCTATTGTGGCACAATCACCTATCATTCGCACACATGAGAGGGTCCAGGACACTGGCCTTAATCCAGAGGGATCCTAAAGTGGCACATGCGCCTATAATTCCCACATGTAAGAGGGGCCAGCTAACTGGGCTTCATCCAGAGGGATCCTAAAGTGGGACATGCGCCTATAATGCCCACACATAAGAGAGTCCAACAAACTGGCCTTCAGCCAGAGGGATCCTAAAGTGACACATGCACCTATCATTCCCACATAAGAGGGCCAGCAAACTAGCCTTCACCCAGAGGGATCCTAAAGTGGCACATATGCCAATCATTCCCACACGTAAGAGGGGCCAGCTAACTGGCCTTCATCCAGAGGGATTCTAAAGAGGCACCTGCACCTATCATTCCCACACATGAGAGGATCCAGGACACTGGCCTTAATCCAGAGGGATCCTAAAGTGGCACATGCGCCTATCATTCCCACACCTAAGAGGGTCCAGCAAACTGGCCTTCATCTGGAGGGATTCTAAAGTGGCACATGCACCTATCATTCCCACACATGAGAGGGTCCAGGACACTGGCCTTAATCCAGAGGGATCCTAAGGTGGCATAAGCGCCTATCCTTCCCACACATAAGAGGATCCAGCAAACTGGCCTTCATCCAGAGGGATCCTAAAGTGGCACATGCACCTATCATTCCCACACTTAAGAGGGTCCAGCAAACTGGCCTTCATCTGGAGGGATTCTAAAGTGGCACATGCACCTATCATTCCCACGCATGAGAGGGTCCAGGATACTGGCCTTAATCCAGAGGGATCCTAAGGTGGCATAAGCGCCTATCCTTCCCACACATAAGAGGATCCAGCAAACTGGCCTTCATCCAGAGGGATCCTAAAGTGGCACATGCACCTATCATTCCCACACTTAAGAGGGTCCAGCAAACTGGCCTTCATCTGGAGGGATTCTAAAGTGGCACATGCACCTATCATTCCCACACATGAGAGGGTCCAGGACACTGGCCTTAATCCAGAGGGATCCTAAAGTGGCATATGCGCCTATCCTTCCCACACATAAGAGGGTCCAGCAAACTGGCCTTCATCGAGAGGGTTCCTAAAGTGGCACATGCACCTATCATTACCACACATGAGAGAGTCCAGCAAACTGGCCTTCATCCAGAGGGATCCTAAAGTGGCACATGCGCCTATCATTCCCACACGTAAGAGGGTCCAGCAAACTGGCCTTCATCCAGAGGGATCCTAAAGTGGCACATGCACCTATCATTACCACACATGAGAGGGTCCAGCAAACTGGCCTTCATCCAGAGGGTTCCTAAAGTGGCACATGCACCTATCATTACCACATAAGAGGGCCAGCAAACTAGCCTTCATCCAGAGGGATCCTAAAGTGGCACATGTGCCTATCATTCCCACACGTAAGAGGGTCCAGCAAACTGGCCTTCATCCAGAGGGTTCCTAAAGTGGCACATGCACCTATCATTACCACATAAGAGGGTCCAGCAAACTAGCCTTCATCCAGAGGGATCCTATTGTGGCACAATCACCTATCATTCGCACACATGAGAGGGTCCAGGACACTGGCCTTAATCCAGAGGGATCCTAAAGTGGAACATGTGCCTATAATTCCCACATGTAAGAGGGGCCAGCTAACTGGGCTTCATCCAGAGGGATCCTAAAGTGGGACATGCGCCTATAATGCCCACACATAAGAGAATCCAACAAACTGGCCTTCAGCCAGAGGGATCCTAAAGTGGCACATGTGCCAATCATTCCCACATAAGAGGGTCCAGCAAACTGGCCTTCATTCAGAGGGATCCTAAAGTGACACATGCACCTATCATTCCCACACGTGAGAGGGTCCAGGACACTAGCCTTCATCCAGAGGGATTCTAAAGTGACACATGCACCTATCATTCCCATATAAGAGGGCCAGCAAACTGGCCTTCATCCAGACGGATCCTAAAGTGGCACCTGCGGCTATCATTCCCACACATGAAAGGATCCAGGACACTGGCCTTAATCCAGATGGATCCTAAAGTGGCACATGCGCCTATCATTCCCACACCTAAGAGGGTCTAGGACACTGGCCTTAATCCAGAGGTATCCTAAAGTGGCATTTGCGCCTATCCTTCCCACACATAAGAGGGTCCAGCAAACTGGCCTTCATCCAGAGGGATCCAAAAGTGGCACATGTGCCAATCATTCCCACACATAAGAGGGTCCAACAAACTGGCCTTTATCCAGATGGATCCTAAAGTGGCACATGTGCCAATCATTCCCACACATGAGAGGGTCCAGGACACTGGCCTTAATCCAGAGGGATCCTAAAGTGGCACATGCACCTATCATTCCCACACATTTGAGGGACTTACATTGACAGATTGGGCGAGCTACCATATCTCACTACCATCGGACAAGGCACGCGTCAATATACCCGCGGCTTGCTGAAACAAATGAAAGCACACTCTGCTTTCTCTGAAAGTTTCAATAACTGTGAAGATTTACAGCCTGGACAATTGAATTTCGTCCATATTTACATCTCATCTGAGGCCACACACGTCAACCAAGTAACTGAAAGATCGCCATATGTGAAGGGCGTCAACCAATGAACTACCTTTGACATCTAATCTCGGGCATTTCCATACAAAGTCCTGAAGACGGGTCTAGCACACATCTTATAGCAATTTCAAACTGGCTACAGAGTGTTTTTTCTGTTTAACAAACATTGCTAAGACCCAGAAACACACTTCTCGGTTTCGACACAGTCAAGGACGAGTTTCTTGAAACTTGAGGTTTCATTAAATAACAAGATGTTTACCTCACATCCTTACTAACCCCACAAAACTACCATTACATGATGATTGTGTTAAGTTCAAAGAAATTGTTTTTGGTTGAAAATATTGACTTTCACTATATGTTTTTTATGTGATGCTCTGTACAAACAAAATGCATTTTTGTCTTTTTCTTTTAACATTAATCTTATTGAGTGTTTTGTATTCATAAATTAAAAGATGTATATCTCTATTTGTTCTGTCGCTATTAATTAATTGACATGATAGGTAGCACTCTCTTCAACTAAACACACCTATAACGTGTGTAGGCGGGTGTGATGCTGGGAATGCATCGGAAGGACAGGGCCTCCGTATCCTTGTCCTTTACTGCTTTTATTGTGTGTTCTGTCGTGTTTTCCGCGCAGGAGTTCATGTGGGACTCCTGGCGGTGCAGCTCTCTTTCTGTTGGTTTGGTGAACGGACCCGTGGGATACCCTTATGGCACCCATGGGTGGGGGTATAACCCTGTGCCCCTAGTGTATGTTTCTGGGCACCTGTGGGTGGCCCACAGAGCAGTGTATGGGCTGGTGGCAGCTCCATGCTGAATTTGACAGGTGCGATTAGTATCCTCCATTTTGGGATACCCTGTCCCTGCCATTGGGATCAGTTGATCCCTGATGGAAAACAAGATGGCCCCGGTGGCCTCTTGCTTTCTATTACCCATTACCTTGTTTTCCCAAAGTCCTGGGAAGCCCTGACTCTGTCCCTTCCCCCTGACTGGCTGTTGGATGAAAGTGCCATATATGGTGTTGTTGTGAAGGCCCAGTCAGACTAGCTGGAGCCTTCCCGGTGGTGTATGTTGTGGGTACCTCCTGTGGGTGGGACCTGGGTGAATAGAGTGTGTGACGAATATGCATTCTGTGTTGTGGGTGCCTAGTATCTGGTGGTTGACATAATGACTGAGACAACCCTGCCCGAAACCGGTATGAATGCAGCTTGGAGTGTTGAATGGCTCGGTACTTGTCCCAATACACATAACTTGTTGTGAGTGTCTGGAGAGAAGTGAATGGCCTGAATACCTCGTGTGCCTGATTGGCTGCCTGCCTGCATAAATGCCCGTAGTCGTGATTGGATGCTTGAGTGTGACCCAGCGGAATGAATGGGAGATCAACAGTATATCTGGGGACCTCTCACTGCTAGGAATCGTGTTCAGAAGCTGAAGTCTCCACAACGACGAGTAACTGGATTAACTGACGTTTGACCTTCAAGCCCTGCTGGACGAGAAGAATTGCTGTTGCTCTCCTTCACAATCTGAAAGTTGTTGTGCCTCCAAGGACTGACCCAGAGAGGACCTGGTAGGCGCCCTCTTCCCGAGCTACGAGGGACCATTGTGCACAGCTGATCTTTGCCAACGCTCCCTGGTAGACAGACCTACGACAGGATGCCGACCCGATACGGGGACTGCTGCGGAACTCCAAGGAGAAGCACTCGACTGTTGTCCGCCACTGTCGACGACCGCCGTCGCCGACCAGAGCCGCTGTGCTCCCGTTTGCCTAAGAACTTTCATTGATCATCGGACGCTCTCGTCTGCATCGTCACCCGCTTGTCTCCCACTGGAGAAGGCCCGACCGTCGACGCGCCGAGGTGTATCCACCGGTGGGTTTCCCGCCACCTACAGACCGCAGAGAAGCCGACGACTCGACGCCCTTGCTGAGCCACAGTTCTTCATCATCTCTTTGCGGTCCAGAACAATCACAATCTGAAATGGACTGACCCAGAGAGGACCTGGTAAGGCGCCCTCTTCCCGAGCTACGAGGGACCATTGTGCACAGCTGATCTTTGCCAACGCTCCCTGGTAGACAGACCTACGACAGGATGCCGACCCGATACGGGGACTGCTGCGGAACTCCAAGGAGAAGCACTCGACTGTTGTCCGCCACTGTCGACGACCGCCGTCGCCGACCGGAGCCGCTGTGCTCCTGTTTGCCTAAGAACTTTCATTGATCATCGGACGCTCTCGTCTGCATCGTCACCCGCTTGTCTCCCGCTGGAGAAGGCCCGACCGTCGACGCGCCGAGGTGTATCCACCGGTGGGTTTCCCGCCACCTACAGACCGCAGAGAAGCCGACGACTCGACGCCCTTGCTGAGCCACAGTTCTTCATCATCTCTTTGCGGTCCAGAACTATTGTCATCGAGGTGCCCCGCACGCCTCTTCCTTGCAGGACGCCAACGCTCTGTCGTCGGCGAGCACCGCTAGGAACAAAGCTGCCACTTCCTTGCCGTAGTTCACCCGGTTCACCATCGGACGTTCGACGACCCGTGACTCCCGCCTTAAAGGGAGGGCACTCAAGAAGGGCCGTTGACTGACCAGAACATTTTGGATCCCTTTAAGCTGGCTAGGTTGGCTGACAAGTGGGTCTCCCACCGGGTGTCCCCTAAGGACTCCAGTGGGAAGGACAAGGACAAAGAAAAGGGGGCCTCTCAGAAAGCTGAGGAGTCCCAAAAGCAGTCACAGTCGAATAAACCTAAACCCTCCTCTCCTAAGACCCAAAAATCTAGTGGGGATAAGTCATCTGTGGGTGGGAATAAGAGTAGTGGTCCACCTGCTTCAAAGGAGGCTCCCGGTGGTTCCAGTACCGTACCCCGCACTCCCGGCACTTGTTGGGACTGTGGGGCTCTGGATCACAAAAGGGGTGACTCCAAGTGTAAAGGTAAGGCACTCGGAGTACAGGCTGTCAGCCTGACCTACCCTTACCCCATGTCTGAGTTGGAGGCCACCGTCCTCCCCTCTACCTGGATCACTTTTGGTGCTCCCGTAGAGATTTCCTTAGTGTACCTTGGGGCCTGGGACCAGTGCGCGGAAGTACTGGCGACTATCCCACAGAACACCCGTAGATTTTTGAGAGTGTCCTCCTGAATGGCCAGCCTTCTACTGGTTTGAGAGACACTGGGGCAAGCATGACAGTGGTTGACAGGACCCTGCTCAAGCCAGAGGACTATGTAGATGCTCCTCTGAGAACCACCAGGTTAGCTGGTGGGCCTCCCAAATTATTGCCTGTAGCCCAAGTCACACTCGTAATTGGATACAAGACAGCAAAGCTTCCTGTCCTGGTTCAGGACAACGTCCCTGCTAACATTCTGTTAGGTAACGATCTAGTCGAGTTGGGATTGATCGCGGATGGTCTTCCCATGACTGCTGCTGCGGTCACTAGGTCCCAGGTGACACCGGGTCTGGCTGTGAGGCAGGTACCCGAGCCGAAGGCACAGCCTAAGGCACGACGAAGGAAGAGCAAGAAGGCCACCTCTGTGGAGGGAGCCCCATCTCTTCCTGCTGTTCCTACAGCACCCATTGGGATCCATGCTCCGGACGGGCTGGGTCCAGTGGTAAACCCCGTCTCAACTCCTGTGGGAGAAAAGCCAGAAGACTCTCCTGTGGGAGAGGTTCTCAACCCGGAGGATCATCCCGATCTTCAATGCTTTTTAGCTGAAGGGGGACCCTCCCGGGCAGACTTCTGCAAAGGACAGAGAGAGTATCCCTCTCTCTCGAGGGTCTGAGGAAACAGGCCCTGTCCCAGGCAAAAGGAGAAGTACCTAGGACATTCCGGATTTATTGGGAGGGTGAGCTCCTTGTTACTGAGCCCACTAAGCCTGAACCTGGTGCCCTCAAGAGGTTGGTGGTACACCAGGTTTACAGGCTCTTCCTACTGCAGTTGGCGCATGAGGTGCCCTTGGCTGGTCATCTTGGTACCAAGAAGACTAAGCAGAGGCTCTCTGCCCATTTCTACTGGCCCCGAATGGGAGTAGAAGTGGAGTCCCACTGCAGGACCTGCCCAACCTGTCAGTTGTCTGGCAAGACTGGAGGCAGTGTCATTGCCCCACTGCAGCCATTGCCAGTGGTTGGCACACTGTTTGAGAGGGTGGGCATCGACATCGTCGGTCCCCTTGACCCTCCCACGTCAGGTGGACATTGGTTCATCCTGGTTTTGGTAGATCATGCCACCAGGTACCCTGAGGCTATACCCCTTCGGACTGTTACTGCCAAGGTGGTTGCCCGGGCCCTCCTGGGCATTTTCACCCACGTTGGATTCCCCAAAGAGGTTGTCTCTGACCGAGGATCCAACTTCATGTCTAGTTACATGAAAACCATGTGGAAAGAATGTGGGGTAACCTACAAGTTCTCCACTTCTTACCACCCCCAGACCAATGGTCTGGTGGAGAGATTTAATAAAACTCTCAAGGGCATGCTAGGTGCTTTGGAAGAGCCCCTAAGGAGGAAATGGGATCTCCTCCTGCCATGCCTGCTGTTTGCTTACCGAGAGGTACCTCAAGAGGGTGTTGGTTTCAGCCCCTTTGAGTTGCTCTTTGGACATCCCGTAAGGGGGCCCCTCGCCTTGATCAGAGAAGGTTTGGAAGCCACCCCTCCCGGTCCCGCCAAGGAAGTGGGGGACTATGTGTTAGGCCTCAGACGGAGGATGACACAGATGATGGGACAAGCAACGGCGAATCTCAAGGCCAGCCAGGAATTGAACAAATACTGGCATGACCTTAAAGCATCGCAAGTGGATTGGACTCCGGGACAGGAGGTCCTCGTGATGGAGCCTACCAAGCCTCGGGGATTGGCAGATAAATGGACTGGACCCTTCCGGATAGTCTCCAAGATGGGCAAGGTCAATTATCTGGTTGACATGGGAATCCCAGGGGTAGCCCCTCAGGTATTTCATGTTAATAGGCTCAAGCCGTTCCACAGGCGAGCAGAAGTCTCATGTCTCTTGCTGGCTTCAGAGCAAGAAGAGGATGAGAGTGAGCCCCTTCCTGATTCTCTGCATAGCAACCCTCAGGATGGCTCAGTGGAGGGAGTACAGCTCTCTCCCGATTTGACAACCGAGCAGCAGAGGGCCTGCATGACTTTGCTCCAGCAGTATGCCTCTCTGTTTTCGCTGACGCCAGGCCTTACACCGTGGTGTAAGCATGGGATTGACACTGGTGGCAGCGTGCCTGTCAAGAGCAGGAGCTGCCAAATGTCAGATACGGTTAAGAACCACATCCAGGCTCAGGTCGCCAAAATGTTGGATCTGGGTATTAGTGAACCCTCAACCAGTCCCTGGTCCAGTCCAGCGGTCCTTGTCCCCAAGGCAAGTTCCCAGGCCGGTACCAAGGATTGGAGGTTCTGTGTGGACTACCGAGGAGTCAATGCCGTCACCAAAACTGACGCGCACCCATTGCCCAGGGCTGATGAGCACGTGGACACCATAGGTGCTGCCAAGTTAGTGAGCACCTTTGACCTCACCTCAGGCTATTGGCAAATAGCTCTGACGGACCATGCCAAGGAAAAGACGGCGTTCTCCACCCCAGAGGGACTCTACCAGTTTAGGGTCATGCCTTTTGGGTTAAAGAATGCCCCTGCCACCTTCCAGAGATTGGTCAATCATGCTCTCAGTGGGCTGGAAGACTTTTGTGTGGCTTATTTAGACGACATTGCCGTCTACAGTTCCACTTGGGAAGAGCACTTGACACATCTGGGTAGAGTGTTGCAGGCCTTAAAGAGGGCTAACCTCACTATCAAGGCCACCAAGTGCCAGATAGCTCAGGGGAAAGTCACGTATCTTGGCCATAAGGTAGGAGGGGGTCAAATCCAACCTCTCCCCAGTAAGGTACAGGATGTACAGGACTGGGAGACTCCCACTACTCAAACCCAGGTGAGAGCCTTTTTGGGTCTCACTGGGTACTATCGCAATTTCATGGCAGACTATGGAACCATAGCTGCACCAATGACAGCTCTGACTTCACCCAAGCAGCCTAGGAAGGTCAATTTGGACTGAAGATTGTCAGAGGGCCTTTAAAGGCTTGAAAGAAAGTCTGTGTCGGGCACCCGTGTTGTGTGCGCCTGACTACAGGCGACCCTTTATCGTCCAGACGGATGCCTGCGACACCGGAATTGGAGTTGTCTTGTCCCAGTTAGATGACAAAGGGAGAGAACATCCTATCATATTCATCAGTAGACAACTCAAGGGTAGAGAACTTATGTGGGCTACTGTTGAAAAGGAATGTTTTAGTATAGTTTGGAGCCTTAGGCGTTTTAGGCCCTACCTTACGGGGTCTACCTTCAAGGTCCAAACAGATCATAAGCCCCTAAAGTGGCTTATGCAGATGAAGGGTGAAAACCCAAAACTGCTCAGGAGGTCCATTAGCCTGCAAGGGCTAGACTTCACCATAGAGCACAGACCAGGGAAGAGTCACGATAATGCAGATGGCCTTTCCTGAAGGTATGTTGACCGTCTGGATGAGGGTGTCTATCCCGTGGGAGATTAGGCACCCTCCACCTCAGTCTGGGGGGGGCGACTGTGATGCTGGAAATGCATCGGAGGGACAGAGCCTCCGTATCCTTGTCCTTTACTGCTTTTTATCGTGTGTTCTGTCGTGTTTTCCGCGCAGGAGTTCATGTGGGACTCCTGGCGGTGCAGCTCTCTTTCTGTTGGTTTGGTGAACGGACCGGTGGGATACCCTTATGGCACCCATGGGTGGGGGTACAACCCTGTGCCCCTAGTGTATGTTTTTGGGCACTTGTGGGTGGCCCACAGAGCAGGGTATGGGCTGGTGGCAGCTCCATGCTGAATTTGACAAGTGCGCGGAGTATCCTCCATTTTGGGATACCCTGGCCCTGCCATTGGGATCAGTTGATCCCTGATGGAAAACAAGATGGCCCCGGTGGCCTCTGGCTTTCTATTACCCATTACCTTGTTTTCCCAAAGTCCTGGAAAGCCCTGACTCTGTCCCTTCCCCCTGACTGGCTGTTGGATGGAAGTGCCATATATGGTGTTGTTGTGAAGGCCCAGTCAGACTAGCTGGAGCCTTCCCGGTGATGTATGTTGTGGGTACCTCCTGTGGGTGGGACCTGGGTGAATAGAGTGTGTGACGAATATGCATTCTGTGTTGTGGGTGTCTAGTATCTGGTGGTTGACACAATCACTGAGACAACCCTGCCCGAAACCGGTATGAATGCAGCTTGGAGTGTTGAATGGCTCGGTACTTGTCCCAATACACATAATTTGTTGTGAGTGTCTGGAGAGAAGTGAATGGCCTGAATACCTCGTGTGCCTGATTGGCTGCCTGCCTGCATAAATGCCCATAGTCGTGATTGGATGCTTGAGTGTTACCCAGCGGAATGAATGGGAGATCAACAGTATATCTGGGGACCTCTCACTGCTAGGAATCATGTTCAGAAGCTGAAGTCTCCACTACGACGAGTAACTGGATTAACTGACGCTTGACCTTGAAGCCCTGCTGGACGAGAAGAATTGCTGTTGCTCTCCTTCACAATCTGAAAGCTGTTGTGCCTCCAAGGACTGACTCAGAGAGGACCTGGTAAGGCACCCTCTTCCCGAGCTACGAGGGACCATTGTGCACAGCTTATCTTTGCCAACGCTCCCTGGTAGACAGACCTACGACAGGCTGCCGACCCGATACGGGGACTGCTGCGGAACTCCAAGGAGAAGCACTCGGACTGTTGTCCGCCACTGTCGACGACCGCCGTCGCCGACCGGAGCCGCTGTGCTCCCGTTTACCTAAGAACTTTCATTGATCATCGGACGCTCTCGTCTGCATCGTCATCCGCTTGTCTCCTGCTGGAGAAGGCCCGACCGTCGACGCGCCGAGGAGTATCCACCGGTGGGTTTCCCGCCACCTACAGACGGCAGAGACGCCGACGACTCGACACCCTTGCTGGGCCACAGTTCTTCATCATCTCTTTGCGGTCCAGAACTATTGTCATCGAGGTGCCCTGCACGCCTCTTCCTTGCAGGACGCCAACGCTCTGTCGTCGACGAGCACTGCTAGGAACAAAGCTGCCATTTCCTTGCCGTAGTTCACCCGGTTGACCGTCGGACGTTCGACGACCCGTGACTCCCACCTTAAAGGGAGGGCACTCAAGAAGGGCTGTCGATTCCCCGACACCGAACGCCAAGTTCCCCGACACCTCTCGACGATCCGTGGCTCCCGCCTGAAAGGGAGGCACTCAAGAAGGAACGGTCGGTGCATCGTCGGAGAACTGTACTCCACCAGGTACATTGGGGGGGGGTAAAACCTTAATAGGAAGAAGTAAGACTATCGGACAATATATGGACTGGGCTTGGGCTATATACCTTTATTTACAGGTTGCCCAGGTGGGGGGATCTCCACAAAGAACTGTGCCTATTGGTAGGGGTCAGTTTTCTGCCTATTGTTTCAACCATCTTGCCTTCCTTCCTATCTCTATTGCTGGTTTACTCGTTATAGATCTGTGTGACATTTTAACCGTACAGTTGATGCACTTTAATGAGATTTGATAACATTAGTGGTACCACTCTAGACGTGTATATATTTATCATTATTGACTTCCAAGTACAAAGTGCGTTATTGTGATCGTGTACATACCTTTGAACATTAATTATATAAAGACTGTGTTTTCAGTAATACAGTGTGGGGACATTCCTTTGTGGGGGTTCGGGGACTACACTGTACTTAAGAACCAGCCCGCATCACCTCCTGAGAAGCTAGGCCTTGATTGCTCGTCCATTGCTACCGTAATAGAGAATCTTGGCTGGGGTCCGCTGTGCCTCTCCTCTACCATATAGGGAGCGGAAGTACAGACACCCCCCACCGGTCTTTACAGCGGGTAACTGTTCCTGTGGCACTTTTTCTATATATATATATGTTCACAAGTAAGAGGGTCCAGCAAACTGGCCTTCATCCAGAGGGTTCCTAAAGTGGCACATGCACCTATCATTCCCACACATGAGAGGGTCCAGGACACTGGCCTTAATCCAGAGGGATCCTGAAGTGGCACATGCGCCTATAATTCCCACATGTAAGAGGGGCCAGCTAACTGGGCTTCATCCAGAGGGATCCTAAAGTGGGACATGCGCCTATAATGCCCAGACATAAGAGGGCCAACAAACTGGCCTTCATCCAGAGGGATCCTAAAGTGACATATGTGCCAATCATTCCCACACATAAGAGGGTCCAGCAAACTGGCCTTTATCCAGAGGGATCCTAAAGTGGCACATGTGCCAATCATTCCCACACGTAAGAGGGGCCAGAGAACTGGCATTCATCCGGAGGGATCCTAAAGTGGCACATGAGCCAATCATTCACGCATAAGAGGGTCAAGCAAACTGGCCTTCATTCAGAGGGATCCTAAAGTGACACATGCACCTATCATTGCCACACATAAGAGGGTCCAGGACACTGGCCTTCATCCAGAGAGATTTTAAAGTGACACATGCACCTATCATTCCCACATAAGAGGGCCAGCAAACTAGCCTTCATCCAGAGGGATCCTAAAGTGGCACCTGCGCCTATCATTCCCACACATAAGAGGGTCCATCAAACCAATGGTTTCTGCCTTTGAATAAAAAAAGGAAAAATCTGGCAAATTGCTGACATTCCAGTAGATCTGGTCCTTTCGACCATGGCTTTATAGTACAGCAAGTCAACGTAGCCCAAAATTTCAGCTATCAGGGGGTGATAGTCTGGTCTGCTCAATGGACGTTGCGCCACAGTTTCCATGTGTTATTGTAAATGTACATATAAATGTTGTGGGCACACAGTGTATGTCAGTGGAGGTGCTGGGTGCATTTGTGTGTGAATGAGAGTGTGTGCAAGCATATTTGTGTTGACTTTTATGTCTGAATGAATGATAAATAATGCATTGTTTGTATGTTCTAGTGAAATTAAGTTTGTGAATGTTATGTTGTGTCCCTGGGTGCATGGCAAGCCGGCTGAAGATGTGTGGGGGCCCAATTGAATTTTAAAGATACGCCACCAGTCTTCTGAAAGCTTTAACAGAGCGTCAGCAATGGACTCTTGTGGTGTAGTAGTTTAGTGTTGTCCCTCAGGGATTTAGTATGTTTGACCGACGTACAAAATCACGGGGGAATTAACCGTAGTAATTTTCGCTGCGAATACATTTTTACCTCAGTACAAAAAACCAAACCCATGTCCCCTCAAACCACCAGTACGCCCATACGGCACCACACACTGTGGGTAATAATAAGCAGCGCTCAGATACCTGAGGGTTCGTAGCGCTATATAAATGCTAAATTAATATTATAAACCCCCCACTTACCTTTTCTCCATCCGCTTCCTCTCCCTTAACCTGGAGCGTCAGATCCATCCCTTTAATGCGGGTCGGATCTGACGCTGCAGCGTCTCTTTTCTTCTTATTTTTTGTTGGGTTCCTGCCACTACTGCTGAGGAAATGGGGGACATCCCCGCAACTGCCGGAGCCAAAAATACGAAACATGAGCTGAGGGGGCCACCCCTGCAACCACTGCTCTTCATGTTCGGTATCTTCGGCTTCAAACTAATGGTGGTGACCGAATTCGGTCAAATCTACCATTCAACCAATTTTTTTTTTTACTATTTGCCTGAAATTATCCCTCAGCCACCATCCGCACTCCCTTCACCCCAGCATTTTCCTTCAGTTGTCATGTCCCCGTCCGCCAGCATTTTCAGCAAAGTTACTCCACTGTATCGGTGTATGCTCTTCCGGGGTTGTTGTTCCCCTGTTCTGGGCCCAGGCCTAGTGCTCTAGTCCCTGGGCCTCAGGATAGCTATCACCCTGCGGGCGCCCAGGTCATAATGACTGGGGAACGGAGGCAGAGCCCTGGGGCTTTCCCTGGGCGGCCTGCGGTCGGGTGAACACAATGCGCTCTTTGTGGAAGGGCTGGTATTTGTGATTTCTGGTCTTGGTCCAGGGAATTCCTTCCTTACTCAACACGAAGTTAAGAGATGTTGAGTAATAGTCTGCGAGGGCCAGTCCTGCCTCCGCCCATCCCTCCCCCCTCAGCACTTCCCTGACAGGCACTCTGAGCTGAGTCAACATGAACCATCTGTCTTGCGCAACCGGAAGGATGCCCGCCAGATGTGCAGGATGAGCAGAGAGAGGGAAGTAGGGGCGTGGGGTCACTGGGCAACCTTCTGTACAGTGGAGTCGCCCGTCAGCCCGGAATACAGCCAACACCGTACATACCGCCGTCAGGTCTGACTGCTTCGTGCATTGCAATGCACACGTCTCCCTGCAGCCTATACGATGCGTGCTGCGCGTGCATTGCATCGATGGGTGAATAGATGAATTAAGAACCACAGGTGTATAGCATCTCTCTGCCTCGAGGAGCTTCCGCGTCCATGTACTGCTAAGCGTCTGCCCAGTGCTGGAGGCAGATTTGGGTGGCAGGGGCTGGAGGCCGAGGCAGGGTTGGACTGGCAACCAAAAGAGGCCAAGGAAATAATTTTCAAAGTGGCCCCATTTTACACATTTTCAGCAAGCTAAACCCTTTTGCTATGAGAACATTTGGAAATAAAACACAAAAGAGGCCCATGGTGCAGAGGCCTACTGGGAAATCTCCAGAGTTCCCTATAGGCCAGTCCACCGCTGGGGCGAGGTAGTACAGAGGGTTCGCCTGAGGGAGCAGTACCCTCCATATAAATGATTGCAGGTCAAGGCCGGATAGGGAACATGTTTAGTGCTGGGGCCTGAAATTCGTGTGAGGAACTGGGGAACACAGAGGGTGCAGAGGAGTGGGGATTGCTCCCTAAAATTAAAAAAAATGGATTGAAATGGTGCATTTTAGGGCACAGCTTGAAAAAAACCAAGCAACAGTTCATACAATTTGCAATTGATTATGTAGGGTAACACATTATAAAAATGCAATAGATGACAATCAATAACAGTCAGCAGGAGAATTTTCTAGAATCGGAATGTAAGTCAGCATTGCCCGGGTAAATCACTTTCATGAAGCAGCGCTGACAAATCAGCAATGCACTGCCATGGTAAAACACTGGCCCTCATTACGACCCTGGCGGAAAGTGACTGACCGGAGCGCCACAGCGTAAATAGCGTTTCCGCCAATGCACAAAGGAGCAAAGTGCGGCCCATTCCGACCCATCGGGCACGAGCACCACGCCACGGCGGAAGTGCAAAGTCCGCGATGGCGGAAATGACCCCAAAACGGCCCACACCGCCGCCGTACGGCGCCCTAGGTGCAATACCGCCACCCCTCTTAGCGGTCACCGCAGTGTGCGCCTACCGGAAAGTACGGTGACCGGAAATATACGGAAACGGAAGTTAAAACAAGGGCCCGGAACGGGAAACATCCCGGCGTACACCTATAAAACCACTAAAACCACACAACCACTAAAATCACTACCCTGAAACACACCCCAACCCGTCACCCACCCTAGCGAAACCAAGACAAATGGGAAAAGTAGCGAAGAAAGCGTGCGACCGCAAGCGGCAGGTCCACTTCTCCCGTGAGGAACTCACCGTGCTAACAGAGACCCTTCAGGAGAATGCTGCCGTCGTCTTCTCCACGCAAATGACCAGAACGGCACTCGCAAACAAGAAGACCATATGGGCTCTGGTGGCACAGCGGGTAAGTGCGGTGGGGACCGCACCCCGCACCCCACAGCAATGCCGCAAGCGATGGGACGACCTGCGGATACGCGTCCGCAGCATACTCTCTGCCAACCGCAACATTGCCACAGCCACCGGGGGAGGTCCTGAATCAC
Source organism: Ambystoma mexicanum (assembly GCF_040938575.1). Lineage (NCBI taxonomy): Eukaryota > Metazoa > Chordata > Amphibia > Caudata > Ambystomatidae > Ambystoma > Ambystoma mexicanum. The sequence goes on along the minus strand of NC_090921.1, from coordinate 227,462,396 downwards.
CCATCAAGTTGACCCCCTGGGAAGAAATCTGTGCCTCCACCATCGGAATGGAGAGCATAGAGGGAGTCGGAGGGATGGAGAAAGGAGTGCAGACATCAGAAGATTCAGGTAGGTGGGCCAGATAAAACAATGCCAAATCCTCACAGTCCATCCATGTGAAGTACCATGCGTCCACATAGTGCAACAGAAACACATGTCCAGGAGAACGTCCACACACAACGGCCTGATAGCGCACGTTAAAACCCACAATAAATACATAAATAATTAAAAACCCCTAATACACGCACTACACGTGCAGCAGGCACACCCAAACTGCAGGCTGCCAAACAACTGCACCCTCACTCCACACACAAATCAAAGCACCTCCAAGGACCCGACCCAAATCACCCTCAGGTACCACCCCAATGCATGTGATACAATGCCATTCCAATTCCCACTGACCCATCAATAACCCTCGCCCTCCTTTACTCCACCACAGGGTCCGATCCAAACGACGAGCTACAGGACACCCCTACCAGCACACCTGCAAAGAGGGCCAAGACCAACGGCCAGAGACCCTCCACCTCAGCTGCACGCATCAAGACACGGCAGCAGCACAAATCAGGTTGCAGCACAGAGGAGGGAACATCAACAGGCACCCCAGCAGCCAGCATGCCCACAACACCACCACCACAGGTCCCCCCAATGGATGCCACAGAAGGCACTGCCTCTGGTGGCAGCAGCACCATAGGTGACACCCCATTGATGGCAGCATGCTCGGACACAGAAAACGGGGATGTCGAAGTCAGATCCATCCATGACCTGTCCCAATCCCCCTGTCTGTCCCATCCCGTACAACATGAGGATACCACGCAGGGGCACCCACAAGACGACGACTGGCCATCCCCCACAAGCCCTGTGGCAAGGCAACATGAGGACAACAGCCCCTCTGTGACACCCCCGCAAATGGCCATGGCCCAGCAGAGGCAACAGTCCCTCGACCAGGTAATCGTACAACAGCAGCAACTGGCCACACTCCTCAAGGACCATGCCGAAGAATGTGGGGGCACTAAGGCAGACATAGAAACATCAACTGAGACACTTAGGGCAGAAATGGAGAGAGGTACAGAGACGCTAAGGGCACAAATGGAGAGTAGCACCGAGAGCCTGAGAGTCCAAATGGAGAGTAGCACCGAGAGCCTGAGAGTCCAAATGGAGAGTAGCACCGAGAGCCTGAGAGTCCAAATGGAGAGAAGCACCGAGAGCCTGAGGGGGGAACTGCATGCGACGTCCAAAGACGTATGTGCCGAACTTGCCGCAGTGCGCCGTGTGCTCACTGAGCTCTCGCAAACCCTTAGGGACATGCATGGACGTGAGCAGGCAGACACATCATCCGTTGCAAGTTCCGTCCAGGGCAGCCCCCAACGTAGATCTGGAAGGAACCTGCGCTCCACAGGCAGGGGTGCCCCTGATACCCGCAGAGGGGGCTTGCAATAGCGACAGCCCACTGACAATGAGCATCTTTGGACACTGGTGTTCGGGGGGGAGGTAGGAGGGTGGAGGGGGTGTGTTGGGCTCACTTGGGTGGCGGGTCGATAGGGTGTTCAACATGACATCACATATGCCATAAAAAGAGCACGATCAACCAATGAGATGTGTGGACATTGATCATTGTGTACTAGGCCATCATAGGCGTACAGTCCATATTGTGCATGTCCCAGACACACACAGTGCCACGAGTCCCGTGTCCATGTATCAGCCACCAGGCGTGAGTGCTAGAAGCATACATCAATGAGATGCTGACGAATGTCACGGGCCTCCGGTGCCTCGCAGACTCCATGAGGTGCTGCCACATCCCCACCCTCATCATGACCATCATCAGGTGCTTGCAGTTCTGCGTCAGGGGGCATGGGCACATTTCTACGTACGCACATGTTGTGGAGCATGACACATGCCATCACCATCTTTGCAACCTTCTCATGGCGGTACAGGAGTGCCCCGCCAGACCTGCTGAGGCAGCGGAAACGACCCTTTAGTAGGCCGAATGCCTGTTCAATGACTACACGGGTACGTGAGTGGGCATGGTTGTAGTCCTCCTCATGCTGGTCCCGTGGGTTCCGGACTGGTGTGAGGAGCCATCTCTTCAGTGGATATCCAGCATCACCTGTATGTGGACGAGAAACGTATGATGTGGAATGCCATTGCTACGTACGCACACCCCCGCCCCTTCCTGCCAGGTCATTGCCAAATCACATACCCCACATAATCATGCATGTAATGAGACTCACCGAGTAGCCAGGATCTGTTCCCTGCGTGTCGCTCCATGTAGCGTGGTATTGTAGAGTTCCTCAAGACCATAGAATCATGGGTTGATCCAGGGAATCGGGCACAACAATGTGTAATGATCCTGTAGGAGTCACACACCATCTGTACATTCAGGGAATGAAATTGTTTTCGGTTGCGGTACTGGGCCTCCATGGCATGTGGGACGACCAATTCCACATGGGTGCAGTCGATGGCACCAATGCAACCCGGTATGCCGGCAAGTGCATGGAATCCCACTTTTGTGTTGGTAATTTCCTGCTCCGAGCGTGGTAGAGAGATGTAGTCGTCTGCGTGCTGCAGGAGGGCATCGAGCACTTGAAATAGTGTCCGTGAGAACAGTGGCTGAGAAATGCCATGCAACTGTCCGACTGTGTGCTGGTAGGTGCCTGTGGCCAGGAAGTGGAGTACAGACACCACCTTCAGTAGGGGTGGGATGGCGGTTGGGCTATCTATCATGCTGACAAGGTCAGCCTGTGTCATGTCCACAATGGCGGCTATGGTGTCCCGGTCCAAACGGTAGAGGGTGTGGATCTGCTCATCAGTGAGTTTGAACGGATGTGCTCGTAGGCGTGGGATTGCGGGCTGCCTGCGTGGTGGTAGTGGCTGTGCTGGCGGCCCTTGCTGGCCCTGCCTTGGCCTCCTCCTCCTCCTGCGTCTCCTCCGTGCGGCCGGTTGTAGTTGGTGTTCGTCTTCTTCTTGGAGTTGGAGTAGTTGCAGTGCTATCAGGTCCCCCAGGGCCAACATCGCGAGTCCTGCCGGTAGCATTTCGGTGTGGTTGTGGGAGGAGACTGGCTGTGCAATTTATGTGATTTCAGGCTGTATGGCCTCCACCTGTGGTGATTCATTCCACCTGTGCAAACTGCTCTCCCCTTTGGCCGAGCACGTCCCGCGCACAACGCTGCAAATCGGGGAATGGCATCTTGCTATTGCAATCATGTATTTGTACCCGATGGCCGTGTAACATTGGTTGACATGTTCATTCTGCTGTGGTCCCATTGTTGCACATACTATCTGTGCAGTCGCGAACAGACTTGTGAAGGGTCAGTGGAACGTAGTACTCGAGTAACGGTGGGCCCTCATGCATCACTGTACCGAGTTGCAACGACGGGCGGGGCGTCCCATTTGTGGGTGAAGGCAGTTGCCATTTTCACACACAGCCGCACTCGATGGAATAATTAGTGATTTCAAACGGCCACAGATGCCTTTTCGGCGTGATGTTGCAAATGAGGAATTCGAAGGGCGGCGCTTTCGGTTTCCAGCTAGCGGCGAGGAGATGCCCACAGGTCTGACTGCAAATATAACGTTCTATTGTTCAATGTCCTTGAGACAGGGCACATGGCGTGGAAGCAATGATTGATATGAATAGTTTGGGATGCGCAATTGCTACGTGGGCGATGAGGCAGGACGTTCCCAAATACATGTTACTTCACTACACTGGAATTACGGGCTGGGGCACTGTGGATTTTGAAGGCTGCATAACGCACAGACTCAATGGATATTTCTAATGTTATGTGAGTAAATATTCAGGCGTTTTAATCCCGGGATGAGGGAATGATGAATGGATGCATGGGCAGGTGATTTGATACAGAGTTTGCCATGTACAGGGCTTCTTGGGATCTATCCGCCTCCCCTACGCTATGTGATGCAGGGCTGCCATAGTGGGACCATCGTCTATCTGGCCTTGTTGAGCCCTCCCTGTCTCGACGCGCCCTCAGACACTTGTGTCCATGCACGTTAACATTCCCATCTGATGGATTCTGTTTTGACAGACGCATGCACAGGTACACTCGTTTGTGATGGTGTTTGCACCTCGTTATAGATGGTTATGAGTCGCAAGTGGTTTTGGGGTGGTGATGATCCTTTGGAGTGGGCTAGCATGCATATGGCTGTGGATTTAGTGTGATCATTGAAGTGAGTTGTTCGAATGTAGTTCTGATGGCCATTCTGTTCTTTTTCTTTTCTTTTGGTTGACAGGTATCTCCTCCCCTTTTGCCACTGCCATCTGTATGCCACTCCTGCAGATGGGTTTTACTCCCGACACCTGCTGCTTCGTGTTAATCAGTGGAGCAGCATTACGATCTTATGGGACGATCGCCAATGGGCCACATGCCCTTACGCAGTACTGGTGGCTCGGAGCAACATTTCGGCCTTTCAGCTGGACTAGTGCCTCCCCATTGGGACGGCCCTGCGGTTCTGTGCGCTTCCATGTTGCCTTTTCGTACGTGAATGTGGCTCTGTGTACCATGAGGGAACAGGGCGACACACAAGTAGTGGCTGGTCATTTCTTGCGGATGCAGCCCACAATGGTGCTTGGTGTTTTGGAGTTCATGGCCTGATGGCTGTATGGGCTTGGTGACTTTGATGTGCATTAAATTTCTATTCTGATTTGGCCCGTGTAGCGTTTTTCTTTGCAAGTGATGTGGCATATGCCTATTTGGGGGGCGATGTATTGTGAGGAGATCTGCATTGGGTTCCAGCTTCGGAGTTTAGTTGCGTGGTACTGTACTGGGCGCGTTTGCCTACTAAGCCCGTGAGGTCAGGGATGGGGGCTGCCAATATGACAGTTTGATTGTTGTCATGCTCAGAGGCGGGGGATTGGGTTTTGTGTAACAGATGCCGGTCAGCCAGGTGGACTGGTGGAATGATGTGATTCTCGGAATATTGCTGGTCACAGGTGCCTGTGTTTGCGTGCGTTTCTTGGTGGGGGACTGTGGTCATGTCCATTGGGATGGCTACTGTATTCGTGCCATCTGTGCCCTGCAGCTCCCATTGGCCCCTCTTGTGTTTCTTTTGTTCGTTGGCATGCATGGGTGACTTGTACATTTCACTGGTTGCATTGTGACTTCATTGCACCTACGGGGAGTTGTACTTTGTGGGCAGGGAGCGGTGTACAGGCACTCAGTGGGGCCGTTTACGGTTGATTCGCGATGCCGTACTTCTCACCATGGCGGAATGGTACATTACGCCATGCCTGATGGCGTTAGGTACATGTCCGCTAGGGTCGGAATTGGCGTACCCTTGCGCCATGGTGGTGTTTGGGGTTTCGCATGGCGCGCGCGCGCGTGCTTGGTGCAGTTAGCGTTGGCGTTCACTACGGTGTCGCTAATGGCTTCGTACTTTGCGGTGACGGGTCATAGTCGCACCGAGCGCTATTCGATGGCGGTATTGCATTTCCGCCATCGTTTTTCGATTTCCGCCAGGGTCGTAATGAGGGCCACTGTGTGAAGCTGTTTCTACAAAATAAGTCAGCATTGCCAGAGAAAATCACGTTATACAACATAAGGCATTATTGCCAGGACAACTCATTATCATGAAGCTGCAGATACAGCATAAGCCAGTACTGCACTGGCACAAGTCACTTCCATGAAGCTGCCCCCACAACATAAATCCGCATTGCCACAGTGAATCACTTTCATGAAGCTGTGTCTGCAACATAAGTCAGCATTGTTATGGTAAATCACTTTCATGAAGCAGCGCTGACAAATCAGCAATGCACTGCCATGGTAAAACACTGTGTGAAGCTGTTTCTACAAAATAAGTCAGCATTGCCAGAGAAAATCACGTTATACAACATAAGGCATTATTGCCAGGATAACTCATTATCATGAAGCTGCAGATACAGCATAAGCCAGCACTGCACTGGCACAAGTCACTTTCATGAAGCTGCCCCCACAACATAAATCCGCATTGCCACAGTGAATCACTTTCATGAAGCTGTGTCTGCAACATAAGTCAGCATTGTTATGGTAAATCTTTCATGAAACTAAAGCCCAGTGGCAGCTGGTGAATTTCTTAACTGGAGGGACGTAAATATTTGTCCCAGATATGACAGAGCGGCTGAGCGTAGTGAGGGAGCCCGCATGACCCAAGGAGGCTTTGGGGGGGTTCTGCCCCCTAGTAATTTTTTCAATAATGGGTTAAAATGGTGCACTTTAGAGCACAGTTTTTAGAAAAATTGGGTAAAAAGCCAAACAGTTTGCAATTGGGTTTTGTAGGGTAACTCATGAAGAAATCCAATAGATGCAAGTCACCAACCGTGCACAGGAGCAAATCTCCAACACATTTTCATGATGCCGTTTCCCACAATATGTGCCAGTATAACACACTTTCACTCTGGCTGTGCCCATACATTTCCATGCTGACTGCACCATAAAAACCTGTTATTCTCATATAAGAACATACTGCTGTTCGCTTTGTGCATGATGGCAGCAATTATAGTATAAGAAAACATGTGCATGTGTATGGAAGTATCCCTATGTAGGAACCTACTCCAGTTGGCTTTACCATTAAACATGCATGCCAAAGTAGGAAAACATGGCCAAACTGGCTGTACTAAATGCCAGTCGAGCTAAATAATAACACTTATCATACTTGCTTTATCAAAGATGCCCAATACAACATTTCTTACCACAATAAGAAATTACTAGATTGGCTGCATTGAAATACCAGTTTTGCTACATAATAACACTTATGCTTGTTTTACCAAAGGTGCCTAATACAAAATGCCATCCCACAGTGAGAATAATACTACTGATCCTGCTTGCTTTATCAAAGATGCCCAATACTAAATGCCATGCCTCAGTTAGAAATGGCTAGACTACTTGCATAAAAAATAAATGCCAGACTTGCTTCATAATAATACTTATCATGATTGCTTTTCCAAGGATGCCCAATACAAAATGTCATGCCACAGCAAGAATAATACCACTGATCATGCTTGCTTTATCAAAGATGCCTAATACAAAATGTCATGCCTCAGTAAGAAATGGCTAGACTGGCTGCATGAAAAATGCCAGTCTTGCTTCGTAATAACACCTATCATGCTTGCTTTGCCAAAGATGCCTAATACAAAATGGCATACCACAATAAGAAATGGCTAGACTATCGGCATTGAAATGCCAGTTTAGCTACATATGAACACATTCATGATGAATGTCATTATGTGTGATTGCAAGGTGCTGGGGGGCCCAGTGGGCAGATGCATGTCAGGAGCTAGGGTCACAGGGTACAGTCTTGGCATGTATTATTGGGCATAGATGCCAAGGAAAAACTGCAATGCCTGCCCCTGAGGCCGTGAACGCCTCACACGTACACCTTAATTGTGTGAATGCGAGGTGCAGAGGGGCCCAGTCATGGTATTTTTTACTAGGCATCTATCAGATGTCCATAAATAAATGGCATTCCTTCCCTCATTGCCCTCCAATGCCTCACATGGACAGATAATCAATTGTGTGTACATGTGAGGCACTGGGGGGCTTAAGGGTCAGACTTGACATTGCATCTGAGGCACTAGGAATCCTAGCAGACAGGCTAGGCATTCTTTACTGGGTGTAACCAGTAAGAAAATGCCATTTCTGCCCCCTGTGCCCCAGTCCCTCAAAACACACACAATGAATGTGACTGTGTGCATGTGAGGTGCTGGAGCACTGGGTAAGGCCCTTACTTTTACTGGACATCTATCATAGATGCCCAGTAAAAAAATGACACACCAGTCCCCTGGGTCCTGAGCTCCTCACACACGTACACAATCAATGTGGTTATGTGTGTATGCTAGGCACTGGGGGTCCTGTTTTTGTTTTTGTTTTTTACCGGACATCTATCATAGATGTCCAGTTAAAAAATACCATCCCTGTTCCCTGGGCCCTAACGCACTTCCGACAGAGAGCTGATTTTGGCTGGTTGCAAGGGGGGGGGGGGTGCAGCAAAGGCATTTTTAAAATGCCTTTGTTGTACAAACCTCTTATACGCACTCGCTAAAATCATCTTGGACCAGCACAAACACACACACACACTTACACAACATACACACAGCAGGCACTTGCTGTCTCTTTCATAGTCACGAGTACCCATGAGTGCTTCCCTTGGACAGTTAAGAGCAGTCCCTCAGCTGGAAAAAACAGCTGAGGGAGTGCTCGTATTTCACTGGGCTGGCTCCTCCATAATGGGTCGTTATGGATGAGCCGCCACTGCTGAATCCATAACTTGTCAGCAATGCCACAGTAAATCACTTTCATCAAGCTGCACCTGTGACAAAATGACTTCTGCCCCACAGGATTACAAGCATGAGAAGTGGCTAAAGCACCTACTCAGCCTCCACTCGTCTACAAAACTAGCATGATTCCAATCACAAAGGTGAAACAGGCACAGCTAAGGGATATGCCTTCTTCGTCTTTTGTGGTCACGTGGGCAGAGTAAAGGCTTGCTGCTGTCCAAGATGTGAATGGTCAATGTGATGTTGTAGCAACCCAAACAGCTAAATACAACAGTACAAAGTAAAGGCAATGTCCAATGATATGATATGATATGATATGGCATTTGTAGCGCGCCTATACACAAGTGTTTCAAGGCGCGATGAGGCAGGGGGAGGGACAATGGGAGACAGACAAAGATCGTACTAGGCCAGGTGTCATTCAGATCGCGCAAGTGCAAGGGCAGAGGGGAAGGGAAAAGTGCATGGGGGAAAGGGAGAGGGGAAAGTGCAGTACGGGGTTATTAGCATACAGCATACAGGATAAATAACAAGGGCCAGCTGGTGGCAAGTGCGAGGTAAGTGCAGACAAGTGCTGGGAAGGGGGGCTGTAGGGATACAGACACAGTCCCGCAGTGCAGGGGTGCCCGGGGAGGCAGTGCAGGGGAGAGTGGCTGGGCCAAGGACCGAGAACGGTGAGTGGCCCAGTTGCAGATTCAGTGCAGTTTCAGTAGTATTAGCAGGGGAGAGGGGGAGAGAAAGCGGAGGCAAAGAGGAAGGTTTTGAGGTGCTTCCGGAACCGGAGATGGTTCTCCTCAATAAAGGTTCTATAATAATAGATATACTTTCATCAAGCACACCATTAGCAATGATAAATAAATAGAAAATACGACACAAAACCCACCCGGTGGAAAGAACGCAAAATATACAAAGGATTGAAAGATGCAGCACTCTCACCAACCATGTATAACATATCTACAAAGCCCTTGTTTGATGACTTGGATCATCTGGGTGTCATCTACACTAACCATGCTGATGACACCCATCTACTCATACCCCGCTCTGGTATCTACGACACAGACCTCGCCCTAGTCAACAAAATGTATCTAATCATTCAGGCATGGATGGCAACCCATAGCCTCTGCTTGAATGATGACAAGACAGAGATTCTGATCTTAGGAGCCCCGACCAACCTCAACAAACTTGACGATCAATACTCACCATTTAACATTGACGGTACTGTCATCAAAGTTGCAAAGGAGACCAAAACGTTAGGATTCTACTTGGATTCTACCCTGAACATGGGCAAACAAGTTAACGCGACAGTCTCTGCAACAGTGTACGCTTGTAAGCTGATTCATGCTTGTAAACTGTACCTATCTACAAAAGTTGCATCACACTCTCGAGAGCCTTAATCCTCTGTAAACTTGATTATTGCAATGCCCTCTATGCGGGAGCCAGCAAACATATCAGAAACAAACTCCAAATATTACAAAACAATGCTCTCGGAACAGCACTTAGCATCCCGAGGAGAGAACATATTTAAGAGGCCAGAAGAAAGCACAAATGGCTCTCGATTAAGGACAGTATTCAATTCAAAATAGTCTCCATTACTCATTAATGCTTTAACAATGCTGTTCCGCAGTGCTTAAGAGAAAAAATCACAAAACAGCGTCATCACGGCCCACAAGGACTGCTAACTCATACTACATCATAGCTCCCAGATTCAACCTGAAAAGGGCTGGCGGCAACAGCTTCCCATCTCAGGCAGCCCATTTCTGGAATGCCCTCCCCCTTCATCTGCGAATTGATCAGACCTTCCAAAGCTTCAGAAAAAATACAAAAAATCTGGCTAGTTACTAATGAAATTTAACTTTACTGTATCTCATACTACTAATGCCATACTTGCCATACCTGTTGTTTACATGTAATCCACTTATTTTCCATCCTGCAGAATATGTTACCATACCTGCCTTACTCTGTAATGCAACTGTTTCTATTCTGCAGAATACGTCATTGTACTTTTTATCACCTGCTATTTATTTATGTATGTAACTGTAACCATCAAAGGTACTTGTTATGCGCCCAGATACCCCAGGGTGTGGTGCACTTTATAAATCAATAAAACAAACAAACAAACTCTGGACAATGACACGGTGTGAAAGGCAATAAAAACCACCATGTTTGATATGTTCTTGGTGCGAAAAAAGGGATTAAAAGTGACCAACCCAGTCTCTAGGGCCAAAATATGAACCACACATTGTTGAACCAGGCTTTTCTGTGTGATTTGTACAGTTCAAAGCCTGCTCAAATGCAGCAGATTGTGTTTCAGACAGGGAGAAGGTGTTGAGCTGGGGTCAAACTGAAGTTCATTGTGGTTCAGAGTGGCAAATGAAGAAGTATGGAACATGAGAGCTACCAAGGTCTGATCGGCAGTTTGTTTGACAGCAAAGATGCTGGCGACTTGACCGCAATTCGAGTTAGGCGGTTTGTGCGGTGTACGTAGGTTGGTGATCGATGCTGGTGGTTTGAAGACAGCGGGTGTGAGGATGAGCTTCAAGTTTCGGCCAAGGAAAAGATGTGCTCAGCTTCCGGGGTGCGGCAGTGAACTGGTTTGAATGTGCGATAGAGCAGTTCCAAGGTCGGTGAGTGCAAAGGCAATACCAGAGTGTCCTGTTGGTTCATTGGGGTTGAACTGCGTTGAATCATGGCTTGCATCAGCTCAACGGTGAACACCCAGGAATCCTGGCTGTTTTGAATCTCAGTTGCAGTGAGTCCCACTCTAGGGTCTTAGAGACAAGTGTAGTCCTTCTTTACAGGCTCCCAATCACAGGGGGTGATGGCACACACCTTCAGGGTTACTTCAGCACAGGGAGATCCTGGGCAGCAGTGTGGCTGGCAGAGATGAAGGTCTTGTTCCAGCAGCTTGTGACTCCCAATGTCTCCTAGTGATAGGTAGGAAGCAGAGCTTGCCTCTGCCTTGGACACAGTCTTCAACTCACTGGCAGAGTGCTTTGGTAGTCAACTCTAACAACAGAGGTTCAAAGAATTCCTCTTCGGGTGTTTGTTCAACAGTGTATCGCTAAAGGGTTGGGAGGCGCACTCTTTTAAAGGCAAACTTCCACAGGTGATTGGACAGCAGCAAGCCTGCTTTAAGAAGTCCAAAGGTTGGCTTTGAGACAAATGGTCATTGCCTTCTGGCATCATACCCAAAATCGTTTGTGCTAAGAAGAAGGGGAGGGAACAGTAAGGAGGGTGAGTTACAGGCAGAAACAAGATGGCAGACTCCTCCTCCAACTAGGCTGAGCTCCCTTTATCTACACTAACCCCACCCCATGTCCTTGTCAATAGCATCAAAGGCCATTTTGGTATACAGCACCCTGGTGTGAGGCTAGTCCTTTTGGGATTAGGAGTGCCCTTTGATTCATGTTTCCCAAGACAACTCCTGTTGGGAGGCTGTCCTGCTGTATAGAGGTGTTACCAAACCTCACAAAGGTTCAAAAGGGAAGACCAAGTCATTCAGGCTCCTGGCCTGGGCTCACAGTTCTGACACATGTTTGAAATCAAATTGATGTGGCTGAAATAAGCATGAGAGATACTATCCACCATACCCTAACTAAAATATGGCACATTTTTTATAGTTTACAACTGCCACCAGGATAGTAACTCTCCTAGTTATGTGGTTTGGGTTCAGAGATGCATATATGTCAAGAAGGCATCTGTGACCTGAGCCTGCTCTGAGTCACTGGAAAGCAGGCACTGAAAATCAGGATACTCATTTCACAGGGCACAGTGGTACACTGTATTTTTGGCATGGAGTTGGCTTGAAAGGGGCACCTTGTTAGCAGGCCACCCTTTCTGAGATAGGATTACCTACATCATTTTATTACTAATACAACTCAAAAGAGCGAGCTCATCTACACCCTTGTCAGATGTCAATCTTTCATATCTTCCACAACATAAGTCTGCACTTCAAGGTGAAATCACTTTCATGAAGATGCACCCACAAAATATGGCAGCAGTCCTACTAATATTTCTATGATTGATGCATGCGACTCCCGTCCACGATAACCAAACAAATGCAGTCACACTCATACACATAAACACACACATACACACATTTAAAATAAAATAAACAATAAGCATACCTTTAGTTTCCCCAAGGCTTCAGTATTTTCGCATATCGTTAGGAGGTAGTTTGGCTCATCGGCTTGAGGCGGAAACAGTAAGGAGCTGCGCTGGCTGGAATTTGCCCCATGGACTCCACTGACTCTTCCATCGCGTGTGTCCCCTTCTGAACAGCGGTTGCAGGATGTGGAGGAGGATTTTGTCAGGGAAGGGCCCAGGGATTTATCTGTCCAATTTGAATGAGTGTGTTTGAGGCAGAGGGTCTAGAAATTGATGTGGGATTTGGCAAAAAATAAGTGTGGAAATTTCATTGGTCAGTGTGACTGAACCCCAGGCCTTCTCCCCTGCAGCTGGCTACTGGACCTATTGTAGACAGACTGGATATTCAGCAAGGCAAAGACAAAGATTGAAAAGTTAAATCTGGAGTTGATAGTGGTTCCACTTTTGCTGAGCCGTTTCTTAGGTGGCGATGGAGGGATGAAAATGAATATGTGTCAGACTAGGCAAAGGTAGTGTTGTTTATTTATTTTTGCATTTGTGGCAGTGCACTGAAACCTTGCGCAAGTTATTGTGAAATGTGTTTTGTAAAGTGCTCAGGTGTCATTGGTATGGCTTCTCAGCATTGTATTCTTGTCCGATAGTGCATTCTCTTCACAGTTCAGTGTGCCCAACCTACTAAAGTCGGGTGGTTCCCTGGATGTGGATTGGCCATATGTGGTGGATCGCAGGCATGCGTGGAGTCCTAAGTATATTTCTAAATGGTGCTGCTTTCTTGTGGGTCTGGTTATTGAAGTATTGTAGTAGGTTGTGGTAAGAATATTGTGTGATTGGCTTTACTGCGGTCACCTACTGTAGAGTAGCCAATAGTTCACCACACACTTGCCTTCATGCAAGTGCCTGGGGTCAAGGTGGCCTAGTAAACTCAGTGTTTTACAGGGGAAGACTGATCTCTACTTAACATTTTAATTTCCACATTTGGGAAAACCAACCATGTCGTCAATAGCAGAATCCTTATTTTAAAGCCTGTCCATTGTACCCCTCAAGCGGTAACTACCATTTCTCTACTCAATGTGAACAATGATTCACTGATATATTAGATTATACACCCAACTCTTTCAAACAGGAGCGCATGATATGTGTGGTATAACAGGGAATTATTGTTAATACATAAAAATGCTCCTAAATGAGGGAGATTCGGTATATTACAATATATATTCATTCTGACAGCGGTATGGGTAAACATTTTTATATTTTCTCAATATATCGCTGTCTGCTCTTTCAGAGTGATACTCTTCATCTCAAAAGTCACAGCCGTCAGCCTATTTACTTGCAAATACAACAAACATACTTTAGAAATGTGAACAGAGTGTTTCCGCCCTTTACGCTCATGTGAACACCATACCGACTAAAGGATTTAATCAGGACAAAAATATATTCATACAAAACAAACAGATATGCAACGCCCAACAAATGTGATGTCTTTGCAGTGATCCTTTCTGAAAGCATTGCTGTCTTATAGAAGAAATATGCATTGCAAGACACAGTCAAAATTGTGATATTGCTATGTCTCAACTTCTATTAATGAATTATTCTCCAACCATTGATAACTCTTTCCTTTCTGCACCAAGAAGTAATATGTTTTGCTGACACAGCGTTTAATGAAAAGATTTGCCCGTGCTCCCTTTTTCCACTTTACATTATCGGGTTGAAATATATATCCATATGAGTTTCATTTTTAGCCTCCCAACTTATTTCCATATTTAGTAAGCACCTGGAGACTATATTCACTCTATATCATGCCGCATAACAAAGTATAGATTATGTTAACCTATGGGGAAAATATGCCAATACATACATCTGTTTTTCATCTCTAAAACAGCATACATGTATTAACAAACCCTAACACATGTGATGTCCAGTGAATGCTGTATAAGTAATTGATGAAACACATGATTACATTCCACTGCCAAATTCAAGCCATTGTTTACTGCATCCACGTGATCTATCCATTGCTGTTCCAAATTAATCGGTAAACCTAAACAATTGCAAACCAATGCGCTTAGCTTAAATTAATCAACATTCTGAAACCAAAGCAGTAATCTTGAAGTGTAGCAATTAGTTAAGTCATATAAATTCAATCTGATTTACGTTTTGTGCATGTCATGGACGTATAAATGAACCATCGATATAAACTTCAAATATACTTTCAAATACAGTACTTGATAAGTTCGAATTAATTTAAGATTTCAATATTCTTAGTGGGTCCACTGCCCTCAAAAAAAGTCAAAAATTCTTCGTGGGTCCACTGCCCTCAAGAAAGTCAAAAAGTCAAATCAAATGTAAAGTTCTAATGTTTTTTTAATCCACTGCCCAAAGTCCAATATTAAATAAAATTTCAAAGTTGCAATGTTTGTTTTTGGAAGTGTACTGCCCAACACGTGCTTCACACTGTGTGGAGTGTATTTTGGTTTATAGTCATTCATCTAATGCCATACCATCTAAAAAAAGAAAAACATCTTAAAAAAGCATCTAATGCATTTTTTTCATTTTCTTTTTTTTAATGGGGGGTCACCCCCCAAAATGCATTAGATGCTTTTTTTTAGATGCTTTTGTTTAGATGGTATGGCTGTCAATGCTTTGCTTATCGATGCAATGACCGGATACCTGTATTTTCTCTGCATCACATGCTTCTTCAAGGGGTATGAAATAAATTCATAATGTTAACCTTCTATATCTGTAAAAAAGTGATATTGCTTGGTTTATCTATTGAAAAACTATAGCACAGGGGTCAGGAATCTAAACATCATCTATAGTGTGGAAGAACCTACCAGTGTATATGTACTGAAATTCTTCAACAAGGCAGACTACCATCAGCTGAAGAAATACAAAAATGCCTTTTTCATTAAATATTAAAAACCAATCAGTAAAAATAACTCACAAAATCATTAATATATCTAGTTTAAACAATCAAAAAAGTGCAAAACGTGCAGACAGTGACTTGTAATCTCACGAGGTAGGAACAGGCTGTTCTGTTCAAAACCTGGATAGCTTGACACAGTCTATAAATGAACGTCAGATCTCTAGGAGCTGTTACGACTCCATGTAATAGCAGTAGATTTTGCATATGCCTTTGCAATTAGCAGACATGTTATATGAAGCCAGCGAGGCTGGCACAGGTTAAAAACAGTACCCGGGTGCAAATGACTGGCACATGGAAGCAGATCCTTGGCAGTTCTGTGTCCAAAACTCTGGAACAATCTCCCATTGCCCCTAAACACAGAACACAACCTGAAGCGGTTCAAAAGGAGTGTGGATCGCCGACTCTTCAAGCTGAATATCTAATGTAGAAGCCTTGACACACACGTACCGACTAGCCTTTCTGACTCCCTTCCTGACTCTTCCTCATCACTCCGCACCACATACTTTTAACTACTGCCACTTCAACCCTACGAACTTACTCAACTGCTAGACTACACTCTGCCTGCCTGGGCCCTACAAGAGGTGAACTGACCTCTACTTATCAATACCTATTTATGATTTATTGTAATTAATGCCTATGCTACAAAAGAGTCAAGATTCCTACAACTCATGATGCCATGACACAAGCATCTCCTACATTGTGAAATCCACACTACCAATGCGGATCTGCCATGCCACTACACCTATGCAGACTATTTGGGCTTGTTGTGCCACCACATTTATAAATCATGCCTCTGTTTGGTACCTCTAGTAGTAATGTCCTCCCTGGTTCTTTGGAGCAGAACCTCCCGCAAGTTTATGCCTTACAAAACTCTGGCTAAATGAAATAATTCAATAAATGCAAGGCTCTGGGGAACCTATGGCTGCACAGCACACACCCAGACCCTCAATGTCCAATGTGACCATTTCCACTTTCCCTTGATATCCGCAATATGTCAAAGCATTTGAATTTGGTACTTTCAGGTGAGAGCAGCTATCGGCCACCCAGAGGCAGATGAACGTGGTGGTCGGTCTCTTGTGGTTGTGAATTGGGAAGGGAACGTGTCACCTTCATATGAAGCAAATTTCGAATGCAAGTCTCTCCAGGTACTGGTTAGCGAAGGTTTCAGTAAGAATAAAAAAAGACTCTGGTGAATATTTATATTTTTGGCGTTCTTTTTGCTAATAAATACATCGGTAATGCCTGCCAAGAAATATTTCACAACATTAAGAGCCTCTTCAAGGCATTTCTAAATGCTTCTAGCCTACATGCGCCGGGTTAAATTTCTCATATCGTAACACAGTACTACCAAAAATGATTTTCAATGACACAGCATGTAATAAAGAGATATACTATTAAACATAAAATGCAAGACTTCCTCTGTATTTATTGCAATAAATACATGCTCGAAACAAGCGTTGCTAGGAATACGTGCATTTCACATATCGTACAAGAAATCTGGTAATCAGATTGATAAAACCTCCAGTTGACACTGGCTCACCATCACTTTTCAGAATTCTCCTGCCCTGTCCCTAAGCAGAAAAGATCATCAAGAGATTCTAAACCTTTCCCTAGATCAAATCATCGTTCCTGCCCACCTTAACACTGCCTGCGTTGAGGCAATACTTAAGAATGTAGAAATTATTCCCAGAGACCCAAGCAGCTATGGGGCCCTCGCCATTGACCTCTAGATTGCCACCTTAACTGTAAAGGTAGTCTATGTAGAGTGCCTAGATTTTCCTGGAAATTAACACATTGATGGTGGATGCACAAGTATTCATCAAATCAGCTAGAAGGACATAACCTGCTCTCAACATGATCATGGATGACCCCTAACCTAAGAAGACTCTCCTCTCATTCTGCTAAACCTTTCCTTAGGCTTTCACACAGTGGACCACACAGCTCTCACCAACGAGATCCACACTCCAGGTATCTAGGGTTGCGAATTAATAACAAAAGGGGCAGAAGAACTACTGTTTAAGTCCAGATTGCCAAAAAGTTGGACCTCTCTCCCCTTCCGACAAGCATGACAGGCCTGGCTAACCGCATATCTCTCTTCCTAACTAAGCACATCCAGAAAAACGAAGCATTTCTGAGAAAGAAACTTGAAAATGAACACAGCGACGACCTTCACATCTCATAAGCATTAAAACGACCTGACACCCTCTCACCGCTCCTCACCTTACCTCAGTACTAAACGAGATCAATAAATGTACGCTGTCTCTCACCTCACTCAACTCTCACCTACTTCTTTCACCACCTCACTCTCTCCCCGCTATGTCGGCAGGCACCAATACCATGACACTGGACCATGATGGGTGATAACAAGCAAGGTACTGTGAACCACTGGATCGGTGGTAAGACTACTCTAATGTGGAAGAGTCACCACCAGTTTATAGACAATCAGGTGTCAGGAAGAGAGCCGACCATACGCTCCCTGAAGTTCCAGGAGCACTCAAGCTGCCTCAGCAAAGATGGGTGTTTAGGTTTCATCTGCAAGTCACGTGCTTGGCTTCTCAATGATATGATATGATATGATATGGCATTTGTAACGCGCCTATACACAAGTGTTTCAAGGCGCGACGAGGCAGGGGTGGGGGACAAGGGGAGACAGAACAACAATCCTACTAGGCCAGGTGTCATTCAGATCGCGCAAGTGCAAAGGGTAGAGGGAAAGGGAAAAGTGCAAGGGGGAAAGTGGGAGGGGAAAGTGCAGCACTAGGTTAATAGCATACAGCAAACAGGATAAATAACAAGGGCCAGCTGGTGGCAAGTGTGAAGTAAGTGCAGACAAGTGCTGGGAAGGTGGGCTGTAGGGATACAGACACAGTCCCGTAGTGCAGGGGTTGCCATGGAGGCAGTGTAGGGGCAGTGGAGAATCCCTGTTCCCTAGGCCCTAAAGCACTTCTGATAGAGAGCTGATTTTGGCTGGTTGCAAGGGGGGGTGCTGCAAAGGCATTTTTAAAATGCCTTTGTTGCACAAACCTCTTATACCCACTCGCTAAAATCATCTTGGACCAGCACAAACACACACACACACAACATACACACAGCAGGCACTTGCTGTCTCTTTCATAGTCACTAGTACCCATGAGTGCTTCCCTTGGACAGTTAAGAGCAGTCCCTCAGCTAGAAAAAACAGCTGAGGGAGTATTCGTATTTCACTGGGCTGGCTCCTCCATAATGGGTCGTTATGGATGAGCCGCCACTGCTGAACCCATAACTTGTCAGCAATGCCAGAGTAAATCACTTTCATCAAGCTGCACCTGTGACAAAATGACTTCTGCCCCACAGGATTACAAGCCTGAGAAGTGGCTAAAGCACCTACTCAGCCTCCACTTGTCTACAAAACTAGCATGATTCCAATCACAAGGGTGAAACAGGCACAGCTAAGAGATATGCCTTCTTCGTCTTTTGTGGTCACGTGGGCAGAGGAAAGGCTTGCTGCTGTCCAAGATGTGAATGGTCAATGTGATGTTGTAGCAACCCAAACAGCTAAATACAACAGTACAAAGTAAAGGCAATGTCCAATGATATGATATGATATGATACGGCATTTGTAACGCGCCTATACACAAGTGTTTCAAGGCGCGACGAGGCAGGGGGGGGACAAGGGGAGACAGACAAAGATCCTACTAGGCCAGGTGTCATTCAGATCGCGCAAGTGCAAGGGCAGAGGGGAAGGGAAAAGTGCATGGGGGAAAGGGAGAGGGGAAAGTGCAGTACAGGGTTATTAGCATACAGCATACAGGATAAATAACAAGGGCCAGCTGGTGGCAAGTGCGAGGTAAGTGCAGACAAGTGCTGGGAAGGGGGGCTGTAGGGATACAGACACAGTCCCGCAGTGCAGGGGTTGCCGGGGAGGCAGTGCAGGGGAAAGTGGCTGGGCCAAGGACCGAGAACGGTGAGTGGCCCAGTTGCAGATTCAGTGCAGTTTCAGTAGTATTAGCAGGGGAGAGTGGGAGAGGGGGAGAGAAAGCAGAGGCAAAGAGGAAGGTTTTGAGGTGCTTCCGGAACCAGAGATGGTCCTCCTCAAGTTTCAGGGAGGCAGGAAGGCTGTTCCAGAGGGAAGCCCCTGCAGCGGAGAGAGATCTGCCCCCAACTCGTTTTTTGGAGAAGCAGCTGACCCTGAGGGAGTTGGAGGCGGATGAGCGAAGAGCTCGAGACGGAAGATATTTAGGAAGAGAGAGTTGAAGGTATTTTGGCCCAAGGCCCCAGACGGCCTTGTGGACAATGCAGAGGGTTGCAATGGACTATAATAAGTGGTGCGTTCGACATCTGAGGTCCACGCACTGCCAACAATCTTACTCCTTTTTAATTTCATTAATTGCATTCAGGTTGTAGAATCTGGATGAGGGTTGCGCTGGAGGCGCACCGCAGGAAGTAGCAGTTCAGTTTTTGTAAGGGTATTTACTGTAGGGGCCTTTCAATGGATGCATCTTAGTGGGACAGAGGGCCTTGATGTTGATTTGGGCATTGATGAGAACCCAGTGTGATCATTTCAGATTCAGTGATATTGAATCCAATGGCCTCTCCCCTGCAACTGGAGCTGATAGTGACTTTGGCTTTGGCAGCACCATTGTTCAGGAGGTGGTGAGGTGAGGAAAATACTAGATAATAATTTGACCACCACTGATGTCTTATAGGTTTCTAGTTCCAATAGGGTTGCTGGTGGTGCCTTTTCCCATGTCAGGCCCCTGAAGGGTGTGCCAGCATTTCTTTCACTTTGAGGGAAGCACTCATCTTGAGGAATAGAAACACAAGGGGTCTAGCAGTGGTTCATATCAATACTGTTTACTGAAACAATAATGGATGGAAAGATCAGAAAATAGCTTTCTTTGCATTATGCCAGCTCCAAAGAGGCCCAAAATAATGTTTTGCTGTTTCTGCATTTCAGAGCACATGCTGCTTGTGATGTGCTTTAGAAATGTGTGAAAACGCACCTTTCAATCCCCTGGTTTGTGTAATTGTGCTGGGGTGGAGGCCTAAAAGGGTCATCGGAATCTTGCATCTACGGTGCTCAAGGGTCTCCCATGCACTAATGTGGAGATGCGCTTGAGTGAATTGGTCACTGCATGTTCAGAAAGCACCTAGGCCTGCATACAGACTACCCTTCATGTTCGGGGGCAGAGAGGGTGGTAGTCTGTTAACTATGATAAGAAGTCACATATTGTTCCAGTCAACCAAGGTGTAACTTCCCAACCATAAGTTTGTAACCAACTCGCCTCCCCGTGAAAGAGGTCCACAGAAATCATTTCTTATTCTAAAATGGTGCTAGTTAATACATAAACAAGATTTAGAAATGTCAATTGGATCAGTAACATATTTTCAAACTCAATCCGATCAAAAGACTGTTTGGAGTAAAGAGTCTGTGTCGCCCCCACCAAATCAGTGCGGAAAATGGCTACAAAAAGCAGCATTTTAAAGCACATTCGGCCAAACCTGAAACTGTGCCTCTATCATTGGAGATCCTGAGCAT
The DNA here is from genome assembly GCF_040938575.1 of Ambystoma mexicanum. NCBI lineage: Eukaryota > Metazoa > Chordata > Amphibia > Caudata > Ambystomatidae > Ambystoma > Ambystoma mexicanum. The sequence continues at coordinate 227,441,558 of NC_090921.1, read as the reverse complement.
TGCCAGATCCCTAGTTTAGCTTCAATCCTTGTGCAGCACTTTGATCTTTGTAGGATCCAAGCACAGGGTGTTCCTTAATGGAGGGATTATATCGTTTTCTTCCCTTTTTTGTTCTAGGGGCAATGTTGTCTAGATGTTTGTCTTCTGGTGGACACTCTAAAATGTACCACAATCATTTCTTTACTAGCTGATTGTCGCAATCTCCTCTTAGTCATGCACTATTGAAACATTGATTGTAGGTGTGGCTTGGGTAGCTGCCCAGGAAGCCTTGTGTACCGTATCACTCTCATGAACAGCACTCATTAGTTCCCGCCGACCGGTGACTCAAACTACTCATGGTCAACAACTGTGGGTACTTCAACCGGGATGGAGAGGATTGCCTGGACTTCATTCACAGAAATGGCTTCTTGGCATATCCCACCACATGGGGAAGATGTGTGCTGCATCTGTATTGGAAACATAATCAAATGGCCATTATCATGTGTGAGTTACTCATCGATACAGGGTAAATCATCTGATGTATATTCAATGTACTGTACATGACAACATCTAAAACTCGATTATAGAGATTTCTATAAGCTAAGAATGACTCAAAACAGAACATTCATTAGAACACGTTGACATAATACATGATAAAAGCAAAATACATGCATTGCACGAATACAACATTGTTAAGGTAGTGAAATAGAAATGATGGAAACTTTGACGAACAACATGCATTTAATTAGGCCCAATGATGTAAGTAAACAAAAAGAAACTGAGATATATTTCTGATAGGAACGAAAAACGCAATGCTGCCATTTCTAACATCGAGCATCTTTAACATGTACCATATAATATTTAATAAAGAGACTAAACAGGTCTGGATGCCTTGGCTAAGGAGGCCACACACTAGGCACCAGAGATGTTGCAATAGGTGGGGCCTGGGAGAGTTAAGATGGCCGCCTGCCTCTACTGCCATAGACCTCTGCAAGCACATCTCATCTGCATATCAGCTGCTCTTCCGGGATGCTGGGTAAGCCAACCTAAGTCCATGTCTCCTTTTGCCACTTGTCACTTTTTTCATGGTGCCCCTCTGCCACCTTGTCGCAGCCTCTTTGGCCCCCTAACCGCCACCCTAAAATGTTGTCTTCCGCTTCCCTTGTGACTAACAGAGCCACTGTTTTCCTTTGCCTCCACCTCCAGTGAGTTACTGCCTCCTTCTGATTCTTGATGCTGGCACCCAGCCACACGACTGTTGCTGGAGCCTTCCTGTCCTTCCATAAACTGGAACTGGAGGCGTGGCGAGGGTACTGTATTGTGTGTGTGTGTGTGTGTACGTGGGTGGCTGTTAGAGTGTAATGAGAGACTGCTGTTTTGGAATGAGTCTGTGTGTGCCTTATTGTCTGGATGTTGACTGCAGGTTTGCATGGGTGTCTATATGCGTGTGGATGTACCTGGGTCATCAATGGGTGGAAATCCCTACCTTTTCACGAGATTACAAGAACGTTAAATGGTAAATGCCAGACATTTGTAATAATTTGTATTTATTGAGAGAACATATTCAACCTCTACATGGAGCCACTGAGAGCACTCTTAGCCAAGTTCAACATCAAAATCTACCAGTATGCTGTTGACACTAGTCCTGAGGTCACTGCCTTAATGACGTTCACCAATTGAAACACAGCATCTACACCATTGAAGCCTGGATCACAAGCACATACCTTAAACTGAATCCTAGCAAAACAGTGGTCATCCCCTTCAGTGGTATTACACAAATGTACTCAATTTCTAAAGTGGTCATCACAGAAGGATCTCGGTGGCTTCTCTCCCAGCTTGCCTCTAGTGTAAAGTCCCTCGGCTTTACCATTGATTGAGACCTCTCACTCAAAGCACAAATCACCAAGAAGATACACACAGGATGGCACCAGCTCTTACTTCTGCACCAAATCAAACCCTTCATCCCCACCTCAGACTTCGGATCCATCCTCCAGGCACTTGTTCTCTCCTACATGGATTGGGGCAATGCCCTCCTGGAAGTGAACCCAAACACTATTCTAGCTTGTCTCAAAGCTTCCCAACACATTGCAGCACGCCTCATTGAAGTATTGAAGAAACTTGATTGCATTTCCTCCACTGCCAAATAATTACACTGGTCACACCTCCAAAATTACATAACCTTCAAGGAAGCCAGCATCACCTACAAAGCTCTAATGTCCAAGTGGTCCTCATAGCTGAAAAGCCCACAATCTCAGGAGGTCAACACAACATCTGGAGCCCAAATGTCACCAGATTGAAATCCCAGAAGTGTAAGAAGGAGAAGATGAGAAAACAAGAATGCACCAGCCATGCCCCTACACCCAGGAACAACTGTTCTGTTATTATCAGGCTTGCTTCCTCCCTATTGCGATGCAGAACAATTCCACAATAAATGAGGATCATAGACCAGCAAGACGATAGTCCCTCCCGACTCTCTGTTCCACTCCAATTACTATACAGAAGACTGCCGCTTTCTACTTATGTTTCTGCTATATTTACCACCTGCATACATACATACATACTACATGGTATTTCGAGCGGAAATAACAGAGTTTGGGTAATCCAGGAGTGGGCACCTTGCAATAGAGGAATAGGTAATAAAGAACTCGGTGCATGGTGTTGATGCATAGAGCAGAGACGCGACACAACACAATACAGACCGTAATCCAGGAAGACTGGCTATGCTCAGGAGGGATGCTCCTCCATGCAGTAAAGCTAGAAACAGAGTGCTCCAGAAGTAGGATTAATGTTATGCGAAAAGAAGGGTGCTCCTCCTAGGCTCTGGAGGTGGAGAGTGAGTGCAGGCTTAAATGCGTGAATGGTAGTGGCATGGGGGTGGTGTGTTCCAGGTGTGAGGGGAACGGAGAGAAAGGAGGGAGAGCTAAAGGATGTGCAGGGTGCCTGGTGTAACAGTGAATTGAAGAAAGGTGTTAGAGTGGAGCTGGGTAGAGAGACGAGAGGTAGTTTTAGCCAGGAAATAGAGGGCGAGCCAAGAATGCGTTTGAAGAGACTGCATTTAAAAAGGGATTGATTTTTCATAGAGAGCCATCCTACATGGGTACAATGTTGGGAAGTGGGAGAAGATATCATTATTATTATTATTTAATGATTATTAGGGTATTTATTGAGCGTGGACCTAGCTTCGGGAAGTAATGGAACAGAGCATTTTACAAGCATATGGTGAAGAACAAGCTTAGGGAGCAGAGAAACCAGGGAGTGTGGATCTAACAACGCGGAAGGGGGTGGTGGTAGAGGATGTGTGTGGAAAAGTGGGGAGAAGGGGCATTAGAGGAGTCCAAGGTGGAGGCCAACGCAGTTGTCAAGGCGACTGAGTTGCAGAGTTAATATGAGGGTTGAAGCAGAATGGCATGTAAGGAGAGGTTGGAATTTGCTGATGTTAGGTAGGGCAATCCTGGGAGCAGATAAGGTGGCAGTGATAAAATGGTGAATTTTGAGCGCACTGTCAAAAAGGACCCCAAGTGTGTGACCCTGAGGGAAGGGAGGGAGCAGGTCAGAGGTTAACGTGATAGGAGAGAGGGCAATGGAGAGTGGGAGGTAAGGAACTTCAGTCTTTGAAGAATAAAGCCTAAGACAGCGGAGTGCCATATAGTTAAGGTTTTCTGGGAGGCAATCAGAGATGTCTGCAGAGAGATCTGGAGCGAGGGTAGGGAGGAAGGAGTAAGCACCGATAAGAGGGGACAAATGAGGAGATAAGATATCTGAGTGAAGAAGTGTAAAAGGTGAAAAGTAAAGTGCAGCTGGAAATAACAGGGAGGTTGGTGGGATCAGCAGTAGCGGTGTTCAAAGAGATGGAGAGGAAATGACGAAAAAGGTAGATAGCAATCCAGTCAATAGTGGTATCCTGGATCCCAAGGTCATCAAGGGTGCAAAGGAGGGCGGGGCGATCCACAGTAGCGAAGACCGCAGTGGGGACAGAAGGATCCTGTGTTGTGGTGTCTGGTGTTGTTAAAGGTGAGCAGTGGTGAGGGCACTTAGAGTAAGGGAGCATCAGGCGATGACATCTTGCATGGTTTGCTACAGACATGGTCTAACCTGAGACCGAGGGCAAGTCGAGGGTTGCTGGAGAGCTATGTGTAACCAGCAGGTGGCCAAGGCATGGATTTCAAATGAGATTAGTGTGAAGTGAAGGGGTGTATGGGGTTCCATGTGTTAATGTCCCCGCAAAAATATCATCATACAAAAATATCGCCATATTTATGCGGCTATATTAAGGCATGTAACCTAAGGGGGACACCCCTGCAACCCCTGCATTATTTTTAAAGGAGCGGGGGACCCCGCGCCAACCTCCGCTCCCAAAAATTATCCCCTCAAAAATATCACCTATGGCTGTTCCAGACGACTATATATATGGCAATATCTTTGGTGGGGATAATATGTAGTAATAATAAATAAAATAATAATAATTTGGCATTTATATAGCGCTATTATTACCCACGGTGTGTGGTGCTCATTTATCGACCTCAGAAGGATGAAACGCTGAGTTTGGCGCTGCCGGGATTCGAACCTGCATTCGCAGGCTCTGCACTGATGTCAAAGCGAGCGCTCTACTCGCTGTGCCACTTGACCGGCTAGTGATACCCTGTATGGGCAGGTGTTCACCGGCAGTGTGTGAGCAGCTAGTCGATGTGGGTATTGTAAGGTGGAAAGTACCATGGTAAGTGAGACGCACAAACAACCAAGAAACCACAGATATGAAAGAATGGCCATTCAAGGAGCAGTGTCTACAAAGCAGCCATCGCATTCCAGGAGCAATGTATATGAGACAACAATGAACAAGCTATAGTCACAAAACAACACACATTTCAGCAGTATCTCGCCATTGTCCCATAGCCCTTTCACTGCATTTTTTCGTGGCATTTTAATGGGGGTTAAAGGGTTATTAGGGGGAAGGAAATTATGACGCATATCGGTGGGTGTATAAGGGGGTGGCAGTAGGACTGGGGCATGGGGGCTGTCCCTCATAAAAAATACAGTGGAAAAATACAGTTAAGTGTTTCCTGTTGTGAGCTGTCATGGATCCATTCCAGTGTTATGCTGGTGTGGAGGGCAACAGTGTCAGTTAGGGGCAGTTGTTAGCATCAGCTTTTGGTGGTGTGAAGTGTTATCAAGGGCACTGCCACAAGAGGCCTACATCAAACAGGCCCAAGAGGGCATAGTAAATGGCAGCAACTCGACATTTGCTTTAAGAGAAAAGAAACTGGGCTGTATTCCAAGAAACCTCGAGAAGTTCCCTGATGGAAAGATGAGACAAAACTTTCTAAGATTGCGATTAAATCTTGTGCAAACAGGGGAAGTTCTCTCTAAATGAGGTAGGGGGGACACTGCCCAAAAACTGTGCACAATATGTATAAATCCTGAGAAACAAAATGAAAAAACATCTTTTAATGGAATGTGAGGGCACCTGGCTTATAAGGGCAGCTTTATTTAAAAAATGTGTGGATAGACCGGAGGGTATCCTCACAGACATGTTTTGGGAAAGAATGATATCAGGAATGGAGCAAAGCTTGACGATAAAAGTAATACAGATGCTGGAAAGGGTTAGCACCCTGCTGTAGAGTTATTGTTGAACTTCCTTGGTAGCATTGAACTGATTAGCGCAGTTTGGGTCCTCAATGAAATTACTGTTTGTTTTAAGTCATTGGTGAGTGGGTTGAAATGTTCTCTGATTTAACTGTGAGATATGTTTTTAGTTGCAGATTATTATTTTTTTTCTCTTTGTATTATGTATTTTTTCTTCCTGTAGAATGTTGATTGTAAACCATCTTTCTAATACTAGAGAGAAAATTCGGGTTTGGAAAATGTCTTAAATGAATGAACATGACATGTGTTGGGATTAATCATACATGTTTCTTTTAAGAAAGTTTTTTTTTACCTCTTTTTATAAAGGTTCATTGTAACCACATATAAATAAAAAATAAATGGCAGTAAGACAATTTTCCGAATGGCAAACACTTGCCAAATGTATACTTTGCAGATGGGCATTTGTATAACATTGCAAGCATGATAGCCATACAAATCTACAGAACATAGCACCTACTCCTCACCAGGACTGGTTAAGTACTGCAATGTGGTGGTGTGTGAATGGCTAGGTCAGTTGCTAGTGCATAGTGTGTGTCCAGCTGCATGGAATCATCAATCCAAGACAGGTGGGGAGCTCTGTGATTGGAGTATCTGTAAGGTGTCACTATGCAGTCGGAAGAGAGGCCCCAGCCAATGGACTACAAATTGTGGTCCCTTGATTTACATCATAGCAGAGCATAATCGAACATAATGGGCCTCATTATAGATCTGCCGGTATCCTGGTGGTAATTCCGCCAGGACACCAGCAAACGAAGGGTAGAGATGGAGCCAAGTACCCCCATCCAAAGCTCCTCCCCCATTTTGCCTATATGTTGGGAGCCAGAATGTGAAAAACAGGCATTGCCAGTAAGAATATCTGTACCAAAGAGAATCCTGGAAGTAAGATTTCCATTGAGGAAGCTGTACATGCATACACGACAATATGATGGCCATTTGAATGAAATCCCAGAAGAAGTGGGAAAACTGAGCAAAAGGGAAGACTGGTGATGTCATGAAGAGCAGAATTGATGCAACCAGAAGAGATGCAGAGACGAGAGAACATAAAGATTCTATAAGCTCTAAAGAGGAGATGAGCAACATTTCAGGCTCGAAATTAAGATGTTCATGCTACAGAAATAATGAAGAAGTTATCGAGTCATTTTACAAATGTACAGTCACAGTAACGCAAATAGACAAAGTATTCTTTAAGGCTGGCTATGTAGTGAATAGATTGCGGCAATGCACCAACATATATACATAGGATATGTAATGACTATGGAGGATTCCACGACATGCATTAGCAAAGCTGGATTCTGAAAGCAGAAAGATGTTCTCAGTGTGTTGCAGTTAGAAATGAAAACTCAAACATGGAGGTGGATCAAAGAAAGTTTTGGTTGGATCAACCCCAAGAAGTCAAGGACACCTTGGGCCTGGGTGTGCATACAAACAATTACAGAACGTGTGAAAAGAACAAACCTTCTGTCTTAAAGGAGAGGCGAGAACATTGAAGACGTTAGAGGTTCATCAAATATTCGTATTTTAAATGCCGTAAGCCTCGAAAATATGGTCTGCAGTCATGTGGACAGAAGAAAATATACACTATGAGGAAGTGTATCAAAACCAAGAAGACAGAGTATTCTATACTCCCTCGTGTTCTCCAGCACAGAGAACATTTCCAAGGCCGAGTTCAAAGCCTTAATTGTCTAGTAGGCTGCAAGTGTGATGATGGATGCCAGGGCTAATTGGTGGGAAGCTATGGGTATGACCAGCCCACCAGCACCTATGTGCCAGCCTGCGTGCTGCTTGCGTAGGTGGAATATTACAGAGGGCTACAAGGTTGCCAGCCGATTATAGAGGGACACGTAATAGAGAGCCCAAAAGTTTGTATAACCAATGGAAATTAGTGTATTTGATGACGTTCGTACTGACCTGCACTAGAGGAGGGCTTAGTTGCCCCACCTGATGTTAGAGACCCAATCACCATCCCTGACCAGTATGGAACATATACCTATATGTTCCTTTTAAGCCTATCACCATTCCAAATAGATTTTTGTAGTTTGCAACGTAGGTAGACATCAGTGATGATGAGTTTTTAGTATATAACTTGCTTATGTGTTGAATTGAGTGTGAACATCGAGATGTAAGTTGTAACTCCCTGTTTAAGATAATTGACATGCAAACAGTTGCACTTTGCCAACTTCCTGAGTTATTGATGTTCGAGTAATATCCTGCATCTCCATCTGTCTCTAAGTATTGCTACCTCGTCTTAATGGGCTGGGTCGCATGCCCCAGTTCAGCAGCTACAGTTTCTGCCGCCTGATATCCCAGCAATACCGGGATATTACAGACGGCGAAACAACCTGTAAAACCCCATTCCATGGAGTCCTATAAGACGCCATGGGGGTATTTGCCAGTCTTCACGGCAACGGCAATACTGGTGCCCAGAATACTGGCTGTTTTATGCCGGTGGGGGCATGAGTTAGGTAAGTCTGGTTGCCCCCAGAAGCGTATTTGTTCTCTGCCGGTCTGGTAAAGTGCTGGTAAATGTTAATGCCAGCAATGTATTACCGGCCCGGCAGGGTTGTAATGAGTCTCTATTAGTGTGGTACAGGTTGTATGTGATATAATCGCTAGAGCTAACATCGAGGGTGACTCGATATTTTTTTTAAAGGCACTAAACACTCTCCCCAACAACATATTTTAGGACTGGTGAAATTATATGAACAAACTCCAGTCCTAGAATATTTGGGGAAAGTGTTTGATAGTGCCTTTCAAAGTGATATCGAGTCACCCTTGATGTTATTACCAGCGATTATGTCACTGAATACCGTGGTACAGCCAAACATCAATTTACAACAAGGAGCAGCCAGGTCCAGAAAGGCCATTGCCAGGCATAAAGGTCATAACAAGGCATAAGAAAGACACATCCTGGCCTCCTCATCACACTCCGCGCCCTCGCCTCTGCAGGCAGCTGCCATTCACATGCTGTCATTCTGTGTGTCTCATTACCTCTCTTTCTCTGTCTCCCTCCCTCTCCCACGCTCTTTTATTATGTTAGATTTTAAAGTACTTATAGAGTACAGTGCCATTTATTTTTTTCTCACGGGACAACAAATTAACCCAGGTTAGGGTATCATAGACAGACCATCAATAGATTGAGATGTATTTCAACCTTTAATAGTAGAGGGAATGGTCCTAATTGTTTGGGCCCGATCTCTGTGCCCGACCTCTGTAGGGCTCCCATCTACGTCATCATCGTCGTGCCTATATTCATCATCTGATGATTTCGTACCATCTAATGATGACTCCTCGTCAGGCCAGCAGTGAAGTGGATGGGCTAGCTCATTGGGGATTCCTGGCTTTCAAAAAGGAGTTGGGCATTGTCTGCTTACCTCAAAATATCAAATTATCAGCTCAGGGATGTTATATATTCATTGACTGAGAGCAGTGTCAGGAATGAACCCTGGGGTACCCCACGGGTCAGAGATAAATCCTAAGATTTAAATTGGGCCATTCATATTCTTAGGAGACCATTGAAAGAGCTCTTCCTCTGGGGCTCCTTTGTGGTCGGGTCACGAGAGGAGTACAGCATGGTTAGTATTCTCGAAGGCCACTGACAGGTCCAGCAGGACCAGGGCCCTGAAACCTTCGCATTCAGTTTCAGGATGTAATGACTCCATTCCATGCAATAGGTGGAAGCTCGCCTGCTTGTCAGCCTGCGGCTGGTGGTGTTCAGCAAAGGTTATGCAACTTCTGTGACGCCACTATCTCCAACAGCCTGCTCGTAAACAGAGAGATGGGGACGGACGTGTATTTGGACAAGCAGCAGGATCGGCTAATGGCTTCTTCACAAAGGGGCAGCAAAAGTGATCTTGAATTCAGTCGCTAGCCTTCTCGTGTCTATGAATATTCCTCGCATCTCTTGCCAAACTGCATTTCGACGAGTTCGTTTCTGATGATTTTTTTAACAGCAAAAAGCAGGGTGGAGACACCCGAATCACCCCTTCCCCTCACTCCCCCCTCTTCCTAAATACCAAACCCAAAACCCTCGAGTTTTCATTTGCGGTAAAAAAAAAAAAACTGTGATAAAATGCTGCAAAAAGAAATTCAGTGAAATGCAATTTGGCGAAAGTGGGTAATACGACCTGCTCTAAGTACGGGGAATATGTAAATGTCCTCTTCGAGGTGTTGGCCCACGGAATGCATTCACGCTAACCTAGAATGGGAGATGGAGTATTGGGAGAGCGTGGGCATTTCCTGGAGGCAATCCGGGTCTGATATTGTTTTCCATTTCCGAGTATTTGGAGGAATAACGTTAGCTTCCCTCTCAGAGGATGTAGACTTCAGTGCTGCAGGTTCCTCCTTTGAACACTTTCATGAATGCTCCTCAATGTTGCCGCAGGCGCTTTGGTTTGGAATCCTTTCATTGGCTAGGCCAGAGAGCTCCTAATTTCTTTGGTCAGTTTGCACGTATCCTTTCAATGGCCAATGGTGGAGACTAACTTTTCGTGTGACTCCCCCGCATTTCCTTAAGTGCACTGGGGTTCTGGTAGACAAGCAGATTTGGCTTAAGAGAATGAGTGCCACAAGATATAAAATACAGACCCCATTTCTCCTTTCTTATTAGGTTGGGTGTGAAGTTGAGAGCCATGTCAGACTTCTCCCGACCACGCATGGGTGCTGGGACCCGCTGAACCTGCTGGGACGTTTTTGCATCAGTGCAAGGAACAGCGTTTATCGGGTGACTTGGGAATGGGTAGGACTGCTTGGTTGTTTCACTCAGAAGTCTACCGTAGTGTCTCATGCCCCGCTCACCCGGCAAACAGAGCCAACAATGACCTCCTCTTACCTGGAATTAAGGCAGCTCCATACCTTCAGTTTGAGGAGGTTGCTGACGCGCTGCAGGGGGGTCTTCATGGGCTGAGGAGCAAGAAAGATAAACAGTGCAATGCGGATTCCTCAGCGTGTTGCGCAGGGCAGAGTACATCATCCCTTGGCGCCAAGGGAGCGTTGTGGCTGTAGGAAGGTGAATCAATGCAAGGAGCTACCGCTGAGCCTGCAATATACATATGGCTGTCCGTGAAGCCGCGTGTGGGGGCTAGGTCTGTCTGCATCCAGTCCACATCAATGCCAGAGGGTGTCTGTTGCTGGGCAGATCTAGTGGCCAGAAGCTATGCCGGATTGGACAGCCCTTGCCAGGTTTGAATGGTGCCGACAATACCAACGTTGGGCTGGGCAGCAACTCCAGCACAGACCCTGAATTAAAAAGGGGGACTCCTGCAGCCATTCAACAGATCATCGTTGGAGCCAAGACCCCTGCGAAGGAGAGCAGCCCATTGAAGACCTGGCCCTTATCGTTGGAAGCTCGCTAGAAGCGCTTTCTTCACCTGCCCAGCGAAGTCCTGCCTTTTTGCAGATCCCTGAAGATTTTCATCAGTGCTCCGAACCCTGGTCCAGTGGGAGAAACCAGCCCTAACCCTCTTCTCGAAGATCCAGCAGCTGAAAGCTCTCAGAACCATAGTCAGACATCATCCTGGGCCTGTAACAGTTGCTATTCTGAGTTATGCCATGACACTCCGCAGATCCACTGAAGTTCCCTGAAGTTGAAGCTCTTCACCATGAAGAGGGGCAATCACAAGACCAGTTTCTTTGTTTACGCCACAAAGGTCTCTGTCTAACACCTTCTTCAAGTGGCCATCAATGCTCACCATCTGCATCATGTCCTGGGAGACCTCTGAGGTTGTCGCCGGAGTGTAGGTCTAGTAGCCACAGTGTCAATGGTGTCCAGTATTCAGAACTGATCCATCAGAGTACAGAGCCGTGATCTAGCCAGTCCCACTAACCCGATGCCTGAAGTTACCTCTGCAACCAAGGCCCCTGGACTTTCTTTAACGGAACCAAGGCACGAATCCAGAAGCCCAAGTGAATTCAGGAACTCCTATGGTGGTCCCTGAGGAGTGGATTTGAGGAGCGTCTGCTGAGCACTGTTATCCAGTTTTTATTTAGCTTTGGAACACTCACAAACTGCCTGTTGGCTCAAGCCAACACTTGTTCATAATCCTAAAGTGACTCCTAGGCTCCTGAAAAGACTTGCATTGGGACCAGTGACACAAAGGGCACCAGGCCCCTTCTTTTCTAGCTAGAGAAGGACGTTTTAATGTTCAAACCTTAGGTTTCAGATATTTTATAGTGTTTCTAGATTCTTTATTTCCAGCCTATTAGTTAGGGCACTATTCTTCACTTGCTTTTCTGCATTTTCAGTATCTGGAAACGGTTTCTCACTGTACTGTGCTATGCTTAACAGAGGACATCAAGGCACATGTGCATATCATAGTAGTGAATGTTTCAGTTGGTTATTTACTTTGGTTTTTCATTTCTTAGAGCTTGTTTAAAGCCTAAATAAATAACTGTATTTTTATACATTCTGTCTAACTTGTTTTCGTAAGAGTGCTCTGTGTGTGCTTAACTGAACCCCTCACCATTCTCAAGCCCTCCTAAGTCTAAGCCTTGCTGTTCAGTCACACAACCCAGCCAGTCTGGCTAGACATTAGTGTTTGTCCCTGTTAATCGGAATAGGGTGACCCTTTCAGAATCTATCCTCACAGCTGATTCTGAGCATCCATCTTAACCATTGCTGTGTAATATGCTCAGCTCACTCTCAACCGGCAGGAGATTGTCAAAGAGAGACTAAACAGAGCTGGCCAGGGCACACGGGGTTTCAGTTAGCCAACAAGTTCCCTGCGCAACTGTGACTCAACCCGAGGCCATGAGGATTCACTCTGGCCGCCACTAACCCATACTAAAACTCTCCATACTCCTGCAGACATACCACATGCAAACCAACTATGACACGCTTACATGACACATATAACATCCCTCCACACAGACACCGAATATCAGAACTCCACGCCACCTCCAATAACTCCTAGAATCTCAACATGGCCAATGCAGCCTCACACCACGGGCACAAACAGACTCCCAAATGGACGCAAACACCCTGCACACTCAACAACCCGGGCCATCTCAAATCAAACCCACACTCAGTTACCAGCTTTTCTGGACTGAAACTACAGACAGCATAGCAAAAGCACTTGTACACTCTCCCTCTCCTCCCATTAACAAAGCCACCCGGCTCTTATTTTGAGATCCGCCACAGTGCCTGAAGACCATGCAAATGGCAGCAGTGTGCGATATAGGTGGCGCTCCCATCAAGGCAGCAGTAATGCATTCAATCTGTCAGCGCAGCAAAACCAACCCAGCGGTCGTGTGGAAATCCCTGACCGTATGCACCCTTGTAACTGCTCTGTTATCATCTTGTTTTCAACACTGTTATGATTAGATACATTGCTGTAATTGCACTCTTTTATGGGTCTAGCGTATCCAACGTCTGCACCCGTGTCATAAATTGAGCTAATGCACTTTTACAGTTTTGCTGCTTGTGCAGTGCATAGAGCAAACACTTGTGCAATACGGAATGAAAACAGCAGGTTTGACCCTAATCCAGATTAAAGAATGGGCCTGATTATTTATTTAATTACAATTTTTGTAAAGCGCCATACGCCCATGGATATCAGAGCACAGATAAAGGACGAACAGAGTCAGGGAACAGGAGCCAGGGGAGAGAGAAAACTAAGTTTAGCCTGGGTTGAGGTTGAACAGGTGAGTCATTATTTCCTTCTTGAATCACGCCAACGATTCACAAAGATTTCCACTGCAACAGATGATGAGATGCCTGTGAGCATCTCAGCTGCGCGCCGGCAACCGTACACCTGATACCCAACATCTTAAACTCACAGCCCTCAACAGCTCTCAACATTTTGGCGGGTGAGAGCCCATTGAAGTGTATGGGCATGCAACGGGACTGGAGGTTACTAAACCGATTACAGGACGGGTATGTGCGTTGAGAGGTATGTAAACGGGAGCCAATCTGGAGTTGTTTGGGGCATCTCTGAGACACTTGCAGTTGAAGGAATTCACAAGGATTTGCTAAAGGGCTTCTCAGGGATATTCCAGACATCGGCCATTTTAGGCTTTGTGAGTCAGGCATGAAATAGCAGGTGCAAATATGAGATGCTCACATTTCCCCCATTTGCTCTACTAGTGCAAATCTTCGTGAATTCACCCTAAGCTGTCTTGCATTAGTGCAAAAAGAGATAAGTGCAAAATCTACTGCATGACATAGAAAGAAACAGAATTAACATTGGAAAAGAAAATCAACATTTATTTGTGTTCCTTGCTGCATGAGCATGAAAAAAGAGGAATCAGTTTGTGCGCTCTTTTTTCCTGCCTTGGTTAAAAATGGGATTTAATCGGGCCCTAATTTATTTTGGAGTAAGCCCTCCTTTCTCTATCCCACACGGGCAGAAAACAGAGGCAATAGCAGGTCAGTCTATTGCAAAATTCTTGGTGCAATGTGGGTCAATTTTGACCACTGGTGAAACCCTTAGATAATATGACCCTCAATCCTTAGAATGCATGAATTGACTTGCGACCAATGCCACCAATCCTTGCATCTCACCCTAAGCCCAACATCCTTAGGTTTGCACAGCATTTTACCCTCTTACACATCTAATTCTACCTACTCATTTAGCTACTCACACTGTGCAGCCCACTCCCAGACACAGGTTTTGTCGCAGAGAAGGTAAATTCCCTGCGTAGAATCTGCCACTGTGACCGCGATGCGATGTCGCAGTGCAGGGCCTGATTTGATCCTATGCCAGGCATTGCTCTATCAGAAACCCAGTCCTGTGGAGCGAGGCATATCCCAGACTGTCCATAGTAAAAATAGCAGTACTAGTAGTATATCATTGATAAAGCGCTTTTATCCCATTAGTATGGCCTCAATGCTCTTGTGGGTGGAACGCCCTCGGGGGACTGAAGTCCAAGGTGTGGGAAAATTGTCAGAAGTGTAAGAATGCCTCTGTGTTTAGGGCGAAATGGGACATTTGGTGGGATGTTCGAGCCCCAGTAAGTTACTGATAATGGTCAGGCATGTGGATGGGTGCTGAGAGGTTGTCAGGTGAGTGCACGAGTACAAGACACTTGTTATGTGTCCAGCTGTTTCTATGGGACCTCGCTGGCTTCTGATGTCAGGCATGTTGTGCATTGTGTATTAGTTTTCTCTATGGAGGCAAAAGCGTGTGGGTGGGCGGCCGTGCCTGCGGCTAGTGTCCCCAAAAGTGGTGCGTAACTATGTACCTATGGATTATGTTCAGCCAGTCGGCTCTGAAATTATACTTTACCTTGCTCTGGAGAATATATCTGAATACTGCAACAAGACCATGCATTGGCGTGCCACTTAAACGATTTATAAATGCCCAAGGAGCAGCACATGTAGGCAGACTACTGGGATGAGAAGGAGACATGCAAGATTGGGCACTTTAGAGTCCCCTCACACTTTAGTAATGCCTACCCACTATGGGCCTCATTATAAGTACGGCGGTGCAGTAAAAAATGACAGTAAAACAGAGGTAACTCTATTACCGCCACATTACCACACTGTCATACTACAATATTGGTGGTGATGTGCAGGATTTACCGCCAGCGAAAATCTGGAGGTAAACCTGCCACTTTACAGCTGAAAATAGGCAAAACCCCCAAGCAGTCCTATGGACTCCAATAAATGGGGTCCTATTGGGTGCAACACCGCCATCACTTGTAATTCGCTAGTAAATCCGCCGAACCAAACGGCAGTAACAGTAAACCCGTTTGGTGGAATTTCAGTGGATTTACTATCGAAATACCACCGCACATGTAATGAGGCCCAATGGGGGTCATTACAACCCAGGCGCTAATTGCGCCAACTTTACCACCATGGTGTAAACTGCGTTTACACCATGGTGGATGGCGGATTTACCGCCCCATTCCAAGGTGAGTGGGGCGGTAAATCCCCATTTCCCATTTTCCCTTCCCCATTCCCATTTTTGCCCCATAGGGCATAATGGGAGTGGGGAAGGCGCTAATTACGCCACCGTAAATTACGGTGGCGTAATTAGCATCATGGCAGGTTAGCGCCATGGATTTTAAAGGCTGCTAAAAGCAGACGTTAAAATCAGAATAGGCGTTAAGGGTTAACGACGGCGTTAACCCTTAACGCCTGGGTCGTAATGAGGCCCAATGTCTGTTTTCCATGGAACAGCCAACAATGATACTGTCAGTCTTCAGCCTCAAAACTCACCGACAGAATATTCCTAACCCACCGGCTTCCATGGGGCACCTGAGCTATGGAACAAAACCATATGCAAACAACATCAACACCTGAGATGTGATTTCCTATGACAAGGATCTGTAACCTACGGTTTTCAAGATGTTTTGGACTACAACTCCCATCAGACCTAGCCAACATAGACAATGGTGTGGGATCATGGGAGTTTAGTCCAAAACACCTGGCGAGCCACAGGTTGCTGATACCCTGTCCTATGGATCATGCCTAGCAGGGTCTGCCACCCGTAGTTTGCCGGTCCGGAAATAACTGTGCCGGTAAGCTTGCCGGCACAGTAGTTTCCTGACGGCAAACTTAGAATGAGGCCCAATGTCTTCTGGGCAGAAGCATGAACCAGTCAAGACCTGCCTCGTGCTGTTGTGCTGGAGGGACGATGAAGACTGCAAAATAAAAATGAATATTTTTTTATTTTTTTTATTTACTGTGTTACAGTTGATAGAACTTTTCACAATATATTTATCATTCAACAATAACAATTCATATAAAATATTTCCACAAGATTTAAAAGAAAAAAGAAAAAAGAAAAGTCATATGTCATTACATTTCACATCTTATTACCAACATCATTACATACATAAATATATGTATAAAACAATTTATCTAAGATAGCACACATCCAGAGTATTATTCATTTCTTACTGATATCTCTTTCGCAAATGCAAACCATACCTGTATTAATGAAATCGCTGAATGAGGCTCTGACCCCCATCCCATTCAACCAAAACTTTCAGAATCCTGTTTGTTCCTTGCTGTCTTTTTCCTGCTGTTCACAGGTTTCTTCTTCTTGGAGGTGCAGGTCTTGTAAAGTTACGGGCGTTTTTCCGCTGAAGCCAGTCTGCAGGCAGGCAGCAAGAGTCGAAGTCCGAGGCTCCTGCCTGCGGGGGAGACGTGGATTCGGATAGCGTTCAAAGTTCCAGGAAGGATTCAGGAGGGGTTGAGGAAGAGGGAAGACTAAACCGGAAATGGCCGAAGAACAGCTTGCGCAGCTCCGCAAAGGCAGAGGTAGCGTGGCTGCTCAGGAGGAGATACCAGGAAGGGGGCAAGGAAGAGTTCAGGATATTGCCTAACTGGAAACAAAGGCAAAAACGAGGACAAGGGAGCTAGGGTAACAACTTGCCGGGATGAGGAGTATAGACAAGCGTTGCGTTGAGACACGCCGAGCTACGGGGGAGTGTCTATTTTCAGGGAAGCATGAGACAGGATCAGAAAGACTAGACCGTGCACTTCCCACAGCATCGACCATGTTAGGAGGGAACGAGTTGAAATAATCAATGTCTAAGGGACCAGACCATCCAGAAAGGTTGGAATCGTTGATTCATGACAGCATGCCCCCTTCAAAACGCCGATCCTCCAGGTTTGCCTGGATGGGTCTATTGGAAACGCTGTACCAGGCGGGGAACATTCATGTTGGACACCGGCTCCCATGTCCGTTAGGTGGGCGGATAACCTTTCCACTCCACCAGATATTGGAGACGACCTCTTCTATATCTTGAGTCACAGATCCTGGAGATTTCAAATTCGACTTGGTTATTGACGAGGAGTGGGGGAGGCCGGAAAGCCGACCTGGTTGATTGGTGAAATGGTTTCAATAAGGATGAATGGAAAACAGGATGGATTCTTTTCCAAGATTCCGGTAATCGGAGCCGGCAGGCCACAGGTTTGATGATTTCCATCACGGTGAATGGTCCATAAAAGCGTGGTGCCAGCTTGTTGGGCCTCAGATGTCTGGGCAAGTATCGAGAAGAAAGCCAGACTTTATCTCCAATAGTATAGGAAGGACCAGGTTGCCGTTTTTTTATCAGCATATTTTGTTATGTCCATCCTGGTCTTTTCTAGGTGTTCCTTTACATCTTTGTGCACTGAGACCAGTTGTGCAATACAAGAATCTACTGATGGAGGGAGTGTGGTATGAGGCAAAAGCGTGGGTACCTTGATTGCAAAAGAAAGGGCTTGTCTTGGTCGTAGAGTGATCAGAGTTGTTGTAGGCAAATTCAGCTACTGGAATTAGTAACGACCAGTCGTCTGGACTTTCGAAGCAAAGCACCATAAATACTGTTCGACGGTTTGATTTACTCTTTCAGTTATGCCATTTGTCTGAGGATGATATCCCGAAGACAAGGCACATTGAATGCCTAACTGCTGACAAAGGTGTTTCCAGAACCTGCAGATGTATTGGGGGTCACGATTTGAAACTACCTTGGTAGGTAGACCATGTAATCGAAAGATGTGTGTAACAAAAATCCCTGCCATTTCTTGTGCCGAAGGTAGCTTGAACATAGGAGTGAAATGGGCCATGTGAGGAAACAGGTCTATAGTAACCATTATGGTGGTATGACCTTTGGAAGGAGGAAGATCCATGATAAAATCTGTGGCGATCATTTCCCGGGGTTGAGACGGCAGGTCAGGTTGATGGAGTAACCCTGCTGGTTTCCTGTTATCGGTCTTGTTCTGGTTGCAGACTGTACAGGCTTGTATGTATGCACGTATGTCTATGATCATTCTAGGCCACTAAAAGTTTCTCCGGATTGTTTGAAGTGTGGCCTTGATTCAACGATGCCCGGAATGAAACGTGTCATGACGAAGGTTCATTATCTTGGTTCGAGTGTTCATGTACATCTTCTGCTTCCTGTTTTAGTACTGCCCTGATTGTGTATTCTGAAGTATCCGTCTTTACCAAGGAGAGTTTAGGGGTATCTGATTAAGCCAGGTTGGGTCCATGAGTAAAGTGATGTTTAAGTTTGTGAAAGGCGGCTTCTTGTGTAGTTGACCAGTGAAAAGGAGTGTCTTTCTTCAGCAGGCTGAAAATGGGTTGCATTATAGACGAAAACGTTGGATGAATTTCCTATAGAAATAAGAAAGTCCTAGGAATGACTGTACTTGTTTAAATGAGGCTGGTGCGGGCCAGGAAAGGATGGCTTCAACCTTGGTTGGGTCCATTGCTACCCCTTGAGGGCTCAGAACGAATCCTAAGTACCTAACTGTGGACACGTGGAAGATAGATTTCTCGGGTTTGGCCAGCAGATGGTGGTCTCGTAACTGCTGCAAAACCAAGGTGACGTGTTCCTGATGTAGGGCCAGGGTGTTTGAGTAAACCAAAATGTCATCTAGATAGACAATCACAAAAAGGAACAACATGCCAGAGAAGACTCGATCCATAAAGCATTGGAATACAGCAGGAGCGTTGGCAAGGCCAAATGGCATAGCTAGGTATTCGTAATGACCAAAGGGTGTTCGAAAGGCAGTCTTCCATTCGTCGCCTTCCTTTATGCGAATCAAGTGGTAGGCTCCTCATAAATCTAGTTTGGTGAAGATCACTGCTCCACGTAGAGCCTCCAAAATGTTGGAAATTAGTGGCAAGGGGTATCGGTCCTTAAGGGTACACTTATTCAGTCCCCGGTAATCCAAGCATGGACAAAGTTCCTTGGTGTCCTTTTTTGGCACGAAGAACAAGGAGGCTCCAGCAGGGGATTTGGATGGACGAATGGTTCCGTTGGTTAGATTGGTGTCTAAGTAGTCACATAGGGCAGTTTTCACAGGCTCTGACAGAATGAACATCCTCCCAAAGGGGATGACTGCATTTTCTTCTGTATCAATAGCGCAGTCTTGAGGTCGATGAGGATGTAGAGACTGTACTATGCAGAGGAAAACACATCTGAAAACTGATGGTATACTTCAGGTACCTGTGTGATGCTAGAAATGGTGATGGTTCGTTGGATTCGGGGACCTTTTTTCTATGAACTGTTGACTTTTCCCAGAAAGACAATGTGAAAGACAAAACTCGGATCCCAGGAACAAGGATCCCTCTGCCCAGTTGATGTATGAATTATGTTTCTGCAGCCAGGGCATACCCAGAACCATTGGGTAATGAGCAGCATTTATTATGTCAAAGTGCAGTAGCTCTTGATGGTTGTGAATTGAAAGTAATAGCTCTGAGGTTTGTTGGGTTATAGGTCCGGAGGACAGAGGTTTCCCGTCTATCCCTTCCACTGCCTGGAAGACGTTCTTAGTTTCTCTTGGGATTTGATGTCTCTGTGCCCATTCGTCATCTAGGAAGATGCCCA
Source organism: Ambystoma mexicanum (assembly GCF_040938575.1). Classification (NCBI taxonomy): domain Eukaryota; kingdom Metazoa; phylum Chordata; class Amphibia; order Caudata; family Ambystomatidae; genus Ambystoma; species Ambystoma mexicanum. The sequence continues at coordinate 227,421,677 of NC_090921.1, read as the reverse complement.
TGGCCCCACAATCCACCAAGGCCAGAGTGGAAGAGATTCCACTTGGAGAAGCAACAAAGAGTTCTTCGGGGATGAGTCCAAGGTTAGAGGAGATTCGGAGCAGGAACCATTCTCCTGAATCTGAGCTCCTTTCAGGATCGGGAGCTGGTGTTTTTCCGAACGTCTTGGCGGAGCTATCGGGCAGGTCTTACTAAATGTTTGTCTGAAGCACAATAAATACACAGCCCACTGTTGATCCGACGCGTCCTTTCCTGGGAAGTGATGGGACCCCGCAAGAACCCAGCTGCATGGGCTCCTGCTCAGCGGGGTTTGGAATTGAAGTTTCTTTAGGACTGGTGTATTCAGGTAAGGGTCTTTGTATAGGACTCTGTGTCTTACTTTTTTTCAGCTTTTCTTTCTTGTATCCTGAAGTCGATTTGTAGGGACAGATCTAGGAGAGCCTGGAAGGATCCTTTACGGGCTACTCTGGCCAATTCATCCTTGACCTCTTCACTTAACCTGCGTCAAAACAAGGTAAAGCAAGCTTCTGGGGTCCAGTCAGCGTCTTTAGCCAATTTCTTGAAGTGTGTCACATAAGTCAACATGTCTTGGTTTCCCTGCTGGAATTTCAGTAATTTTTCTTGGGCGGAGTACACCTGTTCTGGGCGATTGAACATGGCCTTCAGGGTAGTAATACACTCGTCATAGTTGTCAAGTAACGAATCCCCTGCAAATACCAAAGGGGTTGCCCAAGCCAGTGCATTGCCGGGAGTGGAAAAATAGTAGGGTTTAAAGGTAAAATGAACCAGGCATGACCCAAGGAAGGAGCGTAATGCTTTCGGATTGCCATCATATTTGTCCACAATACCTCCTACAGATGCACTTTCCTGATATCCCAAATCCCTGGACAGAACAAGTTGTTTTAAGTCCCCATTCTCAGCCTTCAGGTTCTGAACCTCTGTAGACAGTTGCTGCATTCCCCCCATGAGGACTTGTACAGCAGTCTCCATTGTGGGAACAGTATTAGGTTGTTGGCGTCTCAAACTGTCAGAATCCGAGTCCTCGGGTTCTTGGCTCACCTATTTGTTCCTTGCTGTCTATTTCCTGGTGTTTACAGGTTTCTTCTTGGAGGTGTGGCTCTTGTAAAGGTACAGGCGTGTTTCCGCTGAAGCCAATCTGCAAGCAGGTTGCAAGCGTCGAAGTCCGAGGCTCCTGTCTGTGGGGGAGATGTGGAATTGGATAGCGTTCAAAGTTCAAGGAAAAATCCAGGCGGGGTCGAGGAAGAGGGAAGACTAAACCGGGACTAGCCAACAAACGGTACGCCCAGCTCCGCAAAGGCAGAGGTAGCATGGCCGCTCAGGAGGAGATACCAGTAAGGGGGCAAGGAAGAGTTCAGGATATTGCCTAACTGGAAACGAAGACAAAAGCGAGGACAAGGGAGCTAGGGTAACAACTTGCCGGGATGAGGAGTACAGACAAGCGTTGCGTTGGGAGGTGCCGAGCCACGGGGGCGTGTCTCTTTTCAAGTAAGTATGAGACAGGATCAGAGAGACTAGACCGTGCACTTCCCACGGCGTCAGCCATGTTAGGAAAGAACGAATTGCAACAATCAATGTCTAAACGACCAGACCATCCAGAAAGGTCGGAACCGTCGATTCATGATAAAAACAACTCGTTTTCCTCCTCCTCAAAACCAATAGCTAGATGTCTGTCGGATCTATAATAGTGTTTTTTCATTACCTGGCACCCCGTTAAAGCATGCCTTAGAGATTCAGTTTCACATGTTGATTTACACAATCTACAAGCTCTCTTTTCCCTGGCTGGTTTCTGCCACACGCCACTTTTAGCCATGACTGGCAACTTGTTGAACCGAATCAACATGAAGACTCTCCAGAACTTAGGGTCTAGACATTGATAGATATATTTTTGTGGGTACATGGAAGTAAAACATAATTTTGAATAATCTTGCAGCGATTTTAGCCGAACAACATGGTCACATGCCCAATCCCATGCAATAGCACTTTTCTGAAAAGATACTCTTAGTACCCCCAGACCATCATCCCAGTTCGTGGACCAAGCGATTTCTTTAAAGTAATCTTCGATGTTGACCTTAACTTCAATTACTTCAGCTCCCTCAAACATTACCTTTTTGAATATATGGAGGATCGTATCAGACTCTGCATAGAGAATATTTAAATATAACATCCCCCTTTTTATCTTAATAAATGTACTTAATGAAGTCTGGCACAGGTCAGTACAAATTGCTTGCCGTGGAGTGGCATTTGATAGTTCCAAAATTCTATGCCAAATTAAACCTTCCACACCATCGGCCCATCTCTCAAAATTGTTGAATGAACACTCTAAGGCAAAAGTAACTTTTGACAATACAGTGTAACATCACCTATTAGATTAAAGCCAAGGATACTAGAGATGTAATGTTTATACATGAGCATCAGTGATATGGCTTTAGCATGACAACACTTTAATATCCCCCTGTTTATTACATTTTTCACTAATATCATATCCCAGATATGTATGGGACACTACTTTTTCTATTATCTCATCTTCCACCATCAAACCCCTTTTTTAAATTCTTATTTTACCCAAGTTCATCATTTTTGATTTGTCATAATTTATCATTTAGTCATTCTCCCTTGTATAGCTCACCATTTTCATTGCATGTTTTTTTCAAACCCACATATGTGGCATCAAAGATAGCCAGATCGTCATTGTAAGCCAGGTATGGTATCTTCACATTACCCAACTTGGGGGCAACGCAATCCTCACTTGCAATATGATCGTAAGGATCAGCCAGCTAGAGGTTGAACAGGACGGGAGACAAGACACACCCTTGTTTAAATCCCTTCTCTGTATCTATTGGGGATGTCATATCGCCAGCACTGTTCAACCTCACCTGTGCCTTAGGGCCCAAATGGAGTAGTTGGCATGTATACAGGAGAGGACTTGGCATTTGCATCCTTTCTAATTTGGTCCATAATTTCTTGCGATTTATTGTATTGAAAGCACTGGCAAAATTAATAAATAATATATAAAGTTGGGCAGATGTGTTTTTCTCAGCTTGATGAATTAATGAATTTGCTATAAAGATATTGTGGGGACATGAAAGGCCTCTTTGTAATCCTATTTGAAACTTACTTAGGATTTCTTCTTTAAATTAAAGTTAATATTTGCAGTAAATAGTGAAGACATTAATTGTAGGTCTCATGTCATTTTGTTGGATATGCATTGGGCTTGTTTGTTTACAAGAGACTGTGCCTTAATGTAATCAATGAAAGAATAAGACAAACTTGTTAGCAAAACATCCACCGAGCCCATGATTAGTCTGATTGTAAGGAGAACAGATTATTTATAAAACTCTTAAAGGAACTGTATGGACTCACACGCTAATATTATATGTTCACGAATCTCAATGTAAGTATCTCAACTATATCTACGCTCTTCTGCTACTCAAAGTCTTTGACCTAAAAATCCTATGTGACTAAACGATTCAAGTGAAATTTCATAACAAGTCCCCATTTACTTTTATCCAGAAAATTACAAATATAGGGTAATGTGTTTGCGAATGGTGGGGACACTTTAATATACTTATGAGTCTGTTTTTTCTTAGCTTGCAAATACTCCCATACTCAAAAAGATAGTTCAAGTGTTTTTATTTTTTGCATGCTAAAAAAAGCTCTATGGGCTTCCCTACCTCGACCTCCGTGGGCACCCACTTGCCTACTAGCCCAGGCTTCCCTAATCCCAGGATGGGCAACTAGTGATCGGTAATCCCTGCTATCTAAAAGCTAAATAAACATATGAGGACATAAATGAAAAAGCCTTACTTATCTTACTCCACCCGGGGTTCTTATGAGTGGTCCCAACCTAATTCTCCAAAGATTTTCTCAATAAGAGTTGACAATTTTCCTATACCAGTAAGACATGTAAAGACTTTGATCAACGTCAAAAACAACATCACTGGAAGTATCTTGCAATATTTTCAGAGATTGCCTCTTTTCCATCTCTATTACTGGGTCATATTTAATTGGTATATGATTGCTTGAAGAAATAGGTCTCCAGTCATTTATCAGTAATATCTTTTTATCCAAATGCAACCTGAAAAAATAATTAATATCAGTTTTTCATTCCACCCTGGTAAGGTTATTCCTCTATAATGAAACATTTTTTGGAGACTAAATACAAGGTTTTCTTGTGGGATGAGTGAGCGTTTGCATTTTGAGTTGCTGTTGCATGCAACTGATGAGTAAGACTCATTTCCAAACTGAGCGTAGCATGATCACTGAAGTCATTCTGTACTACGGACAATGATATCACTTTTTCAGAAATCTCTTCATTAGAAAATACGTTGTCCTGTGTTATGCCACCATGGATAGTTTTTCTAGCAAATTCTGAGGATGCTTTTACAGACATCCGGACTTACCTCTTTAATGTATCTCAACTACTCAGACCTTTCCTGGTTTATTGCAGTCTTTGTGTTTCAATAGGACAGGGGCAATATTTTCCCAAAACCTATTGGGCCAAACTGCACAAAAAAACCAGACCGTCTGTAATTGGAAACATTCGCTTTAATGTGACCGGCAACAGCTTACAAAAATCGCTAACCTGGCACCTCAGCCTTACAGACTAACCAAAACATTAACCAAATAGTATTAACCCCATCCCCATTCCATTCCCTCCTTTCAATATTCCTTTCTCCTTCAACTCGCCAGCATCTTTCCCAACTTTATCCATGTCCTCTCCCCGAAACAACACCTTTCCTTCTTCACTCCTCTTCCCCTTTCTTGCAACCCTGGGCTAGTCTGTCCATCCGAACAGCGCTAACTACCCTCTTTACTGTGATAATAACCCTTTCACCTTCAACAACTATCCTTTAACACCAACCACAACACAGAAAATCCATCCCCAGAGGTATTCTTTCTGCCCCACACCCCATACCTTTAAACTTTCACCACAAACATCCCGCTGTCCTATCCTCTCATCATCGTCCTCAGCCAAAGACGCTTAGCCACTTCTTCCTTGACAAGTTCCCTTCTTCCCACCTTCTATTGAAATGCAACTCCCCTGTACCAACACACTCTACTGGCCTTAACACTGTGTCTCTTGAACCCCTTCTTCATCTTCACCATGCTCCCTTTTGATCATACAACCCCCTACATTCTTTGTGCGGCCTCATCTCCAACTAATCCGCCCGTTCCCCCCTGAAAACTGCCCCGATCCTTAACTTCCCCAAGGCATCTTTCGGCCTTCATCCCCTTCTCTACTACAAAGCCTTCCTCCACAGTTCTCTGCCTGGCCGCTTTTGACCAATATTCGTATATCCATATCACCATTGTGTCATTCTCCAACTGTAGCGTATCTTCTGAAAGGAATAACGTGTGAGAAACACAGTACACCCCCCTACCTTCTTCAAATCCCACTTCTTAAAATCCTCTCAGTCACAACTCCCTGATATTCCCTATGCCTACCTGGCTCCTCCGCTCCACCACCACAATTCTCCTCCTCCTTTAAGGCGCTAATCTTTTGCTCCACTACCACTCTCATCCTGGGGGGAGTGTAACCAAATCTGCCCTTTCATCCCCATAACCACCTTTGAAAAAACATTCCCTGAATCTGTCCCAATGTACCTTCCTAAATTCCATTACGCCCAATGTCCGTCATGCTCCTGGCCACTTTTTAAATATTTATTTTTTCCTTTGGGCCGGTACTAATTTTGCCATCCCTCAGTAAAGTGTCTCTCTTTCCCTTTTCCCTTTATGCTAACCACAATAACTTAGCCACCTATGAGTGCAATACATAAACCATCCTGTTGTCACTGCGGTCCTCTAGACCCCCTATTGATCCGCTACTTTGAAACCAAGGCATAAACACCCTTCTATACTTCTTTGCTGACCCATGGGCCTATAACCGCAATTACCACCACTAACTCCGATTATCGTTTCCTTGGGCCGCTTTCAACGTCCCTTTCAGCCTAAAACAATAAGCTCAACCACCCCCTCTTTATCCCATCCAGGTTCTGCTGACCCCTCTCCTTCATGGCATTAGCCTTCACTTCACACACCCCATCACAACCCAAAGCTCCCACCAATCTGCAGCAACTTTCCTGCTAAATGTTTTCTTCCATCCAACGCTCACCTATTTTTCCTCTATTAGCAGGGCACCCCCTTCTATGATAGGTTGTCCATCCTTACTCCCTTCACATTACCTCATAACATACCACCCCCCAGAGGTCCCACCTCCCACCACTGCATCCTCCCACTTACTGAACTTGGCTTCCCCAGCATAGCTTATGCCCCCCATTTCTCCCCTGTGGAGGGCAGAACCAAGTACCTCCTTACGGAACCTAGAAAAGAAGAATAACCTCTCCTCCTCCCTTATGTACCAAATGCCATTTCTCATCACGCCAGAGTGCTGGGTCCACTCCCCCCGTGCCACAAGCCCACACCCACATTGCTCCTGCCACTAACTCACGACCCTGCTCCTAGAACCCCACCTCGCACTGCTCCTCAGGTCATCCCCAAAACACTTATGGCATTGACACTTGCCATATTCCGGGTGCCACCAACTGCATCCCAGTTACCACTCTTCCTTAAAACAAAAAGTTGACGGCTGGTAGGTTTGGTGTTAACCCTAACCTCTGGCATTGCTCTGGGCAACCCTTCAGACCATTGTTCTTCAGCTTGCGAAGCCATTACAGAAGGGGAAATTCCCCTTCTGTAATGCCAGAGGTTATAATTAATTCTAAACCTTCCAGCCATCACCTCTATTGTTTTACTACTCTTCCTTGAGCCATAGCTTCGTGCCCCTTTTTCCAGCCCACATCGTTTCTCGATTCTGCAACCTTCAATGGACTCTCCCTCTAAAATGCTTGCCCGAGCCACTTGTTGACCATAACAATGCCCCCTCTTTACCACAACTTTCCACCCCACTCGAACAGTTCTCTTCGCACCATCACTTCTTGCTAACTTCCCCTTCTGTTGTCCAACCTGACCCTTCCTTGGATGCCCCCTTCTTGCTGTTTTTACCACACCCGTTATATACAACTGCTGTCACCCCCACACCTTAACCTCTTCTTTCAACCCCCTTTACCATTATCCCCACTTCCCCTCCTTGTCGATCTTGCTGTTCTTATTGCTTTTGAGTCAATATACCCTATCCGCCCAATCGCAGCTCCAATCAGCTTCATGTGGACATTTCTTTACCAACACACTCCTCATTAATCCCTACCCTTGCTGCCGTCCCACACACCTCTTCTATCCACTACCCTCCTTCCAATAATGCCAACATTTTCCCTGCTAATGATCCCCCTAGCCCGTGCCTGAACACCCACCCCCCTTTATACTGGGGGCAGATCCCCACACCCATCATTAATTAGCACCACGCTACACCCCTCGTCCTCATGCCATATTTTATTGTCCCTTGGCCCACCGTCCCCATACCCATTCTCACCCAGTTAGTTGCTCCTGTAAATTGCTTGTCCCCTTCATTTTATGCACCTGTATTATATTGGTTCCCGCAGCAACTGTGATCCCTTCTATTACGCTCCCCTTTCGCCTTACCTCTTGCCACATGTTCTCTACTGCTGCTATCCCCACCTGCCTTGTAATGATACTGCTACTATTGTAAAGCTGCATTGCTGCCAAGCTAACTTCATTCTATCATACCTGCAAATGACAACCTCTGGGTAATTGCATCTTTAGTCCTATCTCCCTGCTGTGTCTTCTTCCATTCCGTACCTCTTCCCTGTTACACACCACTCCTTAGCTGTCTTACACTTAGCCCAACCCAAAAACAACCCCTAAAGCTCGCCCACCAATACCTTACACTATCCTTTACTCAGGTAAGTCTCCAGCCAGTTCTTCCCCTGGGCCTCCACATTAACTGGCTTCAAATTTCATCTCTAAAACTCAGGACATTCTGTCCTCTCTCTCTTCCTCTCCACCTACCCCCTCTACTCCCTGCTCTTCCTCTGGCCCTTCTTCAGCCACCTCTGCTCCCTCCTTCTCTGCCTTTCCCCTGTTCTTCCCAGACTAGGTTTCTAGACAAGTCTGATCTATGAAAGTCTGATCAAAACAGGTTCATCCCTGTTCCTCCAAAACCATCAAGGACAACATTGACTTGCTGGCTCCTGCTCTGTCCGACTTCTGCCACTACTCCTTCACCAATGGAGTCTTCCCATCCCCTCTGAAGCATGTACTTGTGCACCCTCTTCTTAAGAAACCCTCTGCCGACCCGTCCTGCCCGGCTAACTATCACCCAATCTCCATCACTCATTTTCTGGGCAAACTCCTGCAAAAGCTGGCCATCTCCCAGCTTAATCTTCACACTGAATTTGTTGGTTGTCTTCATGAACATCAGTCTGGCTTCAGAGCCACCAGAAGCACGGAAACTGCTCTCCTGAACATCCATTAAGACCTGCTCTCCAACCTTTATTCACACACCGCCTGAGTCCTCATCTTACTTGATCTCTCTTCCGCCTTTGACACGGTCAACCATGCCATCCTGCTCAACTGCCTCCGTGATAACCTTGGTATCACCGGTCAGGCCCTGGCGTGGCTGACTTCTTTCCTTTCTGGCCGACCCTCCCAGGTCCAACTTGGGTCCTTCCTCTCTTCTATCTCTATCTCTACCTGTGGCGTCCCCCAGGGGTCTAACCTCTCTCCCTGGTTGTTCAACCATTACCTGGCACTTTTGGCCCACTGCCCAAACTTCCAGTGCTATGCAGATGATACTCAGCACATTTTCAGGCTACCTTCAGCCACCCCTTCTCCTTCTCTCATCTCGGACTGTCTGCCCGCTATCCCGGAGTGGTGTGCCGCAATGATCTCTGCCTTAAAGCCAGTGAGATTCAGATTCTCCTAATTGGAACACCCACTCCCTCCTTTCCTGTCACTCTCTGGCCGGCCTCTCTTGGCCCTCTCGGCACTGGCTCCCAGTGGCTGCAAGGATTAAGTTCAAAACCCTCTGCATTGTTCACAAGGACTTCTGGGGCCGGGGGCCTCAATACCTTCAACTCTCTCTTCCTAAATATCTTACCTCTCAAGTTCTTCGCTCATCCGCCTCCAACTCCCTCAGGGTTAGCCGCTTCTCCAAGCAACGAGTTGGTGGTAGATCTCTTTCTTCAGCTGGGGTCTCCCTCTGGAACAGCCTCCCTAAAACTTGAGGAGAACCATCCCCCTTTCCGGAACCACCTCAAAACCTTTCTCTTTGCTTCTGCTTTCTCTCCCCCTCTCCCCTGCTGAACTCCTGGCTGAAACTGCACTGGTCGCCTGGTTCCCCTCTGATAACGGGCCCAGGTCCCCTCCCCCGCCAGTTGCACACCTGCACTGCCTCCCTGGCAACTCCCGCACTTGGGGACTGTTTTCTGTATCCCTACAGTCCCCCTCCAGCACTGACATCTGATGTCTGCACTTACCCTGGCACTTGCCACCAACTGGCCGTACTGCTCTTATTGTTTATTTATGTATTCTATTCATCCCATGTACTGCACTGTCCCCACTCCCCTCCCACCTGGCACTTTCCCCGTCCCCCCTTCCCCCTGCACTTGCGTGATCTGAATGGCACCTGGCCTATTAGGATCGGTGCCTGTCCTCCCTCTGTTCCCCATCCCTTTACTGCGTCGCGCCTTGAAACACTTGCGTATTGGCGCGTTATAAATACCATATCATATCATATCATATGGGCCCTGCTCCTCTTCCCTGAACCTTTTACCCCCCTTCTAATCACAGGTCACCCAAAATGCGTGACCAAGTGCCGCCCGTACTCCTCCTGCATTCATGTCGGAGCATATCTACTACTGACAAAAGACTTATTAGGCTCCCACCTGTTGTACAACTCCTTACCCCTTGGCACCTGCCCCCCCCATCCACCCTTTCCGTGCATAATAGCTAATAAGGATCCCCTAAACGCCACAGTAAAAGCCCTTGCCAGATGTCAAGGTCGTGGTCAAGAATTATGCAGTCCCAAATATCATTCTGTTCTCCTCATCGCACTCTTTCCCTCTCCTCGTCTTACTCCAACAACTTCATTGCCCCCCCCCCTTGACGTTCATCAATGCTGTCTTGCTGACCCCTTTCTCTTTAATGTGTGCCCCGTTCTTCTCGGGTATTTCATGCCATAACCTTCGTATGTATCGTCACTGCTTATCAACTTTCCTTTATGGTCACCCATCCCCCGGCTCTCCCCTCCCACTACCCTTTGTGACCCCCCTTCTTAATCCTTTCCTCCTTGTGCGACCACTCCAAGAGAGCCACAGCTCGTTTTTTCTGACTTTCCTTTGGACGAGTGTGCGCATCCTTTTTGCATAGACTTGCATAATAGCCTGGCACTTTAGGGGTTAAACCCTACACCTCGCATGACCTGCATTACTTAAACTGTATACTTAGCCTTCGTCCTCGTCATTAGTCTGGCCCGGCATGTGCCATATCGCTACCAAGTCCCCCTTGGCCTCCTGTTCCCTTTATGCATCACATACCGTTGTTCACCCCCAAATCCTCCCCCTACCTCGCCCCTTGTATCCCTTGAATACATCTTTGGCAACGAGCCATCCCTGACCGCATCATTTCGCCGCTTCTTCTCTCCTGCTACCAGCGCCCTTCTGTTCTTTGCCAATGGCCCACACTTATCCAACTGCTCCGTTAAGGCCGCACCATCTTTCTTCCTCCTCTCTCTTAATGCAGCATGCTCCTGCTGTGGAAACAAAACAAAAAATGCTCCAATGCCTTCTAGAGTGGGGCGTGCACCCAAGCACTCTTGAACTCTGTCGTGTGGGGGAAACGCCAACAGGCTTCCTCCCTGTAACTAAATGTGGGTGATGGTGTCTCCCCACCTCCCCTATCTCCTCTGGCAAGTCTTTCTAGTATTCCGCCGCCATCATCTGCCAATCATTACCATCATAATCCAATGGACGGTAAATCCGCTTTATTCACTGACACCTGGGGAACTGAACATAGACAAAGAACTGCAGACTGGTGACATATGAGGACTGATGGACACAGCATCAGTCTTGATGGCTAACTCATCATTACTTTGGGAAATTACGATATGTCATCACTCCTCATGTGACAGCAGTCTGCAGCTATTAAACATTAGCATCATATGCTGGGTTTTGCCATGATAGATCTATGTCTTGCAATCATATGACAGGTACGGAAATCACGTACCAGATGCTCATGTCATATCCTATGTATTCTCATCATACACCCAGGTACTGACATCAAGCGTCCGGTACTGTCATCACCTGTCCCAGTACTCAAATAATTGTTCTTACATGGCCTAAATATGCCATCCTTGATCAATAGACGAGTTATCAGCCATTGCCATAAATGTTCACACACTTGCACTTGTTTGTGCAATGAAGGTGCTGATTCAGCGCCAGGCAGAGGGGCGCACCTACCAACTATGGGAATGATGGGGTTGGGCGGGGACAGCCCTAATGGAGGGATGAGGGATCACTGGAGGCTGTACCCAGCCCCAGGGACCAAGCATAGGGGGAAAAGGGGATGCTCTGTCTACATAATATGGATACACAGGACCCTGTTGCGTAAGCGCAAGGAAGACAGGTACACACCCCATGGGGATGCTGTAGATGGGCCTTTTAACAGCAGGTCAGTTTGAAAAGGTTCCTAGTGATTGCATCGACAGTCAAAGCCTTGGCAAACCATATCATTGACAACAAAGCACCTAATAAAACACTGAATGCCTTTTTTTATGGGGGGGTTCCCCCCAAACTCACTTTTTAATGGTTTAAAACACATTTTTACTAAACTGAACTGAATAAAATGCATTCAATGTTTTTTTTCGATGCTTTTATTTCAATAGTATGGTTTGTCGATGCTTTGTTTTAGATGCAATGACCGGATACCTTTGAAAACACAATGACCACGCTGAGGCTGAAGGGTGGGGGAAGCTGAACTCTGGCAGCTTGTCTCCAGCAGACCCCCATCGCTGGGAACAGCATCGGACGATACTATCAAGGTCGGCGAGCCAGTCCCATGGTTACTGGTGTCAGCTGGGGAAATCTAGGTGGGAGGCACTTGCAAAACATCAAAGGTGGTTTCAAACCACCCCTTGGCCAGTAGGTACGGGAGCAAGGATGTGGAATGAAAGGGCACTCCGAGAAGAGCCAATGAAATGGTATGTTTTCGTGTCCCTGAAAAGCAACAAGTACACAGTTTGTTTGTTTGTTTGTTTGTTTGTTTGTTTGTTTAGTTTATTTGTAGAGCGCTCCGGACCGGTGGGTAGAAGGGCGCTTAAGAACACGGTTACAGGCAAAAGATATGCATTTACATTTACAAGTACATCAATTTACAAATAATTTACATAGTACAACAATTTACATATAGTGCAGGTATGGTTGCGGCTGTTAGATATTCGGGCTGATGGTGTATGCTACTCTTTGTTCAGTAACCAGCCAATAACAAGTTTCCTAAAGATCGGGAAGGACTCAGTGGTTTTAATTTTGAGTGGTATGGTGTTCCAAAGTTGGGAGGCTAGTACAGTGAAACTCACGCCTCCTGCTCTTTTTAAGGCATATCTGGGCACTAGCAGGCATAGGGAGTTGGATGATCTAGTGGTTCTGGATGTGGATTTTAGAGTGAATTTGTTGGAGAGGTACGGTGGGGCTAGGTTGTTTAAGGCCTTGTAGGTGAGGCAGATAGTTTTGAGGTCAATTCTTTGCTGTATGGAGAGCCATTTGCACGCTTTCCTGGTTGTGGAAATGTGCTCGCGCCTTGGGATGTTGAGTGCTGCGCGTAGAGCATTGTTCTGGAGAACCTGGAGTTTGTTAGTTACAGATTGGTTGGCTCCTAGGTACAGGCTGTTGCAATAGTCTAGTTTGGATTGAATGAGTGCTCTGGCCAGAGTGAGGCAGCTGTCGGGGGATGGGAAGGGTCTGCTTGCCCTGATTAGCTTACCCGTATAGGCAGTGGCTGAGGCGGTTGAATTGAGTTGTTTGGAGAGGTTGGAGTTGGCATCAAGGTGGAAACCTAAGATTTTCACGCTTTTGGCGATAGGGATGGTGTTACCATCTATGATAATGTTCTTGTAGATGGGACTGAGTTTAGACAGGTTGTTAGGAGAGCCGACCAGCAGAAGCTCCGTCTTCTCATCATTCAGGCAGAGGCCGTGGGTGGCCATCCATGCCTGAATGATTGAGAAGATTTTGTTGATCCGGGTGACGTCCGCATTGTAGTTGCCTGAGATGGTGAGAAGAATCTGGGTGTCATCTGCATAGTTAGTGTAGGTGACACCCAGACGGTCCAATTTGTCGAATAGGGGCTTCGTAAATATATATAGGTGGGGGATACACAGGAGCCTTGTGGGACTCCGCAGGTGATGGGGATGGGGTCAACAGCATCTGTAGTGGAGAAGACTTGCATGGTTCTATTCGCCAGGAAGGATTGTATCCATGCGGAGGCAGAGGAGGAGAAGTGGGCTGCGATGGAGAGGTGGTTGCATAAGATTTCGTGGTCGACTAAGTCGAAGGCCGCTGAGAGGTCTAAGAGAAGTAGGATGGCTGCATTTCCTTGGTCTTTGATTTCATAAATCTGGCTTTTGAGGTCAACCAGGGCAGTTTCAGTTCCGTGTTGAGGTCTGAAGCCAGATTGACGAATACCTAGCAGTTGGTTAGATTCCAGGTACTCCTGAATCTGGATGTAGGCGACTCTGTCCACGATTTTTAACAGAAAAGGGACAGTCGTGATGGGTCTATAATTTGTTGGTATGGCTGGGTCCAGGGATTGCTTTTTTAGGAGAGGGAGCACCCAGGATTGTTTTAGGTTGTTGGGGACAGAATTGCTGGCAAATGAGAGGTTAATTAACTTAGTGATAAAGGGGGAGAGGTCTCTGGCAGCGTCTTTTATTATTTGGGCAGGGCAGCTGTCGCCTTTGCAATTAGAGGGTTTTAGGGAAGTGATGATTTTTTCGACTTCTAGGATGGTCACTTTCTTAAAGGTGAAGCCTAAATTGGCTTTGTTGGGTGTTGGTGGGCTTAAGCTAGGGTTGGCGGTTTTGTTGCTGCAGAGTTGTTGACGTTTGTTCTCGATTTTGGTCTGGAGTCCTGTGATTTTATTGTTGAGGGCATTCTGGATGCTGGTGCACCAGGGTTTATCTTTTGAGCAGTTGTCTGGAGGGGGATTGGGGTTTTCTAGCTCCTTTAGAATTTTAAATAATTCTTTGGTGGAAGAACCTGCCTGGTCAATCCTGGCGTTATAGGTATCTTTTTTGGTGCGAATTATCTCACTTTTGTGTAGCGCGGATATGTTTTTAAGATTGGATTTGTTTTCAGGAGATGGGTAAGTTGTCCATAAAAGTTCTAGTTTGGCTTTCTTTTTCCTGAGTAGTTTGAGTTCTGGAGTGTACCACAAATTGAGGTGGTTTATTGGTTTACTTTTACATAGTTTCAAAGGGGCAATGGTATCAATGGTGGTAGCCATGGAGTTGTTGAAGGAGTCGACTAGTAGGTTAAGGTCAGCATTGTCCGGTAGAGCGTTGAGGGTGGGTAGGACCAGAGGTAGTAGGGCTTCGGCCGTGATGTTGCGCTTGTTTCTGGTTGGGCAGTCTGGTGCCAGGGGGCGTTTCTTGCGCGTGGCCTGGTTGGTATGAATTTCGAGTGGGATAAGGTAGTGATCTGTCCATGTAAGAGGTTGTCCTTAACAGTATGTCCTTAACAATGTTTATGAGGTTGAGCATGTGCCATGTGAATGTCTCCCTTCCCACTAGATTAGGGTGTCTCTTGTTCCTTTCTTTTTGATGCTGACCAATGACAGACAAATAAATATCCAGAGGTCAGCACAATTATGCTATTACTAATTGCAATAGTTTGTGGAGCGGGAGGCAATGTGGCGCATCATTAGGGGGGGAACAAACTGGCAGAGGGGATGTCCGTTTTGCTCGAATCGTGTCCAACTAACATATGTGTAGCTATAGAGGCATGTCATATCCTAACCACTCAGCTTTGTGAGAACAACGAAGACGTGTAGTTTGAAATGCAACTTTTTCTAACTGTATACGCCTTGTATTAGAGATATAAAAGTACTGACCGCTGTGAGTCAGTTTGTCAGCTCTCATGAACCAGTTCTGTTCCACTGTGCTGTTTGATTTGTTCTAGCCCAGCTGTAATAAACAGCGTTATTTCTTGCCTGGTGTGTGCTCCTTCTTGGACTACTACTGGTAACTCATTGATTACATGCCTTTAGAGGACCTCTGATACATTTTTTAGAATACCTAGCAGCATATGCCTAGGAGCCCAGACCATTTTAGGTGCTAACATTCTGTGCTCTGAATCTCATTCTAAGAAAATATAGTAATCATGTGTACTCATGCTGCGTCCTGGCTACTGGCAATCCAGAAGCTGACTCGACGCTGTGGAGTCCCTGAAAGAAACCTAAAGGTTTAAAACAAAGGTTCTGTCCCCTTGCACTTGTTCTATGGGCCCCAGGGACATTTAAGACCCCACTTATATCTTATAAAACATAGGGCCTCATTACAAGTGCACCGGTCCGGAGTTAACACTGCCGTTAAAACCATACCGGCACCGTTTCCACGTCTGCCCAATCATGACCCGCGTCCCCGGAAATAGCACCTCCCCAAACCGCCACTGCGGAGTAAAGGTCCCCGGAAAATCCGCCTGCACGGAAACCGCCCCGTTACCGGCAATACGAAACACCGCAAGCATCACAACTAGCACGGACACGGAAACACCGCCAGATAAATTGCGTTAAAACCGTGATCACGGAGGCGGTACCGCCGCCACCGCGAACAAGACGTTAAACAGTGCCTGCTGAACTGAATCAGGGCACAGGTGCACTGAATCAGCCCAGCTGGACCCAGCAACACACTGGGAGCCTACAAAAGGGCCACACCCAGCCAAACACAACACAGAAACATGCAGGCAGCAGCTCTAGTAGCACTGGGACTGGGCCTACTCAACCAACAGGCAGCACTGCACATGATGGCAGTAATGGTGCAGAGGAGGAGGCGGAGGCGGAGGAGGCGTAAGTGCCAACCAGCCAACCCTGCACCCATGGCCAACACCATTGTCCATCCGGCACAACCCCGCAGGCAGCCAGCAATATCACGCATCAGGGCCTCACCCTGGAACCTTACCCCTGGACAGATCCACACACTATACCGGCTGGACGTCCCACAATCCTGTACATCACTCCCATGATTGAGGACAACATCAGCAGCCACATAGACACCCCCACCGCCACCCCCCCCTCCTGAAGGTAGTGTCTGTGCTGCATTTCCTTGGCACTGGCACCTATCAACACACGGTCGGTGAGCTGCACGGCATATCACAACCCTGTTTTTCGAAAATCCTGGTCCAGGTACTGGATGCCCTGTTGCGCCATGTGTCCGAACACATAGCCCTACCCCGTACCCTCCCCGAGGTCATTGCCACCAAGTTGGCCTTCCATGCCATAGCAGCCATGCCAAATTGCATAGGTGCAGTCGACTGCACCCACATCAAGCTAACAGTACCACGTGCAATTGAGATGGTCTTCCGCAATAGGAAACAGTACCACTCACTGAATGTACAGGTGGTATGTGATGCCATGCAACTGATTACACACTGCTGTGTACGTTTCCCAGGCTCAACCCATGAATCAATGGTACTGCGCAATTCCACGTTGCCACGGTACATGGAACGCTATGCTGGACAAAACACCTGGCTATTAGGTGAGTACAGCTGACAATGCTCTGACCCTGTTGAAGTGGTGTGTGTGTGTCTCCAGGACAATGGGCAATGTGAGTGTGGCGCTGTGACCGCACATGCATCACGGCACCTGCCATCAACCAAATAGATTGCGTATCACAAACATCACGAAGTAAGACATGACAGGTCACCACTGTGTGCCCGTACACACCCTGCCACATGACACACACACCTTGTGCCACTGCTAACACCCACCCACAAATGGGACACTGACCTCCCAATGCACATGATGCCTGTAAATGAGACGTCCTGCATTAACTACTTCTACACAATGGAGTGACTCTGCCATGTGTGCACAGCACTGCACTATGCAATAATCACAATCAAATGTCACCCACAGGTCAGAGTACACGTACACGTACATGTGTAGGCCGATATCCAGTTGGCTGCATCCACTGTGATGGCCAATAATCACTTCCAACCACTGCATGGCACATATGCATGAATGAACAATGATACAAGATAGCACAGCATCAGGTGAAGACATGATACCACAAACACTGACATGTCCCCCCATCTCCATCCCATGTAGGTGATGCTGGATATGCACTCACGCCATGGCTGATGACACCTGTACGGAGACCAAGGAACAGGCATGAAGAGGCGTACAATACGGCACATATCCGCACACGTGGAATGATTGAGAGGACATTTGGACTGCTGAAGGCCCGGTTCCGCTGCTTGAGCAGATCTGGTGGGGCACTGCTGTACAGCCCAGTGAAGACGGGTAAAATCACACTGGTATGTGCCATGCTGCACAATATCTGCCTGCGCAGGAACATCCCAATGCCACCAGACGGAGACGAAGAAGATGGAGACAGAGATGGGGATGGGGATGGGATGGCACCACCTCCCCCTGGGGGGCCACATGATGGCCAAAGAGCACGGGATGAACTGATTCACATCTACTTCTGAGACACAGCACATTCACAGCAATGCATGACATGATGATGACAATAAATGATTTGTAGTACTGCAAATGAAATGATAGATGTCCACACAGGTATGTTTAGATTTAAAATGAAGATGTATTGAAGAATTGACAACAGGGAAGGAGGTGCATTGGTAATGGAAACTATACACCTGTACCCACCCACCGCCCAAACGTACCCACCCCCACCCATGCCCCAATGTCCAAACACCCAAAACAACCTCCCCCACTGCCCAAACGTACCCACCCCCACCCATGCCCCAATGTCCAAACACCCAAAACGACCTCCCCCACCACCCAAACATACCCTCCCCTCACACCCTTCAAGTCCACATGTGTCCTGCAGTGCCCCGCACACATGCCATCACTTCCGTGTGCGCTTCTGGGCTTGTGTATCCTTGCCCGAGTGCCCCGTTAGGCGACTCGAGCGCCTCCTTGGACTGTCAGTAGTGGAGCTGGATGGGGTGGTGGTATTTGATGGCACCGAATCAGGTATGGATGGCATACAGGCAATATTTGCCTGTTGCCCAATCAACAGGCTCTCTATGATCCTGGAGGTGTTATCATTGCCCTCCCGCACATGGCGTGCCAGGGTGACAATAGTGCTGGCAAAGCGGCCTATTGACCTTGACAGTCGACGCACTGACGTGCTGTAGCACTCCCTTTGCAGCCGAGATTCCTCAAGCTGCCTCTCCACCAGCTGTGTGAGGGTAGCCTGCTGCTCCTCCATCCGCTGCATGCGGGAATTGAGCTCTGCCATAGATGGGGTGGGTGACCTCAGGGGACTTCTGAATGATGTGGGGCTAAACTCAAGCTGGTGAAAGGATCCCAGGTCATCAAATGTGGCCATCTCCCCCTGAGGGCCAGTATCAGGGTGCTCTGCCTGGGCACTGTTGTCGCTACAGGCCACCTCAACTGCAGTGCAGCTGCCTTCTGTGTTGGTTCTGGAGACCATGATGGGTTCCTGTGGCACCTGTGTTGGCTCAGGCAGCGTCGAGACGCTGGGGGTTTCGGTGGTGGTTGCCGGCACATTTGTTGCTGTTGTTACTGGGTGCAGTGATGCCGAACTGCTGGCAGCATCCTCTTGTGCAGGTGCGGTGGCTTGGACACGTGCCGGTGCAGTCTGGCTGGCGGGTTGTGCCGTGTCACTGTCACTTGATTCAGCTGTGGGTACACAGAGGACATGTAATTAGTGTTGTGGTGGTGCCTGCTGGGTGCATCACATGCATCATACAGGCTGATCATTCAATAGTGTTAGTTTCATGCATCTGATTGTTGGGGGTATGCATTGATGTGATGTTGGTGGCCATACGGATCTTGATGGGTCCTTTGGCCCTGTCATGCACTGCCCGGGGGGGGGTTGTTAATGGGTCCTTTGGCCCTGTCATGTACTGCCCGGGGGGGGGGGTTTGTTAATGGGTTCTTTGGCCCTGTCATGCACTGCCCGGGGGGGGGTTGGGGTTGTAATGGGTCCTTTGGCCCTGTCATGCACTGCCCGGGAGGGGAGGGGGGTTGTTAATGGGTCCTTTGGCCCTGTCATGCACTACCCGGGGGGGGTTGTTAATGGGTCCTTTGGCCCTGTCATGCCATCAACTTATTCTCATATGGCATTCATGTTTGCGCACTTACCAGCATCTGCAGGTGGGCTCACTCCTGCCTCAGCCTCCCCGATCCCAAGGATGCCCTCCAGGTGGAGGACACTGCTACAACGCTCCTCCCATGCTTGCAGCCTCAGTGGGAAGGGGGTCCTCCACCTGTCCCACTGCTGCATTGGCAGTGTCTGGAGATCAGGTTCCGGACCATCAGCCTGAGGTCGTCCCACCGCTTGTCGCAGTCCTTGATGCTCCTCGTAGTCATGCCCACAGCAGTGCACCTGCGTGCTGCTTCAGCCCACACTTCCTTCCTCCGCTGCTGTGTGGCACGCCGTTGATCGGCGCTGAACAGCATCTCGGCATGCTCAACGATATGCTCCACCAAAACAGTAAGCTCAGCCTCACTGAAGCGCTGTTTGCGCTGCCTCTGAGCTGGAATCCTGGCAGACATGCTGGTGTTCCCTTTTGCCTTCTCACTGTGTGGATTGAGCTTGTGCTGACTCTGGATGGCAATGGATTGTGCTTTATATGGTCGCCGCCTCTCTGTTTCCGGTTTCGGCGATCATGGTATTTCCTGTTCCGTGTCCGTGGCGACGGACATAGGTTTCGCGCTGCTCGTGGCAGCGCTATGTACGTTTCCGTTTCCGTGACGGCGGTAACAATGTTCCCGCGTCCGAGTGGTGCGCGCGACCGACATCACATAATCGGACGGTTTTTCCGCAACCTTGCGGACACGGAAACTTTGTTTGCGCCATCACAGAATCACCGCGGTCCGGACCTGACAGGTTGTAATGAGGCCCATAGTCTTTTGCCCTATGTTTTTACCGAACCTTGATCAGACATGTTTTTTATTTTCCTATCTATACTACTATTGTTGTTTTGGATGCTACCTCGTTGGGTCACAACCCTCTTGAAGGATGTAACCTAAAATAGGTGAAGGAGGTGTACCATTCATGTTATGGCTGGTTCCCATTTATGACTGAGATCACTGCTTGTTGTTTAGTAGTAGTGGGAGACTGAGTAAGAGATTAGAAAACACTACTCATCCCTGCACTCCTTTTACATTTTGGTGTTGGCGTATTGGGTGGTGCTAGCCCCACCTAGGTGGAAAAAAACACTGCTATGGGCAAGAGAGAAAAAGGGATGATAGGAAGCAGACTCTCTGGTTGACATGGCGACAGTCTTGTACTGCCATATAGGGCAATGACTTAAGACAGCAAAGAAACCACCTGGAAAAGAGACCCATCAGTAGCTAATAAAATCGAACTCACCAAACTAGCGGTCCTGTATAAAAAAGAAATCCTCCTAGCAAAACGTATCTCCTTTGACTCCCGTATCTCCCAAGCCAGTTCAAACATGAAGGAACTATTCTCTATTCTGAAAGAAGTAGAAACCCCCATAGCACCACCAGACACCTGCATTAAAGACAAGGGCCCTCATTACAACTCAGGCGGTGGACCATGGTGCTATTAGCACCATGGTCCATGCCGGATTCCGCCATGGTGGATGGCGGAATTACCGCCCTATTCCAAGGTGAGTGGGGCGGTAATTCCCCATTCACCATTTGCCCTTCCCCATTCCCATTTTTGCCCCATAGGGCATAATGGGGATGGGGAAGGCGCTAATTACGGCACCGTAAATTATAGTGCCGTAATTAGCACCAAGGTCGCTTAGCGCCTTGGACTTTAACGCCTGCAAAAAGCAGGCGTTAAAGTGTGAATCAGGCGTTAAGGGTTAATGGCGCCGACGGCGCCGTTAAACCCTTAACGCCTGACTTGTAATGAGGGCCAAGAACTGATGCACCGAAATCCAAAATGCCTTAGCCAACAAAATTGCTACTCTACAAAATAAAATATTTTGTAAAAAAGCATCCTTGAACAACCCTGTCTTGGCCAAGCTACCCGAGAAGCAGACTACAAGTGAATATACCTGATTCAATTTCACCAAAGTGACCATACTCGAAGTTGAAAAAATCATCTTGTCCTTGAAGCCCTCTAACTGCCAGGGAGACCTATGCCCAGCACAGCTTATAAAAAACGCTGCCCGCAACCTCTCCCCATTTATCACAAAGTTAATCAATGCCTCCTTCTCCACTGGGTCCATCCCAACCAATCTAAAACAATCCTGGGTATTACCATTACTAAAAGAACCTACACTTGACCCAGCTACCCCTACTAATTACAGACCCATAACAACTGTACCATTCCTCCTGAAAATCCTGGACAAGGTCGCCTATGTTCAAATACAGAAGCACTTGGAAGAACACCACCTGTTAGGAGCCAGACAATCAGACTTCCTACCCCAACATGGGACTGAGACAGCTCTTATCGACCTTAAAACACAGATCGATCTGCCCAGAGACAATGGCCAAGCAGCCTTACTCCTCCGCCTCGACCTCTCTGCAGCATTTGACCTGGTCGACCACTCGGTCCTATGCTCTCACCTACACACGGCCGCCCACTTCTCCTCCGAGGCCATTACATGGATTGGATCTTTCCTCGATGGCAGAACCATGAGGGTATTTTCGCCTACAGATGCTGCAGACCCCATACCCATCACCTGTGGCGTACCACAGGGTTCCTGTGTCTCCCCTACACTGTATAACATATTTACCAAGCCCCTTTTCGATGATCTGGATCATCTCGGTATCACCTACACTAACTATGCAGATGATACCCAGATCCTCCTTCCGCTTTTTTGGAGATTATGGAAAGGATTTGGCGTTGGTGAATAGGGTTTACATCATCATCCAGGCATGGATGGCCACTCATGGACTATGCCTGAATGATGATAAAACTGAACACATCACCCTGGGTACCATTGCCAGCCTAAAGAAATTAAGCCCAGCTTACTCATCCTTCATGATCGATGGCAACACTATCAGGTGGGACACGAAGTCAAAACATTGGGCTTCTACCTGGATTCCAACTTCTCCTTTAAGAGACAGGTGAACTCACTAGCCTCCTCCACGGCTTACACGTGTAAATTGATCCGTGCAGCCAAACCTTTTCTATCCGATACCAGCTGCCTGGCCAGAGCCTCATACTATCCCGCTTAAACTACTGTAACGCGCTTTATCTTGGGTCCACCAAAGCCACCACCAACAAGCTACAAATCCTCCAGAATAATGCACTCAGATCGGCCCTGGGCATCTCCGGAAGAGACCACATCACAGCACACAGCCAGCAGAACAACTGGACCCCTATCATAGACAAAATCTCCCTAAAAACTGCTTCACTCACCCACAAGTCCCTCAATAACGCGGCCCCCATCTACCTGATCGACAGATTTCACAGACAGACATCCTTGAGACCGACAAGATCAGCATACAGAGACTGCCTCTTCATTCCTAACTACAAACGCTCTACCATAGGAGGTAACAGCTTCCCAGTGAAAGCGGCTAAACTGTGGAACTCCCTACCACCCACTCTTAGAATGGACTTACCCTACCAACATTTCCATTCCAAGATGATGTCCTGGCTGAAGACAGTCGCTGATTAAACATACTGAGCCAGTATCTGCTTCTCCCACTTGTCACTTAGACATACCAGACACACAATTGTTAACTGTATATATGTATAGATTCCTTGCTTTCCTTCATTATTACTGTGTATATGCCATGTATATATTTTATTGTCTGCAACTAAGCTTCGCAAATTCCTGTATCTGCTGCGCCCTGTTACCCTCGGGTATTCCGGCGCATTACAAATAATAAACAAACAAACAATGCCCTAAGTGCATAAACAACATGCTAGTGAGGGCCATTTTGTTGGTAGGTTAGAAGAGCATACTTAAAACCGCTAAATTCTCCATTTCTGCAGTGTGGGGAAGACTCCTGGTGGGCCCACCTGTTAATGGAGAGAAAACCTCATGGGTAATAGCGACAACAAAAATCCTCTTGAACGCACGGGGAAAACTCAAGCAAAGCAATACCCCAACACAAAAAAACATTTGAAAATTCTCCCCTACACATACAAGGAAATCACTGACTTTGAACATGTCTTCCTGCTTTACTAATCTCGACATTTCTTCAATTGGAGATGAAAAGATTGAAAATGTTCACTTTGTAAAAATCATTAACTGATTCAAACAACTAATAAAAAAAATAATTTAAAAAGTGGGTCATTTTTGGGCCAGTCTAATGATATGATATGATATGATTGTTTATTTATATAGCGCCTATACACAATGTGTTTCAAAGCGCTTCAAGGCAAGGGAGGGAACTAGGGAAAATACAACCAAATTCTTACAGGCCATGAACAGTAAGGATGTGCAATTAACTATCGTACTCAGCCTGACGACATTTCAGATAGTGCAAGAGCTAAGACATAGATAAGGAAGGGAGGGGGAGAGTGGGAAGGAAATGGAAACAGACAGGCGTCCACCGTACTAGGCCTGACGACATTTCTGGTAGAGCCAGAGAAAAACAAAAGATGAGGGAGAGGGGTGCAGAAAGGGAGGGGAGGAACAAAACAAGCGACTATCATACTAGGCCTGACGACATTTCAGATAGTGCTGGAGGTGTGGTGGGGAGGAAAAAAACAGTAATGGGAGGGTGGAGGACGAGGATGAGTTGCTTCACTTTAGGGATAAAGATTTTGACAAGTGTTACTAGGCAAATATTCTTCATTTAATTGCCTTTTGTGACTGCGGCCCACGTTATGCCCCAGTCAAACCCTGCATGGCAATTAGCAATGCGGGTGGCATGGAATGGCCTGAGTACCAGCCGTACATTGATTTGGTTTCTGCAGCTAGTCTCACCACCAAGAAGCTCCCTCTATCTCCTGCTTTCAAGGCATTCTGCGAGGCAGAGCAGGTCACCCACTGCGGCAGTGTGTAGCCGGGATCTAGCCACTGCTCAACCTGATGCCCTCCTCGCATTCATATTCCCGCTGCACAGAACCTAAAATCCCCACATTGCATTCCACGAGTGGACAGCAGGCACTGCCTCTCTGCAGCCTTGTGACTCCCTGACCATTGAACTCTGCTATTTTATGGGCCTTGCAGAGTAGCTCAAAGCTCACATATAATAGCTTCCACTGTGTCGAAATGGGTATATACGCCATATGGATTGGAGATATTTCACTGTTAGGGTGAGTGTTGTAACAAATTAAATGAGACGAGAGCTGAGTGTGCATGACATGCTCAGAAAGGTGTTATGCCTTGAATCCCCATCACAGACATTTTTCAACTATAACATTGTTTGGTTATTCTTATGCTCCCGAAATGCTATTTGATTTTATGCAAATCCCAAGGAAATCACATTGGTGCTATTTGTCGCCCTCTCCTTTATGACAGGTGATTTATTTCTTCACTGATTGTTTACATACAGAGTGAAAAAGTGATTCATTTACAATCCCCAGAGAAATTAATTTATAATATACACACTGGATGCAGAACTGGAGGCAAACAATACTATCTGAGAGCATGCTGAGGTCCTAAAGTAAATGGTGTCAGGGTCTCATGGTGTATTGTTTGTGTCAGGCAGTGCCCCCGTTTGGGAAAGCCCATCCCTCTTAGATCACGCACAACATTCAAACCACGCCCTCTTGTTCAACCACGTCCCTCTTGATTTTGTATCCCATTAAAGCACTTTCTGACCACCCTGCCCTTTGCTGCCAACAACTTCAAAGAGGGGCAGCTAAGCGTGTTAGTACAGTGAGCAGCAGGATGACGTGAGTGCTTGTTTTATTGGCTCAGCCCCAAATCCCGACTAACCCTCAAGGCCTGCCGCCTTCTCTCTAGGCATTCTGCAGCATAATCTGGTGACTCTCTCGGGGCATTCTGCAGCATGGTCTGGTGACTCTCTCTTGGCATTCTGCAGCATGGTCTGGTGACTCTCTCTGGGCACTCTGCAGCATGGTCTGGTGACTCTCTCTGGGCATTCTGCAGCATGATCTGGTGACTCTCTCTGGGCATTCTGTAGCATGTTCTGGTGACTCTCTGGGCACTCTGCAGCATGGTCTGGTGACTCTCTCTTGCCATTCTGCAGCATGATCTGCTGACTCTCTCTGGGCACTCTGCAGCATGGTCTGGTGACTCTCTCTGAGAATTCTGCAGCATGGTCTGGTGACTCTCTGGGCATTCTGCAGCATGGTCTGGTGACTCTCTCTTGGCATTCTGCAGCATGGTCTGGTGACTCTCTCTGGGCACTCTGCAGCATGGTCTGGTGACTCTCTCTGGGCATTCTGCAGCATGATCTGGTGACTCTCTCTGGGCATTCTGTAGCATGTTCTGGTGACTCTCTGGGCACTCTGCAGCATGGTCTGGTGACTCTCTCTTGCCATTCTGCAGCATGATCTGCTGACTCTCTCTGGGCACTCTGCAGCATGGTCTGGTGACTCTCTCTGAGAATTCTGCAGCATGGTCTGGTGACTCTCTGGGCATTCTGCAGCATGGTCTGGTGACTCTCTTAGGGCATTCTGAAGCATGGTCTGGTGACTCTCTCTCTGCATTCTGCAGCATGGACTGGTGACTCTCTCTGGGCATTCTGCAGCATGGTCTGGTGACTCTCTCTGGGCATTCTGCAGCATGGTCTGGTGACTCTCTCTAGGCATTCTGAAGCATAGTCTGGTGACAGCAGTGGCAGGTGCCCCATCCAGAATCTGGCACATTTCGCTGAACCTTCGTCGATAATCTCGCATCACCTCACCACCATCACACCACCTCTCTTTATTTTTTAAACACATTTATTTAAGTAGGGTTGCACATGAACAAAATAAAGATGACACCTACGCCTTTTCCAGAAACATAATTCTCCCTCGACCTTTTCCATGGTTCCAACCCGCCCCTCCAACCCTCACACTTCCCATCCTCCCCAACCTCCCCCCGCCCCGGCGTGGCCCCAGTTCATAGCCCAGCTTGTAGGAACCGTGCCCGCTGCTTTGGTTTATGCGTTTGTGCTGTAAAGTCAAGGCTGTATTCCAGAACCGGGGACCAGGTATCAGTGAAGCGGTGTAGCACCCTGTCTTTGGCTGCTGTGACCTTTTCCCCCATCAGGATGTCCCATATTTTCATCCACCACTGGGGAATGAGGAGTCCCTCCCGTTACCTCCAGGTCCTAGCCAGGGAGATCTTCGCTGCCAACAGGAGTTGGGTGATTATCTTGACTATTCTCCCTGTGGGAACAACCAGTATTATCACTTCCGGCTTTAGCACAAGCTGGACCTGCATCATCTCTCCTATCGTCTCTACTGCCTTCCCTTAGAAGCTCTGGACACTCACCCCACATGTGGAAGAATGTACTCCTTGCCCCTCACCCCGCCAACATGTGGGATCTATCGTACTCTTGAATTTTGTTCAATTTGGGCGGGGGGGGGGGGTTAGTACCACCCGCCGGTACATTAGTTTGAAAGCGCATTCCCTGTTTGATACACAGCTTGAGGAGGAATGATTGCACAACCAAATGTCACCTATGGGGTTGCCCACATCCCTCTCCCACTGCATCATGTAACGTGGTTGCAATGACCACATACCGGGTTGCAGGAGCTTGTAAAGGCTGGATAAGTTCCCTCCCAGTAACACCCCCAACAGGGTCCACTCATTGACCCCCAGCTCCCGCATTAGCCCCTGTTGGACCGATGGGTTAACCACCCAGTGCCTGAGCTGGGCGTGTCTGAACCTTTCCTGTTCTGTCAATGCACATTTCCCCTTGCAGCCCAGGAATCTCAGGGGTGCCCCCTTTCAATGATCTGCGAGATGTATTGTAGGCTAATGTGTTTGGGCTGTTGCGGAAGTGTAGTGTTGGAAGCTAAGGGGGGAAGGGGAGTCTGGCCCGCTCTAGTTCCACCCACTTAGGGGGATCCATTGCCACGGACCAGGTGGGAAAGTGTGCGAGTTGTACTGCTTGGTAGCTGCAGAAAATGGGTACTCCGATCCCTCCCAACTGCACCACACCACCTCTTTACTTATCTCCACCCCACTCACACCACCACTCCTCTATTTCACCCCACTACATCCCACCACACCACACACCCGCACCATCACACTTAACACCACCACACCACTCTAGCTACCAACTCCACTCTCAACTCCCAACTCTAACCTGCCCCATTCTAAACCCATGGTATCAACACTCTAACCCTACTCTATCCCGGCCACAATCTACTCACTGGCATCACTATACTCCCCCCAGTTGCCTCCCTTCTCACCTCCCTAAGTCCCAAAACACTATTCCTAAGCCTTACACCGCATAACACTCTTCCACACCCCACTACCCCGCCCTACCACCCTTCTTCACTCCACTACCCAAACCGTCCCACCCTTCCTCGCGCCTCTGCTCCACACACACTCAACCTTTCTCACCCCTTGCTACTCCCACCCACCCTTCCTCATCCCTTCCACTAGTCCACCCTCCCTGAACCCATCTCAATCCTACTCACCCATCCTTCCTCACTGCCATCTCTCCTCAACCCGCTCTGCTGAAGTTCACCCACCCATCCCTCACTCCCTCTACTGGCACCCGAACACTCTTCCTCAACCCTTCTATTCCCACCCACCCACTCTTCCTCATCATTCTCAACCACATCCCACCCACCCTTCCTCATCCATTCCACTAGTCCACCCTCCCTCAACCCATCTCTACCCTACTCACCCATCCTTTCTCACTACCATCTGTCCTCAACCCGCTCTGCTAAAACTGACCCACCATTCCTCACCTCCCTCTACTGCCACCCAACCACTCCTGCTCACCCCTCCTCTACTGCCACTCACCTATCCTTCCTCACCCCCTCTACACCACCCAACCACACTTCCTCACCCCTTCTACTCCCACACGCTCGTCCTCATCATTTTCAACCACATCCCACTCACCCTTCTTTACCCTGCTCGACATCACCCCCTTTTCTCACCCTCCTCTACACCACCCACCTTTGTTCACCACACTCTACCCCACCCTGCCCCACCAGGTGTGATAGGTGTATATAGGCCACGCCTTTACCCCTGGGGCCAAACTTGAGCCTTTTACGTGCAGGTTAGAAGAGGTACAGTGGGTGGAAACCCGTGGCTGTTCAGGAGTTAGTCACACTGAGGACATTGTGCTCAGAAGCCAAAAAACATAAAAGGATCAGACACACTGGGTGCAAAAATTCCAGGGCGAATTTAGTAGCGAGTACGCGCAGCACGCAAGCCCACCACCCCAAGGGAAAAATGGCCTACAAAATGTGCAATTTACTGTCCAAAAAACCCACCGAAATATGAAAAAAGCATTCGGTTTTACATATTAATGGTGGTACACTATTCTTACGTGTGCAAGTGTGATGGTGTATTTTACAGCAGCTTGTATTGAGAATAGCTGGTATTATGGTGTGTGCATAAAGAAATTCATTATATAGTCAGTAATGATGGAAACATATGTTTGTCATGCTGTTACTGGCACGAAATCAAGCGAGCATTTGTTGCCATGAGGGCTCTGCTGTATAATGTGATCAGTGCCTCGAATTGTTTCTCTCAGGAGGGCCAGCAGGAAATAGGACGGGAAGAACCCATGTCATTATACGAATCTGGGTGTCATATCTAAATATTATCCATTGTAGCGCAGCTACCAGAACTATGAGGCTCATCTTCAGCCCAGATTGACTGTTCAGCCAACAGCACCAAGAATTCTGGGAAGTGGAGTTTTGCTTTCCCCCGTACGAGTAGCTAACAAGCCGCGATGGAAGCTTTTTCTTATGGACTATATATCTTTTTTTTAGACAAGCAGAGTTAGGAAGGCATACAATAGGGAGTAGGACTCGCCAAGGGTAACAAAGAAGCACGCCTAGTTAACATCCTAAAGCCACTATAAACAGTGATGCACAATGTAAACACCCTTCACCTTCTCGTTAAGTGAAGTCCATGCTTCTGCCTCGAACAGGAGGTGGTGGGCAGACATTCAGCAGGACAGCCTGAGGCGCGGGTGTCCTTTAACTTTCAAGGTATGGGAGGCTATGGTCTGTCAACAGTTGCAGTCATTTGGATGTGCCTACCCTGCTTCAACTGAACCTACTGGGAGTTTGTCTGCTCCACAGAGCGGAGGCTGCCTTACTCGATCTAAGGGCACGGTAGATGGGACGCCAGACAGCCATCAATCTTTGATTTTTGGTCAGCGACTTTTAACGCAGGCCAACACAACCTCCTCTTGACGGATTCATAAAGCCAGGGTGGGGTGCTGGGGGGGATACGTCTGGATTGCATCTTTCATGGATGATGATTAAACTGAGGCTGGGGACGACATTGATCTACTGCAGTGCAGACCTGAATTCATGCACTGTTTCTCAGCGCCCCACGTGGTTCTAGCTGCCCTCCGAGGGGCCATGAGCCTATGATCAGGGACAACCTGCATCGATGCAGGTTGTCCCTCCAAAGACCCGCAGCAAGTGGTGTAGCTCGAGGAGGGGCAATTAATGGCTGGTTTACAAACGCAAATGACCATGTGATGACATTAAACCGGACTGACCTTGACTTACATCCTTTACCCCCTGCTGCTTCCCTCCCTTTCTTGATCAAATCCTCCATCTGATCTTCCCCTTGCTCGTATTATTTCATTTTCCTCCTTCACTAGACCAAGATCGGGTTAGCACTGGTGGCAGGCAGTGGTGGAGTTGCAGTACGCTCTGAAACTACTGGACTGAAACTACACGGAGCACCACAGGTTCGATTCCAGGGTCGACTCTTAGAAACCTCTGGGTATTCAGCGCAGTTTAAATAACCTATTATATAACATCACGTTATTTCGGTGATGGGGGGGTGATCCATTTACAGCTGCAGCGCTAAACCACTTAGTAAGGATTGGTCAAGACCTATTTCTGCAAGGACACACTGGAAGGCAAGTAGAGCTTGCCATACATTACCCACCGCCACCCACATGTGTCCGATCCATTGTCTGCCCTTCTGATGAGGGTGACGTGAACTATTAACCTGCGACGCACGTGACCCCTCCCGCATCATGCTGTGCCAGGCGGCCAGGCCTCTCCCTCACGCTGCCAGGGCTCTTCCTGGTGACTTACATGTGCCGTTTTATATTTTCTGCATTTTTTGTCGAGAAATGCCGAAAATATAAAACGGCACATTTTGGATGGATTGGAGATTCTGCAACATTACGCGGCCCGCACCGGGCAGCAGCAGCACGCCTGCCTGGGCCTTGCTGTCTGCGTGGGCCAAGGCCCTTGGTATTTGGCCCACGGACCGGGGGTAAAGGCCCAGGGCAGGCGGACCCCGCCTTGGTTTGCCATCGCTCTCTTGCAATTAACTTGTTTTTCGTGGACGGTCCAGAACTGTGACCCAATCTACCACAAGACATTCCTTTCCTGTCGTGTGCGCATCATCCTCTCAAATTGGCCTAATGCAGCAGCCGGGGGCACGCACATCTAACATACCCATGCCTACTTATGCCCCTGCTCACCTGCAAAGCTCTGACAATATGATTTTTAAAACCTATTTCTGCCCCCAGGCCCGCTACCACCAGGCCCGCCCACTGGAGACTCTTGAGTGGAGTCAGTGGACACAAGGCCCCATTAAGTTGACGGCAGTCAGAAAACACTGAAAGACGTAGGCCTGGCCTACACGTCTTTCAGTGTTGCTGACTGGGGCTGTGGTCCGTGGACCACGGCCCCGCCCGGGCCCAAAAAAAACACAAAAAACATCTGCTGGGACGGTCCCAGTGGGACCACCTGGCTAGTGTCTACTAGCTCGTCTCTGCTGGGCTGGTGGATGGTCTTCAGGGCTGGGCAGCTGAGCTTGCGTCGACTGGTGACTCCTGCCGTTGTAGAGTGTGAAGGTGGCGCAGGCACACCCACACACCCCCAGCAAAAGAGATCTGCATAGATACAGTAATGTCATTGGCTGTTTGCCAGCCAATACAAGGGTTGTCATTGGCTGGCAAACAGCCAATGACATTACAGTGTCCATGCAGGGGAGGGGAGGGAATTTCAGTGACGAGTGACGACAGGGACCTAGTGTGCTGTTTACACACATTTTAGACTGGCGGGGCCACCCCTGAAGCTCCCCGCCAGCCTTCTAATTAAAGGGGGCTTACGTAGAGTGCGTGGAGCTATGAGGTCCACGCACTCTACTATTGAAGAAGGAAGCGTAAAACGGGATGCGCCCCGCTGTGTAAACAGCCGGGCCCGGCACTTTATTATTGTTGCCTTGCCAGTTGCCAAAGCGCCCCCGCGCTGTTGGCAAAGGAAATGCAAGCTAAAAGAGATTCAATCAGAGAAGTTCTCAGATTGAATCTCTTTTAGCTTCCTCATTATTTTCTCCTTCTTTTCTGGGAGGGCGGCGCCCGGCCGCCCTATGATAGCAGCCGCCACTGAACAGAAGACGGCCCGGAAATAAAGTAAACCATCAGTAAACCAGCACGTTCATTTACTCCATCTTGTTGGGAAGTATTTACATTCTATGGCTGCAGGGTGTTGGATGTTTATCCTACAATGCACAAGTGCGCTCAGGAGATGCACGTGACAATATAAAGCTTCTTAACACAAAATAATGTCTGAAGTAGACACACATGAACGCAAGTGAACATGGACCTTTCTGATAAGCAGGCATGTTCATTCATAATTGGTGCCAGGAAAAGGCGAACCGCCCGTCGAGTGAAGCTTCTGTCTGCTTTTCCTGTGGAGGAAATTGCATCCATGTGGAGGGAGAGTGTGTCAAAGCCCATTCAGTCATAGGCCTCTCTGTGAGGATAGCACTGCAGCTGGTCTATCTTTGCCCATCGTGACTGTACAGTGTCCAAAGGTTGTATCTATAGCACTGTGTTTTATAGCTGACTGAGCTTTTCTGAGGGGTTCAGGACCAAGCTCAATAATCATTGCACAGACCTTGGTGAGTAGGGCTGAGTCCCTCTAGGGATCCGGTTTGGTTCTAACACCCACTGTAGGCCTCTCCCTTCTCTGCCCGCTATGAGGAAGTGATTCGGAAATTGCCCCTAGCTCTTATCTATGGCTACTCAAACAATGCTTCTTGACCTCCATAGGATGGATACAGGTCAGGTGGCAGCCGCATGCTAATGCTCTCTTAATAGCTCCCAGTCACAGCCACGTTACAGTGATACAGAGAGGCAGGGAAGCAGCTGTCAAGCAGGAGCCAAAGGACAAAGGGATTCTCCCGCCCACAGCTCCCTCAGTGCATCTCATTCCATCCCCGAGGGACCCCTGGATGCCAAGAGTGAGACCCGCAAACAGCTCTCTCACTGCATCTCATTCCTTCCCTGAAGGACCCCTGGATTCCATGAGTGAGACCCGCAAACAGCTCTCTCAGTGCATCTAATTTCTTCCCTGTTGACCCCTGTATTCCAGGAGTGAGACCCACAAACAGCTCTCTCAGTGCATCTCATTACTTCCCCGAAGGACCCGTTGGATTCCAGGACTGAGACCCACAAACAGCTTTCTTAGTGCATCTCATTCCTTCTCCGAAGGGCCCCCTGGATTTCAGGAGTGAGACCCACAAACAGCTCTCTCAGTGCATCTCATTACTTCCCCGAAGGACCCGCTGGATTCCAGGACTGAGACCCACAAACAGCTTTCTTAGTGCATCTCATTCCTTCTCCGAAGGGCCCCCTGGATTTCAGGAGTGAGCCCACAAACAGCTCTCTCAGTGCATCTCATTCCTTCCCTGAAGGACCCTTTGATTCCAGGAGTGAGACCCACAAACAGCTCTCTCAATGCAACTCATTCCTTCCCTGAAGGACCCCCTGGATTCCAGGAGTGAGTCCCGCAAACAGCTCTCTCAGTGCATCTCATTCCTTCCCTGAAGGACCCCTGGATTCCAGGACTGAGACCCGCAAACAGCTCTCTCAGTGCATCTCATTCCTTCCCTGAAGGACCCCTGGATTCATTCCAGGAGTGAGACCCAAAAACAGGTCTCTCAGTGCATCTCATTCCTTCCTTGAAGGACCCCTGGATTCCAGGAGTGAGACCCGCAAACAGCTCTCTCAATGCAACTCATTCCTTCCCTGAAGAATCCCATGGATTCCAGGAGGGAGACCCGCAAGCAGCTCTCTCAGTGCATCTCATTCCTTCCCTGAAGGAGCCCTGGATTCCAGGAGTGAGACCCACAAACAGGTCTCTGAGTGCATCTCATTCCTTACCTCAAGGACCCCTGGATTCCAGGAGTGAGACACACAAACAGCTCTCTCAGTGCATCTCATTCCTACCCTGAAGGACCTCTGGATTCCAGGAGTGAAACCCTCACACAGCCTCTCTCAGTGTATCTCATTTTTGCTCTGTATGAACCACTGATATCCAAGAGTGAGGCTCACACACAGCTCTCTTGTTGCCCCTCATTCTGGTCCTGAGGGGGCCCCTTGACTTAAACCAAGAGTGGGACCGACAGACAGCTGTATTTATTTTTATTTATTTGTTTTATTTTTAAAATGTATAAAGCGCACTTGCAGCCCAGAGGCATTGAGGCGCTGTTACAAGAAAGTGTCTTAGTTACAAAGAATTTGTCTTAGTTACAAGGAAAATATATTTCTACCGGTTACAGTCAGTGTAGCAGGATTATAATGCAGGAGTATTTTACAGTATTGTGGTTCCAAGAAGCAAAAATATGGTTGCATTACGCAATTGAGAACAGTGAGAGCTCAATCACGGGAGAGGAAAGGATCATACAAACAGCAGAGTTTTAATTGCTTTGAAGAAGGCCATGTGGGACTCTACCCCTCTGAGGTGGGAGAGTAGGGAGTTCCATTGGGTAGCATCAATAAAGGGGAAGCTGGAGCCTCCTGCAAGGGCCCTTAGTATCTTGGGCACTGTGATTCGGTTGCTGTAGGCGGTTCTGGTGGGTCTAGATGTGCGTGGCTTTGTGATTCTCTGTGATAGGTACAGGGGGGCTGTGTTGTTGATTAGCTTTCCTAATTCATCGTTTTCTTCACTTGCAATACTCTATATATTCCAAAAATGAATTCCCCACACTGCTCTACCAATACACTGCAGTCCTCTCCTTAAACTCTTAGGGGGTCATTACAGTTTTCCAGGTGTGGCAAAAATGGCAGTAAAAGTGCTGGTTAATTCGTTACCGGCATTTTTAGAACACCGGGCTAACACACGTCAGGGGCTGTAGGTAAATCAGGCCCCCACTGCCAAAGAAATAGTGGAATTCCAGGCACCCAGAATACTGGTGCTGGTAATTTTTGGCAGTCCTCTCCATGGATTCCTATATGACTCCATGGATTATGGAATGACCTCCCTTACCAGGATATCATGTGCTGAAAGCGGTCGGCCAGTTTCCCATCAGGATTCCAGGAAACATATGATGACCCCGTTAAGGAATTTTAAGGATATTTGTGGTCCTGAATGCAAATGTACTTTGGGCACCATATAGAGAACATGGAGATTTTTAAAACTGGTGGAAATTGCACATTTCCACAATTTATTTACCAAATTGATTCCTCAGTAGGGTTGGTGGTCTAGCGGCAGAGAAACTACTTATTAGCTCCTGGGTGTGCCCCCTTTATACAGCGTTCCATTGCTTCCCAGCTAGGTCTCCGCTTGATAAATACCAGCAAAGTGCTGCTTCAAGTGCAATTGAAGGCGAGGGAGAGTAAGGAGGAAGCATGGTCTCTGTGGCTTTATGGAGGCAGTTCAGACTGCAGCCGAGGAAAGGCTAAGAGGAGAGGCAGAACCTTTAAAATGTACCTCAGCACGCAAAGCATGCGTGAACTACTGAGTCAAGTGAAGTTGACTGCAGTTTGCAGAGTTCAATCCCGACCCAATCTGCATCCCCAGCGCGTTTACCTCCGGCATTCCTCTTATTACTCTTTCCACGCCACAAATTGTTATCTCTGCCAGTTTGTGTGCATTGCCTTCTTCCTCTCCGCTGATACGTGCTCATTCTCCAGTCCTCTGTCAGTTTGACTTACCTAATGCATGCGCTTATGAGGAAAGCAGCTTCGTCATTACTTAGTTCCTCTCCTGCTGAATCGCAATCCTGGCTTTCATGTGGTGAGGCCAACGAAGTAGTTACGCCTTCTCCACAGAAGGACTCTTAGCCCCCAATGAGAAAGACCTCTGGCGCTAAAATCATAGCTTATTATCTAAATAAATAAATTGACTGGGTGAGTATAAAATTATATACTGCTGTTAATTCTAATGATTCAGAGTTCAAAGATACTCAGCAAGATGCTGCTCCATCAGCTCAATTCGGTGAGTTTTTATCTATTCATCAGCTCAAAGGAATAATTTCACTGATTTGCTGTTACCCGGTCCGAAAGATGGAATCACCCTCGACCTGCTTAGTGAATCTCTGTTATTCTTAAATTCACCACGCAGATCGCTGCAGTCAAAATGCCATGGTTCGAGCCTTTTGCTTTTTCATATGAATCAACACTTATTCCTCTAAGATCACCTCAATTAATCGATTAATCTGATCAACCTCAAGCCATGGTGCAATCCATGATTCTTGCTGTAAACTTTGTTTAAAACTCTTTGGGAATGTTTTATGAGGATATATATAATGAATTAAAATCCAACTCTCAAATTTTACACTCATTAGGAGACAAGTTCTCCTTTCTATAAGCCTTTATTTGTGCTGAAAAAAGGCTTAGCCAAAGGCTAACACAGAAGTCTAAATTGTTCGGGTGGATCCTAAGCACACGATTCAACACCTTGTAAAAGTTGCATCTCTATCTTCAGTAGCTCCTCTAACACCAGGCTGGCTTTTTTCATCTATGCCTTTTAAGGAAATTACCTTAATGACAAGAAACCATCATGCAAGCAACAAACAAAAAATCTAAGAACATCAAAAATTGATTCCCTATGAGTAACAGTGGGTCAAGGAATGTTTTTAAGAAATCTTTGTGCACAAATGCTGGATCCGAACTTTTTACAGCAAAGTGTCTGCGAGACAAAGAATCTAACATCCTCTTCACACACGAAAGTTTCTTAAAAGAAAACAAAATTAAAAAATGTTTTTCAGTTGACCAAGAATGGTGGTGGGGTTCGATCTAAAGGTGAATGATTGTGCAAGAAAGTTGTTTCTAATAAATTGCTACTACTTATTCTATCAAGTGAACAAGAGAAGCAATATGATGTGAATTCAGCTTAATGATGATAAACCTGAGCAATATATCAACTTAGTCTGATGAGGACAGTGTTATTGATTCTCACTCTCCTTCGAGACTAGTTACTCTGGCAAAAGAAGTTCAGGCACAGTTAGTCTCTACAAAATGTGTGACCTTGGCAGAAAATAGAGGTATCTTGAATGTTGCGAAAGTTTAATCAGTGTATCAGACTCCTTGCCAAACACGACTAATGGGTATGAAAATATCCATACAAAAGCTATAAGTATTGAACGATGATTTCATGGCGGAACCACTTTAGTTTTAAATTGTCAAAATGTTTTATCGCTCTTTTATGAAATCCCACGTTTAATTTCAGGTGACATTGACTTTATTGGGGAAAAAAGAACAGATATCATAGTGGTTCACTTATTTGCAGACTTAATCTGTAAACCCGTTTTGGCTGAAACTGATACATTTTTATCTCTTTGTTATGATGTTCAAATGGCTAATCCCGTATTAAAAGATACATTGAATAGTTCAGAGTGGAGTTTTTCCAAAGGAAGAATCCAAGAGTACCCGGACATTTTGTTATTACAAAAGGTTTAGGATCAGCACATGTTGGATGGTTTTGCTGTATATTTGAAGGCTGCCCAAAAGAAGGGCAAAGGCTGCCCCTCTGGAGGCTTAATTGCGGCTGTTAAAAATAATGCAGTTCATGATTCTGTCATTTGTTACGAGAAATCGTCACACTTTCTTAGCAAATAAACGTATTTACAAGTGGACCCCAATGGATCCCGTAAAGGCTATTCTCTTAATTACCATTTATTAGAATCTATTCAATCATTATAAATCATTCAATTATTATAAATCAACCAAGGCAATTGGAGACCTTAACAGACATTCTCAATACTTGGTACGGGTACACATGTTCCATCAACATTTTAATAGAGGGTGATTTTAACTTTGTTCTCGACGATGCTGATCAAAATTGTTCTTAATTCACGTCCTCAAATGATGAAGGTCCACTACTTTCAAAGGGGCAAGTGTGGCGATATGTTTTGATTGCCTGGGGTTTAAAAGGTTAAATGGTTAAATGGGAATATTGAGGGGTATATTCCTCCATCACATACATGGAATTATGGTTCCTCTTATTCAACCTTGGGTTACATTTTTATCACTCAATCTCTTGTTGATAAATGTACTTACTTATCAATAGTGGATACTTGTCTCAGTGATCATTTTTCACTCCATTTTTCACCATGGAATTTTGAGTCCAGAGACTCAAAATTCCACTCCTGCTATAGAGGAAATTCTCAGGAAATGTTAAGGAACAACAATGCTAGGAGTTCAGTTAAATGGGGCTCTAAAGAGTTCTTTGAACTTAATGGGAAATTGCCCAACTGGAGTGAGGGGTTAATCTCTAACAAACCTCTCAAATCTCTTTGGAGATTTGTGGAGGCAGGCAATGTAAACTATACATCTACATAATCTATTTCTCCTCATGGCTGTAAACTCGTTTTTATCCTCAACATGAGTTGAGAGTAATCTGCATTGGCTTCTCAATGTCAATCCTGATTCTCAGGTGAGGTTTCGTTAAGCTAATAAAAGAAAGGTTTAAAAAGTGGTTCAAAGCCCATAAACATTTGCTATTACAAAAAGATTCATAGCAAATGATGCAAGATCTTAATTCTAAATATTCACAATGTTTTGGGGATTTATCAATCATTCTGATAGGCTTCAGATTGAGAGCCAAATCAACCCAATTTCTGAATCGGCTTTGTGCAACTATTTCAGTGAACAGTATGCTCCTCTTTTATCTAAGGAACTTGTTCATACTACTGAATCTCACAATGGTGCATTTTCAACAACAGTGGAAGACATTTTATTGGTTTAAAGAAAAGTATTTTATTGTTTAAAGTGCAGACCTAGCTCGAGTGCAGCGGAGCGCTGTTCAGAGCGTGGATAGCCGGCATTTGGGCTGGCATCTTTTAACATTAGCACTGTACTGTGAGATCTGTGCACCGGTATGTACGTCCATTGGATTTAGAGCTTGGTCGGTGTGGTTGAAAGAGCCATATTTTGAGAGATTTGTTAAATTGAAGAATTGTGGGGACATTCGAAGCCGACACCGGGATCGAGTTCCAGAGGAAGGGTGCATTACAAGAGAAGGATTGTTTGTGGGTTCTCTTTTTGTAGACGAGTTGTGATTCAAGCCAGTTGATCAATATGCTGCGCGAGGAGCATTTGCCACCAGATATGTGAAGCTTAGCCACCAGGTACACTGGTGTGCTACTCATGACTGCTTTATAGTTGATATATGCAGTCTTGAACAGTATCCTGGTTTGGAGTGGAAGACAATGAAGTTTGCGTAGGATGTGGCAAATTCAGTCAAATTTCCATGCTCCCGTAATAAGACGTGGTGCAGTGTGGTGGACTGCTTTTAGGGTAGTCATGTGAGCAGCTGGGCGCGTACTGTCAGGAGAGCATTTCCCCCATCAATGTGCAATACCACAAAAGCCTGCACTGCGCTCCGGTAGTCCTGCGGCGGGATGAAGGGTTTGGGGTTTGATTATTCGAAAGGTAGAGATTCTGAGGTAGGCTATTTGGGCATTCTTGGCTATGTGTTTCTGGTAGGACAGTTGCTGTCAATGATATGATATGATATGATATGATATGATATGATATGGCATTTATAACGTACCTATACAAAAGTGTTTCAAGGCGCAATGAGGCATGGGAGGGGGAACAAGAGAGGACAGACAACGATCCTACTAGGCCAGGTGTCATTCAGATCGCGCAAGTGCATGGGAGGGGGAAGGAGGAGAAGTGCGAGGGGGAGGGGGAGAGAACAGTGCAGTACATGGGATAACAACCAAACAAAATAAATAAATAAATAAATAAAAATAGTAAGTAGAAGTACGGCCTACAGGTGGCAAGTGCAAGGAAAGTGCAGCCATCAGGTGGCAAGTGCTGGTGGTGGGACTGTAGGGATACAGAGCCAGTCGGCAAGTGCCGGGGAAGCCGAGAAGGCAGTGCTGGAGTGCGACTGGCAGGGGAAGGGACCTGGGCCCGAGATCAGAGGGTGACCAGGTAACCAGTGCAAATTCAGAATCAGCCAGGAAGTCAGCAAGGGAGAGGAGGAAAAAAAGCAGAAGCAAAGAGAAAGGTTTTGAGGTGCTTCCGGAATAGAAGATGATTCTCCTCAAATTTCAGGGAGGCAGGGAGGCTGTTCCAGAGGGAGGCACCAGCTGAAGAAAGAGATCTACCACCAACTCGTTGCTTGGAGAAGCGACTGACTCTGAGGGAGTTTGAGGTAGATGAGCGAAGAGCTCGAGAGGGAAGGTGTTTAGGGAGAGAGAGTTGAAGGTATTGAGGCCCCAAGCCCCAGAAGGCCTTATGGACGATGCAGAGGGTTTTGAACTTAATCCTCGCAGCCACTGGGAGCCAGGGCAGAGATTTCAGTCCTGGAGAGATACGATCCCTAGGCTTGAGGCCAAGGACAAGTCTCGCGGTCCTGTTCTGGATAAGTTGCAGCAGGCGGAGTGTAGAAACAGGCAGATTTAGAAAGAGGCTGTTGCAATAGTCCAGCTTAGAGAGAATCAGAGCTCTGGAGACAGTGAGCTTCTGGGGGAAGGAGAGGAAAGGAAGTATACCTCTGAGGAGGTGCAGCTGGTAGTGTGACTTCTTAGAGAGGTCAGAGATGTGAGGAGAGAAGGAGAGTGTAGAGTCGAAGATGACGCCAAGGTTTTTAGCCTTGCAGGTGGGAGCAGGAAGAGGGCCAAGGGAGGCTGGCCAGAGAGCTGAAGGGAAGGAGGGGGCGGGTATGCCAATGAGGAGAATCTCAGAATCTCAGTCAATGGTGAAGCCTAAGTATTTTGCTGAGTCTGAGAGGTGTAGATCAAATCCTTCTGGGTGCATATCATTGAGCCATTGTTGGACAAGTTGTTTTTTAGGTGGTGGACCGAAGTGGATGCATTCAGTCTTGGATGGGTTTAGTTTGAGGTAGGCAATCGACATCCAGGAATGATGATGGCTAGGTAATCGCAGAGTCAAATTATATCTTGCACGCTATTTACTCTCATACAACTGGGTATCATTCGCGTATTGGTGGATAGCTATGTGTTATCTTTGAGGAGAGTGGCCAAAGGCTCCATATAAAGGTTAAAAAGGATTGGTTACAGGATGGAGCCTTGGGGGACACTGCAGGTGACCTGGAGTCACTTAGAATACAACAAGTTAATTTGAACAGCCTGGTGTCTGCCTGAGAGGTAGAAGGTAATTCAGGACAGTGACATAGAATCCCATCCTGTC
This sequence comes from Ambystoma mexicanum, assembly GCF_040938575.1. NCBI lineage: Eukaryota > Metazoa > Chordata > Amphibia > Caudata > Ambystomatidae > Ambystoma > Ambystoma mexicanum. The sequence goes on along the minus strand of NC_090921.1, from coordinate 227,381,142 downwards.
AGCAGGGAGGAGAGAAGGATTTGGTTGTCGATGGTATCAAATGCAGCTGAGAGTTCAAGGAGGACACAGAGGCATGAGTCGCCCTTATCTATGATTTGGAGGGCCTCATCCACCATATGGATGGTGGCTGTCTTGATGTTACACTTGGGGCAGAACCCTGACTTAAAGTCATTTAGGAGGTGGAGTTGTTCAATTCTGGCAAGTATTTGTGTAGCAACTACATTATCCAAGATGTTGCCAATAAACTGGAGGTTCTTAATGGGCCCCGGTAGTTGGCTAGGTCGTCTGGATCTACGGTTGTTTTTTTCAAACGAGATTGTATGAGCAGTGCCACAAGTGTACGAAAAGAAGTACTGGAACTATGTTCCATGCTGGCCTGTCCCTGCTCCTCACAAACCCCATCACCACGCCACCCTCCCATGCGCCATACAAAACCCTAAAGAAATGCGCCTGCTGTTTAAGGGAGCATTCATTGCAGTGCACTGAAATGCAAATTTCAACTTCTCCAACATCTTTATTTTAAAACAAAACCATTCTGGAAAGTTTTCTTTCTAAAATAAAAGTATGGGAACAGTAAAACGTAATTTAAAACAGTAGAGGCGCACCGCTCCCGCCCACTTCGAATGATCAATGATGGAGGCCAGAATGATATCGTCAGAGAAAGAAGTAGGTTTGAGCGAGGCAATCATTCTTAGGAGATCCAGGGGAAAGAGAGGAGAGAATTCAGTCCAGAGGGGCAGTGTGCATGCAAGGGTGCAGAGGATGCAAATGCTGTAAGAGGTTGATTTGATTGTCTCTCAGATTCTGTCTGTTTTTCAATAAAAAATGTGTTTATTCCATCGCATTTTTCCTGAGTTGCTGGTACCCCGGGGTCGGTGAGGGTTTCGTACAATGCTGTACTACTTCAAAGAGGGCTTTGGTCCTGTTGTAGGCTGCCGCAATGGTGGTTGAGTAGCAGGCAGCTTTAGCCTCGGTAATCAGAATCCTATGGTTTGCACAGAGAGATTTGAGGTTAGTGAGGTCTCCCGAATGATGTTTTTGCTCCACCGTTTTTCTAGGTCTCTGATTGAGCCTTTGTTGGAGGCTAGCTCGGGGTTGTAACATAGGGCAAATGGCTTGGTCTTTGGCCGTCTGGATTTTAGGGGGGCATGAGTTTCCAACAGTATCACAGCAAAGTTGCTGACTAATTCCAGGAGGCCCGCAGCATTCCCTGTGGTTGGGCAGTCCGCAAAGTTTGCTTCCACCTCATTGACCAGTAATATTTTGAATGAATGACATTGAGTAAGGGGCGTTTAGCCTGACCTTTTTGAGTCATAGTTGAGAGGATGTCTGAAAGTGGGATGGCAACGTGATCAGACCAGTCAAGTGGGATAGGGTCTGTACAGATGATGCAGGGGGATGATGCGAAGACTAATTCTAAGGTGTTGCCTTTGTTGTACGTGGGGGAAAGCACAATTTGCTTAAGGTCCATGGAAGTGGCCAGTGCGAAATGACATGATTTCAGTGTGGTTGTCAAGCTGTGACTCTGGGATGTTAAAATCACCAAAAAAGACATTACTAGAATCTGGTAATTTAGCAGAGGAGAGTACATTGGAGATGTCTGCAATGAAGGAGTCACTCCTGTGGTGTGGTCTGTAGATGAGGTGGAAGGTGACGGATTCATTGTGCGATAGAGGGAAACGGCAGGTGAGTGATTGAAATGAGCTTGTTGTGGGATAGGGGATGATGGAGCATGGCCAATCGCTCCTGTGGATGATTGCCACTCCTCCTCCAGTCCTTCCTGGTCGTTCGGCTGGGAGATGTTGAAAACATGTGGGGGAGTATGGGATAAACCATGTTTCAGTGATGAGCAGGGCATCAAGGTTGTTGTACGAGATGAGGTCAGTGATCTCCGCAGCTTGAGCATTGATCAAAATGAGAGGGCGTGTGCATGAGATCTGTGGGTGTTGTATGGGGCAAGGGCAATATTGATGAGGTTCACTAGGGAAGATTGTCTGGGCCTCCCAGGGCATTTGACCATTCAAACCCTAGTGAGAGTGGGGCTTGGCTGTGGTAGGAGGAGACACATTGTGATGTATTATGGTGAGTATCAGTAGTAGCGATTACTTTGTAGGTGAAATGCAGTTTAGCAGGCCAGGCCCTTGGGCCCATCAGGCCTGAACAGCCACAAACAGTTGAGGTCCTTGTCTTCGCCGTCCTTTGCTGAGGACGCTGACAATGAGAATGCCTAAGTCGGACTGATTAAATAGGTGGTGGGCAGAGTAACTGAGTGGCAGGGCCTGGTCACGTGACCAGTAGCTTACTCAATGCTTTGTGCCTAGAGCTGGCCTAGAGTCCTTAAGTAGAGGCTTGGAAGGTGTGAAAACTGGAGGTGGCAGGAGCAACTGAGTGGCAGAGCCTGGTCACATGACCAGCAGCCTACTCAACGCTATCTGCCTGTAGCTGGCCTCAAAGTCTTGAGTAGAGGCTTGGAAAGGGTGTAAACTGGAGGTGGGCAGAGCAACTGAGTGGCAGGGCCTGGTCACGTGACCAGCTGCCTATTCAATGCTGTCTACCTGGAGCTGGCTTACAGTCCTTAAGTATCCTCAACATCCTACCAACCAACCTCTATTGGTTCTTCTTGTCGTTTGTTTGGGCACCCCCAGGCAAAATGACATTTTTCTCCACAAGAAAAACAGGTTGGCTGGACGTGTGACGTCATTTTCCCCTTACTCTCACTAGCTTCACCCATCACATAAGGCTTTACAGTGGGTAACGGAACAGGTTTCCTGTTTCCTCTCTGCACTTCACAGGAACGGTAGGTGGAACGTCGTTATAGTTTAATGGTGGGCTCTGCCTAGTTACTGGTTTATTCTCCCCCCTAGGTTCTGGAACCTTTAGTATGTGGTGTTTAAGGAGCTGAAAGACTTCCGAGCGAGCATGAGCAACTTGAATAGCTGCCTCCAACGTTGTCTGGTAGTGTTGTAACATGGCTTTTTGGAAGGTTGGTGGAAAGGAGTTTATGAACTGCTCAAGGGCTAAACTTTCAAGAAGCTCTGGTAGAACCTTTTTCCCCAACCACTGATTTATGAGATTCGAAATCCTCCCTGCCAATTCCATGGGGGTCTCATTGGGGAGTAGCTGGATCGCGGCTCAGACTTTACGCTGGTAAAAGGACTCTGTCTGAGCCACCGTAATTAAGACTTATTAATCTCATCAAAAGTTTTTGTCCCACTGGAATGATGGTTTGATATGCAAATTGAAGTTCCCTCTTAAGTAATGACACCAGATAACATGTTGAAAAGAAGACCTTGGCTTTTGAGCCAGCGGTGTGGGCTGCACTGCCAGCTGTCAAAAAAATGGCTTTTCTTCACTTGTAAACAATTATAAGGTTTTATGCAAAGAATTTCCAACACTGTTGCTTCACTCGTAATAATTAATTTATTCTTCAATTATTTTAGAGTGCAACACTGTTGCAGATGCATTCACAAAGGCCAATGCATTTCGGACACGGCTGTCCTTCATCAGGGCCTGTAAGGTCATTATTTTTAGGTACCAAATCAATACAATCATGGATGTCAAACATCAGAACACCCATTGTCGCAACATTAGAATCATTTATCAAAGTATTCAACACATCATTATACCGTTCGCAATTACAATGGATTCCATAGTTCTGTTGCAAAAACCAAAGTCAAAATATAGTGGTAATTTTAATAATTATAAAAAATCTCAGTTCATATCCATAGTTCATTTAACAGTTATCAATCAAATATACACGTAAAGATAATACATATGTGTTTGAGTCGTCATGAGGATTGCATAATAGAAAAGAAAGGAGAAGCTTTTAGCTGCTGAGCATGTCAACCTGGTGTGGAAGTAATAGGGTATTATCTGGCCCCTAATGTAGTAAACTCTACTGACCTGTTTAACCGAAGTGATTGTAGAACTGAGTACAGTGAAAATGTCTCCAACTTCCACGGGGAATCAATGATTGGCTATCTTGTGATTCTTCTCACTTCCTGTGTGGCAAAAAGGATCCTATAGAAACACTAGTCTATTAAGGTACTTCACGTTCCTAATATAAAAAAATGGAATTCTTACTAAAAAATTGGATGTTGAGATAAAGCAAATTCACAGCCAAAAAGACTCCTTCTTGATATCTGTGCCGCGTGCCAACTGCATGGCTAACAGCTTCTGCATGTAAAAGATGTACGTTACTGTAATAGTTACAGTAATGTAATACAAGGTTACTCTTGGTAATCATTCGCTTAAGATCTATTCTGAATTTACAAGTGGCGATTAGTGAACTCTCTCCGCCACCTGTCACACGGATCACTGGCAACTTAATCGTCTACATACACGTGTAGTGTGTCTAATACATAGGAACAGTGTAGAAAACTGCAAAGATGCCTCGTGTATGTGTAAAATGATCATACCTGCAGTAACGCGCCAACGCCCCGGTGGGAAACCATCGCTGCACACTGCGTGTTATTGAAAAAGTAAACTAAGCTTTGCCGTGGTAAGGGACCATGTGGAAAAAGCGGCCATCTTGGAATGGGACGGGGCACATTCGCTGCAATGCTTGTGTGTGTATGGATCAAATACACGAGAAAATGTCACACAAACGTATCTCTAAAAGATATACCTTCTTGCTTTGCAAAAATCGCTCCATAACTAGAGAATAAGGTCGTACAAAGGACTAGGGAAACAAAACTATGGTGTAACTCGGCTCATGTTTAACTTTCTAACTTGCAGCTACACCTTGTCGCTGTGAGGGCAATATCAAACGAAATAGTGACTGAATTGTCAAATGTGTAATGAGAAATAATACGACCCTTATAAGGTAGTATACTAGGTCCACAAAAATACATAGCGTGATAAAACTAGCAATGTATATGTTGTGTAAAAATCTTCATAATGGCCAGTTAACAAAATAATTGCTCAGATTGCTTGTACTGTTATTGTCATGCCATATTCTGGAGTGGACCATAATAAAGATAGCTCACACTAGACTTTAGACGGATATGTTCTGAGAAAATCAAGTACAAAGAAACCTTTGAACATGTTAAGCTGTAACTACACAGTAATGAAAGATAATCAAACTAAATATATATGTCTAATGTAAACATTGCTTGCATACTTTTCGATGCTGTGTAGCTAGTTAGCATAATAATTAATCAAAATAATATGCACTCAAATTCGTATTTGTATGTTGGCTTACAATTCATACGTGAATATGGAATATGTGATCTGTATGGCTGGATGCAAGTCTCCTCCGTATGGTAGCAAGCTGAGCAGGCAGTCCTTGATTGGAACAGTGAGATCACCCAGACCCACAGGAGAGGTAAGGAATCGTCCGGAGCAGGATGGAACCGAGGAACCAGAGAGAGAGCAGTACGGACATGTGGTGCTCAGAGCAGAATACAGGGGAGCCGTACACGGAAAGGAAGAAAAGAGAAAGGGAAGTCCCCGGAAGCCCGCAAGAACGCAGAGCTGGGGGAAAACCGAAAGAAGAGGGAAAGGCAGAACAGACCCCGGAGACAGGAGAAGCACCGGGAAACAGAACTATACAAGAGGAGAGAAGAGAGAGCAGACGGGAGACGCGGCGGGCGACTTCCGAGAGGCAAACATGCTCACAAGCAACGAGCGCAGAAACAGAAGCAGCGAGACACGGGACAAGACCCGGACAGGATAGAGCAGGGGTGCACAACTGATTTTGACAGAGGGCCGAAAGTACCTTACATGAGGGCTATAGTGGGCCGAAAAGTAAATGTGGGCTGGGCGGCAGGCGGGGCGTGGCAGGAGGCTTTTTCAACCCCCAATTTGTATCAAACACATGGAAAAAGAATATTTTTGAGGGGTAACGATTTCTATTTGCATTTCAAACTTACATTTTGTACTACACATTTTCCATTGTTATTATTTATTTCTATTTAGTTATTGTATATCGTCTGTTTAATTAAATTATATATATTTTATTGACCCTTGAATTAACATTCCGTTATTTTGGACTGCTATAGTTTGCTGTTTGGGTTGCCCAAGGAGTATGGCCTTCGTTGAGTCAGGTTTCCTCAAAAAGCAAAGGATGTACATCTCCTAACTGTGCCTGTTTTTGCTTTATTATTGGGTTCACTCTTGGAGTGCAACACTATGCTCCATGGCTCCCACCTCCAACCAAACACTATGCCCCATGGCCCCCTCACCGCCCCCAACCAAACACTATGCCCCATGGCTCCCTCAACCCCCAACCAAACACTATGCCCCATGGCTCCCTCAACCCCCAACCAAACACTATGCCCCATGGCCCCCTCACTCCCAACCAAACACTATGCCCCATGGCCCCCTCACCCCCAACCAAACACTATGCCCCATGGCTCCATCACCCCCAACCAAACACTATGCCCCATGGCTCCCTCACCCCCAACCAAACACTATGCCCCATGGCCCCTCTCACCCCCAACCAAACACTATTCCCCATGCCCCCCCTCACCTCCAACCAAACACTATGCTCCATGGGCCCCTCACCCCCAACCAAACACTATGCCCCATGGCACCCCTCACCCCCAACCAAACACTATGCCCCATGGCACCCTCACCCCCAACCAAACACTATGCCCCATGGCCCCCTCACCCCCAACCAAACACTATGCCCCATGGCCCCCCTCACCCCAACCAAACACTATGCCCCAAGGTATCTTTTTTGTGTAGGCAGGTGATAGACATTTCTCAGGCACTACCACAATTCTACCTGGCAGTAGCATGACAACCGCTGTTAAATGGTGTGACTATCTGGGTATAGCACACTCCCACAACCCCCAAATCAGCACACTCTCAAACATGCACCCATACAGACCCAAACCCCACCCCCCAAATCAGCACACAAACTCTCAAGCATACACCCATACAGACCCAAACCCCCCACCCCCCAACTCAGCACACACACTCTCAAGCATGCACCCATACAGACCAGAACCCCCCAAATCAGCACACTCTCAAACAAGCACCCATACAGACCCGAACCCCCACCCCCCAAATCAGCACACTCTCAAACAAGCACCCATACAGACCCAAACCCCCCACCCCCTAAATCAGCATACAAACTAGCAAGCATGCACACATACAGACCCTGCATCTCAACATACACTGCACTTACACTCCAAAACAAACATGCATGCACACCCGACACCCCCCAAACCCCGCATCTCAACATACACAAAACAAACATTCAAAACCAAACATTCATACACATCCGACACCCCCCCACACCCGCATCTCAACATACACAAAACAAACATTCAAAACCAAACATTCATACACATCCGACACCCCTCCACCCCCGCATCTCAACATACACTAAAAAACATTCAAAACCAAACATTCATACACATCCAACACCCCCCCACACCCGCATCTCAACATACACAAAACAAACATTCAAAACCAAACATTCATACACATCCGACACCCCCCCACCCCCGCATCTCAACATACACAAAAAAACATTCAAAACCAAACATTCATACACACCCGACACCCCCCCACCCCAACATACACAACACAAACATACAGCAAAACAGACCCGACTCACAAACACAAACAGACCACTTACCGGAGACGTGCTGGAAGGCTGGAAGGCAGGTAAGCTGGAATGCTGGAATGCTGGCGAGGTAACTGGAATCGTACTACGGCTGGCGTGGTCCAAGGCTGAAATGCCTTCCGGCATCAAGCCTTATGGACCACGCCAGCCGTAGTGCTGGCCCTCCATTGGTGCAGCACACACGCACTACGTGGCTCGTAGGAGCGACGTGGTGCATGTGTGCTGATCCAATGAGGGCCAGTGTTTTGTCCGGCCCCGAAGACAACAAAGACTTTCCTAATGGAGGGCAGCCGATGCTGCTTGCTGCTTGGCGTAGAGCCACAGGACGTGGTAAGCTGAGCTAAGCGCAAAAGGGGAAAAACAAAAGCGTTACCTGCACACAAAGACGCAAAGGTGCAACGCACCGGAACGCTGGAAATGCAGTGGTTTAAAGGGGCCCGCTATCTTGGTCTAGAAAGACTGGACCGCGCAAGCAACTACGGAAGCTAACATAGTGGAACACCTCAGAGTTTCCGTGATTGCCATAGTTTCCAAAGACATTTTCACTGTACTCAGTTCTACTATCACGTCGGTTAAACCTGTCAGTAGAGTTTACTCCATTATGGGCCAGATCCACACCAGATTGACATGCTCAGAAGCTAAATGCTTTTCCTTTCTTTTCTTTTCTGTTATGCAATCCTCATGATGACTCAAATACATATGTATTAGCTTTACGTGTTAAATGAACTATGGATATGAACTGGGGTTTTTTATATTTATTAACATTACTACTATATTTTGACTTGCAGATTTTTTGCAACGTAACTATGGAATCCATTGTAATTGCAAACGGTATAATGATGTGTTCAATAATTTGATACATGATCCTTATGTTGCGACAATGGGTGTTCTGATGTTTGACATCCATGATTGTATTGATTTGGTACCTAAAAATAATGACCTTACAGGCCCTGATGAAGGACAGCCGTGTCTGAAATGCATTGGCCTTTGTGAATGCATCTGCAACAGTGTTGCACTCTAAAATAATTGAAGAATAGATTACTTATTACGAGTGAAGCAACAGTGTTGGAAATTCTTTCCATAAAACTTTATAATTGTTTACAAGTGAAGAAAAGCCAGTGCGGCCCACACCGCTGGCTCAATAGCCAAGGTCTTCTTTTCAACGTTTCTGAGTGCTTTGACACCAAGGCACCTTGTTACTGGGATTGCACCCCACGCAGAGACATGAGTTTGATATAAGAATATAACTTTCTTTGAATGATTTGCTGTGCACACTCACTCGCACCAGTTAATAAAAACTCCTGGATTATCGCCTTCCTAAGGGCTGTAGCACTCTGTGAGGAGGATGGCAACCACCAGAGAACCCACTTATCCTATCTAAAGTTTCTTCATGCCTCCTATCAGCCTTCTCCTTGTTATCGATGATTCTCTCCAGGAGGGTCTCAAGAGGCGAGTAAGAAGTCATGTTTGATTTTGAAAAGCCCTTCTCTAATGCTCCTGCAGAGGCTTCAGTAGTAGGGGAAAACATTTCAGTGTCCGGATATCTGAACTTTCCCTCATGTTCTGAGCCGCTATGTAATTAATGGACGAGGCTGGGTGCCACTTGTCTCATACTAGGATTGTAGACTTCTTCGGGCTAGTTAAAGAGGGTTTTATGCCCAGCTGGCCAATAGGGGGCCACTGATCAATGAGCTTTGACATCAGGTATCGGGTGGGTCTTACCCTGTATGGGGTCATGCTTGTGGTAAATCAGAATCAGGAGAAGTACAAATTGACATGATTTTCACAAGGTTTATTTCTAATTTGATTGAAAAAGACCCAGGGCTGATTATGAGCTTGGCGGAAAAAATAGCTGTAATTACCTTTACCACCATTGGTTCCAGTGGAATGACTGCCACATTACAAGTAGACAGGTGGGTGCACCACTCATTGACGTTAACGGTAATTCTGCCTGGCAAAATTACCCCTAGCATCCACTAACGAGTGGTAATTGTACCAAAATTTGGCAAAATTACTGCTACCTCCAAAGTGTTTGGTGAAATTAATGCCAGTGGAAATAGTGTCATGAAAGACTAAAATACACACGAAGCTGCACAACGGCCATCTTTAAAAACTCAATCCATTCAAAATCACCCATTTCCAGCACCCATCCAAGGGTGAAACACTTTGCAACATGTCTGTGGAAAAGGGAATGGAAAAAGTCCCAGAAATGTGGCTACGGAAGCCCAAATTTACTGAGGCAGAGTAGGTCGTGGCTTACCCTGACGAGCTATATGGTGGAGAACTGAAGAAGAAACTCAAACGAGAGTAGAGATCACTGTGCCGCACCAGCTGAAGATCCTTCCCCTTCCAAGAAACACTGCTACAGCAAACAATGTATGTGGTTGTCCGAGGGAACCGGGAGGATGGGGAGGAGACCCGGGCATATTCCATAACGGGCTGGGAGACAGAAGCCGGAGACCCCTAGATGGAGTGAAAGATACAGTACCCCAGCACAGGGTGGAACGAGCAGAAGTCCAAAGCAGGCTGAAAGACAGATACAGGAGACCCCTAGCAGGAGTGAGTAATACAATACCCCATGGGAGGGGTGAAAGGAGCAGAAACCTAAGAGGGTTGAAACCTCAGAGACCCCTAGACGAGATGAAAGATACAGTGCCCCAGGGAAGGTGAGAATAAGTGGAGCCCAAGGCAGGGTGTGAGAAACAAGGTCCCAAGCAGGGGAAGGAGAAGACGTTCCCCAAGAGGGTGAGGATAGAATACCCCAAGCCGGACCAAGAGGATCAATAACCCAAGAGGGGAACAGGTACATTTTGAACTGTATAACAAGGCACGTGGGCTGAGAGAGAGGCATTTGTGTGTGGAACTGTAACCAGCCACCATCAGGAAAAAAGGCAGAAGCAAGAGATATTTTGAACTGTATCTCCAGGCACAGGGTCTAGGATATACTGGAGAACACTTGCGTGGGGGTCAGAAACCAGCCACCTTTTCAACACTCTACCCGTCCTCTTCCCCAACCAATAATTCCCCCCTCTTTCCAATCTAATCCTACTTCCGCCCATGCGCTGTACCAATCCATGTTCCCCATTCCGCTGGTGCCTGATTGCCCCTACTCTTTAGATCAGTGGCGGCCACATACACACTCCTGGCCACTATCGTCCGGAGGGGGGCATCCCAGCCATCTTCCCTCTGACACCAAAGCTTGATGAGGGTGTCCCTCCCTCTCCTCCACCTCTCACCCCACTCTGTGGGGCCGTTCTGGCCCTCCTCACCACTCTACTCCTGCGGACTGGGGATCCCAAATCCCTAACCCCTCCTCCCATTCTGCTCCCTTATTTCCACCACGACTGGCGGACCCACCCTACCACTTTTCCTCCCACCCCTGATGTCACAGCCCACAGGCCTGTTGCCCCCCAGTATCATCCTCTTACCTACACCTACAGTGCCATTGGACCTCACGCCCGGGCCACACCTCCATTCAGCCCATTTACCCTTACTGTCCTCATGGTTATTCGTCTACTGCTAACTCAGCCCCTCTTTCCCACCCACCACCCACCTGCTTGCCCGCCCCGTGCCTGCATTGCATGCCACCACCGAAGCAAGAGTCCAGTCCTAGGACGCCCTTCAATGTGGCCTGTCCCTTCTCTCTCCTTGCCCCCCCACAGTAACATCTGCCACCACCTTTGCTAAGGGCCTCCACCTTACCCTACAAGTAAGCTGGTGGGCTTACTTCGAGCCTCTGGATTCACTGCGGCCTCAGACATCCCACCTTCTTTACACCATGACATCCCAGCCACCAGAAAATAATTTCTAATGCCCCACACATAATCCACTCCACCACCTCTCCTATTACACAATTCCAAGGCAACCTAACCTTACACTGAGCCACCTTACTTTTAGCCACTCAGTCAATAGCTCCTCCTATTCTAGCGATAATATGCTGGGGCAAGACCCTCCCCTAATGTAGCACTGTACCCTTGACCCTGAAGCAGCTCATTCTCACTACTTCCTGTTTCCCACCACACCCCCCGGGTAGTACTCTCACCCCCAAAGCGCCACAATCCTCTGTCTCACCTGCCAATCACTTGGTGTGGATGCCACTGTTGCGCTCCTTCCCCTTTCCCTGCCTCCTCACCGGCCCCCTGCGGCCAACTCAGTTCCTCCGCTGATGGCCTCCAGGAACTGCGGAATCCACCCACAACTGGCTGTACACGAGACAATCCCCTCCCCTAGATTCTCCGACGCCATCTACCCTTTGCCAATGGCCTACCGGCTCCTCTCGCCCAGCACCAGCTCCCTTCTTCCACTCCACCAGACTGCTCGTCACAATCTCCTCTCCGGCACACTATCTGGCACTGCCCACTCTGGCCCCCCTAGAGAACCAGTGGCCCCACTATGCCATATGGACGGGAGCCCATCACAGCATGGCAAAGGTTCTGGAACAACATGGGGCAGGTACAACCATCGACTGTTACTGAACTTTCACTTCCCCTCTTACAGGAACAGCTCACTGGCCGCAAGCCTTGTCCAAACCCACCCAGGGGAAACTCATCCCTTATTCCCCTCCAGGGCCCACCTTCCATGAAATGTTACTAGCTTCTCATGCCACTAGGTGCATCTCATGATCTCGTGCATGCATGCCCAGCACACCCTACTGTACCCATGCCACCATGAATGCTCTTTTGCCAGAAAAACGGGGGAGGGAGGGCTTCTCAGGAAATCACGGTTAATAAGGCTAAGTAGGGGCCTGTACCCTTTGACTCTTCCAAAGAGCCAAAAGCATACTTGAATCTTCTGGCAGCTACTATTCTACCAATCCTAATTGAGAACTAAACAATTGGCACCTCCTCTTGGCAAAATCATGAATAGTAATTTACAAGAATTCCTCACATCATAAACCCCTGAAACCTCAACTTGCTTTTAATTACAATGGCATATTAGGTTCACATAAACCCTAATAATCATTAGAAAATAGCTATTTAAAATTATTTCCGATAATAATAAATGTAATACAATCACTGTTAAAATATCATTGACAACAAAAATTTCACATTACAAAAAGCAATATGAATTAGACATTTGCAATGTAATAACTATGAGCAAAACTACCAAATTCGGATATTAAAGTACTTTAAAGTCAATACTCAATTGCTGGGTCCTGCCTCCAGAGTTGTGCTACACTAAAGTGTGTTAAACACTGCAATGTTTGCTTTCATCCCTCAATTTACTACAGGTAGTGTAGAGATATCATAATTTTATAACATTTTTGTTATGCTTGTTGTTATTAATAAAGTTCATATAATGTCAACAAAATGGCTTCAAGGTGCTGGTAAAGAATTTAGATCCCATGCTGACATCGACAATTATCATGAGATCCCATCATTCATTTTCTTGAAACTGGAGTGAATCACAGTACTTTATGAAGTAATTAAAACATAGAACATGCACTGGCAAAGGCAATAGATCCTGCTTTGTACATATATAGTATGTTTTCATTTTCAACCTGAGGGACAGCAGGTTTCACAAACGAATGACTCACACCCGAAACGCTTGGAATAGCAGACCTGTTGGCATTGTCAATACTTGTTTGTGTTCCTAGCCTGACAAGCTTTCATTTTTCACCCATCTCTACATAAGCATGTCTGGGAGTGGTACACAGTTCTTGAATGAATACAGGTAGGTTTATTAAGGACCCTTAATGCTTACAGCATTCTACATGAGGAATAAACCCCCGTCCAAGTAAAGGGTCCTGAAAATGAGCTATGAGGGCCCAGGTCAGTTGTACCATATAATAATGCTTGGTAGAATGATTCTATGGCAGGGCACACGTATTGTAACTGGTGCACTGTGGCCATAACCGGCGTCCGGTTTACTCGGAAGAGCAAGGGAGTGCAGGGCGCTTTCAAGGCGCAGTTTGGGAAAGTCAGAATTCCCTCTACGGATAGAGTTGCGCCGTCGACAACGCTACCGGTAATGATTCACAGGTATAGGGGCATGTGGCAAGTAAGCGCATACCAGCAGATGAAGGACCCTACCTCGTTGTGCTCGGCCGCGCACCTGGCATGAGAGTAACATTGTTGGTTCTCGCCAGTGCATAGTACTGGTTTGCTGCAGGTGGGTGACGGTTGACACTTGTCTCAGGAGGATGTTTTAGGGTGGGCCTTTTGTATAGAGATAATTCTGACATACGTGTATCTTTTCACTAAACCGCCATCCCTACTTTAACACTCCCACACAGCCCCACCCCAGAATTCTGGAACAAGAGACAAGCTGTTTGATTAAAACTCAAATGTATTTAAATAAAACAAATTGAAGATGGTCGTCTTACTTTATGCAAAGGAAGTCACCACAAAACATCGGTTCCATGTCATTTTGATGCCAGTAATGTACCTCGAAATAATTACTTCAATATTGCACTTCAATTTTTGTTAAATTGGGAGGTCCCCCACAACCCCATTCCCCAACACTACTACCCTTACCCCAAGTGCCCTATCCCCTTTTTCCCCTTTACCCCAACCCCTTGTATATTTGTGAAGTATTTGCGAAGTAATTACATCAAAGTAAATTACATATGTTCAATAAATCACTTTGACTACAGCAAATGGATCCAGTGATATATATGAATACAGTGGTCATTATTTGTATTGTGACAGGTGTCAATATGAGTTTTCAGAAATAGTTGAAACACTTGTGTATAAGAGCGTTATAAATGCCATATCATATCATATCATGATGTCCTGCCGTACAATACGTCCTTCTACAATTCCTCACGTCTATCATGAGGTGCCCTGTCATCACCTGCATCTTCGTCATCCTCTGAGTCAGGGCCTGCAACGTCCTCATCTGGAGGAATGGGTATATTCTGCCAGCATCACATGTTGTGCAGCATAGCGCAAGTGACAACAATCATACTCACCTTTGCACAAGTGTACATTACTGCCCCATCCGTCTGGTGGAGGCACCTGAACCTTCCCTTTAGTAGTCCAAACGTGCGTTCTATTCATGTCCTGGTTCTCTTGTGTGCCTCATTGTAGGCTGTCTCCTGCGATGTCCCAGGGTTCCTCACTGGAGGCAACAACCATGGTAGCAGCAGATAGGCTGTGTCACCTACAGCAGGCAGGAAGGTGAGTGCTCAACATTACTATATTGCTTCTTAATGATCATTACATTCACTATTATGCTGGTGGGCTTTGTGTGCTCATATGTTATGCTATGTTATGTTGATTTATATGTGTATGTAGGTACTACACCGGGGTGAAGGGGTTGTAGCACTGGCATAACTGGGGCCCCTGCAGCCACCGCGATGCGGGGATGCCCATGGACCCCAGAAGTCTCACATTGTCACTGCAAACAAAAAATGAAAAAGGCGCAAGCTTGCAAAGGTCCTACAGGCTCCCTTTTCATTTTTTTGCTAGGCAGCGCGGAGTGCAAGACTTTCTTTCCCTTGTCGGGACAATCTCTCTGTGGGTGGTTGCTTAGCAACCAAGAGACCGGCAATCCCGAGAAGCAGTGAACTGTGAACTGGAGTCAGACCAGAAGCAGCAGTGCTGAATGAAGTTCTGCTAGAGACTGCAACAGAGGTAACATGAACAAGTGCTTGAATGTGTACGTGTTTGTGAGATATGATTTGGCACCAGAGTAAGGCACTCAGAAGCCAGTGCTCACCCCCACAGCAAGAGAGTAAGGCAGTGGTGCAAATGGAGATAATTTAAAGGGGAATCCCACAAGGGCCAGGAGGGGGCAGAGTTTGCATTAGAGCTATGCTCAAAGTAAATGTTCTAAATAATAGTTTGAAAATGGGGCAATTTCTTTCATGCTTCTTCTTACCAAACTCCACACTGTACATCAATTCCACTTTAGATCACATCCATGGTAGTGGTGCACCCGAAATACTGTTGGTAATACAGTGATTTTTAGTACATTAAGGGATCCATAGACCCGCTTTAGAGTAGGTCACCAGAGTAGCTCAGCCGGTTGAGAGACCGTTGCTGAGTTGTTATACATTAAAAACTGGTTGTTAATCGTATGACTTTTTGCATTCTTTATAAAAAAAAACAAGTGCTATAAAATGTGCTTGGCCAGGGCCTGGATTGGGCTGGTCGCTTGCTTATATTTAGGGTGGAAGTGGACGTATTTCTGCCTCTGTAGTGAAAATCAAAATTTGGCACACATGAACACAAATTTTAGTTTCCTAATGACTACTGTCAACACAACAGAAGCATTTATTTGTGATAAAGCAGTTTGTCAAGCATATAACATCTTTAAAAATGTAACCTGTAATAAAACACAAAGGCAGGGGCACCCAAATTACAGGGTGTTTTTGTGGTAGTCCGGCAAAAAAAGAAACACATTTCAAAGAAAACTAGTGAATGCAAGTTTAAGCAGGAATTTTGAGTTTGGAAATTACATTTCTTTTTCCTAAGAAAGTGTAAAATGCGCATTTGGAAAACAATAGTTTTCCCAGCACGTAGAACGCCTGCTTTTAACGGTGATTGTGATTGCCCATTGATTCCTGTGGTGCCGCTTTCAGGCCAGAATAAAGTACTGAGTACCAGCAAACGTGCGAGTGATGGCAGGGGCAATGATGAAAGTGCGGATTAGATCACTGAGACCCCAGCTTTCCTCTGCGAAGCTGGGGGCTCGGTAAAGCCTTGTCAGTCCAGGCCGGATCTGAGACCCGGCCAGACATCCGATGCCAGATCTCGGACCCGCCAAGAGCCGGCCCATTGACCAGCGCTGGAGTTAGGTTGGGACTGACACTGCCAGGGAGTCATGTTACACAAAACTCGATATTCGGGCTCCCTTACACTCTTTTATACTTGTGACAAATGTTTACACCCCTCCAATAAAAACAAATTCACCAGTCGCCACTGGTGGCTAGTACATGTGGGTGCCAGAGGCCAGTCACTGCCCCTTTGTTTTTACACTTGGTGAAAGATTTAAGGTTTGATTAAAAAACATACATCTTTCACCTAGCGCAGTGTGCACCTGCCCTTGCAGCAGCATGGTCATCATGGACATTGCACACAAATGGTGGTCCAGGCCGGACCAGTGTGTGACGCTTCCCGTGCTTTGTTGAGGTGCATCGGGTGGGGAGGGCCCCACCAGAATGGCTCACAGGGGGTCCCCAAATGTCGTGTTACGCCACTGGGATGTAGTGGTGTGAGTGGCCACAGGCAGGAGACTGCAGTATGTTCTCAGGCGTCTCTGTGGCCAGCGTTAGTTGGTTATATGAGGCATGGCCTATTTAGTGCTACATGGTTAATGGATTATGGGATTTGTGTTTTCCTCACACATTATCTCATGGCTGTCTCCATGTGTGCCTCTCTTCTAGATCATCATCAGATGGTATACTCACCCAAGAGCCAGATACTCTGTTCTCGCAGTGTGTCCATGAATGCAGGGAGGGTGGTGTTCTTCAGGACCATGGCATCATCTGTGGAACCTGAGAAACATGCAAAGCAGTGACAGATGGTAAGATCCACATCACAGTTCATCTGAATGGTCATGGAATGGTATTGTTTAAGATTCCGGTATGCAGGCGCCACTGCCTGGGGAGGCACAATTGCCACATGTGTGCAGTTGAGTACTGCAATGACATTGGGGAAATGGGTAGTGGCCCACAATCTTGCCTTTGCTGCATGCACCTACGCCTGGGTTGTGGGCAACGAGATGTGTCGATTGGCATGCCTCAGGAGCGCATCCAACACTTACCCCAGCACTATTGTGAATGTTGGCTGGGACATGCCATGCAGCATCCCCATAGTCTGCAGAAATGCACCTGTGGCACAGCAGTGGAGGACAGACACCAGCTTATGCAGTAGCGGGATTGCAGTTCTGATGTGTATGGCGCTCTGGAGATCTGCTTCTGTGAAGGTCAGCAGCTCACCTATGATGTTCCTGTCCAAGCGATACAGCAAGATCAATTGTGCATCAGTCAGAGCCCAGGGGGACGGGTGGACATGTGGTATGGCATCCGCAATACATATCTCCTCCCGCTTTGTGCCTCCTGTATCCTTCCACGTTTTGACCCTGCGTGCTGCTGGAGCTTAATGAACAGCAGCAGCTTCTGGATGCCGTAATTCAACTCTGGTTGTAGCTGCGTGTTGCTTGCAAGAGTGTTTGGTGAGGGCATGAGCCTTAACTACAGTGTAGGAGGCTATCATTTGCACCTGTGCTTGATTCCCATAATCTGGATGCGTGTACCTCTGCTTTTTGGGTGGAGGTAACTGCACTGCATCTTTGAAGGAATTACTGCCTGTTTTGGTGGTAATTCTGTGGTATTTCACCTTGAATTTCGGTGAAGTTACTGTTGCTTTTTGTGGCAAAAAAATAGCAGCAATTCCGCTGGCGCTAATTCTGCCAGCGGAATTAGCACTGTCAGAATTACTTCTGGTTTTCCTGGAGGTAATTACGCCTGCGTTTCTCCCGCCAGCGGAATTAGCACTGTCAGAATTACTTCTGGTTTTCCTGGAGGTAATTACGCCTGCGTTTCTCCCGCCAGCGGAATTAGCACTGTCAGAATTACTTCTGGTTTTCCTGGAGGTAATTACGCCTGCGTTTCTCCCGCCAGCGGAATTAGCACTGTCAGAATTACTTCTGGTTTTCTTGGAGGTAATTACGCCTGCGTTTCTTCCGCCAGCAGAATTAGCGCCAGAGGAATTGCTGCTATTTTTCTTTTTTTGTAATTTGGCAGTGCAGTAAAAGTGGCGGTAATGCAATTACTGCCACCTTTTTACTGCACCGCTAAACTCATAATGAGCGGCCTAATCTTTCCCTAACTCTGTGATACTAAGCCATACTCTATACAAAGGAAAGGGAAATGGGTGCTCGCCATTGTGTCAAGACTGAAAACATAAATGAAATCCTCTGTAAGAAATCCAATTCTCATTTACTTTCCCTTCCTAGTGCTCAAAAGAAAATATAAAACAACCAGGAATGCTTTGGGGCCTTGCCTAAGGGATAGGGGTGGCTGCTCGCTTCTGACCCCCACTCTTGTGTATCTTTACCATCAGCCTTTGCCTATGTTCGCAGTCCAAAACATAGAGTTTGTGCACAGCTCGAGTCGAGTGCCGTCCCAGAGTTTCATTCGGATCTCTATGGTTCTCCTGCAAACTGAGTTTCTCACAGTCTTTCTTCTGCTTCGCGCCCACACCCATTCAAGGCCCTTTCAGTCTATTTTCCCCCAATCTGGAACTCCTCTCCTTCTCACTCTCAACCCTGGGGTCCCTTCCTTCTTTCCTCACTCTGGGGTTTCGCTCTTTCTCTCTCCCCACTCTCGAGGTTTCCTGTTCTCTGTCAACACTTGGACTAGTCTCAGTCTCTCTCCCCACTCTGCGGATTCTTGATATTCTCTCCATTCCGGGGCTTGTCTCAGTCTTTCTCCTCGGTTGTTTCCCCACACCTGGGCTTGTCTCTGCCGTTCTCCCCACTTTGGGGTTTCTCGGTTTTCTCCCAGCTCCAGGGTTTGTTTCTGACTTTGTCTCCATTCTGGGCCTTTTAGTTTTTTTCCCCCTTACCAGGGTTTCTTCTGGTTTGTCTCCCCACTCTGGGTCATCCTTTGTCAGCCCCCACACTGGGGTGTTCTCAGTCTCTCGCCACTCTAGGGCGGCTTTCCTTCATACACCCCTCTTTGGGGGTTTCCCACTCTCTCTCCCACTTGGGACTCATCTCCGTCACACTTCTATTCTTTCTCCACTCTGGGTACTTTTCCATCTTTCTCCCCACTCTGACTTCTACCCTTTTCTCTCCATTCTGGGGCTTTTCTCCTTCTTTCTCCCCTATCTAGGGCTCCTTCCTCTAGTCTTGCTGCCAAGCTCATATTCCTTGGAAGCCACCTTGCATCTGTATCTGATGAGCAGTGCTCCTTGCAAGGGCTATGTAGGCTGGCTCTCCCTCGTATCACGAGGAGCCGCTTACGGGTCTCAACTTGACTCCACAGCAGTGGGCATCTCACCCTCCTTTCCATTTATTTACTCAGTGTGGGAGCTTGTGGGCCGTTCCTCCTCCAGGGTCTGCCTTGATCCGCTGAAACTCACTTCTCACTCGAGCTTCCACACCCCAAGGCTTCAGTTTCTCCCCTGCCAGGCTGAATGCGCTCTCATAGTGCAGGCCCCTGGATGCGACACCACGTCTGGTGTTCTGTCTCTCTGAGCATCTCCCTTATCAATGTGCACTGCAGTGTACCTAAAATCGGTGTGCTGCGTCGCTACTTCTTCCTGATTGGTTCCTTGTCTGCCGCGACTTGAGGAAGCTGGCTTTTTCGTCATTCTGATGTTTTCCATGTAGAAGATCAAATGAAGTCTGGGTCAAAAGCAGAACCAGCCATTTAGTTCCTGCATAGCCCATAAAGGTGTTAGTCTCTGAAGGGGAGGGATGGTGATTGAAGTCTCTGCATGGGGATCCCTGTTCCCTAAGGGGGGTCACATCCAGAGGGATTACGCTTACCCTGTCTGTTAGGAGGTGTTACCTCTCTAGTCCCAAAAGGGCCTGGCTCCCCCTTGGTCAGAGGTGATAAACTCCTTGATTCTTTAAGCATCACCACTAACAGTTTAACACATTGGGAATTATATTGTTAGCAGCACCCTGGAATGTAAACGAATCACCCTTAAAATATTGACCTGGATTATTTGAGCAACACTCAGATATACTTTAAAATCAGAGGAAACGATAAAGCACATTGTTTTGCATTGTACGTCCTTTAGGGAGGCGAGGTGACGGTGCATCGACCCTGTCTGAAATGTTCTGGGTTAGGTTGATGTGGGGTAACACGGTAAAATTGATTTTGGCTTTGTATGCTTTCTTATATGTATTTTTAAAGAAATTAGATGCATTTTAATATGTAAATCTTGTAAAGCTTATTTCTGTAGGCTATAACACAATAAAACAAATAAAATATATATATATACTTTCAAAGCAACTTGGCATTTACTGGCAAATTCCTAGTAGCTGATTCTTGTTTCACTTTATGGCAATTCCATTTGCATTTCACTAACATAAATTTGCCAAGTGATGTGATGTGTGCATTTTTCATGCCACAATATTGACGCTGATGCACTTTCTATTCAAGTGTGATTTATGAATGGCATTTCTTTCCAGTGTGGCACAAGCACATTGCATCAAGTACTACTTCAGCCATGTGGCCAAAATATGTATTTGTTGATCTTGCATTATGCATACAGTGTTTGTATCAGGAAGACCCACAAAGAATTCCTGATGGATACACACATGATTTGTTGTAGTTTCCAGGTTTTGAAATTGCTGGGAAGTGGGATCTATTTAGCTCCTTCTTTCAGCCTACCCTGGTTTGCTGATTGGAAGAGCCACCAGGCGCTACTTGGGATTCGACAGGCCAACATGAGCCATATAAACATATCTACGTAACATTAACTATGTGTTTTTAGGGATAAGTGGAAAGAAGTATTTCGACACATCTTGAAGACATTTGATAATATTTGATCTTATATAATGGACCACAGCTTGTACGTTGCATTTAATATGGAAGTTAGGACTGCACCATGCTATGTACCAGCCACTTGTCCCCTAGATTATCATGCCTATTGGATGATGCCCAATACCCAGAAGCTGCTTTTATCTCCTGCTCATCACATTTCCATCCCTGGCTCCCTTCGGGAACTAGCAAAATTAAATCACCTTGATGGCAGAAGAGTGCTTTAGAATTCTTACTTATCATAACATTGAAGAACTAGCTGTCAATCCTGCAGATTATTTTTAAATTTTCCTTCAAAAGTGTGCTTTAACACACACCATTTTGACAGATTATTATAGATATATTATTGGGTCCTGTTGCAAATCCAGGCAATTGATCCCTTCTCCCCAAGAGGAAGCCACCCCCTATGAGTCTAGAGAGTTGAGCCCACTTCTCTTAACACACCCCAGGGGACAGAGCAAGCAGCATCGTATTCCCGGTGGCTCCACCTTCAAGTACAAGGAATCCCCAGAAAGGGTTTTAATTCCACTTCCCTCAAATACAGACTCCCATTTGTTTGTTGGCTATATAGGGATTGAGGAAATCAATTGTGTGCAAAGACATTTTGAAGTGGCTGGTTTGGTCTCAGATCCTTTGATGTTCCCAATGTGATGTGAACCACAAAATCAACAGGCTGCCCAATACCGATCACCTGAGCTGCAAAGAGGACTGACGAGCAGCACGTGAGAAAGAGACTCTTCTCTGGAGAGGGTTGACAAGGGAGGAAGTCCTGCGGAGACTGACACAGATGGAGGAAGTCCCAAAGAGCCAGCATCAGGCGAATGCAGTTGTGTGGAGCCAGTCACAACATGAGACGTCCTCCTGGAAGGAGGCTCTCAGACATGGATGGTCAATGATGTGGAAGAGCAGAGAAGGCAGCAGAACACTGCTCTCTCCAACGTGGTCCGGAGCAGGAACCATTCGGCCATTGGAGAGGAGAAACCTCAACCACGACAAGCGTCAGGAAACCGTACAGGAGCGACTGAGAGAAACTGGTCCGACAAAATGAAGAGGAACTCAATCGAGAGCACAGATCACAGTGCCTCACCAGCCGAGGAGACTTCCCCTCCCAAGAAATGTCGCTACAGCAAACAAGGTACACGGTTGTCCCAGGGAACCGAGAGGATGGCAAGGGGACCCGGCCATATTCCAAAGCGGGATGTGAGACAGAAACCAGAGACCCCTATACAGGGTGAAAGCTCCAGTACACCAGGGTGGGGTGGAATGAGTAGAAGTCCAACGTGGGCTGCAAGAAAGAAACATGAGACCCCTAGCAGTAGTGAGAAATACAATACCCCAAAGAGGGATGAAAGGAGCAGAAACCCAAGAGGGCTGAAACTTAAGAGACCCCTAGATGAGGTGAAAGATACAGTGCCCCATAGCGGGTGAGACTAAGAGGAGCCCAAGGCGGGGTGTGAGAAACAAGGTCCCAAGCAGGTAAGGGAGAAGACACTCCCCAACATGGTGAGAAGGAAAGAATACCCAAAGCCAGGGAGAGAGGATCAATATCTCAAGAGGGGAACAGAGAAATGTTGAACTGTACAAACAGGCACATGGCCGGAGAGAGAGACATTGGTGTGGGGAAATGAAATCAACCACCATCAGGAAAAAGGGCAGAATCTAGAGACATTTTGAACTGTAACACCAGGTACAGGGCCTCGGAGAAACCAGGTGGACCCTTGCGTGCGGGTCAGAAACCAGACACCTCTTCAACACTCTCCCCATCCTTCCCCCCAGCAAATAATGTTCTCCTCCTCTTTCCAATCCATCACAGACCTCTAAACTCCTACTTCCGCCTATTCATTGTACCAATCCCTGCTCCCCATTCTGCTGCTCCCTGATGGGTCCTACTCTTTACATCGGGGGAGGCCACTCCCACGCTCCGGCCCACAATCCCCATGGGGGGGGCATCCCAGTCACCTTCCCTATTTATTGTTGGGTGCTGTCCAAGCCCACACTTAAAAATAAGCAGTACAATATTTGGCATAGGTTTGCTTTAGTGGAATACTTTGGGGGTCCTCTTATGGAGACAGTTGTCAGAAGATGGAGGTGTGGAGGAAGCCCCAGTGCAGAATGAACAATGGCAGGATCAATTTGTATCATTTGTTTACATGTCTCTCAGCAAGTAGATAAGGTCCTAAATCAGAAACTCTCTGCTTTATCTCAGACTTTGCAGTCTTCTGTTTCTCAAGCCCCGGCTAACAGGATTTCCAGCATGTCCCAAGCTAGCCAGTCTTCTGGGGCACAGGAGTATGATAGGAAGTCGGGATCTGGTTCCAGGGCAACACCCGGAACAAGAGACTCCCGTGGTAGATATCCTTTGCTCAGTGATACCACAGCAGGGATTGCACTAGGCCTATCCATATTTGAATTGCAGCAAGGAATCACAAGACTCTCTGGCTCAGAGGAGGTTCAGAAACAGGTAATGAGGGCTGGGATTGAGGGTCTAGACCCAGGGTCTCCAGCCCGTCGATCGCAAGCCAGTAGTAGCTCACCTGGTGCTTCCCAGTTGCTCCCTTACCTGTGTTATGTTAAACAAAGTTCGTACCATGCACGTTCACCCAAGGGCATCTTGGCACTAGGAAACACACAGCCGAGCTAGAACACAACAGTAGCCTAAAACAAAAGTGACTTCAGTAAGCGCCTAAATTTGAGATGCTTCTGAGTACACCTAATAGCGAGAGATAGGTTGTTCCACAATTTACCTGCGGAAATTGAGAAAGCACGGCCCCCGACCCTAAATAGGTGGAATTTAGGGAGTGAGACTAGGCAGGCATTACCAGAATGAAGAGGCCACCTGGGAATATAGGGAACACATTTTGTTTTAAGGTAATCGGCCCCCTGGCAATAGTACGCCCGGTGGACAAGACAAAGAGATTTAAATTCAATCCACTTGCCCACAGGGAGCCATTGGAGTGAACAGAATGAAGGAGTAATATGAGATCCATATGGAGTATTAGTGACCACCCGGGCAGCAAGATTTTGCAAGTGCTGCAGCCGGCGAATATGGCCAATAGGATGAACTAAGAACAAGGCATTTGAATAGTCAATATGACTTACAACTAACAATGCAACTACCAGGGGTCGCAGATGATTGGGCAGAAATGGCAATACCTTACAAAGCACTTTAAGAAAGAAATTGCCCATGTTACAGACCACTCTCACCTGAGAGACCATTGAGAGTGACGAAGAGAGATAGACACCCAACATCTTTACCACCGTCACTGACACAGGAAAATCACCCAGAAAAGAAGGCCAGAAACAAGGAATCAATAGACTGGGATTTGGGTGAGAACCAAACACCATAATCTCTGGCTCCCCTCTCCCCCAAGCACTCACACAAGCACGCTGACACCTCAGCATGGTTAAGATCTAAGCAAACCAGAATCTGGGTGTCACCGGCATAGGAGTAACACCGGAATTGGTATGAGCGGATGAGACAGACAAGAGGCTGAACATAGATGTTAAATAGCGTAAGGGAAAAAGGCAGAGCCTTGGTGAACACCACAAGAAAGCGCATGAGAAGAAGGAGAAAAACAGGGAAGAGAAAGTGATTAGCTCCTATCAGTCACGAATGATCTAAACCATGCCAGAACGGATCCAGAGAGACCCGCCGAGGCCAGGTGGGATAGCAGGATAGAGTGATCGACAGTGTCAAAAGCAGCAGAGAGGTCTAACAATAGCAAGACTCCCACTCCACCCCGGTTGACCAGCCTGGCCACATCATCCACTACGGACACCAGGACACACTCTGTGCCACACCCTGGCTTAAGACTTAGCTGACTAACAACAATAGACACTGTTTCTATAGAGGATTTAGGAAATTGAGAGCATGCATAAGAGGCGGTGGCCACTACCTCAGATGGAAATATGTTGATAGTAGCCTGACTGCACATATGAATATTAAGTATGTCCACGATTTTTGTAACAAAACATATCAGAGAGCGAGTCAGAAAGAGTTTGAGTGGGTAGCACTCTGGGCGTGGAGTGCGTAATAGAAGAAAGGGTTTTGACCACTGACTGATTCAGGGCCTTCTCAATCTTATGAGTAAAGAAACCCTGCGTTGCATCCTGGATAGCTATATGATAGTCCTTGGTGATCTGCCGGAAAACCATCTTCTCTTTGAGCCCACAACAGAGGTGCCACTTATGTTCAGTTTGCCTACATTTCAGGCGCACTGCTTTAAGCTCATCTGAAAACCATGGCTCTTAGGGACGTCTCCGAGGTCTAAAAAGTTTCAAGGGGGCGGCTTGATCTCGCCACACAGCTTAATGTCTGAGATAAGAAAGACAGGTAGACCATGGGAGCACTTTTACTCCTGTCATTAATCAGGGACAACATCAAGTTGCAATCTAAAGGGCGCCAGTTACACCTCAAAATCGCAGAAGGATGAGGATTAGATAGTGGTTACGGAAACTGCACCGGAAATGGACATGAGCAGTGATCAGATCAGAGAACTTGCCTAAAAGAGGAAACAAGGATCTGAAATTCTCCTGAGAAAATGAGATCCAGAATACTACCTAACACGTGAGTCATCTCCTGAGCAAGCTGGTTGAGACCCAGTTCGAGTAGTGACTCAAAGAGCTGCGCCAACACCAAAACCTACAGAGGATTGAATCTACTGTTAAAATCTCATAGCACCACTAGGTTAGCCAACTTCACTTGTAGAGACGCCGCAAGATCCAAGAAAGGATTTAAAAAACTCAAATAGGAGTCAGGGTGACGATACACAATAAGAACATGACAGGAAAGTGAAGCAGATACAATAAGCTGCACAAAAAGAGCTTCCATTTTCAGACTGTGAGGTAAAGGGGTAGTAGAACATAAAAGAGTGGTTTAAAAATAATTGCAACACCCCCACCAGGGGGGCGCGCATCCCGATCAAGGTGAATAATACTATACTCATCCGGGAGCGCCTGTGTCAGCGCAGGCGTAGATATATCTATGCGCCACGTCTCTGTCAGCCATGCAACATCCGGAGAGTATTCACACAGAAACTCAGGGACAAGAGAACGCGCATTTATTAAAAAGGAACCAAGCGCGGAACTCCCATCAATCTCATGAACTGAGCTTATGGGGGCGACTTTAAGAAAAGTCTTATGAAACACAGCACCTGACGGAGCAAGGTCCAAGATTGCATTCCGTGTAAGCTTCCGGACAGCAGGAGGAGCCAGCACGCCGGGCCGTCCTTAGCCCGGAAGTGAAATAGGCACCAGTGCTGCACACATCTGCTGCGCTTCCTGGTCTGCAGCTGAATAACACATAGTATTCGCAGGATTTGTGGGGTGCATTCTCGCTAGACCTGTTTGCCTCGCATCTGAACACCCAGTTGCCAGACTCTTTCAGCTGAAGACCAGATCCTTTTGCCAGGGTGATGGGTGCATTCTATGACAAGACTGGAGGCGAGCATTATGCTTCATCTTCCTTTATTTCTACTCTTCAGCAGTTCAACAAACATATATAAAACCATGAAAAGTACACAACAAACTTTTCCATTTTTTTTTTTATTTTTTAACTACAACCCCCATGAGTCTCTGTAGTCCATGCTCATTCCACCAGTCATGAGCTCCTTCCTGTGCTTAGACTCCTCCTCTTCTTTTACTGCTCTTCAAGCAGATAAGTACCTTTTCTCCACTCTCTGTATGACTGGGATAAATTGCCTGTGTTGGAGTGGGAGATTAGGGTCAAATAAGTTGAGGCACGGCTGGTGTGTGTAGGAGATTGTTGTTTGATACAAAAAAAAAAAAAAAAAAAGAAGGCATATATAAGGGGAGAAATGTAATGGTTTATTGACAGCACGCATAGGCGAGTTTAATTCGATGTGCGCTCGCGTACACGCGGGCAGCCGGAACAGAGATTCATTTTAGGCGACAGGCGGCAGAAGCCGGTTCGCGAGGCTGACGGCCCCGTGTCGCATACCCGGCACCGCAGGGGTTCAGTCAGGCCTCGCGAACTTCGCGGCTGAGGCCGCTGGACACTCGCGAGCGGCCCCCACCCTCGGGTGGGAGGAGCGGTGCTCGCGAGTCTTACGAGACTGCCAGACGGCTCTCGCAGCGGTAGCCCCCACCCGCGGGTGGGCGGAGCTACCGCGAGAGGAGCACGGGGAGCAAAGCTCCCTTATCAGCCCCCACCCGCGGGTGGGAGGAGTCTACCGAGGAAGTGTCGCGCAGTATAATCTGCGACGGCGTCAGACTACGCGCCGACACAGCGTTTAAGACGCCGCATGTTTTGATGAGATTCCCCCGAGCAGGGAAGCGCCCAGGCCTTAGCGATCGGATCGCTCGGAAGCTCCGTGTCTAAGAAGTACAACACACGGCAGCCCACGTGTTTTGTATAAAAAAAAAAAATATAACTATACTGCTCCTAGCAGAGGACCGGCGCAACTGAGGAGAGAATAACTCTCAGGAGCCACTAAGCTGTGGACAAGCAAGGTGCAGCCACTGAAAAAAAAAAAAAAGTAAGATAAGAGAATACAAGTAGGTGATCCTACTGTCTCTATACCATCAGGAGGGAGCAGTGGGCGTGCTAGGACACCTGATCCAGGTAATTTGGCACACAGCACTGTTTCAAAATGTCAGAATTTGAGTGGAGTGAGGAGGAGCAGTCACATGACCTCGCTGCCAGCTTCAAGAAAGTGCTAGGGAGCTCCCTCATTGATGCAGTGGCAGAGGGCGTTAGGCCCCTTCAAGAAAGGCTGGAGACGCTGGAAGCTATGCTTTCGCAGCCTGAGGACAGCACCACAGACCGCAAGTGCACGCCCACAGATCCCTTGATAGAGGGACACAAGGGGAGTAAGTTAGCCCTCAAGAGGAAAGCCTCTGTCGACCCCCGGGGCTCTTGGGACGGGACAGAAGATGAGGCCCCAGAGGTGCCTGATGCGTTCGCGAAGCTGAAAGAAGCATATCTGCGACGACAGGCGGTGCCAGACCTCATGACCCCCTCTCCAGGGGAGGACAATGCAGGAGATGACCCAGGCTCGGAAGATGAGCAGGGAGATGATCAGACCTCACAAGGAGACGAGGAGACCGAGGAGGACTGGGTCAAGCCCAGTGGGGGCAAGAGAGCTCGAAAAGAGAAACACATGACTGATGCCCAAGAGGATATGTTTGACCCGGACAGCATTAGGAATCCAAGGTCCACCGAGTGGCAGCCATCCCCCCGAGTAGCTCAGTACATGACGGCTAGACTGCGCAAGCCATTGGACAAGGAAGTGAGACAACGGCTGCGTGCAGAGTGTCCGCGACCAGATCTCCCGGGCAAAGTAGCAGAGGCCCCCGAACTCGACCCGAAAATGCTGACCTTCGTGTCAAA
Organism: Ambystoma mexicanum; assembly: GCF_040938575.1. Classification (NCBI taxonomy): domain Eukaryota; kingdom Metazoa; phylum Chordata; class Amphibia; order Caudata; family Ambystomatidae; genus Ambystoma; species Ambystoma mexicanum. The sequence goes on along the minus strand of NC_090921.1, from coordinate 227,352,765 downwards.
AACGAATAAGGATCCCCGCAAGGGTATCGATAGGTCCTGGAAAAGCTGCCAGGAGAAGATCTTAGACCTGTCAGGGCCACTGGCAAAGATCATGGACCTCGCAGAGAGGTCCAAGGACACTGGTGAAGCAGTGGACCCGGAGGCTCTCGCGGGATGGGCGCAGAGAGCGGTCTGTCTGCTCGGAAACGCAAATTGCGCCATAGCCTCAGAGAGGAGAAAGGGTCTATTACTCAAGATAGATTCGAAGCTCAGCGATCTATCATCGTATGAAGCGGGAGAAGGGGCCCAAGGTCTTCTATTCGGAAAGACCTTTGGGAAGGAGATGGGCCGGTTCGTCGGAACATACGCCTCCCTGGAGAAAGCCCAAGCATCGATCCGCAAAATTTTTCCGAGTAGAGTTTTTGGAGGGACCGGCCGCGGTCGGGGTCGTGCAGCCGGTCGCAGCCAAGGAGGGAGAAGACCCCATAATCCCAGAGCACAATACTGGGAGAACAAGGGCCAGGATACATTCTTCCCGTCCAGAGGAAGATTCCCGAGAGGTCGCAGATCCAGGGGAGCAGGCCGAGGCCAAGGATTTACGCCAGGTGAGAGCGATTCAGTATCCTCCAGTAGGTGGGAGGACGCGCATGTTTTTAGAAAGTTGGCGCATGATTTCAAGCGATTCCTGGATATTGCAGACCGTCAGAGGACTGCAGCTAGATTTTATAGAAACCCCAATTCAGCGGTACAGGCCACAGGGCCAGAGACTGGCGCAAGCAGCACAAGCATGGCTAGACGGCGAGATCGCGCAGCTAGCGCTCAAGCAGGCGATAGAGAGATGCGCGACGGAGCCCAAATTCGTGAGCAATATGTTCCTGGTGCACAGGAAAGAAAAGGTGCGTCCAGTTATAAATCTCAAGGAGCTGAACGGATGGATCGTATACCGCCACTTCAAGATGGAGGGCATACATCAGCTCAGAGACTCCCTAAGGGAAGGAGACTGGCTGACGCGTTTAGATCTGAAGGATGCGTATCTCACGGTTCCGGTACTCGAGGAGTACAGACCCTACCTAGCTTTCCGCTGGCACAAACAGTTCTGGCAATTCAAGACGATGCCATTCGGGCTGGCTTCGGCTCCCTGGGCATTTACAAAGCTAATGAAACCCGTAGCAGCGGCAATCGGAGAAAAGGGCGTCAGACTGATCATCTATCTAGACGACCTTCTGCTGCTAGCAGAAAATCGGGAAGTGCTAATATACCAAACGAGATGGGTACAAGACCTTCTGATATCGCTAGGATTTCTAGTGAACATAGAGAAATCAGATACCATACCAGCGCAGAGGTTAGACTTCCTAGGGTTTGTGCTAGACACAAAGAAAGCGACCCTAGAGCTACCAGCGCGAAAGATGAAAGATATAAAGAGGGAGATCAGAGTATGCCTAGAGAAAAGACTAATATCCCTCAGGACATTGGCGAGGATAGTTGGGCTGTTAGCAGCATCCATTCAGGCCATATTCCCTGGGCCTCTACACTACCGAGCACTACAGAGGTTGAAGATAAAACATCTTCAACAGGGTCTGAAGTATCACCAACAGGTACCCCTAGATCAGGACTCCATTACAGAGCTAGAGTGGTGGTTAAAGAATATGGACGCCTGGAATGGGCGTGCCATATTCGGAGACAAGCCGGATCTGATTATAGAATCAGACGCCAGCCGGCAGGGCTGGGGAGCCAGATGCGGGAACCTACAGACCGGAGGCAAGTGGAGCGAAGAGGAGCTCCAGCTGCACATAAACTGTCTAGAACTCCTGGCGGGATCGTTCGCGATCAAGGCCTTCACAAGAGGGAGAGTGAAGTCTTGTGTGCTGCTGAAGATGGACAACATCTCGGCGGTAAGGTACATAAACCACTTAGGTGGCACGAGGTCCAAGATGCTGGCGGAGTTAGCGAAGGACTTATGGCACTTTTGCCTTCGGTCAGAAACGTCAGTGACTGCAGAGTATCTGCCGGGCTCACTGAATGTAGTAGCGGATTGGAACTCTCGTTACCTGACAGACTCCAGCGATTGGAGACTGGACCCAGCAGTGTTTCTGAGGCTGGACAGAAGGTGGGGCCCATTGCATACGGACCTTTTCGCCTCCCGGCTCAACGCTCAGACGAGTTTCTATTACAGCTGGAGGCTGGATCCGGGAGCACTAGGGACGGATGCCTTTCTGCAAGAGTGGACAGGGGGTCCGCATTACGCTTTTCCCCCCTTCGCGATGCTGAGCAGAGTTCTAGCGAAGTGTCGGAGGGAGAGGGCAGAACTAGTATTAGTAGCACCCTTGTGGAAGTCTCAAGTGTGGTTCCCAACGTTAATGGAGCTAGCCGCAGACGTTCCCAGAGTCCTTCCCGAAGGAGAGCGACTGCTCACGGACCCAGTTGGGTCGTGTCATCCTCTGAGAGTGAGAGGGACACTCCCGTTAGTCGCGTGCAGGATATCAGGAGACGCTGGGCTCTGCCAGGAATTTCGGAGCAGGCTGCGCAGCTTATCGCTGAATCCTGGGCTCCTTCCACTAGGAGGAGCTACGACGCAGCTTGGGCAAAATGGACGAGCTGGTGCAAGACCAGAAGTGTTCATCCCGTTTCAGCACCTGTAGTGGAAATACTAAATTTTCTAGCGGATCTATTGCAGAACGGAAAAGTTTTCCGTATGATAGGAGTGTACAGGTCGGCTATATCAGCGGGACATACGTCAATTGAGGGGGTACCGGCAGGGGAACATCCCGCAGTAGTGAGGCTCATCAGAGGAGCGAGATTCAGAGCGCCACCAGGGCCCAAGTATAGTACAACATGGGACGTGGCGACAGTGTTACGATTACTATCGGACTGGCCAGCAGATAGATACCTTTCTCTCAAACAGCTGTCAGGTAAATTGGCTATGCTATTGTGTCTGATCTCATGTAAACGAGTGTCAGACGTTAAGGCACTAGAGATTAATAGACGAGTCTTCGGACCAGATGGAGTTACCTTTTCCATAGTCAGGAGGACTAAGACAGGCACCCTCACAGTCCATTACCCTTATTTTCCGGACGATTCGAAATGGTGCGTAGCTCGATGTATTAAAGAATACGAGGTCAGAACAGCAGAGAATAGAGCAGCTAGCACTACTCAATTGTTAATAGCGCGTAGGAAACCTTATCACGCTGTAGCATCAGCTACCATAGCCAGATGGGTCAAAGAGATCATGTGCGCAGCAGGGGTGAATGTGGACACGTATGGAGCTCATTCAGTGAGAGGGGCAATGGCTTCGTCAGCCGCGAGAGCAGGAGTGCCTTTGAGTGAAATAATGAGAGCAGCGGTTTGGGCGAGCAATCGTACATTTAAAGAGTTTTACTTTAAGCCAGCAGAGGGTTTGGCTGGTACGGTCTTGGGGAAGCTTTGAACAAGCATAATGCTCGCCTCCAGTCTTGTCATAGAATGTAGATTACCCCTGCTATCTGAGCAGGGAGTATTAATTCTATTAAAGACTAAGGAGGCGAGCATTAAATTCCCGCCCGAGTGATGTACTGAGTAAAAATGTTGAGGAATTTATATGTGAGAGGACAGTACATACGCACCACCCTAAGATTTGTTATTGTGTCTTCATAGGGGAAGAGCAAAAGAATAACTGAAGACAGGGTCGTAGAGAAGAATATCAGGAGGTCGGGAGTGCACCGGCAGTTGAGTTAAAGTTCAGAAGGTTCTTCGCACCGTTGACGAGGATCAGTTAATGGACAGGAGTGAATATCAGAGCGAGTAAAAGCAGAGGAGGAGTCTAAGCACAGGAAGGAGCTCATGACTGGTGGAATGAGCATGGACTACAGAGACTCATGGGGGTTGTAGTTAAAAAAAAAAAAAAAAATGGAAAAGTTTGTTATGTACTTTTCATGGTTTTATATATGTTTGTTGAACTGCTGAAGAGTAGAAATAAAGGAAGATGAAGCATAATGCTCGCCTCCTTAGTCTTTAATAGAATTAATACTCCCTGCGCAGATAGCAGGGGTAATCTACATTCTTTTAGCCACGGGGAAGGGGAAGGTGCCATGCATGTATGCCCTTCACTATGATCACATGCACTCTCCTTCATGCCCGTCTGCAGGGCACGACACTCGCCTTGGTGACTGCTCTTTGGGTATCCATTGGCTCTACAGATGGCCATTGCCACACCAGTACTTCTGCCTGTCTTCCCACTCCTACGAGAGGATATTTTTCAGGACCCACACTCTCTGGTACTAGAGGGGTCCCTGCACCTGAAAGCATGGCTAGTACTGGGGAACAATGCAGCACTGCAGGCACTGCAGCCAGAGATGCTATGCTCCTCCAATGCTCTTGGCTCATCAGGGAGGTCAAGGCCTATGACTCGGCCTGGAAGACATGGGCTCCCTGGAGCTTCCTAAGGGACCTGGATCCCTTTCATGCCTAATTAACACGTGTGGTACAATTTTGCCCATTGTGTTCCCTTCCCCTATTCCAATCACACTAGCAACACGTACAGATCTGCTTCATCAACTAGACATGATCTGGAGGAGGGTTTTCAGGTGGGAAAGCACCCTTTGGTTTGCAGACTCTTAAAGTTGAATCAAGTCTCTCATCCTCTCCTCCCCGCCTTCCAGACATTCATGCATCTGGGATGATGACATTCTGTTGTCTATTTTCAGGGGTTGGTCATCCAAGTCTGACCTTTCGTTATAGGCGTTGCCGGCTAAACTGTTAATGCTGGTGTGTCTCGTGCCCTTCAGGACAGTGGGGCATGTGAGGGTTTTGGGTCTCCTGTGGTTATTGTTCTATGCTGCAGTTGCCCGATATCTAAATCCAGATCTAGGGTCATTTTCTTTACTGTGTGTATGTCTCTGCTCCTATGGAGCTAGAACAGGGGTCCTAAGGGGATCAGCAGATCAGCGTTCCGTAAACCTTTTCTTTCGGATAGTCTGATCCCCCTTTTTAGCCAGGTGGGTGCACTGCGTTGGGTCATGATTCAAGAAGGTAACAATATTTTACTTTGCGGGGGTCATTGGCCAGGAGGGCCATGCTTTCCAAAGCTTTTTGGGCGGGGCTAAGCTTGAGATCATTCTGCTGGCAGCTTATTGGGCCTAATGTTAGCTTTTAATCATCGTTTTTATTGCAAATGTAGTGTGCATGATTCCCGAGCCATGTTAGAAGTGGTATGAACATGCAAATGAAGGAGCCTCAGTGCCATGCCTTGGAATGTTGACTGTTCTTAACTTGTGTTGGAGAGTCAAGATTCTATTAATGACACAGAGGAAAGTATTATCCCTCCCGGGTTACCCTCTTCTTCATTCTCCATGGTGTCTTCCGGAAGACAGTTACTTCTGCGGACAGTCGTTTCACTGAGGGCTATCCAGGAATATCTTAGTGATCACACGGAATGTGGCAGCGGTGTTCCTTCTTCCTTGAGAGGACTTTGGGGACATGGGACTAGTGCCACAGAAGAAAAGAGGAGGGACTGCCATAGGGTATTTATGATATAATAGGTTATTTAAAGCGCGCTTAATACCCAGACATTTCTAAGCGCGGACCCGGGGATCGAACCTGTGTTGCTCCGTCTCATCTTGCGTCGAAGGCGAGCACGTTGCCCCTGAGCATTCCTCCCGAGACCCACTGAATGGGACGGGTCCTTCAGTGATTGGTGGTGAATAGTCACATGTTATAGGGATTTTGGGTTGCGTAGTTTTGTTCCTTTTTGTATCCCCCTGCATTTTACAGAAGAAATTAAGTGAAGAAAATGCGGTAAAACAGAATTTGACACAATTCGTCCCATTCACATAGCTCCAATGAGATGATTGCAACCATCCAGCAAAGGGGTCTGAGTGAACGCAGCGAAGGAGCTGAGGACCCAAATCCCACCACAAATAGCCTAGAAAACGATTGATGCACATTAGGGCTCATCCCACAGAAGACATATGAACAAGGTCCGGGTGTGAGTGAGGGGGGCACCCAGAGACCTGAAGAAAGTGATTAGCAAGAGGGAGGGAGTCACAAGACCCAGGCAAGGCTGCCCAGACTACAGACTACTACAAGGCCGCTCCAGAGGTCCGGTTTGGATTGATGGTGGTTCAGGACCCTGGTTCAGTTTAGAGTCCCAGAAGGTGCCAAAGCCAGAAGCACAGGATCCAGTGTCTGACAAGCTGAAGGTCTACAGTAGAGTTCAGACTATGATAACGAGATCCAAGTCATGTATGGCCTCCAGACTACACTCATGGGAACATCCAAGTTTACTCTATAGGAGTAGAAGTACTAACTGCATAGATCCAACAGGGGCAAACTACACTGTTAACAACAGTGTCAGTGAGCATTACTCTATAGGAGTAGAGCTTCTAACTGCATTGTTCCAACAGGGGCAAACTACACCGTTAACAACGGTGCCGGTGCTTCTGTGGTCCCCATTCCCATAGAGTCCCATAGGACTCTATGGTAATGGGGACTTAGAATTTGCGGCACCTGAATTTGCGGTCCCCCGGGGTTGTAATCCCTTGGTGTTACCGGGAAGTCAGGCACTGGTAAATATTTACGGGTCCAGTGGCAACCCGCCGGTATTACCGGCACGGTTACCGCTGGGCCTATAATGAGGCCCATGGTAACTGCTATCTGGAGGTCAACAGTGAAAAGGGAGCTTGCGATACTTGCCAATGATTCGGAGACGGGACATCTGCAGTGGCGTTTCATCAAAGATGGAAGCCAAGTGAAAATGAATTTGGGACATACATTGCTACGAGCTAAAACTAAGGATAAAGGAATGGAAGTAGCAAGGCTCATTATTGGTTTCAGCACTCAAAAAGATGAATTTATGAAAAAGGAATTACTAATCCTTAAGGTATTTTTCCACAGGATTCGTAGGTGCAAGAGATGATGGGAGAGGATCAACAATTTACATCCATCCGTTTGTCGAGCTTGATAGACAGGCTAGTGGCTAGCTACTTTGAGGACAATCATAATGGAACATGGATATAGCACACAACAGAAGTCTGCTTTACATGTGCATTCGGTCTGGGCACATCAACAGATATAGGAGGTACAAAAAAGTTTGGTGGAAATAATGTATTAGTTTCCTTTCTACTTTCATTGTCTATATTCTGAAGTGCCCATGCCATAGATTGCATGTAGGCAGTACAATCTAGTACCTCAAGTTATGTATGCAGGAACATTGCAGGCGAGGTTTGACTTAACACATTTGCCTGCTTTTCCAGGTTCTCCTGCCAAATCTGTTTTATTTTCCACCAGCATGTAGTGGAAAAGGCTAAAGTTGCATGAAGGGGAACTTTTACACAGATGTGGAAACAGAAGTGGTCCCCTCTGTGCAATTTAGGAAAAACAGTTCCTAAAACTCTTTTTCATCATCATGTTTTGCCAAGATGCAATCATTGTCAGGTTGACTTATCATGTGACTTGTGCATTTTCATAGGCATCTGTATAACACTGAGTATTATTTTAGGACTTCTAACAAAAACATGAACACTGTTGCTACCAACTTGAACTTGGAAGATACATCGACACGTACCTTAACTAGGAAGGGCAATTTGGAGAGAAGCTATCATTATAATTAACTATGATAGGTTATCTAAACCATGCTTAATACCCAGAGGTTTTTAAGAGCAGACCCGCGGATCGAACCTGGGCTGCTCTGTGTCATTTTGCTTCTAAGGCAAGCACGTTGCCCCTGAGTTATACTCCCGAGACATTCTCAATTCTGCTCAGCCAGGCCAAATAGACATGGTGGTGATGGGGATATACAGGAATGGTGGTAAGAGGGGGGCAGACGGAAGGTGAATGGAGATGAATGGGGAGCACACTGTATCTTGTTCACTTTTGCTCTGCGTTTGTACAGTTTTTTCGATTTCTTAGTGCACATATTTTGAATACAAAGTAATTGATGTTTATTTTTAGTGCACAATGAAGTGGGATTCACTTCTCAGGCGCTTGCTCAGGGGTCTGCGGTGTACAGTTTTCATTTTCCATTCTGTGACAACGGCAGTTTTGCTAACGTGGAAGTAGAGAGAGGCTGGAATGTGAAGAGAATAGCAGCAAATAGAAGGGGGACAGGAGTGGTGGGGGTTTATGGAAGGAGGTGAGGGATTGAGGAAGATGAGAGCAGAAGGTTTTTGGAAGGGGTACTGGAGAGAACGTGATTTCAGAGAGAGAGAGTTGATGCAAGGGGTATAGCGGATTACCCGCTTGAACACATTGAGTGATCCTGGGCAAATCACTTTATGTTAGCAAGATCTGGTGAAGCGACCAGGCTATTACCAGCCAGTGCCATATTACTAAACATACAACTCCAATAGTAGAAAAAGACAATCTGGAAAAAAATACATGGAACTTTCTTTCATAAATTTATCATTGTCGCTTTCATGGCAGCCAATAACTCCTCCCACCGTAAGCTCGGCTTTGATGTCACATCTACGCAGGGACCTTCCAGTCAGAGAGAGGGCAGGCCGGAGCGTCTGTCCAGCAAAGTGCTGTGTGTGTTTCCGGTCCGGAGACTTTCAAAACACGACACCGTGGCAGTCCTCTGATGGGAAACGAGTGTTGCATACAGCGCCAGAAGTAAATATAACCTCCCCCTCTGACCATCTGGTTGAGCTGCGAAAGGGGAATTTAAGGTTTCGTAACTTTGGAGAAAACACTACCACATCCCTTAGCCCACAATAACCATCCCTCAATCGAAGACTTCCTATGTTTCACTTACAGGCATAGGCTAACTCCCTGAACACATACTGGAAGGCTTCCCGTAACTTCCCTGAGGGCTGCGATTGCCTCACTGACACACAGTGACCGCTAACCACAACAGCATGAGGTAAGCTTGCAAAATCAAGTCAGGTGCAGCTGACAATATTTAACTTGGCTGACTGAACAAAAACATGCAGGCGCACAGCGGAACACTCACATCCCATTCAGTTGGATCTAAGTGATTATTGCGACAGCCGAAAATGACGACTTTTTAAAATAAAAACTTTACACCACATATTTATGCGGGGGGAGACCCTTCGCAGCCACCCCCATATTAATATTATATTCTATAAGCCCCCACATATATATGTGCTGTAAGTGGGGGTCAAAAGAAAAAATAAAGTCAACATTTTCGGCCGTCGTAATTGTGAGGGCGACATTTTGGTACAATTCCCATTCAGACAGCTGTCTTTTTTCTTTAGGTTTTAAACCTTTGTTTTTCCTGTGCTTTGCAACTTCTTATTTCTAGATATTGCCTATTGAAATTGACCGTTTACAATTCACTGACAGGTTCATGCTCTTTTGATCCTTTTCAGCGACCGACTTACCAATGGAATGATCCTTAAAGGGCAGGCTATGCCATACTGTGCCCTGCCACGGAGTGTCACTGCAGCATCCCTTCCTCGACTAGGATCTCAGTCTATGCCTTATTGGTGACTGACCACTACGTGTCACTGCAGCACCATCTAGAAACTCAGACAGTGCCATAATCTGAGATTCACAGCTGTGCACTCCTTCATGGATGTCAGCCAATGACACCCTGGATGGTATTGACATATGAGTACTGTACCAATATCTATAAGCTTCCTACAGGACAATTGTCAGTGTCATATAGGAATCCCAATTAGGTATGGATGAAAACACCATGGCAGAGGTTTCAGCTCTTCCAATTCTGCTTCCACTTTGTAGAAACACTGCACAGCCACCCCAAAAAGAAGTCACAGTTTGTGACCATTTCAGCCATTCAGGAGTATGGAATATTCTGGCGACTCTGATTGGCTATAATGCCAAACATTTCAGCAAATCATAGGAGCGTAACATATAAGCCTCCTAAATGCCTGAAATGTTTGCACAGTGCTCCTACCTTGAAATTCTCTGGTTAGGGGGAACCCTCTCCATCGGAAAATGGATGGAGGCTTCCAAATGCAGTGTTCCAATTTCTGCATATTTAGCTGGACCAGCTTCTTGATCTCCACCTCCGATAGCCAACTTTAGCATCAGCTATAGATTGCAAGTGTGAAATAATGCTTCGCCTCTGTGTCTTTAATAGAAACACTAGAATGGAAAATCTGTGTTCTGGGGAGCTGGGGAGCAGCTGGGGAGCAGGTGTAAGTGGATCGAGGTCACCTGGCCTAAGACCCGCCCACCTGGTGCCTTCCTGGTTGCCGCTCCTTTTCACCACTTAGCAAGCCCCGCCCACCTGGTGCCTTCCTGCTTGCCGCTCCTTTTCACCACTTAGCAAGCCCTGCCCACCTGGTGCCTTCCTGCTTGCCGCTCTATTTTTTACTTAAGGAGCCCTCCAGCCTCTTTTCCTTTGCAGCTGGGGAGCAGGTGTAAGTGGATCTAGGTCACCTGGCCTAAGCCCCGCCCACCTGGTGCCTTCCTGGTTGCCGCTCCTTTTCACCACTTAGCAAGCCCCGCCCACCTGGCGCCTTCCTGCTTGCCACTCCTTTTCACCACTTAGCAAGCCCCGCCCACCTGGCGCCTTCCTGCTTGCCGCTCTTTTCCCTACTTAAGGAGCCCTCCAGCCTCGTTTCCTTTGCAGCTGGGGAGCAAGTGTAAGTGGATCTAGGTCAACTGGCCTAAACCCCGCCCACCTGGTGCCTTCCTGGTTGACGCACCTTTTCACCACTTAGCAAGCCCCGCCCACCTGGTGCCTTCCTGCTTGCCGCTCCTTTTCACCACTTAGCAAGCCCTACCCACCTGGTGCCTTCCTGCTTGTCGCTCTATTTCCTACTTAAGGAGCCCTCCAGCCTCTTTTCCTTTGCAGCTGGGGAGCAGGTGTAAGTGGATCTAGGTCACCTCGCCTAAGCCCCGCCCACCTGGTACCCTCCTGGTTGCTGCTTTTTTTCACCACTTAGCAAGCCCCGCCCACCTGGTGCCTTCCTGATTGCCGCTCCGTTTCACCACTTAGCAAGTCGCCAACCTGGTGCCTTCCTGCTTGCCGCTCCTTTTCACCACTTAGCAAGCCCGGCCCACCTGGTGTCTTCCTGCTTGCTGCTCTTTTCCCTACTTATGGAGCCCTCCAGCCTCTCTTTCTTTGCAGCTGGGGAGCAGGTGTAAGTGAATCTAGGTCACCTGGCCTAAGCCCCGGCCACCTGGTGCCTTCCTGGTTGCCGCTCATTTCCCTACTTAAGGAGCCCTCCAGCCTCTTTTACTTTGCAGATGGGGAGCAGGTGTAAGTGGATCTAGGTCACCTGGCTTAAGCCGCACCCACCTGGTGCCTTCCTGGTTGCCGCTCCTTTTCACCACTTTGCAAGCCCCGCCCACCTGTTGCCTTCCTGCTTGCCGCTCTTTTCCCTACTTAAGGAGCCCTCCAACCTCTTTTACTTTGCAGATGGGGAGCAGGTGTAAGTGGATCTAGGTCACCTGGCCTAAGCCCAGCCCACCTGGTGCCTTCCTGGTTGCCGCTCCTTTTCACCACTTTGCAAGCCCTGCCCACCTGGTGCCTTCCTGCTTGCCGCTCCTTTTCACCACTTAGCAAGCCCGGCCCACCTGGTGCCTTCCTGCTTGCCGCTCTTTTCCCTACTTAAGGAGCCCTGCAGCCTCTTTTCCTTTGTAGCTGGGGAGCAGGTGTAAGTGGATCTAGGTCACCTGGCCTAAGCCCCGCCCACCTGGTGCCCTCCTGGGTGCCGCTCCTTTTCACCACTTAGCAAGCCCCGCACATCTGGTGCCTTCCTGCTTGCCGCTCCTTTTCACCACTTAGCAAGCCCCGCCCACCTGGTGCCTTCCTGCTTGCTGCTCTTTTCCCTACTTAAGGAGCCCTCCAGCCTCTTTTCCTTTGCAGCTGGGGAGCAGGTGTAAGTGGATCTAGGTCACCTGGCCTAAGCCGCGCCCACCTGGTGCCTTCCTGGTTGCTGCTCCTTTTCACCACTTAGCAAGCCCCGCCCAACTGGTGCCTTCCTGCTTGCCGCTCCTTTTCACTAATTATCAAGCCCCGCCCACCTGGTGCCTTTCTGCTTGCCGCTCTTTTCCCTTACTTAAGGAGCACTCCAGCCTCTTTTCCTTTGCAGCTGGGGAGCAGGTGTAAGTGGATCTAGGTCACCTGGCCTAAGCCCCGCCCACCTGGTGTCTTCCTGGTTGCTGCTCCTTTTCACCACTTAGCAAGCCCCACCCACCTGGTGCCTTCCTGGTTGCTGCTCCTTTTCACCACTTAGCAAGCCCCGCCCACCTGGTGCCTTCCTGCTTGCCGCTCTTTTCCCTACTTAAGGAGCCCTCCAGCCTCTTTTCCTTTGCAGCTGGGGAGCAGGTGTAAGTGGATCTAGGTCACCTGGCCTAAGCCCCGCCCACCTTATTAGCCCTGCCTCTTCCTTCCTGCTCTTAACTCTTGGATGAAGGGCGTATCTCGCCCGGGCGTCCAAAGTGAAGGGCAGTCAAAGGAAAGGACTATTTTTGTTTGGACCTGTTCGGACCAGGAGGATTCAGTGTCGAACCCCCTGCTAAGACAGCAAGTAAGCATGCACCAACATGTGTTTACACCCTCTTTCCCAACATGCCATCCCCACCCTCTCTGGTCCCCCCCGTGTTGTTCCCTTGTGCACCCCCACATTCCTGCACACAGGAGTCTGTCCTGATACATTCTGGTTTCACCATCACCGTCTTGTGGCCAATGCTGGATTTTACTCTTATGGACTTCATTGATTCACGGTGCGTCACCCTTTCTCAACTCTCATGCTGGACTTACTTTGCATCTTGTACTCATGGTGGCCCTGAATCATGCTGTTCCATCTTCATCTTGTATCCTGGCTTGCAACATTATGTGTTACTACTGAGTTCTGCAATTGTATCCCCTCCTCCCCTTACTTTCTTCTATGCACTTACTCTATCAGAATTGTCCCTGGACCTACTATGATAGCAACCTCGTCTGTCGCACTCCTATCCCCTTACTGTTGCCCCCCCTCCTTCCAGCACTATCTGAAACGTTGTCAGGCCTAGTATGATAGTCACTTGTTTTGTTCCCCCCCTCCCTTTCTGCACCCCTATCCCTCACCTTTTGTTTTCCTCCGGCTCTACCAGAAATGTCATCAGGCCTAGTACGGTAGTCGCCTGTCTGTTTACATTTCCTTCCCACTCTCCCCCTCCCTTCCTTATCTATGTCTTAGCTCTTGCACTATCTGAAATGTCGTCAGGCTGAGTACGATAGTTAATTTCACATCCTTACTGTTCATGGCCTGTAAGAATGTCATCGTATTTTCCCTTGTTCCCTTCCTTGCCTTGAAGCGCTTTGAAACACATTGTGTTTAGGCGCTATATAAATAAACTATCATATCATATCATATGACAAGACTGAAGCTCCTATTATTTATTTATTTTATTTTTTTACATTTATAAAGTGCACAAAGTAGCCCTGGGGCATTGTGGCGCTGCTACAGCGGTGCTTACTTGGTTACAAGAAAAAAGACAAGTGAACGATTACATTGACATTATGCCTATTCAAAAGGTACTTACTATTAACGTCACCACTTTATCAATCAGTATGAAGTAGAAGTTCTTGAAAAAAGCTTACCCTAGGGCCCTGACCAATCACCCATGTTCATTATATATTTTAGTCCAGCAACCAAAGTGAAGGCTTTTGATGCCATGGGCCGCCGCTCTGGCTTGGCACCGAAAGTCTGTGTATCTATCCCAGCCTGTTCCATAACCCGCTTGACCCACCTTGTTATAGAAGCACATGACACTTATTTATGGGTCTTGAAAAGCCTTATATGTAACTGTGGGTGAGCTAATACTGCCCATTGTGTCCTTATTAACCTTGAGACACCTGTTGACGCAAGGTTTTGGTTCAGCAGGGACAGCTGGGTACACTCCTGTCTTTGTGCACCCGGATATGTGAAAAAGGACCCCTTATTTTACTTCTACTTCCAAAGCCACCACATCTGATACCCTCATACTGTAAATAAGGCCAAGGAGCTTGGCCGACAAGGCTTTCCTGGGCAGAAGATCATTACTAGCCCAATCCTGGAAAAGCCTCAGTATCTTGTTCGAGTCCCAAAGACTAGAGTAATCTAGATCTGGAGGCTCCGCCAGACACATGTCTCTCATTAGTCTTTTCACCAAGCTTTGCTCTCCTTCACCAAGGTGTGCTCTCCTGCTGAAGGTTTTCTACCATTGTGTGTCTAGTGGAAATTGCTGACCTGCACCCATTCACTGTGCCTGTTGTGGCGTGCTGAGAAAGGGAGTTTGCTACCACATTCGCTATAACGGGATCTCTACTCCTCTCCACACACCAGCTATGGAAGCTGCTCCAAGCTGCTGTGTATGCTTTCGCTGTATCTGAAACACAGAAGCTGCAGAAGAGCCCCCCAGTTGCTTGTAAAAGTCCTGGTTTTAGCCAAGAACTCGAGAAGCCCTGCATGCTAATAAGGACAGGGTCTTGTCAGGCACCACTGAGTAAAGGTTCCCTGCTGGATTTCAGGGGAGCTACAGCTGGACTATTGAGGGCCTTGCTGAGAACTCTAAAAGGATAGGAAACCATGCTTCGGACAACCAGAAAGGTGCTATCATCACTAATATGACCTTCTATCTCCTGGCGAAGGCTAGATTAGCAGTGATCATCAAAGGTTTGGGAAAGGTGCAGTCTATCCCTGGAGCCCATCGTTGTGAAAACATGCCCATGTCTACTGCTGCCCGGTCCGGCCTTCAAGTGAAGAATCTCTGCAGTTGGCAACTGAGACTTGTCAAGGGCCCCATTTGCCCACCAGGCACTGGGAAACCCATCTGTGAAGCTCCGAGTCCCTGGAATCTCTCAGGTACCTCGTATTCCAGTCCGCCACCATGTCCAACAACCCTATTTATTTATGGATTTCTGTACAGAGGTTCATAAAGCACGACCTAGGCCCGGATACATCTGAGCACTGCACAATCAAACATACACAATAATTCAGACATTGATAAAACAAAGATACAAAGATATCTTTTATACAAACAGAAAGACTAAAAGACAGAGATCCAAAACCAAGACTTGAGAACTTTCGCAAACTTTAGGCAATCCCAAATGGTCCATAGTTCAGGTGGAAGAAACTCTTTCGAGAGGCTGAATGTCTAAACCTAGGAAACTAAAGAGGTAACCGCTCCTGACTAAGCAAAGGTCTGCCACAGCCCGAGATCTTCAGTTTATTAACCGGAAATGAGGGAGGCAGCCCAGCAATGGCCCTGTAGGTGAAGCAAATTGAATGGACATAACTTCCTGCGTCTAACGGAAGCCAAGAGCATCAGGCTGGGACATAGCCTTTAATGGTGACAAAGAAAACCAAGGAAGGCCCCGCAAAAGTGAATCTATCTGAGACAAAACTACTGATCGAACTAATAAAATAAATGAAAATTGACTTACTTGAATAAAGGATTATTATGAGGAATCATAGACAAACGAGAATCCAAAGTAAGACCCAAAGATTCAGCAAAAGGAACAAAACCAGATGTAGCCCCAGAAATATTTGCTCAAATAAACCAATTACCAATAAGGGATAACACATGTGAGTGAGAAAATAATTGGAAATCTGTCTTGGATGGAGAAAGTTTTCATCCCTAGAAAGTATTTTGCTTGGAGCAAAATGTACCTTTCTGTGCACCAGTGCCCAGAATCCTTCTCTAACCCCATACAACCAGGGGCCTCCTGTCCCCTAAATGATTGATGTACCTCATTGCTGTGATATTGTCCATCCTGCGTAGCATGAAGCATATGACTGCATGGGGCTTGGTTGCAAAGGAGCGTGTGGAACTTCACTTCCTCTGGTGACCACCTGCCATCATATCTTTGCATCAGGCTCACCAGCGCCACCTGCTGGTCTCTGATTCCAATATTATTTCTTTGAAGCATACAAAACCAATGTCCCATTCCATGCCTACAGATCCTTGAGCCAGCACTGCAGCTCTGCCCCAGCACCACTGTGTAGCCCCTGATTTTCTTTTTCACTGGCCCGGGTTAGCGCTGTATTAAGAATACTCCGGGCCAGACCACATCACACTGCCACCACCCCACAATCCCAGACCAGCTGTCTGGGATTGGCTGGTGAGGCACTGAGCTACCTGCAAATAAAATGATTAGTACAGGAGATGGGCTACACCCTGAGTTCTTTGATGACTAATGGACACAGACACCAGAGTGAGTTTTTATAGGGATTCCAACGGGACTCCCCTTTATTAAAACACCTTACCATTTAACACCTTACCCTAGGAGTTCCCTGGCATGAGCTCCATCAAAGCAGGGATCGACTGCATCAGCTCACCCTTCCTTGGAGGAGGCCCAGGGACCCTCAGGATGAGGTTGCCACAACCAATCCTATTCTTAACCTCAGGGAACACCCAAATGGAGTTTGAGGTCAGAGGATGGCCTCTGTGAGTGATCCCATCTTACTAGGTGGCCTCAGGCAGGCTGTCAACTTATCCCTCTACTTCACGCTAGAGTACCTCGCCTCTACCACCTATGAAAAACAATGGCCATCTATATAACTTCCTATTCCTTCTCAACAGTTACCCTACTTAATATTCCCCTAATACCCCAACTCTCGACTTCCCCATACTTAGCATTTACCCTACAAAGCATGAACTGCATGGATATACACATTACCTCCTCACAAATATATACATAGACTCACAACATTTAGACAACTTAAAACGCTATGTCACAATGGGGTGACTGCTGCACTCAGTCACCCCTACACAGTACATTGATGTCTGTCCTGGGGTGCTGGCTGTGGATGGGTGCGTGCAGGGCTGCTCCTGATGGTAGTGCTGCTGATGTGATGTATACACCTGGGCCTGGCACCACAGATTATGCTTGGGGCCTCCTCTTCTTCCAGGGTGGCCCTGTCCACCACGTGGGGCCACCACACTTACCATGTAGCCCACACCTCATAAAGGCATGGGGAACCGCCCGATATCACTGCCATGCTCCCACTGTATTAATGTTCAAAGTGGGCCCTGTAGGCTGGGGTGCCCACCCAATGTCACTGCCACGAACCGCAGTATTTACAATGTTTAGGGTGGGCCCCCTTGGCTGGGGCGTCCACCCGACTTCATTGCATGGCCCAGAAGCCATATTGTTTTCAGGCGGCATCCCTGTTGCTATGGGGAGGCCACCATGCTCACTGCTGCAGCCTCCTCCTGACCCGCCCCCTCCGCAATGCATTGTAGAGTGCAAGGGGGCGGGTCACATCTTCACCCAGGGGACTCCGCTGGGCAGCCTCGGGCTTTCTTCACCCGGATTGCTCAACGGAGCGACCCCAGACTTCACCGTCTACTCTTCAGCCAGGTTGGCCGCTTCCAGACATCTTTAGCTGTGCGCGGGGTGGTGCCAGCGGCACTCACTTTCTGCGCCACCTCCGCCACCTCCGCCCATATTTCTTTTTTGCGCTGCACTGCAGGTCGCTGCATGTTAGTGGAGAACACGACATCCACATTTTCTGCCAGCGTCTCTGCTAGCATGTTGAGCTACTCTTGTGAGAAGCGCTCCTTGCGCAAGCGCTCAGCACTTTTTTTTAAAGGCCTTGGGCATTGTACTGCAGGTATATGTTGGGACAGGTATGGTGGTGATATGGGTCCTGGTTACAGAGGATGGCAATGTATTGTGTTTTTAAAGATGGCCGCCGTGCTCTTTCCCGTTCCTGTGCGATGACGCTATTTCCCGTTTCTGATTATTAGCGGTGACCGCTAATGCAGGTGGCATAGATGGCTGTGGAGCAATCTGCGCTTCGCGCAATGCCGGTAAAGGAGATTTTTCGCTTTTTAACGGCAGGGCGGTAAGGTCGTTACCGGCATGGCGCAAAGCTCGTGCCTGTGTACTCGTAACGGCCCTCTAATAGCGGCCTTGAAGCAACACGGACACCGTTTTTGCTCCATGCCGGTAAGGGCCGTTACTTACCTCCATACTCGTAATGAGGCCCATAGTCACTCAACTGACCTCCTACTCTCCATTTCATTCACTGTTGACAACAGAACTTTGTGGTGTAGACGTGCCATCAAACCTGCGGATCCAGCTGCGGTGGAAAGTTATGGAGGAGTCGCCCTTTCCACTGTCACTATAGATCCTTTAATTTGTGCTGAGGGTGATGCATGCAGATCAATACTGCATCCCTTACCGCCACTGAGGTGTCCCTTAGGAGCCACCTTGCAATCTTCTTGCACTCTACTTTGGGCTAGCGATCACTTGTACTTTGTGCAGTATATTTGCATCTGGCCCTCTGAATTCCCTAGATGCATAGATTTAACCTCGAGACCCAGAAAGGCTTCAGTGGGGGCGATCCCGGTGGTGGCAAATGTGGTAGTGTGATACACCATCAGGAAGGGTGTCAACGCAAGCTCCAAAGTTTGTCACTTGTCATAGGCAATGTGGAACGCTTTGTTGAGTATTCTCATAAAGTGCCTAACATCCCCATTAGCGCTCCTCCTGCAGGGAGCAATCCACTTATGGACAATACCACAGAACTGCAAGAAGTGCTCAATTTCTTTGCCTTGAAATGGGGGACCATTGCCCAACCTAATGGAATCTGGAATGCTGTTGGCTGCAAACATCTCTTCCAGTATCGGGATGACTGTCTCTGCTACCGTGGAGGACACAAATCATATCTCTGAATACCTCTGAATACCTTGAGTACTTATCCAACACCTAGAGAAAGTGACAGGTCTGCGAAATGGTTCTGAAGGCCATGCTCCATGTTTTCCATGGTTTGTTTGCTCGTGGAGGTGATGAGATGAGGGGGGGGAGACACTATTCCTTCTTCTTAGCACTATAGGACATGGCCCAGTGCCTCCTCGACCTTTGCTTCTAGGTCAGGAAATGAGACCTTTTCACGCAAATGGTCCTTTGTCCTATTTATGCCTTTATGTACAGCATAGTCCAGCTGTATGACCTGGTCCCGCAGATGCGGATGGATGATCAATCGTGAACCCCTCAACAAAGCTCCTTCTGCCCCAACGGACAGTTGACCCGTACCTTCCACAGGCCATGCAGGAACGCTTGCGACTCTAGCGTTTGATGCTGGTGTGTGGCCAAGAAAGTACGCCATTGACCAGATTGAAGTTGGCCAATCATCTCTTGCATGCCTTTATTCCATTTTGTGGGATGCAGGGACATTGAGCCTTGTTACAAGTCTGGCGGTATCCTGCCGGTGCTGCCAGTGGCTTGCCGCCAGACTCATAACACCGTTTCTGCCACCTGAGATCCCAGTGCCACCTGGACATTACAAGCCCTGGTAGCTCAGGATATCAGGCGGTGGAAAGGGTAAGTCCCCATTCCCATGGAGTCCAGCAGGACTCCATGGGAATGGGGACACGGACACGGAAGCACCAGCACCATTGCTAACGCTGCCGGCCGCACAGTTGTAGTGTGGCGGTACGTAAAGGGCCCAATTATGGTGTGACCGGCACCCTTATTTCCAGACTGCCACACATGTAATGAGGCCCATTGACTTGGGAATGACACTTCGACTTTCTCTTCAACCTTCTTTTCTGCATTTCCAAACACTGTGGGATACTGAGAGAGGTAATCAGTGAGGTTGTCCACCCTTTGCAGGTAGAGTAGCATTATCTTATAGTCCGAGTGCTGCAGGAGTTACCTCTCCAGCTGAGTAGGAGGCAGTGATGTGTACGCCTGCATTATGGGATTCAATGGCTTGTGGTTCATAAATACGGTCACTAGGTGACCGATAATGTATAAGTGAACATTTCTACAGCCCCACAAGACAGCAAGGGCTTCTCTTTTGATTTGAGAGTATTGTCTCTCGGCGGGGGAGTGCCTTGTTGGCGTAACCCAGAAGCCCCTATAGGCCCCTGGTGTCCAGCAGGGCCACCAACGCCCGAGCATGGCTGGGTGAACATCGACCAGTGGCGCGATAGCTCTTGAGTAATCGTAAAAGGCCATAATCGTTTTGGTGATGAGAAATGAGTGTGTGTTGCCAAACCCCAGGTCCAGTCGCGGCACTTCTTTGATGTCGTTCTCAAATGTTCAGTGATGGTGCAGAGACTGGGAAGCAAGTTTCTGCAAAGGTTCACCATGCCAAAGAATCTACCACCTCCAATAGGAATGTTAAAGGTGCGGCAGTCTTAATGTCTTTCACTCTTCAGGGATCTGAGGTCAGGCCCTGTTTTATCATATACAAATCAGAAAAAATCTGGGTTGAGTTTTCGGAAAAAAAACTTTTTTGGGATAAACTGTCAAACCATTTAGGTGATGAAACACAGCTGCCAGCCTCAGAAGGTGCTCCATTTCCAATGCGGCAAAAACAAGCACACTGTTGCTCACGTTGCGGACCCCAGGGAGCCACACCAGCACCACTTATAAGCTGTGCTGGAACACCTGCACGGCAGAAGAGACTCTGGGTCTCATTACAGGTTTGGCAGCATTCTGGTGGTAAATCCACCAAAATGCTACCAAACAGATTTGCTGTTACCGCCACTTGGTCCAGTGGAATTACTGCCAGATCAGTGTGGGCATGTCGGTGTTAGTCCCCATTTATGGAGTCCATAGGACTCCATGGGAATTTCAGTGGAATTACTGCTAGCAATAATTCTGCAAATTTTGCCGATTTATGGTGGTAAGATGGCAGAATTACCTCAAGCATTTTGCTTGTGGTTTTTCCTCCACCTCACTACCAAACATATAGTATGGCGGAGAAGTAATGTAGAGGTAACGGATTTACCTCTGTTTTATGCTGTTTTTTACAGCGCTGCAGTGTGTTTAATGAGGACCTCTGAACCTTGAATCTGAGCGTCTTGAACCTAAGGAGCCCAATGTGGGAGAAAAGGTAGGTGAATGCCCTTGAGTCGGCGTTCAATGGTACCTGATGGTAACGGATGGTAAATGGTGTTCAGGTTGATGGTTAAAAAAAGGTTGCAGCTTGTAGGTCATCCAGGCTGCTGGTAGGACGTCTCTCCTGCCAAATGGCCCTGTTCAGAAGCCTTATGTCCAAAAAGATCTGCACTTCAGCTGGTGTCTTGTGTTTGCAGACCGCTACAATCAGGGATACACATGGTCTCAGCCCCTCTACACTCTTGATGATATTGGCCTTTTCCAGTTGTTAGAGCTCAGCCTTGACTTTCGTCCGGAAGTGATGTGGGAGTCAGCTGTGCTGTAAAGCCATGGGTTGAACGGAGGGATCAATATGCAGCTTTATCTACTTGCCATTCAGGAATTCAGTGCCGTTGAAAAGATCTTGATACTCATCCAGTAGGTTTTCTGTGACCTCCTGGTACACCTGGCATGAGACATGCGCCAGGCCTAAACCTTCTGCTGTGTTACCACTGAATAGGGCAAACTTCACTGCCGGTGTCACATAGAATGTAGCCGGTGTTGAGAGCAGTCATGTATTATAGTATGGAGGGCGGAGAGTGATAATCCTCCATAACTAAAAATAGGGATATTTGATTTGGCAAGTTTGGGACGTCAGTATTACATTTACTGACTCCCCAGTGTCAAGCAGCACCAAGACCTGCCTTTTTTCATCCTGATGCACCGCCGATATGAAGGACACATCCTCAATGTCGTCATCCCCTTCTTGCCGTGGTGCCGATATCGCCTGGTCGTTTGCAAGAGCAGCCAGCCTGGCTTCATGATGCTGAGTTGTGGGAGGGGGTCTGTTTGTGGTTTGAGCAGGCCATTGTTTCACGGCATACCTTGGCAAAATGATTCAGCTTGCTGCATGTCCCGCATCGCAGGGCGTACATTGGTCCTCCGATTGTCTGACCCCAGGATGTCATGAGCAACTGCTATATTTGTCAAAGGGTCGAGAGGGAGTCTTGAGAGAGATGGCAAGAGTCTCTTACACGTGGAGTGATTCAAATGCCTCTTGTATCTGGGTTGCTCGTGTCATGGCCAATTTGTGAGCCCTGCTCAGATCCAGTATCCTCTGCAACAATGTGCATGGTTCTTTCAGAATCTGACAGCGTAGTTGCGATGAGGCACCGTTGTGAATGATGTGAGCCCTTATCTCGTCTGTCTCATCATGCAAGCCACAAGACATAGCCATCTGGCAAAGCCTGGCATGATAGGTGTCAAGAGATTCCGTCATGCACTGGTCATCTTGTCAGAGGTGGAGACTTTCATAGTCTCTGTTGACTAACGGTCAGAAGTAGGCTTGTAGTGGCTCCTTCGTGGGCCTGTATAAACCATCTCCTGGTTGTAGCATTTGAAAATCTTTTGGGCCTCACCTCCAACATAGAATAGCAGCATGGACTTCTTTTATTATCATCGTCTTCATGTGCCGTGACGAAGAACATCTCCATGTGTTTGAATGGGCGTGGATTGGCCAGGGCACTAAGGACATCAAACTCTGGTACAAGATTCCCTGAAAACACCCTGGGGTCACATGTGCTCTGTGTCGCTGACAGGACACTTGACGGGCAAAAGCTTCCACTTGGGGGTGCTCTGGATGAGGAAGATCTCTCCTCCACCTCATCCATCATGTCCATGCTTGGGCTAGACCTTAGGAGTATGGTGGGCCAAAGAACAGTAGGATGAGGCACCAGGGGGTGGAGGCTGCTGTCACGAATCTGGACAATTCGTCCGTTCTCTCCAGAAAGGAGCCAACCGATTTTAGGCTAGGGAGGTGAGCCTGCTATGCAAGACCCTCCTTAGGGGTCTGGGCTAGTGAGACCCCAATGGGAGCGACTCCCCTCTTGGGACAAGGACTCCAATTCCAGCATGGAACTCCCCGTCAAAACCACCCTTTCTCCATATATAGATGTCAGAAAGACTGTTTCATTTCCTTTTACAACTACAAATCAGAAAGATCCTTTTTTGACCCTATTGGCTTCAGGTACTGGTGAACCTCGTCTGTGTGTCATGATCATGGAAGGCGGACATCATTTTATTAATTCTTATGACGTGTATAAGAAGTGAACGTTTTGTGAATGGAGAGGGAACTCCCATGGTGGGAGGAAAGCAAATGCTATGCAGAAGTGAACCCCTGGAGAATCTATGTCATGGAGGGGCGGAGCCAGCGGTGATGTGCAATGTCAGAAACCCGCTAGCTGGAGGCTGGACGGCAGGTACCTTGACCGAGCAAGAGGCTCCAGTCAAGGCGAGACAGAGGACGGAAAGGAAACTGTCTTTCTGCGTGGCTAGACCACTGAAGAGCAGTGGTGAGCCTGTCGTCCAGTAACCAATGCCGACCGGAAAGAGAAGCTCGAGATCCTGAGCTCCCGCCGACAAGCGTATTTCCTGATATGAGAGGCATCGACAGGGAAAGAGATGCTATGAAGCCATGGAGGCGAGCAAGATACCTGACTGCGGGTTTTAAGAAGCACATAAAACGACACAGGTACGAAATGCAGAGCAAATGTAATGGACACACAGCCCCATTGAATCTGAAAGCAAACAATACGACCTTTGTTATGAAAGGCTCGAATAGCCAGCAATACTACAAACAGTAATAGGAACATAACAGGCACTCCCACCCCTCTAATCCTTTGATAAAAGGGATAAACAATGTAATATAAGGCTGGAATAGCCTACAAAGTACGCCAAGTTAAGAATATGAGACACGAACGCAGCCCTTAATAAGAGTGGAAAGAGATACAGAAATGTAATACCCAAATTTGACATAACCAGCAAGAGTGTCAAGGAAGCACAGACAGAGCTCCCCTTTATGATATGTTATGATAAGTAATTTATAACACGCCTGTACACACATGTTTCTAGGTGCGACAAGACAAGGGAGTGAAGACAGAGGGAGGACAAAACCAATCTTACTAGGCCTTGTGTTATTCAGATCATGCAAGAGCGATAACGAGAAGTACAGGGGGTATGGGAGGGGTGGAAGTGCAAGGGAGAGGGGAGGGGAAAACAATGCTCTGAGTAAATGTCGCCAGGGCAGCGCAGCTCTGGGTAGTGCAAGGAGAACAAGGGACTGTAGGGTTACAGTTACAGCCCCTTAGTGCATGGTAGGCCCGGAGGTAGTGCAAGGGTGACTGATCAAGAAAAAGCCTGGTACCCAGTGAGACTCTGAGGGTCGCCAAGAAACCAGTCGGTACAGCAGACAGATAGGTCAGCAGGGGAGGCAGAGAGAAAGCAGAGAAGAGGAAGGTTTTGAGCTGTTTCCGTAACTTCAGGTGGTCGGCTCATATTTGAAAGGGGCAGGGAGGCCATTCCAGAGGGAGGCATCTGTAGAGGAGAGCGATCTACCTGGAGAAGCGTCTAACCCTTACATTGAGAAAGAGGTTGTTGCAGTAGTCCAGCCTAGAAAGAACCAGGGTTCTGAAGACAGTGAGCTTCTGGGGGAAGGTCAGAAAGGGTACACTCCCGTTGAGGAGGTGCAGCTTGTAGTGGGACTTCTTGGCGATGTCCAAGATGTGAGGAGAGCCAAGGCGGGCGGCCAGAGTGAGAGAGGGAAAGCAGGGGCCAGGGCAGGGGCCCCAATGATAAGGATCGCTGTCTTACTGGCATTAAGGCAGAGATCGTTGAAGGCGCACCAATCCTCTTTCGCAGATAGTCAAGAAAGAGCGAGAGAGGAGAGGAGTCTGAGGGGAGCCTGAAGGAAAGCTGAGTGTCATCCTCATAACACTGAACGTTAGAGAAGAAGGTAGAGATCAAGTGGGCCAAAGGGGCCAAGTAGATGTTGAAAAACCAGGGTGAGAGGATAGAGTTCTAGGGAACGTCACAGGTAGAGAGAGAGAGGTGGCGGAGAGAAAGGGACCAAGTTGGACCCGGGAGGGACGGTCTAAGATGGAGGATGTCAGCCACTCACGAGCCTGATCTGTGATGCCCAGGTTCTCACGTAGTCATTTGATCAGGATGGTGTGGTTGACGATGTCAAAAGCAGAGGAAAGATCAAGGAGGACGGATTAAAGGTAAGCTGATACTCTAGAACACAGACAACATAGTGCTTAGATCTCAGGGAGCTGTGTTATTTTGACTGGGCAAGAGCTTTAAGCTTATTTGGGTACTGAAAGATAAGACTTTTTACTACACCTCTAACAGTCTATAAGGAAGTCCTAACACTACGAAGGTGGGAAAGGAAGAAGTGTATTTTCAAGTTGTCCTGGAGGGATTGGAACATTTAAAAAGTGAGAGGGAAACCCTTACAAAATATTAGTTGTTGATTTTCCAAAAATGATTTGGTATTATGAATTGTGAAGACCATCCATAAGAACTTTAAAGACTGAGAAGAAGTCAACTACAATTGGGCCAGGCAGAAATCCATACCAAGTCTATTGTGCAAGCCCCCCTTTTCTTTTGAAGTAGGTATTTTTCTAAAGTGGTAGGGCTAGTTAGCTGGTTAGGATTCAGACAGAAGACTTTTTATTTGGACTTGACGTGCACCCTTAGTTTTACTTTTGTTGGGTAGGGAACTTTCCTCATAGCAATAGGGTTAGTTAGGCGTTTTCGCATAAATCATAACCACATGTAGTTCGAGTCTTTCCTCTGGTTTACCACACTGCCCAAGCATTCAGCCTTGGGCCGCTAGCCACCACTTCCTGCGCAAGATAAATTGGGCCTCATTACACGGATGGCGGTAAGGATTTACCGGTACCGGTAAAATACCGGTACCGGTAAATCCTTACCGCCTTACTACGAGGTCCCTTTGCGGGTTGGGGGATTTAACGCCTGCTTTTTGCAGGCGTTAAAAACCAACCCGCAAAGGGACCCAGGGAGCTAATTACAGTACCGCAATTTGCGGTACCGTAATTAGCGCCTTCCCCATTCCCATTGAGCCCTATGGGGCAAAAATGGGAATGGGGAAGGGCAATGGTGGAAGGGGGAATTACCGCCCCGCCAACCTTGGAATGGGGCGGTAATTCCCCTTTCCGCCAAGGCGGTGCCGGTATTTTACCGGCATGAACTATGGCGCTAATAGCGCCATGGTTCTCCGCCATCCGTGTAATGAGGCCCATTGTGTCCCTACAAAAAAAAATCCACATTTCCCTTTTGTAGCTCTCATCTCTGTGTTTTTTGGACAAAGTATACTTGCCTCACTATGCACTGGCACAGGATTTGCTGAGGCTGTGCATCTCTACTTGTGTCCATTAAGCAGCATCACCACAGCATGCTCACGGATCATCAGTGAGAACTGGAGGCCGAGCTGGGCCATGCCCCGTTCTCAAAACAGTGTGCTGGGGCGCTGCAGTGCCACCGCAACAGACGAGTGGTGCGTGGGCTGAAATTGTGGGGAGGCTCTCCACCCACCCCTAGTTGCCAGTTGTTGCTAGGAAGGGGAAAGGCCCGGAGCGAGGTTGGACAGGGACGTCATTTTGGGGTCAGCTGGGTTGCACCTGCAACCTCTGAGGTCTCCCTTGCTACCCCTGTGGTCTCCCTTGCTACCCCCAAAAATAAATTAGAAAATATATATATTTTTTTTAAATGTCTTTTAAAATTGAAGCTCTTGGGCTGTGGCCGGCGCTATGTGGCTCTTTGTTTCTGGAGTGGTTGGCTTTCTTGATCAGGCCTCTTAAAAAAAACTGGGGGTTCCACAAGTGTAACACTTTGATCAGTGACCCTAAATAAGTACATAGGAATAACAAATAATTTGTCTTTCTGGAATTTTATACAGTAATTGCTAGACTCATTAATGGTTTATTTCAGGCACACTTTAGGGCGTGAGTCACTGATTTAGTCTGTTCTTAAACACCTCAGATTCACAATGCAGACAGAACTTCAAAAAAGGCATTTCGAGTAGAATAAGAATCCATTTCAGACTATGAGCCTCATCACGAGTTGGGTGGTATTAGCGTTACCGCCAACCGGTCTGGCGCTATTAGTGCCGGATCAAGGGTTGGGCGGTAAATGTAATTCCCCATTCCCGATTGGGTCCATTGGACCCAATGGGTAATTCTCGGTGCAATTAGCGCACGCTAATAGCGCGGTGCTAATTGCACCCGAAAATGGGAATTTTCCTGGCACGTTTACCCCCAGCTCCGAGCTGGGGGAAAACACGCCAGACCCATGTTTGGACAGACCCTTAAATGCAGTAATAATAGCGTTACCGCCACATTTAAGGGCTACCGCCTAACTCGTGATGAGGCCATATGTATTTTGCTTTTCGCAAGTTGCAATTATAGCATGTTTTTTTCTGCCGTTGTCTCTGTTACAGTCATCAGAAGACATTCCATCTCGGTGTCCTCGGTCACTTCACAAAAATCCTTGTGCCTAAAAGCTTGTGTACAGAGTAGAAATGTTTGCCCATAGCCCATAAAGTGGCCCTTGGTTAATTTGCCACAATGAATGCTTTGTTGTAATGTGTCTATCTTTCCTATCTCCCTGACATGCTGTTCAGGATGTTTGCATGTATGTGGCAACTAGTGCCCACAGTACGGGTTGCTATGTGAGTGCACTGCTTTCCATGCGCTACTCTAAATTCTTTAATACACAGTTATGAACCCTCCCAATGGTATCTATTTTGCCAACCTCTGAAGCCTGAAAAGTAGATGCACGCAGGCTTGACATGTGGCCAACTTTGCAGCAGACCTGCAGATCAACTGACCTGCTGTTAAATCTCAGTTACCAGTGATGGTATCCACTACAGGCTGTAATTTGCTTTCTGACTTTGAGAACATTCAAACATGGAACTGCTCATTTTACTATAACAGGAAAAATAGCTTTAGCCGGTAAGATAGCTCAGTGGGTTGAGCGCTTGCTGCTGTGATATGTGTGTGTGATCTGCTGGTTGCAGGTTCGAATGCCAGCAAGGCCAGCTCATCCTTTCACCCTTCTGAGGTTGATAAATGAGCACCAACACAGGTTAGGTGATATTGTATGTATATTTGCTCTATATAAAGCGCTTAAGTGTAATTTAGTAATTGGTAATATGGGCCTATACATACTGATATTAATGCAGAGGAGCAGGTGTATGTGTTTGACCCTGGCTCCCACCCCACCCTCAGCACTGTCATATTGGAACAGCAGGTGAAGGCATATATGTGGGACCCCATGTGTTGTGCCTATACCACATTGAGTGTATGAGAGACAATATGCACTCAGGCAACCATACAGAATGTACCCTCATACTGAAAGAGTGGAAGGATGTCAGCACGCTCCTTTGTAAATCATGGAGCGCTGAAGGGAATCTGATGAGGGCAGAGTGATGTCATGAAGAAGATATTTGAGGGCATGCTTTTTTTTATTGTGTCTGGTTCAGAACAAAACATAGCCTTTGAACCTTTACAATTTTATTTATTTATTTATATATTATAATTTTTTGGTGGACATACTGAAATGATACGGAAATACTTAAGAGAAACGATATAACTGAAATGACAAGAGAAAAATGTATGAAATGATAAAGTAATCATATATACAAAGAAGATCAAGTAACTTTCTGACTAATAAGCGTAAATACGCAGTAAAGAAAGGTAGATGAGACCTATAGAAGCTTGCTATAGAGGAAAATATAACGTGGCAAGAACGGCCATAATGGCAAGATGGACATTGGCTCCTGTCAAGACTCAATTCAGCTACCTCAGAGACAGACCAGGGAGGCAGAGTCAGGAGACGTTGGAGAAATAACTTTGTGTGCAAAAGAACGAGGTGTCTGTGTTGGTCTGGGATCAAGGGTGCAATTTTAAGGAATAATTGCAAGGGGAGGTAGACGGATAAGCAATGTACATAAGACATATTTCTCTTAGATCAAAGACGAATAAAACATTTACAAGAGACAAGTATTGGACAATTAACAGTGGATACAGTCTATACAGGATGGAGTGAACAAGTCTCTAGAGGCCAAGAAGAGCAATAACACCCAGTTTAAGTAAATCAAATAGTAGTAAATAGGAGGATGAAATTGAAACATTTGTGGTCTATTCACATGTGATTCAGAAGTCGAAAACAAGGGCTATTCATTATGCTTGGGATGAAGATAGTGATGTGCTTACACTTCCTCAAATGTCCCAGAGCAGAGAGAAGACTACACGGTCAACTACAGAGAGGAAACTTTGGCTTGTGTCCGGACTGATGAGAGATGATGGATTAATTGAGAACGTGGGGAGTAATCTGACATGACTCAAGCACCTGAATTTAGTTTTGCCTACGTGCTGCTAACAAGCCAAAAGTGCAAGTTTGGGTGATAATGGCAACCAATCGGAGGGTCTATGGGGCAACATAGTATACAATGTTGCATAGACCAAATCGTTGCCATTTCCTCTGCTGTAATCCGTATTATACATATTTAGAAGTAGTTTGAGGCGTGCCTTACAGATAAGGGGCAGCCAATGAAGTACTAACCCATATGAAAACTATAGGTACATATGTTCCCTTATCCAATCCTTCCCATCAATAGGTTTTGCAGTTTGCCACGTAGGACGATGTCATAGATGAGGCATATTGAAGTATATAACCTCTGTATAATCAAGTTAGTGTGCAAGTTTGCAAGCATCAGTCCGATGTCTGCCAGTTTGCCCTGCTTTATTAAATTGAGAATAAACTAGTATTTGCCCTATTTTCTAAGTCTGTCCTGTTATTTGGTCCAAGATCTTTATTGGTAATTCCATCTAGCAACAAGAGATGATTCAAGGTGCTAGAGCACATTTACGATACATATGGTGATTCATTCTTGTATGAAATTTATATTACATTACAGTGATATTGTACCCATATTCTTTGGTATTGTCCTTAGGAACAATGCTATGTGATGTCACTTCCTGTTTTGTCAAGGGCTAAAAGGTTGTGTTCCATTGCTTCCCGTGATGTCTCTTCGGGGTTGGGTCAAATGACACGACTTCCTGTGATGTCATCAGAGGTCAAGGGTCGTGGGATGTCACTTTTGCTACCCCTGTCCTTTTGGTGAATTGACGTGCCTGAGGCCGGGCCTTATCTGCGCAGACAGATAATAACTGTGAGCCACTCCGGTTTGTTGGTTTGGGATTAGACTAGCGTGCACAGGGTATCCCCTTTATCCTTTTTGTGACGTATGATGTATGAGAGGTGATGCTATAAGTGGCTTATGGTTGTATTGTGGTGATAATCGACATTAGGTGAAGCAATACTCAGTGAATCCTGTAAAACGCCTCAGAAATAATTCAGATTGGATAATTTGTTCCTCTTTAACTGTAATGCATTCTCTGATTATGTAAAAAGGGACATTGATTTTTTGTGGACAGATGCATAATGCCCAATGCCTCTGTCGTCTGGAATTCTGGGGCTTCAGAAATGTGCATGTACCAAAACTGAGCCAAGCAATTTGGAGTTGCACTGTTGCCTAAATTACCAATGGATATGGCTTGTTCTGGCTCCTGTGTCAGTCAGTATTTAAGGCATGGTATCACAAGTATGACAACACAAAATGTACAATTTGTAAAACCTTTATTAAAGTTTCTGGTTTGAAAGAACTTCTACTTTGCCGTATAGCTAGGATGGGAGTATTCTCTACCATCAAATAATAAATAAAACAGTCCTAGTTGAGTCCGTCAAATCAAAATGGCCTACACTAACAAAACCGAATGCCTGCAATATCTCTTGTACAAAAAATGAGTA
Source organism: Ambystoma mexicanum (assembly GCF_040938575.1). Classification (NCBI taxonomy): domain Eukaryota; kingdom Metazoa; phylum Chordata; class Amphibia; order Caudata; family Ambystomatidae; genus Ambystoma; species Ambystoma mexicanum. Next base: position 227,322,404 of record NC_090921.1, on the reverse strand, counting down.
AAGGAGAATATGTATGCAAAGGAAAATCAGTGTTGGAGTATAAAGAAGAAATGTGGCTGTGTCAGCTCTCCTCCCCACATTAAACAGCACAGAGTAAGGCGGTCCTCGTAGAGAGGGTGACAAACTCTGGCTCAGGTGCTCAAAACAAATGCAATTCAAAACGTGGACCGAGGCCCGTCTGGCCTTCCATGTGAAAGTCTCCCTTTCCAGCTGTCAAAACACAGTTCAGCAAAACGGTAACGCTGGTCTCCCTCAGTCGGGCTCGGACCTTTCAAAGCAAAAGTTCACGTAGGTCTCACTCAGTTGCAGAGGTTCCCTTCCACATGCTTAATGCACATGCTTTAGGGGGTCCCTTCCCCTAATTTATTGCACTTCCGGTCTCCCTCAGTCGTACTCGGACCTTTTCCTGAAGTGGAAGACTTTCGAATGTGCATGGCTTTTATTATAGACCCCCGACCCCTGCAGGACCACTTTAAATTTCCCTTCAGCTCACACTTTTGTGCTATTTGCCCCAGTATCTCTTGGTCTGGGTAGTTCGATGTCATAAGCACAAAGTTCAAGGGTCACCTTTTTACTTTCCCCCGGGGTTAACTTGATCACTTTGCTTTTTATAGTTTATTCACTGACAAACAAAAACATTTCACCTTTCACTGAGACTTTCGAGTGGGCTACTTCCTTTCACAGGATCAATCTGCTACTCAGAATCGCTGGTTCCACAGCTATCAGTAATTCAAAGTTCATCACAGGTATGCCTTTCTCTGCATCTCATACACACGCATGAGCACAGCCTTCAATTGTGCGAAATACTGTTACTACTTCAATCTTTCCTTAACACACACCAGTCTTTCATGTCGCTTCCCACCTCACCCGCTGTGTGCATTTCTTTCTTGTCTTTGCAGTTTTTCATTCTTGAGTCAAGGTTAGTACCACAGGCTTGGTCTTCGCCTTGCCAACTCTGTCTTACACCCGGAATGTCGCTGACATCCTTGAAACACAATGCAGTCTTCTTGTTTGGGATTTGACCCTCTCCATGTGTATTTTGTGGCCTTTTGGAAGAAAGACCTCCTGCAGGGAACTCCTGGGTTTCACTACCCTTTGCTCTAGTCCCTCGGTCCGTCGCTCTGCTCCAGTAGGTTTGCCTTCGCTCCAGAAGTTTTGCTCTTGCTCGTGTTCCACCTTGCTCGGAGTGTGTCCCTATGTTCCACCTTTTATCCGTGTGGGGAGAGCTACTTGGTATCAAATGTATGGTATGCACTTAAAGTCAAGTGCTTGACTTTACCTGACCAGATTTGCAGGACATGTCCAATAAGATATTTAAGGGATAGCCTCCTTACTCTCAGTCCCCTTCTTCCTCAGCCCAGTGTTTGTGTGGAAAGGGTGGGGGGGAGTTGGGACATCAGAACATTCTATAAAATGGGATGGGTCAGGTATACGCCTCACCCAGACTCTCTGATGACCCCTCATCCAAGAGCATGGCATTCACTTCCTCCTCTTCAGGAGTATGAGTAAGCCATAGAGCATGACATGCACTTCCTCCTCATCAGGGGTCTGAGTGAGCCACAGAACATGACATGCACTTCCTCCTCATCAGCAGTATGAGTGAGCCATAGATCATGGCAGGCACTTCCTCCTCATCAGGTCTATAGGTGAGCCATAGAGCATAGCATGCACTTACTCCTCATCAGGAGTATCAGTGCGCCACAGAGCATGGCATTTACGTCCTCCTCATCAGGAGTATGAGTGAGCCATAGAGCATGGCATGCACTTACTCCTCATCAGACGTATGAGTTAGTCATAGAGCATGGCAGGCACTTCCTCCTCATCAGGAGTATGAGTGAGCCATAGAGCATGGCATGCACTTCCTCCTCATCAGGGGTATGGTGAGCCATAGAGCATGGCATGCATTTCCTCCTCATCGGGAGTATGGGTGAGCCATAGAGCATGGCATGCACTTCCTCCTCATCAGGGGTATGGGTGAGCCACAGAGCATGGCATGCACTTCCTCCTCATCAGGAGTATGAGTAAGCCATAGAGCAGGGCATTCATATCTTCCTCATTAGGGGTATGGGTAAGCCATAGAGCATGGAATGCACTTACTACTCATCAGGAGTACGAGTGAGCCATAGACCATGACATGCACTTACTCCTCATCGCGAGTATTAATGAACCATGGACCATGGCATGCACTTCCTTCCCATCGGGAGTATGAGTGAGCCATAGACCATGACATGCACTTACTCCTCATCAGGAGTATGAGTGAGCCATAGAGCATGGCATGCACTTACTCCTCATCAGGAGTATGAGTGAGCCATAGAGCATGGCATGCACTTCGTCCTCATCAGGAGTTGGGTGCGCCATAGAGCATGGCAGGCACTTCCTCCTCATCAGGGGTATGGGTGAGCCACAGAGCATGGCATGCACTTCCTCCTCATCAGGAGTATGAGTAAGCCATAGAGCAGGGCATTCATATCTTCCTCATTAGGGGTATGGGTAAGCCATAGAGCATGGAATGCACTTACTACTCATCAGGAGTACGAGTGAGCCATAGACCATGACATGCACTTACTCCTCATCGCGAGTATTAATGAACCATGGACCATGGCATGCACTTCCTTCCCATCGGGAGTATGAGTGAGCCATAGACCATGACATGCACTTACTCCTCATCAGGAGTATGAGTGAGCCATAGAGCATGGCATGCACTTACTCCTCATCGGAGTATGAGTGAGCCATAGAGCATGGCATGCACTTACTCCTCATCAGGAGTATGAGTGAGCCATAGATCATGACATGCACTTACTCCTCACCGGGAGCATTAGTGAGCCATAGAGCATGGCATGCACTTCCTTCTAATCAGGCGTATGAGTAATCCATAGAGCCTGGCATTTACATCCTCCTCATTGGGAGTATGAGTGAGCCATAGAGCATGGCAAGCATTTCTTCCTCATCGGGAGTATAGGTGAGCCATAGAGCATGGCATGCACTTCCTCCTCATTGGGAGTATGAGTGAGCCATAGAGCATGGCAGGCACCTCCTTCTCATCAGGAGTATGAGTAAGCCATAGAGCAGGGCATTCACATCCTCCTCATCAGGAGGATGAGTGAGCCATAGAGCATGGCAGGCACCTCCTCCTCATCAGGAGTATGAGTAAGCCATAGAGCAGGGCATTCACATCCTCCTCATCAGGAGGATGAGTGAGCCATAGAGCATGGCAGGCACCTCCTCCTCATCAGGAGTATGAGTGAGCGATAGAGCATGGCAAGCATTTCCTCCTCATCGGGAGTATAGGTGAGCCATAGGGCATGGAATGCACTTCCTCCTCATTGGGAGTATGAGTGAGCCATAGAGCATGGCAGGTACTGTAACGCTCACCTGATTCCCGTAGAGGCGCCGGTCTTGACTGGGCGTATACCGTATCTTCAAAGGTGATGTGTAACACTCGGCTGGCTCTTTGGGCTGGACCTCTGTGCACTGTATGTCTGGCTTGAAGGGTAAGATGTCTGCAGATAGAAAATGTGGGATTAATGAACTGGGTTATTGAATGTCTCTCTCTTCTTCCCTTTCTCTTCTCCTGTAGAACCCCAAAGGTTAACGCTCTCACCTTAGGTAAGTGAACGCCGTGCTCTCCATCTGCCTCGAGGCAGGGTGCTGTAACCAGTTTCTTCACTGGATAAGGGGAGCAGGCCTCTTGACTTCAGAGGACTGCTGTCCGTCGTTTACTGCACGAACGGTAAGTTTCGAGTAATTCTAATGTCTTTAAAGTCTTTAGTAATGATGTCTCTTGTTTTGCAGGGTTCCGGCGATGGCGGATGGCGGGCTGAAGTGAGTTGAAGATGGAGCCTGTGTGATGAATAGAAGCGCCTGGAAGCACGTAAGTAAGCGCTTGTTGCCTGCTTCACGATGCGCTCTAACTGTCTTTTTATTTTGCAGGTACAAGTTCGGGGCGGCTGCAGGGTGCCGGAATACCCACTGGGTTAGATGTGGAAAGGAGTAATGGCACGTGAGTATTAAAGTTCCCCAATGTCTTTAAACGCACCTTGTTTTGTCTTTCAGATGCGGGATGCAGCGCCGAAGGCCTCCGGAGCGTGCAAAGAGTTGGTAAGCTTTTGTCTTTCAGATGCCGGAATGCAGTGTGAAGACCTCCGGAGCGCACGAAGAGTAGGTAAGCCTTTGTCTTTCAGATGCCGGAATGCAGCGCGAGCTGTTGGTGACAGCCGATGGACCAGGTAAGTGAAGAGCTGTCACTGAAGACCGTAATGCTAACCTGTTCTTTCTTGTCTTTATAGGTGTTGCTGAAGACTGGATTCAGAATGGTAAGCCTTTTTCCTTAGGCCCAGGATCAGATGCAGAAGACACGATGAGCGTTCTGCTGCTGAGGATGCAGAATAACGCAAAGCAAGATTCATCCATCGGGTGTGGTTTAAATAGCCTCCTGTAGTGCTTAGGTGTCTCCTTCCACAGCCACGCCTAGGTAAGAAAAGAGTTCCTGCTTTCCAGAAGAGTTCCAGTGTTCTGAATCTAGGGAGTGGCTCCTGCCCCACCCAACAGGAAAAGTAGTTCCAAACAGAAGAGGATCAGAGACTCAACTGGCAGGCAAGTAAGCAGCATGGTCTGCTGCAGGTAAGTCCACCCAAGCATTATGAGCCCGGCGCTTCCAGCGCTCGGACTGGGCATATTTATGAGCCTGGTGCCACTGGCGCCAGGACTGGGTCCAAAAGGTCCCAATTGGGACTGGTTGGCACTCGGAACCTGGGTTATGGCGCTGCTTCCAAGGGAGTTGGGAAAACCCTGACCTTTTAGAAGCAGAGATCATGACAGTACCCCCCCTCAAGGCCCCTCCCAAACCGGGCTTCTCCGGGGGTTTTGGCTTGTCAGGAAATGTTCGGTGAAATCTTTTGATTAGGCGAGGAGCGTGGACATATTCAGCAGGTTCCCAGGATCTCTTTTGGGGGCCGCAGCCTTTCCAGTCAATTAGGTACAATAGTTTAGATTTGGAGATCTTGGAGTCCAGAATGCTTTTGACTTCAAACTCGAGTTCTCCATCAACTAGGATAGGTTTTGGAGATTTGGTTAGTCGGGTTTGAGGTTGCACGGGTTTTAATAGAGAGACGTGGAGGACCGGATGTATCTTCATGTGCGGGGGCAAGTCCAACTTGACCGCTACTGGGTTTACTATGGTAGTGATGGAATAGGGACCAAGGTATCTTGGGTTGAATGTGCGTGGCCCTTTTAGAGGTAGATATTTGGTGGATAACCAGACTTGATCCCCTACTTGATATTGAGGGGCTTCCTTCCGATGTTGATCTGCTCCTTTCTTGTATTGTTCTTTAGCCCTTTGAAGGTGAGAAACAGCTTCCTTAAAGGCTTGGGTGATTGTAGAATGCAGGTAGTCTACTGCTGGTGTTTCAAGATCTTTGAGGGGATCCAACTCCGAGGTTCGAGGGTGACTGCCGTACAAAAGAAAAAACGGGGTTTTCCCAGTTCCCGAATGGACAGAGTTATTGTAGGCATATTCGGCTATCCAAAGGATGTCTTTCCAAGTTTTTTCAGTTTGTTGCAGCATGCAGCGTAAATACTGTTCCAGAGTTTGATTGGTCCTCTCGGTTTGTCCGTCGGTCTGAGGGTGGTGACTGGTCGATAGTCTCACATCAATTTGAGCCGACCGACAGCAACTTCGCCAAAAATGAGTATTAAATTGACTACCTCGATCCGAAATTAGAACCGAAGGAAAACCGTGCAGTCGGACGATGTTTTCGAGAAATTCTCGGGCCAGAGTTGCTGCTGTTGGCAAGCCTTTGAGCGGAATGAAATGCGCCATCTTGGAGAATAAGTCCACGATTACTAGAATCGTATTGTATCCGGAGCATGGAGGTAGATCGGTGATGAAGTCCATAGAAAGCGTATGCCAAGGGCGAGGTGGGATGTGAATAGGGCGTAAGAGGCCTGCTGGTCTTTCCTTTTGACTCTTGTTTTGGGCGCATACTCCACAGGACATTATAAAGTCTCTGATATCTTTTTTCCAAGACGGCCACCAGAAGTAGCGCTTGATCTTTTCTGAGGTCTTGGCCATACCGGGATGTCCTTCCATTAAAGAATCGTGATAACAAGAGATTACTTTTTTCTGTAAATCTGTGCTGGGTAGGTATAATCGTTCTTGGAAATACAATAAGTTGTCCTTTACTGCAAAGTCCTTTCCCTGCAGATGCCAATTCAGTATGTCTGCTGGAGTTACAAGTTGCCTGGCTTTATCTTTAACTTCCTCTATGGATTCTGTGGCGATTACACCCAGAATTCTTTGTTCGGGAATGATTGGTACAGGTTTAGGGTTGATCAAGTGTTCTTCCACTCCCATCCGAGAAAGGGCATCAGCTTTACCGTTTTTTGTACCAGGTCGATAGGTAATTATGAAGTCAAACTCGGCAAAGAATAATGCCCAACGGAGTTGTCTAGAGGATTGGGCTTTTGCGGTTTTCAAATATTGCAGGTTTCGGTGATCCGTAATCACAGTAACGGTGTGTCGGGCCCCCAGCAGATAATGCCGCCAAGCCTTAAAGGCAGACTTGATAGCCAGAAGTTCCTTGTCAGTAATCGTGTAATTGATTTCAGGAGGCGAGAATTTGCGGGACCAAAATGCCACGGGATGCAACTGATTGGTTACCGGGTCCTTTTGTGATAGAACTGCCGCCATGGCAAGGCTTGAAGCATCAGTTTCCACGATGTAGGGGAGTTCGGGGCGAGGGTGTTTTAAGATTGGTGCAGAGATAAATTTAGTCTTCAAATCATGGAAAGCTTGTTCCGCCTAGGTAGACCATTCAAAACGTTTGTTTTTCTTTAACAGGGCAGTGATGGGCTGGACTATTCGAGAGAATTCGGGGATAAACCTGCGGTAAAAGTTAGCGAAGCCTAACATGCTTTGCACACCTTTTACGGAGGATGGTGATGGCCATTTGAGAACTGCATCGACCTTCTTTGAATCCATACGCACTCCACCAGGTGATAATATGAATCCCAAGAATTCAACTTCAGTCACGTTGAAAACACATTTTTCCAACTTAGCGAAAAGTTTGTGTTGACGCAATCTTTCGAGGGCCATTTTCACGTGTTTCCGATGTTCAGATTCCGATGAAGAATAAACGAGGATGTCGTCAATGTAAACAACAACACACACATCTATGAGCTCTCTGAGGACATCGTTCATAAAATATTGAAAGGCGGCCGGGGCATTACAAAGCCCGAAGGGCATGACCTGATATTCAAATAGCCCATACTTGGTGCGGAAGGCCGTCTTCCATTCATCGCCCTCTTTTACTCGTACCAAGTGGTAAGCTCCTCTAAGATCCAGCTTTGTATATATGCATGCTTTTCTGACTTGGTCCAGGAGTTCAGGGATCAAAGGTAACGGATATCTATTCTTAACGGTGATCTGGTTCAGGGAGCGATAATCTATGCAAGTTCTAAGGTCTCCTTCCTTTTTTGGAACGAAGAACAAAGCTGAAGAAGCAGGGGACTTGGAAGGACGAATAAACCCATTTGCCAGGTATTGATCCAGGTATTGTCGAAGGTGAAGGTTCTCAGGCTCGGTGAGGGCATAAATTCTACTACAAGGAGGAGTAGATCCAGGTATCAGTTCGATCTGGCAGTCATAAGACCTATGAGGAGGTAGAGAGTTAGCCTGATCCTTCCGGAAAACATCTTGGTATTCTAGGTATTCGGGAAGTAACTGGGGAGTATCTGAAGAAATTGCTGCCAGTGCAACACCAGGTGGAGGGTGACAAGTAGAGACACATTCTGGAAACTGGACCGTTCTTGCTCGCCAATCGATCAGAGGATTGTGTTTCTCTAACCAAGGTATTCCTAGAATAATCTGAAACTGAGGGGCCTTGATCACATCGAACACGATCTTCTCATGGTGTCCATCTTGACTTACTAGCGTCACTTCTTGAGTGGTCTGCGTTACTGGCCCGGAGGCTATCTCCGTACCATCCACCGTAGTAATGACGTCCTTTACAGCCTTGGGACAAAGAGTTAGATTCATCCTCAAAACCATTTCATGATCCACATAATTGCCGATGGCACCGCTGTCGACGTAAGCTTCAATTGCATGTAATCGATCCGGATTATCAGGGCTGATGAGGACCATAGGTATCACGAAATGCGAGGTCACGGAACTGGTTTTCATGCTCGGCAAGAGGACCTCTATTCTTGTTGGGCGAGGTCGTTTCCCTGCTCAGAGTTTGTAACTTTGGTAACTGCAGCTCCTACTGCCTTCTTGGCAGGTTTCACCGGACAGTCTCGAAGAAAGTGCCCTGAGTTTCCGCAATAGAGGCATAATTACAACTGTTTTCTCCTTTCCCGCTCCTTTTGTGTTAGAGGACCTTTCAGACCCCCTATTTGCATGGGTTCCCCGGAGTCTACTCCTTTGGAAGGAGTTGGCGGTTTGGAAAATACTCGAGCATCAAACTTGGAACGATCGGCCTTCCTGTTCTGCAGTCTGTGATCTATTTGAACGACTAAGTCTATATAGTCCGAACAATCTTGTGGGGGATTCACTACTTGGGCTAACACATCTTTGAGCTCTCCGCGTAGACCTCTATAAAACAGCGTAATCCTTTTGTCCTCAGGCCAGTGAGTTTCCACTATCAGTCTGTTGAAAGACGCAATATAAGCCAAAAGGTCTTGATTAACTTGTCGCAACGAAAGAAGCTCATTGTCCAAGGCCTGCCCCTGTGAATGTCTTGCGAACAGTTTTTCCATACTGAGCTGAAAAGCTTGAAAATCATGGAGGACCGGATCATCTTGATTTACTAGAGGGATCGACCAGTCTGCCGCATTGCCACTAAGGTACGAAAGCACAAAAGCTACTTTAGCTTGATCAGTTGGAAAGGCTGCTGGCCGGCATAAGAAATGCAACCGGCACTGATTGATAAATACTGCAGATTTCCCCCAGATGCGGGTAACGGGGTCTGTCCGGCTTGTGACTGTAGCAATTGTCTAGCGAGATCATCTGTTCGCTCCTTGGAAATAATCAGTTCCCTTCTTAGAGCGTTCGCTTCCTGACGGGCTGCATGCACTTCTGCCCTTAGTTCCCCAAGTAACTGGGCTAGCTGGTCGGTATCCGAGGTTTCCATAGCGCCTGGACGGGAGTTTTGTGGTAGGCTTTGCGTTCTGTAACGCTCACCTGATTCCCGTAGAGGCGCCGGTCTTGACTGGGCGTATACCGTATCTTCAAAGGTGATGTGTAACACACGGCTGGCTCTTTGGGCTGGACCTCTGTGCACTGTATGTCTGGCTCGAAGGGTAAGATGTCTGCAGATAGAAAATGTGGGATTAATGAACTGGGTTATTGAATGTCTCTCTCTTCTTCCCTTTCTCTTCTCCTGTAGAACCCCAAAGGTTAACGCTCTCACCTTAGGTAAGTGAACGCCGTGCTCTCCATCTGCCTCGAGGCAGGGTGCTGTAACCAGTTTCTTCACTGGATAAGGGGAGCAGGCCTCTTGACTTCAGAGGACTGATGTCCGTTGTTTACTGCACGAACGGTAAGTTTCGAGTAATTCTAATGTCTTTAAAGTCTTTAGTAATGATGTCTCTTGTTTTGCAGGGTTCCGGCGATGGCGGATGGCGGGCTGAAGTGAGTTGAAGATGGAGCCCGTGTGATGAATAGAAGCGCCTGGAAGCACGTAAGTAAGCGCTTGTTGCCTGCTTCACGAAGCGCTCTAACTGTCTTTTTATTTTGCAGGTACAAGTTCGGGGCGGCTGCAGGGTGCCAGAATACCCACTGGGTTAGATGTGGAAAGGAGTAATGGCACGTGAGTATTAAAGATCCCCAATGTCTTTAAACGCACCTTGTTTTGTCTTTCAGATGCGGGATGCAGCGCCGAAGGCCTCCGGAGCGTGCGAAGAGTTGGTAAGCTTTTGTCTTTCAGATGCCGGAATGCAGTGTGAAGACCTCCGGAGCGCACGAAGAGTAGGTAAGCCTTTGTCTTTCAGATGCCGGAATGCAGCGCGAGGCGTTGGTGACAGCCGATGGACCAGGTAAGTGAAGAGCTGTCACTGAAGACCGTAATGCTAACCTGTTCTTTCTTGTCTTTATAGGTGTTGCTGAAGACTGGATTCAGAATGGTAAGCCTTTTTCCTTAGGCCCAGGATCAGATGCAGAAGACACGATGAGCGTTCTGCTGCTGAGGATGCAGAATAACGCAAAGCAAGATTCATCCATCGGGTGTGGTTTAAATAGCCTCCTGTAGTGCTTAGGTGTCTCCTTCCACAGCCACGCCTAGGTAAGAAAAGAGTTCCTGCTTTCCAGAAGAGTTCCAGTGTTCTGAATCTAGGGAGTGGCTCCTGCCCCACCCAACAGGAAAAGTAGTTCCAAACAGAAGAGGATCAGAGACTCAACTGGCAGGCAAGTAAGCAGCATGGTCTGCTGCAGGTAAGTCCACCCAAGCATTATGAGCCCGGCGCTTCCAGCGCTGGGACTGGGCATATTTATGAGCCTGTGCCACTGGCGCCAGGACTGGGTCCAAAAGGTCCCAATTGGGACTGGTTGGCACTCGGAACCTGGGTTATGGCGCTGCTTCCAAGGGAGTTGGGAAAACCCTGACCTTTTGGAAGCAGAGATCATGACAGGTACCTCCTCCTCATCAGGAGTATGAGTAAGCCATAGAGCATGGCATGCACTTACTCCTCATCAGCAGTATGGGTGAGCCATAGAGCATGGCATGCAGGTCTCCACATTAGGAGTATTAGTGAGCCATAGAGCATGGCACACGCTTACTCCTCATCAGGAGAATGAGTGAGCCATAGAGATTAATCCAGTTTCCTTGCTTCTTTTTGGAGGGATGTACACCTTGTCAGAGAAGGAAAAAGAGAACTTTCCAGAGTAATTAAAGGAGAATTTAAGACAACAGACGCATTGCTTGGCTGCAGTCACACCATTTGTTGTATCTAAGAAGACATTACAGTTGCATGACCCCTGTATGTGTTGTAGTATGTTAACCAATTTCACATTAACAGTTCATTATTCTTGTTTTGCATTCTGGTAGAGCTGCAGTTGTTGTTTGCTAAATTAGGCTTGGGGCTGGATTATCACCTCTTGTGCAAAAAGCTCTGTAGATGATTGAAGACTGCTTTCTGCAAACAATTTTGTTCATTTTTGACAGGATTCAGGCATTGTCCCGCTTCTCTTTTATTCTTGGTGCAAAGATATGGGGTTTCATCATCAAACAAAGGGAGATTGAGGGATATCCACCACAAGCATACCCTTGAATAAAATGGATCAACCCTTACCACTTTTAAACACAAAGCTTGTGGTTTTAAAGTTGCCTCCTTGTCTAGGTGAGTTATACTACAAGACCATATTCACTTATGGTGCTAAGAGAGCATTGCATGACAGTAAGTTTATAGAAAAATACACATATTTTATTTCTCAAGTACATACAAATGTTAAAAATTCACGGTGTTGAAGTACCTATCCCGTCTTCTACAAAAGAAAATAAGAAAGACACATACGCTATCATAAATGCATGTGTTACCCCCCCTTCCAACAGATAAGTAAGTTAGTCCAAATCCTTGTCTGTTAAGGTGTTTTGTGCTGTGCTAGTATTCACACTGGGCCATACCTCATTAAACACATCTCACTCACTCTCATTCCATTCATTCATTCTTCATTCACTTTCAGGATCTCATTCCACAACCACAAAATGTGCCCGACATGTTTCTTTCCGCTCTTAATTTCTCGTATCAATTATCCGGAAATTCTTCAGGGGCTTGTGTGAGGGGTTAGTAAAGCATGCATCACATATCAATACAACTCAATATCCAAAACGAAAAGGTTTCCTAATGGAGAGCATTTCATTGACAGAAATCTTGTCGGAGTTGCAGTATTATTCTTCCTTCACGGGGTATTATTACCCTTTAGGGTCAACCGACCAGGAAAAGAGTCTCCACCTATCAAGGAGCAATAAAACATGGACTAGGGGTGTCAGTAACCTATTCAAGCTTCTCAAGTCTTCGACAACTGTTGATTAGTAATGGAAGTCTTGACTCAACGTCTAATCACATCATTTTGACAATAAAGAGGCACCTTCCTGCGTCTTGTACAGTTCCTCCGGTTCCTAAGTGTATTCATCAAATCTCGGGGCTATTTTGGTGCCTCACCCTAGGAGTATCTATGCTCCTGCCATTCACACTCATGAGTTTAAATGCAAAGAATAGGGTCCACTCACCGATGGGTACAGCGGGTTTCAGATTCTTCGTGTGGGCCGGATCTCTACGTTACATGCAATTGATCGGTGAATTGATAACCGTCTCGCGTTTCACAGCAAAGAAATTCCTGTTGGCTAGAGAGGTTGAAGAAGAAAAAATATGGAAGGGCGAGAGAGGGACCCGTTAGAGACACCTTCACCAGTCCTCCTGTGGTATTAGTATAACAGGCCTCTTATTGGCTTACCCAGTCAGAAGAGGCTTTTTCATAAATCTGTCTGGAAAATGTTGCTTTCAATTTTCCTTTTTTCTTTGGTTCTCGTGTTTTTCTTTTCACACCAGGGCCAAGCCCATGAGTCACTGGAGTGGGAAATCCAAACACCCAGTTGTAAGTTAATTGTTACCTGTGATTTAATATGTAGGTTAAAAGAGCTAATTGATGTTGCTCTAATAATATTATTAACAAAGCACAATATTGGTTTGGGTTTCTTACCCCCCCGGGCGTGTATGGAGAAACATGGGGCTCAGCTTAATGGGCCGTGTCCCTTTTTGAATGCTGAGGCGAGTACCCGTTACTTCTAGTGGTGCCAGTCCCGCTCCTTCCGGTTCTTGTCAACGTAACCGGACTGCTCTCTAAAGGGAAAGAGAAAGCACCATTTGCCAAGTACTTTCTTTCGTATAAAGAGTTATTTTTTTCTTTTTTATTTGAAAATTAGCGCTACCAACTGATCCGCCCATGAATTTGTCTTACTGTTCGTGTTAGGGTCAGGGTTCCGCTTCCTTCCAACATCTAGCTGATCTGGTTCCTTTCAGCTTGAATATCCTCCGGGTAACCACAGTTCAGTTCACGCATATCCGGGAGTGTTATATGTTTGCGTTCCACTCTCGGGCATTCACACTGTTGTCTAATAGAATGACCACTGGTCACCCATCCCCCACTTTCTGTAGTGCATCAACGCACTCTTGTCTGGCACTTTACGGCTCGCAACTGTTTAGTAGAGATACAGCTCCATATTTGCGCGCATCGCTGTGGATCATCCATGCTGTTCCACTAAACATTGTCAACAGAGGTGAGGATTAGTTATAAAAAGTGACGCTTCCAGTCCATTAGCTTCATGCATCAGGGGTGTTGTCCATTATTGCGCCCACCAATCGATTTTTTCATTAAGTCCTGTCACCATGCTGTTAATGAGAAAGATGAGTTGTTGTTCTTTCATCAGCAGTTTCTTTTTGTCTTTATTGCTGTCCAAGCCTGCCCTTTGTTTATACAGGATAGTCCAACTTAGATCATCCACGGAGTGTTGCTGTTCAATCCAATGTTCTACTAATGGGGCGTTACGGGTTTTATTTTCGAATGCAGCTCCTGTGCTCGCCGATTCAGATTTTTATCTTCCTGTCTGTTTTCCCCATATAGATATGTTTGCATGGGCACCATACTGCATACACTACCATACTAGAGTTGCAGTTTGTAAAGTTATTCTGTTGCCATGGTGTTGTTAAACCGATGTCAACTGCTTTACTCCTAAAGGTGAATGGGCAGCATGTGCATTTACCACATTGAGCATGTCCCTTTAGCTCTTGGAAACCCCATTGCTCTGGTAGGGTTTTCTGTTTTATTGGTTTCCTGCTCACGTCGTTTCTTGTTAGGTGTTCTTTCAAATTTTGACTCCTCTTAAATGCAATGGTAGGTCTTGGAATTGGTTGGTCACTTTTTTCCAGGATATGCCAGTTTTTTCCTATGATTTTCTTAATTCCATTTGAAAGATGGCTGTATGTGTTCACGAACACTATTTGTTTGGATTTGTCTTTCTCTGTTTCCTGTTCCCTATATTCCAGAAGTGCCTCTCTATTGTTGTTATTCTCCCGTTTTAGTGCGTTCTGAATAATCTTTTTGGGGTATCCTCTTTCATCAAGTTTGTCTTTCATTTTGCGAGCTACCACCTGAAAATCTGTTGTATTAGTACTGTTTCTTTTTAACCTCAAAAACTGACCCAGTGGTAAGTTATCGCGTATGTGGCGAGGGTGAAAACTGGAGTAGTGTAGCAGAGAATTTCTGTCTGTTGGTTTGTTGAAAGGTTTGACGTGTAGTTTGTTGGTCTCGGGATCAGCAGCGATGGTAATGTCTAGGAAGTCGAGAGCTTTCACACTGTGTTGATGCCTGAAACGTAGGAATCTATTCTGCATATCAATCCATTTAAAGAATAGTTCCAGTGTTTGTTCATTGCCGGTCCAGATGATAAAAATGTCATCTATATAGTGCCGCCATTTTTTAATATGGCCAATGAACGGGTTGGTGGCATTTATGATTATATTGATCTCAAAACCTTCCATATACATGTTTGCTATGCTTGGGGCTTGAGTGGCACCCATAGCTGTCCCTTGAACTTGTTTAAAGAATTCCCCATTGAAATGGAAATAGCTCTCCATTAGCGCCATTTCCGCGCACCACAAAATGAACGAGACAGGGGTAGTCCTAATTACATGGTCTCGTAGTAATTTCTCCTCCAGCACATCCAAAGATGCTCGCTGCGGAATGCTTGTATATAGGGCCACTACATCGAGGCCTACCAAGATCTCAGTTAATGGGTCAAAGTTCAAGCCTTCCACCTCCGAAGTAATCTGTGTGGTATCTAGTACAAATGAGGCCATTTTCTTCACCATTGGTTGAAGGAATCTGTCTGCGAAATGCGATAAGGGCTCCAGGACTGAGTTCACGTCTGAAACTATTTTTTCCTTTTTCCTGTTGTTCTAATAGTTTGACCTCTTTCAGTGCCCTTTTCTGAAACACAAGTGCCTCTGGGCTCTGGGCTGCTAGTGGTACACAGAACGTCGATTTATTACAGAGGCCCGATTCCGAGGTCTCTTGCTCATGGGTTTCGTCCTCAAAGAATTGATGCAGGTGGATTTTCCTCATGAACTGATTAAATTCCTGCCTGAAATTAAAGGAACTGTGTAGGTTTGTGGGCACAAAACCCATCCCTTTCTCTAATACCTGTATTTCTAGCTCCGTAGGCTGGTAATCAGACAGGTTTACCACAAGGCTCGGATGGTTCGAGTGACCCGGGATTGTAAGTCCCAGGCCTCCGGGCCCTTCCATAAAAAATGTTGTTGGTCATTTGTTCTGCCTCCTTGGTTACCCACTCTACTGCCTCTTCCGCCTCGGGAGTTGTTTCCTCTCCTTGTGTTATGTCGGTTAGATCTGCCACGAAATGTCGTGGTGTCCCCGAACGAGCTTCCATCACTCAAGCTAAAGGAGGTATTCCTAAAGGACACTTTTTTCCTACCCTGTCAGCCTTGGGCAAAAGTGCCATCGAGCGTCTCTTGGGAGAAATAATGTTCTTGTGTATAGGGAAAGGCTTTATCAAGGCTATAGTTAGTGAGGTCTTTGTTCATCCTATTCACTCGTTCTCTCAGAGTGTCTTCTTTAAAGATGTTCATCTCGGGGAGGGCACCAGGGGGCGCACAGGCGATGGCTGCCTGAAGACGCTGCTCCCGCCGAAACTGGGCCGTGTTGAGGGATTGAGCCCCCTCCGCGACCCTCCCACGAAATATCTGTGGCCCTCGGTGGTGGTGAACCCCGGGGGACCCCCCTGGGTGAAAGAGCGACGCCGAAAGACCCTCGGGTGCCCGAGAACGAGGCCTCGCAGCCCAACGAGAGAATCCACGAGAGGCCCTGCCCACCTTCGGAGCTGCGTGGGGAGTCGTGGTGCGTGGTTGCCGTTGAGGCATGCGGGCGCGCCTGACCCCCCCTCCCTACTCTGGTCGCAGAGCATGCCAGTGCTCCGGCGGGACTCCAGCGTAGGGGCCCCGCGGCACAGGAGAACGGTACCAGCGCGGAGCGGAAGCCCCAGGCGGTGGCAACTCGAGCCGCGGACCCGCCAAAGGAGAGGCAGCCCGCTTGACCCGAGCTCCCGGACACGGAGTTGAGCAACAGGGGCGCTGAGGCCCCGTCCAGCGGACCCAGGCGAGGGCCATCAGAGTGGTGGTCAGCGGACAGCAGCGGGACACGCTGGCGAGAGGCCCAGGCGGGAGGAGACCTACGCAGGTGGTGGCCCCTGGGCTCCTTCCCAGGGCGAGTCCCCGCCTGGAGACGAACTCTAAAGCAAACATGGCCAACAGTATCTAACCAGCACACCGGAGGCCTAGCCTGGACCCTCATCCGATCACAACTCGACACACGTCGTCGCCACCTCCCCACCACAGGGACAGATGGCCACAAACAGCCGGAAAAGGGAGTGTAAAGAGTGTGAGGCCCTGCCGGAGGCCGGTGGGGCATGTGCCCACTCAAAGTTAGCTCCCCACGGAGCGGTTTTTGCCCGAAGGAGAGAGGGTAGTCCCCCAGCGGGATCATCGTCCCCCGAGGACCACCGGCCGGAGGGAGAGAAAGGAAGATCGGATGAGCTGGCGCCATACACTCCAGGAGTACTGCTACCAGGACGCCAGAAGGGAGATTAGCGACCCGGAACGGTCGATCAGAATGTCCCGGCCCGAGACCTCGCCCCCGCCCACCCTCACAATGGAAAAGGGTTTTGCCTCGGTCCTGCAGGAGATCAGAGACATGCGGGCGGACATTGCCCAGAAAATGGAGAACATGGACCACAGGGTGGACAAGGTCGAGGACAGACTGTTGCAGCTGGAGGCCAACCAGTCCTCAGCAGCGACACAAGAGTTGGACATGTCCCTGAGAATAACCGCCCTTGAAAAAAGAGACGAGGAGAGGGCCAGGCAAATGGACGACTTCAAAAATAGAGAACGGAGGAACAACCTCAGAATCTTTGGGGTGCCGGAGTCGGAGGGAGAAACGGAAAGAGAATTAAACCGGGTGGTGAGGGACATCATCACTCTCCTTTTCTCGGATGAGATGACGACCGAACCAACGTTTGATCGAGTCCACAGAGCGGGGGGCAGAGCTGGGGGCCCCCGGTCAATTCTAGTCCGCTTTCATTACTACACTGAGAAAGCGAAGGTCCTGGAGGAGGCCAGAAAGACATGGGAGATTACCTATAACAATGCACAAGTGTCCATCTTCCAGGACCTCTCCTCATACACGCTGGCCAAATGCAGGATGTGCCGCCCTCTGACACAAATGCTAAAAGGGAAGGGGGTGCGCTATAGATGGGGATACCCCTTCTCCCTCTCGTTCCAGTACGAGGGTCAACGGTCGACCCTGATTACAGAGGACGACATAAGGGGAGCCATCCAAGAGTACGTGTCGGACCCGCCCCCGCGGAGGGAACCCACGGGATTCGCAGCGGAAGGAGCCAGAGAACGCAGGTCACAAGGAGAGAGGAGAAAGAAGACAGGGCCACGGACATTTAAGAAACTGAACCCGCCGACCCTGACGACGGACAGGGAGGATGCCCACCCCGGACACAGAGAAGCGGGCCGGTCGGGCCTGGGATAGTCTGGTAGCTTAAACACCAATCTGGAAGTGCAAAAGGGGTATGGGAAAACCGGGCAAAGGACTTGGTTCACGATCTAAGACGAGTCGACTTCCAGGACCATGGGGTCCAAGGACGCAAGGGGCCCCCGAAAACAGCAAGTATGGTGGCTACCTGGGGGAGGGGGGTCGGGAGGGGCAGGGGGAAAAGAGGGGGGCTCAAGGAGAAGTGATTTCTGATATTAGACCAGCCGGAGGCGGTAGGCTGGTGGTCCGGCCAATAACCAGCAATGGTGGAACTATTTGGCTGGACGCCGGGGTGGGGGATGGGGGGCGAGGGTATAGTTCGGGTTGTTCAGTTTGAAGGGGGGACCAGGGGGCAGTTGGGGACAGGCCTGAGGCTCACCTGGGGGGCAGGGGGAGGGGGCAAGGAACATCAGGTTATAACACAAAAGGAGCAGGAAAGGAAAAGTGCCATGAGCCAGCTATCCAGTAAGATGTTGATCCTGGACAATGGCTGAGGATTCCCCTGCCCTGGGCGTGGGTTCCCTTAATATGCAGGGGTTGAACACCCCAACCAAGAGATCCTTGGTCTGCAGGGAATTCAGGAGGGCAAAGCTTGACCTGCTGTTTCTTCAGGAAACACACCCGGGCTCGGGGGAAGGAACCGAAATTGCGGGGAGGCAGGATCGGGGAGGTCCTCAGCGCATCCCACAGAACCAAGAAAAGGGGGGTAGCCATACTGCTAGCAAGGGATGTTGGCTTTGAAGTGGAAGCCATGGTGAAGGACCCAGAGGGCCGATATCTGCTGGCAAGGGGCTCTTTGCGGGGCTCCCCTCTGACTCTGGCAGTTGTGTACGGTGCCAATGAAGGCCAGGCACAATTCTGGGAGGGAGTGAAGGACAGATTGAAATTGTTAGTTCACGGGATGCTGGTGGTGGGGGGGGATTTCAATATGATCCTAGACCCACCTTTGGATAGAAAACGCTTGGGGCCCCAATCCACTAGGGCTTCAGATAAAACCATGGCCCGTACCTTCCAGAGGGTCAATGCAGAGCTGGGCCTGGTGGACATTCCGACTCCCAGGACAGGGCTCCCCTCCTTCACATACTACTCAGCAATCCACACATCATACTCCCGTATAGACTACATCCTGGTAGACAAACCCCTTCTTCCACATGTCTCTGGCCACAGGGTAGACCCGGTCCCTTGGTCCGACCACGACTTGGTCCGCACCACCATAATAGGGGGATGGCAGAGTGGTAGCAGAGGGCGATGGAAATGTAATGACTCCCTGTTGAAGGATGAAGTCCTGGCACAGGAAGTGCAGGACGCCATCTCAGAGTACTTCGAGTTAAACGACAATGGAGAGGTGGGCACTCACGTGCTGTGGGACGCCTTCAAGGCGACCTTACGTGGTGTCCTCATTAGAATGGGAGCCCAGAAAAAGAGGGAGAGGGGGGCCCAGGAAAAGTCCCTGAGTGAAAAGATAGCCCAACTTCACCCAGGTGACCTCCCGGAGGTACCCCTGGAAAGGGATCAGATTGCCTCCCTAGAAAACTACAAACTCCAGTTGAAAGACCTCCTGCTACATAAGACCGAGCGGAGCCTCCAACTAGTGAAACAGAAATACTATGAGAAGGGGGACACAGCCGACAAAATTCTGGCCTGGAAACTCAGGGAGCTTCAGAGGAACAGAACAGTGAAGGCGGTGAAGAATGATCGGGGATCACTGGACCACGACACCCCGAGCATTGGAGCAGCCTTTCGCCGTTATTATGAAAAGTTATACTCGTCAGAGTATGACGGGGATGACACCCAGATAGAGGGTTTCCTGGACTCCATCCAGATCCCGTCCCTGACAGGTGAAATGGCGGAGGGTCTAGAGGGCCGGGTGACGGAAGAGGAAGTGGAGCACGCGATCAGTGGGATGAAAGTGGGAACGTCCCCGGGGGGAGACGGTTTCTCTGTGTACTTCTACAAGAGGTTTCTGGATAGCCTAGCCCTTCACCTGGTGAGGGTGTTTAACGGGGTGTTAGAGGGGGGCTCTCTGCCGGACACCATGATGAGGGCCATAATCGTGGTTCTGCCCAAAGAGGGCAAAGACCCCACTGAATGCTCCTCATATCGCCCAATTTCCCTCCTCAATATAGATGTTAAGATCCTGGCCAAGGTGATAGGCAAACGGATGGAGGGGATAATGCCCAAGCTGGTGCACGGGGATCAAGTGGGGTTCATAGGGGGCAGGCAAGGCTCTGATAACATCAGGAAGACGACAGACCTAATCCACAATGCCCAAGAATCAGACCTAGATGCAAGTCTGCTTTCCCTGGACTCCGAGAAAGCTTTTGACAGGGTAGAGTGGAGGTACATGCAACTCCTCCTCCGTCGAATGGGCTTCGGAGCTCACATCAGGAACTGGGTTTCCGCCCTATATGGGGCCCCAACGGCGAGAGTGCAGGTGAACGGAGAACTTTCTAACCCATTCCCTCTCACGCGGGGGACGCGGCAAGGATGCCCACTCTCCCCTCTAATATGTGTCCTGACGATGGAGCCCCTGGCCATAGCGGTCCGAGCCCACCACAACATTAAAGGGATTAAAAGAGGAGAGGTGGAGTTCAAGCTCTCCCTGTTTGCTGATGGCATTCTAGCATACCTGGTGGAGCCCAGCTCCTCGCCCCCCCCCCTCCTGGCCCTGATGACAACCTTTGGGCAATTCTCGGGGCTAAAAATTACCGCATCAAAATCAATGTTACTCCCTATGAGGGCTCAGGACCTGGGGCTGGACCACCGGGATAGGTGTGCGGGGATTGTGGTGGGGAGGGACTCCATTAGGTATTTGGGTGTGCTCCTCACGAGAGATCTCTCAAAGTTGGCTTCAGCGAATTATGGGCCCATTATGGTGGAGATTAAATCAGATCTGAGGAGATGGGGAGGTGTGATCCTGGCCTGGTACGGGCGCATGACAGCGGTGAAGATGAACATCCTCCCAAGACTGCTGTATCTTTTCACGGCACTCCCAACGGGGGTCCCAGACCAGATGTTTCGAGACTTACAGAGGGCAGTCCGAGAGTTTGTATGGCAAGGGCGGAACCGGAGGATAGGGAGGGCCATCCTAATGTTACCTAGGGAGGAGGGGGGTTTCGGGCTGCCGGACTTCCTTCTCTACCACCGGGCCGCCCAGCTAAGGGTCCTGTTGGAGCATATGAGGGAGGGGATGGGCACCTATTGGTCTTATCTGGAGGACATAGATGCCCACCCTCTGAAAGTTTGTGACCTCCTGTGGTTGCCGCGCAAACACATCCCAAATAAATTGCAGACCCACCCAACCCTGTGAATACTCTGGTCAATCTGGAAGGAAGGCCCCACAACTTCATACCTCACTTCATGGCCCTCCCCGATGTCTTCGCTCTGGGGCCACCCACTTAGACTGGGTAACAGGGGATTCAGGAATGCCCAGTCCTGGTCGGATGGGGGGCTGGAATGGGCGGGGCAACTGTTCAAGGAGGGCGAGTTCCTCGAATACGAGGAGCTGCGAGATACGCTTGGGCTGGGGTCTCTTTCAGTCTTTGAATACTTGCGCCTGAAGGGCATCCTCTGTGACCAGACTTGGGGCCTGAATCTGCGGAGACAATTGACCCCCTTTGAAAAATTACTAGACACGACCACAACAAGGAAGGGGGTAGTATCCAAAATGTACCAGATACTGAATATTGTTAACTTGGAAGGGAGGAGAGGGTTTCGGGGGTTCTGGAATGACTTGGCAGGAGAGGCCCTCTCGGAGGACGCATGGTCCAGGGTGTTCAAAATAGCATTCCATGGGAACCTGTTTACATCGGACATGGAGCACAACTTTAAGATCCTACAGGGATGGCATAGAGACCCAATGAAGTTATCCAAGATGTTCTCGGGGGTGTCCCCCAGATGCCCAAGAGGTTGTGGCCAAGTGGGGATGAGGGGTCATATGTGGTGGTTCTGCCCTAAGGTACAAGGGTTCTGGGAGGAGGTACGGGGATGGATGGCGGAGGTCACTGAGGAACTACTCCCACTCAATCCGTTGACGATGTTGTTGGGCCTCCCGCCGGAGGAAGCGGAAATATACAGGTACCCAAGAATGTGGGAGACCATGTTGCGAGCAGGAAGAGTGGCCCTAGCGCAAAGGTGGAAAAGCCCAGAGACCCCCTCTAAGGAAGACTAGTTAAAAAAACGTAAGAACATGTTCGTCATGGACAAACTGACGGCCATGGTAAACAATGAATCGAGCACCTTCCAGGCAAATTGGTATGGGGTTTACCAGGCATGGGGGTGGGATGCTCACTGACATTATGCGGACAACATAGGACGGGAGGGCAATGGAACCCAGAGAGTACCACTCAAGGACACTGGTGTAACCCATGGCCCGGGAGACAGCGGATCCGTCTAGGCCAGCATTTACGGGAACACATAGCACAGCTCCAAGGCACCGAACTATGAGTAATGAGGACGACTCCTGCGATTAGTTTTTTCGATGGGACACTGATCTGGGGGGAGGGGCGGAGTTGGGGAGGGGAGAGAAGGGGGAGGGAGGGGAAGGAGACCACGGGGGTTTGATGATGATGTTAAATGTGATATTCACATTGCTACCGATGCTGTCTTTGTTTCTTTTTCTGAAAAACTACCAATAAAACGAAAGTTTAAAAAAAAAAAGATGTTCATCTCTCTTAGCAGGTCATCCAATCTTTTTTTATACAGCTCTAGAGGTACTGCTTTTTGTATTTCCTCCTCGAGTTTTTTTAGGTCAATCAAAATTTTTATTGTCATCTCTGTTGCCGTATCGATTATTAAAATCAACCAGTCCCGACCACACTTGTTTGCAACATAGCTCCATTGTAGTATGAACTTGGGGTTGTCCAGGAAGAGCCTTGGCTCATTTCTTACCACTAGACCTTGGGGCAGCGTCCCTTTTCTCAAATATTCGAGCATGATCGAGCCATGCAGTTCGGTTCATATTAGTCTTTTTTTCAGATTACTTCCCAATTGGTAATGTTGGTGGTGGCTTCTGAAGAGCCTCCTAAGAAAGAGGCCTTTTCTAGCAATTCCGTGACATATTTGTCATCGTAGCTTATGCATTTATCCAGTGCCATTGTTCTTTTTCACCATTGGTCTAACACAATAATCTATTGAGGTCGGTCCATACTGGTGCCGGGGGCATATAAACCCACTCCGTTGAGCTATGTGCAGTCAGCTAGTCGAATTCTCTAACGACCCTGCCTTGATCCTAGTCGGCTCGTATTGCACCCGGTTAGGCGTATTAGCCCAACTAATGGTTGTGTTCCTAAATATTGCAGGAGCTTTTGAGCTCTAGCCCGAATAACGGGTGATCTTATTTACACTGGGTTCAGGTCAAGGCCAATTTAGCCTTCCATATTACACTATGATGTTAGACAGACAGGGTAATTCATAGAATTTCGCAGAAAAGTGTCGGAAGGGGCTGTCGCAGAGTGTACGCGTGCGATTGTCTGTGCCAGGCACGTGCGCTAAAACCGATTTCCGCGCACAGCGTATTCATGGATTTTAGGCTCCCAAACCAGCCGTGGCGCAGAGAATCGCAGCGACCCTGCAGCAGCGCCAGTAACGCCCCGAAGAACGCCCTTGCGCAAGGAAAAGCCATCAAAATCGCTAAATCATCGCAAAGGGCTGCGCTAACCCTGGACCAGTTCACCGGGCTGGCAAACAGCAAACGCCAAGCGGGGAACGTGTATTTCAGGGGTGCGCGGGAAGTTCCACACGCGATTGGCCCAGTGCGAGCAAGGTATGTGTATTTCAGGGGTGCGCGGGAAGTTCCACACGCGATCGAGCCTGGGGGAGCGGGCTACGTGTATTACAGGGGTTCGCGTGAACTTCCTCACGCGATCGGGCCCGGGGGAGCGGGCTACGTGTATTTCAGGGGTTCGCGTGAAGTTTCTCACGCGATCGGGCCTGGGGGAGCGTGCTACGTGTATTACAGGGGTTCGCGTGAACTTTCTCACGCGATCGGGCCTGGGGGAGCGGGCTACGTGTATTTGAGGGGTGCGTGTGAAGTTTCTCACGCGATCGGGCCTGGGGGAGCGGGCTACGTGTATTTCAGGGGTTCGCGTGAAGTTTCTCACGCGATCGGGCCTGGGGGAGCGTGCTACGTGTATTACAGGGGTTCGCGTGAACTTTCTCACGCGATCGGGCCTGGGGGAGCGGGCTACGTGTATTTCAGGGGTTCGCGTGAAGTCTCTCACGCGATTGGCCCCGTGCAAGCAGGGTACGTGTATTCCAGGGGTGCGCGGGAAGTTCCACACGCAATTGGCCCCGTGCAAGCAGGGTACGTGTATTCCAGGGGTGCGCGGGAAGTTCCACACGCGATTTCAGCAGGGTACGTGTATTCCAGGGGTGCGCGGGAAGTTCCACACGCGATTTCAGCAGGGTATGTGTATCCCAGGGGTGCGCGGGAAGTTCCACACGCAATTCCAGCAGGGTACGTGTATTCCAGGGGTGCGCGGGAAGTTCCACACGCGATTTCAGCAGGGTATGTGTATCCCAGGGGTGCGCGGGAAGTTCCACACGCAATTCCAGCAGGGTACGTGTATTCCAGGGGTGCGCGGGAAGTTCCACACTCGATTGGCCCCGTGCAAGCAGGGTACGTGTATTCCAGGGGTGCGCGGGAAGTTCCACACGCGATTTCAGCAGGGTACGTGTATTCCAGGGGTGCGCGGGAAGTTCCACACGCGATTTCAGCAGGGTATGTGTATCCCAGGGGTGCGCGGGAAGTTCCACACGCAATTCCAGCAGGGTACGTGTATTCCAGGGGTGCGCGGGAAGTTCCACACGCGATTGGCCCCGTGCAAGCAGGGTACGTGTATTCCAGGGGTGTGCGGGAAGTTCCACACGCGATTTCAGCAGGGTACGTGTATTCCAGGGGTGCGCGGGAAGTTCCACACGCGATTTCAGCAGGGTATGTGTATCCCAGGGGTGCGCGGGAAGTTCCACACGCGATTCCAGCAGGGTACGTGTATTTCAGGGGTGTGCGGGAAGTTCCACACGCGATTGGCCCCGTGCAAGCAGGGTACGTGTATTCCAGGGGTGCGCGGGAAGTTCCACACGCGATTTCAGCAGGGTACGTGTATTCCAGGGGTGCGCGGGAAGTTCCACACGCGATTTCTGCAGGGTATGTGTATCCCAGGGGTGCGTGGGAAGTTCCACACGCGATTGGCCCAGTGCGAGCAGGGTACGTGTATTCCGCGGGAAGTTCCACACGCGATTTCAGCAGGGTATGTGTATTTCAGGGGTTCTGGGGAGTACTACACGTGAATTGGCCGTGTGGGTCCTCCCAGGTATACGCTCCACAACCTCCACGGACCCTGCAGGCAGCCCACACCACGGGGGACTATCCTGCACCCCTGCTCATGTCCCGCAGGCAGCCCATCCACCATGGGCATGCCCCCCAGCCAACCCACATGTCACCTTGCACTACTGATCAACAATGCATGTCTCCCACCACCCCCACCCCCCAGCAGTGCAGGGGCAGCCTCCACCAGGCCCCCACTCATGTCTCCCACCACCCCCAACCCCCAGCCACCAGGGGCACCCTCCACCGGGCCCCCACTCATGTCTCCCACCACCCCCACCTCCCAGCCACCAGGGGCATCCTCCACCAGGCCCCCAATCATGTCCCCCTGCACCCCCACCCCCAAGCAGTGCAGGGGCACCCTCCACCAGGCCCCCACTCATGTCTCCCACCACCCCACCCCCAAGCAGTGCAGGGGCTCCCTCCACCAGGCCCCCACTCATGTCTCCCACCACCACACCCCCAAGCAGTGCAGGGGCACCCTCCACCAGGCCCCCACACATTTCTCCCACCACCCCACCCCCAAGCAGTGCAGGGGCACCCTCCACCAGGCCCCCACTCATGTCCTCCTGCACCCCCACCCCCCAGCAGTGCAGGGGCACCCTCCACCAGGCCCCCACTCATGTCTCCCACCACCCCCACCCCCCAGCCACCATGGGCAGCCCCCACCAGGCCCCCACTCATGTCCCCCTGCACCCCCACCCCCCAGCAGTGCATGGGCACCCTCCACCAGGCCCCCACTCATGTCTCCCACCACCCCCACCCCCCAGCCACCAGGGGCACAGTCCACTAGGCCCCCACTCATGTCTCCCACCACCCCCACCACCCAGCCACCAGGGGCACCCTCCACCAGGCCCCCACTCATGTCTGCCACCACCCCACCACCCAGCCACCATGGGCACCCTCCACCATGCCCCCACTAATGTCTCCCACCACCCCCACCCCCCAGCCACCATGGGCAGCCCCCACCAGGCCCCCACTCATGTCCCCCTACACCCCCACCCCCCAGCAGTGCATGGGCACCCTCCACCAGGCCCCCGCTCATGTCTCCCACTACCCCCACCCCCAAGCAGTGCAGGGGCACCCTCCACCAGGCCCCCACTCATGTCCCCCTGCACCCCCACCCCCCAGCAGTGCATGGGCACCCTCCACCAGGCCCCCACTCATGTCTCCCACCACCCCACCCCCAAGCAGTGCAGGGGCACCCTCCACCAGGCCCCCACACATGTCTCCCACCACCCCACCCCCAAGCAGTGCAGGGGCACCCTCCACCAGGCCCCCACTCATGTCTCCCACCACCCCACCCCCAAGCCGTGCAGGGGCACCCTCCACCAGGCCCCCACACATGTCTCCCACCACCCCACCCCCAAGCAGTGCAGGGGCACCCTCCACCAGGCCCCCACACATGTCTCCCACCACCCCCACCCCCCTGCCACCATGGGCATACTCCACCAGGCCCCCACTCATGTCTCCCACCACCCCCCACCCCCCTGCCACCATGGGCAGCCCCCACCAGGCCCCCACTCATGTCTCCCACCACCCCCATCCCCCAGCCACCATGGGCAGCCCCCACAAGGCCCCCACTCATGTCACCCACCACCCCCACCCCCCTGCCACCATGGGCATCCTCCACCAGGCCCCCACTCATGTCTCCCACCACCCCCACCCCCCTGCCACCATGGGCAGCCCCCACCAGGTCCTCACAATCCCCAATCATGTGCGTAATGGTCAGCCTCCACAGCCAAAAAGCCCTACCAAGTAACCCATTCACCCACATGGAAATGGAAATCACATGTTACACCCCCAATGTACATGAAGCTAATGAAGCCATGTCCGTCACACACAATGGTTGCAATTGAATGGGAAAACACACAACATGACATGCATGAAACCAATGAGATGATACCACACAGTGAAGTATGCAAACAAAATTGTATTGAAAAAAAATAAGAATGCTAAAGAAAGAAAACAAACTACAATGTGAATGACAAAAAATAAGGTGCATGTCCGTATGAAAAAATAAAACTTGAAATCCAAATCAATAAAGAACTATGTACAAAAATAACAAGGGTCCATGAGCCCAACTGAACAAAGGAAACCTACAAAAAACCTACCTAAAAATCAACTATATACAAAAAGTGGAGCAGTGTCCGTCGACTCCAAATCATAATACGAAAGAAAGGAAACCTAAAACTAAAGAACTATATACAAAGGCGGCGGGCAAGTCCAGCGGCTCACTCTGTGGTGTCCCGGGCCAGGGCATCATCAAACTCCTGTTCGATGTCCCGGAGGCGGTCCAGTTCCATGGCCCCAAGGGTCTGCAGGGACGACGCTGTGTCCTCCTCCAACCCCCTGCGGATTGCCTCGAGGCACTCGGCCCGCCTCAGGGCCCTCCGCATGGAGTTCTCCGCCCTGACCATTGTGAGCCGCGCCTCTTCCGCCCGCCGCCGCTCCGCACCTATGGCGTGGCCCAACCGCTGCCACACGGAAGACACTCTCTGTCCTGGGTCCCCCTGCCCTTCGGCCGATGCCTGCCCCTCCGATGTCGAAAGCCCCGAGCCTTCATGGCTCCCACCATGTTGCTGCTGCTGCTGCTCTGCCTCTGCCCGTGCACTGCCTCCTGCTGCCTGCACATCCTCCGCCGGCTGGGGTGCACTTGTTGATGTGGCCACCCCTGCTGGACCACCGACTCCCGACTGTGGCAGGGATGCCTCCTCCACCAGCCTGGCCGCACCGTCAGAGGCAGCTCCACAGGGCACCCAGGTGACTGATGGGTGGGAAGATGGCACAGAGGACGACTGGCGCGTAGGGGGTCCAGTTGAGGAGGGGGTCAGAGCAAGCCCCATCAGACGGAGGAATCCGGCCTGGGTGACCTGTCCCAGCAGGCTGACGTGGTCAACGAGCCATTCGAGATGACGTGCAGTCTCTCCATGAAAAGACTGCAGGTCACCTCGCATGGCCCGTTGACGCAACGCCACACCAGCCAGGACAGGCTCAACCCGGACCTGGATGGCCACGTCCGCAGGCAGAGGAAGGCCAGTTGACGTCAGCTCATCCCCTGCCTGAAAACGGGTCTGGACGTAGGCATCCCTGCTGGTGCAAGATGATGCAGGGACAGGATCGGGGACAGGATTGCACACAGGCACCTCCGCGGCCGCCTGTGCTGCCTCCTGTCCCTGGTCCTGCACTGCACCACTAGCACCAGTGGGATCCCCACCTCCAGACCCCGTCTCTGGTGCTTGCGCGGCCCCCTCCTCCACCAAACCCCCCACCAACCTGGATGACTCCCTGCCATCTTCCCCCGTTGGGCCCTGTGGGGTCCAGCTGCCCCTTCTGCTGCCGAGGAGTCCAACTGCAACCTCCGCCTCTTGGACCTCCCCCCGGAAGCTGCGGCCTGGGACGCGGCACCGGACTCCTCACTCCCCGACGAGATGACAACACGGGAGGGGAGCCGGGCCTTGCGTCTCCGGCTGGCGGTCGGATCCCCGCCGCTGTGCTCCACAGCACCTTCTCCGCCCTCTTCATCAGTTGACGCTGCAGACAGGGAGAAACCAAACACAGGCATCAGGGCACTGTACAATGGACACATACACGCATGACAGTTGCACAGGAGTGGCATTGGCAAACCTCAGACATGTCATCACAATCCCCAACACACATGTCATTGCAACTGGCACACATGAGCCATACCACAGCCATATCGCAACTGCCACCACCATCCCTACACATACAACAGTATCAGCAGCCAAAGGGGAGCCAGACATCACATGCAACACAGGAAGTGCACCACACATGTACACACACCACCACACTTGCATGCATGTCCACACCTCTGCCAAGTGTCGCACTGTTCAGACGGGCATCCATGTCACATCTGCCAATCAGGCTTCAACATACCGCTGTCACATGCATCCATGTAGCATCACTTTTGCACCCTTGTCAAATACACACACATGCACATGTACACAGTGCTCATACATGCAGCCGAAAACAACATACATGCCTGACATCACGGACATGTCTACTTACATACACATTCATCCAAACATGTGTGCACGCACAACTGCATTTGCCATGCAAGCCCACACACACAAGCACCATCCATGTCTCACACATTACAGCCCTCGCATGTGTCAGCCCCACGGCCCAGTACACCCCCACCAATACTCGACCCCATACAAACAGATGTGCAACCGGCACAATGGCGAATGATCACCACACGCACTGCTCACAATCAGGATGCATGTACACTCACCGCTCGAGTCCAGACGGGTCTGCTTCTCTAGGACCTGGACGTGGAGCGCTGGGGATATGCGTTCCAGGACCCCCATCTGTTCTTCCGACAAGTGGCCCCGGCGCCCCTTGGCATCCGCTGCCTTCAAGAGGCGCCGGGCCTTGTTCAGGGTCCTGGACCTGAAGTCCTCCCAGCGCTTCCTGACATGTTGTAAGTCCCGGACTGCCACCCCCTCCGCGTTGATGGCAGTCACGATGTCAGTCCAGATCCGAGTCCGTCCTTCCTTGTCGGCGCGGGAACTTCCGAAGAGGGCATCATACTGCCCCAGGACTTGCTCCACCAGGACACCAACTTCGGTGGCACTGAAGCTGGTGCCCCTCTGCCTCTCTGGCCGGGGGTTGTCAGTGGTCACAGATGGTGTTTGCCCCGACATGACAACCCCAGAGGCAGGAGTGGGTGTGCAACTGGGTCCTGGGGCTGGGCTGTGGAGCGATGGAATTCCAGTCGGGAGTCTTCGGTTCCAGTAGGGGTGGTCACAACAACAGCACCCCTGGCTGATGTGCAGGCAGCAAATGGCAGTGCACGTGGGCAGCAGGCAGTCAGGCAGCAGCAGATGGCAGGTGGGAGCGTGCTCGGGGCTCTGGGGGGCAATAGTTCGGCCTTCTGGGCAGGAGCGTGGTCTTCTGTGTGCTTACGCGTGGCCAGCTTGGTACGGAGTGATTTGGCACGTGAAAATCCTGCAGGTCAGCGTGAAAACCGAGGAAAGGCCCTTAGCGCGTAAGCGCGTCAGCACGCATACGCGATTCTATTGGGCCAAAGGCCCTCAGCGCGTAAGCGCGTCTGTGACGTGAGCCGCACCGGTGTATCCCACACAGCACGTGATGACAGAGCACACGTGGAAAGACTGCACGTCAGAGTCTCATCGCGTGTAATTGGACAGCACATCAGAGTCTCATCGCGTGTAATTGGACAGCACATCAGAGTCTCATCGCGTGTAATTGGACAAAAGTGCGCGTACACGCGATTGGCCTATGTACGTGTATATCAGGTGTGCGCGGACACTTACACACGCAAGTACGTCAGCGCACCTGTATCCCGGTGTGCGGGCAATTTCCACACGCTATTGGACTGTGCACTGGATTTCTGGGGTGTGCGGGTCACACGCTCGCCTACAACACGCCCAACGCATTAATTTGCGCGCTAACAAAATAACTAGCTCAGACCCAGGATGAACATACTGTTCCTAGCAGCAGTGGCCGTGGCCTACCAAAGGAGGAGGAGGAGGATAGTCAGGGCCAGAATATTCACACCCAGAACCAGCCTTTTCTGGATGCCTGATGACCAGGTGCATGGGAGGTACAGGTTTCCACCACACATCATACTGGACCTGGTGAGTGAGTGGGAGGACGACCTCACATCACCCACCCTGTGCTCCAAGCACTCAGCCCCCTGGAGAAGGTCCTCAATGTACTGCACTTCTTAGCCACTGGATCATTTCAGCGGACAAGTGCCATTGTGGGTGGTGTATCACAGGCCACCCAGTCACGCTGCCTACACCAGGTCTTGAACATCATCACTGCACGCCCATCAGTCCGCAGGCACATATACCTGCCCAGAACCCCTGCAGAAAGGCATGCTGCCGCCCTGGATTTTTACGCTGTGGCATGATTCCCCAAAGTGCTAGGTGCCATCGACTGCACCCATGTGGCTCTACGTCCCCCCAGGGCATCTGAGCACATCTATAGGAACCGCAAGCACTGGCATTCCATCAACGTGCAGGTAGTATGTAATGCCAAGGGAATCATCACCTCAGTATATGCCAACTATCCCGGGTCAACCCACGACAGCTTCATTTACCGAATGTCCACCCTAAGCCGGGACCTAGAAGCTGGCCGGCATGGCGATACATGGCTGCTTGGTGAGTATGAATGCCACTGCACATGCATGCATGTCAGATACTGAGCTAGGTCACAACCCCACCAATGATACCAATCACCACCTCCACAGGGGACAGTGCCTACCCTCTCAGCCCCCACATGATGACGCCAATTCGGAACCCCACCACGCCACCCCAGGTAAGATATAACACTGCCCAGATTACAACCCGGGGCATAGTGGAGCGCACATTCGGAGTGCTGAAGTCACGCTTTCGCTCCCTTGACCGTTCTGGCGGGCAGCTGTTGTACGCTCCCCCAGTAGTGTGCAGGATCATAGTGGCAGCATGTGTCCTGCACAACGTTGCAACACGCCGGGGCCTGGCCGTGGACATGGTGGTGCCCCCCCCATCCCCAACCACATGCACAGCCGCTGCGCATGGGAGGTGAAAGGGCACGGGGGGAGGCAGCCCGTACACAGCTAGTGGCTAATTACTTCACATAGAAATCACACCCCTGTGGAGTGCACACTGCCCTGGCACATTCCATCTGACAATCAATGATGACTCAACCTGACACTGATCCTGAATGTCTGGAGAAAGAACCGTGAAAACCATATCAGCCTGAGATTGTTCACCTGGAAGTGTCACAATGTGTGCATCCCTACCCACACTGACACCACCAATGCAGTTTTGTGAAGTTACACATTCAAGCAGCTCAAATTAATACCCACCTGCAAAATGCAACAAGAGGACAGTGCCATGTCAGCCAACCCAACCCCAGCACCGCCACACGACACACCGTGCCATGTCATGCTATTTGCAGGTAAACAAAGTAATCCCCACAACATGACACTACTGTCACAATGTACAGTGTCCCTATTAGAAACTTGCAACACCTGAAATGCTCACAGTAATGGCGGACCAACAACAAACTTGAGCACGTACTACCATTGACTTGACATCACTAATGTTTAATATTAGTAGTCTCACCACCTGGAAATGCCTGCACTCCCACCACTACCAAATGTGCAGTGTTGGCGCCTGTAGAGTTGTAGGTGCACTGCTGCCAACATGGACCACATCTCCAGACTAGAGGTCCTTGTGTAGACATGAGGAAGGTACCTGTAAATTGGGAGGTAGACACAGAAGATGAGTTACACATCAATGCAACATGCAGTGTACAACACAACAGCAATATGCACTAGGAAAGTATACACAGTATTGACTACAGACTGCCCACACAGCTCATGGGAGTCCAACGTCACTGTGTAATTCACTGTCACTTGGGCACACCCTTTGCAAGCCCATGGAAACGGGAAGCAGGAGGGGTGTGTGTGACTCAAACCCAAGCATCTGAACCAAATACATTACAAGCCTGCATGTGCCCAGCCACAATGCAGCGTATGCCCACAGGAACCACGGAAGCCAACAAATCGTCCCAAAAAAATTGGGAATAAAAGAAATAAAAATAAAAATAAAAACAAAAATAAAAAATAAATAAAAATGGCCATTGAAGGGCCCGGGGGGGTTGGGGAGGCCACCCAGGAGGTCCGAGGACAGGATGCACACCAGAACCCACCTGCGTGGATCCTGGGAAAAAAAAACACCTCCATGGGCTCATGGCCCACACGGCTACCCTATTGTGGGAGTGTCACTGCTGTCGCTATTATCACCCTGTGCAGCTGCATCGGGAGGTGGTTGCGCTATGGGAGGCAGCCCACGCAAGGCCCTAGTCTGCTCCTCCATGGCTGCAAGCATGCGGGTGTGGTAGGTTTGGTTCTGGAGGATGAGTGTGCGGAGGTCCCCATGCAACAACTCACGGGATGCCCGGACCTCCGCCCTCGTTGCCTGCATCTCAGCTGAGAGCGTACGGGTGAGACGCTCCAGCTGCTGTTCTGTCCTTTGGTGTGTAGAAGCCTCAAGCTCAACAAGAGTCGTCCTGAGGTGAAGGAGCTCCTGCCTCAGGGCTTCCCTGTGGCCCTGGGACTCAATGGAGATGGCCTCCTGCAGAGTCGCCAGTGCCGCCCGCCTGTCCCTGTTGGACCCCAACATGTCCTCCCTGTGTGACTGGCAGATGGAGTCGGTTGCCTGCTCTAGTCGCTCCATCAGCCTTTCAGGGGGGACAATGGAAGTGGCCACCCTATCCATGGCCTGAGCCATCATCTCGGATGATGCTGCCTGTTGGGTTGCCATACCGTAAATGGATTGCTCCCATGCGGTATTGCCAGGTGGCGTACGGCCACCACGTCGGCGGGTACCACACCTGTCTGGGGCAAGGCGAACTGCACCTTGCTGTGCCGGCACTGCCTGAGGCTGCAGGACTGCATTCCCCCTCTGATCTGCTGGCCCAGGAACAGGATCAGATGTCGCGGAGTGTGACCCTGCATCCGTAACCACCAAAGGCGTAGCTGCCAACACTGACATCCCCATTGAGGGTTCTGACCCTGGTGCAGGTGGGTGAGACAGAACAGAATCCCTCCCTGGAACACTCACCTGCGACGGCACGTAGGTCTCATCTGAATCAACACCTGAGTACAGCTCGGGGGAGGTGCAGCCAGAGACACCCCTTGAGAGCACGACCTGCAGCACTTGTGGGTTCTCACCCACCACCGCACCACGTCCCTCACTGGTGGTTGGTCGGCCCTCTGACCCCTCCTGGGTCTGCACCATCTCCACAACCCCAGCAGTATCAGGTGCTTCTTCCCCTGCAAAGACATAAAGACAAAGAAATGGAAACAGGCATTAGCACCATGGCACACAATGAGGGCTGAGAAGCAAGAGAACCAGTACTTGTTTGACACATGTCCCACATGACTAAAACCCTCCCATGCATGCACCCTCACTGCGTATGAAGGGCATGCAAATGGCACACACTGATGACACCAAGATTGAAGATGAACACATTTTCTGCATGCTGCCTGGCAGCGGCATCACACATTGGCCTGTGATTGGCAGGTGAAACACACATGCCATCACACAGATGGCATGTACCATTGCTATTGAGTGAAGATGGAGAGGAGGGCAGCACCTATTCATTCTGTCCAGTTCCCGCATGTAATAGCTTTTCTAATTCAAACAGGTCAGATTCTTCACCTGGAGCTGCCAGTCCGAAATGGTCCAATTGCACAGGGACATGTTTGAACAAATGATATCCAGGTAACAAAGTCACTCCACTTTACCATAGCCATGTCAGACATGTGACTAGAGGACTGCGACATGCCTAGTAAAAGTGGTGGAATGTAAAAAATCTGACTGAATGAACAGTGGAAAATTTAGCAACAAAGTTGTGGCAAGGTGACACTTCAAGGGCAACTGGCGTGCAGTTGGGCTAGATGTCTACTGTTGGCAGAAGGGATACAGCTATGGGCAAATGCAGATGCGCTGGATGTATTGCATTAAGCACATGGCTGACCCATACGACTCAGGCGCACACACTCTCACCTGGCACACAAACAGAAGCCCTCACACACATCATGCACATGGATGACACACACATGCATGTGCACTCACCGGACAATGCCTCGTAATCAGCCAAATCTCCCACGCCTTGGATCTGTTCCTCCGTGACGTAGGTCCCAGCGACTGACTCATATGGAGTGAGTTCCATGTCTGCTACTGGAGACCCACCTCCAGTCACTAGAGTTGCGGCATGACTTGAGGCCAGCTTACTCTTTGCCCTGCGCTTTAGGTCATTCCAGCGCTTATAGCAATCATTGGCTGTGCGCCTCACGATTCCAAGGGCACTTACGATGTCCGCAACGGTCTGCCAGTGTGCCTGGCGTTGTGCAGGTGTGGTCTTGGATCCTGCAACAATGACCATCTCGTTGTCATGTGCGGACACATACTCGACAAGTGCATTCAGTTCGTCATCCGTGAAGCTGGGCTTCCTGGACGGGCCGGACTGTGTAGCCGTGTCTGGGGCATCAGCCTGTGCCGGACGAGCACTCTTCCTCTTCCGCTTGGAAGGTGGTGGTGATCCTGAGTGTCCTGCGCCGCTCTGGACACTAGGGGCAGGAACCCTGGTGGACTCTGTATCAGGAGTGTGGGATTGCACACTCAGCATGGGAGTTGGTGCAGGCATTGGCTCTAGTGTGATGGTGCCAGGGGGTATATCAGCAGCGTGGACTAGGACCGGCAATGTCCGGGCTGGGTGTGTGAGGGCTGGGGTGGATGGAGCCGCAGCTGCCCCTGCAGCCTCTCCGCCCTTCCTACTTGGTGCAGCAGATGACCTTGCTGCCCCAGATGCACGTGGCATGGTGACATCAACGTGCACCAGCGCACGTGTCATAGGCCTGCTGACCTGGAAGTCAGCCATGGATTCAGCCAGGTCTGGTGCCACAATGGGCTGGTCCAACAAGGGCTGAGCATGGATGGTGTCAGCCACATCAGCCTCAACGGGAGGGGGGGGATTATGGGTGCCCTTGACTGGTCCTCCACACATAGGGGGACAGGCTCACCCTGCAAGTAATGACCACGTCCCCTACCGGATCCACCACGGCCACCACTTGTGGCTCTTCCACCTTTGCCACCCTTACGGAATCCTCGCCTCCCAGCCATGGCACTGATGTTAATGTGCGTATGGGAGTGGCAGTAAAATATAGTCCTGGGCAATTGGGGGTCAAAGGGGTTGAGTACCAGATGGTAATTGTACCCTAGTGCTCTTGCAAGGCTGATTGGAACCCCTGGGGAAAGATGACGGGTCACGCTACGCACAGGAGCCCCAAAAAAGGGAGATGACGTGCACGCAACCCTTCCTAGACCACGTGTGCAGAAAGAAAAACCTGCACTACGCTGTGGCACCCAGTAACACAAGAATGAACGTATGCGTGTCACACGCAGCCTAGAATGACCTCTGAAGGGGTAGGCTACACACAGGGCAAGCACAGATGTTAGATACGTGCGTGACTCACCGTCTGCCTGGTAAACGAGCGTGTAAAAGGAGCGCGTTTGGTTGGCAACACCCCCGCCAAAAGAAGATTTGTACGCTGTCTGAGGAGACAGGACAACAGTAGAAGGGAACACTGTTTGAGGGAACAGGCCCAGGTAAACCAGTAAAAGAGTAAAAGGAGAAAAATCTGTCAGAGGTAACAGGGAATACGAACTTGAAACGCCGTGAAGTAAATCGCGTGTGAACCGACAAGAAGTACAGAATTCACCCACTCGCTCTCCACGAAAAGCACGTACAAGGAAATGGTGTTCTACGCGTACCTTTCATACAGGCCCACACGTCCAGCGTCACTTACGCGGCGTCTATGCGCTAGGGCCATTTCCACCAATTACACGCTTTGTCACTTCTGCGTGTACGGCCATTTCCACCAATCACACGCGATGAGACTCTGACGTGCAGTCTTTCCACGTGTGCTCTGTCATCACGTGCTGTGTGGGAAACACCCGTGCGGCTCACGTCACAGACGCGCTTACGCGCTGAGGGCCTTTGGTCCAATAGAATCGCGTATGCGTGCTGACGCGCTTACGCGCTAAGCGCCTTTCCTCGGTTTTCACGCTGACGTGCAGGATTTTCACGTGCCAAATCACTCCGTACCAAGCTGGCCACGCGTAAGCACACGGAAGACCACGCTCCTGCCCAGAAGGCCGAACTACTGCCCACCAGAGCCCCGAGCACGCTCCCACCTGCCATCTGCTGCTGCCTGACTGCCTGCTGCCCACGTGCACTGCCATTTGCTGCCTGCACATCATCCAGGGGTGCTGTTGCTGTGACCACCCCTGCTGGAACCGAAGACTCCCGACTGGAATTCCATCGCTCCACAGCCCAGCCCCAGGACCCAGTTGCACACCCACTCCTGCCTCTGGGGTTGTCATGTCGGGGCAAACACCATCTGTGACCACTGACAACCCCCGGCCAGAGAGGCAGAGGGGCACCAGCTTCAGTGCCACCGAAGTTGGTGTCCTGGTGGAGCAAGTCCTGGGGCAGTATGATGCCCTCTTCGGAAGTTCCCGCGCCGACAAGGAAGGACGGACTCGGGTCTGGACTGACATCGTGACTGCCATCAACGCGGAGGGGGTGGCAGTCCGGGACTTACAACATGTCAGGAAGCGCTGGGAGGACTTCAGGTCCAGGACCCTGAACAAGGCCCGGCGCCTCTTGAAGGCAGCGGATGCCAAGGGGCGCCGGGGCCACTTGTCGGAAGAACAGATGGGGGTCCTGGAACGCATATCCCCAGCGCTCCACGTCCAGGTCCTAGAGAAGCAGACCCGTCTGGAGTCGAGCGGTGAGTGTACATGCATCCTGATTGTGAGCAGTGCGTGTGGTGATCATTCGCCATTGTGCCGGTTGCACATCTGTTTGTATGGGGTCGAGTATGGGTGGGGGTGTACTGGGCTGTGGGGCTGACACATGCGAGGGCTGTAATGTGTGAGACATGGATGGTGCTTGTGTGTGTGGGCTTGCATGGCAAATGCAGTTGTGCGTGCACACATGTTTGGATGAATGTGTATGTAAGTAGACATGTCCGTGATGTCAGGCATGTATGTTGTTTTCGGCTGCATGTATGAGCACTGTGTACATGTGCATGTGTGTGTATTTGACAAGGGTGCAAAAGTGATGCTACATGGATGCATGTGACAGCGGTATGTGGAAGCCTGATTGGCAGATGTGACATGGATGCCCGTCTGAACAGTGCGACACTTGGCAGAGGTGTGGACATGCATGCAAGTGTGGTGGTGTGTGTACATGTGTGGTGCACTTCCTGTGTTGCATGTGATGTCTGGCTCCCCTTTGGCTGCTGATGCTGTTGTATGTGTAGGGATGGTGGTGGCAGTTGCGATATGGCTGTGGTATGGCTCATGTGTGCCAGTTGCAATGACATGTGTGTTGGGGATTGTGATGACATGTCTGAGGTTTGCCAATGCCACTCCTGTGCAACTGTCATGCGTGTATGTGTCCATTGTACAGTGCCCTGATGCCTGTGTTTGGTTTCTCCCTGTCTGCAGCGTCAACTGATGAAGAGGGCGGAGAAGGTGCTGTGGAGCACAGCGGTGGGGATCCGACCGCCAGCCGGAGACGCAAGGCCCGGCTCCCCTCCCGTGTTGTCATCTCGTCGGGGAGTGAGGAGTCTGGTGCCGCGTCCCAGGCCGCAGCTGCCGGGGGGAGGTCCAAGAGGCGGAGGTTGTAGTTGGACTCCTCGGCAGCAGAAGGGGCAGCTGGGACCCCACAGGGCCCAACGGGGGAAGATGGCAGGGAGTCATCCAGGTTGGTGGGGGGTTTGGTGGAGGAGGGGGCCGCGCAAGCACCAGAGACGGGGTCTGGAGGTGGGGATCCCACTGGTGCTAGGGGTGCAGTGCAGGACCAGGGACAGGAGGCAGCACAGGCGGCCGCGGAGGTGCCTGTGTGCAATCCTGTCCCCGATCCTGTCCCTGCATCATCTTGCACCAGCAGGGATGCCTACGTCCAGACCCGTTTTCAGGCAGGGGATCAGCTGATGTCAACTGGCCTTCCTCTGCCTGCGGACGTGGCCATCCAGGTCCGGGTTGAGCCTGTCCTGGCTGGTGTGGCGTTGCGTCAACGGGCCATGCGAGGTGACCTGCAGTCTTTTCATGGAGAGACTGCACGTCATCTCGAATGGCTCGTTGACCACGTCAGCCTGCTGGGACAGGTCACCCAGGCCGGATTCCTCTGTCTGATGGGGCTTGCTCCGACCCCCTCCTCAACTGGACCCCCTACGCGCCAGTCATCCTCTGTGCCATCTTCCCACCCATCAGTCACCTGGGTGCCCTGTCGAGCTGCCTCTGACGGTGCGGCCAGGCTGGTGGAGGAGGCATCCCTGCCACAGTCGGGAGTCGGTGGTCCAGCAGGGGTGGCCACATCAACAAGTGCACTCCAGCCGGCGGAGGATGTGCAGGCAGCAGGAGGCAGTGCACGGGCAGAGGCAGAGCAGCAGCAGCAGCAACATGGTGGGAGCCATGAAGGCTCGGGGCTTTCGACATCGGAGGGGCAGGCATCGGCCGGAGGGCAGGGGGACCAGGGACAGAGAGTGTCTTCCGTGTGGCAGCGGTTGGGCCACGCCATAGGTGCGGAGCAGCGGCGGGCGGAAGAGGCGCGGCTCACAATGGTCAGGGCGGAGAACTCCATGCAGAGGGCCCTGAGGCGGGCCGATTGCCTCGAGGCAATCCGCAGGGGGTTGGAGGAGGACACAGCGTTTTCCCTGCGGACCCTCGGGGCCATGGAACTGGACCGCCTCCGGGACATCGAACAGGAGTTCGATGATGCCCTGGCCCGGGACACCACAGAGTGAGCCGCTGGACTTGCCCGCCGCCTTTGTATATAGTTCTTTAGTTTTAGGTTTCCTTTCTTTCGTATTATGATTTGGAGTCGACGGACACTGCTCCACTTTTTGTATATAGTTGATTTTTAGGTAGGTTTTTTAGTAGGTTTCCTTTGTTCAGTTGGGCTCATGGACCCTTGTTATTTTTGTACATAGTTCTTTATTGCATGGAGATTTTTTTACATTTGACTTTGGACAAAATTTTTTTCGATTTGGATTTCAAGTTTTATTTTTTCATACGGACATGCAGCTTATTTTTTTTCATTCACATTGTAGTTTGTTTTCTTTCTTTAGCATTCTTAATTTTTTTCAATACAATTTTGTTTGCATACTTCACTGTGTGGTATCATCTCATTGGTTTCATGCATGTCATGTTGTGTGTTTTCCCATTCAATTGCAACCATTGTGTGTGACGGACATGGCTTCATTAGCTTCATGAACATTGGGGGTGTAACATGTGATTTCCATTTCCATGTGGGTGAATGGGTTACTTGGTAGGGCTTTTTGGCTGTGGAGGCTGACCATTACGCACATGATTGGGGATTGTGAGGACCTGGTGGGGGCTGCCCATGGTGGCAGGGGGGTGGGGGGTGGTGGGAGACATGAGTGGGGGCCTGGTGGAGGATGCCCATGGTGGCAGGGGGGTGGGGGTGGTGGGAGACATGAGTGGGGGCCTGGTGGAGGATGCCCATGGTGGCAGGGGGGTGGGGGTGGTGGGAGACATGAGTGGGGGCCTGGTGGAGGATGCCCCTGGTGGCTGGGGGGTGGGGGTGGTGGGAGACATGAGTGGGGGCCTGGTGGAGGCTGCCCCTGGTGGCTGGGGGGTGGGGGTGGTGGGAGACATGAGTGGGGGCCTGGTGGAGGTTGCCCATGGTGGCAGGGAGGTGGGGGTGGTGGGAGACATGAGTGGGGGCCTGGTGGAGGCTTCCCCTGGTGGCTGGGGGGTGGGGGTGGTGGGAGACATGAGTGGGGGCCTGGTGGAGGGTGCCCCTGCACTGCTTGGGGGTGGGGTGGTGGGAGACATGTGTGGGGGCCTGGTGGAGGGTGCCCCTGCACTGCTTGGGGGTGGGGTGGTGGGAGACATGTGTGGGGGCCTGGTGGAGGGTGCCCCTGCACTGCTTGGGGGTGGGGTGGTGGGAGACATGAGTGGGGGCCTGGTGGAGGGTGCCCCTGCACTGCTTGGGGGTGGGGGTGCAGGGGGACATGAGTGGGAGCCTGGTGGAGGCTGCCCCTGCACTGCTTGGGGGTGGGGTGGTGGGAGACATGAGTGGGGGCCTGGTGGAGGGTGCCCCTGCACTGCTTGGGGGTGGGGTGGTGGGAGACATGAGTGGGGGCCTGGTGGAGGGTGCCCATGCACTGCTGGGGGGTGGGGGTGCAGGGGTACATGAGTGGGGGCCTGGTGGGGGCTGCCCATGGTGGCTGGGGGTGGGGGTGGTGGGAGACATGAGTGGGGGCCTGGTGGAGGATGCCCCTGCACTGCTGGGGGGTGGGGGTGCAGGGGGACATGAGTGGGAGCCTGGTGGAGGGTGCCCCTGCACTGCTTGGGGGTGGGGTGGTGGGAGACATGTGTGGGGGCCTGGTGGAGGGTGCCCCTGCACTGCTTGGGGGTGGGGTGGTGGGAGACATGTGTGGGGGCCTGGTGGAGGGTGCCCCTGCACTGCTTGGGGGTGGGGTGGTGGGAGACATGAGTGGGGGCCTGGTGGAGTGTGCCCCTGCACTGCTTGGGGGTGGGGTGGTGGGAGACATGTGTGGGGGCCTGGTGGAGGGTGCCCCTGCACTGCTTGGGGGTGGGGGTGGTGGGAGACATGAGTGGGGGCCTGGTGGAGGGTGCCCCTGCACTGATTGGGGGTGGAGTGGTGGGAGACATGAGTGGGGGCCTGGTGGAGGGTGCCCCTGCACTGCTTGGGGGTGGGGGTGCAGGGGGACATGAGTGGGGGCCTGGTGGGGGCTGCCCATGGTGGCTGGGGGGTGGGGGTGGTGGGAGACATGAGTGGGGGCCTGGTGGAGGCTGCCCCTGGTGGCTGGGGGGTGGGGGTGGTGGGAGACATGAGTGGGGGCCTGGTGGAGGCTGCCCATGGTGGCAGGGGGGTGGGGGTGGTGGGAGACATGAGTGGGGGCCTGGTGGAGGCTGCCCCTGGTGGCTGGGGGGTGGGGGTGGTGGGAGACATGAGTGGGGGCCTGGTGGAGGATGCCCATGGTGGCAGGGTGGTGGGGGTGGTGGGAGACATGAGTGGGGGCCTGGTGGAGGCTGCCCCTGGTGGCTGGGGGGTGGGGGTGGTGGGAGACATGAGTGGGGGCCTGGTGGAGGATGCCCATGGTGGCAGGGGGTGGGGGTGGTGGGAGACATGAGTGGGGGCCTGGTGGAGGATGCCCATGGTGGCAGGGGGTGGGGGTGGTGGGAGACATGAGTGGGGGCCTGGTG
This sequence comes from Ambystoma mexicanum, assembly GCF_040938575.1. NCBI lineage: Eukaryota > Metazoa > Chordata > Amphibia > Caudata > Ambystomatidae > Ambystoma > Ambystoma mexicanum. Next base: position 227,280,658 of record NC_090921.1, on the reverse strand, counting down.
GGGGCTGCCCATGGTGGCTGGGGGGTGGGGGTGGTGGGAGACATGAGTGGGGGCCTGGTGGAGTGTGCCCCTGCACTGCTTGGGGGTGGGGTGGTGGGAGACATGTGTGGGGGCCTGGTGGAGGGTGCCCCTGCACTGCTTGGGGGTGGGGTGGTGGGAGACATGAGTGGGGGCCTGGTGGAGGGTGCCCCTGCACTGCTTGGGGGTGGGGTGGTGGGAGACATGAGTGGGGGCCTGGTGGAGGGTGCCCCTGCACTGCTTGGGGGTGGGGTGGTGGGAGACATAAGTGGGGGCCTGGTGGAGGGTGCCCCTGCACTGCTTGGGGGTGGGGGTGCAGGGGGACATGAGTGGGGGCCTGGTGGAGGCAGCCCCTGCACTGCTGGGGGGTGGGGGTGGTGGTAGACATGCATTGTTGATCAGTAGTGCAAGGTGACATATGGGTTGGCTGGGGGGCATGCCCATGGTGAATGGGCTGCCTGCGGGACATGGGCAGGGGTGCAGGGTAGTCCCCCGTGGTGTGGGCTGGCTGCAGGGTCCGTGGAGGTTGTGGAGCGTACACCTGGGAGGGCCCACACGGCCAATTCACGTGTGGTACTCCCCAGAACCCCTGAAATACACATACCCTGCTGAAATCGCGTGTGGAACTTCCCGCGCACTCCTGAAATACACATACCTTGCTGGAATCGCGTGTGTTACTTCCCGCGCACCCCTGAAATACACGTACCCTGCTCGCACTGGGCCAATCGTGTGTGGAACTGCGCGCGCACACCTGAAATACACGTACCCTGCTGAAATCGCGTGTGTGACTTCCCGCGCACCCCTGAAATACACATACCTTGCTGGAATCGCGTGTGTAACTTCCCGCGCACCCCTGAAATACACGTACCCTGCTCGCACTGGGCCAATCGTGTGTGGAACTGCCCGCGCACCCCTGAAATACACGTACCCTGCTGAAATCGCGTGTGTGACTTCCCGCGCACCCCTGAAATACACATACCTTGCTGGAATCGCGTGTGTAACTTCCCGCGCACCCCTGAAATACACGTACCCTGCTCGCACTGGGCCAATCGTGTGTGGAACTGCGCGCGCACCCCTGAAATACACGTACCCTGCTGAAATCGCGTGTGTGACTTCCCGCGCACCCCTGAAATACACATACCTTGCTGGAATTGCGTGTGTAACTTCCCGCGCACCCCTGAAATACACGTACCCTGCTCGCACTGGGCCAATCGTGTGTGGAACTGCCCGCGCACCCCTGAAATACACGTACCCTGCTGAAATAGCGTGTGTGACTTCCCGCGCACCCCTGAAATACACATACCTTGCTGGAATCGCGTGTGTAACTTCCCGCGCACCCCTGAAATACACGTACCCTGATCGCACTGGGCCAATCGTGTGTGGAACTTCCCGCGCACCCCTGAAATACACGTACCCTGCTGAAATCGCGTGTGTGACTTCCCGCGCACCCCTGAAATACACATACCTTGCTGGAATTGCGTGTGTAACTTCCCGCGCACCCCTGAAATACACGTACCCTGCTCGCACTGGGCCAATCGTGTGTGTGACTTCCCGCGCACCCCTGAAATACACGTACCCTGCTGAAATCGCGTGTGAGAATTCCTGCGCACCCCGGTATACACACACACATATTTTTTGTCAGCGGGTGTCCGTGTTTGTGGGTACCCCTTTGCACGTCATTTGTCCTGGAGGGCCACAGTATAGGACATTCATCATGGCAGTATATAGGTGCTATTTGTTGGCGCACCTTTTGGCGCACATTTCTTACAGCCGCAGAGACGCTACCGCCTGCTTTCTTGTGGCAGTCGTGTTTGTGCCTGTGCGCTGGTTTGAGCGTGCGCTTTTTTCCCCTATTCTATTCCATGAATACGTGTTGTAGGCGAGCGTGTGGGCGTTCCGCGCACTTGTGCCCTGTACTTCCCCCGTGACGCCCACGTTTTGGCAAGTTGTTCCCCATTCCGAGTGTTACGGCCGTGTTCCGCCTACTTTTGTTGCGTGCGCCGCGCTATGTGCGAATTTCGCTGTGGCCTGTGCAATTTTCGCTGTGACCTGGTGCACGCTGTTAGATGGCCTGTGCGCCAACGTGCGCCGCGCACTGTTTTATCGCACATCCGCTGGTTTTCTCGCGCACGGCCTTCCATGAATCGATGTGCGCTGCTTTTGGTGCGATTTTCGCACTTGCACTGCGATTTCGCTATTCCACTGCGATTCGCACGTTTTTGCCCACTTGCGCCGCGCTAATTATTCCATGAATCGGCCTCTTAATCGTTTGAGCAGCTATTTGCATCTCACAGTCACAGACAGTACTAGAACATCATCAAACAAAGGGAGATTAAGGGATATCCACCACAAGCATACCCTTGAATAAAAGGGATCAACCGTTACCACTTTCAAACACAAAGCTTGTGGTTTTAAAGTTGCCTACTTGTCTAGGTGAGTTATACTACAAGACCATATTCACTTATGGTGCTAAGAGAGCATTGCATGACAGTAAGTTTATGGAAGAATACTCATATTTTATTTCTCAAGTACATACAAATGTTAAAAATTTACGGTGTTGAAGTACCTATTCCGTCTTCTACAAAAGAAAATAAGAAAGACACATACGCTATCATAAATGCATATGTTACCCCCCCATTCCAACAGATAAGTAAGTCAGTTAAAATCCTTGTCTGTTAAGGTCTGCTAGTATTCACACTGGGCCATACCTCATTAAACACATCTCACTCAGTCTCATTCCATTCATTCATTCTTCATTCACTTTCAGGATCTCATTCCACAACCACAAAATGTGCCCGACATGTTTCTTTCCGCTCTTAATTCCTCGTATCAATTACCCGGAAATTCTTCAGGGGCTTGTGTGAGGGGTTAGTAAAGCATGTATCACATATCAATACAACTCAATATCCAAAACGAAAAGGTTTCCTAATGGAGAGCATTTCATTAACAGAAATCTTGTCGGAGTTGCAGTAGTATTGTTCCTCCACGGGGTATTATTACCCTTTAGGGTCAACCAACCCGGAAAAGAGTCTCCACCTATAAAGGAGCAATAAAACATGGAATAGGGGTGTCAGTAACCTATTCAAGCTGCTCAAGTCTTCGACAACTGTTGATTAGTAACGGATGTCTTGATTCAACGTCTAATCACATCATTTTGACAATAAAGAGGCACCTTCCTGCGTCTTGTACAGTTGATCCGGTTCCTAAGTGTATTCATCAAATCTCAGGGCTATTTTGGTGCCTCACCCTAGGAGTATCTATGCTCCTGCCATTCACACTCATGAGTTTAAATGCAAAGAATAGGGTCCACTCACCGATGGGTACAGCGGGTGTCAGATTCTTCGTGTGGGCCGGATCTCTACGTTACATGGGATTGATCAGTGAATTGATAACCGTCTCGCGTTTCACAGGGAAAGAAATTCCTGTTGGCTAGAGAGGTTGAAGAAGAAAAAATATGGAAGGGCGAGAGAGGGACCCGTTAGAGACACCTTCACCAGTCCTCCTGTGGTATTAGTATAACAGGCCTCTTATTGGCTTACCCAGTCAGAAGAGGCTCTTTTTCATAAATCTGTCTGGAAAACGCTGCTTTCAATTTTCCTTTTTTCTTTGGTTCTCGTGTTTTTCTTGTCACACCAGGGCCAAGCCCATGAGTCACTGGAGTGGGAAATCCAAACACCCAGTTGTAAGTTAATTGTTACCTGTGATTTAATATGTAGGTTAAAAGAGCTAATTGATGTTGCTCTAATAATATTATTAACAAAGCACAATATTGGTTCGGTTTTCTTACCCCCCCGGGGTGTGTATGGAGAAATATGGGGCTCAGCTTAATGGGCCGTGTCCCTTTTTGAATGCTGAGGCGAGTTCCCGTTACTTCTAGTTGTGCCCGTCCCGTTACTTCCGGTTCTTGTCAACGTAACCGGAGTGCTCTCTAAAGGGAAAGAGAAAGCACCATTTGTCAAGTACTTTCTTTCGTATAAAGAGTTTCCATACCACTGCTTCAGGCATCTTAAAGAATGTGTGTATATTTTGCTTTAACAGGGCGTTATTCCCTCCATCATAAGGTTATGGTAGGGCTATACCCTGATGTGGGGGACTCATCCTTGATGTCACTTCCATGCGTCTGAAGGAAGCCCAGAGATATGGGGTATGGCCCACAGGTAAGACCCCTTTCCCTGATGTCACTTCCACACCTCTGTATCTCTCCTCCTCCATCCAACTCTACAAGCCTTCTCATAATCTTCACTCTGCCTCCTTGACTACCCTTGTGGCACCTTGCCCTCGCTGTGCTAACTAAACTCCTCGCCTCAGAGTTATCCTCTTAACCTACCTCTCATCTGCCTCCAAGCTAACATTTTTCTCTCTTCTAAGCTGCCTCTGTCCCTCACTTTCGCTGCCTCCACTCTAGCACTTCATCCATCATGGTGACATCCCTAACACAGCTGGCCGTAGCGCCTACACGCTCTTAAAAATGTCAAATGTTTGTTGGACATGCTTTTGTGATCAAAAGAGCATTGCTCCTCCCTGTATATAAAATAAATAAATATATAAATAAACAATTAAAAGATAAATGTTTCCACTATGAAAGAAAATCCAGGGCCTCTTTTGGTTCCCATCCACCTCTGCTTGCAGGCCTGTTGGAAGATAGTGCATGTTGCAGTCTTGAGGCCGAGCATTCTGCACAGTTCTTTGCTGCACAGTGCCCCAGTCTTGCACCATGCTGCCTCCATATCTTGTGATACTGCAAAACCTGCTGTTAGTGCCGTCACCGCTCTGTCCACAAAGAAGCCACAACATCTTCTCTCTGCTTTAGAACGGAAATTTTAAACACTAAAATCCTCCCTAAAATAGAAGATAAAATACATAGCCATCAATGATTAGCTCCTAAACTGACAGTTCTGTCGCAAGGAGGGATAAATCCAGCAAGTGCGTCTGCGTGCAGTAGGCAAGGAGCTTGTTCATTAAATAGCAATGGCGGCCACAGGCCTTGTTATCTCCCAGCCGTGTTAGCGCTCATTAGGGTGAGGACAGCAGGCCTGCCTGGGGACTGCCCAGCAGTATAAGCCTATCTCCAGCACAATGAGCAATAGGCGCAGTCGCGTATTGCCACACTGCACGTAGCTGACACAGCTGCTAAACAGGGCTGGTGCTACTTCTAGGCAAGGTTAGGCGATTGCCTATAATGTGAAAACATACATGTCAACATTCTGTGACCAAAAATTTATAGGAATCTTAAAGTTTCAAAAATAGTCAGACGAGGAGGTAATGATAGGAATAGGGTGCATCAGCAGCCCATTGTCATTGAATGAGCCCGCCGCCGCGGGTGCACTCAATGACAATGAGGCGCCTGCCATGCCTTCTGCCACCACGCCAGCTCGGGGAGCCCTTGAAAGATTCCCCCGAGTTGGCGTGGTGGGGGGCTAATGGCGCCTTTTGTGAAAGGCACCCGCGGCGGAGGGGCGCCCCTTAGTGGGTGCCTTTGACATCAAAAGCCTGCATGCCCTGCCTTCTCCCACTACGCCAGCTCGGGGGAGCCCTTGAAAGACTCCCCCGAGCTGGCGTGGGCAAAAAAAAACCCTATTTTTTTTACTAAAAAATCGGTATTTGGTGCCAATAAATCGGTAGGCGGTACGACTGCTTAAAAAGCGGTATCCTACCGCCTAAATCGGTAGGGTTGGCAAGTATGCGAAAATGTTATAGCGGCAAATGCCGCCAAAGGCAATAACCACATATGCATGTTTTGTATACACATATGTATTATTCTCTCTTTCGAGTTGTGAGGCGGGTGGTCATCTCAGCACTGAGAGTAGCAGCAGGCGGTGCAGCAAGCACTGTGAGGTTCAGGTTGGGACTCGGGTGTGGGTGTGGGTGTGGGTGTGGTGTGCTGTGCCGTGCACAGGGCCTCAGGACACAGCTGCACATTAGCACTACACGTGCCCTCATAACTGAGGCTCATGTGATTGTTCTTCTTCTCTTCTGGACGGTTGTCTGATCTGGACGGTTCATGGTCTGCCCTCAGCCCTGCACACTAGCTGCAGTCTGTCGCCACGGGTCGTGGGTGGTGGCCCTGCCTGCTGAGAGAGACTCAGACACACACACAGCACAGGGAGGTGAAGGGTGCCCTATTGTTGTGATTGTTCTGCCTTTCGGTCTTGGGCGGCAATGGCCAAACTGGGTGGTATTGGTATTTGATGTATGGAAGTGGAAGGGATAATGAGTGTATTCATGTATGTGTGTGTCATTGTGACTCCTTTGGCCATGGGACATTTGTTGGTTTCTGCTGGACCATTTGTAAGGTCACAGGTCAGCAGAGAAAGGGGCATTGCCCAGGGTAGGGGATGGGGCAAGGTCCAATTTTAGAGCTGCTGCATTGGGTATAACTGCCAATATTGCTTTCCTATTCAATAACAGCATAGGAAAGCAGAAACTGAGTGACACGTCACACGCAGTAGCAGAGCCAGCGGGGGGGCAGGAGGGGCAGCTGCCCCCCTGGCTCACCCTTGCGCCCGGTGTGCCTGCCACTGCTGCCCCATTATTAACCCCCCGACACCAAAAAGTGCCTCCGCTACTGGTCACACGGACACTGTGACAATTCCATCTCTTTTCCTGTCGACATACGCTCATTATCCCCATAGGCTCTTGGTCTTTCATTTTTACTGCACTTCAAAACCTCTATTCTGTGGCTGTGTGTGCTAAAGAAATCTAAGTACAGTTGTGCCGGCTTTTTTGGCACCAAGGTGTGTGTGTGTCTATCTGTCATTCGGGAAACAGCTCTGCTGTCTGCCACCAGGGTTGCCTTTGACCACAGCACAGGTCCTGACAGCTGTCCTGCTCTGCTGTGCCTTCCAAGGCTAAGCATGGAAGACAGACACAGAGCTCAAGTTAACTTGGGCTGTTATGTGCATCCCATAAAGCTGCCGCTCTCATATGCTTTCCTTTAGTTCTATGTTTATTGCAGTTTACTAGGTTTTTGAGGTAGCAGTGCTATTGAAACCATGCATCAAAACTCAGGGTTGTACTGAACACAAATATCATTTAATTATTTACTGTACCTGGGGAGTGGGAAATTAGGCTTTCTGTGTTTTTTTGGTCACCCTAGCCCCATCCTTAGTCCTTAAGTCTGTTGTCTCGTCTCGGTTGTCCTCTGCTAGAGCCTTCCTGTCTTTCATCATGAAGGCCTAATAAATTAAATAACACTCCCATTTAAATGTTTTCATTTCAGCTTGTATGTTGTTTTTTCTCCCCAAAACTAGGATTTAAAGGTACAGGCGGGGATACTATAAGTGACCCTGCAAAAACGAAACTATGAGCCAGGTCCGGCCAACTTCTCTTCAACAAAGTGGAGGGGCTTGAACGTAGGCAGAGGTGCAGAGGAGCATCCTGCCTTGAACCTCCAAGTTTTCGTTTCTGCAGAAGCAATTCCTTTCTATGTCACTACTCAAGTGCTTGAAGACGTGTATTTTATAACATTATATGAATCCCTTTTTCAAGCTTTGTGGCAGGAATGATGCGAAAGTAATGTCTTCCTTCTAATGAGTGTCACTGTTCCAGGTTACTGTATTTGCAGACTGTCCTTCTGTTTGTCAGTGTGTCTATAACTGAGCCTAAATACTCACTTTTTTTGTGTAGTTGTTCACAACAACCCTATAAATGGGGCCAGGTACAGGTGGCATTTGGCAAATCACTTGACAAGACGGGCGACAGTCACCCCCTTAACCAGCATTGCATGAATGTGCGGTTTTTCAACTGAGATTAGACGTAGGCAGATGGAGTGCAGTTTTGCAGTGCAGTCTGTAGGAGGCCAGCTTTCTATGCATTAGAGTCCTGGAGCCGCAACTCATTATGCCCTTTAAGAATACATTTGTAGGATGAGATGTTCTCTCCGTACCACGTATGTCCCCTCGGTGTATGTTTTATCTGAGCAAACGGGAAAAGTGGTTCTGCCTGAGCAGTGTGCACAGTCATCCTCACTGATCTGCAGCATGGCCTGTCAATGGGGGGCACAGTAATGAGGTGGCAAGCCTTTTGCTGTGTAGCATTCTATTAGGTGAATTTCCTTATTATGGCTGTGATAAGTGATAAGTGTGGGAGTGACTTTAGCTTTAGGTTTACTTATGTATTAGACACACATTTCAATGGGCCGTATGACTCAAAGCAAAACTTCTATGTGCCCTTTGTGTCTCCTCTCTTGTAAAGGCCATGTTAATTATGTTATAATCCGAGCAAGAGATGTTATATTTGTGTGCTTTCTTTCAGTATAGACATATCTTAAGTCACCTAATATTCCATGACTGCAAAGCACATTTTTGTGTCACAATTATCTATAGTTATTGTGCCATAATATGTATGCTTGCTGAGAAACCATCAAGCCTTGAGACTGCTTGCCAATTCTTTCATTAGAAAACATGACATTAATTAAAAAAAAACAGATATGTTCGCCTAACACACGCATTTGGTAGTTCTTTCTAACTTAATAGCCAGTAAGATGGCTCAGAGGGTTCATTGCTCGCTGCTGTGATCTATGTTTGATCTGCAGGACGCAGGTACACATCCTGGCAAGATTGACTTAGCCTTTCATCCTTCCGAGGTCGATGTAGTGAGTACCAATTTCATAGGGGTAATAATAAAATAAAATGTATGAAGATATGTCCTATGTAAAGTGCTTTGGATAAAAGCGCTTTATAAAATAACTTATTATTAATAGCCAAGCAAGCAGGAATATGCAACCACGATCAGATAATAATATTACTTACCTTTGATACCCTAATTTTATTATAATTTTTTTCCCAACTTGGCCATCGACAGAGAATATTACCATGCTGAGTCACTGCAGCTGCCAGCCTAACCTGTTGCACAGGGCCTGTGAAAGGTCTTTACCATGTGATGGTTGAATGTGGTCTGTTTGAAGTATGTGGGCTGTATCAGCAGCAGCCCCCAGTCCCCAGCCCTAGCAGGACACAAAGGGCCTAATTGCGCCCTTAATGCTAATCTCAGCAGAGCGGGCCATGTCAGAATAGGCTTGTTGAAGAGCCAATATGGGGACGTTTGATCAGCTCCTCATTTTTCTGCTCCATGTGTTCAACTCTGAGATTTCTTATTTTCAGGGCATTTTAGTCCAGCAACTGTCAGCTGTTTCTCAATATCTTCCACCAGTAGAGAAGTGGGCATAAATGTCACAAAGCCTGGGTGGCATGTTGCAGGTACTCATTGAGCCTCTATCAGGGTAGTGCTGGTAGTCACATGTCTGGGCAGGATGCTTCAGGTAGTCACAGCATTGCTAGGGTAAATTGCTAGACTGTCTTGGTGCAGCCAGCCTGGACATGGCTTTCTTACAGTGACATGCCATTTTTGACTGTCAAATCCAACAGGAGTAAGTTCTTATATGCCAATACTGACATCTGTCTGGATATAGCCTGAATGTACATGTATGAGTGCAGCTAGTATGAACATGATTTTTATACTGGCATATATTGTTTCCCCACTTGGAATTTGGGAAAACTACAGGTCCCGGAATTCCAAGCAAAAACAGCACTAGATGGCATTCTCGCACATGGCCATGGGAAATCTTAGAGCTCTGCCCTGTAAGGCATTATTAAAGTGGGCCTTGAAGTACATTTCAATATTTGTACCAAATGCAGCATGAAAGCTGTGTGTTCAAGTGCCAAAACTGTACAGTCGGTTAAAATTCCAGTTTCACTGTTTAAACAAACTGTGTGATCCTGGGAAAATATTTGAATCTCTTCTAGAAAAGAACACTGGCCTCAGCAAAGACAATATTAATTTCCTCTACTTTTTCTGCCAGATTACTGACACCCAGGGAATGACTGAATCACTTGGCCATGTCTTGTTATGCTATGTCTTGTATTGCACATAGTGTACCATTTTCACGGTTTCTTGGAATTGCAGGATCTGCAGGAGGTGGGATATGTGGCTAATTTAGGAGCGAGCAAGATTGCTTTGTATAGAAATGTTGATGAGTACAGAAATGAGAAGATAGGGCTCCCTGTGGTGTGTATGTTTTATGAATGTCATGCCACACAGTAAGCAATGGCTTTGTGTGTATGTACGCTTAGAAACCTGAGCAAAAGACAGCATTGTTAACTTTTATTTAATGGCAGCATGAGTATCCCATTGGGTTAATCTTCTTTTCAGCTCATGTGCATCATGGCAAATAGAAAGACATTGGGCCTCATTATAAGGTTGTCGGTCCAGTAACAACGGTACCGGTAAGCTTGCTTGTACCGTTGTTACCGGACCGGCAAACTACCAGATCTGCTCACGGGTGCCTTTCGCACAGACCATGTCGGATGCACCGGCACGATTCACAAATGGTGCCAGTGCATCCGGCCTCTCCATTCCCATTGAGTCCAATTGGACTCAATGGGAATGGGGACTCATATTTCCTGCGTCTGGGAATAGGCAATTACCGGGTCCGCTGTAAAGTTGAGATGGCAGATATAGTTACTGCCTCACAAGAGGAAGAAGAATTGGAAGTGCAGACTCTCAATGTAGAAAATGAACCAAATGAACAATTGCAGGCTCACGATTTGAGAAGATGTGACAGTGCTGCTACCTCCGACAGCGTGAGCTATAGTGATCCTGCAACCTGGGACAATGTTCCGACCAAAAACAGTAATCATATCTGACAGATCTTGCAAGTACATGGGCCAGAACAGGTTATGCAGTTTCTTTTCCCTAAAGATAGAAACAAAAGAAGGTTTTCCACAACTCTTTGCAAAAGGAGGCTTCCCTACGGAGATGATGTGCACCGTCAGTGACTACACTATTCCACATCAAAAGGCACCATGTTTGGCTTCTGTAGTACTCTGTTTAGCAGTCATCCAACACGTGCATCATCTCTTGCTGATAATGGGTCAAAGGACTGGAAAACATGTCTGCAATTCTAGCAGTGCATGATGCAAGCAAGGAGCATTTAGAAAATATTCAAAAGTGGAAGGAACTGGCACTGCGAATGAAAAAGAAGAACATAATTCATATAGAAAATGTGGGCCTGATTAATCAAGAAGAGAAGTATTGGCATCAAATCTTATACTGATTGCTTGAGTAAAAGTTCTCGGTATGCAAAATCTTCCTTTTGTGAAAAGCACGAAAAACTGCGTACATTTGGTAATGGAACCTTCCTGAAATGTGTTAAATATCTAACTTTGTTTGACTCACTCATGGGTGCACGTCTTCGTAAAATAACAGACCAAAAGACATACATTCACTACCTCAGGAAAGATATACAAAATGAACTGATTCAGCTTTTAGCCACAACCATTAAAGAGTAAATCTAAAACTCAGTTCGGACTGTCAAGTACTTTTCAATCATTTTAGATTGAATACCAGATGTCATGTTGAACAAATGACAATGATCGTTGGCTTTGTGACCACCATATCAGTGCTGGACAATGATCATTGTGAGCCTCTGTGCATAAAATAAAATTTCTTAGGATTTGTGTCACTAACGGAGACAACTGGAGCTAGTGTGACAGAGACTGTTCTCCACCAATTACAAGAAATGTCATTGCCCATTGAAAACCCGCGTGGCCAGGGCTATGATAATGGAAGCAATATGAAGAGGAAAGAAAATGGTGTACAAAAAAGAATTGTGGTCATAAATCCGAGTGCCTTGTTTGTTTATTGCAGTGTGCATTCTTTAAATTTGGTTGTTAATGATGCAGCTAAGTGTTGCTTGGAAGCAACTACTTTATTTGACATGGTACAACTTATGTATGTGTATTTCGGTGGTTCCCCATCCCGTTGCAAGCTTCTAAAGCGCCATGTTAAAAATCTTACATTGAAACCACTGAGTGACAAAAGATGGGAAAGTACAATTCATGCCTTGAATCCGCTTTGCTATCGGCAGAGTGATGTGAATGATGCACTAGTTGATATATCAAAAGAGACTACGCAAACAGGATTGTGTGGTAATTTCTCTCGTAGCTGCCCAAGGTCTTCCAAAGGGTATTTCTAGCTTCAGGTTTGTAGTTTCCCTTGTTCTTTAGCATAACATTTTCTTTGAGATAAATGTGATGAGCAAACAACTTCATGCAAGAACATTTGATGTTCGTGATTCTGTAAAACAACTGGAAGAAACCATGAAGTTTCTTAGTGGGTGCAGGAGTGATGAAGGGTTTGAGAAAGAACGTGTCGATGCGCGTAAACTTGCAGAAGAGCTAGAAATTCCTGTATGCTTTGAATCTGATCATTCTGTCCGTGTCCGAAGGAAGAAGAAGCAGTTTGCATATGAAGCAGATGATGAGCCTATTGAAAGCCCCAAGGAAAGATTCAAAGTGAACATTTTCTTTACCATCAATGTCACAGTCCTTCAATCTGTAGAAGATAAATGTACTTAAATGCATCAAATTACTTTTGTGTTTGGCTTCCTATATAACATACAGTTTGAATACTAAGGCGGCACATCAAATCTTTTACCACTGCTTGAGGCTAGAGAAAGCTTTACAAAATGGGTTCACAAAGGAGATTGATGCGTCAGATTTGTGCACAGAATTCCAAGTAATTGCAAGAAGAGTTGCAAATTATTCATCACACAAGATGTACTGAAATGTGTACACAATCATAATTTGCAGAGAGTATGCCCAACATGTGTATTGCTCTCCAGATTCTCTTGACGCTGCCTGTTTCAGTTGCAAGTGGTGAAAGATGGTTTTCAAACTAAAGTTGTATTTGATCTTCGATGATGCAAGAGAGACTTGTTGGGCTAGCAACCTTGTCAATAGACCACGACATTGCTCAAAACATTGATATCAAGAACCTTGCGTCTACATTTGCGAATATTAAAGCTTGTAAAGTTGATGTCTAATGTATTTGCATTTTCACTTGTTTTAAAACATCTGGTACCAAGGAATATGCATGCCTAGATATGTGTGATTTATATGTTTGAGTTACAGAAGGCATCATGTATCATACCGAATCCCGTTGTTTCCACAAATTAAATTACTTTGATGTAAATTACTTTGTTGAAATTACTCCAAAAATACTTTGCCTTTTTAAGTATTTGTTGTGTAAGGTGTATAAGGGGTGGGGAAGGCTTTGAGTTGGGGTGATAATGTAGTGGAAGAGGGGATGGGGGAGCCCCAAAAAGAAAAATATAAATATTTTCAAAGTCATTTCAATGAAGTAAATGACATCACATCAATTTACTTTGTTGAAATTACATGGAACTGTATTGTACCTGATGACTTTGGTGACCCAGACATATATTTCATGGTTTATGTCAACAGATGGACCACCTCTTCTGCTGCAGTGTTTCATGGGTTTTTGAATGGTTTTGGAGTCACTCACAGTTCTTCACTTTTTTTAGGTGTTTTAAGACTATTAATAAGAGATATGTTGCAAATTATTGTTGAATTTATACATATCATACTTAGCAAGAATTGGGACCAGTTTAGTATTGTGTACCATGTAGTGATGCTCATGTGCTTACAGTTTCTAGTATGTATTACCAAAATAGTTTTCCTACTGTCTGTATTGCATTGTCTATATATAATTTACAGAAAGGATTAAATCCACATGCCTCAGTATTACATTTGTTGTTGCTATAGTATCATTGACTATTTTAATAAACTTGTATTTATGAAACAAAGAGGCTTTGATTTGACTTCTGAAACCTTATACAGTGAGTGGATGTGAGGGTGAGGAAAGTGCAGTGGGATCCATCCACAGCCGAAGACGTGAGCAATGTGTTCGGTGGAGGTAATGGGTTACAGCAATCAGAGAAAAATTGGGACGGTTGGTTGAGAAGGAATAGGACATGCAGTGGGGGTCTCCAATCTCACACTTTGCATAGGGTGGCAAAATTCCTTGCCCCGGCCCTCCACAGCGGACACTCCCATGACCCCTGCTTTACATTTTTCTTATGAGAAACAGGATGTCCTTTCACAGGGGACAACCCTTTGACAGTTGTCCTTTATTTTCTTCTTTTTTTGTTTAGAAACTCAGAGTGCAAAGTAGTGGGTGTGAAGTAATGATCCGCTCCTGTTTAACCAATAGGAGGTTTGACATAAATACTATGAAGATACCAATTGGATATCAAGGTATCCTGTGATCAAAAAGGTAGTATAAAGGGCAAAACGTGTTAACAAATGTTACAAAGCTGAGTGGTGACCAATGAGAGGCAGACATCAGAAGTATAGGGCTAAAACAGATATGGGTTATTGGGATTAACTCAAGCTGGCATTAATTTAAACAAGAATGGTAACATGATGGCACTTTGAGTCTCAACCAGAAAGTGTCAGCTATTGACAAGCAGTCCTTTAATCCAAGTTCTATCCCAGGCAGCATAGTGCTCCATCACTCACAGTCTGTGGGAATTTTCGTGTTCGTGCTTTTCTTTTTCGGATTTCTGTAACATTCCTTCTCTGGGTGTTATATCTTCCTAGAAGGTCTTCCCTTCGAAAGACCTCAAGCATCTGCACTCCATACCTGGGTGCCAACAGGGAATTGGCTTGGAGCCATCAAGTTCAGGCCCTACAGCTTCACCAAGGAATAGATCACATGTGCTAATGAGAGGCCGGCTGGATCAGCACACCCTTAGTCCCTTAGGAGACCCGACAGTGACTCCCAGCCCCTTCTTATCCTTTTATTCCTTCATAATTTGTGACAGTCTTGTTCCTCAGGAAACTCTCTCTATTCTCATGGTACAACTTCTTATACTCTGGTCCTGACTGTCTTCTCCTACCGCAGCAGAACCTTGCCTCATATTGTTTCCACCTCCCCTTCTCCGCTCTCATCCAGACCCGCTATGATTTGATACCTTACTGACATTAATCAAGTGTTATGTGTGCTGGTGTCCCTGTATGAAGGGTTAAAGACAAAAACTAAGTCACACTGGAATTTATTAGAATCTCTTTCTTTAAATTTGAGAATGTCAAATTTCATAATTTGGCTACAGATTTTCTTTCAAACTATGGCCAAGAGCCAGGTGTGGCAGGTCTTGTTGCCATGACCACTAACCCATAAGGTGCTCTAGATATTGTCATTCTGGATGAGCATACCAGTATGGTGGGGGAAGGGGTCCAGCTCACTTTCTGTACAGGCATGTCCTAACTATCCAGTGTTTCCCCCTGGCACTAAAGAGCTTTACTATGGTGGATACTGCAAACACTTGCCCTACAGCATCAGGTACTTTGGGAACTCTTACTTCCCAAACTTTTTATCTCCCAGTGGTTGACTTAACAACTGCAGTGGTTTCAATTTTTGCCCGGCGAAAAGGAAGCAGTGCCTCTACCGAAGATTCCTCATTAGATTCAAATACCTTCCTTGATGTTGCTAACCACTCAAGGTCTGCGGTTCTGCCGCACTCTGGTTACAAACATAAGTCCCCGCCAGGCAAACAACCTAGGAAATCCAAAAACATTCCTTTAAGCAAAAAGAATAGACAGGTCTCAAAAAACATTTTGCGTGAGTTATTAAAGTACCCTCAAGCAAAAGGAAATCTTAAATCAAAAGTGGTTGTACTTGAGATGGTGGTCCTACAGGCTTCTAACATGCATCCACTGGACCCTCTGGCTAGGCCCTTGGTGTCTAATCCTCATTTTTGGGGTGGATAGTTAGAAATCTCCTCTCAGAATGCACAGTGGCTTGCACAACCCTCACTATCACAGCTCAGTTGCTCAAACCTGCCATGGACCGGCTTTACTGTTGTCCCCATTCATGAAAAACAATTGTCAACCCCTTTGATAGTCCCTAATCATGGCTCAAGTATTACAAAGCCCCCAGGTGGGGCAACCTTGGCCATTACCAGTCTTGCGTCTAATGATATACACTCAGGACCTCATAGTTCTGTAGTACAGCAAGACTGGTTATCCCATTGGTTGCATCGCACCCATGTGGCCCCGATTATTCAGGAAACGATTCAAACAAATTGCTTGTCGACTTTAGAATGCACCCCACGATTGCTTTTTGCAACATCATTACACTCAGGGAATCTTTTAAGTTACCAATATGGCGGCCCAAGACCGGATTCAGGTTTGAAAGTTAAATCTGATAATGTGGTGCATAGATTATTGGGGGTGGCAGAGGAAATTAGTATTTGGGGGAGTCACGTTTTGTAACAGCAAATCCATCAGCACCCCTACGATTAAACGTAGATAACATTCACACTCCTTTCCCACGCACTTAAAATGGCAGATCCCAGGGCACCCAGTCAATTTTGGAAAGTGTTCTGCCAGAAAATGAAAATATCAATTTGGACAGAACAAATATACTGAGACTATTTTGTATGATACCATCTCTCCAGGCAATGGTGACCAGTGATATTGAAAGGTTTGATTTCATTGATCATTATAGAACAGATTGTGCCATTATCTATATAAAATCAAGGATTCTAATTGATTCGTTGATTAAAGAACTTCACATGATTAGATCGCTTGGCTTCGATCTTTCTCCATACCACGACCCGAAGCACATTAGTGCTGTTCTTTTCTCCAGGGAATCAGGCTTGTTTATTACCTAGGGAAATCACAGTTTCACTTTGTAGAGAAAATGATCACATAAGTAAGTTGCAGCTATCCAGGAACGTATTGTTTGTCCACATCCAGCATAAGGACAGGCCCTGGTTATCGGTGGCTGAAAAATCCTAAACAATATCAATACTTTCCCTAACACGCAGCATATGAGTTTTCCCCTGACCCTTCTATCATGGAACGCTAGGGAGCATTCCAAGCTATTGACTGATTCTTTAATAGGGCAATTGCTGAAAAACCACCTCCTTATTTGTCTCCCAGAGACATTGTTGCAATATTCAGCATTGGACGCGTACACAATTAGTTCACAATTGGCCAGAATTGGCATTCTGAGGCGCCCATACGATGGGGGTTCTTACTTTGTTTCTTTCTTGGCACAAAGGACCTAATGTTTGGTATTCTAGCCACGCATGTCAGGCTGTCACTTGGTTCATCCATTAACATATTGGTGCTCAATATTTACTGGCATGCAGGCTTGGATCCCCTTGAGCTGTTCATAAGCTCCATTATGGCCTGAGTTAACGATAGGTTGACAGGTTATTCCAGTGCCCAGGTGATTGTTCTAGGAGATCTAAATGCCTGCTGCATGCACACTCAATCAGTTGTATACCTTCTCTCTTTAACGAAAGATAAAAAAACAATTTGGTTATACCTGGTCTCAAATTTTGAAGGGCTTGGACTTATAATGTTGAACGGGTCGATAGCAGCCGACTTTCCAAGCCATCACACATGTACTAATGGGTTGTCCCGATCAACATTGGATTACATTTTCACGAGCAATGGGCTGTTTAACAGATGTTTCAATTTACTTGTTGTACCAAATGACTACAGTGGCCACTGTTATCTGTCTACTGTTTTTTCATTTACTTGTCAGAGTCAATCCAGCTGGAAATCGTGTGTGCTGGAATAGGGGCGCTGTTCAAAGGAGAAATAAGTCAGCTTCAGCTTGCCTTATAGCCTCATCATTGGATTGGCAGTATTCCACATTTAGGGTAGGATAAAATGGTGAATTTTCGAGAGACCTCTTAAATGTTATCTTACCATCACATCATCTTAAAGGGAAACCCCCTAGGAAAGATTTGCATTCTTTCTATTCCGACATGGCAAGTCGGAAAAAGGTTATGCGTGCCCAAATTAGACTCTTGAAACTGAATGGGATGCTTACTTTTCAAAATATGCTTGCGTAAATTAAAAAAGTAAAACAAACTTTTAAAAACTGGGTGAGGGGGAACCCGTGCACTACGATTCCATTGTGATGCTGAGTATATGGTATCTGTCCTGAGAAACAAGAACACACGCTCATTTTGGTATCTAATGAATGTCATGGACTGCTCCCAACCAGAACTTAGAATCTCATCAGTTTCCGGGAATCAGTGGGTTTCACATTTTGGGGATTTGTTTTGTCATCAGAAAGGAGTAGAGGACAATATTCTCCACTACCAATACCTGAACACTGTGTTTGGAGTTTGGATGTGGAGAAAGAGATGATTTTGGAAGTGATCTTAAAAACGGGTTCCTCGCGGGTGCCGGGCCCCAACAATTAAATGAACATATTATTTTAAGAGGACCAGCCTACGTGGGCCTCAATTTTGACTTCCATATTTAAAAACATTGAGGCTACCTGCACATTTCCCAAATCATGGTTTACTGCCTATTTTTCCCCGATTTTTAAAGAGGCTGAGGCGCAGACCTATTGAACTACCGCTCCATAGCGATCTTGGAAGCACATAGCAAAGATGTTCTCGCACTTGTGCTCCTCCGGCACTTGGAGGCATGGCAGAAGACAACTGGAAGAATTCCCCAATGGCAAACAAGTTTCCGCAGGCACCATTGCACTACAGTACCGGTATTAATAGATCATGAAGGTACATTGGGGGTCATTACAAGTATGCTGGTCCGGTAACAATGGTTCCGGTAAACTACCTGCACCTTTGTTACCAGACCGGAATCCTCTGGGTACTGCGGCCGGGTGCCATCCCTCCTGCCAGGTCTGACCTGGCGGGGGGGGAACGGCACTCTGCAACAGACTTTGACAGAAGCACCGGCACCGTTATTAATGGTGCCGGTGCTTCTGTCCTCCCCATTCCCATTGAGTCCAATGGGACTCGAATGGGAATGGGGAGGAATTTTTTCCGGCGCCCGGCAATGGGGAATTACCGGGACCGCCGGGGTTGTAATGCCCCGGTAAGTCCCCATTGCCAGGCACTGGGAAAAAATGACTCCGGCGGCAGCCGTGACGTTTTTAACGGCTCGGCTGCCGCCGGAGTCATAATGAGGCCCATTATCTCGTCAAATTCCACCTTCTAGAGGAGTCAGGCAGGGCTGCTGTTTAACACCCTGCCTGTTCAATTTCTCTTTGAGTGACATTGGGGACTATCTAACCCCGTCTGCATTGGCGACCCCAAGAATCCATTAACTGAAAGCTAGTTGACTTGCCTATGCGGACCATATTTTAATTTTTGATTTTAACCCTATTGGCCTTCAACGCCTATTGAGCAATGTTGGGAAGGGGAAACGCCCCACCCCACCGCCCTAGGTGCTTTAGAGTGAGGCACAATGCCTTCAAAGCACTATGATGGACCGGGGCGAGGGGGGACAGTGAAAGGACCACCTTCCAACACAAAAGGACCCCACTCCAATATGATCAAATATAATAAACCCACACAGTATAGCATAAGGCGCGAGCAGCATTGCTATTTTGCGTAGATATTAGTAACCATAGGTAGAAGGGAAAGCCTGCTCAGCTAATGCATCATTGTATGCACTAGGCCTAAATCTAATGAACGAGGGAAGTCTCCAGCCATGCCCGAGCTCCCATGAGGACAGCCCACACCTCCAACTGCCACAATGCCTATTCATTGTTCTAACAGTTTTGCAAAGATGTTCGAGAGGAAGGTGCCGTACAAGGCCGTGATCACAGACCGGCGCCTGGTGTGCATGTTATCTCACACTGGCCAAAGCATGACCCAGCCCATTCCCACGCGGCCACGAGTTATAGCCCATATAACTGACTAAAATTCCCTGGCACCAGGTGCCCTTTGAACACCAACCCCAAGTAATAAGTCCTGAAATGTTCTAAGAGGATGGACAGGGCACATCGTTGAGGCAACAATTGTGTGATTCATATTGCAAGGTGCTGGGAGGAATACATTATAGTTCAAAACGAGGACAGAGACCTTGGAGCCGGATACCACAGAAGGGAGTGAGTGAAACGTGTATGTGAAAGGAAGAGTGCCCCAGAACCTCCTTTGTGCTCATTTTAAGGCCTGCCAGGTGCACAGTACGAAGGATAAAGTAGTTGTATGGTAGTAGTATAATTAATTTGTTCTTTGACTTTCGGCGTGAGAAGAAGCTGATCCCCGCAGCACCCACATGATGGAAGACGGACGAATTTGGCTGGTACCAATGGCCTGGAATCTCTTATGGAGCAGGTGGATCATGCATATCAACAAGCCGTGCAGGATTTTACTATATGATTTGCATCATGTATGATGATGTTTTCCTTTATAAGATTCTGCTTGTACAACATTTCGGCAGAACGTTCTTAGCAGCAGAGTTCTTTGCTGTTGCTCTTATCTCGTGTGAGATGAAAACTTATCCTTACAAGATCGATTTGGCCCTTTCTTCCCTAGCGGGTTGTATTCTCTCTGATGTGAGTGTTCAGTTACTTGCCTTCACCACCTTTTCCAACTTCACAGTGGCTCATAAATTGAAGATCAATCCTAAGAAAACAAAAATTCTTCATGGTACCAACAAGAAAATAATAAAAACCCTTTATCTGGTACATTGACCAAGACTCCTTAGAAAAAGTTGGTAGCTTAAAATGCTAATAAGGGAATGGTTATTGTCTCGAGGAGTGGCCCTTGGTAACCAATTATTACGTGTTAATCTAAGGTATGGTAACTGTTCTATTGTACCGTACAAAATATTTTACGAAGGGAAAGTCACCCCAAAAATACTGTACGGTATAGGACTTCTTCCATTGTAGTCCTTGGACATACTGCCTATAACTGAGGAGAGGATATGGCGGCAGATCCTTCGCGTCCCGTCTGGCACGCCTTTGGCAGCAGTCCATTATGAGCTTAACACATATTCTCTTAAATGTCGAGCCCGCTGGAAGTATCTGTCTTTTTATTATACATTATTAAGTCCACCTAGTGCATCCTCTTTATACATGGAACTCAGTACGATTTTTAAAGAGAGAGGGGACACTTTTGTCTGTGAATTTAATAACTTTTGCACTGAACTGTTGGGCACCTTGGGCCTTTCACCTGGTGATATGGTTGAGAATACAATAAGGGTCAAACACATCCCTTTAATGCAAGACTGGGCCCACACGAAAGACGTTTTCCATTCATATTTAGCTTTAAAACATTTGACTAGTGATTTTAAATCAGTAGGAGTACTTAAACCCTACCTATCCCCATCCGCTATCCCCATCAGCTGTTTTTCCGGTTTAGATTGTATCTAGTCCTTAATGGGGAGGTGCTTTTCCGTTATAACGAATTACCAGATGACTGTGGCCTTCGCCGCTTTTGCAATTCAACCTCCACAGTTGAGACCTTGGAGCATTTATTAATGTATTGCACCAATCTCCAAAGTTCTCGCCACATGCATTTTTGCCCTTGGTGACCCAGTTGTCACATTAATCCTTCAGCAACTGTGTCTTGTGGAAGCTCTACCTCTCTGGTTGTGGCAGTCACAGGCATTTTGACATTGCTGAACTTGGAATGAGTCCGAGATGAATACAATCCTCTCCCTTTAACCACTAGTTTTATTTAGGATACCATATAGTACTTTTAATAACCTTTTTTTAGAAATACATGTGATTAAGGTTAAAGGATGTTTTCTTCTCGTCTGCTCTGGTGTAAATAATTAAATGTTTGTAAGTAATGAAATAATGTTTGTAATGTATCACTTTTTTTATTCTTTCGATTGGCTTAGTGATATGTTAAATTGTAATTGCTTATCTATTAAATTCGGTTTGTTAAAGGTTACTGATTAACAGTAAAACAATTAAAAAAAAACAATAATAAGCAGTGCTAGGGGTTCATTGGTAGTGTCTTCCGCTAGAACAGCCTTGCATTCCTCAAAGGTCTTTTGGGTGTGTGTGTTCCAGACCCAGTCCTGATGTTTCCTGATCAGATTTCTCAGGGGCCCTGTGATGGTTGCTAGGTTTGGGATAACCCTCAAACACAGATTTATAATTCCTAGAAAACTACGCACTTCCACCCGGGAAGTAGGAGGAGCAAATTACTTGATGGCGGTTATCTTTTGGGAGTCAGGTGATATCCCTGTGTCCTGGAGCACAAACCTAAAGAATGTAATCTTTCAATGGAGGAAGCAACACTTTTTCATATTTACAGTCAGCCCCTTTTGTCGTGGGCATTGTACTACTGCTTCAACTCTTACTAGGTGCTGTTTTTGACTTTTGGAATAAATCAGCACATCATTGCTGACATTGATGGCGCCTTTCAGATGAGCCAATACCACTATCACCATTTGCTGAAAAACGTCTGTTGCTGACGATACTCCAAAACTAAGCCTTTCATGGTGGGAAAGGCCTACATGAGAGGAGAACATCTAGGGACGTCATTTCACCAAAATGCCAAAGGTAGCGAAGTGAAATCACATGACCCTTGACCCCCTGATGACATCACAGGAAGTGATGTCATTTGATACCACTCCAGAGTGACATCGCGGGAAGCGATGGAACACAACCTTTCACCCGTCACAAAACAGGAGGTGGCATCACATAGCATTGCACACTACGAAAAATATGGTTACGATATCACTATAATGTGATGTACATTTCATACAAGAATGGATCGCCATATGTATCATTAAGATCAGTGTGTATAGGCCCATATTACCAAATTACTGTGAATGCAAGCAGACGTCATGACTTGATATCAATGTTTTGAGCAATGTCGTGGTCTATTGACAAGGTTGCTAGCCCAACAAGTCTCTCTTGCATCATCGAAGATCAAATACAACTTTAGTTTGAAAACCATCTTTCACCACTTGCCCCTGTATGAAGGGTTAAAGACAAAAACTAAGTCACACTGGAATTTATTAGAATCTCTTTCTTTAAATTTGAGAATGTCAAATTTCATAATTTGGCTACAGATTTTCTTTCAAACTATGGCCAAGAGCCAGGTGTGGCAGGTCTTGTTGCCATGACCACTAACCCATAAGGTGCTCTAGATATTGTCATTCTGGATGAGCATACCAGTATGGTGGGGGAAGGGGTCCAGCTCACTTTCTGTACAGGCATGTCCTAACTATCCAGTGTTTCCCCCTGGCACTAAAGAGCTTTACTATGGTGGATACTGCAAACACTTGCCCTACAGCATCAGGTACTTTGGGAACTCTTACTTCCCAAACTTTTTATCTCCCAGTGGTTGACTTAACAACTGCAGTGGTTTCAATTTTTGCCCGGCGAAAAGGAAGCAGTGCCTCTACCGAAGATTCCTCATTAGATTCAAATACCTTCCTTGATGTTGCTAACCACTCAAGGTCTGCGGTTCTGCCGCACTCTGGTTACAAACATAAGTCCCCGCCAGGCAAACAACCTAGGAAATCCAAAAACATTCCTTTAAGCAAAAAGAATAGACAGGTCTCAAAAAACATTTTGCGTGAGTTATTAAAGCACCCTCAAGCAAAAGGAAATCTTAAATCAAAAGTGGTTGTACTTGAGATGGTGGTCCTACAGGCTTCTAACATGCATCCACTGGACCCTCTGGCTAGGCCCTTGGTGTCTAATCCTCATTTTTGGGGTGGATAGTTAGAAATCTCCTCTCAGAATGCACAGTGGCTTGCACAACCCTCACTATCACAGCTCAGTTGCTCAAACCTGCCATGGACCGGCTTTACTGTTGTCCCCATTCATGAAAAACAATTGTCAACCCCTTTGATAGTCCCTAATCATGGCTCAAGTATTACAAAGCCCCCAGGTGGGGCAACCTTGGCCATTACCAGTCTTGCGTCTAATGATATACACTCAGGACCTCATAGTTCTGTAGTACAGCAAGACTGGTTATCCCATTGGTTGCATCGCACCCATGTGGCCCCGATTATTCAGGAAACGATTCAAACAAATTGCTTGTCGACTTTAGAATGCACCCCACGATTGCTTTTTGCAACATCATTACACTCAGGGAATCTTTTAAGTTACCAATATGGCGGCCCAAGACCGGATTCAGGTTTGAAAGTTAAATCTGATAATGTGGTGCATAGATTATTGGGGGTGGCAGAGGAAATTAGTATTTGGGGGAGTCACGTTTTGTAACAGCAAATCCATCAGCACCCCTACGATTAAACGTAGATAACATTCACACTCCTTTCCCACGCACTTAAAATGGCAGATCCCAGGGCACCCAGTCAATTTTGGAAAGTGTTCTGCCAGAAAATGAAAATATCAATTTGGACAGAACAAATATACTGAGACTATTTTGTATGATACCATCTCTCCAGGCAATGGTGACCAGTGATATTGAAAGGTTTGATTTCATTGATCATTATAGAACAGATTGTGCCATTATCTATATAAAATCAAGGATTCTAATTGATTCGTTGATGAAAGAACTTCACATGATTAGATGGCTTGGCTTCGATCTTTCTCCATACCACGACCCGAAGCACATTAGTGCTGTTCTTTTCTCCAGGGAATCAGGCTTGTTTATTACCTAGGGAAATCACAGTTTCACTTTGTAGAGAAAATGATCACATAAGTAAGTTGCAGCTATCCAGGAACGTATTGTTTGTCCACATCCAGCATAAGGACAGGCCCTGGTTATCGGTGGCTGAAAAATCCTAAACAATATCAATACTTTCCCTAACACGCAGCATATGAGTTTTCCCCTGACCCTTCTATCATGGAACGCTAGGGAGCATTCCAAGCTATTGACTGATTCTTTAATAGGGCAATTGCTGAAAAACCACCTCCTTATTTGTCTCCCAGAGACATTGTTGCAATATTCAGCATTGGACGCGTACACAATTAGTTCACAATTGGCCAGAATTGGCATTCTGAGGCGCCCATACGATGGGGGTTCTTACTTTGTTTCTTTCTTGGCACAAAGGACCTAATGTTTGGTATTCTAGCCACGCATGTCAGGCTGTCACTTGGTTCATCCATTAACATATTGGTGCTCAATATTTACTGGCATGCAGGCTTGGATCCCCTTGAGCTGTTCATAAGCTCCATTATGGCCTGAGTTAACGATAGGTTGACAGGTTATTCTAGTGCCCAGGTGATTGTTCTAGGAGATCTAAATGCCTGCTGCATGCACACTCAATCAGTTGTATACCTTCTCTCTTTAACGAAAGATAAAAAAACAATTTGGTTATACCTGGTCTCAAATTTTGAAGGGCTTGGACTTATAATGTTGAACGGGTAGATAGCAGCCGACTTTCCAAGCCATCACACATGTACTAATGGGTTGTCCCGATCAACATTGGATTACATTTTCACGAGCAATGGGCTGTTTAACAGATGTTTCAATTTACTTGTTGTACCAAATGACTACAGTGGCCCCTGTTATCTGTCTACTGTTTTTTCATTTACTTGTCAGGGTCAATCCAGCTGGAAATCGTGTGTGCTGGAATAGGGGCGCTGTTCAAAGGGGAAATAAGTCAGCTTCAGCTTGCCTTATAGCCTCATCATTGGATTGGCAGTATTCCACATTTAGGGTAGGATAAAATGGTGAATTTTCGAGAGACCTCTTAAATGTTATCTTACCATCACATCATCTAAAAGGGAAACCCCCTAGGAAAGATTTGCATTCTTTCTATTCCGACATGGCAAGTCGGAAAAAGGTTATGCGTGCCCAAATTAGACTCTTGAAACTGAATGGGATGCTTACTTTTCAAAATATGCTTGCGTAAATTAAAAAAGTAAAACAAACTTTTAAAAACTGGGTGAGGGGGAACCCGTGCACTACGATTCCATTGTGATGCTGAGAATATGGTATCTGTCCTGAGAAACAAGAACACACGCTCATTTTGGTATCTAATGAATGTCATGGACTGCTCCCAACCAGAACTTAGAATCTCATCAGTTTCCGGGAATCAGTGGGTTTCACATTTTGGGGATTTGTTTTGTCATCAGAAAGGAGTAGAGGACAATATTCTCCACTACCAATACCTGAACACTGTGCTTGGAGTTTGGATGTGGAGAAAGAGATGATTTTGGAAGTGATCTTAAAAACGAGTTCCTCGCGGGTGCCGGGCCCCAACAATTAATCAAACATATTATTTTAAGAGGACCAGCCTACGTGTGCCTCAATTTTGGCTTCCATATTTAAAAACATTGAGGCTAGCTGCACATTTCCCAAATCATGGTTTACTGCCTATTTTCCCCCGATTTTTAAAGAGGTTGAGGCGCAGACCCATTGAACTACCGCTCCATAGCGATCTTGGAAGCACATAGCAAAGATGTTCTCGCACTTGCTCCTCCGGCACTTGGAGGCATGGCAGAAGACAACTGGAAGAATTCCCCAATGGCAAACAAGTTTCCGCAGGCACCATTGCACTACAGTACAGGTATTAATAGATCATGAAGGTACATTGGGTGTCATTACAAGTATGCTGGTCCGGTAACAATGGTTCCGGTAAACTACCTGCACCTTTGTTACCAGACCGGAATCCTCTGGGTACTGCGGCCGGGTGCCATCCCTCCTGCCAGGTCTGACCTGGCGGGGGGGAACGGCACTCTGCAACAGACTTTGACAGAAGCACCGGCACCGTTATTAATGGTGCCAGTGCTTTTGTCCTCCCCATTCCCATTGAGTCCAATGAGACTCGAATGGGAATGGGGAGGAATTTTTTCCAGCGCCCGGCAATGGGGAATTACCGGGACCGCCGGGGTTGTCTCCGGTGGCAGCCGTGACGTTTTTAACGGCTCGGCTGCCGCCGGAGTCATAATGAGGCCCATTATCTCGTCAAATTCCACCTTCTAGAGGAGTCAGGCAGGGCTGCTGTTTAACACCCTGCCTGTTCAATTTCTCTTTGAGTGACATTGGGGACTATCTAACCCCATCGGCATTGGCGACCCCAAGAATCCATGAACTGAAAGCTAGTTGACTTGCCTATGCGGACCATATTTTAATTTTTGATATTAATCCTATTGGCCTTCAACGCCTATTGAGCAATGTTGGGAAGGGGAAACGCCCCACCCCACCGCCCTAGGTGCTTTAGAGTGAGGCACAATGCCTTCAAAGCCCTATGATGGACCAGGGGCGAGGGGGGACAGTGAAAGGACCACCTTCCAACACATAAGGACCCCACTCCAATATGATCAAATATAATCAACCCACACAGTATAGCATAGGGCGCGAGCAGCATTGCTATTTTGCGTAGATATTAGTAACCATAGGTAGAAGGGAAAGCCTGCTCAGCTAATGCAGCATTGTATGCACTATGCCCAAATTGCGAGACGAGGGAAGTCTCCAGCCATGCCCGAGCTCCCATGAGGACAGCCCACACCTCCAACTGCCACAATGCCTATTCATTGTTCTAACAGTTTTGCAAAGATGTTCGAGCGGAAGGTGCCGTACAAGGCCGTGATCACAGACCCGCGCCTGGTGTGCATGTTATCTCACACTGGCCAAAGCATGACCCAGCCCATTCCCACGCGGCCACGAGTTATAGCCCATATAACTGACTAAAATTCCCTGGCACCAGGTGCCCTTTGAACACCAACCCCAAGTAACAAGTCCTGAAATGTTCTAAGAGGATGGACAGGGCACATCGTTGAGGCAACAATTGTGTGATTCATATTGCAAGGTGCTGGGAGGAATACATTATAGTTCAAAACGAGGACAGAGACCTTGGAGCCGGATACCACAGAAGGGAGTGAGTGAAATGTGTATATGAAAGTTAGAGTGCCCCAGAACCTCCTTTGTGCCCATTTTAAGGCCTGCCAGGTGCACAGTACGAAGGATAAAGTAGTTGTATGGTAGTAGTATAATTAATTTGTTCTTTGACTTTCGGCGTGAGAAGAAGCTGATCCCCGCAGCACCCACATGATGGAAGACGGACGAATTGGGCTGGTACCAATGGCCTGGCATCTCTTATGGAGCAGGTGGATCATGCATATCAACAAGCCGTGCAGGATTTTACTATATGATTTGCATCATGTATGATGATGTTTTCCTTTATAAGATTCTGCTTGTACAACATTTCGGCAGAACGTTCTTAGCAGCAGAGTTCTTTGCTGTTGCTCTTATCTCGTGTGAGATGAAAACTTATCCTTACAAGATCGATTTGGCCCTTTCTTCCCTAGCGGGTTGTATTCTCTCTGATGTGAGTGTTCAGTTACTTGCCTTCACCACCTTTTCCAACTTCACAGTGGCTCATAAATTGAAGATCAATCCTAAGAAAACTAAAATTCTTCATGGTACCAACAAGAAAATAATAAAAACCCTTTATCTGGTACATTGACCAAGACTCCTTAGAAAAAGTTGGTAGCTTAAAATGCTAATAAGGGAATGGTTATTGTCTCGAGGAGTAGCCCTTGGTAACCAATTATTACGTGTTAATCTAAGGTATGGTAACTGTTCTATTCTACCGTACAAAATATTTTACGAAGGGAAAGTCACCCCAAAAATACTGTACGGTATAGGACTTCTTCCATTGTAGTCCTTGGACATACTGCCTATAACTGAGGAGAGGATATGGCGGCAGATCCTTCGCGTCCCGACTGGCACGCCTTTGGCAGCAGTCCATTATGAGCTTGACACATATTCTCTTAAATGTCGAGCCTGCTGGAAGTATCTGTCTTTTTATTATACATTATTAAGTCCACCTAGTGCATCCTCTTTATACATGGAACTCAGTACGATTTTTAAAGAGAGAGGGGACACTTTTGTCTGTGAATTTAATAACTTTTGCACTGAACTGTTGGGCACCTTGGGCCTTTCACCTGGTGATATGGTTGAGAATACAATAAGGGTCAAACACATCCCTTTAATGCAAGACTGGGCCCACACGAAAGACGTTTTCCATTCATATTTAGCTTTAAAACATTTGACTAGTGATTTTAAATCAGTAGGAGTACTTAAACCCTACCTATCCCCATCCGCTATCCCCATCAGCTGTTTTTCCGGTTTAGATTGTATCTAGTCCTTAATGGGGAGGTGCTTTTCCGTTATAACGAATTATCAGATGACTGTGGCCTTCGCCGCTTTTGCAATTCAACCTCCACAGTTGAGACCTTGGAGCATTTATTAATGTATTGCACCAATCTCCAAAGTTCTCGCCACATGCATTTTTGCCCTTGGTGACCCAGTTGTCACATTAATCCTTCAGCAACTGTGTCTTGTGGAAGCTCTACCTCTATGGTTGTGGCAGTCACAGGCATTTTGACATTGCTGAACTTGGAATGAGTCCTGGATGAATACAATCCTCTGCCTTTAACCACTAGTTTTATTTAGGATACCATATAGTACTTTTAATAACCTTTTTTTAGAGATACATGTGATTAAGGTTAAAGGATGTTTTCTTCTCGTCTGCTCTGGTGTAAATAATTAAATGTTTGTAAGTAATGAAATAATGTTTGTAATGTATCACTTTTTTTATTCTTTGGATTGGCTTAGTGATATGTTAAAGTGTAATTGTTTATCTATTAAATTCGGTTTGTTAAAGGTTACTGATTAACAGTAAAACAATTTAAAAAAAAACAATAATAAGCAGTGCTGGGGGTTCATTGGTAGTGTCTTCCGCTAGAACAG
This sequence comes from Ambystoma mexicanum, assembly GCF_040938575.1. NCBI lineage: Eukaryota > Metazoa > Chordata > Amphibia > Caudata > Ambystomatidae > Ambystoma > Ambystoma mexicanum. The sequence goes on along the minus strand of NC_090921.1, from coordinate 227,251,419 downwards.
CCTTGCATTCCTCAAAGGTCTTTTGGGTGTGTGTGTTCCAGACCCAGTCCTGATGTTTCCTGGTCAGATTTCTCATGGGCCCTGTGATCGTTGCTAGGTTTGGGATAACCCTCAAACACAGATTGATCATTCCCAGAAAACTACGCACTTCCACCCGGGAAGTAGGAGGAGCAAATTACTTGATTGCGGTTATCTTTTGGGAGTCAGGTGATATCCCTGTGTCCTGGAACACTTTTTCATATTTACAGTCAGCCCCTTTTGTCATGGGCATTGTACTACTGCTTCAACTCTTCTAGGTGCTGTTTTTGACTTTTGGAATAAATCAGCACATCATTGCTGACATTGATGGCGCCTTTCAGATGAGCCAATACCACTATCACCATTTGCTGAAAAACGTCTGTTGCTGACGATACTCCAAAACTAAGCCTTTCATGGTGGGAAAGGCCTACATGAGAGGAGAACATCTAGGGACGTCATTTCACCAAAATGCCAATGGTAGCGAAGTGAAATCACATGACCCTTGACCCCCTGATGACATCACAGGAAGTGATGTCATTTGACAGCACTCCAAAGTGATATCGCGGAAAGCGATGGAACACAACCTTTCACCCTTTGACAAAACAGGAGGTGGCATCACATAACATTGTACACTATGAAAAATATGGTTACGATATCACTATAATGTGATGTACATTTCATACAAGAATGGATCGCCATATGTATCGTTAAGATCAGTGTGTATAGGCCCATATTACCAAATTACTGTGAATGCAAGCAGACGTCCATGACCAAATGATAATGATGTGTTATTATGTAGCACTTACGCTTAAACACTTTATAACTTTATATAGATAAAATATACACCTAATATCACCCAACCTGTGTTGGTACTTATTTATCGACCTCGTAAGGATGAAAGGCTGAGTTCAGGCATTTAAGAACAGACTAAATCAGTGACTCACCCTCTGAAGTGTGCCTGAAATAAACCTTTAATGAGCCTAGCAATTAATGTATAGAATTCCAGAAAGACACATTATTTGGTATTCCTATTCTTTCTTATTTAGGGTCAGTGCTGAAAGTGTTAGACTTGTGGCACTCCTGTTCTTATTGTTCTTCTTTTTTTCAAGGGGCCTGAACAAGAAAGCCAGCCACTCTAGAAGTAAAGAGCCACATGGTGCTGGCCACAGCCCAGAAGCTTGCATTACAAAAACAAATTTTAGAGGTCGCAAGGGAGACCACAGAGGTCACAAAGGAGATCTCAGAGGTTGCAATTGCGACCTCTGGTGACCCCTAAATGACGTCCCTTAGAACATCAGGATCTGGTGAGAGTCCTGATGCAGAGGTATTTGGTAATATCCGGATCGGCAGTCAATTTTGGAGAAGATCACTGCACCCTGGAGGTCAGGCAGTATATTATCCGACATAGGGGTGTGTTGCCGTTCCCACTGAATTGCCCTGTTGGGTAGATTCATATCTACCCAAATGCGGACCTCCCTTGGCTGTTTGGTTTTGTGGCTATTACTATTGACTCTCTTGATGATATCTGCTTTTTCCAGCCTTTCCAATTCTTCTTTCATCTTCCGTCGGAAGTGAAACAGAATGCAACTATGTCGCAATAGTCACCGGCAGTATAGTGAGGTCTATATGCAGCCTCCCTTCCCCATCCAGCACATAACCCACTCCTTGTACTAGGTCTTGAAAGTTTTAGTCCTCAAATGTTAGTTTCATAAACACTGAATGCAAAGCGCACCAGTCCTAGGTCCTCAGTGGTAGTCAAACTGAGCAATGTGATCTCGGCATCTTTGGTGACATAAAAGGTTGCAGGTGTGATATGCATGTGAAATGTACCCTCCATTGGCAGGGGATGCTTTCAACCATATGTAAATATTTGTATTTTTAGCTAAGCAGGGATTAGGTTGTAGTTGTGAAATTGCGACAATGGCATTACGTTTACCAAAGCCCCAGCCTCTATTAGTAAAGGTACTTGTGCTGCCAGAATTATTACTGCACAGTGTGATTGTCTTTTCTTTCCTTGGGTGCCTGGATATGAAGAATATGCCCTCTGCATCAAAGGTTTCCTCCAGCTCCGTGCTGATCTCCGGTGTACCTTGCGTCACTACCACCACTTTGGCGAACAAGCTCTCGTCTGTAACAGATTCTTCTGAAATAGCGGAGAAGGTCAAATGTCTTGACACATTATGACCAAGCGATATATGCTCCCACATCGGCCACATAGTCGTCCGTTCACTGGGCAACCTTGCGAGTGTGGCAATGCGCTACCGCAAAACTCACATTGATGTTTCGCCAGTTCTTGGTGAAGCAGAACTGCAGCAGGACATCTTGTTCCGCCTCTGGGGTGCAAGAACCTCAAAGGGCCTGTTTTGAGGACATGGGCTTCTTCCAGCTTGAGGTCTTTAATGACTTCTTCCATGTGGGCAGCCCGTGCATTTGCCAGCTCATGAGCTTTGCCTCACTGTAATATTCTGAGCAATGGTGGTCCAGGCTCCTTCAGAATGTGCTTCCGTAACTGCAACGAAAAACATTTTCGCATAACTTGCCCTCTGATTTCCACTTCTTCATCTGGACATGCCCATGTGAACGCCAGATGTCTAAATCCAGTGTAGAAAGCATTGCAGGAATCCTTTTGATTTTGACGGGCTTTGCTTTATTGGAACCTGTCCTAATCAACTATCACCATGGAGTGAATTAGTCTCTTAATGCTGTCCCCATGTCAGCATAAGAGCCATTGACTTGAGGAAGGGTGTTGGATAACGTGTGCGCTTCACTCCCACGAAGAAAGAGCAGCGTGGCCTTTTCATGTCATCATGTTCAACTTGTGAAGCAGCAAAGAACAGGTCAAAGCGTTCTTCCCATAATGGCCATCTCGGCCCTACTGTAGCAGAGGGCTCTGTTATGTCAAATTCAGGCACAGGACAATTGAGGAATGGTTAGGTCACCTGGGCAGGGCCTCTTGTATCTCTAAGCTCCCTGGGTCTCATGTTCCCCCAGACAACAATTTCTTCTTGATTTTCTTATAAGGATATTATCAAAATTGTACAAGATCGTACATAAATCCTACTTCAAACGTATAAGATTTGATAAGAATTCAATGATTATGAAGGTTTCATTGTTGTTCGAAAATTCCTCACAAATGCGTATGAGCGACTTCCAAGAATCTGATAACTCATTTTTGTGAAGGCCTTTCCTGTGGCCACGAGGAAGTGGAGGATGACACTGCATCTTCGTCCTCATCCATGCTTATCCCTTCTCTGCACAGTTGTCTGTGCAAATGAGGTAGGTGGGAGCCAATGTCCCAGGGTCAGCGAGCTGGATAGGATGCTGCACGAGCACTCTGAACTTATCAGAACTGCTGAGACATTTTAATCTTGCCTCGCTCTGCCATGGACAATGACCTGGAACTGGACAGGGGTCGGTTTAGGGACGATGTGCTCCCTTGTTCTTCCTTTCTAGGTGCACCTTGGCCGAGCCTTGAGAGTTTGGTTTAGCACATCAGCAAGCCCTTAGGTGGGAGCACGGTACTAGTGGTGCACACCGCAAAGGTCGTTCCTCAATCACGCCACAACCAGTTCACCAAGGTCCTCTGCCCGCACCATGTACGTTCAACTCGTCAGACGAGTAACGGTCACGTGGCTGTGTGTGGCAGGCACAGTGTTGCCTAGTCTAAACAGTTCCCACCTTCGTCGCTAAATGTTGGGGCCAATATGTGGGGGAAGGGCTCACATAGACGACACATACACAGCAGCTGGGGAGATACTCCCCGCCCCGGCTGTCTTCTTCTTGCTGTTAGATTTAATCCATCAGCTGTGTTTTTTTAATACTGAGGCGTGCGCCTTATTACTCCATCTTCTCGGGTTGAGTGTATAGTTGTGGGTTTGGGTTCTTCTTGGTCTGTGTGGACTTGTCACAGTAGGGCTGGTTTCACAGGGTCTTCGCTGTGATGGGCCGTGGGTAGCAGAATGGTTGGGCCTTTTATTTTACCGTCACATCCGCTGTGCATCCTCCGGACCTGGCAATGTGACGTTACAACTGTCCTCGCCATCTTTGTTCATTCAGAAGGTTCCCCTCACACTAGGAAGTTTGCTTTCAGAACAACTCAAAAAATGCACCTGCTTCAGGCCCATAGCATAAGATAGCGCTCTTAACAGGACACTCTGCCTAGGGTTACAAAACAGGGGTTCCCATCCTCTCTGCCTCTAAGCATGGGCAAGGAGCCGCTGAACAGAGAGACTGGACTGCCCTTAAGTACGAGAGTGGCTCGGGTGCAGAGACCTTATTGGCTAGATCACCAGATCACCTTGACCCATCGTATCTTGTAGGAATGACAACATGGATTGTCATTGGCCCTGTGTTACCCTCAAGTGTACCTAACTACTGTATTATCATTTGGACATATAACTAGTTCACTAGGAGGACGTTAAGGATGTAAGTCATACTGACAATGGTCTTCACCAATCAGAGTGAGATCAGGAATTGATATAGTCTATTGAAGTAACCAGTGCAAAAGACTGTGAAATGGTGCGCCATGGCCCAAGACGCGCGGCTGCGTTCAATGTCAAGGTTGACTTCTGGGTCTTTACGGTTTTATTTCAATGCTTGATGTTACCTGCTGCACTTACTGATATTTCCTTTCAGCAATTGGGACAGGAGGTCACCCACGTCTGGAGAAAGGGTTGGCAGTAGACCAGCCTGGTGTTTGTAGTTCTTGATCCCCTCGAGGGGAAAGGTCACCTGGGGGAAGCTAAACTAGGTTGGATTCCTGCAGAGGATTAGTGGTAAGGCTCACGAGTGAAAGGCAGTGGGAAATCCAGGGCAAGGACAGAGCCATGGGGCGAGGAGTTCCACATGTGGGAAGGCACTAGGCATGCTGCCAGGCACCACTCAATTCTTACAATGAGATTCAAAGGCAAATATCACGCCATAGTACTTTTTCAGTTTTTTTCTTGTGTGAACTAGGTTTTTGATAACAGAATCTGACAATTGTCTGTGTGTCGTTTGTTAGTATTTGCGTGATTAATAAAATACAATCCATGTGTGTTTTTATCGAAGCATACATCCGTTTTAAAAGGAATGGACAATAACTTGGCCAATATTGTTCACTGCACAGTACAAATACAGCAGAGTCTACTGCAGAGTCGAGCAGTCTGCAGTGCGGAGCGTGCAGAGTCTGCTTTTTGTTTTCATTTCCTGGTGGGCGGACCCACATAAACACTCCTGCGACCGCGGAGCGGACCGCGGAGCTACAGCAAGTCTACTGCAGAGTCGAGCAGTCATGCAGAGCGTGCAGAGGGTCAATGGCGCCGGGGCCTTGGTGAACATTAATCCCCCAGAGAAGAGGCACACGGCAGCGATGGTAGAAAACGTGGAGCCTTGGGATACAGCTGACGTCGATGACCCGACTGTGCAGGAGCCGGCGAGATGCCTTAGAAGTAATTCAAAGCTCCCATCGCAGCCGGAGAAAAAATCACCTCCATTAAAGCGAGGCAAGAGCTATGCTACTCCATTCGCTCCGACTCGTGCAATAGAGTCGCTCTTTGACTTTCTCCCTGAGTTCCGTATTGAGCACCCACACGAACCAAAGGAAACGCCAAATGCCGCCACTGCAACGGCAGCGGGGAAAAACTTGCCGTTAGCAGCAGAGGAGGGACCTGTAGTGTGTGGCGGGGATGTGGACCAGAGTCCCGCCTCGGCGAGAGGTTCGTCAGCCGAGACTGCTGGAGGGCAGACTGGGATGACCCTTTCTCCGGCCTGCCCCGCCAACGCATCTGACACGCATGAAAAGATTCCGGCTAGAAACAGTAAGAACACTTTGGCGACGGCACCGCTAGACACAGCGGTTAAAATTACAACAAAACTGCAAAGTGTGAAGGGGGACTGTAATGATCAGCCAGTAAGTGAGGTGAAGGAAGGGGGGGCCCAGACAAAAGAGCATCGGCGACCTCCGGACACTAGTCCAGGGGAAATGGGGGTGCAGGGGAAAATGACACTGCTGAAAACAGCCCAAATTCACTCTCGAACTCAAACAGAGGCGCAAAACCAACAAGAAGCGGCAAATAAACAAGCAAAGACCAAAGAGGCACCAGCTACCATTGATGCAATACAAGGCTCCATTGATAGGAAAGAAAACTCCATATGTGTAGAGGAGAGCACGGAGGACGATGCTTCCCTGACCACGAAGCCCCTTGCGGTAAATGACCAAAACACTCCGTCTAGCTCCGAGGTGACGGTGGCGACAGACCCAAAAAAGGGGTCTGGGGCAAAGTTAACGAAAACAATCTACAACAAAAGACAAAAAGGGAAGGCCCTTAAAGAAAAAAGAACGGAGAAAGTAAAGTGCAATGAGCAGGCTAGCAGCAGCTACACAGGTGCCAGTTTCGGAACGAAAAATCAAAAAAACAGCAAAAAAGCAATAAATAAGAAGACGGAAAATCACACAGACAAGTTACCACATCCTTTAATCTCAAATGCACTGCTCAACTTCTTTAAGAAGCAACAGCACAAATGGAAACTCAACACAGACACTGAATTATCCGACGCAGAAATGTTGGAAGTAGTAGAAGAGATTCTGCCTGCAAATAAAACAAGAAAAATGGACGATCCAAAGTGCACAGTAACGAAGACACAGAAAAGGGACTTGAGAAGAATACAGATCCAACCTTGGACCCAAAATTATGTGATTCCATTACTCCACTACGAGAAGGAGACATAATCCACCCCGCAACAGATCCCAACGGCCTTCAGTACCCTTATAAAATGGCCCAAGGTATGATATGCCCAGAGCTAAACGCTTCCTCTGTGTCAGCGAAAAACGTCATGTCCAAGACAGAGACCCTGCAACAACACAACTACGCACAACAGGAAAAACCTGACTCCACAGAGAATATCTCATCCCTAGAATTTCATGGGCATGACATGCCACAGGAGGAACAGGCGAGGGAGCATCCTCACAGGGTGCCGGAGGGAAAATGAGCGAACAGCCATGGACAAAAATTCATTTTCAACACTCAAACGGGAGCGAAAACCGATCAATACAAACTGTGGAAAAAAGCCTGCCAATAAGAAGTCATATGGGGAACTATGGGGACCATTGATCATTGGCGACCCCCCCGGGTATGTTCTTATTCTGAAATTCCAGCTCAACTATACACGCTACCGCATAATATAGAACAAAAACTCTGGGGAAGCATAGAAGACACAGCGAAATCATGACGGATACGCAGAAAAACTCAGCCAACAAAAAATCAGACATGACAACAATTATGGCAGCGATCACTATCTCCCACGCTCCATTTGGGAAACTCTACGTAACCATAAATGAAGCCACAAAAGATAATACAACCATGTTAGGGAAACTACTATCAAAATTTGAGTTCATTGAAGGATACTTAACAGCGGTGGAAGCAAAAAACGAAAAACAGACAGCTATATGGGAGGCAAAATGGGAACGTATGGAGGCAGCTCTCAAGGAGGAAACTCAAAAGAATAATCCCAAAAAAAAGACTACGGAAAGTCAAACTCAAGCATGGCCAAAGAAGGAGAAGGTCGATACAGACCGTACTTTCGGCAAGTCTAAACAGGCCTCACAGCCTGAAGATGCACTTGTGCAAAGCCAAAACTCGAGACCTGCTCAAAATACAACATCTAGAAGCAATCAAAGAGAAAAAATAGGCTTGCAGTTAGCACCACAAACAGAAACAGCAAAAAATAAAATTCCACCTACAGAGGGCAGCATTGACTTGACTAAGAGCCCTAACCGAGACGACCAGAGAACTACAAAAATCCCAAAAAAGTACACTAATGGGCATATCGGTCTATCTGGATTCAAAGCCAGATAAGGCCATTGCCCAAGACAAAGACATTGAGCTCACAGCCCAAGATGGTCTCTCAAAGATAGACCAGATTGAGGCATAAGCCCCCAGACAAAATAAGACACCCAAAAAGGGGGGAAAATCAGGGTCAAAACAGCAAGGAGTCAACCAACGAGAGCAGAGCCATCTGGAAAAATCTCAAGAAAAACTAGAAACAAACCAAAGAAATGTAAATAGACGGGCATCGACTCCAAAAAGACAAAGAGTACAAAGTAACCCAAAGGAAAGAATAAGAAGATCACCTGGGCGGGAAAGACCCACTATGCGAGAAGCTAAATTGGAAAAAACTAGAGTGTTCAAATTAGAACAATCATCATGCAAAAGTGACTACATCATTCTAAACAGGAAAACAGTTTTAAAAACACTGAGCAAAATTGAATCCCTGCAATATTTGAAGACAGATGACTTCATCTTAATTGAACCATACCACCGTGACCAGAAGGCAAAAACTTAACTGCATATTAAAAGCGGGGCAATAGAGAGACTCACAAATGAGCCATATAAAGAACTAAAAAAGGCAGGTTTCACACTGACAGAAGTCACACAAGAAAACAAGCATGACAAAAGGCCAAGGAGAGTCAAGGAGAGTGAGGACTCAAAACGCCACCAGATGTCAAAAATCCAAGTCCGAGAAAACTGGAAAAGGGCCAATTTAAGAGTGACAAACTTAGAGGAAATCCACAGCCACAGGAGGCATAACAATCGAGAAACCAGACGAGAGCCAAGTAGGCGAAGAGAGAACTACAACACGGTCACACGAAAGGATGGGCCACCCAGGAAGAGTGAGCAACATCATAAAAACAAACTTCGATCAGAACCAGAGGAGGACCATCAGAGATCAGCCACATACTGCCTTAAAAAAGTCCAAGTAAACGAACACGAAAATGAGCAGGGAAGAGAAGAGACTGACCAAGATAGGGAAGACCCAAAAAAACCAAAGGGCCCATGGAAGTGGCTAAAGGCAGCCCTAAATTCTAAATCTGAGAAATAGCAACCATCAGGAGGAGCACCGGAAAAATGACCTCCTCCATTCCATCTTCAACAAACAACGACAAAGAACGCCTTGACGATGGCCTCATGGAATACTAGAGGTCATCACCATTTAACAAATCCAGATAACCAAGACCTCGGAGAATTCGATATACTTTGTCTCCAGGAAACATGGTTAATGGCGAAACCAGCACTGGACGGTTTTGAGATAGCCTTCGCTCCGGCAACAAAAGGCATGTTTGGTCGAGCATCTGCAGGGCTATTAATAGCCATTCGAATGGGATCCGGACTCGAAATCACCCAAAAAATAACGGAATCATGCTGCATTTTGGCGATCCTAACTACGTGGAACCAAAAACAGAACAGACCAAGGCAAATGAAACCATCAAAGATAGCTATAATAACAGTATACTTGAATCCACAGAGAACATCAAGCACGGAATTCTGTAAAAAAATAGAAAAAGTGATTGACAACATCTCAGTAGAAGACCCACAAACACACATGATCATATGTGGAGACCTAATCTCGAACTGCAACGTTAACATAGACAACACTGGGGTAAAGAAAGTACGCCCACAAGCTGAAGTGAGAGGAGCAGTTTGGATGGCTTTGATGAAATCTAGAAATTTACACAATATCGCAACAGTGAGATCATGGTCAGGGACGATACCCACATGGGAGAGAGGGAAATCAAAAGCTACCCTTGATTACTTCTTTACTTCTGAGAGTATGCTACACTACATAGAAGACTATTTGGTAGTCAAAACTACAGAGAGCGACCATAACCTGGTCGCAATTGCATGGTCATCAACATCTCCATTAACTCAAAGTTACAAACACCAGATAGAGGTAAACAACCAACGCACGCGGCTGTGCCTAACTGCAGCTAACATTGTAAATATCACGAACACTTACAAAAGTGAAATCCACGCACTGGAAACTAAATCAGTACGACCGGATTACTTACCCTTTCTGCTACAGCATAGAAAGAAAATAAAAGATGGAAATCACGCCACAACTAAAAGCACCCATGCGTATGATAAAGAAGTGGTGGAAAAAAGAAGAATTTTAAGAAAAGCGAAAAGACAAGCCAAGATAGTCAACACCCCGTTGGCGTGGAGAAATTTGCAAAGCGAGATAAAGACATACAAATCCTGGATCTTAGGGCACAGACATATTCAGTACCAGAAGGATGCGGAGCAAATGCTTAGGGCACTTAGCACTAAAAAAAGCAGTGACTTTTGGGAACTCATCAAAAGGTCGAACAAAGAAATAGACACCAAAATAATCAACGCAGTGAGTGAAGATTCATGGGCCACATTCTTTGAGGACCTCTACAAAGCCCCAACATTAAGGGAGGTGTCTCCGCAAAGAAACACAGGGCACCAATGGATTGACCTATCTGACAGACAAGAGATAAGCGTTGCAATAACAAGATTAAAGAAATCAAGGGCTCCGGGTCCAGATGGCCTCAGTAACATAGACATTAAACAACATGCGGAGGAATGGTCAGAGTTCATTAGCACCATCTTCGAACACTGCAGAGAAACAAAAGCCATTCCTACATCTTGGACAGAAGCAGTGATCGTTCCAAATTTATAAGCAAGGCGACAGAGAAGAACCGGGCAACTATCACCCGATAGCACTCCTTGACATAATAGGAAAAATATTTGCAACTTTACTCCTAGGCCATTTTCGCACCTGGGCCAAAACGTCACCTGCCGATGACCCCTTCCAAATGGGCTTCCTTAAAAACGGAAGTACCTCAGTGAACATCTGTTTGTTAAACCTGATAAAAGCGAAGGTGAAACAAGGAGCACCGCCAGTGTTTATGGCATTCATAGACCTGTCACAGGCGTTCGACAGAGTGGATAGGAGAAGACTATGGACTAAACTGGAAAATTGGAAATGTCCGAAAGAGCTACTTGACCCTGTGATGACCCTACACGAAAACACCAAACTAAGAGTGCGCCTTAACACCCAAGGGATGCTATCGCCCGAAATTCCATCAAATCGCGGGGTGAAACAGGGCTGCCCCTTAGCCCCAGCCTTATTTATCGCCTATTTAGGTGACTTCAAGGAAGCCGAACTTTCTGTAAGATCTTTTCCTCCAAAGCTGGGAAATGTGAAAATCTCAAGGCTGCTATATGCAGACAACCTTATTCTGTTAGATTCAGATTCTAACAGACACAGATAGGCCTCCAGCGCCAATTAAATAATTTGGCGGCGTATGTGGACGAAAATAATCTGCAAATAAACAAGAAAAAAACAAAGGTTCTGATACTTGGAAAAAGCTCTATGAAAAAAAAGACAAACAACAAATGGTTTCTGGGAAACGTAAATATTGAGGTAGTGCCATCCTACAAATATCTGGGAGTTTTCATAGATGCATCTGGTAAGGAAGAGACAATGCAAGCAACGCTCTGCAAAAAAGCAAAAAACTTAGCAGCTCAAATGAAGACCCTGGACAGAAAATACGGGAAATTTTCAGCCATCCCAGTAATACAATTCTACAAAGGGAAGGTAGTTCCGACACTTACCTATGGGATGGGTGCAACTCTGAACATACCAAACACCATATGGAGGAAACTGGAAGGGTTTCTTTGGAAATCCCTACTAGGTCTGCCAAACTCAGTCTCAGTGGAATTTATCAGGCGAGAACTAGGCCTGCTTTCCCTAGAACAATCGGTAACACTTGGTGGTATGCAACTCCTCAAAAACACCTCACTACCTGGTTCCCCGCTGACATATAAGATCATCGGAAGTGAAATAACAAACCGCAAGCTGACCACCATGAATAGATGGGTAGACAAACTAAGGAAGAAACTGGCGGAAGTGGCGTGTACAGAAGAGGATTTGCAAATGAATCCAGTAAGAGTAAAATCTAAAATGGAAGCCCAAGACTGGATCAATACCCTTGAAAATGCACAAGTTAATAAACTCACGAAACATCTGCCACCGACCTTCAACAGTCTAAACGGGCCGTTGCCGTACTGTATAAAGTTCCTGGATAAACAACTCAGGATCACCTACATGAGAGCACGTTTAAATCTCCTCCTCACCCGCGGAATTCAGGGAATTAGACTAAAAACGGCCACTAAAGAATGTAGATTATGTGGCGATTTAAATAAACTGGAAACAGTACGTCATCTCCTGATGCAGTGTTCGGAGCTAAGAGAAATAACGTCCTTGGTACTAGCAACAGCACACATTTTGGAAGCAGCTTTCCACAAAATAAACGCACAATCTGTGGCTAGGGCTGCAGAACAAGTAGAACATTGGTCTGGATGATAGTACGTGGGAACAGACTTCAAATCAACAATAGGAGGGCCTGGTGAACTCAATCAGACGCTAGTGAACTTCCGTTTTTGTTCGGATTGCCGAACCCTGAACCCTTGAATGTCGAATCTTAATCTACAAACAATGTATTCCACTCCTTCTTGGATAACAGGGCGGGAACTTTTTATGTCAACTTCAGCGGTGATAGTACCTGACCTTCTTTCTTGTAGTCTGCTGCGCTTTGCTTCTCCATTAGCCTGGCTTTACATCCTTCTAATCTTTCGTTCTTTCCCCCATCCTTCTCCTTCCCTTTCTTCGTCGTCATTTTTTCTACTTCCTCGTCTTCTTCTTCTGCTCTCTCTTCCATCTCATCTACGTCCTGTCTCCACTTTCTTGTCTTTTCGGTGAATCTCTTAGCTCTTAAGGAACAGTAAAGATTCTTGTAAAAATGTCTAATTGTAATTATAAACAAGTAAATAAAAAAAATAAAAAATAAAAAAATATAGTCATTGTGATTAATACTTCAAGATATATACGCCAAAAATCAATTTGTATAAGGGTTAAGGGTCTACTACAAAACGGAGGTTACACACACAAAAACAGATTGCAGCATGAGCTAAATAAACAATTAATTAATTCTCATGGCTGTATCCAGGATGGACACCACACGGGTGCTGATATTCCCGGAAGTGTTATGTTGACAATACTGTTTCCCTGAATTAATTGCCAGGATTATCTGCTTGCCCTTAATTATGTACTCTGACTACCTGCGCAACCAGCAGGGGAAATAATGTTATGCATGCTACCAAGATAAAGGAAGGACTAGCTTACAAAAAAGGGTATGCATCAGCCTTTCAATATACCATAAAATAACACAAAAAGTGTTGTTCATACTAAGTCCTTTGTGAATTGAGGAGCCTCACTAACCATGAATCGTGATCATAGGGGGACCTAGCTCTACCTTTACACTTCTGGGAAATGTTAGGGAATTGGCAGCCACTTGGAAGTAATTCAGAGTCTTTGCATCTTTTCAGTGAGATAGTGAAGTCACTAATATTCATTTAGACATGACTTTGCTTCATTGACATAAGGAGACAAAGGTGAGGATATTGCAACTTCACACATACTAAATGCTGGATATAACCGTGCATCATATGCCTGTCTTGCTCCCTCTCTATCTCCGTTTCTCTGGCTCTCGCTCTGGGTGGGAGTCGCATTTTTAGGAGTGCACTCCCTGCGCACACTCTCTGTCGGTGTGGTCCGGGGCACGTTTACTGTCTCGCTCTGTCATTGATTGTTGTTTCTTTTTCTTTCTCTGTGTCCATGCACTCACTCTCTCTTCCTCTCACTGCCCCCCCTCTCTCTCTCTCTTCCTTACACACTTTCTCTGTTTCTTTCTGTACATCTTCCTCTGTTGTTCTGGTTTTACAGGGCCTTTCCTCTCTGTCTCTCAGGCACACGCACCCCTCTCTGTTTGTGGTGTCTGGTGTTCTCTCCCCATCCCCCTCCCTCTCTCTATCTCTCCCTATATGCATGCCCCTCTCTCTCTCTCTCACTCTCTCTCTCTCTCTCTATCCTTACACACTTTCTCTGTTTCTTTCTGTACATCTTCCTCTGTTGTTCTGGTTTTACAGGGCCTTTCCTCCATGTCTCTCTGGCACACGCACCCCCTCTCTATTTGTGGTGTCTGGTGTTCTCTCTCCCATCCCTCTCTCTCTCTCTCTCTCTCTCTATATGCCTCTCTCTCTCTCTCTCTCTCTCTCTATCCTTACACACTTTCTCTGTTTCTGTCTGTACATCTTACTCTGTTGTTCTGGTTTTACAGAGCCTTTCCTCTCTGTCTCTTTGGCACCCGCACCCCCTCTCTGTTTGTGGTGTCTGGTGTTCTCTCCCCCATATCCCTCCCTCTCTCTATCTCTCCCTATATGCATGCCTCTCTCTCTCTCTCTCTCTCTCTCTCTCTCTCTCTCTCTCCTTCCAATCTCCATCTATGTCTCCTATCTCTTTCTTTGTCCCCATGCTCTCTCACTTTATCTCTCTCTCTCTTTCTCTCTTTTTCCCCCTTCCTCCCCATCTCTTTCCAATCCTCTCTCTCTCTCTCTCTCTCTCTCTCTCTCTCTCTCTCTCTCTCTCCCTGTTTTTTTCTCTGCCTTTTTCTCCTCACCCCTCCCTCTTTCCCCATCTCTTCCTCTCCTTCTTGATAAGATCTTGCTCCCTCTCTCTCCGTTTCTCTAGCTCTCACTCTGGGTGGGAGTCGCATTTTTAGGTGTGCACTCCCTGCGCACACTCTCTGTCGGTGTGTTCCCCATCTCTCGCACTCGCTCTCTGTATGCTGCCCCCACTGTCTCTGGCTGTCTCTGTTTCTACTTCTCTCTCTCTCTCTCTCTCTCTCTCTCTCTTGTCACCCTCTATTTCTGTCTCGCTCTCTCCCGATCTATCATTCTTGCCATTGCACTCTCTTTCTCCATATCACTTACTCCTGCTCCACCTCAGTCGCTCTCCTCCTTCCGTCTTCCTCTGTGCTTTAGTGTGAGAACCTCCTTGATCTCTCCCTCTCCCCACTCCTCTGGGATTGAACGGGGAATTGTAGCTGTAGCAGGCTGGAGATCCTTACTTAAGCAATATAACCCGAGCAGAGGCGCACTGGGGCATCACTTACAAGCCTGAGCGAAGACGATATTTATAAATATATATTTATTTACCCAACTTTTAGTTAAGCATTCTTTGAAAAGGCAATTGTTTGTAACAGTCAAGCAAACTTTGGAATCAATTTACAAAGTCAATAAAGTTGGCGAATACTCTTTGGATATGCTAACGCATTTCTCCTACACCCTGAAGTGACTTCAATAACAAGGATGGTATTGCATTTATCATAAACACCAATATGCCTTTAGACTATGGGTTTCAGAAAGGTAGGGTTAAAGGTATAGAAAGGTTAGAACATACTTTTTTATAACATGAAGACAGTTTGAATCTTCTAATGAAATCTAGGTAAGCCTTTCCCAGCAGTAAAAAGTGTTCAACAAATTCCAACTTATGAAGGGACAAGCAATGCCAAAGTCAATAGATGAAAAGGGTGCCTTTAGGGAGCCAGGATTGCCAAAGTCAATTGGACACAGTCGAAAGTTCTGATGCTCCTCTTGGATAAAGTCTTTCACAAAGTCAGATAGTTCAAGAAAATCACTGGAGGAACACAAGCAGTTAAGCCTGTGCAAGGGGAGTTGAAATCAACTCAGAAAGTTAAGCAAGTGCACTTCTAGAATGCATGACTTAAGGCAAGAAGGTAAGTACCCCAAGTCCAAAAAGTACCTCTGATTTGAAGAAAAGATGTCCAGCTGGATTCTGTTGTGCTACAGCCAAGCAGACCCTTGTTCCTGAGCCTCAGTCATGGGGACAAGAGGGAGGACGTCTGGAGAGCTCCTGTGGCAGTACTCGGGAAAGGACTTCGGCATCTACGTCTCTCCTCGATTCAGCTGCTCTTTGCGGTTTCAGCGCTTCGCAAACAGCACTAATGCAGAACAAAAATCTCCAGTTGTACTTTCCTTGCTCCCTCAGTCCGGGACTCTGATGAGGGGACTCTGGATCGGGATTTCCTGCTTCTGTATTGTCCTTAGGAGGCTCCTGGAGATTCTGGCTGGTTTTGTTCCGTGAAAGACGTTGCACTTGGTTATGGACACTCCACCCCTGGCATTGGGCTTCTGCAAGACTGGAGAGGCAGAGCAAGTTGGGGATTGCGCCAAAGTGGAGTTCGTCACAGGGCTAGTTGGTCCCACCAGCCCAAGGGGAGAAGTCATTTCATCCAGAGCTTCTCTGTTGATGTGAAAAAGGAGGTCAGCAAAGCAGCACGGTTTCACTGGGCAGTTTGAGGTCCAGGAAGTTGCAGCAGGCTTCTCTACATGAATTCTTCTTTGGATGTTTCTTCCAGTGGTGCACACTGCCTGTAGTCCCAAGAACCTCATCTTTTAAGCTCTTTCTCATTCATTCACAGCCCTAGGCTGTCAATCACAAGCAGGGTGGCCAGTCAGGACTGGTTTCAATCACCTATAGACGGAGGAGAGGGGAGTTTCGGAACCGTCCCTCACTTCCTGTCCTTCCAGACACACTGGAGCCTGGGGTGGGTTTCAGGGATAAAGTCCACCGAAGGCAAAACACACAAAGGGCTCAAACCTGCCTCAACACACATAGTAAAAAACAAAAAAGACCGTGGCAACAGAAAATGGCAAAAAAAGAAGACAGGGACCATTTTGACTAAAATGGTCACCCATTGGTGCTGTACTGCAGCTAAGGGTTTAGCCTGCGGTAAAAATTCACACTGGTTTTAAAAAGTAAACCACTGCCACCAGCCATTTAAAGTAGTGAGGGGAACAAAAAATGTTACATGAGAAAGTAGGATAAGGGGCAACTAGATAACCCCCAGCACTGCACATAAGATGGTGTGTGCTGGACCTATGAAGTAAAAAGGCAAGTAAGATCAATTTCACCTTACTTTTCTTGGGAATTGTAGCTAACCCAAGAAAAGGTATTTAAACCGTAAGAGAAATCCAAAGGACTTCTCAGTGACACTGCACTGAGGGTGCTGTGTCTCATTATACAACCAGCAGATGACGATGGAGTTTGTCAGACTCCAAAAACAGTGAAAAAATCAAATCCTAATCAGGGAAAAACACATGAGTGAGTGAGAAAAAAGTCCAACTTACGCAGGAGTTAAAATTAAATAGTCCTAAATAAAGCAAAATAGATCGGGGTCTCTAAAGTGGGAGCAAATTAGCACAGAAATGAAAATGCGCCCTAACATGCTCTGGTGAGTTAATTGCGTGTAAGGCCCACTCATCGCTAACTTTTAGAAAAGATGGCTTGGGATGGATAACATGGGCTGCATATGTAAGATGACCAGATTTTCAACATAAAAAACCTCAACACACCACTAACATAAAAGTAACCATTGCATATAGCAGTGCACCCAGAGAAAACACAGATATCTTGAAGGAGGGGCTGAAGAGAGGTGCAGATTTTTATGCTTAAAAAGGGAATACGCGCAGCATTGTCAGGCCCCCAAAGAGGGACCGGCCTGGCATTTAGAGACATACATTGTCATCATGTGTGTCCTACAGGCATGTCACCATTACACTGATGTGGCATTGTCCTTAGGGTAAGACAGTGAGGGGCATATGCATTGCCTCTGTGGGAGATGCTAAGTTTCTGATAGATCTTACAAGGCACCTGAGGAGCAGACTGCAGGGTCCACAACCATGTTTTGTATTTTCTAAGTTGTGTTAATTATAGGTGTTTGTGCATACTGTACGAAATGTGCAGTCTCAACACTGCTGCCAATCAATCAGAGGTCAGCATGCAAAATTAAACATTGCCTTGGTGCTCCCACAAGAAACATATCAATTTCTTTAAGCTGAGTGTGGCCCTTTCCAAGACAAAAGAGAGACACAATGGTGAGTATTCCTGGCAAAAGAAGATAATAATAAGGAACATCTTGGCCTCATTATGAGCATGGTGGTGCAGGATTTTATTTTCGTAATGCAGTGGTAACTCCTTTACCTATAATGCTGGAGGTAAATCCACTGCCTTAATGGCAAAAATCGGCAAACTTATCGCCAAAATCCTCATGGAGCCCTATACAATTGAGACTTAGACTACCTACCACCACTTGTAAAATCACACTAGATCCACAGGACCAAGTGACAGTAAAGCTAATTCCATTTGGTGGTATTTTGGCAGATTTACCACCAAAATACTGCCAAACTTGTAATGAGACCCATGATCTAATGTCCCTAACATTGTGAAGTGTCTTTTATAATTTTCATTTCTAATAGTCACTTCCAGTTTATATTGTAGTCATAATACAAGCACTGGTGTTACTAAGCAAAGCATATAGTCAAAACCTAGACTAACCATATGCATTATGTCCTATTTTACTCTTTTAAGGTACACATATGAGACAAAGCAAGAGGACACAGAGCACCAGGAAGGTTAGTGGAAACTTTTCATGAAATCAAAGAGCATTTTGAGAGCATAAGAGTGATCATAGATAGTTATATTTGACAAATATGTCTGTGAGGAAAGGATTCTATGCTTGAATCCCTGAGTGGATATTGTACACTGGGCCTGGAGCTCATATACAGATATTCGAGGAAAACATTTTGCTGAATTGCAGCTAAGGTGAGTAAATGTAGCGCAACAAAACCCTTGAAATTCTGTGCATTGGGAAACTCAGTACCTATGCGTTCCAGTTGATTTCCATATAATGCCATATCTCCCATAATGCCATTTTATGTATTTATTTATTTAATATGCCAACAAAGGCTTTACATATATATAGCCATAAAACATCCAAACTTAAAAAGCAAAAGGAAAAAGGAGACATATCCCGTCCAAGTTAAAAGTATAAAACCAACCGATCTATACTGCTATAAGGAATTGTTGATAAAATATACCATCTGACAATTGTCTACGAATGACTAGGCAAAACTCATAACAATTCATCATATGAAATATTACATTAACATCATTGCCTTTTAAAATATAACCCCACATTTCATTCATATTACCAAGATCACACAAGGTATCATACATCTTTACATGTTTTAGTCTTACTATATCAAGACTCTCACTGTGGCAGAGGATATGCTCAGATGATTCAATAGAGAGGGTCCCACATAGTCTGCACCATCTGTTACCTCGTGTGATTCCACATTGTGCACCCATTATTTCCAGACAATCAGATAAGTTGAACTTAAATATAACATCTGATTGTTTTAATATCAGGGAAGCAGACAGATAATTAGGTGGTCCTAAATAGCTCACCCACTGTTGTATGAACATACCACTGCTGGTCTTAGTAGCCAGCTGTATCATGTCCCTTTCCTTTCCTACATCATGTATGGCATCTTTCAAGAGAGGTTTAAGTCTAGTATTCTAGGCAAACATGTGCATTCTCCTTAGCCCACTTATGATAGGTAGATCTAATATATCCCAGACAACACAGTACAGTCTTATTATCTATAGCGTCAACAGATTTTATAAGTTCGACAACCGTTGTCTCAGGGTACATAATTTGGCATGTAACATGGCGACCTTGTACTCCATGATATCACTAATCCGCAATCAACTTACATACCATGAGTGTGTATTCGCATGGCAGCGATTTGGGCATTCTGAGTCAAATGTTTAAGATTTTTCCTTCAAATCTGTCCAATTCAAGTTTAATACGTTTTTTCCCCATGATCTCTGCCCCATATAGCATACATGGTACTACTTTAGCTGAATATAACATTGTTATCGTTCTTAGGGAGTTTCCAGCTTGTTTCCCAATAAAATGGCTCAAGGCCATTGTGATAGTCATGCATTTACATTTGATTGCAAGCCATTGCTATTTCCAAGACAGATTTTGATCAATAACGATCCCTAGATATCTATAGCAGTCTACCACTTCGATATTCTGTTTAGCAATGGTCCGCCTCAAATTTGTATAGGTTTTTCGATTCATTTTTCCTAAGAAAGCAATCACCTTCGTCTTGTCAAGGTTCATTTTTCGACCATTATCAATTGCAAATGTTTCTAATGCTGTCAATTTATGCTGTCAGCCTCCCGATGTATGGTCTAGCAATAAAAGATTGTCCGCATAGCCCAGCCATCCAATTTTAAGCGAGCATATTTTAATATCGCTAGACACAATAGCAAAAAATGCCAAAGGTAAGTCTGCTAAATATAGAATAAATAGGGCAGTAGCCAAATTGCACCCCTATTTGACTCCTCGACAGGTTGATATCAGTCCAGAGACTTTACCTTCTCCATATAATCTCACTCTGACAGATGTGTCAGAATACAGCAATCTAATCATAGAGAGCAGCCTGGCCGGGATACCCCACCATTTGAGTTTGTTCCAGAGTTTATTTCTATGGATCGTATCAAAAGCGGTGGAAATTCTATAAAGGCCCCATAAACTGGTAGATGACGTCTAAGCCATGCATATTCAATGGCTGAAACTAAGGTAGTATTTTGTATGGCATTGTACATTTCTACTGTTATAATATATATGTGCTCTTGGGCTTTGCAAGGGGAGTGTGCCAGGTTAAGCCGGTCCTGAATTTCCCAATGCACGGAATTTCAAGGGCTTTGTTGCATTAAGTTTAATCATCTCAATACACTTAAACTAAAGTTTTTTCCTTGAATTTCAAGAGTTTTGTTATATAATTTTATTTTCTGTGCCACTGGCCGTGCCCACTGTATATTTTTCGGCAACACTGTGGGTATTGCTTTTGGCCGTGCACACTGTATATTTCTCAGTGCCACTGTCCATGGCTTTCGCCCCTGGCCAGTGCTCTTCGGCCATGCCCACTGTAGATTTTAAATCAGTAATTGGCCTCTAGCCTTCGGCCATGCCCACTTTATATTTATCAGCGCCGCTGTCTATGGCCTTCGGCCAGCAGCATTGGCCATGGCTTTTGGCCGTGCCCACTGTATATTTTAAATCAGTAACGGGCCACTAGCCATGGCCTTCAGCAATGGTCACTGGCCGTAGCCTTTGGCCTTGCCCACTGTATATTTTACAAAACGACCAGGCTTTCAGCCATTTAAAATGCTACCATGGCCGAGGTCAAGGCCGGTGATTTTTCACCCCGAACTCTATGTATCTGTACAAATATCTATTTTCGTAATACCTTTCCACCATAACTTCTGCTATAATTGCAGGGTACTAATTATAGCGTGGATACCTGTAATTTTCGCATAGCCGCAATTATCGGCAAAAAACACTAAAATAATAATGCTCCCTTGGACCCCCACTCACTCACCAAGTGCCCCTCTGCTCATGGCAGGGTCATCCCACTCCCACCGACTCCCATTTGCCTCCCCGGCCCACTTCCATACCCCCTCAAATACTAAACGCGGCTACGGTGAAATGTTTGTGCTGCACACTCGGTCCCCAGGCCACCTCCAACTACCAAATTTCCCATGCTGCCAACCTCTACCCTGATGCCATTTCCACCTCCAAATGCCATTTTTCTGCTTTTGGTTTCTGTGTACCCTCGGATATAGGCCCGGTCAACTCTCGCATCAGAATAAAATGGCAGCATTTTCATTTCTGAAAATCATCTCTGCCACAATGAATCAGGGGATCACTGCATTGCAGATTGTGCCACCTGCCATTGCTGGCTTCAGGAGGCTGGGAAGTCAAGCACCAGTGAATTGTGAGTCTCCATTCCCATACAGTCTTATGGGACTCTGTGGGAGTGGGGACACTGAAGCACCGGCACCGTTGCTAACGGCGCCGGTGCTTCCGTGAAGGCGCCGGTGCTTCCGTGAAGGGTATGCCTACAGTGTCAGCTGGACCCGGCAGGGTCAAACCTGTCGGGCACAGCGGCCACGGCAGGAAAACATGTAGTTTGCCGGTCCGGAAACAAGGGTGCCAGTGAGCTTACCGGTGCCCTTGTTTCCGGACCTGCAAACTTAGAATGAGGCCCTGTGTCTCAAAGTCTATGGAAAAGGGTTTCTCCTATTAAGACTTTGTACAAAAGGGCGGTTCGTCCCCTACTGTCAAACAGACGTTTCGGCGGTTCTGTAATGGGACCACCTTCCTCAGGACCTTGTGCTGCTTTGGGACCCCGGAAGAAAATGATAATTGTGTGTAATCTATCAATGTTGAGTTACTAACCTTGCACTTTGCTTCTCTTCTCCATTTGTCCCACTCTTAGCATTCGAGTGTGACTGTTGCTTATGGATTTAGCCTTTTTCTTTCGCTGTTTAAGAAAGAAAATTGTAACCTTGTGCCAGTTTGCTCATGTGTCAATTCCGAAAGCTGGGCACCTTACCCTACCTTGGGCTGTTTATTCTTAGGCAGGCAGCTGGTCAATGCAAGGCCTGAGGGGTCACTGCAGTGCATGACTGGAAACTCCCCCACGTTTTGCCAATTTTATGGGACTGTAATCTGTGAATATTTAGGCAGGAGTCTGATACATTGTTCATAAAGGGAATATATTCACAAGTGAATGGTTCCGGTAAATACACTTTTCGCAGTGTTCCCCATCAGGGGTCAATTCCTAAAAAATGAAGTGGGGGGACTCAACAAATGCAGTGGGATGGGAGGTCGCCAGAAATGTACATATCAAGTTGAAATGTGCACATTTCATGAAATTGGCTTTGCATAACCACCCAAATTGAACAGGGCAAATGGCATTTGCCTTTCATAAAATCAACACACGCACAAAACCAAGAGAGGATATTTTCTGCTAATAGTGTTTTTGAAAACTTTAAAAGGTGTGCATGTTTTTAAACCCCAAGAACCAATATAAATGTTTTCCCTGGGACTTGCAGTATCGAAACGGGACATTCCACCTTTAGTTGTCTCTTATTTTTCATCAGGTTATATAGTTTAGTGGTGAAGTGCCCGATCTGCGACTGCCGTTTGATCCCCGAGGTCGGCTTTAATTCATAAATTCAAAGAGGACATTCAATGTTTCTCATTTTAGATGGGGGGGGTCTGAGTCCCCCCTCTGAAAAAAATGGGTGGACTCTGTCCCCCGTGTACCCTCGACTTGAGCCCTGGTTCCCCTTCTATAACTGACCTATACAGCGCTGTCCCTTCCGTGTCTGTACACTGGGGAGCAGAACATTTTACTCCCGTCACTCCTTTGTGTTTCCTCTGGGCCACTGTGGAGAATTATTATATTTAAAAGCGGGACAGGTTTGTGGACCTTAACTGGCTCCCTCCCTCCCCCCACCTCTGCATTTTATGCCGGTACTCATGTGGCTACTTACTATATTTCCTTACTTCCGGTGAGGTATGACGAGGCACAGGAGCGGCAGCAGACAGGGTAGGCAGGGCCATATAGCCCCCAAGGGGCTACTGCAGCTGCGCATGTGCCTCCTCCTGCTCCACCTGTCCCCCACTGCTCGTCCGTGTGTGTCCCCCAACCAGCTGCATAAGGCCAGCTCCCCTTCCTGGACTGTCTCACGCTCTTGTCCCCTGTGACTGAGACCTGCCCCACTTCCAGAGCTCGGGCCTGCATGAGTGCAAATAACCACAGTGTTACAAAACAACAAGGGAACAAGTGCACTGTAACATGGCCGGGGAACACATAAATGAAAGCCTTTAATGTATGTATTCCCAGGCCATGTTACAGTGCACCCTTTCCTTCACTGTTTTGAACACTGTGATTCTTTTTCAATACAGAATATCACGACTCATGTGCACTTTTAATTTGTGTGTACTTTTGTTAGGAAAGATTCTCTTTACTGCACCTTTCCTTCCATCTGTATGGAACCCCCAAACTTTATGCTTTTATTTTTCCATCTGACCTGTACTTTTTGCAGTGCAGTGAAGCCTAAAGCTTCACTGTATTGGCCTTTGCTCACGTGTTATGGGGAAACTGATATGTCCTTAAAGCTATCAGTACTGGGAATCAGTGTTTCCCTTAGTCTTGTGATTATGTTGCTACTTGTGGTTACTTTTGTATCACATGTGGTTACTTTTTATCATTGCACACAGCAGCTTACACTGCTGTGCAATGGGGTTCATTGTTGTTTTGCCCTAGACTAACACTCAAAGGATTTTTTGGTTACTCTGAGGTGCTTAAAATATGGGCTAGTGGCAGCAGTGACTTTTCCCCACTTTTTGGGGAATTTCGTTTTAGCTTATCCGCGTTTACTTCGTTTGGCTACTTACTGTGGCTACTGGTCAAACGTGGCAGTGCCATGAGGTTTTTCGGCCATTCTGTTTAGCCTTCTTCCTTGCCTCAGAGTCCAGGAAGATCCTTAAAAGGACTTCCAGTGCCCGGGAAAGCAGCAGCTTTTGGCGGGCTATTGGAGGGCTTTGTGTGTTCGACAGGCAGGATGTGGGCTGGGTCGTCTGACCCTAATCCACATACTGGTTTCTGTGTGTCTGAGTGGTATGAATGAGGATTCCCGCCAGTGGTCCTGATTGGACCACTGTGGGGTGTGTGTGTGGGCTAGTTCTGCCATTGGCTAGTGGGAGTTTTGACTACTACCTGGCCCCTGCATGCATTTCTCAGAGATCCTGGAAGAACCTGAAGGAGTCAACAATCCGTCCAGTTGAGACCTGCAAAGAAACAGTAGCATATATAATTCCACGAAGTAGCATAAAAGCGATCAAAACATTTCAAGTTAGAAGATAGTAGATGAAAACCAATGAAGACAAGTAGGTGAAATAACCTGGGAGAGGAAATATTAGTTAAATCAGAGTAACCATGCGATCCAATAATTAGATTGTCAAGATTGAGTTGCGCTGTAAAATTAAACATTTTTCTGTAGAGTTATCCAAATTCTTTCCCGGAATGAAAAAACAAACTTACAGTAAAAAATACACAGGCCGATTCATGGAATAATTAGCGCGGCGCAAGTGGGCAAAAACGTGCGAATCGCAGTGGAATAGCGAAAATCGCAGTGCAATTGCGAAAATCGCACGAAAAGCAGCGCACGTCGATTCATGGAAGGCCATGCGCGAGAAAACCAGCGCATGTGCGGTAAAAAAGTGCGCGGCGCACGTTGGTGCACAGGCCATCTAACAGCGTGCGCCAGGTCACAGCGAAAATCGCACAGGCCACAGCGAAATTCGCACATAGCGCGGCACACGCAACAAAAGTAGGCGGAACATGGGCGTAACACTCGGAATGGGGAACAACTTGCCAACACGTGGGCGTCACGGGGGAAGTACAGGGCACAAGTGCGCGGAACGCCCACACGCTCGCCTACAACACGTATTCATGGAATAGAATAGGGGAAAAAAGCGCACGTTCAAACCAGCGCACAGGCACAAACACGACCGCCACAAGAAAGCAGGCGGTAGCGTCTCTGCGGCTGTAAGAAATGTGCGCCAAAAGGTGCACCAACAAATAGCACCTATATACTGCCATGATGAATGTCCCATACTGTGGCCCTCCAGGAAAAATGACGTGCAAAGGGGTACCCACAAACACGGATACCCGCTGACAAAAAATACGTGTGCGTGTATACCGGGGTGCGCGGGAAGTCTAACACGCGATTTCAGCAGGGTACGTGCATCACAGGGGTTCGCGTGAAGTTCCTCACGCGATCGGGCCTGGGGGAGCGGGCTACGTGTATTCCAGGGGTGCGCGGGAAGTTCCACACGCGAATAGCCTGGGTGCGTGTATTACAGGGGTGCGCGGGAAGTTCCACACGCGAATAGCCTGGGCGCGTGTATTACAGGGGTGCGCGGGAAGTTCCACACGCGAATAGCCTGGGTGCGTGTATTACAGGGGTGCGCTGGAAGTTCCACACGCGAATAGCCTGGGCGCGTGTATTACAGGGGTGCGCGGGAAGTTCCACACGCGAATAGCCTGGGTGCGCGTGTATTTCAGGGGTGCGCGGGGAGTTCGACACGCGAATAGCCTGGGTGCGTGTATTTCAGGGGTGCGCGGGAAGTTCCACACGCGAATAGCCTGGGCGCGTGTATTTCAGGGGTGCGCGGGAAGTTCCACATGCGAATAGCCTGGGTGCGCGTGTATTTCAGGGGTGCGCGGGGAGTTCCACACGCGATTAGCCTGGGTGCGTGTATTTCAGGGGTGCGCGGGAAGTTCCACATGTGATTTGACAGTGTGGGTCCTCCCAGGTGTACCCTGTACACCCTCCACGGCCCCTGCAGGCAGCCCACATCACAGGGGACTACCCTGCATCCCTGGTCATGTCCCGCAGGCAGCCCACCCAACATGGGCATGCCCCCCAGCAAAGGCACATGTCTCCTTGAACTAATGAACACCAACTCATGTCCCCTTGCACCCCCACCCCCCAGCACTGTGGGGCACCTGCCAGCAGGCCCCCACCCATGTCCAACTCATGTCTCCCACCACCCCCACACCCCAGCCACCAGGGGCACCCTCCACCAGGCCCCCACTCATGTCTCCCACCACCCCCACACCCCAGCAGTGCAGGGGCACCGTCCACCAGGCCCCCACTCATGTCACCCACCACCCCCACCCCCCAGCCACCAGGGGCACCCTCCACCAGGCCCCCACTCATGTCTCCCACCACCCCCACACCCCAGCAGTGCAGGGTCACCCTCCACCAGGCCCCCACTCATGTCTCCCACCACCCCCACACCCCAGCAGTGCAGGGGCAGCCTCCACCAGGCCCCCACTCATGTCACCCACCACCCCCACCCCCCAGCACTGTGGGGCACCTGCCAGCAGGCCCCCACCCATGTCCAACTCATGTCTCCCACCACCGCCACACCCCAGCAGTGCAGGGGCAGCCTCCACCAGGCCCCCACTCATGTCACCCACCACCCCCACCCCCCAGCACTGTGGGGCACCTGCCAGCAGGCCCCCACACATGTCCAACTCATGTCTCCCACCACCACCACACCCCAGCAGTGCAGGGGCAGCCTCCACCAGGCCCCCACTCATGTCACCCAATACCCCCACCCCCCAGCACTGTGGGGCACCTGCCAGCAGGCCCCCACCCATGTCCAACTCATGTCTCCCACCACCCCCACACCCCAGCCACCAGGGGCACCCTCCACCAGGCCCCCACTCATGTCTCCCACCACCCCCACACCCCAGCAGTGCAGGGGCACCCTCCACCAGGCCCCCACTCATGTCACTCACCACCCCCACCCCCCAGCACTGTGGGGCACCTGCCAGCAGGCCCCCACCCATGTCCAACTCATGTCTCCCACCACCCCCACACCCCAGCCACCAGGGGCACCCTCCACCAGGCCCCCACTCATGTCTCCCACCACCCCCACCCCCCAGCACTGTGGGGCACCTGCCAAAAGGCCCCCACCCATGTCCAACTCATGTCTCCCACCACCCCCACACCCCAGCAGTGCAGGGGCAGCCTCCACCAGGCCCCCACTCATGTCACCCACCACCCCCACCCCCCAGCACTGTGGGGCACCTGCCAGCAGGCCCCCACACATGTCCAACTCATGTTTCCCACCACCCCCACACCCCAGCAGTGCAGGGGCAGCCTCCACCAGGCCCCCACTCATGTCACCCACCACCCCCACCCCCCAGCACTGTGGGGCACCTGCCAGCAGGCCCCCACCCATGTCCAACTCATGTCTCCCACCACCCCCACACCCCAGCCACCAGGGGCACCCTCCACCAGGCCCCCACTCATGTCTCCCACCACCCCCACACCCCAGCAGTGCAGGGGCACCCTCCACCAGGCCCCCACTCATGTCTCCCAACACCCCCACACCCCAGCCACCAGGGGCACCCTCCACCAGGCCCCCACTCATATCTCCCACCACCCCCACACCCCAGCAATGCAGGGGCACCGTCCACCAGGCCCCCACTCATGTCTCTCACCACCCCCACACCCCAGCCACCAGGGTCACCCTCCACCAGGCCCCCACTCATGTCTCCCACCACCCCCACCCCCCAGCACTGTGGGGCACCTGCCAGCAGGCCCCCACACATGTCCAACTCATGTCTCCCACCACCCTCACACCCCAGCAGTGCAGGGGCAGCCTCCACCAGGCCCCCACTCATGTCACCCACCACCCCCACCCCCCAGCACTGTGGGGCACCTGCCAGCAGGCCCCCACCCATGTCCAACTCATGTCTCCCACCACCCCCACACCCCAGCCACCAGGGGCACCCTCCACCAGGCCCCCACTCATGTCTCCCACCACCCCCACCCCCCAGCACTGTGGGGCACCTGCCAGCAGGCCCCCACCCATGTCCAACTCATGTCTCCCACCACCCCCACACCCCAGCAGTGCAGGGGCAGCCTCCACCAGGCCCCCACTCATGTCACCCACCACCCCCACCCCCCAGCACTGTGGGGCACCTGCCAGCAGGCCCCCACACATGTCCAACTCATGTCTCCCACCACCCCCACACCCCAGCAGTGCAGGGGCAGCCTCCACCAGGCCCCCACTCATGTCACCCACCACCCCCAACCCCCAGCACTGTGGGGCACCTGCCAGCAGGCCCCCACCCATGTCCAACTCATGTCTCCCACCACCCCCACACCCCAGCCACCAGGGGCACCCTCCACCAGGCCCCCACTCATGTCTCCCACCACCCCCACACCCCAGCAGTGCAGGGGCACCCTCCACCAGGCCCCCACTCATGTCTCCCACCACCCCCACACCCCAGCCACCAGGGGCACCCTCCACCAGGCCCCCACTCATGTCTCCCACCACCCCCACACCCCAGCAGTGCAGGGGCACCGTCCACCAGGCCCCCACTCATGTCTCCCACCACCCCCACACCCCAGCCACCAGGGTCACCCTCCACCAGGCCCCCACTCATGTCTCCCACCACCCCCACCCCCCAGCACTGTGGGGCACCTGCCAGCAGGCCCCCACACATGTCCAACTCATGTCTCCCACCACCCCCACACCCCAGCAGTGCAGGGGCAGCCTCCACCAGGCCCCCACTCATGTCACCCACCACCCCCACCCCCCAGCCACCAGGGGCACCCTCCACCAGGCCCCCACTCATGTCACCCACCACCCCCACCCCCCAGCCACCAGGGGCACCCTCCACCAGGCCCCCACTCATGTCTCCCACCACCCCCACACCCCAGCCACCAGGGGCACCCTCCACCAGGCCCCCACTCATGTCTCACACCACCCCCACCCCCCAGCACTGTGGGGCACCTGCCAGCAGGCCCCCACCCATGTCCAACTCATGTCTCCCACCACCCCCACACCCCAGCCACCAGTGGCACCCTCCACCAGGCCCCCACTCATGTCTCCCACCACCCCCACACCCCAGCAGTGCAGGGGCACCGTCCACCAGGCCCCCACTCATGTCACCCACCACCCCCACCCCCCAGACACCAGGGGCACCCTCCACCAGGCCCCCACTCATGTCTCCCACCACCCCCACACCCCAGCAGTGCAGGGTCACCCTCCACCAGGCCCCCACTCATGTCTCCCACCACCCCCACACCCCAGCAGTGCAGGGGCAGCCTCCACCAGGCCCCCACTCATGTCACCCACCACCCCCACCCCCCAGCACTGTGGGGCACCTGCCAGCAGGCCCCCACCCATGTCCAACTCATGTCTCCCACCACCCCCACACCCCAGCAGTGCAGGGGCAGCCTCCACCAGGCCCCCATCCATGTCACCCACCACCCCCACCCCCCAGCACTGTGGGGCACCTGCCAGCAGGCCCCCACACATGTCCAACTCATGTCTCCCACCACCCCCACACCCCAGCTGTGCAGGGGCAGCCTCCACCAGGCCCCCACTCATGTCACCCACCACCCCCACCCCCCAGCACTGTGGGGCACCTGCCAGCAGGCCCCCACCCATGTCCAACTCATGTCTCCCACCAACCCCACACCCCAGCCACCAGGGGCACCCTCCACCAGGCCCCCACTCATGTCTCCCACCACCCCCACACCCCAGCAGTGCAGGGGCACCCTCCACCAGGCCCCCACTCATGTCACCCACCACCCCCACCCCCCAGCACTGTGGGGCACCTGCCAGCAGGCCCCCACCCATGTCCAACTCATGTCTCCCACCACCCCCACACCCCAGCCACCAGGGGCACCCTCCACCAGGCCCCCACTCATGTCTCCCACCACCCCCACCCCCCAGCACTGTGGGGCACCTGCCAGCAGGCCCCCACCCATGTCCAACTCATGTCTCCCACCACCCCCACACCCCAGCAGTGCAGGGGCAGCCTCCACCAGGCCCCCACTCATGTCACCCACCACCCCCACCCGCCAGCACTGTGGGGCACCTGCCAGCAGGCCCCCACACATGTCCAACTCATGTCTCCCACCACCCCCACACCCCAGCAGTGCAGGGGCAGCCTCCACCAGGCCCCCACTCATGTCACCCACCACCCCCACCCCCCAGCACTGTGGGGCACCTGCCAGCAGGCCCCCACCCATGTCCAACTCATGTCTCCCACCACCCCCACACCCCAGCCACCAGGGGCACCCTCCACCAGGCCCCCACTCATGTCTCCCACCACCCCCACACCCCAGCAGTGCAGGGGCACCCTCCACCAGGCCCCCACTCATGTCTCCCACCACCCCCACACCCCAGCCACCAGGGGCACCCTCCACCAGGCCCCCACTCATGTCTCCCACCACCCCCACACCCCAGCAGTGCAGGGGCACCGTCCACCAGGCCCCCACTCATGTCTCCCACCACCCCCACACCCCAGCCACCAGGGTCACCCTCCACCAGGCCCCCACTCATGTCTCCCATCACCCCCACCCCCCAGCACTGTGGGGCACCTGCCAGCAGGCCCCCACACATGTCCAACTCATGTCTCCCACCACCCCCACACCCCAGCAGTGCAGGGGCAGCCTCCACCAGGCCCCCACTCATGTCACCCACCACCCCCACCCCCCAGCACTGTGGGGCACCTGCCAGCAGGCCCCCACCCATGTCCAACTCATGTTTCCCACCACCCCCACACCCCAGCCACCAGGGGCACCCTCCACCAGGCCCCCACTCATGTCTCCCACCACCCCCACCCCCCAGCACTGTGGGGCACCTGCCAGCAGGCCCCCACCCATGTCCAACTCATGTCTCCCACCACCCCCACACCCCAGCAGTGCAGGGGCAGCCTCCACCAGGCCCCCACTCATGTCACCCAGCACCCCCACCCCCCAGCACTGTGGGGCACCTGCCAGCAGGCCCCCACACATGTCCAACTCATGTCTCCAACCACCCCCACACCCCAGCAGTGCAGGGGCAGTCTCCACCAGGCCCCCACTCATGTCACCCACCACCCCCAACCCCCAGCACTGTGGGGCACCTGCCAGCAGGCCCCCACCCATGTCCAACTCATGTCTACCACCACCCCCACACCCCAGCCACCAGGGGCACCCTCCACCAGGCCCCCACTCATGTCTCCCACCACCCCCACACCCCAGCAGTGCAGGGGCACCCTCCACCAGGCCCCCACTCATGTCTCCCACCACCCCCACACCCCAGCCACCAGGGGCACCCTCCACCAGGCCCCCACTCATGTCTCCCACCACCCCCACACCCCAGCAGTGCAGGGGCACCGTCCACCAGGCCCCCACTCATGTCTCCCACCACCCCCACACCCCAGCCACCAGGGTCACCCTCCACCAGGCCCCCACTCATGTCTCCCACCACCCCCACCCCCCAGCACTGTGGGGCACCTGCCAGCAGGCCCCCACACATGTCCAACTCATGTCTCCCACCACCCCCACACCCCAGCAGTGCAGGGGCAGCCTCCACCAGGCCCCCACTCATGTCACCCACCACCCCCACCCCCCAGCCACCAGGGGCACCCTCCACCAGGCCCCCACTCATGTCACCCACCACCCCCACCCCCCAGCCACCAGGGGCACCCTCCACCAGGCCCCCACTCATGTCTCCCACCACCCCCACACCCCAGCCACCAGGGGCACCCTCCACCAGGCCCCCACTCATGTCTCACACCACCCCCACACCCCAGCCACCAGGGGCACCCTCCACCAGGCCCCCACTCATGTCTCCCGCCACCCCCACACCCCAGCAGTGCAGGGGCAGCCTCCACCAGGCCCCCACTCATGTCTCCCACCACCCCCACACCCCAGCAGTGCAGGGGCAGCCTCCACCAGGCCCCCACTCATGTCACCCACCACCCCCACCCCCCAGCACTGTGGGGCACCTGCCAGCAGGCCCCCACCCATGTCCAACTCATGTCTCCCACCACCCCCACACCCCAGCAGTGCAGGGGCAGCCTCCACCAGGCCCCCACTCATGTCACCCACCACCCCCACCCCCCAGCACTGTGGGGCACCTGCCAGCAGGCCCCCACCCATGTCCAACTCATGTCTCCCACCACCCCCACACCCCAGCAGTGCAGGGGCAGCCTCCACCAGGCCCCCACTCATGTCACCCACCACCCCCACCCCCCAGCACTGTGGGGCACCTGCCAGCAGGCCCCCACCCATGTCCAACTCATGTCTCCCACCACCCCCACACCCCAGCAGTGCAGGGGCAGCCTCCACCAGGCCCCCACTCATGTCACCCACCGTGACATGCCAGCAGGCCCCCACCCATGTCCAACTCATGTCTCCCACCACCCCCACACCCCAGCAGTGCAGGGGCACCCTCCACCAGGCCCCCACTCATGTCTCCCACCACCCCCACACCCCAGCAGTGCAGGGTCACCCTCCACCAGGCCCCCACTCATGTCTCCCACCACCCCCACACCCCAGCAGTGCAGGGTCACCCTTCACCAGGCCCCCACCCATGTCCCCCTGCCCCCAGGTCCTGACGATACACAATCATGGCAGTAATGGGCAGCATACCCAGCACAAACACCCAGGCAAGGATTGCATCCACCCACATAGTGAATGCAATTACATGACACAACCCCAATGGCAAGTATGTAAATGAACACATGTCCGTCACACACACATACACAATGGCTGCAAGTGAATGTCAAAACCCATATCATGACATGTATGAAACCAAAGACAAAATAAGACAAGTGGAAGTAAAAATAAAAAATGTATTAAAGATTAAAAATAAGTAAACAAATCAAACATACAACTATGTGGATAACAAAATAAATGGTCCATGTTGGAGAACAAAAGTAAAAATCAAAAAACGAAAAAGGAATAAAAAAACAAATGTTGACCAAAGCAATATCAAGTAGAAGCAAAAGAATGAAAAACCATTTCCACATTGTGAACACAATAATGAAAAAAAGAAAATTTTCCTTCAAAAAACAAACTAAATACAGGAATGTACCAGGGTCCATGAGCCCAACACCATAAAGGAAACCTACTACTACCTAATGAAAAAAATATATACAAAAAAGTGGCCATTGTCCGAGCGGTCCAAAATAATAAAAACAAATAAAGGAAACCTAACACTAACTAACTATATAACTATATACAAAGGCAGCGGGCAAGTCCTGCGGCTCACTTGTTGATGTTGCTGGCCAGGGCATCATCGAACTCCATGTCGATGTCCTGGAGGCGGGACTCTGTCCTGGCCCCGAGGTCTCGCAGGGATAACCCCATGTTCAACTCAAACTCCCTGCGAGCTTCCTCGAGGCACTCAGCCCGCCTCAACGCCCGACGCATGGAGAACTCTGCCCTGACCATGGCGAGCCGTTCCTCTTCCGCCCGCTGCCGCTCCGCACCTATCCGCTGGACCAACTGCTCCCACACGGAAGACACCACCATCCCAGGGTTGCCCTGCCCTCCGGCCGATGCCTGCCCCTCTGATCTTGATGGCCCCGAGCCATGATGCCTCCCACGTCGAGCCCGCTGCTGCCTCCGACGCCACTGCCTCTGCCAGCACAACGGCATCCAGGCTGATGGAAACCACCGACGCCGTCGTGCACGTGCCCTGCCTGATGATGCTGTCACATCTTCCATCTGCTGGGGTCCAGTTGCTGTGTTGTCCACCCCTGCTGGACCTCCGACTCCCAACTGTGGCAGGGATGGGATCCCCACCGAGCTGGCTGCATTGGTCGGGGCAGGTCCACAGGGGGCCCTGGTGGCATCTGGGCTGGAAGACGGCAAGGGGAACGACTGGTGGATAGCCTGCACAGAGGAGGAGAGGGCCGCCACATTGGCCAACACATGCAGGAAACCCCCGAACATGGCCGATCCCAATTGGGCCACGTCGGCACGGTGCACTTCGTGATGACATGCGTGCTCCTCCCGGGAAGCACGCACGGCACCACGAATCACAGCCGTGCGCATCGCGACCCCAATCAGGACCTTCTCCGCACGGCCAGGGGTTCCCACGTCCGCAGGTGGAGGGGAGTCAGGTGACATGGACATCCCCTCTACCTGCGGACAGGCCTGGGACGGGGCATCCCTGCTGGTGCATGGTGGTGCACTCACAGGGTCAGGGACAGCGACATGCACAGGCCCCTCCACGGTGACCTGTGCTGCCTCCTGCCCCTGGCCCTGGACTGCACCACTTGCACCAGCAGGGATGCCCCCACCAGGCCCCATGTGTGCCCCAGTGGCGGCCTCCTCCTCCTCTGTGCAAACCACCAACCTGGATGGCTCCTCACCGTCTCCCACCGTAGCAGGCCCCTGTGGGGGCTCACCCACCCCTTCCGCTGCAGCCGTGGGGGCATCCCCGCCGCCTTGCTCCACAGCGCCGTCTCCGCCCTCTTCTTCACTAGCCTCTGCGTAGAGGGAGACAAAGAACACAAGCATCAGGGCACTGTACAATGGTCCCCTAGACAGGAAGCAATAGCAGATGAGCACCACTGTCAAAGTACACTTCCATCATGTCCCTCCACAACACATGGGTCAGTCCAGGCAAAACACACACAGTAACAGGCATGGTGCATGCCATGGACATTTCCATGCATGTCCAATGGACTCTTGAAACATTCAATGATATGTAACTCACATGCATCATGGCTCATGCCTATCACATGCACACACTTCACCTCAGTCACATCCATCTGGCCCCAAACACACCAAACACAGCGGATACAAGGGTAATTTGGCGGCTTCACTGAATCTGTGCATTGTCACACACATGTGTCATGCATCCATGGCATGCACAAGTCACAGACACGCAGGTCAGGCACACAGACATGGCTACCATATATGTACCTGGCATCAGCACCCATCCCTCACCCCCACCCATGTCCAGGTACAGAGACTGGCATGCTCTCATGTTCAAAATCTGCATAGGGCTCCCCATGCGGCATTTCAACACATGCAACAACCATGTGGATCACACATCACTGGTCGCACATGCATTACCATGATGTCCCTGCACACATACATGCATACATGGCCTATGGCACACATACAGGCAAGTATCATAGAACCAGCACACCGCAACATGCCCTGTCTCACACAGTAATGCTTGGACACTTACTGCTCAACTCCAGACGGGCCTCCCTCTCAAGGATCTGGGCGTGGAGCGCTGGGCGTACGCGTTCCAGGACCCTCATCTGGATGGAACTCATGCGGCCCCGGCCCCCCTCCACGAGGCGCCGGGCCTTCACAAGGGTCCTGGACCTCAAGTCCTCCCAGCGCTTCTTGATCTTCAGGACGTCGCGGGTTGCCACCCCCTCCGCGTTGATGGCAACCACACAGTCGGCCCAGATCCTCTGCCGTCCTTCCTTGCTGGCGCGGGACGATCCAAAGAGGGCATCATACTGCCCCAGGACATGCTCCACCAGGACACCAACTTCGGTTACAGTGAAGCTGGTGCCCCTCTGCCCCTCTGGCCTGGGGTTGCCACTGGTGCCAGATGTGGAAGTGCCCAACATGGCAACCCCAGAGGCAGGTGTGGGTGGGAAACTGGGTCCTGGGGCTGGGCTGTGGAGCGATGTAATCCCAGTCGGGAGTCTTCAGTTCCAGCAGGGGTGGACACAGCAACTGGACCCCTGCAGATGGCTGATGTGCAGGCTCCAAATGGCAGGGCACGGTGGCAGCAGGCATGCAGGCAGCAGCAGATGGCACGTGGGAGGCTGCTCGGGGCACTGGGGGGCAGTAACTCGGCCTTCTGGGCAGGAGCGTGGTCTTCCGTGTGTTTTCGCGTGGCCAGCTTGATACGGAGTGATTTGGCACGTGAAAATCCTGCACGTCAGCGTGAAATCCGAGGAAAGGCCCTTAGCGCGTAAGCGCGTCAGCACGCATACGCGATTCTATTGGACCATAGTCCCTCAGCGCGTAAGCGCGTCTGTGACGTGACCCGCACGGGTGTTCCCCACTCAGCACGTGATGACGGGGCACACGTGGAAATACTGCACGTCAGAGTGTCATCGCGTGTAATTGGACAAAAGTGCGCGTACAGGCGATTGGCCTATGTACGTGTATTTAATGGGTGCGCGGGAACTTACACACGCAAGTACGCCAGCGAACCTGTATCCCGTGGTGCGTGTGAATTTCCACACGCTATTGGACTGGGAACTGGATTCCAGGGGTTCGCGGGTCACACGCTGTATCCCGTGGTGCGTGTGAATTTCCACACGCTATTGGACTGGGAACTGGTTTCCAGGGGTGCGCGGGTCACACGCTCGCCTAGAACACGCGCAAAGCATAAATTTGCGGACTTTTACAATAACAACCTCAGACGCCAGGATGAACATACCGTTCCTAGCAGCAGTGGCAGTGGGCTACCAAAGGAGGAGGAGGAGGATAGTCAGGGCCAGAATATTCACACCCAGAACCAGCCTTTTCGGGATGCCTGATGACCAGGTGTATGGGAGGTACAGGTTTCCACCACACATTATACTGGACCTGGTGAGTGAGTGGGAGGATGACCTCACATCACCCACCCTGTGCTCCCAAGCACTCAGCCCCCTGGAGAAGGTCCTCAATGTACTGCACTTCTTAGCCACTGGATCATTTCAGCGGACAAGTGCCATAGTGGGTGGGGTGTCACAGGCCACCCAGTCACGCTGCCTACACCAGGTCTTGAACATCATCACTGCACGCCCATCAGTCCGCAGGCACATATACCTGCCCCGAACACCTGCAGAAAGGCATGCTGCCTCCCTGGATTTTTACGCTGTGGCACGATTCCCCAAAGTGCTAGGTGCCATCGACTGCACCCATGTGGCTCTACGTCCCCCCAGGGCATCTGAGCACATCTATAGGAACCGCAAGCACTGGCATTCCATCAACGTGCAGGTAGCATGTAATGGCAAGGGAATCATCACCTCAGTATATTCCAACTATCCCGGCTCCACCCACGACAGCTTCATTTACCGAATGTCCACCCTAAGCCGGGACCTAGAAGCTGGGCGGCATGGCGATACATGGCTGCTTGGTGAGTATGTATGCCACTGCACATGCATGCATGTTGGATACTGAGCAAGGTCACAACCCCACCAATGATACCAATCACCACCTCCACAGGGGACAGTGCCTACCCTCTCAGCCCACACATGATGACGCCAATTCGGAACCCCACCACGCCACCCCAGGTAAGATATAACACAGCCCACATTACAACCAGGGGCATAGTGGAGCGCACATTCGGAGTGCTAAAGTCACGCTTTCGCTCCCTTGACCGTTCTGGCGGGCAGCTGTTATACGCTCCCCCAGTAGTGTGCAGGATCATAGTGGCGGCATGTGTCCTGCACAACGTTGCAACACGCCGGGGCCTGGCCGTGGACATGGTGGTGGCCCCACATCCCCAACCACATGCACAGCCGCTGCGCATGGGAGGGGAAAGGGCACGGGGGAGGCAGCCCGTACACAGCTAGTGGCTAATTACTTCGCATAGAAATCACACACCTGTGGAGTGCACACTGCCCTGGCACATTCCATCTGACAATCAATGATGACTCAACCTGACACTGATCCTGAATGTCTGGAGAATGAACCTGGAATACCATGTCAGCCTGAGATTGTTCACCTGGAAGTGTCACAATGTGTGCATCCCTACCCACACAGACACCACCAATGCAGTTTTGTGAAGTTACACATTGAAGCAGCTAAAATGAATACCCACTTGCAAAATGCAACAAGAGGACAGTGCCATGTCAGCCAACCCAACCCCAGCACCGCCACACGACACACCGTGCCATGTCATGCTAATTGCAGGTAAACAAAGTAATCCCCACAACATGACATCAGTCTCACTATGTACAGTGTCCCTATTAGAAACCTGCAACACCTGAAATGCTCACAGCAATGCCGGACCAACAACATACTTGAGCACGTACTACCATTAACATGACATCACAAATGTTACATATTAGTAGTCTCACCACCTGGAAATGCCTGCACTCCCACCACTACCAACTGTGCAGTGTTGTCGCCATGTAGAGTTGTAGGTGCACTGCTGCCAACATGGCCCCCATCTCCAGACTAGAGGTCCTTGTGTGGACATGAGGAAGGGACCTGCAAATTGGGAGGTATACACAGAAGAAGAGTTACACATCAATGCAACATGCAGTGTACAACACAACAGCAATATGCACTAGGAATGTATACACAGTATTGACTACAGACTGGCCACACAGCTCATGGGAGTCCAACGTCACTGTGTAATTCACTGTCACTTGGGCACACCCTTTGCAAGCCCATGGAAACGGGAAGCAGGAGGGGTGTGTGTGACTCAAACCCAAGCATCTGAACCAAATACATTACAAGCCTGCATGTGCCCAGCCACAATGCAGCGTATGCCCACAGGAACCACGGAAGCCAACAGATCGTCCCAAAAAAATTGGGAATAAAAGAAATAAAAATAAAAATAAAAATAAGAAACAATCAAAAATGGCCATTGATGGGCCCGGGGGGGTTGGGGAGGCCACCCAGGAGGTCCGAGGACAGGATGCACACCAGAACCCACCTGCGTGGATCCTGGGAAGATAAAACACCTCCATGGGCTCATGGCCCACACGGCTACCCTATTGTGGGAGTATCACTGCTGTCGCTATTATCACCCTGTGCAGCTGCATCCGGAGGTGGTTGCACTATGGGAGGCAGCCCACGCAAGGCCCTAGTCTGCTCCTCCATGGCTGCAAGCATGCGGGTGTGGTAGGTCTGGTTCTGGAGGATGAGTGTGCGGAGGTCCCCATGCAACAACTCACGGGATGCCCGGACCTCCGCCCTCGTTGCCTGCATCTCAGCTGAGAGCGTACGGGTGAGACGCTCCAGCTGCTATTCTGTCCTTTGGTGTGTTGAAGCCTCAAGCTCAACAAGAGTCGTCCTGAGGTGAAGGAGCTCCTGCCTCAGGGCTTCCCTGTGGCCCTGGGACTCAATGGAGATGGCCTCCTGCAGAGTCGCCAGTGCCGCCCGCCTGTCCCTGTTGGACCCCAACATGTCCTCCCTGTGTGACTGGCAGATGGAGTCGGTTGCCTGCTCTAGTCGCTCCATCAGCCTTTCTGGGGGGACAATGGAAGTGGCCACCCTATCCATGGCCTGAGCCATCATCTCGGATGATGCAGCCTGTTGGGTTGCCATACCGTAAATGGATTGCTCCCATGCGGTATTGCCGGGTGGCGTACGGCCACCACATCGGCGGGCACCACACCTGTCTGGGGCAAGGCGAACTGCGCCTTGCTGTGCCGGCACTGCCTGAGGCTGCAGGACTGCATTCCCCCTCTGATCTGCTGGCCCAGGAACAGGATCAGATGTCGCGGAGTGTGACCCTGCATCCGTAACCACTGAAGGCGTAGCTGCCAACACTGACATCCCCACGGAGGGTTCTGACCCTGGTGCAGGTGGGTGAGACAGAACAGAATCCCTCCCTGGAACACTCACCTGCGACGGCACGTAGGTCTCATCCGAATCAACACCTGAGTACAG
Organism: Ambystoma mexicanum; assembly: GCF_040938575.1. Classification (NCBI taxonomy): domain Eukaryota; kingdom Metazoa; phylum Chordata; class Amphibia; order Caudata; family Ambystomatidae; genus Ambystoma; species Ambystoma mexicanum. Next base: position 227,212,077 of record NC_090921.1, on the reverse strand, counting down.
CTCGGGGGAGGTGCAGCCAGAGACACCCCTTGAGAGCACGACCTGCAGCACTTGTGGGTTCTCCCCCACCACCACACCACGTCCCTCACTGGTGGTTGGTCGGCCCTCGGACCCCTCCTGGGTCTGCACCATCTCCACAACCCCAGCAGTATCAGGTGCGTCTTCCCCTGCAAAGACATGAAAACAAAGAAATGGAAACAGGCATTAGCACCATGGCACACAATGAGGGCTGAGAAGCAAGAGAAACAGTACTTGATTGACACATGTCCCACATGACTAAAACCCTCCCATGCATGCACCCTCACTGCGTATGAAGTTTAGGCAAATGGCACACACTGATGACACCAAGATGGAAGATGAACACATTTTCTGCATGCTGCCTGGCAGTGGCATCACACATTGGCCTGTGATTGCCAGGTGAAACACACATGCCATCACACAGATGGCATGTACCATTGCTATTGAGTGAAGATGGAGAGGAGGGCAGCACCTATTCATTCAGTCCAGTTCCCGCATGTAATTGCTTTTCTAATTCTAACAGGTCAGATTTTTCACCTGGAGCTGCCAGTCTGAAATGGTCCAATTGCACAGGGACATGTGTGTACAAATGATATCCAGGTAACAAAGTCACTCCACTTTACCATACCCATGTCAGACATGTGACTAGTGGACAGCGACATGCCTAGTGAAAGTGGTGGAATGCAAACAAACTGACTGAATGAACAGTGAAAAATAAGCAAATATGTTGTGGCAAGGTGACACTTCAAGGGCAACTGGCGTGCAGTTGGGCTAGATGTCTACTGTTGGCAGAAGGGATACTGCTATGGCCAAATGCAGCTGCGCAGGAAGGATTGCATGAAGCACATGGCTGACCCATACGACTCAGGCGCACACACTCTCACCTGGCACACAAACAGAAGCCCTCACACACACACCATGCACATGGATGACACACACATGCATGTGCACTCACCGGACAATGCCTCGTAATCAGCCAGATCTCCCACGCCTTGGATCTGTTCCTCCGTGACGTAGGTCCCAGCGACTGACTCATGTGGAGTGAGTTCCATGTCTACTACTGGAGACCCACCTCCAGTCACTAGAGTTGCGGCATGACTTGAGGCCAGCTTACTCTTTGCCCTGCGCTTTAGGTCATTCCAGCGCTTATAGCAATCATTGGCTGTGCGCCTCACAATTCCAAGGGCACTTACGATGTCCGCAACGGTCTGCCAGTGTGCCTGGCGTTGTGCAGGTGTGGTCTTGGATCCTGCAACAATGACCATCTCGTTGTCATGTCCGGACACATACTCGACAAGTGCATTCAGTTCGTCATCCGTGAAGCTGGGCTTCCTGGACGGGCCGGACTGTGTAGCCGTGTCTGGGGCATCAGCCTGTGCCGGACGAGCACTCTTCCTCTTCCGCCTGGAAGGTGGTGGTGATCCTGAGTGTCCTGCGCCACTCTGGACACTAGGGGCAGGAGCCCTGGTGGACTCTGTATCAGGAGTGTGGGATTGCACACTCAGCATGGGAGTTGGTGCAGGCATTGGCTCTAGTGTGATGGTGTCAGGGGGAATGTCAGCAGCATGGACTAGGACCGACACTGTCCTGGCTGGGTGTGTGAGGGCTGGGGTGGATGGAGCCGCAGCTGCCCCTGCAGCCTCTCCGCCCTGCCTCCTTGGTGCAGCAGATGACCTTGCTGCCCCAGATCCACGTGGCATGATGGCATCAACGTGCAACAGCGCACGTGTCGTAGCCCTGCTGACCTGGAAGTCAGCCATGGAGTCAGCCAGGTCTGGTGCCACAATGGGCTGGGCCAACAAGGGCTGAGCATGGATGGTGTCAGCCATATCAGCCTCAATGGGAGGGGGGGGGCATTATGGGTGCCCGTGACTGGTCCTCCACACATGGGGGGACAGGCTCACCCTGCAAGTTACGACCACGTCCCCTACCGGATCCACCACGGCCACCACTTGTGGCTCTTCCACCTTTGCCACCCTTACGGAATCCTCGCCTCCCAGCCATGGCACTGATGTTAATGTGCGTATGGGAGTGGATGTAGACTATTGTCCTGGGCAATTGGGGGTCAAAGGGGTTGGGTACCAGATGGTAATTGTACCCTAGTGCTCTAGCAAGGCTGAATGTAACCCCTGGGGAAAGATGACGGGTCACGCAACGCACAGGAGGCCCAAAAAAGGGAGATGACGTGCACGCAACCCCTCCTAGACCACGTGTGCAGAAAGAAAAACCTGCACTAAGCTGTGGCACTCAGAAACAAAAGAATGAACGTATGCGTGTCACACGCAGCCTAGAATGACCTCTGAAGGTGTAGGCTACACACGGGGCAAGCACAGATGTTAGATACGTGCGTGACTCACCGTCTGCCTGGTCAACGACCGTGTAAAAGGAGCACGTTTGGTTGGCAACACCCCCGCCAAAAGAAGATTTGTACGCTGTCTGAGGAGACAGGACAACAGTAGAAGGGAACACTGTTTGAGGGAACAGGCCCAGGTAAACCAGTAAAAGCGAAAGAAGAGAAAAAGCTGTCAGAGGTAACAGGGAATACGAACTTGAAACGCCGTGAAGTAAATCGCGTGTGAAACGACAAGAAGTACAGAATTCACCCACTCGCTCTCCACGAAAAGCACGTACAAGGAAGTGGTGTTCTACGTGTACCTTTTATACAGGCCCACACGTCCAGCGTCACTTACGCGGCGTGTACGCGCTAGGGCCATTTCCACCAATTACACGCTTTGTCACTTCTGCGTGTAGGGACATTTCCTCCAATTACACGCTTTGTCACTTCTGGTGTAGGGACATTTCCTCCAATTACACGCTTTGTCACTTCTGCGTGTAGGGCCATTTCCACCAATCACACGCGATGAGACTCTGACGTGCAGTCTTTCCACGTGTGCTCTGTCATCACGTGCTGTGTGGGAAACACCCGTGCGGGTCACGTCACAGACGCGCTTACGCGCTGAGGGCCTTTGGTCCAATAGAATCGCGTATGCGTGCTGACGCACTTACGCGCTAAGGGCCTTTCCTCGATTTTCACGCTGACGTGGAGGATTTTCACGTGCCAAATCACTCCGTACCAAGCTGGCCACGCGTAAGCACACGGAAGACCACGCTCCTGCCCAGAAGGCCGAACTACTGCCCCCCAGAGCCCCGAGCACGCTCCCACCTACCATCTGCTGCTGCCTGACTGCCTGCTGCCCACGTGCACTGCCATTTGCTGCCTGCACATCAGCCAGGGGTGCTGTTGCTGTGACCACCCCTGCTGGTACCGAAGACTCCCGACTGGAATTCCATCGCTCCACAGCCCAGCCCCAGGACCCAGTTGCCCACCCACTCCTGCCTCTGGGGTTGTCATGTCGGGGCAAACACCATCTGTGACCACTGACAACCCCCGGCCAGAGAGGCAGAGGGGCACCAGCTTCAGTGCCACCGAAGTTGGTGTCCTGGTGGAGCAAGTCCTGGGGCAGTATGATGCCCTCTTCGGAAGTTCCCGCGCCGACAAGGAAGGACGGACTCGGATCTGGACTGACATCGTGACTGCCATCAACGCGGAGGGGGTGGCAGTCCGGGACTTACAACATGTCAGGAAGCGCTGGGAGGACTTCAGGTCCAGGACCCTGAACAAGGCCCGGCGCCTCTTGAAGGCAGCGGATGCCAAGGGGCGCCAGGGCCACTTGTCGGAAGAACAGATGGGGGTCCTGGAACGCATATCCCCAGCGCTCCACGTCCAGGTCCTGGAGAAGCAGACCCGTCTGGAGTCGAGCGGTGAGTGTACATGCATCCTGATTGTGAGCAGTGCGTGTGGTGATTATTCGGTATTGTGCAGGTTGCACATCTGTTTGTATGGGGTCGAGTATGGGTGGGGGTGTACATGGCCGTGGGGCTGACACATGCGAGGGCTGTAATGTGTGAGACATGGATGGTGCTTGTGTGTGTAGGCTTGCATGGCAAATGCAGTTGTGCGTGCACACATGTTTGTATGTATGTGTATGTAAGTAGACATGTCCGTGATGTCACGCATGTATGTTGTATTGGGCTGCATGTATGAGCACTGTGTACATGTGCATGTGTGTGTATTTGACAAGGGTGCAACAGTGATGCAACATGGATGCATGTGACTGCAGTATGTGTAAGCCTGATTGGCAGATGTGACATGGATGCCCGTCTGAACAGTGCGACACTTGGCAGAGGTGTACACATGCATGCAAGTGTGGTGGTGTGTGTACATGTGTGGTGCACTTCCTGTGTTGCATGTGATGTCTGGGTCACCTTTGGCTGCTCATGCTGTTGTATGTGTATGGATGGTGGTGGCAGTTGCGATATGGCTGTGGTATGGCTCATGTGTGCGAGTTGCACTGACATGTGTGTTGGGGATTGTGATGACATGTCTGAGGTTTGCCAATGCCACTCATGTGCAACTGTCATGTGTGTATGTGTCCATTGTACAGTGCCCTGATGCCTGTGTTTTGTTTCTCCCTGTCTGCAGCGTCAACTGATGAAGAGGGCGGAGAAGGTGCTGTGGAGCACAGTGGCGGGGATCCGACCGCCAGCCGGAGACGCAAGGCCCGGCTCCCCTCCCGTGTTGTCATCTCGTCGGGGAGTGAGGAGTCCGGTGCCGTGTCCCAGGCCGCAGCTGCCGGGGTGAGGTCCAAGAGGCGGAGGTTGGAGTTGGACTCCTCGGCAGCAGAAGGGGCAGCTGGGACCCCACAGGGCCCAACAGGGGAAGATGGCACGGAGTCATCCAGGTTGGTGGGGGGTCTGGTGGAGGAGGAGGCCGTGCAAGCACCAGAGACGGGGTCTGGAGGTGGGGATCCCACTGGTGCTAGTGGTGCAGTCCAGGACCAGGGACAGGAGGCAGCACAGGCCGCCGCGGAGGTGCCTGTGTGCAATCCTGTCCCCGATCCTGTCCCTGCATCATCTTGCACCAGCAGGGATGCCTACGTCCAGACCCGTTTCCAGGCAGGGGATGAGCTGACGTCAACTGGCCTTCCTCTGCCTGCGGACGTGGCTATCCAGGTCCGGGTTGAGCCTGTCCTGGCTGGTGTGGCGTTGCGCCAACGGGCCATGCGAGGTGACCTGCAGTCTTTTCATGGAGAGACTGCACGTCATCTTGAATGGCTCGTTGACCACGTCAGCCTGCTGGGACAGGTCACCCAGACCGGATTCCTCCGTCTGATGGGGCTTGTTCCGACCCCCTCCTCAACTGGACCCCCTACGCGCCAGTCGTCCTCTGTGCCATCTTCCCACCCATCAGTCACCTGGGTGCCCTGTGGAGCTGCCTCTGACAGTGCGGCCAGGCTGGTGGAGGAGGCATCCCTGCCACAGTCGGGAGTCGGAAGTCCAGCAGGGGTGGCCACATCAACAACTGCACCCCAGCCGGCGGAGGATGTGCAGGCAGCAGGAGGCAGTGCACGGCCAGAGGCAGAGCAGCAGCAGCAACATGGTGGGAGCCATGAAGGCTCGGGGCCTTCGACATCGGAGGGGCAGACATCGGCCGGAGGGCAGGAGGACCCGGGACAGAGAGTGTCTTCCGTGTGGCAGCGGTTGGGCCACGCCATAGGTGCGGAGCGGCGGCGGGCGGAAGAGGCGCGGCTCACAATGGTCAGGGCGGAGAACTCCATGCGGAGGGCCCTGAGGCGGGCCGAGTGCCTCGAGGCAATCCGCAGGGGGTTGGAGGAGGACACGGCGTCGTCCCTGCGGACCCTCGGGGCCATGGAACTGGACCGCCTCCGGGACATCGAACAGGAGTTCGATGATGCCCTGGCCCGGAACACCACGGAGTGAGCCGCTGGACTTGCCCGCCGCCTTTGTATATAGTTCTTTAGTTTTAGGTTTCCTTTGTTTTTTCTTATGATTTGGAGTCGACGGACACTGCTCCACTTTTTGTATATAGTTGATATTTAGGTAGGTTTTTTAGGAGGTTTCCTTAGTTCAGTTGTGATGATGGACCCTTGTTATTTTTGTACATAGTTCTTTGTTGCATGGAGAGTTTTTACATTTCACTTTGGACAATATTTTATGGATTTGATTTTCTACTTTTGTGTTTTTATGCGGACATGCAGCTTATTTTTTCACATTTACATTGTAGTTATTTTTCTTTCATTACCATTCGTATTTTTGTCCAATACATTTTTTTTTCCATTGTTCACTGTGTGGTTTCATCTCATTGGTTTCATGCATGTCATGTTGTGTGTTTTCCCATTCAATTTGAAAATCTGTGTGTGACGGACATGGGTTCATTTGCTTCATGAACATTGGGGGTGTAACATGTGTTTTCATTTCCATTTGGGTGAATGGGTTACTTGGTAGGGCTTTTTGGCTGTGGAGGCTGACCATTACGCACATGAATGGGGATTGTGAGGACCTGGTGGGGGCTGCACATGGTGGCAGGGGGGTGGGGGTGGTGGGAGACATGAGTGGGGGCCTGGTGGGGGCTGCCCATGGTGGCAGGGGGGTGGGGGTGGTGGGAGACATGAGTGGGGGCCTGGTGGGGGCTGCCCATGGTGGCGGGGGGGTGGGGGTGGTGGGAGACATGAGTGGGGGCCTGGTGGAGGGTGACCCTGCACTGCTGGGGGGTGGGGGTGCAGGGGGACATGAGTGGGGGCCTGGTGGAGGGTGACCCTGCACTGCTGGGGCGTGGGGGTGCAGGGGGACATGAGTGGGGGCCTGGTGGAGGGTGACCCTGCACTGCTGGGGGGTGGGGGTGGTGGGAGACATGAGTGGGGGCCTGGTGGAGGGTGACCCTGCACTGCTGGGGGGTGGGGGTGCAGGGGGACATGAGTGGGGGCCTGGTGGTGGTTGACCCTGCACTGCTGGGGGGTGGGGGTGCAGGGGGACATGAGTGGGGGCCTGGTGGAGGGTGACCCTGCACTGCTGGGGGGGTGGGGGTGCAGGGGGACATGAGTGGGGGCCTGGTGGAGGTTGACCCTGCACTGCTGGGGGGTGGGGGTGGTGGGAGACATGAGTGGGGGCCTGGTGGAGGGTGACCCTGCACTGCTGGGGGGTGGGGGTGGTGGGAGACATGAGTGGGGGCCTGGTGGGGGCTGCCCATGGTGGCAGGGGGGTGGGGGTGGTGGGAGACATGAGTGGGGGCCTGGTGGAGGGTGCCCCTGCACTGCTGGGGGGTGGGGGTGGTGGGAGACATGAATGGGGGCCTGGTGGGGGCTGCCCATGGTGGCAGGGGGGTGGGGGTGGTGGGAGACATGAGAGGGGGCCTGGTGGGGGCTGCCCATGGTGGCAGGGGGGTGGGGGTGGTGGGAGACATGAGTGGGGGCCTGGTGGAGGGTGCCCCTGCACTGCTGGGGGGTGGGGGTGGTGGGAGACATGAGTGGGGGCCTGGTGGAGGGTGCCCCTGCACTGCTGGGGGGTGGGGTGGTGGGAGACATGAGTGGGGGCCTGGTGGAGGGTAACCCTGCACTGCTGGGGGGTGGGGGTGGTGGGAGACATGAGTGGGGGCCTGGTGGAGGGTGACCCTGCACTGCTGGGGGGTGGGGGTGCAGGGGGACATGAGTGGGGGCCTGGTGGAGGGTGACCCTGCACTGCTGGGGGGTGGGGGTGCAGGGGGACATGAGTGGGGGCCTGGTGGAGGGTGACCCTGCACTGCTGGGGGGTGGGGGTGGTGGGAGACATGAGTGGGGGCCTGGTGGAGGGTGACCCTGCACTGCTGGGGGGTGGGGTGCAGGGGGACATGAGTGGGGGCCTGGTGGAGGGTGACCCTGCACTGCTGGGGGGTGGGGGTGGTGGGAGACATGAGTGGGGGCCTGGTGGAGGGTGACCCTGCACTGCGGGGGGGTGTGGGTGCAGGGGGACATGAGTGGGGGCCTGGTGGAGGGTGACCCTGTACTGCTGGGGGGTGGGGGTGGTGGGAGACATGAGTGGGGGCCTGGTGGAGGGTGACCCTGCACTGCTGGGGGGTGGGGGTGCAGGGGGACATGAGTGGGGGCCTGGTGGAGGGTGACCCTGCACTGCTGGGGGGTGGGGGTGGTGGGAGACATGAGTGGGGGCCTGGTGGAGGGTGACCCTGCACTGCTGGGGGGTGGGGGTGCAGGGGGACATGAGTGGGGGCCTGGTGGAGGTTGACCCTGCACTGCTGGGGGGTGGGGGTGGTGGGAGACATGAGTGGGGGCCTGGTGGGGGCTGCCCATGGTGGCAGGGGGGTGGGGGTGGTGGGAGACATGAGTGGGGGCCTGGTGGGGGCTGCCCATGGTGGCAGGGGGGTGGGGGTGGTGGGAGACATGAGTGGGGGCCTGGTGGAGGGTGACCCTGCACTGCTGGGGGGTGGGGGTGCAGGGGGACATGAGTGGGGGCCTGGTGGAGGTTGACCCTGCACTGCTGGGGGGTGGGGGTGGTGGGAGACATGAGTGGGGGCCTGGTGGAGGGTGACCCTGCACTGCTGGGGGGTGGGGGTGCAGGGGGACATGAGTGGGGGCCTGGTGGAGGTTGACCCTGCACTACTGGGGGGTGGGGGTGGTGGGAGACATGAGTGGGGGCCTGGTGGGGGCTGCCCATGGTGGCAGGGGGGTGGGGGTGGTGGGAGACATGAGTGGGGGCCTGGTGGGGGCTGCCCATGGTGGCAGGGGGGTGGGGGTGGTGGGAGACATGAGTGGGGGCCTGGTGGAGGGTGCCCCTGCACTGCTGGGGGGTGGGGGTGGTGGGAGACATGAGTGGGGGCCTGGTGGAGGGTGACCCTGCACTGCTGGGGGCTGTGGGTGCAGGGGGACATGAGCAGGTGTGCAGGGTAGTCCCCTGTTTTGTGGGCTGCCTGCTGGGGCCGTGGAGGGTGTACAGGGAACACCTGTGAGGACCCACCCAGCCTAATTGCGTGTGATAATTCCTGCGCACCCCTGTAATACACGTACCTGGCCAAATCGCATGTGAGAATTCCCGCGCACCCCTGTAATACACGTACCCAGCCGAATCGCGTGTAGAACTTCCCGTGTACCCCTGTAATACACTTACCCAGCCAAATCGCGTGTGATAATTCCCACGTACCCCTGTAATACACGTACCCTGGCCAATCGCGTGTAGAACTTCCCACGCACCCCTGTAATACACGTACCAAGCCAAATCGTGTCTGATCATTACCACGCACCCCTGTAATACACGTACCAAGCCAAATCGCGTGTGATCATTCCCGCGCACCCCTGTAATACACGTACCCAGCCGATTCGCGTGTAGAACTTCCCGTGTACCCCTGTAATACACGTACCCAGCCAAATTGCGTGTGTTATAATTCCCACGTACCCCTGTAATACACGTACCCTGGCTAATCGCGTGTATAACTTCACGCGTACCCCTGTATTACACGTGCCCTGGCTAATCGCATGTAAGACTTCCCGCGTACCCCTGTAATACACGTTCCCTGGACAATCGCGTGTTGAACTTCCCGCGTACCCCTGTAATACACGTTCCCTGGACAATCGCGTGTTGAACTTCCCGCGTACCCCTGTAATACACGTTCCCTGGACTATCGCGTGTTGAACTTCCCGCGCACCCCTAAAATACACGTACCCTGGCAGCCTGGCTAATCGCGTGTATAACTTCACGCGTACCCCTGATATGCACGTTACCCGCTTTGCGTTCCTTGTTTGGCAGCCCTGTAAACTGGTCCAGGGTTAGCGCAGCCCTTTGCGATGATTTAGCGATTTTGATGGCTTTTCCTTGCGCGAGGGCGTTCTTGGGGGCGTTACTGGCGCTGCTGCAGGGTCGCTGCGATACTCTGCGCCACGGCTGGTTTGGGAGCCTAAAATCCATGAATACGCTGTGCGCGGAAATCGGTTTTAGCGCACGTGCCTGGCGCAGACAATCGCACGCGGACACTCTGCGCCAGCCGCTTGCGACACTTTTCTGCGAAATTCTATGAATTACCCTCATAGTGTTTAAAATCAGCCGTACATTCTTTACAAGACAAGCATAAGGTTGTCAAGTTCGAAGCAAATCTAGAAATACATTTAGGAGTAAGGTAGGCTCTACTCAAAATAAAAAAGGCAGTCTGAGTTAGATTTGTGGCGTTAGATAGGTTAAAGATTTGTAGTCATACTTTTTCCCAAATGTCAGCAGTATATCTGCTAGAAAGATCGTTGATCCATCCATTTTCGACGTGTTGATTGGTAGTTGACACGTTGAAATCAGAAATAAAGTATTTATAAATCGTTGCAGCTTTAGTGGAGACACATGCAAGAAGATTCTGAAATTGCATGGAAGGGACACGTTGTGAAAGATTTGGTAATGCCAAGATAATTACTGTAGCAACTTCTGTATTCGCAGCAAAGTCTGAATCATCCAGGTTGAAGATATAGGCTAGAGTATGAAAGGGAATTGGAGTATCGTAATAAAATAAATGATGAATACAAGTGATGCCTTTACTATAGCATCTGCAAATGAGTTTAAAATCCACTTTGAAATGTAGGCTCTTGTTAAACCATAGACTTTGCTACGGTCCAAAATGTGAGAGGAAATGGAAAGTAGGCTTAACCAAGCAATCTTAAGAAAGCGCAAGATAGGGAAAGTCTTAAAGCCGGGCCATACAGACATGTTCAGAATTTCTAGAGGTTTGAAAGGAGATAACAAGTTCAATTCAATCTTACACCAAGTTGGGGAGATATTAGATAATTCCACATTGTGTAAACATGAAATAAATTGCTTCAAGACAAATGCTTTGTGGTAGGATTCAAAGTCTGGGAATTTAACACCTCCTAAATTCCTCTGGAGCTTAAGAACACCCAGGACATCTACAATAACATCACAAATGACATCATCAATGACATCACTGATGATGTAACCCTAATGGTCTCTGGAGATGGCACAAAAAATACCTATGTACAGGAAAGCCTGCAGCACTAATTTCATTTGTGGGGGCTCAATTTGAGCTCTACACAGGAGCCAGCAAAGCCGCACCTATGACAATAACCACTAGAAACTTGACAGACACATTGAAAGCGATAAATGCGACAGACAGAGCAAAGCAACAAAAAATCAATATTTTGCAGCACAGCTATCCACTTAGATACAGACAAATGCAAAAAATAATGGGGTGTAGGATAGAGAGACAGCAAATACATGATATGGCAAATGCACATTTAAGACAGAAAATAAGAAGAAGGAAGGTTGTATTTACTGATCAGCCACAGGGGAATAGGTTCACAGCCGTGCGCCATGCTTCAGATCCTCCGTGGCCCACCTCTCGAACCATGCTTATAAAAGCGCCCTTCGGTGTGGTGCAGACCTTGTGTTACTCGGCCTAGCAGTCACCGTTGAGGGCAGCCCACAGAAAACAGCTGCGCAGTTAGGCCAGAACACAGGCACCATTCTGTGGTAGCTAAGGTTGGCCTCAACTTGCAGCAATAAGGAGACAAGACACTGGACTGATGGATAAAAACAAGCTTCTTGTATTTAGATAGAAAATAAACAGCATACAGAGAAATTATCATGGGAGAAGCAGGAAAATATGGAAGGACAAGTGGCTAGCAGTCGGAACTCGGAGCTCTCAAAGGACAGCTCTTGGAGCGCAGGTTATATAGCATATCATAACTAATATATCATTTTCACAAGAGTGGGAGGTACTTGGCATGAAATTGCAGACATTTGGCAATAGCTGTCATCTCACTTGTGACCCTGTGACGAAGCCTTACGGGTACATTGTGTTGTAATATGGGTAAGAGGCATTTGCAGAAACCCTACAGCTATCTACCATATATGGTGCTAATGCTATACTTATTGAGAGCAAATGGAAGAGAAGGTCTGAAGTGTACCTTTGCCTCGTCACGGGGTCTTGGTGTAGTCTGCCCCAGGCGGTGTGTGGGCATGTCAGACGGGCTCAGTGCAGAGGGAGGCCTCGGAAAAGGCAAAATGGAGGATCTTAGGCCTAAATTTATGAGAGAGCATAATGTAGCATACCATAGCATAGCATAACAATCCTGCCACAGCACATAAAGCAGTACTTTATACTTTATGTAATGGGCTGACTATGTCAGAATTCAGGCAGTGAGAATGAAAAAAATGCATTCAGATTTGTTTCACTTTGCCAGACCAATGGTCTCCATCCGAATTCAAGCTATTCTACTGGCATGCCAAGCCAAAACTGGAGAAGCTGTTGCATATGAGGCAGGTCTATGGGGCATGCTAATAGTGACCTGCAGGTCAGCTGAGAAAATCATTTTTGGAAAAAACTGGTGCAGCTAGCACAAGAAACACTAGGGAAAGGCTTTCTCAATCAATTACTATTTAGCTCTAAAACCATTACTGTTTCAGTTCTCCATTTGGAGTAACCCAGCTGCAACCCTTATGAGGATTACCTTGAGTGATTTGGTGAAAAGTTACATTTTATTTTTCCACTTAATTTTTATTGAACATTTTATTTGACAGGCAAAGACCATTGACCGTAAGACTTTAACACATGCAATAAAAACAGAGAACAAAACCCTCACCCGCACCCCCAGCCCACCCCTCCCCCATACTTAACCAGGCTCAAACAAACATTATGGAGACAAGAAAGAAAGGAGAAAAATAAATACAACGTAAGGGAACCAGCAAGAGTGCAAAACAATTAGGCTGACATTTTGGGTTCACTACTAATCTTACACCACTGGTAGTTAGGACCAACAATTTAAAAAGAAATGTAAATCAGACAGCACTTGGAGCGGGGGCCCTAGAGTCTCATTGAACCACAGTCCTCGTGTAAAAGCACCACTGTCCAGTCTTGCAGGAAGGCACTCATCATATCGTGAACCAAAGCTGTCAACCAAATACCACAAAGTTTAGCCAGCTAGTCAGCTCTGGATGGAACCCCTTGGCTCCGCCACTTCTGGGCCAGCCTCCCCGCCCTCAACATGGCCTGGACCACTTTCGGATAGACATTCGACTCTGATACTGGGGAGGAGAACCCATGCAGGAGGTCAATGGGGAATAGGGGAATCGAGAGGCCCACTATATCCTTAATCCAGCTCAGGAGCTCCGACCAAAAAATTCGCACAAGGGGGCACTCCCACCACAGGTGAAACCAAGACCCCCTCTGGCCGCACTCCCTGGGGCAGAGGGGAGAGGCACCACGGAACATCTTAGACAGCTTCCCCGGGGAAAGGTGCCAAGTGTGGTGGAGGATCTTAAAGTTATGCTCCATAGCCGCCGTATACAGGGAACCAGACAGGAGCCCCCGACAAAGCTTAGACCAGACATCATCCTCTAACGGTTCACCCCACTTTTCCTCCCAGAACTTTCTAAAACCCTGTCTACCCTCCAGCTGGGCTGTAATTAAAATGCTATAAATCCTGGAAAGGGAATCTCTCCTCGTAGTAGCCTCCACAAACCAGTTTTCCAGGGGTTTGAGAGGGCGCACCACAGGTAATCTCAGTAATCTGGTGGTGTTGCCTTATAGCTATATCCAAGGGCTCCAGGGCAAGAGCGTACAAGAGGGGAGATAAGGGACAACACGGTCGGGTTCCACAGGAGAGGGAAAACGTGGCTGAGACCACTTTGTTAACAGAAACCCTGGCAGATGGGCCATTATATAGAGCGGATATCTACCCACAAAATCTTACCCCTAAACCCATCTCTTTCAAGACTTTTCCCATATAGGACCATTCCACACCGTCGAAGGCCTTTTCAGAATCCAATGACAACATGTAAGCCTGCACATTACTACTACCCACTTCAGGCATCAAATCAAGGGTTTTCCTGATATTGTCAGAGCCCTGCCTCTCAGGAATAAACCCGACTTGGTCTCCATGAACAAGTAAGGGGAGATGCTGGGCCAACCTATTCGCAAGGAGTTTCGCCAGAATTTTTAAATCGGTATTTAATAAAAAAAATGGAACGATGAGACTGACAATTCAACAGGTCTTTCCCCTCTTTAGGGATAACTACTATACGAGCCGAAAGCATAGAAGGGGGCAGTTTCCCTAGTGTAAGCACTTCATTAAACAGTTTGGATAGGAAAGGGGCCAGAGCAGAACCGAAGGACTTGTAAAAGAGAACCGTAAAGCCATCATCGCCAGGGGTAGACCCCCTCTTCATAGAGCTAATAGCATCTAACACCTCTTGAGGCGTGATGGGCCTCTCTAAAGGAACTGCTTTCTGTAATGGGAGGCAAGGTATCGGGAGAGAATCAAGAAACTGATCGGCCTCTGGGCCCCCCTCTGTGCACTCCGAGGTATAGAAGCGCTCGTAGAACGCTCGGAATTGTTCAGCTATCCCTGGGTCATCTAGACACATTCTGCCCCCGGGGAGACGCGTCCACCCTCTTACTGTTTCTGAGCTCCCGTAGTCTCCAGGCCAGAATTATAGCTGCTTTCTCCCCCTTCTCCATATATTTTTGTTTGAGGAGAGACAGTTTCCTCTCAGTTTGCCCGACCGTAAGGGAGGCTAGCTTTGCCTTAAGCTGTTGTAGTTCAGCCCATTTACCAGGAAGCATTTGAGAACGGAGCTTACCCCCTGGTTGTATCTCCTTTATTTTCTCTCTGAGGGATATCTCCTCCCCAGTTCTAAGCCTCTTCCAAGCTGCACCCAGCCCTATCAGGACACCATGAATCGTAGCCTTGAAGGCTTCCCATGCTCCCGTTCCCCCTACCTCTCCATTGTCGTTAAGTTCGAAGAACTCCTTGATGTTCACAGAGAGGGACTGGGAGATCTCCCTATCTTTCAGCAAGAGGTCATTACAAGTACACCTTGGGGGTATAGGGTGTCCCGGAGAAATACCCACTTAAAGCCGGACCAGGTCGTGGTCTGACCACGGGACAGGCTCCACCCCGAACCCCGTAATACACTCCTGCAAGGTCTTGTCCAGTAAAATATAATCAATCCTTGAAAAGGACGAGTGCGGGCTGGAAAAAAGGTAAAAAAAGGGTTCTGATCATGACTAGTCAGATGGGAATCCACTAATCCCAAAGTCTCATTAGTTGCCAGAAATGATGCGGCCATTCTCTTCTGGACCTGTAGGTCTATACACGGGCGAAGAGACTTCCTATTCCATTCGATCTCTTACCCAGGGTATTCAGGCCCCGAACATTTAGCGAACCCAAAGACAGCAAAAAGAGAGAGTCAGCCATTAAGTGAGCTCAGACCACTGCCGGGTCCTATGACAGGGGCAGGGTGCCTTGGATCTGTCCCACAGGGCCTCTTTTCTAGTAGGTTCTCACATGCAATACCTTCCAAAGAGCACCGTCTCCTGATCAAAAATTGTGAACAATAGTGAGCCCAAAAAGATAGAACTTCAAAACCCCAACATGTGCTTGGTAACAAAAATCTCCACTTCGTAAGTACAAACCAGAACCAAACCGTCCACCTCCCCACCCCCTCCTCAACCCCCATCACCTGGACAACACAACCCCTCCCCATCAATACCAACCCCTTCCATCCCCCACACATCCTTTCCCTGAGCGACTGGAAAGACTGTGACATCCAACTGCCGCACCCCAAGGCCGCCAGGCATCACCTCCACCAGGGCAAATCACAACTGTAGAATGCATGAAATTCTGAGCCCCCCCTTAGCACAACCGGCATAGACACATCTTAAACGTCTTCCCCCTTACCCACCACTCCCCACACCTCGATAACATGGGACACAGGCAACCAAGAAGAACTTTGCATAGGCCAACACCAGTCCCCCAAGCATTGATGCACACATTTCGAACCAACCAAGCCCCCAACTTCCCAGTTAAGTCACTGGCTGTTCCGGGGAAGGAGGAGCCACCTTCCTAAATTTTCTGTGACCTTGGACACGGCGACGCCCTGTACTCTCCAGGGGAGGATCGCAATCTCTTTTTCCTTTATTCCTTCCATCCAGAGCCTTCTTCCCGGTGGAATCCCCCAGCAATTCTCCAGTCACTCTCTGGATGTCAGAGTCCGCAACCAGGGAGTACTTAAAGCCATCAAACTCAAAGGAGAGCGAGAACGTGTGGCCCCACTTATATCTCACCCCCTTAGAGTGCAGCCACCTCATCAGGGGTCCACAAAGTCTCCGAAGCGCTAGAGTGAGCGCCGAGAGGTCTTGAAAGATCGATATTTTAGCGCCCTCCCAGTCCAAAGGTCCTTTCCTACGTGCCAGATCAAGAATCTTGGTTTTCTCCGTATAGTAATGAAATGTTACCAGGACAGATCTAGGGCCACCAGGCCGTCCACCAGCTCTATGGACTCTATCAATTGTAGGCTCACTGGTATTTTCACCATCAAACAGGTTGGCTATGATTGCCTTGACCAATTTCAATAAGTCGAGGGGCGTCTCCCTCTCCCGCTCCGGAACCCCAAGGAACCTCAGGTTGGAGCGTCTCTCCCTGTTTTCAGGGTCGTCCAACTTGAGGGTAATCTTCTCCTCCCTCCTCTCCAGTTCCGCCATTCTCATGTCGAACTGCATTTCAAAGAGGTCAGCCGAGGTCTGGTTGGCCTCGAGCGCCTGGACCCGATCCTCCACTGAGTCCATCTTCTTGTCAAGGGAGTCAAGTCTTCTGCCTATGTCTGCCCTGAAACCGCGGATTTCCTCCAGCAGGGCAGCCATGCTACGACTCATTGATTGTGAATCCATTTCCCCTGGATAACTCGAGGCCTGCATGCTGTTCCTGCTCTCAGGTAGGTCGGGGACTCGTCGGAACCTCTGCAAGGCCTGCGCCCAGTCCATCCAAAGTGCCAGCAAGCACCCACAACCTGCACACCGAAGCCCGCTCTCCCCCGCAGCACCCTGGAACCACACACCAGACCAGCCCCAGGCCGTGTCAACTCCAGTGGCCCCTCCCCCCTCCGAGCTGGTCCGGGAGGCCTCAGGAGATGGACTGCCACTACCAGAAGAGCTATACTTGACGCGACGCTCACTGAAACAGGGTTAGTAGCCGTGGGCATCCAGCTCAGCCAGCGCGGGGGCCAGATATACCTGCGCAGGAAGGTAGGCTTTCAGGTAACCTGAGGCCAAGTAGAAATGTAGAAATCCGCTGAGCACTTGCAAAATTACTAGGCTGAGCACCTTAAAGCTGCCTCTAGGACCCCTACTGAGGTGAGAATCTTAGATGGTATAGAATCTATATTTCATCTTCTTTTCCTTTTTTGTTGTCTCTCCCTTCGTTTCCATTCCCTACAGTGCAGCACCAGTCCCACAGTCCACTGGGGGGAGGACACTTCTCGGTTCCCTCGGCCGGCACAGCCACACTGGCGAACCCGCTCACGGCAGGGACAAGGGGCACTCTCAGAGGCTCCGGCACCCTCGGACCCCAAAATCATGCCCGTCGCCATACTTCAGTACCAGGAGCCTTTGGAGGGGATCGGGGGTCGATTCCCGCAGTGCTGGGGGGGGCTACATTTTTAGAAATAGACACCCTGGGACGGAGAAAGACCGAGAATGCTCAGCACATCTCGGCGCCCATGGCGGCTCGAAAAAGTTACATTTTTAATAGGGTCCAGAGGGTAAGCTATAGGTTGACAATTCCGATCAACTGGGCTTGGACTCCTGGTTTGTAAATCTAGGGCTATTAGACTATGGGCCGCATTACGAGTATGGCAGTGTGGCCAAAAACGGTGGTAATGCTGTGGTAACAGAGTTTACCAGTGCATTACTGCACCACCGAACTATGGGTGTGGAGGTATGGTAGAGGAAAAACCTCCAGCAGAAAGCTGGAAGTAATTCCTCTGCCCTATTGCCAAAAGAGGGCCAAATGGGAGAAATTACCGCCAGCGGTAATTTATCTGAAATCCCTATGGAGTCCTATGGACTCCAATAAATGGGGACTAACACAACCTACCACCACATGTGATCCAGTGGTAATTCTGTCAGACCAATTGGCGGTAACAGTAAATACATTTGGTGGTATTTCAGTGGATGTACCTCTGAAATACCACCAAACTTGTAATGAGGCCCTATAAATATATTGCAAGCAATACAATTTCTGTAACTAATGGTGTCTTAGCAAAAGCATGAACCACACTGTGTAACCCAGCTGTCAGATCAGATCTACCATATGATTGCTATGTTATGTTGTCTTGCTTTATACTGCACACCGCTACCACCCGAGGGAATTCTCCAGGCACTCACAAAGCTCTGCTAGAGAAGAGGGTGGGGTATGTTAGTGAGGATAGGTTCAGAACCAACCAGGAGGAACCGGCATCGGAGCGTTGTCTTGTAAGTGGGAGTTTGTTCGATTCGTGGCCCCGCTTGTTGTAACCGTATGGGTAGGACTCAGTGCCTCAGGTGTGTGCTAGCGTTAGTGTTGGGTGTGTGGGTCACATGACGTAAAAGTGGAGTTGTAGTGCTGCACACTGATCACTGATAGGGGGCCCGGGGTTGCGGTTGTCTGTTCAGAGTTTTTATTTGTTGTGTTGGTGTGCCTTTATGTAGTGTTGGTGTGGACTATTTATGGACTATGTGCAAGGGTGTGCTCCTCTAAAGTTACTTCAAGCATCTCAGAGAGTTGGTTGAGTGTGAGGTTTAGATCTCAGTGGGTCTAGCCCCTAGACGTGTATAGTGGCGTTGGTTATGTAGGAGGAGGAGGAATGGGGGAATTGGTTAGTACATCAGTTCGTTCGACAGAGCCTCTGAAGTGAGTCTTTGGTTGCCGCTCAATGGTACCTTCCCACGTTCTTGGTTGCGGGCTGTCTGCCAGCCCTGCCTTTTCTTCAAGCATAGCTGCTGACTTGAGTGCAGGGGTTGGTTGTACCCAGTGTGCTCCTAGTTCCTCTGTGGTATTGATCGTGGCAGTTGCGTTTTGGCCTATTGTGCGGTTGGCTGCTAAATCGGTGCAGAGCTTGTATTATAATACATTTGAAGAAATGGTGATCTACCGGGTTACCCTCGTTATATGGGTGAGCAATTGTTACGGTGATGCTTCAATTTAATGCATTACTTGTCTGGGCTTTCCTCAGTGTATGAATTGCACGTGCAGTGTCTTTTCCTGGGGTATCTTTCCCTGGGTCTGTTGTTGGTTGGGTGGGCAGCGAAGATGGGCATTGGGGTATTCTGGTACTCCTTGGTTTTGACATTGCTGTCTGTGACCACATCCCATAGGGTGTTTACTTTGGTCCACAATGATTTTCTGGTTTGGCTTTCGTTGTTCTTTAGCACCTTGTTATTGCCTGCTGAATAACCAGGTTTTTAGTCATTTCCTGAAGGTGATGAGGTCTTCTGTGGTGCTGATTTCTTTTGGCATGATGTTCCGCAGGTTAACAATTAGGTGTGAGAATGCTGTGCCACCGAATTTCCTCTTTTCATATTGTTTTGTCTCTTTTTGTAGGTCATCACTTGATCTTAGGTCTCCTCTTGGCTGGTATAGGCAGATCTTGGCCTGGAGGAATTCTACTCCTTGTCTGTGTAAGGATTTATGGGAAATGCAGAGGGCTTTGAATTTGATGTGATTTGTACTGGTAGCTAATGGAGGCTTTTTAAAGCTGGCATGATGTGGTATCTTCTGTTTAATCTTAGGAGAATCCTTGCAGTGGTGTTTTAGACTGGTTGGCTGGTTCCTAAAGTATTTTTGTAGTTCAAGCTCAGTTTGAACGGCATCAGCTCTAGTGGTTGGAACGTAAGAGAGCCCTTTAGAGAGGAGTTCAGATCAGATTGACATTTATTGTAGGGTGAATTTGGCTGTTGTGTTAAAATAAAGGGTAGTTTCTGCATATGTGAGTCATTCTGGCATTCCTAGGTAGAGGCTATTTGCATAGTCTATTCTCTTTAGGATCAGGGATATGATTGTGAGGGTTCTGTGTGGAAAGGAGAAGTATGGGAGCAGCCCCTTGAGTAGTCTTAGGAGATAGAAGCACTTTTTTGTTATTGCTTTGACTTGCGATTTCAGGGGTAGTCTGTTGTCCATGAGTATTCTTAGGTTATTTACCACGTTGGAAGTCTACGGTTGTGTTCCCAAGTCAGTGGGGCAGTCCAGTTGTGGGTTGCTGCATTGCTTTCTGTGGGTAAGATCATTATTTCGGTTTTGGCCGGGTTCAGTTTGAGGTTGTTCATTGTCATCCAGTTGGAGATGTCTGTGAGAACGTTAGTGATGCTGTTGTTTGGTTCCTGAGTCGTGATCATCTTCACAATCAGTTGTGTGTCGTCTGCTTAGTTGTAGGCGGTTAGTCCGTGCAATTGAATGATTTTCATCAGGGGGGACATGTAGATGTTGAAGAGCAGAGGGGAGAGGCTGGGTCTCTGCGGAATTCCGCAGGAGATGTTTTTGGTGTTTGAGTTGAAAGGTGATAAATAGGTTCTTTCAGTTCGATTTGTGAGGAGTGAGGTAAGCATTGCGAATTTCTGTATGCCACATTCCAACAGTCTTTTTATTAGTGTTGCATGCCTAATTGTGTCGAATGTCTAATAGTATGAGGTCAGATTGGCTGCCGTTGTCTGCATTTATTTTCAGGTCGTCCCAGATTGAAAGGAGTGCAGATTCTGTACCTCTCATTGGTCTGAAGCCAACTTGCGATTGGTTGATTGGTTAAGTTTACTGTTTGTTTCAACATATTTAAGTAGGATCTTGTATACGTGGTTCTCCTGGATCTTCATTGGGTAGGGCAAGTTGGATATGTGTCTGTAGTTGCTTGGGTCTTCTGGACTTTATGATACATTTTTTACCAGTGGTTTGATGTATGCTGATTTGAAAGAGGTTGGTACGATTCCTGTTTTAAGTAATGGGTTTGTTAGGTTTCGGAAGTGTGTCGCTGGTTGAGGATTTCTTTGAAGATGTCCGGGGAGCAAGGGTCATTTGGATATTCTACAAGTTAGATTGTATCCAAGTCTTCCTTCTCAACTTTTTGTGTCTCCAGGGTGGGTGGAGTGTGTGGAACTTTTGTGTCTCCAGGTTCCGGAAGTGTGTCGCTGGTTGAGGATTTCTTTGAAAATGTCCAGGGGGCAAGGGTCATTTGGAGATCCTACAAGTTCCATCGTATCAGTCTTCCCTCTCAACCTTTTTGGCCTCATCACGAGACTCCCGACAGGGATTCCATCGCTCCACAGCCCAGCCCCAGGACCCGGTTGCCCACCCACTCCTGCCTCTGGGGTTGCCATGTCGGGCACATCTCCATCTGGCACCACTGGCAACCCCCAGCCAGAGAGGCAGAGGGCCACCAGCTTCACTTCCACAGAAGTTGGTGTCCTGGTGGAGCATGTCCTGGGGCATTATGATGCCCTCTTTGGAACATCACGCGCCAACAAGGAAGGACGGGAGAGGATCTGGGACGACGTAGTGGTTGCCATCAACGCGGAGGGGGTGGCAACCCGCGACATCAAGCACGTCAAGAAGCGCTGGGAGGACTTCAGGTCCAGGACCCTCCACAAGGCCCGGCGCCTCACGGAGGGGGGCCGGGCACGCATGAGTAACATCCAGATGAGGGTCCTGGAACGCATAGGCCCAGCGCTCCACGCCCAGATCCTTCGGAGGCAGACTCGTCTGGAGTTGAGCGGTAAGTGGCCAAGCATTGCTGTGTGAGACAGGGCATGTTGCAGTGTGCTGGTAGTCTGATGCTTGCCTGTATGTGTGACATAGGCCATGTATGGATGTGTGTGTGCAGGGACATCATGGTCATGCATATGAGACCAGTTATGTGTGAACCACATGGTTGGTGCATGTGTTTTAATGCAACATGGGGAGCTCTATGTGGAATGCACACATGAAAGCATGGCTGTCTCTGTTCCTGGACATGGAGGGGGGGTGAGGAATGGGTGCTGATGTCATGTACATGTATGGTGCACATGTGTGTGTTTGTGCCTGAGAAGTGTGTGTGTGACTTTGAAACGCCATGGATGCATGTGACTTTGAAGGCAAAATGTTGATTGCAGGCGCCAGGACTGATTCTGCATTTGTGTTGTGTGCATTCACCCATGTGTTGTGGAATGACAGGATGGAAGTGACATTTGACAGTGCCACTCATGTGTTATTGCTTCCTGTCTAGGGTATTTTGTACTGTACCCTGATGCTTGTGTTCTATGCCTCCCTCTACGCAGCGTCAAGTGAAGAAGAGGGCGGAGACGGCGCTGTGAAGCCAAGCGGCGGGAATGCCTCCACTGGGCGGCGACGCAAGGCCCAGCCACCCTCCCAGGAATTACCATCATCTGGGAGCAAGGGGGCTGGTGTTGCGTCTGCCACAACGGCTGTGGCGGAAGGGCCGGGTGAGCCCCCACAGGGGCTTCCAATGGCGGAAGACGGGGTGGAGACATCCAGGTTGGTGGTCTCCACAGAGGAGGAGGAGCCCGCTACTGAGCCGCACATGGGGCCTGGTGGGGGTAGTACCACTGGTGCAAGTGGTGCAGTCCAGGGCCAGGAGGCAGCACAGGTCACCGTGCAGGGGCCTGTGCATGTCGCTGTCCTTGACCCTGTGACTGCACCATCATGCACCAGCAGGGAGGCCCCGTCCCAGGCCCATCCGCAGGTAGGGGAGAGTGCCATATCACCTGCCTCTCCAATACCTGCGGGCGAGGGGTCCCGCGACCGTATGGGATCCGTCCTGGTGGGTGTCGCGTTGCGCACGCGTGTCATTCGTGATGACGTGCGTTCTTCCTGGGCAGAGAACGCACGCCATCACGAAGAGCAGCGTTGTGACGTGGCACTGCTGGGAGGGGCCCTGGTCGGTGGGTTCCTACATGTGAGCGCACTCTGGCGGACCTCTCCTCCTCTGTGGAGGCTATGCGCCGGTCGTTCTCCACATCGTCTTCCGGCCCAGATTCCACCAGGGCCCCCTGTGGACCTGGCCTGACCAACACAGCCAGCTTGGTGGAGATCCCATCCCTGCCACAGTCGGGAGTGGACACAACAACTGGAGACCAGCAGATGGAGGATGTGCAGGCACCATCGGACAGGGCACATGGACAGCAGCAGCAGCAGCAGGAGCAGGCTGTAGGTGGGAGCAAATGATGGCTCGGGGCCATCAACATTGGAGGGGCAGGCATCGGCCAGAGGGCAGGAGGACCCTGGACGGGAAGTGTCTTCCGTGTGGCAGCGGTTGGGCCATTCGATAGATGCGGAGAGGCAGCGGGCGGAAGAGGCACGGCTCACGATGGTCAGGGCGGAGAACTCCATGCGTAGGGCCCTGAGGCGGGCCGAGTGCCTCGAGGCCATTCGCAGGGACCTGGAGTTCTAGATGTCATTGTCCCTGCGAACCCTCGGGGCCATGGAAGAGGACCGCCTCCTGGACATCGAGCAGGAGTTCGATGATGCCTTGGCCCGGGACATCAACATGTGAGCCGCTGGACTTGCCCGCTGCCCTTGTAAATAGTTAGTCAGTTAGTATTAGGTTTCCTTTGGTTTTTTCTTTATTTTGGACCGCTTGGACAATGGACCACATGTTTGTATATCGTTTTTTTATTAGGTAGTAGTTTTTGATAGGTTTCATTTCTTAAGTTGGGCTCATGGACCCTGGATTCTTCAATTGTACATAGTTTTACATTGGATTCATCTTTTTTAATATTTTTTTTGTGTTCACCATGGAGCAATGGTTTTTACTTTTTATTTTCCCTTGGATTTGATTTTTTGAACTGTGACTTTGGACAACATTTCTTTTTGGATTTCTTTTGCTTATGTTTTCTTGATTTTCATAATTTATCGGACATGGACCATTTCTTTTGTTATTCCCATTGTTGTGTGTTTAATATGATTTACGTTCATGTTATCTTTAATATATTTTTTTTATACTTCCATTTGTGGTATCATCTCATTGGTGGATGCAATACTTGGGTGGGTCTTTGGCAGGTGGAGGCTGGCCATAAGGGTCAGGGATCTAGATTGTGATGACGTGTTGGCTGGGGGACATTGGTCGGGGCCTGCTGGCAGGTACCCCGCACTGCTGGGGGGTGGGGGTGCAGGGGACATGTGTGGAGGCCTGTTGGCAGGTGCCCCTCAGTGCTGGGGGGTGGGGGTGCAAGGGGACATGAGTGGGACATGAGTGGGGGCCTGCTGGCAGGTGCCCCTCAGTGCTGGGGGGTGGGGGTGCAAGGGGACATGAGTGGGACATGAGTGGGGGCCTGCTGGCAGGTGCCCTGCACTGCTTGGGGGGTGGGTGTGCAAGGGGACATGAGTGGGGGCCTGCTGGCAGGTGCCCTGCACTGCTGGAGGGTGGGGGTGCTGGGGGACATGAGTGGGGGCCTGCTGGCAGGTGCCCTGCACTGCTTGGGGGGGTGGGGGTGCAAGGGGACATGAGTGGGGGCCTGCTGCCAGGGGCCCCTGACTGCTGGGGGCTGGGTGTGCAAGGGGACATGAGTGGGGGCATGCTGGCAGGTGCCCTGCACTGCTGGGGGGGGTGGGGGTGCAGGGGGACATGAGTGGGGGCCTGCTGGCAGGGGCTCCTGACTGCTGGGGGGTGGGGGTGCAAGGAGACATGAGTGGGGGCCTGCTGGCAGGTGCCCCTGACTGTTGGGGCGTGGGGGTGCAGGGGGACATGAGTGGGACATGAGTGGGGGCCTGCTGGCAGGGGCCCTGCACTGCTGGGGGGTGGGGGTGCAGGGGGACAGGAGTGGGACATGAGTGGGGGCCTGCTGGCAGGGGCCCCTGACTGCTGGGGGGTGGGGGTGCAGGAGGACATGAGTGGGACATGAGTGGGGGCCTGCTGGCAGGTGCCCCTGACTGCTGGGGTGTGGGGGTGCAAGAGGACATGAGTGGGGGCCTGCTGGCAGGTGCCCCTGACTGCTGGGGGGTAGGGGTGCTGGGGGACATGAGTGGGGGCCTGCTGGCAGGTGCCCCTGCACTGCTGGGGGGTGGGGGTGCTGGGGGACATGAGTGGGGGCCTGCTGGCAGGTGCCCCTGACTGCTGGGGAGTGGGGGTGCACGGGGACATGAGTGGGACATGAGTGGGGGCCTGCTGGCAGGTGCCCCTGACTGCTGGGGGTGGGGGTGCTGGGGGACATGAGTGGGGGCCTGCTGGCAGGGGCCCCTGACTGCTGGGGGGTGGGGGTGCAGGGGGACATGAGTTGTTGATCATATTGCAAGGTGACATGTGCCTTGGCTGGGGGGCATGCCCATGGTGGATGGGCTGCCTGCGGGACATGACCAGGGGTGCAGGGTAGTCCCCTGTGGTGTGGGCTGTCTGCAGGGGTTGTTGAGGGGGTAGAGGGGACACCTGGGGGGACCCACACTGCCAATTCACATGTAGGACTCCCCGCGCACCTCCGAAATACACGTTCCCAGCTCTGACAGCAAAATCGCGTGTGAAACTTCCCCCGCACCCCTGAAATACACGTACCCAGGCCAATCGCGTGTGAAACTTCCCGCGCACCCCAGATTTACACGTACCCTGCTCGCCCAAGGCCAACCACATGTGAAACTTCACGCGAACCCCTGAAATACACGTACCCCGCTCGCCCAAGGCCTATCGTGTGTGAAACTTCCCACGCACCCCCGAAATACACGCACACGCTATTTTTCACACAGCGGGTGTCAGTGTTTGTCGCGTACCCCTTTGCATGTCATTCGTCCTAGAGTGCCACAGTATGGGACATTCATCATGGCTGTATATACGTCCTTTTTGTTAGCGCACATTTTGGCGCACATTTCTTTCATGCGCAGGGACGCTACCGCCTGCCTTCGTGTGGCGGACGTCTTTAGGCCTGTGCGCGTCTTTGCCCGTGCGCTGGTTTGCCCTATTCGATTCCATGAATACGTGTTGTAGGCGAGCGTGTGGGCATTCCGCGCACTTGCCTCCTGTACTTCCCCCGTGACGCCCTCATTTTCATGCGTTGTTCCCCATTCCGCGTGTCACGCTCCGTGTTACGCCTACTTTTGTTGTGTGCACCGCGCTATGTGCGCTTTCGCTGAGCGCTTAGCGCACGCGGTTTGAAGACGTGTGCGCCAGCGTGCGCCACGCAGTATTTTGGCGCACATCCTGGAATTTCCTCACGCACGGACTTCCATGAATCGCTGTGCGTGGGTTTCGCTGCAATTTTCGCACTGGCACTGCGATTCGCACGCTTTCGCCGAAAATTTCAGCGCACATTATTTCCATGAATCGATCCATTAATTTCTTGAATATTTCCCTGTGTTCTTCAGAATATTATGATCCTTATTTTATTAAACACACACATTCATATCTAGAGTGTGTCTAGAAGTTTTCAAAGAAGCTAGAATCAAAAAGGACAGACGAGAGCTGTCAGAAAACACAATGTTTGATAACAAAGGCTGGGATGTCAGTGTCAGAGGTTCCCCCTTGGAGCTACTGAAGGTAGCAGGGAATCTAGGAAGAAAAGGCAGAGGAGCTCTGTCAACACACTCATGGACACTTCTACTGCAGATTCAAAAATAAAGGGGTATACCTGCTTTTAATCCCTGGTCCTTCAAGCAAGATATATAGATTTGAAAAAACAAGGGTTGGACCAATGGATGGAGATAACATGGATTATTCAAACCATATTACTATAAATTTTAATCAATAAACACATAGTACATTATTATATGTAATACTGTAAAACCATAAATAACAATTCATCATCATATACTTCATAAATTCAACTTTCATCAACAATCCCAAATACACTCAATCATTCAATCACTTCCTAAAACAACAAATTTCACTCATTACACGTAATGTATTATTCTCTTAATACATATGCTTCCAAAACATAATTATCATGAATATTATTTGGCCCAGTTTTAACTTTCAGGTGTCGTATTTTTTCCGGTCAATACATTAACCAGAATCTCTTGTATAATCGTCGACAACTGTTTCGGTCCACATTTAACAGAGTTTGCTGTCTTTCATTCTCGAGACCTTCTTCAGGACGTAAGGTACAAACAATTAGGTCTGCCCTTATGTTTGGAATGGTGTAAATCAGTTTTCAATCGAAAAAACATACATAAAGTGCCATCAATATCCAGTGTATTCTCATATTTCTTCACTTTAATGACTATTTTTGTCATGTGTGTATAACATGTATCAACACACTCAACTACTCACCCCCATGTATCAATTCACGGGATGGCGAGTAGATGTATGGAACCAATCCTTCACTGTGTCTATGGCTTATTAAAGTCCCTGTGAAACCAACAGAGATACCTCTACGTCCTCTTAATCGATTTCCACTCCTATTTCATAGTAAATGCTTGCACATGCATAACATTCTAAACTTACATTTCTTTTGTATTTGTAGCCACAGCAAGCACATTTTCAAAGTTCTCTTTGTCTTGATATACGTCAGACTTCACCTGGCTCCAAGTACCTATAGGAGCCCGAATTTTCTATAGTCTCTTGTGTCATGTCTATCTGATTTTTTTTAGATTTATTATAAGCCCTCCAAATGGAAAAAGTATTCACTCACCCCAAAAGGCTTAAAAAGACTCTGTAAATCCCATCCTCGGGTTCTTCCAATCTATTGCTCAGAATCCACCATCATTCATACAGGTGCAGGAATCTGCTGAGATACGGATAAAATATCCACCATGATTTTCCTTAATTGTTAGCAGCAATGTCAAGACATACTTAATTATTAGTTTTTTCTCATTCCTGTCCCCTCTATGCGGGTAAATTCAGGGTGAGATGCTCTCTTTAACTCATAAACAGGGGGGGGAGAGTGAAGCCCCTTTATGTCCCTGTGGTCTGTTAAGTGTGGCAAAACATTACA
The DNA here is from genome assembly GCF_040938575.1 of Ambystoma mexicanum. NCBI lineage: Eukaryota > Metazoa > Chordata > Amphibia > Caudata > Ambystomatidae > Ambystoma > Ambystoma mexicanum. The sequence continues at coordinate 227,184,563 of NC_090921.1, read as the reverse complement.
AACTGACACCACCAAATGTCAACCACTAAAAATGATATTTGTGGTATAATTACCCCCCAGCTAATAGCGTATGGCTAATAGCATATATCATCCGGTAAAGTTGATTCAACCCTCTACGATTAGCGTACCTTGCTTTGAAGATTTTAGAAACGATGCGCGCGGCCAATGTTGTTAAGGAGCCCTCGCGTCCATGTGGGCATGGAAGATGATTGGTAACTCCAGCCAAAAAACGTAGCTAAAAGAACGTAACCGCCAGCGTTTTTCAGGGATAGTGCTTGGGGCTGATAGACCCAGAAGGAGCCCTCGCGTCCGATGTACACATCCACATCCAGTCGCATTCGCATACTGCGCACTTCTGAATAGTATTCTCATGAGAGCACATATGCAGAAACTACCCTTTATTTTAACACATATTTTAACGCGAGGCGGCACAGGCGGAATAATACCGACGGCTCCTCCTGGTTGGCCAGTCCACGCAGCGAAGTACTCTCATCCACCGTCGGTGGCCCCTCTGCTTCCCCCCGTGCAGCTGAACATCTACAACCAGGGAAGCGGGGTCATCCACCCGAACAGGGGGACAGTTGCTTAGGTGGTCCATAAGTCTGCAAGGCTTTGACTTCACTATTGAGCATAGGCCAGGTGTCCAACATAGCAATGCTGATGGGTTGTCCAGAATGTTTAACCGACCTGAACAAGAAACTCATCCAGGGGTGGATTAGTTCCCCCTGTCCTTAGTCTGGGAGGGGCGAGTGTTAGGAAAGATTTCATAATTGTAGGTAATTTTCCTTCCATGTGGCAACCCCCAAACCTTTTGCTGTTGGTTTACACCCTGATCTAGACTTTGCCGGAGAAGCGCAGCCTTCCGCCGCACTCCTCTGGGCTTTCGCTCCATTCTTACGGGGAAACTGACATGCCCTTAAGACAGTCAGTACCAGGAGACTTTGTTTCCCTTAGTCCTTTCCTCATGTTGCAGCTTTTGAGCAACATGAAACAAGAGTGCACCGTAACTTACATTACCACGCTCTTGGGTCTCTAGTCATTCCAATGGCCCTAGAAACTCTCGCTGGACTTATCATGAAATGTGCAAGTGTGTCACGGACGGGACTGGTGGCAGCTATCGTTTCTTTGTGTTTTGAACCCCTTTTTGCCATGTTAACCACGCTTCCCGCGTTTGTCCCAAATGGGTGGCCTGGCCTCCAAAATGGCCATGCCACGAGGTTCTTTGTCCTGTCCGCTGACCGTCTTGCCCCTTCACCTTCCCCCAGGTCGAGCCGCCCCGGGGCAGTCCTTATTTGGTCATGCACTTTCCCGCGAAACACAACACTTTCGCAGGCTTCTGCATGCCTTGTGTGTGCCTCCAGGATGTGGGCTGGGATTTCTGTTCCCAATACACATCCTGGGTGCCAGAGAGTCTAGAGTGTCTTGAATGCCTGAGACCACCATGGTCTGTGATAGGGCCACGTGTGGTGTGAGTGTTTTGTGAGCAGATCTCCCATTGGGTCCTCTCCGTTTTGGCGCAAAGGGAACTCTAGATAAGAGGAGGCTGGAAACACCACTACCATGTCGATCTCCTAAGTTCTCACGAACGAAGGATAAGGAGCCCCTGGTACCCTGGAATTGCCTTGCTCGGCGACAAAGGGAAGGGACAATTTCCGATGAAAGGGAGGCTTGCGGAGCTCTGCACGCACCTGCTTACAACATCCAAAATCTCAATTACTAGGCTGTGGAAGCTCTCGGACGGGCCCAGCGATCCCAATGTGGTGGGAAAAGTGTTGGGACATTGCCGCAGCGGAGAAGATCACTGCCCTTCGTTTTGGCAATAGGACCAATTACTATAGCATTTGGTCCCCATACCTAGACTACGTGCAAAAATTCCCCGGGATAGCCAGACAGCCACCAGCCCTAAGCTGGCTGGAAAAATGTAACTAGACCCCGTCAGACCTAAGCGGCAGGAGCCCGACCCACAGCCAGCACTAGAGCTTGTTCCCCGTATCAGTAACCCAAGTCTGAAGCGGCCCCTCCTCAGGAACTCCCTGGAAACACCCCCCCCCCCCCCAGGCAAGTTTACCTCTGTCGAGGTTGTTTGAATTTAAGTTCATTTCTTTCTACCTATATGTTAACATGAATACTGAATGAAGCAAGTATTGTTGATAAATGCTAATAAAAAGTCTTGTTGAAAGAAAAAGTGAACAAGACAGATTGATCAAGATGAATCTTCAGGAAGAAAGCCAAAGGACAATAATATCCAGAAAAGGAGCATACACAAATTCAGAAGAACCATTCAAGTCCCAGAAGCCTTAGATAGCAGGACTATCTTTGGTCCAACCAGTGAAGTAAACTGATTGAAGAAGTTTCAAAACTGCCACACTGCCTCTCAAGATATCCTTTAAGGTACGAGCCAGTTTAGAGGGGAGACACTGTGTAAACAGGAATGCAAGGGAGGATGTGTTGGTAAATGGGCACAGCTCACTATTTCCCTTTCTTTTGCAGATGCCATACATCTTGCCCATCCCAGGGAAGCAAGGAGAAGCAGTTAAGGGACACCCCCTTACCTAATGTGATGAATCAACAGTGATTCCCCAGAAAACCTGGCCTGGGACTCTTCTTATGTGGCTAGGAAAAGGCAGACACTTTCTGATTCTGACCCTGAGGGTGGTGTTCTATGTGGGATCACACGAGGGGGGAAGCAGGTCACGAAGAATAGGAAACCCCTAATTCAATTTACCACAAACCTCCAATCTTCTGATGACTTATTGCAAAATTCGAGGAAGCGAGAAAAACAAACTTTGTTATTAGGGACTTCAAGTCTCATAATTCTCTCTAAGTACTGGGACAAAGAAGAGAAGAAGAGGGCTAAAGAGGAACAACACTGCAGGAGTGGTTAGACTATTAATGTAATTGACCTACACCTGAGGGAGACTGGGAAGCTTAAAAGGCCCCCTCAGGTACAGGCCAAGAGAGAGCAGGTCGGGCAGAAGGAGCAGGCAGAGCAGTTCATGCAGCTGATGCAGAAGATGGAGAAAGGAGGTGACACTGGGATCACTGTTCAGGAGAACACAGTAGCGGGTGCTGGCAGGGTCTGTGTCTCCAGAGGTCCAAAGTGCAGAGGCTGTGCAGCAGGAAGCGAAAGCAATGGAAGCTTTCCTTCCCAGGAGGCTGTCTCCAGTGGCTGGCGAGCACCTGGGAGCCTCAGGAGCGGAGGAAGCTCTGTTTTCGAGTGGCGTGAGTGGCAGAGAACTAGAAGCAGCTGTTTACCAGGTCACAAGGAACCACAGAAGTAGAACACCTGCGAGCGGCGAGAGGATCGGACATGCACGCCTTACCCGGTGAGTCCACTAGATTACAGTGACCCCTGAGCGCTCCTCGGCCACTCGCATGTTCAAGGCAGGCGTTTCACTACTAAGAAGCACTTGCATATGAGTGAAAGTGATATTTGAAGTATTTTTGATATGATATGCTATAATGTGATATTTTATTTATATTGCGCTCGTACACAAGTGTTTCAGAGCATGACTAAGCCAAGGGAGGGAAACCAGGGAGATAAAAAAAACAGCGATCTTACTAGGCCCAGTGACATTAAGACGCGCAAGTCAATGGAGAAGGGAAAAGGGGGAAAGTGCGTGAAAGGGGGAGAAGTGGAAAGTGCAGAACAGAGGAGGGAAAAGAATAAATAATAAATGAAATAAATAAATAAATACAGGCAATGAAGAGGTGGTAGTGCAGCCAGCAAGTGGCAAGTGCATGAATGGTCAGATAGGGTATATCTGCTAGGTGCAGAAGAAAGGTGGGGGACTTATGGGTACAGATATAGATCCCAGTGCAATGGGTGGCCCGGAGACAGTGCAGGAGGGAGGCAGGATGAGCAGGTACCTTGGCCCGAAGGACAGTGGGGGGGGGCAGGTGCACTGTGCCAAGAGAGAAAACAGGTCAGCAGGGGAAAAGAGGGGCAAAGGAAGAAGCGAAGAGGAAGATCTTGAGGTGCTTCCGGAACCGGAGATGGTTCTCCTCAAGCTCAACCTATCAGAAAGCAGCGAAAGTAGCATTTGTTAAAGCCAAATGACAGCAACATTAAGCGTGTGAGTTCGTGGAAAGACCAGCAGCTCAATGGGGTACTTTTGTTAAAAGCTAGCGAAGTGGGACTACTGAAAGGCCAAAGGTTGTGCAGCTTGTTAACCATCATTTGAGAAGCATATAATCACTGCTGGTATAAACACACATTGCCAAAGCCAATGAAGAAACAGAATAAGACCCTATTCTTGTCAGTATTTGATTACTTGTCCAGTGGTGAAACGAGAGTGGCAAAAATGCTGCCTTTCTGGAAAAGGTTATTCAGAATGAGAGGAGCATAATTTGCAGAGGAGTATTGAAGAGCACCAATGTGAATGTTGTTTTCCCAAAATGTTTAATACTGCAAAATACTGAACATTGTGAAGCTGTTGCAGAGCTATTATAAGGTGTTCTCTACCATAGAAGCATTTACTATTCATGAAAATCTGTCCGGGCAAGGAAGTATACCCGGATAGCCAACCCTTGAAGTAGTAGGCCTGGCATGGGAGTAAACCAGGTGCGATTAAGGTAGTAAGCCTGGCATGGTAGTAAACCAGGTAGAAGTTGATGACGTTCTGTGATGTGGTCCTGACAAAGACAATGTATGCTGTTTGTGGTGCTGAAGAAAGAACTGTGAAAAACTGTTGTAGTGAAGTTGCATTCAAAGCAGAATACTCAGTTGTGGCAAATCACCCCGACAAAGACAATTGTTGTTGCTTTTGGTGAAGTACGAAACTATCCTGCATGTGAAGAGGATAATTCTGAAGTTTGTTCTTGCACAAGAAAGAGAAATTATCTTTTGTTTTCTTTGTTGAATCCCCAGAGTGCTGGAAACTTTCTGTTGGCAAAACCTATATTGGAATGTTGTTGTAAACCAGGATTTCTTCAATTCTTTTTGGAACTGTAGAGCAGAACCCCGCATGAATCCGGGGAAGGGGAATTCACCAGAATAATAAGTAAAGACTATTGTTATATTACTAATGCAACAGTGATATATATATCTTCTTGTTACCTTTTGAACTGCCATATATTACCTTATTGATTTATTGTATGTCTGAGCGTGTGGGACAGATATCCTTGGTTAGATTCACATCAGGGTAGGGATAAAGAGAAGTTTGCCCGACCTTTTTATTTAATAAAATGGCATTTGTTGAGAAACCTTCACAAAAGTGTACCCCTCACATTTCTGACCCCTCACACTAACTTCCCCATTCCCTTCATTGGGCCTCCCAAGATTATGGGCCTCATTCCGAGTTTGGAGGTAGCCAAAACAGGGTCCGGCAACGGACTAATTGAATTGGGACTTACCGGAACATTCCGACCTGTTCGGACCCGGTAAGTCCCCATTCAACCAACCATTCCCCATTCCCATTTGAGCCCCTATAGGGCTCAATGGGAATGGGGAAGGTGCTAATTATGGGCCCGCAAATAGCAGGCCCATTATTAGCGCCCTAGTCCCTTAGCGGGACCCGTAAAGGACATGTGGTCAGACCACACGTTCTTTGCGGCTCCCGCTAAGGGACCTCGGAATTGGGCGGTAAGGGTTTAACGGCACCGGTCTCCTTACGTGGTGGGCTCACAGCGTTCCCACAGAATATCACAGGTAAGAGTGTGACAGAACCCCAAGCCCAAAAATGTATTCTACCTGAATGCCATGTCCACCATTTCACTCGCAGACCTAGCATCTTTGATTCAGAGCATGAGTGCAGAGTAACAAGCGAGTCAAGCTGAAACTGCAGTGTTAGCACAGCTGGTGAATGCGCTTCAAGCGCAAGCTGCTCCTTTATCAAGATTAGAGACAATACCCAGCCACGCAGGCCATGGACACAGGATCTCCAATGTGCAGGGGGATAGGGGTTTCACACCGCCACCTGTCCCCTTAGTGCCTCAGAACGCGTTTTGGGGTATCCCCAAAAGTTCCCAGTTTTTATCAACCAGTGCTGGCTGCATTTCATGTGCAGAGTTGCCGCTTTACTGACAGACAGCATGAAAGCAGCCCTTTTGTTTGTGGTGTCATGCAGCAGATTGGTCAATAGCCCTGGTGACTCCAGATGACCCAATACTACATGATTTTCGGGCCTTTCAAAGAGAGTTGAAAAAACTATTTGCCAGAAAGGATGTGAGGGGTCAGAAATGTGAGGCAGACAAATTTAGATGATTGTTCCAAAAATGCCATTTTATTAAAGTAAGAATTTCAATAAATGCCTCACTATCCCTACCCTAACGAGGATTTCACTGCCTATCATAAGCTTAAGAAAACACTCTTATAAAGGATATCAGGCCCTCAAACTTAGACACAAACTAAACAAGAAAACATATGGTAATTCTCAGTCATTGATTGTAAACTGAGCGAACAGTGTTTCAATTGGACTGGTCCTGACTAGTCCTGAAGTTTCAGAACACTTTTACAGTTCAACACTTCAACAACACTTAACAGCTTAAACAACTTTCCACCACTTTGCAGTAAAGACAAGTTCCACACCAGTGCCCTTTAAATCTGTGAAACAAGCAATGTCTCTTTCTCTTATGAACATCAGTTTCCCATAAGGCGACATTTCAACCACTTTTGTATTTCTGTCAAGTCACAAATCAAGTACTTTCAGTTTAACCTCTATTAGCTTTGGCAATGTGAGTTCGTGGCTAATTGCTGTTTCTCTTACACCATAGTCGCTCAGCTACAAGCTATCCCTTTAAGGATATTTTATCATCCCCTTCTCTTGTGGTCGCAATAGCTATTCTCAAACAAACCTTTACTTTTTTTTCTTGGCTCAAAACGGTTTACAATATAGGAAACCTTTAGCCACCAGTTTCACCATATAACATTTAAACTAATAAAATTTGACATTTAACCAGAATCATAAATGCATTCTTTTTATTTTTTTATTTTTTTGGTTTAATTGATTTAACAATTTTTACAAAAAGAAGAATTAGTAAAATCGATCCATCCAAAAAGCCCTCAAATCCATCAAAATAGAAGAATTAAAGCGTCAAAATAATCCCTCAATCAAGTCTGTACCCCACCCGGAGTTCTCTTGTGTGAAGCACCTTGACTAGCCCAAAAGGTTTATTAGTTCATACGGTATTCAGAGGCTGGTACATCAATTGGGGCCGGATGGTCCCTGAGGGCTTATGGGGCAAAACTCCCTAGATGTATCGGGCCTTACATCTCTGGCCCTCCAGCTTTCATCTTGTGTTTTGATCCAGGTCAATATTTTTAAAAAAGGAAGTCATCCCAATCACACAGCGCGTGCCATCACCATTTGACAGCACCCTCCACCATTCATCTTCAGTTGATATTGTGAATTTCTGCAGAACTACAGTTCTAATTTGCTGAGTCCCTTCACAACTCAGTAGTAGGTGCCTGCTTGTTTCCACTTTGTCTCCCTTATTACAAAATCTACACTTGTCCGTTGAAGATTCTTTTCTTATGAAGAGTGTTTCATTTGTTTTGAGCTGATTTAGTCAGAATGTCAGAAAGAACCTGCTGCAAGTTTTGTCCGGGAATTTTTCAAGGTAGCTTCTGGTATCGTTTAATTTCTTAGATGTTGTTGGAAATTGTTTAGTCAAGCTGTATTTGGTGGCAATATCACCCGTGGATATATGTCTGGGTTTGTTAGAAGCTGTTCTACCGAGGCTTCAATCTCGTTTAATAGACTGGTTCTTCCACTCTGTCAGTGCTTGAATGTTGTCGCCCTCCATTTCTTTTCCGATCAAATACAGAGCTTTTGGTTTATTGTCTGTTAAGGTTTTGCGGTACATCATCAGCGTATTTCTCTCTTTGATGGCTTTAAGTGAGGAAAGGCACAGTTTGCGTCTGATTAATGGCATAGGGGTGGTCTTTGAGAGTCCGAGGACTCGCCTCCAGAAGTAGCTCTCCAATTTAATCCAAAGGTTATCCGGGAGGAAGAGCATAGCTTCTGTCCCGTACAGTATTGCTGGAACCACCACAGATTTATAAAAGGTGATTACTGCCATGAGCGAGAACCTACCGTACATTTTGTCGATTATTTGCGCTTGTGTAGTTAAAGCTTTGAGTTTTATCCAGAACACGTCTTGCATTGGTCTTTCAGTGCTGTTGTTACTCAGGATACTCCCAAGTATTTAAAGACATTAACTTTTTCAAGTTTCTGGCCCTCCACTAACCAGTTCAGTGTTTGATTCGTTCTTACAGAGCTTTCCCATGTCATCAGCTTTGTTTTGGCTATGTTCATTTCAAGGTTCTTGTTCTTCAAGCAAACTGCCAGATTTGACAGTTGCCTCTGTAGTCCGACTGCCGTTAGGTCCAACAAAATAATGTCATCTGCGTAGAGAAGACATCTATTGGTTCTCCTCCGATCTTCGGTGGGAAACATTTCACTTTGGCCTCCGTATCTGAATAGTCTGCAATATACGAATTATACAGTGCAGGAGCTCGGGGAAAGCCCTGCTTTACGCCTCTTGTTGTTTTAATTTCTTCTGAGAGAAGGCGCGCTTGCCCAAGACGAACCTTCATTGATGTATTTTGTAACCTGTGAACAATATGATGTAAAGTTTTATGTTGAAATATGAATTTAAATGATAATTGAAATGTAAATATTATATTGTTATTTTTTGTAATTGATTTTGTAAAGGTTCTACAAAGTGATTTTTCTTTGTAATTGAACTAAATACAAATATAATTTTTTATTTGATATAAGGCTTTGATTGGATCTAGTATTAAAGCGGGGCAGTTTATGCGTTCCAGCTTTTTCCATAGTAAGTGTCTATTGACATGGTCGAAAGCCTGGACCAGGTCAATAAACGCCATGTGCACTGGTTGCCTAGACTGTATGACCCTTGCTTTTATTACACTCAACGTTAGTATGTTTGCGGTAGTGCCTGCGTTCTCAACAAAGTCCGTTTGAAAGGGGTCAGTCCTGTTTTCTTGTTTCAGCCAGGTTTGGAAGGCGTTCAATGCGAAGCTCCCAAAGATTTTCCCAACGACATCCAAATGCGAGATGGGATGGTAGTGAGCCGGGTCCTCTCTATCCCTCGCTTAAAAATTGGGACCACAACCGCCATTCGCCACGATTCCGGGATGATATGTTCCTGGTTCTCAGTTCTTAAATACTGTGCTCATAAATGTTGACCATAGTTCTGGATTTAGTTTTAGGTCACTGTTGGCAATCCCATCAGGGCTGGGCGCCCTTGAGTTATTCAGTTTTTTTATTTTTAACAGGATCTCTTCTTCACTATCAGGGATATTCCAGGGGTTCGTCTCGCTTTTTTGCTCGTTTCTACACGTATTCCCACAGCTTGCGTTGTAGACTGGACCGTACAATTTCGTGAAGTGTGACATCCACCTAGTTTCGCTTACGCTATTGTGGAGTATGTTCTTTATTGTGGGTCTTGCTCCGTTTATAAGGGACCAGAAGTCTTTAGATTTTCGTCCACAGAGAGTTTTCAACATTTTTTCGGAGTCCATTTGGTAGAGGTGGGCTCTTTTTTGTCGTATCCAGGCCTTACATTTCTTTTGGGCTGTGATCCATCTCCTCTTGTTCTCTAGTGTACCAGAAGCTGTTGCCAGCCTTTTTATTTTGCTCAGGATTCTTCGTTTTGCAACTATTTCCTGGTTATAGGCATGTTGGTGTTCAGATGGTAGGGTTTTGTTCTTCCCCTTTATCGTAAAATTCTGTAGCCGAGATGGATAGTTCAAGGTGTTGTTTTTCAGTTCCTCCCCCACTAGTTCTTTTCTTGCACATTACAATATAGTTCTTCATCAGTTGTGTGATGGAATTCTCGTTAAGCTTGAGGCGATTGCCCCTCGTGTTCACCTCAAGTTCATGGTGGTAACAATGCATTGGTTTTTGGTTGTTAATCCACCAGGCATGTAGTAGGTTGTGGTCGCTGTGATAAGTTTTCTCTACTAAAAATGTGGTCATCAGCCCCAAGAGTTCCTTTGACACATACATATGGTCAATTGTGCCAGTTTGGTCGCCCCTTTGCCAAGTCGGTGTATCCACGTTTGCTTTTGTTCTAAGTCAATGTAAATTGTGAAAGTCTCTTGCCACAAAAGTTTTTTCTAGGCTCCTTCCTCTCTTCAATATTGGCACTGAGTTGTTTAAATGTGGTCTTTGGTTTGCCCTCCCAGGGCAGATGGCGTTAAAATCTCAGGTTACTATTGTATAGTTGTGCCAATGATTTTTACTTGCTTTGTTTAAGAAGTTGTTCAAGGATTCTAGATAGACGTCGTTGGTGATGACTTCGGGGTTCCAGTAGGTATTCATCAAAAGGATCTTTTCTTCGATTTCCCCAGTAACCGGTGGCTTTGTGTGCTTCCAAGTAGTATAAAGACTTGGAATAGATGTGATGTTTGCAGCTGTTCCACCACCTCCAGGCCGCTACCAGAACGGATTGCTGTTAATAAGCCGGCTGATGGTCTCCCAGTCAATCCTTTTTTTGCCCGGGTGCTGAAAGTCGTGTATCCATCCAGCTCAGGTTTCTTTAGTAACCAAGTCTCCTGAAGACATATTATATCCCATCAGCCTAAATTGACCTCACTCTTGGTCATTAAATGGCCAAACCCTCTGGTGTTCCATGAGGCCATGTCCATCGATTTTTTTAGAGTTATCTTTGGTCCAGAAAATGTTAATCTTGAGGTGATCCAAGAGATTGTTCCTTCTTATCTGATTGCTAATTTATTTTTCTTAGATGTGGAGCAGAAGATTTCCATGTCGACTTACCATGTGAGCTTTTTGTATTATTCCTTTGCCTGGACAATACCTCGTTCTTCTCTTTGTCTGCTCGCGCCCTTCAGTCCTGACTGGAGTTCCTGTTTTTATAATGAACCTCTGGTTGTCGATCTTCGTTTCTTTTCGTCCACAGATTTTCTTCCTCTGATGGAATAGGTTTTCTCGCTGCTCTGAGTTTATCTATTATGTGATGGGGCCGATGGTTTTGGTTTGGTTCCTGCTCTTCCTTGGCCCTATTTCTTGTTGACTTATCGTTTGATTTATCAAACCTTGATCTTTCTTTCCATTCCGTTTTTGAATTTCTTCCGTGGATGGTTGATGCTTTCGTTGTTCTCCCTGAATCTTTGGGATTGCATTGCTCATTGTCTTGCACCGACTCTATCGGTTGATCAATTTTTGTCATGACGTATCCCAGGATTATTAGGTGTTCTGCTCCCTTCAAAAGTAGTTCTCTGATGACTTTAGATCTAATATGAAGGTAGGACCTGTCCTTCCTTCCCATTTCACATGGTTCTACTATCCATAAGTCATGACTCTGGATTTCACATAGTCTTGGTACTTGTTCAAATAGGTTTATGATAGTTCTCCTGTTCAGAGTTAGATCATCATTTCCCCAATGTTTTCGTTCCTGTTGAAAGATACATGTGTTTTTTATTTTTAGAGCTGCCCTCTTCCATTGTTCTGACTTCTTTGGTGAGGGTTTTGTCAACTTGTCTTTTAATAATCTCTGACATCTCCGTGGAGATTCTCTCGTTGGGCCGTTTCTGGATTTGTTTTCCAGAGCAGCTGGAGTCGTGGGCGGCGGATGTTTTTGCGGTTTCCTCTGTGATCCTTTCTTCCCCCAATCATGATTGCCCCTCGTTTCATTTCCTCTGTCTTCACCCCTTTGATCTGAGTTTACCTTCGGATCTGCTTGCTTCACTTGCTCCTGTTGTTGTTTAACCTGCTCCTGATCCCTGATGCAAATCCTTTTCCTCATCTCCGACCCTTGATCAGTACGATTTAAAGTCACTACTTTCCTTTTATATCTAGGGGTCGAATTTGATTCCAAATCCGCCTCGTCTACTGTGTATGTACTCCACTCTGTTGTGCCATGTGATGAGCTTATTGTATCATCCGCTAGTTGACTGGAACAGCTAGTTAATTTTTGTTGCGTTGGAGTCTTGTATGTTTCTTTTACCTCTTTTTTCTTTGTTTGTCTTCTTGCATTCTGTGACGGTCTTCCTACTGGTAGTAGTAAGAGATTTCTCTATCACAGACTGAATATACTGAATGTGGAAACACTTGGATTTCCTGCGTCTTTTTAAAAAAAGAAATTCTCAGACGGGTCTTTCAAAATGTTAAGTGGTCCCTCCTTTAACAGGACCTGCTGCTCGTCTCTTAGAGTTTGTGTGTAGTTTTCCACTGTGCGTTTCTTGTTCTGTGTACCTTGGTTTATTAAGAGTATCTCATTTGTCTTTGTTACATTTGATTCTTTGACTAATATGTAGCCTTCCATGTAGGTTAATTTTGTGTGCATCAGAGCTATCAGCGATGTCTGATCCCTCACTGTATCGTGCAGGGTCTCGTAGAGTTTGCTGAAAGGTGCTAGGGCTATAGTTATGGTAGACATTATAGACATTAAGTCTATTTTTTTGTGTGGCGATTCTGTTTGCCCCTCAGACATTACTTTGCTTAGTCTTCTATTTGATCTTGGTGTAGTAGGCTTAGTTGGCCCTTTCCTCCCAAACTTCGTGTTGCTTTCATTCCATTTTGATGGGGTTTGCTCTTAATTTTCATCATTGGATGATCTTACGTCCGTTTGTGTTCCTGTTGACATCCCCTTTATTTGCGGTGGTCGCTCCAGGTTAGGCCATGTAGTTTGGGTACCTTTTGGGGAAGTATGATTCCCAGGGGTCTTTTCATTCCTCACTGCGTTGTCCTCGAGTCTTGTTTCTGCTCTTGGATCTACTTCCATCACTTTGGGTTTTAAATTCCCATTGTGTAAGCTTGTATTTTGCGATTTAGAAGACTTCTCACTCTGCTTCTCTAATTGTAGAGAGCAATTTTCTCCATGCACAATCGGTGATAATTGCTCCCCGAGTACTGCCTTTGATTGATTCCTGGAATTGTTAATATGCCATCTGATTGGTGTTGAGGTGGATTTCTTTATTGGGCTAGGCTGTGTCTGCTGTGCTGGCGTATTTTTCCCACTACCTTTAGCTAAATCTGAAGTCCACTCACCTGAGTGTAGGACACTGTCTAAGAACTCTGTATCTTAAATTTCTTCTAGTTCCTGGCGTTTATGTGAATCCCTTAAAGTAAAGAATTTGTACCTGGATTTTCCCATCATCAAGTTAGTCAGTACGGTTTTATGCATTATTGTGCTTAAAGGAATGGTTCGGTCAAAAATGTGTATTGCCCCTACGGGTCGGCCATGTGTTTTTAAGCCTAAGTCGCTCAATTTTAGAAAAATTTCCTATGGACCTTACCCGAGTTTTTGTCCATTAAACGCACGCGAAAACAGGCATCAGGGAGCCACCATTTTGTGATAATCCTATCATTTCCCACATCGCCCTGGCTGACCTGCTTTTGCGGCACTAAATCATATCCCCCGCCCCTGAGCCTGTCATCAGCAGACGCGTACCGCCATTTCACAACGCCAAAGCACGTCTTGTGTCAACATTCGCTGCGCTTCAGCTAATGACGTGTCGCCATGGAAATGGCAGGACGCCTCTTTCCTCAATAAGTATTAACAGACCGTTTCACAACACGCAGCAGCAGATTTTCGATTCCATTCCTCTCTCTGTGTTACTTTGAGTATTCTGTGACTCGTTTCTTTGCTCTGGTCAGCTACCTTCGTTGCTTGTAGCCCGTGTGAACAGATCCCAGTACCACAGCTATAAATTATTTTAGTTTGTTTAACACACAATGGATACAATAATGCCCTACATGCACGAGCCCTAGTATACCGAGGGGGAACTACTGGAAAGGGAAACACGCGAAAACGATGGGTCTTCGGACGGCAGTTAGGAGGACGATTCAACAGCTGAAGAGCCTGGACCTAGTCGCATGGACGGTGTTTCCACCTGGTGCACATGTAATCGGTGCAAGCTAATGCCAACCGAGGACGAGAACTGCTGCTGCTGTGAAAACCCAGGATGCGTGGCCAACATTTCGGAAGGCGAGCTACGACCGCATTGCATCACCGAGCTGCCAGACTTCAGGGCAGCCTGCCTCACACAGTCCGTGTTGGGGATAATGATGGTGCTTATGCACAAACTTCGCGCAACTGTTCGTCCTCATAATCCGAGTAACGAGTAAGTATACTCTGCTTGTCATACCACTCCTATTTCATGGTCTTCTACTATATCCAAAATTACATATACATATCATTGTAATGCATGAAAGTCGTTCAATAGTGTGCAGTGTCTAGATAGCATTGGTCCGAGCAGAATGCCATTAGTTACAAGAATTGTCATTGACAACAAACGTTTATTAAACTTATCTTGGTCATTTAAAAACAGTTTGTTTCATTCCTTTTCACAGGTGGTACAGGCTGGTGGCCTATCGTTCCTTTACATGGTGGCTTCATGGGAGGCTTGGACACCGCATTCGAAGAGTAATACCCGCCTGTGCCGTTCGTGCCATAAGAGAAATGTTCCCGAGTGACAGCAGTCAGTACAGGGGATTTTCTCTCACTGTGCCGCAACCTGACCTGTACAATGTGTAAAGTCTTGTATTTTTGTGTCATCAAAATAAGATACAAAATAAAACACCACATATATTTTAGCAACAGTTGTTTCGATTTTTTAAATGAATCAAGTGTCTCTCCATTCAAGGATGGACGTCAGACATCTGTGCTCCGAATGGGTGAAGGTCAGGTTGCTGTGAAGCAGGGTGGTCACTATCTAAGCTAACATAATATATTCTCAATAATGCATGCAGGTATTGAGGACACGTTTGTGTAGATGAACGAGCTATGTGCTTAGTTCAGGCTGGTTCACATGCAGGACAGTGATCGAAGAGGAAGAGTGATGTGTTACATTTACTAGCTGTTGCAAATACCTCTGGAGTTTTCCAATCAGAGTGAGAACGAGGGTGGGGGCCATGTGCTGAGCGCCGTGAGGCCTGGTCACCAAGATGGATTGGAAAGGGGGTAGTAAAATGGATGCCCCGTGTCCTGCTCAGTGGTCCCATCTACGCGAATGTCAACCAAAGTTAACATCACATAAGAGCAAGGGGCGAACCCACTACTGGAGGCACTTGGTTTCTACTGAGAAGTAAAGGAGGAGAGGGGCCTGATGGCCCCTCGCTCCCACACACTTGCCTGCATGCCCACCGGCCCATCCATCCCACCCCCTCTATCAAAGGCGGTCGGTTCCAACCCGGGGATGAGCGCTGGCATGGGGGGCTGTCAGGGGCGCAAACGGCCATGGTGCCAAACAGCATGTAAACTTCAAAAGGTATCCCAGGCCCAGGGGCCATCGCTCACATGGCCTCCTCAGACCCCGTGTCTCCAGGCAGGGCTCCCCTTGAAGCAGGCCGCCCCCCTGCAATCCACATAAGTGTGTCTCCATTCAGCAGTCTTCCTGTGCCTTGCCTGCATGCCCACCGGCCCATCCATCCATCCACCCCCCATCAAAGGCAGTTCGCACCCGGGGATGACCGCTGCCATTGGGGGCTGTCAGGGGCGCAAACGGCCAAGGTGCCAAACACCATGTACACTTCAAAAGGTATCCCACGCCCTGGGGCCATCGCTCACATGGCCTCCTCAGACCCCGTGTCTCCAGGCAGTGCTCCCATTGAAGCAAGCCGCCCCTCTGCAATCCACATAAGTGTGTCTCCATTCAGCAGTCTTCCTGTGCCTTGTCTGCACGCCCACCGGCCCATCCATCCATCCACCCCCCATCAAAGGCAGTTCGCACCCGGGGATGACCACTGCCATTGGGGGCTGTCAGGGGCGCAAACGGCCAAGGTGCCAAATACCATGTACACTTCAAAAGGTATCCCACGCCCAGGGGCCATCGCTCACATGGCCTCCTCAGACCCTGTGTCTCCAGGCAGTGCTCCCCTTGAAGCAGGCCGCCCCCCTGCAATCCACATAAGTGTGTCTCCATTCAGCAGTCTTCCTGTGCCTTGTCTGCACGCCCACCGGCCCATCCATCCATCCACCCCCCATCAAAGGCAGTACGCACCCAGGGATGACCGCTGCCATTGGGGGCTGTCAGGGGCGCAAACGGCCAAGGTGCCAAACACCATGTACACTTCAAAAGGCATCCCATGCCCAGGGGCCATCGCTCACATGGCCTCCTCAGACCCCGTGTCTCCAGGCAGGTCCCGCCACACTCACGCTGGCCGGCCCACGGCAAACCACATAATACCACGACATACACACGTCATTCATTCACAAACACACCCCTGTTTCTAATACTTTATAAACCACTTGATATGTCTCATGAGAACATCTTTGTGCTTTGCAAGTCAACTCCTGAACGTGCTACCTGAGAACCACTAAGATCTATGCTAATCTGCTCATCGTCGTGCTATCCATGAACTTCTGTGACCGCTTCGAGCAAACTCGTCAGTGTGCTACCTGTGGCCATCTACCTGTTCTCCTGTAACATACTGCTCGGCTTGCTGAATCCAACTGTTTGTTGGTCAAGGTAAGGCCATGTATCCTAGCCATATTTCGTTGATTTTTAAATTTCTATCTATTTGCAAGTTGAGTACTCAATAGTGCTATGTTCATTGCTCTCATTGCTATTGACTTGAGTTTCAATTGTTATGCTATCAATAGATCTATTTATTTTCATCTGTGTCAATTGTCATCGAATTGCATCCTTCGGGGGTCCAGTCTATAATGTAAGCGTGTTTCCTTCTCGTGCAAGAAAGAACATCCTAAGGGACGAGTCACATGTTCAGAGTTTAGTCACATCATTTATAAATTTCTGCAACTTATGCAAATACTAAGCCGCACATGATGAACTGGTATAGTTCCGGCGACCAAAACAAACCTTGCATTGAACATTGTATGGTTCATTTACTTTTGTATCACATTTTTATTCATCAAGATTGTATAATAAGGTCGATATTTACTTTTCAGAATTTTCACCAATGCCTGCCTGTTCTATTAGCGGTTGCCCTTCGAAGACCCATGCTAAATCTGAAGGCACTACAATGCATGTATTCCCGAAAATTGTTGATCGAATAAGAGAATGGGTCAGACATTGCGGATATCCACTGGTTGAGCTGGAAAGTAGAGTCCAACAAGTCTTAGAGGACAAGAGGGGTGATCGATACCGCATCTGCAGCCGGCACTTTTCCTCGAACATGTACGCCACATCTTGGGTAACAAAGAAGAATAAACGGCGAACGACACAAAAATTGCTCGCAATTGCTATTCCCACTCTATTCGTCCACATTCCGCCACTGGTGATTCAAGTGTCCAGATTTAGCTTTAGGCCTTGCGGTAGTGTGTAGGTAGCCGAATGGATTAATTGATATTTTAGGTGTTGTGTCCCTTGTAATACTTTCGATATTGATATGAGTGTATAGCTTTTTGAATAATGACATTTATCAATATATTCTTTTTCGATTTCATAACCCACAAACTTAATCTATATATGGGCACAGGGAACTGTGCTGTATTGCGCATTTTCAATAGCATTACTTTCAAGTATTCTGTCTCCTTACATGGCAATTTTTAATATTGGCATTTCTTTATCAAACAATAATTTACCTTTACTACTGCTTGACTATCCCTTGAATCTGAAGCAAGAACATTCAACATCCGTGACGTGCTCGCAGTTATCAACCACTTCTAGCGCGTATCAGGTAATCTTACTTGGCTATTCCGCTACAGACTTGTTTTATGCATGTCAAGTAATATGTATCGTGTGATTATTTTACCGAATGTTTGGTAAGTGCTTTCCAATTGATATACACCTTAGTTGTCGTCCCCTGGTGTTTGTTTTCAGTTATAATTAGTGTTATCCATACTAATGCAAGTATTGTCTTTCAGGGAGATGCTGAAGCGTCCACCACATTGACAACATCCATAGATATTCTTCAGAAGCTCCATCGACCGTGATCATCAGGACTGGAACACTTGTCGTTTGATTGTTCTACACCATGTTTCATTCGTGGTTAGCCATTGATATGTACCTGTGCGGTCGTCCCCTAGTGTGTGTTGTGTTTTCAATATTGTAATCGTTACTAATGCAAGTACTATGTTTCAGGCAGTAGATGGAGCGTCAACCCCTGCACTTCATGCGGAGCCTGACATTCAAGTAATTCCAGGGGAAGTGGAAGCGGGACCTTACGTATACGAATCGGCGCAACAGCTTTTGGAAGTGCGCACTACATTTACAACATCCCTAGATATTCTTCAGCAGCACAAGGTATGGATACTGACAGCTCCATCGAGCCTGATCATATGACGTGATTCCATTTGCTATACTTTCTTCCTTATTAACGCAAGTACTGTGTTTCAGGGAGACGACGGAGCTTCCACTACAATCACAACATCCCATTTAGATGATTCAGATGTAAATAAATCGGAGAAATAAGTCGATGAAATGTGATCATATTTAGATATTTCTTGATTCTTTTAGACAATGCATCATTTGTGGTTATCTCTATATATGTACCTGTGCCGTCGACCCCAAGTGTGTGTTATGTTTACAATATTGAAAACCATACTAATGCAAGTACTGTGTTTCAGGGAGTTGCTGATGCCTCCTCTCCAATACAATCATTCATGGAAGTCCATTCGGAGCCAGAGCTATGGATACTGACAGTTCCATCGAACTGGATCATCAGAACTGGAATACTTGTCGTTTGATTGTTCTACACAATGTTTAATTCGCGTTTAGCTATTGAGATGTACCTGTGTGTTCGGCCTCACGTGTGTTTTATGTTTTCAATATTGTGCTACATAGTAATGAAAGTACTATGTTTCAGGGAGTCGATGGAGCGTCATTCCGTGTTGTCTATGCGGATCCAGAAAATATATTTTTTGCATCGCCAGAGGAAGAGAAGACATGCGGAAACGAATCGGAGCAACAACGTGCAGATCTTGAAGTTCGAGTCAAGAAAGTTGCAAAGAAAAGAAACAAAAATAAGGTTAGTTACAAACAGTTCATAACTTTAGAATTTTTTTTTGTGCTGAGGACTATTTTATGTTTTTTCCAGTCAATTGTACTATACTTTATCTTGTGTTTAAACTGATCATCCCTTTTGGGTGTCCGAACTATACATACACAGACAGTGAAGCAAATGAGAGATGTTGCTTGCCAAACCATTTACACTATGGAGGAACTATTAATTCAGATGCGGCGTGTTGAGACTCGGGATGCTCATGTCCAATGGCCAGACCATGAAATGAATGTGTCCGGAGAATCCAGCAAAGTTGTATTGGACCATTGCTACAGTTTGACCGCACCACCACAACAACATGATACTGGATGTATTGAAGATAGCTCTGAAGTAGTCGCAGTTCAATTCACACAATCTACATCCGCCAAAAGATTGCCACCAAAAAAGCTGTCGACATTGTTGTGTTCTCCCATCAATGTTGAAGTAGCAGATGTTGAAATGACAGAGAATGAACCAGCAGCAGCATTCACTGACGCATCAGAACTTGATAGCAGCGATATTTCTTTCAAATGTGGTGATATGTCCTCAACGTCACAGGCCAAAACAACTTTGACGCAGGATGACAGTCTAATGAAAGAGGGCAAATACATAGTATTAGACAGTTGTTTGATGGATATTATAAGTATGCTGAAATGTGGGCATTCCGTCAGAGGGAAAGTATGTGGGAAGTCATTGATTCATGTGACTCGTCAAAAACAAGGCAGTTATGTCACAATACATACCTGTAGATTACATCATGCGTTCTCATGGTCTGCACAACCGATGCTGGGGAAACTGCCAGCAGGCAATCTACTGTGTGCAGCTGCATCACTTTTTAGTGGCTCCAGTTATAGAAAGTTAGAGTCTTTCTTTGAGTTTGTGGGACTCCATTTCATTTCAAAAACGCAGTACTACAAATACCAACATGATTATCTGTTTCCGGCCATTAGTGATACTTGGAGAATTGAACAATTGTCTCTAGCAAGTACATTCAAAGGCAAACGATTCAGGCTAGCCGGCGATGGACAGTGCGACAGCCCTGGATTGTCTGCCAAGTACTGCACCTACCACTTTCAGGACATGGATAGTAAGAAGATTGTGAATTCGGTGGTTGCAACACAATGTACATCCTCAGTGGCCATGGAGAAACTAGGCTTTATAAAATCAGTGGAATATCTACAATAGATGGGAATGCACATCGACCTCATAGCCACGGACAGACACGTTTCAATTGCCAAGGCAATGAGAGAGCAGTTCCCACATATTAAACATCAATTTGACGTATGGCATCTTGCTAAATCAATCAATAAGAAAATCTCGGCTGCAGGGAAAAAAAAAGGTTTGGAAAGTATTTCAGAGTGGTCCCAGTCTATCAGCAACCATCTTTGGTGGAGCTCCAAAACTTGTGAAGGGTCAGTGGAAATACTACTTGAAAAATGGCGGTCACTGATGCACCACTGTACCAACGTGCACCGCTAGTCAGAAAACCTACATTTCCACCAATGTGAACATGGCCCTTTGTCCCCAGTGGAGGCACGGAAGAAGAAGTGGTTGAATCCATCTTCACCGACACACAAAGCCATTGAGAATATTGTTTTTGATAAAACTCTATCAAGAGATTTGAGGGGATTGACAGAATTCTGTCACACAGGAGGTTTGGAGGTGTTCTACAATATGTGCCTAAAGTACAGGCCAAAGCGCTTGCATTTCAGCATACAGGGCATGAGACATAGGACTCTACTTGCCGTCTTGGCCCATAACAAGAATCTCGGCTGTGAACAATCTAGGACTACGGGTAATGTAAGGATGCCTCGCTACACTAAGGCCTTTTCAAAAAGAAGTAAGCAATGGGTAATCAAACCAGTCTATGAGGAAATGGAGTTCAACTTTGTCAAAAGCCTTATTGTTGCTGTATTAGAGAAGCACAGATATGGAATTTTGAACGTTTCTGTGCAGAGCACTGATCCATTGCCACCCAACATTGCCACTGTGCCATGTCCACCCAAAGGAGAGCTGGTTGTGAAGTACAAATCCCGGTTTAAATAATTGTAATACGATTGTCTTTTTGTAAATAAATGTTATTGCACAGTGTGCATACAAAGTACGCTAACCCTAACCCCTACCTTCACCATCCATGGTGACGAACAACCTGGGTGTCATCTTTGAATTCTCTCTCTATTCACCTCATATTGCTGACCTTGTCTATATGTGTAAGTATATATTTTTATTGATGTAACTAATTTTCGCAATCTCATGTAAATCCTTTTGCCCTGGGGTGTATGTAGTGGGTTCTTAGGGGGGCGGAGCACTCGCTTCTCCGGAGATGCTATCTTTTTCACAGTCGCCCCGGGGTTCAGCCTCAATACTGCAGGACCGTGCTCCCCTGTGTTGATCTTTCCTTCTGCGACTTGCAGTGACTCCAGGGCAATTAGTGCCGGAGCAATCTCCGACTCCGTCTCTCCTCCGTCAGAGGAAGCGCTCGGGCCCCGCCCACCTCTATCCGCAGGTGCCTGCAGGTGCCCGCAGGGTTAGTCCAGCCACGACCACCACGTCTGCCAGCTCTACCCTCGACAGACGTGTCTCAGGAGGCGACGGGCCGCCATTTGCGGTAAGTTCGTTTTCCATTTTTTCTTTATCTTTGCTCTGAAGCCCCTTAAGGTTGCTTCAGTGTCAATGTGGATCAGTGTATCAGTCTATAGCAGTCTATGGCAATCTATGGGCACTATATTAGGGCAGGCTGTAGCACTGAATAGTGCTGAGTGAGGCTGTTTCCAAGTGACCCACGAGCCGCAACGTCAGCCCCACTCTGTTGTCGCACTCCGCGGCCGCCTATGGTTTCTTATAGCCACTCCCGACCGCTCCCTACACCAACTAGGGCTGGAGCTGTGAACTCAAAGACGCTGAGCCAGGGCTGGGCAGGGGGGCGGACAAAGTCTTGTAGGGATCCAGTGAGACAGAGCAGAAAAAGAGCGGAAAATACCTCACTCACCTCCGGTGCCGCCTCTAACCTTGCAGAGGTTCAGAGATGGTTTCTGAGAGCCACTCTAAGGGGCCGCCACTCTAAGGGTGCACCAGGCTACTTCCCCCGAGGAGGTTGGGTCTCACCTCACCTCTCGCATCTCACCTCCACAGCACCACTGCTGTCACTGCTGTTACCGACCTCTGGGTGAAATTTAGGAAATTCGGTGTAGTTCTGAGGCGGCACCCACTAATCCGCTATTCCGCCAGCCACCTCCGTTCACCTCGCTTCGGTCCTTGATCCTCCTCGCCTCTTCTCCCGTCTCCTTCTCCTTCACCTCAGGGAGTTAGAGGAAAGGACCAACAGAGCGTAACAGACGTGACAGACATGACAGAGTCAAGCCACGCTGAACAGTGAGAACGAGAATGCACTTCTCCGTGAATCATTTAATTATTCAAAAATACGTTAATCGACTTCATTTTGTTTAAATCAGACACTTCGGGTTGGCCAGTTGGTTATTACGCTTACAACGTCATCATCTATTTTCTTAAATATAACCAACAGGAATTTAGTCAAGGCCAGGCTGATGTGGATTTTCTCTGCTTCCACCAGCATGTTCCACCAATCATCAACTGACCTGACACTGTACCTTGACATAGCCTCTTCTAAGTAGAGATCTCTCTCTACTCTTAGTGCCTTGAAGGTAAGCGATAAATGTTTCAGTGATTCTTTTGAATCTTTCATTTGACATAGTCTGCCGACGGTGTCCGTGTTCTGATTTTTCCTCTTGCTTAAAACTTCTCTCGTAGGAAAGATGTTTAATCGAAAATGCATATATTGAGATCTAAAACACCAATTTTGGAAGATTCTCAAGTACGCAGGTAACACATTCAACTTGCACGCTCCAAACCAAAAGTCTTCATGTTGTTTGTACTTTAGTATATCCTCCTGTGTCTCAATCCAGTCTTTTATATACAGTTTTTTCTTAATTTTACTGGGATCTCTCACCAGTGACTTGTCTGACTCATTCAAGTCCTTAATGATGGCTTGGCAGATATATTGCTACTCGTTTAGTGTTATATCACTGTGTTCGTTCATCGCCTTTTTTAGGACATGAAACCCTCCACCCGGGTTATCTTCAATGCATTTGCGGTAAAATGAAATTGATTTCCATGTTGCTATTGCATTAAGAGAGGTCAAGGCGAGTTCTCGTTTCATGATCTGTATTGGGATGCTCTTTGGTAACCCCAAGACCGATTTCCAGAAGATGCATTCTATACGGGACCACATGTCTTCTGGGAGTGAGCGAGATGTCTCTGCACTGTAGGCCAAGATCAGTATCACTTTCATTCGATAGAATGTTACTAAAGGAATAAGCGTGAATCAGCAATACTGTTTTAGCAGAATGCTTCTTTGTGCTGCTAGGTTTTTTGCCTTTTTTCTCATTAGGCTGACTCTGGGTGCCTCGCACCTGCTGGTGTTTATATGTACGCCCAAGTAGATAAATGAATTGACCTCCAAGATCTTTTCACCCTTCAGTGAACAAGAAGGCTTTTTCTGTATTCTCCTGCAATTTGAGGCACCGAATATCATAATCTGTGATTTTGCTGGATTGATTATTAAATTGTTAGATTCGACATAACTTTGTAGGGCCTCTAATTGGCATTGTAACCCTATTGGAGTCTGATCAATGAGTGCGAAGGCATCCGCATATAGTAATCTCCCAGTGGGGATGCCTGCAATCTTTGGTGGATTTCAACAGGTTTATCAGGAAGATATTTAACGTGCTGCCAATCCCTTTGACGAAACCTGATCGATCTCTGTGGCCGGTGTCCATGCTCCATCTCTATATTGATTTTAGTAGAATTGTCGCAAAAACGTTACCAGCCATGTCCAATAGGGGTATTGGCCGGTAGTTGTCCGGATTTGTACTTAAACCTTATTTAAAGATTGGGACAGCAATCGCCGATTTCCATGAGCTTGGTATTTTCCCCAAGTTCAAAATGTATTTGAAGAGGTGTTGGAGGAATCTTGCCCATTGCAATGGGTGCTGTTTCATCAATTCATTAGAGATCCCATCCGGGCCCGGAGCACTCAACTATTTTGCCTTCTTGATGATCTCTTCAATCTATGAAACTTCAATGTCCAGCTGTTGTTCCCTCAATGATGTATCTATTGTTTCCTGGTCAGTGGATTCTTCGATATCCTGTAATTTGGCATAATAATCCCACCAGGTGTTAACCAGTATTGGGTTTGCGAGCAACGCATCTAGGGCAGCGTCCATTTAGTTGATGGTGGACCAAATGGCTGCCGTGTTCTTTGTCCTAATTTTATTCAGCATTTGTTCTGTGTCATGATTCAGGATTATTTTTTTATGCAGATGTAACCAGTTTCGGTATGTTTGTTTTAATTTATGGATCCGAAGAGAGTTTTCACTTTTTTTTGTTGTGTTTTTAATAGCCCAATAGATTTCCTTAGAAATGTTTGTTTTCCACAATCTGTTTGTCATATGAAAGCCGGTGTGACATTATCATTTTTGCATTTCCACTTCTTTTTTTCACTACAAATTCTTGAAATAAAGGCACATAGTTTATAGTTTGCTTGTTATCTTCGTTGTACATTTCCTTCATTAATTTTGTAAATTTGTTGTTCATTTGATGTTAAGTTTTTTGTTTGCATTTTGTTTTCACGAATTTGAAACCTATTTCGACCTGGGTTCAATGTTATATTGCTCCCATATGTGAATCGCTTGTTATTGCTTATATTCCGACAGACACGTTTTAGCATATTATAGTCGCTCTTTGTAGTTGTTTGCACTTGCATACATGTAATGATTCCAAACATATTAATTGATGCGCATATATAATCTAGAATGTTCTCGCTGCTTGCTCCTTTCCATGTTGGCCTGCCTGGGATGTCTCCTTGAATTGTTCCATTCAAGATGGTACAATCTCTAGATTGTATGACTTCCCTCCAGAGTAAGCCTCTCTTTTTCATGTTAGTGGATATCCTCTGATTGTCAATGTTTACTTGATTGTGTTGATCTAAGCAGGTGCAATTTAAATGGCCTATGATTAGAAAGAGCGTATCATTTCATTTGGTTCTTTGCACATCTATCAAAGTCATAATATCTTCTTGTAAATTGCTGTTCATTCGAGCTGCCGGGTTCCAATATAAATTGATTAATATTACAACTCGTTGATTTACCTTTACTTTAGCTTCTTTTGGCTGAGGGCAATGCATGTTCAACTCTTGTAATGCTTGTTTGTTCTCTTCGTTTCACAATAATAATTA
The DNA here is from genome assembly GCF_040938575.1 of Ambystoma mexicanum. NCBI lineage: Eukaryota > Metazoa > Chordata > Amphibia > Caudata > Ambystomatidae > Ambystoma > Ambystoma mexicanum. The sequence continues at coordinate 227,159,435 of NC_090921.1, read as the reverse complement.
ATTGAGGTTTAACACTTGGTTTCACAGGACACAAAGTAATTATGGCTTTAGTCAGGCCTTGTCTTCGTGTTAGAATAGCGTTTATAGCCCACACGGCCATTATTTATTTTTCTATTTACTTTTGTGTATGGTGCCTATACACAAGTATTTCCAGGTGCCACAAGACAATGGGGTGGCAGGGGGGTACATGGGAATCAACGAAAGTAGAATAACAAAAAAACGGTTTTATTGGCCTTGTGACAGTCCTACCGTGCAAGTGCTTGAAAAGGTAGTAAGTGCAAAGGGGAAGGATAGAGGGAGAAGTGCAGGATTGGGGGGCCCCCAGAGAAGGTAGATGGGGAAGTGCTGGGTGGGCCGAAGTGGCAAGTGCCATGGGGCAAGGGGGGGAGGAGGGAAGGGAGGATGAGTGCAATGGACAGGGAGGACCAAGTTGGGCTAGTCTGGGAAAGGGAGCCAGAGGGCAGGTGCTGGCAAAGGATTCTGGGGGGACTGGTAGGGGTTGGTCTGGTTCCTGTATGACTCTGAGGGCACCAGGCACCAGTCGCAGTGGCAGAGGGAGAGTTAGCACGGGAGGGTGGCAGGGAAGGAAGAGAAAAGGAAATACTTGAGAAGGTTCCAGAACTTTAGACGATCCAGCTCAACACTGAGGGGGGGTGGGAGGCTGTTCCAGAGGGAGAGCTAGTTGAGGAAAGGGATCTACCGGCAACTCTCTGCTTGGAGAAACGTTTGACCTGCAGAGAGTTGGAGCCAGAGGACCAAAGGACTCTGACAGCGAGTTATTTAGGGAGGGAAAGCTGGATGTAAAGAGGTGCCAGGCCCCAGACTGCCTTGTGGATGATGCAAATGGTCTTGAATTTGAGCCAGTGTAGATAATTTAGGGCTGGGGAGATGTGGTTCCTGGGCTTGAGGCCAAGGGTAAGTCTTACAATCCTATTCGGGATTTGTTTAAGGGGGCGAAAGGAGGAAAGAGGCAGATTGAGGGAGAGTCTGTTAGAGTAGTCAAGCCTAGAGAGAACCAGGGCTCTGGAGACGTTGAGCTTCTGGAGGAAGGTGAGGAAAAGTAGAATGCCCCTGAGAAGGCAAAGCTGATGGTTGGATTCCTTGGCAAGGTCTGTGATGTTTGGTGAGAAAGAGAGAGAGGAGTAAAGATGATCCAAAATGTTTTGCCTCACAGGTAGGGAGCGGAGGGGACCCAAGGAATCTGGCAAGAGAGTGGGGCTAAAACAAGGAGCATGCATCTCAATGAGAAGGATCTCTGTCTTACTAGCATTAAGGCATAGATCATTGACAGAGCACCAAGCCTGAATAGCAGTCAGGCAGTCAGGTATGAGGAAGGAGGAGGAGGCGTAGTGGTTGGCAGTCTGAAAGAGAGCTGTGTGTCGTCTGCATAACACTGAAAATGAGGGAGGAAAGTGGAGATCAGGAGGGCCAGAGGGGCCAGGTAGATGTTGAAGAGCCATGGCAATAGGATAAAGCGCTGAGGGACGCCACAGGTAGAGAGTGTGGTGGAGGAGAGAAAATGACCCATTTGCACTTGGGAAGGTCTGTTTGAAAGGAAAGAGCTAAGCCACGCCAGTGCCATGTCTGTGATGCCTAGAGTATCATACAGACACCGTATGAGGATGGGAGTGTTTAATTGTGTCAAAGGCAGAACAAAGATCAAGGAGGATCAAAACAGAGGGAGTGTTAAAGTGCAGCAGGTTAGAGAGTAGGTCTTCAAAGCTGATCAGGAGAGCAGTTCTGGTGCCTCTGACTGCAATGAAACTAGACTGGTGGTCACGGAGGCAACCAGCCATTTTGGTGTGGAGGGTCAGTTGGGGGATGACCAGCTTCTCCATGAGTTTGCCCAAAAAAGGGGTGATAGTGATAGGGTGATAGTTAGCTGGGCAAGAACCGTCAGAAGACGTCTTTTTTAGGAGAGGGTGCACAAGAGGGTGCTTAAGGGGTTGAGGGAAGGAGCCAGTGGTGAATGAGGGGTTGCAGAGGTCAGACAAGGCTGGGGCGAAAGAGGTGATGTTACCCTTGATGGTTCTGGAGGAGAAGGGGGGGCACCTGTTTAGAGGAGACTTTCATAGATATATATGATATGATATGATATGATAAGGCATTTATAACGCGTGGTTCAAGGCGTGACGAGGCAAGGGAGGGGAACAGAGGGAAGACAGAGACAACGATCTTACTAGGCCAGGTGACATTGAGATCGTGCAAGTGCAGGGCAGGGGGTAAGGAGAAAAGTGTGAGGGGGAGGGGAAGCGCAGTACATAGGATAAACAGTAAATAAATAAAAACAATAAATTAGAACAATAAAATAAGAAGTGCGGCCAGCTGGTGGCAGGTGCAAGGGTAAGTGCAGACATCAGGTTTCAAGTGCTGGTAGGGGGCTGTAGGGATACAGAAACACAGAGGGTAGCCAGGCGTCCAGTGCAGTTTCAGCCAGGAGTTCAGCAGGGAAGAGGAGGAGAAGACGCAGTAGCAAAGAGGAAGGTCTTGAGGTCTTTCCGGAACCGACGATGGTTCTCCTCAATTTTTATGAGAGGCAGGGAGGCTGTTCCAGAGGGAGGCCCCAGTCAAAGATAGAGATCTACCACCAACTCTTTGCTTGGAGAAGTGACTGACCCTGAGGGAGTTGGAGACGGATGAGCGAAGAGCTCAAGAAGGAAGATATTTAGGAGGAGAGAGTTGAAGGTATTGAGGCCCCAGTCCCCAGAAGACCTTGTGGACAATGCAGAGGGTTTTGAACTTACTCCTCACAGCCACTGGGAGCAAGTGAAGAGACTTCAGTCCTGGAGAGATACGAACCCCGGACTTGAGGCCAAGGACAAGTCTCGCAGTCGTGTTCTGGATGAGTTGCAGAGGGCGGAGAGTAGAGGAAGGACGATTTAGAAAGAGTCTGTGTTGCAATAGTCCAGCCAAGAGAGAACCAGAGCTAAGGAGACAGTAAGCTTCTGGGGGAAGGAGAGGAAAGGAAGAATACCACTGAGGAGGTGCAGCTGCTAGTGTGACTTCTTAGAGACGTCAGAGATATAAGGAGAGAACGAGAGTATGGAGTCGAAGATGACCCCGAGGTTTTTAGCCTCACAGGTGGTAGCAGGAAGAGGGCTAAGAGATGCCGACCAGAGAGTGACAGGAAAGGAGAGAGTGTGTGTACCGATGATGAGAATCTCAGTCTTACTGGCAATAAGGCAGAGATCATTGGTGACACACCACTCCTGGATATCAAACAGACAGTCAGAGTTGAGAGAAGGAGAAGAGGTGGCTGAATGGAGCCTGAGAATGAGCTGAGTGTCTTCGCATAGCACTGAAAGGTGGGGCAGAGAGCAGCAATGCGGTGGGAAAGAAGTGCCAGGTATTGGTTGAACAGCCAGGGAGAGAGGTTAGACCTCTGGGGAACACCACAGGTAGAGATAGAGATAGAGGAGAGGAAGGACCCAAGTTGTACCTCGGAGGGTCGATCGGAGAGGAAAGAAGTCAGCCAAGCCCGGGTCTGATCGGTGATACCCAGGTTATCATGGAGACCGTTGAGCAGGATGGCATGGTTGACCGTGTCAAAGGCAGAAGAGAGATCAAGTAAGACAAGGACACAGGAGGTGTTGGAATCAAGGTTGGAGAGCAGGTCTTCACGGACTGATGGTCATGGAGATAACTAACAAATTCATTGTCAAGATTAAGCTGGGAGATGGCCAGCTTTTACAGTAGTTTTCCTAGGAAAGGTGTGATGGAAATTGGACGATAGTTAGCCAGGCAGGACAGGCCGGCAGAGGGTTTCTTAAGAAGAGGGTGCACAAGGGAGTGCTTCAGGGGGAAGGGAAGACACCAGTGGTGAAGGAGTGCTGGCAGAAGTCAGCCAGAGCAGGAGCCAGGGTATCAATGTGGTCCTTGATGTTTTTGGAGGAACAGGGGTGAACCTGTTTTGACAAGACTTTCATAGATCGGACTTATCTAGAAACCTCATCTGGGGAGAACAGGGGAAAGGCAGAGAAGGAGGGAGGAGAGGTGGCTGAAGAAGGGCCAGAGGAAGAGCAGGGAGTAGGGGGAAGAGGGAGAGAGGACAGGATGTCCTGAGTTTTAGAGATGAAATGAGAAGCCAGACCCGTGCAGAGGGCCTGGGAGGGGACAGGAGAGGTAGAGACTACAGCAGGAAAGCCAGTTCCTTGCAATTTTTAAAGAGTTCAGCCAAGTTGTTAGATGTCGCAGAGACGCGGGCTTGGATGTGAGCTCTCTTCTTTATGCGGACAGAGAGCCGGTATTGCCATTGGAGCAGGCGGCAGGTCAATTTGTCAGAGGATTACCAGAGGCATGCCATTTCCTCTCAGCCACCCTGCACTTGCGTTTGAGGGTGACGAGGTCTGAGTCGTACCAGGATTTGCAGTTGGCTTTGGGCTTCAAGCGGATCCTCATGACAGGCACAAAAACATCATGAGTATCAGATATAGCAGAGTGGAGCATGGAAAGGGCTGTGTCAGGGTGTGAGTCAGCCAAAAGGGGTCGGGGGTGAGAGAGTGGCGGTGAAAGCCTCAACTGAAACATGCTTCATGGGTCCGATAACCGAGAAGGTGGGTGGCAGTGCTGGAGTTGGCTTGGCCTGAGGGGTAGAGAGGGTGCGCTTGGAGGAAAGGAGAAAGTGATCACTCCAGGAGAGAGGAGTGGTCAGAGAGATAGAAAGGGGAAGGTCTGGAGGGATCAGAACATCCAGAGTGTGCCCTGCAGAGTGAGTCGGGCCGGACGGGAGAATAGAGAGTGAGAGAGAGTTGCAGAGGTCACGAAAGAGTCCAGAGGAATGACAGGAAGCATCCAGGTGGATGTTAAAGTCTCAAAGAAGGAGGAGTTGAGTGGTCGAGACCAGGAGGGAAGAGGAGAGGTCTGCCCACTCAGAGAGGGAGGAGGAGATCTGACCAGGTGGCCGATAGATGGTAGCCACAATAAGGAAATGGCCAGGGGAGAGAGGGAGCCTGCAGACAAGGCATTCAAAAGAGGAGTAGGCATGCATAGGAATGACAGAGGCAGGGATCCACTCAGGGAAGATTAGGGCTATACCCCCACCGGAACGGTTGGATCTGGCCGCTATCCGGGAGGAGAGTGTCAAAGCATGTGACAGAGCTGGCCGTGAACCATGTCTCTGTGACACCAAGGACATCAAGGTCAAGTACTTCCAGGAGATGGCAGATGTCGGAGGAGTGTTTGACAGCCGAGCGAGAGTTGAGAGTGGCAATATGGAGAAGGTTGCTGTCCTTGAAAAACTTCCGGGGAGGGGTGCAAATCAGAGGGATGCCCGACGGAGGTATAGAAGAAGCCTGAGGTGGGGCTGAAGAGGAAGGAGGAGAGGGCAAGGTAGCCAAGGAGGAAACAATAGGGGGAGGCAAGGAAGCTGTGGGGGGAACATCAGGAGAGGAAAGGAAATTGATGAGGCACAGGAATCATCTATCAAAGAGGAGAAGGTTGTCCTGAGGGCCTTGGACCAAGACAGTACCAGTCAGTAAACATTAATGATGACCTTAGAGGAGTGGAAGGGGGCCAGAATGGCCTCCCACTGGATGCCACCATTAATGGGAGAAGAAGAGAAAGAAGAAAGCACAGAGACCATATGAAATGTCCATCGGTCTGGCGAGGGAACAACAAAATGGATGTTGGTGAGGCTTTTCTTGGAGGAGGCACTGGTAGAGGTATCCGTGATAGGGAGGCCTGGGTTGGAGACCAGGATGTCCTTTTTAAACTTCTTTCTACCAGATCTAGTGAGGAGAGCAGAATAGTCGATAGAGAAGCAGTGAGAAAAGATAGGAGAAACAAAGAGCACCATAGAGTAGGTATAGAAATACATATTTCATACATATACATAAACATAGAAATACATATTTCTATGTTTAGAAAAGATGGCTTGCAAAGTACACAAACCATAGTAAGGTACGCACACAGATATATAACATGCATATATATATGTGTGCATACCTTACGATTGGCGTATGTTTTAGGCCACGCCCCCCACAAGCCACGCCCCCAAATGAGGGCCCCCCCTCGATTTCTTACCCCACTTAAAGCCCTGCCTGCAACACTCCCCCAAACACCTGCTGACCAAGTTTTGTGTGGGTGGAAAAGAGTAGCAAGGAGTCCGAAATAAGAGGTAAAAAACAGATTTGAATTCCGAACTGCCTCCCCAGAATGGGAAGCCAAAACTAAAAGGCAAAACCCTTGAAAAATGAGAAAAATGGCACTCGGAATTCACTGGATAGTTAGAGATCAGTTTACATGAGCGGTAGAATGAATAAGACAGGAATTTGTGTGGCTGGGCTAAAGAGGCAAGAAAGCTTACAAGCTACAAAGGCAATGTACTAAACAACATGAATAAAGGTGAGGAAATCGACTTTGGGAAGAAAAGCAGTGCAGCAAAAATCACACGTGGCAGAATTGCAATTTCTTCTTTTTCATGGGTTTCAACAAGAAACAGCGAAAGAAATGAGCTAAACAGTCAAAATCTGAAATCGTTTTTTCTGATGGGGTATAAAGGCATCTAACAGATAGGATACTGAAGTGTGTTGGTGTCTCTTAAGGGGTGTCCTCAAGATGAAGCAACATTGACTTTATTAGGTTTCCCTTGAGGGCAGGTTTTTTCTTTAAAAGACCCCCACTTATTCCTGATTAATGTATTTTCTGGGAGGTGGGTATATTTGGTATATCTGGGACCTACAGTCCTCGCGTCAGCTTCTTTTTTTATTTCTGTTTTGTTTTTTTCTCTTTGGGCCTCATTACACGGAAGGCGGAGGACCAAGGTGCTATTAGCACCTTGGTCCATGTCGGTAAAATACCGGCACCGCCTTGGTGGAAAGGGAAATTACCGCCCCATTCCAAGGTTGGCGGGGTGGTAATTCCCCCTTCCACCACTGCCCTTCCCCATACCCATTTTTGCCCCATAGGGCATAATGGGAATGGGGAAGGTGCTAATTACGGCACCGCAAGTTTGCGGTGCCGTAATTAGCACCAAGGTCCCATAGCGGGTTGGTTTTTAATGCCTGCAAAAGGCAGGCGTTAAAGCACCAACCCGCTAAGGGACCTCGTAGTAAGGCGGTAATGGTTAACGGTCACCATTACCATTAACGGTGACCTTTAACCATTACCGCCTTCCGTGTAATGAGGCCCTTTGTCTTGCTGTTGGTAATATAGAGAGTTTTTCCTATATTTCTGTGTGTTTTATACACAGTAATGATCCTTGATCAGTCCTTATCTTCATTAGGGTTGATCGTACTGTATTCTGACATATTGCGTTCAAGTATGCAGGTACAGTGTTGTGATGAGCCGACCGGTTTCAGTGGTAGGAGACCACTTTCATCAGGGCTGAAAACAGCTTAACCATGTATGTTGCTGTTGGTGTTTTTAGGGCTAGATATAGCTTCCTTACATGCAGGCGGACCAGTCTGTATGGATAGGGGAAGAAAAGTGGAGGGGAAGGAGAGAGAAGACACGACACGATGATGAGTGATATTGTGGCTACATCATTTGTCTGTTTTTCACCTGGTGTGGTGAGTGTCTTACCCCCCATTATTTGGTGTCGTCTCGTCTTGGGAGGGTCCTAGATGTATGGATGTAGGCTTCAGTCCTACTGCAGATGCCACTGTGAATCAGACTTCTGCACAGGGTACCTAGATGTGGGCCGAAATATGATTAGGGTCATTAACTAGGTCAAGGTATCCATTTTTATGACATAACTTCAGCAGCCTCTTCAATTGCTTCAGGCAGAGTTCCCAGGGAACAGGAAGTACCAACACATCTCTAGTTATGTGTGTTTATAAGGTACAAATATACCATACCTGGTAAGTGACAGACACAGGGGTATTTTACCCTAATGCAAGTCTATACAATGAACACATCCTGTTAAACTGGTGGGTGACTGTTGATAACACTAAACATTTTAAATTAGTGACAGCTTAACAAATGCTTTTAAGATGTGGGGCTGAACTAACCTGTTGGCCCCGTAGTTGTGCTTGCGAGTCATTTGAAAAAGTTTTCACGGCTTAATTCAGGCAGAGAAATTCAACCAAAAGGGCACCACGCTAGATGGAATACAATAGAAAACTGCAATTAGTATGCACAGGTCAACAATGCGTTATGGGTAAGCAGGCTCTTCCTAGCGGTATTTAAGCAAAAACGAAATCGAGCGTTACCTGGTTATTTAGTGCTTGTTCGGGCGTAGTGTGCCTCCGCTGGGTGAGCAACTCGTTTGCAGTGCAGGTTGCGGCGCCGAGACAGGAACCTCGGTGAGCCAGCAGCCAAAAAGTAGCTCGTGATCTAGATCATGTGATGTTTACTGATCACGTGCGTCGCATTCTGTGTGTGCATAGCACCGTGCGGCCCTGCAAGGGGAGGAGCTCACGCGCGTATCGCAGGCTATAATGGAATTGTGGGAATTGTAGTGTGTATGAGTGAATGCGCCTCAGTGTTTTTAAGTATTCAGAAGTTTCCAAAGAGGACCGACCTATTTGTGTTCACACGGCTAAGATGCTGCAGACTACCTCGTTCGGGTGCCGTGGCCAGTGAAGTAATACATGTTGTTATGAACCAGCATCCATATAGGTGGATGAGTGGATGTCGGTCTCGCCAGCGTGAGATAAAGTGTACTGTTGGGTCACAACTAGGGGGAGTATGGCCTTATAAATCCCCATGGAGTGGTGGACAGATGACAGAGTTGAACCAGGAGACTCGGACAATACATTCCAACAATGCCAACAGAAAGACTCAAAGATATCAAGATAGACATAAGTACTTAAATCTTAAATTGCAAACTCCAAATCCCAAACCTTAATTCGGGATCCAGGGTATGAAATTCAAACTTCAAGTTTGACACATCATACTTCAGTAAATAATACTAAATAACACTGGAGGTTGACAACATGATTGTCCTATTGAGTGAACACATACAGGTGATGGCATATCGACTGAATCACAACTCCATTGTCCGTTGCCATCTTAATGGCATAGTCAGTTGAATGTCCACACATTGTTACTCTTTATAACATTGCAAGAGTTTGCCAGGATGTAGGTTCGTTTAAACCTCCGGCGTCTGTTTTTAATCTAAATATCCATTGCTGCTCACGGCGATACAGTAGATCGTGAAGGTTTCCTCCTCTTGGTGGAGTGTTACCTCTCTCAATGATAGACCAGGTGAAATTATCAGGAGCATGGTTTTTACTGGCAAGGTGTTCCACCATCGGTGCTGTAAGATTTTTTGTCCGAATACATGAACGATGTTCAACCAGCCTGGTCCTGATGGGGCGTGTAGTCATCCCTATATAGTGCAGGTTGCATGGGCAGGTTATGATATAGATGACATTCTTCGTATTGCAATTGGTCAAATCCTTTTGTGTCCAGGGGTATCTCAAACCAATGTCGTTTTCCTTTGTTCTAATAGTGCTTGCACAGGAACTACATGTGCCACAGGGACCATGGCCTCTTGGTTTTTCTTGGTTCCATAGTGTTATCTGCAAGAAAAGATCTACCCATACATCACTGATGCATATTATGAGGACCAAAGTCAAGCTCAAACACCAGCTGGTCAGTTTTTCAATCAATACAACAAAAAGCGCATACAGCGCCCACGGGCAAGACCATAAAATTGGACCTTCTCGAGTGGGAGCTCAGGTGGAAGCAATCAAAGCTTCGCCAGTACAAGCAGTGCTCTACCAACAACATCAAACATGAATGCCCAAACTGCACCACAGTTTTTTCACAGAGGACAAGGAAAGTCCAAAAACAAAAACAGAGGCCAATGGAATCAGCCATGGCAGAACCAGTCCTCCAGGGTCACAAGGAGCAAAGGACAAGGAGCAACATTAAATCTGCCCTAATGAATAAGAAAAGAACAGTCACTTGGGGAAATGTGGAAACAACATTGAGACCAGAAGCCACAACCAACATCACCCCGAACACTCTGATTGGTGAACCTACCCAATTGCATAATTCTGAGCAAGAAATGCTAGATGAACCGGCAATCTCTCTAGTAATGAATTTCTCTCAATATACAAGCACAACTAAGGGGCCACCAGGTTAGTTCAGAATTTGTTAAGCTGTCACTAATTTTTAATTTTTAGTGTTATCAACAGTCACCCACCAGTTTAGCAGGATGTGTTCATTGTATAGACTTGCATTAGGGTAAAATACCCCTGTGTCTGTCACTTACCGGGTATGGTATATTTGTACCTTATAAACACACATAACTAGAGATGTGTTGGTACTTCCTGTTCCCTGGGAACTCTGCCTGAAGCAATTGAAGAGGCTGCTTAAGTTATGTCATAAAAATTGATAACTTGACCTAGTTAATGACCCTAATCATATTCGGCCCACATCTAGGTACCCTGTGCAGAAGTCTGATTCACAGTGGCATCTGCAGTAGGACTGAAGCCTTCATCCATAAATCTAGGACCCTCCCTAGAAGAGAAGACACCCAATAATTGGGGGGTAAGACACTCGCCACACCAGGTGAAAAACAGACAAATGATGTAGCCACAATATCACTCATGATCGTGTCGTGTCTTCTCTCTCCTTACCCTCCACTTTTCTCCCCTCTGTCCCCTCGCCGTTCTGTATCCATACAGACTGGTCCGCCTGCATGTAAGGAAGCTATATCTAGCCCTAAAAACACCAACAGCAACATACATGGTTAAGCTGTTTTCAGCCCTGATGAAAGTGGTCTCCTACCACTGAAACTGGTCGGCTCATCACAACACTGTACCTGCATACTTGAACGCAATATGTCAGAATACAGTACGATCAACCCTAATGAAGATAAGGACTGATCAAGGATCATTACTGTGTATAAAACACACAGCAATATAGGAAAAACTCTCTATATTACCAACAGCAAGACAAAGAGAAAAAAACAAAACAGAAATAAAAAAAGAAGCTGACGCGAGGACTGTAGGTCTCAGATATACCAAATATACCCACCTCCCAGAAAATACATGAATCAGGGATAAGTGGGGGTCTTTTAAAGAAAAAACCTGCCCTCAAGGGAAACCCAATAAAGTCAATGTTGCTTCATCTTGAGGACAGCCTTTTATGACAAAACAAGATAAGTGTTTCCAAAACCTTTTTGTTTTTTAAGGAACTATTATAAATAAAATTGCCCAAATCCTAACGTGAAGACACGATATCCAAGGGAAGATTTGGGTATTTGACCACCCTTATGGTCCAGTACGTGGATACCTGACTCTTAAGGGGTGACAGTATGAGTTTCTTTAGAGAAAAGGAAAATTGGATTTTAGAATGGAAACAATTTCACTGGCAAGCTCGGTTTTGTTAGCAAAAAAATCATAAAAATCAGCTAGGCAGCTAGGCAGATCCCATATTTTACAAGGAATATGCCATTTCAAACACCAAGTCTGTGTGATGCTGCAATGCCCTTCGGGCACCATTTCGCCGTTTTCTGGGGAAACAAAACACCTAAAATTCTGCAACTGGCTCTATATATACATATTAGTATTGGCCATATTTTCTTCAAGATCAATGTCTGTACCATTTATGATTCACACTTCTGCCATTCCAGTTCTCTAGAGGCTAGAAAGACACACTCAGTCTCATTCTGTGTATCTAAAAATCCCATAAAAACTTATAATTTCGCATTACTGCTTATTCAGAGTATTGAAATGTCTTAATGTAAAAAGTATTTTAATTCAAATGGATGACATTTGTCACTGTAGGGTGGTCCTTCATATCTCCACTGAAAGGGGCCCCTAAGTGTCCCTCGCGTTATGGAAACAAGGCAAGTCACCACACACGATAGATACGCCAGACACAAGGTTGTATTCCCAAAGCTAGGGTTTATTGCAAAGCAAATAGTCTCAGTTGGCCAACTCGGTCTCACGCCCCGCGATGTGTATCTCTAGACCTCGAGGGATGCAAGAGAGCGAATTACGTACATCAGTTACATATATACAAAATGCATATCATACAATCAGCTGTGACATGTTTAACAACCCCCCTTTATTGGGTTTCTTTGAACTCGGTTTGATGATGGACAATTTCGACGAATATGACACCTTCAAATATCTATTCTAGCAACAATATGCAACCTTGCAAGTGTAGAGACATCTTTTCTTTGTTGAACAGAACACAGTGCTTCTGTTCTTGTAAGCGAGCTACATACGGGGGAAGAGTCACATTCCAGACCTTGCTATCTTTGAGGTGCTATTCGTGTCCTGGGAGCCGACACGCTCTACTGGGCTCGAAAAAGGGGGGCCGTAAGAAGAGCATAATTCAAGCCTTTAGCTGCTTTATTCTAACATTCTCTATCATATAACGAGACTGGCTGGCAGCTGTGAAATGATTAAATGCTCTGCGGCTCTCCTTCAAGGCTACATTCGGGAGGGAGCCAGGCATTCCTTTCCGGAGCTGCCTACGTTGTGTTTCAATGAACTCCTTATTAGCCTCGCGGCCTTGCAGCCTTGTCTTTTCACGTTCAGACAACAATGTTAACAGTCGAGCAGAGTAAGCAGAAATGTGCTGCGAAGCAATTTGAACAGAAAGCAATGAGCAATCCAAACAAAACAAAATGGCGATCCTTGTTACATCAAAATGGCCGCTCATTGGTCAAACTCGGAAACCTGTATTTCTATCCTTATGTACATGAGACGGTTGGTCTTCGGCCACCAAAATACGTTTGCCGTCAATCGTGAGAGGTGTCCTTTTTTCTAGACCGACAAACTCTCCTTTTGGCCGTATGCCAAACGTCTCATTCGTTCATTGTATCCTCCTATGATGACGATAAGTCTGAAGTACCTATGTCTGAATTTTGCATGTTATTATAAGCATCATCATCGTCATTAATATCTATAGCCATTCATTCTTTCACTGTTTTAATTTAATTCATATCTCTGTCATCCCGGGCCATGAATTTGTTTTCTTTTTGTTATCTTATGCATACATCCTTTAGTACATCCCTCAGTTATCTCAGTGCAAACTATTGGTAGGCAGTGTATGCAACAACAGCACGTTATGAATATTCCAAACATTACTATTAATATCGCAATCAACTTCCATCCCCAAGAATGCAGTATTCCCCAAAACCAGGACCCTATTCCCCAGCCCCCTTCTCCAGTAGGGGGTTCGGAGCTTAGGACATGCATTTTTTTTATTGCTTCAAAAATCGCAGGGGAGTAGTCATCTACGAATACGCAGCACGCTGATCCCACAATTTTGCAAATTCCCCCAAGATCAACCAGGATTACATCGAGAGCCATTATATTTTGCAGCGTCATTAACCTAATTCCTTTTTCTTCCAACGACATGTTAAATAGTATATCTGTCGTTGTGTTTATCGTATCCTTTAATATTCTGGACAGCTGCCTTATGTTATAGGAGTTCACTATCTGGGACAAGAATGGTATGAATGATTTTGCTACATCCTTCGCTATCAAAACACTTTCGCTACTCCTTTGGGTTCTAGATCTGGATAGCCTGGCTATGTCTGTTGTTTCTAAGAGGAACACTCCCCGGAACAGTAGACCTAGGTAACATGTACCTCCCCAGTTTCTGGGCAACCAAGGATATGTTTTTCTCCACATATAAAATAGACAGGATCTCCAACATCTACTGGTTCTATTTCCCATTTTAGTACCGCTGTATTCATGCATCTAGTAAATGTTCCTACTGAATAGGAGCCTTTTTTTTTAGACAAAAGGGGACAGTTCTCGGGTTGTAATTCACTGTGTAAGAAGGGGGGATTGCATCTTTGTTCCTGTCTGTCCTTACACGAAATGTCATCACAGATGTTTTAACTGGCGAGGACAATCTATCTTGTCTATTTTGTCGTGTTATTTTTCGCGTACTTTTAGGCGTAGGTTCTGGGATCATCACTTGCGCTTTATGGAATATGGAACAACCCACAGGCCTCATAATTATTTCCTCGAACTCATTCATGTTTGTTCTATCTAATTGACCCGTACTACTCTTATTCTACTTCCCATAAAACATTGCACTTAAAGATTCACTGCATGCAGAACTTAATGGTAATGGTTGTACATACCAGCCTATTCCCTTCCCCGCATGCTGCGGTAAATGAAGACACACCCAGCAATTATTTTTCTTTAGAATTGCATGCGTCATGTTCATGATGAGTAATAGCGTATTGTTCCCATACCCTTCTCTGTGTCTCTCTTCCATTGGGGACAAGGTATAAGTAATCACCTGAACCGGGCTTTCAGTAGTGGATATATTAACTATTGGTAAGAACATTCCCAATGGGTGTATAGATTCCACATACCATAACACAAAGGCTGTCGTTATTGGTGCTACCACACTCATGAAGCACATGATAATTGTCAAAGCCAGCATACAATTTATTTTCCATGTGTTTTCCCTAAGTTTACAGTCTTTATAACTAACTCATTCTCAGCAGTGGTGCAGGAGGAGGCTGAAACCGGACCCGACATTTTTCTCACCGTCCTTCGTCTTCCTGACAAAGTTTGTCATGGATATCTCTCTTCGTCGCACTTGTCCAGATGTCAATAAGTTCAAAGAAATTGTCGACAGTTTAGTCTGCCAGCCCTTTTCAGCCTGGATTGCTTATTCGTTCTAGGCAAGATCACTTGTCCTTTCTCACACTGCTCAGAGGACTTCTGAACAGTTCTCTATTGCTTTTGTACCATGTGCGCCCAGCTTGTCCGCTCTGGTTCAGGACACATGTACTTTTTATGATCGCATCGAGGAGCCGCGAGTCTTGAATTGTCCGACTTGCACAACTCTCACGCTTCTCTCCTCTACACCTCTAGTTCCTTCTCCGTCCATGAGCGGAACCAGAGGTTAGCATAAACACCAAAGAACTGTGGATCACTCTGTCTTTCAAGGCCGCAAATCATATTGCCTCACTCCTGGTATTGTGTGACCCGTGAACAATGCCGGTGCACTTCCAGATCCAGGCTCAGAGTCAGCCTGTGGCGCAATGGCAGATGCTGGTGTGCGCCGCGACAGTGATGCGGATTCGGTCTTTGGCTCTGGCGCAATGGCAAGTGCTGGTGGGCGCCAAAGGGGTACACGTTTAGTTTCTGCCGTTATTTGTAATGCAGATTTCGTGTCGGCCAACAGTGATGTAGGTTCTGCTGGGCAACGTTGGGGCCCTCTTTGCCCTTCCCCCTTTTTGGCAATCTTTTCAGGCATTGTTTCGAGTTTCACTTCTCGCTCGGACAGATTTAGCGGCAGTGGACTGGCAGCAGCTTCTTTCGTTTCTGGGACCGCTGTCTCTTTACGGTCGTCCGGATGGGGCAAGTCTTTCAGTGAAGATGGGATCTTTTTGGCATGGGTGGCATGGATCCACCCCTTCCTCCCACACACCCGTATTGCCGTCTGCGTTGCCAGAAGCACTTGATAGGGGCCGCGCCACCTGGGTGCTAATGATGATTTTCTCTCAAAGTTCTTAAGCAGCACCCAGTCTCCTGGCTCCAACGCGTGCCCCGGACCAGTATATCTTACGGGTAAAGCCTCCTGCACCTGCTGATGAATCAAAGGCAATTTCTGCATTAAAAGGCCACAATAAGTGCTAAGTACAGGATGCTCCACTTCACTCAGTCGCTTTGGCTGAGGTGCGCACCAAACATTTTCCGGCCTCCCCATCACAATCTCATACGGGGAGAGCCCAGTTCTAGCCTGTACAGAGGTACGCATGCACAATAGCGCTATCGGTAATGCATCCACCCAACTGAACTTGCTCCATGCACATATCTTGCTAATTTTTGACTTGAGGATTCCGTTGTGCCTCTCAACAAGACCGGCCGAACTCGGATGCCTCGAACTATGTAATCTCTTATCAATCTGAAGACCTGCACATATCTGTGATACCACTGCGCCTACAAAACCGTTATCTGACCATATGGCACGGGGCAAGCCAAAACGGGAAAAGTATTCTTTAAGCATTACTTTTGCCGTACTCATTGCTGTGCAGTCTTTTAAGGGCTATGCCTCCACCCACTTGCTGAATGCACAGATCACCACTAAGACATATTTCAAGTTTTGGCACCTCTCCATCTCTATGAAATCAAAATGGATTACCTCAAAAGACATAGAGGGCGGGCCAAAACTGCCTATTGGAGTCACTGTTCCCTTTCCTACATTGTGTTGTAAACACGTAATGCAGTTCTGTACCAACCTCCCTGCATTATTCTTTATATTTACATTCTTCCATACCGTAGATAGGTGCTGTAATATTTTCTTGGCACAGATGTGGGTAGGGCTGTGAGCCATTGTGACCATTGTAGTTACATAGGAATTTGGCAACATCCAGTTTTTAGTTCCCTTGTCCACCCAACAACCCTCTAAATCTAACTCAGCAGAGCCCTCTGCCCACCCTTGTATCTCATCGGCCGTGGCTTCGGCCTGCATTTCTTTGACAGTGGCAATTCCATCTTCTATCATACAGGGTACTTCCTCAGTCTGGACTGTCATCATTTTATTATTCAAATCAGTGGCAGTTTGTTTCGCAATTCTGTCTGCAAATGCGTTTCCCTCTCCCACTTTGCATGTTACCTTTTTATGTGCCTCGCATTTCACTATTGCTAGGCGCTTTGGAAACGTGAGTGCAGACAGCAATCGTACAATCAAAGGGCCATGTTGAATTCTGGCCCCATGCGATGTCAAGAAACCCCTCTCAGCCCAGAGTCGACCGAAGTTATGAACCACCCCAAAAGCATACTGACTATCAGTATAGATATACACGTTCACATTTTCAGAAATCTCACAGGCTCTGGTCAATGCTCTTATTTCTGCGGGTTGTGCCGAGTTGTAGGGGATTCTTTTGCTTTCTACAACGCTCTCTAGGTTAGTGATAGCGTAAGCGGCAGTTGACGTGCCATCAGGTAGCTTAAAACAAGAGCCGTCATAAAATAACTCTCCATCTGGCTCCTTTTGTGGGGTGTCACTTAAATCAGCTCTCCCCTTCATTTCTTCCTCAGTGACCATTAAGCAATCATGGGGTGGTGATTCGTTGTCACCAATTTCTTCTGTGGGCAGTGGCATTAACTCTGCAGGATTCAAAGCGCTACACCTAATAATTTGGATATGGGGCGCGAATAAGATAATTTCATATCTTGTCAGTCTAGCAGAGGTGAGGTGTTGCGTCTGTGTCCTATTTAATAGGACATCTATGGCATATGGCACCATCAGAATTAAAGTATGCCCCAATACCATCCCTTCCGTTTGTTTCACCGACGCAGCAGCCGCCGCAACAGATCGCAAACATCGTGGTAGTGTGCGCGCTACAGGGTCCAGCGTAGAAGAAAAATAGCCGCACGGCCTATTTCTTCCACGTCGTTCCTGTGTCAAAACAGCCAATGCACATCCTTCATTCTCGCATACAAACAATCTAAAAACTTTTTCATAATTCGGTGTGCCCAAAACTGGAGCAGAACATAATGCAGTTTTCAATTGATCATACGCTCTCTGACATTCTTCATTCCATTGCAAAGGCATCACTGCATCCTTCTTAGTTAATAGCACCATTGGCTTCACAATCAGCGCAAAATTACCGATCCACTGCCGGAAATAAGAAGCCATGCCTATTATGACTCTGACTCCTTTCTGTGTCTTTGGAATAGGCATATAAGAAATACTTTCTATGCGTTCTGGCGTTAGCCTTCTCCCTTCTTCGAAAGTAGGTAGCCCAAATAAGCCACCTCCTTTCGATTATGTTGAAACTTCTTCAAACTAGCTTTATGGCCATGTGCCGCTAAGTGTGACAGTAGTAATAAGGTGCTCTTTTTACAAATCTCTTCTGTATCAGCAGCGATCAACAGATCATCTATGTATTGCAATAGTACACACCCAACTGGTAATTCTAGCATGTCTAGCTGCTCTTTTAAGGCTCTACTGTAAATACTCTGACTTTCCGTATATCCTTGTGGAATGCGCATGAATGTAAATGATCGTCCCCCTAATGCGAACGCGAACAAATACCTACTGTCCTTGTCCACCGAAATGCTAAAGAAAGCATTTTTTAGATCAATTACACTAAAGTAATTGTCACTACAATATTGACATTCTGCTGAGGCAGGTATCATTGTCAATATTGTAGTGACGTCTGGGACCAAAGGAAATTGTGGATCTACTACTTTGTTCAGCGCGCGCAAATCAATTATGAAACGATATGGTACTTCATTGCCTCCTTTCTTATACACTGGAAGAATCGGGCTGTTACATGTACTGCCTGTAATTTCTTCAATTACCCCTAATTTCACCAAATCTGAAACAATACTTTTCAATCCTCTCTCTCCGTTAGCCGAAATTTTATACTGGGAAATTCGCGGCAGTGTAACTCCTTCTTTCAAAACGATCCTCACTGGCTCTATCTTCAAGCATCCTACATCGTTGTCATGCATCGCCCATATACAGGTTGGCACTTTTCTTAACTCTCCTGGCAAAGTTTCAGACATGAATTCTGACACAGGGGCATCTTGTGGTCAAATCGTCAGAAACACCCCGTCTGACGTGCAATGTATAATCGCACCTAGCTTTTTCAACAAGCTTAATCCCAACAGGTTCTCCCCACAATTCTGTTAGGAGAAAGGGACAATGTTCAGTGAATGGTCCTATGGTAACTGGGACTGGTTGGGACACTGGGTTTATGACTGGTGTACCTGCGAACCCTACGGAAATATTCTTTTGCCCTGACAGTGGTATATCCGGAACCAAGTGATGGTCTATTGAACACCTTTGCGCTCCTGTATCTACAAGGAAGCGGTGCTCCTCATTCCCGACTCTCATTTCGATGCAGGGTCCTCTCTGATTCACGGGAACAGACACTGGTTCCGACACCTGCCCAGGGCTGTCCTATTGGGGAAATAACACATCATCCGATGTGTAGTCACTACTATTACTGTAATACGTATTTGGCTGCGTATTGAAAATGTTCCCATTCTTTCCTCTATTTCCCCCACTCTGATTCCCATACTGTTGGTTTTTCTGACCCTGACTCTGGTTAGGAGCACTTTGGTTTTGGGCTTGGTTTTGATTACCTTCATTATTGTGGTGCTGCTGCATACTATTCCTATTTGGTCCATTCGCTCCTTGGTGCCCTCTGTGCTGTCTTCTCTGGCCCGCTCCATTTCTATTCTGTAAATGTGGACATTGCACTCGCCAGTGTCCTTCCTCCTTACAGTATGCACACTGATTTGGTCCCAATGGCCCCCCATGCATATTCAAATTACTCCTCCCTTGTGCATTCCCTCTTCCTCTTTTATGTCCTGCTACTTGCTGCAGTAACACCCTTGTTTTCAGTATGCATGCTTTCAAGTCTTCCCCCACCTCTTTTAACAACAATAATTCGTCCACCATCGCCTTTTGCCCCGGCGATGGTAACTGTTGTCGTTGATTATGTGGCCCTAGCACTTCCTTCCTATCTCTCCTGATATCCTTACCCCTGTTCCCAGGTGCAGTAAACATTTCAGCATAATCATTATCCAATTCATTTTTAAGCTCAAAAAGTCCATATACATGTTCCCTTACTTCTTCATCTCTTTCTCTACAGCGTGCTAATGCATTCAAATCTAACAATCGCTGCGGTGGTAATTTCCCAATTAACTGTTTCCATCTCACCACCAAATATTCACCCATGCATTCCAAGACTACCTGTTTTTCGTTGCTTCTTCGGAAGTCATACATCGAAGCCAATGCTGCCGTCCCATCATTCCCGTCTATATACATTTCTGCCTGTTGCTGCAATTCCACCTTCCTTTCTTTGCTGATCGCACTGCGAGTTACCCTTGTGCATCTACTTTGTTCAGTCTCGCCACTCGCCCCTTTGGTTTCAACTTCAACCCCTGGAGGGACGGACGGTACCGGGTCTGTATCTAAGGCGGGAGGTACGGATGGGACAATAGGAACGGGGAGTGTCTCCTGTGGCCCTGGTTGGCTAATAGGAAGTGTTACATGCGCGGTCCCTGGCTGTGGGAGGGCTTGAGCTACGTGAGGGAGAGTTTGAGCTACGGGAGGGGCTTGAGCAATAGTTACTGGCGTGTTTGGCCTCACTTCTGATCTTGGGCCTTGTTTTGTATGGATCAATATGTTTTCCATCACTTCATCTGCTAGGTGCAATTCTCGTTGTGGGTATATTTTTTCTATATTCAACTGGTCACGTCTACCTGACCTCCTTAGACTCTCAGTCCACTCCTCCTCCACCTTTTCTTCCGCTACCTCATCTTTCGATTTATGCCTGCGCGCATTCTTCGCTCTACTTCTAAATCGGAGCATTGCTTCCCTTCTCCAGTCCTTAACGATATCAAATGCTGCGGGAGGCGCTTTCTTTCTTATCAACACCCTTTCCAGGTTATCTGTTCTCGCTATCTCAAAACTACCATTTATCGGCCACTGATGGTCTATTTGCTTTCTGGTTTGCCTATGCCAAGTCTCACAGAATATTATCGCTCCCACACCATACTTCACATACATCTCATACGCCGGCGTTCCCCCACGTGGTGCAATTTGGCCATCTTCCAAAGATTGTCTACCGCAGCGGAAAAACCCTGCTAGGGTGGACAATACCCCAGACATGTTTCAACCTCCCCTTGGTTAATCAACCTTACCCAGGGCGTTTGATTTTGCAAAGTCAACTCTCAACCAATATCAGGGTTATTTTGAATCAGGGTATGACTCACCTGATAAATCAAATTGTCCTCCAGGACACAATTCGTCTGTATACTGACGCAACCAATGACGGTGTGTTTGCGTTTCTTGGCTTCTGCCTCGTTTCGGGACCCTCGCCTCCTTGTTCTCTGGCCAGATACGTCGATCAGGGATCAGATGTGTGCAGATCTGTAAAAGAATCTCTCATCACTTGATCCCGGCTCGATCGTCCCGTCCTCGTCGTTCTGTGCCTTTACTCAATTACAACGTACACGATGGAACAAGTGGGGGAGGGTCCCTATTCGGGCACCATCTTGAAAGGGGCCCCTAGGGGTCCCTCGCATTATAGAAACAAGACAAGTCACCACACACGATAGATACGCCAGACACGAGGTTGTATTCCCAAAGCTATGGTTTATTGCAAAGCAAATAGTTTCAGTTGGCCAACTCGGTCTCACGCCCCGCGACGTGTATCTCTAGACCTCGAGGGACGCAAGAGAGCGAATTACGTATATCAGTTACATATTTACAAAATGCATATCATACAATCAGCTGTGACATGTTTAACACCCCCCTTTTCTGGGTTTCTTTGAACTCGGTTTGATGATGGACAATTTCGACGAATATGACACCTTCAAATATCTATTCGAGCAACAATATGCAACCTTGCAAGTGTAGAGACATCTTTTATTTGTTCAACAGACCACAGTGCTTCTGTTCTTGTAAGCGAGCTACATACGGGGGAAGAGTCACATTTCATACCTTGCTATCTTTGAGGTGCTATTCGTGTCCTGGGAGCTGACACGCTCTACAGGGCTCGGAAAAGGGGGGCCGTAAGAAGAGCATAATCCAAGCCTTTAGCTGCTTTATTCTAACATTCTCTACCATATAACGAGACTGGCTGACAGCTGTGAAATGATTAAATGTCCTGCTGCTCTCCTTCAAGGCTACATTCGGGAGGGAGCCGCGCATTCCTCTCCGGAGCTGCCTACGTTGTGTTTCAACAAAATCCTTATTAGCCTTGCGGCCTTGTCCTTTCACGTTCAGACAACAATGTTAACAGTCGAGCAGAGTAAGCAGAAATGTGCTGTGAAGCAATTTGAACAGAAAGCAATGAGCAATCGAAAGAAAACAAAATGGCGATCCTTGTTACATCAAAATGGCCGCTCATTGGTCAAACTCGGAAACCTGTATTTCTATTGTTATGTACATGAGACGTTTGGTCTTCGGCCACCAAAATACGTTTGCCGTCAATCGTGAGAGGTGTCCATTTTTCTACACCAACACTACAGCCAGCCTGCCCCCTCTGTGTCAGTTCTGAACAACAGGTTTACCATAGCGCCCTTTGATCCTGGGCAGTTGAAGCTGAGGAGAGGTGTCAAAAGGAATTCACATTTCTCTGATAGGGCTAGTTAACCTTGGTCCATTGTTCCTTGCAGCAGAAATGCCAGCCAGTATAACGAGGTCACAAATTCCCACACCTTGGTCATTTCACATTTGTAAAGGGAATTCCTTTCCCAAGTGGCTTGGTACCTTTGAAGTGCTTGCCTTGCAAAACTGGTTCTGCTGTTTTCAAACATTTCTTTTTCTTTTTCTCTCTTTCTTCCCCAGAACCCATATCTTTTTGTAAATAAATATAATATACATTTAAACCACCCCAGTCCCACACATATAATACTGTTTCTGTGTGAGTATTTGGAATGATTTCACATTTAGCTTTCAGAGTGTCATTTCACTGCTTTGCAAAAACAGGTTTACAAGTGTGCTTCTTAGCTCATGTACATTTTAGAAAATGCGGTTTTCCTCGTATTTACTTTCTGAAAGCTTTCATAGCTCTGGTCAATTTCTATACACAGGGATATGCTTGGGAAATGGGTTCTTTGAAACTGACACCAGGCAAATGAGAGAGAAAGGTTCTTTTGAAGTGTTTTGTGTGTGTTCATTTGTTTCCAAAGTGAATGCTAGCCGTGTGGACTGAAATGAAATTACAATGCCATTCAGGGATGGATGGCCCTCATTTGATGGTGTTCAACCTGAAATAGATGTACATGGATGAACAAAACGGTGTGATGTTTAAAGACGAAAGTAACACCAGTGCAAGGTTGTGTCAAATCCAGGAAATTTTCTTGTGCAGTTTTAAGTTTTGAGATGACAGCACAGCAGCGCAGAGCCATTCTGCCTTTGAATTCTTCTCTTTGGATTCACATGAAGAAAATAAAATGCAGCAATTCTCAGGGTGTCTATGTTCCATCTCTCCCCATATATGCTCAGTAGACACAGCACAGCCATTATTTTGGTAACTGCTAAAATGCAGTTTTGTGATGCAGGTGATCTCTGCTGGGCTGGTAAATGTACCCCATGGTTGTGGCTTTCCAGTGCCTTATCGGCCCAAAAAGGTCTGTAGCAACCCATTGGTAAAACTGGGGTCAACTTAGTGTCATTTCCACAATTTTATTGATCCTCCAGCAGGCTAAGTTAAAATTGATCTCTTGGAACACCCGAGAATTTGCTTACCAGACCAACCCCACCGACATAAATCTGAGACACTACGAACTTATATGCTTACAGGAGACCTGGCTGAGGGAGACTCCGAGCATGGATGGGTTCGAAATCGCCATCAATCCAGCCAAGAAAGAGAATATGGGTCTACTGACTGCAGTCAGATCTGGCAGTCCTTTCAACCGCTGTAACTCTTCCAATAAGAACCTACTCATCCAAGTGTCAACGATTGGATGGGAAACAGAGACAAAAGGGGCGGGTGAAAAACTTTGGTGCACATGCAACTGATCAACATATACTGGAACCCTGCCCTGATTGAAAATGAAGAGTTTATTAACCAGATTGCAGAGATTCTAGATTACATCTCTATTCACCCAGAGCCAGCCCACGTCATTTTATGCGGGGACATCAATACCTTGGACCTAGCAATAACATCGCAAGATCAAGGCTGGAACTTAGACGACCCCCACTAAGGTCCGACGAAATCTATGAAGTAACCTCATGGACTCCCAAGACATGCACGTATTGAACGGCAATTGTTTGGGTGACATCCCGCCTAAGCCAATGTGGTAAAATCGGGACTCTGCATCAATTATAGACTATGTTGATATAGCAAAATCTTTTAGAGCATTTTCAAATTATTTAAACGGTGCACAGTGACCACCATTTTCTCCTATTTGAATGTTCGGCAATGACACAACAGCCCCGTGAGTATTTTCCCACAGTCCTAGTTACATGCAATGGGGGTCTGCATCTGAAACTTTCATCAAGAAAGATTCAATCCCTGTCAATCGAACAGAGATGGGGCGGTGCAACGGTCAATTACTCTTCTTTACTAGAGCAATTCCACCTGCGCCCATATAAGGACAAACGGCTTGTAACCATAATCATACATTTGATTCTGAATTGGTCACCCGAAGAACAGCAGCAAGGAAAACGGTACAGATAGCAAAAAAGTCAGGCGCCCTAGAAGATCTTGCAATAGCTAAAGCTGCCAAGTTCAGTTACAAAAATTGGCTCTTTGCATCAAAACATCTACGATACCAGCTTGATGCAGAGGCGATGTTATCAGCTCTGGGAGGTAAAGACCCGAACAGATTCTAGTCACTAATCAAGGCGGACAAACTCGCGCAGAGGGGAGACCAAACTAACCCAATAGGCAAAGACACCTGGATCACACATTTGTGCAAAATGTATGCGCCAGTTGGTGGAACTGCTGATTCCATCAAGCTTAGAGAATGTCCTGATCCTTGGCTTTCTTCCACCAGTCCAAATGACATCTCAAGAAGAATCAAAAAGTTGAAAAATTCAAGCGCGCCGGGGCCTGACGGTCCCTCAAACCTCATGCTGAAAGAGTTCCCTGATGAGTGGGCCGTGTTTATATCGACCCTGTTTGGACAAATATCCACATCTCATCATTTACCATCTTCATGGCTGAGAGCAACAGTTGTCCCAATCCACAAGAAGGGAGATTGGAGCAAACCAAAGAACTTTCGACCTATCGCTCTCCTCGACGTAATCAGCAAGTTATACAGCTCCATCGCCCTGGATCACTTCAACCTGTGGTGTAAGGAGACCAGTAGCCTTGACAACTTTCAAACCGGCTTTGTTAGGGGTTTGGTTACATCTATAAACATCCTTCTTCTCCAACTCTTTGAGGGAAACTTCCCCTCTAAACCAAAGATCTACATGGTGTTTGTGGACTTAGTACAAGCTTTTGACCAGATCAACCATCGTAAATTATGGTCAAAACTGGCAATACAAAACTGCCCGATGGCAATACTTAATCCCATCACAGCAATGCACTCAGAATCCACGCTACAAGTAAGGTTGAACAAAGCAGGTATTCTCTCGAACGAAATAAGAACTTTCGGAGGAGTCAAGCAGGGATGTACATTGGCCCCGGCACTCTTTAAATTCTTTTTGGAGGATCTCCCTGAAGCCTTTAAGTTCACCGGGTTATTCCACCACCAAGTTCGGCGGAGTTCAGCTACCACGTCTGCTCTATGTGGACGATGTCGTGTTAATCGACCAAACACCCGTTGGTCTGCAAAGACAACTCAACGCTTTACATTGTTACATCGGAAAAACCGACCTTCAGATTAACAAGGGGAAAACCAAAATCTTGACCTTTGGCCCTTGCAAGAGGGGACCAAATGGACATTCACGGTACAACCACGATGAAAAAATGTACCAAGTGTCATTTAAATACCTACGGGTTTAGCTGAGTAACTCATCAATAGAGACCCCAATGTCAACATATCTCTTAACGAAGATGAAATCCCTTACCACCCAAGCTATTGCCCTCAGCAGGAAGTTCGGCCGCTTTCCGATTGTACCGGTACTGAAGTACTACAAAGCCAACATTGTACCAGTTCTAACATACGGAGCAGAAGCCCTGTTCAACCTTCCAGATTCCTTGTGGAACCGCCTCGAGGGGGGGTTTGGAAAAAAGTATTGTGTCTACCCCTCTCCACGCCGATCGCTATTATCTGGAGAAAGCTGGGCCTTAACTGCCTGAAACTTACAGTAAACTGGAACAGTTTGGCACTGTTCAGGAAGTGTCATGAACCCACTTGGCCGGCAATTTTGGAAATGGTGCACAAAGAAATGCTTTCCGGCTTAAATACGATGTTGGTTAGATGGTGTGCATACCCACTGTTTCTCCTAGAATAAATCGGTAGCTTTATACACCAACAGCTGTCTGACCCTGATCGGGTAAAAAGGAAAATTCAAGACCACGACTGGATCCAAACTCAGGAACAAGCGAGAAGTTATAAATCAGTTGCGGACTTACCTTTAGAAGCCTGTATCCGCAATACTCCTAGCGAATATTTGAAATTGTTTCCTGACAAAAGGGCTAGGGACCATTTTATGCAGACTCATTTCAACTTGCACCCTACGAATGAGATCCGAGCAATTAGAGGCCAGTCTGTGGAAAAATCGTGTTGACACTGCCACAACCCATCGAAAGTAGAGTCATTATTTCATCTGAAAGTTCTTTGCCCAGTGTTGAAAGAGCAGCGATGTAAACATTTTCGCCCACTATTCTCGGACTTTGCACTCACAGAAGTGAACATTTGGTGCCCTCCTATGCTGTCTGGTAAAAAAATCCCACATTTTGTTGCAGTCGTGAAATTTCTGATAGAGGTCCTCTCAGAGAGTGGCATCTCTAAAACTTTTTAAGTTTCAAGTTGTAATTTTGGAAAATCTAAATTCTGTTTTGCTAAAAGAAATTGTCTCAATTTTGATGAAAATAAAAAAAAATAGTTCAGCCTTGTTATTGGTGGCTCCAGAGATGCAGGCTTGGACATGAGCCCTCTTGGAGCAGATGGAGAGACGATATTGCCTTTGGATTAGGTGACAGGCCAGTTTGTCAGAGGATGAGCTAGATGCCAGCCACTTCAGCTCAGCAGCTTTGCACTTGCGTTTCAAAGTTGCCAAGTCAGAGTCATACCAAGAGTCAGAAGGATAGTCAAAGGAAGGGGGCAGAGGGGGGATGAAGGAAGAGAGAAATGCAGCGACTGACACACATTTCATCAGTCGAATGACGCAGAAGGAGACTAGCAGTGCGGGAGCGGAGGCATCAACAGGGGACAGGGGAGGTCAAGATGGAAAGAGAGGAGAGAGTGATCAGACCAAGAGCGAGGGGTAATAAGAGGGTTGTAGGGGTATGTCTGTTGAGATGAGAGCATCCAATGTGTGTCCGTCAGAGTGGGTTGGGCTAAAGGGAAGGATAGTGAGGGAAAGAGTGCCACAGAGGTCACAAAAGAGAACAGTGCCACATCGGGAGAGTTGAGATGGATGTTAAAGTTTGGGAGATAAGGAAGATAAGTTTGGGAGAGGAGGCAAGAAGAAAGGAGGACAGGTCGGCTCATTCTGAGAGGAAAAAGGAGGTTGGACCAGGGGGCCTGTAGATGGTAGCGAGGAATAGATAGAAGATAGGAGAGACAGAAAGCCTGCAAACTAGGCTTTCAAAGGATAAGTAGGTTTGAGTGGGAATGATGGAGGCAGGAACCCACTCAGGGAGGATCAGAGCCACTCCACCACCAGCCCAGGGGCCTGGGATTGGACATGATTGTGTAGCCCTTGGGGAGAAGAGTGTCAAAAGCAGTGACAGAGAACCACATCTCGGTGAGAGCACAAACGTCAAGGTCAAGGTCTTGAAGGAGGTGACAAATGTCAGAGGAGTGTTTGATAATAGAGCAAGAATTGAGGGTAGCTATGTGAAGCTGCTTGCCCCCTTCAAAAGATTTGTGAGGGGGCACAGGGGTGGCACCACCAGTAGGGGCAGAGCAAAGGGGGCATGAGGGATAGAGGGGTGCCGGGAGAGGGAGGAAGTTGAAGGGAGATGCATGTCAAGAAGGAGGAGGTTGGGCTGAGAGCCCTTGGTCATGATAGTGCCATTGTGATAGACATTAATGGTGCATTTGGATGATACGAAGTGAGCCAAGAGCACTTCCCAACTAGTGCTGCAAGTAATGGGTGAGGAGGAGACAGGGGAGAGGACAGAGACCACATTTGGAGCCCATAAATCAGAGGAAGGAAAAGCAAAGAGTATGTCAGTGATAGTCTGTCTGGAGGAGGCATTGATGTAGGTGTCTACAAAGGGCAGACCAGGGTTGGAACTAAGGAGTGCCTTTTTAAGTTTATTTCTTCCAGACTTTGCGAGAACGGGAGGATTTGTGATGGAGGAGCAGTTAGACAAGATAGGGGAGACGTAGAGCACCATAAGGGCAGAGACATGTTGGGGGTCGGAAATCAGAGTATAGCAGGAGAGAGGGTCAGAGCACTATGCAATAGTAGAATCTCACCAGGCGGCCAGGCAGACAATAACAATGAGCACCCTGGAAATGCCCATGTTTACAGAACAATAAGAGATTAGAAAGCACAGCACTAAAAAGCAGTACACAATGGTGGATGTACAGTTGGGAGCACACCTAAGTTTGAATTATGCCTAAAAGCACTACAAAAACAGCAGTACACAATGGTGGATGTACAGTTGGAAGCACACCTAAATTGGAAGTATGCTTGAAGCACTGAAAAGCAGTACACAAAAGCACACCAAAGAATAGAAAAGGACATTTAAGAAAGCAAAAGAGAAGCAATCAGTATGAGGCACATCAAGATGCATAGTACAGATGGTTCAGAGATTAGAGGTTAAAGATTAAGCCGGTAGGAATAGGAGCGGGAACAAAATGAGCAGGCATAGTGTCCAAGGAAGGAGGGTGGACCAGTGCGATCCATATTGCTCACCAGGGCAAATTAAAGTCAAGAATTGATCATGGTCATAGTGTGCTGCGGACCAAGTGTGTGTGAACGTTTAAGCGTTGCAGAGTAGCTGCAGGGAGGGGTGCTCCCTCCAGCTCTGGACAGGGCCAGACAAGGGCATCAGTGGTGGGCCTTGGTAAGGGGGCCGGCTCAGCCTGCCGGGTCACTGATTGGCATTAAAGCTGCTCTGGATATCCAATCAGAGCAAAGGCCAGTCGGGCTGGGGAGGC
Source organism: Ambystoma mexicanum (assembly GCF_040938575.1). NCBI lineage: Eukaryota > Metazoa > Chordata > Amphibia > Caudata > Ambystomatidae > Ambystoma > Ambystoma mexicanum. The sequence continues at coordinate 227,130,849 of NC_090921.1, read as the reverse complement.
ACTCTGTAGTAAAGTATGGCGACTGCCATATTTGAGCAGGTTTCTCACCTCACGAACAACACAGCCCCACTGGGCTGCTCAGGGGAAAAAAAACAGGAAAGTAGCAAAAGCGGCAAAAAGCCATGGCCGCACGTATAAGTATCACCCACAGGGCAATCATGGAGGCTCTGCAAAGAGCGCTGGGAAATAGTGAATAAGCCCAACTGGCTATACCTGAAGGTCCATTGCAGAAGAAATGGTGGGCGAAGCCTCGTGGTCCCAAGGCAACCTTCGGTTTTGCAGCAGTGTGGATGCCGGCCCAGTGACGTTGTTATAGATGTTTTTATGATTTCAATGTTCAAAAGTACTTCTTAAGTGCATTTTCTTATACGCGAGTGCTACACTTTTTGAATTCAATTGTTCGACATGCTCTAGTCAGCTTGCACCAATTTCACTCTCTCGCAAGTGAAAGCAACTGGTTACAGTTGACTGCCTGACAATGCCTGAGGGTTTGAGAATGCTCGGAAATACTCACTGGCTTCTCGTGACCCTTTCACAGGCTGCAGGACTTCCACTACGTTGATTTTCTTGACTGGGCACCCTTTTCTCAGCAAGCTGCCTTCGGTCCCACCTCACAGGCACGGAGTTCAGCTCACCACGACTCCCTGGAGCGTGCCAGCATCCAGGCACAGTCAGCTCTTCTCGCTGAAAGATCTCTGCAATCAGGTCCACATGGAAGAACCTTTTCAAATCTTACGCTTCCCACTGAGCAAATTCTGCAATGCAGGCTTTGGGGGAAAATGACCACCTCAGGACAGGTAACTGGAATACTTTTATGGAAAATCAGGGCATCCTTTCTTTCCACCAATTTCTGTGGATTCTGCCAGCAACATGCTTCCTTCTGCCACTTTTTCCTGCCCCAGCTGCTTCTGCTGCTGCTACAACTACTACTGCTTCTCACGACTAATGGCCTGCACCTGAGGAAGCTTTTTAAGCCTCTCAGTGCCCGATTCTCATGTAGGTGTTAAGTATCGAAAAGGTTGTTAAAAGGTTTAACGAGGCTTTTTGGTACTTAAGACCTATTCTGAAGTCGGAAGGAATGCGCCACTTTCGGAATACATGTGGCGGTTGCTAAGATGGGTTGGAAACCAACCTCGCAACCGCCACATTCGTAAACTGGCTTTTTGGAAGCCTATTCTTGTGGCACTCCTCCAGTTTAATATGTGCGCTAAATTAGCGCACATTTACGGTACCCTTTTGGTGCCGTTAAACTGGAGGAGTGCCACCAGTGTAAATGGAAGTGTCCGTACACCCGTGTTGTATATGGACACTTTCATGTACACCAAAGCAAGCAGCTTCAATGTTGCTGCAACGTTGAAGCTGCTTGCTTTGGTGTACATGAAAGTGTTCATATACAACACACGGGTGTATATGAACACTTCATTTACACCAAAGCGAGCAGCCTCAACGTTGCATCCTGCAACGTTGAAGCTTCTCGCTTTGGTGTAAATGAAAGTGTTCATATACACCGCACGAGTGTATATGAACACTTTCATTTACACCAAAGCGAGCAGCTTCAACGTTGCAGGATGCAACGTTGAAGCTGCTCGCTTTAAATGAAAGTGTTCATATACACCATACAGGTGTATATGAACACTTTCCTATACACTACAGTAAGCAGCTTCAACATCCTGCAATGTTGAAGCTGCTCACTTTAGTGTATAGGATCGGCAGCATTTTCGTTAAATAAAAATTCCCTCGTTATTTAACGAAAATGCTGCCGAGCTTCAGCAATCGCCTGTTTCCATTCGTGCTTTGCGATGACGCCCAGGCCCACTTCAGAATAGCAGTGGTGCCTGGGTGTCACGAAATGGTGCAGTGAATCGTGCTATTTAGCACTTTCACTGCGCCATGATGAGAATCGGGCCCTCAGCCTCCTTCAGGCCTACACCGCTCTTCAGCCCTCTTCTTCGTCCCAGTACTCTTGGGATTATGAGACTTAGAGGCTCAAATACCAAAATTAGATCTAAATGGGGATTTACTGCTTTTAACTTTAGAACTATTTTGTTTATACACTTTCACAAATGCTTCATCATGTTCAACTTGAGAAGCGGAAGGCGGTTCATTTATGCCACCTTTGACAGGTTTCCTTTTTCTATACCTTTGGGAGCAAGATGAATTTTTAGCCATACAAGGCTTAACAGGTTTCTCTTCACGTGGGGTGTCAAAAGATGTCACGGTGAGACCACTAGGGGGCGTGGAAAAGTATGACCGCCTGAGCCAAGTCTCCCATCTTTTCCAGCATATAAGAGACTAGAGAGGACATATCTCCATTGACCGACACTAACAACAGGAGTGAACGTGTGGCTCTGATGGTCTATAGCCCCCAAGTGAACGTGGAAAGTGAAGATCCAAAGGGAAGCCGAGACCCATGGACTGGCAGGCCCCGGCGTGAAGAGTGTTCATGCTGCCAGGGCACTGCATGTTAGACCCAGCTTCCTGCATGCAGAAAGACACAACAGGCGGGGCACGGAGCAGCAGCCCCTCAGCGAGTGCGCTGCTGGTACCCTGCGGTGGCCCAAAGAAGTAGAGTTACAGACGGGCGCGGGCCTGCGAGACCCCCTTCCATGTGAGCGCTCGCATGTCCTGGGCTGTGCATCATAAAAAAGCCTGCATGAGAGGAGGCCGACGACAGAAGGCCACTGACACTGCGGCTGCCACGTTGAAGAAGAGGTTGGTGAGTCCAGCAGCAGCCTGATGAGTGAAGGAGCGAGGTGGGGTCAGCTGGCTGGGGACTCACGGTGCATGAGACCTGGCATGGGGTCTGAGGAAAAATTTGAACATGCTATCTTGAGCCCCTGGAACCCTGAGCTGAGAAGGTGATTATAGGAGCCCAGCTCCTGAGATCCGTGAGTGGGTACTGACCCCCTGTACTTGGAGAGCTGTGCTCCTGTGTGCCCCTGACATTTTAGCAGTGCCTGTGGTTGGATAGCAGAGAGGTGAAGGATGGGTGGACCCCCAGCTAGCGGAGCAGACCCCTAGGACTGTGGTGGAGATCCCCCCTGTGGACAGAGGTGACAGAGAGGTAGGAACAGCTGGGAGAGGAGCGGTCTTGGTGTGGGCCTGGCACCGGGTGGGAGACTGCAGAGTGCAGGGGAGGGGATGAACATCCCCCATTACAGATTGCTGTTCCACAGTGGGTGAATCAGGAGACCAATGGAGGGGAGCCCCTCTGCCCCGGAGCAAACCCCAGGAGGTGCCAGCGGAAAAGGGCAGGGCCCTCAGTGATGGCCCCCAGTGCAAGGGCTCAGAAGCATACAGGCGGGAAGGCATGGTGAGGTGCAGGGGATGGCGCCCGAGGGGATGCTCCTAACGGATGTGGACATGTCACATTTTGCCACAGAGAATGACATTGTAGTACTCTGGCTGAGATTAAGGCACTCACCTGCAAGCATCTCTAGCAGACCTCATTGGGAGAGTCAGAAAGGTGGAAAGCAAGGTGGAGAGCCTGGAGAACAATCAGCTAAATGCTGACATGGTCAAAATGCGCCTCGATGCTCGGGTGACAGAGCTGTAACTATGCGAAGAGGAGGTGACTCTGAAAATGGACGATCTGAAGAACAGATAGAGGAGGAATAGCATCTGCGTGTTCGGTATGAAGGAGGCGGCAGTGGAAACGCCACTGCAAGTAGAACACAAGGTGCAGGCCATTGTCAACCTTCTATCTGCAGCAAAGAGTGGAAAGGATGTCCAACTGGAGAGAGCGTAAAGGGGTGGCAAGCCATATGGCAGTGGCTCACGCTCCGTTCAGGCTCGGTTCCCAAGATATCAGGACAAAGTGGAGGTGCTAGCCAGAGCACGACTCTGGCAAGATCTGAAATAAGAGGGCCCCCAAATAACGATCTACCAGGACCTTTCCAACCTGACGTTGTCCCGGAGGAGAGACTGTCAGCCGCTCATATAATAACTGACTAAAAAAGGAATTAGGTACCGATGGGCATACCCATTCACCTTACAGTTCTAAGTGGAAGAAATAGAATATCGGATTACTTCCGATAAATGCTGCAATCGAACAGCTCCCTAATGGAAAGGCCCCAGGTGAGGACGTGTTTACGACAGGTTTTTTATAAGAACATTTCAGGTGTCCTTTAGTAATGCCATGATAACAGTGATACCGAACAAGGGGAGACACCGGACAATGTGCTCCTCATACCACCCCATATCAGTACCTAATGTGGATGAAAATATATTCACATGCATGTTGGCAACCCGCTTGGAAGGAATGATGCCACAACTGATCCACCCAGATCAGGTGGGTTTTATTGCTGGGCAACAGGGTACGGATGATATACGCAAGACCCTGGACCTTATGGAGCATGTCTCAGCCAAACCGGGAGATTATACATTGCTTAGTCTTGATGCCAAAAAGGCGTTTGATCGAGTGGAATGGACATTCCTGTTCACAATACTCTGTGAGGTGGGCCTAGGGGAAAGAATGCGGAACGCGATTGGAGCGATATATGCCCACCATAGTGCGTGGAGGTAAATGGGAAGATGTCTCGGGTAATTTGTCTCAGAAGAGGCACAATGCAGGGCTGCTGGCTGTCTCACCTGCTTTTCGCACTGTCAATAGAACCATTAAGTATTAAAATAAGGCAAGACGAACAGGTGGCAGGCAAAAGGGTGGCTGAAACAGAATACAAGCTCAGCTTGTAAGCAGATAACATTCTCCTTCATATCTCTAATGTAGTTGGTTCAGTCCAGAGGCCCCTCCGTATACTGGCTGATTATGGACAAGTGTCTGGTTTACGGGTCCTATTCCCAATTGGCCGAGATACACAGGCACATAGAGATGAAATGGGCGATCTCGGTATCCCGATAGAAATGGATAGTAATAATATACTTGGGGGTTGCAGAAACCTAAGAATCTGAATGACCTCTATGTGGTAAACTACCCTTCTATGTTGCATAGGCTTTTTGGGAAACTAGAGGTATGGTCGAGGCTCACCCTGTCATGGCTCGGTAGGTTGAACGCAATCAAAATTACTTTGCTCCCCAAGGTATTATATCAAGCATTGCCTATTGCAATGCCAGATGCACATTTTATGGAGCTGAAAGAACGGTTAAACAGATTTATATGGCAGGGACAAAAACAGAGGCTATTGACACAACCAAAGGAGCTGGGTGGTGTAGGGTTGCTAGGTATGTGCACGTATTACAGGGCAGCACTGCTCAGGGTGCTGGCTCCCCACGTAAGAGAAGATACCCAGAGGCAATGGGTGCGAATAGAGAACCACATGTGGAGGCCGGTTACACTAGGGCTATGGCTATGGGGCTTCCCCGGAGGTTACTCCCCGAAGAGTTCATGAGCATCGCATCCTCGGCCCGCCATGGGTGCTGTGGAGAGTCAAAGGGGAAATGGCCAGAGTAACGACATGTCCGTCCCCCCTGAGCCATATTTGAGCACTCCCGATACTACGCCACATTCGCGACCACGCCAGGTTTCAAGATAGGCAGGGTTGGAGAGAGTGGGGCAGGTGTTGAAGGGAGAGATGTTTGTGGAAATAAATGTTCTGGACAAGAGTTTGGGCATGGGGCGATATCGTGTTTAAGTACTTAGAACTCAAAGGGGTATTGATGTCGGGAGGTGGAAGGAAGCCCTGTAAAGGGAATTGACAGCCACTGAAGTGGTATTGAGCACCAGCACATCCATGAGGGGCTTGATCTCACAATTGTATCAGACCCTGCTTGCGGCCCAGGGAAGAGATGTAGAGATGCACAAGAGGAGATGGGAGAGGGATATGGGAGTATACCTGGATCAGGAACAATGGAGAATCTTCTGTAGGAATGCCCAAAGAACGTCAATAGCATGCCAGTACAAACTTCATGCATTAAACTATTGTATAGATGGCAGTGGGACCTGGTAAGATTATGAAAGATGTTCCCATGGATAGACCCCAGATGTTGGAGAGGTTGTGGCCAGCGAGTTGATTATTGACATCCTTGCGGTGGGGGTGCAAGGATGTCCACGGCCTCTGGAAGGTGGTCCTTGGATGGATAAAAGTCTTGGATGAGATAGAGAGGCACCTGAATCCCCTGCTGGTGCTGTTTAGAGTGGATGTGCTAGAAGGGGAGTGGAGGGGGTTGCCACATATGGCCCATTTGTTGCTGTATGCCACACGTGCCTGCCTGGCAGGGGGATGGAAGCGGGCACTGCTCCCCACTGAGCGACAAAGGGCACTGAAAGCCCGAGATATATATGAGATCGAACAGTTGACAGGGCTGCTACACGGTCAGAGACCATCAAGAGAGATGGAGTGGTCCACCTTGCTTGATAAATATGGCCTGGAGAAGGAGCGGCACGCGATTGGGTGAGAGGTCGAAGAAAGCTGTGTGAAGGTTTAGCCCAATGCAATTTAGGGGTAGTTATACTGATAAATTAGATTTGTGGTCTGGATTCCTGACCTGACAGGAGAAAACGAGCTCCAATTGCCCAAGAATGGACATAAAATAATGGTGCGCTCTTCTCTGGACTTTCTCACCTTGTCACGTCATGGGAAGGGAGGGAAGTGTGTTGGGGAGGGGCAAGAGGGCAGAGGTGTTTTTGATGGGTGGGTAGGGTGGTTGGTTTTTGGTGGTTAGGATAGGAAATGTTAAAATTAGCAGTTACGTAAATGTCACAAGTATGGTTTTGTTATGCATGCTTCAGCTGTGCTGCAACTGCCAATAAAAATATATATTTTTTAAAAAGATGACATACCCACTTTGGCTATATTTCTAAACTTAACATGGGGTTCAGATATATTATCATTGTAAAAAACCATTGTATGTCTCGGCATCCTAAAAGGGTCACTCCCTTTAAGTGGCGAATACCACGTTTCCTCCCATGGCATCCTTTCACCACTCTGGGCCCTGTCTCCCCCCAGGTGATCCTCCTGCAGCACACCACCCCCAAGGTCAGGATCAGGAAGTGTCTGCCTTTCCCTGGTCACCTCGTACCCTACGAGTTCTTCTTGCGCGTGCCTTCCCTCCCACCAGGACTGGCCTGGCAGGCATACCAGCACCCGGGAGCAGAGCATGTCGGATGCACCGGCACCATTCTGAATGGTGCCGGTGCATCGGACCTCCCCATTCCCATTGAGCACTATGGGGCTCAAATGGGAATGGGGGGCATTTTTTTACGGCGCCCTTGAATGGGCAATTACCAAGTCCGGTGGTGCCATAATGACCCGAAAATAGCCCGTTCGCGGGTGTCAGAAAAAATCGCAAGTTTGGCGGTAGCCTGCCGGTTTTACCGGCAGGCTACCGCCAAACTTGTAATGAGGCCCAATCTATCTAAAAAGGAAGGTTTTTAGGGCCTTGCGAATTTGATGAAGTGAATCAAGAGTCCCAATGTCTCTGGGAATGCTGTTCCAAAGCCTTGGACCAAAAACAGCAAATCTTCTATCTAGAATTAATTAACTGTTCTATAGTTAAGGTTTCTAAAACATCTTGGGCCTCATTACGAAAATGGAGGTAATGAAAAAAGGAAGGCGGAATGGTAATAGCGGCATCATTAACTGGTCCGGGGCATTCCGACCCGACAACCCGCCAGTACCGGCACCACCCGTACCGTGCCCCCTTATACCGGCATGGTCGTGTACACGCGCCCCTTCGGGGAGTAAATACCGGCATGCCGGTAATAGGAGGACATCACAACCCACGCGGGCATGCAAATACCGGCATCCCGAAGGCGGTAATCAGGGCCTGCACGATGGCGGCCATACAGGCATCGCGGACCACCCGTAAACAGAAATCAGCAATCAAGCCAACTGCCAGAGGTGCACACAATCACCACAGGTGGACTCTATGGAGTCTGGGCCAGTACACCCACACACCACACCCCTTCCTACACCAAAATGCTACCACTAGCTGTTGCAATCATGGCGCTGGAGGACATGCCTATACTGATACAACTACAGCAACAACAGCAACTACAACAACAACTACAGCAGCAACAACAGGCAGCACAGAAGAGACACAGGAGGAGAAGGAGGGTGAGGCAGGCCCAGCAGTTACCACCAGTGCAGCCAGTAGTACCTCGTAGGCAGCCTCCAATCCCTCACATCAGACCCAGCCCATTCAATCTAAGCCCTGACCAGATCCACACCCTGTACCGGTTGGACCGGGACACCATCACCACTATAGTGGACATGATAGGCAACGACATTGCCAGCCTCATAGAAATACGCACTGCCACCCACCCCCCCACGCTCCTAAGGGTGGTGTCTGTGCTCCACTTCCTGGCCACAGGCACCTACCAGCACACAGTGGGCCGGCTGCCTGGCATTTCACAACCACTATTTTCACGCATGCTGACCCAAGTGCTGGATGCCCTCCTGAAGCACGCTAGCACCCACATATCCCTACCACGGACTTCCCAGGAGATAGCCGACACCAAAGTAGGCTTCCATGCACTGGCAGGCATGCCCAATTCTGTTGGTGCCCCGGACTGCAACCATGTAGAATTGGTAGTCCCCCATGCCGTAGAGGCAGTGTACCGCAATCGCAAGAAATACCACTCCATCAATGTGCAGAGGGTATGTGACTCCAGCAAGATCATCACACATTGCTGCGCCCGATTTCCCGGATCAACACATGATGCCATGGTGCTGCGTAACTCCACACTACCCTGTCACATGGAGCGACATGCTGGACCACGTGCCTGGCTGCTTGGTGAGTTGCCTGACTGGCCCATTGCAGTGAATCGGGGTAGTGATGTGTTTGGGATGCATACTCCACCTGGGTGGGAATGGGGGAATGCATACTCCACCTGGGTGGGAAGGGGGGATGCATACTCCACCTGGGTGGGAATGGGGGGGATGCATACTCCACCTGGGTGGGAATGGGGGGGATGCATACTCCACCTGAGTGGGAATGGGGGGGGGGTGCATACTCCACCTGGGTGGGAATGGACGGTGATTGGAGAATGCACGCAGAGCTAATGACTCCTGACCTGAACCCCCCAACCCCAGCATGACACATCATTGGCACACATCTGACCATTAACGTATATAAATGACCACATGTAAGATGCACAACCTGGCCACCATGTGTATGTCAAGCAATGCATGACTAAACAGGATCGCAACTGTGCCAATGTGGCTAGTGTGACCATGCACAGTGTAGTATACACAGCAAAAATGGGAGGTGAAACATTGTCGTTCAACCACAGTACATCCGCCTCAGCATGCATTATTTCACCCTGCATCATCTATTCAACGCCATCCAGACTACCTCACCATACTGCAGTATCAATGCATCCAAACAATATTGGTGCATACGTACAGGGACATGTGCAGGTCAACAGCAAATAGCTGTGCCCATGACTGTGTATCCTGAAGGTGGCAGCTCAGAGTGACTCACATGTATTCTCTTGGAGGTGATGGAAGATATCCCTTGAAGCCGTGGCTACTTAACCCTGTGCGGGACCCGCGGAACAGCCATGAAGAGGAGTACAATCGGGTACATACCCGTACCCGTGTTGTGATTGTGCAGACCTTTGGCCTGTTGAAGGTGCGGTTTTGCTGCCTAAGCAGGTCTGGTGGAGCACTCCTTTATGGCCCATAGAAGGTGGCAAAGATAACCATGGCCTGTGTCAAGCTGCACAACATGTGCGTCTGGAGAAATGTACCACTGCCACCTGACATTGACATGCATGTACCGGGTGAGGATGATGAGGATGAAGATGGAGGAGAAGCAGCACCCCTGCCAGTACGTGATGCACAGGATGGCCGTGCAGTACGCCAATCACTGATTCACAAATACTTCTGACACACAGGGACCTTGATAGATATGTGTCAGTGACACATCTACACTGTGTCCATGTGGACATGCACACAGGGAATGTGGGGAGTTGGCCACTGTACACCGTCATACATTAAATTGATATACACGAAAAGATGAATGTCCAGCCATTGAATTTTTTTACCACAACGGGTATATTTATATCAACTGAAGAAAGTGCAACCCCACCACCCCCAACCCCCCAGTGAACTCCCAAAACCCACCAGTGAACTCCCAAAACACCCCAGTTAACTCCCAAAACACCCCAAATTACTACGCCTAATACTCCCAATTACCGCCAACACCGTTTTACCCACTCCCATAGTTCTCCCACACTATTTGCGGGACTTCTTGCTGTCCGGGGACGCATTTTCAGTGTGCCTCGCACTCTGCTGTGTTTGACGGACAGGGCTGGAGGGTCCAGAGGAAGCGGGGGCAGAGGAAGCGGGTGTGGTGGATGGGGAGGATGCTGTGCTCATTTGCACGCCTGGTGCAGGTTGTGGCTACTGCATGTGCAGCAGGATGGATGTGAGGACCTGCATGATGGCCCCCAGACAGTCTTCCATCAACAAAGCCGAGGTGTTGACGGCGGCTGTGTTGGCAGCTATGGCGGCTGTGTTGGCGGCTATGGTCCCCGCTATGGCCTGGGCTATCCCATGCCTGGTGTCCTCCCCATCCGCAATATATTGCCGGAGCAGGTCCAACATAGACTCCTGTCTGGTCTCCACCCTCGCCAGCCGTGCCTCAAGGCTGATGGTGGGAGCTGCAGTGGTCAAGAGTGCTGTGATGGGGCTGCAATGGCAATGCTGTCCTTGTGGATGCTGCTCAGGTCGGAATCATGCAGGCAGGGATCCACACTGCTGCAGGTGGGTGAGGGCTAAATGTGGGGTGGGAGGGTGGGCACAGGACTTGGGGAGTGTGGACATGCCACATGCGTCAGTCCTTCCTGGTCCACATGCTCCTCCACTGCTTCATTGGTGTTGGTGTGTGGTTCTATGGCCTTGCCTTCCACTGGTGTGGGTGTAGGCAGCTCAGTGTCCATGGTGTCAGGTGCACTGGGTGTCGGAGTGGGCTGCGAGGCTGCCCCGGAGGTGGTGTTGTCACTGGCCGTTGTCATTGGCTGGGACGTGGATGCCCTTGTGGTGGGATCCTGGCTGCCATCTTCGCCATCGGTGCCTGGGGGGGGTAGAAGAGATGCAGGGCATCAGTGATGGTGTTACATGCTAGATGCATTATAGGGTGCTGTGGAGTACTTCATTTATCATTCATTCATATCTTACAGGTGTGTCACACAGGGTAGTATGAAGGGGGCATTTTGGCATTTGCTGCATGGCAGGTGGCATCCCGTTGCATTGGGGTTTGTGTGATGTGTTACATGGGCACGGTCCGTGTGTGTTGGCTGCGTGTTGGTAATGAGATTGGCACTCAGCATGCATTTCAGTGTGGCAAGGTTTGGCCCTCCATCTGGACAAGAATATGTTGATGTGTGTGTTGGGACATGCATTGCCTTGCCTAGACTGTCTTCCACATCACTTGTGCGACGTCATGGTTTCACCTACAGGGATCTGCAGGGTCCCTCACCTCCATCTGCGGATGTTGCCGCACCCGTCTCCATCTCCCCAAATCCCTCAATGGACTCCATATTGATGAACGTGCTTGTCGTCTCCTCCCAGGTGGTCAGTTTGGCAGGAGAGTGGGGACCCCCGCCTGTAGCCATGACCTCCCATCTGTTGCTTGACAGGATATTACATACCCTGAGGCGGAGGTCATCCCACCTCTTGTTGCAATCCACTGTCCGTGGGGTTGTTGCAACAGCGGAGACCTTGCGGGCTACCTCCTGCCAGATCTCCTTCTTGCGCTGCTGCACCTCACGCTTCAGGTTCTGCTCGTTTGTCACATCAGCTTGTGTGTCCAGGATGACAGCATGTTCAATTCTGCATCCGAAAATCGCTTATTGTGCACGCGAGAGGAACTTTTCCGGGTTGCCTTCGACATGGTACATGGATTGCCACTGGTCTCTCCTGGAAACAACTGTTGGTTTGGGAGGATTGCAATGGATTGTGTTTTTAAAGATGGCCGCCTGCCCATTTCCCTTTCAGACGTGATGACGTTACTTCCGGGTCCGGTATTACGAGCCCGGTATTAGCATGTTGTTATTACCGGGTCGGTATTAAGGGGTTCCTCCTAGACGGAGGCGGTATCGGCGGGTCCCGTGATGGCACTATCGAGGGGTTGAGGGCCTTTAGCGGCATGCCGGTATGGCCATTACCGGCATGGGGGTTCGCGCATGCTCGCGCACTCCTAATCATCTGCTATTAGCAGCGTCATACGAGCACGGACCCACTCGTACCTCCATGCCGGTAATGACCCCGTTTTTACCGCGCTGCTCGTAATGAGACCCCTTCTGTTTTCTTCCCCATCCATAAGGATAAGGTGTTTTGAAATCTAGCAGCTAACTCTATAGGGGATTCATCTGGGATCAATTTGATATTCCGATGTTTCTGTTTATAAAAATGTTCTGTCTGCCCTCCCTTCTTTAGTAATCCCTATTTTATTTATGGGTGTTGTGCCTTCTAGGTTATGTGAGAGACCAAAGGGTATCTCACCTACTAGCCCACAGGGATCTCTCTATCAGGTGGTCATGGCACGGCCATCGTCTTTGGATCCAGACCCTGGGGGCGGACTAGTGCCGGAGGATCACTTGGGTGAGGGGTCTTCGGGGAATGGGGGTGAGGCGACCGATGGTGAGACGCAGTATTCCCCCCTTTTCAATATACATGACCCATACTTTTCCATAGGATTCTCCACTGTCCCAAATTACCCCCCTTTTCCACACAAACACTGGGTCGAGGAAGAGGCTAAACCTTATATATCTCAGTGGACATGTCCTGCTAATTGGGTCAGGCCAACTTAGGCACTTGACTTTAAGTTCATACATCTGACACACCAGCTCCAACTTGGGTCATTCCTATCATCTATCTCCCTCTCTACCTGTGGTGTTCCCCAGAGGTCTAACCTCTTGCCCTGGCTTTTCAACCAATACCTGGCAACTCTCACCCATTGTATTGCCATTTTCCGCTCAAAGTGCCAGTGCTATGCTGATGACACAACTCATTTTCAGGCTGCCCTCTGCCACCTCCTCTACTTCTCTCATCCCTGATTGCCTAACAGCCATTCAAGCTTGGTGTGCCGGCAGCGATCTTTGTCCAAATGCCAACAAGACTGAGATCCCCCACATCGGTACACCTTCACCATCCTTTCCCTCATTCTCTGGCCGGCCTCCCTTGGCCCTCCTCCTACCCTTACCTGCGAGGCTAAGAACCTCAGGGTCATCTTTGACTCCACACTTTCATTCTCCGCCCACATCTCTGACGTTTCTAAAAAGTCAAACTTCCTAATGCACCTCCTCAGAGGTACTCTGCCTTTCCTCTCCTTCCCCCAGAAGCTCACTGTCTCCCAAGCTCTGGTTCTCTCTAGGTTGGACTAATTTAACAGCCTCTTTCTAAATCTACCTGCCTCCACTCTCGGCCTTTTTCAACTAATACACAACAGGACTTTGAGACTTGTCCTTGGCCTTAAGCCCTGGGATCGTATCTCTCCAGCGCTGAAATCCCTTCATTGGCTCCCAGTGGATGCAAGGATTAAATTCAAAACACGCTGCATTATCCACAAGGCTTTCTGGGGCGGGACCTAAATACCTTCAACTATCCCTCCGTAAATACCTCCCCTCTCTATCTCTTCGCTGCTCTACCTCTAACTACCTCAGGGTCAGTCGTTTTTCAAAGAAACGAGCTGGGGTAGATCTCTGTCTTCGTCTGGGGCCTTCCTTTGGAACAGCCTCCCTGCCATGCTGAAACTTGATGAGAACCAACTCCAGTTCCGGGAGCACCTCAAGACCTTCCTCTTTGCTTCTGCCTTTGCCCCCTTCTCCCATGCTGATCTGCTTCTCTTTTGGCACTGTGCACCCGGCCAGCCTCTGTCCTCCAGGCCCAGGTGCCTGCTCACCCTGCCACCCTCTTGCACTGCCTCTGCGCCTACCTTTACACTGGGGTCTGTACCTGCATCCATACAGTCCCCCACCTGTTTTTCTTTTGCACTTATCAGTCATACCCCGTCTACCAAACCCAGCATGTGTCACTTGCTGGCTGCACTACCACTGTTTATTGCCTTATTTAATTATTTATTTTATTTGTTCTTATCTGCTCTACACTTTTCAACTTCTCCCCCCTTCCATGCACTTTTCCCCTTTTGCCCTTTCCCATGCACTTGCTCGTTCTCAATGTCACTGGACCTAGTAAGATTGTTGTTTTTGTTCTCCCCTTTTCCCCTCCCTTGCCTTGCCAGACTCTGAAACACTTGTGTACGAGCGCAATATAAAAAAAAATATCAATTCAATTCAATTGATACCATTTAGCTCTCCCCACACGGATAAAGGACGGAATATAGAGACACACTTTGAGCAAGGTGGAACACGAGCAAGAGCAGAACTTCCGGGGTTGAAGGCAAACCTACTGAGCAGGCACGACGGACATAGGGACATGAGTGAAGGGTAGAGAAACCCAGGAGTTCCCTGACGGGGGTTGTTGCCTTCAAAGAGACGTTAAAGACATGTGGAGAAGGCCACATCCCAGACAACAAGACTGCATTATGTTTCAAGGATGCCAGCGATCCTCCCGGGTGAACGGCAGAGTGGGGAGGCGAGGCCAAGCCTGTGGCATTAACCTTAACTCGTGAATTAAAACTGCAAAGACAAGAAAGGAATTCACACAGCAGTGAGTTGGTGAGCAACATGAAAGACCAGTGTGTGTTAAGCAAAAATTTAAGTTGCGACAATTGAAGGCTGCACGCATGTGGATGAGACGCGAAGGAAGGCAGGCCTGTGGTTAACTTTGAATAACCAACAGCTGTGAATCCAGCAGGGCTGAGTAACTGAGTTGTCCGGCGAAAGCAAGCAGCCCATTCAAAAGTTTATGTGAAAGGTGAAATGTTTATGTTAGGAAGCGATAAAGTGAATGAACCATAAGAAGCAAAGTCATCAAAATTAACCCCGGGAAAAGGGGGGAAGTAAAAAGGTGAATGTTGAATTTTGTGCTTATGACGTCGAACTACCTAGACCAAGAGACACTAGGACAAATAACGTAAGAGTGCAAGGTGAAGACAAACTCGAAGTGGTCCTGCAGAGGTCTATAAAATTAGCCGCTCACATTCGAAAGTCTTCGATTTCAGGAAAAGGTCGGAGCCCGACTGAGGGATACCGGAAGTGTGATAAGGTAGTGGAAGCGGACACCTAAAGGATGTGAATTAAACTTGGGGAAGGGAACCCCTGCAAGTGCTGTGTTTGAAAGGTCCGAACCCGACTGAGGGAGACCTATGTGAACGTGAACTTGTTGCTTTGAGGTCTGAGAACGATCGAGATAGACTTTAACGTGGATGGCCAAGCGGGCCTTGATCCCCGTTTTGCTTTTTGTTGAACTGTGTTTTGAAAGCTGAGTTAAGAAGATGGTAAGAATTTTGAATTTCTCCCTTCAGGTTGCCAAATAGCAGGTTTTTAATTCTAGGCTCCAATTCAGTTGATGAGCTAATCTTTCAAAGATGAGAAAGACATTTCCCAGGTCTTCCCCTTCTTTATGTGGTTGTAATACTGCCTGTGGGGTTATTGGTCTATGTGAAGAAGCTGTGATCCTCTCAAGTCCTTCCTGAAACCCGGCTTCCACCTGAATTTGATGTTCAGTTAGTTTTATTAAAAGAACATCTAGGGTGGCCGTGGTAATGTCTTCTAATTGTCCCTTTAGTTGTCGAATGGAACTCTCTTCCACATTCTCAGATGGATCAAAATAATCTTCACTAGCTTCTGATCCCGATATCGCATCTATTTTTATAGGTGATTCAGATTAATGCTCTTCTACTATCAACACAATTTCTGTTTCGCTTGTGTTACTATTGAATAGGGTTTGTGTGAAGAAGAAGGTCCTCTGTTTAGGTACAAATATGAACGTTTACGATAAGATTTTAAATTATAGTCAGAAACTCTTTTAATATTTGACTTCGGCTGAGAAAATGTTTTTGTTTGTCAAGGGGGAAGGCTGTTTGATTACTATCTGCTTTTTTAATTAAAGGATGGTGTCTTGATGCCTGACATGTAAAGCAAACTCTTCTCCTTCTGCAGGCCAAATTATAAGTTTGAAGTAGAAGTTTAAATACTCCTTTTTATTGTGTATTCCTACCTTTTATCAGCTCAGATACATCCCACCCCTCACACCACATGTGAGGGGTCAGCAATGTGACATGGACATGGACAACTTTTAGATGATTGTTCTGAAAATGCCATTTTATTAAAGTAAGAATTTCAATAAACGCCTCACTTTCCCTAACCCGACGAGGATTTCCCTGCCTATCAAAAGCTAAAGAAAACACTCTAACAAAGGATATCTGTATATACACTCATACACAAACATAAACAAGAAAACATATGGCAATTCATAATGGCAATGCTTATATTAGCAACACATTCAAAGTCTTTGATTGTAACCTGGGCAAACTCCCCTTCCTTGGGTTTTAGGTCAAAGTTAGTTCCATTGAATAACACAAAGTAACAAGGAAATCTGGGGTTGAAGCAATGTTCCAACACAGTTCTTGGCAAAGCCAGTTTCTTAAATAAAACTTCCAACACTCCTCAGTCTAAGACAGAAAAGATCCTTCTTCTCCAGGCAATGTACAAGTCAAAGTTCCTTAAGCAACACCAATGGTATTCTTGGTCAGGATGATTTCTGTCACGACTTATTTGATTCACAAAGCACAATTTAGTAGATATTGCATTCTCATCACAGTACTTATCACTCCACACCATTAAATACAATCACTTCATTGTCAGGATAACACCACAGTGTTTATCTCTCTTAAGACCGTGAAACATAACTGCTTCTTTGTCAGTTTAACTTGACAGCACATTCAACTTCTACCCAGGGCAGTTCACACCCGGTCTTCTACTTCCACTTCTGTCTGGTCCACTATCCTGCCAAACCTAACTCCTTCAAAGATACACCATGCAGTTTCACTTCTCTGCTTCACAGTGTTTCAATTGTACTGCTCCTGAAGTTTCTGCTCGACTGACACTTTCACAGTTCCACACGTCTTCAATGCTTAACAGCTTAAACAACTTTCCGCCACTTTACAGTAAAGACAAGTTTCACATAAGTGTACTTTAAATCTGCTAAACAAGCAATGTCTCTTTCTCTTATGAACATCAGTTTACAATAGGGCCACTTTTCGCCACCGACTGTTGTCTTTCTGTCAAGCCACACATCAGGTAGTTTCAGTTCAACCTCTATTAGTTTAGGCAATTTGAGTTCATGACTAATTGCTGTTCCTTTTACACCATAGTCGCTCATCTACAAGGTTTACCTTTAAGGATATTATATCAGCCCCTTCTATTCTGGTAGCAACATTTATTCCCAAAGAAACCGTTACTTTAGCTTCTTTTGGCTGGCGCATGTTCAACTCTTAGCTTAATGTAATACTTGTTTGTTCTCTTCGTTTCACAATATTGAGGTTTAACACTTGGTTTCAAAGGATACAAAGTTATTGTGGCTTTAGTCAGGCCTTGTCTGCATGTTAGAATAACTTTTAGGCACACAGCCAGACGTTGTTGTAGCTGTTTTTATAATTACCATGTTCATAAGTACTTCCTAAGCATGTTTTCTTACACGCTCTGGTCAGTTTGCGTCAATTTCACTCTCTCATGAGTGAAAGCAACTGTTTATAGTTGCCCGTCTGACAATGCCTGAGGGTTTGAGAATGCTCGGAAATACTCACTGGCTTCTCATGACACTTTCACAGGCTGCAGGACTTTGGCTATCTTGATTTCCTTATCCAGGAATACTTTTCTCAGCAAGCTGCCTTCGGTCCCACCTCAAAGGCACAGAGTTCGGCTCACCACGACTCTCTGGAGCACTCCATCCTCCAGACACAGTTAGCTGCACGCTTCTCACTAGAAATTCTCTGCAATAGGTTCACATGGGAGAAAGCTTTAACATCTTACACTTCCTGCTGCGCAACCTCTGCAATCCAGACTTTAAGGGAAAAGGGCCAACTCAGGACAAATAACTGGAATAAACTGATAATAAATCCTGACGTCCTTTCTTTCCTTGGATGGGATAGAGAGGCACCTGGATCCCCTTCTGGTGCTGTTTGGAGTGGATGTGTTAGAAGGGGAGGAGGTTGCCACATATGACCCATCTCCTGATGTTAGCTGCACGTGCCTGCCTTGTGGGAGGATGGAAGCGGCCACTGCTCCCCACTGAGGGACAATGGGCCCTGAAATCCTGAACTATATATGAGATGGAACAGTTGACAGTGTGCTACGTGGTCAGAGGCCACCAAGAGAGATGGAGTATTTCACCTTCCTTGATAAATATGGCCCGGAGAAGGAGCGGCCCGGGACTGGGTGAGAGGTGGAAGAAAGCTGTGTGAAGATTTAGCCCAATGCAAGACGGGGCTAGTTGTACTGAAAAATGAGATTTGTGGTCTGACAGGAGAAAGCAAGCTCCCACTGCCCAGGAATGGACATAAAATAATGGTGCGCTCTACTCTGGACTTTCTCACCTTGGCACGTCACCACCCAGGGAGGTGAGTTGGGGAAGGGGAAAAGGGGAGAGATTTTTCTGGTGGGTCAGGATGGGGGTTTGGTGGTTGGGGAAGGAAATGTTAAAATTAGCAGTTGTCACAAGTATGGTACTGTTATGCATGCTTCTGCTGGGCTGCAACTGCCAATAGAAATATATATATTTTTAAAAGATGGCATACCCACTTTGCCCATATTTCTAAACTTAACATGGGGTTCCGATACGTTATCATGGCAAAAAGCCATTGTATGTCTCGGCATCATAAAATGGCCACTCCCTTTCAATGGAGAATACTGGGTTTCATCCCATGGGATCATTTCACCACTCTGAGCCCGGTCTCCTCCCAGATGATCCTCCCACAGTACACCACCCCCAAGGTCAGAATGAGGAAGTGTGTGCCTTTCGCTAGCCACCTTGGAGGAGACTTTAGGCAGGGGACCATAGGATTCATCACATCAAGCACTAGATCAGAGGTCTTCAAACTGTGGGGCGTGCCCCCCCAGGGGAGCGTGGCCACATCCCAGGTAGGGCACCAGAGCCCAGCATGAAATGTATTTGAAAAAAAAAGATATAATAATTATTTATTTTTAGATTGAAGGAAATGGGAAGGGGCAGCTCACATGGTCAGACTGGACCATAAAACGGTCTTAGGCACCAATGAAAAAATGGCCAGCAGTTGCAAATGGATATTCAGTCCTTTAGTCACAGACTCATTGAAAAGTACCCAAGGGGTTGTTTTTTGTACAAATGTAAACAAATTGTGATATTGAAAGAATATTTATTCAGCAACAATGGTCAAAACTACTAGCTGCATAGTGAAGTAACTCCTCAAATTGGCCCACATTGGCCAAAAAGTGACCCATTTTGACTGGTCTACACTAGCATTTTTGGTCCAGTCATCGCCCTATTGCCTTATAGGCCAGTCCAAGCCTGCCGGTTCATCCATAATGGGTTAGGGGGCGTCCACCCACTGGCCACCTCACCCATTATGGAGGAGCCGAGGAGCCAGTGAAACACTTTTTCCAGCTGAGGGAGTGCTCCTGGGCTGGCTGAACTGTCAAAGGGAAACACTGTTTGCCTTTGACAGTTCATTTCCCCAGCCGCACATGATCACTGAGCCATGCAACGCTGGGGGTGTTTTGCTTTGCCAGCCTTGCATAGCTCATTGTAAATGCTGGCTGGGGAACTGCATGTATATGTGTATGTGCGAGGGGGTGCTCCTGCGCCTCCTCGCACATACGGTCAGAGCAACCTGGAGCGTGGCATTTTAGCAACCACGCGCAGGCCCCTGCATAAGGTACGTTTATGGCGATTTATTTTTTATTTAAATGTGTATGGATGTGTGTATGCTTGTGTTATGGGACTGTGGTGGGAGCAGGATGGGCGGCAGTACTGGGATAGTGGTGGGAGTAGGGTAGGGAGAGTCCAGGGTCTGTACTGGGAGTAGGGTGCAGTGACGGCGCGCAAAAGTTCATAGTGATTTCTACATACTGTCCATCTGGCACTTTTGGGGGGGCCCAGCCTGCCCAAACTTTGCTCAGGGGGGCCCAAGCCAAAGAAATTTGAAGACCACTGCACTAGATAATCATTTACTCAACCTGCACCAAGGCTCACAGGACCTCCTGGTTTATGCATCTAAATTTAAAAGACTAGTGGCTGAAACACATTGGCCAGAAGAAAAAGGAAAGTCTCCTTTTTATTGGCGTTACGCACCGAACTGAAAGACGTCTTGGCTCAGGTTGTTATCCCCACAGACACATGTTCTGAGTATATTGATTTGGTGGTATAGCTAGATCATCAATTAGCGGAGAGAAAAACAAACAAAGCTCCAAATGAAAGATCTTTATACATCAGACCTGAGGAGAGTGCAAGCACAAACACACAACTCGATACTCCTGAACCACTGCAAATCAGGGGTCTTTGAGGACCCCTCACGAAGGAAGATAGGGTTTGTCGCTGTCAGAACCTGTTATGTGCATACTGAGGTAAGGCAGTCCATTTCCCCCATGAGCGCCAAGTAAAACCTAAAAATGGAAGGAAAACTTTGAGGGCTATGGTTCAAGATTGTGAGAAGCCTGAGTCGGCAGAAAACTACATCACTTAGGAAGTTTGGAGATCGACTGTCCTGGGAAGCGTTCTGTTAAGGTCTCACACATAGCGAATCCCATTACCTTAGCAGCCGAAGTTGAAGCGTTAGTAGCATGTGATACATACATAGATTGTGGCACCATGGGAAATTACTTAGACATATCTTTGAAAGGAAATTAGGGCTGGCAACCAGACACAAGGAAAGCCCAGAGAATGTACGAGCCATTGATGGGTCAGCATTATCCTTGAAACCACGCAAATGAACACAATAACATGGCTGTGCGGACATGAACCCCGGGAAAAGATCCATTTCGATCTAATCACTGCACCACAGTTCCAATTTATACTGGGAATGCTATGGTTAGCTAAACGCAAACCGAAGATTGATTGGGTCCAGCGAGTGGTGGACTTCAGCGCTGTCTATTGCAGCGCACAGTGTTTTTTACAGGGGAGAAGCACAGATACTCAAGCCTTCGGTAAATCCATTCTGCTACACTCATGACATCGCCTCAGGGATTGACGGACAGTCTCCCTGATTTATACCAAGATTTTGCAGATGTATTTCAGAAGGAACAGGCTGATGTCTTACACCCGCATAGACAGTACGATTGCAAAATCGACCACATGCCGGATGCCCAGATTCCAAGCAGCCGCATATAAGCCATGACTGCCACAGAGAACTACCATCTGAAGAAATATTTAGATCAATATCGAAAGAATCGGTTTATCCGGCCCAACAAATTTGTACCAAAGAAGGAATGAGACCTCACAACATGCATAGATTATTGTGCACGTAGTAAGGTAACTACAAGAAAATCGTTATCCGTTGCCATTGATTCCTGTCCTGCTGGAACAAGTGAAGGATGCATGCATTTACATGAAGCTAGATGTGAGGCAGGCATGGTATCAAGATGTAGACACAGACACAACAAATCAAGTTTGTAAAACCTTTATTAACTTGAGAAGGGGTTGTAGACATCCTAACTAGCCCTATTTCTAAATGGGAGTAGTCTCAACCACTAAACCAAATAAAAAGGTAACCAAATGTCTGTTAGTCAAAATAATAAAGATGTCTGTGTCAAACGTTTGCTTGCCCTCACTTTCTTCTAGAACAAAAATATGTACAGGATTGGATCAAAATAAAAGGGTGAGTCAAAATGATATCAGGATGGCACTGGAGCTGTACCACAGATCCCTTCCTCAAGCTTGAGTTACTTGGGATTCAACAAAGTTCCTTGGGTTCAAATAGTTCACACAAGGTTCCTTCAGGTTTCAAAGTGCTTTCTTTCTGCACAGACTTAGGAGCCCTTCTCATCACCTTCTCTCAAGAATTTCAAAGTTCACAATCTTTCGTTTTCACAAGACTCTCTTGCTCTGGTTTCATCAGGGGTTTCCTTACCCTACAATTCAAACAACCTGACAGTTCAATAGTTTCTCTTCATATCACATTCTCTTGTTCAAAAATGGGGTTCCTTCCCCCAACAGTTCAACAATTGTCAACAGCTCAACAACTCTTCATAACAGAGACTTTGGAGAGCGCATAGTTTTACTCAGCCATGTGTGGTACCAGTCTGATACCTTGGCTGTCTTGGGATCATGCTCCCAGCACTCTATAGCTTCTCTCACAGTTAACAAACAGGGTTGTGCCTGTTAGGCAGAATCCTGTGCAGTTCCCTTAGGGAGCACTGCAGAAGATTAGGACTACAGGTGAGAGCAATAAATCCCCTTTGGTATCAGTCTGTACCACAAAGATTTAGTTGGTAGCTGTGGCTGAGCAGTCAGACTTATCTCAAGAGGGAGATGAGCAGTATTCAGGGTTTACACAATAGGCCTTCAGTACTATGGCACAAGGAAACACTGATCAAAGCTTTGTATTAAACAGAATATATATTTATTTTACACACTTCTAGTTAAATACATTTATCACAGTTATTAAGCAATTTAAATTCAGTCAAAGAAAATATACATCACTCCCTAGTTAAATTGTAGAGAAGTTTGAGCAAGTGGAAACTGAGAAAAACGGCACAGTGAAAACCAAACACAAATGGCACTCTAGCAATTCCTCACAAGGGAGGAAAAACACAAGTTATACAGAAATATCTTCTTACACACCCTAGCAACACTTCCCATAAGTTTGTGAACAAGTTTAGGCAAGGCAGCACTTTAGCATAAAGAATACTAAAATGAAAACCGAGCAAAATGGCACTTCAAAGGTTATAAAATTGGGAAGGAAAAGGTGGTTATAAGAAGTAGGTGCACCAACACAGTTCTAGTTGAGAAGCAATCTATAGAAGGCAGTTCTAACAAATCTAGCCAGAGTCAATAGGCCTGTGCCAGGGTCAGTGGTACAGGGCAAGGGCCCAGGAGCAAAATGTTCTTGTAGCTGCAGTCAAGTCTTTGGTAAACTATTTGAAAAGGTGGATGCAGAAGTTGAAAGACAATGTTAAGAGAGAGGGGCGGCCAACCCAACAGGTAGGTAAAGGATTTAAAACACCTCTAGCACTATCACGCAGAAAGGGCGGCCTGGCGGAACAATGTACCTTATAAATGAAGAAGTGGCTCCTGCAGTGGTGGTTGTTCCTGGTAGTTCCTGCAGTTCGGGGGATCCAGCAGAGGAAGAGAGGCTCTCGTCGTGGAGGAAGGTTCGAGTTACTGCACTAGCCAGGGATGAAACCAGCCGCGGTGCTGCCCGACGAATAAAAGGTACGCTCCTTTATATCGCGGTCCGGGTGGACTGGTGCCTGGCTATCTGGTCTCCGAGTACAGGGAACTGGCAATTCGACCAAGGCAGGTCCTGGAAGGCGATTGGCAAACTGGTTGGCCCCACCAGCTCAAGGGAAGAAGGCTCTTGCAGATAAAGATCCTCTCTCGTCGTGTGGAGAAAAGTGGTGAGACGCTGCAGCAGGGCTTCACTGGTGGTTCAGTCATTGCAGATGTCTTTGGCTCCTCTCCTCTTCGGCTTCTTAGTTCCAGTGGCGACGTCTTGCTCTTCCAGTCCTCAGGACCCTGCTTTTATGCAAAAAGATCCCCATTCATACAGCCTAGCTGTCCCTCACACAGTGGAGTGGTCATCTTGGCAGGAGATCCTCCAGACTATCAGGATAGAGTGCGACATGGGTTGCTGAGGCAACCCTGTACAGGGGTCCTACTCCCCCTCCCACACAATGGACCCACCCCAGACTCAGCGGCGCTGAAACGAGGGCTTTTCGGCAGAAGCCCCCCAAAAGGATGAACAAAGGATCCCTGACCTGGGTTAGGAGTTTAGAGAAAGACACAAGAAAAAAGTTATATTAAGGTTCTGCAAATAAAACCTACCGGAGTAAAGTTAACATTAAAATACACCGGCGGTATGTTAGAGGCTGCCAGAAAATGTGGTAGCCTCGAACAATGGGAAAATCCCATAGGAAAATATTTGTGGTCGAATATTTACGGTAGTAACCACTGCCACTAGCCAGAAACTTTTGAAAGAGGGACTGTACGGTACCCTATCGAAAATGAACATAAGGTAAAAACTATTAACCCTTCCCAGTACCTCCATAGTAAGATGCATAGTGTCACTGCATGGAGGGTGCTGTGTAACACATGTGAATAAAGATGGTTCCTATGGGGGTGAGAAAAGCCCCATAGACATTAAACACAAAAATAGCCTAGAACACACATGACAAAAATGTCTAAGAGTGGGAAAAAGAGTCTCACTCTCAGCAGGAGAAAAAAATAAACCCTTCAAATCCAGTAAAGCTGCTGGGGGACTCTATAGGTAAGGGAAATCAGCCATAAAATGAGAATTTTCCCTCACACTCGCCCCCCCCCCCCAGACTAAGGGATAGGAGGATCAAATCCACTCCTGGATGAGTCTCTTACCTCTAGTCGGTTAAAAACATCCTAGAGAGACCATCAGCATTTTGGTGGTGACTTCCTGACCTGTGCTCAATGGTAAAATCAAACCCTTGGAGGCAGATTGACCATCTTAGCAGTTTTGGGTTTTCCCCTTTCATTTGCATCAACCATCTCAAGGGTTGGTGGTCTGTATGAATAATGAAAGTAGATCCATACAGGTATGGTCTAAACTTCTTCAAAGACCTCACAATGGCAAAACATTCTCTCTCAATAGTTGCCCACCTGTTACTGATGAAGCAACTGGGGTGCGCCCTACCGTTCTCATCCAGTTGACTGAGTACTGCACCTATACCTATATTGGAAGCATCTGTTTGTACAATGAAGGTTTGGTGGTAGTCAGGAGCTCTGAGAACTGGAGTTTGACAAAGGGCTTTCTTCAGGCTTTCAAAGGCCTGATTGCACTCCTCATTCCATTTGATCTTAATAGGGAATTTAGGAGAGGAGATTACATTCAGTGGAGAAGCTATTGACCCATAGTTCTCAATAAAATTCCGGTAATACCTAGTGAGGCCTAGGAAGGCGCTCACCTGGGTTTGAGTAGAAGGGATTGTCCAATTTTGCACAGCTTCAATCTTGCTGGGCAAAGGCCTTATTTCACCACCTCCTACCTCATGCCCAAGGTAGACCACTTTACTCTGACCAATTTGACATTTGCTTGCCTTTATGGTCAGATGGGCCTGTTCCAGAGCGTGCAAAACATATCCTAGGTGGTCAACATGTTCTTTCCAAGTAGGGCTAAACAGTGCAATGTCATCCAAGTAGGCCATGCAGAAGTCCTCCATCCCATTCAGAACCTGATTAAAAATCCTTTGGAATGTAGCAGGTGCATTCTTTAATCCAAAACGCATAACCTTAAACTGGTATAAGCCTACTGGGATAGAGAATGCAGTTTTCTCCTTGGCATGGTCAGTCAGGGCTATTTGCCAATAGCCTGACGTGAGATCAAATGTGCTGAGGAACTTGGCTGAACCAAGTCTATCCACCAGCTCATTTTTCCTTGGCAAAGGATGGGCATCAGTCTTAGTGACTGCATTTAGAGCTCTATAGTCCACACAGAATCTCAACTCCTTGGATCATGCCTTTGGTACTAACACAACTGGGCTAGACCATGGACTAGTAGAAGGTTCTATTACCCCGAGATCAAGCATCTTGTTGACCTCTCCTTTGATGTGGGTTCTGACATTTTCTGACATCCTGTAGCCTCTGCTTTTGACAGGTAAACGGTCACCAGTATTGATATCATGCTGGCCCCAACGGGTCAAGCCTCGTGCTAGAGAAAACAGAGGGGCAAATTGATTTAACAAAACTTTGCACTCCTCCTGTTGCTCAGGTGTCAGATTAGAAGAGAGATTAACTCCTTCTACATTCTCATCTAAAGGTTTGCCTCTGAGGAGGTCAGGTAGAGGTTCACTCTCCTTCTCCTCTTGAGCTGAAGCTAGAAGCAAATCTCCCATTTCTGGTCTCGAGACATAAGCTTTTAGACGGTTGTGTGAAAGACTTTAGGAGCCTCCTTAGGATTGCCAAAGTCCACCAGATAGTTCACCTCTCCAAGTTTTCCCACAATCTTGAAGGGTCCCATCCATTTGTCCTGCAAGGCCCTCTGCCTTGTTGGTACCATAACAAGAACTAGCTGGTCTTGAGGAAACTCAACCATGTTGGCCTTCTGGTCATGCCAATGCTTAACCAGAGCCTAACCTGCTTTCAAGTTATCACTTGCCTCAGCCATCATGTGTGACATTCTCCTCCGGAGTCCAATCACATAGTCAGTAACTCTGACTGGTGTGGGGGAAGGAGCACTCTCCAACCCCTCCTTGATCAGGGACAATGGACCTCTGACCGGATGGCCGTAGAGAAGTTCAAAGGGACTGTAACCCACTCCCTCATGAGGGACTTCTCTATATGCAAATAGAAAGCATGGCAGTAGGAGATCCCACTTTTTCTTAGGGGGATCCTCTAAAGCTCCTATCATGCTCTTCATGGTTCTGTTAAACCTTTCTACCAACCCATTTGTCTGAGGGTGGTATGTTGTTGAGAACTTCTAGGTAACTCCGCAGTTTTTCCACATGGCCGTCATGTAGTGGGACCTCAAATTTGACCCCCTGTCGGATATTACCTCCTTAGGAAACCCAACCCTGGTAAAAATACCAAAGAGGGCCTTAGCCACAGCCTGAGCTGTAACAGTCCTCATAGGAATGGCTTCAGGGTACCTAGTAGCATGGTCTATTACAACAAGTATAAACCTGTTGCCTGAAGAGGTTGGAGGGTCAAGGGGACCAACAATGTCGCTCCCTAACTTCTCAAATGGTACTCCCACCACAGGGAGAGGCACTAAAGATGCCACGTTCTTGGAGCCACTTTTACCAGAGGTTTGGCAAGTGTGGCAACTCTTGCAATACTTCCCTACCTCAGCCACCATTTTAGGCCAATAAAAGTAGAGAGAGAGAGCCTTTCCTCGGTTTTCTTGAAACTCAAGTGACCAGCCAAAGGTATCTCAGGGGCTAGTTGCAAGAATTGGAGTCTGTTTGCTTGAGACACTACAAGTCTTTTATAGCCCCATGGATTGACTCTGTCGGTTCACTATAGAACAGGGGTCCCCAACCTTTTGATTGCAATGAGCAACATTTGAGTGTCAGATGAAATGGTGGCAACTTCAGCACTTTGATGTAATTTATCGACATTCAGTCAGTGGTAAAATGATTGGAACACATCATAACTGTACTAAGCTCAATAATGCTAATAGCACTGTTAATTATTAGTAATTAACAGTAATCTCATCCAGGTTTAAGCCTAGTCCACGCAATTCATAATGTCCTTAAACATCATTTGACATTTAATTGGTAAATTAAGTGGCAACAGTGCATTTCTAGGCACTAGTTCAGGAAAATTATTCAAAAACATTGCAGGATGTAACAAAATATTTCAGTGCTTGGAGTTCTCTCCCAGGAAATGTTCAAGCGATTTAATGGCAAATGTTTTTTAAGCACGTTTTAACAGTAGCATTTACTCCACAATATAAAGGCTTATTTTGGTGCTGCCCCATCTATCCCTCCAAAGAGATTGTCATGATCTTTAGGGGCAAATTGTGTATTTTTAGGAGAACAGGATGAGTAACACTGGACATAATATGGTAGAATTCGAAGAACATTTCAACCAGGCTTTGTGTGAGGGGAGAGTTATCCACCTAAGAAATCTAGCGGAAAATAGTGCTTTCTAAAGCACTCAAGGTCTGTTACATTTAAGACAAGTGATTAGGAATAAAAAAACTATTTCTGATGGATTTGGGTACTCTTTACCCAAGCAATCCCCTGGGAAATATAGTTGTAAGTGGTGCATTTTTAAGCATGCTAGTGGGCAAGTAACATTGTTCACAAATTGGAACTTTTGAAGACCACTTTACACAAGGGGTGGGATTCTTCCTTCATATTGTACACACATGTCTGTGGTTATATATCTCACTTGTTAAGTGCACTCTCTTGACATGGGGTCAGCTTGCATTTCGCATGTTCATACCTGTGGCAGGGTGGACTTAGCCATTCATCGCTCGAGGTTGATGAATTCATTACATTACATTGGGTAATATCCGTTCTTAAAGAATTTAGAAGCAGGAAGAATCTACCAAGAAACACTATACTAAAGTAAAAATAATTTCCATGTCACTAAGAAATTATTTTCAGTAACGTAAGTGAATTGCAATAGGTAGCAACACCAATTAATTGTGCACAATTTGTAGTTCATTCCCCTTAGCAACCCATTAGTCAAATGCCATATAAGCAAAGCATCATTTAATGTGAATGTTCCCATCAGGCACTGCAATACAAGTAGTATGTAACATTTGTGCCAATTTTGATGCATAGGGCCCGCAAACACAAACTTCACATGTAAAGAAACTGGCATAAGCAAATTGTTTAAGAAGGAAAGTTCGAGCATGCATGCCACTTATTTGCCCAATATTTGGGCACCAACTGTATAAAGGCACAGAAGTTGGCAATTGTCACCAGAACACAAACACAGGCATTTGGTTTGATTATTTTTCCCAGTAATGCACTTACATACTGGAAAGAAGAATCAGAAGATGAGAATGTCTTCACAAAGATTATGCAATTATTGTGGAACATTCTGGACCAAAAAATTGCATTTTGGCAACAAATGCAAATCATACATGTACAGAAGAAGCTTATTGGAACTTCCGTGACAGTTGGGCATTCAAGTCACTTATTTTTTTACATATATTCGTACTATTCAACGACGAACCCCTTTGCTGTCTACCTGAGTGCAGCAGGAGAAGGCTCAGTTACCAGCAACATTATATTTTGTATTGTATTCTTGATCCAGCCAGCGATGCACCTCATAGTGTACCAAAGCTCCAAGTGGCATAGAACGTATAGAGTGCTAAGATAGAAAAAGTCTGAATAAGGTTCGTTTCAGTGGGGAGGCATTTTGACTTCTGATTACAGAGCAGTACAATGGGTATTCACATGGATGGCTAGGCCAGCTTAGTTTCTGTGCTTCAGGTTCTCTTCAATCACAGGGGACTGTCATCTGAAGCCCCAAGGGATTAATTTCTGTAGCCACCCCCATGCTCCCTGCACCCACCTGGCCTGCCCCACCACTCAGACCACTCTACTGATGCATCCACAGCTAAAGATTCAACAACTAACAGTATATCATGCCTTTCAAATAGAGTAGGCTGATTGGCTAGCCTTCCTGTACAGTTCTGGCTCAGGGTACACTGCCATTGTTGTCTCATCCCTGAATGTCC
Source organism: Ambystoma mexicanum (assembly GCF_040938575.1). Lineage (NCBI taxonomy): Eukaryota > Metazoa > Chordata > Amphibia > Caudata > Ambystomatidae > Ambystoma > Ambystoma mexicanum. The sequence continues at coordinate 227,101,680 of NC_090921.1, read as the reverse complement.
ATCTTCTTAGCCTCCACACAATGACCCAGAACAACTGGCGAGCAACATTTTAGGGTCCGGAGAGCAACATGTTGCTCGCGAGCTACACGTTGGGGATCACTGCTATAGAAGATGCCATCTTCCCAGTGTAACCTATACTTCCCAGGTTCTTGCCCTTCAAGCTGAGAAGCTGCCTGGTGGCGAAGACCTTCCAGAGTTGGACATTCTCTTTGTCCCTTACGGAAGTCTACCCTGCTGGGGCCACCTTCTGCCAGTAACGACTGCAGCTCAGGATGGTCCACGGGGTCAAGATCTCCAATGAGTTCCTGGCCTTCTACTAGATCTGAGTCCTCAGGCTCTAGTTCAACCACACAGGGTTGTACCTCACTCTCAGCCTCAGCTGGAGGAAGAATCACAGGTTTGATTTTTGACAACCTAGGAGATTTCCTGGTTGGCAGCACTGGAGTGCTTTCTGCTGGTTTCTTCTTTGAAGTCTTGGGTTTCCCCTTTGCTTCTGGTTGCTTTGAAATAGCAGTTAGTAACTCCAGTGGAGTAGGAGTGATTTCTTTTTTTATCATCTCCTCAGGAGAGCCCCTCAAGGTCCTCTCCCTTGCAGGTCTGGTAAGCTCCTGTAATCTCTTACTAGGAGGTCTGGGAGTACTTGACACTACCCCCAGTTCTTTCAGATCATTGCCCAACAGCACCCTTTCTGGTACTTCAGATTGTACACTCACAGGTATCCTGACAGTCATTTCATTGCACTGGATGAGTGCTGGTAATTGGGGAAGCATCTGCAAAGACCCTCCAGCTAACTTGGTGAGGCGTTTGGTTGCCTTAGCCACATCCTCCACCTTGAAAAAAGATTAGTCCACCACAGTAATGCTGGCCCCAGTGTCTCTAATGGCAGGAGTCTCCTGACCATATAAAGGACACTGTCTTTATAATACTCTTTAGTATTAGGAGGGATAGAATTATACACATCTAAATTCTGTTGTTCCCATAACCCTAGAGAGACTAAAGATACACTAGCTGAGACTCTGATGGGGTCTTCAGCTAGTAGTTGAAAGTTTCCACTGGCCATCTGCACTTCCTCCTCTGGAGCGAAGGCTAAGGAGACAGCGTGGACCCTTGAAGGTTTACCCTTACATCTGAGATCCCCTTTCACATGATCAGTAGAGCCACAAACATAACATTTCCCAAATGTCTTTATGAATGGTGGCTTGTTCTGACCTCCTTCTGGTCTGGGACCAGAAGCTTTACTAGCCTGAATAGGTTTCCCTTGTGGCTTACCCTCGGAATTCTGTTTGGGGCCCTCTTTGGAATTGGAATTATTGGAATTCTCTTTGTTGTCTTTCTTAGGCTGCTTTCCCTCATCCTTTTTCTGAGTGACCCCTGAATCGTTGTGAGTAGCCCTGTTGGCAACCCACAAGTCAGCAGCCTTAGCCAGTTTCTTACAATCTAGTTCTTTTGAATCAGCCAAGTGCTGTCTGAGCTCAGGAGAGCAGGCATCATAGATAGACTCCAACGGTTTATAGACAAAAAGTCGAAAACATAATGTCGAATAGCAAAAATGTCGAAAAAAAAATGTCGAATGTAAAAAAGTCGAAAACACATACATATAATAGGAAAAGTCATAATTTCGAAAAAAAAATGTCGAAAAAAAAATTGAAAACCCAAAACACTTTTTTTTTTTTTTTTACCCAGATAGTAACATTTATTATGGGGGGGGTCCCCCCCAACCCCCCCATCCCAAACCCCTACCCCAACCCCCCCCCTCCTCCCCATCCCCCCCACCCCCCATAGATATACCTTTAATTATTATTTTTTTTTTTTAATATAATATTAAATAATTAATTAATTATTTAAAAAACCATCCCAAACCCCTATCCCCAACCCCCCCCCATCCTCCCCATCACCCCCACCCCCCATGGAAATACCTTTCATTATTTTTAAAAAAAAGTTTAATAAAATATTTATTATTAACACATAAAATCGAAAAAAGTCGAAAAAAAGTCGACATTTTTGTTTTTCGACATTTTTGTTTTTCGACTAAATATTTTCGACATTTTTACTTTCGAATATATTGTATTCGAAATTATGACTGGATACCGACTCCAACATTACAAGATTTCTCATTCCTTCATAAGTGTTAACTCTGTAACCCTTATCCAGCCCTCTAAATTCTTCAACCACTCATTCACCGAAGTAGCCCAAGGGGTACTATCATGCTTTTTGAGGGTCCTAAACCTCTTAAGGTACTGGGAAGGAGTCTTCCCAAATCTAGCTATCAGAGCTAGCTTCACACATTCACAATCCATCCTATCCAACTCCCCCAACTCCATTACCACATCAGATGCAACAAGGGGGAGCCTAGAGAATACCCAGGGAATCAACTGATTCCCTGTGATATCCTGGAGCCTATGGTTATATTCAAACATAGATAACCAATCTAATACATCCAACTTAGGTTCATACATACCCACAATCTCTTTAGGCATCCGGGGTCTTTTTGGACTGGAAGATCTAAAGGATTTGGGGAGAAAAGCATTTTCCAAAAACAATTTCTTCATCTCAAGCTCATGATTGAGCTCCTTTTCTTTGAGCCTTAGTTCGTGATGTCTCTGTTCAGTTTGGGCACTAATTCTTTTGAATTCTAGTTCAAGTCTAATTTTTTCTGGGGAGATACATTCAGGACTTAATGTGGGACCTAACAATGGTCCAGTAGCCGCAGGTTGAGGCCTTTGAGCAGGCAGAGGGCCAGAGGGGGTGACATTGTTATCCTCTTCTTCCTCATCTGCTTCAACAATAACATCTTCAACATTATCATCCTAAATTTTTGCTACATTTGCTAGAGTAGTGGGCACTACAGCACCAATGTCCAGACTTTGTTTCTCTAACAGTCTATCAATCATTTCTAATTTCTTGCCTTTGACAGGAAGACCTTTCTGTCTACACAGATCCTTTAAATAATCAGCAGTGTTAGTAAGGAGGGTCTCCTGGTTGTAACTTTCCATATTTTTGACTTTGTTTAAAATAAACTTGTTGTGATAGTTAGCCTTGTGGTTATTTAAACCAAGGTACTAGCAGAACTCTAAAATGTAAATCCAATACGTTTATCCTCACCGCTGTTCACCAGTGTTAGGCAGAATCCTGTGCAGTTCCCTTAGGGAGCACTACAGAAGATTACGACTACAGGTGAGAGCAATAAATCCCCTTTGGTATCAGTCTGTACCACAAAGATGTAGTTGGTAGCTGTGGCTGAGCAATCAGACTTATATCAAGAGGGAGATGAGCAGTATTCAGGGTTTACACAATAGGCCTTCAGTACTATGGCACAAGGAAACACTGATCAAAGCTTTGTATTAAACAGAATATATATTTATTTTACACACTTCCAGTTAAATACATTTATCACAGTTATTAAGCAAGTTAAATTCAGTCAAAGAAAATATACATCACTCCCGAGTTAAATTGTAGACAAGTTTGAACAAGTGAAAACTGAGCAAAATGGCACAGTGAAAACCAAACACAAATGGCACTCTAGCAATTTCTCACAAGGGAGGGAAAACACAAGTTATACAGAAATATCTTCTTACACACCCTAGCAACACTTCCCATACGTTTGTGAACAAGTTTAGGCAAGGCAGCACTTTAGCATAAAGAATACGTAAATGAAAACCGAGCAAAATGGCACTTCACAGGTTATAAAAGTGGGAAGGAAAAGGTGGTTATAAGATGTAGGTGTACCAACACATTTCTAGTTGAGAATCAATCTAGAGAAGGTAGTTCTGACAAATCTAGCAAGAGTCAATAGGCCTGTGCCAGGGTCACTGGTACAGGGCAAGGGCCCAGGAGCAAAATGTTCTTGTAGCTGCAGTCAAGTCTTTGGTTAACAATTTGAAAATGTGGATGCAGAAGTTGAAAGACAATGTTAAGAGAGTTAAGTCAACAGGTAGGTAAAGGATTTAAAACACCTTTAGCACTACCACGCAGAAAGGGCAGCCTGCCGGAACAATGTACCTTATAAATGAAGAAGTGGCTCCTGCGGTGGCGGTTGTTCCTGGTAGTTCCTGCAGTTCGGGGGATCCAGCAGAGGAAGAGAGGCTCTCGTCGTGGAGGAAGGTTCGAGTTACTGCACTACCCAGGGATGAAACCAGCCGCGGTGCTGCCCGACGAATAAAAGGTACGCTCCTTTAAATCACGGTCCGGGTGGACTGGTGCCTGGCTATCCGGTCTCCGAGTACAGGGTACTGGCGATTCGACCAAGGCAGGTCCGGGAAGGCGATTGGCAAACTGGTTGGCCCCACCAGCTCAAGGGAAGAAGGCTCTTGCAGATTAAGTTCTTCTCTTGTCGTGTGGAGAAAAGTGGTGAGACGCTGCAGCAGGGCTTCACCAGTGGTTCAGTCGTTGCAGATGTCTTTGGTTCCTCTCCTCTTCGGCTTCTTAGTTCCAGTGGCGACGTCTTGCTCTTCCAGTCCCCAGGACCCTGCATTTATGCAAAAAGATCCCCATTCATACAGCCTAGCTGTCACTCACACAGTGGAGTGGTCATCTTGGCGGGAGACCCTCCAGCCTATCAGGATAGAGTGCTCAGGCAACCCTGGCTAGGGGTCCTACTCCCCCTCCCACACAATGGACCCACCCCAGACTCAGTGGCGCCGAAAGGAGGCCTTCTCGGCAGAAGCCCGCCAAAAGGACGAACAAAGGATCCCCGACCTGGGTTAGGAGTTTAAAGAAAGACACAAGAAAAAAGTTATATTAAAGTTCTGGCAAATAAAACCTACCGGAGTAAAGTTAACATTAAAATACACCAGCGGTATGTTGGAGGCTGTCAGAAAATGTGGTAGCCTTGAACAATGGGAAAATCCCATAGGAAAATATTTGCGGTCGAATATTTACAGTAGTAACCACTGCCACCAGCCAGAAACTTTTGAGAGAGGGACTGTACGGTACCCTCTCAAAAATGAACATAAGGGAAAAACTATTAACCCTTCCCAGTACCTCCATAGTAAGATGGGTTGTACTGGTTTAGTTCACAAAAATTGACTAGTAAAGTCGATGGGGGCTTTACATGCCCTGGGAGACAGTAGTCAGTCCCACGGTATGGAGTCTATATTTGGGGGTTGCTACGACACTCCTGTGTTACTGCACGGAGGGTGCTGTGTAACACATGTGAATAAAGATGGTTCCTATGGGGGGTGAGAAAAACCCCATAGACATTAAACACAAAAATAGCCTAGAACACACATAGCAAAAATGTCTAAGAGTGGGAAAAGGAGTCTCACTCTTAGCAGGAGAAAAAAACAAACCCTACAAATCAAGCAAAGCTGCTGGGGTACTCTATAGGTAAGGGAAATCAGCCATAAAATGAGAATTCTCCCTAACAGTGCCCCAGGCACTCTTTAGTTTCTTCACAGTTCACAAGCAAGGTCGTGCCCCAGGAACTCTTTAGCTTCTTCACAGTTCACAATTAGCTTTTCTGGGTGTAATAGTTTTCTTAACCCTCTCATGCTCTCTATTTCGCTCCTACTTTGAGTTTCACATAGCTCCACTGCACTTTCAGAGACTGATTCAATTTCTTTTGACAACGTGTAAACGTACACACGACCGCTCTGTTACTTTGTTTCCTTCCCTTTCACAATTATTATTTCCACATTACAGTTCACAATGGACAATTAAAGCTTTCTCTTCAGCGCATTTTTCATTCTACGCTTATCCTTCTCTTGCAACAAATTATCTCTCGTGCTTCAGGTCTTTTACCAGCCGGGTTCCTGTCTCACTTTGAAATCACCAGTTGTGATTACTTCAGCGTAGCTTTTGCGGTTATCTTAGTCGCGGTCAGGGGCTCCTCTCCTGCCCTTCAGACCCTCCTGGTTGCCTCGCTGGCCCAGGGGAATGAGCCCCTTTCAAGGACTTCTCTTCAGAGATCAGCATACCACGCAATCCCCTTCTGGCTTCTTGGAGACACAGCTCACGCGCCACGCTTTCTCTAGCCTCCTCAAACTACGGGCTCTCAGCGTCTCAGTGCTTTGTTCTCCGACAGCAGATCGTGAGGTGCTCAGGCTTTCCCAGTTGCCTGTTAGCTTGTTCTCTGACTTCGGTTCCGTCTCAGGCTCCAGCTCGTTCTTCTAGTTTCTTGCAGCTACTCCTTTTATACACCTGTGGAATATTAACATGGTTCAGGTAGATATAATCTTTGCCCAGTGCCTGACGTCGCCTGACCTTGTTAGTGGGACATTCATGAAAATAGTAGAGTTCCTCTGAATGCAGTTTCTTCGTTCTAACGGCATCCTGGTGTTTTGGCCATGAGGAGTACACTGGTGGAATGCTCCTCTTTCTCATTTCCGTCATTTTGTCAAAGGATTGGTGAAAGCGGGTGTCTTGGGACTTGTAGTATCCCATGAAAGCCGAGGAAGTGTCGGGTAGGTGTATGTTGGAAGGGGGATGAACAGGTTGTTGTGAACACATAGGTGATGTATTTAATTCTCCTTGCCAGGCTTTATTTTTATAATGCCGGTTGGGATGATAATGGAATGATGGTTTTGACCCTTTCTTTCCTTTACCATCTTCAGATAAGAAGAGCAAGGAATGCAATGATTGGTTCTTGCAACAATTCAGGACATCTGAGGGATGGGAGAATAGGTTAGGGTTGGTGAAAAAAGAAAAAGGTTTTCCCTAACTTTGTTTTTATATGTTCTTATCCTTTTTCTATTTCTTTCTCATGGATACGGGTTTGGCGTTATTCCCAGGTTCTAAGGGATAGCAGAATATCCCATAAAAGCTTCAGGAAGATAGTTATCTATTTCTTTGGAAATGGTGGAATACCATATCTCGCTGAGGGTTCTCCAAGTCGACCCCCCAAAGAATCCCACATCCAGGTGATCCTCCCTCGCTTGTCCGTCCCCATCCAAGAGCTAGGGCCCTTCCCTGGCCACCTGGATAAAGGATCCCTGGGAATTACATGGGAGAAAACCCTCAGGTATCTCACATAGAACTACAAGGGGCAGATCACCTGGTACATGTCAAACAGGGAGATGACTGGAAGATTGCCTTTCGTACCAAATCCAGCCTCTTCAAGTAGCAGGGATGCCTTTTTTGCTGTGCAATGCCCTGGCCGAATTCCACCACTTCATCAATGATATCCTATGTGAATTCATCGACGTCTTTGCAGTAGTGTACATCAAAGACATACTAATATATTCAAGAACCGAGCAAGACCATGCACAACACGTGCAGGCCGTTCTGAAGCAGTTGCGCAAGAATCTTCTTTTTGCAAAGTTGGAAAAATGTTTTTTTCATGTTCACAAGGTTGTGTTCCTGGGATACATACTGGCTCTAGAAGGAATCTCTATGGACATTCGAAAGTTAGAGGTGATCCTGTAGTGTCCATCCCCCTCGTCAGTAAAAGGGGTTCAGAGTTTGCTTGGCTTTGCCAATTCCTTTTACCACTTTATTCCAGACTTTTCTGAAGTGGTATACCCGTTTGCAGTTCTACTGAAGAAAAACAAAAGGTTCAACTGGTCTGTGGAAGCTGAGCATGCTTTCCAAAGTATGAAGACCCTGTTTACCTCAGCACCCATTCTAGCACACCCAAAGCCTGATGACTCTTTCATCATTGAAACTGGGGCAGGAACTTGCAGGATCCTTTCAAGCGTAAATGTTTGGTAAATGTTTGGTGCACATCATTGAAACTGATGCATTCCGCATTGCGATGGGCGCTGTTTTGTCACAAAAGTGGTCAAATAGGCTCCTACATCCAGTAGCTTTTTGTCCAGTAAATGTACTCTTTCCGAAAAGAATTATGCGATAATGGATAAGGAGTTATTGGCAATCAAAGCAGGCTTCAAGGAATGGCCATTAACTCTGGGGCGCTCAGCACACGGTCTCCGTCTATACAGATCACCGGAACCTACAGTTCCTTAAATCTGCCGGGGCTTTATCTGCACAATTAAGGTGGGCTTCTTTGCAAACTTCGATTTTCAGATTATGTATAGTGCTAGAGCAATTAATGACAAAGCAGATGCCCTCTCTAGAACTGATATGAGCCCAGAAGAGGAAGACGACGCCCAGAGGCTCCCGGACTCACCGTCAATCATTTCACTGGAAAACTTTATTAATGTCACAAAGATCTTTGAGGCTTGGGTTTGCTGAAGCACCGGCAGTGTTGTTAACAGTGCCGGTGCTTCAGTGAGAGACATGCCGGTATGGCCTAAAATTCCATAAGGTCAGGTCTACCGGGATCCGTGGCCCCTACCGGCATTCTCGTAGTATGGTAGTCCGGAAAGGGTGCCGGTAAGTTTAAACCAGCATCCTTATTTCCAGACCGCCATACTCGGAATGAGGGCAAATGACTCCTTACTAGCAAGGCATCCAGGTATAACCAAGACCTACGGCCTCATTACGAGTTTTCCAGTCCGGATACAATGGTAAGCTTACCAGTACCATTGTATCTGCGCCAGCAAACTCCGAGTTGTGCTTGCGGGTGTCTTTCAATTCCGCCAGGTCTGACCTGGCATAATAAAAGGCACCCGCGAGCACAGCATTTCGGATGCACAGGCCGTAATGACCCGGTAATTGCCCAATTCTGGGCGCCGGAAAAAATGCTACTCCGGCGGCAGCCGTGCCTGTTTTACAGGCAGGGCTACCGCCAGGGTTGTAATGAGGCCCCATGTTCCGTATACAAGAGGATTACTGGTGCCCCACAATGTGAGCAGACATTACTAAGTACGTCGACACCTGTGCAATCTGCGCAGAAGTCAAGGTACCTCAAAAAGGCCTCAAGGATTGTTACAACCAATGCAGGTTCCACCGGCTCCCTGGCACACGTGGTCAGTCAATTTTATCATGGAACTCCCTAAGTGCAAAGGTTTCACTACCATAGTGGTGGTTGTGGATCACCTGATCAAGATGTCTCACTTCCTACCTCTTAAGGGTTTGCCCACAGCCAAAGAACTAGCCAAAGTACTCATGGAACAAGTCGTTCACCTACACAGATCACCTACCGTCATCATATCTGATAGGGGAAGGCAATTCACCTTGCACTTCTGGAAAGCCCTCTGTAAGTCAATTTATGTGCACCAAACATTTACGTTTGAAGGGATCCTGCAAGTTCCTGCCCCAATTTATAGGTTCCTACCCAGTGGCAAACCCCATCCCCTTCAGTAAAGCTGCAGTTAAGGTGGCCATGCCCAGCTCACTTCAAATATACTCTGTATTTCATGTCTCTTTAGTCAAGAAGGCGTATCCTGACATCAGACCTGGCAAAGCACCACTCACACCTGTAACAGTAACACAGGATATATACTATGCAATGAAGGCCATTCTTGATTCAGAGAGAGACAAGCCAACTGTACTAATCAATAGATTGGAGAGGCTTTGGCCCAGAAGAACTTTCCTGGGAACCTGCAAATGGGTTCTGGCCAACAGTTGACTGCAGGTTCCAAAAGCAAAATCCTCAGAAACACGGCTACTGGGAGAGATCTTTTCACAGGGTATACTGTCAGGAGTTCCCCTTGGGGCTACTGAAGGTAGCAGGGAATCTAGGAAGAAAAGGCAGAGGAGCTCCTTCAACACACTCATGGACACTTCTACTGACGGCTGTGAGACAGGCATGGTATCAAGAGAGATACAGACTCAAAAGGAACAGTTTGAAAACCGTTATTGAAGAACGTTCTGGGGTTTGTGTAATGCCTAACTGGCCCTAACTCTAAGGGGTTTGGTCCCTCAACTGATGTTTCTAAGGGCCGTCGATGTCTGTAAGTGCAAAACCAAAATCCATCTGTGTCATAGCCTATGGTTGCCATCACTCTTAGATAAAATGTGATTGGAGTCTTCTTCTGCCAGTTTCAAAAATATTTCAACTTAAAAGGGTTGCCCTCAGAACCTTCCACATAGGGCTCTTGCAGTAAATCACTAAAGTTCCAAATGTCTCTGGGTCTCTTGGGGTTCCCTTCCCAAAGCTTTGATCCTTCCAGTTTCACACAAAAGGACACAGTTCCTTGTAAGCCTCTCAGGGTTCCCTTCCCCAAGTCTAAGACTGAAACACAGAAAAAAGACACATTAGGCTTCTCAGGGTTCCCTTCCCCAAGGTCAAGCCCTACTGGTCTCAAACAAAAGTTCACCTTATCAGGATATACCTTTCAACATGTTTCTTTCATGGGGCAGTGTCAGAAACCTTCGAGAGTGCTGGCTTCTTGCTCCTCACCTGCGCGTCTACTCTGACTTCTGGCCCCACTCTTTCACTTTGAATCGCTCTTCTGGCACCTTTTTCCTCCAGTGCCTTTTCTATCTATCTATCTATCTATCTATCTATCTATCTATCTATCTAAAAAACAAATTATATTGCGCCACTCGCCCAAAGGCCTCAGGGCTCTCACAAGACAGACAGACATAAAACAAAGAGATAGAGCGTGTGTAAGAGACACCCATAGGTAAGTGGATATAAACTTCATCCAAACTTATAGTCAGGTTTTCTTTTTCCAGCTTCTTATCGAAGAGAAAGATTTTTAGACGTTTTCTAAAGAGTGCCTCTGATATCCAGTAGGAGGCCCACAAGGAGGGCGCCCAGGCATTGAAGCTTGCTCCGCCAATCTTTTTCAAAGTTACACATGGTTGGTCCAAGGTAATCCTGTTGTTGGAAAGCATGGTCCCACCAACAGGATTTTTTTTCACACTAGAAGAGAGGTATCGAGGGGCTTCTCCCAGCAGATATTTAAACTCCATAACATCGCCTTTGAACTGAAAGCACTGCTCGATCGACAGCGAGTGCAGCTTCCTGTAGAATTCCGAAACATGAGATTGGCGCTCGAGTCCACAAACGGCACAAACTGCTCCATTTTGTGACACTTGAAGTTTCTTAATGTTGCCTTGAGATGTCCCTAACAAAGGATTGTTGCAAAAATCCAGCTCTATGTTCACTATGGCCGCCTAAATCAGAGCACTATTAGTTTCTGATAAGTAGGGCCGAATCTGCCATAGCAAATGGACATAGTATGAACATGAAGTTTTAGGTAGGAAACATGTTTTTTAAAGGAAAGGTGAGATTCAAAAATGATTCCTAGTGTCTTTACTAAATCTGATACTGAGATAATGTTCCCATTTATTTCAAAGCTTTTATATTTTCCATTCTGTTCTTATTTCTCTTCCACCTTTCTTTACTTTTGCTTGTGCACCCTTGCACCTTCTTTCCCTTTTTTCTGTTTTGCTTGTACACACTTGCACCTTCTTTCACCTTTCCCACTTTTCTTGTGCACACTTGCACCGTCTTTTTCTTTCTTCCAGGTAGCTCATACTCACTCTCCTGTTTTGGGTTGCTCGCATCCTGTTTCTGCTTTTTCGGGTCGTCTGCACCCTCTTTCTGGCTTTTGGGCCTCTCGCGCACTCTTTCCGGTCTCTCATGCCCTTTCTCCTGCTTTCGGGCCTCCCTCGTGAATCTTAACGTGTTCCCAATCCGCATATGCTTCGCCAGTAGCTGCACTCCGTTCAGACCACCATTGCTGTAGGAAAGACCCACTTGTCCACCTGAAGAAGGAAGAGAAAGGTTACCTTACCGCCTGACTCCTTGCCTTCCGGGTTTTCGATCACTGCCGCCCTCAGTGAACTCTGTGCTTGGCATGCACTAAGTAAATAAGAACTCTGATGCAGCAGCTCCTACTGCAAACTCTAATAGGCTACGTTCTGTGAGTTATTCAATATTACTTACCACACAGCTCCAGCACCTCTCCACAGAAACTTCCTTGTAATAGCCAAAATACAAATGATTTTCATGGCACCGGTACGCCTCTGCAGCAGCTTACTCGTCGCAGTGCCTGCAATAAGAGAGCAAGGCAGATTAATCAAGGGGAATCTTCAGGAAGAAAGGATATTGATATCTAGAAAAGGAGCATCAGACAATTCAGAAGAACCATTCAAGTCCCAGAACCCCAAAAAAGCAGGATGATCTTTGGTTCAACCAGTGAAGTTAAGCAATTGTAGAAGCTTCAAAACTGCCACCTACTGCCTCTCAAGATATCCTTTAAGGCACAAGCTAGTTTATAGGGGAGACACAGGTCAAACAGGAACAATGGGGAGAGTGTCTTACTAAATGGGTACAGCTCACTAACTCCGTTTCTGTTGCAGATGTCATTACATCTGACCCATCTCGGGGAAGCAAGAAGAAGCAGTTAAGGGACAACCCATTACCCGACTTCCCCAGTGTCTTCATTGGCCTCCCAAGACTGTGAATCACTCCAGTTCTGGGTGACATGGTGGAGGAAATGGTGAGCTCACAGTGTTTCCACAGAAGACCACAGGTAATAGCAGGATATTCAGTCAACCGTGTAAGGATGAAAAACTGAGCTCGAATTGCATACATGTGGCTACATTATTTATATAGAAAATCCACAACATTGGCATAGTATCAGACTCCATTGTCTATGCATAAAAAACCACAAACATTAGCATATTTACCAGACATTGGGCCTCATTACATGGTTGGCGGTAACCCTGTAACACTGTTACCGCTGCCCGATATTCCGGTGCCACTGGGATATTACAAGCGGCGGAGATAATGGTTAATTCCCATTTCCATGGAGTCCTTTTGGACTCCATGGAAATGGGGTCACTGAAGCACTGCCATTTTTGCTAACGATGCCGGTGCTTCAGTGACAACCTTGCCGGTAGGCGCTTGAAAACCCAGCAGGTCAGGCCTGCCGGGGGATCCGTGACCCCTAATGGCATTTTTGTAGTATGGCAGTCCGGAAAAGGTACCAGTACGTTGCTACTGGCACGCTTATTACCGGACCGCCATACTTATAATGGGGCCGATTGTCGTGTGTGCCAAAAAGCTCACTCTTGCCTATACAAATCTAATTACACAAAAGTGGACCTACCCTAATTGGTTGACCCAAGATCAATAGCTTTACATCTTGGTTAGGCAACTATACGCATTTCACAGTACATACACGCATGATTGGAGGACAGATGATTTTCCCTACTTTGCCCATGACCCAAGCTAATGACCTAATTTGATTGAACGAAAAAAGACCCTTCTCAGTTTCCACCATCTCCCACAGTTTGAACATTGTATGTCAGCGTGTGGATGTGGTTTTCTTATCTGCTTGAACAAGCAGTTCATCCGCCTTGTGTCACATATCCTGCCTAGACATGTCCCTGCTCAAAACAAGCACATCTGCTGGGACTTTCCATTAGGGGACATTCCGTTAGCTTTGTCTATTCTTAAAAACAACTCATGACCTTATTGTGGCTTATCGTGTAGCACCTCCAGATATGTCCTAGTTCTATCTGGAACATCAAGCTTCACTGCGTCGTTTATATGTGTGTCTCTTAACTTCTGGCTTTGAGCAATTCCCTTGAGCTTTCTTCTGTAGATGTGAAATAATGTTCTTATACATTCTATTTTCCTCAACATTCCCTGCTTTAGTTTATTTTTCAACTACGGCCATAGCAATTTATACTTCTGGATCGATAGAACTCTCTTGTTGCGCCTGGACATACCCCTTTCATTTGCTTGAGGCAATATTGCCATTTGCAGTGGTGGTAACAAAAATCGATGCCATTTTTTTCATCCACAGTTTGCAACACGCTGAACACAACAAAACATGACCGGTATGATTACCAGTACCGGAAGGAGAACCTTAATGAGGCCCGTTGCCTGCAATAATAATCCAGAAAACCAGTTTGTGAACCAGTCTGTTGGTGTTACACCCCCTTCAGTTTTCATAGTTGCCTGTAGTACAAGCAAAGCATTAATAGCCTCAGAAAGAGTTTCATTTTCTTCATTGTTTGCTGGAATGTACCTGCAACAAGAAGTTCCAAGTTTTGCACATACCCCCCATTAATGGCAATGAACATGTCCTGCATGTTCTGTAAAACCATCAACTGAGAGGCCCATAATCCTTCCTTCATAGCATTTATGCCATTTTCCATATAATTAACTTCATGAGTTCATACCTGGTAATCTGCAGCCATCAGGCAATTGCTGTATTTTGAAACAATGGCATGATGGACCCGAAAAAGATGTGTGCCTCATTGAAGAAACAGAATTCTCTGGAATGTCCTGAAATTGGTCAGACTCCATACAGGGTGCTGATCTTTGAGTGCAATGATAGCCCAGGTATACATTCTTTGACATGGGATGATGGTGAAGCTGTGTTAAGTTGACACCAGGTACACCAAGAACAGGGGTGTGCAAACCTTTCCAGTGGGAGGTAAATTGGAATATGCTAAGTCTCTGCATACCCAATAGATGTCCACGAGGGTTGTTGTTCCTGCTTCTAGGGAATGTACCTCCAGTTCCTTGTTACTCTGGAGGTTGGTGCCTACGGGTACTTTTCTTTTCCTGGAAACACAAGGAAAAATGTGATGATGTTATTATTGTAGTGGGGGCCGGTCTTTCCACTAATAGGGGTGAGTATGTCAGTGTATTTTTTTTCAGAGCGGTGAACGTCGGTTCCGGGTATCAGTACTGTTCATTCTAATATGTGGCGCATTGCAGTGAAGTAGGCCGGGTGGGGTCCATGCCAAATTAACATACAACAGTGGTTTAAGGAGACACTATGTGGCTCTATTGCCGGTATTATTTCTACATATTATGGGAGAAATGTTGGTAAAATAATACCCTTCTTCCTTAACACTCATTTCTCATTCTTTTGTAATGTGTTTCTGCCCTAAGCATAGGAGCTGTGCTATTCTTTTTCCTAGGTCACAAGTGACCATTACTGTTTCTGAGAACCCATTGTCAAAGACTGATGTATTTGCAATGATGGACGATATTCTGAGAGGGCTCAGTACCGGTACTTTTCCCCTTATTCAGCACATGGTCATGCATGTAGTTATCTCTGTATCTATTTCCTTAATGGTGTGTAGTTGGGGTTTAGCAGTTGCCTGCAATATGAGGAAACAAACAAAACAAGAATCATTGGCATTCTGTCTTACAGTCATCCGCATATGTCTGCACCACAAATTATCCTCAACTTTAAAATGTGGATTTTTTTATTTTTTTATTTTTTATTTACTTGATTTTAACCAAAAGAAATAGATTTTTACAAGGTGTAAAAATTGAGAGTAGCTGCTTCTTTGGTATACCAGTTTTCAAAGTCCGTTGGTGTGATTTCGCAGTTTTCCATCTCAGATAAGTTTGGTATCAGAATCAGAGTCCGTGGCCTTTAAAGCAGCATCGAAGATCTTAACTGCCACCAAAGCCCATTTAGTTTTTTTGCCGGCGATCAATCTACACCACCAAGTGTGTTCTTCTCTAAGAGGGGTGTCGTGGAGTAGCGGTAGAAAGAATGCTTCACGCAGGTAGTCGGTTTTAGGACAGTTCAAAATCAGATGCCTTGCTGTTTCTATGGTTTCCGAGTTTAAACATAGTCTGCAAGTTTTGTCTTTGGATTGAGTGCGAATAGCCCAGATTTCTTGTGTTGGCATCAGATTTAATCTTGTCTGGAAGTTCTTGTTTGGGAATTTGATGCAGTAATTCAACGGAAGATTCAGTTTGTTAGTAGTATATGGGAGGTGACCAAGAAGTTTATTTGCGGTTGCCAATTTACATGTAGTGATCCAATCTTCTTGTGCCACTTTGATTTTAATTTTTTCCGGGTTTTGGATTAAGTCTTCTTGAGTGCAGGCGAGATCTTTTAGTTTTGACGTTAGTTTATTTTCCCAAACGGTCAGCGCTTTACATCGCCCCAGCCGGAGTTCTTCTAGAATCGTTTTATAGATAGGCAGTGAGTCTGGGTCGATGATTTTCCTCAATTGGTTTTGTTCTATGGGTGCTGACAAAGATAGTAAGCCAAGTTTGCGTCATATAGCTGCAATGGATGCAGATTTTGGCAGGCCCAGAACAGCTTTCCAGAGATATCCCTCCAGTTTCGGCCAAATTAATTCATGAATGTTGAGCGCCACATCCATTCCATAGATCAGGGACGGTACCACCTTCTGTCTGTAAAACTGAATCACCGGTATTAGGGAAAATGTTCCATATTTGCTGTCAATTAATCTTGTTTGAGTGGTGAGTGTTTTGATTTTAGACCACAGAGCCACGATGGTTGAGTTCTCAGTTCTTAATTCGTCAATCATTACACCCAAGTACCTGATGTTTGTGACTGTCTCAATCTTTGCGTTGTTTAAGAACCAGGTACCGCCTGTGGATTTTCAGATCTATTCATGATTGTACGAGGATTTTCAATACTACGAGTCTCATTACGAGTTGGCCGGTCAAGAAATAAAGTGCTGGTAACAACGTATGCCGGCACCTTTCCGGACCAGCCAACTCCAAGTCTGCCGGTAGGGGCTCTGATCTACCGGCAGGCCTGACCTGCTGGGAGATCAGGCCCCTACCAGAAGATAAATGCCTGAATCACCAGCACAGTTACTAATGGTGCTGGTGATTTGGGCAACCCTATCCCATGGGGACTCCATGGAATATAGATCCGGGATATCAGGCAGCAGAGACGGTACAGTAGTTTCCCAGTATCCGGCTGGAATTACCGGCGGGATAAGGGGAACTCAAAATGAGCCCCTATGCAGGGTCGGATTGGTCCCTCGGTCTTTCAGCCCGTGGCCGGGCCAAAATCGTCCGTGGGGAGTAGGGTCAGTTTCTGGCCATGAATGGGCCGGTTTGGAAAAACAAAAATTGAAAAAGAATGTTTTTTTCACATTTATTTTTTTCAAAAAGCCTTTCATCCTTCTTAGGTCGATAAGTGAGTACCAACAATGGTTGGGTGATATTTTATGCATATTTGTTCTATAAAAAAGAGCTTAAACATAAGTGCTATACAATAACATATTATCATTTGGCCTTGGACGTCTGCTTGGATTCATAGTAATTTAGTGTACTTAGGGACAATGCTATTTGATGCCATTTCCTGTTTTGCCAAGGGGTGAAAGTTCATGTTTCATCGCTTCCCGGGATTTCACTTTGGGGTGGGGTCAAATCACATCGCTTTCGGTAATGTCATCAGAAGTTAAGGGTCGTGAGGTGAGGGATGGGCCACTTTTTTTGAGGCGATGGATGGGCCACTTTTTTTTGGGTGACCGGGCCTATTTCTTGTCCCAGTTCGACTCTGCTTGTCTCAATCTAGCATAGAACGAATGTTTAAAAATAGAAGCCTGCAATTGTTTTTCTTCTTCCAAATGATCAATAAGGGTCTGGTGCATGCTACATGTAGAAGCGTTTAAAAAACCAGCAATGTCTGTATGATGAGAAAAATCAAAGAAAAACAATAAAGCACAAGGAAAAGATACAATGATTACAAATAAAAAGTGTTTTAGTCTCTATGTGCATACCTGCATGATGTCCCCTCCCCCTTTTCCTCCTCTTCCAGTGGGGGATTTGCTGGGAGAGATGGATCCTCGTGGAAGTCCGTCAAGTGGTACCATTGCTTCTTCTCCATCAATTTCATTGCTGTTGGTTTAGACTGTATCATTTCAAGGGGTCCTTGGAATTTTGGGTGTCGCCACTTCCAGACAAAGTTTCTTGTGTACACACGATCGCCGGGTTGCAGTTGAAGCAGATCAGGTTGGCTATAGTACTCCTCCCTGGATGAGAGGACCTGTTTGGAGATAAACTTGACAGCTTTTGTTAGCTCTCTAAGATATCCCTGAAACTCTTCAACTGACACTTGTGATGTGCTGCATGCATCTGAGTCCCTGTGTGGGAGTGAGAAAGGTATGCGCACCTGTCCTCCAGTGACAATCTCATGAGGTGTTAAATGGTGATCTGGCCCTGCTCTATTGCGCAAGAAAAACAGAGAAAGTGGCAGATAATATAACCATGTCTTTTGTAACGTACAAGACAATTTGCTGTTAGTACTCTTTAATAAGCCATTCACATGTTCCACTAAGCCGTTTTCCTAGGGGTGATAAACAGAGGATAGTTTGTGAGTTATAAAAAATGATTGGAAAATTGTGGAAAACAAGGTATTAACGAAATGCGTGCCGTTGTCCGAGCGTAAGACTTCCGGATTGGCCCATCGGGGGAAGGTCTGGTTCGTAAGGAATTTAGCAGCAGATTTGGCATTTGGACGAACACATGGCCCTGCTTCAATCCAGTGAGAAAGGAGGCATACAACAACAAACACATACCGGAAATTCTGGCAGCGATCAACCATGTCCACAAAGTAAACATGCAGATGGAGGAATGGACCCATAGGTTTTGGGAGGGTAGCTATCTCTGTTTTCAAGATAGGAGCAGTGGATAATTTGTGGCAAACAACACACTCATGCAAATACATTGAAATCATTTCAATTACATTTGGAACAAACCAATCCTACTATATTTCATGAAGTAAAACAGTTTTAGGCGCCTGAATGAGTAGATGCAATTGTTTGAAAGAAATTAATAGCAGTGATTGTGGCATAAAAGGTTTACCCGTACCTGAATGTCTCCAGATGAGGTATGAGGGGGCTGGTGAACAACCTCTTTCTACCCACAAATAGTTTTCTAAGGAGGCTGCACTGTTCAGTAATTCTAAAAGATGTAGTTGAGAGGTAGGGGTGTAGGGTTCCTCAACCATTGTGGCGGTATCTGCGTCAATAGCTGTTTATATGCCTTATGATGGTATAACCTGTCTGGCAGCATCTTTGGCTGCCCAATCAGTGAGTTAATTTCCTTTTGAAATAAAGTCATCTTTATTGGTGTTTGCTGCACATTTAAAGATGGCTATGTGGGTGGGTTCCCTTAAAGCCTGGAGTAACATTTGCAAGATATCTGCATGTATACCAGGGGAATCATCTGGTTTCTTGTACCCCCTTCCTTCCCATTTATGTAAACCTGAGTTAAGCGTGGTTGTAACATATGTTGAATCTGAATAAATCGTTACTAGCCTGCGCATACCCAACTCTAATGCTGTGATGACTGCAGTGAATTCTGCAGCCTGTGATGAGAAGTGTGAAGGAAGCTTTATTCGGTTTGTTATGCAAAGACCATTATCCTTGTATTGTACCACGCAGCACCAGTATGTGTTTGACCTGTGTCCTGGTGTATGGATGAGGACCCTTCAACAGTGTGTCTGCATATGGGCGTGGGTCTTCTTTAACTAAATCAACAACCTTGGGTCATTACTCATATGTGGTGCCATCATGCATGCATCTCCTTCCTGTACTGGGGTAGCTGATAAAAGTACAGGGTAAACTGTGTGGCATCAGACAATTTAAATGTTATTAACCTTTAGGAACCGACAAGATGACCTCCTACCCTGAAGCTCGTTGTGTGGCAAGCGTTGATTTTGATTTCTCCAAGATGGGAAATACAGCATGTTCAACATACAACATGAGGGGAGACCCCATCATAATGTTTGACGACTTTTGGACTGCAAATGCTCCTGCTGCCAAGGCTTGTTCACATGGGTACAATCCATTGTTTTCTCTGTCAGGGCAGCTTCCATTAATTTCTCATCGTAGTGAGAGACCAGGAAGAGCATTTTATTATACTCTGGGGTCCCACTGGTAGTGGTGCTCATGATAGACTCCTTTAATAACTGAAAGGCTTTATGCATGTCCACAGTGTGAGAGGTCAGCAATGAGAGGTGGACACAAAGCAATGCTTTCCTCAATTTTAGTCATTTTATTAACAGAATAAGGGGTAAGGATGAAGGCTTAACTTTCCCTATCCTAAAATAAATGTCCCTTCCTATGATATTAAAACTAAAGCAGGATGACCTTGTGTCCAAACTCCATCTATCTCTCACATTAACATATACAAGCAAACAGTGCAAGGTAAATATTTCAAAATTCAACTCAATAGGAAGGTGCAAAAACTCAAACAAACAAATAACTCTAACAAAAACACTTCTTGTATCCAGGGTTAACTCCCTTCCGCTGGATTACTTCAGGTAAGGTATTCACAATGTTCTCGTCTCAAGACCAGTCTCTTGAAGGCATTATAAATTTCTCTTTCAACTAATACTTTCCTCAGGATGGCAAAACAAATAATATTCATATAAAGCAAGGAAAAGTCTTTACTACTTTTCAGAATGGCAAGTCAAATGTCTTTTTCAGAATAGTGATTCAAACATGGCAAAAGGCATGTCTTTTCAAAACTTCTGGTTGCTTAATATGACAAGGTCTCTTTTTAAAACACAAACTCAAAATAAGTTTCCCGGTAGAATCACCTGCCAGGAAACTTTGCAACTTCACCTGCAAGAAACTTTTGATATCCTGCTTTACACTCCTGCCAGGAATATCTCACTTTGGTTCACTTAGTTCACTTTGGTTTACCTGGCTGGTGTACTCTCCTGCCAGGTATTGCCTTTCAAAAAGATTTTGCTACCTGATATCTTCATCAGACTTCTCTGCAACATTCACTCTCCTCTTAAATATCCTTACAGTTGTACCTCTGCATGGCACAACCCTCGTTGAGTCCAGTTTGTACTTACACCAATATCCCTCACACTGAAATCCCAACCTCTGTAAAAGCCCTCCAGTCCTTTCTTGGCTCCGCCAATTTCTATAGACGGTTCATCTCTGGTTTTTCGTCCATCACGGCTTCGCTCACGTCTCTCACCACCATTCATATGGACATCCTTGCAACAAGAAGCCTTTGAGACACTGAAAACTGCCTTCAGGTCAGCCCTTGTGTGCCAGCATCCCAATCCTGATTTCCCGTTTATGGTGAAGGCTGATGTCTCCTCTTATGCCATGGCAGTGGTCCTTTCACAGGCGTGTCCAACCACAGGCCGTTTGCACCCCATAGCCTTTCCTTTCACTCACACAAGTTCACACCAGCAGAGACACATTATACCGTCACGGAAAAAGAACTCTTAGCCATAAAAGAGGCCTTCCAAGTGTGGAGACACCATCTCCTGGGAGCTAACCACCAAACCACGGTATATACCGATCATCAGAACTTGCAGGATTTGGCTTCTCTCAAGTTTGCCAATAGCTGACAAGTACATTGGCACCTGTTCTTCTCTGCTTACGACTTTGTAGTTAAACACCGGCCAGGGATCACACATGGAAAAGCTGATGCCCTGTTCTGCTCACCAGGGGGTTTCACTCCCTACGTATCCTGAAACACTGCCTGATAGGAAACCCAGTGTATGCCTATGCACGCCTTCACCCGATCTACTGTCTTCCATCCGACATTTGGCAACTCTATACCAAGAGCAGTTGTCAGATTGGGACCTGGTTTTACAAGATGGTCTTCCCTTTTTCCAAGATCAGCTTTTTCTTCCTACTCTGGACACATGTAGTCAAGCCCTCGAATGGTCCCTTGATGCCCGCACCAATGGCCATTCAGGCCAGAAACGCACCTTGGCCTTGCTCCAACGCTGGTATTGGTGGCCTTTGATGCGTAGGGATGTCATTCTCTACGTCAATACATGTTCTATTTGTGCACAATGTAAAAACCGCAAAGGACGTCCCCTGGGACTGCTCCAGCCCTTGCCCATGCCGCCCAGGACATGGCACACGCTTACAATGAATTTTGTTACAGACCTACCCAGGGTGGAGGGGTTTGACACAGTCTTGGTAATAGTAGATTCATTCACGAAAATGGCCCGATTTGACCCATGTTCAGGGATCCCCATGGCCCCCACGCTAGCTGGGTTGTTCTTCTGGGAGGTGTTCTGTCTTTTCGGGTTGCAAACGGTTATCATCTCTGATCGGGGTTCCCAATTCACATGTAACTTCTGGAGTGCTCTTACCAAACTGCTTGGCATCGATGCCCGGTTCTCGTTCTCGTACCATCCGGAAACGGACAGGAAAACTGAACGAGTAAACCACGCAATAAGCAGTATTTATGATGTTTCTCCCTTCAGAACCAACAATCCTGGTACCGCTTATTACACCTTGCTGAATTCGCCTATAACCATGCCCCACACTCCTCCACTGGTTCTTCCCCTTTTTACTCCCTGTAAGGACAACACCCATGTTCCCTTCCCACCTCTGACTTCTCTGTTTCAAGCACTCCGACCGCCTCGGCTTGTGTTAGGGACCTGTCCCTGGATCATTCTCAGACTATCACGCATCTCTGTGAAGCCTCTATATGTGCTTGCGGACAAAGTGTGGTTGCCCACCAGACACCTTCGCTTACCCGGTTGTTGTAAGTTGCTTCCCAGATTTGTAGGGTTGTACAAGATAACCAAGATTGTAAACCCGGTGGCCTTTAGTCTGTCCCTTCCTTCCAGCTGGTGCATTCACCCTGTATTCCACGCCTCCTTGCTCAAACCATGCCCCATTTCCACTAGAGTTGTCCTGCCTCCTGCCTCCAACTCCCGTTCAACAGGGTGTTTCTGATGAGTACGAGGTTAGTGCCATCCTGGGATCCCGTGTTACCAAGGATCGCTTATTTTATCTGGTTGACTAGTTGGGTTACGGTCCCGAGGAGAGGTCATGGGAACCCACTACCACAGTTCATGTCCCCCTCCTTGTCTCGCAATTACATTGGGATAACCCATCTTGCCCACGAGGTTGTGGACCCTTGGGGGGGGTTCTATCATGCACTCACAGTCTCAGGTCTCCTCAGGTCTACACTCCAGGCCCCTGACATCCCCCAGGCTTAAGCCCCATGTTACCTTGCTGCAGCACCAGGGATCAACTCGATTGGCATTATGGCAAAAGGATAAACGCTCCCCAAGTTGTCTGCAACTAATACGCAGCGTGGGACGATATCATTCATTGCACCATTGGCAGCTACTGTGGTGCATATCCACGCGATCATCCACAACACGCGTCACTATGGCAACACAACGCGAAAAGAGGCGGTTCTCACATGGACTACGATCACGTGACACAACGTCCCTGGCTTCCTCACGCTCGTCTGCTGGTGACGCCTCCATGATGACAGGATGTGGATCCCGTCACGTGATACACGTCTCAGGTTCACGTGACCCGGAGTCCATAGCAACGCCATAAAGCAGAGGCTGACTGCGCCGAACCTGCTTCTCAGCTGTTGTTCTACTCAGCGTTTGGCGTTACGTACTTTGAATCTGGATTAATGTGTTTTGTGCTTCTTGACCTTGGACAACGCTTTCTCAGACTGCCTTTTTGCCTTACCCTCCTGCTGTGTTGCTTATCTCCTGTTTACTTGAAATCCTGACCTCGGACTTGCATAACGGACTGCCTTCGGATTTCCCGTTCTTGTTCTGGTGACCCTGCTTTGAACCTTGGTTTCTTGTTCTGTGAAAACACAACTTCCTAAGACTGCCACTCCCTCAGGTGCTTCCGGTGGGCTATCAGCTTGTCAGCATTTGTCTCAGGGTTTACTCCCTGCTGCTGCAGCATAGACCACTGAGGGAATAGGAACTACACCCTGATAAGACCCTGTTCCTGTTGTCTTTTCCTCCCCTCCTACGGCCTGCATCCCACTACCTGCTAGGTGCCCTAATTATTCTTCTGTTACTGTGACATTACTTGGGTCTTTGCATACATTACCTAACCTGCTCCTTCATTTGTAGCCACTTGGAGCCACTCGGAGGACCCAGTGTTCCTGCCACCTGTGGCTCCAATAATCGAGTAGCGAGTTTCTTGTATCTCGCTGTTTGATACTTAGGGACGGAGGTATACATACTCTACGCAATCCACAAATCTTGACATATGAGGGTTTGTTCAGGCTCCTTCTGTCAACCTCTCTTATACAGTGCCTTGGCTCTTGGCAATGCTGGTCACAGGTTTCTCTCAACTGAGATTTCATGTCAGGAGAATTGCACCATTTTCGCTTTTTTCGTTCAATTACATTTGGTTGGTTTTCAAAAGTAGCACTGTTAAAATTCACAATGCTGTTTGCGCATGTCCCAGGCCCCTTCAATACCAGGCTGACTCACCGGTTCACTGTATAGTGGCTGAGATGTACTCACGGGGGGCAAGCTTCCCGTATGGCCAGAGTCTCTATGGGTCTCCACATCGGCTCCCCTCCCTTCCTCTGGCAAGACCAGCACAGCCTCGCAGGACCAGGTCTCTCACGGCCCTGCTGCATGTCATCAGCTTTTTCTCGCTTAGAGTTCTCCTCCGGTCCTAAGCGACACCAAACTGCTTCGGCCGGGCGTCTCTCCCTCTCCCCACGGTCCTTCGTAGGTCTTCCGCTGCCACCGGTAATGCTTCCTGCTCCGCAAACTCTGCAGTCTTTCTTCGGTCCTGACGTTCTCCTGGTCTTCTCCATTTCCACAGCTGATTGGGGAATTTAAATGTCCTGTGTAATTGACTGGGCTGGCAACGACTACACTGCACGTTGTTTTCAAAGTCACATTTCCTCCACATGAACTCCTTGTGCCTCCTCCTCATCACAGTACTTAGAGATTTCTGGGACTTGGAGTTCCCATACATTTCAAAAGAGTTTGGATCATATTGTTGAACAGTTGTTTTCAAAATACAATCATCAAAATTATCAGATGTCTCACAACAATATGTTATAAAATAAACTCTGATATTAAGGATTCCTCCTCACAAGAAGGGGGAGTATACCACATCCCTCCCGTCGGAGTCAGCTTTTCCCCCTGGTCCTCATCTTCTCCCTCCTGACACCATCCGATCAGCAAAGAGGTCCCAGTTTTGTCTCTCTTCATCCACTTTTACCCACAGCCTTGTTTTACTCTGCTGACAAGATCTGTTGGTGTTTTCATCACCTACAAATTTCATATTCCTTAGTTTGTTGGGGAACACTTCCTCTGCCAGGGTCCCCGAGCCCTTTCATGTATTCACACACAACCTTCCTGTTTTCCAATCTTACTCTATGCCACAGCCGTGGTATACTCTCCTGCCAGGGTCTATGAATGTCTCTTTTCTTTAACGTTCGTAATTCCCCCTCTTATGGATTGTGGTATCTCTTTATCATATGGGTCCTAGAACCCTTCACTGGATTCTTCGTATGAGAATCCAGCTTCAATCTTCCCTCACTCCACAGCCCTGGTTTACTTGCCTGCCAAGTTCTGTGAGTATCTTTTATTTCCACAAGGTTTGTTGGGTCCCAGACCCTCTCCACTAGGACTCTCAGCCCTGGTACGCATTCTTCCTTCACTCCACTCTGTGCTCCATGTGCTCCCTGGGTCTCCTCAACCTTTAGACTAGCCAACCCTGTACCTGTAATGTCCTCATCTCTCCGGTTGCTTATGGGTCTCCCAAGAGTTATGGCGGCACTTCGGGCTCAGCATAACCTTCTGCTGTCCCTTGCGTACTCTCCATGCAGTCTCCCGTTGTCTGGCTGTCAGCGCGGCAGGCCCAGTAGCTGGTTGGTAAGTTTCCTCTCCCATGGTCGGCTTACCGCTTTGTCGGCTCGCTGCAGTTCTGCCTTCCTACTGCATGCCGTCGGGTTCTCCCTGCTGAGTGTCTGCGTGGCCCTTACAAAGTGCTCGGTCTGCACCGAGTTTTGAACAAAGATGACACCCTTCTCTCCCACTCTGCCTTTAAATAATAGCTGACAAATCATGGTCAGAAAGGCTAAAGTGTGTGCCTTTGTTCCTTCTGATGATATCCTTACTCGGGTCCTCTTCCTCCTCTCAGTACTACCATTGAATACTGTGTCAGTGTTCACTGTGTTCTCTTTATTTGCTTACTGCGCTCAACGGGGTCCGCCCTCTCCATGAGGTCCTCCTGCTGAGTACCGTTGCCAGGGGCACTATCTGATAGTGGCCTCAACACCCTGGTCTCATGGGGGGGCTTCCCATCTATAGAAGTGACAATACCTTGGGATTCGTCACAGTGTCTGCAGGTAGCCTGTCCCAAGAAGATAAATTCCTAGAGTCTCTCATATCAGCCCCTCTTCTCTGCATGAGATTTGTACATTTAATTTGCCCATGATATCTCGTCTCAATAGATTCACAAGTGATTGTAGGGCATATAACAAGGGTGCAGTAACTGTTTTGTCCCCTATAGAAATATCTAAATCTTTGGTAAAGGGAATCAATCAAGGAAAGGTTCTGACCTTTTATTGTCACCTCAACCTCAGGTTCCGTTTCTAGGTTGGAAGTGGTTGAAAATATTGGGCACATCAAGGTTCGCTGTGGGCTGTACTATGTGTGATATCCTGACTGGTATCCTCCACTTCCTTCTTGGGGCCCTATCATAGTAGATGGGGATGGCTGGAAGGGGCTGCCTCCCCTCATTGTTATTCCAAAGGGGCTGGTTGTCTGAGGACATCCAGCCTGAGGTAACCCATTTGCTTATCTCCCGATTTGAGGAACTTGTGATGCTGTCCCTTGTGTCCCGTAGCCCATGTTCAATGTATTTTGGGCAAATGCTTGGTTGGGCTTATTTAGTTAGACTTCCCCTCCCTGTAAGTTTAGCCGAGCTCGGCATTCCCTGGCAAAGTGACCTAGTTTGCCACAGAACCAACAATCCTTGTCTTGTCTATTTCCTTGGAATTGTCCTCTGACCATTACCCAGGATGCCCCTCTTTGGCCATTTCCCTGTGAAAAGAGTCACTGATTGTGGTTCTGATAGGAGGTGGGGGGGGGTCATAGACAGAGGCTGGCCCACCCCCTGCCGGCGTTCCAGTGGGGATATTGGTTAGGACTGCTCGATGAAGACTCACTTTATCTAACTTCTTCTATATCAATTTGGATTGGGTCCCTGTGTTTGTTCTTGTATCTCCCTTTCTTTATTCTGTTTTATCTGTAAAAATTACTAATATGTGCCTGGATCTTTGCCCAGAGTTTTGATTCTATGGCCACCAGTTTGTCAAATTCTGTCTTTACTTCTAGGGGCAATCCCTTTTTAACCACGTAGTAAAATAATATGGAGACCCCTCCCGCCTCCTGCCACCCCTGTTCTACCTCCGGCCTCCATTGTTCCTGCGGCCTCCTGATATATTCAGATGGACTCCTCTGTAGGTTTCATAGTGTTAGCCATTAAGTTCCTGATATCAACTTTATCTGGAAACGTTCCTCTTAGTACCTTTCAGAATGCTTTCTGTAGTTACTAAAGGAGGAACCATCATGGTTTTCCCTAGTGATAGTTAGATCTGCGAAAACCAGTCTTTGCCCACAAGGTGTCGACTTGCTCCCCTATCGAGGAAGCAAGAAAGCTTTTTACTTCTCCTACTGCCAGACGTATTCCTGCGGTCTGTCTTTCAAACTGATATATCCATTTCCCTGCTCCTGTGATTAAGGGCAGGTGCTTTTTCAGGTTTTCTTTATCCTTGAGGCATCAGGGTATATACTTTGATGGCCACTGGGTACCATAAATGAGTGTGAATTTGCACCTTTTCTGGATCCTGCAAACTCTCTGTGTATAGGGGTTGCAGATGACATATATTTCCCAGGTGTCAAGATAGTGTTAAATATAGTCATAATGGTGTGGAGTCTGGCACAGAGAGTACAAAACACTTTGCAAGCAGACTGTGTTCCACGGCTCCTTTAACATTGAGAACGAGGCTATAAGAACTGGAAGTGGCACGTAGCACCGGCACGTGAAGTTCGGCACAGAGAGTCCAGTCATACCCAGCTTTTCAGGGGAGGGTGTGTGTTTACTCTGAAACACTGTGCAAGCAGACTGCATTCCATGGGTTCTTTAACATTGAAGAGGAGCCTATAAAAACTGGAAGCAGCACGTAGCACCTGCGCATGGAGTCCGCAGAGAGAGTCCCGTCGTACCCAGTCAGACCCGGGCAACCCAGAAACCATATCTAAATATTGGAGACATCTACTGAAGACATGAGGCCGCCGTCGTCGCTGGCGCGTCTGGTGGCAGAACAGGTTGTAATGGTGAACCACTTTTTGCAATCACAAGTAATATATGTTGAGCACCAACCTGAAGTAGATTCAGCAGTTTGATGACTTGAGAATCCATCTGGTCACCTTTCCCCTCCCAGTGAGACCTCACTGGAGGAGAAAGGTGTTACACTCACCTGGTCTCTGTGGAGGCGTTAGGGCACAGTTGCAGCCCTCCCTGAACTCGAATCACCACCTTCAGGCCTCTCCCTCAGTAGAAAAGCTGTGAGCAGTGGTACGTGGTGATACTGCTCCTGCATGGAGATAAGAGGGTGTGAGTGCGCCAATCTGTGATTGTTGTACCTCTCGAACCCTTCACCCCAAGGTATGGTTTCTGTGAGCATACGCCGGCCCATAAAGCTCACCTGTGACTTATGGAAGATAAGCTCTCCGTCCTGCTACTTCTGGCAGGGGCGCGTCAAATGGGATCTAGTTCCTTCACTGATCCCTGATAAGGATTAGTCCAGTCCAGCTGTGACTATGCTTCTCCTTATGATTGGTAAGTCTTTCTAGAGCTCTTGTGATGCTGTTTGTTCTGTTTAATGTCTTTATATGTTGCTCCTATTTATGCCCGCAATAATGTCTCTCTTCTGTTTTCTTCCCTTAGATGGAAATGCGGCCTCAATGCAGCTGTGAGACGCGAGATGAGGCCGGATGGAAGATGGATGCTACCGCAATGTTTGACAGCAGGTAAGTGATGGTTTAAGGAAAGCGCGAAGTATGGTGAAGCGCAACCTTAAACTGACAGTTTTTTCGATGTCTAACCTTGTCTTCTGTTTTTCCTTGCAGGCGCTGCTGTCGACGATTGAGCATGTCATGCTGCAGTGCCAAGATGAAGATTTCGGCATTCCGGAAAGTGTAAGGATGACTACTTGGTTCACCGAAGAGATGAACAGGTAAGAACAGCTTCACCCAGTTGGTAAGTATGCTGGTAGGAAGCAGGATGTCCAGGAAGCAGGATCTTCAAAGGTAAGTCTGACCTCAGGCGACGGTGAGCATTACGCTGCTTGCAAGTGCAGAATAACGCAAAGCATCTGTCTTGAGGATCGGGGCAGATTATATAGCTGAGATCATGGGCACACCCATTAGGGCCAGCTTACCAGCCACACCCTGCCACTCCTAGAAAGTGAGCATGTGCGAAGGCAATCCATTAGCAGCCACACCCAAGAATACACTTGGGGCTGCTTAATGGATGGAATGTTCAAGGTTAATGCATCCTGCTTAATGGATGGAATGTTCAAGGTTAATGCATCTGAAGTGCTATGTCCATAATAAAAGCTTTTTGGTGTTAAATGGATTTTCTTGTTTACTTTTGTTCATGAGCCTGGCGCCAAGGTCTCCTGTGCATGCAACCCCTGCATACTTGTGCCCCTGACTTCATGACCATGACAGCACTCCCCCTCAAAGCCACTCTCAAGGGTGGTTCTCCTCCCAGTCCTGGTTTGGTGGGATTATCGCGATGGAACTGTCTGATTAAACGCAGAGCATTGACGGGTTCACTGGGTTCCCAAGTTTAGTCTTGCGATCCGTAACCTTTCCCATCAATTAGGTAATAAAATTTTGATCGGACCACCTTGGAGTCCAGGGTGGATTTTACTTCATATTCTGGTTCTCCATCTATTACTTCGGACTCTGGCTTAGAACTAAGCCGTGTATTGGATTTCATTGGTTTGTGGAGAGAGACATGAAATACGGGGTGAAGTTTCATGTGAGAAGGTAACTCCAATTTTATGGCGACAGGATTGGTTATGGACTTTATAGTATAGGGGCCAGGTATCTTGGGCGGAAAGCTCTTGGCCCCTTTAGGGGAATATATTTGGATGCTAATCACACCTTTTCTCCAATCTGGTGGGTGGGAGTTTCCTTCCGATGCCAATCAACAAACAGTTTTGTCTTTCCTTAGCCTTGGTCAGATGCTCTGTCGACCTCCTTAAGAACCTGAGTGATGGTTTTATGCAAGTTTTTTATTGCTGGCATTTCCAGGGTATCGGGTGCATCAAATACTGATGTCGTTGGATGTCTTACGTGCACAGTGTACAATGGAGTTTGCCCTGTGCTTGTGTGAACTGAGTTGTATGCATACTCAGCTATCCAGAGTATATTTTTCCAAGAATCCTCAGACTGTTGAAACATACACCTGAGATATTGCTCTAAAGTTTGGTTGGTTCGTTCAGTTTGCCCATCAGTTTGAGGGTGATGGCTTGTGGACAACCGGAGATCGATTTTGGCAATCGTACAACACTTTCTCAAAAAGGCAGAAACAAATTGTGTTCCGTGATCAGATACTAATATTGATTGAAATCCATGCAATCAAGCTATTTGCTCTAAGAACACAGAAGTGAGAGTTGACACAGTTGGGAGTCCCTTCAGAGGGATAAAATGGGCCATTTTGGAGAATCAATTCACAACGACTAATATGGTGTTGTATCCATTGCAGGGTGGAAGGTCCGTGATGAAGTCCATCGACAGAGTATGCCAAGGTGCTGGCGGTACTGTTAGGGGATGTAGTAAGCCAGCAGGGTTCTGTTTCTGAGACTTGTGTTGTGCACAGACACTGCAGGTTTCAATAAATTGGGCGATTTCTTTTCGCCAGGTTGGCCATCAGTAGTTTTGTTTTACCTTAGCTTGAGTTTTGGCTATTCCTGGGTGTCCTTCCACTAATGAATCGTGGTAATTGTGATGATTTGCTTTTACAGTTCTTGGTCTTGGACATATAATCTTCCTTGGAAATACAGTAGATTGTCTTCGATGGTGTACTGTTCACCTTTTAACAGCCATTCCTGTTATGTTGATTGATCCATCGGGGATTGCAAACTGGTTCTTTGGTCATCACACACGTGGTGGCAGCTATTCTGGCTTGAATCCTTTCCTGAAAAATTATGGCCATGGGGTCGGATGCTGTAAAAGCCTCTTTTTCTTCACTCATGCGTGATAGATCGTCTGCTTTCCCATTGCGTACTCAAGGTCTATAAGTGATAATAAAATCGTATTCCGTGAAAAAGAGAGCCCAATGAAGTTGACACGAGGATTGTGCTTTGGCGGTTTTCAAGTATTGCAAGTTACGGTGGTCTGTGATGACAGGGACCGTATGTCTTGCCCCAAGAAGGTAATGTCTCCAGGCCTTGAATGCTGCTTT
Organism: Ambystoma mexicanum; assembly: GCF_040938575.1. Taxonomy (NCBI): domain Eukaryota; kingdom Metazoa; phylum Chordata; class Amphibia; order Caudata; family Ambystomatidae; genus Ambystoma; species Ambystoma mexicanum. The sequence continues at coordinate 227,070,924 of NC_090921.1, read as the reverse complement.
TATCGCCAGTAATTCCTTATCTATGATTGCGTAGTTCAACTCGGGGATGAAAATTTGCAGGGCCAGAATGCGACAGGGTGTAGTTGTCCTGTTTCAGGGTCTCGTTGTGACAATACTGCTCCCATGGCTATTTTTGAAGCATCTGTCTCAACTATGTAAGGTAGGTCTGGTCGGGGGTGTCGAAGCACTGGTGCTGTAGTGAATGCTAGTTTCAACTTCTGGAAGGGTTCTTCAGCTTCTGTCGACCAATGGAAGGTAATTGGATGTACAATTTGTGAAAACCCAGGAATAAACCGACAGAAAAAGTTGGCAAGTCCGAGCACACTTTGCACTCCTTTCGTGGATGTTGGTGAGGGCCATTGGAAAATTGCATCCACCTTTCGTGTATCCATATGTATGCCTTGTGGTGTGAGCATGAAACCGAGAAACTCGACCTCGGTTACATGGAAAAAAATGTTTTCCAACTTGGCATATAATTGGTGTTGTCGAATGCCCGGACATGGCCTACATGTTCTTCCATGGTATTTGAGTAGATAAGAATGTTGTCAATGTAAACAAGAGCGCAAACGTCCAGTAGTTCACGGAGTACATCATTCATAAAGAATTGGAATACCGCGGGGGCATTGCATAGCCCGAAGGGCATGACCTGGTATTCAAAGAAGCCGTTCTTCGTGCGGAAGGCCGTTTTCCACCCGTCTCCCTCTTTTCAAGATGGTATGCTCCTCTTAAATCCAGTTTCATGTAGATTTGAGCATGTTTCACTTGGTCCAGGAGCTCTGGTATAAGTGGTGAAGGATATCTATTTTTTACTGTGATCCCATTGATGGCTCTATAGTCGATGCAAGTTCTTAAGTCCCCCTCCTTTTTAGGCACGAAGAAGAATGGCGAGGAGGCAGGTGACTTGGACGGGCGAATGAAACCGTTTCCTAGTTGCTGATCCAGGTAAGTTCTAAGATGCTGATTTTCCTGTTCTGTCAGAGCGTAAATTTGGCTGCAAGGGATCTGGGCTCCGGGTACAAGATCTATTTGACAATCGTAGGGTCTGTGCGGGGGCAGAACGTTGGCTTGCTCTTTTTTGAAGACATCCTGGTAATCTTGGTATTCAAGCGGTAAGGATCTGATGAGGCCCAACATGATTCCTTTCTTCGGTTTCAGATTGGTGTCATAATCTTTTTTGTAACATGTGTCGGCACATTCATGAGGAGATTTTAGAACTCGTTTTCGCCAGTCGATCCTAGGATTATGGGTCTCCAGCCAGGGCATTCCCAATATCATCTGGAACTGAGGAGCACCAATTAGATTGAAAATAATAATGTCCTCTTGATGCCCGTCCTGACACAGAAGCTTGACTTTCTCAGTGTATTGTGTCACCGGGCCGGATGATTACTGAGAACCATCCACAGCAGTGACGTTTTCCGATTTCTGCTTCTGTCGGAGTGGAAGCCCCATTCGGAGAGCAAAATCTTGGTCAATGTAGTTACCCACAGCTCCACAATCAATATATGCCTCCAAGGCATGCATTTTTGATGGTTGCTTGTGATTCACCAAAAGCACTGGAAGGACTAGATGTGAAGTCTGTACGGATTCCTTTTCCATGTTCGACGAGCGGACCCCTACACTTGCCAGGCATTAGTGTTTCCCGAGTTCTGTTATTCTTCTTCATCAGTTTTGTCTGTTGCCCCAACCGTTTTGTTGGGTGGTTTTGCCGGGCAGTCACAGAGGAAGTGACCTGCTTGTCCACAATATAAGCAAAGCTGGTGCTGTCTTCTTTTTTCCCTTTCTGCTTTGGTAAGGGGACTTTGTAATCCACCAATTTGCATTGGCTCAGACTGTTCATGTGGTTTAGTCTGATTCTCACGAGGTCGTACGTAAACTGATCATCCCTCTGATCTAGCTCAATCCATTTTCCGATTCTACAACCTATGATCGAGTTGCACCGTCAAGTCTATTTAGTCCGCACACCTCTCAGGGGGTTCACCACTTGCGCCAACACATCCTTACATTCTCCACGTAACCCTTGGTAAAAGAGTGTAGTCCTCTTCTCTTCTGGCCAGTTGGTCTGGGCTATGAGACGATTGAAGGTTGCAATATAGGTTAATAGATCTTGACTCCCTTGTCTGAGTGACAACAACTCGTTGTCTAGAGCTTGTCCTTGAGTATGACGGGCAAACAATTTCTCCATCTCATGTTGGAAATTCCCAAAGTTCCGGAGTAAAGGGTCATCTTGATTTACCAAAGGTATAGACAAGTCCGCCGTACGACCTCCTAAATACGAGAGTACAAATGCCACTTTGGTTTGGTCATTAGGAAAGGCTCCTGGTCTGCACAAGAAACGAAGGCAACATTGGTTCATAAATACAGCAAACTTGTTTGGGTCGCCGATGAAGCATTCAGGAGGGGTTAGAGGCACTGCTCCTGGAAGAACCACATGAACCGGTGTTGATTGTTGTGGTGTGGAAGAAGGAGAAGAATGGGTCACTCTAGGCAGTGGAACCTGTCCTGCTTGTAGCATTTGTCTTGCCAATTCGTCAGTTCTTTCTCGAGTTACAATAAGATCCCTCCATAATGCATTGGTTTCCTGTCTTGAAGCATGTACTTCAGCCCGTAATGCCCCTAGTAAGAGGGCTAACTGATCTGTTTCTGAAGTTTTCATAACTCCCAGGCAGAGAGTATAAGAGGCTTCACGTTCTGTTACGCTCACCTGGTCTCTGCGAGGGCGCAGGGGCACGGTTGCGGCCCTCCCTGAACTTCAATCACCCCCTCAGAAGAAAAGTTGTGAGCGGTGGTACATGGTGATACTGCTCCTGCGTGGAGATAAGAGTGTGTGAGTGCGCCAATCTGTGTTTGTTGTACCTATCAAACCCTTCACCCCAAAGTACAGTTTCTGCAAGGATACAGTGGCGCATAGAGCTCACCTGTGAATTATGGAAGATAAGCTCTCCATCCTGCTACTTCTGGTAGGGGCACGTCGAATGGGATCTAGTTCCTTGACTGGTCCATGATAAGGATTAGTCCAGTCCAGATGCGACTATGCTTCTCCTTATGATTGGTAAGTCTTTCTTGAGCTCTTGGGATGCTGTTCATTCTGTTTAATGTCTTTATATGTTGTTCCTATTTATGCCTGCAATAATGTCTCTCTTCTGTTTTCTTCGCTTAAATCGAAATGCGGCCTCAATGCTGCTGTCAGACGCGAGACGCGGTCGGATGGAAGATGGATGCTACTGCAATGTTCAACAGCAGGTAAGTGATGGTTCAAGGGAAGCGCGAAGTATGGCAAAGCGCAACCTTAAACTGACAATTTTTTCAATGTCTAACCTTGTCTTCTGTTTTTCCTTGCAGGCGCTGCTGTCGACGATGGAGCGTGTCGTGCTGCGGTACCAAGATGAAGATTTCGGCGTTCCGGAAAGTTTAAAGATGAATACTTGGTTCGCTGAAGAGATGTACAGGTAAGAACAGCTTCCCCCAGTTGGTAAGTATGCTGGGAGGAAGCAGGATGTCCAGGAAGCAGGATCTTCAAAGGTAAGTTTGACCTCAGGCGACGGTGAGCGTTACGCTGCTTGCAAGTGCAGAATAACGCAAAGCATCTGTCTTGAGGATCGGGGCAGCTTATATAGCTGAGATCGTGGGCATGCCCATTAGGGCCGGCTTACCATCCACACCCTGCCACTCCTAGAGAGTGAGCATGTGCGAAGGCAATCCATTAGCAGCCACACCCAAGAATACACTTGGTGCTGCTTAATGGATGGAATGTTCAAGGTTAATGCATCCTGCTTAATGGATGGAATATTCAAGGTTAATGCATCTGAAGTGCTATGTCCATAATAAAAGCTTTTTAGTGTTAAATGAAGGTTCTTGTTTACTTTTGTTCATGAGCCTGGCGCCAGAGGCGCCAGGACAGTGTCCACCCAGGTCTCCTGTGCATGTGACCCCTGCATGCTTGTGCCCCTGACTTCATGACCATGACAGCAGGCTCCCAGGGAAACCCTCTGGGGAATAAAACCCTGATATGGAATCTGGAAGCCGGGATGGTCTGTACGAGGTCCCCCTGCTAATCAAGCATCTTTATGGTGGTGGATTATGGTTGTAGAAAGATCACCCTGGAAACAGAAAGGGTACGATTAGAGAGGGAATGCCAAAAAGGGGTAAACCTAGAGTTATTTCTATTACCCTTTAGGGCCGTAAGGATTCTCTGTTCAACAATGGTCGTTGATTTGGTAGGAGTCAGGAACCGGCCGGATCGGAGGCTTAATAGGAGTCTGAGAAGACAGAAAATTTATGAAACAAGGCGCGCTATCGTTGTGGCAAGGTGAGTGAAACGTTCCTACCGCTGTAGTGGTTCCAGAAGGCAGGGTTTGTGAGATCCTCCGCCGAGTATCGGGAACAGCGCTGCGGCTGTTGGTTTCTGGCATCAGGAGGCTTGAGAGGGGGAACGTGTTGATAGCTAAAAACAAGGGGAGCAGAAGAGAGAACAGGTGAACGGTAATGAAAGAAAAAGGGGTTTGGGACGTGTATGGAGATAAATGGAGTCGTATCGTACCGGATCAGTGACTACTTCCGGGTATAGCGATATTGGTGCGGAGGATAGATCTGAATCGGAAAGCCAGAGAGAGATGTCTGAGAAAACAGCGGGAATACGAGTAAGTGAAAGGCAGTATAAGTAAACACACCGAACATGAACAGCCTAAGTGGAGCGTACTTATGATACGTGGTTACCGTAAGAGTAGCAACGTGAAGTAGAGCTGTAGAAGATGCATGAAGTACTGTTTCCGGCCTCTGGGGCGGAATCGGCACACTTGCGCCGAGCCGAATGTCTGAAATGGCACTGCTCGCCGGGGAAGCCATTTTGGAGGAGGAAGCATATACTACAGCCAAACGGCGCCAACGGCGCCACAGTGACCAGTTATGTCTGCGAAGTGTGACACAGGTGGGGCCGCGAACACATCAGCAAGTGAATTGCATAGATGAAGCTGATCAAGCCGAGCCACCTGCGATTACGGCTAATGAGTAGGTGAGTAGGGTCACACTGGCCGTAGTGATTGCAAACGATACTTGTCACCCGGTCTCTGACACCTCGCCACTACACGCTGCGAATATAAGTTAGTCTATCCACACGAAAGACCCTTTGACCCTGGTGCCACAAGTCCGAGCTTGTGTGAGTGACTTTAGATTAGATATCACAGAATTACTGGAAGCAGATCGGTTTCAAGAGGAAAGTCAGCCTATGAGGAACTTTGTGGGGTGGCAGCAAGTTGCTAACAGCGAAAAGACTGAGGAGATGCATTTCATTGATCACCTGACCCAGCCTCAGCCCCAGTTAGCTAACTATCCAGAGCTACATTCGGTGCAACATTCGGTGCCTGTTCAATGCTTCGCTCATTCAAACATAGTGGCCAACGAAGCGCCGACTGAGAGTGGAAATGTTGGAGCCGAGTGTTCATCAAGAGAATCATGTACTCAAGGCTTGCATTGTAACAAGAGTGAAGCAGTGGATGACGTGAGCTTGAGAATGGTAGTTGACAGGAAATTGAAAAGTCATGAAGGACACCTTGTACGTAAAGTAGCACAAAGCGAAAAGAGAAATCAATTCAGGCAGGAGTGTTTAGAGAGGCGCGTCTAACTACCCGATTACCCACAGATTTTGAAAATATGAGAAATCGACTAAGCGAAAGCTGCAAACGTTCGTTGGTTGATTGATTGATATGGCATTTATAACGCACCTATACACAAGTGTTTCAAGGAGCGACGAGGCAAGGGAGGGGGAAACAAAAGGGACGACAAAACAACGATCTTGCTAGGCCTGGTGTCATTCAGATCGCACAAGTGCATGGAAGGGGTTGAGGGGAAAAGTGCGAGGGGGGATGGGAGAGGGGAAAGTGCAGTAAGGGGTAGCAGAATAAATAAGATAATAAAACAGCCAGATGGTGGCTAGTGCAAGGTAAGTGCAGACATAAGTGCTGGCAGGGGGACTGTAGGGAGACAGAAAACAGTCCCTAAGTGCAAGGGTTGCCAGGAAGGCAGTACAGGTGTGTAACTGGTGGTGCCTGCACCCGAGATCAGACAGGGAGGAGAGGTAGTATTGGCCAGTACAGTTTCAGCCAGAAATTCAGCAGGGGAGAGAGTAAGAGAAAGCAGAAGCAAAGAGGAAGGTTTTGAGGTGCTTACGGAACCGGAGATGGTTCTCCTCAAGTTTCAGGAAGGCTGTTCCAGAGGGAGGCCCATGCCGAGGAGAGAGATCTACCACCAATTCGTTTCTTAGAAAAGCGACTGACCCTGTGGGAGTTGGAGGCAGATGAGCGAAGAGCTTGAGAAGGAAGATATTTGGGAAGAGAGAGTTGAAGGTATTTCGGCCCTAGACCCCAGACGGCCTTGTGGACAATGCAGTGGGTTTTTAACTTAATCCTCGCAGCCAGTGGGAGCCAGTGCAGAGATTTCAGTCCTGGAGAGATACAATCCCTGGGCTAGAGGCCAAGGACAAGTCTCGCAGTCCTCTTCTGGATAAGTTGCACAGGCCGGAGAGTAGAGGCAGGCAGATTTAGATAGAGGCTGTTACAATAGTCCAGCCTAAAGAGAACCAGGGCTCTGGAGACGGTGAGCTTCTGGGGGAAGGAGAGGAAAGGAAGAATACCTCTGAGGAGGTGCAGCTGGTAGTGTGACTTCTTAGAGACGTCTGAAAAGAGAAGGATAGTGTGGAGTCGAAGATATGCTGCTCTCCTTCCGTCCTCGAGATCTGTCTCGTGGCTGTGCCCAGCTCCTGAAATCTGTACTGCGTACACGCGAGTGGAATGTGAACGCAAGTTGAATGTAAACAGATGCAGGGGAGCTGTTGGCTGGTGAGGCCGTATCATCTAGCTAACTTGTGTTTATAGTCTCATAACAATAAATTATATTTCATTATAAATGACTTTCACATCACCTCATTCCGGGGTATTACAATTTACGATGAGGATTGACTCCGCTCCCTGCAGTACCGCGCACACTGCTGCCGCTCCGCTCGACACTCATCGGGTTTTAAGGTATCATGCGCATGCTGTTTACTAATATAGCTATACTTAGACGTGCCTGACGTGTCAAATTTGGACCAGCCACTTCCTGCCCTTGCGTAGTGTCTTGTGTGACTTCACTGAGAGCCGTAAGCACCAGGTCCCGTCTTAAAGAGAAAGTGCAACTAACGAGATCATCAAACATCAAAAACGAGAAACAACTGAAAATCTATCTCAATACAAAGCAGCTAGAAGAAGTAACAACCTTCAAATACCTCGGCATTCTAATAAATCAATCAAAGTGCGAAAAAGAGTGGACATTAAAACTGGAAGAACAAACTCAATCCTTAGCAAGACAAGGATGTTCAATACAGCGCAAATTTGGGAAATACTCTTTCAAACCGATAATTTCATTTTACAAACAAAAAGTAGTCCCGACAATAGTTTACGGAACAGAGGCAATGATACATGCAATAGACCAGACCTGTTGGACAAAACTAGAGGCACTCTTTTCTGGCGTAAAAACCTACAACTTCCACCTGCATTTCCTATGCCAAGAATCAGGCATGAATTAGCTCTACAATCCATCGGCTCAACAATTTTATGGAAACAGCTGGACTTATACCGAAAGCTCCTTACTGACCAAAAAACACCGGCAATCGAAATCCTGAGAGCCAAAGAAGGAGCAATGAACAATACAATCCTGAAGAAGTGGAAAGCCAGCCTAGAACAGCGAATGCAAACAGAAGATATTTAATATGAAATGCTTACACTCCGCCCTCAGCATGCGAAAAAGAAAATAATGGACAACGACTGGATAAAAACACTTGAAGAGAAAAAAAAAAATATTCTCTGAATTTACAATGCATAACAGACCTCAGATCTATCAACGAACTCCCGGCATACCTGACCATCTTCCCTGACGCCAAAACTCAAGCAACATATCTGAGGCTCAGAATGAACATACTTCCAACCCGCTACTACCTAGCCAAAACAAGACAAATTCCATCATCTGATAATTTCTGTCGATTTTGCTCAGATACCGAAAAACCTGAAACAATCTTTCACCTAGTCATGGAATGCACAGCCCTATCTGAGGAAAGAATAAGATTTGGCAGATACTACAAGATCTACGAACAAACAATGATAACAGAGGAAAGATGGACGGATATATTGAACGGCAGATCGCGAAAACTCATCCTGACAATATACCACTTTTTACAATAAATTCTCAATTTAGAAAAACCACCACATGATATCTAAAACAAAAGAGAAACTAATTCCTTCCTATTTTAAACTGGCAGATAAATGAAAAGTTTAAAGAAATTAAACTATATCATTTAAAAAATAAAAAATAAAAAAAAAAAGAGAAAGTGCTATATTTCATATGTCTCAACGAGGGTTGGAAACACAATGTCTCGGCTTAAAAGATGCATTTAGAAGTGTACCCAACTGCATTTAGAAGTGTCCCCAACCACATTTAGAACTGTACCCAATTGCATTTAGAAGTGTATCCAATTGCACTTAGAAGTTCTCTGAAAAGTTTAATTTAGATGTGTACCCAACTGCACTTAGAAGTGTCCCAACTGCACTTAGAAGTGTCCCAACTGCACTTAGAAGTGTCCCCAATTGCATTTAGAAGTGTACCCAACTGCATTTAGAAGCTGCGCCCAATAACCTCCCTGAGAAAATTTCATTTAGAAGTGTACCCAATTGCATTTAGAAGTTGCGCCCATTAGCCTCTCTGAAAGTTGTTCAATTCAGAAGTATACCCAATTGCATTTAGAAGTGTACCCCATTGCATTAAGAAGCGTACCAAATTGCAGTTAGAAGTCTACCCAATTGCTTAGAAGCACCAATTAGTCTTTGACTAATTGAACCTGGAAGTGTGCCTAAAAGCGTGAGTCACCGATCCTAGAACTCCAATCGGAAAACCCTCCTAAATCAACCCAAAGCTCACACCAATCATGAGCGCGCCAACTCCACCAGTGCCTGTCGGAATCGACTCCCGTTGGCCTCCTCCACTCTATGATCTGCCTTCCTTCCCGCCCCCTCCCTCCCGAGACAACCCACCCTCCTCCGCAATCCCTGCCATCGCCCTCTCCAAACACCAAGCCAGGGGGGCACGATGGCGTGCCACTCACCCCATGACCACTCACCCCCTGAACCACACCGCCACTCAACCCAAGACCTCTCGTCCCCTGAACCACACCGCCGACCCGCCAGAACTTGCCATGCCCGCTCCCCTCACTACCACACCCTGCAATCACCCACCCCCGCCTTGCCATCACACCCCTGCCACCTTCCCCCCCGACTCCACCCTTTCCCCTCCCTAAAAACTGCACGCCTATCCCTAGCGAGAAACAAAGCTGCCTCCCGCTCCCCCTCTGACCCCCCTACCCTCTCTCTCACACCAGTCGCAGCAAAGAAACTACAGAGGAAATGTTCCTGGTCCCCCTCAACCTCTCTGCCCTCATCGCCTCCCTTGTCTCGACCCTCCACCTCTCTCCAACAATCTACCCCCTCCCCCGTGGCCTCTCCCTGCCTGAAACCCCTCTCCCTCGATTTCTCTTCAACTGCAACTGAAACTCCCAACCGCCCACTCCCCATCCTCAAATCTCCCACCCCAAACCCGATCATCCTATCACACACAGCCACCCAACCCCGCCCGAAGCCTGCAAAACTTTCGGCTCGCTCACTCTTCCCTAGCATCACCAACCGTACCCCTCTCCCTCCACTCTCTCCCCCTCCGCCCAATCCAGCTCCAGCACCAAAACCATCCTTCCCTGCCGATGTGAACTGTATCCTATTTAACGCCCGTTCTGTAGCAAAAAACAGACATTGCATCTTTGACCTCCTCGCCTCCGCCAAACCAGACCTAGCTTTCATCACTCCGCCAAACCAGACCTAGCTTTCATCACCAACTGAAACCTGGCTCTCTGATGATTTCAGCCCAATCGCAAATGAAGCCTTTCCGCCCGACTACTGCCTCATCCCACTGAACCGTCCGTCCAGAGGAGGGGGGGTAGCATTCGTCTTCAAATCTCTCTTCCGCGCCTCAATCATGGACAACCAACCCTCCATTCCATCCTGCAAATCCCTCCTTGTTAAACTATCCCTCTCCCCGTCGCTCTCACACACCTTCCTAATAATCTACAGGCCCCCTGGCTACGATAGACATTTCGCAAATAACCTTTGCGACTCTATTGCCACCCTCCAAATAAACCATCCCAACCTCACCCTTCTCAGAGACTTCAACATATGGCTCGACATCCCCACCAACCCTATGACACACGCCCTGGTTGATGGTCTGGATGCAATTAATCTCCAACCCCACATAAACGGCCCGACTCATTTTAAAGGACACACTCTCGATGCCATCTTTAGCTCCAACACCCTGATTCAGTTAAAACCCCCCACCCCTATCATCTGGTCCGATCACTTCATTCTCTCGTTCACCATCCCCTCTCCCGGCCCCCTTCCCGTACTCGCATCGGAACCTCCGAACCTACGCAAATGCTGGAAAAAACTAATAATCTCCCCGGACCTAGCCGAGGCACTCCTCCAGTCTCCATCGCCTACCTGCCGCCCCAACAACCAACTAACACCTGAGGCCTTTGACACATGGCTCAACGCATCTCTGATGCGACTCACCCCCCCGTGCAAACCATCAACCCGCCGTGGCCCTTTCCCCAGATGGTTCACTCCTGAGCTGAAGACCACTAAACGACACCGTCACAATCACTGTGTGACTCACTCTCCCTCCACTTTTACACCACAGCTATTGAAAGGACAAAAACTCTAAACACCAAACTGGCTCTCTTACAGCCAATTGACAATCCTCCACCCGTACCGGCCAGCCCATCACCTACAACCTGTAACCAACCAACGTTCGAATCCTTTAGTCCAATATCACCAGAACAATTTCTCAAACTTCTATCAACCCGCAAACTATCTGGATCCCCTGTGGACCCCTGCCCAGCCACAACCCTTAAAGAAATGTTTGCTTCCACCTGCGCTGGAGAACACGCAAGATCTATCAAAAACGCCTCCCTGTCCACCGGTATTTTTCCCGAAGCATTCAAAATGGTACATGTCAAACCACTAATTAAAAAATCTTCACTCGACCCTCTCGAGCCCAATAACTACCGCCCAATCTCAAACACCAGATTCCTTGCCAAACTCATTGAGTGTGGAGAGCGGATGAGTGTCGAAAGCGGATGAGTGTCGAAAGCGGATGAATGTGTAGTGTGGATGAGGGTATGGAGCGGAAGTGTATGTGGAGCGAATGAGTGTTTGGTGCGGATGAATATGTGGAGCGGATGAGTGTGTCAAGCGGCTGAATGTGTGGTGCGGATGAGTGTGCGTAACAGATGAATGCATGGAGCGGACAAATACATAGACCAGATGAGTGTGTGGAATGGATCGACACGCAGAACAGACGAGTAGTACTGTCAAGCCAACGAGTAGTATGTTGTGCCGATGAGTGGGTGGACCGGATGAGTGCTGTGTACTGGACGAGTGTCTAATCTGGACGAGTATGAAGACTGGACGAGTGTGCTGACTGGACGAGTGTGTCGACTGGACGAGTGTGTCGACTGGACGAGTGCGTGGACTGGACGAGGGTGCGGACTGAACGAATGTGTGGAGCAGACAAGTGTATATGGAGCAGACGAGTGTGTGGAACGGATGAATATGTGCAACGGATGAGTATGTGCAAAGGACGGACATATTATGTATGTGCACGGAACTGCGTGACATAGATATTATGCTTTGGAATGAAGGGAACATTTGAAAAACATACATCATACCACACCCCACGCTTACTCTCTCCCTTACACCACCACTCAACTAGAACACAGAGATACTATGACACCATTCGGTATAACTGTTCTCATATCTACATCTCCCGCTCACTCCACATCACTCTAAGTAAACATTGCTGGTTTCACACCCCCAGCCAGGCGTTCTCCTCAGGCCTAACGCAGCCACACTCGTTCTGGATAAAGCCGGCCAGAGCGAACACATACTCCTGATATCTCAACCACCACACCTACCGCTAAGAAGCAGCTACCACTCGAACTCCGCACCAGCTGCACACATACCTGGTGCGCACACGCACTTTTTTGACTCTCCCTACTCTCTCTACTGACCCGAACTTTCGGTTCCCAAGGGCGTTCAACCTACCAGCGCCTTCAGACCATACCAATGGTATATAAGGCGCTATATAAATTGTAAGAGGATCCAATTCAACACTACAGCTAAGTCAATGCCTAGTCTGGGATACTGAATGGAAACCCTTATTGATATATATTTATGTCCAGTTCATGAGTTCTGGATGACTACACCTATATAACACCCCTCTCTTAGAATCCCCCTGGCCCCACTGAGCCAAGAAGTAGTTCTGTTTTGCAAGTTTAAAAGGTTTATTTGAGAATTTAAACAATATATATATATCACACTTTATAATAAATTAATATCTGATAGTACACTTAGACATATGATGTTGATCAACCATGGGTAATCTGGCACTAGCACACTTCTTTACAATCAATGAGGAGTTGGTATAGGATGGATAAAGTAGCAAAAATACTTTTATGGTTTCAAGGGAAAAGCAATGAGGAATAAAATGCAGTACAGAAATACTTGATATGATTTTAGCAAAAGATAAGATAATCACTTTTTCTCTGGCAATTCACCCCCCTCCCCTATGCAATGTAAAAAATGGAAGGAGATGGAAAGAGGAGCACACAGTTCTCAGGAATGCAATCAAATACAATACGAAATTCAGTTCCCCCCCAGCAAGCTTAGAGGAAACAGGTAGGAGTTTGAAACACAGGCCCAAAATGCTTTTTAAATGTGATGGCAATGGATGGGAAAATGTGCCAATGATTTTAATTCCCTCTAGAGATTCAGGGTGAGTGGGAGATGCGTGTTGGTATTAGTTCAGGCTCACTTTAGCAATGCTCTATGAGTTATTACCAAGTTGCAAACGGATTTTAACAAAAGAAAGAATGGAGCTGCTATTTTGACAAGTGGAGAAATTGAGCCAAAATCGCAAATCGCGGTGAATTCGCGAGTGTGTGAATCGTGATTGCGGCAAAAGTATAAGGAGTAGGAAGTTGGTTCTAGGTTCGTTGGAAAGCCTAGATTCTAAGCTTTCAGATGAAAGTTCCTAGCCCAAAAGGTTCAAGAGTTACGGACGATTTAATAAAGGTAGATTTTCGGATTAAAGTAAAACTCAAAATGGCAGGTGACAGCTTGCAGCTGCAGAATTGACAGGTGACAGTTGTGCAGCTTTACAAATGACAGATGACACAATTTCTAGGAGGCTGTTCTACTTAGGTTAAAATAGTTTGGATTAGATTATTTTAACTAAGAGATTGGTTCTGCACAGTTCTGCTAGGTACTCACAATATAAATTTGAAATAGGCCTCGCCACGGATCTGGTCAGGTTTTGGACTGGACTCCGGTTCTGGCCTCGGCACTTCACAGTGATCTGGGTCAGCTCTCTGGTTCTGCTCACAGCGGTCTGGGTCACTCTGGATCTCTGGCCTGGTCTCTGGCAATCGTTCTTGGCAAAAGAATTCAAACAGCTCGCCCGGCTGTGGAAGAGTTTGCAAATGATTTTAAGGTTGCTGAGGCCTGCTTAGAAGAGTTCTCAGTTTGTGGCTTTAGGCCCTTGCTTTAAGTTCTGAAGTAAAGTTCTGGTCTTTGGAGATTGATGGATTTGAAGTCTGGATCTCTGGATGTGAAGTCGTCGGTCAGCATGCTCCGCAGCAAATGGAATTGAATGTCTCTACCTGTCCCAGCAGTCTCTTTTTATGTGTTTTGAAAATGGGTGTGTGTCTGGGCCTAGCTAAGCCTGCCCCTCTCTACTTGTCATTGGCCCAATTCTCCCCTCTCCCATGATTGGGGAAGGAAATGTGAGTCAGAGTGATGCTGTAGGTTTTATGGTCAGAGGAACCTCCCCTGGTCAGTTTGCCCACAAATCTATATTTGATTCAAATACATCCTTCCCAGATATACAATTTGTTGAAATTACATGTGCACATTATATATTCCTTATGGTCCATGCTTGTCCGCCTCTGATCTTCCTGGGGGCTTGCATTCAAAAATGACAACATTTTGCGCTTTTTAACTGGTTTTGCAATATCGGACATTTACCCAAAATTACACACATGTGCGCAAGGAGTATGGACATTAATTGATGAAGTGTCAGATTTTTAACATGCAGACATTTGGAGTGAGACCCTATTTTCCGCTAGCAACCCCCCAGAATACACCACAGCGTCCTAACGCCTCTCAAAATGTTCACAGAAAAATCACAAAAATAATTATATTACTTATATAATTCTGACAAGTCCGCACTATGAGTTATCTATCTTTTTAAAATTATGCCCTGGTCTAAAAAGGGGTGTGGCTTCCCACATCACAGGGTGGAATAACTGGTTTATCCACTTCCCCCAAGCTCAGCTGCTAGCAGAGGCACTGCCCCTCCCAGTTTCCCCTAAGAGGAAGCCACTTTACGGCCCCCCAATATAACATTTGCCTGAGTCCAGGACAGGCCTTTGTTCAACTCCCTGTAGTCCCCAGCTGCTCCAGCCCTAATCTAATCAGAGAGGTGACAACTCCTTTTGGCAAGGGGAAGAGTGGCTGAGCAGGTTTTAACTCCTGTCGGGGGTAGTTGTCAGGCAGAATCCAGTTTCATTAAGCCAGGTTTCAGCTAAATGTCACTTTTTGTTCCCAGTTTAAATCACTTACAATTTTTACATATACATTAAATAATTACTTCCTTCAAGTCATTTCAGAATATAGTTTTACATTGTATCCACCTCTTAGCAAGTCTTTCCTTGGTCTGGTTTTGTTCCATTTGTTCAGTTTTACACAAATGTCTGGTGGTTTTAAAACGCCGGCTTTCTGATAGTGGTGAGTACTGGTAATGCAACCATTTTTTGGGATTAAGAAAATGAATTTCCCACAAGAAGGTTGTATCTTTGGAGTGGTCTCGTGCCAACTGCGCAGTTCTCCTATTCTGGCGTGAATGTGGGTGGCGATAGCTCATCCCCACATCCACCCAGTCTATTGATTTAGTTTGTTCTGGGATAGAATAATGGGCGGCTACAGCTCATCCCCACATCTACCCTGTCTATTGATTCAACATGGGTCAAAACCCATGACAAATCCCCCCGCCCGACTGCGCTTTGATTCAAGTCGAGGGGAAGTCGGGTGCAAAGGAGGTTTTGAGCCCTTGCGCTGGTATGTCCCCATTATCTTCTTCCAATCCTGTAGGTGGCACAGTTCAGCATCTTTTCCTGCCTCCAGTCGATCAATCAGTTCTCCTTGCTGGTCCTGATGGGAGATTTGGGCGGTACCCTGGGCCCCTCGGGTCTCTGCTCCCGGTCCCCGGTCGTCCTCCTTGGTCAGTCTCCAGGTTTTCTTTCTCCTACGACGATAAAGGAAAAGCGGCAATACCTATTCGTAGACATTTTTCCATCACTACTAATGGTGTAGCACACATATACATTTTATACTTTAATATACCTAACATTTTACTTTTGAGATACAAGTTATCATTCAAAGACAGTGGCTTACAAGAGTATAATATTTTAGAGACTATATGTGGGATATTTTAGGGTTGAAACTGAATTAATCTGGAGCGGTCCCCTCTGGTATTGCAGAGGACTCCTCCAGTTGCTGCAAAGTGTGCCTGGGATGGCAACACTTTAGCTGGTTAATATGGACCCACTTGTCTTCCCCCTCTGCCAAACCGCCTTCGTGGATGCGGATCTTGTAGGCCACAGGGGAGATTTTGTCTATAATTTCAAACGGTCCCTTCCATGTAGGCAAACATTTTTGCTGTTTGGCCTGGTTCCTTTGGAAATTGTATAGATAGACCCGATCACCTACCTTATATTCCTTTCGGGTAGTTTTTAAATCATAGTGGGTCTTCATGCTCTCGGCTGATCTTTCAAGATTGCGCTGAGCATAGGCAAAAGCATGTTGAAGGTGTTTCCTTAAATTCTCCACATACTCATGAGTTGTGGAGGCATTTATCAACATTTGCTCTTGGGTTCTGTAGAGCAAATGCTGGGGAAGCACCATCTTGCGTCCAGTCATCAACTCAAATGGCGACATTTTGGTTGCAGATGAAGGGGTAGATCTGATGGCCATTAGGACCAGAGGTAATCGGATATCCCAACTTGGCCCAGAATCTGCCACAAACTTTTTTAAGATGCTCACAATGGTTCGGTTATATCTCTCCACTGCTCCAGAAGAAGCTGGCCGGTAAGCAATATGTAGCTTTCTTTTGACCCCCAGTATCTCCCACATCTTTGTCATTACTTCACTGGTGAAGTGGCTACCTCTGTCTGACTCAATCCTTTGAGGTAGACCAAAACGGGAAAAGATGTGGTTAATCATCAGGGCAGCTGCTGTTTCTGCCTTGCAGTTTGGGGCTGGGAGACATTCCACCCACTTGGTAAACAAGCATGTAACGGTCAACATGTACTTGTTTCCTCTAGACGAGCGAATCACAGGGCCTACAAAGTCGATTTGCAAATCTGACCATGGCAGTGTCATCCCCCTCTTTTGGAGAGGCGCACGGTGTGTGAGGGATGATGGCTGAAATTGTGCACACACAAGACACCCCTTCAAGCATTGGTCGAGGTCCTGCCCCATGTGTGGCCAGTATGCAACCTCTCTTAAGATTTCCAGTGTTGTGTGAAACCCCCTATGACCACCTATGACCGGAGGTGGCCGCATCGTGGGCGTGACTTAACATCGGGCTTCGGAATGAGGTAGGAACCACCCACTGATCGTGGCCAACTTTGGATTTCCTTACCAGCAAACCGTCTTGGATTCGGAACATTTTTGGACATTTCATCAACACTCTTAGGTCCTCTTTCCCAATGTAATCGGTATCCGTCAGGGGAAAGTTCTCAGGGTCCTCAATGTGTTGGTAAAACTTACCAATTATTGGATCCCCCTTCTGAGCTGTAATCAAATCAGCATCAGGGGTCTCCTTACTCCATTGTGCAGTTGAAAGATCATTGTGAGCATTTGTCTGGGACCTAGTGATAGCAGTGACCTGGATTTCCCCCATTAGGGACTCTATTTCTATTAGATCCCCTTGGATGGCCCCGGTTTTGGCCAGCTGATCAGCTAAGTCATTTCTAGTTTTGTCTGGTCCCTCTACTTTGGAATGGCCCTTGATCTTTTTCCAGTAGATGGTCATCCCATTCGATGTGACTAGATCATCAATATTTTGGATTAACTTCCCATGTTTCAGGGGTTTGTTATTGGCACATAACATGCCTCTGGTTTTCCAATTAACCAGGTGCTCCACGAACCCGTTCCGTACATAATCCGAATCTGTGATTATGACCAGTTCGTGCAGTTGATGCTGGACAGCAGTGAGGATGGCCTGATGCACAGCCATCAATTCTGCCACCTGACTACTTCGGGGACCAATTTTGTATCCAGTGGAGGGTTCTGGGAACTCCTTCACCCATGCATTCCCTACGCCAGCCACCAGTTCTTTCTCCCCGTCGTTGTCAACATGGTAAGAGCATCCATCCACATAGACAGTGGGCATTCCCTCACACTTGTCTTCTTCAAAGACTTTGTGTGGGGAATTAAGGTATGCCTCCATGTTGTCCTTGATTTTTAGACTTTCGTCCTCGAGACAGTTTTCTCTGGCACAATCATGCAAGTCAGGCAGACCTTGCGCGAGGGGACTCTTCTTGTTTTGGCCATAGCTGACCTCCACAGGAAAGCCTTGCATTGACAGAATCCAGGAAGTAATTCGGGAATTACTCACATTTCCGGCCCGGATTCTGTCACTTTGGAGATATTGCAGAGGCTGGTGTGGAGTCTCCACTATGATGTGTTCCCCTGGATAAACGGGCGGTAATTCTTCAATGCCCACACCGTTGCCAGGAGTGCCTTCTCACAATCGTTGAATTTTTCCTCCACAGAGGATAAAGTTTTGCTCGCATAGGAGATTACTTTATTGACCTTGTCATGCTTTTGGTATAATACTGCCGTCAAGCACGTATTAGAGAACCCCGTCTCTAGGAAGAACTCCTTGTTTCTGACAGGGTAAGCTAGGCAAGGCGCTTGTGAGAGGCTTCTTTTGAGTTGTCTTACCGCCTCGGATTGTTCTGGACCCCATTCCCACTTGACCCCCCTCCCCTTCAAGAGATGAATCAGGGGTCTAGTGATCTCTGCGTAGACTTCAATGAACTTTCTGCTGTAATTAGTCAGTCCAAGGAGGCTCCTTAGTTCCCGTAGAGTTGTGGGATCTTTCAGTTTCTGGAGTGCTTCCACTTTCTTTTCTTGGGGACAGAGACCCTGAGGAGTAATCTCATGCCCCAAGAAATTAACACAGGTTCTACACCACTGTGCTTTCCGAAAGGAAAGTTTTGCTCTGGCGGCCCTCAACTGTGTCAGAACATAACGGATCTCCGCTATGTGTTCCTCCACAGATGAACTTTTAATGAGGACATCATCTACATAAGCCAGGTTACCCCTCGCACCCAGGTCGGGCATTGCCTTATGTAGGAAAATGTTGAATTCATTGCCGGAGTTGAGGTATCCGAAGGGAGACCGGGTCCAGGTGTACTGCTGGCCCCCAAAGGTAAAAGCCAGTTTGTATTGGTCCTCCCTACTGACAGGCACGGTCCAGTATCCATTGGTCAGGTCTATTGCAGTGAATACTTGAATCTGGGCCAGCCCTTGGTCAATGTAGGGCAGAGGCCATCGGGAAGTATGGACCCGTTTGTTGAGCTCCCGAAGGTCGGCGCAGAGTATCCACTGGCCGTTTGGCTTCAATATTCCCAGCACCGGATTATTGAAAGTGCTGTGGACTGGAAGGATTATTCCCCGGACTCAAGGTTCTTAATTATTTCAGTAAGGGACTCCATGGATGCGAGAGGCAAGCGATATTGCTTCACAAACACTGGAGTCATTCCAGGGTCTGTGGGAATTGTGGTGGTGTGGATGTCGGTGCGACCACAGTCATATGAGTCTACCGCAAAGAGATCTTGGAAATCCAAGAAAACTTGTTTCAACTTTTGCTTCTGTTCCAGAGTCACACAGGCATCAGCTAGGTCCAAATCTACAGTCCCCTCGACAGGAATTTCCTTCCCGTCAAAGTTCTGCAGTTGTCCAGGAAGAGAGGTGAGAGGAATACGGTAATTCTCCCCCCCCCCCCTTCCTGCATTTAGTTCATCAAAGGCCCTTTTGGACAGAAGGGTAGCTTGGGATCCAGTGTCCACCAGTGCCAAAATTGTACCCTGCCCCTGTACTTGTACCGGGGCATAGTATCTTCCCTCCTTCTCCTCAAGGGGGCACAGATAATGCACATTTTTGGACAACTGGTGGGCTAACTTCCTGGTTTTGGACATTGCTAGCGAAGAGATTTGGGCAGAATTCTGTGGAGAGCCTTGGGAATCTGAAAGAAAAAGTTGGCAACTGGAGATCAGAACCATTGTGGGTTCCCCTGGTTCCGGTGCTGGGCCGCCCCGCACTATTTGGAGGCAGTCATCAGGATGGGTTTGACCCTTGGGATTTTGGTATTGTCGGTTCTGGGATGAGATGATGGGCGGCGGTAGCTCAGTCTCCATATCTCCCCAGTCTGGATTGGAATCCCTTGGGACCCATTTTTCCTTGGGAGGAGTTCCCCCATCTCTGAAGGAGAAGATCCTTTTCCCAGGATCTTCTGAGGATCCCCCTCCCTTAAATTGGAAGACCTGTACCTCCTCCACAAAGTGGGTCTGTTTGGGTCCTTTGTTTCTCCTACCTCCTCTCTGTTCCTGGGGTGGCAGACTTTCAGGGGTAGGAGATTTTGTTTCCGGTTCCTGGTTTTCCAGGGCCTGTTTACAAGTTGGGAAGGAGGCTTCCTCCAAGGCTTTACACCCCCCTTCCCCTTGTGCCTCCTCCCTGGGAACCGTTGGGTCATCGGGGTGCTGCCCCCGTCATTGTTCTGGAGCACCCGGTCCAGAGTTTGGGGCATTCTGCGGTGGCATGCTCATCTGAGGGTTCTGTTGAGCCCTCAGTATGTGACCCAGATCTCGTGCCATATTTTGGACCTGGCGCTCAAGTTGTGAAACCCGCTCAGGCTGATACGGGGCTCTATTTTCTCCCCTGGGCTGATCCCGGGAAGGGTAGCTATCCCTTCTCTGGTAGTACCCCTGGTTGGGAAGATTTTGGTACCCCACCACCCTTGGCCTCCCCTCTCCCGGATTAGGTTGTCTGGGCTCAGGGAATTGGGGAAAGAAGGATGGATGGTTTTGGGGTTGGAAATTGGGTGGATACCTGGGAAAAAAGTTCTGCCCAGGATTTGGAGAATTTCTGCCCTCCTGTGGGAAGTTGGGAGGGAAGTTCCCTGGGTTAGGTGCTTGGCTGGATCCCCCCCCTGGGCTGGAGGAGTCCACACATAACCCAGGACCCAGTTTCCCTTGTAGCGGGGGCTTACATAGTCAGGGGGGCGGGGGACCCCATTTGTGGGACTACCTCCTCGACTCCCTGTCTGTGACTGGCCCGAGGGCCTTCTGGGCTGTGAATTTTTTGGTGCAGGCAGGTTTTTAGGCCCCCCCATCTCCAAATCTAAAACGGGGGCAACCTTTACCTCTGCCACCATGGCAGCAGCAGGGATGCTGTTGGTTTTGGGGTTTTTCGGCGCATTATTTTTATTTTTGATGGGCTTCTGCACCTCATAGATCCGGGTAGCCTGTTCAATGACCCAGTCTAAAGATCTTTTCTCATGAAAATCTCTCACGAGCTGGGTCATTATGTATTTGGGTAAGGCATGGAAAAACGTATGGATAAATTCTCTGCTATCCGTGCGCACCCTTCTGGTGGTCTGCGCAAAAACACGCTTTAATTCTTGCACAAACTCTTGTGGGGCCTGATCCTCCCCACATTTCAAATTGTAGGCTGCCTTGCGAGCCTCTTGAGGATTTCTGTGCACAGAAAAATGTTTCAAGATGGCCGCCCTGTATGTGGACCACCTTCAATGGTTTTTATCCTCCAGCCCCGCAAAGAAACTGTAGTATTCTGGTGAGAAGGTCCACTTTACATATTGAATACAGCTTTGGCTGTCCTTCAAATGCAAAGTCTCCATCATTTGCTCATAGAGCTCCAAGTGCTCCCAAACAGAATACTTGGCGTTCTTATGATAAGGCGTGATGACACTCCTTATTGCCTTTATTTGTTTCAATGGGTCCTTAAGCAAGGCCCTTTTTGCCTTATTGGCCTTTTTGGTTCGGGTAACCCTGGTCCATTCATCCTCTGACTCAGAAGCGCTGCTCCCAGAGGTGCCCGTCTGATCTTCCAGGTTTTCCCGGATTCTGCGAGCCTGGGAATGGCTGGCAGAATGTGGGGACCTGGTCTCCTGTGTCCTGTAATGCTCAGAGGAGTCTTCAGACCCCTCCTTGCTGCCAGGATTTGATGGGTACCCCCCCACTGACCTAACAGGGCAGAGGTTTTCAGGATGCCCTTAATGGGCCTACTCTCCTGGGGTTCCCCACTAAATTGCACTGTGTTTGGGTGCCCATACCCGGATGTCCGCCCATCCATTCCTGGGAGGTACTGGCCCATGAGCCCCATACTTCTAGCTGGATAGTAATCTGCCATCCCCGTGGCCCTGGGCTCATGTGCGCGAGGGGACATGGGGGTGGCAGAGTCCAGGGACTGGGAGAGATGAAGGCCACTGGTACTAGGGCTCCTGAGGTTATGCTCAGGAGTTTCTCTTTCCCAGAGAACCTCATCTCTATCCGCCCCTGCTTCCTGTTGCAATGCAAGAGCCTGCGCTTTCAGTTCCTCAGTTAAGGCCTTACCAGACTCTATCAGTCTCTCCTGCATGGCTACCTGTTGCTGGAGCCTATCATTGTGCTGGCAGAGAGCCTCATTCTCTCTCTTTGCCTCCTGATTGGTCCTGGAGTACTGGGCCAGTCTCTGCTGCAGGAGGGTTACCTCCTGAGCTGTGTCCCTATTGGCCTGCTCCTTTCTTGCCAGAGCATCCTCCACCCTCCTGGTGTGCTCTAACAAGTTTTGGTGTTCTTTTTGGAGGTCACTCAGTCCCTGGAGGGCCGGGTGATTTTCTTCCATTTTCCTTTTTAGGTGGCAGACTTCCTGGCCTAAGGTATCCCTTTCCTGACTAAGAGCCTGCATCTGTGCCGCCAGGTCGTCCCTTTGCCTTTGGAAGGCACCAGCTTTCTGGCGCTCTTGATCAAACTCTGCCTGGGTATCCAGGCCTTTCAGAATCAATGTATTGCTTTCCTCTTTCTCTCTGTCTAATCGAATTTGCAGGGTGGCTACCTGCTCTGTGCATGCCCTGTTGAAGTCCAGTTGTTGCTCCAGCTTTTTCTGGCTCTGCAGAAGGGAGTCCAAACCTTCTTGGTATTCCTTCTGCAAGGCCAGAAATCTGGTATCCTGGTCGGCCTTCTCCTGTTGCAGTCTATCCATGTCCTCTTTTATTTTAATGATATACTGCCTACTATCATTTTCTGACTCCTGGCTCCTCTGCAGCCTCTGCTCAGAAGAGACCAGGTCAGATTGGGCCTTCTCTAACGCCATCTGTTGCCTATTTGCCAGATCATGGCCTTCAGCACATTTATTCTGTATGACTCCCATATACAGGTACAAGTATGCCGCTATCCTGGCAATCTTGTTATGTTCCTCTTTGGCTTTAGGGGCCATATATAGTTCACTCAGGGCCACATGTAGGGGACCCTGATCTCTCCATATATCTAACCCTGTTTCAGTGACCTGTTGCGCGATTGCCTGCAACCAGACCGTTTGGTCCTGATGAGTCCACTCACCTCTCACAAATAGCTTATGTAAGAGGTGCTCCCTCGCTATTTTCATGTCTACCAAGGTCGTCATTCTAGAAATTGATTTCCGTCCTGACTTACAGAAATTAGTATTTTATTTTTGCAAAACAGACCTTTCCCTTAGAGAGTCCTTTTGAGGAGTGCTTTACAGCGTAACACAGCGTGGTGATCCGACCGGATGTATGTATCTTGTCAGTTAGCAAACTGTATTAATCTGCACAAGTGATAGATCTAATCCGGAATCCCCGGCTACGAGCCCCCAATTTGTAAGAGGATTCAATTCAACACTACAGCTAAGTCAATGCCTAGTCTGTGATACTGAATGGAAACCCTTATTGATATATCTTTATGTCCAGTTCATGAGTTCTGGATGACTACACCTATATAACACCCCTCTCTTAGAATCCCCCTGACCCCACTGAGCCAAGAAGTAGTTCTGTTTTGCAAGTTTAAAAGGTTTATTTGAGAATTTAAACAATATATATATATATATATCACACTTTATAATAAACTAATATCTGATAGTACACTTAGACATATGATGTTGATCAACCATGGGTAATCTGGCACTAGCACACTTCTTTACAAATCAATGATGAGTTAGTATAGGATGGATAAAGTAGCAAAAATACGTTTATGGTTTCAAGGGAAAAGCAATGAGGAATAAAATGCAGTACAGAAATACTTGATATGATTTTAGCAAAAGATAAGATAATCACTTTTTCTCTGGCAATTCACCCCCCTCTCATATGCAATGTAAAAAATGGAAGGAGATGGAAAGAGGAGCACACAGTTCTCAGGAATGCAATCAAATACAACACGAAATTCAGTTCCCCCCAGCAAGCTTAGAGGAAACAGGTAGGAGTTTGAAACACAGGCCCAAAATGCTTTTTAAATGTGATGGCAATGGATGGGAAAATGTGCCAATGATTTTAATTCCCTCTAGAGATTCAGGGTGAGTGGGAGATGCGTGTTGGTATTAGTTCAGGCTCACTTTAGCAATGCTCTATGAGTTATTACCAAGTTGCAAACGGATTTTAACAAAAGAAAGAATGGAGCTGCTATTTTGACAAGTGGAGAAATTGAGCCAAAATCGCAAATCGCGGTAAATTCGCGAGTGCATGAATCGTGATTGCGGCAAAAGTATAAGGAGTAGGAAGTCGGTTCTAGGTTTGTTGGAAAGCCTAGATGCTAAGCTTTCAGATGTAAGTTGAATTTCGTTCCTAGCCCAAACGGACGATTTAATAAAGGTAGATTTTCGGATTAAAATAAAACTCAAAATGGCAGGTGACAGCTTGCAGCTGCAGAATTGACAGGTGACAGTTGTGCAGCTTTACAAATGACAGATGACACGATTTCTAGGAGGCTGTTCTACTTAGGTTAAAATAGTTTGGATTAGATTATTTTAACTAAGAGATTGGTTCTGCACAGTTCTGCTACGTACTCACAATATACATTTGAAATAGGCCTCGCCACGGATCTGGTCAGGTTTTGGACTGGACTCCGGTTCTGGTCTCGGCACTTCACAGTGATCTGGGTCAGCTCTCTGGTTCTGCTCACAGCGGTCTGGGTCACTCTGGATCTCTGGCCTGGTCTCTGGCAATTGTTCTTGGCAAAAGAATTCAAACAGCTCGCCCCGCTGTGGAAGAGTTCGCAAATGATTTAAGGTTGCTGAGGCCTGCTGAGAAGAGTTCTCAGTTTGTGGGTTTAGGCCCCTGCTTTAAGTTCTGAAGTAAAGTTCTGGTCTTTGGAGATTGATGGATTTGAAGTCTGGATCTCTGGATGTGATGTCGTCGGTCAGCATGCTCCGCAGCAAATGGAATTGAATGTCTCTACCTGTCCCAGCAGTCTCTTTTTATGAGTTTCAAAAATGGGTGTGTGCCTGGGCCTAGCTAAGCCTGCCCCTCTCTACTTGTCATTGGCCCAATTCTCCCCTCTCCCATGATTGGGGAAGGAAATGTGAGTCAGAGTGATGCTGTAGGTTTTATGGTCAGAGGAACCTCCCCATGTCAGTTTGCCCACAAATCTATATTTGATTCAAATACATCCTTCCCAGATATACAATTTGTTGAAATTACATGTGCACATTATATATTCCTTATGGTCCATGCTTGTCCGCCTCTGATCTTCCTGGGGGCTTGCATTCAAAAATGACAACATTTTGCGCTTTTTAACTGGTTTTGCAATATCGGACATTTACCCAAAATTACACACATGTGCGCAAGGAGTATGGACATTAATTGATGAAGTGTCAGATTTTTAACATGCAGACATTTGGAGTGAGACCCTATTTTCTGCTAGCACCCCCCCAGAATACACCACAGCGTCCTAACGCCTCTCAAAATGTTCACAGAAAAATCACAAAAATAATGATATTACTTATATAATTCTGACAAGTCCGCACTATGAGTTATCTATCTTTTTAAAATTATGCCCTGGTCAAAAAGGGGTGTGGCTTCCCACATCACAGGGTGGAATAACTGGTTTATCCACTTCCCCCAAGCTCAGCTGCTAGCAGAGGCACTGCCCCTCCCAGTTTCCCTTAAAAGGAAGCCACTTTACGGCCCCCCAATATAACATTTTCCTGAGTCCAGGACAGGCCTTTGTTCAACTCCCTGTAGTCCCCAGCTGCTCCACCCCTAATCTAATCAGAGAGGTGACAACTCCTTTTGGAAAGGGGAAGAGTGGCTGAGCAGGTTTTAACTCCTGTCGGGGGTAGTTGTCAGGCAGAATCCAGTTTCATTAAGCCAGGTTTCAGCTAAATGTCACTTTTTGTTCCCAGTTTAAATCACTTACAATTTTTACATATACATTAAATAATTACTTCCTTCAAGTCATTTCAGAATATAGTTTTACATTGTATCCACCTCTTAGCAAGTCTTTCCTTGGTCTGGTTTTGTTTCATTTGTTCAGTTTTACACAAAAGTCTGGTGGTTTTAAAACGCCGGCTTTCTGATAGTGGTGAGTACTGGTAATGCAACCATTTTTTGGGATTAAGAAAATGAATTCCCCACAAGAAGGTTGTATCTTTGGAGCGGTCTCGTGCCAACTGCGCAGTTCTCCTATTCTGGCGTGAATGTGGGCGGCGATAGCTCATCCCCACATCCACCCAGTCTATTGATTTAGTTTGTTCTGGGATAGAATAATGGGCTGCGACAGCTCATCCCCACATCTACCTAGTCTATTGATTCAACATGGGTCAAAACCCATGACAAAATGCAAAATAACATAACATAACATAACATTAAATGGACAGTAGCCGTGTTTCACGTGTTGTCTACTTCTAATGAGACAGTGAGTCCCAATCATACACGCTTTCAATCAAATTGAAAAGTCAGTGCTAGGAAATCCTATATCAAGGACTGTGTGATGGAGTGAACGCTACCAAGTCAGTGAGCGATTTTCAAGTCAGGTGGCGCCACCTTGTGGTCAACTAGCCTCACAATAGCCTCAGTGCTGTTTCTACAGGGTGACATTGGCTGCATCGGAATTTCTGTATTTTCTACTATTACTAAAGTCCTACATTGAAAAGGAAATTGAGGTCAGTCATATATTGCAATCTCATACACATATACATTTCACACAACCCCGACAGAGCGCCAATATGTCTTTCAATAGCGTTCCCCCACCTATGTTTTTCCTGCCAGCAGTTGGTGAGCCAGCGGTTTCATGGAAGAGGTGGATCAAATCCTTTGAACACTCTGCTGGTGTTGTATGCGGTCAGAATTGTAGTGTGGAGAAAGGAAGTCTTTGTTATTACACTGTCTTGGCCCAGCTGGGCAGGAAAAATGTGAAGATCTGCCAGAATTACCCCACCCCACCGATGAGGCTGCTAATTTGAAAAAGTATGAGAAGTATGTGAAGAAGATGAGTAAGCATTATGATAGGAAGTTGAGTACAATTCTGGAACGTTCCAAATTTGAGAAGAGAGTACAAGAAGAGGGGGAGAGTGTAGAACAATACATAACCGTATTGAGGAAGTTAGCCAAAACTTGTAATTTCAATGCGCAGTTGGGTGAGAGACTGAAAGCTCAGTTCATGCTGGAGTGCAGAAGCAGTAAAGTAAGAGAAAGACTCTAGTCTGATGATGATCCTCCTTTGGACACTGTTCTACGCATGGCCAAGGAGGTAGAACACACAGAAAAGTGTGTTAGAGACTTGGAAAATAGAGTTCAAAAAGTGGAAATCAAACATGAAACTCTGAAAACTCCGAAAATTAATACCACAACGACAAGTTCCAGCAATATTAATGAGTCAATAGCGCAAGTGGTGGAAGCTGCAAGAGGACGGAGCACTATCGGAAGAAATCGAAGACCACCATGGAGAGATGATAAAAGGAGTGATATGCCTTCCAGGACACAAACCATAAACCCAAGAAGGTGGAGTCCACGCAAACAAAGTGTTGATCATTGGGCAGATATTCCGGAATGCCCTGCTCTCAAAATCATATGTGGCAAATGCAAGGGAAAGGGACATTTTGCCAGATGTTGTAGAGTTCAATCTACCTCAACGAATTGGATTGATGATGAAAATTATAGTGATGAAGATGGAGAAGAATGTGTATTTGTTATAACTGATGATGAAAATGAAGAAGAAATAGAAAGTCCCAAGGCCACGGTATGTGTTGATGGAATTGACATGCATATGATTATTGATTCTGGTGCTAAATACACTCTGGTGCCACAGGATTTATGGAACAGAGACAAACATAAATACTTACATGAACCAGACATTAAGACCAAGGCTTATGGGGGAGTAAAAATAGATGTCATTGGATGGTTTTGGGGCAAACTAAAGTTCAAGGACAGAGAGCCAACAGAAAGATATACATCACGAAAGCAGGGAGAACGCCTTTATTGAGTTGGACTCATCAAAGTAAACTTAAAGTGAAACTAGATGCCAGTGCCAGTGAATCTGTGCTGTCCGTTGAGAACTTTGCAAGTAAACCTGAGAATTTTCGACAAGCAACAGACATCGGAGAGATAATGGAAGATGTATTCAGAGATGAAATTGGATGGTTATGTTCATCAGATCAAAATGAAACTGGGGCATACCCCTGTAGCGCAGAAAATGCGCTCCATACCACTATCCATGAGAGAAGAAGTGAGAAAGGAAATCAAATTGTTAGAAGAGCAAGGCGTCATAGAAGGTATAGATGCCAGTGAATGGGTCTCTCCTTTAGTTGTTCTCAGAAAGAAGTCTGGGAAATTAAGAATTTGTGTGGATATGCGAGAACTGAATAAGTGTGTGGTACCTGACAGGCACCCTATTCCCAACATCCAAGAGATTGTGTCTACGATAGGTCCATCGAAACATTTTTCCACACTTGATCTAATTTCGGCATATCATCAGGTCAAGTTACACAAAGAATCCAGGAAAATGGCAGCTTTCATTACACCTGATGGTTTGTATCAATATAAAAGATTGCCCTTTGGATTAATATCTGCTGCATCAGTTTTCCAGAAAATTATGTACCGACTTTTTGAAGGAGATCATGTTTCCAAGATGACATTTTAGTACATGCCACCAATCAAGAGAAACATGATGAGAGATTGCAATATCTATGTAAGAAATTGTATGAAGCTGGCATGACTCTAAGTAGAGACAAATGCAAAATCAACCGGCGTGAAATTGATTATCTTGGTCAAACAATATCAGCTGAAGGAAAACGTCCTCGGAAGGAATTATTCAATGCTATAATGAACATGCCAAGACCTCAGTCAAAAGACAAAGTACGTACTTTCATTGGGATGGCTGAATACTACTCTAAATTCATACGAGATTTTGCCATTCACACCATACCACTCTGTGAACCTTTGAAGAGCAAGATGTTTGAGTAGAGTATTGACTGTGAGGAGGAATTCGAATTAATCAAAATAGCACTCAGCCGAGCACCATCATTGAAGAACTTTGAGAGCAGCAGAAAAACTATAATTACGACAGATGCCAGTAATCTAGGTCTTGGAGCGGTTGTCACCCAAGAAGTCGATGGAAAGGAAGTCCTAATTGCATTCGCATCTAGACTTTTGAAAGGTGCAGAGAAATCCTATGCAGTGAAAGAGAAAGAGACACTGACTATTAAATGGGCAGCCGAAAAATTCTGAAACTTCATTTGGGTTGTGGAGGTGGAATTTGGTAATGACCACAAACCATTGATTCATGTTATCATGAATAAAGGCTTTGATAAAGTATCTAATCGAATAAAGAGATGGGTATTGCTTTTACAGGAATATAATTGCACAGTAAGATATGTACCAGGAGTAAACAATCGTGCTGCTGATTGTCTGTCTCGCCTTACAAACAATTCTGAGGCCGAGGATGAAAGAGACAATAATTCGGAAGTTTTCCTAAATATAGAATCGTCATCTATATCTGAGGAGGTGCAGCTGGTAGTGTGACTTCTTAGAGATGTCAGAATGTGCAGTGAGAAGGATAGTGTGGAGTCGAAGATGACCCCAAGGTTTTTAGCCTTGCAGGAGGGAACAGGAAGTGGGCCCAGAGAGGCCGGCCAGAGAGCTGCAGGGAAGGAGGGAGTGGGTGTGCCGATGAGTAGAATCTCAGTCTTACTGGCATTAAGACAGAGGTCATTGGCGGCACACCAATCCTGGATAGCAGACAGACAGTCAGAGATGAGGGAAGGGGAGGAGGAGGCTGAGGGTAGCCTGAAATTTGCTGTGTATCATTCGCATAGTACTGAAGTTGGGTCAGAGAGCGGCAATGCGGTGGACAAAGAGTGCCAGGTAATTGTTGAGCAGCCAGGGAGAGAGGTTAGATCCCTGGGGGACACCACAAGTAGAGAAAAAGTTATCGGAGAGGAAGGACCCAAGTTGGACCGGGGAGGGTCGGTCGGAGAGGAAAGAAGTCAGCCACGCCAGAGCCAGAACAGTGATACCCAGGTTATCACGAGACGGTTGAGCAGGATGGCATGATTGACAGTGTCAAAGGCAGAAGAGAGATCAAGCAAGATGAGGACGCAAGGGGTATTGGAGTCAAGGTTAGAGCAGGTCTTCACGGATGTTCAGGAGAGCAGTTTCCGTGCTTCTGACAGCTCTGAAGCCCGACTGATGGTCATGGAGATAACCAACAGATTTGGTGTGAAGATTTAGCTGGGAGATGGCCAGTTTCTCAAGGAGCTTGCCCAGGAAGGGAGTGATGGAGATTGGGCGATAGTTAGTCGAGCAGGAGGGTTCGGCAGAGGGTTTCTTAAGAAGAGGGTGCACAAGGGAGTGCTCCAGGGGGGATAGAAAGACTCCATTGGCGAAGGAGTGATTGCAGAAATCGGCCAGGGCAGGAGCCAAGGAGTCAATGTGGTCCTTGATAGTTTTGGAGGAACAGGGGAGAACCTGTTTCGACAAGACTTTCATAGGATCGGACTTGTCTAGAAACCTCGTCTGCAGAGAAAAGGGGAAAGGCAGAGAAGGAGGGGGGGGAGGCTGAGGATGGGCCAGAGGATGAGCACGGAATAGAGGCAGGGAGGCCACAGGAGGAGAGTGAGGACAGGATGTCCTGAGTTTTTTAAATAAAGTGAGAAACCAGTGCCGTGCAGAGGGCCTGCGAAGGGACAGGAGAGGTAGAGACTGCAGCAGGGTTGGCCAGTTCCTTGCAGATTTTAAAGAGTTCAGCCGAGTTGTTTGATGCCGCAGAGATGCGGGCTTGGATACGAGCTCTCTTCTTGGTGAGGACGGAGAGCCGGTATTGCCTTTGCAGCAGGCGGCAGGCCAGTTTGTCAGAGGATGAGCATGAAGGACACCATTTCCTCTCGACCACCCTGCACTTGCCTTTTAGGGTGACGAGGTTTGAGTCATACCAGGAGTTACACTTGGCTTTGCGCTTTGGAGCAAGATGAAATCAGGCAGAACAGCAGTGCATAGCACCAACATCTCACACAGGCAGAGCAGGACATTTTGAGCCCTTTGAGGGCAGGATGAATGCAATGGAGGAAGTCCTAAATCCACCATGTATTAAACATAAAACGCTAATGAATGCTGGGTGTGTGTCGCCAAATCGCCGAATGGCCTCAAAACAGAAATGTCCAAGTCACAGTACTCAATCACAGTCCTGCACACCAGAGTCAACTTGTTCATACTCTTCCTTACCCTCACCCTCAAGTGACTATCGACAGGCAAATCCTTTAGAAAACTCCAAAAGCCAGCTGTCAGTTGCTGCTGGTATTCAGATACATAACAACGTGATGGCGGCACTCACAATATCACTGTCCCCTTTCAATAAACGACAGCTTGAAAGATCACGATACCTTACTTGAGATGATTCACTCTAAACTTATATTTTTGGAATCTGTTACCGTAAAGGTGCAAAAGAGATTGGACAATGAAGTGGAAAATCCAACAAAATGGCATGCCAGATTAAGCGATTGGGCCAGAAATGAGTTGTCAGAAAAATCTGTCTTAATGGAGGCAGTGTTAGACTCCACAAAATGGATGCAACATAATTTCAACAAAGTGGCCCTGATGCAAGTGGAGTCTGTGTATGAGTGCATTCTACAAAAAGGCAAAAGAACAAAGCCTGATCATAAAGAATCGAAAAGAAACGCCAATGGAGAGGCTGACAAGGGTATTGCTGGCGCGACGAATGGTGGAAGGGAAAGTGTACTTGAACAGTAGTAGAGTGTGAAGAACAATCAAGAAAGAGCCACACTTCAAACTGTGGGGATAGGAGACTCAAATATGAGCCCACAGACAGCAGAGAGGCAGATGTGGTGAATACCAGAAAAGTTCTCACGGATAAAACAGCATCATCAAGTGTGGAAAGTGTGGTGAGTCCCCAAACAGCTGCCGACACACAACAAGCATAACTGAAGTAAAATCCCCACATGTCGTCGTAATGAAACGCAGAATCCCTTTTCAATCAACAAGACAAACGTTCCACAAAGTTATGGTATCTTTACCAAAAAAACTCTCAAAACTGTTACAGTAGAGAGTTCACTGGGAATTCATGGACACATGATAGAAGCAAATAAATATTAGGTGAGGTTTCCGAGTCGGCAACACAAAGACCAATTCCTATGCCTTAGACTGAATTTATATCGATAAAAGAAATGCTGTTTATGGGGAAAACCAGGAACATCATGGATAATCATTGCCGATTCTGTAAAGATGCAGTGGAATCAGTATGACTTCTGATAACCGAATGTCTAGTACTGACAACTGAAAGATGCTATTATCTGGGAAAATGTGCACCCACGACCTTAGACATGAATGAGTGGTGGCAGATAATTTTGTCGGGGGAAACCAAAATCTACATGTGCTATAATTGACTTCTTAGATGTAGTCCTAAATCAACAAGAAGATCTGTGTGCACAAATATAGCGTTTCCCGAGACTTGTATACTCTGAAAGACTGAGTGTCTTGGAGGGAGACTGTGAGAAAATTCAATAGTACAATGACCACAAAGGACAAATTCATGATCAAACAAGAGCGAGCATGAGGATATTTTGTGGACTGAAAAAAGTTCCTGCTGAATTTGTCAGAAGATGCGACAAACGCAGCTTTTAATATTGAAAATAGGAAAGGGGTGGACTTCAGGTTTTAAGTGATGAAGAGAGTGGAGTTGTATAAGAAATGTAATAAAATGTTTGTAATAAACTGAGTTACAATAAAAAAAATGTTTTAAAAAAATTGTCATAATCTCACTTTGGGTCCCCCATTGTTCCCATGATACACTCCTCAGCCAACTGAATGTCTTGGGTTTGGAATTACCATTCCCGTGGCTGTGGCTCATTAACCATTGATCTCAGACACTCTATCCACCCGGCCAAATTATCACAAGGTTTGCAATACCTCCATCCGCTCTTGTCCCCTACTATTTCTTTTGGAGTACTATACATATTGATTATAGTACACTGGTAATCTATCCAGTGATTCATCATTTTGTGACATTTTTCAGTCTGGGTGGGTGAGAAAGATGCCTGTTTCGTGCAGCATATTCTACTAATATTCTGTTCTGCAATGGGGATAGTGCTGTTACGTAATCTTCTGCCCTTTTCCTCAATGTCGGAATCATCCTGCATCACTTTTTCTCCTAACGTCTATTAGGAAAGATTTCTTAATTGTGGGTAATTTTCCTTCCATGTGGCAATCCCTAAACTTTTTGCTGTTGTTTTCACCAGGATCTAGACTTTGCCCGAGAAGTGCAGCCCTCAGCCGCACTCCTCTGGGCTTTCGCTCCATTCTTACGGGGAAACTGACATGCCCTTAAGACAGTCAGTACCGGGAAACGTTGTTTTCTGTAGATTCTTTATCATGTTGCAGCTTTCGTGCAACATGACACAAGAGGGCACTATAAGCTAAGTTACTGCTCTCTAGTCTTCTACAGGCCCTAGATACTCTTTTTGGATTGTAAATGATCGGTGCAAGTGAATCACGGACGGGACTGGTGGCAGCGATCATTTCTTGTGTTTTTGAGCCCCTTTTTGCGTTGTAAGCGCGTTTCTCGCGCTTAGCCCAAAATGGTGGCCTGGCTCCCAAAATGGCCAGACCACGAGGCTCTTTGTCCTGTCCGCTGTCCGGCTTGCCCCCTTCACCTTCCCCAGGTCGAGCCGACCCGGGGCCTTCCTTATTTGGGCATGTACTTTCCCGCGAAACACAGATGCTTTCGCGGGCTTCTACAGGCCTTGTGTGTGCCTCCAGGATGTGGGCTGGGATGTCTGGTCCCAATGCACATCCTGGGTGCCTGAGAGTCTAGTGTGGTATGAATGCCTGGGACCACCGTGGTCCGTGGTGTGAGTGTTTTGTGAGCAGATCTCCCATTGGGTCCTCTCCGTTTTGGCGCGAAGGGAACCGTGGATAAGAGGAGGCTGGAAACACCACTACCATGTCGATCTCCTGAGTTCTCACGAACAAAGGGATACAGGAGCCAAGTATCCTGCAACCACGAGGCTGAACCAAGGAATCACTGGTGACCCGCTGAAGGACTGCTCCTCTGCACTGCTGTCGCTTTGTGAAACCCTTTCTACCTCGGATCGAACGAGAAGGCCTGTACTGGTACTTCGACCCTTGGAATAGCGGGGACAGCTATTCTCGGCACCTTCACCATCTCCTGCACGTAAGCCTTCGGAAGTGTCTCTGGGCCATCCAGCAGACTGACCAGCCTACCCACGAGTCTTGCTCTGTAACCGCCGTCAGATTGTGTTGTATTTCGAGACCTTGTCACTCTCACACGATTCGTACACTTGGCATTCCCAGGTCTGAAGTGAGTAGTGTACATTTGGCTGAGATACACACGGCTGCTCCGTTGCCCTGCTGTGGTAACAAACTGTGCGGGTTCACTGCGTTTGGGACGCCCTCAACTCAACTCTGCTGCTGCGCAATCTACACGCATCGAGACGTCCCCTGCTCCTATCTGAACCTGCCAGCACTGAAACTGACGCGGAGAAGCCTGGGTCTGCCTGCATCGGGGACCGGTGAGTAGCATAGCTAGGAACTGGTCGCCCTCCTACAGTAGCCCATAGCCTATCCTCGCTGTGTCAAACAGCACGCCTTTACATACTCGCGCTCTGCTTCTGCCCACAGTGGAGGCTGCGCTTGAGTCGCGGAGCTCTGTTCATCTTCATTTGTTCACCGAACTGAACTGCCTGATTCCCTCGAAGAGACTCCCCTTTTTGCCCGTTGGCACCAGCGTGTGCAGGTTCTTTTGAGCACAAGGCTCCACTCTTCGTAGGGTTTGGACTTCCTTTTAATAAGGTGCCTCTGAAGACGGACTGGGTCTGATTATTATTCGCACTGCCTGTTTTCCTCCCCATCTAGGTGGTCTACACATTTCGTGCTTCTAACGCGTTAGACTCGTTTGTATTTGTATATATATTGTATTGGTTTGGTATGTGTTGGTTTACTTGAGTTTTATTGTCATTTCTCGCTACGGTCATTGTTGCAAAGGCCTTGGAATAAATGTGTCTATATTTTTAAGATAACACCTGTTTGGAGTAATCTGTAAGTGTCCTTGCTGTGTGTGCTCATTGCGGGCTTTCAGTCACCCTCACCCCTCTTGAGACTTAGTCTTGACCGCCGCGATCGCTACCCTGATTGGTCTGGTTTGCCCAGAGGTTACCCTGTTCCAAGAAATTGGGCTGGCCTTCTGAACCTCTGCCCCTACCGGACAGAGTTCAGAAATCCGTCTTAACAACGTCCCCTCCTCTTCTCCCTCTAAGCCAATGTTGGGTAATGTATCTAAGCTTCCTCTGAGGGATGGGCCATCAGGGGATGACATTGCTGATGTGTTTGCATCTCATGTGCTATCCACAGCCGATGCCCACTACCGGGCAGAATCCCGTATGTGATTGTGAAAGTCATCATCTATTGTTAAAAGTATTTGCACCTTTCCCCATTTTCCTACGTAATCAGGCCTTCCGTCTTAATCAGGCATTCCGTCGTCCATTCACACAAGGGGCGATGGGAGAGGCAATCATCAATGTAGGTCGTGTGTGCTGCCATATGTTTCCCTTAACTGGCTACTTTGAACAAGGGTCTCATCTAAGCATCGCCAAAGATTGTCTCAGTGTCTCTGGGGATCATCATAAGGACCTGTTCTAGGTGTGAAGTCAGGCATTGGGGGAAGCTTGGGTCCTGGCAAGGCATGCGCATGGAGGTTGTGGCTGAATTGGAATCATGCATAGGGTCCATTTCTATTGTGGCAGCGGCAGATTTAAGGCAAAGGGCCCCATTGGCAGAAGGGCCCCAGGTGGGCGTGTCATGGGGCAGAGATTGGGCTGAGAGGTGTTAATGGCGAGTGGACAATGATGAACGCTAGGGAGAAGGGATCAAGGCTTCCCACCTGCATCCTACCAATTCAGGCTCATACCTTATTTATGAACCATGTTGGCTTTCCCTTGATCCAATTTGGCTCTCTGTATCTGTAACTGCACTGTTCTTCTAGTCACCTTGGCATAATGTTATCTCCATCTGTATCATTGTAACAATGTGAATCAATTTATAAGTTGTCTGTAACCTCGCCGTGATACCTAAGGATCTGGGCGAGTAACAAATGAAATAAATAAAATAAATAAATAAAATAATGTTTTTAAAGTTTTTATTTTTACTGTGCTTAGAGGTCTGACTGGCTAATAAAACTGAGCCTCCTCACAAGATGATAGTGCTGTTTATATTGGAAGATCACATCTGAAACAAAAACAGATGTTCCTTAAAGTCCCAACATGCCCTCCGCCTTGTACCATGCTAGCAGCTCATTTCCCTATTTCTGTACTGCTGTGAATCCCCCCAGCGGGCCCCTCATACCCACCTTCTAGTACCCCTCTATCCAAGCTGTCCTTTGTCTCAGCATTAATGTATGGGTGCTTAGTAAATGAATTGGAGGTCTTGGTGACCGCCTCTATCTAACAAACCAGGAGTACTAAGTTATCCCAAAATCCTTTGGTCCTGACAGATGTATATTGGTCATTTCCTTCAGGCACAGTCCCAAGTTGTATTGGGACGTGTAAATGTCCATGAAAGTTTATTTATATGTATGTGCTACTATATAATGTGTGCCCAGAGCACCTAAGATGTAGGTTTATCCATGTTCAGCCCAGCCCTTCACAATCACATTAGTTACAGATGCAGAGAAACAGAGAGATGGTGTCAGCCACAAAAAGAAAGGGAGCCATCCTCAAAAAGAGGGACATATGAAGATGTGCAGAGAGGAAGCTGAGCTATAGATGCATTGTGTGCGCAAAAAGGTCAGGGAGAAAGAGGCAGTCTCAAGGAGATAGATATTTGCACATAGAGAGAAAAGGAGGCCGGGAGATGCCAAAAAAGAGAAAAAGGGAACGGAGGGAGGGAAAGAAGGAAAGGAAGAGGAAATGGAACAGGCACATGCAAAATATCAGAAAAAAGAGAGTTTGTGAGGGCACAGAGAAGGAAAGGAGCAATGAGAGAGCTGCAGACGGGTAGTTGCAGAGAAAGGGCGACTGATGCACAGAAAGGGACAGGGATAGAAAATGGCGTAAGGATGCCAATGCAAAGTGCGATACACAGAGAATGGCAAAGGGATGAGCTGGTACACGGGGATGGTGGGAAACTAAGGCTAATACAAACAGACAAGCAGATGCACGTTCCGTCTTTACTAGACACACCACACACCTGTTCACCAAGTAAGGCTATGGAGTATGTCCTTGCTTCCTCTTTCACTTTTTGTGCTCAAATATGTAACTTTTGCAGGTTATGAAAAAAAGCCTGAAGAGAAAGGCAGACCTGCTCTTCATCAAGAGTGTGAATGTGTTTTTCTGCTTGTCAAGAATCCCCTATTGTTGTGACTGTGTTTTCCTCTCCCCATGGAGTCCCAATCTTCTAGGCCTCGCACACTGTGCACATAACACGCAGAGAAAAGGGAATCTACAATCTCTCCTTATTCCCTCTACAGCTTGTCCGCCTGGGCTCTGCTAGCCCCTCCTCTTCCTTCCTTTCTCCCCCTGTGTCCTTTGATTTCCTTAATATTCTCTTTAAGGTGGGCTGGGCAATTTGCATGTGACCCAACACCCCCCCTTGCTTATCATCTTTGTAGGGGTTGGTGTTTCTTCTCGTGTGTTCTGGTGGCCGTCGGGTTATTCACCTTGATATTGTTCTCTTTCCCTGTTCTTTCTCTCTACAGTCGCACCAGGGCCTGTATGATGTCCTAGCACAGCTGTTCGGGATGAGATGTTCCCTCCCACCACGTTCGTGCTTGTGGTCCATGTTGTTGGGTCTCTTTGGCACAGCCCTAGGTAACCTCGGCGGCGATGACATCTTCCTCATCCTCTGTCACTCGCTCCTGTTCCACATCCTTCTTCCCTATTGACCTTGTCTTTTCTTGCATCATTAGCTGCCTTTCAGACTGAGCGCACTTCCCTTCAACCCAGACGACGATGTCACTTGCTATTGCCGATCCCCTTCTCTCTCTGTCCTTGGCGGGCCTTTGTTGGAGGCTGTTCTTCGGATCTTCTTTCTGTCCATTCACAGGATTGGCCCAGTGCTCCCTCTCTTTGGCATCCCGTTGAGCAGCCCTACTGTTGTGTTTCTCCTGTATTCCTCGTCCTTTGTGCTGGCGGCCGTGCCACTCGGATGCCATTGTTGTGGGCTATTTTGTTGAAGACTGTGTTTCCCTCCCCACCCCTGTGCACGTACTGTGCAGGCTGCGAGTTGTAGTCTTATTGACGGTTGATGTTGTCGTATGGTCCTGCTTTATAGTCGTGTTGACAATCCAGGGGTTCATCGAAGGTTGATGTGCCAGACACTGCCTTTTTGTCATCTGGGATTATCGCGGTTGGAGCGCAGGCTGCCTGCGTAATAGGACGTGTGCTGGTCGCTTTAGTGGTGGCCGGAGTCTCTGCGGTGCTGGTACCGGCCTGGGGTGTGCGGCTTGGCAGTTTGTCCAGTCGAGGCCCTTGACAGCCCCTTATCGTCGTGGAGGCTGTTGATGACTCTGGCCCGGTAGATCCGCTAGCACCTTATTTAGGCCGGTGATGTTGTTGATGCACCTGCCTGTGCTGCACATGTCCTTCTTGGTAGCTGGGGCACATCCTTGCCTCTTGCTCCTTCTCGGGGGGCTGTTGATCAGCTCCAGCGGTTGTGCTGGCAACAGAGGATGCTGTGGTTGAGGTTCCGGCTGGGTGGACCCGGTGTTTGCCTGCGCCTTTCTTACAGTCTTCTGTCTGTATTTTGTCCATTGTTTCGAGTAGGGAGTGCCATCTCCTCCCCCCTTGCAGTCCTTGAGGAGCCTCATGTATTGAGGCATGGTGCCTCCTATGCCCGTCCCTTGTTCTGTTGTGGTTGCTTGTCCTCGGTGAGGGGGTGTTACCCCTGTCAGGGGGGTACCTGTTGGGAAACTGTGGTCTTGATGTGTTCCACTACTGTGTGGGATGCTCTGTTCTTCCGGGTGGTGGTCTTGTTGTGTGGGATGCTTGGTTCTTCCGGGTGGTGGTCTCGTTATGACGTTCCCTGGACAGCATTGTTTTTTGCACTCGGATGGGGTAGTCTTGGTCGCAGTCAAATTTAGGAGTGCCACCTATTCAGTCCAGCCTCCTCCTGGAGGTGTCTGGGGGACACTTGTTGTTCAGCCCTCCTTGCCCCATTGGTTTGGGCTTGCTGCAATGTCTGGTGATGTTCCTCACTTGACTCTTGTGTTTATTCTGATGGGCTTCTGTTCTTGTCTTGGTCCTTGTCTTTTCAATGTTGCTCGGTATTGATGGTACTTCACCAGGCAGTGGCGGACTTGAGTTTGGGTGTGGTGCCCTCTTTGTCCGCTCTCTCGACTGGGCATGTGTGATTGATGGCTGGTTGTTCCGTGTATTGAGTGTGCCTGTGCCCCCACTCTCATTTCTTCCGTGTGGCACCATTGTCTGTACTGTCTCTGGGTTGTTTCGTTTGTGAGCGTTCTTGCTTGTGCTGCTTTGTTGGTGTGGATGAGCTTCTTGTCTTGATGGTTTGATTGTGGGGGTCTCTGTGGGTGACCGCCTCATGCTCCATCTCCGATCGCCTTGTTGGGCATGCATGATTGCGTCCTGTGAACTTTTGTTCCTGGCCTGTACTCTGGTTCCTTGGTGGTGGCTCACTTTGTTCGCTGACCCTCCTTTACTTTCAGGTTAGCACTGGGCGCTGCCTCTTCTGTGTCAGCTGCTACACCGTGTTGGGTCTTTCTCGCCTATAGCGTCTTCCCAGCTGCCTCTGTCCGCTTCTCCTATCCAGATCAGTCTCCTCCTTCACCAGATCTCTACTTCCCTTTTAGGGTGTCCTTAGGTCCTCCTCACCCTTAGGTACACTTGCCTCCAGCAGTCCTGGGTCCGCCTTCTCCTATTTCCGATACCTAATCCGGCCCTCTCCTTGGGCATATTCTTCTTTGGACCCTTCCTCGGGCGATCTCTCATGCGGCCCCCTCCTTGGGCAGTTACTCTTGTAGCTCTCTCATTGGGCAGTGTTCTTCCTTGACCCCCTCCTTGAGCAGTATTCTTCGGTGGCCACACCTTGGGCAGTATTCTTCATTGGCCCCCACCTTGGGCAGTATTCTTCCTTGGCCTCCTCCTTGCGCAGTATTCTTCTTTCGCCCCCTCCTTGGGCAGTATTTTTCCTTGGCTCCCTCCTTGGGCAGTATTCTTCCTTGGCCCCCTCATTGGTCAGTATTCTTCCTTGGCCGTTCTCTCCTTTGGCCCCCTCCTTTGGCAATCTCATTTGTGCCCCCCTCCTTGGGCAGTCTCACCTGTGGCCCCCTCCTTGGACAGTCCTTTCTGTGGCCCCCTCCTTGGCAGTTTCTCTTGCAGTATACATTTGTCTCCTCTTGTTCCTTCTGTTCCTGTGTGCCTCAGCATCATTATTTTAGTTTCCTCTGTAGGCCATATTCTGCTGCTGTATGTTTATTTTCTGATTTGTATTATCTGTACTTCCATTCGTTTGTGCTTTCCTTTGGCGTTGTACTCTTTTGTTTCTTCTGCAGGTTTGTTTTCGTGTGGGCGTGCGGTGTCTTGCTGCCTCTCCCCACCGTATTATCTTGCCTGATGCAGCATGCGCGGGCAGCATCCAACGCCTCGAGCACGTCCTCCACCAGTAGGAGCCTGCATCAGCGCAAGGGCCGGCGTGTCACGAAGTGTGTTTTCTTCTTGTGTTCCTCTGCTCGGCAGAGCGAGTGAGAGGACGGGCCCCTTTCAACTCTGTTCACATTGCGTTTTTTCCTGGGGGCTTGCGATGAGCCTCCGCTACTTGTGGCGCTCTGCTGGCTGAATGTGCAGAGCTCTGGTTCTCCTCCCCCTTCACGGCTCACGCGGCACCTGTCCGTCATTTTTTTCCGGCCAGCCGTCTTGCGGATACCTTGGCCACGGGCACTGTGCTTGTGTACACACGTGGACGTTTCCCTTCATCACCAGTTGTTGTGACTGGGTTTTCCTCCCCCCCTGGAGTCCCAATCTTCTAGGCCTTGCACACTGTGCACATAACACGCAGAGACAAAAGAATCTACAACCGCTCCTTATTCCCTCTACAGCTTGTCTGCCCATCCTCTTCCTCCCTCCCCCC
Organism: Ambystoma mexicanum; assembly: GCF_040938575.1. Classification (NCBI taxonomy): domain Eukaryota; kingdom Metazoa; phylum Chordata; class Amphibia; order Caudata; family Ambystomatidae; genus Ambystoma; species Ambystoma mexicanum. Next base: position 227,030,118 of record NC_090921.1, on the reverse strand, counting down.
CCCCCTTTGTCCTTTGGTTTCCTTCCTCTTTTCTTTAAGGTTGCTCTCCCCTTAAGGTGGGCTGGCTACGTTGCATGTCACAACAACTATAATAAAGTACTACCTTTTACAGGAACAATGAACGTTTACTACCCAGCAAAAGTGCATGTGTTAAAAAAATGGCTAGGGTTGTACGAGTAGAAATTTGAAACTTCACCAGGTACATTAGGATGAGTGGGAAGAGACCAAATAAATAGGAAACTTGTTTTGTGTCTCCTTTGCATTTATATGTCTGAGCATTTGACACTGATGGGGCCCCTATTTGCTAGGTGACAATCAGTGAGCCAGTGAGGGGTCCTTCAGATGGAAAGGTCCCATCAATGCCAAATGCCTAAACATATGCAAATACGACAGAACATAACAAAGGAGCAATTGCAGGCCGTTATAGGGCTGTCCGTAGGTCATGCCAAGACGCTCTGTTTAGCTGCCACTGCCTAGGTAACCTCCCCTCCCCTCGCAAGACGTCCTTCCTCAGGAGCACGAGGGCATGTGGTTCGACTAAAGAAACTGGCAGGGGGAGGCCCATCCTCTGACCCAAGAAAACGTCCTCCCTGGAAAAGTTATAATTAGAGCTGCGGCTCTAGACAATTTTGCAAGAAGTTAACCAGAGATACCTTTCGCGTGAGATAACTTGACAGCGGTGCCTGACTCTAAGATGGTCACGGCGTCAATCCTAGCAACGGGCGGTCCTGCAATGGTTGCGGCCCAGCAAGCTACTGCCCATGCGCAACATGAGACGCTGCCAGGCTGGAGGAAACTGCAGGAGCGCCACTAAGTCGATCTGACGTGCGCTCGCCCATGCGCATTGGCGGTCAGGAAGATGGCGGCGGTGACAGGAGCGGCGGAGGCTGCCGCGGCCGCTGCACCCACCAACGGCGGCGGTGGCGGGATGGAGGTGGACACTGCAGGTAACCTATTTCGCGTACCTACTACGTGTATTTCTTTTCATTTCACTTTTGAAGAAAGTCGTCATCTATCATGCGGCTGACTTTTTGATCCTATCACAGAACTGCTTTATCATAGTAAGATTTTGGAACGCTTGACTATCCCGACTTACAAATGTCCATGTTGCCAACAACCTGTTCTGTTGCATTGATTCCGTTGCCTTGGGGGATACAATGCCTGTTTCCAATTTTCATATCAACACAGCCTTTTGATTTTTTAGTTTTCAGACTCATCCCACAGGTAAGGGAGTCTTGCCGAGATTTCATGCAGGCCCTAGAGAATGCCATATTTGCAACTCTCTCCTTGATAGTTTATGTTGTTTCACTCTGCTGGAATAGTGACCAATGCCGTCTTTGCGTTATTTTCTTTACGGATTTGCTAAGCATAGCGCTGATACAGAAGGATCACAGGCTTAGAGTGAGTAGGACGTTAATAGGTGTCTACGCATCTTAGCTTTCTCTACTGTGTGGCTGCCCTTGGGAGAAAGAGAGCCCACTGGTTGACAACAGAGGGACTTTGCAGGGCCAAGAACTCTGACACCAGAAGTGAAAGCTGCCAAGATGTCACCAGTGCTAACACGGAATAGCAGGATCTAAAAGATGATGGTGGTGCGGGAGGCTACACTCATTCACAGCAACAGGATAGTTTTTCCCTAAATCTTACTCGCAAGGTACTCTGAAGATCCTGCTCTGTCTTTCTTGGGCTATTTAAAAAGGGTGTTGGGGGGAGCTAAGGAAGAGGTGCCATACTGAATGTTAGCTGAGAGCAGCTCTACGAAGGCTCATGTAGGAATCCCCAATGGTAACCCCAAACAGATGGTTGGTTGCTGCTTGGATAGATATTTCTAGGACAGAAAAGCAGTATCCTCCGCTGAATGAGTCCTGCTAGTTACGTCCTACTGGGTGCACTCACTGTTAGCAGACAATCGGTGTGCATTACGGAGCCCCAGCAGAGCACCCAGGACTTGGTGCCACCTTGGGCCAGGCAGATATCTGGACCTTTTGGTGCTCATATATGGGGAGCTATGGTGGCTTTTCCACAGTGCAGGTTATAGACTATTGATGTATCCTGCCTCCTGCAGGATCTACCCTAGGCCAGTAACAACAACAAGGAGCAGGAACCAGGCTGACACAGGTATGGATAAAAGGAACACACTTTATTGTCTCAGTTACAGGTTCAGATCCCTGCCCAGCTCCAAGTCCTCAACCGTCTTCCATGGAATTCCCAGGTGCCCCAGCACTCCAAGCTCCACTAGCATTCCAACACATCTCTTGCACTCACTCAGATATCATTCATAACATATAGGATACTACAACTATCCCAAAGACAGCCTCTAAATATCAAGCACTGGCTCACTCACACTGTTGCCTCTGTAGACTGCACATACCACTCCTTCCCACTGGCTGCCTTCTGTGTTCCATAGCTCCTAATTCCCCCCCACCCCCTTTTCATTGCTTATTTTTTGGTATCTGCATCTGGTTATTTCTGTTACTGCTTCATGTGGCGGTGCCTGAAGTGTTGACCCTGAAAAAGGCAGACTCGTCCATTTTGTGATCCGTTTGTCCCAGCCCTGATCACCTTCTCTTGAATAAGCCCGGGTAATATCAGTTGGTGGAAAGTTCTGTGACATTCTTAGCTGTGCTGATCACCATTTTTGAAGCAACACAGCCCTTCTTTACTGTTTCAGCCCCCCCGCCCACCTTGTTTGCCTAGAAGTACATTTCCCCCCCATAAGGACAGGTCCTATCGGCCTAATCATGTTGTGATGGCTTACTTAGTGTTCTAGCTGATGTTGTGCAGGTCGTATATTTTTGTGAAGTGCATTCACTTGCTGCGGCGTTGCTGTGAAATATTGCATGAATGAGGATGTAGGCTGTCTTTTTGATCTGTCATCACCAACAGGTCATCTGGCGGATGCGTATCTGACTCTGGCGAAGTGTGTTTCTTCTCGTTTCTCTGCTGGTAACTGATTACGTCCAGTGCAAGCAATGTCTCTTGTGTGGGCTCCAGAAGACCAATAACTCAAGTGGATACAAAGTTTAGGAAGATCCTTCAGCTGCAACTTCTGTAATTATGCTCAATCTCTACTGCTAGTGCATTGATATAAAAGACCTAAGTGATTGCTAAAGTCAGCCACTGTTACATGAAAACTTCAACTTTGAGAGAGATTTTCCTCTACTTGATTTACTCGATGTAATTGATTGTAGAAATAACTTAAGGTCCAGAAGAAGCTCCAAAGTGGAGGGAAACATGCTGGCCTAACATCTTAACAATAGATGTATACAACACTTTTTGATTAAAATAAGAATTATTTATGTAATTCTTGGGATTTTATTGTTAGATTAATATGTTAAGCACATTACAATTGTACTTTACAGCTTAACAAGCGTATGTTCCATAAGTAGTTTAAAATCTTCCAAGATATACCTGATTTGTTCACAATCTTTTTATCAAAAGTGCTGAACAATTTTATTACTTTATCCTTAACACAATTATTTTAACAGAATTAAGAATTTGTAAATAAACACTAATCGGCAGTGAAAATCCAACATACTCATAATTAAATGACCATTTGAAAAAGCAATCGATAAACGATGGAGCCTTAGACATATTTTAAACTGTGTTGGAGTAGTACACAGATGTACATCGAGAGGCTGAACATTCCATAATTCAGGGTTTAACCATTTGAATGAACAAAAATGAGAACGGGGTATAGGGGTGGCGTGGGACAGAAAGAAAACGTAGAGAACCAGAGCGTAATGAACTGGATGTTTGATTAAAAAAAATTAGATTAGCAAGGTAGATTGGAGCAAGGCCATGAATACATTTAAATAGGATAAAAAAGAGATTGAAAATGGATGGGCAACCAGTGAAGTCGATCCAGATATGGTGAAATATGCAAGTATAATTCAAATTACATAAGATCCTAATCCGCCGAATAGATTGGAATGGTAAAGGAGCCTATTTAGGTAACCCGACGTATAAAGAACAATAATAGTTTATTCAAGATAATATCAAAGTAGCATAGTTTTTGTGGCAGAAAACATTAAAATGTGAAAGATGTTCTTACTATTAAACAGTTGAAAACGTCAAGCTTTGGTAAAGAGATTTGATTCTGTAAATTAAACCCTGAATCGCACCAATCCTATATTATGAGCAGAAGAAGAAAATTCCAAAGTAACAGGTACAAATTTAAATTAGCTGGGAATTAAATGAACCTACGACGTACAATATTTAAATTAGCTGGAAAAACAATCTGGTTTTTGTTTTTGTTTTTAGGATTTAGTCATCAAAAATGTGATGCCCAACTTTCGACAGCCGAGAGACAGAGTTTCTGATGTAAAGAATCAAGAGAAAGTCAGAATAGAAAATATCGACAAAGTATTTGAAAACCAAATCACTGAATAAGGGATGTAAGTGGGATAGTATAAAGTGTGAAAAGTAAAGGGCCAAGGACAGAGTTTTTCCGGAACACCAAAGGACAGACACCGAGATAAAGAGTCTAGACCTTTCCAAGAGACAGAAAAAGAATCATGAGAAAAATATGTAGACAACCAAGAAAGAGCAGTACCAGTTATCCCAAATGGAAAAAGAGAAGAAATAAGTGTGGGGTGGTCCAAAGTATCAAAGGCAGCTAACGGGTCTAAAAATACTAAAATAGATTACCAAGCCTGTAGAATAGAATTTGATGCTGCCAGTAGTGCTGTCTCAGTATAGTGGCCAGCCCGAAGACCCGTTTGAAGTGGATAAAATAGCCCATTAGAAGTTAGATAATTGGTTTTCTGAGAAGGAACAATTCTTTAAAGTTATTTAGATAGATATTGGAGTACAACTAGTGCACAAAGTTTAACCAAACAAGAGATAGCTAAATTGGATTTCTTTAGCAATGGAATAACAGTAGACCAAGGAAGAAGGCAAAGGGTCAGAAGTTGCAGCTCATACCGAAAAATTACTGCTACATCAGCATCACATACAGTTGAAAAAGTAGTGAAGCAACAATTAGTGAAGGAAAAAAATCCAAGGAAAACTTGACATTCTAAAAGAGCAGCAAGTCATCTTAGACTAATGATGATGATGTAAGATGGATCAGCAGGTGGAGCTGCAAGAGTAGAAGAAAATGAGGTGATGTAGAGTGAGATATTATAGGCTCTTGGTAGTATTTTGCCTTGGCATTATTCAGAGCTAGTGCATAAACTTTGTGTACTCGCGCCTTGAAACACTTGTGATAGGCACATTACAAATGCCATATCATTTCACTAAAAATTAAGATTATCCTGTCTTCTATGTTTGACAACCGAGTTCAGACATAGAGTTGTTGCCGTAGGTCCAAAAGATACATGGTAAACCAAGGATACAAGGGTTTAGCCTTAGGAATAAAGGAAGTTTCGGGGCAGTGAAGGTTGAGTACAGATGGAATAGATTTATGTATAACTTGACTACAAGTATCAACATCCAATGTAGAACATCTTGTAAAAGATGGAAGAAAGAATAGATTCAGACTGATTTTGGATTGAAACATGTCTAACATCACGACGATAGAATGTGTGATTCAACTGAGTAGAATTACTACATATAGGAGCGTTTAGAGAACTAGAAATGGAGTAAAAGACGATCCCTAGATGGGACACTGATCGTTTCAACAGGTTCCAAGTTGTTCATATTGGAGGATATAAAAATAAAATCCAAAATGCTGGCTATAATGTGAGTAGAAGCGGAAGGAAGTAAGGTTAAGTCACTAATTTGTAAGAGAAGCATCAGAAAGTGATTGCAGTGGAAGATTGATATTTCCAGCAACCACCAAGGTTGGTGAATAATTAGAAAATTATAGAATTCTTCCCCGAAATTGAGGTCAGAACCAGGTGGACGACAAATGATCAGAATTCCTAGTTGAAAAGGTAATAGACATATTTCATATTGGAATTCAAGATGCGAGAGCAGTGAAAGAGGCGTAGGTAGCGTTAGCAGCAGCCCAAACTGATGGAACAGAAAGCCAACTTCACGAACCCAGACTGGAAGATCTTGCAGTATGAATGAAGGCGCTCAGGGTGGTATTTAAGGTGGCACCGGTACATAGTCTTATGGAGGAATTCAAGTCTGTGTGATGCGTAGGAAAGACGAAGAGATGAGTATCACCTGCTTTGTTGACTATGGAATGAGTATTCCGGCGACCTAAGCTAAACGAGGGTGAAATAGTAGAAGATACAAGAGAAAGTACATAGCTCGGGTAAGAACCGCCTATATCTTTTTTTAAGAAAAATCTTTCTATATGCAAAATGATACGGACAGGGAGACACCTAAATAAAAAGTTACCAAAAATGAGACCATAACATTGGGGTTAACAGGAGCTGACTATCAAGTAACAATTCTGAAGTCATACTGGTGCAGACAGGACACTGCAAAGGCCCTTAAAACAAACAAAAAAAAAAAACTATAACTGACATCCAGAGGCTGACTGTTAGGGAGAATTCTCAAAAATGTGTTAATTCCCTCCACCTTCGAGACCCCCAGCAACTTTGCTGGATTTTGAGGACTTGATTTTTTTTTAACCTGGAGAGAGTGTGACCCTTTTTCCCACTCTCTCATGTATTATGATGTAATTTCATACACTGTTTCTTTTGGTTATGGAGTCTAACCAACTCCATAGGCATCATCTTTTACAATTGTGTCACAAAGCACCTTCAGTGTAGTGCCACAGGGAAGTCTTCCAGATTTCCCAAAGGTTTAAATACCTTCTCTGGGATCAACTACTGTTTCCAAGAGCAGTAAAGTGAAATTGACTTTATTTAACATTGTACTTGCTAGACCTAGCATACCCTATCTTACAATAGAGTGCTGGAGGGGCTACTTTCCCCTGTGTCTAAATTCTCATGTAACATTTTTGTTACCCTTTCCTCAATTGACTGGCTGGTGGCAGTGGTTTCGTTTTTGCGCCCGTCTACGGCTCTGTTAAAGTAACCGTGGGAGCCATCTTTTTCAAAATGGTGTCCAGACATCTTTGCTAAAATGGTGCCTGGTCTTCTTTTTTTTTCACCAGGTCTTTGTAGGAAGGTCCTTTTCTCTGTGCGCCAAACCATGTTTGGTCTCTTTGTTCATTTCGCCTTTGTCGGGGTTTCAGAGTGAAACTTGCCTCTGGCTCCAGAGTGCCTGGGGTAGGCAGGAAGTGAGGGAGGTGCCCGAACTCAGTGTGCTTAGTCTCCTAGGAGACCTGAATGCACTCTGTGATTATTGGCAGGCTGACTGTCCGGCAAGGACAGCCACCCTGCTGGGTGAGTGACAGCTAGGCTGGAATGAATGGGAGAGAACTGAATAAAAGGCACGTTTTTTTTGGCTTGGAAGGCAGTCGACCACTGGACGAAGGAACCAAAGAGCAGCTTGAAGAGGACTGCTGCTGCAATTACTGGACCGTTGGCTTGCCCGGTGAAGCCCTGCTGCAGTTCCGAATTGCCAAGTTCGCATCGACAGAGAAGCCCCTGCAAGGACGACTTCTCCCTTTGAGTTGGAGGGACCAATCAACTCCAAAGTAAGCCACCTGGACACCCATCTCGGCGCTGGTTGAGTTTCCTCAGAGTTGCTGCAGGAACCGTATAGCCAGGGAGTGGGACACTAGATTGTGTGCGTTACTTTTATGCTGTCCTAAAGCTTTTGGAAGATCCTCTGGACTCCCACAAAGCAGGACTGACCAAGCCTGAGCCCCCTCAGAAGAGTGTGGGACCCCAGAAGTGAGGACAGTCCACCTTGACACCCAGGAACCGCACTTATTGCTATTTGCTGTACCACAAGGAGCTGAAACGCAAAACAGCCACTGAAAGTAAAGTTTGCTGGTTGCCCAGTGCCAGTGCAGGAGTCCCCCGACGTCCTCCCTCTTGTCCCCACGACTGAGGCCCAGGAACAGTGAGATCTGCAGAGCTGCACAGGAACAAAAGTCATCAGCTGCATCTTTTCTTCTTTACCAAGGTACTGTAAAACAAGTCTAAGAGAACTCTCTGTAGAAGTGCTTGTAACTTCTGCAACTCGCAAGTCTAATCAGCTTGTGGCCCTACATTTGATTTTTCTTTTTATCAAAGACTCCTAAGAACTTGTACAAACTTTTCCATTTACTTAACTGAAGTGCTGCATCCTATACAAAGACTTTTGCCTATTGACTTTGGCTTAGACTTTTGAATTGGACGACTCTTCTATTACTATCTGAAAGTATTTGCCCAGCTTAAGAAATTGATGATCTCTTGTGTTCTAATAATCTTTGCCCTTTACCAACTTTTTAAGTGTTCTGAATTCCAACAGTAAGATATTAATGTCCCCAGCACCCTTGTTACTGAAGTCAACTGTGGGTGTAGGTTGTACCTGTGGGCCATCCCAAAAGGGTCTTGTCTGATTCAGAAACTCAGTGTACAGTAAGTGTATTTGTGTGTTACTAGTATATTGCTCCCTTCTAAAGAAGACTTTATAACGGACTGAATACATTTATAATTGTTTAGCTGCTCAACACGCTACCAAAACTGTGTAGTACAAGCTTGTACCAAAGGTTAGGTTGCCTATACTTGTAATCATAGTTGCTTGTAGTGTTCCCAGAGGGTCCTGCATTCAACCTTTGCCCAACACTGACCCACCGAAGCTACTGCAGGATAAAGGCCCAGCCACGTGAGTGCAGCCAGGTATGCATAGTCCCTGCCCTGGCAGGTGCGCAGAGACAAGAGTGGATGGTCCGGCGTCAAGATGGAGTGTGCAGGGCTTCCCTGCAATGGCAGCATAACATACACTTTAGCGCTCTAGGCACAGCTGGCTTAACAGCTCAGATGACCCAGCAAGTAGTACTTGTAGTCTTCAGACCGTAAGTGGAGCTTGGCAATGGTGATCACAGCCATGTCTGCACAGTACCTGCCCAATCTGGTGTAGAGCTGGAGGGATACGCTGCTGTACACCTTCAAAAGTATATTTTCTGAAAGATCTTTCTGTACAAACTGCTTTAAAGCACCTGTGTCTTTTCATCCTGGCTGAAAACAGGAGACAGCAGCTGCGTATACAAACTTGACTATTCCTGTGTTGCATCACTGACTAAACAGTACATTTTATGTTGAAAGTCAATGGTAAACTAAGAGTTTTTCATTAAGGGACCAACATATTTATAAAGACTGAGAGCCGAGTTACTGGAAATCTAAAGAGATGTTAGGTTAGTGTTTCCTCGGATGCAGTTGTTCAAACCCTAAATTCTATACACGTTCCAGTATCTGATTGTACCCTAAACAGATGCGATTGGTCCTCACTGTCTGTTTCCTTTGACTCAAGTGTTGGCTAGCCAAATCTTACCTGACTGTTACAGGAGATGCAACACTGTTACTCTTAAAGTCAGCAGAGGCTGATTCTTCCTAATGGCCGAAGTCCTCACTGACCTGTGTCCTCTATCTATAGACGGTCTATAGGATCGCAACTTGTTGACGCCCATTTCACTGACCCATTGAAATCCAGCTGTGGCCATGGACATTTTCCTACAAGTGAGAACCAGTGAGCAGCTGATCAGACATCTGAGTTGCTGGTCTGTCCCATGTAGCCAGTATGGAGAAATGTTCCTGGACCGTCTTCAGACGGAAGTTGTCCTGACTGCTACATCAATCCAGCAAGACAGGAGTTCAGAGAATCGTATGGGCAAAAAACAAGCCTGCCTTATTAGATGGATTTGCAGCACCTGACAATTTAGGGTTTTATCTATGGAGGTCTCTAACTGCAACATCTGGAAACTGTCGATCGGCTCGATGCTTTGTAAGGATATTGCCTAAGAAAGGGGAGGGACTGGAATTATTCTCCCAAGTTAAACCCTCATCTTTTAGATTTGGGAACACTGAAATCGGGCCTTACAGTGACTCTCAGCATATAAAGGTCATTGGACTCCTCATTGGACCCCTCCTATGGCAATCGGAATTCCCAGAATAGACAATAACTACTGGGATGTACTGCATTGAAAATATTTTGACTGTAGATGGGGACACAGAATGCATTTGCCTGCAACAATAAAACAGGAATGCAATGTTCCAATGAGGTTTCTTTCAATGAGACACAGCAACATGGAAAATGCTTTCGCTTTTGCAGGATTTGAAATTGTGGGGAGCTGGTAGCTATTTAGCTCCTGCTGCTATGTGAATTTAACTCTGTGCGTTTAGGATTTTCAATAACCTCTATATGACATCCAAAGCATAAGGTGTCAAAGATAATAGACAAGATATGTTTCCCCTCTTATGTGGGAGCTAGATTAGCGGAAACGCTAGGTACTAGCTCATTGTTCACCAGTGTGTTCAACCAAGTTTAATTTAAAATGTTTTAATGTACAAAAGACAACCGTATTTAAATGCTTCAAAATAATACGACATTTCATTTACTAACCCGTTAATTTACCTTACTCAATATTAACTAGTGTGTTTTTACTTAACTTCCACAACCTGTTTTCCTGTTACTGTAGTACCACTATGTGCTAAATAGCCTTATAGATGGTCGTAACTTTTGTTGACGGTCCTTATTCTCCTTAAACGCCCAGCCTATGGTCTACATTGTTAGCTACTCTCGTTCAGCCTTTCACGCCGAAATATGTTGCAATGAGTCATTAGGACATCTTGATCGTAACGGACATGAAACACTCTATGCCAAACATTTGCCTTTTATTGGTTAGGGGCCCTCATTAACAAACTGTTTCTACACTGCCACAACCGGGCCAATGATTGGCACAGTTGACACAGTAAAAAAAAATATATAGTTTTCAAAGCAAGACCTAAAAATAACACTCCTAAAATAAGATGGATACAAATAAACACGTTTTGCATAGATAACTTGAAAATTAAAAACCTACTTGAAAAAAGTTCTTAACATGAAAAACACTTAGGACAAGGAACGTGTGGTATCTCTGTGGGGAACTACTGGACACTGACTGCAGAGTAACTTCTTTTTGTTGCACCCCACGGTTTATTCAACTATGAAGGAACAACCAACCGTCCTTCCCCCCGAATCATAACAATTGAGCGTTCCATGGAACTCAAGGGACTCCCACATTCGTCAAAGAACACGCAGACTACCAATGAGGAGCCACAATTGAGACCCAGACTCAAAAGATTCATGCTTTTGGTCAAAGACGTTAATAAAAGTAAAAGGGGGTGGGTAAATGACTCTGTCCCTGCTCTAAGAGCTGTTTCCCTACCTAAACCAAGGGTTTGTCAAAATCAGAATGTCCAAAGCAAAACTGTCCGGTGTCCAAGTACTGTTCTTGCCCTTAGTTTAACTCTAAAGTGAAAAGGTTAATGTCTTTGTCCTTCCGTGGTTTATACATTTTGAAAAGGGAAAATTCGTAACTTCACCATAAAAGTTACAACATAATAGTTCCTTATTCCAGGATTTATCTTCCCTTGGTTGCTTATTCAACAAGAAGTTCCTTGGGTTTCTATGGATCAAATGTACAAAACAACTTGTCTTTCTGTGTTTGTCTTGTTAGGATTCTACTCTCCTGCCAGGTTTCCACTCCTCTTCCGATCAGCACAGCCTTTTTGTAACTCCTGATTTGCTTTTCTCAGAACCTCTTTGATTTATGTATTCCCTATACAATATTCAGCCTGTTCTTGCCTGGTGTACCTTTCCTACCAGAGCTTCCTTGTATACACACACTTGCAACTGCCTGGTACTCCTGCCGTGGCATTCTTAAATGCACTCCCTTGCAATTGCCTGGTGTACTCTCCTACCAGGGCTTACTCAGGTTGATTCTGCGCGCCTCTCCAACGTTAAGTCTTTTGTTTCTGTCTGTTCTATTAGTTTATTTGCCTGGTGTTTTTACCCGTGTATCGCATACACTCACGATATTAAAAACATAGTATTCAACTCCCTGCCCTGGATGGACTCCACGACTTCAGCTGGCATTTTGTTCTCCTCTCGAGCTGCGCCGGCAGCGTTTGTTCGGCATCTCCTCTTCGGTTGCTCTATCCGCTTCTTGGCTTCTGTATGTCCTGTGGTTCCTGCTGCGCTCTTCTGCTTTGTATCGTCAGGCTCCTGTAAGGCGAAGGCTGCCTCCAAACACCGGCAACCCCTCTGTTTGCTCCTGGCGTTCCCGCAGCATGTTACTTCTTGCGGTCAGCTTGGTTATCGGGCCGGTCTGCTCCACAGCTCCCTCTCCAGCCTCAGTCTGTCTGCTCGTTCTGAGAGGCAACTTTCTCTCTCAAGCAGCTCTCCCTTGTCAGCTGATCCACTGGTTTAAATCTCCCGGGAACAGGTATTTGCATGCAATGACTAGAGCGCAGCCGTGTTCCTGGCTTTCCTTGATCTGCATTCCTCTGTTCATCTTCCGCGTTGCAGGTCTTTGGTAATTATGGGAATGGAAGTGCATTCTTGAATTCCTATAGGTAAAGTATGGGTAATTGTTCTTTAAAAGTAAATCAGTTGTAGATGACTTATAGGTAGAAGCTGAGAAGGTATTCTCCTTCATTTTAGAGGTTAAGTCTGATCGTGGTGACTTACATACAGCTCCAATTAAAAGGTCTTCAGCATCTTTAAGTGGCTGAGGGGAGGTGTTGTAGTAAGCCATTAAGGCATTAGGCAGGGATGGTGGGGTATCCTCAAAAGAAGTGGGATACCATGTTGGATCCTATCACACCATTATATCCTCCCAGATTTTCACTCCCCCAATGTGATTCTCCCTCAGCTAGCTGTCCCCAGGGTCTGGATCAGGAAGTGGCTGCCATCTGTTGGCCGCATGGGTAGAGGTTGCCGCCTAGAAAGAGTGAAGACTCCATAGAATTCATCACATACCTCGCTACAACACACCTCCCTCCCTTATTCTGCCTTCAACAAAATAACCAAGAAAAACTTGGAACACAGAACAGGAAACGGATACTTGAAAATGGCCTTTGCTACCCACAGATATAATCATCAAATCTCTTGGGTGCCATCTTGGTCCAGCACATCCCTCCTCACTACCACCTGCACTCAGAACATTTCACTTCCCTTGTTCGAATGCTCTGCTACCCATTCGCTCCTTCCCTTTCTCTCCAGCACAAACAACCTCTTCCTCCCCCTTCCGATATCCCACTTTCTGCAACCACGCTACCTTTCGCCAACTCATTCCTGCGGCGGCTGTCAGTTCCCCACTCTAGACATACCTCCTCCCCACAGGTTGCATCATCCATCCACCACGCCTCCACCCCCCAAAGAATACTAAACCGTATTTCTTCTCTTGCTCCATACCGTACCATCACTCAACTTGACATATCCTTTCCCCACTCCCATCACCTTAATGGGTGCCAGAAACATTGGTAACCCCTCCTTCACAAAACAGGGACTCATCCCTCTCACAAGGTTACCCACCCAGACTTGACGCCCCTTTCCACACCTCATTATACCTCTCCGCCAACGCCCTATGCTTCTCCCTCTCCATTCCTTCTAATTCATCTTTGACTGCGCCTCATCCCCAAGCCACCCTGCCCTCAACTTGCTCTCCGGTTTCCTGCCTCTCATCAGTTCAAACGGTGCACTCGCCATGTACAACTATAAGGCGTGTACCTGTGCACCTTGGTTGTAAGCGGCAACATTGTATGAAGACATCCGTAAAGAACGGAGTGCAAGGTGTATGTGATGAGCAACGCAAATATAATTGAATGAGTCACTGAACTTTTGATACCAAGGTAGATGCCATGTATGAGTGGTCCGGCGCCACATGGGTGCTCATTTGAAGGCCTATGTTGGGTATTCAACTGAGAGTGTAAAATTGTGAACTGTGAAATTGAAGTCACTTTCAAGTCTTTGATAGCTGATACTAACTGTAATTGGTCGGAGCCCGGCTGAGGGAGACTAATTGTGAAAAGGGGATCTGAGCCCGGCTGAGTGGGATATCCAGCGTGAAGAGTGAATCAGTGTATGTTAATACCTGGAAAGGAACATTTTCGTTTGATACATCAGGCCCTCTGGATCAAGAGACTTTTTGGTCTCCACGGGGGCGTAGCACGTAGCCGTACAAATGATGTCTGCACTGGCGTAGCACTGCTTGAATGATGAGGTCCTTTCCCTTGTTATGACCACAGGAGGCGTTTGTCTGCAATGTTGAAACAAGATATTAGCAATTGAGTGGGGCTGGATAGGTCCCACCTCCTTCAACCTCCTGATGCCCAGCTCTTCTTCTGTCTCACCTTGGAGTTTTGTGAGGCTGGCTCTCCGTCTTGCTTGACTCTTAGCAGGGGCGCAATAAGTGCAGTCTTTCCCCGGACCCAGTTACTTCACTGGTCCAGTGGCTGTTGCAGAGTCTGGAATATCTGGATTTAGCAGGTATTGTATTGTATTGTTTATTTGATAATGCGCACAAAACCCAGGGGTAGCCGGGCGCAGCAGGTACAAGGTTACTTAAGCTTGGGTTACATACAGAGTATAGGCGAGAAACAACATAACAGTACAGTAAGACATATCAATACTTGCCGTGTGGCAGAAGAAAAAGAAAAATTAGCATATTGTAGTTTTGAAAGAGTGTGCAGGTCTGAGAACAGAGGTAAGTCTCTATGCCAATATATAGATGCTCAAAGTTTTTATTGTCCAAAGTTTAAACGTGTTTTGTCTTTTCTTTCAGGTGCGGTCTCGTGCGGAGGTTGGATGAAGAATTGACTCTTCCTAGGATGCTGAGCAGGTTTCCTGCAGGTGAGTTAACGCGAGTGAGAGGCGCTGCACGTCTGAATAACTGTTCGTTTTTCGTGTGCGACTAACCTGCTGTTTCTTTTCTTTCTGTGCAGGCGCGGCGCGGCTCCAGGATGGCGAATGGAAGAACCGCTCTGAGGTATTCCGGAGGAATGCAGACCCCCGGGTGAGTATTGGAGGCCTGCGCGGATGCCTTCTTCATAGCAAGGACGGCGATCCGAAGATCAGCTGAAGGCGCGACCGATGGATGAGAACTGCAGGTAAGGCCTTTGTTGCTGTAATAACTCCTGTTCTGTTCTCTTCTCTTTTCTTTTAGGCACCGATGGATGGAAATCTCAGAACGGGCGTGGCTGTAGAAGTTCGAGGACAGAGCAGACACGGTGAGCGTTACGCTGCAGGAGTGCAGAATAACGCGAAGCGTGTTCTGCCTGCAGGGCGTGTCTTAAATAGCCTTGCAAGTAGTTCCAGGTAAAGTAGTCCCTTTTACCACACCCTGCCTTTTAGGTAAAGCAGTCCCTCAGCCACACCCTGGGTATGCAGAAAGGCTCAGCCTCACTAGGCTGATTAAGTAGTCCCATGCAGTTCAACCCACCTTATGAGCCTGGCGCCTACGGCGCCAGGACTGAGTCCAGGAGGTTCTGGAGCACTCCTTTGGGGCTTGATAAGGCCTTTTGAATGTCAGTGACTGGGGTGGGCCCAACAGTTCCAGGGGTTTTGAAGCACGCACCATGATGGGTTTGAGCGTGCTTACATGACAGTAATTCCATATCTAAGAATTACAGCAGTATAATGGCACCTGGCTCCTGTGGCGCTCTGTCAGCTCCGTCAGCATAGGACTTCTTTCCTAGGCTAGTAGCCTGCCGGCTATTGGGTAAAAGCATTAACAAATGTGCCAGCCAATCCAATCCAAGGGGGGGCCAGGCACACAGTGCTACAAGATCAGGCAAAAGTTCAAATCTGGGCGGCGGCCATCTTGGAAGCTTTTTGCTTCGTGGATTCTAATGGATTTGGGTCACAAACACAATATATGCATTCAGTTCAATGAAGGTAGCTTGTTAAACACTAGATTGTTGAGGTCAGGGAAAACCTAACAACTGGTAGCACGGATCGGGGTGCAGTGAAGGGTTTCAAGGCAGTGGGTTAAAATGCCTGGAGCTTACCTCCGCTGCACAGTGCTTCTGAGTTGGGTGTGCTGCTCCTGATACCATGCATTCTTTATAGTGGATACTCTTGAGGACAAGGTAGCCTCTCTGGTGCCCCCACTATGACATCGACCTAAATTTGTTATTCTAACCCGAGCACCTCGCAGTACAAATCGCACAGCCATTCCGTTGGCATCTTCCCCTCCCTGGGTTGCCTATTGCGGACACATTGATTAATGGGTCGCTGAGAGATTTAGGAGTTTGGGTAGTGGGCCTCTGGTAGTCGAAGTAGAATGACTGGGGATTTGGGGACATGGGTGCTCGAAATCTGAGATGCATGTTTTGGTAGCTCCAAAGTTCTGCCCTGCCTACCCAGGTGCAACTCTACCCTCGCTGTTCACATTCCTTTCAGATTACATGGGCCTGCAGTGTGACACAATAGAGGATTGTCTTACTTGATGAAATTCCCTTCTAGCCTACCGCCGGAGCGGGGGCTGGGCACTGGAGAGTGTAGTCCTGCTAAGGCCTGTGTCTATCATGCTCTTGTAGGGATCCTGGCCACTCTGGGCCTAACTTCTAAAATGGCGGTTCAGTATACTTTCGCCGCCTGGAAAGCCTTGCGTCTACAAATGTCTACACTGCCTACAAGCTTCTACATCCAATTGTCCCTGCTATGCACCTCCCACCTCCCCCTTATGCCATTAGGTGCATGAACTCCTAGCGCATTGCTCTCAATCTGATCCGCTAGGGGGCACAGGGGAGATGGGCCTCCATCCCAACATTCCCCCCCTTTAGTTAATCCTACAATAAGTAACTCCTGCCATTCTCTGTGCTTCCTCATACCTCCATGTCCTTTTGTTTGACATTCAATCTCTATACACATCACGCAAACCTCCTGCCTGGGCTTGCTGTTCCGGGTACACGTAACGTAAATACGTCTTCCATCACCTTCTAAATGCACCCAATGTTAATGTTCAGTGTAATTCTCTGGGTCTGCTGGTCACCGTTCCTGGGATGTGGGGGGTGGTCAATCCTCTGCTCGATCCTCAATTTAAGGGGTTTGTTAGGATTGTCTGTTTGGGCTCGCCCATCATTTGTACCACGAGGAGCGCTATTTACCCCAATTGTAACCTTCATCATTGCGCTCTTCTAATTAAGGTTCTTTGGAAGAGTCTTTACGGAACATCGAAGGATCATCTGGCACTTGCAGAACATCACCAACATGAGCACTACAATGGGGACAAATATCTTCACAAGTGCTCCCATCCAGGATGGTGCCCATGAGAACACGTTATCGAACCAATCGTCTGTGTCAATTCCTCTTTCAGTTTGCATATTCATTTTAAGCTTGTGCAGGGGCCCTATAATGTGCATCAGGGACCCACTTTCTGCGTCATTTGGGGGTATGTATGTGTAACATGCTAGTCCAATTTTCCTCCAAACCCTCGCCTGCCCTTCCTTCCATGGCTGTCAATAGGTCCAGGACGTAGCAGTTCTGAGTGTCATTAACCTAATCGCCCTCATTTCACTCTTGATCGCATGTAGCCCTTCCTCTGTATCACTGGCCAACTGGATCAATTTCCACCTCACTATGCAGGCATTGCGCATTTGCTGCCACCTGTGCTGGTAACAATATTGATGCAAAGAAGACATCAGCTTTGTTGTATAGTCAATGTTTGTGGGGAATCTTCTTTCAGTAATTTTTTTGATAGGTAATTTGAAGGCCTCTTCTGTCGCCTGAGTGAGTGCTTCTTTCTTCTTACTTGTGGGGGCTGGTGTGTGGGTTGTCCAAGTTGCATTGTGCCAGTGTTTGGTGCTGTCACAAGATGAGCCTCAGGAACCACAAGGATTGCCCAATGCAGGGTGGCCAACAAACATGTTCCCCTCCATGATGGTGGGAGGTGCAGATACGCCTGCTGACCGTATACCCAGTGCATGTCCAGGAGTGCTGCAGTACCGTTTTTGAGATCTGAAACGTACAGTCTCTTGTTACACTGATTATTATTCCATACAGGAACCATTCTGACTAAAAGCACACCTGGCATTCTTCTTGTATGTGGATGTTCACTGGAGTTTCTTTTGCTTCGGTCCATGTTAGTTTAGAAACTTGTGCCATCCAGATGTCATGGCACAGGTTAACTTCCCATATCACCTCCTTGTCAAACCTCCAGTTGTGCAGCTGCCCACTGCACCCTCCCATCGGTTTGATACAAACAATACATCATCCATCTTTATGCGTGAATTCATCATGCGCTGCGGGTCTTTAATGTTCTTGGCACACTTGTTTTTGTCCACCAACACGAGTCGTATCCCATGCACCTGGAATAAGCTTCGCACTCTGCATAGCTCTAGATGGACTAAGTACTGCATGTCTAATGACAGTTTCCTGGGGTATTCACTTATTGGGTGCCCTTGATGCGTGGGGAAAAAGGAGCAAACATAATGGCTCCCATTTGCCCTCGCTTTCCCCAATGAGCGCATTTCGTTGTGCCACGTATTAATAAATTCAGGATGATGTGCGTCATTGTATCTTGACGAAGTCCCCTGTATTCATCATATTTTCTTCTGGTAACAATTTCCCTTCTACGTTACCCTATAGTAGTACGGATTAGTTGTGCATTGAGTAATGATTCAAAATACATGTTTGTTGTTAATCTCCCTTCCACATCTACACCCACATCTAAACACTCCCCTCTATCACAAACCCCTTTTTATATGCCACACCATATCAAATGTTTAAAACTTATTTACATTGTCAATTCAGAGAATTAAACTAAAACCCTAATCACTGTTCTATACATCATGCAGTGGTAATGGAAGCAACACCGTGCAGTTGCTGTTGTACATTGTTAACCGTGCAGGAAAAGAAACATGTGTACCCTTAATACTCATGATGATGCCAACAATTAATAACGTTTGTGGGTATTTGAGTGCGTTGGGTGCACTGATGAGGTATATTTGTTGTGCTGTAAGAAGAAAACTTATACAGCACCCTTTGTTGGGCTATTTTTATTTTGATATTTCAACTGTTCATACAAGATCAAAAGAAAACCCTATTGGTTAGCCGAAAACCATATTGGTACTATGTCAGAAGACAATGGGGCAGTATGGGGGATCGTCGGACAACCGAAAGGTGCCCCCAATGGTGCTCCTTTACCTTGACAGCAAATGGAGTTGCATAAACAACCGTGAACAAACTATTGTATTTGGGCTCCCTCCACCTGCGAACAAGGATTTGAATATAGATTACATCTCCAGTTGATAGCTGAATGGGTGGTGAGCTCGCAGATTCCGGTGCAGCTCTGTATCTGTTGAGAGGTAATTTTGATTGAGTGCCTCAACACAGACCATTACTATTTGGATTAATGCGGCCCTGTGAGCTTCAGAGGCATTTCTAATTGGTGATACAGATGTGTGCATACGGCATACTATCACTAGTTCGTGGGCCGATAGGTGGTGATCCTTACAGGCAGTGCTCCAGATAGGATTTTGGAGTGAGTATTTTACTCCCAATTTTTAGAATTGGAGAGTAAATCCGATTTCAAGAGTAAAAATGATTTTCCTCCTCCGCAAGAGTAAAAAGTGCATGATAACTATCCAACGTGTGCGTAAAATTAAAACTTTGTTCAAAAACATACGTGACAACAGCTGTATTTCAAAGTGGTTCTAAATTATTTATTGCACCTGTGGAAACCATTTTCCCCACACAAGAACTTTGTAGACGCATAATGCCCAGTGTCATCGTCATGATACTTGGGCAGAAACTCTTAAGAGAGTTACTACAGATGCCAGCTAGTTACGTCGGGTGATTCATAAATCAAGTCCGTCACTCTGCCAGCATTACATCACGGGCCTACTGTTGCTGCCTGGCACTACCTGCTTGACAGCTACTCCATGTTTGTGCTCTATCTCTCCTTTCCTTTGCTACTTTGTTTCCCCTAACTCATTTTCTGACGCTGTGCCTCTCTCCCTTAAGTGTTGCAATGCCACATTTTGCGGTATTTCTCTGTCACCCTGCCTCTCCCATCTCTGCATTCTATTGTTGCTTTTCCCTCCTATATCTCGCTGTATCGATTGATATAACTCCTCTTCCTCTCTCATGTCATTACTCTGGCTATATCTGTTTTTTCATTTTCTCGTTTGTGGTTGCTGCTCCTCTTTTGATTATCTTACTTGCACTGTCTATTTTGTTATTGGCTTTCCCTTCTCTAGTCTTGCTTTTCTATTTTCCTCCCCACCTGCTGTTGATCTGTGTTTTTATTTGACTGGCTCCAAATGTGTCTCTTGCTCTGCTTCTAGCCCTCCCTTCTATTGTGTGTTTGTCCTACTCTGTTTCCCTTCTCACTTTTGTTGTCATATCATTATTGCTCCCTCTTCCGTTGTACGCATTCCTTGTTTGGATTGTCTAGTATGTTCTCTGTCCCTTTGCCCCCTCCCTCCCTGCCACACATTTGCTCTTCTGTATTGCTTAGGTTCAGAGTTGCTCTGCCTCTCCTGTTTTTCTATTGGTCTTTTAACATAGCACCAATAAATATCCAAAAAGCTTAAAATGCCTTAGTGCAGCTTTACCATTGGGTTTTCCTTTTTAGGTGTGTGCAAACCTTATTAGGCCGGGAATTATAGTTAGTTTGACCAGATGCAGCACTTGGTTGAATGCGGATGCTTTACCAACACTGTATGCCATTAAAAGTACAAGAGCCCATATGAGATGTGTGTTCTGAGCCATTACAAGTATAGTGGTCCTCTTGGAATGTGCGTGTTCTACTTTTGAGCCATCACAGGTATAGCAGCCCTCCTGGGCTGTAAGGTGTGTTCTAAGCCATTACACAAAGCCATTACACAAATAGTCCTTCTGGGATGTGCTTCTTCTGAGCCATTATAAGTATAGCAGCCCAAATGAGATGTCTGTTCTGAGCCTTTACAGGTATAGCAGCCCCGATGAGGTGGGAGCCATTTCAAGCACAGCGACCCCGAAGAGTTGTGTTATGAGCCATTACAAGTAGAGCATCCCGGATGAAATGTGTATGTTCTGAATCACTGAACATTTAGTAGTCCTTTTGATAAGTGGAAAATAAGTCAACTGTGTTACAATTGAATGCTACCTTCATCTTAAATACATATCTCTGATGAAGACTCAATCACCTATTACAGGATTGAACTAACCGCTTATAGCAAAGTCTCTGCAGCAGGGTTATTGACCTACTGAGCTGCGTTTCCCAGCATGATTTTGACACTGAAAGGGTTAGAGCACTGGCAGTTCCATGTGAGGCCTGCCTGACATAAATGGCTTGTTTGGACTATCCTACATTAGTCAGGACATTCATAATGAGGCCTTGAAATGTGCTAGATTTATGGCAGTGGGACTCAGTAATCGGACATGGGAGAAGCAGAAGTTTTGAAAAGCGCAAGACCGAGTAGAAGGGATTGAAGTATATGACCGCAATGCCATCTTCACTCTCGGAGGTTCGTTGGAAGACCTCACTGTTCTTGCTCTGTACTTTAGCTCGCTGCAGAAAATGGCAACACATGTTTGTGCTTTCTGTTAAGAAATTCAGGTATTGTCCCAAAACAGCAGTCCTGCTAAGAAATTTGGGCATGATGCAATCAGCCCTGCTGTGACTATTTGGCATTGTGCTATGACATGTGTATGGGATAGCAGCTCCATTGATAAATTAGGCTACTTTGCCTGAATATGTAACAGTCCTGTGAGAGGTACAGGTATAATCTGTGCCACTGAAAATATATACAGCACTGCTTCTACCTGTGTTCATTATACCTGCTTGCGGTGGGTGCTCAGAAAGAGAGTAGTTCAGACCACATGCCTAGCTATGCAATT
Source organism: Ambystoma mexicanum (assembly GCF_040938575.1). Taxonomy (NCBI): domain Eukaryota; kingdom Metazoa; phylum Chordata; class Amphibia; order Caudata; family Ambystomatidae; genus Ambystoma; species Ambystoma mexicanum. The sequence goes on along the minus strand of NC_090921.1, from coordinate 227,008,515 downwards.
GGCGTGCTTCTGTGATGAAAATAAAGTATGAAATGCTTATGACGCTGCAACTACGCTGCCTCAATTAAAACCAATTATGCAGAAATGCAGCCCTTGTTTAAGACACTTTTAATTTTACACAATACTACCCATGTCCATGATTCAAGATGCTTAAATAACACTGTAACCTACAAAATGCAGGGAGGCAGCCCTCCAGATAAGGAGCGTATTGGGGCTTTTTACACTGTAAAATAATGTAAAAACGCCACATTTTATTCTTATTTTCGTGCCATTTACGCAGGCTGGCCACAGTACTTTTTTGAGAATCCCCTATTCTTTCTTGCCAGTAGATGGTGCTAGAACACATATTTAGCAAATGCTACCTTTGTGTGAACTGCTATGCCATATTACTGTAATAGGACGCACACTTTTGGGCATGGTGGAAAGGGCAGGTGCTTAGCACAGGAATCGCAGCGAGCGGTTGTTTTTTTAAAATTAATTCTTCAAAACGCACAGGTTCTGTCTGGTGAGTTTGATTGGGGACAATGTACCAACAATGTAATGCATAGCCCTTGATTTATTTGGCTGCATCTGAACAGGGTTAATTGCTACCACTCGTATTCGATCCATGGAGAAGGGATATAACCTCTTTTTATTTTGGATGTGGTATGTTAATTTTGCCTTGACAAAAGCCCAATCTTTTGCGTACTCTTTAACGAGATCATCCCCCAAGCAGACATAACTCTCTAAAAAGTGTTCTTCATGGACTATCTTCTTTTTAAGGAGATCACTAAGCACGTTTAGTGCTATGGAATAAATGACAGGGCTCTGCAGCGGCTAATGTAGCCTGTGCAATTGTCCATGTCCCTCACATATTAGTGCTGTCTCTAGCAGACTGTGGAAATGCAGCTTTCTGGGTGGTGGGACCTGTGATGTCTACACAGCACAGCAAACTGTATTAACTGAACTGAAGCTCCCAACAGCTCTCTTGCACTTTTCAAACTCAAGCCTACTAACTCATGCTACCCTTTTTCCATTCAGATCCGCTAGAGCGCCAGGAGAACACTCCAGTGGTGATAGTGCACAGTATAAATAGCCTTTAACATCAAGATTCAGTTGAATATGATTTATCCATCTTCAGTGATAGAAGCAGGGCCTTTAACCAGACCGGTAAGTGTGACCCTAGCAAACCCATTCATAGCTCTGCAACACCGCGCAGCACAATTAGTCACACAATCCTGTGCATTTACAGCCGACTTTAACAGTGCAATAAATCTCTTCAAAGGTCGGGCAATTGCAAAGAGTCTGACCTAGCAGCCTCACGAGTGGAATCTGCAAATCGTCCAGGTGATGCAGATGCTTGAACATCATTAACAGGTGGATTCAGCCACTGTGTTGACAGTTTCTCCCTGAGCCCCCCTTCCTATAAGAAGAGCCAATCTTCCAGTAAATGTGTGTGAGCAGTTAACTGTTAAACACAGGCACATCACAGTGCAGCAATAATGCAATTCTATATGTGGCGTATAGAATTGCATTGTTGCTACACTGGCCCTCCCCCAGTCTCATAAAACTGGATTTGACAGGCAGACAATCTCACCAGCCAGTCAGTGCACCAGTGATTCTAGTATAGCGTAGTGTTAGAACCAACCTTGCATTTTCTCCCCTGTTGCTCCCAGCCACTGAAGTTGCTTGGGTCCTTCAGAGAACTGCCCCACACTCTGCAATGTCCTGTTATGCTATGATATTGAATCTTTCATTGCACTCCATTTGCCATTTTCACACTTTCTAGGACCTTCAGGATCTGCAAGAAGTGGGTGTTTCAGACTTAAATTGAGAGAGTTAACTGATAGTGACTATTCCAGTGCAGCTTCAATGTTACAATTTGCCACTCCTCCACGGTCTCTGAAGTTGGTGCCCCTCCCAACATTTGAAGGGTTAGCCCCGTCTACATTTTAGCCTACGTGCACCCCAGAGAGGCGAGGGAAGCCTTTCCCTGAAATTGGCAGTGTTTAGTTTTACTGTATTTGTTCAGAAAAATGTACTTGGAACACACGCAGTAAAACTTTAAAGCGGTTACTTTCAAGAAAGACTTCCTTCACCTCTCTGCATATTGCGCTTTAAAATATACTATTCGATAGTATGTGTTGGATACGTTTTATTCTCTTGCAGAGGAGAAAACGCATTTTTACTCTCTTGATATTGCATTTACTCATTTGAAAAAGCATGCGTAAAATACTCCCTCCTCAAAATCTTATCTGGAGCACTGCGGGGAGGTGAACAAAACACAAATTCCCGTTCACATTACTCAGAACGTATTATCTTGATAGAATCATTAACAGAGTGTGTTAAAAAAACAGCCCAGGACTTATCCCAGTTGCTATTTTCAAGGAACTGTGTCAATTACGGTAAAGAATGGATCTGCAAGCTGCTGCTAGCCAGGCTGTCACCAGTGAGCTCCATTATTTATGGAGGTGCTGACATAACCTGCCTGTGTAAGTGGTTCACAGGGAAGAATTAAAAGGGCCGTATTGACAAGATTTCTGTGCGTAAAAAGGCCTACCCCATCTGGACGTCTGCATGCTAAACGGGGCCAAGGGCAAAGAAATGAACCCATTTTTTTTCCTGAGGGTAGCACACCATTTAGACCGCTCTGCTCTTAGGCAGCCACTGATCCACTCCACTATGCTGTTGGCCTGGGGGTGGTAAATTGAACACATTTTATGCTCTATGACCAATAGGACAGTTATCGCCCTAAAAAGCTTATTAAAGGGGTGTGTGCCAAGTGTTGCCCATGCCCCATCGAGGAAACACTTCTCGCACCAAGAACCTGGCGGCCTGTTTAGCATCTGGATGGGTACAAGGACCAGCCTCAACCCAATGGGAAAAGGGCCATACCTCCACAATGAGATATTGGTACATGTTGCACCGTTCGCCCCCCTCGCCCCCATGTCAGCATAGTCGATATGGAGCATTCAACAGTTCTTACAGATTGAGGGTAAACCAGTCTCTGCAGCGACATTCGTAGTGTAGCTGCTTAAATGCAATGACCATCAACTCATACAGCATGACCACCTTCTCTCTAGTACTCTGCCTCTACACTAAGTCGATTAGGGATTGGGCACATCCTCTCTTCTGCCACAAGAATTTCTTATTGGGAGTCCGCCCTTCCAACTCAATTATCTCAGTAGTCTGTAAAGAAGTGAATGGCGGTGACAGCGGTACCTTTTTTAAAAATATTTGAAGTCTCTTGGTATTCAGCTATGTCGGGAATGGGAAGATACGCTGCATGTTTGGCCGCTGCGTCTGCTCAGCGTTCCCGAGGGAAATTTCATCCGAGTTAGTATGGGAGGCGCACTTCATCACCGCTACTAACGTGGGCCTGGATAGAGCCTATATCAATGTATTTAGTAATGCAGCATGCTTTACGGAGGTCCCATCTGCTCTCTTAAATCCCCTCCATTTCCACCGGCCCAGCCCGTGATATAGAGTAGTATTGATGTACGCTGAGTCAGAGTAGATCGTCACTTTGCACTCCTGAGATGCTTCTAGGGCTTCTGTTAGGGCTAGAAGTTCAACTGCCTGGGCCGGCTAATGCATTGGCAACCTCTTCTATACTAGAGTCTCATACTTTCCATTCACTAGGTGAACCACAGCCGTGCCTGTATTTCTTTGGCCTGTCAATTGTGTCTGACGCGTCCACAAAGAACACCTCTCCCTCCCCTAGGGCATAGTCGCATGCTTTTGTGTTGTCATCGTCTGGTCCTTCATAGGTGGCACAGTCCTGTCCTTCGTCATAGTCAGTGATGGGTTCAGTCAAAAAGTTGGCAGGATTCACGGTTTTGCATCACACTATGTGAATGTTTGGGCTAGACAATATGATCTCATGTGCTGATGCTCGCTGCGTAGTCGGCATAGATTTAGACCTTTCTGAACTGGTAAGCAACAGCATGATATAATCTGCTCTGCACTGATGCTCACTTGTACTGCACACCATCATCCACATACTGGATAATGGTACTGAGAACGTGTATATTGCCCAGATCTGCATGTAGCACCCTGTTGAAAATGCTGAGGACTCGCAATACTCCTGAGGCAACCTTGTATGTTGCACTCTCCTCCTGCCATGGGTAAATGCTGTAAGATATTGGGACTCTGGGTGTAGGGGCACTGAGAAGAATGCATTCTTTTTGGATAAATTATTTTTATTAATTTACAACCAGCTCGGACGGGCATTCCCATCCCTCAACAAACAACCATTAAATAAACTGAGGAGAGCAGTAGGTTGATCAAACAAGAAGCAAAGCAGGTGGGTGCAGTAGCTACCATCGACAGTTTGATTGTTCTTGGAGTGCGTGAGTTCCATCACTGGGGTACACAGCAGTGGGGGTTCCCCGGAGGGGGAGCAGCGGGGCCAGTGCTTGTGCCCGAGTAGTGCACTGGGTGTCGCAGGTTATGCGGTACCGGTCCATTTACCCCATATCTGAAAGAATTTACTGGGGCGGCCCCTGGCAGAGTATATACTTTTCTTCAGGGACGCAAATATGTCCATCTCGTTAGTCCATCTGCTCAGTGTGGGTCCGTCAGGCGCTCCCCATGTGGTGGCTGAGTCTTTTGGTGAGGCTGAGCGTGCCGGCAAGGAATGTTTTCTTCCGCTCTTGTGTGTTCACCATCCCCCCACACACCCAGTAGTGCGGCCTTGAGCTCCAGCTGTGCCAGCGTATTCAGGACCGCATTAATTTTCTGAATGCATTCACCCCAGAATCCATGTATGACCTCGCATTCCCACAGCATGTGTTTAAATGTGCCTGTCACCCTGCGGCATTTAAAACAGTCGGCATTTTCCACCTGCCCCCATTTAGCCATCGCTGCCCGTGAGTAATAGACCTGGTGAAGTATTTTGTATTGTATGAGCCTTAGTTTGGCGTCTATGCCTATTTTACGAGGGAACATCCGGGCCTCCGCCCACTCCTCCGACTCCAGGGGGCCTATCAACCTTTCCCATCGCTCGTGCAAACTGGTTAATTCCCGGGCCCCAAATTCAGTGATCACTTGGTACATTGTGGATGTGGGTTTCGCCTGGATTCTTGTGTGTAGGACATTCACCTCCAATGGTGAGCTTTTGCGGATGCCTGAGAGTACAGGGAATTGGGCGCGTAGGGCATGTGCAAGTTGTATATATCTGTCACCCGGCGGGAGGCTGAACTCGTCTCATAGGGCCTCAAATGGCTTCAACTGTCTGTCTTGTAAGACCTCCGTTAAGGTCAGTATCCCTCGGCCCTCCGTGCTAGGAAAGCGACCCTTTGTCATGACATCCAGGATGTACGCATTTTCCCATATAGGTCGGCCCATGGTCGCCCGCCACCCCCATCCAATGTGTTGGAGGGCCTCGTTCCACACCAACCGTATTTGTCGTATCATCGCTGGAAGGTCAGCCACTACGGTGTCAGAGCCATATAGAACCCGGAGGTATTTTCTCTTTCCAATGCGTCTGATCTCGTTCCCGATGTGAGGGAGAGCCGAGTCTGTATGGAGCCAATCATTCAAGATGCCCATCTGTGATGCCCAGTAGTATGCCCTAAAACAAGGTATGCCCAGCCCCCTTTCCCAAACTGACTGCTGCAAAGGGGTCAGGGCGATATGGGATTGTTCCCCCCCCCTAGTAGTTTCTGAGGAGTTTCTGGAGAGTAGGGTCTATGGTGGAGAAGGTCTTACGGGAATGTGAATGGGCGTGTTCTGTAGGACATATAGAAATCTTGGGAGGAAGAGCATTTTTGAAAAGGGCGGCCCTCCCCGGAATACCCTAGTGGACCCTAGGAGGGATTGCCAGTAGGTGACATCTGGTTGGAGGTTAAGCCGAAGGAAATCGTCGGGATTGGGGCGTCACCCGGATGCCGAGGTACACAAAACTCTGGATGGAGACAGAGTAAGTACAGCGCTGCGGGATCGCGTCAGCCCCGCCCTGGAGTGGGAAGAAGATGGTCTTCTGCCTGTTAACTTTGAGCCCACAAAACTCCTGATATTCGGAGAGGATTTCGATGATCTTGGGGCACGAGACCCTAGGGTCCCTCATGTAAATTAGCAGATCCTCCACGTAAAGTGAAACCCGGTCCTTCCCCCACCCCCCAGGGCGCCACAAACCCATACCACCCCGGGGACGTCCTGAGCCAAATTGCGAGGGACTCTATGGCCAGTATAGAAAGGGGGGTGGGGGACAAAGCCTGGTTCTCCTGCCCGGAGGGAATGATCTAGAGTAGATCCCGTTGCCCCGCACCACTGCTTCAGGGGCAGTGTATAGTAGTTTGACCCACGCCATGAAGTTAGTCCCAAACCCCATGCGGCCCATAATATCCCATAGGGCGGTCCACCCAACTGAATCGAAAGCTTTTTTAAAGTCTATTGCGAGTAGCCAGAGGCTCCTTGATGGTGGAAGCTTGGCTAATTGCGAAGTGGACCCTTCGCGGATTCATCCTGGTGGATTTAGCCAGCATGAACTCGCATTGGTCTGGGTGGACTAGGGAGCGGATGACCCCCATCATTCTGTTGGCCAGGATCTTAGCCTCCCCATTAATGAGTGAAATAGGTCTGTACGAAGCGCAGAGGTCTCGGGGGGGCTTCCCAGCTTTGGGAATTATGACAATGGTGGCCTGCCTGTCGTGTAGGAACATTCCTTTGGTGCAGGAGCCTAGCAACATACGGTGCATATGACCCACCACTGAGTCCCCAACTCACCACCACATTTCCATGGGGAAACCATTCGGGCCTGGGGACTTCCCAGTTTGGAGTTGGGACAAGGCCGCAGCGACCTCCTCCTCCGTGACTTCCGCTTCTGCAGTATGAGCCGCAGAGAGCTTCGAGAGCTCAATAGTGCCGGAAGTCAGGAATTCCTCCTCGACTCTAGCTGCGGCCTCCTTTTCAGAGATTTCTAGGGTTTGATGCCGACTGTGCCTTGTGACAATAGAGAGGGAGCATCTTAAAGTCTCTGACCCAGTACCCAATTGTCTGCCAGTTGTCGCATCATTACCTCCTGGAGGTCGCTAAGGAATTTGTGCGTTAGTGGTAGGGTGGGAGATAGGCTGCCGCAATACCTCAGGAGGTCTTCCCGATGTTGCCAGTAACTACCACAAAGCGCCCCCTCCGGTCCGCATGGAGCCCTTTCAGTTGGAATGGGACCCTTTTTTTCAAGAGGATCATGGTGCCCCCTGACCCAGTGGAGAACCCAGCGTGAAAAGATTGCATAGTTGGACTTCCAGAAGAATTTGCAGTCTGTTCCCTTAAGGTGCGTCTTGATCAGTAGAGCTATGTCTGGTGAGTGTCTATTTAGTTGGTGGAGGACTAACAGCCTCTTCACCCCAAAGCCCAGTCCATTTACGTTCCACGTGAGTAGTGTCAAGTCGTCATCGTTCGCCATTAGTGTGTGTGTGTGTGGTGGTTGTGTTTGCTGTGGGGGGAAAGACCCTTTTTTAGACCCTGTTTGATGCCCCTTGTTGCTCATAGGGCCAAGATCACCCGCATCAACCCCTTCCCGATCCTCAGTGTCGTGATGTAACCCCCCATGGACCTGACCCATACCCTTCCTTGAGCAGTGCAAGTACTCGCTTTTGCGGTTTACAGGAAGAGCATCTCCCTGTACTCCCCCCCCCCCCCCCCCCCCCTCCACCCCCCCACACACCTACCCAACTAGAAGCACCTGTAACCGAACAAAGGCTGTGTGGGTTGCAGGGGACTCCCCTGCAGTTGCCACAAAAAAAAGACCCTGCGGTGCCAGATCCTGATCATGGAAGTGAAAGGGAACAGGCGTCTCGAGGTCCAGCAAGACGAAAGGCAAGTAAGGGGGTGGGGTGTGTGTTGGTGGTCACGGTGGGGGTTTGGGCACATCGGGAATGTTCAGGGGAGAAATGACCGAAGACTATTTCGAGCAAGATCTTCGTTCATTTCTCCCTCTAACATTTCCGTTGCAGGAAAATCACACATTCGTAATGTGCACCTGGTAATTAGACATAAGCTCAGTGGATGCTCTTGAGGCCAAGATAGCTTCTCTGAAATGCGAGGAGCCACGTTCGATCGCAGACACTCTGGCGCCCCCATTAGTTCTCCCCACAATTGGCCTAAATTTCTTATTTCCACCCCCCGCAACTCGCCATACAAATCACAAGGCATTCTGTCTGTGCTCCCACCTTGGCATCTGCCCCCTCCCGGGGATACCTATTGCTGACACATTGATCAATCGGTCGCTAAGAGATTTTAGGAGTTTGGGCAGTGTGCCTCTGGTAGTTCGAACAGAATGACTGGGGGTTTGGGGTGTGGGTGCTCTAATACTGAGCTGCATGTTTTAGCAGCTCCAAACCTCTGCCCTGCATACCATGAGATTGTCCTTCAGGGACCGGTGCAACCCTACCCTCGCTTCGATGTTCACATTCATTTCAGATTACATGGGGCCTGCAGTTTGAAACAATAGAGGGTTATTCTCTTACTTGATGAAATGATCTTCTAGCCTACCGCCTGAGCAGGGATGGGAGAGTGTATTCCTAAGGCCTAGGTCTATCGTGCTCTGGCCACCTTGGGCCTAACTTCTAAAATGGCGGCAGTTCAATTTACTTTCGCCGCTTGAAAAGCCTCACGTCTGCAAACTCTATACTGCCTGCAAGCTTCTGCATCCTATTGTCCCTCCTATAGACGTCCGCACTCCCCACCTCATGCCACTCCTAGCGTATTGCTCTCCATCTGAACTGCTTGTGGGGGACAGTAGAGCTGGGCATGCATCTCAACAAAAGCTCATTCATTTCCGGAAGTGGATGTCTGTCCACCCACATGCTGACATTTAAATCACGTAGGTCCACAGACATCCCCAATCCACTGTTTTGTTTCCTCGCTAGTAAAATGGGGGACAGCCATTCCAGTGCCTCAATATCCACCATCGTACCATCTGCCACCAGCCTGTCCAACTGTGCCTTGAGTGCTTCTCTGGGCAACACAAATCAAACGTTCCTTACCCTATGTGTTTTCGGCAATGCCCCTCTTTTCAGAACAATTTTATGAGCAAATCCCTTCAGCATTCCTAGTTTGTCCTCCCCCAACATGTATGCATTAGCTTAAACACACACAATGGGCGCTTCTCCCTGTGCAAATTTGAATGTCCAGTGCTGCTTGTGCATCTCAACCCAGGACACTGGCCCCTTTGTCCGCCACATAAAGCTTACCCCTTGTTTCTCGGTCTGTAAACTGAATACTCGTACAACAGTGATGGGGACCTGTCCATATGCACTGGGATTTATCTCTGCAGGTGAAAGGTTCAAAGATTTGTTGAATCTACCTTTATATAATTCCAGGGATGAAATGGTGTACGGAGGCCCAGAGTCCACCATCAACTCCATAGCCACACAATAGTCATGATGTCCCATGGCCCACTGGAACACCCCCCTGATCCATGGTAGGCATTTTGCAGCCTTCTTGATCTTCAACCATGTTAACACTTGTTCTGAGTGGCATAGCCCTGTATTTGCTTGGTTTGCCTAGAATAATTACCCCTGATTCTGTAATGCCTGCACTTCACTGCTAGAGCTGGGCATTTTTTATCTCCTGTGGAGTGGCTGCTCCACCCACACTTGCCGCAACTATGCCTGATTCTTCCACACAGCTCAACGTGCCCTTGACCCCTGTTCCTAACCTGTTGGCTTCCATCTTTATTTTTCGGGCACCCCACCTGCACGGCCTCTGTCCCGACCAGCATGTCTTTATGCGTTGCTTTCTGGATGCTTTTGACCAATTCCTCAATCGCCCTGGCTAACTCCAATGCCTTTTCCAAAGACCGGTCTTTGTCTATCCCTAATAATCTCCTGCTCTCGCATACTCTCCAGACTACCACTCAGCACCCTTCCACTACATGCACTACTCTGACACACTGCACAACAACTCTGCTATTATAATGCAGCTATCCCCCAACAATAGAAATCCGGTTTACCTGTACGCATGTCTTCTCGCATACTCTCCGGACTACCTCTCTACACCCATCCACACCTGCTCGACATAGATGACTACCAGGGACTTGGCCACCCCTACTTAGATTTGTATATTTTTTTTTTTAACTTTTTACTGTATTTTAGTTTACAACAAACTGTTCACACTTCTCAAAAGATGTAAGACATTTTCATACAAGTGACAATAAAAGAAGAATCAATTTCAATATGACAGAATTGGGAGAATAAAAAGACTCAAACACAGACAAACAAAATTACATCACAATCATAAAACATAGACAAACTGTTTCGTGCTAAGAAGAAAGAAGAAAAATTCATTCCCGGACAACAAAGTCAGTCTCTATGTATCACTCGCTGAAGTCACCAGTCCGTGCAACACCTAAAGCCTATTTAGCCATCCCAGGCTAGACTCAATCATATTCCCTGTTTCATTAACTTTACAGAGAACATTTTTCCAAATAATTTGCCCAAAGCTAATGTAAGAGGCTGAATCGAAGCGAACATTAGTCTAACCCATAAACAATTGGTCAAAACCTGAGTAACTGAGTGGATCAAAGGACCCAGATGTATGATCCTCTCATTCAAAAAGCCTGGACATTCCATTACCATGTGAAAAAGGGTTTCCAGCGGTGCCTGCCCACACGATCGCCATCCAATCACCTCTAAAGTTGGTAAACCATTCAGGTGGAATCTGAGGTCCTGTTCCCTAAATTTCAGAGAAGGAACTTTACATGAATATAATCTGTTTGTCAATTGAGAGGTAAAAGTTAATTTCGTCTTTGCACAATATTAATCTCCCCATGTGCTTGAAATCCATGTGCTTGTCCCAACGTTTTTTCCATTTTCAGTATATAATCGGAGTCTAGATCATAAAGATCGATCATTTTGTGAAAGGTCAAACATCTCCTATAAAATAGTTATACAGAGATTTGGACTAGACTTTGTTGTTAATATGGTAAAAAACCAATGTAGGTGTCATAAGCTTGTTTAGATGACACTGTGCTTGTCATATTGTCCCCACCAAGTCAGTTCAGGCTCCAGTCTAATTGCACTGATTGGAACTGAATACAATCGTATTGTCTAAAATTCGTCATGCATTCTATAACTCTGATGAATTTCCCACACCGAAACTTCCATCCACCAAAGGCGTTCAGCCTCCAGCGCGTTGAGACCATACCAATGGTGAAAGGTGCTCTACAAATGACAACTGAATTACATTGCATGTGCCCATCATTATCTGATCTCTAATGTATTCCTCTGTCGCTGCTGTTAAATTGTATGTGGCAATGAGAGTTCTCAGATTCATCCATCCTCTGCATCCTGGAGAAGAAATAGCATTTCTCGAGCGCCACATTGTTTCTTTCTAAACTACACATTGTTCCTTTCCAAACTACTGGTTGAATTTCTTTAAGGCAGTTTTGTATGTTTTAACAGCAATTTCACCCTCGGCGCCTTATTGCACCATCACATCTTCACCAGGTAGATGCCTGAAGATATGCAAACCTTCAGTGCTTAGGCAATTGAACAGAGCTGCTTCTTTCTGGTCATCAGTATAGTTTGCCCCAACAGCTGCCCTAATATACTCCCTGAACAAATCCAACCATAGCTCCTAGGGTAATGGTGGCTGCCCGGGCTTACTCGGAAAGCACGAGGCAGGTTAGGCATGAGTGCTCTGCATCTTGGTAGATTTAACCCTTCTTCGAGATCAGCATTTAGAACTGTTCTTTTGTTTCAAACTGTTGCAAAAGAGACCAGATGGCACTGCTGCCCCATACATGCGTCCGCTGCTCACCTGGCTGCTGTGGCGCAGGCCCTAACCTCCTTGCTGTGAGGTATCCCACCCTCTGCACTGCTTCTGGGCCCAATGCCAGCAAGTCACGTCACTTGTAGGAGGTGCCCAGGGTGTGAGCTTGCCGCAAACCTGCCACCTCCCTGCAAGCCTCGGGGGGGGGGGGGGGGGCTTGCCATGCTCCCTACAGGGCAATGATCCTTTCACCTCTACAGGCGTTGGGGCCTGCCGAGTTTCCAGCCATCCACGTCCAGAAACACTGATGCTGGCTGTACCACGCGGTGCTGTAAACCTGTCACCAATGTGGTTGTGTCTCTGCGGGGAAACCAAGGACACAGGCTGCAGTGGAACTTCTTTCCATGGCACCCGACGGTATATTCATCTACGAAGGAACAACCAATGGCCCTTCCCCGAATCATAACGATACTGAGTTCCTTGGAACTCTGGGCCCTCGCATCCACGCACTCAACACACATCACTGAACACACAAACTATCTCACTACAAAAGGAACGGTATGGCATTGAACAGGCAGAGTTGGCTGTGGCCGGAATTGGCAGAAAGGCACATTGGGTTTAAGAACTGTGGTGGATAATTGGCGGGTTGGTTGAGGATTTTGCTACTACTATTTTCATATCCTATATAATAAAAGGCCAGATGTATGTTTGTCTGATGCAGTAGAGATTTCCTGCTTTGCCTGTTGTCACTGCTAGAGGGAGCTGTTGCCTTAGGAAACCTATGTAGTGCTACTGTCCTTTCCTTAAGCACTTTGGCACGTGTACACAGGCTTTGACACCAGTCAAATTTTATTTAAATAAAATAAGATGTTTCTGAAGCAAAATCTTGTTTACGGTGTTTCGTTTACGGATATTGTTTATGAACTAGATTCATGATCAATTGAATAATTTTTTACCTTACTCGTTTTGTTTTTCTTACAGGCTTTGTTTATTTTTAATGGGCTGGGGAGAGGGCAGTGTTGGCTTCTACCCATGCCCTACCCACATACTGTCTTTCAACATTTTGCACGGTTACAAATATTTCAACTTTGTTGGGTTTATTAAAACATCCACTACAGCTGATCAGGCTGTACCTGTTGTATTTGTGCGAGTGTGTGAGGGAAGCTTCACTGTTGCTACCTGTTCCGGTCCTGCACTGTGTACATGAAGAACGTGTGTACGTTTGCTGTTTGTTTCCATTGAAGCTGAGACTGTTATTACCTTTTGCTGTTTCTGTTTTTTAGAAGGAAATAAAGCCTGCTGCTTTTGATGTACCTTTGTTGCTGCTTTTGATGTACCTACTATCTGTGTGGGGGTAAAACTTCCCCACCAATGTCTGAGCTTAACATGCACAATTACTGTCAAGATGAGTTTGAGAAGCCTGCTGCTTTACCCTTTTATTGGCTAGGGACCTGTTTCACAACTTTATGCCTTGCATGTAGCCGTCTCACTGTCAGTGCAGTGAAGGAAGGCTGACATGTTAATGCTGGTGGTGTATTTGTTCTGTGTGTGAGTGACACCAGCACTGTGATGTTGGTGCTGTGCTGTTTGTGCATAAAGGAATCGTGAATTGCTACTGCCCAGGCTATGTCCCTCCATTTTTGTGAGAAGCTTGCTTGGACTAGTCAGTCTCTTGCTGTAGATAATACCCATGTACCAGCTGTGCAGCAAAGCGGTCTCATGTACATTTTCTTGATTACCATTTCTCTTGACTTTTCCTTTCCATGCAGTGCTCCCCACCGTCATGGCCGCCGGTGTGACTGGCAGTGTCTCTGTGGCGCTGCATCCTTTGGTCATACTCAACATCTCAGACCACTGGATTCGCATACGGTCCCAGGAGGGGCGCCCAATGCAAGGTATGAGTGGGCATTGCTTTGAGATTTATTACAATGCCTGTTTTTTGGTATGTTCCATGTGGAAGACACTCGCTCTTCATTTAATAGTTTGGGCTATTGCGACACCTATAAACCAAAACTATTGGAGTACAGATGGGAGGAATGACTTATGTGGCGGGACATCGTTTGTGTTTGGTTATGGGCCCCCCCGCGCTCCATTGCATGCCCATGCTAATCCCTAGGCCCACTCCTGCCTCTGCCCACCCAATATGCCTCCTCATGGGAACTCTTTGAGCTCTCTTTAATCCAGCCTTACCATCAGCTAAAATGTCTGCCTGTGTTTGTTCAAAGTAGTCTTCTGAGAGTTTATTACTTAATTGGAGTTGTAAACACGCTACTGGGGTAATCAAAATGTCTTAACCAGGCCTGCCTTCAGCCCCTTCATTTAGAAGCACTCTGTGTATCCTTCACTGAAGTCCTGTTTAAAACATGTTTGTCTTGTGTATACATTTGAAACTTTTACAAGGCACTGCTATTAGATGCCCAGGTACTCGCACCATTATGCACCTGCTACCAACAATGGGTAGTTAATACCACTGCGGCTGTGCCTGGCAAGTGCCTTTCCCATGCCTACACAAAAGCCTAAACTGCTGACATTGCCAATTCTTGTATTTTCTTGGGTGTTCAGGCAGTAGTTAGGGCAGGGAGAGGGGAGAGTAGAGTTTGGTTTTGGCGGAAGGGTTCATGTTACACATGGGAAATAATATAAAGGTTTATTGTACAGACTTTTGGTTGGTTTTCAACTGACTGTAAAACGTGAACTGAGATAGACTGCAGTGAAATTAGGACAGCAGGCACAGGGCAGTTTGTAAATTAGTATGTTCTTTCATAATTGGTGGAATTTCACAAATGTCAGATCTCTGAATTCAAGCATATGATCCTCTTTCTGAACATGTGGGTATTTGTTACAGGGTACATTTTAACCACGTGGTGTCGCTGCTAGGTTGTGCCAGTAGGGGGAATGAAAATGGTGAACTTTAAAAGTCCTACATAATGCAAACTATGGCAGAGCTACAACTCTTTTCCATAGTTTGCTTTCATTTCAGAGCATAGTCCAACACAAACTTTTTTTTTTTATTATTTTTTTTTTTTTTATTTGAGCTGTCCACCCTTTATCCTGAACTGGCTCTGTAACGCACAATCATTCTTATAAAGTTGGGTATTTATGTAAAGTGTGCTTTAAGATTGATTCGAGTGACCTGTTCATCTGCCCGGCTCTAAAGTTACCCGTCTCTGGGTGATGGTGTGCCGCAGCAGTAGAGTATAAACTGAATTGCTAGAACGGAAGTTTAAATTTAAGTTTAAAAATAGGTTTACAGCATAATGTCTTAGCAGAACTGATTTCATCAGTTTGACCAAAAGATATACCTTGACCTAGTATAAACGTAATCATCTTCACTCTAGCAGAAAATAGCAATTATTTTATTTCTGGAAAGAAATGTCAGCGTCAATTTTTCTCACTTGGTACATGCCTGTTAGAATGGATTTCTAACCTCTGCCTTGGTGAACAGATGTTTAGGATGCCACCCTTGTTAGATTAACTGGGGAAGATAGCCAGACCAATTCACGGTAGCTTGGATAGCAGTCAAGGCTAAATATCTGGAGTAGTGGGGGAGATCAGGGGTCTCCAATTAGCACACCTAATGAAACACCAAGAATTACAATTGGACAGTTTTCTGCCATCATATACTATTTATTATAGCCCCAATAACAAATGAATAATGAAATGCAACAGTAACCCACCATACAAACAACGCACTATGTAATATAAATACACCTACTGGAGTCAGTGCGAGAAAGTTAACTCCAATATCTGCAAAGGAAAAGGGTGAATAACTTTTGTAGCACCAACGGTCTTCAGGGAGGGCAACCTTAACTTTCTAAATCCAGCCCTAAGATGGAAAGGAGCCTTGTGCTCAATGGCTGCGTAATAGCGTGCGGTAATACGTGAAGTTCTTCTCAGAGCAGGACAAAGTTAGGGGAATAATTCTAAAGGGGTGAAATGGGTTCCAAAAGTCAGGTGAGGATCCGATACGATGAACAAAGCTTTTCTGACTTTAGAAGGGCCTTAGGAAGCGAACGGGAAGGCCAAAAATAACTTGTGCGTAAATGCGTTTGGGTGAACAAAGGGCCACCGGTAAGTGGCTTGACTACTCGGCGCCCTTAGCTCAGTTTTGGTCCAGACATGGCAGGTCTAGAGGTGGGAGGTACATTTCCTGCCCTCTGATGATGCGCAGGCGCTGTGGGTGCAGACAAAGGTCTGGTATGGGACAGGAGTGAATAAAGAACGAAGAAGACACCAATGCTGCATGCCTCGGACTCTGGAAGGAATGCAGGAAAACCGCCTTCAGCGACCTTCACTGTTAGTGGCTCAGGGGTACCCAACTCTTGCAGGATGGCGCAGCCTCCTATCTTGTGGACCAAAGGTGCTGGGATGGCAAAAATCTGCAGAAGGGTGCTTTGTTGGATAAGCAGGGATTCCCTAGTCTGGGCACAAAACATTCACATCCCTGCACAGCAGCCACAAATTGAGTTGGACAGTCCACTGGATGGCCCAGAAACTCTTCCGAACAAGCTCATTTGCAGGGTTACCAGGAGATGACGAGAGTGACCGGTCCCACCATGCTAATGGTTCAAAGCACTTCCGAAGGTCTTCGGAGTTCAGACGCAAAGCAAGGCTCAACTGGATAACAGTGGGATTCGGGTGCCAGCCCTCTTCAAGCGTGTCTATGGATTGTATTTTGTTCTGCTCAGTTACTCAGGATAGTTGGGATACCTTCTCCAGATCGGTTCTGATCTGTTACTGATCTGCTGGAATGAATGCAGGAGCCCTCTTCTTATCCACAGTGATGTGAGTGCTCGCACCAAGCCCACCAATGGCAAGATCTGCTCCATGCATGCATACTAGCAGTGGTCCAATCTGGGACGTGGGGTTCTCATGCTCTGATGCACACCAGACACCCTGGCACCAGTATTGTGATTTGGACCAGATAGTCCCAGCCAACTTCCTTAATAACTACATACATATGTATGAGAGAAATGTGGGCAAACCCTCTTTTTTGTGTGGGGGCTTGACTCGGGAGGGTAATAGGTACAGTAAAACAAGAATTGAGTCAAATCTACCCTGACCAAGAGCGTGACATAGGGTCACCGAGGTTTGCAGTGGAGCTAGATCGCTGCTAGCTCAAATAGACAAAAAAAACACCTGAAGAGGCGATGGTAACAAAAACAGGTTTTTTAAAATTATTTTACACTAACAAAGAAAACGAAACCAACATTTTTACAGACTGCGCCTTGGCGCTGAAGGTATGCATATTTGTGTATTAGCATGCAAGGTGAAACAAACAGTTTTTTTACATATGTTGTTTTTCTTATCATTTAAAACAACATATGTAAACTGTTTGTTTCACCTTGCATACTAACCCACAAATATGCATACCTTCAGCGCCACGGCGCAGTCTGTAAACATTTTGGTTTCGTTTTCTTAGTGTAAAAGAATTTAAAAAAAACAGTTTTTGTTACTATCACCTCTTTAGGTGTTTTTTTTGTCCATTTGAGCTAGCAGCGATGTAGCTCCACTGCAAACCTCAGTGACCCTATGTCACGCTCTTGGTCAGGGTACCTTTGACTCAATTCTTGTTTTACTGTAACTACATACATAGCCTGCAGGGACCTGCGATAGAAGCGGCTTTCACGGGCAACTGCATGCCCAAATAAGATAATCTGGCCCTGGAAGGGCAGGGGGAGGGCCCAATGGCCATAATGCCTGAAGGAACAGAGAAACGACCTTGTGGAACAACCATGTTAGACACTAGCCACAATCCTAAGCCAAATGCGTTAAGGCTTGGTAAAAAGTTACACAAATCTAAGCAAAAGCTACTACTGCCACCCGTCTGTTCCAAGGCACATTATACAATCAGCCAAAAATTCCTTAGAGGGTGTCTACGCCATAAAAACAAAATGCCCCCATTGCACGGTACTGATGTTACCAACAAGTGGTAGCCAAGTCGAAAGACTAAAACAAAGTTTCTCAGTACTAACAGCCTGAAGGACATATCAGTTTACCTGTAACTATGATCAAAAGCCCATTGGCGTGCAGCTGAAGGCTGTGCTCGACTGTGAAAAGTCAGGGTGGGATACACAAACCAAGCAATACGTTTGGGGGTCCATGGACTATACTATGGAGGAAAAGTTGCTTCTAGAGAAATCTTTTCCAACACTTGTGTTGAAAGCCTGCACTAGAAATGTATGAAAAATGCTGCCAAACCTTATTGTTGCATAGGTTTATTTTCCAATCCTGGTACCTAAAGGAAAGAAGTCTAGCCTGTGGCCATTTTAGTGAGTCGGTCGCTTCACTAGTCGGTCGCTTGACTAGTTATTGGAAGTCCAGGTCTTCATTCATTCCATAGCTATTCTTTTTGGGGGGTGGGGGGAGTGAGGTATTAAGATGTTGTTCATGCCTCCCAGGATGAGCACCTGCCCTTAGACGGAAATTACATTGAAGCTCTTCCCATGTAGGGAATTGAGGAACGTATACATATGATTCAAATTGAATTTGTTAGCCACATTGGATTGTATCTGCCCGAAGGAGCTTGAAAACTGATGAAAAAAGATGTATGTTATGTTTGAATACTAAAGCAATCTAAACTGTTAGACACCTACATTTTCTGTCCATGGCTGCACAAGTTTAGAGTACTTCTATAAATTCATGAATCCCCACTTTAGCAATATGGGAGAACGCTTATGCAAGCCCAAGTTACTGGCCTTGACTAAGTTTCTAAAATTGATTTTCAGTTTGCCGAATATACAATTATAGCATTTGATCAATTAGGATTTTAATACTAGGTCTTTGCATTGAATTGGCACTAGACTGATATTTTGCACCTTTGTAACAATAGTTAACAATTTTTGTGCATCTTAAGTTGTAGTCCGTTTTAGATGAATTTAGCTGATATTTCGTTTAACGTGACGGAACATGTAAGATGTACTTTGTATGTTGTTTTTTTGTCAAGTTGTGTATTTTTCAGACGATGACTCGGGGTTCAAAATTAAGATTTGATGATCAGGAGCTAAAGCCAGCTCCTGGGTGTTGCATAACCCAGTAGGCAGGAGCTACCGCTGGGGAACCAGGAGCGAGTACCAGGGCAACCGCATATATAACTTTGTTTTCCTGGGGAGCCAAAAGTAGCTCCTAGTAGTTGTTTTCAAGCTAATCAGGCTCTCCTAGGCCAGGAGCTAAATAGCTCCGAGCTCCCCTCAACTCTAAACCCTGCGATGTGTAAGGTTTGAAATAAAACAGAAACACAAAATTAAAAAAAATGTGATGTCCTCCCCGTGCTTATGTCGCAGCCTCGAATGCAAGACATGCCTGTGTTTCTCACTACCTCTCTCCCTCTCTCCCGCACAGTCTCTTCCCCCTCTGTCTGGCACAGTCTCTTTCTCTCTGTCTGGCAGAGTAATTGCGTAAGCTGCATTGAAAAAATGTTAGCAGCAGTTATTTAAGTGCAAAACAATGGGGGCAATGGAGTGTCCAGGTTTGTGCCTGTTCCTGGCAAATTGTGCAAAAACTGCATATGGCTAGATATTAGCAGCATTGTCGGAGTAAAAGCAATAAGGTACATACAAGGTTTCATGGATCGTGGTCTTAGTATTAACATGGTCACATGTTAGATCCCAAGTGTGATGCTGGAAATGCGTTGGAGGGACGGGCCTCCCTGTTCTTGTCCTGTAGTCCGTTTTTAATGTGTTCTGTATGGTTTTCTGCCCAGGAGTACATGTGGGACTCCTGGCAGTGCAGCTCTTCCTATTTTTGGTTTGGTGTACAGATCCTTGTGATTCCCTTAGGGCACCCATGAGTGGGGGGGTACAACCCTGTGCCCTTAGTGTATGTTTTTGGGTACCTCTGTGACCCACAGAGCAGGGTATGGGCTGGTGGCAGCTCCATGCTGAATTTGACAGGTGCTCAGAGTAGCCTCCATTTGGGGATCCCCATTTGGGGATCCACAGGCCCTGCCGTTGGAATCAGTTGATTCCTGATGGGAAACAAGATGGCCCCTGTGGCCTCTTGCTTTCTATTGCCTGTTACCTTGTTTTCCCAAAGTCCTGGGAAGCCCTGCCTCTGTCCCTCCCCCCTGACTGATGTTGGGTGGAAGTTCCATATATGCTATTGTGGGGAAGTCCAGGCCAGACTGGCTGGAGCCTTCCCAGTGACTGTATGTTGTGGGTACACCATGCGGGTGGGACCTGGCTGAATGGAGTGGATGACCAATATGCACTTCTTGTTATGGGTGTCTAGTTTCTGGTATATGACACAAAGACTGAGACAGCCCTGCCTGAACTGGTATGAATGCAGTTTGTAGTGCTGAAATGCTGGGTACTTGTCCCAATACACATTCCTTGTTGCGAGTGTCTGAGAGGGAGGAGAATGGCCTGAATGTACTGTATGCCTTATTGGCTGCCTGACTTCTGAATGCCCTTCTGAGTGATTAGTTGCCTGAGTGCGACCCGGAAGAAAGAAAGACACAACAGTATATCTGGGGGCCTCTTACTGCTAGAAACCGTTCAGAAACTGAAGTCGAAACTGATGCTTGATCTCGACCGCCGAGCCCGAAGAAGGTTGATGGCTGTTGCTTTCACCGCAATCTGAAAGCCGCTGGGACATCAAGACTTATCCAAGAGAGGACCTGGCTAGGAGTACTCTTCCCAAGCTACGAGGGACCATCATGCACCGCTAACCTTTGCCGAAGCTCCCTGGAAGTCACTCTCGATAGGCTGGAGACTGGGACTGCCGAGGAGAACGATGAGAAGCACCGGACGTTCCGTCCACGGTCGTCGCCCAGGGTTCGCAGGTTTGGTATAACTGCTGGAGGTCAGTTGAAGCCGTGTTGCCCACAAGCGGGAACCACTTGACGCCGAGCCACCGACGACCGGAGCTGCAATGCTCCTTTAGACATTTGAATCCCAGGACGCTCTTGCTGCACCGCCGACCGATTTTGTCGCATGCTGTAGTGTCCAGGCAGCCGAGGAGTATCCGCCAGTGGGGTTCCCGCCACCTGAAGACGGCAGAGACGCCGGACAACTCGACGCCCTTGCTGGTCCAAAGTTCTTCAGAGACTCTTTGCGGTAACAAACTAACGACGCCGAGGTGCCACGCACGCGACATCTTTGCAGGACGTCCACAAGCACCACCAAGACTGAAGCTGCTTCCTTGACGCCGTTGTTCACCAATTCTTCAAGGGATCTCTATGATCGTGGCTCCTGCCTTAAAGGGATCTGCTCAAGAAGGATCCGTCAACTACCCGACGTCTAACTCTGCTATTGCAGGTACATTGGGGTTGTAGAACTGTTTAGAAGGAAATAAGACTCTTGTGAACAATATATGGACTGGGCTTGTAGTATAACTTTATTATACAGGTTGCCCAGGTGGGGGGCAGGGGGAGCGGAAGGGATCGCCACACAGATCTAAGCACAAAGTGAGTTATTGTGATTGTGTATATAACCTTGAATATTAAATTTTATAAAGAGTAGGTTTTCACTAACAGTGTGTGGATATTCCTTTGGGGGTGCTTGGGGACTACACTGTACTTAAGAACCAGCCTGCATCACCTCCTGAGAGTTTAAGCCTTGGTTGCTCGACCACAGCTACCGAATAGAGAACCTTGGCTGGGGTGCATCTGTGCTTTTACTCTGCCATATAGAGAGCAGGATTACAGACACCCCCCTCCAGTCTTTACACCAAGTACCCCAGCTTTTAAAATTCTTGCTTTTATCCACCATGCTTGGTGAATAAAGCTTGCTACAGAAAATACTACATGCATGTCGTTACTTCGCCTAAAGAGCTGTAGGGATTCTCCTGTTCGACGTATGCCATTAGCATTAGATAGTGTCTTGAGGAACTTGCACCTACTTGCACCTAGCCACTCGATAGCCTTGAAAAAAGAACAAGAAATGGCCAATAGATTCTTTATCAAGGCCACACACCAAGCATAATCATTTCCGGCAGGTTCCCAATTTTTGGTGCTTAAGCTAGATTCAGTTGGGAAAACCTGAATTTCAAATGCAGTGTGGGGCGGGGGTCGGTAGCCGGGGGGTGTTCTGTTCACCAGGTCTAGATAATTTTCGAACCCCCAATACGGCTTGATGGCCAAATAGAAGTCCCATGGCCAGCGCACTGCAGGCATACACTGTTTCGAACTGAACTATCTCCCGTGAGGTTCTTTTCAATTTTTCTACATAGCCCAGGGTGATGCCCTGGGGGTTATCCCAGAGGTTTCCCATGTCCATCTCCACCAGGGATCTTTTAACATGTGACCATGGGTAGGGATCTACCGCCCTCAGATTCCAACATGTTTTAGGGCCTCACGGTAAGTCTTCGGGTGTTAGTCATAGTCTAAGCCAATAGGATACCCCGGAATGAGGGCAGCATCTCTTTGAATTTCCATGAGACCTAGTACCAAATGAACAGGGTTTTCCGGACTAGTTGTTGGGAGCCCAAGTAGGCTTTTCAAAAAACCTCTTTCAGCCAGACCCAATCTACCATTAATATTAAACTCAGTTTCGAAAAATGTTTTACATTTGAGGCGAACTAGTGATTTTGTTTTGCCAGTGTTCTCGAAATGCAGCTCTGAGCATTTCTCCACAAATGCTTCTAGGGTAGCTGCAAGTCCCTTCGCTGATGTAGATACAAGGGTTGCGTCATCGGCAAAGAGAAGCATCAGGATCGCTTCATGGCTTTCGGGTGGTCCAGGAAATTCAGTCTTACATGACGTATGACCTCTTCAATGTATGTCAATGTGCCACCTACAGCGGTCCTGCCCGCTTGAGCTCGAATGTTCACACCCAGGTATGCCTTCTCCAGCCAGGCTCCTCCTGAACGTGGCTTCGCCCTCGCTTGTCCTTCTGCTTTGGGCCACCTTGTCAACTGGTGCACTTGCAGTCCCTGTGGGGTTGTGGCTGCCTGGGGCACCTCCACTCTACCCTGGTGCCACCTACAGTGGTCCTGCCCGCCTGAGCTTGATTACTCACATCCAGGCACCTGCAGTCCCTGGGGGGTTGTGGCTGCTTGGGGTATCTCCTTTCTACCCTGGTGCCACCTACAGCGGCCCTACCCTCCTGAACTAGTTTGCTCATACACAGGTACGCCTTTTCCAGCCTGGCTCTCCTGTACTCCACCTACAGCGGTCCTCCCCGCCTGAACTCGATTACTCACATCCAGGTACGCCTTCTTCAGTCCTACCCCTCCTGCATTCCTTCTGCCTTGTGGCCGTAGCAACCACTGAGACTGTAGCTTTCACATCTCGCCTATCTTCCTGACGCACTCCTTGCTACCCTCCCTGCCGCTGCCCAGTGTGTTAGATCGGCATCCTCACCACTACCTGACTGTCCATTCTGCATGGTGACCTGCCTGAAGTTCTAACAAGCTGTTTCAGCGGTGTTTCATCGCCATTTGTCACCTGGTGCACTGCTTGCGGCCTCCCTGCCATTGACCATGTGGTTGACGGGACCCCCTACTACAACCATCTTCCTCTACTGCTGCAAGTCCTCCCGCCGGTGCCTCCTTTCCATCTTCTATGACTGCTGGCAATCCTCCCCGCCCAGGGGTGGATGAGGTTACAGACCATCGCGACACCAGCCATCTTACTTGACTCTTACTTTTCTCCTGATACCACCACTCTAATCCCGGATCATTCCCTGCTACCCCCCTTGTCCTAACGTGACTCCAGCCTCCTTGTATACCTGTGCCTCTCCGCATTCCTTGGTTGTGTGATTTTCTTCGCCTGGCGCCTCCAAACGGTACCTGGTGCCACTGCTCTCTCCCCTTCTTATTGTGGATGTAGCTACCTACGCCTCCTGCACCTTAGCATTCAGGTACAGCAGCCCATAATTGCCTCCTCATTTTTCCTGCCTCAGGCACCTGGTCTCCTCCAACTACTGTGTCGAGTGTCTGCTCCCTCTGTCTCTATTGCTTCCTGCCTGCCATGTCTCTTCACTAGACCCGAGACCACCTTTGGCGCCATCCTATACCTACTCTTGATCTATCCTCTCCCCATACCACACTTTGGTCCTCCATTGCACACTGCCCCCTTTCTGTAACGATCACACTGGTCTCTACCCCCTCCATCTCTAACTCCTACAACTACTGCCCTTCTCTACTCGTCCTTTCTCTGAGTCCTTTGGTATGCGATCTTCCACATCTCCTTTCCACCTCCCTCTCCCCCCCTTCCACCTTCTCCTTTCCCTCCAAATCTCCTCTTTCCTCCTAATGCCTAGTCCTCTTCACTATCCTCACCTCCACTCCTCCAGTCACGCTCCTTCCTTCTCTCACCGCCCTAAACTTCTTTACCCTCCCCCTACCGCCAGCCACTCTGCCCTCATGAATACTGTTCTCTGGAACGCCAGATCCATCTGTAATAAAACCACAGCTGTTCTTCACTTATTCTTTTGCCTTAACCTTCATTTCCTCTGTCTAACTGAAACCTGGATTCCCCCTCATAAAACCTCTGTCCCCGCCTCCTTAATGACCTCTTCTTCCTCCTTCATCCACACCCTCTGCTCTTCTGGCCGTGGTGGAGGCGTTGACTCCTACCACCCCAAATACATCTCCTCCTCTTCCTCTCCAACTCTCCCTTTTCCTTCCTTTGAATTCCTCTAAGTCTTTTTCCTCTCCCCTCCCTATTTCCTTCCTGATCATCTATCGGCCCCCTGGCCCTCTCTCATCCTTCTATGAAGACCTTGTTCATCTCCACTCTTACCTCTCCCTCCCCCTCTCCTCTTTCAGTACTTGGCGTCTTTAATATTCATCTTCCTTCTCCCCCTCAATCTTCTCCCCGCTTCTCCATCCTTGACTCCTACCTCCTCTCCCCCCCCTTCCTTCATCCCCTATTCACTCCTCTGGCTCCACTCTTGACCTCATCTTCAACTCGTCCTATCCCTCTTCCCCTGTCTCTTCTCTTCCTGTTTATCTCTCTGACCATGCCTTACACTCATTCTCCCTTTCTCCTCTCTCTCAATCCCTCCTCTCCAATCTACTCACGTCATGACTTTCGTGACTTTGACGCTACCCTCTTTTTCGACATCTGCTCTTCGTCTCTTCCATCTCTCCATGACTTTGCTTTATTCTCTGCGGACGATGCTCTATCCTCCCTTTCCTCCTCTATCTCCACTGCCCTTGATCAACTTTACCCCCTTTCTCTCTTCCATCCAACCCGGAAGCCTTCTCAACCCTGGCTTACTTCCCATCTCCTCTCTATGCGGCGCCTTCTCCGACGGCTGGAGAGACTCTGGCTCAAAACTCCCTCGCTTTCTAATCAAGCCTCTTACTTCTCTTGTCTTGCAGCGGCCTAATCCTCCTACAACTCTAACCTTCTCCAGTCTCAAGCCTCCCACCCTCGTCGTTTTTTTCACTCTCTCTCGTCTTCCCTCTCCTCCTGATCCCTCATCCAACTCCACACTTTCTCCCTCTGACTTTGCCAACTTCTTCTCCTCCAAAATCCTCACCCTCCGGCAAAAAATCAACTCCCTCTCTGACTCCCCCTCTCCTCTTCCCCCCCCTCTCCTCCCTCTTCCTTCATGTCCACCTTCTCACCTATTTCCCCTTCCGAAGTCTCCTCCCTTCTAGCCAAAGCCCACCCCACGTCCGCCCCTTCTGACCCTCTTCCCTCTGTTCTTATCCCCAAGATCTACCCTCTTCTTATCCCTTAGCTTACCACTTTCTTCAACACCGGCCTGTCCTCATCAACCTTTCCCTCTGCTTTCAAACATGCAACGATTATTCCTATTCTAAAGAAACCCTCTGCCGATCCACTTATCACTGCTAACTACAGACCGATCTCTCTTCTACCATTCCTTTCTAAGCTTCTTGAGCGCCTTGCCTACTCTCGGCTCTCATCCTTTGTCACTACTTCCTCTCTCCTTCCTCCCTTCCAATCTGGCTTCCGTCCCAAACAATCCACAAACTGATCTCACCTCTATCCTTAACTCCCTCCTCTCTGCTCGACATGTCAAGCAATCCTCTATCCTTATTCTCCTTGATCTTTCTGCAGCTTTTGACACTGTCTATCATCCACTCTTGCTCCACACTCTTTCCTCCTTCAGGTTTAAAGGCCTTGTTCTAAAATGGCTATCCTCTTACCTCTCCTCCCCTCCTTCGCTGTATCATGGGGTGGCCAGATCTCTCCTTCCTTCCCTCTGATTTACGGTGTTCCTCAAGGTTCTGTACTTGGTCCTTTCCTCTTCTTTGTTTACACCTCCCTCATTGCCCCTGTTATCTCCTCGTTTGGCATCTCCCACCATTTCTATGCTGACGATACTCGACTTTCTCTTTCTCCTCCTCAACTGACCTTCACCTTAAACTCTCCTCCTGCCTCACTGCTATCAAGAACTGGATGTCCTCCTGCTTTCTTTCTTAACACCGATAAAACCGAAGTCCTTTTCTTCCCCTCTAACTCTATTCCTCCTCCCTCTCCACCCCCTTTCATTCACTTTCCTCCCACCAATCTCCCTATCTCTCCCCAAGCTCGTAATTTAGGCGTTCTCTTTGACTCCTCTCTCACCTTCTCCCAACACATTTCACTCACCTCTCGCACCTGCCGATACCACCTCTACAATATTCCGTCCCTCCCTCACATTCCACGCTACCAAACTCCTAATTTCCTCTCATCTTTTCCCTCCTCTTCTACTGCTCTTTACTACTCTTTGGACTCCCCGCATCTCATCTTGCCCCTCTTAAATCCATCTACCACTCTGCTGTTCGTACCCTTTGTCTCCTTACCTCCCACGACTCCATCTGTTCCTCTCTCTCTCTTACCTTGGCTGGCTACCATTTCACTTACAGCTAAAATTTTACTTTCTCTGCCTTGTCTTCAAATCCCTCCATGGTCTTGCTGCTCCTTATCTCTCCTCCTACTCCCCCCTCCCGTTCCCTTCGTTCCGCTGCTCATTACCTTCTCACTGTACCTCCTTCCCCCTGCACTTCCTCCCGTTTCCGCTACTTCCGACTCCTCTGCACTGGAACTCACTCCCTCTCACAATCCGCTCTACCACAAACTTCACCTCATTTCGCACTTCCCTTACATCCCTCATCCTCCACTCTCCTCCTCCACTCTCCTCCTTGAAAACTCCCCCTCTGTCCTCGTTACTTCCCCTCCCCCCTCTGATTTTCTCTCTCCCCTCCTCCTCTCTCTCCCTTCCATTACCCTTGTCCAACTCATCTCCACCCCCCCACACCTAATCCCACTCCCCTTTCCACCCCACCTTCAGTTAATTGCTCTTTGCACCGTTTTGTCGAATGATTCATTATGTAAATTTGCTCCCACTGTTATTTTGTTATCTTGTATGTTGTTCCACTGTACAGTGCCTTTCTGTAAGGCGCTCTATAAATAAATAGATCAATCAATATCAAGAAAAGGAGGGGGGGTGTGTTCGTTCACCCCCCTCCCCCCCCCCCTTCAGTTCCCAACATACAGAAGTGCTGTTAGTAGAGTTGTACTATGAACCCTCCTCTACCAATATGGTCCACAACAGCACACCCTCTGTCATGAAAGGAATTTTGGGTCCTCGTCTCTGAATTTTTTTAAATTATCTGACCTGGCATTTCCTGTCTCAAGAATTTTCACCTTTGGGGCTCTATTCCTGTTTCAAAGGAGTTGTTCCCTGGGGCCAATATGGTAACTCAGGGAATCCAACCGCCTTTCTTCTTTAAACTGTATATAGGGTTGACAGGGTTTGAAATTAAGATCCGATGAGCAAGAACTACAACCAGCTCCTGGTTGTCTGGTATCCTCCAGTAGGAACCAGTGCACCGCAAATTTTACTTTCGCATGAGATGCACACTTGCTTGTTCCACCATTATGTTCACTATGTTTAAATGTGTACTACATGTGTCCTAGGTCTGTCTTAGCTTTTTTAAATGCTCAGTTAATGTCGCATATGCATGTTTGTAAGGCACCATTTGCCTGGAGAAAGTAGCTCCAGGTAGCTGTTGCTTTAAAGCTAACCCAGGCCAGGAGCAAAATGGCTCCCACCTCCCATCAATTTAGAACCCTGGGTAATGCTCAGCTATTGATTGGATAACTGGTTCCTACGGATAGACGGGACATAACTTAAGTCATCGTCTTGATACATTGATGGAGGGGTTCTTTGCAACATCCCCCTTTTACACAACCTGCAGGAAATTCAAAAATGTCTCCCTCGTCGGCATACTACAATGAACGGGATAGTCTGGCTTCTTCACAATATTTATTTTGTAAGGCGCTAACTGTGAATGATGTTGCCTAGTGTCATAAAGGAGCTGAATTTCATGTCTTGGCAGCGTTTCACGCACCTTTGTTTTAAAGTCAGTGAGTTTTCCCACATCTCTAAAGGGACACATTTTATACGAAGCTGCATTCAACTTCCATCTCTTTGCATTCTTCAGTAAGGCTCAGCTGCTAGCGTCTTGGGGGGGGGGGGTGTGTGTTTGTGTGTGTGTGTGTCCCATAGTGATCAATTGAGAGATAAGTAAAATTACTGTTAAACCGTTCTGCTTAAGTCACTCTTCAATGATTAGTGGAATACCTTTTATTACAGGGATGGCTCTCTTGTGTGTGTGTGTGTGTGTGTGTGTGTGTAGTATAAATATTCTTGAAACCTCAAATGCTGAAAGCCATCACTGCTTTAAATGTAGTGGTACAATGTCCTTAGGAAGACACCAATCGCCATATGTTTATTGCAGAGAGTGCCTTGTCACACAAATTGCTATAGTTTATCACCTAGAAATGCCAACGCATGGCTCGTGTTTCGCGCAATTGCACTTTAAGTCTTTGTAACCATTTGAGTCCAAATGATTTTGAAAATCGCTCCATTATGAACCCTAAAATTATTTTGTATAGTTGCATGGTTACATTTCATGTTAAAATACCTTAAAGTAATGGATACTAATGAATTACAACACTATATTTATAATCTGATAGTTTGCATCAAATATGAAATTAGGTTTAATTCTAAATTTCAAAATGACAGTATAGATAATGCAAATATACAAATTTAGAAATCAGATTTTATTTAAGTAATTGGTGTCCAAATGTCATCTGTTTTATGTTTTCAATTATTATTTGACACCTTAGCTTACAACTTCTTGACAAAGCCCCTTTGCATGAAACACAGGCCACTTTTATTTTACCAAAAGTATCAATATTTGTGTAGATTTGTTGACCCAGAGCTAAATGCAACTCTTTAATGAACATTTGAAAAGTAGTGGTACAATGTACTTGGGAACACATAACGTAAAGCAAAGTTGTCTTTGCACTTATATTTGAAATGGTTCAAGCATCCTTGTAATAAACGCACATTAATGCTATATATTTCTAGGTAAAATAATCAAGACTCATTTTTTTTTATGAAGGTTCTCCTAAATATTTCAAAAGTATGTGGCACAGACAAAATTAGTTATTTTGTGTCTTGGGACATTTAATGGGATTCTTGGGATTTGTTCTTTTAGTTAAGCTTGACTTGCAGTGTATACCTGATCAACTGAACTGTTATGATCTTATTTGGTTAACATAGGTCTGGCACAGCGCAGATAGCTAGACATATGAACTTGCAAGTATATGCGATTGAATTTAATTTTCTTTCAAGTTGAAGCTTGAATATTGAAAATTGGCTGAGATACAACAATTTGCCTATATGTAGTTTTAATGATGGTAAGGAGGAAGATGTGGCAACATTCCTACTAAAGCTACTCCCACGATTACTGGAACTCTCTGGTTGTTGCCATTGGTCTTATGCTGGAACTCTAAATGTCTAGTTGGAAGTTAAATAAACTAAAAGGATCATCCTCCATCTCGTGCAATTATTTATTTGTTTTGCATATCGGGAGATATTTTGGACCGCCAAATCAGTAGGGCCGCTTACATGGTAAATCATTAGATTTATACAGGGATTGAAATGCAGATTTGTTGAGCGTGAGCTAAATGCAACATCTGGGTATCCTGCATCAACCAATGGGTAGGAGTGATCTCTGTCCAGCAAGGAACCTTATAGTAACATGTTTGTTACGTAGATATGTTTCTGTGGCACCATTTGGCTATTGGAGCAATGGTTGCACTTGGTATTGGTTGGGTGTCAAGCTAATCAAGGTCTTCTACACTTCAGGCAGGAGATAAATATCTCCTAAACATTTTGAACCCTGTTTATCTCAACCATGACTTAGCCATGGAGGAGTTAGAAAAATGCAACCTAATCTGCCTTCCCTAGATGTAAAGAATGGATTACTGAGCCCAGCAGGCATGATGATCGCGTGCAAAAACTGAGTGAAGGCCTTTAAGGAACTGGGCGACCAACACACATTTTTTTACAAGTTGACCACACATTCAATGGATGCAACATCTGCCCTGGATGCAAGCATGGCTTCTTTGGGAACCATAGTAAGAGAGGATACTGCAAACTGCTTGCGCAAGTCAAATAACCATGTACAATTGCCAATGCTTCTATAATGCACGGTTTGAAGTTGCATATGGGTGATAGTAGAACCTGTTTTCAAAAGAAGAGATACTTGCTGCTACACAAGTATGGTTAACACGGATTTGCTGATGGTGGTCCTGGACTTCATTAGCCGCGAGCTCTATGCCTATATTATGCCTTCAAGCAAGCGCCAGGTATAGTTAAACTATTCTACAGTAATGTCAAGGCAGCCACCTGTGCAAATCAAATTTCAGAATTGTACATTAATGGTTTAATAGTTTTAAAATGTTTTACTTTGATCGTGTTATGAACATCTTTAATGTGGGGTTTTCCTATAGGAAGGTTTATTTTCCA
This sequence comes from Ambystoma mexicanum, assembly GCF_040938575.1. NCBI lineage: Eukaryota > Metazoa > Chordata > Amphibia > Caudata > Ambystomatidae > Ambystoma > Ambystoma mexicanum. The sequence continues at coordinate 226,978,093 of NC_090921.1, read as the reverse complement.
GCATAAATATCTAAAAATTGCCGCTTTGATATTCACAACATTTTTGCATGCGCCTAGATTTCATCTGGGTTTGGTAGACTGAAAAACAAATTTAAAAATCTGTTTGCCCAATTTTCAGAAATTAAAGATATGCCTCATGCGCAGAATGGATACACAACTTTCTTAACTGTATGCCGAGCAAATGGGTTTTATTCTTCATACATTACTACATCCCCTAAAGATTTGCATCGAAAGCAAGTCGCAGCTGGCTTTGATATCCGTTTTATGGTGATGGCATAAACACACACTTTTCACACCAACTGTACGTAGAGAATGAGATGCACAGTTTGTACGTTTGCAGTTTACATCTAAAAACACATATCCAAGTCGAGGCTCATTTTAATGTTTTCAGAGGATGTAATCTTTCATACGAACTGTAGCAAGCGGTGTAGGAGTTACAGTTCGTAGATTGATGTCAGTTTTCAAATTATGTAAATTTTCATTAATTCAGGGTTTTTATTACCTGCAAGTATGAATTGGAGAGGTCATACACGCTTGTGCAAGGCGTGCACCTATGACACATGCACATACAACATGGACATGTGCTTTTATGGCACATGCCTCGATATCACACACTTGAGATGCCCAAAAGGTCCTACGACATGCACTCTACCACACATGCAGAACTAACTCTTGGAAAGGAAGAAGTTTAGGCATTCTTTTAAATTCCTTCTAATCTCTTGCTGCTTCTCATTTACATTGTAGTTCTTTTTTCATTTAATAGCTTTCTTTGCTAGGTCATATATTTTACTTTTATTTTTGTTTCTTGTTCTCTACAACCTACCAAGTACTTTTATTTTCTTCCATCAGTCCTTCCTGGGGACTTCAATCTTCATCTTGCTATATTTTGTGCTTCTCGTTATTTTTGTATACATCATAGACCCAATTACTGCTACTCCTGCTCATACTGTGTTATTTTCTTGACCTTATGTTTTCAACGCTCCCCTCCAATTCGTTATCTGTAACAATCCTATCTTTTCTACTGATGGCTTTCTACTGTCCTTTTCCTTTTTACCAACATGAAAGAACAATGTTCTTTTGATTACAAACTATCACAAAGGAATGTATAGATATCGGATTTGACGGCAATCAGTCAGCATCTTAAAATGGGGTGAGTTTGGGTGAAATTCTGACCAGGCTGTAGTGGGGATTAAATGGAACAGTAACTGTGGACTTGCATAGCTTAACGTCAATCAACATTAGAAGGTTTTCAGTGCAGGTAGGCGTTACAGCCAGCTATGTTAGTAATCGGGCCATGCTGGATGAAGTGTTTAGAGTGGAGGTAGCGCAAGTGAGGGAAAAATGTTGGCACAAAGGCAGATGAGGTAGGTTAAGAGGATAACTCGTAGGCAAGGAGGTAGACTTTCAATCTGGCTTTGAACAGATCGGTGTGGACAGTTTCTCAGATGTCTGGGGGAAGAGAATTCCATACAAGTGGAGCAAGAAATGAGTGAAAGCGAGTGGAAGCAGCATGCGAGTGAGGTGCCACAAAGTTAGTTACGGCGCAGTTTACGAGAAGGCTTGTAGAGTTGGATTGAGGATAGAGTGGCGCCTTTGCCATGGATAGATTTGTGAAACAGGAGAAGCAATGTATATCTGGCCCTGTTCTGCATCATCAGACTGGTGACGGTAAGAGGAAGTAGTGTGAAGTGAGTGAGTTCAAAGGGAGTGCTAGTAGCAAAGTTAAGGATCTTGTCGAGAGGCCAGAAAGCATAGTTGGGTGGACCAAAGAGGATGCTGGCTCAGTTTAGAGAAGACCCGAGTGGTTTAGAAATGCTTGGCGGTGTTCGAAGGAATGAGGTGTCTGATTTTCCTAAAATTTAGGAGATTGAGGCGCGCCACTGTTGCAGTTTTAGAGATGAGTGGAGAATGGGTGAGAGGAGTCATAGATGATGCAGATGTTTGTAGCTGAAAAGGTGTAGGGAAGTCTTGGGTAGTAACTGCCTAGACGGGGGCAGAGTATTCAGCAGAGACGAACGCCTCTGTTTTGTTCAGAGGATGTCTGAGGATGCTTGTGATCTCGTCCAGAAGGATGTGACCTAGCGGTTCGGGCTGGACTGCCCCTTTTGTGATCTGGCTAAGCCGGATTTGTGTAGTCTTTCCCCTTCTGTAATGGCTTAGCAGGCTGAAGAACGATGGTCTGGAGGGTTTCCCAGAGCAATGCCAGAGGCTAGGATTAATTCCGACCTTTCAGCCATCACCTTTTTTTTTAAAATTTATTTTTTGCCTGTCACCCCGAATATACCCAGCTGTGGGTCCCGAGCCTGCTGGGCCTAGAGAACCAAGCTACTCCTCATTGATGACACATGTCTGGGGATGCTTGTGGTCTTCCCCTTCTGAAATGGCTTGGCAGGCTGAAGAATGATGGTCTGTAGGGTTGCCCAGAGCAATGCCAGAGGTTAGGATCAATTCCAAACCTACCAGCGATCCCCTTTTGTTTTGCATATCATCAGATAGCACAGCCATCCAATAGTTGGAAATCTTGATGGAGAGATCAGAGGAGAGTTCAGGCAAAGAGAAGATGATTTTAGATGTTGTCCGTGAAGAGTTGCTACGAAAACCCAAAGGAGGTTAGTGCCCCAAGAGCAGAGGTGTACACGAACAAGCAATCTCTTAACACGTCTCTTGTTTTTCCCTTCTTACTGCTCTCGCTCCACGCTGACCTTTCCTGTTATCTGCTGATTTTGCAGCTGCAACACTTGCTTCTACCCTTATTTTTACTATTAATGATCCGTACCCTTCTAAATTGTTCTTTTCATGTAAACCTCCCATACCTTGTGCTTCTGAGATTTGTGCGTCCACTTATTTCTCTTTTGCTGCTGCTTATTTGTCGTTAATATAGGCCTGTAGTACACATTTCAATAGAGTGGCTGAGCAGCCAGGCTCATTTTACATGGGATTAATGTGAGCTATAGCGCAGTACAAAGAAATCAGTAAATACAGAGATCCCTCGCAGGACATGGCTACGGTAAAGCAATGCAGGTACGCAGGATACGCTGCCCGATGACACGTAACACATTTGTTGCGTACACGCTACCAAGCCTCAGAAATCAGAGGTTCTGACCCTCTGCGGCAAAGCCCTCGCAGGACAAGGCACCGGTGTTAAGCAACGCAGGTGTTTGGCGACTAAGGTCTGCGGCGCAGACAGTGAGGGTGGACGATTCACTTTTCTATCTGCGGTTGCTAAGTAAGGAGCTGGGGAGTTAGCTTGCATTGCGCTTCTCTTCTCCTGAGCCTTTCCCGTATTGTGACCCTTGCATCCTTCCACTCTGCCCCGGCCCTTGCTTTGTGCACCCCTTCCCTGTCGCTCCCTACCTGCGCTGTCCCCTCTCACCCCTCCTTGAGCTCCCCCCTTGCACCTTCCATCCTCCCCCCCCACCCCTCCTTTTCCATGTCCTATCCCTACATGGCCCCTCGCATTCCTGTTACGCGTGCCTGCCCACGGCACTTCCATCCTTAGCTTCTCACGTGCTGCGTGTTCCTGTCGTGCTTGGCCCCTCGCATTATTCTTGATCATGTGTGTCTCCGTGCCCATTCTTTCCCTGTCTGTTTGCTCTGCGCGCCCTCTCCCTGTGTGGCCCCTCGCTTTTTTCTTAACATGCAAGTCTGCGCCACTTCCGTCCTTGGCTTCGTACGCGCTGTGTATAACTGAGGTGCGCGGCCCATCACATTCTTCAGTTGCGTGTGCCTCCGCGTCCATTCCTTTCCCTGCCTGCCCGTGCTATGCATTCTCTGCCTGCGTTTCCCTCTCATTCCAGTGATCGCGTGTGCTCCAGAACCTCCTCCATCCTTGCCCACGTGCGTTTTAGCCCGAGTGGTCCCTCTCAACCCTAGATTGCGTTGGTTCCTCGAACCCGCCATCCTTGGTTGCTGGTGCCTGCGCTTCCTAGCCCGCGTGGTCCCTCGCGATCCTCAATTGCATTGGTTCCTCGCAACTACCATCCTTGGTTGGTCGCACTGCATGTCCACTCGCTGTCCCTTGATCACGTTGCCTCGCACCCTTCCCTCTCCAGCTCACCAATACCCAAGCGCCAACCCCCCCCCGCTTCCACCGAGCGTCTTGCTCTCCTGCAGGCCCTTTCCTTCACCCTACCCCAGCCACTTCTTTCCCTGTTTTCGCTGTCTGCTGTGCTCTTCCCCCCTCTATGGTTTCTTCATCGCTCTGTTTTGCTCCTATTGCTCTGTTTCTGCTGCTCTCTTCTGTCTTCTAGTTCCTTCGTCTTTTTATTTGTATTCTGCTTTTTTTTTCCCTCTTCTAGGTTGTCTTCCGCCATCTGTTCTGTTTTTTTTTTTGCTGTGCATTGTCTTTTGTACTGCTGTGCTCTTCGTTCCTCCAGGTTCTTTAATTGACTGCTCTGGTTCTTGTTGCCCTGCTAACCTGGTCGTTGTTCATCATACTACCCTGTTCTTTTGTGCTGTCTCCCTAGCTCTCCATCTAGTTCAGTTTAGTTATCTGTTTACCACTTGCTCTTGTCTTGTTCCGTCTCTTCTGCTTGCTCCCCCTTGTTCTCACCCAGTGTCTCCCCCCTCTTCCCCCCCACACCTTCTGTTCTCACTCCCCACTCACCCCTTTCATCTCTCCTCTTCCTCCTCCATTTGTGGTGCTCTGTTTCTCCCATCTTCTCCAACTATCCTACCCTTCTCACTAAGTCTGGTAGGAAGAAGCTCAAAAAGGATGTCCTGGTCTGGTCTCCAACAGACCCTCACTGACATCCTCTTTGTCGTTCCTTCGCCAGACCTATGGACTCTTCATATGGTCTGTGCTCTCTGCCTTCTCTTCCTCTCCCATTAATGGTGGCTCCCAGTAGGAGGTCCTCCTGGCTTCCTACCACTCCATGAAGGTCGCCATTAATGTTTACCTGAATGGCACCGTCGTGGTCCAAGGCACTCGGGCCAACCTCCTCCACTTTGAAGACGCTTCCAGCGCCTTATCAATTTCCTTTCCTCACCCGCTGTCCCTTCTCTCCCTTCTTTGTCTTCCTTGCCTCCCCCCCCTCTGCCACTTCTCTGGCTCCCTCTTCCTCCTCCTTGGCTACCTTGCCCTCTCCTCCTACCACCTCTGCCCACCCTTGGTCTCCTACTACACTTCTGCAGGGAGTACCTCTGATTTGTACACCTCCCCGTAAGTCTTTCAAGGATGGCAACCTTCTCCACTTCACCACTCTTAACTCTAACATAGCTCTAAAACACTCCTCTGACATCTGCTGTCTCCTGGAAGAACGTGACCTTGATGTCCCTGGTCTCACAGAGACATGGTTCACGTCCAGCTCGTGTCACAAGCTTTGACTCTCTCCTCCCTGATGGCTACAAGTTCCTCTCTGTGCCCAGAACCAACCGTTCCAGTGGTGGTGTAGCCTTGATCTTCCCGGAGTGCATTCCTGTGCAGGCCTACTCCACCTTCGAATGCTTGGTCTGTAGGCTTTCTCTCTCTGCTAGCCACTCTCTCACAGTGGCTACTATCTACCGGCCACCTGGTCAGATCGCCCGCCTCATTCCTCTGAGTGGGCGGACCGCTCTTCCTCCCTGCTGGCCTCGACCACTCAACTCCTCCTTGGAGATTTCAACATCCACCTGGATGCTTCCTATCCCGCGGTGTCCAGTCAACTGGTCGACAACAAACTGGTCGACTGCAATTTGGTCGACACCATTTGGTCGAATGCCAAATGGTCGAATTTTTTTTTTTTTATATATGTTTTTTGTGGGTTTTCGTGTGGGGAAAAAAAAAAGAAAAAAAAGGGGGTTGGGGGGGGACCCCCCCAAAAAAAACCAAAAAATGGGTAAAAAAAAAAAAAAATTCGACCATTTGGCATTCGACCAAATGGTGTCGACCAATTGTCCTGTCGACCAAATGTTTTCGACCATTTGACTGGTAACCCTATCCCGCCACATGACTCTTTGCCTCTCTCTCTCTCTCTCTCTCTCTCTCTCTCTCTCTCTCTCTCTCTCTTTCTCTCTCTTTCTCTCTCTTTCTCTCTCTTTCTCTCTCTTTCTTTCTCTTTCTTTCTCTTTCTTTCTCTCTCTTTCTCTCTCTTTTTCTCTCTCTTTCTCTCTCTCTTTCTCTCTCTCTCTCTCTCTCTCTCTCTTTCTCTCTCTCTCTCTCTTTCTCTCTTTCTCTTTCTCTCTTGCTCTTTCTTTCTCGCTCTTTCTTTCTCGCTCTTTCTTTCTCGCTCTTTCTTTCTCTCTCTCTCTTTCTTTCTCCCTCCAAGCAACAAGTTGGGGGTGGAGGGGATTCCCAAATTGAAGTTTTTTAGGCTAGTTGGTCCCACCAGCCCAATGGAGGAAGTCCTTGCTGGAGCTTCCCTGATGATATGCAGTGTTTATAACAGGAAGAAAAAGAACACACTTCTTAAACGACACCTAAATAACAAGTCGATTTCTTTTTAGTTAAAGTATATATGGAGGGGTGGGGCAAGGGATTCAAAGGGATGGGGGTAGTGGGGAGGGTAAAAAGGCAGTAGCAACGGGGGTCTTGGGTACACCCCCAAATGTTTTTTTTTTTAAAAACTCTTCGTTATTCATGTGTCGTATTTAGGGTGTCGTTGTAAAGACGTGAAGCCCCACTACGTGATGAAAACGGGGTCAGCATAGCTGCTGGGCTTCACTGGTACTTTGCAATTGTTGAAAGTGCTGCTGGTGTCTTTGCTAGTCTTCAGCTTTGGTTTCCTTGTTCCAGTGGTCGACTCTGCCTGTAGTCCAAAAATCCTCCCCTTACATGCTGGAACCCATTCATTCACTCCCATGGAGCTGTCGAGCACCTGGGCGTTGGCTGTCCTGCAGTACAGCCAGCCGCTCATTTAAAACTGGTAACAGACATGCACACCTACAAACCAAGGACAGTGAAGTTTCCTGATCCTCCTTGCCTTGCCAGACACACTGCAGCCTGGACAGGGTTCAGGGGGTGAAGCCCGCCAAAGGCAAAACCCATAAAGGACCCAATCCTACATGAAATTATAGGAGAGCTCATAAGGAACTAACAAATTAAAAATGATGAAAAAAAGGAGACTGGGGCCATTTTGAGAAAATGCTCATCCATGTGTGCTATACTACCGCTGAGAAATCCGCCTGCTAGTAATCTGCACAAAAGGTAGACATTCAAAAAGTCACATGAGCAGTGAGAACGAGTTACAATGTAAGGTAGTGTGTGTGTGTGTGTGTGTGTGTTGGACCCACAAAGGTAAGTAGGATAACTTATTACTCTTGGGAACTGAAGTTCACGCAAGAGAATGTGCTAAAACATAAAGAGAAGTCCAAGGGACTCCTCAGTGACACAGGACTCCACAAAAGCAGCAAAAATAAAAACTCAGTCGGAGCAAATGAGTGGTAATAAGTTCCACTCACTCAGGAGATTAATACTAAAGTGCAGCGTTCAGCAAAATTGCTGGGGGTCTCTTGTTAAAGGGAATTGGCACAGAAACTAAAAGAATTCCCTAACACTATCTGATGGCGACTCAGCCAGTGCCGATCATTCTGCTTCTCCCTCGGATTGTAAGCCTTAGTCTCTTCCAAAGGTCTGTCATTCACTTCTTTCTTATCTGGCTCTCCTTCGTAACATTTCTTTATCTAAGGCAACCTTTCCCTCTGATTTTAAGTGTGCGATCATTCCTGATCTTAAACCCTCTTGATCCTGCTCCTATTTCTCTTCTATGCTTTCTTTAAAAAATTCTCAAATCTAAGTTTGTTCTGCTTCCAACCTTTCTTGATCATCATTACCACTACACCAAGCCTGTTTTTGTTGTTGGTTGATTTGTAGGCGCAATACTACATGGTTCTGCTCATATCTTTCAGACTGGAGCTATTCTGTATTTTCTACTGATAAGGCTCCATCCTTGGTCCCCTTCTTTGTCATCATACTATTGCTCTTTCTGCCTTTTTCTATCAGATCCTGTTCTATGTTGATGATGCTAAAATGTATCTTTTTGCTGTTTTTCGGACTGTCTCCTTCCTCGCTATCTGTCATGGTCGATTGCTCACTCAGTATTTTTAATTCTTCTAAAACTTGGTTTTATTTTTTTTCTGCTGCATCTACGACCTCTTGAATCTCCTATTTCACTTACTCAAACTTAAATTTCTATATCTACACACTCGTAACCTTGGTGGTGTTTTTGTTCCTCTTTTCTTTTGCCTCGTATTCTCAATTTTGTTTGATCCGGTCGTGTTCTTTTATATAATCTGTGTTAAGCCAGCCCTTTTTGGTTTTTCATGCTAGGCTTCCTTTATCCTCTCTTTTCGCATCTTCATTACTGTTGTGCCCTCTTAATCAGTCTCCCAGTTCACACCGCCCCTCTGTATCACTGGCTATTCCAGAAGGCTTTGTTCTATTCTAAATAGATAGTCTTACTGGGAAGGGAGGGGAGTTTCCTTCATTTGCAATTCCGACCTCCACATCTGGGAAGTACATATTCAAGGTCTGGATGGTTTAGATCATTCATATTGAGGTTAGAACGGATCCCAACACTGCTTTAAATCTAGTGCTATTATACAGGCCACTAATTCCCATGAGTGAATTGCCCAATAAGTTGTATCATGTACTCCCTTTATTAAAAACCTACATATTGGACTAGGTGGGAAAGATAAATAGCATTAGTGATTTGACAGTGTCCCGATGCCCTTGGTCTGACCACAATTATATTTTCTTTGACTTAGAATTACATGGCCACGGGCATAGAACCAAACCTATTACTACTAGGATTACCTAAAGAAATGTGCAAAAATTGTCCGCAGACGCATTGGACCCTCTAGTGGCAACATTAACTTCAACTACTGGTACTGCCGAAACTGCAGAGGATGTGGCACTTAAATATCATGATACTCTTTTGCAAGCAGTTAATATGGTTGCCCCACCTAAAACTAGAGTAGTGGCACTAAAGAAATCAAATTGGTGGAATTCCTCATAACTGCACAATATGGAAGTATTTAAAAGGAAATGGTGGTGTCGACTCATTGGTGGCGACAAAACCAGCTGGCAAATAACAGCCAAAATGCTTGAATACATCGTGACTATTCTATTACAAGACAAGGAAGCCTCCACAGAGTCTGAGCCCAACACAGTCAACAAACCACAGTTGACTTGAACTGATGTCCGAGAGACAATTAAGAGACATAACGAAACAGGAAAATATTGTAAAAATCTAAGTTTGATTAAAACAATTAAAAAAAAAGGAAATGCTTTCATGCATGGGTTAAATCTCGAACACCCATAGACAAAGATCTCTATACTAAAGCTACCAAGGACTATACATTGGTTATTGTTGAGGCCAAAAGGATAGCCTATGATGAATGGTCTTGGAATGCAAAGTCAGACTTCCAGTAGTTCTTGAAGATCCTTGCCCTAAACAAGTAGTAGCTGTCAGGAAGGGTAATGCTTGGTGTGCTCTGGTACAAGAGGCCATGTTTTTAATAAGTTGAGGACAATTAAAGAGAAGATCAAAGTTAAAAGCAGCATGATGGCTCTTTTTTAAAGAGAGGGCATCTTACAAGTCAGCAGCAGTATTTCAAGAGGAGGGAGAGGTTGTTTTTAATTTTAAAGTAATCACGCAGTCTCAATTAACGATCTCATCATGAAGCTTAAACCTACTAATTGTCGGCGTGAGGCCTGTCCGGGAGTCACAATTAAAGCCTGGCTACCTGCTTTGACAGCATCTGTTACCAGATTTGTCAGCTTATTGTTTAAGGAGGGTCATGTCCCGGAGAGTAAGAATGCCTGGATTACTAATTTATTAATAAAACTAGGCATTGATCTTCGGAATCCATTGAACTATCGGGCAATCACGGACGTGCCGTTCTTGCTAATAATTCCCGATAGCCTATATTCAAGTTTTAGAACATCTTTCGTGCCTTGAAACACTTGTGTATAGGCGCGTTACAAATGCCATATCATATATCTTTCAAATAACATAAGGAATAAATGGCAGTCTGGTTTCAGACCGGCACATGGGGCACTCTCAGCCCTGCTGGACATGTAATAAAGAATACTCCAGTTCATATGGGTAGTGTGTCCTTTTAATGCTGCTTGACTTGTCCGCAGCTGTCGACCTGGTGGACCATGCTGGTTGAGAAACTTCAACAAGTCGCAGCGTTCTGTCTTGGCGGCGGCCTTGGTTAAGTCCTTTCTGGAAAACCGCAATGCAACACTCTGCTGTGGTAGTGCAGCGGCAGTTCCTATAGAGATCCAGTATGGTGTCATGCCATACTAATGACTGTCTCCATCCTTGTACAACCCATTTACCCTCCCATTATTCCAACTGCTAGAAGACCAGGGAGTGGTGGTCACAAATTACGCAGATGACACCCAGTGCCTTATTACTCTGACTGGGTGTATGAAGTATATTCGGTAACCATAAATAGTGTGCTCTTTAATTCAATCATCGATGGTGAATTGTCTTGCCCTCAATGTTAAGACCGAGGTGATGATCATTGGCACAGCAGGAAGGCTACGTATGTGTCCGGAATATTAATGGTTTTTGATAGCTGACTGTAAAATTAGCATGTACACTAAGATCAGAATGCTAGGTGTCCTCTGTGATCAAACTGTGTATGCATGCTCAGGTAAATAGCCTATGTCCAGATCAGCATATTTTGTTAAATTTCTGTTGCAGTTTTAACCATTTTTGTCAAAACAGAACTGTACTACTGTGGCCAGGGCCATCATAAGCTCAAAAATAGATTACTGTAATAGTCTGCTTGTGGGTATCAGCAAAGGATATTACAATAAGCTGCAGGTTCATAATAGTGCAGTGAAGGGAGGTGGAGGGTCTGAAGAGAAATTAACATCTGTCCCTGGCTAGAAAAAATCTGCAGGTTACCTATTGAGGCAAAGATTTCTTTTCAGATATTCATTACCTATAATTGTCTTAGCGGAAAGAATCCTGCCTACTTAGCGGAAAGGTTGCTGAAGAGATCCAAAGAGAACAGTGAGATCAAATTACCTGAATCTGTAAACTAAATTTGAGTGTCAGTAGAGGAGCGTTTTTCGCAAATGCACCTGCTGTCTGGAACGTGTTGCCGCACAATTTACAAGGCACCATCACAGAAAGAGTTTCAATGGAAACTGAAAACACACATCTTTGCATGACAATGTTGTGTCGCATGATGGTGTGTGTGCTTGTTCCCTTTCTGGCTTCTGGATCTAACTAATTTGTAGTTGCTTTGCTATAGCGCCCTTAAGCCTTTGGCCCAGTATGATGTGCTCTATAAATACATCAATAACAAATACATTTGCAAACCTGCAAATAGCACCTTGCAAGCTTTTGTGTATTTCTTTTAAAAGTAGTTAGTAATGTAGGGTCCAACTATTTACTGGATTGATGCCTATACATGTAGCAGTAATAAACTTTTTCAGCGCATGACCATAAAAGTAGAAAAAATTAAAAACTATGTAGACAAATTACAGAGTTAAAGTACAAATTACTCGCACAATGTATCCTTCTGAAATTGGCAGAAAGGCAACCTGAAAATCTCAGTAAATTCTAAAAGTCTATCTCGACTAACAGACCTGTGTCAGATTCATTACAAAATCTTAGATATATAAATTTGGTTAAGTCATAACTTAATTAAGCAATATATTTCCTTCTTAGGCAGCAGGCTCTTTTAAAGAAATGATGATCCTGGAGCTCTGCTTTCTTTTGGTTGCATAGGAAAAGCTTCAGTGCCACTGCAATACTCGTATACCTTTTATAGATTAGGGTATGCCACTTATGCCGTAGACTCCTATACAGGGGGGTAGAGAAACAAGAAATGTTTTAAATCTTCATCCCCTTTCACAAATTTTGCACACTGGTGTGTCTCCTTTGCCCCAAGAGCTTGTGACCACTGCGAGTGGGAGTATCCATAGTCTCAAAAGCAGGCTTCGTGCCTACTTGTCTTAAATAAGCGTCCCACTCCCTTGAACCCCTCCCTGCTGGAAGTAGCTTGTACTGCTGAGTGTACCGTCTGCCCCTCTGTCTCCCCGGCTGTTTTACCCCTCACCCTTCATAGCGCCCTCTTGAGCGATGCAGTGCAGGCCTGCTTGTCCCTCCTCTCTGGTTCGCCCCCTTCCCTTGCACCCCTTGTGGTACTTTGTCTCCCTCCCATCTTCTCTGTTTTTCTATCTCCTATAGTTCTCCTCGCACTAAAACTGGTAAGAAGCAGCTTAAGGACACACTGGTCTCCAACCCAGACCTTCCAATAGTTAACTCCTATGTCAGCCCTTCCTCCAGAGAGACTCACCGACATCCTCTGTTCCTTCACTCAACCGATGGACACTTCAGATGGTCGCTCTTCTCTCCCCTTACTACTCCTCTCACATTAATGGTGGCACACGATGGGGGGTCCTCTTAGCCTCTTTCCATTCCTCCAGAGTCGTCATTGTCTATCTTAATTGTACCATCCTGGTAAAGGGGCCTCAGCCCAACCTCCTACATAGGCGCCTCCCTCGCCTCAACAACTTTCTTACTTTTGCCACTACGGTGAACTCTTCTATGGCTCCTCTTCCACCTTCTTCCACCACCCTGGCTCCTTTGCCATCTACCTCATTGTCGCCCTTGCCAACTGCCTCTCTCCTGGCTCCCTTTCCTCCCCTGGCCTTCACCTCTCTGCTAGCTACACTGCCACCCTTGGCCGTTCCCTCCCTGGCTCCTTGGCCTCCTCCTCCTCTCTCTACCTCTCGGGCTCCTCTGCCAGCTGCTGGAGACCCCTGCTCCCTCCTCTGTAAAGTGGCGACCTGCTCCACATTGACAGCAGAGCGAGAGTTGAGAGTAGGAAACACTCCTCTGACATCTGCTACCTCCTTGAACTTCTGGATCTAGATGTTCTTGCTCTTAACGAGACATGGTTTAAGGCAAGCTCTGTCACGAGTTTTGACGCACTCCTCCCTGTGGGCTACAAGATCCTCTCTGAGCCCAGGCCCAATAGACCAGGTGGCGGAGTGGCCGTGATCTTTCATGAGTGGATTCCTCCCGCCATAACCCCCACTCAAACCTACTCCTCCTTTGAATGCCTGGTCTACAGACTGTTTCTACTGGCTCCTCTGACCTTGGACACCTTCTACAGCCACTGGGCCAAGCCACCCTCTTCCTCTCTGAATGGGCCGACCTCCTTTCCTCTTCATCCCAGCTTCTCCTCCTTGGAGATCGCAACACCCAACTGGCCTCTACAGACTCCTCAGGACTTTCCGCAACCTGTGTGACTGTCTCTCCCTTTCCATTCTACCCTCTGGTCCGAGACACTCTGCTGGACACACCCTGGATGTTCTCATCTTTTCAGACACTGCCCTCTCTAATCTTCCCTTCTCTTCTCACTTGAAGCTTCCTGTGCCCTTGTCAAGAATCCACACAACACTGCCACCTTCCTTCGCGGTCATTCGACCCATGAAACGAGTGTCCGTGGCAGACTGTGCCTCCACTTGCTCTCCTCCGTCTCTTGCGGCTGGCTCCCATCCTGACCCAGCCCTTTCCAACCTTCACCTTTATATCTCTAACACTCAACATCCTTGCCCGTGTGTTGTAGATCTGCATGAAGCCTGCCCAAAAGGGCAATTTTTGGTACGACTGATCTGGCTGACCTGAAATGCAAGTGCAGAGCGGCTGAACGGAAATGGGTACACACTCTGACAAACTGTCCTGCCGCCTACTCCAAAGGCAATATAGGCTCTCCATCCTCTCTAAAGAGGGTCTATATCTAACCCTGCATCTGTGCGGCCTCTTAACAACACGGCCGAACTATCTGCAAGGAGCTGGCCAATCCTATGGCAGTATCCTCCTCTTCCACCACACCCACCCAGACCCTCTGTTTGGCCCTGGTCTCATCTCACCACTAAAACTCAGGACATCCTGTCCTCACTCTAATCTGCTCCTCTCCCACCCTCCATGGCTGCCCCCTCTCCCCTCCTTCTCTCTGCTTTCTCTCCTGTCGCACCTGATGAGGTTTCCAGACAAATCCGGTCTATGAAAGTCTCATCCAAACAGGTGTCCCCTTGCCCCCCAGAACCATCAAGGACAACATTGACACTTACTCCAGCCTTGGCCAATCTCTGCAACCACTCCTTCGCCACTGGGGTCTTCCCCTCTCCTCTCAAGCACTCCATTGAGCGTACCCCTCTTCTAAAAGAACGTTCTACCGACCGATCTATTCCGGCAAACTAGCACCCGATTTCTCACTCCTTTCCTGGGCAAACTCATGGAAAAATTGGGTATCACCCAGCTAATCCTTCACACTGAAGCTGTTGGTTGCCTCCATGACCAATAGTCTGGCTTCAGAGCATCCAGAGGCATGGAAATTGCTCTCCTGAACACCCGTGAAGATTTGCTCTTTAACCTTGACACATACTCTCCCTCTGTCCTCATTCTCCTTGACCTCTCCTCTGCTTTTGACACGGTGAACCACAACATCCTGATCATCTGTCTGAGATACCTTGGCCATCACGGATCAGGCTCTGGCGTGGCTATCCTCTTTCCTCTTAGACCGACCCTCCCAGGTTGAACGTGGGCCCTTCCTCTCCTCCACCACACTCTCCACATGTGGTGTTCCCCTGGGCTCTATCCTCTCCCCTTGGGTTTTCAGTATCTATTTGGCCCTCTTGGCCCTCCTGATCTCTACCTTTTCCTCTAACTTTCCGTGCAATGTGGTTGACCCGCAACTCTTTCAGGATACCCTCGCCCTCATCCTCCATTTCTGCACTCATCCCTGACTGTCTCTCCGCTATTCAGGCATGGTGCGCCTCTAATGAGCTCTGCATTAATGCCATCAGGATGGAGATCCTTCTCATCGGGACTGGGACCCCTGCTCGCACTTTCCCCTCTCACTCTGGCATGCCTCCCTTGGCCCTATGCCCTCGCCCTCTTGTGAGGCAAAAAACCTTGGGGTCACCTTCAACTAATCTCTCCTTCTCTCCACACATCACGGACATTGCCAAAAAGTCCCATTTCCAACTGCACCTCCTCAGAGGTATTCTACCTTTCCTGACCTTGCCCCAGAGGTTCATTGTTTCCAAAGCCCTGGTTCTCTCTAGGCTGGACTACTGCAACGTCCTCTTTCTCAATCTACCCTACTCTACCCTCTTCAACTCATTCAGAAAAGGACCGCAAGACTTATCCTTGGCCTCAAGCCCAGGAACAGCATCTCTCCGGCTCTGAAATCCATCCACTCGCTCCCGGTGGCTGCAAGGCTCAAGTTAAAGACACTCTGCATCGTTCACAAGGCTTTCTGCGGCCAGGGCCCATTCCATCTCCAACACTCTTCCGAAGTACCCTCCTACCAGAGCCCTCCGCTCATCTACTTCCAATTTTCTGTGGCTGAGTCATGTCTCCAAACAGGGACTGGCGTGGTAGGTCATTCCTCTGCAGGTGCCTCCCTCAAGTTGTTGATCCTGATCTCCTTAAATTCCAGAAGCTCCTCAAGACCTTCCTTTTCTCCTCCTCCCATCTCTCTGCCTCGCCTCTGCCAACCTTCCCCTCCTCCTGCATAGTGATGCTGCCTGGCTGCCTGGTGCTCCTCTGAGCCATACAGGACACCAGCCCCCTCGCTCATCGGTCCTGTAGCTCACACTTGCCCCCTGGCCTTCCTGCACTGCCTCCTGGCCGTTCTTCTACCTGGGTGTGATTCCCTAGGGAGGCCCTGCCCTCCTTGCACTTTTCCCAGGGTCCTGCTGGTCTGGGTGCATTTCTCCCCTACTCCTGCACTTCTTGTCTGCGCACGATCTAAATGATACTAGGACTTTGTGTTGTTTCTCCCTTGTTCCCCTCCCTTGCCTGGTTGCGCCTTGAAACACTTGTGTATAGGTGCATTATAAATCACTCAATCAAATAATTTTCTTGACCAAAGGAGCGTTTCAGCCTTAAGATACAGCACCATTATGCTAGCTGGTCCCATCTCCGAGAACCTTGATTTATAATACCCAGCCTTGTACTTCTGCTTAATATGCTCTTTCGTAATCCGAATTTCTCAGTGTGCGGCGACATTTAGGGGAGGCTGTCATGGTTTGCGCTAAGAACCCCCTGGATCCGATGGGGGGCCCCCCCCCCAGTCATTGACTCCCATAAGGACTTATCATGCCCCAAGGGAGTGTCCCAGAGCCTCTTGGACTCAGTCTTGGCGCCAGGCTCATAAGATGGGATGAAGCACATGGAACTACTTGCTCAGTCTAGTGAGGCTGAGCCTTTCAGCTTTCTCTGGGTGTGGTTGAGGGACTATTTTACTTGAAGAACAGGGTGTGGTAAAGAAACTACTTTATCTGGAACTACTTGCAAGGCTATTTAAGCCACGCCCTGCAGGCAGAACACGCTTCGCTTTATTCTGCACTCCTGCAGCGTAACGCTCACCGTGTCTGTCCTGTCCTCGAACCTTTACAGCCACGCCCGTTCAGAATTTCATCCATCGGTACCTAGAAGGAGAAAGGCAAGAGAAAACAAAGTCGGTACAACAGCAAAGCCTTACCTGCAGCATCCTTCCATCGGTTGCTTCTTCAGTCGCTCCCGGACCTCCGCATCAGCTGAAGGGAAGGTATTTGTTCAGGCCGCAAGACGCACTCGGGTTCAGCATTCTTCCGGAGCATCTTCGGAGCGGTTCTTCCATTCTTCATTCCGGCGTCGTGCCGCTTCTGCAAAAAGAAGAAACAGGTTAGTCGCACACGGAAGGGAAACCAGTATTTAGACTTGCAGCGCCTCCCTCTTGCGCTTCAACTCACCAGAAGGAAATCTGCTCCGCATCTTAAAACTATTTGAATCTCCATTCGAAGCCGCGCCTGAAAGAAAAGACAAAGACACAGATCAAAAGGTGTTGAGGCAAAATTAAGACTTTAAACACCTATACCAAGCAGCTATTGGCATAGAGACTTACCTGTTTGACCCAGCTCTCCAAGACTCGGGAACCACTCATCGGATCAGTGAAGTAACTCGATCCTGGGAAAGACTGTATTAATCGCGCCCCTGCTAGATTGCAGGATGGAGAGTCTACCTTACAAAATTGTAAGACAACTGCGCATTACCACGCCAGCGCAGACCTCATTTGTGCAGCCACATGCTACGCCCCTGTGGAGACAAGGTAAGCATGACAGAACGCAAAGCCTTATACAAAATCCTCTACCTGGGCGTCAGGAAACCTCTGAGACAGATCAGCTAGCTCAGCTTTTGGGCGAACTCAGGGCTGAGGTACATTCAGCTCGGCAGGAAACCAATGCCTTGATGAGAGAACTGATCGTGGCCAAGGATCGTACTGATGACCTCGCTAGACAACTGCTTCAGTCACAGGCTGGGCAAACACCGTTACCTGGATTGGGGTCAAATGTTCCAACAACACCAAGCAATCCAGTCCAAGTGGTTCTTCCAGGGACCGTACCCTTGGCACCTCCAGAACGCTTTGCAGGAGACCCAAAAAGGTATGCGGTCTTTATCAATCGGTGCAGACTACATTTCCTATGTAGACCAGGAGCCTTCCCAAACTACCAATCTAAGGTGGCCTTCGTGCTTTCATACCTCAGTGGCAGTGCGGCGGACTGGTCAGTACCACTAGTCAATCGGGATGATCCTATTTTGCGGGACTTCCAGAGGTTCCAATTGAACATGGAGAAGCGTTTTGCCCGCCATTCCCAGGGCCAGGCATTGGATAATGAACTCTTGTCTCTACGTCAAGGCAATCAAGATCTGTTAACTTATATCGCAACTTTTAATAGGCTAGTAGTGGAAACCGACTGGCCAGACGACAAAAGAACACTGTTTCACTGAGGGTTGAGGTGAATTAAAGGATTTTTTGGCTCAAGTGGTCAACCCTCCCGGAGACTGTGCTGAATATATAGACTTGGTGGTTCAGCTTGATCATAGACTACAGAACCGTAAGGCCGACCGAGCTAGAATAGACACTCAGGTATTTGTACGCCCAAAGGAAAGTGCGTCTAAAACCACCGACTTGGCCGAACCCATGCAGATTGGAGGGGTGCGCGGGCCACTGTCCAAGGCTGAAAGAGACCGGAGAAGGCAACAACAATTGTGTTTGTATTGCGGATCAGCCGGCCATTTCCTCAGTGCCCTGTGAAACCACCCAAGAAAGCAGTTGGGGTTGCCGGCAAAGTGGAAGCAGAGCAGTTGGGGTTGCCGGCAAAGTGGAAGCAGAGCAGTTGGAAGCAGAGCAGTTGGGGTTGCCGGCAAAGTGGAAGCAGAGCCAGAGTCGGGAAAACGACCCCGCCCGACAAGCGTAGAGGTCTGCTTGTCAAGCGAAAAGGACTTCCAGACCTCACACCTAGCCTTGCCAATGATCCTTAAGTCACCAACAGCCGCCTCGAATGCATGCAGTCAAAACTTATATCGACAGCGGGGCCATTGGAAATTATATGGACCAAGAATTGGCTACAAGGATGAACCTTCCTCTCTGTGAAAAGGCAACAACAGATCTAGTCACTACTGTCGACGGAACGGAAATCGCTTCAGGCCCTGTAACGCACTCAGCGACTGAGATGACACTTCTGTGCCAAAACGGACATCGGGAAGCCATTGTGTTCGATATAATTAAGGCCCCACAATTCCAAATCATTCTGGGAATGCCATGGCTAGTATCACACAATCCCTGCATCGACTGGCGTGCTAAGAGGCTGACCTTCTCAGATGAATTTGCTCGTACCTGCTATCGAGTAAAAGAACCCTTGGTCAAGGAAGTGACAACGATCATGAGCCTAGCTAATCCGCTGCCCCGGTTATCAAGATTATCAGGATGTTTTCCAGAAGGATCAAGCCAACACACTCCCTCCCCATTGATCGTACGACTGTCAAATCGATCTCATACCAGGCGCACAGATTCCATGCGGTCGAATCTATGCACTCACCGAACCTGAAAATCTGCATCTAAAGAAATATCTAGATCAGTACCTAGTTAACGGTTTTATCTGCCCGTCCAAGTCCCCGGCAGCTTCATTGTCTCCATGCTTTCCAGTAACGTTTAGCTTGTTGTATCTAAATCTGTGTCGATGAGATTTAATTTGATTGGGGAAGATGCATCATAGTGACCAGTGAACACTTTTGAAAATGTACATGATCACATGGCAAAAGCTTTTGATCGCAAACCTAGTTCTGTACCTGCTGGTTGCATTAATCAGTGCAACTGGTGCTCAGCCTATGAGCTGATCCCATACACCTTGGCATCCCATCACCCTGCTGCTTTATACCAGCTATCCTGAAAGTGTGATGGCTGCAAACTACAATATTCCACCTTTTTTGCCCAGTACTCTACCCGCTTCGCCATCCACTATGCTTATCCTCTTTACTTTCTTTCCTTTCGTATAATGAATACACAAAACTGACTGTTTACTTAACGTAGTATTTAATAGTTCCATCCAGTCTGTACACCTACAGATCTACTGTAATACCGTACACAGTAGTTGGCCTCAATAGTCTCTATAATTATATATTTGCACCTGCAGGAGAGAGCTGGCCAAACTGTTTTCAGAGCCTTTTTATCCTATCTATTTGTGTCTCTATGCATGCAACTAACCTTTTACATTTTACAGGCGCTCACCCAGGGCTCGCAAAGTCTACTCGCCCACTTGCATAGTAGAGTAGATTTTATTTAAGATGAGTACCATTTGCAGGGGATGTTTTATTTTCACATTTACTTTGTAATAAAGGTTAAATGTTTCACTGTGGATCTCTGGCCTCTGGGTGGCAGCAGTGTGTCAAACAAGTGGGGTTGTGGTGACATTCACCATTTTACAGAAAGCGCATCACATTTCTTTTAAATCCGTTACATTGGTCAAGTTCATTTCTCGTAGGTAAACCAAGTTACTCGACCTACACGTCTTGCGGAATTGTAAAGAATTTTCAAGGCCGGACCGATCTTACTAATGTCTTACCTGGTACACACAAATGCAGAAGTGTTGCTCATTTTATGTCTTGGGTACAAATGATCTTTAGTGACATTACAAATATTAGTACAACATTGCTAAATGTGTTTGTTAATCAAGAACATTTTTATTGGCAAACTCTGCTAATCAATTTTTGAAAACGAATTTATGCCTTGTACAGACTTGGCAATGTGTTTTTCCATCTGCCTCTCATCAAGGTGAATCCCCAAGAAATCGTAAAAGCCAACCCTCATATTCTCAGTAGATCCTAGATAGATTGGGGAAATTAATTCTCTGCGCTTCTTAGACCAAAGCATTACCTTAGTTGTTGAAAGGTTAATTTCAAGCCCCATCCTCAATGAAAGGGTTTCAAATAGATTCATCAACTTTTGGATGCCCCCTCTTGTTTTACTAATCAATACTGTATCATCAGCGAAAAGGAAGATTCCCATTTTCTTACCCCTTCAATAGGGTTGCATCCATTTCGCACCTTGCCATTTCTTCCACAATTTGATTTATTCACAGGCTGAAGAGTGTGGGAGCAATAACACAGACCTACTGAACAGCCCGAAAAAGGCTTTGAAAGGCCTTCACCACTTGGTATACGCACCTGAGCATAAGTGCCCATATGCAAACTGCAGATGCAGCTAAATGGTTTACAGGGACCTATACGTGTAATAAACAAGCGGAAATGCCAAAATTATGGACTTTGCCAATAGTTTGATTTGTTGTTGGGTTGATCACCTTCTATAGTCTGCAGCCAGTAGATGAAGTTCCACACACTGGTAACAGGAGTCCTAACATCTAGGCGGCCTATTGGCTGACTGGACTGCTGCATACTGTTCCTCTAAAGACATGCCACAGGATGGGTTTGTGGTTTCTAGTTGTTAAAGGCAAGTCAGCTCTACCCTTTGTGGCAGATAATCATCCCACCTATTTTGTTGTCCCTCTTTCTTTTTAGCTGTCAGCCATTACCCTGATGTCTGCCATGACCTGGCCTAAATTGCGTTGAAAGTCCCCTCCGCCCCCAATATCCTCTCTCCTTTGATACTGTTGTTCCTGTAGTGATCTGACCCTTTGTTGTGTAAGAGATTCCCTTCCTTTCTCCCCTTTTAACATCTTCTCTTTCTCGCCCTACAGTGATTGGGGCTCTGATTGGAAAGCAGGAGGGACGAAACATCGAAGTGATGAATTCATTTGAATTGCTGTTTGTCACAGTGCAGGACAAGATTGTGATCAACAAAGAATATTACTACACCAAAGAGGAGCAGTGTAAGTAGGACATGCAGTATTTGATTGATGCTTGGCAGCCTGCAGGGTTATATTGAGGTGATTAACCGAGGCGGTGGGCTGACCCTGCCTGTCATGGTCCGCTGCCCAAGTTAAGTGCCCGAGGGCAGCAAAGGGTCGACACAGACCCTGTTAATATCGCCATTAGCACTTGTGTAGTTCCCTACTGAGAATGTGTGACCGGCTACTGCGCAGTGCTGCTGCCCCTGTAGTCTGTTGTCCATGTTGATGACTGACATTATCAACATGGAACATTGATTTCGCAGACAGCAGCACTGTGCGGCATGGGCCGTGCAACAAAGGTACGTTTTTCTTTTTCTTTAAAAAGACCCGGTTGGCACCCATGCAGGACACTGCACGGGTGCTAATTGGTGAAAGGAGATTGGGGAGGCGAAGGGGGTGCTGACTGCCCATGGAGCTCTGAACAAGGGCTTGTATTCTACAGCACAGTCCATGTTCCGAGCCACCTGACTGACTAGGGCCCCTCCCAGGGTGCTAATGTTGTTGGGTTATTATATTGAGCGTGGGCCTAGCTTTGAGAAGCAACAGAGCCCTTTACAAGTCAATGGCATAGTACACTGTGAGGGAAGCAGAGGTACAATGGAGCGGGAAGCTAACTGGGGCGGGGGATGATGCACAATTTGGCAGCAAGGGATCTACAAGCAACCAGGAGGGGAAGCTGGTGAGAACATTGGTCAGTCTTACGTTAGATGGGGAGTGGAGGGTGTGTTGACCTAGGTATTGGTGGGGAGCCATTCCTTGAAGATGTGGGTATTGAGCTCTTTCCACAAAAGTAGAAGCGAAGACCGAGTTTCATGCTGATGGGCATCCCCCCTCAACCCACTGCAGCCATTTCACTGAATTCAATGAAGAGCTATTTCACAGCATTAATTGCAGCATTGTTAGAGGTGAGGGTTGAGGAGCAGGTGCACAAGATTGGGGGTTGGGTGGCTGGGATGGTAAAAGGTAGGATATGACTGCTTGGCCTTCATGAAAATGCAGTGAAATGTTCATGCAAAGGCATGCCAAAAAACCATGTTAATGTCTTGTATCCTGATTCTGGGTTATTTTTTTGTCCCTTAATGTGATCTGTTTGTTATAATGTATTATCCTCGTACTTTAGTTTGCTTTGGAAGGTAAGTGTGTGAAGTGGATGTGAAAGGCGATTTTTTAGTGATGAATGATAGATTGTAGAAGAAATTACTGCACAAAATAATAAAATGCCAGTGAGGACAACTGCTGCTTTTAGGGGAGGGTAGAGCTATAAATAAATTGAAAATCCAAAATTGAGCATTGTGAAGTATAAATAGTGCAGCTCCTTTCTGACATTCTTTAGGGAAATGTTATGATGTGAGGTTGTGATGGTGGGATGTGGGTCATGTAGGTATGAAGAATGTGTGCCTGCTCCTAAAAGCCGTGCAAGTATGGAGTAAATGCTCCTGCATATGAATGAATACTTTAAGGAATATCAGTATGAGTTGTCTGCTCCTACTCGACTATCTATAGACAAATTTAATATGATGGAATCATTTGCATTTTTGGTTGCCTAGCATCCTGTATATTTAACTTAGTGCTTAGTTGCCTAGGACCCTGTGGTCACCTCTGCAACTTCCCCCAGTTGCTCGCTGCCTTCCATGGTCATGCCAATCCTTCTCTTCTACGTTTTTATTTAATTCTCTCGCTCATGGTCCCTGACCACCCCATTGTATTCCCTCTGCTCCCCATCCTCCTCCCAAACCCCGTTCAGGCTGCTTCTTACACACACATTACACCCACTCCAGTCCATACCTTTATCTAACCCAGCAACTGTCTCCCCTACCTCCACCCCTACTGACCTCACACTGGGTCTCTCGAAAGCCCAATCACTATACTCTGTTACTAAATATGTGGATGCCATCACTGAAACCTTTTTTTTTTTCCTTATGCTACATTGTCTCCCTGGCAGCCCTTCACATCTACTTGGCGCTTTCTCTCACTCCCCTTGTCTCTCCAAAAAGGGCGGGTGGGGGGGGTTATGTTGGTCCCATGATCATCAGGACAAATCGGTACCTCTGCTCTCCCTGATTTCATATCTTCCTTTGAGCATATCTTGGTCCAACTCCTCACTCCTGCTCCTCTTGCTGAGATCGATCTTTAACCTCTTCTGATGTTGACCTCTTACTCTGAATTCCCCCAGCTGACGTCCCTTCTCCTATGGGCAACCTTAACCTCTCCATTACATCCAGAGCCTAAATGCTCCAGCTTTTCTCCTGACACCTTGCCAGTCAACTTGTATAACAGGGGTGCACAACTGATTTTGACAGAGGGCCGAAAGTACCTTACATGATGGCTATAGTGGGCCGAAAAGTAAATGTGGGTGGGGCGGTAGGCACGGTGGGGCGTGGCAGGAGGCTTTTTCAACCCCCAATTTTTTATTAAACACATGGAAAAAGAATACGTTTTTGAGGTGTAATGTTTATTTGTATTTCAAACTTATATTTTGTACTACACATTTTCCATTGTTATTTATTTCGATTTAGTTATTGCATATCGTCTGTTTAAATCATATAGATTTTATTGACACTTGATTGGACATTCCATTATTTTTGACTGCTATACTTTACTGTTTGGATTGCTCAAGAGGAGTATGGCCTTCGTTGAGTCAGGTTTCCACAAAAAGCAAAGGATGTACATCTCCTAACTACCTGTTTTAGCTTTATTTTTGGGTTCACTCTTGGAGTGCGACACTATGCCCCATGGCTCCCACCCCTCAACCAAACACTATGCCCCAAGACACCCACCCCTCATGCAAACACTATGCCCCAAGACACGCACCCCTCATGCAAACACTATGCCCCAAGACACCCACCCCATGCCAACACTATTCCCCATGGCCCCAACCCCTCAACCAAACACTATGTCCCATGACACGCACCCCTCATGCAAACACTATGCCCCAAGACACCCACCCCTCAAGCAAATACTATGCCCCATGGCCCCCACACCTCATGCAAACACTATGCCCCATGGCCCCCACACCTCATGCAAACACTATGCCCCATGACACCCACCCCCATGCCAACACTATGCCCCAAGACACCCACCCCTCAAGCAAACACTATGCCCCAAGACACCCACCCGTCAAGCAAACACTATGCCCCAAGACACCCACCCGTCAAGCAAACACTATGCCCCATGACACCCACCCCCATGCCAACACTATGCCCCAAGACACCCACCCCTCAACCAATCACTATGTCCCATGACACCCACCCCTCATGAAAACACTATGCCCCAAGACACCCACCCCCATGCAAACACTATGCCTCATGCAAACACTATGCCCCAAGACACCCACCCCTCAAGCAAACACCATGCCCCAAGACACCCACCCTTCAAGCAAATACTATGCCCCAAGACACCCACCGCTCAAGCAAACACTATTCCCCATGGCCTCCACCCCCAACCAAACACTATGCCCCATGCCACCAAGCATGCACCATGCATACATACTCATACAGACCCCAACCCACCACCCCCAACTCAGCACACAAACTTGCAAGCATACACCCGAACCCCCCCCCCGACCCCCAACTCGGCACATAAACCCACAAGCATACACCATGCACCCATGCAGACCCCCACCCCCAACTCACCATACAAACTCACAAGCATTCACCATGCATCCATACAGACCTGAACCCCCACCCTCCAACTCACCAAACAAACTGACAAGCATGCACGCATACAGACCCGGACCCACCATCCCTGCATCTCAACATTCATTGAACGTGCAGACAGCAACAACATACATTCAGGCAGACCCGACACCCCCTCCCCCAGCATCTCAACACACACTGCACTTGCTGCACAAACACATTCAGGCAGACCTGACACACACACCCCCTCTGCATCTCAACACACACTGCACTTGCTGCACAAACACATTCAGGCAGACCCGACACACACACCCTCTGCATCTCAACACACACTGCACTTGCTGCACAAACACATTCAGGCAGACCTGACACACACACACCCCCTCTGCATCTCAACACACCCTGCACTTGCTGCACAAACCCATTCAGGCAGACCCGACACACACACCCTCTGCATCTCAACACACACTGCACTTGCTGCACAAACACATTCAGGCAGACCTGACACACACACCCCCTCTGCATCTCAACACACACTGCACTTGCTGCACAAACACATTCAGGCAGACCTGACACACACACCTCCGCATCTCAACACACACTGCACTTGCACACCAACATTCAGGCATCCCTGACACACTCCCCCACCCCTGCATATCAACATACGTACAAAAACAAAAAAACAGTCAGGACAGACCCCAGACACTCTCTCTCACACTCTCTCACACTCTCTCACACTCTCTCTCACACTCTCTCACACTCTCTCACACTCTCTCACACTCTCTCACACTCTCTCACACTCTCACACTCTCTCTCTCTCTCTCTCTCTCTCTCTCTCTCTCTCTCTCTCTCTCTCTCTCTCTCTCTCTCTCTCTCTCTCTCTCTCTCTCTCTCTCTCTCTCTCTCTCTCTCTCTCTCTCTCTCTCTCTCTCTCTCTCTCTCTCTCTCTCTCTCTCTCTCTCTCTCTCTCTCTCTCTCTCAGCTGGAATGCTGGCAAGGCTTCTGGCACTGCGGCTGGCGTGGGCATGACAAGGCTGAAATGCTTTCGGGCATCAAGCCTTACTGGCCATGCCAGCCGTAGTGCTGGCACTCCATTGGTGCAGCACACACGCACTACGTGGCTCGTAGGAGCTGCGTGGTTCGTGTGCACTGAACCAATGAGGGCCAGTGTTTTGTCCGGCCCGGAAGACAACAAAGACTTTCCTAATGGAGGGCGGCCGATGCTGCTTGCGGACCGCCCTCCATTAGGAAAGTCTTTGTTCGTGGCGGGCCGTACAAAACGGCATGGCAGGTCGCAACTGGCCCGCGGGCCATATGTTGGGCACCCATGTTGTATAAGCTTTTACCATCCAAAGCAACTCTCACACATGCCGATTTTACACACTGACTCCCAGAATTTACTGGTCCTCATCTTGAAGACTGTAATTACTTCACCATTTCTAGTCCTCCCCCACTCTCCCATCCCTCTCCCTCATCTAACACCAAAGATGCTAATCTATCCCCACTCTTCGTGGAATCGTACCATAATGTCGCCACAATTGTGGCAACATTACTAAAACTGCGCGTGAGCCCGTACAAAAATCCTGATTTATTCCGCCCCCTAATCCCCATTACTGCGCTCAAGCAGAGAGGGAGGGGGGGCAGTCCCCCGCTCTCCTTGGATGTAGTAACAGGGGTCAGTGGTTGCAGGGGTGTCCCCCGCTTACCATTACGGTAAGCAGGAGAAAAGATTACAAAAATAAAAGGACCCTGCAGCGTCGCCACCGCCCCACATAAGTGGGAGTAGCTGACGCCGCAGCGGTACAGGGATGTCGGCGGCGCACACGAGTGCCCCGCAATAAATGTAAGTGGATGGGGGTGCAGTCTTCGGGATTGCTGGTCCGGGGCAGGCGGGCAGAAGTGATCTATCTGATCACTGCGATGCACAGTAATTGCAGTCCACATTTTCGTCTGCTGCGTTATGGGCGGCCCAGTTAACACAGATTCCTCCTCTGCGCCTACAAGGACTCTCTCCTGTCTCTGACCATAGCTCTCAACGCAGCCAAATTCCCAATTTCTCTGCCATCAAAGACCCTCTAGGCCATGCTCCCCCTCCCCCCCTACGTATTGCTTTTTTCTTTCCTCCACTGCAATTACTTTGATTGCAACTTTTCTACTAAAATCACCAAAATACATGCCCCCCTGTCCATTATCCTTTCACCCACACCCTTATTCTCCCCTCCTCTCACCTTCACCACACTATCCTCTCTTCCCTCACTTCTACTCATCATGCGCTCTGCCAGCCCAACCTGCGTTCCAGTTTACCAATGTGCACTTGAATTCTTAAGGAACTTGCAATTGTCACCCCAGCTTACCTTTCTGCCTTATTCAACCTCTCACACATCAGGTACATTCATGGCGTGTTGCAAATAGCCACAATCCTACCGCCTCTAAAGAAAGGAAGTGCTTAACCCAACAACTCCAATTCTGCAGACCTGTCACTTCCCTACCACTCAAATCTTTGTGGGGTATCCTCAACTTTATATTCTCCATTCCAAGTGGGCATTTCTCAACGATCAGTCTTCGGCCCACTTCTCTTATACACCTCCCTGAGAAAACTCCTTTCCTCCTTTTGGCTTTAACTTCAACTCCTTTTCAGATCTTCTTACCCACCCCGCAATCTCTGAACGAACAACCTACTTCCTAACCACTGAATGGCTTTACGCTAATGCCCCCTGCTGGGCTTCTTTCGCCTTGTGTCCAACCCCACCCTCCCCTCTGCTTACTTTCCTGTTCATTTGACTCGCATTCTTGGAGTTTTCTTTGACAGCTACCTGACACTCTACCATTTCATCTTGGTCACTGCTACCTCAACTAGACCCGACCTCCTAAATATTAGAACTCTGTCCACCTGATGCACCACTCTCTGTCCACATGATGCACCACTTAACACAAATACAAATCTATGCTCAGCAAGCTGGACTACTTGCCAAGGCTACTTCTTGGTCTTCCCCATCCCTACTCTTTTTGCTCTCTCAAAGTCTTCAACTTATAACCCTTTCTAAGCCTACAGGGGCATTACCACGCTGGATGGCTCTGCATGCATTGTCGCTCTTGAAATTCCTTACAATCCATTCATGGTCTTGCCCCCCTCTGCCCCCTTTCGAGCTATCGGCTCCACTCTGCACAACTGATCAGTTGCCTACCCCCATGCCGCCTCCCGCTTTCACTCATTTTCCCTTATTGTCCCAATCCATTGGAATGTTCTCGCTTGAATCAGGCCCCCAGCCTATCTGCAGTAAAACTTTTCAAAACGCAGCTCACACGACACCTGTTAAAAGTGGAAGGAGCTTCCTCCAAACCCTGCCACCCTCTTATCCATACTAACTGCCCAACTTGCCTATTCTGTATTCTGCCCTCTGGACTACTTTATGTAATTTGTACATTTTAAAATACTGACCTCAGGAAATCCGTGTTAAACATGTACTCCATTTCCAGTCTGTGGTGGGTGTGTGTGTTCCCACTCCTAACACTTCACCACTGAGAAACCTGAGGGTACTCTCACATCTAAATCCCTTGGATCCTCTGCACAGGTGGTTGGGGGGGAAAAGCCATCGCTCTTGGATCCCGACCCTGGGGGCTGAGAAGCAAGGGAGGATCACCTGACTGGAGGGTTCTTTGGGACTGGGAGTGGGGAGCACTCTGGTAAGATAGGGTATCCCGCTTTCCCTATTGATGACCAACCTAATCCTTCCCCTGGTTTCCCCAAATGTAACCCCTGACAGCACTGGGATGAGGAAGGTGTCTGCTAAGAGCTGTGAAGGTCCGGCATGTCCCTTTGATTGTGGTCAAGCAGGGCTAATTGACCATTGACACCTGCAGCCTGTCAAGGGTCTGCAGGTGTATACAAGTAGACCAGCCCATTAGGAAAAGCAGGGAGCCCGGTGCAAACAGGAACTGTAATTGAGAAGCACGCCAAGATGTTGAGGTCTGCAGAGCGATGCGGGCTATGGATGCGTGGAGCGGGATCAGAGGCTCAGAGGAGAAGACTGATCATTGTGAAGGTATCCGTGTCGAGAAGCTGTCCCTTTTTTCTGGTGTTAGAGGTGCTCGTTCCACTGTGTTACAAAGTTGCCACTGAAGTGCCTGAGGGGCAGGAAGGAGGTGGACCCCTGTGTGATGCCGGAAATGCATCTGAGGGACAGGGCCTCTGAATCCTTGTCCTTTTTCTGTTTTTACCGTGTGTTCTGTCATGTTTTCTGCCCAGGAGTCCATGAGGGACTCCTGGCAGTGCAGCTCTCTTTTGGTTTGGTGAACAGACCCATGGGATACCCTTATGGCACCCATGGGTAGGGGTACAACCCTGTGCCCCTAGTGTATGTTTTTGGGCACCTGTGGGTGGCCCACAGAGCAGGGTATGGGCTGGTGGCAGCTCCATGCTGAATTTGACAGGTGCTCTGGGTGTCCTCCATTTTGGGATACCCAGGCCCTGCCATTGGAATCAGTTGATTCCTGATAGGAAACAAGATGGCCCCTGTGGCCTCTTGCTTTCTATTGCCTGTTATCTTGTTTTTCCCCAAAGTCCTGGGAAGCCCTGACTCTGTCCCTTCCCCCTGACTGGCTGTTGGGTGGAAGTTCCATATATGGTGTTGTTGTGAAGGCCCAGCTAGACTGACTGGAGCCTTCCCAGTGACTGTATGTTGTGGGTACCTCCTGTGGGTGGGACCTGGGTGAATGGAGTGTGTGACCAATATACACTCCTTGTTGTGGTTGTCTGGTTTCTGGCATGAGACACAAAGACTGAGACAGCCCTGCCCGAAACTGGCCTGAATGCAGTGTGTAGTGTTGAATGGCTGGGTACTTGTCCCAATCCACATTCCTTGTTGTGAGTGTCTGAAAGGGAGGAGTGTGGCCTGAATGCACTGTGTGCCTGATTGGCTGACTGACTGCATGAATGCCCTTCTGTGTGATTGGCTGCTGTGTGTGTGCCAGCAGTGTGGATGAGAGACAGAATAGTATATCTGGGGACCTCTCACCACTGGAAATTGTTCAGAAGCATTCAGAAGCTGAGTCTCCACTCAAGAGTAACTGGATTTGCTGATCCTCGACGTCCAACTGGAAGAAGAAGACTTGCTGTGGCATTTGCTTCGACAGAAACTGAAGGTTGTCGACATCGTCGAGGACTGACCCGAGAGAGGACCTGGCTAGGCGCCCTCTTCCCGTGCTCCGAGGGACCATCGAGCACCGCTGAATCTTCGCCGAAGCGCCCTGGAAGTCAGACCCTCGAAAGGCTGCCGACCCGAGACGGGACCGCCGAGGAGATCGAAGTGAAGCACCCGGACCTCGACGCTGTCGAAGTCCATTGCCGTCGACCAGGGTTCGCAGGTCTGTGTAACCGCTGGAGGCCCGTCGAAGTTGTGTTGCCCAGCCGTGGGAACCACTTGACGCCGTGCCGCCGACGACCGGAGCCGTCCGCTCCTTGCCTAAGAACATTTGACTCGAAGGACTCCCTCGTCCGCACCGTCGACCGCTTTTGCCCTGCCGGAGAAAGTCGAGGACGACCAACGCGCCGAGGAGAATCCGCCGGTGGGTTTCCCGCCACCTCACGATCCCAAAGACTCGAGCGACTCGACGCCCTTGCTGGGCTCCCGTCTCTACAATCTTTGCGGTCCAGAACTATTGTCATCGAGGTGCCCCGCACACCTCCGCCTTGCAGGACGCCGACGCCCCGACGCCGACGAGCACCGCTCGGACGAAGCTGCCGCCTCTTCGACATCGTTCTACCTCGTTTGTCGACGGACGTTCGACGCCCCGTGCCTCCCGCTTGAAAGGGAAGGCATTCAAGAAGGGCCGTCGATTCCCCGTCGCCGAACCCCGAGGTCTTCGACGTTTCTCGACGCCTCTCGACGATCCGTGACTCCTGCTTAAAAGGGGGTCATTCAAGAAGGATCTGTCGACGCCTCTTCGAAGAACTCGACTCCACCAGGTACATTGGGGGGGTAAAAACATTGTAGGAGAGAATAAGACTGTTGAACAATATATGGACTGGGCTTGTGTCATATCCCTTTATTTTACAGGTTGCCCAGGTGGGGGGATCTCCACACAGAACTGTGTCCAGTAGCTAGGGCCAGTATTCTGCCTATTGTTTCAACCATCTTTTATCTCTCCTCTCTCTATTGCTGGTTTCCTTCTTATTGATCTGTGTGCCATTTTTACAGTATTGTGAATGCACTTTAATGAGGTCTAATATTAGTGGTACCACTTTAGAATTGTAGATATTTATCATTATTGGTTTTCCTGAGCACAAAGTGCGTTGTTGTGATAAGTGTACATAACCCTTGAATATTAATTATATAAAGACTGTGTTTTCAGTAATACAGTGTGTGGACATTCCTTTGTGGGGGGCTTGGGGATACACTGTACTTAAGAACCAGCCTGCATCACCTCCTGAGAAGCTAGGCCTTGATTGCTCGTCCATCGCTACCGTATTAGAGAATCTTGGCTGGGGTCCTCTGTGCCTCTCCTCTACCATATAGAGAGCGGAAGTACAGACCCCCCCACCGGTCTTGACAAGCTGGTGGCAGCGGTGGGATGCTTATGGTTTTAAGACTCAGTGTATAACCGTGCCACTTACAAAATATCCGCACTTTATTAGATTAAGGTTTGGGTGTGTACCAAATAACTGCATTACAGGCAATGGAGCCCATTGCAAATGGTAAATTGACTCGGATGAGCTTAGAGGCTCTCCAGAGTGCTTGTGAAGCCAGGGAGTTGGACTTTGTGGATAAGTCTAGGGCTGAGCTGATAGCTGCCCTGGTGGACTACCAGACTGATGGTGAAACCCTTGATGAAGGGGGGGATGCAACCAGTGAGGACTCTGCCCCTGGGGTTGTCGCTGAATCTGTTTCTGGGAATGCCACCATTCCTGCTGCCTCTGTTCCAAACCCCAGCAATTCCATGGAACTTGAGTTATTAAGGATGAAATTGGCCTTTGAATATCGCAAGTTGGAAATAGAAGCTGAGCTTAAGAAAGAGGAGCTGGCACAGCAAGTGGAACTCAAGAATAGGGATCTTGCGCTCAAAGACAAGGACACTGAATGTCAGAGAATCCAGCTAGAGAGAGCTAGAGTGGAGACTTCAGCTAGACCAATTGAGAGTGGCAGGTCCCCAGCCACCAAGTTTATGAAAGATTTGGTTGGTGTGTTTGTGGAGGGTTCAGATATCCTCCAATGGATTGAAGCGTTTGAAATGGCTTGTGCAATTCATGATGTAGATAAAAGAGATTGGGCTAAGTGTTTGTTAAGCAGAGTGCCTCAAACTGGATATGACTGTATTCTGAAGCTGAGTGTGGAGGAAAGGGGTCAGTATGAGTGTATGAAGTCTGCTTTGATTGCCAAGTTTGGCAAGACACCTACCCAATACCTTAAAAGGTTCAGGGATTTTAAGAAAAGAGAGAATGTGTCTTGGGTTGACTGGGTGAGTACTGCGCACATGAACATGATGGGGTGGATTGACGGTTACAAGGTGAAAACTTTTGTTGAGTTGTCCCACCTCTTGTTTTTTGAGCATTTTTCTGAAGCCTGTTCACCAGAGCTGCGTCAGTATGTGGCTGACCAGAACATTTTGGACCCCTTTAAGCTGGCTAGGTTGGCTGACAAGTGGGTCTCCCACCGGGTGTCCCCTAAGGACTCCAGTGGGAAGGACAAGGACAAAGAAAAGGGGACCTCTCAGAAAGCTGAGGAGTCCCAAAAGCGATCACAGTCGGGTAAACCAAAACCTTCCTCTCCTAAGACCCAAAAATCTGGTGGGGATAAGTCCTCTGTGGGTGGGAATAAGAGTAGTGGTCCACCTGCTGCAAAGCAGGTTCCCAGTGGTTCCAGTACCGTACCCCGCACTCCTGGCACTTGTTGGGATTGTGGGGCTCTGGATCACAAAAGGGGTGACCCCAAGTGTAAAGGTAAGGCACTTGGAGTACAGGCTGTCAGCCTGACCTACCCTTACCCCGTGGCTGAGGTGGAGGCCACTGTCCTCCCCTCCTCTACAGGAATCACATTTGGTGCTCCGGTAGAGATTTCCTTAGTGTCCCTTGGGGCCTGGGACCAGTACGCAGAAGTACTGGCAACTATCCCGCAGAACACCCGTAGGTTTTTGAGAAGTGTCCTCTTGAATGGCCAGCCTTCTACTGGTTTGAGAGACACTGGGGCAAGCATGACAGTGGTGGACAGGACCCTGCTCAAGCCAGAGGACTATGTAGGTGCTCCTCTGAGAACCACCAGGTTAGCTGGTGGGCCTCCCAAATTATCGCCTGTAGCCCTAGTCACACTCATGATTGGAGACAAGACAGCAAAGCTTCCTGTCCTGGTTCAGGACAATGTCCCTGCTAACATTCTGTTAGGAAATGATCTAGTAGAGTTGGGGTTGATCTCGGATGGTCTTCCCATGACTGCTGCTGCAGTCACTAGGTCACAGGTGACACCGGGTCTGGCTGTGAGTCAGGTACCCGAGCCAAAGGCGAGGCCTAAGGCAAGAAGAAGGAAGACCAAGAAGGCCACCTCTGTGGAGGGAACACCTTCTCTTCCTGCTGTTCCGACAGCACCCATTGGGATCCATGCTCCGGACGGGCTGGGTCCAGCGGAAAACCCAAACTCAACTCCTGTGGGAGAAGAGACAGAAGACTCTCCTGTGGGAGAGGTTCTCAACCCGGAGGATCATCCCGACCTTCAATGCTTGTTAGCTGAAGGGGGACCCTCCCGGGCAGACTTCTGTAAGGGACAGAGAGAGTGCCACTCTCTCGAGGGCCTGAGGAAACAGGCCCTGTCCCAGGCACAAGGTGAAGTGCCTAGGACATTCAAGATTTATTGGGAGGGTGAGCTCCTTGTTAGTGAGCCCACTAAGCCCGAACCTGGTGCCCGCAAGAGGTTGGTGGTACCCCAGGTTTACAGGCCCTTCCTACTGCAGTTGGCGCATGAGGTGCCCTTGGCTGGTCATCTTGGGACCAAGAAGACTAAGCAGAGGCTCTCTGCCCATTTCTACTGGCCACGGATGGGAGTAGAGGTGGAGTCCCACTGCAGGACCTGCCCAACTTGTCAGTTGTCTGGCAAGACTGGAGGCAGGGTCATTGCCCCACTGCAGCCATTACCAGTGGTTGGCACACCATTTGAGAGGGTGGGCATCGACATCGTCGGTCCCCTTGACTCTCCCACTTCAGGTGGACATCGGTTCATCCTGGTCTTGGTAGATCATGCCACCAGGTACCCTGAGGCAATACCCCTTCGGACTGTTACTGCCAAGGTGGTTGCCAGGGCTCTCCTGGGCATTTTCACCCGTGTTGGATTCCCCAAGGAGGTTGTCTCTGACCGAGGATCCAACTTCATGTCTAGTTACATGAAAACCATGTGGAAAGAGTGCGGGGTAACCTACAAGTTCTCCACCTCTTACCACCCCCAGACCAATGGTCTGGTTGAGAGATTTAACAAAACTCTCAAGGGCATGCTAGGTGCTTTGGAAGAGCCCCTAAGGAGGAAATGGGATCTCCTCCTGCCATGCCTGCTGTTTGCTTACAGAGAGGTACCTCAAGAGGGTGTTGGTTTCAGCCCCTTTGAGTTACTCTTTGGACATCCCGTGAGGGGGCCCCTCGCCTTGATCCGAGAAGGCTTGGAAGCCACCCCTCCAGGTCCCGCCAAGCAAGTGGGGGACTATGTGTTAGGCCTCAGGCGGAGGATGACACAAATGATGGGTCAGGCAACAGCAAATCTCAAGGCCAGCCAGGAATTGAATAAGTACTGGCATGACCTGAAAGCTTCGCAAGTGGATTGGACTCCGGGACAGGAAATCCTTGTGATGGAGCCTACCAAGCCTAGAGCTTTGGCAGACAAGTGGACTGGACCCTTCAGGATCATCTCCAAGATGGGCGAAGTCAATTATCTGGTGGACATGGGAGCCTCTGGGGTAGCCCCCCAGGTATTCCATGTCAACAGGCTCAAGCCTTTCCACAGGCGAGCAGAGGTCTCATGTCTCTTGCTAGCTTCAGGGCAAGAAGAGGATGAGAGTGAGCCCCTTCCTGATTTGCTGCATAGCAACCCTCAGGATGGCTCAGTGGAGGGAGTACAACTCTCTCCCGATTTGACAACAGAGCAGCAGAGGGCCTGCCGGGCTTTGCTCCAGCAGTATGCCCCTCTGTTTTCACTGACACCGGGCCTTACACCGTGGTGTAAGCACGAAATTGACACTGGTGACAGTGTGCCTGTCAAAAGCAGGAGCTATCGTATGTCAGATACCGTCAAAAACCACATCCAGGCTGAGGTCGCCAAGATGTTGGATCTGGGTGTTATTGAACCCTCCACCAGTCCCTGGTCCAGTCCAGTGGTCCTTGTCCCCAAGGCAAGTTCCCCGGCGGGTACCAAGGATTGGAGGTTCTGTGTGGACTACCGAGGAGTCCATGCCGTCACCAAAACTGACGCGCACCCATTGCCCAGGGCTGATGAGCTCGTGGACACTATAGGTGCTGCCAAATTTGTGAGCACCTTTGACCTTACCTCAGGCTATTGGCAAATAGCTCTGACGGACCATGCTAAGGAAAAGACGGCATTCTCCACACCTGAGGGACTCTACCAGTTTAGGGTCATGCCCTTTGGGTTGAAGAATGCCCCTGCCACCTTCCAGAGATTGGTCAACCATGCGCTCAGTGGGCTGGAAGCCTTTTGTGTGGCTTACTTAGACGACATTGCCGTCTACAGTTCCACCTGGGAAGAGCATTTGACACATCTGGATAAGGTGTTGCAGGCCTTGAAAAGGGCTAACCTCACTATCAAGGCCACCAAGTGCCAGATAGCTCAGGGGAAAGTTACCTATCTTGGTCATGAGGTAGGAGGGGGTCAAATCCAACCTCTCTCCAGTAAAGTACAGGACGTACAGAACTGGGAGACTCCCACTACTCAAACCCAGGTGAGAGCCTTTTTGGGCCTCACTGGGTACTATCGCAATTTCATGGCAGACTATGGAACCATAGCTGCACCCCTGACAGCTCTAACTTCACCCAAACAGCCTAGGAAGGTTAATTGGACTGAAGACTGTCAGAGGGCCTTTGATGGCTTGAAAGAAAGTCTGTGTAGGGCACCTGTGTTGAGTGCGCCTGACTACAGCCGACCCTTTATCGTCCAGACGGATGCCTGCGACACCGGAATTGGAGCTGTCTTGTCCCAGTTAGATGACAAAGGGAGAGAACATCCTATCATATTCATCAGTAGACAACTCAAGGGTAGAGAACTTAGGTGGGCTACTGTTGAAAAGGAATGTTTTAGTATAGTTTGGAGCCTTAGGCGTTTTAGGCCCTACCTTACGGGGTCCACCTTCAAGGTCCAAACAGATCATAAGCCCCTGAAGTGGCTTATGCAGATGAAGGGTGAGAATCCGAAATTGCTCAGGTGGTCGATTAGCCTACAAGGGCTAGACTTCACCATAGAGCACAGACCAGGGAAGAGTCACGATAATGCAGATGGCCTTTCCAGAAGGTATGTTGACCGTCTGGATGAGGGTGTCTATCCCGTGGGAGATTAGGCACCCTCCACCTCAGTCTGGGGGGGGCGACTGTGATGCCGGAAATGCATCTGAGGGACAGGGCCTCTGAATCCTTGTCCTTTTTCTGTTTTTACCGTGTGTTCTGTCATGTTTTCTGCCCAGGAGTCCATGAGGGACTCCTGGCAGTGCAGCTCTCTTTTGGTTTGGTGAACAGACCCATGGGATACCCTTATGGCACCCATGGGTAGGGGTACAACCCTGTGCCCCTAGTGTATGTTTTTGGGCACCTGTGGGTGGCCCACAGAGCAGGGTATGGGCTGGTGGCAGCTCCATGCTGAATTTGACAGGTGCTCTGGGTGTCCTCCATTTTGGGATACCCAGGCCCTGCCATTGGAATCAGTTGATTCCTGATAGGAAACAAGATGGCCCCTGTGGCCTCTTGCTTTCTATTGCCTGTTATCTTGTTTTTCCCCAAAGTCCTGGGAAGCCCTGACTCTGTCCCTTCCCCCTGACTGGCTGTTGGGTGGAAGTTCCATATATGGTGTTGTTGTGAAGGCCCAGCTAGACTGACTGGAGCCTTCCCAGTGACTGTATGTTGTGGGTACCTCCTGTGGGTGGGACCTGGGTGAATGGAGTGTGTGACCAATATACACTCCTTGTTGTGGTTGTCTGGTTTCTGGCATGAGAGACAAAGACTGAGACAGCCCTGCCCGAAACTGGCCTGAATGCAGTGTGTAGTGTTGAATGGCTGGGTACTTGTCCCAATCCACATTCCTTGTTGTGAGTGTCTGAAAGGGAGGAGTGTGGCCTGAATGCACTGTGTGCCTGATTGGCTGACTGACTGCATGAATGCCCTTCTGTGTGATTGGCTGCTGTGTGTGTGCCAGCAGTGTGGATGAGAGACAGAATAGTATATCTGGGGACCTCTCACCACTGGAAATTGTTCAGAAGCATTCAGAAGCTGAGTCTCCACTCAAGAGTAACTGGATTTGCTGATCCTCGACGTCCAACTGGAAGAAGAAGACTTGCTGTGGCATTTGCTTCGACAGAAACTGAAGGTTGTCGACATCGTCGAGGACTGACCCGAGAGAGGACCTGGCTAGGCGCCCTCTTCCCGTGCTCCGAGGGACCATCGAGCACCGCTGAATCTTCGCCGAAGCGCTCTGGAAGTCAGACCCTCGAAAGGCTGCCGACCCGAGACGGGACCGCCGAGGAGATCGAAGTGAAGCACCCGGACCTCGACGCTGTCGAAGTCCATTGCCGTCGACCAGGGTTCGCAGGTCTGTGTAACCGCTGGAGGCCCGTCGAAGTTGTGTTGCCCAGCCGTGGGAACCACTTGACGCCGTGCCGCCGACGACCGGAGCCGTCCGCTCCTTGCCTAAGAACATTTGACTCGAAGGACTCCCTCGTCCGCACCGTCGACCGCTTTTGCCCTGCCGGAGAAAGTCGAGGACGACCAACGCGCCGAGGAGAATCCGCCGGTGGGTTTCCCGCCACCTCACGATCCCAAAGACTCGAGCGACTCGACGCCCTTGCTGGGCTCCCGTCTCTACAATCTTTGCGGTCCAGAACTATTGTCATCGAGGTGCCCCGCACACCTCCGCCTTGCAGGACGCCGACGCCCCGACGCCGACGAGCACCGCTCGGACGAAGCTACCGCCTCTTCGACATCGTTCTACCTCGTTTGTCGACGGACGTTCGACGCCCCGTGCCTCCCGCTTGAAAGGGAAGGCATTCAAGAAGGGCCGTCGATTCCCCGTCGCCGAACCCCGAGGTCTTCGACGTTTCTCGACGCCTCTCGACGATCCGTGACTCCTGCTTAAAAGGGGGTCATTCAAGAAGGATCTGTCGACGCCTCTTCGAAGAACTCGACTCCACCAGGTACATTGGGGGGGTAAAAACATTGTAGGAGAGAATAAGACTGTTGAACAATATATGGACTGGGCTTGTGTCATATCCCTTTATTTTACAGGTTGCCCAGGTGGGGGGATCTCCACACAGAACTGTGTCCAGTAGCTAGGGCCAGTATTCTGCCTATTGTTTCAACCATCTTTTATCTCTCCTCTCTCTTGCTGGTTTCCTTCTTATTGATCTGTGTGCCATTTTTACAGTATTGTGAATGCACTTTAATGAGGTCTAATATTAGTGGTACCACTTTAGAATTGTAGATATTTATCATTATTGGTTTTCCTGAGCACAAAGTGCGTTGTTGTGATAAGTGTACATAACCCTTGAATATTAATTATATAAAGACTGTTTTCAGTAATACAGTGTGTGGACATTCCTTTGTGGGGGGCTTGGGGATACACTGTACTTAAGAACCAGCCTGCATCACCTCCTGAGAAGCTAGGCCTTGATTGCTCGTCCATCGCTACCGTATTAGAGAATCTTGGCTGGGGTCCTCTGTGCCTCTCCTCTACCATATAGAGAGCGGAAGTACAGACCCCCCCCACCGGTCTTGACACCCTGACATGAAAAGCAGAAGGCTGTGTGACTCGCGCTGCTGTTTAAGATGTGAACACGACCAGCGAGTTTCTAACAATTGAGGCACCTGGTGCTCACGCGTTTGAACTTTTCCATTCCACAGAAATACTTTATTTCAGTGTGGTCGTGTGTTTACATGTTTTTCGAAAGTGAGTGCTGGGAATTCCATTTAAAGCAAATTAAAGCAACATTAAACAGCGGGTTAAATTGAAAGTGAATTATAAGTGCAACCCATGTCTATTGAATACTGAGCAGAATGAAAACTTTACAAATAAGCAGAGCTGTTACAGAACCTTAAAGTCAAGTAAAATTCTGTATGCTGAATTCTAAATTTAATGGAACTTTAAATTCAAGTAAAATGACTGAATTCTAAAATGAATGAAACCTTAACCATTGTATTCTTGTATTCTGAATTCTAAAGTGAATGGAACTTTAGCATTGAACCAAAAAGAGGCATACTGAATATTAAATTGTGTGACTACACACAACCGAAATCTATTTTGAAAGTCAAATTAACTGGAACCCTGGAGTTTAGTCCAGCTCAGTCAAGATATTTACATACAAGCCAACAATAAGAGTGCAAGTGTGGCAAAGAACCCTAAAGGAGACAAATGATATGTTTGTAATACTGAAACAAAGTCTTGGGGAGGGAAACCCTGAGAGTTGGAATTTGTACCGATTTGAAGACACTCTCAAGCTTTTGTGTGTTTGGAACTGTTACTTGTAACTTGGGGAAGTGAACCCTGAGTATTGGTTAAAACTGGATCATCCTGAATTTAAGCAAGGTCATTTTCAGACTTTTGTTGGAACGGTTTTATACTTGGGGAAGGGAGCTGAAAGGAAGCTGCAAACTTGAAGAAGCTCGGAACTTTGTTGGACACGGTTTCTTTTGGTTGCTGACCTCCCTTCACATTGTATCGATTAGTTGTGGGGGCAAGTATAGGTTTGGACACAGATTTTAAGTTGAACTCTTGGACTCCGACTTTCCTTAGTTTCATTTAGGTAGAGAAATCACAGCTTTAGCAAGTAAGGCAATTAAGTTAATAAAGTATTTGCTTTTGAATTCTTAATCTGCTGTCTGTGTCTTCTTCATGATGCCTTCACACCATCAGGATACATCACCAATCAATGTCTCACTTTTCAAGCTACAAAACTTTTCTCTCGACTATTTTATTGTGCTGTCACGTTCTTTGGTCTTCCTTGTACACGTCCTGTGCCTCTGAAATCAATCTACCATTCTTCTATTCACTCACTCTGTCTTTCTTATCGGAACTCGATCTCTTCTTCTCTTGCCTCACTTGGCTGGCTGTCTTTTGTTACCAGCTTAAATTTAACTTTCTTTGCTTAGTCTTTAAATCCCTTTATGGACTTGCCCCTGACTATCTTGCATCTCCCCTTTCATTCTATAATCCTTCTCGTTCTCGCTGTTCTTCTGGTCTTTTTAGGCTGAATGTTCCCCGTCCTTGTGCTCAATCCTGCTTTCGTTCTTTTCAGCTCCTTGCTCCTCTTCATTGGAATATGCTCCCTCTGTCTCTCCGCTCCATTACTTACTCTTTGTTCCGTTCCTCCCTAAAAAACATGAAAGGATCTGCTCCAGTCCTCTGATAACGGCAGTATCTGAACACTGATTTGCACTGCTGATTTTATGTACTGTTGATTTTCCTATGTAAAGCGCTTTGGACAAAGGCACAATACAAATGCTCTTATGTAATGTTTCTGTTTACTGTCATTGCCTCCCCTGTATTACATTTCTGTTCAAAATTCCATTCTGTTCATGATGCAGTGCGACTATGGAAAAAGTATTTCAGCTAGTCAATCTATAGAGGATTTATTTACTGATGAGTACCATTGTGTTTGAGAACTAGATTTCTGCTCAATGACAATCTGTGTGGTGAAAAGAAGTGTGAAGAACTGTTAATTGATCATTACAAAAAGGTGTTACTTGTCTGAGCAAGTACTGACTTCTGCTCTTAGCAGATCATGTGTGTGAGGATTTGTATATCTGCACTGCGGGGCAGCATGGATCAAGAGTTTTATCATTTCCCAAGCCAACTGTTAATAGTGTACTTCGAGGGGGCAAAGTAAGTTGGAACGCTTCTTCAAAGTGTTTGATATCATAGACCGCTGTGTACTTCATCTTCTATTTTCTTTTCTATTGTGATCTGTTCTGCTTTTTTATTCTCCATTTTCCTTTTTACAGTCAAGCAGGTCTTTAAGGAAATGGAGTTCCTTGGCTGGTATACTACAGGTGGTCCACCAGACCAGTCTGACATTCATGTCCACAAGCAGGTGAGTTACTAAAGAAGTGTACAGCAGCATTGATTCCTTAATCAGTGCCCACATTGCCCGAGCATGCCTGTGATTTTCTACTTTAATTGTGAGTACTATGATCTCGAGGATATGTAGATTGTAGAGTAGTTTGTATCCAGATGTGACACCCTCTTTCTAAATGGTGTGGATGCATAAATATAAAACAGACATTCTGTGCCAATATCCACATGCACCGTAGTTTTATGGATTACCCACGTGGTACAGTATCTCCAAACTAGAGTGTCTGCAGTTCTTGCACTGAACTGACATTCCTAAAGCTGATCTGTAGGGATTAGCACTCTCCCAGCGAGTGGTCTGGTAAATGCATACAGTTCCTACTATGCCAGGAAGAAGCAGGTGCTGCCTATAGGAACCAGTGCCTGATTGACCACCGTTTTTGTCATATTGGCCACAATTACATAGCTCTCTGTTTCCATGCCTGCAGTGTTGAAATTCACTGGGACAGGGTATCCGCCCAGTTTCCCCCTACTCCATGCACTGGGTCAATTAATCTGTTTAAATGAGCTCAACCTCCCCTCCACACTTTTTTGTGGTAGCAGACACTCATTCTCTTGGATTCTGTGTTCAGCAAAATTAGATTTCAACCTTTTGGAGACTAAACAGAATCTTCCATGTCTAATTAATGTAGTGACCGTTCCTTTCAGCAATACGTAGATTTTCTTTTTTTTTTGTAACCTTGCTTCCTTCGTTTCATTGGTTCTTCTGTAGATCCACATGCTCTAGCTAAATATTTCCATGCCCCGGAAATGAATTGCAAATACCTTGTTTGAGGAGCCACCAGAGTGCGCACACAAAATGGCAGCATAACCGGTCGACGCCCCAACCCAACACAAAACTGAATGCCACATTGCCCAGCCATCAATAGACTGCATCGTAGAAGACAGAATGGGCTCTTCCCTCCTACTACTTACCTCTAAGAGCCCAGACCCCTGAATGGTGGTGGGGATAGTGAAGGAGGAGGCTGAATGGAGATATCGACATGCACCCTGCCAAGCTCCACTGGACCTCAAGCTCTGTGCTCACATTACCAGCAGAAAGGACCAGGAAGGAGTCTGCTCTGTACCATACCCCTAGCCCGATTTAAGGGTGAAATACCAGAAGCAAGAATAATTTTTAAACCTCCATTGGGACATTTTGAGAGAAACAAATAGTTTCCTCTTTTTTTGCCATTTCTTGTTAGAAAGGTCCTTCTTGAGATTTGCGCTGCGTGCCAAACCAGGTTTGGTCCCTTTTGTTAGTTTTCTCTGCAGACTTCACTGATGAAGCCCGCCTCTGGCTCCAGCATGTCTGGCAGGGCAGGAAGCAAGGGAGGTGCCTGAAACTCTGTGCTTAATCTCCTTGGTTACAGGAATGCACCCAAAGGTGATTGGCCGGCTGGCTGTCCTTGAAGGACAGCCACCCTGCTGTGAGTGACAGCTAGGCTTCGAATGAATGGGAGAGACTTGCATAAAAGGCACAGTCTTTTGCAAGAAAGGCGGAGTCAACCATTGGACGAAGGAATCTGAAGAAGAACTTGGAAGAGACGCTTGCTACAACTCCTGGACTGTTGGTTTGCCCGGTGAAGCCGTTCTGCATTGCTGAAGTTCCGAATTCGCCTCGACTAGAGGAGCCCTGCAAAGGACGACTTCTCCCCTTGGGTTGGTGGGACCAATCAACCCCAAAGTGAAATCGTCTGGACATCCTCTGGGAGATGGCTGTACTTCCATTGCTGCTACAGGAACCGATTGCCAGGGAGAGGAACACCAGATCGAGTGCATTGCATTTAAGTCTGACCCGACCTCCAGAAAGACTCTCCGGACTCCCATGAAGCAGGACTTACCAAGCCTGAGCCACCTCAACAGAGTGCCGGACCCCAGATGTGAGGAAAGTCAATTAGGGTATCTGAGAACCACGGTGGTGCTGTTTGCGAGAGCTGTGAGGAGCTGAAACCGCTCAGTACAGCTGATCTGAAGTTTGCACATTGCTGCAGCTAACCTTCCATTTCTAGTGCAGGAGTCCCCAGACGTACTCCCCCCCCCCCCCCCCCCTCCCCCCCCCTCCCCCCCCCCTTAGCCCCACGACTGAGGCCCAGGAACACAGCATCTGCAGACCTACACAGGAACGGAAGCCAGCTGGATCCAGTTTTCTTCAAACCGGTACTGTAAAACTAAGGGGACTTACCTCTTGGAGACTTGTCTTGGTTGCTCTTGCAGAGATGCTTGCATCTTTGCCCCTCACAAGCCTTATAGCTTGTGGCCCTACAGTGATTTAATTTTCTATAAAGATTTCGAAAACATTGTGCAATACTTTTTACCTACTTACAAGAAGTGCTTCAGCTCACCTAGACATTTTCTCAACTAACATTGACTGTCCTAGCTCCCTCAAAGACTCTTCTTGTCTCTGACTTTGTACTATTCCTTTCCCCCAGGAAAGGGTTAATTTACTTTGCAGTAGATGGGTTGCAAAGTACTTACCTGCTTTAGAATATTTGTTAACCAATGTTTTCTCCTTCTAAAACCTTCACCTTTCACATTCCACTCAGTATTGCTTTAAATGTGCCAGTGATAAATCAATGTCCACAGTGTCCTAGTTATTTAAGTCACCTGAGGGTGTAGGAAGTGTCTGTGTGCCATCCCCACTGGATATCAACTGATTTAGTGAAACTGAGTGTATTTATTTGAAGTATATTTTGTATTAATGATCCCTTCTAAAGAAGGCTTATTCAACTGACTGTTAAATTAATAATTGTTTAATCAAGAAAACCTTGTGTGTAAGTGTTTATTTGAATAACTGTCATTGTGAAACACTGTTACAGCCTTACAGCTCACATTGACCCTTACTGCTCACATTGAACCCTCTTGAGATAAGCCTGGCTGCCCAGTCACTCTACCAAGTGTAGTACATGCTTATACCAACGGTCTGGTTAACTATTGCCAAGAGGACAAGACTGTGCAGTCTCCCACAGGATACTGCATACAATCTTGCCTAACACTGGTGGCAGGTGGCGAGGATCTATTATAGAGTTGTTACA
The DNA here is from genome assembly GCF_040938575.1 of Ambystoma mexicanum. Classification (NCBI taxonomy): domain Eukaryota; kingdom Metazoa; phylum Chordata; class Amphibia; order Caudata; family Ambystomatidae; genus Ambystoma; species Ambystoma mexicanum. Next base: position 226,934,007 of record NC_090921.1, on the reverse strand, counting down.
TTGAGTATTTGCTTTACTTTTGTTCAATTAAAAACCTTCAGAAGGCTAAGCTCCACTAGAACAGCAATTCTAACATGCCTAATATGGATAACTTCAGTCTAGAAGCCCTGATCATTTTGACAGTAGAACAATTGAAAGAAATATGTAAGATCAGGAATCTCCCTGTTAAAGGGAAGAAAAATGATTTGATTGCAAGGTTGTTGAATCACCAAAGTGCCTGTCACACCTACTAACAAAGGGAATGTAGAAATTGATAATTAGGATGAGAATTCAGAGTCGAACAATGTCTTAGAAGAGTTGGAGGAGGGAGAGGAGTCCCAGGATAGGAACCCCTCTTTACCTCAACAGGCCCCTTTGCCTCAACCTATGTCCACTGGGACTCCACAAGGTCCATCACTGAGTCCAGAATGTGTCCCTTGACAAAATGAACTTGAATTGGAATTTAAAAGGTTGCAAGCTCAAGCCAAACGTCAAACTCGGGGAATTGGAAATGCAACATGCTCTTCAAATGAAAAGATTGTCTCTTGAAACTGTTTTCCTCCCAGAGTCATCTAGGTCTTCCAGTCCCAAGAGGCCTCGCCTGCCTAAAGAAGCAGTGAGTATGTATGATGTGAAACTTGATATTTTGTATTGGTTGGGTGCCTTTTGTATTGGTTCGGTTCTTTTGAATACAATCATGGGATTCAGGGCTTCACAGGGAATCAGTTGATTCCTTGGCTTTTGTCTAGGCTTCCACATGTTGCAACTGATGCTGTAATGGAGGTTGGTGAACAGGTGAAGACAGGAGTATGAGAATTTGACGCTGGCTTCGATAGCCAGATTTGAGAGAACTCCTTCCCAGTACCTTAAGAGGTTTAGGACTCTCAAAAAGACTGATGGTATCCCCTGAGCTACCTGGGTGTGTGAATGTTTGAACAATTTAGATGGTTGGATTAAGGATTACAGAGTGAACTCCTTTTGAATGAATGAGAAATCTATTTTTGTTAGAATCTATTTTTGATGCCTGCTCGCCTGAGCTGAGACAGCACTTGGCTGACTCAAAAGAGATTGTTCCCAAAAAGTTAGCAAAAATTGCTGACTTGTGGGTTGCCAACAGGGCTACTCACAAGGATTCTGTGGCCGCTCACAAAGAATGGTGAAGGGAAGCAGTACAAGAAAGATGGAAAAGAGAATTCAAATTCCAACCACCCAAAAGAGGGCCAAAAACAGAAAGGGTGAACACCATGGAAAACCAGGTCAGTCTAGTGAAACCTCTGGTGCTAAACCAGAGGGAGGTCGGCATAAACCCCATTCAAGAAAACATTTGATAAATGTTATGCTTGTGGGTCAACTGACCATGGGAAAGGGGATCTCAGATGCAAGGGTAATCTTTCAGGGGTCCACAATGCTTCCTTAGCCTTCATCCCTGAGGTTGAAGTTCATATGGCAATTGGTAACTTTCAAGTATTAGCTGAGGACCCCATTGGAGTCTCAGCCAGTATTTCTTTAGTATCCTTGGGGCTGTGGGAACAGCATAATGTAGATGTGTATAACTCTATTCCAGATAATACCAAAGAATATTACCAGGACAGTGTACTTGTGAATGGACAGGAGACCCCTGCCATTGGACACCGGTGCCAGCCTTACTGTAGTGATGAAACTTTTTTCAAGCAAGCCAGAGGATGTTGCTAAGGCACCCAAGGCTCCCACTAAGATTGCTGGCGGCCCACTCCAGATGATTCCTAGACCACGAGCTCTCATCTAGTGCAACAATATGACAGTGAGGATTCCTGTCAGTGTACAAAGTGAGGTGCCTGGGAGAGTCCTGTTGGGGAATGACTTAAAAACTCGGTTGTATCGAGCACCGCTAGGCCTCCCGGTAAAAGGAAGCATGAGCAGATGAGATTGTCCAGAGAGGCAACCTTGGGTGATTCTCAAGAGGTTACAGAGGAACCTATAACTTCCAGTCCACAGCAAGGACACCCTTCAACTTCTAGGACAAAGGAGACAAAAGAGAAACCCAAGGTCTCAGGAAAGAAGAAAGGTGTCAACCATGTTAAAAGGACAAGGTCATCCCCGAGAGGACAGTCCAAGGTCACACCTGTGACCCCTCTACCAGCTGAGGCTCAGTGCGAGGAACAACCAGAGAATTGTGAATCAGCTACTGGTAAAACAGAGCTGGAAGAAGCCCTTCCCTGTGTTGGAGGTCAGGATCCTAAAGGCCATCCTGAGCTGCAGACTTTTCTTGCAGAAAGCGGACCCGAAAGGGCAGACTTCAGCAGAGGTCAAAGTGTCCTACTCTTGAAGGACTTCGCAAACCGGAAGCTTCCCAGCTTTACAGTGAGCCTATTGAGTCTACCCCAGGGGACTACAGAAGACTTGTAGTGCCTCATGAGGTGAGACCTCAGTTTCTACAGTTAGCCCGTTAGATTCCTTTAGCTGGTTACTTAGGTTTTAAGAAAGGATTTCTCTGTATTTCTACTGGCCCAAGATTAGGTCTGTTGTAGATAAATTCTGTAGAAGCTTTCACACTTGTCATACCTCTGGCAAGAGTGGAGCCAAGAACTAGGCAAACTTGGTGCCCCTCCCAGTGGTGGGAGTTCCTTTTGAGAGAGTAGGGATTGACATTGTTGGTCCCCTAGACCCTCCTACATCTTCAGGCAACCGTTTTATATTGGTTGTAGTAGACCACTGTTAGTGGCAGGCAGTGGCTAAGGCCCTCCTTGGTATTTTCAGATGGGTAGGTTTACCTAAGGAGGTTCACAGACAGGGGGACTCATTTTATGACTCACTACATGCAAGCCATGTTGTAAAACTGTGGTGTAACCTACAAGTTCTCAAGAGCCTACCATCTGCAAACAAATGGGTTGGTGGAGAGGTTCAATCGAACTATGAAGAGCATGATGGGTGCTTTAGAAGAAAGTGGGACCTTCTACTGCCATGCCTTCTCTTTGCATATAGAGAAGCGCTTCAGCAAGGGATTGGTTTCAGCCCATTTGAGCTCGACTATGGTCACCCGGTTAGCGATCCATTGGCCCTAATCAAGGAAGGGTTGGAGAGTGCTCCCTCCCTCAAGCCAGTGAGAGTCAGTGACTATGTGTTAGGTCTCCGAAGAGAATGACACAAATGCTGACAGAAGCTTCTGATAACTTGAAAGCAGGTCAGGCTCTGGTTAAACATAGGCATAGCCAGCAGGCCAACATGGTTGAGTTTACTCAAGACCAGCTATTTCTAGTTATGGTACCTACAAGGCAGAGGGCATTGTGGTAGTGCTTGAGGAGTGCTGTTCGGCTGAGGGACGCTGCTTATTTCTCGACGGTATCCTAGTTTACCATAGTGTGCTACTTTCCACGGATTACTTTGGATTTGCTGGATTGGTAAACTCACCATTTCATATCAAACGTTTAGCATTTGGAGCCATTCAATCGGGTGTTTGACATTTTTTTCTCTTGTATCGTAGGTCTGCCAAGACCCGCCTTTGTTTCCCATTAAGCACTACATAGCCACATGCGCAATGCGCGCGCACATTGTGGGAGTGCTTCAGGAGGGCTGTTCGGCTGTTCAGTTGAACAGCTGACAGCCCCTGGTTTCCCTCCACTGCTTGGCAGACAGTTCCTACTTATGTGCAGTAAGACTTTCCTGGCTAAATAACTGTGTAATGAACTTTTACACCCTGAAAACTGGAATGCCAGCAATAATAACTGCTGCACACAGCGAAGCTTGTGCTCGCGTGTCAACCGCGGCAGGCCCCCTATCTATGTGAGGTAGTGCGTGCTCCTGTGCAGGCACACTACCTCCTAAGAAATTATAGCGGTCGAAATCTTTAGTTATGAACATTAGGACCTACTATGCACCAACTTCTGACGCCAAGGATCATGCTGACGAGGAGCCTGAGGCTCTGATTACAAATTGCGTGCAGCAAGTCAGCTTAGCGGCTTGTTCAGCAACGATTACAGATGCATAGATCACCACTGCACCCCCAGCCTACATCCTCCCCCCCCCCTCTAAAATCGCCATGCTTATTTTAAATGTTCTAATTTATCTGCAAGTTAGTATTTGCTAACACTTAACTTAGTAGGGCACATAGTTAACCAGCCTCGCCTCACCAGTGAAGTCTTTCTACTTTCTTTCTACTTTGTCTTTGTTTATGCATACTATTACTTGAATACATGTTTTATTGCATTCTTACCTGTAAATGTAACATGCAATAAACGGCTGCAAACGCCAAAACTATTGGCTTTGCCAATGCTTGTTTGCACAATGCTACTGCATAGGTTGACCGTGTCCGATTTTAGTTTATTATTTGATAATGCGCTCCCTACCCTTGGGTAGCCGGGCGCAACGGTAACAAGAATACTTGAGCTTGGTTACATACAGTGGCACATACATTGAATACATTACAAGTTATTACAATGATTACAGTATTTACAGTAGAGATAAGAAATGTGGGTACTTCACAACACACAGGTAGTGGTGTGAAAACATAGTGGATCCATACCATAATACAGGGCCTAATGCATGGGACAGTTTAGTGGGCGTCCTTTGTCCAGAGCCAGTTTTTAACGTTGCATCTGAATCTGGAATAGGGTTGATTGGCTCTCAATGCAGTAGGGAGAGCATTCCAGGCACGGGCAGCTCTAACAGGGAAGCTTGCTCCACCTGCTTTTGTTAGTCTGAATCTGGGGATTTCTAGTGCAAGATGGTTGGACGCTCTAGTATGGTGACTTGAGGATTTTCTAGTCAGTCTGGCCGAGATATATGGGGGTGCAGTGTTGTTCAGTCCTTTGTGGGTGAGAGATGGCGTCTTGAGGAGGATTCTATCACTAATTTTTAGCCAGTGATGGTCTTTCCTGATATTAGATATATGCACTCTACGGGGTATGTCCAAGGCTGCCCTAAGAGCATTATTCTGCAGTATTTGCAATTTGTTTGACAGTTTTATTGGCACCTGCATATAGGGCATTACAGTAGTCTAGCTTGGACACTACTAAAGCGTTGGCTAGAGTGATAGAGTTGGTTTTGGAGAGATGTGATCTACAGGCCCTGATTAATTTGCAGGTGTAAGCTGTAGATGAAGCCAAGGAGTTTCTTAAGAGATAAAGTGAAGTCAAAGTAAAAACCTAATGTTTTTACCTCGGTTACCACCTTGATTATGTTGCCATCAATATTAAAGGCAGTATAGCTGGGGCTGAGTTTTTGAGGTTAGAGTCGGAACCCAGGATGAGTATCTCTGTCGTCATTCAGTTAGAGGCCGTGAGAGGCCATTCATGCCTGAATGAGGAGGTAAATCTTGTTTACTAGCGCAGTGTCTTCGACAAAGTTGCCAGATAGTGGTATGAGGATCTGCGTGTCATCCGCGTAGTTAATATAGGTTACCCCCAATCTGTCAAGTTTGTCGAAGAGTGGCTTAGTGAAGATATTGTACATTGTAGGGGAGACACATGAACCTTGTGGACACCACAGGTGATTTGTAGTGGGTCCGCTGAAGCTACAGGGGAGAACACTCATCGTACGGTTGGCTAGGAAGAATTGTGCCCAGGCTATAGCTTCGCTTGAGAAATGGGCGGCAGATGCTAGATGCTTGCATAACACTGCATGGTCCACTAGGGTGAAGGCCGCCAATAAGTCAAGGAGGAGGAGCATAGCTGTATTACCTTTTATCCTTCAACTCATCGATTTGTGTCTTGAGGTCAATTAGGGCAGTTTCAGTACCGTGTTGTGGTCTGAACCCAGATTGGCATGATCGTAGTAGTTGGTTTTTCTCCAGGTAGTTTTGGCTCTAGAGGTAGGCTACTCTAGCAATAATTTTCAGGAGGAATGGGACCGTAGTAATGGGCCTATAATTAGTGGGGATAGCTGGGTCAAGGGTCTGTTTTTTGAGGAGAGGCAGTACCCAGGATTCTTTGAGGTTGGTAGGTACCGTGCTAGTTCTAAAGGAGGCGTTAATTAGCTTAGCGATGAAGGTTGCTAAGTCTCTAGCGGCATCCTTGATAACTTGTGCCGGGCAACTGTCACTTTGGCAATTTGATAGTTTCAGAGAGGATATTACCTTTTCAGTTTCCAAAATGGAAATGTTAGTAAACCTGAAAGGTTTGCAGTTGTTTAGTGTATCTGAACTAGGTGTATCTGTTGGGGTGGTGGTATGTGTTCCTGTGGAACTCAAGGACGCTTTTTTCTTAGCGATTTTAGTTTGTAGGGTGGTTATTTTATTTGCTAGAGCATTTTGGATGTTCGTACACCATTGTTTGTCTTTAGGGATGTTGTCTATAGGAGCAATCGGGCAGGACGGAGAAGAGTTCTTTGGAATTCGAGTTAGCTTTACTAATTCTCTCATTGAATGTGTCTTTTTGGGTTTGGATTATTTCCTTCTTGTATTTATTTGCAAAATTGCTGAGTAGAGTTTTATTCTCAGCTGAAGGTGTATGCCTCCAGATAGCTTGGAGTTTACGTTTTTGGGTTCGTAGTTCTTTAAGATGGGGGGTAAACCATGTGTTGAGGTGCGATTCTTGTTTGCTTTTGCGTAGTTTGATGGGGGCAATCGTATCCAAGGCATTGGACATGGTTTTATTGAATGTCTCAACTAGCGTATTTGGGTCAGAGTTGAAGGCACTAGTGTTAAGAGCTGGTAGGAGGAATGGGAGTAGTTTTCAGGTTGGCTGGGGTGGTGCTAATAAGCGAGTAGCTGATTTTGGCCGTTCTATATTAGATGAGAAACCGATGAGATGGTGGTCGGTCCAGGTTTGGGGTGTGATGTTGGAGATGGTAGTGGTGCAATTGCGGTTGGCTGTCCAGTCTAATGTGCGTCCTTTTATATGTGTAGGGGCTAAGACTTTTTGGGAGAGGCCATGATCGACTAGAATAGATTGGATAGGCTGAGCCTGTTTGTCCTCAACATCGTTTAATCCCAGGTTGAAATCACCTAGTAGTAGGAGCTGGGTGGAGTCTTTGATGTTGTTAGTGAGGAGGCTAGATAGGTCTTCCTCAAAGTTACCTAGAGGGCCTGGGGGTCTATACACAAGAAGAATGGTTAGTGTACTATTGTTGGAGATGGGTACTTTAGCTGAGAGTAGCTCGCAAGAGTTGCTTATAATACTCTTGCCATTCCCACCCTCTTTTGCTCTCTCCCAATTGTAGTGCTTTATACATGCCTACAGATGCCGCAGGTACTCTGGGACACCGTGGATGACCCTCACCCATTAGCACAAGTACACTCCGTAATCCCTACATCTGTTTCAGATATAACCATATTCCTAGACCACACGTTTGAGTGTGGAGGGGGCTGAGTGTGCTACTGCCACCAATAATTTCTGAAAGAAATGTACCCATCGGTGCAATTTCACACATTTAATCGGTAAAAACCCGATGAAATATAAGCTGCAGCATCTCGCAATGTAGCTTTGGTAAAAATAGTGACAAATGGAGAAATGCAAAAAATGTGTTCTAGTAACACTGATAAAAAAGAGAAATTCACTTTGGTTCAGACTTCAGAGGTTCATTGGAAAACATGCTCAAATCGTGCCATTTGAAGCACACTAGACAATTTTAAGGCACACTTGATAGTGATATTGGTATACCTTGGAACGATTTAAATAATGCTCAGTAGGAGTTTTGAGGTTCTCTGAGGAACGTTTGGTAAGAATTGGTGTGAAACGGTTCGTTTTCCAGCACTGTAGTGTCACAAGTACTGCTGAAGACTTGAGGGGATGCGAAAAACGGCATGGAGGTTCTACACAAGGACATTTAGTTTTGCCCAGTGGACAGTGCCTTAGCGCCACCTATAAGCCTAAAATATTGCATTGGAATACAGACGAGAGATGGGATGTAAGGAGGGGCACACATTTTGGCGGCGTTTGGTTTTTGGCCTATGGCTGCTCTCACCTACTACCTCCCTCGAACACATGCTGCTGTGATCTCTTTAGACGAACTATATCACATAGCAACATCAAACATTTTGTTATAATGGAGCCTGTCAGTGTTCTTTATAACAGTCTTCTGTGAGGTAATGGCTTAATTGCAGCTGTAAATCAACTTCGTGTAATAAACATTTACTAAATGTGCCTGCAGCCATTTGATTTATAACGTCTTTGTTCTTTCAGTTTCTTGTGCTGGAGTCCTATTTAGAAAAAAAGCATTGGCAAAGCCAGCGATTTTGGCACGGCGTAGGCATTTTTACCAGGAAAATGCCTACGTCGTGTCTACACAAGCCAACACGTTTAGCTTTGCCAATACTTAATAAAAAGGGAGGCCGTGCAATGCCTCATTCTATGCCTGCTTTACCCCAGCCTCTGAGCTGAGGACTTACTCAAACTTGCAGGTATGATTAGTTTAATGTTACGAAACACTTATTGTCCCTGCTACCGTTCAAACCTTTGATCTCCGATGTCTGCAGCATTTGTTGCTGGCTTTTCTTCTGCACTGCGAGTGGGACATGGCATTCGATTTTGTTGCGCGCTTCGCTTGGTGCAACACTACCACCAAGTGCCTTCTTAGAGAAGTGGAGCTGTGCAACCTCTAGCGACGAGGAAACCAATTATATTTGCAGATCCATAAAAATCTACTCTACTGGCAGTGTCAGAATTTCCGCTTCAGAACATAATCGTTTGCCTTCTTGTTTGTCTAGTATGTGAGTTCTCTGGTCCCCACTTCTGAACGGGAGCAACTGGTTAGCGGACGCCAACGTGGACAAAGGTTCATTTTATCCCACATCAGAGCACATTACATTAGTGGTTTGAACTTGGAAGGTTCTTGAGGGTCAAGTATCTGATCAATTAATGAAGCAGGAACCACCAGCTCAAACGGCACTGTAAAGGAGAACCTCACTCTCCGATTTAAGGCACAACTCGCTGCTGCTCAGCAAAGCAGAGACTCGGGGAAACGGGCACAGATGAGTTTCTTCAGGTCCTGTATCTGTGGGGAAAGCAGGCACTGGGGGCAGTCTGCAGTGCCCTCAATTCTGTTGTAGGAGTTTTTATAGTTGCCCCGTAGAGTTACATTTTGCCCACCAGTGCTTAGCTGGCATTGTGCAGTCGTCCACGCTGGAATTTTTCCCAGTGCCTGTTCGCCGGCAGCAGCCAAGGGACCACGTAAAAGATTACATTTGCGCACATGCGCCTTATGTTGGTGCCTATTTTGATCTGCTTGATGAAATGTGCTTTAGGGAAATGAGCTTATAAATGGCAGAATATACTCAAGGCTCTGTCGGATGCCACGTGTACTAAATTAGGGTCCTCCGTAGGAATCGCATTCTTGGGTGAAAAGTAGAATCCCAAAATCTAAAACGGTAGCCCCCTCGAATAAAGGTAAGATGGGACAATCATTGTTCCGTCCTCTCTTCCTAGCAGGCAACTCCAGCATTCTAAACCAACCATTTAAATATATACTAGGTACAGAACTATTGAAAGAGTAATAGGAGACCCATGTTTGAAAATTTGTATTTATTTATTGGATATTTTGTAAGGCACCTATTCAACAAATGGTGGTTCAAGGCACCACTAGACAACAATGGGGGGCGGGGACAAGGGCGAAAAATAACTGTCCTACCAGGCCTTGTGACATTCCGATCGTGAAAGTGCAGTAACAAGTGGGGGGTGGAGGGGGTGCCGGTAGGAAGAAATGCGAAGTGCTAGGGTGGGAGGGGAAGTAAATGGTACAAAGGAGAGTGTGCAGGTGGGAGGGGGGGGGCACAAGGGTCATGCGAGTGCCAAGAGGAGGCCAACTGCCATGGATTGCATTGGGTGAAGGGGGTGAGGTTCCACATGCTAAGTGCGGGCTGAGGGGAGGATGGGGCCCTTTAGGACTTGGAAAGAACCAGGCTGCCAGTCACTGCGGCAGACGGGGGGGGGGGGGGGGTAAGGGGGTGTTGTCAGAGGAGAGGCAAGGAAGAAGAGATAAGGAGGGTCTTGAGGAGCTTCCGGAACTTAAGATCAGGCTCAAGGCTAAAGAGCGGCAGGGAGACCATTCCAGAGGAAGGCTGCTGCGGAGGAGAGGGATCTGCCTCCACTTTCTGCTTAGAGAAGAGTTCGATCAGCAGAGAGTTGGAGCTAGAAGACTGAAGGGATCTAGCAGGGAGGTATTTAGGGAGCGAGTTGTGAAAGCCTTGTGGATGATGCAGTGTGCCTTGAACTTGATCCTTGCATCACCCGGGAGCCAGTGGAGAGATTTTAGGGCAGGAGAGATATGGTCCCTGGGTTTGAGGCCAAGGATAAGTCTGGCATTCCTATTCTGGATTAGTTTAAGGGGGCGAAGGGAGGAGGTAGGAAGATTGAGGAAGAGGCTGTTGCTTTAGTCCAGCCTAGAGAGGACTGTTAGGCAAAGTTTGAATGCAGTGCCCTCTGGGAACACAGCAAGCAACTATGACTACAGGTATAGGCAACTCAACCTTTGGTATAAGCTTGTACTACAGTTTTGGTAGCGTGTTGAGCAGCCAGCTTATCTCAAGAGGGGAAATGTGAGCAGTAGTGGAGTTATACAAAGATTCACAGTTACAGGTATTCAAATAAACTTACACTCAAGGTTTCTTGCATAAACAATTATTAATTTATCAGTCAGTTATAAAGCCTTCTTTAGAAGGGAGCAATGTAGTAGTAACACACAAATACACTTCAATACTGTACACTCTGAGTTTCTGAATCAGACGAGACCCTTTTGGGATGGCTCACAGACACAACCTACACCCACAGGTGACTTCAATAACAAGGGTGCTGGGGACATTAATATCTTACTGATGGTATTCAGAACACTCCTAATAACCTTTGCCTTTGACCCACTTTTATAACGCAAGAGATCACCAATTTTCGTAAGCAGGGCAAATACTTTCAGATCCTCTTAGTCATACAATTCAATAGGCTGAGCCAAAGTCAAAAGTCTTGTATAGGATGAAGCACTTCAGGTAAGTAAATGGAAAAGTCTTTGCACAAGTTCTTAGGAGTTTTTGGTTAAAAAGAAGGATCAAAGGTAGGGCCACAAGCTGATTAGACTTGTGAGTTGTGGAAGTTACAAGCACTTCTACAGTAAGAGGTAAGTTCTCTTAGACTTGTTTTACAGTACCTGAGCAAAGAAGAAAAGATGCAGCTGATGACTTCTGTTCCTGTGCAGCTTTGCAGATCTCACTGTTCCTGGGCCTCCGCCGTGGGGACAAGAGGGAGGACGTTGGGACTCCTTCAATGCACTGGGATTGTCAAAACTGGCAACCGGCAAACTTAACTTGCAGTGGCTGTTTCGCGTTTCAGCTCCTTGCGACCACTGCAAATAGCAACAACACAGTTCCTGGCTGTTTAGATGGGCTTTCCTTGCTTCTGGGGTCCCACCCTCTGTTGAGGGGGCTCAGGCTCGGTCAGTCCTGCTTCTTGGGAGTCCGGAGAATCTTCCAAAAGCTCTAGGCCAGCTTAAAAGCAATGAACACAATCTGGTGTTCCACTCCCTGGCTCTACGGTTTCCAGCAGTAACTGTGGAAATTCGACCAGCTCCGAGATGGATGTCAGGTGGGTGGAGTTGATGGTCCCACCAACTCAAAGGGAGAAGTCGTCCTTGCAGGGGCTTCTCTGTCGATGTAAACTTGGTAAGTTGGCACTGCAGCAGGTCTTCACCGGGCAAACCAACGGTCCAGGATTTGCAGCAGGCGTCCTCTTCAAGCTCTTCTTTGTCCAGTGGTCGACTCTGCCTTCCAAGCCAAAAGACTTGCCTTTTATTCAGTTTTCTCCCATTCATTCCAGCCTAGCTGTCACTCGCCCAGCAGGGTGGTTGTCCTTGCCGGACAGTCAGCCAGCCAATCACCACAGTGCATTCAGGTCTCCTAGGAGACTAAGCACAGGGAGGTTCGGGCGCCACCCTCACTTCTGCCTACCCCAGACACTCTGGAGCCAGAGGTGGGTTTCATTAAGAAACCCTGTCAAAGGCGAAATGAACAGAGATCCAACCTGGTTTGGCGCGCAGAGAAAATCTCTAGTAGGACCTTTCCACGAAGACATTGCCACGGTAGTTAAAATCAAAAACCACTGCCACCAGCCATTCAGTGAGGAAAGGATAACCTAAAACATGTTACATAAGAAGCTAGACAAAGGGGATACTAAGTAACCCCTCCAGCACTCTATGGTAAGATAGTGTCTGTGCTGGGTCTAGAAAGTTGCAATGCTAAGTAAAGTCAATTTCACTTTACTGCTCTGGGGAACAGTAGTATATCCCAGAGGAGGTAATTAAACCTTGGGAAATCTGGAAGACTTCCCTGTGCCACTGCACTGAATGTGCCTTGTGACACAATTGTAAAAGATGATGCCTATGGAGTTTGTTGGGCTCCATAACCAAAAGAAAGTGTCTAGAAAATCACATTGAAATACATGCGAGTGGGGGGAAAAAAGGGTCACACTATCCAGGTTAAAAAATCAAGTCCTCAAAATCCAGCAAAGTTGCTGGGGGGTCTCTAAGGTGGAGGGCATTGGGCTGTACATTAAAGCCTAGAGATTTGCCAATCTGATTGGTTCTGCTCTAGCCCAAAACCAATAAAATATGTATTGTGATGAATCGTTGGATGCCATCCCGTCTCCCCTCAGGGGAGACCTTTCCCATGGGTCCAGGGCAGTGTGGCCACAGTCCAATAGTCCCCATGGGGTTGTGTGCAGAGGCTAGATCACATAGGGGGAGGAGGTTGGGAACACAGTCTTCCCCCATCTCACAACTTCCCTAATTCCCAAAGCCTATCCTTTCCTCCACTCTACCAGACTGTACTAACATGTACTTATGTAAGGTAAACCATCAGTATACCTTTAAAAGTATCAGGACACAAAAGAACAAAACTTGCCTATCACACTTCCACAATATAGGTACTGTGAAGAGGATGACTGGTAAACATGAAGTTCACTCCAGAGAACTGGAGTGAACTATATAGTCTTTCTCAGGATCTGATTGAGCAGATCCGATACAAAATCAGGGGGAAGCTGAACCAGGGAGAACCATCCTCGCCGGAGGCACCGCGAGAGATGCCTGTCTGGCGGAGGGAGCAAATCGGAATGGGATGCCGTGAACGGAGGAGAAAGAGAACCTGGCCGTCATCCAAGACTAAAGGACTGCATGGGCTGCTGCTGAACTGAACCTCTGGGCCTTCCGAAGTCTTGGGAAGTGTCTAAAAGAGAAACTGCATTCCTGCGAAGGAATAGCAATCTGCAGCACCACCGCAGCCAAATTGAAGTACCCGAACGGCTACCGGTGCCTCGTGGAGGAGCACAGCTGATCGTGAGACGCCAGCATTGACGCGATCCACATAAACGGTATGCAGGCGAACCGAGAGGAGCTGGCGGTCTGAGGGTGACGGGGAACAAATACAGAGAATGGGATAAGAGGTTCTTGAACCCTAAAATACAAACGGAGCTAAAAGAAACGATGTAAGCTTGGCAGACGAGTAAACCAAGCAATTGTAGGACGGAACTGCGAGTTGGGGTCCCTCACCCATATGAAAGCCTGATAATTAGGAAAGGCTTAATCATTTACAGCGCTTCATAGTTGCAGCACCGGGTAGAAAAGAAACCCAGATTAACTGGACTGGAAAAAAAGGAATTTAAGAAAGCAGGGGTATTGGACCCAGAAGAATAAAAAGGTGATCCTCAAATGCAGAAGTGTATGATCCCATTGGTAGTGTCCGACAGGCGAGTGAATCAGACCCACCCTCTGTGAGAGTCAGAAGAGTGGGACACACGAAAGTAAAGAAGATTGTTTTGCATCATTGTGAAAGCCTGAGAAGGCCAGTGAAAGGGAGAGGTTTCCCCTGGCATAGAGAACATTCTGGCATCACTAGGAGAAGGGAAGCCCCCCGCCCCCCAACCTCCTCCCCCTGGTACATTGTGGCACTTGGATAGTGCATTTGTTCTTTATTAGCAATCAAAGACATTGGGAACTTTGTTTGTGAAGAACGTTTTACCACCAACTAGAAGACCACACCATTGCACCTCAGTTTAAGTTAGTGTTGGGGTCAGAAATGGTTTTATTTAGGAGGCAACAGTTGACTGAATTTCCTTGACATCCTGACATTCTCATAAACCCTTTTAGCTTTAAGGTCAGTGAGGCAGTTTCCCAAGCATTAGGCACAGTTTTTCTAAAGTCCAACTAAGGGCTTCATAAAACCATATCTGAGGCAGTACAAAACTCCATTCTTAGTATAAGGCTGTTACCACCTTAGAACATTTAGTAGAGCAGACAGCAGCCTGGTTAATCTTAAGAGGGAGGGCTGTAGGAAGGTACAAAGAAATTATAGCATACATATGGTCCGAGGAAACAGTATTTATTGTTAAAATAAATTCTTTATTTGAATACAAGTAGGCCAAGATCAATCTTGGAATTAAGTACCGTAACAAATTGTATAAACAATTCTAAAAATGAACAAACCTATGGTATACAAACAAAGGTATAGCCTTATTCAGTTTACAATCAGCAGTCAAGGTGAGTCAAATATATAGCACATTCAGAATGGCACTAATCTATTCTTGGGGAGTAAATCCGGGTTACGTATACTTTTTAGATTACATTAAGTCAAGGGTAGTAGGTCCTATTGTTCCCAATCTACAGTGTTATTCAGTTTAGACCCACTTAATTAGGCCGACACTGTTAAGTCTATCTTGCAGCAGCTATAACCTTCTTCTGTCAAACATGGATACAGTTGTATACCAAGGTTACTTTTTAGAACACAGTTCAGATGTAGTAACGTAACATGTATACTACCGAAGGGTCTTCAGCTACTCAAGGATGTGTATGAGCTACTATTTTAGAAGTGGCCAGAAGCACTGCAGGGAATGCACAACCCAACAGGTGAGTAGTTTATCATGCACTCTTCTAACCACACACAGTGACTTCAGGCAGGCAAGAGCGAGCACTTATTTGAAGTAACTCTCTAATATTACAGTTTAAGAGCAGCAGCTATTCAAAGTCAGTAAGTAACCTATTCTACTTTTCAGTGGGGCTACAAGCAGCTCAAAGACCAGAATTAACTCTGTTTAGCTCTGTATAAAGCAGATCGGGGAAAGCAAAGCCCAATAACACACATGTAGAAGAACACCGCTAGTCCAGTTGAGTAAATCCTATTGGAAGGCTTTTGGACTCATTAACTTTAGAAATGATAAAACTCTACCAACTCTATTACTGTTTAAAGGTGTCAACCACAATTCAAAGCTAGTAAAATAACTTGCATACCTTTTTTTTTAAAGGAGCAACAAGGAACTAAGTATTTAGACACTTTGTAACGTATTCTCTTGCAGAGATAGTTACAACACAAACTCATTTACAAGCAAGTACTTTTACACTTGTTATCATTTCAAGACAGAAGACTTATCAAAGTCTTTCCCTAATCTGTAGCATGAGTTTACTCAAAGGCAGAAAGGGGACCCTTGTGGTCTAGGAGCCAGCTGCAGGCAGGTTAGGATGTTTAATTTGCAGGATAGTCGGAGTTCCAAAGGATATCTTCTTCAACAACTAAGTATTAGCTTCAGAGTTAGTAAAAAGTGTTCAGGGACTTCACAGAAGGCTTCCTATATGCGTTCCAGCATTAGGCTTGGGCTAATGGTATGGGCAAACTTCCAAACACTTGAATTACCCACTCAGCCTCACAGGATTCACACAAGACTTAAGGTAAATATTACCCAAGTTATCACAGTACCTCAGCAGAGAGCATCTGGGCGTAGGCCTTCAGGATGCTCAAAAACATCCTGCGATGAAATGACATGGAACCCAATGCATTACTGCGGCTGATTTGACAGCCTGCGAGTAATGACTAAAAGGCATAAAAGTTGTTACACTGCCGCCAGCCATTTAAGTTAACTTGCCATTGTAACATAAAACAAGTAAGAAAGAATGGGGATACAATGCATCTCCCCAGCACTCCACATAAGGTGGGTGTGCTGGCTCACTATATAAAATGTAAAGGGGATGGGAATCCCACTTTACTTCTTGGGAACAGTAGTTCCCCTAAAATATAATGAGAGAAATTACAAAGCGAAGCCCAAAGGGGCAACCCAGCCTAAGTCCAAAAGTTGTAGGAAACTATAATTCCATTTACACACTATGGGGAGACATAAAAAGGTCACCCATGAAAAGACTAAGACTACGTGAGCGAGGAAAAATATTCCCACCCCCCTAGGGATAAGATAAAGAATTACCAAATCCAGGCAAAATGTTCTGGGGGTTGATTCGGGTCAGGAAGGTTGGCACAGTGGAGAGGTAGAGATGGATGGAAGGAAGGATGGGTGGGTGGAGGGTGAGTGGGTATGTGCTAGGGGGCGGTTGAGGGGTCGGGCGCATGGGGAGGTTGAGAGGGCCAGGTGCAGGGAAGGAGAGCTGGGCGGCGTGGGCAGGGAGACCAATGCGGGCAAGAGGGAGGAAAGTGGAGGGGGGGCAGGTGTGTTGGGTAACATTTTTCATTGTATGCCAAATATCCTTCACCGGTGAGACCCCAGTACTTTTTGCTGGACTTTTTGGGTTTCTTTTCGATGTTCCTGTGTGAATGAGAACTCCTCCTCCCCCCAACCCCCTCATCCTTTCTTTTACTCTAAACTGTGGGAGTCATTTTTGTGTCTCTCCATACTTTATTTTTGGAGTCGTACTTTGCTATAACATTTTAGGCATCTGTAATTTCCTTTTGCAGCACGCATCAATTTCTGTGCAGTGTCGCTCGGAAGCCCCTTTGAATTTTGTTCTCCTTGTATTCTCACATTTATGAAAATCTTACCTAACGCCAACCTACCAATTTCTAAAAATAAGTCTTTAACTAAAACCATGTCACCTCCATGTCCGAGCCTTACTTTTGCACCCTTACAACTGTTAGTTCTGAAAACCAGTTTAAATAGGCCCCACAAAAAGAGCCATGAAATAGTGACACTCTGATATGGTTTTACCTACCTCCTAAAAGGATGGTATGTCCCTACTTCAGTTAAGAGAAAGTGATTTGAGAGGAACTAGGCGATGAGTGCTGCTTTGGGATGAGGCTTGGCAAAGCCACTCGCTATCGAGTCTTCTAAGCTCTCATAGTGCTATGCACTACCGAGCTCTCATGCAGCAGCTAAACCAAGGGTCATTTGGGGTTGTCTCTGATGTTACCTTGTGACGGAAGACTTGGGATAACACTGAGCCAGATGTTTAATGATTATACATGCTGCTATCCTGTATGTAATTTGTAATCACAGCGTTTGGGGATAGGGCTGTGGCTGGAAACACATGGATATTGTGATTACCTTGCTGGAACATGGAGCTTTGTGAATGTATTTGATTCAGAGTACCGAATCAGATTTTATTCCTTTTTCTTGTTAATGTACTGCTACTATCCTGAAGTTGTAAAACTTTGTATTTTTTGTTATGGCACAATGAATACAAAAATAAATTTCAAAAAAGTTATATAGATACTGTTGTACTATCAAAGGGCTGAACGTGCTATACACTTCTATGGAGTGGTTACGTGACTGAATACTGATTTTGCTACAGTTGGTAACTTAGTTTTCCTTGACGTGCATTCTTAGTCCCATCCCGGTTGGTTCACTTGGTTGTATTAATCATTGTTTTTTTTTTTTATTCACTCAGGTCTGCGAGATCATTGAGAGCCCACTGTTCTTGAAACTGAATCCCATGACCAAGCACACAGATGTGAGTATTGCTTCTCTGCAATAGTAAGGGGCTCATGGGATGGAAATGGGAGATCTTTGAGAAGCATGGTATACAAGGGTCAGATGTGGATGGCAGGGAGTTGGAGCACCCTGGGAAACAAACCTGTGTGCAGTGGCCCATAGGAATGAACCGATCAGAGAATCCTTTTTGGGAGTATGAATGGAAGTCCTGGAGTATCCTACCCACCTAGGAGGTATTACGGAAGATGACCAAAATCCTGTAACATAGGATCGTCTTGGAGGTCCAGTTGATCTTGCTTTACTTAAGGATGTGGACGAGGATCTGGAGGAATACTTATATTCATTAGGATGGATGAGATCCTCTAGCACATGGGAATGCCTGGGGGAGTGGTGGCCGGGGGAGGAAGATGGGTGGAATCTCAAGCTCTGCATCATTGGGCTCTTTGGACTGTTACTGGTTATAGGAATTTCATGAAACGCAAGCAACCCCAGACATGTTTCGACCTTGTTGGGCCTCATCAGTGAGGTGCAGCTTGGTTTCCTATGGTGCAGCAAGCAAGGGACCCCTCGTCTGAGCTTACCTCCCTCACATAGGGAGACAAACTATAACCAAAAAAAGTGATGTGTGGAAGGTTTTGGATAAATCTGAACCACTGGCACTGCTCTGGGCAACCTTCAACACCATCGTTTTTTTTAGCCCATTGCTAAAGTGCTCCAGACATATGCAAATCAGTCAGGTACTGCTACTAATGGGAGCAGCCCAGCCCAAACTGCCAGGCCAGGTCCCCTCTGCACGGAAATGGAAATTCTCTTGGACCTGCAACACATCTTGCTTCTGCTGTGGTGTATCAAGATAGGGAAAATGGTTTCCTGATTGAGGAAACCCGCGTCCCCTGCACACTATCAACAAGGGCCGTGGCCCGTATGTTGTTTTTAGGGTACAAGTAGTAACCTTATTTATTTTCACAATAATTGAATACCAGCTCAATGCATACTCGTTCTAGTTATGACCGCACATAGAGCTGTTCCTTCAGAAGTTAATAAGCTCTCATAGTGCGTTTCCAGGAACGATTTAACTTCTTCGCTTGGTGCATTTGCCTCTCCTCATTAGCACTGCTAAGCTTAAAAGAGCATGTCAGGGGCACAGAGGTATCCTGTTGATATAATACTTTAACCTGTGCATGTGTGCGGCTCCTGGAAGGGAGGTACCAGGATGCAAAGGTATCAGGATTGTGTCGGTGTCCTGGTAGAGTAATTTGTGCAGGATGCTGTAGAGTTCTGTATTTATTAATTTGCAGGTTTGATTGACTTTTCCTTTATTTACACAGCTGCCTGTCAGCGTATTTGAATCTGTAATCGACATAATCAGTGGTGAGGTAAGTGACCCTACCAGTGTTTATTTTATTTAAGCACACACTAGGTCGTAATAGCCATCAATGCACTGCACATATCAAGTGGCACTGATGGGTTTAGGGGGGGAATCTTTACATTCTATTTGTTATTAAAGGCCACAAATGTACAAATATCAGGGTTGAGTTCTAATTGGTGCCGATGGAGGTGACCTACTGTTGTGACTGGAGGCAGGCGCAGAGGGGGACTTGTGCAGAGGGGTAGCGCTGAGAGTTGGGCAGGCACCGAGAGTGATGGGGAGCTGAGTTAGTGCAGAAAGGGAGAGGAGAGTGGTGCGCAGGCATAGAGGGCCAGGTGAGTATAGGGAGGGGTGGGCAAAGAGTGGAAAATGATGGGCGCACAGGGAAGAAAAGGGAGAAGGAGCGAGTGCAGAAGGAAGGCAGAGTTTTTTGGGGGGGGTGGAAAGCTGGCAGCTTAAGGGTAGAAGGGGCGGGAATGCAGTAAGTGGGGAAGGAGGGGTTGGAGGGCGGGTGAGGGGCAAGCACCGGGGATGTCGGCTGAAAGGGGCGTCGTGGTGAGGGGGGGCAGCAGGTGAGAGGGGCAGGTGCAAAGGGGAAGGGTTGGTGAAAGGGGCGTGGTGAGGGGTGGGGGCAGGAGGTTGAGGCACGAGAGGTTTAGGCACAGGCGGTTGAGAGGGGCGGGCGCAGGTGGAGGTTGAGGGGGGCTGGTGCAGTAGGGATGTTGGGAGGGATGGGTGGAGGGTGAGGGTGCAGGCGCTAAGGGGTGGTTGAGGGGGCGGGCACTAGGGGCAGTTGAGGGGGCGGGCACTAGGGGCAGTTGAGGGGGCAGGCACTAGGGGCAGTTGAGGGGGCATGCACATATGGAGGTTGAGAGGGGCAGGTGCAAGGGAGGAGAGCTGGGCGGTCTCAAGAGTAGCGGCATGGGGAGGGGTAAGTGGACAAGTGTGGGCGAGAGGGAAGAAAGTGGAGCAGGGCAAGCGTTGGGTCTGATTTTTCATTTTATGCCAAATCCCCTTCACCTGTGAGACCCCCCAGCACTTTTTGCTGGAATTTTGGGTTTCTGTTCCATGTTCTTGGGCGAGTGGGAACTTTTTCCCCCACTCATCCTTTCTTTTACTCTAAAATATGGGAGTAAGTTTTGTGTCTCTCCATACTTTATTTTTGGAGTCATACTTTGCTATAACTTTTTAGGCATCTGTAACTTCCTTTTGCAGCATGCGTCACTTTCTGTGCAGTCTTGCTGGGGCCTGGGAAGCCCTTTGGGCTTCCCTTTGTATTTTGTTCTCCTTGTAAGAACATTTGTTCCCATGGGTAGGGTAGAGGGATACTTTTTATCCTTTCTACATTTAATATTGTGAGATCAGCACATCCCATAGTATGTGGTGTGCCGAGGAGTTACATTGTTACCCCTTTCTCACGCCTCTAACAGTTCTGTTAGTGATGAGCATACCTGAATGGATGGTGGCACGGGATGTGTTCTACCGACTTTTGTGTGATTTCTTTTTTTTTTTATTTGCGGGCTGTGTTCACAGCCGCTGTAATGCACAGAAGCGTCACCATTGACCCAAAATGGCGACTGTATTCTTTTTCATTTATTTATTTATTTTTTGCCATTTCTTGTGTCCTTTTTTTTGGTCCTTTTTTCTGGCATGCTGTGTGGGGGAGGAACTGGTTCGACTTTTGTTTTCAGCAGGACTCCTTTGTGAAGGCCGCCGAGGCTCCAGTGTGTATGTGAAGACCGGAAAAAAGGGATGAGCCTGAAACTCTGCAGTCCTTTGTCTTCGGGCATGCCTGCCTGGAACCAGTTCCAACTGGTAGGCCGGCTGGCCCCCTAAAGTTTGCATTAGCATGAGTGCTGATTGGCTTGGTTCCTGGATAAATGGCTTGGATCCTGAGGCTGAAGACAAGTCCACCACTGGAGCATAAAAAGATGCTTGTAGCTACTTCCAGTGACAGGAGATGCCTTATGAGTGGGGATGCCGTGCTGACCTTTTCTTCCATGCGACAGAGGAGCCCCGAAGAGGACGGCTCCGACCCTTGGAGTAGTGCAACCAATCAGTCTTGGGAAGACCTGCATTTAGAGCCATCCCACGACGGACTGTGACCTTCCTGGAATGCAAACCACCAATACCCCGAGACCTCGAGGGTGAATGCTGTGGATCGTCTTCCGAAGAACAAATCACTCTGAAACCTAGGGCTCCTTCCAGACCTCCAGAGGAAAGATTCCACTCCTTGAAGTCCCTTCACCAGAGTGCTAGACCAAGAAAGCGAGGAGAATCGTTCGGACAACAACCATACTTCATCTGGAGTCTTGAAACGGGCACCAAAATCACTCAGCTGCAAGAAGCACTGAAGAATCCTTTGGTGGAAAATGCTCCACTCTGCTGCTGCAAAATCCCTTTCAGTGTCCTTTCTTTCATCTTAAATCCAAGAATCCAGTGACCGGGTCCTGTCATGGCTGCATCGTGAGGGCGTGCCTCTGCATCATCATCTTCGCTGGTATGGTACCGTGGGACTTGATGTAATAGTTACCTAGAGTCATTATGTCGCTCCTGTGTGGCTAGGATGTAAATACGTACGTTTGGGAGTTCGCCCATACACATTCGCCTAGACCTAACTCAGGAACGCATTCAGGGAGCCGTCTATGAAGTCCCTGAACCCTTTTACCAACTATATAACTTGTACTACTTGTTATAGAAGATACCTGTCGAACTCTTAATTTTCTACAGTTGTGCCGCCTCCTTTTTTGCCTACTGCTGGCCACTGAACCACCAGTGTCCCCTTCTGCCCCTGAGAACACTCATTTCTCCAGAATGGGGTCTGGCATGGATTCACATGCTCATGAATATTCCCTGCCATCAGACCGGGAATCCTTGGTGAAAGAAAAACAGTTTCACTTTCACTTACAAACTGTATTTCTCCCATAAACCAATCACTGAGCTCTGGGCCATACTGCCCCCAGCCAATGACTGCCCTCTCCCTAAGCCCCTCCTCTGGCCGCCATCTTATATTTTTACAGCACGTTCAAGTGTTGAGTCCTCGTTTTTTGCTCTGTGAGCTGATCTACATTTTCTCGTGCTTTTTCAGTAAAAAGTTAGATTTTCTTTTTTTCTCAGAGCCTGTGTGCTCTTTCCTACATCGGCCTAAAGCGGGGACCCGGTTGTTGGTGAATTTCAACACCCTCAAGGGCAGAATCGTCAGATTCCAGAAGGCCATCGGGCCTACTCTGCCTTCCAGAACATGTCAGAGGACGAGGAGGGAAGCTCCCTTTTCAAGCTCTGCTCCAGCTGCTGACTGCAGAAGGTGTTTGTGAAGGACAAACACCTTCAATGCCTCTGTCTCCATCCAGATCACAAGAAGTGGATTGCAAAATCTTCCTCGGGTTCTCCAAGCGAACTGTGAAGGATAGTCACAGTAGGTTGGCGGTGTTTGTCAAGTGTCAAGGCCTCTACCCCGTGCGGGAAGCGGGGGCATGTCTCACCCAGGACTGGCTGGTTCGAAGTGCAGGCTTATAAGTCCTTTGAGAGTGATCCATCCGTGGGGCCCAAGACAAGGCCAAGCACTGAAAGTCCATTTCTGTTGGGGGAACCGCGCATACGGGTCCCGCGACGGGTAGGGCGCGCTCATCTTCACAGTCTGCTTCCATCTCCAGCCATCGCTGCAGTTCCTCCCGAAGAGGAATCGTCTAACCGGCAAAGCTGTGGAAAAAGCCAGAGGAGACAAAGGCGCAGGAAAAGACGACCGAACTGCCCCTAGATGGCCCAGGTGAAGTCTATCGAGTTGGTGGTGGCCGTCTTCTCGAAGGCCAAGGGGACTGATGAAGACAAGGTAGCCCCTGGCAGTGGCCAGAGTATCCCTGCCCCCGAGATGAGAGGCATCGGCCAAGCCGGTGGAGTGGACACCAGAGAAGAGGATGCCATCCCTGAGCCTGAACCCGACTCCCCGGGATGCAAAAAAGGGTTGGGGGAAGAGAGGCCTTGACTGTACTCAAGGGCACATGTTTTTCTTCCTTGGACGAGGAGGACAAGGTGTCCGTCCACACGATCCAGGAGGGCATGGGGACGATGACTGAGGCGACAACGGCAAACCTTGTGATGATGATGGAGCGGGGCCTGCTAGGCCCATCGCCTGATCCCTCCGAGGGATGTATCGCCGGACATCTTTTCCACCCTACACACCCTGGTGTCGGAGATTCAGAATCTGATGCTGACGACACCACCGGCCCCGGACCAACCTCCGGTGAAGAGAAAGCAGCACCCTACGTTGCTGCATCAACCCCCTCACCTGCCTCCCCCCAATCCACTCCGAGACACAGCGACAGACATGACGGTGGGTCGTTTGCCGCAGCCCTCTCCCCCAGACGAGTTGGGGTCGTTCCATGCCACAGTCGCCAGGGCGTCGGAACTCTTCCAACTGACACCGATGACTAGGAACCAAGGGTTCCTATATCAATGACGCAAGACCAAGAGGATGACCATCTTGGCGGTGCCTCTCCTGGACGACGTTTGGGAGGAAGACCTGGCTTTGAGGAATCCAGCCACGGCACAGAGGAATCGGCTTAAGAAGAAATACTGAAGCATCGCCGCTCTCTGCCCCAACTTTCAGTGCTATGCGGATGACACCCAGCTCATTTTCAGGCTACCCTCTGCCTCCTCCTCTCCTTCCCTCATCTCTGACTGTCTGTCTGCTATCCAGGAGCAGTGTGCCGCCAATGATCTCTGCTTTAATGCCAGTAAGACCAAGATTCTCCTCATCGGCACACCCGCTCCCTCCTTTCCTGTCACTCTCTGGCCGGCCTCTCTTGGCCTTCTTCCTGCTTCCACCCGTGAGGCTAAAAACCTCAGGGTCATCTTCAACTCCACACTCTCCTTCTCTCCTCACATCTCCAATGTCTCTAAAAAGTCACACTACCAGCTGCACCTCCTCCAGAGGTATTCTTCCTTTCCTCTCCTTCCCCCAGAAACTCACTGGCTCCAGAGCCCTGGTTCTCGCAAGGCTGGACTGCAACAGCCTCTTTATAAATCTGCCTGCTTCTACTCTCCGCCCTCTGCAACTCATCCAGAACAGGACTGCAAGACTTGTCCTTGGCCTGAAGCTTTGGGATCGTATCTCTCCAGGACTGAAATCTCTGCACTGGCTCCCAGTTGCTGTGAGGATTAAGTTCAAAACCCTCTGCTTCGTCCATAAGGCCTTCTGGGGCATTGGGCCTCAATACCTTCGGCTCTCTTCCTAAATACCTTCCTTCTCGAGCTCTTCGCTCATCTGCCTCCAACTCCCTCAGGGTCAGTCGCTTCTACAAGCAACCAGTTGTTGGTCGATCTTTCTTTGGCTGGGGCCTCCCTCTGGAACAGCCTCCCTGCCTCCCTGAAACTTGAGGAGAATCATCTTCGGTTCCGGAAGCACCTCAAAACCTTTCTCTCTTGCTTCTGCTTTTTCTCCTCCTCTCCCCTGCTGACTTCCTGGCTGACACTGAAACTGCACTGGTTACCTGGCCACCCACTGATCACGGGCCCAGGTCCCCTCCCCAACTAGTTGCACTCCTGCACTGCCTTCCTGGCACCCCCACTCGGGGACTGTTTTCTGTATCCCTACAGTCCCACTGCCAGCACTTGACACCTGATGTCTGCACTTACCCTGGCACTTGCCACCTGCTGGCCTTTTACTTTATTTTCTTATCCCATGTACTGCACTGTCCTCTTCCCCTCCCCCCCTGCACTCTCCTCCTTCCCCTGCCTATGCACTTGCGGGATCTGTATGACACCTGGCCTAGTAGGATCATTGTCTTCCCTCTGTTCCCCCTCCCTTGCCTCGTTGTGCCTTGAAACACTTGTGTATAGGCGCGTTATAATCATATCACCCAAGTGCCTAGGCTCGCAGCCTTCCCAGGACTCTGTGGTCTTGGCGGCAGCAAGTAAGAAGTAGTCTAATCCCTCGTCTTTATCCTCCATCCCTCCGGATAACGAGGGGAAGAAGTTGGATGCCATGGGAAGGAAAGTAATTACTCAGCGGTATCCACAGTCAAGTTGGCCAACGCCCTTGCTAGGTACGACAGGGAGCTGTAGTATAAGATGGCCCCACTGCTGGAGTTCCTACCCGACAAACAGGTCAAAGCACTTCCATCCTCAAGAGGAGGAGGAGGTGGCATCGGACCATGCCATCACGGTTGCCCTGGACCTCGTGGACACGGGGTTCCGACAGAATGGGAACAGTGTCTGCCTCTGTTGTTGTGGCTGGCTGAAGGTCGAGGGTTCCGTGTTAGGAAGAATTCTCATAAATGTGCTAATTCCCTCCACCCTCCTCCCCCGCAAACCCACCCCACTTACCTTCTTTTCTTGGGAGCGAACGCGCTGGAAACACTTCTCATGAAAATCCCGATTCATAAACTGCTTATAAACTTCGTAAAAATTATTCTCAAGGACTACATGACAGAGTTGCAGCCTATGAAAACAATAATTGGCATCTTGCTCTGCCTGCATTTACTGCAAGTGAGTGGAATGTTGAGGTGGAATGCAGAGCAGAGAATTTTATTGTATAAGAGTGTGGCAGGGTTGTCAGTTAGAAAGATGTAAGCCCTGAGAGAGGATGCCGGTGAGTGTCCTATGTCCTCATAATTTACTAGACTCTATGAACTGTTATTGATGTACCTGAAACTAAGTAAAAGAGTAAACAGTTCACCTAGTGATGTCAGTCATTTGTGGCCAGGGACCCAATTTATCACAATGCTTACAGTTTGGGCTTTTGTATAGGCATTGGAAAGGCATTTGCCAGGCCCATCCATGGTGGTATTAACTTCCCAATGTTGGTAGCAGGTGCAGAATGGTGCAAGTACCTGGGCATCTATTAGCAGTCCCTGGAAAAAGCTTAAAACACATGCACAAGCCATCAATATTGGCTTTGCCAGTGCTTGTTTGAAACACAACTTCAGTAAAGGACACCATTCTAAATCTAGTGGCTGCAGGAAGGCCTGGTAAGACATTTTTATTATACCAGTAGCGTGTTTGCAACTCCAGTTACGTAAATAACTCTCGAACTGTTTTGAACAAACACTGGCCTGCACTTTGAATGCAAAGCCTGATGGTAAGGCTCGATTAAAACTAGCTCAGATTCTTTTTTTTTTCTTTAAATATTCATATGAATATAACAATTAAGTTTTACCTATTTTATCACTTCATAACATAAATATTTCCATCTAAAATACACTTCAT
The DNA here is from genome assembly GCF_040938575.1 of Ambystoma mexicanum. Taxonomy (NCBI): domain Eukaryota; kingdom Metazoa; phylum Chordata; class Amphibia; order Caudata; family Ambystomatidae; genus Ambystoma; species Ambystoma mexicanum. The sequence goes on along the minus strand of NC_090921.1, from coordinate 226,907,862 downwards.
AAAAATCATCACACATTTATTAATATAAAGTATCTTTCGATCTTTTAAAATTTCTAAAAATTTCTAAAATCATCTCATAAAATGTCATATAAAAAATTAGATTCAAATCATTCCCATCTACTAACTTTTCCCACACAGTATGCATATTACAGGTATACATTGAATTGTCATATGTCATCAAAGATTGTCTCCGTAGTTTAGATAAACTTTTGCACACATATTATGTGGTGTGCTGATTCTAAAACATGTATTCCCCAAAGACGACCAAACCTAGTTTCTCGGGGAATACCCACTCTAGCGCCTAAAATTTCTAATACATCGCAAGAATTAAATTTGAACAGCAAGTACTGACGAATGGTGGAGCAATTAGTGTATGCCGCCTGATATTTAGGTTTAGTCACTCTTAATGTCAGCTGCTCTACAAATACCCCACTGTTGGATTTGGTTGCCAGATTCACTATTCTTTGTTCTCGATCAATTTTGCATATTAGTTTTTTCAGTTTACATTTTATCTGGGCCACAGAGTATAACGGCCAACAGTGACTCTCATTGTTTATCAATTTTGAGGTAAATTGATCTCCATCTATCATTTCGAAATCAGTTTTAGTATCGGTCGCCTCATATTGCTCCATCATTCGCACCATTAAAGTATTATTAGCTAGCGGAGTTAATTTCACATAATGCTTAGCTGTAGACAATTGCACTCTACTTCTTACACTAGATAACTCGCCTTCTAGCAATATATATTCATAAGGCAGTGTTTTAGGCATTCGCATCAATATCCTCCGCATTTTTGGCTCAAATTTGTCTAGGTCATTTCCAAATTTATTTCCCCAGATTTCAGCTCCATAAGTCAAACAGACAATTTTAGCCGAATACAACATAACTGTTGCGACTGAAAATGTGCCCTGATTACTCACAAACTTGCTTAAGGCCATGGTTGCGATCCTACATTTTCTTTTAATTTCAAACCAATGTTTTTTCCACGTGAGTTTATCCTCTATAATAACTCCTAGATATTTATATTCATTAACTACTTCAATCGGTTGTTGGTTCAGCGTCCACCCACCATTATATCTTTTCTTATTAGAAGGGTTTATTTCAAACCTCATGATTTTGGTTTTTCCAATGTTAACAAGGTTATTGACCATAGCAAACTTTCTAGCTCATCTAATTTTGCCTGTAATCCTTTAGGCGTATAATCAAGTAATATGAGGTTGTATGCATATCCCAGCCACCTTAACATAAGATTGCCTAGCTTAATGTCATTCATATGTGTATTACTAACATTTTTAAGGAAATCTGCCAGATATAAATTAAACAGGGTGGCAGCTAAAGTGCAGCCCTTTTTAACACCACGTGACGTCTGGATATTCTCCGATAATTGCCCCTCACCGTCTAGCCGTATTCTAAGCGAAGTATCTTGGTAGAGTAGCTGAATCATATATAGTAGTCCGCTAGGTATTCCCCAGCGCTCTAGTTTTGCCCATAGTTTACTACGAGCAATCATATCAAAAGCTGCCAAAAAGTCAATATAGGCTACATACACTGGCAGCCTTCTTTTTTTTTTTTTTTTCTCTCCAAGAATATTCAATTTCATTAACTAAAATGGCTATGTTATGGAAAGTAGCAGACCCGCATCTGAATCCAGAGTGGTACTCCGGTAGGATCCCACAGCTGGCTATCCACTGATTCAGTTCACCCAGCAAGATTTTGTCAAAACTTTTTGCTGGGATATCCAACATTGCTAGCATCCTATAATTGGTTGGATCTTTACGATCGCCTTTTTTTATAGATGGGGAGTATAATACTCTTCTTCCACGTATTAGGTATCTTCCCATTTGTTCCTATCCATTGAAAAACAATATAAAGGACTTTAGCCCATTTTTTCGGGAGACTGCTGTAATAAAGCATTACAGGTGCTATCAGGGCCAGCATCTCTGGACTTGGGTAGTTTTCTTATATTGGTTAGGAAGTCTACTGTATAATTGCCCTTCCATTTAGTTCTTAATGGTTGGTATTCAATTTTTTTTCCTTAAAGTGGTGTTTCAGCCATCTTCCATACTCAGTCTTAGAACTGTGTATCTTATTTATGGCTTGCTCATCATTCTCTTTGATACAGTTTCGGATATCCTTCCAGGGGGGTTTTCTTTTTAATTGTATCATTTTGTTAAATTTCTTTTGATGTTCTATATTCCATCTTCATTTGTTGACTTATATCTCCGTTTAATTCTAATGGCTTCTCTTATCTGCTCTGTTAGATGTTCGAACATACTTAATGTACTATTTACATCGTATATTTCACTTGTATCAAATGTTTCAGTAAACTTTTCCAGCAGTTTGGCAATAGCATTGCCTTTGTCTATATTTGTTGGATTCCATTTTATTATATTCCCTGCTGAGTCTACTCCATATCTTAATTTTTTTGATATTTGTCATTCGGGGCTGTCTTGCTAGCCAGCAGTAAATATAATGGGAGATGTTCACTTTCATCTCTACATCCTACAGCCATATCCTTTACCCATGAGCGCGCTCTTTTGTTCACAATCATGTAATCTATGGTACTCATACTAGTTCCAGATATCCGAGTCACATTCATCTCCCAGTCGGCCGGGGCATTTCCATTCAAAACAGTCAGCTCAAATTTATTTAACAGCATTATCCATCCTTTGGCGCTTTTATTATCAAAGTTTGGGATTATAGGTTTGGATACATTTTCCTCTAGGACTACCTTGGACCTGAAGTTTATTCTTACATTTAAGTCGCCTACAATGATCAGAGGCAAGGTATTACCAGTTTCGGCAAGAATTTTGGTTAGCGTAGTAATATTTTCTTTACTACATTTGGCATCGGGAGGATTATATATTATTCCTATATATTCCCATGAGGTGGTGTTCCGGATGGGTAGAGGCAGGAATGGGTGGGAATGGACATGGGGATTAGAATGGCCATGTGCAGGCAATGGGTGGGCACATAACCAAACACCTACAGACTGTGTTCCTGCTCATATGTAATGCCTTCCTGTACGCCAATGCAGTAGTTTCAGCTTATAGGTGTCGCAAGCTAAATCTAATAGCCCAAACTAACAAGCGTTGGGTAATACCAACAGTTTTGTCTATTGGGTAGACACAGGTAAGGTACTTTCCAGGCGCTGCAGTAGTGTTATTAACTGGCCATTGATGGTAGCAGATTCAACGAGTACCTGCACATATAATGGCAGTGCCTGGCAAATGGCAAATGCCTATAAACAAGCCACAACTGTTGGATTTTCCAATGCATGTTTTAAATACCAGTTAATAGATTAATTTAGTTATTTCTTTAGCATCCACACTATAAAACGGCGGTTACATTGGTGTTCTATAGAAATCGCCATTCTAAAATGGCCGCCACTGTTCTGCAAGTTGTCTGTTTTTTAATGTATTATTTTTGCAGTGGCATGGGGCCAACAATCAGTGTGTGTTGCAAGGGATATGCAGCCGATTGTATCCCCGCAAAAGGCACATTGTGTGCTGGCTGAGATTGCAAAGGTTGCGACCAGTACTATTTGTTTTTTTGTGGACAACCTAAATGGGTTTATTGATGGTGTAGCGCAAATTACATTTTACCAGCCTGATATGAGTTGATGTTTTTGATACTGAGGTGGGGATTGTTGGTGGACAGGGTTTTTGGGTGATTTGACACTTCTTTTTGGTCATAATTTTCTTTGCAGGCAACTATGCTATTTGCTGAGCTGACCTACACGCTGGCCACAGAGGAAGCGGAGCGCATTGGGGTGGACCATGTGGCACGGATGACTGCCATGGGCAGTGGGGAGAACTCCACAGGTGAGGCACCAACAGCTCCTCTTCTATCGCGCAACAAAATTTCCTGTTACTCTTGTGATCCAATCACATGCAAGACTTTGTACTTTATTAAGAAAGACATCACCCTTTGAAGGGCACATCCGTTGTAGATTGATCGCATGTATCTGATGCACACTCAATGCTGGGGCTTCAATGCTATTCTATGAAAGTCTGTAGGTGACTGTGTGGTGTACACATCATAAGGACAGGTGAAGGGGTTAATTTCTTGTGCTTATTCATGGTTTGGTTAGAAACCAGTTGAATACATGGGGAAGTTTGATAACCTGGCAAAACTATGTGCTCTTCCTGCCTTGTCAATAAAGCAGTCCATGATGAAGCAGTTGCAGCACAAGTCCTCATCGCTACTTGCATCGCAAGACTGCCACTCCATCCTTGTTTTTCAGTTTGATTGCTTGTGCCTCTTTGTCCAGACACTGGAATTGCTCGTGTCAGCGGACATAAATATGTCATAGCTTCATTGGTCTAACTTTCCCAAATTCTACAGCATGTTTTTTTTAAATGTGTAATCTACGGACTGTCTTAACTTCGACTAAATCCTAGAACACCTTTTGAAGTTCTACACAGTAATGGCTGCATTCCATAACGGGGGTGCAACATGTAAAATCCACCAACATTGGTGAGAAGTTTTTTTGAATGGTGCAAATACTATTTTCATGGTACTCAAACTTGCTAGCGATGTATGAGCCTATTTTGATACTTTGTATTTGACATTTACTGTAAACAGCTACTAAAAGTTTCAATGTGCATGTTTGGCCTTTGGGTAGGAGCATTACAGCAAATATGACGTGTGTTTATGGTGCAATGCACCATTTTACAGAAAGCACTAATGACTAATACATATTTTGCCCCCTGTCACCATGGGGCATGTTCATTTCTCGTAGGTAGCGTATGCAAACTAAGAAACTTGCCTTTCAGGTCTAGTCGGATTTTTGACTTTGAGGCCTGCATAAACTAACAGGTGTTTTAGACTGGTATCGAATCAATGCATTGATAATTTTCTTTCTGATGTTTGTTAATCTGCTTAGAATCACATGCTGTGCATAGGTCCGACATCCAGTGGTCACTGCGGAGTATTGCATTTTGTTTTTCGTAGTCGAAAAAGGGACGTCGACAAGGCGTGTCTGAAACACTATCCCTATAGTGACGTGCGTTGTACCCACAATCCCTCACGCGTCGAGGTCCCTCAGATTGTTTTTTTCCGCCCAGCTACTGGTCGCCTTTACGCGGAGCTCCTAGAGAGACATTGCAAATTTCATCACCTCGACCTTTGGTCGTTTTCTTATTAATATTGAACACATAGATCCCTCCCTCGACGCAGTCGTGAAGCTGTTCTCCGCCGAGCAAGATCTTCGACGGAGGGTACGAGCGGAGGAGATCCTTCGGCGTTGCCGAACACGTGGCCTGGCCTCGCAGGCCATATACAGTAGGGAGAGTGGGGTCGTGGGACATCTCTGGCTCTTTTCTAGAATGCCTTTCCTTTTCCCCTTCCTTTCCCTTGGGGTGGTTATCACGATTTATTGCCTCGGCTATGGAGAGGACACCCTTTAGGTTTTGCCCGCTTTGCAAGGGCAAGTTTACTTGGAAGGACAAGCATTCACGGTGTAACCGCTGCTTGCCCCTCGATCACAAGGAGGAAGGTTGCGCGGCTTGTCGGCTTCTTAAGCCTAAAACTCTAAAAGACCGTAGGGTTAAAAGGTGGGCGGCCTACGCGATGTCGAAGGCCGAAGGTTCACCCGCCGCTGCTACCACCGACAGTGACGAGGAATGTGATAACACGACCTCCGCTACGGAAGTCGAAAACCCCTCTAAGGAGCACTCGCGCGCTTCGTCGTCTGTCCCCGGCCCCGACGGGCTCGGGCTCACGCCCTGCTTATGGGGATGAACACCCCGGCGACATTGACGCACACAAACACTCACATAAGCACACAACCCACGGCTCGTCTTCGTCAAAGACGAAGAGAGCATCAACGCCCAAGGAGACGCAGGTTCCGCCGGCGGCCTCCTCGGACCGTTCGGGTTCGAAGCCCCTCTCGCAACCGCAGCCGCGACCAGCGACTGGGCTTTCGGCAAATAAGGGCGCCGCCCCCAAACCATCGGCCGGCGCGCATCCCCAAAAAGCGCATGCCGCCGTAGAGCAATCGACACCCGTAGCGTCGAAACCGCAGCCCTCCGCTGACAAACGAGTCGCCGACAAACGAGTCGCCGAGAGCTTGGCGAGGATCGCTGTAGCCGACGCCCAGAAGCGTACGCCGAAGGACACGTCGAGCGCTACGCAGAAGTCGAAGGACACGCCGAAAAAGCCAGACGAAAGGCAGGGACTACCCCCTTCAGTCGGGGGGTCACCCAGCACACCTGAAGGCTTTTCGGAGGGCGACGGGACACTTTCCTCGACGCTTTGGGAGAGGTCGAGCCGTTTTCAGCTAGATGACTCTACTTTTCCCCTGCCAGACCGCTCAGGGGTACCCCATGAAACCATGGAAAGGCTCCATCTCTGTATGGAGAGGATGGAAAGGTTTATTAATACCCAGACCCCTCAAACTCCCAAGAGAACTAGAGAAGGGCCTCAGGAGGACCCCAGGGCCAAATATCCGAGGCTAGGCAATCCCCAGCAGGACACAGCCTCAGACTTCCATAATGTGTATGACCTCACTGGGGAGGAACATTACTTGGAGGAGGAGGATGATTTTATGGACGACGAAGAGGGACAGAACCAGGAGGAAGGTCTGGAAGACAGGCCAGACATTATAGGAGAAGGCTTCGGAGAAAACCCAGAAGAAGGACCTTCGCACCCCTGGCAATCCCCATCAGTATACTCCGACACTGATGTCCTAAACCTAAATCCTCCTGACAATTCACCTGTTAGGAACACGTCTCCCATTGACGATCAGCCCACTTTCAATGCCCTGTTGCGCAGAGCAGCAGCACATTTCGAACTGGACACTGGGGAGCTCTTTCCAGAATTAGACTTTGTGGAAAGAGTAATTAAAGAGAAACCCCCGGTCAGCCAGACCATTCCCCTCCTCGCTTCAGTGAAGAGAAGAATCATCCCTTCGCTGTCCACTCCCGCATTGATCAGAGGGGTCAATCCAAGAATTGAAAAACTTTTCACTCCTTCACCCTCAGACCCGCTCTACATTAGGGGACATTCCATTCCGGATTCCCCGGGTAGTATCTAATACTAGAAAGAGGGCAGGGGTACCACTTTCCACCAGTGAGGCACCTCCTGACAAGGAGGGCAAGAGGCTATATGCCCTTGCTAAAAGAGTAACCTCCTCGGCTGCCTTTTCAGCAAGAATTGCGAACAACAATTCTTTGCTTGCTAGCTATGCAGACGCGCAGTGGGCCAAACTGCGCAAGGGCGCCGAAGAGGCACCGGAGCCATTACGTACACGCCTGCTTTCAACTATTGGCGAAGGAACCCAGGTGAACCAGAGTATTGTAAAAAACTCTATGGACGCGGCAGAAACAGCAGGGAATACTCCTAAAACGCCATGTATGGCTGCGCAACTCGGGGTTTAAACCGGAGACACAGGCGTCTTTAATAAATAAACCTGTGGAAGACTCTAACCTCTTCGGGAAAGCGGTGGATGAAGCTCTAGAGATGGCTAAAAAAGAGTTCGATACTATCAAGACTCTTGACCAAATCTCTAAGCCCACTACCAGACGCGGCTATGGCAACAAACGCTTTTTTCGTGGCCAACGCCAACAACAACAAAATCAGCATCAACAGTACCCTGCCACCAATTACCAGACCAATAGTGGGCAGTACAGCCAAAGAGGCCAGCGTCGGGGTAAAGGGAGAGGTCGGGGGTACACTCCCAGAGGCTCCCAAGCCCCCAACAACTCCAAGTGACGCGAAGATTCGCGTCCCCTCCCATGCAACACCGGTCGGGGGCCGGATAACATCCTTTCTTCCTGCATGGGAGGGTATAACGTCAGACCGTTGGGTACTTTCCACCGTAGCCCACGGATACTGTATCGAATTCAACAGTTCCCCATCCTACAGACCCCCGAGGGGACGTCGCATGACACCGGAACATCTTGCCATCCTTCTCCAAGAAGTACAACAACTGCTGGAAAAAGGAGCCATAGAGGTCGTGCCTCGATCTCAGGTAACGGAAGGTATTTATTCAGTGTACTTCCTTGTACCCAAAAAGGATCTAACCATGCGCCCTGTATTAGATCTGCGCCCAGCGAACAAGTTTATCAAACCCCAAAAGTTTCGTATGGTAACCTTACAAGAAGTGATCCCACTGCTTTCACAGGGAGATTACATGACAACATTGGACATGAAAGATGCATACTTTCATATTTTAATGTTGCCAGCGCACAGAAGATACCTCAGGTTCATGATAGAGGGCAAACACTACCAGTTCAGAGTGCTACCCTTCGGCATAGCATCAGCACCAAGGGTATTCACGAAGGTGCTGGCAGTGGCAGTGGCCCACCTGCGCAGGTTGTCCATCCCAGTTTACCCTTACCTCGATGACTGGCTCATAACAGGGGATTCTTACGAAACATGCTTCTCCAATACCCAAAAGACGGTAGACCTTTTGTTCCAGTTAGGCTTCTCCATCAACGAAAAGAAGTCCAGTTTAGACCCCAGTCAAATCAAGCAATTCCTAGGGGCTCTAATTCAAACAAGGGACGGCCTCGTCTTCCCCTCCAAAGAGAGGGTCCAAAACATGCTGTTTCAGATCCCTCAATATGTGACCGGTCGAGAGGTGACGGTACGCAAAGCAATGCGCTTGCTAGGAATGATGGCGTCGTGTATTTATTTGGTACCTCACGCGCGCCTGCGCATGTGCCCAATGCAAGAGTGGCTCAACAGCCAGTGGTGTCAGGCCAGCGGACTATGGGAGGATCTAGTAGTGGTCTCGCAAGCCTTGGTTCTCTCGCTATGGTGGTGGACAAAGGAAAACATGGAAAAAGGGAAACCCTTTGCCACACCCGCGGCGGAAGCCACTCTAACCACAGACGCATCCCTCACAGGATGGGGGGCGCACCTATCCCATCAGACTGCTCACGGAGTGTGGACTCCGAACGTAGCATCCAAACACATAAATCTGCTGGAGCTACTAGCTGTGTTCAAGGCGCTAAAAGCCTTCCAGGAACACCTACAAGGCAAGACAGTAATGGTCCTTACAGACAGCACCACAGCCATGTACTACATCAACAAGCAGGGGGGCACCCACTCTCCAGGCCTGTCCAAACTGGCCCAGAATATATGGAAGTGGGCTCTCAAACAGGACATGTTCCTACTGTCACAACATGTACCAGGGGAACTCAATCTGCTGGCAGACAGACTCAGCAGAGATTTCCCCCTGCCCGAAGAGTACGAATGGCGCCTGCACGAAGACATCGTCTTCGACGTCTTCACACAATGGGGATTCCCAGAAATAGACCTGTTCGCAACCCTGGAGAACTCACAATGCCTAAGTTACGCCTCCAGGTACCCCCAGAACCAATCCAAGGGGAACGGTCTGTCGATGCAATGGTCAGGGAAATTTGTTTACGCTTTTCCCCCCGACTCCCCTTCTCAACAGGGTGGTGCACAAGATGCACCAGGAACAAGTGACCATCATACTAGTGGGCCCGACAGCCATGGTTCGCTCACTTGATGGAGATGTCTCTATCTCCCCCAATGAGACTCCCCTGCCCGTACAACATGCTGTCTCAGGACAAGGGTAGGACTCTGCATCCATGCCCCCAGAACATGAACTTAGCAGCTTGGCTCCTGAGATCATAGAGTTCGGACATCTACAGCTCCCGCAGAAATGCATGGACATCCTCAGGGAAGCCAGAAAACCTAACACTCGCCACTGCTATTCTAGCAAGTGGAAACGATTTGTCATCTGGTGCAGGAGTAAAAGCATCAACCCTATTGACTGCTCTCCCACACATGTGGTTCTATACCTAACCCACCTATTGGATTCAGGTCTAGTGTTTAACTCCATTAAAGTCCATCTAGCGGCACTTTCTGCATACACCACTTCCCAACTCAAGGTGTCGTGGTGGAGGATCCCTGTTATAAAGGCCTTCATGGAGGGAGTAAAGAGAATACACCCCCCGATAGCTGACCCTATTCTAGACCCCTTCGTTACAGTTCACAGAGATAAGGTGGTTCTACGCACTCACCATACATTTGCTCCGAAATTTATTTCTAAATTCCACGTAAACCAATCTATAGAACTACCAACGTTCTTTCAAAATCCTTCCAATTTGGGAGAAAGGACTATGCACACACTAGATGTACGCAGAGCGGTCATGTTCTACATGGAAAGAACCAGACCACTGAGGAAGACTAATCAGTTCTTCGTCTCGGTGGCAGCAGGAAGAGAAGGAGATGCAGTTTCAAAGTCCACTATTTCTAGATGGATTGTTCAATGCATCACTCTCTGCTATACTCTTTCTAAGAGAGAACTGCCCTTTAGGCCAAGAGCACACTCTACTCGAGGCACGGGGGCATCCATAGCATTCATTGCAAATGTTCCCCTTGAGTCCATCTGCAAAGCGGCTACCTGGAGTTCTGTGCACACCTTTACAAAACACTACTGTCTAGATGCACACTCCAGATCTGACTCCCAGGTGGGACAGGCAGTATTAAGACACCTTTTCTCTACTGTTCCTTCTCATAACCCACCGCCAACTCCGGGTACTGCTCTCTAGTCTATGCACAGCATGTGATTCTAAGCAGATTAACAAACATCAGAAGACAATGCATTACTTACCGTAAAAGCATTTCTGATGGTTGTATCTGCTTAGATTCACATGCGCCCACCCTTCCTCCCCGCTCGGATGGAAGGAACATAGACTTCCTTTTATATCTCTCTTTTCTGTACTCACTCACGTCTAGAAGGCTCCCTCAAGACAGAAAAATACAAACAGAGGGACCTCGACGCGTGAGGGATTGTGGGTACAACGCACGTCACTATAGGGATAGTGTTTCAGACATGCCTTGTCGACGTCCCTTTTTCGACTACGAAAAACAAAATGCAATACTCCGCAGTGACCACTGGATGTCGGACCTATGCACAGCATGTGAATCTAAGCAGATACAACCATCAGAAATGCTTTTACGGTAAGTAATGCATTGTCATATCGTATTATGTGATTTGTATGGTAGAATCTGTATGGCGTAAATGTGGCAGTGATTCTTGATGGATGTGACACTAGTAATGGGTTTCAAACTGGGTAACTACTTTTCTCTTTTTAATGACCTACATCATTTTTGTTGGCCACAAAACATGCGCCTATTGATGTAAAATGTGTTATGTTTTTTAATAAATATGAACGTTTGCACGAGTTGAGAATTTTAACATCTAATTGTTGTAGGTCAATCCCCTGCAGGAAAATATATGTACTATATGGATTACCTTGTATAACTTGTGACATGAAAGATTCTCATGCTGGAGTAGTAACTTGTTCTTTTTTGCCTTTCATTTCTCCGCTTTAATCATGCTTTTTCCTTGTAGTCTTCACTTCTACCAGGCTTCCTCTTTGTGTCCCTCTCGCACCCACCCATACACTTCCCCCCTAGCCCCCACCCTCGATCACCTGTTGGTACAAACCTTTGTCCACGCTCCAGCTTTCTCCTTGGTGTGTACTAAGCCTCTGCTCCACCAGTCTTATGTGTTGTATGTGCACTCTAATATCTCTCTTTCTTCTAGTTGCTGAACACCTCATCGCCCAGCACAGTGCTATCAAAATGCTCCACAGCCGTGTGAAGCTCATCCTGGAGTATGTAAAGGCCTCTGAAGCAGGTACTTCTTCCCCGCCACAACACCCACTCTTGTCAAGGGGCAAAATGTATCTTGTGATGCACAAGATTATCTTGAACTTGCAGAAACCGCAGGTCCATGCACGCCCCCCCCCCCCCCACCACTCAACTGGCATTAAGAAAACAATGTGCATTGTTGACCTTGCAGAGTGAGCAAGATTTGATGTAGCAGTTTCTAGGGAACCCTGGGCCCTGGCCATGAGTCTAGCAGTGTGAACCACCAATGTGTCATTCCCATCTACATCTTTGGGTCTAATTTTTCAAGTATGGGATCTTCGGCTTAGTAAGATGAATCGAGGATGTGTTTTAGTAACCCTTTATTTTGCTTTCAGCACACAAACGTTTGTTTACAAAAGTTACAGTAATTTTGAATTAACAATATATTCTAGATAGCCACATTGGGAGTCAAACTATAAGGGGGCATTATATATCTTAACCAGTATTTGCATCATCTTTTTTATTTCGTCCTTACTGTTAACCATTACCTCCATAGACGCCCAGCAAATCATGTCCAGCCTCTGTTTTTGCTCATAGGACAGTATGAAAGTGAATAACGTTGAGGACCGGTGAAAGGTGAGTGGGAGAGTTCAATCAAGAAAAAGAGGCAGTAATAAGGGTGCCCATATTTGGAAAACTGAAGGCAGACGAATAGGAAGAGTTGGTCAATGTTCTCTTTTTGCAAAGAGCAGGAATCTTTTTCAACCTGTAACTTATTTGGAGCAATATATTTCTAATCGACACCATCTCCACTGCAGATTACTTGGCTCTTAAATGTCCGGAATGCACTGCGCCATCCATAGCCGTGGCAGCGCAAGGGCTACATGTGACCTTTGCTGGAAGTGATGGTGCCCAGGGTATAAGTGGCATCAACTGTCCCCAAGCCCAACAGTTCGATACCACATGTAGCCAGACTTCATATCGTGTTCTGAGTCTTGGGCTCAATTGTGTCACAAATTTAAGTTTGAGCTTAAATGTAATTTAATAGAACCTCTAAATTTGTTTGGTAAAATGAGTGGAAAGGTCTGGAGGTTTTGCGGGCTGCAGTAAGTAAATGATGGTTATCCAGTACACCTTTGCACATTGCTTGTGTGGTGTCTGGGAAGTAGTCATGACAGCAGAACTGTCTACTGTGCCTGCTCAGAGATCAGGCAACGTATAGCTCTGTGTCATTGGGGGCTCCCGACACCCCATCTAAAGAGTGGGTGACAAGCACTTGTACCGAGGGGCTGGGTAAATTGGGTGTACCTTCCAAGTGGATGGGTTAGTGCGGAGCGGTATAAGCAGCTGAATGCCTTGCTAGAAAAAGACCCATGGTATGAAGGACACGATTTGAAAGATATTATTTTGAACACAAGTGACCACTTATTGTCGTAGTAAACAAGATGAGGATGATGCTGGAGTTTCCAGTGTCCATGATGCTAAATGAGCAGGTGCCCACTGGCCCAAATGCAGATTTTGATTCATAGATGACCTCGAGGACGAGGGTGGTGAAGTGCCTTCATATTAATAATTGTAAGATCTGATTGTACACAGTGATCCGTACAGGATTATTCATATGTTGCCTAGAACTTGGCCTATGGAAGACCAGCTCTTTCGTTTGAGTGCTTTGAGGAAACAATTGCTGGTGTTGGGTAGAAGCCAACATCTATCCTGTGGTAAATAGGGTAGTTTTGATGAAGTACAGGCCAGTGAAGGGTGATATTTTCTGATCTTTTCCACCACCCATTGGCAGATTCCTTGGTGTCTCATGCTGCAATCTCTTGAGGGAGACGAAATATTTTCACTCCCTTCGTCTCAGGATGAAAGCCAATGACAAAACGGCATGATCTTCCAGGTTTTATCCCATGATGTCCATAAATTTGTCAAGCACTCTTGGGCATTACCAGTACGCCGTGTGGCATATGGTTGAGCAATCGGTTGACCATTTGCTTGTAGATAGCTGGGAGGCAATGAATAAGCTGGACTCAAATGCCCTTTGGGGCTTCAAAGCACATCATTAAGACAGGCCTGGAAACAGCAGATTCAGGGACCAGTGGAATGGCAACTTCATCGGACCTTGTTCACCATGGTTGGCTGAAATTGGCTGGTTTTCGGCCAGATGTCCAGTCAAAAATGCACTTTTCCAAACCAACAGTAATCCCAATCATAACTGTGAAATAGGCTCGGCTAAGAGATGTACCAATTCACCTTTTGTAATTTTGGCCGAGTGTTGGGCAAGATTGTATGCAGTACCCTTTGGGTGCATTACAACCCTGACCTCCTGGCAATAGAAACCCAACCTTTGGTATAAGTCCGCCCTGCACAGGTTGGTCGCGTGTGGAGCAGCCAGTCCCATCTCAAGAGGGGTCAATGTGAGCTCTAGGGGAGTTAGAGATTCACAGTGGCAAGTATTCCAATAAACTTACACACAAGGTTTCTTGATAAAAACAATTATTAATTTATTTAGCAGTCCGTTAGATTAAGCCTTCAGAAGGTAGCAATATATAAAACATCACACAAATATATTTCAAAACACACACTCTGAAGTTTAGTATCTAAATCAGTAAGTACCTTTTTGGGATCGCCCGCAGACACAACCTACACCGACAGGTGACTTCAATAGCTAGGTTGCTGGCAACATTAATGTATCGAAATGTTTTTCATTTAGAAGAACATAGGAATTAGGTTAAAGGGAAAAGGTTATTGGAACATGCACGAGATCTGAAATATTCTCAACCAGGTAAATACTTTTGTATCCCCCAACAAGTTATTCAGTGGAACAGGATAAGCCAAAGTCAATGGGCAAAAGTCTATATGAGCTGAAGCACTCCTTTGTAGGTAAATAAGAAACGTCTTTGCACAATGTTAAGTCTTTGAAGAAAAATAATCAATGTAGGGCCACAAGCTGTTAGACTTGTGAGTAGTAGAAAATGCAAGCAACTCTACAGCAATAGGTAAGTTCTCGGACTTTACAGTACCTTTTGGATTGAAGAAAAAGTGCAGCAGATGACTTCTGTTCCTGTGCAGCTCTGCAGATCTCCCTGTTCATGGGCCTCAGTCGTGGGGACAAGAGGGAGGACTTCTGGGGATTCGTGCACTGCAATGGGACGGTCCCTGCTCGCAACTGGCAAAATTCAAACAAGTGGCACTTCGGTGTTTCAGCTCCTCACGACTACTGCAAATAGCAACACCGCGATTCCTGCCAGTCGAGATGGGCTTTCCTTGCTTCTGGGGTCCCGCACTCTGTTGAGGGGGCTCAGGCCTGGTCAGTCCTGCTTCCTGGGAGTCTAGAGGATCTTTGTGGAGCTCTTGGCCAGCTTAAAATCAATGCACACAAACTGGTGTTCCTCTCCCTGGTTATTCGGTTTCCAGCAGCAACTCTGTGGAAATACAACCAGCTCCGAGAGGATGTCCAGGTGGCTTACTTTAGCGTTGATTGGTCCCACCAACTCAAAGGGAGAAGTAGTCCTTGCAGGGGCGGCTTTGTCGATACGAAAGTGGAGTTTCAGCACAGCAGCAGGGCTTCACCGGGCATCCCAACGGTCCAGGAGTTGCAGCAGGCGTCTTCATGTTCTCTTCGGATTCCTTCGTCCCCTGGTCGACTCTGCCTTCCAAGCCAAAAGCCTTGCCTCTTATGCAGCTTGCTCCCACTCATTCCAGCCTAGCTGTTAGTCACCCGACAGAGTGGCTGTCCTTGTCGGACAGCCAGCCAGCCAATCACCTAAGAGTGCATTCCTGTCTCCTAGGAGACTAAGCACAGAGAGTTTCAGACACCTCCCTTGCTTCCTGCCCCCGCCAGACACCCTGGAGCCAGAGGCGGGTTTCACTTGTGAAGCCTGCCAAAGACAAAACGAACAAAGGGACCAAATCTGGTTTGGCGCGCAGAGTAAATCTCAAGGACCTTTCCACAAAGAAATGGAGAAAAAGACCTGGCATCCATGGGTGCATTAACGTGGCTGCGAACGCAGCCCGTGGTAAAATCCCATAATGGTAGTAAAAAGTAAACCGCCTCCACCAGCCATCCATCGAGGAAAGGGTAACATAAAAATGTTAACATGAGAAGCTAGACAAAGGGAATACAAAGTAACCACTACAGCACCCTATTGTAAGATAGTGTGTGCTGGGTCTAGAAGGTTATAAATGTAAGTAGTCAATTTTACTTTACTGCTCTGGAATAGTTTATCCCAGAGAAGGTATTTAAACCTTGGGAAATCTGAAACACTTCCCTGTGTCACTGCACTGAAGGTGCTGTGTGACACAATGTAAAAGATGATGGGGGTCATTCCGAGGTTGGAGGTAAGGGATTACCGGCGCCTGTAAGGGCACCGATGGCGGTAATCCCTTACCTCCGTATTCCGAGTTCCCTTTGCGGGTCCCTCTTTACCTCCTGCTTTTAGCAGGAGTAAATTACGGGACCCGCAAAGTGACCTTGGAGTAAATTACGGCACCGTAATTACCTCCTTCCCCATTCCCATTGAGCCCTATGGGGGCAGGCATGGGGAAGGGCTATGGTGAATGGGGAATTACCGGTCCATCCAACCTTGGAATGGACCGGTAATTACTCCATTCACCATGCCGGTATTCCATGGAGTAAATAGCTCCATGGTTGCCAACCATGCAGCTATTTACTCCATGGTGTAGTCCTAACTCGGAATGAGGGCCGATGCCTTTGGAGTTTGTCGGACTCCACAACCCAGAGAGAAACAGAGTACAAAATCACATTAAAATACAATAGAGTGGGGAAAAGGGTCTCACACTTTCCAGGTAAAAAAAATAAATCGAGTCCTCAAAATCCAGCAAAGATGCTAGGGGTCTCCAAGGTAGAGGGAATTGGCACATTTCGGAGAATTCTCCCTAACACTGAGGGAAGGCTATAATTTCAGGAGTGTGAATGTGATCCAGTAGCAACCCAAACAGTCAAAAATAAAAGTAATGCCCAATCAAGGTTATATAAAAATAGGTTTCTGATGCTTGTTAATCTGCTTAAAATCACATGCTGTGCATATAGTCTGACATCCAGTGGTCATCGCGGAGTATTGCATCTTGTCTTTCGAGAATCGGAAGGGGGCGTCGGCATAGGCGTGTCTGTAACACTATCCCTTTAGTGACGTGTAGTGTACCCAAAATCCCTCACGCGCTGAGGTCCCTAAGATTTTTTTCCGCCCAGCATACTGGTCGCCTTATGCGGAGCTCGTCCAGAGACATTGCTAATTGTTCCATCGACCTTTGGTCTAATATTACATTATTATTCAAGATCACCCTGACTGTCCTTCCTATTGACGGCTGTTCCGGATCTCCACCTCCATGAACCTCCGGACGGTGATAGTCGGCGTTGTCGACCTCCTGGCCGGGCCTTCCTACCGGCCTACACAATAGGGAGAGTGGGGTCGGGTACACATTTCTGTAAAGACTGAGAATGCTTTTCCCTTTCCCCCCTCTTTCCTCTCTGGTCTTTGTCACTTGCCTTATCCTCTGCTATGGAGAGGGCTCTCTTTAGGCTTTGCCCCATTTGCAAGGGCAAATTTCCTTGGAGAGATAAGCATCTACTGTGTAACCATTGCTTGCCCCTCGATCACAACGAAAAGGGTTGTGCGGCTTGCAATCTCCACCGTCCGAAGACATTGAATGAGCTCCGTGTCAAGCGGTGGGCGGCCTACAGGATGTCGAAGACTGAGTCAAGTTCTCCCGCTGTTGCAACCGCTGATTGCGACAAGGGCATCAAGACACGAGCAGGCCTCCGACTCAGAGGTCGTGGAGCTTTCGGCAGAGCGCTCCCGCTCCGTGTCGTCTGTCCCCAACCCAGCCCAGCCAGGCACGGCTCAGGAGCTGTTATGGGGAATGTACATCCTGGCGACAAAGACGAACACTCTCAACTCACTAAATACACAACCATTGGCCAATCTTCGACGTCGGAGCGGACCACAACGCCAAAGGGCACTTCGGAAGTTTCGGCCGTGCCCGCCGACCTTCCAGATCGGCAGATGCGCCTAGCGACCGGGCACTGTAAATTGAAGGGCGCTACCCCCAGTATTACAAGAACCGTCGAGACGCATCTGAAGAAGGCATCCGCCGACAAGGGCCGGTTCTGCCGAAAACTGCACAACCGCAGGCCCAGGCTACGCGTCTCGCTACTGCGGAGGACGTTACCGAAAGCATTGCAAGAATTGTTTCAGAAGGCAGTCAAAAGATTCGACGCCCGCGGGGAAGCCCAAGGATTCGTCGAAATCCAAAGATGGGCTCAAGGAAATACCGAAACCCTACGCCAAGCCTAAGGAGAAACACAGGGACGCGCATCCTCCGTCGGTCCCCCGGGAAGAGTTTTCGGAAGGCGCAGGTCATTCTTCGGCGTTGAGACAAAAATCCCGATGTTTCGGCGTCAGAGGATCGTATACAAGAGCCCTTTCCACCTCTAGACCCCTCTAGGTCTTCTGTTTGGACTAGGGACACATTTGAGAATTGTATGGAGAGGCTTGACAGGTTTGTAACCCTCTCAGAGCAATCCACCCCAAAAAGACCACAGGAAGAAGACCTTTTGACCCCTGTGGATACATTTCCAAGACACTCTGATCCTTCTCAGAAGGAGGATGTGTACACTTAACCTCCTCATTGAGGAGGAGGTTCCTACATACTCCCAGGATGATGATGATGATCATCCTTTCATTGACCCTGAGGATATGCATGACCCCACAGAGGGGGTGGAGGGAGAAACCGGGATATGGGTGATGCTCAGCCTTGGCAGTCTCCAAATCCTTCACCTGACCCTAATGCCCTGTGTTTAGATTCCCCCCAGACCACTCCCACTAGACGGCCCTCTCCAGTGGACGATCAAATGACGTTTAACGCCATATTGCGCAAAGCAGCAGAACATTTCAAGATTGCCACCGATGAAGCTGTTCCTGAGGCTGACTTTGTAGAGGACATTCTTAAAGAGAAACCGCCGGCCAGCCAGGCTATTACTCTTCTAAACTCAATTAAAAAGCGTCTGGCTCCCTAGTTATCAACAACTGCCATCACAAGAGCAGTTAATTCAAGGATAGAAAAGCTATTTCGGCCTTCCCCCTCTGATCCCCTTTACATCAGAGGTCACTCCACTCCAGACTCACTGGTGGTGACTACAAGGAAAAGGGCAGGGGTTCTCTGTCAACTGGGGAGGCACCCCCTGACGAGGAGTGTAAAAGACTACGCCCTAGGAAAGCGGGTCACGGCTGCAGCAGCTTTTTCTACGCGCATTGCGAACAATACTACTTTGTTAGCCTGCTATGCGGACGCTCAATGGGCCATGTTACAGGAAGGCCTGCAGTAGGTCCATGAACCGCTACGGACTTGTCTTCTGTCCACGGTAACCGAGGGCAAACCAGTAAACCAAAGTATACCCAAACACCTTGGATTCCGCTGAGGCAGGAGGTCGATCTTTGGCTCAGGGCACCCTCCTAAAGAGACACGTGTGGCTAAGAAACTCTGGGTTCAAGCCAGAAACTCAAGCGTCACTTATTAATAAACCGTTGGAAGAATCCAACCTATTTGGAAAAGCAGTTGATGAGGCACTGTAGACTGAAAACAAGGAGCACAACACCCTTAAGATGCTAGATCAGATCACACACAAGCCCTCCACAAGGTGAGGAACGGGGTCCAGACTGCTTTATCGTGGCAAATGCTTCCCTCAAAACCAGTACAGCTCGGGAAATAATGGTCCTCTCCACAAAGAACCAGCGGATACACCGCCCTGTATCTCCTTAGGGGTCAGCTTCGTGGGAAAGGAAGGCGCCGGAACTCTACCCCCAGAGGCTCCCTTGCCTCAGGTTCTAAATGATCCGAAGATCCGGGTCCCCTCTCCGGTTAGGGGCCGGATAACATCATTCCTTCAGGCATGGGAGAGGGCATAACTACAGACCAGTGGGTAGTGAATACCATGGCCCACGAATACCGTATAGAGTTCTGCCTGTCGCCCAAGTTCAGACCTCCACGAGCAAGACTGACGCCAGACCATCTACGTATCCTTCAGGAAGTCGACACTACAAGAAAAGGGAGCCATAGAAGTCGTACTTCTTTCACAGGTAAACTAAGTTATTTTTTCAGTGTAATTCCTTGTACCCAAAAAGGATCTCACCATGCGCCCTGTATTAGATCTGCACCCAGCGAGCAAATTTGTAGAGCCACAAAAGTTCTGCACGGTCACTCTGCAGGAAGTAATTCCCCTACTCACACATGGAGATTACATGGCAACATTGGACATGAAAGATGCATGCTTCAATGTTGCAGGCGCACAGAAAATACCTCAGATTCATGATACAAGACAAGCACTATCAGTTCAAAGTACTACCCTTCGGCATAGCCTCCACACAAAGGGTATTTACAAAGGTACTGGCAGTGGCAGCAGCACATCTGCACAGGCGTCATGTCTGTCAAATACCCACAGAACAATAGATCTTTTCAGCCTGGGATTCTCCAACTAAAAGAAATCCAGCCTAGACCCCAGTCAGGTCAAGCAGTTGCTAGGGGTTCTAATTCGAACAAATGACTGCCTCGTCTTCCCCTCCGAGAGTGTCCAAAACATGCTGTTTCAAATCCCTCAATATGTAGCCAGTCGAGAGGTGACGGTACGCGAAGCTATGCGACTGTTGGGAATGATGGTGTCATGTATTTATTTGGTGCCTCGTGCGCGCTTGCACATGCATCCAATGCATGAGTAGCTCAACAGCCAGTGGTGTCAGGCCTGCGGACAATGGGACGATCTAGTGGTTGTCTCGCCAGCCCTCGTTCTCTCGCTATGGTGGTGGTCGAGGGAGAACCTCTTGAAAGGGAAATCCTTCACCACCCCCGCAGTGGTAGCCACCTACAGATGCATCTCACAGGGTGTTCAGCTCACCTGCTTCAACAAACAGCGCACTGAGTTTGGTCGTCAGACATAACATTCAACCACATAAACCTGTTGTAACTGTTAGCGGTATTCAAGGCGCTAAAAGCTTTTAAAACTCAACTGCAGGGAAAGACGGTCCTGATCCTCACAGAAAGCACCACGGCCATGTACTATCTGAACAAACAAGGGGGCTCTCACTCTCCAGGGCTGTCAAAACTGTCCCAGAACATTTGGAAGTGGGCTCTCAAACACATGTTTCTGCTGTCTCAACCTGTTCCAGGGGAACTCAATCTTCTGGCAGACGTACTCAGCAGAGATTTCCCACTACCAGTATATGCATGGCGATTACACGAAAACATTGTCTCCAATGTTTTCGCGGAATGGGTTTTTCCAGAGACCCACTCGTTCGCAACAGAACCGTTCCAAGGGGAATGGACTCTGGATAACGTGGTCAGGGAAATTTGTTTACGCTCCCCCTGCCCCCCATAACTCCCCTCGTCAACAAGATAGTGCAAGATGCACCAGGAACCAGTCACAATGATATTGGTGGCCCCCATGTGGGTCTGCCAACCCTGGTTCACTCATCTGATGAAGTCTATATCTCCTCCGATGAAACTGCCTTGCCCGTACAACATGTCGCAAGACAAATTGGGGACACTTCACCGAGGCCCGCTGACATTGAACTTAGCGGCCTTGATCCTGAAGTCAGAGTTTGGGTACGTGCAACTCCCTCAGAGGGTTCCATGTGTTACAACGCGGCAAAAATGGCCGTGGTTACAAAATATAATATTGCAGTAAAAAGGCTGTGGTTTTGCCGTCGAAATCCATGTAAAGGATGCAGGGGACACTCCTGCAACCCCAGCTCCTCTTAAATGGTATAATGGGGTACACCGGGTCAAACCACAGCAATTTTGCCACAATTTTTCTATATAGGTGAGACTTTTGCTGCGATTTTATCACTGCATACCTCTCGGAGATGTATGGGGATACTCAATGAGGCAAGAAAATCTACCACTCGATATTGCTATTCCAGTAAGTGGAAGTGTGACTCAGGCCTGGTCTTTAACTCCCTAAAGGTTCACTTAGCTGCTTCTTCAGCCTACACTACATCACAACAGAAGGTGTTGGGGTGGAAGATACCAGTTATTAAGACTTTCATGGACGGAGTAAAGAGAATTCACCCTCCCATTTCTAACCCAGCTCCCGGATGGGACCTGAACGTGGTGTTGACTAGACTTATGGGGTCGCCTTTCGAACCCATGCATAAAGCAAGTCTCAAGGATCTCACCTACAAGACTGCCTTTTTAATAGCTATTACTTCCATTAGGAGAGTAAGTGAACTACAAGCGCTATTACTTCCATTAGAAGAGTAAGTGAACTACAAGCGCTCTCAGTTCTAGACCCCTTTGTAAGAGTTCAGAGATAAGGTGGTTCTGCGCACTCACCCTAGGTTTGCGCCTACATTAATTTCAAAGTTCCATTTGAACCAATCCATAGAACTACCAACATTCTTTCAAATCCCATCAAACATGGTAGAAAGAAGCCTGCACACACTTGATGTACGCAGAAAAGCCATGTTTTACATGGAAGGAACTCGACCACTAACGAAGACAAGTCAGTTTTTCGTTTTAGTGGCAGCAGGTAGAGGAGGAGACCCGGTCTCCAAATCTACTATCTCGGGGTGGATTGTAAAATGCATCACACTCTCTTGCTAAGAGAGAACTGCCCTTCAAGCTTAGAGCACATTCTACTGGAGGCTCTGGGGCTTCCATAGCATTCACTGCAAATGTTCCCCTTGAATCCATTTGCAAAGCGGCAACCTGGAGTTCTGTACGCACCTTTACAAAACACTATTTACTAGACACTCGCTCTAGGTCTGATTCTCAGGTGGGACTGGCAGTACCAAGACATCTTTTCACTACTGTTCCTTCTCACAACCCACCTCCAACTCCGGGTTCTATTCGCTAGTCTATGCACGGCATGTGATTCTAAGCAGATTAACAAACATCAGAAGACATGCATTACTTACCGTAAAAGCAATTCTGATGATTGTATTTGCATAGATTCACATGCGCCCACCCTTCCTCCCCGCTCGGATTGAAGGAACATAGACGTTTTACTAATTTCTATTTTCTGTACTCACCTACGATAGTCATAAGGCTCCCTCACGGCAGAAAAAATGCAATCGGAGGGACCTCGACTCGTGAGGGATCTTGGGTACACTACACGTCACGTAGGGAGAATGTTACAGGCACGGCCATGTCGACGTCCCCTTTCGATTCTCGAAAGACGAGATGCAATACTCCGCGGTTACCACTGGATGTCGGACCATATGCACAGCATGTGAATCTAAGCAGATACAATCATCCGAAATGCTTTTATGATAGGTAATGCATGTCTTACTGCCTTTTGTAGAGTTGCTTGCAGCTCTGCCTTTCACAAGCCTGCCAGCTTGTGGCCCAACATAGATTTTCTTTTTCAACAAAAACTCTCCAAGATTGTGCAAGACATTTTACTTCCCTTCAAGAAGAACTTCAGCTCCCCTAGACTTTGCTCAATTGACATTGGTGGCCGTGGCTCCTTGAAGACCGTTCTAACCTCGGATACATTCCAACTTGTATAGCTCGGAAAGGGTTAATCTACATTGCATTGGGGGGGTTCAAAAGTACTAACCTGTTTGAGAAACTTGTTAACCATGGTTTCTTCCTTTAACCTTATCTTTTTTACACCAAACTCCGTATTGCTCTAAATGTACAGTGATATACCAATGTCCAGTGTCCTAACTATTGAAGTCACCTGAGGGTGTAGGAAGTGTCTGTGTGCCGTCCCAAATGGTTATCTACTGATTTATTGAAACTGAGTGTATTTTTGTGAACTATATTTAAGGGTTACAGATTTGCTTCCTTCTAAAGAAGGCTTATTCAAACTGACAGTTGAATTAATAAAAAATGATTTAATCAAGACACCTTGAGTAGAAGTGTTATTTGGATACTTGGCACTGTGAAACTCTATGTTGTAACCCTACAGCTCACATTGACCCCTCTTGAGATGAGCCTGGCTGCTCAGTCACTCTATCAACTTGTCTAGTACATGCTTATATACCAAAGGTTGGGTTAACTATTGCCAATAGGACAAGGCTGGTGCAGTCTCCCACAGGGTAATGCATACAATCTTGCCCAACAGCTTGCCTACAGCCTACCCAAAGTGATCTGTGCTAAAGTAAATGGAACAGACCGGAGGAAAAGGGTGCGGAGAGAAACCGAGTTGAAAGCTTCCCCACTTATGCAGAGCTCATCATTTTACCCTAATCCTACCCCCTTCCCAGACCCATCGTATCAAGGGACCTTTGGTATGCAGCACCCTGGTATAAAGCTAAAAAGGTATAAAGGGTTTGCCCATTGATTTATTTCCCAGGGCAACCCCTGCTGAGTGGCTTTCTCTGGAAAGAGGTGTTAAACTGGATGGAAGGAAGGCAGTCCCCATTGTTGACCATGACAAACTCTGTGCCACTCTGTCCAACAACTTCAAATTTTCCAACGATGCCACCAAATGGGTCAAATCCTTCTTAGCCGACAGAACATCAAGAGTTTCCATTGGCAAAGAGTTGGCGGACCCCATACCAGTCCCCATAGGCGTTCCCCAAGAGTCTTGATTATCCCCCACATTTTACAATGCCTATACGAAACTGCTATTCGCAGCCTTGGACACTAATTTTGCAGATGACGCCCAGATCCTCATACCCCCCCCCCCCCCCATCGGGAAACCATGAGCAGGACTGACTCGCTGCTCATCAACCAAATTTACACCCTAATTCAAAATTGGATGGCCCACAACAGCCTCTGCCTCAATGATAAAACAGAGTTACTCATAGTGGGATCCTGTGAGAATCAACTCTCTCCAGCCTGCCTGTGTTTCATTCATCATTGACGGCACCACAATTCCTATACTCAAGCAGGTCAAAACCCTTGGTGTCTACCTAGATACCAACCTAACCATGACAAAACAAGTAAACACCCTTTCCTCAGCCACCACCTACACAGCGAAGCTGATATCCCTTAGCCGCAAATTCCTCACGCCAAAGAACTGCATCACCCTAGCGAGAGCCCTCACTATCAAAGCTTGACTACTGTAATGTACTCCTCCTTGGTACTTCCAAAACCAAACTCCAACTCATGGAGAACAAAGCTCTCCGAGCTGCTCTAGGCATAAAGAAATCCAAGCACATCTCCAACACCAAAAAAACCCACTGGTTACCCATCAAAGCGAGAATGGTATTTAAAACCTTATGCATACACATCGCCAACACAGCCCCGAAATACCTTAACGACACAGTCACGAGAAAACCTTTCACCAGACCCCTTAGATCCAGCAACAACTCACTCCTAGAAGTCCCACGATTTTAAAAGCTTGAGAGCGGGAGGCAGCAGCTTTAAAGTGCTAGCCCCCAAACACTGGAATGCCCTTCCAACCAACATCAAGAATGAAGTCTCCCACCAGAAATTCAAAAAATCATTGAAAACCTGGCTATTCAACCAATTCTAATCTACCCACATAGCCCATCCGAACATCCCAACTATGCGAAATGTACCTGATTCTCTATGCACTGTATTTTGTTTCCCCTCCCCTTCCTCCTTCAATTATAATGTAAGATTGCA
This sequence comes from Ambystoma mexicanum, assembly GCF_040938575.1. Lineage (NCBI taxonomy): Eukaryota > Metazoa > Chordata > Amphibia > Caudata > Ambystomatidae > Ambystoma > Ambystoma mexicanum. The sequence continues at coordinate 226,882,728 of NC_090921.1, read as the reverse complement.
ATAACAAACTGTCTGTAACTACGCTGTGATACCTCAGGGTCTAGGCATACAACAAATGTAAGAAAATAAATAAAATAAAGGCTACGCCCGAATGAGTCTCAGATGACTTGGTCCTTGGAGATCTCTTGAGCAGTGATTCTGACAGCTTATAGAACAAAGAGCAGAACTCAAAGTGGTCAAGTAGTTTTTTTTTTTCAAGGTGTTCATTAGGACAGTTTCTCTAAAGTCCAACTAAGGGCTTCTTAAAATCATATCTGAGGCAGTACCAAGCTCCACTCTTAGGTGGTAGTGTAGACAGAGCAGCCAGGCTTATCTTAGTAGGGAGGAGAGGGCTGTAGCTTGGTACAAAGAAATTGTAGCATGCACACAGTCCAGAGAAACACAAACACTATGTATTGTAAAAATACACGGTTTACTTAAATACAAGTAGGGCAAGATAGATCTTAAGTACTATAACAGCTTGTATAAACAGAATTATAAAAACCAACTCAATACTTATGGTTTACAACCCAAAGTATAACCTTATTTAGGTTACACTAAGTAGTCAAGGTGAGTCAAACCCACAGCAAATTCAGAATGGCAGTCAGCTATTCTTCTGGTATAAGCAGGTTATATATACTTTTAGAATGCAATCAGTAATTCAAGGGTAGTAGAACCGGTCAGTCATGCAATGACACTCAGTTACAATAACCACTTAATGAACCAATCCAGTAACAAGGATACACCTTGTACCAGATATTACTTTGTAGAACACAGTTCAGAGCTAGTAAAGTAACTCCTACTTTCTGGAGGGGCCTTAAGCTACTCGGTGGTAAGTATGAACACTGAATAACTAATTTGAGTGTGCACTAAGCAATTCAGGGAAAGCAAAACCCAATGGTACAAGTTTAGAAGAGCAGCAGATGTTCAAGGTAAATAAAGACCCATACTTTTAAGAGGGGCTACAAGCAACTCGGACTAGTATTAACTTCAAGACTGTTTTAGAAATGCACCAAGCAGTTCAGGGAAAGCAAAACCCAATGATACACTTTAAGAATGACAATGTTATTCCAGGTAGGTAAGCCCTACTGGTAAGTATTCAGTTAAGAATAATAAAACAGTATCTATACTTATAACTTTTCAAGTGACTACTTAAACAGTAGTGGCTTGCGCCCACAATTGTTAGAGTAAAATTACAGTCATTAGTTCCTCTGTGTAACTAGTAGTGGCTTGCACCGGCTCATGTTACAGTAACTTGACTTAGATACTTGTTAAAGGAGCATCCAGCTGCTTAAAGGGAAGTATAAACCCTAAGACTGTTTTAGATCTGTATAAAGAAGATCAGAGAAAGCAAAACCCAATGGTACACTTTAAGAAAGACGCAATGTAGTTCAAGGTAGGTCAACCCTATTTGTGAGCTTTTAAACTCATTCAGTTCAGAAAAATAAAACAGTACCAATACTTATTACTTTTCAGAAGGGGGGGGGGGGCACCATTCAAGCTAAGTAAAATAACTCCAATACTTTTTAGAAGGGCAGAATGCAACTCAAAGAAGTATAAATTTATGGAAACTTGGTAACTTATTCTATTAAAGTGATAGTTGTCACACATTTCCTAAGCATGCAAGTACTTTTATACAAGTTATAGCTTTTCAAGACCGGATCCTTATCTTGTAAAGTCCTTCCCTAGTCTATCGCATGAGTTGTTTCAGAGGCAGAAGAGGGACCAAGTGGTCTAGGAGCCAGCTGTAGGCAGTTCAGGATAGGGTTCAGTTGCAGGAAAGGCAGACTATAGGAGATCTTCCTAACCAGTAAGTATTCATTTTAGAATGAGTTGCAAGGGTTTAGGGATTTCAGAGAAGACTCCCTTTATGCATTCCAGCATTGGGTCTGGGCAAGTGGTATGGGCAAACTCCCAACTACACAACACCCACTCAGCATCACAGGATTCACACAAGACTTAAGGTAAGTATTACCCAAGCCAACACAGTACATCAGGTGAAAAGTAGAGCTTTGAAGTGGATGTCTTCAGGATGCAGCTGCACAGGTCCCGGTCCCTGGATTCTTGGTCTGGAGACGAAAGAACTGGACACTGAATGGGAACTTGCAGCAGCAGTTGTCAGAGGAGGCTTCCAGTAAAGGTTTCTTCAGATTCTTGCAGGTCTGTGGATTCAGTGCCCTTTTACAGGAGCCAGATGAACGAAAATCGCTGGTCGGATTCTCTTCACTCTGTCCTGCACTCTGGTGTGGGGACTTCAGGGATTCAAATCCTGTCTGGCGGTCCAGAAGGAGTCCACCAAGGCTTCAGACTGATTCTGACTTCATAAGAACATGCACTGCACTCGGGCTCGAAGTGCCAGGGTATTGGGGGTTTCCAGCCCAGTAAGGGTGCCACACGTTGTGAGATGGTTAAAAATGTAGGGCTTACTGAGACTAGTGGACCTAATGGCCTCTGGGTACCTGTCTCATTCAGGACCCCCAAATATATAGGAAGGATTGCATCTGGCTCTGGTTGCACAGCAGGCTCAGCGGTCACTGGAAATCGCTAGACTTTTTCTTCATCTTACTCTACGGATTCAGCTCCACTGGTCGATTTTGTCAGCAGCTCCCACGATCGGAGTATCAGCACAACTTCTGCAAACTCTCCCTGCAGTTTACAGAACGGGGCGGTCTGGCTGTCTATTCAGGACAAGCTTTGTTGGCACAGAGCACACCTATTTTGGTTAATTCAAAAACTATTTTCAATGTAATGTGTGAGGTTTTAACAAAATGAATGTGTTTCTAGGTGCAGGGGAGAAAATGACAACTTTGGCATATAGGTTGTATGAAGAACAAAGATAATAGTAAGGTCCCCTGCACACTATCTATGGCCTAAACACAGCAAAACCTTTTATAGGAGGTGGCAAGTTGCTAGTGTTAGGAATCAGTTTTGCCACATTTAATTTGATAAAGATTATTTGTGTAATCGGAAGAGCTTTTTTCAGCCATAGACAGTGTGCAGGGGACGCAAGTTCCCGAACAGGGAACGCTACTATTATCTTTGTCTATTCTGGACAGCCAGTCTCCCAGTGGGACTTGGTTACTTTCAGGCAAGGTCAAAGACAAAGGACTGCTGAGTTTTGGATTCTTCCCTCGGTTCCTGCCTTCTCAGTCACTCTGGAGCCTCAGCAGGGAATACAAAGGATTCCTGCCAAAGACCAAACCAAGGTCGTTCTTTCCTAGAATGACAGAAGACGAGCTAGGAAACAACAAGCAAAAAAGAAATGGCGAAAAAAGGAGCCCACCATTCTAGCAGAATTGTGGCTCTCCTGTGCATTACCGAGGCTGATTTGACAGCCTGCAGTAATAAAGACTAAATGTCATAAAGGTACGACCTCTGCTACAAGCTGTTCAAGTAAACTTGCAATTTTGACAGAAATGTTACCAGGCAAGTAAGAAAGGGGATACATTGTATTCCCCCAGCACTCGACATAAGGTGGGTTGTGCTGGCTCACTTAAATCAATGTAACAGTAGTTCACCCAAGAAATAATAAGAATTAAAAGGAAAGCACTGCATTGTAAATGTGTGCTGATATAGTACATTAATCGGTCCAAAGTTATGGGAAACTATAATCCCAATCACCCACTATGGATGGACATAACACAGTCACCCATAAAAAGACACTGAGTGAGCGGGGGAAAACGATTCCCAAATCAGGCAAAAGGTTCTGGGGTTGACACAGGTCAAGAAGATTTATCATTAAAAATGAGAAATCTTACCTAACATTGTGTAAGTTGAAGATCTTCATGGATGAGTCCAATATAGGTTGGGGTACCCATCTTAACAATCTGGACATTCGGTAGAGCTGGTTGGATGGAAGGCTCCACATCAATTTCTTGGAGTTGCAGGTGGTTTACTTGGTCTTGCAAATTCTCCATTAACGGGAGGGAAGAGTGATTTTTGGACATCACGTTTGAAGTGCATTATGTGAAGAACTATGTGCGTGTGTGCATAGAGGCTCCGATACTGTGGATGTGGCTGATGGCCAGCTACATTCCTGTGTAGGCTTTCCATCTGGCGGGGTACAGAAGCATGAGAGCGGGGCCTACTCGGCACTCTCATAGATGTTTGTGGAACATGTGGTGACATTTTTGTGACCCCAACACCTCCAAATCTGTTAAAAGGCTATCTCTGTGATGCCTTGTTTATCCGGACGGCTTAACTAGAGCAACGGCCCAAATCGTGGGAGGACTAAGGGCTAAATAACTATGAAACATAAGGCGTCCTGCCACAACTATTTTTCTGTGCCATATTCTTAGTTGTGTAGGCTTTCTAGTAATTAACTTTTCTTTTCAATTTTGGGGCAAGTGTCAATCTGCCCTTTCTCGTCCACAACGGAGCTGGAGGTGCATTTGCCAATTCAATCTTACAGAAAACATAACCAGTTCTACAGTAGTTCTAGCATTTATTAATTAGCCAAAAATCTAGTAAATCGGATACACATTCTGATTAGCATTCTTTTTCTCTTTTTTGCTTTTCTTTGTAATTTTAGACAAACAAAACATGCAAGCCAAGTGGCCAAAGTTGCTCAAAAAGTACATGAAAGTGCGATGTGATTAACATAACCAGTATGATTCTTACAAAATATCAAGTCAAGTGTGTAAAGCATAATGAGGTCTGTAAAAGCGTCATTTGCATTAAGAGACGTTTTTTGAGTCCGAGTCTACACACACCATTACTACACTACAGAGCAGGACCTCTTAATTAAATTCCAGAGTTCCTATTAAAGGAATGGTGCGGTCAGAAATATTATTGTCCCTATGGTCCGGCCATGTGTTTTTAATGATCGATCGTAAAAACATTTCCTTTGCACCTTACCAGAGTTTTCATCTCTTGAACACAAGCGAAATCAGGCTGCAGAGCGCGGTCATCTTGTGATAATCTTATCACTTGCCACATCGCCCTGGGTGAATTGCCTTTGCGGCACTAAATCATATCCCCAACCCCTGAGCCTGACATCACCAAATCATTGATATTCGCCACCTCTCACCGTGACGTTACTGGGCAGCGTAACCAAACGCGCCCCGTCGTCACCTACGTGACTTGACGCAGAACTCGGAAAACACACATCGTCTCACAACACAGCGTGTCACAATTCGGAATATAAAACTGTACTTTAAAAGGAAACAGCAAGACTGTACAATTGGTAAAGTACATTTATTTCACATGAAATGTGTCTAGAACATTCAGCGTTTGACATATTCAAAATTGAACTTTTTTTCTTTGCTCTCGAATCGCAAATCTGCACATGTATATCGGGAGGAACGCGCTGTTCCTTTTTGGTACACAGGGTGTTCGATTTGGGTAAATGTAGCACTTTGTTCGCACAGTGAATTGCAAGGCTGGTGCATCATCTTGGCACTAGACCACCATAAAGGTTATGTTGCTCCTAATTGCTGGTACAGCGTAAGGGCATGGCCCTTGTCGATTGTCCCAAAAAAGTCATATAAATCCAGTGATTGACATGTAGCTGCAGCTGGCGGTTGAAGAAAGTCGGTTGGGGTCTGGAATAGATGAAATCGCAGAATGGCAGGATGTACCTGTTTGCAGAAAATAAAAATAGAAATGTGTCTCTGTAGCCGATCTTTATTACAATTAATCTTTCTATTTATTAGCGCGACACAATGTGAACCGAGAAAACACAACGTGGAAAATCATAGTACTCCGCTATTTGCTTCCGAGGATAGTGCAATGGAGTATGTTCAGCTCTAAACGTAATGCGTAAACTGAGGCAACCATTCGAGGTGCACACACAATGTAATGATTTATTAGCGTTGAACCAGGCGGAAACGAGTGGTGTTCTACATGCGTGTCGATGCTGGACTGCCCATGTGCCCGGTAGAAAGACCAGCACACAGTTTGTACTTGCACTTCATTGCAATATGCCACACAGAACGAACAAGTACAATGTAACCCAGCAATAACGGTCAGCTATTCATATTTGGACTAGTTCTGTTATAAAATCGTCTAAAGAGAAACGTACATTCTATTCAGCATTTCCATTATCTTGGCGTAATGCAGACTCTGTTCGTGTCAACGATTTTTCATAAACTGAAATTGCATGTAACTAGGTCCAGTTTCGGAATGGACAACCTTATCTCTTGCGTTATTACACCCCTCCTTCAATTCAATCCCTTTCGGAATGGTCCCTGTCTCTCAAGGTAAAAAAACAATAGAACCTTATACTGTGTGTGCGACGCGTGGGCCTCCCCAGCTGCCAAGCAAAAATTCAAAGCTGGTGACCTTCACTCACAATGAACATACATTCTTAGTTTGCAACATCCCGTGTCAACGCATCCATGAGAACTTTAATTTTGAAGCACGGGCCCTGGAGGAAAAAATTGGGGGGCTGTCGCTGCTCGCTGTTTGCGGCGCTGCTGAGGGGTAGGGGAAACTTGCCAATGACAGAATGCGCCCTACTCCAAAATTGTAGTCGATGAAACACAAAAACGGAGTCAAAGTTTGTCTAGTAATAGGCCCACCTCTGCTGATCTAACGTCCTCCTACCCCATGGCATGTTTTTCACAGTCAGTACTTCTTGCGTGCCTAGTATCTTATGTAGCCTAGGTCTCGTCCCTTTTGTGTGACGAGCAGATATTCAGCTGTTTGGGGAACTGTATGGCAAGGCAACTGCCAAAACCGAAAGATTCTTACACACTGTTATCCATCGGGCACTAACACGATAAATGAAGGTCCCACAGTAGCTCGACTAAACTGTGAAATGTGAAAGCAGTGTTACATTGTCATTGTCAATCGTAATAATTGTACTATTTAAAAAAAAAGGACTAAGAGGATGGATTTCAAAAGAAAAATTGCATACTTTATTTGGAGACTTTATGAAAACATTTTTTGGAAAAATAAAAACAGATGGTAATCATTTGTACCGGGATTTGAACTGTTCAACGAGCTCTGCTTTGGGTGGACGTGGCACGTTGGCAATGTTTTGTGGCAATGTATTTGTGCTCTGAACTGAAGAATTGGCACGTTCTTTAACAACAACATTAAATGAAGACATTGAGGTACTTAAATCCTCATTAAATAAAACATACACATCGGAACAACTGAACCAAATCCTGGAAGAAACTAATCAAAAATTGGCTAGTTACAAACAAGAACTTGAAGTTAAAAAGATTAGAAAGTTCAGACGGGGATACGCAGGAACATAAATTGGACATAGTCTATAGCTGGCAAGCTTATTACGGACATTACCCGAGCAAACCGAACACTAACTACCCGAAAAAGACGGGTCAAGTCCCAACTGGAGAAACTTCGTCTGACGCATCGAGTACTGAGTTAGAGCTCCCGTCAGGACAGACGGCAGAAACATCAGAGAGACCAACGACCAGTGACTCCATAAATAACGAGACCGCGGCTTTTTTAGAAAAAAGCCAACAAGAGGAAAAAAGAAAAAACCCTCCGCGAAAGAAGGGGGCGAGGAAACCCTGATTGTGAATATTTCATCATATCAACTTTCAAAAATGGAGACACAAGTACTGTGGAAGGGTTTATCTTTTGTTCCCAAGAATAACAGCACCTTGCTAAAAGAAAAAATTGATTTTTTCAAACTGATGAGAAAGCTAAAGCTTAAAGGATAGTTCCGGGACTTTTTTTTTATTGTCCCTACGGGTCGGCCATGTGTTTGTAAGCATAAATCGGTAGATCGTAGGAAACTTTCCTATGGACCTTACCCGACTTTTCGCCCATTATCGCACTCGAAATCAGCCTCCATTTTGTGATAATCCTATCATTCCGCCGCATCGACCTGGCTCACCTGCCTTTGCGGCACTAAATCAAATCCCCCGCCCCTGAAACAGACTTTATCAAAACATTCATATTCCCCGCCTCTATCCGTGACGTGACTGAGCTGCGTAGGCAAACGCGCCCAGGCGTCTTCTACGCGACTCCACACAGAACCCGGAAATCAACACAGATCAGCTCACAATACAGCGCACCACAATTCGGAATATGAAACTGTACTTTGAAATCAAACCGCAAGATTGTAAATGTGGTAAAGTACATTTATTTGACATCAAATGTTTAGAGAATATTCAGCGATTTGCATTTTTATTTGCTCATGTTCCAAAAAGTTCGTATTGAGGAACGCGATGGTCCTTTGCTGTACACAGGGTCTTAGAGCATCTCACAATACAGCGCCACAATTCGGAATGTGAAACCGTGGTTTAAAAGCAAACGGCAAGATTGTACATTTGGCAAAGTACGTTTATTGGACATCAAATGTTTAGAGAATATTCAGCGATTTGCATTTTTCTTTGCTCTCGATCCAAATTAGTTCGTCTTGAGGGAAGCGATGTTCGTGTGCAGTACACAGGGTGTTGGTTTACGATAAAAATAAGCTCTTCGGTCGCACTGATAATCGCATGGCTGTTCCAACAACGAGGCACTAGGCCACCACAACGGTAGGTATGTTGCATCTAACCGTTAGTACCGCGTAAGGGCATACTTGTACTTGGCGATCGTCCCATAAAATGGTCAGGGTGGTAACGTTGTTCACGCGGAGAAGAAACTGGCGGCTGTAGAAGCCGTCCGCCGGTGTCCGGTACTCGTGACACAGACAGTAGTGAATGATGTACCTAAAAACATAAAAAATGAAATTAGTCTCACCATCAGATCCTTATTAAAATCATAGCGAGGACAGCGCTACTGGGTGTACACAAGTGTTTAAAGGCGTGGCGAGGCAGGGAGGGGGGGGGAGTGGAGTACAAGGTAAGTAGCATAAAATAATAAATAAATAGGGCCAGCTGGTGGCAAGTGCAAGGTAAGTGCAGAACAAGTGCTGGGAAGGGGGGGCTGTAGGATACTGAGACAGTCCCCCAGTGCAGGGGTTGACAGGGAGGCAGTGCAGGTGGAGAGTGGAAGGGCCCAGGACCGAGGTCGCAGACAGTGGACCAGTTGTAGCAGGGGAGAGGGAGAGAGAAAGCAGAAGCAAAGAGGAAGGTTTTGAGGTGCTTCAGTAAAAGCAGATGTTTCTCCTCAAGATAGTGCGCGGTAGAAAACAATATGCCACATAGAACGAACAAGTACAACTGAACCCGTCTTTAAAGCCACTGTATAGTAATGAAATTGCGGTATAAACTCATCAAAAGTTACTTACATTATATTTGCATTTTCCATTGTGTCTCTGTGTAGGGCAGACCCAAAACACCACTCCTTCTTTGCCGACGTTACTTCTTCTAATGAACGTGGCTCATCGTTTCGTTTCTGAAATTTTATTCATTATCTTTTCTTAGTCTTTCAGGATGGTCCCGGCCTGTCAAGGTCAAATCACAATAGAACCTTATACTGGGTCGTGGGCCGTTCCGCCACCCGAGCAAAACATCAAAGCAGCTGACCTTCACTTTGAGCGAGCACACATTTCTAGTTAGCTCCAGTTAGTGTAAGGGCATCTTGTCTGCGTGCCTTTTTTTTTATTGTCCCTATGGGTCGGCCATGTGTTTGTAATACGGAAACATTCTATAATTTTTGTAAAAATGATTTATATTACTGTTTGGTTTAATTGCAATGGGCCTGCAACATGAGGAGACTCGAGAGAACAGACAATCAAATTACAATCATTTAAACCGTGATGTGTATTTCTCAATGAGCTCTGCTTTAGGTGGACATGGAACAGAGGCAATGTTGGGTGGCAATGCAGTTGTCCCCTGCATAGGTTCGTTCACCACTCCATGTATGTGCCTATCGAGGACATCTACGATAAGTCTCTCAATAAACTCATATTGCATATCCTCCAACACTGGTTTGATCACCCATTGTTTACTTCTTTTAGTGAAGGCCTTATTGTAGCGAAGCGTCCCTAAAGTTCCGGTCGTCCTACTTTGTTGACGGCCAACATTATGGTTATGTGCCAAGACCGCTAGAAGAGTCCGATTTATCATGCCTTCCATGCCAAAATGCAATCTTTTGGGCCTGTACTTTAGGCACATATTGTGGAACACCTCCAAATCTCCTGTGTGGCAGAATTCCGTGAGTCCCCTCAAATCTCTTGTTATAGTTTTATCAAATACAATCTTTTCAATGGCCTTGTGAGTGGGTGATGAAGGAATCAACCACTTCTTCTTCCGTGCCTCCTCTGTGGACAAATGGCCATGTTCACATTTGTGGAAATGCTCATTTGTCGACCATCGATGTACGTTGCTACAGTGCAACATTACTGACCGCCATTTTTCCAGTAGAATTTCCAACGACCCTTCACATGTTTTTGAGCTCCACCAAAGATGGTTGCTGATTGACTTGGACCACTGTGAAATACCTTGCATATCTTTTTTTTTTTTCCTGCAGCCGACAATTTTTTATTGATTGTTTTTGCAAGATGCCATACGTCAAATTGGTGATTTATATTTTTGTACTCTTCTCTCATTGTCTTGGCAATTGAAACGTGTCTGTCCGTGGCTATCAGGTCGATCACCATTCCCCGCGATTGTAGTTCTTGCAATGATGCTACAAAGCCAACTTTCTCTATGGCCACTGAGGATGTACTTTGTGACACCTGCACGACCACCGAACTCACAATTTTCTTACTTTCCATGTCCTGAAAGTGGTAGGTGCAGTACTTGGCTGAAAATCCTGGGCTGTCGCACTGTCCATCACCGGCTAGCCTGAAGCGTTTGCCCGCGAATGTACTTTCCATTGACATTTTTTCCATTCTCCAAGCTTCGCTGATGGCTGGAAATAGATAATCGGTTTGGTATTTGTAGAACTGACTTTTCGCAATGAAATGGATTCCCACAAACTGAAAGAAATACTGTAACTTTTTAAAACTTGAACCACTAAAAAGTGCGGCCGCTGCACAAAGTAGATTGCCTGCTGGCAGTTGCCCCAGCATGGGTTGTGCAGACCATGCGAACGGATGATATTGTGTACAGGTGGCATGTATTTTAAGGTTAGTGCCTCGAATTGCACGAGTCACATTAATCAATGGCTCCCCACATACTTCCCCACCAACCCAATGCCCACATTTCATCATCATAATAATATCCATCAAACAGCTATCGAATACAATGAATTTGGCCTCTTTCCTTATACTGTCACTCTGCATCCCAGCTGGTTCGGCCTGTAACGTTGAGGACATGTCACTCGCATGAAAGGTACAATCTCTGATATCGTCTTCCGCTATGCTGAGTGATATTGATGGTGTTTCATTGTCGTCCACTTCATTCTCTTCCATTGCAACATCTGTTCCTTGTCCGGAGATGGGAGAAAAAAACAATGTCTTCAACTTTCGCGCGCTCTTATTTTTTGCGGGTGTGGATTCTGTGAATTGATCTCCGACTGCATCCAAACTACCAGGACGACATTCACTATCAATGGCTGGTGGTGGTATAGGTCCGTTGTCAATCACTTCATATTCTTCCCATTGGCACGATGCATCTCCAGTCTCAAGTCCCTGCCAAAAGGTTTGACAAGCAACATCTCTCGTTCGCTTCACTGTCTGTGTAGATCTAGTTCTTACACCCACTCGCAACTAGAGGACAGATTAGAAAAGGGATGTTCAGTTTAAACACAACTTACAGTATTGAACTATTGACAGTGAAAGACAACATAATATAGTGAACAGGACACTAACCTTCTTTTGCTTTCTTTTCTTTGAAACTTTCTTGCCTAGAAATTCAACATCTGGACGCTGTTGCTCCGACTCGTGTGTGCATGTCTCCACTTCCTCTCGCGCTGCAACGACTATATTTTCATGATAAGCACATCCATCACTCACTGAGGCTCCATCGACTCCCTGAAACATAGAACTTTCATTAGTATGTATAATAATATTGAAAACACAAAATGTACTTGGGGACCAATACCCATACGTACATCTCAATAGCAAAACACGAATGAATGCATTGTGTAGAACATTCAAACGACAATAGTTCACGCATTGTTGATCTAGTTAGATTGAACTGTCAAGATCCATACCTCGGGCTCCGCATAGACTTCCATTGATGATATTATTGAAGATGACGCTTCAGCAACTCCCTGAAACACAGTAATTGCATTAGTATGGTTTTCTATTTTGTTTAAAAGAACATAAACTTTCTGCAGGCGTCAACGGCTCATCTAAATAGACCTGCACAAATGATCAGTTGTCTAAAATAAATAATGGATATCTAAATATGATTCGATTTGCTCCATCGTTGGAAGTGTCACCACCCAGAGATCTGCATCAACTACTAGGGGTGATGTTCTTGTTGAAGAAGCTCCGTCAGCTCCCTGAAACATAGTACTTGCGTTAATAAAGAAGGAAGTATAGCGGATGTAATCACGTCATTTGATCTCGCATGATTGATCTGTCAGTATCCATACCTCGAAATGCATAAGAACATCAAGGGATGCTGTAACTGCGGTGCACACTTCTGCAAGCTGTTGCGCCGACCCGTAACTGCATGCTCCCCCTTCTTCTTGGACTAATGCTCCATCGACTCCCTGAAACATAGGACTTTCATTAGTAATGAACACAATATTGAAAAAAGAAGACACATAGGAGGGCGACGACAGAAGGACATACCAATGGCTAAAAACGAAAGAAACATTGTGTGTAACAATCACGCTACAAGAATGCAAGATCTGATGATCTCCATCGATGGAACTGTCCGGAAACGTACCTCGAGCATCTGAGTGACATCTACGGTTGTCGTCAATGCGTTGGACTCCTCAGCATCTCCCTGAAAGACAGTACTTGCATTATTTTGGATAACAATAATTATAACTGAAAACAAAGACTAGAGGACGAGTACTGTGGTGTACCATTAGGTAAAATGATTACACGATCAATTAAAACTATTGATTTACATGCCTAAAACAAGTCAGTGTCAGAATAGCTAAGTAAGATTACCCGATAGGCGCTTGAAGTGGCTGATGACTGCAATAACGACACGGATGGAGAATCTTCCGCCTTCATATTGAGTGGATACATAAATGGGGAAATTATTGTTAGCTAATGCTACACACTACCGCAAGGCCGAGAGACAAATACGTAAACTTGACTCACCAGTGGAGGGATGTGGACGAATAGAGTGGGAATAGCGGATAAGTATTTCAATAACTTTCAAAAAATAGAAAAAGTAATTTGACTAAAATCAGAACATGTGACTAGTTCCTTGCATGTACTGTTGTGAACGAAAAGAAAACATGGATGCAATTTGATGACTACTAGCAAATAGATATAAATTAAAAAATTGGACGCAAAATGATTATGGTACATGGACTTACCTTGACGAACAAACAGTTAGATGCAGGGATCAGAGTAGTTTCTTGTCGTAGAACAGGGAGCAGTTCACAGGTTGCAAACTGACGAGTTTGCTCAAAGTGGTCACGGAAGTTCACAGAGACGAAGAGCAGATAACCAGCACCTTCACGGGTTGACTAGCAAAGCGCAAAGAAGTTCTCATTAGAAATATGAAGTGGGTTATAAAGAATTCGAAACAGGGGTGTGTTTGTGAATGAATGACGTGTATATGTCGTGGCATTATGCGGTCTGCAGGGGGCCGTCCAGCGTGAGGGGGGATGCTTGGCAGGAGACACAGGGTCTGGAGGTAGACATGGGAACAACAAACCCATGCTCTATAGACCACTTTGAAGTGTACATGGTCTTTGGCACCTCTTGGCCTTTATCGCTCCCTGACAGCTCCACTTGCCAGCAGCGCAAGTACCCCGGTGCGAACTGCCTTTGATAGGGCGGGGGGTGGATCGGGGCGGTGGTCGTGCAGACAAGACACAGGAAGACTCGTGAATGGAGACACACTTATGTGGATTGCAGGGGGCCGTCCAGCGTGAGGGGGGATGCTTGGCAGGAGACACGGGGTCTGGAGGTAGACATGGGAACAACAACCCATGCTCTATAGACCACTTTGAAGTGTACATGGTCTTTGGCACCTCTTGGCCTTTATCGCTCCCTGACAGCTCCACTTGCCAGCACAAGTACCCCGGTGCGAACTGCCTTTGATAGGGCGGGGGGGTGGATCGGGGCGGTGGTCGTGCAGACAAGACCCGTTTGCCGCAGGGCCTCACCAAGGAGAGGCCATCTAACTGAATGTAAGAGGATGGCTGCAGGATCTACTACATGGAAGGCAGGGGGGTGAGTTTATAAATACCTCACCCTCCCAGGAGAATATATGGGGGTCATCTCTGTACCCGGTGCCCAAAAAGAGGATTTATTATGATCAACCATATTTATTATTTACCTATAACCATGTTTTGTATCAATAAAATCCAACAGCTTTTTATTGCCAACGCTTGATGCCAACCCACAAAATAATATATGTATGACTGCTGCATATATGGGTTCAACGGTTATGTGGATTGAAGGTGTGCGGCCAGCGTGAGGGAGGATGCTGGCCGGAGACATGTGGTGTGACAAGACAAGGCACTGGAAGGCTATTCAACGGAGACACACTAGATTCATTTAAAAAATCAAAACAACCATTGCTAAAATATATGTTGGGCTTTATTTTAGATTTTAGTTAAACATAAATAATAAACATTACACATTGTAAAGTTGAGGTTGCAGCACATCGAGGGAAAATCCGCGGTATTGTCCACTGTCACTGGGGAAATGTTGTCTAATGGCAAGTACCGCACAGGCAGGTATTACTCTCCGAACGCGGTGTCCGAGCCTCCCGTGAAGCCACCAAGTGAAGCAACGATAGGCCACCAGCCTGTACCACCTGTGAAAAAAAAAGATGCAAACTGTATTAAACTGACCAAACTTTCTTATCAATGTCGATTCAGGTAACACATGTCATTTTTCTTAGAAAAAAATTATATCTAGAAAATGCACTATATGGAACCAATTTACATGCGTTCGAATGATATGTAAATGTAATTTTATATGTGGGAGACGACCATGAAATAGTGGTGGCATCACTGACATCACAAACGGAGTATACTTACTCGTTACTCGGATTACGCGGACGAACAGTGCCACGAAGTTCGTGCATAAGCACCATCATCATCCTCAACACTGTCCGTGAGAGGCAGGCTTCCCTGAACTCTGGCAGCTCGGTGATGCATTGCGGACTTTGCTCGCCTTCCTGCAGACTTTGCTCGCTTTCCGAAATGTAGGCCAAGCACCCGGAATTTTCACGGCAGCAGCAGTTCTCCTCCTCAGTTGGCATTAGCTCGCACCGATTGCACGTGCACCAGGTGGAGACGCCGTCCATGCGACATGGTCCAGGCTCTTCATCCGTTGACTGGTCCTCCCAACTGCCGTCCGAATCCCCATCGTTTTCGCGTGCTTGCCTTTCCAGTAGTTCCTCCTCGGTGTACTCGGGCTCGTACATATACGGCATTATTGTGGCCATTGTGCGGTAAAGATAGTAAAATAATTTACAGAGATGGTACAGGTGTTCACACGGGCTACAAGCGGCGAAGGTAGCTGACCAGAGCACTGAAACGAGTCACAGAATACTCAAAGTAACACAGAGAGAGGAATGGAATCGAAAATCTGCTGCTGTATGTTGTGAAACGGTCTGTTTATACTTATTGGGGAAAGAGGCGTCCTGCCATTTCCATGGCAACACGTCAATAGCTGAGGCGCAGCGATTGTTGACACGAGACGTGCTTGAAATGGGCAGTACGCGTCTGCTGATGTCAGGCTCAGGGGCGGGGGATTTGATTTAGTGCCGCAAAGGCAGGTGAGCCAGGTCGATGCGGCGGAATGATAGGATTATCACAAAATGGAGGCTGATTTCGAGTTCGATAATGGGCGAAAAGTCGGGTAAGGTCCATAGGAAAGTTTCCTACGATCTACCGATTTATGCTTACAAACACATGGCCGACCCGTAGGGACAATAAAAAAAAAAGTCCCGGAACTATCCTTTAAAGTTTTCTTTAACTCTTTGGAAGATGAACATGTAGAAAAAGAACAACATAAGTACTTGGAACTTAGTCCCAAAAGCAGCTTTAACCCATCTGTACAAAACCATATATTGTCTACCTTTGAGAAGACTGTTTTGGATGAGTTCAAGAAGATACGGTTCGAATCAGACACACAAGGGAACTTCTCGAGAATTGAACGTCAGACTTTGAAAAATCTTCTCAATAACAAGGAAATTATCTTTAAACCGGCCGATAAGGGTGGAGCATTGGTACTGATGAACAAACAGGACTACTTGGATGAAATTGAACGCCAACTCAGTGACGAAGAGACATACCTTGAGGTACCTATGAATCGAACAGAAACAGTGAAAGCATTAATCAAGAGTTTTGGATGAAGCAGAGGAAAATGAAGTTATTTCAGATAAAACAAGACGTTTTCTCGAAAATGAACACCCGATTATGCCAGTAATCTACATCTTACCTAAGATACATAAGACTGTTGAAACCGCCGGGACGTCCAATTATAGCAGCAACTAACAGTATCCTTGAACCTTTGGGACAATATCTGGACAAAATACTGCAACCACTAGTCCAAGAAACATCTACGTACGTGAAGAACACAATGCTCTTCCTACAACAATTAAAAAATGTACAGTATGTCGATGGAAGAGATATAATGTTCACGATGGACGTGACATCCCTGTACACAAACATTGCTCATGAAGCCGGACTAGAAGCAATAGAATGGCTCATTCTAAGATCGGACAAATGCCAAGGAGATCGACTGTTTGTCCTTACACTCTTGAAACTAGTCCTTAACAACAATTTTTTTCAGGTTCCAGGACCGATATTTTATTCAAACATCGGGAACTAGCATGGGGGCGGCTATGGCACCATGCTATGCCAACGCCTTTATGCATTACTTAGAGCATGAGCATGTCCTTTCGTCGCCAAGATGGGCGAGACATTTATCACTTTTTGTCAGATACATAGACTATGTCTTTGGTATATGGACTGGACCCCGTGATGAACTAGACGATTTCTTCACAATGATGAATGGCATGAACCCTCGGATTAAATTCACTACCTCAACTAGTACTACTTTCATCCATTTTCTGGATGTAGAAATCTATGTCTCTGAAGCCAAATTGGAAACCAGGATATATACTAAACAAACAGATAGGAACAGTCTCTTACTCGCGACTAGCTTCCATCCAAAACGTACCATTGACAGTGTCCCTCTGAGTCAATTCTTAAGATATAGAAGGAATATCTCGGACACGGTGGAATATGAACGACAAGCGAATACATTGGAAACAAAATTTACAGCGAGAGGGTACGATCCAGTGCTTATTTCAAACATAGCAAGGAAAGTCAGGAATACCAATCGGGAAACTTTATTGGTGCCCAAACCAACAAAGTCTGGAGAACCTCTTGTATATGTTACCACCTACTCAGTACAGAGCAATAAAATCAAGAAAATTATCAAAAAAACTGGCCAATGATGCAGTTGGACCCCCAGCTAGAACATCTGTTTCCTGAACTTCCCACGTTTGCCTATAGAAACAGCAAGTCGCTACGCAAGAGTTTAGTGAAGGCTGAAATTTCCGTGCCAAATACCACATCCCAATATAAGGGGACAATACCTTGTTACAACTGCCAACATTGCGGGAACATCATAAAAGGCAATTATATTACGCATCCGCACTCAGGCAAACAAATACAGTTAAGACACTCTTGTACCTGTGACGCGCAAAATGTAATCTATACACTTAAATGCCCCTGTGGTCTCTTTTATATAGGTATGACCACTAGAAAAGCCAAAACAAGATGGACTGAGCAAAAGTCTAACATACGTACCAAAAGTCTGAAATCACCGGTCTCAGTTCACTTTGCAGAGGCAAGACATACAGTGGCACAACTAAAGTGTGTCATTCTTGATCAAGTAGCACCAGGGAGGAGAGGAGGTGATCTGCAACGTAAGCTAGCACAACGTGAAATTTTGTGGATAGATCTTTTGGACTCTTTACACCCTCGTGGTATGAATTTGGAATTTTACCTAATGTGTTATCTGTAACTTTACCACTAGACGGTACCCACATAGAGACTCTTTCTCCCGTATAGAGGCCTCTTCTTAAATACCATAGGTCTTAGAGAAACTGTACAGAATGTACACTGTAATTATTGAATGTTCAATTTGTATCTATATATCTATGTACAGTGCTTTGGGATGTTTCTTTATATATTGTCTTTTGTATATTGCTGTCTGTACATCGCTTTTTGTAAGGCTAGCCAGGCTACTTGCAAGAGGCACTTATATGGACTGACTATAAATCACCATTCAAAAACCTGTTAAATTGCTGGCTAGTAGTTAACACACAACGGTTCGATTGATGTATTTACTGTGGATTGTCCATGCAATCAATATTCTATGATAGGATATAGGACCTCTTTGATTTGGTGTATCATCATGTGATTCAGACCCTGTAAACATGAACCCTCCCAGTAGGGTGTATGTAACATACGGATGTTGTCAATTGTCGACACACTGTTCTTGAAAGATGAATTTTAAAACTGTGACAGACTTCACTTTTACCTCTATCCCAATGGATTGTTTACCTTGACTGAGGCATTCTGCCCTTTTACCCTTTTGCCAGAACAATCACGTTTTTCATCAGCAATGGAGCATTTCTTCTTGGGCCCTCCCTTTTTAAACATCCTAATTACAATCTTTAAGTTGTATGCAAGATGGGGGCGCCCAGCGTACCTCCCCTTTTGGGGAATTTCGCTTGGAGCCCTCACTTGCATTCTATGCACTTTAATTACCTCGATTGAGGTCACGAGTTAGCAATCGGTGAACTTCCCCTCAAATTGTCTCTTGAATTGGATGTGAGATTGGGGCGCTTTGCGCTCCACCTCTGGTCGCTGTGGGCTTCCACATGCATCATTTACACCTTTAACTCTTCTGTCACGGCCCAGGGCATTGTGACAGGGTACATTTTTACCGGTAATTTTACTTTAGATTCTCTCCGTATAGGTTTACTTACACTTTGACGCCCAGTAGCGTCTGCCGTTACCATGATAATGCGTTGACGCACATAATGCCCACACTAAGATGGCCGACCATTCCTCGGCCCACACGCGCATGCGTGGGGCTACCTTGACAACAAGGAGCGTCACTCGCAGTCGAGCTTGGCTTGTTGCTGGAGGCGGTCGCTGTCCAAGATTCCCCGTCCTATGGGTAAGGATTTCTAACTGTGACTATAGGTCTGATAGATATCTCCCTTTTGGGTTTCAGCGTTAATATGAGTTACGCTTTCAATTCGAATGATCTTGACACTCGTATCCTTTTCTAGGGTCTCCCCAGCTGCTCCTTGCCGCGTCCCAGTCTAAAGTACTTTCCGGTCCTGGACTGGGTGAGTGATTGGTTCTGGCATCCACTGTCATTTTTTTCGTTTTTGCTCTGAATATTTTTATGTATGAGATATTGACATTCCCACACCTTCTGTTTTTGAATAGGTCAGAGTTGTGACACTGCTTCCCTCTGCTTGAGGTTAGTAACATTTGCCTCGCCCGGCGCTTTAGCCATTACTTCTCAGCTCCTTTTTGCATATCACCAACAATAATGCCCCTCTCTAATTTTTTATAGGACAAGCACCTTGATTAATACGTTTTCACGTTATATTTCACAAGATTTACCCTAAGAGTGAAGCCCCTACCGTGAAGATGGATCCCTTGATCCGAAACGCGTCGGTTAATTGCTAATATCTGCAAGAAAAAGAGGGCTTCAGATTGGAGCTTGTCCTTTATAATTAAGGAAAACTCAATTTGCCATTACCAATGTAACACTGAATTAAGTGTATATTGTTGTGAATACATACTGTGCAGTGATTTACTTTGTGAACACATACTGTGCAGTGATTTACTTTCACCTTGTTATTATGTAATGTATGACTTTTTCTTTGAAATTTTGTTTTTAAACTTTAATTGTGTTTAACAGAGAATGGACAATTAAAATGTCCCATTTTTCTAGGAATCATTGTGAATGCTGTCTTATTTGGAGGTTAATCTTCAGTATAGACTTCTAGGTTTAAATATAGTGTATTTATATTCATTATGAATGCATGAATAAGACTACATTGGACTTATCTCTGCCTATTAGGCAGGACCCAAAGAATTGAACTACGGTTCCTTAGGAGTGCATCCGGGCTTACTGCTTAGCAATAAGCTGTTTTGGTTTTCGTGCATAGCCATAATTCTAACACAAAAAAATCTTTAATCTTTCAAAGGAATACAAGATAATGGACCTAAATCAACTGAATAAAGAGTCAAAGAAACTTCTCAACCTAGATAAACAGGGACACAATAGCAAACAATTGCTTACAGCACCTATCAAAATTCCAAATTGTCAATCTCGACCCATTTTCTCTAATACTCGAGGTTGTGATTCTTCTTCAGTTTCAGATTTAGTAGAGCACTCTAATTGATCTTTTAAACCCCCTCAATCAGTGCAAATCTCAAACAGTATCAATTATCAAAATTCTATCAAATCATTTGCAATAGTCCAAGTCCATCCTTAATGCACGGAACGCTAAACATCTAAACATCCAACAGACATCTATGGGTACTTCCGTTGTGCAATCCCAACCCACGATGCCCATTGTATTCAATTGTGCGACAAGTGATCGGTGACCTCAAAAACCAAAAGAAGTTAACTCAACAGCTATTGTTGAGTATGTCAAACATTTACC
This sequence comes from Ambystoma mexicanum, assembly GCF_040938575.1. NCBI lineage: Eukaryota > Metazoa > Chordata > Amphibia > Caudata > Ambystomatidae > Ambystoma > Ambystoma mexicanum. The sequence goes on along the minus strand of NC_090921.1, from coordinate 226,862,134 downwards.
CTTCGTCATCCTTGATAAACTGTCTCTAATGTTCCTAATGCTGTTCAAACAATTCCCTCTTCAGTTTTACCATCTAGTCACTCTGGTAACGTTAGTCGCAACATCAAATTAAATGTGGACACTCCTAACATATTAGGCTGGACGAATGACCTGGGAATTAATGGTCAAAGAAGAATAAATCGATTATTTATATTTAACATCTTCAGACTTAGCCCTCAATTTCGAACGCTACACTCAGAGGACATAGACTGGATCAAGCTTTCCAATCAAAATAACTTATCGCATGATCTGTGGTCTTCATTCGCACATTATCACCAAACTGGGGTGGGAATAACAAGCAGACTTCGCTCTTTGGGGACTAACTCTCTATTTAAATCTGTGGAAGAGGCAAACAAATTTGTATACACGTTTCAGTTTCAGGAACGGACATTGAAAGCTCCTCTACAAAGCAAGATGGAGCACATTCTAATGTGGATGTACTGGCTCAGCTGTCTTTGCTGACTGGAACAGTTAAAAAAAAAAAAAAAAAAGTAACTTGGTTTGCACCCCTACTGTCCAGCATCTCCGAACTAGTCAAAGCAAACAATCGTAGCAAGTCAGCCTTTAATATCACGTCGTGGATTTTCAAATTTAGTTTGTTGACTCAACTCACTTTCTTGTGCAGATATACTCACAATTATTCAAGAAACTATGAATACCACGTATACTCTTCCAGCCACACTTGGAATGCCTGGTAGACCCTCAGGCAGCTTGGCCGTCTGGGTTAACAACAAAGTTGAAGCACAGTCAATCCTGATAGCATGTGCAAATGAGATACTGGCAATCGAATTTGTCTTGCTCGGTGGGCCCAAAATTACATTTTTAAACATATGCATCTATTGGAATCCTGCCAAAACCACTTTAGATGGTTTCCTTACATGTCTGGATTCTGTTTTAGAAGATGCCCTCTTACATAATCCCGACTATTACATTATATTAGGTGGAGATTTCAATTCTGCATGCCTCAATCTTACTCAAGCTTATTATTCCTCTGCCTTTCTTGGTTCACGATCTCTCTCGCAGCAGAGTGGAAAACTCTGGGTTGACTACTTGGACGATTGGAATTTAAATCTCGTCAATTTTAAGAGTGTTTCCCACATAGGTACTTGGAAAAGGGGAACTGCATCTTCATAAATGTCCTTTTTTTTTGTTTCATCTAATTTGCGATGGTATTTGGCTAGTATTGAGGTGTTTTTAGAATGCTTCACACGGAACCTTAACCTCTTCCATCTCGGACAGCTGGTACTTTTACATTTTTGCAAAATTTCAATTACCCAGCCAATACCTAAAAGGCAATTCTGAGGTATTGCACTTACCTTCGGCCTTTGCCATTCGAATTCTCAAACTCCTTGAAATTTTCATTTTTGAGCACAACACTTATTGCAAATATCAAGTGGGTTTTCGTAAAGCCATGGGCACGTCACTCACCGCCACCATTATTGCTCATTTGCTGGCCAAATCTAAAACTACAAACTCGGAACCTATTTACATGGCTGGCCTAGACCATGTCCTGGGGTTTTCCCGCTGCCTGGTGCATCTTGTTGCAATGTTACACACCAACACAACATTTCAAATACGCTTAAATCAAGATGGGGCTTTAACCTCCACAATTCCAACTGCAATAGGGGTAAAACAGGGGTGTAACGTCACCTCTACATATGTGATCTGGATGAACTGTGGAATGATCCCTCTATGTATGCAGTAAGACTAGGTAGCTTACAATTGGCATTGGATGTGTTTCGCTGACGATATGTTTTTCGGCAGGAACCCCTATGGTCTTCAGAATAAATTCAACATCTTTTCTATGTATGCTGCCAAACACATTCTGCAAGCCAACCCAGTGAAGTCAAAAATGATCATATTTACCAACAGAAAGAAAATTAGATCATTCCAATGGAATTTATTTCACACAGATATTGCAGTGTGTAGACTCCTTACGCTATTTGGGGTACAATCTTACTGACACTAATTCTATCAAATCTGGGTTATCCGGACTCAAAACTAAGCTCATGCCTCTGCTGTCTCAAATGAGGATTGTACATAAAAAACTTTGCACATTTTCTTCAGTACCCATTATTGAGTTTTACACCTTGAAAGTAGAACCCATTCTGCTGTTTGGTTTGGATACTTGCTTACTGAACCTGGACTCTATGCTCAACAGAATCCATGGGCAAACTTGGAAGCAAACTCTTGGCTTAGCTCTTGCCGTGCCAAATTCAATTTGAATTAGGGCTCGTATCTCTCTCCTCGAGATTTCACTGGTGTAAACTCTCTAGCTATGCGAAAAAGTTAGTACCTTCTCGCAATTCTCTCTACCAAGATCTTAATAGGCTTTTGGTTCATGGGAATTTACCTTCCATCTTAAATTTTGAATCTCAGATGAAGCAAATCCTACTAAACATCATGGCTACTGTTGAAGATCTCACATGTGGTTTACCACGTGTCAAAATAAAACTATACAAACTTGACTGGAGACCAACAATAGCTATAAAACATATGTAGAATATGCTTCATTTCCAAGAAAGTCTCCATATCCGCATACATACTGTGTTTTCCATGCGAAAAAGCACAGAGACATATATACGGTTTAAACCAAATCAATTTGCCACACTTGAACGCACTCCTGTCTCTGCACGGGTGAGCAGGAAACTTTAAAACACTTGGTGTTGTACTTCTCTCACTTTGAACAGGATAGAATCAATTTGCTCGGCATTAGTTATCCAGAACCGAACATAATTGTGAGCCAATTTTTCTGGGTTAGATGTGGGGAGACAACACTAAATTGCTTTTAGCACTAGCAAAATGATTGTACAAAATTGAGGACTCTTTAAATGTGTCAAACTTTCCAACAGGTTAACTATTTTTCCTTGGTGTGCAAGGGCAAAAGATGCCTCTTAGCGCACCACTTAACAGACTATGTGGGACTTTTGTCTGTGCTCATGAGTTTTTTCAATAATTGTTGCTTTGAACACGACTTTCCGATTATTTGTGTTGAAATATCTTCATGTAAAATTGAAGTATGGGTCCGGCGAGAAGTGGCTACGATCTATGCAAGGTTCATACAGCAATGCATCTAGAAGGTGGACACAAATTTGGTGCGTTTCCCACAATACTTGTCACCTTTTACACAATTTTCTGACTATTCCTATTTAAATATCCTTATGTGAAATTGATACGTGGCCAAGGTAAGAAGAGGTCAAGATCTACTAAAGGATCAAACAGCAATGCAATTAGAAGGTTGACGCAACCTTGTGAATTTTGGAACACTTATTTGAAGTCATTGGTGAGGTACAAATTCGAATTGAAAAACTACTTTAGTCTCCCAGTGTAAAGTCTGTCTCAGAACCAATGACTCATATTGAAAGTTTGTCTGTTTTTTTGGGGTCCAATTGTGACCTATGATCTGTTAGAATAAGGGGCTCTATCGATTACTATGTTATTACTTTGACACAAAGCAAGTATGTATTACTCGAACTCATGAATGGTCAAATAGTGAAACACTAAACATTCTGTCGATAGAAAACCCATATGTCGGGTTAGTACTCATGCAAGATGAGACACAATCTGTTGAATAACGAATTGAAAGCAAATCGTAATGTGATAACATGTTAGTGGTTTTGTTGGAGGTTGTATGTAATGCATTGAATTTGAAAAATTGTCTTAAATAAAAATAGTCACATTTTTTAGATATTTCTGTACATATGGACAAGTTATGTTTGTTAATTGTATTTGTTTTTAACAAACTGTTGTTTTAATGATGTGATTTTGTTGAGGTTTATTGTGTAAACCATATACAAATAAATAAAAAGAAACCCACCAATAACCACAAACGGGATGAATACAAGCCCATCTACTATACCACTTAAGAGAAAAAGGGATAGTAATACATCAGGCCAAGAAACCCAGGTGGGAGAGGGGAATTGTCCACCTCCTGTATTTATTGGGTATATAATGCACCTATGCACAATGTTTTTTGAGGTGCAACAAGACCAGAGGGTAGGGGAACAGGGAGGACAAACTAACAATCCTACTAGACCTTGTAACATTGGATTACAAGTGCAGTAAGAGAAGTACGGGGGGGGGTGGAGCCGGTCAGGGTGGAGAATGAGAATGAGTGCCAGGGGAGGCCAGAGCCTGGGGAAAGCAGAGCGTGCAGGTGGCGAAAAGGTCCATGAGCTAAGTGCGAGGTAGGGGGTTGGGAGAGCTACAAGGGTTCAAGCCCAGCCAGGCTAGTGCTGGGGAGGTGCCCGGTAGGACAAATGCAGTTTGGGGGGAAACAGCGGAGACAAAGTGCATGGGTAGAGTAGGAGGTCCTGGTGCCCTGTATGAGACTGAAAGAACCAGGCAGCCAGTCAAGAGGCAGACAAGGATATTTTCAGGGAAGGGAGAGAGGGAAGAAAGAAGAGAAAAGGAAGGTCTTGAGAAGCTTCCGGAACTTAAGGCGGTCCTGCACCTTTCTGAGAGGAGACAGGAGTCCATTCCAGAAGGAGGCACCTTTACTTTTTTGCATTTATATTGCGCACCAAGAGACCGGAGCAATATGGGCGCAGGACAAACGCAGACAATAGCTCAACAAGGAGACTAGCATATACATTAACAGATTTGCAACTCAAGATCTTACTACATTAAAAAATGATCATGAACACTCAGACCAAGTTGGGTTCATAATGGGGCGACAGGGAGCAGATACAATGCGGAAAGCACTACATCTGATAGACTAATCACGTAACATGGCAGGGGATCTGGTCCTCCTGTCGGTAGAAGCAGAGAAGGCATTTGATGGGGTGGAATGAGAATTCCTGGAGGCGGTCCTGAATAGTGGGGCTGGGCCCTCGGTTTAGGAAAAGGGTGAAGGCAGTGTATACTTAAGCCCCCCCAAGAGCATCAGTGGCGGTTAATGGTGAATACTCCTGTTGGTTTAATCTGGGCAGAGGAACGAGACAGGTTACCCCCTCTCAGCAATATTGTTTGCTCTCTCCCTTGAGCCCCTCGCTCACAGACTCATAGGAGACCGGCTGGTAGAAGGACTTAAGTTGGTTGGGAGAGAATATAAAATGGCTGTCGCATGTACAGATCCTGCTGACATCTATACCTAGGGCGATCCACCTGATTGAACAGGATTAACCGGGCCAAGTCCATTCTATTCCCCCTTCAGAGGACTGATCAGAGGGAAACGGACAGATTTGCCCCACTGGGGCTATTGATAGGTTTATCCAGAGATAGCGGAGGGTATCACCTCCTAACAAGAGACCTAAACACGCTATACTTGGCCAACTTTCCACCCCTTCTTGCTAACTTTCAGGCCGACCTAGAGAAATGGGGAAAGCTCACTATATCATGGCTCGGGAGACTCACTGTCATTAAGATGGTCTGCCTACCCAGATTCCATTCCAAATGCTCCCAATTCACCTCGCAAAATCGTTCTTTGGTGTACGGAAGCGGTCAATCTTGAGGTTCCTGTGGCCGGGGAAAAGGCAAGAGTGGCATACAAGGTTTTGACATTGCCGAAAGACGGGGGTGGTGTGGGCCTACCGGATCTACACTATGAGGCTGTGCAATTTAGAGTCCTCATTACCCACCTTAGGGCGCAGAAAGGACTACAGTGTGTAGATTTAGATAACTCCATCCTGGCCCCAGCCACGGTGGTGGAATGGTTATGGTACCAAGAAAACAAGCTCGTATGAAGAATTGGGGACCATCCTCTGCTGGGTACCATATGGGAGATTTGGTGGGAAGGGGCTAACGTGCAGGGGTCACTACATGGCCGTCTCCCTTGAGTCACATTTGGGCACCCGGAATCCGAGAAAACATCCCTGATCATGAATGGTTTCAATTTTAGTTCGAAGCGGGCTTGGAGAGAGTGGGTCAAATCTGGAAGGGGGGCACTATTGTGACGATCTGACTTGGAAGAAGCACTCAGGATGTGCCCCCCTTCCGGTCTTTCCTTTCCTTCAACTTAAAGGGATCCTTACAAGAGACACATGGAAAGAGAAGGTCCAGAGGGATCTTACCCCTTTTGAAGAGATCCTTGACAGAGGACCAGATTCTAGAGGTGTAATTTCCATCATGTATAGGGCCCATGGGAACGGTTTAACTGAAACACTGAGGCGCAGATGGGAAAAGGATTTTAGTACAGAAATAGACCCAGACCTATGGGATAAAATATGTAAATGTACCTCACAGGTGTCTATAGCATCTCAGTATAAACTCCATGCCATTAAACTTCTGCACAGATGGCAGTACGACCTGCACAGGCTATCCAAGATGCTTCAGTCAACCAGTGCCATCGGCTGGCGTCAATGCAGTGGGAGGGCAGACTACTGGCATATGTGGTGGGGATTCCTCCATATCGAGGTCTATTGGGATGAAGTGCTGGAATGTATTGGTGAACTTGATGGGATCCAACATAGTACTGACCCTTTTCTCATACTTTTTTGGATTGGAGGAGTCTGAGGGCTGCGCAGGAGAATAACGGGGGTAGCTGCACCACTTATACTGGCAGCGCAAGCTTGCCTCGTGATGCAATGGAAGGGGGCCCAAGTACCGGGTGGGAAAGAATGGATCAGTGTTGCTACCAATAACGGCAGCTCTCCATGGAAAGTCTGTAACTTATGAATTGCTGTGGGGTCATTTTGTGAATAAATACATAGATAGCACTTAAAGGATTCCAATGGGAGATTGATGGCTCGATCTTCAGTGCCATATCGATCATGACCGGGGATTGTTAACCCACAATTGAGGTGTCTCACCCGAGTAGGTACACACAACACATGACTCTACCTCAAATAAGCGCCATGACTACCGGCTTGCACCTCACCACACACCATGACCACGACTAGATTGGATACTGAAACACTCGAAAAAGACACTGTTCCATGGGGTGTGAGGGAGGAGGGCAGGAGTGAGGGGGGGAGGGGCAGTACACAAGTACTCTGTGCTTTTGCTTGGGGAAAGGTGGGGGGGCGAATGGTTGAAGTTTATATTGTTCCTTAAACAATCATGTACAACGATTTTGAAAACCTTTAATGAAACTAAATTTGAAAAAAAAAAAGAAAACAAGGGTAAGATAGAGTAGGCTAGCGCTAGCTAGTCCATGATAGAAGTTGAGGCCTTAAGCAGTAAGATTCACAATTGGCTTCAACTCTGATGGACAATTAATCAAGTTATTACAATGTGATGGAAACAGTGGAACGTTGCTACTACCCCTGCCAACTAATATGCAGTCTCTATTCTTAAATGAGCACCCTTGATCAATTTTAATTCTTTGAAGAACCTAAAGTCAGTAGTTCGTATGATGTCCAGTCCTTGACCTTGTTCCTCAAAGATCCTCTAGATTCAAACCCGCTGGCGCTTTACATCCAAAATTATAACATTTCTTTGATCAGAAACAAATTCTCTGAAGTACTGATCCTGAATAGAAGTCATCTGAGATTTGGCTATTTGCGGACTCATTTTAGGCAACCCTGCAACAAAGTCTGACTTGAGACCTAAGCCATAATATGAGATTGCCAAGTAGGATTGAGTTTGTCCTTCTAATAAAGTAACGGCGGGAGTCTTACTCTGATTGTGGTTATGCCCATCATTTGCCAAATTCACTAATCGAGCCAAATCTGTGGCTTGCATCTCCGTCTGACAGGTTCTATCCTCTGCCCCTTTCCACTGCTTATTAGGGTCCACTATCAGTGGGTCAGCATTAGATGTACAAACCAACGTGTCCCAAACTCTGCGTGGATTGCCATCTTTTATCCTCCATTACCATATCTGAATAAAAATCAGTTTGACATGAACTATCCATCTTAATAGGCATCACAAATTTCGCAGATTTATCAGAGGGTGTGCCTGTTTACACTTCTGACGGTCAACCATGATTCTATCTTTGACCATTTGCCACATTGGTTCAATATTATCAGGATCCACATTGCGTTATACCCCTCGATAGAATGCACCATGGGTTTTGAAGTAATAACCAACCTGGTGTTTTCTTCTTTATCGTCTTTCCTCACTTGGCTGCAGGGGCAGATCGAGGCACAGCTGCACCGCAACCAGATGATTGGTGTTATCAGCAGTGCAAAACACTGGCCCCATCTGGTTTAGAATTCTGAGCTTCATGCTTAGATTGACCCTCTTTTACTAATTGGATAGCAACATTAAAGAGGTAATGTGAATGATCTTCTTGAAGTCGCCTTCTTCTGTGGGGGCTCATACTCAGATAACCTATTCCGTTAGGAGTAGAGCATTCGCCCCTCTTGCGGCCTGCCATTACTTACGGGCATAGTCACTCATTTCCACATTCACTCTGAACTGGCCTCTAGGCACTTCAGGCTGCCAGCCACTGCAAAATGAACATGCCTCCCAGGGTTGAGCTACAAAAACACAGATCATGCAGTGTTGACGGGAATAGGAAATGCTGCAGTGTGCCCTTCACCCACTTCCAGGCATAAATCACAATTAATTCACCCAGAAACACAATACCATATACTTGTGGGAATGGAGGTAATAAATATGGGGAAATGACGGAAGAAAATTCTGTGCCATGCACCCTTTCACTCTCAACTAATGCTCTGCCCTCACCTCGCACTTTCCTCGTGACAGAAAACCAAATCACTTCTTAATGTACTTGCCGAGCACTACTTCCGCCCCTAGGGGTAGGACGAACCAAGCTCCATTAGCTCCAACTTGGCTCCGCGCTACACCTCACTCCACCTCACTGTTTCCACATTAACTCCGATGTCAAGTTGCGTTCCGCTTCCTGGTGTTCTGATGGTTTAGAGGAAAGTCTCTAGAGGAGACATGTAGGTCGCATCGATCAAGCCGCATCCTGAGAGGATCGCTTCCGATCGCCCCATGCCCCGGCAGTGGAAAAGGCTTGGCCAGACCCTTCCTTGCCAAGATTTCCCACCCCGGTAACAACTGTAGTGAGATCTATGGAGGTAAAGGATCTAACCTCCCCCCACCCCCACAGTCTGCTTGGAAAAGCAGCTGATCTGCAGAGAGTTGGAGCTAGACAATCCAAGGACTCTAGCTGGGAGGTATTTCGGGAGAGCGAGTTGGATGTAGCTGGGTCCCAGGCCCCAGATGGCCTTGTGTATGATGCAGAGGGTCTTGAACTTGATCCTCACAGCAACTGAGAGCAGTGGAGAGATTGTCTGGCTGGAGAGGTGCGGTCCCTTGGCTCGAGTTCAAGAATACATCTTGCAGTCTGATTCTGGATTAGTTGAAGGCTACGAAGGGAGGAATTAGGCAGATTGAGGAAGAGGCTGTTGGAGTAGTCTAGCCAGGAGAGGACCAGAGCTCTGGAGACATTGGGCCTCATTACGAGTAGGGCGATAAAGAATACCGGGCACCGTTAAGGAGACCGGTGCCGGTAATCCCTTACCACCCTACTACGAGTTCCCTTAGCGGGTCCATCCTTTAACACCTGGTTTTACCAGGCGTTATGGACGGGACCCCTAAAGGGACTTCAGAGCTAATAATGGTACTGCAAATTGCGGTACCGTTATTAGTTACTAACCCATTGAGCCCTATCGGGGCTCAAATGGGAATGGGGAATGGTTTTTTCAATGGGTACTTAACGGTCGCGCAAAGGTCGGACTACACCGGTAAGTCCCCATTGAACGAGACCGGTGCCGGTACCGTTATTGGAGGCAGTCATGGTGCAAATAGCACCATGACTACCTCCAATCTCGGAATGAGGCCCATTTGAGTTTCTGGAGGAAGGTGAGGAAAGGGAGAATGCCTCTAAGGAGGTGCATCTGAAAATGGGCCTTCTTGAAAAGGTCTGTGATGTGAGGAGAGGAGAGTTTTTTTTTTTTTTTTTTTGTGGGGGGTCAGGGGCCATGGAGGGTGGCCAGAGTACGGGAGGGAAAGAGGTTGCAGGGGTCCTAATGAGAAGGATCTCTGTTTTACTGGCATCATCTCGGAGATTGTTAGCAGAGCGCCATGCCTGGATAGCAGAAAGGCAGTCTGGAATGAGAGAGGAGGCGGCAGAGGAGGGAAGTTTGAAGGAGAGCGGAGTATCATCCGAATAACACAAAGTTTGGAGAAAAGGTAGAGATCAAAGGGGCTAGGAAGATGTTGAAAAGCCAAGGCGAGAGGATGCTGAGGGACTCTGCAGGTGGAGAGTGAGATGGTGGAGAGAAAAGGGCCCAGTTCAACGTTGTAAGGTCGGTCCAAGAGCAAGGTGGTCAACTAGTGCTGAGCCAGATCCGTGATGCCAAGGATATCACGCAGCTGGTTTAACTGGGTCGAATGGTTGACTGTATCAAAGGCAATGGAAAGGAAGGATGATGACAGAAGGGGAGCTGGAATCGAGGTAGAGAGCAAGTCTAAACAGGTGTCAATGAGCGCAGTTTCCGTGCTGATGGCAGCTCTGAAGCCAGACTGGTGGTCATGGAGACAACCAATAGATTGAGTGATGGATAACCTGGGAGATGGCCATCATCTCCAAGAGTTTGCCCAGTAGTTTGCCAATTGTCACTACTATTGGTTCAGGGGGTTGGACTAAAGAAAGGTTTCAGTCCACTATGAATAAAATGGTTCCTTAATGGATTTTATAGAGACACATCCCTTCATAACTCAAGATCTACCCTTTGAAGAACAGCCTCTGTCTAAGAGAATGACTACTGAGCAGTCGCCTCTATACTGGCCCATTCGAGGAGATTGGGTCCTCCGACGTATTCCATATCTATGACAGTAATGTCCACAGCTGTGCTGCTTCGTAAAATCTTTGGCTCCTGCGTCGATGACTTTGATACGCCACCCTCGAGGACCTCCTCCGCGGCCGACGTCACTGGATGTTCTAAGTAGGACGCACAACGCCGTAGCCTCAGTTCATTTTTTCTGCGAACGTGTTCGCTGCAGAGATCTCGGCGTGCCTCGACTCTTTGGAGTTCCTGTTCTTTCTCGGTTCTTCGAACCTGTTTCGTATTGCGAAGTCTTTCTTCGTGAAGATGTCTACCTCGTCTTCCACACCGCGTCCGGGCTTTAAGAAGTGCGGGGACTGTGGGTCCAAGATGTCGGTTACGGACTCGCACGACGCCTGCCTCTGGTGCCTCGAGGAGGCCCATGACACGGATGACTGTATCGACTGCCATTAGCTCACGTCAAAAGCCTTCCGGGAGTGCAAGAAGTTATCGGTAGGTAAAGTGTCCAAGCCACGGAAGTCAAGGTAAAGGGGGCTTTCGACGGACAATTCGAGGGGCGACTCTCTGCATCGTCGTCGGAAGTACAGTGGATCTCGGTCCCGGAGTCGGTCCCGCCACTCCTCTGCCTCTTCAAGGCACTCCCAGAAGCACCGTCATCGGTCGATGTCCTCTTCCGAGGACTCCGCCCGTTGGCGGGTCGCTTACCCCACCAAGCATGCAACGCCGGAGGAATGTAGGCGATTCTCAAATCGCAGGGCACTGGTCCGTCCGCGCCTCCGAGTGGGGTCGGTCGTGATCGGTGGAGAGACACTGCTTGCATGCCTTCGGGCTCGTCACGATTCGCGGGAGAGGTCCCGCTCAGACAAGAGGTATCCTTCTCGGCATGCCCGTTCCAGGTCCCGGTTCTCGATGTGCTCGAGACCGTGTGAACCTGTGGTCGAGGGACACGCTCGGGGCCCCGGCCTCGAGGACTGTGTCGGCGCCATCGATGCTGTCGGCGCCGCGTTCGGCGTCGACACCCGAGACTCCTTTCGAGGCTGTTTTGACGGGGGTTCCCCGGGGCTCGGTGGAACCGCCTAGAAAGGCTCTGGCAAAGTCCAAGCATGGCTTTGTTCCACATTCTATGCCTTCTTTCCGCCAGCTTGAGTTTATTTCAGAGGTGGATGAGGGCTTTGATGATGGCATGGTTCCGGATACAGTAGCGGACGAGGTTTTCTCGGGCCATAGCCAAATTGAAGACCTGCGGCAACCCATGCACGATGCCAGTGGGCTGGACACCTCTCCGGAGGTGGAGTTTTGTAGGCCTGAGCCTGGCACTCATGCCGACTCCTCGTACCGGCGCCTTATGTCCAGGGTCACCGAGTACTTGGGATGGTCTGCTCCCCCAGGGGATTTTCTTCAGGATGACCTTGCGGATATCCTCGACCAAGGTCCACCAACTGACCCGGTACTGCCGTTCCATATGGCTCTACAGAGGAGGGTGGCGGCGGCTTGGACTGCTCTGGAGAGTCTCCCGGCAGTGGGCAAGTCTTTGCCGCGAAAATACCGCCCAGCCAGTAGCGACCCCTGCTACTTGACCAAGCACCCCACTCTGGAGAGTTTGGTGGTGCAGGCGGCTACGGCCCCGATAAAGCAGGCATCGTATCCTACCATCCCTCCTGATGGGGATGACAAGCGTTTTGACGGCTGGGCAAAGAAAGTGTTTTCTTCAGGGGGTATGGCGCTTCAGGCGGCCAACTCCGTATGTGCCTTGTCATGTTTCATGCACACTCTGTGGAACTGTTTCCTTAGCGGCTGAACATATTCCCGAAGGGGACGAACGGTATGGTTTCCTTGCCATGGTTCAGGATGGCAAGGATGCCATGCGTGAGGCCATTCAGTCGGGTTTGGACATGGCAGATTGCGTCAGCCGGTCCATGGCGGCGAGCACCGTGATACGCAGGTTTGCGTGGTTGCGGAAGTCGGGGTTTGCTCCTGATGTGCAGGCCCGGCTCCTCAACATGCCCTTTGATGGGGAACATCTTTTTGGCAGCAAGGCTGACGAGAGCCTTGAGAGGTTGCTGACCTCCAAAGCTGCAGCGAAGTCGTTGGGCGCTGCAGTTCAACAACCTCTGCCTTTTCGTCCTAGGGGACAGCAATGGAGGGGAGGTTCCTTTCGTTATTACTCAGCCTTTGGTAAAGCGAGAGGAGCTGCCAGTCATAGGGGCCACCGTAGGAGTGCCAGAGGTGGAAAACAAGGTGCTCGAGGTGCCAAGGCCGCTCGGGCTGTTGCCTCTTGCCTCTTTGCCCTCAGGCAACGCCGCAGCTGCTTTAGCTCAGTCATACGGCCATGTCCCATGGTTCGCCGGTTGGGGGAAGGCTGGCGCAGCATCTTGCAGAGTGGTGCGCCATTACTTCAGATGTGTGCGTCCTGGAGATCATAACCCACGGCTACTGTCTTCCTTTCCGGCAGAGGCCTCAAGACAATTCACGGGGGAATCTCTCTTTGAAAAGTCCGGATCTGCTCCTTGCGCAGGAAATTCAATGCCTGCTGGAGAAAGGCGCCATAGAACTGGTGCCTGTAGCGGAGAGGAACAAGGGATGGTATTCCCCTTATTTTTTGATTTCCAAGAAAGACGGGGGATTGAGACCCATCATGGACTTGTGCGGTTTGAACAAACTCCTCAGGAACGACAAGTTCAAGATGGTTACTCTCTCTCAAGTCCTCCAGGCCCTTCAACTTCAGGACTGGTTGGTGTGTCTCGACCTCAAGGACGCTTATTTTCATGTGCCGATACATCCAAAGCACAAGAAGTACCTGAGGTTCGTGGTTGGCGACTCACACTTTCGGTTTCGGGTCCTGCGGTTCGGATTGACCTCCACCCCGAGGGTCTTCATCAAGCCCATGGTAGTGGTGGCAGCGCACCTCTGGAAAGGGGGGATTCACATCTACCCCTACCTGGACGATTGGTTGATCAGGGCGCTCTCTCCCGAGCAAGTCCTGGATCATCTATCAGTACCTGCCACTCCCTCCACAATCTGGGCTTCTCCCTAACTTAAAGAAGTCCCATTTGACACCAACTCGGAGGCTCCAGTACATTGGAGCAGTGCCCCACACGTCCCTGAGGCAGCGTTTTCCTCCCTAGGTGAAGGCTCATCACATTCAGCAGATGGTGCACAAGTTTCAGTTTGCCCAGAGTCTCCCAGCGTTCGAGTTCTTGAGATTGCTCGGCCTCATGGCATCCTGCATTCTTCTGGTGCCAGAGGCCAGGTTGCGGATGAGATCTTTGCAATGGGCACTCAAGCTCCAGTGGTCTCAGTCCTCTGGCAGGATGTCGGACCCTGTTCAGGTGCCATCCTCGGTCGCCCAGGACCTTCTGTGGTGGGCCGTTGAAGACAATCTGATGAAGGGGGCTCCATTTTGGCTACCCTGGCCAGAGGTGACGATCGTGATGGACGCATCCCTCACGGGATGGGGAGCTCATGTCAACGAGTTGACAGTCAGCGGTCGTTGGTCTCCGTCGGAGTTCAGACTCCATATCAATCTGTTGGAGCTGAGGGCCGTCAGGCTAGCCCTGAGGGCTTTTCTGCAGACTGTGCGAGGGAAGAATGTCCTGATCCTGACGGACAACACGGTGGCCATGCACTACCTCAACAAAAAAGGGGGGGGGGGCAGGGTCCCTTCCTCTGTGCAGGGAGGTGATGCAGCTCTGGTTCTGGGCAATCCAGCAGGAAGTTTCGATCTCGGCAGTTCATCTAGCCGGAGACAAAAACGAGACGGCGGATGCTCTCAGCAGGCAGAGCGCGATCTCTCACGAGTGGGAGTTGGCTCACGAGATTCTCCTGGAGATCTTCGCCCTTTGGGGGACCCCTCAAGTGGATGTCTTCGCCTCCAGTGTCAACCGGAAGTGCGAGAGGTTCTGCTCGCAGAATTTTCCTCCAAAAGGAGCCTTAGGAGACGCGTTCGTGGTGGAGTGGTCATTCCCACTGCTGTACGCGTTTCCTTCAGTCCCCGTCATCCCACAAGTACTGCAGAGGTTACGGAGTTTCGGTTCCCGGATGATCCTCATTGCTCCGGCGTGGGCCCGGAGGACGTGGTACCCAGACCTTCTTGACTTGTCCATCTGCCCTCCACGTCATCTTCCCTACCGAGACGATCTGCTCTCACGGGAGGGGGGGAGGGGGATCAGGTTCTCCATCCAGTGGTCAGATCCCTCAACCTTCACGCTTGGTTTCTGAAAGGTTGAGGTATAAGGATTGGGACCTCCCTGAAGACGTGATGGAGGTGTTGCTCTCGGCCAGACGGCCAGCAACAAAAGTACCTGTACCATTGCCTTAAGTTCTGCTACTGGTGCAGGGTTAAGAATGTGGATCCTTTTGCATGTGACATTCCCATGGTTCTGTCTTTTTTGCTTTCTTTGGCCCACAGGGGCTGGGCTTGCAAGAGGGTACCGTTAAAGGTTACCTGGCGGCGCTGTCCATATTTAAGCACTCTTCTGAAGTGTTCCTATTTTAAAATTCCTTTAATTTCTCAGTTTCTGAAAGGGCTCAGTCATGTGTTCCCTCCGTCACCTTTCCAGGTGCCCGGTTGGGATTTGAACCTTGTTCTCCGGTTTCTCATGGGTGCTCCGTTTGAGCCTTTGCATTCATGCCCTTTGTGACTGTTAACTCTTAAAACTGTATTTTTGGTTGCGGTCACTTCCGCTCGCAGAGGGAGTGAGTTACAGGCACTTTCAGTTAAGCCACCCTTCACTGTGTTTCATACGGATAGGGTTGTCCTTAGAGTTCGTCCTTCCTTTCTTCCGAAGGTAGTGTCAGAATTTCATTTAGGCCAGAAGGTTGTTCTTCCGGCGTTTTATCCTCCTCCACATCCTGGTAAGGAAGAGGAGAGGCTCCATAGGCTTGATCCTAGGAGAGCGTTAAACTTTTATATTTCACGCATGTCCCGGGTCAGAGTGGACGATCAACTCTTCATTGGTTACGCTGGAAAGCGTTTGGGACAAGCTGTGACGAAACAGACTGTCTCGCTGGATTATTTTGGCTATCTCCGAGTGTTACCGCTTGGCGGGTAAGGACCCACCGGTCGGCTTACGGGCCCATTCTTCCAGGGGTATGGATGCCTCTACTGCCCTACAGAGGGGTGTTCCTATTCGTAACATCTGTGATGCAGCCACCTGGGCTTCGGTACATACTTTTGCACGTCACTACTCCCTCGATTCCATCCGGGGGTAGGATCTGGCCTTTGGCTAGGTGGTCCTTTACTCCACAATTTGATTGGTCATTCTAAATTTGTTTTCTAAATTCTTTCCCACCTCCTTGCATTGGTACTGCTTTGGGAGTCTGTCATAGATATGGAATACGTCGGAGGACCCAATTCCCTCAAGAACAAGTTACTCTCTTACCTGGTAACGTTCTTTCGATGGGATGGTCCGACGACGTATTCCATATCGCTCCCTCCCTGCCTTCCCCGCTACAGAATTTCTTATGCGGTTGCAGCTTACGTATCCGCAAGGCTTTGTGTGTCAGACTGGCAGAAGACTGGTGCCACACGTTCTGGGGAAAAAACTACAACTGAGGCTACGGGCGTCGTGCTTATAACATCCAGTGACATCGGCCGTCGGAGGAGGTCCTCGAGGGCGGCGTATCAACGTCATCGACGCAGGACGCAGACGCCGAAGATTTTCCAAAGCAGCACAGCTGTGGATATTACTGTCATAGATATGGAATACGTCGTCGGACCATCCCATCGAAAGAGCGTTACCAGGTAAGAGAGTAACTTGTTGTTTGCTCGCAGGTCCATTTGATTGACGCCCCCTTTTTTTTATTTTTACATATTTCCCTGCAAAAGTAGATGAGGGGTTGGGTTTAGGTATATATTAAGGTGGGAAAGTAATTTATTTTATTTATTACATTTGTGTAACGCCCAAACCCAGAGGTATCACAGCTTTTGTACAGGAAAGTATTAGCTAAGCAGAACAGACATTCAGTGAAGGGACAGGCAGAACAGTTAGAGGGTGCTCAATCGAGCAATGCCGGAGCAGCTTAGTCATATTTATTGAACAGCCAGGTTTTTACAAGTTTTCTGAATGCCATGTAGGCCTGTTTGTTTCTGATGTAAGGAGGAAGTAAGTTCCAGAGTGAGGGGGCAGCTACAAGGAAACTTGCACTTCCTGCTTTTTTTGGAGTGCAATATGGGGGAGGACAGGGAGGCAGAATGAGAAACGTAGCAGCTGTACGTAATGTTTTGGGGGCAATACAGTTGTTGAGATAGGAGGGGGCTTCTTTGTATATGTATCTATGAATGATGGTCAGTATCTTAAAGTCGATGCAGGCTTTAATGGGAAGGCAATGGACCTTATGTCTGGCTGCAAAAATGTCTGTTTTACGTAGACCGAAGGTTGCACAGAGGGCTTTGTTTTGTAGCAGTTGTAGTTTGTCAAGGTTTTTTGAGGAAGTGCCCATGCATAGAGCATTTGTTTCCAAGTCCCAAATGTTCTCACACTGGAAATAACCGGCTCAACCCTATAGTCCTCCCTCCAGTTCTATGTGGAAGTTAGCTAAAGTGTACTTGCAACATGCAGGGGCAGGTGTTGCAGTGATCATCCAGCTAGGGAGTATTGGGGAACACCTATAGAACAGCTCTAGACCTCAATTCCAGAACCAGGTGCCCAGAGAAGGATGGCTGTAGTTCTTGTGATCTTCCAGTCAACTTCATTACAGTTGCGGTTGGGAGTGAGTATGCGAGCACAAACCACCCTGCACCCGTAACCAGGGAATCCTAGAGGCTGACCAGTGACTGGTTTGCGGTCCACGTACTCGGTACTGGTTATGGCAAGTGTTCCAGAAAATGAAGGTTCCTATGTAAGTATGAGTCTTGAATGATTCAGGATAGCTGGTGCTTGGAGTCTCTGCTCGGAATAAAAAATGTCCACGGTGCATGTAATGCCTAGACACAGTGATCCCAACAAAGAACCCCTTACTCTGGACATCTCTCAACAAGGAGGGCACTACAGCAGCAGAGAAGTAAACGGGACACAACAAAGATCAGTGGCGGCTCAGGAGAGCAAATGATCATCCAAGTAGAAGGAAACACCCTCACAGTGGAGAGCAGCTGCCCATGATGACTCAATACGTCACACAACAATCGGAGCTCAGCACGTCGCTGAGGGCGCCAGCAAGGCAGCAGTGGCTCCTATCTCGGAGATCTAAAAAGGTGAGATTCCAGCGAGCACCAGGACTGCAGGCACAAAAATACCCTTAGTATTGTTCCTGTTCCCAGAGGAAAGAACAGTTTAAGTGCGTCTTGGTGCATCTCTATTCTTGGCCCCAAATCTATTAAAATGTGTTCCGTGCACAATGGCCCCGGTTGAACTGGCGCATTTCCTCGCTACCCCCAGTGCGAACTATGGGTTGAGCGTTCTGTGTCCTTGGGTAAGCCCTGTGATGGTTAGGTAGGGAACTTCAGCGGAGTGTGATATCATAGCTGTCCCCAGTTCAAACTGGTCCTGCTATGGTTGCTATCTCTAGTATTCGTTTGAACAAGTATGCTGTCCCTGCACCTTTAAATGGCCACATCAAAGGTGCATCAGGTTTACTGGCGGCGTTTGGTAGCCAGTTTGTACCGGTTATAGAGATGAGGGCTCGCAAGGGGCATGGGTTGATGTATGATCGTCTGTGGGAGGGGTGTGTCACTGCGATTGCTGCCGGCATCCGCAGTGGTATTGATTGTTTATTTGTATAGCGCCTATGCACAATGTTCTTCAAAGCGCTTTAAGGAGGGAGGGAGCATGGGGAAATACAAATCAAACAAATCAGGATGTGAAAAATAACTATCAAATCATAACAGATGGTACAAGTGCATGGAACAATAAGGGAGAGGAACGGGAAAGGAAAAAAGGAGACCAATACAAGCAGTAACATTACTATGCCTGGCGGCAGTTGTTGCAGTGCAAGAGTGACGAGAGGAAGGGAAGGTGGGGAGAGAGGGGAGAAGTGAAGAGGAGAGGAACACACATTTGACTATCTTAAAAGGGTCAGAGACTTCCCAAGATAGTGCTGGAGAGGGAGTGGGAGGAGAAAAACAAGGGTGGCGGAGGGGGACAAACAAGCTATTATCAGAAGTCAAGGGACTGTGATAAGAGTAAGTGCTAAGAATGAAAGAAAAAGAAAGGTGAACAAGGGGAAGGGCGAAAAGGATGGAGGCAGGCAGCTACAATCAAAAAGCCAGATGGCAAATCAATTGCAGAGGGAGCACACAAACACTTGGTGGGGGGGGGTGGCAGAGGGGGGGACAGACACACTTGGGGGGGGGGGGCAGAGGGGACACAGACACACTCGAGGGGCAGAGGAGGCACACGGAAGCACTCGGGGGCAGAAGGGGCAGAGGGCACACACACTCGGGGGGGGGGCGGGGGGGGGGTTGGGGGGGCAGAGGGGGCACAATGACACTAGGAGGGGGTACACTAACACACTCGGGGGGGGCACACAGACACACTTGGGGGCTAAGTGGGCACACAGACACACTTGGGGGGGGGGCAGAGGGAGCACAATGACACACTAGGAGGGGGCACACTGACACACTCGGCGGGGGGGGGTAGAGGGGGGCACACAGACACCCCCGGGGGGGCAGAGGGGGCACAATGACACACTTGGGGGCTAAGTGGGCACACAGACACACTTGGGGGGGGGGGGGGCAGAGGGAGCACAATGACACACTAGGAGGGGGCACACTGACACACTCGGGGGGGGGTAGAGGGGGGCACAGACACCCCCGGGGGGGCAGAGGGGGCACAATGACACACTTGGGGGGGGCAGAGGGGGCACAATGACAGACTAGGAGGGGGCACACTGCCACACTCGGGGGGGGGGGGGGGCAGAGGGGGCACACAGACACCCTCAGGGGGTCAGAGGGGGCACACAGACACCTAGGGGGGTAGAGTGGGCACACAGACACTGGGGGGGGCAGACTGAAACACTCGGGGGCAGAGGGGGCACATTGACACACTAGGAGAGGAGGGGGCAGAGGGGGCACAATGACACACTAGGAGGGGGCACACTAACACACTCGGGGGTAGAGGGGGCACACTAACACCCTTGGGGGGCAGAGGGGGGCACACAGACACCTAGGGGGGTAGAGTGGGCACACAGACACTCGGGGGGGGGGGGGGGGGGCAGACTGAAACACTCGTGGGCAGAGGGGGCACAATGACACACTAGGAGGGGGCACACTAACACACTTGGGGGGCAGAGGGGGCACAATGACACTAGGAGGGGGCACACTGACACACTCGGGGGGGGGGGGGCGGCAGAGGGGGCACACAGACGCACTCGGGGGGGGGGGGCAGAGGGGGCACACTGACACACTCGGGGGGGGGGCAGAGGGGGCACACTGACGCACTCGGGGGGCACACTGACGCACGTAGGGGGCAGAGGGGGCACACTGACGCACTCGGGGGGGGGGGGGGCAGAAGGGGCGCACTGATGCACTCGGGGGGGGGGGGGGGGGTGGCAGAGGGGGCACACTGACGCACTCGAGGGGCAGAGGGGGCAAACCAAAACACTCAAGGGCAGAAGGGGCAACAGACACTCGCGGGGCAGAGGGGGCACACTGACGCACTCGGGGCGGGGTCAGAGGGGGCACACTGATGCACTCGAGGGCCAGAGGGGGCAAACCAAAACACTCGGGGGCAGAAGGGACAACAGACACACTCGCGGGGCAGAAGGGGCAGAGGGGGCACACTGACACACTCGGGGGGGGGGGGGCAGAGGGGGCACACTGATGCACTCGGGGGGCAGAGGGGGCACACAGACGCACTCGAGGGGGCACACAGACATACTCGGGGGCAGAGGGGGTAAACCAAAACACTCGCGGGGCAGAAGGGGCAGAGGGGGCACACTGACGCACTCGAGGGGCAGAGGGGGCAAACCAAAACACTCGGGGGCAGAAGGGGCAACAGACACACTCGCGGGGCAGAGGGGGCACACTGACGCACTGGGGGAGGGGGGGCAGAGGGGGCTCACTGACGCACTCGGGGGGGGGGGGGGGCAGAAGGGGCACACTGACGCACTCGGGGGGGGGGGGGGGGGGAAGAGGGGGCACACTGACGCACTCGGGGGGGCAGAGGGGCACACTGACGCACTCGAGGGGCAGAGGGCACAAACCAAAACACTCGGGGGCAGAAGGGGCAACAGTTACACTCGCGGGGCAGAGGGGGCACACTGACGCACTGGGGGGGCAGAGGGGGCACACTGACGCACTCGGGGGGGGGGGGGCGCAGAAGGGGCACACTGACGCACTTGGGTGGGGGGCAGAAGGGGCACACTGATGCACTCGGGGGGGGGGCAGAGGGGGCACACTGACGCACTCGCGGGGCAGAAGGGGGCACACTGACGCACTCGATGGGGGGGCGGGCAGAGGGGGCACGGAAACTGACGCACTCGGGGTGGGGGGGCAGAGGGGGCACACTGACGCACTCGAGGGGCAGAGGGGTCAAATCAAAACACTTGGGGGCAGAAGGGGCAACACACACTTGCGGGGCACAACGGGCAGAGGGGGCACACTGACGCACTCGGGGGGGGGGGGGGGCTTCAGAGGGGGCACACTGACGCACTCGGGGGGGGGGGGGGAGGCAGAGGTGGCACACTGACGCACTCGGGGGGGGGGGGGGCGGCAGATGGGCAAACCAAAACACTCGGGGGCAGAAGGGGCAACAGACACACTCGCGGGGCAGAGGGGGCACACTGAAACACTCGAGGGGCAGTAGGGACAGAGGGCACACTGGCACTCGGGGGGGGGGCCGAGAGGGCACACTGGCACTCGGGTGGCAGAGAGGGCACACTGACACTCGGGGGCGGCAGAGGGGGCACACAGACACACTCGCGGGGCAGAGGGGGCACACTGACGCACTTGGCGGGGGGGCAGAGGGGGCACACTGACGCACTCGGGGGGGGGGGGGAGCAGAGGGGGCACACTGACGCACTCGAGGGGCAGAGGGGGCAACGGCCACACTCGCGGGGCAGAAGGGGCAGGGGGCACACTGGTGCACTCAGGGGGGGAGAGGGGGCACACTGACGCACTCGGGGGGCAGAAGGGGCAACACACACTCGCGGGGCAGAAGGGGCACACTGACAAACTCGAGGGGCAGAGAGGGCACACTGGCACTCGGGTGGCAGAGAGGGCACACTGACACTCGGGGGGGGGGGGGGGCAGAGGGGGCACACTGACACACTCGGGGGGGCAGAGGGGACACACTGACACACACGAGGGGGCAAACAAACACACTTGAGGGGGCACAATGACACACTTGGGGGGCAGAGGGGGCACAATGACAGACTAGGAGGGGGCACACTGACACACTCGGTGGGGGGGAGGGGTCGGTAGAGGGGGCACACCAACCCTTGGGGGGCGGAGGGGGCACACTGACGCACTCGGGGTGCAGAGGGGGCATACTGACACACTCGGAGGGCAGAGAGGGGCAGATGGGGCACACTGATGCACTCAGGGGGGCAGAAGGGGCACACTGACACACTTGGGGGGGGGGGGCACACTGACACACTCGGGGGCAGAAGGGACAGAGGCACTGGGGGCGTCAGAGAGGGCACACAGACGCACTCGGGGGGCAGAGGGGGCACACAGACACACTTGGGGGGGGGGGCACACAGACACACTTGGGGGGGCAGAATGACACACTAGGAGGGGGCACACTAACACTCTCGGGGGGGTAAAGTGGGCACACAGACACACTTGGGGGCAACTAAGGGGGGCACACAGACACACTTGGGGGGGGGGGAGGCAGAGGGGGCACAATGACAGACTAGGGGGGGCACACTGACACACTCGGGGGGGGGGGGGATAGAGGGGGCACACACACCCTTGGCGGGCTGGGGGGCACACTGACACACTCGGGGGGGCTTCGGGGGCACACTGACACACTCGGAGGCAGAGGGGGCACACTGACACACTCGGGGTGCAGAGGGGGCATACTGACACACTCGGGGGGGGCAGAGGGGGCACACTGACACACTTGGGGGCAGAGGGGGCAAATGGGGCACACTGACGCACTCGGTGGGTGGGGGGGAAGGGGGCACACTGACACACTCGGGGGCGGCACAGCGGCATACCGTGGTGGACAGGGGTAGACGGGGCCTTTGTTGTGGCCTTAGGTGGATGGCCGGCTCCTGCCTCCCGGTTGCTCTCATTGGCTTAACAAGCCAAAGTGCAGCCATTGTGGAAGAGTAGGTGTTTAGTTGGGTCTGGGCCAGTACTTGTGTGTAAGGGGCAATACAGCATAGGGTGAGAGAGTTTCAAGAGGAAGAAAAAAAGACAGGTTTTGATGGCCTTTCTGAATGCAAGGTGATTGTCAATGCTGCAGATGTGGAGGGGGAGGGAGATCCAGATGGTGGGAGCTTGGACGGAGAAGTAGGATCTGCCCAGCCTGATGTAGTTCTATCGGAAGATAACTAGGAGAAAAGTTGCGCCAGATCTGAGGTTCCGGGAAGGTCGGTAGTGAGTGAGCTTATATTGGAGGAATTCCGGGCTTGTGTTGTGGATGGCGCAGTGAGTAATGCACATGGCTCTAAAGGTAGTTTGTCGACAGATAGGGAGCCAGTAGAGGACTCTCTGTGGTCCTGATGTGTTCTCTGGCAAGGAGGCCAATGAGCAGACTTGCCACAGCGGTTTGGGTTCTTTTCAGTTTTCTAAGTTGTAATGCTGGCACACCGAGATAAGGGCAGTTTACATAATCTAGGTGGGAGAGGATGATGGTGAGCATGGCAGAGATTTGGTGAGGATAGGTGAGGTAAGGGAAAGATACGCCTGAGGGATGCATAGGTGAAAGAAACAGATACTGGATACAGAGTGGTGTTGGGAAAGGGATAGATCCGTGTCCAGAGTACATCCAAAGTTTTTCACCGACGTTCAGACTGCCGGGGAGAGTGCTGGAGGGTGATGCCAGGGGATAGGTTGGGGGAAGGAGTGTGGTTTTCCCACAGACTAGGATGTCTGTCTTCCTAGGGTTGAGGATGGAGGTGGGATGCGAGAGGCATGATGACGGATGTGGGGATTTTAAGGATATACCGAGCATCGTCTGCGTAATTGTAGCAGGTGAGATTGTGGGAATGGATGAGTGCGGGGAGTGGGCTGAGTTAGATATTGTAGACAAGGGGAGATGGGGATGCTCTGTGGGACCCATTTCAGCTCTGGGTGAGATGCAGAGGTGAAAGGGTGGAAGAGCATGATTTGGGAGCGATTAGAGATGGAGGCGATCCATGTGAGTGCAGTATATTTGATTCCTAAGGAGTGTAGCCTGTCTAGAAGAATGGAGGGGTCAATAGTGTTGACGGCAGCAGAGAGGTCAAAGAGAATGAGTACAGCGCATCCTTCCGCATTCCGGATTCTTTTTAGGTTTTACCAAACGGACCCTAGGGAGGACTCAGTTCATCAGAGGCGTTTGAAGCCCGATTGGGCAGTTTCAAGAAGGTAGTTCGGGAGGGAGGCTGTTGCGGTAGGATGTTGGCCTTGGATGCTATTGCTGCACTAAGAGAAGGGAAGTGAGAGTTGGGCTGTGTTGTTCAGGAGAGGAGAGACGTGCAGGTGGTGAAGGTAGCGGGGCATTTGAGTGGGAGGTTTGGCCGGACTGGGGAGGTGTGGGGTGCGAGATGCCCAGGGGGTCGATGTTTCCAGTTCTAGCTTTCTGAGGTGCTGCTCTGGCTTGGGATGAGTGAGATCTGCATGGAGGTTGGAGAAGGGGGGAAAGAGGTGGGTTGTACAAGGGTGAAAGTAGAGTGTATACCTCAGTGTTGGAGGTGGAGGAAGCAGCAGCGTGATGTCTTGGGGTTTTTGGAGGTTTGGCTGTGCGTAGAGGAGGGTTGGATGGGGAGGGCATCATTGGGCATAATGGCACGTCAGAGTGCAGCTCTGATTTAGGCGGTGGGAGGCATGGTGTTTATCTTGTGGGTTGGATTCCCCTTAATTAAGAATTACATTTATTTTTTATTAAGAGGCTTCATGTAGTGCTATCAGTTTGACAACATTCAATGCCCTCGTTTACGTCGCTTTCAGAGGGGCACCCAGGACAAGTAAGAAAATCTGGGACTAAATATAGGAGTGGGAGTATTGTTTGAGATCGGAGGAAGGTCTTACTCCAGACTTCTCTGCCTCTTCTTACTAAACTTTTATTTGCAATTGTGAATGTTGCTAGAAGTACACATTCCTCCTCCAGTGTCTAAGCTGTTTCTTCTATCTGACACTTCTCTTCCTTCACTTCTTCCTAATGTTTCTTTTCTTCCTGATGCCAGGTGAGGTGCCATTTAACCATGAGATTCTCCGTGAGGCCTATGCGCTTTGCCACTGCCTTCCCGTTTTAAGCACAGACAAATTCAAGACTGACTTCTACGACGTGAGTATATTTGAATAAATAAAACGCAGGTTGGCTTTGTGAGCTGAAGCAGATCTTCATCTTGAAATTAAGAAGTTACTAATGCTTTTTATGGGAATAAAGAGGTCTTGTTCCTGGAGAGATCTGGGACATTGTTTCCACTCAAACCTATTAAGCTGCAGCAGATTGTTTAGTCGAGAAACTGGTATCAGTTTGTTGCATCAGAAGGGAGAGGGACTTTTGCAGGGTCTTTGCATTGGGTTCTGCAGACGGACCTGTCGGAAGTATGGATACAGTAGCCTTCTTTACAACTTAACTTGTAGTCACTAAATGATTGCACGAATAAGAAAGAATAGAGGGTTGTCTAACAATACCACTTATTATTTGGAGTCTATCAAGGTTCACTGCGCATAGTCTTTAAAATCTACTGTAGATTACTGACACATCTGAGGAGGACATTCATCTTAACGACATGTTGAATACTCATGTTTTCCATCTCTGTGTAAGTGGGAAAGGGCACAGCCTGGTCAGCCCATGGTATACCTGCACGTAATTGAGCTTCTGATGCTTGTTAATCTGCTTAGAATCACATGCTGTGCATATAGTCCGACATCTAGTGGTATTGCATCTTTCTTTCGAGCATCGAAAGGGGATGTCGACCTAGGCGTGAATGTAACACTATCCCTGACGTGTAGTGTACCCAAAATCCCTTGCGTGTAGAGGTCCCTCAGATAGCTTTTCTCCGCCCAACTAGCTGGTCGCCTTATGCGAAGAGTTTATATTGCCCAATAGTTACTTTGTTGTTCCCCGACCAATGGTCGTCTAGCCTTTGACTGCTTCGTGGACACCTACGCTGAAGGCATCCACTGCTGTACGGCGACTTGTGCATTGATCGACGTCTTTTGACCTTGTGGCCTCAGCCCTCTGGCCAGGACCGTACAGTAGGGCCCTGGATTGATTCTTTCTGAGAATGCATTTCCTTTTCCCTGCTCTTCCCCTTTCTGGTCTGGCTGCTTTTTACCTCTAATATGGAGAGGACTCCATTTAAAGTGTCTGTCGTGCAACAGAAAATACCCTTGGAAAGACACCCATTGCAAATGCAATAGGTGCTTACCTTGTGACCCCGACAAGCCTTCCTGTAAGTCCTGCAAACTCTTTTGTGATAAGACGTTAAGATAGGCAGACAAAGCGGTGGGTGGCCTACGCAATACAAGCCGAAAGTTGTTCCCCTATTGGTGCTGTCGCCGCGGATGACAAGGACTCTAGCTGCAGCCATGGCTCTGACCTGGAGGACATAGACCTTTCTGCGGGACCCTGCGGTTTACAGATGCCGGCCCCAACAGACAGACCACTAGTACTGTTATGGGGAACGAACACGCACGCACACACGTACACGCACACACGCCTGGTGAAGACCTCCACGGTGCCTGCCGAACCATGTGTTCCAGCGTCCTCCCTGCATCAGTCCTCTCAGCATGCGACTGGGCATTCTTCTCCTAAAGGCATTCCCACAAAAAAACACATGTTTGCTGACACGCCGTCCAAGAGCGTGTCGGCTCCTAAGGCTTCGGCAGAGGCGACAATGCCTACAGGCACGTTGAAATCCATCATACAGCCGCCGACATTATGCCCGAGTCCCGCAGCTATTGTTTTGGCAACGCAGCAGCCCAGAGGCTCCCCCTCTCATTGAGAGGAGTACTCTGAAGGCCCCCAGCCTTTCTCTAGTGTTTTAGCTGGTAAATCTCCTCCCTCCACCCCGACGAGCCTTTCCCTCCTACAGACAGCTCTGCTTCATCCCTGTGGACTAGATAGGGGTTTGAAAATTATGTGGATAAGATGTCACAAGTCCTAGACTTCTCAGAAAGATATATTTCTCCAAAGAGACCTACGGAGGACTCCTCCTGCCCCATTCTAACAAAGCTGCTGAAGCTCACAATTCAGACACAAACTCATCCGGAGGAGGTATTTGAGTATTCTGAGCCAGAAGAAAAAAGAGGATCATCTTAGTCATGAGGACAATCCTTTTGGTCAGGACACAACTTGACCAGTGCCCAGACTGGGGACAAGAGCAACCAGCAGATGAAGGACCTTGCCTCTCACCTACCTCGGACATTAATTGTCTAGACCCGCCTTCCTCACCTCAACTGGGGCAGCCATCGCCAATAGATGACCAGATGGTATTTAATACCATCCTAAAGAGGGAGGCAGACAACTTTCAGATCGCCACACAGGAGGCTGTTCATGACTCTGATTTTGTTGAGGACAGCCTTAAAGAAAAACCTCCCACAAGTCAAGCTATTCATCTGCTGAACTTCATAAAGGAACGCTTTGCTCCTTCCTTATTGTCTCCTTCCCTTACAAGGGCTGTCAACCCTTGGGTAGAAAAACTGTTTCTCCCCTCTCCATCTGACCCTATGTACATTCGAGGTCATGCCACACCAGACTCTGGTACATGGGTGCCACAGTCTATGGCAGAGGCTCCCCGATAAGGACTTGCCAAAAACTCTATGCCCATGGCAAGCATATTACAATGTCTGCAGCTTATTCTACCAGAATTGCGATTAATACCACCCTTCTCGCTAGTTACAGCGACGTGCAGTGGGGCCTGCTTCAAGAACGCCTCCAAGAGGTCTCTGAACCCATGTGATCACGCCTGCTGGCGGTCATCTCTGAGACAGGTGACCCACAACATTCTCAAGAACACACTAGACACTGCTGAAATGGCGAGATGCACTCTGGCACAGGGAACACTGCTCAAGAGACACGCCTGGCTAAAAAATTCAAGTTTGAAGCCGGAATATTGGGTCTTCTTGATAAATAAGCCTGTAGAAGAGTCGAACTTGTTGGGTAAGGCTGTGGATGATGCCTTGGAAACGGATAAAAAAAGAACATGAGACGCTGAAATCCCTCAATCAGATTACAGTCCAGCCTTTCCAACAGCGGGGAGGTGCAAACTCTTGCTGTTCCGTTCGAGGCCAGTCCTTCTCCCGATCTACACACACGCAATATGGCACAGGAAAGTACCCCATGGTCCTCCGGACAAGGCTCAGCTAGCAACAGCCAATATTAGTCAGCAAAGGGGACAACGCAGTGGCAAGGGTAGAGGCAGAAACTGTACCCAAACAGGCTCCCCAGCCTCCGCATCAAAATGACTCGCCAGTCAGTGTCCCCTCCCATGCCTCGACGGTTGTCGGCACTGGAAGAGGATCACATCAGACCAGTGGTTAAGACTGTCACGCACAGTTCCACCGGCCATCTCGATCCCATCCACCGAAGAGCAGCCGCCTATCACCAGCACCCCTGCAAATCGTGCTGGGAGAGGGGCAGATCTTTCAGGAAATGTGCGCCACCGAAGTTGTCCCCGTTCACCAGGTAAACAAGGGTATTTATTCAGTGTACTTCCTTGTACTTAAAACGGATCTCACCTTGTGTCCTGTGTTAAACTTGCGCCCAGCAAACAAATATGTCACACTGCTAACAACTTGCAGGAAGTAATCCCACTGCTTGTGCAAGGGGAATACATGGCAACATTGGATATGAAAGATGCATGCTTTCATAGTTCAATGTTGCCAGCGGACAGAAAGTACCTAAGCTTCATGATAGAGGTAGGTTCATGATAGGACGCGCACAATCAGTTCAAGGATCTTCCCTTCGGCATTGCCTCAGCTCCCCCGCGTGTTCACAACGGTACCGGCGGTAGTAGCTGCCCACCTGCGCAGGCAGTCCATCCCAGTCTATTATTACGCTGACGAAGATGGCCTCCTGCATTTACCTAGTTCCATACACGCCTGCGCATGTGCCCCATGCAAGATTGGCTCTCAAGCCTATGGTGTCAGGCCAGCGGACAATGGGACGATCTAGTGGCTGTCTCGGCAGTCCTCTTTCAGTCTCTGCAGTTGTGGTCAAGGGGAAACCTTCTGCAGGGAAAAACCCTTTACCAACCCCACATTAGAAGCCACTCTCACCACAGACACATCTCTGGCGAGGAGGGCATCTCCTTTGTCAGATGACGCATGGGGTGTGGACCCCAGTGCTAGTAACCAACAACATACACCCGTTGGAGCTGCTAGCAGTGTTAAAGGCGCTGAAGGCATTCCAACCTCACCTCCAGGGGAAGACCATCCTAGTCTTCACAGACAGCACTATGGCCATGTATTACCTAAACAAACAAGTGGGCACTCACTCTCCAGGCCTATCCAAACTGTCACAACATATGGAAATGGGCTCTCAAACAGAAGATGTTCCTCCTGTCACACATGTTCCAGGGGAACTTAATCTTCGGGCGGACATACTCAGCAGCGACTTCCCATTACCCGTAGAGTACGAGTGGCGATTACACAAAGACATTCTCAACGTCTTCGCAGACTGGGGCTTCCCAGAGATCTGCTTATTTGCAACTCTGGAGAATGCCCAGTGCCCAGATTACACCTGCATGTACCCGTAAAACTGTTCCAAGGGAACCGGTCTCTGGGTGACATGGTCAGGAAAACTTGTCTAGGACAATGTTGGACCGCCAACCTTGGTTCTCCCATCTCATGGCAATGTCAGCCCTCCCCTCCCAACAAGCTGCCATTCCCATACAACATGCTGTTGCAAGGGGACGACACTACATCCATGCCCTCGAACTCTGAATTTAGCAGTCTGGCTCCTGAGGTCATAGAGTTCGGGCACCTCCAACTCCCTCAAAGTTGTATGAACATATTCAGGGAAGCACAGAATCCCAACACCAGTCATTGCTACTCCAGCAAATGGAAACGCTTTGTCATCTGGTGTAATGGTGAACACATTAATCCAATTGAATGCACACCAACACATATTATCCTGTACCTAACACACTTGCTATATTCAGGCCTGGTTTTCAAATCCTTTAAGGTCCACTTAGCTGCACTGTCAGCATACACCACGTCCCAGAAGAAATTTTTGTGGTGGAAAATTCCAGTAATAAAGGCATTTATGGAGGAGATAGGGGGATGAATTCTCTTTATTTCCAACTCAGCTCCCAGATGGGACCTGAATGTTGTACTTACTAGACTAAAGGGCCCTCCCTTTGAACCTATTCATAAGGCTAGCCTTAAAGCACCCACCTACAAGACCGCTTTCTTGGTGGTGATCACATCAATAAGGAGCCCTTTCAGTTCAAGACCCGTGTCACAATTCACAAAGATAAGGTGGTCCTGCGCACTCACCCTCGATTTGCGCCAAAATGTATTTCAAGTTCCATGTGAACCTGTCCATAGATCTACCCACTTTATTCCAGAAGCCCACTAACGTGGCAGAAAGAAGCCTCCACACACTAGATGTGAGGAGAGTGTTGATCTATTACCTGGAAAAGACAAGACCACTATAAAGGCAAACCAGTTTTCGTTTCAGTGGCAGCTAGAGAAGGGGACCCTGTCTCTAAATCAACTATTTCAAAGTGGGTCGTAAACTGCATCACACTGTGCTACACTCTTGCCAAAAGAGATCTGCCATTAACGCCTAGAGCACACTCTACTCGGAGCACAGGGGCTGCTATAGCATTCATTGCAAATGTTCTGCTTGAGTCCTTTTGTAAAGCAGCAACCTGGAGTTCCATACACACCTTTACACAAAACTATTGCCTAGATGCGCACTCTAGGTCTGATTCTCAGGTGAGACAAGCGGTGCTAAGACATCTTTGCTACTGTTACTTCACACATCCCACCACCATCTCTGGTTACTGCTTGCTAGCACAGCACGTGATTCTAAGCAGATTAACAAGCATCAGAAGACATGCATTACTCACTGTAATAGCATTTCTGATGATTGTATGTGCTTAGATTCACATGTGGCCACCCTTCCTCCCCTCATGGAGTAGAGGGAATATAGACATCTTACATCTTCTCTCTTCTGTACTCGGTCATGCTGACCATAAGGCTCCCTCTCGGCAGAATTAACAAAAAATCGAAGGGACTGCAACACGTGAGGGGTTTTGGCTACACTACACGTCACGTTATGGATAGTGTTGGTCACGGCCATGTCAACGTCCCCTTTCAATCCTCGAAAGAAAAATGCAATACTCTGCGATTACCTCCTAGATGTTGGACTATATACACAGCATGTGAATCTAAGCAGATACAATCATCAGAATTACGGCGAGTAATGCATGTCGTATGCTGTATGCCCATCTTAGCAAGGCCCATGACGAGGCCCCTTTGCATTCTCATCTTTCCACTTTCCACTTTCTACTTTGCTGACTCGTGGCTGCAACGTAGATCTCATGGGCTCTTCCTGGCCCGCGTTGCTCTTTGGACATCTGGGGTAAGCCTGTTTGCTCCTCTTGAGTGCGTGTGTTGTGCAGTGACTCCTAAAGAAAAATACACAAAATGGAATAGAAGCGTTCTAAATCGCCATCATGAAGGCGCTTCGCCAAGAAACTTTGTTTTATTGACTTTGGTTATCTTCCTGGCCTTGCCTGATCCTCCCCTTCCCCCAATTGGTTGCCCCTGCAACCGGGAGTTGGGAGCCGGCCCATCGGAACAAGGCCCACGACGAAGACTGGTCTACCCCTGTCCACCACGGTATGCCACTAGCCACCCCTTACGTGTCCCATTTTCCCCCCGCTAGTGTCGCCATGTCCCCTCCTGCCCCTGCCAGTGTCTAGTCCCACTCCGCACGCCCTGCCTCCTGTTGGGTCCCTTGCCCCTCATGATCTCCTTTACCCCCTGTCTCCCCTTTCATGCCTTTACGCCCTGTACCCCACCGCCTCTCCTCCTTCCCTTCTTTCCCTCCTCCTGTCAATTTCCGCACTACCCCAATTGCCATCAGGCATAGTAATTCGTAGCGGCCTGTCTTTGCAGCCCCCTGCCCCCCCTTCTCCACATTTAAACTATATCTTAGCTTATCATCGGTCCCTCGATCACTGATAACAGCTTGTCCGTCCCCCCTCCTCCCACTCCCTCCCCTGCACTATCTTGAACAGTCGTTGACCTTTAATGGATAGTCACTTGTTTTGTTCCTCTCCTTCCCCTTCTAGACCTCTCCCCATCAACTCCCCTTCTCCCCAACCCCTCCTCTTTTCACTCTAGCACTGCAACAATTGTCATCGGGCATAGTAATGTTACTGCTAGTTTTGTCTCCTTTTTCCCCCCTCACCTCTCCCTTATTTGTTCCATGCACTTGTACTATCTGTTATGATTTGATAGTTATTTTTCACATTCTGATCTGTTTCAAGGACTTGTAAGAATGGAACTGTATTCTCCCATGTTCGTATAGGTGCTACACAAATAAACAATCAATATCAATATAATGTTATTGGGATATGCAGAGTTCTCCCGATATGTAGAGGGCTCTGAGGCTTTTTTTTTCTCCATTTTGCAGAGAATGCTTTGAGTTTTTATTCTACATAGGATGTTAATTGTGAGCTAAACCATGGGAGGTGTGATAAGGGGTTCTATTCTATAGAGTACACAATGAGAGGTTCTTAAGTTTTGCAAGAGTGGGGGGGAAGGGTCCTTCCTTTCCGAAGAAGTGACTGCAAAATGTTCTGTGCTACATACATAACTGTAAGGAATGTTGATTCTCGAGAGTTTTTTTTTTTTAGGATAGGTTTCTACAAATGGGAGTGTGGTTCTGCTGGGGGCTTTTGGCAGAATAGATGAATACATGGATGACTAGTTCACATCCCCTTACCTGGTCTCTCTGATTTTTTTTTTGTTACAGCAATGTAATGACGTGGGGCTGATGGCATACCTGGGCACCATTACCAAAACCTGCAACACTATGAACCAGTTTGTGAACAAGTTCAACATCCTATATGACCGGCAGGGCATTGGGCGACGCATGCGTGGACTCTTCTTTTGATTGCTATGTCTGCCTCAGCTCCATGCAGTCCCTTTACACCATGGAACTATGGTGGGAGAGCCCGGAGAACTGCAGATGTTTCCTTCTTAAGTGAGCTATCTGTAAACACAAGCTATGGACACACAGGGTTTCAGAAGCAGGATGATTGGGTTGAAGCCCTCACAGATTGAACATTAACTGTGATTGTTGTGTTTCAGACTGTTCTGAGGAACAGGCATAGTGCAAGCATCTGAGTTGCAAGTTCTTTTCTCAATACAGGTGACAAGTGCTGTATCTGCGGCATCAAGCATTTCCTTGCCTCCAGTTTGGTAGCCCAAGGATGCGCTCCGTTCTTCCTTTCTTAGCTTCATAAAGTTGTTCTCTCTTCTGTAAGCCTCAAAGCTGTTCTGGTACCTCCCGTCCTATCCCTGAAGCCACCCTCTGAATGCCATGTGTGAATTGGATCCTACTATTCTGGTGTCTGTGAGGTATTGTCATCATTGGATCTGTTCGTCTTCTGGTTATTGTTTAGAATCCTCATGTCCAAGTCCAACTATCTATTCCTATTAAAGAAAAATCTCAATAGCAGGTGGAAGGAGCTAAAAGCAGCTGAAATGCCATAGATCTACTCAAGGAGGCGATCTTTGCAAGAGACAGGTGCTGTGTTGCATGTAGACCTGGAATCTCCGCTTCCTGCACATTTGTTCTTCTGGATTAAAGGGGGGGGGGAAGCGTGTTCCCCGGGATCTCTACAAATCATTTCTGATGCTGTATCTGAATTTATGTTGTGTTTAAATATATAAAAGAAAACCAAAGAGCGGAGTATCTGTACTTGGGCTAGACTGAAAATTGCAAATAAGAGATGGGACCTTGCTCCTCAATCTGCAATGGACAGTTATCCTGCGTGATGGCTCAGAGGGAGGTGTGTCTTGTCATTTACCGGCCATGCTGCAGAAACGAGACAATTCCACTGGGAAGTTTTTTTCTACTGGGTCTTGCCGGGGAGGTGGGGGAAGTGGGTTTTGGGGGTTGTGTGTTTTAATCCAAGAGGGTGTTCTGCTCCTTGCAGGAGGGATGAGCAGATATTGACGTATCACGCTGTATGTGTTCTTGTAGGGTAGTGTTTTTACTGCAGTAGCAATTGGGAGTGTGTGGAGGAGTGTATTCCTGCACCACCACACTCTAGAAGGAAGATGACTGCCTGCCGAGTTGACTCCTTGAGAGTGGTGTATTCCTCCTTCCGGCTTAGGGGTTATGTATTCACCAGTTTGTTCACGGGGGAGGATGAGCTATTGAGCTGCCAGGTAATACCTTCTCCTGGGAAGGGGATGTGATCCTACAAATTGATCCTCCACAAGGAAAAATAAATAGCCGATACATTGAAGGTTGGGGAGTGACCCTCCATATCTTATTACTTGTCATGTACTATTTCACTGACCTTTTTCTCCAGTTAGTCAACAACTGTTGCCTCATTTAAGCTGTCATTCTGTGTCCGGCTCTGTGCGAGTTTATACCGCTCAGGTTTGGGTTCCTCAAAAGCTACCCATTTATCTTAAGGACGTACTTAGACTCTTTTACCTCTTTTAGAGTCTTTCAGGGAGCCAGGACAGTCCATGTCAGTTGAGCAAAAGCCTAGGTGAGCTGAAGCACTTCTTGTAGGTAGGTAAAAAGTCTTGCACAATGTTTTAGAAATCTTTCTAGAACATGAAATCATTGTAGGGCCACAAGCTGGAAGGCTTGTGAGGGGCACAGCTGCAAACGACTCTGCAAGAGCAACCAAGACAAGTCTCAACTGAGAGCTAGCAAGGCTATACAACAAGAGGTAAATCCCCTTAGTTTTACAGTAAATTTTGGTTTGAGGAAAATTGGATCCAGCTGGCTTCTGTTCCTGTGTAGGTCTACAGATCCTTTGTTCCTGGGCCTCAGCCGTGGGGACAAGGACAATGTATGGGGACTCCTGCGCTACAAATGGAAGGTTGGTGGTAGCAATGGGCGGGACTTCACGGTTTCATATCCTGCGGCTCTTGCAAACAGTACCACCACGGTTCTCAGATACCTTAATGGACTTTCCTCGAATCTGGGGTCCAGCGCTCTGTTGAGGTGGCTCAGGATTGGTCAGTCCTGCTTCATGGGAGTCCAGAGGATCTTCCTGGAGCTCGGGTCCGACTTAAAAGCGATGCACTCAATCTGGTGTTCCTCTCCCTGGCAATCTGTTCCTGCAGCAGAAGTGGAAGTACAGCCAGTTCTGACAGGATGTCCAGACGAGTTCAGTTTGGGTTTGATTGGTCCCACCAACCCAAGGGGAGAAGTTGTCCTTTTCAGGGCTTCTCTAGTCAAGGTCGATTCGGAGCTTCAGCAATGCAGTAGGGCTTCACTGAGCAAAGCAGTGGTCCAGGAGTTGCAGCAAGCGTCTCTTCCAAGTTCTTCTTCAGATTCCTTCGTCCAGTGGTAGACTCTGCCTTCCAAGCAAAAAGACTCACCTTTTTATGCCGGTTTATCCCATTCATTCGCAGCCTAGCTGTCACTCGCACAGCAGGATGCCTGTCCTCCAAGGACAGCCAGCCGGCCACACACAGGGAGTTTCAGGCACATCCCTCACTTCCTGCCCCTGCCAGACGCTGGCTTCACCAGTGAATCCCGCCAAAGACAAAACAAACAAAGGGACCAAACCTGGTTAGCGCGCAGAGTAAATCTCAAGAAGGACCTTTCCACAAGAAATGGCGAAAAAAGAAGACTGGGGCCATTTCGACAAAATGGGCACACATGGGTGTCTTACTGCAGCTACAATTGCAGCCTGCGGTAAAACCACACAATGGTAGGAAAAAGTAAACCACTGCCACCAGCCGTTAATTGTAGAAAGGGTAACATAAACATGTTACGTGGGAAACTAGACAAAGGGGATACTAAGTAACCCCTCTAGCACCCTATTGTAAGATAGTGTGTGCTGGGTCTAGAAAGTTACAAAATGTAAGTAAAGTCAATTTAAATTCACTGCTCTTGGAAACAGTAGTTTCACCAAGAGCAGGTATTTAAACCTTTGGGAAATCTAAGAGACGTCCCTGTGTCACTGCACTGAAGGTGATGTAAAGATGATGCCTATGGACTTTGTTAGACACAAAGGAAACACATAGTCCAAATCACAGGAAAATACATGAGAGAGTAGGGAACAAGGTCTCATTCTCTCCAGGTTAGAAATTCAAAGTCCTAAAGTCCAGCAAAAAGTGCTGGGGCTCTCTTAAGGTGCAAGGGAGTTAGCACATTTCAGAGAATCTTCCCTAACAAAACAGTCTTAATTACATATGGTCCCAGAAATCCAGTTACTCTTCGATCGGGTGAAACACAGGGGTGACGCCCACCAGTCCATCCTTTGCTATACCAGTGCAGGTCCTACTGACTTTAATGGAACCCTACACACCCCCGGCACATGTGTCCTACATTCTCTGAGCTGGCATCAATATTCTACTGTGCTACCATTTATTTTATTGTTTAAAGTGCTGACCTAACTCTCGAGCAGCGAAGTGCTGTACAGCGTGGGGGTGGCTGGGATCTTTTAACATGTATGCTGGCGTGCTACTTGTGAGTGCTTTGTAGATAATGCATGCAGTCTGGAATGGTATCCTGGCTTGGAGTGGAAGCCAATGTAGTGCACGTAGGATGGGGTAACTCGGTCAAATTTCTGTTCTCACGTAATAAAACGTGCTGCAGTGTGGTGGACCGCTTTTAGGGGAGCCAAGTGAGCAGCTGGGAGACTTGTCAAGAGAGTGTTTCCCCCATTGATGTGCAAGACCACAAGGATCTGTACTATGGTCCAGAAGGACTGCAGCGGGATGAAGGGGTTAATTTTACGAAGGGGGAGATTCAGAGCCAGGCTCTTTGGGCCTTCTTGGCTATGTGTAGGACAGATTGCTGTAAATGTTAAAGCCTAAGGATTTTGCCGAGTCAGAGTTGTGGATCACATCCTAGAAGACGCATATCATTGAGCCATTGTTGAAAACTTTGTTTTTAAAAATAAAAGTTTAAAACTTTATTGCTGAATCGGACATGCATGATGTGGCCATCATAAACTGCACAATCGACATCACACAGCATCTTTGACATTTATGTAAGGAAGTCAATGTTCAGCAGGAAACACACAAGTACAAAAGCAACAGTTTACAGTACATATTCCATAGACTTCCTTACGCAGGCCCCTCTCCACCTACCCACAGCTCCCTCCCGATTCCCCAAATCAGGTTAAGCTCTAGCCAAGTATGTTCTACAGGGATTCCATAATCTTTGGGCCTGCAAATCACAGTAGTAGTGAGCACATAGACCTCCTCCCTTTCGTTGGTGAATATCTGGGCGCTCTGCCAGTCTTCACTGCTAGGAACAAATCTGGATTTCCAATGTCTAAGGATACATTTCTTTGCTATAGTTCATGCAAAGTTAAACCAGCATTGGCAATGCCAATAGTTTTGGCGTTTACTGCTGTTCTTTGCATTTATAGGCACCTAGATGCAAGGAGGAGATTGTGAAGTTTGAAAGGAGGATGTGATGAGGGGTGCATTTGTGGGCAATAGAATGAAAAGGGGAATAGAGCAAGGGAGGAAGTCATTGATGGATGGTGTCATCGATGATGAGCAAGAGGAAATGTGAGCAAGAGAATATGAAATAAAGTGACGGTGTGAGAGGAAGGATGATGGGGATAAGGGGCAATGGTGTGTGGGGTAATAAAGGGTGTGTGGGGCTAGAGAGGGGATATGGCGTGCAGTGGGGGGCTAAAGAGGGTATGGGGTTGAATAGAGAGGGGTAGAGATAGAGGGGGGGTGTAAGGAGGTGGTTGGTAGAGCAATCAGAGTAGGGTGGATGGGTTGGGTTAGAGATTTGGTTTATGTGGGTGGGGGTAGAGATTGGGGATAGGGTGTGTGAGTGTAAATGGTGGATGTAGGGTGGGTGGGGGTAGAGAGTGAATGTAGGGACAACTTCAGCTAGCTCCTGATTTTCTACAAAAACACCTTCCGTTCTGGGGCTTGTTCCATTTCCCCACTATCTCGATAGGTCAACAATAAGAATAGCGGGTTACAGGCTGAACACGTAAGTGTGACCTGAGGCTGTCTGGGAAATGTGGCAGATGAACCCCAGCTACTTCCATGAACCATACCTCATACCTCCCACTGCTGCAGCTGGGCCTTATATGCAGCTTTAACATTCTCCGTTGAGGCAAAAAGAGCGTGCCACAAGTTGAAAAAAATTGTATTCAAGCAGAGTATGAGTGTTTGGAAAGAAAAATTGGGCGTTTGAGAGTTTTAAAGTGTTGCATTGGACAGAGCGCTGGTGACTGGGTTCCACGCTTAGTCTAGTATATTATTATGTATCCCGATGGTGCCGTGTCCCTAGGACAATACTGTTCAAACAGATGCATTTTGGGGGTTGTAGTTTTGCTTAACTTTAAATAACTAAAGTGAACATACCTTTTGGCCCATATATCATGATATCCTTTAAACCCAGTTATATTGCTTCACCTGTAGGCTCCATAGGCGTCACTGTCCTCTGTAGTGTGTCCCTGCTGTCCCCTCCCACCGCCACACCTCCTCCATATGGGTGTTTAGACGGGCATTTGACTACGGAGCTCAAGTGCTGGAAAGAGGATGGACAAGTTATCAACCATGACGAAGATGTGTACTGAGTTCTCCTCAAGAAAAACGACATAAGTCCTACAAAGGGGAGCCATGGTCAGACATCAAATCCATTTAGATGGTCTGTTTAAAAAAAAGTGCTTAAAATATTGTTTTAATTAAAGTATATTAAGGTATTGCACACCTACTTTTGGTGAGGCCAGCCTGGGAACTCTGCTCCAAGATGGCGACCAAGGTGTACATCATTCCTGTTATGGTGAGTCATGTACACAAAAGCTGATACCTTCAGGATCAATGTGGAAAACGGAGGTATCCACCATTTTCACAGATTTTGTTGCTATGTCTTTACCACAGTAATTTGCTATGATTCCATGAGACTACTAGTAGTATATGTACCCAACGCATTACATTGCAGAACGACATTCAATGAGTGACTTCATCATGGAGGCTCTTTTTGCTACAAGTAAAACTATCCACGGTACAACTTGGCTTAAATTAGTTTTGAGCGCAAGCGCAATACAATATGCTGCTTGCAAGCTGCATGGCAGCTACCGTGCAGGGCTTTATAAACCAGAATGCCGTCATCTTGGAAATGGTGGTCAAACTTTGATACGTGCCCCAAGTAAGCCTTTTAAATTGGCTATCCACTCTTTGCCAGTCTGGGACCAGCTCCCCTCCCTTTTTCTGCGCTACAAATACCTCATATCTCCCCCGAGATCCATACAAAAGGCTTCCCTGACCTGTGCACACTGTATTCATCCATTAAATACCAACTGGTGCAGACATTCTGTAATTTGGTAGATCCATTGTTCATATTTGCCTAAGTAAATTCAAGCTCAAGTAATTATTGGAGTCCTAATCTGTATTGATACATTTTCACAGTTTGTAACTGAATAGCCTCTTGACTGCTACAGAACATTCCTCCACCAGTGGTGGATGCCGACCTCTTGTTCTCCCTCAGCCGCCGAGATTGGTCTGGTGACGAGCCACTAAGTGCCCTGATGGACATTACTGCAGGGACTTCACTACATGAAACTTAACTCTAGCCAGATGTGCAAATGACAAATTAAGTCATTTTTCGTGAGTTAAAGGAAATAATTGATCAGACGAGGCAAATCGTAGGCATAGGAAATTAATTGTTCCCGATGAAGGCATGGACAAAATAATATCACACTTGTGGCAAATGTGCATCGATTCGCCCCCTGGCCGTCTCCATTCCAAAAGGGATCATCCGACCCTATGAGGACTGAATCTAAAAGCAATGATTTCATTGGGCAAAGCTACTATTAGAGAACTGTATTTTGCTGTGCCTGCAAAAGTAGCCCACTTTCCCTTGAACATTTGCCCAAAAATAGCCCAATGTGAAATCACTGTGCAGCTGGGTAATGGGAACCGAGGTGCCTGACTTGCTTCTTACAAACCTGCTTCTTCACCCAATCGTCTTTCTGCACTTCTCTTCACCCTCCCACTTTAGCTCTGAGGCCTGGACCTTCGTTGTGCCTTACCTTTTCACTTTTCCACTGTGCTACTTGATTTGGCTTACTGTATGAAATGGCAGAAATACAGCCCTACTGGAATCACATCAAGAGCCCGCTGGTGCTTTGGCCATTTCATCCTGTAAGTGTCATCCAGTTACCAGGCCAATTGAGAGACTGCTCCCGAAAGTCCCCTTTCTCTCTATACTCAAAGTACCAATGTTTTGGCATTAGGTGGTGCTAGCGCCACCAAATAAACCAAAACCAAAAATCACTGTGTGACTATGGACACTTTACCAATATCCCCAAATAAGTATGAGTGGCGTCATCTCATATAGCTGCAATCTTTCGCCAGAATGCTAAAATCGGAGGGCATTCCCAGTACATATGGAAGGAATCTGCCTGTGCTCTGCCACATTTTACAAAATCGCTGTTTGCTCCCAGAGAGAATTTAGCCAGTATGGCCAGGGTATAATGCAACTGCTTAAGTACCTTAAACTGTATCAATCGGAGTCATGTATTCCTAGAAAATTCTTACGCAATTGACGGCATCTATTCCATTTATCATCCTCCAATGTTAGACCCAAATCCTTCTTCCATTGAACTCGTATTGTACTTTTGGTGTTAAGGTGAGCTTGAAGTTGATTGTACAGTCTGGACACAATAGGCCTAGTCCCATCCCACGTTATCGCAGAAATACATTTGTGAATTCCTGGTTCATTGGAAAGAGCACTGTCTACGAAACTCTCCCTTTATACGATAGAACTGCAATGTCCTAAGGGGAGTGCCACCCAATTTATGGGAGAAGTCCTCCAGGGACACAGATCGCCCATCGGGGAACATGTCACCTATTATCAGCTGTCCTGATGTGTCCCAGGACCTTCTAAGCTCCTTGCCGAATGAAGGAGGGATACAAGGGAAACCCCACAGCGTAACCGTTTTGTTGTACTGTCTTTATATCCTGTTTACTAAATATTCTCGACCAGGCATTGACTGTGGTTCTGACTGGGTCAAAAGTGCAGGAGTCAATATACTGATCACTGAAAATGACAAGATATCAGGTCAGTAGGTGATGCCCCATATTGTTCCAGCGGTAAGTGTACCACTGTTGACCCATTTGTATACCATTGTCTG
Source organism: Ambystoma mexicanum (assembly GCF_040938575.1). Lineage (NCBI taxonomy): Eukaryota > Metazoa > Chordata > Amphibia > Caudata > Ambystomatidae > Ambystoma > Ambystoma mexicanum. The sequence continues at coordinate 226,821,074 of NC_090921.1, read as the reverse complement.
GGACGTTACGCCTGCACAGCCAAATAATATAATTCTAAGTCAGGAGCAGCCAAACATCCCGCGTTTGAAGGCTCAGCAGTTTCTCCCAGCTAATCCCAGCCGCACCCTTGCCCCAGAGGAACATTACCGCCATTGATTTAACTTCATTGAAGAAGACCTGCCCTGGCCACATAGGGATATTGAAAATAGTTCAGTTTTGGACCACCACCATCTTCAATAATGAAATCCTCTCATATAAATGATATCAGTAGCCCAGCCCATAGTTTCAATGTGGTGGCTAGCTGATGCAAATAAACCTTGTGGTTATTAGCATAAAGAGATTGGTGGGGCTTGGAAACAATTACCCCCAAATACCTAAAGTGGAGAGGGACCCAATGGAATCCCATGAGGTCAATGGGTTGCGTTGAGGAAGCTGTGAGGGAATAATTCAGATATATAGTGCTATTTATTTTATAACCAGAGTATTGTGTAAATGTATTTCTGAGGCTTGTGGAATCTGCTTGGATCACATGCTATGCATAGGCTGACATCTACTGGAAGCTCCGGAGTATTCGTTGTTTTCGAAACTCAAAAAGGGACGTTGACGGGGCGTGCCAGTAATGCTAGCCCTAGTGTTGCGTCCACTGTACCCATGGTGCTTGGTGCAAAAGTAATTCATTCTAGTATACTCCTTCTGTCCTTTGTTAGCCGTTCTCCCGCAAGACCTTCGGTGACGGCATTGAGGACTTCTTTTGTTGACGACTACTCCAACTCGCCTCGACAAACCTTTCAGATGGCCTCTGAAGGCCGCAACAGGCCTCGGCCCTCACAGTAGGCCGAGTGGGGGGTGGTTCATTCTTTAGTCTTCCTAGGAGAATGCATATTCCCTTCTCTACCAGATTAATTCGCCGGGCTGCCCTCCTCATACACAATGGAGAATACACCTTTTAAGTTTTGCCCATCCTTTAACCGTAAATTCCCTTGGAAAGACTTGCACCAGGAGTGCAATCTGTCTCCCAAGAGATCATAACAAAGGCCACTGAAAATCTTGCAAGCTGTTCAATCCCAAGACACTTAATGATGGCAAAACAAAGCGCTGAGCCCACCACGCCACTCAGGCCGAGGCCGCCATAGACGTTGAGGGAGCCTCCATTGACGGCAACATCAACGTCTGTAGTGACGCTGAGGGTGAACGGGATCCGTTGGATGCCCGTGTGCATGCCCCCGGCCCAGAACATGTAGGCGGCCAGCCCTACTGTGGTGACAACACCGGGCGGCACTAGCACGGCCAAAACACCCCACACTAAATACACATCCTGTGGCCGAAATTCAACCTCAATGGTGACCGGAAAGCCACACATAGTGTCAAGGGGAAGTCCGACAGTTCTCTGTCCTCTGGGCCATCGTGCTTGCGTTCGCCTCACGACAGGCCCCAAAACAGTCAGGCAAGTCCGGTTCTGACGCTGTGCCCAAACTCACAAAATCCTCACACGCTGTCAACCGAAGGCCCCTGCAAAATCTACACAGAGCTCGAAAATGAGTGAGCTCGTTAAAAAACACATCCCAGGCACGCTACTGAAGAGTCGGACTTTGAAAAACCATAAGTACTCAAAAACACAGAAAGAGGGCTCTAGTTTAGGGACTATGACACATGGGGAGGGCACCATTTCAGGGGCTTTGAGTCGCAAAAAAAAAAGGTGCACCAGAACCGGCACCTGCCCCCCCCCCCCAATTATCGCAAGTTCATCTCAATGGTCAGCAAAGTTATGAGACGTATTTCTGCCCTAGCCAATTTCTTTGATGACCACCCCAAGGTCTTAGTAAACCTTCAAGGGTCTCCACACAGCGGACCTGCCACTACTCAGGTGGGGCTGCAGTTACACAGCCCCCCCACCAAAAGAGCACGCACAGACACCATACACCCCCCTCCTCTCAGCAGGACTTGGTGCTGCTTGCTTATTGTGACTCCATGCAAGTCTTCCAGGACACTGGAACTTACACTGACCCCGAAAACCAAGGGGGACATAGGTGATGGTGACCATTTTTATGACGATGAAGACATCTACGTCATACAGTTGCTGGTTCACTCCGACCCTCCGGTGGCAGACTCACCAATCGACAATCCAGTACAATTACCTGCTCCTGAAAGTTTGATACACAGGAGACACAGGTAGACAAGGACTTTGTTGAGAACATACTGGGAGATAAAAAGTCTGTAACCCACTTCATTCCATATTTCAATTAGTACAGATGCAAATCCAACCCTCTCTAGTTACTCCAAAATGAACCCGCACGTTCAGAATCTTCCGGCCAGCTCACACAGATCCTCTTTATATCAGGGGACAGTTTTTTTTTTAAACATGTCTTTATTCACCGGTTCACATTGTCACGTTACCAGACCACCACATTACAAACAATTATGGTATATATTCCGAAGCCCAACAGATATACACATTCAGCACTTGAACAAATTAGGATAGTTATTAACCCACATTGATCTAAGGGACTCATCTCCAAGGGAGCTCAGAGGGCTAGGCATTTGCGTCATTCCCTTACCCATGCTCGCTCCACAACCAGGAGTGTCTTGTGCCAGCAGGTAGGCTGTGAGTGGTTCCCATATGTTCTTTTGTTCTGGGAGCCGCGAAGGGCGGCGTAATCCCCGTCAGTGTTGCTCATCCAAATTAAGTCTTTTAGACATCTGGAGTTTCCTGGTGGTGTTGCATTAGTCCATTTCATCAGTATACACCATCTGGCTACTATCATACATGTCGCCAGAAGTTTACGGTAGCGCTTCGGAGCCCCAGGGGCCCACCCGAACATGCCACAAACCAGTGTACACGAAATTGCATGCCCCAACGTTTCTGACATTATCTTCATCACATTTTCTCCAAAAGGTCTCAATTTACCACATGCCCATAACATATGCGTGATGTCCGCAGACTCTATGGAACATCTCAGGCACGTAGTCTGCTTGGAATTATCATATTTGTGGACCCTTGCCAGGGACCTATATGCCCTATGAAGCGTTTTGAGTTGTATTAGTTGCAACCTAGAACTGAGGGCCCCCGTGTGGGAAACTCCACACAAGACCTTCCATTGTTTAGCGCCGAATGACTCCCCGGGGTCTTCCTACCATCTGTTTTTGCATTTAAGGGTTTCGCGGTGCGTGTCTGGTTGAATGAGTTTATATATAGATGATGGTACCCCTCTGCAACCTGGGGAATTCTTAATGTAGTGTAGCAGTGGTGTGGTTTGCAGCACGGCAGGGAAGGCCGGGTACCATTCTCTAACTTTCGCTTTGATTCTGAAGTACTGTAGCCTTCGCTGGAGCCCATGTCCCATCTTGTTGATAAATGATTCTTGCGAAACAAACCCCCCATCTGGGTATAAATCCTCCATCCGATTTTTCTTTCCGCCCCCCCCCTCCCAATTTCATGTTAGTGACATGTTGCAAGTTAGTGGTAGGACTTCTATATGCCATAGAGAGATGCCCGGGTCAAAGGGATGTCCCACCCCAAGCCTTTTCAGGCCCCTCCTCCATGTGTACTATGCACGCCACCAGATCGATCCCACACTTGTCTGCTACCTTGCATGAGATCAGGACCCCCCTGTAGGGAGTGCGGTTTCAAGGACCTCTGCTCTATTTGCACATGGGGAACGCTCTGTGCTCCCATCATCCAGTATTGTGTAAACGATAGTTGGGGCGCCAGGAAGTATGCTTCAACTTCCGTGGCGCAAATCTCCCCCCACCCTCCTATGATTGTGTTAACCCTTCCCAGGTAATACGCTGGGATTTTGGGTGCCATGCTAGCCTGATCAGTTGTGTGCACACCTTATGAAAAAATTCCACCCCTAGCACACCGGTATGTTTGAAACAAGTAGAGTAACTTGGGCACCACTACCATTTTAGCCACCGCTATTCTGCACATGAGCGAGAGACACCATCTGTCTATGCTTCTTGTTGGGGACTGCAGGTATTCCTAGTGGTTGTTTCTAAGTAGTGACTGAGCCTGTCTACTGACCTTGATACCCAGATATGTGACAACTGAGTGTTCCCACCCAAGCCCTTCGGTGTCTGGTGGGCACATGGTAGTTGTATTAAGGGGTAACAGTGTGGACTTACTGCGGTACAATCTAAGTCCGGAGACGACTCCAAATTCCTCCACTTGTGTCAGAGTGGCCAGGTTGAACTCTGGGTTTTTGAGGTACATGATAGCATCATCAGCATACAGTGAGAGGAGTTCAATTGATCCCTCTCCCCACCCCCCATAGGCAGGCCCCTGCGGCTGTGGGACTTCCGGAGTCTGCATGCTAGTATCTCGATTGCTATAGCAAAGATCAGAGGGGACAGTGGGCACCATTGCCTTGTGCCCCTCCCCAGCCTAAACGGGTCCGACAGCGCGCTCCCGATGCTGATCTGAGCCCTTGCATACAGCAGTCTTACCGCCCTTAGGAGGTACGCCGGGATCCCTACCTGGGGCAAGACCTCAAACAAATAGTCCCATTCACCCGAGTCAAATGGGACTATTTGTTGATGCTTTTTCCATGGCCAGGAGCGCCGCAATCGCCTGCCTGGAGGGGTCTTTCTGTGCCAGTATCGTGAAGAGCCTCCTCAGGTTTAGCAAGATTGACCTCCTCGGAATGAACCCTGATTGGTCGTTGTGGACTATCTGAGTGATGTATGGAAGCAGTTGGTCTGCCAATATTTTGAAACACTTGTGTATAGGCGCTTTATAAATGCCATATCATATCATAGATTTTTTTGTGTCGAGGTTCAGCAGTGATATCGAACGGTATGATGAACAATCCAACGGGTCCTTGCCCGGCTTAAGGATTAAGGTCACCATCGCTTCTCTCATGGTGGGTGGGAGTTGTCCCGACTCCATTCCCTCCCAGGCTTGTAACATGTGGCATGCCACTTCTGGGCCCCGTTCTTTATAAAATTTGGCTATCAGTTCTGGGCGCTTTGGATGATGGGATATCCCGCACTGCCTTCAGTATATCCTCTACCGTGAAGGGGGGGCTACCATAGCCTTGACTGCCTCTGCATTAAGTTTGGGGAGAGCCGCTGCCTCCATGTACTCTGCAATAGTCATTTTCCGGAGAGTGCCTCTCGTGGATTACAAGGATTCGTAGTATCCTTGGAAGATCCTTGCGATCTCACAAGGTCTCACCACAATCTCCCCACCCGGCGATTGCACCGCAGTGATTTCGTTGTGGCCCCGCTAATGCCTTTATCTATGTGGCAAGGTGTCTACCATGGCCTCTCTTCTTCCGTGTAACTCCGTGACATAGCAGGATGTGCAAAGTATCTCACTTCTGCAGCATTGGATCTTTCATGGATTCACATGCTTAGAATATTCCCCGTCGTCAGGCTGGGAATCCTCGGTAAGTTATATAGACATTTTCCATGGGAAAAAATTCCGACACTTTTGTGTCCTATCCATGTCGTTTTGGGCCGCGCACGCCGGCGCCACTAGGACGTAGGGGTGTGTATATATAGCTCCGCCCCTGCGGCTCCCTCAGATTTCAACCGTCTTCCAAAGTGGTGGGATTACCTCGCGTATCTGCTATTTTGGTAGGTTGTTCTTTCGACTTCTGCGACTGTTAGTTCTTCTTAAGAGAATGTCTGGAAAGGCGTTTTTTCGTCCGTGTGCTACGTGCGGCCTTAAGAAGGTGTACGAAGGGGATGGTCATATGGACTGCATCTACTGCCTTCATCCTCACCACACGGCGGACACTTGTGAAATCTGTCAGGGTTTCTCCCAAAAAACCCTCAAAGACGCCTGGTTGATTGGCTCAATGACGGAGCGGAGTAAGTCGGAACCCCCGACGAAGAAGGCACGTGCTGCCGAAAAACGAACCTCGGAGTCGGCCGAAAAACGACATTCGGAGAAACATTCGAAGGCCTCCTCCTCTTCACACAAGGCGTCTTCTTCCTCCTCATCTAAAAAGAAGAGAAAAGAACCATCTAAATCCTCCTCAGGAGACCGTCATAAGTCTACCTTGAGTCGAGAGGCCGCGGCCAGCAAGTCGGCCCCAAAAGCGGCAGGAACACCTCAAGGCCCTGCGCCACTGGCTTCGCCGATGACCGGCGCGGCGACGCCTGCGTCATCGGCGGCTCCTCCCACATGTCAGCCTGCGGCGGTAGGAAACATCGTCGACGGTGGTCCCGTCGATGAGATGGCAACCGGAGGTTTTCGATCCCGTCCCGCTGGAGGCCCTGCTTCAACCAGAGGCGACTTTCTCCATCTTGTCGGCTGACAAGGAACGCGACAAGGTCGCGCGCCCAATCGATCTGGGTCTGCAGCTGACCAGCGCGATGTCGCTCTTGGGTGTGGGTTCCATCCCTACTACCTCGTCATTACTGAACCCCCAGGCGGTTCTGTCCTTGGAGGTGCTAAATATGCTACAAAAACTAATACAGCGTTTGGACACACAAATACCCCAGCCTGGGGCCGACACGGAAACAGTCTACGCCATTCGTTGACGAGCCGGGCCCGGCTCCTCGCTCGGCGACCAGGATTATGGCCGCTTCCCACGCGCCGGAAGATTGCCCTACCCTGCAAGAAGGAGAACTACAGGACTCTGACCGTGAGGGATCAGGTTCAGACATCTCACTATCCCCCTCAAGGGACCCAACTTAGGACTCTGAAGCAGAGATGGAAGCTCCAAGAAGCCCGGCACAGCCATCGCCACCTGACGACGTGGGTGCATTCCATGCCATGATGAGTAAGGCGTGTTCAGAGTTTGGCCTAGTCCCTGAAGAGGAGAAAAAGGATTGTTTTCTTTTTGATGATATGGGCAAGAGAAGGAAATCCATATTCTCCATCCCGATTTTGAATCATGTCTGGCAAGAGGCCCTGAAGACCATGCGGCACCTGTTCTCTGAACCGGCAGTGAAAGGTCGTTTGGAGAAGAAGTTCAAGGCTCCGGAATCAACTCCCCAGTGCTTAACGTCTCAACCTTCGCCGGAGTCAATGGTATGGGCGGCGGCGGCGAGAAAGGCCAGGTCTCAACATAAATGCTCGACCCCTCCAGACAACGGGGCCAGGAGACAGGACGCTTTCGGCAAGAAGGTGCTGTCTGTCGGCGCGACTACAGTTAAAGCAGCCAACTCCTTGGCGATTATGTCTAGGTATGACAGGGAAATGTGGCACCGACTGGCTCCTATCTTGGAGCATTTGCCCGAGGAACATAGAAAGTCCGCAATGTTGCTAGTGCGGGAAGGAGAGGAGGCCTCCAACCATGTTATAAACATTGCCGTCGACCTAGCCGAGTCTGGTTTTAAGCAAATCAATAATGGCGTACTTCTACGTAGACAAGCCTGGCTCAAGTGCACTACGTTCAGACCGGAGGTGCAATATAAAGTCTTGGATATGCCATGTGAAGGGGAGCAACTGTTCGGTGAAAAAGTTGATGAGGCCCTGAAGGGGTACTGACACGGCACGGTCACTCGGAGCCCTCCAGAGTAGTAGGAATTTTCATTCCTTTCGTCCTTTCAGAGGAGCCTCTGGTAACTCCCGGTTTGGGTCATCTAGAGACCGAGGTTTCAGCAGACCCTCCTACTCGTCCCAAGGCTACAGGCGTGCGGCCCAATCTTCTCGTAGAGGCAAAGATTACCAAACCTCCAGACGGCGGGGTGCCTATCCTTCGTCGACGAAAGATAAACAAACCAAGAGCCAACAATGACATGCTTCAGGGCGTCCTGGGGAGCAGAGTGTCTCGTCGCATCGACGAATGGGAGCGCATAACAACAGACCGATGGGTTTTGGACACGATTCATCTGGGACATTCTCTACAGTTCAAGGGCAAGCCGCCACACATTCCACTGGTGTTCTCGGCCCAGCCCCACCTTCAAATACTACTACAGGAGGTGGCGCTTATGCTGCAGAAAGGGGCTATAGAACTGGGCCCGGTGGCAGAAAAAGGACAGGGAGTGTACTCCCGGTACTTTGTCGTCAAGAAACCAAATGGAAAATGGCGTCCCATTCTGGATCTATGAGCGCTCAACAAACTGCTCAAGAATTTAAAATTCAAAATGCTGACGCTTCAGGAGGTGATCCGATCGATACAACCCGGAGATTATTTGTCGTTGCTAGACCTTCAGGACGCATACTTCCATATCCCGATGCGTCAACGGCACAAAAGATTTCTGCGGTTTGTCATCGGACGAACCCACTATCAGTTCAAGGTCCTCCCGTTTGGCCTAAAATCGTCCCCCAGGACGTTCACCAAATGTCTGGCTCCAATAGCAGCCTGGTTAAGAAAGGAAGGTCACCATGTGTACCCTTATTTGGACGATTGGCTAGTGAGGGGACTGTCTCCAGAAAGGGCACAAGAAAGCCTGGATGCCACCCTGTCCCTCCTGCAACGTTTGGGCTTTGCAGTGAACTTCGACAAGTCCTCGTTAAAGCCTTCAAGACCTTGGTCTTTTTGGGAGCGGAGTTCCACACACAGTTGGGACTGGTGAAGCCATCCCTCGAAAGGATTCACAGACAACAAAAGGCATCGGAATGGGAGGTCGACACCAGAGTGTCAGTACGAATGTACATGCCCCTGCTGGGGACCATGTCGTCCTGCATACCCTTGATGGACAACTGTCGCCTCTTCATGAGGCCTCTTCAGGAATTCTTTGCGGATCGATGGGCACAGAGTCGAGGACGCTGGTCGGACAAGTTGACCATCAACGGCCAGCTCGTGCAGGTGCTTCAATGGTGGAGAATCGCCATACACCTAACGAAGGGAATGCCCTTACTGGAGCCTGCGTTCCAGAAGACAGTGGTCACGGATGCTTCTCTAACTGGGTGGGGAGCGCATCTGGACTCCTTACAGGTTCAGGGTCGTTGGTCATCGGAAGAGTCCTCCCTCCACATCAACCTGCTAGAGTTGAGGGCGATGCGTTGGGCCCTAAAATCCTTTCTGCCACAGATAAAGGGCTCAGTGGTGAGAATCATGACAGACAACATGACAACCATGTTTTATCTACGGAAGCAGGGAGGAACTCGCTCCAGGAGCCTGTCGACGGAAGCCCAGGAGATCTGGCATTGGGCCCTACAACACGACATACATCTGTTGGCGTTCCACTTACCAGGAGTGAAAAATGTGCAAGCAGACGCTCTCAGCAGAGAGATGAATTGTCTACACGAATGGGAACTGAACGATCAGCAACTGCACCGTGTCTTCGCGGAATGGGGTCATCCGGTCCTCGATCTCTTTGCGACGAGAGACAACAAGAAATGCTCCCAATACGCGAGCAGGTGGCCGCAACAAGACTCGCTAGGGGATGCGTTCTCCTTCCCGTGGACGGGCAAGTTTCTGTATGCCTTCCCCCCCATTCTCTCTCATCCATCAGACTCTGCAATGGATCCACAGATCCTTGTCGGGTGATCCTGGTGGCCCTGTATTGGGCCAGACAAGTGTGGTTCTCCGATCTACTTCACCTCTCAGCGGCAGAACCAATGAGGTTCCAGAAGATCCCCAACCTTCTGTCTCAGGAGAAAGGGACCGTTTGGCATCACGACCCGGACAATCTGTCTGACGGCCTGGCTCCTGATTTCGCTGAGTTTGGCGCGTTAGCGATTCCAGCGGATTGCTGTCGTATTTTGCAAGCCGCAAGGGCACCTTCCACGAACACTTCATACACATACAAATGGAAAAGGTTCTGCATATGGTGCGCAGGTCAACCAGGTCTGGTCCCGCGGACGATCACACCGGAACAACTCCTACCATACTTGTTGCTCCTGGCAAATAACGGGTTATCTGTCTCATCCATAAAGGTGCATCTAGCTGCCATCTCGAGATTTACTCGGAAGAGACATTTCACTCCACTGTCCAGTGACCGCCTCGTTAAACACTTCCTTAAAGGGTTGTTTCGAACCTTTCCTCCCAAGAAGAAGTTTCCTCCGATCTGGAATCTGAACCTTCTCCTGACAGCCCTGATGAAACCCCCTTTTGAACCAATGTCATCGACATCATTAAAATGTTTGTCTTGGAAATTGGCTTTCCTGGTGGCCATTACTTCTGCTCGTCGCCTGTCGGAAATACAAGCTCTAGTGATCGACCCTCCGTATTTGAGGTTTTTCAGTAATAAAGTCGTGCTGGCCACTAACCCGCATTTCATACCTAAAGTACCTTCCATGTTCCATAAACACGCTGCTATAGTGTTGGTTACATTCTTTCCAACACCGTCTTCTGTGGCAGAGAAGACTCTTCATACATTGGACGTGAAAAGAGCTTTGAAATTTTATCTCCATCGCACTCAGAGCTTCAGAGACACGAGACAACTCTTCGTAGCTTATGGTCCTGCGGCTAGAGGAAAAGCGATTTCAAAACAAGGACTATCCAGATGGGTGTTTCTTATTGTCATTCCAAGGCCGGAAAGCCGCTAGAAAAGCGTCCAAGGGCCCGTTCGACAAGATCTACATCGTCGTTGACGGCTTTGTGGTCCGGAATTCCGCTGGGGGATATCTGCCAGGCGGCTTCCTGGTCGGTACCACATACGTTTACCCGACATTACTGTCTCGCACAGCAACATGCTGAAGATACACAGATGGGGCGGGCAGTACTACGTCATCTGTTCCAATAAGGTAAGCCCCAAGTGGGGTTGCATCCTTCGGCAACTATGCTTTGAAGTGTCGTGTCTTTTCAGTGAACATGCTATAATGTAATGTGTTGCCATCGTAAGTGTGCACTGTGCTTGTACGGTGAACATGCTGTAATGTAATGTGTTGCCATAGTAAGTGGGCACTGTGCCTGTTGTGATGTTGGTTTGCATACACGCCTCCAATGTTGGGGGATACTGCTATACAATCTATTCTAAGCATGTGAATCCATGAAAGATCCAATGCTGGAGAAGGGAATAGTTTCTTACCTGTAACTCCATTTCTCCAGCATTGGTATCTTTCATGGATTCACATGCGCCCTCCGGCCTCCCCCTGAGCATGCAAACCAGAGATCCCCCGCATACTACTTTGGGGGCTGAAATCTGAGGGAGCCGCGGGGGCAGAGCTATATATACCCCTACGTCCTAGTGGCGCCGGCGTGCGCGGCCCAAAACGACATAGATAGGACACAAAAGTGTCGGAATATTTTCCGATGGAAAATGTCTATATAATTTACCGAAGATTCCCAGCCTGACGACGGGGAATATTCTAAGCATGTGAATCCATGAAAGATACCAATGCTGGAGAAATGGAGTTACAGGTAAGAAACTATTCCCTTCCTGTTCAGCTAGTTCGTGAAAGTGATCTAATTCCTCCTTCAGTTTAGCGAGTGTGCTCAGAGTATTCTGTCTCCCGGCCTCCTCCCAGTGCTTAATTTTTAGCTCTGTTTCGGATAGTTTCCTGCGGATCACCTTTAGTATCCCCATTCCCGTGGACAGGCATCCTCCCCTTAACACCTCTTTGAAGGCCTCCCAGAGCGACCCCCTTCCAGATACCGTACCTAGGTTCTCCTCGAAATAGTTTGATTAAGCAGAGGATACAAGTAAGTGGCCCAATTCAGCCTTTTTATACTTCCAGATACCTGTACCTAGGTTCTCCTTGAGGGCGCACGCAGGCGGCCCAATTCAGCCTTTTTATATACTGCCAGCATCCTAGTAATGGAATATAAGGTTATTAGTTGTAATGTGAGGTGGCTGAACAACCCACGTAAGGCACGGAAGGTGATGCAGCATTGCGAGAGACATGGGGCAAAAATAGTCATGCTCCAGGAGACCCATCTTAAAGGTAAAGGGAATGAAGGCATGGCTGGGAGAATGGCATGAACTACACGACAGACTCTGCATATTCGGCAGGCGTAATGACATTGGTACACAGGTCGCTGGGGTGCCGGGTGAGCGATACCATGATAGACCCAGGGGAGAGGTACTTTATTATGTCCGGGTCCATAGGGAACACATCACTAACCCGGGTTAACGTATACGGGCCGAATGTTGACAACCCTGAATTTTCTAACATGTTACAGTGCATGTTACTAGGGCACTGTCACAGATTTGTGCACTCCAATCTGTTGTGGGTGGGGGACCTGAATGTGGTGCTGGACCCTGGGATGGACAGAACCAGGGATGGGGGGTAAGAAGGAGGTAGAAGGTGGCAGAGGCTGTACTCTCTGCCTGTTACGCTCACCTGGTCTCTGCAGAGGCGTTGGAGCACGGTTGCAGCCCTCCCAGGGGTGAGGTCACTTGGATCCGACTTCGCCCTCTGCGCTTATGTGGTGACTGGTGGTAATAGGTGATGCTGCTCAGGACTGCTCCTGCGTGGAGAATAGAGGGCGCGAGTATGCCAGCTTGTGCGCCTGATCCCCTTCCAGACCCCTTCTCCCAAACTGTGGTACCTGTGGGATGCGCTGTCCCTGGAAACCTCACCTGTTGATTAGTTTTGGCGAGCACTCTGTCCTGCTGTTTCTGGCAGGGGCGCTTGTATGATCTGGACTGAGTTCCTTCACTGGTCCCTTGCACGTGGTAGTCCAGTCCTGCTGCGACTAAGCCACTATACTTCAGGTAAGTGTTCCTGTTTGCCTTTCCTCATCTGTTTTTGTTGTATTGTAAAGTTCGATGTCTTGTATTGCTGTCCCTTCCACTTTTGATGTTTGCTCTTTTTGCTTTCTTCCCTTGCAGGTGATGTTGCCGGCCCGGCAGAAGCTGCGGAGCTCGAGGCGACAGCCAGAGGGAATGAGGAACGAAGCTGCAGCGGTATAGTAGCTGGTAAGTTAACTAGGGGGCGCGTGGAGTTCATATGCGGCGTGGCCCTAAAACGGTTGTTCTAACCTCGTCTTTCTTCTTCACAGGGTCCGAGTTCGTGGATGCGGAGTGCAGTGCTGCGGCGTCTGGATCAAGATCACTGGATGTCAGGAGATGAGTCTGCTGATGAAGTGATGAAGCACCGGTTTCCTGGAGGTGAGTATGCAGGAGAACGCCTGGTTTCAAAACTAAGTAAACTGGTCCAAGCGGCAATGAGCATCACAATGCACGTGAGTGCACAGTAACGTGAAGCACCGGCCTTAAGGATGGAGCAGCTTATATAGCTGAGCTTCTGAAGCCACGCCCACCAGGTTCAGCCTGCCTGCCACACCCGATGAGTCAGCACATGAAACATAGCTTAATCAAACTCTATTTCGAGGAGAACCTAGGTACGGTATCTGGAAGGGAGTCGCTCTGGGAGGCCTTCAAAGTGGTGTTGAGGGGAGGATGCCAACTAATAACCTTATATTATCATATGCCAGGCATATGATGCAGCTGAGTTCAGGCAAGCCATTTTGCCATAACCCAAAACTGCCATAATGGTGATTTAGCCCCACAACTCCTGCCCCCCAAAAACTTACCCCACATCATCCCCCCCACTCCCACTGCCCTCCTCCAACTTGCAGTGTCCCACTTCCTCCCCAAGTAACAGCCCAACTTCAAAGTCAGCATGGTCAACAGCCCGGGGGTGCCGGACACCATCACCCAAGTGGTCCCTCTCTCGAAGCTGGGAGTGCGGAGGACCGGTGACTAATTTCTCTTGCTGCCACGCTGCTGAACTGATTCATTACATGACTGAAGCTGGTATTTCTTTGCCGATCGGGCTTGTGGGACACTGCATTGCCCAGTTATACCGTTACTGTTATTAGCAGTGGATACATCGCTGCATCATCTGTTATCCCATGGCCGAGTCTCAGCCCGCGCACGGTTAGCTGTGCTGTGGGTTATTTTGGAAGCGATTCTATGAACTCATGCACAGCTTCTGGGTCTGTGAAGAAGTATACCCTGCCGTTGTGCTGCACACGTAACTTGGAGTGGTATTGCATGGAGTATTGGAGCACCCGGTCGAGGAGCGCCCTCTTGGCCACCGCGAATGACATGCAGACCCTCTGGGGTGAAGTCAGTGTAGAAGGATACCTTGCAGTTCTCAATGGAGAGGTCCCCTAACTCCCGCGCTCTCCTCAAAATGGCATCCCGGTCCCGATAAGTAGCTTTGCTAAAACCGGTCTGGGGTTTTGGCCCGGTCTTGGGACCACTTGTGAGATTCTGTGAGCTCTCTCAGACACTGGGATGATGAAGTCGGCCCTTGTAGCACTCCCTTAATAAAGGTTTCCATGAAGACCTCCATGTTACGTTGCGGGACCATCTCTGGAATACCCACTACTCTGATGTTGTACCTTCTTGATAGCGCCTCCAAGTCTTTGTTTTTATCCGTTATTGCTTTCACCTCCCTCCACAGCTCTTGTACCGCCTGCACGGTTTCATTGATGGTGTCCTCAAGGGTACTGACCCTAGTTTCACCCTCAAAGGTTCTGCTACTCTCTTTGTCGATGCATTCCTGCATCCTGTCTACTCTATAGGTCAGACAGTTTGGTGTTTATTGCCGCAAAGCCACTGCGCATTTCAGCTAGTACCATACCCAGCTCTGCGGCGGGGCGTCCTCAATCGGGCGAGCCACCGCGCCCCTCCCGCCGGAACTGTCGCCATGGTCGGGGACTTTGAGGGCGCAGCTCGCCTTTCACTGTGCCTTAGCTGCTCTTCCTTCAGGGTATATGGGAGGCGAGTCTGTCTGTTATTGGCCATCGCCTGGTGGCTCCCGTATGATGGCAAGATCGCAGGTACTTTCAGGTTCACCATCAGCGGGCGGGCTCCCACTCAATCTGTCTTCACACTGCCGTTTAGCGCCTAGTCTCCTCACTGGGGTCTCTCCACGACCCAGGACCCTCCGCTCTAGACTTTCATACAGACCCCGCGTCAGGACAGCCCGATGCCGGGCCAGGCAGACTGCTCGTGTCACCGTTCTCCGACACTGTCACCAAAACGTGCACAGGCACTCGGGTGAGGTGAACCCCGAGCAGCGCTCCCGGCCCACCAGCACCACACGCACACCAGCTCCTCACGCCGAAGTTAGGGCTCCGATTCAGCCCAGATTCCGCATGGGCGATGCTGTGTTCACGAATCTTATTCAGCCCGATGGGTGCAGATGTGGCCTCCCCTCAAGTTGGGCCACGTGGGAGCTCAAAAGAGAGCAGCCATTTTGGCGTCTGGCTCTCTAGCGCCCCCCTAGATCACGGGACAGTTAAAACTTGATTCCTTAGTGGTTACAACCACCAGAAAGAGAGCAGGAACCCCCTCTAGCCTTTTCCGAAGCACCTCCGGATAAAGAAAGTAAGAGGATTTTTACTTTTGGTAGAAAAGTAGCCTCTTCGGCTGCTTACCAGGAGAGAATCGCTAATAACACCACCTTATTAGCAAGCTACAACTGCCATAAGTGGGATGAAATGGGCGAGCAAATAGCTTCATTCCTAGAGCCCCTAAAGGCACAATTGTCCCTCTCCATCGCAGAAGGTAAAGCTGTTGCAAACTGCATCCTTAAGAACAGCCTAGATGCAGCAGACAATGTGGGGAGAATTTTAGCAGAGGGCACAATAATCAAATGCCACGCGTGGCTGCGCCAGTCTGGCTTCAATCTCAAGACTCAGGCGACCCTTCTTAATATGCCCATAGAGCCAAACGTGGTGTACGGAAAAGCAGCGGAGGACGCTATAAAGAGCGCAAAGGAAGAATACTATACCCTGAAATCTTTAGGGCAACTTTACAATAAACCCTTCGGACAGAGAGGGCGCTACAATTATTTTTGCTGCTTCAGAGGGCAAAACGCACAACTGGGATCACGTTACAACCGGGGTCAAAGTTTGTCCTGGGGCTCATCACAGGGGCAAGTCCTTGCAAGGCTTTCAAAGATGCCAGAGAAGTTCTCACAGCAGGGGTAGATCAACACCCATCTCCAAACAATGACCACCCGCTACTGGTTCCCTCCCATGCCACTCTAGTAGGAGGCCGCATTTCATACTTTGCCCACGTATGGGAAGGAATCACCTTGGACAAGTGGGTACTTTCAACCTTGGCAGGCGGTTATTGTATAGAACTGCTACAGCAACCATCCACCAAGGAAGAACAGCGCATCCTATTGGAGGAGGTGACAGCGCTGTTCTTAAAAGACGCTGTAGAAGTCGTCCCTGCAAACCAGGTAATCAAGGGTGTTTTTCAATGTACTTCCTTGTGCCAATAAAAGACCTAACGACGCGCACTGTCTTAGATCTGTGCCCTGCAAACACCTATGTCAAGCCACAGAAATTCTGCAAGACAACGCTAGAGGAAGTAATCCCCTTGCTAAAGCGGGTGGACTACATGGCAACCTTTGATATGAAAGATCTCGGCGGCAGTGTGGGGATACTGCTGCGAGATGATCAAGAAGGGGGTGACTTGCACTAGATTTAAGATGATCCATTTCAAATTCTTGCACCAATACTACTACACCCTGGCCCACCTCAAGGAATATTTCCCCCATACCTCGGGGAACTGTCTTCGATGCGGGCAAGCTGCAGCAGGGTTCCTTCAGGTAGCGTGGGAGTGTGAAGGGGTTGGACGATTTTGGGGACATGTCTTCGAGGTGATCGGAGAGATTGCGGGACGGTACATTACACCAGACCCTGTACTGGTCTTCTGGGATACACTCGGCCGCTACCAAGGGGCACCAGAAAATTGATGGGTCTTCTCCTGATCTTAGCAAAATGGAGCGTGGCAATGGAATGGGATAGAAGGAGATGTCCAATGATTGCCCAGTGGTCCGCAGACGTCTTGTATTGCAATGACATGGAGACTAGATGGGGCGTCATGCGGGGTGGCCGCTGCGGGGACAGAGGCATGTGGGACGCATACACTTCTTATCTTATCAGACAATCTGGAGAAGGGGAGGCTACACCCCCCACCCCACACAACACACCTTACCACTCCTGAATACGAATGGCGGTTTCCAGAGGATGAACACCCCATTCAAGAGGAGTCACTAATAAGTATGTGTTTTTTCCCTGCTGAATTGCAGACTGTCTGGAAAATGTACTGGAACAATGGAAACTCTGGTCCTTATCTGGTGGAATTTGTAAACCCTACGTCCGCGCTGTATTCTGATGAATTGCGGATGAATGGGTCACTTCTCCCATGGACTGCCAACCAATGTCTCATCGCGCATGCTCTGGGGGAGGGCTGGTAGGGGGGAGTTGTAAATTGTCTGCTGTTTTGCAAAACGCTAATAAACAGAATAAAAAAAAATCCTTTGATATGAAAGATGTATACTTTCATATTTCAATGTTCCCAGCGCTCAGAAGATTCTTGCGTTTCAAGATGGCGAACTAGCCCTACCAATTCAAGGTGCTACCCTTTGGCATAGCATCTCCTCCAAGCATATTCACTAAGGTACTGGCGGTGCACCTATGCAGGGAGTCAATCCCAGTGTGCTCTTACCTGGATGACTAGCGGATCACAGGGGAGAATCCCCAAACTTGAAAGCAAAATAAGAGCCAAAGAACAATAAATCTACTTTTTCAAATGGGTTTCTCAATCAATAAGAACAAGTCCAGCCTTGTACCAGACTAGACCAAACAGTACCTAGGGTCTGTCATAAAAACGGAACAGGGTCTAGTCTTTCCGTCTAGTCTTTAGTGCTGAAAATAACCTAGTATCTAGCCGGTACGCAAAGCAATGCGCCTGCTTGGGATGATGGCGCCATGCATTTACCTGGTCCCACATGCATGATTGCGCATGTGCCCAATGCAAGAGTGGTTGACAAAACAGTGGTCTCAGGCAAGTGGTCAGTGAGGCGATCTAGTAGTCGTTTCGCCAACCCTAGTACAAGTTCCACACTGGTGGACAAAGGAAAACCTATTGAGGAGAAAACCCTTCTTCGACCGTTCAGTGCAAGCAGTTGTCACAACAGACTCATCACTCACCGGGTGGGGGGCCCATTACCTTCATCTCACAGCACATGGTCTGTGAACTCAAATCACAGCACAGAACTACATCAAATTCCTGGAACTTCTAGCAGTGCTCAAAGCATTACAAGCCTTCCAAGCACACCTGAAAAATCAAACAGTTCAAATACTCAGACAGCACCACTGCAATGTTTTATATAAACCAGCAGGGGGGAACACATTCTCCAAGTCTGGTCAGGCTAGCACAAAATATATGGAAGTGAGCACTCAAGCGAGGCATGTTCCTAACAACACACCATGTTCCAGGGGAACTCAATCCCTAGCGGACTCACTAAGCAGAGATCCTCTACCAGAAGAGCACGAGTGGCAACTCGATGAAGATATTGTAAGCTACATTTTCACACAATGGGGCTACCCCCCATTAGACTTGTTCACAAAAAGAGAAAAAAAACAATGCCCATCCAGGTTTCCCCAACACGACTGCAAGGGGGATGAACTGGTCAGGGAAATTCGCCTACGCCCCCCCCCCCCACCCCAACTCCACTAATTCGCTAAGTGGTGAAAAAGATTCACAAAGAGCAAGTGACATTAATCCTAGTTGCCCCAGTTGCTCCTATGTGTGCGAGACAACCGTGTTAGCAACATCTGCACAAATTGATGTGCTTACCGATCAAACTCCTGTGCCCATTCAACATGCTCACACAGCGCGCAGGCACCCTCAACCTCAGTCTATGAACTTGGCAGCGTGGCTCCTGAAGTCATAGAGTTTGTCCATTTAAATCTACCTCAAAGGTGTATGGAAATCTTCAAGGAGGCACGTAAACCAAACACTAGACAATGTTACTTTAACAAGTGGAAGAGGTTTGTAATTTGGTGACAGTCAAAACAAACCCAATCGAATGTGCTCCATCACACATTCTTCATTGCATGCTTCATTTACTAGACTCGGGACTAGTATTTTGTTCACTTGGTTCGATCCGTGTACACCACTTCTAAAAGTAAGGTGTCCTGGTGGAAGACTCCACCTTCCTATTTCAAACCCGCTGTCATGATCTCTGCTTCCAAAAGGTCAGGGTTTTCCCAACTCCCTTGGAAGCAGATCCATAACCCAGGTTCCGAGTGCCAACCAGTCCCAATTGGGACCTTTTGGACCCAGTCCTGGCGCCAGTGGCACCAGGCTCATAAATATGCCCAGTCCCAGCGCTGGAAGCGCCGGGCTCATAATGCTTGGGTGGACTTACCTGCAGCAGACCATGCTGCTTACTTGCCTGCCAGTTGAGCCTCTGATCCTCTTCTGTTTGGAACTACTTTTCCTGTTGGGTGGGGCAGGAGCCACTCCCTAGATTCAGAACACTGGAACTCTTCTGGAAAGCAGGAACTCTTTTCTTACCTAGGCGTGGCTGTGGAAGGAGACACCTAAGCACTACAGGAGGCTATTTAAACCACACCCGATGGATGAATCTTGCTTTGCGTTATTCTGCATCCTCTGCAGCAGAACGCTCATCGTGTCTTCTGCATCTGATCCTGGGCCTAAGGGAAAAGGCTTACCATCCTGAATCCAGTCTTCAGCAACACCTATAAAGACAAGAAAGAACAGGTTAGCATTACGGTCTTCAGTGACAGCTCTTCACTTACCTGGTCCATCGGCTGTCACCAACGCCTCGCGCTGCATTCCGGCATCTGAAAGACAAAGGCTTACCTACTCTTCGTGCGCTCCGGAGGTCTTCACACTGCATTCCGGCATCTGAAAGACAAAAGCTTACCAACTCTTCGCACGCTCCGGAGGCCTTCGCCGCTGCATCCCGCATCTGAAAGACAAAACAAGGTGCGTTTAAAGACATTGGGGAACTTTAATACTCACGTGCCATTACTCCTTTCCACATCTAACCCAGTGGGTATTCCGGCACCCTGCAGCCGCTCCGAACTTGTACCTGCAAAATAAAAAGACAGTTAGAGCGCATCGTTAAGCAGGCAACAAGCGCTTACTTACGTGCTTCCAGGCGCTTCTATTCATCACACGGGCTCCATTTTCAACTCACTTCAGCCCGTCATCCGCCATCGCCGGAACCCTGCAAAACAAGAGACATCATTACTAAAGACTTTAAAGACATTAGAATTACTCGAAACTTACCGTTCGTGCAGTAAACGACGGACAGCAGTCCTCTGAAGTCAAGAGGCCTGCTCCCCTTATCCAGTGAAGAAACTGGTTACAGCACCCTGCCCCGAGGCAGATGGAGAGCACGGCGTTCACTTACCTAAGGTGAGAGCGTTAACCTTTGGGGTCCTACAGGAGAAGAAAAAGGGAAGAAGAGAGAGACATTCAATAACCCAGTTCCTTAATCCCATATTTTCTATCTGCAGGCATCTCACCCTTCGAGTCAGACATACAGTGCACAGAGGTCCAGCCCAAAGAGCCAGCCGTGTGTTACACATCACCTTTGAAGATACGGTATACGCCCAGTCAAGACCGGCGCCTCTACGGGAATCAGGTGAGCGTTACACCAGGTGATGCCTTTCGGATTGTGTAACGTGCCGGCTGCCTTCCAATACTTCATGAATGATGTCCTTCGGGAACTCATCAATGTTTGTGTTGTCGTATATATCGATGACATTCTGGTGTACTCCTCTTCGGAATCTGATCACAGAAAACACGTCAGGGCAGTACTTGAAAAACTGCGCCAACACAAACTATTTGCTAAATTGGAGAAATGTGTTTTCCATACCACAGAAGTCGAATTTCTAGGTTTCATCCTGACACCCAAAGGAGTCCGGATGGACTCAAGAAAAGTGGATGCCATCCTCAAATGGCCATCACCTAGCTCTGTAAAAGGGGTTCAAAGCATGCTCAGCTTTGCCAATTTCTATCGCAGGTTTATCCCGGAATTTTCACGCGTGGTACAACCCATTACTGCACTCTTGAGGAAAAATAAACGTTTTGAATGGTCTAAAGAAGCCGAGCAGGCCTTTCAGGATTTAAAAGCTAAGTTTACCGCTGCACCTATATTGAAACACCCGCGTCCAGATCTCCCTTATGTCGTCGAGACTGACGCATCCAGCCTAGCCATGGGAGCTGTCCTGTCCCAAAGAGATCCCGAAACCAACCAACTGCATCCCGTAGCATTTTGGTCCAGAAAATTCTCGGCACCCGAGGTTAATTATGCAATCACGGACAAAGAACTGTTAGCCATTAAGTCCGCTTTTAAAGCCTGGCGGCATTATCTGCTTGGCGCTCGACATACCATCACAGTGATCACTGATCACCGGAATTTACAGTATTTGAAAACCGCCAAGGCTCAGTCATCACGGCAGCTCCGATGGGCTTTGTTTTTCGCTGAATTTGATTTCGTGATTACCTATCGACCTGGCTGCAAGAATGGCAAAGCAGACGCCTTATCCCGAATTGGAATGGGAGAATCTGATACAAACTCAGAACCAGTACCAATAATTCCCGAACAGAGGATTCTAGGTATGACTTCGTTACAGACGCTTGAAGACATTCAAGCCAGAGTGAAACAACTCCTGGACCCTACAACCTTACAGGAATGGATACAAAAGGGATCAGACTTTACCATAGTAATGGTTTACCTTATTTACAAGGACGCTTATTCCTGCCACATAAGGAATTACACGAACTAGTTATTTCCGGTTATCATGATACATTAATAGAGGGACACCCCGGTATTGCCAAGACAGAGGAAAAGGTGAAACGACAATTTTGGTGGCCCTCTTGGCGAAAAGATGTTAAATCTTTTGTGATGTCCTGTGGTGTTTGCGCCCAAAATAAAAGTCAAAAGAAAAGACCAGCCGGTCTCCTTCAACCTCTAGACATACCACCAGCACCCTGGCACACCCTATCAATGGATTTTATTACGGACCTGCCTCCTTGTTCGGGGTACAATACTATTCTGGTAATTGTGGATTTGTTTTCCAAAATGGCCCACTTTATTCCTTTGAAAGGTTTACCTTCAGCTTCTGTCCTAGACAAAGAATTCCTCGAAAATATTGTTCGGCTACATGGATTCCCATCTATACTAATCTCTGACCGGGGAAGCCAATTCATTTCCCACTTCTGGCGCAAATGTTGTCAAATGGCGCAGATCGACGTAAGATTATCGACCAGTCACCACCCTCAGACCGATGGTCAGACCGAGAGGACAAATCAGACCCTTGAACAGTACTTACGGTGTATGTTACAGCAATCTGAAAGCAACTGGAAAGACATTCTTTGGATAGCCAAATACGCATACAATAATTCGGTACACTCTGGAACTGGCCACAGTCCTTTTTATACTTTGTTTGGGCATCACCCTCGAACCTCAAACCTTGACTCACCTCAGAACCTCGGAATGCCTGCAGTAGAACATCTGCATTCTACAATTACCCAAGCCTTCAAAGAGGCAACTACGCATTTACAACAAGCCAAGAGAAAATGCAAGGAGAATGCTGATCTACATCGGAGTGAAGCACCTCCGTATCAGATTGGGGATCAGGTGTGGTTAGCTACCAGACATTTACCACTCAAAGGGCCTCAAACTTTTAACCCAAAATATCTTTGACCTTATTCTATTACGGCAATAATTAACCCAGTGGCTGTTAAACTTGATTTACCAGCTGGTATGCGAATTCACCCTGTTTTTCATGTGTCACTTCTGAAACCAGTGGTACCCGGAACCCGACTACTCAAACCTCCAGAACCTATTCTAATAGATGGGGAGCCCGAATTCGAAGTGAAGAACATTTAAGACTCAAAAATGTTTAGGTCAAAACTGTTCTACCTAATTGATTGGAAGGGGTAGGGACCTCAGGAGAGGTCGTGGGAACCCAGCGACCATGTGCATGCACCTCGATTAGTCAGGAAATTCCACCGACTCTTCCCAGACAAACCAAAACCCCCGGAGGGACCAACCTTGGGAGGGGCCTTGGGGGGGAGTGCTGTCATGATGCCCGCTCCCGGGGAGCCGGTTCAAGCCCGGCGTCCCCGAAAGCGGACATCCAGTCCCCAAGGAAGGACCCAGCAACCCCATATAGGGGCCCTTTGGACAGTGTCCTGGCACCTATGGCGCCAGGCTCTTAAAAGACATCAGTCCTGGCGCCATAGGCGCCAGGCTCATTATGGGAATGCTTGGGTGCACTTACCTGATGCAGACCATGCTGCAGGATCCCGGCCTCCTTGAGGCCTGAAAGGAACTACTTTACCTGTGGGACTAATTTACCATCCGGGCATGGTCGGGGAAGGATACATACCTGATTGGAGGAAGGATACATACCTGGAACTTCTTCCAAGGCTATTTAAACCCCACCCGAACAGCCACACGTGCTTCGCGTTGATCTGCATCTAGCAGCTGGACGCTCACCGTGTCTGCTCCTGCATCCTGACTTCTGCCACGCCTGCCAGCATCCTGGATCACCTGCAAAGGAAGAGAAGAAGAGAACAGAAGAAGGAAAAGTCCTTACCTGCTAAATCCACATCCCGGAGACATCTCGCCGACAATCCTGAAAAGGAAGACTTTAATTTAAAAGCTCATCGCGTCGATCGCTGCAGCGCTGCATTCCACTCACCTTTACAGGGCGCCTCCATGTTCAGCAGCGATCATCCGGATTCGCAGTCACGCCTCAGCGCCTAGGGAGAAAAACACCAGAACAAAAGGTGAGAGAGAGAAGGGAATACGGAAAGCTAAATCTCCGTGTTAAGACTTACCTGTTGTTTCATTCCCTCTTCATTTCAGGTCCGCGCCGCATCCTGGCATTTCCGGACCCCATCCCCTAAGGGGAAAAAAAGAGACATCAGCGTTAATGAGCGAATGAGAAGACATTACCAAAAAACGCTCATTAAAGACTTACCTGATTTCTACAAGGATTTCACCTCTCATCTCGGGTCGGTGCCTGTTCCCCGGCATTCCGTACCCCGGCCCCTATGGGGAAAAGACACTAGCATTAGTACATTAATGCATGGACACAAGGGGAACCTCTTATCAAAAAACTTACCTGGAAGCCAAGCAAGTTTGGTTCTCACCAATCCGAAAATCCAGTGAAGTAACTGGATACCAACGCGCCCCTGCATCAGAAGCAGGATGGAGAGCTCATCCTTCCAGACCCTAAGGTGAGACGCTATGAGAAATCACAGAAGGGTTTCAAGGAGGGTGAGAGGGGAAAGTGGGAGGCTGATTGCATTACCCCGCAGACAGTTAATCCCCCATTTTCGCCTACAGAAGGATACTTCTGCGAGCCAGACAAGCCAGATTTGGGGGCCCGGTCCAGTCCGTCTTCCGAACCCTGCGCATCACCTTAGAAGAGGTCACAGCAGCGCGAACCAGGCCAGCGCCTCCGTGGGAGTCAGGTGAGCGTAACAGGGACTCTTGACTATAAGTTTCCATAGTTGACATGTTAGAAAGATTACTTTTTCAGTGCTAAGCTTTGTGGTTAGTTGTACTAAAGTATCCTCAAGCACTCTAAAGTGTATACTCAATACAAATCCTACCGCTGTACACCAGTGTTAGGCAGAAACCTGTGCAGTTCCCTTAGGGAACACTGCAAAAGATTTGACTACAGGTGTTGGCAGTAAACCCACTTGGTAGCAGTCTGTACCACCCAGATTTACCTGGTAGCTGTGGCTGAGCAGTCTGACTTCCCTCAAGAAGAGTTAGGCAGTATGCAAAGTATACACAATAGGCACTCAGATACAGTAATACAAGCAAACACTGACCAGAGCTTTGGTATCAAAGTATATAATTATTTATTTAAAAACACACAGTTTGAAACACCACAGCACTCTTATTGAAAAATATTATAAACACAGTTACTATTGTAATATATACACCCCTTTTACCTTATCAGATAAATCACAGTAAAACACCACTTATTTTCATACAGAGGTGAGCGCTTAACTAGATTGCACTCCAATAAGTTTGTGAGAAAGGGAGGGAAAAAGACAGAATATGAAAAGGTACACCACTCTAAGATTCAGGAACACTGTTAGCAAGGGAGAAGAGCAAAAAGTCACTGCTGAGCCAAAGTCCAAAGGCTGGGCCCACTCTTAGAGAGAGCAGAGCACAAATGCGCCCAAGATCACACAGTTACACTAGGCTTAGAAAGTCTTGCAGAGGGTTCAAAAAGAGTTTAGAGAGGCTTTAAGAAGGTTTAGCCAGGGTGTCCCAGACTAACCCAGGTTCGAAAGCCGGGGGCTAAATGTACCCCGAACAGTCGGTAGCAAGGGAAGCCAGGCCGGACACGGTACCTTAAGTGGGAAGGATCCTCCAGCGGTGGCAGTTGTTCCTGGTAGTGGGTGCAAGTTGCGTCGTCGTCCAGGGGAAGAGAAGATCTCGACTTGGAGGAAAGATGAAGGTCGTTGCACTACCAGGGAAGAAACCAGCCGCAGAGTTTTCCGGTTAAAGGTGGTACCTTTGTTTCGCGGTCGTGGTAAAACGTGGTATCCCGGTTGCCTGGGTGCTTGGCATGGGCAAGGCGGCCACGAGGTACGTCGGGAAAGCAAAAAGATGGTGAAACTGGTTATCCCCACCAGTCAAAGGAAGAAGACTCTCTGGCGGGAGATCTCCTCTGTCGTTGGGAAAAGTGGTGAGGCAGTCCAGCAGGGCTCCACCGGTGGTGGTGTCGTGGCAGGTCGGCTCAGCTTCTCCCTCTTCGGATTCTTAGGTCCTGTGGCGACTTCTGAAGTTCCAGTCCCCAAAGCCCTGCTTTTATGCAGCAAACCCCCATTATCTCAGCCTAGCTGTCACTCAAACATGCTAAGTGGTGAGCCGCCCGGCTCACCACTTGGGCCAATCAGGATGGAGTGCGACTTGAGTTGCCTAGGCAACTCAGTCCAGGGTGCCTAAATTCCCTTTCCCCGCTCCTAAGTACCCCAGACAGAGTGGCACCACTTTGGAGGGCTTCTGTGGAGAAGCCCGCCAAAAAGTGGAACAAAGGGCTCGACTTGGGTTGGAGTCACAGAAGAGAACACAAACGCCATTTTAGAATCAAGTTTTGGCAAAAAATACCAACCGGAGAATTAATATTAATTAAATAAACCGGCGGTATGTTCAAGGCTACCGTAAATAATTAAATAAAGATAGTAGCCTAAAACAATGGGAAATCCCATAGGAAAATATTCGTGGTTGAATATAAAAAGTAGTATCCACTGCCACCAGCCAAAACTCGATCAGTGGGGACGGAGACGTGCCCCCTCGACTAACAGACAATTAAATTGCCCCAGCCAGTACGTCCACAATATGATGGTTTGTACTGGTTCTATTCAGAATTTAAGACTAGTAAAGTCAATGGTGACTTTACATGCCCTGGGAGACAGTAGTCAGTCCCAGGGTATGGAGTCTATACTGGGGGGGTCACTATGACACCCCTGTGTCACTGCACTGAGGGTGCTGTGTAACACACATCAAAAAAACACATGAAGCCCTATGGAGTAAAAGACCCCATATCCCATTAAACACCTCTAGATTCAAAGAAACACACTCAAATCATGCCCAAGAGTGAGGGTAAAAGAGTCTCACTCTTGGCAGGAGGAAAAAATAAACCCCAAAAATCCAGCAAAGCTGCTGGCGGACTCACTAGGTTAGGAAATTCAGCCTAAACAGAGAATTCTCCCTAACAGCCGCCGTGCCAGAAAGAGGCACCCGTCCAATGCTATTCCAGGAATTTGGCGAAGAACGAGTGTCAATGTGGGACTGGCCTCAACCAGGTGCGTGGCCTACAATCTACCCCTCAGTTGCGCAGGGTGGCTTTCCTTGACGTCCATATGGACAGGTTACGCAGCTGCTCCAGCAGCTCCCTGCTACCCTGTCTGCACCCCCTGCCACCTCTTTGGCCAATGAGGAGGTGCTTTTTGAGAAGTTCCTCTGCATCATGAAGTCACCTCA
Source organism: Ambystoma mexicanum (assembly GCF_040938575.1). NCBI lineage: Eukaryota > Metazoa > Chordata > Amphibia > Caudata > Ambystomatidae > Ambystoma > Ambystoma mexicanum. The sequence goes on along the minus strand of NC_090921.1, from coordinate 226,794,492 downwards.
GATGGGGCTTATCATCAAAGAGGCCATCAGGGAACTCATTCCCGCCATGCTAGCAGCACCACAGACGCCTCCATCGTTCCCCAGGCCCTGGTGCAGCTGCCTCATCCGGCTCCAGTGCCAGCTCCGCAACCTCCGCCACCTCCTCAGCCTCTGGCTATGGTCTCTGTACCCCAGCTTCTAGCGCCAACAACTACTCCTCCTCCATAAGATCCTCCTGATACGGATGCGGAGGAGGATCCGGAAACGCCATCCTCAGCCAGGGCCTTCCACAAACGTCTTGCTGGTTTGGCAGAGTACCTGGGCCTCCCAAAACCCGAGGTCGAGCAGCCGGCAGAGGGGGTTCAAGTACAGGTAGGTGGCGGTGGATACACTCTTGATTTCGGCCCATCCTCAGCCACACTCTTCGGTGATCGCTGCAGCATCACTATACTCCAAGCCTCAGTCGTCCTCGGCAGCTTCCTCTGCGGCGCTGCTAGGCAAGGAGGAGAAGATCTTGGAGACATATGGCAAGAAACTCTACTCCAATGCCTTTTTACATCTACGTCAGGCCAACACTGATGCCATGCTGGCTGCCGCCAACCAGAGATTATGGTGGGAAATTGCCGACTTCCTCCCTGAACTCCCCACCCAGAGCCAATCGCGCTTTAAGGCGGGGCTAGCTGAAGCCAAGATGGTGGCGCATGACCTCATGGAATCCACAGTGGCTCATATCAACGAAATTCAACCCGGATGTCCAGGAGCGCATTCTAGATCTACCATTTGAGGTGGGGGAGACCTCTTCCACTCCTCTACGAGGAGCTGGACAAAAAGAAAAACAGCTAAATCTTTATCCATCCTTACAAAGATCATGCCCAAATCGTACACCCAATCTCAGCAGCGCGCGGAAAGGGGTCGTACATATGGAGGGTTCCGCGGCTTCCAGGAACACAGATCCAGGCAGCCTAACCGCTCGCCGTCTCAGAGCTGGTGCAAGCAACAAAAAGGGGGAGGGGCGGTGGGAGTTAAGGGCTTTTTCCAGACCCCTCCTTAGCGACAGCCTCTGAGGGAAAGAAAGCATGACACGCTTCTTTTGGGTCCACGTGTCTCCGGTGGGGGGCAGTCTTGCTCTCATGCACATTTCCGGTGCTAGAATTTCGCGGACCCCTGGATCCTACTCGGAGTATCCATGGGGTATCGCTTCCTATCCCAGCCTCTCCTCCCTCCTCCCCTCTGCTCCCACAGGTTCTCACAACTCTTTTGGCAGAGATTCGGTCGCTCGTAGAGAGCCAGGCAGTGGAGGAAGTCCCAGCCTCCTAGCGAGGCTTTGGCTTTTACTCCAGGATTTTTGCCATTCAGAAGAAGTACCAGGCGGGCCTGAGAGTGGTGCTGGATCTTTCCACCCTCAACCTCTCCTTACCCCTGCAAAACTTCAAGATGGTTACGCCAGCTTTTATAGCGGAGACATTGGACAAGGGAGACTGGATGTGCTCCCTAGATCTGAAGGACGCATACCTACACGTCACGATTTGGCAGCCTCATCGTTCTTTCCTACGGTTCAGGATCATGGGCTACCATTTTCAATACAGGGTCCTTCCTTTTGGCCTCAACTCGGCCCCCAGGGTCTTTACCAGGCTCATGAATGCTGTGGCGGCCCTTCTCAGAGCGCAGGGTCTCCATATCTACCCATACCTCGATGACTGGCTCGTCAGAGCTACATCTCCGGAAAGTGGTTCTCCACTCTTCCCAGGCCCTTATGAACACACTGCACGATCTTGGCTTCACGCTTAATCTCAAGAAGTCACAGTTGCAGCCTACGCAGACTCTGACGTTCCTGGGCCTCATCTGGGACACGTGCTCCGAGAAGGTCTTCCTGTCGGAGGACAAAATCTCGGCCATCAGGAGGGTCACCGCCCACTTCCTCAGCAGAGAAGGGACCTCAGCATGGTGGTACCAACAGCTCCTGGGTCTACTGGCAGCGGTCCTATTAGCCATGCCACACACGAGACTAAGGATGAGGAGGATTCAGCTTCACTTCGGGGCCTCGTGGAACCAGGAGCGGGGCTCTCAATTTGAGATGATCAACGTCCCTCCATCTCTCCACCCGGACCTAACATGGTGGTCCATGGACTGCAACCTATGGACGGGCAAGCCCCTTCGGCCGCCCTTCCCGCAGGCCACTATCAGCACAGACTCATCACTCGAGGGCGGGGCGCCACCCTGGACAGCCTCACGGTCCACGGCACCTGGACTCGACAGGAGCAGGAATACCACATCAACTGGTTGGAGCTGAACGCGATCTGGCTAGCGCTCGGAGCATTCCTACCGCTCCTCAGGGGAAAGGTTGTCCTCATCAAGATGGACAACTCGACCAGCATGTACTACGTCAACAAGCAGGGAGGCACCAGTTCCCTTCCTCTGTGCAGACTGGCGATCAGCACCACCCCCACCAACATGACTGTTTGACAGATAACATGCATTCTTGGAAACTCTAGGGAACACAGTGCGAAGAACAACTTAACTTTAGGTTTGTGACACCGTCCAAAATAGCATCCACTCAAGCTCAGCAGAAAATATTAATGCAAAACTGAATTATTGCCAGTTACAGTGGTTAGTGTTCTGACATTAGAAGATGACTGTTGATGATGCATGATCTATTCTTCCTGTGTCTGGGCCACAGTCCACCGGGACCAGTATTGGCGTTTCAATATATGCCACAGCCGCTTCAGGAGATTCAAAGAAGTGTGTCCTTCCTCCATGTTGTATTCGTAATTTAGCTGGAAACATCATGGCATATTGTACCTGTCTTTCCTGTAGCAGGCGTTTAACTTGGTCATATGTTCTCTGTGAAGCCTGGACCCCAGCAGAAAAGTCCTGGTAAATGTGCAATCCGACTGACTCGAACTGAAGCGATCCCTGCTCTCTGGCTAATTTTGGGAGTAGATCCCGATCACAGTAATTTAACATTCGAATGGATTAGGTCCTCCAATGTATTCCTCCTCTTTGACATGTAATATCCAGCTTCAGCTGCTTCAGAAAACCTTTTCGGCAGAGGGCGATGTGTGTCGATGGCATCTAGTCGAGGTCCCTCGAAGGCCCCCGTTGAGGGGGACGTCCTTGGAGATCATATATAGCATGTGCAGCGCCCGTTGGCCTCAGTTCTGATTTTCCGCTACAGTTATCGCTTCATCTAATGAGAATCGGTTTGCTCATCGTCTCATGACTTGCTTTCGAGAAATTCTTCGAAAAATGCTTCGAGACGCCTTCAACACTGAAGACCGGTTTTAAAAAATGCTGGGACTGCGGGTCCAGGATGTCCTTATCGACCAGCACTGTGTCTGCTTGTGGTGCCTTTGCGAGGACAATGACACGGCCAATTGTTCCAAATCTCAAACCATGAGAGGAAATTCCTTGAGGGAGCGGAAGGGAAAACTCCAGATAGGAAGCTTACCCAAATCCCCTAAACCCGACCTGCTAAGCCTTCGGCCGACGAGTTGAGAGGAGACTCTCCTCGTAAAAATTAGGCAAAGTGATGTAGGTCAAGGAGTAGTTCGCATCATTCGTCGTCGGCGGCTAAAAAGTCGAAGAGGAGGCACCGGAGATTGCCATTGTCGATGTCTTCCTCCAACGATTCACCCGCAAGGGTCGCATGTCCCACAAAAAAGTCTGCCCTAGCAGAATGGGGAAGTTTTACGAAAGGAAAAGTTAACATTTTTCGAAAAACAGGGTCATGCTCCTACTAAGCCTTCCAAGCAAGCTGGTAAAGATAGGTCTTGGTCAAAATCCTGCACACCCTCGAGCCCTGGAAAATGGCCTGACAAACATTGAGAGCCCTCGAGGCCCTCTTTCAATGAAAAGCACAAAGAAATATCTAGAACAAGGTCCTCAACACCATCGAGAGCATCAAAACCGTCGACTCTAACAGTGTCCTCGATGGCTGCTAAACCTTTATCCACAATGATCGACAACTTCGAAGACAGCTACGCCACTTACCCTGGCAATTCCATCGAAGCCAGGCGCCTTTCCTCATCCGGCGCCAATGAAGCCTTTGACGCCATTGAAGCCTACACTGACTCCACCTGAAAAAGTCTATACTTCTTTACCCAGAAAGGTTTTCAAATATTAATCTATGAAGATGAAGAACACTCTGATGGGGAGGATGCTCCTTTTGGACTGCAGTATGGAACGCCCAATGCTCCAGAGTGTCTGATTTCAGAGGAGTCCATGATTAAAGATTTTTATGATAATTTACAGTCGGCGAGTGGAGTTGATAATTTACCCGACTTAGAGTTCGGTAGACCTGAGCCTGACGCTACATACAGACAACTCATGTCCAGAGTTGTAGAGTACCTAGGATGGAGCAGACTACCACTCCATTATGAACAGGATGATATGACTGATATTTTGGGTAAAGGTCCCCAAACTGACACGGTATTGCCATTCCACATGGCTTTACAAAAAAGGGGGGCTGGAAAATGGGGAACTCCGGATATCAATTCGGCAGCTAATAAAAATCTGACATGAAAATACTGCCCCTCCAGTAGGGACCCCAACTATCTGTTGAAACACACCATTCCGCAGAGTATGGTGGTGCAGTCAGCTACAGCAACGCCGAAGCAGGCACCGTACCCTACCATCCCTCCTGATAAGGATGACAAACGTGTAGAATGGATGGGCAAGAAAAGTATTTTCAGCGGGGAGCATGGCTCTGAAATCAGCCAACTCAAAATTTTCGTACACCCTGTGGGATTGCATATCTATAGCGGCAGAGTGTATCCCCGAGGGGCAAAAAAAGGGATGGCTTCTTAGCTTCTATTAAGGAGGGCAAATAAGCTAGTTGTGAATCCCGTCAATCTGGGTTGGATACTGTGGATAGTGTTTGGGAGAATTCTCATAAATGGCTGATTTCCCTTATGTAATGAGTCCCTCAGCAGCTTTGCTGGATTTCTAGGGTTTATTTTTTTTCACCTGGTAAGAGTGTGAGCCTTTTACCCACTCTTACATGTGTTTTGCTGTGTGTGTTTGCACTTTTTGTGTGATCCTGGGCACTGGAGTCTCACCTACTCCATGGCCTCATATTGTTCATGTGTGATACACAGCACCTTCAGTGCAGTGACACAGGGTTGTCTTTATGACTTCCCCCTGAATCCATTTTCTGGGGCTGACTACTGTCCCCCAGAAAAGGTAAAGTTGCCATTAACTTTACTTTTTAAATACTTTAATGTGATATAGATTGAAAAAAATTCAAACTTTACACATATTACTTTTACATAATCAAATACAGAATACAAGAAATAAAATACAGTTTATACAATTATATAAATATAAGAGTAGAATAAAAAAAAATCAATTATATACAAAATAGAAAGGGAACTCCATAATAAAACACATTTTAAGACATTTCAGTCATTTAAATCCGAATATCCATCACATTTTCAATCTGAAGCCATACATTATATAATGCAATAAAAAGATGCATATTCGCTGTATTAGTACAGTATAGCCAGAATTGATTTTCCGGTATGAATTCCAGATTATGGGCAAATTCTCCTAAATACTTGACAATTGTGGGTCTCATTATGGTGCATTCAGTTAGTAGATGCTTGGCTGTCTCCAGACTTTCAGGTAGATTACATATACGACATATTCGTCCAACAATTGAGATCTTTTCCCTAGATCCCACATTACACATGGTCGGAAGTTGCTCCATACGGAAAAGAATAATAAACCGTCTTAGCCTTGTTGAGGGGCATAGGTATAGATATGCCTGAGGTTTCATAAAGTTGTAGAGTCGATACTTTACAAAAGCACAAGACTTTAGACACCCTAGATGAGAAAAGTTCTCCAACCAATCCCAGAGATCTATCTTTTTCCCCAGTGCTATCATGACCTCTTGGGAAATAGATGTCCCTCTGTCTGTCCAGCCAATATCTCTCAGAAATTGGGTCATACTTTTCTGAAGAGGAGAGGTAGTATCTTTTTTGCTTATTTCTATCTGCATGGTGACCAGCATAGGGTTCAGAGAACTATTCTTCATCTTGAGATAAAGGCCCACCCTCTTTTTCAGTACCATTGCTTTAAGTGAGGGTAAACCCAACTCCAGCCTTATGAGGGCCATAGGAACACTAGGGGGTAACCCCAGAATGCGTCGCCAAAATTTTCCTTCCACCACTTGCAGCCAAGCTAAATCAGAAGAGATTAGTGCTTCCAAGCCATACGTAATCATAGGTGCAAACACCTGTATATACAGGTGTCTCGTCCCCCATAATGTGAAGCCAGCCTGCCTCCTGGTAAATGACGCAATTAAAGCTGTAACTTGCTGAGCCCTAGTTCTCCTATTTTGTCTACATAAAGAGTAATCACCCCATGGTTCAATTTCAACTCCTAAGTAGCGATAGGAAGGGGTGTAGAGTATATTATTATTCTGCACCCAAAGCTCAACACGAGAGACTTTTTTCTTCGTGAATCTAATCACTTTGGTCTTGTCTAGGTTAACAGCTAGCCCATTAATCTTTGCGTACTCCCATAATGCTACCGCTGAGCGCCTAATACCAGCAATAGTGTTGTCGAAAATGACCAAATCATCAGCATATGCCAATACTGCACATGCTGTATCTCCTACTTTAGGTGGACAATTATTCACTTCGGCCAACACTATTGGGATATCATATACATACAGATTGTATACCAGTGGAGCAGTTACACATCCCTGTTTTACCCCCCTATCTTGTCTCACTAGTCTAGTCAAGGATCCTTCTTGATTTAGTCTGAGGCACACCGTGGTGTTATAGTGCAGCTGTCTTAAATAGTACAGTAGACTAGGCGGGCAGCCCATAACTTCCAGCTTTTTCCACAGCCTGGCTCTAGGTATAGAGTCGAATGCAGCCTTAAAGTCAATATATAGGGCGTATAGCGGGGGCTGTCCCTTGGTTAGTGCCCGAGTTCGTAATGTGTCCATCACCCACAAATTATGCGTGGTAGAGAAACCACGCCGGAAACCACATTGGAACCTACTAAGAATATTAGTCTGTTCAGCCCAATTCTGTAATTCCGTGAGCAATAAAGCCGCAAAAAGTTTTCCCGTGGTGTCCAGCATGGAAAGAAGCCTGTAATTATTTGGGTCCATACGGCATCCCTTCTTAAACACCGGCACCAATATCGCCGTTTGCCATGAAAGGGGAATCGTCCCCTGAGCTAATACCTTTTTAAAAAGTATTGACAGAAGAGAAGCCCAAAACGCTGGGTGGTTCTTAATGACTATATTGGCAAGCCCATTCGGGCCAGGAGCTCTAGAGGCTTTCAAGGATGCTATTTTATTCAGTATGGCCTCTTCCGAGGCCTCAAAAGGCGGAGGGAAGGGATTCTTCACTCTAGATATTATGGGTACATCTAACTCTCCGGAGTTACGGTCTAGAAGAAATCTTACCCAAGTTTTCTCTCCTATAGGATTATCCAGCTGACCCTTGGCCTTCTCTCTGTTCTCTTTCAAAAGCTGCCATATGTTACGCGAATTTCCAGCGCAGATAGTGTTAACCAGCCTCTGATTTCTAATATTTCTCTCTAAATTTCTGATGGTTCTAATACTGGCTCTATATTTGTTTTTGGCTTTTCTAACTTTATCATAGTAAGAGGAACCCGTTATATTCAGTCTCCTAAACCCCCGCAGTTCTGATCTTAGCCTTCTCTTAGCATCACGAATATCCTTATTATAAGGTTGAGGGGTACCTCCGGGATTTATCATAACGTTTTTCCTTACGGTCGCATGTAGTCCTGAGAATTCTAGGATCCAATCTTCTATTTCATTTATGGTCAGCTGTTCAAAATGGGGTAGGGGAACCTGGGCCTGAGATGATAGTGCTTCCGTAGCCTTTTTAATGTTTCTCTCCGACCAGATAATTCTAGTGCCTGTGCAATTGGTTTGTATGTTGCCTATATTACACTTAGTTGCGGGAGAGAGTGAAAGTTGCAGGGAGCACTCGAGAGCCGCGTGGTCACTCCATTCATTGGGTGTGATTCTCATATCACTTACTATGGGCAACATTTCAGGACACATAAATATGTAGTCTAGGGTGCTGTATGAAGTACCATTGGACCATGTCTGTTTCCCCGGCCTATCACCCATTGTTCTACCGTTAATCATGTATAATTCCCATGTCTCAAAGAATTGCAGCCATCCCAACCCTTCACTCTCTCTTTTGTCATGGATCATAAGACATTTTTCACTCAGAGAGGGGTATTTGGTGACCAATTGCTCATCCTTCATGTGGCAATTGAAATCACCCATCACCACTACCGCTAAATTGCCAGATCTTTGAGTCCAAAGAGTCAATAACTCATGTATGGCTTCTTGTAGAGATTCCCTTATTAATGCCCCAGGGGGATTATAGAGGTTAATCAGTAAGAATCTACTGTGTCCATTGTTCTTGGGGTAGTCAACCTCAACCGCCAGATGGTAATCAGTGGCGTTGTCCAGGATTTTCCGCGAGTTAACCGTATTAACCACCCCTATAATAAGTCCCCCATATGGGCGACCCTTATCCCCTCTTTTGGCAAATGTCTGATGCACTACATAACCGTCCAATAATAGAGAGTTCAGTGTCCATGTTTCCTGGAGACATATGCAACTATGCTTCAGCAATAAATCCATAGACCCTTCTGATCTCAGGAGATGGGCAAAACCCCGACAGTTCCAGGAAACGAAGGAAAAGCTTCAGCGGTTCTGTATCATTCGCGGTAGAGCTTCCAACAATGTTTTGAGGGCTTGTTGTATTTCAGACAACGCCGTATTTTCTGATGCCTCTTGATTGACCACATTGTCTGGCACCACTCGCTTGTCCGATGGAGTTTGTAGCTCCTTGGTCATATTGTCCTTAGTTTCATCAGTAAGATCTCTCTCCTGTGGATCTACATCAATGGCAATATCTACGGTTATTAGTTCTTTTTTAAATTTTCTAATCAGCTGAGCTGAGGCGAGGAAGGTACAATGGATGGCAGAAACATGGGGATTAGGGACCTGCAAGGGTTCGATGAAAAAAAAGTCATCAGATTTCATGACTCTCAACTGCGGAATATAATGTATTCGGGTTAGAAATTCTGATCTTGACAGCCAGGGATTTTTACCACTAGGGTAGAGGTTCTTGATGTAGCAAATACGATTCACATTGCATTCCTCATCCGTGCTAATTTGCACGGGCCGTACCGGCTCTGGTGTTTCATCTGTACCAGCTGAGCTAATTCGATCCTCCAGTTCGGCTGTGACACTCTCAGTTTGGACATTGTCTTCATCAGAGAGGCCGTCTAGATCTGCCTTCTTAAATTTTTCTCCTGGTACTAACCAATCGGCCAATGGCCCCTTAGCTTCTGCAGCTCGAGCTACTGCTCTCGCCTTTCTTTTTCTAGCTTTTTTGGAACGTGTTTCCCCGCCTACTTTAGGTCTCACACTGGGGGATATGGGATTCGTTGCTACTTTCTTACTTTTCAAGGCCCTTTTAGCCAATCTTCGTTGTTTCCTCGTAAGAAAAATCCCGGGGCTGTGCACGATTTCTAGATCCTCTACAGTTATTATTGAAAGATCTTCTACCGGGGGATTGACCTCCAAGTCCTTGTCCAGGATCATCTCTTCCGCCCCTTCTTCCATTCTCTCATCTGCTGCTTTCATCTCCTCCATGGTATGAATAGCATCCAAGAGGTTCACTTCTATCTCATCCTGCGGGTAGTCCTTCTGCTCTAGTGCCCTCGTAATATTATTCGTATTTGTCAGTATATTCCCCGTCATCTGCAACAGTATTTTGAGTGCAAATTGTAATGACGCTACAGAAGATTGGAGTTCCATAATGACCGTGTTGTTAATGTGCGGATTTGAATCTTCGTTATCCTCCTTCTCCGGATCATCTTCCATGGAGGCCATCACTAGATTCGGAGATGCCGAGAGACGTCCACAGCTAGACACAGGATTGGCTTCCTCTAGTGTTATATTATTACTTTCTTTAAGATGAATAGCATTATTAGATGACTTTGCTGAATTCTGCGTTACCATCCCTCTCTGAATACTCAGACAGAGGTCAAGTAGTGAGTTATTATCAATATCCTCATAATTTGAGGAATTTAGCAAGATACTCTCCTTATTCCCTGGCTCAGCCATTGCCTCATTTATTGTTGAGTTAATCTCTGGAGGTGGATTTACTCCGAAAAAGTCTGTGATGGCTCCTTGTGCCACAGGCGTTGTGTTAGGTTTCTTTTTACTTTTGTTGTCTTTCTTTCTATTTTCTTTACTGTCATTCAATGGCATAATCTTGCCTTTCCGCAGACTGTAATTTGACTGTGGTGCTTTTTTCCCTCGCTGCATTTCCTCAGCGTGATAATTCAATCCGTGGGTAGATACTGAATTGGAATCCCACTTTTTATTTTTTCCTGTAATGGTCACCACAATTCTGGGCCTGAAAAGACCAGCCACCTCTATAAGTCACGTGCCCAGGCAACCTGGTGCCTAGTGGGTAGCTCGCGGAGGGAGGGATATAAATGATGTAGGCAGGGGGGAAAGGTCAGGGGGGGGGAGGAAGGAAAGCGGGGTGTGTGTGTACTGCAGGGAACCTCAAAGTACCCCAATGGGCCCGTTGAACTGGGGCCTACACAAGGCACACCACATCATAACAGTCGTCCAGGTCTGACAGGTCTGACTGTATTCCCCTACTCCAGCCCCAAACTCCCCAGCCAAAACACAGCCCACACCACTGCCACTCCCTTAAGGGACAATCATATATGCCAGCGCACTGGGGTACTCGGGTCAGGTAACCGGCTATTCCTACAAAGCCGTTCCTGTCTCCCAGTACTCTACCACCTACTTGTGATACTCCGGCAGCAGCAGGCTCTTGTGTGGGCTGCCTCCGTCCTGCTTCTGAGCTTCTAAGCTCGAGCTCCGCTCCGCCGAGTATCCCGTGCCTCCTGTGCTTCCCGCACTGTCAACGCCGTCACCCACCCGCAGCACACAGCACACAGCAGCCCGTAGCCCGTAGCCCGTAGCCGCCTGCCGCAGCCGCCGTCGCAGCCGCAGCCGCCGTCACAGTGATGGCGGGTTAGAGAAAAGGACCTTCCGGCCACAGAGTCCACCGAGTCAAGCCGCACTGTCGTACTGCCTCAGACCGAGACGCAGCCGCTTCCGACTCGGAAATCCACCGTCCAATGGAAACTTCAGAGAATCAGTTTGCTAAAATGCTGGCTTTACTTTGGTCACTTTAAACCACAGACCCAATACACTCCATCTTACATGGAGTAATGGAAGGGGTTAATCCTTATCCCTTTTTGTCTGTGTCTCTTGGAGCATTGTTTCGCTCCCTTTACACTAAGACTTGGCTGGTGGCAGTGGAAACTACCCTATTTTTCGTACCGCGGTTATCTTATATAAACGTGGTATTGTTTTAGGCTATTATATTAGCCTCGAACATAAACCCGCTTGACCATATATTTTATTTCGGTTCCGGCTGGGTTTATTCGCCATTTCTTTTTGTAAATGTCTTTCTCGTGTTTTACTCTGTGCGGCAAATCAGGTTTTGTGCCTTTGTTCTGTCTTTTCGTGGGCTTCTGCACAGAAGCCCTCCTTAAGGCGCCTGAAAGTCTGGGTCGGCAGGATGTGAGGGAGGGATCTTAGGACCCCTGCCATGAGTTCCCTTGGTAACCCAAGTCGCACTCCTGTTTGATTAGCTGTGTGACTGTCCTTGCCAGGACAGCCACCCTGCTGTGTGATTGACAGCCAGGCTGTATGAATGGGGGAAAATGCATAAAAAGCAGGTCTCTGGGACTGGAAAGGCAGAATCACCACTGGAAAGAAAGAACCTACGAGGAGCTGATGGAAGAGGACCCCTACCACGACTGAACCGCCCGGTGAAGCCCTGCTGCAGGTCCGAATCTTCAGAATCCGATGACAGAGAAGATCCTCCAGGAAACGTCTTCCCTTGAGCTGGTGGGACCAACCATTTCGCCCAAACTGCAAGCCAAGACCCCTCCTCTGGTCGAATTCGCTGTACAGAGCTACAGTGGGCCGGATAACCTGGATGGAAGGTCGGACCCTGCTTGGGTTTTAAGGAGTGCACCTTTTATTCGTTGCTTTGCTCTGCTTCTGGTTTCTTCCCTGGGTAGTGCAGGATCCTCCAGTCTTCCTACTTCTTGTCAGTCCGACAGTCGCTTCAGGAACCGTGAGCCTGCAGGAACTACCAGGAACGTCCGCCTCAGCTACAGCTCCCTCTCAATTTTAATGTACTGTGCAAATCCGGCTGCTCGTTTTGTTCAGCCACGGTGAAAGTGTTTGAAATCCTTCTCCAAACCGAGGGCTTGTCCTTCTCTTCTCTTTGGACTAACTTTTATACCAACCAACCTCATCCGGAATCCGTGGCACGAACTTTACCGCGAACTACCCTGAACTGTATTATCTTGAGCAAAAGACTTTTGACCCATTGACTTTGGCCCTAAGCCTTTTCTATCTGCTTTTATCATTGTAGTTCCTATTGCTCACTTGCCCTGAGTACTTACCTGTTGGTGTGGTTCAATTTCTATTAATTTTGTTTTTCCCTCCCTTTTAAATAGCTGGAGTGCCATTTTGCTCCCACTTCAATTTGTGGTTTTAACTTGTCTGGAATTTAAGGGAAGTGGTGTGGTGTATTAAGAGAGTGATTTTTAACTTGCTTATAATAGTGAAATGTTATACAACTGAAGAGTGAAATAAATGTATATTCTTTTATTTGAAAACCTTGAGTCAGTGTTTGCCTCAATCATAGTAATTGCTGTCATTTGTGTAACTTTCTGATGCTGCTCACTTACTCTTTAGATAAGTCTGGCTGCTCAGCCATCACTACCACTTTAACTGTGTAGTACAGGCTTGTACCAAAGGTGAATTTGTACTGTCACTTGTAATTGTGTGTTGTGTTCCCAAAGGGTACTGCATATAGTTCTGCCTGACAGCGTCAGCAGATCCATGGCGACCAGCACTGTAATACACAAATATGCGTGGTTGAGGAAGTCAGTTTTGCACCAGATGTGCAGTCGAGACTTCTCAACATGCATTTTGACAGGTCTCATCTTTTTGGCAGCAAGACTAACAATAGTCTTGAGAAGTTGCAGACCTCTAAAGTGGCAGCCAAGTCTTTAGGTGCCGCTGATAGGCAACCTCAGCCATTTTTTACTAGTGGACAACCTTTGGGGGGTAGACCTTTTCACTACTACTTCACAGTTGGAAGGGCAAGAGGAATGGCCAGTCAAAGAGTCCAGAGAAAATGTCCTTGTGGTGGATGAGGTAGCGGTGCCAAGCCAGCTCAAGCAGCAGCCTCTTACCATCAGCCTCTTCTACAGCCACCTCAAAACCACTTTGAGGTCTTGAATCACAGTTCACCAGTGGGGGGAAATCAGGGGGGTAGACTGTCTGTAACGGTTACCTCTGGTGCCCTGCAGGAGTGCTACGTCCAGATCGTCGGAGGTGAGTTCCCAGGCGCTAGGTGCGTGTCTTTAGCAGTGGGATGCTGAACCCAAAATACTCTCTCCCCTCTGCATCGCTGAGTGGCTATTGCCCAGCGCACAGTATGGTTGGGAGTGATTTGGTGGGACACTCAACGTGATGGTGGTCTGCTTACCACTCATCAAGGAGTGGATCTACGGGTAAACAAGAGGACGACATGGGTATATTTTATATGCTGTTTCTCCCCACCTCCATGTGGTTCCCAGGCTGCACTGGCGGGCTGGCTATTAGTCTGGCTCACCTTTTAGGTATTGGTTTAGGCTTGTGGTCTTTCAACCTGCATCCGGTTCCAGTTGCTTCACTGGTGGTGGCCCAGGCCCGCTGAGGCGCATGGGATGCGGTCTTGAAAGTAAGTGTTAAGGTAAGTGTCCTGGTAGATGTCCTTGTTAAGCAGCGAGTCCTGCTGAAAATGTGTCCTTGTCAACTGTCTTCCCTGGGTTGCCGGGTACTTCTGTAATGTCTATGGTACCTCGTGCAGTATCAGTCTTTCCTTGGTTGGAGGATACTTTAATGCCTATGGCAACGCGTGCCATATCAGGTTGTTAACTTCTGCCTTTATCCTTGCAGATGTGGCGTGTTGACTGCTGCTTTTGTCTCTGCAAATCCGACAAAAAGAGTACGCCAGAGGTTGCAGCACGAGGAGCAAGCCAGCAGGTGAGCAGGTTGTAAGAGGGGCCGCAGTGATGTTAGCAGCGAGATTCAGGGTTTGTAATTCCTGCCAAAGTGCTCACTGTGTCCTGTGTTTCCCCGTTAGGTGCCGGTAGCCGTTTGCTGGATTTCCTCACAGGTCGCGGTGAGAAGGGGAATCTCCATGGGCGCTCCGGAGGACTTCAGGAAAGGAGTCTGGTGAGTCCAATGGCAGATAGAGAGCAGCTGGAGCTCTGAAACTGACTCAGGTAAACAGGAGTTCCGATGCGTGCAGGACAAACACGTGGATATCCGGAGCTTGCAGGGATAAGCGCTACGCTGCCTGTTTAGCGCAGCCAGAGAGAATGCAAAGCACTGGGTGTGGCCCAGGGTGGGGTTTATATGGCCCTGGGTTGCACCCAGCATCACTAGACCACCATGGATTCTTGAAGTATGGGGGCCATCTTAGGCCCCTTATGGCATCCTGGTCTGGGGGCATCTTGGTGGAGGCTGCAGTGCATATAAACTGCTGCTTTCGCAAGCCAACCACTAGTTGGGTCGTAACCCTGCCCACTGTGTGTGCCTGTACTGGGTTCATGGTCTCAGCATGTGCTTGTGTTGGGATCGTGACAACACTCCCCTCCAAGAGCCCCCCAAGGGGAGCTACCCAAGGCTTCCCCGGGTGATTGCGCTGGTATCTGGCTAAGAGGCGAGGAGCATGTATGTTGCTTGCAGGTTCCCAAGTTATATCTAGCACACTGTACCCCTTCCAATCGATAAGATAATAGAGCCTCTGCCTTATGATCTTGGAGTCTAATATGTCTTTAACCTCCTACTCGGCCTCGTTCCCATCTACCTCCACAGGAGGGGGTGGTTCAACAGAATTTCTGAGTGCCTGGATGCATTGGTTTCAGTAGTGATACATAGAAAACTGGGTGAATGCGTAGTGAGGAAGGTAACTCTAATTTGACTGCCATCTTTGTCAGAAGGTCAACGACGACTAGTATGGTGTTGCAACCTTTACAAGGCGATCGGTCTGTAATAAAATCTAAATAAATAGTATGCCAAGGGACTGGTGGAATAGACAGCGAATGGAGGAGACCCTGGGGCTTGCTTCGAGGTAACGTCACAAGCCTTGATGTATGTCACGACCCTCGCCCAAAACCCCCTCTGGCAAACCCATTGGCCAGGTGGAGTCAGGACTCGGACCTCTAGAGCCTGGCATCCTCTTCAAAAGCCCTCATGAGGCCAGGCTCATACACCATGAAAAACAATGTGCTTGGGAACTACTTTATTGTATTGTCAGCCAACAAGGAGGCATCCACATAGCTTGGTTCCTAAGAACCAAGCTATGCGGTCTAATGTTTTGGGTGTGGTAGCCTAGGGACTACTTTACCTGGACAATTTTGTTGGGGCTATTTAAACCACACCCGAGCAAGACAATATGCTTTGCGTTACTTTGCAGCTTGCAACGTGACGCTCACCGTGTCCAGCTATTTCCTCGAACCTCGGAGAAGCAGAACCTGCAAGGAGACAAAAGGAACATCATTAGCAGCAGCATCTTACCTGCAGTCTTCATCTTTAAACACTCGCAGCTACTGAGAACAGCTTCTTCGAATCTGCATGCCTCCCAGACAGAACGACCTGAAAGAGGAAGATAGAAGCAAGATTAAAGAAAGCAGCAGAGACATTTACAAATTATGAACTGCTCAAAAGGCTTACCTGGCTGGTCGCCTCTCGGCTGGCACCACTCCAGAAATTCCAATCGCGCTGAAGAACACCGCGACCTACAAGGAAGGAAAACACAGGTTAGCAAAGGCAAGACTTTGCAGCGCTGCGGATAGCGCTTACTTACCGCATCATAGCGCTCTTAATGCGCCATTATTTACCAGCGGGGCTCAACCAAGCCAGTTCGCCGTGCTGAAGCTCTGCATACCTAAGGGAGAAAAAAGAGACATTTTCAACAAAGAAAGGCATGCAGGATAGCAACAAAACGAAAGAACAGCAATAAGACCTACCTGAACAATATCAAATGGGCCGGTGAAGTAACTGGACCGCCCACGCCCATGAAATACAGCGCGCCCCTGCAGAGAAGGCATGACGGAGAGCATGCCTAATTCTACCACAAGGTGAGGAGAGGGCGCCAGAGGAACTGAAATCATACAGGGTGGAGGGAGAATACTTACCCCAGTCGGTCAGTCTTGAACACAGTCCTCCTGTATTTCCAGGCAGAACCTTCCCCGCAGACCACATCAGGGCAAAGCTGAGAAGCATACCAGCGAGTATCCCGGCTGGGTGGCGTCCCTTTGGATACCAGGTGAGCGTAACATGTATTGTGTGATGTTCTTCCGCCACCTTGGCCACCAGAACTTCTGTTGGATTTTCGCCATAGTCTTTGCAATGCCTGGATGACCTGCTGTAAGTGCATCATGGTACGCTTGAAGAACCTGGTTGTGCATTGCGGAACTAGGCAGGTATAAGCGTCCTTGGAGATATGGGAGACTATTTTCTTTGTTTCTTAGGGATCACTGACAGGTCCAAGTGTGTACCTGATCAGGGTTCAAGGCTCTTTCGACTTCATCCTCTAAAGAGGGTGGTTCACTGCTAATGATACCTAGTATTTTGTCTTCTGGAATTATGGGTAATGGTGCAGGGTTTGCATAGAGTGCTTCTGCCTTTCTGTTTCTCACTCCAGGACTGTAAGTCACAGTGAAATCAAATTCCGTTAAGAATTGTGCACATCTGAGGTGACGAGGTGAATGAGCCTTGGCTGATCGTAGAAACTGCACGTTGCGGTGGTCCGTGAGTATCGTGACAGTGTGGCGCGCCCCGAGGAGATGGTGTCGCCATTCTTTGAATGTGGACTTGATAGCAACCAACTCTTTATTGGACACCGTATAGTTCAATAGTTCGATTCAGCTGGATTAAATTTCTTGGACCAAAATGTCACTGAATGCAGCTGGTGGGTGTCAGATTCACGTTGCGGCAAGACCGCCCCCATTGCGATACTTGAGGCGTATATCTCAACCAGGTACAGCAGTTCAGGATCTGGGTGTTACAGTATTGGGGCAGAAGTAAACTGACGTTTGTGCTGGCTGAAGGCCTTCTCGGCTTCGGTGGTCCAACTGAAGGTCCTGTTTTTGCGGATTAGGGAAGTGATGGGGTGAACGATGTTAGAAAAGTTTGCAATAAACTGCCGCTAAAAATTGGCAAATCCCAAGGAGCTTTGGACTGCCTTGATGGAGGTGGGTGACGGCCACTGGTGTATTGCTTCCACTTTGTGATTATCCATTTGGATTCCTTGTGGGGTTAGGATGGATCCCAAGAATTCTACGGTGCTCACGTGAAAGGCACATTTCTCAAGTTTTGCAAAGAGGTGATGTTGGGGTAGCTTTTCCAAGACCGCCTTTACGTGTAGTACGTGTTCGTCTAATGTTGAGGAATAGATCAGGATATCGTCAATGTAGACCATAGCGCAAACGTCCAGCAATTCCCGTAAAACATTGTTCATAAAGAACTGGAAGGCTGCGTTGCACAGTCCGAAAGGCACAACAGTGTATTCGAACAACCCATACTTGCCGCGGAAAGCCGTTTTCCACTCCTCCCCAGCTTTTACGCACACCAAGTGGTATGCTCCTCTGAGATCGAGCTTGGTGTAAATCCTATTGCCTTTCACTTGGTCCAGGTGTACCAGAATTGGGAGCAAGGGGTACTGGTTCTTAATAGTGATGTTGTTGAGCCCTCTGTAATGTATACAGGTTCTAAGGGCTCCCTCCTTTTTAGGGATGAAGAATAAGCCAGAGGACACCGGTGACTTAGATGGCTGTATAAAACCATTGGCCAGGTACTGATCTAGGTAATTACGCAAGTGCTGATTTTCCTTTTCCGTAAGCGCATATATGCGGCTACACAGTACTTGGGCGCCATGTACCAGGTCTATCTGACAGTCGGAGGGTCTATGCGGCGGTAGGGTATTGGCTTGTTCCTTTTGAAAGACATCCTAGTAGGTTTTGTACACAGTGGGTAACTGTCCAATGAGGCCGATTATCACTCAAGCTTCCTGTTTCCATAACGTTGGCCCTGATGGGCTGACATTCATGGGTATGGAGGCATAGCACGTCTGCGAGCACCCGTTGGAGAAGGCCATGGTGTGAGTCTGCCAGTTTATGATCCGATTTTGGCACTCCAACCAGGGCATGCCTAGTATGAGCTGGAACTGGGGTGCATGTATTAGATCAAAAACTATGCATTGCCGATGACCATCGTGACCCAACAGTTCGACCTCTTCCGTACACTGGTTCACTGGCCCGGATGTCAGTTGCATCCCATCCACGGACACTATGTTATCTACCTTTTCTCTTGTGAGTGTAGACACACCAGTCCGTTGGGCTACTGTGATGTCCATATAATTCCCTATTGCCCCGCAGTCAATGTTTGCTTCCAGGGCGTGCAACCGCTGCAGCTGTTTAGGGCATAATTGGATTACTGGTGTCGTGAGATGCGAGACCATTGGCGCCCTTTAATTCCCCGACAAGTCGATCTCTACACTTGCCAGGCCATGGAGTTTTCCGACGGCTCCATAGGTGGTTGCTTTTCCATGCCAATATTGGTCACACCCATTGACTTCCGAGCAGTCTTACTTGGGCAGTCTTTTGGGGAGTCTCCGGCCTTGCCACAAAACAAAGTTGTTGACGCTGATGCCTCTCCCGTTCTTCCTTGTTCAGGGGTCCTGGCACACTGCCCAACTGCATGGACTCCGGTGGGCTTTCCCTGGGACAGGAGGGTGCCTCCCACGGACGCACATAGACTGGGCATCCTTCCGAACGGCTTCGGTCTGACTTTCTTTCTTGCAACCGATGCTCCAGTTGCACCACCAGATCGATATACTCTGAGCAGTGGTCAGGTGGGTTGACTACCTGAGCCAGGACATCCTTAAGTTTGCTTCAAAGGCCTCATTAGAACAAGGTGGTTCTTTTCTCCTCAGGCCAATTTGTTTCGGCCACCAGATGATTAAAAGTGGTCTTGGGTTCCTTGTCGAAGCTTTAACAACTCTCCATCTAATGCCTGCCCCTGTGACCAAACAGCTTGTCTAGTTCCTGTTGGAAACCCCCAAAATGGTACAGAATAGTATCATCCCGATTGACCAAAGGTACTGACCAACTAGCTGCGTGCCCTCCCAGATAAGACCAGACAAAGGTAACTTTAGTTTGATCTGTAGGAAAGGCACCTGGCCGACACAAAACGTGCAGACGTCACTGGTTCATAAATACAGCATATAGTTGGGGATCCCCTAGGAACCGCTCGGGTGGGGCTAGAGGGACAGTGACTGGGGTAGTTACTTGTATCTGAGGAGGCACTACTGCAGCGCCATCTGATGAGCCTGGTAAGGGAACCTGGCCTGCCGGGGCCTTAGTCGGGCGTTTTGCTAACACTTCTGTTTTTTCCGAGTTGACTACCAACTCTTTTCTCATGGCATTAGTCACAGAACGGGCAGAGTGTACTTCGGCCCTTAGTTTGCCTAACAGGGCAGCTAGCTGTTTGACTTCCAACACCATGAAACTCAGGCAAGGCGTTTACACGTGGGCTTTGCGTTCTGTAACGCTTACCTCTGGTGCCCTGCTGGAGTGCCAGATACGGATCATCGGAGGTGAGTTCCCAAGTGCTGGGTGCGTGTCTTTAGCAGTGGGATGCTGAACCCAAAACACTATCTCCCCTCTGCGTTGCTGAATGGCTATTGCCCAGCGCACAGTATGGTTGGGAGTGATTTGGTGGGACGCTCAACGTGATGGTGGTCTGCTTACTGGTCATCGAGGAGTGAAACTATGGGTAAACAAGAGGTGGACGTAAGTATGTTATATGCTGTTTTCCCCCACCTCCCAGGGTGCACTGGTGGGCTGGCTAGTAGTCTGGCTCACCTTTTAGGTATTGGTTTAGGCTCGGGGGGTCTTTCGACCTGCATCCGGTTCCAGTTGCTTCACTGGTGGTGGCCCAGACCCGCTGCGGCGCATGGGGTTCGGTGTTGAAGGTAAGTGTTAAGTTAAGTGTCCTGGTATATGTCCTTCTTAAGCACCTGAAATTGTGTCCTTGCCAACAGTCTTCCCTGGGTTGCAGGGTACATCTGTAATGTCTATGGCACCTCGTCCAGTATCACAGTCTTTCCTTGGTTGCAAGATACTGTAATGCCTATGGCAACGCGTGCCGTATCAGGTTGTTGACTGCTGCCTTTATTCTTGCGGATGCGGTGTGTTGATTGCTGCCTTTGTTTCGGCAGATGCAGCGAAAACTGAGTGCGCGAGATGTTGCCGCATGTGGAGCTAGCAGGTAGGTGAGCGAGTTGTAAGAGGGGCCACAGGGATGTTAGCAGCGAGATGCAGGGTTTGTAATTCCTGCGAAAGTGCTCACTGTGTCCTTTGTCTCCCTGGTAATTGCTGGTAGCCGTGTGCTGGATTTCCTCACAGGTCGCAGTGAGAAGGGGGATCTCAAAGGGCGCTCCGGAGGACTTCAGGAAAGGAAGCTGGTGAGTCCGACAGCAGATAGAGAGTAGCTGGAGATCTGAAGCTGACGCAGATAAACGGGAGTTCCGATGCGTGCAGGACAAGCACGTGGATATCTGGAGCTTGCAGGGATAAGCGCTATGCTGCCTATTTAGCACAGCCAGAGAGAACGCAAATCGCTGGATGTGGCCCAGGGCCGGGTTTATATAGCCCTGTGCTGTACCCAGTACCACTAGACCACCATGGATTCTTGAAATGTGGACATTTGGGGGCCATCTTAGGTCACTTATGGCATCCTGGTTTGGGGGCCATCTTGGTGGAGGGTGCAGTGCATATAAACTGCTGCCTTCGCCAGCCAGCCACTAGTTGGGTCCAAACCCTGCCCCCCGTGTGTGCCTGTAGTGGGACATGGGGCCTCATCACGACTTCAGCGGTAACCCTTAAATCCGGCGGTAGCGCTATTACCGCCGGATTTAAGGGTCCGCCAAAGCAGGACTTCGGCGGATTTCTCCCCAGCTCTGAGCTGGGGGGAAATCCGCCGAAAATTCACGCTATTACCGCCGGCGGGAAATCTGCCGGCGGTATTAGCGCGAAATTTCCCCATTGAGCCCAATGGGGAATGGGGCATTCCCGAATGGGCTCAATGGGGAATGGGGATTGACATTACCGCCAAACTCGTGATCCGGCGCTATTAGCGCCGGGGAGTTCGGCGGTAGGGCTAATACCGCCCGCGCTAATAGCGTTACCGCCCAAGTCGTGATGAGGCCCAAGGTCTCAGCATGTGCTTGTGTTGGGATCGTGACACTGTCTCAGCATTTAGAAGAATGGCGAGCCATTACTTCGGATGCTTGGGCTCTAGAAACCGTAGTCCATGGTTACTGCCTTCCTTTTATAAGAAGACCTCAAAACAATCCACCGGGGAGCCGCTCTTTGATGGTTCCGGATCTGCTACTTGTGCAGGAAGTTTTAACCCTGCTAGAGAAAGGTGCTATAGAACCGGTACCTGCAGCGGAGAGGAACAAGGGATGATACTCCCCATTTTTTTTTGATCCCCAAAAAGGATGGAGGACTGAGACCCATCTTGTACTTCAGATACTTGAACAAGTTCCTCAGGAAGGACAAATTCAAGATGGTCACACTTACTCAGATCCTCCACGCCCTCCAACTCCAGGATTGGTTGGTGTCATTAGACCTTCAGGATGCTTATTTTCGCGTGCCAATCCATCTCGAGCACAGAAAATACCTGAGGTTTGCAGTTGGCGGTTCTCATTATCAGTTTTGAGTTCTGCTTTTAGGGCTAACCTCCGCCCCAAAAGTTTTTACCAAACTAATGGTGGTAGTGGCAGCGAATCTCAGGAGAGGAGGAATTCACATCTACCCCTACCTGGACGATTGGCTAATCCTGAACAAGCCCTGGACCATCTCAGTCACCTGCCACTCCCTTCACAGATTGTGCTTCTCCCTCAATTATAAGAAGTCCCATATGACACCTTCCTAACAGCTCCAATACATCATGGTTGTGTTAGACACATCTATGGGAAAGAGCTTGCCTCCCAAAGTGCGGGCTCAAGACATTCTTCAGATGGTATCCAAATTTCAGAATGCCCAGAGTCTTCCGGCCTTCGTTTCTTGCCTCATGGCATCATGGCATCATGCATTTTTCTTGTGCCAACCTGAGAATGAGATCCCTTCAATGGGCTCTAAGAACACAATGGTCCCAATTCTCAGGAAAGATGTTGGCCAAACTTCAGATTCCAGCCAAGGTCTCACAGGATCTTCTGTGGTGGGCCTATGAGGTAAATATTCTGAAGAGAGAACCCTTTTGGCAGCCATGACCGGAGATTATAGTAGTGATGGACGCCTCACTCACGGGGTGGGGAGCCCATGCTAATGATTTGACAGTCAGCGGTCGTTGGTCTCCATCAGAGTCCAAACTATATATCAATCTTTTGGAGCTGAGGGCAATCAGACTAGCTCTGAAGGCCTGCCTGCCCTTTGTACGGGGAAAGAATGTCTTGATAATGACCGACAACACGGTGACTATGTGTTACCTCAACAAGAGAGGCGGTGGAGGGTCACTACCACTGTGCAGAGAGGTAATGCAGCTTTGGTACTGGGCAATTCAAGAAGGAATCTCTCTATCAGCTGTTCACCCAGCTGGAGAGGAGAACACAACGGCGGACGCTCTGAGCAGTGGGAGCACAGTCTCTTACGAGGGGGAACGAGCTCAGGAAGTCCTTCTACAGATCTTTACCCTTTGGGGAACCCCCTCAAGTGGATCTGTTCGCAAGCCAGTGTCAACCGCAAGTGCGAACTGTATTGCTCCAGGGAATTTCTCCCAAGAGGAGCTCTAGGAGACGCGTTCGTGGTGGACTGGAAGTTTCCACTCTTGTACTCATTTCCTCCAGTCCCTGTCATTCCTCACATGATTAGGAGCTTGAGAAATGTCTTTGTAAAACTCTGGGTCCATCAACATTAGGTCCGTACATGTTGATCAGTACGACCAGCATGGCGACCACAGCTCTGCAGATTATAACATAATGGTCCGGCGGATCAACACTGCTTTTAATAACTTGAAACCCCAAAGAATGATGAATAAGAGTGAGAACGCCCTACGACTGAGAGGAGTAGTCTGTGTTGTATCTCAAAGGGCACTATTTATGCATGAACATCGCGTGATCCATCCCCACGGCATGTGTCTCCTGGAGCACAAATATTTTTGGACCATGCCTGTCAACCTAGGCAAGAATCTTCTGAGCCTTAACAGGGTGATTAAGCCTCCCACCTCCCATACATTAATAGTGTAACAGGAAATCCTTTTGTATTTGCCATATCCCCTGCCATATGCATATGCGTTCACACAAGTGTCTGCATGCCCATCAAACATTTTAACTTTTCAACCCCTTCCCATATCCCACCACCCCCAACATCCTCCCCAACATGACAGTGTGACAGATAACGTGCATTCTTGGAAACTCTAGGGAGCACAGTGCGAAGAACAACTTAACTTTAGGTTTTTGACACCGTCCAGCATAGCATCCACTCAAGCTCAGCAGAACATATCAATGCAAAACTTAAGCAATTATTGTCAGTTACAGTGTTCAGATGCCAGGGGATAACTGTCGTCGATGATGCATGATATATTCTTCCTGCATCTGACCCGCAGCCCACAGGGACCGGTATTGACATTTCAATATAACCACAGCCACTTCAGGAGATTCAAAGAAGCGGCGTGCCCTTCCTCTATGTATTTGTAATTTAGCTGGAAACATCATGGCATATTGTACCTGTCTTTCCTGCAGCAGGCGTTTAACTTGCTCATATGTTCTCTGTGAAGCCTGGACCCCAGCAGAAAACTCCTGGTAAATGTGCACTCCGACTGACTCGAACTGAAGCGATCCCTTCTCTCTGGCTAATATTGGTAGTAGTTCCTGGTCACAGTAATTTAACAGTGTAGCGATGATTGTGCGTGGTGGCGCCCCAAGCTTTGAGGGCAGAGCTAACTCTTGATGTGCCCCCTCAGCTAATAACTGTGTGGAAAACTGCATCGTTGAAGATGGACTTTAATAGGTCTTCCACAAATTGTTCCATGGGCCTATGAACTGCTTTCTCCAGGATCCCCACTATTCTTACATTATTGCGACGAGAGTTGGATTCTCCAGATCGTAGCATTTTGCAGCCACTGCTAGCAGCTCCTTCTTAAAAGACTAGGTCATGTCATGAGCACCCACTGTGTATTCCAAATCACTAACACGTGTTTCCACAGCTGTGATTTGGCCAATCTTTATCCAATAAGTGCGCAGAGAGTTTATGTTGGCCACAAAGTCGTCCAGTTTTGAATTTAAGGCAAACCCTGCTTCCATCATAGACATGTATGGATCCATGTTGGCATTGCTAGGGGGACCACCCCTGTTCTGGGTTCCTGTAGTTGTGGCCTTCTCCATTGTCTCTCTGTGGGGTGCTAGTGAATGAGTCCATAGGACCTTTATTGTGTGTCCTGGTTCCTGGGTCATGTCCGCAGCAGTCCAAAAGATTGTTGCAGTAACATGAAAAAGGAACAACACACTTTCTGCACCTCAGTATTCCAATGCCAACCAGACATCGGGAAGCGCCAGGATCACTCTCCCTGCAGTTAGACCAGCAGCTGTCTTCAGATGATCTTCGCCAAAAGAGTTCTCTGCACTGGGCGCACAGATGGAAGCACCCCACGGGTTTCCCAGGCATTTACCAAACTCGCCTGATTAGTCTGGTTCACCCCACACCTGTCTCCACATGTCCGCGGCACAAGTGGTGTCACCCAGGGGGCCGTGGAGCAGCAACCAGCGGAGAATGCACTCACTGGAGACTGCTCCTTTAGAGCCTCGTAATGCTGTAGCCTGCTCCCAGCCCTCGCACCCAACAGCCAGTGTGCAGATTGTAGGATTTCAATGTGCCCTACATGTTATTTTGGAGGGCTCCAGCCACGTGCTGTGATGACATCAATAAAGGTTGCGCCAGCGCAGGGGACCCCATGGCAATGGCGGCTGCCGCACAGCAGTGGGTACCACGCGTACAATCTGTCGTCGGCACACATCGATTACCCAGTGGGAAATTGGGGTCAAGCAGCCTTTCCGAGCTCACCTACCAGGAGTGATATAGTGCTGCCAGCCCGTGATCGGTGAGCCTGGTGAATGTGGGTCTGAAGCCAAGGCCATCTTCACCGCAAGGATCTCTCTCCCGCTGAAGTGCTCCAGCCCTCTTGCTCACTGCAAGCTGCAGACGCCACCCAGGAACAGCGGTGTATCCACTCTCCTGCCGGCTGCAGCGCCTCTGCACACAGTTCCCAGGCACAGGTCGGGGCGAAAAGCAGGTATGCAATCCCTGCTGTGTTGCTCAACTGTTCGCTGGCCTCATACCATTCTGGCAGCCGAACAAAAGGATATTGTCAGACACAGAGCTGTAGAATCAAGCAGCCATTCTACCCACCCGTGACAAGTTATTTTTTAGCGGGTAGACCGATGAGAACAAATTCAGTCTTGGATGGGTTTGGTTTGGGTAGTTCAGTCGACATCCAGGACTGGATGATGGCTAGGTAATTGTGGATATGAATGTCCTTCTCGCTGTTTGATCTCATGTACAACTGAGTATTGTCTGCCTATTGGTGGATGGTTACTTTGGGATCTTTGAGGAGAGTGCCCAGAGGCTCCATGTATTTTTATTTATACTGTACCATAGCCCACTGGCATCAGGGTGCAAAACTTACAACATGTAGACTTTTAGACTTTAATGGCTGGTTTACTCAAACAGGGTTGTTTTCAGGCTTTTCCTGAAAACTTCATAGTTTGCTTCTGTATGCATTGATATCGAGAGTTTATTCTAGTTTTTTGCAGCAGAAGAGGGGATCCTGTAGCTCTTTTAATCTGTGGTATGGTCAGGAGGTGTGAAGCACTAGAACGCAGATACCTGCTTGGTGAATATTTTCAGACTGTTTGCTTCAGATATAGTGGTGCCTCTCCATGCACACATTTATGCGTAAGGGTCAGTGTCTTGAATTGAATTTGTTTTCCTATTGGTAGCCAGTGAACCTTATTGCGATACTGTGAAATGTGCTCTTTTTGTTTCATTGAAAATTATTCTGACTGCATCGTTCTGGATTATCTGCAACTTTTGGATGTTCCATTTTCTTGTACCGTTTAATAAGGGGTTGCAGTAATCAAAGCGGAGCATAATTCTGGCCCGGACCAACGTCTTACAATTTTTGCAAGATACTAAAGAATTGATCTGTTATAGGATTTTTAGATGGTAATGTGCATTTCTAGTTATATATTTGACATGAGCATCTGTATTTAAAGAGGCTTCAAAAACGGTGCCCAGGGTTTTTACCCTTTCAACCACTTTTTTGTCACAGGAGTCGATCGGAAAACTTGTATAGGATGGGTCAAGTTTCTTTCGAGTCTGGGTAAACCTAAAGACCATAATCTCAGTTTTAGAACTGTTTAAACACATCCGGTTTTGTGTCATCCACTCCTGGATGACCGAGTAAAGTTGATTGAGTGTTTTGGTATCCCTAGTGTGGTGGTCCCCACTGAGCTCCATGACCAGTTGGAAATCGTCTGCGTAATTTTTAAAATGGAAACCCATAATTTCCAGTTTATGGCACAGGAGTCTTATATAGATATTAAATAGTATTGGGGAATTACAGGCTCCCTCTGGTACTCCATACTTAATTTCAATAGAGTCTGAGCATGCCGTGCCCCAGCATATCTTTGATGTTCTTTCACCTAAGGAGGAGTCAATCCATGCTACAGCATGTTTAGAACAGTTTCCAATTTTTGCTAAAGTTTCCGATAGTCTGGCGTGATCAAGAAGATCAAATGCTGCGGAGAGATCCAGCAAGACGAGCAGGCCCGTCTTCCCCTCATCCAAGCAACTTAACATTTGAGTTTGCAGAGCCAATAAAGCAGTTTCAGTACCATCATTCTGGCAGAAACCAGATTTTTTTATGGTGAAACGCTGAAGTAGTTTCAAAGTGGGACTGCAATTGTTTAGTGGGTGCTTTATCTAGTATCTTTAAAAGGAAAAGGGTGTTTGTTATTGGGGGATCCTTCTCACTAAGCCCAGGTTTTTTTAACAATGGGAGTAACCACCAATTCCTTGATGGATGTTGGCACACTGTTATGCGTGAAGGAATCGTTAATAAAGCATGTGAAAAATGGCACAAACATTTTATTATGCTTGAGAAAATTTTTCGAAGGGAGGGTGTCCCCTATACAGGTGGTGGGTCCGATATTAGCAAGCATGAGCAAGGTGTCGGCCGAGTTTATCTCTTGAAAGTTAAACTTTGGTATGGTACTATCTTCCTCTTTACAGGTCTCTCTTTCTAGTTTTAAGGATGTCTTTCTGACCCAATGTGCATTGTGAATGTTTTCACGGGCTAAAAGGACTTTGTTTTGAAAAGCCTTTTGAACATTCTCGCAGTCTTCCTTGTTTGGATTAATTTCTTGGGTGAGAGCATCAGGTTTCTCCCAAGATCTATACAATGCAAAGAGTTTTTTGGTGCTATGTCCTGCTTGTTCGATTCGGGCATCATAGAATGTACGTTTCGCTTCAAGAATCTTTTTCTTATCGTTTTTTTCTATGATTTTCCTTTTGTCTCTGTTTTCCAGAGAGGGATCTTTAGCCTATGCTCATTACGCTTTCCTTTTGTGCTGTTTGAGAGTTTTTTAATCTTCCGTAAACCATTTTTGCTGGTTTGGGCGGTCTCTGATTATCATGGTTTTATTTGGCGCCACCTCCTCTACCAGTTGGGGATATTCAGAGTTTGTACCTTTCCACTAATATGTCTGGGTCCGAGGTTTATGTCTTGATGGTTTGCATACATGTTTCCAAGTCCCCTGACTTGATGTTATTATAGTTTCGGTTTGAGATTTTCTTGGGTGGTCCATGAGACACCCCCTTGGGTAAGGGCAGTACGATGGTACATTCTATTTTGCTATGGTCGGACCAGACACATTGGTTAGTGGAAAGATTGTAGATTTCAATGTTACGAGTTGCCACCCAATCAAGTATGTGGCCCCAATGTATGTATGTTTATCCTTTTGAGTCGTAAGTCCTGCATTAGTGAGAAGGTTAAAAAGGATTGGTGAGAGGATGGAGCCTTGGGGGACTCTTCAGGAGACCTTGAGTCTGGTAGAATGCAACAAGTTCATCTGGTCAGCTTGGTGTCTGCTTGAGAGGTATGAGGTAAACCAATTTAGGACAGTGCCAGAGAATCCCATCCTGTCAGCAAGGAGGGAGAGAAGGATGCAGTGGTCAACAGTGTTGAATGCAGCCGAGAGGTCAAGGAGGACGAGAAGGCATGAGTCACCCTTATCCATGATTTGGAGAGCATCATCCACCACCTGGATGGTGGCTGTCTCAATGCTACACTTTGGGTGGAACTCCGACTGATTGGTCAATTAGGAGTTGCAGTGGTTTGATTCTGGTGAGTAGTTGTGTAACAACTACTTTTTCCAAGATTTTGCCAATAAACGAGAGGTTCGTAATGGGCCTGTATTTGGCCAGGTTGTCTGGATCTAGGGTTGGTTATTTCCAAAAGAGATCGTATTAGACCAATCTTAAGGGTGTCCAGGAATTATCCTTCTGCGGGGGAGGCATTGATGATGCTGAGGAGCACATTGAGCGCTGGGCCCGTCAATTGTTCAATGATGGAGGCTGGAATTATATCATCGGAGTAAGAAGTAGGCTTGAGTGAGGCATCCATTTTTAGGAGACCCTGGGGAAAGGAAGGAGAGAGTTTGGTTCAGAAGGGCTTTGTGCATGCTGGGGTGCAGGGGATGCTAATGCTGAGAGAGGTTGATTCAATAGTCCCTCTGATTAAAATAGGTTGGTTCCAGTCACATATTTCCTCAGTTGCTGGTACCTCTGGGTCAGGTGAGGGCTTGCTACAATGCTTTTCTACTTCAAAGAGGATTTTGCTTCTGTTAGAGGCTGCTGCAATGGTGGTGGAGTAGTAAGCAGCGTTGGCATTGGTAATCAGAATCCTATGGTTTGCATGCAAAGTTTTGAGGTTGGTGAGGTCTCCTGAGTATTGGTTTTTACGCAACCATTTCTGTAGGCCTCTTATTGAGCATTTGTTGGAGGCTAACTCTGTGGTGTACCATGGGGCTAATGGTTTGGTCTTAGCCCGGATGGATTTTAGGGGGGTGGTGGGGCGCCATGAGTGTCCACCAGTTCTATAGCAGAGTTGTTGAATAAATCCAGGATTGCTGAGGAATTCCTGGTGGGGGGGGGGGGAGTCTGCAATGTTTGCTTCTAGCTCCTTGACCGGGAAGGTTTTGAACAAGCGGTGTTGAGTGAGGGGGTGTTTAGCCTAACCTCTGTGAGCCATAGTCGAGTGGGTGATTGATAATGGGATGGCGGCATGGTCAGACCAGTGAAGTTGGATAGAGTCCTCGCAGGTGATGCAGGTGGATGATGTGAAGACTAGGGTGTTGCCTTTGTTGTGTGTGGGGGAGAGCACAATTTGCTTAAGGTCCATGGAAGCGGTCAGAAAGATATAATTTTCATGCGCTAATTCGGCAGAGGAGAGTAAGTTGAATATGTCAGCAATCAAGGAGTCACTGCTGTGAGGTGGTTTGTAGATGAGGTGGAATGTGATGCATTCCTTGTGCAATAGAGGGAACTGGCAGGCGAGTGTTTCAAATGTGCTTCTTGTGGGAGAGTGGATGCTGGAACATAGTCAATCGCTCCTGTGGACGATTGCCACTCCGTTTGCTGCCCTTCCTTCCTGGCTGGTCGGCATGTTAGATGCAGTAGCCTTGGGGTAGGACGTCAAAAATGTGGGGAGGATTTGGTAAAGCATGGTTTAGTGATGATCAGGGCATCAAGGTTCTTGTACGAGATAAGGTAAACAATCTCTGTAGCATGAGCGACTGCAGAACGAGCATTGATCAACATGAGAGGGTGTGTCCATGTGGTCTGTGGGTGTTGGATGGGGGAAAGGGCAATATTGATGAATTTCGCTAGGGTAGTGTTTCTGGTCCGTCCTGCTCTCCTCTGTACCGGTGCACCCAAACACCAAATAAAGACAAGGGAGACCAGAAGTAGAGAAGTGTGGCGTGTAATGCAAGCTGGAGACAAATGCCTGGGAGCGCTTCTCTTTTCTCCAAGGCGGATCACATCCTTCTATACAGATGGAGCGGCTAGCCCAGTCTTCACCAGTGATATAAAGTTAGGAAGGCCATAAAATGTGGGATGGGGGAGAAATAGTTGGAAATTGCTGCAGACAATGATCTCTGCTTTCCTGGTCGCAAGCCTGCCTCTGTCCTTGGGTGTTTTGCTTCAGCCATCTTTAGTCACGTCAGCTATGTGCATCTCGGGATGAGCATGAGCCGGCTGGGCTGCCTGAGGCGTGGTGTGCACGAATGCCACAGCACTGTAGCCTTGCATGGCACAGCTGTTCAGCTGTTGGACAGTCTCTCACCGCATCAGAGGGGCTTCAGAGAAAACCAAAATAAAATGCAGTATCAGAGTTGGTAATGGGTAGCTTTCCGGGGCTGCCAGGGCACTTGGAACCCTAGTGAGAGTGGGGTGTCTTATGGTCAGTAGCAGTCGTGGCAATTGTAGGTGAAAAGCAGGATAGCGGGTCATGCCCTTGAACCGATCAGGCCTGGACAGGTACGGTCCTTGTAGTTGCCTGTCCTTTGCGGAGGATGCCTAAGGACGACTGATGAAATGGGTGGTGGGTGGAGAAAATGAGCGGCAAGGTCTGGTCGCGTGACAAGCAACCTACTCAATGTTGTCTGCTTGGAGCTGGCCTACAGTCCTAGTAGGGGCTTGGACGACGTGAAAACTGGAGGTGGGCAGAGCAACTGAGTAGTAGGGCATGGCAGACTAGCAGGACAACACATTTTTTAAATCATACATTGCACACAAGACTAAACGCACACCTCTTATTACAAAATTCAACCAAGAAGGCTCACTCCAACCAAACACAGCACACAATTTGGACACACACACAATCACAAATGAAAAATCAAGATAGCCTGAAAGCACTATAGAAAAAAACGCATAGCAGAAATTGCAACCGTTCCTGGTACCATAGAACGGCAAGCATCCGCAATATGGCCCCCTTGGCTTTGACCACCAACTGGGCCACGTTACCCCAAAAATTCACAAGCAGGCGTGTGCTACAGCAACAAGCAAAGATCTTGCCAGCATCCACCTCCGGGAGACGGATGTTGAACACTCCTAGATTTAAGCTGCTTCCTGGCCCAAACAGAACAGGAATCCCTTGCTCTGCTGGCACACATGGTGAGTGAGGAAATGGAACCCTAATGCTCACTCAGAATAGCACAGGGGGAGACGCAATGTCATTGTACAAGGTGAACGGGTGCTAGAAAAGGACACACCAGCTTAGAAGGTAGCCACTAACCAGAATCAAAGGCATTAAGCCGGGTTGCACATCCATTGGAAAGAACCCAGAATCTCATGGGGGTATGTAGTGAACATCCGACAGGAAGGTTTTGTGCTGACACCAAGTTCTACACAGGTTCCTCCTGACCTTCGAGAAGGGCCTAGCGATCAAGAGAGCACTCAACTTCGCATATTGACACTGCATGCCAACAAGCAGAAAAACTCAGGCACCCGACCATATGAAGGATGCATCGCGCAAACTGGGCAAAACACAATTTAAGGACTCGTCATAATACTCCAAAATCTGCAGAACACCCCTCCCTGCCCATTATAGAGAAAAGTTATCAAGTAAAATGATGAGAAAACATGCCTCTTTGAGCTATCTATCCTATGGCTAAACTATCTGGCAACAAAAGTGAAGAAAATTAGCCATGTACATACCCACTCTAATGAATATATTGATAGGTGAGTATGCGTGTGATGCTGGATCGGTAGCAACCAGGGCAATATTTTTTAAATCTCCCTTCGGAAGTAACAAAAGGGCTTCACCAAATCAGCAGCCGTACACGGAGGACAACGACCCTGAGAAAAAAACTGGAACAGGATGACTAAGCCATAACTACTCTACCCTCCAGGAAAACCTAAGGAAAGGCCACAGCACTCACACAATAGCATCCGTGATGCATACAATGTAACCATACACTGGCCCCAAGCCAGAACTTAAACAACGACTTGTGGCAGCATGCCCTATTGAGGCGGATAAAACCTATTAACCACCTACACGAACCAGCTAAACTCAAGAAAATGAGTAGCCACACGGAGCCCTGCTTAGGTTTCCATGACAACTAATGAGCCGGGTGTTGTGGCGCTGTATCATAAACCTGTCAAAGTACCTCAGTACCTCCGGCAGACCATACTACAGTTCCCCCCTCTACCCTCACGGCGAAAACCAGAAACAGAGAGGCGGTAATTACTTAAACCACAATCCACTGCCATCCTCACACACCACAGGCCAGATCACCTCCCTGAGCTCTGAAAATCATCAACCACTATGGCATCCCGGATTCCAGCAAGTAACCAGCGCAAGCAGAGGTTCAGTGAGGCAGTGCTTGTGGAGCATATAGTGGACCAATGCCGAAATGCTTTGCAGCGCAGATCAGCGGCGCGCCACCCAGCAACGCGGTAAGGAGGTCTGGGCTGAAGCAGCACGCAAGTGCACAGCAGTAGGGGTGACCACACGCACCGTAAAGGACTGCCACAAGAGGTGGGATGACCTCTGGCTCAGAATGCGCAACCTCATCGCTGCACACCGCCAGCACAGCACTGGCACCGGTGGAGGCCCAGCATCCCCACTGAAACTGCATTCATGGGATGAGCGGACACTGCTGCACCTTGAGGGCATACAGGGCATTGGTGACGCAGAGGTAGGAGTGAGCCCACCTGTTGATGCTGGTAAGTGCACAAAGTACAAAGCCATGAGTGTGAATGGACCCCATGAGCGAACCAATGGACCCACTGATACCCCCCCCAGCCAGGGCAGGAGTGGCCCAATGGACCCACTGATAACCCCCCCCCCCCCCAGCCAGGGCAGGAGTGACCCAATGGACCCACTTAAATCCCCCCTCTCCCCCCAGCCAGGGCAGGAGTGACCCAATGGACTGACTGATAACCCCCCCCAGCCAGAGCAGGAGTGACCCAATGGACCCACTGATAACCCCCCCCCCCCCAACCAGGGCAGGCGTGAGCCAATGGACCCACTGATAACCCCCCCCTCCCCCAGCCGGGGCAGGAGTGATCCAATGGACCCACCAATCACCCAGATGACAAGCAACACACACCCAATACATGGCCCCTGGACATGCACACAGTGCGTGACTGAGTACCTGTGTACAAGGAGAGACACACACACACACACACACACCTGAGTGCATCAACAGTCAAATGTGTGTACATGCAAGTGGTCACAGATCGTTCAGTTCGATGCATGTGATGGACCTATCAAGTACCACCACACAACTAACAGCATGCCCTCTTTATCCCCACAGGCATGTCAAGTGACAGCGACAATGCCCAACAGGCGACACAACGTCCACCTGCACGTGGCCAACGCAGTCGTCCTGCCCAGGATGACGAGGCAAGCTGCTCCAGGACACAGGCACCAGCTGCATCTGGCACGGATGCACCAGCCGACGTCTGCATCCCCATGCAGGCTGCCACCACACAAGTGGTACACACTCCCACCATGGCCACAGATTCCATCCTGCAGGCTGTCTGCACTGCAGAGGAGGCTGCATCCAGTGGCGACAGTGCCCCAGCCATGCAGTCTGAAGTCGGAGGACAGGGGGAGGGGGACAACATGGATGACCTGCCATCCCTCCACAACCTGCAGTTCAGCCTCCCCCTCAATGCACAGCCCCATGAGGTCACCAACGCCCTCCATGGCAGAGCTAAGTGCCCGCATGCAGCAGATGGAGGAACAGCAGGCCACCCTATCGCAGCTTGTGGAAAGGCTGCTGGAGGAGGCTAGGCTGCAGCGGGAGGAGGCTAGGCTGCAGCGGGAGGAGGCGAGGCAGCAGCGGGAAGAAGGCGAAGCGGCAGCGAGAGAGCAATGCGACATCTGTGCGTCGGCTCTCCAGGGCCATCAGACGTTTCGCCACAACCATTGTCACCTTGCAAGCCATGTCCGGGAGGGCAACAGTGTGACATCCACTATCGCCGAGTCCATGTGGTTTGCCCAGCAGGCGTTTCTTGGACGTGTGCCACCAGTCACACCCCCAGTGCCGTCCACCAGCACCACCCCATCAAGCTCTGCCACTGCCAGCCCACGGAGGCCCTCCAGTCGGCTAGCTGGACCCCCCCGGCAAGGACGCTCATGCACATAAGCGCCACCGGAAATAGTGGCATGTGGGAATGGCTGTCCACAAGACTGGGACACAATGGGTGTGTGGGGGTGGGTACGTTTGGGTGGTGGGGGAGGTCCATTATGGGGTTAGTGGTTTGGGTCCTGGTTGGGGGTGGGTACGTTTGGGTGGTGGGGGAGGTCCATTATGGGCTTAGTGGTTTGGGGCCTGGTAGGGGGCGGGTACATTTGGGTGGTAGGTGGGCACAGGTGCACAGCTTTCCTATCCAATACACCTTCTATCCTGCTTTTTTTTTTCAATAAATCACCCTTGAAAACTCTTTCACGCGTGGACATCCGTAATTTCATTTACAATCAATCCATTTATTAAAGTGCTTCATCATATTCATGCAATGCTGTTCATGTGCAGTCTCTCAAAAGGTAAACGCGAATGAGTGCATCCCGTGCATGTTGACCATCTTGTGCCCCCTGTGAGGGAGTGCAGCCATCCCATCCCCATCCCCATCATCAACTCCATCATCATCCACTGTGTCTGGGGGCAGTGGAATGTTCCTGCGCATGCACAGATTGTGCAGCATGGCACACACAAGCACTATTTTACCCGTCTTCACTGGGTTGTACAGCAGTGATCCGCCAGATCTACTCAAGGAGCGGAACCTGGCCTTCAGTAGGACGTGTGCCCTGTTGTAGGCCTCCTCATGCCTGTTCCTTGGCCTCCATACGGGCGTCATCAGCCATGGCGTGAGTGCATATCCTGCATCACCTAAATGGGATGTAAATGGAGGGGACATGTCAGTGTTAGTGGTATGCATGTCTTGATCAGATGCAGTGCAATCATGTGTCATTAGTCAATCATCCATATGGGGCAAGCAGTGGTCTGGCCACTGGGTGATTACCATTCCTGGGTCATTGTTGTCCACATTGGCGCTTGGACATTGCCCAACAACTTGATGTGCATATGAAGTTGCCCTTGTGGCCAGTAGTGGTTGGTGAGCATTGTGCAGTGATGTACACACATGGAGGTGTCAGTCAATAGACACTGTGATGATGTGGTCGATGCAGATTGTCTGATGTACACACATCATGTGCATTGGGGGGGCAGTGGTGCATAGTGTGGGTGGGTGTATTAAGTGGCTCATGTCGTATTAGCTTGTGCTACCAGAACATGTCTTGGTTGTGCATCTCCTTTGGCGGGTTGAGTATGGGCACACTGTGCCCACCTGTCATGTGTAGCTTTGTGATGTGTGGGTTGTGGTGACTGTCCATTACATTGGCCAGGGGGTGATGCATTGGCAGTTGTAGCAGCCATGTCACACAGGCCATTGCCCTGGACACCCCCCCCCCCTCTTTCACAGGGGCTGTGCATTGGCAGTTGTAGCAGCCCAGTCATACTGGTCATTGCCCTGGACACCCCCACACCCCTTTCACAGGGGCCGTGCATTGGCAGTTGTAGCAGCCCAGTCACACAGGTCATTGCCCTGGACACCACCCCCCCCCTTTCACAGGGGCCGTG
Source organism: Ambystoma mexicanum (assembly GCF_040938575.1). NCBI lineage: Eukaryota > Metazoa > Chordata > Amphibia > Caudata > Ambystomatidae > Ambystoma > Ambystoma mexicanum. Next base: position 226,758,625 of record NC_090921.1, on the reverse strand, counting down.
CATTGGCAGTTGTACTCACCCAATAGCCATGTGCTTTGTACAGCATAGCGTTCCATGTATCGTGGCAATGTCGAATTCCGCTGGACCATTGAGTCATGTGTTGACCCCAGAAAACGTGCCCAACAATGTGTCATCACTTGTCCAGCGTCACATACCATCTGTACATTCAGTGAGTGGTATAGTTTCCTATTGCGGTACACCATCTCCATTGCACGTGGTACTGTCAGCTCTATGTGGGTGCAGTCTACTGCAACAATGCAATTTGGCATGGCGGCAATGGCCTGGAAGGCCAACTTGGTGCCAATGACCTGGGCAAGGGTACGGGGTAGGGAGATGTGTTCCGACACATGGTGCAGCAGGGCATCCAGTACCTGGCTCAGTATTTTTGAGAAACAGGGTTGTGAGAGCCCATGTAGCTCACCAACAGTGTGCTGATACGTTTCAGTGCCAAGAAAATGTAGTACCGAGACCGCCTTGAGAAGGGGGGGCGGTTGCCGTTGAAATGCCAATGCGGCTGCTGATGTCCTCCTCAATCATGGTGGTGATGTACATGATTGTTGGACGGTCCAGCCTGTATAATGCGTGGATCTGTCCTGGGGTCAGGTTCCAGGGTGAGGCCCTGATGCAGGGACCCTGTGGGGTCGTGCCGGCTGCACAATTGTGTTTGGCATGGGCTCAGGGTTTGCTAACTGCCGCCTGCGCCTCCTCCGTCACCGCATCCTCTGCACCATTGCTGCCACCATGTGCACTGCTGCCTGTAGGTTCAATAGCCCCAGTCCTAATGCTGCTACAGCAGCTGCATGCATAGTTGTCTTTGGAGTTGGCCTGGGTGTGGGTGTGGCCCTTTTGTAGGCTCCCAGTGGCCTGCTGGGTCGAGCTGGGCTCATTTGGTGCACCTGTGGCCTGATTCAGCTCACCAGGCACTGTTTAACGTCATCTCTGCGGTGTTGGCGATACCGCCACGGTATCCACAGTGTTTCCGCCATTTTTGTAGCGGAGTTTCCGTGTCCATGCTACTTGTAATGCGCACAGTGTTACGTATTGCCGGTAACGGGGGGTGTTTTTGCACTGTTTCTGCTGACGCAGTTATCGGGTGCGTTGACTCTGCGGTGGTTTCAGGTGGTGGTATTTCCAGGATCACAGGTTGGAATTCGCCGGTCCGGTAATCGGTGCCGTTATGGTTATACGTTAAGTCCGGAACGGCAGACTCATAATGAGGCCCAATGTCTTGCAAAGCCGCCAGCACACATGTTAGCTGAAGAATCGCCCATACAGCTCCATCCATGTTGTACCTAGTACCCTGGGCCAAAGGTCAAGAGCACTCATCTTCTCTCGGTTTCCTTTGGGCAGCTACTTCTAGAGCAGTAGCTTCCGGTGAGGTTTCTGGGAATGAGACCACGGCAGCTGCTGTCACATGTTTCCCAACGGCCATTCATACCTGAATACAAGTTACCAGAAGCCTTTGCAATACTATTCTGCCCACTGCGTAGCTAAACGAAGGACATGCTTCTTTCTTGTGCATTTTGGAGTTCCCTTTGGAGTAGCTTTAATGGCGCTGCACTTTACCTGAAGAGAAATGGGACAGCTTGTGAAGGCCGGCGGTTATCTCATTTATCCGTGCCGCTCCCCCCTTCTCAGTACCCTTGGGGTCTGTTTAAGAAGACTACTTTGACTCCACAGTTGGTGTTTAGGAAAGCACATTGATCAGAGTCAGTTACAGGTGTCAGGGAAGTAGAAAACATTCTGCTTTATTTCACTAGTCAAAGGAATCAAATGACTCTGAAATCTGTTGCAACATTGGAGACACTGACTGGTCCATCCTCTGGCATACCTGCTCGGGACCACCTGGGATTTATGTAACCATAAGCTCATAAAACTCAACCCACGTCTCTGAGCTGTGTTTCACTCACAGACTCTTAATAGTTGAATATTACATTTATTTATTTTGACACTTATATAGCACACAAAGCCCATAGGTATCTAGGTGCTTTTACTTAAGAATATGGTTACAGTAAGTGCTTCAGGTTACAGAAAAGGAAGCGTAAGAGGTGAATTACATTGTGGAATGTGCAAAAGGTAATACATCATTGGATGTGATCACCTTGTACTTCAACGGTGATCACATCCATTGGGCCTGACCCCATGTTGCAGGACGGCAGCAGCACAAAGATGCAAAGGCAAATCAGTGGGCAAAGTATATGGTGCCCACCCCATTATGCAGGGCGGCAGCAACACACAGATGCGAGAGTCCCACAATGGCAAATACATGGTGCCTACCCCATGCTGCAGGACGGCAGCAGCACACAGATGCACGGTCAAGTCAGTGGGCAAATACATGGTGCCTACCCCATGTAGCAGGGCGGCAACAGCACACAAATGCGAAAGTCAATCAAAGGGCAAATACATGGTGCCCACCCCATGATGCAGGGCGGCAGCAACACACAGATGCAAGAGTCCCGGGTGCCTACCCCATGTTGCAGGGCAGCAGCAGCACACAGATGCAAGGTCAAGTCAGTGGGAAAATATATGGTGCCTACCCCATGTAGCAGGGCCGCAGCAGCACACAGGTGCGAGATTCCAGCAGTGGGCAAATACATTGTGCCTACCCCATGTTGCAGCGCGGCAACAGCACACAAATGTGAAAGTCAATCAAAGAGCAAATACATGGTGCCCACCCCATGATGCAGAGCGGCAACAGCACACAGATGTGAAAGCCCAGCCGTGGGCAAATAAATGGTGCCTACTCCATGTTGCAGGGTGGAAGCAGCACAAACATGCGAGAGTCCAGCAGTGGGCAAATACATGGTGCCTATCCCATGTTGCAGGGCAGCGGCAGCAGCACACAGATGCGAAAGTCAATGAATGGGCAAATACATGGTGCCTACCCCATGTTGCAGGGCAGCGGCAGCAGCACACAGATGCGAAAGTCAATCAAAGATGCAATTACATGGTGCCTCCCCTATGTTGCAGGGCGGCAGCAGTACACAATGCGAGTGTGAAATCAGTGGGCAAATGCATGGTGCCTCCCCTATGCTGCAGGGCGGCAGAAGGACACAGATGCGAAAGTCAATCAATTGGCAAATATATGGTGCCTACCCCATGTTGCAAAGCGGCAGCAGTACTCAAATGCGAAAGTCGATCAAAGATGCAATTACACGGTGCCTCCCCTATGTTGCAGGGCGGCAGAAGCACACAGATGCGAAAGTCAATCAATGGGCAAATACATGGTGCCTACCCCATGTTGCAAGGTGACAGCAGCACTCAAATGCGAAAGTCGATCAATGGGCAAGCACGTTTGTAGGACTAGCATGACAATACATCATACTTCATTCATACATAGCACTGAAGACCAGATCCCACAGTACCCTGTTTTCCAGGGCAGATAACCATGCCCAGTTAGCTGCGCAAGCCCTAGAAGATGGTGGCAGTGAGGCAAGTCTCTCAGTTTCCAGTGGGCCCTAATTAGTGAACAGTACCTGGTCCTTGTCAAAGCCCTTAGATGGAGCTCCTGCAATAGGAACTCTGAAAGTGTTCCATAGCTAAACTTGAATTCCTTTATTTGAAAACTTTACAGATGTGGATAGGGCATGGCCGGCGGCATCAGTAATGGCTGCCTTGGTCTAGAGCGCCTAATGTCCCAACATGTAGACACCTTCTGCCCCTTTGGGTGACGTCTATGAAGTGTTAGTGTGGAGCTGTGGTTGTGTGTGTGGCTCTGGAGAGAGTTTGCCGTTGGTGGCTCGTCGAGGAGAGGGAAAACCCAGCACCAATCCTCTCAGCGCACCAGCAAGATGATGGCCGCCCTGCTGTCCTGAGGGTGTAAGGGCTGAAGGTGCTGTGGGTGGTCATATGCAAGACTAAATCTGGGCCCGGATATGGTAATTTCGGAGTGGTAACCCAAAGTATTACAAATTCTGCCCAGGAGCCTCTGTGCTGACGGCACGGGGTACGGACAGCATTAAAAAGATTGGAAGTCTGTGAAAGGTGGGTGTGAGATCATCTCTGGCCCCAGTTGGCCAGATACTTACTCCCCAGGCTGATCGCTGGCTGTGCGTAGGACTGGATCTGCTGATTCATTGCTGACATATTCTAAGCAGCTGTGATTTGAATTGGTGAAGGGGATCTTTCTTGCTGGTGAAGGTTTACAACTACGCATACTGTTGGTGATCTTGGTCTCTTCCCCCACCAAAGAGACTTGGCCCTGACAGGACACCTGCTAGGAGAGTGACCCCATGGAATACTGCTGTTTAAATAGAGTAACTGGCAGGATCTAGCCAAGCTCTGCAGGAGGCAAAATGCCAAGACTGATACTCTGTATTACCTGTCTTTGAGTCCTTACAACTTGGTAATTGTACTGGGCATTACTGACTAAGATTTTTGGATATGGGAGTGTATGAAACTGCACATGTCCTCTACTGTAGAGGGCTTGGCTTTGCAGATGGGGGAACCAATGACATCCTCTGCCTAACAGGAAATGGCATCACGTGATCTCTAGTAAAGAAACAGACTGCAGCACCTGGACATTCTCACCAAGCAGGGCCTTGCTTACTTGTTTTTTCCACTTTGATGTATGAGATGGTGCAAACGGTCAAAAATGAGATCCAAACAGCTGTGGCAAATGTGCATGCATCATTGACAGGGTGAAATAACCTCAATGCAGATCCTGCAAGATGACATCACATATAGAGGTGGAGCTGCTAGATGCTAAACAGACTATCGAAACTATGGTCGCCTCTGGAAGATTTCCAAAACTGGCACACGCGGAAACATCTGTGCATGCAAGGCCGTATAGAGTGCGTGAAGGAAACTGATTGAGATGGCGGCCTAAAATGCTCAAAGGAACATTTTCGGCCGTGGTTCCAGGGGACATTCTATTGAATTGTGTTCATGGGATTGGCCACCTTAGGCCAAAGAACCAAAGTCCAGCCAAGAGACATTACATTTACATCCTATACTGTGAAGAAATCCATCCTGTGAGTTGAATGTTTAATGGGTACAGTGTTGTATCAAAATACTACTTGATCAATCCTTCGCAACACGAATGGAAGAGACTATCCTTTCACCTGATAAGAGAAACTAAAACAAAAGATCATCAAATATAGGGAGACCTTCCTGTTTCGATGCTTTCTGTGTAACATGCAAACGCAAGCCAGTCCATTGCATGACCTTGGGTGAGGCTGCTTCGATGGTCTGGGTGCATTACCAGGAGGAAGATGGCCAAAGATGGAGCGTGATGCAGCCGAGAAAGATCGGTGGAAGAAGACCTTTGACGAGTGGTGACGCACCTACTATTTTACAAGAAGATACTTTCAAACGCACACACGCAGAGTAACCGGGTGCATTTAGGGCTGTGGTCGGAGGGTTCATAGTTGCATTGCATTCTAGTAAATCCTTAGCTTTTTTTCCCAGAGATTGACATGCAGACTGGAATCCTTATTTAAATCCACATGTGGGAGGCGGCCTGAAGGCGCAGTCACCTGAGGGCTCCGGACAGGTCCTGAGATTTTCCTCAAAGGCCATGGTTGTTAGGGGCTTGTTTTTTTTTTTTCTTTGATCCGTGCTGAAATTTGTAGTGTTGGCCAACTGCTTGTGGATAAAAAGGGACGGCTAGTTTAAATTAGATAATGTTTCTTGGTTACACTGATGTTGAGTTGAACTCTCATTGTGAAAGGCTGTATTATCATGAAGAAGTAACCGAGCCGCCTTCAATATTTGAGGGACAGCCACGCTCATGTAGTAGGCTTTGAAGAGACTCAACTCTACAAGCCGAGTTGGGGGCAGGCTGAAATCGTAGTTTCTTTTTTCCATTGCACTGCTTTTCAGTGGCCAAAATGAGTGTTGTGGTAATACTTCTCAGCTGTAATGCAATTTGTGTCCGAGAAAGCTTGATAAAGAAGATGGATGTATGTATGCATGTTCCTGACTGGCGAACTTAATAGGAGCTTCTCCACTACAGCCCCCATGTCAAACAAATAAAAAATAACCTATTAAGAGATTTGATGGATTTTGCTAAAGCGTATAACATACCTGCGGGTGACTTTAACCTCACTATGGGTGCTAATTTGTATTGCTGGAAGGGATCTAATCATGGCCAAAATGAGGCTGCTAATGAAAGCATTATGATGCTTGCTCAATTAGAAGTTAAAGATGCTTGTAGACATTGCATCCACACTTTTCACATCCACACAGAATTTATTTTCGTGTTGATTTCTTTTTAGACTTTCAATTACTCCCCAATGTGCAATCATCTATTGGAAACAACGACTTGTCAGACCCACCTGCCTGTTGCATGCCACCTAAACTTCCCTTCTTTAGAGAAGTGACCTAAGCATGGAAATTCGGCCAGGCCTTGCTGGAGGTCTTAATATGTGTGAGATAGCAAATGGCCGTACAATTTGTATGGGAAGCATCCTGACTTGAAAGCAAGAAAGCCATTTCTGTGAGATGCATTTAAAGCTGCTATAAGAGATTTTTTTTAAATTATATATTTGTTTATTGATTTTTCCTTATAAAAATGAAGTAAAACAACTTCTGAGTGACCAGAGGTATGTTGATAGCAGAGAGGATCATTGGTATATTAAAGAATCCTAATGAGTGCACCAAGCACACACAGATGAGGTATCTCCATGATCAGTGAAGCATACCTTATGTGTTAGAAACACCAAAGATTGCAGATAGGGCCCCATACATCTGGGAGGCACTATGGGAGGGTTATTACTGGAGAAATAAGCTAGACTCTAAACATTTGAGAACACTGACACAGAGAAACTACAAAAGGATCTGCTGAGGGTTGAGCATAACTAAAGAAACCGTGGTTCTTGTAAGATTTGCCTTTGATTTCAACAGGTTTGTGCACATTAAGGTAATTTGGCAGCGTTTAGGAAGTACTATGCACAACTACGTAAAGAGATCTCGGACTTTTTAGGAGGGTTCTGGTCATTTACTTTTGATGGGGGAGGGCCTAAACAAAATTACAAAGGAAGATATTTTAATGACCATACACTCTTAAAACTAACGCTTTCAGCAAAGGTCTCATTAAACTGATTTATTTCTGAAAGGTAGGCACTGACCAAGGGAACATGATTGGTTTGCCCATCATCACCACTTTTATTAGCACTAGTGGCTGACCCATGGCCATTCCAATTCAGGCACAGGACTCCCATTTACGGTATCTGGTATGCAGGTTCAACGCATAAGCTAGCATTATTTGCTTAAGGTCTAAGTAAACTACTCAGAGATGACTCGATCTGATAGCTGGTTTCGGGGGTGCTGTGTGTTAATATTCGCGCAAAAATATCGCGATACAAAAATATTGCCATATTTTTGCGGTGATATTGAGCCATGGACCCTGCGGGGGACACCCCCGCAACCCTGGCATTATTTTTAAATGTGCAGGGGACCCCTCCGCAACCCCCACTCCCACAAATTATCCCCCCCCAAAAAATATTGCATATGGCGAGACAGACGACCATATGTACGGCGATATTGTTGGTGGGGATAATATGTAGGGATACCGTTTCGGCCTTCAAGATTAACTGAGACAAAGGCAAGGCCCTCCATCTGCATCTCCCAGCTATTCCTTTATTCCCCCCTTAGTGGACTTAACCCCATTTCGGTGGGTTAGAGACGAACATTGACTTGAATTACTCTAGCATCCTGCTCGCCCTCCTTCCAAACTGGTTAGGCATAAAGGCTGAACAGGCAAAGCTTCTCCAAAAGGGGATGCTGTCACTTTAAGAGCTTGGGATTGGTGCTAGATTGTGTGAGCTTACCTCTGCGTGCCAGGCGTGGCCCTATTTGAGCATCCAGCATGCCACTTCCTGCTTCCTTTCTATCTGTAGACGTGTGAAGAGTTCCTCTGTAGGCCTCCATTTTTTTGTCTGTTGATTTATTATTATTTTTGTACCATTTTGGGCCCTCCCACACTATATGGGTATCCATTCAAATTTGATTGGCTTTTTTTCTAACATGAGCCCCCATCTTCGTGCCTGCTGTTGACCGCATTCAAGCGGTTCATAGGATGTGGTAAGCACTTCTCGGCGGCTGCCCCTCAAATCCTGAGTAAGCAGTCTCATGAACTTTCATCTGGTGAGTTCCTTTCAGTTCTATGTTGGTATCAAACTCAAGTCGTTGGGAACTCGCTCAAGAATGGTCTGCTAACCCAAGCCACGTGAACTTTGCATCCTAGGGATACGACTGATTTGGGACGGGTGTGTCTTCCAATACGGCATCCCCTCTCAAGGTTTCTCCCCACCACCCTTTTGGCTATTACCATTTCTCAGATCACCCCTTTTGAGCCATTTTTTGATATATTGCTCTTTTCACTAAGTGGCAATCCCTGATCTAACCTCCCTTGGTGTATACTCCCACCCCGCAATTCCGGGACAGGAAACTCAAATGTATTCAAATAAAAGGACACCTAAGGCTCTCCCCTTTTTGCAGCAGAAGTCACCACAATAACACACACAAATGTGGGTACATTATTATACAATTAAAGTTGGCCTGTGAGTCTCACTAAATGTAATACATTGGGCTGCATTACAAGTTTGCCGGTCCGGGTCTTCGGTACCAGTAAGCTTGCCGGTACCGTAGTTCCCGGACCAGCAAACTATGAGTTGTGCTCGCAGGTGCCTTTCTGCCCGCCAGGTCTAACAGCATGTCTGATGCACTGGTACCATTATAAACGGTGCCGGTGCATCAAACCTCCCCATTCAGCCCTTTGGGGGCCGAATGGGAATGGGCAGCATCTTTTTTCCGGTGCCTGCAAATGGGCAATTACTGGGTCCAGCAGGGGCGTAATGACCCGGCAATTGCCCATTCGCGGGCGCCAGAAATGTTCAGAGGTTTGGTGGCAGCCTGCCGGTGTTACCGGCAAGGCTACCACCAAACTTTTAATGAGGCCCATTCAGTCCCACAACAGAACTATTAAGGATATTAAGGATATGTCTGATTCTACTTCTAATCAGATCATGTAGTTAACATTTAGATTACATTGGTTTCTTTATAATCTATCTAACTCGACTGCTCCTGCTTGTGAGGGCAGCCCGACGCAACACACTGCCCTGATGCCGGATTACGTAGCATGAGATTTTCAAACAACACTGCTAACTGAGGGGATGAGTCGATAGACACCTGCAACCACTGACTGTGAGTGGATTATTACCAACACGTACATTGGGGTCGCGGCCCCCCTACCCCTTCACATGGAGCTGAGCCCCACATATTGGGATTGAGGAGGGGCCCAGCATTGGCCTTTGTGATTGACATGGGCCTGCTGGGCTGCCCTGCTGGTGGTTACTTGGGAAGCTTGTACTGTTGTGGTAGTGTTCCGCAGGCACATAAAGGGGTACTAGGCGGCTTCTGTTCTGCAACCTGGGTCCTTTTTTCTTGTACCAGTTGGCTGGCCGTAACATGTCATCGCACTACTGCTGTACCGCATTCTTGATCCACTTGCACATGGCTCACTGATCAAGGAGTGCCTGCGTGCTTGATACCATCCTGTACAGCTCACCACCACATTGTCTGAGCGCGTCACAATTTAATATCACAGACCCGGTTCTAGATATACCCCCTGTCATGTCACCATCCAAGAACAAAAATAAGGGAACAATAATGGAGTCCTTTGCGAGCTAAGGGAAACCATGTTACCTGGACTCAATCAAGGACCCAGCACAGGCAGGGGCCCAAGTGTTCTGACCTGACTCCCAAGAAGGCAAAGTCCTGGCTACTATTGTGGCCCTACGGTCCTCTCTGGAAAACGAAATTGAGGAGGTGATGGTGGATGTATAGCGTCTTCGGCACGATGTGCGTTCACTCGCGGAGAAAGTGAGGAAGTCAGAATCGCTCCTGAAGGACTCGGTCACCACCACTGAAGATCTGGCCTCACAAATGAATACGCTGGAATGAAGGAACGCTGTGTTGGAAAGGAGGGGCACGGACACGCAGGGCAGATCTCGAAGGAACAACATACAGGTCCTGGATCTACCAGAGGGCATGGAGGGTCGTGAACCCACTACTTACATCGAAAACCTGCTCCTGCAGGAGGTTGGCCCTGGGAACCTATCTCAGGGTTTCGCCGTCACCAAAGTGCCTGGCTATATTTGAGCTGTGGCGCATGTTCCAGGAAGGAGAGGAGGAGCAGGCAAGGCGTATGTGGATGATCAGCCAGCAAGAGGTGAAGGAAGAGGGGCCTCACCCTTACAAACCTCTCCTGCCCCTCCAAGTGTAGTATCTGATTACATTGATGATGAGCATGGATCGATGTATCCAGTGAGGGAACTCAGGGCAGCAGAGGGGTATTCAAATCCAACGTATAAGCCACCCCCATATACTAAAGAAGAGAAACCGAAAGGTGCAGGACAACCAGCTGGTGGCGCTGGAACAAGGGAGGAGGGGCTGCAGAGCGCAAAGGCAGAATTTGAAGGCATAGGTACGGATGAATGGATAGCAGCACAGATACTCTTACAACTTAAAGGGAAGGCAGAAGGGGTGACTAAGGTAATCTAGAGCCTGGAAAGGGAGCGTGAAACATCATATTGGGCCGACCTAATGGAGGAAGAGGATAAAAGGGATAAAAGGAAGAAGGAGAGGGAGGTAAAGTTAGAACGTGAGGACAGGGAGAAGACAAGAGAGGAGAAATTGGAGCTGGAAGATAGGGAGTGAAGGAGGGAGGAAGAAAGAGAATTGCTGGAAAAGGCGCATGAGGAAAGAATAGAAGATCTAAATGAAAGGAAGAGAATAGAGAGGGAGATATAAAAGGGAGAGAGATAGAGAAGGCTGAGAGACAGATGGAGATAGCGGAGCAGGAAAAATGCAAGTTAGCAGAAAGGGAACAGAGAATGTTGCAGTTGGGCAGGCTGACCAGGGAGCGAGCACGAAAGGAGGAGGATGAGCGAGCAATAAGGGCTGTGAGTGAGCAAGTTGTCCTGGAATGGAAGAGGAAAATATGGGAGGAGGAGGGACGAGTAGAACCTGACAGCACGGATATACATGGAAGAGGCTCAGTAGAAGTGGCGTTGCACGTCTAGGAATATGGGCAGGAAGCAGCAAGTATAACTTGGTGGACATTGACCTTAGTACAAACCCAAAGGTCGACTCGACATCAAGGAAATTGAGTTTTTCGATGACTTCTGCAGTAACATGGACGTAGGGTCTGATAATGACGACAGACATAGCGGTCACGAGAGGGTGGAGCAGAGCAGACTTTACCTCGGGAGGACAGGAGAGGGAGATCATGTGAGTGTAGATCTCACTGAGAGGGAGGAGAAAGGGGTGAGCTAGAAGAACGAACACAGCAAGAAACCGACAGGTGCACCATGCATAACACCTATGTCAACAGACTCCGGGATCTCCCAGGGCGCAGGAGAGAAGAGGCAGTACTGGCACATTCTAGAGGATGATCGTCTAGAGCGCATGATGGCAACGAACAAGTGCCCACACTAAAACCTGTGGACATATGTAAAGACATTGAGGACAAAAGGGGGCCTATTCAGATCAGGCAGTATTGGAGAATGTCAGAGGAAAGGGCAACATACTTGCAGATGCCCCTATTAGAGAGGGGAGGCACCAGGCATCAGTATGCGCCCTGGAAACATACAGACAAGGAAAGTGTTAAGTGCAGATTACCCTCATTGAGTGCAGGAGCTGGGAAATGGATTTATGAAATGGAGAGGATGACAGTGGGTGATGTCAATGCACTGTTGGTTTCAATATTGGGTGATGCAGCTGATGACATATGGAAGAGGGCAGGGTTCCCAGGGGTGACGATACAAAACACAGCACATGACGGGTTGCCATTCGAAAATTGCAGAGCAGCAGTATTGAAAGCATTACGGACACCCAGACACGTCAGACATTGGGGCAATTACATCACTCAAAATGCATGTACAATATATTAAGGAGATTCAAGAGCTTTGGCGCCTTGAAACTCAAGAGCCGTGGGATAAAATGATAGCAGTCTTTTATCACATCTTGGTACAGGGACTCCCAGAACCGGTGCAGAAGAGTTTAAAGAAATTGGTATGGATGGAAGCAAAGGGATGGCCAGAGATCCAGCTCACAATAGTACACCACTGTAGATTGTGGCAGGAGAAGGTTAAACAAAATGCAGAGGAAAGGAAGGCAGACAAGGCCGAGTTAGGGCAAAATAAATTATCAAAGTATGCAATGGAAGGGGCGGTCATAACCAGCCCCACCCCACAGGCACCAACACCACAGCAACATTGCCAACAACCACAGCAATACGCACTGCCCATCGGAGAAGGGGACATGGGATGGGGTGGGTTCCAGCTGGGATTCCGAGGATGGGGAGGGTTTTGGAGGGGATGTGGCTTCGGACCACAAATGCATCACAATCAAGGGGGGTTTGAGGGATACAATCAGCAGAAACAGCAAGGGCCAGGAGACTTTCCAGGGGGCTTTCCAGGACAGAGAAGGGAGCCACCTCAGTGCTGGTCGTGTGGACAGCTAGGACATATTTCAAGAGCGTTCAGATTCAGAGGGGCACAACAGAACTGGGGAGATCAGGGACAGCAGAACTATCAAGGCGAGAGGACGATTATTATTATGCTCAAGGTGCACAACAACACGGACAAATACAGGGCACCTATCAGCAGATGACACAAGCGAAAACCCAGGCACCAGCACCACCACAGGTACGTACACAGGCACCACAATTGACAGCACTGTTACCCCAGTACTTACAAGCATCACAAATCAGAGGGAGTACACAGCAGTTAGCACAGATACAGGACAGTGACACAATGGAGCGCATGGACATAGTGGCGATGGTACCAGTTAGACAGCTGGGAGGAGTTATCATGGTGGGAAACAACCCTTTCACGGGGAATCAATTGTCATTGTACCCTCAATAGGACAGCCCACGGACGAACTTGATGTGTTCCATCCTGTCGGTCACACCCAATCCTGCGGAGGAACCTCGCATAGGGATGGTGATAGGTGACAAACATTTTTCCTTTCTTGTTGACACAGGGGCCACTAGGCCATGGATCCGGGAAACACTTTTGCATTGTCAGGCGATGACATTAAACTCGAGGCATCACTGGGGCTCGGGAAGTGGTTCCTTTAACTTAAAATCTCTCCCTATCAATAGGAGATAAAGACTTATCACTACCTTTACTTTACTCTCGACAGACACCGGTAAACATATTGGGATGTGACATCATGAGCAGACTAAACTTGACTATTTAATTCACAGACAAAAGCATAATATGCTCAACACCAGGCATACACATGTTAAACGTGAGACAGATAGTGCAAGCTTATTGTGAGAACACCGTACAGAGGGGGGTGCCAATGGACCCAGACATTTTCCAATATGGGACAGACATTGCCATTGCATGGGTATCAGGCATCGCAGGGAAGGTGTGGCGAGTGCCCAGTGAATATCTGTTCAGGCAAAAGACACCATTGGACGAGCCAGAGGGGTCCATAGTATCCATTGAGATCCAAGCAGTGCTGGCTAGAGAGGATTGGATTGAAGTACATTCAACAGATGACACTGGGAGTGCGTGGAGAGCAATAATTGCAGTTGCAGAAGGGTGCAGGCTAACAACAGTGGCAGATGAAGAACTATTTGGAGACGAGAGCTGGAGTTGGAAATGGTGTTCAAAATGAGTGTAACGTTTTGGTTACAGATCCATTACAGAGAGGTGCCACCGAGAATGGCGATGGCACTGGAGGCGTCGCCCGCATTTTGGGAGGAAGACATGACCAAGGTACCTAACAGCTTATGGACCACAAGTCCTTATGACGTGGGGTGCATAAAGAGCATAGGGGGAGTGAAACCAAATTGAAGCCAGGTGCAATTTTGCCAAGAGTAAAACAATACCAGATGAGGGCCTCTATGAGACAATCAACGCCCTCATTGAAAGAGGCATTCTGGTACCCTCAGAATCTCCATGCAACATGGCAGTGTAACCCGTACTCCAGGCCAACGGGGGTCATGGCATTTCATTCAGGATTTACGTCCTCTTAAGCACATCGTAGAAGCAGAGTATCCAGTAGAAGCAAATCCTTTCCTCAGGAGTTAACTGAAGAATTGCATCAGTCCCTGGTGTCGGTAAGCGACTCATCAGGGCTGCACCCCTCAGTACCTCATCCACCTTCTGTAGCTCGAATGCCAGCTCGAGCACTTCAAACTAGTCAAACATATCCTTCCCCACCTCATAGGCCTGTACTACGTTTTTCGGGGTGTGCCATCCGGGTTTATCCCAGGCACTCTGGTTTGAGCCACTACTGCTATTCTCGCTAGAGGCAGACCTGTTGGCCTCTTTCTGCTTTTCAAACCCCTGCTTGCATCTCTATGGTGACCTTGTCCCGCTGTTTCTGTTCCTCTAGTGCTAGTCTCCTCTCCTGGAGCAGGAGCTTTCTAACCGCTACCTCATTTACAGCCGGACAATTACTTGGCCACTTATAGACTGTGCTGAGGCCTGGGACCTGTGGGATGCCGCACTAGCACCTGTCCTCACTGACACTCTCGAGTGTTGAGAAACCACACTTGCCCCCCGGAGGGAGGATTGGCGAGAGATACTGCTCATGCGGTCGTCCTCATTATTTACCCCTGCGGAAGGTCTTATCCGTTCGGGTACACATGGCCTAGCCCGTCGGCTCGGGTCTTCTCCCCAACCACCCATGCTTCTACCCAAGCTTGGAGGCTGGTCAGCAACTAAGATTTATTAACCTTAGTGCTTTTGGGAAGTCCCCTCTCTTAACATAAGACGCGCAGGACATCCTTGGTTATGCCTTTTTATAGTCTCCATATCAAGCTCCATGACTATTACTATTACCTAGCAGTGACTAAACATTGCCGACAACAGTACTGTTATCGTTGGTTGACTAAGCTGTGCGCAAGGCTCCAATTGATCTGACAGCTTACCAACAATGTGAGGAATACACTTCCGGGGCACCAGTGGTCCAGGGATGAATATCGGTTTCTAAACCATCAATCAACACCACACCTCTAGTACACCAGAAGGGATCCGAACAGATGGGAATACAAGTGAATTATAAGACCTCCTTGTCCAGTTTCTGGTAACATGGATGGAACAGCAGGCTTATCTCTGCAAGTTTGGGGATCATTGGTTAGTTGCAACACAGCAAAAATACATTTATTACCCAATGATAAAAGGGACTGTCTAGTCAGGGTTGTATAAAAATATCTTCTTTATTATTACTACAACAGGCAGTTCGAGCACACTACAAAATACAACCCACCCTGTAAAGGAACACAGAGGACTCTAGATACTGACAGGAGGGTGGTTGGTAAAGTAATCAGTCTTACTGTTCAAGGTTATTTGATTTGAGCACCAAATGGGCAAAGGGTCGTAACTGTGTCTAGGGGCCTTTGTTGAAGGACCAGAGGGCAGAACCACAATGTACCTGTTGCTGAAGAAGTTCTTGGTGTTTGACAGCATCGGGGCTGTTCCAGGGCACTTCGTAGCCCTTGAGACAGAGTTAGTGGCGGGAGACAGCTGTGGGTACCAGGAAGAAGGCAGTTCGGCAAGCAAGGCTGGATGGACGTCTGCAGGCTGTCCGGCGTGGCAACTCGGGGCCAAGAATAATTGTCTCTGTGCTGGTTGGCGGATCTGGAATGCTGGTCGAGGTGGCTCGGGCCAACCTACCCATCAAACGTCATCTTCATTCTGATTCTGATTGAAGACTGGGGAGGAAACAAAGATAGCTCTTCTATTATATGCATTCATATGCTTCAGCTACCAGAGAAATTCCCTCTTGCATCTGCAGAAAGCAGGTCCAAGCTTAAATAGTTTGATTCTCAGTAGAGAGCAATATTTGAGGGGCCTGGTAGTGCAGAGGCCCTGGAAGAACTGCCTGAAGGGGCGAAGACAGTATGCCTATGAACCTGGCCAAATGCCTGAAGTAAATGGGATGGGTGTAGAGCTAATTTACTCTCCTCCTTAATGGTTGACCACTTCTTCTGTGGAAGACTGAGGGAGGACATCCTACAGTTTATCACAAACCCCACAAACCGCAAGCCCTGTGCTGGTACCAAATCGCATCCATATCAGTTTGTGATAAAGCACAGTGAGCGCAGTCTCATGATCAGAAACTGGGGCCTGTATCCGAGCGAGCTGAGGTGCTCATAATTAGAATATCATCCTGGCATATCAGTAATCATAGTTCCCTTGCTCTGAAAAAAGCTGCCGCTGGCCTGAGAAGCTTTGTAAGGCCCCAAGGCACTGAGGAAAGACCAATGCTGTGAACTAGCAACAGGCACCACCCTAAATAAACTGCAGTAAGAAACTGTGAGAATCAAGTCTTTGGACTATGGCAAAGCTGCCCTTTCGGTCCAGCCTCACGAGCCACTCTCCTGGCCTCAGCTATATTGCAAGGCTGTTCAGTTGCAGTACATTAATCACTGGGCAATACCTTTTGTTTTTTTTCTTGACAGGACAAATTGTGGCAATGATTCCCCCAGAGTATCTGGTCCCTTTTTCGTACTTTAGTGAAATATACACAACCTCCCAGGAATTTCCCTTGAGAACGAAGCTATCCTCGTGGGGTTGCGTTGGGTCAGATTTTCTACAAACCCCAACCTTATCCCCCCGGGCGCTCGGTCTTCAGAAGCATGCCGCCTTCTCCTCGTGCTATGCTCTTGGTAACCAAGTATTTCACTGATCCATAGCACTCATCCTGGGGTACTTCTAGCAATAACACCCTAGGAGGGTCGCTTTACCGGCTTTATTGGGGCTGGATACCTTGTTAACCCTCATCCTCAGGTTTATTGCTCCACCTCTGATGTCCCACTAACTCTAACATGCATGGTTTCTTTGTAGATCGGTTGTTACTGTTAGTAAACATTCCAGGATCAGACCATGTACCTGATCACAGGATGAACCACAATGGGCTCAAACTGAATGGGGACAAGAAAGAGGTGATGGTGGTGGCCTACACTCTGGGTGTCCTCTTTCTGGCCTTCCTCCCTGGGGCCTTTACCGATTCCAGTTAAGAAAGTGAAAAACGTGGATGTGGTTTTATCCTCATCCTTGTCTATGGACCAACAAGTTTCTGCGGTCTGTCAGGCTGGTAATTTTCAGTAGAAAATTTTGAGAAGAGTATTACCTCTTATCCCGGCCTCGTTACACCCTCCTGTGGTTGCCGCTATGGTTTTATCACGTATAGACTATTGCAACTCGCTGTATCCGGCCCAACCCAAGGGCCTGATGAAAGGGCTGCAGCGGTTGCAAAATTTGGCCACTAGGGTAGCCACAGGTTCCCCTTTTGGAGCGCACATCTCCCCCATATTACGGAACCTGCATTGGCTCCCTGTGGCTCAAAGGGTTGAATTTAAGACATTGTACACCGGGACATTCATGGTCAGGGTGCAGAATACCTTCAAGCTAAGTTCATGCGTTATTGCCCCACTCGTCATCAGCGCTCAGCCACCTCCGAACAACTGGTTGTTCAAAAGCACAACAGAGACCGGGTTGACGGCCGGGCCTTCTCTATTGATACAACAGTTCTGTGGAATAATCTTCTACTTATCATAAAGAAAACTCCTAATTATCTGGAGTTTAGAAGACGGTTCAAAACGTTCCTATTCTAATTATCATGAGGCGGTCCCCCTCTCATCCATCACCATTGGCCTTCGGGCGACCGTGCGCTTTACAAGAACTAATAACATAACATAACATTAACTATCCATGTCTGCTTCTCTTGTGTCTCAGCAGCCTCAGAAACCAGTTGTGTTGTCTATTTCCCTGTCATTATCCAGCGTCTCCATGGGATTCGGTGGTGCCTACTGTATCCGACAAGTGTCTTGTGATGTCCGATTGCAAAGGGTCTCTGGGCTGCTCCTGTATGTTTCCTCTCTAGCCTGAACACCTGGCCAGAGTCTCAAGACGGAATTGCAAACATTGTTGGCCAACACACTGTCTATGCAATTACTCCTTATTTAAATGTCCGCTATTTGTTCTTTATTCTGTGTGCCAAGATGCTACATGGTATCTTAATTTGTACGTCTAATAACTGCAATGTATTATATCAATCTGTCAAAGTTCTGTAAAGCTAGATAGCAAGAGAAAGACAGAGGGAGAGACTTTAATGAGGCCACCACGCCATAGCCAACAGAAATGAGATGCTTCTGATAATGGGGTGGAGTGAGATGTCATCAGCTTGCCCTACACAGAGAATCAATGGCATTGAATGTTGTTCATCACACCCATGATGCAGGGACGTCAACGCATCAAAATATCAGGGGTAGTGGAAGGGACATCACACACCTGATAGCATCACAAGAAGCTCCATCACTGTTCAGGAGAAAACTAAAATAACCATAAATCAATCAGACTTATACTATAAAAAAAAAAAACTAAATTTAAATGTTTTACTAAACATACATCAACAAGGGTGCTACCTTCATATGTCATTGGTGCCTTCAAAGATTTGTCTGCTGGACACACTCTCAGTAGAACCTTAGTAGGCCAGTGATGCTGTCTTCATATGCCAGTGCAGGGTATGAGAGGTAGAGCCCCTCTTGCCCAGATTCTACCAGCATATGCTAAAGATAATCCCAAATAACCAAGTACTGCCATTGTATGTCAGTTAAATTAGTCTATAGTACCCATATGTAAGGTTCTCGCCTGCCCCGGTGCTACCCCATATGCCAAGTGTAGCAGCACCACATTGCATGACCAAAGGTGCATGGTAATAAAGGTTTGGGAAGATGAGGATGAAGGTGCGCATTAATAAGCAACTGGGACGAGGTGGATGATGGTGCACAGTAATGAGGGGGACTTTGACGAGGAGGACGTTGATATGCAGTAATGAAACTAGGACAAGGAGGATGATGATGGATAGTAATGAGGGCCTGAGACAAGTAGGACAATGATGTGCTGTTTTAAGTCACTGGTAAGAGAAGAATGATGATGCAATGTACTAAGGAAGTAGGGCGAGGAGGACTATGATGCACTATATTAAAGGCCTGGGACCAGGAGAAGGATGATGCACTGTAATGAGCGACTTTGACAAGCATGATAATAATGCGTATTAAAGAAGGGACTTGGGCGATGAGGATGATGGTGCGCGGTAATGAAGTACTGGCAGAAGGAGGATGATGGTGCGCAGCAATGAGGGAATCGGAAGAGGAGGAAGATGATTTGCAGTATTGATGCACTGGGACGAGGAGGGTGATGGTGTGTGGTAATGAGGGACTTGGATGAGGAAGAGAATGATACACAGTAATGAAACTGAGAAAAGGAGGATGATGCATGTAATGAGGGACTGGGATGAGGAGGGTGATGATGCACAGTAATCTGAGATTGGGACAAAGAGGAGGATGATGCACTATAATGAGTGACTAGGACAAGGATGACAATGACGTGCATTAATGAGGGACTAGAACAAGGAGGATGATGGTACATACTAATGAGGGACTGGGATGAGGAGGTTGATGATGCATGGTACTGGGGGAGTGCGACGAGGATTATGATCTTTAGTAATGTAGCATTTGGACAAGGACGATGAGGGCGCACTTTAATGAGGGACTCGGATGAGGAGGAGGATGATACGCAGTAATGAGGGACAGGAACAAGGAGGATGATGATGCTCAGTAGTGCTGGACTTGGATGAGGCTTGTGGATCACTTGCTGCTAAATTGTCACCCTCCCCCACTGTTAGCTCCATACTCCCTTGTATCTCTGCTTCCTTCAACGTGTCAATTCCCCTACAATTTATAAAGTGCTGTGTTACTCCTGAAGCTATGTCCAGGTTTTGATTGATTGATTGATTGTTTATTTGTATAGCGCCTATACACAATGTATTTCAAAGCGCTTCAAGGAGGGAGGGAACATGGGAGAAAAACAAAACATTCTAAGCAAGTCCTTGAAACAGATAAGAATGTGAAGAAAAAAAAAACTATCAATCATAACAGATAGTACAAGTGCATGGAAACAATAAGGGAGAGGCAGGGGAGGAAAAAAAGGAGAACAATACTAGCAGTAGCATTACTATGCCTGACGACAATTGTTGCAGTGCAAGAGTGACTAGAGGAAGGGGAAGGGGAGAGGTTAGGGACAAACAAGTGACTATCTAAAATAGTACAGGAGGGGAGGAGCGATGAAAACAGGAAGGGAAAAAGGGGAGACAGGCAAGCTATTATCAATGGTCAAAGGGACAGGTGATACAAATAAGTGCTGAGGGAAAAAAAGAAGAGGGGGGCAGAAAGGCTGCAAAAACAGGCGGCTACGGCTTACTATGCCTAACGGCAATTGGGGTAGTGCCAGAATTTGATTGAGGAGGGAGGGGAGGAAGGGAAGGAAGAGGTGAAGGAGAAGGAGATGATCCTGAGGGACAAGGAGTGAGGGGTGAGACTGGAAAAAGTAGGGGGGCAGGGGAAGGTAGGTGGACACACTGTGGTGTCAGGGGATACCTATAAACATGGACACAATGGTAGTGGGGACAGGGGGGAGGATATGGACACTGACTGGGTAGGGTAGACATGAAAACAATGGAGGGGGCGGGTTGATGGGTGACATGGACACACTGGCAGAGGTAAGGGGGACCATGAAGAATGGCGGCGGTGTAAGGGGGCAAAAGACACAACTGGCGGAGTTAGGGGTACATGAGGACAATGCAGGGGGGCAAGGGGGCACAAGACACAACTGGTGGGGTTCAGGGTACATGAGGACAGAGGTGGGAGGTAAGGGGGACAACATTTCAGTCGAACAGGGAGCAAGAGGTGGGAGGGGGTACTATCAGTCAAGCAGGGGCAGGGAAGGTGGGTAGGTCACATTCAGACCCAAGGGGGCTAGGAGGGGGGAATAACGGTCCCACAGGGTGGAGGGCGGTGGATACATTCAGTCACAATGGGGGCAGGGAGGGGGGCCACTTAGACTCACGGGGGGCAGGGAGGAACTTTCAGACACACAGGGGTCAGGGAGGTGGGCAATTTAAGTTATTGGAGGGGGAAAGGGAGAACACACAGGGGGCAACAGAGGGGGGATGGTGGGGGACACAAGGATACCACACGGCTTTGGAGGGGGGTGGGAGAAAAAGAACACCGAACGGGGTATCATAGGGTGTGGGGGGGGCACAAGGAAACCAACACAGGTCATCAGAGGGTGGTGGGGGCAGAAGGACACCAGACGGGGCAGGGAGGGGGCGCAAGGAAAAAAATGCATGGGGCCTCTTAGGGGGAGGGGGACACAAGGACACCAGACTGGGCATCAGCAGGGGGGCACAGGGACACTGCACAGGGCATCAGAGGGGGAGGGGGGCAAGGGGCACAAGGAAAACCGCACAGAGTATCATGGGGGGAGGGGGACACACGGACACCAGACTGGGCATCAGAGGGGGGCAGGGGGACACAGGGACACTGCACAGGGCATCAGAGGGGGTGGGGGCCAGGGGCGCAATAACACCATTTCATTACTGATATGCAGTAATGAAACTGGATAGAGGAGGAGGAGGAGGAGGTGGAGGATGATGATGAATGGTAATGTGGCACTGAGACAAACAGGAGGATGATACACTAATGAGGAACTAGGACAAGGATGATGATTATGTGCAATAATGAGGGACTAGGAGGAGCAGGATGAGTGTAAATGGGACTTGGACGAGGAGAAAGATCATACTCAGCAATGACGGTCTGGAATGAGGAGGATGGTGCACCCTAATGAAGGATGTGGACAAGCGGGATGATGATACACAGTAATTAAACTTGGACAAGCAGGATGATGGTATGCAGTAACGGAACCTGGACAAGGTGAGTGACAATGAATGGTATGGGATGGGACAAGGAAGATGATGTTGCATGATAATGAAGGACTGAGATGAGAAGGGTAATAGTAATAGTGATATGATATGATGTGGCATTTATAACGCACCTGTACACAAGGAATGGGGTTAGCAGCTGTCTTCGTGACAGAATTGAGTCCCCCGTAGTCCACCCAAAATCGAACTTCAGTCTTCCCACTACTGGTCTTTTTAGGGACCAGTACCACTGGGCTAGCCCAGGGCCTGTGGGATGGCTCTATCACTCCTAGGGACAACATCTTGGAAACATCCTCCTTGATGGTGTCCCTGACCTTATTGGACATCCAGTGAATCCTACTCTTTACCGGCTTACTGTCTCCAGTGTCCACATCATGGGTGCACCAATCTGCGTGACTCGGGAGTCCGCGAAAACAGAGTGGCAAACTGTCCCAGTAAACGGCGACAGTCTGTCAGTTGTTGTTCTGACAGGTCAGTTGCAAGGTTAACACCTTCAACTGACCCATCTGTGGCTTCAGTGTGCAGGAGGTCTGGGAGGAGATCAGTCTCCTCCTCAGTCTCTCTGTCAGTCACTAATGCCATGACCAAGTCAGCCCGGCTATACTGGGGTTTTAGCTGGTTGACGTGAAAGACCCTGCACAGCTGTTTAGGTCCTTTGCCATCAATGAAATTATTCACGTCACTGACCTTTACAGCACACAGTACGGCCCAGTCCACTTGTCCTGAAGGGCACTGAGTTTGACAGGTTCCATAATACACACCCACTGGCCTGGAGAATAGACTGTCACTGTGGCCTTTTGGTCCTAGCAGTGCTTCATCAGCTGCTGACTGGCCTTTAGATTCTTTGTTGACTGTTCCATGTACTTTGCCATTCTAGACCGGAAGCTGAGTACATAGTCCACCACATCTCATGATAGGGATCAGGGTTTGCTTTCCCATACCTCCTTCACTACACTGAGGGGACCTCGTACAGGGTGTCTAAAGAGAAGCTCAAAGGGCCTAAATCCTACTCTGTTCTGTGGCACCTCCCTGTAGGCGAACAGAAGGCATGGCAGGAGAATATCCAATTTTCTCCTCAGGTTCTCTTCCAAGCCACCTATCATGCCTTTCAGGGTCTTGTTGAACCGCTCAACAAGCCCATTGGTTTGTAGATGGAAGGAGGTAGAGAACCGGTAGGTGACTCCACACTCTCCCTACATAGACTTCATAGATGCTGATTTGAAGTTTGATCCCCTGTCAGAAACAACTTCCTTGGGGATTCCAACATGGAAGAATATCCCAATCAGAGCCTTGGCAACCACGGGGGCTTTGATGCTTCTCAGAGGGACAGCCTCAGGGTATCTCGTGGCATGGTCCACCGCTGCCAAGATATCTCTTTTCCCTGAGCTGGTTTGAGGATCTAAAGGACTCACAATATCCATGCCTATTCTCTCGAAAGGCCACCCAATCACGGGTAGTGGAATTAAGGAGGCCTTTGTGGCACCACCTGACTGGCCAGAAGCTTAACAAGTCGGTCAGGACCGGACACATTCCTTAACTTTTACGCCGAACTGCGGCCAGTAAAAGTGCACAGACAACCGGTCTGATGTTTTAGTCACTCCCAAGTGCCCTGCTAAACTAATTTAGTGAACCAAATCCAAAACAAACTTTCTCTGGCATTGGGGAACCACCGACCTTCTGGTTTCCTCTCCTCAGAATCCTTTGGCTCACTGTATATGAGTCCATCCTGCCAGTACACTCTGAACAGCCCAGGGGCTGTCATGATTCCTGCCCCTCATGTCCCCAGCCCTCCAAGATGTCAGGCTGGAGCCATGCCACAATCACCTACATGGCCCTCAAGGGCCTCTCCATCCCTCCAAAGACCCACTTGGAGTCAGACTTGGCGCTTGTGACACCAGACTCACTCACTCCCATAGGATAACATTGGGGATTGAACTTGTAGTGCATTAATGGGGACAAGATGGATGCCCCCACATATTTCGGTTCCCAGAACTGCATGTGCAGTCTAGTCTTTTGGGTTTGGTTCAGCCCAGAGACACCTGGGATACCCAGAGACTATTTAAGCCACGCCCAGGCTGAGAACATGCTTTGTGTTTTCTGCACCTGCAGAGTTACACTCACCGTGTTCAGATCGGTCTCCAGTAGGCCTGCATCTTTCCTCTGTGCTCAGCTCCTGCAAGAACAAGAACACTGTTAGAAACGGCCTTACCTTGCGGCGCTTCTGCCCATCATTCATCGCTCCTTCTGTTCTGTCGGCATCTTCGGCGGTGTCATTCCCATCCCGGCACACCGCTTCCTAAGGAAAAGGGAAAAGAACAGAAAAAAGGCATTAGTAAGCATTCATTTTATTTATTTTATTTTATTTATTCGCATTTGTATAGCGCACTTGCAGCCCATGGACATCGAGGCGCTGTTACAAGTAAGTGTTGGATTCTTAATTCAGCAGATATGCATGAGACCAGAGGTCTTATGGATACAAAATTGCAGGCATAGTTGCAGGTGAGGCATGATATTCATAGTACAGTAACAGAATGCATTCAGGTACGTTTCATACAAAGAGCTTAGTTTTAACAGCTTTGCGGAAGGCTTGGTGGGATTCAATCATTCTAATGTGAGGTGGCAGTGCGTTCCAGTGGGTGGCGGCCCGAGTGGGAAAGCTGGTACCACCAGTGCGCACCTTGCGTGATTTGGGCGTGACAATCGCGTTGGAATAGCACATTCTTAATGGTCTGGTGGCAGAGTGCTTGGTGATTCTTTGGGTCAAGTAGGGTGGAGCAAGTTCATGGAGGCATTTGTGGGTGAGGGCGAGTGTTTTGAAAACAATCCTCTCTTTCACCGGAAGCCAGTGTGCCTGTCTTCTGACTTCTGAGATGTGGTCTTTTCTCGCGGTGCCTGTGGCCGCCCTAAGTGCATTATTTTGAACTAGCTGAAGTTTGGTCAGGTTCTTATTGGAGGTCCCAACGAGTAGGGCATTACAGTAGTCCAGCCTGGATCCAATTATTGCCCTAGCAATGGTGAGGCAATTCTGGCGTGACAGGAAAGGTCTGGCAGCGTTGAGGACTTTCGAGTAATAGGCTGAGGAGGAGGCAATGGCATTGACCTGTCTATCCATTGACAGGTCGGAGTCTAGGTAGACTCCGAGTGTCTTCACATGTTTGGAGACCTTGATGGGAATGTTGTCAATAGTGAAGGAAGTGTACTGTTCACCGAGGTTCCCCAGCGTGGAAGGTGCTCCTATGGGGAGGAGTTCGTTTTTTTCACTATTAAGGCATAGCCAGTTATCTGCCATCCATGATTGGATAGTGGAGTATATGGTGGTAAGAGTTTTGGTATCCGCCAGGTAATCGCCTGTGAGTGGGATGAGGACCTGGGTGTCATCCGCATAGTTTGTATTCAGCAAATCTTCGCTTATTTTTTAAAGACTGTATGAGTTTCAAACGCTTACCTGAATCCTAGCCGCTCTGGGGGAACTCTGTCTCCGGAACTTCTTATCCATCTGCAAGAGGGAAAAGACACTCCAGGTTAGCATGGAAACATTTAGAGGCACCGCAGGTTCCTGTGCTGCACCAGGAAATTCTGAAGTCACAGGGTCCCCTGCTACCAAAGTAGGATCCTCCGTGGCTGCAAACCCCTCTCCCGCAGGAGTAGGCAACTCAGTAGTGGTGGAACCGGCCTAGGGGCTACCGGCCACACCGGTCCTTCCAACATGCCCTCTGGAAGCACTCCAGGCCCTAAGGCTCTGAGAGCGTTCAATCTGGCGATCAGTTTGGCCCTCAATCGTGTAGCCACTGTGACTATTTCAGTATCAGGAAGATCATTACCCAAGAGACATGTGATGGGGATGGAGTCTTTCGCCGCTACACAGCGCAGGGTTGTTTCACCTCACCAGCTGCACTCTACTATCGCCAAGGAGCAGTTACTCTTACCATCCAATCCACTTACGCACAAATCAGGCCCATCAGTATACTGGCCTGGCTGTACCCACTGCCAGGTGACAGTGGTGATGCTAGACGTGGTGTCTCGGACCGCAGGAGTTTTGTGTCCATTGATGTAAATGAAAACCATCCTCTTCTCATAAGGTCCCTTGCATGAATACTATACATAGAACCCACTGCATAAGCTGTAAAGACCAATTGCATAATCTGTAATGATAACTATGGGCCTCATTACGACCCAGGCGCTAATGGGTTAACGGCGCCGTAAAAGGCTGCGTCGCCGTTAACCTATTAGCATCTAATTACGAGGTCACATTGCGGGACCCGACCTTAACGGCTGGTGTAGACCAGCCGTTAAAGTAGGGTGCCGCAAAGGGACCTCAGTGCAATTTGCGGCACCGTACTTAGCGCCTTCCCCATTCCAATTGAACCCTATGGGGCAAAAATGGGAATGGGGAAGGGCCATGGAGGAAGGGGGAATTACCGCCCCGCCAACCTTGTAATGGGGTGGTAATTCCCCCTTTCTCCATGGCGGAGTCGGTAACTTTCCGGCATGGACCATGGTCTTCCGCCAGGGTCGTAATGAGGCCCTATGTCTGTATCAATTTATAATGTGCCAACGACTGCTACCACGCCTGTACCTCTGTAACTAAGCTCTTGCAAGTAACAGCGCCTCAATGCCCTTGAGCTGTTTGCGCGCTATATAAATATAAATAAATAAAATAAATAAATAAATGTACACATGCTCTAGATAGAGTTGAGTATTATTGGGAACTGGTTTCTCTTCTGGAGATCCGATACTATTGCCACTGAGTGTAAGAAATCCACATCTGGCCACTCCCTGGCCTAGTGGGAAATCCTTCTCTGAGAGGCCCACACTAATGATGGCCTATTCCACGAGTCCAACATTCACTATGGCTTGCTTGGGTAAGCCCTTGCAAGCAGGATCCTCTTTCCTATGGCCCATCTCCTTACACACAAAACAACCTTTGGGTGATGAGAACACAGGTGTCCCAGTGTTAGGGGTGTCTGCACTCTTCTTTTCTGTGTCCATGGCTGAATTAGAGTTTGGGGGGTTCTCTTTGTTCTTTTGGGGACCTGACTTTGAAGAGGATTGGGTTGATCTTTGTCTGCCCAGTTCTCTTCTGGGTTGGGTGTGCTCACCTGAGCCTTTTTCTGGACTTCAGTACTCACAAACCTGTCGGCAGCCTTCACAAGCTCCCTAGGGTCTGCAATAGTCTTGTCCAGAAGATGCTGGTGTGGTGTAGGTCAACCTCACAATCTTTCAACACATGCTCACATGCAATCAAATTGTACATCCCTTTAAATGTGTCCACTTTGTTATCTGTCACCCATCTGCTCAGATATTTCAGCGACAAGTGTGTGAATGCTTCAAATGTCTGCCCACTTTTCTTTCTGAGCTCTCTGAAGCTCTTTGGATACTGATCTGAGGGTTTACAGAACTTACTGAGTAGGGCTGCCTTCATGCTCTCATAAAATGCCTTTCCTCAGGAATTAACTGAAGAATTGCTTCAGTCCCTGGTGTTGGGCTGCACCCCACAGTACCTCACCCACCTCCTGTAGCTGGAATGCCAGTCTGAAATATCCTTCACCACCTCATAATCCTGTACTAAGTCTTTGGGGATATGCCATCAGGGCTTATCCCGGGCACCCTGGTTTGAGCCACTACGCTGTTCTCGCTAGAGGCGGACCTGTTGGCTTCTTTCTGCTCTTCAAGCGCCAGCTTGTGCACCTCTATCGTGACCTTGTCTCGCTGTTTCTGTTTCTCTAGCGCTAGTCTCCTCTCCTCGAGCAGGCGCTTTCTAGCCGCTACCTCATTTACATCCGGAACAATTACTGAGCCACTGAGAGACTGTGCTGATGTATGGGACCTGTGGGATTCCGCACTAGCACCTGTCCTCACTGACACTCTCGAGGGTTGAGAAACCACACTTAGCTCCCCCCGGTGGGATGATTGGCGAGAGACACTGGTCATGCACTCGTCCTCATCAATTACCCTCTCCGGAAGGTCTTGTCCGTTCGGGTACACGGGCCTAGCCCGTGCCCTGGGGTCTTCTCCGCAACCGTCCTTGCTTCTACCCAAGCTAGGAGGCTGGTCAGCAACTCAGTTTTATTAACCTTAGTGCGGTGGCAAAGGCCCCTCTCTTGACATAAAAAGTGCAGGACATCTTTGGTCAGGCCTTTTATAGTCTCCAGGTCAAGCTCCATGACTATTGCTACTACCTAGCAATGACTAAACGTTGCCTGCAACAGCACTTTTATCATTGGGTGACTAAGATGTGCGCAAGGCTCCAACTGATCCGACCATTTTCCACCAATGTGACAAATCAACTTCTGGGGCACCAGTGGTCCAGGGATGAATATCGGTTTCTAAACCATCAATCAACCCCACACCTCTAGTACACCAGAAGAGATCGGAACAGATTGGAATACAAGTGAATTATAAGACCTCCTTTTCCAATTTCTGGTAATGTGGATGGAACAGCAGGTTTACCTCCGCAAGGTGGTGGATCATTGGTTAGTTGTAACACAGCGAAAATATAAATATCACCTAATGATAAAGGGGACTGTCCAGTCAAGGTTGTATAAAAATATCTACTTTATTATTACTACAACCTACAGTTTTAGCACACTACAAAATACAACCCACCCAGTAAAGGAACACAGAGGAAAGACAGTTTCACGAAGGAAAGGGAAGCACTCTGGATACTGACAGGAGGGTAGTTGGTAAAGAAATCAGTCTTACTGTTCAAGGTTATTTGGTTTCAGCACCAAGAAGCAAAGGGTCATAACTGTCTCTATTGGCCATCAGAGAAGAACCAGGGGGGCAGAACCACAATGTACCTGGTGCTGAAGAAGTTCTTGGTGCTGGACAGCGTTGAGGCGGTTGCAGGGCGCTTCGCAGCCCATGAGACAGAGCTAGTGGCGGGGGAGACAGCTGCAGGTACCAGGCGGCAGGCAGTTCGGCAACCGAGCTGGATGGACATTTGCAGGCTGTCCGGGGTGGCGGCTTGGGGCCAAGAATCGTTGTCTCTGTGCTGGTTGGCGGATCTGGAATGCTGTTCGAGGCGTCTCGGATGGCTCTGGTGACTGCGGTGATGGGGGAGATGTTCCATGGGAGATCTTTAGGGGAGGGACCTCGCTTCCCTCTTGGAACTCCTGGCCTTCCTTCACTGGCGGAAGATGTAAGGTAGACTGTACCTTCAGCTCAGGTCCAAATGAGCCCTTCTTCTTACTCCTTTTGAAGTCTTCAGATGATCTGCTAAGTGAGGGTTCAGCCCTCTTTTAAAGCTAAATGGGCCCCAGTGATTGGTGCAGGCTAAGCCCACCTTAATGAACCAATCCTGGGTCCCGATCAACAATCTTCTGTTATGTATGAGGTCAGGACCAGAGTGCTCTGCAACAGGACAGACAAGGGGGTGACAACATATACCTAAGATCCCCCCAACTCCCTGTCTGTTGTAGATCAAAGTGTCTCTTTGGTAAACTGAGCGCTCTGTGACTTGATTCAAGTGCAGGGTTTCCTTGAAGTTTGTACTGAGAGCAGACTCCCTGTCTTCCCCAAACCACATACTTCTCCCCCCTGAAAGGGGTCTGCTCTGCAGGGACACCTGCGGTAACTGCTGGACCCAGACAGGCCATTCACTGCCTTTAATACAGAGAGGTGGGAACTAGCTTCAAGTTGACACATTGCATACCAAAAAGGTGTTAGTCCCGCCTTGCTGTTGTCTCTTTGGTAACCATGTCCACTCAGCAGGCTTGCTTCAATTATCTCGTTAGTATGCACTGCCACCAGCCAGAGGACAACAGGAGCGCAGATCCATGGAGCCTTTGATATTTGAATTAGGCTGCCCGTGCTTGGGAAAGGTGTGCCTTCCCCCTCCTTGAGATACTTTGATGTACCCAGAGCTGTCACATTCCAGCTGAATATGGTGGGGGAAGACGGCACCTGTAGGCTGTGTATTTCCGGAGTACATGTGACTATGAATTTTGTGCGGGAAACAGCTGAAATGTGCGTGGAATGGCCTCACACATTTCTCAGAAGTTGGTCTTCCATCATTCATTTTCATTATTAAACATTTTAAAAAAGCCCAGGAGAGCGCACTCTCCCCGTGCGGATGGTCGAATTCCTCACAGGCCTAAAGAGGCAAAGGGGTACTGAAGAGTCAGGAGGTAGAGGATAGAGCAGGTCAGTAAAGTTACACCTGCTGACTACTTTCTAGGACCCTGCCCAGGAATATGTACTTTTTGAGATATAGAAATTTGGAAGGGCCCTGGAAAGACGTTTGGTCAGGTGGATTCCCAAATCTTAATATGGATTATATTTTCATTTTGGTTTGGAATGCTTTTTGTTTGCATCATTATCACCCTCCCACTGGACTATTTTGCTATTGATTGCCTCACTAGGATCAGATGCCACTGTTTTCATATTTATCCATCCATATTCTGTTCACACTCTTAATATCCATGATAAATTTGCTTTTCCCACGTCGTCTGCGTGCTGATCCTTCGATCTTGGCACCTTTGCTGGCAAGGGTCATCCAAATGTCGTCTGCTATTCATCTCTTGACCTAATGATATTTTACATTCGGAGTAGCCAGATACATTACTGAGATGGGTCATCTGTCTCTGTTACGTGAGAGCTTATGAGAGATTGCTACGATTCCGGGTGAGAAGTGGTTGACAGAGCTAGGTCAGTCATGTGGTCGCTTAGGAAGTCTGAGAGTGTTGTGCCCTCCGAGATTCTTCTAGTCGGTTCTTCAGTAAATAATGTTGGTGGTCATTCTTTGCAATTTTGGATTATTTATTTTGGAAGATATCCGTATTTGCGGCTTATTTAAAGCCCCTATTCCCTGTAGTTACTGGGCGTGATGGTTGCTCTTGGGACCTGAGACAGCTCCCAACCATAATCATTTAGGCTACTGTCCGGCCAATCCCTGAAGCACGCTTGCAGGTCAGGATACCATGGCTATATGCTCCCGAAGGCTAAATCAAACAGTGTAAAGGGCGAAGGCCGCTGTCTGCGTGTTTGCCATCTCGATGGAGGAACGTTCTCATTTAATCATAAACGGCCTGTGGGATTAATAGGGCACCCATGTAGTGTTTTGCATTTCAAACAAAAGCCAAGGGAGACCTGCAGAACATATTCCTGAGATCTTTTCAACTAGGAGAATTGAACGGTGCCCAGGCTGGTGGGAGCCAAGCGTGCAGAGTGGCATTTCCTGTGGGTACGTGCTTCAGTGCGCTGCTTTTGCGCTTCTCCTAATTCCACATCGTCCGTTCTTTGCAGTCTGTGTCCCTTCTTCTTTCATGACGCTATAGTTTGTTGCTGCACTAGCAATGATCCCCCACACCCCATGTCTATGAGGTATGCATAAATAATACACAATAAAGAACACGAGTGGACAGTGAACACAATCAAATGATGTAGACTAGAGGAGGACAAACCTATTGCAGGGACAGTCATCCCATGACTTTACTTCGAGTGTCTGCATGTTATGCATTTCATGTATGCCCGAGTGTCATAATGTGTCCATTGCAATGTGCAAATGTTCTTTGAGTACATTGTGTATCCTTCGTTTCAGGTGGGGCCTCATTACACGGAAGGCGGTAAGGGTTAACGGTCACCGGTAATGGTACGGAAGGCGGTAAGGGTTAACGGTCACCGGTAATGGTACCGGTGACCGTTAACCCTTACCACCTTACTACGAGGTCCCTTTGCGGGTAGGTACTTTAACGTCTGCTGTTTAGCAGGCGTTAAAAACCAACCCGCAAAGGGACCAGGGTGCTAATTACGGTACTGCAATTTGCAGCACCGTAATTAGCGCCTTCCCCATTCCCATAGAGCCCTATAGGGCAAAAATGGGAATGGGGAATTACCGCCCCGCCAACCTTGGAATAGGGCGGTAATTCCCCTTTCCACCAAGGCGGTGCCGGTATTTTACCGGCATGGACCAAGGTGCTAATAGCACCTTGGTCCTCCGCCTACCGTGTAATGAGGCCCTAAGTCTTTTTTTCTTTTGTACCCTATTCTATCATTGTGCAGGTTTTGGCTTATTTTTAGGGTCTGTCATGGGGCATGGGGGGTTAACTCTACCCTCTGACACCAATAATTTTGAACGTAGGTGGTTTTAGTGTGAGGTTCAAAGGATAGAGTAGGGAGCAGGAAAAACGGGTATCCACACAAACCGAATGGCCTAGAAGATGCTAGAGGTTAGTACGGTCAAGATAGCAATATGAACTAAAATACATCTTGCTTCCACTGGATGGTTGCCCCCTACAAGTGTTTTGAATAAATACTTGGTTGGCCAGTCCCAGATAGTAAGTTCAGAAATAGTATGAATGCTAACATGGTTATGGTAAACACAAGGGCCCTCATTAAGACCCTGGCGTTAAGGGGTTAATGGTGCCATAAAAGGTGTCGGCGCCATTAAACCCTTAACGCCTTACTACGAGGTCCCTTTGCAGGACCCAACCTTAACGGCTGGTCTAGACCAGCCGTTAAAGTAGAGGCCCGCAAAGGGACTCTCGATGTAAGTACGGTACCGCAATTTGCGGTACCGTACTTACCGCCTTCCCCATTCCCATTATGCCCTATGGGGCAAAAATGGGAATGGGGAAGGGCCATGGTGGCATGGGGAATTACCGCCCCGCCAACCTTGAAATGGGGTGGTAATTCCCCATTCCGCCATGGCGGACTCCGGCATCGACCATGGTGCTAATAGCACCATGGTTTTCCACCGGAGTCCTAATGAGGGCCAAGGTATAGTAAATATTATACTGGAAACCTCTTAATTTACTAAATTCCATGTTTGCTTTGCTGAGTATATGTTGTGCATTCCTACAGACATTAATTTAGCCTAACTATGCAAATTGTCATAGGGCCTCATTACACGGAAGGCGGTGAGCCATGGCGCTATAAGCGCCATGGCTCATGCCGGTAAAATACCGGCACCGCCTTGGCGGAAAGGGGATTTACCGCCCCATTCCAAGGTTGGAGGGGCGGTAAATCCCCCTTCCGCCATTGCCCTTCCCCATTCCCATTTCTGCCCCATAGGGCTCTATGGGAATGGGGAAGGCGCTAATTACGGCACCGCAATTTTGCGGTGCCGTAATTAGCTCCGAGGTCCCTTAGCGGGTTGGTTTTTAACACCTGCAAAAAGCAGGCGTTAAAGCACCAACCCGCTAAGGGACCTCGTAGTAAGGCGGTAATGGTTAACGGCCACCGTTACCATTAACGGTGGCCGTTAACCATTACCGCCTTCCGTGTAATGAGGCCCATAGTTATATTGGCCAATTGTGTCTAGTGTAGAATCTACCACCATAACTCTAGTAAAGGTATTGTCAGGCGATGAAGAGGAGACAAGGGATAGAAATAACAACAAGGAACAGAGAGCAGAAGTTAACGCCAAGTATGATTGGAGCAGATACTAAGATCATTAGTGATGTTAGCTAAAATGTTGATAAATGGGTACAGTGTATTTGGGCAATTGGTCTAGTCATTTTTCACAATTTAGAAATGTCCTTCTTAGTGTAGGGACATTATGAAGTCTCGATTCGTTTGGCGTGATCAACCGGTGTATCTTGTAGGGAGGCAGGCGTCTTCCGGGGTGTATCTTGTAGGGAGGCAGGCGTCTTCCGTCTGCCATTTTTTCAGGAGTTCAGTCAGGATAGGTATGAAGCCAAGTAACTCACATGGTGGTTTTCTGACTTCGGCAATCAATTTTGTTAATGATTTTCGGTGGCCAGCATTGTATAGAAATTCTTGCACAGGACGCCAGTTTAGGCTGAATCGTGTAACCGTGCAAGGGCATTAATTAGTTTCTTAGCTAGTTTGTGTGTGAGGCAATTTTCCACTGGGAGTAATCCATTTTAGGACTGCCACGAATAAGTATAAAGTAGTTATGCAAGTCTCCAGTCAGTCCATGAATGGTGTCCAGGACAGCTTCAGAACCCCTGAGCTAAAATGTATGATCTGAGACCATTATTCATGAAGGGCTAGACAACTGAATAGCAGTTCTGTTGTTTTTCGGGGATACATAGTGCCCTGCGACTTATAAGAATAGTTGTGTTTTTCTTCCCACCTTGAGGGTCTAGAGACTCTTTTATAGATATCTGACCATTCTTGTGTATGAGGTCAACATCTTGCTCCTCCCTCCAGTTCTGATTTTGCAACTATTCTGTAATATGCATTGCCGTGATTTCATGTTTAATGGTTTTGCAAAGTGCACTTGTCCCACATAGATTTATCCTGAGTGAAACATCGCAATCGGTAGCCGTTTCACTTTTATAAATGAGTGAGGGCAACTTTTTAAGTTCTTTTGTTGTTTAAAGAAAATTGTGGGAGCCTCTCTACACAGAATGAACATGGTTGAAATAACCTGTTCTATGGGAAGGTTCCCACCCAGGAAGGTCTACCGACACATTTTAGCTCGCTGTACCCTTCTCTAAGCGCAGTGAGCAAGGGGCCATGTCTGGAGTACTCCGGGTAACGTCGCATCACAAAATTATGCAGAATTGTCGGAGCCCCTCTACTGAGCACGAACATGCTCCAAATATCCTGTTCTATGAGAGTAGAAATGCCTAGCATTTCGGTGCTGGACTGCCCTGTGTGGGGGTAGACTGATATGCAAATGGCTATTTCTCCTCTGTGAAAGGTACAGTGAGCTAAAACGTACTTGTACACCACCCTAATTTGAATCATGTTCATTCTCAGTAGAGGGGCTCCCACAATTTTGCATTCTTTTTTGTTTGACAGTTTAGACATTTACCCAGGTCAAGAATGAACTTGGTTTCTAGTTCCGTAAAAGAAAATAGCTCATTGTTGATGCTGATATTTTTTACTTGAAAGATATCTTTGTTGTTCTATCTTTCCAGCTATTGCTTCCTCAATACATTTATCATTTCAGATTGGACCAAATTGATGCATTCAGATGTATTTCTCTTCTCAGATGCATTATTCTATTGACTAAATTATCTGTTTTTATTTAGGAAGTTGGGATTTGATGATTTTTACCTCGGAAGGATGAAGAGCTTAGCTTACCCTGCCCCATGTCAATGGCCGGTCTTTAAGTTTGACTTTCTCTCCAGGCCAGGATACTGTTCAAGACTGCATGTATCATCTATAAACTAATCATGAGTAGCACACCAGCGTACCTGGTGGCTAAACTACACATATCTGTTTGCACATGCTCCTCGCGCAGCAAATTGACCAACCAGCGTGAATCACGAGTCGTCTGCAAAGGGTGGACCCTCAAACAATCCTTCTCTTGTCACGCACCCAACCTCTGGAACTCAATCTCGGTGTCGACTCGGAATGCCCCCACATTTCTCCATTTTCACAAATCTCTCAAAACACGTCTTTTTTCAACAACACCTGACCAAGGACTAATTCCAATAGATGCAGAGACCCCAACTCACTGTAAGGCGCTGCTGTGAAAGGATGCCAGCCCAAACGCTGGCTACCTACACTCGGCTCGGTATAGCTCTCTGATGCTCTCAAGCAAGGTCTGCGCTTTAAACAATAAAACAAAATAGTATTTCACTGGTGGGTAACCGCCTGGACAGAAATCATAAATATATTGTCTACTTTCATTGATGGACAACAGTCTAAAGTGAAGGAGCTAAATAAGAAATCTTCAAAGGTGACACAAGTTACTATTGCTTGCACTGTATTTAGAAGGACAAATGTGTTAATTTATGAAAGTCGTAATGCTTGAGGATAGACTTTAAAATTGAGAAAAATGTGCTACTCCCAAAAAAGAAATTCCCTATAGAAATTTGGAAAATGATGTTTATTTCTTCATGGAATGTATTGTCAAATGAAATTCAAATCATGGGGCCTCATTCCGAGTATGGCGGTAAGGGATAGCGGCCACCGGTAACGAGACCGGTGGCGGTATTCCCTTAACGCCATACTCCGAGTTCCCTCTGCGCCCTCGCCTTTAACACCTGCTTTGAGCAGGCGTTAAAGTCGAGGGCGCAAAGGGGCCTCCAAGCCAATAACGGTGACCGTAATGAACGGTCACCGTTATTTGCATCTTCCCCATTCCCATTGAGCCCTATGGGGGCTCATTTGGGAATGGGGAAGAGCCTTGGTGAATGGGGAATTACCGCCCCGCCAACCTTGGAATGGGGCGGTGATTCCGCCATCCACCAAGGCGCTGCCGGTCCGGGTACGGCGTCAACCAAGGCGTTAATAGCGCCATTGGTTAGCGCCGTACTCGGAATGAGGCCCATGGAGTGCAATCCTGCCCAACAAACAAAGAATCCAGGAACAAGTTTCAAATGTTTTCCTTCAGCTTGTAGATTGTTGCGGTTTGTACTTTTATTACTGGAGTGCATACATTTGATCCCAAGGTATTTGATAGAATCCGCAGTGTAGCACCGAATCATGTCTGGTAAGTCGTTTTTTAGCAATACCACAGTAAATGGTCTTAGTTCAGTTTACTCCTTGGTCAATGTGCAACCCAACCTGATGTGCAAACCTCTTAAAGCAGTTCATACGTTCTCCAGTGGAAGTCATGTTATATCATTTGCATACGCAGCAAAGTAAAAATGGATAATTTGTTCATCCTGATTCTTTGGATCTCATTGTTATTTCTTCTTATTTCTAGAAGCGATTCAAGTTCTGATATAATATGATATGGCATTTATAACGTGCCTATACACAAGTGTTTCAAGGCGCGACGAGGCAAGGGAGGGGAAACAGAGGGAGGACAGAGACAGTGATCGTACTAGGCCAGGTGACCTTGAGATCGCACAAGTTCAGCGGAGGGGGGGGGGGAAGTGTAGGGGGAAAAGTGCAGGGGGGAAGGGACAGTGCACTACATAGGTTAACAGCAAGATAAATAAGGACAATAAATGAAAGTAGGGCCAGCAGGTGGAAAGTGCAAGGGTTAGTGCAGACATCAGCTGTCAAGTGCTAGTAGGGCTGTGGTGATATAGAACAGGCCCTGAGTGCAAGGGTTGCCAAGGGGGCAGTGCAGGTGTGCAACAGGCGGGAAGGGGACCTGGGCCAGAGATCAGAGGGTAGCCAGGTTACCAGTGCAGTTTCAGATTCAGCCAGGGGATCAGCAGGGGAGAGAATGCAGAAGCAAAGAGGAAGGTCTTGAGATGCTTCCGGAACCGGAGACGGTTCTCCTCAAGTTTCAAAGAGGCAGGGAGGCTGTTCCAGAGAGAGGGCCCAGCAGAGGAAACAGATCTACCACCAACTTGCTGTTTGGAGAAGCGACTGAACCTGAGGGGGGTGAAGGAGGCGGATGAGCGAAGAGCTCGAGAGGGAAGATATTTAGGAAGAGAGAGTTGAAGGTAATGAGGTCCCCTTGTGGACAATGCAGAGGGTTTTTAACTTAATCCTCGCAGCCACTGGGAGCCAGTGCAGAGATTTCAGTCCTGGAGAGATACAATCCCTGGGCTTGAGGCCAAGGACAAGTCTTGCAGTCCTGTTTTGGATGAGTTGCAGAGGGCGGAGAGTAGAGGCAGGCAGATTTAGAAAGAGGCTGTTGCAGTAGTCCAGCCTAAAGAGAACCAGAGCTCTGGAGAAAGTGAACCTCTCGGGGAAGGAGAGGAAAGGGAGAATACCTCTGAGGAGGTGCAACTGGAAGTGTGACTTCTTAGAGACGTCAGAGATGTGAGGAGAGAAGGAGAGTATGGAGTCAAAGATGACCCCCAAGGTTTTTAGCCTCACACGTGGGAGCAGGAAGAGGGCCAAGAGAGGCCGGCCAGAGAGTAACAGGAAAAGAGGGAGCAGGTGTGCCAATGAGGAGAATCTCGGTCTTTCTGGCATTAAGGCAGAGATCATTGGTGGTGCACCACTCCTGGATAGCGGACCGACAGTCTGAGATGAGAGAAAGAGAAGAGGTGGAGGAAGGAAGCCTGAAAATTAGCTGAGTGTCATCCAAATAGCACTGAAAGTTAGGGCAGAGAGCGGCAATGCAGTGGGCAAGAAGTACCAGGTATTGGTTGAACGGCCTGGGAGAGAGGTTAGACCCCTGGGGAACACCACAGGTAGAGATAGAGATAGAGGAGAGGAAGGACCCAAGTTGGACCTGAGAGGGTCGATCGGAGAGGAAGGAGGTCAGCCAAGCCAGGGCCTGATCGGTATCACAGAGACGGTTGAGCAGGATGGCATGGTTGACCGTCTCAAAGGCAGAAGAGAGATCAAGTAAGATGAAGACACAGGGGGTGTTGTAATCGAGGTTGGAGAGCAGGTCTTCATGGATGTTCAGGAGAGCAGTTTCCATGCTTCTGGCAGCTCTGAAGCCAGACTGATGGTCATGGAGACAACCAACAGATTTAGTGTGGAGGTTAAGCTGGGAGATGGCCAGCTTTTAAAGGAGTTTGCCAAGGAAAGGAGTGATGGAGATTGGGCGATAGTTGGCTGGGCAGGAAGGGCCGGCAGAGGGTTTTTTAGGACTAGGGTGCAGAAGGGAGTGCTTCAGGGGGAGGGGAAAACTCCAGTGGTGAAGGAGTGGTTGCAGAAATCAGCCAGAGCAGGAGCCAGGGTGTCAATATGGCCCTTGATGGTTTTGGAGGAATAGGGGTGAACCTGTGTTGACGGGACTTTCATAGATAGGACTTGTCTAGAAACCTCGTCTGAAGAGAACAGGGGAAAGGCAGAGAAGGTGGGAGGAGAGATGGCCGCAGAAGGGCCAGAGGAAGAGCACGGAGTAGAGGGAGGAGGGGGAGAGGAAGAGAGAGAACAGGATGTCCTGAGTTTTAGAGATGAAATGAGAAGCCAGGGCTGTGCAGAGGGCCTGGGAGGGGACAGGAGAGGTAGAGACTGCAGCAGGATTGGCCTGGTCCTTGCAGATTTTAAAGAGTTCAGCTCAGGTGTTAGTTGCTGTAGAGACAAGGGCTTGGATGTGGGCTCTCTTCTTGGTGCTGACAGAGAGCCGGTATTGTCTTTGGAGCAGGCGGTAGGCCAGTTTGTCAGAGGATGTACCAGAAGCACACCATTTCCTCTCAGCCACCCTGCACTTGCGTTTGAGGGTGACGCAGTCTGAGTCGTACCAGGAGTTGCACTTGGCTTTGGGCTTCAAGCGGATCCTCATGACAGGGGCAAGAACATTGAGAGTATCAGCTATAGCAGAGTGGAGCATGGAAAGGGCTGTGTCAGGGTGTGAGTCAGCCAAAGGGTGAGGAGGGAGTGAGAAAGTGGCGGCGAAAGCCTCAACTGACACACTCTTCATGGGTCGGATAACCGAGAAGGTGGGTTGTAGTGCTGGAGTTGGCTTGGCCTGAGGGTTAGAGAGGGTGAACTGTGAGGAAAGGAGAAAGTGATCACTCCAGGAGAGCGGAGTGGTGAGAGGGATAGAAAGAGGAAGGTCTGAAGAGATCAGAACATCCAGAGTGTGCCCTGCAGAGTGTGTCGGGCCGGAGGGGAGATTAGGGAGTGAGAAAGAGTTGCAGAGGTCACGAAAGAGTCCAGAGGAAGGACAGGAAGCATCCAGGTGGATGTTAAAGTCTCCAAGACGGAGGCGTTGAGTGGTCGGACCAGGAGGGAAGAGGAGAGGTCCGCCCACTCAGAGAGGAGGGAGGAGATCTGACAAGGTGGCCAATAGATGGTAGCCACAGTGAGGGAGTGGCAAGGAGAGGGAGAGAGCCTGCAGACGAGGCATTTGAAAGAGGAGTAGACTTGCGTAGGAATGACAGAGGCAGGAATCCACTCAGGGAAGATCAGGGCTACACCGCCTCTGGAACAGATGGCTCTGGGAGCAGAGAAGATCCTGTAGCCATCAGGGAGGAGAGTGTCAAAGCTTGTGACAGAGCTGGCTGCGAACCATGTCTCGGTGAGACCGAGGACATCGAGGTCAAGTTCCTCCAGAAGGCGGCAGATGTCAGAGGAGTGTTTGACAGCTGAGCAAGAGTTTAGAGTGGCAATGTGGAGAAGGTTGCCATCCTTGAAAGACTTCTGGGGATCAGAGGTACACCCTGCGGATGTGTAGAAGAAGCCCAAAGGGGGTCAGAAGAGGAAGGCGGAGAGGGCAAGGTAGCCAAGGATGAGACAGCAGGAGGAGGCAAGGAAGCCATGGGCGGGGTGAGGGGACAGCAGGAGAAGAAAGGAAATTGAGGAGGCACGGGAAGCGTCTATCAAAGAGGAGGAGGTAGGCTTGAGGGCCTTGGACCAAGATGGTACCATTCAAGTAAACTTTAATGATGACCTTAGTGGAGTGGAAAGAAGCCAGGAGGACCTCCCATTGGGTGCCACCATTAATGGGAGAAGAAGAGAAAGGAGAGAGCACAGAGACCATATGTAGAGTCCATAAATCTGGAGAGGGAACGACAAAGAGGATGTCAGTGAAGTTTTGCCTGGTGGAGGCACTGGTATAGGTGTCAGTGATAGAAAGGCTTGGGTTGGAGACCAGGATGTCCTTGAGAGCAGGATAGTCAATAGAGAAGCAGTTAGAAAAGATAGGAGATGTAGAGAGCACCATAGAGTAGGTAGGGAGAGGAGAGAAGAGGAAGAGTCGGGAGGGGAGAACACTAGGGAAGGATACAGGGCAGGGTGCAAGCAGACAAGACAAGTTGACAGTTGGAGAAGATGACCGCCACTTAGATTATTATTTTTTTTTTTACTTTCACAATGTAATTTAAAAACAGGAGAAAAAACACCCACGTTTGAGAGTCCTGAATAGTGGGGGGAAAGGAGTAGGTTTCACAAAGCAATTTTAAATACTTTCACAAGGCAATTTAAAAACAGGAACAGAGAAAAACACACCTAAGGTTGAGAGTCTGCTTTATGGACAGGTTAGCAGGGTGGAGTGAGGCTAAGTACCTAACCCGGTATAGGGTTCTTTCTGGTATGAATAATGATTGTGAAAGAGGACATCTTTGTCTAGATCCTCTTTTTATGGGTAAGAAGAGCGAGGATACATTATTTGTGTACAGGGAGGCTTTAGTCATCCTTCCTGGTAATTTGCCATGAAATGAGAAGCACTAAATAGGAATATTTTTTCTATAAATTAAACAAGTATTTTTTCGTCTCATGCCCCAAAAACCTTTGTCTCTCAAGTGTAGTTCAAATATGCTATGATGCTATGATGTAAGGAATAGATATTTATTTGAGGATGACAATTTACCCTTGACAAAACCTAACTGCTCAAGGTTTAATCCATTCTGGGACTTTTTTCCTATTCTAAATGTCCCAATTGTTTTAATAAGGGATCCACGGTTATATTGCTTTGCATTAGAGAGTGCCCTTTGCCATTTTTAGAAATAAGGATTATATTCGCATTGCCCCACAAAAAAATCTCTGAGGACGTTCTCCTTTTGCCTGCCAACCTTTTTTTCAATAACTGGTTGAAATAAATTTGCCTTATTGGCCCCCTGTCGCTTTGCTCTAACAATACTGTGCTTTTGGCTATTTCCAAACGTAAGAGCTCCACTAGATGTGTGGGGCATGTCATTGTCTGAGGGCTCTACAGTGGAACAAATCTCTCCTGGCATCCTTTCTGAAGTCAAGCATCTTTACCTGAGAGCCCTACCTGAACACATCTCTCTCCCAAGCCGCTAGTCG
This sequence comes from Ambystoma mexicanum, assembly GCF_040938575.1. NCBI lineage: Eukaryota > Metazoa > Chordata > Amphibia > Caudata > Ambystomatidae > Ambystoma > Ambystoma mexicanum. Next base: position 226,717,399 of record NC_090921.1, on the reverse strand, counting down.
GAATCCAGGTCAGAGAACAACATTGTCGATAGGCAGTTTGGTCTATAGTGCGCATAAATGGTCTCACTCTTTCAATGTGCCAAGATTTGTCTGAGTTGCAGTAAAGTGGTTGAAAATCTTCATGAGTTTGGAGAGATTTACAGTAATAATCATTTAAAGGGACTCTAAGGGGAGACTATAGGGCCTCATTACATGGATGGCAGTGAACCATGGCGCTATTAGCGCCATGGTTCATGCCGGTAAAATACCGGCACCGCCTTGGTGGAAAGGGGAATTACCGCCCCATTCCAATGTTGGCGGGGCGGTAATTCCCCCTTCCACCATTGCCCTTCACGATTCCCATTTTTGCCCAATAGGGCTCTATGGGAATGGGGAAGGTGCTAATTACGGTACCGCAAGTTGCGGTACTGTAATTAGCTCCCTGGTCCCTTTGCGGGTTGGTTTTTAACGCCTGCAAAAAGCAGGCGTTAAATTCCCCAACCCGCAAAGGGACCTCGTAGTAAGGCGGTAAGGATTTACTGGTACCGGTAAAATACTGGTACCGGTAAACCCCTACCGCCTACCGTGTAATGAGGCCCTATCTAGTACGAGTTATTTACCTCTTTAAAGGTGCATTGTTGCACTTGATATTTCCCGCGCTGGGCTGCTTTAGTCCATTCTTTTGGAGTTTCTCTTGCTATAATGTTCAGGAAGTTATTTATGTTTACTAATGTGTGTATAAAGAGCTTTTTAATAGTCTGTGAACATCGGAAAGTATTTATTTCTTATTTTTAGTAATCCAGATGTAATTCTTGACATTTTAATGTTTTCTTTTTCTCTCTTTGCTTTTTGGTAATTAGCAAGGATCATGCCTGCTCTGTTTTAGCCGCAGTGATATTTTGCAATGATTTTGATTAGTGTTATGTTAGGTGCTAGCTACTTTATTATATAAAAAAATAAGTTTTATTAATTTTTCTGGGCTGCTGTTTGACTTGTCCTTTAAGAACTGTTCTTAAACATTTTCAATAAGGAAGACGGTGTCGGGTAATCTTTTGTCAGTTTAGTTTTTCTTTTGCAATACTTTGTTTATACTTTCACCCTTTGGAGAGGGCTTGAGGACATGCTAATTATTTTCTGTGCTCAAGCTAGTAATTTTTTTTTGCTAAGTACTCTGAAACATTAATTTAATATCTTCTACAAGTTAGCCAGCTTCGAATACTGCTGTGTTTAGCTGCCCTTTATAGTTTTTAAGTTATGCCAAATTAAAACACTCAATCTCAGTGAATATTGCGAAAAGTTATGAATCCAATATCAGTTTTTAGGATTCCCAATTTTGTTAATGAAGAAATCGTTGAGTAGTATTGACGTGTTCGCAAAAAGAAAGTGAAGTCAGATATCTACACTATTTATCTTTATTAAATTGATGAAAGCTTTGTGATTACGACCGTATAACTTTGCATCTGTGATCAAGTAATGGATCTACAGGAAGGTTGAAATCACTCCCTACAATAAGTTTATTATTTAATTGCAGGTTGATGAAGGTAGTTCTCTGATGCCAGAAGCTTGGTTTACCTTGTGTCGGGGCATCGATCTTTAATGTACTGTAGAATATGTTATTGACTGAGATGTTTACAAGTAGCCATCTACTTCGATGTCAGAGTTAAGGGAAAGACAGTAGCACGAAGAGAATGATTAAAATCACAACATGTACTTATCTTTGGCTTTTGAGGTGAAACAGTGGTAATACGTGTTCTTTTTATTTTGTCAGGTAATTTATTAGTGATGTTAAGAGAGTATGGGCCTCATTACAAATCGCCCGGTATGAAAATAACGGTGGCGGTAAACCCGCCGCCACGGTTGTTTCCATGCCGGGTGATCACAACTCCTGCAGGCGGGAGGTGATGTTCCCGACAGGTCTGCCCTGGCGGGTTTAACACCGCCCGCCTGCAGGCCATCGAGGAAACACCGGCAGCCTTACGAGATGCTGCCGGTGTTTCCATGATCCCCATTCCCATCGAGTCCGATAGGACTCGATGGGAATGGGGATTAACACCATCCCGCCTCCTTGATTCCCGGGAAACCGGGGTTGTAATGCCCCGGTAATTCCGGGAATCACGGAGGCGGAATGGTAATACGAGTCCGGCGGTAACCAGGCAGTTTTACCGCTGTGGTTACCGCCAGACTCGTAATGAGGCCCTATGTGTACCAGTTCCTACACCTTTTCTACCTTTTTAAAAGCTTGGAGCTGCTGGTAGTTCCGGCCACCCCACCACCAAACTCGTAGTTTGGTGGTGTTGGGGTAGTTGATAAGGGTCCCACAGGTAAAGTGAAGTTTGAATTGCGTGCGCCATATTGGTGGCTGGGGTGACAGCGATTTTGACATAATGTGGCAATTTAGAATTAATTCAGTGTAGCTAATGGGAATAAGATGTTTTATTTTTAGTGTTGGTTGTGTTTTAGTTGATACATTTTCAAAATGCATGTATGCAGCAAGATAAATGTCAAAACTGCTGATACAATATAAAAGCAATATAGGTGTGTCAGGCAACATAGCGCTTAACAACCAGGCAGCGAGGAGCTCTACAGGTGCATGCTAGGTAGGAGATTTGCAATGCGAAAATCATTGTGAGGGGATGCGGCAGTCCTGAACATACATGTATAGGTACACATACATGGAGGTCTCTAGGGAAATAGGTTTTGGTCAGCATGAATATACAGATCTGTTTTGCAGCTGAGTTCTCAGACAAGTTAGGAATTGTGAGGCTGAAAACCTGGGTTGGGCAATTGAACTATGTGTGACTGAGAAGCTAGTTTTACAATGTTGGGGAAAAACAGCAGCAGCTGCGTGAATATCAGATGGTCAGTTTCGGGCAGGCCTTTTTTACGGCCTAGGTGCATTGTGAAGGGGAGATGCAATCTATGTAAGCATATAGGAGTCTGTGATTGAATCACTGAAAGATTCTGGCCACTTGGTAGTGCTGAATTTTAGGGCTGGACAATTAAACCTGATGTGGGTTGCTTGCGGGGAAAGGAGCACCGATGGATCATGGGTTTTCAGTAGAGTTGTCAAGGTGTTGGTTGGGACCATGTGGGCTGAAATGGTAAGTTGCATAGTTTAGAATGAAATGTAGACACCAACATGTTTGGTCGATAAAACCAGCAACAATAGATCAAAACCAAATTTGTTTATTCTCCTCCTCTTCACATTAGTGGTATTTTTTATAGAATAGCTGTGTGCCTCACAAATACGGGTAAAGGTTTCTAACCAGATGGAACCTTTGATAATTTAAATTATTTGCAAGTTGTGTAAACTGTGTAACTAGGAGATTGGGCTATGAGCAAATATGCAAAGGCCCCAGAGAGGGGTGTAGTGTAAATATAAAACATGCAATCATAAGTTAAAGAGGATGGTGCTTAGATGAATGTATCCAATAAGAAGTGCGGGAACTGAAGGGAATATGGTTACATTGGCCCTCATTACAACACCGGCGGTACCCAATGGCGCTATTAGCACCATGGTTGCTGCCGGTATTGTAATGAGTCCGCCAATGGCAAATGGGGAAATACCGCCCCATTCCAAGGTTGGCGGGGCGGTAATTCCCCATTTACCATTGGCCCTTCCCCATTCCCATTTTTGCCCCATAGGGCTCAATGGGACTGGGGAAGGCGGTAATTACGGTACTGCAAATTGCGGTACCGTAATTACCTCGAAAGTCCCTTTGCGGGTCCCTACTTTAACGGCTGGTCCAAACCGGCCGTTAAGGTCGGGAGCCGCAAAGGGACCTCGTAATCAGGCGTTAAGGGTTTAACAGCGCCGACACCTTTTACGGCGCCGTTAACCCCTTAACGCCAGGGTCCTAATGAGGGCCATTGTATAGGTTTAACCAATCATGTGTGGGGGTTGACTCTGTAACAAAACCTTTGGGATATTTTAACTGTTGCAAATTTTATAAAATGTGTGTTCTTGGTGTGGTTCAGGGAGACAGGTTAGTTTGACTCTTTGATGTCATCTAACCCCTTCTGGCAGTTACGGATAAAGCATTTACGTACTCTTTAAGGGTGGGCCAGCTTTTTGTTGCAGTGATCAAAAGGCCCACTCATACATTTTGCTGTCCCTGGGTGGGCCATTAGGGGTCTCCAGTCCGCCCAGCTTGGCTGAGGAGCTCCTCTGCGGGGACCAGTCTTTGTGCTCGACAAGGAGGATGGCTTCAGGAACCATATTGGTTAGACACCCATCAGCCCCCCGGGAGGTGTGGTACCGTGGCCCGGCTGCGTAGGCCTGATTAAAGGAGCACGTCATAGCGCTTCATGGTTTCGCTTTCATGAGAGTGCATCATTGCCAAGTAAAGCAAGAGGCTAACAGGGGAGAAGAAATAAGGGGTCCTTTTTATTCTTGGATAGGGCAAGATAGGTGTATGTAAAGTTAGATGGGGTCAAGTAGGTTGGAAGAGTGAGTGTTTTTTTGAGGAGTGAATGATTTGTTCTATGTTGTAAGCTTTTACCTAGTTTGTTATTTAGAGGTCCATTGTAAGGATAGTTTTGAGACCCTTTAGGTTGCTTGTCTGGTTGGCAGGAGCCCTTGCCTTAGGGTGAGGTGGCATCTTATGGTAAGACTACCTGTAGATCTGTAGATACCTCTATGGAGTGTACCCTTGGGAACCCCTTACATTTTATAGATTGTGTGGACAGAACCTGTGCCTCGCTTTTTCGTGGTTTAGTCAAAATAGTGAAGGGTATCTTCCTGTAGTCAGGCACATATAGTACTGTATTCGAGAGTGTTGTACTAGTAAATAAGAGAGAGATAGCGGTGTAGTAGTGTGCAACACTGTGCTCCTTTTTGTGCTTGAGTAAAGGGGAAATCTCAGAGAAGAGGATTTTTGGCCGGTGCATGTGTTTTTATAAATACACTGTCTTTAGTGTATGCCTGAGGAAAGTCTGATTATCGAGACGGTTGTGGTGAAGGTGAGCAAAGAGAGTGAGTGCAGGAATTATTATTTTTTTTTTAAAGAAAAGAGAAAGGAAATGGGGAGTTTTTGTTGGTAGTGATTTTTTGTGCTGTGGGGTTGGTTCATGGGGTTTATATCTCAATTTTCTAAAATTTGTTTGAGTTACATTGGTCTTGAGTATGGAGACTCCATTGAATCATTTATACCAGGTTCACCACAGATATAAGGTAGGAAGATTTTAACATACCATTGATAATGGTTGAGGGAAATGAAAGGCAAAATGCTTAATTTCTGACATAATGAAAGGGCTTATGAAAGGGTATGTTGGAGAATTTGCATACTTTCCTAGTAACTAAGTATAAAAGTTCGAAATTGGAGAATAGATTGTAATATCTTGGAGTTATGGAGGTTGTATGACATGGACAGGAAGACACATGAAAGTATGACTGTTGAGCAGGGCACCAGAAAGGTGGGTGCAGGAGTTTCCTGCGCACCACCCCCATATGGGTGCTATCCTTTGTCGCCCGTAGAATGATATAATAACACTGAGTTTGAACCTCCATACTCTCGCGTAACCACTCTGGCAGTTACAAGATGAACAGGAGTGATACTTCCGGCAGTTCCAATCTTTGAAAGATGGGATAATGAGGGGAACAGGAGGATAACACCTTCTTTAGTAAAAGTTATTGCTGGTTCTCAAGTGGAAAGTGGAATGTGAAAAGTGTATTCGACACTTAGATCATCACCAGAATTGGAGCTGAAGGAACAGGAAAGAACTGTAAGAGCAAGGAGCGATGAAGAGTTTAGAAGGGATGTTAAGAAAGGGACTCCCCAAAGAAGTCCAGCACGACCTGGATAACGTGGCAGGAATAGAAGTCAAGAGTTGGCAGGAGATTCAATCTCACATTGTGCATTTTTGTAAAAGAGGGCAGGAGAAGGTGAAGGAAAGCATTGAGCAAGCACAAAAGGCCAAGTCCAAGCTGGTAGGAAAAATCTGTCAAAGATCTGTTTAGAAGGAGCAATGATAACGAGCTCCACAGAGGGACAGCAGAGATAATCACGACATCAGGGACAAATAGAAACCGGAATAGGACAAGGATGGAGGGACAGGTATGTACCTGGACCGACACCAATGAGAGGGTTTCCATGGGCTAGGGGTGGATTTTCACAGGGTAGGGGTGGATTTTCACAGGGTGGTGGGTCATTTGGCAGGTTTGGAGTGATGCAACCCCGGTTTAATGGGCCGATGGGAGAAGGTTATAGAGGGTATGGAATGCAGCGTTGGGGGTGTGGGAGAATGGGACACGTCACACAGGAATGTCGAAGACGGCTGAAATATTTCAATTCAGGTCCCCCACAAATCCACCAACTTAGCCATACACCCCAAGCTCTGTGCCTTCGCAGCAGGTCCAGGTTGATCGAAACCCAGGAGCTGGAATGGCACAGATCTATGCACCCCCACCGACTTGTGTCAGCCCAGGCACCGGTACAGGCTTGGGATAAAAACCCTCTACCCCACGGGACGGTCACCCACTACACCGGAGAAAGTGTGTCCGGAGGAAATCCTATTTCGCCGCCTGGTGCTCATATGTACCAGGCATAGGACAACCCAGAGGGATATCTGATATGTTCAGTTCTATTGGTTACTACTGATCCGGAAGAGTAACCTCGGATAGGAGTAAAGGTAGATGAGCAGATGTTTTCATTTATGACCGATACAATGGCTATGAAATCATGCATCAAAGAAGGTTATTTTTTCCTTTCAGGCAAAACGATGGACACACAGGTGTTTTCTGGGGCTGTCCTGTCGGTTCCTTAAACAGAGGATCTGCGTATCAAGGTAGGTAAGCAAATATCTGCTCCCTTGTTATACTGTAAGAATACCCCAGCAAATCCTTTGGGAAGGGACCTACTGAGCAAGCTTAATATGTTGATTACTTTTTCAAAAGATGGCATAGTATGCTCAACTCCAGGAATTTACCTGGTGAGAGAAGCAGCACTTTCCCCCGCATATTACAGTAATAGCACAACTAGGCATTGCCAGTGCATTCAGCATTGTTTCTGTATGGGCTGCCGAGAGTGTTGAGAGTGTTGAGTTGGATCCCAGGGTAAAAGATCAAGCATGGCGTATACCTCTTGAACTTTTGTTTCGGCCCACTCAGTCACAGGAGATAGTGCCAGGAACTATTGTTGCCATTCTGTTAGAAGCAGTGGTTGTCAAGAACGACAGGATGGTTCTTTCAGGCACCGATGAGGAAGGCAACGAATGGCGCACAGTCGTGTGTATCGATCTGACCTCATTGTTAAGAGACGTGTCTGATGAGCAATTGTGTGAGGATGTGAAAGACACAGGAGAGATGGTCTTCGGGTGCTTTGCTAGGTAATGATAGAGCAAAGGGAAGTACCACAGACCTTGCTCGTTGTTAGGAAAACATCACCATATGGAAGGAGGATTTGGAGAACGTGCAGGACCACTTGTGGACCAGCAATCCTCATGATGTGGGGTTATTGAAAAGTGTAGGAGCAGTACAGATTAAATTAAAACCAGGAGCAATATTGCCACAAGTTAGGCAATACCCCATGTCTAGGGAGGCAGACAAAGGGATTTTTGAGACCATTATGGCATTGTTATAACAAGGCATTATACAACCATCTGTATCCCCATGTAATAGGGCCATCTACCCTGTGAAGAAAGCAAAAGGGTCCATTTCGAGGATGGTCCATGATTTGCAGCCTCTGAACAACATTGCTAAAGCAGAGTTTTCGGTGGTACCAAATCCTGCCACCATTCTCTGTAACATCCCTACTGGGTCGACCTATTTTACAGTAATTAATTTATAAAACGTCTTTTTCTTGGTCCCCTTGCACTCTGATTCCCAGCACCTCGCAGCATTTACATATCGTGGGCAGAGACTTGAGCATACAAGTTTACCCTAGGGGTGCTGTGAATCCCCAAGTGTTTTTAACAGGGTCATTCAAATGGTTTTGGGAAACTTACAAATGCCCAGTACCATAATTCAGTATATGGATGACTTGTTGGTCTGTAGTCCTTCTGAGGATCAGTGTTGAGGAGACACAATCAAGCTCCTAACCCTGCTCACGTAGAAGGGGTACAAAGTGGACAACTTAAATTGCAGTATTACCAGACAAGGGTAGCTTATTTGGATCAGGTAATATCATCTGCAGGGAGAACGGTGATGACTGAGAGAGCCATTGCCATTCAGAATACACCTCAGCAAGTTATGGTAAAACAGAAACAGCAGTTTCTGGGGCTCTGTAACTAGTGTAGGTCCTGGATTTTTGAATACTCTAATTATGCGACACCCTTACTTCAAGTGCTCAAGGAAGCACAGAAGGAGAAGGGTCCGATAAGATGGTCAAAGGAAATGAGAACATGTTGTTGGGGACTCAAGATTGCGATCTACTGATCCAGTTTTGGCAACTCTGAATAACCATAAACCATTTTTTCTATTTTCACATACAGATAGAAAGGTAATGACAGCAGTCCTGGCTCAAAAACATCATTAGGTTACAAGCCCTTGGCTTACTACATATGGTTTTTGGATGCAGTTATGCAAGGTCAGTTCCCATGTAAACAAGCTCTCACGGCAGCAGCTTCTGCGATACATAAGTCTTCAACCAATACTATTGGTTGTCTGGTGATATAGCATGTGGAACATGCAGTTTCTGCTATCTTGAAAAAGTCTAAGGGCCTCATTACGACCCAGGCGGTAAGTTACTGCCTGGGCCGTGACTTTACCACCATGGCGTAAACTATGTTTACGCCATGGTGGTTGGCGGACTTACCACCCCATTCCGACCTTGGCGGGGTGGTAAGTCCCCAATCCCCATTTACCCTTCCCCATTCCCATTTTTGCCCCATAGGGCATAATGGGAGTGGGGAAGGCGTTAATTACGCCACCGTAAATTACGGTGGCGTAATTAACTCCATGGTCCCTTAGCGCCATGGATTTTAACACCTGCTAAAAGCAGGTGTTAAATCCGCCATGGCGCTAAGGGACCTCGTACTCAGGCGGTAAGGGTCGGCGCTGTTTACGCCGGCGTAAAACCCTTACCGCCTGAGTCGTAATGAGGCCCTAAGTCTACTTTGACAACCCAAAGAGTATCAGGGTTTGAAGTTATTTTGTCAAATGCCTCCATACATCCAGTAAGGTGTTACCTAGTCAATACAGCAACATTCTTAGCCGAACTAGTGAAACCTGATGACATTGTCCATGACTGTGCAAATTATGAGGGAGAAGAAGAGAGGACGAATGTTAAGGAGGATGCCTTGGAAGAAGGTGAGGTATTATTTGTTGGTGAGTCATCAACAATTGATCAGAGCACTGGTGAGAGGCACACATAGGTGGCCATTGTAGCTCTTGTGGATGGTGAACACCGGGTTGGAGTATAGAAATGACTGCCTCCCCATTACTCCACACAAGCGGCAGAACCAGTGGAACTCATTGAGGTGCTAGAGATGAGTAAGGGGAAGGCACTCACTATCTGCTCAGACTCTGAGAATGTCACCTCTATGGTATATTCTGGGTTATCTAGATGGAAGAAAAGAGGGTTTAAAAGATCTGACGGGACCACAGGCCAGCATGCTGTGCTGCTGTCTTGACTAATCGAAGCACTATCATTGCTCTTAGAGGTAGGAATAGTGAAGTGCATGGTGCATACTAATAGAACTAATTTAATAGCGCTTAGTAATGATGCTGCAGATAGAGCGGCAAAGAAAGCAGTATATTTGCCCTTTTCAGTACCTCCAAAAATGGAAATGGTGTCCCACCAGGTACAATTACCAGTCCCATATACTGCAGTCCCTTTGCTTCAAATAGTAGAAATGCCGGGAAAGGCACCTCAAGAGGAGAAGGAGCTTTGGGCAAAGATGAGATGATTGCTGTCACCTACAGACTTGTTGTGGAGACAAGAGTTGATGGGGAAGGTAGTAATGCCCATAAAACTGCTTCTTGTGGCTTTAGAGCAACTATATTACCCATCACATATGTTCTGACAACAAATAGCAACAGAACTCCAGGAGGAGTAGTTTATACCAAACATTCACAAACATTTTAGTAGGTTTGACATTTTAGTAGGTTTGTAGGGAATTGTATAGTTTGTAAAGAATTCCTCCCAGTAACACCATGAAAGCAGTGAGGGGGGTAATTCACAGGCCTTCAGGTCCTTTCAGAGAACTGCACATTGACTTTGTTGATATGATACATAAGTGTAATAATTTCAGGTTTTTGATTGTAATTGTATGTCCTTTTTCCCGATGGCTTGAGGTGGGTCCCTGTGTACACCCTGATGCAAAATCGGCAGCTACATTTCTGGTGAAGGAGGTATTTCCATGGTGGGGAATATGTAAGTTCCTGAGATCAGATTATGGGTCCCATTTTTTTATGCATTTTATGCCGTGATTATATCCTTTCTGGGGATCGAGCACAAGTTGTGCTCGGTGTTTCACCACAAGCCAAAAGCTTGTGCAAAGGCTTAATGGTTTGCTTAAAATGCAGTTGTCTAAATTATGTAGTGAATTTCGAAAAAGTTGGTTGTACTGTCTTCATTGACCCTATTTTACTTATGAATTAAGCCAGGGAGAGATCACCACCTCAGTCCTCATGAGGTGGTGACGGGGTGTAGATTGTATACACCACTCTCACCCACACGCAGAGGTTCAAACGCACATAAGTCAGCAGAGATTCTTAGAGAAGAGTTTGGGGAATATCTCTGGGCCTTGACTAAAAGCATTAACACAGGTTACAGCATCACATCAGCAAGCAACGGGAGAAGACATATATGTTCTCAGTAGTAGGAATGTAAATGGGTCTGAGTTAGCAAGTGCTATGGATACGGCAGAAAAATGATTAAGAGCACATAGATTTTGTAAATAATGATGATGATGTAAATTTAGAAACATTAAATGACGCATGTGGCTTTGCATCAGATAATTTGTGATATCGTTATATGAAGAGGGTGGGGAGAGCGTCAACGGCGTGTTAAATTTTCTCTTCTATCCCCCATGCTTGCGGTGTACCTAGATTATTTATTTCCAACAAAGTAGAGGTAGCGGAGGCATGGTGTCTAGTGCACCTAGCCTTCTGCAGGGTCCAAGGGTACTTTCAGGGGCAATCTGTAGCACCTCTTACCCTTCCTGTCGAAGAAGAATGTTTACCATAAGATGGGGAAAAACAGAAGAATGTCCATTCCATGCAAAGAGTACAGTTCAATCTTGAAGGACTAAATATTGTCAACAATAAATGGGAGCCAGGGATGAAGAGCTGCAGAGCAGGAGGATTGGTGAGACCTCCTGAAGAAGGGGTGGCACAAATAATCCAAGTATCTGGAAGTGCATAGAAAAAGTATGTGAACTTTTTAACATGGCTCAAAGAGGCAGAGAAACCTGTTAAGAGCCAGTTACTTACACATTTTTCTCTGTGTTTTAAGGGCGATGGCACAGTCTCTCTAGGCACGATTTGAAACTGCAGCATCACGCTTCACATCGCATCGCTGATCTGGATGGAGGTATGGCAGCACTTCTTGATGTGTACTGGTACTGTGGACCCTTCTCCTATAAGCAGTTACCTCCGGACTGGTGAGGCGTTTGCAGTCTCACCACCCTGCATGTACCAGTCCTTGTGGTTCCCCAGAGCCACCTGACATTCACACATTCTAAATCTGAGTCTACATTTGTGCCCCTGTTATCTCTGTGCCCCTTGCATCTCTTGTGCCATCAGATATGGAAATTCAGACTTTTGTAGAAACTGTCTCCTTGAAACGATCGAGAAGATCAAACTACATCTCATCAGCATCCACTGAGGCTCTTATGAACATTCCTGAACAATTTTGACTATTTAGCCAGACAGAAATGTTTTTTACTTCCCTTTGGTCCCTGGCGTACAGACTTTAGTGAACTCGAATGGTTACAAATTGTTCACTATGAATTATTATTATTTATTAGCTCCTCTGAATCAGCATTTAGTGCAATTAAGGAAGAACGCCGGGACTTGAGACTTGTAGCATTACAGAATTGGCATATCCTCGATATCCTAATGGCTATGGAGGGCAGGGTTTGGCAGAAGATTGGGAGAACGTGTTTGCCATACGAACCTCCCAATGATTTGGATAATGGAACTCTGGCCCGAACGTTTGCTGCATTGCACAACCTTAAGAGGGCCATGAAAAGGGAGACAGGAATTGCTGATTACTCTTTTTTTTACTCTCTTTTGTTTGGGTGCCTTCATGGAGGAGCGTAACTATGAACATTCTCATACCGGTTTTTGCCTTTTTTTAATTATCTTTTGTTCCTGTCAACTATGTCTATGGTCCTGCCTAAGGCTAGGGCCACTGCCATTCCATCTCACATGTGTACTCAGGATGATTCTGAAATTAATACACAAATAGTCTTGTGTCCTCCACCAGGTTGTGGAGAATATGTAGAACAATGGGTAGAATTTGTGGAAGGATGAATTGGGATTGTCCAGCGGAGGAGCATGGGTGCGAGGGGACTAGTGTGAGAGATGGTTTTATTCCCCCGAGAAGGTGAGATTGATGAGCAGGAAATGGTTTGTTAGTTAATGCATCAACTAAAGGGGGGAATGTTGGGGTAGTTGATAAGGGTCTCACTGGTAAAGAGAAGTTTCAATTGCCTGTGCCATATTGGTGGCTGGGATGACAGGGATGTTGCCACAGTGTGGCAATTTAGCATGAATCCAGTGCAGCTAATGGGAATGAGATATGCATTAATTTTAGTGTTGTGTGTGTTTTTAGTTGATACATTTTAAAATTGCATGTGCGCAGCAATATAAACGCAATATAGGTGTGTCGGAACACATAGCGCTTAACAACCAGGCAGCAAGGAGCTCTACATGTGCATGCGAGGTAGGAAATTTGCAATGGGAAAATCAGTGTGACTGGATGCGGTAGTCCTGAACATTCATGGGGGTCTCTAGGGAAATAGGTTTTGGGCAGCATGAATATACAGATCTGTTTTGCCGAAGAGTTCTCTGATAAGTTAGGAATTGTGCTGGCTGAAAACCTGGGTTGGGCAATTGAACTCTGTGTGATTGAGAAACCAGTTTTTCAAAGTTGGGAAAGACATCAGCAGCTGCGATGAATATCAGATGGTCAGTTTCAGACAGGCCATTTTTATGGCCTAGGTGCATTGTGAAGGGGAGATGCAATCTCTGTAAGTATATAGGAGTCAGTTATTGAATCACAGGAGTATTTCAGTGACCTAGTAGCGCTGGACACCAACATGTTTGGGCATAAAACCAGCAACAATAGATCAAAATGAAATTTGTTTATCCTCCTCATCTTCACATCAATGGTATTTTCATAGAATAGCTGTGCGCGTCACAAGAAGGGGTACTGGTTTCTAACCATATGGAACCTGTGATAATTGAAATTGTTTGTAAATTGTGTAAACTATACAACTAGGAGATGAGGCTATGACCAAATATGGAAAGGTCCCAGAGAGGGGTGTAGTGTAAATATGAAACATGCAATTATAAGTTAAAGAGGATGGTGCTTAGATGAATGTATCTAATAAGAAGTGTGGCAACTTGAAGGGAATATGGTTACATTGTATAGGTTTAACCAATCATGTGTGGGGGTTGAATCTGTAACAAAATCTTTGGGACTGTTTTAACTGTTGCAACTTGTATACAAATGTGTATTCTTTGTGTGGTTCAGGGAGACAGGTTAGTTTGACTCTTTGATGTCATCTAACCCCACCCCCCCCAGCTATTTGTATAATACATTTGCTTTATGGACAAAGCGTGTACATACTCTTTAAGGGTGGGCCTGTTTTGGTTATAGTGTTCAAAAGGCCCACTCCTAGATTGGTGTGAGAAAAGTGGCGGTAATGGAATTACCTCCACTTTTTCCCCACACAGCCAAACTTGTAATGATGCCCTATGTATAGAATATGAAATAAACATAATTTACTTTGTATTGAACAAGTGTTATTAGGAGAACATATCCCCAAAGGTTTTTTCATTAATTGTTACTTTCAATTTGGAGATGACTTATTTAAAGGATATCTCATTATTTAATTATTTAAATAATTACATAATTATTGTAATGAGACCCACGGGTGAGTGGCGCATTACAAAAGTTAAAATAAATAAATAGAATAAATTAAATATACAACTGTGTTGATGAATGTAAGTGATAAGAATGGTGTTCTATGGGCATAATTGTTGTTTGTTTAAATGGCCGTTGTTTTTTCTGTGTTACATGGAACAAATGTTGATTTTTATACAAATATCATACATAATCATCTTGTTGCAACACTGTATATTTTGAATTATAGTATGCTGTTTTTTTTATTTATGTATGCTGAATGATAAGACAAATATTCCATCGAATCCCTGCAAGTTCGGAAAAGATTTATGGCCCAAATGCTCCTAGCAGTAGGACACCCCTTTGACATTTAAGGGTCAAGGGGAACACCATTTCCTTCCACTCATTTCTTCTTTTCAGTCATCTGTAGAGTTTCTGCAATGAAAGGTGACACAGTCACTAGAGATACAGGATCCAGCTCCGAAGAGGAAAACAACCATATCTCAGAGCGCCCCAAACCTTCATAGTACGGGAAGGCTTGCATCTGTCAAATTATCACATTTCTCTGTCCTGTGTCTTCTTGAGATGAGAGGTTACTGGGAGTGACCATGATCATAGGTCCAAGAAAGGGGGCTCTTTCATCTAATATCTCTACCAATTGGCAGGGATTAGCCAATGGAACCCCTAATCTGCACGAGCAGCGTTTTCACTTCCATCTCAGAGCTTCAAAAGGCTTGTGTCTCCTTTGACATGCAAGGCGTGAGGCCGTCACAGCCTCCTGTCGTGTTCCAGAATGGGGAGACAATATAACACGCATTACATACACATGGGGCCTCATTACACAGTAGGCGGTGGATCAAGGTGCTATTAGCACGTTGGTCCATGCCGGTAAAATACCGGCACCACCTTGGTGGAAAGGGGAATTACCGCCCTATTCCAAGGTTGGCGGGGCGGTAATTCCCCCTTCCACCATTGCCCTTCCCCATTCCCATTTTTGCCCCATAGGGCATAATGGGAATGGGGAAGGTGCTAATTACGGTACCGCAAATTTGCGGTGCCGTAATTAGCACCAAGGTCCCTTAGCGTGTTGGTTTTTAACGCCTGCAAAAAGCAGGCGTTAAATTCCCCAACCCGCAAAGGGACCTCGTAGTAAGGCGGTAAGGGTTAACGGTCACCGGTACCATTACCAGTGACCGTTAACCCTTACAGCCTTCCATGTAATGAGGCCCCAATGCTTAAATTATCCCAGTTACACAGATACATTAGAGCTCAATGATATGAAAAAGAAGCACTCTTAATATTGTTTATTCACCTTGACACATGGTAATTCTAAAGGTAATTTTGCAACCATGCCTTTGTGTTCCAACTGTACATTTTACACATATACAGTACTTTAATACGAGGATATTTTAAATACAGGCTGCATGATACTTCACAAAGCTTGGCAGCCTGAGTTACACAACATGGAAGCAAGCTTGACAATGTGTACATTCAGAACATATACATTTAAAGATGACAGAGCTAACTAAATTAGCCGTTCACAGACAAGTGGGCATCCGGATATAATCAATCAATTAATCAAAATATACTAAGTATCCTAAACTCAGTATAGTTGCCACAAAAACATAAAACAGACAGAGTTAATAATCTCCAAAACTTCTCTTCATGCATTAATTTCAGTCCTTCATTGTTTAACTAACAAGCTCAATTATGAAATAAATCATGTGAAGCAAAAATCAAATTCATAACTATCAAATATTCATAATTGAAGATCGTTTGTAAAAATGACATTTCATGGTCTCAGCCTAACACAATATATACAGACTAACACACCCAAATAGAAAAAAAAATAATAATAAATAAATCAGAAATAAACAGTAAGCATGGTAAAAAAACGAAACAAAAAAAAATACTATGTGGACACATTTGATTGTGTAAATGGCCTTTCCAAAGTCTGGATCTTATATTGCAAGCTGCTCTCAGAAATGTCATTGTACGGATATTCATGTACGGGCTAACGGGTGATTGTTTCTTAACCATCCGAATACCCAAGTAACTTTGCCAACCATGGTTTCCTTAGCTTTCTATAACGGAGACGAAACAATTGAAAATGTTTAGGATTTTCAATAATCACAACACATGCAGGACAAGTACCTGTTTGCATTGTACTTATGGACCACCTAACAGTGCAAGAGGCTATTGGGCGTATTCCAAAGTGGTATTTTATGTACAATACTATACTGACGAATGGAACCCGTGCCACCAAATAACTACATAGCTTGCAAATGGACTAAATCTCCAGATAAATCTACAATGATCCTGCTAGGCATCGCTAACTGGATTCACCCATAGGTCTGAGAGTTCGAATGCGTATAACATACACTTCAGTCATTGGACAAGGGAAGTGACATAATGCCTGTGGATTTTAATAAATCATAAGTAGAAGCTTAAAAATGCCACCAAATATGAAAGGGACACCTTTGAGCCAATATACCCACCACTTGGCAGGGATTAGCCAAGGGAACTCTTTATTGGCATCAGCAATCCTTTCGCTTCATCTCAGAGATTAAAATAGCTATTGTCTCCTTTGGCAATTGAGAGTGCGTACATTCATAGAGGGAGGAACTCTGTTAAACTAGCGAGTCATTCTCAGGTTTAGTGTCTGGATAGATTAAGCAGATCCTTTCACGGAGATTCACTCACCTGTCTGTACGGACCTTGATACGGACCTGCTTCGCGAACAGACATTTAATTCACTTTGCACAATCCCACAACACTAGTACAGCCTACAGGACATCTAATGCAGGGATTGCTAAATGTAACATACAAGCACAACTCTTTCCATGATGTCAGGTCCTCCGACTGGGGACATAAAGTTACATGGTGATAGTCTGTGGGTCTAACACGGGTTTTCTACATTAGGCCAATAACCACAGTATATCGATAGGAATGGTTTGCCAGGAGTCTCACTGGGTCCACCTCCTTTTCCCCTAAAGCCTTAAAGTAGAACCTGCCACTAAAATATTGGTGGTAAGTGGCCAAGAAATCCTTGCAAGCATTTTGTGACAAAACCAACCTAATGTGCATGTCAACCACATGTTCACCTCCTCTACAGTACTTAAATCCTTGAGTCGATTAAATGTCTCTTTAATACATCACTTTCCCGCATTATATTGTTGTAAACCCTCAATGTGTTTCAATGCATCTGTCCTATCTTCTGACAGCATTCTAAGTCTCTTTGTAAGAATCTAGCGGCAGACTTTAAACATTTGTCGCAGAACTAGCAGAGCTCTTACACTGGGATGAATGGGCCAACCACCGTAGGCATTTTTCCCCATACAGATCATGTTCACTTCTACTCTCTGTTGAAAAGCCCGTGAGTGCAGGGTCTTCAATGGAGAGGAGACAAGTTCACAATGCCTTTCTTGGACTCGGAGTGTCGTACGTTTGAAGCAACTCAACTTTGTTGAGGTTCTCAGGGGGTAAGAATGTTGATTACGATGCAGTTAACAATCCTCTTTATCATAGGTACGCTTAGGCCAATCAGAGACCTGGCCTAAGTAAATCATTGATTATCTCAACAACAAATATGCATGAAATACATGTATATGCAATTAATCTGAATGGGATTGGTCAACACATGTATTTTCATTGTCTCACTGTCACTGGAAACCAGCCACGTGACATTTGGGGATCATCAGAGAATACATGTAATCTTTGCAATGTAGGCCAGCATAATGCCAGCCCGACCTTAGGAGTCTGAGGGCTGGTGTCCGTTTGCTATTTTCTGTACCTAAAAATAAACGGAGGAGAGGGGATGTGGTTATGCCCAATGGCTGCCCATCATGAAAAGAACAACATCCCTGCCAGTGCTTCATCTGGAAGATATAAGTTAGCCTGAGAAATAAATGCTGCATGTATGCTGCATATGGTGACCTTATGATAAAATAGCAACAAAGAATGACATCTTCAGGGGAGGTCTGGGGATCTCAAAAACTCACGTGCTCTACCAATGGTCCAATGAAAAGCATCATAAGGTGTTACTTGTAGACAGATCCCATCCAGTTGGGCATTTAAGAGATGGTGCATTGTTCAAAAGCCTCCCATGACAAGGTTGTTCCCAACTAGTTAACATCTCTGTTTGCAATGCCCATTGTGCTGCTGAGGGGGTAGTTGGAATTGCATGCCATGAAAGCTGTAAGTGATACGCCTATTAGAAAGAAGCAAGTCTCTTCCTGTGAGGAAGGTGTCATGGAGGAGATCTCTTAGCTGTCTGTTTCTGAGGCAGACCAACACTCCTTGGAGAAAGATGAAAATATGATATCTGGAAGAAAACCACTAAAAATAGCCATTCTTTGTGTAGCCAATAAATATGCTTCTCAGGCAAACACCCATGTTCTTCCTCTGTTCATTGGCCGCATGCAAACATTTGTATAGTCTTTTACAAGTTGTGTCTTGTTTGAGGATCATTTTGTATTCCTTTTTTATTCACCCAAGTTAACCTTCAGTCACTTCTCCTCTATCCGGAAGATTATAGGTCTTAAGCTGTTGGATAAAGCAGCTTGTTTTCTTGCACATAAGGTTGGGCTGACAGCTCCTCTTCAAGAGCGATTTTGCAGTGCTCTAGTCTTCTCTTCAGATTTTAAATATTCCACCCTGGTCGCCTCTTCTTTCCTTTGTCCACTTCTCCTCCTGGCTCTTGGCCTCTGAAGGGATAGCTAGAATTCGGGGAATGTGTCCACTGCATTTGGAGAGTGCCAATGCATAGCCTGTTTCTTTGTATTGGGGAGGCTTAAAAGTTTAGCATTTTTATCAGCTATCATCTCTACTGTTATCCTCACTCTCCCACCTCTGCCATAGACTCAGAAGAGATAGGGCCTCATTACACGGAAGGCGGTAATGGTTAACGGCCACCGTTAATGGTAACGGGGACCGTTAACCATTACCGCCTTACTACGAGGTCCCTTAGCGGGTTGGTGCTTTAACGCCTGCTTTTTGCAGGCGTTAAAAACCAACCCGCTAAGGGACCTCGGAGCTAATTACGGCACTGCAAAATTGCGGTGCCGTAATTAGCGCCTTCCCCATTCCCATAGAGCCCTATGGGGCAGAAATGGGAATGGGGAAGGGCAATGGCGGAAGGGGGATTTACCTTCCGTGTAATGAGGCCCATAGTATTAGAGGAACCTATACATGTGGTTTAAGGTTAATGCAGGAACTGGGGTCTTCTCTTGTATAGGGATGAAATATATTTGTCCTCATACCTCTGTCTCCTTCTCAGCCTTTTGCTACTCTCGGGGTCAGCTGGGGCAAATGAAGGACAGGAACATGTCCACCTCGTTTTGTACAATTACCTTCTCTGGATGAATTTGATAATCTAGATAGTGGCAGGACGTCATTTCCCAAGTGTCCACAATGGCCACCGGGAGGTCAGAAAACATCTTCTTCATTACTAGGTCCAGCTGGAGAGACAGCCAGTCACTTCCGTACACAGATTGAGCTCCCGTGTTGGCAGTTTTGATGATGACAGTGGTTTGGGGGCTCCTCTCCAGGAGCTCCTTTATGGCCCCGCGGATGTTCCTCAGCCGTTGGATGTACACCTCCACCGGGTAACAGGTAAAGTGAGCCCAGGCGGTGAAAGCAATGACCACGTCGGGGCCATCGCCAATTCCAGCAATGTCATTGGCCATGTAGTGAAGGTTAACTCTTCTCATTTTATCTGTCCTCAGCGGGTTGCCATGGCCACGCCACTGCATCATAAAACCATTGTCTGCGTCGACGGCTAGTAAAGGACCTGACTTGTGCACCACGTGCAAATCAATCTGCTTGATAGCTGCAATATATAGAATGAATATCAGTGAAACATGTTATGACACCACAGGATTAGCATGCCTCAAAAACCTCAGGTCCCCCCCTGGGGTTTAATAGCTGATAGGGTGGAACTAATGGCACTGTAGTGGAGGCCCAAACATCAATGCAGTCACATGATCAATTGACAGCCAGATAATCTCTGCATTAAGTGATGTTTGCACCATCCACAGTAATGCTGATAGTGTCATTGCTCAGCACCTGGAGAGGGAACACAAACTGCTATATCACAAAAGTGAGGAACCTCTGCACATTTTGAATCAGTGATTTTCCCTATAAGATAGGTGGCCCATTACTGCGCTCCAGGGCCAGCTCTTCCCACCAATAGGGAACGCTTCTTTCATCCTGAAGGTTATACATAGTGACTTGAGTAACAATGAGATTAAAAGGATCTTCCTAGTCTCTTTTGTGATCTAGTGACTAGGGTGGAATAGGGGAAGAATTGCTTCTCTGCAACATCCCCCCTGTTATATATTGGGGTGGCACCAAAACCATCCTGTATGTACCCCAATCATGGCTCTCCCACTCATGCCGCAAGCAAGACAAGGACATTGCAAAACAGTATTAGTGCTTGGTGGAAAATGTGCGATAACCAATAGGTAGTAATACCTCCCACTCATGCCACAATCAAGACAAGGACATTGCAGAACTGTGCTACTGCTTGGTGGAAAATGTGCGATAACCAATAGGTAGCAATACCTCCCACTCATGCCACAATCAAGACAAGGACATTGCAGAAATGTGCTACTGCTTGGTGGAAAATGTGCGATAACCAATAGGTAGTAATACCTCCCACTCATGCCACAATCAAGACAAGGACATTGCAGAACTGTTTTACTGCTTGGTGGAAAATGTGCGATAACCAATAGGTAGCAATACCTCCCACTCATGCCACAATCAAGACAAGGACGTTGCAGAACTGTGCTACTGCTTGGTGGAAAATGTGCGATAACCAATAGGTAGCAATACCTCCCACTCATGCCACAATCAAGACAAGGACGTTGCAGAACTGTGCTACTGCTTGGTGGAAAATGTGTGATAACCAATAGGTAGTAATACCTCCCACTCATGCCACAATCAAGACAAGGACATTGCAGAACTGTGCTACTGCTTGGTGGAAAATGCGAGATAACCAATAGGTAGCAATACCTCCCACCCATGCCACAATCAAGACAAGGAAGTTGCAGAACTGTTTTACTGCTTGGTGGAAAATGTGTGATAACCAATAGGTAGTAATACCTCCCACTCATGCCACAATCAAGACAAGGACATTGCAGAACAGTTTTACTGCTTGGTGGAAAATGTGCGATAACCAATAGGTAGTAATACCTCCCACTCATGCCACAATCAAGACAAGGACATTGCAGAAATGTGCTACTGCTTGGTGGAAAATGCGCGATAACCAATAGGTAGCAATACCTCCCACCCATGCCACAATCAAGACAAGGAAGTTGCAGAACTGTGTTACTGCTTGGTGGAAAATGTGCGATAACCAATAGGTAGCAATACCTCCCACTCATGCCACAATCAAGACAAGGACATTGCAGAACTGTTTTACTGCTTGGTGGAAAATGTGTGATAACCAATGGATAGTAATACCTAACACTGTTAGTGTCCTGACATGAATAAGCTGCTGAATCCTACCTCTCTGCAGATAGTGCTGCTACACAAGAGCCTGCACTGCTTTCAGCGTTAAGTGTCTCAGGTTTTTGGAGGTTAAGTACGCCACAACTCAATTCTTTGCATAGCGCACACAAGCCCTCTCCAGGCATCCCTTCAACTTGCTACTCCTGAAAAGTGCCAGAGGCTGCTGAGTCTCCTTTGTGATTTAATTTGTTGCATGCATCGGCTGAATGAATACAAGTTATGGAAAAAGATATTGCGACTAATTTTGAAAAACATTCCAGCTCTGGGGGAAGGAAGAGAGAGAGGCATTAATGGGAGGAGGGGGGGAAGTAGGAAGGGGAGCGGGAAGGACACACACGGCTGGCAAAGACCAATGTGATTGGTCAATGGATGCCTAGAAGCACAGATCCCAGCTCTGAATCAGACCACCAAGCAATGCTATCACACATAGTCACCGCACAAGTCTGTGAAAGCAGAAGGCGGCTGTGCTCTTACAGGGAATGAGTTCAAGGAGATACTCCCACCACTGCCTCAGCGTGGAGTCACCGAACATGTAGACGATCTTCCCCTTCAGGCAGGCGCTTGCCGTGGCGGAAGAGGCGAACATCTTGTGCGAGCATGTCAGGGACGTCCAGACGTCATTATAGTAGAACCCTGTTGGCTGTGGGACAGCCAGTCCCAGGGAACAGGATGATGTGCTCCTCTTATCTAGAAGATTTTTAACAAACAAAAAGATGCAAGTGAAAATGGCGGAAACACATATATGCACACATGTTCCACAAACTCTGTGGAACATACCCCTTTTTGACCGTTGTCTACCAGGAAAGGAAGAGGAACCAGTGAGAACATAATTGACTTATTGAAGGAAGGACGGAGTGTATTACTGTGAAGACGCCGGTGGGGGGTGCCTGTACTTCCGCTCTCTGCATGGTAGAGGAGAGGCACAGAGGACCCCAGCCAAGATTCTCTATAATTGGTATCATGGTCGAGCAATCAAGGCCTAGCTTCTCAGAAGGAGATGCGGGCTGGTTCTTAAGTACAGAGTAGTCCCTAAGCACCCACAAAGGAATGTCCACACACTGTATCGGTTAAAACACAGTCTTTATATAATTAATATTGAAAGGTATATACAATATCACGATAACTCACTTCGTACTCTGAAAATCAACAATGGTAAATATATAGAGCTCTAAAGTGGTACCACTAACGTTATCAGATCTCATTAAAGTGCATACGGTGAGAATGACACACAGATCAAAATAAAGAGGAAACCAACAGTAGAGAGAGGAAGGAAAGCAAGATGGTTGAACAATTGGCAGAATGCGGGTCACTACCGTTAGACGCAGTTCTGTGTGGAGATCTCCCCACCTGGGAAATCTGTTAAGCAATAAGCAAAGATATATCACAAGCCCAGTCCATATACTGTTCCCACTAGACTTTCCAATAGTTCTGCAACCCCAAAGTACCTTGGCGTTGTAGCGCTCCTCGTCAGGGAATCGACGGCCCTTCTTGAGTACCCTCCCTTTAAGGCAGGAGTCACGGGTCGTCGAACGTCCG
This sequence comes from Ambystoma mexicanum, assembly GCF_040938575.1. Classification (NCBI taxonomy): domain Eukaryota; kingdom Metazoa; phylum Chordata; class Amphibia; order Caudata; family Ambystomatidae; genus Ambystoma; species Ambystoma mexicanum. The sequence continues at coordinate 226,694,357 of NC_090921.1, read as the reverse complement.
ACGGAGAACAGGTCGAGCTAAGAGGTTGAAGTGGCTGCGTTGTTCCTAGCGGGGCTCGTTGACGGGGAAGCATAAACGTCCTGCAAGAAAGAGGCCTACGGGGCACCTCGGTGTCGATAGTTCTGGACCGCAAAGAGTTTGAAGAACTGTGGCCCAGCAAGGGCGTCGAGTCATCGGCGCCTCTGTGGTCTTTGGGTGGCGGGAAACCCACCGGTGGATGCTACTCGGCCCATCGACGGTCAGGATACAGCGGCGACGATGCGGACGAGAGGGTCCTTGGATCATGGAAGTTCTTAGGCAAAACAGGAGCATGGCGGCTCCAGTCGGCGATGGCGGTTGTCGACAGTGGCGGACAACAGTCTGGATGCTTCTCTTTGGAGTTCCGCAGCAGTCCCTGTATTGGGGCGGCAGCCTGTCGAAGGTCTGTCTACCAGGGAGCTTTGGCAAAGATCTGCTGGTGTACGATGGTCCCTCGTAGCTCGGGAAGAGGGCGTCTTACCAGGTCCTCTCTGGGTCAGTCCTTGGAGGCACAGCAGCTTTCAGATTGTGAAGGAGAGCAACAGCAATTCTTCTCGTCCAGCAAGGCTTCAAGGTCAAGCTTCACTCCAGTTACTCATCATAGTGGACTTCAGTTTCTGAACACGATTCCTAGCAGTGAGAGGTCCGCAGATATACTGTTGATCTCTCATTCATTCCGCTGGGTGATACTCAAGCATCCAATCATGACTAAGGGCATTCAGGCAGGCAGGCAGCCAATCAGGCACACGGTGCATTCAGGCCATTCACTTCTCTCCAGACACTCACAACAAGTTATGTGTATTGGGACAAGTACCGAGCCATTCAACACTCCATACTGCATTCATACCGGTTTCGGGCAAGGCTGCCTCAGTCATTGTGTCAACCACCAGATACTAGACACCCACAACATAGAATGCATATTCGTCACACACTCCATTCCCCCAGGTCCCACTGACAGGCGTACCCACAACATACGGTCGTTGGGAAGGCTCCAGCCAGTCTGGTCAGCACTTCCCCACACTACCATCTATGGAACTTCCACCCAACAGCCAGTCAGGGGGAAGGGACAGAGGCAGGGCTTCCCGGGGCTTCTGGAAGATCAAGGTACCAGGCAATGGAAGGCAAGAGGCCATGGGGGCCATTTTGTCTCCATCAGAAATCTGCCGATTCCAGTGACAGGGCCTGGGCATCCCAAAATGGAGGACGCTCATGGCACCAGTCAATTCAGCACGTAGCTGCCACCAGCCCGTACCCTGCTCTGTGGGTCACACACAGGTGCCCAAAAACATACACTAGGGAAACAGGGTTGTACCCCTACCCATGGGTGCCATACGGGTATCCCATGGGTCTGTTCACCAAACCAAAAGAGAGAGCTGCACCGTCAGGAGTCCCACATGAATTCCTGCGTGGAAAACACGACAGAACACACAATAAAACGCAGTAAAGGACAAGGATACAGAGGCCCTGTCCCTCTGATGCATTTCCAGCATCACAATTACAATCGTTGGTCTCTTTGGCACATGTAACAACCCCTCACCCTTTGTCACACTCATTAAAAGTGAATCTTGCTCACTGGGAGGCACCCTCACACACAAACCACCAGTTGTGCCCTTGAGAACGTCAATTAAATTTCACAACCATCTTCTTTAATCTCTTAGACCTCAGCGAGGCTGCACTAACCCCCTCCTCATCAGCCCTCTACACTTCTCTGAGGTCTCCCTCACAACCATCTTCTTTAATCCCTTAGACCTCAGCGAGGCTGCACTAACTCCCTCCTCATCATGCCTCTACACTTCTCTGAGGTCTCCCTCACAACCATCTTCTTTAATCTCTTAGACCTCAGTGAGGCTGCACTAACCCCCTCCTCATCAGCCCTCTACACTTCTCTGAGGTCTCCCTCACAACCATCTTCTTTAATCGCTTAGACTTCAGCGAGGCTGCACTAACCCCCTCCTCATCAGCCCTCTACACTTCTCTGAGGTCGCCCCATCAACATTCCTTTTACACCTTGTAGATTTTACTAACAACTCACTAACATCTCACTTGCAACCATCCTATTAATCTTTGTGGATTCCACTGAGGTCCCACGTGCAAGATTCCTTTGTCGCCGGCACCGTGGTATTTTTGGCTGCATTTATGTTTGGGCCACTTCCAGTCTGGGCCTGCTATCTGAAACAAGTGGGGCCCCCTCACTGTGCATGCTTTGTACAGTATCTATATTAATGGCAGTGGCCAATTCATGGATTACGTGACCTTGTACTGGTAATGGGTGCCCTTCCTATTTGGGACTCGTGTTTGTATTAATCATGGGTATAAAACCTACTCAGGGTGTCCCTTTATTGCCATACACTGGCAGGGATAATTGTATATGAAACCCACACTCATCCAGAAAACCCTAGTGGATAGTCCACTTCTCTAATGTTTCTTCAGAAACCAATCACTGACTGCAGTACTAATCAAAAATGATAGAAACATAATTATCACAATCATGTTGTGTTGAAAACCAATTCTTGTATATCATTTCCACTATTCATTCCTACTCATGCTACACTCACTCATACTTCATTTTCACCAAAAACAATATACTGGACACATTATTATAAATGAAATGTGTTAAAGTGCTAACAGAAATGGGACAAGAGCAATTTCCCTGTCCCATATCTGTTTCCACCTTAAAACATTCCATTTATAACAATGTGTCCAGTATATTGATTTTGGTGTAGTTTTATATACAATGAGGAGTAAAATGAAGTATGAGTGAGTGTAGCATGAGTGAACATGAACAGTGAAAATGATACACAAGAATTGTTTTTTAACACAAGATGAATGTAATAAATATTGTTCTATCATCTTTGATTAGTACTGCAGTCAGTGATTGGTTTCTCAAGATACATTAGAGAGGTGGACTAGCCACCAGGTTTTTCTGTGTAGGCAACATTGACCTTACATGATGCATAGGTTACACACTTGTCCATACACTGAATGAGTGTGGGTTTCATGTATTAATCATGGGACCATTTCCAGTCTGGGTCTTGTGTGTTTATTGATGGAGGGGCAGGGTCTTCTATTTGTTTGATGACCAGTCCATTTCAGAGGTCTTTATTCGGTATTAATGACGGAGCTCACACTGGCTGAGTTTTATATCTGTATTAATAACAGGCCCCTTTTTGTCTGGGTCAAAAATCATTCTTAAGGATGGAGCACTTCTTACCTTACTGCTCGGTGTCTTCTTTCTGTAAAACTGAAAAGTGCTTTCTTGACTCGATACACTACCTGCCCGAGGGCTTGCATCTGTACTGGGGATGGGTTTCTTCCTGTCCGGGTTGTGTATCTATAATGATAATTCCCCTCTCTTTCTGGAGCTTTCAGCTCTGCATCTTGCATGTGTACTCAGGACAAGGTTCCTTCCTGTCTGTGGTTTGTATCTGTATTAACGATAGGGCTATTCTTGTCTTGGATTTGTATGTGCTTTAATGGCAAGGTCCTTCCTGTCCAGATTGTGTATTGTACTGATGTCATGCAACTTCCTGTCTGGGTTTGGGGCATCCTGATGATGGGGTCCATTTTGCGGGAGGGAGGTTTGGTATCTATAATTGTGAGGGCTCCTGTTAATCTGGAGGTCTGGTAGTCAAATATATGTATTCATGTCAGGACCCATTCTGTATAGGCAGTGTTTCTGTATTAATGATGTGATCAATGCTGCTTGCCGTCTTGACTCTTTCATGATGACGGGTCCCCTTAAGGCTTTAGGTCTAGTGTCTGCATAATCGCAGGCCCCTCGCTAACCTCCCCCCCCCACCCCCGACCCTGTATTTAGGTTAATGGCGGAATTCTTTGTCTTTAGTTCCACTAAAATTATACATAACTGCCTAGGTCTTGAATGTGGATTAATGATAAACCATTCCTACATACTTCTTCTATTGGGATTAATGGCAGGATCCTTTCTCACTAGTTCTAGTATTAATAGCTGTCTAGGTTTTGTATGTGTAGCAATCATGGGGTCCTCCTGTGTGGGTCTTGTGTGTGTATTGGAGATGGGTCCCCTCCCTACCTTGTCGCTGGACCTGTTTATGGATGAGGCCCCTGTTATCAGGGGACTTGCATCAGTACTGGAGCCCCTTCCAGGCTCTTCCTGTCTAGTTCTTGTATCACTATTAAGGAAAAGTCATGTGATGCTTTCTATCTCATCTCTTCAATAATGATGCAGCCATTGCTGTATAGGACTGATTCATCTATTGATGGTTCTCTAGGAACCACACATCTCCTTGTGGCTGCTCTTGCCTTGTATAATGATTTTGTGGTATTTATACCGCACACCTGACTAAAATAATCGAATTTGTGCACAGATGGAACATCAAATAGTCATCAAGACAAAAGGAAAACTAAAATACACAACGGGCAACAACCAGCATCTAGAGTTGTCGAAGACATCCAACTCACAACTGGGTTTATTAAAATAAGTGGGTCTTTAGCGCTTTACGCAAAAGACACAACGATTTAGCTGCCTGAATTTCCAAAGACAGTCTTTTGTTTATTAGGGGTTCGTAGACGGAAATCTCCCGTCACCACTGAAACACAAGAAGACGATTGAATTCTCAGTAGAACTTTGTCTTTAGACCTGAACGATCGAGTTGGGCAATATCTGTGGATTTTGTCTGCCAGATAAGCTGGAGCCAAGTTGTTTAAATAATTAAATATGAGACAGAGAACTTTGAAGCCGATTCTGTCCCTCACAGATAGCCATTGCAGGGATCAACAGGATCAGGAAATATGAGCAGACTTCTATCCCCAATTACAGGTCTCAATGCAACATTGTGTGCCATTTGTAGCCGCTGACATTGTTTACCTGGAATACTTGCAAGTAGGCTGTTACAATAGTCTAATTGGAAGTTAACCAGTACTCCGACCACTGCTGCCTGCGTATCTGATGGCACATAGAGCAAAACCTGATGCAGAAGACAAATGTAAGAGATGGACAGCACCTTAGAACTCACCTGAGCCTCACTACTCAGATTTTCCTGCCAGATGCAGCCCAGATTTTTAATTTTGGCAGCAAAAGGCAGATGCATTCCTGAGAAATGTGGGAACTGAGGGTGATTGCCAGATTCAAGAGGTGTTTAGGGCCCAACAACGCCACCTCAGTTTTATTGGCATTGCAAACAATTAGACGAGATCCAACTGCTGACCTCATCCAAACAGCCCTGAACTCTGAGGAATGACTCTTCTACGTTACCTATGTGTTTCCTCAAGATATCCATCAAAGAACAGAGGTACATGTTAATAGGGGAGATAAAGAAGACCCCTGTGGGACTCCACAAGTCTGGACCAGAGGATCAGACGCCCAACCTCCCGATTTAACCTGCTGCTGCCGTCCTGATAGAAATGATTCAATCCATGCACTGACCTGTGCTGACACCTTTCCGTATCTGTACTAATGGCCACATACTTCTGGTATAGGCAGTCTATGCAGCCATATGGTTTAATTTGGGAAGGAAGGGTGTACCTGGAATTTGTCTGCAGAATAGCTTGAGTGAAGCAGCACATTCTCTATACCAGCCTGCCACACACTATGGATAGGTGACGAGCAGCCTTGCCACAGACTAAGGATAGATGAAGAGCAACCCTGCCACACACTAGGGATAGGTGAAGAGCAACGCTGCCACACACTAGGGATAGGTGAAGAGCAACCCCATCACACACTAGGGATATGCGAAGAGCAACCCTGCCACACACTAAGGATAGATGAAGATCACCCCTGCAACACACACTAGGGATAGGTGAAGAGCAACCCTGCCACACACAGAGAATAGGTGAAGAACACTCTTGCCACACAACGGATAGGTGATGAGTAATCCTGCCACACTCTTCGGATAGGTGAAGAGCAGCCCTGTTACACTAAGGATAGATGAAGAGCCACTCTACCACACACTAGGGATAGGTGAAGAGCAACCCTATCACACACTAGGGAAAGGTGAAGAGCAACCCTATCACACACTAGGGATATGTGAAGAGCAACCCTATAACACACTAGGGATAGGTGAGGAGCAACCCTATCACACACTAGGGATAGGTGAAGAGCAACCCTATCACACACTAGGGATAGGTGAAGAGCAACCCTACCACACACTAGGGATATGCGAAGAGCAACCCTGCCACACACTAAGGATAGAGGAAGATCCCCCCTGCAACACACACTAGGGATAGGTGAAGAGCAACCCTGCCACACACAGAGAATAGGTGATGAATACCCTTGCCACACAACGGATAGGTGATGAGTAATCCTGCCACACTCTTCGGATAGGTGAAGAGCAGCCCTGTTACACTAAGGATAAATGAAGAGCAACTCTACCACACACTAGGGATAGGTGAAGAGCAACCCTATCACACACTAGGGATAGGTGAAGAGCAACCCTATCACACACTAGGGATATGCGAAGGGCAACCCTATCACACACTAGGGATAGGTGAAGATCAACCCTATCACACACTAGGGATAGGTGAAGAGCAACCCTATCACACACTAGGGATATGCAAAGAGCAACCCTGCCACACACTAAGGATAGAGGAAGATCACCCCTGCAAAACACAGAGAATAGGTGAGGAACACCCTTGCCACACAACGGATAGCTGATGGGTAAACCTCCCACACTCTACGGATAGGTGAAGAGCAGCCCTGTTACACTAAGGATAGATGAAGAGCAACTCTACCACACTCTACGGATAGGTGAAGAGCAACCCTGCCACACACTAGGGATAGGTGAAGATCAACCCTATCACACACTAGAGCTTCAGCATCATCATGCCAAGATAACCCTAACTAGTGGAGCACATATATTATACTTATGAGCAATGAGCACCACCCTGCCACACACTAGAGTTGAGGATCACATTTACAATTGCAGCACATGCTCCACACTCATCACCACTCTACCACACACGAAGGAGAAGCGGGGATCACCTTCACTTCTGCAGTACGTGCTCTGTACTCATCAGCACCACCCAACCACACGCTAAGGACAGTCCCATGAATTTCTCGGTTTCTTATGCCCCTGCTGCAATCTATGTACTTCTGAGATCCCTAATAAATCTCTAAGGTTTGATTAACTCTCTGCCATGTATTGACAATATGTGGGATTTGGTCTGCGTAAAGCTATCAACCTGGCCATGTGATGACAGCAACTGGAAAGTGGTGTGAGTACTTGGCCATCTCATGGCAGTGGCTGGTGACTGCCTATCCAATACCTATACAAACACCAATACGATTGACTTTGTCAATAACTGAGTTTTAATTTCATCTGGTAGGTGTGTTTTTGTCTGTCGAGTTCCCATCCCATAATTCAAAGATAAATGAAGGACTGTGTATGTTATGGGACATTTTGTGAGATCCGCTCATAAGTATTAATGCATAGCAACATTTTTGCATGACTCTATATCCGCTCACTGCAATGAATGCAAGTAACACTTCAAGTGAAGTACAGTATAATCCATTATACATTACAACCAACTTCTCCTAAAACAGAGTGCATTGAAAGAACCAGAGAGAAAGACGAGTGGGAGATACAAGTAAATGTAAATGGATGCGATTACAGAAAGATGGAGGGTGAGAAGAAACTTATAGAGAGATGTAGACAGATTGCATAATCTTTCTGAGGTTTGACAATTGGCCACTTACAGAGGCTGTTGCTCTCAGCAAGCACATGGACTGTGATGTGCCCCGGCACAGCCTGATCTGTAACATCCCTGCCAGAGGTAAAGACACACAGCGGTAAATGGTGAGATAGAACCGAAACTGACCCAGAGGTCGACAAAAGAGAATGCACATGGGATATCCACTAAGCACACAGCATGGCTTTATTGATAGGCTAGTATGTTACTTCAACATCAAGGCCACCTTAATATTGAGCAACTGCATAAAACTGCAGACCATCAAGCACTTATCACCCACCCCATCCTTTGAAGGTTCACTTTGACAAATGGCACTAGTTGCACCAGGGATGCGTGATAGACCTTTAGTTCATCATCTAAGGATATGGTATGACGTACCTAAGTGCTAACTGATGGACCACGTACAACCTTGTGGGAAGCCTCACACTACATATCAGAGCAAACATTGGGAAAGTCAATAGGTCTGCCTTTTCACATTGAAAATATTTTGGTCCCTCAGCAAGGCGTCCTGATTTGTATTTGTATTTGTATTTGGTTTATTTATAACGCGCAACCCGGCCCAGGGGCATACAGGCGCATACGTTTTTCGATCATGTTACATAAGTGTGCAGTTATATTAGCAAGCAGTAGGCAACAGTTACAATAGTTGCGGTTACAAATAAATTCATACATTGGTATTACAGGTACGAGCATACATGTTGCAATTAAGGCAGTGGGCCGAAGGTGAGACAGATAGTAATATTATTTACAATATGTACACTGGGTAGGCAGTAAATCTAAGCTCTAAGATCAGCTGTCAATGTGTCCAGGTCATGAAGCCAACGTTTGGTGTTCCATAGCTTTGAGGCTTGTACAGGGAAACTAACTCCTCCCGAGTTATGGAGTTTGAATCTTGGTATAGACATAGTGTTAACTTGAGCTGTTCTAAGTGGTCTTGTAGATGTGTGTGGGGTAAGTTGGTTAGAGATGTAGGATGGTGCGAGGTTAGCCCTGGCTTTGTGGGTAAGGGCAAGAGCTTTGAGGGATATTCTGTGCTCTATAGGGAGCCAATGCAGATTACGTCTAGTCTCAGAGATATGCGACTTCTTAGGGATGTTGAGGGCTGCCCTAATGGCGTTATTTTGAGTTACTTGTAGTTTGTGAATATTTTTGCGGCTAGTGCCTAAGTAGAGGGCATTACAATAATCTACTTTGGACAAGACTAATGTCCTAGCAAGAGTAATGCAGTTGGGAGTGGAGATAAACGGCCTACATGCGGTAAAAAGTTTACATGTGTAGGCGGCTGAAGACGCTACTGCCTTGGTTTGTTTTGTGAAGGATAATGTGGCATTGAGGTAGATACCAAGGGTTTTAGTATTATTAGAGACAGGGATGGGGTTACCATCAATAGTGAACAATGCAAAAGCAATATTTAGTTTTTTTAGTTTAGCGTGAGTACCAAGGATAATCAACTCCGTTTTTTCGTCATTGAGACAAAGTCCATTGTGTGCCATCCACACTTGTATTACTGCATATATTTCATTGAGGGTTTTGCTATCAGTTTCATAGTCGCCAGAGATAGGAATGAGTATCTGGGTGTCATCTGCATAATTAGTATACGTGACACCCAGATAGTCAAGGATATCGAAAAGGGGCTTCGTAAATACATTATAGAGCGTTGGGGACATGCAAGAGCCTTGCGAGACACCACACGGGACTGGTGAGGGTTCAGCCGAGTCAGTAGGAGAAAAGACCCTCTTTTGATGTCTATCTTATGTGGCCAAAATAACTCCTATTGAAAATCCAAAACTGTTGGCTTTGTCAAAACTTGTTTCAAATGTACCCAAACTGTTGGGTGTAATAATGCATCCACTATAATTCTTCATTGATATTTCAAGTAACATCCACATTGGACCCTCTCTTTTGCTATGGTGGTCCAGACATAACAGTCACATCCAATGGATACATTAATTTATTCGCTAGTTCCAGGGCAATACATTGGGCCTCAACACGACTTGGGTGTTAGCTCTTAAATGCGGCGGTAACGCTAATACTGCCGCATTTAAGGGCTGGCCTGATCATGAGTTGGGGCGCTAAATGGGCTGTGCCACTTCCAGCTCTTTTCAGGAGGTGAAGATCGCATTTAGCGCCCTGTTTTTGGCACAATAACCGCCAGCCGTATTAGAGTGTGGTATTTGCGCTGAAAATGCCCCATCGGGTTCAATGGACCCAATGGGGAATACGGATTTACTGTTGACGCCCAACCCATGATCCGGCGCGAATAGAGCTGGACCGGGTGGCGCTAACGCAATTAAAGTGGGCAGTATTACCGCCCGGATACCGCCCAACTCGTGATTAGGCATATATTCTAGAGGAATGCCATCCGATGCCTCAGACATAGAAGTGCGGAACCAGCACGCCTAATACATAAAACCTCTGCAAGCATCTTAGGATTCAAGTTTAAACTAAAATCAACGTGTCGGGCTAATAATCAGAAATTACAGCAATAACATGAAATTGCCTATTTGTCAGCAAATCACCCACTTCTACTGTTCAATCCTTTTAAATATCCCACCCCCAGAGATCAGCTCCATATAGGATTTCAGCACAGCATTTCATCCAGGGTGCCCTATTTACAGGTGAGATATCGGAACTCTGATAATTGTGACTGATATACTGACGACTCACCATAACAAGATATAGAATAAGGGCTCCATCACAGTGAAGCACCCTTTATTTAAATGTTTCACAGTAGGTGCTTCAAACCTGGCATGCGGATTCAGGCAAAGCGTTGATGTAGGGGAACTGGATTAGGCTGTAGAATGTCATCACCAGCCTAAACTTGCACATGTTTACAGATTCCAGTGGACCTTGGTACTTCAAAGAGACTCTGACAACCAACCCCTGCTATGTCAGAAAAATGGTATGGACTCAGGACTGGCAAGAGACAGAAATGAAGAGATCTCTTTCCTAGGTACGTATGGCAACAAAGATTATGGGGGTCATTCCGAGTTGGGCGGTAGGGGCTTAACGGCACCGTTAAGGATGGCTGTGCCGTTAAGCTCCTACCGCCCTATTGTGAGGTCCCTTAGTGAGTCCCAGCAGGAGCGGCTGGTCTGACCAGCCGTTCTTAGTGGGATCCGATAAGGGACCTTGGAGCTAATAAGGGCCTGCAATTTGTGGGCCCGTTATTGGCGCCTTCCCCAGTGAGCCCTATGGCGGCTCAAATGGGAATGGGAATGGGAATGGTTTACTGAATGGGGACTTACCGGGTCCTCCAAGGTCGGAATGACCCGATAAGTCCCCATTCAGTGAGACCGGACCTGGGTTTGGAGGCAGCCATGGCGCTGATAGCACCATGGCTACCTCCAAACTCGTAATGACCCCCTATGTCTGGCACTTACAATTGAACACCATCTTATTTGACAAAGTTTACAAACTCTAAACACCGCCAGATGCTATTGAGATTTCGGTTAAACATCCTCCACAATAACACCACTCTCTACAGATATGGACTAAGCAGTCATCTAAATTGTAGACTGTGTGATAAATAGGAAGAGTGTCTCAAACATTTGGTCTTGTTTAGCCCAAAACTGAGATCTCTGAGATCTTTGTACTTCAGTAAACATCTAAAGGCCCTCTTTGGTCTCGATGCTGAAGCTTGGCGGGATGCTCTGTATGGAGGAGAAAGACCCACGTGGTCTTATGCATTAGTTAAATACTTGGAAGCTGTTTTGGACAAAGTAGTGCAAGCCCGAATGTAAAACTGTTGTTTTCCTTTTTATGACATGATGTATTATGGTAAAAGTTTATTTTAAAAAAATGTAAACCATCAAATAAAAAAAATATTTAAAAAAAACACACATTTACCAAGTTCGATCCCTCCTCAGCAATCAATGCTAGTATGGGAACTGGCAAAGGCATGTTGTGTAGCTCCACCTGTCACATATCAGCTTCCATTCATTTTACAACCCCACTGGCTGCTGATGTAAAGACGTATTCCTCCCACCTTCATAGGACTAAATGGGCCTCATTACGACCCTGGCGGAACGGGTTAAAAGGCGCCGTAAAAGGCTGCAGTGCCGTTCAACCCGTTCCGCCACATTACGAGGTCCCCTCGCGGGACACGTTAAGCACGCCTGGAAAAATCAGGCGTGCATACCGGGTCCCGCAAGGGGAAGAGGGAGCAAACAACGGGCCATCTCGTAATGGCCCGTTGTTTACTCCCTCTCCCATTCCCATTCAGCCCTATGTGGGCTGAAATGGGAATGGGGATGAACCGTGTCCGTGTCCTCGAGTGAGGAATTACCGGGCCATCCGAACTCGGAATGGTCCGGTAAGTCCTCATTCCGAGGACACGGACACGGATGCGGTTTTGCCAGCAGCCATGCCGCCAATAGCGGCATGGCTACCGGCATACCTCCTAATGTGGCCCAATGTCTTTACATGATTTTCTATTACTTCTTTTAATCATTTAATGGCTACAATCAGCCAACAGGTTGCGAGATATCCAGCAAGAACTTCCATAACTTTGCAGCTGAATCCGATTCCTTCCACAGCCATCGAAAGTGAGGAGAGTGTTCTATAATCGCTGCCACTTGGCACTGCTTTTTGTATCCAACAGTGACATTTTTAAGAGTCTGAGTAACAGCATCTTCAGTAACCGTTGCCGCTCACCTTGAGCTCTCCACCCACTAAAATGAGTGCACTGATTTGAGAATAGGAATTAGGGCCATCAAGAGACTTTTGCTCTTGTGTTGCATCCCCTGTAGATATGAATGGCTTTTCTGCAATGTAAATCTACGCATTTAAGGTGGGACCCTGAATGAAAACATTAATTTGCTGGATAGAAAATCTGCTGACATGAGGAAGTCCTTGCAGTGCTTAAAAATGAGAGAGACATTATTGTATACGGTTTGCCAAGACAACAGACATGCCTACATGTGTAATTGACTCGTGCTATTAGCTCCATGGCTGCCTCCAAAACCCTACCGACTCCGCCCTGGTGAATGGAGAAATTACCGGTCCATTCCAAGGTTGGCGGGACCAGTAATACCCCATTCACCAGGGCCCTTCCCCTTTACCATTTGAGCCCCCATACGGCTCAATGGGAATGGGCAAGGCGCTAATAACGGTACTGCAAATTGCGGTACCGTTATTAGCTCCAGAGCCCCTTTGCGGGTCTCGTCCTTAACGCCTGGAAAAACCAGGTGTTAACGGAGGACCCGTAAAGGAAACTCGTAGTAGGGCGGTAAGGGATTACCGGCACCAGTGCCCTTACCGGTACCGGTAATCCCTTACCGCCCGCCTCGTAATGAGGCCCATTGTATTTTGGCACACGTTTAAAATGCATTGTCTGACACGTTATTTACAATATAACTGTTGAATTATAGGCTGCATAACTAGTTTGGCCAAATTTGTGAGAGATGTTTTTGGGCTGGGGGATTCTCACCGAAATAATTGGTTGAAATGGATTGCTAAAAAGCCATAGAATATGCAATTTATTCTGTAGGTTAACATATGAAAAAATCATCCAATGGATACCATGAAGCAAGTGAAAACAATATATTCCATCATTGCAACTGTAATACACACTACATCATGTCTGTGTCCATAATATATGTCAGCCCTGCCACTGAAAAGCACATTTTCTGGTGCCACTGTCTACAATATAAGATAGAATTGCCACTGTAAAACACACTTTCAAGATTCCTGTGCCCACAAGATATGCCAGCACTGCAATTGCAAAATATACTTCATGAGGCCTGGTCCCAAAATATTTGTCTGAACTGCCACTTTGAAAGGACATGTTCATGATGTCATGGTCCACATTATGTATGCCAGTATTGCTATTGTAAACCATGTGCATGCTAGCTATGTCCAACATATGCCAGCATGCCACTTCAACAACGCATTCCCATGCTGATTATGCCGAATAGATGCCAGCATGCCACTGTAAGAGGCCACTTTCATGCTCGCGCTCCACAATATATGCCAGTACATTGATATCCTGTATAAAATGTTCATGCCTTGTATATGCTAGACATTTTTTTTTTTGTGATACGCCTGATTGTATAAAGCTGTGTGAAAGAATTATAATACAATTGAGAAGTGTGATCAGGGCAGAGACACAGAATGAGACGAAAAGAGGGGCAACGTGATGGGACAGGTTGCAGGGCCCAATAGGGGTCATAAGCTAGGGAAAGTGCATTAAAGAGGCACAATACATGGGTACAAGCCTAGTTAACAGGTTATCAAATGTTGGGTAGTGCCCTTTACAATTATGGCACAGAGAGTGTTAATTCCTGACGTACAGTTTGTCTGTGTGGAATTCTTCGAGGGCGATCCCGGTTATTTATATAGCATGTGCATAGCCTGGTTAGTTTCGATGGCCTGCAGTATGCAGTTTTGGGGTTTTAAAGGGTAATGGACATGGCGGTATTTTAAATGTTCCTTGTTTTTAAAAAATCACTTGAGAAGAACTGACTACTGTTCTACAGGAGTAGAGGGGTGAGTAGAGGCTGAACCGCCCACTCAGCCCCCCACTACTACTAAACCAGCCAGGCAGATATACCACCCTGGTCTCTTATGCACCTACCACCAAGTCTATTGCTGGGGTGCCCACACCTTCAATTTAAAAATCGATTCAAGCAAAGTAACTAAAGGCATCTGTATATTCTGGGTGCTAGGGGAGCTGCATACAGCCCTGGTAATCTAGGTTGTTAATACAAACCCAGGGGAGACACACAAGGGGTGGGCAGGGAGGTATGTGGCTCTGCCGCTCTGGCATCATGACTCCTTACAACACGGGCCGCCCATCACTGCTGGGCCCAAAATGTACTTGACTACTTCTAATTGTCAGTGGCGTCGCCAGGAATCAAATTTAGGAGGGGCACAGAGGGGGCCAAAGACAAAAGTAGGGGGGCACAGACAAAAGTAAGGGGAGAACATGGTCACTGCTCATTTTAGGTAGGGGGCACATGGGAGGGCACAAGGTTTCACAGGGGGGGCCCTGGCCCCCCCAGCCTCCCTCCTAGCGACGCTACTGCTAATTGTATGCATTGCTTGCTTTGCACAAAAAAAAAGATTCCAGGCAGCAGCCTTGAAGAGATGAGCCTGTGTGGGCCGCGGGGTTGAACACATTTTTAAGGAATTGAAAGGACTGCATTCCGTGCAGCTGGCACGTGACATCCTTGGGAGATGCTTGGCGTGTGGTGGCTTGGGGGGCACCCAGAACCACGTTGGGGTGCTGTGCCCCAAGCCCCACACCAGAGAGCAGGGCAGGGGCAGAGAAACCGTTCTGCAAACTTGGCATCAACGTCCAGGGGATGCGCGGGTGTTGGAAAATGCAAGGTTTGATGCACTGGGTTTGAAGCTCCCGCAGACTTGGGTGCCTCTGCCTCACTCAGGGCATGAGCTGTGGAGTGCGACAGTGCAGCGGCTTGCGATGGCTTCTGGGGGCCGCATCCCCGGCTCCGGGATGGCGGCTGGTGAAGTGGTGCAAAAAGAGATCCATCCAGCCACAGTCTGTCTCCCCGGGAGTCGGGACAGCACAGCACTGCGCACACACCCACTCCAGAAAATGTCAGTCACAGCATTCTACTCTACTTTTTGAAGTTGGGAATAAAAATATTTTTAGGTTGAAAAAAGTAATTCCCATTCCGAGCGGGGGTATTTATTTTTCAAACAAAGAACATTTATTTAAATCTAAAATGCGTACTGATGTGTAATCCATACTTGTTTGAACCTAATTATGCATGCAATTAAAAGATGCATTTGGACCCTAAATGTGCTCATCAGATCCGGCTGCAATAATATTACAGCTCCTTTCTGTGGCCCTGCTCCTCTGGTGGCGCTGATGCAGACATATCCGTGGATCCGTTTGTAGAAACAGGAGGCGGCTTCCTATGTTCATGTTAAATGCGTCATATGTAGCATATTTTTTGTAAGGAACATTTGTACTCCCTATCTTATAATTTTTAAAGAGTGTTTACCTCTTTTTATGGCGTGTGGGAGGGAGAGCTCGGGGCAAAACAATGCAGCGCAACTCATGTTCGAATCCCGATCCTGCGCTTTCCTTAATTTTGTATTACTCTACATTCTGTTCCATTCTTTCTTTGTTTCTTTCCTGTCATAATTTTTCTTCTATCATTCCTAGTTTGTGTCAGTTTTTCTTTCTTTGTCCTTGAAGCTTTCTCTGCCTTTCTTTTGCTCACTCTGCCCCGATATTTTGTTTTCGCCACTATCTTCCTTTCAGTTGCCCTCTGTCCCGTTTGCTCGTTACTTCTTGCGTCACACCTGCAGCATTATCTGCTATTTCAGTACACTGCTCTGCTCTCCTAATGCACATCTACACTACCATACTCTTTGCCTCGTTCGCCCACCTCTTCTGGTACAGTTATGCACAGAAGCTCTGCCAATGACGCTCTGCCAATGAAGCTCTGCGCCCTAACGTACAGTACTCCATCGATTTCCACCCAGGAACCCGCCAGCAGCTCTGACAGTGCACCTCAACCTTCTCCGATGGCCCCGGCATTTACCATTAGGTTGTGGAGTTTTCCTGGGGAGTGGGACAGAAGAAAAGAAGGGGGTGATCTTAGGCGGTGAACAAATAGAAAGAAAGGCATCAGCTTCAAAGCGGGGGGGTTGAACGGGGAGGAGGGGCCAGAAATGTAAAGAAAAGTCTACAGTAGGGCCCTGGTTCCCTACAGAGTCTGGGACCTCATATCAGGCGTGAAAGGTACTAGGTTTCCTTTCAGGCAGAGTGTACTTGTATTTTGTGGCAGCGGGCGAGGAGGACTACATTGACAGCCCTGAGCACGCAGCCCAGATGGCAGATGCCCGCTCGAGACACTGTGAGTTTGGGGCTCGCTCACTGGGCATAGCCAGGCTGCCTGCAGGTATAGCTGGTGGCAGGGGGCTTGAAAGGCACAATGCACTTGTCTTCTTTCTTCTTCATCCCCATAGGGGACTGGACTAGGCAGCGACGCGTGTAAAGGTAGAGGCGCAAGCAGGCACTTTTCTCTCGTCTTCTGTGGCGGCAGGCTGGTAGCACTCCTCAGTCACCTGTCACCCGAGTGTGCAGCTTGTCTTTTCTTCTGTTGCTGCTGTCCCCTCAACACCAGTGCACTGAGAGGCAAGAGGGCCGAGGCAGATCCCTTCATCTCCTGCCGGATGGGGGGAAAAAGACAGCACAACGCCTGGCAGCTTAGATATTTGATTGTTATGTATGATATGATATGGTAGGCATTTTGTGGACATCCACACCCACTTTATTTAAATAACAGCATAATATATTAACATAAGCTCTGAAGTGAAGCACAGAACTGCCAATAAGACACAGTGGCCCTCATTACGACCCAGGCGGTAAGTTACCGCCTGGGTCGTACCCTTACCACCATGGCGTAAACTACGTTTACGCCATGGTGGTTGGCGGATTTACCGCCCCATTCCAAGGTGAGTGGGGCGGTAAATCCCCATTTCCCATTTTACCCTTCCCCATTCCCATTTTCGCCCCATAGGGCATAATGGGAATGGGGAAAGGCGATAATTACGCACCGTAAATTACGGTGCCGTAATTATCGCCAAGGTCCCTTTGCGGCATGGATTTTAACGGCTGCAAAAAAGCAGCCGTTAAGAGCCATCCCGCAAAGGGAACCTTGTAATCAGGCGTTAAGGGTCGGCGCCGTTTACGGCGCCGTAAACCCCTTAACGCCTGAGTCAGAATGAGGGCCAGTGTGATTAAAAAAACAGGATGGGGACAATTTAAGCAACTGAGCACATCTTCACAGGTTTAGTTGATATACATATTTATTTCTAATAAGCGCTTGAAGATAATGCATTCACTACTTTCCACAGTGCCAAATGCTTTGCTGTGACTCGTGCGTCTTGTCTATGACAATGCTGTGTATTTAGGGCTCTCCTTTTCAAGTATCTCCCAAATGCAACCTTTTCACAACTCACCTGCTAGACTTATTGCAGGCCTGAATAAACATGGCTACAATACCCAAATTCATATTACATTACCCTGGCTTGAAGAGGTTTTCTCTTTTGAAGCAATGTTTGTAATAGAGGCAGTGAGGCACTGGGGGAAAGCATAGCGATTGGGTGCCCTGACATACACATCACTATGGCAAACGTGAAGACTGTGCAGTTGCTGCCTATATAGGATTAGACGATTGGAGGAGGAGCATTGAAGAAGGGAAACACGGTACACCTATCTCCCAGACAGGGCCGTCACAAGGGTAGGACTGGGGCAAATAATTGTCTTGGGCACCAATGAAAAAGTGGCCATAGTCGCATATGGCTGTTCATTACTTTTATGACAGACTGACTAGTACCCAAGGGGGAGTTTTCTGATAAATAGGATGCAAATCGTGCAATATGAACAATATTTATCCAGCCACAATGGTCAGAACTACTAGCCATATAGTAAAGTAACTCATCAAACTGGCCCAGCCCAGAGAGGTGCAGTGCAGTGCTCTCTTTTTGCACTGAGCTTTTATTACAACTCGATAATGCTACTTTTTCGGCATACATGTACTTTCCAAGTAAAAATGTCGGCTGGGCTAATTACCCTTTTTTCTTTCTGAGGTTGATAAATGATGTACCATTCAATAATACCTACTTTTACTCTTCCTGTGCTTAGAAATTGTTTCAGAAATGTTGCTTAGACAATACCCAATACATTAACGTCCCTTAGACAAAAGATGTACTTTGCCTTTTATGAAGAATTATTTGCCTGGGAGGACATAGGTCGTACACGTGATATCGGAAGAAAGCATGAAAGTGGGTCTGTGA
This sequence comes from Ambystoma mexicanum, assembly GCF_040938575.1. Taxonomy (NCBI): domain Eukaryota; kingdom Metazoa; phylum Chordata; class Amphibia; order Caudata; family Ambystomatidae; genus Ambystoma; species Ambystoma mexicanum. Next base: position 226,675,895 of record NC_090921.1, on the reverse strand, counting down.
AAAGACAAAGAAAATTGCAACGTGAAAAGGCCCTAACAGAAGGAAGAAGGACTCTACTTGAATTTGGTATCACAAAGACTGCAAGGAAGGCACCTATCTCCCAAGCAGAGGAGCAGACACCAGAAGCTGTTCAACCACATGAGGAAGAGAGGATCCACCGGGACAGCGTAAAAGAACCTGCAGTTGAAGATCAGGAACCTACATGTTCAACTAATCAACTTGCATTGGCCCAATTATCAGAATTGCAACCTCATCCTCAATTACAACCTGACAGTGGTACAGAAGAATGTCTTAACATAGCGGTTGCTGCTGTACAATTAAGACAGCCACAAACATTTCTTCTGATCCAGGAACATGGGGAGAGATTCTTACACAAGGTGAAATTGACTTTCTCATTAAAGAAGGACCATCAGTAATTAAGGCTAGTGGTCTCCCAAGAGATGTTGATAATAGAAGGTTTCCTAAAACTGTACTCTCCTGTGTTCTCCCCAATGGCGAACAATGTTTTCGAAACTATCTGTGCTGGAGTGAGAGGAAAAAAGCTTGATTTTGTTTTCCATGTCGCTTGTTTTCTAAGGAACATCCTGCACAAAGATCACGCTTATGTCTTCCAGATGGATACATGGTTCGCAGATTTGGTGCTTCTAAAAAATTACATGAAAAAATAGAACCACATGAGCAAAGCAGACCTCATTTGTTTGCATTTCTACAGTGGAAAAATAGACGTAGCAGTTTAAAGGGAAAAGGCATTGACGCTGCTATGTAAACAGCAGTGGTTGATGAGGTCCAGAAATGGAAAGGATTGCTGGAACGTTACCTTGATGTGCCTCTCTTTTTGGCACGCAAGAACCTGTCATTTAGAGGCAGTAGTTCTTTAATTGTTAGCCCGCAAAATGGAAACTTTCTTGGTCTTCTGGAACTTTTAGGAAAGTATGACAATTTATTAGGAGACCATTTAAAAAAAATTCAGGTGTCTCAGGAAGCTGGAGACAGTACATTACCTTTCAGGCACTTCTCAAAATGAATTTTTATCACTGTGCAGTGAACAAGTCAGCAGAGAAATTATGAAAAGAGTAGCAAAAGCAAAGTATTATGCATTGATCTCTGATGCTACTCCAGACATAAGCCATATGGAGTAAACAACCATAATTTTGAGATACACAGAATTTGACATGCCCTCAAAAAGTTGGACAATTGAAGAAAGATTCATTGAGTTTCTGAAGAATGAAAGGATGACCAGTGTTGAGATTGCCTCATTCTTGTGCTCTGTTTTAGAGAAACACAAAGTTAGTCTTGCCGACTGTAGAGCACAGGGGTATGACAATGGGTCAACATGGCTGAAATTTACAAAGGCGTTCAGGCTGAAATTCTTCGTAAAAACAAATGTGCACTCTTCTATCCTTGTGCAGCGCATTGTCTCAATGTCTGTGGAGTCCATGCTGCCGAAATATGTTCTGAATGTGTGACATATTTTGGAAGCATACAAAAGTTACATAGACTTTTCAGCTGCAGTCCAGCAAGAAGGAAAATTGTTAATGAAGAAATGAAGATTACCTTCAAGTCACAGTCTCAAACGAGGTGGAGTGAAAGTCTTGATGCTGTAAAACCAGTCGCCTAACACTTGCCATCTGTTATTAAAGCACTTGAGAGAGTTCAGGCACAAATCAATTTAACACAAGATGCAAAGGCTGAAGCAAAATCGCTGCAGCTTTACTTTTCTTCATTTCCTTCAATCTTGATGTCCTGCATATGGTTTAAAATTCTTCTGTCTATAGATCATGTGAACAGAGTGTTACAGCAAAAGCAGCTCTCCCTTTCCAAGTCAGTGCAGCTAGGTAAGCAACTTGTGTCTGATCTTAGAAATCTTCGTGATTCATGGCCAAAAATACTGCATGAAGCAACATTAATTGCAACAAATTTAAAAATCCCAGCAGAATTTCCAGCTCAACGAATAAAGAAACGGAAAACAATGTTTGATGAAACACTAGAAGAACCATTACTGCCTGGAGACACACTTGAAACTCTTGAAGAAACCACTTTCCGCAGAAATGTGTTCTACAGAGTGGTTGATAATTTGGTGAAAAGAAATGAGCAAGCACTCAAAGTCAGCAGAACAGATTTATAACCAATTTTGTGTATTGTGGAACTTTGACCAAATGGATCCAGAATCTATTCACAGCAAAGCCACCAATTTGCTAGAATTTTATAAAGGGGATTTTTCTGAATAGCTCATTTAACCATCTGTGCAGTGTGGGGAAAACACTTCTGAACCTCAAAGATTCTACAGAACCTGATCCTCTACATTTATTGAACACAATATACAAGGAAAATGTGGAAAATTTATTTCCACAGGTGTGCATAGGACTTCGGATTGTTCCAACAATCCCAGTTAGTGTGGCTAAAGGGGAACGTTCCTTTAGCCAACTGTCATTAATCAACTACCTATGGTCAACAATGGGCCAAGAGAGATTAAATAGCCTATCTATTTTGTCAATTGAAAATGCACTGGCTTCCAAAATTGACTACAAAAGAATTATTTCTTCATTTGCAGAGAAGAAAGTCCGGAAGTGGAAATAGCGGGGAAAGCTGGGTGGCATGTGTTCATATTTCAATTTTTGACATATATATAGAGTTGTAATACAAGTTACCTCAGAAAGTCCCTTTTAAAAATAAAATGTATGCAAATCTATATTCAATGTGTATGATACAAAACCAAGTCTGGAATAAACCTTTCTTCAGCTTAGAAACATGGCTTTGCTTTAGTTGATTTGCAGTCATAAGAATAAACCATATTCGAGTTCTTCCATAAATAAACTCAAGTAGAGATTTCTCGCTTCACTTATTTACGGTGCCACTATCCAAGTGCAAAAAATGAAGGGGCCTCATCAAATGTTTTGCCCCAGGCCTCACCTCACCCTGTGACGCCCTGGTAATGGTTCTGAGGGGTAACTGATTTCAGACCAAGGGAGAGGGTGCATAGAGCTTAAATGTCTCAGGTTGTGGTAGGAATGTTTTGTTCAGAAGTATGTGGTGTGTGTTGAGGTGACTCAAGGAGTTGGGCCCTACCCGCTTCTACATCATACGGGGCACATGGGAGGGCAATGGACCGGTGCAGTGAACAGACTGGCCCCTTTAAGATGGAACTTAAGATCTGACATTCACGATAGATGCGAGCAACACACCATTAAACATACAGGGCCTCATTACGAGTTTGGAGGCAGCCATGCCCTTAATAATCGCCCACTTGTCATTCCCTGAAGAGAATCAATTATACTTCCCAGGCGCCATGCATTGTTTTAAACCTGCTATAGGTGTGCCGGGGGATAGTCAGATATAAACACGGTGGAAAAACGCATAGGTGTGGGCATTTGGAGCAGCAGAAGAACTGGAAATGCACAGAGGGCTGAAGCTGCAGGCAGTGCTGATGCTGCAGGGAGTGCTGAAGCTGCACAGAGGGCTGAAGCAGCACAGAGGGCTGAAGCTGCAGGGAGTGCTGAAGCTGCAGGGAGTGCTGAAGCTGCACTAATTGCTCTAATTGTGGTAACTTGTGCCTGCCGCTCACTTCCTGTCTGCGTGCTCTCGTTTCGTCTGTCTCCCCCCCCTCCCTCCTACTCCATGGTGCTCTCTGTCTCGCCTATCTTCTCTAACTGCTTCTCCATTGACTATCCTGCTCTCCTCACTAAATCTGGTAGGAAAAAGTTTAAAAAGGACATCCTGGTCTCCAACCCAGGCCTCCCTATCGCTGACACCTACACTAGTGCCTGCTCTAAGGAAACTCTCACTGACATCCTCTTTTTCGTGCCTTCGCCTGACCTATGGACCCTTCATATGGTCTCTGTGCTCTCTCCTTTCTCCTCCTCTCCCATTAATGGTGGCACCCGTTGGGATGTCCTCTTGGCCCCCTTCCGCTCCTCTAAGGCCATCATTAATGTCTACGCTAATGGGACCATCTTGGTCCAAGGCCCTCAGGCCAACCTTCACCTCTTTGATAGACGCTTCCCACACCTCATCAACTTCCTCTCCTCTCCTGCTGTCCCCCCTCCTCTATCCTTGGCTACCTTGCCTCTACCCTCCCTCCCTGCCCCCTCTCGTGCTCCTTCTTCACCTCCTTCTTCAACACCTCCGCAGGGCGTACCTCTGATCTGTACCCCTCCCCGGAAGTTCTTCAAGGATGGCAACCTTCTCCACATTGCCACTCTAAATTCTCGCTCTGCCATCAAGCACTCCTCTGATATCTGTCACCTTCTTGAGGAACTGGACCTCGACGTCCTCTGTCTCACTGAGACATGGTTCACAGCCAGCTCTGCCACCAGCTTTGACACACTCCTACCTGACGGTTACAAGATCCTCTCCATGCCCAGGCCTAACCGTGCAGGGGTGGTGTTGCCCTTATCTTCCCTGAGTGGATTCCTGCCACTGTCACTCCTACGCAGACCTACTCCTCTTTTGAATGTCTTGTCTGCCGACTCTCTCTCTCTCCTAGCCATTCCCTTACCGGGGCTACTATCTATCGGCCACCTGGTCAAATTTCCTCCTTCCTCTCTGAGTGGGCTGACCTCTCCTCCTCACTCCTGTCCTCAACCACTCAACTTCTCTTACTTGGCGACTTCAACATCCACCTTGATGCCTCCAGTCCCCCCACTGGTCTCTTTCGTGACCTCTGCGACTCTCTCTCACTCTCTATTCTCCCGTCTGGGCCTACTCACTCTGCTGGGCACACTCTTGATGCTCTGATCTCTTCTGACCTTCCCCTCTCCGTCCCTCTCTCCACTCCTCTCTCCTGGAGTGATCACTTTCTCCTATCCTCCCACCTCACCCTCCCTACTCCACAGGCAAAGCCAACCTCTTCACTGCCACCCACCTTCTCGGTCATCCGACCCATGAAGCGTGTGTCAGTTGAGGCTTTCGCTGCTACCTTCTCGCCCCCCACTGCCCCTTCGGCTGACTCCCACCCTGACACAGCCCTCTCCATGCTCCACTCTGCTATATCTGTTACTCTTGATATCCTTGCCCCCGTCATGAGAATCCACCTGAAGCCCAAAGCCAAATGTAACTCCTGATATGACTCGGATCTCGTCACCCTAAAACGCAAGTGCAGGGTTGCAGAGAGGAAATGGCGTGCTTCATGTTCATCCTCTGACAAACTGGCCTGCCGCCTGCTCCAAAGGCAGTACCGGCTCTCCGTTCTCACCAAGAAGAGAGCCCTTATCCAAGCTCGCATCTCTGCGGCATCTAACAACTCCGCCGAACTCTTTAAAATCTGCAAGGAGCTGGCCAACCCTGTTGCAGTCTCTACCTCTCCTGTCCCCTCCCAGGCCCTCTGCACTGCACTGGCCTCTCACTTCATCTCTAAAACTCAGGACATCCTGTCCTCGCTCTCCTCCTTTCACCTCCCTCCCTCCCTTCCCGGCTCTTCCTCTGGCCCTTCTGCAGTCACCCCTCCTCCCTCTTTCTCTGCCTTTCCACTTTTCTCTGCTGACGAGGTTTCCAGACAAGTCCGATCTATGAAAGTCTCGTCTAAACAGGTTCACCCCTGTTCCTCCAAAACTATCAAGGACCACATCGACTCCCTGGCTCCTGCCCTGGCTGACTTTTGCAACCACTCCTTCGCCTCTGGAGTCTTCCCTTCCCCCCTCAAGCACTCCCTTGTGCACTCTCTTCTCAAGAAACCCTCTTCCGACCCCTCCTGCCCGGCTAACTATCGCCCTATCTCCATCACTCCCTTCATGGGCAAGCTCCTGGAGAAACTGGCCATCTCCCAGCTTAACCTCCATGCTGAATCTGTTGGTAGTCTTCATGACCATCAATCTGGCTTCAGAGCTGCCAGAAGCACGGAAACTGCTCTCCTGAACATCCGTGAAGACCTGCTCTTGAACCTCGATTCCAACACTCCGTGTGTTCTCATTCTGCTCGATCTCTCCTATGCCTTTGACACTGTCAACCATGCCATCCTGCTCAACCGTCTCCGTGAAACCCTGGGTATCACTGGTCAGGCTCTGGCGTGGCTGACCTCTTTCCTTTGAAATCGACCCTCCCAGGTCCAACTGGGGTCCTTCCTCTCCGACATCTTTTTCTCCACCTGTGGTGTCCCCCAGGGATCTAATCTCTCTCCCTGGCTGTTCAACCAGTATCTGGCACTCCTTGCCCACCGCATCGCCGCTCTCTGCCCTAATTTCCAGTGCTTTGCGGACGATACCCAGCTCATTTTCAGGCTACCCTCAGCCTCCCCCTCTCCTTCCCTCATCTCTGACTGTCTGTCTGCTATCCAGGAATGGTGTGCCGCCAATGACCTTTGCCTTAATGCCAGTAAGACTGAGATTCTACTCATCGGTACACCCACTCCCTCCTTCCCTGCAGCTCTCTGGCCTGCCTCCCTTGGCCCCCTCCCTGCTCCTACCTGCAAGGCAAAAAACCTTGGGGTCATCTTCGACTCCACACTCTCCTTCTCTCCTCATATTTCTGACGTCGCTAAGAAGTCACACTACCAGCTGCACCTCCTCAGAGGTATTCTTCCCTTCCTCTCCTTCCCCCAGAAGCTCACTGTCTCCCGAGCCCTGGTTCTCTCGAAGCTGGATTACTGTAACAGCCTCTATCTTAATCTGCCTGCCTCCACTCTCCGCCCTCTGCAACTCATCCAGAACAGAACTGCGAGACTTGTCCTTGGCCTCAAGCCCAGGGACCGTATCTCTCCAGGACTGAAATCTCTACACTGGCTCCCAGTGGCTGCGAGAATAAAGTTCAAAACCCTCTGCATTGTCCACAAGGCCTTCTGGGGCCTGGGTCCGAAATACCTTCAACTCTCTCTTCCCAAATATCTTCCTTCCCGAGCCCTTCGCTCATCCGCCTCCAACTCCCTCTGGGGGTAGATCTCTCTCCGCGGCAGGGGCCTCCCCCTGGAACAGCCTTCCTGCCTCCCTGAAACTTGAGGAGAACCATCTCCGGTTCCGGAAGCACCTCAAAACCTTCCTCTTTGCTTCTGCTTTCTCTCTCCCTTTCCCCTGCTGAACAGCTAATATCCTTCACTGAAACTGCACTGATTCTGCAACTGGACCACTCTTAACGGCCTCGGTCCTGGGCCCAGCCACTCTCCACTTGCACTGATGCACTGGAACCCCTCTGCACTGCGGGACTGTCTCTGTATCCCTACAGCCCCCCCCCTTTCCCAGCACTTGTTCTGCACTTACCTTGCACTTGCCACCAGCTGGCCCTATTTATTTATTACTTTACGCCACTTACCTTGTACTGCACTTCTCCCCTCCCCTTCCCCTTGCACTTTTCCCCCTCCCCCACCCCTGCGCGATCTGAATGACACCTGGCCTAGTAGGATCGTTGTCTGTCTCCCCTTGTTCCTCCCCTCCCTGCCTCGTCGCGCCTTGAAACACCTGTGTATAGGCGCGTTACAAATGCCATATCATATCATATCATATCATCATATCATATCATATCATATCAGAGGGCTGAAGCTGCAGGGAGTGCTGAAGCTGCAGGGAGTGCTGAAGCTGCACAGAGGGCTGAAGCTGCAGGGAGTGCTGAAGCTGCAGGGAGTGCTGAAGCTGTAGGGAGTGCTGACGCTGCACAGAGCGGTGAAGCTCCAGGGAGTGCGGAAGCTGCAGGGAGTGCTGAAGTTGAAGAAGGAGGTCAAGGTGCATGTGGAGGTGGTGGCGCAGGAGGTTGTGGGGTTGCAGAAGGACTTGAAGGGGAAGGGGGGAGTGAACATCAAGGGAGCAGAAGACGTTGGAGAACTTTGTGTCCTGTGATCAGTAAAAACATAATCCAGGTGAGACAAGGAACGTCAGTTGGACCAAGTCGGTCAAACCGGCTTTGCGGCAGAAGTTCCTAGATTCTGAAATTCACACATTGTAAATCATGTGCGTCAAGCAGGGCTCCCACTTCTAGCTTCTATAAGTATGTTTGTTGTGTGAGCTAGTTACGACCAGATAACACTTGTTTTCACCAGCCAATATCAAATGGTCCATTAGCGTCAGCGAGTTAAAGTCACCAGCATAAGTTACCCGTCCAAGGGGTGCGATTCGGACCATGCAGCCAAGATTTCTTCTACAATGCTCTGCACGTTGTGCGAGGCAATATCATCCAGGGGATCGCAAATACGGATGATCAAAATCGAGATTTGAAGACATTTTGGACTGCTTACAATAGCCAACAGGACATAGGAGGACTGGTGGACAATAGCAATGGGGGTTAATTTATGTTGTACCCGTACACCAATAGCGAGACCCCCCATTTGCCTACCTCTCAAACCAGTGATTACATGCCTGCATAGAATTTGATAACCATCAATATGAGAATCAGCTTTCAGCCAAGTTTCTTGCAACATAAAGGGCCTCATTACGACCCTGGCTGAACGGGTTAATGGGCTCCGCAAAAGAGGCGGACCCGTTAAACCCGTTCCGCCACATTACGAAGTCCCCTCGCGGGAGCCGGTAAGGACGCCTGGTAAAACCAGGCGTCATTACCAGGTTCCGCAAGGGGAAGAGGGAGCAAACAACGGGCCGCTCGTAATCGGCCCGTTGTTTGCTCCCTCTCCCATTCCCATTTCAGCCCTATAAGGGCTGAAATGGGAATGGGGAAGGTCCGGGCCCGGGTTCCTGGAGGGAGGCATTACCGGGCCCTCCAAACTCTGAATGGCCCGGTAATCCCCCATGCTGGGAACCCGGACGCGATTTCGGCGGCAGCCATGCCGCCAATAGCGGCATGGCTACCGACGAGGTCGTAGTGAGGCCCATGGACTTTGCTGTCATTAATGTGCAAAATGCTCTCAGACTGAGAGTGGAATAAACGATAGCCCCTGGTATTCCAGCATAACTAAGCGAGCTTGGACTTAGATTGTGCTTGTCACTTACTCCCATTAATACTCAAAGTTGCTCCCTCATTAGGGTCTTATTTCCATCTATCACAGCTCGCAAACTAGCTCTTTCAGAGACAGGTTACCCCAAAGTGGTGGCAAAATGATCAGATGGTGCTCTGGTATCAGACTTGGTTCCCACAATGCCAGGCATGACATGCTTTCTACAAACCGTGAGCACAAAACCCAATCTGTACACCTCTGATGTACGTGTACTTCAAAGTGCAACTACTGCGGAAGAGCTAAGTCAACCGTGGGTAACTATCTGTGCCATGTCTTCTAGCACAGATTGAGTAAGCAGGGTATTCTAGACCAAAGATCGAATAGAAAAGTGCGATTCATGAATGGCCTACCCATACCCAGGTTAAGTTCCTCAATTTTAGCCCATTTCCCAAGTGGGAGTAGCCCTCTTTGTTCAGCATGATTTGGGTGTTTCAAAATGGAGTGGCCATAATATTGGATGCTGCATTTCTATCAATTTGTGCATGGTTTGCAGTAGCATCAGGGTTCATATAATGCCCTAATGGTAAATCAGAGACCATGTACAGCTTGCAAGAATTGGCATTAGTACCCTGGTTCTTATGTGAGGTCAAGAAGTCAGCTAGCCCTGGTGCCCACTGAGTCGATCCAGAGGGATCCTGGATTTGAGTGGGCACCAAGGGGATAAGGGCGAGGTCGTGATGTTGCCTTTCCCGACAGAGTCAAGAGATGTTAATACAGAATGCTGATGATGTAAAACTGGGGGTCGAGCTGTCCAATGGGAATAGAATTGGGGTTTGAATTGAGATTGGATATACCAGACGTGAGTGTGCGATGTGGTAGCAAAAGGAGATTGGACATTCTGTGGGTAAAAAAAACAGGAGCGTTTGGATTAACACCAACCTTGTTGTAGTAGCCTTGTCTCTGATTGCTACCCATGGCAACAAAAGAGGGCTCGGAAAATACAGCAGGGTGCGCTCCGGCATGCGCCACAGTGCATGCGCAGGGGAGAATCCAGCCATCAAGAGGCTCCTGTAGTTGCACTCGTTTTATGGTGCCATCACCCTATTCTCTAGTGACCCTCCTTGAAACCTCATTGGGAGGATTAGAGGAAAGCAAAATACAACCCTGATAATCAGTGGAGTGGATGACATTATTTTTGAGATTACACGCCACCCTGTTTAGATAGTTTTGTAGTAGGGCGTTCAATTTGCTTTCGTCTGGCTAATCTGGGAGAACGTGTGGATACCTCTGATAAATTACCCATACTGTTTTCACAGGAGATAATCTAAACCAGAGCAGATGGGGAATCAAAGTGAGGGGGTGAGGATGCTTTGATCTGGTGCAGGCTGTATGACTCCTGAACCGAAGGACAGGAGGCCTGGGAAAACAGAGACGGGGGAACAGATTCAATGGCAATTGAATAACTGGCACAGAATCGAGATTTAAATCAGAACTTCTCATCAAGATCACATCTACAATTTTGCGTAAACTAAATTTGAGTTCTCGTTGCTCTCCTGCAATTCTATGACAAGACAGGAGGCTCATATTATACATTGCAATCTTTGCTCTGAAACCACAGCAGCAAAGAAAGGTTTTACAAACAAAAAGTTGTAGAGAACAGAACCAAATAGAGTTCAATGTCAATGTAAGGGAGCTCCCCAATCCATCATGGAGGACAGGTCATGCCATGCAGGAGACCAATGAGCAGGGACCCTTCCTTATATAAGTCCATTACTCTAAACCCAATACCTCTTTCCTTGCTGCTGACACCACAGCTAAGTCACTCCTTTCAGTTTGTGTCTTGCATGTTTTCAGTAGAAGTTAAACCTTAATTGGTTGTATTATGGAAGAAGAATTGTGTGCTTGTAGCATTTCTTGGTGTACATTTAGGATATATTAGTCCTTTATATTATAAAGTACTGTTTAGTTAACTTTCCAACGCTCGCGCTGGTTTGCCTCTGGGCGTTATGCTTAAGCGTGTATTGTTTCTTTTATCCCATGCGCGCCGGTCTGATTGGAAGCTTTGCTTCAGACCAGGCACACAGTGGGTCTCTTTATATAAAGATTTATGGCCTGTCAGAAGCTGCTAATGCTTCGAGCGGCGCACGCGAGCATTCTTCTAATTTCTTCTGTTTATTTTAGGTTTATGGGCGTCGTGCATGTCTGACTGAAGCTGATAAGCTTCAAGGCCAGCGCACGCAAGCCTCTCTTTTGTTTGGTTTAGCCCTCCGTGTTTGTCACATTAGCTTATTTGAGGCCTGCACTGCTGGCGACCCGAGTACAAAGCCCTTTTGTGGGCTGCAGTGTTCTTTTGAGTAGCACAGCCGCCAGTGGTTCAACGGCTAAGTGCTTAGTGTTGGGAGGCTGGGTACCTGAGTTCTAATACAATGTCCGGAACATCATGGATATTTAAAAAATGTATTTTGTTAAATTTACGTCTCTTTTTTCCTTTGCATTACACCTGGGACTGCCAGGTGCTGCGGGCGCGCTCGGTCCGCTATATTTCCTATGTTTCCTTCTTTTCTATTATTTTGAAGCCAGTCTCTGTAGCACAGTCAGTAGGGGTTTTACTGGTACCTGGAAGGTTGGAGGTTCAAACCAATCCTCCAACTTAAAAATTCTGAACGTGTTGGGGAAAATAATTACAATTTTATTTACCATACCGCCCAACCATGCAAGCCCCGGAGGGGGTTTCTAAAATGAAATCCGGGTTGCCTGGTCACCCTAGTTATGCAAGACAATTTGAGACAGCCCAGTCCGCATTTTTCACTTTAACAAGATTATATGTAATTTTAATTACTTTTTGAATAAGAATGTTTTGTAATTTATATGTTTGAAACCAGCCCACTCCAGTGCCTGATGCGCTGCTAGTCTGCAGCTTTGTTTAAGTGCGGCATATGGCATAAAGGATTATCTTCACTGTAGGTGTGCCATAAACCTGCTCGGTGCAGACTTTGCCTGTGTTGTTCTGCGAGGTAAAACCCCTCGTGTACTGCTGGTTCCACACCCTGCTCGGGTGAGCAGTTTGGGGTGCACTTGCTCAGTGTATTCCTCCCTTAAGGTCGACAGCTTGGTTTAGGTGCTGCATATGGCATTGGTGATTTCTTTCACTGTATGTGAGCCATAAACCTGATCGGTGGCAGGCTTGCCTGTGTTCTACTGCGAGGTAAACCCCTCGTGTACTGCTGGTTCCACACCCTGCTCGGGTCAGCAGTTTGAGGTGCACTTGCTCGGTGTATTCCTCCCTTAAGGTCGGCAGCTTTGTTTAGGTGCTGCATATTGCATTGTTGTTTCTTTCACTGTATGGGTGCCATAACCTGCTCAGTGACAGATTTTGCCTGTGTTCTTCTGCAAGAAAAATCCTCTTGTGTACTGCTGGTTCCACACCCTGCTCGGGTGAGCAGTTTGAGGTGCACTTGCTCTGCGTATTCCTCCCTTATAGTCAGCAGCTTGGTTTTGTTTAGGTGCTGCATGTGACAGGTGTTATTATCTTCCCTGTAGGTGTGCTGTCACCTGCTCGGTGGCAGGCTTGGCCTGTGTTCTTCTGCGAGGTGAAGCCCTCGTATACTGCTGGTTCCACACCCTGCTAGGGTGAGCAGTTGAGGTGCTCTTGCTCAGTGTACTCTTTGGCTAAACAATATGTTTAAGTGCTGCCTGGAACACATTTACGTTTTCAGTATTGTAAGTAGCCCGGATAGCTCAGTAGGTAGCAGCTACTATAAGGCTGGAGTTCGGACCCCTGTGAGGGCGTGACCCCTCTTCCTTGGATATTTTTATATTATTTTATATTCTTTTATTTATTTATTAAATACTTTAAAGAAAAGAGTTTTTGGAGGTAGTGGTAAACAGACCCATGTGGGGGATTGTACATTCCTCTCTAGCCATCACTCTGGTGTTAACCTTCGTCTTTTAATTAAAATTATGTCGCCCTTTACCTTAGTTAGTTTCAGGACAACTCAGTCCTTTCCTTAGGTTTTGCTTTCCCCAATAACAATTGCTCCACCCAATACCTGTGCTGATTAAGCTGCAGAATTTTTCTCTCGACATGAGGAAGAAAAGAATGATGCGTTATGCCCCTATTGGGGTCTACAGGGTTTGATGCTCTCTTTAGTGGGTGGCGTGTTTCCCTTACTATTTGTCCCATTATGACATTCATTATACTATTTGGACTATTGGTGGAGACAAGGTCATCTCGGGGGTATCTGTTCAGTTTTGTTGCAAGGCAGGTTGGGCAACCAGGTTCTAATTGGATGGAGTGTTTGGAAACACTTGTTGGTATCAGAAGGGCAAGTTGCCAAATAATATCCTCCTGACGCCTGCCCATGGTTTTTCCTTGCAAGGCTTGGACTGTTTTCAGCTATCCGTCTAGCAGTGTGTTACAATTTCTCTTCTGCTCGAGGAGTACAAGCAGGTTTTCTGTACCCTCAAGAGAGTTGTTTAGCCTCTATATATATATATATATATATATATATATATATATATATTTCTACAGTGCAGCAAATAGAGTGCTGGCTTTCAGATCTGTGCTAAGCCTACTGATGCAGGTTCCTAATTTGGGAGGGTCTAAATCAGTCTTTCATCCTGCTGAGATCGATAGGTGAACATTTCGCATCACATACAGTTGGTAGTAGTGATGAGCAACACTCGTGTACCTGAGGGTTCGTAGCGCTATATAAGTGCTATTTTGCTTTGGGCAATGTGCTCAATTCTTCCTTCGCCTGATCCCCATAGTGGCCAGTCAGCCTCACATGCATACAGAGACTCATACCTCAGTGTTTGAGGGGACAGTGTCCCAGTATTCTTTCACAACCTTTCATTTACGGTGCATGATAATTATCCCAAAGTCCTTTCCCCTCATTCCCCTTCCCGCCATCCTTGGGGGAGATTGCATCATAATATTACACCTCTTGGTGTAACACCTGATGGTTTCCGTTTTTTCCTTTTACAGGAGTTCTGGCTCATGACCAGTGCAGACTCTCACTGAGCATTTCCCTCCCGTCAGTTTACTTTCCTTTGCGCTACTCTCTGCTTTGCACTACGTTAAGCAGAGCCCCCCTTCCACTGTCAGGGGTTTGGTTAGAAGTGTAAGAGTGCATTTGTTTTAAGGGTGTAAAGCAGGGCTTTGGTGTGGTCCTCAAGGTAGCCTTCTTCTGGGTTGCAAGGTTTTTCCTTAGATAAGCGAGGGAGGTTTTTTCTCATTTGGGGAGGCACAATATCCCTGGATGGGATAAAGGGGTCTGGGAGTGCTACTCATCTTCCATCCAAATTATTACGGCCCTCTATTACAAGGCGTTCCAACGTCTCTACTTTATCTATCTCAGAAGGTGTGGTCAATGCAATATCCAGAGGACTGGGATATATATTTAGTTATGGACTTGTTTCTCCTAGTCACCTGCATGACAGGTTGACCTTTTGGGTTTTCACAGGAGATTGTTTTGCAATAAGGTGCCAGCACAGGGTGCTGGGGGCTTCAAGATTCTTCAGATTGGCTAAGTTAGAGGTTAGTTTTTCTTCTGGTGAGCAACTTCATTTGAACTGTTTAGTGATAATTTCTTTGCAGTTCAGAGTCTTTGCTAAGACAATGGTATTTAGTGGTCCTCCTTCGGTTAATTTATGATCCTCTAGGGGATTTATCAACCATGGAGTAGGGAACAAGGTCCAAGCACCTGGCACATCTACAAAGGGTTTGAGATATCACTATGATGGTAGCGATTGGATGTAAGATACATTTTTTCTCCTTACCAAGTTCGGTCTCTTAAGAGTCAGGTTTTTCTGTAAATATCTTCTTTTTGTCAGGGTAGCAGAGTCCTTCCTCAAGAGATCGGGAGATCTGTTGGTCTCCGTCTTGGAGGTTTGGCAGGTTTAACTTTTCAGATGGGTCCCCTCTCTTACATGCTGCTTCTACCTCCAGAAGACATCCCTTTTTTAGTATACACATATGTTTGGGGACAATTGTGTGTTAAGTCTCTTGCTTCAGCTCCGCTCAGGATAGGTCGTCCTATTACAGATTAATATAATGACCTTTGACTCCCATTTTACCTTTTATGAAGAGGTGTCTTTCCCACTTGGTTCCCCAGTGTAGTTATATGATATCCTGTTTCTAATAAGATATTTTTCCTTTAACGCATGGGATGGAATCTACAAAGCTTTCACCCCCTAGGGGTATTTTTCTTTATCTCCGGGAGAGCTAAGTGTTTATCTTCTTTTGGTTGCTATCTAGGTTCCCAAAAATTGTATGAATTTAAGTGTTTTAAATATTTGATTGGACAACAGGGGAGTTTATAACTCCGAAGGGTTTTTTTCCTAACCTATTAGTATAGGGAAACTTTGTTCAGTGTTATTCCCCTCTCTCTTTTTTAACCAGTTGGTTTTGGTGGCCTGTAAGGAACGCTGGAATTGGCACATCTTCCAGTTGGTTTTTTCTTGCAATGTGTTTGGCTATGCCTTATAAGACAGTTATTCGGCCAGCCCAGCCTTGGGCAATACTCTTGTGGTCAGGTGATTGATCAAATGAAAACATTTTAAAACATTCTTCTCCTATTATTTTATTATATTGTCACTATTGTATTGATCATGTTGTACTAATGGGATGCAAGGGCTTTAAACTTGCATAATATGAGCCTCCTGTTTTGTCATAGAATGGCTAATCCCCCACACTAACGTGAGATGGGGGTTTAGATTCTATTAAAGACAAGGAGGCGAGTATTATCCCACCCACCCTTGATATGATATGATATGGCAGTTATGACACGCATATACACAGGTGTTTCAAGAGAGAACATTCTTTGGTTTGTTGTTCTTCCCATCCACCCACCCTTCTTGCTTTTTGTCCTTACAGCTACGAGTTGCGGTTCTGATCAGGAGTGTGGATCACAGTTACAAGATTGGATGGCATGGTACGAGAGCTTCGCTGGATTTGTCATCATCATTGGTCATATGATCTGTGCAGTGGACGTTTGGTTCAAGACAGCTACAGAAAGAGGAGTTGGGTTTAGAGTAATGGACTTATATAAGGAAGGGTCCCTGCTCATTGGTCTCCTGCAGGGCATGACCTGTCCTCCATGATGGATTGGGGAGCTCCCTTACATTGACATTGAACTCTATTTGGTTCTGTTCTTTACAACCTTTTGTTTGTAAAAGTTTTTTCTTTGCTGCTGTGGTTTCAGAGTAAAGATTGTAATGCATAATACTCGCCTCCTTGTCTTTAATAGAAACTAAACCCCCATCTCACGTTAGTGTGGGGGATTAGCCATTGTAGAACACAAGGACATCAGAGACTCAATTTTAGCCAATACAGTGTTAAGTGACTCTGATGGTGTTGAAATATCTGCAATTTCTGCAAATGAAGTCACCTGGGACACTATCATGCTTCCAGCTTCACTAATCGAATCAAAGTCAGAGGAATCTGGGGAGGATAATAGTCTTTGAAGGTCAGGGGTGGCTGGTAATTGGGTGCCGATCATATTGTCTAGACCCAAGGCTGCTTGTATTTGCTGCTGAGTGCCTCACAACAAGTGTCTCTGTAGTCCTATACACATTTTAAACAAGGAATTATTATCAATGGGGGAGAGTGTAACGCTCACCTGACTCCCACGGAGGCGCTGGTCTAGTCTGGGTTGCTGTGGCCTCTTCGAGCGTGATGCGCAGAACTCGGAACACCAACTGAACAGGACCCTCAAATCTTGCTTGTCTGGCCCGTAGGAATATCCTTCTGCAGATGAGAAAGGGGATTAACAGTCTGCAGAATAGTGTGCTTGCTCCACCCTTCCCCCCTTCGTTCTTCTCTAACTTCCTCCGAAATCCCCGGTTGAAGCTCACCTTATGGCTTGAAAGGATGAACTCTCCATCCTGCTTCTGGTGCAGGGGCGCGTGTTTGTCCAGTTACTTCACTGGTTTTCAGAATGGCGCTGGCAAGATCCACTTGACTTTTCCGAGCGGAACGCCGTAAGTATGAAGATTACAAAAGTTCAAGTGTTGAGCCTCCTTTTCTGTTGCCTTCCTAACCTGTGATCTGTCCTTTATTTCAGGTGCAGAATGAAGGCGATGCGTTGAGGACTTGAATTGCCGATGGAAAACTCAGGTGAGTTAGCGATGGGGGCGATCCCTCTTAATGTCTTTATATTCCTCCAGTAATGTCTTTTGTCCTTTCCCCATAGGGGCCGGGGTGCGGTACCTGCCAACGAAGCGGCGCCGACCCGAAATGAGGAATGTTCCACCAACAGAAGACCGGTAAGTGTTATGGCGGAAAATTAGGCTTTCCTCACATGTTCCTTCTGCTCACCTTTTGTCTCTTCTTCTCTCCCCTAAGCGCAGAGATGTGGCGACCGGTGCAGACAGTCGCGGTGGAGCCAGAAGAACCCCCGAGGACAGGTGAGTAAAGCGCGGCACTGCAGCGAGCAACACAGTGCTTTTAAATGAAAAGTCTTTTCTCAGGAACACTGGCGTGAAGGTTCCGGATGCAGGTAAGAAGTTTGATAAAATTCTTGGTTTTCACCGTTCACTTCTCTTCTTTCCTTACAGGTTTTCCAGGATCAAGGCGGGCGTGGCTGGAGACCAGATGCAGGAGCAGACACGGTGAGCGTTCAGCTGCTTGGATGCAGAACAACGCGAAGCATGAGCTACTGTCTGGGCGTGGCTTAAATAGCCCCCAAAGTAGTTCCAGGTAAGTATCCTTCCCTGGCCACGCCCGAGTGGCAAAATAGTCCCAATGAAAAAATAGTCCCTTTCAGGTCTCAGGGAGGCCTGAATCTTGCAGCATGGTCTGCATCAGGTAAGTGCACAAAACACCTTCCTCTATGAGCCTGCGCCTATGGCGCCAGGACTGATGTCCAACATGAGCCTGGCGCCAAAGGCGCCAGGACAGAGTCCAAAGAGCCCCTATAAGGGGCCGCTGGGCTTTTACCCGGGGGCATGATGCCTGCTGCCGGGGGTGCTGGGCCTGGCCTGGTGCTCCGGGGCTAGGCATCATCACAGAGAGCCAGAAAATGCGTTCTCATTAAGAGAGACTTGTGTAACAATCTGAGAAGCTGCTATATTTTTTTCCATTCCCACATCTATTTCTGGTGTAATGGTAGCAAAAAAACCAGGAAACTTTGATTGCCTATCTGAGTCAAAGTCCTGCTTGGCGTTGCTCATATGCGGTGAGGGGGGGGGGGGGGGCGTAGATTCTTTCACAATAGTCGAACTATGGGTTCTTTTGCCCGACTGCCGTGCCGCACTTTGCAACATGTACTTCCGTTGTCGAATTGTTTTCATTATGGCATAGTAAATGGTGCATAGGGATGGGAAGCAATGGCTCAGTCAAGACAGCTGTACCTCTGGCAAAATCGGAAGACTCCAACCAGCGACAGAGCAAGGAGTATTGGGTAATACTGAGATAAAGGGCTATGAGCCTGCCGACAAGGCACACACTCCTGATAGCTCTTAGTGCAATGGTGAAAAAGCAGATTATTCCGTGCAGGCCCACGTTGCCTATAGCATAGTGTATTCACCACAAGGGCGAAAGGATATTGCGCCACAAGCCACCGGTCACCGTGCACCAAAGACCAAAACACACTGCTTCACATACTGTGCTGCGCTCCGTGCCTGCGCAGTGGTTTTAAGCAGTAGGACCGCCTGAATTGCTGGTAATAGAAATAGGACTTTAAGAATCCCGTAGGACACGGGAGATCCAAGACTGCTGCCAACTCTGCCGTTGCCAAAACATGCTGCTTCACACAACGCACTGTGCTCCGCGCCTGCACAGTGTTATTGAGCTGTATGACCTCTTGAATTTCTTGTAATAGAAATAGGACTTCAAGAATCTAGAAGGACACAGGGGATGCAAAGACTGCTGCCAACTCTGCAGTTGTCAAAACACGCTGCTCCACACACCACACTGCGCTCCGCACCTGCACAGTAGTATTGAGCTGTTGGACCTCATGAATTGCTGGTAATAGAAATAGGACTTCAAGAATCCAGAAGGACACAGGGGATGCAAAAAATGCTGCCAACTCTGCAGTTGCCAAAACACGCTGCTCCACACACCACACTGCGCTCCGCACCTGCACAGTGGTATTAAGCTGTTGGACCTCCTGAATTGCTGGTAATAGAAAAAGGACTTCAAGAATCCAAAAGGACACAAGAGATCCAAAGACTGATGCCAACTCTGCTGTTGCCAAAACACACTGCTCCACACACCATTTGGCAAGGTTCATAGAGATGTGGAACGCCAATTTAACACCAGAATTCAGGGCAGAGAACAGATTGTGAGGTATTCCAAAATCGAAGTTTAATTAAAAAAAAAAGTGATCAATTTAAAACAACTAGGTCTCCAGCATTATCCTGGAACCTTTGACTATATGATATATATATATATAAAAATCAACATGTTACCTGCATATATGAATCTCAATATTATAAGTACACAAAGGCATTCACTTTTCATCATAGCAATCTCCATATAAATATGCTATATTCTAATAGACACTATACATACTGACATTTCTAATTATCATTTATCTCCTTCCAAATGTCACTAATAAATTGCTAAAACATTCTACATATTAAAAATATGGTTAAAGATTAGGGTTTAAACAGTCCTCGAAGCATGGACACAATCGCGAAGTGCAGACACTTTTGCAGACCCATCATCATTGGTGGAAACCCGTCCATTAGTTTTTTTTAAAACATCCAAAAAGTAGGTCCAAAAGAATTAGTGATATCTATGTCTGCTCCGCTGACAGGACTCTGATTGGCTTAGAGGGCAACGTGGTGTGTGCGGAAATCGGACGCGCCCGCCGATTGGATGGTGAAAAGCTTGAAGTGCATCAGATTTTTGGAAATGCCCGCCATCTTGGATTCGTGTACAGCGGTCGGTGTCCGCGGACATCGCAGTAAAGTCTTTTAAAAAACACAACATTGCATTTGTCAAATTTAGCAAATAATCTCTGGGGAGGTGACAGGTGATGAGGTTGGGATGGGATATGGCCGCAAGAAGCAAAAAAACGTGGTCGGATGTTCGAATAAAGTCCTGTGAAGTTCGCAGACACTGCTGCATTACAGGGTTGGTGAAAAGCAGTTCTTCAATGGCTTATAACTTTGGTGCCACTTAATTAAATTGCATGAAATTATAAGCATCTGTGTTCATGACCTGATTCTGAATGAGTCTGCAAAGTTTTGTGGGATTCTGTCAAGATGGGGCAAAATTAGAGGGTGGGTCCCAAAATATTGTAAAGGCTTATAAATGTGGTGCCGTTTGACGAATTTGTACAACAGTTGGCAAAACGATTTTAGAACGAGATATAAATGTTTTTATAAAGTTTGGTCGGATTTTCTCAAGAGGGGGTGAAATTAGAGGGGGGCTCTCAACATTTTTAGATGGCTCATAACTTGGTTGCCGTTTGACGAAAGTGGACAAAGGTTTTGAGAAAGATTATAGACCCAACTTTCAATGTTTGTGTAAAGACTGTACGGATTTTGTCAGGTGGGGGCTAAGTTATATGACTATTGTATGTACACACATTTTGACACTTAAAACATGGGCGGATTTCAAGCAAACTCGTGTAAGGACATTAAAGAAAGGTTTTGCAAATGTGCCCATGTTTTATTTTTTGTCATAATGTAGGTACAAAAAATAGTAATGTATCTTTGGTGACTGAGGTATAGCCTGTGGCCATGGGCAATGGCCATATTGTCCGGGTCATGGTATAAGGTCATGACGCGGACAATCTGGCTACTGGGACAAAAAATTGTGTTAAAGTGGCCATTTCCACCTGGGACCAGCTATGTGGTAAAGTTATTTGAAAGTAGGAGAGGTTTGAAATGGAAAAAACATGTGCTTGTGGTAATATGGTCATAGGGTCTGCAGGCTGCCATGGAAAGGGAAGAGGGGCTCTGTACGGAGCCCCATCTTCTCTTTCCATGGTGGCCATCTTAGAAAAGGATTTTCCTTATTACAGCGGGATGCCGCAGGCAGAAAAATCAATTTTTTAGCATCCTAGGTATCCGCTTTGGGAACCAGAGGTACTAATGGCCTTTATCCCCCATTGCAGAGGCTGCAATGGAGGATAATGGTCCAGAGCCCTCGTTATTTATTTGTTTATAATGCACTGAAGCCCGCAGACACCAGGGCGCACACAGACCTACTTTGCTTGGGCCGATAACTTGGGCTGCTGGACTGTTAATCCATGTTCTGGTCCATGGAATGGAGGATGAATGTCACATTATTACCATTAGCATAACACAAAATTCTAATGGAAATGTTGGAAAAACGTATTGAGCCTATTTACTTTACTGAGAAATGTAAAGTAGATGGAGTCTAAAGGCACCTTTCTTTTGTTGTTTAAAAATAAAAATGTTTGCAGGTAAGGTTAGAATGTAAGGTGAGGAGGGATATGAGGGAAGAGACACCAAGCACTGATATGGAGGGGCAGGTGGACAGGGGAAGATGTTGCTTGTGTATTACTTCTAAGATAGAGGCCAGAGTTTCTCATGCTCCTTGATTACAGCTTCAAACCCATGTCAAAATTGCTTCCCGCCGCAGAGTGGTGTGTTGCAGTATATACAGAGGACTGATGCCTTCCAAAGATATGAATCAACAGCCTCTGTTATTGCTTGCAAGGTAGCTGCTGGGATTTTGTGTCCCACAGAAGTAGGCTGTGTGGTTACAGTATTGGTTGCGGAAGATGAGGTGGAAGAAGACAGCCTACTACTTGCTGAGAAAGGAACAACCTTTCTTAGAGCATTGCAGTGGTTGGATTTGGTGTGGCGGCGCATGGAGATGGTCCCGTAGGAGTACTGTCCAGGTACTCCATGACTGAGTACAAAGTTGCACTCAGTGCATTTCACTTTGGTAGCTTTAGCCTTTGGTACACTCCCAACAGTGGTAAAGAACTGCCACACCCATGATTCTATCTGGGTGCTACAGGTAGGCACTTCCTCTACCTCATCTTCTTGGTCCTCTTTATTGTCTTTGGAAGTACTGCGCTTTTTTGTTGTGTAGGTCCTCAAGCTGGTGGTGGTGGCTCTTGGGGATGAGGGTGGCAATAGCTGATGCCATTGTTAAGAGAAATAACAATTTTGCTAATATTCATTGACATTTGTGATGTCTTCTTTGATGTCGTGGATCTTAGTCTTAACAGTGCACAGTGGTGGCGCGAGTTATGGTTGCTTAGCTTAACCTAACTGGCGAATTTCTGGGGGTTTTCTGTTTTACTTGTAACCATAATATCGATAGGTTGTTATTAGTGCAAAGTAACTGTAACGTCCCTTTAACAAAGTGTTTACACTGAATTTTCTAGGTTTTTATTAGGGCAACTGAACCATAACGTCCCTATAACAACGTTTTTTCACTGAATTTCATAGGTTTTTATTAGCGCAACTTAATCATAACGTCCCTTTAACAAAGTGTTTTCATTGAATTTCATAGGTTTTTATTGTTTGTTTATTGATTTGTATTGCGTGCCAAACCCAAGGGTATCTGGGCACGTTTGCGTAGGGTTACAAGTATACTTTAGGCATGGTTACTTTTATTAGAATTACTTATGTTGCAAGGGTTACAATTGATTATATAATGCAACAACAGTAAGAGAGATACATAAAAGTTAGAAAAATGTATCAAAGTGCAAGAGATATACGGGATAGGATATCAAAGTTGGTAGGTGGCAGAAGTTTACAATACATGGTGGTTCATATAGCGACAATTGTCCGAGTTTAGACTGGGCAGGTGTGTTAGTAGTCCTTGGTTACCACCCATTTTATGGTATTTTGTCTGAAATTAAGGAAGGGTTGGCCCGCTCTTGGGAGGGAGGGAGAGTGTTCCGTAGCTGTGCCGCCATAACAGAGTAGCTGGTACCCCCTGCTTTTTTAAATCTGAATCTTGGGACAGCCAGACAGTGTGAGTTCACTGTCCTATTAGGGCGTGAGGTGGATTTTTTTACAATTCTTTCCGTAAGGTATGGTGGAGCGGCATCATTGAGGCACTTGTGGGTTAGGGTGGCGGTTTTGAGTGTGATTTTATCATTAATGGAGAGGCATTTAGTCTGTCTCCTCAATTCTGATATGTGCTCTCTTCTCGTTACGCCAAGTGCTGATCGGAGCGCATTGTTTTGGAGAATTTAGATTTTCTTAACAATGCTCTTATTAGCACCCAAGTATAGTGCATTACAATAATCCAACTTGTAGAGGATAAGGGCCCTGGCGCGGGTAGTACAACTTTCTTTGCATAGAAATTGTTTGCAGGCTCTGATCAGCTTGCATGTATATGTTGTCGTGGAGGCCATGCCATTCACTTGTTTGCTTAATGTGAGGGTTGAGCCTAGTGTTTTTACCTCTTTTACCACTTTAATAGTGTGCCCATATATATTGAACGAGGTGTATTTTGTGCTACGTTTGCTCTGGTTGGTTGCAGTTCCTAGAATGAGGAGCTTGGTTTTGTAATCATTCAGGAATAGGCCGTGGGCAGCCATCCATGCCTGAATGGTTTGGTAAATTTTGTTCAATAAGGCCATGTCCTTATCATAATCGCCAGTAAGGGGTATGAGGATCTGGGTGTCATCCGCATAGTTAGTGTAGGTGACACTCAGATGGCCCAGTTTGTCGAATAATGGTTTTGTGAATATATTATACATTGTTGGGGAGACGCAGGAGCCTTGTGGCACACCACAGGTTATGGGGATAGGGTCAGCTGCATCGGTTGTAGAGAAGACTCTCATAGTCCTATTGTTCAAGAAGGATTTAACCCAAGTCATCCTGTGAAAAGTGGGCAGATGAGGCGAGATGTTTGCATAGTACCTTGTGGTCCACCAAATCGAAGGCAGCAGAAAGATCGAGGAGAAGGAGCAGGGCCATTTTCCCTTTATCTTTAAGTTCGTCGATCTGGGTCTTTAGGTCTATTAGGGCCTTTTTGGTACCGTGTTGTTGCCTAAAGCCAGATTGGCAGACTCCTAGGAGGTGGTTAGTTTGCAGATACTCCTGTATCTGGATGTAGGCTACTTTATCTAGTATCTTGAGAAGAAATGGTACGGTGGTGATCGGCCTGTAATTAGTAGGGATGTTGGGATCAAGAGATTGTTTTTTAGGAGGGGTCAGACCCATGACTCCTTTAGGTTGGTAGGGACGGTTCCAGATGTGAATGATGCATTAAATAGTTTAGAGATAAAGAGTGCAAGATCTCTAGAAGCATCTTTGATTATTTGTGCTGGGCAGCTGTCTCCCTGGCACCTTAATGGTTTGAGGGAGGCAATTACTTTTTCGACCTCAAGGATAGAAACTTGTGAGAATCTGAAGCTTTGAGGGGGTTTAGTGGGTGGTTTGGGAAGAGAAGCCTGGTTGATTATAGTGGGTAAGGTGTCTCTTTTGTCCGCAATCTTATCCTGGAGAAGGAAGATTTTGTTCATTAGGGCGTTCTGTATGTTGGAACACCAGATTTTGTCCTTCAGGCAGTCATCTGTCTGAGGTATGGGCAATTCCAATTCTCTTAAAATGGGGAATAGCTCCTTGCTAATTGAGCTTGCTTTGTGAATACTATCATTGTACATTTTCTGTTTAGTGCGTATTATTTCTTTTTTGTAAAGGGCGGCACTATTGACAAACTTCGTTTTGTTTTCTTCTGAGGGTAGATGTCTCCAGTTAGTTTCCAGTTTCCTTTTTTCTGCTCCAAGAATTTTAAGTTCAGGGGTAAACCAGGAGTTCAGATGACTTCTAGATTTACTTTTTTACATTTTCAGTGGGGCAATTGCATTAAGTGGTTTAGTCAAAGTATTGTTGTATGTATCTACTAACGTGTCTGGATCGGATGAATCAGGCAGTGCGTTGAGGGCGGGGATTAAGAGTGGTAGAATCTTGTCCACCGTGATGTTCCTTTTATTCCTTGTGGGAAGTGATTCAGTTATTGGATTAGTTTTGGTGGAGGGAGTGTTAGCTAGGAGGGTGAAGGACAGAAGCTGGTGATCTGTCATGTTTGTGGAGTAACAGATGTGATAGATTCTACACAATTGAGGTCTGCCACCCAATCTAGAGTCCTACCTTTGTTATGAGTGTCCTGAGATACCCTTTGGATAAATCCGAGTTCTGTAAGCATGTTGGATAGTGCTAGAGCATGCTGATCATTAAGATCATTGAATCCACGGTTAAGATCACCAAGCAGTAATATTTGAGACGATACTTTGGCGTTGTCAGATAGTATCATGGAGTTGTCTTCTTCGAATGAGCCAGTTGGGCCAGGGGGTCTGTATATGAGGTGGGCTGTTAACGTGCAGGAGTTAGAGATTACCAGTTTAACTGTGAGTAACTCACAGGACTTGATAGTTGGTGAGGGGGCTATTCTCATGGCCAAATTGGACTTAATGATTATAGCAATGCCTCCACCGCTGGCGTCAGCTCTGTCTGCTCTTATGATGTTGTAGTTATCAGGGACAGCAAGTAGGAGGGCTGGGCCTGCAGTTGCATGCATCCAAGACTCAGTAATTGCGAGGAAGTCAAGATTGTCAGCCGTGATCAGATCTGCTATTTCCGTGGCATGTGCCACCAGTGATCTGGCATCAATTAGTGCACATTTGATATTTGGATTAGATGGTCTGGCCGTAGGTTTATCATGTTTTAGTTTAGTGTTAGCGCTATGATTGGTTGCTATAGGCATTTCCCTTCTAGCATTAATGTTCTTGTTGTTGATATGCATTGTCTTATGAGGAGTTATTTAACTAATGTGTTGGCAGGCGGTTCATGAAGTCTGGATAGTCTAGCACAGAGTCTTTCATTCCTAGAAATGGTGGGACAGGGTGTATCTGTCTTGGTGAAGTTACAGCTTGTCGGCAAATTTGTAGGGAGGTGATTAGGGTTGGTGGACAGGGTATGTTTCCTGTATGGTCAATTTAATGTCGCTGATAGGCAAGGTAGAAATCTATTAGGTTTGATGTGCAGAGGCTGACTTTCTACCTTGAGTGGTTGAGGAATGTTGCGGAGTTGATTCCTAAGAGTGGACATGTTTTGTTTGTCATTGCTAGGTATTGGTAGTCAAGGTGGTTGATGCTTGCTGCTGTAATTTGTAGGCTGACAAACAATATGATGGACAGTAGTTTGGATAGCAGATAGGCAGTAACATGCATGCCCCAGGTTGTGGGAAAGCGTTTGCGATAATAACCTACCACCGAATCTAGTCTTAGGTGCCGGGCAGATATTAGGATATGTATTAGATGTTAGGCATGTATGAGCGGTTAGCTCAGTGGGATTTTACAATATCTATGGAAGCATTCTAGGACTAGTGTGAGGGCAGGCCACTTATTCTGAGTTGTGATTGTGGGTTAGATCACAACGTGTTCAGGGTGAGCATTACATAATCATTGACCACAAAGGATCGGACATTGAAACAGATGAAAGCAAAATCTGCATACAGTTCTACGAGCACATGAGAATGTCTGCATACAATTCTACTGGCACATGAGAGCAGCATCTGGGCAAGCAGTGATACTAAGGCATAGCATATAATTCTACTGGCACATACAATCAGTGTCTGGGCAAGCAGTGATACTTAGGCAGACCATACTTTTCTACGGGCATATGAGAGTAACATCTAGTATATTTCCTTCTGGGATGGATGGCTGTCGTAAGGGGAAAGGCCTGCATCCGCTGTTGATGATGGCGCATAAAGGTTTAGTTTGCTGGGCTTACCATAGTCAAGAGTTCTAATCGTAAGGTTGTTGGTGGATTGTGACATCCGTAGGGATCAGCGGCGGTCATATGGCAATCTGGGGTCCAGTAGGTGTGAGTACAGGCGGGCAGTGTGGGGCGCCGAGCGGCCGTAGAGGCCCGTACAGGCACAGACATGCCTGTGCCTTTGTGGAGTGCCTTGGTGGGAGGGCTGGCTGATGCCTTCCGGCGCGGCCGAGTGCAAGAACTTACTGCGTTGAGCCAATGGGCAGCAAGGCTCGACTTTGACAGTTGCTAGGCAACCGCATAAACAACTATTGTGGCCGCCATTTTCTGAGGCTCCTCGTGTGTCAGATGCAATTGCGGCGGCCAAGGCAATATTGAAATGTGGTGTTGGTGCAACTTAACCATAACATCCCTTTAACAAAGTTTTTTCATTGAATCTATAGAAATAAATACGTGGCTTTCACTAAACTAGGATTTGTCCTTCCATTGTGTGTGTGTGCATGTAAGTCTTTGAGTCTCTTTATGTTTTGGGGTTGGAGTTGTACTATTCTCCAGTAATAGATATTTAGTTGAGAATTCCCTTCCATACCACAGCTGACTCTGCCTAGGCATTGACAGACAGTAGAATGCAGAGGGATTTCACTTTGCATGGTTACTAATAAATAGAGTTAATTCTTTCAACATGCACTTTGTTGCACAAATATCCTATTTATACTATGGTCGAGGGTGGCTGCATCAAAGCGTGTTATCGTCACAGGTGATAGCACATGCACTGTACTATGACCCACTGTGACTCCACACCAGCTTCAACCACTATATTTGAAAATATTACCTAGCATTACAAAGGCAGTCCCACTTTAAAGTAGCAGCCAACAGGTATTCAATTTTGCATTTCGTTTTTAATTGCAAGGTGGAATGATCTAAAAGTACAATCTCTCACTCTGCATTCAAGATATGAATGAGGAAATAGAGGGCATTAGGATAATAGCACCTGAGACCCTAATTTCGAATTGCACCCCCCTGCACACCTAGTCCTTTTCCCTTCCCTGATTTCATCCCGATAAAAGTTGGACAATTTTAAGGAACGGATAGGGGTTTCTTTTGATTTAACTTTTTAAGATCAGTTTCTGATTTTGGGATTATCAGCCAGGGCAGGTATAATTCTTTTAGCAAAGCCCTCAATTCAGATGGTTAGCTTGAAAGTCAATTCTCCTGCCCGAACTGGGCATCCTTCTATGGGCTACTCTCACTCCACTCTTTCAATGGAACAGTCTTCCCCGTTTGTCTCTTCGTTGCTCAATATTCCATAATCCAGACACTCTCCTTCCCAGTTTGTTCTCCTTTCACTCTTTCCCATTTGTATGCTATTCGTATAGGCCTTTACCCTATCACTACCCATAGTGTAGAGGTGTGGTTTCCCAGCCACCTGACAGGGTTCAAGGGTTCAATATTAAGGTTCAATGAGCAGAGGCCAAAACCAGCTCCTTGGTTTCTGG
This sequence comes from Ambystoma mexicanum, assembly GCF_040938575.1. NCBI lineage: Eukaryota > Metazoa > Chordata > Amphibia > Caudata > Ambystomatidae > Ambystoma > Ambystoma mexicanum. Next base: position 226,647,923 of record NC_090921.1, on the reverse strand, counting down.
CATCACTCAGTAGGCAGGGGCTACCATTCCCCAATGGACCAGGAGTGAGCACACAGTGCACCGTAAATCTAAGTTCCACATGAGATGCAAACTTTAACTTTATGCCCATCATGTGTGATCCATTATGTTTAAATGTGTCCTAGATATGCCTAATCCTTCTTTATTAAAATGCTCAATACTAAGTGAATGTTCTATATGAAGGCCTGGGGAGCCAAAAGTAGCTCCTGCTAGTTGATGGTTTCATGCTAACCAGGCTCTCCTAGAATAGAAGCAGGAGCTAAATAGCTCCCAGCTCTTCTCAATTTCGAACCCTGCCTGACCAAAAGGAATTGGGTGGTACTGCTCCTTCTAAAGAGAAGCTATTTTCGTCTATACATTCTAATTTCTGAGTCATCGGTGCTACCTTGATGAAAAGTATATAAGGTTATGCGCGCTGAGGCGAAAAGCTTGATATAGTACCTGATGGATTTTCATGATTTTGGACAGTTTTACACATTTCTTTGCCATTTTAAAGCATTCACAACATGAAAATATATAAATAACAAGAATCTGAGTGATTCGCCCGCGGCTGAAATTATCGCAGGCAAATCGTTCGCATGAGAAAGGTGCGAACTACCAAAAGTTTGCATCTTTCTCATGAGAACACACCTACATACTACAGGGGCTGCAGGGGTGTCCCCCGCAACTCCTGCTCACTATACTGTAAAGTATAGTGAGTGGGGCGTTGCAGGGGAGATCCCTGCAGCGCCCGTTTTTTTTTATATACTTACCTATAATGCTACCACCAAAGGTTCGAACTTTGGGTGTTCGAACCTTTGGTGGTAGCATTTTTAGGACATTTTGACCATGCAAATTTTGGATGCGGTCAAAACGTCCTAAACCAAATAACAATGCACCTCTAATTTTCGTTTTTACACATATAAGATTTCTGTTAATTTAAAAATGAATTCTTTGGTGTGCACTTGAAGCAATTTTCCTCGAGAGGGGAGAAATGACACGTCGTCTAACTCATCTCTTTCTATGTCCCCACTTATTCAAAGTAAAATGTTCTTAGAGGTGTATATTCTAAGTGGCCTTTTAACCTTATCCTATCCAGGCAGATAGCTGGAGCCACACATCAAAATGTCAGTGACCCCTCTGCTGAAATCTTCATAGACAAATGGAGTTGGTTTATGAGTCTTTTGTGAAATAAAGCATGTGATCTCTCTTTAAAGCCTGTCTTGAATGCAGTTTACAGTGTTTACATATCCTGAAAGTCTGTGTTGAATACAATCAAGAAGCATCTCAGTGTGGCCTTTTGACCATAGGCTATAATGATTTTCTATCCAGTTCCCACCAGATCTGAGGCCCTGGACTCTTCACGTAGGAGCACATGTGAGAATGGAAACTTGCAATTCGATTCTGTACTTTTAGTTCACCTCTTTTGGGGTTTTATTTCTACAATCATAAATGCAGACCTGTCTTTTCGATGTACATCATACATGATAAAATAAAATGAGTAGCATTTCCATTACTATCCTTGATTTTCAAACAATATAGTTTATATGAATTACTACATGGTGGAATGAAGGAACACATTACATATTTTTATATTGTGGCTTCCTTTTAAATGTGACAGTAAAATGTGCATTCCGACAAGTGCCTCTTTGTTTGTGACAGCAGGCAAGAGGGAACACTCTCCAAGTAATTGCAGAGTCCATAAATCTTGATTCCCTTGCTCTGCCCGAAAGGCCTTACACATTTTATTTATCCTAGGTCTTGTTTTTAGTATAAATTCCCTGACAGAGTTCTAATAATTTACCAGGCACAGAACACTGTTATTCAATTTTCTTAAAGGGACTCACTGAGATCAACATAGTAAAACACCCAGAGTTTCCATTTTGTTTTTCGTCAGAGTCAAAAATTGTTACATAAATGTTAAAATAAGGGGGATCCAATGATCATGCAGATCGATCAACACTGGTAATTCTGATCTCTTGGGGCCATTATCAAGACTTTTTGCATTCCATAAAAGTAGCCGTAATGAGGGTTTTTGAGCATCAGACAATTGAGTCATCAACTTTTGGTGACACCACATTATTATATAACAATCGAGCTTTTGGGTCAAAATTCCTTACCCCCGCTATGAGTTTACAAATATGCTCAGCTGGCAAAGTTGAGACACAATATCTTTTGTTTGATAGAGTTACCCAATTCTCCCCCTCCATTATGGTATGTGGAGACTCTGTAATCATCCCATTGGTCAGCCAGTCAACGCCCATTAGAGACCCTGGAGGACTACTACAATTGTGAAGGTTTAAGCTAAAATACCAGAATCCACTATCAGGGATATTCTTTTTCCCAGGAAAGATATGGTGAGTTGGTTAAAAATAACATAATGGAAGCAAGATGGCTTTCGTTCAGCCTGCTGTCCCAGCCAAATATGAATTTAGAAAATAATGAAACACAAATGGACTAATGAATAACAGCCACACAATCCCCAACAATAATTATTCCAGGCTTACAGAAATAATATGTTATCTGCACCTTTAACACCATCTGTGGGTCAATTTGAGAACCTCTCAAGGAGGTATTTTACCCATTGTGTCACCTTATTGATAAATGGAGTTTCTTCCCTGGCATCGTCCACTAACTCCAGAACATGCACTATTACAACAAAGAGTGAGGTAGCAGCTGGGGGTAAATCTAATGAAATTAATTTGGAAAGAGTACTTGTCTGTCCTAGACACTAGTGGTGCTTCCTATATCCTAGGATCACTTTTATTGAGGCCACCTTTAGAAGAGTTTTCATACTTTATCTTTCAGTTCTGATCAGAGATAATTCCCTGAATGTATGGTGATAATATCAATGATTCTGTCCTTTTACTTATATTTACTAATGGCCTATTTTTGAAAATGTCTTCTGTGCCAGCTGTTGTTATACTGGCCTCTTGTAAATGCAGCTGTTTTCCTTCCATTGGCAAAGCCACATTTTTAAGCCCCTTCATCGCAGATTTAATTTTGACAAATCTATTAGACACAGTTGTGAAGATTGAGACTATCAGATCCAATGATTTGACAAGCATTATATCTAGTGGAAGACCTTCTGTTATCTCTCAGATCCAAGGATTTGACAAGCGTTATATCTAGTGGAAGACCTTCTGTTATAATCTTTGACAGTTGAAAAACTGTTATTGTATTCACAGCCTTTATCAACCAGATGTAATGTATTTCTTGTTAGGCCGGATCAGGTTTGTTTTTCGTTTGGATTGGTGCCTATCCCAGGCATTTTATAGGCACCCGGTGGATTTGAGATTTCTTTAGACAGGTTGACAGTAGTTGCTTTCTCCTTTTTTGCCTAATTTCATGAAAGACCCACACACTTTCCCATTTCTGTTCCCAGAACCTGCAGTGCCTTCAGTCCTTTTAACCGTATGCAGTTTTGTTTTTGCTTTGATGGGCCGTGTTTACGTTTTTTTCATGTTTAGCCTGAATCCTCACAGATTCAGGCACATTTGCATCACTAATGGTCACTTCATCAAGGGCTATGCTGTTCTCTGAAAACCAGCACATCGGAAGAGTTATTTTCCCCTATTGTATATAACCACATTGGTTAAATTCCTACTTAATAATCTGGTCTTCTGATTCACGCACAACCTATTTCAAGGGCAAGCCAGTGGTGGTTGTTTAGGGGAAATCTTGCCTATTGTTGAGTTTCTTTCTGTCCTCTTAGCCATTATGTTCAATGATAACTAGCCATTAATTGAAAATAGGGATATGTACCCCTCAGCAGACTTTCACACTGCTCTGCCAACTGCCTTGATTGGAAACACGTGGAGCAGGAAAACCGACCATGTGCCGTAGCCTAGTGGCAGTGGTCGAAGTGAGCGGGAATGGTCGGGATCGGTGTTTCACTACTTTTAGTTTTTACTGTTAACAGCTCCACTACTTTTTGCAACCATTTTCTCCATTCTGGAACTGTTCTTTATGAAGTTAAAGCACACTTCTCCATTTAACCACTATCAGGAACAGCTAAACTGAAATCTATTTCAACCCAATTGGCTGTCAACCAGCATGAATGCAACCCTTGAAAAATATGTTGCACGTTACTCCCTTCCTTCCTACTCTGTCCTCCACCAGAGTCACAGTGCCACTACTTTTTTGGTACACTTCTATCACTGTCTAGTGGTGATCCTCACTGATCTATATAGTCTCACATTTCCACTTCACACTTCCCAGCTAGCTATTAATCAAAGAACCTCATTTTCTCTATATTGAATAAAGGTTTTAATGCTTATTTTATAAAGACATGACCAGCAGTGATCGATGACGATAACATGAATCATCAGGCAGGTAATATCACCTTAATGCTATAGAAAAAAGGGGAGATTACTGGGAGTACACACAATTATCAATTGTCAGGAACAACCTGGTCTCTGAACGTCCGCCCACTGGCAGTGGACATCGGTGCTTAATTACGCTTTGCAGTGGGCTGCAATAGTTGAGGGCTTCGGGTCCGGAAGTCAGAAACAACATCTCCTCCAGCACAGGCTGGCTCAAAGGGTGGGTGTGGCAGTAACTGAATGCTTTCAGTGTGGAAGTCAGAAACAGCTACTGCCACCACACAGGCTTGCTCACGTGGTTACCAATATACTGCTGGGTTACTGCCGACTGTCCTGGATCACACTTTGCTGAAGTTGGCAGTAATCAAAGGCTTCCGGTACTGTAATCGGAAGCTTCCGGCACTGGGATTCATAAACAACTTATTCCACAGCACAGGCCGGCTCACAGAGTCACCAGGATACTGCTAACTGTGCTTTACTGCACTTCGAGCACACTGTGCAGAGTGTGGAAATCTGAAGTTAATTTTCTTTTAGATGATTCATTGATGTGCAAAAAGGAAATAAATGTTTATGAGATGACCAAGCGGAAGGAATCCGTATTGCAGCAAAAGGCACATCACCAGTTTGGCGAGATTACAAACCTGGATGGCCAGTACTGTACGAGCAGTAATAAAGGTACTCGGATAAAAAGGCTTACTATGGCAGACCAACATGAAGGGTCAAAACATAAAATGGTACCAGAAGCCCAAAAGCACTAGTGTATACTATACCACAGAGCGAGGAGCACAACACAACCTACATTTGCTGAGGGGAGGGAGCTGTTAGTCCAACTAAGGACTTCATAAAACCATAACTGAGGCAGTGCAAAAACTCCACTCTTAGTAGAATGTTGGTAGCATGGACAGAGCAGCCAGGCTTATCTTTGGAGGGAGAGAGGCCTGTAGACAGGTACAAAGAAATTGTAGCATGCATATGGTCCAAAGAAAAACTGACACACTAAGTATTGTAAAAATAAAGGGTTTATTTAAATAAGTAGGCTAAGATAATCTTGAGAAAGGTAAGTACTATCACATATCACATAAAAACAAAAATAAAACCAACTCAATGCTTATGATATACCAATCAAAGTATAACGTTGTTAAGATCAGCAGTAAACAGTTCAAGGTGACTCAATCCCAATGTAACACATTCAGATTGGCATTAATCTATTTTTGGAGCCTAACACAATGGCAGTTAGAATTTTAGTAAACCATAAGTAATTCAAGGGCAGCAGACACGTTTGGTCATAATATACAATGGGCCTCATTACGACCCGGGCGGTAAGTGAACAACGATGCAGGTACAGGATTACCGGCATCGCTTAACGCTCCGGCCGATTAGGATACGATTATCCGCTATTAGCGGCACCGTAATTAACGGTGCCGTTAATAGCGCCAGGAGCGCGGGCACGTGACCAACCATGCTGCAAATATCGGCATGGCGCAAACAGGGGAACATCACAAGTCAGGCGGAGATGCAAACAACGCCCTACTGAAGCCCGAAAAGTACCTTACCGCAATGGAGGTAATTCCGGCATCGCGGACCACCCGTAAACAGCCATGTGCAGTGTTCCCAACTGCCACAGGTACACACAATCAGCACAGGTGGAGGCAATACAGACTGGGCCAGCACAAAAGGAGCACACCCCACCCCTTCCCACACCCATTCACACTCCACAATGATTCCAATACTACTAGCAATGCTGGGGCTGGAGGATATGATTGCTGTGGAACTGCTGCAACAACAACAACAACAGCAACAACAACAACAACAACTGGCAGCACAGAGGAGACGCAGGAGGAGAAGAAGGGCGAGGCAGGGCCAGAATGCCCCACCAGTGCAGCCAGTGCCACCACGCAGATCCACACCCTGTACCCTCTGGTCCGGGACACCATCACCACCATTGTGGATATGATACATGACGACATTGTCAGCCTGATTGAATCACGCACCGCCATCACACCCCTACTGAAGGTAATGTCTGTGCTCCACTTCCTGGCCACAGGCACCTACCAGCACACAGTGGGGCACATGCATGGCATATCACAACCATTATTCTCACGTACGCTGAACCAAGTGCTTGATGCCCTCCTGAAGCACACAGGCGACCACATTTACTTACCCCGGTCTGCCCAGGAGATCTCAAACACCAAAGTTGGTTTCCATTCACTGGCCGGCATCCCTGGTTGCATTGGCGCCATCGACTGCACCCATGTGGAATTGGTGGTCCCACATGCCATAGAGGTAGCGTACCGCAACCGTAAACTATACCACTCAATCAACGTGCAAATGGTATGTGACTCAAACAAGATCATCACACATTGCTGTGCCCGATACCCCGGATCAACCCATGATTCAATGGTCCTGCGGAACTCCACGATACCACGCTACATGGAGCGACATGCAGGGCAGAGATCCTGGCTTCTCTGTGAGTCGCATGTTAGGCCCATGGAAATGTGATGTGGGTAGGTGATTGGGGTAGAGATGCATACTTCACCTGGCTGAGAAGGGGGGGATGCATACTTCACCTGGCTGAGAGGGGGAGAGATGCATACTACACCTGGCTGAGAAGGGGGGGAGAGATGCATACTTCACCTGGCTGAGAAGGGGGGGGGTAGAGATGCATACTTCACCTGGCTGAGAAGGGGGGGAGAGATGCATACTTCACCTGGCTGAGAAGGGGGGGGCGGGTAGAGATGCATACTTCACCTGGCTGAAAAGGGGGCGGTAGAGATGCAAACTTCACCTGGCTGAGAAGAGGGGGGTAGAGATGCATACTTCACCTGGCTGAGAAAGGGGTGGGGGGAAATGCATACTTCACCTGGCTGCGAATGCCTGAGAGAATGGACCATGCTCATACCCCAAAGCAGCCCAGACTGGACCTGACACCTGACCACATAATGAAAGATGAAAGCTGCCCTAACATGTAAATGATGCAGTGTCACAACCATTCCATAGCCATCTACATGTGCACTGTACCCAATCAGACTGTATCCCCCTCAACACAATGCAGCTACAAGCAATTACTATGGCCAATACACAGCACCAAATACCATCAACTGAAAGGACAATCCCCCATTACTACGTACATAGGAGTCACATGAGGGCCGATTACATCAATGCACCACTACACTGACACAGAGGTCCAACAAAAGTGCATTTGACCATTTGTTTTGCATAGTGACATCATCATGAGGCTGACATCAACAGTGCCAGGATTAAAGCATACAAATTACTGGACATCAGCCAGATCATGGAAACAACCGGCATGGACTGACGATGAGGATGAGGAGGGTGTGGATGGGGCAGCACCTCAGGGAGGCAGCGATGCACAGGAGGGACGTGCTATGCGTTAGACTCTGATCAACCAATGTTTCTAGTACGCATGGATGTGGAGTGTGACATGGATGTGATACTCGGGGCACTGGGTGTGTCAGGGACATGGACACTGTAGACTGTTCACCAATAAAGCACACATACGCAATAAGCAATGTCCACACATGTGAATCATGAGTCACCAAAATGTGTAATAAAGAACCATAAAAAAGTGAACAAGCCCTCCACCCCACACACCCTCTCCCCCCCTCAACTCCCCCACACACCATCTCCCGCCTCCCCCTCAACTCTCCCACACACCCTCTTTCCCCTCCCCCCTCAACTCCCCCACACACCCCTCTCCCCCTCCCCCCTCAACTCCCCACACACCCTCTCCCCCCACCCCCCTTGACTTCCCAACACATGGTGTGCAGTAGCGTGCAGCAGTAGTCCACATGGCACCAGTATCCATGGTTGTGCCTACTGCTCTCCCCCTCTTCCAGCACCAGGTGCCCCCTGTCTGATCTGCGCAGGTTCCTGCCAGACCGACGCACAGGGCTGGTCCTAGTAGAGCTTGCATTTGATGATGGTCCAGATTGTCCTGGCAACTGTGGTGGATGCATGTCCCGCATTGCTGCCACCATTTCCGAGAGGACATGGCGCACTGCTGCAAGTTCCGCACAAATGTCCTTTGGGGTGGACTCGATGGCTGATTTTATGGATGCAGCACAATCCTGATGTTGTCATGACCACTGCCTCCAAGGTGTCAGACCTAGTCCAACATCCTTGGAAGCAGGGTCATGACCCTTATTCCAGGCAAAAGCCGGCCCCCTAGGGGCCTTTTGGACCTTGTCCTGGCGCCAGCGGCGCCAGGCTCATGCTCATAAAGGGACCCAGTCCCGGCACTGGAAGCGCCGGGCTCATATAAAAAGGATTGGTGCTTGGGTGGACTTACCTCCTGCAGACCATGCTGCTTTCCTACCTGCAGGATGAACTCTTCATCCAATCCTGCTGGGACTACTTTAACTGCTGGGTGGGGCCAGCACCACTCCCAAGAATTACATACTGGAACTCTTTTCTTACCTCTGAAAGCTGTGGAAGAAGACGCCTAAGCACTACTGAAGGCTATTTAAACCACACCCGATTGGTTTCACGTGCTTCGCGTTATTCTGCAATAGCAGCAGGACGCTCACCGTGTCAGCTCCAGCTGATCTTCTTCTTCTGGACCTGAAAACAGGAAAATCTTCAACTTACCTTCCTGAATCCAGCTCCAGCCTTCCGCGACATCTGAAAAGGAAAACGAGAACATTAGAGTAGCACGAGAAAGTACCAGAGCTGCTCTTACCACCTTCCGGCGCCTTCCAAGGCCTCGTGCCGCGATTCTTCGTTCTCCAGCCATCTGCAACTACAAAGAATACAGGTTAGCGATAACTCTGTGATAGCTGCTTACCTGTGCCATGGTTTCCGCGAGCTCCGTTCAGCGCCATTTGCCCGCACCTGTAAAATACAAGAAGGACATTATTAGAGCTCAGGACTCCATTTCTACTCACGTGCCTTAAGTGATGATACCTGTCCATCCTCCGGCACGATCCTTCGGCATCAGTCTTCATCGCCGATTGCACCGCGACCTGAAAGAAAGGGGAAAAAGACTTTTAAAAGTGCATTTAACTTCAGATGAACTTTTTACTTGCCTGCAAAAACTCCGGACTTCTCCACTTACCGGATCAGCATACCGGACCTGCAAAGAGGCAAGATTCTGAAAGGACAATAAAAAGACTCATATAAGGCACTCACCGTTCGTGCAGCTAACGACGGTCTTGCCTTCTGGACTCTACCTCCGCAATAAAAGGCTGAACTATCGTCCAGTGAAGTAACTGGCTACAGCACCCCTGCACAGACGCAGGATGGAGAGCGCCGCTTTTACCTACCTAAGGTGAGCACGTGCGGCCTAGGGGAGTTGTAGGAGTGTCAGGAAGGGGAAAGGGCCGAAACCCCGTCAGGCAGACGTTAACCCCTGTTTCTTCTCTGCCCGCAGACATCTCACTCTCCAGATTAAGATCACAGTAAGGAGGGGGCCCTTCCAGGGTGGTGCCAAAGACCTGCGAGTGACTTTGGAAGGTTCGGAGAACGCCCAGACCAGACCCGCGCCTCCGAGGGATTCAGGTGAGCGTTACAGAACGCAAAGCCTACCACAAATATCCCACCCAGGCGCAATGGAAACCTCGGATACAGACCAATTGGCCCAATTGCTTGGGGAGCTGAGGGCCGAGGTACATGCATCTCGTCAAGAAACAAATGCCTTACGAAGGGAATTGATCGTTTCCAAAGAGCGAGCGGACGACCTGGCCAGGCAATTGCTACAAATTCAAGCTGGGCAAGCACCTTTGCCTACCTCGGGAGGGAATTATCCACTTACAACCTCAAGCAATCCGGTGCAGATTAATCTGCCAGGGAATGTGCCCCTGGCTCCACCAGAACGTTTCTTAGGTGATCCTAAACGCTACGCAGTATTCATCAACCAATGCCGCTTGCACTTTTTGTGTAGACCCGCTGCATTCCCAACTGACCAAGCTAAAGTAGCGTTTGTACTTTCCTATCTTAGTGGCAATGCGGCTGATTGGTCCATTCCTTTAGTGACACAGGATGATCCGGTCCTCCAAAACTTCCAAGACTTTCAGGCCAGTATGGAAAAGTTGTTCGCACGACACTCACAAGGGCAGGCCTTGGACAATGAACTCCTATAGCTAAGAAAAGGTAACCAAGATCTCCTGGCGTACATAGCATCTTTTAACAGACTGGTGGTTGAAACCAGGTGGCAAGAAGACAAGAGGATCACGCTTTTCCACAGGGGGCTATGTGGAGAACTTAAAGATGTCTTAGCACAGGTGGTAAATCCTCCGCAAGAGTGCTCCGATTATATCGACCTAGTAGTTCAATTAGATCATCAACTACAGAACAGAAAGGCCGATCGCTCCAGATTTGAAACCCGGACGTTCTCAAAGACTCAAAACCCTGCTAAAGGAAATGATTCCGTGGAACCCATGCAGATAGGCATCGTGAAAGGACCTTTAACTCAAAAGGAACGAGAAAGGCGAAGACAGTTACAGCTGTGCCTCTACTGTGGGAAGTCTGGACACTTCCTTCGAGATTGTTCAGTGAAACCGGTCAAGAAAGCCTTGGGAGCTTCCGATAAGGATGCAAAACAACAAGAATCGGGAAACGACCTCGCCCGGCAAGCTTAGAGGTCCGCTTGCCGAGAGTAAAAACCAGTTCCTTGACCTCGCATTTCGTACTGCCCATGGTCCTCATAAGCCCCGACCAACCAAATCGTATGCATGCTATTAAGGCATTCATTGATAGCGGATCAATCGGTAACTACGTGGATCAAGATATGGCAGTTAGGATGAATCTTCCTTTATGTCCTAAATTGGTAAAAGATGTAATCACTACAGTGGATGGTACAGAAATAGTTTCCGGACCAGTCTCTCACACCACCGTGGAAGTGACGCTGCTCTGCCAGGACGGACATCGGGAAGGAATCGTGTTTGATGTAATCAAGGCCCCGCAGTTTCAAGTAATTCTAGGAGTTCCTTGGTTGGAAAAACACAATCCTCAGATCGACTGGCGAGCCAAGGTAATCCGGTTTCCAGAGTGCGCCCAAACTTGTTATTCTCGGCCCGACATCAGGCTGGCAGCCATCGCTTCCGAGAACCTCCAATTGCCTCCTGAATACCAAGAGTTTAGTGATGTCTTCCAGAAAGATCAGGCCAACACCTTGCCCCCGCACAGATCATACGACTGCCAGATAGACCTGATACCCGGATCCACTCCACCGTGCAGTAGAATATATGCTCTTACTGAGCCAGAAAATCTTCACCTCAGACAATACTTAGACCAGTACCTGGCTAACGGATTTATTCGTCCCTCAAAATCTCCAGCTTCTTCAGCTTTGTTCTTCGTCCCGAAAAAGGAAGGTGACCTGAGAACGTGTATAGATTACCGCGCCCTGAACCAGATTACAGTCAAAAACAGGTATCCGCTGCCTCTGATTCCCGAACTATTGGACCAAGTAAAAGGCGCCTGCATTTACACAAAACTAGATCTCAGAGGAGCTTACCACTTGGTACGAATCAGGGAGGGTGACGAATGGAAGACGGCCTTTCGCACAAAATACGGATTATTCGAGTATCAAGTAATGCCTTTTGGACTATGTAATGCACCGGCCGCCTTCCAGTTCTTTATGAATGATGTTCTCCGAGAGCTTATTGATGTTTGTGTAGTCGTCTACATTGATGACATCCTGGTATACTCCTCCTCAGAAGCTGAACACCGACGACATGTCACCGCAGTTTTGCAGAGGCTTCGCCACCATCGTTTATTTGCTAAGTTGGAAAAGTGTACCTTTCATGTAAAGGAAGTCGAATTTTTGGGGTTCATTTTGTCACCCAACGGTGTTCACATGGACACAAGAAAAGTGGATACTATCACCAAATGGCCGTCTCCGACTTCGGTAAAAGGAGTACAGAGCATGTTGGGCTTCGCTAATTTTTACCAAAGGTTTATCCCCAAATTCTCTCGAATAGTCCAACCTATCACGGCTCTCCTAAAAAAGAACAAAAAATTCGAGTGGACTCCAGAGGCCGAACAAGCCTTCCAAGATTTGAAAGCCAAATTTATTTCTGCTCCAGTCCTGAAACATCCTTGTCCAGAACTTCCTTATATCGTCGAGACCGACGCATCTAGCCTTGCAATGGGGGCAGTTTTGTCACAAAGAGATCCTGAAACACACCAATTACACCCTGTGGCGTTTTGGTCCCGCAAATTTTCGGCCCCGGAAATCAACTACACAATCACGGACAAGGAACTTCTGGCAATCAAGTCCGCCTTTAAGGCCTGGCGGCATTATCTCCTAGGAGCCCGGCACACTGTCACTGTAATTACTGATCATCGTAACCTCCAATATTTGAAGTCAGCCAAGGCCCAATCTTCAAGACAACTCCGTTGGGCTTTATTTTTCGCGGAATTTGATTTTGTGATTACGTTTCGGCCGGGCATCAAAAACGGAAAAGCTGATGCCCTTTCACGAATAGGCGTTAACGAACTCGCAGCTAATCCAGAACCAGTACCCATAATCCCCGAACAAAAGATTTTGGGAGTCATCAACACAATGTCTCTTGACGACATAAAAAGGAAGATCAAGCAAATAATAACTCCCGAAGATTCCTTGACTTGGCTGCAGAAAGGAAAGGATTTTACGATAGATCAAGATCTATTATACTTCCAAGGCAGACTTTATTTACCGTGTGATGACTTACAGAAACAGGTCATCACCTGCTATCATGATTCCTTAATAGAGGGACATCCGGGTGTAGCCAAAACCTCCGAAAAAATTAAAAGACATTTCTGGTGGCCGTCCTGGAGAAAGGATATCAAAGCCTTTGTGGCCTCATGCGGCATCTGTGCACAAAACAAGAGCCAGAGAGAAAAACCATCCGGGCTACTGCATCCGATAGACATCCCACCGTGCCCTTGGCACACCCTCTCAATGGATTTTATCACGGATTTACCCCCTTGTTCCGGATATAATACAATTCTAGTAATTGTTGATCTTTTTTCAAAGATGGCTCATTTTGTTCCACTGAAAGGATTACCCACAGCTTCCATTCTAGCCCGAGAATTCCTTGAAAACATCGTTCGCTTGCACGGGTTCCCTTCAGTCCTAATCTCTGATCGAGGGAGCCAATTCATTTCCCATTTCTGGAGAAGTTGTTGTCGTCTTGCACAAATTGACGTGCGACTCTCTACCAGCCACCACCCTCAAACTGACGGGCAGACTGAGAGGACTAACCAAACTCTGGAACAGTATCTTCGCTGCATGTTACAACAATCAGAGGGTACTTGGAGGGACATTCTTTGGATTGCTGAATATGCGTACAACAACTCAATACATACCGGAACAGGTAAAACCCCTTTCTTCCTGTTGTATGGGGTTCACCCTCGGACCTCTAATTTAGATCCGCCTCAAGATCTCGGAACACCCGCTGTGGACCATCTTCATGCGACCATAACTCAAACATTTAAGGAAGCTGTCGCACACCTTCAACGAGCCAAAGAGTCTTATAAGAAAGGTGCTGATCAACATCGGAAAGAGGCCCCTCAGTACCAAGTAGGAGACCAAGTCTGGCTGTCTACTAAACATCTGTCTCTAAAAGGACCACGCACATTCAATCCAAAGTACTTAGGACCCTACACGATCACGGCTGTGATAAATCCTGTGGCGGTTAAATTAGAATTGCCCACTCGAATGAAAATACATCCTGTTTTCCATGTTTCACTCCTGAAACCTATGCAACCCGGAACCCGTCTGACTAAACCTCCAGAGCCAATCCAAGTAGACGGAGAAAACGAATACGAGGTTCGGAACATCTTGGATTCTAAGTTTTTCAAGTCAAAACTGTATTACCTGATTGATTGGAAAGGGTATGGCCCCCAGGAGAGATCTTGGGAACCTTCAGAAAATGTCCATGCTTCTCGTCTAATCAGAAAATTTCATCGGACCTTCCCCAACAAACCAAAGCCTCCGGGGAAGACCAATTTGGGAGGGGCCTTGAGGGGGGGTGCTGTCATGACCACTGCCTCCAAGGTGTCAGACCTAGCCCAACATCCTTGGAAGCAGGGTCATGACCCTTATTCCAGGCACAAGCTGGCCCCCGTAGGGGCCTTCTGGACCTTGTCCTGGCGCCAGCGGCGCCAGGCTCATGCTCATAAAGGGACCCAGTCCCGGCACTGGAAGCGCCGGGCTCATATAAAAAGGATTGGTGCTTGGGTGGACTTACCTCCTGCAGACCATGCTGCTTTCCTACCTGCAGGATGAACTCTTCATCCAATCCTGCTGGGACTACTTTAACTGCTGGGTGGGGCCAGCACCACTCCCAAGAATTACATACTGGAACTCTTTTCTTACCTCTGAAAGCTGTGGAAGAAGACGCCTAAGCACTACTGAAGGCTATTTAAACCACACCCGATTGGTTTCACGTGCTTCGCGTTATTCTACAATAGCAGCAGGACGCTCACCGTGTCGGCTCCAGCTGATCTTCTTCTTCTGCACCTGAAAACAGGAAAATCTTCAACTTACCTTCCTGAATCCAGCTCCAGCCTTCCGCGACATCAGGAAATCGAGAACATTAGAGTAGCACGAGAAAGTACCAGAGCTGCTCTTACCACCTTCCGGCGCCTTCCAAGGCCTCGTGCCGCGATTCTTCGTTCTCCAGCCATCTGCAACTACAAAGAATACAGGTTAGCGATAACTCTGTGATAGCTGCTTACCTGTGCCACGGTTTCCGCCAGCTCCGTTCAGCGCCATTTGTCCGCACCTGTAAAATACAAGAAGGACATTATTAGAGCTCAGGACTCCATTTCTACTCACGTGCCTTAAGTGGTGATACCTGTCCATCCTCCGGCACGATCCTTCGGCATCAGTCTTCATCGCAGATTGCACCGCGACCTGAAAGAAAGGGGAAAAAGACTTTTAAAAGTGCATTTAACTTCAGATGAACTTTTTACTTGCCTGCAAAAACTCCGGACTTCTCCACTTACCGGTTCAGCATACCGGACCTGCAAAGAGGCAAGATTCTGAAAGGACAATAAAAAGACTCATATAAGGCACTCACCGTTCGTGCAGCTAACGACGGTCTTGCCTTCTGGACTCTACCTCCGCAATAAAAGGCTGAACTATCGTCCAGTGAAGTAACTGGCTACAGCACCCCTGCACAGACACAGGATGGAGAGCGCCGCTTTTACCTACCTAAGGTGAGCACGTGCGGCCTAGGGGAGTTGTAGGAGTGTCAGGAAGGGGAAAGGGCCGAAACCCCGTCAGGCAGACGTTAACCCCTGTTTCTTCTCTGCCCGCAGACATCTCACTCTCCAGATTAAGATCACAGTACTGAGGGGGCCCTTCCAGGGTGGTGCCAAAGACCTGTGAGTGACTTTGGAAGGTTCGGAGAACGCCCAGACCAGACCCGCGCCTCCGAGGGATTCAGGTGAGCGTTACAGATGTCATACCTTGCACGGGTATATTCGGTGATATGCTGCATCAATAGCCCTGTGAGTTTCTCCTGGCGCCTTTGTATAGCCATGATCCCCTCTTGGGTGGTTGTCACTGGGGTGGAAGTGTGAGGCGTTTCCACCATGATTTGGTCATCAGGCACAGTTGGCGTGGGGCTGAAACTTGCCGGCCATGAATCTCCAGGTGACAGCATGGGGACAGGTGTGGTGAGTGGGGGGGCCTGTGGTGGGTGTTGCGCCATGCAGCTGTACGTCGCTCTCGTCGTCCGATATGGCTGCTGTGGCAGCTGTCTCACCGACTGTGCTGCTGGCAGCCGATGGTGTGCCCTCTGCCAATGCCTCCTGGGTGATGGTGGCTGGTGTGGGTGTTGTTGTGGGGGCCGTGGTGCACATTGGTGCTGTGGCCTCTGTGGTTTTCATGGCCTTCTGAGGTGGTGCAGGTTGGCCTCTGCCCGTTGAGGTTGAGGGGCGGTGTTCACCCTCCGCGGCCCTGGCCTTCTTCTGTGGTGTGGCACCGGTGTCCTCATCACCGCTGTCAGAATGTGTTACTGTGGGGGACCAAAGGAGGGAGAGGGTTAGTGATGGGTCTACGGGCATCGGGCATGCATTGGGGTGGCTGCATTGATATGGAATGGTAGATGATTAACATTGGGGGGAGTGACATACGGGTTGCCTCACTCTTGGGTGGGTGATGCATGGAGGCGTCTGGGTTGCAACACATATGGGGTGCATTATGCATGTGGACAAGGTGATGCTCTGCAGTGCCTGTAGGCAGTCTTGTACTTATGTGTCTGGTGGACCCTGCTCTACATCATTGTACTGTCAGTTCAGGTGGACATCATCGTGGTGATATTAGCATTGTTTAATTTGAGACACCTACCTGCATCGGCTGATGACGGGGCTCCTCGCTCCATGTCCCCGACTCCCTCTATTGCCTCGATGCCCATGGTGGTGGTGCATATCTCTTCCCATGGTTGTAGTTTTATGGGCGACTCCGCACCTCCGCCTGTCGCCATCCCAAGGTTGCGGTTGGCAGAGAGTATACTTCGCACACGTAGACGTAGGTCATCCCAGCGCTTACGGCATTGTTTGGGTGTGCGGGGTGTGGTGCCAACGGCACTGACTCTCTGGGTGACCTCTGCCCAAAATTTTCTTTTTACGCTGCAGTGCTGGACGGGACATGTCGTTTGAGAACACCACATCTGCATGTTCCTGCAGTGTCTCCGCTAACATGGTGAGCTCCTCTCTGGAGAAGCACTCCTTGCGCAGGCGATCTCCCATTTTTTTCACTGATTTTAGAATCCTAAATTGCAACAGGTAGTGGTGGAGGTGTGTTGGAGTTCTGGGGGTCAGATGGCTCCTGGTTGTGGTGGATGGCAATGGATTGTGTTTTTAAAGATGGTCGCCGTGCTCTTTCCCGTTCCTGTGCGATGACGCTACTTCCGGTTTCGCGTATTTACGGTCACCGTTAATAGCGGTTACCGCTATTAGAGGTGACCGCTAATGCCGATGGCTTGGATGCCGAAGGAGCTATTTCCACTACAGACGGTGCCGAAAAGGGGGATTTTTCGGACTTTTACAGCATGGCGGCGAGGTCATTACCGGCATGGCGCAAAGCTTGTGCCCGCAAACTCGTAATGGGCCGCTTTTAGCGGTCCATTGCCAGCACGGACACAGTAATTGCGCCATGCCGGCAATGACCGGAACTTACCGCCCGGGTCGTAATGAGGCCCAATGTAATTCAGCTATATAATCACTTAATTAGACCAAAACTGTTACAACTATATCTTGCAACATATGTAACTTCTATTATGAATGGATACTGTTACAACACCAATGTTATTTTTATAACACTGTTAAAAAGGAGTAACCTAACTTGTAGACTTTCTAGAGGCACCTTAAACTACTCATGGACAAGTAAGAATCTAGTGAAAGTATTTTTGAAGTGCACTAAAGCAATTCTGGGATAGCACAACCTAACATTACAGTTTAAGAAGAGCAGCAGCTATTCAAGGCCAGTATAACCTATTGGTATATAAATCTATTACACTATTTCTATTATAAGAGTAGACAGTTTAACCAACTATACTTCTCAGGGTAAGTAAGAACTCTAGCAGACTTCTAAGAAGGGAAATAATAGTTCAAGGTAGGTAAGTACCTACACACTTTTCTGTGGGGCAATACACAACTCTAGGACAAGTATTAACTCTAAGACTATTTTAGATCTGTATTAAGATCAGGAAAAGCAAAACCCAATGGTACACTTTAAGAATGACACACAGTTATTCAAGATAGGTAAACCCTATTGGTAAGCCTTTACACTCATTCAGTTAAGAATAATTAACCTTTACACTCATTCACTTAAGAATAATTAACCTTTAAACTCATTCAGTTAGGAATAATTAAACAGTACCAACACAATTACTTTCAAGAAGAGTGGAACACTATTCGACAACTTATAATACTAGGAACAACCAGCAACTTAAAGGTAAGTAATAACTTTTGTAACACTGTAACTTATTCTATTTCAGAGATACAGTTACAAAACAAATTAATTTATAAGCAAGTACTTTCAACACTTGTTATATTTTCAAGGTAGAAGCCTTATCTTGTACAGTCTTTCCCTAGTCTAGTGCATGAGGGATCTCGGAGGCAGAAGAGGGACCCTAGTGGTATAGTAGCTGGCTGTAGGCAGGTCAAGATATGGATCAGATGAAGGACAAATTAAGAATTCCTGAGGATATCTTCTTCAACAAGTATTAGCTTCAGAGTTAGTTAGAAGTGTTCAGAAACTTCACAAAAGACTTCCTATAGGTGTTCCATTGTTAAGCCTTGGGCGAACGGTATGGGCAAACTCCCAAATACACTAATCACCCACTCAGCTTTACAGGATTGACATAAGACTTGAGGTAAGTTTTACCCAAGCCAACACAGTACCTTACCAGAAACGAAGAGCTCCTGGATGGATGGCGTCACGCTGCTGCAGCACAGGACTCAGTCCCTGGAATCTCAGTCAGGTGACGAAAGAAACGGACCTTGGATGGGAATTCAAAGCAGCAGTCATCAGAAAAGGCTTCGAAACAAAGGATTAGTCAAGGCTTCTTGCGGCACTGTGGATTTGGCGCTCCTTTACAGGAACCAAATGAAGAATGAATATCGTTGGTTGGATTCTCTTCACTTTCTCGGTCCAGCACTCTGGTGAGGTGACTTCAGGGATTCGAATCAGGAAGGTCACAGCACGTCAAGGGATGGCTTGTTTTTCAGGTCTTCTTGAGACTAGTGGCTCTCACCATCCTCTGCATATGAAACGTTGTTTACGGGTAACCCAGGTTGGACGGAAGGAAGGGTTAAATCGAGCTCCGGTTACACGGCAGGCTTTCCGATCACCGGAAACCATTACAGCAGTCATTATTTTATCTTCCTCTTTGGATTCAGCTTCAGTGGTCGACTTGTCAGCAGCTTCCAGAATTTAGAGTTTTTATCAGGAACTACAGCATAACTTCTACAAACTCTCCCTACTGTTTACAGAAAGGAGCAGTAGGACCCATTAGGAACTGATGCCTTTCAGGTAAGACAAAGGCCTTGCTTCCTGCCTTCACAGACACTCTGGAGCCTCGGCAGGGAATACAAAGGACACCTGCCGAAAACAAAACTTTAACCAAAATATTTTCCACCTAGGACGCCAGAAAAAGACCTAAGAAATGACAATGATACTTAAAAGTGTCGAAAAGAAGGAGCCCACTATTCTAGCAGAATGGTGACCCTCCTATGCATTACCGCAGCTGATTTGACAGCCTGCAAGTAATATGACTGAAAAGTCATTAAGGTAAAACCACAGCCACCAGCCATTCAAGTAAACTTGCAATTTTAACAGAAATATTACCAGGTAAATAAGAAAGGAGATACATTGTATCTCCCCAGCACTCCGCATTAGGTGGTATGTGCTGGCTCACTATAATAAATGTAAAGGGGATTGGAATACCACCTTACTTCTTGGGAACAGTAGTTCATCTAAGAAAGAATAAGAGAATCGAAAATGGGAAGCCCAAAAGGGCAACACAACCTAAGCCCCAAAGGTATAGGGAACTATAACTCCAATCACACAAGATGGAGAGACTTAAAAAGGTCACCCGTAAAAAGAGTAAAAGACTAGAGGGGGGTCATTACGAGTATGGGTCTAGGGGCTTAACTGGACCGTTAAGGATGGCAGTGCCTTTAAGCCCCTACCGCCATATTCCGAGGTCCCTTAGCGGGTCCCAGCAGGAACGGCTGGTCTGACAAGCCGTTCTTTGCGGGACTTGTAAAGGGACCTTGAAGCTAATAACGGGCCCGCAGCTTGCGGGCCCGTTATTAGCGCCTTCCCCATTCCCATTGAGCCCTATGGGGGCTCCAATGGGAATGGGGAATAGTTTACTGAATGGAGACTTACCGGGTCCTCTAATAGCGCCATAGCTACCTCCAAACTTGTAAAGACCCCCTAGGTGAGCTGGGAAAAAGATTCCTCCTCACCTAGGAGCAAGGGAAAAATAATCACTAAGTCCAGCAAAAAGTCCTGGGGTTGACACAAGTCGGGAAGATTTATCATTAATATGAAAATCTTACCTAACAGGGGCCACTTCAGAAACTGGGCGGGGCAAACTTGAAGGCTCTGCTCCCTCTTTCTACTCCAAGGGTTGTCTGGCGTGGGGTCCAAGTATCAAATGGTACATTTTAAAGTGCAATATGCCAGTGAGAATGACAAAGTGTTTGGATTTAAAGATAACATACACATTTAGTTGCTTTGATAACTTTTATATCTAAGGCCCAGGTAGCCGATCGGGCATCACACTTTAAGCAAAAGCGACCACCAGGGGTGGACCAGGCAGAAGTACAGTGTGGCACAAATCCAACTCCCACACGAGATAACCATATATTACTGTTCAATATACTATTATATGAAAGTATAAAAACATTTTCATGCTGGCTGCGCCCATACATTTCCATTCTGGCTGTACCAAAATATGTCAATATTCCCATATATGAAAATAATGAAGTTTGCTTTGCACCAAATGGCAGTAATGATATTATAAGAAAACATGTCCGTTCCAGTAAACAATGACAAGCCACAGAAAGAGATGGCAATCTGATGTACCAAAATGCTAGTCTAGCCATGTAATGACGCATTTCATGCCTACTTTCTTATAGATGCCCAGTAAATAAAAAGTAATAAATGACTAAACTGGCTGCACCAAAATGCCATTCTAGCCACATAACACATCATGCTTTCTTTATTATGAATGTCCACTAAAATGTTATGTTAGGTGAAATCCTCCTTTCCCAACCCGTTCCTATCCCACCAATCACCACACTTCCACACCTCCAACCCTCTACACGCCAGAATCAGCTCCTTCAACCAGCATTACAAATAGGCGCAAACACACATTCACTCACTCATTTAAACATCCCATTCACCATACACTCGCTCATTTACATGCACACCTATCCCCCATATATCATACACTAATTCACACGCACTCATTCACACATACTTTACATACACACTCCTTGCACACATGCATACATACATACATAATGCGCTAACATGCAACACCCTTTAACACTGCTATTTTCGGAAAAGGCGTGCCTCGCGCCTCTTCCTAACACAAACCAAGTGTGCACATCAGCCCCTCCCCTCGGATGTGAAAGAATACTTAACATTGTTATATGTTGGCTCGCATCTCTGGGGAGGGGGGTGATGTGCACATCTGATTTTTGTAAGGCAGTGCAGGGATGGAAGCCTTTCCTGAAACAAACAGCCTTAAAGTTTTTTGGCATTTTTGCAAATACATATTTCTGCTCGAACACAGTAACACTTTAAAGCTGCCGGTTTCAGGAAAGGTTCACTCCCCTCTCTGACTAACAAGCCCTGCCCCTCCGCTCACATTTCGGGAGGTGTGGGTTTGAAGCCCAGTAAGATCATGGGCGTTGCACGCCTGCTAGGAGCTGTCATAGAGGAGCAGTAACATAGCCTCACGCAGGTGTTCTGCTACCGAATTGCACCGCCCAACTTTACACAAGGATATGAGAGTATTCACATGGTTTGAGTTTTTCTTGCAGCTATTCTGCTAACCATAGAGGTTAAAGGATAGTTCCGGGACTTTTTTTTATTGTCCCTACGGTTCGGCCATGTGTTTTTAAGCATAAATCGGTAGATCGTAGAAAACTTTCCTATGGACCATACCCGACTTTTCGTCCATTAACGCACTCGAAATCAGCCGCCATTTTCTGATAATCCTCTCACTTGCCGCATCGCCCTGGCTCACCTGCTTTTGCGGCACTAAATCAAATCCCCCGCCCCTGAGCCTGACATCAGCAGACGCGTACCGCCCATTTCCCAACGCCAAAGCACGTTTCGTGTCAACAATCGCTGCGCCTCAGCTAATGACGTGTCGCCATGGAAATGGCAGGACGCCTCTTTCCTCAATAAGTATAAACACACCGTTTCACAACACAAAGCAGCAGATTTTCGATTCCATTATTCTCTCTGTGTTACTTTGAGTATTCTGTGACTCGTTTCTGTGCTCTGGTCAGCTACCTTCGCCACTTCTAGGCCTTGTGAACACCTGTACCATCTCTGTAAATTATTTTACTTTCTTTACCACACAATGGCTACAATAATGCCGTATATATACGAGCCCGAGTACACCGAGGAAGAACTACTGGAAAGGCAAGCACGCGAAATCGATGGGGATTCGGACGGCAGTTGGGAGGACCAGTCAACGGATGAAGAGCCTGGACCATGTCGCATGGACGGCGTCTCCACCTGGTGCACGTGCAATCGGTGCGAGCTAATGCCAACTGAGGAGGAGAACTGCTGCTGCCGTGAAAATTCCGGGTGCTTGGCCTACATTTCGGAAGGCGAGCCAAGTCCGCAATGCATCACCGAGCTGCCAGAGTTCAGGGAAGCCTGCCTCTCACGGACCGTGTTGAGGATGATGATGGTGCTTATGCACGAACTTCGCGGCACTGTTCGTCCGCGTAATCCGAGTAACGAGTAAGTATACTCTGGTTGTGATGTCAGTGATGCCACTACTATTTCATGGTCGTCTCCCACATATAAAATTACATCTACATATCATTCGAATGCATGTAAATTGGGTCCATATTGTGCATTTTCTAGATAGAATTTTTTTCAAAGCAGAATGATAAGAAAGTTTTGTCATTTTAATACAGTTTGCATCTTTCATTTTCACAGGTGGTACAGGCTGGTGGCCTATCGTTGCTTCACTTGGTGGCTTCACGGGAGGCTCGGACACCGCGTTCGGAGAGTAATACCTGCCTGTGCGGTACTTGCCATTAGACAACATTTCCCAAGCGACAGTGGACAATACCGCGGATTTTCCCTGGATGTGCTGCAACCTGAACTTTACAATGTGTAATGTTTATTATTTATGTTCAATTGAAATTAAGATCTAAAATAAAACCCAACATATATTTTAACAATGGTTGTTTTCATTTTTTAAATGAATCTAGTGTGTCTCCATTGAATAGTCTTCCTGTGCCTTGTCTTGTCACACCACATGTCTCTGGCCAGCATCCTCCCTCACGCTGGCCGCCCACCTTCAATCCACATAACCTTTGCACCCATATATTCTCCTGGGAGGGTGAGGTATTTATAAAGTCACCCCCCTGCCTTCCATGTACTAGTTCCTGCAGCCTGCCTCTTACATGCAGTAAGATGGCCTCTCCTTGGTGAGGCCCTGCGGCAAACGAGTCTTGTCTGCACGACCAGCGCCCCAATCCACCCCCCGCCCTATCAAAGGCAGTTCGCACCGGGGTACTTGTGCTGCCAAGTGGAGCTGTCAGGGAGCGATAAAGGCCAAGAGGTGCCAAAGACCATGTACACTTCAAAGTGCTCTATAGAGCATGGGTTGTTGTTCCCATGTCTACCTCCAGACCCCGTGTCTCCTGCCAAGCATCCCCCCTCACGCTGGACGGCCCCCTGCAATCCACATAAGTGTGTCTCCATTCACGAGTCTTCCTGTGTCTTGTCTGCACGACCAGCGCCCCAATCCACCCCCCGCCCTATCAAAGGCAGTTCGCACCGGGGTACTTGTGCTGCCAAGTGGAGCTGTCAGGGAGCGATAAAGGCCAAGAGGTGCCAAAGACCATGTACACTTCAAAGTGCTCTATAGAGCATGGGTTGTTGTTCCCATGTCTACCTCCAGACCCCGTGTCTCCTGCCAAGCATCCCCCCTCACGCTGGACGGCCCCCTGCAATCCACATAAGTGTGTCTCCATTCACAAGTCTTCCTGTGTCTTGTCTGCACGACCAGCGCCCCAATCCACCCCCCGCCCTATCAAAGGCAGTTCGCACCGGGGTACTTGTGCTGCCAAGTGGAGCTGTCAGGGAGCGATAAAGGCCAAGAGGTGCCAAAGACCATGTACACTTCAAAGTACTCTATAGAGCATGGGTTGTTGTTCCCATGTCTACCTCCAGACCCCGTGTCTCCTGCCAAGCATCCCCCCTCACGCTGGACGGCCCCCTGCAATCCGCATAATGCCACGACATATAGACGTCATTCATTCACAAACACACCCCTGTTTCGAATTCTTTATAACCCACTTCATATTTCTAATGAGCACTTCTTTGCGCTTTGCTAGTCAACCCGTGAAGGTGCTGGTTATCTGCTCTTCGTCTCTGTGAACTTCCGTGACCACTCCGAGGAAACTCCTCAGTTTGCAACCGGTGAACTGCTCCCTGTTGCACGACAAGAAAGTACTCTGATCCCTGCATCTAACTGTTTGTTCGTCAAGGTAAGGCCATGTACCGTAATCATTTTGCGTCCAATTTCTTTTTGTTCAAGACAGTACATGCAAGGAACTAGTCACATGTTCTGAGTTTACATTGGTATTCATAGAGAATTGTTGATCTTTACTTTTCAGAACTTTCCACAATGCCTGCCTGTTCCATTGGCAGTTGCCCTTCGAAGACCCATAATAAATCTGAAGGTACTATAATGCATGTTTTCCCTAAGACAATAGATCAGATAAGAGAATGGGTCCGATATTGCGGATATCCACCATCTGAGCTTGAAAGTAGAGTCCTAGAAGTCTTTGCGGACAAGAGGGGTGATCGATACCGCATCTGCAGCAGGCACTTTAGCTCAGACATGTACTCCACATCATTGCTAATAAAGAAGAACACACCGCGAGCGAGGCGAAAATTGCTCTCAAACGCTATTCCCACTCTATACGTCCACATCCCTCCACTGGTGAGTCAAGTTTACGTATTTATCTCTCGGCCTTGCGGTAGTGTGTAGCATTAGCTAACAATAATTTCCCCATTTATGTATCCACTCAATATGAAGGCGGAAGATTCTCCATCCGTGTCGTTATTGCAGTCATCAGCCACTTCAAGCGCCTATCGGGTAATCTTACTTGGCTATTCGCTAATGGTACACCCTTGTACTCGTCCTCTAGTCTTTGTTTTCAGTTATAATTATTGTTATCCAAAATAATGCAAGTACTGTCTTTCAGGGAGATGCTGAGGAGTCCAACGTATTGACGACAACCATTGATGTCACTCAGATGCTCGAGGTACGTTTCCGGACAGTTCCATCGATGGAGATCATCAGATCTTGCATTCTTGTAGCGTGATTGTTACACACAATGTTTCTTTCGTTTTTAGCCATTGATATGTCCTTCTGTCGTCGCCCTCCTATGTGTCTTCTTTTTTCAATATTGTGTTCATTACTAATGAAAGTCCTACGTTTCAGGGAGTCGATGGAGCATTAGTCCAAGAAGAAGGGGGAGCATGCAGTTACGGGTCGGCGCAACAGCTTGCAGAAGTGTGCACCGCAGTTACATCGTCCCTTGATGTTCTTATGCATTTCGAGGTATGGATACTGACAGTTCGATCAAGCGAAATCATATGACGTGATTACATCCGCTATACTTCCTTCTTTATTAACGCAAGTACTATGTTTCAGGGAGATGACGGACCTTCTTCTACAAGAACATCACCCCTAGTAGTTGATGCAGATCTCTGGGTGGTGACACTTCCAACGATCGAGCAAATCGAATCATATTTACATATCCATTATTTATTTTAGACAACTGATCATTTGTGCAGGTCTATTTAGATGAGCCGTTGACGCCTGCACAAAGTTTCTGTTCTTTTTATCAAAATAGAAAACCATACTAATGCAATTACTGTGTTTCAGGGAGTCACTGAAGCATCATCTTCAATAATATCATCAATGGAAGTCTATGAGGAGCCCGAGGTATGGATCTTGACAGTTCCATCTAACTAGATCAACAATGCGTGAATAATTGTCGTTTGAATGTTCTACACAAAGCGTTCATTCGTGTTTTGCTATTGAGATGTACGTGGGTATTGGTCCCCAAGTACATTTTGTGTTTTCGATATTATTATACATACTAATGAAAGTTCTATGTTTCAGGGAGTCGATGGAGCGTCAGTGCGTGATGGATGTGCTTATCATGAAAATATAGTCGTTGCAGCGCAAGAGGAAGTGGAGACATGCACACACGAGTCGGAGCAACAGCGTCCTGATGTTGAAGTTCGAGGCAAGAAAGTTTCAAAGAAAAGAAAGCAAAAGAAGGTTAGTGTCCTGGTCACTATATTATGTTGTTTTTCACTGTTAATAGTTCAATACTGTAAGTTGTGTTTAAACTGAACATCCCTTTTCCAATCTGTTGCGAGTGGGTGTACGAACTAGATCTACACAGACAGTGAAGCGAACGAGAGATGTTGCTTGTCAAACCTTTTGGCAGGGACTTGAGACTGGAGATGCATCGTGCCAATGGGAAGAATATGAAGTGATTGACAACGGAGCTATACCACATCCAGCCATTGATAGTGAATGTCCTCCTGGTAGTTCGGATGCAGTCGGAGATCAGTTCACAGAATCCACACCCGCAAAAACTAAGACCGTGAGAAAGTTGAAGAAATTGTCTTATTCACCCATCGCCGGAGAAGGAACAGATGTTGCAATGGAAGAAAATGAAGTGGACGACAATGAAACACCATCAATATCACTGAACATAGCGGAAGACGATATCATAGATTCTACCTTTCATGTGAGTGACATGTCCTCAACGTTACAGGCCGAACCAGCTGGGATGCAGAGTGACAGTATAAGGAAAGAGGCCAAATTCATTGTATTCGATAGTTGTTTGATTGATATTATTATTCGGATGAAATGTGGGCATTCGGTTGGTGGGGAAGTATGTGGGGAGCCATTGATTAATGTGACTCGTGCAATTCGAGGCACTAACCTTAAAATACATGCCACCTGTACAAAATATCATCCTTTCTCATGGTCTGCACAACCCATGCTGGGGCAACTGCCAGCAGGCAATCTACTTTGTGCAGCGGCTGCACTTTTTAGTGGTTCAAGTTTTAAAAAGTTAGAGTCTTTCTTTCAGTTTGTGGGAATCCATTTCATTGCGAAAACTCAGTTCTACAAATACCAAACCGATTATCTATTTCCAGCCATTAGCGAAGCTTGGAGAATGGAAAAAATGTCTATTGATAGTACATTCGCGGGCAAACGGTTCAGGCTAGCCGGTGATGGACAGTGCGACAGCCCAGGATTTTCAGCCAAGTACTGCACCTACCACTTTCAGGACATGGAAAGTAAGAAAATTGTGAGTTCGGTGGTCGTGCAGGTGTCACAAAGTACATCCTCAGTGGCCATGGAGAAAGTTGGCTTTGTAGCATCATTGCAAGAACTACAATCGCGGGGAATGGTGATCGACCTGATAGCCACGGACAGACACGTTTCAATTGGCAAGACAATGAGAGAAGAGTACAAAAATATAAATCACCAATTTGACGTTTGGCATCTTGCAAAAACAATCAATAAAAAAATGTCTGCTGCAGGTAAAAAAAAAGAAACGCAAGGTATTTCACAGTGGTCCAAGTCAATCAGCAACCATCTTTGGTGGAGCTCAAAAACATGTGGAGGGTCGTTGGAAATTCTACTGGAAAAATGGCGGTCAGTAATGCTACACTGTACAAACGTTCACCGTTGGAACACAAACCAACATTTCCACAATTGTGAACATGGCCATTTGTCCACAGAGGAGGCACGGAAGAAGAAGTGGTTGATTCCTTCATCACCCACTCACAAAGCCATTGAAAAGATTTTATTTGATAAAACTATAACAAGAGATTTGAGGGGACTCACGGAATTCTGCCACACAGGAGATTTGGAGGTGTTCCACAATGTGTGCCTAAAGTACAGGCCAAAACGATTGCATTTTGGCATGGAGGGCATGATAAATCGGACTCTTCTAGCGGTCTTGGCACATAACCATAATGTTGGACGTCAACAAAGTAGGACGACCGGAACTTTAGGGACGCTTCGCTACAATAAGGCCTTCACTAAAAGAAGTAAACAATGGGTGATCAAACCAGTGTTTGAGGATATGCAATATGAGTTTATTGAGAGACTTATTGTTGACGTCCTAGATAGGCACATAAATGGAGTTGTGAACGAACCTGTGCAGGGGACAACTGCATTGCCACCCAACATTGCCTCTGTTCCATGTCCACCTAAAGAAGAGCTCATTGAGAAATACACATCACAGTTTAAATGATTGTAATTTGATTGTCTGTTCTCTCGAGTCTCCTCATGTCGCAGGCCCATTGAATATGTGTATATATGTAATGTGTAAATTAAAGTGATTGCTCAGTGTACATGCAATGTGTCTATCCAACCTTGTTCATCTGCGCATTAAATTAAACCAAACAGTATTATAAATCATTTTTCAAAAAATATAGAATGTCTCCGTATTTATGGTTCTCTGGGGCTGCAAAGCACGCAGACAAAATGCAAAAATGGAGTATAAATTTCAAGTCCTGTGAGATGGCCTTACACTGAATGTAGCTAAATAGGAATGTGCGCTCGTTCAAAGTGAAGGTCAGCTGCTTTGATTTTTTGCTCGGGTGCCGGAATGGCCCACGACTCAGTATAAGGTTGTATTGTTATTTGACCTTGACAGGCCGCGACCATCCCGAAAGACTTCTTTTTGGGGGTATGGGGCAATAACGTAAGAAACGATAATGAAGCCATTTCATGTTCGTTCATTAGAAGAAATAACGTCGGCATAGAAGGAGTGGTATTTCGGGGCTGCCCTACGCACAGACACAATGGAAAATGCAAATATAATGTAAGTAACTCTTTAGATGAGTTTAAACCGCAATTTAATTACTATACAGTAGCTTTAAAGACGGGTTAAGTTGTACTTGTTCGTTCTATGTGGCATATTGTTTTGTACCGCGCACTATCTTGAGGAGAACCATCTCCTTTTACGGAAGCACCTCAAAACCTTCCTCTTTGCTTCTGCTTTCTCTCTCCCTCTGCCCTGCTACAACTGGTCCACTGTCTGCGACCTCGGTCCTGGGCCCTTCCACTCTCCACCTGCACTGCCCCCCTGTCAACCCCTGCACTGGGGGACTGTCTCAGTATCCTACAGCCACCCCTTGATGTATAATACCCAGTTGCACTGTCCTAGCTATGAAATAATTTCCCGACCTAATATATAAAATGAATAATTTTAATAAAGATCTGATGGTGAGACTAATTTCATTTTTTATGTTTTTCAAACAGGTACATCATGCATTACTGCATGTGTCACGAGTACCAGACACCGGCGGATGGTTTTTTTAACCGCCAGTTGCTTCTCCGCGTGAACAACGTTACCACCCTGACCATTTTATGGGACGATCGCCAAGTACAAGTATGCCCTTACGCGGTACTAACGGCTAGATGCAACATACAGACCGTTGTGGTGGCCTAGTGCCTCGTTGTTGGAACAGCCATGCGATTATCAGTGCGACCGAAGAGCTTATTTTATCGTAAACCAACACCCTGTGTACTGCACACGAACATCGCTTGCCTCAAGACGAACTATTTTGGATCGAGAGCAAAGAAAAATGCAAATCCCAGAATATTCTCTAAACATTTGATGGCGAATAAATGTACTTTGCCAAATGTACAATCTTGCCGTTTGCTTTTAAACCACAGTTTCATATTCCGAATTGTGGCGCTGTATTGTGAGATGATCTAAGACCCTGTGTACAGCAAAGGAACATCACGTGCCTCAAAACGAACTTTTTGGAACGTGAGCAAATAAAAATGAAAATCGCTGAATATTCTCAAAACATTTGATGTCAAATAAATGTACTTTACCAAATTTACAATCTTGAAGTTTAATTTAAAAGTACAGTTTCATATTCCCGATTGTGGCGCGCTGTGTTGTGTGAGCTCATCTGTGTTGCTTTCCGGGTTCTGTGTGGAGTCGCGTAGAAGACGCCTGGGCGCGTTTGCCTACGCAGCTCAGTCACGTCACGGATAGAGGCGGGGAATATGAATGTTTTGATAAAGTCTGTTTCAGGGGCGGAGGATTTGATTTAGTGCCGCAAAAGCAGCTGAGCCAGGGCGATGCGGCAAGTGAGAGGATTATCAGAAAATGGCGACTGATTTCGAGTGCGTTAATGGACGAAAAGTCGGGTATGGTCCATAGGAAAGTTTTCTACGATCTACCGATTTATGCTTAAAAACACATGGCCGAACCGTAGGGACAATAAAAAAAAAGTCCCGGAACTATCCTTTAACACTGGACACCAAACTCACTGGAATTAATTGATAGAATATTTAAGGGAAGAAAGCAGAGAAAAGATGATTAAAGTGTGAAGGAGGTAGAGGGCTGCCCAGGCTGGCTGGCCTCAACAAACACGGTTTCTGATATACATTGGAAGACTGGTTAGTTTATTTTCCATTCGTGGATGTCGTGCACCGCTGGCCCATGAAGACGTCAACGTTCTAGGTCCAGAAGGCAAAGAAAGAGCTGTAGAAGAGCTTATTGCCCAGTTCAACGCTCAGCACAAACTGTTAGCTGTGTGCTGGCTCTGGATCAAAAAGAGAAGGCCCTGCTTGCTCTTTTTCTAGAAGTTGTTCCGGCACTGGCAATCTCCTAGATTGCACCAGTACCGAGCGCGGCGGCCTGTGCTGAAGCCCTTGCATGGGCGTAATTTTAGGGGGGGACTGGGGTGTTTGTCCCCCCCAACTTTCATGGCACACCATTTTGTCCCCATTCATATTTCTGGGGCACCTTTTCTTCAGATGTCATGTCCCCCCCAACATTTATAGCAAAGTTACTCCACTCCTTGGGACATTCCCCAGACAAAGCTCCAGTGGACTTCGATTTCTTCACCTTCTAACATTGGATAGGCTCTACTCCACCCAAGACAGGTTCTCCTCGAGCACCTCCAGCTGAGCCACTGAATCTTGCTACCTCTGCTAAATCCTCGTCTTGCAGGGACTCACAGAGCTGGCACAGTCCATCCAGTGGCCCTATGTCCAAACCAAAAACTGCTCATGATAGCCGGTGATCTGCGCAATTGCCCTGTGCCAATATCTGGCTGCAGGGGTGGTCGGACACATTTAACACATGGTACAGGTGACTGCCAACCACACCCATAATCTCTCTGGGCTTGCCAGACAAGGGAAATGGAAGTTTCAGAACCACCCTAAAAGGGGGAAGAATGGGCCTCAACATTATCTTGTGGGAGAATGGATCCTCGGTATAGCGGCCTAGAAAGTTGGAAGGACCTCAGTGTGTCAATCATCACATACTATTACTTGTAATTTTTTGAATGCAGTACATTGATTGTTAGGTTTTCAAACACTTTCAAAATAGACTTCTTCTTGACGATTATGGGATTACAAAAAATTAAACTGTATTTTCAGAGACACAGAACCAACTTAAACTGCCCGTGTCTTACAATGGTTGTCAAGAAGAAACCTATTTTTAAAGTGTTTGAAAGCCTAATAATCAATGTCTACATTAAAAAAATTACAAGTAATTGTATGTGTTCATTGACACATTGAGGTCCTTCCAACCACCTAGGCCACTATACCTAGGATCCATTCTCCCACAAGTATTGACATACCTCATAGTGCATGTGCGGCCTCTTGGCTACAGGACCACACACCTTATCAAGAATGTATGAAATTGTTATCTTTAAACCTAAAAGAGCGGTGCCCACTCAACTCATCTCCACCTCAACATTATCTTGACACAAGATTGATGTGTCTAGTCCCACCATGACATGTTCCAGCACTGACAGGAGGAAGGAGGTGACCATGTCCATGCTGATCATAGTGGCAGGCAACCCTCCTTGAATAAGGAGTTACCAACTTTGCCTTTACAAACTACCTTCCGAATTCCTGATTGTCCTTTATTTGTGCGGTGCTGCTAGGCATACCATTGAGATCAAATAAACTGAAGTGTTGATGGACACCCTCTTATGGGTGTGCTTTGGGTGGGGTTGGGTAGAGAGATGGTAGGAATGGCCAGAGGTGTTAGAATAGTAGTGGGTGTTCAATGGGTGGGTAGATAGCAAGAAGATACCTGAAGGCTGTGTCTCCCCGTTCCTATGCCCCCACTCCACCTATTCAAATGGCAATAGTTTTGGAATATAGTATACTTTTAATGGCCTTGTATAGGGCCCTTCTGCCACTATTGGTGGTCTCACTGCACGTGGCTCTGTAAGAAAAAGTGAAGGGGATTAGTGGAATGGAGGGAGGGGCAGATGTGAAACTTGTGGTGCTGAGGGCCAGTCTTCTATCTATGGTTTTGGTGGAGAAATTAGGGAGTAGGAAATCTATGGTTATGTTATCTATAGGAAAGAACCCAGGATATGACAGGTTCCAGTGCTTTGAGTCTGGTTAGTCCCTGATGTGCGAGAGTGTGATATGGCTAAAGAGGAAAGCCTGGTTCGGTTAGTCTTGATATGGTAATGGCTAGGAGGTGGGACCAAATAATGCTTGGCAGAGGGCACCAAAGAACTATAGAGAACATCTGTAACGGTATGACAAAGTGATGGCAATTAGCAACTTTACAGGGATGGGAATAATGAAGCAGAAGGAGGAAAACCCAAGACCGCCTTCCTTGAAAGAGGATACCAGGAAATCCCAAAAAGAAGGTGGTGATGAACCAGGGAGATGTGGCAGAGAGAAACCCCATGAAAAAAGGAATTTGGCAACGCAAAGGAAATTAAATGGAGAAATCACAGAGAAATAATAAAAGGAACCCTAGAAGAAAGCAAAGATGAGACGCGGAGAAGAAGAGATAGCGCAGTATAAGAGAGGCAGATGGTGATATAGCAGAGAGACCATATGAGAAAAGGAATGCATATATGGGATGTATTCATCACAAACCCAGCTAGGAAGCAAATGGGCACTGTACTAAGGGTTCGCAACCAAGAGTTACAGGTAGGGTGGAGTGGCAGGAGAGGAGCTGGGATGGGCAGGGTTAGCAGAAGCAGAAGCAGAAGAGAACACCGGAGGTGGTGAAAGTGTTGAGTGGAGCAATCATTGGTTGACGAGATCTTCATGAAGAGAAGGGCCTTCAAATCCTTCCTGAAGTGTAGGTTTGAGTAGGCCATTCTTCAGGTGCTGCTCATTCATAATGGGCTATGTGTTGCCGACACGCCCGTCACACATTATGGACGAGCCAAAGCCATCCCGGGGAAAGCGCTCCCAAGCACTCATGGGCTCGCTTTACCTGTCAAATGGAAAACGTGATTTCTGTTTAACAGTTTAAGTTCCCAAGCGCGCATTTCCAATGGGCCACACAAAACCGGGGGCATTTTGCTTCCCTAGCCTTGCACGACCTATTGAGGATGCAGGCTGGGGAACTGCAAGCCTGAAGGTGACTAAGGGGTGCTCCCACATCTCCCCACATATTTAGCCCTCCCTGGGCGGTAGTTAGGGGCACTCCGGCTCCCCAACGCATGCCTTCAGCAACCAGGCAGCTCTATCAGCTTTCTGTTAATGCTGTCCAGAAGTCAGAGAGTCTCAGTGGAAGATGGTGTTGGGCCTGGAGCTGCAGGTAAGGAACATTTTTTGTTTAATGTATTGTTGTATGCATCTATGTATGCGTGTATGCATGTGTGTATGCCAGCAGTTGGGTGTTTATATCTGTACGTGTGCAACGTGAGTATATGAGAGTGTCTGCTTTGTGTGTGTGTTCAAGTGAATGAAGAAATGAAGGGTGAATGAATACATATTTCAATGAGAGAAATTAATGTTTGTGTATGAAAGCGTGCGTGTGTATGTCCCGGAAACCAGGCCTGTCTCTGTGCATGTGGAAGGGAAGGAGGGAGAGAGGTTGCAATATAATGTCCTGGCATAACCCCCCTCGAAGTGAAGGTGAAGGGGGGTATGCCAGGACAGAACATTGCCTGTTTTAATGGCCATCAAAAGTAAAGCAAACATGAATTATGTTTGCTTTACTCTTGTGCCCATTTTGTTTTTACCTGGCAAGACTGGCCTACGTTGGTGGTTCCGGTATGGGCATATTTTTTCTTTATCTAGATGTATGTTTGCTTTACTCTTGATGCTCAGTTAATATCATGTTTTAAGGAACACCAACAGTAAAGCAACCATGATTAATTAAACATCGTGTTTTAATGGACATCAAGAGTACAGCAAACATGGTTCATGTCTGCTTTACTCTTGATGCCCATTTTGTTTTTACGTGGAAAGTCTGGCCTATGTTGATGTGCCAATCTTTAGAGCCTGAAAAGTGAAGCAAACATGATTCATGCTTGCTCTACTCTTTGTGTTCTTAATGCCCATTTTGTAATATAAATGGGCATCAAGAGCATATCAAACATGAATCATGTTTGCTTTACTCTTGTTCCCCATTAAAGCATGATGTTTAATTAATTTTATCCTTGGCCTCAACTCCAGGGACCGCCTCCCTCCAGCTTAAAATCTCTCCACTGGCTCACAGTGACTGCAAGGATCAAATTCAAGACCCTTTGCATCATCCACAAGGCTGTCTGGGCCTAGGACCTCTCTACATCCAGTTTTCCCTCCCTTAAAACCTCCTGGCCAGAGTCCTTCCGTCCTCTGGCTCCAACTCTCTGCAGGCCAAATGTTTCTCCAAGCAGAGAGTGGAAGGTAAATCCCTGGCTGCGACTGGTTCCTCCCTCTGGAACGGTCACTCTGCCCACCACAGACTTGAGCCATATCTTCTTAAATTCTGGAAACCTCTCAAGAATTTCCCTTTTTCCACTTCCTTTTCTCTCCCCCTCCCATGCTAACTTTCCCTCTGCCACTGCGACTGGGACCTGGTTCTGTTAGGGTCATACAGGGGCCAGACAGTCCCCCAGCATCCTTTGCCAGCACTTGCCCTCGGGCTCCCTTCACGGACTAGCCTAACCCGGTCCTCCCTGTCCAATGCACTCATCCTCTCTTCCCCCTCTCTTGCCCTGGCACTTGCCTCCTTACCCTCCTCTCCCAGCACCTGCCCCATCCTCCCTTTGGGCACCCCACTCTGGCACTTCTCCCTCTGCCCCCCCTTGCACTTACCACCTTGTCATGCACTTGCACGGTATCATTGTCACAAGGACAATATATCTGTTTTTGTTGTTCTACTTGTGTTGTTCCCGTGTCCCGCCACCCCAACCCCGACTTATCTTGTGGCACCTGGAAACACTTATGTATAGGCGCCATACAAATGTACAATAAAATAAAATAAATACAAAAATCATGTCTGCTTTACTCTTGGTGCCCATTCAAACACGATGTTTAATGATTCATGTTTGCTTTACTCTTGATGCCTATTGTGTTATGTTGTTATTACATGGCACAAGTGGCCTATGCTTGTGGGCCAGTCTGTAGGGCCTCAAGAGTAAAGCAAACATGATTAATGTTTGCTTTACTCTTGTCGCCTTACAGACTCTTGTCGCCCATTTTGTTATTACGTGGCAAGACTGGATTATATTGGTGGGACAGTCTAGATATATTTTTTACTCCATAGTAAAAAATACGTCCAGACTGGCCCACCAAGGTAGGCCTGCATTTATTTGACATTTACTGCAATCAAAATGTGTTTGCAGTAAATGGGCAATATATGTTTCACTGTGCATGGTTGGTCTTTGAGTGGCAGCATTGCGCCGAATATTAAGTGTACTTATTGTGGCTTGCACCATTTTACAGAAAGCACTGGTGAGCATTTTGTCACCTGTCACCATGGGTTGAGTGCATTTCTTTTAGGTCAAGTTTCTAAACTAAGGAACTTGTCCTGCAAATCTAGTGGGAGCTTTAAGAATATGCTATGCCTGCGAGTCTTGCCATGTAATAACAAAAGGGGCATCAAGACTAAATCAAACATGAATCAGATTTCCTTTACTCTTGATGCCCATTAAAACAGAAGGGTTTCAAGGACAGCAAGAGTAGAGCAAACAGGATTCACATTGGCTTTACTCTTGACATCCATGTTATTACATGGCAAGTCTGGGCCATGTTGGTAAGCCAGTCTGTAGGTCCTCAAGAGTAAAGCAAACATGATTCATGTGTGCTTTAATCTTGATGCCCATTTTGTAATAAAGAAATGGACATCAACAGTAAAGCAAACATGATTCATGCTTGCTCTACTCTTTGTGTTCTTAATGCCCATTTTGTAATATAAATGGGCATCAAGAGCATATCAAACATGAATCATGTTTGCTTTACTCTTGTTCCCCATTAAAGCATGATGTTTAATTAATTTTATCCTTGGCCTCAACTCCAGGGACCGCATCCCTCCAGCTTAAAATCTCTCCACTGGCTCACAGTGACTGCAAGGATCAAATTCAAGACCCTTTGCATCATCCACAAGGCTGTCTGGGCCTAGGACCTCTCTACATCCAGTTTTCCCTCCCTTAAAACCTCCTGGCCAGAGTCCTTCCGTCCTCTGGCTCCAACTCTCTGCAGGCCAAATGTTTCTCCAAGCAGAGAGTGGAAGGTAAATCCCTGGCTGCGACTGGTTCCTCCCTCTGGAACGGCCACTCTGCCCACCACAGACTTGAGCCATATCTTCTTAAATTCTGGAAACCTCTCAAGAATTTCCCTTTTTCCACTTCCTTTTCTCTCCCCCTCCCATGCTAACTTTCCCTCTGCCACTGCGACTGGGACCTGGTTCTGTTAGGGTCATACAGGGGCCAGACAGTCCCCCAGCATCCTTTGCCAGCACTTGCCCTCGGGCTCCCTTCACGGACTAGCCTAACCCAGTCCTCCCTGTCCAATGCACTCATCCTCTCTTCCCCCTCTCTTGCCCTGGCACTTGCCTCCTTACCCTCCTCTCCCAGCACCTGCCCCATCCTCCCTTTGGGCACCCCACTCTGGCACTTCTCCCTCTGCCCCCCCCTGCACTTACCACCTTGTCATGCACTTGCACGGTATCATTGTCACAAGGACAATATATCTGTTTTTGTTGTTCTCCTTGTGTTGTTCCCGTGTCCCGCCACCCCCAACCCCGACTTATCTTGTGGCACCTGGAAACACTTGTGTATAGGCGCCATACAAATGTACAATAAAATAAAATAAATACAAAAATCATGTCTGCTTTACTCTTGGTGCCCATTCAAACACGATGTTTAATGATTCATGTTTGCATTACTCTTGATGCCTATTGTGTTATGTTGTTATTACATGGCACAAGTGGCCTATGTTTGTGGGCCAGTCTGTAGGGCCTCAAGAGTAAAGCAAACATGATTAATGTTTGCTTTACTCTTGTCGCCTTACAGACTCTTGTCGCCCATTTTGTTATTACGTGGCAAGACTGGATTACATTGGTGGGACAGTCTAGATATATTTTTTACTCCATAGTAAAAAATACGTCCAGACTGGCCCACCAAGGTAGGCCTGCATTTATTTGACATTTACTGCAATCAAAATGTGTTTGCAGTAAATGGGCAATATATGTTTCACTGTGCATGGTTGGTCTTTGAGTGGCAGCATTGCGCCGAATATTAAGTGTACTTATTGTGGCTTGCACCATTTTACAGAAAGCACTTGTGAGCATTTTGTCACCTGTCACCATGGGTTGAGTGCATTTCTTTTAGGTCAAGTTTCTAAACTAAGGAACTTGTCCAGCAAACCTAGTGGGAGCTTTAAGAATATGCTATGCCTGCGAGTCTTGCCATGTAATAACAAAAGGGGCATCAAGACTAAATCAAACATGAATCAGATTTCCTTTACTCTTGATGCCCATTAAAACAGAAGGGTTTCAAGGACAGCAAGAGTAGAGCAAACAGGATTCCCATTGGCTTTACTCTTGACATCCATGTTATTACATGGCAAGTCTGGCCCATGTTGGTAAGCCAGTCTGTAGGTCCTCAAGAGTAAAGCAAACATGATTCATGTGTGCTTTAATCTTGATGCCCATTTTGTAATAAAGAAATGGGCATCAACAGTAAAGCAAACATGAATCATGTTTGCATTACTCTTGATGCCCATTAAAACAAAATGTTTAATGAGTATTAAGAGTAACGCAACCATGTTTAATTTGCTTTATGCTTGAAGCCCATTTTGTTATTACGTGGCAAGACAGGCCTAGGCTGAGGGCCAGTCTGGATATTTTTTTATTGTGGCAATGCATGATTTAATGGGCGAACATTATAAGTGTTTTAGCTAGACTGTCCTACTTAGGTGCAACCAGTCTGAATATATTTTCTGATGTGGCATCACATGTTTATTGGAATCAAGGGTAAAACCAGTATGATGAGTGTTAGTAGCGACTCTGGCCTATGTTGGTGCAGCCAGTTTGAACATGTTTTCTTACTGTGGAATGGCCATTTTACTGGCAAGGCCATCAGGAGTATGTTTTTACATGGGGATACTGGCATATATTGGCAGAGCCAGCATGGACATGTTTTTTTATAGTATGATTACTGACAATATGCGCAAAGCAAACACAAGTATGTTCTGATATGGGCTTGCTGGCAGATATTCATGCAGGTAGCTAGGAAAAACATGTGCACAGTCAGCATGAACATATTTTTTATACTGGCATATATATATATATATTGTGGGAAAATGCATCATGAAAATGCTCATGTGCCCCCTTTGTGACTTGCAGCTATTGGATTTTTTCAAGAGTTACCCAACAAAAGAAATTGCAAACTGTGGGGGGGCTTTTTAACAAAATTTTCAAAGAGTGTGCTGTAAAATGCATCATTTTAACCCGTTATTTTAAACATTTTCTCAGGGGGCGGGGGCGGGAATCCAGCCAAACTCCCCTTGATTTGTTCAGACTCCCTCACTATGCTGGGTCGCTCCCACATATTTGTGAGGAAACATGTACACCCCTCCAATAAAACAATTCAGCAGCTGCCATGGACAGTCTTATATGCTTTGGTAACATAGTCAGAGTGCCGAGGAGGAGAAGGCCTGAATTCGGCAACACAAAGGAAACAGAATTGAGAACTCACAGAGAAATGATAACAAGGAACCCTACATGAAAGATGAGTTGTGGAGATAAAGAGGGTTAAGAGAGGCAGATGGAGATGTGGCAAAGCTACCCTATGAACAAATGAATTGGGCTATTCAAAGGAAACAGAACTGAAAACTCCCAGAGGAATTATTTGAAGGAACAATAGAATAAAGACAAAAGGTAGTACACCTAGAGAGGGATATGAAATGGAGATGGAGATGTGACTGAGAGACCCTATACAAATGTAATTGGGTGACTCAGACGAAATAGAACTGAGAAATGATTAAAAAAGTACTTCTTAGGGCAAAGACGAGACATGGAGAAGAAGTGGAATGCCAATGAGAGACAGAGGGAGATAGTAAAGAAATACAAGGCAGTTTTGAGAACCATTTTGTTATATTGTGTATTATTACTGTAAAAAGGTTCCTACATCTGAATCAATGCAGGAATGTATGCTTTGGAATGTTACTATTGCAAGGGAGCAGTTGGAAAGCGGAGTTGGAGCTGGAGGCACCTGGAAGCCTGTTTACCCATGCAGTTGTCTTTTAAATATAAACCTAATTAATAGGTTCCTCAGTGTTATATCCGCCCTGTGTCCCGCAGCGCGGTGACGCAGGCCATCTCAATAAAAGCCCCGCCCCCACGGACGGGGAGCAGTTCCGGGCACAGTAACGAACAGAGTGTGGCGTGTCTCATTTCGCTCGCGCTGGAGCTGCGCCACTGCGGCCTACTGACAAGGCCCTGCGCGTTCTGTCACCCCTCGTGCCGAGGTGCGGAGACAGGACATAACAATGGCGACGAGGGAAACGGAACCCAGCACACGTGCTCGACGCTCTGCCAGCTGTTGCTGGCTCACAGCGACACGTGAAATTTCTGGACACCCGGTGGGGGGGGCACACAAAACCACCACCCACAAAAAAAAACTATTATTTTTTTTCTCTCTCCTTATTCCAATCCAATCAAGCTGATATTCAACACGGGCCACCGTCGGCTGGAGGGGACACACTCCCTAAGGATACCCATTTACGGACCCATCATCAGTTGGCCCCCTGGTGGCAACTATGGATCCAAAAATTTGAAATGGCGATGGAATGCAAGGACATAACCACTGACAGGAACATGAGATCACACCTGTTGCTAAATGTGGGGGACGAGGTACTACGTATCTTTAACTCGTTAACCATTGATGATGGCCAGGATATCTACCAGCAAGCGAAGGATGCCCTGACGGCTCATTTTCTCCCACAGCTAAACCCTGATTATGAACTTTTATATTCTGCACCACTATTCAGGGAGAAGAGGAGACCTTGGATGCCTACCATATCCGACTAAGGAAGCTGGCAATATCGTGTGAGTTCACGAAATGTCGAGAAAGAAATCCAGAGACAGCTCAACAACGGCATCCATTCAGAGAAACTGAGAAGGATGGTACTGAGTGAGAAGGGCATCTCCCTAACATGCATTCTGGAATTCGGTCGTCAAAGAGAACTGGCACATACCAGGGCCGCCAACATGGGGGCGACTCTTCAAAAACTACAGCCTGCCCTCACGACAGCAATGGCGGCCCATGTCACTAACAGCAGACAGCCTGCAAGGGATGAGGCTGGCGGCAACTCCGCACAAGCTAGGTGGCAGCAACGAATCCCGGGAGCCACGGAATGTGGATGGTGTGGTGGACCGCGACATGGACGGCGGAACTGCCCTGCGCAAAGAACAACATGCGTGAACAAGTGGAGAAAGAACGTAAAGCATTCGAAGAAGCAGGCATAACAGAAGAGGTAACTGGGCCGACGCCATGGGTGTTACGCTCACCTGGCTCCCACAGGGGCGTCGATCGGACCCGGACAGCTGCGGTCTCCTCCAACGTGATGCGTAGTGCAGAGATGACAGACTGGACTGGCCCGCCTAATCTCGTCTGCTTGACCCATAGAAGTATTCTCCTGCAAGTGGAGAAAGGGATTCAGCCATCCGTGGATTCTAGTAATGGCACCCCACTGTTCTCCCCACTAATCACCTCCGATATACCCTTTCAGTAATCTCACCTTATGTTTTCGAAGGATGAGCTCTCCATCCTGCGTGGAATGCAGGGACGCGTAGATACAAGTTACTTCACTGGTTCGAAGGCGTTGGAAGAGTTCCGGATGAATATTGACTCTGAGGTTCCTGGCAAGAACCCGTAAGTATAAAGTCCAAAGAGTTCAATATGTCCGATGTTCACTCTTGTCCCATTCTCTTCTTGTGTTGCAGCCAGGTCCAAGAGAAGATTGTCTTGTGGCAGCTGATGGCGTTCAGGTAAGAGTCTGTATTACCCAACACTGTCCGGTAAAAGATGCGTGTATTTAACTTGTTGTTTTCTCTCTCCTTACAGGTGCGGCGTCAGAAGTTGCGGGATGTTAAAGAATAATGCCTCCGGTGGTAAATCAGGTAAGTCTATGGTGGTAAAAAGGGATTGTATTTGTTGGCTCTCTCAGCTTTATATTTCTTTGTCCCGTAGATGCTGGAGTTCGGCGAGGAAAATGATGGAGGCAGCGCCGAATTGAAAAATGCTGTGAGGACTGGTGAGTATGGCGCGGCGCTGCTGCTGGCGATGCGATGCGTGGGGAAATAATGTCTTTTCCAAGATCGAAGACGTGATGGATCCGGAATCAGGTAAGGAATTAAAATAAAGTCTGTGTTCTATCCTTTCCTTCTTCTTTCCTCTTTTTCTAGGAACTCAGGATTCGAGGCGGGTGTG
The DNA here is from genome assembly GCF_040938575.1 of Ambystoma mexicanum. Taxonomy (NCBI): domain Eukaryota; kingdom Metazoa; phylum Chordata; class Amphibia; order Caudata; family Ambystomatidae; genus Ambystoma; species Ambystoma mexicanum. Next base: position 226,606,166 of record NC_090921.1, on the reverse strand, counting down.
GCAGAAGACTGTATGCTGACTGCAGGCACGGTGAGCGTTACGCTGCTGGATGCAGAATAACGCGAAGCGTGTGCTGCTTTTCGGGCGTGGTTTAAATAACCTTCAAAGTAGTCCCAGGTAAGAAGTTCCCCCAGAACCACACCCGAGTAAAAAAAAGTTCCTGAAGTAAAGTAGTCCCATTCAGGCCTCAGGTTGGCTTGACTTCATTAGAGCATGGTCTGCATGAGGTAAGTAATGTACATGAGCCTGGCGCCTATGGCGCCAGGACTGATTTCCTCTATGAGCCTGGTGCCAATGGTGCTAGGACTGTACCCAGACAGCCCCTAGCCGGAGCTGCTGGGTTTTTTGTAAGCACCTGGATGCCTGCTACCGGGGCTGAGGGGCTTGGTCCGGATGCCCGGGGGTAGGCATCATGACAGCACTCCCCCCCCCCAGACCCCTCCTAAAGGTGTTCTTCCCCTTGGTCCTGGTTTGTCTAGGAAGTTCCGATAGAATTTTTTCACCAACCAAGGTGCATGAACGTGGTCACTAGGCTCCCATGACCTTTCTTGTGGTCCGTAACCCTTCCAGTCGATTAAATAAAAAAGTCTTGATTTAACCATTTTAGAGTCCAGGATATTTCTAACTTCGAATTCGGGTTCCCCATCTATTAGGATGGGGTCGGGTGGTTTGGCTAGTCTTGTCCCGGGTTGAACCGGTTTCAGGAGTGAAACATGAAAGACAGGATGAATCCGCATATTAGAGGGTAATTCCAATTTGACGGCCACCGGGTTGATAATGGCCTTAATAGTGTAAGGTCCCAAATATCTAGGATTAAAAGTCTGAGTCCCTTTTAGAGGTATGTGTTTTGTAGCCAGCCAAACTTGATCCCCAATCTGGTATTGTGGAGCATCACTTCTATGTTGATCAGCATTTTTCTTGTATTTCTCTTTCGCTTGTTTCAAATGTTCTGTTGCTTCCTTAAAGGCTTGTGTAATAGTAGAGTGCAGATGATTCACTGCAGGCATTTCTAAGTGTTGAGGCGAATCGAGTTCTGAGGTTCGAGGATGATGTCCATATATGGTATAAAAGGGGCTTTGTCCGGTTCCTGAATGTACAGAGTTATTGTATGCGTATTCGGAAATCCATAAAATATCCTTCCAATTGCTTTCGGTTTGGTGTAGCATGCAACATAGGTACTGTTCAAGAGTCTGGTTGGTCCTCTCCGTCTGACCATCGGTCTGGGGATGGTGACTGGTTGATAACCTCACGTCGATTTGCGCTAATTGACAACATCTCTTCCAAAATTGCGAAATGAATTGACTACCTCGGTCAGAGACCAATACAGAAGGAAATCCATGTATTCAAACAATGTTTTTGAGAAATTCCTTGGCCAAAATTGAAGCAGAAGGTAATCCCTTCAAAGGAATAAAGTGGGCCATCTTGGAAAAAAGATCCACAATAACTTGAATGGTGTTAAATCCATTACATGGAGGTAGATCAGTAATAAAGTCTAAAGACAAAGTATGCCATGGCCATGGTGTAGGTGGAATATCCAAAGGTTGTAAAAGACCAGCTGTTTTTTTCTTCTGACTTTTGTTTTGGGCGCAGATACCACAAGACAGCACAAATGACTTTACGTCTTTTCGCCAGGTGGGCCACCAGAATTGTCTTTTAGTTTTAGCTTCAGTTTTTGCGATACCTGGATGTCCTTCCATCAGAGCATCATGATAATTGGAGATAACTAGTTCTTGTAGTTCCTTGTGTGGTAGAAATAGACGCCCTTGATAGTAAGGTAGGTCATTGCTGACTGAATAATCTTTGTCTTTCTTTACCCAGTCATGCAGGGCTGCAGGATTGAAAAGTTGTTGGATTTTTAAATGAATATCTTCTAAAGTCTGTAGAGTAGTTATGCCAAGAATTCTTTGTTCTGAAATTATAGGCACCGGTTCTGGGTTCGAATATGCTTCTCCCATCCCTATTCAGGATAAGGCATCTGCCTTGCCGTTTTTACAACCTGGTCGATAAGTGATCACGAAATCGAATTCGGCAAAGAATAATGCCCATCGAAGTTGACGCGATGATTGGGCCTTGGCTGTTTTCAAATACTGCAAATTCCTGTGATCGGTGATTACAGTGATGGTATGCCTGGCACCGAGAAGATAATGCCGCCAAGCCTTGAAGGCAGATTTGATGGCTAATAACTCTTTATCAGTAACCGCATAGTTTAACTCGGGTGCCGAGAACTTTCTTGACCAGAATGCTACTGGATGAAATTGACTGGTTTCAGGATCCTTCTGGGACAGGACAGCTCCCATGGCTAAACTGGATGCATCGGTTTCAACTATGTATGCAAGCTCAGGGCGTAGATGCTTTAATACAGGTGCAGACGTAAATTTCAATTTTATCTCTTGGAAGGCTCTTTCAGCCTTTTCGGTCCACAAGAAGCGTTTGTTTTTTCGCAAAAGTGCTGTGATGGGGTGTACAATACGTGAGAATTCAGAACTAAATCTGTGATAGAAGTAAGCAAATCCAAGCATGCTTTGTACCCCTTTAACTGAACTGGGTGATGGCCACTTGAGGATTGCGTCCACCTTTCGAGAGTCCATTCGAACTACTTTTGGAGTCAGGATAAATCCAAGGAATTCAGCTTCTGTAGAATGAAAAACACATTTCTACAATTTTGCGTATAACTTGTGCTGGCGTAGTTTCTCAAGGACTTCACGAACGTGCTCAACATGGTCTGATTCTGAAGAGGAGTACACTAGAATATCGTCTATGTATACGACAACACAGACGTCAATGAGTTCACGAAAGACATCCTTCATAAAATACTGGAAGGCTGCTGGTGCATTGCACAACCCGAAGGACATCAACTGGTATTCGAATAACTCGTACTTGGTGCGAAAGGCAGTCTTCCATTCATTGCCTTTCTTTACACGTACCATATGATATGCCCCTCGGAGATCTAACTTAGTGTAGATACAAGCATCCTTTACTTGGTCTAGTAATTCGGGGATCAAAGGCAATGGGTATCGTTTTTTACTGTAATCTGATTTAATGCGCGGTAGTCTATGCACGTTCTAAGGTCACTTTCCTTTTTCGGCATGAAGAGTAAAGCTGAGGATGCAGGAGACTTGGATGGACGAATGAAGCCATTAGCAAGGTATTGGTCCAAGTATTGTCGTAGGTGAAGATTTTCGGGTTCCGTAAGGGCGTAGATCCTACTGGATGGAGGTTGTGCACCGGGTACGAGGTCGATTTGACAGTCGTATGATCTGTGAGGTGGTATGGTGTTTGACTGTTCTTTTTGAAAAACATCCTAAAATTCTTGATATTCCTGAGGTAACTGCACGACTGGATTAGTGACTGTGGCCAGGCCTTTGTTCAAGGTTTTTTCCGGGTAACAGGTGTGTGCACAATCCGGGAAGGTCACTCTCTTCTCTCGCCATTCAATACAAGGATTATGTGTTTCCAACCATGGCATTCCCAGAATTATTTGGTATTGCGGGGCCTTAATTAAATCAAACGCAATAGTTTCTCGATACCCATCTTGACCCAACAGTGTCATCTCAGTAGTGGAATGAGTTACGGGCCCAGAGGCAATTTCAGTTCCATCGACTGTGGTGATGACATCCGAAACGGTCTTTTTGCAAAGGGGTAGATTCATCTTTGAGGCCAATTCGTGGTCCATGTAGTTTCATATGGCCCCACTATCAATGTATGCCCTTACTGCGTGCATACGTGATGGCTGCCTTGGATCAATAAGGACCATTGGTATGATTAGGTGCGAGGTCTGAGTGTCCTTCTTTAAGCTCGGCAAGCGGACCTCTACGCTTGTCGGGCGTGGTCGTTTCCCGAATCAGGCTCTATTCGGCTTTTGTCAGCAACTCCTACTACTTTCTTGGGTGGTTTTATAGGGCAATCCCGTAAAAAATGTCCTGCGGTTCCACAGTACCGACACAATTGCATCTGCCGTCTCTTTTCTCTTTCCTTTTGAGTTAAGGGTCCTTTAACCCCCCCGATCTGCATAGGTTCTGATGCATCTGTTCCTTTGGGGGTAACGTTGGGTTTAACCCATACCCGATTCTCGAACTTAGCTCGATCAGCCTTTCTATTCTGAAGTCGGTGGTCTAACTGGACCACTAAGTCTATATAGTCTGCGCAATCCTGAGGTGGGTTCACAACTTGAGCCAAAACATCTTTGAGTTCTCCCCGAAGTCCATGATGAAATAATGTAATTCGTTTCTCCTCAGGCCATCCGGTTTCCACCACCAACCTATTGAAGGTTGCGATATAGGTTAGCAGATCCTGGTTACCCTGTCGTAGGGATAAAAGTTCGCTATCCAGGGCCTGTCCTTGTGAATGTCTGGCGAATAGTCTTTCCATGCTCCTTTGAAAACCCTGAAAATCCCGAAGAAGAGGGTCATCCTGTTTGACTAGTGGAATTGACCAATCAGCTGCGCTGCCACTAAGATATGATAGTACAAAGGCTACTTTGGCTTGGTCATTTGGAAAAGCTCCAGGTCTGCATAAAAAGTGCAAGCGGCATTGGTTCATAAACACTGCAAACCTTTTTGGGTCCCCAGCAAAGCGTGCGGGTGGAGCTAAAGGAATAGTCCCTGGTAGAATTACTTGCACAGGATTGCTCAATGAAACAGGAGTTGGGATCCCCCCGAGTCCAGGTAGGGGTGTTTGCCCAGTTTGGTTTTGCAGCAGTTGTCTAGCAAGATCATCAGTGCGTTCCTTTGACACAATCAGTTCTCTCCTGAGGGCATTAGTTTCTTGGCGCGCGGAGTGCACTTCCACCCTAAGTTCCCCTAATAATTGGGCTAGTTTGTCGGTTTCTGAGGTTTCCATAATGCCCGGGTGGGGATTTGTAAATAGGCTTCACATTCTGTTTCGCTCACCTGGCTCCCACAGGGGCGTCGATCGGACCCGGACAGCTGCGGTCTCCTCCAACGTGATGCGTAGTGCCGAGATGACAGACTGGACTGGCCCACCTAATCTCGTCTGCTTGACCCGTAGAAGTATTCTCCTGCAAGTCGAGAAAGGGATTTAGCCACCCGTGGATTCTAGTAATGGCACCCCACTGTTCTCCCCACTAATCACTTCCGATATTCCTTTCCAGTAATCTCACATTATGTTTTTGAAGGATGAGCTCTCCATCCTGCGTGGAATGCAGGGCGCGTAGATACCAGTTACTTCACTGGTTCGAAGGCATTGGAAGAGTTCCAGATGAATATTGACTCTAGGGTTCCTGGCGAGAACCGTAAGTATAAAGTCCAAAGAGTTCAATATGTCCGATGTTCACTCTTGTCCCATTCCCTTCTTGTGTTGCAGCCGGGTCCAAGAGAAGATCGTCTTGTGGCAGCTGATGGCATTCAGGTAACAGTCTGTATTACCCAACACTGTCCGGTAAAAGATGCGTGTATTTAACTTGTTGTTTTCTCTCTCCTTATAGGTGCGGCGTAAGAAGTTGTGGGATGTTAAAGAATAATGCCTCCGGTGGTAAATCAGGTAAGTCTATGGTGGTAAAAAGAGATTGTATTTGTTGGTTCTCTCGGCTCACCTTATATTTCTTTGTCCCCTAGATGCTGGAGTTCGGTGAGGAAAATGATGGAGGCAGCGCCAAATCGAAAAATGCTGTGAGGACTGGTGAGTATGTCGCGGCGCTGCAGCTGGCGATGTGATGCATGCGGAAATAATGTCTTTTCCAAGATCGAAGACGTGATGGATCCGGAATCAGGTAAGGAATTAAAATAAAGTCTGTGTTCTATCCTTTCCTTCTTCTTTCCTCTTTTTCTAGGAGCTAGGATTCGAGGCGGGCGTGGCAGAAGACTGGATGCTGACTGCAGGCACGGTGAGCGTTACGCTGCTGGATGCAGAATAACGCGAAGCATGTGCTGCTGTTCGGGCGTGGTTTAAATAGCCTTCATCGTAGTCCCAGGTAAGAAGTTCCCCCAGAACCACACCCAAGTAAAAAATAGTCCCTGAAGTAAAGTAGTCCCATTCAGGCCTCACGTTGGCTTGACTTCATTGCAGCATGGTCTGCATGAGGTAAGTAATGTACATGAGCCTGGCGCCTATGGCGCCAGGACTGATTTCCTCTATGAGCCTGGTGCCAATGGTGCCAGAACTGTACCCAGACAGCCCCTAGCTGGAGCTGCTGGGTTTTTTGTAAGCACCTGGATGTCTGCTCCCGGGGCTGATGGGCTTGGTCCGGATGCCTGGGGGTAGGCATCATGACAATGGGTTTCCCCGATGGTGGTCACAAAAATAAACCAACAGCCGGGAAAAGTCCGGATTTGCATAGACATGCGTTTACCGAACACTGCAATCAAGCCGGAGCGCCATATCACACCTACGCTTGACGAAATTGTGGCTGATCTCACCGGGTCACGAGTCTTCTCCAAAGTTGATCTGAAAGCAGGATACCACCAGCTCAAGCTGCATAAGGACTCTCGATACATAACCACTTTCTCGACACACCTGGGATTACGGAGATATAAATGCCTAAGCTTTGGGATCTCGTCGGCTGCCGAAATCTTTCAATAGACTATTCAGGAGGTCATCCGGGACATACCAGGTGTCCTCAGTGTGAGTGACGATATCCTGATCCATGCTCAGGACAGAGAAAAACACTTGTGGAGACTGCAGACGCTCCTGGCAGACTAGATGACGCTGGGTTAACTATTCACAAAGAAATATGTGAATTCTTCAAAATGGAAATATCTTTCTTTGGCTACAAGTTCAGCAGCACTGGCATCTCCCCGGACCCCCAGAAGGTTGCCGACATACAGGCTGCGAGTCCGCCGTGTAAGCGGATTCAATTCAACACTACAGCTAAGTCAATGCCTAGTCTGGGATGCTGAGGGAAACCCTTATTGATATATTTTTATGTCCAGTTCGTTACTCTGGATGACTACCCTTATATAACGCCCCTCTCTTAGAATCCCACTGACCCCACTGAGCCAAGAAGTAGGTTTGTTTTGCAAATTAAAAGGTTTATATTAAACTATATATATATATATATATATATATATATATATATATATATATATATATCACACTTTTATAATAAATTAATGTTTGATAGCGCACTTGTGAAGATGATAGTGATCAACCATGGATAATGTTACAGTGGTACACTCTTTTTGATGGCTTAGAAGTGATATAGAGAGGATAAAGTAGCTGATAATGCTTTTATGGCTTTTATGGCTTCAAGGACAATGCAATGATGAATGAAATGCAGTACAGAAAATAAACTTGATATGACTTCAACAAAAGACAATTTAATCACTTTTCTTTGACAATTCACCCCCCACCCCCTATGCAAGGTAAAGAGATGGGAGGAAAGCACACAGTTCTCAGGAATGCAATCAAATATAATTCAGTTCCCCCCTAACAAGCTTAGATGAAAACAGGTAGGAGTTTTAAACACAGGCAAGATAATTTGATGTGGTTGCAATTAAGTGAATAATATGCTAAAAAGGCTTTTAATTCCCTATAGGAGGTCCAGGGTGAGTGAGAGATACTTAAATTAATTCAGGATCACTTTAGCAATGCTCTATGAATGATGGTCAGGTTGCACACGAATTTCAGCAAGGAAAGCAAGGACAAATATTTTTACACGTGGCTGAAATTAAGCAAAATGTCAAATCGCGGCAAATTTAGTCGCGTGCGTCAAGCGCAATTATGGAGGCAATAGAAGGAGTAGTCGGTTCTAGGCTCGTTGGAAAGCTTAGAATCTTAGCTTTAAGATGACAGTTAAAATTCGCTCCTAGCACAAACGGTTCCAGAGAAACGGCCGATTTAGTAAAGGTGGTTTTTCGGATTTGAAATTTTAAAGCTCAGAATGACAGATGACAGTTTTCAGTTTTAAAAATGACAGAATGACATGATTTTAGGAGGCAGTTCTAATAGGCTAAAATAGTTTGGATTAGCTTATTTTAAACTAAGAGATTGGTTTTGGCACAGTGCTAGCTGGGTACTCACACTAGATTTCGGACAGGAATGCGACTTCGTCACCGATCGGGTCAGGATTGGCTGGACTTCTGCTAGCAGTTCTTCACAGCGATCTGGTCTCTGGTTCTCTCTGGTTCCGGATACAGCACTGCTTTCTGGATACTGCTACAGGTTCTTGCAAAAGGTCTTGGCAAAGAATTCAAACAGCTCTCCCGGCTGTTGAATAGTTTGGTTGGTGTTCAGGCCTGCTGAAGAGGATTCAGCTTGTGGATTCAGGCCTCTCTGCTACAAATTCTGGAGTTAATTTCTGGTCTCTGGAGATTGATGGATTTGAAGTCTGGATCTCTGGATGTGAAGTCTGAAGTCTCCCGGCAAAGCGTCCCGCAAGAAAGTGGAAAGTGAATGTCCCTACCTGGGTTTCAATGTTCCTTTTATGTGTTTAGAAAGTGGGTGTGTGCCTGGGCCTAGCTAAGCCTGCCCCTCTCACTTATCATTGGCCAAGCTTTTCTCTCTCCCTTGATTGGGGGAAAGAAATGGAGTGTGAGAGTGATGCTGTAGGTTTTATGGTCAGAGGAACCTCCCCTTGTCAAATTGCACACAATCTATTTCTGACCCAAATACATATTTATCTATGTACCATTTTTCTAATATTATAGGTTCAGTTAACATATTTTCTGTAGCACCAAACCATCCGATCCCTGTCTTTGTATGATGTCGTGTCCACTTATGACTGAATTCTCCCCTTTTCATCCAGATAACGACCTCTAAACCTTTCCAGATTTTACACAAATGTGCACCAGGGATGTGGGTTTCAGATGATAAAGTGTCAGATTTTTAACATGCATACATTTGGAGTAACAACCCTTTTTTCCGCTACTATCCCCAAGAACATACCACAGGGTCCTAACACCTCTTAAAATGTGCACAGAAAAATCACAAAAATGATGATGTTATTTATATAATTTTGACAAGTCCGCACTGTGAATTATCCATCTTTTTAAAATCATGCTCTGGCCCCAAAGGGGTGTGGTTTTCCAAAGCACATGGTGGAATTTCTGGTTTATCCACTTCCCCCAAGCTCAGCTGGCTCTCACAGGCACTGCCCCTCCCAGTTTCTCCCAAGAGGAAGCCATTTTACGACCCCCCCCAATATAACATTTGCCTGAGTCCAGGACAGTGCTTTGTTCAACTTTCTGCAGTCCCAGGTGCTCCTCCCCTAATCCAATCAGAGAGGTGTCATCTCCTTTTGGCAGGGACAGCAGGATGCAGCTAGGCCTGGGAAGAGTGGCTGAGCAGGTTTCTCCTGTCGGGGGTAGTTGTCAGACAGAATTCAGCTAAATGTCACTTTAGTTCCCAGTTTTCTACATTCAAATCCAACTTACAATTTTTGCACCTGCAGCTAGAATGCTGATTCTAAGTTCAAAACTATGACATTTAAACAATTGCAACCTATGTGACACTCACAAGTAGGTCACTCATTTATTCTAAACATTTCGATTTTAGTGGCTTTAAACCCAAATTCACTTAAGCTGCTGACATCCCCAGCTATTTTTTATATATACATTAAATAATTACTTCCTTCAAGTCATTTCAGAATATAGTTTTACATTGTATCCACCTCTTAGCAAGTCTTTCCTTGGCCTGGTTTGGGTTCATTTGTTCAGTTTTACACAAAGGTCTGGTGGTTTTAAAACGCCGGCTTTCTGATAGTGGTGAGCACCAGTATTGCATCCATTTTTGACATTAAGAAGGAATGAATGAATTCCCCACACTTCTGGGTTGCTTTTGGCAATCAGCATTGCCATTTCCAATGGTTTCAGGCTACTGTGTGTGTAGCCCAATGGTGGTTTTAGGCAGTGCCCTCCTGTGCTCACAACATAGGCAAAAATGGGTGGCAGCCTATTCTTCATGTTTTCCCTGTGCACTCTCTGGGGAGTTCTAGCCATCATGCTGTTTTCAATGCCAGTAATGCACAGTTTTATGGTAGGGCTTGGATGCATGGGTAAAAACATCCTACAAGCCCCCCTCTTGCGATAGCCATTCTGATCTTTCACTGATGGAACTTGCAAGATCTGGGATGTTCGCCTCATCTTCTTCCCGTTCCATAGATGGCACAGTTCAGCATCTTTTCCTCCATCCAGTTGGATCGATCGGTTCTCCTCGCCTGTCTTGATGGGAATATTGGGCGGTAACCCAGGCCCTTCAGATCTTTGCTCCCGGTCTCCGGGTCGTTCTCCTTGGTCAGTCTCCGTGGTTTCATCTCTCCTAGGATGATAAAGCAAAAGCAGCAATACCTATTCGTAGACATTTCTTCACCACTATTAATGGTGGGGTGGCATATACATTTTATACATCAGGATACATTTTTCAGTTTTATTTTAAAACAAGATATAACATGAAACATTTTTTTTCCAATCATAATATTTTAGAGACTATATGTGGGATATTTTAGAATGGGAACTGAATTAATCTGGAGCGGTCCCCTCTGGTATTGCAGAGGACTCCTCCAGTTGCTGCAGTGTGCGCCTGGGATGGCAACACTTTAGCTGATTAATATGGACCCACTTGTCTTCCCCTTCTGCCAGACTACCTTTGGGGATGCGGATCTTATACGCTACAGTGGAGATTTTGTCTATAATTTCAAACGGTCCCTTCCATGTAGGCAAACATTTTCGCTGTTTGGCCTGGTTCCTTTGGAAATTGTATATATAGACCCGGTCTCCCACAGTATATTCCTTCCTGGTGGTCTTCAGGTCGTAGTGGGTTTTCATGCTATCAGCTGATCTTTCTAGATTCCGCTGAGCATAGGCAAAAGCCTGCTGAAGGTGTTTCCTTAAATTCTCCACATACTCATGAGTTGTGGAGGCATTTATCAGTGTCTGCTCTTGGGTCCTGTAGAGCAAATGCTGGGGAAGCGGTCATCAACTCAAATGGTGACATTTTAGTAGCAGATGAAGGGGTAGATTTGATGGCCATTAGGACCAGAGGTAATCGGATATCCCAACTTGGCCCGGAATCTGCCACAAACTTTTTTAAGATGCTCACAATGGTTCGGTTGTATCTCTCCACTGCTCCAGAAGAAGCTGGCCGGTAAGCAATGTGTAGCTTCCTTTTAACCCCCAGTATCTCCCACATCTTTGTCATTACCTCGCTGGTGAAATGGCTACCTCTGTCTGACTCAATCCTTTGAGGTAGACCAAAACGGGAAAAGATGTGGTTAATCATCAGGGCAGCTGCTGTTTCTGCCTTGCAGTTTGGGGCCGGGAGACATTCCACCCACTTGGTAAACAAGCATGTGACGGTCAACATGTACTTGTTTCCTCTAGACGAGCGAATTACAGGGCCTACGAAGTCGATTTGCAAATCTGACCATGGCAGTGTCATCCCCCTCTTTTGGAGAGGTACATGGTGCGTGAGGGATGATGGCTGAAATTGTGCACACACAAGACACCCCTTCAAGTATTGGTCGAGGTCCTGCCCCATGTGTGGGCAGTATGCAACCTCTCTTAAGATTTCCAGTGTTGTGTGAAACCCCCTATGACCGGCTGTGGCCGCAGCATGGCCGTGACTTAACATCAGGCTTCGGAATGAGGTAGGGACCACCCACTGATCATGGCCAGCTTGGGATTTCCTTACCAACAAACCGTCTTGGATTCGGAACCTTTTTGGACATTTCATCAACACTCTTAGGTCCTCTTTCCCAATGTAATGGGTATCCGTCAGGGGAAAGTTCTCAGGGTCCTCAATGTGTTGGTAAAACTTACCAATAATTGGGTCCCCCTTCTGAGCTGTAATCAAATCAGCATCAGGGGTCTCCTTACTCCATTGTGCAGTTGAAAGATCATTGTGAGCATTTGTCTGGGACCTAGTGATAGCAGTGACCTGGATTTCCCCCAACAGGGACTATATTTGTATTAGATCTCCTTGGATGGCCCTGGTTTTGGCCAGCTGATCAGCTAAGTCATTTCCAGTTTTGTCTGGTCCCTCTACTTTGGAATGACCCTTGATCTTCTTCCAGTAGATGGCCATCCCATTCGATGTGACCAGATCATCAATATTTTGGATTAACTTCCCATGTTTCAGGGGTTTGTTATTAGCACATAACATGCCTCTGGTTTTCCAATTAACCAGGTGCTCCACAAACCCGTTCCGTACATAATCCGAATCTGTGATTATGACCAGTTCGTAGAGTTGATGTTGGACAGCAGTGAGGATGGCCTGATGCACAGCCATCAACTCTGCCACCTGACTACTTCAGGGACCAATTTTGTATCCAGAGGAGGGTTCTGGAAACTCCTTCACCCATGCATTCCCTACGCCGGCCACGTTGTTGTCAACATGGTAAGAGCATCACCCACATAGACAGTGGGCATTCCCTCACACTTGTCTTCTTCAAAGGCTTTGTGTGGGGAATTAAGGTATGCCTCCATGTTGTCCTTGATTTTTAGACTTTCGTCCTCGAGACCGTTTTCTCTGCCACAATCATGCAAGTCAGCCAGACCTTGCGCGAGGGGACTCTTCTTGTTTTGGCCATATCTGACCTCCACAGGAAAGCCTTGCATTGACAGAATCCAGGAAGTAATTCGGGAATTACTCATATTTACGGCCCGGATTCTGTCACTTTGGAGATATTGCAGAGGCTGGTGTGGAGTGCCTTTTCACAATCGCATAGGAGATTACTTTATTGACCTTGTCATGCTTTTGGTATAATACTGCCGTCAAGCACGTATTAGAGAACCCTGTTTCCAGGAAGAACTCCTTGTTTCTGACAGGGTAAGCTAGGCAAGGCGCATGTGAGAGGCTTCTTTTGAGTTGTCTTACTGCCTCAGATTTTTCTGAACCCCATTCCCACTTGACCCCCCCTTCAAAAGATGAATCAGGGGTCTGGTGATCTCTGCGTAGCCCTCAATGAACTTTCTGCTGTAATTAGTCAGTCCAAGGAGGCTCCTTAGTTCCCGCAGAGTTGTGGGATCCTTCAGTTTCTAGAGTGCTTCCACTTTCTTTTCTTGGGGACAGAGACCCTGAGGAGTAATCTCATGCCCCAAGAAATTAACAAGGGTTCTACACCACTGTGCTTTCTGAAAGGAAAGTTTTTCTCCGGCGACCCTCAACTGTGTCAGTACACAACGGATCCCCGCTATGTGTTCCTCCACAGATGAACCTTTGATGAGGACATCATCTACATTAGCCAGGTTACCACTCGCACCCAGGTCTGGCATGGCCTTATGTAGGAAAAGGTTGAATTCATTGCCGGAGTTGAGGTATCAGAAGGGAGTCCGGGTCCATGTGTACTCCTGGCCCCCAAAGGTAAAAGCCAGTTTGTATTGGTCCTCCCTACTGACAGGCACGGTCCAGTATCCATTGGTCAGGTCTATTGCTGTGAATACCTGTGACCCCTGAATCTGGGCCAGTCCTTGGTCAATGTAGGGCAGAGGCCATCGGGAAGTATGGACCCGTTTGTTGAGCTCCCTCAGGTCGGCCCAGAGTCTCCAATGGCCATTTGGCTTCAATATTCCCAGCACCGGATTATTGAAAGTGCTGTGGACTGGACGGATTATTCCCCGGGACTCAAGGTTCTTAATTATTTCCGTAAGGGACTCCATGGATGCGAGAGGCATGCGATATTGCTTCACAAACACTGGAGTCATGCCAGGGTCCGTGGGAATTGTTGTTGTGTGGATGTCGGTGCGACCACAGTCATATGAGTCTACCGCAAAGAGATCTTGGAAATCCAAGAAAACTTGTTTCAACTTTTGCTTCTGTTCCAGAGTCACGCAGGCATCAGCTAGGTTGACTCTCTCTTCCACCATCTGCCTGAATCCTGGAAAGACTTCTGGTTTGGCTATCTCAGCGGCCTCCTCCAGCTGGGTGGAGAAGTCCCTGGTCAGAGTGCTGATTTGGACTGGAGGCTTCAGGTGGGAAAGGCAGCCCTCATGGACCTGGAAAATCACCTCATCCCTCCTGAAGTCACAAGTCACATCTTCCTTACCATATGGGCAAGAAGTGTACACCAGGAAGTTCCCCCCATGCCGGGTGAAAATCCTGTCTGGTGTTGTATTGTCATCACTGTCACTGTCAAAACAGTCCTTGGGGATTTGTCCTAACAGTTCATTTCCTAAATCAATGGAGAAATGTCGGTTATCAACCGCCATTCCAATGATGGTGCCTGCGGCTAGAGTAATACTCTGTAAGTCGCTGTTATCCACCTCTATTGGAATGGTGTCATGTTCTATGTTGACTAATGGTGTTGGGTTTACCCCTAACCCTTGTTGTTGGAGAGAAGCATTTAGATGAATATAAGCATCAGGGTTTTTCAATTTTTGTCCTATTTTAACTTTCGCTTCCAGGGAGAATTGTCGGGTCCTTTCTGGGATGGTGACTTCCTCTTTAAGCTGAATTTCAACTGCATAAGGGAGCAATTGAGCTGACCTAAATGCTTTTTCTTGATCATCAAAGCCCATGGGATTATCTGCTAAACGGGACCAAGTTTTGAAGTTTATTAGGTCCAAACTAATGGCGAAGCGATTGAGAATGTCACTGCCTAAGTAAAAGGCGGCAGTGACATCTCACACGAGCCAACAATTATGGACTATGCTCTTGTCACCAATGGAGATTTTGAGCATACACCTGCTTGGCAGGAGATGTTTGGAAATGGGTGTTTCCAGATCCATTTCCCATTTGTCTATCTGTTTGAATGTGGGAATGGCTGGATCTTTTGGGAGTTGGCGGAACATGGCTTCTCTGATGAAGCTCTTACCATTGTTCACACACACTCGGGCGAGAACAGAGTCCTTCCCATCATTTCACTGAACAGGGATGAACAACTGATCTCCAATTTGCTGAATATCAGCCAGGCTCTGAGCTGATTTCACATCTTTCTGGACTATAGGAGTGGGAGTGTCTGATTGTGGATTGGTAAAGAATTTCAGAGTGTTTCCTTCCAGTGTGGAATACCACCTTACACTGGAAGGAAGGTTGATTTTCAGAAATGGAGAGGACCCCCCATCACCAGTCCGTTGTCCTACTGCTATTACTGTCACGTCTGGAATTTGCTTGTTCTGGAAGTGAAATTCTACTTGGTCAGATTTATGTTCAACCATGTGGCAGGTGCCATTTAAACTAACATGGTTGACACTCTGTTTTAATTTTATTGGTCGGCTAGTCTGGGTCCAGAGGACCTTGTTTACACAATCTATTAGTGGTGACAACCTTCTCAGGAGGTCATTCCCTAGTAAACAAGGGGTGCCCTCTGGAGTCACTACTATGACCGGGTGTTTCACCTTGTGTCGCCCAATTTTGATGTCCAAATCTGCAGTCCCCTCGACAGGAATTTTCTTCCCGTCAAAGTTCTGCAGTTGTCCAGGAAGAGAGGTGAGAGGAATTTGGTACTTCTCCCCCCTACCTGAATTCAGTTCATCAAAGGCCCTTTTGGACAGAAGGGTAGCTTGGGATCCAGTGTCCACCAGTGCCAAAATTGTACCCTGCCCCTGTACTTGTACCGGGGCATAGTATCTTCCCTCCTTCTCCTCAAGGGGGCACAGATAATGCACATTTTTGGACCACTCGTGGGCTAATTTTCTGGTTTTGGACATGGCGAGAGAAGAGATTTGGGCAGAATTCTGTGAAGAGCCGGGGGAATCTGAAAGAAAAAGTTGACAACTGGAAATGGTTTCAGGTTCTGGGCCGCCACCCCCCCCCCCCCCTTTTTTGGAGGCAGTCATCAGGATGGGTTTGACCCATGGGATTTTGGTATTGTTGATTCTGGGATAGAATGATGGACGGCGACAGCTCAATCCCCACATCTACCCAGTCTGTTGATTCGGTTTTAGGTTCACCTGGTTCCGGTTCTGGGCCGCCCCTGCCTTTTTGGAGGCTGTTACCAGGATGGGTTTGAACCAGGGGTTTTTGGTATTGTTGGTTCTGGGATAGGATGATGGGCGGCAACAGCTCAATCCCCACATGTACCCAGTCTGGATTGGAATCTCTTGGGACCCATTTTTCCTTGGGAGGAGTTCCCCCATCTCTGAAGGAGAAGATCATTTTCCCAGGATCTTCTGAGGATTCCTCTCCCTCAAATTGGAAGACCTGTACCTCCTCCACAAAGTGGGTCTGTTTGGGTGCTTTGTTTCTCCTACCCTCCCTCTGCTCCTTGGGAGGCAGGCTTTCAGGGGCAGGAGATTTTGTTTCCGGTTCTTGGTTTTCCATGGGCTGTTTACAAGTTGGGAAGGAAACTTCCTCCAAGGCTTTACACCCCTCTTCCCCTTGTGCCTCCTCCCTGGGAACCGGTGGGTTATCGGGGTGCTGCCCCCATCATTGTTCTGGAGCACCAGGTCCAGATTTGGGGCATTCTGCAGTGGCATGCTCATCTGAGGGTTCTGTATGTGACCCAGATCCCGTGCCATATTTTGGACCTGGCGCTCAAGTTGGGAAACCCGCTCAGGTTGATACGGGGTTCTGTTTTCTCCCCTGGGCTGATCCCTGGAAGGGTAGCTATCCCTTCTCTGGTAATACCCCGGATTGGGAAGATTTGGCTACCCCTCCACCCTTGGCCTCCCCTCTCCCGGATTAGGTTGTCTGGGCTCAGGGAATTGGGGAAAGAAGGATGGATGGTTTTGGGGTTGAAAATTGGGTGGATACCTGGGGAAAAAGTTCTGCCCAGGATTTGGTGAATTTCTGCCCTCCTGTGGGAAGTTTGGAGGGAAGTTCTCTGGGTTAGGTGCTTGACTGGCTCCCCCCCCTTGGGCTGGAGGAGTCCACACATAACCCAGGATGGGTTGGTTTCCCTTGTAGCGGGGACTTACATAATCAGGGGAGCGAGGGCCCCATTTGTGGGACTACCTCCTCGACTCCCTGTCTGTGACTGGGCCAAGGGCCTTCTGGGCTGTGAATTATTTGGTGCAGGCAGGTTTTTAGGCCCCCCCATCTCCAAATCTAAAATGTGGGCAACTTTTACCTCTGCCACCTTGGCAGCAGCAGGGGTGCTGTTGGTTTTGGGGTTTTCCTGCGCATTACTTTTATTTTCTATGGGCTTCTGCACCTCATAGATCTGGGTGGCTTGTTCAATGACCCAGTCTAAAGATCTTTTCTCGTGAAAATCTCTCACGAGCTGGGTCATTATGTGCTTTGGAAGAGCATGGAAAAATGTGTTGATGAATTCTCTGCTGCCCGTGCGCACCCTTCTGGTGGTCTGCGCAAAGGCACGCTTCAATTCTTGCACAAATTCTTGTGGGGCCTGATCCTCCCCACATTGCAAATTGTAGGCTGCCTTGCGAGCCTCTTGGGGATTTCTATGTACAGCAAAAATATTTCAAGATGGCCGCCCTATATGTCTACCATCTTGAATGGTTTTGGTCCTCCAGCCCCGCAAAGAAACTGGAGTATTCAGGGGAGAATGTCCATTTGACGTACTGGATGCAGCTACTGCTGTCCTTCAAATGGAAAGTCTCCATCATTTGCTCATAGAGCTCCAAGTGTTCCCAAACAGAATACTTGGCGTTCTTATGATAAGGCCTGATAACACTCCTGATTGCCTTAATCTGTTTTAAGGGGTCCTTAAGCAAGGCCCTTTTCACCTTATTGGCCTTTTTGGTTCGGGTAACCCTGGTCCATTCATCCTCTGATTCAGAAGCACTGCTCCCAGAGGTGCCCGTCTGATCTTCCAGGTTTTGCCGGATTCTGCGAGCCTGGGAATAGCTGGCAGAATGTGGGGACCTGGTCTCCTGTGTCCTGTGACGCTCAGAGGAGTCTTCAGATCCCTCCTTGCTACCAGGATTTAATGGGTACCCCCCCACTGACCTAACTGGGCAGAGTTTTTCAGGATGCCCTTAGTGGGCCTACTCTCCTGGGGTTCCCCACTAAATTGCACTGTACTTAGGTGCCCATACCCGGATGCCCGCCTATCCATTCCTGGGTGGTACTGGCCTATGAGCCCCATCCTTTTGGCTGGATAGTAATCTGCCATCCCTATGGCCCTGTGCTCATGTGCGCCAGGGGACATGGGGGTGGCAGAGTCCAGGGACTGGGAGAGATGAAGGCCTCTGGTACCAGGGCTCCTGAGGTTATGCTCAAGTGATTCCCTTTCCCAGTGAACCTCATCTCTATCAGCCCCTGCTCCCTGTTGCAATGCAAGAGCCTGCACTTTCAGTTGCTCAGTTAAGACCTTACTATCAGTCTCTCCTGCATGGCTACCTGTTGCTGGAGACTATCATTGTGCTGGCAGAGAGCCTCATTCTCTCTCTGTGCCTCCTGATTGGTCCTGGAGTACTGGGCCAGTATTTGCTGCAGGAGGGTTGCCTCCTGAGGCCCATCCCTACTGGCCTGCTCCTTTCTTGCCAGAGCCTCTTCCACCCTCCTAGTGTGCTCTAACAGGTTCTGATGCTCTTTTTGGAGGTCACCCAGCCCCTGGAGGGCCAAGTGATTTTCTTCAGTTTTTCTTTTTAAATGGCAGACTTCCTGGCCTACGGTGTCCCTTTCCTGACTAAGAGTCTGCATCTGTGCCGCCAGGTCGTCCCTTTGCCTTTGAAGGGCACCAGCTTTCTGGCACTCCTGATCAAACTCTGCCTGGGTATCCAGGTCTTTCAGGATCATTTTATTGCTCTCTGCCTTTTCCCTATCTAGGTGGCTTTGCAGGGTGACTACCTGCTCAGCACATGCCCTATTGAAATCTAATTGTTGCTCCAGCTTTTTCTGGCTCTGCAGTAGGGAGTCCAAACCTTCTTGGTACTCCTTCTGCAAGGCCAGAAATCTGGTATCCTGGTCAGACCTTTCCTGTTGCAGGATACACATGTCCTCTTTGATTTTAATGAGATACTGTCTGCTCTCATTTTCTGACTCCTGGCTTCTGTGCATCCTCTGCTCAGAAGAGACCAGGTCAGATTGAGCCTTCTCTAACGCGATCTGTTGCCTATTTGCCAGATCTTGGCCTTCAGCACATTTGTCCTGTATGGCTCCCATATATAGATACAAATATGCTGCTATCCTAACCATCTTGTCGTGTTCATCTTTAGCTTTAGGAGCCATGTATAGTTCACTTAGGGCAACATTTAAGGGACCCTGATCTCTCCAGATATCTAACCCAGTTGCAATGACCTGCAACCAAGCATCCTGGCCCTGCTCAGTCCATTCACCTCTCACAAATAGCTTATGTAAGACATGCTCTCTGGCTATTTTGATGTCTACTAGTGTCGTCATTCTGGAATTTGAGTTCCTACAGAAGTTTGTATTTTATTTTGCAAAACAGACCGTTTCCTTAGAGGGTTCCTTTGAGGGGTGCTTTCACAGTGTAAAACAGCGTGGTGATCTAACCGGATATGTGTATCCGGTCAGTTGACACACTGTATTAAGCTGCACAAGTGGTAAATCTAATCCAGAATATCCCGGACGAGCCCCCACTTTGTAAGTGGATTCAATTCAACACTACAGCTAAGTCAATGCATAGTCTGGGATGCTGAGGGAAACCCTTATTGATATATCTTTATGTCCAGTTCGTTACTCTGGATGACTACCCTTATATAACGCCCCTCTCTTAGAATCCCCCTGACCCTACTGAGCCAAGAAGTAGGTTTGTTTTGCAAATTAAAAGGTTTATTTGAAAATTAAACTATATATATATATATATATATATCACTTTTATAATAAATTAATGTTTGATAGCACACTTGTGAAGATGATAGTGATCAACAATGGATACTGTTACAGTGGTACACTCTTTTTGATGGCTTAGAAGTGATATAGAGAGGATAAAGTAGCTGAGAATGCTTTTATGGCTTCAAGGACAATGCAATGATGAATGAAATGCAGTACAGAAAATTAACTTGATATGACTTCAACAAAAGACAATGTAATCACTTTTCTTTGACAATTCACCCCCCCCCCCTCCCTCTATGCAAGGTAAAGAGATGGGAGGAAAGTACACAGTTCTCAGGAATGCAATCAAATATAATTCAGTTCCCCCCTAACAAGCTTAGATGAAAACAGGTAGCAGTTTTAAACACAGGCAAGATACTTTGATGTGGTTGCAATTAAGTGAAAAATATGCTAAAAAGGCTTTTAACTCCCTATCGGAGGTCCAGGGTGAGTGAGAGATACTTAAATTAATTCAGGATCACTTTAGCAATGCTCAATGAATGATGGTCAGGTTGCACACGGATTTCAGCAAGGAAAGCAAAGACAAATATTTTTACACGTGGCTGAAATTAAGCAAAATGTCAAATCGCGGCAAATTTAGTTGCGTGCGTCAAGCGCAATTACGGAGGAACTATAAGGAGTAGGAAGTCGGTTCTAGGCTCGTTGGAAAGCTTAGAATCTTAGCTTTAAGATGACAGCTGTCGGGGGTAGTTGTCAGGCAGAATTCAGCTAAATGTCACTTTAGTTCCTAGTTTTCTACATTCAACTTACAATTTTTGCACCTGCAGCTAGAATGCTGATTCTAAATTCAAAACTATGACATTTAAACAATTGCAACCTATGTGACACTCACAAGTAGGTCACTCATTTATTCTAAACATTTCGATTTTAGTGGCTTTAAACCCAAATTCACTTAAGCTGCTGACATCCCCAGCTATTTTTTATATATACATTAAATAATTACTTCCTTCAAGTCATTTCAGAATATAGTTTTATATTGTATCCACCTCTTAGCAAGTCTTTCCTTGGCCTGGTTTAGGTTCATTTGTTCAGTTTTACACAAAGGTCTGGTGGTTTTAAAACGCCAGCTTTCTGATAGTGGTGAGCACCAGTATTGCATCCATTTTTGACATTAAAAAAATGAATTCCCCACAGTTCTGGGTTGCTTTTGGCATTGCCATTCCCAATGGTTTCAGGCTACTGTGTGTGTAGCCCAATGGTGGTTTTAGGCAGTGCCCTCCTGTGCTCACAACATAGGCAAAAATGGGTGGCAGCCTATTCTTCATGTTTTCCCTGTGCACTCTCTGGGGAGTTCTGGCCATCATGCTGTTTTCAATGCCAGTAATGCACAGTTTTATGGTAGGGCTTGGATGCATGGGTAAAAACATCCCACAAGCCCATGACACCTACCGAAGTGCGCAGCTTCCTGGGGATGGCCACGTACTGTGTGAGGTTCATCGGTAACTTGGTCACTCTCTCTGAACCCCTGCGAGAACTTACCAAGCTTAACACAAAGTGGGAATGGGAGCAGGCATGTCAGGAGGCTTTTGAAAACATCAAAGAGTCGCTGTCCATCGACACAAAGATGGCCTACTACGACACTGAACTCCCAACTGAACTATTTGTGGATGCGAGCCCTGTCGGCCTAGGGGCCATCCTCATGCAAGTCACCAAAGAAGGGGAGAAGAGACCCATTGCATAAGCGTCAAGAGCCCTCACAATAACAGAGCAGCGATACTCGCACATTGTGAAGGTGGCTATTGCCGTACTGTGGGGGTGTCGTCATTTCCACCTCTATCTCTACGGCAGAAGATTCACAGCAGTTACGGATCACAAACCCCTGTTGCCTATCTTCATGGGCACATCCTCTCACCCGCCGGCCAGAATAGCCAAATGGATGCTGCACCTCCAGCAGTACAATTTTGAATTGGCCTATCAGCCGGGAAGTGGAAACCCGGTGGATTTCCTCTCAAGACACCCTGGAGCGGAGACTCCACAAGAAGTTCAAGTAGCCGAAGAGACCGAGGAACATATCTGCCAGGTTGTGCGGGCCATGAGGCCAAAGGCTGTCAGCATCGAGGACATTGAATTGGAAACACACAAGGACCCGTGCTGCGACCTGGTGAAGGATGCCATCATCTCAGGCGATTGGAAGTTCTTCATGAAAAACACCCACAACTGGACAGCGGAAGCAAAGGCGTTCCTCGCGGGGATGTTCACCATATGACAGGATCTGTCGATCACAGAGCAAGGACTGCTACTCAGGGGAAATCGCATTGTCGTCCCGTCGAGCCTCCAGGACAGAATAGTGGCATTAGCCCATGAAGGCCACCAAGGGATGGCTCGAATGAAGGCTCGAATCCGGCACCGAGTGTGGTTTCTACAGATAGACGAGAAGGTCGAAAGGCTAATAAACACCTGTCTACCCTGCCAGATAACCGGAGCTCCACCAGATCCAGAACCGATCCAGTCAGCGGAACGTGGCATTGGCAGATGGGATGCGATCAGCATCGATTTTTGCACACTATAAGAAGGCCTCTACCTCCTGGTGGCCATTGACGATCACTCCCGATATCCGGAAGTCGAGGTAGTCGAATCCACGGCAGCGGAAGTGGTAATTCCCGCCATGGAGAAGATGTTCGCAATGCATGGACTACCCACACGAATCAAGAGTGATAACGGCACACCATTCCAAGGGGAGGAGTTCAAACAATACCTGCAGGAACTAAACATAAGATACCATCACATCATGCCAAGGTGGCCCCAGGCGAATGGGGATGTAGAACGGTTCATGAGGACACTCAACAAAGTGCTGAGGCTATCAAGAGCAAACGCCAGCCCGTGGAAGGTCGACCTCTACTGTTTTCTGCGAAATTACCGGGTCACCCCTCACAGCACGACGGGTGTCCCGCCAGCCAACCTCATGTTTGGCATCGTCATAAAGTCCTCCATTCCACATCACCCCAGCAGGAGGCCGGACCGTTTCGACAAGGAGCGCACCGAAAGGAGGAAAACGGGGGCCAATGCACACATGAGTGCCAAGAGGAGGTCGAAGCCATCCGACCACCAGGTGGGCGACCAGGTGGTCATGCTGCGAAATCCAACAAGGTCCAAACTGGACTCCCGCTACGATTTGTTCCCATGGACTATCAGTGAGAAACAAGGGACCATGATAACTGTAAAGAGAGGACGCCGACAGGTGACACGAAATGCGTTGTGGTTCAAGGCGGTGCCACGCAACCTGTGGACTGATGGCGAGTGTCACCAAGAAGATGAACATCCCCAGTCGAACAAAGGAGAACCCGCTCACCTTCAGGAGGAGGTTGAAGTGGGTGACAGGACGTGGGAGCAATGGAGCGAACCGGACATGGGTGAGCCGGACATGGAAGGTGAGGCGCCCAGTGAGACAGTGGGGCCCAGCCCCAGGAGGGGGCGGTATGGCTTAAGAACTGCCACCAAGCCACCTGCTCGGCTCAAAGACTATGGGCCTCATCAAAATCAGGCGGTCCGGAAATAAAGGTGGCGGTAACCCCGCCGCCACCGTTGTTTCCGGACCGCCTGATCCCGACTCCTGCAGGCGGGAGGTGATGTTCCCGCCAGGTTTGACCTGGCGGGTTTAACACCGCCCGCCTGCAGGCGGACGAGGAAACACTGGCAGCATTACGAGATGCTGCCGGTGTTTCCATGATCCCCATTCCAATCGAGTCCCATAGGACTCAATGGGAATGGGCATTAACACCATTCTGCCTCAGTGATTCCCGGAAAACCGGGGTTGTAATGCCCCGGTAATTCCGGGAATCACGGAGGCGGAATGGTAATACGAGTCCAGCCATAACCAGGCGGTTTTGCCGCCTCAGTTACCGCCGGACTCGTAATGAGGCCCTATGTGTGGTAGTCTGCCCCATTAGAACTGTAAGAGGGGAGGCACCCGGGGGTTTGGTAGTTTAAGGGTCTGCATAATGGTATTTGATGTTTTGTTTAAATGTTAAGTTAAGTTAAAATAAAGGAGGAATGTTATATCCGCCCTGCGTCCCGCAGCGCGGTGACGCAGGGCATCTCAATAAAAGCCCCACCCCTGCGGACGGGGAGCAGTTCTGGGCACAGTAACGAACAGAGTGTGGCGTGTCTCATTTCGCTCCCGCTGGAGCTGCGCCACTGCGGCCTACTGACAAGGCCCTGCGCGTTCTGTCTCCCCTCGTGCCGAGGCGCGGAGACAGGACATAACACTCACTACTTACTGCGTCCGGAGATACTTCTGCAGTGATGAGCAGAGCAGAAGGGCCTCTTGGTGGCAGCTGGCAGTTTCTGGTACCAATCCACACCAGGGATACTGTCCACCGGCCTATCAGCAGAAGACAGAAATTGCGGCTGCCAGGAGAATTTTGAATGCATTGTGACCAGCCTCATAGTTGCCGTTGCGCAACACTGAGTAATCAGCCGCAGTTTGGTAATGGATCATATCGCTGATAGCCACTGTAGTGCTGAAGCTACGGAGAGAGGGGCCCACTAGAGGAATGGAACGTTCTCCATCTAAGATGTCATGTTGATCACAGGTAACGATGGCGTTGAGCATTATAAAATGTTGTGGTGAGTTTTGGAGACATTGCGGCTCATTACGAGTTTGGCGGGGCAGTCATTCCGTTTAGCTCAATTTTTCCTGCACCGCCAAACTACACGTTTGCTGGTATTACCTCTGGTGGTATTTTTGGAGGTAAAAGTGGAGGTATTGCCATCCAGTAATACTGCCAAAGGTAATGCCTATACGCTTGTTAAAATGGGAATTTGAACTGCCAAACCATCACTTGTAATATGGTGGTTTTACCACCTGTGATAATATCTCCAGTGGTAATACCGCCTGACCAAGTGGTGGTATCAGTAATTCTGTTTGCCAGTATTCTGGTGAATTTATCACCAGAATACCGGCAAACTCATGATGATCCCCATTGTACCAAGACGGTCTCACTCTCAGAAAGGAGAACTGTTATTTAAGATTGTCGTCCATTGTCTACTTGGGCCCAAAATTGAGCAGTAAAGATTTAGAACCAAAGGAAGAATTGGTCTCAGTAATAGTAAATTTAGAGGTGCCAAAAGACAGAACGAGAGTAATGTCGTTCATGCGGCTCGTTGAATACTAGGCTTGTCAGACGTTTTGCAGAGAGATGCAAGAACATCAGAGAACTGTGTAGGAAAGTAGCTGTTTTCATCTGGAGTAGTGATTGCCAATCTGAACATGCGGATGTCAAGCGGGCTATTGCAAGTGCACCGGCACTAGGGAACATTGAAAAGATATGTGAGACCAGTATCATGGCCAATGGCAGTGATTCGGGGCTGGGGCAGTTCTCACACGGAAACAAAGTAGTGTGGATAGAGTTACTGCATTTGCCTCGAGGGTACTAAGTTGAGCAGACGTACGCTACTCAGTGATCGAGAAAGAAGCTCACAGTAACATTTGGGCAGTCAAAAAGTTCTGAGCTTTATTGTGGGGAAAGCCATTTACTGTGCATACAGATCATAAGCCACTTAAGTTGTGGTTTTGCAAACAAATGGCTTGACAGAGTGTCAAGAAGAATAATGAGATGGGTCACCTCCATGCAAGGGCATGAGTATGTCCTGGAACATGTCCCGTGGAAGGAAAATGTGATAGCAGATTTTCTCTTGGGAGCCGGCTGACAGACTTCTAAGTGTGATGAGGACGTTGATCACATTTTCTTGGTGTGTGAAGATCCTGTCCCCAAACAGCAGTGGACAGAAGCTATGCGAGAAAATGTAGGGAGTCGACAAGTAGTGGAATATGTAAGAACTGGCTGGCGTGGGTGTAGTGGCTCAGATCTGCTAAGTGGGCTCCAGAGCGGCAAACATTAATTGACTCTCAAATGGGACACCTTGTGCAAGGCAGGGCTTATTGTACTCAGAGCGGAATGAGGCAGAAATTTCTAGCGGGTGCTCATGATGGGCACCTGGGTAGGTCGAAGGCTAGAGGGAGACTGAAGAGTGATTACTGGTGGTTAAGGTTAGAGGCGGAAGTAGAGGAATTGGGGAGAAGTTGTAACATATGTGGAGAGGTAGGCAAGGCAATCAGAAATCATACGCAGCTGCTGAGGCTTTTAGAGTTGCCAAGCATGCCATGGTTGTTTGTTGCGCTTGACATACCAGGTCTGGTCATTGGAGCCAGAGGTGGGAAAAAGTACTTGATTGTGCTTATAGACCTGTTTTCCAAATGGGTGGAAGTGGAGGTTGTGTTGGAGGCAGATTCAATGGAAGTTGTGAGGTTCTTGGACAAAACGTTTCAGAAGGAAGGGTTCCCCAAGAAGATTCTTGCTGATAATTGAGTCCAACTATCAACGAGAATCTTGGAGACATTTTTAGAAAGCGTTTAGAGTAGTTCATCATCACACCTCTTTGTACCACGCCGAGACCAATGGGGCTGTTGAGGACTTCAACAACACCATAATGCAGGGAATAAGAATGCAGTGGAGACAGGCCATAGCTGGGAGGATATGGTGCGAAAGATGGTTAATGCCTGCAGGCTAGCACCACATGCCACTACTGATTTAGTGTCTTTGAAATCTTGAGAAAAAGGAAACCACACACAATTACCAAGCCACTATTGTTGGGCAGGACAAGCTTAGTGGAGACAACCGTTGAGAGAAGGGTTGTGGCGTAAGACCATGAAGATGAAAGAGAGTTATGATGTGAATACGAATGTGAGTAATGTGTATGTGGAGGGTGATAGAGTTTATGTCGGAAAGCCGGGGGCTGTCCCAAAGGGCAACAATAGATTTTGGGGTCAGGAGAGTGCTGGACGATGCATTTATTTTGGATGATGGAAAGGTGTGGAATAAGGGGAGACTAGCAAGAATGGCTAGTCCTTCAATTAGGTTGGATTATGAATAGGGGGAGATGTGCTATATTGTATATTATTACTGTAAATAATGTCACTGTTGTCCTACCAGATGGGGAAGGCACTGTATATGCTCAAAGGAGGCGGAGGTTTTCTGCATTGCAATCAGTGCTCTAACGTACGTTTGGGAATGTTATTATTGGAAGAGAACTGTTGGAAAGTTGACTTGGAGCTGGAAGCATCTGGGGCCTGTTTACCCATGCAGTGGCTCTTCATATAGAAACGTAATAAATAAGTTCCCCACTACTTACTGCATCCGGAGATACTTCACAGAATTTGACTGCACTTTGAACATTCTCCAGAGGTGGGAGAGAGGGACCCTATTGAGACTGTGAGGAATAGTTTTAGGGGGCCGAAGAAATGTTACTTTGAGACAGTTGTAAAAGATTAGACAAGTTGGCCCTCATTATGAGTTTGCCGGACCAGAAAAAAGTGGAGGTAAGAGCAGTTAGCGGCACTTTTTCCGGACCAGCAAACTACCCGCAGCTTTTTCACTGAAGCACCGGCACAATGCTGGTGCTTCAGTGATCCCATTCCCGAACTCCACAGGAATGGGAACTTACCGTTCCTCCACCCCCCGGAATATCCCAGGATATCAGGTGGTGGAAACGGTAAGCAGAGGTTGCCGGTAGGCCGCTGGTAAGACCGGCACCCTACTGGCAACCCCATAATGAAGGCCAAAGGCTACTATTAAGGGATGCAGCTTGAGCATGAACAAAGTCATAGGAAGAACCTAAGTTCTTTTGGGATTGGGTTATCCACAAATATATAACTGAATTTATTGGAACTTTTCACTAAAGAAACTTGAAAGACCAGCTCATGAATCTAAAACACTTGAACTTCCCCTGGATTTCTTAGCTCGTTCAATATGTTGAAATCCATTGGTAACTAATCATTTATTTTTTATATCCTCTTAGATTAGGGCTAAACCATTTGGGTGGTTTTGACTCAGGAACATGGATCCTTGCTTGCAAGGTCTGCAAATATCGGTCTGAATCTCTATGCCGCGTTCTGAACCGCTGCTGAAGAGAAGCGAAAACCATCTCAATGTGATTGAGCTCTAACGGGTCCGGCAAGACTTTCCCTTTGCAAATTGTTTCATAAAATCATTTTGAAAAATGAACACATTGTGCAGTACGCAGAGAAGTATAAAAAAAGCTAAAGTGGGATGATCAAAGCAAACCAATGGATCCCATCCGAGAGCACATGGGGACAAGTCATTGGGAAAGATAGTGTCAAGACAATGTCCAGCATGATGAGCGCAGGTGTCAAAGACACAGCTTGATTTATCACTTTCATATGTTGGGTCCTATGAGAGATATCGTCCAAGCAGAGATTAAAATCTGTTAGGATCATGAGTCACTTATAATCTGCGATACGGGGCAGAAAAAGTCTAGGCAGCTAGGAGATGGAACTTGGGGCAGGGTGAAATATAAGTAGAAATTTGTGGGAGATGAGAAGAAGAGTATATAGGCAGATATCCAAAAAAAGGATTGAGTGCCAATAAAAGTGATTTAAAGTTTAGGACTTATTGTAAATAATAGCCACTCCTCCTCTTTCATGTGTGTGATTCACGGATAACGCTTTGTACTAGGAACGGATGTTATTAAGTTTTAACAAAAGGTGAGGAATAGGCGTTGATTAAATGGCCAAAATTCACTGTGGAGGAATTGGTGAATTGTGCGCAAAATCCACACACTTTGCCTATTCTGCCCATGGAGAAAAATTGTTATTTCAGATATTTTCCCACCTGAAGTTTAATTTAGTGCTTGAAAGTTCAGATATTTCGTGCAAAAAAACAAATATCACCAGTAATTGGTGAATTGTGGAAAAAATCTGCTTCATCAGCAAAAGTAAATTCTTGGAAAATGTCACTGCTTTCATTTTGCATGTGGTCATTTTGCTCCTAACCCTAGTCTAGAGACTGAGTTTCTGAAGGAGTGCATAGATGGTCAAACAAACATGAACTAGTATAGCTTTGCATTGGTCAGAACACATGCTAGATGAGCCGAAAGTAGTAGGACTGATAGGAGACTGAGACCAGATCACGGGATCCGTTAAGAAGTCATGGTATAGAGAAGGTAGCTGCTCAGAAGAGTGTGTTATCAATATATAAATATATAAGTAAATAAATCAAATAAAATAATAAATACATCAAGGATCCGTATGCTATAGGCTGGGTCTGGCTCTGGAACTGGTCAGTCAGGCTTGCCTTTTGTAAACCTCTGGCATCTCAAGTGCTGAGGCGCACTCGGCCACATTAAATGGCTCATGAGAGTAAAAGTGCAGGTGGAATGAGCGTAGAGTGATTGCCAAGGCCAAAGTGTCATAAATATAATAAGTACCAGGGGAGGCTGATGTAGCCAATGAGGAATCTTGGAAAGGGGTCCTTACCACGCAGGGTAAGACCCCGCTCCAAGCTTCCTCGGAGCATGAGGCCACCATCTTTCCTCACCGGGAATCTCCTTTTGTTTGTTTACATTTTTTCATTGGCCGCCATGGAAAAGGAGAAGGGACTATATTTAGTTCCTTCTCGTTTTCCATAGCAGTCATTGAATTTATGTCATTTTCTTTGTTTATTTTTTTCCCATTAAGTTCAATGGCTGCCATGGAAAGGGAAAAAGTACTACATTCCCTTCTGCCTGATCCCAGGCAGACATTTTTCTTTTTTTTCCTCTTGAGACAAGAAACGGTTTCAATGCCATTTCTCAGCTCAAGAGAAAAATTACATTAGTACCCCAATAGAACCCTCGGTGGTGGGAATTACCAGTCTGGTAATGCCCCCAGGGCTACGTTAAAGCCCTTGCTTCGCTTGGGATTATTTATGATGGCAGAGAGATTCCATATATATTAGAGAGCTAGGAAACCTAAGCAGACAGTAATCAAGAGGGTTAGGTGGACGAAAGAACGGCTACACACAGACAATAGGGAAATGGGAACTGTTCACCATGTTGCTTAGACTTTGCAATTTCCATATTGGAACCATCAGACAACTTCTCAAACATGCAGGTAAATCAGCTTAATCATGAAATAAAGTGGTTTACTGGTCGAAAAAACGATCTTCTTCAATGGTTGTGATTCTTTTATTTCCTCCGCTGGAGTGGTAAATGTAGGAGCTGCAGGGAAGCGTTTCCGGTCTCACACAGACCCATTTCTCTCCAGTCCTTGGATCCACATATTCACATAGGGGTCTATCAGGAATCTCCAGGTTGCATTCCATTACCTCTGTTGTGCCATTCATTTGGAAGTGTCCATAGAAGAAGACTTTGTCCGGTCGGGAGTCCCTCAATTTCTTGAGGATCTGGACCGCCTCGCTCGAATGTCTGAGCTGGATGGAGATTTCCACATCCCCTGGCCAAGGCAGCAGAAAGGTGACTATGTAGGTTCCATTCATGTGGTCGTGCACGGATCCCAAGACTCCAGCTTTCAGCTGAAAGGAGTGAAGTTTGGCCCTGAAGAAGTCTCCACCATACGTCTTTGGGAGCGCTCTCTGGTCTCTGGCCGTGAGCACCACCTCCAGGTTTTCTCCCACAGAGTAGCTGGCTCTGGGGTGCAGGATTCTGAAGTCACAGTTTCTGGCACTTGTTGAGGAGGTGAATGTTATAGTACCCGGAGGCTCTGGCCAGGTGATCAGCTCCTTCAACATCCTCTCTTCCTCAGAATCCATGGAAGGCATTGTGCCAGGAAGAGGCTGCGAAGCGGCAGAGGACATTCTGGTAGCAGTGATTCTGAGACCGGGATACAAAATCCACAAGTTGAGGCTTTTCAGAAGCATCTGCATTGGGGAAAATGGTGTGAGAGAAGAAAGGGGAGTGGTTACTACACATTTCTGAGAAAAAAACCGTATCTGCGAAGCATGAGTATTCAATCTTTCTCTCCCACTCGTCTTCTAGCTTTGCCTTGGAACCATGTTCTCTAGTCCCATGTTTTCTTTAAATTATGTTTTGGACTTTGTAAACATAAACGCTCAGATTTGTGCTTTTATAAGCAGTGAACATCTCTAATTCTGTAATTACTTGTGATCTTGTCAATGTTTTCATCATCCAAAACTCAGTTGTAATGAGTGGAGGGTTTTGAATAAATAGCCCCACTGGCATAGCTCTTGGCAACCCTTGAAGTCATTGTTTCTCAGCCTGCCAGGGCATTACAGAAGGCAAACTACCACATGAAAATCAGGCTTGCTCCCTCCCCATGGTTCCCGCTGGTGGCAGGACCAAGACTGATTTGCTTATGGCCGGTCTCCTTCTTCAGAGGCCCAGATGGCGTAATAAAGGATGATATGGAAGCTGCCTGGAGGGATGCTACTGGTTCTAATTAAGCTTTCCATTCACACATGTTGGTGTCTCACCTGCATGTATCCACCGCCATCGTCTTTACTCAAGGAGCTCTTACACAGACCTGGCTATTAAACCACTTTAACAACTATGAATAATTACAAAATCGAAGATAAACACAGAGTCCCCGACAAATTTCAGAAAGTTCATGTTAATGGCAATGTTAAAGGACATGTGTACCGCACACTATGGCTGATAACCTTCATGAGAGAGCCCCATGACAGGCCACATATGATGACAACATTCCACATAGCTCCAGAGTTTATGTAGTAAACGGAAGAGTGAAGGCTGAAAGGTTTGGAATGAATCTTAACCACTGGCATTGCTCTGGGCAACCTTCCAGACCTGTGTTCTTCACCTGCCAAACCATTACAGAAGGGGTAAGACCATATGTAAATCAGGCCTGGTCCCAACCCAAATGGGGGAGTCCAGCCCGAACTGCTAGGTCACATCCCTTCTTCATGACAATTGAGGCACCGGCAGACAAATTTCAGACCCTGAGGGCATCATCAGGGAGGTGAGGCTGGCACAGCAGACTCAGTACCCTCTACCGGCCATACCATGAAGCACAAATAAAGACATGCTCTGCAGACAGGCCACCATTGCAAAACAAGGAGTTCCAATAACCTGTCAACAAAGGAAAACAGCTCAGAAATGTCGATAAACTCCAGACAGACGTTTGCAATGAGTATTGTAAATGTGGCAAACCCAGGGGTATCAAGGCACTTTTTCTTACGAGATTGGTTACAGTGCTTCAGGTTACAGAAAGGAAGCACATATGGTGATTACAACATAAAGGAGCATATGGATGTAATACAATACACGCAAAGTGCAAGCAAGAGTTCAAGAGGATACATTCATGGAGCCTAACCCCATGTTGCAGGCCGGCAGCACACACAAATGCAAGAGTCAATTCAGTGGGCATAAACATGGAGCCTAACCGCATGTTGCAGGCCGGCAGCACACACAAATGCAAGAGTCAATTCAGTGGGCATGAACATGGAGCCTTACCTCATGTTGCAGGGCTGCAGCACATACAAATGCAAGAGTCAATTCAGTGGGTATAAGCTGTATCGTAGCAGGGGTCCTGGTGCGTCCTCTTAGTGGACAGGGAGCAGACAGGGGCCTTAGCAGTGGGCCCTAAGGACAGGGCCGGCAAAGCCTGCCGGCTCTCCCATAGGCCAAGATGATTAAATGCCCAGCCAATCAGGAGCAGCAACAAGAGCAGCAACAAAGGCATCCGGCACTCCAGTGCATGCGGTGCAAACAACCATGATGGAATGGCTAGGCATCAGAAAAAAAAGGAGACACTACAAGTGCACAGAGAAAAGCAGGTAGCAGTATGCACCAAATCAGACACATTTTCTTAGTTTATGTTCGTAGTTTATGCATATGTCTAAGTAAACTATCCATGGGCAGCTATTGGTTATAAAATCTGTCTTCTGAGCATAATCTCAATCTAAGGCTTCTAGTTCTCAGCCGCTCTTATTTATTACCTGAGCTAATTTGTGTGGTATTGTGCAAGTGGCATTCTGAAAGCTCCATTCAGAACGCCAAGCCTTTCAGGGCCATTGACTGGGGTGAGCTATCGCTGGCCAGAGAGAAAGCTTCTACAGTACAAGTTACCTTTGGCGAGGTATTAAGCCCATTGTTACTTCTATCTTCTGAGCCACATGGCAATGGCCTGGTTTTTGCCTTTGGGAATGTGTCACACCCATATGTGCCCTCTGGGCCTACCGGGTTTAGACATTATGCTGCTCCAGTGCCTGGAGGAATGCATCTCTTTCTGCATTCTTCACTGCACTATTAGGCATCACTCTGCCCATGGAGGGCTGTAGGCGTGGTTGGGTGCTAGTTGGCTGCTAAATGGCTAACAGTATGCGGGCCAGGGGTTGCTCGTAGACAAATGGACACCCGTTGCCAATAGGCAAACACTCCCAAAAAATAAAAACAGGGAGTCCAAATACTCCCAACAATAAATACTGAACAGACAGTAGGGCCTTGTGCTACTGCTTTCACCCACACAGCTCCATGGAAATGCTTGGACCAGTATTGCACATAGTACCACAGGAGGAAACTGCTATTATTACTGCCTGACTGAAAGAAGCAAAAATGTATCTTTTTTATGTGCATGAACTAGGTGCAAAGGAATAATTATTACAAAAACATTTCCGTTTTCCAGTTAAAACATGTTTACCCGCTTATTAAATGCTCCCGTTGGAAACTGGACTTACATTTTTACTCCCCAAAACATTTTTTTACACCCAACTTTAAATACTAGGGAGTAAAATACTCCTGCTTCAAAATCTTATCTGAGGCACTGCCCTGTGGACAGGGACAGTCCACACCTTTTAAACTGGGTCTATAGAGCCAGCCCCGACCTTTCTGGTGTTCCCCAAAATGAAAACATGCATGTAGAAAAGGGAGAGGATACAGGATGGACACTTTATGAGTTCAGAGAGAGTGATCAACATTTCAAGATACCAAATGAAGGGCTAAATGAAGGGCTGCCACAAACGACCGAAGCAACAAGGCAAGTACCTCAAAGTAACAAGGAAAACCTCTCAAGACAAAGACAAGGCCCATAGGAGCACCAGCCAGTAAGATGATGGCGGAAGAGCAAAACTCAAAGTACCAAAGCAACAAGGCGAGTATCAAAGTGATCAGTAATATCTCAACGCCCAGTAATGTACCAGTTCACAGAGAAAACAGAAAGCTGGGAAGGGGCGGGACATGGGAAAACGACTAAGCATCCATTGCCAAGTAAGCAATAAGTCTAATAACCTAGAACGAGTATAAAATGAGAAATGAGGAGATATTAACAGACAGAGAGAGAAAGAACGTACGAAAGAAAGAAAGAGACAGGGAGAAAGGAAGTGGAGAGGAATAGAGAGACAAAGAGCGATAGAGAGAGGGAGCGCAAGAGAGGGCAAAAACTCACTGGTCAAGGGACTTCAGGCACCAAGGACAAAATCCCTTCCACCCAAAGCATTACACATTTTGAAAGTGTGTGTGTAAGTGTGTCTTGGTGTGTTCTGTCTATTTTTCTTTTTACTTGTTTCTCTTTGTGTTTTGGGCTTTTATTAATCCTTACCCATGATAATTGGGTTTGAAGTTGGTAACAATGCAGTTTTGATATTCCCATTGTTTTGCTTTATTGGATATCTGTGATTTCTATGAATGTTTAAGTTATGTAAATGCTTATTTCTTCTGTAAACATTAATACTAGTGGTACGTTATTAGGTGAAATGTTACCTATTAATGGATTTTTGTTGAAAATGTGTAGAAATTGAAAATAAAGTTTTTAAAAAAATGTTAAAAGTGAAATAAAAGACAGAAGCTTTTGAGAAGAGGGAACAAAGCTCCAAAACCCCAGAACCCCATCATAAATCCATAAATACACCAAACCGTTTATAGGGTGAGGGAAAATCATAGACATAGTGAAGATGTGCAACGAGCCTTCCAAACACTGCTGGGAGGGTGTGCCACAGCTAAGGAGAGACAAAAAGAAGCCAAGCAAACACAAACTGATGACAGGAATCCAAGAATACACAAAGCAATCAATGGGGCTTCATGTCTAGTAGAGATAAAAGTCAGAGAAATAAACTAAAAACATAGCAATGGAAAAATACAAGAAAACTGCACATTTAAAAATGAACATGGAAGAAACTGGACACTATGTGGAAAAGGTCGCTAAGAAAATAGGCAAGCGATGCAAGTACAGTACCAGAATAACTTAACCCAATGCCCCAGAATACTCACATTATATGGATTATGCATAGGGAGAGGGAGGAAGATTAAAAGAGCAAAGTAGGAATAAGGAGGAAATGATCAGCAACTCAAATTAGAGCTTTGCCTGGCCATGGGCAGAGCTGGCTGGGGTGGTGCAGGCAAAGTCTTGAGCACTATGGCTATCTGTGGCCTTAGGTGCCATGGGCTTCATGACCCTTGGATGTTTGCAGCAGGCAGAACTCAGGGAGAGGCATTCATTGACGTCAATGTCAGTTTCCTGCTTCCTACCTGGAGAGGAGTTCGAGCGGTGGCGAGGAACTGCCATGGACTGTCACGAAGGAGAGGTAAGTAGAAAACAATGCGCAGGTGTGTGTGTGTGTGTGTGTGTGTGTGTGTGTGTGTGTGTGCGTGCGTGCGTGCGTGCGTGCCTGTGCGTGTGTGTGTGTGTGCGTGCGTGTGTGTGCGTGTGTGTATGTGTGTTGGCAAGGCTGGGGGCAGACATCATGAAAACATATATTTGCAGTGTAAATGCTGGCATAATATGTTGGCCAAAGGTACTGTGAAACTGGTTTACCACAGCATTGTATGAATATACTGGTGGGCACAGACAAGCACAATCTAAAGTGTTTCACAGAGCAATGCTTGGAGATAAAGGCTACAGGCTACATGGCAATGTGTTCTTACGGTGGTTCTTACAGTGGAAATATGGGCATATTTATTTTTAACACAGCTGGCATGGAAATGCACTCTTACAGTGCAACATTGCCATATATTGTGCAATGGCAACATGGCATGCTGGCACATATTGCCTAGAACCAGCATTTAAATGTGTTCCTACAGTAGAAATACATGCATATATTTGAAAAAGTCTGGGAAAAAAGTGTTCTTTCAGTGACATGCTAGCATATATTTGGCAAAGCCAGCTTGGAAATTTGTTCTTACAATACCAAAACTGGAATACAGTCTGGACAATCAGCATTAAAATGTATAACCACGGTTTGATGTGATTTACATATGGGAAGAGACAGCATTACATTTGACTTTACAGTGACACGCCAGCGTATATTTGGCATATTTCGTGCACAGGTAGCATTGACATGTTTAAAAATGGCAATACTAGCATATATTCAGTACAGGCAGCATGTAAATCTTTGTATAGTGGAAATACTGGTATATATTGGTGAAGAATGGCAGCATGCATGTGTGATTTGCAGGGCAATGCTGAGCTGGATTGTGGGCAGAGGCAATATGAAAGGGGATTTTACGGGGCACTTCTGGTGTATATTGTTGAGATAGGAATCTTGTATTGTTTATCGGACACACGCAGCATGAACATGAGTTGCACAATCTCCCAAGGTACTCTAGGTGATCTGGGGGCTATTGGAGTTTCACTTTTTGGACTACAGAACTGATTTGACATTGTACGGCTTTTTTTTACCTGATTTGTCTGACATTTGTGGTGTAAAATGCAACATTTTAACCAATTATTTTAAAAATGTTCTCAATGGTAGATCCACCCAAGTCGTCCTAAATGATTTGACATAGCTTGCTGCACTCACTTGCTTTGGACCAATTTGAGATAGATATTTACGTCCCTCTACGTAAACATGGACCACCTACTGTTAATACCGATAATGTATTCCCTAATAAGCATTGCATTAGCAGAATGCAGAAACTATCGAAATTCTTTAATTATGAATCTGCTCGACATTTTCTTTAAGAATATAAGTAAAATCTTGGAAACGATAAGCTGCAAAAATCTGACTGCCGCAGAATACACTTCTCGTTAATCAACCATTCAATGAATTCCCTTCCGTCATTGCCTCATTCAGCTGAGAGCGCCTTTACCCATGCCAACATCTTTCAAAAACACATAATGGACATGATTTTGAAACAGCGCACAAACCCCTGATGCATCTAGGCGCTAGTTACAGAAAGTGCAGGTACATATAAGAGCTTAGCAGGTATGTAGGTTCAGTTTCAATGTAGATGTACAAGCAGGAAAAGCCTCACCTCGTGGTACAGCGGGCTACATGACCTCATGGTATGTTGGGCTGCGTCAGCAGTATATACATGCATAGGGCAAGGTCAGTAAGTGTGCACAAACAGGAAAAGCCTCACCTCATGGCACAGGAGGCTACATCAGCAGTACCTACAAGCATAGGGCAAGATCATTAAGTGTGCACAAACAGGAACAATCTCACTTCATGGCACGGGGGCTACATCACCTCATGGTATATTGGGCTACATCAGCAGTACATACAAGCATAGGGCAAGATCAGTAAGTATGCACAACCAGGAAAAGCCCCACTTTATGGTACGGGGCTACATCACCTCATGATATGTTGGGCTACATCAGCAGTACATACAAGCATAGGGCAAGATCAGTAAGTATGCACAACCAGGAAAAGCCTCACCTCGTGGTACAGCGGGCTACATCACCTCATGGTATGTTGGGCTGCGTCAGCAGTATATACAAGCATAGGGCAAGGTCAGTAAGTGTGCACAAACAGGAAAAGCCTCACCTCATGGCACAGGAGGCTACATCAGCAGTACCTACAAGCATAGGGCAAGATCATTAAGTGTGCACAAACAGGAACAATCTCACTTCATGGCACGGGGGCTACATCACCTCATGGTATATTGGGCTACATCAGCAGTACATACAAGCATAGGGCAAGATCAGTAAGTATGCACAACCAGGAAAAGCCCCACTTCATGGTACGGGGGCTACATCACCTCATGGTATGTTGGGCTACATCAGCAGTACATACAAGCACAGGGCAAGATCACTAAGTGTGCACTACCAGAAAAAGCTTCACCTCATGGTACAGGGGTTACATCAGCAGTACATAGAAGCATAGGGCAAGATCAGTAAGTGTGCACAAACAGGTAAAGCCTCACCTCATGGCACGGGAAGCTATGTCAGCAGTACGTACAAGCATAGGGCAAGATCAGTAAGTGGGCACAAACAGGAAAAGCCTCACCTCGTGGTACAGCGGGCTACATCACCTCATGGTATGTTCGGCTGCGTCAGCAGTACATACAAGCATAGGGCAAGGTCAGTAAGTATGCACAACCAGGAAAAGCCTCACCTCGTGGTACAGCGGGCTACATCACCTCATGGTATGTTGGGCTGCGTCAGCAGTATATACATGCATAGGGCAAGGTCAGTAAGTGTGCACAAACAGGAACAATCTCACTTCATGGCACGGGGCTACATCACCTCAAGGTATATTGGGCTACATCAGCAGTACATACAAGCATAGGGCAAGATCAGTAAGTATGCACAACCAGGAAAAGTCTCACCTCGTGGAACAGCGGGCTACATCACCTCATGGTATGTTGGGCTGCGTCAGCAGTATATACAAGCATAGGGCAAGGTCAGTAAGTGTGCACAAACAGGAAAAGCCTCACCTCATGGCGCGGTGGGCTACATCAGCAGTACATACAAGCATAGGGCAAGGTCAGTAAGTGTGCACAAACAGGAATAGCCTCACCTCATGGCACAGGAGGCTACATCAGCAGTACCTACAAGCATAGGGCAATATCATTAAGTGTGCACAAACAGGAACAATCTCACTTCATGGCACGGGGCTACATCACCTCATGGTATATTGGGCTACATCAGCAGTACATACAAGCATAGGGCAAGATCAGTAAGTGTGCACAAACAGGAAAAGCCTCACCTCATGGCACGGGAGGCTATGTCAGCAGTATGTACAAGCATAGGGCAAGATCACTAAGTGTGCACAAACAGGAAAGCCTTCACCTCATGGTACGGAGGGCTGCATCAGCAGTACATACAAGCATAGGGCAAGGTCAGTAAGTGTGCACAAACAGGAACAGCCTCACCTCATGGTACGGGGCTGTGTCAGCAGTACATACAAGCATGGGCAAGATCAGTAAGTGCCGACCCGTCCTGCCCGGCTAACTATCGCCCAATCTCCATCACTCCTTTCCTGGGCAAACCCCTGGAAAAGCTGGCCATCTCCCAGCTTAATCTTGACACTGAATCTGTTGGCTGTCTCCATGACCATCAGTCTGGCTTCAGAGCTGCCAGAAGCATGGAAATTGCTCTCCTGAACATCCGTGAAGACCTGCTCTCCAACCTCGATTCCAACAGCCCCTGTGTCCTCATCTTACTTGATCTCTCTTCTGCCTTTGACAACGGTCAACCATGTCATCTTGCTCAACCGTCTCCATGATAACCTGGGTATCACTGATCAGGCCCTGGCTTGGCTGACCTCTTTCCTCTCTGATCGCCCCTCCCAGGTCCAACTTGGGTCTTTACCCTCCTCTATCTCCAGCTCTACCTGTGGTTTTCCCCAGGGGTCTAACCTCTCTCTCTGGCTGTTCAAACAATACCGGACACTTCTTGCCCACCGCATTGCCATAGCCCTGACATCAACATCAAGGCCTGTTTTAGAGTTGGACACACCCTCCTGGATGGGGGTGGACCTCTCCGATATCACAGGCTGCTGTTTATTATAATTTTGTGGGGGTTTCATCGTCCTCAATACATATGGAGACATAATCGAACTGGTGATCAGGAACCACCTCCTTGCGTGATTTCCCGTCTTCTTCCATGGAAAGGTCCACAGGGTATTCTATGTCCACAGGTGCTTCCTTTTTACTTGGGGCTTTTGTTAGCCAATTATCCAGTTTACCGTTGGTTTAGTCTTAAGACCCAACGTGGTTACCGGTCCCAGCTCAAAACAAGTATTCGATTCCATTAGATTGTATTGTTGGTCAGCCGTATCGACGCCTGACTCGAGCTTCCTTTTCTTTCTTTTTGCTGCGCTTGCTTTGCTTTACTGGCTTCTGCGATTTTTCCTTAGAAGTGGTGCTCATTTCCACTAAGCTGTGCCCGGGCTTTCCTCGCCCGGCTGGTTAACCATTCGTGAAGAGGTTCTACTGCCATGGGCTGCCTGACCTTCCTGCCTACTAATACTGGCACCGCTTTTAGGGGGTGATGCCTCCAGGGACATCGAAGCCCCAACTTCCTTATGGGTGCTTGGTGCCACTATTAAGCCTTCTTCCAGCACACTGACACCAGGCAAGATTGTGTCACCAAAGATACTCCCCTGTCTATGTGTCACATCAATCAGTAAGACTTTAATAATATGCACAGGGATATGTTGTTCAATTTGCACCATATTACTGCCCTTTCAGACCTTAACCAAACTATACAGTGCAGTTAAGAGCTGCTGTGGGCAGCCTTTTCCTCAGTGTACATTGGACCTTCCGAAGGAGTCCGAGTGACATAGCTTTCCTCAGGGTCAGCGTTAGACATGTTGGGTGGATGGCTAATATTCAGATCTTCCCCGATTACTTCCTCCACAACCATATTCGAGTGACTCGAGCCCACCCTGCCGACACCAGGAATGACATCCTTTTGCAGACGAACATTGGTCAAGCAAAGAGTTGTTATCAATTAGGGGCAACAGGGAGGAGTTGGGAATGGAATCACCCATAATTGCTTCTGTCTTGCTCAAACTTATCACTGCATGATGTGGAAATTAGGCGGTAATGTCAGCATGGAAAGACACAGTCAGCACGTTGGTTCCAGGTAAGGTTTCCCCTGGGGCCTCAATATCCCAGCAACCTTTACTCCATAGATTATACATTACACCAGCTGGGGGTGGGTTGAAGGAGGGGATGTTCCTTCACAACAGGCGGATTGCAAGCCACACCGCGCCTTACCTGTGTGGTAGCAATGTGTCTTAATCCTTCCTTAATCCTTCCTACGGCCGCAGACTGCTGACTGCCGCACTTGTTTGTGCACACTTCGCACGGTCGCTGAGATTGTACGTGCACCCCTAAATTAGATCGGAAACCCCTGTTGCATACACGCACCCCTAAATCCGACATGCAAACCCACGTCTGCGCTGCGCTGTGATTCCTATACGCAAGTGTCTTTATGCCTGCCTTTGAGTGGCGTAGTGATTGAGAGATTGCGTGGCCATTTCTATGCCGAAAGGCTGCACAGGTGGTTCGATTAATGCGTGTCATTTTGGTGCAATTGTGGGCGTGCGAGGGGCTGCCTGTCGGCCGTTTCTAGCAACACCCACTTTTTCGCATGTTCTTCCTCATTTTCTCTGTTCCGCCCCTTCCTAGCCCTCCGTGCAAGCCACGGCCACGCCCTGCGTAGTGTCTCGCGCAAGGCACTCTGCGGCTCGCAGAGACATACAGAGCCTGCCCAAACTCCAAGCAAATCCTGCAAAAGTCCCACGCATTCGATTCCAAGAATGGACTAACAGGATTTCGCACACAGTTTGGCGCACGAGATCCCTATTTCATGTGCAAACAATTCCATTAATTGGGCCCTTAGTCATGTTAGCAGCCAAAATGAGAGTGGGAGGATTACTGAAATGCGCATTAATTCAAGGGAGTGAACACCTTTTCTTTGCATTCTTTGGCCACAGCCCAAAGTGATTATTTGGGGCATGTACAACAAAGCAGGATCCTCTTCTTTGTGAGGCAGGCAATGACAAATCATCGGAGTGAAATCCCACCTGCTGTGGAACTCTGTTAGATGAAGAGCACTGCTTACACACATGACTGCAGTCCATCCCAGGAAACACTGGGAGGCAGCAGGTGGAGGTATCACTCAGAGAGTGATAATGGCCTCTCATCATACCACAGAAGAGCCTGTTCTGTTTGTTGCAGGCTACAGATAATCTGGTTTTCAGGTTAAGAACATTGTTTCGCTGTGTTACTTAACCGATATTTTTTTAGAACTGTTGGAAAATCGTGTCATCAGGACGAAAGGTGCTAAAACATCTCTAAAAAAAAACTAACGTACAACAGTCTGTTTCAAAGTAAAACAACTTCCCTAAACTGAAAACCACCAAATAGTTTCTTTCTTGGGCTGATACTTGCATTCACATGATAGAATCCAGCCCCTCCCCCAATGTTATGTATGGTTTGGGGCAAGCAGTGCTTGTCTAAGCCAACTAAGTCCCCTCCCCAAATCTCGCTTTGACTATGCCTAGTACTTAGGCCTCTCCACTTTGTTAGAGTCCCCCTCGATTTCTGATTTAAAGCACTGCCTGTGCTATTCTCTAGGCATGCTGTACCTGGTCAGCTTCTGAGAGAAGTCTGGCCTACTGTTGAAGATGTTGTACCTGGTCAGTGTCAGAGAAGTCTGCCCTACTGCTGACATGCTGTACCTGGTCAGCATCTGAGAGAAGTCTGCCCTACTATTGAAGATGCTATACCTGGTCAGTGTCTGAGAGAAGTCTGCCCTACTGTTGAAAATGCTGTACCTGGTCAGTTTCTGAGAGAAGTCTGCCCTACTGCTGACATGCTGTACCTGGTCAGCGTCTGAGAGAAGTCTGCCCTACTATTGAAGATGCTGTACCTGGTCAGTGTCTTAGAGAAGTCTGCCCTACTGCTGACATGGTGTACCTTGTCAGCGTCTGAGAGAAGTCTGCTCTACTGCTGACATGCTGTACCTGGTCAGCGTCTGAGAGAAGTCTGCCCTACTGATGAAGTTGCTGTACCTGGTCAGTGTCTAAGAGAAGTCTGCCCTCCTGTTGACGTGCTGTACTTGGTCAGCGTCTGAGAGAATTCTGCCCTACTATTGAAGATTCTGTACCTGGTCAGTGTCTTAGAGAAGTCTTCCCTACTGCTGACATGGTGTACCTGGTCAGCGTCTGAGAAAAGTCTGCTCTACTGCTGACATGCTGTACCTGATCAGCGTCTGCGAGAAGTCTGCCCTTCTGCTGACATGCTGTACCTGGTCAGCGTCTGAGAAAAGTCTGCTCTACTGCTGACATGCTGTACCTGATCAGCGTCTGAGAGAAGTCTGCCCTTCTGCTGACATGCTGTACCTGGTCAGCGTCTGAGAAAAGTCTGACCTACTGCTGACATGCTGTACCTGGTCAGCGTCTGAGAGAAGTCTGCCCTACTATTCAAGATGCTGTACCTGGTCAGCGTCTCAGAGAAGTCTGCCCTACTGATGAAGAAGCTGGACACGCTCAGTCTGTGAAAGAAGCTTGCCCAGCTGCTAGCAGGGATGTTCCTTTTTACCAAACGTGAAGTCTGTCCTAATGCCACTGAGCTGTATTTTTCTGGGGTGGGGGTGCTGTGCGAATAGGATTGCCACCTTTGTTTGAAGTAAAAACCGGACTTGAAGCCCCACCCACTTGGCATGCCCCTTTTTATAGATTTTAAAACTGTAGTTGTATAGTAAGAGAAGAGAAAAAAATCATGCTTGCAGTTATTTTGTAAGTGCACCTATATTCTTTTTAAAAATGGCAATCTGCATTATTAAAATAATTAATTATGTAATGCTAACCTGACATTTCCCTAAATGATATACCACAGATTTTGTGACCTAAAAAAAGAGGAAAAGCTAAACTGGTTTTAACAAAGTTGGATCCACTGACTGGCAAACTGTTAAGATTTTAACAAGATGTGCATTGACCCACTTGACCATTTTGCCAGATCATTTAATTTGTGAAAATGTTATTCATTTTAAAAGAGAGCTCGAAAGACATTCGAATGCAAATTCATTAAAGCTTTGAGAGCCAGTGTATCCTTGGAATAGCCCAGTAGGTTAAGTACCTGCTGCAGCGATCTGGCTGCAGGTTTCACATAAATCACTGCAGCGAGCACATTTACCCACCAAGACGACATTCCAAAAGAATCTCCCCAGGATAAAAGGTGAAAGTGCTTCTTTAAGCCTTTTATAAAGCGCACACCAACGTTGCCTTTATTGTACAACCGAATTAATTGTCGGAGTATGGACGTTTAAAACCTCATAAGTGAACATTAGGCATTAAGACTCTCCCCAGTCCCTACCAACCTTTTATAGGCTGAGGCCAGGCATAAAATCAAACCAGAAAATATATTTGTTTTGCCAGGTGCGATAAGAAGCTGAGCCAGGTTTACTGACTTGCAACTGACTTCTCCCAGTTCCTACTGGCCTTTCACCGATACTGGCCTATTACTGCATTTGTTGAGCATATCATAGAGCCAGACTATAGATATCCTGCTCCCTAACACCATAATCCGACAACCCAACGTTTAGCGATTTCGTAATCCTTTAAAATACAGCACAATCAGCCGTTTCGCAAAATCACCAACAAGATCAGTCGTTTTTGAAAAAACACACACAACGACAGCAGTTTTTGCAAAAATAACCAATCTGTATTTTCGAAAAAAATTAAAAACTAGTCTCCATATGAGGGGGGCAGTGGGCCAGATGAGGAGCGGTGAGCCAGAGGGGGCACGGTGAGCTAGAAAGCACAGAGAATTGTGGGCCAGAGACAGCGAGGTGGACCAGAAAGGGAACGGTGGGCCAGAGAGTTGGAGTGGTGGGCCAGAAAG
Organism: Ambystoma mexicanum; assembly: GCF_040938575.1. Classification (NCBI taxonomy): domain Eukaryota; kingdom Metazoa; phylum Chordata; class Amphibia; order Caudata; family Ambystomatidae; genus Ambystoma; species Ambystoma mexicanum. The sequence continues at coordinate 226,562,288 of NC_090921.1, read as the reverse complement.
TAGAGAGCAAGCAGTGGGCCAGATGGGGAGCGGTGGGCCAGACAAAGAGTGGTGAGCCAGAGGAGCAGCAGTGGGCCAGAGAGGGAATGGTGGGCCAGAGAGGAGGTGCGGTGGGCCAGAAAGCAGAGAGCAAGCAGTGGGCCAGATGGGGAGCTGTGGGCCAGACAAAGAGTGGTGAGCCAGAGGAGCAGCAGTGGGCCAGAGAGGGAATGGTGGGCCAGAGAGGAGGTGCGGTGGGCCAGAAAGCAGAGAGCGTGCACTGGACCAGTGGGGGATCAGTGTGCTAGAGGGGGAGCAGTGGGCCAGAACGCAGAGAGGGGGAGTGTTGGATACGAAGCAGGGAGGGATGGGCCAGAAAGAGAGAGAACGGTGGGTCAGTAGGAGGGAGCAAGCTGCAGATTGAGAAAGAGGATGGGGGAAGAACATGATACACTGGGAGAAAAGTTGTGGGATGTAGAAGGAGCGAGAAAGAATGAAGGATCCTTCATTGCAGAGGAACTGGGGCATGTCAGGTGTGAGTTGACAGCATGATTGAGAGTGCAGCAGGGTATAGGGTGTGCGATCTCTGGCTTGGCAGTGTGACAAAGCAAGTATGCACATGACTGGCAGAGTAGTGGATTTGGGAGTGTAAGTTATGATTGAGAATTGGTGATTCTGAGGTGAGAAGGGGGCATGTCAGTGCTTGGGGGATTGGAGAAAATGGAAGGGAAATATTTGCACATTACAAATGATAATGATCAGTACAATGATGAACCAGAGCCATCTGCTACACCTAGTGGAGAGGGCAGGAGCCCTTCTCCCTCCCATCGACAACGTAAGAAGACTCAGCAACTCCTTGACCTGCTCGCCGCATTACGGATCGCCAGAGACTCCCGCTACTTCGTCTACTAATGAAACAGTGAGACGACATAGCAAGTGAAGGCTGCCTTTATTCTTTGTTCATCCTGCAACGTTCCACTTTTTATGTGAAGAATCAAGTGCAATTTGGCTTGGTATAGCCGCCTGATTTTAAAATGGCTGGTGGCAGATAAGGTCCAAAACTAGGCAACCAGGCGCCTTTTACAGCCAATCCGCTTCTCCGGCTGGCGAAAGCCGACCCACGAATAAGGCCACAGAATAAGGCCCTGTCTGCGCTCGGCGCTTGACCACAACCATCTGCAACACCTAGTGGAGAGGGCAGGACCCCTTCTCCCTCCCATCGACCACGTAGGAAGACTCAGAAACTCTTTGATCTGCTCGATGCATTACGGATCGCCAGAGACCCCCGCTACTTAAACAGTGAGCCGACATAGCAAGTGAAGGCTGCCTTTATTCTTTGTTCATCCTGCAATGTTTCACTATTTATGTGAAGAATTGAGTGCAATTTTGCTTGGTTATGATTGCTTGAGATAGCCGCCTGATTTTAAAATGGCCGGCGGCAGATAAGTTCCAATACGAGGCTGTTTACTGGTTTCTAGGCAACCAGGGCCCATTTACAGTCAATCCACATTGCCGGCTGGCGAACGCCGGCCCACAAAGAAGGACACAGAATAAGGCCCTGTCTGCGCTCTGTTCGCACAATGGCCTTGCTGGTGCTGCTGTAAATCATTGCATCTGTGCATACCACCTTCAGGAAAGCTGACCCGCTCTGATCAATCAGTGGCGTAACACAAGCTCTGGGGGCCCCCCTGCAAGCCAAGCTGAGGGGGCCCCCCCAACTCGGCAACAAATCACAAGTCACGCCACACTCTGGGCTGCCCTAGATTACCACGCTTGTGCAATACGCACAAACGTGTTGCTGAAGGGTATGCCACACACTGCACTAGGAGAAAGATAGAAATATGTGTTTTAATGCAATATACAGCACACTTTCTGAGAAAAATTGACTAAAAATCCACAGTGTTTGCTATTGTTGTGTAGGGTAACAGCAATCCAAAACATGCAAGTCACCAACAGTGCACATGAACATTAATGCTTTGCTATTAAAAATGCCATGCCACAATGAAAACATGTCCAACTGGCTGCACAATGTAGACCAGTGTAGACACATAACATTACAGTAACATTAAGACATACCTAGAATGGTTGCACCAAAATGCCAGTCGAAGCAATAAGACTCATCAAGAAGAGAGCAAACATTCAAGCCTGCGTCTCTACGGCCTCTAACAACACAGCCAAACTCTTTTAAATCTGCAAGGAACTGGCCAATCCTGTTGCGGTTTCTACCTCTCCTTTTCCCTCAACAGGACCTCTGTACGGCTTTGGCCTCTTGCTTCTCCGCTAAAACTCAGGACATCCTGTCCACTATCTCCTCTTCCTCTCCCTCTCCCTTTCTCGGCCCCCTTTGGCCATCTCTCCCTCTCCTCCTCCTTTCTCCTCTTTCTCTCTAACAACTGACAAGGTTTCTAGTCCAATCTATGCAAGTGTCGTCGAAACAGGTGCTCGCCTGCTCCTCCAGAGCCATCAAGGACCACATTGACATAATCCAGCCTTGCCCGATTTCTGTAATCATTCTTTTGCCACTGGAACTTTCCCCTCAGTGTTTTGCTACTGGAACTTTCCCCTCTCCCAAATTCTTGGAAAAGCTGGCCAACTGCCAGTTTACACTCCACACTGATTCTGTTGGTTGTCTTCATGACCATCAGTCTGGCTTAAGAGCTGCCAGAGGCACGGAAACTGCTCTCCTGAACACCTCTGCAGATCTGATGTCTAACCTTGATTCCAGCATTCCTTCTGTCCTCATCATCCTGGAACTGTCCTCTGCTTTCAACACGGTCAACCACGGCATCCTGATCAATTGACTCTGTGAGAACCTGAGCATCATGGATCGGGCCCTGGAGTGGCTGACCTCCTTCCTCTTGGACCGCCCCTCCCAGGTCCAACTTTGTCCCTTTCACTCGCCACCTCTCTCTACATGTGGCATTCTCCAGGGCTCTATCCTCTCACCCTGGTTTTTCAACCTCTACTTGGCCCCTTTGACCCACCTGATCTCTACCTTCTCCTCTAACTTAACAGTGTTATGCGGATGACACTCAGCTTTCCTTCAGGCTCCCCTCAGCCTACTCTCCTCTCTCGCTCATTCCTGGTGTCATCTTCAACTCCACTCTCTCTTTCTCTCCTCACATCTCGGATGTCGCCAAGAAATCCCACTACCAGCTGCACCTCCTCAAAGGGACTCTTCCATTTCTCACTTTCCCCCAGAAGCTCACTGTCTCCAGAGCGCTGGTTCTCTCTAGGCTGGACTACTGCAACAGCCACTTTCTCAATCTGCCTTCCTCTACTCTCCACCCTTTGCAACTAATCCAGAACAGGACTGCGAGACTTATCCTTGGCCTCAAGCCCAGGGACTGTATCTCTCCAGCAATGAAATCTCTCCACTGGCTCTCGGTGGCTGCAAGGATCAAGTTCAAGACCCTTTTCATTGTCCAAAAGGCTTTCAGGGGCTGGTATCTGCACTGCATCCCACGCTATCTTCCAAAATGCCTTCCTTCTCGAGCCCTAAGGGTTAGATACTTCTCCAGGCAGAGAGTGGGGGTAGATCCTTCTCCCCTGCAGGTGCCTCCCTCCAAAATGGCCCCCCTGACCCTCCCAAACTTGAGCCGGACCACCTGAAGTTCCGGAAGCAGCTCAAAACGTTCCTCTTCTCCTCTGCTTTCTCTCTCTCCCTCCCCTGCTGACCTACCTGTCCGCTGTACCAACTGGTTGCTTGGCTACCCTCTGTCTCACTGAGTCCAGGCTCTTTCTTGATCAGTCACCCTTGCACTGCCTCCAGGCCTACCACGCAGTTAGGGGCTGTAACTGTAACCCTACAGTACCTTGTTCTCCTTGCACTACCCAGAGCCGCGCTGCCCTGGCGGCACTTACTCAGAGTATTGCTGCCCTGTTTTCCCCTCCCCTCTCCCTTGCACTTCGCCCCTCCCTTCCCCCTTGCACTTCTCGTTCTCGCACTTGCACGATCTGAATGACACAAAGCTTAGTAAGATCATTTGTCTTGTCCTCCCTCAGTTTTCCTTCTCTTGTCTTGTTGTGCCTAAAAAACACTTGGGTACAGGTGTGTTATATATGACTTATCATATCATAACATATAATTTGATCACAGATGCCCAGAAAAATATACAGTGCCGCAGTAAGAAATGGCTAGACTGGCAGAACCCAAATGCCAATCTAGCCTGGTAATTACACTTAGCAGGACTGCTTTATCCGAAATGCCCAGTTAAAAAAGTCATACCAAACTGAGGAATGACTAGACTGGGAGCACCAAAATGCCTCTCTAGCCTCTAACACCACATATCATGCTTGCTTAGCATGGACCATTTTGATTTATTGCATAGTGCCTCATACACAAGTACTGCCTCATACAGAAGTACTAGGATGAGGAAGAATAGGGCTAGGTGTAAAGAAGAGTACCAATAATTAATCAAGGCATTAAACACAAGTAGTGGTGCAACACCATTTAGCTGACTGGGCTTCAGCACTCCCCCCCCTCTTCCCACTGAAATTGTGGGCTATGTTGACTTGACCTGGCTGACCTTCAGAGCAGTTGCCGGACAGAAAAGGACACAGATGTTAAACAGCACCTGGGTTTTGCCATTAACAAGGGCCCGGCCCAGCAATTTATTAAGCAATTGAAATTGTGATTTGGGTTTAGTACTTGCATGCCAGGGGAGTGATTGGAAGGGTAGAGCGGAAACAGGAGACCAGTCATTCTCACAGCAGCCCATAAGTGGGTGCTTTCAGACCTAAAGGAGAGAGTTAACTGCTTGTAACATTGAAGCTGCACTAGAATAGTCTCATTAAAATGCGTAAAGAAGATAGATGCCCCCACACAAATAAGTTTGCTCCGCCCCACCACACGTGAAGTTAGCACCTCTCCCAGAATTTTAAAGTTAGCCCCCCTGAAATGTATGTTTTGTTGCAGCCCTGAACACAAGCACACACCATTCACCATATATACACATGCACACCCAGCCATCCATATATTTAAGTGTGCACCCTTTCACCATACAGGCACAGCCAGGCAGCTACCCGTACATTTAAGTGTGCAACCGTTCACCACACAGGCACACACACCCAGGCACCTACCCATACATTTAAGTGTGCATCCTTTCACCATACAGGCACACCCAGGCAGCCACCCATACATTTAAGTCTGCATCCTTTCACCGTACACGCACACCCAGCCACCCATACATTTGTGTGCACCCTTTCACCATACACTCACACAGGCTGTCACCTATACATTTAAGTGTGCACCCTTTCACCATACCCTCACACAGACAGTCACCTATACATTTAAGTGTGGACACTTTCACCATACAGGCACAACCAGGCAGCCACCTATACATTTCAGTGTACATCCTTTCACCGTACACGCATACACGCATACCCAGCCACCCATACATTTGTGTGCACTCTTTCACCATACACTCACACACGCACATGCAATGGGTTGAGGGGAGCCATAATACTTCAAAAATACATTGGGCCTCATTAGGACCCTGGCGGTGATGGTATGAACGGTGCCGGTAAGGCACCGGCACTGTTCATACCGTCCCGCTGCATTACGAGTTCTGCTCGCGGGTTCCTGACAGCCGGCCAGGTCTTACCTGCACCCGCGAGCATAACTTGTAATTGCGCCGGCACCGTTATCAATGGTGCCGGCGCAACCATGCTCCCCACCCCCATTCTGCCCTATTGCCCTATTGGGCAGAATGGGGATCGGGAGCCCGGCAATACCGCCAACCGCAAATGGGCAATTACCGGCCCATTCATCTTGTAATGGGCCAGTTATTGCCCAATCGCGGGAGGCGGTGCTGGTAGCGAGAATGGCGATAGCTGTGCCTGCCATACAGGCACGGCTACCGCCATGCTAGTAATGAGGCCCATTGTTTCTTTTTGAAGTCACTCTGACTTCATAAAGAAATGATTTCCCTTAAGGACTGCACCATAACGGAAATAATTTCTTTATGAAGGCAGAGTGACTTCAAAAATAAACTATTTTTGACGTCATAGGGCTTCCCCACCCCATGATATGGAGGCCTCCAGCCTAGGGTCTTCATGTCATGGGGTGGGGTAGCCACCAGACTTTTTGTATTCACTCTGCCTTCATAAAGAAATTATTTCTGTTACAGAAAGCATTTCTTTAGAAATGAAGAGTGAATTCAAAAAGAAAATGTAAAAAAAAAAAGTTTTTTTTTTTACTTCCAGTGGGGCCTCCTTCCAGAACATGTGGTCGCGGCCCCCCCGCACCGCGTGGGGTGCGGGGCCCCTGTTACGCCAGTGTGATCAATTCCTGGTCCACAGAGGTTTCAGGGTGAGATGCGGCCGTAAACTCATGTATCCACAAGCACATCGGGAGGTCCTGATACTAGACAGTATTCTAATGTGGTCAATCCTGTCTGCCCATGAGACTTTCTGTGACTTCACATACGGAAACACAGCTAACACTCCCTAGAACTGTATCTATCATAATGAGTAATGGAGACTAGCCCCGCATTAATGACATTTGAAAGTGAAAATAGGTTGCTAAATTTCTCGTATCATTCAATTGCTGTTGCCGAAAGATTAGACTATTGTAATGCTCATGTTTTCTGTGTTTATGCTTAGCTCTTCCAAGAATCACTAAGTATCTACGTTTTACCATGCACTATACTGTTTAGCCAGTCATAACGGAGGACTTTGCCTGGCCACAGACTAGCATAGCCTGCCTCTGTTAACAAAGGAGCTGGCTTGAAAGCTCTGCACGTGCATTAACGTGATTGTACATCTATCGCTCACGGCTGGGTGTCCTAACATGATCATTACGCGTGTAAATAAGGCTACTCTACTGTAATAACATATTGGATATGCTCATTCAAATATGTCGGAATACATTGCCCTCTGCTTGTACTCATTGTCATTGACTACGTGTACATTCAATAGTGTTGCCAGAGTTACAAATGCACTTTCATATGTGGTCTAAATCTAAATTCTGCTCCTATATACATTAGCTTAGGGGGCTTGCTTGTGAATACCGTTACACTACTTTTGTCCTGGCAATAGGGGTTGCCATGTGTCATGATTGTTATACCCCAAGCTTAGCTAGTTCTTTGCTCCTAACCATGTTGGCCATTGCTGTCTTGACTGTAAGTCGTCTGATAACTATCCTGTTTGCTAGGCCCCTTTCGCCATTGGCAACTAGCATGCACACAGATAACAAGCTCCCTCCTTGTAAATCTTGGATACTGATTAAGACCCTTATCCAAACTACGTCTTCCGCTAATACTCTAACCCTCTGGGTTAAGCCAACTATCTGCTTCCTGCCACCCCTTAACATCTTGCCTACCAATATCAGACCAACTAGGTTCCTACCTCTGATTGACCTTGAAGTGAATCACCTGAATTTAGGATCCCCTTCTGCTGGAGTGAACCTGGCCTTAACACCTCATCAGGGTATTCAAGGATCAGACGCCAAACCAACACGTAAATTACCATGCTCAATTATGAACAGAAATTAACTGCAATAACAGAAACGTGGCTCCATACAGCTGCCGGGCCCTCTCTCTTACTTGCTATCCCCGAGAACTACACTATCCTAAGACTAGATAGAGAATCGTCCAGAGACGGTGGCATTGCCTTTATTGCCAAAGCTAGTCTGGGACTTAGAGCAGTGACACAACTTCCGGTCACTTCATGTGAATTGTTGACAGTTAAACTACCCCTATCCAAATCTCACACACTAAACGTGCACTTGATTTACAGACCTCCCGGCCTCATTGGCTCATTTGAGGAAGACATTACTACTATTCGATCGGCCAAAACTAAACCGAGCTCTCAAATATTAGCTCTAGGAGACTTTAACCTTGGTCTCAACGACCCTAATGTTCAGCATGCCCTGACTCTGACCAATACTTTTACTGAGCGTGGCCTCACCCAAACAGTCAATCAGCAGACGCACATCAAAGGCAGAACCTTAGACTGGGTGGCGGACCTCAACTGCAATACAGTCATTACATCCGTCGAACCTTACGATCGGACGGATCACTTTTTAGTGAACTTCACCATCCAATATTCCCCGCCCAACACCAGTAGCAACGGCCAGACCCCTGCTTCTCTTATGGAACAAGAGGAAAACTACAGTGGACAAGCTAAGGCCTCTTCTCCACCCGATCTTAAACCCACTACTGTTACGCTCACCTGGTATCCACGGGGACGCCACCCAGCCGTAGAGACTCTGGTATCCTTCTCTGTGGTTCCCAGGTGTGGCCAGCAGGGAAGTTCTGCCTGTAATACAGGAGCGCTATGTTCAAGACTGGCCAACTGGGGTAATCAGCCCCCACCACCCTGTATGCCTGCAGCCCCTCTGGGCCTCTCCTCACCTTATTGTTAATTCAGGTGTGCTCTCCGTCCTGCCTTCTTGGCAGGGACGCATTGTCCTTTGTGGGAGAATGCGATCGAGTTACTTCACTGATGCCGGCCCATTTTGAGTCTTTCAGGTAGGTCTTATTGCTGTTGTATATTGTTGTTATTCTTGCATGCCTTTCTTTAATAAATGTCTCTTTCTCTTCCTTAGATGTGCGGAAGTCCAGTGTGATGCATTGCCTGAATTGGGTCTCGCCAGTAAATGATGGCGTGTAATGAGCGCTATGGTGCGGTAAGTAGGTGCTATGCGCCGCGGCGTGATGCCATGCCTTTGCTAACCTGTTATCTTTTCTTTCCCATAGATCACGGTGCTCACCCAGAGTGTGGAATTCCGAGGCGATGCTGGTTGAGGGGCGACTTGCGAGGTAAGCCTTTCGGCACAGTTCGTTATGTTGTGAAGTCTCTAATATCTTGTTTCCTTTCTTTTTTGCAGATCCGTCGGTCCGGGAGACGCGCTGATCCTAGGAAGCTGTTCGCAGGAGCTGTGGGCAGCTAACGATGAAATTCCAGGTAAGCTGCTGCTGCTAACAATGTCCTTTTGTCCCCTTGCAGATACTGTTCTTCCGAGGTTCGCGGATACAGCTGAACATGGTGAGCGTCACGTTGCAGGAGTGCAAAGTAACGCGAATCATGTTATCCAAGTCGGGTGTGGTTTAAATAGCTTTAAGAAAGTAGTCCAGGTAAAGTAGTTACTGGGCTACCACACCTAAAACACTATACTGCATAGCTTGGTTAGCCAAGCTATGTGGATGCCTCCATGTTGGCTGGCAACTTGAAATAAAGTAGTTCCCTAAACACATGTCTTTTTTTAAGTATGAGCCTGGCGCCCAAGAGGGCCTAGGCAATGGATGCCTAAGTTTATTAGAGACCCGAGCCAAGACCCCTCCTGGCCCATGGGCTTGCCAGAGGGGTTTCTGGATGTGGGTCGTGACAACTACTGCCTACTTCAGATCGAGCTATGCTAGTAGACCTCTACAATGCCACTGTCTCCAAATCTATAAACAACATTGCACCTCTCAACATGTGCAAAATCAAACCTAGAGCCCACTTGAACTCTTGGTTTTCTCCCAAACTCAAAGCTACTCGAACAGAAAAAAAGGAAAGCAGAAGCCCTGTGTAAAAATCCCCCTACAGCGTCCAACAAAGACAATTTAACAAAAATTACAGCTGCCTAAAAATCAGAAATACTACAAACAAAATGCGACACCTATAATGGCAGGATTAGCAAAACCAGTTCCAGTACAAGGGAAGTCTTTATAATCCTAAAAGAATTGGAATACCTTATCACACCGTCAAACACTTGTAGTATGGATAAAACATGCTGTACGAAAATCCAAAATGCCTTATCCACTAAGATCTCGCTCATCCAAGATAAAATAGCTGCAAAAAATTGACCTTGCCTAACCTGGGCACTACTCAAAGTTCCTTATCTAATGCCATGAAACTCGAACAGCAATTCAAATTTGCTCGTCTCCATCCAAGAGGTCGAAGAAATCATAGCTTCGCTTAAGCCTTCGAGATGCCAGGGAGATAGTTGCCCAGCCTCCATTATTAAAGAAGTAGCCAGAGACCTGGCCCCCTTCATTACCACCTTAATCAACGCTTCCTTCCAATCATGTACCGTACCTACTAACCTAAAGGAGGCTTGGGTCTTACCTCTCCTAAAGAAACCTTCCCTCGACCCAAGCATTCCAACAAACTTCAGGCCCATTACCACAGGTCCTTTCTTATCAAAACTACTAAACAGCCTACCTCCAAATACAATCATACCTGGAAATCAACAACTTATTGGGACCCCGGCAATCTGGATTCCGACTGCAACATGGTACTGAAACTGCCCTAATCGACCTTAAGAACCAAATTGATGAATTGCAAGAAAATGGGAAACTTGCCCTCCTACTCTTATTAGATTTATCGGCAACATTTGATTTGATGGACCATAAAGTGCTGCGCAACCGGTTGTCCACGGCAGCCAACTTCTCCCCAGAAGCCACAGCCTTGATTCAATCCTTTCTGAACAACAGACCTATGAGAGTGTTCACACCTTCTGCTGCAGCAGACCCCACCCCGATTACATGCAGAGTTCCGCAAGGATATTGTACTTCACCCACGATGTACAATATCTTTAGTAAGCCTTTGTCTGATGACCTGGACCATCTGGGTGTCACCATAACTAATTACGCAGATGACACCCAAATCCTCATACCGATGACTGGAGACTACAATACAGACCTAGCCCTAGTTAACAAAATCTATCTCATCATTCAGGCATGGATGGTGGCACACAGACTGTGTCTGAATGATGATAAGACTGAACTGCTACTCGTAGGAGCCCCCGCCAAGCTTATTAACCTCAGCCACCAATACCTTTCATTCAATATTGATGGTATTTGACATTAAATTGACAAAGGAGGTAAAACCCCTTGGCTACTACCTAGACTCAGCACTGAACCTACGTAAGCAAGTCAATGCCACGGCCTTAGCGACTGCTTACACCTGCAAGTTGATCCATGCATGCAAACCTTTTCTTTCAACAGAAAGCTGCATTACTCTGGCGAGAGCATTAATTCTCTCAGTACTCGACTATTGTCATGCACTATCTATAGGTGCTAACAAATACATTATAAACAAACTCCAAATCTTACAAAATAATGCAATTGGAACAGCTCTTAGCTTTCCAAGAACACAGCATATCTCTGAGGCCAGACGGAAGATCAAGTGGCTTTCAGTCAAGGACAGAATTCACCTTGTAACAGCTTGCTTGGCCCATACATTTCTCAATAACTCAGTGCCAAAATATCTAAAGGAATGTTTTTTTAAAAAAACTCTTCAACACGCCCTACGAGGACTGTCAACTCCTTCTGCCTAAAAGTCCCTAGATTTAAACTAAAAAAAGCAGGGGGGAAGTAGTTTTCCCGTTCTCGCAGCCCAGTTTGCGAACTCTCAACCTGTAACTTTGAGAGCCAATCAGTCTTTCTACAGCTTTAGAAAAAGTACCGAAAGCTGGCTGATTGTGACGGACTCAACTGCAACATTAGCCTGCCTTTTGTTCTGTACAGACCTCCTCAACTCTTTCTTGTTATCTTTGTAAATGGCTCACATGTATATATCTTATGTATCATACTCCTAGCTTTGTGTTAATAATGTAACATTTACCTGTATTGTTCTTGCAACCATTGTGTACCTGACCATATGTAACTTGTAAAGTGAATTTCATATGTAACGCGCCCAGATTCCTTCGGGCTTGGAGCGCTATATAAATAAAGAAACAAACAAACAAACAATGATTCATATAAAATAGGCTTGTACAATAAACCATAGCAATAGAGCAGAACAAACAATGTTCTGTCGTATCAGAGACATCTGGGACTCTATTAACTTCATATCAGGAACTACACACACAATGTGCAAATAATGATAACCTGGATGTTGTGCACCCTTACACACCCTATCCCTTTTGCTATCTAGTTCTCTAGCACCTGACCATCAATACACAAGGATGGAAAATCCTGGCAGGTCTCAATAATTAAGTTTATTTTTCCCCAATGGAAATGCAGGTATATAAATAGCAGGTTGATATGGGCCTGGAGGCCATGAATGCTGTAATTCTCACCAGCTAGAAAGATTGGGTAGCTTGAAAGATATGAGAGGCAGCTGCTTTCCGAAAAAGCTTTAAGTGTAGAGAAGTGGCCCCATAACATGTCTGGCACCTTCCATCCAGCCCTGGCTGTTCATTCAATTGTAGTTTTCATTCTGGGACTTGTAGTTTAGGCTTTCCCAAATGTGTGTACCGCAGAGCAAATGCAGATTGGCACTGGCTAAAAAGCAAACACGAACCACTAGACAGCTTCTTTCACACCACTCATTCCTTCCTCTCTCTGGTGGTTGTGAAGCAGAGATGTATATCCTCTGCCTCAATGTTGGTCCGGTGTGAGTGGTTCACAGGGTTGCACAATGATGAACTTTAGGGACAAATGCTACTTTTTAAAGTTTATTTATTTTCTTCAGTTTTCTGTGTTGGGGGGTCTGACTCTAGTTAGAGATAGCTGGGCCGCCTTGCCAGGTTTTGCTGTCGATGGTGGTAATATAGAATGATCAGGCCTGAAGCTAATGTTGGAAATGATATGGTTCATGGCAATGTGCAATGGGAGGGGACATTACAGGAGGTCATATCACAGGATCATTTCTACAGCATGCAGGACCATTTTGTGCATGCCCCCGGTGTTCTAAACTCACACATTTGAAATGCCATTGAAAATAGGACTTCACCTTTTAATCTCAAAACAGACCAGGTATTACCTTTTTTGTGGGTGCTGCTTGTGGTACTTGAAGGACCCCTTAACGCTAACTCACCACCTCCATATCTCCTCCAGCTCCGCAGGCGCCTGCTGCAATGGAGAGGGAATAAGGGCAGGAAAGTGAGGGAGAGAAGTAGGGACAGTGCAGGTAACATGGACGCCGACGGGACAGGAGCGTGGAGAACGAAGGAGGGCAGAAGCATGAGAGAGAGATTGAGAGTGAGGGGAGGCAGGCGATAAAGTGATTGAACAGGTCTTTGTGAGGGTAAAAGGGTGAATGGGTACATAGGATGAATGAAGGCAGGAGAATGGGTGTTAGGGAGAATTCTCATAAATGTGCCAATTCATCTCTAACTTAGAGACCCCCAGCTCTTTTGCTGAACTTTGGGACTTTGTACTTTTAATTCTAATTGTTTTCTGTGTTTGTTTCATTTTGGTTCACCCTCACTGCAGTGACACAGGGAAGCCTTTTAGGCTGTCCCAATGTTTAAATACATTCTCTGGGATAAACTACTGTTTCCCAAAGTAAGTAAAGTGAAATTGACTTTACTAGTCTTTTAAATTCCTAGACCCAGCACACCCTATATTACAATAGAGTGCTGGAGTGGTTACTTACTATCCCCTGTTTCTAGATACTCATGTATCAGTCAAATGCTACCCTTTCCTCTCAGAATGTCTGGCAGCAGTGGTTTTACAACAAACTACCATGATTTTTCCCGACCGCGAGCGCCGGGAGCGTTAAATCGCGGGAGCCATGTCTTTCAAGATGGCGTCTGAGCCCCCTCTGTAAAAACTAGTCCCGGTCTTCTTTTTTTGCCATTTCTTTGTGGAAAGGTCCGTCTAGAGTTTTGCTCTGCGCGCCAAACCAGGTTTGGTCTCTTTGTTCATTCGCCTTTGGCGGCCTTCAGGAGTGAAGACCGCCTCTGGCGCCCGAGTGTCTGGGGTGGGCAGGAAGTGAGGGAGGCGCCCGGAACTCCATCTGCTTAGCCTCCTAGGAGACCCAAATGCACTCTGTGGTGATTGGCTGGCTAACTGTCCAGCAAGGACAGCCACCCTGCTGGGTGAGTGACAGCTGGGCTGGAATGAATTGGAGAGAACTGAATAAAAGGCGAGTCTCTTGGCTTGGAAAGCAGAATCGACCACTGGAACGAAAGAAACGAAGACAAGCTTGAAGAGGATGGCTGCTGCAACTCCTGGGCCGTTGCTTTGCCCGGTGAAGCCTTGCTGCAGGTCTGAATCGCCAAGTTCACCTCAACAGAGAAGCCCTGCAAGGACGACTTCTCCCTTTCAGTTGGTGGGACCAATCAACTCAACAGTAAGCCATCTGGATACCTATCTCAGAGCTGGTTGCATCTTTCTCAGAGTGCTGCAAGAAACTGTATAACCAGGGAGAGGTACACCAGCTTGTGTGCGTTACTTACAACCCCCGGAATTGAAGTTTGCCATTGCCAGCTTTTTGACAAGTCCCAGTGCAGTGCAGGAATACCCCGACTTCCTCCCTCTTGTCCCCACGACTGAGGCACAGGAACTGCCAGGAACAGAAGTCATCAGCTGCATCTTTTTCTTCATTGAAAGGTACTGTGAAATGAGACTGAGAGTACTTACCTCTCGCGGTGAAAGTGCTTGAAACTTTTGCAACTCGCAGGCCTAATCAGCTTGTGACCCAACATATGATTCTTCTTTTTACAAACTACTTCCAAGAACTTGTGCAGAGACTTTACCGTTTACTTACCGCTTTAGCCTATCCAAGACTGTAGCCCATTGACTTTGGCCTAGCCTATTGAATTGACTCTTCTGGTGAACTCAAAGTATTTGCACTGTCTAAGAATAATTGTAACCTTTCATGTTCTAATAATCTTTGCCTTTTACTCCTCTTGAAAAGTATTCTGAAATAGTATTGAAGTATATTTGTGTGCGCTTATATTGCCTCCTTCTTATGAATGTTTTATAACTGACAGATGAATACATTAATAAGTATTTATCAAAGAAACCTTGAGTGTAAGAGTTTACTTGAACACTTGTCATTGTAGACCTCTGTGTAACCTAATTACTGCTCACATTCCCCTCTTGATATAAGCCTAACTGCTCAGCTGCGCTACCAAAACTGTGTAGTACAGACCTATACCAAAGGTTGGTTTGCTTACACCTGTAGTCCTAGTTGTGTGTAGTGTTTCCAAAGGGTACTGCATACAAACTCTGCCTAACAATGGGGCAGTCGTTACTGAGGCAAAAAAGTGAGGGGAAGAGGATTAAAGGGTGGGAAATAGAGAGCAGGTGGTTCAGGAGAGTAACAGTATTCGAAGTGCAGGGGTAGTGATACTGTGAATTTTTTTGTAAAAACAAAGGTGTTTCATTAGGCAACTAATTTTTAGGTAATTGCCCAAAGAATATGAAATAAATTAACTTTAACGCAAATTCCGAATGTATTTGGATGTTAAAGACATATTGCTTCAACGTAACAGCGCAACTAAGCTCTGTAACTAAGCTCTTATCAATCTCTGTAACAAGCGCCACGATGCCCAAGGGCTGCTGTGTGCTCAACAAATGTGAACAAATAAATAAATAAACACTAAACTTGCGATTGTGCGATTTTGTTTTCACTTCTCTTAAACAAGAGGCAGACGATACGCAACATGATTAAAGAAAGTAGTTGTACGATAACTACATAAAAACTACATATAGACAGTTACAGTACTATCAAATGTAATATTGCAATGTTCATGTGAATATTCATTTAAGCATTGGTGCAGAGTGCCATTTTGGTTGTGTCCCCGGTATGCTAACTCTAATGGACATTTCTTCACACATGCTTGGTTGCAAGGAACATACGTGCTTCGCTAGTAACTTACATCATAAGATAGTGCACCATGTTAGTAAATGGTTAGAAAACAAAAAAAATACTTCATTTCTTTAATCACTGACCAGAACATGGCTCATTAGCTTATACTCTAATTGCATCAGATATTTCTAAACTGCTTAGTACCAAAGGCAGTTGTAAAATCAAATAAGTGCAGATTTTACTGCGCTTTATATCAGAGATGCATTATCTCATTGATTGCAGTCCTGGCTAAGCCATTGAATTGCTTCTCGGTGCAGGGTCATTTTAAGGGACTCCAGGGTCCAGGGCACACACACATTTGCCCCCGCTACCCCAGAACAAATGTGAAATAAGCATGGGCACAGCCTTCCCTAATCCCCCCTCATCCTTTCTAGAATTGGAATAATCAGCAAGTGGCCTCTGAAAACGGTACATGTGTTGTATCCTAGATAGAGGGGAGATTTTAACAATAGGAGCCAGGAGGAACGTATATGGGCTGTAGTAGAGATGCCTGAGATGGATCGTTAGCCGTATGAAAAGGTACACATTGGCCTCATTAACAGTGTGACGCTCCAGAAATAAGGGTGCCGGTCGCACTGTGCCAGCACCCTTTCCGGACTGCCACACTACAACTCTGTTGTCCGGTTAAAGGTGAGAATACAAAAGATTTGAATGCAATAGGGCGAGTACATTTGCTCGAAAACAAAAGGTTCACATTTTCTTTACAAATTATATATTTTTTTGGGGTTTTCGTTTTGGTAAAAAAAGTGGTTTTTACCACAAAAACGGGTGGACCACCCCCAATTTTTTTTTTTTTCGAACCTTTTGATTCAAACTTTTAACCTATAACCTACAACTCTGCCTTCTGGGGCGTTCAGTGCAAGTGACCATGACATGGCGTCTATTTTTCCTGATGCAGTGCATTGTCCAGGGAGGATAGGTCAGGGGCAACATGCTCGCCTTGGAAGCAAGATAAGATGACACAATGTTAGGGAGAATTATCATTCATGGCTAATTTCCCTTACCTAGTGAGTCCCTCAGCAGCTTTGCTGGATTTTGTGTGTGTTGTACTTTTTGTGCTCATATGGGCTATGGAGTGTCACTAACTCCCTAGGCATCATCTCTTTACTTATGTGTCACACAGCACCTTCAGTGCAGTGACACAGGGTTGTCTTTGAGACTTCCCCCTGACTCCATTTTTCTGGGGCTGACTACTGTCCCCCAGAAACAGGTAAAGTTGCCATTAACTTTATATAGTCACTTTAAATTACAGACCCAGTACACCCCATCTTACATGGAGTACTGAAAAGGGTTAATTCCTATCCCTTTTGTCTGTGTCTCTTGGAGCCTTGTTTCGCTCCCTTAACTTTAAGACTTGGCTGGTGGCAGTGGTATCTACCCTAACTTTCTTACTGCGATTATATTATTTAAACGTGGTATTGTGCCAGGCTATTATTGTAGCCTCGAACATAAACCCGCTTCACCAAATAGGTTTTATTTTGGTTCCGGCTGGGTTAATTTGCTATTTCTTTTTGTTAACGTCCTTCTCATGTTTTTCTCTGCGTGCCAAACCAGGTTTGGTTTCTTTGTTCCCCGTCCTTTGGCAGGCTTCTGCACAGAAGCCCTCCTTTGGCGTCTTGATGTCTAGGTGAGCTGAATGTGAGGGAGGGGTTTAGTAACCCCCTGCACAGGGTCTCCTTGGAGACCCAAGTCACACTCTGTGTCGATTGGCTGAGGTGGTTGTCCGGGCCGGACAACCCCCCTGTTGTGTGATTGACAGCCAGGCCGTGTGAATGGGGTATTTTGGCATAAAAGGCAGGACTCTTGAGCTGGAAGTCAGAGTCGCCACAGGAACTACAAGAACCAAAGAGAAGCGTAGAAGAGGTCGGCTGCTGCAACTCCTGGATCCCGGTGAAGCCCTGCTGCAGTCCTGAGCTATCTAGCCTTCAACGACAGGGAAGTTCCAGTCCGGAGTCTTCTTCCCTTGAGCCTAGTGGGATCAACCAGCTCACCTTCAACAGCCAGAGAATCTCTTATGGGTCGAAATCACTGCACAGAGCTGCAGTGGTCTGGATAGCCATCAGAAGAGCCCTCTCCTGTTTTTAAGGAGCGCACCTTTTATTCATCGTTGCTTTGCTGTTGCTGGCTTCATCCCTGGGTAGTGCAGATCGCTCCAGATGTCCTCCTTCTTGCCCCCATGACTGAAGCTTCAGGAACCGTGAATCTGCAGGAACTAACAGGAACAACTGCCGTAGCACCAGCTGTCTTAATCCGAATAAGGTACTGTGTCCATTTGGTCGTTCTCTCTGTCCGACCTTGAGGAATCGGGGTGAACCCTTTTTGCTTTCTGAAGGCTTGTCCTTTCTTTCTTCCCACTTATAACTTTTGCTTCCCTTTGACAATATCCAGTACTCCTGGCAACTTTAATCGTGAGCTATTCTAACTGTGTGATCCTCGACAACAGAGCCCCTGCTCCATTTGACGCTGGCGCAGGCCTATTGACTTTTATCTGCCTCTAAGAAAACGTCCTCAGATTCTATTGCCTTGACAAAAGTATTGCCTATGATTTTTATCCACTATTCCCTTGTTTTAATTCTATGTGCTAAGAGAGTTTGACTTTGGGTGTATTTCTTCCCACGCGTACGCTTTATTTTCATAAAACCGAACTGTCATTACTGTCAAAAAGTGATTGCGTATTAACCCTCGGTAACGTCTTTGTTTCGAAACACCGGTCTGTAAAATTCTAATGTACTTACCTTGAATTGACCTGAACAAGAGGAATTGATTGTGTGTAGTATATTTTAGAGTGTGGTTTTATTTAATAGAAGTGAAGTGTTTTGTGAACAGATGGTTTAAAAATAAATATACTTATATTTTTTAACCAGAAACCTTGAGTCAGAGTTTATTTGAGTCACAGTAATTGTAGTCCTTTGTGTAATCTCTACTACTGCTCATTTGCTCTTGAGATAAGTCTGGCTGCTCAGCCATCGCTACCACTTGACTATGGAGTAGAGGCTTGTACCAAAGGTGAAATTGTACTATCACTTGTAGTCTTAATTGTATGTAGTGTTCCCTAAGGGTACTGCATGTGATTCTGCCTAAAACTGGTGTACAGCGGTGGGATTGGAGTGCCGCTATTACCTTGGGTCAACTAACCACAAGGCTAAACATCACTAAAGTCTATTAACTGAAAAATCATGTAAAAGATGGAAAAATACAGTGAGGAGAGCCTCTTAAACTACACTGCTGAGGTTTTAAGAAGCATGTGTAGGGAGCAGAGCCTCTCTGATAAAGTAAAGAAATCTGAACTGGTTGCTAAGTTATTGTCAAGACCCTCGCCCAAAACCCCTCTGGCAAGCCCATTGGCCAGGTGGAGTCAGGACTCGGGCCTCTAGAGCCTGGCATCCTCTTCAAAAGCCCTCCTGGGGCCAGTCCTGGCGCCTATGGTGCCAGGCACATACACCAGGGGAGTTGCTAGGTCTGGAAAAGACCCGGGCTAAGCTGATGTCGGAACTGTTGGGACTGGGGGCTAGCTAGTCTTTTGGCTGTAGCTCCTGAGATTCTATCCGGGGCTACAACCAAACGATCAGGGGCTAAAGCCCCCTTAGCCCCCCCTAGCAACGCCCCTGTCATACACCATGAAAAACAATGTGCTTGGGAACTGCTTTATTGTGTTGTCAACCAACATGGAGGCATCCACATAGCTTGGTTCCTACGAACCAAGCTATGCGGTCTAGTGTTTTGGGTGTGGTAGCCTAGGGACTACTCTACCTGGACTATTTTGTTGGGGCTATTTAAACCACACCCAAGCAAGACAACACGCTTCGTGTTACTTTGCAGTTTGCAACGTGACGCTCACCGTGTCCAGCTATTCCCCCGAACCTCGGAGAAGCAGAACCTGCAAGGAGACAAAAGGAACATCATTAGCAGCAGCATCCTACCTGCAGTCTTCATCTTTAGCCACTCACAGCTCCTGAGAACAGCTTCCTTGAATCTGCACGCCTCCCGGTCAGAACGACCTGAAAGAGGAAGATAGAGGCAACATTAAAGAAAGCAGTAGAGACATCGCAAATTATGAACTGTTCAAAAGGCTTACCTGGCTGGTCGCCTCTTGGCTGGCACCACTCCAGACATTCCACTCGCGCTGAAGAACACCGCGACCTACAAGGAAGGAAGGAAAACACAGGTTAGCAAAGGCAAGACTTTGCAGCGCTGTGCATAGCGCCTACTTACCACATCATAGCGCTCTTAATGCGCCATAATTTACCAGCGGGGCTCAATCAAGCCAGTTCGCCGCGCTGAAGCTCCGCATACCTAAGGGAGAAAAAGAGATATTTAAAAAAAAGAAAGTCATGCAGGATAGCAACAATACCAAAGAACAGCAATAAGACCTACTGAACAATATCAAACGGGTCGGCGTCAGTGAAGTAACTGGACCGAACTCGCCCACGAAAGACAACGCGCCCCTGCATAAAAGGCAGGACGGAGAGCACGCCTAACTCTACCACAAGGTGAGGAGAGGGCCCCAGAGGGGCTGAAATTATACAGGGGTAGAGGGAGGATACTTGCCCCGGTCGGTCAGTCTTGAACACAGTCCTCCTGTATTTACAGGCAGAACCTTCCCCGCAGACCACATCTGGGCAAAACTGAGAAATATACCAGCGAGAAACCCAGCTGGGTGGCCTCCCTGTGGATACCAGGTGAGCATAACAGAACGCGAAGCCTACCATAACAAATCCACCTGGGCGCCATGGAGACATCAGAAATGGACCAATTGGCCCAATTATTAGGAGAGCTTCGTGCTGAGGTTCATTCTGTCCGACAAGAGACTAATGCTCTCCGGAGGGACTTGCTAGTGACCAAAGATCGTACGGAGGAGATCAGTAGGCAGATCCTGCAATCACAGGCAGGGCAGACTCCTCTGCCCGGGAGCAATCCACTGATGCAAAACCCCACCTTACCATCTACTACCCCCACTCCAGTACAGATCACGTTACCTGGAACAGTTCCTCTGGCACCACCAGAAAGGTTCTCAGGCGACCCACAGAAGTATGCGGCATTCATCAATCAGTGTCGCCTTCATTTTATTTGTAAGCCAGGAGCATTTCCAAACGACCACGCTCGGGAAGCTTTTGTCTTATCATACCTGAGTGGTAGTGCAGCAGATTGGGCGGTGCCATTGGTGACCCATGACGATCCTCTATTACATGACTTTGGCGGGTTCCAGAGAGAAATGGAAAACTTTTTGCTCGCCATACCCAGGAACAAGCAGTAGACAATGAACTCTTATCCCTCCGACAAGGGAATCTTGACTTGTTAACGTACATTGCTACCTTCAACAGGCCGAAGAGAGGTGGCCAGAAAATAAAAGAACCACGTTATTCCATCGAGGCTTACGAGGCGAATTAAAGGACGTCTTAGCCCAGGTGGTTTATCCGCCCAGAGACTGTGGCAAATTCATAAATCTGGTCGTGCAGCTAGACCACTGGTTGCAGGACGGAAAAGCAGACTGGTCTAAGACGGACCCTCAGACCGTGTATGTTCGACCAAGGGAAAACACATCCCGTATACCTGAAAATGCTGTAGAACCCATGCAGATTGGACGGATACGGCCTCCATTAACAAAACAAGAGCGGGACAAAAGAAGACAACAACAACTTTGTTTGTATTGTGGGAAACCAGGACATTTCCTGAAAGACTGTCCAGTAAAACCCCCAAGAAGAACAGTCGGGGCAACAGAGAAGGATGAAGCTAAGGAATCGGAAAACTACCAAGCTCGACAAACGTAAAGGTCAGTTTGTCAAGTGAGAAGAAAGAGTTGCTGACCTCGCACTTTGCAATACCAGTGATCTTAATCAACCACCAACGTTCGTCAAGAATGCATGCCATTGAAACATATATCGACAGCGGAGCAGTTGGAAATTATATTGATAAAGAACTGGCAGCAGAGATGGGGCTTCCTTTGTGTTCTAAGCCAACTATGGACAAGTTAACCACAGTGGATGGGACAGAAATCGCTTCCGGACCAGTAACCCAGTGCACAGCCAGGGTAACCTTGCTGTGCCAGGACGGACATCGGGAGTCTATTTCGTTTGATCTCATCAGGGCACCTCAGTTCAGGCTAATACTAGGGATGCCATGGTTGGTTGCTCACAACCCTTTGATAGACTGGCGGGCACAAAAATTAACCTTCCCCGATGACTGCTCCCCTGCCTGCTATTATCAAGAGGAGAAACCCGAATTCTGTATCCCCATGACTCCCGGAGCGACAGTATCAACCCTGGGAGTAACTAGTACCTGGCCAAGTGAATACCATGATTTCCAGGATGTATTACGAAAGGACCAAGCCAATACATTGCCGCTGCACAGGCCCTATGATTGTCAGATCGACCTTGTTCCTGGTGCACAAATCCCTTGCGGCAGGATCTATGCTCTCACAGAACCAGAAAACCTTAATTTGAAATCCTATTTAGACCAGTACCTTGCAAACAGATTTATCCATCCTTCGAAGTCCCCCTCAGCCAGTCCTTTGTTCTTCGTACCGAAAAAGGAAGGGGACTTGAGAACCTGTATTGACTACTGCGCATTGAACCAGATCACTGTGAAGAACCGCTACCCCTTGCCACTTATCCCTGAGATGCTAGACCAAGTTAAAGATGCCCAGATTTATACTAAATTGGACCTTCGAGGAGCGTACCACCTGGTCCGAGTCAGAAACGGAGATGAATGGAAAACCACCTTCCGTACTAAGTATGGCTTGTTTGAATATTTCATGAATGACGTCTTGAGGGAGTTAATTGATGTGTGCGCCTTAGTGTACATAGACGACATCTTAGCATACTGAGCCTCGACACAAGATCATGCCAGGCACGTTCGTTCAGTCCTCACCAAGCTCCGTCAACATTGCTTGTTTGCAAAGCTTGAAAAATGCTTTTTTCACATTACCGAAGAAGAGTTTCTTGGTTTTATCCTTACTCCAGGAGGCATCAGAATGGACGTGCACAAGGTAGATGACATTCTGAAATGGCCTTCACCGACGTCTCTGAAAGGGGTACAAAGCATGCTGGGCTTTGCAAACTTCTACCGCCGGTTCATCCCAGACTTCTCTCAGGTTGTGCAGCCAATCACAGTACTATTACGAAAAAATAATAAAAAGTTTGCTTGGACCGAAGAAGCAGAAGAAGCCTTTCAGGAACTTAAACAAAGGTTTACCTCTGCTTCAATCATGCGACATCCTCGTCCAGACCTCCCTTATGGCGTTGAAACTGATGCGTCCAGTCTAGCAATGGGGGCTGTCCTTTCACAGAGAGACCCGGAAACGGTGCCAACTACATCCTGTGGCCTTCTGGTCAAAAAAGTTCTCACCTCCAGACATTAATTATGCCATCACGGACAAGGAACTCCTGGCTATCGAATCCGCCTTTAAAGCCTGGAGGCACTACCTTCTGGGGGCCAGACACACCATTACAGTCATCACAGACCACCGAAACCTGCAATACCTCAAAACAGCCAAAGCCCAATCCTCGCGCAAATTACGGTGGGCCCTTTTCTTCGCCGAATATGATTATGTAATCACGTTTCAACCAGGGGTCAGAAACGGAAAGGTGGATGCCTTATCTCGCATGGGCATAGATGATATTGGTATATACAACTCCAGACCCAGTACCTATCATACCTGAAGACAAACTCTTGGGTATCACGACAGCCTTAACACAAGCAGAACTACGAAAAAGAAATTCAACGGACAATGAATCCTGATGTTTTCCTCGCATGGCAAACTCAAGGAGAACAATATACCATCAAGGACCATCTACCCTTTTTTAGGGATCACCTATATGTACCCAAGAAGGAATTACAACAGCATATTATTTCAAATTATCACGATTCACTGATCGAAGGGCATCCTGGGATCGCCAAAACCATAGCTAAGGTGAAAGAGAACTTTTGGTGGCCTACCTGGCGTAAGGACATCATTCAGTATATTCAGTCCTGCGGTGTCTGCGCACAAAATAAATCACAGAAACAAAAACCATCTGGTCTCATACAACCATTGGACATTCCTCCAGTTCCATGGCACACTCTTTCCCTTGACTTCATTGCTGATCTACCTCCCAGCCAAAGGTTCATCACCATCCTTGTAGTTATGGACTTATTCTCGGAAATGGCATATTTTATTCCTCTCCAAGGCCTCCCAGACGCAGCCACTTAAGCAAAATGTATTCCTAGAGGGCTTTGTTAAGCTACATGGCTTCCCTTCGGTTCTGGTCTCTGATCGAGGCAGCCAGTTTGTTTCTAACTTCTGGAAGAAATGTTGTGCTATGGCACAGATCGACATTCGGCTATCTACCAGTCACCATCCCCAAACGGACTGCCAAACCGAGAGAACCAATCAGACGCTCGAGCAATATTTACGGTGCATGCTGCACCACGAACAAAGGAATTGGAAAGACTTACTATGGATAGCCGAATATGCATATTACAATTCCTTGCATTCAAGCACGGGACAAACGCCCTTCTATACCCTTTATGGCAGACATCCACGTACCTCTGAACTAGACCTTCCAGCCAGCTTGGAAATGCCAGCGGTAAAGACTCTACACACAACCATTACTCAGGCTTTCAAGAAGGCGAAGGAACATCTTATTCATGCCAAAGAAAAACAAAAGAGATTCGCCGACCAACACTGGAAAAAGGCCCCTGATTATCAAGTAGGAGACAAAGTTTGGTTAGCCGCTAAATTCGTACCCATCAAGGGAACCCGGACCTTTCATCCCAGATACTTAGGACCCTATACCATTAAGGCAATTATCAACCCAGTAGCTGTGAAACTGGATTTACAACCTAATCTACAAATCCACCCGGTATTTCATGTGTCCCTCTTGAAACCAATGCAACCGGGCACACGGATTGGGACACCACCTAAACCCATACTTGTTGATGGAGAACCAGAATTCTAAGTCAAAGATATCTTGGACTCTAAATACTCTAGGTCCAAGCTATATTATCTCGTCGATTGGAAAGGATTTGGACCACAAGATAGATCCTGGGAGCCCAGTGAGAACATCCACGCACCACGTCTAATCAGGAAATTCCTTCGGAACTTCCCAACTAAACCTGGGTCAGACAGAAGGGACACTGTGAGAGGGGCCTTAGGTGGGGGGGGTGCTGTCACGACCCTCGCCCAAAACCCCCTCTGGCAAACCCATTGGCCAGGTGGAGTCAGGACTCTGGCCTCTAGAGCCTGGCATCCTCTTCAAAAGCCCTCCTGGGGCCAGTCCTGGGGCCTATGGTACTACGCTCATACACCATGAAAAACAATGTGCTTGGGGACTGCTTTATTGTGTTGTCAGCCAACATGGAGGCATCCACATAGCTTGGTTCCTAGGAACCAAGCTATGCTGTCTAGTGTTTCGGGTCTGGTAGCCTAGGGACTACTCTACCTGGACTATTTTGTTGGTTCTATTTAAACCACACCCGAGCAAGACAACACACTTCGCGTTACTTTGCAGTTTGCAACGTGACGCTCACCGTGTCCAGCTATTCCCCGAACCTCGGAGAAGCAGAACCTGCAAGGAGACAAAAGGACATCATTAGCAGCAGCATCTTACCTGCAGTCTTCATCTTTAGCCACTCACAGCTCCTGAGAACAGCTTCCTTGAATCTGCACGCCTCCCGAACAGAACGACCTGAAAGAGTAAGATAGAGGCAACATTAAAAAAAGCAGTAGAGACATTGCAAATTACGAACTGCTTATAAGGCTTACCTGGCAGGTCGCCTCTCGGCTGGCACCACTCCGGACATTCCACTCACGCTGAAGAACACTGCGACCTACAAGCAAGGAAGGAAAACACAGGTTAGCAACGGCAAGACTTTGCAGCGCTGCGCATAGCACCTACTTACCGCATCATAGCGCTCTTAATGCGCCATTATTTACCAGCGGGGCTCAACCAAGCCAGTTCGCCGTGCTGAAGCTCTGCATACCTAAGGGAGAAAAAGAGACATTTTAGACAAAGAAAGGCATGCAGGATAGCAACAATACTAAAGAACAGCAATAAGACCTACTGAACAATATCAAACGGGTCGGTGTCAGTGAAGTAAATGGACCACACTCGCCCACGAAAGACAACGCGCCCCTGCAAAGAAGGCGGGACGGAGAGCACGCCTAACTCTACCACAAGGTGAGGAGAGGGCCCCAGAGGGGCTGAAATTATACGGGGGTGGAGGGAGTATACTTGCCACGGTCGGTCAGTCTTGAACACAGTCCTCCTGTATTTTCAGGCAGAACCTTACCCACAGACCACATCTGGGCAAAACTGAGAAATATACCAGCGAGTAACCCGGCTGGGTGGCGTCCCTGTGGATACCAGGTGAGCATAACAGTTATTGGGAAAACAAAGTCTGGAGAGTGGGTCAGAAGGGCCTACCACTCCAGCAAATGTGGATAATGATGTTTCTGATTCTGAGAGTGTTGGATTAGAAGAAGTAGATGAGTCTATGTCAGTAGGCCCTGCAACTCCTCTCCCTACCCAGAAACCACAAACTCTGTCCACAAGGACCCCAACAGGTCCTACACTCACTCCTGAATTTATTGCACTTGAGAAAATGAATTGGAAGTGAAACGCATTGAGGCTCAAACTGCCATGAAACATCAAGAGTTAAGGCTCAGAGAAATGGAGTTGAATCATGAACATGAGATGAAGAAATTGTCTCTAGAAAATGCTTTTCTCTCCCAGGATCTTCTAGATCTTCCAGTCCTAAGAGACCCCGTATGCCAAAAGAAATGATTTGTATGTATGAGACTAAACTTGATGTTTTGGATTGGTAAGCAATGTTTGAATATAATCATGGGATCCAGGGTATCTCAGGGAATCAGTTGATTGCTTGGCTTTTCTCTAGGCTTCCCCCTGTTGCAAGTGATGCTGCAATGGATTTGGGGGAGGAGGGTAAGCAGGATTATGAGTGTGTGAAGCTAGCTTTAGTAGCTAGATTTGGAAAGACACCTTCCCAGTACCTTAAGAGGTTTAGAACCCTCAAAAAGCATGATGGTACCCCTTGGGCTACCTGGGTGTGTGAAAGTTTGAAGAATTTAAATGGTTGGGTTAAGGGTTACAAAGTGAACACTTATGAAAATTTGAGGAATCTTGTTATGTTGGAGTCAATTTATGATGCCTGCTCGCCTGAGCTTAGACAGCACTTGGCTGATTCAAAGGAGATAGATCCTAAGAAGTTAGCTAAAGCTGCTGACTTTTGGGTTGCCAACAGGGCTACTCACAAGGATTCTGGGACAACTCAGAAGAAGGATGAGGGAAAGCAGGCAAAGAAAGATAACAAGGAGTATTCTAATAACTACCATCCAAAAGAGGGCCGAAACATAACCAGGGTAAGCCACAAGGGAAACTAAATCAGGCTAGTGTACCATCTGGTGATAAACCAGGTGGAGGTCAGAGTAAGCCTCCATTCAATAGAACATTTGGTAAATGTTTTGTTTGTGAAGCTACTGACCATGTGAAAGGGGATCCCAGATGTAAGGGTAAACCTTCAGGGATCCACACTGTCTCCTTAGCCTTCTCCCAGGTGGAAGAAGTACCCATGGCCAGTGGAAACTTTCAGTTACTGGCTGATGAACCCATGAGAGTCTCAGCTAGTGTTTCTCTAGTGTCCTTGGGTCTTTGGGAACAACAGAATTTAGATGTCGATAACTCAATCCCAGATAATACTAAAGAATATGATAAAGATAGTGTTCTTGTGAATGGCCAGGAGACCCCTGCCATCAGAGACACTGGATCCAGCATAACTGTGGTTGATGAATGTTTTTTCAAGGTAGAGGATGTTGCTAAGGCACCCAAATACCTAACCAAGTTAGCTGGAGGCCCTGTGCAAATGGTTCCCCAGTTACCAGCTCTCATCCAGTGCAATGACATGACTGTCAGTGTCATGGGTACCAGGCAGGTAGTTGGGGTAAAATGGGTGGAGGCCTGGCAGGCCTGGCATAGGCACACAAAAAGCCCATAGCAGATACTTTCTTTTCATTCCTTCCTGGTGTTTATAGTAACTTCCTGGTTACCACTTCCTGTTGCCAAACAGGAAGTGCATGATACATCATGAGCTCTCTAGTGTTTAGGTGTGGCTGGCTATATAAGCCACACCCAAGATTCTTTCAGTATTTCATGTTGCTTACTGTGAGCTGCATCAGCAACACACTCGCTGTGCTTTGGATCAACCTTCTCTGCTTACCTGCTCCGGATCATCCTGCTTCTGTTTACCTGCTCCGGATCATCTTGCTTCTGCGTACCTGCCATGGATCATCATGCTTCTGTTCACCTGCTCCGGATCATCTTGCTTCTGCTTACCTGCTCCGGATCTACCCTTGTGCTTTTTCCACGCTGCAGCCTTCTCCGGTAAAGAGGGGAATCCTACACCGGCATCTGTAAGCACAAAGAAGAACTTGTTAGCGCGCACACTTCCATAACGCAGCGCATACTGACCGATTCTTCTCACTACGCTGGAATCCAGGTCAGTAGTCTGAGCGGTCAAAGCCCTGCAAAAGAAAGAAGAGACATTATTCATTGCGCTCGCTCCAATAATGCGGAGGCATTATTCACCATGCAGTCTCCAATAACGCGGTGCGTTCTTATCACAGTTTCTACTTGCCAGACCACCAAGTCTCCAGAAGCATTGAACCCAGTCGCGAGGCGCTAGCACTCCATAAACCATTCCTGCAAGGGAAAGGAGAGACATTACCTGGTGCGCACAAACCTATGACGCTGCGCATACCTACCAGCGGCTGACTTCTACACGCAGCGCTACTCACCCAAAACATACCTTGGCAAATAAGGACAATTCTGGACACTCAACATCCACCGCGCAACGTTCACTTTGTGGAAAGGACTATTTAGCTAGTGAAGAAACTGGCACATTGACTTTCTCTGACACTCTGCCTCGCTGCCTTGCTGTGAAGGCACATAACAGCGTGTGGCATCAGAACTCAGCCAACAGATACTGGCTCCATCCCTACGAGTGAATCGCGCCCCTGCGAGTGCAGGATGGAGTGCACACCCTACTAAAAATCAAGGTAAGCCCCTTAAGGGACATCACAGCACAAAGAGAGAGAAAGGAAGGGCCCAGGGGAATCAGGTGAATTCTGTTCTGAATGTACATCTTGTATTTGACAGGTGTTCCTCTGGGCGAAACAGGGGAAGTGAGAACTCAGGGTCAAAGGAGGCTCATCCATCGCTCCTGCAGAGACACACACAGGTGAATGTGACAGTCAGAATACCTGTTAGTGTGCAGAGTGTACCTGGGAGAGTTCTGCTGGGTAATGACCTGAAAACTCTTGGAGTTGTGTCTAGTACCCCCAGACCTCCCAGTAAAAGGAGGCAGGAGCTCGCAAGGCCTGCAAGGGAGAGAACCTTGAGAGGCTCTCCTGGGGACTTGATAGAATAAACTATCACCCCAAGTCCACAGGACTTACTTACTGCTATTGCAAGACAAAAAGAGACAAAGGGGAAACCTAAGTCTGCCAGCAAGAAAAGAGCAAGCACCCCTGTGCCCACAAAGACATCACTGAGACTGTCCCAAGTATCACCTGTGACTCCTCCGCCAGCTGAGGCTGAGTGTGAGGTCCAACCCTGTGTGGTTCAACCAGATACTGAGGAATCAGATCTGGAAGAAGATCTTACTCTGGTTGGAGATCTTGACCCTGTTGAACATCCTGAGCTACAGTCTTTACTGGCAGAACTTCGACCCAACAGGACAGACTTCAGCAGAAGCAAAGAGAATGTACTACTCTTGAAGGTCTTTGCCCACAGGCAGCTTCTCCGCCCGATGGGAAAGAGCCTGGAAAGTATAGGTTGCACTGGGAAGATGGCCTCTTTTACAGTGAACCGACTGAGTCAACCCCTGGAGACTGCAAAAGACTTGTAGTACCTCTAGTGAACTGACTCCAGTTCCTACAGTTAGCACATGATATACCTTTGGCTGTACACTTAAGTTTTAAGAAGACCAAGGAAAGGCACTCACTTTACTTCTACTGGCCTAATATGGGGTCAGAAGTAGACAAATTCTGTATGAGCTGTCACACTTGCCAAACTTCAGGCAAGAGTGGAGCCAAGAATGTGGCACCCTTGGTGCCTCTCCAAGTGGCGGAAGTTCCTTTTGAGAGGATAGGGATTGACATTGTTGGTCCTCTTGATCCTCCCACATCTTCAGGTAACAGGATTATCCTGGTTGTAGTAGATCATGCTACTAGGTTTCCTGAAGCAATACCTATGAGAACTGTAACGGCTCAGGCTGTGGCTAAGGCCCTACTTGGTATTTTTACCAGAGTAGGTTTTCCTACGGAAGTGATATCTGACAGGGGATCCAATTTTATGTCCCATTACATGCAAGCCATGTGGAAAAACTGTGGAGTCACTTACAAGTTCTCCACTGCCTACCATCCACAAACAAATGGATTGGTGGAGAGGTTTAATAGAACTATGACGAGCATGATAGGTGCTTTAGAAGAACCCCTTAAAAGAAAGTGGGACCTTCTACTGCCATGCCTTCTCTTTGCATATAGAGATGTCCCATGGGAGGGAGTAGGTTACAGTACCTTTGAACTTCTCTATGGCCATCCAGTCAGAGGTCCATTGGCCCTGATTAAGGAGGGGTTGGAGAGTGCTCCTTCCCCGAAGCCAGTCAGAGTGACTGACTATGTATTAGGTTTCCAGAGGAGAAAGTCACACATGATGGCAGAGGCAAGTGATAACTTGAGGGCTGGTCAAGCTCTGGTCAAACATTGGCATGACCAGAAGGCTAACATGGTTGAGTTTACTCAAGACCAGCTTGTTCTTGTTATGGTACCCACAAGGCAGAGGGCCTTGCAGGACAAGTGGATAGGACCCTTCAAAGTTGTGAGTAAACTTGGAGAGGTGAACTATCTGGTGGATTTAGGCAACCCTAAGGAGGCTCCCAGAGTCTTTCACACCAACCGTTTAAAGGCTTATATCTCTAGACCTGAAATAGGAGCTTTGCCTCTAGCTTCAGCTCAGGAGGAGGAGGAGAGCGAACCTCTGCCTGACCTCCTCAGAGGCTTACCTTTAGATGAGAAAGTGGAAGGAGTTAATCTCTCTTCCAGTCTAACAGCTGACCAGCAGGATGAGTGCAAGTTACTGTTGAATCAGTTTGCCTCCCTGTTC
This sequence comes from Ambystoma mexicanum, assembly GCF_040938575.1. Lineage (NCBI taxonomy): Eukaryota > Metazoa > Chordata > Amphibia > Caudata > Ambystomatidae > Ambystoma > Ambystoma mexicanum. Next base: position 226,531,614 of record NC_090921.1, on the reverse strand, counting down.
TCACTTTCACCAGGCTTGACCCCTTGGGGCCAGTATGATATTCTCACTGGTGACTGCCTGTGAAAAGCAGGGGGTACAGAATGTCAGACAATGTAAGAACCCATATAAGGATTGAGGTCAACAAGATGCTTGATCTCCGGTTTATAGAGCCCTCTACTAGTCCATGGTCTAGCCAAGTTGTGCTTGTACCAAAGGCAGGATCCAAAGAGTTGAGATTCTGCGTGGACTATAGAGCTCTAAATGCAGTCACAAAGACTGATGCCCATCCTTTACCTAGGACAGATGAGCTGGTTGATAAACTTGGTGCAGCCAAGTACCTCAGCACATTTGACCTAACCTCAGGCTATTGGCAAATAGCTCTGACAGACCATGCCAAGGTGAAAACTGCATTCTCCACCCCAGCAGGCCTCTACCAGTTTAGGGTAATGCCTTTTGAACTAGAGAATGCACCTGCTACATTTCAGAGGATGGTCAATCAAGTTCTGAATGGGATGGAGGACTTCTGCATGGCATACTTGGATGACATTGCAGTTTTCAGCCCTACGTGGAAAGAACATATTGATCACCTAGGGTATGTTTTTCAGGCTCTTGAGCAGGCCCATCTGACCATAAAGGTAAGTAAATGTCAAATTGGTCAGAGTCAAGTGGTCTTCCTTGGAGGAAGTGAAATAAGGCCATTGCCTAGCAACGTACCGGCTGTACAAACCTGGGCCACCCCTACTACTCAAACCCAAGTGAGAGCCTGCCTAGGTCTCACTGGGTTCTACTGGAACTTCATAGATAACTATGGGACCATAGCTTCCCCCCTGAATGTTATCTCTTCTCCCAAATTTCTTAAAAAAGTCAGATGGAATGAGGAGTGCACTCAAGCCTTTGAAGGCCTGAAGAAAGCCCTTTGTCAAGCTCCAGTCCTAAGAGCTCCTGACTACCACCAACCCTTCATTGTGCAAACTGATGCTTCAAATACAGGTATAGATGCAGTCCTTAGTCAGCTGGATGAGAAAGATAGGGAACATCCCATTTGTTTCATCAGCAGGAAGTTAAAGGATCCTGAGACAAGGTGGACAACAATAGAACGTGAATGTTTTGCTATTGTGTGGTCCCTGAAGAAGTTTAGACCATACTTGTATGGCTCTACTTTAATTATTCAGACTGACCACCAACCCTTGAGATGGCCTATGCAAATGAAAGGGGAAAACCCTAAACTACTAAGATGGTCAATCTGCCTACAAGGGTTTGATTTTACCATTGAGCACAGAGCAGGAAGTCACCACCAAAATGCTGATGGTCTCACTAGGATGTTTATAACTGACTAGAGGTAAGAGATCCATCAAGGAGTGGATTAAATCCTCCTGTCCCTTAGTCGGGGGGGGCGAGTGTTAGGGAGAATTCTCATTCATGGCCAATTTCCCTTACCTAGTGAGACCCTCAGCAGCTTTGCTGGATTTCTGGGGTTTATTTTTTCCACCTGGTAAGAGTGTGCGCCTTTTTCCCACTCTTACAGAGTATTTTTTGTCTGTGATGTACTCTTGTGCTCATGGGCCATGGAGTGTCACCAACTCCCTAGGCATCATCTTTTTACTTATGTGTCACACAGCACCTTCAGTGCAGTGACACGGGGTTGTCTTTGAGACTTCCCCCTGACTCCATTTTTCGGGGCTGACTACTGTCCCCAGAAACAGGTAAAGTTGCCATTAACTTTATATAGTCACTTTACCTTACAGACCCAGTACACTCCATCTTACATGGAGTACTGAAAAGGGTTAATTCCTATCCCTTTTTGTCTGTGTCTCTTGGAGCCTTGTTTCGCTCCCTTAACTTTAAGACTTGGCTGTTGGCAGTGGTATCTACCCTAACTTTCCTACCGCGATTATATTATATAAACGTGGTATTGCTCCAGGCTATTATAGTAGCCTCGAACATAAACCCGCTTGACCAAATACATTTTATTTTGGTTCCGGCTGGGTTTATTCGCCATTTCTTTTTGTTAACGTCCTTCTCGTGTTTTTCTCTGCATGCCAAACCAGGTTTGGTTTCTTTGTTCGCTGTCCTTTGGCGGGCTTCTGTACAGAAGCCCTCCTTTGGCGTCTGGGTGTCTAGGTGGGCTAAATGTGAGGGAGGGGTTTAGTAACCCCCTTCACAGGGTCTCCTTGGAGACCCAAGTCACGCTCTGTGTTGATTGGATGAGGTGGTTGTCCGGGCCGGACAACCCCCCTGCTGTGTGATCGACAGCCAGGCTGTGTGAATGGGGGATTTTGGCATAAAAGGCAGGACTCTTGAGCTGGAAGTCAGTCGCCATGGGAACTATAAGAACTGAAGAGAAGCGTAGAAGAAGACAGCTGCTGCAACTCCTGGATCACGGTGAAGCCATGCTGCAGTCCTGAGCTATCTACCCTTCAACGACAGAGAATATCCAGTCCGGAGTCTTCTTCCTTTGAGCCTGGTTGGATCAACCAGCTCACCTTCAACAGCCAGAGAATCCTCTTCTGGGTCGGAATCACTGCACAGAGCTGTAGTGGTATGGATAGCCCTCAGAAGAGCCCTCTCCTGTTTTTAAGGAGCGCACCTTTTATTCATCGTTGCTTTGCCGCTGCTGGCTTCATCCCTGGGTAGTGCGGATCGCTCCAGACGTCCTCTTTCTTTTCCCCAGGACTGAAGCTTCAGGAACCTTGATCTGCAGGAACTACCAAGAACAACTGCCGTAGTACCAGCTTTCTTCATCCGAATACGGTACTATGTCCATTTGGTCGTTCTCTCCATCCCACCTTGAGGAATCGGGGTGAACCCTTTTCCTTTCCGAAGGCTTGTCCTTTCTTTCTTCCCTCTTATAACTTTTGCTACCCTTTGACAATATCCAGTACTCCTGGCAACTTTAATCGTGAGCTATTTTAACTGTGTGATCCTCGACAACAGAGCCCCTGCTCCATTTGACCCTGGCGCAGGCCTATTGACTTTTATCTGCCTCTTAGAAAACGTCAGCGGATTCTATTGCCTTGACAAAAGTATTGCCTATGATTTTTATCCAATATTCCCTTGTTTTAATTCTATGAAGTGTGTTTGACTTCGAGTGTATTTCTTCCCGGGGGTACGCTTTATTTTCTTAAGACCGAACTGTCATTGCTGTCAAAAAGTGATCGCGTATTAACCCACGATAACGTCTTTGTTTCGAAACACCAGTCTGTCAAGTTCTAATGTTCTTACCTTGAATTGACGTGAACAAGAGGAATTGATTATGTGTAGTATATTTTGGAGTGTGGTTTTATTTAATAGAAGTGAAGTGTTTTGTGAACAGATGGTTTAAAAATAAATGTACTTATATTTTTTAACCAGAAACCTTGAGTCAGTGTTTGTTTGAGTCACAGTTATTGTAGTCCTTTGTGTAATCTCTACTACTGCTCATTTGCTCTTGAGATGCCTGATCAGCCATCGCTACCACTTGACTGTGGAGTACAGGCTTGTACCAAAGGTGAAATTGTACTATCACTTGCAGTCTTAATTGTATGGGCACTGCATATGATTCTGCATAACACATGGAGCAACACAGGTTAGAACCCCTGGTCCGCGCTTAGAAATCAGTGGGTATTAAGTGTGTTATAAATTTACCAATCATATTTTACTTCACTTTTCTTCCCAAATGAAAATGCAACCAAATCCTTAAACGTTTTCCACACAGAACTTCCTAAAGACGATTTCACCCTTATAGGGTTGCAGCCAGGGTCACAGAAAATTGAAACCGGTCAGTAGCACTACAAAATACACGACTGGATTCAACAGCTGCTTTAAATGCACATACCACAATACTCTGATGAACACAACCGCCATGAAATACAATAATGAAAAGTTGAGTTCTTGCCTTTGCAGATATATAGGTGCCATAAACGTTTCCGGCCCAGATAATTAATAACAGCTTAAGGGCATGGCAGGCATTCATGTGAAAACATGCTAATTTCTCACAGATTCACAGAAGAGGTTGAAGAGAGGGCTCCAGGAATGCCCCTCCTCTCCCCATGAACATGACAGGCCGAAGAGCCAGGAACACTCAAAGTCACTCATCCTTTTTCGGAAAAACCTCAAGTGCACCACTGGCTGCACGAATGCAGAAAGGTATCCCCTCAGACAGCCATTCCAACCATATCCAGTGAAGAACCTTCCATATCCAGAGAACCAGTGGAGATCGTGGACCCAAACTAGATAATGGACTGCATCGATTAAGCACCAAGAAGCCACTGTGCTGACGTCACTAGTGACACCAAGCCATAGCAGTGTTAGTCATGAAGCACACTCACAGCCCTGCACTGCATTACACAAACACACATTTGCATACTCAAAGAACATGCTTACACAGTTCTGTATTTAGAGGACGGATACATATACATAGTGTCAAAGCTTTTATTATTTTTCTCATTAGCCAAATGCAGGAACGCTGAAACACAAGGCAACAAGATATCCTGAGCAAGCTTGCAGATGCTTATGCTTAACTCTATGGAACTACTGTAGTATGTATGGAGCCTGGTAGGACCACGTAAGACTAACCTATAGGTAACATAATACAGGAAGAGCATGTAGAAATCACATTATAAGTCCATGGAAAATTACAGAAGGCCTCAAGCCACAGAACACGAAACAAGGGGAGCAGACCCAGGCTGTACAAAGCGCAAACGAGCTCGCAGCCAAGGTCAGAGATAAGCAGTCACATTCCAAGCTCCAGATGAAAAGGGACCACCTGCAGAGAATGTAATAAATCCTCATCAATGCAGCCCCAGAGAGCTCAATTTTGTAGTCTATAACCATGTGATGCAGCTAAACTAGACAATGTGCATTCACTCATGGTGGGAAGACAGGTCATTCTCAGCGATCCAGACGAGAAGTGAAACAAGTGCTGCAAGGTGAAAACGCACTCTCCCAGGCAAAAGGTGGTCTACTACCAGATACAATTCAGACACATAGGGCCTCATTATGAATGTGGCAGTAAGGCAACAACGGTGCCGATAGTGCTACCGACACCGTCATTACCATACCGCCACATTATGAGTTCTGCTTGCGGGTCCGCTCTGCACGCTTGGTCAGATCAGGCGTGCAGAGCAGCACTCGCGAGCAGAATTTGTGATTGTACTGGTGCAACCATGCTCCCCACACCCATTCTGCCCTATGTGGCAGAATGCGGATGGGAGCCCGGCCATACCAGCACCAGTAAATAGGCAATTACCGGCCCATTCAAGTCGTAATGGTAGGTAGGGAGCTTATTAAGGGCACAGCTACTGCCAAACTCGTAATGAGGCCCATAGTCATTTCATATCACCTTGAAGAGATACACAGAGGGCTGAGAACCAAGCTGGGTCCCAGGCCTGGGGAGATCAGCTCCAGCCAATCAAGAGACCGAAATCCAGGGGTGGGTGGCAGAGGGCAAAGGCCAATGGTAAGTCCACAACCCTGCAACAATATTATAGATCATTTTTGGGGGCAGGTCAGCCACCCGACATGCAAGGACCAGTAGAATAACCTCTGTAGGGGATAGCTATATGTGTTAATACTCTCACCACCCGATCTGTAGTAGTGATAGGTTTTTGGGGAAGGGCCTAGGTGATGACGCCATATAGCATCAAAACGGGAAAACGCACCATGGAAAATCAAGATGTACTGGATAATCGTGATTGTCTTGTATGATACCTGTTGGATTTTTGTAATAAACCACAACTCTAACTTGCCTTTGGATGAGTCCTCTATTCATTCTGGTGAAAGGGTTGTTGGACTCTTGGGAGTCGGACAAATGCCCGGATGACCTCTGGCATACCTGGTATTTATCCCAACAAGGTTGCAATCACTTCAACTGGCTGCTGTATTCAAGAGTGTTCTGCGCTGCTGCATTCCAAAAGGTATCTCAGGCAAGCAAATGCAGTCCCCCCCCATGCCCTCCGAACACACAGACTTACTCATCAATGCTGTGTCAACCGGCTGTGTGAACCTGTCTCCTGTGAAAGCTTGCTTGCCAACATGGAGACGCAACATCTTCAGAGAGACAGCTTGTGCAGAGGAGATGTGATTAGACCTGCGCACTGAGAGGGCATACGTCAGAAAAGAGCTGGCGCTGCTGCAGAGACCACATGATCCTCGCGCAGTGTTCAAAGTCCTTACGTCTTCCGTCCCGACTTCTTCCGTCCTCTACTTTTATTTAAAAAAGAAACCATTCCGGAGCGGTTTCTTTTTAAAATAAGAGTGGAGGAACGGTAACATTTTTAAAGGAAAACTACCGCTTGCACATACTTCGACCACTGGAGGTTAAGGAGAAGGGGGATAAGTAGGTCTAAAGAGTCAGGGAGAAATGAGGAGTGAGAAGAGTGCAGGAGAAAGGAAAAGAAGAGAGGAAAGTGAGTGAGGATTGGGCCGTGGAGGGGCAGCAATGTAAAGGCAACTGGTGTGCCGTGGGTAAACGAGGGAGGCAAAAATTAAGTGAAGGAAGGCAGGTGATTATGCGAATAGCAGCAACATGGGGAAGAGAGGGATATCTTTATAACAAAGAGCCTTTGGCAGAAATGGAGAAAGAAAAGGCAAGAGGAGGATTAAGGGAATGAGACAAGAACAGAGGATGACATAGTGTTAAAAAAAAGAGCAGGAAGGAGTGGGATAGGAGAGAGGAAATTGCTAGTAAGGGAAAAGGAGGGCATAAAGACCTTTGTATGGGAGAAAATGGAAGCAGGTGTTACATGTTCTCATTATTTTCGAGGAAGTATGAGGGAGACCCTCCAGATAATCACCCCCCAAAAACCAACCAGTAAAGTGTGGAGTGTCAGACATTAAACCCCATGCAACATTGCATCCAAGTGACAGCTCACTTACTGAAACCAAGATGAGACTGCAAAGTCCGACAAACGTCCAGCACAAGACCCTCCGGCTCAGGGGGCAACCCATCTCTCCCTCCCAGGCCTCCTGCGACGCACCTGCCTTCCCGGGAACTGACAGGCAACACAGAGGGATAAGTGCGCAGCTACTGGCTGGGCCCCGCCCAGCAGGTAGATCAGGTTCCCTATGGGTGTTTTATTCCCAGCTGGGTTTGCTTGGATACGTTTAGCAACTGCTCAGAGAAGCAATAGGAAGACATATGCACAACCCGCCCACTCGCCAGCAGAGAGGTGTGTGCCCCTGTGTGCGAGGAAACTCATAACCTGCGGGTGCCACCGTGCCAGAGCACCTCTTTCCTTTAACAGCACACCTTTCATGCCCTTTTGGGGTAGTACAGTCACTCCTCCTACACTGCATACACTCTCTGCATCCTTTAAACCTGTTATACCATTGTTAACGGATTTAACTGACTTGCAAACCTACTAAATACAAAATGTTCTTTATCCTATGCCTGTTTCAAATGTAAATTAACATGCTTAATAAAAATTATTAAACAAAGGAGAAGCAGAGAAGGGCACTGATTGTACCTCATATAACACCCGTCCCTTTATTGTGGAGGAGCAATTGTTTTGTGTATACATAAATGGCAATATTTGTAGTATTGTTCATTTTCTAATTCAATTGGTGCACACAAATTCCTAGGCACTTTTTCTGTGGTGGTGCCAATCTTAAATACATGTGCACTCGTGTATTTCTTTTGTTCATGTCATTATTATCGACAGGTCTCAAGTCCTAAACAAGCATCGGCCATGCCAACAGTTTGGGCTTTTGTGCAGGCATTGGAAAGTATAGCACGGTGGCAAGGCGCTTGTCTTGGAAGCAAGATGACGTGGAACAACGCAGGTTCGAATCCGGTGGTCCCCTCCTCGTTATTAAGCACACTATAGATAAACAGTTATGCATTATATAAAGGCAATTGGGGGAATCCTGCACCTTAGCAAGGTCGAATCCCAGCAGCAAGTCTCTGCCCTTCATCTTTGGGAGGTTGATAAGCTGACTACCATTACATTGGCTACTAATTATCAACATCTGTAGTTGCCATGTTGGAATCCAACATGGAGCGCTGTAGTATACTGATGGTACATTTGTGCAGCCACACCTTTTTGATGGTTGTAATCAATCCCATACTCGAAGCGACCCTTTCCCAGGACTGGGCAGAGTATGGGATGCAGGAACCAGCAACATATGGTCCTGGAGCCGTGAAACATTAATTATGTTTTGTTTGCAGAACTTCTATTTACTTTTCAGCCATATTAAAGGCAGCTCTCTTTAACTCGTGAAGCAGACATGGGGCCTCATTACGAGGTTGGCGGTAAGGCAAAAACGATGCCGGTATGGTAATACCAGCATTGTTTTACCGCTCTGTTGTATTCCGACCCGCAAACCCGGTATTAGCAGCACCCTAAATAACGGTGCCGCTAATAGCGGCATAGGTGCGTACACGCGCCCCTTCAGGGAGCAAATTTCGGCATGCCGGTAATAGGGGGAAATTCCAACCCATGCAGACATGTAAATACTGGCATCGCGAAGCCGGTAATCACGGGCTGCGCGATGCCGGCCATACAGGCATCGCGGACCACCCGCAAACAGCAATCAGGATACAAGGCAACTGCCAAAGGTGCACACAATTCCCACAGGTGTAGTCAGTGGAGGCAGGGCCAGTGTAAAATGACCACACACACACACCACACCCCTTCCAACACCAAAATGCTACCACTAGCTGTTGCAATCATGGCACTGGAGGACATGCCCATACTGGTACAACTACAGCAACAACAGCAACAGCAACAACAGCAACAACAACAACTACAGCAGCAACAAGAGGCAGCACAGAGGAGGCGCAGGAGGAGAAGGAGGGTGGGACAGGCCCAGCAATTACCACCAGCGCAGCCACCAGTGCCTCATAGGCAGCCACCAATCCCTCGCCCCCGACCCAGCCCATTTAACCTAACCCCTGAGCAGATCCACACCCTGTACCGGTTGGACCGTGACACCATCACCACCATAGTGGACATGATACAGAACGACATTGCCAGCCTCATAGAAATACGCACTGCCATCCCCCTGCTACTAGAGGTGGTGTCTGTGCTACACTTCCTGGCCACAGGCACCTACCAACACACAGTGGGGCAGCTGCATGGCATTTCACAACCACTATTTTCACGCATGCTGAACCAAGTGCTGTATGCCCTCCTTAAGCACGCAAGCGCCCACATATCCCCACCACGGACTGCCCAGGAGATAGCCGAAACCAAAGTAGGCTTCCATGCACTGACAGGCATGCCCAATTGTGTTGGTGCCCTCGACTGCACCCATGTGGAATTGGTAGTCCCCCATGCCATAGAGGCGGTGTACCGCAATCGCAAGCTATACCACTCCATCAATGTGCAAATGGTATTTGACTCCAGCAAGATCATCACCCATTGCTGCGTCCGATTTCCACACATGATGCCATGGTACTGCGCAACTCCACACTACCCCGTCACATGGAGCGACATGCTGGACCACGTGCCTGGCTGCTTGGTGTGTTGCACAACTGTCCCATGGCTGTGCTGTGGGGTACTGATGTGTGCAGATGCAGAAGGGGGGGGGAATAGTGCACCTGGGTGGGAAAGGGGGGGCGAATAGTGCTCCTGGTTGCGAAGGGGGGGGGATAGTGCACCTGGGTGGGAAAGGGGGGGGGATAGTGCACCTGGGTGGCAATAGCCAGTGAGTGGAGAATGCATGCACAGCTAAACACTCCTCACCTGAACCAGCCAAACGGAACATGACACATCACTGGGCCACACATCACAGATAATGCATATGGATGACAACAAGTAAGAGTCACAACCAGGCCACCATGGTGATGGCAAGCAATGCATGACTGAACAGGATGGCAACTGTGGCAATGTGACTAGTGTGACCATGCAGTGTGAAGAATATACAGCATGAATTGGAGGCGAAACATTGTCGCACTACCACAGCACATCTGCCTCAGCATGCATGATTACACCCTGCATCATCTATTTAACCCCATCCAGTGTACCTCACCTCATTACAGTATACATTGCATCTAGGTGACTATTTTGTATACATACAGGGACATGTGCATGCCCACACCAAATAGCTGCCGCCATGACTGTGCTCCCTGAAGGTGGCAGTTCAGAGTGACACACACCTATTTGTATCTGCTTGCAGGTGATGGAGGATATCCCTTGAGGCCGTGGCTACTTACCCCTGTGCGGAACCCGCAGAACAGCCATGAAGAGGAGTACAATCGTGGGCACACTCATACCCGTGTTGTGATTGAGCAGACCTTTGGCCTGTTGAAGGCACGTTTCCGCTGCCTAAGCAGGTCTGGTGGGGCACTCCTATATAGGCCTGAGAAGGTGGCAAAGATCACCATGGCCTGTGTCATGCTGCACAACATGTGCGTCCGGAGGAATGTACCACTGCCACCTGACATTGACATGCATGGGCCGGGTGAGGATGAAGGGGATGGAGACGGAGGCGAAGGAGCCCCCCTGCCAGTACGTGATGCACGGGATGGCCATGCTGTACGCCAAGCACTAATCCACTAATCCTTCTGAAACACAGGGACCATTAAAGTAATTTGCCAGTGACACACTGGCTGCATGTGGACATGCACACTTGTTCAGTTAGAAGTTTGCCACTGTACACCATCACACATTAAATGTACATGCACAAAATGAAGTATTTCCAGCCATTGATTTTCTTGCAAACAACTGGTGTATTTTTCAGACACGTAATAATGTAAACATTCCCCTCACAACCCCAGTGAACTCCCTAACCCACCCTAGAAACCCCAAAAATACCCCAGTGAATTCCCTCACCCACCCTACAAACCCCAAAAATACCCCAGTGAACTCCCTCACCCACCCTACAAACTCCAAATGTCCCCAAATGTACATCAAACACTGGTCCCTTGACCAACATCCATTTGTCCAATGGCATTGTCTGCCCACTCTACTTCTTCGCTATTTTGGGATCCGGGGGTGCCATGTCCAAGCGCCGTGCACTCCTCCGCGTCATCCGCACGGGGCTTGATTGGGCTGAGGTCGAAGGGGTTGTGGCAGTGGAGGTGTCAGTGGCCGGTCGCATGCCTGCCCTAAGGTGTGGGTGCTGCATTTGAGGCAGGTTTGACATCAGGGCTTACGTAAGTGCCCCCAGACACTCCCTCATGGCAGTTGTGGATGCCTCAATGGCAGCAGTGTTTGCAGCGATGGCTGTAGCGATGGCCCTCATGGAGTCATTACCATTGGCAGTTTGTTGCCGCATTAGTTCAAGCATCGACTCCTGTCGTGCCTCAACCCTACAGGCGAGACTCAAAGGAGTGGTTGGCAGCAGGTGTGCTGGTGGCCGGCGGCAGCAGGTGTGCTGGTGGCCGGGGTGGTGGCAGCCAGGGTGGTGGTAGCCAGCGTGGGTGCAGCCAGGGTGGTGGCAGCCAGCGTGGGTGCAGCCAGGGTGGTGGCAGCCAGGGTGGTGGTAGCCAGTGTGGTGGCAGACAGGGTGGTGGTAGCCAGCGTGGTGGTAGCCAGCGTGGTGGTAGCCTGTGTGGTGGTAGCCAGGGTGGTGGTAGCCAGGGTGGTGGTAGGCAGGGTGGTGGATGGCACTTGTGTGGGGCCCACGTCCAGGGAACGGTCCTCCTCAAAGAGGCCTATGTCAGACTCTCCGAGGTCCGAGTCGTGGAGGCATGGATCGTCGCTGCTCTCGGCCTCTGTAGGAGGAGGGAGGCTGGTAATGGGGCTTGGAGTGGGTGTGGTGGACATGACTGTGTCACCCTCGTTCTCCACATCAGCATCCGCAACATCTGCGGTGGTTGGCGGAGCGGGAACGGAAACGCCTCCCACTGTTGTGGGTGGCTGCTGCTGGACTCTGGCTGCAGGTGTTTCCTGCTGGGTTTCTGCCCGGTTTGGCGCACTGCCTGTTGGTCGGGGCAGTTTCTGGGGCTGGGGGGTGGCGGTGGCGGTGGCCCTGGTCCCTTGTCGTGAAGTAGATGCACTTGCACCCCTGTCCTGCCTGCCATCTTCCTCATCAGTGCCTGGGGGATAGAAGAGATGCAGGTCATCAGTGATGGTGTCACATGGCAGCGATAATCTATTGTGCTGTGAGATGTTCATACATTCATGCATCCAATTATTACAGGGGTGTGGCATTTGGTGTTCTGAGGGAGCTTGTGGGCAATCAATGCATGGCTGGTGGGATGGCATTGGTATGGTGTTTGTGTGGTGAATTACATGGGCACGGTCGAGTCATGTTGCACATGTGTTGGGATTGGGATAGGCACTCAGCATGCATTTGTGTGTGGCAGGGTGTGGCACACATTCTTGACTGGATATGTTGATGTGGGCCTGGGACATGCATTGCCTTGCCTAGTCTCACTTCCATGTCACTTGTGCTTGTGGGATGTTTTTATCCATGCATCCAAGCCCTACCTCAAAACTGTGCAGTACTGACATGGAAAACATCATGATGGCCAGAGCTTCCCAGAAAATGCACAGGGAAATGCATGAAGAATAGGCTGCCACTCATTTTTGCCGATGTTATGGGCACAGAAGGGCACTGCCTAAAACCACCATTGGACTACCCACACAGTAGTCTGAAACCATTGGGAATGGCAATGCAGATTGCCAAAAGCAACCTAGAATTGTGGGGAATTCATTTTCTTAAATCCCAAAAAGGGGTGCAGTACCGGTACTCACCACTATCAGAAAGCCGGCGTTTTAAAACCACCAGATTTTGTTTAAAACTGAATAAATGAACCCAAGGCAAGCCAAAGAAAGACTTACTGAGAGGTGGATACAATCTAAAGTTATATTCTCAAGTGACTTGAAGGTTTATAACAAGACTGGCTGAGTTGTGGATTTCAGCAGTTTAAGTAAATTTGGACTGAAAGACACTAAAAATCTAAATGTTTAAAAGAAATGAGTGACCTACTTTTGAGTGTCACATAGGTTGCAATTGTTTAAATGTCATAGTTTTAAACTTAGAATCAGCATTTTAGCTGCATATGTAAAAATTGGTAATTTTATTTGAATGCAGAAGACTGGGTAACTAAAAGTGACATTAGCTGGGGCCTGGCTTAAGGAACTGAATCCTGCCCACCAGCTACCCCCGACAGGAGTTGAGACTTGCACAACAGCTGTGTTCCCAGGCCTAGCTGCCCTTTTGCTGCTCCCACCAAAAGGGATATGACACTTCTCTGATTGAATTACCTGGGCTCTGCAGGAAATTGAACAAAGCCCTGTCCTGACTCAGGCAAATGTTTTATTACGGGGGCCGTAAAAGTAGCTTCCTCCTGGAAGAAAGGGGAGGAGCACTGCCTGTGAGAGCAAGCTGGCTTGGCAGAACTGGAAAAACCAGAAATTCAACCTTGTGCTGGGGGGAAACCACACCCCTGTAGCCAGAATATGGTTTTAGAAAAAGATGAATAACTCATAGTACGGACTTGTCATAATTATTTAAATGATACCATAATTCTTGTGATTTTTCTGCCCACATTTTAAGAGGTTTTTAGAACTGGTGGTATGATCTGGGGGCAAGCTAGCAGTTAAGAGGGTATTACTTAAAATGTATGCATGTTAAAAATCTGACACTTCATCAATTAATGTCCATACTCCTTGCGCACATGTGTGTAAATTTGGGGTAATGTCCGATATTGCGAAACCAGTTAAAAAGTGCAAATATTGCCATTTCTGAATGCAAGCTCCCAGGAAGAGCAAATTTGGACAGGGTATACCTCCTGTAATGCATGATGGGTGCATGTAATTTTAAACAAATGTGTACCTGTGCAAATATGTCTTTTGGGTCAAAATATAGATTGTGTGTAATTTGACAGGGGTGGGTTCTCTGTATCATAAACAGACCTCATCATGATGACACTTCATTTCATTCCCCCAATCAAAGGGAAGAGGATGAAGTGGCCAATGATAAGTGGAGAGGGTTAGAGCCTAGTGATGCTGCACACACACCCACTTTCAAAACACATAAAAGCAGACAGTCAGGACAGATAGGGACCTTCAAATCCATTTGCTGCGGGACGCTCTGCCGGGAAAATCCATACTTTACCTCCATCAATCTCTAGAGAAAGCTGTGCAGAAAGATCCAGACTTCAAATCCATCAATCTCCAGAATCCAGAGAGAGAGAGAGCTGACCCAGATCACTGTGAAGTGCAGAGACCAGACCAGAGTCCAGTCTAAAACCTGACCAGATCCGTGGCGAGGCGCATTCTAATTCAAGAATATAGTGTGAGTACCTAGCAAGACTGTGCAGAACCAATCTCTTAGTTAAAATAATCTAATGCAAGCTATTTTAACTGGAGTAAAGCTGTCACCTGTCATTTGTAAAGCTGTCACCTGTCATTTTCTAGTTGCTAGCTGTCACTTGTCTTTTTGAACTTTAAAATTTCAAATCTGAAAAACGACCTTTACCCTATCGCTCATATCTCCGTGACCGTTTGTCCTAGAGACTTGCAGTAACTTTCATCTGGAAGCTGAGATCCTAGGCTGTCCTAGGACCCCAAAACGATCGTGCTAGTCCTTGTAGTTCCTCTGTAATCGCGAAAAACGCACTCGCGAATTTTGCCGCGATTTACAAATATCTCCACGTGTGAAAACAGAAGATTCTTTGCTTTCCTTGCTAAAAATTCGTTTGCCTCTTAAGAACCATCCCTGTATCATTGCTAGAGTGAGCCTGGACTAATACTAACTTGACACCACTCACCCTGAACCTCTAGAGGGAATTAAAAGCATTTTAGCATATTTTTCACTTCATTGCCAGCACATATAAAAGCATTTTGGGCCTGTGTTTCCAACTTCTGTAGTCTAAGCTTGCTGGGGTGAACTGAATTACATTTGATTGCATTTCTGAGAACTGTTTGCTTTCCTTCCATTTCCTTGCATTGCATAAAGGGGGGAGGGGATTGCCAGAGAAAAGTGATTACATTGTTTTGTTGAAATCATATTGAGTATTTTCTGTATTGCATTTTTCATTCAACATTACATCCATCTGAACTTATATAAAGTATTCTCTACCACCTTATTCTTCTGTTCCTATTCACAAGTGTGCTAGTGCCAGACTATCCATTATTGATTACTGATCAGATTAAGTGTGATATCCAATTATTAATTTATTATAAAGTGTGATATATATCTATATTGTTTAAATTCTCAAATAAACCTTTTAAACTTGCAAAACAGAACTACTTCTTGTCTCCGTGGGGTCAGGAGGATTCCAAGAGAGGGGTGTTATATAGGGGTAGTCATCCAGAACGCATGAACTGGACATAAAGATATATCAATAAGGGTTTCCATTCAGTATCCCAGACTAGGCATTGACTTAGCTGTAGTGTTGAATTGAATCCTCTTACAAATTGGGGGCTCGTCCGGGATGTTTGGGTTAGATCTACCATTTGTGCAGATTAATACAGTGTGCCAGCTGACCAGATACACATATCCGGTCGGATCACCACGCTGTGTTACGCTGTAAAGCACTCCTCAAAGGAACGCTCTAAGGAAAAGGTCTGTTTTGCAAAAATAAAATACAAACTTCTGTAAGTCAGGAAGGAACTCAAATCTCTAGAATGACGACCTTAGTAGACATGAAAATAGCCAGAGAGCACTTCTTACATAAGTTATTTGTGAGAGGTGAGTGGACTCATCAGGACCAGACGGTCTGGTTGCAAGCAATCGCACCCCAGATCACGGAAACAGGGTCAGATACATGGAGAGACCAGGGTCCCTTACATGTGGCCCTGAGTGAACTATACATGGCTCCTAAAGCTAAGGATGAACAAGACAAGATGGTTAGGATAGCGGCATACCTGTACCTATATATGGGAGACATGCAGGATAAATGTACGGAAAGCCAAGATCTGGCGAACAAGCGACAGATGGCGTTAGAGAAGGTCCAATCTGACCTGGTCTCTTCTGAGCAGAGGCTGCAGGGGAGCCAGGAGTCAGAAAATGATAGTAGGCAGTATATCATTAAAATAAAAGAGGACATGGATATACTGCAACAGGAAAAGACAGACCAGGATACCAGAATTCTGGCTTTGCAGAAGGAACGCCAAGACAGTTTGGACTCCCTACTGCAGAGCCAGAAAAAGCTGGAGCAACAGATCAATTTCAACAGGGCATGCACAGAGCAGGTAGCCACCCTGCAAATCCAACTAGACAGAGAGAAAGAGGAGAGCAATAAACTGATCCTGAAAGACCTGGATACCCAGGCAGAGTTTGATCAGGAGCGCCAGAAAGCTGGTGCCTTCCAAAGGCAAAGGGACGACCTGGCGTCACAAATTCAAGCTCTTGGTCAGGAAAGGGACACCTTAGGCCAGGAAGTCTGCCACTTAAGGAGAAAAATGGAAGAAAATCACCTGGCCCTCCAGGGACTGGGTGACCTCCAAAAAGAACACCATAACTTGTTAGAGCACACCAGGAAGGTGGAGGATGCTCTGGCAAGAAAGGAGCAGGCCAATAGGGACACAGCTCAGGAGGTAACCCTCCTGCAGCAAAGACTGGCCCAGTGCTCCAGGACCAATCAGGAAACGCAGAGAGAGAATGAGGCTCTCTGCCAGCACAATGATAGGCTCCAACAACAGGTAGCGATGCAGGAGAGACTGATAGAGTCTAATAAGGCCTTAACTGAGGAACTGAAGGCGCAGGCTCTTGCATTGCAACAGGGAGCAGGGGCGGATAGAGATGAGGTTCGCTGGGAAAGATAAACTCCTGAGCATAACCCCAGGAACCCTAGTACCAGAGGCCTTTATTTCTCTCAGTCCCTGGACTCTGCCACTCCCATGTCCCCTGGCGCACATGAGCACAGGGCCACAGGGATGGCAGATTACTATCCAGCCAGAAGCATGGGGCTCATCGGCCAGTACCACCCAGGAATGGAGGGGCGGGCATCCGGGTATGGGCACCCAAGCACAGTGCAATTTGATGGGGAACCCCAGATGAGTAGGCCCATTAAGGGCATGCTGAAAACCTCTGCCCAGTTAGGTCAGTGGGGGGGTACCCATCAAATCCTTGCAGCAAGGAGGGATCTGAAGACTCCTCTGAGCGGTACAGGACACAGGAGACCAGGTCCCCACATTCTGCCAGCCATTCCCAGGCTCGCAGAATCCGGGAAAACCTGGAAGAACAGACGGGAACCTCTGGGAGCAGTGCCTCTGAGTCAGAAGATGAATGGACCAGGGTTACCCGGACCAAAAGGGCCAATAAGACAAAAAGGGCCTTGCTTAAGGACCCCTTAAAGCAGATTAAGGCAATCAGGAGCGTCATCACGCCGTATCATAAGAATGCCAAGTATTCTGTTTGGGAGCACTTAGAGTTGTTTGAGCAAATGATGGAGACTTTCCATTTGAAGGACAGCCAAAGCTGTATCCAATATGTTAAGTGGACATTCTCCCCAGAGTACTCCAGTTTCTTTGCAGGGCTGGAGGACCAAAATCATTCCAGGTGGTCCACCTATAGGGCGGCCATATTAAAACATTTTTATGTTCACAGAAATCCCCAAGAGGCTCGCAAGGCAGCCTACAATTTGCAGTGTGGGGAGGATCAGGCCCCACAAGAGTTTGTGCAAGAACTGAAACGTGCCTTTGCGCAGACCACCAGAAGGGTGCGCACAGACAGCAGAGAATTCGTCAATACATTTTTCCATGCCTTGCCCAAATATATAATGACCCAGCTCGTGAGAGATTTTCATGAGAAAAGATCTTTAGACTGGGTCATTGAACAGGCTACCCGGATCTATGAGGTGCAGAAGCCCATAGAAAATAAAAGCAATACCCAGAAAAATCCCAAAACCAACAGCACCCCTGCTGCTGCCAAGGTGGCAGAGGTAAAGGTTGCCCCCGTTTTGGATTTGGAGATGGGGGGGCCTAAAAACCTACCTGCACCTAATAATGCTAGGCCCAGAAGATCCTCGGGCCAGTCACAGACAGGGAGCCAGGGAGGCAGCCCCACAAATGGGGTCCCTCGCTCTCCTGATTATGTAAGCCCCCGTTACAAGGGAAACAGACCCATCCTGGGTTATGTGTGGACTCCTCCAGCCCAAGGGGGGGGATCCAGCCAAGCACCTAACCCAGGGAACTTCCCTCCTAACTTCCCATTGGAGGGCATAAATTCTCCAAACCCTGGGCAGAACTTCTTCCCCAGGTATCCAGCCAACTTCCAGCCCCAAAATCCTCCACCCTTCTTTCCCCAATTCCCTGAGCCCAGACAACCGAATCCGGGAGAGGGGAGGCCAAGGGTGGAGGGGTACCAAAATCTTCCCAACCAGGGTACTACCAGAGAAGGGATAGCTACCCTTCTCGGGATCAGCCCAGGGGAGAAAACAGGGCCCCGTATCAGCCTGAGCGGGTTTCCCAGTTAGAGCGCCAGGTTCAAAACATGGCGCGGGATCTGGGTCACATACTGAGGGCTCAGCAGAACCCTCAGATTGGCATGCCGGTGCAGAACGCACCCAACTCTGGACCTGGTGCTCCAGAACAATGATGGGGGCAGCACCCCGATAACTCACCGGTTCCCAGGGAGGAGGCACAAAGGGAAGGGGGGTGTAAAGCCTTGGAGGAAGCTTCCTTCCTCACTTGTAAACAGCCCCTGGAAACCCAGGAACCGGAAACAAAATCTCTTGCCCCTGAAAGTCTGCCTCCTAAGGAGCAGAGGGGGGTAGGAGAAACAAAAGACCCAAACAGACTCAGTTTGAGGAGGAGGTACAGATCTTCCAATTTGAGGGAGAGGGATCTCAGAGGATCCTGGGGAAAGGACCTTCTCCTTCAGAGATGGGGGAACTCCTCCCAAGGAAAAATGGGTCCCAAGGGATGCAAATCCAGACTGGGGAGATGTGGAGACTGAGCTACCGCCGCCCACCATCTCATCCCAGAACCAACAGCAAGAAAATCCCCTGGTTCAAACCCATCCTGGTGACTGCCTCCAAAAAGGGGGGGGCGGCCCGGAACCAGAGCCAGGGGAACCCACAATGGCTCTGATCTCCAGTTGCCAACTTTTTCTTTCAGATTCCCAAGGCTCTCCACAGAATTCTGCCTAAATCTCTTCGTTAGCAATGTCCAAAACCAGAAAGTTAGCCCACCAGTTGTCCAAAAATGTGCATTATCTGTGCCCCCTTGAGGAGAAGGAGGGAAGATACTATGCCCCAGTACAAGTACAGGGGCAGGGTACAATTTTGGCACTGGTGGACACTGGATCTCAAGCTACCCTTCTGTCCAGAAGGGCCTTTGACGAACTGAATGCAGGAAGGGGATAGAATTACCAAATTCCTCTCACCTCTCTTCCTGGACAACTGCAGAACTTTGACGGGAAGGAAATTCCCGTTGAGAGGACTGCAGACTTGGACATTAAGATCGGGCGACACAAGGTGAAACACCCAGTCATAGTAGTGACTCCAGAGGGCACCCCTTGTTTACTGGGGAATGACCTCCTGTCACAAATTGCGTAAACAAGGTCCTCTGGACCCAGACTAGCCGACCAATAAAATTAAAACAGAGTGTCAACCATGTTAGTTTAAACGGCACCTGCCACATGGCTGAACAAAAATCTGACCAAGTAGAATTTCACTTCCAGAATAGCCAAATTCCAGACGTGACAGTAATAGCAGTAGGACAACAGACTGGTGATGGAGGGTCCTCTCTATTTCTGAAAATCAACCTTCCTTCCAGTCTAAAGTGGTACTCCACACTGGAAGGAAACACTCTGAGATTCTATACTAATCCGCAATCAGAAACTCCCCCTCCTATAGTCCAGAAAGATGTGAAATCAGCTCAGAGCCTGCCTGATATTCAGCAAATTGGAGAGCAGTTGTTCATCCCTGTCCAATTAAATGATGGGAAGGACTCTGTTCTCGCTCGAGTGTGTGTGAACAACGGTAAGAGCTTCATCAGCGAAGCCATGTTCCGCCAACTCCCAAAAGATCCAGCCATTCCCACATTCAAACTGATAGACAAAAGGGAAATGGACCTGGAAGCACCTAATTCCAAACATCTCCTGCCAAGCAGGTGTATGCTCAAAATCTCCATTGGCAACAAGAGCATAGTCCACAATTGTTGGGTCGTGCGAGACGTCACTGCCGCTTTTTACTTAGGCAGTGACATTCTCAATCGCTTTGCCATTAGTTTGGACCTAATAAACTTCAAAGCTTGGTCCCGATTAGCGGATAATCCCATGGGCTTTGATGATCCAGAAAAAGCATTTAGGTCAGCTCAATTGCTACCTTATGCAGTTGAAATTCAGATCAAAGAGGAAGTCACCATCCCAGAAAGGACCCGACAATTCTCCCTGGAAGTGAAAGTTAAAAGAGGCAATATTTGCAAAACCCTGATGCTTACATACATCTAAACGCTCCTCTTTCCAGGTCCATGAGGGCTGCCTTTCCCACATGAAGCCTCCAGTCCAAATCAGCACTCTGACCAGGGACTTCTCCACCCAGCTGGAGGAGGCCGCTGAAATAGCCAAACCAGAAGTCTTTCCAGGCTTCAAGCAGATGGTGGAAGAGAGAGTCAACCTAGCTGATGCCTGTGTGACTCTGGAACAAAAGCAAAAGTTGAAACAAGTTTTCTTGGATTTCCAAGATCTCTTTGCGGTAGACTCATATGACTGTGGTCGCACTGACATCCACACAACAACTGTAACGCTCACCTGATTCCCGCAGAGGCGCCGGTCTTGACTGGGTGAATGCCGTATCTTCAAAGGTGATGTGTAACACACGGTTGGCTCTTTGGGCTGGACTTCTGTGCACTATATGTCTGACTCGAAGAGTCAGATGTCTGCAGATAGAAAATATGGGATTAATGAACTGGGGTTATTGGGTGCCTCTCTCCTCTTCCCTTTCTCTTCTCCTGTAGAACCCCAAAGGTTAACGCCCTCACCTTAGGTAAGTGAACGCCGAGCTCTCCATCTGCCTCGGGGCAGGGTGCCGTAACCAGTTTCTTCACTGGATAAGGGTGCAGGCCTCTTGACCTCAGAGGAGTGCTGTCCGTCGTTAACTGCACGAACGGTAAGTTCTGGGCACTTCAAATGTCTTAAAAGTCTTTTGTAATGATATCTCTTGTTTTGCAGGGTTCCGGAGATGGCGGATGGCGGGCTGATGAGAGTTGAGGATCGAACCCGCGTGAGGAATAGAAGCGCCTGGAAGCACGTAAGTAAGCGCTTGTAGCCTGCTTCACGATGCGCACTAACTGTCCCTTTTATCTTGCAGGTACTTAATGGCACCTGAGTAATAAAGTTGCCCAATGTCTTTAAACGCACCTTCTTTTGTCTTTCAGATGCGAAGGCCTCCGGAGCGTGCGAAGAGCTGGTAAGCCTTTGTCTTTCAGATGCCGGAATGCAGTGCGAAGACCTCCGGAGCATGCGAAGAGTAGGTAAGCCTTTGTCTTTCAGATGCCGGAATGCAGCGCGAGGCGTTGGTGACAGCCGATGGACCAGGTAAGAGATGCGCTGCCACTGAAGACCGTAGTGCTAACCTGTTCTTTCTTTGTCTTTACAGGTGCTGCTGAAGACTGGATTCCAGGATGGTAAGCCTTTGTTCCCTTAGGCCCAGGATCAGAAGCAGAAGACACGATGAGCGTTCTGCTGCAGAGAATGCAGAATAACGCAAAGCAAGATTCATCCATCGGGTGTGGTTTAAATAGCCTCCTGTAGTGCTTAGGTGTCTCCTTCCACAGCCACGCCTAGGTAAGAAAAGAGTTCCTGCTTTCCAGAAGAGTTCCAGTGTTCTGAACCTAGGGAGTGGCTCCTGCCCCACCCAACAGGAAAAGTAGTCCCAAACAGAAGAGGATCAGGGGTTCAACTGGCAGGTAAGTAAGCAGCATGGTCTGCTGCAGGTAAATCCACCCAAGCATTATGAGCCCGGTGCTTCCAGCGCTGGGACTGGGCATCTTTATGAGCCTGGTGCCACTGGCGCCAGGAAAGGGTCCAAAAGGTCCCAATTGGGACTGGCTGGCACTCGGAACCGGGGTTATGGGTCTGCTTCCAAGGGAGTCGGGCAAGTCCTGATCTTTTGGAAGCAGAGATCATGACAGCACCCCCCCTCAAGGCCCCTCCCAAACCGGGCTTCTCCGGGGGTTTGGGCTTGTTAGGAAATGTTCGATGAAATCTTTTGATTAGACGAGGCGCGTGGACATATTCTGCAGGTTCCCAGGATCTTTCTTGGGGACCGTAGCCTTTCCAGTCAATCAGGTAAAATAGTTTAGACTTGGAGATCTTGGAATCCAGGATGCTTTTGACTTCAAACTCGAGTTCTCCATCAACTAGAATAGGTTTTGGAGATGTAGTTAGTCGGGTTTGAGGTTGCACGGGTTTTAATAGAGAGACGTGGAAGACCGGATGTATCTTCATGTGAGGGGGCAAGTCCAACTGGATTTACTATGGTAGTGATGGAATAGGGACCAAGGTATCTTGGGTTGAATGTGCGTGGTCCTTTTAGAGGTAGATATTTGGTGGATAACCAGACTTGATCTCCTACTTGATATTGGGGGGCTTCCTTCCGATGTTGGTCTGCTCCTTTCTTGTATTGTTCTTTAGCCCTTTGAAGGTGAGAAACGGCTTCCTTAAAGGCTTGGGTGATTGTAGAATGCAGGTGGTCTACTGCTGGTGTTCCAAGATCTTGGAGTGGATCCAACTCCGAGGTTCGAGGGTGACTACCGTATAAAAGAAAAAACGGGGTCTTCCCAGTTCCCGAGTGGACAGAGTTATTGTAGGCATATTCGGCTATCCAAAGGATATCTTTCCAAGTTTATTCAGTTTGTTGTAGCATGCAGCGCAAATACTGTTCCAGAGTTTGATTGGTCCTCTCGGTTTGTCCGTCGGTTTGAGGGTGGTGGCTGGTCGAAAGTCTCACATCAATTTGAGCCGACCGACAGCAACTTCGCCAAAAATGAGAAATAAATTGACTACCTCGATCCGAAATTAGAACTGAAGGAAAACCGTGCAGTCGGACGATGTTTTCGAGAAATTCTCGGGCCAGAGTTGCTGCTGTTGGTAAGCCTTTGAGTGGAATGAAATGCGCCATCTTGGAGAATAGGTCCACGATTACTAGGATCGTATTGTATCCGGAGCATGGAGGTAGATCGGTGATGAAGTCCATAGAAAGCGTATGCCAAGGGCGAGGCGGGATGTCAATAGGGCGTAAGAGGCCGGCTGGTTTTTCCTTTTGACTCTTGTTTTGGGCGCATACTCCACAGGACATTATAAAGTCTCTGATATCTTTTTTCCAAGACGGCCACCAGAAGTAGCGCTTGATCTTTTCCGAGGTCTTGGTCATACCGGGATGTCCTTCCATTAAAGAATCGTGATAACAAGAGATTACCTTTTTCTGTAAATCTGTGCTGGGCAGGTATAACCGTTCTTGGAAATATAATAGGTTGTCCTTCACCGTAAAGTCCTTTCCCTGCAGATGCCAATTCTGTATGTCTGCTGGAGTTACCAGTAGCCTGGCTTTACCCTTAACTTCCTCTATGGATTGTGTGGCGATTACACCTAGAATTCTTTGTTCGGGAATGATAGGTACAGGTTTAGGATTGATCAAATGTTCTTCCACTCCCATCCGAGAAAGGGCATCAGCTTTACCGTTTTTTGTACCAGGTCGATAGGTAATTATGAAGTCAAACTCGGCAAAGAATAGTGCCCAACGGAGTTGCCTAGAGGATTGAGCTTTTGCGGTTTTCAAATATTGCAGGTTTCGGTGATCTGTAATCACAGTAACGGTGTGTCGGGCCCCCAGAAGATAATGCCGCCAAACCTTAAAGGCGGACTTGATAGCTAGAAGTTCCTTATCAGTAATAGTGTAATTGATTTCAGGAGGCGAGAATTTGCGGGACCAAAATGCCACGGGATGCAACTGATTGGTTACTGGGTCCTTTTGGGATAGAACTGCCCCCATGGCAAGGCTCGAAGCATCAGTTTCAACGATGTAGGGGAGTTCTGGGCGAGGATGTTTTAAGATCGGTGCAGAGATAAATCTAGTCTTCAAATTCTGGAAAGCTTGTTCCGCCTCGGTAGACCATTCAAAACGTTTGTTTTTCTTTAACAAGGCGGTGATGGGCTGGACTATTCGAGAGAATTCGGGGATAAACCTGCGGTAAAAGTTAGCGAAGCCTAACATGCTTTGAACACCTTTTACGGAGGATGGCGATGGCCATTTGAGAATTGCATCGACCTTCTTTGAATCCATACGCACTCCGCTAGGTGATAATATGAATCCCAAGAATTCAACTTCAGTCACGTTGAAAACACATTTTTCCAACTTAGCGAAAAGTTTGTGTTGACGCAATCTCTCGAGGACCATTTTCACGTGTTTCCGATGTTCAGTTTCCGATGAAGAATAAACGAGGATGTCGTCAATGTAAACAACAACACACACATCTATGAGCTCTCTGAGGACATCGTTCATAAAATATTGAAAGGCGGCCGGGGCATTGCAATGTCCGAAGGGCATGACCTGATATTCAAATAGCCCATACTTGGTGCGGAAGGCCGTCTTCCATTAATCGCCCTCTTTTACTCGTACCAAGTGGTAGGCTCCTCTAAGATCCAGCTTTGTATATATGCATGCTTTTCTGACTTGGTCCAGGAGTTCAGGGATCAAAGGTAACGGATATCTATTCTTAACGGTGATCTGGTTCAGGGCGCGATAATCTATACAAGTTCAAAGGTCCCCTTCTTTTTTTGGAACGAAGAACAAAGCTGAGGAAGCAGGGGACT
Organism: Ambystoma mexicanum; assembly: GCF_040938575.1. Taxonomy (NCBI): domain Eukaryota; kingdom Metazoa; phylum Chordata; class Amphibia; order Caudata; family Ambystomatidae; genus Ambystoma; species Ambystoma mexicanum. The sequence goes on along the minus strand of NC_090921.1, from coordinate 226,506,999 downwards.
TGGAAGGACGAATAAACCCATTCGCTAGGTATTGATCCAGGTATTGTCGGAGGTGAAGATTCTCAGGCTCGGTGAGGGCATAAATTCTACTACAAGGAGGAGTAGATCCAGGTATCAGGTCTATCTGGCAGTCATAAGACCTATGAGGAGGTAGAGAGTTAGCCTGATCCCTCCGGAAAACATCTTGGAATTCTAGGTATTCAGGAGGTAACTGGGGAGCCTCCGAGGAAATTGCTGCCAGTGCAACACCAGGTCGAGGGTGACAAGTAGAGACACATTCTGGAAACTGAACCGTTCTTGCTCGCCAATCGATCTGAGGATTGTGCTTCTCTAACCAAGGAATTCCTAGAATAATCTGGAACTGAGGGGCCTTGATCACATCGAACACGATCTTCTCATGGTGTCCATTTTGACTTACTAGCGTCACTTCTTGGGTGGTATGCGTTACTGGTCCGGAGGCTATCTCCGTACCATCCACCGTAGTAATGACGTCCTTTACAGCCTTTGGACAAAGAGTCAGATTCATCCTCAAAACCATTTCATGATCCACATAATTGCCGATGGCACCGCTGTCGATGTAAGCTTCAATCGCATGTAATCGATCCGGATGTTCAGGGCTAATGAGGACCATAGGTATCACGAAATGCGAGGTCACGGAACTGGTTTTAACGCTCGGCAAGAGGACCTCTATTCTTGTCGGGCGAGGTCGTTTCCCTGCTCAGAGTTTGTGACCCTGGTAACTGCAGCTCCTACTGCCTTCTTGGCTGGTTTCACCGGACAGTCTCGAAGAAAGTGCCCCGAGTTTCCGCAATAGAGGCATAATTGCAGCTGTTTTCTCCTTTCCCACTCCTTTTGTGTTAGTGGTCCTTTCTGGCCCCCTATTTACATGGGTTCCCCGGAGTCTACTCCTTTGGTAGGAGTTGGTGGTTTGGAAAATACTCGAGCATCAAACTTGGAACGATCGGCCTTCCTGTTCTGCAGTCTGTGGTCAATTTGAACGACTAAGTCAATATAGTCCGAACAGTCTTGCGGGGGATTCACTACTTGGGCTAACACATCTTTGAGCTCTCCACGTAGACCTCTATAAAACAGGGTAATCCTTTTGTCCTCAGGCCATCGAGTTTCCACTATCAGTCTGTTGAAAGACGCAATATAAGCCAAAAGGTCTTGATTACCCTGTCGCAATGAAAGGAGCTCATTGTCCAAGGCCTGCCCCTGTGAATGTCTTGCAAAGAGTTTTTCCATACTGAGCTGAAAAGCTTGAAAATCATGGAGAACCGGATCATCTTGATTAACTAGAGGGATCGACCAGTCTGCCGCATTGCCACTAAGGTACGAAAGCACGAAAGCTACCTTAGCTTGATCAGTTGGAAAGGCTGCTGGCCGGCATAAGAAGTGCAACCGGCACTGATTAATAAATACTGCAAACCTCTTTGGGTCACCAGAAAATCGTTCGGGCGGAGCCAGAGGTACATTCCCAGGTAGGTTGATCTGCACTGGGTTCGTAGAGGATGTTGAAGGAAGATTTGCCCCTGATGCGGGTAACGGAGTTTGTCCGGCTTGTGACTGTAGCAATTGTCTAGCGAGATCGTCTGTTCGCTCTTTGGAAATAATCAGTTCCCTTCTTAGAGCATTCGTTTCCTGACGGGCTGCATGCACTTCTGCTCTTAGTTCCCCAAGTAACTGGGCTAGCTGGTCGGTATCCGAGGTTTCCATAGCGCCTGGGTGGGAGTTTTGCGGTAGGCTTTGCATTCTGTAACGCTCACCTGATTCCCGCAGAGGCGCCGGTCTTGACTGGGTGAATGCCGTATCTTCAAAGGTGATGTGTAACACACGGTTGGCTCTTTGGGCTGGACTTCTGTGCACTGTATGTCTGACTCGAAGAGTAAGATGTCTGCAGATAGAAAATATGTGATTAATGAACTGGGGTTATTGGGTGCCTCTCTCCTCTTCCCTTTCTCTTCTCCTGTAGAACCCCAAAGGTTAACGCCCTCACCTTAGGTAAGTGAACGCCGAGCTCTCCATCTGCCTCGGGGCAGGGTGCCGTAACCAGTTCCTTCACTGGATAAGGGTGCAGGCCTCTTGACCTCAGAGGACTGCTGTCCGTCGTTAACTGCACGAACGGTAAGTTCTGGGCACTTCAAATGTCTTAAAAGTCTTTTGTAATGATATCTCTTGTTTTGCAGGGTTCCGGCGATGGCGGATGGCGGGCTGATGAGAGTTGAGGATCGAACCCGCGTGAGGAATAGAAGCGCCTGGAAGCACGTAAGTAAGCGCTTGTAGCCTGCTTCACGATGCGCACTAACTGTCCCTTTTATCTTGCAGGTACAAGTTCGGAGCTTTAGAGAAGCTGAAGGGTGCTGGAATACCCACTGGATTCGGCGTGGGAAGGAGTAATGGCACGTGAGTAATAAAGTTGCCCAATGTCTTTAAACGCACCTTCTTTTGTCTTTCAGATGCGGGATGCAGCGCCGAAGGCCTCCGGAGCGTGCGAAGAGCTGGTAAGCCTTTGTCTTTCAGATGCCGGAATGCAGTGCGAAGACCTCCGGAGCATGCGAAGAGTAGGTAAGCCTTTGTCTTTCAGATGCCGGAATGCAGCGCGAGGCGTTGGTGACAGCCGATGGACCAGGTAAGAGATGCGCTGCCACTGAAGACCGTAGTGCTAACCTGTTCTTTCTTTGTCTTTACAGGTGCTGCTGAAGACTGGATTCCAGGATGGTAAGACTTTGTTCCCTTAGGCCCAGGATCAGAAGCAGAAGACACGATGAGCGTTCTGCTGCAGAGAATGCAGAATAACGCAAAGCAAGATTCATCCATCGGGTGTGGTTTAAATAGCCTCTTGTAGTGCTTAGGTGTCTCCTTCCACAGCCACGCCTAGGTAAGAAAAGAGTTCCTGCTTTCCAGAAGAGTTCCAGTGTTCTGAACCTAGGGAGTGGCTCCTGCCCCACCCAACAGGAAAAGTAGTCCCAAACAGAAGAGGATCAGGGGTTCAACTGGCAGGTAAGTAAGCAGCAGGTCTGCTGCAGGTAAGTCCACCCAAGCATTATGAGCCCGGCGCTTCCAGCGCTGGGACTGGGCATCTTTATGAGCCTGGTGCCACTGGCGCCAGGACAGGGTCCAAAAGGTCCCAATTGGGACTGGCTGGCACTCAGAACCGGGGTTATGGGTCTGCTTCCAAGGGAGTCGGGCAAGTCCTGATCTTTTGGAAGCAGAGATCATGACAACAACAATCCCCACGGACCCTGGCATGACTCCTGTGTTTGTGAAGCAATATCGCTTGCCTCTCGCATCAATGAAGTCCCTTACTGAAATAATTAAGAACCTTGAGTCCCGGGGAATAATCCGTCCAGTCCACAGCACCTTCAATAATCCGGTGCTGGGAATATTAAAGCCAAACGGCCAGTGGAGACTCTGCGCCGACCTCAGGGAGCTCAACAAACGGGTCCATACTTCCCGATGGCCTCTGCCCTACATTGACCAAGGGCTGGCCCAGATCCAGGAGTCACAGGTATTCACTGCAATAGACCTGACCAATGGATACTGGACTGTGCCTGTCAGTAGGGAGGACCAATACAAACTGGCTTTTACCTTTGGGGGCCAGCAGTACACATGGACCCGGACCCCCTTCGGATACCTTAACTCCGGTAATGAGTTCAACATTTTCCTACATAAGGCCATGCCCGACCTGGGTGCGAGGGGTAACCTGGCTTATGTAGATGATGTCCTCATCAAAAGTTCATCTGTGGAGGAACACATAGCAGAGATCCGTTATGTTCTGACCCAGTTGAGGGCCGCCGGAGCAAAACTATCCTTTCAGAAAGCACAGTGGTGTAGAACCCGTGTTAATTCCTTGGGGCATGAGATTACTTTTCAGGATCTCTGTCCCCAGGAAAAGAAAGTGGAAGCACTTCAAAACTGAAAGACCCCACAACTCTGCGGGAACTAAGGAGCCTCCTTGGACTGACTAATTACAGCAGAAAGTTCATTGAGGGCTACGCAGAGATCACCAGACCCCTGATTCATCTCCTGAAGGGGGGGGTCAAGTGGGAATGGGGTCCAGAACAATCCGAGGCAGTAACACAACTCAAAAGAAGCCTCTCACAAGCGCCTTGCCTAGCTTACCCTGTCAGAAACAAGGAGTTCTTCCTGGAGACGGGGTTCTCTAATACGTGCTTGACGGCGGTATTATACCAAAAGCATGACAAGGTCAATAAAGTAATCTCCTATGCGAGCAAAACTTTATCCTCTGTGGAGGAAAAATTCAACGATTGTGAGAAGGCACTCCTGGCAACGGTGTGGGCATTGAAGAATTACCGCCCGTTTATCCAGGGGGAACACATCATAGTGGAGACTCCACACCAGCCTCTGCAATATCTCCAAAGTGATAGAATCCGGGCCGGAAATGTGAGTAATTCCCGAATTACTTCCTGGATTCTGTCAATGCAAGGCTTTCCTGTGGAGGTCAGATATGGCCAAAACAAGAAGAGTCCCCTCGCGCAAGGTCTGGCTGACTTGCATGATTGTGCCAGAGAAAACTGTCTCGAGGACGAAAGTCTAAAAATCAAGGACAACACGGAGGCATACCTTAATTCCCCACACATAGTCTTTGAAGAGGACAAGTGTGAGGGAATGCCCACTTTCTATGTGGATGGATGCTCTTACCATGTTGACAACAACGGGGAGAAAGAACTGGTGGCCGGCGTAGGGAATGCATGGGTGAAGGAGTTCCCAGAACCCTCCGCTGGATACAAAATTGGTCCCCGAAGTAGTCAGGTGGCAGAATTGATGGCTGTGCATCAGGCCATCCTCACTGCTGTCCAGCGTCAACTCCACGAACTGGTCATAATCACAGATTCTGATTATGTACGGAACGGGTTCGTGGAGCACCTGGTTAATTGGAAAGCCAGAGGCATGTTATGTGCTAACAACAAACCCTTGAAACATGGGAAGTTGATCCAAAACATTGATGATCTGGTCACCTCGAATGAGATGACCATCCATTGGAAAAAGATCAAGGGTCATTCCAAAGTAGAGGGACCAGACAAAACTGGAAATGACTTAGCTGATCAGCTGGCCAAAACCGGGGCCATCCAAGGGGATCTAATTGAGATTGAGTCCCTGTTGGGGGAAATCCAGGTCACTGCTATCACTAGGTCCCAGACAAATGCTCACAACGACCTTTCAATTGCACAATGGAGTATGGAGACCCCTGATGCTGATTTGATTACAGCTCAGAAGGGGGATCCAATTATTGGTAAGTTTTACCAACACCTTGAGGACCCTGAGAACTTTCCCCTGACGGATACCGATTACATTGGGAAAGAGGACCTAAGAGTGTTGATGAAATGTCCAAAAATGTTCTGAATCCAAGACGGTTTGCTGGTAAGGAAATCCAAAGCGGGCCACGATCAGTGGCTGGTTCCTACCTCATTCCGAAGCCTGATGTTAAGTCACGCCCATGATGCGGCCACCGCCGGTCATAGGGGGTTTCACACAACATTGGAAATCTTAAGAGAGGTTGCATACTGGCCACACATGGGGCAGGACCTCGACCAATACTTGAAGGGTTGTCTTGTGTGTGCACAATTTCAGCCATCATCCCTCACGCACCGTGCGCCTCTCCAAAAGAGGGGGATGACCCTGCCATGGTCAGATTTACAAATCAACTTTGTAGGCCCCGTGATTCGCTCTGCTAGGGGGAATAAGTACATGTTGACTGTGACATGCTTGTTTACCAAGTGGGTGGAATGTCTCCCAGCCCCAAATTGCAAGGCAGAAACCGCAGCTGCCCTGATGATTAACCACATCTTTTCCCGTTTTGGTCTACCTCAAAGGATTGAGTCAGACAGGGGTAGCCACTTCACCAGTGAAGTAATGAGAAAGATGTGGGAGATACTGGGGGTCAAAAGGAAGTTGCATATTGCTAACCGGCCAGCTTCTTCTGGGGCAGTTGAGAGATATAACCGAACCATTGTGAGCATATTAAAGAAGTTTGTGGCAGATTCTGGGCCAAGTTGGGATATCCGATTACCTCTGGTCCTAATGGCCATCAGATCTACCCCTTCATCTGCAACCAAAATGTCACCATTTGAGTTGATGACTGGACGCAAGATGGTGCTTCCTCAGCATTTGCTCTACAGGACCCAAGAGCAGACACTGATAAATGCCTCCACAACTCATGAGTATGTGGAGAATTTAAGGAAACACCTTCAACATGCTTTTGCTTATGCTCAGCGGAATCTAGAAAGATCAGCTGATAGCATGAAGACCCACTATGACCTGAAAACGTCCAGGAAGGAATATCAGGTGGGGGACCGGGTCTATCTATACAATTTCCAAAGGAACCAGGCCAAACAGCGAAAATTTTTGCCCACATGGAAGGGACCCTTTGAGATTATAGACAAAATCTCCCCTGTGGCCTACAAGATCCGCACCCCCAAAGGCGGTTTGGCAGAGGGGGAAGACAAGTGGGTCCACATTAACCAGTTGAAGTGTTGCCATCCCAGGCACACTCTGCAACAACTGCAGGAATCCTCTGGAATCCTAGAGGGTACTGTCTCAGATTAATTCAGTTCTAACTTAAAATATCCTACTTATCGCCTATCAAATTCTGTGTTTCTCAAGTTTATGTGTTCCTGTCTCTTAATTTAAAAAAAATGTGCATGTTCATATCTGTTGAGTTCTAAAATATATATGCCACCCCACTATATCAATGGTGGGGAGAAATGTCCATGAATAGGTATTGCCGCTCTTCCTTTGTCGTCCTAGGAGAAAGAAAACCTGTAGACGGGCCAAGGAGGATGATCCGGAGACTGGGAGCAGAAACGCGAGGGGCCCGGGGTACCGCCCAATATTCCCATCAGGACCGGCGAGGAGAACCGATCGATTAGTACCGGATGGAGAAAAAAAAATGCTGAACTGTGCCATCTATTGGAAGAAGATGAGGAAACATCCCAGGTCTTGCGAGTCCCATCAGTGAAACAGAATGGCCATCGCAAGAGGGGGGCTTGTGGGATGTTTTTATCCATGCATCCAAGCCCTACCTCAAAACTGTGCAGTACTGACATGGAAAACATCGTGATGGCCAGAGCTTCCCAGAAAATGCACGAGGAAATGCATGAAGAATATGCTGCCACTCATTTTTGCCGATGTTATGGGCACAGAAGGGCACTGCCTAAAACCACCATTGGACTACCCACACAGTAGTCTGAAACCATTGGGAATGGCAATGCAGATTGCCAAAAGCAACCTAGAATTGTGGGGAATTCATTTTCTTAAATCCCAAAAAGGGGTGCAGTACCAGTACTCACCACTATCAGAAAGCCGGCGTTTTAAAACCACCAGATTTTGTTTAAAACTGAATAAATGAACCCAAGGCAAGCCAAAGAAAGACTTACTGAGAGGTGGATACAATCTAAAGTTATATTCTGAAGTGACTTGAAGGTTTATAACAAGACTGGCTGAGTTGTGGATTTCAGCAGTTTAAGTAAATTTGGACTGAAAGACACTAAAAATCTAAATGTTTAAAAGAAATGAGTGACCTACTTTTGAGTGTCACATAGGTTGCAATTGTTTAAATGTCATAGTTTTAAACTTAGAATCAGCATTTTAGCTGCATATGTAAAAATTGGTAATTTTATTTGAATGCAGAAGACTGGGTAACTAAAAGTGACATTAGCTGGGGCCTGGCTTAAGGAACTGAATCCTGCCCACCAGCTACCCCCGACAGGAGTTGAGACTTGCACAACAGCTGTGTTCCCAGGCCTAGCTGCCCTTTTGCTGCTCCCACCAAAAGGGATATGACACTTCTCTGATTGAATTACCTGGGCTCTGCAGGAAATTGAACGAAGCCCTGTCCTGACTCAGGCAAATGTTTTTACGGGGGCCGTAAAAGTAGCTTCCTCCTGGAAGAAAGGGGAGGAGCACTGCCTGTGAGAGCAAGCTGGCTTGGCAGAACTGGAAAAACCAGAAATTCAACCTTGTGCTGGGGGGAAACCACACCCCTGTAGCCAGATGATGGTTTTAGCAAAAGATGAATAACTCATAGTACGGACTTGTCATAATTATTTAAATGATACCATAATTCTTGTGATTTTTCTGCCCACATTTTAAGAGGTTTTTAGAACCGGTGGTATGATCTGGGGGCAAGCTAGCAGTTAAGAGGGTATTACTTAAAATGTATGCATGTTAAAAATCTGACACTTCATCAATTAATGTCCATACTCCTTGCGCACATGTGTGTAAATTTGGGGTAATGTCCGATATTGGGAAACCAGTTAAAAAGTGCAAATATTGCCATTTCTGAATGCAAGCTCCCAGGAAGAGCAGATTTGGACAGGGTATACCTCCTGTAATGCATGATGGGTGCATGTAATTTTAAACAAATGTGTACCTGTGCAAATATGTCTTTTGGGTCAAAATATAGATTGTGTGTAATTTGACAGGGGTGGGTTCTCTGTATCATAAACAGACCTCATCATGATGACACTTCATTTCATTCCCCCAATCAAGGGGAAGAGGATGAAGTGGCCAATGATAAGTGGAGAGGGGTAGAGCCTAGTGATGCTGCACACACACCCACTTTCAAAACACATAAAAGCAGACAGTCAGGACAGATAGGGACCTTCAAATCCATTTGCTGCGGGACGCTCTGCCGGGAAAATCCATACTTTACCTCCATCAATCTCTAGAGAAACCTGTGCAGAAAGATCCAGACTTCAAATCCATCAATCTCCAGAATCCAGAGAGAGAGAGAGCTGACCCAGATCACTGTGAAGTGCAGAGACCAGACCAGAGTCCAGTCTAAAACCTGACCAGATCCGTGGCGAGGCCCATTCTAATTCAAGAATATAGTGTGAGTACCTAGCAAGACTGTGCAGAATCAATCTCTTAGTTAAAATAATCTAATGCAAGCTATTTTAACTGGAGTAAAGCTGTCACCTGTCATTTGTAAAGCTGTCACCTGTCATTTTCTAGTTGCTAGCTGTCACTTGTCTTTTTGAACTTTAAAATTTCAAATCTGAAAAACGACCTTTACCCTATCGCTCATATCTCCGTGACCGTTTGTCCTAGAGACTTTCAGTAACTTTCATCTGGAAGCTGAGATCCTAGGCTGTCCTAGGATAGTGCTAGTCCTTGTAGTTCCTCTGTAATCGCGAAAAACGCACTCGCGAATTTTGCCGCGATTTGCAAATTTCTCCACGTGTGAAAACAGAAGATTCTTTGCTTTCCTTGCTAAAAATTCGTTTGCCTCTTAAGAACCATCCCTGTATCATTGCTAGAGTGAGCCTGGACTAATATTAACTTGACACCACTCACCCTGAACCTCTAGAGGGAATTAAAAGCATTTTAGCATATTTTTCACTTCATTGCCAGCACATATAAAAGCATTTTGGGCCCGTGTTTCCAACTTCTGTAGTCTAAGCTTGCTGGGGTGAACTGAATTACATTTGATTGCATTTCTGAGAACTGTGTGCTTTCCTTCCATTTCCTTGCATTGCATAAAGGGGGGAGGGGATTGCCGGAGAAAAGTGATTACATTGTTTTGTTGAAATCATATTGAGTATTTTCTGTATTGCATTTTTCATTCAACATTACATCCATCTGAACTTATATAAAGTATTCTCTACCACCTTATTCTTCTGTTCCTATTCACAAGTGTGCTAGTGCCAGACTATCCATTATTGATTACCGATCAGATTAAGTGTGATATCCAATTATTAATTTATTATAAAGTGTGATATATATCTATATTGTTTAAATTCTCAAATAAACCTTTTAAACTTGCAAAACAGAACTACTTCTTGGCTCAGTGGGGTCAGGAGGATTCCAAGAGAGGGGTGTTATATAGGGGTAGTCATCCAGAACGCATGAACTGGACATAAAGATATATCAATAAGGGTTTCCATTCAGTATCCCAGACTAGGCATTGACTTAGCTGTAGTGTTGAATTGAATCCTCTTACATGCCACATCATGATTTACCCTACAGGGATGTGCTGGGTCACTCACCTTCTTCTGGGGATGATGCAGCGCTCACCTCCTGCTCTCCGAATCCCTCTATGGACTCGGGATCTATGAAGGTACTGGCTGTCTCCTCCCATGGCATCAGCTTCACTGGTGAGTGTGGCCCCCCGCCTGTCGCCATGGCGACCCTCCTGTTGTCTGCCAGGATGTTCCTCACCCTGTGGCGGAGGTCATCCCACCGCTTGCGACAGTCGCGCACAGTCCTTGGGGTGGTTCCCACTGCCGACACCCTCTGGGCGACCTCCTGCCAGACTTCCTTCTTTTTGATCTGGAACGCATGCTTCATGTCAGTACACCTGATGATGTCCGCATGCTGGGCCAGGGTGTCAGCGAGCATGTTAAGCTCAGCGTCTGAAAAACGCTGTTTGCGCTTCCTGGGGGTCATCTTCCTGGTTGGACATCCTGGTTATTTTCTGCCACAGCACAACACAAATGGACTGGTGGTTGGGGAGGATGGCAATGGATTGTGTTTTTAAAGATGGCCGCTGCCCCATTTCCCGTTCCTGCGCGATGACGTAATTTCCGGGTCTGTTTTTTGCGAACACGGTATTACCATGGTGGTATTACCGTGCCGGCATTTAGGGGTTGGTATGAGGCGGTACCGCTATGGGCGGGTCCCGCGATGCCGGTATAGGGGAGTTAGACGCCCTTTAGCGGCATGGCGGTATTGCCATTACCGGCATGGGGGAACGTGCGTGCTCGCGCACTCGTAATCACCTGCTATTAGCGGGTTCATACGAGCATGGACCCGCTTATTACGGCATGCCCGTAATGAACCCGCTTTTACCGGGCTACTCGTAATGAGGCCCATGGTGCCTTGTGAAACGCTAACATAGAGGAAGGACAGCTGCCGGCTGTGCCACGAAATGACGTTACACCGGCTGAGGAAAGCCTTAGCCATTTCAGAGCAGAACAGCTCAGTTTTATGCCCGTTCCTGCCCTAGGTTTTGCTGGGAGTAACGAATTGAAGTGCTCGTTTGAAATATCAAGCTACTCAGCCTGGGGAAGAGGCACTGTAACTAGGCGGACTCTGGCGAGCCGAGGCAAGTGATGCCATGGGCATCAACGTGAAAAATGCACATTTCATTCAGGCTTGTCTTTCACGAATGATAAAGAAAAACACCCACGCCAAAAAAAGCATTTTCCAAGGGAACATATTTTCATATCACCTTGCTGCTTCTGAGAACCTGCAACACAACAAGTCTGTATAGAAGGATGTCAATAGGAGACATTTAACAACTTTACTTGCAATGATTGCTGTGGTCTTGCGGCTATGTGCCTCGAGGCGCGAGATCAGGATTTGTTTCCCATCCAGGGTATCAATCATGAGTGCAAGACTGTTGCAATTTTATTTATTTATTTAATTTCTGAAACACACAGGAGGGACGTCATCCAACCTCTCTAAAAAGTAGCGCAACGTCGTCCTCCGCCTGGTCCCTCGTCTTGAGCCCTGTTTATAGATATTTATAAGGCGCCTTCTGTGATTAGTTAATTTGTGGCACCAAGAGGCATGTCAGCAGAGGCCTGTCAGGAGTTTTCAGGGTCAGCACTGTTCTGAGATCAAAGATCATAATATTTATTGAGATCAAAGATTTTTGTTTTCAAGAGCATACTGTTCACATTGTTATTAAATTGTTTCAATGAACACTTGGTGACCCGGCGGCTTTGTTGTTAGACTAAGTAGCTTTGCTTAGTTTTGGAGTAAGGGGAAAGCCTTGTGTGAGTAACTTAATCCACAGAACCTGGGTCTAGAGGTGCAGAGAAAGAACTCACAGGTGTGAAGTGTGGGTGCAGACATTGTGTAGTGTGAGACAGGCATGGTATCAATATAGACACAGACTCAAATGTAACATTTTCAAAACCTTTTTATCAAACTTTGTGGGTTTGGTCTAATGCCTATCTGGCCCTAACTCTAAGGGGGTTGTTCAGTCAACTGATATTTCTAAGGCCCGTCGATGTCTGTAAGTCCAAAACCAAAGTTCGTCTGTGTTCAAACCTATGCTTGCCCTCACTCTTATGATAGGGGGGTCTTCTTGAAGGATTAAAAATCAAATGTAGACCACAGCTGGTTTCAGGTAGTCTTGCCAATAGGCGTAGTTCTGCCAGTTCAAGTCAAAAGGGTTGCCCATGGAACCTTCCACGTAGGGCACTTGCCTTAAGTCAATAGAGTTCACAATGTCTTTGGGTCTCTTCAGGTTACCTTCCCCAAGCTTCGATCCTTCCAGTTACAAACAAAAAGACACAGCTCCTGCTAGGCCTCTCAGGGTTCCCTTCCCCAAGTCAAGGCCTCCTATCACAAAGTTCATCAATGTCTTTAGTGGGCCTCTTAGGGTTCCATTCCCCAAGACTAGGCCCCTCTGGGTAAAAGGATTCACAGTTTCATACTTTACAACTCAACTGAGGATTCCCAATTCCATTCAGGCCTCCCAGGATTCCCTTTCCCAAGCGCACATCCTTTTGTCTTCATACAAACAAAGTTCTCGATGTCAATGTACCTTTTCACTGTTCAGTTCTTTCCTGGGGGTAGTATCAGAGACTTTTGAGAATGTCAGGTTCTTTGCTTCTCCCAGATGCAACCACTCTGACCTCAAACCCCTCTTCTTATTCTCTGGCACCTTTTCCTCTTCTGTGCCTCTTTCACTCTGTCCTTTTCCACTTTACTGTGCTTCCTGCACAACTTATTTATCTGTCTTGCAAACTTGCACCTTTTTTCCACATTTCTGTGCCTCTTGCACACTTTTCCTTACTTTTAACTGTGTTCTCTTGGACCTTCCAGTTCTCACTGTGTTCTGTTGCACCTTTATTTTCCCTTTAACGTGTCTCTTGCACTCTCTGCATTTCATCTGGGTCGCTTGCACCCTCTTTCTCACGTTCGGTTGCTTGCACCCTCTCTTGACTGTCCGTTTTCCTTCTCAGTGTCTTTGTGCTGTCTCCCTCGTTTTCAGGTTGCTTGCTTCGCTTTGCTTTTAGCGTTCTCTTGCTTTGCTTTGCTTTCATTCACCACTTTCCAGCTCTCAATTGCTTTAGTCCTGCTTTCACTCACCGGGCCCTTCTTTCAACAATGCTCCTGCTTCTGCTCCAGCCACCCACATGCTACTGGGTTTCTCTCTGTCTCATGAAACTCACCAACAGTAGCGCACACCGGCGAGCAGGTCAAATGGGTTTGGGACAAGGTTCAGGTCTCACCACTTGCCCCTCAGACATCCTTGGGACTGGCACACGTCTGAAGGGAACAAGCATTCCCCTGTACACTGCCGGCAGGATAAAGGCAAAATTGGAGTCAGGAGTGCACAATTGGGGAAAAGTGCCTGACCTTGCCTGACATTAGTAGTGGGACAATTTAAAAGTGTTAGATGGTAGGCCTTACTTTGTATCCATACGTTGTTTCTATAGGTAATCCTTATTGCTCCTGATTTCCTCTTCTTCATCCCAGTACTTATTGGAAATGAGGAGCGGGAGATAGAGTGTGATTAGAAATACCCCATTAAGGCTGAGGGAGAGTGTGTTGGTGTATAATTGGGAAAGGGGGAATACCATGTATCACCCTTGGGTATTCTCCTCCCAATCCCCTGTGACCCTCCACTCAGGTGATCGTCCTTCGCTTGCCCACCCCCAGGGTCAGGATCCAAAAGCGATAGCCCTCGCCTGGCTAACTGAGTGCAAGATTCCAGGGGAGTAGGTGGGAGAATACCGCCAGGTTTCTCACAGAAGTTAGTAGTATTCTAAGACCTTCCCTCCGAACCTGTTGGTAAAGAACACATGCTTAATTTATTGGAAAAGAAATCACTAGGACATAGTAACATCCCAGTGAAATATCTTATCTCAGGGAACATAAACAGACAAATACTTGATGGTGGTGAACCATCCTATTTAATAACATCATGTGGGATGCAGAGGTAGACTTATATCATTTATGGCAGGTTATACATTCACCTAAAGGAAGACGTTGCTTAAGGATTCGGGGAGGTGCTAGTATACGTGTGTGCATATTCGCCAATACAGTGATAAAAGGGGTGGCCAAGTCCCTGCTAGCCGCCCATATCGAGCTGGCATGTGGATGGTTGGTGAGAGAGAGAGTATGCAAGAGTGGAAGAGGCATTATGTGTGCAGCTACTTATCAAATGTATGTGGTGTTGTGCAAAGTGTCTTCAAGTGGTGTATGATGGCAGATGCATATGGGTCTGCGGCCGTGTCTTCAGCTCGTTTCCCTATCCATGGAGTGTGAGAGGTTCATTGCGTTGTCTACATTATAACCGTGACCTAGCTATAAAACGATGGCTAGACACCAAGTCACCTATCTTTAATTCAGAGGCTACATTCTACCTGCTCCTAGATTCAATGCAACGGCTACTCTCAATGTTCTTTCAGATTCAATATCTGGCTACATTTTACATTCTTATAGATTCACACATTGGCTGAATTCTTTGCTCGTCTAGAATCAGTGCCCAGGCTAGGTTCTTCATTCGCCTTCTTTCCATACAAAGACTATTCTGTGTTCACAAAAATTCAGTACAATGGCTACATTCTAAGTTCACCTCAAATCAATACAGTGGCTGCCGGGTGTGGGGGGGGGATGGGGATTTCTACAGTGGAGCCTGGGACCTTCGCCATGAAAGTTATAGTTTCAATGCATTGATACCGCTTGTGCAACTTCAGCAAAGTGCTATGTTTTGAAATCTGGTATTGACTGGTCACTCTAAATCTCATTTAGAAGCTGCAACCACAAACTGATGGATTGTAGTTTGTTTCAAGAAAGTAACTGACAGTTACCCAAACTGGCATAGATTGTGGCTACAGCTTCTAGAACGTAAATGTTACTCACCGTAGTACTACAGTACTCCTAGTCCACTTATGGTGGCTCGGTATTTACACCTTCTCTTTTTTAAATAATTACCTTTAAATTGATGATCTAAAATTCTCACTTTGTTTTGGTGTGGATGACAATACTATCTCTGAGCACTATCAAATGAATTCTCTTTGCCACTTTATTTAATTACATTTTGTATTTTTTTATAATCACACTTGTATTTCCATGCAGTCTTAAATTTCATTCTTTATAAAAAAAATACATTCATTGAACTTTGGTGTGATTGAATTTCTTTATGAAGTTTTTGGAAACGAGTTTTAAAAATTCCAATGTGCTCTATAAGAAGGATAGCTTAGGGGCAACGTGCTCACCTTGGAAGCAAGACGACACGGAGCAACACAGGTTCAATCCATGGGTTCGTGCTTAGAAACCTCTGGATATTAAGCGTGTTATAAATAACCTATCATATCATATTATTGTGCTCTGTCCAAAAGTTTAGAGAATGGGGGCGCCCTTGTGTTTCACTCGTTTTGTGCTTATTTACATGATTGTGTTGCTTTTGCCTACCTCTTGGCAAGTACAGTTGTACAGCAATATGTGCAATATGGCGTTGAAGCTTATGCACATTTCGAGCACACATTAGCCTCGTGTTGTGTTTTACCTATTCTGGCTATGAGGCTATTTCCTGTATGTGTATGTGTCTGAGCCTGGAATGTGGAGCATGGAATGTTGGCTGACTAGAATGTGATGATGTAGGTGCTGTGTTCCAGAAAAGTCAGTTGGGAACTTATGTTTGGCACAGGGGGACCGGTGGATGTTTCTTTCCCATAGACTTGTCTTATGTTTTATTTACGTATTCCTGTGTAGTTACCAATGACTAAAATAACCCAGTAAAGTTGCCTAGGTCATCTCTGACTCCTGAGTGATTTCTCCAACCCCAAAACCTACTATTCAACACCTCGCAACTTGGTAGCGGAAGGGTTTTGTGCACTCGATTGTTAGCTGTGGCTAGTCCTTACATGTATCAAAGTGCCCAGGTTTGAAACCACGTGACACTGAAACGATGTAACTGATTACAGCAGAAGAGTAGCACACCTATCGCGTAAGAGAAGAATTGAAGGTATTTGCATAGTATTTATTAGATATGCTAATGTTTATTGCTGCATTATCATAATGATATGTTTTGTTATTCTCAGCATAATACTTGCTTTCAACTTCCTGGTAGACCGGTTTGTGTCTGTTCTTAGCTTTCTTTTGCCTACACATGTTTAGCTCCCAGCAAGCTTCTTCAGTCAAATTGTGTGTATTCATTCATATGGAATTCAACCCAAAACACTGTGATTATAATCGGTAAGGGAAGGTCCCAGGCAATGCTAACATGGCATAATTGCAGTTAAACAACTTACAACACACAATATATTGGGAGCATAGGAAATGCAGCGGGATACGATGGAAGGGACCCAAAGAAAACGTAACAAAGAAAAAATGATACCATGTTGGTGACACCTTGTTTGGATTACAATAGCTTGGTACTTGCTATTGTGCTATCATTTCTCTATCCCACAGCATTGGTCATAGTATCAGTCACTGTCTCCATGTTTGGGCTCACCCTTTATGAAATATGTATGAAATATGGTGATTAAATTGAGAAATTTCAAGCAACCTTGGTATTTATGTTACTATAGACTTATGTCTCTGTCTGTCTCTTCAATTGATGAAAGAAATGTGATTGCACAACTCTATGGAGTGGTTGCCCAGGACATTTGCGAGAGCATTTTTATTTGATGGCCAAAAACTACAGTTTACTGTAATATTGCTCTCGTTGCAATGCTATAATGTTCACGCTCAAGGATTCTGTGGGCCCTCCTCTCATGCTCATGACAGAACTAGACACATTCAAACGAACCTCAGGTTCAAATACACTCCAGCACATCAAGTGTTTGGGTTATTCTGTTGACGATGTCCAACATGAATACACTTCAACAAACAAATTGCTTTAAATGGGAATCGACAATGTTGAAATAATTAGTGAAGAAGCTCACTGAATCCCCAAGCACGCTTTTCAGACACAATTCTCCTGCAATAGAGCGAGCATAACAAAGGACTTTCTAAAATGGATGTCCCTGGAGATCTCTTGCTTGAGCCACATTGTATCTGGAGATTGCTGGTGTTGGCGATTAACTTTGCACACTTGATTTCAAGTTCCTTGTAGACTGGTTTGTGTCTGTCCCTTGCCTACACATGTTTCACTCACAGCAAGCTTCTAAACCCCACCTCCCATTACGCACCCTAAGACCAAGCACTGCCCTCTCACGAGTGATTCCAACCGCCAATTCAGCCAGGATTGGAGGATCCAACTTCTCAACCTTGGCTCCAAGTCTGTGGAACTCACTCCCCCCCCACACATTCGACACACCCAAGACTTCATGGCCTTCCGCAAAGCTCTAAAAACCTGGCTCTTTCCGTAAACCTGATTAAGACCATCTAGGTTGCTAAAACCCTACAACAACATGGACCACGAAACTGAAATTGCACAGGTCACCTGGCTACCATCTGTTGTCGGGCCCAGGTCCCCTGCCCACCAGTTGCACACCTGCACTGCCCTCCTGGCACCCCCCTGCACTAAGGGGCTGTTTCTGTATCCTTACAGCCCCCTACCTGCACCTGATGTCTGCACTTACCCCTGCACTTGCCACCGCTTGGCTGCACTTCTTATTTATTGTATTCATGTTTTTTACATTATTTTATTGTTATCCTATGTACTGCACCTGCGCAATCTCAATGACACCTGGCCTAGTAGGATCGTTGTCTCTGTCTTCCCTCTGTTCCCCCACGCTTGCCTCGTCGCGCCTTGAAACACTTGTGTATAAGCGCGTTATAAATGCCATATTCATATCATATCATACACTCGCTCATTTGCATGCACGCCCACTCACTCATTCACACTTACATTACATACACAATCCTTGCACACATGCATGCACAATGAGCTAGTAGGCACTGCTAGTTTCAGAAAAGGCTTTCCTCCCGTCTGTGCCTATCAAAAAGCAAGTGTGCAAATCAGGCCCGGCCTTCCCCCAGATGTGAAAGAACATATAATCCCCACACATTCGTGGGGAGGGGGCTGATGTGTCCATTTGATTGTTGTTGGGCAGAGAGGTGAGGGAAGCCTTTCATGAAACTAGCAGCTTTAAGGTTTTGCTGCGTTTGTGAAACTGTAGAGTCGCCTGTTTCAAGAAAGTCTTCTTTCCCCCCTCTGACTAATTTCTGGGGCGAGGGGCTGAAGCCCGATTAGCGCTATGGCATTGCGCGCCAGCGGCTGGTGGGAGGGTGAACAAATAGCATCTTTGTGGAATAGTCTTTTAGGCTGCAAAAGTATTTAATTGGGCCTCATTATAACCGCGCCGGTAAGCCTACCGGCACTGTTGTTACCGGACCGGCACAGTACAACTCTGTGGGCGGGTGCTGTCCCACCCGCCAGGGTCAGACTTGCCGGGCTGAACGGCACCCGCCCGTAGAGTTTCACGGAAGCACCGGCACCGTTATTAACTGTGCCGGTACTTCCATGGTCCCCATTCACATTGAGTCCTAGGGGACTGAATGGGATTGGGGATTTACAAAATTACTGGCGCCTGAATCCCCGGCCATCAAGGTTGTAATACTCCGCTGTTACTGGAAACTCATGTCCTGGTAATTTTTTTCGGGTCTGGCGCAATCCGCCGCTATCACCGGAGGGGGGTAACCCCCAGACCCGTAATGAGGCCCATTGACTTTAGAATTGTGCACGTTTTAAAATAAGATGTTTCCCTTAGTAGAGTGAATAATTTAGTTAGATGTCTTTGTGGGGGAGGGCGGTTGTTTTTTTTTTCCTGTTTGTTTAGTGCACTATGTGATGAACCATTTTAGGACTGGTATGTGCTTTGTATGCTTCATGAATTAAAATTTAAATGGATTAAGAAAGAGCTTCTTTTATAAACCACTACACACTATAAAAATGAAGAAATTAAACAAGCTAAAAATGGCATGGAAAAAGAGAAAGGCATCTGCAAACTTTGCACAATTGGATAACTGGGCCAGTGCAGATATCGGGGGCGAGTTATGTTCTAATTAGAAGTACATGAAACCTGCAAAGTACATCTATCCTGGCGAATGGAAAGAATCATCAAGTTACAAAAGAAGGCCATATCGTTCCTGCGCGCAGCAGCAGCAGCAGTAGCAGCAGTAGCAGCAGCAGAAACAGAAGCAGCAGCACCAGCAGAAGCAATAGCCGCAGCAGCAGAAACAGAAGCAGAAGCAGCAGCAGCAGTAGAAGCAGTACCAGCAGAAGAAACAGCAGCACCAGAAGCAGCGGCAGCAGCAGTAGCAGCAGCAGCAGCAGTACCAGCAGAAGAAACAGCAGCACCAGAAGCAGCGGCAGCAGAAGTAGCACCAGCAGCAGCAGTACCAGCAGAAGAAACAGCAGCACCAGAAGCAGAGGCAGCAGCAGTAGCAGCAGCACCAGCAGCACCAGCAGCAGCAGCAGTACTAGAAGAAGAAACAGCAGCACCAGAAGCAGCAGCACCAGCAGCAGCAGCACCAGCAGCAGCAGTAGCACCAGCAGCAGCAGCTGCTGCATGAAGAAAGCAATTCATCAATTGAGCCTGTGGCGGCCAAAGGAAGGAATAAAAGTAATGGGGAAGAAAAAAATAGCAAGTGCCTAACCCTACACTAACTGCTCTCTTTCCAATGCAGGCTCATGGCATGTTCAATTGCACATGTGTGCTAAATCTCCTTCACATGATTCCCCAATGAAGGGTTTTGAGATCGCATGACCTGGATATTGCTGGACCGCCAGAGGATAATAATCCTGGCATCAGGTCATATAATCATTTTGTGTCGCATCATTCTGTAGATCTGATTATGAGCTTCTTGCCCAGTTTCCTGAAAGCAAAGTATAACTTTGAACATGGGCCAATGTTGCCAAGGACCAAGCTGGGGTAAGATAATGGGACTATCAAGGCTGTGTGTGGTTTACACCGGAGAAGAGATAGCACACATGGATGGCATGCCGGATCACTCTGCTCCAGACTGCTCTTCCACCCAGATGGGCATTAGGCCCTATCAGTGAAAAAGGGATAGTCGGCATCCTCTCATGGGATAGAACAGACATGCATATTTTAGCGGCCAAAAGTAGGGGGCTGAATATTTTGCAAAATTTGGTATGTTGGCCCTACAGGAAACGTGGATGTTAAATAATTGTTTGTTAGACGGTTACTGTATAATTAGGTGTAAAGCCATAAGAGGGTGTTTGGGTTGCCCTGAGCACGGCTTACTAATTAGAGCAAAGAATAAGTATCATCTAATTGAGTTCCGATCTAATGGTACGCCCCCAAGTGTTCTATGTGGGGCCAATGAGGCTCCTATGAGGAGACATATTACCGCCAAGACCCTGTTAATCACTGTTTATGATCCCTCTGGGGGCTTGCAAAGGGATTATATAATGTTGCATGTAACTACCATTGTCACTGAATGGACATGCGAGAATCCAGAAGACATCATCCTTTGTGGGGATTTGAATTCCGATTGTGAAAGTGCAAAGAATAGAGGCCAGATGGGAGATACTTTGTCTGAGTATAACACAGCTCATTACAACAAATTAACCACCAAGGGTACCAAGTGGACACGTTTTGCCAACAGCTTGGGGCTTCTTGTGATTGATGAGTTTTGTAATCTACAACTATTCACATGGAATGCAGTTGGGAAGCACAGCAACTTAGATTACACATTCTGGACAATTGATATTAAAGATGTAGTGACTAGCGTAGATATTGCACCCAAAAGTAACAGTGACCATGCAGGTATGATCATGAATGTTACTATGACAAATACAACACAACAATCACAATTAGAGGTAGATTTCAAGTACAATTCCTGGGGTAACAGAACAATGTGTCATCAACATAATACACGCAGATTCAATAATTGTATAGCTGCAAACTATACTGCAACATGATAATTGAGCATATCGCACGGATATCACATAAATTTGGCGAGCGTTCAGGTGGCAAAGTGGGACACGCTTTGGATAAGAAATGAAACATGTACGAGGCCAACATTGCTAACAGAAAGCGTGAACTCAGAAGAGATATCTGCCTGATATTTAGCTACATTCAAATTACTAAACAAAACAAATTACTACAAATAACAAATGGTAAAACGAAAACTAAGAATTGGATACGTAATCACCAAAACGCACTAAGAATAATACAGTGGCAGTTGTACAAAACTTGTCATAGTAAAGATAAGAAGACGGTTTGACACCTGATGAGGACATTTTAAAACCATCGGGTGAAACACGATGACACCACTCTGGCCGAAGAAGCCTGTAGGAAGTATATCCTCAATGCATACTATCGCCTTGATTTCATGGAAAGATTTAACTCAGAAAGCAGTCTAGCCAAGTTTAGTTATCCATATTGCGAGGAAGAAATGTATAAATGTATTTCAACATTGCGATCCTCTGCTGCGCCTAGCCAAGATGTATTATCTAATGTAGTTCTAATGAATAATCCGGCTATATGGGCGTCACTGCTTCACCAACTAACCATCATTGGAGTTATTCCAGGTTCTTGGTGGAAATCTCACATCATCCCGACCTATAAGAAGGGACGGCGGGAAGATCCATCCAATTGTCAACTATTGGCAATGCTGGATGCCCCCAGCAAAGTGTCCTGCAATTTAATTTTGCAGTAAATAAGACAACGGGCGGAGCAAAAGCAGTTACTATCCCCATATCAGACATAATTATGACCGGGATATTGCACATTACATAACATTTGGATTTTACAATTGCTGATAAGAAATCATTTGAAATCCCCATTACATGTGGCATTGACAGACTACTCTGCTGCTTTCTATCCTGTACATAGAGGCCTACTTTGGCAGATATGTAAATAAGCACTGGCAATGCCAATAGTTTTGGCGTTTCCTGATGTAATTTGCATGTTGCATTTATAGGCACCTGGGTGCAAGGAGGAGAGTGCATAGTTTCAGAGGAGGATGTGATAAGGGGTGCAGAATGAGAAGGGGAATAGAGCAGGGGAGGAAGCCTTTCCATTGATAAAGGTGCCATTGATGATGAGCAAGAGGAAAAATGAGAGAGCATGGGTCAGAGTGAGGGTAAGAAATAAAGTGAGAGTGTGAGACGTAGGACGAGAGGGGCTGGGGAGAGGGTGGTCATGGGGATGGAGGAATAGAGGGGTAGACAAAACCAAAAACAAGGGACCTGATTTACAAAAGTGTTTTTCAATGGGAAAGTCCCATTGAAAAACTCTTTGTAAATCAGGCCCAAGTTATCACATGCCATACGCCCTAAAGGTCCAATACAGCTTAACGTGTAAACCATCCACATCTCTCAAAGAGCAATATTATAATTTGGTATTTAGATAGCACTTGCACCAAAGGCTATTGAACATTTTTACCTACAATCATTATCCCACGAAATTGGTACCGATTTAACTACACTAACTTTTAAAACTCTTCATTGGCTTTGCAGGATACGAACCTGTGACCTGCTGATCACACACCAATATCAAGTGTTTAACTTGCAGAGCTATTTAACCAGCAATTTAGCCTGCAACCCTTAAGGAAGTGTACAATGCAGCCCGTCTTCAACTG
This sequence comes from Ambystoma mexicanum, assembly GCF_040938575.1. NCBI lineage: Eukaryota > Metazoa > Chordata > Amphibia > Caudata > Ambystomatidae > Ambystoma > Ambystoma mexicanum. The sequence continues at coordinate 226,484,511 of NC_090921.1, read as the reverse complement.
CATAGAGAGTTTCAACAGCAGTCTGTTTGAACCCACACATAACTACATTGAACTCTTTTCACATGTCTCACTATCCAGTTTCCATCTTACTACAAACTGATCTCATCCAATGGCAACCCCACCCGGACCTCCCAAAACACACGGACTGTCGGACACAGAACTCGCCCAAAACAGCCTGTCTGTCACCTCTAACCCTCCTTTTCCCCCACCGCCAGACACACCCAATATAATTGGCCTTATACCCTCATAAAGCTCCCCCACAATCAAGGCCGTTTTAAAGCCATTCGGATGCCATACAACACAGCTGCACCCTACATCTAAAAGCAAGGTTCCATCTCAACATTTATTCAAATCAAAATTGCATTCATATTTTAGCTATTATTATGCGTAATGCTGCTCCAAGTTTATATCAGCAAGCCTGCAATTAGACCTAAGCTATGATCAGCAATTTCATATCAGGTATTCATTCTTATAATATTGCAATAAACGATGCCATATGTAGTGCGTGAGCAGGGATCAGCTTGGATTATCACTACAGACTGCCCTCACGGGGCAAATTCTATCTGTTGTATTTTAGTTTCTTGGAGAGTGTGAAAGCAAAACCTTAATAAACATATTCACGCCCGTGCACCGCTTTACACACAGACAAAAATACCTCAACTGGACCTTGGTTCAAAACAGATGGCATGTCTGCTTGGTATATGCAAGCTGGTCAGAATACACATTTTCTAGTGAAAATTACAAATATCTTTTCCGTGCAATAAATAGACTTTTTTCGATTCCCACCAATGGTGTCGCCTTTTCAGAGAGACTTCCATCGACAAAGCACGCTGTGTGCCTGCCATGCAGGGGGGTTAGACCACATGCCATGGTGGAAAGGGACCCACCACGGCATGAGCCATGTCACTCTTTCCAAACGAAGTAGAAAAGAAACAGACCTGTCCCATACAAACGTGGACCCCGGGAGCTGTGACGGAAACACGAGGCGCGTCCGCCATGTGCAAGGTGCATCGGGGTATATGATGCTTCTCGGCGAGAGTTAGGAGCCTGAACACCACAAAATACTGCTATTAACAATGCACTCACTGGTGTAGATCCATACAATGACCAATGAAACTCTTAAATGTAGCTCTCTTCCTCGTTCCCTACCCCCAGGTGATTGGCCTCATAATATAACATATCGTTATTGTGCTTTGCAAGGCTTGGCTGAAATGAGCACTACCCCCACAAAAGAAAGAAACATTCAAAGCATGCAATAAAAATTACCCGTAAACCAGACTCATGATGCCGGCAGCAGCGCCAGGCTGTAAATGGCTGCAGCTTTGGCTTGAAAAGAGATCACTCTGCAGCGGACTTTAAACATAGTCCGACAGGAGTTTAAGTGACAAAAAGCATTTGTGCATACAAATGAAAATAATAACCAGCATATAGTTAAGTGCAGTGATTTTGCTCCTACTTCGGAGCACGCACAGCTCCCCGGCAGCAGCAGCAGGCCAGCAGACGTGAGCGAGAGTGTCAAGGCCAAGATGGTGCTTCAGCCATTTCATCGCCACGTGCTGCAAGTTGCCATGCCAACGCCATACACTGCTCCCAGACTCGATTAGGTGGCTTATGCGACCAAAGTGCCAAAACCAAAAAGTGGGGTTTTTCAAACTATTTACTAAACATCATTGTACAGATATACAGCCATACTTCGATATGCATCCAAAGGAACCAAGCAGGGACTTTTCTGGCCCCATAGATACTAATATTGGCTTGAAGCAGGGATGCATATTGCCCTCCCTACTATTTCATTTATACATCGCAGATTTAGTCCAGGCTTTTGACTCGATCTGACATTTTGCCCCTAAATTGAAGAATTTTGCAATGCTTTGGCTAGGCTATGCGGATGACATAGTCATACTTGGCCGCACACCTGTTGGGCTGCAATGATCATTGCATGCATTAGCTGAATACTCGAGAACTAATTACATGGGCAACAACCCCTCAAAAACAAAATTATGAGTTGGGGTAAAACTACAATTAACACCTTAAATGGGCATCAATTGCAGCAGGTGGAACAATTAATTTATCTAGGAGCTCTATTAACATCCCGTAAAATGGGTAACACTTTAAATAATTACATTATTCCAAAAGTGCATAGTACATTTGCATTGATTAAAAGCTTTATCCAGAGACCTGACGTGTTTAAATCTTAACAAACATGCCTTGTCCTGGTCATATTTTATGGGATAGAACCTGAGATTAAGTGGCTTAAAATGATTGAGGGGAAATTGTGACGCCCAGGGCTGGGAATGCGCAAGAGTGTTCCCATGGAAGCAATTACACGAGAGCTAGCTTTGGCCTCTTTAATGACTCATCATAAGATCAAAGTCCATTTTTACTCAAAATGCTACTGGGCTCAGATGATTGCCTTTTAACACAAATAGGGATATATATCACTCAGGGAGTGTTGTGTAGATCGAGTGCTTTTATGCATTTTATTGAATAATATTATACATTTCATGGTACCATTGGGTGGAGCATGATCATGGAACTGGACTACTGGTCATTAAAAAAAGATCTCACATAAAAGCATGCCTCTGGGACCGAGTCAAAAACTTTGACCACCTTGCTTAACTTTGCAATTCCACTCACACATTTGGCTATCTCATACCTGCCAACTACCCGGCAGCTACCATTGACAACCAGCTATGCAGCTTCATTGAGCATCTCAGACTCAATCCATTACCTTCATTAACATGTATTTTGGTGATAGCAAGGTATTCCACGTGAAGAGAGACAATGCAGATTATGTGATATAACGTTGGAAACTACCCGGGATTTATTAACTCAATGCTCCCTGTTGGAGAAATTATGTGCATCGGTTTATGGAAAATATGATTAAAAATTGGCTTTTATCTTCAACTATGGGTATTGGTATCATATATACTTGTAGATCAATTATTTATTTGAATGCTATCCATCAAATGTGTTTTTTCTTTTGTCCTTTTCCCTTTTCTGTCTATGTAATGTTTATTATTTTGTTTATAAATGTATCAGTGCTTGAGGTTAGTTGTTTAACCATATAGCACTAACAATGCAAACAAATAAGGGGCCGGTGGTGGGGGAGTTGAAGAGATAGAACCACCTTCTTCCATGCGATATGGGTAGGAGCAAAAGGCAGGGACAGGGCACTTCCCCATTTGAGGCAATCTTGGAGAATGGAGGTGGAATTGGGAAGGGGGTGCCTTAATGCCCACACAGTATACCACTGCAGGCAAGACATGAAAATCCATAAGCAGATATTTAATTGGGGTAGTACCCATTTTGACCGACAGAAATCGATCGAATGGTACGATTTTAAAAAAATACCGAACATGTGGAGCAGGGGTTGCGGGGGTGTCCCCCGCTCTCCAAGTTTGGTATTTCTGGGCTTGGGGTTTGCAGGGGTGTCCCCCGCTTCCTCAAAATTGGAGACGGGGGACAGAAAAAAACCAAAAAGGAAAAGGGACCATGCAGCGTCGGATGCGACCCACATTAGAGGGACGGATAGCGGTGACCAAGCATGCAAGTAGGGGAGGAGGTGTGGGGAGGGGTGAAAGGTGTATTTTGGGTTGTTTGGCTGCAGTGCAAATCGATTTGCAGCAAAATTGACTATGATCAATTCCGCCGCAAATAGTTACACTTCGGTCAAACAACCCAGACCCTAAATTGGCTGCACAACTGAAGCATAGTTATGACTGGTTGAGGGCCTCCTCTCGAAAAGAAATGGCGAGACCATGAACGATTTTTTTGCCTTCCCCGCTTGAAACTGCGGTTTGGTCAAATCACACGTTGGTTTTCTCCAAGCAGTCTTATTGCTTCTCAAATGTTCGAGCTTTACTGGAAGGCAAGGTAGGGTGGGGGGTGAATAGTTTCCGGTCTTCCCTAACTCCTACATGGAACACCTTGGACTTTCTCACAGGTAAACAAGCAGCATTATTTACGCACTGGAAACCTGTTTGCTTACCTGCGTGGGTCAAATGTATAAAGCAGGGAAAATGAAGTCATGAGCAGAACGGACAGAAGAGATTTTGTTGCCTTCGGGTGGGATGTTTCATTATTTACAGTTAAGGCATTGAGTCATTCCCACAGTGGTATTACAAGAAGATAGATGGGACCTTACTGGACTTGGAACATTTATGACATACTAGGGAGTACGTTCATCGACTTTTCAGTTTACACAAATCTAGACATTTCATTCCAACACAAACATATGTCTTTCTGGCAACAAGATCGTCAGGAGGAACTTGATGGCTTGACTTGGTCTCAGATTTCGCCAAGAGTGTCAAAAACTTCATTTTGCAGTCGTAACATTGATAATTCATATACAATTATTGTATTTTGGACTGGGTCAGATTAACCAAGACCTATCAACCACACTGTGTTTTGGCTTCGGGCACCCTGTTATATCTTTGGTGGTTATGCTGTATGGTACAACCATTCTGGAGCACAGTATTATCCTATGCGAAAGAAATAGAGAAGCTGGACCTGCCCAAGGATCCTAAGGTCTTTCTATACAGACCAGTAGATGAAGGGCGCTATTATAAATATACACTTGGGAGGATAGCTCAGGGGCAACGTGCTCATCTTGGTAGCAAGATGATGTAGTGCAACACGGGTTCGATCCCCGTGTTTGCACTTAGAAACCTCTGGGTATTAAGCGCCTCATTAGTAACTAATTATAATAAACTGAATGGACCTCAGGCTAGGCTGACTTCTCATTTCCCACTTTCAGAAATCTTGATTATAGCCCAATACAGGAAAACCTCTTCTCCTACCTCCATAAGGGTATATTATTTTAAATGATGGCGCATAATCAATATTGAGCAAATTATGGCTCTGGCTAATCATAGATACCTTCGCATGATTGCCTTTTATACAGTTTTTCAAGAGTGAAATGGTCTGGCCTCAATTCACAGGCCTAAACTGATGAAAACATTGGGCCTCATTACGATTTTAAGGGCATGGCTGCCTCCAAAATCGTGTCCGGGTTCCCTGAATGGGGAAATACCGGGCCATTCCGAGTATGGAGGGCCCGGTATTTCCTCCTTCAGGGAACCCGGGCCCGGTCCTTCCCCATTCCCATTCGAGCCCTCATAGGGCTCAATGGGAATGGGGAGGGAGCTAACAACGGGCCCATTTCAAATGGGCCCGTTGTTAGCTCCCTGGTCCCCTCGCGGGGAAAAACGAGACGTCCAGAGCAGTCCCGCGAGGGGACCTCGTAATAGTGCGGAGTGGGTTTAACAGCACCGGCACCATTACCGGCGCCGTTAAACCCATTCCGCACATGTTGTAATGAGGCCCATTCTCTTTGTTATAACCTACGCTTGAGCGGTGGCTTGTCATTAGATTTGGATCTGATATAGAAAAGAGGCAATGACGTGATTTGATCATTTTGGGGAAGGTAAAATTCAGGACAGATTTTGATTTTCACTTGTCTGGAGGGATTGTTGTTTTCTGGTATTACTTATCCAAAAATGATGCATCATTAGTGAACCTTCTTTTATATCCATAAACGTTGGTAAAAAAAAAGGTACATTTATATTAAAAAAAAGATGTTTACTACTTTTTTTAGCTGATTTTTTGAATTTCTTTACTTTGAACTTTGGGCTTGGTTTGTGTCATGTCAAGTTTATCATCACTTGCTTAGAAAATTACAATGTGTTTGCCACTTAGTGTGCATTGGATCAATTTGTGTGAGGTGCTCTGCACATTCTATGTTGCAATCTTTGACTACAAATTTCTTTTGCTTTTGTTTGCCTGTTGGGGGCAAATGATCATGTATTCTTGGTGCACCAGTTGGCCTCACAGTTTGTCGTCCAAGGAAAACGACACTTGATAATTGTACGTAATCTGTCCATGTATCAAAGTGCACAGGATCAGAACTACATAAAATTCAACACTGAATTTTAATTCCCTATCCGCAAACAGTTTTGGCCACCTTTTTCAATTTCTTTCCTTTGAGTTTTGGTTTTGGTTTGGGTCCAGGCAACTCGGTTACTGCTTGCTTTGACATTATTACTTTCACCCCTAACTCCAGAGCCCTCCTTCCACCACCAGGGGAGTGTATAATGGCCCTCCCCCATGAGGGGCTGTGGTAGGAGTAGGGGTAGAGAAAAGTATGTGCTTGTCACTATGCAACAGTTAAGAGAGCAGGCAATAACCTCTGCAGTAGGTGGCTGCTCTCAATTCCCAACACAGGCCAGGTTTACCAATGTCACATTATAATTTAGTGACAGTCCACTGCTCACACCATCCAGTAACTCTTGGTGTGTATTAAAGGAATGGTTTGGTCAGAAAATATTATTGTCCCTATGGGTCGGCCATGTGCTTTTAACCATAATTCGATCGATCATACAAACAGTTCCTATGCACCTTACCCGAGTTTTCGTCTCTTGAACACAAGCAAAATCAGGCAGCAGGGCGCGGCCATCTTGTGATAATCTTATCACTTGCCGCATCGCCCTGGGTGACCTGCGTTTGCGGCACTGAATCATATCCCCCGCCCCTGAGCCTGACATCAATAGACGCGTACCGCCCATTTCACAACGCCAAAGCACGTCTCGTGTCAACATTCTCTGCGCCTCAGCTAATGACGTGTCACCATGGAAACGGCAGGAAGACTCTTTCCTCGATAGGTATAAACAGAGCGTTTCACAACACACAACATCAGATTTTCTTTTCCATTCCTCTCGCTGTATTTCTTTGAGTATTCTGTGACTCGTTTCTGTGCTCTGTTCAGCTACCTTTGTTGCTTGTAGCCCGTGTGAACAGATACCAGTACGACCGCTATAAATTATTTTCGTTTCTTTACCACACAATGGCAACAATAATGCCCTACCTGTACGAGCCCGAGTATTCTGAGGAGGAATTACTGGAAAGAGCAAGCTCTGTAAACGATGGGGATTTGGACAACAGTTGGGCGTACGTTTCAACAGATGAAGAGCCTGGGCCTAGTCACATGGACAATGTTTTCACCTGGTGTACCTGCAATCGATGCGCGCTAATGCCAACCGAGGTGGAGAACTGCTGCTGCCGAGAAAACTCTGGATGCTTGTCCTACATATCGCAAGGCGATCCACAGCCGCAATGGGTTACCGAGCTGCCAGACTTCACGGCAGTCTGTCTCACACGGTCCGTGTTGAGGATTTTGATGGTGCTTATGCACGAACTTCGCGCAACAGTTCGCCCTCGTAATCCAAGTAACGAGTAAGTATAGTCTGGTTGTGATGTCAGTTAGGCCACTACTATTTCACGGTTGTCCCCTACATTCTCGTAACTTCAAGATATCATTGTCATATCCGTTTGCAATTCTCTAGTAATAGTCGCATAAAAGTCGTTCACTAATGTGCAGTGTCTAGTTAGCATTTGTCCTGGCAAAAATGCCATTGCATACAAGAATTGTCATTGACAACTAAGGTTTAATACACTTATCTTGGTCATTTAAAAACAGATTGTATCTTTCTCTTTCATAGGTGGTACCGGCTGGTGGCCTATCGTTCGTACACATGGTGGCTTCATGGGAGGCTTGGACACCGCGTTCGACGAGTAATACCCGCCTGTGTCGTTGGCGCCATTAGACAAACTTTCCCCAGTGACAGCGGTCAGTACAGGGGATTTTCCCTCGCTGAGCTGCAACCAGACCTTTACAATGTCCAGTATTTTTGTGCCATCAAAATAAGAAACCAAATAAAACACAACATATTTTTTATCAATGGTTGTTTCAGTTTTTAAGTGAATCAAGTGTGTCTCCATTCAGCAGTGCTCCGGTGCCTTGTCTGCACGCCTCCCGGCCCATCAAATCCCACCCCCCACTATCAAAGGCAGTTCGCACCAGTGGATGTGCGCTGCCATGGGGTGCTGTCAGGGGCGCGAAGGGCCAAGGTGCCAAACAACATGTACACTTCAAAAGGTATCCTACGCCCCGGGGCCATTGTTCACATGGCCTGCTCAGACCCCGTGTCTCCAGGCAGGCCTCCCCTGAAGCAGACCGTGCCCCTGCAATCTACATAAGTGTGTCTCCATTCAGCAGTGCTCCGGTGCCTTGTCTGCACGCCTCTCGGCCCATCCATCCTACCCCCCACTATCAAAGGCAGTTCGCACCAGTGGATGTGCGCTGCCATGGGGTGCTGTCAGCGGCGCGAACGGCCAAAGTGCCAAACAACATGTACACTTCAAAAGGTATCCTACGCCCAGGGGCCATTGTTCACATGGCCTCCTCAGACCACGTGTCTCCCGGCAGGCATGCCCTGAAGCAGACCGCGCCCGTGCAATCCAGGTAATACCACGACATATACACGTCATTCATTCACAAACACACCCCTTTTTGTTATTCTTTATAAACCACTTGATATTTACCATGAGAACATCTTTGAGCACTGCAAGTCAACTCGTGAACGTGCTACTCTGTGACCGCTACGAGTGAACTCGTCAGTGTGCTACCTGTGAACATCTCCCTGTTCTCCTGCCACTAATTACTCTGTTTGGTGAATCCAACTGTTTGTTGGTCAAAGTAAGGGCATGTATCCTAATCATATCTCCTTCATTTGTAAATTTATATCTATTCCGAAGTAACGAACTCCGTAGTGCTATGTTAATTTGTATCATTGCTATTGACTTGAGTTTCTTTTGTTATGTTATCGATATATCAATTTTTATCAGTGTCAATTGGCATCGTATTGCATCCTTCGCGGACCGTGTCTATAATATAAGCATGTTTCCTTTTTACGCACAATAGTACATTCAAGGGACGAGTAACATGTTCTGATTTTCAACACATCAATGAATCGTTTCTGAAATGTATCCCATAATACAGCCGCACACGCTGCACTGGTTTTGCTGTGGTGCCCAAAAGAAAGCGTGCAATGAACAATGTATGGTCCAATTCATTCTTTCTCACATGTTTATGCAAAATAATTTTCTAATAATGTTGACCTTTATTTTGTAGAATTTACAACAATGCCTGCATGTTCTATTTTCGGTTGCCCTTCGAAGACCCATGACAAATCCGAAGGCATTACAATGCATGTATTCCCTAAGACTGTTGATCGAATAAGAGAATGGGTCAGACGTTGCGGATATCCACCGGAAGAGCTTGAAAGTAGAGTCAAACAAGTCTTGGAGGACAAGAGGGGTCATCGATACTGCATCTGCAGCCTCCACTTCGACCCGGATATGTACGACACATCCTTGTACACAAAGAGGAATCAACTGAGAACAACTCGAAAATTGCTCCCAAACGCTATTCCGACTTTATTCATGAAAATGCCGCCACAGGTGAGTCACGCTTCCGGATTTAGCTTTACGCCTGTATTTTCGGTGTAAATGTCACTTATAGTACTTTCCATATTTATGTGATTGAATAGCTGTTGAAATAATGACTATTTTGCTAAACATCAGTCCTTGTTTTGTAGAACCCACATAGAAAAATTATTTATGGGGACGGATAACTATGCTATATTATGCATTTCAATAAGCATAATTTTCTCGTATTAAGTCTCCTTACATGCCACTTTTTAATGATTGAATTTCTAAATCGAATAATACTTTCCCTTTACCACTCCATGACTATCCACCGAATATGAAGCAACAAGATTCAACATCCATATCTTGCCTGGAGTCATCAACCACTTCGAGCGCGTATCAGGTAATCTTACCTAGCTAGTCTGTTCCAGATTGGTTTTATGCACGGAATTCTAGATAATGTGATCATATTTTCGCAACGTATCATTGCTTTACACAATGTTTCATTCCTACTTTACTATTGATATGTACCTTTGTCGTCTTTCCAAATTGTGTGTCCAGTTTCCAATCTTTTCGTCCTTACTAATGCAAGTACTGTGTTTCAGGGAGATGCTGAAGCGTCCACTACAATTACAACATCCATCATAGTAGATCCGGTGCCAGAGGTATGGGTCTTCACATTTCAATAGGACGAGATAATCTGATCATATTTACATATTGTGTAATTGTTTTACACAATGTTGCATTCCTACTTCACTATTGATATGTATCTTTGTCGTCTTTCCAAATTGTGTGTCCAGTTTCCAATCTTTTCGTCCGTACTAATGCAAGTACTGTGTTTCAGGGAGATGGTGAAGCGTCCACTACAATTACAACATCCCTCGTAGTAGATCCGGTGCCAGTGGTATGGGTCTTCGCAGTTCAATAGGACGAGATAATGTGATCATATTTACATATCGTGTAATTGTTTTACACAATGTTTCATTCCTACTTTACTATTGATATGTACCTTTGTCGTCTTTCCAAATTGTGTGTCCAGTTTCCAATCTGTTCGTCCTTACTAATGCAAGCACTGTGTTTCAGGGAGATGCTGCAGCGTCCTCTACAATTACATTATCCCTTGTAGTTGTTCCGGAACCAGACCTTGCAGTTGATCCGGAGCCAGAGGTATGCGTACTGACAGTACCAACTAATGAAAGAAAGTTGGTCTAATTATATGTGTAATGCAAATTACTTATTTTAAATGGATACTATTTTTTGTAGGGATGTATACAAGAGCCGTATATTGAACCGGAGGAACGTGGATCTGAGTCGGTGCGCCAGTTTGCTGATGTTAGAGTAAAGAAGGTTTCAAAGAAAAGAAATAAAAATAAGGTTAGTTATAAACACTTTATATTGTTGGCAATAGTTTTGTGCTAAGGCCTTCATTATATGCTTTTTTTAATGTAAATTGTACAACACTGTATGTTGGATTTACACTGAACATCCCTTTTCCTATCTGTCCTGTAGTTGCCCGATGGCGTACGGACTATGCAGACACAGACAGCGATACAAATGACAGATGCTGCTTGCCAAACTGTTTTCACCATGGAGGAACTATTCATTGAGGCGCGGCGTGTTCACACTCGAGATGCCTATGTCCAATGGCCAGAAAATGAATTTAATATGACCGGCGATTCCAGCAAAGTGTTTTTGGACCATTGCTACAATGCGCCTGCTCTGCCAGAGGAAGGTGAAATTGAATTTATAGATGATAGTTTAATATTTCTAGATGAGCACTTGACACAATCGACACCCGCCAAAAAAATGCCCCCCAAAAAACAGTCTACATTGATGTTTTCTCCTATACATGGTCAAGTAACAGATGTTGAAATGACAGAAACTGAAGCATCAACACTATTGACCGATGAAACAGACAAAGATATCGACTGTAGTATGTCCGGTTTGGCTGATATGTCCACAACGGTTCAGTCTGAAACAACAGTGTTGCCAGATTGCAGTATAATAAAAGAGGCCAAATACATAGTATTCGACAGCAGCTTGATGGAGATTATTAAGATGCTGAAATGTGTGCATTCAGTGGAAGGGGAAGTATGTGGAAAGCCATTGGTGAGCGTGACTCGTCTAACACAAGGCAGTAACCTCAAAATACATGCCACCTGTGAAAAGTCATATAAAGCATTTTCATGGTCCGCTCAACCGATGCTGGGGAAACTGCCAGCTGGCAATCTACTGTGTGCAGCAGCTTTACTTTTCAGTGGGTCTAGTTTCACAAAGTTATCCAGTTTCTTTCAGTTTGTGGGAATGTCATTTCTAAAACGCAATACTACAAATACCAACGTGATTATCTATTCCCTGCCATTAGTGATGCTTGGAAAATTGAACAATTGGCTATTCAAAGTACATTCCCTGACAAACGGTTCAGGCTAACCGGCGATGGACATTGTGACAGCCCCGAATTTTCTGCTAAGTACTGCACCTACCATCTTCAGGACATGGAAAGTAAGAAAATTGTGAGTTTGGTGGTCGTGCAGGTGTCCCAATGTAAATCCTCGGTGGCCATGGAGAAACTTGGTTTTATAAAATCACTGGAAGATCTACAATCGAGGGGAATGCAAATCGACCTCATAGCCATCGACAGACACGTTTCAATAGCCAGGACAATGAGAGAGCAGTATCCAAATATTAAACATCAATTTGATGTATGGCATGTTGCCAAATCAATCAATAAAAAAATCTCAGCTGTAGGGAAAAAAAAAGGTTTGGAAAGTATTTCGCAATGGTCCCAGTCTTTCAGCAACCATCTTTGGTGGAGCTCCAAAACATGTGATGGGTCTGTGGAAATTCTACTGGAAAAATGGTGGTCACTAATGCACCACTGTTCCAACGATCACCACTGGACAGAAAACCAACATTTCCACCAATGTGAACATGGCCCTTTGTCCCCAGAGCAGGCACGGAAGAAGAAGTGGTTGATCCCCTCTTCGCCTCCACACAAAGCCCTTGAGAAGATTGTGTTTGATAAAACTCTATCAAGAGATCTTAAGGGACTCACAGAATTCTGTCACACAGGAGATTTGGAGGTGTTCCACAATATGTGCCTAAAGTACAGGCCAAAGAGATTGCATTTTGGCATCCAAGGGATGAAATGTAGGACTTTAATTACGGTATTAGCGCATAACGAGAATGTAGGCCGGGAACAATCTAGGACTGCAGGAAACTTAAGGATGCTTCGCTACACTATGGCCTTTACGAAAAGAAGCAAAAAATGGGTTGTCAAACCAGTATATGAGAAAATGGAATTCGATTTTGTGAAAGATCTTATTGTTAATGTCGTTGAGATGCATACCCATGGAATCGCGCACAAATCTGTTCAGAGCACACATACATTGCCACAAAACATTGCCAGCGTGCCATGTCCACCCAAAGCAGAGCTTGTTAAATCGTTCAAATCCCGGTTGAAATGATTACCGTCTGTTTTTATTTTTGCAAAAAATGTTTCTATAAACTGTACAAATAAAGTATGGAATTTATCTTTTGAAATCTATCCTCTCAGTCCTTTTCTTAAAAATATATTACAATTATTACGATTGCTTTCACATTTCACAGTTTAGTCGAGATACTGTGGGACCTTCATTTTTCGTGTTAATGACTAATGGGTAACAGTGTGTAAGAATATTTGGGTTTTGGCAGTTGCCTTGCAATAAAGTTCCGCAAAAAGCTGAATATCTGCTCGTCCTACAAAAGGGATTAGACCTAGGCCACAAAAGATTCTAGGCACGCAAGAAGTACTGACTGTGAAAACATGCCATGGGGTAGGAGGCCATGAGATAAGCAGAGGTGGGCCTATCACTAGACACATTTTGACTCATTTTATGTGTTACATCGACTATAATTTCGGAATAGGGGGCATTCTGTCGTTGGCAATTTTTCCCCTACAGCGACCTGCAATAAGGAGAAAGGGGAAAAACAATATTAGAACGCGGGCTTCCAAAACATCGAATTCCAAAAGTCTTACCTGAATTCCATCGCGCTACGCCACGCTTCCATCCGAGCACCACACCAACATCTGCAAAGGAAAAGAGACATATTCAGGTTCGCTTTCAATATTAAACAACCGCACATCGCTGTACTTACCTTAACGGATTCCAGGGGCCTATTTTTCATCGCGCTCTCATCCACTCGCAGCACCACTGCGGCCTGTGAGGAGAAGAAGTAGAAAACACAGGTTAGCTTTAAAAGACAATAAAGGCGCTGCGCTTCACCCTTTCTCTTACCTAGAAAACGTGCCTCTCCATCCGGCACGCCAGCATCAAGACCTTCGCACCTGAAAAGAAGGAGATAAAGACATTAACGAATTCCCACCATAAACAGAACAAAGACTTGCAATTAACAAACCTACCTGCCTACCAGCAGATTCGGGGTCACAGCAGGCCTGGGCCCAAGGAAGGCGTACTCCACCAGTGATGAAACTCGGGCAGTTCGCCAACAAACGTCAAGCGCCTCTGCACAAGAAACGCAGGACGGATAGCTCACCCTACAAATAACTAAGGTGAGAAAAGAACCCAGTGGGAAGAGAATTGGTCAGAGGGAGGTGAGAGATTCACCCATTAGAGACAGTTATCACAAATCCTCCCTTCTGTAATTGCAGATTCATTATTCAGCACTGGGCAACTACGCATCCAGGGTTCCAGATCTCAGAGCCTTCCAGACGCCCCCGGGGATATCAGGTGAGCGTAACAATGGCCATCCAGTTAGAGGCCCCTTGGCAATAATTAAGGAGGGGTTGGAGAGTGCTCCTTCCCCCAAGCCAGGGAGAGTCACTGACTATGTGATAGGACTCCGGAGGAAAATGTCACACATGATGGCCGAAGCATCAGATAACTTGAAAGCAGGTCATGCTCTGGTGAATTATTGGCATGACCAGAAGGCCAACATGGTTGGGTTTTCTCAAGACCAGCTAGCTCTAGTTATGGTACCTATAAGGCAGACAGCCTTACCGGACAAATGGATAGGACCTTTCAAGGTTGTGGGTAAACTTGCAGAGGTCAACTATCTGGTGGACTTAGGCAATCCTAGGGAGGCTCCCAGAGTCTTTCACACCAACTGTCTAAAAGCTAATGTCTCAAGACCAGAAGTAGGAGCTTTGCTTCTAGCTTCAGCTCAAGAGGAGGAGGAGAGTGAACCTCTACCTGACCTACTCAGAGGCCAGCCTTTAGATGAGAAAATAGAAGGAGTTAATATCTTGTCATGATGCCTACCTCCAAGGAGCCAGGCCGGGCCCAGCAACCCCAGAGGCAGACATCATTTTCCCCAGGGAAGTCTCAGCGGGCCCAAGTCGCCTTAGGCGCCAGGCTCATAGAAGAGGATATGTGTTTAAGTGCTTGGGTGCACACTTACCTGATGCAGACCTTGCTGCTTCATCCAGGCCCTCTTGATGCCTGAATGGGACTACTTTACCTGTAGGACTACTTCACCACCCGGGTGTGGTCGGGGAAGGATGCATACCTGATTGGTGGAAGGATACATACCAGGAACTTCTTCCAAGGCTATTTAAACCCCACCCGAACAGCCACACGTGCTTCGTGTTGTTCTGCACCTAGCAGCTGGACGCTCACCGTGTCAGCTCCTGCATCCTGACTTCAGCCACGCCTGCCAGCACCCTGGAACACCTGCAAGGGGAGAAAGGAAGAGAATAGGAGAAGAAAAGCCCTTACCTGCTAAATCTGCATCCCGGAGTCATTTCTCCAACGGCCCTGAAAAGGAAGACATCATTTTAAAGGCATTTTGTTTCGATCGCTGCAGCGCTGCATTTTACTCACCTTTGCAAGGCGCTTCCATCTTAAGCAGCGATCTTCCGGATTCAGCTACGCCCCGGCGCCTAGAGGAAAAAAGACAAGAACAAAGGTGAGAGGGAGAAAAGGAATAAGGAAAGCTCAGTTTCCTTTTGAGTCTTACCTGTTGGATTATTCCCACTGCATTTCGGGTCCTGCCGCTTCCTGGCATCTCCGGACCCCGGCCCCTATGGGGAAAAAAGACAAAGACATTGAATGAGCGAATGCAAAGACATTACCTGAGCGCTCATCCAGAACTGTTTCACTTCGGGTCGGCGCCATATCTCCGGTACTCCGAACCCCGGCCCCTAAGGGGAAAAAGACATAAGCATTAGCGCTTGCTGCAATTAGACAACGAACATTATTATTAAGCTTGAACTTTTGAACAGAACTTTTACAGCGCCTTACCTGAACAGTCAAGCTTACCTGAACTCCCATCAATCCTCAATCCAGTGAAGTAACTGGGTTTCAACGCGCCCCTGCATCAGAAGCAGGATGGAGAGCTCATCCTTCCAAACCCTAAGGTGAGGCTTCACAGGGAATCGTGGAGGAGGTATCGTGGAGGGTTGGAAGGGAGTGGGAGGCTTGAGCATTGTTCCACAGCTGGTAATACTCCCTTTTCCCGCACAGGAGGGTATCCAACGAGCCAGGGAAGCCAGAATAGAGGGGCCCTTCCTGTCCATCTTCAGAGTTCTGCGCCTTCGACGCAGCGCCTCCGTGGGAACCAGGTGAGCGTTACAGAACGCGAAGCCTTACCACAATTTCCCACCTGGGCGCTATGGAGACTTCTGAGACAGATCAGCTGGCCCATCTTTTAGGGGAATTACGGGCAGAAGTGCACTCAGCCCGCCAGGAGACTAATGCTCTCAGAAGGGAACTAATCCTATCCAAGGAAAGAACTGATGATCTGGCCAAAATGTTATTGCAGGGCCAGGCAGAGCACACTCCTTTACCTGTTTCCGGAGATATTTCTACAACAATGGGTTCGAATAACCCGGTACAAATCAATCTACCTGGACACATGCCTTTGGCCCCGCCGGAACGTTTTGCGGGGGATCCCAAGAAATATGCCGTTTTTATGAACCAATGCCGTTTACACTTTTTATGCAGGCCCGGGGCCTTCCCCAACGACCAGACCAAAGTAGCCTTTGTACTATCTTACCTCAGTGGCTGTGCTGCCGATTGGTCTATTCCATTGGTAAATCAGGATGATCCCATTCTCCGGGATTTCCAGGGCTTCCAGGCCAGCATGGAAAGATTGTTCGCTCGACACTCGCAGGGACAGGCCCTTGACAACGAACTGCTATCCTTACGACAAGGTAATCAGGATCTTTTGTCCTATATCGCCACCTTTAATAGACTAGTTGTGGAAACCGGATGGCCTGAAAATAAAAGGATCACATAGTTTCATCGAGGCATGCGCGGAGAGCTTAAAGATGTTATAGCTCAGATAGTAGATCCACCCCAGGCCTGCGCAGACTACATAGACTTAGTGGTTCAACTTGATCACAGACTTCAAAATAGAAAAGCAGATCGGCTCAAGTATGAAACCAGAGTACCTATCAAGACCCACGTTAACTCCAAGAGTACTGACGTTTCCGAACCTATGCAAATTGGCAGTGTTAAAGGACCATTAACGCAGAAGGAACGAGAGAGAAGGCGACAAATGCAACTTTGTCTGTATTGCGGAACTTCCGGTCACTTTCTTCAAAGTTGTCCAGTTAAACCACCCAAGAAGGTGGTTGGAGCCACTGATAACGAGTTATTGACACCTGGTTCGGGAAACGACCTGGCCCGACAAGCGTAGGGGTCCGCTTGCCGAGCTTGAACACAAACTCTTTGACCTCGCATTTTGTCATGCCAATGGTGCTTGTGAACCCAAAACAGCCTCAGCAGTTGCATGCTATAAAAGCATACATAGACAGTGGAGCTATTGGAAATTACATAGACCGTGAATTGGCTTCCAGGATTAAGCTTCCTCTCCGCCCGAAAGTAACCCAAGATGTAATTACTACAGTTGATGGAACCGAAATAGCCTCAGGGCCTGTAACGCATTCCACAGTTGAAATCACTCTGGTGGGTCAGGACGGACATCGGGAAGCAATCGTGTTTGATGTGATCAAGGCCCCACAATTTCAAGTACTTCTTGGTATCCCTTGGTTAGAAACACATAATCCGAGAATAGACTGGCGAGCAAAGAAGATAACTTTTCCTGATTGTGAACCAACCTGTTACCCAAGGAATCCAGCTATGGGTCTAGCCTCTGTAACTTCCACCCCTGTACAGCTACCATCTGAATACCAAGAATTCCAAGACGTTTTTCAGAAAGAGCAGGCCAACACCTTACCTCCCCATCGATCTTACGATTGCCAAATCGACTTGGTACCCAATGCACAACTACCTTGTAGTAGGATTTATGCTCTTACTGAACCTGAGAACCTGCATTTGCGCCAGTATTTGGATCAATACCTGACCAATGGCTTCATTCGCCCATCAAAGTCACCAGTCTCTTCCGCTTTGTTCTTCGTACCTAAAAAGGAAGGAGTCCTTAGGGCCTGTATTGACTACCGCGCCCTAAATCAGATAACGATTAAGAATCGTTACCCCTTGCCCCTGATACCTGAGCTTATCGACCAAGTAAAAGATGCTCGTGTGTACACCAAGCTAGATCTCGGAGGAGCTTACCACCTGGTACGTATAAAAGAGGGCGACGAGTGGAAGACTGCATTCCGCACCAAATTTGGGCTCTTCGAATATCAAGTAATGCCCTTCGGTTTGTGCAACGCACCTGCCGCCTTTCAGTACTTCATGAATGATGTTCTTCGGGAACTTATCGATGTTTGTGTCATCGTTTATATTGACGACATCCTCGTGTATTCCTCCTCAGAATCTGATCACAGAAACCATGTTAGGGCAGTTCTTGAGAAATTGCGCCAGCACAAATTATTTGCCAAGCTTGAAAAATGCACTTTTCATACCACAGAAGTGGTGTTTCTCGGATTCATCCTGACACCTCAAGGAATCCGAATGGACTCGTGGAAAGTGGACGCCATTCTTAAATGGCCATCTCCTAGCTCTGTGAAGGGAGTGCAAAGCATGCTTGGCTTTGCCAATTTCTACCGAAGGTTCATCCCGGAATTTTCTCGAACTGTTCAGCCCATCACAGCTCTCCTAAAGAAAAATAAACGCTTTGAATGGACTCTTGAGGCTGAACAAGCCTTTCAGGACCTGAAAACCAAATTCACCTCTGCACCTGTATTGAAGCACCCGCGCCCAGGTCTCCCTTACATCATGGAAACCGATGCATCCAGTTCGGCCATGGGAGCTGTCCTGTCGCAAAGAGACCCAGAAACTAACCAACTACACCCTGTAGCCTTTTGGTCCAGAAAATTCTCTCCACCTGAACTCAATTACGCAATTACCGACAAAGAACTACTGCCTATTAAATCAGCTTTCAAGGCTTGGCGTCACTATCTTCTTGGTGCAAGACACACCATCACCGTAATTACGGACCACAGAAATTTGCAGTATTTAAAGACGGCCAAAGCTCAATCTTCGCGACAACTCCGATGGGCTTTATTCTTTGCGGAATTTGATTTTGTAATTACCTATCGCCCTGGCTGCAAGAATGGTAAGGCAGATGCCTTATCCCGGATAGGCATGGAAGAACCCAATTCGAGTTTAGAACCTGTGCCAATCATACCGGAACAAAGAATTCTGGGCTTGACTTCATTGCAAACCATTGAGGACATCCAAGCTCAAGTAAAACAGCTTTTTGACTCTTCTGCCTTACTGGAATGGAGTCAAAAGGGTCCTCACTACACCGTTAAGGATGATTTACCCTACTTCCAAGAGTGGTTATTTCTGCCAAGTAAAGAATTGCAGGAACTTGTCATTGCCCGTCATCATGAATTATTAATGGAAGGACACCCCGGTATCGCGAAAACAGAAGAAAAGATCAAACGCCACTTCTGGTGGCCTTCTTGGAGAAAAGACATAAAGTCATTTGTGTTGTCTTGCGGAATCTGTGCCCAAAATAAGAGTCAAAAGAAAATGCCAGCCGGCCTACTTCAACCTTTGGACATTCCACCAGCTCCTTGGCACACCTTGTCAATGGACTTTATAACTGACCTGCCTCCTTGTGGTGGTTACAACACGATTCTCGTAATAGTAGATCTATTCTCCAAAATGGCCCATTTTATCCCTTTAAAAGGATTGCCGTCAGCTTCCACCTTGGCCAAGGAATTTATGGAAAATATAGTGCGGTTACATGGTTTCCCTTCCATATTAGTCTCAGACCGTGGAAGTCAATTTATCTCCCACTTTTGGAAGAAATGTTGCCAACTAGCACAAATAGATGTGCGGTTATCCACCAGCCACCACCCCCAGACCGACGGACAAACCGAGAGAACCAATCAGACTCTCGAGCAATATCTGCGGTGCATGTTACACCAATCCGAGTTAAATTGGAAAGACATCCTTTGGATTGCAGAATATGCATACAACAATTCAGTGCATTCTGGAACCGGACAGACTCCTTTTTATACCCTGTATGGTCACCATCCTCGGACCTCTGACCTAGATCCACCTCTGACCCTGGAGATGCCTGCAGTAAATCACCTACATTCCACAATAACCCAAGCCTTCAAAGAAGCTACAACCCACTTACAGCAAGCCAAGAAAAAGTATAAAGAAAACGCTGATTTGCACCGAAGTAAAACTCCTCCTTACCAAGTAGGAGATCAGGTATGGCTAGCAACTAAACATCTACCCCTCAAGGGTCAGCGAACTTTTAATCCCAGATTCATTGGGCCTTACCCCATCAAAGCTATTATCAACCCAGTGGCCTTTAAACTCGATTTACCATCCAACATGCGGATTCATCCCGTTTTTCACGCATCTCTTCTAAAACCAGTACAACCTGGAACCAGACTGTCCGAGCCCCCAGGCCCTGTCCAAATTGATGGAGAATTAGAATTCGAAGTGAAAGACATTTTAGATTCCAAGATAGTTAAGTCGAAACTCTTCTATCTTGTTGATTGGAAAGGATATGGACCTCAGGAAAGATCTTGGGAACCCAGTAACTATGTTCACGCACCACGATTAATTCAACGATTCCATCGAAGATTCCCGCACAAACCAAAACCCCCGGAGGAAAAGACCTTGGGATGGGCCTTGAGGGGGGGTACTGTCATGATGCCTACCTCCAAGGAGCCAGGCCGGGCCCAGCAACCCCAGAGGCAGACATCATTTTCCCCAGGGAAGTCTCAGCGGGCCCAAGTCGGGGCCCTTTGGACTCAGTCCTGGCGCCTTAGGCGCCAGGCTCATAGCAGACCCCAGTCCTGGCGCCTTAGGCGCCAGGCTCATAGAAGAGGATATGTGTTTAAGTGCTTGGGTGCACACTTACCTGATGCAGACCTTGCTGCTTCATCCAGGCCCTCTTGATGCCTGAATGGGACTACTTTACCTGTAGGACTACTTCACCACCCGGGTGTGGTCGGGGAAGGATGCATACCTGATTGGTGGAAGGATACATACCAGGAACTTCTTCCAAGGCTATTTAAACCCCACCCGAACAGCCACACGTGCTTCGCGTTTTTCTGCACCTAGCAGCTGGACGCTCACCGTGTCAGCTCCTGCATCCTGACTTCAGCCACGCCTGCCAGCACCCTGGAACACCTGCAAGGGGAGAAAGGAAGAGAATAGGAGAAGAAAAGCCCTTACCTGCTAAATCTGCATCCCGGAGTCATTTCTCCAACAGCCCTGAAAAGGAAGACATCATTTTAAAGGCATTTTGTTTCGATCGCTGCAGCGCTGCATTTTACTCACCTTTGCAAGGTGCTTCCATCTTCAGCAGCGATCTTCCGGATTCAGCTACGCCCCGGCGCCTAGAGGAAAAAAGACAAGAACAAAGGTGAGAGGGAGAAAAGGAATAAGGAAAGCTCAGTTTCCTTTTAAGTCTTACCTGTTGGATTATTCCCACTGCATTTCGGGTCCTGCCGCTTCCTGGCATCTCCGGACCCCGGCCCCTATGGGGAAAAAAGACAAAGACATTGAATGAGCGAATGCAAAGACATTACCTGAGCGCTCATCCAGAACTGTTTCACTTCGGGTCGGCGCCATATCTCCGGCACTCCGAACCCCGGCCCCTAAGGGGAAAAAGACATAAGCATTAGCGCTTGCTGCAATTAGACAACGAACATTATTATTAAGCTTGAACTTTTGAACAGAACTTTTACAGCGCCTTACCTGAACAGTCAAGCTTACCTGAACTCCCATCAATCCTCAATCCAGTGAAGTAACTGGGTTTCAACGCGCCCCTGCATCAGAAGCAGGATGGAGAGCTCATCCTTCCAAACCCTAAGGTGAGGCTTCACGGGGAATCGTGGAGGAGGTATCGTGGAGGGTTGGAAGGGAGTGGGAGGCTTGAGCATTGTTCCACAGCTGTTAATACTCCCTTTTCACGCACAGGAGGGTATCCAACGAGCCAGGAAGCCAGAATAGAGGGGCCCTTCCTGTCCATCTTCAGAGTTCTGCGCCTTCGACGCCGCGCCTCCGTGGGAACCAGGTGAGCGTTACATATCTCTTCTAATTTGACACCAGAACAACAGGTTAAATCAGTTTGCCTCCCTGTTTGCCTCCCTGTTTTCCCTATCACCAGGCTTGGCCCCTTGGTCCAGCATGATATTGAAACTGGTGACTGTTTACCTGTTAAAAGCAGAGGTTACAGGATGTCAGATCATGTAAGATCCAACATAAAGGAGGTCAACAAGATGCTTGATCTCTGGGTAATAGAGCCCTCTACCAGTCCATGGTCTAATCCAGTTGTTCTAATACCAAAGGCAGGATCTAAGGAGTTGAGATTCTGTGTGGACTATAGAGCTCTTAATGCAGTCACCAAGACTGATGCCCACCCTTTACCAAGGACAGATGAACTGGTGGATAAACTTGGTTCAGCCAAGTACCTCAGTACATTTGATCTCACTTCAGGCTATTGGCAAATAGCACTGACAGACCATGCCAAGGAGAAAATGGCATTCTCAACACCAGCAGGCCTCTACCAGTTTAAGGTAATGCCTTTTGGACTAAAGAATGCACCTGCTACATTCCAAACGATGGTTAACCAGGTTTTGAATGGGATGGAGGACTTCTGCATGGCATACATGGATGACATTGCAGTGTTCAGCCCTACTTGGAAAGAACATGTTGATCACTTAGGATATGTTTTGCAGGCTATTGAGCAGGACCATCTGGCCATAAAGGCTAGTAAATGTCAAATTGGTCAGAGTAAAGTGGTGTACCTTGGACATGAAGTAGGAGGAGTTGAAACCAGGCCATTGCCTAGCAAAGTAAAAGCTGTACAAAACTGAGCCACCCCTAATACTCAAACCCAAGTGAGAGCCTTCCTAGGCCTCACCGGTTACTATAAAAACTTCATAGAGAACTATGGGACCATAGCTTCTCTCTTGAATGTGGTCTCCTGTGCCAAATTCACTAAACAGGTCAGGTGGAATGAGGAGTGCACTAAAGCATTTGAAGGCCTAAAGAAAGCCCTTTGTCAAGCTCCAGTCTTAAGAGCTCCTGACTACAACCAAGCCTTCATTGTGCAGATGCTTCAAATACAGGTATAGGTGCAGTTCTGAGTCAGCTGGATGATAGAGAGGTAGGGAGCACCCCATTTGCTTCATCAGCAGGAAGCTGAAGAAACCAGAAACAAGGTGGGCAACCATTGAGCGTGAATGCTTTGCTATTGTGTGGTCATTGAAGAAGGTAAGACCATACTTGTATGGATCTACTTTTGTGATTCAAACCGACCACCAACCCTTCAGATGGTTGATGCAAATGAAAGGGGAAACCCCTAAACTAATGAGATGGCCAATCAGCCTGCAAGGGTTCGATTTTACCATTGAACACAGGTCTGGGTGTCACAGCCAAAATGCTGATGGTCTCTTCAGGATGTTTGACCGAGTGGAGTAAGGAGATTCATACAGGAGTGGATTAAATCCCCCTGTCACTGAGTCTGGCAGGGACGAGTGTTAGGGAGAATTCTCAAAATGTGCTAATTTCCCTTACCTTTTGAGACCCCCAGCAACTCTGCTGGATTTTTCTAGGATTTGATTTTTTTACCTGGGAAGAGTGTGAGCCTTTTTTCCCACTTTTCCATATATTTTGATGTGTGTTTTACTTTTGTGTTCTTTGGTTATGGAGTTTTAAAGCAACTCCATAGGCATCATCTTTTTTCTGTGTGTCACACAGCACCTTCAGTGCAGTGGCACAGGGATGTCTTTCTCACTTCCCAAGGTTTAAATACCTTCTCTGGGACTGACTACCGTCTCCCAGAGCATGTAAAGTTAAATTGAATATACTAGTCTCTTTAAATTTACTGACCCAGCACACACTATCTTCCTATAAAGTGCTGAAGGGGGGGGTTGTCTAGCATCCCCTGGGTCAAAACACTCATGTAACTGTCAAATGTGACCCTTTCCTACTTTAAATGGTTGGTGGTAGTAGTTTAGATCAACTAACAGGATTTTTTTCCGACCCCTAACAATGGTAGCAAAAATCGGGTCAGCCATGTTTTTCAATATGGCGCCACAGACCTGTCTGTAAAAACAGACTCCATTTCTTTTAGGAAAAGTCCTTCTTATGTGTGTCTCTGCGCGCCAAACCAGGTTTGATCCATTTGTTCTTTGGCCTTTGGCGGGCATCGGTGCTGAAGCCCTCCTCTGGCACCTGAGTGTCTGGGGTGCACAAGATGTGAGGGAGGTGCCCGAAACTCCCTGTGCTTAGTCTCCTAGGAGACCTGAATGCACTCTGGCGTGATTGGCAGGACAGGCACCCTTCTGTGTGAGTGACAGCCAGGCTGGAATGAATGGGGGAAAACTGTTTAAAAGCAGGTCTCTGGGACTTGGAAAGCAGAGTCGACAACTGGAACGAAAGAACCGAAGAACAGCTGAAGGAAGAGTACTGCTGCAACTCCTGGACGACCGGTTAAGCCCTGCTGCAGGTCCGAATTGCCTGAAACTCCCATCAACATAGAAACCCTTCAAGGTTGACTTCTTCCCTTGAGTTTGGTGGGAACAACCAACTCGCAAGCCACCTGGACACCGTTCGCATCTGGTCGAATTTTCATCAGAGTGCTGTTGATAGCTGGAATGCCAGAGGGAAGGAAACCAGCTTGTGGACTTTAAGGCATTCACACCTTAAACCGACATCTTGTTGCAGCTGTTGGCCTCATCCCGGGACAGTGCAGGAACCTCCCGTGTCCTCCATCTTGTCCCCATGACTGAAGCTCAGGAACAACGAGATCTGCTCAAACAGCCACAGCTACAGCTCTTCTTCAATACAAAGGTACTGTGCAAACGCGGTCTGGAAATCCACCCGACCCCCACTCTCTATACCACCACCCGTCCACCCAACCTTCAACCCACTCTCTCTACCCACCCACCCTACCCCCACTCACTTTGCTGCCATTCACCCATCCTACCCCCATGCTCTCTACCCTGTGCTCTCTACCCCACCGACCCTACCCCTACTCTCTCTACCCCACCCACCCTAACCCACTCTCTCTACATACCCCCTTGCTCTACACCCATCCAGCAACCCAACCGCCACTCTCTATCACCACCCACCCTACCCCCACTCTCTCCTTCCCCACCCACCCTACCACAACTCTCTAAAAACCCACCCACCTTACCTCCACTCTCATTACCCCCTAACACCCGCCCTACCTACACTCTCTCTACCCTCACCCACCCTATCCCCACTCTCTCTAACCCCACCTTCCTAACCTTCCCTACTCTTTCTGCCCCCACCCACTCACTCTACATCTCTACTCTCAGTACCTTCACCCACCCTACCTCCACTCTCTCCACCCCCACCAACCCACTCTACTTCCACTCTCTCTACCCCCACCCAAACCCCACTCTCTACTGACCCCCACTCCCTGTACCCCCACTCTCTCTAACCCCAACCCACCCCACCCTAACTCTCTCTACCCCAACAGACCCAATCACCACTCTCTCTACATCACCCGCGCTATCCCCTCTCTATACCTCCACCCACCCGCCTCTCACTCTCTCTACCTCACCCACCCTACACTCACTCTCTCTACCTCCACCCTCTCTACCTATACCCCCACTCTCTCTACCCTCACCCACCCTAACCCCACTCTCTCTACCAACACCCACCCACCCAACACTGACTCTCTCTACTGTCACCAACCCTACCTCTACTCTCTCTTTCCCCACCCAACCACCATAAACCCACTCTCTCTACCCCGACCCACCAAGCATACCCCCACTCTCTCTACCCCCATCCACCCTACCTCCACTCTCTCTACCCCCACCCACCTACCCTACTTCCACTCTTTCTACTATCACCCACCCACCCCACCCCCACTCATTTTACCTCACCCGCCCACCCTACCTCTCTATTCTCTGTGCCTACACCCACCGTACCTCAACTCTCTCCACCCCACCGACCCACCCTACCTCAACTCTCTCCACCTCCTCCCACCCTACCTCCACTCTCTCCTTCTTCACCCACCCAAACTCCACTCTATATACCCACACCCACCCACCCTACCTCCACTCTCTCTACACCATCAGACCCACCC
Source organism: Ambystoma mexicanum (assembly GCF_040938575.1). Taxonomy (NCBI): domain Eukaryota; kingdom Metazoa; phylum Chordata; class Amphibia; order Caudata; family Ambystomatidae; genus Ambystoma; species Ambystoma mexicanum. The sequence goes on along the minus strand of NC_090921.1, from coordinate 226,458,792 downwards.
AATTCCCTCTCTGCCTACTGCACCCACCCTATATCCTTGCTCCACCTATTCACTCGATCATCTCACCCTCACTCTCTATCCCCACCCATCTACCCTACCCCACTCTCTCTACCCCCTCCCACCTTATCCCCACACTCTTTACCCCCACCCACCCTACCCCCACTCTCTCTGCACCCACTCTCTCTGCACCCACACTCTCTACCACCACCCACCCTACCCCCACGCTCTCTACTCCCACCCACCCTACCCCTACCCCACTCTCTCCAACCATCCACCCAACCCCCCTCTCTCTACCATACCCACCCTACCCCCACTCTCTATATCCACCCACCCTCCCCCAAATCTCTGTACTCCCACCCACCCTTCCCCACTCTCTCCACCCCAATCAACCCACTCTATTGCAACTCTCTCTACCCCACACATCCAAACTCCACTTATCTAGCCACACCGACCCACCCTACCTCCAGTCTCTCTACTCCCACCCAACCCATATTCTCACTAACCCCACCCACCCTACACCCACTCTACCACCCACCCACCGTACCCCACTCTCAATACTGACACACACCCTACCCCAACTCTCTTTAGCCCCATCCCACCCAACTTCCACTCCCTCTACCCCACCCATCCTATCTCCTCTCTCTACCTATTCACTCACTCACCCTATCCCCCACTCTCTCTACCCCCACCCAACTACCCTACCCCACTCTCTCTACCACCATCCACCCTACCCCACTCTCTCTACCCCACCCACCCACATTACCCACTCTCGCTCTACCCCAATCACCCACCCACACCCGCTCTCTCTACCCCCACGTAACCACCCTACCCCAACTGTACCACCCCCACCAACCCACTCTACCTCACCTCTCTCTACCACATCCACCCTACCCCCATTCCCTCCTTACCCCACCCACCCTAACCCCACTCACTCTACATAGCCCCCAGTTCTACCCCCACCCACCTTGCCCCCACTCTCTTCACCACCAACCCTACCCCCACTCTCTTTACCAACACCCACCCACCCTACAGCCACTCCTTCTACCCCAACCACAAATGCAAATGCACTTTATCTACCTTGACCCACCCACCCTACTCCAACTATCTCTACCCCTCCACCCCCAACCTACCACCACTCTCTTGACCCCCACCCACACTACCACCACTCTCTCCACACCCACCCTACACCCACCCTCTCTACCCCACCCACTCACAGTCATGGCCACTAGTCATGGGGCCAGTCCTTCCTCATCCCTGGGGTCCCATTGGACCCAGTCCTGGCGCCTCTGGCGCTAGGCTCATCTTAAAGTGTGCTCTGCACACTCTAGGCCCAGGGCATGTGCAGCTGGGCGGGGCATGGCGATGGATCAGAACTGGAAGGCACCTGCTACAGGCCAAAAGAAGGGCAAGGTGGGGTTGGTATGCGGAGCTAATGGAAGGGGCCTGCACCAGCCTATATAAGGCCAGCCCATACACGTGCCCTTCGCTTTGCGTCATTCTGCTTCCAAGCAGCGTAACGCTCCCGCTGCACTCACCGGTGCCTCTCTGGATGTTTTCAGCCTCATCCTGAAGATTCTTCCGGGAACACTTCTTACCTGCAGTCTTCCGCCCATCTCTTTGCGAGTGTCTTCACTCCAGCAACTCCATCACTGCAGAACGCTTCTTACCTGCAGTCTTCCGCCCATCTCTGCGAGCAACTTCCCTCCAGCTACTCCATCACTGCAGACGCGTCTTACCTGTTGACGGCCGCTCCATCTCCGGACATGCATCCTGCCTTTTACCAGCCTAAATATCGCTGAGCGCAGCGCACTTCTTACCTGTTGTCAACCACTACATTGCTGAGAGTGCACATCTTATCTGTTTCCAGCCGCTACACCGTTGAGCGCTCCAGTCACTACACCGCGGAACGTCCCTCTCACCTGCAACTCGTCGCGGCATGTGCCGGACTCTTCTTCTTGCCTCCATTCCATCACGATCGGAGTCAGAGAGTTCCTCCTGCAATCTTCATCGAGGAACCGGACACCATTCTTCGTCGGTGGCCGACATCTATGAGGAAACAAGAACAAACAGGTTACAACTCATATGCATTCGCATGGCCGCATAATACAAGAGACTAAAGCTCCCTTATAAAGACCATCTTACCTGTCACTGTTGGAACTCCATCAGCCTCTAAGATCTCCGGATTCTCTTTGATCCAGATTCTATTCCCGCACCTATGGAAATGGAATGAGACATTGCAAGAATTACTTTTAAAACGGAATACAAACACTTTAATCGAACTAACTATAATCATACCAAAGACTTACCGTATACGTGGTTTGGTTGCAGCTGGTCTGGATCAACACCCCCACGGACCAGTGAAGTAACTTGGTCCATTCTAGGTACCCCTGCTGAGGAAAGCAGGACGGATAGCTGTTCATCACAAAATTACAGGTGAGCCTCTATGGGAAGGTGCTTGCCCACCGTATTCTGGCACGAAAGGGCTGGGGGAAGTCACGATACCCCCACTCCATATTCATTGCATCTCCTCTTCACACAGGGGCAACACCCAGCTCCCGAGCCAGAGGTCCAACCATTCTCAGAAGGGGAAGGTGATTTCGAGGAGCCAGTTCGAGGAAGGGCTCCAACCACACCCCAACGCCCCCGCAGAAGCCAGGTGAACGTAACACTCATTCTACAAACCCCTTGTTCTACCCCCACCCACCCATCCTACCCCCACTCACTTTGCTGCCATCCACCCATCCTACCCCCATGCTCTCTGCCCCAACACACCCACACTACCACCACTCTCTCTACACCCACGCTACCACTACTCTCGATACCCCACCCACCCTACACCTACTCTCTCTACCCCACCCACCCTAACCCCACTTTCTCTACATACTCCCCTTGCTCTACACCCATCCACCAACCCTACCACCACTCTCTATCACCACCCACCCTACACCCACTCTCTCCATCCCCACCCACCCAACCACAACTCTCTCTACCCCCTAACATCCACCCTACCTACACTCTCTCTACCCCCACCCACCCTATCCCCACTCTCTCTATCCCCACCTTCCTACACTTCCCCACTCTCTGCCCCATCCACACACTCTACCTCTCTACTCTCTGTACCTCCACCCACCCTACCTCCACTCTCTCCACCCCCACTAACCCACTCTACTTCCATTCTCTCTACCCCCACCCAAACCCGCTTTCTCTACCGACACCCACTCTCTCTACTGACCCACAGTCTCTGTCTAATCATCACCCACCCTACCCTAGCTCCCTCTACCCCAACAGACCCAACCCCCACTCTCTCTAGATCACACGCCCTATCCCCTCTCTATACCTCCACCCACCCGCCTCTCACTCTCTCTACCCCCACCCATGCTACCCCCACTCTCTCTACCCTCTCCCACCCTACCATAACTCTCTCTACTCCAACAGACACAACCCCCACTTTCTCTAGATCACACGCCCTATCCCGTCTCTATACCTCCACCCACCCGCCTCTCACTCTCTCTACCCCCAACCCCCTACCCCCACATTCTGTACCCCAACTCACCCACCCTACCCCCAACTCTCCTCACCCAACCTAACCCTACTCGCTCTACTGACACCACCCACCCTACACTGACTCTCTACTGTCACCAACCCTACCCCCACTCTCTCTATCCCCACACAACCACCATGCACCCATTCTCTCTACCCCACCCATAGAGCCTACCCCCATTCTCTCTACCCCATCCACCCTAGCTCCACTCTCTTTACCACACCCACCCACCTTACCTCCACTCTCTCTACTGTCACCCACCCGACCCCCACTCTCTCTACCTCACCCACCCACCCTGCCTCTCTACTCTCTGTACCTACACCCACCCTACCTCCACTCTCTCTACCCACCGACCCCCCCTACCTCAACTCTTTCCACCTCCACCCACCCTACCTCCACTCTCTCCACACCCACCCACCCAAACTCCACTCTATCTACCCACACAAGCCCACCCTACCTCCAGTCTCCCTATTCCCACCCAACCCATACTCTCTCTAACACAACCTACCCTACCTCACTCTATCTGCTACCCACCTACCCTACCACAATCTCTCTACTGACAGCAACCCTACCCCCACTCTCTCTACCCCATCCCACCGACCCAACTCCCACTCTCTCTAGTGCACCCACCCTATGACCTCTACCTATTCACTCGCTCATCCTACCCCACTCTCTCTACCCCCACCCATCCATCCTACCCCACTCTCTCTACCCTCTATCACCCTATCCCCACTCTCTCTACCCCCACCCACCCTACCCCACTCTCTCTACCCTACCCACCCTATCCCCACTCTCTACCTCCACCACCATACTCCAACTATCTGTAATCCCGCCCACCCTTCCCCCACTCTCTCTAACCCCACCCACTCACACTTACCCACTCTCTCTACCTCTACCCCCTACCGCCACTCTCTCTACCTCCACCCACACTACCCCACTCTCTCTACCCCCACGCACCCTACCCCCACACTCTCTACCCCCACCCACCCAACCCCCCACTCGCTCTACCCTGACCCACCCTATCCCTACTCTCTCTTTACTGATACCACCCACCCTACACTAACTCTCTCTACTGTCACCAACCCTACACCCACTCTCTCTATCCCCACCCAACCATCATCCACCCACGCTCTCTACCCCACCCACTAAGCCTACCCCCACTCTCTCTACCCCATCCACCAGACCTCCACTCTTTTTGCCCCCCACCCACCCACCTTACCTCCACTCTCTCTACTTTTACCCACCCCACACCAACTCTCTCTACCTCACCCACTGTTAGGGAGAATTCTCCAAATGTGCTAATTTTCCTTACCTTTTGAGACCCCCAGCAACTTTGCTGGATTTCTAGGATTTGATGTTTTAGCTGGGAAGAGTGTGAGCCTTTTTGTCACACTCTTCCATGTATTTTGTGTGTGTTTTACTTTTGTGTTCTTTGGTAATGAAGTACTTAAAACAAACTCCATGGCATCATCGTTTTCTGTGTGTCACACAGCACCTTCAGTGCAGTGGCACAGGAGTGTCTTTCAGACTCCCCAAGGTTTAAATACCTTTCCTGGGACTGACTACTGTCTCCCAGGGCATGTCAAGTTAAATTGACTTTACTAGTCTCTTTACATGTACTGATCCAGCACATCCTATCTTACTATAGAGTGCTGGAGGGGTTGCCTAGCTTCCCCTGAGTCAAAACACTCATGTAACAGTAAAATGTTACCTTTTCCTATTTTAAATGGCTGGTGGCAGTGGTTTAGATCAGCTACCTTCATTTTTCGCGTCCGCTAACAACGGTAGCTCAAAATCAGGGGTAGCCATGTTTTTCACTATGGCGCTCCAGATCTATCTGTAAAAAACGGACTCCTTCTTGCGTTTGTCTCTGCGCGCCAAACCAGGTTTGTTCCCTTTGTGCCCTTTGGCGGGCTTCTGTGCTGAAGCCCTCCTCTGGTGCCAGTGTCTGGGGTGGACAGGATGTGAGGGAGGTGCCCGACACTCCCTGTGCTTAGTCTCCTAGGAGCCCTGAATGCACTCTGGTGTGATTGGATGGCGGGCTGTCCGGCAAGGAAAGCCACCCTGCTATGTGAGTGACAGCCAGGCTGAATGAATGGGGGGAAAACTGTTTAAAAGCAGGCCACTGGGACTTGGAAAGCAGAGTCGACCACTGGAACCAAAGAAGAGAAAGGAAGGAAGAGGACTGCTGCAACTCCTGGACGACCGGTGAAGCCTTCCTGCAGGTCCGAATTGACTGAAACTCCGACGACAGAGAAGCCCTTCAAGGTTAACTTCTTCCCTTGAGTTTGGTGGGAACAACCAACTCGCAAGCTACCTGGACACCGTCCTATACTCGTTGAATTTTCTTCAGAGTGCTGTTGAAAAAGCAGATAGCCAGAAGGAAGGAAATCAGGGGGACTTTAAGGCTCTCACACCTTAAACCGACATCTTGCTACAGCTTTTGTCCTCTTCCCTGGGCAGTACAGGAACCTCCCGACAACCTCCTTCTTGTCCCCATGAAGCTCAGGAACAGCGAGATCTGCTCGAACTGCCAGGAACAACTGCCTCAGCTACAGCTTTCTTCATTTAAAAAGGTACTGCTCAAACGCGGTCCGGGAATCTTTTCGGCCATCGAGAAAGTGCATGAAACTTACCTCAACTACGACATTCGTCAAACTTTTCACCTAACCAAATTCTTCTAATCTCCATGGCAAAGACTTAACCATTACATACCACAACTGTGCTATCCTGTACAAGAAACTCTGAACCATTGGCTTTGGCCCAGGCCTATTGAGAAGAATTGCTGGTTGTATTTAACTGAAACCCTTTGCCCTGCCTGTGAATGTATTTTGGCTGTCTATTCTTATAACCTTGTCTTTTGCACCTTTGTCTAAGAATCTGAAGTGCCATTTTGCTCCACCTTCATTTTTGAGCTAAACTTGTTCAGTTACCTACCGGTTGGATTTTTGTGGTGTATTAGTGTGTGATATTGTGCTGCTTGTGCTAGTGTAATATTTTACAAATGATTGAGTAAATAAATGTATATTCTTTTACTAAGAAACCTTGAGTAAGTGTTTACTTGAATCAGTGTATTGGTTGGTCCTTTGTGTAACTTGTTCTATTGCTCACTTTAACTCTTGAGATAAGTTTGGCTGCTCAGCCATCACTACTACTCTACTGTGTAGTACAGGCTTGTACCAAAGGTGAAATTGTGCTTACACTTGTAGTCCTAATTGCTTACACCGACCCACCATACCTCAACTCTTTCCACCCACCCACCCTACCTCCACTCTCCCCACCCACCCAAACTACACTCTATCTACCCGCACCAGCCCACCCTAGCTCCAGTCTCCCTATTCCCACCCAACCCGTATTCTCTCTAATACCACCCACCCTACCCCACTATCTACCACCCACCTACCCTACCTCACTCTCTCTACTGACCCCCACCCTACCACCACTCTCTCTATAAAACTCCCACCCACCCAACTCCCACTCTCTCTAGCGCACCCACCCTATGTCCTCTCTATACCTATTCACTTGCTCAAACTACCAATAACTCTTTACCCCATCCATCCACCCTACCCCACTCTCTCTACCCCGTTGCACTCTATCCCCACTCTCTCTACACCCACCCACCCTACCGCCACTCTCTATATGCCCACTCTCTCTACCCCATGCACCCTACCGCCAATCACCATACCCCCACTCACCCTACCCCCACTCTCTCTACCCTCACCCACCCTATCCCACTCTACCCGTCCCACCCAACCCACCTCTCTCTACCCTATCCACCCTATCCCCACTCTCTACCTCCACCCACCCTACCCCAACTATCTGTACCCCACCTACCCTTCCCCACTCTCTCTAACCCCACTTACTCACACTTACCACACTCTCTCTACCTCCACCCACCCTACTGCCATTCTTTTTACCCCAACCCACCCACCCTACCCCACTCTCTCTACCCCTACCCACCGTACCCCACCCACTCTACCTCCAGCCACCCTACCACCACTCTCTCATCCCTACCCGCCCACCCTATCCCCACTCTCTCTACACCCACCCACCCTACCCCCACTCTCTCTACGCACAATCTCTCTACGCACACTCTCTCTACCCCCACCCACCCTACCCTCACTCTCTCTATGCACACTCTCTCTACCCCCACTCTCTCTACCCCCACCCGCCCTACCCCAAATATCTGTACCCTCACCTACCCTTCCCCACTCTCTATAACCCCACCCACTCACACTTACCCCACTCTCTCTACCCCCACCCATTCTAACCCTACTCTGTCTACCAACTCCCACCCACCCTACACTGACTCTCTCTACCCCCACCCACCCGATCACCACTCTCTCTATCCCCACCCAACCACCCTACACCCAATTTCTCTACTTCCACCCACCCAGCCTACCCGCACTCTCTATCCCCACCTTCCCTACCCCCCACTCTCTACCCCACCCACCATACCTCCATTCTCTCTACTGTCACCTACCCACCCCATTCCCACACTCTCTAACCCCACCCACACACCCTACTTCTCTACTCTCTGTACCTACACCCATCCTACATCCACTCTCTCTACCACACTGACTACCCTACCCCCACTCTCTCTACCCCCATTCACCCTTCCTCCAGGCAAGGCCCAGATGCAACAGATCCAATAAGAGCTGCAAACCAAAGGTCAACAATCCCCTTTCCTCCCTTCCCTGCCCTTGCCCTGCTGCTCCGCCTATGGTACTCCCTCCTTTTTGGATGCAGTCAGAGCACCAGTAGTTTCTTTTTGCCACTGCCAGCACTGGGTCTTGATGATTTAGCTACCGCTCCATCGGCCAGACACAGAGTTATGAGCCATTGCTTCTCTTATAATTAGTCCCAGAGGACGCAGCTGGGTACAGGTGCCTTGCAGTCAGCAGCGTCACCATGGTGCAGCTTTCATATTCACAATTCCACCGAGCAATACAGCCCTGTGAAGTGTACAGAGAAGGTGGAGATACTTCAATTGCCATGATTGTAGTGACAGCCCAAGCTACCTGTAACAGTCCAGCCATTCAGATCTAGCAAGGATGCTTACTGAGCAAAGCTGTGCACAAGTCCTAAATAAGCATTGGCAAAGGCAATCATTTGGCCTTTTTTATAGGCATGGTATGTGTCTGGGAAAATACTGCTTGAACCTTACGCAGTATTACTATTGATGATATTGTCTAGAGGCCACGCCCACCCCGGAAGTGCACCTATTTCAACACAGTGGCAACACCCTTGTGGCGTTAAGCACGTTTGGCGTAAAGGGCGCAACTTCACTGTTAGGCTGTTGGGCTGTATCGTTTTAGTATCCTGGAAATTATTTATAATTGCGGAGTTGGGTGGTGCCCATAAGTGATTCCATCTCCCCACCTTGATTGGACCGTGGTAAGGAGACTAAAGTCACTTTCTGGTCAGTGGGGGGACTTTATCATTTGGACATGTTCTATTTTTAGTGAAGCAAAACTCCACGTGTTATCATTAATATTTTTATAATGACCCTACAAGGGGGCTGCAAAGTTTTCCTCTCCCCGGTTGGATGCTATTGTCATTATTGATGGTGTAAATTGCTGGGGTCTTATCTAGAGCTGTTGAATTTGTATTTATCTTAATTACTACTATTTTAAATTTCGCATTCGCCTGTTTTTTATATGTTAATCCAGAGTTTTTTTTTCTCTCTGCAATATGCGTAATATTTATTTAGTAGAGATTTTAAAAGTTCACTACGCTATTCAGTAAGGTGACTATTTATTCCTCGTTATAAACTCCTGTCTTATAGGTTCAATTGGCTGCTTGACGTAGGCTTCATTTCGTCAGCTTTTTTTTATTTTATTTTTTTATTTCCCATATTTCCTTTTAACTGTTTTAGTTTTTTTTTTGGGGGGCCTCATTTGTTAAACTATGCCGGCTCTAAGAAGAGGCTTTGGCTCTACCGAGGAACATGTGTTAGGGAGAATTTTCACCCAAGTGCTAAATTCCCTCTACCTTAGAGCCCCCAGCTCTTTTGCTATATTTTGGGACCTTGAACTTTTTCATTTTCAATGTGTTTCACTTTTGTGTTCTTTGGATATGGAGTTTTAAGACAACTCCATAGGCATCATCTTTTTCTGTGTGTCACACAGCACCGTCAATGCAGTGGCACAGGGATGTCCTTCAGACTTCCCAAGGTTTAAATACCTTCTCTGGGACTGACTACTGTCTCCCAGAGCATGTACAATTAAATTGACTTTACTAGTCTCTTTAAATTTACTGACCCAGCACACACTATCTTCCAAAAAGTGCTGGAGGGGTTGCATAGCATCCCCTGAGTAAAAACACTCATGTAACCGTCAAATGTTACCCTTTCCTACTTTAAATGGCTGGGGGCAGTGGTGTAGATCAAACTACCATGATTTTCCCGACGCGAACAATGGTAGCTAAAAATCGGGTCAGCCATGTTTTTCAATATGGCGCCCAAGACCTATCTGTAAAAACAGACTATGGTCAACTTTTTTCGCCATTTCTTTTAGGAAAGGTCCTTCTTGTTTTTGTCTCTGCGCGCCAAACTAGGTTTGGTCCCTTTGTTCATTGGCCTTTGGTGGACTTCAGTGATGAAGCCTTCCTCTGGCACCTGAGTGTCTGGGATGGACAGGATGTGAGGGAGGTGCCCGAAACTCCCTCTGATTAGTCTCCTAGGAGACCTGAATTCACTCTGGCGTGACTGGCCGGCTGGCTGTCCGGCAAGGACAGCCACCCTACTGTGTGTTTGACAGCCAGGCTGGAATAAATGGGGATTAACAAGGGGGTCCTGGGAGTCCCTCTGCCAGACATTAGTCCTGGTTACGAGAGACTTACCCACAGTCTTTAGCTCACTACCTTTCACAGAGAAGAAATATCCCAAACATATCAGTCTTTGTTTCTTCTCTGTGAAAGATAGTGAGCTAAAGACTCTGGGTAAGTCTCTCGTAACCAGGACTAATGCCTGGCAGAGGGACTCCCAGGACCCCCCTTGGTAATTTGCATATTTAAGTAACTTTGGGTCTCACCCTAAATTACGAGGGGAATCCAGACCTGGTCCCCTTGCTCACTTTGATCAGAGAGGCACAGCTCCTCCCTACTGATGTGGTCCAACCAGACCGGAATTCGTGTCTGGGGATGCTGTTGGTACTCTTGTTCAGAGGAGAATTGCCTAGCATTTCGGTGCTGGACTGCCTCTGGGCAGGTCAAAGACTGATATGTTTGGGATATTTCTTCTCTGTGAAAGATAGTGAGCTAAAGACTCTGGGTAAGTCTCTCGTAACCAGGACTAATGTCTGGCAGAGGGACTCCCAGAATCCCCCTTGGTAATTTGAAATGAATGGGGGAAAACTGTTTAAAAGCAGCTCTCTGGGACTTGGAAAGCAGAGTTGACCACTGGAACGAAAGAACCGAAGACGAGCTGAAGGAAGAGGAATGCTGCAACTCCTGGACGACCAGTGAAGCTCTGCTACAGGTCTGAATTGCCTGAAACTCCATCGCCAGAGAAGCCCTTCAAGGTTAAATTCTTCCCTTGAGTTTGGTGGAACAACCAACTCGTAAGCCGCCTGGACAACGTCTCTTCCTGGTCGAATTTTCTGCACAGTGCTGTGGAAAACCGGATAGCCAGTGGGAAAGATACCAGTTTGTGGTCTTTAAGGCACTCACACCTTAAACCGACGTTTTGCCAAGCTTGTGGCCTCATCCCTGGGCAGTGCAGGAACCTCCCGACGTCTTTCTTCTTGTCCCCATGACTGAAGCTCAGGAACAGCGAGATCTGCTCGAACTGCCAGGAACAACTGCCTCAGCTACATCTCTTCTTCACATTAAAGGTACTGTGCAAACGCGGTCTCAAAATCTTTTCGGCCACGGAGAAAGTTTGTGAAACTTTCCCGACTTCGAAGTCTTGTCCTTCCCTAAACATTCCTCAAACCTTTCGCCTAGCCAAATTCTCCTAAGATCGTGGCAAAGACTTAACCGTTTACTACAAGAACTGTGCTATCCTATACAAAGATTCTGAACCATAGGCCCAGGCCTATGAACTGAATTGCTGGTTGTAGTTTACTGAAACCCTTTACCCTGCCTATGAAAGTATTTGTGATTTTGATTCTTATAACCTTGTCTTTTTACCCCTTTTGGAAGTATCTGAAGTGCCATTTTGCTCCCACTTCAGAGGAGAAGAACCTGTTCAGTAACTTATTGGTTGTGTATTTGTAGTATGTTAGTGTATGGTATTGAGCTGCTCTTGCTAGTGTAATGTTTTCAAACTGACTGTGTAAATAAATGTATATTCTTTTACCAAGAAACCTTGAGTAGAGTGTTTGTTAGAATCACTGTATTTGTTGGTCCTATGTGTTACTTGTTCTAATGCTCACTCAACTCTTGAGATAGGTCTGGCTGCTCAGCCACTGCTACCGCATAACTGTGTAGTACAGGAGTGTACCAAAGGTGAAATTGTACTGACACTTGTAGTCTTAATTGCATGTAGTGTTCCCCAAGGGTACTGCATGTGATTCTGCCTAACAGCATGTGACTAGGGGGCTGGACATACAGCTTGCCACATCATCTGGGGTTGTGAGTGGAGAGAAGGAGGATCCTGTGGAAGGGGAACGGTGCTCCTCTTTGTCACCCAAGAGTGTGAGGTCTTACTACAAAAAGGGCCTTCAAAGTTGAATGATGCTGAGCCTATGCCCCCTAATGATATTGTTACAACTATATCGGATCTTCATGATGGGCTCAATCATCCGGAAAAACAGTGCTCTTTGATTAAAGAGGCTCCCTTGGGAAATACTAGTCTTTCCACTAGCAGATACGAATTAACAGATGCAGGGTGTTTACAGGAATGTGTACCTGGTATTAAAAGGGTGGTACGCTTTCATGCATCCACACCACTACAGGAGGCTAATTGGGAAGAGGACATTTCTACCATTGCTTGACTCCTTTAGTGGGGTGGATGCTAATTGCATTATTGGGCAGCACAGTCTTGGAAAGGCCTTAATTGCCCCGCAATCCTCAAGTGTGTTTGCATTCGGAACTACCAACAGTGACGCAAGGCCAATCTCTGAGATGTTTGACTTACTTAACGTTGGAGGTTCTGTGAGCTATTTGAAAGATGGCTCCACCTTGTGTCAGCAAAGACTTAAGAGCAGAGGTAATAACCAGGGTAGGGAGGACATGGATGATTCATTTTTACAAGTGGCTGACGCAACAGGGGATTCACTAAAATAAATTATTGATTTGGAGATGCCAACAAGATTTCCGGAATCTAATCGGAAGGGGCCAAGGAGCCTTTCAGAGTGGGCTTCCTCTTAAGAAATCCCTAGGATCATAAAAAATAAAACTGGTGTAGATCTCTTGGGGCATGGTGTACTGAAATTATAGGATTACCACGAATGGAGAAAATCTATGACCAAGAGAAAGTTTATCCACCCATTAATTTAAAAGAGGGTTGTACACAAACAGAGTTTTGGGATGGACCAGAAGCTCCTATAAAGAGTGTGGGCATTGTCCCATACAGTGAGCCTGAGGCGCAGGTAATCCTATCCCCAACTCCCGACAGAACGGAGAAACAACCGATAGTTAATTCGGGAGTTAATGATTTTACTTTTCCCCTCCTGTCTAATTTACATATTAGTTTGAATTTGGCTTTGAAAACCCTGGACGAGACACAGGAAACTTTAGGAGGTGTTTTGGCGGGGCAACAATATGCCTTTAACGAATTAACCCTACAACTCGCTTTTTTGGAGGGTTTAGTGGAGGGCAAATCCAAGAATTATCAAAATTCTAAAGAGGCTGATAGGCTGAGGGCTGAACAAAAATCAGATTGTCCACTATGGACGCCAAACTCAATACATTACTAGAATTTCTGATTTCAGGAGAACAGCCATCTTCCTCTTATAGGGGGTAAAGAGATGGAGGAACCGTATGTCCCTGTCGTAATGTTCGGGAGAATTTCCATGAAGGGGGGAGGCCAAATGCTCTGGATAGCCCCTCAGCTCTGTTGGATGTGATGGTCCAAATGGAGGAGGCCGGTCATAAACAAGCTACCTAACTACCTAAGAGAGGGTTAATCACGAGTATTAGTAGTGTAGAAACAGGTGAAGTACATCAGACCCCATTGATAAAGGGGACTAAGTGCAAAGAAAAATCTAAACATACTAGGAACAAATCATGAGGACATTTTTGATTCAGAAGACTTGCACAACCAGGGGGAGGGACCATCTAATGTATATAATTATGATAAAATATGATCAGAGACCTATAGAGAAAAAAGATCCGGCAAAGCTAAAGCAGACTTCAAACAGGTACAAGTATGGGATGCAGAGTTTAATCTAAGGAAAATAAATCTGCTAAAATCCTTAAGACTGCTTAAAAATAATGGAGTCTTCAGTAATCAAGATAAGGCAAAACAACTGAAACAGACTTACAAGAACTGGCTAATCAGTCACAAACACATAATGGTGCAAAGAGATGCCAAACACATGATGAAAGCGCTTGCAAACAGGAACACAAGCGACTTCTGGAGCTATTTGAATAACATCTCAACCTCTCAGGGTGCAATCATAAAATCCATGATCCCAGAAGACACATGGGAAAGCCATTACGCAGGGGCCTTCAACAACAATTCCACAAAGGCCATAACAGCCCCATGTCAAGAGCAGGAATGGTCAATTGAAATAAAGAAAGAAGACATACACAAGAACATCGTCCGACTGAGTACCTCAGGAGCGCCTGGGCCAGACGGCTTAACCAATCAACATTTGAAACAATACACAGATTTATGGGCAGAATTTTGTCACTCCTTGTTCAGATCAATATTACAGTCGCAAACGATACCCACTTCTTGGAGGAGTGCTATTGTGGTACCGATCTTTAAAAAGGGCGACCGAACCGATCCTAAGAACTACAGGCCGATAGCCCTGCTCGACGTTATTGGGAAAATCTTTGCGGCGCAGCTCCAAATTCAACTACTCAAATGGATTAAAGACTCCAAAAGATATGATCCCCGTCAAACAGGATTTGTAAAAGGAGTCGGCTGTGGGCTGAATTTGACTATCCTGAACCTCTTGAAGATGGAAGCTATTCGCCAAAACAGGAAGATATATGTAGCGTTCATTGATTTGTCTAGCGCCTTTGACACTATCGATCGAGAGATGCTATGGACAAAGTTGAAAAAATGGCACTGCCCGGAGAATCTACTCCAACCAATGAAAGAACTGCACTCTAACATAGAATTCAAAGTAAGGCTGGACTCTGGTGGAACACTGAGTCAGCCCATAAAAACAAATCAAGGCGTGAAACAAGACTGCCCGTTAGCAGCTACACTGTTCGGCCTATTCCTGTCCGACATTGGAGAAAGCCTTGAAGCTGTAACATCATTTCCCCCGAAAATCAATGGGATGACCGTAAGCTGGTTGTTATATGCAGACGATATTGCAATACTGGACCAAACCCCAATCGGACTTTCCAGGAAGCTTGCTGCACTAGAAGGTTAAGTAAAAGAAAACAAACTGAAAATCCATCCTGCAAAGTCGGAAATAATAATCCTTCAAGATCTCACAAGAAACAACAAACGGAACTCAAAAAGTGTACCGAAATGGAGACTGTGTAATGACAACTTGAGAGGTGTGAAAAAGGCCAAGTATTTAGGAGTCTGGTTCAACAGCAACATAAATGACGCCCTCTGGATGGAGAACACTATACAAAAATGCAGCCAACTAGCTTGCCAAGGGGTAATCATAAACAAAAAGTTCGGAAAATTTTCCTTGCTACCAGTGTTAGCTCATTATAACCAAAAAGTCACTCCAACGCTGATTTATGGTGCGGAAAGTGCTCTAGGAGCCCCTGCAACCCTGTGGCCACAGTTGGAAAACCAATACTGGAGACGAGTCCTGCACATACAGAAAGGAATCTCGAGCGCGTGCGTCAGATATGAATTAAACCTTATCTCTTTGCAGGCACGAGTGTTATGGAACATGCTATCCATATCGGAAAATAATCATAGACGACTGCACTCCTCAGTTTAAGATCCTACAGGAAGCGCTCAAAGGCAACTCTGAAACCGTACTGTGCAGCTGGGCTACTCGTTGCAAAAATCAGCTACTGCAACTTGGCACGGACCAAATTACACTGCAAAATAACCCAACCCACGTCAAGAAAAATCTATGGGAACAGGATTGGTGTCTGACAGTGGACGAGCGAAATCGTCATAAGCTCTTTGATGAAGCACCCATTGAAGCCAAAGACCGTAAACAGATGCTGCAAAACTTGATTAAGACACCCAACGCTCGACACAGAATGACCTACATGAAATTCTGTTTAAACTTATTTAATACAAGAGTGAGCCAAGCGATAAGAGCACGGAAAACAACAGTAATGCTTAACTGTCGCTTTTGCGAGAAACAATATGAGACTCTTAAACACCTCACACTGTACTGTGAAAGTCTGAAAGATCTCAGATCTGTTCACTTAGGAAGTTTGGTACTACAGTATGACACTTTATGTGGAGAGGACTTATGGCGCAAATTCAACAACACAAGGGAAAAAGAAATCTTTGGGTTAACAAATTTTCTACAGAAACTGGAAATACTACTCAAAGCTGGACAGGAAAGATGATAAACAGTGGGGCCTAAGACGCTGGTGTGTCGGAGAAGCTGCGATGCGAAAACAGGATAAAGATGTATCTTGGGCCATTGCCGAACAAATGGGATCTGAGAGGCCAGAAGCGGTTGCTACCTGGTTCCAAGTAGCTGCACAGAGTAGCTACTCTCCGCAGCACGTTGATACCATGGAACTTTTCCGACACACTGTGGGAGGGGCATGGGAAATCTCTTTTCAAAAAGTTTTGTACAAACTACAAACTAAATGAAATAAGATAAAATTAAAAAAAAAAAAAAAATATGATATTAATGAAATTCCCCAGTCTCCCATCCGTAGAAGGAAAAAAGGGATAAGAGGGGCGAGGATGCTTAGGAAAACTAAAAACATGTCAGGGACCAGAATTAAGGGGAAGAACTCTAATCTTAGAGCAATCAGAAACATATTAGTTCAAGAAGAACAGCTAAATTACCTATCACATATAATAACCCTGCTAGAGGCGATATGGCCCACTCTGGGGAGCTATCTAAGGGTGGCCTGTGGCAGGGCTGGAAGCAGATAATGATATAGAGATACAAACTATACAGGATAGTGATAAAATCCAACTTAGGGTAGAACCTGTGCATGATCGCCCTCAGACAAAACAAACAAAGATGACGGCCTTTGGGAAAATAGTCAGCACAAAGCATGCTAGGGTTTCTACTGGCGCGCAGCATTTGAGGGCTTCTCCTATGGTTGGCTCGCAGATTTTAGCTCCTCCATTGACTGATGCACTCCAGATAGGCTCACAGAATATTGGGGCACACTCCACTGCAAATAAATAAAGTGGGCCATTATTAATAATATCACTAGGGGAGTACCGTTCTCAGGCTTAATGACCCCATTGGATGGCAACATATTAAGGGTAGTTACATCTCAGCCTGAGGAATCAGTAGTCCTTGATTAGAAAAAGGAGTTGTTGGTTCCTGAAAAACCTGTTGTTACGCTCACCTGATATCCCCGGGGGCGTCTGGAAGGCCCTGAGATCTGGAACCCTGGATGCGTAGTTGCCCAGTGCTGAATAATGAATCTGCAATTACAGAAGGGAGGATTTGTGATAACTGTCTCTAATGGGTAAATCTCCCACCTCCCTCTGACCGATTCCCTTCCCACTGGGTTCCTTTCTCACCTTAGTTATTTGTAGGGTGAGCTATCTGTCCTGCGTTTCTTGTGCACGGGCGCTTGACGTTTGTTGGCGAGCTGCCAGAGTTGCTTCACTGGTGCAGTACGCCTTCCTTGGGCCCAGGCCTACTGTGACCCCAAATCTGCTGGTAGGCAGATAGGTTTGTTAATTGTAAGTCTTTGTTCTGTTTATGGTGGAAATTCGTTAATGTCTTTATCTCCTTCTTTTCAGGTGCGAAGGTCTTGATTCTGGCGTGCCGGATGGAAAGGCACGTTTTCTAGGTAAGAGAAAGCGTGAAGCGCTGTGCCTTTATTGTCTTTTAAAGCTAACCTGTGTTTTCTTCTACTTCTCCTCACAGGCTGCTCTGGTGCTGCGAGTGGACAAGAGCGCAATGAAAAACAGGTCCCCGGAATCCGTTAAGGTAAGTACAGCACTGTGCGGTTGTTGAATATTGAAAGCGAACCTGAATATGTCTCTTTTCCTTTGCAGATGTTGCTGTGGTGCTCCGGATGGAAGCGTACCGCAATGGAATTCAGGTAAGACTGATGGAATTCAATGTTTTTCCCTTTCTCATTATTGCAGGTCACAATGTTCGAACAGCAGCTGTGGTAGCGGTTCGCCGGAAATCCTTAGCTAGTACTCAAAGGTGAGTGATGTTTCTTCTTCTCTCGGTTTCCACAGATGGCAGCCCAGTTGAGATGCTGAGTGCTGGATGGTATTTTCTCAGGTAAAACAGAATAATCTTGTTCTTGTTCTTGCAGGATTACAGGAAGATGCTGAAGACCAGGAGCTGGACACGGTGAGCGTCACGCTGCTGGTTGCAGAATAACACGAAGCGTGTTCTGCAGTCAGGGTGTGGTTTATATAGCCCAGTTAAAGTAGTACCAGGGAAAGCAGTTCCAGGCCTGCCACACCCAAAACACTAGACCGCATGGCCTGCTTCTTAGAACTAGACTGTGTGGGTGCTTCCATGTTGGATTTAAAGCCCATGTATATAAATGGGACCTAGTTTAAACATCCCTTCCTTCCTACATATGTGCCTGGTGCCAAAGGCTCCAGGACTGGCTCCAGGAGCCCTTTTGCAGTGGTTTTAAGGCCCTCATGGTTCTGGTGGGAGCCTGCTTGTGGCACAACTTGTGTCCCCTCACAGCGGTCATGACATCTGTCTCGATGATTAAAGGATAGTTCCGGGACTTTTTTTTATTGTCCCTACGGGTCGGCCATGTGTTTGTAAGCATAAATCGGTAGATCGTAGAAAACTTTCCTATGGACCTTACCCGACTTTTCGTCCATTATCGCACTCGAAATCAGCCTCCATTTTGTGATAATCCTATCATTTCGCCCCATCGACCTGGCTCCCCTGCCTTTGCGGCACTAAATCATATCCCCCGCCCCTGAGCCTGACATCAGCAGACGCGTACTGCCCATTTCCCAACGCCAAAGCACGTTTTGTGTCAACATTCGCTGCGCCTCAGCTAATGAAGTGTCGCCATGGAAATGGCAGGACTCCTCTTTCCTCAATAAGTATAAACAGACCGTTTCACAACACACGGCAGCAGATTTTCGATTCCATTCCTCTCTCTGTGTTACTTTGAGTATTCTGTGACTCGTTTCTGTGCTCTGGTCAGGTCAGCTACCTTCGTCGCTTCTAGGCCTTGTGAACACCTGTACCTTCTCTGTAAATTATTTTACTTTCTTTACCACACAATGGCTACAATAATGCCGTAAATGTATGAGCCCGAGTACACCGAGGAGGAACTACTGGAAAGGCAAGCACGCGAAAACGATGGGGATTCGGACGGCAGTTGGGAGGACCAGTCAACGGATGAAGAGCCTGGACCATGTCGCATGGACGGCGTCTCCACCTGGTGCACGTGTAATCAGTGCGAGCTAATGCCAACTGAGGAGGAGATCTGCTGCTGCCATGAAAATTCCGGGTGCTTGGCCTACATTTCGTAAGGCGAGCAAAGTCTGCAGGAAGGCGAGCAAAGTCCGCAATGCATCACCGAGCTGCCAGAGTTCAGGGAAGCCTGCCTCTCACGGACCGTGTTGAAGATGATGATGGTGCTTATGCACGAACTTCGCGGCACTGTTCGTCTGCGTAATCCGAGTAACGAGTAAGTATACTCTGGTTGTGATGTCAGTGATGCCACTACTATTTCATGGTCGTCTCCCACATATAAAATTCCATCTACATATCATTCAAACGCATGTAAATTTGTTCCATATAGTGCATTTTCTAGATATATTTTTTTTCAAAGCAAAATTACATGTTTTACCTGAATCGACATTGATAAGAAAGTTTTGTCATTTTAATACAGTTTGCATCTTTCTTTTTCACAGGTGGTACAGGCTGGTGGTCTATCGTTGCTTCACTTGGTGGCTTCACGGGAGGCTCGGACACCGCGTTCGGAGAGTAATACCTGCCTGTGCGGTACTTGCCATTAGACAACATTTCCCCAGCGACAGTGGACAATACCGCGGGTTTTCCCTGGATGTGCTGCAACCGGAACTTTACAATGTGTAATGTTTATTATTTATGTTCAATTGAAATTAAGATCTAAAATAAAGCCCAACATATATTTTAACAATGGTTGTTTTGATTTTTTAAATGAATCTAGTGTGTCTCCATTGAATAGTCTTCCTGTGCCTTGTCTTCTCACACCACATGTCTCCGGCCAGCATCCTCCCTCACGCTGGCCACCCACCTTCAATCCACATAACCGTTGAACCCATATATGCAGCAGTCATACATATATTATTTTGCGGGTTGGCATCAAGCCTCCCGGCCTTGCCTCGTCCCCCGAAAATACTTACCACACAACTTTGTTCAAGCGTTGGCAATAAAAAGCCGTTGGATTTTATTGATACAAAACATGGTTATAGGTAAATAATCAATATGGTTGATCATAATAAATCATCCTTTTGGGCACCGGGTACAGAGATGACCCCCATATATTCTCCTGGGAGGGTGAGGTATTTATAAACTCACCCCCCTGCCTTCCATGTACTAGATCCTGCAGCCTGCCTCTTACATGCAGTTAGATGGCCTCTCCTTGGTGAGGCCCTGCGGCAAACGGGTCTTGTCTGCACGACCACCGCCCCAATCCACCCCCCCGCCCTATCAAAGGCAGTTCGCACCGGGGTACTTGCGCTGGCAAGTGGAGCTGTCAGGGAGCGATAAAAGCCAAGAGGTGCCAAAGACCATGTACACTTCAAAGTGGTCTATAGAGCATGGGTTGTTGTTCCCATGTCTACCTCCAGACCCCGTGTCTCCTGCCAAGCATCCCCCCTCACGCTGGACGCCCCCCTCCAATCCACATAAGTGTGTCTCCATTCACGAGTCTTCCTGTGTCTTGTCTGCACGACCACCGCCCCAATCCACCCCCCGCCCTATCAAAGGCAGTTCGCACCGGGGTACTTGCGCTGGCAAGTGGAGCTGTCAGGGAGCGATAAAGGCCAAGAGGTGCCAAAGACCATGTACACTTCAAAGTGGTCTATAGAGCATGGGTTGTTGTTCCCATGTCTACCTCCAGACCCCGTGTCTCCTGCCAAGCATCCCCCCTCACGCTGGACGCCCCCCTGCAATCCACATAATGCCACGACATATACACGTCATTCATTCACAAACACACCCCTGTTTCGAATTCTTTATAACCCACTTCATATTTCTAATGAGAACTTCTTTGCGCTTTGCTAGTCAACCTGTGAAGGTGCTGCTTATCTGCTCTTCGTCTCTGTGAACTTCCGTGACCACTTCTGACCACTTCGAGCAAACTCGTCAGTTTGCAACCTGTGAACTGCTCCCTGTTCTACGACAAGAAACTACTCTGATCCCTGCATCTAACTGTTTGTTGGTCAAGGTAAGGCCATGTACCATAATCATTTTGCGTCCAATTTTTTAATTTATATCTATTTGCTAGTAGTCATCAAATTGCATCCATGTTTTCTTTTCGTTCACGACAGTACATGCAAGGAACTAGTCACATGTTCTGAGTTTAGTCCAATTATTTTTCTATTTTTTTTAAAGTTATTCAAATACTTATCCGCATGTGAATAACGTGTATAGTTCCAAGAACCAAAACGAACCTTGCATTGAACCTTTTATGTGTCATTTAATTTTTTAACACATTGGTATTCATAGAGAATTGTTGATCTTTACTTTTCAGAACTTTCCACAATGCCTGCCTGTTCCATTGGCGGTTGCCCTTCGAAGACCCATAATAAATCTGAAGGTACTATAATGCATGTTTTCCCTAAGACAATAGATCAGATAAGAGAATGGCTCCGATATTGCGGATATCCACCGTCTGAGCTTGAAAGTAGAGTCCGAGAAGTCTTTGCGGACAAGAGGGGTGATCGATACCGCATCTGCAGCAGGCACTTTAGCTCAGACATGTACTCCACATCATTGCTAATAAAGAAGAAAACACCGCGAGCGAAGCGAAAATTGCTCTCAACCGCTATTCCCACTCTATTCGTCCACATCCCTCCACTGGTGAGTCAAGTTTACGGATTTAGCTCTCGGCCTTGCGGTAGTGTGTAGCATTAGCGAACAATAATTTCCCCATTTATGTATCCACTCAATATGAAGGCGGAAGATTCTCCATCTGTGTCGTTATTGCAGTCATCAGCCACTTCAAGCGCCTATCGGGTAATCTTACTTAGCTATTCTGACACTGACTTGTTTTAGGCATGTAAATCAATAGTTTTAATTTATCGTGTAATTATTTTACCTAATGGTATACCCTAGTACTCGTCCTCTAGTCTTTGTTTTCGGTTATAATTATTGTTATCCAAAATAATGCAAGTACTGTCTTTCAGGGAGATGCTGAGGAGTCCAACGCATTGACGACAACCGTTGATGTCACTCAGATGCTCGAGGTACGTTTCCGGACAGTTCCATCGATGGAGATCATCAGATCTTGCATTCTTGTAGCGTGATTGGTACACACAATGTTTCTTTCGTTTTTAGCCATTGATATGTCCTTCTGTCGTCGCCCTCCTATGTGTCTTCTTTTTTCAATATTGTGTTCATTACTAATGAAAGTCCTATGTTTCAGGGAGTCGATGGAGCATTAGTCCAAGAAGAAGGGGGAGCATGCAGTTACGGGTCGGCGCAACAGCTTGCAGAAGTGTGCACCGCAGTTACAGCGTCCCTTGATGTTCTTATGCATTTCAAGGTATGGATACTGACAGTTCGATCAAGCGAGATCATATGACGTGATTACATCCGCTATACTTCCTTCTTTATTAACGCAAGTACTATGTTTCAGGGAGATGACGGAGCTTCTTCTACAAGAACATCACCCCTAGTAGTTGATGCAGATCTCTGGGTGGTGACACTTCCAACGATGGAGCAAATCGAATCATATTTAGATATCCATTATTTATTTTAGACAACTGATCATTTGTGCAGGTCTATTTAGATGAGCCGTTGACGCCTGCACAAAGTTTATGTTCTTTTTAACAAAATAGAAAACCATACTAATGCAATTACTGTGTTTCAGGGAGTTGCTGAAGCGTCATCTTCAATAATATCATCAATGGAAGTCTATGCGGAGCCCGAGGTATGGATCTTGACAGTTCCATCTAACTAGATCAACAATGCGTGAATAATTGTCGTTTGAATGTTCTACACAATGCGTTCATTCGTGTTTTGCTATTGAGATGTATGTATGGGTATTGGTCCCCAAGTACATTTTGTGTTTTCAATATTATTATACATACTAATGAAAGTTCTATGTTTCAGGGAGTCGATGGAGCGTCAGTGCGTGATGGATGTGCTTATCATGAAAATATAGTCGTTGCAGCGTGAGAGGAAGTGGAGACATGCACACACGAGTCGGAGCAACAGCGTCCAGATGTTGAAGTTTGAGGCAAGAAAGTTTCAAAGAAAAGAAAGCAAAAGAAGGTTAGTGTCCTGGTCACTATATTATGTTGTTTTTCACTGTTAATAGTTCAATACTGTAAGTTGTGTTTAAACTGAACATCCCTTTTCCAATCTGTCCTCTAGTTGCGAGTGGGTGTACGAACTAGATCTACACAGACAGTGAAGCGAACGAGAGATGTTGCTTGTCAAACCTTTTGGCAGGGACTTGAGACTGGAGATGCATCGTGCCAATGGGAAGAATATGAAGTGATTGACAACGGAGCTATACCACCACCAGCCATTGATAGTGAATGTCCTCCTGGTAGGATGGATGCAGTCGGAGGTCAATTCACAGAATCCACACCCGCAAAAACTAAGAGCGTGAGAAAGTTGAAGAAATTGTTTTATTCTCCCATCGCCGGAGAAGGAACAAATGTTGCAATGGAAGAGAATGAAATGGACGACAATGAAACACCATCAATATCACTGAACATAGCGGAAGACGATATCAGAGATTGTACCTTTCATGTGAGTGACATGTCCTCAACGTTACAGGCCGAACCAGCTGGGATGCAGAGTGACAGTGTAAGGAAAGAGGCCAAATTCATTGTATTCGATAGTTGTTTGATGGATATTATTATGATGATGAAATGTGGGCATTGGGTTGGTGGGGAAGTATGTGGGGAGCCATTGATTAATGTGACTCGTGCAATTCGAGGCACTAACCTTAAAATACATGCCACCTGTACACAATATCATCCGTTCTCATGGTCTGCACAACCCATGCTGGGGCAACTGCCAGCAGGCAATCTACTTTGTGCAGCGGCCGCACTTTTTAGTGGTTCAAGTTTTAAAAAGTTACAGTATTTCTTTCAGTTTGTGGGAATCCATTTCATTGCGAAAACTCAGTTCTACAAATACCAAACCGATTATCTATTTCCAGCCATTAGCGAAGCTTGGAGAATGGAAAAAATGTCTATTGAAAGTACATTCGCGGGCAAACGGTTCAGGCTAGCCGGTGATGGACAGTGCGACAGCCCAGGATTTTCAGCCAAGTACTGCACCTACCACTTTCAGGACATGGAAAGTAAGAAAATTGTGAGTTCGGTGGTCGTGCAGGTGTCACAAAGTACATCCTCAGTGGCCATGGAGAAAGATGGCTTTGTAGCATCATTGCAAGAACTACAATCGCGGGGAATGGTGATCGACCTGATAGCCACGGACAGACACGTTTCAATTGCCAAGACAATGAGAGAAGAGTACAAAAATATAAATCACCAATTTGACATATGGCATCTTGCAAAAACAATCAATAAAAAAATGTCGGCTGCAGGTAAAAAAAAAGATATGCAAGGTATTTCACAGTGGTCCAAGTCAATCAGCAACCATCTTTGGTGGAGCTCAAAAACATGTGAAGGGTCGTTGGAAATTCTACTGGAAAAATGGCGGTCAGTAATGCTACACTGTAGCAACGTTCACCGCTGGTCCACAAACCAACATTTCCACAATTGTGAACATGGCCATTTGTCCACAGAGGAGGCACGGAAGAAGAAGTGGTTGATTCCTTCATCACCCACTCACAAAGCCATTGAAAAGATTGTATTTGATAAAACTATAACAAGAGATTTGAGGGGACTCACGGAATTCTGCCACACAGGAGATTTGGAGGTGTTCCACAATATGTGCCTAAAGTACAGGCCAAAACGATTGCATTTTGGCATGGAGGGCATGATAAATCGGACTCTTCTAGCGGTCTTGGCACATAACCATAATGTTGGCCGTCAACAAAGTAGGACGACCGGAACTTTAGGGACGCTTCGCTACAATAAGGCCTTCACTAAAAGAAGTAAACAATGGGTGATCAAACCAGTGTTTGAGGATATGCAATATGAGTTTATTGAGAGACTTATCGTTGATGTCATAGATAGGCACATACATGGAGTTGTGAAAGAAACTATGCAGGGGACAACTGCATTGCCACCCAACATTGCCTCTGTTCCATGTCCACCTAAAGCAGAGCTCATTGAGAAATACACATCACGGTTTAAATTATTGTAATTTGATTGTCTGTTCTCTCGAGTCTCCTCATGTCGCAGGCTCATTGAATATGTGTATCTATGTAATGTGTAAATAAAAGTGATTGCTCAGTGTACATGCAATGTGTCTCTCCACCCTTGCCACTCCCTTCACCGTGCAGTAGTGCGAACCACCCGGGTGTCACCTGTGACTTTGCTCTCGAGTCTCCTCATGTCGCAGGCCCATTGAATATGTGTATCTATGTAATGTGTAAATAAAAGTGATTGCTCAGTGTACATGCAATGTGTCTATCCAACATTGTTCATTTGCGCATTAAATTAAACCAAACAGTAATATAAATCATTTTTCAAAAAATATAGAATGTCTCCGTATTTATTGTTCTCTGGGGCTGCAAAGCACGCAGACAAGATGGCCTTACACTGCATGTAGCTAACTAGGAATGTGTGCTCGCTCGTTCAAAGTGAAGGTCAGCTGCTTTGATTTTTTGCTCGGGTGCCGGAATGGCCCACGACTCAGTATAAGGTTCTATTGTTATTTGACCTTGACAGGCCGGGACTATCCCGAAAGACTTCTTTTTGGCGGTGTGGTGCAATAACGTAAGAAACGATAATGAATAAAATTTCAGAAACGATAGCCACGTTCATTAGAAGAAATAACGTCGGCATAGAAGGAGTGGTATTTCGGGGCTGCCCTACGCACAGACACAATGGAAAATGCAAATATAATGTAAGTAACTCTTTTGATGAGTTTATACCGCAATTTAATTACTATACAGTGGCTTTAAAGACTGGTTAAGTTGTACTTGTTCGTTCTATGTGGCATATTGTTTTGTACCGCGCACTATCTATCTTTCACGGAAGCACCTCAAAACCTCAAAACCTGCACTGCCTCCCTGTCAACCCCTGCACTGGGGGACTGTCTCAGTATCCTACAGCCCCCCCTTCCCAGCACTTGTTCTGCACTTACCTTGCACTTGCCACCAGCTGGCCCTATGTATTTATTATTTTATGCTACTTACCTTATACTCCACTTCCCCCTTCCCCTTGCACTTTTACCTTCCCCCTACCCCTGCACTTGTGCAATCTGAATGACACCTGGCCTAGTAGGATCGTTGTCTGTCTTCTCCTTGTTCCCCCCCTTCCCTGCCTCGCCACGCCTTCAAACACTTGTGTATAGGCGCGTTGCAAATGCCATATTATATCATATCAGTGACGAAGTGGTCCACTGGTGCTCAGGCGGCTCTGAAAAAGGCGGAGGAGAGGGGGTGGGTTACTGGAAATGACGTATAATACCCAGTAGCGCTGTCCTAGCTATGAAATGAATAATTTTAATAAAGATCTGATGGTGAGACTAATTTCATTTTTTATGTTTTTAAAACAGGTACATCCTGCATTATTGTCTGTGTCACGAGTACCAGACACCGGCGGACGGGTTTTTCAACCGCCAGTTGCTTCTCCGCGTGAACAACGTTACCAACCTGACCATTTTATGGGACGATCGCCAAGTACAAGTATGCCCTTACGCGGTACTAATGGCTAGATGCAACATACATACCGTTGTGGTGGCCTAGTGCCTCGTTGTTGGAACAGCCATGCAATTATCAGTGCGACCGAAGAGCTTATTTTTATCGTAAACCAACACCCTGTGTACTGCACACGAACATCGCTTCCCTCAAGACGAACTATTTTGGATCGAGAGCAAAGAAAAATGCAAATCGCTGAATATTCTCTAAACATTTGATGTCCAATAAATGTACTTTGCCAAATGTACAATCTTGCCGTTTGCTTTTAAACCACAGTTTCATATTCCGAAATGTGGCGCTGTATTGTGAGATGACCTAAGACCCTGTGTACAGAAAAGGAACATCGCGTGCCCCAAAGCGAACTTTTTGGAACGTGAGCAAATAAAAATGCAAATCGCTGAATATTCTCTAAACATTTGATGTCCAATAAATGTACTTTACCAAATTTACAATCTTGCGGTTTGATTTAAAAGGACAGTTTCATATTCCGAATTGTGGCGCGCTGTGTTGTGAGCTGATCTGTGTTGGTTTCCGGGTTCTGGGTGGAGTCGCGTAGAAGACGCCTGGGCGCGTTTGCCTACGCAGCACAGTCACGTCACGGATAGAGGCGGGGAATATGAATGTTTTGATAAAGTCTGTTTCAGGGGCGGGGGATTTGATTTAGTGCCGCAAAGGCAGGTGAGCCAGGTCGATGGGGGGAAATGATAGGATTATCACAAAATGGAGGCTGATTTCGAGTGCGATAATGGACGAAAAGTCGGGTAAGGTCCATAGGAAAGTTTTCTACGATCTACCGATTTATGCTTACAAACAAATGGCCGACCCGTAGGGACAATAAAAAAAAAGTCCCGGAACTATCCTTTAATACAGGGAAAGTCATTGGCTGGATAAATAAGAATAAGACAGATCAAGTTTCTAATCTTAATAGAACAAATCTGTTAACTATTTTTAAGAAGAGCCCTCTACTCCGATCTATAACCACTGACGATATTGATGCCATTCCCCTACCAGTTCACAATAATCTCCGAATGGTATGTAATTTCCACTCTGAGATGACGGCAGATATGGGAAGATCTCAGGAAATAAATCTCGAGTCGTTGGGATTTAATTTGGTGACACTTTCTAGTGCAACGGAGGCTGACATCTTCCTAGCATATAAGGAACCCATTACTATTCCAGCTGGGCAAGCAGCATATTCTGATTCTAATCAATCCAATAATTCTATACCAGTTCTGTTTTTGATTTCTAATTTGCTAATAATGGACAGGACTGGTCTTGGCTAAAGCCAGCCCTTAAAACACTGGAGACCCTAAAACAAGGAGCAAGGTGTGCATGCCATGACTAACATTGAAGTTATTTCATGGAATACTAGTCGGAGCGTAAATTTGAATACATTTCTATGGAAGTATTCCGTCAACACTCTGTCCTGCATATATTTATTCCAGGAAACTATGATTGTTGATCATTTTAGTATAGAGGGTTTCCATACAGTCTCACATCCTGCCTTAAAAGGCATGGCAGGATGACTGAGAGGGGGCTTGACCATAGCCGTAGATTGTAATTTGGTGTTTCATTGTAAATTGGTCTGTAGCAAGGATTGGCTCCTGGGTATTACATTGGACATAGAGAATGTGTTGGAGCCAATTTTGCTGTTGAACCTTTATTGGAATCCAATGAAAGTGCCGTTTGAAAATGTGGAGGAGAGCCTCAGTGAGATCCTGGGGAATGGTGTGAGAAGGGTTTTGGGAAACGTTTTGTGCTGGGAGGCTATTTTAACTCTTTATGCGCTGAGGGCACCCAGTGAAATGATAGGGGGGCTATTCCTAAGATTCTCCAGCCCAATCTTAGCCAGGGGATGCAGTGGGATATTTTTTTGGAAGGATGTGATTTGGGGATGTTGGACCATCTATGTAATTCGGGATTACCCAAGCATACGTGGAAGAGGGGCTCTCATAGCTCCAGGATTGATTTCTTCTACATGGCTAATGGATGGAAACAAGTGTGTGGTAACCTGGCTTATATAGATACTGACCTGGGGGACCATACCCCACTAGTTTTCATTCTGACTTTGGCTCACTTGGGTATTCATGTTAGGTCAGACCTTTTGGGTCTTTCAGTGGTGAAACAAGGGAGATTGGTTAATTGGAACACTAAAACCATTAGGAGATTTAATACTTTTCTTACAGACCATTTAATGAAAGCTGTTCAATCTGATTTTGGGGATAGTTCCCATTTACGAGGGGGGAATCCTTACAACAACATTATGCGTACCTGTACCTATAAGATTAGTAAATTGGAAGGCTATTCCATCAACAAATCTGAGAGTTTCAGGTGGGATACTAGAATTTATAACTCTAAAATTAACAAATGTAGGGACTTGGTGGCTCTTAAAAAACAGTCCATATCGATAATGGAGTTTTTGGTTTTAAAAACAAAGATAATTCTCAGACACAAAAACTTGGTTAAATCGCTTAGGATGGATCATTATTTGAATTCCCACCAGAACATGATGGCAAATCTATGTAAGGGTATGGATGGCAAATTCTGGTCCACTGTTAATAGGATTTTAGATGCTTCTGAGGCAATTTTAGACTGTCCAGTCCAAGCTGATGCTTGGATCATTTATTACACAAACAAATTTGCATTGCCCTCTAAATTTGTAAATGGGCAAGATACTGATTTAGGATCTCCTGTTGTAGGAGGTTGTACTTGGGATCACAAGGACATTATATGGGCTATACACAAACTTAAGCCGTCCAGAGTCCCCGGCCCAGATGGCATTCTGCCTTTTGTTATCAAGGCCGCCCCTGAGCTGTGGGCTAACGTCTTGAAACCTGTATTCAATAACATCTTCGAGACCCACACAGTCCTGGCTTCTTGGGTTCAATCTATTATTGTGCCCGTATATAAGAAGGGTGATATCTTCATTCCTAGTAACTATAGACCCATAGCGCTCATTGATGCGGCTAGTAAGATTCTTGCCATCCTGCTCTTAAGAGATCTTAATAATGTGGTCAGGCATAATTGGCTTCTTAGCAAATTTCAAGTGGGTTTCAGGGAAAAGCTGGGAACCAACTTGAATGAGACGGTTTTGGCACATTTAAGAGATTCAGTACATCAGTCCAATATAGGAGATGTGTTTATAGCATCATTGGACCTCTCAAATGCATTTGATGGAGTAATAAGTTGGAGATTGTGGTCCAAGATGCTAGCTATGAAGATTCCGTGCAAGATTGTCCAGCTCCTTGCCCTACTCCATACCAATACAACTATTAGGGTCCGCTTGACCAAGGAGGGGACCTTGTCTCAGGAAATTGCCACATATGTAGGGTTTAAGCAGGGCTGCTCACTGGCGCCAATTCTCTTCAACCTGTATGTGTGCGATGCGGAGGGAGTGTGGCAGGGACTTTCCATCTCACTGGCCAGGTTGGGGAGGATAGCGATCGAGTGGATGGCCTTTGCAGATGACTTTATTCTTCTCGATCGTACCCCTCGTGGCCTCAGGAGGAAAATGTATCTTTTTTACCTCTATGCGGTAGCTAACAATCTCTTGCCAAATGCATCTAAATCTTGCATAATGGTCTTTTCTAAAAGAAGAAAGATCCAGACTTATACATTGATCATGGGTGACGAATCAGTGGATCAGGTCCAGGCCCTTATCTATTTGGGGTACAATCGTACAAATAGGGTTAGTGCGAAATCATGTAAACAGAGCCTTGAGGAGAAAGTCTGCAAACTCAAATCCCAAATGAAATTTTTGAGAGTGAAGGTCTGCAGATTCTCTCTGCTTCCGATAAGGGGATATCTCACCAAATGTGAGCCCATTTTACTCTGCGGCCTGGACCTATGCACCCACGATATGAGCCTTACTCTTAACATCATCCAAGGAAAGCTGTGGAAAGATATACTGGGTTTATCTATGGCAGTGCCCAACTCAGTTATTCGCCATGAGCACTGCCTTATATCACTTAAAGCTAGGTATCTTTGGAAACAACTTTCCCTGTTTAGGAAAATAAGCAACCCTCCAAAAAACACTCTGTATGAAACATTAGGGGAGGTTGTGAGTTCTGATTTGGTTATATCCATGGGAAAGTTTTGCGCCAAAATGAAGCTAATCCTGCTTTCCCTTGGCTTAACCATAGAAGACCTTATTCAACTCCCGGGGATAGTGAAGAGGTTTCTCTTCAGGGAATATTGGGTGGAAACTGTGGATTGTGTTAATTCCTACTCCACCTACAAAGAATACTCCAATTTTGGCCATGCTCGGGAATGTTTGCCCCTTTATCTTCAGAGGTTCACTTGTGATAGGGGAAGAACCAGTTATATGCGCTTAAGGCTCAATCAGGTACCGACTCTCGAGAGGACTCAGCACTGGGGTAATAAAGATGCGCCAGGGCCTAGTCTTCTTGACTTTCAGTGTCGTTTTTGTGGGCATAACAACTCCCAAGAGACATTGAAGCATTTAGTGCTTATTTGTCCCTACTTTGAGCCTACGCGTGCCTTGATTTTGAAAGATAGGTTTGATAAAGACTCAGAGCTGTCAGTGTACCTTTTTCGGAGTAGATGTATGTGGGGGCTCAATATTTCCTTAATTGCGGCATTAAATGCATTTTTGCAAGATGTAACGAAAGCACTGGAAATAATGAATTTGGTCATTTAATGCTACCTAACGGATGCTGGAGATTTGCTTCAATGAATTCTGGTTAGCGTGATATAAGAGCTGTTTATCGTCACTTATATGCTGTGATGAACTTAATATGACAGACTAATGTTGATTTAATTGTTTTTTTAATTCTAAATGTGAATCGATTATTGTTCTTACTGTGGATCTTTATGGTTATGTATATGTATATGATGTTTTTTGTTCTACATGTTGTGTAAGGTTTTTTGTAAACTAAACAATAAAAAAAAGAAAATAGGCATGGCATTATGCATGCCTGGGTGTGTAAGTGCAGTGTGACTGTGAGCGTGTACGTACAGTGTTTGGGCGCAGGTGCAGTGTGTTGGTGCATGTGCAGCAATGAGGGTGTGTTATGGGTGTATGTGTTTTTTCAGAGTATCAGTGTATGTGCCGTATCTGAATGGGTGCTCATTTAAGGGATTATGTAAAATGTGAGTGTGCAGTATCACTGTGAATATGAAGTATATGGATGCAGGGCCGGCCCGGGGCATGGGCCGTCTGTACCCCGCGCTCATGAGGGCCCAGCAATGGCCAGCTGCTATTTGTGTTCGGAGCAACATGCATTGTATAGTACAGGCACTGTGCTGTTTTCTGGCAGGTTTTGTTTTTCTGGCTGTCCCAGTAAGGCCATGCAGTCACCTCCCATCCTTGCTGTGATGATTTGGAGACAAATAGCCGACACTGGTGACTCATACATGATTGGTTACTGGTAGGCAGAATTGCATGCAGTACCCTTTGGGAACACTACATACAATTAAGACTACAGGTATAAGCACAATCTCACCTTTGGTACAGGCCTGTACTACACAGTTGTGTGGTAGCAGTGGCTGAGCAGCCAGACCTATCTCAAGAGGGATGTGAGCAGTACAAGATGTTTCACAAAGCACTTGCAATCACAGTAGTTCAGACAAACACTATTCAAGTTTTCTTGGTAAAAGAATATACATTTATTTACACAGTCAGTTAGAGAACATTCCACTAGAAAGAAGCAGCTCAATATCACACTATAATATACTACAGTACACAACAAATACGTTTCTGCACAAGTTAGGCTCCCCTGAAGTGGGAGCAAAATGGTACTTCAGTACTTTTCAAAAGGGGTAGAAAGACAAAGGTTAAAATAATTAAAGCACAATTACTTTCAGAGGCAGAGCAAATAGTTTCAGTTCACTACAACAGGCAATACAATTCAATAGGTCTGGGCCAAAGTCAATGGCTCAGTGTCTTGGATAGGATAGCACAGTTCTGGTTAAACGGTTAAGTCTTTGCCAATGTTCTCAGAAGTAGTTTGCCAGAAAAAGAGTTATATGTCGGATTAGGACCGAACAATACTCCAAAGTTGGGAAAGTGTCACAAACTTTCAACGCAGCGGAAAGGATTTCATGACCGCATGTGTGTATGAAGAAAAGCTGAAGCTGAGCCGTTGTTCCTGGCAGTTCCTGCAGATCTCGCTGTTCCTGTGCTTCAGTCATGGGGACAAGAAGGAGGACGTCGGGAGGTTCCTGCATGGGCAAACCAACGGTCCAGGAGTTGCAGCAGTCGTCTTCCTTCAGCTCGTCTTCAGTTCTTTCATTCCAGTGGTCGACTCTGCTTTCCAAGTCCCAGAGACCTGCTTTTAAACAGTTTTCTCCCATTTGTTTCAGCCTAGCTGTCACTCACCCAGCAGGGTGGCTGTTTTTGCCGGACATTCAGCCAGCCAATCACACCAGAGTGCATGCAGGTCTCATAGGAGACTAAGTACATGTAATTTCGGGCACCTCCCTCACATCCTGTCCACCCCAGACACTCAGGCACCAGAGGAGGGTTTCAACACTGAAGCCCGCCAAAGGGCATCGAACAAATGGACCAAACCTGCTTTGGCGTGCAGAGTTAAACAGAAGAAGGACCCTTCCTAAAAGAAACATAGCTGACCCGATTTTTAGCTACCGGTGTTCGAGGTCGGGAAAAATCATGGTAGTTCATTCTAAAACCACTGCCACCAGTCATTTCAAGAGGAAAAGGTCACATTTGAAAGTTACATGAATGTGTAGACCCAGGGGATGCTAGGCAACCCCTTCAGCACTCTATAGGAAGATAGTGTGTGCTAGGTCTATGAATTTAAAAAGACTAGCAAAGTAAATTTAACTATACATGCTCTGGGATATAGTAGTCAGTCCCAGAGAAGGAATTTAAACCTTGGAAAGTCTGAAAGACATCCCTGTGCCACTGCACTGAAGGTGCTTTGTGACATACAAGAAAAATATGATGCCTATGGAGTTGTTTAAAACCCCATATCCAAAGAACAAAAAAGTAAAACACACATCAAAATACATGAAAGAGTGGGAAAAAAAGGCTCACACTCTTCCCAGGTAAAAAAAATCAAATCCTAGAAATCCAGCAAAGTTGCTGGGGGTCTGTGAGGTTTGTACACAATATTGGTAAATAAATAATACGTAGCGTAACGGTGCCCACTTTCAACATCAGAAATCGTCTACATATGTTTTGTCCGGCAGCCGTTCAATTCGTATCAGAGCGGTGCTCTTTCTTTCATAGTAATAGCTTACCGCTAATCAGCTGGGTCACGTCAATGGGTCTTCCGATCGATCCTGCGGGGTCACTCCCCTGCTTGCTCCCTCGCATTCATCCACGTTGGTTTACACCACTTCCGAGGGTCGCCTTCTGTCCACTCTGTCAGCCTGTAACGACTTTCTCTCTCTCACCTCCAGGCAAC
The DNA here is from genome assembly GCF_040938575.1 of Ambystoma mexicanum. Lineage (NCBI taxonomy): Eukaryota > Metazoa > Chordata > Amphibia > Caudata > Ambystomatidae > Ambystoma > Ambystoma mexicanum. The sequence goes on along the minus strand of NC_090921.1, from coordinate 226,424,667 downwards.
TTCGGGGAATCAATCACGGTCGCGTCCTCTTCTTAGCCGTGACACACGATCAGCTGTTCGTCTTGGCGTTCCCCGCTGACCAAAAACTTCTATCCTCGGGAGGCTCAGCGAGTCATCAGCTGCTCGGCTCGGCGCGGTCTCCGTTGTTACGAGCTCCGCCGCAGCTACTCCCTTCGGCAGATCAGCTGTTCTGTCGTCCGCTGACTCTCCCCTTTTCCGCTTTCTCTCGGCCTCACATGGGACAAACTCAATAGCGATTTCTAACTATCGCATATATTATTAGTTTCTTTAACTTCTGATTAACTCAGTGCAACGGCACAACTTCCCTCTTCTGTTCAGCTGTCTCAATACGCCCAGTTCAAACCGTCCTCCTTCAAAAACTCCTCCTCGGTCTCCTGGCAACCAAAACAAAAACAAAGAAGGGACAATTGTTGTCATCAAACTTCATCTCCCTCAAATCTTCTCTGTGATTGCCCCAGTGACCTGTCAATTACTCCCTTCCATTAGATATCATCAATTAACCCTTCATATGGTCTTTCTGCCTAGTATTAACAGAGCCTGAGCCAGCCGGTGTCTTTGTTACCAAATCTGCTCCATTTTTATCACATACCCTCCCCTCTAGTCCCTTACGTTTGGTAAGGGAATTGTTCCGGGATAAGAAATCTGCCTGGGCCATTAATTTTCTGGACGATGAACTGTTTTGAACGTAAAAGGTTGTAGTGATAAAAACCATCTCAGTACTCGGGGATTAGTATCTTTGTTACGTGCCAACCATATAAGAGGTGCATGATCAGTCACCAGAGTAAACTCTCTTCCTAATAAGTAATAGCGTAATGCCTCTATGGCCCATTTCACTGCAAGACATTCCTTTTCAATTGTAGCATAATGTTGTTCATGTGGTAAGAGCTTCCTGCTTATGAAAAGTATGGGTTTTTCTGATTCACCTTGCCCCTGAAACAATACCGCTCCAAGCCCTGTTCCAGAGGCATCTGTGTGTAGGAAGAACGGAGCTGAGAAATCTGGACATTTTAAAATGTCTTTTTCAGATAAAGCATTCTTTAGGTTATTAAATGCATTCATTGTCTCTGTTGTATACCAGTTCTTCTTCTTGCTAGATGAGTTTTTCAACAAATCTGTCAGAGGTGTTGCTATTGTTGAAAAATGGGGGATGAACCTTCTATAGTACCCAATAAAACCAAGAAAGGCTCGCACTTGTCGGAGGTTTGTAGGAAATTGTAAGCTTTTTATGGCTTTCAGCTTGTCTTCTTGTGGTTTAATCATCCCCTGTCCTACAAAGTATCCCAAATATTTAGTATAGAAATTAGCCATGAACGTTTTCTTTGGATTTATGTGTAGACCAGATTCTTGTAATAGTCTAAGTACATTTTCCAAATGGGTTAAATGATCGTCCCAAGTTTGACTGAAGACAATAATATCGTCAAGGTATGCTCCTACATATTCTTCCTGTCCTCTAAGGATTGAATTCATGAGCCTTTGAAATGTTGCTGGTGCCCCATGCAACCCAAACGGTAAGACTGTAAATTGGAAAAGTCCCGATGGTGTGGCAAAAGCAGTTTTTTCTTTATCCTCGGGGAGCAGCGGTATTTGCCAATATCCTTTTGTTAAGTCTATAGTAGTTAGAAATTTAGCTTTTCCCAGCTTGTCTAGTAAATCTTCGATTCGTGGCATAGGGTAGGCGTCGAACTTGGAAATCTCATTCAATTTCCTAAAGTCCATGCAAAAACGAACCGTTCCGTCAGGCTTCGGCACCATTACTACAGGGGATGACCACTCACTATGAGAGGGTTCTATTACGCCCATCTCCAACATTTCTTTGATCTCCTTATTGATAGATTGGAGTTTTGTCTCTGGAATTCTATAGGGTCTAATTCTTACTACTTCTCCTGGCTGAGTTACAATACGATGACATACCATGTTCGTTCTCCCCGGTAAGGACGAAAAAGTATTTGCAAATCTCCTTACCAACCCGAGGAGTTCTTTCTTCTGTAACTCAGATATATTTTGATTTATGTTTAACGCTTCCAGTCCCAGATCTTCTTTTAACCTTGGAAAAGGTTCGAAAGATTTCTCCTTAGTATTAATCACTGCCACCGTCGTTATAGGTTCTACCCATTTCTTTAGTAGATTCACATGATATGTCTGTGTTGGGAATCTTCGGTCATTTTGTCTCACCTTGTATGTTAGTGGACCTAGGACCTCTTCAATTTCATAGGGTCCTCTCCATGCTGCCAGCATCTTGTTCTCAGACGTCGGGAGTAAGACCAACACTTTATCTCCCTTGTTAAATGATCTTAATTGAGTGTTTCGATTATAGTAGTATTCTTGATTGGTTTGTGCTTGTAACAGATTTTCTTTGGCAATGTTCTGTAACTTTTCTACCCTCTCTTTAAGTTGGTATGCATACTCAGTAAGTGAGATCTCTTGACTCGGCTCCTCTTCCCAGTTTTCCTTCAAAATATCGAGTAGCGTTCTCACTGATCTTCCAAACAGAAGTTCAAAGGGTGAAAACCCTGTCGATGACTGTGGGGTATTCCTTAAGGTAAGGAGTATCCATGGGAGCAACCTGTCCCAATTCTTTCCTCCTGGCTCTCCTGTTTTACGCAACATTTGTTTTATGGTTTGATTGTACCTCTCTACAAGGCCATCAGTTTGAGGATGATAGACAGCGGTTTTTAAATGCTTCATTTGTAGAATCGTACACACTTGTTCCATCACTGATGACATAAAGTTGGATCCTCTGTCGGTAACAAACTCCTTCGGTATTCCCACTCGGCTAATAAAGGGTATCAAGGCATCACATATACTTTGTGCACTAGTAGACCTAAGAGGAAAGGCCTCCGGATACCTGGTAGCATAGTCGACAATCACTAAGATATATTTATGACCTCTGGATGAAGGTTCTAAGGGGCCAACAATATCTAACCCAATCCGATGGAAAGGTTCCAACACGACTGGCATCGGCTGTAAAGGTGCTTTCCTCACATTGGCTTTATTTTTCTTCTGGCATTCTGGACATGCTTGGCAGAAACGAGCCACCTGAGCATAAAGCCCCGGCCAATAAAACCTGGCAAGGATTTTCTGTGTGGTCTTCTCTGTTCCTAAATGACCTTCACCAATTTGTAGATGTGCCACTTCCAACACCGTTTGATAATATTTCTTGGGTACTAGCAACTGTTTCAGAATAGTTCTAGTGGCATCCTTGCTAGTTCGATAGTATAATCCTTTTTCTTTAACAAAAGAGGGACCATTTCCCGATACCCCTGAGTTAACTGCAGCCCTAGCATTTCCTAATAATGGATCTATTTCTTGTGCCATTCTGAAAGTATCTCCCGCTTCATCAATTTTCCAGTCAACTGCAATGGGACAAACATTTTTTTCGGCCCAAACTTTCTTTAACTTTCTTAACTCCGACTTCACTTTCCTTTCTTTATTTAACGGCTCTGCAATGGTCTCATGGGCGAACGGGGCACTTCTTAACCAATTTTCTTCTATCGACTTTATGATCCGTGAAAAATTGGGAACATCGGAACCAATAAGTAGAGGCTCTGGTAATACTGGCATTAGGGCTGCCCTCACCTCCATCTGTTCCCCGGCTACTTTTAACCTAATCTCTTTGGTCGGGTAAGGTTTGACATCTCCATGGACACAACGTATGGGAATTAATGCATTCGGGTCCCCAGTATTCCCCACAAGTTCTGTACTTACAACCGTTTGCAAACTGCCGGTATCCACCATAGCTCTTGTAGGTTTCCCATCAACTTCTGCTTCGCAAATATACGAATACGAGGTTTTAGGGATTGCCGTTCCTTCTTGATATTCTCCTTCTCTGGGAACCTCCATGTTTCCCACGTCCATAGGTTCAGCCTTAACTCTTTTGGGACACATTCTTGCTAGGTGTCCCCACTCACCACATTCAAAACATTGTATGCGTTTTGGTACCATACTAGCGGGCCTGATGCCTACAGGGCTCTCACTCGTTGGTCTCCCTTTTGGAGCCTCCCACTCCGGCTTACGTAACATCGAGTTCGGCCATCTTGTCACAGTAGTTGTTCTGAGAGAATGGTTATTCCAACTGGGTGTGGGGGTTGGTTTGTTGTTTACCGCATATGTAATGGATCTGCCTTGTCCAGCCTTTTGATAGGCTGAAGCGATGTTAACAGCTTCAACCAGGCTGGGTCGGTGATGTTGGCGCACCCAGCGTTGCATTGGTAAAGGTAAGGCTTCCACAAACTGCTCCATAACAATTTTCTCTGACATCTCATGAGTGGTACTGGTGTTAGACTGCAACCATTTCTCTCCTAACTCTTTGACTCTATAAAAGAGCTGCCTCGGTGTTTCTTCGGCTTGTAGCTTGACTTCTCTAAATTTTATCCTATATGCCTCTTCATCATGTCCCAAGCGTTCCAGTACTACTCGTTTCATATCTGCATACGGGGTTTCCCCGGTTGGGTTGGCTGCTTGGTAAGCACTCTGCATCTCACCTGTCATGAGGGGTGCTATGTAGTGACACCAGCTATCGTTTGGCCATTGAGCGTTCCTAGCCACTCTCTCGAAGTTCACAAAGAAGTGAGCTGGGTCCTCTCCTACTGCGTACTTTTGTAAGACTGATGCTGGAACCTGGGAATGTCGTCGTACGGTGGTCGCCTCCATTAATTGAGCTTGTTGTAGTTGTATGGCCTGTTGAAATGATTGCCTATCTGCTTGGGCTTGTTGGTTCTGTAACTGTAACGCCTGTTGAAGTAATTGTTGCCCCTCACTTAGCGTTTTAATGAGTTCTTCCATGGTGTTCGGCTTTATATCCCACTTCTGACACCAAATTGTGAGGTTTGTACACAATATTGGTAAATAAACACAGTTAAACGGAGAATATATATTCTTATTCCCAAGGTAACTTTTATTATCAACATATAACTCTTCTAATATTTTTTCTATGTTTTCTTTCAGATAACCAAATAAAAGGATACAGGTGGTCTCCCGATATCTTCTGGAGAGGACAGCGTTCTTTTTGGCCACGCGGGACAGAATATTTCAGGTAAGTCTTTGTTAGACTTCGGGTCTTCCTTTCTTTGACGTCTACAATATTGTTTGGGTCTTTTCTCCTTTCCGTTGCTCAGATTCACTTCTTTTCTTTTAGTCTTCCTCTTGTCCTTGTCAAGAGTATCCTATTTTAACTAGTCTTTTCTCCTTTGCTTTAGGACTTGTCTCCCTCTTTATTCTCTTCACTCTTCTAATAGTCTGAATTCCGTATTTCTCAACATGCGTCTCGGCGCTTTGCACCCAGTTAATATCGTAATAGCATTTCCTAAATAACTCGTAACCTGTCAGCGTTGAATAATACGTAGCGTAACGGTGCCCACTTTCAACATCAGAAATCGTCTACATATGTTTTGTCCGGCAGCCGTTCAATTCGTATCAGAGCGGTGCTCTTTCTTTCATAGTAATAGCTTACCGCTAATCAGCTGGGTCACGTCAATGGGTCTTCCGATCGATCCTGCGGGGTCACTCCCCTGCTTGCTCCCTCGCATTCATCCACGTTGGTTTACACCACTTCCGAGGGTCGCCTTCTGTCCACTCTGTCAGCCTGTAACGACTTTCTCTCTCTCAATTCCAGGCAACTTCGGGGAATCAATCACAGTCGCGTCCTCTTCTTAGCCGTGACACACGATCAGCTGTTCATCTTGGCGTTCCCCGCTGACCAAAAACTTCTATCCTCGGGAGGCTCAGCGAGTCATCAGCTGCTCGGCTCGGCGCGGTCTCCGTTGTTACGAGCTCCGCCGCAGCTACTCCCTTCGGCAGATCAGCTGTTCTGTCGTCCGCTGACTCTCCCCTTTTCCGCTTTCTCTCGGCCTCACATGGGACAAACTCAATAGCGATTTCTAACTATCGCATATATTATTAGTTTCTTTAACTTCTGATTAACTCGGTGCAACGGCACAACTTCCCTCATCTGTTCAGCTGTCTCAATACGCCCAGTTCAAACCGTCCTCCTTCAAAAACTCCTCCTCGGTCTCCTGGCAACCAAAACAAAAACAAAGAAGGGACAATTGTTGTCATCAAACTTCATCTCCCTCAAATCTTCTCTGTGATTGGCCCAGTGACCTGTCAATTACTCCCTTCCATTAGATATCATCAATTAACCCTTCATATGGTCTTTCTGCCTAGTATTAACAGAGCCTGAGCCAGCCGGTGTCTTTGTTACCAAATCTGCTCCATTTTTATCACAGGGTCTCAAAAGGTAAGGGAAATTAGCACATTCTTGAGAATTCTCCCTAACACTCATGCCCCCGGACTAAGGGAAAGGAGGATTTAATCCACTCCTGGATGAATCTCCTTACACCAGTCGGTCAAACATCCTGAAGAGACCATTAGCATTTTGGTGGTGACACCCAGACCTGTGTTCGAAGGAAAAATCAAACGCTTGCAGGCTGACTGACCATCTCAGTAGTTTAGGGGTTTCCCCTTTCATTTGCATCAACCATCTCAAGGGTTGGTGGTCAGTCTGAATCATAAAACTAGATCGATAAAAGTATGGTCTAAACTTCTTCAGTGACCACACAATGAAAAGGATTCTCTCTCAATGGTTGCCCACCTTGTTTCAGGTTCCTTCAGTTTCCTGCTGATGAAGCAAATGTGGTGCTCCCTACCTTTCTCATCCATCTGATGCAGAACTACACCTATACCTGTATTGGACTCATATGTTTGCACAAAGAAGGTTTGGCTGTATTCAGGAGCTCTTAAAACTGGAGTTTGACAAAGGGCTTTCTGAAGGCTTTGAAATGCTTGAGTGCACTCCTTATTCCATCTGACCCTTTTAGGAAATTTGGGTGAGGAGATCACATTCAAGGGAGAAGCTATGGTCCCATAGTTCTCTATGAACTTCCTATAGTATCCAGTGAGGCATAGGAAGGCTCTCACTTGGGTTTGAGAAGTAGGGGTGGCCCAGTCTTGTACAGCTTGTACCTTGCTAGGCAATGGCCTGAGTTCACCTCCTCTTATCTCATGTCCAAAGTAGACCACTTTACTCTGACCAATTTGACAATTACTCACCTTTATGGTCAGATGGGCCTGCTCAAGAGCCTGCAAAACATATCCTAAGTGATCAACATGTTCTTTCCAAGTAGGGCTGAACACTTCAATGTCATCCAAGTATGCCATGCAGAAGTCCTCCATCCCATTCAGAACTTGATTAACCATCCTTTGGAATGTTGCAGGTGCATTCTTTAGTCCAAAAGGCATTACCTTAAACTGGTAGAGGCCTGCTGGGGCTGAGAATGCAGTTTTCTCCTCGGCATGGTCGGTCAGTGCTATTTGCCTATAGCCTGAAGTGAGATCAAATGTACTGAGGTACTTGGCTGAACCAAGCTTGTCCACCAGTTCATCTCTCCTTGGTAAAGGATGGGCATCCGTCTTTGTGACTGCATTAAGAGCTCTGTAGTCCACACAGAATCTCAACTTCTTGGATCCTGCCTTTGGCACTAGTACCACTGGACTAGACCATGGACTTGTAGATGGCTCTATTACCCCGAGATCAAGCATCTTGTTGACCTCTTCCTTTTTGTGTGTTCTTACATGGTCTGACATCCTGTAACCTCTGCTTTTAACAAGTAAACAGTCACCAGTGAGAATATTATGCTGGCCTCAAGGGGTAAAGCCTGGTGATAGTGAAAACAGGGAGGCAAACTGATTTAAAAGAAACTTGCACTCCTTCTGTTGTTCCAGTGTCAGATTAGAAGAGAGATTGACTCCTTCTATCTTCTCATCTAAAGGAGTAGATCAGGTAGAGGTTCAATCTCCTCCTCCTCAATGCTCCTACTTATGGTCTTGAGACATAAGCTTTTAGACGGTTGGTGTGAAAGATTCTGGTAGCCTCCTTAGGATTGCCTAAGTCCACCAGATAGTTGACTTCTCCAAGTTTTCCCACTACCTTGAAGGGTCCGATCGATTTGTCCTGGAAGGCCCTCTGCCTTGTAGGTACCATAACTAGAACTTTCCGGTCTTGAGTAATCTCAATCATGTTGGCCTTCTGGTCATGCCAATGCTTCACCAGAGCCTGACCTGCTTTCAAGTTATCTGATGCTCCTACCATCATGTGTGACATTCTCCTCCAGAGACCTATCACATAGTCAGTGACTCTCACTGGCTTGGAGGAAGGAGCACTCTCCAACCCCTCTTTAATTAGGGCCAATGCACCTCTACCTGAATGGCCATAGAGAAGCTCAAAAGGACTAAATCCAACTCCCTCCTGAGGGACCTCTCATAAGCAAATAGAAGGCATGGCAGTAGAAGGCCCCACTTTCTTCCAAGGGGTTCCTATAAAGCACCTATCATGCTCTTCATTGTCCTGTTAAACCTCTCTACCAATCCATTTGTCTGTGGATGGTAGGCAGTTGAGAACTTGTAAGTCACTCCACAGTTTTACCACATGGCCTGCATGTAGTGGGACATAAAATTGGATCCCCTGTCAGAGATGACTTCCTTAGGGAAACCTACCTTGGTAAAAATACCAAGTAGGGCCATAGAAACAGGCTGTAACAGTCCTCATAGGTATTGCTTGAGGATACCTAGTAGCATGTTCTACTACAACCAGGATAAACCTGTCGCCTGAAGAGGTTGGAGGGTCTAAGGGACCAACAGTGTAGATTCTCACCCTCTCAAAAGGGACTCCCACCACTGGGAGAGGCACCAAGGGTGCCACATTCTTGGCTCCACTCTAGCCAGATGTCTGACAAGTGTGACAGCTCCTACAGAATGTATCTACATCAGACCCCAACTTAGGCCAGTAGAAAGAAAGAGAAAGCCTTTCCTTAGTCATCTTGAAACTCAAGTGACCAGCCAAAGGAACATTATGGGCTAACTGTAGGAACTATTGTCTGCTTTCTAGAGGCACTACAAGTCTTCTGTAGTCCCCCGCAATAGACTCAGTAGGTTCACTGTAGAAGAGGCCATGTTCCCAGTACAACCCATGCTTCCCTGGCTCTTGCCCTTCCAGCTGGGAAGTTGCCTGTTGGCGAAGACCTTCAAAAGTAGGACACTCTCTTTGACCTCTGCTGAAATCTGTCCTACAGGGTCCACCTTCTGCCAGTAAAGACTGCTGCTCAGTATGGTCTGCAGGATCCAGATCTCCAACAGGAGCAAGGTCCTCTTCCAGCTCTGATTCCTCAGCAGCTGATTCAACCACACTAGGTTGTCCCTCACACTCAGCCTCAGCTGGTGGAGGAGTCACAGGTGTGACTTTGGACAGTCCTCTCTGGGATGTCCTTGTAGGTAGCATGTGAGTGCTGGCTGGTTTCTTCCTTGAGGCTTTAGGTTTCCATTTTTACTCTTTCTTCTTAGAAATTGCAGTCAGTAAGTCCTGTGGACTGGGGGTTATAGTTTCCTCTATAAGTTCCCCTGGAGAGCCTCTAAAGGTACTCTCTCTACCCTTCCTTCTCTGCTATTGTTTCCGTTTGCTGGAAGGCCTGGGGTGCTTGATACAACTCCAAGAGCTTTAAGTAATACCCCAACAGGACTCTCCCAGGTTCTTCACACTGCACACTTACAGGTATCTTGACAATCATGTCATTGCACTGGATGAGAGTTGGTAACTGCGGAAGCATTTGGACAGGGCCTCCAGCAAGCTTAGTGAGGTATTTGGGTGCCTTAGCAACATCCTCTTCATTGAAAAAAGATTCATCCACTACAGTAATGCTGGCCCCAGTGTCTCTGATGGCAGGGGTCTCATGACCATTCACAAGAAGACTGTCTTTGTAATACTCATAGTATTGTCTGGGATGGAATTGTAGACATGTTAGTTCTGTTGTTCCCGCAGACCCAAGGACACTAAAAAAACACTGGCTGAGACTTTCATGGGTTCGTCAGCCAGTAGGTGAAAGTTTCCACTTGCCATTTGAACTTCTTCCAATGGGGAGAAGGCTAAGGAGACAGTGTCGACCCCTGAAGGTTTACCCTAGAATCTGGGATCCCCTTTCCCATGGTCTGTTGCTCCACAAGCATATCATTTTCCAAATGTCTTTATGAATGGGGGTTTGGCCTGACCCACCTCTGGTTTAGCATCAGGGGTTACACTAGCCAGATTTGGTTTCCCATGTGGCTACCCTTGTTAAGTTTGTGGCCATCTTTTGGATTGGAGGTATTGGAATTCTCTTGTTATCTTTCTTGTACTGCTTTTCCTCATCCTTCTTCTGAGTTACCCCAGAATCCTTGTGAGTAGCCCCGTTGGCAACCCACAAGTCAGCAGCCCTTGCTAACTTCTTTGGATCAATTTCCTTAGAGTCAGCCAAGTGCTGTCTCAGCTCAGGAGAGCAGGCATCATAAATAGACTCCAACATAAACATATTTCTCATACCTTCACAAGTGTTAACTCTGTAACCCTTAACCCAACCATCTAAGTTTTTCCAACATTCACACTCCTAGGTATCCCAAGGGGTACCATCATGCTTTTTGGGATTCTAAACCTCTTAGGATACTGGGATGGAGTTTTCCCAAACCAAGCTATCAAAGCTAGTTTCACACTTTCATATTCCATTCTGTCTACTTCTCCCATCTCCATTACAACATCAGATGCAACTGGGGGTAGCCTAGAAAACAGTCAAGGAATCAGCTGATTCCCTGTTATGTTTTGAATCCCATGGTTATATTCAAAAGTTGCCAACCAATCCAAAATATCAAGCTTAACCTCATACATACTTACTCCATCTTTGGGCATGCAAGGCCTCTTAGGACTGGAAGACCTAGAAGACTCTGGGAGAGAACCATTCTCAGGAGACAATTTCTTCATTTCAAGAGAATGTTGTAATTCCATTTCCCTTAGTTTAAGTTCTTGATGTTTGCTTTCAGTTTGAGCTTGGATTCTTTTGAATTCTAACTCACGTCTCATCCTCTCAAGAGAGACAAACTGTGGACTCTGTGTTGGACCTGGTGGGGTCCCTGTGGCTAAAGGTTGAGGCCTAAGAGCAGGTAGAGGTAAGGTGAGGCCTACATCTTGAGACTCCTCTTCCTCATCTAACTCATCAATAACATTTGAGTTGGACTCTGAAACATTATCATCCTCATCATCATTTTCCACATTTGCTGAAGGAGTAGGTATAGCAGACCTACTTCTCAGACTTTCATATTTCAACAACTTTTCTAACAATTAATTATTTTTGCCTTTAACAGTGAGGTTCCTAGCTTTACACATTTCTCTCAGTTGATCAACTGTTAAAGTGACTAGGGTCTCCTGTCTGTAGCTTTCCATATCAGGCATGATAAAGGAATTGCTTTTCTAGTGGTGCTTAGCCTTGTGAGGGTTATTTGAACAAAGGTAAGAGCAGCACTCTCAATGTAATAACTGTACTTTATCCTCGCCACTTGCCACCAGTGTGAGGCAGAATTATATGCAGTACCCTTTGGGAACACTACATACAATTAGCACTACAGGTGTAAGCGCAATCTCACCTTTGGTACAAGCCTGTACTACACAGTTATGTGGTAGCAGTGGCTGAGTAGCCAGACTTATCTCAAGAGGGATGTCAGCAGTACAAGATGTTATACTAAGGACTTGCAGTCACAGTAGTTCAGACAAACACTATTCAAGGTTTCTTAGTCAAAGAACATACATTTATTTACATAGGCAGTTAGAGAACATTCCACTAGTAAGAAACAGCTCAATATCACACTATAATACACTACAGTACACAACCAATATGTTTCTGAACAAGTTAGGCTCTCCTGAAGTGGGAGCAAAATGGCACTTCAGTAACTTTCAAAAGGGGTAGAAAGACAAAGGTTAAAAAAATTAAAGCACAATTACTTTCATAAGCAGTGCAAATAGTTTCAATTCACTACACCAGGCAATTCAATTCAATAGGCCTGGGCCAAAGTTAATGGTTCAGTGTCTCGGATAGGATAGCCCAGTTCTGGTAGTAAACGGTTACGTCTTTGCCAATGTTCTCAGAAGTAGTTTGCCAGCAAAAGAGTTATATGTCAGATTAGGAGTGAACAATACTCCAAAGTTGGGAAAGTGTCACGAATTTTCACTGCGGCGAAAAGGATTTCCTGGCCGCATGTGTACAGTACCTTAAGTATGAAGAAAAGCTGTAGCTGAGGCAGTTGTTCCTGGCAGTTCCTGCAGATCTCGCTGTTCCTGAGCTTCAGTAGTGGGGACAAGAAGGAGGACGTCGGGAGGTTCCTGCACTGCCCTGGGAAGAGGCCACAAGCTTGGCAAAACGTTGGTTTTAAGGTGTGAGTGCCTTAAAGTCCACAAACTGGTATCCTTCTCACTGGCTATCCGGTTTTCAACAGCACTCTGATGAAAATTCAACCAGTATGGAGACGGTGTCTGGGTGGCTTACGAGTTGGATGTTCCCACCAGCTCAAGGGAAGAAGTCGTCCTTGAAGGGGCTTCTCTGTCGATGGAGTTTCAGGCAATTCGGACCTGCAGCAGGGCTTCACCGGGCAAACCAACGGTCCATGAGTTGCAGCAGTTGTCTTCCTTCAGCTTGTCTTTGGTTCTTTCGTTCCAGTGGTCGACTCTGCTTTCCAAGTCCCAGAGACCTGCTTTTAAACAGTTTTCTCCCATTCATTCTAGACTAGCTGTCACTCACCCAGCAGGGTGGCTGTCTTTGCCGGACAGTCAGTGACCACAAAAGTGATGGGTGGAAGGTTTCGAATGAATCTGAACCACTGGCAATTTCTCTTCTCTGGGCAACCTTCCACACCACCGTTTTTTAGCCCGTCTGCGCCATTGCAAAAGGGGTCCAGCCATGTGCAAATCAGTCAGCTGCCGCCACCAATGGTAGCAGCCCGACCCGAACTGCTAGGCCAGGTCCCCTCTGCACAGAAAACCAAGCAACCCCAAACATGTTTCGGCCTTGTTGGACCTCCTCAGTGAGGTGCAGCCTGATTCCCTATGGCGCAGCGAGCAAGGGACCCACGTCTGGGCATACCCTCTCTCACATGGAGAGACAAACTGTGACCACAAAAGTGATGGGTGGAGGTTTCGAATGAATCTGAACCACTGGCAATTGCTCTGGGCAACCTTCCACACCACCGTTTTTTAGCCCGTCTGCGCCATTGCAAAAAGGGTCCAGCCATGTGCAAATCAGTCTGCTGCCGCCACCAATGGTAGCAGCCCGGCCCGAACTGCTAGGCCAGGTCCCCTCTGCACAGAAAACCAAGCAACCCGAAGCTCAGCCAGCCAATCACACCAGAGTGCATTTAGGTCTCCTAGGAGACTAAGCACAGGGAGTTTCGGGCACCTCCCTCACATCCTGTCCACCCCAGACACTCAGGCGCCAGAGGAGGGCTTCAGCACTGAAGCCCGCCAAAGGGCATCGAACAAAGGGACCAAACCTGGTTTGCAACGCAGAGTTAAACACAAGAAGGACCTTGTTGACCGGAGTCTGTTTTTTACAGATAGGTCTTGGGTGCCATATTGGAAAACATGGCTGACCCGAGTTTTAGCTACCGGTGTTCGCGGTCGGGAAAAATCATGGTAGTTTGTTTAAAACCTATGTCACCAGCCATTTCAAGTGGGAAAGGGTAACATTTGACTGTTACATGAGTGTTTAGACTCAGGGGAAGCTAGGCAACTCCTCCAGCACTCTATAGGAAGATAGTGTGTGCTGGGTCTATGAATTTAAAAAGACTACAAAGGTCAATTTAATGTACATGCTCTGGGAGACAGTAGTCAGGCCCAGAGAAGGTATTTAAACCTTGTAAAGTCTGAAAGACATACCTCTGCCACTGCACTGAAGGTGCCTTGTGACACTCAAGAAAAAGATGATGCCTATAGAGTTGTTTAAAACCCCATATCCAAAGAACACAAAAGTAAAACACACATAAAAATACTTGAAAGAATGGGAAAAAATGTTCACACTCTTTCCAGGTAAGAATCCTAGAAATCCAGCAAAGTTGCTGGGGGTCTCAAAAGGTAAGGGCAATTAGCACATTCTTGAGAATTCTCCCTTACAGTCACAAGGCACACTGAAAATGGAAGGTATTTTTAAATGGTTGCTAATTAAATGAACCATTGTTTTAGGCCAGAGTTACTTAACGTTTCATTGATAGGAACTGCAAAAGGTGCATTTTTATTCTGAAAGCACACTCAAAGCACTAGTTAGCCACCCATATCTATGGCCTCTGTTAGGCAGAATGTTAAATTCCTCCCAACTTAGAGACCCCCAGGTCTTTTGCTGGACTTAGGACTTTTTAATTTTAACTTCTGAGTGAGTGGGACCTTTTTCTCACTCTCTCGTGTGTTTTTCCCTGATTTGGATTTTGTGTTTTCACTGCTTTTGGAGCCTGACGAACTCCATAGGCATCTGCTTTTTGTATAGTGACACACAGCATCTTCAGTGCAGTGTCCTTGAGAAGTCCTTTGGATTTCTCTTAAGGTTTAAATACCTTTTCTTGGGTGAACTACAGTTCCCAAAGAGAAATTGACTTTACTTACCTTTTTCTCTTTGTAGGTTCAATGCACACCATTTTATGTGGAGTGCTCGGGGGGTTTCCTAGTAGCCTCTTATCCTACTTTCTCATGCAACATTTTTTGTTTCCCTCACTACTTTAAATGGCAGGTGACAGTGGTTTACTTTTTCCTACCATTGTGCTTTTCTACTGCATGCTGAACCCTCAGCTTCAGTACAGCAGCCATGGGTGACCATTTTGTCAAACGGCCCCCTGTCTTCTTTTTTTGCCTTTTTCTATTTGTGAGGTCTTTCTTGGGTTTTACTCTGTACGTTGAGACAGATTAGAGCCCTTTGTTTGTTCTGTCTTTGGCGTGCTTCAGCCCTGAAGCCCGTCCCTGGCTCAAATGTGCCTATTACTTAAGCAATGGTGGACTCATGCATCTCTGCGACTCGATTGAGATACAAGCTAGACAGAGAGCAATTCAAATTAGAGACGCAATCTATTAGATGCTACCTAATTCTCTCCTAGTGCCAGCTCCCAAGCTACCTGACATGGTCAAGGACATAAAAAGATCAAGTTTTTATCACACAAGCTAGCTTGAATCGTATTTTATTAAATGGGATCACTATTAATTGGGCTGGGAATACTAGGAATAACCCTAGTCATCCAATTTGCAAGCCGATATTGAGGAATCCTCTTCTGTCCTGCATATACTACACCTCGTCAGCACTTCTTGATCCCTCTTCTTAGGCTAATGGCTTTGAAACAATGTAGACCAGCTTTGCTTTACCTATTCAGAGTTAGCACACCTGTAAAAGCCTGTTCACCGTCTAGGTATCTTAAAGCCTCTCTTTACATCAGAGGTAAAATGTTAAAAACAGCATTTTTATAGAGGCTGTTGTTTTCCCCCTTTAGATACTGTTTGCTCCTTAATGTGATTTGGCAAAGTGGCCTAACATTTTGAGAATGTTTCTTATGATTTGTCCACTCCCTTTTATTTGTCTTTGAGGGATATGCAATATTAGATTGCAGAACATTTTAACAATATATTAATTGATTGGCAGCAGAATGTTATATGATGATTTCATGTATTGTATGTTTTGTGGAATTTCCGAATAAACTTGATTTGACTGACTGATTCTATTACACAGACAGATGTAAGTATTATCCTTCCTTTACTTACTTTCTCAACCCAACTTCATTAGCCAGAAACTTATGGGAATGTAGTCTTTTTGGTTTAGGTCTATTCGATTGAAAAAATTGACCTTTTCTGAATTGGCCTAATTTGTTTTGTTTGTTTTTTTGTTCGATAAGGCGGCAGAGACCCCTGCACCCCACTCCCACTTCCCCCACCTTAACCTATTCCCATACCCCACCCCACATCTATATTTAATTGAAATTGACTGAAATTCCTAAAAAAAGAACAACAAAATTTGGTCAATTTGGAAAAGGTCAATTTGGACACAATCAAGTCTGCTAATACCATCTTTTCAACAGTCTTCTTATATAATGCAAACCATATAACGTCTACTCATTTTGTCACTTCCTCCTCTCCCTCTTTCTTTGATGTTTAAACCATTCAACACCAAAACAAAATGTACACCTGCAATCCCCACCAAGACCACTAACTCATTGGACGTTCCCCACAGGCATGAAAATGTATATCGTACCACAACAAACCAAAGAGTGGCTCGACCACACATGAAACTTCATCAGCCTACCACTGAGCACAAAAAGTTGGCATCTGCTCCCAAAACCAAAATTGAAAATGGGCAGACTGAAAGCGTGTGCAGTGCCAACCTACCAATTCTAAGTACCCACGTGTAGACATTCAAGAAGCAAAAAACTGTTGACTGTTGGCTCTGCTCCTGATAGGAGAGGTCACATGTTTGTATATTTTCTTCACACAATGTATGACACAGGATGGATCCGCTACCACTGTAGAGTTGGACTTGGTAAGCCTGGCTATAATGAACATAACACCATCAGGACAGAATATCCTGTGAGACACTTCCCAAAGAGATCAATACTCACAGCTTGGAGGACTGCCATAAAGTGACGATCGAATCAAGAAGTGGGTGGACACTACACTTGCTTCTTCATAACTACTCTTTTTTTAAAAACCAGGAGTAGAACTGAAATCCGGATTTAGGGATAACACATTTAGTTTAACGGGAATGTTGCCTCGTTAACTGTTGGGATATCTTGGCAGTGAGAAGAGAACTGGGATTCTAGAGGAGGCAGATGGTGAAGAAAAGAGTGACAAGGAAGGGTGGCCATGGTGGTCGCAGTTAACAATAAAAGTTACCTGTATCCTCATGACAATGCACTGAAGAAAAGGTTGCCAGCCTCCCGAAGCGTCATCATTACAGTAAGCCAATCTTCCTCCACAGTTCCTTATCAAGTCCAGGTCCCGCTCCTTCCCAGTGACCTGACAGATCAGTTCTCTCTAGAAACAAATTCATTTTTTAAAGCAATGCAAAGTCGGCAAACACATCTCTCGTATCTCCCCACAAATCTCTTAGGGCATCTCCCACTTCACATATAGACGTTTAGGTGAAGTGGACACAGGATGGATCCGCTACCACTGTAGAGTTGGACTTGGTAAGCCTGGCTATAATAAACATAACACCATCAGGACAGAATATCCTGTGAGACACTTCCAGACCTCTCATATCAGATACAATCCACAAGAGAACCGGAGGTTTACCACAAAGGGCTTTCAAAGGCAATCTGCTGCAAGGCATTGAGAATGCGCAATACGTTGTTAACTTCCCAAAGAGATCAATACTCACAGCTTGGAGGACTGCCATAAAGTGACGATTGAATCAAGAAGCGGGTGGACACTACACTTGCTTCTTCATAACTACTCTTTTTTTAAAAACCAGGAGTAGAATTGAAATCCGGATTTAGGGATAACACATTTAGTTTAACGGGAATGTTGTCTTGTTAACTGTTGGGATATCTTGGCAGTGGGAAGAGAACTGGGATTCTAGAGGAGGCAGATGGTGAAGAAAAGAGTGACAAGGAAGGGTGGCCATGGTGGTCGCAGTTAACAATAAAAGTTACCTTATCCTCATGACAATGCACTGAAGAAAACGTTCTCAGCCTCCCGAAGCGTCATCATTACAGTAAGCCAATCTTCCTCTACAGTTCCTTATCAAGTCCAGGTCCCGCTCCTTCCCAGTGACCTGACAGATCAGTTCTCTCTAGAAACAAATTCATTTTTTAAAGCAATGCAAAGTCGGCAAACACATCTCTCGTATCTCCCCACAAATCCCTTAGGGCATCTCCCACTTCACATATAGACGTTTAGGTGAAGTGGGTTTCTTTTGATCATCCTGCTTTCCTGGAGATGTCTTTCGATAGCCCTGGCACTGTGGGGGGTAGTCCTCTGTGTTCATTTTGGCCTGCCCCAAAAAAAGCCTAGTGCTTCAAATAGGCCAGAGTTCAACTACCAGCTTCCTCTAGGTTTGTAATAGGCCACTCACTACCTTCCAGAGTCAAAGCCCTAGACATACTGCTCCTCAGTGTGTCACTTCATGCTCATACTGACAGGCCTTCTCCTGCTTTCTCCCTCCCCCTCATCCTGCTTGCTAGCCACAGTCTTCTCGATGCTCGCCACATGCTTATTCCTTCCTCCACTCCAGGCAGTACCCTTTAGTTGTAACATTTACCTCTTACCCCTCTTTCTACCTCCATTTAGTCCTCAGTCTCTCTCTTCTCCAGTGTCAGCTGGTCCTCCTCTCCTCCCCTTTCTCTCCTACTCCCCTTTCATCAATGTAAGATGATTTATTTTCCTCCTCTCCTCTTAGTCCACTCACACTTCTCTACTGCAATCTCTGATGTTCCTCTTTTCTCACAGCCCCTCCTGCCATACATAAACCTCCTCCTTATATTCACATTATCCTCTGCCTACCTCTGCCCATCTCTTCTACCCTCCTAGCAGTTCTCGAACATCCTCCTGGTGGTCACCTTCTCCTCTCCACTCTTATTATTCCACCAACCACCAACCTCCTCCTGGTCATGTTCAGCACTCAATTTCAGGAGTGCTCTGCATGGCTGAATAATTATCTACTTGCTGAAGGGACAGATGTCCTGCAGACTAGTATTATTATTTTTTTCTTTATTTGAATTTAATTGCATTGCAATTTTTACAAAAAGGCATACATATAAATCCCATGTATCCATTGTTGGGTTTCTTTTTCCCATCAAGTCAAATGTTCTTAAGGTTTCTGCTTGTAAGTTCCTTAATTTACAGGTTATTGCGCAGAGCTGCAGGAGTCGATGGGAAAACTTTCCGGGAAAACTTTGCGAATAAATCTGACTACCGCAATCACCCATAAAGTAGAAGTTTCAATCATCAGTGCAGACCATCGTTGGTCGTCATCCATTGTTTGCAAAGAATGGACATAGGTGTTAGAAACTGCTGACGCCCGGCAATCAGGCCAGGACAGTAAATCATTGCATGGTGGATTGATTCTATCACCGCCTCGTTCTTGCAGAATCGACAGCCAAATGACTGGTTTAGTCCTCTTATTGTCAAAATTTCATTTGTTTGGATTAAGTTAAAACGTGCTCTCATGAAGGTTTCCCTGTAACGACGATCTGGAAATTTCAGAAGGTAAGGCTGCACTTCATTTAGTTTCAAAGCACTCTACAGTGTCTCTTTGACCAATTTAGAGGCATTTGCCTTCTCCAAAGTTTGAATCCAGTAGGCACACGCATCGGGTTTGCGATGAAATCTTCCTCTGAGCAGTACAGATCTGCCAAAGTTGTCTGAAGGTGGCTAACCCAATAAGTCAGTCGGTTTGTTCATGATTTCTCTGTTGATTAGACCCAACACCTTCAGCCCGTTTGGTATAATTATTTTTCGATATAAGGACAGCCGTATCCAGTCCACTGCTGCTTGGATCGGTGATAGTGATAGTTCTACGAATCACGTCGATTTGAACTGAATCTGGGAGGTTTCATGTGCCATCCATACCGTATGTTAAGGAGGGGATGATAGTACGTTATAGCTGCCACCAGTGAAAATCGGCCAAATTTGACGTCCATGATTTTTACCTGGCTGGCCAATTGTTTGGCTTTGGCTTGTAGATCTTCAAGTAACGGAATCTCAACCAGGCTGTTGTTAGTAATAATTCCCAAGTATTTCAAAGTCTCAACTTTTTCGATTGGGTTTGAGTCCACGGACCATGTGAAGGGTTCATTTTTCTGGTTTCCTCGCTTCCATGCAAAGGATCCGAAGAATTTCTATATCACGTCCAGCAACTCTGTGGGTCTAAAGTTCTTCGGGTCAGACTTGTCCCCTTTCTTGCAAATTGGAACTATTACTGCTAGTTTCCATGAGTCTGGGATTAGCCTTCCTTTGGAGATGCCACTAAAAACATCTTGGATAAAGAGCGACCATTCATGCAGATGTTCCCTTAACATGGCGTTTGTCAGCCCGTCCGGGCCAGGGGACCTTGATCTGTTAAGTTTTTTTATTTTTTCCATGATGTCGAGTGCTTTGTACTCACAGTCCCGTGATAAACCAACTTCATTTAAATTCCTAGGGTCAAGGGGATGGTTTGAATCCATGTAGAGGGTGGAAAAGTGGGATATCCAAGTCCTCTCGTTCACACTGTTTGATGTGACCTCATGGTTTCTGTTCAGGGCGCCTTTGACCAGTGACCAAAATGCTTGTTTTTTTTTCCGCTAAGAGTTCTTAACATTTGCTCAGCATCTTGCTGTAGTAGCATGTGTCTGTGTTTTATTATCCAGGATTTGTACTCTTTGATGGTTCTTACAGCTTCACTTTGAAGCCAGGATTGTTTGATTTTGCGGCCTGCCGTTTGATACGCCTCATTGTTCTTTTTTTCTCAAGTAAGATGGGGTCGAATGAGTGGCAAGGCTTCATGTTTTTGCTATTTTTTTAAGAGCTGCTGTTGAATGGAATTAGAATTAGCAGCAGGCTGTAGTCGATAGTTATTTGAGATTCTTTGCCGAGATTTCTCAAAGCAAAGTATGCTTTTGTGACTGCTGTTATATATTCAGGTTTCAGACGCAGTCTACTGCCAGCGTTGTTTGTCTCCACGCCAGCTGCCATTATCGAATGCCAACTGGCGTTTACCTGAGGTAGCCATAGCTCTAAGAGGTTGTGGTCACTGTTTATAGTTCTTATGACAGTGATAGGGTTGAGTGGTTGGAAAAGATCGGAGGTGACGAAGATGTGGTCCAGGTCGGCAAATTGGAGTTCTCTTTCCCACATAGGGATGTTTATTCGATCAATACCCTCCTCTTTTTTTAGTTGGTAGAAGTCTCTGTCCTTCATAAATCTTGACCATTTTATACCTCTGTTTAAGGCCGTGCTGTTTGTTTTTTGAGTCTTTGTACACTGCTTTACGGTTCAAAGATGGTGTTTAGGTCTCTGCAAATTAGAATATGGACAATCATGTTTTCTGCCAGTGCACTGTCAAGTATTTAGGTGACCAAATCAATAAATAAAGCATCTGAGATCTCTAACGGGTTCCAGTAACATGTCACTACTAACAAGTTTCCATGATTTTTTCCCTTACTGACTTCGTAGTTCATTGACAATTCGATAATAATTGCTAAACAAAAGCGGTCAGAATGGATGGTTTTAGTGACGGACAGGCCCACTCCAGTTCTAACTGCTATCAAAAGGCCTGAATAAGGGCAGCCTTTTTCTCCCTTTGCGGGCAGAGCTGCAGTTACTTCGTAGCCGTCTATGAGTGGCCAGTTGACGAGCCAAGTCTTGTGTAGGTGCAGAATATCATAGTCGCCCAGATTTACGTTGCTTCGAGTCATTAGGTGATGAAAACCTCTGGTGTTCCAGCATGCCAGCCTCAATGATTTCGCTTTGACTGGTTGGCCAATGCGAGGAGGCTCCAAGTTCTGAAGTATTCTAGTCTGGGTGTCCTGGGAGGCCAGTAGGAGCGAGCTGGGTGGCTATACTTTCCTTTTGCAGAGTGCGTCTTGGATCCATGACCAGTCTTCATCTAAGGACTCATTTACTTCTTTCTCTGCGGTCCGCCCAAGTGTTTGTGCATCTTGGGTCATATTCTCTTGAATGACAGTATTCGTGATAGCTGGTCGTGGTCCAGTCGGCTTTCTTCCTGTGTTCAATGGTTGCAGGTAAGTCAGAGGGTCCAACTGAGTCTGAAGCTCGTTTTTGCTTGGAGTGGGTCTTACGAGCTCCTTGCGTGCTTGTTGAAGCTGATCGTGTTCTATGTTTGTTCAACATTCCCTTGTTGGGACTGTAGGTCGAACTTGTTCTGCAGATGTTAGATCATATCCCAGGATTCAAAGGTTTTCTGTCTCTTCAAGCAGCATTCTACAAACCACTTGAGACGTTATGTAGAGAAAGACACAGTTTGATGTTTTATGCCGAATTCCACGATTTTTATGTCTTCGGGCACTAATTGGCGCAAATTCGGAATGCTGTGTAAAATCTGTATAATTGTTCCATGATTCAAGATCAGATTTTTACTTTTTTCTGAATGGATTCGAACTTAAACAACCTGTTGTCTCTCAGATCGTTTCTCTGATGTACAGCTTTTTGAACGTGCCTGGAAACATCATACAGGGCCTGCTTTCTAGGTAGGTAGATCTTTGTTGCGCTGGGACAAAGTTGAGTTGTCAGGCTTGTTCGACTCCTTTAATGTCTCTCTTTGGTCCTAGACCAAGGGTTTAGACTTTTGGGCTTGCGTGTCTGTAATTCGTGGCTGTCCTTGTCTAGGGCAAGGGACAGGGGGCCGCTCCTTATCTATAGCGCTTTCTTTTTTCTGATAGTTTTAGGAAACGAGGTAAGTAGGGCATGCCTGGGCTTTCTACTGCTCTTGTTATTATTATTGATGTATCCTGTTGAGCCCGATGTCCAGGGTTTCGATGAAGGTTAGACGAATCATCTTCGTCCAGTTCCTCGGTTTGGCTGTTGTGAAAGGTTAATCAGGTCCGTGAGAGTGTCTGATGATTCACTTGTATGTCTGAGAGAATCGTTACTTGGGATGTCAGTATCACAAGAGGCCCCAAGTGGAAAGCGGCGTTCAATTACCAGGTAATTTTCCTTCAGGTAGACAGTCATCGTGAAGGGTTTTTGATCCTTCACCTTTGGGTCCATGGCCTGAGATGGTAGATTCCCCATTTGGGCAGTTTGCTGATCTGGTCTTTTGCTCGGCAGGGTTAGAATTTCTTTTCTCAAAGATCCAATAGTCTTTGTTGGAAGGCTATTCGGTACAATTTTCAAGTAACAACCTCCGGGTTTGTTGGCGGGGTGGGGGCGTGGGTAGAACACTGCAGCTGGTCTGCTAGTTTCAGGAATACACATCCGTTGCTGAGTCCTTTTGCTTGACTGCCAGCAAGCTTAGTACTTTTCCAGCCTGAAATTGTTGTTTTTGAGGCTTGTTAGGTTGTAGTGAATTTGAGAAACTGTGTCTCTGCGTTGAGCATTCAGATGTTTCTTTCATATGGTCTATTTGGCAAGACAAGTTGTTTTGGTGAAAGCAAGGCTGTTATTGGCATCCTGGTCCGTTAGAGACATGCTTGTGGTTTGGCAACTGACTTGGTGTTAGGTGCCAGGTGTGGTGGTTTCTCCAAGGCTGTGATGAATCCTTCCAAAAAGATTAGTTTGGTGTGCATCATGGCTATGAGGGATGTGTGGTCTCTCATAGTGTCGTTTATTTCTTCATATAGTTTTGAGAAGGGGGCAAGGGCGATGGTGACAGTAGACATGATGGACATCAAGTCCGTTTTCTTGAGAGTATTATTTGATCTCTGGTCCAGGTAGCCCTCAGATCTTCTATCGCCTCGTCGAGGAGAGTTCAATGCCGACTCATAGCCTTCCAAGTTGGACAAGGTACGGCGTGGTAGATTAGAGGACCTGCTGCTCCTTTTAGGTGTAACTGCTAAGTGTGCTGAGTTAATGTTCTGTAAATTGGTGGCAGAGCCTTTCACGGGCACCGAATCAAGGGAACTCACATCTTTTGAAGGACTAGCCAGGTGGGGAGTCGAGCTGCCAGGGCTCTGATCGTTTAAGCAAGGCTCCACTTCCTCAACCAAGTCATGGTTTAGATTTGATGGCATTATAACACTTTGATCCAGTGTTTTGTGTGGAGTCGTTTTTCCTGGTAGGATGTTTCGTGTGTCAGTTGCCTTCTTTTTTGGTTCAGCTGGCCTGGAGGTTTCCAGACTAGGGGCGGTTGGAGCAAGTGCTTTTACAGATGGCATTCCTGAGATGGTAGTTTCATGGCTCACTATAGGTTGCGCCTGTAAGGAAGGAAGTCTAACGGCATCTGAGAGGTCATGAACTGATGTTGCCGATAGATCATCACCAATCAGTTTCTGCTTTAGGAAAAAGTTTTTCAAATTTACAGACAATAGCAGGCAATTTCCTTTAATCTTCCTATAGACCCACTTCAAAGGATTTAAGAAGTTTATTTTACTGTTACTTGTGGACTGTGGATGCTGTTCTTTGTCTTTGGCCTCCCAAAGGGTAGATGGTGAGGTATGCAGTCGATTTGAGGGTTTTTCCAAGGTCTTGCACCCCTGCTGGGCCTTATGTTGTAATTTCCTTGAGGGCGGCTTTGCACGTTTTCATGCTATCGAGTTGGTCCCTCATTTTGTGTGTGCAGGTGCACTGCAAAGCATTTGCTTTTTGCTTTGCATTTGCTTTTTCAAAAAGATGTTCTTTGGTGCCACGGCAGCTGGAGGCAGGGGAGCTCAGCTGTAGGCGGAAAGACAGCTCCCCCCACCACCCCTGGTGAGCAGACCAACCTCGCTGGCATATCCTGGCTGTTCGAGGGAACCCCCCCTAGAAAGCTCCACTTCGCCCTCTGGAAAAACACTGGTTGCGCTCGCACATAGGCTGAACAAAGAGGTGGGATGCAAAGGATCGTCCAGGCAACGAGCCGCCAACTCTCCAAACCCAACAGGGACATCCGCCGGGTCACCTCCCACCGGTAAGAGGGCGTTATTCCCTAGGTTAAGAGTGACATGGATTTGGGCAGATGTTGTAATGTGGGGCACACACAGCGTTTGAATGGTCGGGTCCTCCTTGTTTAATTGAGGTGGGCATTGTTCCTTCAGTGCGTTGGGTTCCAGTTTTTTGCGGGGCAGGGTGGAAGGAAACAGGGACTGAGACAAAACAGAGTTCTTTGTGGTGTCCATGGATAAAGTTTCATCTGTGTGCTCAATAGTTTCTTGGGGGTCTGTGGGGTCTGAAATGTCAGAAGTTTTGGAGTGCTGTTTCAACTGGTCGGCACAGCCTGGCACTAGGGAGGCAGAGAGGTCTGGTTGGGGTGGCAGCCGGGCAAACAGGGGTGGAGATAGACAAGTCCTACCTGGAGCCTCTGGGCATGCCTCGGCACCGTTGACGCCTCCATGGACAACAGGAGTGGTCATCGTCGAAACTTGAGTCCCGCTTGGCCGTGGAAAGTGGATAGAAGGGGGCAAGGTGGATGGCTCTGGGGCTGCGTTCAGCAAGGGGACTCTTGCTGCTCTTTCCTCTTCCACTCGCCTATGAGCACTTCGCAACAGGCGACCATCCTCCGCCATCCCCGCCGATTAAACAGCTTGAAGTAGGTTCTAGAGAAGGACGGTAGAGCAGTCCACTGCAGTCTAGCAGCCCAGCAGGACTGCAGGACTGTTACTCACTGTTACTCAGTGGCCGCTCCGCAGCACGGAGAGGCTTTTGGGCTGCAAGCTGTGGGTCCACCCACACATGGAGACTGTAGAGAGACTTCCAACGACAGTCCACTGCAGGACTGTTACTCTACGTTACTCCGCTATTATTTGGGGCAGCATTCCAGGCGAAGGTTCTAAGGACTCTGTCTCTGCCACCAGGGTGGGAAGTAACGGAGCACGGCTCATAGAAAAGTAATAATGGGGCAAAGTCATCATGAAAAAGTGTCGGGAAATGCTCCTGTGCACTGTTGGTGACATGCTTCTATAGGATTTTTTCATGTGTTACCCTACAAAATCAATTGTAAACTGCATAGCTTTTGATATGATATTATATTTTATTTCTATTGCGCTCAAACACAAGTGTTTCAGAGCGCGACAAGGCAAGTGAGGGGACCAGGGGACAACAAAACAACAATCTTACTAGGCCAAGTGACATTCAGAACGTGCAAGTGCATGGGGGAGGGGTAGGAGAAAAGTGCAAGGAAAAGGGAGAAGTGGAAAGTGCGGAGCAAAAGGAGAACAGAATAAATAATAATAAATAAATAAATAATAAAAGCAACAAAAGTGATAGTGCAGCCAGCAAGTGGCAAGTGCTGAGTTTAAGGCAGCAGACAGGGTAGGTCAGATAAGTGCAGGAAGAAAAGAAAAGGGGGCGGCTGCATGGGTACAGATACAGACCCCAGTGCATGGGGTGGCCCGAAGGCAGTGCGGAAGGGTGGCAGGGTGAGCAGGAAACTGGGCCCGGAGGACAGAGGGTGGCCAGGTGCATGGTGCCAAGAGAGAACAGATCAGCAGGGGAGGGGGGGGGGGTGAAGGCAGAAGCAAAGAGGAAGGTCTTGATGTGCTTCCGGAACCGGAGATGGTTCTCCTCAAATTTTAGCGTGGCAGGGAGGCTGTTCCAGAGGGAGGCCCCAGCCGCAGACAAAGATCTACCTCCAGCTTGTTTCTTTGAAAAACGACTGACCCTCAGGGAGTTAGAGGAGCTAAGAGCTCGAGAAGGGAGGTATTTACGGATGGATAGCTGAAGGGATTTTTGACCCAGGCCTCAGAAAGCCTTGTGGACAATGCAGAGGGTTTTGAATGTAATCCTTGCATCCGCTGGGAGCGCCAATGGAGAGATTTCAGAGCTGGAGAGATACAATCCCAGGGCTTGAGGCCAAGGACAAGTCTTGCAGTCCTGTTCTGGATTAGTTGCAGAGGGCGGAGAGTAGAGGCAGGTAGATTTAGAAAGAGGCTGTTACAATAGTCCAACCTAGAGAGAACCAGAGCTTGGGAGACAGTGAGCTTCTGGGGGAAGGAGAGGAAAGGCAGAGCACCTCTGAGGAGGTGCAGTAGGAAGTTTGAATTTTTAGAGACATCAGAGATGTGGGTGGAGACTGAAAGAGTGGAATCAAAGAAGACCTCGCAAGTGGGGGTAGGAAGAGGGCCAAGGGAGGCCCACCAGAGAGTGAGAGGAAAGGATGGAGAAGGTGTGCCAATGAGGAGGATCTCAGTTTTGCTGGCATTCAGACAAAGATCATTGGCGGAACACCAGTCTTGAATGGCAATAAGGCAGTCAGAGATGAGAGAGGGAGAGGAGGTGGCCGAGGGCAGCCTGAAAATGAGTTGAGTGTTGTCTGCGTAGCACTGGAAATTTGAGCAGAAAATGGAAATGCAGTGGGCGAGAGTTGCCAGGTATTGGTTGAGAAGCCAGGAGGAGAGGTTAGACCCATGGGGAACACCACAGGTAGAGAGCGAGATAGATGATAGGAAGGACCCCAGTGTGACCTGGGAGGGTCGATCAGAGAGGAAAGAGGTCAGCCAGGCCAGAACGTGATCGGTGATACCCAGGTTATCACGGAGACGGTTGAGCAGGATGGTATGGTTGACCATGTCAAAGGCAGAAGAGAGATTGAGTAGGACGAGGACAGAGGGAATGTAAGAGTCAAGGTTGGAGAACAGTTTCCGTGCTTCTGGCAGCTCTGAAGCCAGACTCGTGGTCATGGAGACAGCCAACAGAATTGGAATGAAGATTAAGCTGGGAGATGGCCAGCTTTTCCAGGAATTTGCCCAGAAAGGGAGTTATGTAAATTGGACGATAGTTAGCTGGACAGGAAGGATCAGTTGTTGGGTTTCTTGAGAAGAGGATGCACAAGGGAGTGCTTCAGAGTGGAGGGGAAGGATCCTGAGGCAATGGAGTGGTTGCAAAAATCGGCAAGGGCTGGAGTGAGGGTGTCAATGTGGTCCTTGATGGTTTTAGAGGAACAGGGATGAACCTGTTTTGACTAGGCTTTCATAGATCGAACTTGTCTAGCGACCTCACCAGAGGAGAAAAGAGGAAAGGATGAGAAGGGGGGTTGACCCACTTTTTCACAGGAAGAATGCTGTTAAATGCACTATTTTAACCCATTATTTTAAAAATGTTCTTGGTGGGGAGGTCACCCCAAAACTCCTCTAGATTTATTGAAGCACCCTCGTTACGCTCGGTCGCTGAGACATTTCTGCTGGAAAGATTTATACCCCTCAAATTAAAGCACTCTCCTGCCACCACTGGTGTGTTTGCACAATAGCAATACTGCCCTTATCGCATACATCCAGCACAAGTGTTCTCATACAGCAGCAGTGCTGCCATTTTTTGTAAATTCAGGCACAATGCTTTCATTATTGTGCACAGCCACCATCTTTTTTTTCTACTGTGGCACTGCTGGCCTTACAGGTGTTAGCCATCATGGGTTTGTTTTACAATGGCAATACTGGTATTTATTCACACAAGCAGCATATAAATGTTTTCTTACAGTGACAGTACTGTTAGGAAAATCCAGTGGCAGTGCCGACGTTAAAGAGCAAAACCAACATATATGTGTTCTTACAGATGCAATACTGGAATTATTGGGCAAAGCCATTGTAGGTTTATTCTTACAGTGGTAATGCTGGCATTGGTACATCCATTATGTGTGTCCTTATAGTGGCAATACTGGCATATATTATTACAGCCAGCAGGTACATGTCTTCTTAAAGTGTCAATACTGGCATTATGTGGCAAATCCTACTTTAGTGCATTTTGATACCAAGTTCATGCACAACGAACATGAGCGTGGTCTTACAGTGGCAGTGCTAACAAATATTTTGAACCCAGGCATCCTGAAAATATATTGGCAAAGACTTGTGCGTACTGTTCTTGATCTATCATCTACTGGATTTGTTTGTGTATGCCCCTACAGACCCATATTGTACATTGTATGGCTATTCATTTAGTTTTTATACAAGAAAAATGTACTGTCAAATGCACCATTGTAACCCATTATTTTATAAAATCATAAGCAAAACTTCCTTGGTTGGTTTGTGCTCCTTTGCTAGGCTCAGTTTCTTATGCTCATTACTGGCAAATATTTACACCACTGCATTGAAAAGATTCACCACGTGCCACCGTATCCACAGAAGCACTGAAGCCCTACACCTTTAGCCTGAGGTATACCACCTATTCCAACAACTCCTACATCCTCAACAACATTTAGTTTGTGATGCCCTACTGGTGCATGAGGTCAGGACCGAACATGTTGCACAAAAAGACAGTGTTGTACAGAGGTAGTTGTTTGGACAGAGCAGACTTTGGCAATATAATCCTCTGCAAACAACTCCCAGTAGGGTAAACGCCATAGCTGCGCTGATCTCCTATGAGGTAGGGAATGAGAACTCTCTAGCATCTCTGGAATGAGAGAGAGAGAGAGAGAAAGAGAGAGAGAGAGAGAGAGAGAGAGAGAATGAATGTGTGTCAGGCAGCTGCACTATGCAGCGACACAGTGACCTACAAAGAGAAGAGGCAGGGACGGAAACATGAGGGCAGGTTTCACGGTGCCCGCCTTCCGTGCGGCCTCTCTTTCCCAATCAGGTTTAGTCTGACAATACAGTATGGCTGGGGGCCATTAAAGAGGCTTGAACTGTGGGTAAAAAGGAGGTGAGCCAGAATATCATCCTGGAACACAGAACCTCCAACACTATCCTACCAAATCTGCACACCTGGACCCAATAGGCAGATAGCTCTCCACTGGAACTGAGCTATGCCGGGAAAAAGAGAATCTGGGAAAACATAGTGGAGCAGGAGTTTGGAGAAGGACTTTATTTGGAGACGCTGGAGAGAAGAGCAAAGGAGAAGGAGATGGGTAGGCTGAAGGAGTGATACAGAAGGCTGGGAAGAGAAGGACACAGGAAATTTGCAAAAGATACATAGAATGCTGGGGAGGGGAAGTGAGAGAGAAAGAAGCCGAGGAGGCTGGTGAGAGAGAGAGAGACCCAAGAGGCTAGAGAGAGAAAGACCTCAGGGCCTGCTGTAGTGAAGGACCGAGGAGATTGAAGGTGAGACTCAGCAGGCTGTGATGAGATGAGCTAAAGAGGATGCAGTGTAAAAGCTGGCACCTGAAACAGAGGGCCTTGAAGTAGGGTCGAGAGAAGGGAGGATGCCATGCACCTACCCGCTGCGTGCTGTGTATGGCGGTCCCCCTATGGATTGCAGGGGGTTCTGTGCCGCTTGCAGCATGCCTCTTTTGGGTCACCGGGTGCTCTGTGTACAGGTGTCGACGAAGGCAACACAAAATGGAGGAGGCACCCCGATAACCCGGGCAGTGTCCCCTCTCCAACCTCCCCTTCGCGGATGAAAGGGGAGGCACCAAGCGCAGCGCGGCAAAAACAACAGAAGCCCGTGAAAGGCTAGGAAGCACGGCAAATCCTAGGAAAGCCCGCGAAGGGCAGACAAAAGAAAGGGGAGGGGCTCTTGCTTTATAAACAAGCTGGAACTGCAAGGAAAGCAGCAGCCAGCTCCGCAAGAGACCCCCGCACAGACTTTGAAGGAGCTTTTCATTTTCCCACCCACCAACCCTAGGGATAATGAAAGCAGAAGGGGCTGGTCGTCGGCGTCGCAGGACGGCAGGCGGTGTGGTGGTGTTTGCCCGGACAAACACATGAGGCAGACTCCGGATGAGCCAGGGGAAAGCAAGAAGGGTCGTCGCTCTTCTCAGATCCAGCACCCCTTGGGAGCCTAAGTGGCAGGGGCGTCTGGGAGGAACATCTAAGGCTCAGCTTCCCCCATGGAAATGGCACTCTCCCCGCCCAGGAGCACCTGCAGGGGCAGGAGAGGCTCGGACGCCAAGGTTGGGAGAGTTGGGCCTATTCGCTTGGGGAGGAAAAGGGGGAAGCAGTTTACTTTTGGACACGGAGCAATCGCTGCATTTTAGGAGTTATGTTTCCCACAATGTGTGCAGTGTGGTTTTGGTTTTCTGTTATTGTGGAATAAATCTGTGGCTCTTTATGCCAAAAAACAAACAGGTCTCATGTTACACTTTTCTGGGGGGAAAAGGTAATGAGCTATGAACATATGGGATACAAGTGGACAGATGCCAGGGTAATCGGAATTCTATGACAAGACAGGAGGCTCATATTATGCATTACAATCTTTACTCTGAAACCACAGCAGCAAAGAAAAAACTTTTACAAACAAAAAAGTTTCAACAACAGAACTAGATAAAGTTCAATGTCAATGCATGGGGAACTCCCCAAACCATCATGGAGGATAGGTCATACCCTGCAGGGGACCAATGAGCAGGGACCCTCCTTTATATATGTCCATTACTCTAACGCCAACCCCTCTTTCTTTGCTGCTGACACCACAGAGCTAAGTCACCCCTTTCAGTTGTGTCTTACATTGTTTGTCAGTAGTAGGCTTTATTAGTTTGAATATGGCATATATGGTAAATATGTGTTAATTACCTTTTATTATAAAGGAATTTGTGTATTTGATACAATGTATCTGGATAGCCGCGTGCGGCCGTTGGTTTCATTTTGGTGTCTTTCAAAAAGAAAATATGTATTATGCTCATACAGCCTGTTTCAGCTGAAGCAGTGGTGCAATGGTTGAATTTCGGACTACAGTCCATGAGGTTGTGAGTTCGAGGGAGCTCTCTAATTTATTTCTTCTTTAAAAATTTCTCGCGCTTGTAAACTCAGGTGTTTCTAGTGCATTAATCAACTCGCTCCCGGCGTGCGCGAGAGCAGTGTTGTTTACACTGTTCCCTCTTCATTTCGCCTGTTTGAATTCGTGCCCCTTGACAGATTTATGGTCACCTGGGGATTCCGGGTGCTGCAGGCTTTGGGTTCGGCCTGCCCCTGTGGCTTATGTTTGTAACAAAAGCCTCTGTTTCAGTACTGAGCCAAGTTAGCTCAAATATAGAGCTGCAGGTCTCCCATGCAGGAAGACCCGGGTTCGCGGCGCATGTTTATTTGTATATTTTAAGATTAGATATTTTAATTGTTATATTTTAAATAATTGTATTTTACAGTGGAGGTATTTGATTGTCACCTTTTTTGCTCAGTTGAGCAGGGATTTCCTAATGGGCATTTGGTTGGTTCATGACTTCTTCAGAAAGATTATAGCACAAACATTTTAATAGTAAAAATGTGGTTTTGTTAAATGTTTGTAATTTCGTATCCCTGGTGACACAACACATTTCCTTACCTTTAGTGCTGGAAAGAAAGAATGTTTACTGATAGACTGTGGGTTTGTTAGGTCAAAGTCTGACCATCCAGCGCAAGAGCCCGATGCACTGCCAGTCTGCAGTTTTATTTTATTTTCTTTGTTTATTTATTTATTTACTTATTTCTTAAGTTATGTGCTTTGCCTTCACTGTAGGTGCCATAAGTTCGGTTTCAGGTTCAGCCTGATTCTATTGCGAGGTTACCCCCTCGTGTACTGCTGATTATCACACCCTGCTCGGGCGAGCAGTTGGAGGTGCACTTGCTCAGTGTATCCTACCTTCAACTTGACAGTTTTCTTTTGTTTGGGTTATCTTCCCTGGAAAGGTGCAGTCACCTGCTCGGTGGCAAGGTTGCCTGGGGTTTCTGCGAGGGGTCCCCTTGTATACGGCTGTGTCCACACCCTGCTAGGGTGAGCAGTTGAGGTACACTTGCTCAGTGTTTCCTCCCTTAAAGTGGGCAACTTGGGTAATTACCTTAACTGGCATGCACCATAACCTGCTCGGTTTCGGGCTCTGCCTGAGTTCTAATGCGAGGTTACCCCCTCGTGTACTGCTGATTATCACGCCCTGCTCGGGCGAGCAGTTGGAGGTGCACTTGCTCAGTGTATTCCTTCCTTAAGGTCGGCAGCTTTTGTTTAGGTGCTGCATATGACTGATGCCATTGTTTGGTCTTGTAGGCGTGCAGTAACCTGCTCGGTTTCAGGCTTCGCCTTGTTCCTACTGCGAGGTGCTCCCTCGTGTACTATTGGTTGCCTCACCCTGCTGGGGTGAGCAGTTGAGGTGCACTTGCTCAGTGTACGCTTTGATAAACAATATGTTTAAGTGTTGACTGGAACACATTTGCATTTTTTCAGAATTGTCAGTGGCCCAGAAAGCTCAGTGAGTATCAGCTTATATAAGGGCCGGGGATTCGGTCCCCTGTGAGGGCGTAACCCCTCTTCTTTGGATATTTTATATATATTTCATATATTATATATTCTTTATTTATTAAGTGCTTTAAAGAAAAGAGTGTGGAAGTGGTTGTAAACAGACCCATATGGGGTTGTACCTTCCTCTCTAACCATCTCTCTGGTGTTATCATTCATCTTTTAGTTAAAAATTCTGTCACCCTTTACCTTAGTTAGTTTCAGGACAACTCAGTCCTTTCCTTAGGTTTTGATTCCCGACCTCAATTGCTCCACCCAATACCAGTGCTGATTAAGCTACAGTATTTTCTCTCAACATGAGGAAGAATAAAGATGATGCGTTATGCCTCTATTGTGGTCTGTAGGGCTTAAGGCTCTCTTTAGTGGGGACGTTTGTTCTCCCCTACTTTTGTCCCATTGGACATTCCTTATTCTTTTGGTTTCTGGTGGAGACAGGGTCAGCTCGAGGGTAACCGTTCAGTTTTTTACATGACAAGTTGAGCAACCATGTTTTACTTGGATGGAGTGTTTGGAAACACTTGATGGTATCAGTTAGACGAGTTGCCAAACAATAACTTGCTGGCGCCTGCCTCATGTTTTTCCTCCCAAAGCTTGGCCTATGGTTCAGCTAACCGTCTAACAGTGTGTTGCAACTTCTCCTCTGCTCGAGGAGTACACGCAGGCTTCTGTACCCTCATGAGCGTTGCTTAACCCCTTTAGAGTGCTGTTTTCATATCCGTGCTGACCGTTCTGATACAGGTTCCTAATTTTGGAAAGGTCTACATCAGTCTTTTATCCTGCTGAGATCGATAAGTGAACACCTCACACCACACAACGCTCGTAGTAGTGTTAAGCACCACTCATATACCTGAGGGTTCGTAGTACTGTATAAGTACTGTTTTGCTATGGACAATGTGCTTAGTTTTTCCTTCCCCTGATTCCCTTAGTGGCCAGTCAGCCTCACATGAATACAGTGACTCAGACCTCAGGGTTTGAGGGGACAGTGGTCCCAGATTTCTTCTCAACCTTGCATTTACAGGGCATTGGTAATTATCCAGAGTTCTTTCCCCCTCATTCCCCTTCCTGCCATCCTTGGGGGAGATTGCATCATAATATTACACCTCTGGGAGTATCCAATGGTTTCAGTTTTTTCCTTTTTACAGGAGTTCTGGCGGGTGACCAGTGCAGACTCGCACTGAGCATTTCCCTCCCATCTGTTACTTTCCTTTGTGCTAATCTCTGGTATTTCAATAAGTTAACTGGAGTCTATCCAGTCAGGGGATTGGTTAGAGGCGCTAGTGGGTATTTATTTCTCTTAACGGTGTAAAGCGGGGCTTTAATGTGGTCCTCAGGGTAGTTTTCTTTCTGGATTGCAAGGTTTTTCCTTTGGATAAGTGGGGGAGGTTTCTCCTCTTTTGGGAAGGCTCAATATCCCTTGGTGGGATAGAGGGGTCTGGGAGTGATACTATCCCCCATCCACGTTATGACCCTCTATCACGATGCGTTCCAGAGTCTATACATTAACTTTCAGATGGTGTCTGCCGCTACGATTACCAGAGTGCTGGGATATATATTTGGTTGATGACTTGATTATCATAGTCACCTGCATGGCAGGTGGACCTTTGGGGTTTTCACAAGAGTTTGTTTGCAGTAAGGTGCCAGCTCAGGGTGCTGTGAGCTTCAAAGATCTGCAAATTGGCTGAAATATAGGTTGGACCTCTTCTGGTGTACACCTTCAGTTTAACCATTTAGTGATCAGTTCTTTGCAGTTTAGAGTCTTGCTAAGATTTTGGAAATTTGGTGTCCTCCTTCGGTTACTTTTGATCCGCTAGGGGATTTATCACCAGGGAGGAGGGATCAAGGTTCAAGCACCGGGCATACCTACAAAGGAGTTTAGATATCACTATAATGGTAGTGATTGGATGTCGGATACATTTTTTCTTCTTGCCAAGTTTGGCCTCTTCAGGATCAGGTTTATAATATCTGCCTTTTGTCATGGTAGCAGAGTCCTTCTTCAAGAGTTCGGGAGGTCTGAGGGTCTCCGTGTTGGCGGTTTGACGGGTTTAGCTTCTCAGGTGGGGCCCTCTCTTCCATTCTGCTTCTGCCTCCAGAAGACTTCCCTCCTTAGTATACACATATGTCTGAAGACAATTGTAGATTAATTCTATTGCTTTTCAGCTCCGCTCAGGATGGATTGTCCTATTACAAAATTTATAAAAATGATTTTTTACTCCCATTTTACCCTTTTGAAGATTTGTCTTTCCCTCTTGGTTCCCCAGTGTAGTTCTGTGACATGCCCTGTTTCTAATGCGATATCTTCCTTTAATGCATGGGATGGAACCTATAAGACTTTCACCCCTATGGGGTACTTTTCTTTATCTCCAGGAGAGCTAGGTGTTTGTTTTCATTGGTTTGCTTTCTAGGTCCCCAAAAATGGTACGAATTTAAGTGTTTTGAATATTTGATTGAACAACATAGGTGTTTATTTCAGATGGTTTTGTCCTAACCTATTAGTATAGGAAAACTTTGTTCAATGTTTTCCCCTCTTTTAACCAGTTGGTTTTGGTGGCCTGTAAGGAACGCTGGATTTGGCACATTCCTGTTTTTCTTGCAGTGGATTTGACTTTGCCTTATAAGACAGCTTTTCGGGCAACCTAGTCTTGGGCAATTCTCTGATTGGTCAACAGATTGATTTAATGAAAGCATTTAAAAAATGTTTCCTTTCCTATTATTTTATTATATTATCTATTATATTGGATCATTTTGTACGTACTAATGAGATGCAAGGGCTTTGAACTTGCATAATATGAGCCTCCTGTCTTGTCATAGAATGACTAATCCCCCACACTAACGTGAGATGGGGTTTAGATTCTATTAAAGACAAGGAGGCGATTATTATCCCTCCCACCCACACTGGATATGATATGAAATGATATGACAATTGTGATACGCATGTGCACAGGTGGTTCAAGCGAGAACATTCTTTGGTTTGTTGTTCTTCCCAACCACCCACCCTTCTTGCTTGTTGTTCTTACAGGTACGAGTTGAGGTTCTGCTCAGGAGTGTGGATCGCAGTTACAAGTTCTGGAGTGCGTGATTTCGGGTGAGAAGTCCTATCCAGAAGAACTTCTTCATTGCTTCAGGCTGCGGAAAGGTTGAGCTCTCCGGTTTCGCTGGATCCTTTTTCTCTGCGCTACGCAGTTCAACCGTTCCATTGGGCATCTGGTGCAAGTCAGCTGCAGAAAGAGGGGTTGGCGTTAGAGTAATGGACATATATAAAGGAGGGTCCCTGCTCATTGGTCCCCTGCAGGGTATGACCTATCCTCCATGATGGTTTGGGGAGTTCCACATGCATTGACATTGAACTTTATCTAGTTCTGTTGTTGAAACTTTTTTGTTTGTAAAAGTTTTTTCTTTGCTGCTGTGGTTTCAGAGTAAAGATTGTAATGCATAATAATCGCCTCCTTGTCTTTAATAGAATCTAAACCCCCATCTCACGTTAGTGTGGGGGATTAGTCATTGCAGCGGTCATCCCTAGAATCACTGAGGTTACTGTGCCACACGCGGCTATGCCCGCACTTGTCCCTCAGCTCCCTATGGCAACATGCATGGCACTTGCCATGGCATCCCAAAGACGCTGGGCAACGTGTGGCTCGACGGCACAGCAACACGGTCAGATGACAAATGGTGTCACGTGATCAACTAGGAAGTAATTCTGGCAGTATTTAAGCACCCAACCTTTGGACAACACCACTTTGCAGCTGTTCTGCAGGGGGCGCTTTGCTGTTGTATGGTTTTCAGATTGTCTGGCTTCTGGATTTTTTTGGCTTTTGCATTTTCGGATTGCTGCTATTTTTTCCTTGGTGGTTTTGTGCATTGGATTTTCGGGACTTATCATAATTGGATTTGGACCCTAAAAATGTTGACCTTGGAACTGTTTTTTGGATTTTCCACTGGATTTTGGAACTTTTGGCTCTTGGATTTCTGTACCTGGAAATCTGGTGAGACTGTGGAACTGCTTACAGTCAGCCTCGTGCTGTTCGGGTTAGGTTACGTCATATTAGATTCCTTGGAAACACCCAGCAGAAGGGCCTTTTCTTCAAAGCTCACCTACTCCTGAATCAGGTATGCTAGGTTTACGGGGGGCGGGGTTACATGTGCCGAGTGCCTAGCGGTGCAGTATCCTGTCTCACCTTTTGCCCAATTTCTAGCCAGGGACTGTCTTTGCTCTTCCCTGGCTGGTACTTGGGGAAGAAGGCATAAATAAGTTCATCTGAGACCTCAGTGCACGACGGAGGAGAAGTTAGTGAAAAAGAAGAAGTTAATTTGCAAGACAGGGTGAGTGAAGATTCTACTTTCGAGTCCTCATCTCCGGCAAACTACCATGCATTTCTCGTCTCCCTTTCCTGTGCAAGCTTCCTGAGCGTGCAGTCTATATTCATGTCTCTGCTCATCCAAATCGACATTCGCCCCTTCTAGA
Source organism: Ambystoma mexicanum (assembly GCF_040938575.1). Classification (NCBI taxonomy): domain Eukaryota; kingdom Metazoa; phylum Chordata; class Amphibia; order Caudata; family Ambystomatidae; genus Ambystoma; species Ambystoma mexicanum. The sequence goes on along the minus strand of NC_090921.1, from coordinate 226,387,681 downwards.
CCCAGATTCTGCCCCTCTTCGTGTCTTTAGCTCTTCACTCTCTGCCTGTCACGTTAACACTCCTCCATTCTTATTCTTTTGGATCTGTCGACTGCTATTCACGCGCTACACCGTCCTACTCTTTTTTCTGCCCTTGCTTCTTTAGTTATTTCTGGCTCTGTTATGCAGTGTTTTTACTCCTATGTTTCAGGTGATTCCTTCTCTGTCTCTTGCGCCGGCCAAGCCTCCCCAACCAACCCCTCCACTCTGTTGTCCGCCAGGGTTGTATGCTTTGTACTCTTCTCTTTGCTCTTTATACCATCCCCTTATCCCACCTTCTTTCTTCCTTTAATCAATCTATCCTGTCACTTTTACGCTGACGATTCTCAAATCCACCTCTCCTTCTCCTCTTTCACTGACTCTTTTCACTCCACAATTTGCCCCATCACTTTCTTAACCAAACTAAAACAGAAGTACTTTTCTTCCTAGCTTCTCGTACTTCCCCTTCTCCTCCTGGTATTCTCTTCCCCCTTCCCCTTTTCCCCTTGTCCACATCTGCTTGCAACCTAGGAGTTACTTTGGACTCTTCCCTCTCCTTCTATACATGTCTCCAACATATCTCATACCTGTCGTAGTCATCAATATAATATCCTCTGCACTTTTGCCTTAATTTACTTTGACACTGTTAGACTTCTCGTTATCTCCCTCATCTTTTCTCTTCTTAACTTTTGCTCTGCTCTCCTTATTGGTCTTGCTGCTCACTACCTCGCTCCTCTTCATTATGTCAACAATGCCTCTATACGCCTTATGTTCTCCCTTCCACCTCTATTTCTACCTGCCCTGCCTCACATTCCCTCCTCTCGTTAGACTCCTTTATTCTTCATAACTTTCTCTGCATTGTGTTTACAGGTCTGTATGGCCTTTCAGCCCCCTGTCTCTCGTCTCTTATTTCATTATATTCTCCTCCCTGCTCTCTGTTCTGAATTCTTACATCTACCTTCAGTTCCCAAGCCTCCTTGCGCCCCCTCTGGTTTCTGCTCTGTCTCCATGCTTGCCCCTACACCTTGGAACTCTCTTCTGCTCTGCGGCCGCTCCTCTTCTTCCCTTCACATCACGTCATTTGCTATCACAAAATGAACTACCTTGTCTCTGCTGTCTGATTGATTTATTGCACCCTTCAAATTGATTCTACCGTTGTTTTTGATTATTGTTTGGTGAAAGCGCTTTATAAATTGCAATAAATACAAATACAAAATGCAAATAATGAGAAGAGGTATGGAGGAGAAATGCTAAAAGGTGCCAAAAGGAGGAGGTGAAGAGTGCAAATAAGCAGAGTTGGAGTATAGAGGAGGGTGAGATAAAGGGAGACGGTGTGGAAAGAGAGGCCAGCTGGCGAGTAGAAGGACAGAGAATTGAGGTCACTGAAAGAAGGCAAGAGGGCAAGTTGCCAAGAATGGAGAAAGGCAGATTTGTTCATGCCCTGAAAGACTTAAAACAGTTGTTTAGAAACAGGTCAACTCTAAGGACCTCATTACAAGTGTGGCGGTGTGGCAAAAAAGTGGTGGTAATTCTGTCACCGCCACTTTTCCTGCAGCGCCAAATTATAATTTTTGGCAGATTGCCCACCAGTGTAATTACTGTACAGTAAATCTGCCAATTTTGGAAGAAACTGTCAGGTTCAACTAGATCCTCCACTTTACCTTCAACAATTAGCAGATTTACTGCATGGTAATTCTGCCGGTGGTAAATCTGGAAAGAATCACCTTGGAGTCCTGTGGACACCAGAAATGGGGAATTAATACCACTTGTAATCCCATGGTAAATCCCACAGGACCAAGTGGCATTAACGGTGATTGAGTTTGGCCGTAATTCGACAGATTAAACACTTTACACTACATACACAAAACACCCACAGAAGGCCACCCCAGACCTAGCCATTGGCACATCAACACTAACCTGGCCACGACTAAGTGCTCCCCTTTAGCCTTGTCACACTCTCCCACATCTGCAGCTCACCAGACACAATGCACTGTATTCTGTCAGCCCATGGGCTCTTCCTTATGGATAAAATACTCCCAGGTTTCTTCCGCCAAACCCATAGACAGTGGAGGATTCACATATGCCTTTCCTGTTGATGAATCCCACACCGTTTTCCTTTTCCAGAGCCGAGCTCAGATATGCCACCTATATTGGCAGGCTGGTGCTATACAAGACCACGTACATTACATTACATCATATCAATATGCGAGAGGAAGGCAGTGAGAAGCCTAGCAAGAAACCGGAAGACACCCTATGATGGCTTCCTGTATTCCTATAGCTCTCATCTTTGGTTTAAGACCAGCTCCAAAAGTGCCACTGACAGCAGAATTAGCCAACAGGCGGAAGTTCAGACTGGAGACCCATGAGTGGGTATCCTGTTATACACGCGCTGCACAAGAACAAGGAGGCTTGGAATATCTGCGATTGAAACAGACTGGAAGGGGCTACAAGGAATGACAAAAGGACAGTGAGAGGCATTTTTCGTTGGGTTTCCTTTTATTATTTTGAACAATCAGTATTTACCGCCCCCAACCCCCCTATTTGTTTTGTTGTGTAAAGCCACCCAGAAGGACCACTACCCAGGCTTACTGATGACTCAAAGAACGTTTGCTTCAGGCCTTTGGAATCTTCCTGAGAGACAAAGGTGCATACTTGGAGAGCGACTACACTGACCGCGATGGAGTTACCTTTCTGCGCATTCTTGGGCCTGAGGGAATTGATTTAGTTTACTCTTGAACAAACTTTATTCAAGAGTTGTTGGGAAACATACTTCATGTATTGACTATTTTTGATCCTTGTTCACATTGTGTCAGACCTCATGTTCCATACATTGCACTCACATGTCAATAGTGACATGTTGGACACAGTACCTCAGGCATAGGGGTGGACCTCACTTCACCTTCCTCCAGCTACACCATTCTCATGACTCTCTCCTTGTTTCTCTTGTTCTGCACCCACTTTGTTATCCTGTTAAGGTCCCACACAACTATCCTATCTACTTGCACAATAATCTGGACATGTATTGTAATGCACACCTGTTTTGCGAATTTATGACTCCTCTCACTCCCCACGTACCCAATCCCCCACGTTCTGTTCTCTCTTCATTGGTTTTCTTAGTCCTTTGTCATGTGCTATTGTGTTATTTTGCACTTCTCTTGTTCCTTTTCATTCTCTCTGTCATAGCTAGTAGATCTATTCTCACTTACTCCAATGTTCTATTAGATTAGATGAGGTTGAGTATCAAATTTGCCTCTCGTTCTCTCAAGAATTTGAAGGGTGCTACCAACGTCTTATCATTGGTTGCTATCCTTGTACTCCGTAGAACCACTTTAAGGAGAGTGCTGGTGGCTACGCCATTACTCACTGCTTGGCCCAACCAAGGCCCCTGCCATCACTTAATCAAAGCGTTCCACCATCTCAATACTTAGGTGGTACACTTAGGAGTGCTGCTGTTTGATCCCATTCTTACGTGTAAGGTTGATTATTGTAAGGTTATTGATGAACCCTAACCTCCGGCATTTGCTACAGACTACCATCCAGACCCTTTTCACCCGGCAATGTGCTTATAAAAGGGGAAATACCGTATATAAATCAAGTGTGGACCCTCCCAATAAAAAAGGGCAGTCCCAGACAAACTACCAGGTCACTTACCTTTAAGCATGAGACTATGAGCAAGTCAATACATGGGCATGTCAAACTGACCTGTGCCAGTCGAATATGCACTCAGCATTTTTTTCTGCAATTTGTTGTAAAAAGAGAAAGGGCCTCATTACGAGTATGGAGGTAGCCATGGTTCTATTAGCGCCATGGCTACCTCCATACCGCATACCGGGTTCCCTGAATGGGGACTTACCAGGTCACTCCAACCTTAGAGGACCCGGAATTTCCCCATTCAGGGAACCCATCCCCATTCACATTCGAGCCCCCACAGGGCTCAATGGGAATGGGGAGGGAGCTAACAATGGGCCCGTTAACAACGGGCCCGTTGTTATCTCCCTGGTCCTTTAGCGGCTCCCGCTAAGTGACCTCGTAATACGGCGGTAAGGGGTTAACGGCACCGGCATCCTTACTGGCGCCGTTAACCCCTTACCGCCGACCTCGTAATGAGGCCCAAAGTCACTAAATCAAAACTCTGCTGTACGAATGTTCAGGTTTTCACTAAGACACTACGGGCTCTATCACAAGTCTGGCCGTATCCCGGCGGTAATTCTGCCGGGAAACCGCCAGAGCAAATTGCATTACTGCAACTTGGTCCAGCGTTGTTAGCGCCCAATCCCAAGTTGCGGGGCGGTAAATTCCCATCCCCATTGGGTCCGTTGGACCTAAAGGGACATTCTGGGTGCAAGTACCGCAGCACAATTTTCGCTGTGGTAATAGCACCACAAATGGGTGAAAAGGGGAGGTTTTTCCCACCAGCAAAAAGCTAGAGGTAAACCTCCCACTTACTGCCCTAACTTGGGATTGGCCAGAGCAGGAATGCAGCAGTAATAGTGTTACCGCCGCCTTTTTACCACTCTTCCCAACTCCTGATGACCCCCTAAGTATTTATACATCCTGTTAGATTTGTTATTCATTTGGAATTCTGCTCCATTTAATTGTTAGAAAACCACATAATTGTATTGTATAACAAAGTATTAATAAAGAGAGAGTATTCAGCTGCATTATGAAAATTACATTTAGTTTATATCTCATCGAGTACCATTTCATGCCACTAGACATCGAATAAAATATATTTTAAGAGTCAATTGCAACATTTTGAAAAGCTACCTGCATGCAAAGAAAAACATAGTCTGTTCACAATGTTAAAACTATGAAGCAGGAAGCTCATTGGCTATGGCTGGTGAGGGAGTTGTTATGGGAGGCAACATTGATTAGTCGCTGACATCACCAAGGGTGGCCAGGTTCACTATTAATTTTTCAATTCAATGGAAAGTCTATGGGAAATTGATCTTCCGGATATGAAAGCTCCCAACAGTTGACACTTTTAACATTTTTATGGTATTTATTGAGCATGGACCTAGCTCCAGGAAGCTTTAGAGTGCTTTCCAATCAAAGCAGGAAGGTCACAGTGAGGGAAGCAGAGAAAAAGGGGGCAGTGAGCTAACAACAGGGGAGTGTGGGCAATTGGCAGCAAGGGATCTACAAGCATGAGAGGAAAGTGTGAGGAGCAGATCACTGAGTTTCAGGTAGGGCGGGGAGTGGAGGGTGTGTGGACCTAAATGTTAGGGTTAGGGAGGGGCCTTTCTTTGAAGGGGAATGTCTTGAGCTCTTTCCTGAACTGTAGAAGCGAGGAGGTGAGTCTGATGGTGATGGTGAGGAGGTTCCAGTCTTGGGGCTTAAACAGAGAAGGCCTGTCTTCAGGTTCTTTATTTCCTGCACCAGCAGAGTTCCAGTCTGCACATGTCCTTACTTCTGGTGGATCGCAGGTCTCCAGAGATGCAGAGTTTCACAGTGAGGAAGCTTAGGAAACTTCAGAGTGACAGCCTTATAGATAATGCAACATGATTTGAAGATGATACCGTCTTGCAGTGGTAATTAGTGCAGTTCGATGCAGGTTGCAGTGATGTGGTCAGATTTGTAGAGTCTGTTGATGCGTCATGCTGCTGCATGCAGGACACATTTCAGGGATGCCGGGGTAGTCACCGGAAGGCCTTCCAGAAGGGCATTGCCCCCTTCCAGGTGGGAGAGGACCAAGGCTCGGACAGTGGATCTGACATTGAATTCTGGGATGAAGGGCATGATTTTCCTCAGGAAAGAAACTTGCTACGGAGCCGTTTGTGTCTTCCTTGCTATTTGCTGCTTGAAGGTGAGGTGTCTGTAAAGGGATTTGACGCAGGTGGCCAGCTGGGACATTTAACAGACATATAGGTCATTGTGTGAGGTGATATTTCCACAAATCCTTGTGTTATTTGTAACAGTTGATTTGATAATTATTATAGCTCAGGTAAAAGCCCTAAATCTGAAAGTGCAGGATGGAGCTAATGAAAATCTAATTGCAATTGCACAACTCAGAACTGAAAATAGATCCCTTCTAAAGTATAAGAAACAGAAAGCCATTGATCTAAAATGGTCAACCTTGATGTCAGCAGTAACTAAATAAGACCCACAGACGTTGATCTAATCTTGCTAAAGGACATTCAACGAATTACTCCTAGGAAACTTTAGTTGTTATTTTTCCAACCTTTAGCATTCTTAAGAGGCACCTATAAGCCGAAATCATTGCATTGGAGGAGGGAGATGACATGTGATGAGGGACAAACAGCTTTTAGGTGTTGTTTGGTTATTTACCTATATTTACCTACCCATTGACAGCCGATGGTGATGCTAATCTCTATGGCCACTCCGACGCACCCCCTTTTGGCCCAAAACACACCCTCTATCACGAACGAACATCAAACTTTAGCCTCCCGGTGATTTTTAAGCGGTCTGCTGAGAATGAATGGCTCAATTGCAGCTGTAAATGACTACTGGTGTAATATAAATTTCTTAACCAAGTGTGCCTTCAGCTACTTGATTTATATCTATTTCATGCACTGAAGTCCTGTAAAAAAACAAGCAATGATAAAGCCAATAGTTTATTAGAATAGGCATTTGTCATGTACTGATATCATATGTGCATTGTAAGGAGGGCATGATATTGAAGTAAGACAGACACAAGGGACCACAGTATAAGGGTGTTTATTGAACTTTCAAAGGGGTGTGATAAATGCCTATCTAAACCTAAATCTAAGATGGGAGCAAGCCATGACCATCACATAATAAAGAACGCAGTCCTAGTGGAGTAAAAAAAAAGGCCTATACTAAAAAACCTATTGAAATCTTTACTGCTAATTTACAAATAGTGTATGGGAAAATTAATGAAAAAGAAATAAGTGTTCACAAAATGATAAGTCAGGATGTTCGGGCCGTTGGCCTCCCTTCCCCATGTTGTCAGCACAGGGCAAGGCGGTTCACTCAAACCAAGCACACACTCTGGGAACTTCTGCTTCCTTGTGTGCTTTTCCTCACTCCCAAAGTTCCTAAATGAAGGCTTCACTCAACCGCGCTTGAGCTTCTTTTCAAAGCTCACAATTTGCAAAAATAGGGTCTTGGGATTTCTAGTCCCAGAAGGCACTGGGCTAATTTCGCTTCCAATTCACAGCTCGCTGACATTGCAGTTTCTGCCATTGGGTGCTCCTGGAGCTAAAAGGGGATGTTAATCAGAGGTCAGGGTCTCCCCATCTGCCCCTCAGAGACCTAGGGTTGCCTGCCTGGCCCAGGGAGGAGATTTGCTGTTGGTACCGCCAGGCAACCCAAGCTGCCTCTGGTCTTGCCTTCTGGAGGTACATTTCCCTCCTCCACACTGCAGTCTCCTCTCAAGTAGCAGGGCCAGCATTTGGGCAATTTTCTCCTCCTCCAAATCCAGGCTCACTGCATCTCCTTCTTCCCAGCACTTTCCAGCATCCCCAGCTTGCTCAAAGTGTGCTCTTCTGCTCTGCCTTTTATTTTTCCGGAGAGTTGTGATTAGGTTCAGGTGTTCATAGTTGTAAAGGGAGGCCTGACTTTGCCTGGCCTTGTTAATGGGACTGTCTGTTATAGAAATGAGAGCGTCTGTGTCTGTGGTTCCCTGTTGATAATCTTTATCCTCCCAATCTCTCTCCTCCTCGTCTCATTGTTTGATGGGAAAAGGGGTGGAGGAGTTGGGAAGTCAGTAACTCCTGTATAATGGGATGCGGAAGATGTCAGAAAGGGAAGGGGATAGCATACTTCATCATTGGGTGCCTCTACCCCGCTCCACGAGGTTCTGTGCAGTGAAAATCCCTTGGGTTTTTTACAGCATGTAATCACTCCATTTTTCAGCTGTTGCAAATTTATGCCCAGGTTTTACTGTATATCAGTGCTTAGCAAATGGCTATTCCATACCTACATAAAAGATAAAAAAACTGTTGGTTTTGTAACTACTTGCTGCTATATCTCCTGGTGTTGAATTAGATGTTGCTAATTTTATTGATCGTGCATGGTATATTAGATGTAGAATTTGAATTTGTGGCGCAAACCATATTTTTGAGATTTCAGGGTATTATGTATTCTGCTTATCTCAGATTTCTGCCATTCTATTCGGAGGCAACCAATGTGTATCTTATGCATCCTATTGAATAATTATGCTATTAGTCATTACTTTTATTTAGTATTGCTATTGTATTTTTGTTTTAACTTAACAGAAATGTATGATTTCAGAATAAAGGAATAAACTACACTAAACTAAACTACTTCTGTTTTTTCGTTTTATCGTGGATGGCTTTAGCTCGGCTGTAGGCTGCCTCAGGACTGGGAGGATACTGAGAGTACAGTTTTGGGGAAGAGACCCAGGCGTCATCACCATGATTAGTACATTCACTGTTTATTTTTTTAAAGCAATGGAAATTCAATGGAAACGGTCAGAACTAACATTAAGACAATGGGGTCATTCTGAGCATGCCCGTCCAGAAACAACAATGCTAGTAAGCTTACCGGCACTGTTGTTTCCGAACCAGCATATTACAGGTCTGCCTGCCAGAGCCACCGTGCCTGGCAGGTCTACCCTGCCGGGCACAGCGGCCACAGTAGGCAGACCCATCCCATTCCCATGGAGTCCTATTGGACTGCATGAGAATGTGGATTAACAAAATTACCAGCGCCTGACTTCCCGACTGCCGGACTTGGAAAATCCCAGTGGCACCGGTAAATCAGTCGCCGGTAATTTTTTACGGGTCCAGCGGCAACCCACCGGTAGTACCAGCACGGTTACTGCCAGACTCGTAATGAGTCCCAATGAGTCCCCCAGCTCAGCATTGGCTGCTTATAAAAGTAGGTGGGGTTTATATAAGTCTGACCTCATCCTATAAAACAGGAGCAGCACACATCTCTTTTCAAGGATTCCTGGTTAGCAGTGTGGCCCAGCTGGCAGACAGAGCTGCACCACATAGCTTGGTAAGGAGCATCAACATCTATTCTACTACAGTACCTAGAGCAGCGTAAATCTGCTTTCTGGGCCTTTCCCAATTTTTCCACAATTAACATTTTTCCCTGTTTCTGTATTTTACGGCTCAACCCCTTGTCTTACTATTTTCGAAGTCTTTTTAAAGTATATCATTTTTGCTCCTGCGGTCTTGGATAACCAATACAGACTATTATGTGTTTGTGTTAGGTTAGCTTCAATCTATTCTGAGTTTGCTGTGAATCAAGGCTGGTCAAAGCACATCAGAAGCCACTACTACTACTTGCAGATTCTCTGTCAGGATAAGCAGGCCCACCTATGCACTAGTGCATGGGAAGGAGAGGCCCAGTCAGTGGATTGAAACTATTTAAACCTGAATTTTCAATCCATCTCTTAAGATTGGTTATAGTTAATTTCCCTTAGAAGCCATTGGCTTTTGATTGTTCTTTATCCATTTTGATTTATTCTAGTGGTTGGTATAACCTCACCTAACTACTGGCTCTCTATTCAGAACAGCACTGCTATGAGTGTACTTTTAAGTTTAACTATGCCCTATTTTAGATCTCTATACCCAATCCCCATTGGTTGAAGACTTTAGATTCCGAAAAATAAGAGACATGTAGAATGATAGAACTATATTTAATTAAATGTTTGCTAATACTGGATGGATGCTGTCTATTTCTGAGAACTACAGAGAGGAACTATAATGTAAGTGCAAATGCTTTTTGGTTTAGTAATAAAATTTTAATAAACTGTAATAGGCATAGGCTCCTAGAAGTTCTGGGGGTAAGCTAAAGACAATATTGTTGTCCATTTAGTAAACCTGAAAAGTAGTTTATCTTGCTCTAAATACAGAGATCCCATTATCTCCAAAGATTTGCTCAATATATAGCGTTGTTTTTTTTTGTTTTTATTATTAATGTGTTAAAGCCATGTACATGACTTTTCTCATATCACACAAAAATACACAAGATCATTTCATTACATGAATATAAAACCATTTGTTACACTTTATTTAACCAATCCTCGGATTTCTGAGCGTATTGCACCATTCCATTAGCTAGTAAGCTCGAGAGCTCTCAATACCTTTATAAGTTTAATCGATAAAAATGTCTCATGACCGAGGACAGTCTTTGCCAAAATTAATCTGTCTGTGACCAGTTTTCACTATGAACAAAGTGAGCCATAGAGTACTACAGCAGGTCTTGAGACCTCATGCGCTCAGTGAGGATGTGGCATAAAGACTTCTTAGTGTGACATTGGCATAGGGAGCAGATATCATTCATGACTTTCACCTTTGTTCTACTTACCACAATTTCCCCCACTGGTAGCAAATTCAGAGGAAACCTTAAGAGTGTATCTCTTCCTATAGAGTCTAGAAATGTTGTCAAATAGGATGGTATAACACCTTTGGGTTTATACAGAACAGAGTGACTCCCATGAAGCTTCACCGAACGGACCTCATCAATGGTTCCAATCCAGTCTGACTCCATTAAGGCCTTTTTTTTTACCCTAAGGGAGTCATCAATTAGATACTTTAATGTTTTGGAGGCCAGATTTAAAATATCTGTTGCCATTTTTGTTCATTTCCTCAGATAAAGACTAGTCTGTCTGTCTCCTCCAAAAATACCGCGACAGAGTATTTTCATTCAAACATTTGATAGATCGGTGCAGTTGCAACAATCTCCAATACATATATGCCTTTAGGGAGTTCAAGCCCAAATCATAGTGGAGAGCGGTGATCGGGAGAGACTGAGAAAAATGCAACACCCTCTTCCAAAGTCTTTCCTCGAACACTCCCAGTTTAAGCAACAGTCCCGGGACAAAATTTCAATGCCACAGGGCAGAGTAGATATGACCTTGCCCTTATAGAACTTAATCAATGGCAGGATCAAACATTTGCAAAATTAGCTTTTAATGGTCTTAATTTGGCAAAGAGTCTGATCCATCCTAGCCTTGCATTCAGCCTATCCTCCAGCAGTTTCTTATTTGGATAAGGATTCATTGAAAGCCAAAGGTAGATACCGTCCCTAGTCAGTACAACAGCCTGCGTGTGTAAAAACCATCTGAAGTCAAGCCCTCTTTTAGAAAATTGGAAATCCTCATGATCTGGGTCTTCCCTGGATTACTGAGGAGCTCATTACTTTCAGCATAGATACCCATCTCTGTCAGCAATTGCTGGATTTCACGTGGTGTCAGCAGAATAGAGTCATCAGAATGATCTTTCTAATATCTATTTTAAGACGAGCTAATTCGTACTCGCTCAGTGACTTATTCAGGTCAGCTAAATGCAAGTTAAAAAGCCATGGTGCAAGTATGCACCCCTGCCTTGCTCCCCTTGGTGTATTTATCAGGGTAGAAAGATGGTCTTGTGCATCAAGCCTGACCTGAATGCTCATGTTCTGATGCAAATAAACTATTATTGCAAGTAGGCCGGGGGGATGCTCCATGACCTCAATTTTCCCCAAAGACAGGATCTGTTTATGGTGTCAAAGGCTTTGGACAGGTCCACCATAGCCATATACAGTGGGGGGTTTCCTGCCTCCATGCATGCACAATCCCATAATATGTTTACAATGATGTCATTTAAAGTGGTAGGCATGCCCTTCCTAAAACCTATTTGGCATTTTTCCAAGATGCCGTTTGCCTCAGCCCAGCATTCAAGTTCCAGTGGTACGGCCCCTGCAAAAACCTTACTGTCTGCATCAAGAAGGGCCATCTGACGATAGTTGACTGGATCAGCCCAATGCCGTTCTTGTGTATTGGTATAACAATAGCCGTCTTCCAGCTATCTGGAAATCTCCTAAGAGCAATAGTTTTTTCAAAAAGAAGAAAGAGTGACCTTGACCAAGAGGTCTGATCAGATTTAAAGATCAGATTTGACAAACAATGTGGTCCCGCTGTTCTTGATACTAATGATTTCTATATCAAATACCCCACTGTCTCCATTGATATACTGCGTGACCAGGGAACCTCGGGAAAGTCTACTGTCACATCTTTACCGGATTTAACAAAACAAATTCCTGAAATGCTCTGACCATACCTCTTCAGACACACAGTTACTTTGGCTTTGTAAATCGGTTGCTTTCCCATTCATTTTCCCACTAATGTCCAAAAATGTCTAGTGTTATTTAATATTAGTGTTCAGCATATATTCACCAAGACTTTGCAGTTGTAGTTGTCTGGTAGATCTGTTGCAGTTCCTAAACCCTGACAACAGACATTTTTCCTCAAGTTCTTTCAAGGCTGGACATGGTAGATTGTTTTCTAGAGAACTCCTTTCCGGGCCCAAGTTTCCTGATCGAAACTGTATTCGTGCTTTTTCGACAACGTGGATGTACCCATTTGTGGTCTATCAAATATTTTAAGATGTTCCTGGTAAAAGGCACGAGATAAATGGTCCGGAGATAATGTCGCTACACTGTCTTTCAGATTTGTATTTAACTATCGACCATTCCAATTAAAAGTAGCCAGTCTGTTGCCACCCTGGTTTACCACTAGATCAGGTTATTGACTCCACATTCGCTCCTCATTTACAAACATTAATCTTAGAGTTAGTATGTTATGGTCACATTTGTTAGTCGATTTTATTTCCATTTTAGCACATTTCTCGTAGATCTCTCTGGAGTCAATACTGTAATCAAGAATAGACCTGGATTAATCATACCCCACATGGGGGCAGGGATTAGATCACCTTCCACACTGCCATTACAAATAAGCAGATCCCAATCGGTTAGAAAGTGTAGCCACTTCTTTCCATTTCCATTGTTAGATTATTTCTATTTCCATGCATAGATGTGGAAAGGCAGTAGGAATGTAAGTCCCCAGCCATTAAGATGTTTACTACCTCTTCCTGATGTAATCCCTCTACCAAAACATCAGCAATCTGTCCCAAGAATTCTGATAAGCTGGAACGCACAGGGTTGTAATACAAATTTAGGAACAGCAGGCAACTCAGCGCGCCTCTAAAATAGAATTATAATTAGCCTGCAAGGATGACATAATGATGACATTTTAACTTAGATACTTTTGTTATTTTGGCATTTTTCGTGGCTATTAGTAGGCCTTCCAATGGACGGCTCCAATACATTGCCAATAACGAACTGCTCTAATGTGGTAAAGCCATCCATCCATTCTTAGCTCATGCTAGCGCACGTTTCCTGTCTTTACTGGTAATATCATTCATAAAACTTCTGTAACCCTTTGTTTTCCATCTAAATCATTTATATCCCCTTTTGCTAAATTGAGGCATTTCTGGCCTCTAGTTTCCGAAAGACCTCAGTTAAGAACCCCGGCAGCATGGACACAACATTACCTTTTGGTTTCATAGGTACCTTGTTTACAACTGGTGCCAGCATTACCATCTCTCTCTCTCTAAGGGTCCACCCAGCCCGCTCTGGTTTGTCTTATTCTGCTTTCCTCTACCATTATTATTTCTTCTATTGTTTTTTTTGTTCGACACCTTCAATAACTAGAAGGATATTGTGTGCTTCTAGGAAGTCATTTACTGCTAAACAGGAATTTAAACCTATTTCCCCTATAGTTGAACAATTTTCACATGGAAAATGGATGAAATCTAAATCATGCGTAGAGAGCAGATATAGCCGGGCACGTCTTTCACAGTCTTCATAAATTATCTGTCTGTTCACAGTAAGTTGATTATCCGCTTGTTCCAAGTGTTGCAACCAGAAATGAGGGTGAACAAAGGAGTTAGAGAATTCATCATCCTCTGGTAACTTTCCTGATGTTTTTATGTTTCCTGTATCTGTGACCATCGTGCATGTCTATCCTTGGTCGTTACCATAAGATCTTGATTGCTGGGAAGGCTACAATTGGTTTCGATGTATTAACCAGTACTTCAGCTACTCGGATTACTTGTGGGGAGTTGCTTTGTTCGATAGGTAGAACTGTCTCTGCTGGCTAGGCTGTCTGTTACTTTTTCCCCATATAAAATCTGGGGGACCATTGGACAGCAGGATTTTTACAGAGTTGTAAAATATTATCTGTTTGACTTGGGTTTCAACATGAACCCCTCCAAATTTCACTAAGAATTTAACAGCTGTTTCTAATGCACAGTCTGTTTGCTTCTCTGCGTTCTTCTGTGTAGAGTTTCTGTCAATTTTTGGGCTCTTTTGTACTTGCATATCAGCAATATCAATTGCATCGTCTACATTAATGGGTGACTGTTTTACCGCAACCTGATGATTTCTAGGATGCTCACTCCCCACTAATCCTTTCACTCTTGATATTTGCATTCAGATATCTGACTTCTGTGGACGGACTGTGTTGTAAGATTCATCGTCTGATCCTTTTTTCTTGGATTTTGTGCTGTTACAGTCTAGAGATCTTACAGTTTCTCGCTTGCTTTTTTTCCTTTTGTTTCTTTTTTCCCCCCAATTTCTAAATCACTTCCAGCCACCAGTTTAGCACTTTCAACTGCCGGTTCATCGGTTGCTTCCTTTACCAACTAAATGCTTAGATCTTCAACTGACACTATCTCTGTCACATCCGAAAGCCGATCCAAATCTTTCGGTTCTCTCGGCAGGAATCTCCTCTGTAGCATGGGATTTGCCACCCCTTGCAACCACACTCTTTGATTTAGTTATTTAAAAGTTACTGACATTTTCTTCTGACGATTATAGGCTGAAGTGCCTTGTTTTTCCAGAAGTTCCTGTAGTATGCCAAGCACAATCTTTATTTCACTGACTGCAATACGTTTGCAGATATTGTGTCCTTTATTTTTTCATATAGACTCACAAAAGAGCTTAGAACTACGTTTAGAGCCAAAATTGATGGGGAGGTTATTTTGACTCTATCGTCCACATCTTTAAGACTCTCGTGTAGTTTGTCGTGATGTGGCCTCAGAACAGATTATCAAACTATTTACTGGATGTTTGGTCAAGATTGAAGTATTCTTAATAACACAGGCCCTTTGGGACCCCCCATAAGGTGTATATTTCAGTGATGTTCATGGTGCTTACGCCGGGTGAGAGTGGGATATAGTCTTCCATTCTTGGACAAGCTTCCAAGACGCTACTGATTGAGAACTCCCATTCCTGGCTTCCTGGCAACCTTCATCAAATGTTCCTTCCTACTTGTAGAGTGCTTGCCCAACTTTAAGAAAACAGCCTTCATTTTCTTTTGCGATTTGCTCCTATTTCCCAGTTCCAATCCTAGAATCCTAGAAGTTGCATTGTTTGATCTCCTTCCTCCCCACATATCATGATGAACCTGTGTTTTAGTGTGGAGTTTAAGCTGGCCAAGTGGGGCAATTGGCAAAGAGTTTGCCACCAGATTTTCCATTATGTTTTCACAATTCCTCGCAGACTTTTTTGTGGCCGTTGAGGCAGTCGTATTTGTTGTTAGACATTTCGGAGAGTCGATGTCGAGGTCTTTCTTGCTACGCTCTTCGTTGAGCCTTCTCCCTATTGGGGCATATTTCTTTACACCTCTGCTATCCGACTTACAATTGGACACGCCAGTATCACATTTTGAGTCACCAAATGTCTCTCAGATATTATGTTGGGGGACGGAGAAGGTGAATAAGGCTCTATTTCATAGCTATCCAGTGGTTGACAGCCAGAGCCTAGCGTACCTAGACCACTCGCTACTACCTGAATGGCTGGAGTAGCTCCTTGCAGCACAATGTTCTCTGTCACAGGAGCTGCCCTTTGCATTTGCTTGTTGATAAAATGCTTCCTTGAAGAATTGA
Source organism: Ambystoma mexicanum (assembly GCF_040938575.1). Lineage (NCBI taxonomy): Eukaryota > Metazoa > Chordata > Amphibia > Caudata > Ambystomatidae > Ambystoma > Ambystoma mexicanum. Next base: position 226,371,995 of record NC_090921.1, on the reverse strand, counting down.
ACAGATGTTAATACATTGATAAATGTCTACATTTCTAAATATTTGCAAATAAGGCATGAAGGCTGCTACCTGAGTAAAAATGAAGCACTCATAACTTCTTGTACCCAGTTCAGAGTATCTCTTGGATTAACTCAGACACAAAATAATTAATTCCCTTAAAAATGGTATGTCTTCAACAGGAACAATTTCTTGTTGTATTTGCATTTGCTTGTTACAATTAGCTTGCTTCAGTTTCGCAATGTGGATGCGGGCTGTGATCGTTTTTCCTTGTGCCCCGCCTCACGACCGGTGATTACTGCTCCGCAGATCGTGCATGCACACGGTATATTGAAATCGTTGTTGGTCTCAAAGCATGAATATTGAGATGTAGAAATTAAGGGTCTAGTCTTTCTTTGAGGGATCAAGGGAAGCCCCGCAGTCGCCCAACATGTAAAGTAAAGTAGAATTAAATCTCTTATTCCATTTAAGGGCTCAAAGGAAATCCTGCAGTCGCCCCTTGAGATTTTCCATGTTTGTTGAAAACACCCGATTTGTTATTTTTTATGGGTGTTCTTACAATAGAAGTCTCTTTGATAGTTGCAAATTGAAGTTTAAATATATGAAGATTTTCTTAGAGACTGCTGGCTGTCTCAGAGGTATGAAAAAGGATTTGTGCTACAATACTGCTTTGAAGTCCAACAGAGTTTAGTATGACAAATTGTATCAGCAATGCAATACCAGCAAATAGTCTTTCCTGCCTGACGCCGCTCAGCAAACTGCTAAACCGCTTCTACACTTGAGCTCACACTTGTTGTGAGTGCGTGCACATGAGCGCATGAGGCTGGTTTTTATAGGTTTCCAAGAAAAGTGGAAGTGCCCAACATGTTTTCAGCAGGATACAGAGTAAAGTAAGAAGCACTTCCTACACCCCCAAACCACTGCTCCACTTGAGCTCACACATGTTGTGTGTAGCATTATTCTTGGCCACAGCTACTGAGGGGCCTTTTCTACACCTCTGGGGTGGTTGTTAGACTCTTGTGGGGTATGATGAAAGCATAACACTATGAACTTTTCCTTTCTGGTTTCCATGTTTCCACACATTCTTGCCTCCAATATTTTCTTTGCAGATCAACCTTCTACTGTTCCATTTTTTACTTTAGATAAATCATCATCATCTTCTGCCAAATTATGATCCCATTCCTCCAATTGTCCAGGCTCACACCAGCAACCACATACTTGTTCTCTCCTTACAGTGCCTTTTTCTTGGTAGAGACATTCTCAACAAAGCATTCTCAACGAAACAATCTCCTGTGCTATTACATTTCCCTAAAACATATCGTATATCATATTTCTACTGGTGCCTGCTAAAACAACTTAACTCTAGTGTCGCTCTTCACCATTCTTCAACCAGTGGTTTATGATCAGCACAGATAGTTAAGTTACATTCTGAACGTTGATATATTTGCAAAAATGTTCCACACCCCAACACCCCAAAGTCTCTCTTTCTATGTTTCAGAGTATCTGGAGTCTGTGCCAGTTACTACTCTTAATGCACAACAAATAATTGGCTTCTGGGATCCCTCCGTTTGGAGGAGCACCACCTTCTTCCCTCTTATTCTTGCATCTACAGTGAGTGTTGCTGGGCAGTTCACTTCTGCGTGAGACACATTAAAACATCACTTAAATATTCTCTGCCTTTATTTTAGACTATGATATCACCTCGTCCTCTCCACTTGAACATGTTCTCAAAGCATTTCTTAATTGGTGTGTTGTGGCTGCTAACATTGGTATGAATTTACTGGAAAACCCAGTTAAACTTAAAACAGACCTTAGCACCTCTTTATTGCTTCCAGCAACCCCTTCTTGCAATTGTACCCCTCCTTGCTTATTGTAACCCAAGTACTCTACCTCACCTACCCTAAACTTGTATTTGCTTGTCCCCATGGTCTGCCTTGTGGTTTTTAACCTTCGCACCACTTGATTGAGCTACACATCATGATCTTTTCTTCCTTTACCATACCAAAAATGTCACTGTGATAAAGATTTGCCTGCAGACCTTCAAGCATGCACACCATCGCCCCTTGGAACAGTGATGGTGCCAGCAACAAACCGAACTCCATCCTTCGGGTGCTACATTCTCAGAGTGCGGTAATGAATTTGTGGCGGGAAATATGAAATGTATACTGTGGAAATGAGCTTTAATAACAATATAATCAATGTTATAACACCTCACATGATGTCATGGCCCAACCCTCCAGAGGTTTACTCTTTTAGTGGAACCAATATCCCTTGACTTTGCTATGTTTTCTGCCTCATACATCTTTACCACTGCTATACAGTCTTAAAAGTCAACCAACACCTGGACAAAACAACCACTGTAATATACTTTTTCATTGTTCAAACCTGCATGGATTTCATATATCCAATTTCCTGACTGTGCTACATACCCGAGCTTCGTGTATCTTAACTTCTCCGTTATGATTGTGTATGGCGACCATGAATCCGCCAACAATTCCAGCTTTATCGCATCTATTTTCAGGACGGCCTAGGGATATCTCTCATTACTTTCATTCACACTCACAAGAGCTCTGTCTACAAATCATCTGTGCCCTGTACACAGTTCTCTCTTTTCTTTCTTCTGCGTGTCCTGCTGAAGTGACCTTTGATACCACAATGCTGTCACAATGCTTGACACAATGCTGGACAAGACTTCACGACTGAGAAGAAACCCAGCTTTCAACATCTAAAACGTTTTATTTTCTCCAAGTCTATGGTACCCCCTGTTCCTTTACGTTTCTTTGTTCCTTTTTTTCTGCTTTCTTGGCTGCATTTGCGTACGGAGGCCCTCTTCCCTTTCCATGGCAGATCGCGGGAGGGAATGGAAGGAGCGGATGCGCGGCGGCACTGGCCGCTGCCGGAATAAGGTAAGTAATGGGGGGAGAAAAAAATGGGATGGGGCATTGGGGGAAGATGGGGGCAGGGGGAGCCGGCCGTCAGGCGGCTTAGAATGCGGGCTTGTATCAGCCCACGTTCCTAGTCATCTGATTGGCTGACTGCCCCCACCCAAGTGCTAATTTGAGTTCATTAACATTGTGACATTAACACCCAGGTTCGCCAGCCGAGTCATAGTAGGCTGGTATCTGGAGTGCTGGCAGCATCTATGCATAAAAAAGCAAAACAAGGAAAATGTTGCTTTTGATGTAGGGTGCATGTCATCGTGGACCCCTTCATCAAAGGGAACGTTTCCACAATCCAAGATGACGCCATAGACACAACAAGGTCTCAGGCACAACACCCTTGTCGCAGTCTATGGCACCTGGGCCGAGGCAAAATATTGTAGGGACCAGCAGCATGGCAGCGAAGGTACATGCAGGGAGAGTGAAGTGGGCGGCGAGGAAGGGGTGGGTGCTGAGAGAACGCATGGGGCCTTCAGAGAACAGGAGGAGAATAGAGGAGCTGGTCCTGTGATGGACAAAGGTGCTCATAGCGGGCGAAAGCCAGCAATTCCATCTGATTTGGGGTTTTATTGTCCGCTCACATGGCATTGGAAGGATCTGATTGACAGCCTCCGTCCGGCCAGGTGAAAATGAAGATGTGCCCACTCTCTAATAGCTGCCATCAAAATGGAAGCTTCCTTCCTTGTATTGTAACATTATGCTGCCACAAAGGAATATTCTTTAGTAATATTCTGCGTTTGACGCCATGATTTGAGTTGGAGAATTGCATTTAATAATCACGAGCCCCCAGAATTTGGCGCGGGAGCGCTGACGCCTGCATCTGTGACCATGAAGAGGGCACTTGTACTTCTTAGGCACACCGATCCAGAGTAGAGGCAGCCATGCAGCTCCACTCAAACAGGCACGTGTACAGTGGGTGTCCATCCCCCCTCCCCCTCAGCCAATGCATATCGCCAAAATCATTTACACTGCAGATGAACAGGACACCAAACCCATTGACTACAGTAAGTTATCTATTTATTTATTAGCATTTATAAAGCGCACAGCAGCCCATAGGCATCGAGGAGCTGTTACAAGACAATATACTTAGTTACATAATACAATCTTAGTTACTGCAAAGAGGGTACAGTTGTGAGAAGGGGAAGGAGAGGGGGGCAGAGGAAAGGGAGGTGTTAGTTAAGCAGAGTGTTTTTTTAGAGCTTTCCTGAACGCTGGGAGAGAAGTCTCAGCTCTGAGTGCGTTGGGAAGGGCGTTCCAGAGTTTTGGTGCTATATGAGGGAAACCAATCCCCCCTGCTTTAGCCCTTTTAATGGGTGGGATGCACAGTTGGTTGGCATGGCAAGTTCTTTTAGGGCGTGAAGAGATGTCTCTGACAAGGATCTCGGATAGGTAGGGCAGGGCTGAGATTGTAAGGCACTTGTGTGTTAAGGAAAGAGTCTTGAAAGTGATCCACTCCATAAAAGGGAGCCAGTGGGCGTCTCGGCTGGCTTGAGCAATGTGGTGCCTTTTAGGTATGCTTAGGGCTGTTCTGAGGGTGTGCTTTTGTATGACTTGGAGTCTAAGTTTTTTGTGGAGGAGCCTGTTAGGTAGACATTCCAATAATCTAATTTCGCACCAATGGTAGCTCTGGCTGCAAAAAGTAATCAGATGAGTCCATGAGACACCTCTTAAAAACAATTTGAATTTAGAAAATAGCAAATATTATTTTAAAATATAAGATAGCACATTTTTGTAAGAAACCGCTTCTCATTTTAAAGTATAGTGACGCAGACATGAACAAAGAGTAATGAAAAAAGATAAAAATCTGAAAACACAGCTATAGAAACATGAACTCTAAGTGACATCTACGGGCCTCATTGCAACACTGGCAGTAGCCGTGAATGTATTTATTCCGGCGCCCAGAAATGGGCAATTACCAGATCATTATGGCCTTGCCGGACCCGGTATTTGCCCGTTCCCGGGCACCGGAAAAATGTCTTCCCTATTCCCATTTGATCCCCATAGGGTCAGACCTGGCGGAATGAAAGGAACCCGCGAGCACAACTCGATGTTTGCCGGTCCGGATACAACAGTGCCGGCAAGCTTACCAGTACCATTGTATCCAGACCTGCAAGCTCGTAATGAGGCCCATGTCGCTCAAGACTGTTGACCTCATCTCTTCGGGTTCAATACTCTCATTGTCTCTCAGAATTATGAGATGATTTTAAGTGAAGTTCTAACTAGGCAGAAATACTTGTGTGTCCACAGCCCTCTCCATGTACTTCTAATTATTTTGTGTCAGGTATGTATAAAGGCATAGGAATCAAGGCAGCCGAGGGTTTCCATGCCTTAAAATCCTAGAACAAATGAAGTAGAGTGGCGGCCCATCCATAACGGGGGGCAGGACAGTGCCCACCACTTTGTGTAACCTGAGCATTTTCTCCACTGCAAGACTCAGGGAGAGCCGTTGATTGACACCTTCCTGCCTCCTGACACCCTAGGAAGCTGGCAGTGAGCTTGTGGTGCATGACTGCCAATGGACTCCTAATTTTTGCCAACAGAGCAGAGGTAAGTTAACAAATAATGTGCGTGTGCGTTCGTGCAGGGGCTGTTTGTGTGTGAATGTGTGAACATGTCAGAGAGTGTGTTTTCGTGTGTGTGCGATAGAATGCCAAAAATGTGTTTGTGGGGGGGTTTACTGAGAGCTGAGGTCTCACCAGTAAGATTTCTTTATGACAATACTGGTGGAAAGGGAATGTGATGGGGTGTTGTGATGCATATCCAGATCCCCTGCCCCCAATGTCAGTCCAGGCCGAGGAAGATGTATTAATGATACATGATAGCGCTGAAGGGCGGTAGTAGGGAGGAATGAGGTGCCCTGTAGGGGTTAAAGAATATTATAGTATGCAGTAATAATGGGTAGGTGAATTATTGTAGCTTTGCGATAATAAGCACTGAACTTGCCATTTTAAGGTTGAGGCCTAGAATGGACAGGCTTTAGCAGTAGTAGTACATCCTAGTATTTCAGCACCAATACATGTTCCCATCCCGCTCCCAGCCCAGGCTGAAGACAAAAAGGCCAACACACCAAACAGATACAATCATCCCATTGTCTCACGCGGCAGGCCTATGCAACTAGAAAGGAATGTGAATAGTCAAGCGCGAGCAGGGCTGCGCCTGTCCCTGAAGGACAATCTCCTTGAAGCAAGGGCATAGTTCTTGGGCTGCCAAAACAGCCCCATTCAGATTTAGGGTCCAAGTGCCCCCATGATACTGACCACTCTGTTTAAACTACCACATGCCCATTATTGGATCTAGATCTCTTTAATCCCTCACATTGTGACTGATTAGTCTGGTCCTGGCTCAGGCCAGGTGAAGGCCCAGGAATGTGGTTAATGCTAAGGGTGTGAGCATAGAGCAGAATTTCTTGCGATTTGAACTGCGAGATGCACAGGGTGAGGATAACAAATCTATGTCAGTGCCGGGAAGACATGGTGGGAGCACCTGAATGTCTGGGATCCAAAAAAGAACCTCATGTTTCAGAGGGCCAATTTGACATTACGAGTATCCACTGAGCTCATGTCCAACTACCAGGTGCACATCACATGAGGTGTACGTGGGGAGAGAAGTGCTCATAATTGGGGATCCAATTATATCGTAGGAGCCTAGAGTAGCAAAGCCAGAGACCACATGTAAGGGTATTGACACAATAACCTGGGGACCAATGGTCTGGCAGCTCATTTGCAGCAGGTGGTATGTACATAGGGGAGGGCCAATGGGAAAGAGGAACCAACACTGTATATCGTTTGCATCACTTGAGACGACACTGTTCCTTAAAACACACTGATTTGCTCTGAAGTACCCAGTGCGCTCCATGTCAGTCGGGAGAGAAGGCCCCTACTGACGTGTTTTTTTTTTTTTGTGAGAGATGCAACCAGCCTTTTTTTCACAGGAGTGTCAATTTTTGGTCTGGTTGCTGTTGGTCCTCCCTACAGGGGCAATACTGGCACAGCTAATATAAAAACATGATTTTACAGGAGCAATTTGGTATTTTATTTTGGGCACATCAACATGAGTATATCCTTACAGTGGCACCCTGCTTCAGAGGATGTATCCAGCATGAGTGGTTTCCTAAAGTGGCAATAACAGCATATATTGACACAACCAGAATGAAAATATTTTACAGTGGGATTATTGCCACTATTAAACATAACCAATATGCATGTGTTCTTACAGCAGTGGTAATACTAGACATAATGGTCAAAGTCAAAATGAGTGTGTTCTTACAATGCAAATACTGACATAAATTGGCACAACCAGCATGAAACGTCTTCTTAGTTGTAACACTGGCATTATTGGGCACAGTAACATGATTCTGTTCTTACTCAGGCAAATCTGGCATATATTGGTGCAGCCAGCATGAGCATGTCTTCTTAACGGTAGTACTTGCATTAATGAAAGCAACGTGAGTATCTTTTTACAGTGGTATTACTCGCATATATTGGAACAGCCAGAACAAAAACATCTCACAGTGACAATATTGGTATTATTAGGCATGTCCAACATGCATGTGTCCCAGAGTGGCAATAGCAACCTTACTGGCATATCTAACGTAATATTAGCTTATATAGACCCACCCAGCATGAACATGGGCTTCATTACTTGTCTGGCGGTAACCCTTTCAGTGATACCAGTGGGTTGCCTCCAGGCCCAAAGAGAATTACTGGAGCCTGGCTTCCCGGTAACACCGGGGGATTACAACCCCGGTGGTCCGGGAAGCCAGGCGCCAGTAATTTGGAATTCCCCATAGTCATAGAGTCCTATATGGGGAATTCCAAATAGGACTCTATGGGAATGGGGAACACAGAAGCATAGGCACCGTTAATAACGGTGCCTGTGCTTCCATGAAGGTCTGCCTATTATGGCTGCTGTGCCCAGCAGGGTCAGACCTGCCGGGCACAGAGACTCTGGCATGCAGACCCGTAGTGTTTCCGGACCGGCACCGATGTAATGAGGACAAATGTCTTCTTAGTGGAAAAACTGGCAATATTGGGCATAACCAACATGAGTGTATTCTTACAGTGGTAATACTGGCATATTTGGTGACCAAAGGCATCAAGAAACTATGTTTGAAAAGGCTCCTGTGTACTTGTGATGACATTGCATCTAGTGGAGTTCTCCATGTGTGACGCCACAGAAGTGATTTTCACTTGTAAAGCTCTTTAGGCAATGTATATAGTGCTACCAAATTGCCAACTTTAATAATACTGTTAAGGAGAATTCTCAGAAATGTGCTACTTCCCCTCTACTTTAGAGACCCCCAGATTTTTTGCTGGACTTTAGGACTTTTCATTTTTAACCTGGAGAGAATGAGACCTTTTTCTCACTCTCTTATGTGTTTTTCTGTGATTTGAACTCTGTGTTTCTTTTAGTTTTGGAGTCTGACAAACTCCATAGGCATCATTCTTTTACATCGTGGCACACAGCACCTTCAGTGCAGTGGCACAGGGAAGTCTTTCAGATTTCCCCAAGGTTTAAATACCTTCTCTTGGATAACTACTGTTTCCAAGAGCAATGAAATGAAATTGACTTTACTTACATTTGTAATTTCTGTACCCAGCACACACTTTCTTACAATAGGATGATGGAGGGGTCACTTAGTATACTCTTTGTCTAGATTCTCATTTCTACAATTAATGGCTGGTGGCAGTGGTTTACTTTTTACTACCATTGTGGGTTTTTACCGCGGGCTGCGTTCGCATCTGCAGTAAAGCACTCACGGGTGCCCAAAATGGCCCTGGTCTTTTTTCGCCATTTCTTGCTAGAAAGGTCCTTCGTGAGATTTACTCTGTGTGCCAAACCAGGTTTGGTCCCTTTGTTCGTTTTGGCTTTGGTGAGATTCACAAGTGCCTCTGGCTCCAGTATGTCTGGCAGGGGCAGGAAGTGAGGGAGTTGCCCGAAACACCCTGTGCTTGATATGCTTGGTTACAGGAATACAGCCAAAGGTGATTGACCGGCTGGCTGTCCTTGGAGGACAACCACCCTGATGTGTGATTGACAGCTAGGCTAGATTGAATGGGAGAAACCTGCATAAAAGGCAAGGCTTTTTGGCTTGAAAGGCAGAGTCGACCACTGGACAAAGGAATCAAAAGAAGAACTTGGAAGAGACGCCTGCCCCAACTCCTAGACCATTGGTTTGCCCGATGAAGCCCTGCTGCAGTGCTGAAACTCCGAATTCACCTCAACTTGAGAAGCCCTGCAAGGACGACTTCTCCCCTTGGGTTGGTGGGACCAATCAACCCCAAAGTGAACTCGTCTTGATATCCTCTCGAAGCTAGCTGTACTTCCGCTGTTGCTGTTGGAACCGAAGTGCCAAGGAGAGGAACACCAGATTGAGTGCACTGCTTTTAAGTCGGACCTGGGCTCAGGAAGATCCTCTTGACTCCCAGGAAGCAGGACTGACCAAGCCTGAGCCACCTCAACAGAGTGATGGACCCCAGATGCGAGTAAAGTCCAGAGCTGTAGCCGAGAACCACGGTGGTGCTATTTGCTGAGACACGAGGAGCTGCTGTCCTCCCTCTTGTCCCCACGACTAAGGCCCAGGAACAACAGGATCTGCAGAGCTCTAGAGGAACAGAAGCCAGCTGGAACCATTTCCATGCCCCTGATTTCCCTCTCTCGCTCCTGCCGCCCACCTTGGACCCTCTTCCTTCGCCTTCCTGCGAGGCAAAAAACCTTTTGTGTCATCTTCGACTCCACTCTCTCTTTCTCTCCTAGCATCTCGGACGTCGCCAAGAAGTCCCACTACCTACCAGCTGCTCCTCCTCAAAGGGACTCTTCCCTTTCTCACTTTCCCCCAGAAGCTCACTGTCTCCAGAGCCCTGTTTCTCGCTAGGCTGGACTACTGCAACAGCCTCTTTCTCAAACTGCCTTCCTCTACTCTCCGCCCTCTGCAACTAATCCATAACAGGACTGTGAGACTTACCCTTGGCAACAAGCCCAGGGACCATTTCTCTCCAGCTCTGAAATCTCTCCACTATCTTGCAAGAATCAAGTTCAAGACCCTTTTCATTGTCCACAAGGCTATCTGGGGTCGGGCCCACACTACATCCAACGCTCCCTTCCAAAATACCTTCTTTATCAAGCTCTTCCCCCTTGCTACCTCCAACTCTCTAAGGGATACACACTTTTCCAGGCAGAGAGTGGCATGGTAGATCTCGCTCCTCTGCAGATGCCCCCCTCTGGAATGGCCTCCCTTAGCCTCTCAAACTTGAGTGGACCACCTGATGTTCCGGAAGCAACTTAAAACTGTCCTCTTCTCCTCTGATTTGGCTCTCTCCATCCCCTGTTGACCTACCTGGCCTACCTGTATGCTGCACTGACTGGTTGCTTGGCTACCATCAGAGTCTCACTGAGTCTAGGCTCTTTCTTGATCAGTCACCATTGCACTGCCTCCGGCCTACCATGCACTTAGGCATGTAACTGTAACCCTACAGTCCATTGTTGTCCTTGCACTACCCAGAGCCGCACTGCCATGGCTGCACTTACTCAGAGCATTACTGCCCTTTTTTCCTCTCCCTTCTTGCTTTCACTTCCTCCGTTCCCTTTCCCCTTGCATTTCTCGTTCTCGCACTTGCACGATCTAAATAAATAAAAGGCCTAGTAAGATAATTTGTCTCATCCTCCCTCCATCTTCCCTCCCTTACTTGTCGTGCCTAGGAACACTTGTCTACAGGTGTGTTATAATAGACTTATATCATATCATTTTATCAAAGATGCCCAACAAAATATACAATGCCGCAGTAAGAAACGGCTAGATTGACAGCACCCAAATGCCAGTCTAGCCAGGTAATTACACTTAGCAGGACAGCTTTATCAGAAATGTGCACTTAAGAAAAAGTCATACCAAACTGAGGACTAACTAGACCCAAATGCCTCTCTCGCCACTAATACCACATATCATCCCTGCTTAGCCTGGACATGGACAACCATTATTATTTATCGCACAATCCTGCCCCCCACATATCCCCTCTCCCTCCCACGCCCTACCCCAACCTTTAAAATCAGCTCCTTGACCCAGAATTACCTTCACGTCCCTCTTCCTTGTCCCAGAGCTTACGTTTGAGGATCCTTGCCTCATAGGTAAGTACTGGGATGAGGAAGAGTGGGATTAGGAGTAATGAAGATACAGGTAGATAAGTCAGGCATTAACTGCATGTACCTCTACCTCATCCAAGTACTTGTGTATGAGGCATAGTGCCTCATTCACCAGTACTACCTCACACACAAGTACAGGGACGGGGAAGAATAAAGCTAGGAGTAATGACAATAACCAATAAGTAATTAAGGCATTAAACACAAGTAGGAGCTTGACAATATTGAGTTGACTGGGCTGCAGCACTCACCCCCAGAAATGTTGGGCTATGTTGACTCAACCTGGCTGACCTTCAGAGCATTTGCCGGACAGAACAGGACACAGATTTTAAACGGCACCTGGCTTTCGCCGTTAACAAGGGCCCAGCAATTACGTAAAACATTTCACTATTAGTACCTGCATTCAAATGCCACATTTTTTAGACAATTTAAATTGTGATGTGGGTTAAGTACTTTCATGCCAGGGAAGTGATTGGAAGGGTAGAAATTGAACAGGAGACCGCTCATTCTCACAGCAGAGCATAAGTGGGTGCTTTCACACTTGAAGGAGAGACTTAACTGCCTGTAACATTGAAGCTGCACCAGAATAGTCTCATTAAAATGCGTAAAGAAGTTAGATGCCCCACAAAAATAAGTTTGCCCCTCCCCCACCGCCAGTGAAGTTAGCACCCCTCCCAACATTTGAAGGTACAGCCCACCGAATGTAGGTTTTGTAGTGCCCCTGAACACAAGCACACACATCATTCACCATATACACGCACACTTAGCCATCCATACATTTAAGTGTGCACTCTTTCACCATACAGGCACACCCAGCTAGCCATCCATACGTTTAAGTGTGCAAAGAACCATAACGGCAATAATTGCTTTATGAGGGCAGAGTGACTTAAAAAATGAACTATTTTTTTTTTAAGTCATAGGGCTCGTCCACCCCATTACATGGAGGCCTCCAGCCTGGGGTGCGGGAGCCCTCGGACTTCAAAAAGAAAGCTTCTTTTTGTAGTCACTCTGCCTTCATAAAGACATTATTTCTGTTACAGAAAGTATTTCTTTATGTAGACAGAGTGATTTAAAAAAGAAATGTAAAAAAAAAGATTTTGAAAAAATATTTTTTTCATTTATTTTCTCCAAGTGGGGCCCCCTCCCAGGACACGTGTGTGATATGGACATGCATTGGAGGGACAGAGCCTCCCTGTCCTTGTCCTGTAGTCCTTTTTCATATGTGTTCTGTGTTGTTTTCTGCCCAGCAGTCTATGTGGGACTCCTAGCAGTGTAGCTATTCCTATTTTTGGTTTGGTGTACAGACCCTTGGGATACCCTTATGGCACCTGTGGGTGGGGGGTACAACCCTGTACCCCTAGTGTATGTTTTTGGGCACCTGTGTGTGGCTCACAAAGCAGGGTGTGGGCTGGTGGTAGCTCCATGCTGAATTTGACAGGTGCTCTGAGTATCCTCCATTTTGGGATATCCAGGCTTCAATTGATTCCTGGTAGAAGACAAGATGGTCCCTGTGGCTCATTGCGTTCTATTGCCTGTTACTTTGTTTTCCCAAAGTCCTGGGAAGCCCTGACTCTGCCCCTTCCCCCTGACTGGAAGTTCCATATATGGTATTGTGGGGATGTCCAGGCCAGACTGGTTGGAGCCTTCCCAGTGACTGTATGTTGTGGGTACACACTTGGGGTGGGACCTGGGTGAATGGAGTGTGTGGCCAATATGCACTTCTTGTTGTGGATGTCTAGTTTCTGGTATGTGACACAAAGACTGAGAAAGCCCTGCCCAAAACTGGCCTGAATGCAGTGCATAGTGCTGAATGGTTGGGTACTTGTCCCAATACACATTCCTTGTTGTGAGTGTCTGAGAGGGAGGAGAATGGCCTGAATGCACTGTATGCCTGATAGGCTGCTTGACTGCCTGAATGCCCTTATGAGTGTTTGGTTGCCTGAGTCTTACCCAGCAGAATGAATGGGAGACCAACTAGTATACCTGGGGGACTCTCACTTCTAGAATTTGTTCAGAAGCTGAAGTGGAAACTTGAAACTGCTTATCCTGGAAGCTCAGCTGGAAGAAGAAGACTTGCTGTTGCATTTGCTTCGACCCGATCCGAAAGCTGTCGAGTTTGTCGAGGACTGATCCGAGAGAGGACCTGCTAAGGAGACCTCTCCCCGAGCTACGAGGGAACATCGTGCAGACCGCTAACCTTCGCCAATGCACCCTGGAAGCTAGCCTTCGAATGACTGTGGACCGGAGACAGCGCCCGCCTAGGAGAATGAAAAGAAGCACCAGAAAGCCATCCACCGTCATCAACCAGGGTTCACAGGTTTGCTATAACTGCTGGTGGGCCATTGAAATTTTTTACCCAGAAGCGGGGACCACTTCACGCTGTGCTGCCGCCGACTGGAGCCGCAATGCTCCACCTTTACCTAAAGAACACTTGAATCCAAGGACTCCCTTGTCCGTACTGTCAACCGCTTTGTCCGGCCAGAGAAAGTCGAGGCCGCTGACGCGTTGAGGAGAATCTGCTGGTGGGTTTCCTGCCACCTTAAGACCACAGAAATGCTGGAAGACTCCACACCCTTGCTGGGCCAAAGTTCTTCATAGACTCTTTGCGGTCCCGAACTATGAATGCCGAGGTGCCCCGCATGCCTCGTCCTCGTAGGATATCCCTGACAGATCATCGTCGAGCACTGCTTAGAACGAAGCCGCTGCCTTGACGCCACTGAACTTTTCATCGAGGACTCTCAACGCCAAGCTCACCTCCTTCGAAGACTATCGAAGATCCATGGCTCCTGCCTTACAGGGGGCCGCTCAAGAAGGATCCGTCGACAACCCGACATCGAAATCTACTATTCCAAGCACGTTGGGGTAGGAGAACCTTTTTAGTGGGAAATAGGACTCACAGAAACAATATATGGACTGGGCTTGTATTATATCTTTATTTACAGGTTGCCCAGGTGGGGGGATCCTCGTACACAACTGTGCCTAGTGCTAGGGGCCCAGTTTCTGCCTATTGTTTCAACCAACCTGCTTTCCTCCTATGTCTATTGTTGCTTCCCTTTATGAATTGATTTGTGTGACATTGGACCACAGTACAGTTGATGCACTTTAATGAAATCTGATAGTAATTGTGGTACCACGTAGAACTGTGTATATATTTGACATTGTAGATTAACTGATTGTGATTGTGTATATAACCTTGAACCTTAATTATATGGACTGTGTTTTCACTAATACAGTGTGTGGGCATTCCTTTGTGGGTGCTTGGGGACTACACTGTACTTAAGAACTAGCTTGCATCACCTCCTGGGAGCTAGGCCTTGATTGCTCGCCCACGTTTACCAAATAGAGAATCTTGGCTGGGGTCCTCTGTGCCTCTCCTCTGCCATATAGAGAACGGAGTACAGACACCCCCACCAGTCTTTACACTGTGCTAGCGGGGCCACTTGTGCTGCAGGGGCTGTGGCGACCCCTGTTACGCCAGTGATTTTGAGGTACGTGCAAATGTAGGAAAAAATGCCATATTCTGATGTAGAAAGAATGTGGTGCAGGGACATGAATGTCATGCTTTGCATGTGCCTGATTTATGGCTTGACAACAGCCCTAGCAACCATGAAGAACGCAGGGCCGCCACATGGAAGGGATTCTCCTCCCAGCAGCACTGGTCTAGCATGATCAAAAAAGGAGTAAAAATATGGTACCTTTGAGGTGCTCCACTGCACACCTTTTGACTTTATAAACAATCAATTACTTTGACTGCAGCATCACTTTTCTAATTTAATGAAAGTTTAAGAAAACATTCTGAAACTAGAAAAGTAGCAGTCTATTAAGAAATGCTTGCAATGTCACTGGTGCACATTTTTCCCTGATAACGTGTCATTTTGGCGGCTTTTGCTGCTTGAAGCACAACATCTCCCCTCCAATATTTCCACCCACTGTAGAAAGATGGTGTTGAAAACTGGAGGGGAGAATGTCAGCTTCCGCACACTTTTTATGACAAGCTCAGAATCAGGCCCTCAGTGTAACATTGGATGATTTTACAGACTCAGCATCTTTAGACCTTGGAGCTAATGCTTCATTCTGATGAAGTCAGTGTCCGCCTCTCTCTCTTTACTAGGACAGATGAAGGAGAGAAACATATCCACTTGATTCCTGGTAATGGGTCTCTTGGGATGAAGGTTCTCTGGTAGATAGTGGCATGATGTTGTCTCCCAGGCATCAACAAAGGCTACATGCATCCCAAAGAACATGCTCCTAAGGATACGGTCCAGCTGATGAGACAGCCAGTTGCTTCCATGAAGATGACCCGTGTTGGCAGTTTTTATGATCACTGTGGTCTCGGGGCTCCTCTCCAAGAGCTCAGTGATGGCCCTTCGAATTCTTCTCAGACGCTGGATGTACACCTCCACTGGAAAGGAGGTGAAGTGGGCCCAGAGATTAAAGGCAATGACTACGTCTGGTCCGCCACCAATGCCTTCGATGTCATTGGCCATGTAGTGGGTATCTGCCACCATCATCTTGGTCATGCTTAGTGGCTTCCCATGAGCCCTCCATTGCATCAGGAGGCCATTTTCTTGGTCTGTTGCCAGCAGCGGACCGGACTGTGCTGGCACATGTAGGTCTACGCTCTTCAGGGCTAGTAGAGAGAGAAATAGATGAATTACTAGTGGGGAAGGAAATGGGAGGCAACACATCACGTAACATGTCTAGACAATGTGGAAAGTTATGGACCTATCATACATCTTGCTCCCGCAACATACATTCATAAATACAATCCCTGTGAAGCCATTTGATGGAGAGTGAAAGCTACACCTGTTAGGGAGAGGTCAGAAAATTCAATGGTGTCTTTATTCAGGTGATTTTAGAATATTTTCCCTTCATCTGTCACTTAACCTTCGAAACAAAAGCATTTGCGGTGTGGAAAGTGTAACCGACCATCACGTGGTAGCTCAGCAAGTACACTACTCTCGAAGGTAGCTAGGTGTCACTGCTTCCCTCATTGTGTATCTGTGTTCCAGAAAACCCCAATCTGTGACCCACTCTGCTTGGTCACCTGATGTTCAAACAAATCATTATCAAACGCTACTATGGAAACAAATATAAGCTCTACATTAGGGTTTCTTCTTATCTATGGAGGAAAATTTGAGTGGCCAACCCCCTACACCCCGGCTCTCAGACATGGACCCTGATGACTTCACCAACCACCTCTCCGTCAGAATCAAGGATTTTGACTTCTACATCAACCCCAACAATTCTGTCTCTTTACATCACGCACGGCATACACCTTGAAATCCCAAAAGCTCCTAAAGAAAGGACAAGAAATCTTGCCTACCTATGTCCTCCCATTTCATGGAACAATCTCAACTAACTCTCAGATGAACCCCTGATTTAGTGGACACCAAGTTCCCTCTAATTATTTTTCCCTAAGTGCGGAAATGCTTAGCTTTCGTGCGTAACTGATTTTCCATGTGTGCAACTAAATTACGAGGTAAGCTACTATGTGAGCATGCGTAGTTGGTGAGCTACCATCTCCAAAGAGTTTGGAACTCAAGTTCTCCTTCCCAACCACTGCAATTCTAACGAGTCAGTGCAAAAGGTGCATATTGAAACACTTTTTCAAAACATATAGGTTTAAAAAATATATATATATATTTCATGTGGTTATAACTAGAGCTCTTCAACCAGTACAAGACTTCAAGATATGCCATAGTTCTTTGCCAAAATTACTCATGTGCAGAGAAATAAATGTGTATGCACAAAAAAGCTTTGTACGGTCCGGATAAACAATAGGTTTAGTTGTGGCTATTCATCTGTCGACACTGCTTAGAGACAATGCAGAAAGTGTGTAAAACCATTTGAAAATACTACTCATGTTTAGTAATAAAAGCAAATATCACTTCTCACTGAAGAGGGCTGTCAAATGCAGAATGCACAATGCAGAAAGTGTGAAAAACCATTTGAAAAAAATACTCATGTCTAGTAATAAAAGCAAATATCACTTCTCACTGAAGAGGTCTATCAAAAAATCATACAGGATAACATTTTTGCAAATGAAATAATGGCAACTAAAAGGAATGTGTCAGAAAACATACAAATAGGAATTCATGTGCCACTTAAACGATAATTGCATTTGAATAACTCCCCACAGATTATGATGATCTGAATTTCTGGGCCTCTGCTTGCTATCCACATTGCATGGTCCTGCGGGTTATGACATTTGCTCAAAACCAGCCCTACAGCTAAGAGGCATTTACACAATCTATTGTTACTCCCTAAAAACAGGAAAATGTGCCCAACAAAAATGGGAAACCATGAACCTACCACCTGCTTCTGCCCACAAAGTTCCACTGCTATTTTGTTTTCAATCAGTAATCCGCAGAGCAGTGCCATTGGTAGAAACTCAAATAATACTACTGCTCAATATCAAGAGGAATTTTAAGGGGAAAGAACATATTTTGATAAACATGAAATATCCCTACTGGCAAAGCTAATTACTTTCTTCCTGAAAAATCAATTGATTCGGAATAGAGAGCACCATCATATCGGAGCCCTCCTTGTAACCCTGACACAGGAAGTGATATGACAGGATACATAATACACAGTTTTGCCCACCTTTTCTCACCGCAGACTAGGCACAATTCCACTAGAGTCTTACTAGGGGTTGGCTGGAGCACCGTTTAAGAAAATCACATATATTTGCCTTTTAAGTCAATAGCAACAATATTCATAATATTCATAGGTACAAAGAATTGCGTGCTTTCGCCTTTTAACTAGGAATCCCTCTTATGAAATTCGCTGTTATCAGTTGGACAAGATAAATGGGGATGCTAGAGGCAATAAACACAAACACATTATCATATTGAAAAGCCCTCAGCAGCTGAGCAGAGAAAGAAACCAAATGCATTTCCTTCACTGTACTGCCCTGCCAAAACGTCTGATTTGGTTTTTGAACATTGCTGATTTGTTTTTCATGCCAAAGGAGTCTTCTCCTGTGTCCTACCATCTTTACCCCACTCCCCACTCCAAATGCCATTTGACGGGGCTCTGTAAAAAGTGTGGAATTGAAGCCGTAAAGCACTAACTGGGATATTTGCATACCCACAATACTTGTTAATGCAAAACATATTTAAAACCTCACCATGATATTATGTGCAGTTTAAGAAAATGCCATGAATCTGTAGGTGCACAATTACAATTACTATGAAGTGTATACAAGATTGTTTGCAACATACCCCACCTTTAAATTGTTGGGTAAGATTATAAAAATGCTCAGTGAAACTGTTTTGTATAGCAGGAAGTTAGCTTATAATTTGTTAAGGTCTATGCCCCATGGAACTTTGAAAACTTGGAAAGGTGGCAGATTGTGTGAAAAGCATTCTAGTAATCTGTATATACATTGCCCTAATACTATATACGAATAATGGCAGGCATAGTCCATACCCATTCTCCCTTGGAGGCCAGGTAAATGATATTGCAAATTCATATTTGAGTTTTGGAATGCATTAACCTGCAAGAGGGGCCGCTTCAAAGTTCTTGTGTAACACATGAACAAAGAATAGGATTCATGAGATGAGGTTACACATTTAAGCAGCCTGGTTACTTGCACTCAGTATTTGACATTTGAGCTGACAGTTGGGTTACATAGTCTGGGTGACGCTTTTGTGTAGGCACCATGAGTAACAGAAATTCTTGTGCTTAAACGTCATTCATATTAGAAACATAAAACAAGTGAATGTAGGTACAAGTCTGGTGACTTTTCATAGAGCCAAGGTAGGCAGAGTCAAGGATGTCTGGTAATATATCTGAATGAGGCCTGGGGCGGAGGTTCGAGCCATAGGGTATAAGTGTCGTAGAGTCAAGTATAGGGGTCATGGGTAGGGAGAGGAGATAATTTGGTTAATGTGTGCAGACATCTCCTAATTATATCTTCTGTTCATGCAGTTACCTTTTCATATATTTTGTAACCTACTGTGGATGTATTCTACTTTTAGGGTTTGAGGGCTTTTAAGATCAAGCTTGCATAGTAGGGCAATGTAAATAAGCTAGACCAGAATATCAATACTAGTTCATATAATTTAGCTTCATTTTTAGAGAAAACAAATATTATGTGCCCACTGTGATGATGCAATTCCTACTTCACCTCCTCCACTCCTCCCACAGTTCCTTACCTCTACACCTTAGAGGATTTACTGTGCTCAATGCCTCATTGATTGATTTTGTACATTTATACCCAGTCCTCAAAACGTGCAGTTGGTATTATCCATTGGCTAGTGATATTTCACTGTTGACGGGTAAGTAATGGTGTGCTACGTCAATGTATAGATTTGAGGTGGGGGCGTGACTCCTTTCTGTCTGGCTAGTGGCAACTTGAATTTGTGCCCACTGTTTGTACCCCTCCATCATCCAGGGATCTCTGGGCTTTTTTTTTTTTTTTTTTTTTTTTATTTATTTTTTTTTTTTTATTTTTTTATTTCACATTTATAAAGCGCTCACACAGCCCGCAGGCATCGAGGCGCTGTTACAGGAATTGTCTGGCGTAATTGTGTGTGTTTTTTTTTCTTAGTTACGTATTTATAACGCGCTTAAACACCCAAAGGTTTCTAAGCGCGGACCCGGGGATCGAACTTGTTGCTTCGTGTCGTCTTGCTTCCAAGACGCGCACGCTGCCGCTGAGCTATCCTCCCGGGACACATTTTAGTGTTAACATCCCTGTCTTCAATCTGTAACCTGCCACAACTTAACATGCGTGTCCTACACAGAGCAATCCATAATGCCACTCACTGTCCAATTTGATGCTGCATAAATTAAGTGAAATAAAACATAATAAAAACAAGAGTCACTGTTCCACTGATGTTTGCCTGTTTCTTCATCACCGGGTCCAGCAAATGGTTGTATACTAATCGACCTTTTCCCAATTGACCTCAGGAGAATTGACCTCGGGAGAATTTACCTCCCCCCCACAACCCTCCACCCAATCCCTTTATATTATTTAAAATCCAAAACCAACTAAATACATATATAAAATAACTAAAATAATATAAAGGTCAATTGTGCAGAAGGTCATATAGGACCACTATAATTAGGTAAATTGTTCAAAAGGTCAATTGTAAAAGGTCAATTTGGGTAACACCCATCAAATAGGGAGTTTGTAAGGGTGCGTTACATGTCAGTAGGGGATGGGAGAGTGTATCAGAAAAGGATGATCATAAAAAACATTTAAAAAAAGAATAGAGCAGAGGAGTAAGAGGGGGTGCTGGTCGAGTTTTGGAAAGTTTATAATTTTGTAGTGAAGCTTGAGGGATTTCTAAAGAAAACAATTACAAGTACTTCATCAATTTAAGGTTAGGGCGGTTGACTTTAAGCAGTTTCACCATGGACTGTCTCCTTTTTAATGTAGAATCAAACTTAGAACCTCAGGATCATCACAAATTAGGGCCTTTGCATTCTTTATACCATCATGGCACTCCATGACCCTTTTTTGTATCATTGATTCACCTTCTTACTTTAAAAAAAAATGTATTTATTTATTGTGCAGTCACATAAAAGGACTTTTTTACATATTATTTAATTGTTTCATTATTACATCTTGTGTTGTCAATAATCAATCTCATTTGATCTCTGTACAAACATTTAAAAGATACATAAACAGGAAAATATGTACAAGATTTCAATTCCATCTAATATCTATTACAATGGAATTTTTATAAAATACAGTTCATTCAGGACTTTTAAAAGTGCAATAGATAAGGACATTTCCTTTCCAGCTGATAGCCTGTGCCAAAATTCCTGCGTTGCAATCCAGTATCATTTGTATTGATAACATTTAGACGAAATCGTAATAGTTCGGCACGTCATACTGCATTAGGAAATGTTCTTATATATGTAAGAACATACTTGCTAGATTTCTCACATACACTGACATTTTTTATGTTTTTCAAATTACTGAATGATGCTCTAGTTATCCAATCAGCTCGCGTAAGTGCATTTTTGACTTTATCAGGATTTTCTACCAGTATCTTCCTTGCAGATTTCACAATTTTGGGCAATTTTGACAGCGTCTATTTCTAAACTAGACACATAGGTGCTTTTCTGGGATAAAATTCACCTTCTTACTTGGAAAAAACCCACAAAGATTATCTGGAAAGCTTCTCTCATTTTCAGAAGTACAATTTCAAGCACAGAACCTCCTACTCATAACAAATCAGCCCCCCTGCACATCCTCATTGCATCAAGGGTCTCTTTTCTATTATTGCTTCCACGAGTCCCTGGCCCCTCCAGACCTCTATAGTGGTTTGAACTGGTCTATCCTTGGGGCTGAAGCTCTCTCAGAGGCCCTGGCCTCTTGTCTTACACTGTGCTCCACCATCCCTGTCCTACTTGGAAGCATTTAAAGCAGGTGATTCACCCTCATGGTCATGTGCCTTCCTCATACTACCTGCCCCAAAATGCCCATAGAATGCCATATCTGCAAAGGGCGTCTAAGCTAAAGGTAAGGTCTGTTTGACCCTGATAGAGGCCTGTTAGGGCCATAGACTACCTTATATTATGCATGTCCTCTTACCACTACTAGCGTAATACAGCCCCCTTTTTTCCTATTCTTTTTATTTTTTCTTGGTCACTTATGACAATGAACACCCTAATTGTATTGTGCATTTTAATAATATTTCTAGGTGACCTACGGCTCTGCATACCTCGATCGTACAGTGATTTTAAATAGTATGTATTGGGTACCTATGGCACTGCACACGCTGATTGTATTGCAATCTATAATTGAATTTCTGGGTTGCTCCAGGCCCTTCACATCATGATTGTATTGTGATTTATAGTGCCATTTCCTGGTCAACTCAGGCCCTTTGTACACCAACATTGTTGTGTCTTACAATTGCATTTCTTGGTATCTCAAGGCCTTGCACACCCTGGTTGTATTGTGATTTATGATTGAATTTCTTGTGGTTCTGTCCCCCTTGATTGTATTTTGATCTTCCAGTATCATTGTGTGGTTGTCTATGGCCCTGCGCACGCTGATTGTTTTGGGACTTTTAATTGCATTTCATGGTTGCCTATAACCCTGCACCCCCTGATTGTATTGTGGATTTCTAATTGCGTTTCTTGGGTATTTATTGCCCATCACACCCAGATCGTATGGTGGATTTTTAATAGAATTACATAGTCACCTATGGCTCTGTGCACACTGATTGTATTGTGGGTTTCTAAATTGCATTTCTTGGGCACCTACGGCTCTGCACACCCTGATTGTATTGTGGCTTTTTAATTACATTTCATGGTCGCCTACGGGCCTGCAAACCGTGAGTGTATTGTGGATTTTTAATTCTATTTCATAGTCACCTGGACCTTGTGCACCCTGATTGTATTGTGAATATTTAATTCCATTTCATAGTATCCTATGGCCCTGAGCACCCTAATTTTATTGTGATTTATTGTGGCCTTTTGGGTCACCTTTGGCCCTATACATGCTGGTTTTGATGGGAATTAAAATTGTATTTCTTGGTCGTCTATACCCTGTGCACCCCTCAGTGTATTGTGATTAATAATTACATTTCTTGATCACATATGGCTCTGTGCACCCTAATTGTATTGTGATTTTAAATACCATTTCGTGATTGCCTCTGTCCCTGTGTGATCTGACTGTTTGGTGACTTTTCATTGCTTTAATTTTTTATTTTCTTTTTTCATTTATTACAAACTTTTAAAAAGAAGATAGAAACCATTATTGTTTATCCTGTTCGATCAGCCTCTTATTCAGCTCAACAAGGTACCATGTCAGTGCTATGGTCAGTTTATTAATTTCACCATTATGCATTCTTGTCCACCATTCATCCCTGCTACAAGTTGGGGGCTTACAGATTTCACTTTTTAGGTGTCTTGTTGTTAAGTCTCTTAGGGCCGTGCAGAATAGCACTACATGCTAATGATTCCTCTGCTTCTCTACAGAATCTACATACAAGGTCATTACTCAAGGCTTTATTCCTAAGACTTTTGATTTCTTTTGATTTCTTTTGTAGGGAATAGGTTCAGTCTGAATTTCAAAAAAGTTGTTCTCATGAGCTTGCAAGGACATTTTTCCATATATTATGGAAAGCTATTCACTGTTTTTGTTTCAGGGGCTTTGTTCCTACTACACCTGTGTTCAGCTCTCTAATTGAGGGTATCAATCCAGTCTTCTTGTAAAAGTTTATTTTTAACAGCATTCGGATTTTGCACCAGTGTTTTCTCATCCGTATTTAGTTGCTGCAAGATCTCTTTACATTTATGTCGCCATTTACACAGCAGTGGATCGCTCTCCTGAATCCCTTGAGTCAACAGCAGCCTGAATTGGGGCAGATCGTCTGTCCCTAGAGTCTTTCTATACAAGACAATTGTGTCCCAGGCAACCCTTTCATTAATAGACGTTAAACTCAGTTTATACCGAATACATGCCAATGGAAATCCTTGTGGGAGCTGCAGAATTCTTTTCCAAAATATATTTCCACATTGTGACCAAGTTCTGTAAGAGCATTGTTTTGGCTCTGTGGATTAAAGCCGGGACAGCTGTCCTCTTGTAAAAGCTTATCACATGCTTGTATGAAAATGTTCTGTACTTCTTCTGAATCACTGCGCCTTGAGCCACCAGTTGTTTATGTTTGCTAATGAATTTTTTAGTCATGGGCATATCGTTGATACTTGAGTTCACTATAGTTCCCAAGTACTGAGTGTGTAGAACGTGTTCGCTTGACCCAATGACCATTGAAATCTTTCTGTTGGGCCTTTAGGTCCTTTTAGGTTTCTTAGGATCAAAATATCAGATATTGCCATGTTGATTTCCAGGCCATGTAATTTTTCAGAGTGTTTAGTTTCCGCTCTAGTCCTATCGGAGTTACATCGCGGAGCACAATGACATCAGCATAAAGGATCCAGCTGATGTGAGTTCCATTTAGTTTTAGAGGAAACGCGTGCTCTGCTTCTAATGCATCTCCCACGTCTGCTATATAGAAGTTGAAAAATGTAGCAGCAAGGAAGCACCCGTGTTTCACTCCTCTCGATGTTTTTATGGGTACCGAACGACTTCCATTTATGTCCAAGCAAATTTGAATTTTGATGTCAGAATACAGTTCTTTTATGGCCCTGATTAAGATGACTGGGCAGCCTCTTTTCTCTGATTTGGTCCATAATAGCTCACGATCTACCCCATCAAAAGCGTGTGTAATATCTACAAACGCCAGGTAGATAGTAGTCCCTTTTCTGATGGTTTCCATTTTTAAATGGTTCAGGATGAAGAGGTTCAACCCACAGCCCACTTCTCTGACAAATCCCGTTTGTCGTATGTCAAATGTGCCAGCTGTCTTAATCCACAATGTTAGTTGGGCTAGAAGTTGGGTTGCAAAGATATTTCCTATCACATCCAAGAGTGCTATTGGACAATAATTCGAGGGTTCAGTTCTACAGCCCTTTTTGAAGATCGGTACAATTATTGCATGTTTCCACGAAACCGGAATTCTTCGTTCTCTTACTATATTTTGGAACAGTGTGTTGCAGAATTCAGCCCAGGCACTCAGATCTTTTTTTAATGTTAGATTCTATAACCCGTCCGGGCCCGGAGCCTGTGAAGAGCTAATCCTCTGGATATTTTTGAGGATGTCATCTCGAGCTATAGTAATGTTCCAGGCTTCTGATTCAGTCAATTTTGGTCCGACTCTGGTTCCCTGCTTCACCAACAGCCTTCTATAATGGTCGATCCATTGTTCTTCTGTCACCATATTGGATTGTGTGGCGTTCTGTGGAGTTTCAAGATCATTTATGAGAGACCAGAAGCATCTAGAATTCCGTTGATTCAATGTCGACATCATTGCTACTGCATCTCTTTGTTCCATGATTGCTTTATAGGACAAGATCCAATTTTTATTGCATTTCTTGATTGCCTATGTCCCTGTGCACCCTAATTTTACTGGGCATCTTCATTGGAATGTCATGGGTGTCTATGGCTCTGCATACTATGATTGGACCACCTATACTTATTACTAGACAAAATCCACCCAATCACTAGCATAGTTAAGTACTTTTTAGGTGGGTCAAATAATGGTACTCTACCCTGTGGTCGAGTGCCCCTTCTGAAATGTGTGTACTAGGTGCATTATCCACAGCTGTCCGCTGGATGGCAGCAGGGGACCAGGTTAATCCCAATTAACAATCTGTGGCAGTCTCATTCAAACATGCTGATGAAGACTAGCTCTGCAGCAGCTCTGAGGTGGATGTGTACTGAGAACCACAGAGTCTGCCTGCCTGGTGGTCAGCCTGTTTTGCTTTATTTAAGAACTGTTCACAGAGGACAGTCATTGAGACCTGCAAGTAGTTAGCAATAGAAAAGTATGCATGCGGCTTAGAACCTTTATGGTACAATACATGTCTTACATTACACTAGTCAGTGGGCCTCATTACAAATGTGCCGGTCTGATAACAACGGAACGGAACGGCACACAACGGGTCTGCTTACCATGGTTGCTGTGTCCAACAGGTCGCACTCCGTGTTCCACATTCCCATTGAGTCCTATTTTACGGGTGCATGACTTTCCGGACCGCCAGGGCTGTAATGCCCCAGTGTTTCGGCAAGCCAGGTGATGGTAAAATTCACAAGTCCGGCAACAACTTGGCAGTTATACCGACAAGGCTACCGCCGGACTTGTAATAAGGCCCAGTATGTCAAAATGCTCGGCATCAGATACATCGAAAGTGCACACTGCAATATGCTGGATAATGGTTTAGCTATGTGCTCTAGCCCTGCAGAGTCAGAAAATTGATTTCAATGTATCTATTTTTGGAGTTTGCAAGCTTGAACCCAAAGGTGTTGCAGGCTTTGTAGTCCATGCTCTGTTATTGAGGGAGAAAAGAATTGCAAGGGCTTTGAAAAATGAACATATTGTCCATAACAGAGGTTCTTAATGGCCTTCAGATGGTGGGACATTGATCTGTAAAAGGCCAAAACATCACCTGGATGATGAGGTCTGATGTGCCCATGGAGCGCAAAGTATTGCTGGACACAGCCTCCATCAGCAGTCTAGGTTGCACCCGACAGACCCTCAACGAGGCAGAGAGTGACAATCTCACCTGATATACTCAAGTTCACTGAATTCAGCAGCAGCAAGAACCAAAATTACCAATACAGGATCATTGTTCGGAATGTGGATGCAGAGGGGAGACATGTTGAGCTTCCATTAGAAGTTCTGACGATAGAGAGAAATCTAAGAAAGTGTTGAGGACAGTGTAACATCAACAAAATCTTCAGACATATCGTTGTTTAATGCATTCCTGACAAGACAGACCATAAGTGAAGGGCTGCAGAGGAAGAGCAGCTGCATTGGAGCCCTGTGCCTGAGGCATATCTAGCTATAGCAGCCACAACACTGCCAGCGCCTCCCCTGGAGAGAAAACAGATGAGTTACCCAATGAGCCTCAAAATAGGTATGCAAATTGGGCCCCTCATTGACTAGCTAGGAGACATGATTAGCGCGAGAGGCAGCTGAATCAGCGCTGCCCCTCCTTTTTCATGATTGTATATTGAGCTAACAGTAGGCAGCAGATTGTAGCCACTTCTGAGTGCAATAAGACAGACCATTGGTAAGTGCCTACATTGCAGGGCTACAAAGGATTGATTCCTTAGATACCCATATGGGATGTTACTTATATTAATATCATTCTGCCTCAGTTTGCAGCCAACCATATACTTTCTGGTAACATACTGCATTATTTAGTGTGCCTTGTGTTTAAAAAGGCCAAATACTAATTCACACTCTTACTTATCCTAGGCCTCAACTGATGGTCCTTTGTTGGGAATCATGTCCCTTAACCATAACTGTTAAACTTATTCTAACCCTAACTGAAACCAAGCTATTTCACTCTCTAAGCCTGTCATCCAAGTGTGCATAACCGTCATATTAGTCTTATCTAATAGTACCTAACATGTAGGGGATCTGGTATTCTCTGCGGTCTATAGTACATTGTGTTCCACCATGTCCAGGAGGAGGAGAAGATTGGAAAGGCAAATTAACATTGCTAGTAATGTTGCTTAATGTCACCATGGTTTTTCAATACAAAAAGTATTATTCCATTAAAGATCCTCGGTCGAGTTTATTTCTTTTAGGTCGAGTACATAAAGAATGTTACTCGACCTGGTGGTCTAGCAAGACTTCTAAGCTTTTTTTTAGGCCTCCTAACTCTCGCCCCATAGCCTTTTCTCTGGTAAATTCCAACCTGCAGAACAAACTACTCACTTCACTGCAACATCCATGGTCCAGGTATACCCACGCACTCTACACTCCGCCAACCTATCCAAATGTTTTCCCCACACTCACCTAGCTTCTCCTGTAACACACCTACCTAACCATCTCTTCCTCCTCCTCACTGTGCTGTGAAGAACCTTGCCCAGCATCTCCACTTACCACCCAACCACTTCCCTAGTCCCATCGCCTCCTCTTCATACTCCTATCCTCTATACCACCTGTAAGCAGCACCCAGGTGGGACATATTTTTCACGCACCACCCACTCCATTCTGATCTATCCTGTCCATCATCCCTAAGCCACTTCTCCAGCCTTTCACCCCCTGCTGACCTGTTCCTGAGCCTCTGGAATGCCCATTCCAACTGCAATAAAACTTCTTTCGTCACTGACCACTTCAACACTTGTTTGTGTTGCAATTCCACTTCAACACACACAACCCTAAACTCTCTGTAATGGCCATCACTGAAATGTTATCTCCTTCCATAACACAGCAACCGTCGCTTACACTACACACAGACATCACTACTTTTCCTCACACACCTTGAATCTCAAAAAAGGTTGTGGTGTTGGTCTCATGGTTAGCAAAACCATGCCATGTGCCACACTTACCCTGTCTGACTTAACCCACTTATCCTTTAAACACACAGCAGTACAATTCCTTACTTCCACCACTCTCATCATCCTCGTTATTCATTGCCTTGACCTACCACATTGAGTCCTTTTCAAGCAATGCCTCCCTGGTTATTACCAAAACAGACAATAACTCTCTGACATTTACTATGTACAACAACACAATATAATGAAATCAACTGGACAAAATCATAACAATAATTAATCAGTGGAACAGACCAGCATGGCCCCTCCTAAATAACCACCTGACCAACCTCAACCAAATCAACAAGCACCATTCAGGGAACTACCACCACTGCAACTGCCAAGAGCACACTCACTCATACCAAATAACACTAACACATAAACACTAAAAAAGTCGAAAGCAAAATTACCACCCAGCACCAATCTATAAAATACCATGTGCCATTACTCTGTTACAAGTGCTTGTGAGACTTTTACACCTACGTGAAATTAATCAAATAAACACAAATCAATCAAAAGTAAATCATTGGCATGAAATGCAGTAAATAGTTGCCAACTCGACTGTCGGCTATTGGATCAGTTATTATTTCTGAAAGACTGAGCCTTCTTCAGGTCATTGGACCATCACAGTGGTCAGGTGCAATGTTCCCTATAAGCTGTGCGCATTTGCACTTGCCCAACTTATTCTGGGAGCCGCTCAGAAGAATTTCAGCAGCGCACACAGACCATTCCCACCTATTCAAAAAGATGTAATAATGCACAAGGCACAGCAGGTACATAATATTTGTTTTCTCTAAACATCAAGCTAAATTATATGAACTAGTATTGATATTCTGGTCTAGCTTATTTACATTGCCCCACTATGCAAGCTTGACCTTAAAAGCCCCCAAACCCTAAAAGTAGAATACATCCACAATAGGTTACAAAAAATATGAAAAGGTACGGCATGAACAGAAGATCTAATTAAGAGATGTCTGCACACATTAACCAAATTATCTCCTCTCCCTACCCATGACTCCTATACTTGACTCTACGACACTTATACCCTATGGCTCGAACCTCCACCCCAGGCCTCATTGAGATATATTACCAGACATCCTTGACTCTGCCTACCTTGGCTCTATGAAAAGTCACCAGACTTGTACCTACATTCACTTGTTTTATGTTTCTAATATGAATGACGTTTAAACACAAGAATTTCTGTTACTCATTGCGCCTACACAAAAGCGTCACCCAGACTATGTAACCCAACTGTCAGCTCAAATGTCAAATACTGAGTGCAAGTAACCAGGCTGCTTGAATGTGTAACCTCATCTCATGAATCCTATTCTTTGTTCATGTGTTACACAAGAACTTTGAAGCGGCCCCTCTTGCAGGTTAATGCATTCCAAAACTCAAATATGAATTTGCAATATCATTTACCTGGCCTGCAAGGGATAATGGGTATGGACTATGCCTGCCATTATTTGTATATAGTGTTAGGGCAATGTATATACAGATTACTAGAATGCTTTTCACACAATCTGCCACCTTTCCAAGTTTTCAAAGTTCCATGGGGCATAGACCTTAACAAATTATAAGCTAACTCGCTGCTATACAAAACAGTTTCACTGAACATTTTTATAATCTTACCCAACAATTTAAAGGTGGGGTATGTTGCAAACAATCTTGTATACACTTCATAGTAATTGTGCACCTACAGATTCATGGCATTTTCTTAAACTGCACATAATATCATGGTGAGGTTTTAAATATGCTTTGCATTAACAAGTATTGTGGGTATGCAAATAGCCCAGTTAGTGCTTTACGGCTTCAATTCCTCACTTTTTACAGAGCCCTGTCAAATGGTATTGGAGGCTAGCACAGGACCCGGAGTGGGGTACAGATGGTAGGACACAGGAGAAGACTCCTTTGGCATGAAAAACAAATCAGCAATGTTCAAAAACCAAATCAGACGTTTTGGCAGGGCAGTACAGTGAAGGAAATGCGTTTGTTTTCTGAAGGATAGCATACTCTAGGAACAGTCTAGGAAACTGCGCCTTTGGTTTCTTTCTCTGCTCAGCTGCTGAGGGCTTTTCAATATGATAATGTGTTTGTGTTTATTGCGTCTAGCATCCCCATTTATCTTGTCCAACTGATAACAGCGAATTTCATAAGAGGGATCCCTAGTTAAAGGCGAAAGCACGCAATTCTTTGTACCTATGAATATTGTACCTATTGACTTAAAAGGCAAATATATGTGATTTTCTTAAATGGTGCTCCAGCCAACCCCCAGAAAGACTCTAGTGGAATGGTCTAGGCTGTGGTGAGAAAGGGTGGGCAAAACTGTGAGCTGTATTATGTATCCTGTCATATCACTTCCTATGTCAGGGTTACAAGGAGGGCTCCGATATGAAGGTGCTCCCTACTCCGAATCAATTGATTTTTCAGGAAGTAAGAAAGTAATTAGCTTTGCCAGTATGGATATTTCATGTTTATCAAAATATTTCTTTCCCCTTAAAATTCCTCTTGATATTGGGCAGTAGTATTATTTGAGTTTCTACCAATGGCACTGCTCTGC
Source organism: Ambystoma mexicanum (assembly GCF_040938575.1). Classification (NCBI taxonomy): domain Eukaryota; kingdom Metazoa; phylum Chordata; class Amphibia; order Caudata; family Ambystomatidae; genus Ambystoma; species Ambystoma mexicanum. The sequence continues at coordinate 226,341,508 of NC_090921.1, read as the reverse complement.
GGGTCACTGATTGAAAAAAAAATAGCAGTGGAACTTTGTGGGTAGAAGCAGGTGGTAGGTTCATGGTTTCCCATTTTTGTTGAGCACATTTTCCTGTTTTTAGGGAGTAACAATAGATTGTGTAAATGCCTCTTAGCTGTAGGGCTGGTTTTGAGCAAATGTCATAACCCGCAGGACCATGCAATGTGGATAGCAAGCAGAAGCCCAGGAATTCAGATCATCATATTCTGTGGGGAGTTATTCAAATGCAATTATCTTTAAAGTGGCACATGAATTCCTATTTGCATGTTTTCTGACACATTCCTTTTAGTTGCCATTATTTCATTTGCAAAAATGTTATCCGGTCTGATTTTTTTGACAGCCCTTTTCAGTGAGAAGTGATATTTGTTTTTATTACTAAACATGAGTATTTTTTTCAAATGGTTTTACACACTTTCTGCATGGTCTCTAAGCAGTGTCGAAAAATGAATAGCCACAACTAAACCTATTGTTTATCCGGACCGTACAAAGCTTTTTTGTGCATACACATTTATTTCTCTGCACATGAGTAATTTTGGCAATGAACTATGGCATATCTTGAAGTCCATAATATATATATATATATGTATATATATATATATATTTTAAACCTATATGTTTGGAGAAAGTGTTTCAATATGCACCTTTTGCACTGACTCGTTAGAATTGCAGTGGTTGGGAAGGAGAACTTGAGTTCCAAACTCTTTGGAGATGGTAGCTCACCAACTACGCATGCTCACATAGTAACTTACCACGTTATTTAGTTGCGCACATGGAAAATAAGTTGCACACGAAAGGTAAACATTTCCGCACTTAGGGAAAAGTAATTAGAGGGAACATTGGTCAGGTGTATCAATTTGTTAGTCCTCCAGCGTGATACACAAGTGCTGTTAAAAATAACAAAACACAGAACAACTTCAGTCGAACCCATCCCCTGTGGCACTGTGTTGATGCTAAGTTCAGTATTTAATTTCTTATTTGTAATTTAAGCCACTGAATTTCCTGACTTTTATTTGATTACAACGTTACTACTAGTCTTTCATTATCATGCTTCATTCGCCTGTGTCTTTTCATAGACCAATGGCTTCTCTAGGTCTCGAGCGGACACAACATCTCAAAACATGTAGTGCAGTGCATTATATTGTGCATCGAAATGCCTTTGTAGCATAATCATTGCCAGTTCTAATGAACACCAACATCAATTACTTAGAGTTATTATTCTATGTATGCAACCTTAAAATGGAAATGCAATTTGTATTGACAGAGGTGTTATCTTCAAAATATTTTTTGCATCCAAAATCCTCTTCTAGTTTTACTAAAGTTAGTATTAAACTCCTGTACCAAGTAAACACCTTTTGTCACTGCCAAGTATGACAATGGTTTCATTTGTTTAATATGAGCTTCTTATGGACTAACCTAAATTTATATAATGGTGCAATCTGCATTTATATTGGAATTAAACGCCTGGTTCAATATTTTTTAGCAACTTGGTATGTTCTCTCCCTCTCTCTCGCTCTCTCTGTAGAAATATATATATATATATATATATATATATATATATATATATATATATATATATATATATATGTATATATATATATTACACAGCCACGGTAGTGGCTGTGTAGTTATTGTTAAGTTGCTGTTTCCATAGGAAGAGCCCTTTTTGGGCGGCTTATAACTCCGCTCTCCCTGGACGAATCCTCACCAAACATTGGTGAGGTTTGGTCCAGGAGGGGCAAAGTTATAGGGGGGGGGGTCCCAAAACTTATTTTTTTCCCATAGACTGAATGGGGAAAAAAACTTTGCTCACACCTACAGCCCAAACCGCTGGACGGATTTTCACCAAATTTGGACCAGGAGCAGCGGCTTGGTCCCGAAAGCATGCTTTTCCAAATTCTGTGTAAATCCGTCCAGTAGTTTTTTAAAAAAATGTCCAAAAAGTAGGTCACAACAAATTAGTATTATCTATGTTCAGTCCGCGGACACACTTCCCTGTTCGATCCGCGGACAGTGTCCTGATTGGCCAATCGGCTTGCGTCATGTCCACGGACATCCAACGTGTTCGCTGATTGGACGGAGAAGAGCGTGAAGTGCATCAGATTTTTGGAAACGCCCGCCATCTTAGATTCGCGGATGTCCGTGGACAGCGCAGTGAAACTTGGTGGAAAAATACTATTTAGTAAAGTGTTTTGGTGTGTAAGACTTTGGGGAGGGTGGGGGAGTAAGAGATGGGTTAAATGTTGTATTTATTTTGGTGGCAGGCACCCCTGTTGTGTTCGTTCTGACCGCAGACTATACAGGTGTCCTGAAATGTTCGTAAATAAATGAAATGGGGGTGTCCTGAGGATACTACGCCTGTCCGTATGGTTCGTAGGCAAGTTGAAACTGTTCTAAGAACACATCAAGTGTCCTGGGATGTTCTAAATAAATGAAATGGGGGTGTCCTGAGGACGCTATACCTGTCCGTACTCTTCGCAGGCAAGTTGAAATTGTTCTAAGAACACATCATGTGTCCTGGGATGTTCGTAAATAAACAAAATGGGGGTGTTCTGAGGATGCTATGACTGTCCGTATTGTTCGCAGGCAAGATGAAACTGTTCTTAGAACACATCAAGTGTCCTGGGATGTTCTAAATAAACGAAATGGGGGTGTCCTGAGGACGCTGTCCGTATTGTTCGTAGGCAAGTTGAAATTGTTTTAAGAACATGTGTCCTGGGATGTTCGTAAATAAACAAAATGGGGGTGTTCTGAGTATGCTATACCTTTCCGTACTGTTCGTAGGCAAGTTGAAATTGTTCTAAGAACACATCAAGGGTCCTGGGATGTTTGTAAATAAACAAAATGGGGGTCTTCTGAGGACGCTAGACCTGTCTGAATTGTTCGCAAGCAAGCTGAAATTGTCCTAAGAACACACGCAGTGTCCTGAAATGTTCGTAAATAAACAAAATGGGTGTGTCCTATGGATGGTATGCCTGTCCGTTTTGTTCGCAGGCAAGTTGAAACTGTTCTAAGAACACACACGGTGTCCTGAAATGTTCGTAAATAAATGAAATGGGGTTGTCCTGAGGACGCTGTCAGTATTGTTCGTAGGTAAGTTGAAATTGTTCAAAGAACACATTATGTGTCCTGGGATGTTCGTAAATAAACAAAATGGGGATGTCCTGAGGACGCTATACCTGTCCGTACTGTTCGTAGGTAAGTTGAAATTGTTCTAAGAACACATCAAGTGTCCCGGGATGTTCATAAATAAACGAAATAGGTGTGTCTGAGGATGCTATGCCTGTCCGTACTGTTCGCAGGCAAGTTGAAACTGTTCTAAGAATACGTGCAGTGTTCTGAAATGTTTGTAAGTAAACGAAATGGGGGTGTCCTGAGGACGCTATACCTGTCCGTACTGTTCGTGGGCAAGTTGAAACTGTTCTAAGAACACTCGTCATGTTCGCGGACATTAAAAGTGCCAATATGGCATAGTTAAAATGTTTGGCCATGCACCCAAGACTCTACGCCCTGGCCACAACCACCGCAGCATATCACACCCATAGTGCCTTATCCAGTCTTGGGTGCATGGACAATACCAAATTTATAAGCACTGAAGTTATAAGCTATTATGGGTGTGGTATGCTGCGGTGGTTGTGGCCAGGGCCTAGAGTCTTGGGTGCATGGTCAAGACCAAATTTATAAACACTGAAGTCACTATGGGTGTACATGTATTCCTTGTTAATTTCTGTGATAAAAGAAAAGATCATGTTAGTATTGGTATTTTGTAACGACTTATAACATTGAATAATCAACATTTTTTTTGTTTACCCTCATATTTAGTAGATTACAAACCAGTGTACTGTGCAATTTGCTCCGTTTCTGTGTTCGTTGCAAAAATCATTGGGTCTGTGGGGAAAAAAAAATCCATGTTGGATAAAAAAACAACCTTTTTTTGTTATGCTACAGTCTATTTGTTTGTTTGTTTTCAGTGTTCACTTGTTGTTTCTGGCTAATGTTCTATATGTTGGCTTGTTGCAGATTTTTGGAGCAGTTAGATACCTGTTGACATATTTTAACTGTCTATTTTTTGTTATAATGAAGTGGTATTGATTTATCTGTTTGGATATTGTAAAATCTTAGGGCAGTTAGATACCAATTGGTGTATTCTGTCTATTTTTTGTTTTAATGTAGTGGTATTGATTTATCTGTTTAGTTAGTGAAAATCTTGGGGCTGTTAGATACCAGTTGGCGTATTCTAACTGTTTATTTTTTTTATATAATTTAGTGCTATTCATTTATCTGTTTAGTTGTTGTAGAATCTTGGGGCAGTTAGATAGCTGTTGGCATATTCTAACAGTTTATAGTTTTTTAATAGAAGTTTTGTTAATGTTTAAGTACAGTTTAGTTAATACATTTTGGTTTTAAGAAGATTAAAGCAGAGATTACCAGCAAATCTTACAAACGCTTATTAAGAGTAATGGTACTATCATTACATTCGAACCATCCATATTTTCTTTAAATATATGCAGTATAGTGACCTGCATTGGTTGTGGGTCCTGTGTGGTAGATTATAGCAATTGTTGTGAAGGTTTTCTTACCAAGTGATACTTGACGATGTGTGAATCCAGTCAGCTTGCAGTTGTTTTTGGTACCATCTGCATTGTAACGTACAAGCATTAGTATTTCGTATTTACTATGTGTTAGTATTGGTAAGGTGGAGCGATTATCCGAATTGCAGGTAGTACATAATCTACCATGGTTTGCATTTTGTACAAGTTGCTGAAATGGAACGGATTCACAATTAGGTATTGATACATACACGAAGCGCTCATTGGGGATTTGTTCTTGTGTCACATTGTTGCAGAGAGTGCATGTATGTTTCCACGTGTATGAAATCTGGAAGTTTTCATGTATAGGTATGTTTTTGTTTTCCAGTACTTGTAGTAAGTACATTAGAAATTCTTGTGGATCTTCCTGTGAGTTTATAGTGAATTTCACCATTCCAGCACAGTAGTCCAATTGTTGTCTGTACTGTGTAAGTAAATGTTGTCACCAATTGGTGGTAATTGAAATAGAATATTCATTGCTACATTTGTGTAGCAACTTACACTAATTATATTTGAAATTTTAAATGGACCAGGTTGTTCTGTATCTGAGTGTTTTTTTTTTTGTCTTCCTTCTTTGAAGAAGTACCTGGTTTACTTTCCCTAATAGTTTCTTTTTTGTTTGTGGTACTTGATGAAGTATTATTTTTTTTTACTCTCTTTGGAGGATTTGCAGTGACATCCTGTTGCATTCTGTTTGATTTCGTTTTCTTTTACAACATTTTACTTTTTGTGGAACAGGATATGTTTTTGGATTGGGGGTGTATAGTGAACAAAGTCTATTGTATTCTAAAATGCAAGGAATATCAGTGTTTACTTTACTTGCATCAAAGTTGATTAGAAATGGACCGTCAAGTGTACGTAAGCGTGATAGTGTTATGTAGCTCATGCATTCTTTAAAGACTGTGTTACTAATGTCTATCAATGCTTAGTCTAGGGTAAGACCTTGTGATTTATGAATGGTGACTGCGTATGCAAGAGTTAGAGAACATTGTTCTCTGCGTACATACATGTCTTTGAAGAGAAGGAATGAGCTGTTGAAAGTTTGTCAAAGAGAATATTGACAAACTGGATGTTGTTGTCATGTGGGTATGTTTGAAAGCCAACAACTGTGCACAGTGCTCCATTAACTAGTCCTTGATCCACGTCAAGGTTACTTTTAAGCATTACTCTGCAATTTAAGGATAATTTTAATATTTTTTCCAATCCAGCTGTGTTGGAGACTGAATTTTCTAAAACTATTTAGTCTTGTTGTGGCTTATTCACACATAGGTAGTGTCATACCATGTATGTCTAGTTTGTCTGTGGCGCTAATTTCAATTATTGGTTGCATTTCTTTTTTTTAACATTGTTTCACTGAATTTGAAACAGCTTGCAAGAGTTGGCATTAAAGCCATACGATTGACATTTTCGTGGGCCATTTGTTACATAACATCCGTAGCACATGCATTATCACCATAAAGTGCATGAATGTGCCGGGTTTTCAATATTGCTTGTGCTTCTTGAGATAGTATACAAACTCTAATACTTTTTAAGATGGTGGCATAAGTGAGATCTTTTCATGACCCTCACCCAAAACCCCCTCTGGCAAACCCATTGGGCAGGTGGAGTCAGGACTTGGGCCTCTAGAGCCTGGCATCCTCTTCAAAAGCCCTCATGGGGCCAGTCCTGGCGCCTATGGCGTCAGGCTCATACACCATGAAAATCAATGTGCTTGGGAACTACTTTATTGTATTGTCAGCCAACATGGAGGCCGCCACATAGCTTGGTTCCTTAGAACCAAGCTATGCGGTCTAGTGTTTTGGGTGTGGTAGCCTAGGGACTACTTTAGCTGGACTATTTTGTTGGGGTTATTTAAACCACACCCAAGCAAGACAACATGCTTCGCGTTACTTTGCAGCTTGCAATGTGACGCTCACAGTGTCCAGCTATTCCCTCGAACCTCAGAGATGCAGAACCTGCAAAGAGACAAAAGGAACATCATTAGCAGCAGCATCTTACCTGCAGTCTTCATCTTTAAACACTCGCAGCTACTGAGAACCGCCTCCTCGAATCTGCACGCCTCCTGGACAGAACGACCTGAAAGACGAAGATAGAGGCAACATTAAAGAAAGCAGTAGAGACATTTACAAATTACGAACTGCTCAAAAGGCTTACCTGGCTGGTCGCGTCTCGGCTGGCACCACTCCGGACATTCCACTCACGCTGAAGAACACCGTGACCTACAAGGAAAGAAAACACACGTTAGCAAAGGCAAGACTTTGCAGCGCTGCACATAGCACTTACTTACCGCATCATAGCGCTCTTAATGCGCCATCATTTACCAGTGGGGCTCAACCAAGCCAGTTTGCCGCGCTGAAGCTCCGTTTACCTAAGGGAGAAAAAAAGAGACATTTTAAACAAAGAAAGGCATGCAGAATAGCAACAAAACTAAAGAACAGCAATAAGACCTACCTGAACAATATCAAACGGGCCGGAGTCAGTGACGTAACTGGACCGCACTCGCCCATGAAAGACAACGCGCCCCTGCAAAGAAGGCAGGACGGAGAGCACACCTATTCTACTACAAGGTGAGGAGAGGGCGCCAGAGGGACTGAAATCATACGGGGTGGAGGGAGGCTACTACCCCAGTCGGTCAGTCTTGAACACAGTCCTCCTGTATTTTCAGGCAGAACCTTTCCCGCAGACCACACCAGGGCAAAGCTGAGAAGCATACCAGTGAGTAACCCGGCTGGGTGGCGTCCCTGTGGATACCAGGTGAGCGTAACAGATCTGCAGATTGTCACATGTTTTTTGTTAATTCTCTGTATTGGAAATGTTGCCAAAGGTTGACATTTCCTATGCTGCCAACAGTTTTACGGCAGAGTTTGTGTCCTAAGGTTTTACAAATAAGCTCACCTTTCACTGGTGTCAATTGAAGATCTCCGAATAAAATGATTTGTTTTCCTCCAAAGAGCTCTTCTTAGTTTGTTTTGAGTACTTCTTGTAATCTGAGGTGAATCAAAGCCAACATTAGGTTGGAGACCATGCTCATTTCATCTATTAGTAGCATATTAATTTGTTTTAATACTCTGCGTAGTTCCATTGCATCTTCTGTAGAAAGTTTGTAATAGTCTAATTTGTTTTGGTGTTCTACTGGCAGGAGTAGTAATCCGTGTAAAGTGGCACCGCCTATGTTGTAGGCAGCTAAACCTGTGGGGGCAGTGGCAACAGCTGACCGTTTGTTGTTTGTCAATTGTTGAAGGAATTTGCTGATGATTTTGATTAAGAATGTTTTGCCAGAACCAACTTCACCACTGACGCACAGTAGTATAGGTTTATAATTTTGGCAGGTGCATTCTTTGTTTTCATGTTGTACACCATGTGCAATTTCTTTTGTTACTTCTTGAAAAATGCTATGTTGCTCATTGTTTAGTTTTGATTGTAGTATATTTAAGTCTTCTGTATCTTCATACGGACACATAGTGTTTTCTACTTCCGTCATAGCTAATTCTGCCTCATTTGTTATTAGTGGCTGTCCCAGTGGTACTTGGCTTCCTGTTACAGAAGGTTGACTACTGTCAGGAGTGTCCTTATCTAGTTGGGCCTGGAGTTCTTCTTCATGTTGCTGTTCATTTTGCAACATTGTTTTGTAGTGTGTAAAGTTTACATCGGTTATAGTGCTTTCATTTGTTTTGAAAGCGTCTTTGTAGGAGTCATAGTTATCTAGTATTTCTTCTTCTTTTCTCCATGGTTTAAAGAGTTGTAGCAGGGACATGTAATATAGTTCTTTATGTTGAGGAGTCTTTAATGACAATTTGATATGATTAATTAAATTTGGTGTGGTGAGTTTTACTAAGCTGCCTTCACAATTTGCCACTCATTACGATACTGGCGCTAAACCATGGCGCCATTAGCACCATGGTTGGTGCCGGTATCGTAACGAGTCCGCCAATGTTCAATGGGGAATTACCACCCCATTCCAAGGTTGGTGGGGCGGTAATTCCCCATTGAACATTGGCCCTTCCCCATTCCCATTTTTGCCCCACAGGGCTCAATGGGACTGGGGAAGGCGCTAAGTACGGTACCGCAAATTGCGGTACCGTACTTAGCACCAAGGTCCCTTTGCGGGTCCCTACTTTAACGGCTGGTCTAGACCAGCCATTCAGGTCGGGTCCCGCAAAGGGATCTCGTAGTAAGGTGCTAATTGGTTAACGGCACCGCAGCCTTTTACGGCGCTGTTAACCTATTAGCGCCAGGGTCGTAATGAGGCCCTCTGTATCTACCTTTTTTTTTCATCGGGTTTTATATTATTTTTGTATGTGAAGTTTTGGGCTATGTGGTATAGACACATGGTTTCCAAAGTGGTACTTCTGTTTGGGTAGTATGTGTCCAGCAAATTGTTTTTTAAAATATCTTGGCTGTTGGGATCATGTTTGGCTATTGTTTCTATGTCGTCGTATGATTTCAGAACTCTTTTTCTAGATTTAGCAGGACCAAGACTTAGCCATACTATATTTTCAGATTTTCCATGCAAAGCAGTACCGGTTAAACGATCTGCTGCTTCGTAGGAGCTACAATCTCTAAGGGAGAGCATTTTTATGCCCAAGCTGTATAATTTCTGAGACAGTGTTTTGTCTGATGACAGGTCATTCCAGAGGTCTTGGAGCTCTGTTTTTTCTGCTTTGGTTAAGTATGCTGTAACATATCGTGTAACTGCAGGGGAATTGTCTGCAATGTACTGCACATCTATGTTTGCATTCCATAAGTGGGCATTGATTGCATTGTAATCATTGATATTTTGTTCTTCTTCTGTTCTTTTTATGTAATATGTATTTTTAGGTGATTTACCTTTAACACTATGTCTAACTGAAGACATATGCAGCCCGATTCATGGAATTAATGTGTGCTGAAAATTCCTGTGCAAGCGTGCGAAACCGTGCGAATCGCAGTGCAAGTGTGAAAAATCACAGCAAAACCCGCACACATCGATTCATGGAAGTCTGTGCGCGAGTAAAATCTGGGCTGTGCTCTGAAAATCTGCGTGGCTCATGCCGGCGCACAGGTCATCTAACGGCGTGCGCTACGGCCACAGCGAAAGCGCACATAGCATGGCGCACATAACAAAAGTAGGCGTAACACGGGGCGTGACACGCGGAATGGGGAACAACACGTGAAAATGTGGGCGTCACGGGGGAAGTACAGGAGGCAAGTGCGCGGAACGCCCACATACTCGCCTACAACACGTATTCATGGAATCGAATAGGGCAAACCAGTGCACGGCGAAGACGCGCACAGGCCTAAACACGTCCGCCACGCGAAGGCAGGCGGTAGCGTCCCTGCGCATGAAAAATATGTGCGCCAAAATGTGCGCTAACAAAAAGCACGTATATACAGCTCTGATGAATGTCCCATACTGTGGCTCTCTAGGACAAATGACGTGCAAAGGGGTACACGACAAACACGGACACCCGCTGTGTCAAAAATAGCATGTGCGTGTATTTCGGGGGTGCGCGGGAAGTTTCACACGCAATTGTCCTTGGCCGAGCGGGGTACATGTAAATCTGGGGTTCGCGGGAAGTTTCACACGCGATAGGCCCTGTGCGAGTGGGGTGCGTGTATTCCTGGGGTTCGCGTGAAGTTTCACACGCGATTGGCCTGGGTACGTGTAAATCTGGGGTTCGCGGGAAGTCTCACACGCGATTTCAGAAGGGTACGTGTATTTCGGGGGTGCTGTGGAGTCCTACATGTCAATTGGCAGTGTGGTTCCTCCCTGGTGTTCGCTCTACACCATCCACGGCCCCTGCAGGCAGCCCACACCACAGGGGACTACCCTGCACCCCTGGTCATGTCCCACAGGTAGCCCATCCACCATGGGCATGCCCCCCCAGGCAAGCCACATGTCAGCTTGCACTACTGATCACCAACGCATGACCCTCTCCACCCCCACCCCCCAGCACTGAGGGGCACCTGCCAGCAGGCCCCCACTCATGTCGCCCAGCACCCCCACCCCCCAGCACCGAGGGGCACCTGCCAGCAGGCCCCCACTCATGTCCCCCAGCACCCCCACCCCCCAGCAGTGCAGGGCACCTGACAGCAGGCCCCCACTCATGTCCCCCAGCACCCCCACCCCCCAGCAGTCAAGGGCACCTGCCAGCAGGCCCCCACTCATGTTGCAAACATGTCCCCCAGCACCCCCACACCCCAGCAGTGTGGGGCACCTGCCAGCAGGCCCCCACTCATGTCCCACTCATGTCCCCTTGCACCCCCACCCGCCAGCAGTGCAGGGCACCTGCCAGCAGGCCCCCACTCATGTCCCCCAGCACCCCCACCCCCCAGCAGTCAGGGGCACCTGCCAGCAGGCCCCCACTCATGTCCCACACATGTCCCCTTGCACCCCCACCCCCCAGCAGTACAGGGCACCTGCCAGCAGGCCCCCACTCATGTCCCACTCATGTCCTCCAGCACCCCCACCCCCAGCAGTGCAGGGCACCTGCCAGCAGGCCCCCACTCATGTCCCCCAGCACCCCCACCCCCCAGCAGTCAGGGGTACCTGCCAGCAGGCCCCCACTCATGTCCCACACATATCCCCCAGCACCCCCACACCCCAGCAGTGTGGGGCACCTGCCAGCAGGCCCCCACTCATGTCCCACTCATGCCCCCTTGCACCCCCACCCCCCAGCAGTGCAGGGCACCTGCCAGCAGGCCCCCACTCATGTCCCCCAGCACCCCCACCCCCCAGCAGTCAGGGGCACCTGCCAGCAGGCCCCCACTCATGTCCCACACATGTACCCCAGCACCTCCACCCCCCAGCAGTGCAGGGCACCTGCCAGCAGGCCCCCACTCATGTCCCACTCATGTCCCCTTGCACCCCCACCCCCCAGCAGTGCAGGGAACCTGCCAGCAGGCCCCCACTCATGTCCCGCAGCACCCCCACCCCCAGCAGTGCAGGGCACCTGCCAGCAGGCCCCCACTCATGTCCCCCAGCACCCCCACCCCCCAGCAGTGCAGGGCACCTGCCAGCAGGCCCCCACTCATGTCCCACTCATGTCGCCTTGCACCCCCACTCCCCCAGCAGTTAAATGGCGATCTCATGACACAAACCAAAAGTCAACTATGTACATCAACACATGTCCGCCACACGAAGGCAGGCGGTAGCGTCCCTGCACATTAAAAAAATGTGCGCTAACAAAAAGCACGTATATACAGCTCTGATGAATGTCCCATACTGTGGCCCTCTAGGACAAATGACGTGCAAATGGGTACGTGACAAACACGGACACCCGCTGTGTCAAAAATAGCGTGTATTTCGGGGGTGCGCGGGAAGTTTCACACGTGATTGGGCCTGGGCGAGCGGGGTACGTGTATTTCAGGGGCTCGCGGGAAGTTTTACACGAGATTGGGCCTGGCCGAGCGGGGTACGTGTATTGCTGGGGTGGGCGGGGAAGTACAGGAGGCAAATGTGCGGAACGCCCACACGCACGCGCCAAAAAAAGATGCTCTAATTCGGAAACACGTACGCCAGCAGGAAGCAGGTGTACGTGGACCCACGCAGCATAAAAGTGCGCGCAAACAACAAGCAAGCTCAGACGCCAGGATGAACATACCGTTCCTAGCAGCAGTGGTCGTGGGATACCGCAGGAGGAGGAGGAGGATAGTCAGGCCCAGAATTTTCAAACCCAGAAACAGCCTTTTTGGGATGCCTGATGACCAGGTGTATGGGAGGTACAGGATTCCACCTCACATAATACTCGACCTGGTCAGTGAGTGGGAGGATGAGCTCACATCACCCACCCTCTGCTCCCAAGCACTCAGCCCCCTGGAGAAGGTCCTAAATGTACTGCACTTTTTGGCCACTGGTTCATTTCAGCGGACAACTGCCATAGTGGGGGGGTGTCACAGGCCACGCAGTCACGCTGCCTACACCAGGTCTTGGCCATCATAACTGCACGCCCATCAGTCCGCAGGCACATATACCTGCCCAGAACACCTGCAGAAAGGCAGGCTGCCGTCCAGGATTTCTACGGGGTGGCACAATTCCCCAAAGTCCTAGGTGCAATTGATTGCACCCATGTGGCTCTACTTCCCCCCAGGGCACCAGAGCACATCTATAGAAACCGCAAGCACTGGCATTCCATCAACGTGCAGGTAGTATGTGATGTCAAGGGAATCATCACCTCAGTATATGGCAACTATTCAGGGTCCACCCACGCCAGTTTCATTTACAGAATGTCAACCCTGAACCGGGACCTAGAAGCTGGGCAGCATGGCGATACATGGCTGCTTGGTGAGTATAAATGCCACAGCACATGCATGCATGCCAGATACTGAGTAATGTCACAACCCCACTAATGATACCCATCACCTCCTCCCCAGGGGACAGTGCCTACCGTCTGAGCACCCACATGATGACACCAATTCGGAACCCCACCACACCACCCGAGGTAAGATACAACACAGCCCATATTGCAACCCGGGGCATAGTGGAGCGCACATTCGGAGTGCTCAAGTCACGCTTTCGCTCCCTTGACCGCTCTGGCGGGCAGCTTTTATACGCTCCCCCAGTAGGGTGCATGATCATAGTGGCAGCATGTGTCCTGCACAACGTTGCAACACGCCGGGGCCTGTAGGTGGACATGGTGGTGCCCCCACATCCCCAACCACATGCTTGCCCGCTGTGCATGGGAGGGGAAAGGGCACGGGGTGAGGAAGCCCGAACGCAGCTGGTGGCTAATTACTTCACTTAGAATCACACCCCTGTGGAGTGCACACAGCCCTGCCACATACAGCTGACAATCAATGATGATGACATAAGGGACAGTCAACTGTCACAACCATACCAGCCTGAGATTGGTCGCCTGGAAGTGTCACAATGTGTGCATCCCTACCTACAGAAACACCACCAATGCTGTGTCATCAAAAGACACATATTCTGCTAAATGCATTACCCCCTTGCAAAATACAACATGAGAACAGTGCCATGTCACCCAACCCCTCCCCAACACCGCCACCCAACACACCATGGCATGTCATGCTATGTGAGAGGAAACAAAGCAATCCCGAAAACCAGACACAAGTGTCACAAAGTACAGTGTCCCTAATGGAAACTGGCCACACACAATATGCTCCCAGTAATGTTGAACTAACAACACACATGAACAAATACTTACCAACAAAACAATGCAGCTACATAAGCTCAAACATGACTAAAACATGACAGTACTAAGTTAAAGTAGTCGTAGTCTTACAACCTGAATATGCCACCACATCGCCCCCTTCCAACTGTAGTCTTGCAGGCTTCAAAACGTGTCTGTGTACTGCAAATAACATGAACTCCATCTCCAAAGTAGACAGCCTTGTGAAGACATGAGGAATGAGCCTGCAAATTTAGAGGGAGACATGGAAGCAGAAGCATACATAATTACAACATGCAGTGTACAAGACAACAACAATATACACAAGGAATGTCCACACAGTATTGACTACAGCCTGCCCACACAGCTCATGGGAGCCCAACATCACTGTTTACATCACTGTCACTTGGTCACACCCTTTGCAAGCCCATGGAAACGGGAAGCAGGAGGGGTGTGTGTCTCATGAACCCAAGCATTGAAACCAAACTCAGGACAAGCCTGCATGTGCCCAGCCGGAATACAGTGGATGCCCACAGGAGCCACACAAGGCAACACACTGTCAAAAAATAATCACAAATAAAAAATCAAATATCCAAAAATAAAAAATAAAAAATAAAAAATGGCCATGTGGGGTCTGGGGGAGGGGGGTGAGGCCACCCAGGAGGTCTGAGGACAGGGTGCGCACCAACAGCCGCCTGTGTGGATGTTGGGGAAAAAAAACACCTCCATGGGCTCAAGGCCTGCACGGCTATGCCAATGTGGGAGAACTGCTGCTGTCGCTCTGAACACCCTCTGCTGCTGCCATAGGAGGTGGTGGTGCTATGGGAGGCAGCCCACGCAAAGCCCTGGTATGGTCCTCCATGGCAGCAAGCATGCGGGTGTGGAAGGTCTCGTTCTGGAGGATTATAGTGCGGAGATCCCCATGCAGCACCTGACGTGATGTCCGGATCTCCTCGCGAGTTGCCTGCATCTCAGCTGAGAGCGAACATGTGAGCCGCTCCAGCTGCTGTTCTGTCCTCAAGTTAGTGGAAGTCTCAAGGTCAACAAGAGTCTCCCTGAGGTGATGGAGTTCTACCCTCAGGGCTTCCCTGTGGCCCTGGGACTCTATTGATATCGATTGGCGTAGAGTCTCCAGTGCCGCCCGTCTGTCCCTGTTGGACACCAACATGTCCTCCCTGTGTGATTGGCAAATGGAGTCTGTTGCCTGCTGTAGTCTCTCCATCTGCCTTTCAGAGGGGACAATGGAAGTGGCCACCCTCTCCATTGCTTGAGCCATCATCTCAACTGATGCTGCCTGTTGGGTTACCATACCGTACATGGATTGTTCCCATGCGATATTGCCTGGTGGCGTACGGCCACCACGTCGGCTGACACCACACCTGTTTGGGGCAAGGCGATCTGCGTCTTGCTGTGCTGGCACTGCCTGAGGCTGCAAGACTGCATTCCCCCTCTGATCTGCTGGCCCAGGAACAGGATCAGATGTTGTGGAGTGTGACCCTGCACCCGTAACCGCCAAAGGCTGACTAACCAACACTGACATCCCCATAGAGGGTTCTACCCCTGGTGCAGGTGGGTTGGACAGAACAGAATCGCTTCCAGAAACACTTACCTGCGACGCCACATAGGTCTCATCATCCGAATCAGCACCTGAATAGAGGTCTGGGGAGGTGCACCCAGAGACACCCCTTGACAGAATCATCTGCAGCAAGAGTGGGTTCTCACCCACCACCACACCACTTCCCCCACTGGTGGCCGGTTGTGCCTCAGATTCCTCCTGGGTCTGCACCATCTCCTCAACCTCAACAGCATCAAGTGTGTCATCCCCTGCAAAAACATGAAAGACAAAAAATGGAAACAGGCATTAGCACCATAGCACACAAATAGGCCTGACAAGCTACAGAACCAGTACATGATTTACACATGTCCCACATGACTATAACCCTCCCATGCATACACTGTCACAGAGTTGGAAGGGGAGGCAAAAATCAGACACTGATGACACCAAGATGGAAGAGCAACACATTTGCTTCATGCTGGGTAGCACTGCCATCACACATTGGCCTGTGAGTGGCATGTCCTATACACATAAATGACACATGCAATCACACAGATGGCATGTACCATAGCCATGGTACATTCCACAAGTACATCCATATGTCAGTGAATGAGTACTGCCACCCACCCATGTGAGATGGACATGAAGAGATGAAAAATGCCACATAGTGTGAAAAGATACGCCATGTGCCACACACTGCAACACATCCAATGTACAAAAATACAGTGATTGCAGGGCCATGTACACATCAATGGTTGTGCACTTCAACATGACAGGAAACAACTAGCATGTTCCGCATTCAAACAGGCCCAAAAACATCATGTGATCAGGACAATACTCATTCAGCCTGAATGGTGAAATCATTCAACTACCAAGGTGACACATGTGGGCCAATTCTTCAATGACAGAAGCATGTCACATATGTCACAATAGGGCTGAGGAATGTGTTGCAAAAGTGGGAGAATTGAAACAATCAGCCTGAAAGAACACTGAAAAATACAAACAATGTTGTTGCATGATGCCACCTCAAGGGCAACTGCCGTAATGTTGCACTAAATTACTACTGTGGGCAGAAGGGATACTGTCACACCCAAATTCAAGGCCGCGGATTGTTTTGGATGAAGCACATGGGTGACCCATACTACTCATTCACACACACCCTCACCTGCCACTCAATCAGAACCTGTCAACCAAACAACATACACATGAATTACACACACATGCATGGGCAATCACCGGACAATGTGTCATAATCGGGTAGTTCTCCCACACCTTGGATCTGTTCCTCTGTGACGAAGGTCCCAGCAACAGACTCATGTTCAGTGAGTTTGTTGTCCTCTTGTGGAGACCCACCGCCAGTCACCAGAGTAGCAGCATGATTTGAGGCCAGCTTGTTCTTTGCTCTGCGTTTCAGGTCGTTCCACCGCTTGTAGCAATCATCAGCTGAGCGCCTCACAAGTCCAAGGGCACTTATGCGGTAGGCGATGGTTTGCCAGTGTGCCTAATGTTGATCAGGTGTGGTCTTGGACCCTGCAGTCACCACCATTTCGTGGCTATGTGCCAACACATAGCTCACAAGTGCATCAAGTTCCGAATCATTGAAGCAAGGCTTCCTTGAGGTACCGGAGTGTGTAGATGTGCCTGGGATCTCAGCCTGTCGTGCCAGAGCACCCTTCTTCCTCTTCTTTAAAGGTGGAGCAGAGCCAGAGTGGCTTATGCCGCTCTGGTCAGTAGGGGCAGAATCACCGGTGGACTGGGTAGTAGGAGTGTGGGAATGCACAATGACCATAGTCCTTGATGCAGGCATTGGTTGCAGGGTAATGTTGGCAGGGGGAACGTCTGTTTGATGGACTGGGACTGACACTGTTCTGGCTGGGAGAGTCAGAGCTGGGGCGGATGGAGCTGCAGCTTCCCCTGCAGCCTCCCCACCCTGCATACTTGGGGCAGCAAATGACATAGCTGCCCCACATACACGTGGGTTGGTGACAACAACTTGCACCGCCACACGTGGCCTCGACATGCTGACCTGGAAGTCAGCCAGAGAGTCATCCTGTGCCAGGTCAAGTGCCACAATGGGCTGGTCCAACAGGGGCTGAGCTTGGATGGTGTCAGCCACGTTTCCCTCAACTATGGGGGGGGGCATGGGTGTCCCTGATTGTTCCTCCACACATGGGGGCATAGGGGCACTCTGCAAATCCCGGCCACATCCGCTACTGCGCCCACCACGCCCACCTTTTGAGGGACGCCACCTTTGCCTCCCTTACCGCTTGCTCACCTCCCAGCCATGGCACTGATGTTGTTGTGCGTATGGGAGTTGCAGTAAACTATTGTCCTGGGCAATTGTGGGTCAAAGGGGTAGGATACCAGACGGAATTCGTACCCTAGTGCTCTAACAAGGCTTTCTGTGACCCCTAGGGGAATATGACGGGTCACGCAATGCACAGGCAGCACAAAATCAAAAATAAATGTGCACGCAACCCCTCGTAGACCACGTGCGTGAAAAAATGAACCCGCACTACGCTGTGGCACCCAGAAACACAAAAATAAGCGTACGCGTAATACACGCAGCCTACAATGACCTCTGAAGGGGAAGGCGACACATGGGGCACAGTTGCTAAGTACGTGCGGAACTCACCGTCTGCCTGGAAAAAGAATATGAAAAATATGCGTGTGTGCGCGTTGGCAACACCCCCGCCAAAAGAAGAATTGTACGCTGTCTGAGGAGACAGGACAAAAGGAGAAGTGAACTCTGTCTGAGGAAACAGGCCCAAGAAAAATCCAGAAAATAGCTGTCAGAGGTAACAGGGAGTACAAACTAGAAACGCTGTGAAGTAATCGCGTGTGAACCGACAAGAAGTACAGATTTCACCTACTCGCTCTCCACGAAAAGCACGTACAAGGAAATGGCGTCCTACACACAGCTTTTAAACCGCCCCACACGTACACATCAGAGACGCATGTACGCGGGTGCTTTCATCCAATTACACGCAAAAACAATTACAGTTTTTCCACGTGTGCTCCGTCATCACGTGCTATGAGTGAAACGCCTGTGTATGTAATGTAACTTATGCACATACGCGCTAAGGCCTTTCATCCAATGGAATCGCGTGCGTGTGTTGATGCGCTTACGCGCTAAGGGCCTTTCCTCGAATTACACGCTGATGTGCAAGATTTTCACGTGCCAAATCACTCCGTATCAAGCTGGCCACGTGAAAACACACGGAAGACCACGCTCCTGCCCTGAAGGCCATTTTCCTGCCCCCAAGAGCCCCGAGCATGCTCCCATCTGCCATCTGCTGCTGCCTGCCTGCCTGCTGCCCAAGTGCCCTGCTATTTGTTGCCTGCACATCAGCCAGGGGTGCAGTTGCTGTGACCACCCCTGCTGGAACTGAAGACTCCCGACTGGGATACCATCGCTCCACAGCCCAGCCCCAGGACCCAGTTGCCCACCCACACCTGCCTCTGGGGTTGCCATGTCGGGCACACCACCATCTGAGACCACTGGCAACCCCCAGCCAGAGAGGCAGAGGGCCACCAGCTTCACTGCCACCGAAGTTGGTGTCCTGGTGGAGCAAGTCCTGGGGCAGTATGATGCCCTCTTCGGAAGTTTGCTCGCCGACAAGGAAGGACGGACCAGGATTTGGATGGACATCGTGACTGCCATCAACGTGGAGGGGGTGGCAGTCCGCAAATTCCAACATGTCAAGAAGCGCTGGGAGGACTTCAGGTCCAGGACCCTCAACAAGGCCCGGCGCCTCTTGAAGGCAGCAGATGCTAAGGGGCGCCGGGGCCACCTGTCGGAACACCAGATGAGGGTCCTGGAACGCATTTGCCCAGCGCTCCACATCCAGGTCCTTGAGAGGCAGACCCGTCTGGAGTCGAGCGGTAAGTGTACATGCATACTGATTGGAAGCTGTGCGTGTGGTGGTGTGCCAGTAGTGTGCAGGTTGCACATATGGTTTTGTAGGGCCATGTATGGATGTGTATGTATAGGGCCGTGAGGCTAACACATGTGAGTCCTCTCATGTGTGAGACACATGGATGGTGTATGTGTGGGTAAGCATGCAGGCCAAATGCATATGTGTGAGCACACATGTTTGAATGACTGTGTATGTAAGTTGGCATGGTAGTGGTGTTACACATGGATGTTGGTTCCAGCTGCATGTATCTGCACCGTGTACATGTGCATGTGTGTGTATTTGACAAGGGTGCAACAGTGATGCAACATGGATGCATGTGACACTGATATGTAGAAGGCTGATTGCCAGATGTGACATGGATGCCGATCCCATCACTGTGACAGTTGGTGGAGGTGTACACATGCATGTAAGTGTGGTGGCGTGTGTGCGTGTCTAGTGCACTCCCTGTGTTTCATGTGATGTCTGGCTCATCTTTGGCTGCTCATGCTGTTGTATGTGTATGGATGGTGCTGGCCGTTGTGATATGGCTGTGGAATAGCTCATGTGTGTGATTTCAAATGACATGTGTGTTGGGGATTGTGATGCCATGTCTGAAGTTTGACACTCCCACTCATGTGGAACTGTCATGTGTGTATCAGTCCATTGTACAGTGCCCTGATGCCTGTCTCCTATCTCTCCCTGTCTGCAGCATCAACTGATGAAGAGGGCGGAGAGGGTGCTGTGGAGCCCAGCGGCAGAGATCGCACCGCCAGCCGGAGACGCAAGGCCCGGCTCCCCTCCCAGGTTGTGATCTCATTGGGGAGTGAGGAGTCCGGTGCCGCGTCCCAGGCCGCAGCTGCCGAGGGTAGGTCCAAGAGGCGGAGGTCGGAGTTGGACTCCTCGGCAGCAGAAGGGGCAGCTGAGACCCCACAGGGTCCGAAGGAGGAAGATGGCATGGAGTCATCCATGTTGGTGGGGGGTTTGGTGGACGAGGAGGTCATGCAAGGGACAGAGACGGGGTCTGGAGGTGGGGATTCCACTCGTGCTAGTGGTGCAGTGCAGGGGCAAGGACAGGAGGCAGCACAGACCGCGGTGGAGGTGCCTGTGTGTAATCCTGTCCCCGATCCTGTCACTGCATCATCCCGCACCAGCAGGGATGCCTACGTCCAGACCCGTTCTCAGGGAGGGGATCGGTTTACAGCAACTGGCCTTCCTCTCCCTGCGGATGTGGCTATCCGGCACCGGATTGAGCCTGTCCTGGGTGGGGTGGCGTTGCGTCAACGTGCCATGCGAGCTGACCTGCAGTCTTTTCATGAGGAGACTGCACGTCTTCTCGCATGGCTCGTTGACCGCGTTGACCCACTGGGACAGCTCACCAGGGCCGGATTCCTCCATTTTCTGGACCTTGTTCCGACCCCCTCCTCAACTGAACTCCCTATGCGCCAGTCGTCCTCCGTGCCATCTTCCCACCCATGTGTCACCTGGGTGCCGTGTGGAGCTGCCTCTGACCCTGCGGCCAGGCTGGTGGAGGACACATCCCTGCCACAGTCGGGAGTCGGACGTCCAGCAGGGGTGCCACCTCAACAACTGCACCCCAGCCGGAGGAGGATGTGCAGGCAGCAGGAGCCAGGGCACAGGCAGAGGCACAGCAGCAGCAGCAACAAAGTGGGAGCCATGATGGCTCGGGGCCTTCAACATCGGAGGGGCAGGCATCGGCCAGAGGGCAGGAGGACCCAGGACTGGAAGTGTCTTCTGTGTGGCAGCGGTTGGGCCATGCTATAGATGCGGAGCGGCAGCGGGCGGAAGAGGCACGGCTCACGATGGTCAGGGTGGAGAACTCCATGCATAGGGCCCTGAGGCGGGCTGAGTGCCTCGAGGCCATTCGCAGGGACCTGCCATGGAAGATGACCACCTCCGGGACATCGAGCAGGAGTTCGATGATGCCCTGGCCCGGGAAATCAGA
The DNA here is from genome assembly GCF_040938575.1 of Ambystoma mexicanum. NCBI lineage: Eukaryota > Metazoa > Chordata > Amphibia > Caudata > Ambystomatidae > Ambystoma > Ambystoma mexicanum. Next base: position 226,320,374 of record NC_090921.1, on the reverse strand, counting down.
AAGTGAGCCGTTGGACTAGCCTGCTGCCATTGTAAATAGTTATATAGTGTTAGGTTTCCTTTTGTTTTTCTTTTCATTTGGGGCGCTTGGACAATGCCCCACCTTTTTGTGTATAGGTGTTCATTATGTAGGGTTTTTGTAGGTTTCCTTTCAATGGTTGGGCTCATGGACCCTGGATATGTACTTTGTATAGTTCCACAATGGATTTCACTTCATTTGCCTTTTTTTAACCATGGATCAATGGATTTTTCTTTTTTTTCACATTGGATTTGATTTGACAGACAGACTCTTTGGACCCATTTGCTTTTGGATTGATTTTTATTCTGGTTTTACACATCTTCTTTTTCATATTTTGGACATGCAGCTTTTTATTTTATTTATTGTGTGATTTCATTTCATTCCCTTGCTTTTGTGTGTAATACATTTTTATTTGATACTTCATTGTGTGGTATGCTTTCCTTGGTTTCCTGCATGTCACGATGCATGTTTTCTCATTCACTTCCACCCATTGTGTGTGTGTGATGGACATGTATTGATGTGCATACTTGCCATTTGGGATGTTTCATGTGATGGGGATTTCAATGTGGGGTGTATGTAATACTTGGTGTATGTAATACTTGGTTGTGTGTTTCGATTGGGGTGGCGTGGGATGGGATTTGGGTGGCCATTAGGCCCATGATAGTGGATTGTGATGACATGTTGTGGGGGACATGAGTGGGGGCCTGCTGGCAGGTGCCCCGCACTGCTGGGGGGTGGGGGTGCAGGGGGACATGAGTGGGGGCCTGCTGGCAGGTGCCCCTGACTGCTGGGGGTGGGGGTGCAAGGGGACATGAGTGGGACATGAGTGGGGGCCTGCTGGCAGGTGCTCCACACTGCTGGGGTGTGGGGGTGCAAGGGGACATGAGTGGGGGCCTGCTGGCAGGTGCCCTGCACTGCTGAGGGGTGGGTGTGCAGGGGGACATGAGTGGAGGCCTGCTGGCAGGTGCCCTGCACTGCTTGGGGGTGGGGATACAAGGGGACATGAGTGGGGGTCTGCTGGCAGGTGCCCTGCACTGCTGGGGGGTGGAGGTGGGGGTGCAGGGGGACATGAGTGGGGTCCTGCTGGCAGGTGCCCTGCATTGCTGGGTGGTTGGGGGTGCAAAGGGACATGAGTTGGTGATCAGTAGTGCAAGGAGACAAGTGGCTTTGCTGGGGGGCATGCCCATGTTGGGTGGGCTGCCTGTGGGACATGACCAGGGGTGCAGGGTAGTCCTCTGTGGTGTGGGCTGCCTGCAGTGGCTGTGGAGGGTGTACAGGGAACACCTGGGAGGACCCACACTGCCAAATCACGTGTAGGACTCCCCGGCACCCCCGAAATACACGTACCCTGCTGAAATTGCATGTGAAACTTCCTGCGAACCCCGTAATACAAGTACCCTGCTCCAATCGCGTGTGAAACTTCACGCGAACCCCAGTTATACACGTACCCTGCTGAGATCGTGGGTGAAACTTCCCGCGAACCCCAGTTATACACATACCCCACTCGCACAGGCCCTTTCGCGTGTGAAACTTCCCGGGCACCCCCGAAATACACGTACCCGCATCCAATCGCATGTGAGACTTCCTGCGAAACCCCGTAATACACAAACCCTGCTAAAATCGTGTGTGAAACTTCACGCGAACCCCAGTAATACACGTACCCCACTCGCACAGGGCCTATCGCATGTGAAACTTCCCGCGCACCCCTGAAATACACGTACCCTGCTGAAATCGCATGTAACACTTCACGCGCACCCCTGAAATACACTTACCCAGGCCAATCATGTGTTAAACGTCCCGCGTACCCCTGAAATACACGTACCCTGCTGAAATCGCGTGTAACACTTCACGCGCTCCCCTGAAATACACGTACCCAGGCCAATCGCGTGTAAAACTTCCCGTGCACCCCTGAAATACACGTACCCTGCTGAAATCGCGTGTGAAACTTCCCGCGCACCCCTGAAATATGTGTACCCTGCTGAAATCGCATGTGAAACTTCCTGCACACCCCTGTAATACACGTACCCTGCTGAAATCACGTATGAAGCTTCCCGCGCACCCCTGAAATACACGTACCCTGCTGAAATTGCGTGTAAAACTTCCCGCGCACCCCTGAAATTCACGTACCCTGCTGAAATCGTGTGCAAAGCTTCCCGCGCACTCCAGTAATACAGGTTCCCCGCTTGGCTTTGCCGTTTGGCAGCCCGGTAAACTGGTCCTGGGTTAGAGAAGCCCTTTGCGCTGGATTGGGGATTTTGATGGCTTTTCCTTGCGCTAGGGGCGTTCTTGGGGGCGTAACTGGCGCTGCTGCAGGGTCCCTGCGCCACTATGCGCCACGGCTGCTTTTGGAGGCTAAAATCTTTGAATACGCTGTGCGCGTAAATCGATTTTAGTGCACGCGGCTGGCGCAGACATTCGCACGCGCACACTGTGCGACAGCTGCGTGCGCCACTTTTTTGCGAAATTCTATGAATTACCCTGCAAGTTATTTACTTGACCTGTTTTTGTAACTGGTCTAGGGAAACCAAAGCGGCATTTGGTGTAGTATTTCCGTTTGTTTTTGCATTTGCGATGACAATATTTGCGACATTTGTGTCTTTGAAATTGTAAAATTTGTGCATGAAGATCACTATTTGTTGCTTCCGTTAGAATTTCACAAGTGACATATTTTTCGATAAACTGTAACACAGTGGCATCATTGTCTTGACCAGATTTAGGAGCATCTTAAATCCATAAAAGCATGTGGATATGTGGTGCTCCTCTGGCTTGGTATTCTTTTCTCCAAAAGAAGTATTGCACTTCTCCGAGGGGAGGAACCGTTTTATTACAAATAAAGTGTAGCATAGCAATGAAGCGATGCTGAAAATATCTTGAAACATTAACAGGATCTAGAGAACAAAGTTCTCCAGGTGTTATTATATCTATGTTTGTTTTGTTTTTGTTTGATATGCATAGGAAATCATTTAAATATTCCCATGCATATCCTGCACAACTTAATGTAACAAACCAAATGGGTGGGCCAAGGTTTCTCATCATACAACGTACATCTCCATGACGTTGGAACCAGTACTCTTTATTACCACACATGTTTGCTAATAGATTTGTAATACTTGATTGTAAAACCTCATCTTTTTGTTGCACTTTTTGTAATAATTGTGTAGCTGACATATTTTGAAAGTGGGTTCCTGATTTTAATGTGTGTGCAACTCCGTAACATAAAGTTGCTAGTTCACTTTCAAAGAGTAGGTGGAATATGTATTCCACATTTTGTCTAAATCTGGGATCTTCAGAATACATCCGTAACGAGCGGTATTCTGATGCTGTTATTTGAATAGGTCTATCATCATACCTTCCTCCTTTGCCAGTAGGAAAGAGTTGACAGAAAAGCATGTGCTTCTATACTTTTTCCCATATACTGATTGGTGATCCTTTTGTTTGTCGCATTTGGTACGTTTCTAGTGCATCTTCTACGGTGTCATTAGAGTGCAATGGATGAATTGTATAATGGTCTAAAGTATTGGATACTGTAGCAGGATCAAGATTCTCAAATTGACCATCTTCTGGTGACTCTTGAATTATTTCAGTGGTTTACTTCAAGTTTTCTTCAACATTAATTTCTTTATAGTATTCATTATTGTCTTTTATATATTGCAAGGGTTGTCTAACTTTATGTAAATCTACCAGTTGTTGCCAATTTTATTTGTCTTTTGTAGGTACACCATTTACTAAGATAATTAAAGATTGCTCCATTGGATGTTGCACTCCCAGAGTGTGCACATTTTGTTTTAGATCTAATGGTAAATACACTACTTTTCCACGAATGCCTTTCACCAATTCAGAGGGAGGTAATTTTGCTGTTTTTGGTTGAAGGCATATTATTGCTTGAAAGGGGTGCACTGTTTGAATTATGATGCTCTCATATAAATTGAGTTGTTGTACAGGTTTTGGTAGTGGGAATAATTCCAAATTATTTGTGAAAGCACGTGAAGGAGTTTGGTTGTTGCCAAGTTTTGTAGTGCAATAACTGCATAGTATTAAGGGGTCAGTTATTTCGTATTTGTTTTCTGCTATAAGGTAGAGAGCTAATTCAAACCATTTAGAATCTTCATTGTCTTCTATTTTGTATGTTAGGTCTACAGTTTTTGTGTTACTTTTATAAAAGTTCTGCAGCAACATAGACACACATGATTTGGTACTTCAGTAAATGTACTTTTAAATTTCAGTATTTCTTTTTTGTATGTGTGTAGTAGAAGGTTGCCATGCATAGAATTGCTGCTAATTTGTTTGAAAGCTATTTCATTCTGTAAGTGGCTTTCACTTCCAAAATATTTATTCTGGATATAGTCGATTTCTTCAAGTAGGGTTTTTGCTCTACTATGTAGAAGAATGTTATTTAAATTGGCTAGTGCTAAAGCAGGACTTTTAGCATAGTACAGTTTATAGACTAGATTTCTTATAGTTGAATGATGTGTTGATAACATTTTGATATGAGGGAAGGTGGTTTTGCAAGTAGGTCCTGAAATGCAGGCCATTGAATGTCTTTCTAGTCCTGTGTACTTGCGCACTGGACAGGTATCCATATTTTGCAGTAGTTTAATTTGGATTTTGTCTTTGCCTTTCACATACTGATTGAGGAATTGGCGTAAAGACTTGAAAGAATTTTTGGGAATGTTACACATTGACGTGCATGGCCATTTGTATACTAGACGTTCTGATTCAGTTGAATGGAGAGGTAATTCTAAGTTTTCTGGGGATATTTTTGTAAGCAGTATTTCTTGTTCCATTATGGTATTATTAACTTTTTCATAACCTCGCCCACTGCTATGTATGGCAATTGTATTTGTTTGTATGCTTCTTCATTAAAATATGGTTCTGTGCTTGTAGTGTGACTCCACTCACCTCCACAGATATTTAAGAAGATATATTTGTTGACATTTTGTTTATTGAGAAGTCTTTTTTGGAATTTAGTCATTAGTTTTGTTAGTGGTTTCATTTTGTTTAACACTAAAATAAATAACTTTCTTCTGAGAAGGATTGCACTGTCTATCAAAGCTTCTAAGATTAATTTCCTATGGTAGGTTTTAAGGGTTGTGCATGATTTCTCTCCTGTTTTTATACGATTTTGAAGTACTCTGTGGTGGAACATTTTTGCTCAAATACCTTTTTTGGTATGCTTACTTGGCACTATATCAAGCAGTCTTATCAGTAGTGGTAGCAGAATTCTTTTTAATTGTTTTCTGTTTCATTTTACATTTTGATAGAGGAGGCAAAGTTTCTGTACTTGAAGCTTGGTTTGTTTCGCTAAATGACTGTATTAGCTGTTTTGGTTGAACTTTTTTTACAAATTCTGCTAGAGATGGATGCTTATTCTGGACACTTCTATTTTCATTTGCTCTACTTCTGCGTTGCTTTCTACGGACTTGATTTTTGGTAGGCATTCTTTGGGGTCTGTTGAAAAAAATAAAGAAGGTATGGGTTGGGGTGTTCTGCAATGTATGTGTGCTGTGTGCATGAGTGTCCGAGTATGATGTTAAAGATGTATGTGATGGTGTGTGATTGTGCATTGGGCAACTACAACTAGTTGGGATGGGTATTCTTGAATTTATGTGCTACTAAACTGGGGTTCAGATGACAGTAAAAAGTAAGCTAGTGTTGAGGAGAAGCACAAATAGTAAATCTAATGGTATACAATTAAAACAGTTGTTTGTTCTATAATAATAAAATTCTAGGGGCTGAGTTTTGTCATTTGTGCACCGAAAAATGGGAATTTGTGCGCCATTCTGCCTGTAAATCTCTGTTGAACAAATGGGGATTTGTGGACAGAATGGTGCACCATCTCTTTTTTAGGCACAGAAATAGCATGAATTAACCCTACAGTGTGTTTGAGTAATAGTACAAATATTATGGTGGTATTTAACTTACTTTTTTGTGGAATGAGCAGGTTTCTTCTTAGTTGTTGTTTGTACTTCAAATTCTGCTGCTGCTTTTCAGGAGAGTGGTCTTCACTGCAATTGTAAAGGAAACAAATTAGTAATTTTGTTTGTATATAGCACTGATGTTAATTTAGATATTGATTTTTATGTTTTTGTACAAGTATTGTTGTTTGATATTTGAACATAGTGTGTGCATGCAATTTTGTTTGACTATGTGCACTCTTTATATTTTACTTTAAATATGTTAGTTCAACATGCTTTGCAAATGTGTGTGTAAAAAGAAATTAAATAGCAGATAGGTTTGTAAGTGACAGTTGATTATAGCAGATGGGAAAAATGAAAGTAAGTTCATTTCATAGGTTATACAAGCTAAAAGTCAGTTAATCTGTTTATATGAATGTATAAGAATTGTATGATATGATATGGCATTTGTAACGCGCCTATACACAAGTGTTTCAAGGCGTGACACATGTACTATACAGAATATATGCATACCTGTAGTTTGTGTTCATGCATATGGATATGCATGCAGCTGCAAGTAGAAATCCTGGAGACTTGTACAGTATTTCTTGTAGAAGGTGCTTTCCAATGATATGACACTTGTACTCAGAGTGATTAACAGTACATGTGAAGTGCTGATCTATGATGATGGAGTTAGATGTAGAGGTCTTGGATGTGATTGGTGGATGGTCGTGTGACTGCTTAGCTATATTCAATGAGAACGGCACAGAGAGTGAAATGGAAATGGTAGGACTGTCCATGTTACGATATGTCCGCGGACATGGCGGTAGTCCGCAGACATCACGTGTTACATCTGGGGATTTTGGGGTGTGGAGGCGTGCGAATGAGCAGAGCAAGGGATTGGTCAGTAAAGTTTAGTGGTTGTGTTGTGCCAGGAGAGAGTTTGTCAGATACTCTTTTTCTTGAGAGAAGAACAGATAACTATGGCTGTGTGTTTCAGAAAACAGATTGTTTGGATTTTGGGAGACTCGTGGATACATTGGTTGAAGGTGCATGCCTAAAGCTGTGGAGTAGCTGTAGATCTTGGATTCCCACATGTAGAAGTGCACTGGCATGGAGTACGTGGAATGAAGTGGTTGGACTTGCTACCTCTCTGTGCTACCTTGGAGACAGAGAATCATCCAGACATAATTGTAATTCATTGTGGAGGGAACAGTTTAGGACATGTGTCTGGAATTTCTTTTCAATTTGCAATGAAAGAAGGACTTGTGAAGGTCATGGACATGTTTCCAAATTCTCAAGTAATTTTTTCGCGGATTGCGCAGAGACAAATGTGGCTGCGTTCTTCTTCATTTGGTCCACAAATGGAGAAAGCAAGGTGCAATGTCAATAAGGCTGTTTGTGCCTTTCTAAGAGATGTTGGCATGACCTCTTTTCACAATGAAAATATTATGTTTCGTAGCACATACATTTTTCGCAGAGATGGAGTCCATCTTACTCATGCTGGCAATCAGATTTTTCTGAGAAATGTACAAAATGCATTGCAACCTTTTTTGGAATTACAGCATCCATTTTGTAGTAAGTGTTGACCATTTCAAGTTTTTCAAACACAAACAAACACCACCAAGAGGCTCTTTTCAGAGCCACCACTTTCTCCCAGACAAAACTGCAATGGTTATGATAGGGCAGCACCCCAAAATTTTACATGTTCGCGAACTGTCCGGGGACTTCTAAAAAATACACAAGGCCCTGCTCCATTTAATTTCCACTTCTATTTTTAACTGTGAAAGGTGGCTCTGAAAAGAGCCTTTTTTTATTTTTGTTATTTTATATATTTTTTGGTTTCTTACACATGACACACTAGGAGAGGAGGGAAAAGGACGGTAAGGGGGGACACCAACCATGCGGATAAGAAAGGGCGGTGGAGAGAGGAAGATGTAGGGTGTGCCTTACTTAGGTAGTGAGCAGGTCTTCTCGTGCTCTGAGACCAGAGTCTCAAAAGCACTTCGAAGTCTCTCCCCCCTGCAGAGTACTGCATCACAGTACATACACCCAACTGTGACCCTCGAAAGGCAAGGGTCATCAGCATTGCGAATGGCCTGTGTGGCAGCTGGAGGAATACGCTGTCCCACAGGAGTGTTCCTTGTGGTGACAGGATCGGAAACGGAGGATGTAGTAGAGGAAGTCAACCTACTACGCTCTTCGCAAGGTACAAACTTTGCGAATGGCCCCAGCGTGGAATGAGCTTAGGTGTTGCTTCATAGTAGTCGTACCAAAGCTGTATGAACTAAGCCTCCCGCGACTGAGCACCATTATGAACTCTTTGCAGGTGACTTGGTTCGCACGCACCTTAGGTCCGTTACCATGAATGGTAAATAACTGCCAAACCCAAGACTCACGGCGACTGCTGGTAGTAGGGACTTCCACTACCTCATTCTCGTCATCCTCTTCATCATCCTCTGCATCCTCACTCCTGTTCCCCTCTTCAGGCCCTTGGGGAGGTGGTGGTGGTGGAGGGGCTGGGGTGGTGCTGAGGCAGATGTAGCACCAGGTGGCAGTAGTGAAGCCATGGATGCCATCAGGTTTCAGAAATAAATCTGGAAAATTGGCAGCAGAAATGCACTGTGTTCTGTAAGATAGCCAGAAACACAATGAGGATGAGCTCTGGGGTGTGGCCTTTTAAAGGGGTGCTTGTGCGCGGTTCGCGGATACCCACGCTGTCCGCGGACAGATCAAACACTAAGAAAAGGATCAAAAAGTCCCAAAAAGTATGTAGAAAGTCAGGATTACTGTCTGGTACTTGTGCTATGGTGATTTATTATTGAAAAATATTGTGGATTTCCTGAAAAGGTAGTTTTAAATTGTTCGGGGACAAGAACAGTGTCCGCAGTCAGAACACACGCTCAGCGTGGGCGCGGTCACATGATAGCTTCGCGAAAAAATGTCCGCAATGAGAACGGGTGTCCGCAGGACACCAAATGCACGGGAACTGTTTTGCAAATGCACGTTGGTGTTCTACGGACACTGTTCGGGTTCAGAAACTAATTAAAAGTGCGACACAAGCTAAACAAACAGTTACGAACAGGCGTTTGTTCTTAGAACAGTTTCAATCCGCTTGCGAACAATACGGACAGGCATAGCGTCCTCAGGACACCCCCATTTTGTTCATTTACGAACATGTCAGGACACCGCTAGTGTTCTTAGAATAGTTTCAACTCGCTTGCAAACAATACAGACAGCGTCCTCAGGACACCCCCATTTTAATTATTTATGAACATTTCAGGATATTGCCTGTGTTCTTAGAACAGTTTCAGCTCGCCTGCGAACAATACGGACAGCGTCCTCAGGACACCCCCATTTTGATTAATTACGAACATTTCAGGATATTGCCTGTGTTCTTAGAACAGTTTCAACTTGCCTGCGAACAATACGGACAGACATAGTGTCCTGAGGACACCCCCATTTTGTTTATTTACGAACATCTCAGAACACTTGATGTGTTCTTAGATCAGTTTCAACCTGCCTATGAACAGCACGGACAGGTCTAGCGTCCTCAGGACACCCCCATTTTGTTTATTTACGAACTTTTCAGCACACTGCGTGTGTTCGTTTGATTACGGAAATCCCGGTCACCGAATGTGTTCTTAGAACAGTTTGGACTTGTTTGCGAACATTACAGACAGGCATAATGTTCTTAGAACATCTCCATTTTGGTTAATTGCGGATATTCCGGACATCTTGTGTGTTCTTAGAACAGTTTCAACTTGCTAGCGAACAGTACAGACAGGTATATTGTTCTTAGGACACCTCTATCTTCGTTTCTTCACGGACATTCTGAACACCCACGCTGTCCGCGGACACCTCAACTGCTTTTAAAAAAAAAAAACAAGAAATGAATTAGGACACAATATAATAATTTTACTTTATTATATATGGATGTTAAATTTATGACAGAGAAGGTGAAGCAGAAACTGAGACAAACAGAGGAGAATTGGGGGTTTCAAGAGGATTCATGTGAGGTGAAGAAGGAATGGAAGTCTCATCAAAACGTTTTTGTTCATGGAGAGGGTTTGAGGATAATTGACTGGGATATGGTGAGAGGGGACAGGTACATGTGGGACGATGGTATCTAGTTTTTTTTGTTTCAAGTGATCCTCCACAAAGTTTTTTAAATTGTTGAAATTTTCCATGAGTAGGTCCAATTTTTTTCTTCCATGTGCTGGAGAGTCTTATCCAATATTTCTTTTTGTTTACTATTTTCAATGTTTGTATGGTCTGTACAAAAAAAATGTATATGTTAAATGTATATAAAATAATATTTATTAATTGGTTTATATAGAAAAGTGTCTACCATTAGGTTCACTATCTTCAGACATTTCCTCACGTGGGAAATGCTCCTCTAGCCACTCCAGTACTAGACATTTCTGTGAGAAAAAAAATAATATCACTTTTTTTATATCTAATATAGAAATTTTAGAAATATACGAGTAAAATGAAGTACATTTATTAGCTTCTGGTAAGGTGTGTTCTTACTTGTCTGTACATCTCTGTTGCTCTTAGTTGTGGAGTTTCTGTGAGGTAATCATGTTGGAAGCCTATCTTTATTCTTTTGGTATATTCCATTTTAGAACATATTGTATTTAAATGAATGGTTGATGTGTTATATATATGGGTTACACTTCTTATTTATTACTACATATAATGTCTATGTGTGCTGGTTTGTGAATTTGTGCAGTGTTCCTATGTTATGATATAACAATTAAAGATACCCCCCAGACTTTTTGGGTAGAGCTTCTGTTGTCCCCACATGTCCGCGGACATTAGAAGAGTTTGCGGACATCAAATTCAGTAGAGGGGCTTCAGTATGTTCCATGTTACACGTACATAAAGTCAGAGATATTATTGTTAAGCTCTGCTGCTAAAAACCTATGAAATTCAGTAAAAAAACTTTGTTAAAAAGGGACGTTATGGTTAAGTTGCGCTACTAAAAACCTACGAAATTCAGTAAAAAAGTTTTGTTAAAGGGACGTTATGGTGAAGTTGCGCTACTAAAAACCTATGAAATTCAGTAAAAAAAACTTTGTTAAAGGGACGTTATGGTTCCAAGTAAAACCGAAAAACCCCTGAAATTAGCCAGTTATGGTAAGTTAAACAACCATAACTCGCGCCACCACTGTGCACTGCTAAGACTAACACCCAGGCAATCAAAGATGACATCACAAATGTCATTGATGACACAGCGTGCCATTGAACTGAGCACAAATCCAATTTTGGGCAGAGTGTTGGTGTGTAGGAGTGGTTGCAGAGGGTGGGGGAGTGAGAGATGGGTCAAATGCTGTATTTGTTTAGGTGGGAGAAGGCTGTGATGTGTTTGCGGTGTCCGCGGTCACTGCAGTTGTTCGCGGACACACTAAACACTGGGCACACTTCTGGCTATTTTACTTTACTATGATGTTGGTTTTGGGTCGTTAGTAGAGCATTGGGGGAAGAGGGTATGTATTGAAGAGTTTGTGCATTGGTTGTAATTATTGTTTTAGAATGTTAATTGAAGTGGATAGGTTTTGAGGTGGTTGTGTTATGTTTTTGGGTTGTGGTTATTTGGCAGGTGTTTGCATTCATCGGTGTGTTATGCTGTGGTGGTTGTGGCCAGGTCTAGAGTCTTGCGGGAATGGTCTAGGCCCTGGCCAAAACCACCGCAGCATAACACACCCATGCTAGCAAACATTTTGACTGTGGTATGTTGGCTGCTTACGGGATATGTTTTCAAAAGTCTGTGTACCTATTGGTAGTAGTTAATAGTGTTTATTTCAGGTTGTATTTATTGGTTAGGTGTTCATTTGCATGGGTGTGTTATGTTGCAATGTTTGTGAGTCAAATCATGATATACTTACTGTTTCCTTTGTTTAGGTTGTATGTAGAGTGTTGGCAGGCATGCAGTCAAGATTGTAGGGTTTGGCAACAAGCACTGCAGCATCAGATACCTGTGGAAGGAAAAAATTTGGATTGTGGTCTATGGTCAGGTGTTTGCTTGAATGGGTGTGTTAAGCTGTGGTCGTTGTCCAATCATTATATACTTACTGTGGCTTTTTGTGGTTGTATGCAGTCTTTTCATGATATGGGTAATTGGAGCAGACATTAGAGTATTCCAATTGTTTATTTCTTGTTTCATTTAGTGATATTAATTTATCTGTTTGCTTGTTGCAGAATATTGGGGCAGTTAGATACCTGTTGGCATATTCTAACTGTTCATAGTTTTGAAGTTGAAGTTTTGTTGATGTTCATAAACAGATTAGTTAGTACATTTTGGTTTTAAGAGTAACATTTACAATATTTGCTGGTAATCTCTGTTTTAGAGTAATGGTAGTATCATTACATTCAAACCATCCATAATTCTTTTTTATATATTCAGTGTAGTGACCTGCATTGGTTGTGGTTCCTGCGTGGTAGATTATAGCTATTGTTGTGAAGGTTATCTTACCAAGTGATACTTGTCCATGTGTGAATCCAGTCAGCTTGCAGTTGTTTTTGGTACCATCTGCATTGTAAAGTAAAAGCATTACTATTACGTATTAGGTGGAGCAATTATCTGAATTGCAGGTAGTACATAATCTGCCAGGGTTTGCATTTTGTACAAGTTGCTGAAATGGATTCACAGTTAGGTATGGATACATACACAAAGCGTTCATTAGGGACTTGTTCTTGTGCCACACGGCTGCAAAGAGTGCATGTATGTTTCCACATGTATGAAATCTGGACGATTTCATTTATAGGTAGGTTTTTGTTTTCCAGTACATGTAGTAAGTACATTAGAAATTCCTGTGGATCTTCTTGTGTGTTTATAAGGAATTTGACCATTCCAGCACAGTAGTACAATTCCTGCCTTATTCCAGAAACACTGTAAGTGTTGTCAGGATTGTTGGTTGCATTTCTGTGCAGGACTAACATTTTCAAACACAATTGGTCTGTCCCGTGTAAGTAAATGTTGTCAATAATTGGTGGCAATTGGAATAGATTATTGATTGCTACATTTGCATAGCAATTTACACCAGTTGTATTTGAAAATTTGAATGGACCTGACAGTACTGTGTCCAAGTGATTTGTTTGGAGTGTGCGTTGTTTCTTTGAAGAGGTAGTTGACTTTGTTTGTGCACTAGATCCTTCTTTGGTTGTGGTACTCGATGAAGTATTAGCTTCTTTTAATTTCTTTGGAGGAATTGCTGTGAGATCCTGCATAATTTGAGTCTGAAGTAGTTTTCTTTTACAAACTTTTGCTTTTTGAGGAACAGGATAGGTTTTCAGATGGGGGTAGAGTGAAAGCAGTCTATTGTATTCTAGAATGCAAGGAATATCAGCATTTACTTTACTTGCATAAACGTTGATTAGAAATAGTCCATCAAGTGTACGTAAGCGTGATAGTGCTACATAGCTCATGCCTTCTTTAAACACTGTGCTACCAATATCTATTAATGCTTTATCTAGGGTAAAGCATTAATAGATGTTGACTTGGGATTTGTAAATGGTGACTGCGTATGCTAGAGTTAGAGAAATTGTTCTCTGCGGACATGCATGTTTTTGAAAAGAAAGAAGTGGGCTGTTGTGCGTCCTATCCTTTTAACTTCTGATAGTTTGTCAAAGATAATATTGACAAACTGAATGTTGTTGTCACGTGGATATGTTTGAAAGCCAACAACTGTACCAAGTGCTCCATTAACTAGTCCTTGGTCCACGTTAAGGTTACATTTAAGCATTACTCTACAGTTTAAATATCATTTTAATATTTTCTCCAAACCAGCTGTGTTAGAGATAGAGTTTTCTAAGGTATTTAGCCTTGTTGTGGCTTGTTGACACATGGGTAGTGTCATACCATGCATGTCCACTTCGTCTGTGGAGCAAATTTTAATCATTGGTTGCATTTCTTTTTTAACATTGTTTCATTGAATTCTGAACAGCTTGCAAGAGTTGTCATCAAGGACACACAGTTTACATTTTTGTGTGCTAATTGTTCCATGACATCAGTAGCACATGACTTATGGCCATAAAGTGCATGGATGTGCCTGGTTTTTAATATAGATTGTGCTTCTTAAGATAGTACACCAACTCTAATTCTTTTTAAAATGTTGGCATATGTGAGGTCTGCAGACGGACGCATTTTTTTAGTTAATTCTTTGTATTGGGAATCTTGCCAAAGGTTGACATTTCCTATGCTGCCAAGAGTTTTATGGAATAGTTTGTGCCCTAAGGTTTTAAAAATAGGTTCACCTTTAACTGGTGTCAATTGAAGATCTCCAAAAACTATAATGTGTTTTCCTCCAAAGAGTTCTTCATAGTCTGTTTTCAGGACCTCTTGTAATCTGAGGTCAATGAAGGCTAACATCAGATTGGAAACCATGCTTACCTCATCTATTAGCAGCATTTTCATTTGTTTGAAAGCTCTTCGTAGTTCCATTGCAGCTTCTGGAGAAAGCTTGTAATAGTCTGATTTATTTTGGTGTTCTACTGGAAGGAGTAGTAATTGGTGTAAAGTGACACCGCCTATGTTGTAGGCAGCTAAACCTGTGGGGGCAGTTACAACAGCTGAAAGTTTGTTGTTTGTCAATTGTTGGAGTAACTTGCTGATGATTTTGATTAAGAATGTTTTGCCTGAAACAGCTTGACCACTCACGTTTAGCAGTACAGGTTTGTAGTCTTGGCAGGTACAATTTTTAGTTTAATGCTGCACACCATGTTCATTTTGTTTTGTTATTTCTTGGAAAATGCTACGCTGTTCATAGTTTAGTTGTGATTTTAGTAGAGCAAAGTCTTCTGTAGGTTGCTCATATTGACACATGGCGTTTTCTACTTCAGTCATAGCAAATTCTGCCTCATTTGTTATTATTGGCTGTCCAAGTGGTTCTTGGCTTCCTGTTCCAGAAGGTTGACTACTGTCAGAATTGTCCACATCTGGTTGTGCCTGTAGTTCTTCTTGTTGCTGTTCATTGTGCAACATTGTTTTGCACTGTATAAAGTTTACATCTGTTATAGTGCTTTCATTTGCTTTGAAAGCATCTTCATAGGAGTTATAGGTATCTAGTAAATCTTCTTTTCTCCATGGGTTATAAAGTTGTAGCAGGGACATGTAATACAGTTCTTTATGTTGAGGAGTTTTTAATGACAATTTGATATGATTAGTTAAGCTTCATTTGGTAAGTTTCACTAAGCTGCCTTCACAATTTGCCACTCTGTATCTACCTTTTTTCTACCTTTTTTCTCATCTGGTTTAATATTATTTTTGTATGTGAAGTTTTGGGCTATGTGATATTGACGCCATCCATCTGGTGAGGTGAGTGGATTGTGCCCACAGACGCTACTTGGCCTTGCCAACGTTAACTTTTGCCCGGTAAATCTCGAGCTCCACAGCGCTGCCTCTGCTTCCCTGGCCCTTCTTTGGGTTCCTGCCCCTCTCCTCCTGACCCGCCCACCGTGCCCTGATTGGTCCCTACCAGTGAGCCTAGCAGGCCTACTGCCCGCTTCAACTCCCACTCCCCTCCTTTGATACCATCCATCTGGTGAGGTGAGTGGATTGTGCCCCCAGACCCTACTGGGCCTTGGCAACGTTAACTTTTGCCCGGTAAATCTCGAGCCCCAGCTCCCCTGCGCTGCCTCTGCTTCCCCGGCCCCTCTTCCTGGTTTATTCCCCTCTCCCCTCCTCCCGACCCACCCACCGTGCCCTGATTGGTCCCTTCCAGTGAGCCTAGCAGGCCTACCGCCCACTCCAACTCCCGCTCCCCTCCTTTGACGCCATCCATCTGGTGAGGTGAGTGGATTGTGCCCCTAGACCCTACTGGGCCTTGGCAATGTTAACTTTTGCCCGGTAAATCTCGAGCCCCAGCTCCCCTGCGCTGCCTCTGCTTCCCTGGCCCCTCTTCCTGGTTCCTTCCCCTCTCCCCTCCTCCCGTCCCGCCCACCGTGCCCATGATTGGTCCCTTCCAGTGAGCCTTGCAGGCCTACCGCCCACTCCAACTCCCGCTCCCCTCCTTTGATGCCATCCATCTGGTGAGGTGAGTGGATTGTGCCCCCAGATCCTACTGGGCCTTGCCAACATTAACTTTTGCCCAGTAAATTTCGAGCCCCAGCACCCCTCCGCGATCTGAGGTGAGTGGAAGTTGTTTAGAGCCACCCAACCCCATTTTTAATTTAAAAACTCCCCTGAGACCCTGCCTAGCCCCTTCTTGCCCGTCTCCCACCTGTATCCCTTCCTGGTTCCTTGGCCCGCCCTCCTCCCTCCCCGCCCACCGACCCGTAATTGGTCCTGACAAGAGGACTCCCATTCATTACTAGTCCCCCTTGGGCAGCCCTCTGCCCGGCAGCCCGTCGGCTAAAGACCCAAGGCAAAGGACGGCTTTTTCAGTGACAGCTCCAGGGTGTATCTGCAGGTATCCGCAGGAGAAGCAATAAGCCAACAATAAGTAAGTGTGGCAAGGGCAGGGACTGAAGCAATTACTTCACGCCATACTACCCTACCACTCATCCACCGTAAGCTAAACCGTTGTGATCTCTTCCATCTGTAGTTTAATTGCATATAGAAGTGTGCCTAGTAGCGTGCCCTGGTTGAACTGACAAAGTGTCCCTAATGGTCTCTCTGTGCATAGATTAAATTAGAACTAATAGCGTGCCCTGGTCGAATTGAGAAGTGTGCCTAATATCCTCTCTGTGTAAAGTTGATTTTAGAATTGTGCCTCATAGCGTGCCCTGGTTGAACTGACTAGTGTCCCTAGTAACCTCTCTGTGAAAAGTTGATTTTAGAATTGTGCCTAATAGCCTTTCTGTATAAAGTTGCATTTAGAAGTGTGACTAATAGCGTGCCCTACTTGAATTTAGAACTGTGCCTAATTTCCTCTCTGTGTAAAGATGAATTTAGAAGTGTGCCTAATAGCCTCTCTGTGCAAGACTTGAATCTAGAAGTGCGCCTAAATATCCCCTCTGTGCAAAATTGAATTTAGAAGTGTGCCTAATAGCGTGCCCTACTTGAATTTAGAAGTGTGCCTAATAGCCTCTCTGTGCAAGACTTGAATTTAGAAGTGTGCCTAATATCGTCTCTGTGTAAAGACTAGAATTTAGAAGTGTGCCTAATATCCTCTCTGTGCAAGACTTGAATCTAGAAGTGAGCCTAAATATCCCCTCTGTGCAAAGTTAAATTTAGAACTGTGCCAAATAGCCTCTCTGTGCAAGACTTGAATTTGGAAGTGTGCCTAGTATCTTCTCTGTGTAAAATTGATTTTAGAATTGTGCCTGATAGCGTGCCCTGGTTGAACTGACTAGTGTCCCTAATAACCTCTCTGTGCAAAGTTGATTTTAGAATTGTGCCTATAGCCTCTCTGTGTAAAGTTGAATTTAGAAGTGTTCCTAATAGCGTGCTCTAGTGGAACTGACTAGTGGCCCTAATAGTCTCTCTATGCATAGTTTATTTTAGAAGTGCACCTAATAGTGTGCCCTACTTGAATTTAGAAGTGTGCTTAATATCCTCGTTGTCTAAAGCTTAATTTAGAACTGTGCCTAATTTCCTCTCTGTGTAAAGTTGATTTTAGAAGTGTACCTAATAGCCTATCTGTACAAAGTTGAAGTTAGAAGTGTGCCTAATAACGTGCCCTAGTTGAACTGTCTAATGTCCCTAATAGTCTCTATGTGCATAGTTTAATTTAGAAGTGTGCCCTGGTTGAATTTAGAAGTGTGCCTAATAGCGTGCCCTTGTTGAACTGACAAAGTGTCCCTAATAGTCCCTCTGTGCATAGTTTAATTCAGAAGTGTGCCTAATAAGATGCCCTAGTTGAATTTAGAAGTGTGCCTAATAGCGTCCCCTACCTGATGTTAGAAGTGTGCCAAATATCATCTCTGTGCAAAGTTGGATTTAGAAGTGTGCCTAACAGCCTCTCTGTGCACGACTTGAATCTAGAAGTGCACCTAAATATCCCCTCTGTGCAAAATTGAATTTAGAAGTGTGCCTAATGGTGTGCCCTACTTGAATTTAGAAGTGTGCCTAAATATCCCCTATGTGCAAAATTGAATTTAGAAGTGTGCCTAATAGCATGCCCTACTTGAATTTAGAAGTGTGCCTAATAGCCTCTCTGTGCAGGACTTGAATTTAAAAGTTTGCCTAATATCGTCTCTGTGTAAAGACTTGAATTTAGAAGTGTGCCTAAGATCCTCTCTGTGTAAAGTTGAATTTAGAACTGTGCCTAATAGCGTGCTCCAGTGAAACTGACTAGTGTCCCAAATAGTCTCTCTATGCATAGTTTAATTTAGAAGTGCACCTAATAGCGTGCCCTACTTGAATTTAGAAGTCTGCTTAATATCCTCGCTGTCTAAAGCTGAATTTAGAACTGTGCCTAATTTCCTCTCTGTGTAAAAATGATTTTAGAAGTGTGGCTGATAGCCTCTCTGTACAAGACTTGAATCTAGAAGTGTACCTAATAGCCTTTCTGTACAAAGTTGAAGTTAGAAGTGTGCCTAATAACGTGCCCTAGTTAAACTGTCTAATGTCCCTAAAAGTCTCCCTGTGCATAGTTTAATTTAGAAGTGTGCCCTGGTTGAATTTAGAAGTGTGCCTAATAGCGTGCCCTTGTTGAACTGACAAAGTGTCCCTAATAGTCCCTCTGTGTATAGTTTAATTTAGAAGTGTGCCTAATAACATGCCCTAGTTGAATTTAGAAGTGTGCCTAATATCCTCTCTGTGTAAAGCTGAATTTAGAAGCGTGCCTAATAGCCTCTCTGTACAAAGTTGAAGTTAGAAGTGTGCCTAATAGCCTGCCCTAGTTGAACTGACTAGTTTCCCTAATAGTCTCTCTGTGCAAAATTGAATTTAGAAGTGTGCCTAATAGCCTCTCTGTACAAAGTTGAAGTTAGAAGTATGCCCAATAGCCTGCTCTAGTTGAACTGACCAGTTTCCCTAATAGTCTCTCTGTGCATAGTTTAATTTAGAATAGTCTCTCGGTGCATAGTTTAATTTAGAATCTGCCTAATGGTGTACACTAGTTGAACTGACTAGTGTCCCTAATAGTCTCCCTGTGCATAGTTTAAGTTAGAAGTGTGCCCAAAAGCATGCCCTGGTTGAATTAAGAAGTGTACCTAATAGCATGCCCTAGTTGAATTGACAAACTGTCCCTTATATCCTCTCTGTGCAAAGTTTAATTTAGAAGCGTACCTAATTGCGTGCCCTAGCTCAACTGACTAGTATTCCCTAATAGCCTCTCTGTGAAATAGTTTATTTAGAAGTGTGCCTAATAGCCTCTCTATGCATAGCTTAATTTAGAGTGTGCCTAATAGCGTGCCCTGGTTGAATTTTGAAGTGTGCCTAATAGCCTCTCTGCACAAAGTTGAAGTTAGAAGTGTGCCTAATAGCGTGCCCTACCTGAATTAAGAAATGCGCCTAAATATTCCCTTTGTGCAAAGTTGAATTTAGAAGTGTGCCTAATAGCCAAGTTGAAGTTAGAAGTGTGCCTAATAGCCTGCTCTAGTTGAACTGACCAGTTTCCCTAATAGTCTCTCTGTACATAGTTTAATTTAGAATAATCTCTCGGTGCATAGTTTAATTTAGAAGTGTGCCTAATAGCGTGCCCTGGTTGAATTTAGAAGTGTGCCTGATAGTGTGCCCTGGTGAATTTCGAAATTGTGCCTAATATCATCTCTGTGCAAAATCTGAAGTAAGAAGTGTGAATTTAGAATTTTGCCTAATATCCTCTCTGTGTAAAGCTGATTTTACGATGATGCCTAATATCCTCTCGGTGTAAAGTCAAATTTAGAATTGTGCCTAATAGCGTGCCCTGGTCGAACTGACTAGTGTCCCTAATAGCCTCTCTGTGAAAAGTTCAATTTAGAAGTGTGCCTAATGGCGTATCCTAGTTGAATTTAGAGGTGTGCCTAATAGTGTGCCTTCGTGAATTTAGAACTGTGCCTAATATCCTCTCTGTGCAAAGTTGAAGTTAGAGGTGTGCCTAATAGCGTGCTCTAGTTGAACTGACGAAGTGTCCCTAAAATCCTCTCTGTGCAAAGTTTATTTTAGAAGCGTACTTAATAGCGTGTTCTAGTCCTAATATCCTCTGTGCAAATTGAAGTTACAAGTGTGCCTAATAGCGTGCCCTAGTTGAACTGACAAAGTGTCCCTAATATCCTCCCTGTGCAAAGTTTAATTTAGAAGCGTACTTAATAGTGTGCCCTAGTCTAACTGACTAGTATTCCCTAATAGCCTCTCTGTACAAAGTTGAATTTAGAAGTGTCCCTAATAGCGTGCCCTGGTTGAATTTAGAAGGGCGCCCATTAGTCCACCCTGGTTGAACTTAGAGCAGTGCTTAATTTCCGCTCTGTGTAAAGTTGAATTTAAAAGTGTACCTACTAGCCTCTCTGTGCATAATTTGAAGTTTGAAGCGTGCCTAAATATTCCTGCTGTGCAAAGTTTAATTTAGAAGTGTGCCTAATATCATCTCTGTATAATGTAGAATTTAGAAGTGTGCTAAATTTAGAAATAGACCTAATAGCGCACTTTGCCTGTATTTAGAAGTGTGCCTAATGGCGTGCCCTAGTTGAATTCAGAATTGTCCCTAATACCCTCTCTGTGCAAATTGAACTTGGAAGTGTACCTAATATCCTCTCTGTGTACATAATATCCCTCTCTATCCAAAGTGCACTCATTAGCGTTGAGTTATTAGTTGAATATAGAAGCACCCCTAATATCCTATCGATACAAAACTCAAATCTAGAAGCGAGCCTAATAGTGCCCCTGTTTGAATCTAGAAGTGTCCCTAATAGCATGCCCCAATTGAATTTAGAACTACAATTAGAAAGTCCTCCTAAATTGCACTTAAAAGTCCACCTAAAAGCATACCTGTGGCATTGCTACATTCAATTTCTCCATAATAGCCTACCTGTATTCCAGCTTGCTAGAAGAAAGTCTACCAAACAGCGTAACTGTGCTGTAGTTGCAACTAAATAGGCCGCCTAACAGAATATCCTAAGGTGTAGCTACACTTCAAAACAGCCTAATATCTGCAGCCTAGTTACAATTAGTACACTAAAACCTAGAATAAGTGAATAATATCACCCTGCTTAGTGGAACCCAGAAACCAAGACTAATCTGACCCAGTGATATAGCCGAACTTATAAAGTCCAACATAAAGTGTAAGTTGTACCTGAAACTATACCTAATAGCACGTACTAACCATGACTGCACCCAATCCACCGTGGTCGGCCAGAAACGACCACCGTGGACCGCCGCCACTCTCCGGTCAGCCTTGCCTCCCGTCCACCCCTTCCCAAATCATCCCACCCTCCTTCACACCCCCTACCCATCCCCTTTCAAAACACCAAGCCAGAGGTGCACACTGGCGAGCCAACCACCAAAAGACCACTGCTCCCCCGAACCCCAACACCGACCAGCCTACGAAGATCATGCCCGCTCCCCTCATTATCATACCGGGCACACCCTGCCCTGCAATCATGCACCCCACCTTTCCCACTAACCCCCACCATCATCCCCCTGACCACACCCCTTCCCCTCCCTAAAAACCACACGCCTAGCCCTAGCAAGAACAGAAGCCTCATCCCTCTCCCCCTCTGGCCCCCCTACCCTCTCGCACATACCAATCGTAATGAAGACACTAAAGAGGAAACGTACCTGGTCCCCCTCAATCTCTCAACACTCATCGCCTCCCCTATCTCGACCCACCACCTCATTCCCCCAATCACCACCATCCCCCATTTTTTCACCCTTCCTGAAACCCCTCTCCCTCAACTTCTTACCGACCGCAACTGAAACTCCTAACCGCCCAGACCACACCTTCGAATCCACCATGCCAAACCCAATCACCCTAACACACATTCATCCTCTCCCACCGAATCCCGCCAACTTTTCTGCTCGCCCACTTTTTCCAATCGATCATCAACCACCCCACCCCTCTCCCTCTCCAGTTTCCACTTCCCACCCCCCTCCGCTCCAGCTCCAACACCAACCTCACCTACCAAAGTGAATTGCATCCTATTTAATGCTCGATCAGTAGCAAAAAACAGTCACAGCATCTTTGACCTCTTCGCCTCTGACAAACCTGACCTAGTTTTCATCACCGAAACCTGGTTCTCTGACGACTTCGCCCCAATCACCAATGAATCCTCCCTCCACCCCCGACTACTACCTCATCCCACTGAACCGTCCCTCTAGAGGAGGGGAATAGCATTTGTCTTCAAGTCTCTCTTCCACGCCTCAATCATCGACAATCAACCTTCCATTCCTTCCTGTGAATCACTCCTCGTTAAACTATCCCTCTCCCCGTCGTTCTCACACAGTTTCCTAATAATCTACAGACCCCCTGGCTGCGATAGACAATTCTCAAACAACCTCTGCGACTCTATTACCACCCTTCAACTAAACCATCCCAACCTCACCCTTCTTGGAGACTTCAACATATGGCTTGACATCCCCACCAACGCTATGGCACACTCTCTGGTTGACTGTCTAGACGCGATTAACCTCCAACCCCACATAAACGGCCCGACTCACTATAAAGGACACACTCTTAATGCCATCTTTAGTTCCCACAACCGGTTTCATCTAAACCCCCGAACCCTATCATCTGGTCCGATCACTTCATTGTTTCCTTCGCCATTCGCTCACCCGACCCGCTTCCCGTACTCGAACCTGAATCTAGGCAAATGCTGGAAAAAACGAATAATTGTTCCTAACCTAGCCAACGCACTCCTCCAGTCTCCTCCACCTACCTCCCAACTCAATAAACAACTAACCCCCGATGCCTTTGACTCATGGCTCAACACCTCACTAATGCGGCTCACACCATCTTGCAAACCCTCAGCCCGCCGTGGCCTATTCCCTAGATGGTTCACACCTGATTTGAAGACCACTAAACAACTATATAAATACCTAGAACGCAAATGGTAGAAAGACAAAACCCAAGAGAGCAGAATCACCTTGGCCCGACACCTTCATCAGTACAAGGCCAAAATCCGGAAAGCAAAAAAAGCCCACTACAACTCCCGAATCCTAAACTGCAAAAACTCCAGCAAAGAACTTCACAAAATCATCACCGAATTCACCAAACCGGCATGCACTACCACCGTCCCGACCCCATCACAATCACTGTGCGACTCAATCTCTCTCCACTTTTACGCCACAGCTCTCGAAAGAACAAATGCGCTAACCACCAAACTGGCTCTCCTATATCCACCAGGCAACCCTCCCCCCAAACCGGACAACCCACTGCCTGCGACCACTGCGCAACCAACATTCGACTCCTTTAGTCCAATATCACCCGACCAATTCCTCAAACTTCTCTGCCCGCAAACCATCCGGCTCTCCGCTAGACGCTTGCCCGGCCACAACCCTCAAAGACATTTTCGCCTCTACCTGCGCAGGAGAACACGCAAGATCCATCATAAATGACTCCCTTTCCTCTGGTATTTTTCCCGACACATTCAAAACGGTTCATGTCAAACCTCTAATAAAAAAACCTTCCCTCGAGCCCAAAAACTACCGACCCATCTCTAACACCAGGTTCCTTGCCAAACTCATTGACGGAAGCGCCTACTCCCAACTAAATGCCTTTGTCGAAGCCAACAATCTCCTTGACCCCGCACAATCAGGTTTCAGAGCCCGACACGGAACTGAAACCACCCTAACCTCAATCTGGGATGACCTTATAATCACGGCAGACTCCGCGGGATGCGCCGCATTAATCCTTCTTGACCTATCCGCCGCCTACGACACAATCAATCACTCAATCCTCCTTGACCACCTCCACTCCCTAGGAATTCATGGAACCACCCTCAAAGGGATAGCTTTATTCCTAAAAGATAGGTACCAAATAACAATTATCTCCTCCTATTCCTCCCAAGCCCGACCAGTTGACACAGGAGTTCCTCAAGGAGCATGCCTATCTGCCCTCCTGTTCAATCTCTACTTGATCACCCTCCTACCAATAATTTGTTCACACAACATCCTGTGTTACAACTACACTGATGACAATCAACTAATTCTAAAACTCTTGAACTCAAAACCCAACTGCAGACCTGACCTCGCCTCCTGCCTCCTCGAATAGAGCTCTGGATGACCCAAAGCCACCTCTTGTTAAACCCCTCCAAAACTGAAATCATGGTATGCGGCAACTCAGAACTTCTTCCACACCCACTGCCCTGGCCATCTGCCATGGGCAACTCACCGACTCCCTCTAACTCAGTAAAAAACCTTGGATGCACCTGTCAGGAAGGTCTGTAATCTCCTCTTCTTCCTGTGATACCCCAGACTCCCCTTCCTCCCCTTCCTCCTCACCTTGAAGTCTCCGGCGTTGAGTTAGCGTTGGATTGTCCTTAGTTCGAGCCTTCACTCCTTTTTTTTGAAGATAGGGACGACCAAGGTAGGACGCCACAGTGACACCCTTTGGGTGATCTGTGGCAACCCTCCTCGGTCGCAGTTCAATGGGGAAAAAGCCAAAGGCACAAAAAACCCCGGAAGATAAAGATCTTCAAGCGTACTGAGGTATTAGTAAATCTTCCAGAGGCTGCAGTAGAAGGAGCAGGATCAGATGAACACGGTCCAGATATCGAAGAAATTCCAGGAAGAATCGGGTAAGAACCAGATCAATGAAAGTTCCAGAACGATAGACTGTAGAGGACTAGGCGAGGCAATCCAATTGGCAGGCAGAGGTCGGTACACGGGAATCCACAGGAAGAAACTCTGATGCAGAATAAGCAGAAAAGGGCTGGACGAGGCAATCCACAAGACAGGCTGAGGTCGGTACACCGGGATATCTCAGATAGAACAGAGGGGGGTAAAGAGGAGGAACAAGAGATGAGAAAACCTACCAGGAGAAGACAAGAAAAGACAGAAAAAGAATAGAGGGAAAAGCTCAAGACGGAAGGGGGGAAGGAAGATAGATGGGAACGGAACCGACAAGGGAGGAGAGGAAAAGATGGCGAGGAGAAAAACCAGATGAAGGTTCGTAGCGAAAGAACGGGAAGAGGAGGAGAAAACAAAGATAACGGAAGGAAAAAGGTAACTACATGGAAAACTCTCAGCGGCGCAGGAACAGGAAAGAAAACACTGTACGTTGCAACGCACCTGACCCCGGAAGAGAAACGGCTTAAATACTGAGGTCAGGAACGTCGCAACGACAACTAGACCTGCACTGCACGCACAAAGCAATACGTGTTGGAACTCGCTATGGCGGGCGCAGCTTCCACTTCTTCCAAAGCCGCCAGTTTCCCTGCGGCGTGACAGTATGCCCCCTCCTAAGATCCACCCCCCGGGTTTACTGGGATGTCTGAAATGGAACCTACGCAACAGGAGAGGTGTATTTAAATGTGCTCTGGGTTCCCATGTATCTTCAGACCTCGGGTATCCTTTCCAGTGGACTAAGTATTCTAAACGTCCCTTATGGTATCGAGAGTCACAAATTTTGGATACCTCATAGAAGTCTTCAGTGGGGTCTGGTGGGACCGGAGTGTTCTTCCTTTTGCGGAACCACTTATCTTCCATGAAGGTCTTCAATTGAGAGGTGTGAAACACCGGATGCACACGACTTAATCGAGCAGGTAGCTGTAAGCGAAAAGCTACTGGGTTGATTACATGTGTTATTTTGTATGGTCCAATGTATCTAGGGGACAGCTTAGATGGGTGAACCCAACGTGGTAGAAATTTAGTGGACAGAAGTACCTTGGATCCAACTCCCCAATTGGGCACTGGTCTCCTGTGTCTATTAGCTTGGTATCTATTCCTTTCTTGAGCCTCTAAGAGTCCTAGTCTAGCTTTGTCTTGGGCTTCTCGAATAGTAGTTAAAGAAGCTTCCACAGAGGGCACCGAGGACTCAATGTTGGCCAAGGGAAGAAAGGTACGGGGATGATAACCGTACGTACAAAAAAAGGGCTGGAACCTAAGGCAGAGTGGCAGGTGTTATTATAAGAAAATTCGGCCGTAGGGAGTAACTGGACCCAATCATCTTGTTGTTGGTTGACAAAACACCGGAGATACTGCTCCAACGTACCATTAAGACGTTCAGTTTGTCCATTAGATTGTGGATGGAATCCCGAGGTCAAGGCCCTTTCAATGCCTAATCGCTTGCATAAGGCAGACCAGAAATGAGAAGTGTACTGGCTGCCACGGTCAGAGATGATCTTAATAGGCATACCATGTAGCTTAAATATATCACTCAAGAAGACTTCCGCCATACGAGATGCAGAAGGTACCCCAGGTAGAGGTGAAAAATGTGCCATTTTAGTGAATGAATCAATGACCACCATTATACAGGTACAACCCTGAGACACAGGCAACTCTACAATGAAGTCGGTCGAGATAGTGGTCCATTGACCTGTGGGAATGGCATCGGATTCCAACAATCCCAGAGGCTTTTGTGTGGAATACTTGTTACGAAGACAGATAACACAAGACTGAACGTATTGCCTGGTCTCTTCCTTCATCCTAGGCCAAAAAAAATATCTCAATAAGAGTTCTTGCGTATTCCGAATTCCACGATGGCCCGCAATCTTGGTATCATGACACCAGGATAATGCTGTCTTCCTTAAAGACGGAGTTGGCAGATACAACTTGTCCTTAACCATATATAAACCTTCCTTGATTACATAATCGGTCTTGTCGTTATCTCTTTCTGCTTCAAATCTCCCTCCAGAATCGTCCTTGACCTGTTGCAGGAACGTGGATACCGCTCCTATCCTCTGAGATCTTGCAAACATCAGTTCTGTAGTTGTTTCTTGTTCAGACAGGTAATCACTACGTCGAGACAGGGCATCAGCCACTAAGTTTTGTTCACCCGGAATGTAAGTAATGTTAAATTCAAATTGGGCGAAAAAATGTGCCCACCTTGCCTGTCTTGTGTTGTAACATTCAAATTGATGCAATACCTGCAAATTCTTATGATCTGTTCGGAGGGTAAAAGGGTGTTCTCCACCTTGGAGGAGGTGTCCCCACTCTGTGCAAGCTAATTTCATAGCCAGCAATTCTCTCTCTATCACAGAGTAGTTACATTGGCTGGGGTTAAGTGTCTTGGAATAATAGGACACTGGATGTTCCTTCCCTTCATACTCTTGCAGTAACACAGCCCCGATAGCAGCAGAAGATGCGTCAGTTTCCACTATAAAAGGATGAAGCTGGTCAGGTTGTCTTAATATGGGAGCTGAACAGAAGGCTTGCTTGAGTAGTTGGAAACTCTCTTCGGCTTGAGAAGACCATTGGAAAGGAGAGGAAGATTTCTTAAGGAGTGAGGTCATCGGGAGTACCTGTTGAGAGAAGTTGGGTATGAACTTCCGGTAGAAATTCGATAACCCAAGGAACCTTTGGATGTCTTTCACCGACTTGGGAGACGGCCAATCTAAAATAGCATTGACCTTCTGAGGGTCCATGGCAATTCCCTCAGAAGAAAGAATGTATCCCAAATATGATATGGACGTGGCCGAAAACACACACTTTTCCAATTTGACAGAGAGATGATTGTCTTTGAGTCTGTGAAATACCTCCTTGACATGAGTGTTATGCTCAACTTGTGAGTGGGAAAAGACCAATATGTCATCAAGATAAATGATGACAGAGTGTCCCAGAAGATCCGAAAAAAGTCTGTCCATGAAACGTTGGAATATCGATGGAGCATTTACAAGGCCAAAGGGCATCACTTGATACTCATACAAACCATAAGGGGTCCTAAAGGCAGTCTTCCACTCATCTCCGGTTTGGATCCTAAGCAAATGGTAAGCATTGCGTAAGTCTAGTTTTGTAAACACCGTGGCCGACTGCACGGCATGAATGATTTCAGAGATGAGAGGCATAGGATATCTGTCCTTGATGGTTACCTTGTTTAATCCTCTGTAATCAATACAGGGGCGTAGCTCTTGCGTGTCTTTCTTGGGAATGAAGAATAAGGAGGCACCAGCAGGAGATTTAGATGGTCTGATCAACTCATTGGCTAAGTTCTTGTCTAGATAGTCTCTCAGATAATGTCTTTCTTGCATAGTCAACGGATACATACGACCAAATGGGACTAAGGCATCTGGGTGCAATTCTATGCAGCAATCCTCGGGTCTGTGAGGAGGAAGCTCTAACGGGATCTTCTCTGTCACAACTTCAGCGTAACTACTCAAATAGGATGGTAAGCAATGTATGGACTTAGATTCTATCCCACAGGAAGTTTGCATCATAGAAAAGGTTGGTTTCGGCAAACAGCTTGCTTTGCAGAAGGTTGAATGAAAACTTAACAGGTTTCTAGACCAGTCTATGGTAGGGTTATGCCGACGCAACCATCCAATGCCTAGAATCAAAGGGAAGTGAGCAGCTCTGATAATATCAAAGGAAAGGCGTTCAGTATGTTGCATGATACGCATGGTGAGGACTTCAGTAGAGTGGGTAATAAGGCCTGAGCTCAAAGGTTCGCCATCAACCCCCTCCACCGTTTGATCCTCGGTCTTAGCTATCCGAGTCAGTCCTTGACTCTCTGCCCAGTGGGTATCAATGAAATTTCCTGCGGCTCCACAATCCAAAAGGGCCTGAGTCTGGATTGAGGTCTGGCCGCACAGAAGAGTGACTGTCATCACCATAAGTCGATTATCGTCAGAACACTCCAAAGTTGTGACTGAGAGGGTAACAAAGGGACTGGACTCCTTCCCTCGGTAATATGTCCCCAAATTTACCGAGGGTGCTCGTTTCCCGAGCGTCTAGGAGGCACATCAGGACATTCTCGAAGCAGGTGAGTTGAAGATCCACAGTACATGCATAGGTTCCCTTCTCGCCTCCTCCTACGTTCTTCTGCCGAGAGAGGAGAACGGGTGATGCCGATCTGCATAGGCTCTTCACGCGAGAGACGAGTAGAGGGAGGTGGTGCAGAAGGAGAAGTAGCTGGGGGCATCGGAAGACCACTCTTAATCTTACGTCGCTCGTCTCGCCGTTCAGACAGCCGGAAATCGATCCAAAGTGTTGCAGTGATTAGATCGGCAAAAGTTAAGGGGCGTTCGATACGTGCAAGTTCATCTTTTAACTCTTCTCGTAGACCTCTCCGAAAAATGGCATACTGAGCTTGTTCTTGCCATCCAGCTTCCGCAGCGATCTGTTTAAATGAGGTGATATAGGAACATTAAGTCTGAATTTCCTTGTCGGATGTCCAACAGATCCTCGGAGGCCAGAAAGGTGCTCTCTGTTCGAAGAAAGGTTTGCTTCATCAAGGTCTTGAAAGCCTCATAATCCTGGAGCACAGGATCAGTTCTATTGACTAAAGGGGTGGCCCAAGCCAAGGCATTACCTGACATGTGGGTTATCATAAAACCAACCTTGGTATGACCAGAAGTAAAGGCATGTGGACGAAATGAGAAATGCAAATGACACGCATCCAAGAACTCCTTTAGCCTTTTGGGCGTCCCATCAAACTTCCCAGATACTAACGGTAAGGGAGGCAAATCAGTTGTCGGTAGTTCCCGCTCTGCCATCCTCTGTTGTAGCACTGCGTTAGTGCCCTTTAGATTCTGGACTTCCAAGCTCAAGTTTTGGACGGCTGCTACAAGTTCCTGAACCTGCTGCGGAGTGGCCATGTCGAATTCGGGGCGTTGCAAACTGTCAGGAAGGTCTGTAATCTCCTCTTCTTCCTGTGATACCCCAGACTCCCCTTCCTCCCCTTCCTCCTCACCTTGAAGTCTCCGGCGTTGAGTTAGTGTTGGATTGTCCTTAGTTCGAGCCTTCACTCCTTTTTTTTGAAGATAGGGACGACCAAGGTAGGACGCCACAGTGACACCCTTTGGGTGATCTGTGGCAACCCTCCTCGGTCGCAGTTCAATGGGGAAAAAGCCAAAGGCACAAAAAACCCCGGAAGATAAAGATCTTCAAGCGTAGTGAGGTATTAGTAAATCCTCCAGAGGCTGCAGTAGAAGGAGCAGGATCAGATGAACACGGTCCAGATATCG
The DNA here is from genome assembly GCF_040938575.1 of Ambystoma mexicanum. NCBI lineage: Eukaryota > Metazoa > Chordata > Amphibia > Caudata > Ambystomatidae > Ambystoma > Ambystoma mexicanum. The sequence continues at coordinate 226,290,537 of NC_090921.1, read as the reverse complement.
AAGAAATTCCAGGAAGAATCGGGTAAGAACCAGATCAATGAAAGTTCCAGAACGATAGACTGTAGAGGACTAGGCGAGGCAATCCAATTGGCAGGCAGAGGTCGGTACACGGGAATTCACAGGAAGAAACTCTGATGCAGAATAAGCAGAAAAGGGCTGGACGAGGCAATCCACAAGACAGGCTGAGGTCGGTACACCGGGATATCTCAGATAGAACAGAGGGGGGTAAAGAGGAGGAACAAGAGATGAGAAAACCTACCAGGAGAAGACAAGAAAAGACAGAAAAAGAATAGAGGGAAAAGCTCAAGACGGAAGGGGGGAAGGAAGATAGATGGGAATGGAAACGACAAGGGAGGAGAGGAAAAGATGCCGAGGAGAAAAACCAGATGAAGGTTCGTAGCGAAAGAACGGGAAGAGGAGGAGAAAACAAAGATAACGGAAGGGAAAAGGTAACTACACGGAAAACTCTCAGCGGCGCAGGAACAGGAAAGAAAACACTGTACGTTGCAACGCACCTGACCCCGGAAGAGAAACGGCTTAAATAGTGAGGTCAGGAACGTCGCAACGACAACTAGACCTGCACTGCACGCACAAAGCAATACGTGATGGAACTCGCTATGGCGGGCGCAGCTTCCACTTCTTCCAAAGCCGCCAGTTTCCCTGCGGCGTGACAGTATGCCCCCTCCTAAGATCCACCCCACCGGGTTTACTGGGATGTCTGAAATGGAACCTACGCAACAGGAGAGGTGTATTTAAATGTGCTCTGGGTTCCCATGTATCTTCAGACCTCGGGTATCCTTTCCAGTGGACTAAGTATTCTAAACGTCCCTTATGGTATCGAGAGTCACAAATTTTGGATACCTCATAGACGTCTTCAGTGGGGTCTGGTGGGACCGGAATGTTCTTCCTTTTGCGGAACCACTTATCTTCCATGAAGGTCTTCAATTGAGAGGTGTGAAACACCGGATGCACACGACTTAATCGAGCAGGTAGCTGTAAGCGAAAAGCTACTGGGTTGATTACATGTGTTATTTTGTATGGTCCAATATATCTAGGGGACAGCTTAGATGGGTGAACCCAACGTGGTAGAAATTTAGTGGACAGAAGTACCTTGGATCCAACTCCCCAATTGGGCACTGGTCTCCTGTGTCTATTAGCTTGGGATCTATTCCTTTCTTGAGCCTCTAAGAGTCCTAGTCTAGCTTTGTCTTGGGCTTCTCGAAAAGTAGTTAAAGAAGCTTCCACAGAGGGCACCGAGGACTCAATGTTGGCCAAGGGAAGAAAGGTACGGGGATGATAACCGTACGTACAAAAAAAAGGGCTGGAACCTAAGGCAGAGTGGCAGGTGTTATTATAAGAAAATTCGGCCGTAGGGAGTAACTGGACCCAATCATCTTGTTGTTGGTTGACAAAACACCGGAGATACTGCACCAACGTACCATTAAGACGTTCAGTTTGTCCATTAGATTGTGGATGGAATCCCGAGGTCAAGGCCCTTTCAATGCCTAATCGCTTGCATAAGGCAGACCAGAAATGAGAAGTGTACTGGCTGCCACGGTCAGAGATGATCTTAATAGGCATACCATGTAGCTTAAATATATCACTCAAGAAGACTTCCGCCATACGAGATGCAGAAGGTACCCCAGGTAGAGGTGAAAAATGTGCCATTTTAGTGAATGAATCGATGACCACCATTATACAGGTACAACCCTGAGACACAGGCAACTCTACAATGAAGTCGGTCGAGATAGTGGTCCATGGACCTGTGGGAATGGCATCGGATTCCAACAATCCCAGAGGCTTTTGTGTGGAATACTTGTTACGAAGACAGATAACACAAGACTGAACGTATTGCCTGGTCTCTTCCTTCATCCTAGGCCAAAAAAAATATCTCGATAAGAGTTCTTGCGTATTCCTAATTCCACGATGGCCCGCAATCTTGGTATCATGACACCAGGATAATGCTGTCTTCCTTAAAGACGGAGTTGGCAGATACAACTTGTCCTTAACCATATATAAACCTTCCTTGATTACATAATCGGTCTTGTCGTTATCTCTTTCTGCTTCAAATCTCCCTCCAGAATCGTCCTTGACCTGTTGCAGGAACGTGGATACCGCTCCTATCCTCTGAGATCTTGCAAACATCAGTTCTGTAGTTGTTTCTTGTTCAGACAGGTAATCACTACGTCGAGACAGGGCATCAGCCACTAAGTTTTGTTCACCCGGAATGTAAGTAATGTTAAATTCAAATTGGGCGAAAAAATGTGCCCACCTTGCCTGTCTTGTGTTGTAACATTCAAATTGACGCAATACCTGCAAATTCTTATGATCTGTTCGGAGGGTAAAAGGGTGTTCTCCACCTTGGAGGAGGTGTCGCCAGTCTGTGCAAGCTAATTTCATAGCCAGCAATTCTCTCTCTATCACAGAGTAGTTACGTTGGCTGGGGTTAAGTGTCTTGGAATAATAGGACACTGGATGTTCCTTCCCTTCATACTCTTGCAGTAACACAGCCCCGATAGCAGCAGAAGATGCGTCAGTTTCCACTATAAAAGGATGAAGCTGGTCAGGTTGTCTTAATATGGGAGCTGAACAGAAGGCTTGCTTGAGTTGTTGGAAACTCTCTTCGGCTTGAGAAGACCATTGGAAAGGAGAGGAAGATTTCTTAAGGAGTGAGGTCATCGGGAGTACCTGTTGAGAGAAGTTGGGTATGAACCTCCGGTAGAAATTCGATAACCCAAGGAACCTTTGGATGTCTTTCACCGACTTGGGAGACGGCCAATCTAAAATAGCATTGACCTTCTGAGGGTCCATGGCAATTCCCTCAGAAGATAGAATGTATCCCAAATATGATATGGACGTGGCCGAAAACACACACTTTTCCAATTTGACAGAGAGATGATTGTCTTTGAGTCTATGAAATACCTCCTTGACATGAGAGTTATGCTCAACTTGTGAGTAGGAAAAGACCAATATGTCATCAAGATAAATGATGACAGAGTGTCCCAGAAGATCCGAAAAAAGTCTGTCCATGAAACGTTGGAATATCGATGGAGCATTTACAAGGCCAAAGGGCATCACTTGATACTCATACAAACCATAAGGGGTCCTAAAGGCAGTCTTCCACTCATCTCCGGTTTGGATCCTAAGCAAATGGTAAGCGTTGCGTAAGTCTAGTTTTGTAAACACTGTGGCCGACTGCACGGCATGAATGATTTCAGAGATGAGAGGCATAGGATATCTGTCCTTGATGGTTACCTTGTTTAATCCTCTGTAATCAATACAGGGGCGTAGCTCTTGCATGTCTTTCTTGGGAATGAAGAATAAGGAGGCACCAGCAGGAGATTTAGATGGTCTGATCAACTCATTGGCTAAGTTCTTGTCTAGATAGTCTCTCAGATAATGTCTTTCTTGCATAGTCAACGGATACATACGACCAAATGGGACTAAGGCATCTGGGTGCAATTCTATGCGGCAATCCTCGGGTCTGTGAGGAGGAAGCTCTAATGGGATCTTCTCTGTCACAACTTCAGCGTAACTACTCAAATAGGATGGTAAGCAATGTATGGACTTAGATTCTATCCCACAGGAAGTTTGCATCATAGAAAAGGTTGGTTTCGGCAAACAGCTTGCTTTGCAGAAGGTTGAATGAAAACTTAACAGGTTTCTAGACCAGTCTATGGTAGGGTTATGCCGACGCAACCATCCAATGCCTAGAATCAAAGGGAAGTGAGCAGCTCTGATAATATCAAAGGAAAGGCGTTCAGTATGTTGCATGATACGCATGGTGAGGACTTCAGTAGAGTGGGTAATAAGGCCTGAGCTCAAAGGTTCGCCATCAACCCCCTCCACCGTTTGATCCTCGGTCTTAGCTATCCGAGTCAGTCCTTGACTCTCTGCCCAGTGGGTATCAAGGAAATTTCCTGCGGCTCCACAATCCAGAAGGGCCTGAGTCTGGATTGAGGTCTGGCCGCACAGAAGAGTGACTGTCATCACCATAAGTCGATCATCGTCAGAACACTCCAAAGTTGTGACTGAGAGGGTAACAAAGGGACTGGACTCCTTCCCTCGGTAATATGTCCCCAAATTTACCGAGGGTGCTCGTTTCCCGAGCGTCTAGGAGGCACATCAGGACATTCTCGAAGCAGTTGAGTTGAAGATCCACAGTACATGCATAGGTTCCCTTCTCGCCTCCTCCTACGTTCTTCTGCCAAGAGAGGAGAACGGGTGATGCCGATCTGCATAGGCTCTTCACGCGAGAGACGAGTAGAGGGAGGTGGTGCAGAAGGAGAAGTAGCTGGGGGCATCGGAAGACCACTCTTAATCTTACGTCGCTCAGCTCGCCGTTCAGACAGCCAGAAATCGATCCGAAGTGTTGCAGCGATTAGATCGGCAAAAGTTAAGGGGCGTTCGATACGTGCAAGTTCATCTTTTAACTCTTCTCGTAGACCTCTCCGAAAAATGGCATACTGAGCTTGTTCTTGCCATCCAGCTTCCGCAGCGATCTGTTTAAATGAGGTGATATAGGACATTAAGTCTGAATTTCCTTGTCGGATGTCCAACAGATCCTCGGAGGCCAGAAAGGTGCTCTCTGTTCGAAGAAAGGTTTGCTTCATCAAGGTCTTGAAAGCCTCATAATCCTGGTGCACAGGATCAGTTCTATTGACTAAAGGGGTGGCCCAAGCCAAGGCATTACCTGACATGTGGGTTATCATAAAACCAACCTTGGTATGACCAGAAGTAAAGGCATGTGGACGAAATGAGAAATGCAAATGACACGCATCCAAGAACTCCTTTAGCCTTTTGGGCGTCCCATCAAACTTCCCAGATACTAACGGTAAGGGAGGCAAATCAGTTGTCGGTAGTTCCCGCTCTGCCATCCTCTGTTGTAGCACTGCGTTAGTGCCCTTTAGATTCTGGACTTCCAAGCTCAAGTTTTGGACGGCTGCTACAAGTTCCTGAACCTGCTGCGGAGTGGCCATGTCGAATTCGGGGCGTTGCAAACTGTCAGGAAGGTCTGTAATCTCCTCTTCTTCCTGTGATACCCCAGACTCCCCTTCCTCCCCTTCCTCCTCACCTTGAAGTCTCCGGCGTTGAGTTAGTGTTGGATTGTCCTTAGTTCGAGCCTTCACTCCTTTTTTTTGAAGATAGGGACGACCAAGGTAGGACGCCACAGTGACACCCTTTGGGTGATCTGTGGCAACCCTCCTCGGTCGCAGTTCAATGGGGAAAAAGCCAAAGGCACAAAAAACCCCGGAAGATAAAGATCTTCAAGCGTAGTGAGGTATTAGTAAATCCTCCAGAGGCTGCAGTAGAAGGAGCAGGATCAGATGAACACGGTCCAGATATCGAAGAAATTCCAGGAAGAATCGGGTAAGAACCAGATCAATGAAAGTTCCAGAACGATAGACTGTAGAGGACTAGGCGAGGCAATCCAATTGGCAGGCAGAGGTCGGTACACGGGAATTCACAGGAAGAAACTCTGATGCAGAATAAGCAGAAAAGGGCTGGACGAGGCAATCCACAAGACAGGCTGAGGTCGGTACACCGGGATATCTCAGATAGAACAGAGGGGGGTAAAGAGGAGGAACAAGAGATGAGAAAACCTACCAGGAGAAGACAAGAAAAGACAGAAAAAGAATAGAGGGAAAAGCTCAAGACGGAAGGGGGGAAGGAAGATAGATGGGAACGGAAACGACAAGGGAGGAGAGGAAAAGATGCCGAGGAGAAAAACCAGATGAAGGTTCGTAGCGAAAGAACGGGAAGAGGAGGAGAAAACAAAGATAACGGAAGGGAAAAGGTAACTACACGGAAAACTCTCAGCGGCGCAGGAACAGGAAAGAAAACACTGTACGTTGCAACGCACCTGACCCCGGAAGAGAAACGGCTTAAATAGTGAGGTCAGGAACGTCGCAACGACAACTAGACCTGCACTGCACGCACAAAGCAATACGTGATGGAACTCGCTATGGCGGGCGCAGCTTCCACTTCTTCCAAAGCCGCCAGTTTCCCTGCGGCGTGACACTATGCACCCTCCTAAGATCCACCCCACCGGGTTTACTGGGATGTCTGAAATGGAACCTACGCAACAGGAGAGGTGTATTTAAATGTGCTCTGGGTTCCCATGTATCTTCAGACCTCGGGTATCCTTTCCAGTGGACTAAGTATTCTAAACGTCCCTTATGGTATCGAGAGTCACAAATTTTGGATACCTCATAGACGTCTTCAGTGGGGTCTGGTGGGACCGGAATGTTCTTCCTTTTGCGGAACCACTTATCTTCCATGAAGGTCTTCAATTGAGAGGTGTGAAACACCGGATGCACACGACTTAATCGAGCAGGTAGCTGTAAGCGAAAAGCTACTGGGTTGATTACATGTGTTATTTTGTATGGTCCAATATATCTAGGGGACAGCTTAGATGGGTGAACCCAACGTGGTAGAAATTTAGTGGACAGAAGTACCTTGGATCCAACTCCCCAATTGGGCACTGGTCTCCTGTGTCTATTAGCTTGGGATCTATTCCTTTCTTGAGCCTCTAAGAGTCCTAGTCTAGCTTTGTCTTGGGCTTCTCGAAAAGTAGTTAAAGAAGCTTCCACAGAGGGCACCGAGGACTCAATGTTGGCCAAGGGAAGAAAGGTACGGGGATGATAACCGTACGTACAAAAAAAAGGGCTGGAACCTAAGGCAGAGTGGCAGGTGTTATTATAAGAAAATTCGGCCGTAGGGAGTAACTGGACCCAATCATCTTGTTGTTGGTTGACAAAACACCGGAGATACTGCACCAACGTACCATTAAGACGTTCAGTTTGTCCATTAGATTGTGGATGGAATCCCGAGGTCAAGGCCCTTTCAATGCCTAATCGCTTGCATAAGGCAGACCAGAAATGAGAAGTGTACTGGCTGCCACGGTCAGAGATGATCTTAATAGGCATACCATGTAGCTTAAATATATCACTCAAGAAGACTTCCGCCATACGAGATGCAGAAGGTACCCCAGGTAGAGGTGAAAAATGTGCCATTTTAGTGAATGAATCGATGACCACCATTATACAGGTACAACCCTGAGACACAGGCAACTCTACAATGAAGTCGGTCGAGATAGTGGTCCATGGACCTGTGGGAATGGCATCGGATTCCAACAATCCCAGAGGCTTTTGTGTGGAATACTTGTTACGAAGACAGATAACACAAGACTGAACGTATTGCCTGGTCTCTTCCTTCATCCTAGGCCAAAAAAAATATCTCGATAAGAGTTCTTGCGTATTCCTAATTCCACGATGGCCCGCAATCTTGGTATCATGACACCAGGATAATGCTGTCTTCCTTAAAGACGGAGTTGGCAGATACAACTTGTCCTTAACCATATATAAACCTTCCTTGATTACATAATCGGTCTTGTCGTTATCTCTTTCTGCTTCAAATCTCCCTCCAGAATCGTCCTTGACCTGTTGCAGGAACGTGGATACCGCTCCTATCCTCTGAGATCTTGCAAACATCAGTTCTGTAGTTGTTTCTTGTTCAGACAGGTAATCACTACGTCGAGACAGGGCATCAGCCACTAAGTTTTGTTCACCCGGAATGTAAGTAATGTTAAATTCAAATTGGGTGAAAAAATGTGCCCACCTTGCCTGTCTTGTGTTGTAACATTCAAATTGACGCAATACCTGCAAATTCTTATGATCTGTTCGGAGGGTAAAAGGGTGTTCTCCACCTTGGAGGAGGTGTCGCCAGTCTGTGCAAGCTAATTTCATAGCCAGCAATTCTCTCTCTATCACAGAGTAGTTACGTTGGCTGGGGTTAAGTGTCTTGGAATAATAGGACACTGGATGTTCCTTCCCTTCATACTCTTGCAGTAACACAGCCCCGATAGCAGCAGAAGATGCGTCAGTTTCCACTATAAAAGGATGAAGCTGGTCAGGTTGTCTTAATATGGGAGCTGAACAGAAGGCTTGCTTGAGTTGTTGGAAACTCTCTTCGGCTTGAGAAGACCATTGGAAAGGAGAGGAAGATTTCTTAAGGAGTGAGGTCATCGGGAGTACCTGTTGAGAGAAGTTGGGTATGAACCTCCGGTAGAAATTCGATAACCCAAGGAACCTTTGGATGTCTTTCACCGACTTGGGAGACGGCCAATCTAAAATAGCATTGACCTTCTGAGGGTCCATGGCAATTCCCTCAGAAGATAGAATGTATCCCAAATATGATATGGACGTGGCCGAAAACACACACTTTTCCAATTTGACAGAGAGATGATTGTCTTTGAGTCTATGAAATACCTCCTTGACATGAGAGTTATGCTCAACTTGTGAGTAGGAAAAGACCAATATGTCATCAAGATAAATGATGACAGAGTGTCCCAGAAGATCCGAAAAAAGTCTGTCCATGAAACGTTGGAATATCGATGGAGCATTTACAAGGCCAAAGGGCATCACTTGATACTCATACAAACCATAAGGGGTCCTAAAGGCAGTCTTCCACTCATCTCCGGTTTGGATCCTAAGCAAATGGTAAGCGTTGCGTAAGTCTAGTTTTGTAAACACTGTGGCCGACTGCACGGCATGAATGATTTCAGAGATGAGAGGCATAGGATATCTGTCCTTGATGGTTACCTTGTTTAATCCTCTGTAATCAATACAGGGGCGTAGCTCTTGCATGTCTTTCTTGGGAATGAAGAATAAGGAGGCACCAGCAGGAGATTTAGATGGTCTGATCAACTCATTGGCTAAGTTCTTGTCTAGATAGTCTCTCAGATAATGTCTTTCTTGCATAGTCAACGGATACATACGACCAAATGGGACTAAGGCATCTGGGTGCAATTCTATGCGGCAATCCTCGGGTCTGTGAGGAGGAAGCTCTAACGGGATCTTCTCTGTCACAACTTCAGCGTAACTACTCAAATAGGATGGTAAGCAATGTATGGACTTAGATTCTATCCCACAGGAAGTTTGCATCATAGAAAAGGTTGGTTTCGGCAAACAGCTTGCTTTGCAGAAGGTTGAATGAAAACTTAACAGGTTTCTAGACCAGTCTATGGTAGGGTTATGCCGACGCAACCATCCAATGCCTAGAATCAAAGGGAAGTGAGCAGCTCTGATAATATCAAAGGAAAGGCGTTCAGTATGTTGCATGATACGCATGGTGAGGACTTCAGTAGAGTGGGTAATAAGGCCTGAGCTCAAAGGTTCGCCATCAACCCCCTCCACCGTTTGATCCTCGGTCTTAGCTATCCGAGTCAGTCCTTGACTCTCTGCCCAGTGGGTATCAAGGAAATTTCCTGCGGCTCCACAATCCAGAAGGGCCTGAGTCTGGATTGAGGTCTGGCCGCACAGAAGAGTGACTGTCATCACCATAAGTCGATCATCGTCAGAACACTCCAAAGTTGTGACTGAGAGGGTAACAAAGGGACTGGACTCCTTCCCTCGGTAATATGTCCCCAAATTTACCGAGGGTGCTCGTTTCCCGAGCGTCTAGGAGGCACATCAGGACATTCTCGAAGCAGTTGAGTTGAAGATCCACAGTACATGCATAGGTTCCCTTCTCGCCTCCTCCTACGTTCTTCTGCCAAGAGAGGAGAACGGGTGATGCCGATCTGCATAGGCTCTTCACGCGAGAGACGAGTAGAGGGAGGTGGTGCAGAAGGAGAAGTAGCTGGGGGCATCGGAAGACCACTCTTAATCTTACGTCGCTCAGCTCGCCGTTCAGACAGCCAGAAATCGATCCGAAGTGTTGCAGCGATTAGATCGGCAAAAGTTAAGGGGCGTTCGATACGTGCAAGTTCATCTTTTAACTCTTCTCGTAGACCTCTCCGAAAAATGGCATACTGAGCTTGTTCTTGCCATCCAGCTTCCGCAGCGATCTGTTTAAATGAGGTGATATAGGACATTAAGTCTGAATTTCCTTGTCGGATGTCCAACAGATCCTCGGAGGCCAGAAAGGTGCTCTCTGTTCGAAGAAAGGTTTGCTTCATCAAGGTCTTGAAAGCCTCATAATCCTGGTGCACAGGATCAGTTCTATTGACTAAAGGGGTGGCCCAAGCCAAGGCATTACCTGACATGTGGGTTATCATAAAACCAACCTTGGTATGACCAGAAGTAAAGGCATGTGGACGAAATGAGAAATGCAAATGACACGCATCCAAGAACTCCTTTAGCCTTTTGGGCGTCCCATCAAACTTCCCAGATACTAACGGTAAGGGAGGCAAATCAGTTGTCGGTAGTTCCCGCTCTGCCATCCTCTGTTGTAGCACTGCGTTAGTGCCCTTTAGATTCTGGACTTCCAAGCTCAAGTTTTGGACGGCTGCTACAAGTTCCTGAACCTGCTGCGGAGTGGCCATGTCGAATTCGGGGCGTTGCAAACTGTCAGGAAGGTCTGTAATCTCCTCTTCTTCCTGTGATACCCCAGACTCCCCTTCCTCCCCTTCCTCCTCACCTTGAAGTCTCCGGCGTTGAGCTAGCGTTGGATTGTCCTTAGTTCGAGCCTTCACTCCTTTTTTTTGAAGATAGGGACGACCAAGGTAGGACGCCACAGTGACACCCTTTGAGTGATCTGTGGCAACCCTCCTCAGTCGCAGTTCAATGGGGAAAAAGCCAAAGGCACAAAAAACCCCGGAAGATAAAGATCTTCAAGCGTAGTGAGGTATTAGTAAATCCTCCAGAGGCTGCAGTAGAAGGAGCAGGATCAGATGAACACGGTCCAGATATCGAAGAAATTCCAGGAAGAATCGGGTAAGAACCAGATCAATGAAAGTTCCAGAACGATAGACTGTAGAGGACTAGGCGAGGCAATCCAATTGGCAGGCAGAGGTCGGTACACGGGAATTCACAGGAAGAAACTCTGATGCAGAATAAGCAGAAAAGGGCTGGACGAGGCAATCCACAAGACAGGCTGAGGTCGGTACACCGGGATATCTCAGATAGAACAGAGGGGGGTAAAGAGGAGGAACAATAGATGAGAAAACCTACCAGGAGAAGACAAGAAAAGACAGAAAAAGAATAGAGGGAAAAGCTCAAGACGGAAGGGGGGAAGGAAGATAGATGGGAACGGAACTGACAAGGGAGGAGAGGAAAAGATGGCGAGGAGAAAAACCAGATGAAGGTTCGTAGCGAAGAACGGGAAGAGGAGGAGAAAACAAAGATAATGGAAGGGAAAAGGTAACTACACGGAAAACTCTCAGCGGCGCAGGAACAGGAAAGAAAACACTGTACGTTGCAACGCACCTGACCCCGGAAGAGAAACGGCTTAAATACTGAGGTCAGGAACGTCGCAACGACAACTAGACCTGCACTGCACTCACAAAGCAATACGTGATGGAACTCGCTATGGCGGGCGCAGCTTCCACTTCTTCCAAAGCCGCCAGTTTCCCTGCGGCGTGACAGCACCATTGACGCTGACCTAACACTCTCGCGCCAAGTCAACAACGTCTCAAAGTCCTGCCACTACCACTTTAAAACTCTTAAGGCGCATCTTTCCATATCTCTCCTTTCCCAGCAGACTCTCCGCAGTCCAATCAATTGTTATATCAAGACTGGACTACGCTAACCTCCTCTACCTTGGACTCCACGCTTACCGACTGAATAAACTTCAAAGAGCACAAAACGTTGCAGTCAAACTACTACTAGCGCTCAGCCCGAGAGACCACATCTCCCCAGCCCTTAAAACTCTGAATTGGCTTCCAGTGGTCAGAAGGGTGACTTTCAAAACCTTATACATTTCTCATCAAGCATTGCATAAAACTGGACCTCAATATCTTCACGACAAGCTAAAACCCTATCACCCTCCACGTACTCTAAGATCAAGCTCAGCTGGCCTCCCAGTCATACCTAAAACAAACTCAGTCAGGTTAGGCGGATCATCATTCTCAGCCTTGGCCCCCATGCTGTGGAACGCACTCCCACCCCACATCCGCCTAACTGAAGATCTAATGTCTTTCCACAAACAACTGAAAACATGGCTCTTCCCCTAAAAACCAACCCATACGCAAACTAACCCAAACTGAATAATCAGCATCTCAATGACACCAACCCAACAAACTACTAGATCTTGAATAACAATAAGACAAATAACAATACAACATCAAGATCCATGCGAGAAATCGACAACTAACAACCACTAATGTAAACTAGAAGGACAAACAGAATAGAACAATTAAAGTTGATCGAAGTGGATAAAAAGAATAAATTGTACGAAAACAGTATTGAGGTTTAAATCAATAAAATGGATGTAATGAGTGCAATGGACAAAATGAACAAAATGGGCGAAATGAATAAAGAGAAGAGAATGGAAAGATGAACACAAGAGACTGATGAGTACACAGATAGATGACACTGACTGTATGAGTGCATGGCATAAATGGAAAGTACAGAATAGACGATTCAAGTACATGAGACGAGTGTAGTGCATGAAACAGATAGAGAGCACATAACTGATCCATAGAGCGGACGAGTGCTTAAGTGTGGAGGAGTGTGTAGAACGCAGGAGTGCATAGAGCAGATGAATGTGCAGAGGAGATGTGTGTGTAGAGCGGATGGGTGTGTAGAGCAGACGAGTGTGTAGAGCGGAGGAGTGCGTAAGTGCCGAGGAGTGTGTAGAATGCAGGAGTGCATAGAACAGATGAATGTGCAGAGCAGATGAGTGCATAGAGCAGAAGAGTGTATAGAGCGGAAGAGTGTATAGAACGGATGAGTGCGTATGAGCAAACGAATTTGTAGAGCAGATGAGTGCACATAGATGAGTGCGTGGAAAGAACGAGTGCATAGAGCGGATGAGTGCGGGAGCGGATGAGTGCGGGGAGCAGAAGAGCGCGGGGAGCGGAAGAGCGAGCAGAGCGGAAGAGCGCACAGAGTGGAAGAGTGCACAGAGTGGAAGAGTGCACAGAGTGGAAGAGTGCACAGAGCGGAAGAGTGCGCAGAGCGGAAGAGTGCAGGGAGCGGAATAGTGCGCAGAGCGGATGAGTGCGTGACGTATGTGGATGGAATGTGTGACATATGTGGATGGTATGGGTGTAACATGTGGATGGTATGGGTGTAATATGTGGATGGTACTGGTGTAATATATGGATGGGACGGGTAACATTTGTGGACTCAAATGCATGGAACAGACTGGAGTGCGTGGAATCGACTGGAGTGCGTGGAATCAACTGGAGTACGTGGAATGGAGTGGAGTGCGTGGAATGGACTGGAGCGCCTTGGAACGGTTTTGAGCGCGTGGAAAGGACTGGATGGGCCTGGAGTGCGTGGAGCAGCCTGGAGTGCGTGGAGCGGATTGGAGCACATAGAATTTCATGACTTACATGGAATGGTTTGGAATGCAGGTAACATTCGAAAGAGCATATAACCCATCATATCACACCACCACGCTTACTCTCTTCTTTACACCATCATTCAACTAGAACACAGAGATACAATGACACCATTCGGTATAGCTGTTCTCATACCAACAACTGCCTCATACTCCCCATCACTCTAATTAAACACTGCTGGCTACACACCCCCAGCCAGGCGTTCTCCTCAGGCCTAACGCAGCCACAATCGGTCTGGATAAATCCTGCCAGAACGAACACATACTCTTGATCTCTCATCCACCACACCTACCGCTAGGAAGCAGCTATTACACTAATGCCACAACGGCTGCACACATATCCGGTGCTCACACGCACCTTTGACTCTCTCTACTGACTTGAACTTCGGTTGACAAGGGTGTCCAACCTACCAGCGCCTTCAGACCATACCAATGGTACACAAGGCGCTATATAAATGCAAAGTAACATAACATAACACATGGTTTCTAATGTGGTACTTCTGTTTGGGTAGTATGTGTCTAGTAAGTTGTTTTTCAAAATATCTTGGCTGTTGGGATCATTTTTGGCTATTGTTTCTATGTCTTCATATGCTTTGAGAACTCTTTCTAGATTGAGCAGGACCAAGGCTTAGCCATACCATATTTTCAGATTTTCCATACAAGGCAGTACCGGTTAAACGATTTGCAGCTTCATAGCAGCCAAATTCTCTATGGGAGAGCATTTTTATGCCTACGCTGTACAATTTCTGTGATAGTGTTTTGTCAGATTATATGTCATCCCAGAGGTTTTTGAGCTCTGTTATTTCTGCTTTGGTTAAGTAGGCTGTGACATATCGTGCAACTGCAGTGGAATTGTATGCAATGTACTGCACATCTATATTTGCATTCCATACATTGATGTATTTTGATCCTTCTGTTCTTTTTATGGAATATATGTTATTAGGCGATTTACTTTTGACACTATGTCTAACTGAAGGCATGAAGTTGTTTACTTGACCTGTTGTTGAAACTGGTCTAGGGAAACCAAAGTGTTTTTATATTTGCGACAACAATACTTACCACATTTGTGTCTTTGAAATTGTAAACTTTGTGCATGAAGGTCACTATGTGTCGTTTGTGAAGGGATTTCACAAGTGACATATTTTTGGATGAATTGCAAAACAGTGGCATCACTGTCCTGACCAAATTTAGGAGCATCTTTAATCCATAAAAGCATGTGGATGTGTGGTGCTCCTCTGGCTTGGTATTTTTTTCTCCAAAAGAAGTGTTACACTTTTCTGAGGGGAGGAACAGCTTTATTACAAATGAAGTGTAGCAGGGCAATGAAGCGATGATGGAAATATCTTGATATATTTACAGGATCGAGAGAGCAGAGTTCTCCTGGTGTTTTTTTTACTACATTGTTTTTTGTTTGCTATGTTTAGGAAATTGTGTAAATCTTTCCATGCATATTCTGCACAACTTAATGTCACAAACCAAGTGGGTGGGCCAAGGTTTCTTATCATACATCATACATCTGCATGACGTCGGAACCAGTATTCTGTTGTACCACGCATGTTTGCTAAAAGATTTGTAATGCTGGACTGTAAAACTTCATCTTTTTCTTGCACTTTTTGTATTTATTGTGTTGCTGACATTTTTTTTTAATTGGTACCTAATTTTAATGTATATGCAACTCCGTAGTATAGAGTTGCTAGTTCACTTTCAAAGAGAAGATGGAATATGTGTTCTACATTTTGTCTGAATCAGGGGTCTTCAGAATACATTCGTAAAGAGCGGTATTCTGATGCTATTATTTGTGTGGGTCTTTCATCGTACCTTCCTCCTTTTCTAGTAGGAAAGAGTAGAGCAAAGGCTCGTGTTTCTACACTTTTTTCCCATATGCTGATTGGAGATCCTTTGTCTTGTCGCATTTTCCAGTGCATCATCTATGGTGTCTTTACAGTGTAATGGGTGAATTGTATAATGGTCTAAAATATTGGATTCTGTAGCAGGATCTAGAATTTGAAATTAACCCGTTCTTGACGAGTCTTGAATTATTTCGGTGGTTTCCCTCAGGTTTTTTTCAATATTTATTTTTGTCTATTGTAGGTACGCCATTTACTAAGATAATCAAAGATTGATCTATTGGACCTTGCACTCCCAGAGGGTGTACATTTTCTTTGAGATCTAAAGGCAAATAAACTACTTTGCCACTAATGCCTTTCAGTAATTCAGAGGGATGTAGTTTTGCTGTTTTTGGTCGAAGGCATATTATTGCTTGAAATGGGTGCACTATTTGAATTATGATGCTCTCATACAAGTTAAGTTGTTGCAGGGTTTTTGGTAGTGGGGTTAATTCCAATTTGTGATATCACGTGAAGGCATTTGGTTGTTGTAAAGTTTTGCAGTGCAGTAACTGCAAAGTATTAAGGGGCCAGTAATTTCGTATTTGTTTTCTGCTATATGATAGAGAGCTAATTGGAACCATTTGGAATCTTCATTGTCTTCTATTTTGTACATTATGTCTACAGTTTATGTGCTATTTTTATTAAAAAAAAGTCCTGTGTCAACACACACATACACAAATGGTTTGGTACTTCAGCAGATGTGTTTTTAAACTTTAGTATTTCTCTTTTGTATGTGTGTAGTAGAAGGTTGCCATCTGTAAAATTGTTGTTAGTCTGTTGTAAAGCTATTGGATTTTGTAAGTGGCTTTCACTTCCAAAATATTTTCTCTGGATATGCTCTATTCCTTCGAGTACTTCTTTGGCTGTACCATGTAGAAGATTGTTATTTAAATTGGCTAGTACTAAAGCAGGACTTTTGGCATAGTACAATTTATGAACCAGACTTCTTATAGTTGAATGGTGTGTTGATGTCATTTTGATATGGTGGAAGCTGCTTTTACAAATAGGTCCAGAAATGCAGGCTAATGAATGTCCTTGTACTCCTGTGTATTTTTGCACTGTCCATACTTTGTAATAGTTTTATTTTCAATTTGTGTTTGCCTTCACATACTGATTGAGGAACTGGCGTAAAGATGTGAAAGAATGTTTGCTTATGTAACACATTGATGTGCAGGGCCATTTGTAGACTGGACGCATTCCTTCAGTGGAATGGAGAATTAATACTAAGTTTTCTGGGATATTTTTGTGAGCAGAGTTTCTTGTTCCATAATGGTATTATTACGTTTTTTATACCCTCGTTAACTGCTATGTACGGCAATTGGGTTTGTTTGCTTTTGTTTGTATGCTTCTTCATTAAAATATGGTTCTGTGCTGGTGGTGTGACTGCACTCACCTCCACAAATGTTTGCAAAGCTATCTTTATTGATATTACGTTTATTGAGAAGTCTTTTTTATAGTTTAGTAGTTAGTTTGTTAGTGGTTTCTTTCGGTTTAAAACTAAAATAAATAATTTCCTTTTGAGAAGGATTGCACTGTCTATGAGAGCTTCCAAGATTAATTTTCTGCAGTAGGTTTTAAGGGTTGTGCATGATTTCTCTCCTGTTTTGGTAAGGTTTTTTAAGGATACTGTGGCGGAACATTTTTTGTAAAATAATTCTTTTGGTATGCTTACTTGTGGCTACATCGAGATTTATAGGTGCAGTGTTAGCACTCGTGGTAGCTGCAGTCTTTTTAATAACTTTTTGTTTAGTTTTAAATTTTGAAAGAGGAGGCAAAGTTTCTTTACTGGAAGCTGCTTTTGTTTCGCTTAGTGACTGTATTAGCTGTTTTGTTTGAACTTTATGTATACATTCTGCTAGAGGTAGATGCTTATTTTGGACACTTTTATTTTGATTTTGTCTACTTCTGCATTGCTTTCTACGGAGTTGCTTTTTGGTAGGCATTGTTTGGGGTCTGTTGGAGAAAAAAAAGAAAGTGTGGGTTGGGACGCTGTGCAATGTATTTGTGCATTGTGCATGAGTGTCTGAGTATGATGGTAGGTATGTATGTAGAGGTGTGTGATTGTGCAATGGGCTGTTACTTCAGGTTGCGAAGGCTATTCCCATATTTGTGTGTCACTATAGTGGTGTTCAGATGACTATACAAAGTGTGCATCTTCTGAGGGGCAATTAGTAATACTGAATCTAATGCTGCACGGATAATACAATTTTTTGTTCTACAATACTAGAATTCTACAGTGTGAGTAACAGTTAGGACATTATGGCAGTATTGCACTTACTTTTTTGCATGAAAAGAATAGATTTCTTCTGAGTTCTGGTTTGTACTTCAGACGCTGCTGGTTTTCAGCAGAGTGGTCTTCACTGCAATTGTGAAAGAAAGAAGTTAGTAAATATGTGTGTTAATAGCACTGTTGTTAATGTAGACATGTATTTGTTTGTTTTTGCAGTAGTAGTGCTTTCTGATAACTGTGCATAGCAAGTAGATGCAGTTTCCTTTGTCTATGTGCATTCCATATATTTTACTTAGAATCTGTCAGTTGAATTTGCCTTATAAGTGATTATAATAGTAAGCACACCGCGCACACTTGGCTTTTCAAAGGCAGTGTTATTTGATGTTAGGAGATAGGAGAAATAACTATGCTTTTCTTGCTATTTATATAGGGTAAATGGCAGGAACTGTGGTGAAAAGCATGCAATCTATGTATTTGTGAAAGTGTGGGAAATAAAGTAGAAGGATTTGATGGGCTCAGCAGCTTATTACTCTCCAGGATAGTTGTAGGGGAGAAGGTTCAAATAAGAAAACCTGGAAAAGTGCCAAAGAGACAAAGCAAGTTTACCAGACTGTAGGTGATTAGCAAACTATTGGGTGATCCTGTGGTGCTTGGGGATGAGAGAGTCTAAAATAAAGTAAGGGTTGTAATGAAGGGTGTGGTGCTTGCGTTGCAGACGGAAGGGAAGTGGGAGATGGTATGTATGTTGGTTTACTACATTGTTTGTACATAGTTGTACATGATGTGATAGACATCATTGCACTTGTGTAAAGTTGAATGATGTTGTAAATTCTAGAACGGAATGGGCAAGCAGCTGGAATGGGGAGTTGTCTAGATTAGAAGAACAGTTGTAGAGGCAGTGGTGTTGTTTCAGTCGGGAGCCTTTGCAATGATATTGACTATCTGTGTGTACAAATAAAGATGCATGTACTCATCCTGGCTGTGTCTCACCTTATAACACCCCACAAAGCCTTTTCCCACAATCATACTGTTATTTCTCCCATCTTTTCAAATGAAATGATACTTGGTTAGACAGCTGTATGTGTTGTGTCTGATTACTATTGTAATCATTTCTATAGGAAGTTCAAATTATAGATTGTATGTAAAGTGCCCAGAATGTATAAAAAGGAAATTGTATGTACATCCTATACACTATAATGCATGCAATGCTTTTATGGTTGAAATGTGCATAAATAGGTGGCAGTGGTTATACAAATAATAGAATGAATGAAGACAATAACAGTTTGCACATTACAATTAGTAATATGTGTAAATACAAATTTGGAGAGCACACAGCTTTGCAAGTGACACTTGATCATAGCAGATGGGAAAAATGACAGTAAGCTTTTTTTACAGGTTATACAGGGTAAGTGTTAGTTACCCTGCTTATATGCATTTATACAAGAGCTGTACATGTACTGTGCAGAACACATTCATATCTGTAGTTTGTGTTCATGCATGTGGATGTGCATGAATCTGCAAGCATAAATCATGGAGAGTGTTATAGTAGTTGTTGCTGTAGGTGCTTTGCAATCTCAGCAGAATTGTACTAAGAGTGATCAACAGTACATCTAAAGTGCTGAACTGTGATGGAGTTAGATGTAGAGTTCTTGGATGTGATTGGTGGATGGTTGTGTGACTGCTTAACACTAACCAATGAGGGAACGGTGCAGAGAGTGAAGTGGATAGGGTAGAAGGCCTGCCCCAGTGATACACGCTCCGCGGACACTGCGGCTGTTCGCGGACAGGCCGTGCCACATCCGGGGTTTGTCAGCAAATCCAGCATGGAAAGGGGACTATAGGGATTAGCCAATCAGGTGTTGAAGTTGTTCTTTGCAGGAAGAGAGGGTGTGTGTGTAGTGAAGATGGCAGATGTGAAGAAAGTGAGGGTGTTGATTGTTGGACATTTATTTGTAGATGGTTTAGAGGGGTATGCTATTAACATAAGGCTGCCAGTTTTGGTTTTGAAGGAGTGGAGGTTTACTGGTCAACTGTGACTGGCTGGAATATGCAGGCAGTGGTTGGAGCTTGCACAACTTTCTGCACGTGGAAGAGTCCAGATGTAGTGGTACTGCAATGGGGTGGTGTCCATTTGAGATACATTAGTGCTCCTACTTTGTTGAGTAGTCTTGAAAACTTGGTTCAGGCAGTGATGGAGGTTGTTCCAAATGCCAAGGTGATTTTTTCTCAAACACTGCCTAGCGCACTATGGGACAATTGTAATGTTTTTTGTCCCCAGGAAAATGGTGCAAGGTGTTTGGTGAATAGAGGGATGTCTGCTTTTTTGTTGAGAAGTGGAATGCTGTCTTATAACAATGACAATATCGATTATGTTTATGGTGACTATTTTAAATCAGATGGCATTTCTTTATCCATACTGGGAAATGCCGCGTTATTTCAAAATATAAGGTGTGCTTTACAGAGAATATTGTGAAGACATCAGGAAGAACATAAGTTAAAAAAAAGAACACAATGAAAGCTGTTTTGTTATAAGCACTTTAAAATAAAAAGGCTCTTTTCAGAGCCAACCTCAAAGGGGAAGTGGGGCACACTATTTAAATTTTCCTTCCCCACTCTCAGGTTTTACAATTTGTCCATGGACACCGCGGTTGTCCGTGCACACCACACGTATTACATAGGCAGATTTTGAGGATGAGAGTCATGCTAATGAGACTTAGCAGGGCAGGGGATTGGTCGATAAGGTTTACTGGGTGTCATGTGTAAGGAGAGACTTTGTCAGAAAGTCTTATTCCTGAGAGGAGAGCAGATAGCTATGGCTGTGTCTTTCAGAAAGCAGATTGTCTGGATTTTGGGAGACTCATGGATAAATTGGTTGGAGGTGCATGCAGATCGTTGTGGAGTGGCTGCACATCTTGGATTCACTCATGTGGAAGTGCACTGGCATGGAGTGCATGGAATGAAGTGGCTGGATTTGGTACCTCTTTGTGCTACTTTGGTGACATAGTGTCATCCAGACATTATTATTATTATTCATTGTGGAGGGGACAGTTTAGGACATGTCTCTGGAATATCTTTGCAATTTGCAATGAAAGAAGGACTTGGGAAAGTCATGGACATGTTTCCAAACTCCCGAGTAATTTTTTCTCGTATTGCGCAGAGACAAATGTGGCTGCGTTCTTCTTCATTTGGTTCACAAATGGAGAAAGCGAGGTGCAATGTCAACAAGGCTGTTTGTGCCTTTTTGAGAGATGTTGGCATGTTCTCGTTTCACAATGAAAATACTATGTTTCGTAGTACACTCGTTTTACGCTGAGATGGAGTACATCTCACTTATGCTGGAAATAACATTTTTCGGTGAAATATACAAAATGCATTGCAACCCTTTTTGGAATTAAAGCAATCCTTTTTCCAGTTGGTGTTGGCCATTTGAAGTTTTTGAAACACAAAAACCACCACAAAAAGGCTCTTTTCTGTGCCACCACTTCCTCCCAGAGAAAAGTGCAATGGTTTTGATAGGGCAGCACTAAAGAAAGATTTAAATGTCCGCAGACTGTCCGCTGACTTCTGGAAATGCGCAGGGCCCTGCAGCATTTCATTGGCACTTCTATTTTTGATATCGAGGGCTGCACACATCTCTTTACTGCGCCACAAGTGTATTTCAAAAACTTCGACTCCTGGTCATATTAAGAGTGGATTTATTTATAGCCCTTTTTGATAACACGTGTTTCGGCACACTCCTAGTGCCTTCCTCAGATCAGGGCAATGTCCATCGACTTTTCTGTCCGCTACAAATAACGTATTTGGTGGCTGAGTCCCATCAGACTCCAAACATTTTCTGACAAGTTCTGTTCTACTGCATCACGCGTCGGGTTTCTAAAATGGCCATAGCGGACAGAAAAGTCGAAAAACCCTTTAAATTCGCCAGTTATGGTAAGCTAAGCAACCATAACTCGCACCACCAACGTGCATTGCTAAACCTAACACCCAGGACATCAAAGATGACATCACAAATGTGTCTGTTTTGTTTCTATGTGCTGCTCATGTGTTGTGCATTTGTTTCTGCATGATGCATTTTTTTAAATTTTGTAAAACATTAAAGACATCAGTAATTTTTCTACTGTGTCCGGTGTGTCTTGTCCGACCATTTTTGAACTTGGCACTAGTTTATGTGCCTGCGGGAGTGCGGTTCGCCTTTTCCTCCTTCTTTTGAAATATATATATATATTTTTTTCTTACTTGTACCTTACCTTGAAATGACACATGTGAAGGTCCCATTATTCAGATGCTCCGGATCACTTGTTAATGACAAATTGACTCACTCTCTCTGACCACTTCATTGTGTTCCTTCATACCCTACCATCTCACACTGACAGCTACTCTCCCAATCTTGTCTTCCTATCCTCCATCCTCCCCTCCTCTGCCATTTCCTTCTGATTATTCATTCATTCACTTTCCCATCTCAGTGCCTGTTCAACTAGCACCCACAATTCCCTAGGCTATCACTCAGAGAAACTTCAAACCTGACTCATTTGCCCCTTACCTGGGAAATGTCAAATCCTCTCTCCTAACCCTCTCGCCTTCCTTTGGCCATTTCGTGCTACTGGCCTTCACTGAGTTCAGTGGCAGTTTTTCCACCTTATTTGGCTATCAATACGCTGCATGCTCCTTTCACCACTCTTGCCCTTAACTATGACCAATGTCAACCATCTAACAGCTAAGGAATCCATGGACCTATACCTAATCAACTCTCCTTGCTGCCTATAAAGTCTCACTACTTGCCCTTACTATCAGCTTGACCTGCCAAACCAATCTACTGCAAGAATGGAATTTCTTCACTCAGTTCTAGCCCTCGAAAGCTCCTCTTCCTAAATCATTCCCTTTATCCTCCTCTCTCAAAGCTGACTGCACTGCCTGCTATTTCTCATCCAAAATCACAAAACTATGTGATGCCTTAAAACCATTATATCCCTCGCACTCCTCGATAATTCTCTTTCCCTCCTATCATGCACTCTCTCTCTTCTCTATAGCTCAACCCACTACTCCCACTGACCAGCTACCAAACCTCCACAAAGTCAGTACTTCCTGTGCACCTATAGACCCCTTTGCTCCTCAAACAATGAAAGCACCTGCATCTTTCACCTCCTCATACTCCTTACACATCTCCCCCTTCACTCTCTCTCTCTATCTATCCCCTGGTATCTTCCCTGCCTGATATAAATAGCAACCATCATCCGCATTCTTCAGGCTACCACTGCGGACCCCAGAAACTCCTTCTACAGACCTCTCTCTCTTTTCCACCCCTTTCAAAACTATTTAGGGAGTCATCTTCAACTGCATTGTCATCTACTTTGAGGTCCATTGTCTTTGTGACCTCTGGCACTCAGACTCATTACCTCCTACCTCTCTGACTGCTCATTCTCGATTTCCTGGAAATCAAACACCTCCTCCCGACTCATCTTCCTATGTGTGTTCCCTAGGGATCTGCCCTTGGCCCATTCCTGCTCACACTCTACTCTACACCTCTCCCTTAGATAACCTTCAGCTTTCATTACTACCTCTTTTCAGATGACACCAATATCTTCTCCTTCCCATCATTCAACCATTCAATCTCTCAATTCATTGCAAACTGCTGCACAGTCATCCATCAATGGATGGCATTATTTTGCCTGATCCTGACTTCTTCCAAAACAGAAATTATATTTCTTACCTGCCCCCAAAGCTAATCCCACTCTCCTATCTCCCACCTGGTATGCCCTGGAGTTCTCCACCCAAGTCTCACATACCTGGGAGCCACAGATGTGAAAATCTCCTCAATGCTAGAAACATTTGGCACCACGTCACAGAGCACCCAGCCAAAACGCTATTCTGTGCAGAGTACATTTTATTACTACTCAAGTTTACTCCTGGATTGGTTTCCCCCTCTACTCCTTCTCTCCCCTTAAACAAGTTATGAACTTTGCTACTTGGACCTTCTACAAGCTACCATGTTTTTTCCACACTTCTGGAAAACCACCATGACTCTTCTTCTTGTCCTCAAATCCATCCACAGGCTTGCCTTCCCAACTTGCTGACTGACATCTTCCTGTACTTTCCCTCACAAATCCTAAGTTCATCCTCCCACCTTAAACTCTGTGGTGCAGATTCTCAAATACATGTGCTTCTCAATGAGATGCGTGTAATGACGTAAAGATGCATCTCATTTGTGAATTTATGAAATGTGCATTTTTGTGGCACATCTACTGACATTAAAGTTAAGGTGATGCGCCCGAAAATGAGCACATCTACTGAGGTGCACATAAAACATGTACAAATGCTGTTAAATGTATGAGGTTGTGGCTGAAAATGTGTGCATTACATGAGATGTGGCAAAAAGAGGTGCACATGGCTATAAAAAGTGGACAAAACCTGGAAATTCACAGATACACTGGTAGGCTACAACCTTGCATCCTCTTGCATCCAGCACATTGAGATGTCATCCAGGAAGAAGAATGCTGAAGGAGAAGGCAAAAAAGCATGGCTGCCAAGAACTTCATGGACAAGGAGGTAGAGGTCCTGGTTGAATTCATGAAGGACCATGATGACACCCTATACTGCCTCCAAGGCCAACGTCCAAGCCTTGCTGTCAGAATGGCATTCTGTGGCAGCCTTCCCTGGGTGTCACCCAAAGGACCATGAAGGAAGTGAAGAAGCACTGGGGAATATAGGCGCCGGTACAAGCAGAAGCTGGTGGACATGCCCAGCAATGCCAGGGGCACAGCAGGAGGACAGTCCAACCAAATCACCCGTACCCAAATGAAGGAGGAAGTTGCTGTCATGATCCCTACAGTGGCAGTGGTTGTCATTGGGGTCCAGACACAGCTGATATACTACCAGGTGAGAAATACAAATTGATCATGATTTTTGTGTGCCTGTACATGTGAGGTGTATGGGCAGTGTAGAAATATTTCCACTGTATGGCATTCATTCATCTCACACCATGGCCTATTGAGCAGAATGTCATTCCTGCATATGTATTACAAACCCTCACATGACACGCCTTACCAACTTGGATGACTTTACATTAATTGCAATGACATGTCGGCCATTAGTGTACATGTGTGTGTCATATCATCAAGGCACCACCTTTGAGCCACTCTAAGTAGTGAAGCATGCTTGGTGCATTTGCATTAATGTATGTTGGCCTAAATGATATGTACAACCTGTGCGTGAAAGGGGCCACTAGGGGTCCCTTATGTCTATGGAAACAAGACGAGTCACCACACACGATAGATACGCCAGACACGAGGTTATATTCCCAAAGCTAGTGTTTATTGCAAAGCAAAAGTCTTAGTTGGCCAACTCGGTCTCACGCCCCGCAACGTGTATCTCTAGACCTCGAGGGACACAAGAGAGTGAATTACGTACATCAGTTACATATATACAAAATGCATATCATACAATCAGCTATGACATGTTTAACACCCTCCTTTATTGGGTTCCTTTGAACTCGGTGTGATGATAGACACTTTCGACAATTATGACACCTTCAAATATATATTCTAGTAACAAGATGCAATTTGCAGGTGCGGAGGCATCTTTCAGTTGTTGAACAGAACACAGTGCTTCTGTTCTTGGAAGCGAGCTACATACGGGGGAAGAGTCGCATTCCAGACCTTGCTATCTATGAGGTGCTATTCGTGTCCTGGGAGCCGACATGCTCTACAGGGCTCAGTAAAGGGGGGCCGTAAGAAAAGCATAATTCAAGCCTTTAGCTGCTTTATTCTAACATATTCTACCATATAACGAGACTGGCTGGCAGCTGCGAAATGATTAAATGCCCTGCAGCTCTGCTTCAAGGCTACATTCGGATGGCAGCCGGGCATTCTTTCCTGGCGCTGCCTATGTTGTGTTTCAACGAACTCTTGTTATCCTCGTGGCCCTGCGGCCTTATGCTTTCACGTGCAGACAACAATGTTTTACAGTCGAGCAGTGTAAGCAAAAAATGTGCTGCGAAGCAATAAGAACAGAAAGCAATGAGCAATGGTTAGAAAACAAAATGGCGATCCTTGTTACATCAAAATGGTCGTTCATTGGCATACTCGGAAACCTATATGTCTGTAATATCGTGCATGAGACGGTGGGCCCACGGCCACCAAAATACGTTTGCCATCACATATTAGAGGTATCCATTTTTGTATGCCAAACATCTCATCCATTCATTGTATCCTCCTCTAATGCCGATAAGTCTGAAGTACTTATGTCTGAATCTTGCATGCTATTGTAAGCATCATCATCTTCACTAATTTCTATAGCCATCAATTCTTTTACTGTTTTCATCTCATTTGTGTCTTGGTCAGCCCGACCAGGAGTTTGTTTTCTTTTTGTCATCATATGCATACATCCCTTAGTACATCCCTCAGTTACCTCAGTGCAAACTATCGGTAGGCAGTGTATGCAACAACAGCACTCTATGAATATTCCAAACACCACTACTAATATCGAAATCAACTTCCATCCCCAAGAACGCAGTATTCCCCAAAACCAGGACTCTATTCTCCAGCCTCCTTCTCCAGTAGGGAGTTCGGAACGTAGGACATGCATTTTCTTTATTGCTTCAAAGATTAGGAATAGTCATCTACAAATACACAACACGCTGATCCCACTATTTTGCAAATTCCCCCACGATCAACCAGGATCACATCGAGAGCCATTCTATTTTGCAGCGTCATTAACCCGATTCCTTTTTCTTCCAATGTCATGTTAAATAGTATATCTGTCATTGTGTTTATGGTATTTTTTAGTATTCTGGACAGTTGCCTTATGTTATAGGAGTTCACTGTCTGGGACAAGAATGGAATGAATGATTCTGCTACGTCAGTCGCTATCAAAACACCTTTTGACTCTAGATCTGGATAGTCTGGCCATGTCTGCTGTTTCTAAGAGGAACACTCCTGGGAACAGTAGACCTAGGTAACACGTACCTCCCCAGTTTCTGGGCAACCAAGGATATGCTTTCCACATATAACATAAACTGGATCTCCCACATATACTGGTTCTATTTCCCATTTTAATACCACTTTATTCATGCATCCAGTAAATGTTCCGACTGAAAAGGAGCCTTTCTTTTTTAGACAAAAAGGGACAGTTCTTGGGTTATAATTCACTGTGTAAGAAGGGGGAACTGCATCTTTGTTCCCGTCTGTTCTTACACGAAACGTCATCACAGATGTTTTAACTGGTGGGGACAGTCTATCTTGTCTATTTTGTCGTGTTATCTTTCGCGTACTTTTCCTCGTAGGCTCTGGGGTCATCTCTTGTGCTTATGGAATATGGAACAACCCACAGGCCTCATTATTATTTTCTCAAACTCATTCATGTTTGTTCTGTCTAATTGACCCATACTACTCTTATTCCATTTCCCATAGAACATTGCACTACATGCAGAACTTAATGGTAATGGCTGTACATACCAACCTATTCCTATCCCAGCATGCTGCGGTAAATGGGCACATACCCAGCAATTTGTTTTCTTTAGAATTGCATGTGTCATATTCATAATTAATAACAACGTGTTTTTCCCAAACCCTTCCCTGTGTCTTTCTTCCATTGGGGACAGGGTATAAGTAATCACCTGAACCGGGCTTTCAGTAGTGGATTTATTAACTATTGGTAAAAACATTCCCAATGGGTGTATCGATTCTACATACCATAATACTAGGGCTGTCGTTATTGGTCTTACCACACTCATAAAGCACATAATTATTGTCAGTGCCAGCATACAATTCTTTTTACCATGTGTTTTTCTTAAGCTTACAGTCTTTACAATTGACTCATTCTCAGCAGCGGTGCAGGAGGAGGCTGAAACCGGTCCCAACATGTTTCTCATCGTCCTTCTTCTTCCTTATTAGAGTTCGTCGTGGATATCCCTCTTCGTTGCACTTGCTCTGATGTCAATAAGTTCAACGGATTTGTCACAGTTCAGTTCTGCCAGTCCTTTATAGCCTGGATTTGCTTATTTTGTTTTTAGGCAAGATCACTTGTCCTTTCTCATACTGCTCAGAGGACTTTTGATCAGTTATCTATTGCCTTAGTACCATGTGCGCCCAGCTTGTCCGCTCTGGTTCAGGACACATGTACTTTTATGATCGCACCGAGGAGCCGCGAGTCTTGAATTGTCCGACTTGCACAATTCTCACGCTTCTCTCCTCTACACCTCTAGTTCCTTCTCCGTCCATGAGCGAAACCATAGGTTGACATAAACACCAAAGAACTGTGGATCACTGTAACAATCTCGCCAAGAGGATGAGAACAAGCCACCACCTCAATGAGTATATATAATGAGGTATTCGCTAACCTGGTCATAATGCCGGGAAGGTAACAGCAACTGCAGAAAAGTAAAGCCTCCCTGAGGATCCTGAACCCCCTCCCGGGATAGTAACTCCCACGAACCCCAGGGAAACCCTCTGGGGAATAAAACCCTGGATGTGTAGATAGATGGTCTTGCGGGTGGACGAAGATCCTCAGCGAGGAGTCCCTGGAAGACTGTAACTCGGGTTCTACTGAATAAAGAGAAGACATATAAGTTACAAGGAAGGTGGAGGGACAGGACAGTAGAAACAAGTGTCGAATAGATCTAACGGGAGGATCCTAACCTGGTAGATGCGGGTATAGATTAACGAACACTCAGTGTCGTTGAGGAATGGTGACTGGTACTCTGAATCCTCCAGGGTGTTCTGCAGTGAGAAAAGTAGTGAATAGCGGAACAAGAGAAAGGAAAGGGAAATATACCGAAAGGAGAAACTCACTGAATCAATGGAAACTGGGATCCTAATATTTGCTGCTCGTGAGGATGAGAGCAATGAATCAGGTAAGTAGAATAACCTGGAAGAGAGGTCTGGATCGGAAGAGTCACAGGAAGGAAGCACTGCAAAGGAATACTGAGTAGAAGGGAAAGAGCGAAAAGGTGAGTACAGACAAGAATCTCAATAATTGGAAAAAGTATGACCTAGAGTTCGAACTTACGGAGAGTCATGCACAACAGTAGCGACGCAATGAGAAGCAAGTCTTCGGTCCTTAAATGATATCATGTGACTTGCCGTAAGCGTCAGTTGACCGTGTGATGTGATCAAGTTGCTTGCCTCTGACATTCGTTGACAACGTGGAACAGCTAGACCGCTGAGATTGTTATCATCAGAATCTGCCGTCTTTGAAGAAGAATAGTAAAATATAGAACCACATAATTTCTTTCTTTGCAACCAAGACCAACATCGAAAAGGTGTAACAGTATGCCCTCTCCGCTGGGGAGGTGAACCAGGCTTCCCGGGGTGAAGGCGAAAAAAATTGCCGAATCAGGAGGGGAGAGTGGACACCAGAAGCAGGTTCCCACGTTCTTTCCGCCGGGGAATAACCTTTCCAATCAATGAGGAATTGAAGGCGACCCCTATGATAACGAGAGTCACAAATGTTGGCCACTTCATATTCCGTTCCGGTATGTTATCACAGGCGGAGGAATGGCCTTCGTAGCTCGATGAAAACGGTCTTCACAGTTGGTTTTATTTGGGAGAGATGAAACACAGGGTGTATCCAAGACCAAGCAGGTGGAAGAGCTAGTCGAACGGCAGCAGGGCCCACCTTAGATAATACCTTGAAAGGACCGAAATATCTGGGAGACAACTTTGAAGGAATCAAGTGTTTCGGAAGGAATCGAGAAGCCAACCAAACCTTGGTATCAATGTTCAAGTCTAGTATTTCACGGCGGTGTTTATCTGCATATAGCTTAGCTCGGTCTTGGGCTGCTTGAAGAGCCAAACGGGCTTGTCGGTGTCCTGTCTGAATGTCAGTTATGAGGCTGTCCACTCCTGGAGATTTAGAGGAAGGTGGAGTAGCCGTAGGAATAAATGAGGGGTGAAATCCATAAGAACAATAGAAGGGACTGGATTTAAGAGCTGTGTGTTTGGCATTGTTATAGGCGAATTCTGCCAATGCTAACAGATCCACCCAATAATCCTGGGCTACAGAGACAAAGCAGCGTAAGTACCCTTATAGAGTCTGATTGAGGCGTTCAGTCTGCCTGTTCGTATGGGGATGATATCCTGAACTAAGTGCCCTCTTGATTCCCAAAATGTGACATACTCCTTGCCAGTATTACGAAGTGTATTGAGGTCCTCTGTCCGACACTATGATCTCGGGTAAACCGTGTCATGAAAATACTTCTGAAATGAATAATCTTACCATTTGAGCTGCTCCTGGAAGCTTGACTAAAGGAGTGAAATGAGCCGTCTTAGTCAGATAGTCAATGGTGACCATAATGGTGGTGTATCCGGAGGATGGTGGAAGATCCACTATAAAGTCCGTGAAAATTATTTGCCAAGGTTTCTCCGGTATGGGCATGCAGGTAAGTAATCCGAATGGAGGAGCTCGTGGGGATTTGGCCTGAATACACATAGTACAAGCGCAAACATAATCCTGTACATCAGTCTGAACTGTTGGCCACCAGAAATGTCATTTGACCAATTCGAGAGTGGTCTGTATACCCCGGTGACTGGCCGCTCTAGAATCATGACACATTGGAAGAACTTCCGCTTGAAGAGAACTGGAAGGAATAAGTACTTGTTCTGCATGGAAATACAAATCACAATCCTTTGTAAGATGATAAGTCGAAAGAAGACTTTCGCACTTTGATTGATGTTTGGTGGTTTCTTGTTTCAGTAGTTGTAGGAAGTCGGAAATGACAGCAACAAAGCTGGCCTTTGGAAACATTTTTTCAGAACAAAACCGTTTATTCTGTGGCTTTTTCCGAGATAGAGCATCATCTCTCAAATTTTGGTTTCCTGGAAGAAAAGTAAATTCGATCCTGTAAGGTAAAAAAAAATGAGCTCATCGTGCCTGTCTACTATTAGTAGTTTGAGCATGTTGCAGAACTTTCAAATTTTTATGATCTGTGCGGACCTCCACTGCAAAGGGGGAGCTTAGTAAAAGATGTCTCCATTCTTCGAAGGCCCTCTTGATGGCCAATAATTCTTTTTCAAGTACTGAATAATGTTCTTCCGAAGAGTTAAATGTCTTAGACAAATAGGCCACTGGTCTCTCTTCTCCGAGGTCTGTCTTTTGCAGGAGAACAGCTCCTAAAGCATGAGATGCGTCTGTTTCGACAATGAACTGTCGGAATTGATCCGGATTGAGTAGGATAGTTGCAGAGGTAAATAATCCCTTTAAAGTTTCAAAGGCTTGTTGAGCTAAAGAGTCCCACGAAAAGGCTGTTCCCTTCTTTAGTAATCGAGTAATGGGTAATATTGTCTCAGAATAACAAGGAAGACATTTACGATAAAAGTTCGCAAATCCAAGGAATCGTTGAACCTCTTTTATAGTAGACGGGGAAGGCCAATCCAAAACGGCAGAAACATTTTTGGGATCCATGGAAATACCATTTGCAGAAAGTACAAATCCTAGGTATGTTATTTGTGTTTGATGGAATTCACTTTTCTCCGCTTTAAAATATAACTGGTTTGCCTGTAAGCGACTTAGGACAGTGTTGACATGCTGGATGTGCTCCTCCATATTTGTGGAGAATATCAGAATGTCGTCCAGGTAAATGACGACAAAATGGAGGAGAAGATCTGCAAAGAGGTGATCCATAAATCGCTGAAAAACGGCAGGCGCATTTATCAGACCAAACGGCATAACCTGGTATTGGAAGTGACCAAAAGGAATTCGGAAAGCCGTCTTCCATTCGTCATTAGGAGCAATCCGAATAAGGTGATACGCCCGCCTAAGGTCTAACTTGGTGTAGAAAGTAGCACCTCGAACGGCTTCAAGAATTTCTTTTATCAAGGGCATAGGGTATTTGTTCGGTATTGTGATCTTGTTGAGACCTCTATAATCGATGCATGGTCTAAGTTCATCTGTGTTCTTCTTTGGAATAAAGAATAAAGAGGCACCAGCGGGTGACTTGGACTCAGTTATAAGGCCGTTCTGGAAGTTAGAATGAAGATACTCCCTAAGGGCACCCTTCTCTCGTTGGGAATGAACATGCATCCGTCCAAACGGAATCGGCTGGTCCGGAAGAAGGTCAATATGGCAATCATCCCTTCGATGAGGAGGAAGAGTAGGAAACTGTAGAGTAGAAAACACTCTGCAGAAATGCTGGTGACATTCAGGAATCAGACCTAAGTCAGCGATGGAGGGGATCTCAGGTGTCTCAGAAGGCTCCAAGGGTATATAAAATCCAACCGACTTTTGAGACAGACAATGAGAGACACAATACTCAGATCCCAAAAAAAGGGTTCCAGCCTTCCAGTTTATATAGGGGTTATGAAGACGTAACCAAGGAAGGCCTAGAATTACTGGGAAATGAGCCGCTCTGATTAAATCAAATACCAAGGTTTCTTTATGAGAGGCAATCAAATAAAAAACAGGCTTGGTTTGTTCTCGAATTGGTCCAGAGCTCAACGGGCTGCCATCTACTCCTTGAATGGGTGTTGTATATAACTTGGAAATCCTGTCTATCCCATTCTTAGCTGCCCATTGATCGTCTACAAAATTCCCTGCTGCACAGCAGTCAAGTAGAGCAGGAACTCCCTGTAAAGTCCGATCTGGCAAAATGATAGTTATTGAAAGGACTATCATAGAAGGATTGGGAGATAATGGATCAACCGATGATTCGATTTTAACCGGGGAACTCTGAATCTGACCTCCTACCGTGGTTCTCCTTACGGCAGGGACTTGGCGTTTCCGGATGGCATAGGTCTGGATCTGCGGGGAGGAACTACCGGACAGTCTCGCAAAAGATGAGAGGAAGATCCACAATACATACACAGATTTAAGGATTTTTGCCGTTCTCTTTCCGTAGCGGAAATAGGACCCATTACGGATCCTATCTGCATGGGTTCTTCTGCAGGGGTAGACTTATGCGGGGTAACCAAAAGATCGGAACTCGGGCGAAGACCCTTCCCTTTTTTCCTCTCCAGTGAACGATCTTGAAGACGATAATCTATTTGCATAGTTAATGTTATCATTTCCGCCAAATTAGCTGGCCGTGGAACCTTAGAAACCTCATCCTTCAAGTCCTCCGCGAGACCCCGACGGAAGAGGGTAAGCAATCCATCATCAGGCCAACCGGTCTCAGAAGACAACTGTTTGTATTGGGTGATGTATGTCATAAGATCCTTGTGACCTTGTCTGAGATCAAGGAGTCTTTCCTGCATGGATACAGAAATTTCTTGTCGACTAAACATAGTCCTAAGACTGTTTGAAAATGCTGGATAAGAATCTAATATGGCGTTTCCTGATGTGACTAACGGAGTAGCCCATGCTAGGGCAGGACCCGTTAGGTGAGAGATGAGAAAACCCACCTTGTCTTTATCGGTGGGAAAGAAACGAGGTTTGAACGTAAACTGTACTGTACAGCTATCAAGGAATTCTTCTAATTTATGAGGGTCCCCATCATATTTGCCCGAGGGTAAAGTTACTGGAGGGGTCTCAGAAAACGCTTGGGCAACCTGTGATCTAAACTGGGCGTTGTCCTGTTTAAGGGTCTGCATCTCTAAAGACATAGACTGCATTGCAGCCATTAGCTGCTGTATTTGTTGCTCCATTCCAAGAGCCCTCTCACCAGGTCAGCCTTTCACAGGCGTCGCTAGCTGTAACAATCTCGCCAAGAGGATGAGAACAAGCCACCACCTCAATGAGTATATATAATGAGGTATTCACTAACCTGGTCAGAATGCCGGGAAGGTAACAGCAACTGCAGAAAAGAAAAGCCTTCCTGAGGATCCTGAACCCCCTCCAGGGATAGTAACTCCGTGGGGGAGGGGCACGAACCCCAGGGAAACCCTCTGGGGAATAAAACCCTGGATGTTATGTTATGTTATGTTATTTTGCATTTATATAGCGCCTTATATACCATTGGTATGGTCTGAAGGCGCTCGTATGTTGAACGCCCTTGGGAACCCAAGTTCAGGTCAGTAGAGAGAGTAGAGAGAGTTCAAAGGTGCGTGTGCGCACCAGGTATGTGTGCAGCTGGTGCGGAATTCATGTGGTAGCCGCTTCTTAGCAGTAGGTGTGGTGGTTGAGAGATCAGGAGTATGTGTTCGCTCTGGCAGGATTTATCCAGACCGAGTGTGGCTGCGTTAGGCCTGAGGAGAAAGCCTGGCTGGGGGGTGTGAAACCAGCATTGTTTATTTAGAGTGATGGGGAGTGAGCGGTAGATGTTGATATGAGAACAGTCATACCGAATGGTGTCATAATATCTCTGTGTTCTAGTTAAGTGGTGGTGTAAAGAAGAGAGTAAGCGTGGGGTGTGGTATGATATATGCCCTTTCAAATGTTCCCTGCATTCCTAAGCATATTATGTACGTCACGCAATTCTATGGAATCAGGTCCGTTCTATGCATTTTTATTCACTTCAGGCGTTCAGGATTGCCCTACACACTCCTGTCTGCTCGACACACTCACGCACTCAGAGAGACTATTGGGTATAACTTCTGAATGCAGTTGGGTACACTTCTAAATGCAATTGGGCACACTTCTAAATACAACTTTTCTCAGAGAGGCTGTTGGGCGCAACTTCTAAATGCGATTGGGTACACTTCTAAATGCGATTGGTACACTTCTGAATGCAATTGGGTATACTTCTAAATGCAGCTTTTCTCAGAGAGGCTATTGGGCGCAACTTCTAAATGCGATTGGGTACACTTCTAAATGCGATTGGGTACACTTCTGAATGCAATTGGGTACACTTCTGAATGCAGCTTTTCTCAGAGAGGCCATTGGGCACAACTTCTAAATGCGATTGGGCACAACTTCTAAATGCGATTGGGTACACTTCTAGATACAATTGGGCATACTTCTAGATGCAATTGGGCAGAACTTCTAAATGCAGCTTTTCTCAGAGAGGCTATTGGTCACAACTTCTAAATGCAACTTTTCTCAGGGAGACTATTGGGCACACTTCTAAATGCAGTTTCCTCAGAGAGGCTATTGGGCGCAATTTCTAAATGCGATTGGGTAAACTTCTAAATGCGATTGGGTACACTTCTAAATGCAATTGGGCACACTTCTAAATGCAACTTTTCTCAGAGGGACTATTGGGCACAACTTCTAAATGCAATTGGGCACACTTCTAAATGCAATTGGGCACAACCTCTACTTCTACAACTTGCAACTTTCCTCAGAGAGGCTATTGGGCACAACTTCTAAATGCAACTTTTCTCAGAGGGACTATTGGGCACACTTCTACATGCAACTTTTCTCAGAGAGACTATTGGTCACAACTTATAAATGCAATTGGATACACTTCTAAATGCAATTGGGTACACTTCTAAATGCAACTTTCTCAGAGAGATTATTGGGCACACTTCTAAATGCAATTGAGTACACTTCTAAATGCAATTGGGTACACTTCTAAATGCAACTTTCTCAGAGAGACTATTGGGCACACTTCTAAATGCAACTTTTCTCAGAGAGACTATTGGTCACAACTTCTAAATGCAATTGAGTACACTTCTAAATGCAATTGGGTACACTTCTAAATGCAACTTTCTCAGAGAGACTATTGGGCACACTTCTAAATGCAACTTTCCTCAGAGAGACTATTGGTCACAACTTCTAAATGCGATTGGGTACACTTCTAAATGCAACTTTCTCTGAGAGGCTATTGGACACAACTTCTAAATGCAATTGGGTACACTTCAAAATGCAATTGGGCGCAATTCTAAATACTTTCTCAGAGGGACTATTGGGCACACTTCTTAATGCAACTTTCCTCAGAGAGACTATTGGTCACAAACTCTAAATGCAATTGGATACACTACTAAGTGCAACTTTCTACTCAGAGGCTTCCTTAGTTGAGCGGGGCGGTGATTGCCCTGTCCACACTTACTTATTGTTGGCTTCTTGCTTCTCCTGCATATACCTGCAGATACGATCAGGAGCTGTCAAAGAGGAGCCGTCCTTTGCCTTGGGTCCTTAGCCGATGGGCTGCCTGGCAGAGGGCTGCCCTAGGAGAGCCAGTTAAGACCAGTTGGGAGAGCTAATGAGAGGAGTGGAGGGCGTGCAGGGAGGTGGGATGAGGGTGAACAAGGTAGTAGGAGCGGGAGGGATCGGGAAAGGAGAGGCAGCAAACGGGGCTTGGATCCCACAATAAACACAAAAAAGATGCTCACCAGATGGCGCAGGGCACGATCCTGGGCACACTCACCCGCTTTCCAGGTTGGAAATGCTGCAGGCAGGGATTGTCGAGCGTACTAGGCCCGGAAACGACGGGCAAAGCGACCAATCAGAGCCGCTGTTGGCGTTCAGGGAGGCGGGATGAGGGTGAACAAGGAAGGAGGAGCGGGAGGGATCGGGAAAGAAGAGGCAGCAAACGGGGCTCGGATCCCACAATAAACACAAAAGAAATGCTCACCAGATGGCGCAGGTCACGATCCTGGGCACACTCACCCGCTTTCCAGGTTGGAAATGCTGCAGGCAGGGATTGTTGAGCGTACTAGGCCCGGAAACGACGGTCAAAGCGACCAATCAGAGCCGCTTTGGGCGTGCAGTGAGGCGGGATGAGGGTGAACAAGGAAGTAGGAGCGGGAGGGATCGGGAAAGAAGAGGCAGCAAACGGGGCTCGGATCCCACAATAAACACAAAAAAGATGCTCACCAGATGGCGCAGGGCACGTTCCTGGGCACACTCACCCGCTTTCCAGATTGTGTAGATAGATGGTCTTGCGGGTGGACGAAGATCCTCGGCGAGGAGTCCCTGGAAGACTGTAACTTGGGTTCTACTGAATAAAGAGAAGACAGATAAGTTACAAAGAAGGTGGAGGGACAGGACAGTAGAAACAAGTGTCGAATAGATCTAACGGGAGGATCCTAACCTGGTAGATGCGGGCATAGATTAACGAACACTCATTGTCGTTGAGGAATGGTGACTGGTACTCTGAATCCTCCAGCGTGTTCTGCAGTGAGAAAAGTAGTGAATAGCGGAACAAGAGAAAGGAAAGGGAAATATACCGAAAGGAGAAACTCACTGAATCAATGGAAACTGGGATCCTAATATTTGCTGCTCGTGAGGATGAGAGCAATGAATCAGGTAAGTAGAATAACCTGGAAGAGAGGTCTGGATCGGAAGAGTCACAGGAAGGAAGCACTGCAAAGGAATACTGAGTAGAAGGCAAAGAGCAAAAAGGTGAGTACAGACAAGAATCTCAATAATTATAAAAAGTACGACCTAGAGTTCGAACTTACGGAGCGTCCTGCACAACAGTAGCGACGCAATGAGAAGCAAGTCTTCGGTCCTTAAATGATATCATGTGACTTGCCGTAAGCGTCAGTTGACCGCGTGATGTGATCACGTGGCTTGCCTCTGACGTTCATTGACAACGTGGAACAGCTAGACCGCTGAGATTGTTATCGTCAGAATCTGCCATCTTTGAAGAAGAATAGTAAAATATAGAACCACATAATTTCCTTCTTTGCAACCAAGACCAACATCGAAAAGGTGTAACAATCACTTTGTCTTTCGAGGCCGCAAATTGTATCGCCTCACTCCTGGTATTGTGTGATTTGTGAACAGTGCCGGTGCACTTCCAGATTCAGGCTCAAAGTCAGCATGTGGCGCTACTGTAGGTGCTGGTGTGCGCCGCGCCAGTGATGCAGATACGGTCTTTGGCATACTGGCAAGTGCTGGTGGGTGCCAAAGGGGTACAGGTTTAGTTTCTACTGGTATTTGCAAGGCAGATTTCGTGTTGGCCAACAGTGATGTAGATTCTGCTGGGCAACGTTGGGGTACTCTTTGCCCTTCCCCCTTTTTGGCAATCATCTTAGGCTTTGTTTCGAGTTTCACTTCTCGCTTGGGCAAATTTGGTGGCGGCTTACTGGCAACAGTGTCTTTCGTTTCTAAGACCGCTGTCTCTTCCCGGTTGTCTGGATCAGGCAAGTCTTTCAGTGAAGTTGGAATCTTTTTGGCATGGGTGGCATGGATCCACGACTTCCGTCCATCCACCTGTATCACAGTCTGCGTTGCCAAGAGTACTTGAGAGGGGCCACGCCACCTGGGTGCTAATGATGACTTTCTTTAAAAAATGTTAAGCAGCACCCAATCTCCTGGCTCCAGCGCGTGCCCCGGACCGGTGTATCTCACTGGTAAAGCCTCCTGCACCTGCTGATGAATCAAACGCAATTTCTGCATTAAAAGGCCACAATAAGTACTAAGCACAGGATGTTCTACCTCTCTGAGTCGTTTTGGCTGAGGTGCGCACCAAGCATTTGCCGGCCTCCCCATTACGATTTTGTACGGGGAGAGCCCAGTTTTAGCCTGTACAGACGTACGCATGCATAACAGCGCTATTGGTAATGCATCCACCCAACTCAACTTGCTTCCTGCACATATCTTACTTATTTTTGACTTGAGAATCCTGTTGTGCCTCTCCACAAGACCGGCCGAACTCGGATGCTATTGAATCTCTTATCAATCTGAAGACCCGCACATATCTGTAACACCACTGCGCCCACAAAATGTGGGCCATTAATTGACCATAGGACATGGGGCAAGCCAAAACGGGAAAAATATTCTTTAAGCATTACTTTTGCCGTGCTCATTGCTATGCAGTCTTTTAAGGGATATGCCTCCACCCACTTGCTGAATGCACAGATCACCACTAAGACATATTTCAAATTTTGGCATCTCTCCATCTCTATGAAATCAAAATGGATCACCTCAAAAGGCATAGAGGGCGGGCCAAAACTGCCTATTGGAGTCACTGTTCCCTTTCCTACATTGTGTTGTAAACACGTGATACAGTTCTGCACCAACCGCTCTGCATTCTTCTTTATGTTTACATTCTGCCATACTGTAGATAGGTGCTGTATTATCTTTTTCGCACAGATGTGAGTAGGGCTGTGGGCCATTGTGACCATTGCAGTCACATACGAATTTGGCAACATCCAGTTTCTAGTTCCCCTGTCCACCCAACAACCCTCCAGATCTAACTCAGCAGAGCCCTCTGCCCACCCTTGTATTTCATCGGCCGTAGCTTCGGCCTGCATTTCTTTGACAGTGGCAACTCCATTTTCTATCATATAGGGTACTTCCTCAGTCTGAACCGTCATCATTTTGGTATTTAAATCAGTGGCAGTTTGTTTTGCAATTTTGTCTGCAAACGCGTTTCCCTCTCCTACTTTGCATGTTACCTTTTTGTGTGCCTCGCATTTCACTATTGCTAGGCGCTTTGGAAGCGCGAGTGCAGACAGCAATCGTACAATCAAAGGGCCATGTTGTATTCTGGCACCATGTGATGTCAAAAACCCTCTCTCAGCCCAGAGTCGACCAAAGTTATGAACCACTCCAAAAGCATACTGACTATCAGTATATATATTCACATTCAAATTTTCAGAAATCTCACAGGCTCCGCTCAATGCTATTATCTCTGCGGCTTGTGCCGAGTTGTAGGGGATTCTTTTGCTTTCTACAACGCTCTCTAGGGTAGTGATAGCGTACG
Source organism: Ambystoma mexicanum (assembly GCF_040938575.1). Lineage (NCBI taxonomy): Eukaryota > Metazoa > Chordata > Amphibia > Caudata > Ambystomatidae > Ambystoma > Ambystoma mexicanum. Next base: position 226,251,665 of record NC_090921.1, on the reverse strand, counting down.
CGGCAGTTGTCGTGCCATCAGGTAATTTAAAACAAGAGCCGTCACAAAATAACTCTCCATCTGGCTCTTTCTGTGGGGTATCACTTAAATCAACTCTCCCCTTGGTTTCTTCCTCAGTGACCATTAAGCAATCATGGGGGGGTGATTCATTCTCACCAATTTCTTTTATGGGTAGTGGCATTAATTCTGCAGGATTCAAAGCGCTACACCTCATAATTTGGATATGGGGCGCGAACAAGATAATCTCATATCTTGTCAATTTAGCAGAGGTGAGGTGTTGCGTCTGTGTTCTATTTAATAGAACGTCTATGGCATGTGGCACCATCAGAATGAAAGTATGCCCCAATACCATCCCTTCTGTTTGTTTCACTGACGCAGCAGCCGCCACGACAGATCGCAAACATCGTGGTACTGCGTGCACTACAGGGTCCAGCGCAGAACAAAAATAGCCGCATGGCCTATTTCTTCCACCTTGTTCCTGTGTCAAAACCGCCAATGCACATCCTTCACTTTCACACACAGTCTAAAAACCTCTTCATAATTTGGTGTGCCCAAAACTGGAACAGAACATAATGCAGTTTTCAATTGATCAAATGCTCTCTGACATTCCTCATCCCACTGTAAAGGCATAACCGCATCCTTTCTAGTCAAATTCACCATCGATTTCAAAATTAACGCAAAATTACCGATTCATTGTCGGCAATATGAAGCCATGCCTATTATGGCTCTGACACCTTTCTGTGTCTTTGGAATAGGCATACAAGAAATATTTTCTATGCGTTCTGGCCTTAGCCTTCTCCCTTCTTTCAAAAGTAGGTAGCCCAAATAAGCCACCTCCTTTCGATTATATTGAAATTTCTTCAAACTAGCTTTATGGCCATGTGCCGCTAGGTGTGACAGTAGTAATACAGTGCTTTCTTTACAAATCTCCTATGTGTCAGCAGCTAATAATAGATTGTCTATGTATTGCAAGAGTACGCAACCCACTGGTAAGTCTAGCATGTCTAGCTGCTCTTTCAATGCTCTACTGTAAATACTCTGACTTTCCATGTAACCTTGCGGAATCCGCATGAATGTAAATGATCGTCCTCCTAATGTGAACGCGAACAAATATCTGCTGTCCTTGTCCACCGGAATGCTAAAGAACGCATTTTTTAGATCAACTACACTAAAGTATTCTGCTGAAACAGGTATCATTGTCAATATTATAGTGACATCTGGCACTAAAGGAAATTGTGGATCTACTACTTTGTTTAGCAAGCGCAAATCAATTATGAAATGGTATGGTACTTCATTGCATCCTTTTTTATAAACTGGAAGAATCGGGCTGTTGCATGTACTGCCTGTAATTTCTTCAATTACCCCTAATTTCACCAAATCTGGAACAATACTCTTCAATCCTTTCTCACCTTCAGCCGTAATTCTGTATTGGGGAATTCGCGGTAGGGTAACACCCTCTTTCAAAATTATCTTTACTGGCTCTATTTTCAAGCATCCTACATCGTTGTCATGCATTGTCACAGGTTGGCACTTTACTTAGTTCCCCTGGTAAAGTTTCAGACAAGAATTCTGACACAGGGGCATCTTGTGGCCAAATCGTTAGGAACACTCCGTCTGCCGTGCAATGTATAACAGAACCTAATTTTTTCAACAAATTTAATCCCAACAGGTTTTCCCCACAATTTTCTGTTAAAAGGAAAGACAATGTTCAGTGAATGGTCCTATAGTAAATGGGACTGGTTGGGACACTGGGTTTATGACTGGTGTACCTGCGAATCCTACGGAAACATTCTTTTGCCCTGACAGTGGTATATCCGGAACCAAGTGATGGTCTATTGAACACTTTTGCGCTCCTTTATCTACAAGAAAGCGGTGCTCCTCATTCCCAACTCTCATTTCTACGTAGGGTCCTCTCTGATTCACGGGAATAGACACTGGTTCCGACCCCTGTCCCGGGCTGTCCTACTGGGGAAATAACACATCGTCCGATGTGTAATCATTACTATTACTGTAATACGTGTTTGGCTGTGTATCGAAAATGTTCCCACTCTTCCCTCTATTTCCCCCACTCTGGTTTCCATACTGTTGGTTTTGCTGTCCCTGACTCTGGTTAGGGGCACTTTGGTTTTGGGCTTGGTTTGATTACCTCCATTATTGTGGTGCTGCTGCATACTATTCCTATTTGGTCCATTCACTCCTTGGTGCCCTCTATGCTGTCTCATCTGACCAGACCCATTTCTATTCTGCAGATGCGGACACTGCGCTCGCCAGTGTCCTTCCTCCTTACAATACGCACACTGATTTGGTCCCACTGCTCCCCCATGCATATTCAAATTACTCCTTCCTTGTGCATATTCCCTCTCCCTCTATTATGTCCTGCTACTTGCTGTAGTAGCACCTGTGTTTTCAGTAGGCATGCTTTCAAGTCTCCCCCCACCTGTTTTAACAACGATAATCTGTCCACCATCGCCTTCTGCCCCGGCGATGGTAACTGCTGCCGTCCATTATGTGACCCCTGCATTCCCTTCCTATGTCTCCCAATATCCTTACCCCTGTACCCAGGTGTAGTAAACATTTCGGCATAATCATTATCTAATTCATCTCTAAGCTCAAAAAGTCTATACACATGCTCTCTTCTTCATCCCTCTCCGTACAGCGTGCTAATGCATTCAAATCTAACAATCACTGTGGTGGTAATTTCCCAATTAACTGTTTCCATCTCTCCACCAAATATTCACCCATGCATTCCAACACTACCTGTCTTTCGTTGCTTCTTCGGAAGTCATATATCGAAGCCAATGTTGTCGTCACATCATTCCCGTCTATATACATCTCTGCCAGTTGCTGCAATTCCACCTTCCTTTCTTTGCTGATCGCACTGCGAGTTACCCTCGTGCATCCACGTTGTTCAGTCCCGCCTCTCGCCCCCGTGGTTTCAACTTCAACCCCGGGAGGAACGGATGGTACCGAGTCTGTATCTAAGGCGGGAGGTGCGGATGGGACAATGGGAACAGGGAGTGTCTGCTGTGGGCCTGGTTGGCTAATAGGAAGTGTTACGTGCGCGGTCTGTGGCTGTGGGAGGGCTTGAGCTACAGGAGGGAGAGTTTGAGCTATGGGCGGGGTTTGGGCACTAGTTACTGACATGTTTGGCCTCACTTCTGATCTTGGGCCTTGTTTTGTATGGGTCAATATGTTTTTTATAAATTCATCTGCTATGTGCAATTCTCGTTGTGGGTATATTTTTTCTATATTCAACTGGTCACGTCTACCTGACCTCCAGACTCTCAGTCCACTCCTCCTCTTCCTTTTCTTCCGCTACTTCACCTTTCGATTTATGCCTGCGCGCATGCTTCGCTCTACTTCTAAATCGGAGCATTGCTTCCCTTCTCCAGTCCTTAACGATATCAAATGCTGCAGGACACGCTTTCTTTCTTATCAACACCCTTTCCAAGTTATCTATGCTCGCTATATCAAAACTACCATTAATCGGCCACTGATGGTCTTGTTGCTTTCTGGTTTGCCTATGCCAAGTCTCTCAGAATATTATTGCACCCACTCCATACTTCACATACATCTCATATGCCGGCGTTCCCCCAGGTGGTGCAATTTGGCCATCTTCCAAAGATTGTCTACCACAGCGGAAAAACCCTGCTAGGGTGGACAATACCCCAGGCATGTTTCAACCTTCCCCCTGGTTAATCAACCTTACCTAGGGCGTTTGATTTTGCAAAGTCAACTCTCAACCAATATCAGCATTACTTTGAATCGGGGAATGACTCACCTGATAAATCAATTTGTCCTTTCGGACACAAGTCGTCTGTATACTGACGCAACCAATGACGTTGTGTCTGCGTTTCTTGGCTTCCGCCTCGTTTCGGGACCCTCGCCTCCTTGTTCTCTAGCCAGGCACGTCGATCAGGGATCAGATGTGTGCAGATCTGCAAAGGAATCTCTCATCACTTCTACAGGGCGCTCCGAACACCTCTTGATCCCGCCTCGATCGTCCCGTCCTCGCCGTTCTCCGCCTTGACTCAATTACAACGTATGCGATGGAACAAGTGGGGGAGGGTCCCTATTCGGGCGTCATCTTGAAAGGGGCCCCTAAGGGTCCCTTACGTCTATGGAAACAAGGCGAGTCACCACACACGATAGATACGCCAGACACAAGGTTGTATTCCCAAAGCTAGGGTTTATTGCAAAGCAAATAGTCTCAGTTGGCCAACTCGGTCTCACGCCCCGCGACGTGTATCTCTAGATCTCGAGGGACGCAAGAGAGTGAATTCCGTACATCAGTTACATATATACAAAATGCATATCATACAATCAGCTATGACATATTTAACACCCTCCTTTATTGGGTTCCTTTGAACTCGGTGTGATGATGAACACTTTTGACAATTATGACACCTTCAAATATCTATTCTAGTAACAAAATACAATTTGCAAGTGCGGGGGCATCTTTCAGTTGTTGAACAGAACACAGTGCTTCTGTTCTTGGAAGCGAGCTACATACGGGGGAAGAGTCGCATTCCAGACCTTGCTATCTATGAGGTGCTATTCGTGTCCTCGGAGCCGACACGCTCTACGCTGCTTTATTCTAACATATTCTACCATATAACGAGACTGGCTGGCAGCTGTAAAATGATTAATTGCCCTGCAGCTCTGCTTCAAGGCTACATTCGGGAGAGAGCCGGGCATTCTTTCCTGCCGCTGCCTACATTGTGTTTCAACGAACTCTTGTTATCCTTGCGGCCCTCCGGCCTTGTCCTTTCACGTACAGACAATAATGTTTTACAGTCGAGCAGTGTAAGCAGAAAATGTGCTGCGAAGCAATAAGAACAGAAAGCAATGAGCAATGGTTAGAAAACAAAATGGCGATCCTTGTTACATCAAAATGGTCGTTCATTGGCAAACTCGGAAAACTATATGTCTGACATATCGTGCATGAGACGGTTGGCCCACGGCTACCAAAATACGTTTGCCGTCAAATATGAGAGGTATCCATTTTTCTAGACTGACATGCGCATCGCAGACATGTGACCATTGCATTATTTTCCACAGATAAAGGCCTCTGGATGGCACAGATCTAGAGATGCAGGCCCTTGAGGTGGAAGAGGAAGTGGCAGGACACGCTATACAGGATGGGGCTGCTGGAGGCCTGTTTGCTTTCAGCAGCCATTCTTAAGAACGGGCGAGGCCTGTGGATGCCATGACAGATTTTGCAGCAACCTCATCATCCATGGGGCCAGAGGAGAAGTTTCTGGTAGACATCCTACACAGTCACGGGTAAGAACGGAGCCCCTACCAACAGACCATACCCAAACACAAACACAACCTGGGAGGAGGAAATGCACCAACATCAGCTGGCTATCCGTACCCAGCTGACATCTATGCAGTTCACGCTGGGGGAGTGTATGCAGGGAATGACCACCCAAGTGGTCGCTGCCAGGAAGGCCCCAATGGGAGAGGTGTGAAAGCATAGGCACAATCTGATGCACACGTCCCAAAGGAAGATAAGGCTGCAAATTTATCAGCATACAGACAATATTTCTGCAGCCAACAGACTGGCATCTGTCCTACATGGCTCTGAGGCCGCCATGACCACCACATCCAGCAGGAGCTCAAGCCCCACTGTTGTGTCCTCAGGGCCGAAGGAACAACGCCTTCCTACGGTGCGTTCAACACCATCTGGCCACGTGACCAGTAGAAGCCAAGGCAATACACTGAGGCTTTGCAAGCACCATTCAAAATAGGCATGTTTTTGTTTGTTGGAGTTACTGTGACGAATTGTATTCTGCCTCGTAGGAGTACAAGGATAAGTAGGGTAAAATGGCCACTCAGGCCTCACACTTCCACAAAACCAAAACGCAATGCAATCAAAGGTAAAACATGGACAATCAAGAGATATAAGTCATCTGGCTTTTGTGGTAATGCAGGCTGAGGGAAGGATATGGAGGGGTGTGAAGGTGAACTAGTAGTGACCCAAACAACACAGTTTCAAAGTCCAAAATAAAGTGAATTGCCAATCAAGGTTGAATACAGATACAATCACTTTAATAAAACACACCATATGAAAGTAGTAAAACCCACTCCAAAGAAAAGAATGGGAGAAGATGCAACAGACGACAGAAAGATGCACTCAGAGTGTGGTTCCAGGGTTGGTAGGTAAGGTACTACCATAAAAAGGATATTGGGCCTCATTACACGGAAGGCGGTGGTCCAGGGTGCTATTAGCACCCTGGACCATGCCGGTAAAATACCGGCACCGCCTTGGCGGAAAGGGGATTTACCGCCCCATTCCAAGGTTGGAGGGGCGGTAAATCCCCTTTCCGCCATTGCCCTTCCCCATTCCCATTTCTGCCCCATAGGGCTCTATGGGACTGGGGAAGGCGCTAATTACGGCACCGCAATTTTGCGGTGCCGTAATTAGCTCCGAGGTCCCTTAGCGGGTTGGTATTTAACGCCTGCAAAAAGCAGGCGTTAAAACTCCAACCCGCTAAGGGACCTCGTAGTACGGCGGTAAGGGTTAACGGTCACCGTTGCCATTAACGGTCACCGTTAACCCTTACCGCCGTCCGTGTAATGAGGCCCATTGAGTTGAAAACAGGAGCGAACGTGACCTAACCAGTCTCCAGGTTCCCAGTGGACCGTGGGGCCAGTTCAATGTCACAGTACCTGGATTCAGTTCTTGGTGGGGTGACGCATCAGACCTGGTGTGGAACGATGATAAGAGGTGATCAGGCTCAATTTGGGCATGTAGGACCGTGGAGCCCTGGCGTAAAACGGGCATCGAGTTGGAGCAAATGCAGGAACTCTAACAGCGGCGGTTCAAGTGGAGTGGTCCCAAGAACGCATTGCATTTGGCCAGGCCAAATCGGGCTTTGGCAGCTGAGAGAGCTTGGCGGGTGCACCCCAGCGGTTTGCGTCGTCGAGCAACGGTTGTCGAAGGGGTAAGTCATGTGCAGTCAATGAGGTGGCAGTTCTTGGGCTATCTTCCGGTTAGATTCGGCGAGAGACCCTCCAGAGATTTGGTTTGGGTCCTGGCATTCAGCAGACGCTTCGGGCCTAACAAGTGACATGCTTTCTATGAGGTGCTGCTGTTCTACAAGGACAGGGGCAGAGATGCATGTAAAATCTATGGGCAACTACTTGTATGGTGATGTCGGGTAATGCTAGATTATAAGACTATTCTTGGCAACTTTGACACCGGCAGGTGACACTATAGATTGTTGGTTATGTCATACGTATTTGTAGTTGCCACTCCCTTAGGTGGTGGTATGGCATGCCCTCACATTGTGGGTGTGGTAGGTTTTATCTTGCACTATCTGGAGACTACCATTTGTACTTGAGATGGTGACTCAAGGTGACCAGAGCATTTGGCAGTTCCAATTGCCTCCACCTCATGTTTCCCCTTGCACTTCTCCTCCTACACATGAGTTTCCACTGCTGCATGATGCCTACAGCACCAGTCGTTGTTTATTGTAGTGCCAGAATCAATGTGCTGACTGTACATATTTATGGTGCACTTTTCCGGGAGGGGTTACTTCACTTTTTTGGGTGGCCCATGCATTTGCCCACTTTTTGAGGGCACTTGCTCCTGTTTGTGTCTGGAGCAAATGAAAGTGTGCATTTTGTGGTGCAAATCAGGAGAAGGAGGTTTGTGAATTAGGGTGTTGCCACATCTTTGCTCCATTTTAGTAGCCATTCCCCTCGTGCATGCCGAATTTGGTTGTTTTACAAATTTTTCCACCCACTTTGCGTATCTTTAGAGCACATTTGGCACTCCATTTCTAAAGTGGCGCCTCTTTGAGATGCACACTTCTGTGATTTAGGTGCATTTGTTTCTGGTGCTATTGTGATGCTTTTGTGGCGTATCTCAGATATGCCGACTTTTTTGTTGAGTATCTGGCCCTCTATCCCCACCTTCTGCCCATGTCTCTTGCCACTTCCTCTCCTTCTGTCTACCTGCTCATCTTCACTGGTATGCACCCGCCCCCGCCCTCGCCCTCAGACATCAACACGATCCCATCTCTTGAACGATTCAAGACCAGACTCAAACTTCATTCACTTCCTGTCCTGTGAAGGATCCCCCATCCCCCCAAAAAACTCCAGTCTAACCTGGGCACAATACTCATTTCCTATTTCAATTCCAGCTGCAAATATGTGAATGTTTATAATATGGTATATCATGGCATAAGGCCTATATTACATGTACTATCTATCCATGTTACACTGTCCATGTCCCTGGTTTTTCTATCACATGTCCTTCCCCAACAACCAGCTGCTCATTCCCAGATACCATCAATATTTTGTAAAGGCACCTCATCACAGAACTGCCTATTTCTCCTCTACTCTTTCCCATGTACGTATCTTCAGGTCGAAATGACACCTCATACATACTTGCCCACATGACCATTCCAAATGTAGGTGATTATCCGGTCCTGTTTTTTTCTTTGCATTCTGGGACTTGTAGTTCAATTTTTCCCATTATAAAAAACGGACTACAAGTCCCAAAATGCAAAGAAAAAAACCAGGACTGGATAATCAACTACAAATTGAACCAGGTCTTGTTGGCAAGTATGCCTCAACATTCAATAAATACAAAAATAGAAGTACTTTCTTACTTGGAATGAAGTTCACAAGATAGTTCCACCACTGCCTCAATGTGGAGTCCCCAAACATGTAGACAATCTTCCCCTTCAGGCAGGCGCTAGCATGGGACGCTGTGGGGAATCTTCTACTGTTGCAGACCAGGGATGTCCAGACACCTCCATGATAGAATCCCGAGGGCTGTGGGATGGTGAGCCCTGGGGTGCAGGATGGCAGTCTATTCAGATCTAATTTAAAAGAGACAATCTGCAGATTAAAGATCGATAGAGCAATGATTTTTCATCAATTAGCAGTAAATGTGTGCGCAATTTAGCAAGTAAAATATTTTGGCCTTAATGGTCAATTTAATGGTGTGATTTCTCCAACATGTGAAATGAGATGGCTATGAAATATGCAAACCCAGAATGCAAGATGGGCGCTCTTCCTATCTTCAGAGAATGAGACAAACTGCAGATTTAAGATTGATAGAGCAATGATTTTTCATCCATTAGCGACAAATGTGTGTGCAACTCAGCAAGTAAAATCTTTTAGAAAGAATGATCAATTTAATGGTGCGATTTCTCCCATATGAAATGAGGTGGCTATGAAATATGCAAACCCAGTATGCAAGATGGCTTCTGCTTCCTATCTTCAGAGAAGGAGACAAAATGCAGATTTAAGAACCGATGGAGCAGACCCATCCAAAAGGGGCCACAGCCAAAATTGTGCCCTTAGCCATCATAAACAATACTCTGCCTCTAAATGTTTTTATTTTTCTCCTAACAAAAATATACTTTATTCCAGACCACGATACCACTCAAGTGAAGGGGAAATACACCCTCCCTCTTTCTGGTGTAAAAGCATCCCTATAGGTGTTATTAAAATGTTGGGCGGGGTGGTCCCTCCCGAGCAATGAGTAAAGTCCTTCCTAATCAATTCTCTATTTATAAGTGCTGGGATTTATGACCCAGACGTGAAAGAATGACAGCAAGCAAGATTGGCGCATGGCAAATCGTGCCAGTGGATTACACACGATCATGCTGTCACTGACCAGGCCTGAAAATGACCTGTGACAACATTTTAGGTCAGTGAACTAGCATAAGACCAAAGTTAACACTTTAGCTCTTATTTTTTTTTTTGTTGTAATTCCGGATATTGTTCGGCTGCAGTTTAAATAAGACTTTCCGACATTCAAAGCACAGACAAGGTATTTCATCAAAACATCTGTCTCTTACACAGTGCAATATTGACATATAAAACGTCATTTTACACCCTATTATCACTTTTTTTTGTAAAGCCCTTCAATCTGGATTGTTCCTGCCTCTAAGAGCTGTAACAGGCGGTGACTCGGGTAGGGGACCTGCAAAGGGAGTACAACAGAATTACTCTGCATTGAAGGCTACAATACATCTATAAAAATAGTGCATTAAGTTGTGGCAATAGTCTATTTGTGACATCACCACTCACCTGTAATATGAAAAGGGCATCGCTGCTGGTGAAGAAGACGTGCGATACAGGAGTATAGCCTGGATGGCTGGAGGTGGGTTCTGCGAATGCTAGACTTCGACAATCAAGTTGTACCTCGCTGATGACATCCAATGTGCCTGAAACATGCAGGGATAGCTTGTGGTCTCATGCAGAAGGGCTGCGAGCTAGCAGTTCAGAATGGACAGCCACTTTTGGGATGGGAACAATCTTGATTTGCAGATGGTTTTGCCTTTCTGTAAAGGCAGAGGAAACTGCAAAACCATGGTCTGGAGGGTTGCACAGAGCAATGGCAGGGATAGAATTGATTAAAAATCTCTGTTCCATTCCCCTTTTGTGACGCATAAGGTGCATAACTTGCTGCCAGAAGCAAGCCAACGTGTGAAAAGCAGTTCCATAAGCATAAATTCAGCTCATACTAAAGCACCTCACATTTAAACAAGCATAGGCAAAGCAAAAGGATTTGACTTTTGTGTAGGCATGGAATAAGCATCTGCCAGGCACTTCCATAATGGTGCTACCTGCCATTAAGATGGCAACAGCTGGAACATTTATGAGTACCTGATCATTGCGATAGAGGTCTGAAGTGATGGGGCCGAGGCTTCAGGTAAGTTTCAGAGTCTTTATTCGACAGGCCCACCCGGAGACCAACGCCGCCTCCAACCTCGACAGCAACGGTCCGCCTCTGTCCCGAGACCCCGCATGTTCCAACAACAACAAGGGTGCTTGCGGGACAGACGCAGGACCGCAGGTTGAAAGATAACACCAGCAAAACAAAACAGCAACCAAATCATTACATATCTTTCCCCCAAAATTAAACAACAAAAATAAATATTTAAATGTAATACAACCAATCTCTAAAATTAAACAAATAAAACAGGATAAGATACAGTATGCTGTAACTAATGTACATAATCACCAAACTATCCCGGTTCCCTCGTAATTCTCTTTCTCTGGGTTACAACTGCATCACTTATACCAGATGCCGCACCCAACTCTCTCTGCAGACCCCCCTCTCTCACACCTTCGCCCCCAACTTGTTGGCTCTCCCAATCCACACATGTACATCCATGGCCCTGGCTAATCTACCCTCGGACCATACCTCACCACCCTCAAGAATAACTACGTCATTCCTCACTACAGCAATTTTCTTAGGGCAATACATCTACTTTCAACACACTTGTTTGTGGATCTGGGATTTTTAACATACACCGATTATCCCGCCTTCCACTCACGAATTTTCACACCTTCTCTTCTGTCAAACTGCTCTTTATTTCCTTCTTGCCCCTGTCTGACTAATATCATTATCTCCTTTCTGTTCACCACAGCTGATCTCGCCAGGCCTAACCACCCTCGGCAAAGCTTGGTCTCAGGTTCTCTTCCCTTGAGAGACAGAAAAGGAGAAACACCTGTAACTGATTGTGGCGTGGTCACATAGCTCCAAGTCACATGATTAAGCACCACCCTCAAGTGTTGACCCGTGCGCATTGCCATTTGGATTCCCCCTTTCAAATAACTATTGACTCACTCCACCAACCCGTTGGCTCTTGGATGGTATAGTGCCGTCCTCGTATGTATGCCGTAGCTAACCAAAGATTTCTTCATCACCTCCGACACAAACTGTACTCCGTTATCAGACACCAACTCAGTTGGACATCCTTCCTTGAGAAAATCAGTTCTAAAATTAAAATAAAATTCTTGGCTGTCACCTCTCTAACTGCTTCCCATTCCAACCACTTGGAGTGATAGTCCACCAACACAAACAAATATTTGAACCCATCACCTAACCCTGCAATAGGGCCCATAATATCCGCTGCCAATTTTACCCACGGTTGGCCTGGCACCGTGTTGGGAACCATGGGTGTCTCCCGTACCACTCTACTTTTGTCACTCGACTGACATAACGCATAATCTATACACACCTCTCTGCCATTTTACCCATTCCTTGCCACCTGAAACTTTGTCTAAATTTTCTCTTCATTGCCCCCTTACCAGGATGCCCCTGATGTGCCAAATCCACCAGAACAACTCTAAGGGCCTCATTACCGGTAAGGGTACCAGTGCCGGTAAACCCTTACTGCCTTGCTACGAGGTCCCTTTGTGGGACCCTACCTTAACGGCTGGTTTTACCAGCCGTTAAGGACGGGACCCGCAAAGGGACCTAGGAGGGACAAAGGGCAATTTGCGGTACCGTAATTACCGCCTTCCCCATTCCCATTGAGCCCTATGGGGGCAAAAATGGGAATGGGGAAGGGCCATGGTGAATGGGGAATTGCCGCCCCCACACACCTTGGAATAGGGCGGTAATTCCACAATTCAACATGGCGGACTCGGTAAAATACCAGCGGCAACCATGGTGCTAATAGCGCCATGGTTACCGCCGTCCGTGTAATGAGGCCCTAAGTGTTTCCGGAGGTATGAACTACTGTCCTCTCCTCAGCCTCCCTTCAATAAGACTTAGTTCCTCCCTGACTTCCCACCACACTTCAAACCTTTTGTCAAGATCTTGATTATCTGGTCAGCCAACCACCATCCACTGCTTGATCAACTTCAAGTCATCATGCAAAAGTTCTTCTTGAAGCCATTTCTCCCATCCCACTGCACTCTCCACCTCAGCCACCACACATTCTTCCCCCTCCTCTGTTCCTAGCCCTTCTCCCTTCTCCACAGGTAACCTAGAGAGGCAATCCGCTACCACATTCTTTTTTCCCGGCAGGTAGCTCACATCAAAATTGTATGTATGAAGACCTAAGCCCCACCTGCTGATCCTGGTGGATCCCAATTCCCATCTACCACTCTCAAAGAGCTGTACCATTGGTTTATGGTCTGACCTTACAATAAACGTCCTCAACCACAATAAATATTTAAAGTGATTCACTGCCCAAAACATTGCCAAGGTCTCACGCTCGATGACTGAGTAATTTCCTTCTGCTCACCTTAGAGACTGAGAAGCAAAAGCTATTACTCTCTCGGGGTTGTTCCTATCATACTGCATCAATGTTGCACCTAGACCTAACACGCTGGCATCTACTGCCAAAACACACTTGTCTGCAGGGTCAAACCTGCCAATGAGGGTGCTTTAGCTACCCCCTCTTTGATTTTACCCAATGCCTCTTCACAGACCGCACCCCACTGAAACTTCTCTCCCTTTAATAAGCTTCTCCAAGGCGCAGAAATCACTGCAAAATCTTTTACGAACTTATGGTAGTATTCTGCCAAACCAAGGAACGATCTCACCTGATCCTTATCTGTTGGCGGAGGCACACTCCTGACAGCTTCCACAAGACTTTCCTTTGGTCTGACACCCTCACTGCAAATCACATGCCCCAAATATTCTACACTCTACTCCAATTTTGCATTTGCAACTACACACTGTCAACCCAGCATCTCTAAGTACCTAACACCTGCCTAAGAACCTCATCATGCTCCATTCCCGAATTAGCATAAACCAACATATCATCCTGGAAGGTCACAATGTTGTGCACCCCCTCCATTATTGTCTCCATCACCCTTTGAAAAACGGCGGCCACTGATGTCAGCCCAAATGGCATCCTGCAATACTTGAAAGTCCCCAAAGTGGTCACAAACACTGTTAAATGCTGGCAATTTTCGGTCAGCGGTACTTGATGATAGGCTTTGGATAAATCTATAACAGAGAAAAGTCTTGCACCATTCAAAGTTGTCAACTTTTCACCAATGATGGGTAAAGGGTGCCTGTCAACTAGAATGTTCCTGTTCAAGTGTCTTAAGTCCACACAGAGTCTTTTCTCTCCATTCGGCTTGGCAGCAACCACCACTGGGGACAACGATTCAGAACTTTCAATCCTTTCAATAATTCCTCTTTGCAACAGCCTCCCAATTTCCAGTTTCACTTTATGGCTCAGATTCTGAGGCACTGACCGCACTTTGTGCACTTTGGAATAGCTCCACTTTTAAGGTTGATTTTGTCTTCAAATCCTCTCAGCATTCCCAGCTCTTCTGTAAATAAATTAGGAAACTCTTATTCCCATTTATCCCTCACTTCAGCGATGGTGATAGGGCATTCAGCGCTAGCCTGTATCCTAATCCCTAACTTCCGCTGCTCACTCCAACCTAGGAGTGACGATCTCTCCTGGGTGATGTAGACATCTGCTTCACAACTCCTGCCCTTGTACTTGATTGACGCTGGAAACTTTCTCAAAACTTCAATCTTAACGTTACCGTAGGCATGTGGTTCAATTCCATGTTCACTTAGGTGTCCTATGTTCCCTTGCACGCAACTTTCAAATGTTCTTCTTGATATTATGGTCCAGGGAGAGCAGCTGTCAACCTTCATTGTGACAACTCTTCCGTCGGTTAGGAAAACATCTGTTGGTCCCTTTCCACCAGTGGACATATCAGCTACTTCAAGTACATGCTTTCCTTGGCAACTCTGTGGGACCACAGAACGTTCTTCTTGCTCTGGAAATCGTCCTCCACCCTCCACATTCTCCACCTGTCCGGACTCACAGCAAACCCTTGCGAAATGCCCCTTCCTCTTACACTTAAAACGATTAACATTTCTGGCAGGGCAAAACATACTTGTTGAAATGTGGCGATTGCTTCCACATTTGAAGCATTTGACTTCTCTGTTCATACCAGATTTCTTGGTGCCTTTTATCGCTGCAACCTCATTCCCTTGTTTGTCTCCCCTCATGGTTGACATATATTTGCATGTCTGCTCCATACTTTTAGCCATCTCTACGGCCATCTCTAAAGGAAGATCTTTAGAGAGTAATCTCTCCTGCACCTTGGCACTATTGGTGCAGCAAACTAGTTGATCTCATATGAGCGGATCTGTGAGCAGCCCAAAATCGCAGGTGTGACTCAGTTTTCTCATTGCAGCGATAAAATTCTCTACTGGTTCCTGTGGCTCTGTGCTCAAAATGAATTGACAATTTCCTTTCAGCTGTACTGTATTGATCAGCATCTCCTTGGCCTTCTTGCGGTGGATCTAGCGCCCATCGAAGCACTGCGGCTCTCTGCCCACAGATTATGCAATACAATCGCCTCATTTATGGCAGGCGCAAACTTTTCTCCCCCAATGGCAACTAAGTATGTGTCAAAAAACGTCTTCTATCGGTCCCACCTAATGGCTGGTGTGCCAGGTTCTGGTGCTCGCTGCTGCCATGTTTGAACAGACTGTGTAATACTTTTAATGTTCTTCCTTATTATGTATCAGTCTGAGAACTCCTTCTTCCAAGACTTGGAAGCGTATAGTTTCTTGGTGAGAAATTCAAGTTTTATTTAATATGCCAAAGTCACAACTTGATATTTAAGTCAGGTGCAATTCCTCCTTCCTTACAGAGTTACCTTATTTTGCTTATAGACCAGAGACCAGGCACCGTAGTTTCCTTGATCCACAGTTCGTGTCCTCTTGCAGGTTTACAATCTGCTGCACCCGTTTTCTTTCCCATTGAGCTCAACCAGTAGCGCTACGTCTTGTTGGCTGGCTCCGCCTCCCCCTGGGTCCAGGGAGGTGTTGATGAGGAAGGAGGAGGTCTGGCACTGCCGCTCTCACAGGAAAGGGCCAACCGCAATCCTTTGTGGGCTGTAGCCCCCAGCGAGGCCTCGCGGTCTCCTCCCCCCGTCTCCTCACCTTGGCAGGACGAAGAGCAGAACAGCTGATTCAGGGGCGCCGCCCCGTCCTTCCGTAACGCGGTGCAGTCAGCAGTGGAAGAGCAGCTGATCAGAGGCGCCGGCCAGTTCCTTCGTGACACAGTGCAGTCCTCTTCTCCACGACGGGCATGCTTTACCCGAATCCCATCCTCGTCGCCAAATGAAGTAATGGGGCCGAGGCTTCAGGTAAGTTTCAGAGTCTTTATTTAACAGGCCCACCCGGAGCCAACGCTGCCTCCAACCTCGATAGCAACGGTCCGCCTCTGTCCCGCGACCCTGCACGTTCCAACAACAAGGGAGCTCACGGGACAGACGCAGGACTGCAGGTTGAAAGATAACGCCAGCAAAACAAAACAGCAACCAAGTCATTACAAGGTCCCTACCAAATGCTTATCTAATGCCTATGAACAAAAGTGGGCCAATGGTGGATTTTACAGGACTTTGAAGAAATATATATCAAGTGTACATTTTCATTAAACCAGTTGCGAATTTACAGCAGCAATCAAGCCTTTACATCTCAGAAGACTGCTTAGACTTTTATATATATATATATATATCACTAACAAAAAATGTTAAAGGGACGTTATGGTTAAGTTGCACTAGCAAAAAACTATGCAATTCAATGGAAAAACATTGTCACAGGGACGTTATGGTTACAGGTAAAACTGAAAAACCCCTGAAATTCGCCAGTTTTGGTAAGCTAAGAAACCCTAACCCGCGCCACCAGTGTGCACTGCAATGACTAACACCCATGACATCAAATATGCCATCACATATCTCATTTTTGTAGATGCTTCTGGAGAAACACCTTTTTTCGGTTTTTATTTGATTTTGTATTTTTTTGTGCTCACATTATTACAATAAACTCTTCACCAGATCCTGGAGATGAGCAAACAAAACTGCAATACCAATGGAGGACAACAAAATGCCATTTGCTTGGAACAACTCTGCATTTCCACAACTAATGGGGACATTGTTGCAGAAGTACATCCAACGAACGGACAAAAAAATGATACATGCTGCTGTTGATGAGACCCTTTCCAACCTCTAGTTGGGAACAGCAATCATTAGAATAGGTGCATAGTAATCTTGATGGTATACATGAGAAAAGCACCTTGGCAGTGGGAAAAATACGCTGCACTAATTTCATCACCTTTTTCAGTTGACGGTACAGACGGGAACAAGGCATGGAACCCAAATGCAACGCTCCATACTGCACGACCACACTATGTACAGTAGCTAAAGTGGCGACTCGTCGACATACTGCAACTACAGCGCTAAAGCTGAACACATCACCGCACCACCGCAAAGCATTCACTCCCTCCAAATCGAAATTGCCATGAAAGCCTTTTTCGACGGGATACTGGAACAGATCTTCCACAAAGGCATCACCAACTATCAAGACAGTGCGTCTCTCCATCTCTGCCTGCTACCGTCATTACACAGAGTAATGGGAAAATAAATTGCCACCCTTTCCTGTGATGCACACTCTTAGCACCTTATTGGACAGTCCCCACAGTCCCATTTCCATTGGCGGGCATGGTGAGAAGTGCAGATTGTGGCACGTGTGCTTTCCCAAGTACTGCAAGGGCCACACCCCAGTAAAGCAGGAGGAGTCCTTCTTCCTATTGCCACACATTCCTGTGACGCACACCCTGAGAACCTGATTGGACAATCCCCACAGTTCCATTTCCATTGGCCGGCATGGTGAGAAGCACATCATGTGGCACGTGCACTTCCCCAACTATTGCGAGGGCTTGGCCCGAGTGAAGCAGGAGTCTCTCTTCCTATTGCTGCACACCCTAATCACCTGATTGGACAATCCCCATGTTAGGGAGAATTCTCAAGAATGTGCTAATTTCCCTTACCTTTTGAGACCCCCAGCAACTTTTCTGATTTCTAGGTTTTGGGTTTTTTACCTGGAAAGAGTGTGAGCCTATTTTCCCACTCTTTCATGCATTTTGGTGTGTGTTTTACTTTTGTGTTCTTTGGTTATGGAGTTTTAAAGCAACTCCATAGGGATAATTTTTTTCTGTGTGTCACACAACACCTTCAGTGCAGTGGCACAGGGATGTCTTTCAGACTTCCCAAGGTTTAAACACCTTCTATGGGACTGACTACCGTCTCCCAGAGCATGTAAAGTTAAATTGACTTTACTAGTCTCTTTAAATTTACAGACCCAGCACACCCTATCTTCCTATAGAGTGCTGGAGGGGCTGCCTAGCATCCCCTGAGTCAAAACACTCATGTAACAGTCAAATGTTACCCTTTCCTACTTGAAATGGCTGGTGGCTGTGGTTTAGAACAAACTACCATGATTTTTCCCGACCGCGAACAACGGTAGCTAAAAATCAGGTCAGCCATGTTTTTCAATATGGCGCCCAAGACCTATCTTTTTGCAAAGGTCCTTCTTGTGTTTAAGTCTGCGCGCCAAACCAGGTTTGGTCCCTTTGTTTGTTGGCCTTTGGTGGGCTTCAGTTCTGAAGCCCTCCTCTGTGGCCCGAGTGTCTAGGGTGGACAGGATGTGACAGAGGTGCCCGAAACTCCCTGTGGTTAGTCTCCTAGGAGACCTGAATGCACTCTGGCGTGATTGGTCGGCTTGCTGTCCGGCAAGGACAGCCACCCTGCTGTGTGACAGCCAGGCTGAAATGAATGGGGAAAAAAGTTTAAAAGCAGGAATCTGGGACTTGGAAAGCAGAGTCGACCACTGGAACGAAAGAACCAAAGACGAGCTGAAGGAAGACGACTGCTGCAACTCCTGGATGACCGGTGAAGCCCTGCTGCAGGTCCGAATTGCCTGAAACTCCATTTACAGAGAAGACCTTCAAGGCTAACTTCTTCCCTTGAGTTTGGTGGGAACAACCAACTCGCAAGCCGCCTGGACACCATCCCCTCCTGGTCAAATTTTCTGCAGAATGCTGTGGAAAACCAGATAGCCAGTGGGAAGGATACCAGTTTGTGATCTTTAAGGCACTCGCACCTTAATCCGACGTTTTGCTTGTGGCCTCTTCCCTGGGCAGTGCAGGAACCTCCCGACGTCCTCCTTCTTGTCCCCATGACGGAAGCTCAGGAACAGTGAGATCAGCTCGAAACTGCCAGGACCAACTGCCTCAGCTTCAGCTCCTCTTCACTTTAAAGGTACCGTGCAAATGCGGTCAAGAAATCCTTTTGGCCGTGGTGAAAGTTTGTGAAACGTTCCCATCTTTGAAGGCTTGTCCTACCCTAAACATGCATCTAACTTTTCGTCTGACCAAATTCTTCTAAGATCCGTGGCAAAGACTTAACCGTTTACTACCAGAACTGTGCTATCCTATACAAAGACTCTGAACCACTGACTTTGGTCCAGGCCTTGAATTGAATTGCTGGTTGTACTTAACTGAAACCCTTTGCCCTGCCTATGAAAGTATGTGTGCTTCATTTCTTATAACCTTGTCTTTTTACCCCTTTTTAAAGTAACTGAAGTGCCATTTTGCTCCCACTTCAGGAGAGCTAAACTTGTTCAGTAACTTATTGGTTGTGTATTGTAGTATACTCGTGTGTGAAATTGAGCTGCTTTTGCTAGTGCAATGTTTTCCAACTGACTGTGTAAATAAATGTATATTCTTTTACCAAGAAACCTTGAGTAAGTTTTTGTTTGAACCACTGTGATTGCTAGTCCTTTGTGTAACCTGTTGTACGGCTCACTAAACTCTTGAGATAAGTCTGGCTACTCAGCCACTCCTACCACATTACTTTCTAGTGCAGGCTTGTACCAAAGGTGAAATTGTACTGACACTTGTAGTCTTAATTGCATGTAGTGTTCCCCGAGGGTACGGCATGTGATTCTGCCTAACACCCTACAGTCCCATTTACATGGCCGCCACCCTCAAAATCCCCAGATGTGGCTTTCGTTCTGCATGCGGGAGAATACATTGCAACAAGGGTAGGGGGAGTTCGTTGTAAGCGGCAGCTGTGAAAAGAGCTTTTTGTTTACGTAGATGCTTCGAGAGAAACACCTTTTTTCGGTTGTATTTGATTTTGTGTTTTGTTGTGCTTACATTGTTACAGTCAACTCTGTACTGCATCTTGTAGATGGGCAAACAAAAAAGCATTACCAATGGGGGACAATGAAATGCCATTTGCTTGGAAAAACTCCTCATTTCCACAACTAATGAGGTCATTGTTGCAGAACATCCCACCAGCAAACAAAAAAATATGCATGCTTCTGTTGATGCTACACCTTCCTGCCTCTGGCTCGGAACAACATCCATGAGCATTGTCCCATACTCTTTGTGGTGTTATGGAGGAGAAAAGGACCTTGGCAGTGGGGAAAAAGGCCCTTAACTACATGTAGCAACCTCTTCAGTCGCTGGAACAAACCTAAACAAGCCACATAACCCATAAGCATGGCGCCGTAGTGGATAACGACATCGACAGTAGCAAAAGTGGCAATTTCTCTGCAAAGTGCAAGCACAACGCCGAAACTGCAGACATCTAGAGCGCACCACAATGCCTCCACTCATTCCAAACTGAAATTGCAGTCAAAGTGTCTTTCCAGGGCATAGTTGTGCAGATCTATGACAAAGGGATCACCTATAGTCAACGCAATGGGTTTCGCCATGTCAACCACCCTCAGTACGCAGAGTATAATTTGCAACAGTTTAACCGCCCCTTCCTGTGAACCACTCCTCCAGTACCTGATTGGATAATCCCCACAGTGCCATGTTAATAGGCCAACAGGGTGAGAAGCGCAGATTGTGGCACGTGTGCTACCCAAAGAACCGCGAGGACCGCACACCTGTAAAGCTGGAGTAGTCCTTCTTCCCTTTGCATCTTCTCTGCAGCACTACCTCATTGGGTTACGCATAAGTGGGCACACACATCCACCAATTGCATCCAAGCCGCCATCATCCAAAACTGTCACTCCTGTACAACACTTCAAATGTACCGTTACTCATTCACAGTACAAGTGCCGTGCCATTCCAAAGCATGTCCACTACAAAGTTCAGTGAAAGTATGCACGATTTTTCCATCCACATACATGCACATAGCCACCCAGGATGTGGCACGTGTAGTCCTATTAGTCTCGGGACGATAGCTCAGTGGCAACGTGCTTGCCTTTGAAGTACAAAGACACGGAGCAACACAGGTTCGATCCCCGGGTCCGCGCTTAGAAACCTCTGGGTATTAAGCGTGTTCTAAATATAATATCATATCCTGAAAGTACCATGGAATCCATTACCTTTTCACGATAGTGAGGGGGGGTGGCGGGGGAAGCAATATCAAGCAGGGTAGGGGATTGGGTCTTCCATCGTAGCTGTAGAAAGGTATTTTTGTTTGCACCTCCTCACATTTTTACCACATTCTGCTCAATGCTTCTTGCACAGTATAAAAGAAAACAGCATTGCCAATGGCGCTCAAATAAAAGCCATTTCTACAGAACCACTACATATTTTGCGACCTCATGATCTCATAGTGGGTGGAGAACATGCCAGCAGTCTGCATAAATTCACACATGCTTTTGTTTATAACACAACTTCGACCTCTGGCTGGGGACAAATTACGCCGGCGTGGGCCCATACTCCTCTTGGTATTATGCATGAGAAAACGACCTTGGCAGTAGGAAGAATCTGCCACACTGCGTTCAACAACCTCTTTAGGAGACAGATTAAACATGCACACGACATGTAACCCAAATGTAGACTTCCATAGTGTACCACGACAAAGTCAACATTCGTGACGGGGGCCACATATCTGCAAAGGCGGACCATCCCACCAAAACTGCAGTGATACTGACAGCCCCAGAAAGCGTCCACTCCTTCCAACGCAAATAATTACCAGCAACGCCTCTTTGCACAGCTGTGCAGATGGTGCACAAAGGTATCACCGATGATAAGCACTGTGCATCTCTTCATCTCTACCAACCTCACAACACAGTATTGGGAAACAATGGTCTTGCCCCTTCCTGTGAACCACACCCTAAACACCTAATTGCCTATTTCCCACAAATCCATTTCCATGGCCACCATGCTCATAATGGCAGCATGTGGCACGTGCGCTTTCCCAGCTACAATGAGGGCCACATCCCAGTAAAGCAGACACAATACTGCTTCTCTTTGTGCTGGCATTTTTCCCCAGCACTCCCTCATTGCATGCACCAATCACATACAAAACCTGTGCATTGCCAGCTAACATTATGCACAAACGTAACATATGTAGCAGCACTTCTACCCAACTCCCCCACACCATAAAACACCCATTCAGGAAAACATGTCACAATTGGCAGAATCCAATCCACAAACATACCACAGCCTGCACCACCCCTACCCACTGCCATTCACTAAGTATTGTGTCACTCGCAACCTAAGCACAAAATCTTTACAACATTGGGCCTACTTCAATAAATCTGCACAGAGTAGAGTAACTATGCTTATATAAGCTGTTCTTAAACCATACTCTCTTCCATACTCACAGTATAGAAACGCTGCATCCTGTGGCCACACTGCACAACTTCTCACTACACCATCTCCTGGCGTACGCCAAATACTGTAGCATGTTGCAACTATCACCACAACCATGGAATGCACAATACATGCTTTTTAACTGACTTGTGCTGCTGTAGCACATCTACAATGTACTCCACTCCCATTCTACAAAGATCATAACCCTGTGCCTGATGCACTGTCAAACATGCATTGCTGCAGTGGGTGTGCTCCTTGCACACATTCACTGCATCGTTATGCAACCATGCATGTCAGCATGTCACCAAGTACCACTATGCACATACGCACCACTGGCACCAGCACTCCTAACCAACCTCTGCACCACAAGGGAGCTATACAGCGTAAAATGCAACAATTACCATAATCTACAGACATTGCACTGTCTTCGGCACCCCTACGCACTTTCATTCACATACTATGGTCTTACCCACTTCCACTCAGAAAGTATTCTGTCACTGCCAACCGAACCAGAAAATGTTCACAACATTGCCCCTACTCCAACCAATCTGCACACAGCACACTATCCAAACACATATAAACTACACTTCAACCATACCCTCTTCCATAATGACAGTATGCAAACACTGCACCCAGTGCCCACACTGCGTGACTTTTCACTGCACCATCTCCAACTGAAAAAGTGGTATTCCTATGGGTTTAGCAACTTAACCATAACTACATGTCTGCTACCGCGGGCCATGTAATAGATAGTGCAGGCTTAGAGTAGCACTTTGATGAAAACATTTTCTTTTTTTTTAAAACTATTTTTTATTAACTTTTTCAATACAACCAGTACCGAATAACAACATAACCAATATACCCCATACAAATCTCTGCACCAACGTAGAGCAGCAAAACCCCCCACCTTCTTCCATATTCTATATTCCGTGAGCTTCTGGACCACCGTATATGGAGGCCACATCCATTGCCTCGTGATCCAAACCAGCACTCCCAACTTTATAGCAAACCCAGTCCCCATCTTAACCTCACCACTACAATGTTCATGGACAGTTCCTGGGGATTATGACCCCATGTGAGTGGTGGGGGTATCCTCCTCATTATCCCGCACCGGGGAAGCCTCCATGCAATCTGTCTCATTGGATATGTAACTTCTATAGGCCACCCAGTATTCCCTGGGTCTACCACTAGCTGGAAGTGTCTGGTTATATTGTGTCTCCTTTCGCTCACAAATCGACATTACATTTAGCCAGTGTTGTAAAGTAGGTTCTGTAGCCGCCCCCCATGTATGCGCCACTAAGGATCTAGCAAGAACGGAGGCCATGCCAACCAAGCGTTTCTCACTATGTGAGTCCAACTCGATCGGTGCCAGAAGCCACGTCTCAGGGGAAAATGGGATTGGGACTTCCACCATCCTTTTCATGACTTCGGCTACTGCTACCCAGTAATGCTGAATCCGAGGGCAGGACCATGCCACATAGAAAAAAACAGCAGAGGCCTGATGACATCTTTTGCAGTTCGTGGACCTATGTGGAAACATTCTATGCAGATACAAAAGAGAATAATACAAATGGTGCACAAATTTGAAGTGGATCAGACGGAACCTGTTACTAATTGAGCTATGCTTAATCTGTCTAAGGATAGAGCATCATTGACCCTCCGATAGTTCCCTTGCCAGGCAGCCCTCCCCCTTAACCTTGAACTGGGGCGGGGCCTGTGGTTCCAGAGACCGCACCAGACCATATAAAGTCGACACTGCTGTCCTGGATGATGTTTGTGCTATAGCGTATTCCACCACAGGAGAAATCAGAGACGCTGTCGGAAAGTCGGGCCATCTTACCCTTAAAACCTCTCTAAGGCGGAAGTACAGCAGTAGGGTGACCGGAGAGCACTCACCCCTAACCTTAAGATCTTCCCAAGCTATAAATTGGCCCCCTGGGGTCACATCTCCCAATGTGCAGATCTGGAGGTTCTGAAATTGCTGAATAAAAATGTGTTCATGTGTAAGGGGCATTCCGCAAACTCTGTATATGGACATTGAGGCAGAGTACCAGGGTCCCAACCCAGCCCACCTAGCCAATTGGTCTCATGCCCTAAGGGTTACCTCCAAGGGTTGCACCTCTGCTCTTAAGTGACCCTCCCGAGTCCCTCACAAGAGGCCTCAAGAGGCCTCGAAGAACATCAAGACGTGAGTGAGGAAAACTTCTGGTGGGGGGCCACCAGGTGGAATATTGGATCTGGGCTACTAAATAGTATGAAAAAAGATTGGGAACATCTAGCCCCCCCGCCCCGGCAGTATGGGTACACACTGAACGCAGAGAGACACAGGGCTGCTTCCCGACCCAGAGCAGCTTGTTCATCATTGACTTTATGCGATTCCAAAAAACTGTGGGTGGCCAAATCGGGACGTTATTGAATATATATAAAAATTTCGGTAGAATAAACATTTTGGCTAAGGAAATACGGGCTGCCTCAGAGATAGGAAGAAGCACCCACGTGTCTACTCTGTGTTCCAAGCACTGCAGAGCAGTAACATAGTTCTCCTCATATAGTTTAGATGGGGAAGTGGACACCTGTATGCCTAAGTCACGTATTCCCTGCGGACATCAAGCAAATGCCTCCCCTACATCCTGTGAGGACACCCCCGTCGTGAGGGGGAGCACTTTGGATTTGGTCCAATTTATTTGAAGACCCGATAAGCTGCCAAATGTGGAGATCTCTTCCATCATGGGACGTAGATTGATCTGAGGATATTTAACATATAGCAACATAGCGTCCGCATAGAGCGAGATGACAGATGTATATATGGTCACCCCACGATGGGAGTGAAACTCCCTCAGGACACAGGCCACTGGTTCGATTACCAAAGCAAATAAAAGCGGGGAGACGGGGCATCCCTGCCTAGTCCCCCGTGTGGGGTGGATGGGGGCTGACTGGATCCCGTTAGTGTAAATCAAGGCACGTGGGGCCGTGTAAAGAAGGCAAATCCAGTCAAGAAACCGGATACCGGCGCCAGAGCGGTGGAGGACCTCAAACAGAACAGGCCATTCAACAGAATCGAACGCTTTCTCTGCGTCCAGGGCCGCCACCGCTATAGGGACCTTGGGGTTTACGTTATGCATCAGAGTGAACAGTCTTCGCAGATTGTTCTGTGTAGAGTGACCTGGTATAAACCCTGCTTGATCTGGGAGGATCAGATCCGGCATATGAGGAAGAAGCCTGTAGGCAAGCAGTGTTCCCAAGATCTTATTGTCCGTGTTCATCAGCGACAAAGGTCGATATGATGAGCATTTTTTGGGGTCTTTGTTAGGTTTGAGCAGCACCATAACCAGGGTCGTCCTGACCGATTCCGGGAGTACCCCAGAGGAGGCCGCCTTCTCATACATACTGAGGAGGTGTGGGATGAGAAGATCCGGGAAGGCTTTGTATTGTTCTGCCGTGATGCCGTCCGTGCCCGGTGCCTTACCATTTGGGAGGGACTTAATAATCTTAAGGAGCTCCTCCTCTGTGGGGTATCATTGAGAAGCGCCCCGAGCTCCGGATCCATCCATCCCAGAGCGATCCTATTGAAGTAGTGATATTGTCATGTCCTGCAGTGCCTTAAGTAGCATAAAGTCTCTCGTAGTATTGCCAGAAAATTTCATTTACCCCATCCGCATCCCTAATGGGGTCCCCTTCGGGGGACTCTACTTCTATTATAGGGTCCAAGTGTCCGTCCTGTCTGATGGTCCAGGGAAGGGTTCTGCTCGGACGGTACCCCTCTCCATATCTTGCCGCTCCAATGGGGTCACCCAAGAATCTATCCTCGCTATCCATTAGCAAGTGTACCTCGCGTCTTTTAGCTAACAAGGCAGCCTGGATTGTGGGAGAGTCCATTCCGCCTTGGAGTAGCTCCATGTTTTTGATTTCTTTTTCCTTAGATGCAGTGGCATTGTGAATGCTCTTCAAAACTCCTCCCTCCTGCGAAATGTACCAGCCCTGCAGGTACACCTTAAATGTTTCCCACACTACCCCCTGGCTTGGGACCGAGTCCTTATCTAGCTAGTAAAATTCAAGATGGCTCTGTGTACTCCCTCCCGGAACACCACATCTTCAAGGGCGCATGCCCGGAACCTCCATCTGAGTTGCCTGGGAGGGGAGGCTGGTCGCGTGAATTGTACTAGTACAGGGGAGTGGTCCGACAGGGTTTGGGGGAATATCACCGCCCTGCTGGACGAACGGATCAATTCTGGGGTTATATGAATATAATCTATCTTAGAAGAACTACCATGTACGCTAGAGTGGAAGGTGAATTCCCGATCATTGTGGTGATGGAATCGCCAAACATCAATCAGGGAATGGTCACCTGCTATGGAATGCCATTTTTGAGCCGATCGAGCAGGTGTCCTTAGAACTATTGTGGACCTATCCGCTTGTGAAATGAGAGCCAAATTAAAGTCCCCCGCCCAGACCACGTCATATCCCGGGAATGTGCGCAAATGTTCAGAGCATGCTTGAAAAAACTTGGAAGAGTCATAATTAGGACCATATACATTTATGAAAAGGACAGGTCAGGCTGCAATTTCTCCAGCCACCAGTATAAACCAGCCCTCAACATCAGAGACCTGTTTATGCAATTTAAACTCCAGCGAGCGATTTATATAGACCGCCACCCACGAGAGAGAGTGGAAAAAGAGGACCCATCCCTGTGAATGCCCCACCAGTCAAGGGGGGGATTGTATGCCCCTTCCCTAAATGGGTCTCCTGTATGCACAATACATTAACATGGTGATTCTTCACATAATTAGAGATGAGGCGTATCTTTTTCCCGTTAGCGAAACCCTGAATATTCCATGTGAGCAAATTAATGTTAGTCTTAACGGGAGCGATACGCTCCTGAGGGAGGGTCATGACATGTCCGGATTCCAGATTCTGACCTTATATGAAGCCCCAAGGAAGATACTGGGTACATGAAAATTGAGACACTTTAACAAAATATTGCGTGCAGATATATCCATAGTTCTGAAAGAAGGTTCCCTTCCTTCCCACCCCCCCAAACAAACCCCACCAACTTGTCTCCAACAACCCCTGAACACCCCCCACCCACGCCAGAAACTCCAAACTACCGGCCATCATATCCCTCCCACATAACATCAAATGTAAAACTTTAACCCGATCAAGTGCCATTGGGCATGTGGGGTGCTGGTGGCGATGTGCTTCATTTAGGCGAAAAGCTCTTCTACCACATATACAATTTTGATTTAGTGTTGCCATCCACAAAATAAAGATATAGCCTATGTCAGGCACTGCCCTAGGCGACCTCTAACAGAGACCCCAGACTAGAACTTGAATATACTGAAAGAACGGGTTCACAAGATTAACTAGGGAGAGTGATGAGGCAAGGCCCCTGGATACGGGATCTCAGAAGCGAATCTCTCTGCTGATTCCAGCGATGTAAAGAATAAGGTGTTCCCCTGAGGCACCACTCTGAGTTTAGCGGGGAATATCATAGAGTAGCAAATAGTTTTCTTTTTCAGGGAATTTTTTGCCGCTTGGAAGGGTTTACTTAAGTCTTGGACATGTGGACTAAAATCTGGAAATAACCAAATTGTTCCAGATCCCCATCGTAGGACCCCTTTGTCCCATGCAGCCCGAAGCAAAGTGTCTCAATTTCGATAGTTAAAGATGCAGGCAATTATAGCCCTCTCAGTGGCCCCAGGAGGGGGTCTGACTGCCAGGGACCGGTGGGCCCGCTCCATCATAAACAGATCCGTGACCGGTGGATTTCCAAGGATCTCTCTGAGCAATTTCTCCACGAATGACTCCATATTATCTATCGGGGTGGATTCCGTTACCCCATTATTCGTATATTATTTCTTCTTGATCGCCCTTCCAAATCATCGTTCTTGGCTACCACCTTTTTAACCGTTTGTTGTAGGGAGGCTACCTCCCACTGAGGTTTTGCCCATGTATCCTCACCCTTCCCAAATCCGGTGCTCTGCCTCAGGCATCCTGCCACACAATTTCACAATTTGGACTGCAGAAACATCCACTTTACATGTTAGCACGTCAATTTTAGCGCTCAAGCTGTCCGTGCTACTTTTAAGCGCCAGTAATGTTTGATTGAGAGACGAGATATCCAGCTGGGAGGGACTAGTCTCGTCTCTCTGCTGCGGCTGGTCAGACTTAGCATATTGGTCCATCTTTGACTGCCTCTACTGGTTCCCCATTACGGGGGGCACCCGTCGAAGGAATGTGACTAGAGATCCGGCAGGTCCAGAAACGCTGGGGGAGAGGGGAGGGTGGTGGTGACTTCTGCAGGGGAAAGAGAATGAGAGAGAAAAAAAAAGAAAAAAAGGGAGCCCCCAACGCCCGCAAGAGTAGCTGTATCTAGGGAGTGCTCTGCAGGGGAACAAGTCTTGTAGAACTGAGTCTCTGGGTTACCTAGGATATCAATACTGTCCCACTGCTGAGCGTCTTCAATCAAAGCCAGTCAGTATCCACGATATGGCAGCATGAATAAAGGTATACAGCTGAAAAAGGGGGCAGAGATAACAAATCCCAGTCGCACTCCCAGGCACGACCCTCACAGACAGAGAGTAATCAGGGACACCACTGCTTCTGATGTCAGCCACGGATCAGGTCACTTTGTATGTCCCCCAGAGGGTACCGCCCGGGACCCGAGGGCGGCCCAGGGCCCCAGATGTACATAGTAGCAGCCCTCCAATATTTAAGTGCGGCGGGGGCCAGCGGCCATCACAGTCCCCCGCTCCCAGCCTCTGGATCACCAAGCACTGCCCGCCAATGCAGGTGGACTCACCGGACACCAATGGATCACCGGGGGGGGTCCCCGCCACCTGCTCTCCGCTTTTCCGCCACTCAGGCACTCTAGGAAGCCGCCGGCCGCATGACGGAGCCGGGAAGGCATCCGCTGCCCGCAGGGGCGGTGCTCCAAGCCGGGAGTCAGACAAGCACTCGCTCAGGCCGTCCGGACACCGCAGACTCCACCAGGCGTCCGATCCATGGGGCATACTCCTGCTACTCCAAGGGCAAAGCGGCTCGGAGGTGTTATGAGCCCAGGTGGGAGTCCTCCTGCTAGCTGCAACCTATGACGGTTCAATCTTCAGGCACCTCACATGTTCCGACAAAATCCACCCAGCTACCATGGGATGGCAACCCAATTCTATATCTATTCTTCTGCCATATAGCTGAGCCTCTGCCGGAGCACTCTCAGGCCACGGCCATCTTGCTAGCCGAGCAACAGCGTCCCCCTCTTTGATGAGAACATTTTCATGTAGCCACATTATTTTGACCATGAGATGCTGCACAAACTAACAGTCCAGTGTGTGGATTCTAGTGTACACTGGATTATCAGAAAACAAGAAGTGACCAGGAGAGGATGGTGGGAGCCTTTGGACAATCTGGACAGCGCACTGTACAGCTGGTTTTACACTAAATTAGCACCAGGGTGTGCTGAGCAAACAAATAGGTTGCTCGGAAAGCATGCTGCATCCAACAGTATAGGCCCGCATTCTGGGTAAGCTGTTGGCTTCTCTGGCTCGCTCACCTTGTTCTCTGCTTTTCTTCACCACCTGTCATCACCATTAAGTAAATGTTTAAAGAATGGATACTTACCTGCCCCCTCTTCCAATGCTTTCTCTGGATCTGTGCCTCCCCCATTGCTTACTGGGCACGATACAAATAGAAAAGGTGCTCTTTCAAAAGTTCCAGTTGCCTTTTCCGTGGCTTTTCCGTGGCTGCCATCTTGTTCGTAGTTTTTGTTTCCAAGAGGAAACATCTTTTCATGCCCTACATAAACCTCCAAAAAAAAGTCAATGGCGTAATGCTGGGGTGCCAATGACAATAAGCCCTGGAGTAGTGGGCTGTTCTGGGTCCTATCATCCTCATTAACTAATTCAGTGGGCAGTTAACTCCTGGTAGCGTCTACACACCAGCCATTATTGCCTTCAAATACAAAAAAGGATGCGCAATATCACACTATGGCAGCGTTCCATTCAAGATTCCAGTGTTCTGCTGTTGACACTCAGCTTTCCTTCAAGCTTCCCTCTTCTTCCTCCTCCTCCTCCTCCTCCTCTCTACTTCTCTCTCATTCCTGACTGTCTGACTGCTATTCAGGCATGGTGCATGACTAACGATCACGGTATTAATGCCAGCAAGACTGACAACCTTCTCATTAGAGAAAGGTTCCATGCTCCCTGCTTCCCTTCGTCTCTCTGGCCAAGGTCCTTGGGTCCTCTCTCCTCACCTTCTAGTAAGGCAAAAAGCCGTGGTGTCATCTTTGACTCCTCTCTTTCCTTCTCCTCTCACATCACGGACCTTACCAAGAAGGCTGACTTTCCTCAGAGGTATTCTCCCCTTCCTTACATTCTCCCAGAAACTCAATGTCTCCAGAGCTCTGGTTCTCACTAGGCTAGACTACTGTAAAAGCCTCTTCCTCAATCTACCTCTTTCTACTCTTCACCCCATTCAACCAATCCAGACTAGGACTGCAAGACTTATCCTTGGCCTCAAGCCCAGGGACCCCATCTCTCCAGCCCTTAAATCTCTCCATTGGCTCCCGGCGGCTGCAAGGATCAAATTCAAGACCCTCTGCATCATCCACAAGGCCTTCTGGGACCTGGGAACCCGCTATATCCAACTCTCTTTCTCCCTAAATACCTCCCTGCTTACCTGGGAACCCGCTATATCCAACTCTCTTTCTCCCTAAATACCTCCCTGCTAGAGCCCTTTGGTCCTCTAGCTTAAAAGCTCTGCAGATCAGACGTTTTTCCAAGCTGAGAGTGGGGGGTAGATCTCACTTTCGGCTGGTGCCTCCTTCTGGAATGGCCTCCCTGCCCCTTTCAGCCGGACTTCTTCAAGTTCTTGAAGCTTGATAAGACTTTGCTCTTTTCTACCTCCTTCCTCCTCCACCGCCGTACCCAACTGCCTCCTCCTGCTGCTGTGACTGGCAGCCTGGTTCACTTATGAGTCACACCGTGCACCAGGCCCTCCCTGGTTAGTCTTCACCAGCACCCCCTAACCAGCAATACCCTTCCGGGCCCTTTCCTTGACCAGCTTGGTGGGATGGGCACCTTCCCCCTGATTCTGGTCCAACCCCCATCCAGCCCTCCCTTGTCCCCTCCTGACCCCCAACCTGAGCACTTGTCTGGCCCCTGGTCCGGGCCCCCCCTGAGCACTTGTCTGGATCCTGGGTCAGGCCCCTTCCCACCCAACCCCTTCCCGCCCCAGCCCGTCACCTGCATCTTATTTCCCTCACCCCCCCTAAACTCCTCTACCCCCAGCACTTCTTTCTGTTCTTCCACGAATGTCACAAGGCCTAGCAGGACCGTTACTGTTGTTTACATCCCCTGTTCTGCCCCTCTCTTGTTGGCTTGTGGCACCTAGAAACACTTTTTGCTGTACAGTGCGCCTTATAAATGCTCAATAAATAAATTAATAAAGATGTTATGTGCAACACCTTACTCAACTTGAAAAGGCCTTTGTCTCCTGAACTGCCTCCATGACCCCTTTATCCATTGAGCAACAGAAGAAAAACAGAAAGGCAGTGTTCTCTGTCAAGTAATGTTCAATAGTGTCCCAATTTGCTTTTCATCTTGCCGTTTTTCGGCACAGAACGATTGCGATTTATCTAGGATCCTAGGATTTGTTGGATATGTGGTGAAGCAGGGACTAGATTGCCAGCACTGAAGATCAGCAACTTTACCACTAAAGCAGATCTAATAGCAGAGGCTGCTTTTGGTCTTGTTGCAACTGTCTTTGGGGATGGAAGGAGTTTCTAGCTCGCATCGAATAGCAAAGAGTTTGCGTGAGCTAGAACTGTAGTTGGCGATTCTTTCATTGTATGTGGATTTTTTGGCCAGGAGGAGGGCGTTTATGTAGGTTTTGGCTATTGAGAGGGCATTGCCTTTATTTGCGTCAGATGGTGCATTCTTCCAGGAGGTTTTGACTTCACGATTTTGTAGTCACAGGATTTTCAGGGCTGGAGTGAACCAGGAGATGCGGTGCAAAAGGGGCCTGGCTTTCCGTTCAGTGAGCGGTGTCGCAGTGTTGATGGCTTTTCCTATGGTTGAGTTGTAGATGTCAGCCAGAGCTGTTGGGTTGTCTGAGTAAGAGGTGATTTTGGATAGAAGTGTAAGGATATTTGTTGCTGGGATAATTTTTGAATTGCGCGAGAGGTTGTGAAGCTTAAGGTGGCCGGTGTTCGCGGGCAGGGGTGTCCTTTTGTGTGGGATGGGTGAATGATTTCACTTTTTGGTCTGACCATGGATAAGATTCGTTAGAGGTAATGGGACAGTTCATTTTGACAATCCAGTGAAGTATCCGACCCTTAGAGTGGGTGGGGATGTGGATGTATTGGGAGAGTCCTAGTGCGATTAGAGAGTTGGTAAGGGAGAGGGCGTTGCTGTCATTGGTGTCGTTAAATCCCAGGTTCAGGTCGCCTAGGAGAAGAATTTGTGAGGAGGGCTTGGTGTTCGAGGCTAGGATTTGTAGAATGTCTTCTTCAAAGGTGTATATTGGGCTGGGTGCCCTCTAAATTATGTGGGTGGTTAGTGTCGAGGTATGAGAGTGGGTGATTTTGAGGGACAGTACTTCATTGGTGGTGGGCATGACTATGTTGATCTCTCTAATGACTAGTGAGTCTTTGGCAATCAGGGCTACACCTCCCCCTTTGGAGTGGGATCTTTACTGAAGATAGTGTAGTTAGGTGGGATGGCTAGAGTTAGGGCCGGGCCTGCACCTGTGTGTAGCCAGGTTTCTGATATCGCAAGTAAGTCAAGATCTTGTGTTGTGATGAGGTCTGCGATATCCAGTGCATGTACCGTTAGGGATCTAGCATTGATTCGTGCTCACTTTAAGGGGCATGAGGGTTTTGTGAGTGTTGGTTTTGTTTTGCGTTTAGTTGTTGGTTTTTGTGTGTGGGTGCTGCGTGTTGCTGTGGGGGCATTGCATAATGTGTCCAGCAGCATTATGGCATCACATGGGGTTTCATGCATCATTGCAAAAGGGCCATTTCATGGTGTATTAGACATTATTGCAAGATGGGCAACACAGGGTTACCGGCATCATTTCAGGAGGGGCATGACATGGGGTTCCAGGCATCCTTGCATCAAGATTTTTTTTTTTTACCAATGGGGCATCACATAGCATATCGGCCATTTTTCCCAATGGGGCATCACATGGCATATCAGGCATTTTACCAATGGGGCATTACATTGCATATCAGGCATTTTTAACAATGGGGCATCACATGGCATATCAGGCATTTTTACCAATGGGGCATAATCTAGTGTAATCTGCATTTTCCAATGGGGCATCACATAGTATATCAGGCATTTTTACCAATGGGGCAACACAAAGCATATCAGACATTTTTACCAATGGGGCATCACATAGTATAACATGATTTTTTACCAATGGGACATCACATAGCATATCCAGCATTTGTACCA
This sequence comes from Ambystoma mexicanum, assembly GCF_040938575.1. Taxonomy (NCBI): domain Eukaryota; kingdom Metazoa; phylum Chordata; class Amphibia; order Caudata; family Ambystomatidae; genus Ambystoma; species Ambystoma mexicanum. Next base: position 226,218,064 of record NC_090921.1, on the reverse strand, counting down.
ATGGGGCATCACCTAGCATAATCTGCATTTTCCAATGGGGCATCACATTGCATATCAGGCATTTTTACCAATGGGCCAACACAAGGCATAGCAGGCATTTTTACCAATGGGTCATCACATGGCATATCAGGCATGTTTACCAATGGGGCAACTCAAGGACTATCAGGCATTTTTACCAATGGGGCATCATATAGCATATCAGGCATTTCTGCCAATGGGGCAACAGAAGGCATATCAGGCATTTTTACCAATGGGGCATCATATAGCATATCAGGCATTTCTGCCAATGGGGCAACAGAAGGCATATCAGGCATTTTTACCAATGGGTCATCACATGGCATATCAGGCATTTTTACCAATGGGTCATCACATGGCATAACAGGCATTTTTACCAATAGGGGATTGCATAGCATATCAGACATTTTTACCAATGAGGCATCAGATAGGATGTCATGCATGTTTTTGGATGCAGCACACTGGGTTTTAGGCATCGCTATCATTCAGGCAGCACATATTCCCAATCGGGTGGTGTTAGGGAGAATTCCCCAAATGTACTAATTTTGAGACCCCCAGTAACTTTGCTGGATTTCTGGGATTTCATTTTTTACCTTGAAAGAGTGTGAGCCTTTTTTCCCCACTCTTTTGTGTATTTTGATGTGTGCTTTACTTTGTATTATTTGCTTATGGCGTTTTATAAGCAACTCCAGTGGCATCATCTTTTTCTGTGTGTCACACAGCACCTTCAGTGCAGTGGCACAGGGGTGTCTCTCAGGCTCCCCAAGGTTTAAATACCTTCCCTGGGACTATCTACTGTCCCCCAGGGCATGTAAACTTAAATTGACTTTACTGGTCTCTTTTAATGTACTGACCCAGCAAACCCTATCTTACTATAGAGTGCTGGAGGGGTTGCCTAGCTTCCCCTGAGTGAAAACACTCATCAAACAGTACAATTTTACCTTTTCCCATTTTAAATGGCTGGTGGCAGTGGTTTACATCAAATTCCGTGATTTTTCTCAACCGCTAACAACGGTAACTAAAAATCTGGGGTAGCCATGTTTTTCAATATGGCGCCCCAGACCTATCTGTAAAAACGGACTCCAGTCATCTTTTTTCACCATTTCTTTTAGGAAAAGTCCTTGTGTTTGTCTCTGCACGCCAAACCAGGTTTGGTCGTTTTGTTCATGCCCTTTGGCGGGCTTCTGTACTGAACTCCTCCTCTGGTACCAGAGGGTCTGGGGTGGACAGGATGTGACAGAGATGAAACTCCTTGTGCTTAGTCTCCTAGGAGACCTGAATGTACTCTGGTGTGATTGGCCGGCTGGCTGTCCGGCAAGGACAGCCACCCTGCTGTGTGAGTGACAGCCAGGCTTGGATGAATGGTGGGAAACTGTTTAAAAGCAGGTCTCTGGGACTTGGAAAGCAGAGTCGACCACTGGAACGAAAGAACCGAAGAGGAAAGGAAGGAAGAGGACTGCTGCAACTCCTGGACGACCGGTAAAGCCCTGCTGCAGGTCCAAATTGCCTGAAACTACGACAAAAGAGAAGCCCTTCAAGGTTAGCTTCTTCCCTTGAGTTTGATGGGAACAACCAACTGGCAAACTACCTGGATACTGTCCTATTCGAATGTTCTTCAGAGTGCTGTTGAAAAACACAAAGCCAGAGGGAAGGAAACCAGGGGGACTTTAGACTTTAAGGCACTCACATCTTAAACCAACGTCTTGCTACAGCTTTTGGCCTCTTCCCTGGGCGGTGCAGGAACCTCCTGACGTCCTCGTTCTTGTCCCCCTGACTGAAGCACAGGAACAGTGAGATCGGCTCTAACTGCCAGGAACAATTGCCTCAGCTACAGCTTTCTTCATTTAAAAGGTACTGTGCAAACGCGGTCTGGAAATCATTTCGGCCATCGAGAAAGTGCGTGAAACTTTCCTCAACTACGAATGCTTGTCCTTCCCTAAAGATTCCTCAAACTTTGCGTCTTGCCAAATCCTTTAAAAATCTGTGGCAAAGACTTAACCGTTACATACCAGAACTGTGCTATCCTATACAAAAGACTCTGAACCATTGACTTTGGCCCAGGCCCATTGAGAAGAATTGCTGGTTGTATTTAACTGAAACCCTTTGCCCTGCCTATGAATGTATTTGGGCTGTCTATTCTTATAACCTGGTCTTTTCCCTCCCTTCTTAAGTATCTGAAGTGCCGTTTTGCTCACACTTCATTTTTGAGCTAAACATTTTCAATTACTGACCGGTTGAATTTTTGTGGTATATTAGTGTGTGATATTGAGCTGCTTGTGCTAGTGTAATGTTTTATAAATGATTGAGTAAATAAATGTTTATTCTTTTACTAAGAACCCTTGAGTAAGTGTTTACTTGAATCACTGTATTGATGGGCCCTTTGTGTAACGTGTTCTACTGCTCACTTAAACTCTTGAGATAAGTTTGGTTGCTCAGCCATCGCTACCACTTCACTGTGTGTTACAGGCTTGTACCAAAGGTGAAATTGTGCTTTCACTTGTAATCCTAATTACCTGTAGTGTTCCCAAAGGGTACTGCAGGTTATTCTGCCTAACAGGTTGGTGAAGCAATGCCTCTGGCAGGAGGTTGCAATGTCATAAGGGCTGGCTGAGTGCAGTTTTGGGATATCTTGTGACGTTTAGTCTTCTTGGAGTTCAGCTTAATAGAATTGAATGGATGTCTGGATTTTGGGATGGCTGCAGTTCTTGTGTGCAGGCTTGGTGGTGGGCAGTGCTTTAAGTGGGGTAAGAAATTGAAGGGGGGCCCTCGTTTGGGGGCGTGGCATCCGCTGTGGGCGTGGCCTAAAAGTGCACAAATCATAGTAGGGTGCGCAAACAAATATATAAATGTAGTAGAGCATTTATATATTTGTATGCGTACTAGTATGGTTTGTGTATTTTTCAAGCCTTCTTTTATAAACATAGCAATGTTACATATTTCTATGTTTATAAAAGGTGGCTTGAAAGTGTACAAACCATAGTAAGTTACGCACACTTGTGTGCTTACCGTACTATGGTTTGTGTACTTTTCAAGCCACCTTTATAAACATAGACATTTGTAACATATTTCTATGTTCATAAAAGATGGCTTGAAACGTACAAGCCATCTTTTATAAAGCGTTGAGGACGGACAAAACCCAAGGTGGTTTTGTCTGTCGACAAAGCTTTATAAAAGATGCCTTGAACTGTGCACGTTTCAAGCGGTCTTTTATAAACGTAGAAATATTTCTACGTTTATAAAAGATGGCTTGAAACGTACACATTTCAAGGCATCTTTTATAAAGATTTGCCAAAGGAGACAGGCACCTCGGGCTCAGTGATCTCTGCTCTGAGCAGAGATCACAGAGCCCAAGGCGTCTTTCACCCTCTGGGAACCCGCGGGCTCCGTGATCTAATCTACATATTAGATCATGGAGCCTGCAGGTTCACGGAGGGTCAGTGACCTGGCGAGGGCAAACAAAGGAACTGTAACTTCCCTGATGACCCCTCAGATGGGGGGGTCATCAGGGAAGTTACAGTGACTGACAGAAGTGCCAGCCAGCCTCAGCGACGCTGTGGCTGGCTGGCACTTCTGTCCACTTGCCTAACGTTACACTGGCGGGCGCATCTCCCGTCGCGGCTGCGGCCGTGGCGGGATAATGCGTCCTGCCATGGCGTGGTGGGACCGGGGGGCCCCGGCAGGGCCCCGGCTCAGACCCACTTTTTGGAGACTGGCGGGGCCCGGCCCCGGCAGGCCCCGGCCCACTTAAAGCACTGGTGGTGGGCCTTTCTTAGCCACAGTGGTGGTGCTTTGGATGTGAGCGACTGTTCAGTTGTGGATAGAGAGTCCAGAACATTGTCAATGATCAAGTCGTATATGTCTGTGTCATGGGTGCAGAGGGGGTGAGCGTTGATGAGGGCACAATTGAGGGTGATAGGTTTAGGGGTGGTGGGAGGATGAGTGGGGGGTGTAGGCGGAAAGGTTGTCACGGGTAGTTTCTTTTCAATGGGGAGTGCAGGTGGTGTGCTCATTCGGAGGACTGGGCACTTTCTTTGCAGGCTGTTGGGGCCTGGTGGATGTTTAGGGGCAAAGGTGCGGGAGCAGAGACATTGAAGTCTGATGGCTCCTGAGCATGCTAGGGGGTTGTTTTTGATCTGGTTGGTAAGCAGGCTGTCCAGCAGGTGGTGGGGAGGTTGGTAGAGTGCTGAAAGCCAGGGCACTTGTGGGGTACTTTTGCTGGCGGGAGGGTGCATGGTGTACAAAGGGTTACAGAGGGTGTATCAGTGTGACCATTGCTGGTTTCTAAGCATCTTTTGGTAGAGGGTGAGTTGGGTGGCAGGGCACTAGGTAAGGGTGCACTTACTCAGTGCAGGGCACATGGTGTGCAGGTGGGCATAGGAGGTATACCAGTGGTTCTAGTCCTGGTTGCTGGGGGTCTTCTGGTGGCAGGCGAGCTGAAGGACAGGCCACTGGGTAGGGGTGCACATGCTTGGTACAAGGCGAAAGTTGCCCAGATAGGCACAGAAGGTGAGCCAGGGTTACCAGTGTTCGTTTCTAAGGGTCCTGTGGCAGGAGGCAGGCATGCCGAAGGGCAGAGCATAGGGTAGGGTTCTGCACCAAGCGATGGTGCATGGTGGGAGAAGACAGGTAGAGCTAGAAGTGAGCAGTGCGTGTGTGCCCTTTGTGAGGATGCTGGCATTAGAAACAAGCATAGCCTTAGAGGGTGGGGAGGTGTCGCTATGGCATTGGAGCATCAGAGTAAACACAAATCTACTGAGGCAGTAACAAAGGAGGAATTATCCTTGCGCAGGGTAACTGAAGCTCAGGTGGGTGCGAGCAAGGCATCAGGAGGTGAGAGAACTTGATTAGCATGAACTGCAGCTGGAGCAGTATCGTAGGGGGCAGAACATTCCAGAAATCAGCTAAGATGCAGATGGGCACAGGTAAAACATTAGAAGGTGAGACAGTATGATTAGCGTGAATTACAGCTGAGGCATTGTCAGCTCTGGGTGAAGCATTACAGAAATCTACTGAAGCTCAGATGTGCGCAGGCAAGGCTGAGGACGCCATGGTAGGGTGGACGACGCTTCGAAAATTCACCGTGTGCTGCCTACCTGCCTCTAGGGATTTACACTCAGAATTGTTGACAGTTGTGCTGAGAAACGATGCACTAGATCCTTGCCTACAGCGTGTGTGTTTAGCACTAAAGAGGAGCGGTACTATAACTTGTGTCTTAAGACACAACCCTGGCGTTGGACCATGGTGCTAATAGCACCATGGTCCATGCCAGATTCCGCCATGGTGGATGGCGGATTTACCACCCCATTCTAAGGTTGGCGGGGCGGTAAATCCCATTTCACCATGGCCCCTTCCCCATTCCCATTTTTGGCCCATAGGGCTCAATGGGAATGGGGAAGGCAATAATTACGGCACCGTAAATTACGGTGCCGTAATTAGCACCAAGGTCCCTTAGCGGGTTCGACTTTAACACCTGCAAAAAGCAGGCGTTAAAGTGTGAATCGGGCGTTAAGGGTTTAACGGCGCCGCAGCCTTTTACGGGGCCGTTAACCCCTTAACGCCAGGGTTGTAATGAGGCCCATTGGAGCTAATTACGGCACCGTAATTTACGGTGCCGTAATTAGTGCCTTCCCCATTCCCATTGAGCCCTATGGGCCAAAAATGGGAATGGGGAAGGGGCCATGGTGAATGGGGAATTACCGCCCCGCCAACCTTGGAATGGGGCGGTAATTCCGCCATTCACCATGAGGCCCATTGAGTGGTGCTTGCTAGGAACCATAAGACAACATATAAGCTGCAAAGCGATAATAAGGAATTCAACAGCACAGTCACAAATGCGAAATGCGAACATTCACAGTACTGGCAGCGCATTCGAAACAAGTAGTACGAGTAACATTTGACTTTCCAGCAGCGCCTCCTGTTACTTCGGAACGTTTGATAATGGAAGCAGCCAGCGCATGGCAGGGACTTTAAGGGAAAGGCAGATGAAGCGGGGGTCCGCGGCCGATGCTGCATCCCTGCTGTCTGTCAGTTCTGAGGCAAGGCAGTGTCAAGATCGCAGCGCGTGGCGCAATAAAATTAACACAGAGACGGAGCTCTGCACAGAACATCCAACTTTATTCACTCCATAAACAAACTGCCCCTTCCCCCGCACCCTCCCGCGTCATTTTCCTTCCCTGCGTCAGTTCCCTCCTGACTCCCACCTCCGTTCCCAAGGCGACATCAACATGACATCTCCCCCCATTTTGAACAGTACCAGACTCTTCACAAAAGGCAACGATCTGATGGACCACTAGTCCATTTCCTCAATCCATCGGCGAGGTCTGTTCCCGGCCCTCTGTGGACGGGTGATGTTCCCGGCGGGAGATTGTCCAATCTCGACATTTTCCTTCACCACGTCCTGCTCCGATTCTTCAGAGTCCCACTGACCTCCCGGATATGGATCATCCGATTCGTAGTCTAAAGGAGCTTGCACCCTCCCACTCAGGCGCCTGGTCCCTGTTTGCAGAGGTTCCTTGAAGTGGGAGGAATTCCTTGTGATGATCCCTCTGGCCCTTGTGCGGTGATCATGGAACCCTTCTTCTGGGTGACAAGTAGAGGCTCCTCTCGAAATGGTGAGGTATGTTTGTGCATCAGGGGTTGTCTGACTGCCACCACATTTCCCACTTCTATGTGGGCCGCTTGCGCCCTCCGACGGGTGTCTGCGTATTCCTTCATTCGGGCCTTCGCTGCCTCATCTCGCTCTCGCACCCCCGGGTCTAGAGCAGGGGGTGGGCTGATCACGTCCGCTTGTGGAATTTGCCTTTGAGTATTCCGTCCAAACATTAATTCAGTCAGGGTCTTCCCTGTGGTGCTGTGGGGTGTCCTCCGGTAGTCTCTCATGAGTTGGTTTAACACTTGCTCATACGGCTGTCCTGTCAGCCGAGCAATCTGTAGAGCTCTCTGGAGATTCGCCATGAAGCGTTCAATCATCCCATTGGCTTGGGGCCATAGGGGGGTGATCTTTTGATGGTGAAACCCTAGGTACTCAGTGAATTGGGCAAACTGATACCCGCAAAATGGGGGTCCATTGTCAGTCTTAAGTACCTTTGGTACTCCATATGCCGAGAAGATGTGGTCCAAAGCGGGGATGACATGATCTGCTGCCGTCGATGATATCAGCTGAACGTCAGGATACCGTGAGTACTCGCCCATCACGGCCAAGACGTATCTTTCTCCATCAATAGGTCCAAAGAAGTCAGCTGCGACTGCCTCCCATATTCTCTGCGGAAGCTGGGACATGACCAGTGGTTCGGGGTGACGGTTCGGTGTGATGAGGCAACACGTGGGACATGCTTTCAGTGCTGCTTCTACCATGGTGTCCATGTGGGGAAACCACACCTTTTGGCGTTTGGTGGATACCATGCCCCAATGGGTCTCATGGGCTAGTTCAATTACTTTTGCTCTCATGGCCTCAGGTATTACCAGTTTGCAGTCTCTCAACAGCAAGTGATCTGAAGACAGCGCTAGCTCATCTTTCACTTGTATCAGGCATTCCACGTCCTCTCTCACCTTGTCCCCTGCGGCTCTACCCCTTTCCTTGGCCCTCCGCCACAGTCCAGACTCTAGTCCTTCACATATGATGAGACAGGCTAAGCCACTTTCAGTCTCTCTGGCGAGTGTCTCCGTGTTGACTCCCTCGGGTGTGGTCTGGTGGATGAGATACCTCAAGTACCTGTCGGCTACTGAGGGTTCGGGTGCACACCCTTCCCGTGGTCTCCTGGACAGGAAGTCTGCAGGGTTTTCCCCTTATCCTGGTCTATGTAGGATTTCAAAGGCATTGGGACTCATTACGACCCAGGCGCTAATTGGTTAACGGCGCCGTAAAAGGCTTCGGCGCCGTTAACCTATTAGCGCCTAATTACGAGGTCCCTTTGCCGGACCCGACCTTAACGGCTGGTTTTACCAGCCGTTAAAGTAGGGACCCGCAAAGGGACCTTGGTGCTAAGTATGGTGCCGCAATTTGCGCCACCGTACTTAGCGCCATTCCCATTGAGCCCTATGGGGCAAAAATGGGAATGGGGAAGGGCCATGGCGGCATGGGGAATTACCGCCCCGCCAACCTCGGAATGGGGTGGTAATTCCCCATTCCACCATGGCGGACACCGGCATGGACCATGGTGCTAATAGCCCATAGGGCCTCATTCCGAGTATGGCGGTAAGGGATAGCAGCCACCGGTAACGAGACCGGTGGCGGTAATCCCTTACCGCCATACTCCGAGTTCCCTTTGCGCCCTCGCCCTTAACGCCTGCTTTGAGCAGGTGTTAAAGTCGAGGGCGCAAAGGGGCCTCCAAGCCAATAACGGTGACCGTAATGAACGGTCACCGTTATTTGCATCTTCCCCATTCCCATTGAGCTTTATGGGGGCTCATTTGGGAATGGGGAAGAGCCTTGGTGAATGGGGAATTACCGCCCCGCCGACCTTGGAATGTGGCGGTAATTCCGCCATCCACCAAGGCGCTGCCGGTCCGGGTACGGCGTCAACCAAGGCGTTAATAGCGCCATTGGTTAGCGTCGTACTCGGAATGAGGCCCATAGTCCTGTAATCTCAGGCCCCACCGGCCAATTCGAGAAGGCATCTTGGCTTGGCGGTTTCTGTAAAGGAATAGTAGAGCCTGGTGGTCTGTGACGACTCGGAATGGCTTCCCATACAGGAATAGGTGAAAGTGCTTGCACGCCCATATGACGGCGAGGCCTTCTTTCTCTGCTTGAGAATATGCTTGTTCTGTGATGGACAAGCTCCTGCTGGCATAGGCCACGATGTGTTTCTGAGAGGGGTCTTTTGGGTCAATTTGTGCCAGAATGGCACCCAGACCTACAGGGCTGGCGTCGACAGTTAGCTTGTTGTTCTGCTGGGGTCGTAGTATGCCATGTTTTCCGCTTTCGCAACCCTTTCTCTTATAATTTCAAATGCCTTTTGTCAGTCATCGTTCCATTTGAACGTTACATCCTGATGGGTTAGTTGTTTCAGCGGCTCGCTGACGGACGCAAAGTCCCAGATGTATCGATTGCAATAACTGGCCAGGCCCAGAAAGGACCGAAGTTCCGACACATTGGCTGGGGCGGAGGTATCATTTAGTGCCGCTACTTTCTCATGATCTGGGGTCATGCCTGATGCTGAGAAGACGTGTCCAAAGAATTTTAGTGTGCTTTTGCGAAATTCACACTTGTCACTGTTCAGTGTGAGATTGGCATCGTGCAGGGCTTTGCATACTTTCATCAGGGTTTCATCATGCTTGTGGACGTCCGTCCAAACACCAGTATGTCGTCACTGTAGTTAAGACAATTTGGGATGTGTTTAATGACGTTATGTACCTCGGCCTGGCAAATTTCTGCTGCTGAGGACATCCCAAAGCTTAGTTTTTTGTATCAAAAGAGGCCAACGTGAGTGACGAAAGTTGTAATGTTCCTACTCTCAGGGTTCAGTAGCAGTTGGTGGTACCCTTTTTACAGGTCGAGTTTGGAAAAGACCTTTGCCCCATTAAGTGGGTGATTCATGTCCGTGATGCGGGGAGCTGGGTGTCTCTCCCGTTTGATTGCTTGGTTCGGGCGGAGCATGTCTACGCACAGTCTTATGGCCTCTGACCCCTTTTTAGGAACCGGGACGATTGGGGACACCCACATGGTGGGGCCTGTGGCCTGTTCAATAATGTCCTGTTCCAGTAGTTTGTGGAGCTCATCCTCGACTTTCTTCTGGATGTTTATGGGAATTCCACGGTATGGTTGAGCCACTGGGAGTATGGAATCGTCCACGTGGAGCTTGATTTGCCTGTTTTTGAGTTTGCCTATTCCCTTGAATATTCTGGGGTATAAGTTGTTGATCATTTCAACCGGGTCTATGTATTTGTGGACCATTATGTTGTATAGGATATGGATCAAACCCATGTCGGCGGCCGCCTTGAAGCTTAAGACGCAACCACTGTCCGTGTCTGTGGCTAGGACATGTATCGGTATCTTCATCTCATGTCCTTTCTAGTGACAGAGCCCGCTGAATTGTCCCAGACACTTTAAGGGGGTCTTGGCCCCATAAGCATGTATGTCGACGGTTGCTGGGTGTAGCTTGGGTTTTTGAGGTAAGTCGGCGTAGACCTTCTCACTTACCACGTTAACTGTGGCTCCTGTGTCTATGAGGAACTCCGTCGGTCTCTCTTGGAGTTTGATGATGAGTGCTGGGCTGTGGGCTGTTGCCGTGGGGTTTCCTAGAGCATAGACGTAGGCCTTTTTCTTCTGGTCGCTCCCTGACGAGCTGGGGTCGGAGTCAGTGGGGGATTGTTCCACCAGGTATAGTACGCGGCACCTTGATCTGAGCTCAGGACTTGCGCGCATCACAAATCTCCTTCTTTCTTTCCTCTCTCTCTTCTGCCGGTCCTCTCCCGAGTCTCGGTCCCTGTGGTCTAGGGTGGGTTGACTCAGTGTGCCTTGAGTGCTTGAGGCTGGGATGGCGTTTGACGTACCCATGTTCCAGCCTTTTGAGCAGGATGGTTTGTCTTTGGGTCGGTCTCTCCCTCGTTCTCGGAATAGTCTGCATACAGCCTTAAAGTGCCCTTCTTCGCGCAGGAGGTGCAGCGTTGTCCAATCGCAGGGCATGTTCCCTCATGTGGGTATTCAAACCCGCATTTGTAGCAGAAGAGCTCTTCAGTTTTTCTGTCTCACTGCAGTCTGTTCACACTTTCCCCTGGGTTGGTGTTGCCGAAACTCTCTACTTGGGAGTCAATGGCTCTTTTGACTCTTGCTAGTGCCAGTATTTCCTCTTGGGTGTGAGATTTTCGAAGTAGCTTTCAGCGGAATGCTTGAGACTTGCATCCAGAGATGATTTGGGACCTCAGCGCCTCTGTGTTTGAGTAGTTTGCGTAGTCACATTACATAGGCGTCCATGGTTTACCCCTTTGCTTGTTTGGTGCTATGAAACAAGTGTCTTTCATAATCCACATTGTGGTGTGGAGCAAAATATGCTGCTAGCGCATCTTTGAGGTCCTGAATCGAGTCTATGGAGTCTGGGGGCATTTCATCGATGATATCACGTGTGGTGGACCCAACGGCTAATTTTAGTAGGCAAATTTGTCTGGGGTCAGCTACAGGCCCTATTGCTCCCATATATAGATCAAAGTCTCTGATCCACTCGGTCCATCTGGGACCCATGTTACTGGTGTCAGTCACATCAAATTGGCCTTGCATCTGGGCTGCCAGGGTGTCTGGTAGGTGATAGGGCACATGATCTGGTGGCGATGGGGCTGGGGGTCCATTGCCCTGAGCCTGTGCTCCTTGCCCATTATCTTGGCCCAACATTTGTGCACAGTGGGGTTCACTTACTGGTTCCGGGTCTCCTTGGTTGTTTGCCGTGCTCTCCCTCTCTTCGATGGCCGCCGCTGGGGCATGAGCACCATCCGATTGTAGCCCTTGGGTGGGGGGTCCCCTATCTTTCTCCCTCCTTTGCAGGGTGTGGTCTCACCTTGTGTGAGGGTTGGATGGCCACCAAAAGCACGAGCACCATCAATGTGTCCAAACCTTGAGAGTGAGTCACAGCACCCGCTGTATACAGGCTCCCTGGTGCTGAGCTGTGCGTGTCCAGTGAGGGGGCTTCCCTTTTCGAGGGCTGAGCGCACGTGTTGCCTTGTTTTTCACATCGCTGACTGTGTTTAGCCTCTGAGTCCCTCCTCCGCGTTGCCACATGTGATTTTGTGCTTTCTCCTTCTTCGCGGGCTGGTCGCACCCAGGGAGTCCCTCCCTGCCCGTACTTCCAGGTGGGCGGCGGCCCACGTGTGTTAGGCAATCACCGCCACGGCCCGGCTGTGCGACGTGCAGGCTCCTGATGAGCGGGCCTGCGTCGGGTGCTCCGCTCCTTGTGCTTGCCGTCTCGCGGTGGGCGTGGGTAGTGGAGGCTCTCTCCCGAGAGCGGCTCCACTCACTGTTTCGCCGTCCTCCTCGTCGTCATTGTCAAGATCGCAGCGCGTGGCGCAGTACAATAAACACAGAGACGGAGCTCTACACAGAACATCCAACTTTATTCACTCCCTAAACGAACTGCCTCTTCCCCCGCCCCCTCCCGCGTCATTTCCCTTCCCTGCATAAGTTCCCTTCTGACTCCTGCCCCCGTTCCCAAGGTGACATCAACATGACAGGCAGTCTGTGTTAAAAAATGTTGCTACCATTGTGAGGGAAGGCAGAGCAACACAAGTAAGATGAGAGAACGAAATGCCAGCCCATCCTGTGAGTGCGTCAAACCTCAGAGGAAAGACTGTGCGTGTGCCTCCTACCTTGGAGCACAATCTCACTAATTTGGTGCAAATCTCGCAAGTGGGAGCATGGGAATCCCCTGCGTGTGTGTGAGATGCAGACCCCGGATCACATGGTCACTTCTTCAGTGTGAAATTCTGGCCAAGGCTCTTTGGGCAAGCATTTAGGATGGGTCTCACACCTTTAAGAAGTGTGATATATTGAGTGGGCACCTCACTCCTTGGAGCATAGTATCACATGTTGCTGGTAACCTCACAACTGAATGTACAGTTTCACTCTTGGTCATCTCAGTGACCCCATGTATATTAATAAATTTATTTTCCCATGTGGGAAGACAATTATATAGGTGTCCAGTCAACTCGTCGAAAAAAAACTGGTCGACTGCAATTTGGTCGACGCAATTTGGTCGAAAACCAAATGGTCGAATTTTTTTTTATTTATATATTTATTTTTCGGGTTTTCGTTTAGTTAAAAAAGGGGTTTTTAGAGAAAAAAAGGGGGTTGGGGGGGACCCCCCCCTAAAAAAAAAAAAAAACCATTTGGTTTTCGACCAAATTGGTTCGACCATTTGTCTGGTCGACCAATTTTTTTCGACGAAATGTCTGGCAACCAATTATATATTCTGATATCTTACAGGCACAAGCCTTCTATCTCTTGCCTCATGACAGCTTCTAAAATGCTGAGCGGCAGTTTATGGACAGCAGGCAGCTCGGGACATGCCTGTTGCCAATTGAATGTAGCCAGATCTACTATTTAGACGCTGGGAGAGTGCCATGAATCCACATTCGTGGTGAAGTACTCAACATACAGAACACAATAGTATAGTGTTGCAGTCCTACTGAGAAATGACAATTCGGTCTGTTTAAATGTAAAGCAGAGTGACTGAGAAGTACACGCACTGTGCCATTAAAAATAAAGCAGCTGTGGTGGGTGGAAGTGCTGCTTCAGTGGCATCAAGAGTATGCAATTCCCTGCAGGGTAGTGTTGGTCATTTCTTATTGAAATATAGCAGCCCTATTGAGAAGTGCCATTAAAAGGGAAGCTGTCCAGTAGGCTGGATCATTGCTGCCCCATAAAAGGTGTAGAAGCCTCTGTGAGAAGTGGCAGTACTATCCCAACGGTGAGAAGTGTAGTATTTTCACATTAACTAGTCTTAAGCACTTTGGGTTATTGAATAGTGCTGCAACATTCTGCGTAATTCCATCCCTTTAAATATATTAGCTCTTGTATTACCACAACAGTGCTGTTATTCTGATGATGATGAAGATGATACCAGACTTGCTCAATAGTTCTGGTTCTGTATCATTAAATGTACTTCAGATCTTCTGAAGGATAGCTCAGGGGCAACGTGCTCACCTTGGAAGCAAGACGACACAGAGCAACACAGGTTCGATCCCTCGGTCCGCCCAACACAGGTTCGATCCCTCGGTTTGCGCCACACAGGTTCGATCCCTCAGTCCGCGCATAGGAACCTCTGGGTATTATGCGCATTACAATTAACCAATAAAAATAAAAATAAATAAATCGGCTGAGAAGTGCTAAGCCTTGTAAGAGAGTAGCAGCTCAACTGAGAAGTGCTGATATTGTCCCATCAAAAGTATAGCAGCCCCACTAAGATGAACTAGCATTGCCTCAACAAAAAGCATATTATTACCACTGAGAAGATTCAACAATTATAGAAGCCCTGTTGGGATACAGCAATACTACCCCATCGAGAGTATAGCGAGCTAACTGAGGAGTACCAGCATTGCCCGATTTCAAATATGGCTAGCTCTACTAGAAAGTGATGGCTCATATAGATTACATCTCCCTGCTGAGAAGTACTGTTACTGTCTCTATAGAAGCCCAATAGCTCTGCACCCATTAGAGTTACAGCAGCCCTGCAAGTACTGTCCCACTGAATGGTATTACACTGAACAAGGATAACAGTATGGCAAGGTCCATACTGTGTTCTATGTGATAATTCTGCATTTTGAAACCCCCCCCCCCCCCCGAGAAGGTGATCCCACCTAACTCCACACTCCAACCCCTCTCCCACGCTGTTTTCTTCCTTAGAATTCAGGGGGGTTCCCTCCCTCAACGCCTCTGTTCCTCGACCATAGCATTCACCCTCACCACATGCACACTCCGAGACATGCAAACAGTCTCATTTGCCCTCTCCCTGCCCCCTTCCTCCGCAGATGCAATGGATGCAATGCAAGAGGGGTGCACAGATGTAGAGGTACACCCAACCCATAACGATTTTTATAAATTGAGGGACAGAGGCTCTTGCTTTGCATCTGTACCTTAATTTCTAAAAATCGTTTTGGGTTGGGTGTACCTCTACATCTGTGCACCCCTCTTGCCAAGAGGGGTGCACAGATGTACAAATACACCAAACCCAAAACGATTTTTAGAAATGGAGGCACAGATGTAATCTCTTGCTTTGCATCTGTGCCTTAATTCCTAAACATTATTTTTGGTTGGGTGTACCTCGACATCTGTGCACCCATGCCTCTTGCTTTGCATATGTCCCTCAATTTTAAACATCATTTTTTTACCCGGCCTTCACCCGGGCTGCCAGAGAGAGACACAGTATGGATAGAACAAAGGGCCATCCATACTCTGTCTCTTCTCTGCGGCCCGGAGGGGGCTCAGCCCTGACTTCATTCGGCCGGCGGGTGCCCGGGCCCCGCAGCACCCGCGTACTCGGCGCCCCTACCTGCAGCCAACCTGAATCCTCAGCGATGGGTTCTTGTGTTTCCACCTGCAGCCAACATGATTCCTCAGAGGTGGATTCTCGTGTTTCCACTTGCAGCCAACTTGATCTGGGTTTGGGGCTTGTGCCCTTCCATGCTCACAGGGTGAAGTATTGCCGTTCTCTTGGCTCATGGTCCACTTGTGTTTGAAACCCCTATGCGTCCTTTTTGCATTGTTTATCCTCAGGGTGGGTTCTTTGAGACATTGAATTTGTACATTAGTATAATTTGACAATTGTTTGCAGGCGTTTTTAGACTTTGTGTATTCAAATATTGTGTTTTAATTGGTGTTTTCTCAGCTTATGAACCACTTGTGTTTGAAACCCCCTATACCTTGTTGTTGCATTCTTTCTCCTCGGGGGTGGGTTCTTTGAGTCTGTGTATTAATAACTGACCATTTTGAAGGCCTTTTGGCGTTCACTTAGCTTGTGATCCACTTATGTTTGAAACCCCTTATGTGTTATTATTGCATTGTTTCTCCTCGGAGGTGGCAGCGTGTGAGAACAACATTAAAGACACAAGTGGAGGGACATCTTTGGATACCGCGAAGAATGAAGCCACAGAGTTCCAAGAGGGACTCCAGGAAAGCAAGGAAAAGAACAGAAAGACAGCTAATGAGCGGAAAAGCAACGATGGAGGATTGGGTCTTGAACACCAATGTTCAATCTGGTGATATAGAACGATCAAAACTCCCTACCTAACGTATCACATATTCAGAGCGCACATGGCTAGGTTGAAGTGTCTCACAATTTTCTAGCCGAGGGGAACGTTTTGCAAGATCTGAAGTTTGAATCTAGGTGAAATCAAGACTGATCTTGCAATGCACGCGCTGGAAGAGACGCAGCTTCCAATCGCAGTAGACCACCCATTATCAATAGGTCCTCGTTTACAATATGCAATCTATTCCAGACTCTGAACCATTCTCATCTTCTACTTCTGTTCTCATTGATACCCTCCGTCCAATTTCTAAGTTCCAAAGACATTGAATGCATTGACTTATGGACAATACTTTGGTTGCCACAACACACATCCATTGTGTATCACCCATAATGGTGAATGCAATAAAAGAACACATTCCAAGCTTTTGAGATTGGAATATGACATTGATCCGAAGACATCAGAAATAATAGAGCCTCACCATGATCTGGGACGACGACAACAAAGAGCGGTTGACTGGTACTATCTAACACGAATATGACCGTGAGCAATACACCAGGAACAACATGTGGAATGGACGTGGCTAGCAGGGTTTTTACCCTCGCTACAGGCCTTGACAGCTGAGGTCAATCACTTGGAACACTAGGGGGCCACAGACATTTTGTGGAAAGATTGGGAATTGGTCATGTTGAATGATCTTGTAGATGGTGATTGCCCAGGGAAGTATACCTGGCAAATGGGGAACTTCAAAGTCATTCTCGATTATCTATTTACTAACACACAGACCCTCCCATTGATACATGCCCTAGATAGCAAATTCAATGGCTACAGTGATCATGTGTTGATGACCTCAACTATTGAAATGCAAGCTGTAGATGGACATAGCACCAACATTGGGGATGTGGAGGTCAATAAGGGGGGCAATTGTGTCAGTTGGACAGAGCATAGCCTCAAAGACATGAGCAAGTATATTGCAGGTGTGTCTGCTGAAATTCAATATGAGCCAGTTTCAAACGACCCTGATGATCTGGTAAAACAAATAACTGACTTAACAGCGAGGTTCCTTCCCTCTGGGACAAACTATACTGTCAAAGTGGGGAAATCACATGGTGGCATCTTCTTAACGCAACAAATTAGACAGATACCTAAAGTGCACAAAAATGGAATGGAGGGGGAATTCAGGTCAGACATTTAAAGATCAGATACAACTATATATAGACACATGTGGCCTCATTACGAGTCTGCCAGTAACCCACCAGTGATACCGGCAGACTCGCCTTACCGTTACCGGCGCCCAATATCCCAGTGTTACCCATAGGACTCTATGGGATGGTAACTACTGAAGCACCGGCACCGTTGTTAGCAGGTGCCGATGCTTCAGTGATTTCTCTGCTGGTAGGTGCCTGAACTTCCGTCAGGTTGGGCCTTCGAGTAGTTCACTGTCACTACTGGCAGACTCGGACTATACCGGTTGGGGGAAAATGCCAGAGCCGGTAGTACTGGCCGTTTTACTGCCATTTTCCCCTGACCAGCTGACTCATAATGAATGACCCCCATAGATATGCGATCACTAATGCAGAATGGCAGACAATGCAGGAAATTCTAAGAAAGTCTGACACAAAAAAATGTTGGCGTCTGCTAGAAAGAACAAAGAGGTCCAAACCACATACAATTGTGAACCCTATAGGCAAAGGCGAGTGGATACGATTTGTAAAATGGAAGTGTGGGCAGAAGATAAGGCAGGTGAACATGACAAATTGTGTAGGGTCTAGCCATATGAATGTTACTAAAGACGATGTTCTAGATACCATCCTTACATTAAATCATTCACAAGCCCGCCCCGGGCCCAGACGGTTTGGCTAATGTGCCAATTAATGGGAACCTGGAATTTTGGGCTTCTTTTCTTTACTGTTTTTTTACAATGATTGTGGCCTGTCGCCTGTAATGCCATACCCGAATCATGGAATAATGTCCTATTAACCGACGTATTTAAAAAGGGAATTTGGAATGATCCTGCTAATTACAGGTTACTAGCCCTTTTGGACATTCCAAGCAAAAGCTTTGCAACATATCTGCTAAAACAACTTAAGGCCTGGGTTGATAATGAAAGATTACTGCGTCCCCTTCAGACAGGCTTTAGGTCTGGATCCTCTATGGTGCACACTATATTAGCACTAAATACATGAATTCAGGATGCCTGTGTTAAGACTAAATTACATTGGACGCACTGTTTGTTGATTTCCCCCGCAACCTTCCACACAGTCAATAGAGAGAGATTATGAGAGAAACTTAGTCAGTGTGTGACTGAATGTGGAGAGATCTGGGGCAGGGTGAGGTGGATGTGGATCCCAGAGCTTCCATTACAGGGCTGGCCATCTGGGCCTCTCTACAGGTACAGTCAGGGAGCCTAGTGCTAAGAATGATGGCAAGGCGTGCACTCTGGTTCCCAGTCAAGTTTTCCTGCTGTAGCAACAAATTGTGTTCTCCTCCAAATGTTTTCTTGACAGGCTGTGTTTCTTTTCCTTTTCAGGCGTGTCTAGTTACATTTCCTTTTCAGATATTTCAGGTTAATTCACATTGATGTCTCTAAAGATTCTGGTACTTGTATTCTCGCACTTTTTTCAATTACAGGTGACTGGGAAACAACTCCCTCCAAAGCACAATTCTTACCCTTGATAGGGGGAGGGGGAAATCCATGTTTATGGCTCTCCATAGTAAGGCACGATGGCCCTGGTGCTGCAGCCTTTTGAGCCCGGGACTCCTGGAACATAGTGCTAAGAATGATGGCAAGGCGCACACTCTGCAAGAAAAATTAAATCCGAAAAATACAAGTACCAGAATCCTTAGAGTCAATTAACTTGCCACACCTGAAAAAGAAATGAAGACACGCCTGAAAAAGCAAACACAGCCTCCTTGAAGATTGATGGAGTCATGAAAACGTGCGTTTGGAGGAGAAGCTAATGCAGGAAAACGTGACTGGCAACAGAGCGCCTGCCTTACCAATTCTTAAACACAGTCAGGGAGCCTGCGTGATTTGAGATCCTGAATCCCCAACGCCCTGTCCTAATGTACCTCCTTGACAAGTGGCAATGGTTTCATACCAAATGGGATCTTTCCTATACCTTCTGTTTTCTCCTCTTCTCATTTTCTCCTTTACATCGCCTCAGTGCTATGCTACATGCTCTTACTGCCAACCATTCTCCACTCACACCCCCTAAAAGGTTCTGTCTGCTTCTCCCTCGTACTCCTCTGCTCTTCAGCTCTGACCTCCTCTCTTTAAACTCCTTTTGCTCCTCCGAAGCTCTATTTACAACCTCTTCCTTTATACCCTCATCTGCCTCCCATTAGATGTCTCCTCCAACCACCTTGTGAATACACTCCATTCTTCTTCCAAATTGCTCACTAACCACTCAACAGCCCAAAATCCTCATTGTTCTAGATGCCACAATCAACCACCTCCTGAATACACCCAGGCACCTCTTCCAATAAAGTATCTACACCTACCTCGACTTTACTACAGTTACCTTCCACCTCTCACCACCTTATGTTCCTCCTCTCCTTCTCGCAAATGCTGTCACCTACGTCCTCTTCTTTACTGGCATTCTGAAGACTCTTTCCACCCTCCTCCTCTGTGTAGTCCTGTCTGTCCGGAGCAGGTACTTCAATAGGCCACGCCAGTTTGCAAAACATTGTAAAATGGTCTCTCTGCTCCTCTTTCTCCTTGTCCGCTGCTGGAAGGCCCGCTCGCGTTAACATTTGTGTTGGCTCTCTCCTGTTTTCAGCAAGTCAGTCTTGGAGAAGGGAACTATATTGGGGTTTGGGGAAGTCACGAAAAAAGTTTCCTTTAAATGTATGGTTGTGGCATGGGTGATGGCTGCATTTCCCTCTGCTACCCTGGATAATAAATGGGAAAGGAATGCAGGTAGGCTATGACTGTCCCCTTCGGAGGAAACATGTAGAACATTTCCATCTGTTACACCGAGCACAACATTGTTTTCGACCATCTCATGGTATTGAAATGATTACTACTACGATCTTAGATCCTCTCAGACATTGGGTAGATCAAAAGGGCTCTGGAGCACTTGTTTCATTGAATGTCTCGGCTGCCTTTGATACAGCGGAGCACCAAATTCTGCTTTCCAGACTGGAAGAATATGGTTTTCAAGGCAGAGATCTCAACAAGTGAGACTAGGCCCTTTCTACTCACAACATATGTTTCAGGTTGTGGGGTAGCACAGAGTTGAGCACTGTCCCCGATTCTCTTCAATCTTTAGCTACGTCCTGCAATGGATATTATTCATAGTCAATGCCTGGATTTTTACAACTAATTAGCTGATACCTAGATCGTCTTGGATCTTGAGGTACATAGTGATTCATGGTCAGATACAGTGAGAGGCTGCCTTACTGCAATCAAAACCTGGACTGATGGTATCTATTTAAAGATCTGTAACGGTCACCTGATTCTCGCAGAGGCGCCGGTCTTGACTGGGCGACTACCGTATCTTCAAAGGTGATGTGTAGCACCCGGTTGGCTCTTTGGGCTGGACCTCTGTGCACTGTATGCCTGACGTGTAGAGTAAGATGTCTGCAGATAGAAAATATGGGGTTAATGAACTGGGGTTATTGGGGTGTCCCTATCTCTTTCCTCTTCTCCTCTCCTGTAGACCCCCAAAGGTTAATGCTCTCACCTTAGGTAAGTGAATGCCGAGCTCTCCATCTGCCTCGGGGCAGGGTGCTGTAACCAGTTTCTTCACTGGATAGGTAGCGCAGGCCTCTTGACTTCAGAGGACTGCTGTCCGTCGTTTACTGCACGAACGGTAAGTTTCGAGTCATTCAAATGTCTTTAAAGTCTTTAGTAATGATGTCTCTTGTTTTGCAGGGTTCCGGCGATGGCGGATGACGGGCTGAAGCGAGTTGAAGATGGAGCCCGTGTGATGAATAGAAGCGCCTGGAAGCACGTAAGTAAGCGCTTGTTGCCTGCTTCACGATGTGCTCTAACTGTCTTTTTATTTTGCAGGTACGAGTTCGGAGCGGCTGCAGGGTGCCGGAATACCCACTGGATTAGATGTGGAAAGGAGTAATGGCACGTGAGTATTAAAGTTCCCCAATGTCTTTAAACGCACCTTGTTTTGTCTTTCAGATGCGGGATGCAGCGCCGAAGGCCTCCGGAGCGTGCGAAGAGTTGGTAAGCTTTTGTCTTTCAGATGCCGGAATGCAGTATGAAGACCTCCGGAGTGCACGAAGAGTAGGTAAGCCTTTGCCTTTCAGATGCCGGAATGCTAACCTGTTCTTTCTTGTCTTTATAGGTGTTGCTGAAGACTGGATTCAGGATGGTAAGCCTTTTTCCTTAGGCCCAGGACCGGATGCAGAAGACACGATGAGCGTTCTGCTGCAGAGGGTGCAGAATAACGCAAAGCAAGATTCATCCACCGGGTGTGGTTTAAATAGCCTCCTGTAGTGCTTAGGTGTCTCCTTCCACAGCCACGCCTAAGTAAGAAAAGAGTTCCTGGTAAGAAAAGAGTTCCTGCCTTCCAGAAGAGTTCCAGTGTTCTGAATCTAGGGAGTGGCTCCAGCCCCACCCAACAGGAAAAGTAGTTCCAAACAGAAGAGGATCAGAGGCTCAACTGGCAGGCAAGTAAGCAGCATGGTCTGCTGCAGGTAAGTCCACCCAAGCATTATGAGCCCGGCGCTTCCACCGCTGGGACTGGGCATATTTATGAGCCTGGTGCCACTGGCGCCAGGACTGGGTCCAAAAGGTCCCAATTGGGACTGGTTGGCACTCGGAACCTGGGTTATGGATCTGCTTCCAAGGGAGTTGGGAAAACCCTGACCTTTTGGAAGCAGAGATCATGACAAGATCAGTGCAGTTAAGAGATTCTGACAGTCAACACAAATCATGTGCATTGGAATCCTTCCTTCAGGCCAAATACATTTGGTCAATTTCCAAAACCTAAAGTCCACAATCTAGACATAGCTTTTGATCAGGAATTATGCTTAAATATACGAAAAACAGCCCACTGAGACCCGAAAAAGGAGGAGTGTGGGAACAGAGCGGATGGAAGTCCCCCCACTTGCTGATCCCTCTGCGACGGTTACTTTCCTGGATGACCTGACTATTGTGCAGTATATTGTCAACTCAGGTGGATCAGGGAGAATTGTTGCTACTATTTATAACATGGTCTGTCACAATTCCCGCTAGAGGTCTCCCAGAGTAAACTGAAGTGGGAACGGGACCTAGGTAGACAAGTAAGTGACCAATGGGTTTCCCTATGCCAATATACACGGATGGTTGCATTGAATTCCAGGTTCAAATGAATACAATATAAGAGTCTTCATCAAGCGTATATAACCCCGGCTCGTCAAATAAATACATTTTGATACTACCAATGGGAAATGCCCTAAATGCCAAGCGCGATAGGCAGATTTTTTACATATGATTTGGTCATGTCCTGCTGCGGCACATTCCCAGGGCAATGTCGCTGATATGGTTTCTTAATTACCTCTGTTATATACAGAGGTCCTATGTGTTGCTTGTTTGGTAGACTGCCTGAGTTCTCTGGAGATAATTGGAAACAATAGTCAATGTGTATGATTATTTCAAAACGATGCATAAAATTGTGTTTGTCGAATGCAGTTCTCTCTACTATGCATGAGTGGTTGAAAGACCTGACCGGGAGTTGTGAAATGGAACAAAACGCTGTCCTAATGGTACAGCCCGGTCTCCACCCTCGGAATATCTGGAACCCATTTTCGTAGCTTCCAGGCAATTTACACAGTCGATGCAGACTGATTAGGTGTTACATAATTACGCACGTTTGATTGTCCTACTAGGTCGAACAGGATACTTGGATTACTGTCTCTGAGGTCTGGGTGATTGGGGATAGTCTATAGGGCTGACCTGTTTGTCTGATTATTAAGCCTTCTTCTGTCTGCATAATGCCAAGATGTTGTGAAACACTATTTTGTTTCTGTGGCGAGACAGCAGGCGAGCATTATGCTTTTCTTCTTTATTACTGTACCCACAGCAATTCAACTCAAATACTTTTTACTTTCTTTAAAACGTTTGAACTTTCCCCCAGGTGATTTGGGGTTCTAAAAGACAAAACAGCGGTAGTAAAGTTTTGAAATACAATGAAAAATTCCCAAAAAATACAAATCCCCATGCTCCTCTGGGTTTATGTAGTCCTGTCTATCTCCTTTCCTCCAATCAGGCTTCGGCCATATGTATAACCGTGTCCTCTCTCTAGTCCTCTGACTCTTTCTTTGTTGCTGTCCTACAGATAAGTGCCTATTGGTTATTTCACCTGAACGATGTATTGAAGATTATGTCAAGTGAATGGAAGCGCATTGTCAATATAGCATATAGAATGATATTTCATAAGGTTAGAGCCGCGTAGGAATTGCTAGCGGTCTATTTTTGTTTTCGTAGTAACGTACCTTTAGGTAGAGGGAACGTGGAGATTAGCTGCCTCGCTACTCGTTCACGCATCAGGTAGGTAACCAGGAGCGGAGCCGGAGCCGTGAGTGAACGCACTCGTGTGAGGCAGCCGGCTCCGCCTCCTCTAGCTCCATGATACGAATGCTCCGCTCGCGGGCTTTAGGACCCAGCGAGCACGAGCTTGAAAAACAAAGCGCCCCAGCAGCCACCGCGCTTTTTGAACGATTTTTCTACACAGTGCAAGGAATGGAGAACACGACAAAATATTATTGATTTACTCTGCATAAAATAAAAGATATTTAAATACCCGAATTCAGGGCCAGCAGTTTAACAAGCCTGCTGTCATACAGTAAAAGATACCTCGTGTGCTGATACTGAGGCTGAGGTTCCAACAACAAAATGGCACAATTCAAAGAGCTCACAGGGTCTAGGTCCACTACACCAGAGTGGAGCTCAGAGGAATGAATGACAAGAAGAGCCTGTAGGAGAGGACCAGGACCTCTCCCTTAGTTTTAAGAGAGTCCTAGGAGGCTCATTATCATAGGCTGTAGCAGAGGGAATGTTGCCTTTATCACAAAGGCTAGACAGCCTTGAAGCTAGGCTTAACCAGCAAAAAGCAAAGCGGGAAGAGCCCAAGAAGAAGAGGGCACTTAGCTCAGGCGAGGGAACCTCAGCCAGACACCCCTACTCAGGGTTTGATTACCAGGGCAGTAAGAAAGCTCGGAACAGAAAGCACTCTTTGACGCCCTGAGCCATCCTGAAGGGGTAGACTTGAGACCCCAAGAGCCAGCCGACCCAGTGGCAAGGCTGAAAGAAGCCTTTTTGAGGAGGGCGGCAGTGCCAGGCTCTCGACCCCCTGCCCCAGGGGTGTATAATACAGGGGATGGTGAAGATGCAGGGTACACGCCGGATGAAGAGAGTGGTCAAGAAGAGGAGTCACTTCAACCCGAAGCATTGGAGCATCCCCCAGAAGATGACAATTTGACAGATATGTTTGATCCGGAGGCCATAAGACATTCGAGGTCTACAGACAGGGTGCCTTCCCCCAGAGTGGCGCAGTACATCGCGCACCACAGTGCCCCAGACCAGAGCTCCCAGGGAAAATCACGGACACCCCAGACCTCGACCCAAAAATGGTCACTTTTGTCACAAAATCATCTAAAGATGTAAGAAAAGGGGTAGACAGAGCATGGAGAGGGTGAGACAAGCTCTTGGATCTCTCTGTTCCTCTCGCTAAGATTATGAACTTGGCGGAGAGAGCCATAGACACTGACACCCCAGTAGACCCCCGAGGCCTAGCAAACTGGGCCCAACGTGCCGTTTGTTTATTAGGAAACGCAAACTGCGCACTCTCTTCCAAGAGAAGAAGAGGGGTACTTTTGAAGATAGATGGGAAACTAAGTGATCTCGCATCATACAAGGCTGGTGAAGGCGCCAAAGGAATGCTCTTTGGGGAAGCATTCGCAAAAGAAATGAACCAGTTTGTCGGAACGTACTCCGCCATAGAAAAGGCGCAGCGTTCGATTAGGAGAATCTTTCCTAGTCAAGTTTTTGCAGGGACCGGACGACAGAGGGGTCGAGCGTCCGGTCGCTTTCCAACACACAGGAGACCCCAGGGTCAGAGGGCCCAATACTGGGAATACCGCCAACAAGATAATGTTTTCCCCGCAAGAAGCCATTATCCCAGGAACAGGAGAGGGAGAGGAGCCTAAAGGCAACAGAACGCCACAGGCGTTGAGTACCTTGAAGTCCACCCACAGAATAGGGGGCAGGACGATTGTATTCTTGCAAGCATGGCGCGATTTGTCAAACGATGCTTGGGTGCTCCAAGCAGTGTCAGGCATGCGTCTAGAATTCCTAGGAACTCCCATACACGCGTGAGAGCCAGTACCAATGACTATGGCACAAAGCGAGCAGGCACAATTATTCAGCGAGAAACTCAAGAAACCCCCGGTTTTGTCAGCAACATGTTTCTGGTGCACAGGGGGGAGAAAGTAAGGCCAGTAACACATTTGAAGGGCCCCAATGAATGGGTCGTGTACAGACACTTCAAGATGGAGGGCATCCATCTGCTTCGAGACCTTCTCAGGACAGGAGATTGGCTAGTCCGCCTGGACCTCAAAGATTCCTACCTGACCATCCCATAGTAGTGGAACACCGAAAGTACATCCGCTTCAGGTGGGGCTCAGAACTGTGGAGGTTTACATACCTCCCCTTCGGCCTAGCTTCGGCACCATGGGCCCCTTTACCAAGATTATGAGACCAGTAGCAGCAGCCATCCGCGAAACAGGCATAAGAATGATTATTTACCTGGACAATATATTGATTTTGGGTCAGAGCACAGCCTTGTTACGAGATCAAGCAGCCTGGGTAGGAAACCTAGTATCATCCCTGGGTTTTATTATAAACACAGAGAAATCAGGCCTTGTGCCCGGGCAAAGAGTAGATTTTCTGGGTTTCGTGATAGATACCAAGAAGGCCTCGCTGGAGCTTCCAGCTATGAAAATACGAGCGATAAGGAAAGAGCTCAGAGTAGTAATAACGAAGAAAGTGATTTCGCTGCGCAATCTTGCAGGTATTGTAGGCCTCCTCGCGGCTTCGATCCAAGCAATATTTCCGGGGCCTCTTCATTACAGAGCCCTTGAGAGATTGAAGATCAGGCACCTCAGAGGAGGGCTAGGTTACCACCAATTCATTACTCTAGATCAGGAAGCGATAACAGAGCTACAATGGTGATTAGAGAACATGGAAGCCTGGAATGGCAGAGCGATTTTCGGGGATACCCCAGACCTAGTCATAGAATCAGATGCCAGCAGAGCAGGCTGGGGAGTGCGATGCGGAAATATAGAGACAGGAGGGAAATGGCCTCAGGAGGAGCTGCGCCTCCATATACATTGTCTGGAACTCTTAGCGGGTTCCTTTGCGGTGAAGGCGTTCACCAAAGATCGAGCCAACTGCTGTGTCCTTCTAAAGATGGATAACATTTCGGCTGTCTGGTAAATAAACAAGCTGGGCGGCACATCCTCCAAGATGTTGACAGAATTGGCAAAGGATTTTTGGCATCATTGTCTGCAGCAGCTCATATCAGTTTCTGCCAGGAGTGCAGAACATAGTAGCGGATTGGAATCCGCGATATCTGGTAGACTCCAGCGACTGGAGGCTGCATCCAAACCTCTTCGTCCAGATCTACCACCTATGGGGACCCATAGAAATAGATCTATTTGCTACCAGACTGAATGCACAGGTCCCGAAGTTTTACAGTTGGAGGATAGACCCGGAAGCAGCAGGGACAGATGAATTCCTGCAACCGTGGGAGGGACCAGTGCTTTACGCCTTCCCTCCCTTCATCATGCTGACGAGAGTATTAGCGAAAGCGAGAAGAGAGCAAGCAGAACTAGTGATCATAGTTGCGATGTGGAAATCCCAGCCGTAGTTTCCAGTAGTGATGGAACTTTATACGGATTTCCCGAGGATACTTCCTCTCAGAGGGGACATTCTTCAGGATCTGAACGGTCAAGCTCATCTGCTCATAGCAGAGAGGACATTGCGCCTGTTAGCTTGCAGGGTTTCTGGCAATGCTGGCAACTGCCGGGCATTTCACAAATCGCTGCAGACTGCATCAGAGACTCATGGGCGCCTTCCACAATCAGGAGCTATGGTGCAGCTTGGAATCGTTGGTCCTCATTCTGCACAAATCTCAGTGTTGATCGCGTTTCAGCCCCTCTAGTACACATGCAGAATTTCTTAGCCCAAAGATTTGAAGAGGGCTGTTCTTACAGGACGATAGGTGTCTACAGGTCAGAGATATCAGCAGGTCACGACTCAGTAGAGGGATACCCTATAGGAGAGCACCCAGCCTTTCTCCGGCTTTTGAAAGGAGTGAAGTTGCGTAAACCGCCCAAGTATTCTGGGATGTGCAAGTAGTATTTCAACTATTCCTATCCTGGCCAGAGAACAGAGAGCTATCTCGATCCCAATTGTCAGGGAAGTTAGCCATGCTATTATGTCTCATAGCTTGCAAAAGAGTGTCAGATGTAAAGGCGCTGGAAGTTGACTGTAGTGATACACAAAATTGCAACCTTGCCAATCAGGGCTTTAAATGACAGCAGTAGCCGCTGAAAGCCAATAGTGTGTTCAAAGTATGTGCTAAAAATGCTGACAGTAGTCTGTTGTAGCACTTCCATTATGCAGTAGTGAGCTACAAGGAATATGCAGGCCTAGTAGGAGTGATAGGTCACATTATGCATTGTTGATAGACAGGCAGGGCGAAGGCCCCAGCTCTGTAAGCTAATAGACAATATTGGAGTGTTTGGAACATTATGGCACCTATATAGCGCTTAGATAGCCAGTCTTAAGCGCTATGAACACTAAGCTATGAGTGTATGCCTTTTAGAGCTTGCAGATGGGGTTAATACATCCCTGCTTCCCTTAGAATATTCTGCCTCACTAACGGTAGCCCTGCATGGCCCCAAGCTAATCTCCTTTTCTCTGGGAAGGCACTGATAAGACATTCCTGAGCTTTGGCAGATGGGCTCCAGGGAGCCAGGGAGGGGCTCAGAAGAAGGAGCAGTGGAAATTAACAGAGTTGGGTTTTTTCCATGAGCCAGCCTATATTTTGCACAGGGAAAGTTCTGGAACTGTGCGTCACGGACGGGCAGCACGAGATTATAAAATATACATGCTCACATGACTCGGGTGGGAGATCGACCTGTGGACTTGGTTTGAGCAAGATCAAGTGCCCGGTACTTGGAGCTCTGACGGCACCCAGCAGCGCTGTCCTCTGAGCGGGGCTTGTTACAGCTAGCTTATGAGGGCCAGGGTCTCCCAGTGCTGATTCAAGGGGCGTAAGACTGTGTTTCTCTATATTTCTCTATGTTTCTCTATATTTCTCTATGTTTATCTAAGTTCCATGTTTCTCTATATTTTGCATTTCTCTAAGTTTTATGCTTTGTAATCTTCTCTAACTTGAATCCCAAATGTATATGAAATTCACTGTTTAGAATAAAATACTAAAACTTATTGAAGGTGTCATTTGTCACTAGCATGAGATCACTGCTCAGCACAATAGAACCTGTATTTTGGGCTGAATTGGGTATTTTTTGCTCTCAAAGGGCTGGCCCCGAGGAAGATTTTGCCCACATCAAGACATTGACAGAAAGATATTTTACCCGGAGGGAGTAGCCTTTAATGTAGCAAACAGAACAAAATCAGACTCCTCTGTTATTTCATATCCATACTTTCCAGAGAATACTAAACTATGCATAGCCCAATGCATTAAGGATTATGAAGCAGCCACAGCTGATTTGAGACCTAGAGGGGTTACTCAACTGTTGCGCGTAGGAAACCTTTCCATGCAGTAGCGACAGCCACCATCGCTAGATGGGTTAGGGAAGTGATGCACTGGGCAGGAGTTGATTTATCTCAATTTGGCGCACACTCAGCACGAGGAGCTATGGCCTCTAGGGCATTCGCAGCAGGCGTCTCATTGCAAGATATCATGAAATCTGCTGACTGGTCTAACGAGTGTACATTCAAGACCTTTTATTTTAAGCCTGTTTCGCAGATAGCAAGTAGAGTGATTAATAGCTTTGAAGAAGCATAATACTCGCCTCCTCTCTCACCATAGAATGAAGATTATCCATGCCTAAAGCGCAGGCCAGTCTTGATTCTATTAAAGACAAGGAGGCGAGCATTATATCCCGCCCTATTGGGTCATAAAAATGTGATGTCTATGTATTTAAATATGAAATAGAACAAATATTGTGTAAATATGTAGTTAGATAAATGACAGACCCACCCTCATCATAAATTTTCTCTTCCCCTTAGGAGAAGATCAGAAAGCGACCTGATTATACGCAAAAGGACGTGGGAGTGTACACTCAAAGAAGGAGAGCCCTTAGTGTTCACACAGCCAATGTTACAACAAGTTGATCTATGGGAATTCATGCCAGTTGGTTAAAGTTGACTGTTGGATTAGTTCGCTTATATTGGTTGACGATCAAAGAAAGAGGAAGAGGACTAGAGAGAGGACACGGTTATACATATGGCCATAGCCTGATTGGAGGAAAGGAGATAGACAGGACTACATAAACCCAGAGGAGCATGGGGATTTGTAGTTTTTGGACTTTTTTGTTGTATTTCAAAACTTTACTACCCCTGTTTTGTCTTTTAGAACCCCAGATCACCTGGGGGAAAGCTAAAACGTGTTATCAAAGTTTTAAAGAAAGTAAAACGTATTTGAGTTGAATTGCTGTGGGTACAGTAATAAAGAAGAAGAGCCTAATGCTCGCCTCCTTGTCTTTAATAGAATCAAGACTGGCCTGCGCTTTAGGCGTGGAAAATATTCATTGCTGCTGACTGCCATGCCTATTGAACCATTTTTCAGTCTTGTGATGTGTTGTGCACCAAACCTTAAATACAAGTTTAAAAAAAAAAGGAAAAGACATTTTACACACCTATTAATAGTGATGAACTATTTCATCAGCTCCAGAGTGAACTACAATAATAGCATTTATTTGGTATTACCAAATAAGAGGATGACCAGATTGCAGAGAATTCAGAACAGAACAGCCAGAACTTTGCTAAAGCCTAAGGAATTCAACTACGCAAGTTACATACCTTACACTGGTTGCCAATAAAGAAAAGTGTCATGCTCAAAAGCTTAGGTTTGGTATTCAAAAGCTTGAACACACCGAATGATACCCCCCTGTTAACCAGATTTAAATACATCCCCAATCGATCTTTGAGAACAACTAATGAAAGATTAGTAACCGTTCCATCTTATAGCAGGGAACATTAAGGTGGCCTTTCCTTCTCTGTTCAGGCAGCCACACTATAGAATGTAATGGCAATTTCTCTTGGGAAAGAAATTAATGAAATGCCTTTGCATAAACATCAGAAAAAGGTATCTTTTTGGGCTTCCGTAAACATAATCCTCCTTACAATCACTTCACACCCGCCTCTCAACAGCGCCAAGATACTTTCGGGTATTCGATGTGCTCAATAAAGAACACAATACACTTGGGGGTGGAAGCCACAAATATGGGGTGCTTATGTCTTCCTGGCCCCAAATCTGTACATTCTTGATTTTCCTTCTGGAGAAGAGAGGAATTTGGGAGATATATTGCGTTTTTCCTAGGTCCGTTGACAGGTTAACATCCCAAATCCACAGTTGGCTTTCCTGGATATAGTCCTGGACTTGACTCTGAGCAAAGGGGGATTCTGGGAGTCCTACTTCTGGACTACTGATTTTTCAAAATAGGGCTGGTTGACTCGGCGACTTGGCTTGGAGATACTGCTGGTATATGGGGCCTGTTGATGTCGCTTCATGGATGGTTCATTTGAAGACTCCACACTCTCCTTCTCTCCTCACATCTTTGAAGTCTCTAAGAAGTCACACTACCAGCTACATCTCCTCAGAGGTATTCTCCCTTTTCTCTCCTTCCCTCAGAAGCTCACCGTCCCCAGAGCCCTGGTTATCTCTAGACTGGACTATTGTAACAGCCTCTATCTAAATCTGCCTGCCTCTACTCCCCGCCCTCTGCAACCTATCCAGAACAGGACAGCTAGACTTGTCCTTGGCCTCATGCCCAGGGATCGTATCTCTCCAGGACTGAAATCGCTGCACTGGCTCCTAGTGGCTGTGAGGATTAAGTTCAAAACCCTTGGCATTGTCCAAAAGGCCTTCTGGGGCCTGGGGCCGCAATACCTTCAACTCTCTCTTCCCAAATATCTTCCTTCTCTTCGCTCATCCGCCTCCAACTCCCTCAGGGTCAGTCGCTTCTCCAAGCAACGAGTTGGTGGTAGATCTCCCTCTTCGGCAGCGGCCTCCATCTGGAACAGCCTTCCTGCATCCCTGAAACTTGAGGTTGACCATCTCTGATCCTGGAAGCACCTCAAAACCTTCCTCTTTGCTTCTGCCTTCTCACCCCTCTCTCCCCTGCTAAATTCCTGGTTGAAACTGCACCGGTTACCTGGCCACCCTTTCTGATCTCGGGCCCATGCCCCGCAATTTGCACACCTGTACTGCCTCCTTGGCAAACCCCGACCTGGGGACTGTTGTTCTGTATACCTACAGTCCCCCTACCAGCACTTATGTCTGCTCCCACCTGTACTTGCCACCATCTGGCCTTTCTATTATCCTATTTATTCTACTATCCCATGTACTGCACTTCCCCCTCTCCCTTCCCTCTCGCACTTTTCCCTTTCCCCCTTCCAATGCACTTGCGAGATCTGAATGACATCTGACCTAGTAAGATCACTGCCTGTCTTCCCTCTGTTCCTCCTACCTTGCCTCGTCGCGCCTTGAAACACTTGTGTATAGGCGCGTTACAAATGCCATATCATATCATATGATATATCAAGATGGCAGCGATGTCACCTCATCAAATTGGATTTCAAATCTCTCCATTTTCTTCAATTTTTGTCAGCTTCAGTACCGTTGTATGTTCTATAAATAAAAATGTCTTGCATCATAGTCTCTTAAATTTGTGAAAGCTTGTGAATCTGCCTCACTGCATAAGTGTCTTTTCCTATTTGAACTGTATCAGCATTGTTTCTTGGGTCAGTCACCATTCCTGGCTTGAGGCTTTGGAATGCCCAGACTACAGGTCCAAGGGTACAGCTCTTCTTTGATTTGATAGCCTTTACCAAGGCTCCTGCACTGAGTTGGTGGAGTACAGGAATCTCAACTCTCAAACTTTGCTTAGCTTGTTCACCAGAGAGTGATTGAACCCCAGCCTTCACAAGGCAGTTCTTCTCTAGAGTAGTTGTATCAACTCTCTGAATATGGAATGTTTCTCTGGTTCACTCAAATTTATCAGCTGCAATCTACAAGCCTTGGGAGTGATTGAACCACTGCTCCCTCAAGTCAATCTTTCTGTGCCTCACTTGAGTTTGGTCAGTGCCACTGCTCTAGATCTTTGTAGTGACTAAACCAAAACATGCACAATTCTACTCTGGCTCACTATAGTTTGTCAACATCACTGCCCCAGCTCTGTGGAGTGATTGAACCAAACCCTCACAAGACTATTATTCTCCTGCTTCTCCCTTAGTATGCTCCAGGGATTCTCCATCTGGATCTCTGCTCTCTTTTGACCTCGAGCGCCCTCCTCCTCAGATTCTCTCCCAATTCTCTCAGCCTCTCACTGTCTCTACCTGACAGTGTATTCAGGACTTTCTCTGTCAATCACATCAACCCTGTCACTGACATTCATAGAACAGTTTCTCCCACTTTTTTCCAACTCTCTGCACTTGTCATTAGCATGTTCTGGGTATGTGAATTTGTTTTGAACAATCTATGAACTGGGCATCCTGGCATTCATCAGCGTCTCTCTGGTCTCTTAGCACGGAAGTGTTCTGGGAAAGCCTTGGCATCTCAGCACTGTCTCTGCCCTGCCACTACGTGTGGTCCCGGCAGCTTCCAGCACAACGTTCTGATTTGCCTCCTGTTCCTCCAGCACACTCTTCTCAACAGTCACATCGTCTTTTTCTAAGCTGTCTTCTATTTCTTTGACCTCCACCTCTGGTCTTCTAATTAGGTGGTCATCAAACGGGGAAATAATCTCTTCTTGTAGGTTCTGCCCCACGAATGGTGCAACTGCCTCCAATCATATTTATAATTGTTCTTTTATAACACGATTAATGCCAGCAAGTCGTTTCTAAGGGCAGGATCGGGATTCGAACCTGTATTGCGCTGCGTTGTCTTGCTTTCAAGACAAACGCATTGCCCCTGAGCTATCCTTTCTCTGCATTAACGCAATATTTTTCAAATCAACATACCACTTTGCAATATTATTGCAATGCATGACATATGGTGTAAGTACTGGCAGGACTTGGGCAGTTACCCACATAATTGGCATATGAGCATAATATGTGGACATACTAGAGGGCTCTATCTATTCTAACACTGCAAAACTGCACCACGCCCTAACATGCATACACTCAGTCAGTTATAGATATTCTCATACATCACAGATAAAAATACCCAGAACACCAATGCACAAAGATCTTTGACTTTCGGAAATATTGCATTCGAAAAAATAACTAGATACCCTTCTACACCAATAAAAGTAATCTGTACACTATGCAATGCATGTTCCTAAACCAAGCTAGATCTTCTGGCTTTGCCAATGCTTGTTTAATTTGATGGTTCTAAGCTGAATGCAGTTTTGCACATTTTGCACAGGTTCATGAATGACATGTATTTTTTTTTTAGTATTTTATTTATTTCTATAGCGCACCAGGCCCAGGGGCAACCGGGCGCTTAACTTAGTTACAACAAGATGAAAGCATGACAAGGCAATGTGACAGAGTATTACAGGATTATTACAGGAAGATTTACAAAATTTACAAAATATACATTCAAACGAATATCGATAAGGCAGTGATTTACAGGATAGTTAATAAGGGATGCAGAGTAGGTCAAAGTGCAAGTAGGGCAGTAAGCTGGTGTTAGCAGTCTTGGGCGGATAGCCAAGCTTTGGTAAGGTATTTGAATTTCAGGAAGGAAGGTTCTGCTCTAAGGTCATTGGGGAGTGAGTTCCAAAGTTTGGCTGCCAGGATGGGGAAGCTGGTTCCACCAGATCTTTGGAGATTAAAACGCGGGATGTCAAGGCAGTTGGCTTGGGCCGCTCTGCGAGGTCTGGTGGAATTGTGGAAAGAGAATCTGTTTGCCAGGTAGCGAGGGGCTTGGTTGTGGAGGCATTTGTGTGTGAGAGCCAAGGACTTCAAGGAGATGCGATGTGGGATAGAGAGCCAGTGCAGGTTGCGCCTGGTGTCAGATATATGCTGGCGCCTAGGAATGTTAAGGGCCGCTCTGATCGCATTGTTTTGGACAATTTGTAGCTTGTTTAAGTTGCGGAGATTAGTACCTAGATAGAGGGCATTACAGTAGTCGACCTTGGATAGTACAAGGGTCCTGGCCAAGGTTACGCAGTTGGCAGTGGTTAGGAACGGGCGACAGGCGGTGATGAGCTTGCAAGTATGCGCTGCTGCAGATGAGACTGCGTTGGATTGTCTAGTCAAGGATAGGGTTGAGTCGATGTAAATCCCTAGGGTTTTCGTGTCCTTAGCAATCGGGATGGTGTTTCCATCAATGGTGAAAGACTTGAAGGCAGGGTCAAGTTTAGTGAGTTTTTGTGGTGAACCAAGAATGAGGAGCTCTGTCTTTTCATCATTTAGGCAGAGGCCGTGTTGGGCCATCCACGCTTGGATGACCTGGTAGATGGCGTTGATGGCAAGGGAGTCAGTTGTGTAGTCTCCTGTGATGGGGATTAGTATCTGTGTGTCGTCAGCGTAATTGGTATACGTGATGCCCAAATGGTCCAAAATATCAAAAAGGGGTTTGGTAAACACGTTATATAACGTGGGCGAGACACAGGACCCTTGAGGCACACCACAAGAGCCCGGAGCGGGTGGTGCGGCCGCAAGTGGGGAGAACACGCGCATTGATCTATTATCCAGGAAGGATCTGATCCAAGTGGCGGCATTTTCTGAGAAGTGTGCGGCTGATTTGAGGTGATGGCAGAGAATTTTGTGATTGACAAGATCAAAAGCAGCAGAGAGGTCCAGGAGAAGTAATAACGCCAGTTTGCCTTTGTCTTTGAGATCTTCGATCTGCGTTTTTAAATCAATAAGGGCGGTCTCAGTGCCATGGCGAGGCCGGAAGCCTGATTGCCCGAGTCCCAGAAGTTTATTTGATTCAAGGTATTCCTGAATTTGTAGGTAGGCCGCGCGGTCAAGGATTTTTAGTAAAAAAGGTACAGTGGTAATTGGTCTGTAGTTTGTGGGTATGCTGGGATCCAGGGTAGGTTTTTTCAGAAGCGGGATGACCCATGCATCCTTAAGATTGTCCGGTACAATCCCAGAGCTAAAGGAGGAGTTGATGAGCGTAGTGATGAATGGTGCTAGGTCGTGAGCAGCTTCCTTAATAATAGGTGCAGGACAAAGGTCACCCTAACAATTGGACGGTTTAAGGCTAGTGATAATCTTTTCCACTTCGAGAATGGAGAGTGGAGAGAAGCTAAAAGGAGTCAGAGAGTCTGTGATAGAGAGGTTTATGGTAGGTATAGGGATCTGTAGAGGGTTGGATTGAAGGCTAGATTGTTTGTTGTTGATTTTAATTTGGAGAGTGGCAATCTTACCTAGGAGAGCTTCTTGGATTTTGGAGCACCAGGTGCTATCTTTGGTACATGTGTCAGGTGGAGTAACAGGAGTTTCAAGTTCTTTTAGGATTTTAAACAATTCTTTGGTGTTAGATTTGGCTTGCTCGATGCGTTTGTTGTATGTGTCTTTTTTTGCCTGGAATATAGCTTCCTTGTAGTTAAGGGTGGCCAGGAGTACGCGTGATTTGTTAGCTAGAGAGTGATTGCTTCTCCAGTGGGATTCTGCAATTCGTTTTTCTTTGCGTAGTGCTCTGAGATGGGGTGTAAACCAAGAGTTTAGGTGGGCTCGAGGTTTAGATTTTCTCAGTTTCGAGGGTGCAATGGTGTCTAAGGCTGTAAGCATGGCCCGGTTGAATGTGTCGACCAGGGCCGTAGGGTCAGAGCATGAGGGATCCCAAACATTGAGAGCTGGAAGGAGGAGGGGGAGGAGTCTATCGCAGGTAATGTTGCGTTTGTTACGGGTGGCCATAGCCGGGGCAATGTTGTGAGGGAGGCTGATAGGTTTGGACTCAATATTGAATGTAATTAAGTTGTGGTCTGTCACATGGGAAGAAATGTTAGTGCAAACAAAGGTAGTGTGCTTGAAATCCCACTGGCTGTCTTCAATAGGGTCCCCTAAAAACTGATGCATCTGAGGAGGTTGGTCAAAGAGAAGCCAGTATCCTGGAAGGACAATGTTTGATTAGCAGCTGGTGGCTCATATTACTGAACCTGATCTGGTCTAGTGGCATGGTTGTAGATTCCAACTTACCAAGGCTTCTGTTCCCAGGGAGAACATGAAGAGTCTGGATCCGTCCAGGTTTTATGATCTGTTTAGTTACAGAACTAGAAGTCAAAAAGAAAAAGATCATTTATAACGCACAATGTGAGCATCGAAATGAACAATAATGATAGTGTGTGTGGTCAAGCTCACATGTGTGCTCTGCTGGACAATGGCCATTGGCTAACATGATGAAGGATGTTAATATTGTTCCTGAGGCGCACCACTGGAATGACAGTGAGTGTGTGCCCTGTAGTTACCAGAATTAATGACATCATCATCAAAACAATTCATACTTTAGAGCAACAATAAATACAGCTCATCAAAGATTTAAAACCAGTGAACAAATTACTTTCCCCTCGTAATGTTCTTGCTGATGGATGTTCCTCCCACGGATTCCTCATATTAGATATATTTGTATCCTGCTTTGCAGTCTCTGAACATTTTTCAACACCAGTGGGCACTGTGCATTATTGGCATTGACGTCCCTCAACGGTTACCATTACCGCGTCCGGACATGGCAACGATGATAGTATAAAAGCATGCATTGCTTCCGTTGACTCAGTTCCTAGTTTTTCCCTGTTTTGCTCAGCCGACTTGAGGAGTTAAATAGCCCTTGCTGATTTTTGCAACCACTCCTTTGCCTCGGGATCCTCCCCTTCTACTCGAAAGCACTCGTTTGTGAATCCTCTTCTCAGGAAACCCACATCTGATCCTTCTTGTCCAGCTAACTATCGCCCAATTTCCATTACTCCCTTTCTGGGCAAACTCCTGGAAAAGTTTGCTATCTCTCAGCTTAACCTTCATTCCAATTCTGTTGGCTGTCTCCATGACCACCAGTCTGGCTTCAGAGCTGCCAGAAGCATGGAAACTTCTCTCCTGAACATCCGTGAAGATCTGCTCTCCAACCTTTACTCTAACATTCCCTCTGTCCTCATCCTCCTCGATCTCTCTTCTGCCTTCGACACGGTCAGCCATACCAGCCTGCTCAAACGTCTCCATGAAAACCCGGGTATCACTAATCAGGCTCTGGTCTGGCTGACCTCTTTCCTCTGAGATCAACCCTCCCAGGTCCAACTTGGGTCCTTCCTTTCATCTATCTTCCTCTCTACCTGGGGTGTTCCGCAGGGGTCTAACCTCTCGCCCTGGCTTTTCAACCAATACCTGGCAACTCTCGCCCACTGCATTGCCACTTTCTGCTCAAATTTCCAGTGCTACGCTGATAACACAACTCATTTTCAGGCTGCCCTCTGCCACCTCCTCTCCCTTTCTCATCTCTGATTGCCTAACTGCCATTCAAGATTGGTGTGCCGCCAATGATCGTTGTCTGAATGCCAGCAAGATGGAGATCCTCCTCATCGGCACACCTTCACCATCCTTTCCCCTCACTCTCTGGCCGGCCTCCCTTGGCCCTCCTCCTGCCCCCACCTACGAGGCTAAGAACCTCTGGTCATCTTTGACTCCACCCTTTCCTTCTCCGCCCACATCTCCGAGGTCTCTAAAAAGTCACATTTCCTACTGCACCCCTCACAGGTATTCCACCTTTCCTCTCCTTCCCCCAGAAGCTCATGGTTTCCCAAGATCTGGTCCTCTCTAGCTTGAACTATTGTAACAGCCTCTTTCTAAATCTACCTGCCTCTACTCTCCGCCCTCTGCAACTAATATAGAACAGGACTGCGAGACTTGTCCTTGGCCTCAAACCCTGGGATCGTATCTCTCTAGTTTTGAAATCTCTCAATTGGCTCTCAATGGATGCAATGATTACATTCAAAACCCTCTGAATTGTCCACAAGGCTGTCTGGGGCCTGGGTCCAAAATACCTTCAGCTATCCCTCAGCAAATACCACACCTCTCAAGCTCTTTGCTCCTCTACCTCTAACTCCCTCAAGGTCAGTCGTTTTTCAAAGAAACAAGCTGGGGGTAGATATTTGTCTTCGGCTGGGGCCTCCCTCTGGAACAGTCTCCCTGCCACTCGAAAACTTGAGGAGAACCATCTCCGGTTCCGGAAGCACCTCAAGACCTTCCATGCACTTTTCCCTCCCCCTCTCCCATGCACTTGAGCGTTCTCAATGTCACTGGGCCTAGTAAGATCGCTGTTTTGTTCTCCCCTGTTCCCCTCCCTTGCCTTGTCGCGCTCTGAAACACTTGTGTATGAGCGCGATAGAAATAAAATATCAATTAATTTCCAAAACCATGGGCAACTTTAATGTGGATGCCCAAATTGAATATATCGCTCTTTCGGACCATGCGCCAGTCCACATCCAACTTACAACTCCACAGAATGCTCACAACTCCAATAGATGGAGATTCAATTCAGCCTTCATGAAAGATGAGCCATTTACAGCCTTCATTACTCAAAAGCATAACAATTTCTTCTCAGAGAACAAAATTCAAGAAAGCCAATTTTTGGGATTGCTATAAAGCAGTACTGAGAGGTCATATTATATCTTGTGTTGCCAATAAAAAGAAAAAGCTTTAAAAAGAATCCGATAATATTCTTTAATAACTCAAATCTCTTAAATCTCATTACACGCATATCAACTCTATGCTTACTCATAATAATATTATGAAGCTTAGAGTGCAATATAACAAAATTGTCACACAATACTCATATATAAATCTTCTAAAATATAAAGCGAAAATATATCAATTTTCCAACAAATCAAGTAAATCTTTGGCATCATACTATAAACTTAAAAAAGAAAAAGACAATTGCGGTCATTATGGATCAGGCTGGTAATAGGACATTTTCAGATAAAGAAATCCTCCACATTTTTTCTAAATGTTACCAGAATGTATTCACATCGGATGCTCCTCCTAATAATACTCATATTCAAGTCTTTCTTCTACATGTACCTCATGTTGCGTATCCAAGTGTTGATCTTCAAACATTAAATACCCCCATCTCTATCTCTGATATTCATAGAGCCATAAAGGACATCAAAAAAGGTAAAGCCCCGGGTCCAGATGGCTTCCCTGTTGATTTTCTTGCTCACTTCAATAATCTATTGGTTCCCAAACTTAATGAACTTTTCTCTCACTTCAAAACAATCAAAAAGTCACAGGGATCATTCTCTGAAGCCATGCTAATAGTTTCCTCAAGCCTAATAAAGATCCTGAACTTCCCCAGAGTTATAGGCCAATTTACCTCATCAACACTGAATGTAAAATCTTCAGCAAGATCCTAATGAATAGACTCCTCCCCTTTCTACCTAAGTTACTAAAGAATTATCAAGTAGATAATGTTAAAGGTAGACTATGTTCTTCTAGTTTTAGACTATTTTTGGATGTTTAAAAACTATCCACAAATAGAAAGACCCCTGCGCTGCTGTAGCATGGGATGCAGAAAAACCATTTGATAGGGTAGAATGGGATTAAATGTTTGATATCCTTAGATGGCTTGGTATCAATACTCCTTTCCTTCCCATGATTGGTGTACTATACTCTAATCCTAAAACTGCAGACTTTATTAATGGACAAATGTCCCCGTACTTGCCATTATTTAGAGATACATGCCAAGGTTGCCCTCTTTCTCTGCTTTTGTTTATTTTAGCTTTGAAACCTTTTTTAGAGGCAATTAGACAGGTAAATATTATACTGGGTATTGAGTGCAGAAGTATAAAAGTCAAAACTGCAGCTTATGCTGATGATGTACTATTGCTTTTAAAAAATCCACATATTAGTATACAACACCTGTTGGGCACTATTTTGCAATTCTCACTGGCTTCAGGCTATAAGCTAAATACCGATGAATCAGAAATGTTACCTCTCAATATACATTGTACTAGGTATCATATTGAAACCTTGGGTATAAAATGATGTCCTAAAGGCATCAAATATCTTGGTGTTCACATTTCCTCATCCATTAAGGATATCACTAAACAGAACACTATGGCTCTACTCTCTAGAATAAGGGAGTTAACCGACTTGTGGTCCCCCTTTATTTATCCTGGTGGGTGTAGTTTAGAATCTATGAAAATGTTGATCTCCCCAATCATTGTATATCTTCTGTAAATGTTACCAATACCCCTTTCCTCATTCTTCTTTTAGTCTATAGATTCCTGCCTAGATACATTCCTTTGGGGAGAAAAAAAGTGCAGAATATCTTTATATGAACTTAAATGTGTGTCTATGGTTGCGTTGGATTCCCGGATTGAATAATATGCTTTATGGCCTTTGTTTTAAGGCAGACGTAGTTGTGGTTTACTCATGTAGATTATACCATTGCACCAAAATGGCTGCTTGTTGAGAGAGCAAAGGTTTCCCCCCTAACTCTTGCTGATTGTTACATCAGCAAGGGTAAAAACAGATTCATCAACTGTGTTAGTTTATTTGTCCGTAATCTTAGAGCATACATGTTCCCATCCGTGCAAAATCATCCCAATTTACCTCACAATATATTTGGCTTATTTCATTAATAAAAGATCTCTGTTTTGGAAACCATGGCTCTCTCTGAGCATTAAATATTTGAATCAGCTATTTGTCCAGGGAGCACCAGTTACCTTTAATGGATTCGCGGTGAAATTCCATTCATGCAACAATATGACGATTATCGATGCCATTATGGAAAATTATAATCTATTAATATGTAAAGCAATTGATACCAAAGCGGAAAAAATGTGATGTATGCAAAATCCCAACATTACTGCCTCCTTGTTCCATAAAGAGCTTTCAGAAGTGTCTTCCTCGGGTTCTGTTTGGGATTGTCATGTCGCTTGGAAGCAAGACTGCGCTCTACTGGACAGTTAACTACATTGGCCTCTTGTGTGGAAGAATATCTCTTAAGTAACCACGTCAGCCAGCCTTCTCCAAACTTTATACTTCTTTCCCTATGCAGCTTTCATCACTCCTCTCTCACTATGTAAAGGCGATGCTGCACAGAATCATAGTTGCTGGAGTTGCTGTCATACTCAATGCTCGTTTAAACATATGTTTATTGAATGCGACAATGTTCAATTATTCTGGAAAAATGTGTGGAATACATTTAAGCTTATTTTCAACTTGCAACATGACTTCTGTTTTACAATCTTTTTTCTGGGTAGTGCAATACTACAACGTGCTTTCGATAAAAATGAATGTTATTTGTTTGACCTGTTCATGATAGTGGCAGTTCAAACCATAACGTCTAATAGGCAACATTTCAATCGCCTTCAACTCCATTTGTAACATACATAGGTTGGAAAGATGCAACGTACTCTCCTTCTGTATTATTAAAGCATGTGTTGAAGTAGCAGTGTTTTCTAAAATTCCTACCTAAAGATGCCACCAACTAATGAATAAAGTGAAGTTTCTTTGCATCTCCTTCCACTCCCTTCTGTACATGTTCGTTTTCTCCATTTGTTGTTCTTGTCCCATTGTTTGTCATGCTCATATACCTATTCAAAAATTCATATATGCAGTCGTCATCGTTATACTTGGCCTTCATATATTTTAACTGGTATTTTAAAACTGTTAAAAGTCTCTTATCATAATTGTGCCTCAAAATATCCGCTGTAAAGTTTATATGCTTTCTGCTTTAAAAAAACATTTCTCAAACAAAAACAAAAAAAGAAGAAGATGCACATTGCCAAAAGAATGAGAATTCTGGTTGTGGGAGCAATACAGGTTAAAAAGTAAAACACGTCACAATCAAGTAATTTTGAGTCATGCTTGAACAGTGTGGCACACAACGTGCTTTAAGTGAATCCAGTGGCTGGTCTCGGTTGTTATGTTTATTTGGAACGTTAGCAGATGTGGAATTCTTATTTCCCTTTAACTTTTACTAAAATTATTAACCACAAAAAAGCAAGGCATCACAATGGCTGACACTGCTCTTAACTGGAGCAGGTCTGAGCTTGGCTTGCCACTCAGGAATCTGCTTAGCAGGGCTGTCAAGCAGTGCCCGGCAGAGATATATAACTGTCCTTGTCCTAGCAGAGCCTGTGACGGATGAATGATGAAGACGGCGATGCTTTCAATGTAAAATGGTGAAGTACAAAGAGGAATGTGACTGGGTCTCTCTCTGCCTCTCCGCCCCTTACCATTATTGTACCCTAAACTCAGTCAGATGTAAACTCTTTCTAAACTGCAGGAAATACGCTGCCAAGAGCCCGATTTGCATATGGCCTTTCCTGGCATTACTGGATATTTATATAATTAATTTCTTTATGCATACAACACAATATGGACAATGCTGCATGGGCATCCCACAAGCGAGGCAGGGTAACTGGTGTTACCATCGGCAGCTGAGAGAGGGGCAGCCCCAACTTTCTTTGTGCCTGCTCCTCTCCTCCTCCCAGCTACAGAGACACGCAGTCTCGGCAGCACAAAGCCACGGAAGGGTAAGGTGCGAACAGTCATCTCACCCTTCTTCCAAACAGCAAGGTGCTATGCACCATAAGGAAAACAACCATCAGGCAGGGCCCAGGCTCAAAAGATATGCCCCCACCAGGGGGCCAGACAGTCGGCTATCCGGCTGGGGGTTGCGACAAAAGCAGCCCCCACCACATACACAACAAAGACCCAGGGTCTCCCTGGGTCCTATAAAGATGAGCAGCATGCTCAGAATAAACACAATCTGTTTATGCACCCTGAACGGGGACCCAATCAAACAGGAGGTTCACGGTTTACTCAGTGTCTTCCAAATCTTCTTGCTTCTTTACCACAGAACCCGCCCACCGTACAAAAAGGGGAGAAGAACAAAAAGGAGTACAAGGCACTGTACGGTGCCCATAACAAGTCGTGGGACACAAGAAGGCGGCACGGGTTCAGAGGGGGTAACCTCAGGACCCGGTGCCCAAAAGTATGATACCATCATGATATGTGATATTGTGCATTTGCCATAACTCATCTGTACAATAAAATCCTACGCCCTTTTATTGCCAACACTTGACACATGTTGTGAGCCTATCATTAAGGGAGAGGGTTTGGGTTTCGGCCAATACCAATGCATGCATATGGGTTCAGCAGTTACCAGCTATTCTCAATAGAAGCTGCTGCAAAATACACTTGCACAAGTAAGAATAATGTACCATCATTAGTATGTAAAACCTAATGCTACTTCGGGCATGTTTGTGTGAGTTTGGGTAGTAAATAGTACATTTTGAAAGCTATTTTTCCAAACATTTCTCGGGGGTAAACCACCCGTACCCCCCTTAATGTGGGTTGGGACCGCTCGCTGCACTCGCTCATTTTGTAAATTCGCCATGCTAAATTTGCACCTGGCCACCTTTCAAAGTCACCAGTCACCTCTGTCCAATTGCTCCTCCAGCTGCACCTGGCTGGTTTTCCACCAGGGAGCTTAAAGGCCATTCTATCTCGTTCCACACTTTGGTTTTGCGCTGTTTTACAAATGAATCAGACCCAACTGCACATCCGTGCTTACGTTAGCAGTCCCCTT
Source organism: Ambystoma mexicanum (assembly GCF_040938575.1). Classification (NCBI taxonomy): domain Eukaryota; kingdom Metazoa; phylum Chordata; class Amphibia; order Caudata; family Ambystomatidae; genus Ambystoma; species Ambystoma mexicanum. The sequence goes on along the minus strand of NC_090921.1, from coordinate 226,174,643 downwards.
CATGCAATTACCATTTCCAGTAAAATCACGCCCTATGTGTTTGTTGATGGTCACTTCCCTGGTGGCATGAAGGCCGTGGCATTCCGCTTGCTCAGAGAAAGAATGATATGGAAAATAAAACTCTAGGGTGGGCCGGGAGGGTAGCTCGGGTTTGGCTTGGAAGCAAGACAATGCAGAGCAACATAGGTGTGAATCCTAGGCCCTGCGCGGCTCCAGCTGCTGGCAGATTATCACCCTGCAAATGGGACGGCGTCCGGGCCACATATGGGTAGTTGCTATGGAGGCAGGAGGCGAGAGGAGGAGGGCTCCGGGATCGGCTCCTCCACGAGGCTGGTGGGGATTCCACCGCAGCCCCTATCAGTAGTAGGAGGCGGAGAGGAAGCGAGGCCCGGGATCCGGCTGGCGCAGCTGCACAGCGGGAACGCTGGGGTTGTTGGAGTACGCACAGCAGGATTGCTGGCGTTTGCTGGAGTAGGACGCTGGTGTGCGGGGAATGCGCCTTGTTGCCAGTTGTTGGCTGTAAAGGCCGCGTACAAAGAAGGACGCACACCAGCTTTATAAATCACGTCTTCTTTATTCACTTTCCAAACAAACACTAACTCTTCCTTTCTCTCTCCTCCCACCTTACACGTCACACAACCACGTGACCTTCTCGTGGAGCCCTGTCTTAAAGAGACAGGGCCATGTAACAACCAACTCCAGCCAGAGAAGACTCAAGGTGTCAATTACCATTGAGTACAAAAGAATGCAAAAACCCTACTGTTTTTTAGCGTCTCTTACTCAGTGCTCAAACCCAAAACAATGGCAATGGCATTTCTTTCCATGATAGAGACAACGCACATAGGAATTTGTCATCTAAAAAAAATGAGTCAAAATGTGTAATGTGTGTCTGACTAATCTACTTCTTGTGCTTATTTTACCTGTACTCTCCATCATCGTTCCCCTTTCCCTCCTGCCCCTAGGTAGTTTTCACTCATTTCTTGTTTGTAGGATTTCATACTGTTCGAGAACCTACAGAAAGCCAATGAGACCATTGTTTACATATTTTAAAAAAACATAGTCTACTCACGAGGGCATCATATGCATTAGGTTAGTTGAGCAGTTAGTTGGATTGGAGGGTGGAGGGAGCTTGGGTGGCACTTCTATCGCTAGCTGGTGGCATTTGAGCAATCTTTTTGAAGAGCTCCACTGAAGAAAATGGCTTTTTTGGTGGAGGTATTCAAGTTGAGTCGGTCAAGTAAGGAAAGGGAGAGAAAGCAGTAGGAGTGCAGTGCGAAACACCCAACGAGGTAGCAGGGGCAAGAGCATATACATATTTTTATAGTAAAGTTGGAGTGGGGCCATAGACATTTGATTTTCCCGGCAAGAGCAAAGAGTGGGGAGAGCATAAAAAAAAACCATTGTAAGTATAGGGATTTTCAGGAAATTGGCCTTTCCAGGGTGGGTGCCCGGGCCATGGAGCACCTGCATACTTGGCGCCCCTGAGTAGCAGGTATTTAGAGAGAGTGATTTTGCATGGAGGACCATTCAGCGTGATGGTCCTTCATGGAAGGTGAGGAAGGATCTGAGTAAGTTGAAAAGAGTGTGTCTCGCAAAGTTGGAGGCTTTAATGGGAGCACACCAGAAGAGCGTTAGACCATGGCATAGGGCCCGATTCATAGAATCTGCATATAAAAGGCGCAAGGGCACATGTATTGATGGATTTCCCGAGGCATCAGTAGCCGTGGCGCAAGTTACAGCAAGCTGGGCACGATCCACCCCCAACACACCCCCACGAAACAGTAAAAAGCAAGTGAAATGCCTAACACAGCACAATCTTCCACGCCATTCCTGGGCCAGCATACAGCTCCCCCAGCTTAATCGCACAAAATACCCCGCGATCCCTGTCCACACTGCAGCATAATCACGTGAAAACACCTTGCAATACCCAGCCGCACCCCAGCATAATCATGCGGTAACACCCCATGAACCCCATGCGCACCCCTAGAAAATGCATGCCCTCCCATGCAAGGCCTATCCCATCACCAGCCAAATGGCGCCCCAACACTCTCGCTGCATGCAGCCCCCTCAGGACGGGTCACCCCAGCACTCATCATTCGCGACCCCACCCTGCAGGCAGCCCCCTACACATGGGACACCCCAGCCCCCATTAACCATGACCCCACTCTGCAGGCACCCCCCTTCACATGGGACACCCCAGCACCCATCACTCATGACCCTACCTTGCAGGCACCCCCCTCCACATGTGACATCCCAGCACCCATCACTCGTGACCCTACCCTGCAGGCAGCCCCCTCCACATGGGACACCCCCACCCCAGCCACATCACCCGTGACCCCACCCTACAGGCAGCCCCTGTCACATGGGACACCCCAGCCCCCATCACCCGTGACCCCACCCTGCTGGCAGCCCTCTTCACATGGGACACTCCAGCCCCCATCACCCGTGACCCCACCCTGCAGGCAGCCCCCTCACCGTGGCAGAACGCAGCCCCATCACCCGTGATACCTCCCTGCAGGCAGCCCCCTCACCATGGCAGAACCCAGCCCCCATCACCCGTGACCCCACCCTGCAAGCAGCCTCCTTCCCATTGAACACCCCAGCCCCCATCACCACCCTGCACCACCCTGCAGTTAGCCCCCTCACCATGACAGAACCCAGCCCTCATCCCCCGTGACACCACCCTGCAGGCAGACCCCTCATTATGGCAGAAGCCAGCGCCCCATCACCCATGACCCCACCCTGCAGGCAGCCCCCTTCACATGAGACACCCTAGCCCCCATCACCCGTGACACCACCCTGCAGACAGCCCCCTCCACATGGGACACCCGAGCCCCCATCACCCGTGACACCACTCTGCAGGCAGCCCCCTCACCATGGCAGAACCAAGCCCCATCACCCCATCCCCCCACCATGGCAGAACCCATCCCCCATCTCCTGTGACCCCACCCTGCAGGCAGCCCCCTCCACAGGGCAGAACCCAGCCCCCATCACCCTTGACACCACCCTGCAGGCAGCCCCCTCCATATGGGACACACCAGCCCCCATTACACGTGACACCACCCTGCAGGTAGCCCCCTTACCATGGCAGAACCCAGTCCCCATCCCCCATGACACCACCCTGCAGGCAGACCCCTCTTCATGGCAGAACCCAGCCCCCATCACCCGTGACCCCACCCTGCAGGCAGCCCCCTTCACATGAGACACCCTAGCCCCCATCACCCTTGACACCACCCTGCAGGCATCCCCCTCATCATGGGACACCCCCACCCCAGCCCCATCACCGGTGACCCCACCCTGCAGGCAGCCCCCTCCATATGGGACACCCCAGCCCCATTACACGTGACACCACCCTGCAGGTAGCCCCCTTACCATGGCAGAATCCAGCCCCCATCCCCCATGACACCACCCTGCAGGCAGAACCCTCATCATGGCAGAACCCAGCCCCCATCACCTGTGACATCACCCTGCAGGCAGCCCCCTTCACATGAGACACCCCAGCCCCCATCACCTGTGACGCCACCCTGCAGACAGCCCCCTCCACATGGGACACCCGAGCCCCCATCACCCGTGACACCACTCTGCAGGCAGCCCCCTCACCATGGCAGAACCAAGCCCCATCACCCCATCCCCCCCACCATGGCAGAACCCAGCCCCCATCTCCTGTGACCCCACCCTGCAGGCAGCCCCCTCCACATGGCAGAACCCAGCCCCCATCACCCTTGACACCACCCTGCAGGCATCCCCCTCACAATGGAACAACCCCACCCCAGCCCCATCACCTGTGACCCCACCCTGCAGGCAGCCCCCTCCATATGGGACACCCTAGCCCCATTACACGTGACACCACCCTGCAGGTAGCCCCCTTACCATGGCAGAATCCAGCCCCCATCCCCCATGACACCACCCTGCAGGCAGAACCCTCATCATGGCAGAACCCAGCCCCCATCACCTGTGACATCACCCTGCAGGCATCCCCCTTCAAATGAGACACCCCAGCCCCCATCACCTGTGACGCCACCCTGCAGGCAGCCCCCTCCATATGGGACACCCCAACCCCCCTCCCCCATGACACCACCCTGCAGGCAGACCCCTCATCATGGCAGAACCCAGCCCCCATCACCCGTGACCCCACGCTGCAGGCAGCCCCCTTCACATGAGACACCCCAGCCCCCATCACCCGTGACGCCACGCTGCAGGCAGGCCTCTCCACATGGGAAACCTCAACCCCCATCACCTGTGACACCACCCTGCAGGCAGCCCCTCACCATGCCACAAACAAGCCCCCATCACCCATGACAACACCCTGCAGTCACCCCCCTCACCATGGCAGAAACCAGCCCTCTTCTCCTGTGACCCCCCACCCTGCAGACAGCCCCCTCCACATGGGACACCCGAGCCCCCATCACCCGTGACACCACTCTGCAGGCAGCCCCCTCACCATGGCAGAACCAAGCCCCATCACCCCACCCCCCCCCCACCATGGCAGAACCCAGCCCCCATCTCCTGTGACCCCACCCTGCAGGCAGCCCCCTCCACATGGCAGAACCCAGCACCCATCACCCTTGACACCACCCTGCAGGCATCCCCCTCACCATGGGACACACCCACCCCAGCCCCATCACCTGTGACCCCACCCTGCAGGCAGCCCCCTCCATATGGGACACCCCAGCCCCCATCCCCCATGACACCACCCTGCAGGCAGAACCCTCATCATGGCAGAACCCAGCCCCCATCACCTGTGACATCACCCTGCAGGCAGCCCCCTTCACATGAGACACCCCAGCCCCCATCACCTGTGACGCCACCCTGCAGGCAGCCCCCTCCATATGGGACACCCCAACCCCCATCCCCCATGACACCACCCTGCAGGCAGATCCCTCATCATGGCAGAACCCAGCCCCCATCACCCGTGACCCCACCCTGCAGGCAGCCCCCTTCACATGGGACACCCCAACCCCCATTACCTGTGGCACCACCCTGCAGGCAGCCCCTCACCATGCCACAAACAAGCCCCCATGACCCATGACACCACCCTGCAGTCACCCCCCTCACCATGGCAGAAACCAGCCCTCTTCTCCTGTGACCCCCCACCCTGCAGGCAGCCCCCTCCACATGGCAGAACCCAGCCCCCAACACCCGTGACACCACCCGGCAGGCAGCCCCCTCACCATGGGACCGCCCCCACCCGAGCCCCCATCACCCATGACTCCACCCTGCAGGCAGCCCCCTACATATGGGACACCTTAGCCCCCATTACCTATGACCCCACCCTGCAGGCAGCCCCCTCCACATGGCAGAAGCCAGCCCCCCCATCACCCGTGACCCAAGCCTGTAGCCAGCCCCCTTCACATGGGACACTCCAGCCTCCCTCACCAGTGACAACACCCTGCAGGCAGCAGCCTCACCATGGCAGTAACCAAGCCCCCATCACCCATGACCCCACCCTGCAGGCAGCCCCATCCACATGGGACACCCCATCACCCGTGACCCCACCCTGCAGACAGCCCCCTCCATATGGGACATCACCTGCATGATGAAGCCTGACATTGTGATACATCAGCACTCCATTGAATGTGTGTTGTCCACCTTGACTGCCGTGTAATGACACCAGCCAGAATATCCACTGGAACATGTATCCTGCAGGCAAAAATGAATGCATTCACCAGGCCCACATCCATGATTGTGTCAGCTGGGCAAACAGATTAGCTGTCCGCAACCATCTCTCAACATACACATGAAACAAGTCAATGTAAAAGTGAGTGCCTGCTGGCCATGTGACAATGTCATGGCATCAATACACAGGGACAAATTGTTCACCAATGACAGAATCCCAAACGCCCTCAATGTGTGCCACATGAACAAACACCGGCTTTGTTCCACACAGCCTGAGCTTCATTGAGCTGCTATTCCTAGAAGAGAATCCCTAATATGCACTTCACTGACGTGCCAATGTGTGAAGGATATGGCAATTAGACAGTGCAGCATGCACCGAGTCAGCTGCAATGGGCTGGCAATGTGTAAATACCATGAAATGGCAATAGTGTATCCCAGTGCAAGAGGTTGACCAACACCAGGGATGACGATAACTGTAAAAACACATGCTGGTGAATTGGAAAAGCACCACCTGTGTGCTACAGAGCATCAAGCAAATCATGTGCAAATGTCCTGAACATGCAACACTCCAACAGTCACCCCAACCACCTCACTGACAAAAACAGTGAGGGCAACTACACAATGATGCTGCACATGTGAAAGGAAATGCCCCATGTGTATACTCCCCCGCAAACCAACCATGAACAGAAGACCTGCAAGTAAGCAACCACACACATGACTAACAATGGGCAGGATCAGGGCTACTAAATGGACTGGTTTGTAGTGAAAAGGTCGAATGAAAAAAAAAAGTCGATTTTTTTTATGACGTTTTTTATTCGAAATGGAGGGGTTCCCCCCCCAAACCTCCTTTTTTTTATTTTTTGTTTTTGTTTTGCCCATTTATTTTTTATTCCCAGACCCCAAAATAAATATATAATTAAAAAAGAGGGAATTCGAGACTTTTTTTTTCGAGATTTTGACTGACCACCAAATGGACTACCAAACAGGCATGCTGCAAAAATAACTGTGAACGACAATGAGTGTGAGAATAAAATAAAATTATATTAAACAATTGTATTGCAAGCATACATACTCCACATTAAATAACAAATCATAATATGAAAAGATGTCCATGTAAAAATAAAAAAAAGGCCCATGTGTCTAAAAAATATTTCCACAAAAAATCACTAAAATCACTCATAAAAGTCCTCTAGCACACCAAAAAAACATATACAATAAAAATTGGAGGATAGTCCATAGTCCACTGCACAATAAAAGAAAATAAATTAAAAGGAAACTTACACCTACAGAACTATATACAAAAAAATTGAGTAATGTCTGTGATGCTAGCACCAAATCATAATAAATAATGAAAGGAAACTTATATCCACAAAACCATGTACACAGGCAGCGGGCTAGTCCACCTTGTCACCAATCTCAGACAATGGGCCTCATTACATGGTATGCCAGTAAGGCAAAAACGATGCCGGTGTGGTAATACCGGCATTGTTTACCGTCCCGTTGCATTCAGACCCGCAAACCCGGTATTAGCGGCACACTAAACAATGGTGCCGCTAATAGCGGCATAGGCGCGTACACGCGCCCCTTCAGGGAGCAAATACCGGCATGCCGGTAATAGGGGATAATTCCAACCCACGCATACATGCAAATACCGGCATCGCGTAGCCGGTAATCACGGCCTGCACGATGCCAGCCACACAGGCATCTCAGACCACCCACAAACAGCAAGCAGGATACAAGGCAGCTGCCACAGGTGCACACAATACCCACAGGTGGAGTCAATGGAGGCTGTGCCAGTATAAACTGAGCACACCCACACACCACAACCCCCACCCCACAGGTGTAGGCAATGTAGAGTGGCCCAGTACAAAAGGAGCACACCTACACACCGCACCACTTCCTACACCAAAATGCTACCACTAGCAGTTGCAATCATGGCACTGGAGGGCATGCCTATACTGCTACAACTACAGCAACAACAGCAACAACTACAGCATCAAGAACAGGCTGCACAGAGGAGACGCAGGAGGAGAAGGAGGGTGAGACAGGCCCAGCAATTACCACCAGCGCAGCCACCAATCCCTCGCACCAGACCCAGCCCATTCAACCTAACCCCTGAGCAGATCCACAACCTGTACCGGTTGGACCGTGACACCATCACCACCATAGTGGAGATGATACAGAACGGCATTGCCAGCCACATAGGAATACGCACTGCCATCCCCTCACTACTAAAGGTGGTGTCTGTGCTACACTTCCTGGCCACAGGCACCTACCAACACACAGTGGGCCAGCTGCATGGCATTTCACAACCACTATTTTCACGCATGGTGAACCAAGTGCTGGATGCCCTCCTGAAGCACGCAAGCACCCACATATCCCTACAACGGACTGGCCAGGAGATAGCCGAAACCAAAGTAGGCTTCCATGCACTGGCAGGCATGCCCAATTGTGTCGGTGCCATTGACTGCACCCATGTGGAATTGGTAGGCCCCCATGCCATAGAGGCGGTGTACCGCAATCGCAAGCAATACCACTCCATCAATGTGCAAATGGTATATGACTCCAGGAAGAGCATCACCCACTGCTGCGCCCGATTTCCTGGATCAACACATGAAGCCATGTTACTGGGTAATTCCACGCTACCCCATCACATGGAGCGACATGCCGGACCACGTTCCTGGCTGCTTGGTGAGTTGCACAACCGTCCCATGGCAGTGCTTTGGGGTACTGATGTGTGGGGATGCATAAGGGGGGGGGAATACTGCAGCTGGGTGGGAAAGGGGGGAGGGAATACTGCACCTGGGTGGGAATAGCCAGTGATTGGAGAATGCATGCAGAGTCAAACACTCCTGACCTGAACCAGTCAAACGGTACATGACACTTCACTGGGCCACATATCATAAATAATGCATATCGATGAGAACAAGTAAGAGGCACAACCAGGCCACCATGGTGATGGCAAGCAATGCATGAATGAACAGGATGGCAAGTGTGGCAATGTGGGCAGTGTGACCATGCATAGTAAATAATGAACAGCATGAATTGGAGTCAAAATATTGTTGCACTACCACAGCATATCTGCCTCAGCATGCATGATTACACCCTGCATCATCTATTGAACGCCATGCAGACTACCACACCTCATGACAGTATAGATTGCACCTAGATAACATTTTTTCATGCTTACAGGGACATGTGCATGGCCACAGCAAATAGCTGCCGCCATGACTGTGCTCCCTGAATGTGGCAGTTCAGAGTGACACACACCTATTTGAATCTGCTTGCAGGTGATGGAGGATATCCCTTGAGGCCGTGGCTACTCACCCCTGTGCGTAACCCGCAGAACATCCATGAGGAGGAGTACAATTGTGTGCACACCCGTACCCGTGTTGTGAATGAGCAGACCTTTGGCCTGTTGAAGGGGAGGTTCCGCTGCCTCAGCAGGTCTGGTGGGGCACTCCTATATAGGTCTGAGAAGGTGGCAAAGATCACCATGGCCTGTGTCATGCTGCACAACATGTGCGTCTGGCGAAATGTACCACTGCCACCTGACATTGACATGCAGCGGCCAGGTGAGGATGATGAGGATGGAGACAGAGGTGAAGTAGCCCCCTGCCAGTACGTGATGCATGGGATGGCCATGCTGTACGCCAAGCACTAATTCACGAATACTTCTGAAATACAGGGACTATGAAAGACTTGTGTCAGTCAGACACTGGGCCAATGTGGAAATGCACACAGGGAATGTTGGGAGTTGGGCACTGAACACTGTACCACATTAAATGGATGCACACAAAAATAACAATGTCCAGCCATGGTTTTTTCTTACCACAACGTGTGTATTATTTACAACAGCAAAAATGTGCCCACTCCCCCCTCCCATACTCCCCCAACAAACTCCCTGACCCCCCAACAAACTCCCTGACCCCCCAACAAACTCCCAGTCCCCCCAACAAACTCCCTGACCCCCCCAACAAACACCAACACCCCCAATAGACTCCACAAGATGCACCCCTTCACCCCCAACCTTGTGTCCCACTACCATTGTCCCCCCACATTACTTCCGGGACTTCTTCCTGTCCAGAGGCGGCATTTCAGTGTGCCTTGCACTCCTACGTGTGTGGCGCACTGGGCTGGTGGGGACAGATGAAGCTGGTGTGGAGGTAGTAGGTGATTTGCTGGTAGGTTCCACACCTCCTGCAAGCCATGGCCGCTGCATATGAAGCAGCATTGAGGGCAGCACCTGTGTCACCGCCCCCAGGCAGTCCCTCATTAGCTGAGCCGATGCATTGACAGCGGCTGTGTTTGCTTCGATGGCCGCTGTGGTCCCTGCAATTGCTGTGGCAATACCCCGCCTAGTTTCCTCCCCGTCCGCTATGTACTGGCGGAGTAGGTCTAACATGGCCTCCTGTTGGGCCTCCACCATCGACAATCGTGTCTCCAGGGTTCTGGAGGGGGCTGGAGTGGTGGGTTGTGCAGTCACGTGGATGGCATTTTCGGGACTGGACTCCTCAGAGGTGGGTAGGTCACAGTCACGGAGGCAGGGATCAACTTCACTGCAGGTGGGTGACTGCAGGTGTTGGGGCGAGGGGGTGGGCACGGTGCGCGGGGTAGCCGGGCATGTCACCTCAGTGTCTCCCTCAGGCTCCACACTGGCATCAAGTTCTTCCCCAGTGGAGGCGGGTGCTTCCAGGGACTCCCCTTGGAGAGGTGTGGGTGTGGCCTGCTTGTCTCCAGTGGAGGTGGTGGTGGTGGTTGCCCTCTTCTTATGGTGTGAGGTGGATGCCCTTGCAGTTGTCTCCTGGGTTGCTTCTTCCTCATCAGTGCCTGGGGGTGGGGGGTAGAAGAGATGCAGGGCATCAGTGATGGTGTGACATGGCAGTGGCGGTGCTATTCATTATTCATTTGATCATGCTTTCATGTCTTACAGGTGTGTCACGCAGGGTATTCAGAGGGGGCATGTAAGCATTCACTGCATGGCAGGTGGCATGCCGTTGATTTTGGGTTTGTGTGAAGTATCACATGGGCAAGCTCCAGGTGTATTGGCTGTGTGTTGGTTAAGGGATGGGCACTCAGCATGCATTTCAGTGTGGCAGCGTTTGGCCTGCCATCTGTATTTGGGTATGGTCATGTGGGTGTTGGGACATGCATTGCCTTGCCTAGACTCTCTACCACTTCACTTGTGCTACTTCATGGTCTCCCCTACAGGGATCTGCAGGGTCACTCACCTCCTACCGCGGTTGATGCCGCACCCGTCTTCATCTCGCATAATCCCTCGATGGACTCAGGACTGATGAATCTGCTGCCCGTCTCCTCCCAAGGCATCAATTTGGCAGGGGGGTGGGCATCCCCGCCTGTGGCCATGGCCTCCCTCCGATTGGTGGCCATTATATTGCGTGCCCTCGACCGAAGGTCATCCCACCGCTTCCTGCAGTCCCTCACACTGTGCGGGGTGGGACCTACGGCTGATACCTTGCGGGCTACCTCCTGCCAGATTTGCCTCTTTTGTTGCTGCACCTCCCGCTTCTTGTCGTGGGATTGTATTGTGTCTGCATGTGCAGATAGAGTGTCCACTAATATAGTGAGCTCTGCGTCTAAGTAACGCTGTTTACGCAGCCGGGGGGTGGTCTTCCTGGTAGCCTTTGACATCCTCTATGGATTTCCACTGTGCTCTCCGAGTATCGGCTGGTGGTTATGGAGGATGGCAATGGATTGTGTTTTTAAAGATGACTGTCAGCCCATTTCCCGTTCCTGCGCAAAGACGCAATTTCCGGGTCCGTTTTTTGGCGAACGCGGTATTACCATGCCGGTATTTAGGGGTTGGTATGAGGCGGTACTGCTATGGGCGGGTCCCGCGATGCCGGTATAGGGGAGTTGGAGGCCCTTTAGCGGCATGGTGGTATTGCCACTACCGGCATGGGGGGACGCGCGTGCTCGCGCACTTGTAATCACCCGCTATTAGCGGGTTCATACGAGCACGGACCTGCTCATTCCCGGCCTGCCGGTAATGAACCCGGTTTTACCGGGAAACTCGTAATGAGGCCCTATGTCTCGTCTCGACAATGGCCCGATGCAGTGCAATATCTGCCCTTCTATGGTGACTCTTGGCTACAGAGCCCTCTGCCTTTCTACCCAGATTCGCTGCCTGTACCGCACGAACACGGAAGACATCCGTGTTCGAATGTCCACATTTGCATCCTGCCTGACTGTTAGGGAGAATTCTCAAGAATGTGCTAATTTCCCTTACCTTTTGAGACCCCCAACAACTTTGCTGGATTTCTAGGATTTGATTGTTTACATGGGAACAGTCTGCGTCTTTTTTTCCCACTCTTCCATGTATTTTGATTGTGTTTTACTTTTGTTTTCTTTGGTTATGGAGTTTTAAAACAACTCCATAGGCATCATCTTTTTCTGTGTGTACCACAGCACCTTCAGTGCAGTGACACAGGGATGTTTTTCAGACTTCCCAAGGTTTAAATACCTTCTCTAGGACTGACTACCATCTCCCAGAGCATATAAAGTTAAATTGACTTTACTAATCTCTTTAAATTTACAGACCCAATGCACACTATCTTACTATAGAGTGCTGGAGGGGTTGCCTAGCTTCCCCTGAGTCAAAACACTCATGTAAGAGTCAAATGTTACCCTTTACTACTTTAAATGGCTTGTGGCAGTGGTTTAGATAAAACAACCTTGATTTTTCCCGACCGCTAACAATGGTAGCTAAAATTCAGATCAGCCATGTTTTTCAATATGGCGCCCCAGACCTATCTGTAAAAACAGACTTCGGTCGACTTTTTTTGCCATTTCTTTTAGGAAAGGTCCTTCTTGTGTTTGTCTTGGTGCACCAAACCAGGTTTGGTCCCTTTGTTCGTTGGCCTTTGGCGGGCTTCAGTGCTGAAGCCCTCCTCTGGTGCCAGAGTGTCTGGGATGGAGAGGATGTGAGGGAGGTGCCCGAAACACCTTGTGCTTAGTCTCATAGGAGACCTGAATGCACTCTGGTGTAATTGGCCAGCTGGCTGTCCGGCAAGGACAGCCACCCTGCTGTGTGAGTGACAGCCAGGCTGCAATAAATGGGGGAAAACTGTTTAAAAGCAGGTCTCTGGGACTTGGAAAGGAGAGTCGACAACTGAAATGAAAGAACCAAAGATGAGCTGAAGGAAGAGGACTGCTGCAACTCCTGGATGACCGGTGAAGCCCAGCGGCAGGTCGAAATTGCCTGAAACTCCATCGACAGAGAAGCCCTTCAAGGTTATCTTCTTCCCTTGAGATTGGTGAGAACAACCAACTCGCAAGCTACCTGGACACGTCCCCATCTTGGTTGAATTTTTTTCAGAGTGCTGTTGAAAACCGGAAAGCCACAGGGAAGGAAACCAGCTCGTGGACTTTAAAGCACTTATACCTTAAACCAACCTTTTGCTAAGCTTTTGGCCTTGTCCCTGGGCAGTGCAGGAACCTCCCGATGTCCTCCTTGTCCCCAGGACTGAAGCTCAGGAACAGCGAGATCTGCTCGAACTGCCAGGAACAACTGCCACAGCTACAGCTCTTCTTCACATTCAAGGTACTGTGCAAATGCAGTCTGGAAATCTTTTCGGCCACAGTGAAAGTTTGTGAAACTTTCCTGACTTCGAAGGCTTGTCCTTCCCTAAACATTCGTCTAACTTTTCGCCTAGCCAAACTCTTCTAAAAAACGTGGCAAAGACTTTACCAATTTCTACCAGAACTGTGCTCTCCAATACAAATACTCTGAACCATTGACTTTGGCCTAGGCCTAGAACTGAACTGCTGGTTGTAGCTTAATGAAACCCTTTGCCCTGCCTATGAGAGTATTTTTGCTATTCATTCTTATAACCTTGTCTTTTTACCCCTTTTGAAAGTATCTGAAGTGCCATTTTGCTCCCACTTCAGGGGAGCTAAACTTTTTCATTTACTTATCATTTGGGTATGTGTGGTTTATTAGTGTGTGATATTGAGCTGCTCTTACTAGTGTAATGTTTTCAAACTAACTGTGCAAATAAATGTATATTCTTTTACCAAGAAACCTTGAGTAAGTGTTTATTTCAATTACTGTATTTGTTGGTCCTTTGTGTAGCTTGTTCTACTGCTCACTTTACTCTTGAGATAAGTCTGGCTGCTCAGCCATCGCTACCACTTTACTGTGTAGTACAGGCTTGTAGCAAAGGTGAAATTGTACTTACACTTGTAGTCTTGATTGTGTGTAGTGTTCCCAAAGGGTACTGCACATGATTCTGCTTAACACTGGTGGCAGCAGTGGGATAAAGTATACTTGTTACATTTAGAGTGCTAATTTTACCTTTGTTCAAATAATCCTAACAAGGCTAAGCAACACTAGAGAAGCAATTGATTCATCATGACTGATATGGAAAGCTACAGACAGGAGACCCTAGTCACTTTAACAGTTGATCAATTGAGAGGTATGTGTAAAGCTAGGAATCTCACTGTAAAAGGCAAAAAGGTTGAATTTATAGAAAAGTTGTTAGAATACCAACGTCTGAGGAGTGGGTCTGAAACCCCCACCCCTGCAGCAAATGTGGAAAATGTTGATGAGGATGATAATGTTTCTGAGACCAGCTCAAATATTATGAATGAGTTAGATGAGGCAGAAGAGTCTCACAATGTAGGTGTAACGCTCACCTGATTCTCGCAGAGGCGCCGGTCTTGACTGGGCGACTACCGTATCTTCAAAGGTGATGTGCAGCACCCGATTGGCTCTTTGGGCTGGACCTCTGTGCCCTGTATGCCTGACGTGCAGAGTAAGATGTCTGCAGATAGAAAATACGGGGTTAATGAACTGGGGTTATTGGGGTGTCCCTATCTATTTCCTCTTCTCCTCTCCTGTAGACCCCCACAGGTTAACGCTCTCACCTTAGGTAAGTGAATGCCGAGCTCTCCATCTGCCTCGGGGCAGGGTGCTGTAGCCAGTTTCTTCACTGGATAGGTAGCACAGGCCTCTTGACTTCAGAGGACTGCTGTCCGTTGTTTACTGCACGAACGGTAAGTTTCGAGTAACTCAAATGTCTTTAAAGTCCTTAATAATGATGTCTCTTGTTTTGCAGGGTTCCGGCGATGGCGGATGACGGGCTGAAGTGAGTTGAAGATGGAGCCCGTGTGATGAATAGAAGCGCCTGGAAGCACGTAAGTAAGCGCTTGTTGCCAGCTTCACAAAGCGCTCTAACTGTCTTTTTATTTTGCAGGTACAAGTTCGGAGCGGCTGCAGGGTGCCGGGATACCCACTGGGTTAGATGTGGAAAGGAGTAATGGCACGTGAGTATTAAAGTTCCCCAATGTCTTTAAACGCACCTTGTTTTGTCTTTCAGATGCGAGAAGCAGCGCCGACGGCCTCCGGAGCGTGCGAAGAGTTGGTAAGCTTTTGTCTTTCAGATGCCGGAATGCAGTGTGAAGACCTCCGGAGCGCACGAAGAGTAGGTAAGCCTTTGCCTTTCAGATGCCGGAATGCTAACCTGTTCTTTCTTGTCTTTATAGGTGTTGCTGAAGATTGGATTCAGGATGGTAAGCCTTTTTCCTTAGGCCCAGGACCGGATGCAGAAGACACGATGAGCGTTCTGCTGCAGAGGGTGCAGAATAACGCAAAGCAAGATTCATCCACCGGGTGTGGTTTAAATAGCCTCCTGTAGTGCTTAGGTGTCTCCTTCCACAGCCACGCATAAGTAAGAAAAGAGTTCCTGGTAAAAAAAGAGTTCCTGCCTTCCAGAAGAGTTCCAGTGTTCTGAATCTAGGGAGTGGCTCCAGCCCCACCCAACAGGAAAAGTAGTTCCAAACAGAAGAGGATCAGAGGCTCAACTGGCAGGCAAGTAAGCAGCATGGTCTGCTGCAGGTAAGTCCACCCAAGCATTATGAGCCCGGTGCTTCCAGCGCTGGGACTGGGCATATTTATGAGCCTGGTGCCAATGGCGCCAGGACTGGGTCCAAAAGGTCCCAATTGGGACTGGTTGGCACTCGGAACCTGGGTTATGGATCTGCTTCCAAGGGAGTTGGGAAAACCCTGACCTTTTGGAAGCAGAGATCATGACAGTACCCCCCCCTCAAGGCCCCTCCAAAACCGGGCTTCTCCGGGGGTTTTGGCTTGTCAGGAAATGTTCGGTGAAATCTTTTGATTAGGCGAGGAGCGTGGACATATTCAGCAGGTTCCCAGGATCTTTCTTGGGGGCCGTAGCCTTTCCAGTCAATTAGGTAGAATAGTTTAGATTTGGAGATCTTGGAGTCCAGAATGCTTTTGACTTCAAACTCGAGTTCTCCATCAACTAGGATAGGTTTTGGAGATTTGGTTAGTCGGGTTTGAGGTTGCACGGGTTTTAATAGAGAGACGTGGAAGACCGGATGTATCTTCATGTGCGGGGGCAAGTCCAACTTGACCGCTACTGGGTTTACTATGGTAGTGATGGAATAGGGACCAAGGTATCTTGGGTTGAATGTGCGTGGCCCTTTTAGAGATAGATATCTGGTGGATAACCAGACTTGATCCCCTACTTGATAGTGAGGGGCTTCCTTCCGATGTTGATCTGCTCCTTTCTTGTATTGTTCTTTAGCCCTTTGAAGGTGAGAAACAGCTTCCTTAAAGGCTTCGGTGATTGTAGAATGCAGGTAGTCTACTGCTGGTGTTTCAAGATCTTGGAGGGGATCCAACTCCGAGGTTCGAGGGTGACTGCCGTACAAAAGAAAAAACGGGGTTTTCCCAGTTCCCGAATGGACAGAGTTATTGTAGGCATACTCGGCTATCCAAAGGATATCTTTCCAAGTTTTTTCAGTTTGTTGCAGCATGCAGCGTAAATACTGTTCCAGAGTTTGATTGGTCCTCTCGGTTTGTCCGTCGGTCTGAGGGTGGTGACTGGTCGATAGTCTCACATCAATTTTAGCCGACCGACAGCAACTTCGCCAAAAATGAGAAATAAATTGACTACCTCGATCCGAAATTAGAACTGAAGGAAAACCGTGCAGTCGGACGATGTTTTCGAGAAATTCTCGGGCCAGAGTTGCTGCTGTTGGCAAGCCTTTGAGCGGAATGAAATGCGCCATCTTGGAGAATAAGTCCACGATTACTAGAATCGTATTGTATCCGGAGCATGGAGGTAGATCGGTGATGAAGTCCATAGAAAGCGTATGCCAAGGGCGAGGTGGGATGTCAATAGGGCGTAAGAAGCCGGCTGGTCTTTCCTTTTGACTCTTGTTTTGGGCGCATACTCCACAGGACATTATAAAGTCTCTGATATCTTTTTTCCAAGATGGCCACCAGAAGTAGCGCTTGATCTTTTCTGAGGTCTTGGCTATACCGGGATGACCTTCCATTAAAGAGTCGTGATAACAAGAGATTACTTTTTTCTGTAAATCTGTGCTGGGTAGGTATAATCGTTCTTGGAAATACAATAAGTTGTCCTTTACTGCAAAGTCCTTTCCCTGCAGATGCCAATTCTGTATGTCTGCTGGAGTTACAAGTTGCCTGGCTTTATCCTTAACTTCCTCTATGGATTCTGTGGTGATTACACCCAGAATTCTTTGTTCGGGAATGATTGGTACAGGTTTAGGGTTGATCAAGTGTTCTTCCACTCCCATCCGAGAAAGGGCATCGGCTTTACCGTTCTTGGTACCAGGTCGATAGGTAATTATGAAGTCAAACTCGGCAAAGAATAATGCCCAACGGAGTTGTCTAGAGGATTGGGCTTTTGCGGTTTTCAAATATTGCAGGTTTCGGTGATCCGTAATCACAGTAACGGTGTGTCGGGCCCCCAGCAGATAATGCCGCCAAGCCTTAAAGGCAGACTTGATAGCCAGAAGTTCCTTGTCAGTAATCGTGTAATTGACTTCAGGAGGCGAGAATTTGCGGGACCAAAATGCCACGGGATGCAACTGATTGGTTACCGGGTCCTTTTGTGATAGAACTGCCCCCATGGCAAGGCTTGAAGCATCAGTTTCCACGATATAGGGGAGTTCGGGGCAAGGGTGTTTTAAGATTGGTGCAGAGATAAATTTAGTCTTCAAATCCTGGAAAGCTTGTTCCGCCTCGGTAGACCATTCAAAACGTTTGTTTTTCTTTAACAAGGCAGTGATGGGCTGGACTATTCGAGAGAACTCGGGGATAAACCTGCGGTAAAAGTTAGCGAAGCCTAACATGCTTTGCACACCTTTTACGGAGGATGGTGATGGCCATTTGAGAACTGCATCGACCTTCTTTGAATCCATACGCACTCCGCCAGGTGATAATATGAATCCCAAGAATTCAACTTCAGTCACGTTGAAAACACATTTTTCCAACTTAGCGAAAAGTTTGTGTTGACGCAATCTTTCGAGGACCATTTTCACGTGTTTCCGATGTTCAGATTCCGATGAAGAATAAACGAGAATGTCGTCGATGTAAACAACAACACACACATCTATGAGCTCTCTGAGGACATCGTTCATAAAATATTGAAAGGCGGCCGGGGCATTGCAAAGTCCGAAGGGCATGACCTTATATTCAAATAGCCCATACTTGGTGCGGAAGGCCGTCTTCCATTCATCGCCCTCTTTTACTCGTACCAAGTGGTAAGCTCCTCTAAGATCCAGCTTTGTATATATGCATGCTTTTCTGACTTGGTCCAGGAGTTCAGGGATCAAAGGTAACGGATATCTATTCTTAACGGTGATCTGGTTCAGGGAGCGATAATCGATACAAGTTCTAAGGTCTCCTTCCTTTTTTGGAACGAAGAACAAAGCTGAAGAGGCAGGGGACTTGGAGGGACGAATAAACCCATTTGCCAGGTATTGATCCAGGTATTGTCGAAGGTGAAGGTTCTCAGGCTCGGTGAGGGCATAAATTCTACTACAAGGAGGAGTAGATCCAGGTATCAGGTCTATCTGGCAGTCATAAGACCTATGAGGAGGTAGAGAGTTAGCCTGCTCCTTCCGGAAAACATCTTGGTATTCTAGGTATTCGGGAGGTAACTGGGGAGTCTCTGAAGAAATTGCTGCCAGTGCAACACCAGGTGGAGGGTGACACGTAGAGACACATTCTGGAAACTGGACCGTTCTTGCTCGCCAATCGATCAGAGGATTGTGTTTCTCTAACCAAGGTATTCCTAGAATAATCTGGAACTGAGGGGCCTTGATCACATCGAACACGATCTTCTCATGGTGTCCATCTTGACTTACTAGCGTCACCTCTTGAGTGGTGTGCGTTACTGGCCCGGAGGCTATCTCAGTACCATCCACCGTAGTAATGACGTCCTTTACAGCCTTGGGACAAAGAGTTAGATTCATCCTCAAAACCATTTCATGATCCACATAATTGCCGATGGCACCGCTGTCGACGTAAGCTTCAATTGCATGTAATCGACCCGGATTATCAGGGCTAATGAGGACCATAGGTATCACGAAATGCGAGGTCACGGAACTGGTTTTCACGCTCGGCAAGAGGACCTTTATTCTTGTCGGGCGAGGTTGTTTCCCTGCTCAGAGTTTGTAACTGTGGTAACTGCAGCTCCAACTGCCTTCTTGGCAGGTTTCACCGGACAGTCTCGAAGAAAGTGCCCTGAGTTTCCGCAATATAGGCATAATTGCAACTGTTTTCTCCTTTCTCGCTCCCTTTGTGTTAGAGGACCTTTCAGACCCCCTATTTGCATGGGTTCCCCGGAGTCTACTCCTTTGGAAGGAGTTGGCGGTTTGGAAAATACTCGAGCATCAAACTTGAAACGATCGGCCTTCCTGTTCTGCAGTCTGTGATCTATTTGAACGACCAAGTCTATATAATCCGAACAGTCTTGTGGGGGATTCACTACTTGGGCTAAAACGTCTTTGAGCTCTCCACGTAGACCTCTATAAAACAGCGTAATCCTTTTGTCCTCAGGCCATTGAGTTTCCACTATTAGTCTATTGAAAGATGCAATATAAGCCAAAAGGTCTTGATTACCCTGTCGCAACGAAAGAAGCTCATTGTCCAAGGCCTGTCCCTGTGCATGTCTTGCGAACAGTTTTTCCATACTAAGCTGAAAGGCTTGAAAATCATGGAGAACCGGATCATCTTGATTAACTAGAGGGATCGACCAGTCTGCCGCATTGCCACTAAGGTACGAAAGTACAAAAGCTACTTTAGCTTGATCAGTTGGAAAGGCTGCTGGCCGGCATAAGAAGTGCAACCGGCACTGATTGATAAATACCGCAAACCTCTTTGGGTCACCAGAAAATCGTTCGGGCGGAGCCAGAGGTACATTCCCAGGTAGGTTGATCTGCACTGGATTCATAGAGGATGTTGAAGGAAGATTTGCCCCTGATGCGGGTAGCGGGGTCTGTCCGGCTTGTGATTGTAGCAATTGTCTAGCAAGATCATCTGTTCTCTCCTTGGAAATAATTAGTTCCCTTCTTAGAGCGTTCGTTTCCTGACGAGCTGCATGCACTTCTGCCCTTAGTTCCCCAAGTAACCGGGCTAGGTGGTCAGTATCCGAGGTTTCCATAGCGCCTGGGTGAGAGTTTTGCGGTAGGCTTTGCGTTCTGTAACGCTCACCTGATTCTCGCAGAGGCGCCGGTCTTGACTGGGCGACTACCGTATCTTCAAAGGTGATGTGCAGCACCCGATTGGCTCTTTGGGCTGAACCTCTGTGCCCTGTATGCCTGACGTGCAGAGTAAGATGTCTGCAGATAGAAAATACGGGGTTAATGAACTGGGGTTATTGGGGTGTCCCTATCTCTTTCCTCTTCTCCTCTCCTGTAGACCCCCACAGGTTAACGCTCTCACCTTAGGTAAGTGAATGCCGAGCTCTCCATCTGCCTCGGGGCAGGGTGCTGTAGCCAGTTTCTTCACTGGATAGGTAGCGCAGGCCTCTTGACTTCAGAGGACTGCTGTCCGTCGTTTACTGCACGAACGGTAAGTTTCGAGTAACTCAAATGTCTTTAAAGTCTTTAATAATGATGTCTCTTGTTTTGCAGGGTTCCGGCGATGGCGGATGACGGGCTGAAGTGAGTTGAAGATGGAGCCCGTGTGATGAATAGAAGCGCCTGGAAGCACGTAAGTAAGCGCTTGTTGCCAGCTTCACAAAGCGCTCTAACTGTCTTTTTATTTTGCAGGTACAAGTTCGGAGCGGCTGCAGGGTGCCGGGATACCCACTGGGTTAGATGTGGAAAGGAGTAATGGCACGTGAGTATTAAAGTTCCCCAATGTCTTTAAACGCACCTTGTTTTGTCTTTCAGATGCGAGAAGCAGCGCCGACGGCCTCCGGAGCGTGCGAAGAGTTGGTAAGCTTTTGTCTTTCAGATGCCGGAATGCAGTGTGAAGACCTCCGGAGCGCACGAAGAGTAGGTAAGCCTTTGCCTTTCAGATGCCGGAATGCTAACCTGTTCTTTCTTGTCTTTATAGGTGTTGCTGAAGACTGGATTCAGGATGGTAAGCCTTTTTCCTTAGGCCCAGGACCGGATGCAGAAGACACGATGAGCGTTCTGTTGCAGAGGGTGCAGAATAACGCAAAGCAAGATTCATCCACCGGGTGTGGTTTAAATAGCCTCCTGTAGTGCTTAGGTGTCTCCTTCCACAGCCACGCCTAAGTAAGAAAAGAGTTCCTGGTAAAAAAAGAGTTCCTGCCTTCCAGAAGAGTTCCAGTGTTCTGAATCTAGGGAGTGGCTCCAGCCCCACCCAACAGGAAAAGTAGTTCCAAACAGAAGAGGATCAGAGGCTCAACTGGCAGGCAAGTAAGCAGCATGGTCTGCTGCAGGTAAGTCCACCCAAGCATTATGAGCCCGGCGCTTCCAGCGCTGGGACTGGGCATATTTATGAGCCTGGTGCCAATGGCGCCAGGACTGGGTCCAAAAGGTCCCAATTGGGACTGGTTGGCACTCGGAACCTGGGTTATGGATCTGCTTCCAAGGGAGTTGGGAAAACCCTGACCTTTTGGAAGCAGAGATCATGACAGTAGGCCCTATTTTAGGCCTCTATCTTGGACCACAGGGACCCCATCAGGTCCAACAATTAGTACTGAATGTGTCTCTTTAGAAAGAATGAGACTGGAGTTAGAATTTAAAAGAATCCAAGCTCAAACTGAAAGCAAACATCAAGAACTTAAACTCAGAAATTGAGTTGAACCAAGCACTAAAAACGAAAAAGTTGAAACAGGTTCTCTCCCAGAGTCTTCTAGGTCTTCCAATCCCAAGAGGCCTTGAATGCCCGAAGATGCAGTAAGTATATATGAGGTTAAGGTTCATATTTTGGATTGGTTGGCTGCTTTTGAATATAACCATGGGATTCAAGACATTACAGGGAATCAGCTGATTCCTTGGCTTTTTTCTAGGCTACCCCCAGTTGCAACTGATGTGCTAATGGAGTTGTGGGGTATAGACAGAAAGTAGTATGCAACTGTGAAGCTAGCTTTGAAAAATAGATTTCAGAAGACCCCTTCTCTGTATCTTAAAAAGTTTAGAACCCTCACAAAGCATAATGGTACTCCTTGGGCTACCTGGGTGACTGAATGTTTGAAAAACCTAGATGGATGGGTTAAGGGTTACAGAATGAACACTTATGAAGGTATGATAAATCTGCTTATGGTGGAATCTATTTATGATGCCTGCTCTCCGGAGCTGAGATAACATCTGGCTGACTCTAAGGAAATTGATCCAGAGAACTTGTTGGTTGCCGACAGTGCTACTCACAAGGATTGTGGGGCAACTCAGAAGAAGGATGAGGGAAAGCAGCACAAGAAAGATACCAAAGAGAATTCCAATATCTCCACTCCCAAAGAGGGCCCCAAACATAAGAAGGGTAAGCCACAAGGGAAACCGAATCAGGCTAGTGTACCTCCTGGTGCCAAACCAGAAGGGCATCAGAACAAACCCCCATTCATGAGGACATTTGGAAAATATTATGGTTGTGGGTCAACTGACCATGTGAAAGGGCATCCCAGATGTAAGGGTAAACCTTCAGGGATCCTCACTGTCTCCTTAGCCTTCTCCCCAGAGGATAAACTACCAATGGCAAGTGGAAACCTTTACTTACTGGCTGAGGAACCCATGAAAGTCTCAGCCAGTGTTTCTTTAGTATCCCCGGGTCTGTGGGAACAGCACAACTAAGATATCTAAATTTTCATTCCAGACAATACTAAAGAGTATTAAAAAGACAGTGTTCTTGTGAATGGTCAGGAGACCCTTGCCATCAGAGACACTGGGGCCAGCATGACTGTAGTTGATTAATCGTTTTTCAAGGTAGAGGATGTAACTAAGGCACCTAAATACCTAACTAAGCTTGCTGGAAGCCCTGTCCAAATGCTTCCACAGTTACCAGCTCTTATCCATTGCAATGATATGACTGTCAAGATACCTGTAAGTGTGTAGAGTGAAGGGCCTGGGAGAGTCCTGTTGAGGAATGACTTAAAAACTCTTGGAGTTGTACCAAGCACCATCAGGCCTCTCAGCAAAAGGAAACAGGAGCAGACTAGGAAGGCCAGAGAGAGTACTTTAAAAGGCTCTCAAGAGGAGATTATAGAAGAAAATATAACTCCCAGTCCACAGGACTTACTGCAATTTCAAAGAAGGAGGAGGACAAGGGGAAACCTAAAACCTCCAGGAAGAAACCAGCCAGCACTCCTGTGCTACCAACAAGGACATCCCCAAGAGGACTGTCCAAAGTTACACCCGTGACTCCTCCACCAGCTGAGGCTGAGTGTGTAGAATAACCTTGTGTGGTCGAATCAGCTGCTGAGGAATCAGAGCTGGAAGAGGACTTTGCTCCTATTGGAGATCTTGATCCTGCAGACTATCCTGAGCTGCAGTCTTTACTGGCAGAAGGTGGACCCTGTAGGGCAGACGTCAGCAGAAGTCAAAGAGAGTGTCCTACCCTTGACGGTCTTCTCCAACAGGCAGCTTCCCAGCTGGATGGTCAAGACCAGGGAAGCATAGGTTGTACTGGGAAGATGGCCTCTTCTACAGTGAACTGACCAAGTCTATCCCAGGGGCCTACAGAAGACTTGTAGTGTCTCTAGAAAGCAGACTCCAGTTCCTACAGTTAGCCCATGAGATACCTTTGGCTGGTCACTTAAGTTTTAAGAAGTTTTAAGAAGACCAAAGAAAGGCTCTCTTCATATTTCACAGAAGAAAAGAGTAAGGAGGATAGAAAGAAAAAAAAGAAAACAAAATAGAAAAATTAAAAAGACAGTGAAAAAAGTATAAAGATAACCAGGCGGCCAAACCGTGCCATGATAACTATAGTAGCCGTCCCTTGGCTATTCTCTGTTCTGTCCATTTAATCATGCAGAGATGGTGTAAACATAGATGATTATCAGTCCTCAGAACCCCCATATCTCTTTTACTTCCACCTCCGGTTTGTGTCTGCATTATATCAATCTCCTGTTGGTAACAGTCTAATTTTTGCTAGTACCTGGCTAACTGCTAAAGTTAGGGCAGTACCATGCCCCCAGATCAGTAGATTCCAAAAGATTCCTGACTCTACATCCCAGGTCTCTTTGCGGTCTTGGAGCAAATGACTTACGCTTCGTTTGGTTGGTTCTGCGCAAGTGTCGCACAAAATGATGATTTTATGTTGTAGACCCCGAATGTTTAAGATTTCTGCTGTATGGATATTTCTAATGGCCTAAATTGGGGTCTGATGTAGATAAATTCTGTAGGAGCTGTCACACTTGCCAAACCTCAGGCTGTTGCTAAGGTCCTACTTGGTATTTTTACCAGGGTAGGTTTTCCTAAGGAAGTTATCTCTGACAGGGGATCCAATTTTATGTCCCACTACATACAGGTCATGTGGAAAAACTGTGAAGTAACTTATAAGTTCTCAACTGCCTACCATCCTCCGGCAAATGGATTGGTAGGGAGTTTCAACCGTACAAGGAAGAGCATGAGAGTTGCTTTAGAAGAACCCCTTAGGAGAAAGTGAGACCTTCTACTGCCATGCCTTCTATTTGCTTATAGAGAATTCCCTCAGGAGGGAGTTGAATGTAGTCCCTTTGAACTTCTCTATGGCCATCCAGTTAGAGGCCCCTTTGCCCTGATTAAGGAGGTGCTGGAGAGTGCTCCTTCCCCCAAGCCAGTGAGAGTCACTGACTATGTGATAGGTCTCCGGAGAAGAATGTCACACATGATGGCAGAAGCATCAGACAACTTGAAAGCAGGCTCTGGTAAAGCATTGGCATGACCAGAAGGCCAACATGGTTGAGGTTTCTCAAGACAAGCTTGTTCTAGTTATGGTTCCTACAAGGCAGAGGGCCTTACAGGACAAATGGATAGGACCCTTCAAGGTTGTAGGTAAACTTGGAGAGGTCGACTATCTGGTGGACTTAGGCATTACTACGGAGGCTCCCAGAGTCTTTCACACCAACCGTCCAAAAGCTTATCTCTCAAGACCAGAAGTGGGAGCTTTGCTTCTAGCTTCAGCTCAAGAGGAGGAGAGTGAACCTCTACCTGACCTACTCAGCCTTTAGATGAGAACATAGTAGGAGTTAATCTCTCTTCTAATTGGAAACCTGAACAACAGAATGAGTGCAAGTTTCTGTTAAATCAGATTGCCTCCCTGTTTTCACTATCACCAATATTGACCCCTTCGGGCCAGCATGATATTCTCACTGGTGACTGTTTACCTGTTAAAAACAGAGGTTACAGGATGTCAGATCATGTAAGATCCCGCTTAAAGGAGTAGGTCAACAAGATGCTTGATCTCGGGGTAAAAGAGCCATCTACCAGTCCATGGTCTAGTCCAGTTGTTCTAGTACCAAAGGCAGGATCCAAGGAGTTGAGATTCTTTGTGTACTATAGAGCTCATAATGCAGTCACCAAGACCGATGCCCACCCTTTACCAAGGACAGATGAGCTGGTGGACAAACTTGGTTCAGCCAAGTACCTCAATATATTTGATCTAACGTCAGGCTATTGGCAAATAGTACAGACAGACCATGCCAAGGAGAAAACTGCATTCTCAACCCCAGCAGGCCTCTACCAGTTTAAGGTAATGCCTTTTGGACTAAAGAATGCACCTGCTACATTCCGAAGGATGGTTAATCAAGTTCTGAATAGGATGGAGGACTTCTGCATGGCATACTTGGATGACATTGAAGTGTTCAGCCCTACTTGTAAAGAACATGTGGACCACCTAGGATATGTTTTGCAGGCTCTTGAGCAGGCCCATCGGACCAACATGGCAAGTAAATGTCTAATTGGTCAGTGTAAAGTGGTCTACCTTAGACATGAGGAAAGAGGAGGTGAAATCAGGCCATTGCCTTGCAAAGTGCAAGCTGTACAGAACTGGACCACCCCTACTACTCAATCCCAGGTGAGAGCCTTCCTAGGTCTCACTGGGTACTATAGGAACTTCATTGAGAACTATGGGACCATATTTTCTCCCTTGAAGGTGGTCTCCTCTTCCAAATTCCCTAAAAAGGTCAGGTGGAATGAGGAGTGCAGTCAAGCATTTGAAGGCCTAAAGAAAGCCCTTTGTCAAGCTCCAGTCCTAAGAGCTCCTGACTTTTACCAAACCTCCATTGCTATTGTGTGGTCACTGAAGAAGTTTAGACCATACTTGTATGGATCTACTTTTGTGAATCAGACTGACCACCAGCCCTTGAGATGGTTGATGCAAATGAAAGGGGAAGCTCCTAAGCGACTAAAATGGTCAATCAGCCTACAAGGGTTTGATTTTACCATTGAACACAGGTTTGGGTGTCACCACCAAAATGCTGATGGTCTCTCCAGGATGTTTGACCGACTGGAGTAAGGAGATTCACCCAGGAGTGGATTAAATCCTTCTGTCCCTTAGTCTGGAGGGGGACAATTATTAGGGAGAATTCTTAAGAATGTGCTAATTTCCCTTACCTTTTGAGACCCCCAGCAACTTTGCTGGATTTCTAGGATTTGATTTTTTACTGGGAAGAGCATGAGATTTTTTTCCCACTCTTCCATGTATTTTGATGTGTGTTTTTACTTTTGTGTTCTTTGGTCATGGATTTTTAAAACAACTCCATGAGCGGAGTTGTGAGGAGAGTTGGAGTCTGCAGGAGTCACTACAGTCTTTTTACTACCACTGTGAGGGAGGACTTAAAAATTCTCACCCAGAGCGGATTGGTGAGCGGAGTTGTGAGGAGAGTTGGAGTCTGCAGGAGTCCGCGGGATCCGCGGTGATCAAGGGAAAAATGGACAAAAATGCGAAATCTGCCCGACTTACAAATCAAACAAATCACATAGAGCGGAAGTCCGCAAGAAAGGAGCGGACCGAAGACCTAGCCACTGAAATAGATGCAGACCAGAGTCGACGCCATCTTAGAAGCACCAAAATAACATCAAATGTACCGAACACAAAACAGTCCAGCAGCGAAGATACACATCACGCAAGCAGCGTGGAGGATCAAGACCTGATGTCACAAGGTACGCATGTAATCGAGGAGGTTCTAGTAGCGCATGACGTACAAGAAGCACAAGAAGCCGGCTGTGAGACGAGCTACGCACACCGTCGTGACGCGAGCAGTGCCCAGCTGAGGCGAGCGGGTCTCCGGTGGAGGCGGCCGAAAGGGCGGCCTCTAACGGACCCTGAGCGGGAGCCGCGAAGTGAGTTGGAGGGTGACAGAGGGGGAGCTAGCTAGCCGGCAACGATGCTTCCTGGACTTCCGGGACCTGCGCTGGTGCTGGTTGGCGCGCCCGGGAGAGGGGGGGAGCCTGGAATCAACGAGGGTTCGGAGCACGCCGAGTCGACTCGGCCTGCGGCCCAAAGCCGTTGGAGATTCTGAGAGGACGGAACGCAGAGCGCAAACCAAAAACATGGGCGTGACCAAAACAAGATACGAGACGGCAAACTTAAACACATTAAATCTAAACACAGATCGGCAACCAGACATTGAGAAAACTTGTACTACGGCGTTAGTACACATGAAACCCAGGACACCGCATTACCCAGGACCCTATATTAAAGAAAAGACCCAACAAGTTGCAAAAAATTCCAAAGGTGGCAATGAAGATAAGGATACAGAGTGCTCAGTTATTATTCAAGACAGCGAGGAAAGCGAGAATGAAGATGAAAGTAATGAGGAAAAAAACTCAGTCAGACTCAGACCCAGACCCAGAGGTGAGTCAGTCCTCTGTAAAAACGAAAAAAAGCAAGAATGACAATAAAACCATGACACAAAGAAAAAATCAAGCAATCAACACTAACCCTAAAATAAATAGGAAAAAACAAGTGAATAGTGACACAAAATCAATAAAGGGTAAAACAATAGCAAATAAGCAACAGAAACCACACAAAAGAAGTGCCACACAGTTAAAATGGCTGCCGACCCCCCTGATATCTGGTAATTTAAAAAGCATTTTTTACCAACCACCAAAAGCGGAAACTAGACACAGACACCGAATTATCAGACGCAGAGATCCTTGCAGCTGTCCAGGAAACTAATCCAGCGAACAAACATCGTAAAACTTATCTGGAACGGGGCCAAGCCCCAAATCCATCACCAAAAGTAGTCCTATCCCGCCGCTTTCACCATCAAAAATAAAACCCACAACCGTCCACCAAGCTCAAAGAGGGAATACCCTGCAACCTACTGCCTCTAGGACGCAAAGTACCGGGAGCATAATCCCGAATAAAGAAAACCAACATATGAACTGGCAGCACCAGGAAGAGGGGCCTTCAAAGCTGCGGGAGGAGGTAGTAAAACAACAAGATCAGACACCAAGAGATGAAATTCCACCATTGAAACAGGTGGATCGAATTAAAGATTCACAACCAAGCGAACACCGCCTTGAGTGGACCAAAGTACACCTTAGCACGGGGAAAAAAGTACCTACTCCAGCTAAAATGAGGGACCAGCACTCTACGAAGCAACAGAGTCAAGCAAGCAAGGGTTCAACAACACTGATTATGTCAGAGTACGAAGAACAGGGAAATCAATCAACCGATAACGCGACCTCTGAAGTACCACGAACACCGGGGAGACCAGTGACAACGCTACCGTCACCAAAGAACATACGGTTTAGCGAAGTATTCACAACAACTCAAAAAGATTCACCCAAAAAAAAAATGAAATGTTAGCGATCATGTCAGCCATCACAATCGCCTTAGCCCCATTCTGCAAACTCTACGAGGCTATAAATGGAGTCCAAGATAATACCTCGATTCTTGCTGACTTGTCCACGAAAATGACCTACATAGAAGGTTATATCACCGACTTGGAAGAAAGAAACAGCAACCATCAAAAAGATTGGGAAAACAAAGTAGAAGACCTTAAAAAATTGATAGAGTCTCTTCAAGCAGAGAAGATAAAACAAACTACAATGGCGTAAATAAATCAAATTCGGAGTCATGACAGTGAAACGATGAATGAACCAGACACTCCTCGAGAAGTAAATGAAAAGATCTGCGACATACCAAAACTGAGTTCGACTCAATCAGTAAAAACGAAAGAGGCAAATCAAGCATTCATAAGAAAACAGGTGGTACTAAAAGTAACAAGTAATGAATTGCGATTATGTCGACGCGAAAGCACGCCGGAATAAATCAAGAACCAAAGAAGGCAAACCCAAAAAAATCAGGCCAAGAAAAAGAACTCCCGGAAGTCTCGAGGCAAACAAAAAAGGTGGGGGAGACAAGCATCTCACCGAGAACAGCAGAAGGCTTTATGAAAGTTACGGAACTGATGAACCTCTCGCAACATTGGGACAATAACCCCAACAAATTAGATCAAGAGGTGTTCAGCAAAGAACCGGAAAAAATAACTGTTTCAATACAAGAATCTGAAACCAGTAGAAAAGTAAGTGGCAAAGAACAAGGAATAAAGGATCAGGCCGCCGCCGAGGAGATCCAAGATACAAACTCTTCTAACCATCAAAATGAGAAACGACAACAAAGAAGACAGGCGAAGACCAGGTAGGCATGCAACTCCCCAGCGGAAAAGAGAGCTGAAAAGAGCAAATGGACAACAAAGTAAAAATACAAAGCAGAAAATGAGGAACGCATATTCATAGTAGAACAAGCAAAAAAAATGGAAGGCTATAAGATTCTGAACAGGAAAACGATCTTAAAAATAACGAGTAAAACAAATACACTGAAAGGAATCAAAACAGATGACATCAAATTAGTCGAACCATATCACAGAGGGAACACAGCGAAAGCATACCTCCATGTTAAAACAGCTGGAATCCAACATGTAAACTCAAATGCAATCAGAGAAATGGAACAACTTGGATTCATATTTACCGAAATAAAACCTTTAATGTCAAGAGAGGATTTAGCGTGCCACTCAAAAGGCATGGAAGACCGCAAGTACCGTTATACATCTAGAACGGAAGGGAACTACCGAGAAAACCGAATAGGTAAAGGGCAGGGGGAAAAGACAACTGACCATGTAAACTGGCACCCCCTTCGAGATCACCAACACCACGGATACCGCCAGTCAAGCTATGAGAACGAAAACAAGAAGTCACAGAAAAAGTATGAAAGAAATGAGAACAGACAACGCGAAGGTGCTATGGGGCCTAGGCCAGAGGATCTTTATATGCGATCCCCACTTAGCCCCAAGAATACGACACAAAGGCAAATAATCGATAAAAGTCAAGATGGAAATATAGCAGAAACAAAAGACGCTAAAAACACCTCAAGGCCCGTGGTCATGGCTTAAATCAACCCTGAACCTGAAATCAGAGAGATAGCAACGAGGATTGACCCCGATACCACGCCCACAGGAATCGTAAATACACCTGCAGACAAATGTACTGAAAGATATACTCTGGGATCGTGGAACATGAGAGGTCATGCACATCTGACTACTGACTACTTTTCGGGACGTCGATCTGGGCCTATATGACATCATGTCTCCAAGAGACATGGCTGTTAGAAAAACCGACCCTAGATGGATTCATAGTAGAAATATCTCTGGCAGTAAAGGGCCTCCTCGGCCGCCCGTCTTCGGGACTTTTGACAGCCATAAAAATGGGTACAGGTTTAACTGCACCAAGAAAGATAAAGGAATCGTACGAGATGCTGGTCACTCTAACAACAAGGATACACCAAACTGCAGCACCGGAGTGGGAACACGCTACTCAACTAGCAATAATAAACACATATTGGAACCCCCAACAAACCACCACAAAAGCTTACTGCACGAAAATGGGGGAAACAATAGACTGGATTTACGCAGAGCACGAAAATATCGACATTGTGTGCTGTGATTTTAACGCCAACTGCAACATACAACACAACGATGAAAAGGATTGTGCGACCCAAGGAGCTACAGTTGTACGAGGAAAGGCCTAGAGGTCTGTTGCCAAACCAAGGAATCTGTACAATATCGCAGCTCTGTTCCTGAAACAAAATAACATTCCGACTTGGGAAAGCCTGAACGCGAAAGCCACGTTGGACTACATCTATGCAACCCAAGGTCTTTTGTCTAATATTCTTGCATACAAAGTTCAAAGAACTACCCATAATGATCACAACCTCCTAACCTGCACTTGGCAAGGAAAGCAGCTAATCAAACAGACCTACAAGTTCAACGTGGAAGTAAACATTCAACAATCCAGGCTGCGTCTGTCTGAAGCCGATGTCCTAAGGATATCTGCCAAATATAAGTGGCCCGGCGAAATACATACCCACGATTGTGGGGTAGAGGGACCAAAATACCTTCCTCTACTCATACCCTACAGAAGACCCGCCCGGGGCCAGAAGAACGAGGTGGTTCGACCTAATCATGTCTATGACAAACTGGTTGTCGAAAAAAGGAAAGTGGTCCAGAAATTGAGGAGAACAGCAAAAAAAACAAATACCAAAGAAGCATGGGAAAAACGGAAACAAAGGCTTATAATCAATGGCTAAGACATCACAGGCTTCTCCTTTACCACCAAGACTCTGAAAAGATGATGAGAAGCCTAAGCACAAAAAAAATCGGGAGACTTCTGGTCGCTAATTAAATCAATGAACTCACCCTTATCCACTGAAATTTCGAATGCTGTTTCAGAAGAAAAATGGGAAACAGTGCATTTGAGGAAGAAGTAGACACCACTACAGCATGGGTTGATGTATCAAACGTGGAGGACATTGAAAGCGCCATTAACAAACTCAAAACATCGAGAGCCCATCAGTGGTACAGCAAAGCACAATGAGACTATATAGAAAAATCCTGATTGCGGATACGCTCCCAGTTTATAATATCATTGCAATATACATATTCAAGAGCAGTACTTGCAAGGCACTTAATAACTGGCCGACAAAACAGCAAGAAATTCTGAGTGAAATAGCTTGCTCAGAAGAAGATCTTAAAAATAACCCAGACAGAGTAAAACGGAAAATGGAACTCCAGGATTGGATCAAGACGATTGATAAAGCTACCTCAAACAAACAATTGACTCATCTCCCACCGACTTTTAATAAAGTCAAAACGCTGCAAAATTACTGTATGAAATTTCCAAACAAATGAATGCGAGGTATGTTCCTGAAAGCAAGACTCAACCTGGTGATGACGCATGAAATCCTGGCGATTCGATCCCCGTCGACAGACAACAGCTGCCGCCTTTGCAAAAACAGAAATTGAGTGGAAACACTGAAATATTTAGTGTTGCTGTGTCCAAAAACACAACAAAACAGTGACATATCTTCAATCTTGCTTACAAGGGGCAATAACGCTAGACGAAGAGGCAGTGTGGAACAGGTTAACCTCGGGAGAGACAACGAGATGGACAATGATAATGGTGAAGCTAATAGAATTAGCCTTCAAAATGATTAACCATCTAACGACAGAAGCGATCGTAACTGCAGGTGTCCAGGAGTGGGAAGACTCACAAATTTAGAGGGCCATTTAAGGTCCGATAAACTCTGATCAACATGTGCCAGTTGAAGAAGAAGTTGAGAGAACATAAAGAATTTTAATGAGATAAGACACATTGAGAAACTTTCAGTATTTAGCAGATCCTCAGATTTGAAGAGTCTTGTAAAAATAAAAATAAATCTTAAACTCAAGCAATAACAAAAAAACCAACTCCATAGGCATCATCTTTTTCTGTATCACACAGCAGCACATCCAGTGCAGTGACACAGCGATGTCTTTCAGACTTTCCAAGGTTTAAATACCTTCTCTGGGACTGACTACCGTCTCCCAGAGCATGTAAAGTTAAACTGACTTTACTAGTCTTACTATAGAGTGCTGGAGTGGTTGTCTAGCTTCCCCTGAGTCAAAACACTAATTTAACAGTCAAATGTTACCCTTTCCTACTTTAAATGGCTGGTGGCAGTGGTTTAGATCAAACTTCCGTGATTTTTCCTGACCGCTAACAACGGTAGCTAAAAATGGGGTCAGCCATGTTTTTCAATATGGCGCCCCAGACCTATCTGTAAAAACAGACTACGGTCGACTCTTTTCACCATTTCTTTTAGGAAAGGTCTTTCTTGTGTTTGTCTCTGTGCACTAAACCATGTTTGGTCCCTTTGTTCATTGACCTTTGGCAGGCATCAGCGCTGAAGCCCTCCTCTGGCGCCTGAGTGTCTGGGATGGACAGGATGTGAGGGAGGTGCCCGAAACTCCCTGTGCTTAGTCTCATAGGAGACCTGAATGCACTCTGGCGTTATTGGTCGGCTGGTTGTCCGGCAAGAACAGCCACCCTGCTGTGTGAGTGATAGCCAGGCTGGAAGGAATGCGGGAAAACTGTTTAAAAGCAGGTCTCTGAGACTTGGAAAGGAGAGTCGACCACTGGAATGAAAGAACCGAAGACGAGCTGAAGGAAGAGGACTGCTCCAACTCCTGGACGTCCGGTGAAGCCTTGCTGCGGGTCCATATATCCTGAAACTCTTTCGACAGAGAAGCCCATCAAGGTTAACTTCTTCCCTTGAGTTTGGTAGGAACAACCAACTCGCAAGCCACCTGGACACCGTCCCGATCTTGGTTGAATTTTCTTCAGAGTGCTGTTGAAAACCGGATAGCTAGAGGGAAGGAAATCAGCTTGTGAACTTTAAGGCACTCACACCTTAAACCCATGTTTTGCTAAGCTTTTGGCCTTATCCCTGAGCAGTGCAGGAACCTCCCGACGTCCTCCTTCTTGTCCCCATGACTGAATCTCAGGAACAGCGAGATCTGCTCGAACTGCCAGGAACAACTGCCTCAGCTACATCTCTTCTTCACTTTCAAGGTACTGTGCAAACGTGGTCCGGAAATCTTTTCGGCCACGGTGAAAGTTTGTGAAACTTTCTCGACTTTTAAGGCGTGTCCTTCCCTAAACATTTGTCTAACTTTTCACCTAACCAAACTCTTCTAAAACCTGTAGCAAACACTTAACCATTTCCTACCAGAACTGTGCTCTCGAATGCAAAGACCGTGAACCATTGACTTTGGCCTAGGCCTATGAACTGAATTGCTGGTTATAGTTTACTGAAACCCTTTGCCCTGCCTATGAAAGTATGTGTCCTATTAATTCTTATAACCTTGTCTTTTTACCCCTTTGAAAGTATCCGAAGTGCCATGTTGCTCCCACTTCGGGGGAGCTAAACTTGTTAATTTACTTATCGGTTGTGTATTTGTGGTTTATTAGTATGTGATATTGAGCTGGTCTAAATAGTGCAATGTTTTGAAACTGATTGTGTAAATAAATGTATACTCTTTTACCAAGAAACCTTGAGTAAGTGTTTATTTGAATCACTGTATTTGTTGGTCCTTTGTGTAACTTGTTCTAATGCTCACTTGAGATAGGTCTGGCTACTCAGCCATCGCTACCACTTTATTGTGTAGTACAGGCTTGTACACCAAAGGTGAAATTGTACTGACACTTGTAGTCTTAATTGTGTGTAGTGTTCCCAAAGGGTACTGCACATGACTCTGCCTAACAGAGTTCTTACATGATCTAACATCCTGTAACCTTGGCTTTTAACAGGTAAACAGTCACCAGTGAGAATATCATGCTGGCCCCAAGGGGTCAGGCCTGGTGATAGTGAAAACAGGGAGGCAAACTGATCTAACAGAAACTTGCACGCCTCCTTGTTCAGGTGTCAAATTAGAAAAGAGGTTGACTCCTTCCATCTTCTCATCTAAAAGCTGTCCTCTGAGTAGCTCAGGTAGAGGTTCACTCTCCTCCTCCTCTTGAGCTGAAGCTAGAAGCAAAGCTTCTACTTCTGGTCTTGAGACATAAGCTTTTGGACGGTTGGTGTGAAAGACTCTGGGAGCCTCCGTAGCAATGCCTAAGTCCACCAGATAGTTGACCTCTCCAAGTTTACCCACAACCTTGAAGGGTCCTATCCACTTGTCCTGTAAAGCCCTCTGCCTTGTAGGAACCATAACTACAACTGGCTGGTCTTGAGTAAACTCAACCATGTTGGCCTTCTGGTCATGCCAATGCTTCACCAGAGCGTGACCTGCTTTCAAGTTATCTGATGCTTTTGCCATCATGTGTGACATTCTCCTCCAGAGACCTATCACATAGTCAGTCACTCTCACTGGCTTGGGGGAAGGAGCACTCTCCAACCCCTCTTTAATCAGGTCCAAGGGGCCCCTAACTGAATGGCCATAGAGAAGCTCAAAGGGACTAAATCCAACTCCCTCCTGAGGGACTTCTATATAAGCAAATAGAAGGCATAGCAGTAGAAGGTCCCATTTTCTTCTAAGGGGTTCTTCTAAATCACCTATCATGCTCTTCATGGTACGGTTAAACCTCTCCACCAATCCATTTGTTTGTGAATGGTAGGCAGTTGAGAACTTGTAAGTTATTCCACAGTTCTTCCACATGGCCTGCATGCCGTGGGAAATAAAAATGGACCCCCCGGTCAGAGATAACTTCCTTACGAAAACCTACCCTGGTAAAAATACCAGGTAGGGCCTTAGCCACAGCCTGAGCCGTAACAGTCCTCATAGGTATTGCTTCAGGATATCTAGGAGCATGGTCTACTTCAACCAGGATAAACCTGTTTCCTGAAGAGTCTGGAAGGTCTAAGGGACCAACAATGTCGATTCCTACCCTCTCAAAAGGGACTCCCACCACTGGGAGAGGCACCAACGGTGCCACATTCTTGGTTCCACTCTTGCCAGATGTCTGACAAGTGTGACAGCTCCTAAAGAACTTATCTACATCAGACCCCAACGAAGGCCAGTAGAAATACAGAAAGAGCCTTTCTTTGGTTTTCTTGAAACTCAAGTGACCAGCCAAAGGTATCTCATGGGCTAACTGTAGGAACTGGAGTCTGCTTTCTAGGAGCACTACAATTCTCCTGTAGTCCCCTGGGATAGACTCAGTTGGTTCACAGTAGAAGAGGCGAGCTTCCCAGTACAACCTATGCTTCCCTGGCTCTTTCCCATTCAGCTGGGAAGCTGCCTGTTGACACAGACCTTCAAGGGTAGGACACTCTCTTTGACCTCTGCTGAATTCTGCCCTACAGGGTCCACTTTCTGCCAGTAAAGACTGCAGCTCAGGATAGTCTGCAGGATCCAGATCTCCAACAGGAGCAAGGTCCTCCTCCAGCTCTGATTCCTCAGCAGCTGATTCAACCACGCTAGGTTGTTCCTCACACTCAATCTCTGCTGGTGGAGGAGTCACAGGTGTGACTTTGGACAGTCCTCTCGGGGATGTCCTTGTTGGTTGCACAGGAGTGTTGGCTGGTTTCTTCCTTGAGGCTTTAGGTTTCCTTTTTTCCTCTTTCTTTTTCGAAATTGCATTCAGTAAGTCCTGTGGACTGGGGGTTATGGTTTCCTCTATAAGTTTCCCTGGAGAGCCCCTTAAGGTACTCTCTCTGGCCTGCCTAGTCTGCTCCTGTTTCCTTTTGCTGGGAGGCCTGGGGCGCTTGATACAACTCCAAGTGTTTTTAAGTCATTCCACAACAGGACTCTCCTAGGTACATCACTCTGCACACTTGCAGGTATCTTGACTGTCATGTCATTGCACTGGATGAGAATTGGTAACTGTGTCAGCATTTGGACAGGGCCTCCAGCAAGCTTAGCGAGGTATTTGAGTGCCTTAGCAACATCCTCTACCTTGAAAAAAGATTCATAAACTACATTAATGCTGGCCCCAGTGTCTCTGATGGCAGGGCTCTCCTGACCATTCACAAGAACACTGCCTTTGTAATACTATTTAGTATTGTCTGGAATGGAATTGTAGATATCTTAGTTCTGCTGTTCCCACAGACCCACGGACACTAAAGAAACACTGGCTGAGACGTTCATGGGTTCCCCCGCCAGTAAGTGAAAGTTTCCACTTGCCATTGGTACTTCCTCCTATGGGGAGAAAGCTAAGGAGACAGTGTCTATCCCTGAAGGTCCCTTACATCTAGGATCCCCTTTCACATGGTCACTTGACCCACAAGCATAACATTTTCCCAATGTCTTCATGAATGGGGGTTTGATCTGACATCCTTCTGGTTTAGCACAAGGGGGTACACTAGCCTGATTCGGTTTCCCTTGTGGCTTGCCCTTGTTATGTTTGTGGCCCTCTTTTGGATTGGAAGTATTAGAATTCTCTTTGTTATCTTTCTTTTGCCACTTTCCCTCATCCTTTTTCCCCAGAATCGTTGTGAGTGGCTGTGTTGGCAACCCACAAGTCAGCAGCCCTTGCTAACTTCTTTGGATCAATTTCCTCAGAGTCAGCCAAGTGCTGTCTCAGCTCAGGAGAGCAGGCATCCTAGATAGATTCCAACATAAACAGATTTCTCATACCTTCATAAGTGTTAACTCTATAACCCTTGACCCAACCATCTATGTTTTTCAAACATTCACGCACCCAGGTAGCCCAAGGGGTACCATCATGCTTTTTGAGGGTTCTAAACCTCTTAAGATACTGGGAAGGGGTCTTCCCAAACCTAGCTATCAAAGCTAATTTCACACTTTCATACTCCATTCTATCTACTTCGCCCATTTCCATTACAACATCAGATGCAACTGGGGTAGCCTAAAAAAAAGCCAAGGAATCAACTGATCCCCTGTAATGTTCTGAATCCAATGGTTATATACAAAAGATGCCAGCCAATCCAAAATATCAAGCTTATCCTCATACATACTCACTGCATCTTTGGGCATGTGATGCCTCTTCGAACTGGAAGACCTAGAAGACTCTGGGAGAGAACCATTCTCAAGAGACAATCTTTTCATTTCAAGTGCATGGTTCCACTCCATTTCTCTGAGTTTAAGTTCTTGATGATTACTTTGAGTTTGGGCTTGGATTCTTTTGAATTCCAATTCAAGTCTCATCCTTTCCAGAGAGACAAATTCAGGACTTAGTATTGGACCTGATGGGGTCCCTGTGGTCAAAGGTTAAGGCCTATGAGCAGGTAGAGGTAAAACAGGGCCTACATCTTGAGACTCTTATGCCCCATCTAACTCATCAATAACATTTCAGTTGGACTCTGAAACATTATCATCCTCATCATCATTTTGATATTCCAACAACTTTTCTATCAATTCAACCTTTTTGCCTTTTACAGTGAGATTCCTAGCTTTACACAGTTCTCTCAATTGATCAACTGTTAAATTGATTTGGGTCTCCTGTCTGTAGCTATCCATATCAGGCATGATAAAACAATTGCTTCTCTAGTGTTGCTTAGCCTTGTGTGGGTTATTTGAACAAAGTTAAGATCAGCATTCTCAATGTAACAACTATACTTTATCCTCACCACTGTACACCAGTGTTAGGCAGAATCACATGCAGTACGCTTTGGGAATACTACACACAATTAAGGCAACAAGTGTAAGTACAATTTCACATTTGGTACAAGCCTGTACTAAACAGTAATGCGGTAGCAGTGGCTGAGCAGCCATACTTGTCTCAAGAGTAAAGTGAGGAGTACAAGGGGTTACACAAAGGTCTAGCAATCACGGTGGTTCAAACAAACACTTACTCAAGGTTTCTTGGTAAAAGAATATACATTTATTTACACAGTCAGTTGGAAAACATTCTACTAGTAAGAGCAGCTCAATATC
This sequence comes from Ambystoma mexicanum, assembly GCF_040938575.1. Lineage (NCBI taxonomy): Eukaryota > Metazoa > Chordata > Amphibia > Caudata > Ambystomatidae > Ambystoma > Ambystoma mexicanum. The sequence continues at coordinate 226,136,172 of NC_090921.1, read as the reverse complement.
ACTCACTAATAATCCACAAATACACAACCGATAAGTACATTAAAAAATTTAGCTCCTCCTGAAGTGGGAGCAAAATGGCACTTCAGTTACTTTAAAAAGGGGTAAAAAGACAAGGGTAAAAGAATCAAAAGCACCAATACATTTAGAGGTATGGCAAATACTTTCATTTCACTACAACCAGCCATTCAATTCAATAGGCCTGGGCCAAAATCAATGGTTCAAAGTCTTGGAGAGGATAGCACCGTTCTGGTAGTAAACGGTTAAGTCTTTGCCACGGTTTTTAGACGTAGTTGGTCAGACAAAAAGTTATATGTTGGTTTAGGGAAGGACAAGTCTTCAAAGTTGGGAAAGTTTCACAACTTTCACTGCGGCAGAAAGGATTTCCTGACCGCGCTTGCACAGTACCTTTAAATGAAAAAGAGCTGTAGCTAAGGTAGTTGTTCCTGGCAGTTCCTTCAGATCTCACTGTTCCTGAGCTTCAGTCGTGGGGACAAGAAAGAGGACGTCAGGAGGTTCCTGCACTGCCCAGGGAAGAGGCCACAATATTGGCAAAACGTCAGTTTAAGGTGTGAGTGCCTTAAAGACCACAAACTGGTATCCTTCTCACTGGCTATCCGGTTTTCATCAGCACTCTGAAGAAAATTCGACCAGTATAGAGACGGTGTCCGGGTGACTTGCGAGTGGTTGTTCCCACCAACTCAAGTGAAGAAGTCGTCCTTGAAGGGCATCTCTGTCGAGGGAGTTTCAGGCAATTTGGACCTGCAGCAGGGCTTCACCGGTGGACCAGGAGTTGCAGTAGTCGTCTTCCTTCAGCTCGTCTTTGGTTCTCTCGTTCCAGTTCCCAGAGGCCTGCTTTTAAACAGTTTTCCCCCATTCATTCCAGCCTGGCTATTACTCACCCAGCCAGCCAGCCAATCACGCCAGAGTGCATTCAGGTCTCCCAGGAGACTAAGCACAGGGAGTTTCAGGCACCTCCCTCACATCCTGTCCATCCCAGACACTCAGGCGCCAGAGGAGGGCTTCAGCACTGAAGCCTGCCAAAGGCCAACAAACAAAGGGACCAAACCTGGTTTGGCGCGCAGAGTTAAACACCAGACGGACCTTTCCTAAAAGAAACGACGAAAAAAGGTAACTGGAGTCGGCTGACTCGATTTTTAGCTACCGGTGTTCACGGTCGGGAAGAAACAAGGTAGTTTGTTCTAAACCACTGCCACCAGCCATTTTAAAAGGGAAAGGGTAACATTTGAATGTTACATGAGTGTTTAGACTCAGGGGATGGTAGGCAACCCCTCCATCACTCTATAGGAAGATAGTGTGTGCTAGGTCTGTAAATTTAAAAAGTCTAGTAAAGTCAATTTAACTTTACATGCTCTGGGAGACAGTAGTCAGTCCCAGAGAAGGTAATTAAACTTTGGGAAGTCTGAAAGACATCCCTGTGCCACTGCACTGAATATGCTGTGTGACACACAAGAAAAAGATGATGCCTATGGAGTTGTTTTAAAACTCCATATCCAAAGAACACAAAAGTAAAACACACATCAAACAACATGAAAGAGTGGGAAAAAAAGGCTCACACTTTTTCCAGGTAAAAATTAAAATCCTAGAAATCCAGCAAAGTTGCTGGGGGTCTCAAAACTTAAGGGAAATTAGCACATTCTTGAGAATTCTCCCTAACACATTGCTCCACAGAACTTTCTCCACCCTCTTCTTCCAACGCAACTGTGGATAAGGAGCCATAGAACACAAACATCAGGGTACTGCACCAATGTGTGTTTGGCACAAATAATATGCACTTGAAGTACACTGCTAAAGGGTACAACCATCATCACTCTCCAAAACACACAGGTACATGCAATGTACATACATACACATACATATTTATCCTTCACAATAGACAATCACAACCAGGGACATGGCACTGTCACAACCTATCAATTATGCACGCTACACACACATGCGTCATGGGCCATACACATTTCATGCACACACATCACCTGACAGTCCTCAAGCAGTGTACTGAGCTATCCCATCAGAGTCCCCTCAACAGCAATCACGCAACAAGACTATGTCACACATTGAAATGCACCTGTCACATCCATACAGGAGTGATGGCCAGTCACACAATTACATCCTAGACACATACACATGAACACCATGCATGTAAATGAGACTGACAACACCCATCTGTCACACCTCTCACACGGGCACGTCTCATTCACATGTAAAAAACCACATGCATGTTGTGAAATGCTGAAGTGCAACACACAATGCAAAGGTAATACCATTTAAAATACACACGGTTCATTGAACACCGTGTGGTTCATAGTGCACACTCCCACCATACAAACATGCATGTGCACCGTGGAAGCCAGCAACACATGGACACTCACCTGACAATTCCAGACGGGCCATCAAATTGCAGATCTGTTTGTGCAGTGCAGGGTCCAATTTTTTCCAGGACCCGCATGTCAGTGGTATTGACCCGGCCCCTGCGCCCCCGCCGTTTGCCACCAGCCTGGAGGAAGCACCGGGCCTTGTTGTGGGTCCTGCATTTGAGGTCCTCCCAGCACGTGCAAATGGTGGTAGTCACGGAGTGCCACTACCTCCGTGTTGATGGCACCCACGATATGGTTCCAGATCCACTTCCGTCTTTCCTTGCCAGCTTGCCTTGGTCTGGGGAAGAGGTAATCATAATGCCCCAGGAAGTTGACAGCGCTCTGCCTTGCTGCCACGGGGATGCCACTGACCTTGGAAGATGTTGGTTGAGACATGGCAACCCCTGCGGCAGGTGTGGGTGGGCAAGGTGGTCCTGGGGCTGAGCTGTGAAGCGGTGGTGATGTTGCGCATTGGGAGTCTTCTGAATCTGCTGAGGTGGTCACAGGGCCAAGGACAGGAGCCCTGGCAATGGCTGGACAGCAGGCATTTAAATTGCAGAGCAGGTGGGCAGCAGGCAACACAGTGGGCAGGCAGCAGCAGATGGCTCGTAGGAGGCAGCTCAGGGCAGTAGAAGGCAGGCAAAAAGGCTCATAGCCGTGTGGTTCTTACGTGTTATTCGTGTGGGCAGCCGGAAAAAGAGTGATGGTTACTTCGCGCATGCAAAATTAGCACATAAACATGAAATCAGCGGAAAGACCCTCATGGCGTTACGTGACATGCGCCGGCTTTTGAGGGTTGGCGTTCACATTCGGGATAAAGAAGTGCGTAGGAGAACATTAAACCACACGTGTGAATTGGAGTGGACGGAAGTATAGACTTCGGAGATTTTTGGGGTGACAAGCATTTTGTTCACTACTGTGACAGTGCGATTTTCTTATTTCGGTGAGGGATTTGCCTCTGTGCACATGCGCGTGTATTTTTCTTTTTTCAGAGGCAAACAGTGAGTCACGTACACATTATTCATACTCTGGGTGCCCCAGTGTTTCGAATAACCACATTCTTAACATTACAGTAGCTCACGTGTGCTTCGCGTATGCATTTTCTGTGTTGCTGGGTGCCACAGCATACCACGTAACGCTTTTTCTTTTCATGTGAGCTACCGAGGGGTCGCGTACATGCATTTTTGATATTTGGGGTGCCTGTACATTACGCGTCCCGTTAATTTTTTCACCTGGGGTTATATTGAGCCTTGCTGGGCCATACTAGTATGTTTTACATCACGTACCCTGGCCCCTCACTCCAATTGCCCAGGACAATTGCTTGGTGTGCCTCCCATTGTACAAATACATCTGTAACATGAGTGGGAAGGCCCCAAGAGGGAAAGGTGCCAGAGGTGCCAGAGGTGGCCGGGGTCGGGGATGTGCAGAAGGAGCTGTGGCCCACCACCAAAAGGGTCCGGGAGCTGCAGGGTCAGCTGCTATCCCCACCACCCAGGTTCATGAAGATGCAGGGTCAGCTGCTATCCACACCATCGAGGGTCATGAAGCTGCAGGGTCAGCTGCTGTCAATACCACCCAGGGTCATGTAGCTGCAGGGCCAGTTGCTGTCCCCACCACCCACGGTCAGGGGTCTGCAGCCATGGCTGTAGTGATCACAGCCCAGGTACACAGAGACGCAGGGGGGTCTGATGGCCGTGCGTCCAAGGGGAAGGGATGTACAGTCAAAGCACCTGTCCCCAGCACCCTGGGTCATGGATCTGCTGGGTCATCTGCTCCCCCAAGCACCCAGGTTGAGGCACTTGCAGACTCAGCTGCTGTCCACAGCCGCCAGAGTGAGGAAGCTCGAGCAGTATCTGTTGTCATCGTCCCCAAGGTACATGGACATGCAGGGGCAGCTGATGGCAGTGGGTCCAAAGGGAAGGTAGGTAGATGAAAGGCCCTGGCACAAGCACCCAGTTACAGGGACCTGCAGGGGCAGCTACTGTCCTAGCATCAATGGATGAAGTCATGGCCCAGGCCACTATTGGTCTAGCATCTGGTGCCCTGAGTGATCCCAGCCACAAAGGGTCTGCATGACCTGCCAAGAAGCCAAAGCATGCAGAATCGGAACAGGCTCAATCCCAATGCACAGCATAGGACACCGCCATGTCGAGGAAGAGGAGCTTCAATGATGAAGAACTCAAGATCCTTGTGGACTATGTGCGCCAAAACTACCGCGACATGTGCACATGGCTAGGGAGCACACATACGCCTGCTCAGCGTATGGTCCACTCGCAGCCGATCACGGATAGCTTCAACGCCTTGGGCAATGAGAGGCGCACCGCTCGTGAGGTCATGAAGCGGTGGAATGACCTCTACCGTCGAACCAAACAGAAGCTGGGTGCCAACCTCGCCTCTGCTCTGGTGACTGGTGGGGGGTCACCACAGGAGCAGGAGCTCACAGAACATGAAGAGACCATTAGCGAGTTCATTCATGTGAATCAGCTGCAAGGCGTGGGAGGCCTGCCCAATTACGAGGAAATGTCCGGTGAGTGATGAAGCGTGTGCATCCTGAATATGTGTATGTTGAAAAAAGAACGGGTATGATTGTGTAGCACATCTACCTGCATTTGTATGACTGCCATAGGTGAACCATGTCATGGTGTACTGACTTGGGCTTAGTGTACGGCAGAGTGCATACAACCCATGTGGTGCACATCTGTTGAACATGGCTTTGGGGCAGTAGTAATCAACAACCGTCAGATACTAAAAGACATTTCCGGCATGCCAACATAACGTGGCATCTGGGTATTAATGTGTTGCAGGACAGCTTTGCGATACCTATGTATGTAGTCGAGGCAATTAACATGATTGTTCATGTCTTTATATGTCCATGTGCAGGTGATGAGCCACTGGATGCAGGGGAGGAGGTTGAGGAGGAACGGGATCCTGAGCCGCCACAGAGCACCAGTGGAGGACGTGTTGTGGCAGCTCATGAGAATCCCCTGGTGCTACAGGCCATCCTGGGAATGAATTAGTATGAGTCCGACTTCAATGATACCAGTAGCTCTGGTGGTGAACCGGATGTCAATTCCTCTATGCTGTCGGAGGTGAGTGCATCAAGTGTTGGAACTGTTGTAGCCGTGCATTTGCCGGGGGTCACGTCACCTCACATGGCAAGTCAGTGTTGTAACGTCTGTCTGTGGTTGTTACAGCTCCAAGGTCACACTACACAGCATTGGTTTCTGGTCCTGGGACAGATGACCAAGGGAGGGATGCAGTCCTGCAGCCACAGACAGCAGCATCACATCAAGGGCCAAGCTCCCTTGGGTCAGGCGGATGTGGGGCCTGCACACATGGTGGACGTGTTGCGGCTGGTGTTAGGGAGAATTCTCCAGAATGGCTAATTTCCCTTACCTACTGAGTCTCTCAGCAGCTTTGCTGGATTTCTAGGATTTTTTTGTTTTTCACCTGGTAAGAGTGTGAGCCTTTTTCCCACTCTTACATGTGTTTTGCTGTTTGTTTAACATTTTTGTGTTCATAGACTGTGGAGCCTCACCTACTCCATAGGCATCATCTTTTTACTGTGTGTCACAAAGCACCTTTAGTACAGTGACACAGGGTTGTCTTTTTCAGACATGTTCTGGGACTGACTACTGTCTCCCAGGATGTGTAAAGTTGCCATTGACTTTATTAGTCTTTTTAAATTCACAGACCCAGTAAAAACTATCTTACATAGAGTACTGGAAAGGGTTAATAGTTATCCCTTTTTGTCTGTCTCTCATGGAACATTATTTTGTTTCCCTTTGTTTAACATTTGGCTGGTGGCAGTGGTATCTACCATATTTTTCCTACTGCAGTCTATGAAAATAGCCTTGGTACTGTTTTAGGCTATGTTAGTAGCCTAAAACTTTAATCCGCTGGACCCCATTTACTTTTATTTGGTTCCGGCTGGGTTTATTCACCATTTCTTTTTATAAAGTTCTTTCTCGTCTTTTACTCTGCGTGCCAAACCAGGGTTGGTTCCTTTGTTCACCGTCCTTTGGCAGGCTTCTGCACAGAAGCCCTCCTTAAGCGCCTGAGAGTCTAGGTAGACATGATGTGAGGGAGGTGATTTAGGCCCCCTGTACAGGGTCTCCTTGAAGATCCAAGTTGCACTCTTGTTTGATTGGCTAGTTGACTGTCCTGCCAGGACAGCCACCCTGCTGTGTGATTGACAGCTAGGTTGTGTGAATGGGGGAAAACTGCATAAAAAGCAGGTCTCTGGGACTTGGAAGGTAGAGTCGCCACTGGATCGAGTGAACCGAAGAGAAGCTGAAGGAAGAGGATTGCTGCAACTACTGAACCTCCCGGTGAAGCCCTGCTGCCGGATCCGAATCTCCTAAACATCGACGACAGAGAAGATCTGCAAGGAATCTTCTTCCCTTGAGCTGGTGGGACCAACCAGTTCACCAAACACCAAGTAAGGCCTCCCTCCTCTGGTCAAATTTGCTGTGCACCGCTGCAGTGAACTGGATAGCCTGAAGGACCACACCCTTTTTGGGTTTTAAGGAGCGCACCTTTTATTCGTTGCTTTGCTCTGCTGCTAGTTTCTTCCCTGGGCAGTGCAGTACCCTCCAGTCTTCCTCCTTCGTGTCAGTCCGACAGTCGCTTCAGGAACTGTGAGCCTGCAGGATCTGCCAGGAACTTCTGCCTCAGCTACCGCATTATTTTAATTCTAAGGTACTGTTCAAACCTGGTTGTTTGTTCCGTCTGACCACAGTGAAAGTGTTTTAAATCTTTCCAAATCCAAGGGCTTGTCCTTCTCTACTCTTTAAAGTAACTTTTCTTCCGACCAACTTCGTTTCAAACTCTTGGCAAAGACTTAACCGCAAACTATTCTGAACTGTGTGAACCTCTGCAAAGACTCTGAACCATTAACATGGCCCAGGCCTATTGATTTGAATCCTCATTGTAGTATGCCTTTTCTAGATTGCCCTGCCTACTTACTTGTTGGTGCTGCTTAATTTTGTATAACCTTGTCTTTCCCTCCCTTTTTAAATTGCTGGAGTGCCATTTTGCTCACACTTAATTTTGAGCTTAACTTGTCCAGAATTGATTGGGTGTTGTGTAGTATATTAAGATTGTGATTTTTCTGCGCTTTACTTAGTGAACTGTTTTATAAATGAATGTGTAAATAAATGTTTACTCAGAAACCTTGAGTCAGTGTTTGTTTGAGCCATAGCAATTGCTGTCCTTTATGTAACTTTTGATACTGCTCACTTTACTCTTGAGATAAGTCTGGCTGCTCAGCCATCGCTTCCACTTTACTGTGTAATACAGGCTTGTACCAAAGCTGAATTTGTACTTGCACATGATTCTGCCTAACAGCTGGGGATACAGTGTGGGAGCAGTCCATTTATAGTGTTTCACAACAACAGGGTGCTTCCTATGAGATGTTGGCTCAGGGCATGGATAGGGTGGCCAATTCCATGATGCCCCCAGAAACACAGGTAGAGCAACAGCTGCAGGCATTGTGGTCCAGATGCCGCTTACACAGGCTGCACATAGAAACCAGCAACAGGAGCCGATGGGCTGAACTGAGTTCTCTGCAGGCATCTGTGCTTGCAGAGGGTCAGGCCCTGAGGCAAGAGTTTCTGGCCCTCGGCCCACAGTACACAGCACGAACAGCAGATGCAACTGTTCACTCATACCGTCTCAGAGGAACTCTGTGCATCACGTGGTGTCTTGCATGCGGACCTCCGAGGCTTCATGTTGCAGATGCATTCATCTCAGTCCCGCCTGGCCGCTGCTATGGATGACCAGGCCAAGGTCATACGTGGTCAAACGTGGCTAACCTCCCTTACCACTAGTACCTTTACATTCTATGCAGGAAGGTGGTGATAGCAGCGTTTGCCCTCCCATTACATGATAGCCGTGCGGTCCATGTACCCAGGGAGGGAATCATTGTTTTCTACATCCACACATGTTGGTGTTGATGTGCACTCTACCCCTCCCCCCTCCTGGGTGGACCCACCACCCCGGTCCAAGATGGACATTTATTTTCTACCACCCCCCCCCTGGCCAGATGTTGGCATGGCATATTTTGTTTTGCCCTTTCTTGGTTGAGGTCTTTGTTATTTTTTGCATTGATTGCCCTTTGAGGTGTGCCATTAACTCCTCAGCGACTATACTTGTGCAGTGGTATACGTGCAGGCATGCCTAGTGAAGTCATCTAGCATGTTTGCATGGGGGTGCACCGGATGACATGTGCAGGTTATCAGAGCTTTGTTTTTACATGGCACGTGTGTGTTGTGTCAATTATACTGCACAATGGGTGTTTTAATATGTTTGCCCATGTAGTTCCAGTAATCCGTGATGTGGCAGTGACTTCTGTCCTGGGTGAGACATCCTGCAACATTCCAAGTCCACACTCCTCATGCCCTCCACCAGACAATGTTGTTCCTTTAACAAATTAGGAAACACACAAAGGTCATGTGGGATTTACAACATTCAGACACAGTTATTTGGTGAGCATTTGCACTGTCTTGCATGTTGGGCATGCTTCATTGTTGGTCATCTTTGCTGCATGTGTCTGTTCTCTTATATGTCCTGTCCATGCTCACATGGCATTGTGGTAATTTGATTGGAGCTCATGTCACTGTGTAAGCTACCTATGTGGCTACCTCAATGGGCGCACCAACTGTGCTGTGCAGCATATCATTGTACATCAGTAAACCAGGCCATGGACTCCTTGATCTGTTATTTCCTTGTTATTCACTCTGTGTGCCACTCTCACTCTCTCCCTCTCTCTGGTGTGGTACACTGTACTCCTGTACATATCAATGTCAATGGCCCTTCACCCTGTGTCACCCTGTGTTCCTCCTGCGCTCTGTGTTGTATGCATATTTTCTTTCTGGTGTCAACTCTGATCATGTATGTTCATGTACTTTGTGCTGTTACTCTGCATTGCATTAAATGTAGGTAAAGCGTCTCACAATGGTGTACATCGTATGCAAGGCAGGTAAGTTCCACAGACAGGTGAGTGCATGGCATGTGCTGACACTTCGCTGGTATTTGCATGGGAATGGGGCACTGTGTGTGCTCACTCTGGCTTTACTAACCTTTACCTCTCTCACTATTGCTCTAGGGTTGTTTTACTCACCCAGGGGTGATGACAATGACAGTTATGGTCTTGTTAATCGGATGGATTGCTGGGGACACTATTTACTGATTGTGATAACTGTGCCTTCTGACTGTGTGTCCACCTTTAATGGTTGGTTGTGAGTGTGTAGCATGGTCAACTGTTTGTGGACTGTGGCAGGGGCAGATGTTTGAGCTGATGTGTGCCTCATTCCACTTTTACAAGGTCTAATGAGTGGCACATAGGATCCCTATCAGGGCTTGTGGGATTAGGAATGTTTCTCAGATTTGCTGGGTCGAATTTATGGCTCAACTATTAGTGTGTGCTTACTCCATATCTGATAATGTTCATTCCTCAATGCTGTCCCTCCAGAGCCATTTCATCATGTTACTTTGGCCTTTTTCAGTTTCTTGATGGAGATTTTTTGCAGGGGATCTTTATCATCAGCAGGGGCCTACCTCTGGGATACACATCCTGCTGCCCTGGTTTCATCTTCTACTCAGCCTTCTCTTTCCCTCTTCCCTGCTAAGCAATCTCTCAGCTCTCTCACTCTATCCATTCCTTTTGTCCTGGCTGCTTAATGACTGTCTGCTTGATGTGCCTCAAGGTCTCACACGCTCTTGTGAACACCAGCAATTTGTGATGCAGATGCCTCCGTGACATGGACTAGTGTTATCATCACTGCACTTGGGGGATGACCAGAGAGAGTTGCGTCTCTCTGCACTTAGCCAAGCATCCACTGACTGGTTGCACTTAAACCACCCCAGAACTTGTTACCACCCTCCGAATACCACACTCCTCTGAACATCTGTGCACTTGCTCCTTCCGATTGCACCATGCAGGTAAGGTGTGTGTCATTTCCACCCTGTCCTAGGTCCCTGCTTGATGGCATATTGATGCACTTGTTAAAATATGATGATTCACTGTCAGACAGATTCACTGTTACATTCACTGTTCATAGTGGAGTATAATTTAGTTTGCAATTACTGTTCCTGTCCAGAATATAATGGATCTCTATGAGCGGGTGTTATTTTTGTACTTGTTCCATGCATCGTTGAGCTCATTGAGACACCTGTATTATCTATTGGCCATTTATCTGTCTCCTTTGACATTACATACAATAGCACAGTCTGGTGATTATTTAACATGGCATATGGGACGGTTTATGTGACACACAGGCGATTGGATGTCTAGTTTGGCATGGTGGTACTGCCATAGTCCCTCTTCTATGTGTTTCTTTGGAAAAACATAATGAAATTCGTTTTATTTCTAAGGGATGCACACAATGTTGCACTTCCAAGGACACATTCTCAGGGTGGTTTGGTGGGCCCAGATGATTGGCCCTTTGTCATCATTGAATGACACCTGGAATGTGACAGGGCTGTGTGCACTCCACAGGGGTTGGATTTGAGTTGAAAAATGTAGCCACAAGCTGGGTACGGGCAGCCTCGCCACATGCTCTTTGAACTGTCATCCACAAGCAGTGTGCATGTGGTTGCGGTTGTGGGGGCACCACCATGTTCACCGGTACTCCACGCTGTATTCCAAAATTGTGCAGGACACATGCTGCCACAATGATCCTGCACACTAGTAGTGGTGCAAATAGCAACTCACCACCAGAGTGGTCAAAGGAGCAAAAATGTGACTTGAGCACTCCGAATGTGTGCTCCGCTATGCCCGAGTTGCAATATCGGCTGTGTTGTATCTTACCTGGGGTGGTGTGGCAGGGTTCCGTATTGGTGTCATCATGTTGGTGCTCAGAGGGTAGGCACTGTCTCCTGTACATTCAAAATGTTTGTCATTAGTGTGTATTTGTGTGTGTGACATGCATGCATGTGCACGGGCCTTTATACTCACCAATGAGCCATGTGTTGCCATGCCTCCCAGCTTCCCGTGCGCGGTATAGGGGTGACATTCTGAATATGAAACTCTCATGGGTGGACCCTGGATAGTTTGCATATACAGAAGTAATTATACCCTTGGCATCACATACAACCTGCACGTTGATGGAATGCCAGTGCTTGCGATTGCGATGTATGTGCTCTGTCGCCCAGGTGGACGTAGAGTCACATGGGTGCAATCGATAGCACCAAGCACTCTAGGGAAGTGTGCCACCTCATATAAATCGTGGACCACAGCCTGCCTTTCTGAAGGTGTGCTGGGCATGTAGATGTGCCTGCGGACTGAGGGGCATGCAGTCATGATTGCCAACACCTGGTGTAGGCAGCGTGACTGCATGGGCTGTGAAATGCCCGCAACTATTGCAGTTGTCTGCTGAAATGACCCACTGGCCAAAAAATACTGAACATTGAGCACCTTTTCCAAGGGGCTCAGTGCTTGGGAGCATAGGGTGTGTGATGTAAGGTCATCCTCCCACTCCCTGACCAGGTCTAATATGATATGAGGTGGAAACCTATACCTGCCATAGACCTGGTCATCAGGCATCCAAAAAAGGCTGCTCCTAGGTAGAAAAATCCGGGCCCTGGTCATCCTCCTCTTCCAGCAGGGCCCCGCGATCACTGCTGCGAGAAATGGTACATTCATCGTAGCTGTATACGCGTGTTTGTTGATCGCATGGACTTTCGATGCATTTTTGTGCGCATTTACATATTCACCAGCTAACGCGTTGCGTACGTATTTCAGGATTTGCACATATTTTACTGCACGCAGGCGAGACCTGTAAATTCCATGAATACAGGGTTTTACCGCGCGTATGGGCATCCCTCGTTACGCCCATATTTGGTCTTGTTGTTCCCCATTGCACATGTTCCGTTCCCTGTTTTTGTGACTGCGCTGGACCCGATGCCCCTTCGCTATGAGTCTCGCACAAGGCGTTTGTGGTGTCGCAGTGACGTGTTGGACCGGAGCAGATTCCTCGTAAATCCCTGGTAATCCCAGCATATTGTGTTCCATGAATACACAAACTGCCGCTTGTGCACGATTTTGCGTGCAAGCCCCCTATTTTCCATGCAAATCATTCCATGAATTAGGTTCATAGGCTCATGCAGTAGTTGAGTTTGTGGAGATAAAACGTTAAGATGAGTAGTGTGTGAGGCGTGGGCAGATTCTCCCAATGTTGAGGATCCTGGGTTCTGGCTGCAGTAGCAGTACCCGTGATGAACTTGGAAACATTCCAGTTGCTGTCGATGAGAATCCAAAAGTTCTGAGCCATGAGGAAAGGGTGAGGAAGTCAATGGGGAAAGAGATGGGAGAGGGTAGGGTGGCTTGGTACAGAAGGAAGGGGGACATATTGAAACGTTGAGCATGAGGCAGCAGAGAGACATCCAGCGGCAGATGACGATTAGGCCGTTCAGTGATTAGAGATGGTTTGGGGTTAAGAGATTGAAGGGATGAAGCAGGGGTTCTACATGTTTTCATCCCACTCAATTTCAAGGTAACCTTGTTTCTCATCCAGAATACATTGTAGAATGTTGCATTGTGGGTCTCTAGTCTCCTGCTTGCTCAGCTCCCATGTATTGTGTGCACTGTATTTGCCATGTACAATGACAATCGTTCGTCTGTATGCCTTTTTTTCTTTTATTGCTCACGACCCATGGTATGGTCATTTTTGGCTACTGCCTCCATTCTTTTCTGCTAACAGATTGTCTCCCAAAGTACTGTCACTCGCCTTTCTCTTCCAACCCCTTTCTTCTTGTTTGCTAGGTAGTCCCCTGCCCTTGCCTTGGAGTTTTTCTTTCTTGTTGGCAAGGGAGAAAATCCACAATTCCCATCTTTGTCTCCACCCCTTTATGATATGATATGGCATTTATAACGGGCCTGTACACAAGTGTTTCTAGGCGCGACAAGACAAGGAGGGGAAAACAGGGAGGACAAAACAACGATCTTACTAGGCCTTGTGTCATTAGATCACGCAAGCGCAGGGGGGAGTGCAAGAGGGCGGTATGGGGAGTAAGAAGTGGATCTTCTCCTTTATCTTCCTTAATCACCTCCTCTGCCCTACACTCTCAGCACCTTTCTCTTTTTCCTGTTTCTCAGTTTTCCTCTCATTTCCAGAGGACACTCCAGCAACCTTAAGGCAATTCTCTGCCCCTTTCCCGTCCGCTCCGGCTTTCTCATCACGTTTAAACCTATGACATCGAAATGCGACGCTTTGTAAAGATTTCCACTTTGTAATGTTACCAATGTAGATGGGTATGTAAACATTTTTTACTAATTTTAACAACTGATTGGACAAAGCCAAAGGAGGTTATGAGTTTGCAAGGGAGGAGAAGCAAAGGGTTGAGAGGAGCGGGCCTATAAATGATCCTTGAGGAACGCCCACTAAGGGGGGCTGGGGAGGAGGTGCTACAGTTACATTATATAGAGAAAGAGCAATCAGAGAGAAAGGAGGACGCCCAGTGTATTATGGAATCCTTGAAGCATAAGGAGGAAAGGATTTGTAGTTGAGAAGGATAATTCACAGTGTCAATGGCAGCGGCAGAAAGGTCTAGAATTATTAGAATGGAAGAGAAGTGAGTGTGGCAGGCAGTGGTAATAGAATTTGTGACGTTCATAAAAGTAGTGTCAGTGGCTTTTTTGGCCAGGAATACAGATGGGAGTGGGACCACAAGTAAGTGTACCCTGAGATAGTTGACTTTGCAGTGAAAGCCAATCCCCTCAATGATTTTAAAGTTGGGAGAGAAGGGTCTGTTAATGAGAGGAGGTTTTTATCAGCACTTGGTTTCTTTGGGAGCTATATGGCTGCGGCTGTTCTGTAACAAGGGATTCCTACCCAGCACAGTTAGTCATTAAGGACCACGTGAGATGTAGTCCCAAGCATCTGTAGGGCCACCTGATGAGAAACCATGGCTTAGAGTAAAGGTGTACTGTGAGAACCTAAAAAGCATGGCACAGCAGCACACATATTTACTTGCGCCCCAACACCCACCCATTACATTACATGGTACATTTACTATGAAAATGAGAAAAGCCCATCACGTTTTTCCCCACCACAGCACTTACACATTAGTAGTTTGGTGGTATGCTCACTCCCCATCTGTAAAACAATTACACAACGACTTCAAGACTCTCTGCTTGACCATGAAGCTTGCCAAGCTATTTAAGGACACCACAGTGCACCTGTGGAGCCTATACCTCCAACTGTCGACTTATTGTCCTCGGGTTTGTTTCCTAAATGCCTGCTAGCCATCGAACAGTCAAAGTATAACAGTTTTGGTGGTCGAGCTCTACACTATCTGGCCTTATCTCGCTGACACCCCCTTGCACCTCCCCTCCATTTTGAAACATGTGTTCTGAAGCGCTCTGAAGATCTACATGCTAAAATCCACCTAGTACCCTTAAGCCATTGTTCTCATCGCTACACTACCCCACTACCCCTGCTACAAGGTGGTTTGTAGTTCTCCACAAAAACAGTAAATGGGTGTATAACATTGTATGCATTGTTAGAAATAACGTTTATGTCATTTGGCTCGATGAAATGGGGGGCTCACAACAAGCTATGAGCCCACTCCTATACACCATTTATGTAATTCTGTACCAAAAGATGTAAAGAGAAATGGCAAAAGAATGAGTTAGCCGTACCTATGAAAGAAGGCATCTTCTTCTTGATTTGTGACATTGATGATTGCGCCCCCACCATGGTACACCAGAGCACTGCATGGGAGCCTCTTAGGTCGCACACAGAACCACCGCTCGCCAGTTCCCGGGTCACGATATTCACACACAGGCTTGTTCTGGATCTCTACGTTGCACTGCATCGTGTCAGTGGTTCCATTCCTCTGGAAATAGCCTCTAAAGTCACGTTGGTGTGGCCGGGTGTCCCTCAACTTCCTAAGGATATCAACAGCCTCGCTGGAATGGATGAGCTGGATGTAGATGTCCACGTCTCCTTCCCACAGCAGCCGGAAGGTGAATGTGTATGTACCATTGCAGTGGTCCTTCACAGACCCAGTCACCCCAGCCTCCAGCTGCCGAGAATGAAGCTTAGCTCTGAAGAAGTCTCCACCATAGGACTTTGGTTGCTTCCTGTGGTCTCTAGTAGTGAGCAACACCTCCACGATCTCCCCCACAGAGTAGTTGTCTTTGGGGTTCAGGATGTGGTAGTCACAATTCTGGGGGCTTGTAGATGACATGAAGCTGACATTCCCTGAGGGTCCTGGCCAGGCTATCAGCTCCTTTATGGTCTTCACTTCCTGTGCATCAGAGGATGGGCTTGCAACAAAGGGAGGAGGCATGGTAGATGACTTCCTGCAGCTGTACATTCTGTGACAAGGTGGTAACAGAGCTTTCCAGTCCGAGATCAGGAACAGTGGAAACATCTGCAGTTGAGGGTTAGACAAGAAAATACAGACTGAGCAAGAATGATGTGTTGGTACTTACAAGGATCATCTAAATATGATCTAAATCTAAATATGATTTTGGAATTGGTGAGCCAAAAATATATTTGGAAGACTAGTGACATTATTTTCCTTATTCTATCTTATTAGACAGTTGGAGCGATTACATATAATCTGCTATTGAGGCATGTTGAAAAGTCTTGTACAAGGAATTGTGCAATTTTGGTTTATATTAATATTCAGTCACGTTATTGACATTTAACACATTTCTTTTGTCATACAAACACAAATTACATCATTGAACAGTTTTTCTGACAATTGAGGTCATCGGACATAGTGGCTGTTCACCTCTTTGAATTTAATTTTATGACTTCAATAAAAGTCATCCACTATTTCACTTTAAGACTGGTTAGGACTTTTACTTTAGCTATTTTAGTAACATATATTTGACCTGGTAATACATACATTAGAATAACTGTGTTTTCCCGAAAACGTTTTGAAATATAGCAATACATCACACAAGATTGAAATCTACATTTGCACTAATGTAGGACATTAAGTGGGATTGAATGTTATTATTGTGATGGAGATATTTTCAATTTGTGGGTTTAATTTTCGATATATTAAGGTACTTGTATATTCACACTACTTGTGTACTTCTAATGTAAATTATGTATCTATATTTTGTTGAAGTGTGGCCTTTTCATGTAATTTTATTGACTCATGGAATGTACTAAAAATCAATTATTGTTCATTATTACTGATGAAAGATATGAAGTAACAATTATATTCGAATGAATTGATTATTATTTAAATTTTATTGGATTTTTAGAATGAAGTTAAAGGAGTACTAGCCCTGAAGCGAGTGCTAAACCGTTCCCACAGTTGTATTCTGTAGGACATTGTGTGTTTATTATCATGTAGACTACTTTACCATAAATCTTTCGGGCAGTGCCTTGACATACTGGCGATTATGATGTATCTGGACAATGATTGCATTTTGCCTTTGGACTCTGACATCATCACAGACTGAGGCTGTGGAACAACGACTCTCCTAGATGTCCTCACCAGACTGGGACCACATCTGAATGTATGACAATGGGAAATTTCATGGAATGCCCACAACAAAAAAGATTGGCAAAAACATCTATGCATCTCAGAAACACACAGGTTTTTTTTAGCACTTACGCAAGGATTTAACTTTTAGAAATTTGCGCAACGTCTCTTCTAAAGACATTGCGCAAGTTGAAATCATCTCAGAATTTACCTACTCCACCATTAGACTATGGTTGCACTCAGGAGTAGTTGCGAATGTAATTTGGAGAGAGAAAATGTCCCTTTTCAACATGGGCTTCCTATTGGACATGCAACCTGAGCAAGCGCCTCCAAAAAGTTATAATGTGTCTCTAAAACCTAATATCTATGTTAGTGCATGCAAGTCGGCTATTAGAGATGATGCCCAGGTAGGGAAAGAGTCATGTTAACCACCAACTCTATCCACACCTTCCATTTTACAGCTCGCGAGCTGGAACACTAAGGGACATTCTCATCTACACTCATCCTTTAAAGAATTTGGCATTAAATTCCATATTATTGCACTTCATGAAACATGGCTTACATCTGTACCAATCTGGGATGGTTATGACGTGGATCTGTTACCA
Source organism: Ambystoma mexicanum (assembly GCF_040938575.1). NCBI lineage: Eukaryota > Metazoa > Chordata > Amphibia > Caudata > Ambystomatidae > Ambystoma > Ambystoma mexicanum. The sequence goes on along the minus strand of NC_090921.1, from coordinate 226,118,738 downwards.
GCTCTATTAACAGGTGGTCGCCCATCGTCTGGGTTATTGGTGGCTGTGAATCTAAAGATGGGTTTGGAAATTGAAAAATGGTTTGTAGAAAATGCTTATTTGCAATTGGTGAAAATTAAATTGGGCACATGGTGCTTAGCTTTGGTTAATCCATATCGCAACCCGATGGGTCTTTCTGATGAAGCATTCTATGGCACTTTAAGTAAGATGTTGCATTTAATCAATACCTCTAGCGACGTTTCACACACATTGATCCTAGGCGATCTAAACATAGATTGTTGGGCATTGAATCGTCATGGGAGAGAAGTGCGTAGATGGTTTGCCTACATGGAAGAAAGACATTTTGTGATGATTAACGGAGCTATTCCTGGTGATATACCAGCAAATACAACCTGGTTTAGAAACAATAGCTGCAGCACACTTGATTACATCTCTGCTGACTCTGTGCTTTTTCATTCAGTGACAAGTCTATCCTTGCTTGTGTCTGCAAACAGCGACCATAAATTGCTATCGCTAACCATCAGAGGTGACTTTACCGTACATCAAAGACCCAGCAGATTGCAACCAGTGATAGTTAATACTGCCAAAACACGAATTATCTGGTCTCCCAGAACTGTGTCAGTTTATGGTATGTCTGTCATGGAAAATGCTAGCTTACCATTGCCACTTCAATACACTGAACTATTACTTCCTTTCACAAATACTTTCAATAGACAGTTGAATCCTCGTGGTAAACATTGGCATATCTTTGATCATGATATTCAGGCTGCTCGTGTGGCCTATCGCAAACAAAGAAGAGCTATCATAGCAATGCGATTGTCCACATGTCAAAATGACCTAAGGCATGCCAAATGTACTTATAAAAACTGGATTAAAGCGAGGAAATATCTTACACTTCAACTTGACAGTGAACACAAGGCTACTGCCATGCTCAATAAAAACTCAGCTCAAATGTGGTCACTCCTGAACAATCATACTGGCTTAACACAAGCTGATGCCCAACTGTCTGCTGTTAAAGAACATACTTGGGTTGAGTACTTTTCCAGACTCTATGCCGACTCTGAATTTATTGCATGCAAACACACCATTCCATACTCAACAGATTGGCATCTAACCTTCTCCCCATCCTCTATTGAATACATGATCCACCAAGCAAGCTCCTCGCGCGCTGCTGGTCCCGATGGCATTTCCAACATGACGTTGAAATCAAACCCCCTTGAGTGGTCTGTCATACTAGATCAAATCTTTAAACTAGTATTACAATCTGGCAGGGTACCAAAATCGGGGAAAACCTCAATCATAATCCCGATCTTTAAGAAAGGCGATCGTACCCTGCCAGAAAATTACAGACCCATTGCTTTACTAGATACCCCGGGGAAGATATTCACTAAAATAATGCTTCGAGAATTCAACAGTTGGACTGCTACAAATCATCTATGTGATCCATGCCAGTCAGGCTTTGTTGCGGGAATGGGGACCAACATTAATTTGGTCTGCCTGAACGCAATTAAAGCCAAATGTCAAGCTATGAAACAACCAGTATTTTTTGCTTTCGTAGATTTGCATTCAGCATTTGATTCGATCTCCAGGGTTTTATTGTTTAGAAAGCTAACTAGAGATCATTGTCCCAAGGTGCTTCATGACTTGATATATGCTCTACACTCAGACACATCCATTCAAGTTAGACTCTCGCTTGATGGAGTATTATCCACAGCAATAAACATAGCAAGAGGACTCAAACAGGGCTGTTTGTTAGCATCATCCATCTTTAACTACTTTATACACGATCTTCAAGACGCATTTATTGATATTCTCTCAGATTCTCCAAAACTAGGTACACATACCATCAAGGCACTTATGTATGCAGACGACCTGGTTTTAATTGCTAAAACTCAGATTGGTCTACAAAATCTTTTAACAACTTTCCAACAATACATCTATTTGAATCAACTGAGAGTAAACACCAAAAAAAGGCAAATTGTCATCTATTGCCCCAAAAAATCAGGGTCAAGGCGTTTTATATGGTCAATTGATCAAGTAGTATTACAAACAGTCCCACATTACATCTATTTGGGTATGTGTTTTGAGGGTACTGCGAATGTTAATTCCCAGTTGGAGTGGCTTGAGAGAAAGCTTGGTACAGCAATAGCACAAGCTAGCTTAATCATGGCTAAATTTGGCAAATTTTCTATCAAGCCAGCCTGGATTTACTGGATCCAGAAGGCAATCCCGGCCATATTATATGGGCTAGAAACATTACCAAGTACAACAGCCCTTGAATTTGACAAATGGTAAGCCACATTTTGGAAACAAATCTTACACCTACCAGGGTGTGTCCCCAATGCGTGGATTAGGTATGAGCTTGGCCTGGTTTTCCTCCGAGACATCTACAACTGGAGATTATGTGCATTATTCAGGAAATGCCTGCTTTCAACCTCAGTAGAATCCACTTTGCAATCTCTTACCTCTTATATGTTCTCAACCAGGGATAAATTTGTCACAGACTGGATGAGCAAAATCAACTGCATCATATGCAATGCTGATTTTACTCTTGGACTTCTGGTCACTTTTCCGACTAAAGCTAAACCGAAGTTATATCAGACAGATTGGATAGATACACTTGATAAATGCTTACAATATAAGGGAGGGGACTATGATAGATTTCCACCTAAAAAACTAAAAATCTTGCCTACGTATCTACTAAGATCGCCAACTCCGACCTATAGATATGCAATCATGCGTCTACGCTTTAATCTCTGGCAGACGCGAGAGGTCTTAATGAAACAGCAACTAATCTCTGTAGGCGATAATATCTGTCGGTTTTGTGCCACGAAAGGCGTCCCTGACACCCTACAGCACCTCATAACTCAGTGTCCCTGTCTGATTTCTCAAAGACAGACACATTATGGGAAACATTGTCAATACTTTTCAAACCTCAGTGAAGACACATGTTGGACTATTATTCTTAGCTGTAATAAGCCAATGATACCATATGCTACAGTCAATTTCCTATGGAGTCTCAATTTAACACCAGAGCCCACTGCATAGTCCCTCTCAGGATGGTTATACATTATGTCTTCTTGGACCTATTGCAAATAATTGTATCAATGTAGACTATGATTGTATGCACAGAATTAATTACCAACAAGCCATGAACCATGAATGTGCAACAGAAATGAATTATGTATATATATCTATAATGATCATGAATTGCAAATAAGTATATCATTATAGACTGCAATTGCATGCTTAGAAATAATCACCAACAAGTCATGAACCATGAATGTGTAACAGGATTGAACTATGAGCATATATATATGTAAGGGTCACGAATTGAAAATTTGTTGATATCATTTCACTCTTTTTCCCTTTCGTTTAAACTGAAATTTTATTGTGAAATTTTCTATGATGTACTAATTTTTATTTTTGTAAGGTTTATTAAATTCAACTAATTCAATAAAAAAAAGGATTTAACTTCTATGAATGCTCATGTGACACATCTACTTGTACGCTGATATCAGGATTTCTAGCTGTGTTCCACGGTACATGTAGAAGATGGTAAATGAGCTGAACTTTTATTTAATCTTTGAGTTTTATTGACAATTGTACTATAGCTCTAATATTCCCCAGTGCCAGGAATAAGGAGCTTTAATCCAATTCCATTTCTTTGCATTCAGGCACTTATAGTCTTGCATTTCTAATGGAAAAACAAATATAAAAGTCCCAGGAAAAGAAATATGCCACCATGACTCGGTGAGTTGCAGGCACCTGACACTTACAACTTTTGTAGTACAACAATGCCAACTTATGTACACTACTTATAAGTCAATGTTATTTTATATAACAGGACCTGTGATGTTTAATCTAATAATATTCTATTTCATTTGTAAGACATATTTATTGTATACAGGGAAACAATGGATGGAAAAAAGTACACTTCTGTCACTGAATTACAAAAAGAAATCAAATTCTTACAAAGCAAAACCTGTGACCATTAGAAGGCTGCAAGGATAATCCACAGTGTCAAAGGCAGCAGAAAGGACTAGAATTATTAGAATGGAAGAGAAGTGAGAGTGTCAAGCAGTGGTAATAGAATTATCTAGAGCTAAGGGTAGGATAACAGAATAATATTGTTTACTCCTATACCTATTATTGGTTGCAAAATGAACAAAGAGTGGGCTGGGGGTAGTAATGAAGAAAGGAAAGAGCAGAGGGAAAGCGTAGAGCAGAAAGGGAACAGAGCTATGTGAAACGACATTTATTTATGTTTTAAATTTCTTCCATTAGACAACATGCCATTCTATTAATTTAACCTATATGCTATCATATCAACAAATAACTCAAAGTGACTTATTAATGTCCATGGTAAGGTCTGGGTAGAAAATAACAAAAGACTATACCTAAATGGCCTAAATGGCCTAGCTGCTTCCTCCCCCGAGACCACCCTATATTCTTTGTTGGCGTAGTCGAACATGAGCGCAAAGGGGAAGCCCCATCTGTACCTTATGTCATGGTCTCGTAGCCAGGAGGTTAGGGGTCAACAGTCTCTCCTCTGGGTGAGTGTGGTGGCGGACAGATCTTGATAGATTTTAACCCTTGAATCTTCAAAATCTATGAACTCTCGTTTTCTTGCGAGCCTCACAATTTCCGCTTTGTTTCTGTAGTAATGGCACTTTGCTAATATTGATCACGGACCACCTGGGGGACCACCTTCTTAATGTATTCTGTCGAATTCCAGTTCAGGGTTTGGAGGTGTAGTGAAGAGTGTGTTAACCAAGGCCTTCACCCTTCTCTCTAGGTTTTCAGGTGTCTCGTTTGAGGTCTCCTTAAGGCCTTGGATTCGAATGTTCACTCTTCTTTCTCTGTTTTCCAAATCATTGACCTTTGCCGCCAAGTCTAGGTTCCTTTGATCCAGGTCCTGGAATTGGCTTTCCGTTCTCATTTCTATGATGTCTGTGGACTGCTGGTAGGACTCCAGGGCATCTACTTTGTCCTCGATTTTGTGTACCCTCTCTTGGAGCGCGCTGAAAGTCGACGACATGCTATCTCTGAGGGAACGGATTTTGTCTAACAAGAGGTGCACGCCTGCTTTTGTGGAGGTTTCTTGGTCCCCCCCTGAGATAAGAGGGACATCCTGGGGCGGAGAGGTCGCCATGGTGGTGTTAACGCAGCTGACTTCTTGTAGCTTTTGGGCTGTGGCTGGATTTATTTCACCCTGCATATGCACTTGACCGTGTTTGTGTTCACTCCGTGATCTGTGATGCGCTTTCCTTTCCACTTTCCAGAGCTCCACAAGGGGATGTGTGGCAAGCTGGAGGTTGTGTTCCAGGGGGTATGAGTATCCCTTGGTAGGCTGCTCTCTAGTTGCTATGTTGTGACCCTTCTTGTGCCCTTCTTGGGAGCCGCTCTTCAGTGCTCTTGCACAGGTTTGCTGTGTTTCTTTGTTGAAGAGGGGGGCCTGGTTTCCAGGGTAAGCATTCAGCAACTTTTGTGGCAAGGTGGGGAGATCCAGACCGTTCCTTCAACGATGTGTCCGAGGGTGTTTGGGGGTGCCCTTGCTTTAAGCCAGACTCTGCCTATGCTCATGCTGTGTGCCTTGGGGCACTTTTCAACTGAAGCTGGGGGCCTCCACTTTGGAATATGCGACAGTTTCCCTTGTTGGGATATGTTCTGTGACAGAAGGTGAAGAGGTAGATATTGCTTTTCGAGGTTTCTTGCTTTTCCCTGCAGTCCATTGGGATAGCAGGAGCTGCTCTTGGGTAGCCTGTACCAGGATGTTTTTCTCTGCAGCACGTTTTCTTTTTGGCCGTTGCTGACGCGTGCTGTTGTGTTAGGAGGCGCCCGCTAGTTCGCAAGTCAAGGCGCTGTTTGCTCCCTGAGGGAGGGGAGAGGGGAATCGCAGCCCTAACCCCCATGACCCACGGGGAATGGTCTCCTCCGACACTGAGCGCGTTCAGGTTGTGTCACTTTGTGTTGCCTCTCGCTTCAGGGAGATTTGGGGACTTCCACTGTTATTCCTGCTAGTTGGGGTTTTGGCTCTTTCACCGTTTTCAGGGGAGGGAGAGGGGAAGACTTTCCCTCACAGCCACGTAGTCTTCGTGCCTGTAGGTCCGTTGAGCAGGCTCTTATAATACCCGGCGGCTCTGTTTAGTCTGGGCTGGAGTGGGTGAGTAAATTTCTCTTTTGGGCGCAGCTGCCATAGCTGTCTTCCCGGTGCGTGGAGGCGTAGCGCCTACTTTGCAGGACTGACTTTGTGTCCTTGCCTCCCCCTCGTCCCGGGCCGCTCCAATTGTGGGGGCAGTTTCCTGTCAGTGTTTCTTGTGCCGCCGTTGCTGGTGCCGCGCTTCAGGTCTTGCAGCAAAGCACCTCTCTGCCTGGACCATTGTTGGAGCAGTTTCCTGGCTCTGCTGCTCACAACTGGGCAGCTTCATAGTCTCAGCTAGTTCCTGAAGGCGGGCGGCTTCTTGCAGCTTCAGAAAGGAACAGCGCCTTATACTGGATTGATTGCAAGTCGCCGTCAGAGCTTCAAATCTCTTATATTCCATACTTTGGATCCTCGCTCTGCTGGGCCACCACGTGTTTCTTCGGTCGGCCACACAGCTTTATTTTCCAGCCGAGCCTCGGGTTTGGGGGCACAACTCTCGGAGCTCAAACTCAGGGATCCCTGCTCCGATTTTCCTCGGAGTTGGGACAGATGATGCCTGATCCTTTCCTTCCACTCAACGGTGTGTAGTTTCTGCTCATGGGCTGGGCTATGCATAGAAAAAAACATTGTTACTTATAGGTCCCCGGGGAGGCGAGCGTTCAGGCTGCCATCTTGCCTGCACCCCCTGATGGTCTCCAATAATTTTGTTTTTGATCTGCAATAAGGTTCTTCCACCTGAGTATTTTTGTGTAATTGTGGTCAATGTTCTCTACTATATCCTTGCCTGGTTGCTGGTTTTGTGGTTTTAAACTCTTGGTTTCCATCTCTCGCTGCAGCAGCTACCATAAAGACGTGTATGGGAGTTTCCAACATGGCAGAGGCGCGAGGTGGGGGCACCCATACAAAAAGTCCTCTTCTATTTAAGGGAAACCGGATCCCCAAATGTGTGGTCAAAGAGGGGAGTGAAACAATTCCGGCTATCGCTTTGGGCTCCCAATCCCTACTTTGACAAAAACACTGTAAATTACAGCAGGGTTCTGCAACAGTTTCCGATGTTGTAGACTCAATGTTGGGGGATCATGGGAGTTGTGATAGGAAACCTCAGGCCAGTTGCAGATTTCGTACACCTGGTGTAGGAGTTACTTAACCCATGGAGTACAATTCAATGTGTCAGTAGTGAGCGCCAGGGCTGTAGGGCTTTGTAAATAACATGTTGCTTTTACCCAACTAAATGGCACATATTTCATCGACTGCACTGCAAGTCATTTATGGCCCTGCCTAAATTAAAACTATGCATTAGGGTTGTTCAAATATGTCTGGTGATTTTTTTTAAATTTAATTAATTTAATTTAATTAATTTATAAAGTGCCAGAGGGCCTTAAGGCGTAAGGGCGTTGATCTACAAACATGTGCCACTGGCGCCATCTGAGGAGCCGAGTGGCAGAAGTAAATGTCTCTTCTGCGGCACAGCAGTAATCCGAAAGCAACAAACTGGTTAATAGGAAAATTCTCCCAACCAGTAAAGCTATTAATGAGGAACAGCTCTCAGATCATGTTTTGGGGGCTCTGGCATGTGTAGCTCATGCCATTAGACATCGCTGCACTATACATGTAAGACTTCAGATACCACAATGCAATACGATGTTAACTTTAAAGCAGTTACATGTTTATGATTTTACACTTCACATTGGGCAACTTGGGATCTGTGAAAGCTGCCCTATAGGTTGTGCTACCTTCAAGACATAGGGCCTCATTACGAGATTCGTGGTAATGGAAAACGATGCCGGTAAGGGAATACCGGCACTGCATATCGCTCTGGCCTATTACGAATCAACAACCCGGTATTAGCGCCACCGCTGAGACCGTGCCCCCCGGTGCCGGCAACACCAGGATGGTGCTAACCGGAGGACATCACAAGTCATGTGGACATGCAACTACCGACATCACAAAGGCAGTAATAAGGGATACCGGGATGGCGGCAACACAGGCATTGCAATCACCCATTAAGAGCAATGTGCAGTGTTCTCAACTGCCACAGTTGCACACAATCAGCACAAGTGGAGGCAATGGAGTCTGGCCCAGCACAAAAGGAGCACACCCACACACCACACCCCTTTCCACACCAAAATGATGCCACTTGCAGTTGCAATATTGGGGCTGGATGACATGCTTGCATTGCTAAACCAGCAACAACAACAACAGGCACCATAGGGGAGATGCAGGAGGAGAATGGGGGCGAGACTGGCCCAGCAAGTCTTACCAGTGCAGCCAGTGGTACCACGCAGGCAGCCTCCAATCCATTGCATCAGAGCCAGTCCATTCAACCTAACCCCTGAGCAGATTCACACCCTGTACTGTCTGGACCAGGACACCATCACCACCATTGTGGACATAATACACGATGACATAGCCAGCCTGACTGAAATACGCCCAGCCATCCCCCTCCACAGAAGGTAGTGTCTCTGCTCCACTTCCTGGACACAGGCACCTACCAGCAAACAGTGGGTTAGATGCATGGCCTATCACAACCCTTATTTTCACGCATGCTGAACCAAGTGCTGGATGCCATCCTCAAGCACTCAAGCGACTACATATCCGTACCATGGACTGCCCAGGAGATCTTTGAAACGAAAGTTGGCTTCCATGCACTGGTAGACATGCCAAATTATATTGGTGCTCTTGACTGCACCCATGTGGAATTGGTGGTCCCATAAGCCATGGAGGCGGTGTATCATAATCTATATCATAAGCTATATCACTCCATCGTTGTACAAATGTTATGTGACTCTAGCCAGATCATCACACATTGTTTCGCCCGATTTCCCGGATCAACTCATGACTCCATGTTTCTGCGCAACTCCACGCTACCACGCTACATGGAGCGACATGCAGGACGACGTGCCTGGCTGCTTGGTAAGTTGCATGATAGGCACATGGCAGTGTAATGTGGGGAGAGATGCAAACAGCACCCTGGTGTCATTGGTGTGGTGACTGCACAATGTCCATACTGCAAAACACTGTGCCCCAAAGCATCCCAAACTGAACATGACACCCAAACCCCATAGTAATGACGGAAGCTGCACACCAATGACAATATGCCTGACTTGAATATGCCCAGCCCACATCCCACAACACGTCCACTGCACATCATCAGACCTCACCCTCTGTAACACAATCCAGCAACATGCTGTGAGTATGCACAATGTAAATGTCCGCAGCAAAACACAACACAGGACAAGCATCCATGAGTGCGCACAAATCAATCCCACCAAGGGAATGCACTGCTTGTCACTGGGCCAACACCACAGTAGCGCTGCATGTCACCATGGGAATAATAAGCGCTGAATGAGAAATCATGCTGAGACTTGTGCCAATGCTGCTAGTAATAAAATCATACTAATCACTACACATCACAATATGATAACAAACACAGCAGTATGCATCCACATCCACAATGCATGAACATCAGCAAGGGAGTGGACACCCTGTATCAACTGGACGATGCAACCCACACCATTAGACCATGGGACAGCACACACTGTGGCAAGGTAAAATGTGTGCATACATCCAGGACATGTGCATGTGAACAACAAATATCTGCAGGCATATGTGATAAGTAAAAGTGTCTTTCAGGAATTGACTTACACATACCTATTTTGCACCCATGCAGGCGATAGTGGCTATCCCTTGAAGCCGTGGCTCCTCACCCCTGTCCGGAACCCGCAGAACAGGCACGAAGATGATTATAATCATGCCCATACCCGTTCTCGTGTGGTGATCGAGCAGACCTTTGGCCTGTTGAAGGCATATTTTCACTGCCTTAGCAGGTAGGGTGGGGGACTCCTGTACAGGCATGAGAAGGTGGCCAAGATCATCATGGCATGTGTCATGCTGCACAACATGTGCATCCGACGGAACGTGCCTCTTTCCCCTGACATTGAAAAGCAACCAGAAGGTGAGGATGAAGAAGCTGAAGAAGATGGGGTTGCACATCATCCAGGTAGCGAAGCACAGGGGGGACGTGCTGTGCGCCAGTATGTGATAGGCCAATCTTTCTAAGACACATGGATGCAGAGGGCGCCATGAATGTGGGACTTAGGGCACTGGGTGTGGGGGTACATGGACACTATGCACTGTAAACCAATAAAGCACACATACACAATAAGGAATGTCCAGTCATGTGAATTGTTGGTACACAACGGGTGTATTTAACAGGAAATAAGTAAAAAGTGCTGTGACCCCACACACACACCCTCCCCCTTCCCCTCCCCCACAACTCCCTTACACCCCCTCCCCCACAACTCCCCCACATACCCCCTCTTCCCTCCCCCTCTCCCCACAACTCCCCCCACACCCCCTCCCCCACAACACCCCCACACATGGCTTGCAATGTTATGCCACTTGAGTCTGCATAAATCTGCACATGCAGGCTGACCCTGCTACTAATGTCCTGTGTCGGACTCCGGGGTCAGCATTTTGGGGTGCTGCATGGTGCACACAGACCTGCGCAGGGGGCTCGTCTGTGTGGAGCTTGACGATGACCCTGTGGGCGCATGCTCTACTGTCGGGGCAGGACGCTGAGTCTCCAAGGCATCCGCAATCCTGGAAAGGACCTGCCTCACTGCCGACAGCTCCTCAAAGATCTTTAAGGTGCTCAACTCTATGGCCCCTTTCATGGCCGCAGTGTTCTCTAGGGCCTCCTTCCTCATCACGTCAACATCAGGGCCTCATTACGAGCATGGAGGTAAGGAAAAAGGAAGGCGGAAAGGTAATACCGGCATTGATTACCAGTCCAGGCCATTACGAACCAACAACCCGGTAATACCACCACCGTCTGTACCGTGCCCCTACTTACTGCCATGCGCATGTACATGGGCCCTTCTTGGAGGCAATACCGGGCTGCCGCTAACAGGAGGACATCACAAGTCACGCGGGCATGCACCTACCGGCATCCCGAAGGCGGTAAATAGGTCCTGCACGATGGCAGTATTACAGGCATCGCGGATCGCCCGTAAATAGCAACCTGCAGTGTACCCAACTGCTACAGGTGCACACAATCACCACAGGTGGAGGCAATGGAGCATGTCCCAGCACAAAAGGAGCACACCCACAAACCACACCCCTTCCCACACCAAAATGATCCCACTTACTGTTGCAATCTTGGGGCTGGAGGACATGCCTGTACTGCTACACCAGCAACAAACAAAATATGCAGCACAGAGGAGACGCAGGAGAAGAGAGAGGGTGAGACAGGCACAGCAAGTCCTACCAGTGCAGGCAGTGGCACCACGTAGGCAGCCACCAATCCCTCGCATAAGAGCCAGTCCATTGGGCCAGCTGCATGGCATATCACAACTTCTCTTTTCACGCATGCTGACCCAAGTGCTGGATGACCTCCTGAAGCACGCACACAGCCACATATCTCTACCACAGACTGGCCAGGAGCTTGCTGACACTAAAGTTGTCTTCCATGCAGTGGCAGGCATGCCCAATTGCATTGGTGCCCTTGACTGCACCCATGTTGAATTGGTGGTCCCACCTGCCATAGAGGTTGTGTGCCGCAATCGTAAGCAAAACCACTCCATCAATGTGCATATGGTATGTGACTCCAGCAAGATCATACACATTGTTGTGCCCGATTTCCCGGATCCACACATGATGCCATGGTGCTGCAGAACTCCTTGCTATCCCGCTATATGGAGCGACATGCTGGACGACGTGCCTGGCTGCTTGTTAAGTCGCCTCAGAGGCCCATGGCAGTGTGGTGGGGGGGGATGAATACTCCACCTGGGTGGGATTGGGGGGGGAGGGGGTGAATACTCCACCTGGGTGGGATTGGGGGGATGAATACTCCACTTGGGTGTGATTGGGTGGTGAGTGGAGACAGCACAGACAGCATAACACTGTGGCCCTTCACTTTCCGACCTGAACGTAACACAACAATGTCATACATAAGACCAATGCTGCACACCAATGACGATATGCCAGATGTACAAGCAGGCCACATCCCTCAACGCGTCCACTGCACATCAACTGAGCATACCCTCTGCAACCCAATCCAGCAAGATGCAGTGAGTATGTCTAACGCACATGAATGCAGCAAAGCACAACACAGGACATCTGCAATAGCATGCAAGTGAATACCCTGCATCATCTGGACGATGCAATCCACACCTGCAGACTATAGTACAGCACACATTGCGACAAATGTACCTGTGTGCATACATCCAGGGACATGTGCATGTGAACACCAAATAGCTGCAGCCATGACAGTGATTTCTACAGGCGTCCCTCATTGTGCTCCCATGCAGGTGATGGTGGCTATCCCTTGAAGTCGTGGCTCCTCACTCCTGTTCGGATCCTGCAGAACAGGCACGAAGAGGAGTACAATCGTGTTCATACCCGTACCCGCGTTGTGATCAAGCAGACCTTTGGCCTGTTGAAGGCATGTTTCCGCTGCCTCAGCAGGTCTGGTGGAGCACTCCTTTACGGGCCTGAGAAGGTGGGTAAGATCACCATGGTCTGAGCCATGCTGCACAACATGTGAATCCGTAGAAACGTACCACTGCTACCTGACATTGACCTGCATGCACCGGGTGAGGATGAAGATGATGATGGAGGAGAAGCAGCACCCCTGCAAGTTTGCGATGCACAAGATTGCCATGCTGTGCGCCAATCAGTGATTGATGATTTCTTTTGAAACACCAGGATGGAGATGGTTCTGTGGTAGTACTACACAGGGCACTGGTATCGCGTGCATATGAACACAGGGTGTGTAGGGAGTCGGACACTGTGCACTGTCATGAATTGAATGAACACACACAAAATGAACAATGTCCAGTCAAGATATAAATTTGAACACAACAGGTGTATTGTAATGTACACATTATTGTGATGGAACCCTCCTCCTCACACACACCCTCCTCCCACCCCCTCCCTACAACACCCCCTCCCTACAACACCCCCAAAACCCCATACCCCCTCCCCCATTGACATCTCACACATGATGTGCCAATCATGTTTTTCCTCAGGATGTAGTTAGCACATGCAGGATGGCCCTGCTAGTGGCGGCCTCTCTTTGGTTCTGGATGCTGCATGTCCATGTGGAGTGCGCTGCACCTGGTCTGGCGCCTGGTCTGGCGCACAGGGCTTGTTGGAGCCGAGCTAGCAGGTGTTATGTTATGTTATGTTATGTTATATTGCTTTGCATTTATATAGCGCCTTATGTATCATTGGTATGATCTCAAGCCGCTGGTAGGTTGAACTCCCTCGGGAACCATAGTTCAAGTCAGTAGAGAGAGAGAGAGTCATAAAGTGTGTGGGTGCACTGGATATGTGTGCAGCAGGTGTGGCATTTGCGTGATAGCTGATTCTTAGCAGTAAGTGTGGCGGTTGGGAGGTCAGGAATATGTGTTCATTCTGGTCGGTTGATACCCAGACTGATTTCTGGCTGCGTTAGGCATGAGGGGACACATAGGCTAGCGGGTGTGCTGAGTCAGCTGTGTTTAATTAGGATGATGAGGTATATGTGGCAGGGGTTAATATGAGAGCCCCTATACCAAATGTGCCATAGTATCGTTGTGTTCTAGATGAGTGGTGGTGTATAGGAGAGAGTAAGTGTGGTGATGTGAGATGGTGGTTTCATCCGTCCCACGCACTCCATCCGTCCCACGCACTCCATCCGTCCCACGCAGGTGTGCTTGATGGGGATGAGAAGGCTGCCTGTGCAATAATCAGTGCAGGCCATTGCTGCTGCAGTTGCTCAACAATCCTACCCAGGACCTGGGTCACTGCTGCCAGACTGTCGCGGATCTGAACCATTTCTTCTGTCCATTGTATTCACGCAGTCCGTTCAATCAGCTTAGTCTGTTCATACATTTCGTCTGGTTCATCATTTAGTTTGTTAGTCTTTCCATTCATTCCATCATTCGATCATTCATCTGCATAAATTGCTCATCCGTTCCATCTACTCTATCCGTTCCATTAATTCTATCCATTCCATCCACTCTACCCGTTCCATCTACTCTAAACGTTCCATCTACTCTATCTGTATGATCTGCTCCATGTGTTCCATCCGCTCCATGCTTTCCATTTGATCCATCCACTCCGTCCGATCCACCACTCCATCAGATCCGTCCACACCTTGTGGTCCACCCACTTCATCCGATTCATTTACTTCATCTGTTCCATCTACTTCATCCGTTCCATCTACTTCATCCGTTCCTCCCACTTCATCCGTTCCATGTACTTCATACGTTCAACGTACTTCATCCGTTCCACGTACTTCATCTGTTTCACGTACTTCATCCGTCCCACGCACTCCATCGTCCCACGCACTCCATCCATCCAACGCACTCCCTCTGTCCCACGCACTCCCTCTGTCCCACGCTGTTGTGCTTAATGGGGTAGAGGTGACTGTCTGTGCAATCTTCTGTGCAGGTCGTTGCTGCTGCAGTTGCTCAACAATGCCCAGGACCTGGGTCACTGCTGCCAGACTGTTGCAGATCACCATAGTGTTACTGTTCATGGCTATGGTGTTTGCTGCATAGGCCTCACACATTTCCCGGTGGGTCAGTTCCCCCTCCGCCACATCCTGGCAGACCAGCTCTATCATACTATCCTGGCGGGCCTTAAGCCTCGTCATTCGGGCCTCCATGTCAGTGGTGGCTGTGGAGGTGGACGGGGCAGTGCGGGCAAATGCTGGACTGACCTCTGATGGGGACCACAGATGTGGACTCCCCAGTACTCCGGCCTGTTCTTGCATGGGGCTGACTGGTGTGCCCTGTGTGGAGTGTAGGGGGGTGGGCTGGGGGCTTGGGGTATGTGGACATTCCACATGGAGGTTGCCGTCCATGTAAAATTGTTCTTCGACGTCGCCCTCTACGTCGCTGAGGGGGGCTGTGGCAGCTACCTCCCCAATTGAACTGGTGGCAACAGACTGTGCCCTCAACTTCAGCCTCTAGGACAGTAGACAACTCCAGTGTGGCTGTGTCATTGGGTGGTGTCTCACTTTGTTTTTCCTTCTCCGGTAGCCTGCCCTATACTGCTGGTGCTGGCCTGTGTTGCAGTCTGGGCGTTGATGTTGCCCTGGAGGTGGTTGGTCCTGTGCCTTCCTGCCTGGCCCTGGTTCCCTTGGAGGCAGGCTCCTGGCCTTCACTGTCAGCATCTGTGGCTTTGGGGGAACAAGAGTTGCAGGGCATCAGTGATGGTGGTACGTGCAAGATGCATACATTGGTGTTGTTCAGTAGTTCACATTTAATTCGTTGCATACTTGTAGGTGCGACGCACAGGCTGCTTGCAATAGGGGGGACATACTGCCCTACTCCCAACTCAGTAGCAGTGCTGTGTCCAGATGATTGCGATGGATTGTGTTTTTTAGGATGGCCGCCACCGCATTTCCCGTTCCAGTGCAATGATGTTACTTCCGGGTCCGGTATTATGAACCCGGTATTTGCATGATGGTATTTCCAGGTCCGTTATTAAGGGGTTGCTCCTGGGCGGAGGGGGTATCAGTGGGTTCTGTGATGCCGCTATCGGGGGTTTGAGGGCCTTTAGTGGCATGGCGGTGCTGCCATTACCGGAATGGGGGTTCGCTCGTGCTCACGCTCTCGTAATCAGCCGCTATTTGCGGCGTCGAGGGTGCACGGTGGCGCTAAGACCACCATGCTAGTAATGACTGTGTTTTTACCGCGATTCTCATAATGGGGCAGATATTGTTTTACAAGCCTGGTCAGCTCCTGCTGCCATACCTCCATTTGTGCTATCCTGAACTCCCTGTCCCGGACCCCTGTGGAGGTGGATGGTATGTGTGGCAAGGGGCCCAATTCCGGTGGGTCCTCTGTGGGGCTCCAGGCTTCTAGTTCTGCCTCTTCTCCAGACTGGACGTGCAAGGTGCCATTGGGTGTGCTAATTGGGGTGTACTGGGGTGTTTGGGTGGGGCTGGGTGTGCCACCAACTTCCAGTGAGCGGTTGTCCTCCTCAGGGACACATACCTCACCTTAGGATTGATCTTCATCGCCACTCTGTGGCACAGTGGCAGCTGCCTCCCCTACGAAGCTGTTAGCTGCAGACAGGGTCTCATCTGCCAATGGCTCAACTGCAGTGAATTCCACACTGTTGGTGTAGTGGCTGTCCTTTGACGCCCCTGTTCCCTGCCATCCTATGTTGCCTTTGCCCTCGGTTGCAGATGTGCCTTGCCTGTGCCCTTGGACGTGGAAGGCCTGTTAGTGTCTTCCCTGGACCTGGCCCTCTTCGATGGAGTGGTGGCCTGTACTGCAGAGTCGTGTGCATCGCTGTCTGTATCATGGCCTGTGGCAGACCAAAAGAGGGTCGGCATCAGTGATGGTTGTACATGCATCATGCATACAATGGTATAAGTGTAGTTGTACGTATTTGATGACTTGCTGTTTTACAGTTTTGGCATACAGGTTGCTTGCCATATGGTGGGGTTATTCAGGCATATGTTAGGTTCACACATGTGTGAGGTGGTGTATGCTGTGTCACATGCCTTTGTGTTGTGGACTGCGTGCAGTGTGACACATGCCAATTCCCTGTTTGTGGTATGTGTGTGTCAGGTATGGCATTGGCATGCTGCATGCATGTGAATGTGACGATGCTGGGGACGGCATCTAGGCAGGGATGTGTTCATGTGTGTGTGATGGCCCATGCATTGCCTCGTGGCACGGTCACATTGGTGGACCATCATCATACTTTGCATTACAGTGTTTTCTTTGGACACTCACCTCCATCTGCCGATGACGCTCCACATTCCATATCTCCCACTCCTTCTATGGACTCCATTCCAATGGTGCTGGCGCAGGTTTCTTCCCAGCGGGTGAGTTTAATGGGTGAGTTGGGCCCACCGCCAGTAGCCAGACCCTGGCTCTGATTAACAGACAAGATATTGCGCACTCTGAGGCGCAGGTTGTCCAAGCATTTTTTAATGTCCTTTACAGTGCGGGGGGTGGTGCCAACCGCACTGCCTTTCTGGGCAACTAGCTCCCATATCTCTTTCTTTTTGAGATGTGCAGCTCCCTTGAGGTCTGAGGCAAAGACCACATCTGCATTCTCTGCCAGAGTGTCCGTCAGCATGTTGAGTTCATCCTTGGAGAACCGCTCCTTCCGCTGCCGGGATGCCCCTTTCATTATGGCCTTTGGCAAAGTGCTGGTGATGTAGATGCTGATGTGAATGGTGATGTGAGGTTCCAGGTCCTGTATCTCGAGGATGGCAATGAATTCTGTTTTTCAAGATGGCCTCCATGCCATTTCCAGTTCCAGCGCAATGATGTTACTTCCGGTTCTGGTATTAGTGGACCCGGTAATTCCGGGCCCGGTAATGCCGGACCCGTTATTTAGGGGCGGACGGAGGAGGAAGAGGTGTCAGCGCTTACCATGATGCCGCTAAGGGATGTTTTTGGGGCTTTTGCGGCATACCGGTAATGTTGATACCGGCTGCCGCTACACACGTGGTGTTGGGTGTCCTGACCCACGTTTGGACTATTATGCTGCAACATTTGGTGTTGTGGGTTTAGGAAATCCAAGAGGGCGGAAAAGCCCACATTTGCACCAGAATCCTAGAGAACCGTGCAGTTTTGCGCACAGCAAAGTGGTCCCCTGACCTGCCACCCACCAGTGCAAGCATGATGGGCCAGGAGTGCCATGAGTGAAATGTGTGCCAAAGGAAAAACAGCAGTGCCGGTTGGCTAAAAAAAAAGCGCTTTAAAATCACCTTTGTTTCCCTGAATGCAAGCTCAAAATGCCTATTTTAAACAT
Source organism: Ambystoma mexicanum (assembly GCF_040938575.1). Classification (NCBI taxonomy): domain Eukaryota; kingdom Metazoa; phylum Chordata; class Amphibia; order Caudata; family Ambystomatidae; genus Ambystoma; species Ambystoma mexicanum. The sequence goes on along the minus strand of NC_090921.1, from coordinate 226,100,821 downwards.
CACAAGATATTCAAAAATCTCAATGAACACCAGCAGACATTTGGCAGAATGTATTCTTCCATGCATACTAAATCTGGAAAGAGAAAGAGCCCAAAACCATGTTCATAACAAAACTGGCTGAGCTGTGGATGTCAGCAGCTTAACTGAAATTGGATTTAAAACCACTAAAATCGAAACGTTTAAATTAAATGAGTGACCTACTTTTGAGTGTAACATAGTTTGCAACTGTTGAAATGTCATAGTTTTGAACTTAGAATCAGCGTTCTAGCTGCATGTGTAAAAATTGTCAGTGTGATTTGAATGTAGAAAACTGGGAACTAAAGTGACATTTAGCTGAAGCCTGGCTTGAAGAGAGTGGATTCTGCCTGACAACTACCCCCGACAGGAGAGGGAATTCAGCAGCTGTGTTCCCAGGCCTGGCTGCATCCTGCTGCCCCTGCCAAAAGGAGATGACACCTCTCTGATTGAATTAGGGGAGTGGCACCTGGGGACTACAGGAAACTAAACAAAGCACTGTCCCTGGCTCAGGCAAATGTTATATCGGGGGGGGTCATAAAATGGCTTCCTCTTGGGAGAAACTGGGAGGGGCACTGCATCTGTGAGCAAGCTGAGCTTGGGGGAAGTGGATAAACCAGAAATTCCACCATGTGCTTTGGAAAAACACACCCTTTTGGGGCCAGAGCATGATTTTAAAAAGATGGATAATTCATAGTGCAGACTTGTAAAAATAATATAAACAACATCATCATTCTTGTGATTTTTCTGTGCCCATTTTAAGAGGTGTTAGGATCCTGTGGTATGTTCTTGGGGATAGTAGCAGAAAAAAAAGGTTGTTACTTAAAAATCTGACACTTTATCATCTGAAACCCATATCCCTGGTGCACATTTGTGTAAAATCTGGAAAGGTTTAGAGGTCGTTATCTGGATGAAAAGGGGAGAATTCTGTCATAAGTGGACACAACATCGTACAAAGACAGGGATCGGATGGTTTGGTGCTACAGAAAATATGTTAACTGGACCTATAATATTAGAAAAATGGTACATAGATAAATATGTATTTGGATCAGAAATAGATTTGTGTGCAATTTGTCAAGGGGAGGATCCTCCGACCAGAAACCTACCTCATCACTCTGACTCACAACCCATTTGCCCCAATCAAGGAAGAGAGGAGGAACTGGCCAATTATAAGTTGAGAGGGTTGGGCATGCAGAATGAGCCGACCCACCCACTTTCTATACACATAAAAAGAGCCACTGGAACCCAGGTAGGGAGATTCACTTTCCACTTTCTTGCGGGACGCTTTGCCGGGAGACTCCAGACTTCAAATCCATCAACCTCCAGAGACCAGAGATCCAGAGAGACCAGAGATCCAGAGAGACCAGAACTGTGCAGTGCTGAGAGCAGAACCAGAGACCAGACCGCTGTGAAGAACCGCTAGCAGAAGTCCAGCCAATCCTGACCCGATCAGTGACGAAGCCGCATTCCTGTCTAAGTTTATAGTGTGAGTACCCAGTCAGGACTGTGAAAAACCCAATCTCTTAGTTTAAAATAATCTAATCCTAACGATTTAGAACTGCCTCCTAGAATCGTGTCATTCTGTCATCTTTAAAACTGAAAACTGTCATCTGTCATTCTGAGCTTTAAAATTTCAAATCCGAAAAACTACCTTTACTAAATCGGCCGTATCTCCGGAACTGTTTGTGCTTTTAACTGTCATCTTAAAGCTAAGATTCTAAGCTTTCCAACGAGCCTAGAACCGACTTCCTACTCCTTATAGTGCCACCGTAATTGCGCTCGACGCACACGACTAAATTTGCCGCGATTTGACATTTGCTTAATTTCTGCCACGTGTAAAAATATTTGTCCTTGCTTTCCTTGCTGAAATTCATGTGCAACCTGACAATCATTCATAGAGCATTGCTAAAGTGATACTGAATTAATTTAATTATCTCTCACTCACCCTGAACCTCCTATAGGGAATTAAAAGCAATTTGAGTATATTTTTCACTTAATTGCAACCACATCAAAGTATATTGCCTGTGTTTAAAACTCCTATCTGTTTTCCTCTAAGCTTGCTAGGGGGCAACTGAATTATATTTGATTGCATTCCTGAGAACTGTGTGCTTTCCTTCCATCTCTTTACATTGCATAAAGGGGTGGGCGGGTGAATTGTCAAAGAAAAGTGATTACATTGTCTTTTGTTGAAGTCACATCAAGTTTATTTTCTGTACTGCGTTTTCATTCATCATTGCAATGTCCTTCAAGCCATAAAAGCATTCTCAGCTACTTTATCCTCTCTATAATCACTTCTAAGCCATCAAAAAGAGTGTACCACTGTACCATTATCCATTGTTGATCACTATCATCTTCACAAGTGTGCTATCAAACATTAATTTATTATAAAAGTGTGATATATATATATATATATTGTTTAATTTTCAAATAAACCTTTTAATTTGCAAAACAAACCTACTTTTGGCTCAGTGGGGTCAGGGGGATTCTAAGAGAGGGGTGTTATATAAGGGTTGTCATCCAGAGTAAATGAACTGGACATAAAAATATATCAATAAGGGTTTCCCTCAGCATCCCCGACTAGGCATTGACTTAGCTGTAGTGTTGAATTGAATCCGCTTACAGTGGACACATAATCGGGCGCTGTTAGCAGCATCAGTGCCACCCGGACCCGATATTGCCTCCATGACGGTGAAAACAAGTTTTTTTACAGCAAATCTCGTAATGACCCCCATAGACACGCCCTAGAAGGGACTGTGTGACAAAGTCACTTGCCTGAGAGCATTCTTTGGCACAGACATGTATCTTGCAGATATGCATAATGTGCAAAACTTTCAATTTACACAAAAAAGTGAACATGGTTTATGCTCTTCAAAGAAGCAGACATGAATCAGTCCATGTTAAATCTTTTAAGAAATAGGTTTACTTTGTGATTCAGTTTACTTGGGCATAGGTACAGACAAGGTTACTAGAACATTATTTGTGGTGTCAGCTGCAGCTATTTCAACCAAATACTGTGAACATTGTGATTTTCAGACCCTCTTGAGACAGGTCCATGTCAATCAGAAAGTCTCAGTCTCACACTGTGGCAAAGTTCCCAGAAATGTAACAGGCAACACTGGCGGTATCGAGTGTAGGTACCGACTTTCAAGCTGAAGGGTGGAAAAGGTGTGCAGCATCACAAGAGGGGCCACGAGGCAAGTTTGGCTCTTGTGGTCATCTGAGGAAACTCTACCAGTGCGAGTAGGTATGTGGCATAAACCGGTGACAGGAGCCCTTGGCTGCCTGACGGCGGCGGCCATCCCCTCTTGAACTTGGTGTGGGCTTGTGGAGTTTTTTCCTTTGTGTTCTGTGTAGACTGTGCCACGTGCTTCAGTCATCAGCGGTCTGGGCACTGGGGACACTTAGATGCAGCGCTGGGGGACAGCTGTATGGAGGTGGAGTAGGAGCTAGGGCTGCGTTCTCTTGCTTCCTTATATCCCCATTTTAGCCACTTTTTTCTTTTCTCCCTGCCCTTCCCCATAGCTTAGACACCTTCCTTTATACAGTTTGATTATTATTTGTTTCATTTTCTATAACGTTGCAAATGTTACATCAAAAACCATTCCTCAATCCTCATCATACTTTGTTCTCTTGATTTCACTTTCTCTTGGCCCTCTTCCACTCTTCAGTGATTCACCTCTCGTGCAGAGAATCACTTCTGGCCTCTCCCTCTCAGAGTCGCCAACATCATCTTCTGGGGGCCACGCCACTCTCTCACCATTCTTCTCCCCCTTTTTGCCTCCTATCCTTTCACTTCCTCCTCTCACACGCCAGCCTATATTTGCAAGATGGCTTCTGTCACGCTGCAGGGCCATGCATTTGTTCAGTGTTCACTTTGACTAATGGAGCGTGACACCTGTGTTTGTATTTAATTCACAGTTCATTTCCACCTGTAACTGTGAACCAGTCAGCAATGAATTGTACACACTGGCTGCAATGTTACTCTTAATGCACGGTCGTCGTTTCCTGCACAGTATAATATCCAGGTTACGGAATTCGTCTATGGAAGAACACCAAACTGATCAACCAGGTTTAAAACCCATTTACTGATGAAAAAGAACTATTGTTGGTCACTGCAACTTCCATATTTGATGTGCGTTTCTCGCCATGTTGGAGCAATATTGAAAAAAAAGATCATTAAAACAATGTAGACTCATGGAAAACAGGAATACTAGCCTGCTGCACTTTAGGGCATATTCGTGACTATATTTTGTTCAGCTTTAAGCGGTGCAGGGTATTTTTTTTCCTGGTTTGGAGGAGATGTATTACTTACTTTGATTACCTGGTGCCACAGAATCTAACATCTCCACCAGTGCTAAAAATGGGCAAATGCTAAATACGGAATGGCGCAAACAAGTTTTGCCACAATACGTATTATGTGAAAAGAAATGCACTAGGACAAAAAGAATCCCACTGATGTGTGCACAAGCATGATACATGAAATAAACGTGTTTACTACATTTGAAGTTAGACAGCAGATATCCAAAACAATACAGTTTCTTTCATTTTAATGGCGGTGAACAATTCTTTTTTAAATAATAGGTATTGGGGCTAAACCTGTTTGAACCATGTCAAGTTTTGTTTACTTCAAAACTGAGTTCTAGATTAATTTGCTATATTTTTTGGCACAAGAGCAAAGTTTTGATAATCTGGCACCAGATCTTTTCATGGCAGTCCATCTGGTAAAACACATGGAGGGCGGTCAAGCCGCAGGTGGGCAGCTGTACATACCATGATTTCAGGCAAATCTCCAAATGTAACGTTGCACTCCCTAGATTGGTGGAAGATGAATGAGCACAGAGCACCATTTTCTTGCGCCTGCGCAATGCTGCAAAATAATACTACGTCCGTCGTTAATTTTCCGGCAAAATGCACATCAGCTGGGTGAAGTGTGCATTAAGAAACAACTGAGACACGCTCCAGACAGTGCAAAGGTTACACGATTCTGGCACGACAGGCTTCCTCTTGTAACTGGTCTGAAGTGGGACTGCATGAACATCTCACTCTTGAGAAGGGCATTCACAGTTAGTTAAGGTTTTATACTGTGAACTGCTTTTCTTTTTGTTAATTTTCTTCTGTTTTGTTTTGTTTTTTTTTTCTTGTTTAATACATTGATAATATATGTAATTTAATACGTACTGCTATTTTAATATTCATTTTGTAATTTTGTGGAAAGTCGAGTTCCTTGATCAAAAAAAACAATAAATACATTAAAAAAAGCAGTCACCAAGGTGTCCTCTGTCCCCCCCAGATTGTATGTGTCTCTTACACCCCTGGTAAGGCTTGTAAAGATTATTTAAATTGACGAGAATGTGGTTTGGATGGGGAGTGGCAAGAAGTGGGTGGGCATGGCCATAGGGATTAAAATGGCCATGGGCAGTCAATGGGTTGGTAAATACCGAAACAACACCTACAAGCTGTGTCCCTCCGCATATGCCATTTTTCCCTAGCTGCACTCTAATGCAATAGTTCCAGCTTATAAGTGACATTTTAGCACCAACTAATGGCCAAAACTAAAAAGTTGTAAAGTAGCCTAAACCACAAAGTAGTAATTACACTTTTCAATCTACAGTGACCGACTAACCAATCAGCTCCAATTATACAATGGTATTTAGAATCAATGTTAACAGGACACATCATAACATACGGAACTTGTCACTAAGTGGATAGCACATCTAGTTTAGTGCCCACCTCAGACCTGGGGGAATCCTGCACTTGGCAAGGTTGAATCCCAGCAGGTTGCCTCTGCCCTTCATCTTTTCAGAGTTGATAAGCTGACTACCATTAGATTGGCTACTAATAATCAGCAGCTGTTGTTGCCATGTTTAGAACGGTGTCGAATCCAACATGGAGCGCTATATAATACTGATGGTACATTTGTGAAGCCACACAGTTGTAATCAATCCCAGGCTAGAAGCGATCCTTTCCCAGGACTTGGTAGAGTATGGATTCAGGAACGGAACAACATACGTAGGGCACTTGCCGTAAGTCAATAGAGTTCACAATGTCTCTGGGTCTCTTGGGGGTCCCTTCCTCAAGCTCCGATCCTTCCAGTTGCAAATAAAAAGACACAGCTCCTGTTATGCTTCTCAGGGTTCCCTTCCCCAAATCTAGGCCTCTTTTCACAAAGTTCAACAATGTCTTTAGTGGGTCTCTTAGGGTTCCCTTCCCCAAGCCTAGGCCCTCTCGGTCAATAAATTCACAGTTTCTTACTACACAACTCAACTGAGGATTCACAGTTCCATTCAGGCCTCCCAGGGTTCCCTTCCCCAAGCTCACGTCCTTTTGTCTTCAAAGTTCACCTTGTCAGGATGTACCTTTTCAATGTACAATTCTTTCATGGGGGTAGTATCAGAGCCTTTTGAGAACATCAGGTTCTTTGCTTCTCCAAGGCGCAACCACTCTGACCCCAAACCCGTCTCCATGACATAGTGTTAAAAAAGAGCATGGACGAGTGGGATAGGAGAGAGGAAAGTGCTAGTACGGAAAAAAGAGGGCAAAAAGACCTCTGTATGGGAGAAAACGGAAGCAGGTGTTACATGTTCTCATTATTTTTGAGGAAGTATGAGGGAGACACTCCAGATAATAACCCCCCAAAAACCAACCCGTAAAGTGTGGAGTGTCAGACATGAAACCCCATGCAACATTTCATCCAAGAGACAGCTCACTTACTGAAACCAAGAAGAGACTGCAAAGTCCGATAAACGTCCAGCACAAGACCCTCCGCCTCAGGGGGCAACCCATCTCTCCCTCCCAAGCCACCTGCGACGCACCTGCCTTCCCGGGAACTGACAGGCAACACAGAGGGATAAGTGTGCAGCTACTGGCTGCTTTCCCGCCCAGCCGGTCGATCAGGTTCCTTATGGGTGTTTTAATTCACAGCTGGGTTTGCTTGGATACGTTTAGCAACTGCTCAGAGAAGCAATAGGAAGACATCTGCACAACCCGCCCACTCGCCAGCAGAGAGGTGTCTGCCCCTGTGTGCGAGGAAACTCATAACCTGCGGGTGCCACCGTGCCAGAGCACCTCTTTCCTTTAACAGCACACCTTTCATGCCCTTTTGGGGTAGTACAGTCACTCCTCCTACACTGCATACACTCTGTGCATCTTTTAAACCTGTTATACCATGGTTAACGGATTTAACTGACTTGCAAACCTACTAAATACAAAATGTTCTTTATAGCCTGTTTCAAATGTCAATTAACATGCTTAATAAAAAATATTAAACAAAAGAGAAGCGGTGGGCTGGGTGTTACACAAGGAGCTGGGACCTTGCACACGCCCATTGAAATGGTGTCTTCCTTCGGCCACCAGTTCCTAGGGTGGTTGCCATCTACCCGGAGGTAGACTACAAGCCGCGTGTTTTAGTTTTGGCTATCAGATGGCGCTAGAGCACTGGCTACACGCCCATACTATCCCAATGCAGTACAGCTAGGTGGGAGATGGGTCACGAGGAGAGATCTAAAGTCTGTGCGTGTTGTTTAGCTTTTTACCCACCCATTGACTGCCCATGGCCATGCTAACCTATGGTCATTCCCACCTACTTCCTGCCCATCCCCCCTCGAACCACGTTCTCCTGGGATCAGCTCGAGATGGCTCTATCAAGCAGTAACCTCCACCTTTGCGCTTGAAGTTCCTTTTCACTGGGAAACCAAAGCAATCCTCTGAGAGTTACTTCCTAAATTGGAGCTACAATTGCACTGCTGTTGTGATGAAACATGCTTAACTCCACTTGATTTATAAGCAGTATGTGTGCCCTTCACTGAAGTCATGTTAAAATGTTCATGTTTAATACCCTGCCTGTATATAGATATATAAAGGAATTTTGAAAATATCTGCCTGCATATGTATGTAATTTGTTGACTAGTCATTTACCTTTACGTTTTATAATGTTATGTGAATAAGTCTAAGTATCTGCTCTACTTTGTATCCTGTTTTAAGTAACTAACCTGTAAAGCGCCCAGATACCCCAGGGTTTGGTGCGCTATAAAAATAAATAAACAAACAAAACATGCAATGGCAAAGCCAGCAGTTTTGGCTTATGTATGGCTATTAGGCATTTGCCAGGTATTTCTAGTATATGCCCAGGTACTCGCACCCTTTGACAGCTTCTACCATTAATGGCCAGTCAAGGCTATCTCATGCCTACACAAAAGACACAATGCTTAGACTTGCCAATGCTTGCTTGGTGCTTTGCCCGTGTTGCCAGATTTCTCCTCTGTGGTCCGTTGTTTGCTGGCCAGTAACTTGTTTAGTTTTTAATTCCTTCTCAGGCCCCTGCTGAGAAGCTCTAGGGAGATCTGCATGGAGGGGTCGACACATAACCAAGGAGATGGAGGCACACATGAAGAACTCATCACACATTTACAAAAGGGGACGGACAGCTGGAGCAGGGGCGTGTCCAGACTCTTCTGACTGGGGTGGCCCAAGTGGGGCACTGACTTATGCAGGGGTGGCATGAAGTGCACACACAGAATGATCACAGTTGAGGATAATGGGGGGGGGACTCAGATCCCAGGGGTACCGCGTGCCACCCCCCTAGACACGCCACTTGGTAGAGTTCCATGTTACTAACATGTTAAACACATACATGTGTTAATACATATTATTAAACAGTGAAGTTGACACGCTTCATAGCACAGGGGAAAGTGTGCTTTTCACGATTCATTTTACTTATCTGCATGCTTAAAGTCCCTTTCAGTGCGTGATGCAACCTATGCACCTCTTTTAAGAGCACTCCTTGTACTCATATAACACCAGTTCCTTCATTAGTGACGAGCAATTGTTTTGTGCATGCATAAATGGCAATATTTGTGTTATTGTTCATTTTCTAATTCATTTGGTGCACACAAATTCCGAGCCACTTGTTCTGTGGTGGTGCGAATCTTAAATACATGTGCACTCTCATGCATTTCTTTTGTTCATGTCATATTTATCGACAGGTCTCAAGTCCTAAACAAGCATTGGCCATGCCAACAGTTCAGGCTTTTGTGTAGGCATGGGAAAGGCTTTTGGCAGGCACTGCAATAATGGTTTAACTGGCTATCAGTGGTAGCAGCTGCAACATGGTGCAAGTAACAGGGCATTTAATAGCAGTGCCTGGCAAATGCCTATTACATATACACAAACCATAACTGTTGGCTTTGCCATGGATTGTTTTTAACAGGACTTCAGGAAGGACACACATCGTGCTTATAAATTGAGTGGCTGAAGGCAGACTTGACAAAGACATTTTTATTACACCATGAGAGCCATTAAAGCTTCAATTAAGTCATTAACTCTCAGAAGACTGCTTTAACAAAACACTGGTAGGGACTTCAGGGTCAAAGTTTGATATCAAGGCGTGTAAAGATGGTTTAAATTGATCCACCGAGAATGTGTTTTGGATGGGGAGTGGCAAGAAGTGGGTGGGCATGGCCATAGGGATTAGCATGGCCCTGGGCAGTCAATGGGTTGGTAAATAACCAAACGACACCTACAAGCTTTGTGTGCCTCCTCATATGCCATTTTTCCCTAGCTGCACTCGAATGCAATAGTTTCAGCTTATAAGTGACATTTTAGCACCACCTAATGGCCAAAACTAAAGTTGTAAAGTAGCCTAAACCACAAAGTAGTAATGACACTTTTCAACTACAGTGACCGACTAACCAATCAGCTCCCACTATCCAATGGTATTTGGAATCCATGTTAACAGGACACATCATAACATACGGAACTTGTCACCAGGTGGATAGCACCGCGAGTTTATCGCCCACCTCAGACCTGGGGGAATCCTGCACTTGACAAAGTCGAATACCAGCAAGTTGCCTCTGCCCTTCATCTTTGGGAGGTTGATAAGCTGACTACCATTACATTGGCTACTAATAATCAACATCTGTAGTTGCCATGTTGGAATCCAACATGGAGCGCTGTAGAATACTGATGGTACATTTGTACAGTCACACATTTCTGATGGTTGTAATCAGGCCCAGGCTAGAAGTGATCTTTTTCCAGGTCTTGGCAGAGTATGGGATTCAGGAACGCAGCAACATATGATCCTGGAGCAGTGAAACATTCATTATGTTTTGTTTGCAGAACTTCTATTTACTTTTCAGCCATATTAAAGGCAGCTCTGTTTAACTTGTGAAGCAGACATGGTGCCTTGTGCAGCGCGAACATAGAGGAAGGACAGCTGCCGGCTGCGCCACGAAATGACGTTACACCGGCTGAGGAAAGCCTCAGCCATTTCAGAGCAGAACAGCTCAGTTTGCTGAGAGTAACGAACTGAAGTGCTCGTTTGAAATATCAAGCTACTCAGCCTGGGGAAGAGGCACTGTAACTAGGCGGACTCTGGCGAGCAGAGGCAAGTGATGTCATGGCACCCTGGCTGCCTTAAACCTAGCACTACCACTGTTTGCTGCTTTTTATCATTTATTTATTATTTATTTTCTTTCCTTGCTCATCACTTTTCACTTCCCCCCATGGTCCATATCCTGAGTGCAGACGGTTGATATTTGTATTTATTTAATTTCTCAAACACACAAGAGGGACGTCGTCCACCCTTTCAAAAAAGTAGCGCAACGTCGTCCGTCGGCGTGGACCCTCGTCTTGAGCCATGTTTATAGATATTTATTAGGCGCCTTCTGTGATTTAGTTAATTTGTGTCACCAAGAGGCATGTCAGCAGAGGCCTGTCAGGAGTTTTCAGGGTCAGCACTGTTCTGAGATCAAAGATCATCATATTTATTGAGATCAAAGATTCTGTTTTCAAGAGCATACTGGTCACATTTTTATTAAACTGTTTCAATGAACACTTGGTGACCCGGCGGCTTTGTTGTTAGACTAAGTAGCTTTGCTCCGTTTTGGAGTAGGGGGAAAGCCTTGTGTGAGTAACTGAATGCACAGAACCTGGGTCTAGAGGTGCCGAGAGAGAACTCACAGGTGTGAAGTGTGGGTGCAGACATTGTGTAGTGTGAGACAGGCCTGGTATCAAGAGAGACACTGACTCAAAAGTCACAGTTTGAAAACCTTTTTATCAAAGTTTGTGGGGTTGGTGTAATGCATATCTGGCCCTCACTCTAAGGGGGTTGTTCCATCAACTGATGTTTGTAAGGCCTGTCGATGTCCGTAAATCGAAAACCAAAGTTAATTTGTGTCCAAACCTATGCTCGCTCTCACTCTTAAACCAAATGTGATAGGGGGTCTTCTTAAAGGAAGAAAGGTGATTAAAAAGAAAATGTAAACCACAGCTGGTTTCAGGTAGTATTACCAATAGGCGTAGTTCTGCCAGATCAACTCAAAAGGGTTGCCCATGGGACCTTCCACATAGGGCACTTTCCGTAAGTCAATAGAGTTCAAAATGTCTTTGGGTCTCTTCGGGTTCCCTTCCCCCAATCTTCGATCCTTCCAGTTCCAAACAAAAAGACACAGCTCCTGTTAGGCTTCTCAGGTTCCCTTCCCAAAGTCTAGGCCTCTTTTCACAAAGTTCAACAATGTCTTTAGTGGGCCTCTTAGGGTTCCCTTCCCCAAGCCTAGGCCCCTCTGGGTAAAACGATTCACAGTTTCTTACTTTACAACTCAACTGAGGATTCACAGTTCCATTCAGGCCTCCCAGGGTTCCCTTCCCCAAGCGCAGGTCATTTTGTCTTCATACAAACAAAGTTCTCAATGTCAGGATGTACCTTTTCACTGTACAGTTCTTTTGTGGGGGTAGAATCAGAGACTTTTGAGAATGTCAGGTTCTTTGCTTCTCCCAGGTGCAACCACTCTGACATCTAACCCTTCTCCTTATTCTCTGCCACCTTTTCCTCTTCTGTGCCTCTTTCACTCTGTCCTTTTCCACTACTGTGCTTCCTGCACACCTTATTTATGTCTTGCAAACATGCACCTTCTTTCCACCTTTCTGTGCCTCTTGCACACTTCTCCTTACTTTTCACCGTGTTCTCTTGCACCTTCAGTTTCTCACCATGCTCTGTTGTACCTTCATTTGCCTCACTTTCGGTTGCTTTCACCCACTCTTGACTCTCCATTTTTGTTCTCACTTTCTCTGTGCTTTCTCTCTCAGTTTCAGGTCGATTGCTTCGCTTTGCTTAAACTTTCTCTTGCTTCGCTTTGCTTTCTATCAATGCTTTCCAGCTTTCACTTGATTTCATCCTGCTTTCGCTCACCGGGCCCTTCTTTCTCAATGCTCCTGCTCCAGCCACCCGCCCGCTACTATGTTTCTCTCTGTCTCATGAAACTGTGAGCAGGTCTAATGGGTTTGGGTCAAGGTCCAGGTCTTACTCTCACGTTATGTTTTATCCTGCCTGTTAGGCAGAATTGCATGCAGTACCCTCTGGGACCACGACATACAATTAGGACTACAGGTGTAAGGAAAATCAACCTTTGGTACAAGTCTGTACCACACAGTTTTTGGTAGGGAGCTGAGCAGCCAGGCTTATCCCAAGAGTGAATGTGAGCAGTACAAGGATGTTACACAGAGGTCTGTCAATCTGTCAGGAATGGCACTCTGTCAAGAGTGGCGCAGGGTATCCAAGTAGGGTTTGGGTGGCTATGCTGAGGTAAGGTAGCAGATAAGCACACACAGCAGGAAGTTCAACAAGAAAGAAGAGTAGGAAACAGTAGCTGTGAGCCAAAAGGGGCAAAAGATACAAAGGTACAAAAAACTGGATTCCCTCTTGGGGTGTATGCTGAAATGGGAAAGAGTGTTCCACGAACCTTAGGAAACTCCAGCCTTCTGCAAAGATTGCTATAACAGAGGCCCACGCTGTATGCTCATGGCTGGGAACAACAGCAGTGGGTGTCTGTAACACTGAAAATGCGACAAAGGAAGATGCAGAGTTTGCCTGCCGGAAACCAACAGGCAAGCTCTGTACAAAGGGATTACATAAAACACATGAGAAGACAAGAACAGAAATACCCAGCGAAAAGGAAGTCAATGAGCAATCTAGCAGAAGGAAATGAAGGAAAGGCAGTTAGACTGAAATAGATAACCTAAGGTGGAGTACAGAGGACTCAAGGAAGAGAACAAGGAGCAGCAGTCAGGAAAACAGAAGGCTGCAAAGTAGGAAGCAGGTCTGCAGTCAAGAGTGGCACTAGGTGCAGGCAAACTGTATTGGACTGTGGAGGACTGTAGTAGGCTGAAAGGCAGGGAGTCCAGAAGAACAGGACAGAGAGAGATTAGTAGTAGGCGACAGACAGAGAGCCCAAAAGAATAGGGCCGCTAGGTAGGAAGCCCAGAGGAGCAGGGCTGTAGGCAGCGAAGAGGTGCAGGCTGCAAGGTAGGGAGCCCAGGGAACAAGGGCTTGGAGACAGCAGAAGGTTGCAAGCTGCACGGTAGGGAGCCCAGAGGACAAGGGCTGTAGGCAGCCGGAGTGAAGCAGGCTGCAGAGCAGGGAGCCGAGAGGACAAGGACGGTAGGCAGCCGGAGTGAGGCAGGCTGCAGGGCAGGGAGCCCAGAGGACAAGGATTGTAGGCAGCCGGAGTGAGGCAGGCTGCAAGGTGGGCTAGGCTGCACGGCAGGGAGCCCAGAGGACAAGGATAGTAGGCAGCCGGAGTGAGGCAGGCTGCAGGGCAGGGAGCCCAGAGGACAAGGATTGTAGGCAGCCGGAGTGAGGCAGGCTGCAAGGCGGGCTGCAGAGGACTAGGACTGTAGGCAGCCGGAGTGAGGTAGGCTGCAGGGCAGGGAGTCCAGAGGACAAGGACTGTAGGCAGCCGGCGTGAGCCAGGCTGCAGGGCAAGGAGCCCAGAGGAGCCGGGCAGCAAGGAGTGAGCCCAGAGGAGCAGGGCCGCTGACTGTAGAGGGCTGCAGAGGACTGTAATAGGCTGCAAGGCAGGAAGCCCAGAGGACAAGGGCTGTAGGTAGAAGGCAGTGCAGCGTGATCGGCTGCAAGGCAGGGAGCCCGGAAAGGGCACTGGAACAAAACAGGATAATACAGCAACAGGAACAGCATACAAAGTAAAGGGTCAAGGCAAACAGGAGCGGGGAGAACTCAAGATGCAAGACAATGTGCTCCTGCAGGCAGCTGCTCATATACAGCCCTGCCCTGTTCTGAGGTAGGCTAATTGACAGCACCTGGAGCAGCACACCTGAAGACAATCTGCCTCCTCCCTCTCTGGTCCTGAACAGGTGGAAGCAGCACTGGCCGCTAGGGCTTCTGGGGATTGTGGTCCCAATAACGATGAATGAGAATAGCCAGGAATTGAGGACTGTAGCCAGGTGCATTGTGGTAAATGTAGTTAATTGAATAAAATAAGAAAGAACCAAAGTTGAGCAAATGGAAATAAAAGACCAAGGCGTGAAAAGGAGTTGTTCAAGGAGTATTAGGAGGATAAATGAGTACCAGGTAGTCCATGATGGTTGCCAATGCGTGCGCCAGCGGCGCGGGCATGACACAATCACAGTGGTTCAAGTAGACCCTTATACGCAAGGTTTCTTGGTAAAACACTTATTAATTACACAATCTTTTAGAAAACATTTCACTAGAAGAGGCAACTTAATATTATAGACCAATACACTTCAATATAACATTTTGAGACAGTTTGAGCTCCCCTGAAGTAGGAGCAAAATAGCAGTTAAGTTACTTAGAAGTGAGCAAAAGGGTCAAGGTAAGTAGAATAGATAACATATACTTGTTAGACAGTGCAAATATTTTCAATTCACCAGAAGAGTTCAATTTAAGTCTATAGGCCCAGGCCAAAGTCAATGGGCTAGTGTTCTGGATGGGAAATAGCAGTTCTGGTATCAAACGGTAAAGGCTTTGCAAAAGTTCTTAGAATTAGTTCAGGCAAAATAAAAAATCATATGTTGGGTCACAAGCTGATAAGGCCTGCAAGTTGGGAATGTTTCACAAACTTTCACCGCGAGAGTGACGTTCTCTCAATCGGGTTGGCACAGTACATAAGTTTAGCAAAAGAGCTACAGGGCTCTAAGGTAGAGGGAATTAGCACATTTATGAGAATTCCCCCTAACACCGCCACCCTCTGTCACTCACTTTGTTTCTTCAGTCATCAGCCATGCTTTTGCCAACTCACTCAGTTTTTTACTCACGCTATCATTTTCGTCTTCCGACTCTCGGGATCGTCAGCCTTTTTTACCGCCTCTTCAACCTTCCGATCGATCTGCTTCTCGTAGACGTGGGAGGGGATTCTGTGTAAACTACCGTCACACCCAACTTGCAAGACTTTTCAAATTACACTAACCACTGTCTACGGGGAGCTTCACGTCCCTTCAGCCGTAAAATAAGTTTACTCATGCCGATGGCTCTGAACCATCCTCTGTTACCAAGTGAACTGGATATACCCCAGCCCTTTAAGATGAGTAGCAATTACCCTGCAGTTGGATGGGGAAGCAGATTTTATTCATACATCAATAATAGAGACGACTCAGGAAGTTGGCAAAAGGAGGACTGTTTTAATATCAAGTATCTAAAACAGGGAGCATAACAAAAATCAACGAATTCGCTCGATCCGCTTACTCAAACATTCTTAGTAAAAATGGAGATCTAATAAGCAATACTCTTCATCAAATGACGTTAACCTACATGTCTACTAACGTAATATTACGTGGCAAACTACAAAAACCTACGTGCATGGGTGACTGGCTCTGAGTGAACATGTAAGTATACGATCCATACTAGTCTAACAAGTGTGAATTTGTGATTGGCTACTTAACATCAGGTGAGCCAACTAAGCCCTCCCCTGAAAATGACCACTATGAACGTCACTAAATACACAACGTCCCCTTGGTTTACACAACTATAGGACCCCTAAATACGCTGTCCTCTACAATTGGTTGGCACTCTAACCACCATCAGTACTCTTCCACCTACGTCTAGCAGCATGCAGGCTGGCCATCCAGGTGCTGGTGAGGTCGCTTTAACATTAGCTTCCCACCAATTAGCATATCAATCCATGATCACCTCAGCTGTCTGCTGTCAATTAGGCCTTTGAAGCTCGGCCTTGAGAGTGTTCTTAGCTCTGAGAAATTTAGGTGAGTGAAAAGCACGGTCTGCCTTTGTGCGTAGGTGTGACCATTTCGTTCATTCAACTTCATGCTTCCATGTGACTAGAGACCTTGGAATTGAGCCTTTCCGTGCATTTAATACTATTTTTTAATAAACCTCTGATGTCTTCCTTGTTATGTTCATGCCTTCTGAACAGGAGTTTTGTTCTTTCACACGCTTTTGTATCCAATGTCAGTTCACTCCAGTTTGATAAGACCTTGGCTTCTTGGCTCGTCCAGGCTCGTCTGCTGAGATGCACTTTGTAATTCAATCTGCTTTTTAACTGCGACACACGAGAAATTAAGCCTTCTTGCCACTGTCCAGCACTGCTATTATGCGTAGTGGAAATATCCATCCTTCACTTATCCATACATATATATATATATATATATATATATATATATATATATATATATATATATATATATACATATATATATATATTGGCATTTGCCGCAATCTATTTTCTACAAAGCCAGCCTTAAGATTACTTTGTCTGCTTGCGTTTCTTTTGCATCTGTACACATGTAAAAGTACTTGATATCTTTATCAGCTTCAGTGGCATAAGCTTCTTTCACCTTGATCCCAAGATGTCACTTATCCTTGATACTTTCTTGATGCCTTATAGAATATCTGCATTCTCTGGTCTCTGCATCTCTTCTAGGTACGTCATCTCAGCTCTCTGTGACGTGTACTGGCGATGGTTAGTGACGTTACCATTTGTCCTTGCCGTTTATTAGCTCTGCTTCTTCAGGGATTTTATTCAAATAGTCATCATATTTTCTTGTATGCAGGTATGATTTTCTCAAAGGGTACCTTGCCTCCCAGATTTTCTTAGGTATTGGTACTTTCAATGGTACTGGACAGAGTCCATATTCTGCCCTTTGTTGATTCAACTTTTCTGTGAATGACACATACTCTGGTTTCCAGCATACAGGTAAAAGGGGTGGGACGGTTGAGGTAGGGGTACTTGGCTCCTCCTCTACACTCCCCCCTCTGGGTGATTTATTAACCACTCTCTCATCATCCTTCACATCCAAGCATTTTGGTCTGAAGAAAAGCTTCTTTGGGACCCACATCTTTATGACTCCCTTCAAGCATCCAGCTGATTGATCAGACTCATCTGTGTTCCATGTCATGAGGCTACAATGTCCACATGGACTGCAGTAGATCCATCTTCCCACATACTTCTTGTGATTCTTTGGATACAGGAACTTCGTCCCCTCAGGTGCATGGATACTGGCCTTCACAAAGTCTCTGACTTCCTCATCTGTCAAGTCTCTAGCTTACCATCCTGATTCAACATTGATCATGATTTTCATCCCTATGGCTTTCTTTGCTGTCTTCTTACATCGTGACAGTATTATCCCGATCACACAAAATCCCAGCAACACCAACACCAACACGATCAGGGTTCCAAGAAACTTTAACATATCTGCCATCCGTTGTGGAACCCAAGAGAAGAGTGTTCAAAACCAGCTGTCATCAGCAATATCTTCTACTTCGTTTGTCATCTGACCATGGAGCTTCGTCAGCATGTCTATGGCCTCTGTCAAGGTGCCATTCTCGTTATCATGAGAAGGTATAAATGTGCAAGATAATTCTCCGTTTTTTGTACAAACACCTCCATCCATTGTTGTAATCATGTCCAGGACGTATTTGTTCTGAAGAGTCATCAACATTATGGCTCTCATCTGTTCTCGGATAGCATTGAATCCCTTTATAGTTGTGTTAATTATCTGCAGCAATTCCCATCTGGTTATTTGCAACCATTTAGTATTTGCTACAACCGGGATTCTCATCATGAAGATCATTGTGAACACTGACGAGGTCTGGATCTTTGGAATTACCAATTATCAATGTGTATATTCCTCCCCAATCCTTGGGTAACTTCATCTATGCCTTGGATCCACAAGCCCAATAATGATCCATGATCACTGCTGTCCCAATTTTCATTCCTGGAGCTTCAAATATTCTCCTACAGTTCTGGTTCTCTCCAACGTTACTTGTGCCATTGTTTCTGAAACACAGCTTTGCACTCTCCAAAGGCACTATCTGCAAGGGTCCTCCTCTGTCTTTGACCCATGTCAGTAACTTAGCAAGTTTTGACCGTAGAGGTTTACACAACATCTGTGAATTCTCAATATTTGGTTGGTAGTGACCCATGACGATCCAGTCTCTGCATATCACTACACCTTCTTCCCAGCCATCTGGTGATAACACAGTTCCCCAAATCTGCATCTTGCCTCGTTCTTCCATCGACAAATATCTTCTGCAGTCTTTCCTGGAAGTTCCAGTTGTTTATTTACATCCCATCTGATTCCAGCTCCTTTTACCCCAGGTTTTTCGTATCTGATCACATGATTTTTAGTATGGGCTCTGTTTCTTGTCTTTGTGTCTTGGATATAGTCATCTTCATCTGGATCTGTCCATTCAGTTGCCCATTTGAGATAGGGTGTACGACCCATGAAATGGCCTCTCGTGCTACAGAATGCTAAATGTAACATGCAGTGTGCAGCCCAAACATCAATTTCAATGGCTATAAAGAACTTAGATTTCCCCATTCTGTTTGGCAGGAGTGCACATACGAAGCATTCCTCCTTCGACTTGTTCCTTCCTACATCTTTCATATGCTGATACCATATGTTATTTCCCATGTGAGCTGTGCTATCCAGGTAATCATTTAATTCAAAATCATATTCTTGAGTTCTCATTCTTCTCATGTGACCTTCCATAATCATGTCAGTGTGTTAGCATAGCTCCTTTTGACTGGATCAATTACGGGAACATCTATCAGTGCTCCCTGAGTAGGAGAAAGTTCAGCAAGTTTCATCCTCTCAACATACCATTAGGCGTGAAAATGTCTCGCAAAATCTCCAGGTGTGTCTGTCTTCTAGGGATCATCTTTGGGTCATTTATCACAGGAACAGGTGTGCTTGCATGCATTACTTGTATAGGTTCACTGTCTAACAACCTCTTGTCCTGCCTGTCTTGCCAAGCTTGTTTCTTGTGTCCAAACAGAGTTTCTAAGACACATTTTGCATGTGAATAATTATTAGTGAGACTTATCTCAAGTGCAGGCAATTTGTCATCTTTCTTTGGGACAAGAATAACTACATATTGTCTTGGCTGCCTAATAGTTGCCACAATTACACCTTCCTTCTGCTCAGGAATATTCACAGGAGTCCTAGCTCCATCTACATCAAGGTAGTATGATGTCCGTACTGTCAGTGAAAGCAACATGATTATGAACACGATGCAAGCATAAATAACACAGAGGTATGTCAATTTACAGCATCTACTTCATGGATAACGTGGACATCTATCTGCATCTGGCATTATTATGTTACTTCTGATAATTCCCATTTTATTCATTGCTTAAGGAAGGAAAAAGTCATCTTTAATATATATGCATTATGTACTGCTTCTGGAAGCTGCTGTCTTGACCCAGCAATTTTGTCCTCAATCTGCTGTCTGCTTTCTGGATGATAAGAACAAACTCTCAATGTCTCCCTGGAACCAGTATTTAACCAGACAAAATGTGAATGCCTCTCCAGCAAGAGGAAAACAGCTCTCAGTATGTCTAGAAGTTCAACGACATACACCAGTTCCCAGTATACTCCTCGAATCTGCCTTAGACCAGACGACATGGTGAACTTCTTTCAGCACGAAACAAAGAGTTCTGTCTGACCAGCAACCTCTCGATCTGTCCCTCGAAGGAAAGTTTCAGTCTGATCTCAGATTTTTTGCTGAATAGGCGTTCACTTGCAGTATGACGCCTCCTCAGATTTCATTTAGCGCTGCACTGTGAGCATCATCAGCGGACAAGGGCATTTGTCCTTTCCCCACTATACTCTGGCAGCTGTCAAACTTGCTCGATGATTGCTGTGAGTAGTCTTCTTACAATGGGACAATTTGTAGGATCTTGCAATAAAACACGAATATTAGAAGTTCTCCCCTCAATAGCCGGATAAGAGCGCAGAACAAAGAAAAGAACTTGAAATACGTTGTCATTGGGAATCACCATGGGAAAATACAAACAGGAACTCAGTAAGAAATTAATCGGGATACTGCACCCTCTTCCAATTGTCGAAAATGAACTCAGAATTTGCCATATTTCTCTTCTTAACAAGGCTTAAAGCATGCCTCAGTCCAAAGTGGCTTTAAGAACAAACGATTTTTCTTTCACCCTGAAATGACAGCACAGAGTGTTCTCATCAGCTTCCCTTAACCCTTTCAGAGATGGCTAAAAGAGTGCCCCGAAGCAAGCCACAATCCAATAAAATCTTTTCATTTTACCTTGTCTGCATTTGCTGAGGCTCTTCCCTGATGCTTGCTTCTGTTGGGGGTGTGGGCAAAGGGGTTTCTCCAGTGTAAAGTTTGATGTCACCTAAGAAAGTCCAAGCACGTCTGCCTTGCACTTTCACTGCAGATGGCGTAACATCTTCCACAATGAAAGGGCCGTTGAAGCGGGGTTCGTCCTACTTCTTCCTTGTGTGGTTGCAGATTAAGACTGTTGTTACCTCCGGGGAGTAGTTGGGGAACACAAAGTATTTGAACACTACTTGTTGAAACATCTCCTTCTGTGTGCTGTACTGCCCCACACCCTTTTTGTCATAGCTGACCTGAAATGACAATGATACTTGAAGTCATACACATAAGTTACTCACGTAGCTCCATTCCTAACAGTTCTGCGGTAGGCTGAGCATCACTTCTAACTCTGGATGGAGGCATGAGGGGTGTCCTCACCTGTCTTCCTGTCACTATCTCAAGGGGGGTGAGATGGTGGTCCGAACCTGGTTGTTTCCGCAATGCATATAATGCCAGTGGCAGGCAATCCAACCACCCTTTCTTCAAGGTAAACTTCAACTTGGCTATCCTTTCTTTAAGCAAGCCATTGAGCCGTTCACAGATTTCGTTTCCTTGTGATTGATAGGCCGCATAAAACGTGTGGTTTATACCAAGCAACAAGCTAATCTGCTCAAATGTTTGATTCACAAAATGTGGGCCATTATCTGACTTTATTACTTCACATACTCCCCATCGGCGAAATACTTCCCGCACTAAGAATTTGGCTGCACAGGTAGACTCTGGGTGTGTACACAGACCAGCCTCAATCCAAACCTGAAAAAGGACAAACTACAAGAATCATGTATCTATATCCATTACATACTTGCAGCATGTCGACATAGTCGATATGCAAAATGCTGAAAGGGGCAAGTGGGTCTCGGAATAACTCCCCTAACTGTGTGCAGTGTATGCCCAGCATTATTTGTTTGACACACGATGCAGTTCACTACATAGAACACAACATGCTCTAACAAATTTGGTACAAACCAATCCTCTGCAATAGTTGTAGCAAGGTTCTCTCTAGTTGTGTGTGCAGGGTAGCTGCACCTGTTCCAGCGCCACCCTTAGTAAGGCTACATGCATTACCGGTTTACCAGTGCTGTCTTGTCACCACAATGCATCAGAGGGGTTTAAGAAAAGCCTCTTCACGTCTGCAAATGCTTCTCATCTTGAGGTGCTTCCCCTGAACCTCCATTAACTGCGCTTTTGACAAATCACTATATTTGTCAGACACATTCATCATCACAGCCATTTTCTCATTTACATCAGGCGTTTCAAAGGTCATCACATTTTCTGAACATGCAGCGAGTTTCGCTTCATCGTCTGCTGCTTGGTTCCCACGTGAGATAAAGTCTGCCCTTTTAGTATGTGCTGCACATTTAACGACCGCGATGGCCACTGGTTGTTGCAGTGCCTTAATAAGCCTGTCCAATAAGGCTGCATGCTGCACTGGCATGCCATCCGCTCACAGGTAACCCCTCCTTTTCCAACTTGCTAACCCTGCGTGCGCCGTTGACGTCACATAGGCGGAGTCGCTGTACAGTGTTACTTCCTAGTCTGCCTGATTCTCGAGTGTGACAATCAGCATCACTAATTCAGCAGCCTGTGCTGAAAAGTGACACGGGAGTTGTCCACTTACCAATGTCTGAATCTCCCCATTGGCTGTGTGTTTTACCACAGCGGCACCTGTATATCTCTGTTCATCATTTTGATCGATTCTTGAAGAACCGTCAATAAAACTATTTCTCCACCTGTCAAGGCATTTTCTTTTATTCGAGGGATTTCATCATAGAACTCTTCATTGTTCGAACAATCATGCGCATGCTCATCCTCTTCCAGTGGTTCGGCTACAAACATGGCAGGATTCACTAGTCTGCATCGAACTATTTTAATCTTATAATATTTAATATTTAATCACTCAATTTGATATGAGTACCTCGTAGGCAGAAGCCCTTTGAGAAGTCAATGTGCCTTTTGGTTTCTCTAAAATGGCAAATAGTGCATGCTCAACAAATAACGTCATTGAGCATCCCATCACTATGTTTGCAGCTTTCTCTATAGCGAATGCGGCGGCTGCCAACAATTGTTCGTATGGAAAGTGACCTCTCATTACTGGGTCTAAAAACCCACTGTAATATGCAAGGGGTTCAACCCCAATGTGGTTCTCTGTGTAAGGACTGCTGTCATAACAGTACCATCTGTATGCGAGAATAAAAAGAATTCCTCAGCATAATTAGGAATCCCTAAAACTGGAGCTGTGCAAATTACTTTTTTCAACTCATCAAACCTGTCTTCCATTTCCTTAGTCCACACAATTTTGTCCTGCGTTTCTTCAAAGCCTACAATAAAGGCCTTATATATGAGCTGTAGTCAAAGACCCATGCTCTCACATAGTTATAGAATCCCAGAAATCTCTGCATGTGTTTTATCGTGTGTGGCTTTGCAGTTTTTAAAATGACCTCAGCTCTCTCATGAGTAACGTTCTTTCCTTCATGTGAAATCAATTGGCCAATGTACAACACTTCTTGTTGACAATACTGTAACTTTTCTTTGTCACCCTTCTAGCTTTTGTCAGCAAATGTAATCATCAGTTGAACAGAATCGTGTCTGCACTCTTCCTCTGAAGTGCTGGATACTAGAATTTCATCTACGTATTGCAACACAACACTTTCTACAGCAATATTGCTCAAGGCCATCTGCAGGACTCTATTGAAAATCGATGGAGACTAACAATACCCTTGAGGTAATCTCGTGCTTTTCAACTTAGTCTGTCTGAACGTGAATGACATCATATCCTGAGAGTCTTTGTGCAATGGGATTGAGAAACATTTTTGAAATCAATTAGAGTGAAATATCGTGCTCCAACTGGTGTATTACATAAGATTGTAGCCGGATTAGGAACTAGAGGGAACTCTCCCTCTGCAATCTGGTTTATCGGGCGTAAATCTTGAATTAGTCTCAAAGACCCCCTTAGATTTTTTGATAGGGTACACTGCGGTATTACACGGTGACACTGCCGTCACTAAAATACCCTGATCCATCATGGCAGAAATCGTCTTAAAAATACCTTCATCTGCCTCTGGAGACATGGGATACTGTTGAGCTTGAGGTAAAATTGCTCCTGGTTTTAATTTAATCTTCACTTCTCCGACTCCCTTCAAAAAGCCTACGTCATAGTGACCTGTAGTCCTTAATGAGGTTGCCACTTTTGCCATGTCGTCATCAAAATAATCATGACGATTTTGTGCTAACATTATTTTTTCGTTTGATTGCTTGCATCAAGTAAGTAATACTCATGTCAAAAATCATTTCATCATCAGATGGATGATCTCCAAATAGATCGTCATCAGTGACATCAGATAATCAGTAACCTTCCCCGATGGCAATTACTGCACACCATCATCTGCCCTTCTCATCATTCCCATCAAGCAAAACCATTTCACCTCACACTATGGCTGCTTGCAGCTCTAAGGGAAAAACGTGTCCCTCTTCTTCACGCAAAGGTATCTTTGGCCTGAACAGTAATTCTTCAGGGATTCTCATTGTTGTGCCGACTAGGCCTGGCAGCCATGTCAATAGAGTGCGTACTCTATAATGAAAAACCTCTGGTTCTAAAGGCGTTGCTATCATGGCTATATGTCCGGGAAATGCTAGAATAAATTCACTCACATTTAAATAATGCATTCCGGGAGTTGAACACACTATGCCTTCTTCGGTAAACAAGATTGTCATATTCAACTTTGTCATTAAATCTCGACCCAATATATTAACAGGTGTCTGCCTCGAATATAGCCAAGGCACCTTAATGTCACATTCTCATATAGAGGCTTGTAATTCCTCAGTAAAAGGAACTGTACTTGTAGCTCCTGAAAAACCTTGACTATTCATGGCATTGCCAGACATTGAAAACTTCCCCTCTCGTATACATCAACGCATTGCACCCGTGTCTACTAAAAAGAAAAAACGTTTGCCTCCTATATTGCGTCTACCCTCAGTTCCTCATGAGGATTCAGCGTCACAGATAGTATCGAACACATCAAGTCTCCCAGTGAGCTGTCCTATTGGGGGTACAGCCTCATTCCGTTACCTGTGAAAGGATTCCCTCCATGGACAGTGACACCCTGTACCCTAGGAGTCCTGATCTGCTGAATCTGCATGGGCGAGTGCTGTGACTGCCCATGTGGCAGAGCCACTGTTACCTGCTGCGTTTGCAAGCCTTGCTGTACTCTCAGCGATTGCTGCTGCTGCATCGTTCGTTTCTGAGCAATACCATCGCTACTCTGCTGTGAATACGCAGGTGGTTTGGAAGTCCCCCCTCTTAAAAATTGACTGTTTTGCACAAACCCATGACCTCTACACATACGAGCAAAATACCCTGTCATCCTGCATGTCCCACATGTAGGTGGCCTCCCAATCTGCCCATCCTGCATTTTTTGATCATCATACTGCATATTTTGCAACCCACCTTGATTGTTCTGGAAGCCTCCCTGATTATTCTGCCAATTCTCTTTATTATTTTGAAAACCTCTTCCTCGAAATCCTACCCTTCCTCGCAGAGTAAACCCGTAATTGTTCTAATCAAACTGCCTTTCGTTATTCACCTGTGGCATATTTGCAATCTGCAGTGAATTCGATCCATCTACACTAGTCAATATTGCCCCTTCAATGGCATATTTAGACAATTTCTTCTGCACTAACTGCCTCTTCGCTTTTCCGAGCATCGTGTTTTTTGCAATTCTTTTCCTGCAAGAGTCTGCAGTAATGCGCAATGGTCAGCTGAATCTCTGACCACGGTTTGGCCTCTATTCCCACTAACCTCTTGAGCTGCTTCTGTACAGGGTCTGGCATCCCTTGGCACAATATATGATAGAACACAGGTATAGATTTTCACCAAGATTCGTGTGTCTCCAAGGAACATTGTTCCTGAAAATTCTGAATGTAAACAAGCGGATCGTCTCCATCCTGTATCTTTTTCGTCATTATAGCTCCCATATCGGACATGTCTGGATACAGTATTCTAAGCACTTTCCAGACTGCCGCTCTACAGTTATTGAACAGTGCTCCATCGTGAGCAGTGTTAACTGCAGTGACACCAGCATATCCTGCCCTCGTCCAAACATCATCAGCTCTCTCACCAAGTATGGCGATCAGGAGACCCTTAATGTCCCCTATAGCTAACGTGTTTCCTCCCGTCATTTTTTCTAACTCATGTATCCACTTCCCAGCGCCAGAAGTTAAACTCGGGAGTTTATAACTTAAATTATCCTTATCTATCGGGGGCCACGGTATATACTGCGGCCTGGCCCCCCCTTTTCCAATAAGGGAAACTGTGATGCCCCAAACTCATTTTCATCTCTCATCATTTGTCTATCCACCGCAGGGATAGTTTTCACACATCGCCTTCTTCCTGGTAGCGATCTTAAACTATTCACATAAGGCGGCGACTCCCACCTCTCACCATGGAGTTGCCCTTTAGGTCGGTCTGACTGTGTCAATGGTTCTGACACCCTAGTTACAGGTGTGTTCAAATCTGACCATCTGACTTCTTCCTCCATTGAAAAACATCCCTCAGGACCACATACATTCCCTCTCCCTTCCCACGGAAGGTGTCTCTGTCTTCGTCTGACATTTCTTGTGCCCAATTCGTGCAACTTCTCTCCTCGTCATCTCTATTTAGAGTCAGTCTATTTAGAGACAACTGCTTTTGCCTCGTACTGCATGAGGCATCCTCTGTGTCATACAACTGAGTGCTCTCAAGTCGCTTCCCCTTTAAATCTTTCTGAGATTTCATGTCATGATGCACTTTATCGATCGCTTCCCCAATGCTCCTAGAGTCAAACTCGTCTTCTAGATTTACCCTTGACAGGCCTGGTAATGACTCGTATTCTGGGAAGAATTCCTCTATGTCCTCCCATGCTACTTGTGATTCAGGATCCCTTATCTCCTTTTCCAGGCGATTGAGATTGCGTGCTCTCTGCCTTCTTTTACGTTTCATATCATCGTCAAATTTTCTTTGTTTCCTTGCTTCCTCTTTGAGCCTGGCTTCATCTTTTTTTCTTCATATCTCTTCTCTCGTTTGCCCTGTGTATCTCCTCATCCTTTTGACTCTGTATTCTCTTATCCCTTAACTTCTGTTCCTCCTCTTCTATTCTTTTTCGTTCCAGTCTTTCCTACGCATCGATCGCTCTCTGTTATCTCGATTTCTTTGCTCTTCTGCTCTCTCTTGTTTTCTTGACTGCTCCTCTTGATATAATTGCTCTTTTCTTTACCTACCCTTCCTTTTCACATCTTTGTCTTTCAATCGTTCCTCCCTTTCTTTATCTTTTTTATCTTGCTCATTTTGATCTTCCCTTTGTCTTACATCCTCGATGCCTTTGCCATCGAGATTGATCAAAATCTGGCCACCCATCCAATTTCTTCTGATACATTTGTAAAAAATGCAGGCCAGGGCATATTCTCTTATCGTGGCCTCTCTCACGATTTTATATAGCTTGGCCACACTCAAGTCAATGGGCCTCATTACGACCCAGGCGGTAAGTTACCGCCTGGGCCGTGACTTTACCACCATGGCGTAAACTACGTTTACGCCATGGTGGTTGGCGGACTTACCGCCCCATTCCGACCTTGGCGGGGCGGTAAGTCCCCAATCCCCATTTACCCTTCCCCATTCCCATTTTTGCCCCATAGGGCATAATGGGAGTGGGGAAGGCGTTAATTACGCCACCGTAAATTACGGTGGCGTAATTAACTCCATGGTCCCTTAGCGCCATGGATTTTAACACCCGCTAAAAACGGGTGTTAAAACCTCCATGGCGCTAAGGGACCTCGTAATTGGCGGTAAGGGGTCGGCGCAGCTAACGCTGGCGTAAACCCCTTACCGCCAGGGTCGTAATGAGGCCCAATATCTCATTCCCCATATAAATATTACACTCTTACTCTCACGTTATGTTTTATTCTGCTACCCCCCGTTACTCACTTTGTTTTTTTACTCATCACCCATGCTTTTGCCAACTCACTCAGTTTTTTACTCACGCTATCTTTTTCGCCTTCTGACTCTCGGTATCGTCTGCCCTTTTTACCACCTCTTCAACCTTCCAATCGATCCGCTTCTCATAGACATGGGACGGGATTCTATGGAAACTAGAGGACCCGTCATACCCAACTTGCAAGACTTTTCAAATTACACTAACCACTATCTACGGGGAGCTTCACGTCCTTTTGTTACGCTCACCTGATATCCCCGGGGGCGTCTGGAAGGCTCTTAGATCTGGAACCCTGGATGCGTAGTTGTCCAGTGCTGAATAATGAATCTGCAATTACAGAAGGGAGGATTTGTGATAACTGTCTCTAATGGGTGAATCTCCCACCTCCCTCTGACTGATTCCCTTCCCACTGGGTTCTTTTCTCACCTTAGTTATTTGTAGGGTGAGCCTATACACAAGAAACACTTGTGTATAGGCGCGTTACAAATGCCATATCATATCATAGCTATCCATCCTGCGTTTCTTGTGCAGGGGCGCATGACGTTTGTTGGCGAGCTGCCCGAGTTGCTTCACTGGTGCAGTACGCCTTCCTTGGGCCCAGGCCTGCAGTGACCCTGAATCTGCTGGTAGTCAGGTAGGCTTGTTAATTGTAAGTCTTTGTTCTGTTTATGGTGGGAATTCGTTAATGTCTTTGTCTCCTTCTTTTCAGGTGCGAAGGTCTTGCTGCTGGCGTGACGGATGGAGAGTCACATTTTCTAGATAAGAGAAAGCGCCAAGCGCAGCGCATTTATTGTCTTTTAAAGCTAACCTGTGTTTTCTTCTTCTTCTCCTCACAGGCCGCTGTGGTGCTGCGAGTGGATGAGTGCGCGATAAAAAACAGGCCCCCGGAATCTGTTAAGGTTAGTACAGCACTGTGCAGTTGTTTAATATTGAAAGCGAACCTGAATATGTCTCTTTTCCTTTGCAGATGTTGCTGTGGTGCTCCGGAGGAAAGTGTGCGTTGCGCGATGGAATTCAGGTAAGACTGATGGAATTCGATGTTTTGGAAGCACGTGTTCTAATATTGTTTTTCACTTTCTCGTTATTGCAGGTCGCAATGTTCGAACAGCAGCTGTGGTAGCAGTTCGCCGGAAGTCCTTAAGCTAGTACTCACAGGTGAGTGATGTTTCTTCTTCTCTCATTGTCCACAGATTGCAGCCCAATTGAGATGCTGAGGGCTGGATGGTGTTTTTCTCAGGTAAAATAGAATAATCTTGTTCTTGCAGAATTACAGGAAGATGCTGAAGACCAGGAGCTGGACACGGTGAGCGTCACGCTGCTGGTTGCAGAATAACATGAAGCGTGTTCTGCAGTCAGGCTGTGGTTTATATAGCCCAGGTAAAGTAGTACCAGGGAAAGTAGTTCCAGGCCTGCCACACCCAAAACACTAGACCGCATGGCTTGGTTCTTAGAACTAGACTGTGTGGGTGCTTCCATGTTGGATTTAAAGGCCCATGTACATAAATGGGACCTAGTTTGAACAGCCCTTCCTTCCTACATATGAGCCTGCTGCCAAAGGCGCCAGGACTGGCTCCAGGAGCCCTTTTGCAGTGGTTTTAAGGACTTCAGGGTTCTGATGGGAGCCTGCTTGTGGCACAACTTGTACCCCCTCACAGTGGTCATGACACCTTTAATTCGAATGGCAAATGTCCGATATTGTCAGGTCTCTAAAGTTTACGCATGCTCTGAACCATCCTCTGGTACCATGTGAACTGGATAGACCCCAGCTCTTTAAGATGAGTAGCATTTACTCTGGAGATGGATGGAGATTCAGATTTTATTCATACATCAATGATAAAGACGACTCAGGAAGTTAGCAAAAGGGAGACTGTTTTAATATCAAGTATCTAAAACAGGGAGCATAACTAACATCAACGAACTTGCTCGATCCTCTTACTCAAAATTCTTAGTAAAAACTGATATCTTATAAGCAGTACTTGTCATCAAATGACGTTAACCTACGTGTGTACTAACGTTATCTTATGTGGAAAGCTACAAAAACCTACGTGCATGGGTGATTGTCTCTGAGTGAACATCTAAGTATATGATCCATATTAGTCTAAAAAGTGTGAATATGTGATTGGTTACTTAACATCAGGTGGGCCAACTAAGCCCTTCCCCTAAAAATAACTACTATGAACGTCACTAAATACACAACGTCCCATTGGTTTACACAACTATAGGACCCCTAAATACGCTGTCCTCTACAATTGGTTGGCACTCTAACCTCCATCAGTACTCTTCCACCTACATCTAGCAGCATGCAGTCTGGCCATCCAGATGCTGGTGAGGTCGGTTTAACATTAGCTTCCCACCAATTAGCATATCAATCCATCATCAACTCACTGGTCTTCTGTCAATTAGGCCTTTGAAGCTCGGCCTTGAGAGCGTTCTTAGCTCTGAGAAATTTAGAGAGTGAAAAGCACGGTCTGCCTTTGTGCGTAGGTGTGACCATTTCGTTTGTCCAACTTCATGCTTCCATGTGACTAGAGACCATGGAATTGAGCTTTTAGCGCATTTAATACTATTTTTTAATAAACCTCTGACGTCTTCCTTGTTATGTTCATGCCTTCTGAACAGGAGTTTTGTTCTTTCACACAATTTTGTATCCAATGTCAGTTCACTCCAGTTTGATAAGACCTTGGCTTCTTTGCTCGTCCAGCCTCGTCTGCTGAGATTCACATTGTAATTCAATCTGTTTTTTTAACTGCGACACACAAGAAATTAGGCCTTCTTGCTATTGTCCAGCACTGCTATAATGCGTAGTGGAAACATACATCCTTCACTTATCCATATGCATATATATATATATATACATATGTGCTTGCCACAATCTATTCACTACAAAGCCAACCTTAAGATTACTTTGTCTGCTTGCGTTTCTTTTGCATCTGTAAACATGTAAAATGACTTCATATCTTCCTCTGCTTCTGCTTCTGTGGCATAAGCTTTTTCACCTTGAGCCCAAGATGTCACTTATCCTTCATACTTTCTTGATAGCTCATAGAATATCTGCATTCTCTGGTCTCTGCATCTCTTCTAGATACGTCATCTCAGGTCTGTGTGTCATGTACTGGAGATGGTTAGTGACATTACCATTCCTCCTTGCCATTTATTGGCTCTGCTTCTTCAGGGATTTCATTCAAATGGTCATCATATTTTCTTGTATGCAGGTATGGTTTTCTCAATGGGTACCTTGCCTCCCAGCTTCTCTTAGTTATTGGTACTTTCACTGGTACTGGACAGAGTCCATATTCTGCTCTTTGTTGATTCAACTGTTATGTGTATGTCACATACTCTGGTTTCCAGCATACATGTAAAAGGGGCGGGTTGGTTAAGGTAGAGGTAGTTGGCTCCTCCTCTATACTAAAATCAATTGTAATCAGATTACACCTTAAATGGGCTTCACTTGCATCAAGTGGAACAATTCATTTATCTAGGAGCTCTATTAACTTCCATAAAATGTGTAACACTTTAAAGAATTACATTATTACAAAAGTACATAGTACATTTGCACTGATTAAGCTTTATCCAGAGACCTGACGTGATTAAATCTTGGCAAACATGCCTTGCTCTGGGCATATTTTATGGGATAGAACCAGAGATTACGTGGCTTAAAATTATTGAGGGGAAATTGTGACTCTAATCGCTGGGAATGCGCTAGAGTGTTCCCATGGAAATATTAGATGAGAGCTAGCTTTTGTCTTTTTAATGACTCATTATAAGATCAAAGTCAATTATTACTCAAAATGCTACTGGGCTCAGATGATTGCCTTTTAGCACAAATAGGGATATATGTCACTCAGGGAGTGTTGTGTAGATCGAGTGCTTTTATGCATTTTATTGAATCATGTTATACATTTCATGGTAACCTTGTGTGGACCATGAGCATGGCCATTAAAAAAGAACTCACAAAAAAGCACACCTCTGGGATCGGGTTAAAAACTTTGACCACCTTGCTAAATTTTTGCAATTCCACTCACACATTTGGCTATCTCATACCTGCCAACTACCAGGCAGCTACTGTTGGTAATCAGCTACGCCGCTTCGTCATGCACCTCCGACTCAATTAATTACCTTCATTCAAATGTATTTTGGTGATAGAAAGGTATTCCACGTGAACAGAGACAATGCTGATTATGTGGTATAACGTTGGAAACTACCCGGCATTTATTAACTCAATGCTCCGTGTTGGAGAAATTATTTGCAGTGGTTTATGGAAAATATGACTATGAATTGGATTTTATCTCCAACAATGGGCATTGGTCTCATATATAGTTGTAGATCAATTGTTTATTTGAATGCTATCCATCAAATGTGGGACCACATTTTAATCAAACTGGCATTCAGTAAATCGATTATTTCCAGTTGAAAACTAAGTATTAGACATAGTGAAGTTAATGTAAGAGATATGACAGTATTTTATTTGTACATTTTGTAATATGGTGTTTTTACCTTTCATCCTTTTTTCCCTTTCCTCGCTATGTAATGTTTATTATTTTGTTGATAAATGTATCAGTGCTTGAGGTTAGTTGTTTAAACATATAGCACCAACAATACAAAAATAAGTGGTCGGTGGTGGGGGAGTTGAAGGGATGGAACCCCTTTCTTGCATGCGACATGGTGAGGAGAAGAGGGCGGCCAGGGACAGAGCACTCCCCCATTTCAGGCAATCTTGGAGAATGGAGGGGGAATCGGGAGGGGGATGCATTAATGCCCATGCAGTATAATACTGCAGGCAAGACATGAAAAACCATAAGCAGGTATTTCATTGGGGTACTACCCATTTTGACCGACAGAAATCGTACAATATGACCGATTTCGCTCAGTACCATTCAATTGATTTTTTAAAAATACTGAATATGTGGAGCAGAGGTTTGCAGGGGTGTCCTTCACTCCCCATGTTCAGTATTTTTGGGCCTGGGGGTTGTGGCGGTGACCCCCATTTCCTAAAAATTGGAGGCAGTGGAACGAATAAAAAAAAAAGAAAAAGGGACCATTCAGTGTTGGATCCGACCTGCGTTAGAGGAACAAATCTGATGCCGCAGGGTTGCAGGGGAAGCAGCGGCGACCAAGCAGGCAAGAAGGAGAGGAGGTGGGGGGAGGGGTCAAAGGTGCATTTTGGGTTGTTTGGCTGAAGTGCAAATCGATTTGCGGTGAAATTGAATATGGTCAATTTCACCACAAATAATTACACTTCGTTCAAACAACCCAGACCCTCAATTGGCGGCACAACTGAAGCATAGTTATGACTGGTTGAGCGCCTCCTCTCGAAAAGAAATGGCGAGACCATGAATGATTTTTTTTGCCTTCCCTGCTTGAAACTGCGGTTTGGTCAAATCACATGTTGGTTTTCTCCAGGCAGTCTTATTGCTTCTCAAATATTCGAGTTTTACTGGAAGGCAAGGTAGGGTGGGGGTGAATAGTTTCCGGTCTTCCCTAACTCCTACATGGAACACCTTGGACTTTCTCACCGGTAAACCAGCAGCATTATTTACGCACTGGAAACCTGTTTACTTACTTGCGTGGGTCAAATGTATAAAGCAGGGAAAATGAAGTCATGAGCAGAACAGACAGAAGAGTTTTTGCAACCTTCGGGTGGGATGTTTCATTATTTACAGTTAAGGCATTGGGTCATTCCCACAGTGGTATTACAAGAAGATAGATGGGACCTTACTGGCCTTGGAACATTTAGAACATATTGGGGAATACCTTCATAGACTTTTCAGTTTATACAAATTCTAGACATTTCACTCCAAAACAAAGCTATGTCCTTCTAGCAACAAGATCTTCAGGAGGAACCTGATGGCTTGACTTGGTCTCAAATTTCTCCAAGAGTGGCAAAAACTTCAAGCTACAGTCGTACCATTGAAAATTCATATATTGGAATTTGGACTGGGTCAGATTAACCAACATCTTTCTAACCACACTGAGTTTTGCTAGTGCTGTGTGTTGGCTTTGGGCACCCTGTTGCATCTTTGGTGGTTATGCTGTATGATACAACCATTATGGGGCACAGTATTATCCTATGTTAAAGAAATAGCGAAGCTTGACTTACCCAAGCATCCTAAGGTCTTTCTTTACAGAGCAATGACCTGATTTGATATTTTTGGGGAAGGTAAAATTCAGGACAGATTTTGATTTTAATTTGTCTGGAGGGATTGATGTTTTCTGGAATTACTTATCCAAAAATGAAGCCTTCTTTTATATCATAAACGTTGGTAAAAGAAAGATACATTTATATTTTAAAAAGATGTTTACTACTTTTTTAGCTGATTTTTATATATTTCTTTTCTTTGCACTTTGGGCTTGGTTGTGCCATGGCAAGTCTATTGCCACTTGCTTAGAAGATTACAATGTGTTTATCACCTACCCTGCCATGGGTCAATTTGTGTGAGGTGCTCTATTTGCAATCTTTGACTTCCCATTTTTTTTTTGCTTTTGTTTGCCTGTTGGGGGCAAATGATAATTTATTCTTGGTGCAGCAGTTGGCCTCCAGTTTGTTGTCCAAAAAAATAAGCTGTAGCCTGCAAAACGACAATTGATAATTGGATATTATCTGTCCATGTATGAAAGTGCAGAGAATCAGAACTACTTAAAATTCAACACTGAATTGTAATTCCCTATCTGCAAACAGATGAAGCCACCTTTATCAATTTCTTTCCTTTGAGTTTTGGTTCTGGTTTGGGTCCAGCAAAATCGGTTACTGCTTACCTTGACGTTATTACTATCACACCTCCCTCCAGAGCCCTCCCTCCACCACCAGGGAAGTGTATAAGACCCCTCCTCCCATTAGGGGCTGTGGTAGGAGATGGGGTAGGGAAAAGCATGTAAGAGAGCAGGCAACAACCCTGCAGTAGGTGGCTGCTCTCAATTGCCAGGAAATCATAGTCACCTTAAAAACAAACTACCTACCTAACGAGGTCATGCTAGGCAACCTCACAAATCAAATCATGCTAGGCAATCCCAATGGCAACATTGGCCTCACCAAAACATGATGGACAACCGATGTAAAAAAAAACCTGGCCAAACACTGCAATACCTTTCTCAATGTGATATCAATGAAGGGTAAAAGGCCTCCCATACTCACTAACTGTAGAAAGCGTAGAGATGATATGAGAGCTGGATACGATTGGATGCCTGAATCAGTTTACGTAATCCAGGAAAAAATGCCAATAAATTGGCAAAAATATAAAAAAACACCTTATCAGAGCATCATCAGAAAAGCATAAAAATAAGAATTTTTTTTTCAAAAAGAATTGATTTGTCCATTGGTATTGTCAGGTGGAGAAGGTGCCATGGATTGCGGAAAGTCTAAAAACTGCTATATGTGGCATAAACTACAATTCCCAGCAGTCTTTGGGAAACCTGGTAGTTCTTTTCCGTGCGCGCGTGTGGCCAGCTGACTCTAATTACTAACAGTTTATTAGAACCCAACAGCGCACGACAGGTGTGGCTTATTTTGTTTTCGGGACAAAGTCATGCCGGAGTAGGAAAGACGCCCGCGCTCGTGTTTGTCTTTCCATGAGCGGGCAGACGAAACCTTGAAGCGGCGGAAGGAGGACACGCGCGCTGCTACGGCTCCACAAGATTACGTCCGGGGAGGCTTGCGAGCTTCCCAGACGAAAGATAAGTGCGGGAGGGGCTTTATTGATCGCAATGTTGTGCGGGTTCAACGCTGGTGATATTTCTATCAAGTTGCAATCGCTAATGGAACAAAACTGTTGAATGTGTTCCTGTGAACTCAGAGTACTAGCAGTTACTAGCAAAACTGCTCGGAGTGGAAAGGTTTTCTCTCGCTGCATGTTTGTTTTCAGAATACTAGGGAGGCGACGCAGGTTGCGCTCACACTAGAGTTTATACTCGAGGATCAGTGATGTTAACTATCAATACTTGGGGGTGTGACACGAAACAACACAGGAGTTGTGTATGCTCTATGTTCTATGTTTTATGTTTGTAACTGTAGCTAATGCTTGCCCATAGAGCCATATGTCATGTTCTTCATGGTGGGAAAATATCTCATGTGTTTGTTTCATTTTGCTTGCCATGTCATTGTGTGGCAACATGTGCCTGTATCAAGTGGTGCTACTGATGTAACTAATCAAGGTAGAAACACCAGGTGCCTGTATCAAGGGGTACTGCTGGTGGGTTCAAGTAAGGGTTCATGGTATATGTTATTTTCCAAGGTATTAGGCAGAGTAGGTTTTTTCCCTGTTACTTCCCCGGTCCTATCCAACATAGATATTCCCTAACCCTCTATCCGGTGTTCCTAATCTCCACCTTCCCCCCACAACCTCTCCCTAACCCTCGTCCCCCCACTGGCTGCCACGTGGTATCCTGTTGGTTATATATCAGGTACCTGTGCCAACCACGGGTGGAAGGTTGACTTCATTCGGCTTCTGTGGTTTGGGGGAGAGTGTCAACACACCATCCCCCATTATTGTGCACTGTCTTGACATAATAAACCAACCCCAGATTGGGATACTCACAACTACCCAAGCCAAATGGAAGCAACTTCTCCGGCCTTGGCCGATGTGCTAAAGGCGCTTCAAGATATTCAGGTGGAGTTAGTACAAGCGAAGCAGGAATCTGATAGTTTAAAAACCCAAGTACAGAGTTTGATTGCTCAGCGGACCCCGTTGGAGGGGGCTAGTGCAATGGGAAGGTCCACGAGTCAGAATTCCACTGTAATTATTCCGTCTCCTAGTAGTGTACCTTTGGCAGTGCCAGAACGCTTTTCAGGGGATCCTCGAAAATACATGACATTTCTTACCCAATGCAGACTGCACTTTTTGTGTAAACCTACAGCGTTTGAGACAATTCAGTCTAGGACGGCTTTTGTAATTTCATAGTTGACAGGAGTTGTTGCTGCATGGGCTATGCCTCTGGTACAAAAAGATGACCCATTATTATATAATTGGGATGGGTTTCTATCAGAATTTGGCAGATTATATGACCGACGGGAGGTGTCATTAGCACAGGATAAGGAATTGTTGGGTTTAAGACAGGGAGCCCGGGATTTGGTAACATATGTAACACAGTTTAACAGACTGGTAATTGAGACTGAGTGGCCAGTGGCTAAACAAACAGTGTTATTGTATCAGGGATTACGAGAGGAACTGAAAGATGCTATTGCTCAAGTGGAGCCGCAACCGAGAACGTGCACTGCCATGATCGGTTTAGCTTTAAGGTTCGATCATCGTATGAATGAGAGGAAGGCAGAAAAAAAGAGACCGGAAGCAGTGCCCTTTGTGCATTTAGACAGGAGTAGAGGAGGACGGATAAGTGAAGTGGAACCAATGCAAATTGGTAGCGTACAAGGACCTTTGTCAGCAGCAGAGAAGGAACAGCATAAGATTAATAAATTGTGTCTCTATTGTGGACAAGCAGGACATTTTATACTTTCCTGCCCAAATACACCTCAGAAAAGGAGAGGAGCATGAAGCAGGCGGGAAAACAGATGGGCCGGCCTTAGGGGGAACACAGGTGCCGGGCCCGATTGATGTAGGGTTCCCCAGATGGGATGAAACACAGTGGGGGTAAATCTTCTCACTTATACATTTTGGTGACATTATGTTTTGCTTTAACTAAGCAGGAGGTCATGGCTATGGTGGTTTCAGGGGCTACAGGCAATTTTGTGGATATTACCTTGGCTGCGCAGTTAGGATTACCCTTGTTGGACAAAACAAAAGTTGAAGGAGTCCAATCGGTAATGATTCACCTTTTGTATCAGGGCCCATACGACAACAGACAGAAAAATTGGACATGATTTGTGTAAATGGTCATAAAGAGGAAATCACATTCGACTTAATAGAAGCTCCTCAGTTTGGATTGATATTGGGAATGCCCTGGTTGATTCTGCACAATCCTAGAATTGATTTGGAAAAGCAGACAGTGTGGTTTGATGAGCAGAGGTATCAGGAACACATTTTCCTGGAAGTAGGATCAGCAGCATTGCTAGGTGAAAAGAAGTTAGTGGATCAGGTTGTGGGAGCGGTGGTAGAGGGAATTCCCTCACAGTACATGGAGTTTGGCAAAGTTTTTGACAAGAGAATTGTTGTGCAATTACCCCCGCATAGACCCTATGATTGTGTTATTGACTTGGAGGAAGGAGCAAAATTGGCTTGCAGTAGAATTTATGCTCTCACAGAAAGTGAAAATCAGTATTTACGGGAATATTTAGATGAGATGTTGGCTAAGGGGTTTATTAGGCATTGTACATCCCCAGTCTCCTCGCCTTTATTTTTTGTTCCCAAGAAAGAAGGAACCTTACGCACTTGCATTGATTACCGTGCATTAAATAAGGTAACAATAAAGAACAGATTGCCGTTGCCCTCGATTTCAGTTCTTTTAGATCAAGTGAGGGCTGCTAAGGTTTATACTGAAATTGGATTTAAGGGGCGCCTACCATTTGATATGGGTAAAAGAAGGGGTTGAGCAGAAGACAGCCTTTTGAACTAAGTTTGGTTTGTTTGAATATCTTGTAATGCCTTTTGGATTATGTAACGCCCTAGCAGCTTTTCAGTTCTTTATGCAAGAATTATTGCACAAATGTATTTATATTTTTGTCATTGTCTATATTGACGACATTTTGATTTATTCAGGATCACAGAGAAGCATGTAAACCATGTGAGGATGGTGTTGAAGCGCTTGCAGGATTGTCAATTGTGTGTTAAATTGTAGAAATGTGCATTCCATGTGACAAGGGTGGAGTTTCTGGGATTTATATGGACTGATACAGGAATTTGTGATGGATCCTAAGAAAGTGCAGGTGGTTAGAGGCCGGCCTTCTCTCCAATGCATAAAAGACATACAATCTTTTCTAGGGTTCACCAATTTTTATAGGCGTTTTATCAGCAATTTTTCTTAGATTGTCACTCCTATCACGCAACCCTTAAAGAAGGCTGTACGGTCTACTTGGAGTTCTGAAGCAGAGAAAGCCTTTCAAGAACTGAAGGTAGCCTTCACCACTGCCCCTGTGCTAAGACATCCCAACACAGAGAATGCATTTCAGGTGGAAACAGATGCTAGTAATGTGGCAATAGGGGCCATTTTGTCACAGAAAGATGAGAAGGGAGTTTGGCATCCTGTAGCATTTAATTCTAGGAAACTGTCTTGGTGTGAACAGAATTACTCCATCACTGATAAAGAGTTGTTGGCGATTCGGTCCGCATTCCTTCCGTGGAGGCATTACTTGCTGGGAGCCATGCATCAAGTGGTGGTGGTACCTGATCACAAGAATCTGCAGTATTTTAAGACGGCCCAAACTCTTAGTCCTAGACAACTACGAAGGTCTCAGTACTTTCATGAATTTGATTTTGTGGTTACTTTTAGGCCGGGTAGTAAGAACAGAAAGGCAGATGCTCTATCCAGGCAACAAAATTTGGACAATCCAGTAGGTGAAGTTAAGGCCATCATTTCACCAGAAAAAATTGTTGGGGCTATTACAAAACAGGTTATTGAATTGGTCAAGAAAGCTTTAACAACTAAACAATTGTTAGAGTGGCGGAATAGTCATCCGGCATGAACAATACGGGAAGGTCTGCCCTATCATCAGGATCGGTAGTATTTACCGACGAAAGAGTTACAAGACAAGGCTTTATATTGGTGTCATAGCAGGACACGCAGGTCTGAGAAAAATGCAGATTATGTTGGAAAAATATTTCTGGTGGCCCACCTTAAGACAGGATATGGAGAGATATGTAGAATTATGTGAGAATTGTGCACGTAACAAGGCAGAGCATGTGAAGAAGAGAGGCTTACTGCAACCATTACCCACTCCTGAGAAAGCATGGACGCACATTTCTATGGATTTTATCACTGATCTGCCCCCTGATATTCGATTTGATACCATTTGGGTTGTGGTGGACTTTCTGTCAAAACAAGCTGATAAACATAGACAGGAAGGTCCTAAATATCAAGTGGGAGACAGGGTTTGGTTTTCTACTCGGAATTTATCTTTGACAGGCTCACGAAAAGGCCTTCCTCGGTTCATTGGGCCATATGAAATTATTAAATGTATCTCTGCCACTACTATGAAATTGCATTTGCCTAAAGCATTACCTATACACCCGGTGTTCCATGTATCTTTACTTAAACCCGCAGCTCCGGGAATGATTACTAAGTGGCCTCC
Organism: Ambystoma mexicanum; assembly: GCF_040938575.1. Classification (NCBI taxonomy): domain Eukaryota; kingdom Metazoa; phylum Chordata; class Amphibia; order Caudata; family Ambystomatidae; genus Ambystoma; species Ambystoma mexicanum. The sequence goes on along the minus strand of NC_090921.1, from coordinate 226,061,280 downwards.
TGCGATCATGAAAGAAGGTCAGATGGAATACAAAGTGCAACGCATTCTGGATGTAAAGAAAAGGAATCATCACGTGTAGTATCTTATTCAATGGAAGGGGTATGGGCCTGAGGATTGTTCTTGGGATCCGGCAGATGCAGTGCCCCAAGGTTGGTCAAACAATTTCATCAGCAACACCCGGAGAAACCAGGTCCTGGGAAGGACCCTGGGAGAGGAGGTAATGTCAGGAGTAAGGGGTGGAATGGGTGGAGAAGGTGCCATGGATTCCGGAAAGTCTCAAAACTGCTATATGTGGCATAAACTACAATTCCCAGCAGTCTTTGGGACACCTTGTAGTTCTTTACCGTGCGCGCGTGTGGCCAGCTGACTCTAATTACTAACAGTTTATTAGAAGCCAACGGCGCACGGCAGGTGTGGCTTATTTTGTTTTCGGGACGAAGTCATGCCGGAGTAGGAAAGACGCCCGCGCTCGTGTTTGTCTTTCCACGAGCGGGCAGATGAAACCTTGAAGCGGCAGAAGGAGGACACGCGTGCTGCTATGGCTCCACAAGATTACGTCCGGGAAGGCTTGCGAGCTTCCCGGACGAAAGATAAGTGTGGGAGGGGCTTTATTGATCGCAATGTTATGCGGGATAAACGCTGGTGATATTTCTATCAAGTTGAAATCGCTAATGGAACAAAACTGTTGAATGTGTTCCTGTGAGCTCAGAGTACTAGCAGTTACTAGCAAAACTGCTCGGAGTGGAAAAGTTTTCTCTTGCCACATGTTTGTTTTCAGAATACTAGGGAGGCGACGCAGGTTGCGCTCGCACTAGAGTTTATACTCGAGGATCAATGATGTTAACGATCAATACTTAGGGGTGTGACACGAAACAATACAGGAGTTGTGTATGCTCTATGTTCTATGTTTTACGTTTGTAACTGTAGCTAATGCTTGCCCATAGGGGAAAATATCCCATGTGTTTGTTTCGTTTTGCTTGCCTTATATGTAATCCATGTCATTGTGTGGCAACATGTGCCTGTATCAAGTGGTGCTATTGGTGTAACTAATCAAGGTAGAAACACCAGGTGCCTGTATCAAGGGGTACTGCTGGTGTTTTCAAGTAAGAGTTCATGGTATATGTTATTTTCCAAGGTATTAGGCAGAGTAGGTTTCTTCCCTGTTACTTCCCCGGTCATATCCAACATAGGTATTCCCTAACCCTCATCCCGGTATTCCTAATCTCCCCCGTCCCGTCCACAACCTCTCCCTAACCCTCTTCCCCCCACTGGCTGCCACGTGGTATCCTGTTGGTTATATATCAGGTACCTGTGCCAACCACGGGTGGAGGGTCGACTTCATTCGGCTTCTGTGGTTCGGGGGAGAGTGTCGACACACCTTCCCCCATTATTGTGTAATGTCTTGACAGGTATATATGGTGCCAGCGTGTACCACATCCCAAAACAGGCACTGTTTCTTAGGTGGAGAGCTGATGTGCAGTTGGGAAGAAAAGTATTCTCATGCAGCTCAATCAGTAATCAAAGTTCTGCTAAAAAAGTCAATAGACAGGGTCCTTTTGGGCTCAAAATGCCTTAAAACAGACAGAAATCCAGATTAGGGGTCTTAAAATCCAGTAAAAAGAAAAAAGAGGGAGTTGGCACCGCCCTTCTGGAAGGCCTCTGTTGTCTCTAATAGGTAAGATTTGCACACAACTGATAAATCTTTCTTTCCTGGTTCAACCTCAGAACTTTTTGCTTTGTTAGTGGGATATTTTTCATTAATACCTCAGTGAGTGGGAACCTTTTTCGCCACTCATTTAATCTTTAACTCTTTTTATGAGTGTCATTTATAAGACTCTCCATAGTGTCTTTTTAAAGTTATCATCTTTAACAACTTATTGGCAATAAGTGCCTGTTGTTGCTGGGTTGCCCTAGGGGCTCCCCTTTTAACTTTCCTGTGCTAACCTTGTGTGAACTACAGTTCACAAGGGTATAAAGTATATTTGGATCCCTTTTACATTTTATTTAGTGAAACCAGCACACCCCACCTTATATGGAGTGCTGGGGAGATACAATGTATCCCCTTTCACCCTAAAACTGTAACAATTCTGTTACAGTCACAAGTTTACCTTCAATGGCTGGTGGCAGTGATACCTTGTATTAATTTGGTGCACCTTTACCACGGGCTGTGTTCACAGCTGCAGTAAAGGGACCCAAGAGTATCAATTTTTACCAAAATGGCCCCTGTCATCTTTTTATTTCACATTTTAGTGTTTCTTGTCATTTTTTGTTCCTTCCCCTGACATCGAGGGTGGGAAATTCCTTTGTGTCATTTTTGTCTTCGGCAGGAGTCCCGTGGACTCCCCTGCCCAGGCTCCATCTGTCTGTAAGAGCAGGAAGTGAGGGAGGAGTCCAAAACTCCCGAGCCCTTTGTCTTACGCCTTGCTTGAATGGGAACAATTCCAAATGGAGGGCTGGCTGTCCTGATTGGACAACCAGACCGCCCCTACTTGTAAAATGCGGGGAGAGAATGCATAAGTTCTGCTGTAATTCCCGATAAATACTGCAAACCTGAAAGCTAACGATATGTCGACCACTGGAACTTAAACTAAAGAGGATGACGAAGGAAAAGTGGCAGGAATGATTTCCAGCGACCGGAGAGCCTGCTGTGTAACCCGAGCCTGCTGGAGCCCTTCCTTCCAATCAACCTGGGGACTCCGAAAACAAAAACCCCAACCCAGAGCCTGGTGAGACCCACTAGACTCAAGAAGACCTGCATTTTGAGCATCCCACGCTTTGCTGCAACCTTGCGTTGTTGCAATAGCCTAATACCCTGGCAACTCAAGCAATTGTGCGGTGCACAGTCTTTCAAATACCGAATCTTGCAGAAACTTTGTGGCCATCCTGGTGGATCTCCAGAGACACAAATCAAGTCCAAAAAATCCTCTCACAGGAGTGCTGGACCTTTAAAACAACGAGAATTCTACCACGATATTCTGTCTTCTTCTGTGCTCCTTGAAAAGGCGCCAAAACCGCAGAACCACATTCAGCCACAAGGGAAACCTTGGGCCTTCTTCATCGATCCCTGCTGCAAAGTCCCTTCTGAGGTCTTGTTTTCAGTCTTCACGACAAGGAATCCATTGACCGGGTGTTTGGCTGTAGACCCTGAAGTTCTCCTGCTGCAAAATCTTCTGCAATGCTTAGGTACTGTGTTGGCTTGGGTATGTGTTGGCTTGGTATGTTTTGGGAGGATACCTCAGGGGCAACGTGCTCGCCTTGGAAGTAATCCGACATGGAGCAACGCAGGTTTGATCCCCGTGTCCGCGCTTAGAAACCTCTGGGTATTAAGCGCGTTATAAATAACATATCATATCATGTACTTACCTTAAGCCTGTTAGGATTTCTGTGTAACTATGTGGTGTTTTGTAGTGATTGGGAGGTCCCTCTTCCAGTACACCCAGTACCACTGCTAGAATCATGCTAGGGTGTCTTCTGCAAAGCCCCTGGACCCTCTTCTAACTCTAAAGCAAAGTACTTACCTGTTTTCCTAAGGAACTCTGACTTTTGCTACTAAAGAACCTATTCTGACACTGCCTGTTGGTCACTAGTCCTAGTGACCCCCTTCTACCACTGAGAACACTCATGCTCCAAGAATAAGAGAAAGACTGTCAAGGGATTGGGACTGCTGCCTAGAAAATAATTCATGTGTTTTACTTACTTGTAAAGAATTGGTTGGTAACTGTAATTCAAAGAGTGAACAGTTACAAAAGTTCTTTATGATCTTGAATGTGTGATGTACTATTCTTAAAAGTATGGTTAACATCTTTTCTTCCTTAGCCACTGTTTTGCCAGTCTAATAGAAAGTAGATGTGAAGGTATTTTACTCTCCTGTGATTAGGTTGGGCCTCTTTCCAAAAAGTAAAGCGTTGGTTTCACCAGATTATTCCTGCAGGGTAATTGTCCTCCAACTTTTGGTAGCACCAGATTAGTCCTTTGAGGATAATTGTATGAGTGTCCCCCAACTGGGTCTTGCTTCCCCTGACTTGCTGCTAGCCTTTCCTTAATAAGTCTGCATTAGATTGTTGCCTACCTAGAATAACTGTTCAGTAAAGTGTAACATTGGGTTTTACTTTCCCCCTTCATTGTGAGATTAAAAAAGTATGTGGGTTTTACTCACCTTGTGTTAGCTGTGTGCCATCCAAAATAAGTTACAAGAGTTACTGCTTACCTCAATCAAGGGTTCCCTGATTTCAAAAGCCCCTGTAATTGTATATTACATCCTTAGGTTTTACTCACCTAGTATAACTGTGTGTTATGACAAAAGTAATTATAGGCTTTTACTGCACCTAGAATAAGTGTTTGACTATTCACCAAAAGTATGTTGTCCAGTTGACTGATTATGTGATTTGTGCTAATAGTCATTATACAACTGGAAGGGTCTACTGCCCTTGCATTACTAAATGTAATTGTAAAAAGTAACCATTGGTTTTTACTCCCCAAGAATAGGCTTGACCTATACTGAATGTGTATGAAAAGGTTTTGACTTCCCTAGAACTACTGTTAGGTGTTCCAAATAAGGTTGATACTTGGGTCGGTGTACTCTCAAGTATAGTGTTGTGTTTTTATATTGTGATTGCATATAATGTGTTAGTACTTACTTACCCCTAGATTTATCTGGGCCTTCCTGTATTTAAATAAATCCTTTATTTTTACAATACATAGGGCCTCATCACGAGTTGGGCGGTAACGCCGGTGCTATTACCGCTGGCGCTATTAGCCCTACCGCCAAACCCCCGGCGCTATTAGTGCCGGATCACGGGTTTGACGGAACAGTTAGTGCCCATTCCCCATTGGGCCCATTCGGGAATTCCTCATCCCCCATTGGGCCCAATGGGGAAAATTGTGCTATTACCGCCGACGGATTTCCCGCCGGCGGTAATAGCGCCAAAAATTGGCACATTTGCTGCAGATTTCCCCCCAGCTGAGAGCTGGGGGGGAAATCCGTCAATGCCATGATCTGGCAGACCCTTAAATGCAGCGGTAATAGCGCTACCGCTGCATTTAAGGGTTACCGCCAGACTCGTGATGAGGCCCATAGTGTTTCAGTGTTTATTTGGATCCTTCGTCTGACAATTTCACTTGTACTGATTCTACAGCCCTCTCTCCCTCTTAAGATAAGTCTGGCTGCTCTGTCTATGCTAGCATATACTCAGGTGGTACAGCCTTATACTAAGAGTGGAGTCTTGTACTGCCTCAGTTGAATGGTTTTACTAAGCCCTTATTTGGACTTCAGAAAAACTGTCCTAACAGTCTCCCTCGAGTCTTATAGCTTTCTGTGTTTGCCCCTTGTCTTCTTGCCAGCTCCGCCGTCCCAGAACTGGTGCCTAGGCTTTGAGCTTGGTCTATTTATAATCAATGGGCAGGGAGTGTCACCTCCCATCATTAGCATGCCTATCCTTCAACAGACTAAAACTGTCCTCCGCCTACAACCACTAAAGTTCTCTACACAGAGGGGAGGGGGAGATCGGCTCTATAGCAGTGTTATCAGCAAACACCATCTTTCTTGTGTAAACTACAGCAAGGACGACCTTTATCCAGCACTAAAAATCATGTTCTCTACGGAATTTCTGTGGACTCGGTGCATGTGGGGTGAGAGCACTCACTCAGCTATTGGCAATAATTAATGAGCTATTATGTCAGCCAAGGAATGCGTAATACTTTAAAGCTTGCTACTGCAATGTTAATGTTTATCACTGTCTACTATTGAGTTTGAATGTAGTTATATGGTTAACCAATTTTACTAGTAGGGTTGCAAAAGGAAAAAATTGGTTCAGCGCGTTTTCTTATGTTAGATCTAGAAAAAGATCTAGAAAAACATAAAAATCTACCGTAGAGGTCTAACAAATTTGAAGATTATGAAATTATGTAATTATGTTAGAGAATGTCAGACTTTTATCCAAATAACCATATGTAGTTAATATTTGGTATGTTGTTTTAACATTTTTGAATTTTAACGTATTTTGTGTTGTCTTTTAAAGAAGTATTAATGCTGCTAGCGTGTGGAATATTCCAGAAGGGTACAAGGGTGGCAACCAATTGTACAGGGCCATGTAACAGTGAGCGCTATAGTTTGTGTAACTAATAAAGTGTAGAGTATTGGTATGATACGGAAGATGACTTGCACTTGGGATGCGCTTAGTGGCCCACCTGACAGTAGAGACCCAATCACTTCCCCCGTGAGTATAGAACGTATACTTAGATGATCCTGGTAAACCTATTACATCCCCAAGTAGGTTGTTGTAGTTTGTCATGTAGTGTGACATCACTGATGATGAGTTCATACTATAAAAGTTGTGTTTTTTATAATATGCCTTGAGAAAACTCGAGCAAACGCCCGTCGATGTCTATTGTAACTCCCTGTTTTAGATAGTTGCAAATAAAACAGTACCTTGTTTTGCCGAATTCCTGTGTCGGTTTGATTATTGATGTCTGAGTAAAATCTGCATCCCCATCTATCTATTGCTACCTTTTCTTAAAGGGCCCTAGGTCTATGGGTTCACGTGGTAGCAGAGGTAGGATGGTTCTAGATCCATCGAAACAGTAGGCTTTTAAAGGTCTCGGAAATATCGGATGTCCTCCGCCGTTTAGCTGGACGACCGTGAGGCTTCCTGTGGATAGTGGCTGAAACCGTGAATAGATTGAGAACGGTGGAAACAATAATTGTGTATTAAGTTGGAAATTGATAATGGGGAGAAAGTGTTGGTGGGATATTTCAGTTAATGACAAAGAGCGTCAAGTAAGGATATATGGACGACGAACGATCCATAAAATAAGCCCAGAATCATACGTCCAGGGTCGTCTAGAAGGAGTTGTTTAAAAATACAAGGGGATACATAGGCTACAAACAGATAGATCTGTTAAAGGAAACAATTCACACTCCGATAAGAGTAATTTTAGGGGCAAGAGTAGTCACGAGGAGCGTTGGCAAGAGATATATGTCGGGGACAGCCAGTCTGTCTGTTTGTATATTGTATGTATTGTATGTGTTGAGGAAATGATGAAATGTCAAAGAGCGACAACTAATAGATTGTTGTAAAAGGCTGAGAGTGGATTATGTATGTATTTAGTCAACTAATGGTGTTAATTGAATAGGTGATTGAAGTAAAGTGAGACATAAAGTTTTGAAGCTACGACGATTGGTGCACGGTCATATTGCCATGTTCGTCCAAAAAGTATTTTACTGTGCAATATAACGGTAAGTATTGACAGTGGATTGTGACTTCTTATGATGGAGGATGTTACTCCGCTCATGCACCTGTGCAAACAACTGCCAAAACACTCACCCAAGCTTAAGCAGTATAGTGAAGAATGGGTTAAAGACACAGCAGATAAGATTTTAAATGCAATGGCCGCAAGGTGGATCACTGTCAAAAGTAATTTTGCAACACATCACCACATACTTGCACGCTGCGTACACAGGAAAAAAAGAGACCCGCCCCCTGAAGACTGGATGCTTAACCAGTGGAGGGTGTTGAGCTTTCTGCTCCCCTACCACACCTAAGTAAATGTCGATAGTACAAACAACGATGGATTGTATCCATTAAGAGTGCCTAATGCAGCGACAGGATATAGCAATCCGATACATGAGCCACCTGTAGTGATGAGAGTCCAGAAAACAAATCCAGAAATGGATGTGATCTCTAAAGTCCCACTGGATAAATAGAAAAGTGAATGACCAAGTATGTCCCTAGATATATTTATAGACCCTAGATATAGAATGAGAAATAAGGAGATGGAAAGGTGAAAAAGACAAAACTGATGAGATAGCGCTGATACAGAACGAATGGATGGGTGGTGAGATGTTGCTCAAACTTGATGGGAAGAGAATCAAGTACAGCAAGGGGAAGATCGAGACAAGCAAGATAAAAAAGACAGGGAACGAGAGAAGCGATTGAAAGAAGACAAGTCCAAAAGAAAGAGTAGACAAAGGGCCTCATCAGGACTTGGGCGGTAACGCTATTAGCGCGGGCGGTATTAGCCCTACCACCGAACTCCCTGGCTCTAATAGCGCCGGATCACGAGTTTGGTGGTAATGTAAGTCCCCATTCCCCACTGAGCCCATTTGGGAATGCCCCATTCCCCATTGGGCTCAATGGGGAATCTTCGTGCTAATACCGCTGATGGGTTTCCCGCCGGCGGTAATAGCGCACATTTTCGGTGGATTTTCCCCCAGCTCAGAGCTGGGGCGAAATCCGCCGAAGCACTGATTCGGCGGACCCTTAAATCCGGCTGGAATAGCGCTACCGCCGGATTTAAGGGTTACCGCCGAAGTCGTGATGAGGCTAAAAGACGGGAACAAATATATCAAGAAGAACAGTTAAGAAAGGAGGAGAGAGCAGAAGAGCAAATAAAATATGACAATAGCAGAGACCAATTGAAGAACGAGACAGACTAGAAAGAAAAAGAGAAGAAGAGAAAGAACAGAAATGAAGAGACAAAAGAATGCAAAGACGCAGAGATGACGAGGTGCGTAGGGAAAATGAGAGAAGGGAAGCGAAAAGGCAGGAAGAGGAAAGGGTTAGGGAAGAAGCGATGAAACAAAGAGAATTTGATGAAGAAATGGAGCGAAAGAGAAGGCAGAGTGCACGCAACATTGATCACATTGAGAAAGAGCTAATGGAACCAAATCCAGTAGTGCATGGGATGACCCATTACAAAACCCTATGCCAGGACCATCTAGAGTAAATATAGAGGAGGATTTTGAGAGGAAGCATCAGAGACAGAATCGAGAAGGCTTATCAGGAAATTAGGACAAAAAGTGAATTGAGAAATAAAGGGAAAGACGATCGATCTGAAAGTGTCCAGTCATGAGGCAAGGAGGGGGGCCTGTTCAGCTTAGAGCATAGAGCCTTGTCTTTGGACAGGGTGACTCTAAACAGAGACGAGAAAGAGGACAGTCATACTAGTTGTGGACAAGATATGTCAGACAAAGAAAGGGAAACCTGTGGGGAGGAGGGTGCTGGTGCGTGCGATCCCGAGGGGTGTTTTTAGACAGACAAGGAAGTGAGGTGGCCAGATCTGGACCTGCCTAAAGAAAGGATGCCAGACCCTATGGCGCGGCCAGAGTGACCTAAAATGCGACCTCTTAGTGAGAGGGGGGACTCGTCACCCTATGTGAGTAGGCTGAGGTCATTACCAGGAAGAAGGCGATCAGGAACCATTGTTCCTGCCATGGGCATAACTTTTGGGGGGGGACAGGGGTGTTTGCCCCCCCCCAACTTTCATGGAACACCATTTTGTCCCCATTCATTTGGCTGGTGCACCTTTTCTTCAGATGTCATGTCCCCCCCAACACTTTCAGCAAAGTTACTCCACTGGTCCCTGCTATGAATAGGCAGACAATGGGAGACGATTGCAATTTTGGGATTTCACAATTTCCCTTGTTAGAAAAAGGAGGGGCCAGACCACAGTATACCCTGTGGCTCCTGATGGATAAGGATAACCTAAGATGTAAGCTCCCGAGTTTGACTTCGGGCGCCGGGAAATGGATCTATGAATTAGAAAAAATGACAGGATGAAACACGTTAGCTATATGGGACATTAAGGGTCTTCTAGCAGCTATTCTTGGGGAGAGGGCTGACGACATTTGGGCGAGACCAGGCTACTCAAGTGTCACAGCACAGAACACAGCACACAATGGGGAACCGTTTAATAATTGTACAGCGGCAGTCTGGAAAGCGCTTAGAGTACAGTATCCTGAGACGTCAGATATGGGTGAAATTATTGCACGTAAAATGCAGAAAGGTGAGTATCCGCTTGCTTACATTCGGATTTTTCAAGAGGAGTGGTCTTTGGAAACTCGAGAGCCGTGGGAAAAATCGATACCTGTATTCTATCATATTTTGTTTCAGGGATTGCCAGACCAGGTACAGAGACAGCTCATGAAGCTGGTGGGTATGGAGGCAAAGCCATGGCTAAAAATACAGCTGACCATTGCGCACCATTGCTGATTGTTGCAAGAGAAAAATTGAAAGAGAGAAGACACTAGGGAGATTGAGAAAGCTAAGTTATTACAGAATAAGCTGTCAAAATATGTTATATAAGGGGCTGTGCTGACTTGTGGCGAGGGGCCAGGATCACATCAGACCTCAGGTATGCCGCAGGTGAATAAACAACGGCAGTCAGATCCAGGAGGGAATGGATTTATGCTGAGAGGCAGGAGAGGCTTCCGCGGAAGAGGAGGCTTTCAGAATAATCAGGGTAATTTTCAGAATAAACAAGGTAGTTTTCAGAATGTGCAGATTCCCTCCTGTGTGTTGCAAATGTGTAATGAAAGGGCACATTGCGCGAACATGTGGGAGCCAAGGGTATGTACAGAATGAAAAATTCTCAAGAGGGTGGTACAGCTTATCCACCAGCATATAGCCAACATAGTAGGGACGGGTTTCCCCAAGATCAGACAGTATGTCAAGCACAAGTGCCGCAAACACAACAGGCATTGCAACCACAGCAAGCACCATTGAATCTGAAGCAAGGGCAGTCACAGCACGCACCGATGCAGACACAGCAGAGAGCAAACACAGATAGTGGGCCTCATTCCGAGATTGGATGTAGTCATGTCGCTATTTGCGCCATGACTGCCTCCAATAATGGTACCGGCACCTGTCTCATTCAATGGGGACTTACCGGTGTAGTCCGACCATTGCGGGACCGGTAAGTCCCCATTGAAAATACCATTCCCCATTCCCATTTGAGCCCCCGGACAGGTATGGGAATAATTATATATCCACAATAGGACAGCTCACAGGGTAACTTGATGTGTTCAGTACTATCGGTGATGCCCAATCCTCAAGAGGAACCAAGGGTTGACGTTACCATAGGAGGCAAATCCTTTCTTTTTTAGTAGACACAGGGAAAACTTGCTCATGTATACTAGAGGGAACATTTTCGTTATCGGAAATGCCATGAATGCTCAGGGGTTCTCTGGAGCTACAAGTAGAGTTCCTTTTACTGAAAAATTGCCAATCTTTATAGGAGAATGTGATATGTATATCCTGTTGTTGTATTCAAGGCAGACACCAGATAATATACTGGGCCGAGATTAAATGACGAAGCTAAATATGACAATCTCCTTCACTGATGAAGGCATAGTGTGTTCAATGCCAGGAATACATTATTTAAACGTGGGTGAATTTATCATGGAATTTACTGGGCAAATAGAGCTGCGAGTAACAGCGTTAGAGCCAGAAGTCTTTCACTGTGGGGTATGCATTTTGTTAATATGGCTACTCGGTATAGTGGGCATGATTATGAGAATACCTGATGAATTTCTGTTCAGGCCACAGATACATATGGACGAAGAGGGGGGACAGAGGAGAATTGGTTATGCTCGAAGTTTGGGTTAAAGGTAGGCCATGGAGAACAGTAATTGATATTTGGGAAGCATATAGATTGACTGATGTCACTGACGAGGATATGTTTATAGAATACCCATCAGACGACAAAATAGCGTTTGAGATGAGCATTACATATTGGATAAGGACAGGAAAATGAGAGGTTCCATAGAAGATGTTGATAGTGCGGCAGCGTCCCGCATCTTCTGATGAAGATATGGAGTACTGGCCTCTATGACGTAGGCCTGTTAAAGGGGGTGGGAGAAATGACAATTAAACTGAAGCCAGGAGCAATTTTACCTCGAGCAAGACAGTATTCCATGTTTCGAGAGGCAGACAAGGGTATTTTCAAGACTATATCAGCCATGATGGATCAAGTCATCTTAGTGACATCAGAGGCACCATGCAATACCGCAGTGTATCCGATCAAAAAACCAAAAGGGGGTTGTGGCATTTAATTCTGGATATGAGGCTGATTAACCAGATTGTAGAGGTGAAGTTTCCTCTAGTTTCAAATCCAGCGAAGATACTATGTAGTATCCTGGTGGAGGCGCAATATTTCACTGTGATTGACTTGAAAAATTAATTTTTCTCAATCCTGTTGCATAAAGATTCCCAAGATCTCACGTCCTTTTTGTTTTGTCAGACTAAGCTGAAAAGTACACGTTTGCCCCAGAGGTACTGTGAGTCACCATCAATTTTCAATAGGGTCCTGCATATGGACCTAAGCAATATTGATTTGCCAAGTGTTGATTGATTGATATATTGATATTTTATTTCCATTGCTCTTGTACACAAGTGTTTCAGAGCACGACAAGGCAAATGAGGTGGAACAGGAGAGAACAAAACAGTGATCTTTCTAGGCCCAGTGACATTGAGTACGTGCAAGTGCATGGGAGAGGGGGAGGGGAAAAGTGCATGGAAGGAGGGAGAAGTAGAAAGTGCTAAGCAGAGGAGAAACAGATAAATAACAATAAATAAATAATAAAGGTAACAAACAGTGGTAATGCAGCCAGCAATTTGCAAGTGCTAGGTTTAAGGCAGCAGACAGGGTAGGTCTGATAAGTGCAGGAAGAAAAAGGGGGGGCTGTATGGGTACAGATACAGACCCCAGTGCAAGGGGTGGCCCGGAGGCAGTGCGGGAGGATGGCAGGGTGAGCAGGTACCTGGGCCCGAAGGACAGAGGGTGGCCAGGTGCACAGTGCCAAGAGAGAACAGATCAGCAGGGGAGAGGGGGAGCGAAGGCAGAAGAAAGGAGGAAGGTCTTGAGGTGCTTCCAGAACCGGAGATGGTTCTCCTCAAGTTCTAGAGTGGCAGGGAGGCTATTCCAGAGGGAGGCCCCAGCCAAAGACAGAGATCTACCCCCAGCTGGTTTGACTGACCCTGAGGGAGTTGGAGGTAGAGGAGCGAAGAGCTCGAGAGGGGAGGTATTTGCGGAGGGATAGCTGAAGGTATTTTGGACCCAGGCCCCAGAAAGCCTTGTGGACAATGCAGAGGGTTTTGAATTTAATCCTTGCATCCACTGGAAGGCCAGTGGAGAGATTTCAGAGCTGGAGAGATACGATCCCAGGGCTTGAGGCCAAGGACAAGTCTCACAGTCCTGTTCTGGATTGGTTGCAGAGGGCGGAGAGTGGAGGCAGGTAGATTTAGAAAGAGGCTGTTACAATAGTCCAACCTAGAGAGAACCAGAGCTTGGGATACCATGAGCTTCTGTGGGAAGGAGAGGAAAGGCAGAGTACCTCTGAGGAGGTGCAGTCGGAAATTTGACTTTTGAGAGACCTCAGAGATGTGGGCGGAGAAGGAAAGGGTGGAGTCAAAGATGACCCCGAGGTTCTCAGCCTCGCAGGTGGGGGTAGGAGGAGGGCCAAGGAAGGCCGGCCAGAGAGTGAGGGGGAAGGATGGCGAAGGTGTGCCGATGAGGAGGATCTCCGTCTTGCTGGCATTCAGACAAAGATCATTGGCGGAACACCAATCTTGAATGGCAGTTAGGCAATCAGAGATGAGAGAGGGAGAGGAGGTGGCAGAGGGCAGCCTGAAAATGAGTTGCGTGTCGTCAGCGTAGCACTGGAAATTTGAGAAGAAAGTGGCAATTGTTAAGATGGATTTCTGAACTCTGACCTGGAGGGGCAGAGGTTCAGAAGGCCAGCCTAGTTTCTTGGAACAGGGTAACCTCTGGACAAGCCAGTCGAATCAGGGTAGCGATGGCGGCGGTCAAGACTAAGTCTCATGAGGGGTGAGGGTGACGGAAAGACCTCAATGAGCACACAAAGCAAGGACACTTACAAATTACTCCAGGCGGGTGTTATATTAAAAATATAGACACATTTATTACAAGGCCTTTGCAACATCGACCATAGCAAAGAATCACAATAATAATAAAGTAAACCAACACATCACAATCAATACAATATATATACAAGACCGAGGGGTCTAAGAAGTTAGGAGCACGTAATATGTAGACCATCTAGATGGGGAGGAAAATAGGCAGTAATCATTAGACCCAGTTCGACATCTGAAATACACCTAACTAGGAGGAAGTCCGAGCCCTACGAAGAGAGGAGCCTTATGCTCAAAAGTACCTGCACGCGCTGGTGCCAATGGATAAAGTGGGGACTCTTCAAGGGTCTCAGGCAGTTCAGGAAGGTGAATGTAGCGATGCAGAACAAGTCCCCACTACTCAAGCAAGGCCTCCACTTGTGGGCAGAGGCAGGGTGAGAGTGCGGGATAGAGTCGCTATTTCGCAACAGCGGTAGAAAAGAAACGGGCTCCTGCGCGATGGTCCACCGGTTAGGGTATGGACTACTCACCGGTCCCCGATGCAGGCAGACCCAGACTTCTCCAGTTCAGTTCACGTTGCTGGCAGGTTCAGCTGCGATGATCAGGACGTCTCGACACCGTGTAGATTCTGTGTAGCAGGATGCAGGGTCGAGGGTGTCCCAAATGCAGCGGACTTGCACAGGTTGTTACCGCAGCAGGGCAACACGGCAACCGCGTTTACTCTGGTCCGGGCGCACTCGTCTCACTTCAGACCTGGGAATGCCAAGTGTACAAAATTTGGTGTGAGGGTGCCGTGGACGCAGAGCAAGTAGTAGACGAAGTTTCGAGGACTTGCCCGAAATGACGGCGGTGACAGAGCAAAGCGTCCTGCGTAAGCTGGTCAGCCCACCGGTTGGCCCAGGGACATTTCAGAAGAGGCTTACTTGCAGGGTTTGATGAAGGTGCCGGGAATAGTTGATCCCACTATTCCAATGGGTCGAAGCGCCTTCGCAGACCTTCTAGGACAATCAGATGCAGAGGGGTCTGACAGGACGACAGCAGTTCAGGGTGCCAAACCTTCAGCGGGTCACCAGCGGTTGCTCAACTCAGCTTCTTGTTGCAGGATACTTGGCTCCTTATCCCTTGTCTGGTGTGAACTCGGGAGATCAACATGGTAGTGGTGTTTTCAGCCTCCTCTTATCCAAAGTTCCCTTCGCGCCAAAACAGAGAGGACCCAATGGGAGATCTGCTCACAAACACTCACACCATATGTGGACCTATCACGGACCACGGTGGTCCCAAGCATTCAGGACACTCCAGACTCTCTGGCACTCAGGGTGTGTATTGGGAACAGACATCCCAGCCCACATCCTGGAGGCACACACAAGGCATGCAAAAGCCCGCGAAAGCGTTGGGTTTCGCGGGAAAGTGCATGACCAAATAAGGACGGACCCGGGTCGGCTCGACCTGGGGAAGGTGAAGGGACAAGATGGTCAGCGGACAGGACAAAGAACCTCGTGACGTGGCCATTTTGGGAGCCAGGCCACCTTTTTGTGCCAAACGCGGGAAGAGCAGATAACATGGCACAAAAGAGTTCAAAACACAAGAGAAACGATAGCTGCCACCAGTCCTGTCCGTGACACACTTGCACAGTTCATAATAAGTCCAGCAAGAGTTTCTAGGGTCTTGGGAATGACTAGAGACCCAAGAGCGCGGGAAAGTAAGTTACAGTGCACGCTTGTTTCATGTTACACAAAAGCTGCAACATGAGGAAAGGACTAAGGGAAACAAAGTCTCCCAGTACTGACTGTTTTAAGGGCATGTCAGTTTCCCCATACGAATTGAGCGAAATCCCAGAGGAGTGTGGCAGAAGGCTGCGCTTCTCTGGCAAAGTCTAGATCAGGGTGTAAAACAACAGCAAAATGTTTGGGGGTTGCCACATGGAGGGAAAATTACATAAAATTATGAAATCTTTCCTAACAGCAATGCAGTGGGCGAGAGTTGCCAGGTATTGGTTGAAAAGCCAGGGCGAGAGGTTAGACCCCTGGGGAACACCACAGTAGAGAGGAAGATAGATGAAAGGAAAGACCCAAGTTGGACCTGGGAGGGTCGATCTGAGAGGAAAGAGGTCAGCCAGGCCAGAGCCTGATCAGTGATACCCAGGTTTTCACAGAGACAGTTGAGCAGGATGGTATGGTTGACCGTGTCGAAGGCAGAAGAGAGATCGAGGAGGATGAGGACAGAGGGAATGCTAGAGTCAAAGCAGGAGAGCAGATCTTCACGGATGTTCAGGAGAGCAGTTTCCATGCTTCTGGCATCTCTGAAGCCAAACTGGTGGTCATGGAGACAGCCAACAGAATTGGAATGAAGGTTAAACTGAGAGATGGCCAACTTTTCCAGGAGTTTGCCAAGAAAGGGAGTAATGGAAATTGGTTGATAGTTAGCTTGACAGGAAGGATCAGCTGTGGGTTTCTTGAGAAGAGGATGCACAAAGGAGTGCTTCAGAGGGGAGGGGAGAGATCCAGAGGCAAAGAAGTGGTTGCAAAAATCAGCAAGGGCCAGAGTGAGGGTGTCAATGTGGTCCTTGATGGTTTTAGAGGAACAGGGATGAACCTGTTTTGACAAGGCTTTCATAGATCGGACTTGTCTAGCGAACTCGTCAGGGGTGAAAAGAGGAAAGGACGAGAAAGATGGTGGGAGGGTGGCTAAAGGAGGGTCAGCAAGCACAGATGGAGAGGGGAGAAGAGGGGTGTGGTTGGAGAGGGTAGGCAGGATGTCTTGGGTTTTTTAAATGAAGTGAGAGGCAAGGGCATTGCAAAGAGCCTGGGAGGCAACAGGAGGGGTAGAGACTGCAGCAGGGTTGGCCAGCTCCTTGCAGATTTTAAAGAGTTCAGCTGAGTTGTTAGATGCCGCAGAGACACGAGCTTGAATGTGGACTCTCTTCTTGGTGAGGACAGAGAGTCGGTATTGCCTTTGTAGCAGGGGACAGGCCAGTTTGTCAGAGGATTAACAGGAAGTCCTCCATTTCCTCTCAGCTGTCCTCCACTTACGTTTAGGTGTAGCTAGGTCAGAGTCATACCAGGAATTGCACTTGGCTTTGGACTTCAAACTGATCCTCATGACAGTGGCAAGAGCATCAAGCGTATCAGAAATTGAACAGTAGAGCAGAGACATGGCTGTGTCAGGATGTGAGACAGCCAAAGGTGGAGGGGGGAGAGAAAGTGGCGGCAAAAGCCTCAACTGACACACGCTTCATGGGCCGGATGTCCGAGAAGGTAGGTGGGTGGCAGTGTTGGGGTAGGCTTGGCTTGGGGGAAGAGAGGTCTGTAGCATGTCAGAAGAAGAGTGCAGCACGTCAGAAGAAGAGTGCAGACGAGACATGATTCAGCTAATTATTATTTTAAGGTGGACAAAGAGAAATTGCAGTATTGCCAAGAAGAGGTGCTGTACATAGAACACTTAATCTCACATGAAGTAAAGAAAGTTACACCTAAAAAGGCTGAGGCAATTTTGCAAACATCAAAACTGCACACGATAAAGTAAATTAAACAGTTTTAAGGACTGTGCAATTATGTCAGAGCATTCGTATTTTATTATTGTTCATACACGAGACCATTGTTGCATGCCCTGAAAAAGGCACAGGTGAATCAGGAAAAAATTGAATGGACTGAGGAAATGGAGAAGGGGTTTGATGAACTAAAAAAGGCAATATGCACAGCTCCAGTTTTAGGAATTCCCAATTATTCAGAGGAGTTATTTTTATTGTCACACACGAATGGGTCAGTTATGACAGCAGTACTCACACAGAGAACTACATTGGGGTAGAAACCCTTAGCATATTACAGTGAGATTTTGGACCCAGTAATGAGGGAGTCACTTCCCTTGCGAACAATCATTGGCAGTAGCCGCGTTCGCTATTGAGAAATCTGCCACCATAGTGATGGGGTGTTCCATGGCGTTATTTTTTTAGTTTTAGCCTGCTTTATTTGCTGTTTTGGAGAAACCCAAGGGTACACAGTTGTCTCAAAGAGCTTCTGCTTATTAGGTAATTATATCGAATCCAGCAATTAAAATAGTCAGGTGCAAAATGATGAACCCTGACATGTTTGTAGCTGAACCACTGGCAGAGGACGGACAAGTGCATGATTGCTCAAACTATGAGGAATTCTATGACGAGATCTCGAGAGTAAAAGAAAATGCTCTAGCAGCTGGGGAGATTCTCTTTATTGATGGTTCTTCAAGGATCGATGAAACTGATGGAGAAAGGCATTCTGGCTCAGCTGTGGTAAGACACAGAGCCAATGGGGAATTTGAAGTGGTAGCAAGTGAGAGACTAGGTCTAATTTTTCACCACAGGCTGCAGAATTGATGGCGCTTATTGTTGCGCTCGAGAATCACGCAGACCCACGAGTAACAGTGTACAGTGACTCCACCTACTAGACGTCAACCGTGCACACAGAGTTAGCACATTGGAAAAGGAGGGGCTTCCTCTGAGCGGACGGCACTCCAGGGCAACACTCGGCATTATTGGACTGGCTTATTAAAGCACTACGACTTCCAGTAGCCATCGTTATAGTTAAGTGCCCAGTGCACAATAAGAGAACAGATTTTATTTCACGCAGAAACCAAGCCGCAGATGAAGAGGCCAAATGAGTTGCAAATTCTTCTGACATTTTTAATTTTGATACGCCTGATGTGAAAGAGAAAATGGTTGTGATGATAGCTTTAATCACTTATGACAAGCACAGTTAATGGAAATTCAAGGTAGAGCACCACAGGAAGAGAAAGACCTGTGGACATGGCAGGGGTGTTTTTTATCCCCTTCCGATGCATTGTGGTGACAAGACAGCACTGGTAAACCAGTGATGCCTGTAGCTTTATTAAGGGTGGCGTTAGAACAGCTACACTACCCTGCGAATTTGTCACTAGGGAGAGCCTCACGGCAACCATTGCGGAGGACTGGTTTGTACCGAACCTTTTAGGACATGTTGCTTTTTATGTAATAAATTGCATCCCTTGTCAAAATTTTACTGCTGGGTACATGCTGCGAACAGTTAGAGGAGTAATTCCTTGACCAATGGTCCCCTTCAGCATTTACATATCAATTATGTTGATATGCTGCAGATCTGTAATGGATATAGGTGTATGATAGTGGTAGTGTGCCCCTTCTCTAGGTGGGTCGAGTCTGTTTCATGTACACATCCTGATGCCACTTACCAAGTTCTTAGTCCGAGAAGTGTTTGCTACATGGGGAGTATGTGAGTTGCTGAGATCAGATACTGGCCCCCATTTGGTGAATGAGGTATTTGAGCAAATAAGCTCACACATGTGAAGGCACCAATTCTGCTAACAAGTGTCCCTAGAAATCCTTTTGCAGGAAGGACCTAAGAGACCTAAGAGAAGTGCAAGGGAGGATGATTATGAGTTACATAATTATTTAGACAGTACAGCACATTTGGGGAACAACATGTGGTATCAGCACATGAAAGAAGTGGGAAGGAGTCCTTCTGAGGAGGGTTGCTATGTATGTGCACTCCTACCTTATGCTATGGGAAAGTCTAGGATATTCATAGCTATCAAAATAGATGTTCAAACGGCTCATTGCCTTACTCACCTTGCACTCTGCCATACAAGAGGTCAATTTGGTGAATGAGGTATTTGAGCAAATAAGCTTATTTCTTAGTATACAACACAAGATTTCTTCTGCTTATCACCTGCAAGTGAATGGGATATGTGAAAGACTCAACAGAGAGAATAGCCAAGTGAAAACTGACCCTGAAAAAAGGGGTGGGTGCATTGCCTGCCCCTTGCATTATATGCATTAAGAAATCAGCCCGGCTCTGACCACCATCTCACACCCCACGAACTAGTCACACTGAGGTTAATGAGAATGCCTCTAACTCATCCATCGAGGACTAGGAGTGGTACCCAGACAACTGCAAAATTGTTAGGATATGAGCTATGTGCATACTTAACATGTATGATGGCCAGTATCTCTGTCATTTCAGATCAAGTCAAGTGGACGGGGTGTCGGTCTCAGAACACAGATGAAGACCATACAGCAACCAGACCTAAAGAACTATGTTTACCTAAATTATTTGCTGGAGATCAAGTTTTAATCAGAAATTTTACACGAAAGTGGCACAAGCCTAGACTTAGCAGCCCTTTCGTCATGGAGGACATTACTCCATCAGCAGTCAAAGTCCTAGGGAGACGAGCGTGGATACACCAAGGCTGCCGCACTGACCCATTCGGAAGCAAGTCAAGGAGAAGAAGTTCAGCACGTGCAGATTCGATCGATGGCGAGGAAAAAGGATGCAGAGACTGTCCAGTAAACAAATAAAAGTGTACATTTAGACTGTGGCTCCCCCTAAAACACTCTTTGTAGCTGCTAAGCAAAGAGTGAAAAAGCTGTTGTTCTTGAGCCACAGGAGTTTGCTGACATTGGACTGTGGAGTGTAGAAGTAAACAATACATGCCAGATTTGGACTTTTTGTTTGACGACTGGAAGAGGGAGCCGTTCCCCGACTTGTTTCTTACTGAGTTTCTCTCTGAGATACATATGGTCCTGTCTATCGATGATGCCCACAAACTACTTGTTATGATCTTTTACTATTTGTTTCAAGTTCATCCTTATCTTGTTTGGCGAGACATCAATACTTTTGTGTGTATGCGCAATCCTATAAATCGTCCAGCAATCAGCCAGTTGCTTGTGGAGATCATAGAGCAAATCCAACACCTACTGGAGCATCTTACAAGTTTGCCTGAATAAAATGAGTTTTTCCTTCCTTAAACAGTAATTACAGGCAAATATGTGGTCCATAGAGCATATTGCAGGTCCAGAAAACGTGCAATGTCAAAGACATGTGGAAAGACATCAATGGTGGAGCCTCATGTATTGGTGCATAATATATGCTTGTTCTACATTTATCATTGTTTTTCTGATTTGGCTAATCCACACAGTGGCCCTCATTACGACCCTGGCGGAGATCCATGGTGCAATTTGCACCATGGACCATGGCGCAAAGCTGCCAATACCGCCATGGGGGTTGGCGGATTTACCGCCCCATTCCGACCTTGGCGGGGCTGTAAATCCCCAATCCCCATTTTACCCTTCCCCATTCCCATTTTTGCCCCATAGGGTATAATGGGAGTGGGGAAGGCGTTAATTACGCCACCGTAAATTACGGTGGCGTAATTAACATCAAGGTCCCGTAGCGCCATGGATTTTTCCGCCCGGAAAAAGCAGGCGGAAAAAGGCTCCATGGCTCTACGGGAACTCGTAGTAAGGCGGAAGGGTACGCCATGATTTCCGCTGGCGTAAACCCTCTCTGCCAGGGTCGTAATGAGGGCCAGTGTATTTTATTGGTCCCAAGAAAGCAGTGGTCCCTTTGATTATTCCCACTCTAGTCAATTTGGTAGAATTGTGAGAAAGCCAAGGCCTTATGTGATTGTCCATACTCCAGTACCTCATGTGAAGGCACCAATTCCGCTAACAAGTGTCCCTAGAAATCCTTTTGCAGGAAGGACCTAGGAGACCTAAGAGAAGTGCAAGGGAGGATGATTATGAGTTACATAATTATTTAGACAGCACAGCACATTTGGGGAACAACATGTGGTATTAGCACATGAAAGAAGTGGGAAGGAGTGCTTCTGAGGAGGGTTGCTATGTATGTGCACTCCTACCTTATGCTATGGGAAAGTTTAGCATATTCATAGCTATCAAAATAGATGTTCAAACGGCTCATTGCCTTACTCACCTTGCACTCTGCCATACAAGACGTCAATTCAAGGGTCGAACAGCATCTTTAATATGGGTGTCAGAATGGACAGCACCAGATGAAGATGATTATGTACAAGATATAAAGTCAAGAGCGAGAGCACACACCAGAAATCATGTGATAAGATATGAACAGACTGGTATGAAGGGAGGGGTAATTAAATGGGAAATAAACAGAAGACTTTAATTGTCAAGGGAAGGATGAAGAAGAAATTTGAAGCTGCAAGGAAAGAGGCCAGATGGGGGACAGTGCCTTCTCCAGAATGATGGGCAGAAGGTGTAGTCATATGCAGAGCTGTGGCAGTAACTGGTCATCGTGAACCAGTTATCGAACAAGTTGAAAATGGATGCAAACCTCTATGGCCAAGGCTTGCAAAACTTCGGACGTGGGTCAAAGACAAAGGAGGTCCATTGCAGATAGTGCCTCTGGCAAGTGCAGAGCTATGCTTCAGAAACAATGACACGCGAATGGTTCGAGAGAATCAGCAGTGCGAATGAAACTTTGAAGTACCAGGAATGAAGGACGGGACAGTAGTGATAATGGATCACTATTGGGCCTGTGCATCCAGAGCTTGCATGAAGCTGCCCAGAGATTGAGGAGGACTATGTTCTATAGTGATTGTTTATGTTCCTGCATTGGTGATTCCTAAAAGTGACTTGCACATTGGCAAGTTTCCAAAATCAGATGCTCACCTGAGGAAGAAGAGATCTGCTGAGCTCATCATTTGAATGAAGAGAGAGATCGATTTCTCAGCTAAATCGATAGAAGCTTTTGATGCCATTCCATATGAACAGAGATTGTTCAGTCAGACTTCAGCAATATTCATGACAATCTCTATGCCCAGGATCCAGGTGTTGACGAATGCCAAATGGTTACAAATAACCAGATGGCAGCTTCTGCAGACGATCCACACCACCATAAAGGAATTCAATGCAATCAAGGAGGAGCTGAGATTGATGGCTCTGCAGAAAGGATATGTCTTGGATGTGATCACAGCTATGGATGGAGGTATATTGCGCCAAAATCAGAGAATCATGTTGCACGTTCATACCTTCTCACGATGAAGAGAATGGCACCTAGACAGAAGCCATACAAATGCTGACAAACCTACATGTCAAGACAGAAGATGAAGTGGAAGACATTGCTGATGACAGTTGGTTTGCGTCAATCTTTTCATGGGTTCCACAATAGATGGTGAACATTTTTAAGTTACTTGGAGCTCTGTTGGAGATGATCATGTTTGGATTTTGTGTGATCAGGATAATAATCACACAATGCAAGAAGACAGTGAAGAAGGCAGTAGGAATGAAGATTGTGATTGATGTTGAATCAGGATTTGAAATTAAAGAGCTAATAGATGAAGAAATTAGAGCCTATGTAAAGGCCAGCATCCATACACCTAAGGGAACAAAGTTCCTGTACCCAAAGAACAACAAGACATATGTGGGAACATGGATCTACTGCAGTCATAATGGATAATGCATGCTTATGACCTGGAGTTTTGATGAGCATGTAAAATCAGCAGGATGTCATAAAGATATGGGTCCCAAAGAAGCATTTCTTCAGACAAGGATGTCTCGACATAAAGACTGATGAGAGAGTGGTCGATGAATCGCTCAGTGGGGGGAATGTAGAGAAGGAGTCAAGTACCCCCAGCAAAAGCTCTTCCCCCATGTTGCCTATGTGTTGGGAATTGTAAATTGTGACACGTGCACTACCACTGAGGATACCTGTACCGCAAAGAGTTCTTGAAACAAAGTATCCATAGAGAAAACTCTATATGCATTAACAAAGATATGATGGTCATTTGGACAAAGGCCCGGAGGAAGTGTGAAAACGAGTGAAGGAGAAGATTGGTGATGTCATGAGGAGCTGAACTGACGCACCTAGAAAGGATGCACAAGGCAAAAGAACCTAAGCATTCTATAAGATTTGAAGAGGAGGTGTCAAAGATGAGCAACATTTCAGGCTTGAGATGAGGATACTCATGCTACAGAAACGCTGAAGAAAATTCAAAATCAGTTTACACTTGTACAGGTGCAGTAACGCAAGTAGACAAAGTGATCTTAAGAATGGCTTCATAGTGAATAGTATGCAGCGATGCGCCAATGTATATTCATAGGAATGTATAGAACCTGGATGTTCCACGATGCACTTTAGCAATGCTTGAAACCCGGAGATTGGAAAGGGTTTTCAGTGTGGCGCAGTTGGAAAATAACTGATGGCGAATGAGAAATTCAAGAAAGTCTTGGATGGCCCAGCACCAAGAAGTCGAAGCCACCGTTAGAGCCATCCAGTAGTTACATGAACGTGAGAAAGAAACAAACTTCTGTTTGGGGTGGAATGGATAAACACTAAAGGCGTCGAGAGGTCCTCATTTAATAGTATTAAATGCAGGAAAGAGCTTGAAATCCCGGTCTCCATTCACACGGTCTCATTTATTTATTTATTTTTGAGTTGAGTTGCTGTGTGGTGAGGGAGCCCCACTAATGTATCCTACAGGATTCCGGATAGTGCCACTGGTCTTCTGGGAGGTGTTTACATCTGCTTACATGGGTGATTTCTCTCTATCAGGGATGAACAATGTCAAAAGACCCTGAAGAAGATGTCAAGCTTTAATGACTGTACTTGAGATGGTACACTATGAAATAATTAAACAGCAGATTTAACATACCTTTCGTTCCTCCCCTTCTCTCATCCTATACCATTTAATGAACACTGTTTTCAATGTGCTGTACAATTATTTACTGTACACTGATTTACTTGCTGTATATACATCCCAGAATTCCTTAAATCATCAGCCCGAAAATTATCGGCATCCTATGGGAGCTTTTTGGCACTGGGTATTCTATTTCTGAAATCCAGCAATGGCTCGTCACTCTTGAGATTTCCCTTAAACGATCTACAATCTACAACCAGCCCATTGGGAAAGCACACCCGCAGATGAGGCAAATTGATCAGGAGCAAGGGTAGTATTACATGTTGCAGTTTGTAGTTTTATACTGTAGCAGATGCGGGTACTGGGGATTTTACGTTGAAGGAGGTGGACATGCTGTGGGGTTTTGTAAAGGATACTGTATTAGGTGGTGTGCCCAAACATGTCAGCCACCCCATGCACATTCAGTGCTCTCAGTTTCCTCTAAAAAAACATGCATGTTTCTGAACACTAACATTCTTGGACATCATTTTGTTGCTATGCCTGTAGGCACCAGAGTTACATCATTGACTTCCTCATTAAAGAGGACGAGCAGACTGTGACATGGCGTACATCTCTACAGTCATCTTATCATGAGCTGAGTCATGTACCATGCCTGGTGACCTCTCTTATGGAATTGCAGACTGCGATGTGAGCTAGCCTTTACAGTTGTTCTGGGCTGAGGTGTGCAGTGGTGGTTGTGGCAGCAGTTTGTGCTATGTATATGTGAAGTCTTTCTACAGTACACTTACTGTACTAAAATTGTCAAAGTGATCCATTCTGTTCCATGTTTATCCAGTCCTCGTTTTTGCTTTGGATTTTGAGTCTTGGAGAGAAGGCAGGCTCGTCCTAACTGTAACATACCCATCCCCCAGAACTATGGAAGCTAGGTGATTGGGCTATCATGTGAGGGATTTTAAAGCTGTCTTCGGATATGGTGTATGTGTGGAGTGCACTTTATCCCCCAAACCTCTGCTATTTCTTCTTCTCAGACGTGCAGGCTTCCCTCTCATGAATTGAGTATTTCTTTATGCCAAATGTCAACATTGGTCATGTTTTAGATATGCACTATCTTCCAAGAGGCATATCGGACCACTCCCCATTGCTTTTGACTCTGGGACATCCGCAAACATCCACTCATGCAATGTGGCACCTGGCACCAATTATTTCGGGTTCCCTGAAGTTATGGAACACCTTATGAATATGAATAGGTACTATTTCGAGCTAAACCGACTGTCAATGAATGACCTCCTAATACTATGGGAGGTTTGCAACTGAGTGGTTCAGGGAGAGGCTATCTGGGCCCTAGTGACACACAAAAGGCTGTCAAAGCTTTCCAATTTTGAGTTGGAGGGGTCATGTCTAGAAGCTCGCTTTATTGCTAGCCAATTCCCAGATATGCTTAGATGTCTACTGCAGGCTGGAGAGGCTTGTATCATAATTGTGCGACAGACACAGCTCAACATTCTCACATGTTATTCTGAGCTCAGTTGTCTGAAACGATAGACAAAGCAGTGAAGTTGTTGGCTTGGCTGGAGAAGCGTGGTTCTTCTCAGAGTTTTTCACATGTGATGTGTATGACCTGACATTCAGAGACTAGGAAATTAGCAAAGCCTTTGCAGACTATTATAATCACCTAAATACTGCACCGTCTGATTATTTAGGGCTGACCTTTTAGAGAAAATACCACTGACGACAATTCCATCCGTCCAATGATGAGCTGTGGATGGTGATATTGCACAAGAGGAACTGTTTGCTGCTCTTGCATCCCTCCAAGCTGGGAAATCTCGAGGACCCAAGGGCTTTCCAGCTGAATTATGGAATAAATTGGGCAACGAAATTACCGAACCTATGCTCACTATGTTTCAGACATGCAGAGAAACAAGAGTGCTACCACCGACATGCGATAGACCACCGTAACAGTTATTCCCAGGAAAGGTTAACAGCCGGAATGTGGTGCCTCTTATAGGACAATCTCATTAGTTAATGTTGAAGCAAAGACACTGGTGAAAATCCTACCTTCGAGAATGATAACTGCACTGCCCGGACCAAAGAGTGTTTCAACCAGACAGAGCCACCCAAATGAATATCCATAGTTAACATTTTACGCTGGATAAGGCAGACTCTCTTGGGAACCCGCTGGTCGAAGTGGCAATTGATTTTGAGAAAGCATTTGACTTAGTCTGTTGGGAATTTGTATGTGCTGTACTGGGTGTTAGGTATGATTTGCACAGAACTGGTAAATCTTCCTTTCCTGGTTCAACCCCAGAACTTTTTGCTTCACTAGTGGGAGGCCTTTGTCTGGCCATCTGGCTGGGATGATCACATGCTGCTATACACTGATGACCTTCTCCCTTTTTGGGTGACCCACGTAGCTCCTATCCTAGGGTCTTAGAAATATTGTGGCTCTTTGAACGGCACAGCGGGCTGAATGTTAATAGTGACAAATCCATCCTGTTCCCAGAATGGGGCGGGACTGGGGCGATTCCGCTGGTCAACAACTTAGAAGTAGTGTCTGTCTCTCTTCCTTATCTAGGTATTCAGATATGTTGCGACTTTGCATTTCTTCCTGGGATCTAATTTGTCTTCTATTACACAGAAATCGGCTACTGATGTTAAATTCTGGTAATCTCTCCACCTCTTGGTGCACGGCCATGTGGTGCTGTTTAAGATATTGATTCTTCCCAAATATCTTTATGTCCTCCAGAATACTCTGGTTAGGATCCAAGAAAACGAATTGATTAACATTTAACAGCTTTCAAGTAAGCTATTGTGGCACGGATCTCAGCCCAGAATTGCTTGGAGTACCTTTTATAGGTCGGTCTGGGATGGTGGCATTAGCCTCCTGAATATCAGTTACTATTAATGAAGATGCTAATGAATGGTTGCGTGGTGATTGATCCCTTCTGCATATTGGCCTCGAAGACTCTTGGTTTATAAATTGTGAGCCACTTCTTGCGTCATACAGTGGGGGTCCCATTACTTGCCTACCACATATACCACAACAGACTGTACGCTCACATCAGGTGTTACTAAGGTTCTGGGTTGGTGGGGAATTATATATTTAAAGGCCCCCTTATTGGGTAATAAGGATCTCTCAAAACTTCCGAAATTGAACTTCGATGAACAATGGGCAGTGTAAAGAAGGCATGTTATCAAACAGTAAAACAGGCATAAGTGATCACAGTTCAAGTGTGTTCATTGAACTTCAATTGGGTTTTAAAAATGCCTATCTTATACTACATCTAAAGATGGGAGCAAGCTACAACCATCAAATAATAATAACGCAGTCCTAGTCGAGTCCGTCAAAATAAAAGGGCCTATGCTAATAAACCTACTACCAATCCTTACTTCTAATAACAAATAGTCTGGGAAACAATGTTATGCAAAAGAAAAGTGTTCACACAATGATCTGTCAGGATATTTAAGGCATTGGCTTCCCTTCCCCACGCTTTCAGCACAGGAAAAGGCGGAACACTCGAGCTTAGAACACTCTCTGGCTTCTCTAGCATGAGGATGCAGTTCAAGACTTCAACATCAGAGCCTTCTGTGTCAAAGTCTCTCTGCCATTCAAAGTCTCTGATTTCAGAAGGCCTGATGCAACATGACAAAACATTAAATGTATTATTTTTTTTATTTATTTGCATTTGTAGAGCGCACTTGCAGCCCGTGGGCATCGAGGCGCTGTTACAGGATTATGTAAGAATTTTTGAATAAGGTTATAGGCGACAAGAAGTCTCTTGGTTACAGAAAGCAAGTTCCTTTCCTCTCAGGATTTCAGTTATATAACTTCTCTGGTGATTTACTGTTCACCTGCACGCCCCTCTGCCGGGATCAGACCCACTTTAACACAAAAACCTTCAATTGTTCTCCCTCTGCCAGATTCAGACCAAATTCATGCACTTTTCCAAACTTTCTATACCTCATCAAAATCAAAGACTTTGAATTGTGCGTGGGATTTTGCTTGACCCGTTGCAGGACCAATTCTATTCACATTTATTCATTCTCTTTCAATTGGTCTCCCTCTGCTGGGCTCGGACCAAATATATCTCCTTTTGTCACTTCTCAGCTGGATACCTTTAGAGATCTTTGATTGAGCACCCACGTGGTGTTGGACCACTCTGTCAAGGGTATTGTAGCTTGCTCTAAAATTCAATCACCCATCAGCAGTTCAACTTCACTTGCATCTCTTATCACCTGCGTTTTAACAATGTTCATTCCAGTGCTCGCCATACAATGTTGCTGCCTGCAACCTTGGCTTCAACACAGACCGGTCTTGTATCGGTCTCCCCAACTCACCGGCTGTGTGGATTTCACTGCAGCGGCTTTGTTCTTGTAGCCAAGGAAAGTACCACGGCGGCTAGTGATTCTCGCCGTCTTGATTATTGATATGGGAGGGCCCAAGGTATCTCCGACACACAATGCAGGATTCTTCAGCCTGGTTTCCTGATCTTACTCTTTCTATTCTCAACGTCTCTGGTAAGTAACGGTTCCTTGTCAAAAAGGTCAAGGGAATTTCCCTCCTTGAGATCCCCTTCGGTTTTGCCGTCTTTGCTCTCTTGCTCAGCTGCCGTCTTGAAACTGCTTTTTCCTTGTCTGCTCTTGTGCTCTACCTTTTATCTGTGGGCAGAAGTGTAATGGAAGTCAGGTGTGTTTGATGGTCAGTAATTGCCTGACCTCGCCTGAGCATTGTATTTGGGCATGTCAGGTACACTGCTTGACTATTAGTCTGTTTTCTCTAATAGCGGGCTGTCCGTGAGAAAGTGTTTGTGTTGTAAAGGGGGGAGGGTAGAGTTCCTAAATATCCTACCTGGTAAGATGGGGTAAAGGAGACCCCTCACCCAGGTGATCAACCCACACTGGTCCACCCAAAAGAACTGGATAACAAAGCGATGGCTGTGTCCGGGCCACCTGGATGACAGATCTCCGGGGCCTAGTGTGTGAGACACCTTCTGATTTCTCACAGTGGGTAAATGCAATTTCTTGTTGGAGGATGTACCTTTTGAGAACCATTTGCTGCCATTTGAGCAGCTATGACAACAGTATTCCTTGTCAACATATGACCAATTTCTGTACACGATTTAAACATGCTGTGTTCTGGCAATTTTGGGCTGCGGATGATCTTCCTGCGCAGTCTCGTCTGAGGGCCATTATTAATGCCAAGCTGATCGCTGATCCCCATGGATGTCATCTCACTGTTGTATCAGGTTATCCTTAACTTTACACCCAACTCCCTCACAGCACTCAGGCAAAAAATTGGAAAATGATGTGGGCCAAACAGAGTCAGAAGTTGGCAGGAGGTTCTGATATCCCTGTGGGTGATTGCTAGTCCGGCTCGGCTCAGTTGATTCAACTGAAATTTCTTCTTAGCGTTTCTATACCTGTGATATCCCTTTTAAACTCAGCCATACTAAGTCCCCGGACTGCCTGGGTTATCGAGCTTCCTTGGGCACATTTTACCACTTAGTGTGGCAGTGCCCAATAAACCAGGTTTCTGATGAGCTATTTTTAATCATCTATCAATGATATTTGACCCGGCGTTGACCGCCAATGCAAAACTCTCTTTGTTGGATATTTGGGGCGATTCTGCCTGCTCTCATTATGAGAAACATCTTTTGTCAACTACACTGGTCACACCAAAATGTAATATTGCAATGAAATGGGAAATTCAGTCACCTCCTACAATGTGCAAATTGGAATGAGACATGGACAACTGTATGCTAATGGAGTAGCGTTTATATAGAGATTGGGGCTGGCCCCGGAAGTTTAAGAACATATGGGACAAATGGGTTTCTAATGTTTGAGAGGTGTATGCATTTAGAATGGACGAGGTCTTTATTTTTCTGTTTACTGCATAGGACAATATTTTAGTTTAGTAGGCATGCCACTGATGGTTACAACGGTTTATCGAATTTCATTTTGTAGTCCTTTATGTATTTCTGTATTCCTTGCTGTTGGTCTGTATTTTCTTCCAGCTAAAATTAATACAAGCAATTATGAAATAAGCAGCCTTACATTTTATGAAGTGCTAACATACATTGGTTGTGCACGTACAGTGCAGTAATCCTGTGTTTCATTTATGTTCTAGCAGTGGGGGCTCGTCCACAGGGAGCGCTAGAGTGTGCCTCCCCTTAATTTTCTGGATCATCCAGGTCCCTCTGAAGAAACCCATAGCAGCAAAGGAAATGCCTTCGCAATATGGAGCAAATCATTGTAATTTGCTCTTAATAATGCAAATGGTGTATTTGCATTTGCAGAGAATCGAAAAACAAAAAACACTTACATTCTTTGCAAATGCAAAGGTTGGTGGTTTCCCTCAGGCCTTGGACAGTAGTTTACATGGGTGAAGACCAGCAAATAAAACGCCCATACCTTCACTCGTGCAGAGCTCTACAGAAGGCATTAGAGAGTCCACGGGTGACACCACACCCTTCAAGATGTTTCGGGTGCTCTGGAGCATCTGGTGCATCAAGCAACCTGAAGGGCTCTTCTCCCCTCCCTCTGCCTGTCTGTCTGTCTCAGGCTGGGGGCCGGGTCAGAAAGCTGACCCTGCTCGAGGCCTGGCTCCAGCAGGTGGGCCAGGCCCCAAAAAGGAGGCCTTGTCGGTCGGTAGAGGGGTTTCTTCTTCCTTTTTTCTTTTTTTCATCAAAATGTCAAATATATTTTCACTATACGCAATAAGATTTTTTAATTTTTTTATTTAACCTCAACTGGGACCATGGGGGGTCGAGGTGGGAGACTAGGGGGTAAAAACAGGCTGGGGGTATTTTGCCACTAGCATTATGAGGAGTGACGCTGCAGGCGGCCTAGTCAGGATTTGTTTGGTTGCTCTGGACAATGATTTATGCTCCACAGCCATGAAAGCAGAAAAGAGCAGGGCTGTGGAGGGCCATTCACACAAGCAGACAGCCTACAACTGTCTAGCAATATCCTGCGTTGCTTTTTTAACTGTACTTTTAATCTTACTTACTTTTCAAACCTCTCATTTATAAGGCAGCTATTGTTTCAACCTAGAAAGTAGACTTCTGTAATTTAATGTAGGTTTTTATGTGTGGGAATAGAACTGTTGTTCCAATCATGCCTAATAAGATGATTCACTGTAGAAAATAATAAATGGCAGGTGATGAAGCTTGGGCACAGATTTCTACACCAGGTGCATAAACGGCCGAGGACCCTGACACATTCCATTCATTAGAACACAAGCCACTGCAAGCATTTTTATGCCTTGTGGT
Source organism: Ambystoma mexicanum (assembly GCF_040938575.1). NCBI lineage: Eukaryota > Metazoa > Chordata > Amphibia > Caudata > Ambystomatidae > Ambystoma > Ambystoma mexicanum. Next base: position 226,029,944 of record NC_090921.1, on the reverse strand, counting down.
TCAGCAGTTTGGGCATGGCTGCTCACGTTACTGGCAGAGAGGCCAAGGCTGATTTGTAAATAACGGTATGGCAGTCTGACTGAAGCAATGCCAGTGGTTAAGATCGATTCAGAGACTTACATCCATCGGACTGAGGGCCCTTACAAATTGCATTCAAAGTATATATTCTGCTGCATGAACAACTTGAGTGTAAGTGAAAAAATAACGTTGGTAGTAAGAACAATGTAATTCTGGAGGGGAGAGTGTAGTAAAATCAAAGGGATTTAATGTAAGGTTTTGAAGTAGGCTATTAGGTGTTGGAACACAGATAGGATGGAGAAAGGATGTCAGAAGGGACACACATTCCATGGACGCGTTTGGTCGTTTACCCATCCATTGCCATGTTAATCTCTATGGCATTCCCACCAACTACCTGCCCCCTCCCTGCTGAATCATACCCTCTTGGGTGCTCTTTTAGCTAGCTCTGTCACAAAGTAACATCAAACTTTGTCCTTTACTGGGCCTGCTTGTGTTGTATCCAAGCATTCTTTTGAGTTTTTAATGAATTGTCTCTGTGAATGAGCTCCTGTTGTAATAAAAATCTCTTAACATGGTGTGTTTTCATCCAGTAGATTTAAAAGCAACATGGTGCCCTCACATTTGTTCCTTGCACTGGAATCCTAAGCAAGCAATCGCAAAGCGAACCGTTTTGACATGTGTATAAGTATTACAAAGGCATTTGCCAATGACATCATATGACTAGGCACTCGCACCATTTTTTAGATGTTCCCACCTTATTGCCAGGTGGTACCCTTATGGCAATGCCTGGCAAATGCCTTTCCCATGTGTATTCAAAAACCCTAACTGTTGGCTTTGCCAATGTGTGTTGGTTTTAGTTTATCTTCCTAAGTCAAATTATATATATGCCCTGATGTGGGAGTCTTGTTTGCAATGCCTAGGGACTCAAACTGCACCTCACTGAGTTGGTCCAACAAGAACCTACCTGAACATATCAAGGCTAGGATGGCAAGTATGGAGCAACTTCAGATCATCTTCTCGTGCATACTTACCAGTGGGGTTCTGACCCAAATAATATGCATATTTGTCCATTTGGAAGCACAGGCTGCCCGGCCAGAACTTTCCATGAAATGGGCAGATGAGTACTGTCTTTATAAGATCATACTAGTGGAGTAACAATGAACAATGTCTGTATGCAATCTGAATACATCATGTGTATTGTGGGTCTTGTTTGAAAAATATGATATAACTTCTAGGTGTTTAGGCAGTGCCAGAAATCGAATTTATTTATTGTGGGATCCCACTAGTGACAGAGGCAGGGGTTGCGGGACTGGAGGATTTTTACCACTTCCCCCCAAAACATTTGGCTCTCAGAAGGTTGATCATGAAACCTTGAACACAAAACAAAAAAAGAGCATTTCTCAATGTGTTTCTGGCAAAGTATAAACGATGCACATCTGATAAACGTAAAAAAAAAAAGAAAGAAAAAAAGGGGTATGAAATATTTCCTGCAGAGTGCAATCAGAGCTGGGTTTAAAAGTCGGACAATGACCAAATGCACATGGGGCACCCTTGCCCTGCCTTTCTCCCTTCAAAGTCAGTCAGGGCTGCACATGTCCTCCCAGTGAGGCCTAATCTTTTCTTTTTAACATGTCTCAGATGCAGATTATTTCAAATAGGAAGTGATTAGTGATGGGAAAAGGTACTTTTTTCTTTAAATGATATACGCTTTTAATAAGCTATTTAAGTGTGATTGTTAGGTGATTAGAAATCATGGAGGTAGAGAACAATCTGTGTGAAACAATGACTTTGTTATTCATTTCATTTCACTTTTCGTCTGTAAAGGATTTTTTGTAAGTTCTCATTATGTAGCCTTTTGGAGCTTGTAGGCTTCCAATCAGAATGGGGAAAATAAAGCTACAATCAAAAATCATTTTACCGCCACTTTTTCTACTCCAAAAACTTGGAAAATTACCGCCTATGATTGTAGCTTCATTAGCAAAAGCAAGCATATTCCAAATTGTTAATTGCGGGAGAGATTTACACTTTTCCAGACGCATCGTGCAAAAGTGAAGTGAAAAGGCGAGTTTGCCTATGTTTTGCTATTTACATTTCCAGTACTTTGCTGAAATGATTCAAATTGCCTGTAAGGGCCCTTTTGCAAAGAAGTGCAAACAGTAGCGGCCCCCTCTATGCACTTTCGGATTCAAAACAGAATTTCCCAATACTCTTTTTCAGCAAACGATTATATACAATGACGAATACACTGTTGGGTTGGTTTATCATGTGACAGGTGCATTTTTTAAGTAATTGTATAAAATTGAGTATTATTATTGTTTATTGTTTATTGTTTATTACAAAGCTTTACAAAAGAAGTTAGCAAAGTAAGAAAAAGAAACTAAATGAATGGAAAAAGAATGTAAATAGAAAAATCAAATACAGAAACTTACAAAATAAACAACATTTCATTTTCATGGTTAACAATCACTGGTATAAAAGTATGTAATTCATAACAACAACAAAAAATGTTTCCTATAAATCATCCCCCTCACTTAAAGTTTATTTTATATACAGAGTAACAGCTATAGTAAGCAGAGTATAAGTATCATTTCAAAATCTGTACAAAAAGTGACTTGTGTGCAAACACTCGGAATTGTAATATTTTAGTTATTTAAAACCAAACTTCAATACATATTTGTACCAACTTGAGCTGGGAAGATGTGTGGTCAGGTATCTACATTTCAGGCTAGGCTCAAATTCTGGCTTTACCACTTAACCAAAGTTTGTAATCCTGGACAAATCATTTAATCTCACTGTGTGTTTCGTGCTAAAATTAGGAGCTCCTAGAAGGGATTCAGTTTGCAGTATGGTTTGATAGATGGGCAACACAGGGGTCAGGGCCCGCCAAGGAGACATACACACATCTTTCTTTGGAAAATATAAGGCCACATTTATTGATCAAAATTGTGACATTCAATAGCAAAGTAAACATGTCAAATAAGAAGTCATTATGGACAATTGCATATTATAAACAGTATGCAAACAGTATGCACCAGACAATGATGTATAGGGCTTAGCAGGGGAGCAGCAGCCCCTCCTCCCTGCCACATCCAACCGGGAGTGATACCAGGAGGCCTGACCCTGATCCCACTCTCACCTCCATGCTAGCACTCCCAAACACCCTCAACTCAATTAATTGCAACAAAAAAGCAAAGTTGTGCTTCAAAATGTCATTTGTAAGAAACTAAATAGCCTATTTCTTGCTTCAATATTTATCGAGGAGGAGGGGGCTGTCTTTCACAACAAAATGGCTGGACCACAAGCACCTCCTACATGGCCTCCTGGCAGTAGCCACAGTATTGAGTGAGGTATTTTTGAGCACATACTATGTTAGATGGAATAAGGACTGCAGGCCTTGTTGCTCAGACCCTGCAGAGGAGGGGGTGGCATCATCCCAGATTCTCCCAGCCAGGCCAAGAAGACATGATGGGAGAAGGGTTGGGTAGGTGGGAGTGATTGTAATGAGAATGGTAGTCAGGGAAAACTGATGAAAGGTGAAAGGTGGTGATTTTGCCACACTATTTTTTCTGCTTCTCTTTTGCTCTGTATGTATTTTTTTTTATATCTCAATTATAGCATTATGTTGAAAAAAGGCACAACACATTTGTCTTGGGGCATGATTAATTGGGATTCATCTCTCAGGCTCTTGTTAAGGGTTCTGCAGTGTACAGCTTTCATTTTTGATTCTTTGGCAAAAGTTTTCCTTATGCAAATGAGGGAGTGTTAGGGAGATTCTCAAAATGTGCTAATTTCCCTTACCTTCTGAGACCCCGAGCAACTTTGCTGGATTTCTAGGATTTGACTTTTTGTTAGCTGGAAAGAGTGTGATCCTTTTTTCCCACTCTTTCATGTATTTTGAAGTGTGTTTTACTTTTGTGTTCTTTGGTTATGGAGTTTTTAAACAACTCCAAAGGCCTCATCACTTTCTGTGTGTCACACAGCACCTTCAGTGCAGTGGCACAGGGGTGTCTTTCAGACTCCCCAAAGTTTAAATACCTTCTCTGAGACTGACTACTGTCTCTCAGAGCATGTAAAGTTAAATTTACTTTACTAGTCTCTTTAAATTTACAGACCCAGCACACCCTATCTTCCTATAGAGTGCTGAAGGGGTTGCCTAGCATCCCCTGAGTCAAAACACTCATGTAACAGTCAGATGTTACCTTTTCCTACTTGAAATGGCTGGTGGCAGTGGTTTAGATCAAACTACCATGATTTTTCCCGACCGCAAACAACAGTAGTTAAAAATCAGGTCAGCCATGTTTTTCAATATGGCGCCCAAAACTTATCTGTAAAGACAGATTCCGGTCAACTTTTTTCGCTGTTTCTTTTTGGAAAGGTCCTTCTTGTGTTGAACTCTGCGCGCCAAACCAGTTGTGGTCGCTTTTTTCGTTGGCCTTTGGCGGGCTTCAGTGCTGAAGCCCTCCTCTGGCACCTGGGTGTCTGGGGTGGACAGGATGTGAGGGGGGTGCTCAAAACTCCCTGTGCTTAGTCTCCTAGGAGACCTAAATGCAATCTGGCGTGATTGGCCGGCTGGCTGTCCGGCAAGGACAACCACCCTGCTGTGTGAGTGACAGCAGGCTGGAATGAATGGGGGGAAAACTGTTTAAAAGCAGGTCTTTGGGACTTGGAAAGCAGAGTCGACCACTGGAACGAAAGAACCGAAGATGAGCTGAAGGAAGACGACTGCTGCAACCCCTGGATGACCGGTGAAGCTCTGCTGCAGGTCTGAATTGCCTGAAACTCCATCGACAGAGAAGCCCTTCAAGGTTAACTTCTTCCCTTGAGTTTGGTTGGAACAACCAACTCGCAAGCCGCCTGGACACCGTCCCATCCTGGTCGAATTTTCTGTAGAGTGCTGTGGAAAACCAGATAGCCAGTGGGAAGGATACCAGTTTGTGGTCTTTAAGGCACTAACACAGCGGTATTCAAACTGTAGGGCGTAACCCACCAGGGGTCTGCGGGTGCATCCCTGGGGGGCCCTGAGAGCTCAGCATGAAATATAAATAAAAAAAAGGATTTTTTTTTTTTTTTAGATTGTAAGAAATGGGCAGGTGTGGCTCACATGGTCGGGCTGAAGCATGAAACTGTCTCAGGCAACAATGAAAAAGTGGCCCACAGTTGTAGATGGATATTCATTCCTTTAGTCTCAGACTGGGCCTCATTACAACTATGGCGGTACGGTAACAATGGTGCCGGTAAGTTACCGGCACCGTTGCTACCGTGCCGCCATAGTAAGAGTTGTGATTGCGGGTGCCTGACAGCCCACCAGGTCTGACTTGGCAGGCCGTGCGGCACCAGCGAGCATAGCTCGTCGGATGACCGGCGGTGCATCCGCGCTCCCCATTCCCATTGAGCCCTATGGGGCTCAAATAGGAATGGGGATCTACCGGTATCGGCACCTGCGAAAGGGATATTATCAGGACCGCCTAACTCGGCATGACCCGGTAATTGCCCATTCGCGGGTGCCAGACCCAGATGCAACTCCGGCGGCAGCCGTGCCGGTTTTACCGGCACAGCTACCGCCAGGGTTATAATGAGGCCCACTGTTTCAATAGTACCCAAGGGGGTGCTTTGTGGTAAAATGTAAGTAAATTGTAATATATTCAGCAACAATGGTCAAAATGACTATCTGTATAGTTAAGTAACTCATCAAACTGGTTCACATTGGCATAATGGTGGCCCATTTTGACTGGCCCACACCAGCATTTTATATTTATGGTACAGGCATTGCCCTATAGGCTAGTCCGAGCCTGGCGGCTCATCCATAATGGCGAGGAGGCGCCCACCCAGTGGCCCCTCACTCATTATGGAGGAGCTAAGGAGCCAGCCCACTGAAACAGTGAGCACTCCCTCAGCTGCTTTTTCCAGCTGATGGTGTGCTCCTGGGCTGGCTGAACTGTCAAATGGAAACACTGTTTCCCTTTGACAGTTCAGTTTAGTTCCCCAGCTGCACATGCTCACTGACCCATGCAAGTGCTGGGGCATTTTGCTTCGCCAGCATTGCATAGCTCATTGGAAATGCTGGCTGGGGCACTGCATGTCTGTATGTCCGAGGGGGAGCTCTTGTGCCTCCTCACACATACGGACAGAGCAGCCTGGAGCAGGGCGTTTCAGCACCCACACGCAGGCCAATGCAGAAGGTACGTTTATGTTCATTGTTTTTATTTAAACATGTTAATGGATGCGTGTATGATTATGTTATGAGTGAGTGTATGGTGATGGATGCTCGTGTGAATGATAGAGTGATTGCTGTATGAATGTGAGGGAGCCCAGCGACTGTGACGGAAGCAGGTGACGGCGCGCAATATATACTGTCCATTTGGCATTTCTGGGGGGTCCCGACCTGCCGAAATTTTGCTCAGGGGGCCCCGGCCAAAAAAGTTTGAAGACCACTGTTAACACCTTAAACCAACATTTTGGCAAGCTTGTGGCCTCTTCCCTGGGCAGTGCAGGAACCTCCCGACGTCCTCCTTCTTGTCCCCACAACTGAAGCTCAGGAACAGCGAGATCTGCTCGAACTGCCAGGAACAACTGCCTCAGCTACAGCTCTTCTTCACTTTAAAGGTACTGTGCAAATGCGGTCAGGAAATCCTTTTGGCCGCGGTGAAAGTTTGTGAAACTTTCCCATCTTTGAAGGCTTGCACTTCCCTACATCTGGCTTTTTGTCTGACCAAATTCTTCTAAAAACCGTGGCAAAGACTTAACTGTTTACTACCAGAACTGTGCTATCCTATAAAAAGACTCTGAACCATTGACTTTGGCTCAGGCCTATGAATTGAATTGCTGGTTGTAGTTAACTGAAACCCTTTGCCCTGTCTATGAAAGTATTTGTGATTCATTTCTTATAACATTGTCTTTTTACCCCTTTTTTAAAAGTAACTGAAGTGCCATTTTGCTCACACTTCAGGGGAGCTGAACTTCTTCAGTAACTTATTGGTTGTGTATTGTAGTATACTAGTGTGTGATATTGAGCTGCTTTTCCTGGTGGAATGTTTTCCAACTGACTGTAAATAAATGCATATTCTTTTACCAAGAAACCTTCAGTAAGTGTTTGTACCACTGTGATAGTCCTTTGTTTAACCTGTTGTACTGCTCACTTTACGCTTGAGATAAGTCTGGCTGCTCAGCCACTACTACCACATTACTGTGTAGTACAGGCTTGTACCAAAGGTGAAATTGTACTGACACGTGTAGTCTTAATTGTATGGAGTGTTCCCAAAGGGTACTTCATGTGATTCTGTCTATCACTGGTGTACAGTGGTAAGGATAAAATATAGTTATATTTATAGTGCTACTCTTGCCTTTGTTCAAATAACCCTCACAATGCTAAGCAACACTAGAGAAGCAATTGTTTAATCATGCCTGATATGGAAAGCTACAGACAGGAGACCCTAGTCACTTTAACAGTTGATCAATAGAGAGATATGTGGAAAGCTAGGACCCTCACTGTAAAAGGCAAAAAGGTTGAATTTTTAGAAAAGTTGTTGGAATATCAAAGTCTGAGGAGTGGGTCTGAAACACCTACCCCTGCAGCAAATGTGGAAAATATTGATGATGATGATAATGTTTCAGAGGCCAGCTCAAATGTTATGGATGAGTTAGATGAGGCAGAAGAGTCTCAAAATGTAGGCCTGTTTTACCTCTACCTGCTCATAGGATCAACCTTTGACCACAGGGACCCCATCGGACCAACACTAAGGGCCTCATTACACGGTAGGCGGTGAGCCATGGCGCTATTAGCGCCATGGCTCATGCCGGTAAAATACCGGCACCGCCTTGGCGGAAAGGGGATTTACCGCCCCATTCCAAGGTTGGAGGGGCGGTAAATCCCCTTTCCGCCATTGCCCTTCCCCATTCCCATTTCTGCTCCATAGGGCTCTATGGGAATGGGGAAGGCGCTAATTACGGCACCACAATTTTGCGGTGCCGTAATTAGCTCCGAGGTCCCTTAGCGGGTTGGATTTTAACGCCTGCAAAAAGCAGGCGTTAAATCCCCCAACCCGCAAAGGGACCTCGTAGTAAGGCGGTAAGGATTTACCGGTACCAGTATTTTACCGGTACCGGTAAATCCTTACCGCCATCCGTGTAATGAGGCCCTAAGTCTTGAATTTGTCTCTTTGGAAAGAATGAGACTTGAGTTAGAATTGAAAAGAATCCAAGCCCAAACTGAAAGCAAACATCAAGAACTTAAGCTCAGAGAAATGGAGTTGAATCATGAACTTGGAATGAAAAGGTTGTCTCTTGAAAATGTTTCTCTTCCAAAGTCTTCAAGGTCTTCCAGTCCTAAGAGGCCTTGCATGCCCAAAGATGCAGTAAGTATGTATGAGGTTAAGCTTGATATTTTTGATTGGTTTGCTGCTTTTGACTATAACGATGGGATTCAAGACATTACAGAGAATCAGATGATTCTTTGGCTTTTTTCTAGGCTACACCCTGTTGCAACTGATGTGGTAACGGAGATGGGGAAAATAGACAGAAAGGAACATGAAAGTGTGAAACTAGCTTTGATAGCTAGGTTTGGGAAGACCCCTTCCCAGTTTCTTAAGAGGTTTAGGACCCTCAAAAGCATGATGGTACCCCTTGGGCTACCTGGGTGACTGAATGTTTGAGAAACTTAGATGGGTGGGTTGAGGGTTACAGAGTTAACACTTATAAAGGTATGAGAAATCTGTTTATGTTGGAATCTATTTATGATGCCTGCTCTCCTGAGCTGAGACAGCACTTGGCTGACGCTAAGGAAATTGATCCACAGAAGTTAGCAAGGGCTGCTGACTTGTGGTTTGACAACAGGGCTACTCACAAGGATTCTGGGGCACCTCAGAAGAAGGATGAGGGAAAGCAGCAAAAGAAAGATAACAATGAGAATTCCAATAACTCCACTCCAAAGGAGCGCCCCAAACATAACAAGTGTAAGCCACAAGGGAAACTGTATCAGGCTAGTGTACCTCTTGGTGCCAAACCAGAGGAAGGTCAGAACAAACCCCCATCCATAAAGACATTTGGAAAATGCTATGCTTGTGGGTCAATTGACCATGTGAATGGGGATCCAAAATGTAAGGGTAAACCTTGAGGGGTCCCTGCTGTCTCCTTAGCCTTCTCCCCAGAGGAGGAAGTACCAATGGCAAGTGGAAACTTTCACTTACTGACTGAGGCACCCACTTACTGACTGAGGCACCCATGAAAACTTCTTTAGTATCCCTGGGTCTGTGGGAACAGCAGAACTTAGATGTCTACAATTCATTTCTAGACAATACTAAAGAGTATTACAAAGACAGTGTTCTTGTGAATGGTCACAGGACCCCTGCCATCAGAGACACTGGGGCCAGCATTACTGTAGTTGTTGAATCATTTTTCAAGGTAGAGGATGTTGCTAAGGCACCTAAATACCTAACTAAGCTTGCTGGAGGCCCTGTCCAAATGCTTCCACAGTTACCAGCTCTCATGCAGTGCAATGACATGTCTGTCAAGATACCTGTAAGTGTGCAGAGTGAAGTACCTGGGAGAGGCTTGTTGGGGAATGACTTAAAAACTCTTGGAGTTGTATCAAGCACCCCCACGCCTCCCAGCAAAAGGAAACAGGAGCAGACTAGGAATGCCAGAGAGAGTACCTTAAGGGGCTCTCAAGAGGAGATTATAGAGGAAACTATAACTCCCAGTCCACAGGACTTACTGACTTCAATTTCAAGGAAGAAGGAGGGAAAGGGGAAACCTAAAGCCTCCAGGAAGAAACCAGCCAGCACTCCTGTGCTACCAACCAGGACATCCCCTATGGGACTGTCCAAAATCACACCTGTCATCCCTCCACCAGCTGAGGCTGGGTGTGTGGAACAACCTAGTGTGGATGAATCAGCTGCTGAGGAATCAGAGCTGGAAGAGGACCTTGCTCCTGTTGGAGATCTGGATCCTGCAGACTATCCTGAGCTGAAGTCTTTACTGGCAGAAGGTGGCCCCTGTAGGGCAGACTTCAACAGAGGTCAAAGAGAGTTTCTTACTCTTGAAGGTCTTCGCCAACAGGCAGCTTCCTAGCTGGATTGACAAGAGCCAGGGTAGCATAGGTTGTACTGGGAAGATGGCCTCTTCTATAGTGAACCGACTGAGTCTATCCCAGGGGACTACAGAAGACTTGTAGTGCCTCTTGAAAGCAGACTCCAGTTCGTACAGTTAGCCCATGAGATACCTATGACTGGTCACTTGAGTTTCAAGAAAACCAAAGAAAGGCTATCTATGTATTTCTACTGGCCTAAGGTGGGGTCTGATGTAGATAAGTTCTGTAGGAGCTGTCACACTTGCCAAACCACTGGTAAGAGTGGAGCCAGGAATGTGGCACATATGGTGCCTTTCCCAGTGGTGGGAGTCCCTTTTCAGAGGGTAGGAATCGACATTGTTGGTCCCCTAGACACTCCAACTTCTTCAGTTAACAGGTTTATCCTAGTTATAGTAGACCATGCTACTAGGTATCCTGAAGCAATACCTATGAGAACTGTGACAGTTCAGGCTGTGGCTAAGGCCCTACTTGGTATATTTACCAGAGTAGGTATTCCTAAGGAAGATATCTCTGACAGGGGATCCAATTGTATGTCCCACTACACCCAGGCCATGTGGAAAAACTGTGGAGTAACTTACAAGTTCTCAACTGCCTACCATCCTCAGACACATGGATTGGTAGAGAGGTTTAATCGTACAATGAAGAGCATGATAGGTGCTTCAGAAGAACCCCTTAGGAGAAGGTGGGACCTTCTACTGCCATGCCTTATCTTTGACTATAGAGAAGTCCCTCAAGAGGGAGTGTCAGTTAGTCCCTTTGAACTTCTTTATGGCCATCCAGTTAGAGGCTGCTTGGCCCTTATTAAGGAGGGATTGGAGAGAGCTCCTTACCCCAAGCCAGTGAGAGTCACTGACTATGTGATAGGCCTCCAGAGGAGAATGTCACACATGATGGCAGAAGCATCAGACAACTTGAAAGCAGGTCAGGCTCCGGTGAAGCATTGGCATGACCAGAAGGCCAACATGGTTGAGTTTACTCAAGACCAGCTAGTTCTAGTTATGATACCTACAAGGCAGAGGGCCTTACAGGACAAATGGTTAGGACGTTTCAAGGTTGTGGGCAAACTTGGAGAGGTTAACTATCTGGTGGACTTTGGGAATCCTAAGGAGACTCCCAGAGTCTTTCACTCCAACCGTCTAAAAGCTTATGTCTCAAGACCAGAAGTAGGAGCTTTCCTTCTAGCTTCAGCTCAAGAGGAGGAGGAGAGTAAACCTCTACCTGACCTACTCAGAGGACAGCCTTTAGATGAGAAATAGTAGGAGTCAATCTCTCTTCTAATTTGACACCTGAACAACAGGAGGAGTGCAAGTTTCTGTTAAATCAGTTTTCCTCCCTGTTTTCACTGTCACCAGGCTTGACTCCTTGGGGCCAACATGATATTCTCACTGGTGACTTTTACCTGTTAAAAGCAGAGGTTACAGGATGTCAGATCATGTAAGCTCCCACATAAAGGAGGATGTCAACAAGATGCTTGATCTCGGGGTAATAGGCCCTCTAACAGTCCATGGTCTAGTCCAGTTGTTCTAGTACCAAAGGCAGGATCCAAGGAGTTGATATTCTGTGTGGACTATAGAGCTCAATGCAGTCACCAAGACTGATGTCCACCCTTTACCCAGGACAGATGAACTGGTGGACAAACTTGGTTCAGCCAAGTATCTCAGTACATTTGATCTCACGTCAGGCTATTGGCAAATAGCACTGACAGACAATGCCAAGGGGAAAACTGGATTCTCAACCCCAGCAGTCCTCTACCAGTTTAAGGTAATGCCTTTTGGACTAAAGAATGCACCTGCTACAAAGGATGGTTAACCAGGTTCTGAATGGGATGGAGGACTTCTGCATTTCATACTTGAATGACATTGCAGTGTTCAGCCCTACTTGGAAAGAACATGTTGACCACTTAGGATATGTTTTGCAGGCTCTTGAGCAGCCCCATCTGACCATAAGTAAATGTCAAATTGGTCAGAGCAAAGTGGTCTACCCTGGACATGAGGAAGGAGGAGGTGATATCAGGCCATTGCCTAGCAAAGGACAAGCTGTAAAAAAAACTGGGTCAACCCTACTACTCAAACCCACGTGAGAGCCTTCCTAGGCCTCACTGGTTACTATAGGAACTTCATAGAGAACTATGGGACCATAGCTTCAACCTTGAATGTGGGCTCCTCTCCCAAATTCCCTAAAAAGGTCAGGTGGAATGAAGAGTGCACTCAAGCATTTGAAGGCCTAAGTAAAGCCCTTTGTCAAGCTCCAGCCCTAAGAGCTCCTGGCTACAACCAAATCTTCATTGTGCAGACAGATGCTTCGGATACAGGTATAGGTGCAGTTCTGAGTCAGCTGGATGAGAAAGGTAGGGAGCACCCCATTTGCTTCATCAGCAGGAAGCTGAAGGAACCTGAAACAAGGTGGGCAACCATTGAAAGCAAATGGTTTGCTATTGTGTGGTCACTGAAGAAGTCTAGGCCATACTTGTATGGATCGACTTTTGTGATTCAGGCTGACCACCAACCCTTGAGATGGTTGATGCAAATGAAAGGGGAAAACCCTAAACTACTGAGATGGTCAATCAGCCTGCAAGGGTTTGATTTTACCATTGAACACAGGTCTGGGTGTCACCACCAAGATGCTGATGGTCTCTCCAGGATGTTTGACCAACTGGAGTAAGGAGAATCATCAAGGAGTGGATTAAATCCTCCTGTCCCATAGTCTGGGGTGGACGAGTGTTAGGGAGAATTCTCAAAATGTGCTAATTTCCCTTACATTGTGAGACCCCCAGCAACTTTGCTGGATTTCTAGGATTTGATTTTTTTTACCTGGAAAGATCGTGAGCCTTTTTTCCCAATCTTTCGTGTATTTTGATGTGTGTTTTACTTTTGTGTTCTTCGGTCATGAAGTTTTTAAACAACTCTATAGGCCTCATCTTTTTCTGTGTGTCAAAAAAACAGACTCTGGTCAACCTTTTTCGCCATTTCTTTTTGGAAAGGTCCTTCTTGTGTTTAACTCTGCACGCCAAACCAGGTTTGGTCCATTTGTTCGTCGGCCTTTAGCGGGCTTCAGTGCTGAAGCCCTCCACTGGCGCCTGGGTGTCTGGGGTGGACAGGATATGAGGGAGGTGCCTGAAACTCCCTGTGATTAGTCTCCTAGGAGACCTGAATGCACTCTGGTGTGATTGGCCAGCTGGCTGTCCCGCAAGGACAGAGACCCTGCTGTATGTGTGACAGCCAGGCTGGAATGAATGGGGGAAAACTGTTTAAAAGCAGGTCGCTGGGACTCGGAAAGCAGAGTCGAACACTGGAACGAAAGAACCAATGACGAGCTGAAGGAAGACGACTGCTGCAACTGCTGGATGACCAGTGAAGCCCTGCTGCAGGTCCGAATTGTCTGAAACTCCATCGACAGAGAAGCCCTTCAGGGTTAACTTCTTCCCTTGAGTTTGGTGGGAACAACCAACTCGCAAGTGTCTGGACATCGTCCCATCCTGGTCGAATTTTCTGCAGAGTGCTGTGGAAATCCAGATAGCCAGTGGGAAGGATACCAGTTTGTGGTCTTTAAGGCACTCACACCTTAAACCGACATTTTGCTAAGCTTGTGGCCTCTTCCGTCGGCAGTGCAGGAATCTCCCGACGTCCTCCTTCTTGTCCCCACGACCGAAGCTCAGGAACAGTGAGATCTACTCGAACTGCCAGGAACAACTGCCTCAGCTACAGCTCTTCTTCACTTTAAAGGTACTGTGCAAATGCGGTCAGGAAATCCTTTTGGCCGCTTTGAAAGTTTGTGAAACTTTCCCATCTTTTAAGGCTTGTCCTTTCCTAAACATAGATATGACTTTTCGTCTGACCAAATTTTTCTAAAAACCGTGGCAAATACATTTACTACCAGAACTGTGCTATCCTATAAAAAGACTCTGTACCATTGACTTTGGCCCAGGCCTATGAATTGAATTGCTGGTTGTAGTTAACTGAAACCCTTTGCCCTGCTTATGAAAGTATTTGTGATTAATTTCGTATAACCTTGTCTTTTTACCCCTTTTTTTAAAAAGTAACTGAAGTGCCATTTTGCTCCCACTTCAGGGTAGCTGAACTTGTTCAGTAACTTATTGGTTGTGTATTGTAGTATACTAGTGTGTGATATTGAGCTGCTTTTGCTAGTGGAAGGTTTTCCAACTGACTGTGTAAATAAATGTATATTATTTTACCAAGAAACCTTGAGTAAGTGTTTGTTTAAACCACTGTGATTGCTAGTCTTTTGTGTAACCTGTAGTACTGCTCACTTTACTCTTGAGATAAGTCTGACTGCTCAGCCACTGGTACCACATTACTGTGTAGTACAGGCTTGTACCGAAGGTGAAATTGTACTGATACTTGTAGTCTTAAAAGCGTGTCGTGTTCCCAAGGGGTATTGTATGTGATTTTGCCTAACAGGGAGCATATAGAAAATGAAGTAGCCAATGGATGGTCAAAGTAGTGAGGGAGCTTATGGTAAGAAACAAAAGAGCAAATGGAAGAAGAGAGCAGAAGACTCTGGAAGGGCAACTGGAGAGAATGTGATTTTAGAAGGTTGAGCAGGTGAAAGGCGAGAACAGATTTCCCATTTGAACAAATTGAGTGAATGTTGGCAAACCACCTCATATCAGCAAAACCTGGTGAGTGAACAGGCTGTTTCCAGCCAGAGTCATACCCCTAATCATACATCAATAGTAGAAAAAGACAACTTAAAAAACATGTAACATTTGTTGCCCTAATGACAGTGATTAACTACTCCCAACATAAGCTCCACACCCATTCCCCACCTACCAGGGTCCTTCTGTCAGCCTTAAATCTGCCAGGGAGTGCAGTTCCAATGAACATTTTTATCAGACATTCAGTTAGTTTTGCAGGTAAATGTGAAAACCGTGGTCCTAACAACCTGGGTTTGAATCCAGGCTTCCGCACCTTATAAAACAGTCTAACAGACTAAAGAAGGTAAGGGCAAATTAAGGGCAAATGGATTTTTCACATCCAGGAAGACATTTTTGCCAAATCACGGATCTGAGAAAAGTTGGGCCCCCTGTCCACAAACCTGGCCCACTCAGATAAAAGTTCCTGTAGCCTGCCCAGCCCTCTCCCTGATACAAGATAAGCATGAGATTGTGTGAAGGGTGCCTCCTGACTGTACATCCAACTTGACATTGATTCAGAGAAGCTGTATCGGTGCGTGACTGCTTGTGTGCATGTATACATGAATCATTATATCTGCATGAGGAAGTATTCTCGTGGTTGTCATGTGCATGACTGAGGTAGGCAGTATGTGTGTGTGAGTCCTGGTGTGCATGTGCCTATGCCTTATCATATCATATGAATGTGTGTACCTGCGTGAGTGAAGTTTTCTACTGGGTGCTGTGCAAAATAAATAATTTACATAGCACCCACCAGAACACGTACTTTGACAGGCATCTATTCATATACACATGCACACTATCAGTCACACCCTCATACAGCTTCTCTAAATCATTCAGTGATTGAGAGAAGCTGTATGGGCTGTGACTGCTTGTGTGCATGTATATATGAATGTGTATATCTGCATGATTGAAGCGATCTGGTGGGTGCTGTGTGAATGATTGATAGGCTGTAGAGATGTGTGACTGCTTGTGAGACATTTCTCTATATGAATGTGTGTATCTGTGTGAGTGAAGAGTTCTGATGGGTGCCATTTGAATGAATCATTCACCCGGCATCACCAGAACACTTACTCAGTCAGAAACATGCACACAAGCAGTCACACCCCATACAGCTTCCCTCAATCATCAATGATTGAGGGAAGCTGTATGGGGCTGAGACTGCATGTGTGAATTTGTCTATATGAATGTGTGTATCTGCATGAGTGAAGTGTTCTGGTGGGTGTTGTGCAAATGATTGAGAGAGGCTTTATGGGTGTTTGAATGCTTTTTTGCATGTGTATATGAATGTGTGTGAGTGTTTGTGTATGTATGTGGGTGTGTGGCAGACTTGGAGGGAGCATTGGTGCAAGGCAATACCAAGGTAAGTAAACATGTTCGTTCTGACTGGACACACTGAATGCAGCTAGCAAGAACATATTTTCTTATCTTGAAATTTCGCTCCACCATTGCCCCTTCGAAGTCCAAACACACACACTCACACACACATGCCCAGTCATGCACTCATACAGCCTCTCTCAATCATTCTCTGACACCCACCAGAACACTTCACTCATGCAGATTCACACATTCATATATCTGCGTGAGCTAAGTGGCCTCGTGGGTGTTTTGTGGATGATTGAGAGAGGCTGTAAGGGTGCATGACTGCTTCTGTATGTGTATGAGTGTGTTTTTGGGGGGCGCAGGCTTCAAGGGGGCATTGGATTATGGCAATAACAAGGTAAGAAACATTTTCTTGCTCGTAGCAAGAATATGTTTTCTTACTATGGCATGGCATTTTTTCTGGCCATCTATGTCAAAGTAAGCTTGGTGACTGCTATTATGTGGCTAGAATGGCATATTTTGATGCAGCCAGTCTAGCTATGATTTCTTACTGTGGCATGGCCTTTTTTACTGGGCATCAATGGTAAAGCAAGCACGGTAACTTTTACTACGTGCCTACACTGACTTATATTGTTGAAGCCAATTTGGACCTTTTTGGTTGTGGCAAATTTTTGTGGCACTTGCATCACAAAATTGCTGATAACATTTTACAGAAAAGAGAGAGAAGGAATGGGGGTTCTAAAATGAGCAGAACTGGTTGGAATAGCAACGAGCAAAACCATGGCCGGAAACTGCCAAATCACTAACATTACTTTTTTCCAAACTTCACCGCTGTACTACCCAATGAGCACATCCCTAACAATATTTGCTCCCATGAGCAACTTTGTAAGAAGCAAGTTGAATGCCAGACTTTCCACTGTGCATTGACTTCATATTGGACTATTTTCATGAACAATGTGACTATTATTGGGCTACTTTTGACAGCAGATCTGTTTGGCTGTCTTTACACAACCTGCCCACTCAATCCATCCGACCCCACCCCATTAATCTCTCTATCCCTACCCACACCAGTTCAACTTTCGCTACCCTCACCCACCCCACATCCATTATGTGTGCAGGTTGGGTTTTGTTTGGGCCTTTTTGCACTACTTTTGACAAGTCATCCCGAGGCTGCTTTGTTCTTCATGTTTTTTGACCCAACCAAGTACCATCATCCACCCACCCCACCCCACTCACTGTAATGCCACCCACTTGCCCACCACTACCACTCCTCCTCCCACCCTACACACTGACTCCACACCTGCACCCACCTAATCACCACACTCTCTAAACTCACCCTATCTACCTCCACACACCCATCCTACTGCCACCCTCTCTATCCCCACCCACTCTCTCTACTGTTAGGGAGATTTCTCACACAAGTGCTTAATTCCATCTACCTTAGAGCCCTCTGCCTTTTTGCTATATTTTGGGGCATTGAACTTTTCATTTTCAATGTGTTTTACTTTTGTGTTTTTTGGTTAATGAGTTTTAAAACAACTCCATAGGCATCATCATTTTCTGTGTGTCACACAGCACCTTGAGTGCAGTGACACAGGGATGTCTTTCTGACTTCCCAAGGTTTAAATACCTTCTCTGGGACTGACTTCCATTTCCCAGGGCATGTAAAGTTAAATTGACGTTACTAGTCTCTTTAAACTTACTGACCCAGCACACTCTATCTTCCTATAGAGTGCCGGAGGGGTTGCTTAGCTTCCCCTGAGTCAAAACACTCATGTAACAGTAAAATGTACACATTCCTACTTTAAATGGCTGGTGGCAATGGTTTAGAACTACCATGTTTTTCCCAACCGCTAACAACGGTAGCTAAAAATTGGGTCAGCCATGTTTTTCAATATGGCGCCCAAGACCTATCTGTAGAAACAGAATCTGGTCATCTTTTTTCGCCATTTCTTTTAGGAAAGGTCCTTCTTGTGTTTGTCTCTGCGCGCCAAACCAGGTTTGGTCCCTTTGTTTGTTGGCCTTTGGTGGGCTTCAGTGCTGAAGCCCTCCTCTGGCGCCTGAGTGTCTGTGGTGTACAGGATGTGAGGGAGGTGATTGGACAGCTGCCTGTCCGGCAAGGACAGCCACCCTGCTGTGTGAGTGACAGCCAGGCTGGAATAATTGGGGGAAAACTGTTTAAAAGCAGGTCTCTGGGACTTGGAAAGCAGAGTCGACCATTGGAACGAAAGAACCGAAGACGAGCTGAAGGAAGAGGACTGCTGCAACCCCTGGACAACTGGTGAAGCCCTGCTGCAGGTCTGAATTGCCTGAAACTCCATCGACAGAGAAGCCCTTCAAGGTTAACTTCTTCCCATGATTTTGGTGGGAACAACCAACTCGGAAGCCAACTGGACACCGTCCCCATCTGGTCGAATCTTCATCAGAGTGCTGTTGAAAACCGGATAGCTAGAGGGAAGGAAACCAGCTTGTGGACTTTAAGGCACTCACACCTTAAACCGACGTCTTGCTAAAGCTTTTGGCCTCATCCCTGGGCAGTGCAGGAACCTCCCGCTGTCCTCCTCCTTGTCCCCATGACTGAAGCTCAGGAACAGCGAGATCTGCTCGAACTGCCTGGAACTACTGCCACAGCTACAGCTCTTCTTCACTAACAAGGTACTGTGCAAACGCGGTCCAGAAATCTTTACTGCCATTGCAAAGGTTCGTGGAAACTTTCTCAGCTTCGAAGGCTTGTCCTTCCCTAAACATTCATCAAACTTTTCGCCTAGCCAAATTCTTCTATATTCCGTGGCAAAGACTTAACCGTTATCTACCAGAACTGCGCTGTCCTATAGAAAAGACTCCGAACCATTGACTTTGGCCCAGGCCTATTGAGAAGAATTGCTGGTTGTAGTTAACTGAAAAGCTTTGCCCTGCCTATGAATGTATTTGGACTGTCTATTCTTATAACCTTGTCTTTTTACTCCTTTAATAAGTATCTGAAGTGCCATTTTGCTCCCACTTCATTGGAGCTAGACTTGTTCATTTACTTACCGGTTGCATTTTAGTGGTTTATTAGTGTATGATATTGAGCTGCTTATGCTAGTGTAATGTTTTCTAACTGACTGAGCAAATAAATGTATATTATTTTACCAAGAAACCTTGAATAAGTGTATATTTGAATCACTGTAATAGTTGGTCCTTTGTGTAACTTTTTCTACTGCTCACTTAAACTCTTGAGATAAATCTGGCTGCTCAGCCATCGCTACCACTTTACTGTGTAGTACAGGCTTGTACCAAAGGTGAAATGGTCCATACACTTGTAGTCCTAATTGCCTTTACTATTCCCAAAGGGTACTGCAGGTGATTCTGCCGAACACTGGTGTACAGCGGTGAGGATAAAGTATACTTGTTATATATAGAGTGCTACTTTTACCTTTGTTCAAATAATCCTCCCAAGGCTAAGCAACACTAGTAAAGCAATTGTTTTATCATGACTGCTATGGAAAGCTACAGACAGGAGACCCCAGTGACTTTAACTGTCGATCAATTGAGAGATATGTGTAAAGCTAGGAATCTAACTTTAAAAGGCAAAAAGGTTGAATTAATAGAAAAGTTGTTAGAATACCAAAGTCTGAGGAGTGGGTCTGAAACCTCCACACCTGCAGCAAATGTGCAAAATGTTGATGAGGATGATAATATGTCAGAGCCCTGCTCTAATATTGTGGACGAGGCAAAAGAGTCTCGGTATGGAGGCCCTGTCTTACCTCTACCTGCTCATAGGCCTCAACCTTTGACCACAGGGACCCCATCAGGTCCAAAGCTATGTCCTGAATTTGTCTATTTAGAAAAACTGAGACTTCAGTTAGAATTTAAAAGAATCCAAGCCCAAACTGAAAGTAAGCATCAAGAGCTTAGACTCAGAGAAATGGAATTGAATCATGCACTTGAAATGAAAAAGTTGTCTCTTGAAACTGGTTCTCTCCTAGAGTCCTCTAGGTCTTCCAGTCCTAAGAGGCCTTCCATGCCCAAACATGCATTAAGTATGTATGAGGTTGGCTGCTTTTGAATATAACCATGGGATTTGAGACATTACAGGGAATCAGTTGATTCCTTGGCTTTTTCTAGGCTACCCCCTGTTGCAACTGATGTGGTATTGGAGTTGGGGGATATTGGCAGAAAGGAGTATGAAACTGTGAAGCTAGCTTTAATAGCTAAATTTGGGAAGACCGCTTCTCAGTATCTTAAGAGGTTTAGAACCCTCAAAAAGACTGATGGTGCCCTTTGGGCTACCTGGGTGTGTGAATGTTTGAAGAACTTAGATGGTTGGGTAAAGGGTTACAGAGTTAACACCTTTAAAGGAATGAGGAATCTGTTTTTATTGGAAACTATTTTTGATGCCTGCTCTCCTGAGCTGAGACAGCACTTGGCGGACTCTAAGGAATTCGATCCAAAAAAGTTAGCTAGAGCAGCTGACTCATGGGTAGCCAACAGGGCCACTCATAAGGATTCTGAGGCAACTCCCAAAAAGATTGAGGGCAAGCAGCGCAAAGGTAAGAACACAGATAAATCTAAATCCACCCAACCAGAAGAGGCCCCCAAACATAACCAGGGTAAGCCACATGGGAAACAAACTAGGGCTAGTGAATCCTCATGTGCCCAACCAGAGGGAGGTCAGCAGAAACCCCCATTCCAGAGAGCATTTGGTAAATGCTATGTTTGTGTGTCAACTGACCATGTGAAAGGAGATCCCAGATGCAAGGGTAAACCTGCAGGTAGCACTGCCTCCTTAGCCTTCTTCCCTGAGGAAGAAGTACAAATAGCTAGTGCCCGCTTTCAACTATTTTCTGAAGCACCCTTGGGTCCCCAGGCAACTGTATCCTTAGAGTCCATGGGTCTGGGTAAGAAACAGAATATGGATGTGTACAGCTCCATTCCAGAGAACTCTAGAGGGTATTATATGGACAGTGTTCTTGTCAATGGAATGATACTCCTGCCAGGAGAGACACTGGGGCCAGCAGAACAGTAGTGGATGAAAGCTGTTCCAAGCCTGAGGATGTTGCACCCAGCGGTCCCACTAAATTCTCTGGAGGCCCTGTCCAGTTGGTTCCAATTCTACAAGCTCTCATTCAGTGTAATAATATTACAGTGAGGATTCCTGTCAGTGTCTAGAATGAGGTGCCTGGGAGAGTCCTGTTGAGGAATGATTTAAACACCTCCAGAAGTAGTATCCAGTACCCCCATGCCTCACAGTAAGATAAAACAGAAGCAAACCAAAATGGCTATAGAGGCAACCTTAGGAGACCACTCTGAGCCTGTGAGAACCTCTACAGAGAACCCCACTGCAAGCCCGGGTGTCAGTAAGTTAACGTATAGCCCAGGCAAATCTAAGGCTAGTATAGTAGGGAAATGGGAGCCCCAACCAAGCTCCACTATTGTCCATCCATTTGTAGAGTCTTTGACCCCTCTGCTTCTAAGGAAGAGGTGGATAGACAAATTGGACGCCTCTCTAGGCCTGTGAGAACTGGTAATTCTCAAAGCTGGTGGAAAACCAGGAAAAATAGGTCTAAGGCTAAACACCTTAAGACTGTTGGATCTTCTACTGAAGACTCCAGTATAAATCCTAGTGTTAGGAGGGAAACTTCTAAGCCAGGTAAAACCAGATCTCAGAGGAAGTGGAAGCATGTACCTTGCTTGACCACAGACCCTCCAATCCAACCAAGATGCCTGAGATCCAACCTGCTCCTGAGAGAGAGGTGATGAGGAACCATGGAGCCCCCTCTAGATATAAGGGATTCCTTTCTAAGAACCCCTTGAAAAAGCCTATTGTAGCTTCAGAGGTTGTCATAACTTCTGAGGGACTGTTAGATCATATCCCCTATACCTTAAGAAAGAGAGATGTACCACAACAGGTGTGTAGGTCATATAGTTTACAAAAGAAAACCACTGATAAAAAGTTTCATAGCATGTACTCAGCAGGCCATTTAACCGACTTGTAACAGGAGATCCATCCTGATGGGAATTAGATCATCCCGTCCCTTAGTCTGGTGGGGGGAGACGAGTTTTAGGGAGATTTCTCACACAAGTTCTTAATTCCCTCTACTTTAGAGCCCTCCAGCTCTTGTGCTATATTTTGGGGCTTTGAACCTTTCATTTTCAATGTGTTTTACTTTTGTGTTCTTTGGTTATGGAGTTTTAAAACAACTCCATAGGCATCATATTTTTCTGTGTGTCACACAGCACCTTCAGTGCAGTGACACAGGGATGTCTTTTAGACTTCCCAAGGTTTAAATACCTTCTCTGGGACTGACTACCATCTCCCAGAGCATGTAAAGTTAAATTGACTTTACTAGTCTCTTTAAACTTACTGACCTAGCACACCCTATCTTACTGTAGAGTGCTGGAGGGGTTGCTTAGCTTCCCCTGAGTCAGAACACTCATGTAACAGTAAAATGTTACCCTTTCCTACTTTAAATGACTGGTGGCAGTGGTTTAGATCAAACTACCATGATTGTTCCCGACCGCTAACAACGGTAGCTAAAAATCAGGTCAGCCATGTTTTTCAATATGGCGCCCAAGACCTATCTGTAAAAACAGACTCTGGTCATCTTTTTTCGCCATTTATTTTAGGAAAGGTCCTTCTTGTGTTTGTCTCTGCGCGGCAAACCATGTTTGGTCCCTTTGTTCGTTGGCCTTTGGCGGGCTTCAGTGCTGAAGCCCTCCTCTGGCGCCTGAGTGTCTGTGGTGGACAGGATGTGAGGGAGGTGCCGAAACTCCCTGTGCTTAGTCTCCTAGGAGACCTGAATGCACTCTGGCGTGATTGGCCGTCTGGCTGTCCGGCAAGGACAGCCACCCTGCTGTGTGACTGACAGCCAGGCTGAAATGAATGGGGGAAAACTGTTTAAAAGCAGGTCTCTGGGACTTGGAAAGCAGAGTCGACCACTGGAACGAAAGAACCGAAGAAGAGAGGAAGGAAGAGGACTGCTGCAACTCCTGGACGACCAGTGAAGCCCTGCTGCAAGTCCAAATTGCCTGAAACTCTGATGACAGAGAAGCCCTTCAAGGTTAACTTCTTCCCTTGAGTTTGGAGTGAACAACCAACTCGCAAGCCACCTGGACACTGTCCTATTCTGGTCGAATTTTCATCAGAGTGCTTTTGAAAACCGGATAGCCAGAGGGAAGGAAACCAGCTCGTGGACTTTCAGGCACTCACACCTCAAACCGACGTCTTGCTACAGCTTTTGGCTTCTTCCCTGAGCAGTGTAGGAACCTCCCAACGTCCTCTTTCTTGTGCCCACGATTGAAGCTCAGGAACAGCGAGATCTGCTCGAATTGTCAGGAACAACTGCCTCAGCTACAGCTTTCTTCATTGACAAGGTACTGTGCAAACGTGGTCCGGAAATCTTTATGGCCATCAAGAAAGTGTGTGAAACTTTCCTCAATTACGAAGTCTTGTCCTTCCCTAAACATTTGTCAAACTTTTCGCCCAACCAAATCCTTTAAAAATCTGTGGCAAAGACTTAACCGTTACTTACCAGGACTGTGCTATCCCATACAAAAGACTCTGAACCATTGACTTTGGCCCAGGCCTATTGAGAAGAATTGCTGGTTGTATTTAACTGAAACCCTTTGCCCTGCCTATGAATGTATTTGAGCTGTCTATTCTTATAACCTTGTCTTTTCCCTCCTTTATTAAGTATCTGTTACGCTCACCTGGTATCCACAGGGACGCCACCCAGCTCTGGTTGGATGATCTGCAATATAGGAGAGCTGGATTCAATACCAGATTGTCTTTGTTTTCCCACCTCCCTTGGCCTCAACTCGTTACACCCCCTTGGGCCCTCTCCCAACCTTAATATTGTAGAAGGTGGATTCTCCATTCTGCTCCTCGTGGCAGGGGCGCGTAGATGTGGGGGGCGAGCAGCAACCAAGTTACTTCACTGGTGCAAGCCCCTCCTGTGGGAATCCAGGCCTGCTGCGACTCCGTAGGTTTGCTGCTTTACAGTCTTTATATGTAGTTCTTATGTTCCTCTTAGTTTGAATAATAATGTCTTGCTTCTTTCCTTTTAGGTATGGAAAGGTATTTTGGAGTTGTCATGCAGTTTGAAGATGAACATGGGCCGGTAGGCGAAAGCGCGGTGTGCGCGTTGCTGTCCGGTGAGTAATGCATGATGCGCGGCGCTGCTTCGCCTTTTATATTGCTAACCTGTGTCTTTTCTCTCCTTGCAGGTTGCGATGTTCCTCGCCGAGTGCCGTAATGTTCCAGCAATGATACTGACCAGGAGATGACTACCCAGGTAAGAATTGTGTGGCTTTCTTCATTCGGAAGGAAACGTGAGTAAACGCTTACTAATTCTGTCTTTCTTTCTCCTCTTTCCAGGTTATGGTATTCCAGGATGCATGCGGTGCTGGATGATGGAGTTTGTACCTTCAGGTGAGTGGAACTGAAGTTGGCGATGGATTGAAGACAGGATACTGTTCCAAGTAAGTTTTGTAGTGTTCTTTCTCTCTCTGCAGGTCCTTGGTTTCAGGTAAGCTGGCATCAAAGAACTGGACACGGTGAGCGTTACGCTGCCTACAGCAGAATAACGCAAACCATGTTCTGCTGTTTGGGTGTGGTTTAAATAGTCTCAGGTAAAGTAGTCCAGGTAAAATAGTCCCAGGCCTGCACACCCAAAGTAGTCCAGGTAAAGTAGTCCCAGGCCTGCCACACCCAAAAGACTAGACCGCATAGCTCAGTTCCTTATAACTGAGCTATGTGTGTGCTTCCATGTTGGCTGAACCCCCCCCCCAAGTTAAATAGACCCAAGTAAATAGTCCCATCCTAATGGTGGTCTTCATGATGGTTATGAGCCAAAGGCGCCAGGACTGACTCCAAGAGAGTCTTGGATGAGGTTTTAAGGCCTTTGACCTGGCCCTAACTGGAAGGCTGACTTGCCAGTGAGGGCCAGGGGCAAGGGACAGTATCTGAAGTGCCATGTTGCTCCCACTTCAACTTGGAGCTAAACTTGTTCATTTACTTACCGGTTGGATTTTTTTGGTTTAATAGTGTGTGATATTGATCTGCTTGTGCTAGTGTAATGTGTTCTAACTGACTGAGTAAATAAATGTATATTCTTTTACCAGGAAACCTTGAGTAAGTGTCTATTTGAATCACTGTAATAGTTGGTCCTTTGTGTAACTTTTTCTACTGCTCACTTAAACTCTTGAGATAAGTCTGGATGCTCAGCCATCGCTACCGCTTTACTGTGTAGTACAGGCTTGTACCAAAGGTGAAATTTTGCTTACACTTGTAGTCTCAATTGCCTGTAGTGTTCCCAAAGGGTACTGTAGGTGATTCTGCCTAGCACTGGTGTACAGTGGTGAGAATAAAGTATACTTGTTACATTTAGAGAGCTACTTTTACTTTTGTTCAAGTAATACTCCCAAGGCAAAGCAACACTGTTAAAGCAATTGTTTTATCATGACTGATATGGAAAGCTACAGACAGGAGACCCTAGTGACTTTAACTGTTGATCAATTGAGAGATATGTGTAAAGCTAGGAATCTCACTGTAAAATGCAAAAAGGTTGAATTGATTGAAAAGTTGTTAGAATACCAAAGTCTGAGCAGTGGGTCTGAAACGCCCACCCCTGCAGCAAATGTAGAAAATGTAGATGAGGATGATAATATGTCAGAGCCCAGCTCTAATATTGTGGATGAGTTAGATGAGGCAGAAGAGTCTCAGAATGTAGGCCCTGTCTTACCTCTACCTGCTCATAGGCCTCAACCTTTGACCATATGTACACGTTCCTAGCATCTAAATATAAGGGTCAGGTGAAGAGATTACTGCGCCCCCCAACAGGCTGTGGTCCCACCCAGTACAGAGGCCTCTGGCCAAATAACTTCAACACACACAGAACAAGTGTCCTTGGGACCCATAAACACACCATTAGGATGCTACCCAACCTGGGCAGCATCCAGTTATATGAATCCTACCTACGTCCCACCCCCTACCACAGCACCCCCTCAGTATTCTGTGGCCCAATATTGAAACCTCCCCAATCCGATCACATCTGCAGCCACAATGAAAGGGAGCACGGGGATCAGGATCGGACACCTCAGTTAGAGCTCGAGGAGACACCGAAAAGGACTCAAGAAGAGTTGGCAAGGTTGAGGAAGGACAGAGGAGACAAGCAGAAGGCTCTGGGGGTGGGGGGGACTGGATGAATGGAGAGCGAGAGACATCTTATTCAGAATTGACAGCACCGCCAACAGGGACGTACACCTAAAAAAGGAGAATAATGGGGTGGGAAGACGGCGAGCGCGAAGGTTGGATTATGAGATAGTGCGATCCAAGGACGAGAGGAGAGGAGACATAGGCGAGGAGGAGTGGGATACAGTAGACGAAGTAGGGGATGAGGAGGCCCCGCCCACAAGGCCGTCCAGTGGGTAAAGCTTATGGGGACTGAGGAATAGGTTTATGGCGGGTTGGCAGTGGAAAAGGGTATTGGAAAGGGCAAAATGGCAGAGAAAAGAATGGTAAAGACGGTGACAGGGATGCAGTTACTCCTATTGCAATAAGTACTGGGAAGGGCTCAGTATATTCCATGGCCGCACATGGATAAAAACAATATAATAAAAACTCTGCTGTCTCTCACAGAGGGATCTATGCGTTTGAGAAACAAACTGCAGGTGGTACCCTGGCTGTGGACGATTTGAAAAACGTATTCGCTGCTATATTGGGAGATCAGGTTGACGACATTTGGGTGAAAGCAGAGTACCCAGGCGTGAGAGTGGGAGATATTAATGCAGGAGCCCATTTTAATGATATCATGGCACAAGTATGGACTGTGGAATGCTGGCCTACCACTGATACACCCAACCACCACTATATTTTACAGACACACAAAATTCGGAGGGCAGAAACAGGGTAATTGTGGAAATAGAAGAGAAGGAATGGCCGGAAATATAGTCTTTAATAATACATCACTGTAAACGGTTGTGAGAAAAGGAGCAGGAAACGGCCCAATTGCAGACAGAGGCAGCAAATCTGGTACAAAAAGAAGTTAGCAAAGATATCAGTAGAAGGGGCTGTAGTGGCAGCATTACAAGACGCACATAGAACGAGCGGTACAGGCAGATGTGAGAACAGCCCCTGCATGGGCGGGATGATATGAATGGAATGGTGGGTTACAGTCACAATATCAAGAATTTGCACAAGGTGGGTACCAGCGGGGTTGGGGGGATTTTCAGGGCAGAGAAGGGAAAGGGGAGGATTCGGATAACTGGGGCCAAGGGGAGAGAATATTGGACAGTGCTGCACATGTGGGAGGATGGGACATTTCTTGAGAGAGTGTAGAAATAGATTTGGATGAGGGTACAATCAGATACCCCCGTATGCGCAAGGAGCACCAGTTCCATATCAGTTACCCTACACCCCAGGCCCAGCTGCAGTACAGTACGGTGCCCTGCAGTTATCAGCTCAAAGAACCCCGCTTTGATAGTTTCCACAGCTTCCAGCACCCGTGCCTAGCAGCCAGGGAATGTACGCTGCACAACCTACCCCACCACAGGTTCTCCTAATACCCAATAGTAATGGAGTGTCACGACCCACACCCAAAACCCCCTCTGGCGAACCCATTGGCCAGGTGGAGTCAGGACTCGAGCCTCTAGAGCCTGGCATCCTCTTCAAGAGCCCTTATGGGGCCAGTCCTGGCGCCTATTGCGCCAGGCTCATACACCATGAACAACAATGTGCTTGGGAACTACTTTATTGTATTGTCAGCCAACATGGAGGCATCCACATAGCTTGGTTCCTAAGAACCAAGCTATGCGGTCTAGTGTTTTGGGTGTGGCAGGCCTGGAACTACTTTCCCTGGTACTATTTTACCTGGGCTGTATAAACCACACCCTGGCTGCAGAACATGCTTCGTGTTACTTTGCAGCTTGCAACGTGACGCTCACCGTGTCCAGCTATTCCCTCGAACCTCAGAGAAGCACAACCTGCAAGGAGATAAAAGGAACATCATTAGCAGCAGCATCTTACCTGCAGTCTTCATCTTTAAACACTTGCAGCTACTGAGAACAGCTTCCTCGAATCTGCACGCCTCCCGGATAGAACGACCTGAAAGAGGAAGATAGAGGCAACATTAAAGAAAGCTGTAGAGACATTTACAAATTACGAACTGCTCAAAAGGCTTACCTGGCTGGTCGCCTCTCGGCTGGCACCACTCTGGACATTCCACTCGCGCTGAAGAACTCCGCGACCTACAAGAAAGGAAAACATAGGTTAGCAAAGGCAAGACTTCGCAGCGCTGCGCATTGCGCTTACTTACCGCATCATAGCGCTCTTAATGTGCCATCATTTACCAGCGGGGCTCAACCAAGC
Organism: Ambystoma mexicanum; assembly: GCF_040938575.1. Classification (NCBI taxonomy): domain Eukaryota; kingdom Metazoa; phylum Chordata; class Amphibia; order Caudata; family Ambystomatidae; genus Ambystoma; species Ambystoma mexicanum. Next base: position 226,001,519 of record NC_090921.1, on the reverse strand, counting down.
CAGTTCCCCGCGCTGAAGCTCCGCATACCTAAGGGAGAAAAAAGAGACATTTTAAACAAAGAAAGGCATGCAGGATAGCAACAAAACTAAAGAACAGCAATAAGACTTACCTGAACAATATCAAACGGGCCGGCATCAGTGAAGTAACTGGACCGCACTCGCCCATGAAAGACAACGCGCCCCTGCAAAGAAGGCAGGACGGAGAGCACGCCTAATTCTACCACAAGGCAGAACCTTTCCCTGCAGACCACATCAGGGCAAAGCTGAGAAGCATACCAGCGAGTAACCCAGCTGGGTGGCGTCCCTGTGGATACCAGGTGAGCATAACAGAACACAAAGCCTACCATAACAAATCCACCTAGGCGCCATGGAGACATCAGAAATGGACCAATTGGCCCAATTACTAGGAGAGCTTTGTGCTGAGGTTCATTTTGCCCGACAAGAGACTAATGCGCTCCGGAGAGACCTAATAGTGACCAAAGAACGCCCTGAAGAGATTACCAGGCAATACTTGCAATCACAGGCAGGACAGATGCCTCTACCTGGAAGCAATCCAATGATGCAAAACCCTGCCATACCACCCACTCCGGTACAGATCACGTTACCTGGAACACGGCCCCTGACACCACCAGAAAGGTTCTCAGGCGACCCACGGAAGTATGCGGCATTCATCAATCAGTGCCTCCTTCATTTTCTTTGTAGGCCTGGAGCATTTCCAAACGACCAAGCTCGAGTAGCTTTTGTCTTATCATACCTGAGTGGTAGTGCAGCAGATTGGTCGGTGCCGTTGGTAACCCATGACGATCCTCTATTACATGACTTTGGGGGGTTCCAGAGAGAAATGGAAAAACGTTTTGCTCGCCATACCCAGGAACAAGCAGTAGACAATGAACTCTTGCCCCTCCGACAGGGGAATCAGGACTTGTTAACGTACATTGCTACCTTAAACAGACTGGTTGCCGAAGCTAGGTGGCCAGAAAACAAAAGAACCATGTTATTCCATCGAGGCTTACGGGGCGAATTAAAGGACGTCCTAGCCCAGGTGGTTGATCCACCCAGATACTGTGCAGAATTCATAAATCTGGTCATGCAGCTAGACCACCGGTTGCAGGACCGAAAGGCAGACCGGTCTAAGATGGACCCTCAGACCGTGTATGTTCGACCAAGGGAAAACACACCCCGTGTACCTGTAAATGCTGTAGAACCCATGCGGATTGGAGGGATACGGCCTCCATTAACAAAACAAGAGCTGGACAAAAGAAGAGAACAAGAGCTTTGTTTTTATTGTGGGAAACCAGGACATTTCCTGAAGGACTGTCCAGTAAAAACCCCAAGAAGAACAGTCGGGGCCACAGAGAAGGATGAAACTAAGGAATCTGGAAACTACCAAGCTCGACAAACGTAGAGTTCAGTTTGTCGAGTGAGAAGAAAGAGTTGCTGACCTCGTACTTTGCAATACCAGTGATCTTAATTAACCACCAACAGTGGTCAAGAATGCATGCTATTGAAGCATACATCGATAGCGGAGCAGTTGGAAATTATATTGATCAAGAACTGGCAGCAAAGATGGGGCTTCCATTGTGTTCTAAACCAACTATGGACAAGGTAACCACCGTGGATGGGACAGAAATCGCTTCCGGACCAGTAACCCAGTGCACAGCCAGGGTAACCTTGCTGTGTCAGGACGGACATCGGGAGTCTATTTCATTCGATCTCATCAAGGCACCTCAGTTCAGGCTAATACTAGGGATATCATGGTTGGTTGCGCACAACCCTTTGATAGACTGGCGGGCACGAAAATTAACCTTCCCCGGTGACTGCTCCCCTGCCTGCTATTATCAAGAGGAGAAACCCGACATCCGTATCCCCATGACTCCCAGAGTGACAGTATCAACCCTGGGAGCAACTAATACCTTGCCAAGTGAATACAATGATTTCCAGGATGTTTTCCGAAAGGACCAAGCCAATACATTGCCGCTGCACAGGCCCTATGACTGTCAGATCGACCTTGTTCCTGGTGCACAAATCCCTTGCGGCAGGTTCTACACTCTCACAGAACCAGAAAACCTTAATTTGAAATCCTATTTAGACCAGTACCTTGCAAACGGATTTATCCGTCCTTCGAAGTCCCCCGCACCCAGTCTTTGTTCTTCGTACCGAAAAAGGAAGGAGACTTGAGAACCTGTATTGACTACCGCGCATTGAACCAGAACCAGTGAAGAACCGCTACCCCTTGCCACTTATCCCTGAGATGCTAGACCAAGTTAAAGATGCCCAGATTTATACCAGATTGGACCTTCGAGGAGCATACCACCTGGTCCGATTCAGAAAAGGAGATAAATGGAAAACCGTCTTCCGTACTAAGTACGGCTTGTTTGAATATCAAGTCATGCCCTTCAGGTTATGCAACGCTCCTGCGGAATTCCAATATTTCATGAATGACATCTTAAGGGAGTTAATTGATGTGTGCGTCTTAGTGTACATAGACGACATCTTAGTATACTCAGCCTCGGAACAAGATAATGTCAGACACGTTCGTTCAGTCCTCACCAAGCTCCGTCAACATCGCTTGTTTGCAAATCTTGAAAAATGCTTTTTTCACATCACTGAAGTAGAATTTCTTTGTTTTATCCTTACTCCAGTAGGCATCAGAAAGGACGTGCACAAGGTAGATGCCATTCTGAAATGGCCTTCAATGACGTCTCTGAAAGGGGTACAAAGCATGCTGGGCTTTGCGAACTTCTACCGCCGGCTCCTCCCAGACTTCTCTCAGGTTGTGCACCCAATCACAGTACTATTACGAAAAAACAATAAAAAGTTTGCTTGGACCGAAGAAGCAGAAGAAGCCTTTCAGGAACTTAGACAAAGGTTTACCTTCGCTCCAATCCTGCAACATCCTCGTCCGGACCTCCCTTATGTCGTTGAAACTGATGCGTCCAGTCTCGCAATGGGGGCTGTCCTTTCACAGAGAGACCCGGAAACCGGCCAGCTACATCATGTGGCCTTCTGGTCAAAAAAGTTCTCACCTCCAGAGATTAATTATGCCATCACGGACAAGGAACTCCTGGCTATCAAATCCGTCTTTAAAGCCTGGAGGCACTATCTTCTGGGGGCCACACACACCATTACAGTCATCACAGACCACCGAAACCTGCAATATCTCACAACCGCCAAGGCCCAGTCCTCGCGCCAATTACGGTGGGCCCTTTTCTTCTCCGAATATGATTATGTAATCATATTTTGACCAGGAGTCAGAAACGGAAAGGCGGATGCCTTATCTCACATGGGCATAGATGAAATAGTATATACAACTCCGGACCCAGTACCTATTATACCTGAAGAGAAACTCTTGGGTATCACGACAGCCTTAACACAAGCAGAACTATGAAAAGAAATCCAATGGAAAATGAATCCTGATGCCTACCTCGCATGGCAAACTCAAGGAGAACAATATACCATCAAGGACCACATACCCTTTTTTAGGGATCGCCTGTATGTACCCAAGAAGGAATTACAACAGCATATTATTTCAAACTATCACGATTCACTGATCGAAGGGCATCCTGGGATCGCCAAAACCCTAGATAAGGTGAAAGAGAACTTTTGGTGGCCTACCTGGCGTAAGGACATCATTCAGTATATTCAGTCCTGCGGTGTCTGCGCACAAAATAAATCACAGAAACAAAAACCATCTGGTCTCCTACAACCATTGGACATTCCTCCAGTTCCATGGCACACTCTTTCCCTTGACTTCATCACTGATCTACCTTCAAGCCAAGGGTTCAACACCATCCTTGAAGTTGTGGACTTATTTTCGAAGATGGCCCATTTTATTCCTCTCAAAGGCCTCCCAGACGCAGCCACTTTAGCAAAAGTGTTCCTAGAGGGCGTGGTTAAGCTACATGGCTTCCCTTCGGTTCTGGTCTCTGATCGAGGCAGCCAATTTGTTTCAAACTTCTGGAAAAAATGCTGTGCAATGGCGCAGATCGACGTTCGGCTATCTACCAGTCACCATCCCCAAACGGACAGCCAAACCGAGGGAAGCAATCAGACACTCGAGCAATATTTAAGGTGCATGCTGCACCACAAACAAGTGAATTGGAAAGATCTACTACGGATAGCCGAATACCCATATAACAATTCTTTGCATTCAAGCGCAGGACAAACGCCCTTCTATACCCTTCATGGCAGACATCCACGTACCTCTGAACTAGACCTTCCAGCCAGCTTAGAAATGCCAGCGGTAAAGACTCTACACACAACCATTACTCAGGCTTTCAAAAGGGCAAAGGAACACCTTATTCATGCCAAAGAAAAACAAAAGAGATTCGCCGACAAACACCGGAAAAAGGCCCCTGATTATCAAGTAGGAGACAAACTTTTGATTAGCCGCTAAATTCATACCCATCAAGGGAACCCGGACCTTTCATCCCAGATTCTTAGGACCCTATACCATTAAGGCAATTATCAACCCAGCAGCCGTGAAACTGGATTTACCACCTAATCTACACATCCACCCGGTATTCCATGTGTCCCTCCTGAAACCAATGCAACCTGGCACACGGATTGGGACACCACCTAAGCCCATACTTGTTGGCGGAGAACCAGAATTCGAAGTCAAAGATATCTTGGACTCTAAATACTCTAGGACCAAGCTATATTATCTCGTCGATTGGAAAGGATTTGGACCACAAGATAGATCCTGGGAGCCCAGTGAGAATATCCACGCACCACGTCTAATCAGGAAATTCCATCGAAACTTCCCAATCAAACCTGGGCCAGACAGAAGGAACACCATGGGAGGGGCCTTAGGGGGAGTGCTGTCACGACCCTCGCCCAAAACCCCCTCTGGAAAACCCATTGGCCAGGTGGAGTCAGGACTCTGGCCTCTAGAGCCTGGCATCCTCTTCAAAAGCCCTCATGGGGCCAGTCCTGGCACCTATGGCACCAGACTCATACACCGTGAACAACAATGTGCTTGGCAACTACTTTATTGTATTGTCAGCCAACATGGAGGCATCCTAGAACCAAGCTATGCGGTCTAGTGTTTTGGGTGTGGCAGGCCTGGAACTACTTTCCCTGGTACTACTTTACGTGGGCTATACAAACCACACCCTGACTGCAGAACATGCTTCGTGTTACTTTGCAGCTTGCAACGTGAGGCTCACCGTGTCCAGCTATTCCCTCGAACCTCGGAGAAGCAGAACCTGCAAGTAGACAAAAGGAACATCATTAGCAGCAGCATCTTACCTGCAGTCTTCATCTTTAAACACTAGCAGCTACTGAGAACAGCTTCCTCGAATCTGCACGCCTCCCGGACAGAACGACCTGAAAGAGGAAGATAGAGGCAACATTAAAGAAAGCTGTAGAGACATTTACAAATTATGAACTGCTCAAAAGGCTTACCTGGCTGGTCGCCTCTCGGCTGGCACCACTCCAGACATTCCACTCGTACTGAAGAACACCGCGACCTACAAGGAAGGAAAACACAGGTTAGCAAAGGCAAGACTTTGCAGCGCTGCGCATAGCGCTTACTTACTGCATCATAGCGCTCTTAATGCACCATCATTTACCAGCGGGGCTCAACCAAGCCAGTTCGCCGCATACCTAAGGGAGAAAAAAAGAGACATTTTAAACAAAGAAAGGCATGCAGGACAGCAACTAAACTAAAGAACAGCAATAAGACCTACCTGAACAATATCAAACGGGCTGGCGTCAGTGAAGTAACTGTACTGCACTCGCCCATGAAAGACAACGCCCCCTGCAAAGTAGGCAGGACGGAGAGCATGCCTAATTCTACCACAAGGCAGAACCTCCCCCGCAGACCACATCAGGGCAAAGCTGAGAAGCATACCAGCAAGTAACCCAGCTGGGTTGCGTCCATTATGTATAGACCCAATAAAGCCATTGAAGGAACTTACTAACAATGGCCTGTTTGAAGACAATGATGATGAGGGGGAAATAATATTGGTTATATGTGTCCCCTGTGAAATAATGGTCCAGTATCTTCAGGTCCCATGCCCCATGTTTGTGGTCGGAAGTGTCCCATCTTTTGCCCAAAAAGATCTGGCACAAGTGCCACATGTTTTGTGGACGACTAAGCCCCATGATGTAGGACTTCTGTGCAGCATTGCCCCAATACAGATTACCCTTAAACCCGGTGGTGCAGTGTTGCCTCAATTAAAATGGTATCCACTGTCAAAGGAAGCTGAAAAGGGAATAAATGACACTATCAGAGCACTTTTACACCAAGGCATTACTGTACCTTCCAATTTGCCTTGGAACATGGCCACATACCCTATTAAAAAATCAAAAGGGTCCAGTTGGAGAATGATCCAGGACTTGAGTACTCTGAATGACATAGTATAGGCATAATTTTCAGTTGTCCCGAATCCCGCGACAATACTATGTAACATACCCATGACAGCCACTCACTTTACTGTCATCTTTTCAGTGCCCTTGCATTCAGACTCCCAGTCCCTCACAGCGTTTACCCATGGCGGGAGGAGATTCCAACATACAGGGTTTCCCAAGGGGTATTGTGAATTCCCCAGCATCTTTAACAGGCTGTTACACGCAGACTTTGGGCATATACATTTGCCCAGTTATTCAGTACAGGGATGATTTGTTAGTGTGTAGCACTGACAAGGGGTACAAGGTGGACCGAGCCAAATTGTAGTACTGTCAGTAGGAAATGCTATACTTTGGTCATCTTATTTCTATTCATGGGAATAAGATAACAACAGGATGCGCAGCTGCAGTGCGCAGTCCACCCCAGCCAGTGACAGTAAAAGACATGTAGAACTTCATGGGGTTATGTAATTAGTGCAGGCCTGGATTTACGACTACACGATTTACACAAGACCGTTCTTACAGGTTCTCAAGGAGGCCCAGATGGGAGATGAGGACAGCTGTATTGACACAAAAGAGTACAATGGGCCACAAGCCCTTAGCCTATTGTAGTGGCATGTTGGAATCTGTAATGCAGGGACAGTTCCAGTGCAAGCAGGCAATCATTGTTGCAGCATTTGCCATAGAGAAGACAGCCACAATTACCATGGTGTGCTCAGTGATGCAGTATGTAGAGCATGTAGTATTTGCCATTTTAGAATGGTCAAAATCAACGCTGACCATGCATCAAGCATCAGCCTACGAGATTATACTGTCAAATCTCAATTTTCATATAGTATGATGCAAAACAGTGAACCATGCAACCTTTCTGATAGAAACTATTACTGCTGACAATGAAGTGCATGACTGTGTGACTCATGAGGTACCAGACAATGACACCCCGAAAGCATGTGATTATGCCCTGGACTAGGGGGAGGTGTTTTTTTGTTGATGAGTCAGCAACCATTGACCAGGGAGGTGGCACACGGGTGCTGTTGTGGTTTGCCTAGTGGAGGGAGCGTATGAGACAAGAGTACAGAAATGGTTACCCACGCACTATTCAGCTGAGGCAACTGAACCAATTACCTTAACATAGGCCCTGGAAGCATCACAACAGTGCAGAGTGATGATCTATTCCAATTCAGCGTACGTCACTAACACAGTACATTCTGGGTTGGCTCAGTGGAAAAGGAGGGGATTTCAAAGAGCAGATGGGTCCCCCGTGCAGCATGCTGCCTTGCTAAACAGATTAATATGTGCCCTAGTAGCAGTGATGAAATGTGTAACCCACATCAATAATAGATATGGAATTCCCCTCAGACACACCTCAGCAGACACAGCGGACAAATACACAGCATACCTCGCCATACCAGAAACAGCGGAAAACCCTGTGGTTGCAAATATGCAGATGCAATTGCCAGCCCCCTACACATCTTTGCCAGTGAGTGAAATCATACAGATACAAGGGAGGGCTTCACAGGAAGAGAAAGCACTGTGGGTAAAAAGAGGGTGTGTACAGTCACCCACAGATGTGATTTGAAGGCAGGGAATCACAGGGAAGGCAGTAATGCTCCATGAACTGGTGATGGTTGCATTCAAGCAATTACACTTTCTTTCTCGTGTTGTACCAGCACATTTCCGCTGACATACATGATGACTGGTGCGTGCCGAACATGCTGGAGTTGTTAAACGTGTTTGTTTCTTATTGCACTGTGTATCAGACTTACAATACTGGACAAACATTGCGGATACTACAAGGCACTTTATCTTGCCCTACTGGGAAATTCCCTAAGCTTCATATGAACTACGCTGACATGGGATAATGGTGCAAAACATTCAAATACTTAATAGTAGTTGTGTGCCCCTTCTCCCATTGAGTTGAGGCTGGTCCATGATCACATCCAGATGGCAAAAGCGCTGCAAAATATTTTGTGCGGGTTGTGTTTCACCGATGGGGAGTGTGTGATACGATAATTGCATATACTTCTTAAATGAGCTGTTCATGGAAATAACTGCTCTATTCGGCATAAAGCATGAATTGTGTTAGTTTGCCATCCCCAGGCCAACGGCTTGGTCGAGCAAAAGGATGGCCTCTTAAAGGCACATTTTTCTAAATGATATGTTAACCTCAAGAATAATTTAGTCTACTGTTTGCCCTTTGCCCTTTTCAGCATGCGGACGCAGCCCTGTAAGGATCACCATTTCTCACTGCATTAAATAGTAACTGGGCGGCGGATGCATAAGCCAGTCTTCCCAGTTTGGAGTACTTCTGATGCTCATAAGGTTGCGTCCATCTTGGGGGACGCATTTAAAGATGACTTGTCTGTCCTTATCTGTCAACCAAGCTCATTTCTGAACAGATAGCACCACGGCGAACGATGTACGACAACAGCACTGCATCTGATTCTGTGAGTTCACCTCCTCTAGAACTGGCTCCTGGAGACCATGTGTTTGTGCAAAACTTCATCAGCAGGTGGAGTGAGCTGAGATATAATGGACCCTTCACAGTAATGGATGCCACTCCATTTGCGGTGAAGGTAAAGGAGCTCAGGTATTGGGTGCACCTTTCCGATGTGCAATGGTCCCTCATACCACACCTCCTGTCGCAGACCACTTTCATGATCATAATATGATGAATTATATACAAATATGATGGTCATTGTGAATTACAGGCTACAATGAAATGTACATAGTACGTTTTATGGGCTTTTGGAATAATATTTCTATTTGCAATTCTCGTCACTCTGTGAAAGTATTCCAGCTCACTCAACAAGACATCTCCCTCATCTGCCTACCTATTGGGAGGGTTGGCTGTTACAACATGCTGAGAGCCTATTTCAATGTTATTAGTAAGCACCGTTACATATGTAAAGCACGGTTCCAAAAATACATATATTTCGCAGTATCACACAAACACAAGATTTTCATCACTGTCGGTAGATAATGTACTTTGTTTATGTTTTACTTCGCTTCTGATACTCACCATGTATCTAAGTAGCACTGTTATATGGTGAGGCATATAAAAGGGGCGTGTAATAGGGGTGGATGTGTGAACACAGGAGGGAACATGTTTGGGGAAGAAACCATGCAGGCGAACAGTTACACTTGCAAATTAATGGATTTACAAACAATACAAGTGACCAGCACTAGTACTTGTAAGTGTCACTCAGAGTAAAAAGGGAGTTGGATGATAGAAGTAGCTTATGATGAAAACAGAGGAATTGGAGTAGATACATTGCCAGATGTACACCATCAACAATTCAACAATGTGTGGTATAGCTACATGAGCTCAATGGTGAAACAGAGGGCAAACGGAAGCTGCTATGTCTGCTCCTTAATCCCCCATGCTGTCAGTGTCTGAATATGGTTCCCCCTGCTCTTGGTCACTCAGAGCCCCCTCCTCCTCACCTAATGTTGCGTCTTCAAGTAGTCAGCCTTTTTTTTCTTCCAAAGTGGCCCTTTTCTTTTGTGCAGGTAGGGTCTGCCACGGGAGGAAGCCACCGTGGCCGTTAAGAGGTGGGCGGTCCGGTGGCCCCTCTTCCAGAACAAACCAAGCAGGAGGGAAAAAGCCAGATGGCATAAAACAAATCTTAGTGGATGGGTGCTGTCTGGACCCAGGAGCCGTATCGGCCACTGTAGGGACTGATGGTAAGTAAATGAGCGAGGGAGTGGGTCAAGGTTCCAGGAGGATGAACAGCCGCCAAAGCGCTACCCAATAGCAATAGCAGAGGGAAAGTGGCAAAAAGAAAGGAATCCCCCTGGAAGGTGGATAACCCCTGACAACAGAGTACGGAAGGGGGTAAAGAGAACCAGGCGAGCTTGGAAAGGAGAAGAGGAAGAAACAAGAGCAGGAGAGGAGGAGCAGAAGCGAGCAGCAATTGCTGTATCAGAGGGCAGCAGCGAGTCACAAGAGGGCAGAAGGGGGAGACAAGCAAAGCAAGGAGAGGTAGCGATTGGGCAAGAACTGCAGCGTGACAACCTGAAAGCCAGCCGCAAAGTAGGTTTCAACGTGGCGAGTTCTGGGTGTGCCGGAAAGAAAAGCCTTCCAGCGGCAGCAACGCGGCCGCAACAATAGACTGCAAAGGCTGTACGGGAAGAACGTAGAGGAATCGACATTGGCCGCCTCAGCGCCAATGATTTCACACATGCCAGACCCTGCGGCATGTGACACATGGACCGGGAGTGCCCAAATTGCTAGTACCCGAAGAAACGATATCGCTAGAGGCTCAGTGCTTAGTCCATCTAGTGCTTAGTCCATCTAGTACTATGTTCACTTAGCAGCTTGTTTCAAGGGCACAGAGTACAACTTGTGATGAGCAGAGATGAGGCAAAATGTGCCAAAAACCAACAGTGCAAGCCAAGACCACTTCTGAAGAATGGAAGGTGCACTGTTGGTAGCAGACCAATGGCAAGAAGCAATAGTGTGTTGTTCAGCTGGGGTGTCTGGTGCTGCAACGTGGGAATGGGGATGTACCGGGTCCGGGTCCCGGGAAAGGGAATTACCGGGCCCTCCAAGGTTGGAATGGCCCGGTATTTCCCCATTCCAGGAACCCGGACCTGGTATGGGGGTAGCCATGCTGCTAAAAGCGGCATGGCTACCTCCATTGTCGTAATGAGGCCCTTTGTCCCTTAAAACATACTGGGCATCATTACGTGTTGGGCACAAAGGTATTACCGGCACCGGTAAGGACACCTGTGCCGGTAATCCCTTTGCGCCCTATACTGAGTTCCCTTAGCGGGTCCCTTCCTTAACGCCTGGTCTGACCAGACGTAAAGGACGGGACCCGTTAAGGGACTTTAGAGCTAATAACGATACCGCAAATCGCGGTACCTTTATTAGCTACTTCCCCATTCCCATTGAGCCCTATGGGGGCTGAAATGGGAATGGGGAATGTTTTTTTCATTGGGGACTTACCGGTCCCTCCAAGGACGGAATGGACCAGTAAGTACCCATTGAGCCAGGTCGGACTCGGTACCGATATTGGAGGTAGTCATGGCGCAAATAGCGCCATGATTACCTCCATACTCGGAATGAGGCCCATTGCTTTGCTCTGAAGTACCCAGTGCGCTCCATGACCCGACTGACGTGTTTTTTTATTTTTGTGAAAACAAACCTTGTTACCTTTGTAAGAGATGCACCTAGCATTGTTTTTCAAAAGAATGTACATTTTTTGTCTGGTTGCCAGTGGTCCGCTCTGCAGGGGCAATACTGGAACAGCTAATATAAAAACGTCATTTTACAGGAGCAATATGGTATTTTGGGGACAGCATCATGAGTGTTTCCTCACAGTGGCAATACCTGCATTAGAGCGTGTATCCAGCACGAGCGGGTTCCTCACGTGGCAATAACAACATATATTGACGCAGCCAGATGAAAACATCTTGCAGTTGGAGTATTGCCATTATTAATCATAACCAACATACATGTGTTCTCACAGCAGTGGTAATACTAGACGTAATGGTCAAAGTCAACATGAGTGTGTTCTTACTAATCCAATACTGACATACATTGGCACTGCCAGCATGAAATGTCTTCTTAGTGATAATAATGGCGTTAGTGGATGTATCCAAATTGAGTGGCCAAACTGGCATACATGCACAGACAGCATGAAAGCATCTTCTTAGTTGTGACACCAGCATTTTTGGGCACAGTAACATGATTGTGTTCTTTATGTGGCAATTCTGGCATATATTGGTGCAGCCAGCAATGAAACAACATGAAAATCTTTTTGCAGTGATATTATTCGCATATATTGGAACAACCAGAATGAAAACATCTCAAAGTGACAATATAGGTGTTACTAGGCATGACCAAAATGCTTGTGTCCCACAGTGGCAATAGCAGCCTTACTGGCATAGCTAGCGTGATACTAGCTTACATACACCCATCCAGCATGGAAATGTCTTCTTAGTGGAAATACTGGCAATATTGGGCATAACCAACATGAGTGTATTCTTACAATGGTAATACTGGCATATTTGGTGACCAAAGGCGCCAAGACAATGGCCCTCATTACAACCCTGGCGCTAAACCATGGTGCTAGTAACTAGCACCGAGGTCCCTTTCCGGCACCCTACTTTAACGGCTGGTAAAACCAGCCGTTAAGGTCGGGTCCCGCAAAGGGACCTCGTAATCAGGCGTTAAGGGTTTAACGTCACTGACACCTTTTACGGTGCCGTTAAACCCTTAACGACAGGGTTGTAATGACCCCCAATATGTTTGAAAAGGCTTGTGTGTACTTGTGATGACATTGCATCTACTGGAGTTCTCCATGTGTGACGCCACAGAAGTGATTGTCAATTTTATAGCTTTTTAGGCAATCTATAGAGAATTCCAAACTTTAATAATACATTTGCAAAATATTCGTGAGGAAGAACATGATTCACCCCCCAAACACCACTTGATTAGTTCAGACTCCAGTCTCCCACTATTCCCAGTCATTTACATGGATTACTGGACATATTACTCACCACCAGTTAAATAAATTCACCAACCACCAATAAAGAGGCATCAATGCCGTCCGTCATGTATGTGCATTGCAGCCAGCATTACAATTACTTCTTATGGATTGAACATGCATTTGTAGGTGTACATTGCAGGTGGGATTCATATGGATCCAAGCCACTCTGACCTCATCAAAATGACATGTAGTAAGAGCCACTGGTGTATTTCCTGAGTGGAACAGGAGTAAAAGGCAGAGATGACTTTACTCCATATGCCCCACCTCTATGCAGGAAATCGGAGCAGAATGGCCTAGGGGGCCTCATTACAAGTATGGCGGAGCGGGAAAGAATTGGTGGTAACAGAATTACTGCCAATGCTCCTGCTCGGCCATACTACGAGCATGGCCCTGGAGGGGAGGATTTACCTCCTGCATCGTGCTGAGGTGAATCCTCCAATTATCCACCAAAAATCCTGAAAAATCTGCAGAATTGATGTGGCAGAATTACCTCTGCAGTAATTCCAACAAAAAAGGCCTTTAGATTCCTATGGAATTTACCCAACTCATTATGAGCCCCTATGTACTTAACTTATCTGTGCCTCATAATATATTCTGAGAAGTTCACTGCCACCTGCAAAATATATCAGGATTAGTGGCTCAGTCTCTAAAGCCATGTGTTTTAGTTTGTCTCTCTGTTCTCAGGTTAATGTCGATCAATCAAAATTAGTGTCAGTTTCTCTGTGTGTGTGTTCTCACCATTAGTGTCTTGCTCATGTTTGGTATACTTATATTTTGTGCTTAGTGTCTCTATCTCTCCTGGTTAGTTTTCCTGCCTCTCAGGTGGACCTTCTGTCTTCCGAGTGGAGTGTTTCTCTCTGTGAGAGTCTGTCTCTTGAAGTTAACGACTTTGTGTTTCCAGAAAGAGGCCGATTCTGAGTGAAGGAGGAACACTTCACTTACAAACGCCATATTCTGATGACGAAAGAATGTGGTTCAGGGACATGACAGCTTTGGCTTTTGCATGTACCTGATGTATGGCTTGACAACAGCCCTAGCAACCATCAGAAATGCAGGGAAGACATATGGAGGGGATTCTCCTAGCAGCACGACAGAAAAATGAGAATAAATATGGTACCTTAGAGGTGCCGTTAAACTCCACTGCACATATTTTCCCTTTTGTAAACAATCAATTTCATAGACTGCAGCACCACTTTTCTAGTTTAATGAAAGTTTAAGAAAACTTTCTTAAACTATAAAGTGGCAGTCTATTAAGAAATGCTTGCAATGTCACCGGAGCACATGTTTCTGCCACAGCGTGTGATTTTAGCCGCTTTTGCTGCTGGAAAGCACATCTACCCTCAAATATTTCCACCTACCGCAGAATGATGGTGCTGGAAACTGGAGGGGAGAATGTCGGCTTTCCACACACATTTTATCACGAGCTCAGAATCAGGCCCTCAGTGTAACATTGACTGATATTACTGACTCAGTAAGCAGGTTTAGATCTTGGAGCTAATGCTTCATTCTGATGAGGTCAGTGTCCACATCTCAGACTTTACTAGGACAGATGAAGGAGAGAAACATATCCACTTGATTCCTGGTAATGGGTCTCTGGGGATGGAGGCTCTCTGGTAGATAGTGACATGATGTTGTCTCCCAGGCATCAACAAACGCTACATGCATCCCATAGAACATACTCCTTAGGATACGGTCCAGTTGATGAGAGAGCCAGTTGCTTCCATGAAGATGACCCGTGTTGGCTGTTTTTATGATCACTGTGGTCTTAGGGCTCCTCTCCAAGAGCTAAGTGATGGCCCTTCGGATTCTTCTCAGACGCTGGATGTACACCTCCACTGGAAAGGAGGTGAAGTGGGCCCAGAGATTAAAGGCAATCACTACGTCTCGTCCACCACCAATGCCTGCGATGTCATTGGCCATGTAGTGGGTATCTGCCACCATCATCTTGGCCATGCGTAGGGGCTTCCCATGCACCCTCCATTGCATTAGGAGGCCATTTTCTTGGTCTGTTGCCAGCAGCGGACCGGCCTGTGGTTGCACATGTAGGTCTATGCTCTTCAGGGCTAGTAGAGAGAAAAATAGATGGATTACCAGTGGGGAAGGAAAAGGGAGGCAATGCATCACGCAACATGTCTAGACAATTTGAAAGGTTATGGACCGATCATACATCTTGCTCCCCCCCACGTACACTCATAAATACAATCCCCATGAAGCCACTTGATGGAGAATGAAAACTACACCTGTTAGCTTGAGGTCAGAAAATGCAATGGTGGCTTTACTCAGGTGATTTTTGAATATTTTCCCCTTCATCTGTCACTTTTCGTTCACTTAACCTTCAGAACAAAAGCATTTGCGGTTTGAAATGAGTAGCCGACCATCACGTGATAGCTCTGCAAGTACACTACTCTCAAAGGTAGTCACTGCTTCACTCATTGTTCACTCAAGACTCAATCTGTGCCCCACCCGGCTTGGTCACCTGATGATCAAACACATCGTTATCAAACGCTACTATGGCAACAAATCTGAACTCCACCATTAGGGTTTCTTCTTATCTATGGAAGCAAACCTGAGGGCCAACCCCTCCCGCTCTCAGACATGGACCGAGATGACTTCGCCAACCACCTCTCCTCCAGCATCTCCTCCAGCATCAAGGAGTTTGGCTTCTACATCAACCCCAACAGGAACCTCATGCATTGCATGAGAAAAGACATTGCAAACAGCATAGTACCATTGGAGGCCTCTTTTTAGTTTCAGATCATTCCTCCCGCACAATAACTTACCAAGCTAAAATCAGGTCAGGCAACGTGCATCTCACTAGTCATCACACCCTGGTCCTAGGCATATGAAAGAAATCGTATGCACACACCAGGCAGGTTGATAATTAACCAGTGCAGGTATGGCAACAACACCTGTGGTAAAAAGAACACCACAGCTCAGGCTGGCCATTCCAGACAGCACCATGGTCGTTCTATTTTGCATACTGTTAAGAATGCATCCACAACAAAAATATTGACCTTTTGGCAGACAACCTCTCCATTTCCGTCTCTTTGCATCGTGCACAGCATAAACCATGAAATCCCAAAAGCTCCTAAAGAAAGGACAAGAAATCTTGCCTATCTATGTCCTCCCATTTCATGGAACAATCTCAACTAACTCTCAGATGAACCCCTGACTTCAGGGTTTTATAATAGAGTAGAAACCTAGACAAGACTCCTGCAGTCTAGCCCGGCCCACTGTGATAATGCAATTCCCTCTTAACCACCTCCACTCCTCCCACAGTTCCTTACCTCTATACCTCAAAGAGTTTACTGTGCTGAACACCTCATTGATTTATTTTGTACATTTGTACCCAGTCCACAAAATGTGCAGTCCGTACTATCCATTGGCTAGTGATTTTTCACTGTTGACGTGTAAGTAATGGTGTGCTACGTCAATGTATAGAATTGAGGTGGGGGTGTGACTCCTTTCTGGCTGGCTAGTAGCGATTGAATTTGTGCCCTCTGTTTGTACCATTCCATCATCCAGGGGTCCCTGCACTGTGTATATTTGAGTGTAAACGTCCCTATCTTCTATCTGTAACCTACCACAACTTAAGATGCTTGTCCTACACAGAGCAATCCATAATGCCATTCACCGTTGTGAGTGATGTAGCATAAATATCACTAGTGAACTAAAACATAATAGAAACAAGAGTCACTGCTCCACTGACATCTGCCTGTTTCTTCATCACAGGGTCCAGCAAATAGGGAGTTTGTAAGGGTGTGTTACTTTTTTTTATTGTTGCATATATACTTTAAAGAAACCTTACACAACATAAATAACATTAAAAGAATTAATTTAAAAAAATAACAACAATCCCACATACAACTACAAGAAAGGAGAACAATTCATATACAAAAGAAAAAAAAAGAAAAGAAATATATACATTTGCTTAATACAAAACTATTCCACAGAATCTCATCTCAATAAACCAACATTGCATAGTTCCAAGTTTTTCTTATCCAATTCTGAATTAAGGAAAATCAGGAAATAATTCAAAGCTAAAACCAAAGAGACGCTAGTACCCCACATGCACCTGCACCAAAACAGGTTCCTGGACACTTCTGAGGTGGCAACAATCTTCTCCTTGAAACACTTAACACGTTCTGCCTCAAAATAAGACCATTCAACAACCAAATGCCTTAAGGTGTCCAAGGAGTTGGGTGCTCCACAGAACATGCACTTGCTATCGGATGTGTGAGTACCATCCAAATTAATGGGCTCCCTCCAATGCCCGAGTCTCTCGTAAACAGGCAATTGGTAGAGCCTAAAATGCATGTAGGTCATGCATATGATTGAACAAGGATAAATCAGTAAACAGTCTCTTTGCATGAATAAACTTAGAATAATCCTCGTAGGTGGTATAAGAGGAAATGCACTGTCTCAATCTAATCATTCCTAAACAGGTTTCTTTTTTTAATATACCCTGGCCTTTGAACCAGATCTTCTGTAGAGACCCCATTACACACCAGTATTCAACTCATCCTCTTTCTATAATCTTCCATAGAGGGAACAGTACCATCATGCATTTCTAAATGTAAATTCTCGTATAGAGATTTTTTTAGGGGGCTCAATTAATCGTCTGTATAAGGCGAGTTGTCTCCAGACGTACCTAGCTTCCAGGGAAACAAGGCACCACTCGTGTCTAATGACCGCATTTGGAATGGCCATCGAGAGGCCCAGTACCTCCTTCCAGAGGTTCCCTTGAATAATGTTTAAGGTGTTTCCCATATTGTGGCTACATAAGTCCAGACTGTACAGGATAATGGATTCAAATTTGGTTAGATAGTAGCGCTTCAAGGGCAGCAGTGAAAATGTACAAGCTTTGTGCTTCAAAAACTTCAGTTGTACAGTGAGTTTTTTAGCTTTATCAGTCAGAATATTCTTCCAATATTCAATGCAAGCCCCATCAGGGAGTTGATAAGCCCAATAGATTACGGCACATTATCCACATTATCCAGTCCCATAGTCCAAGGATATTGCTGAATTTTAGCTCTGCGAGACAAAACCAAAACCTTGGACTTGGAGGCATTAGGCAAAAGATTGTTGTCCGTAGCATATACAAAAGAACAGCTGCATTTTAGCTCTCAGGCCTCGCGGAGTTCTATCGAGGATTATAAAGTCATCTGCATAGGCTATCTGTCATGATCTCTGCTTCCAAAAGGTCAGGGTTTTCCCAACTCCCTTGGAAGCAGATCAATAACCCAGGTTCCGAGTGCCAACCAGTCCCAATTGGGACCTTTTGGACCCAGTCCTGGCGCCAGTGGCACCAGGCTCATAAATATGCCCAGTCCCAGGGCTCATAATGCTTGGGTGGACTTACCTGCAGCAGACCATGCTGCTTACTTGCCTGCCAGTTGAGCCTCTGATCCTCTTCTGTTTGGAACTACTTTTCCTGTTGGGTGGGGCAGGAGCCACTCCCTAGATTCAGAACACTGGAACTCTTCTGGAAAGCAGGAACTCTTTTCTTACCTAGGCGTGGCTGTGGAAGGAGACACCCAAGCACTACAGGAGGCTATTTAAACCACACCCGATGGATGAATCTTGCTTTGCGTTATTCTGCATCCTCTGCAGCAGAACGCTCATCGTGTCTTCTGCATCTGATCCTGGGCCTAAGGAAAAAGGCTTACCATCCTGAATCCAGTCTTCAGCAACACCTACAAAGACAAGAAAGAACAGGTTAGCATTACTATCTTCAGTGACAGCTCTTCACTTACCTGGTCCATCGGCTGTCACCAACGCCTCGCGCTGCATTCCGGCATCTGAAAGACAAAGGCTTACCTACTCTTCGTGTGCTCCGGAGGTCTTCACACTGCATTCCGGCATCTGAAAGACAAAAGCTTACCAACTCTTCGCACGCTCTGGAGGCCTTCGGAGCTGCATCCCGCATCTGAAAGACAAAACAAGGTGCATTTAAAGACATTGGGGAACTTTAATACTCACGTGCCATTACTCCTTTCCACATCTAACCCAGTGGGTATTCCGGCACCCTGCAGCCGCTCCGAAATTGTACCTGCAAAATAAAAAGACAGTTAGAGCGCGTCGTGAAGCAGGCAACAAGCGCTTACTTACGTGCTTCCAGGCGCTTCTATTCATCACACGGGCTCCATCTTCAACTCACTTCAGCCCGTCATCCGCCATCGCCGGAACCCTGCAAAACAAGAAACATCATTACTAAAGACTTTAAAGACATTAGAATTACTCGAAACTTACTGTTCGTGCAGTAAACGACGGACAGCAGTCCTCTGAAGTCAAGAGGCCTGCTCCCCTTATCCAGTGAAGAAACTGGTTACAGCACCCTGCCCCGAGGCAGATGGAGAGCACGGCGTTCACTTACCTAAGGTGAGAGCGTTAACCTTTGGGGTTCTACAGGAGAAGAGAAAGGGAAGAAGAGAGAGACATTCAATAACCCAGTTCCTTAATCCCATATTTTCTATCTGCAGACATCTTACCCTTCGAGTCAGACATACAGTGCACAGAGGTCCAGCCCAAAGAGCCAGCCGTGTGTTACACATCACCTTTGAAGATACGGTATACGCCCAGTCAAGACCGGCGCCTCTACGGGAATCAGGTGAGCGTTACAGAACGCAAAGCCTACCACAAAACTCCCGTCCAGGCGCTATGGAAACCTCGGATACCGACCAGCTAGCCCAGTTACTTGGGGAACTAAGGGCAGAAGTGCATGCAGCCCGTCAGGAAACGAACGCTCTAAGAAGGGAACTGATTATTTCCAAGGAGCGAACAGATGATCTCGCTAGACAATTGCTACAGTCACAAGCCGGACAGACCCCGTTACCCGCATCTGGGGGAAATCTTCCTTCTACATCCTCTATGAATCCAGTGCAGATCAACCTACCTGGGAATGTACCTCTGGCTCCGCCCGAACGATTTTCTGGTGACCCAAAGAGGTTTGCAGTATTTATCAATCAGTGCCGGTTGCATTTCTTATGCCGCCCAGCAGCCTTTCCAACTGATCAAGCTAAAGTAGATTTCGTGCTTTCGTACCTTAGTGGCAATGCGGCAGACTGGTCGATCCCTCTAGTAAATCAAGATGATCCGGTCCTCCATGATTTTCAAGCTTTTCAGCTCAGTATGGAAAAACTGTTCGCAAGACATTCACAGGGGCAGGCCTTGGACAATGAGCTTCTTTCGTTGCGACAAGGTAATCAAGACCTTTTGGCTTATATTGCGTCTTTCAACAGACTGATAGTGGAAACTCAATGGCCTGAGGACAAAAGGATTACGCTTTTTTATAGAGGTCTAAGTGGAGAGCTCAAAGATGTGTTAGCCCAAGTAGTGAATCCCCCACAAGATTGTTCGGACTATATAGACTTAGTCGTTCAAATAGATCACAGACTGCAGAACAGGAAGGCCGATCGTTCCAAGTTTGATGCTCGAGTATTTTCCAAACCGCCAACTCCTTCCAAAGGAGTAGACTCCGGGGAACCCATGCAAATAGGGGGTCTGAAAGGTCCTCTAACACAAAAGGAGCGGGAAAGGAGAAAACAGTTGCAATTATGCCTCTATTGCGGAAACTCAGGGCACTTTCTTCGAGACTGTCCGGTGAAACCTGCCAAGAAGGCAGTAGGAGCTGCAGTTACCAAAGTTACAAACTCTGAGCAGGGAAACGACCTCGCCCAACAAGAATAGAGGTCCTCTTGCCGAGCGTGAAAACCAGTTCCGTGACCTCGCATTTCGTGATACCTATGGTCCTCATTAGCCCTGATAATCCGGATCGATTACATGCAATTGAAGCTTACATCGACAGCGGTGCCATCGGCAATTATGTGGATCATGAAATGGTTTTGAGGATGAATCTAACTCTTTGTCCCAAGGCTGTAAAGGACGTCATTACTACGGTGGATGGTACGGAGATAGCCTCCGGGCCAGTAACGCATACCACTCAAGAGGTGACGGTAGTAAGTCAAGATGGACACCATGAGAAGATCGTGTTCGATGTGATCAAGGCCCCTCAGTTTCAGATTATTCTAGGAATACCTTGGTTAGAGAAACACAATCCTCTGATCGATTGGCGAGCAAGAACGGTCCAGTTTCCAGAATGTGTCTCTACTTGTTACCCTCCACCTGGTGTTGCACTGGCAGCAATTTCTTCAGAGACTCCCCAGTTACCTCCCGAATACCTAGAATATCAAGATGTTTTCCGGAAGGATCAGGCTAACTCTCTACCTCCTCATAGGTCTTATGACTGCCAGATAGACCTGATACCTGGATCTACTCCTCCTTGTAGTAGAATTTATGCCCTCACCGAGCCTGAGAACCTTCACCTTCGACAATACCTGGATCAATACCTGGCAAATGGGTTTATTCGTCCTTCCAAGTCCCCTGCTTCTTCAGCTTTGTTCTTCGTTCCAAAAAAGGAAGGAGACCTTAGAACTTGTATAGATTATCGCTCCCTGAACCAGATCACCGTTAAGAATAGATATCCGTTACCTTTGATCCCTGAACTCCTGGACCAAGTCAGAAAAGCATGCATATATACAAAGCTGGATCTTAGAGGAGCTTACCACTTGGTACGAGTAAAAGAGGGCGATGAATGGAAGACGGCCTTCCGCACCAAGTATGGGCTATTTGAATATCAGGTCATGCCCTTCGGACTTTGCAATGCCCCGGCCGCCTTTCAATATTTTATGAACGATGTCCTCAGAGAGCTCATAGATGTGTGTGTTGTTGTTTACATTGACGACATCCTCGTTTATTCTTCATCGGAATCTGAACATCGGAAACACGTGAAAATGGTCCTCGAAAGATTGCGTCAACACAAACTTTTCGCTAAGTTGGAAAAATGTGTTTTCAACGTGACTGAAGTTGAATTCTTGGGATTCATATTATCACCTGGCGGAGTGCGTATGGATTCAAAGAAGGTCGATGCAGTTCTCAAATGGCCATCACCATCCTCCGTAAAAGGTGTGCAAAGCATGTTAGGCTTCGCTAACTTTTACCGCAGGTTTATCCCCGAATTCTCTCGAATAGTCCAGCCCATCACTGCCTTGTTAAAGAAAAACAAACGTTTTGAATGGTCTACCGAGGCGGAACAAGCTTTCCAGGATTTGAAGACTAAATTTATCTCTGCACCAGTCTTAAAACACCCTCGCCCCGAACTCCCCTACATCGTGGAAACTGATGCTTCAAGCCTTGCCATGGGGGCAGTTCTATCACAAAAGAACCCGGTAACCAATCAGTTGCATCCCGTGGCATTTTGGTCCCGCAAATTCTCGCCTCCTGAAATCAATTACACGATTACTGACAAGGAACTTCTGGCTATCAAGTCTGCCTTTAAGGCTTGGCGGCATTATCTGCTGGGGGCCCGACACACCGTTACTGTGATTACGGATCACCGAAACCTGCAATATTTGAAAACCGCAAAAGCCCAATCCTCTAGACAACTCCGTTGGGCATTATTCTTTGCCGAGTTTGACTTCATAATTACCTATCGACCTGGTACAAAGAACGGTAAAGCTGATGCCCTTTCTCGGATGGGAGTGGAAGAACACTTGATCAACCCTAAACCTGTACCAATCATTCCCGAACAAAGAATTCTGGGTGTAATCGCCACAGAATCCATAGAGGAAGTTAAGGATAAAGCCAGGCAACTTGTAACTCCAGCAGACATGCAGAATTGGCATCTGCAGGGAAAGGACTTTGCAGTAAAGGACAACTTATTGTATTTCCAAGAACGATTATACCTACCCAGCACAGATTTACAGAAAAAAGTAATCTCTTGTTATCACGATTCTTTAATGGAAGGACATCCCGGTATGGCCAAGACCTCAGAAAAGATCATGCGCTACTTCTGGTGGCCGTCTTGGAAAAAAGATATCAGAGACTTTATAATGTCCTGTGGAGTATGCGCCCAAAACAAGAGTCAAAAGGAAAGACCAGCAGGCCTCTTACGCCCTATTGACATCCCACCTCGCCCTTGGCATACGCTTTCTATGGACTTCATCACCGATCTACCTCCATGCTCCGGATACAATACGATTCTAGTAATCGTGGACTTATTCTCCAAGATGGTGCATTTCATTCCGCTCAAAGGCTTGCCAACAGCAGCAACTCTGGCCCGAGAATTTCTCGAAAACATCGTCCGACTGCACGGTTTTCCTTCGGTTCTAATTTCGGATCGAGGTAGTCAATTTATTTCTCATTTTTGGCGAAGTTGCTGTCGGTCGGCTCAAATTGATGTGAGACTATCGACCAGTCACCACCCTCAGACCGATGGACAAACCGAGAGGACCAATCAAACTCTGGAACAGTATTTACGCTGCATGCTGCAACAAACTGAAAAAACTTGGAAAGACATCCTTTGGATAGCCGAATATGCCTACAATAACTCTGTCCATTCGGGAACTGGGAAAACCCCGTTTTTTCTTTTGTACGGCAGTCACCCTCGAACCTCGGAGTTGGATCCCCTCCAAGATCTTGAAACACCAGCAGTAGACTACCTGCATTCTACAATCACCCAAGCCTTTAAGGAAGCTGTTTCTCACCTTCAAAGGGCTAAAGAACAATACAAGAAAGGAGCAGATCAACATCGGAAGGAAGCCCCTCAATATCAAGTAGGGGATCAAGTCTGGTTATCCACCAAATATCTACCTCTAAAAGGGCCACGCACATTCAACCCAAGATACCTTGGTCCCTATTCCATCACTACCATAGTAAACCCAGTAGCGGTCAAGTTGGACTTGCCCCCGCACATGAAGATACATCCGGTCTTCCACGTCTCTCTATTAAAACCCGTGCAACCTCAAACCCGACTAACTAAATCTCCAAAACCTATCCTAGTTGATGGAGAACTCGAGTTTGAAGTCAAAAGCATTCTGGACTCCAAGATCTCCAAATCTAAACTATTTTACCTAATTGAATGGAAAGGCTACGGCCCCCAAGAGAGATCCTGGGAACCTGCTTAATATGTCCACGCTCCTCGCCTAATCAAAAGATTTCACCGAACATTTCCTGACAAGCCAAAACCCCCAGAGAAGCCCGGTTTGGGAGGGGCCTTGAGGGGGGGTACTGTCATGATCTCTGCTTCCAAAAGGTCAGGGTTTTCCCAACTCCCTTAGAAGCAGATCCATAACCCAGGTTCCGAGTGCCAACCAGTCCCAATTGGGACCTTTTGGACCCAGTCCTGGCGCCAGTGGCACCAGGCTCATAAATATGCCCAGTCCCAGCGCTGGAAGCGCCGGGCTCATAATGCTTGGGTGGACTTACCTGCAGCAGACCATGCTGCTTACTTGCCTGCCAGTTGAGCCTCTGATCCTCTTCTGTTTGGAACTACTTTTCCTGTTGGGTGGGGCAGGAGCCACTCCCTAGATTCAGAACACTGGAACTCTTCTGGAAAGCAGGAACTCTTTTCTTACCTAGGCGTGGCTGTGGAAGGAGACACCCAAGCACTACAGGAGGCTATTTAAACCACACCCGATGGATGAATCTTGCTTTGCGTTATTCTGCATCCTCTGCAGCAGAACGCTCATTGTGTCTTCTGCATCTGATCCTGGGCCTAAGGAAAAAGGCTTACCATCCTGAATCCAGTCTTCAGCAACACCTATAAAGACAAGAAAGAACAGGTTAGCATTACGGTCTTCAGTGACAGCTCTTCACTTACCTGGTCCATCGGCTGTCACCAACGCCTCGCACTGCATTCCGGCATCTGAAAGACAAAGGCTTACCTACTCTTCGTGCGCTCCGGAGGTCTTCACACTGCATTCCGGCATCTGAAAGACAAAAGCTTACCAACTCTTCGCACGCTCCGGAGGCCTTCGGCGCTGCATCCCGCATCTGAAAGACAAAACAAGGTGCGTTTAAAGACATTGGGGAACTTTAATACTCACGTGCCATTACTCCTTTCCACATCTAACCCAGTGGGTATTCCGGCACCCTGCAGCCGCTCCGAACTTGTACCTGCAAAATAAAAAGACAGTTAGAGCGCGTCGTGAAGCAGGCAACAAGCGCTTACTTACGTGCTTCCAGGCGCTTCTATTCATCACACGGGCTCCATCTTCAACTCACTTCAGCCCGTCATCCGCCATCGCCGGAACCCTGCAAAACAAGAAACATCATTACTAAAGACTTTAAAGACATTAGAATTACTCGAAACTTACCGTTCGTGCAGTAAACGACGGACAGCAGTCCTCTGAAGTCAAGAGGCCTACTCCCCTTATCCAGTGAAGAAACTGGTTACAGCACCCTGCCCCGAGGCAGATGGAGAGCACGGCGTTCACTTACCTAAGGTGAGAGCGTTAACCTTTGGGGTTCTACAGGAGAAGAGAAAGGGAAGAAGAGAGAGACATTCAATAACCCAGTTCCTTAATCCCATATTTTCTATCTGCAGACATCTTACCCTTCGAGTCAGACATACAGTGCACAGAGGTCCAGCCCAAAGAGCCAGCCGTGTGTTACACATCACCTTTGAAGATACGGTATACGCCCAGTCAAGACCGGCGCCTCTACGGGCATCAGGTGAGCGCTACACTATCCACTACAGCCGAACACTCACCAACCTAGCCGGCGCTATGGACGGACACTGCCACAGTCTATCCACATCGCACACATATAGGTTGAACAGTGTGGGCGCCAGAGTACACCCTTGTTTCACCCCAATACAAGTATGTATCACGTGAGATAAGGATCCATCCTCCGTCAAACGAACTTGTATGATGGTATGGGAGTGAAGAAGGACAATCAATTGGACCAATTTGCAGGGGATGTTCATAGAGAGCATCTTATGTCAAAGCCTGGACCTTATAACACCATCAAAGGTGCTGGTCATATCTGAAAAAGCTAGGTACACCTCTCCCACTTGAGAATGATGTACAGAATGTCTAAGATGTGACAGAATGGTCGCATTAAGAGAGGTACCGAAGTCTTCTCGAAACCCCACCTGAAACCGACTCAGGAGATTAAGTCCCCTGATAGCACAATTGAGGTCCCTCAGAAGAAGAAGAGAGAAAACCTTGCTGGTTGTGTCAATCAATGCTATTGGTCGGTAATTGGTCATATCTAATTTGTCCTCTACGGATCAGTACAATAATAGATTGTACCCAAAAGCGGGAACAGTATGGGACAAAAAGATGTAGTCAAACACAGGCTTCAAGAGCTCCGCCCACAGGCCCGGGTCCTCTTTAAGAACAAATGGAGGAATGCCATCTGGGCCAGTACAGCCCACAATAATGTTATACACAGAATCCTTACATCATTCCCTCAGGACACACACAGGAACAGCAGAGGCCAACTCCCTCAAAGACACAAGCAGGAGCTGCTTGAATTTAAGAATAATATTCCTATTCCATACCACTCTTGTTCCCCTGGCATTAGAGTCCAGGCCAGCTAAATCTGGTCTGATTAAAACGGTAGGCATAGCAAATAGACAGGGAAAAGGATAAAGGCAGATGGTCACCCAACTCTGAGGAGATATGGCTCAGATAGCTGCTATCATTCCTGATATCCTGTATAGACAAAATCAATCCTCGAGGTCGACTCCCCTCTATGCCAGGTATGTTTAGATGTATGAGAACCGAGAGAAAGATCCAAAAAAGACATGCCCCACTTCTCCAACAAGAGATCCCATTGTATACCTCGTTTCGTTTTCACATGTTGAGAGGTAGGAGGAGCCCACATAGTATTCCACCGTGCACCATCTGCACAGAGGAATTAAAATCACCTTACAGGATAACACGATAGCCACATCCCCTCTCAATCCAATCAGAAAACATTTCACCCAGACCATCCTCAATATTTTCAAAAGTTACTCTAATGGGATTCCAATAGAGATTAAGTAACATAATTGGTAGGAGGCCAGGCCCCAACTTCAACCCAATAGCCAAAGGCCATTCAGTGCAGCATATGGTTTGCCATGAAAGGTCCAAATTGGAGTCTATAGCAATGGCAAGGCCTCCTCTAGGCCACCCCCGATACTCCTAACAGCCCAACATGAAATGGTATGAAAACCCTCCAATAATGGATTAGCCATGAGCATAGTCTGTTGGAACAGATAGATTCTCAGAACTCCATTGCCTACATAATTGAGTATGATCTTATACATATTGATGCTGCCACAAGTATTTCCATCTCAATTCTGTTATGCATGTCCCGAACCTTGCCTCATGCTCGCCAAAGTCTTGAGTGCCGGCTGAAACCAGGACCAATTCTGGCCATTACCCAAGAGATTAGAGATAAGAGACAATACTGTGCCAGAATCGTTCAATGGTACAGAACTTGATATAGCCACAACAGCTGGTTTCTCTCTAACAATTTCCTGAAATGCAAGGGTGTGTTACTTGTAAGTAGGGGATGGGAATGTGTGTCAGAAAAGGATGATGTGGGGTCACTGGACCATAAAGAACATTTCAAAAGGAATAGCACAGGGAAGTAAGAGGGTGTGCTGGTCGCGTTTGGGAAACTTCACATCATTTTGTAGTGAACCTTGAGGGATTTTCTACAGAAAACAAATGCAAGTACTTCATTAAATTATGGTTAGGATGGTTGACTATAAACAATCTCATCAAGGTCTGTCTCCTTTTTAATGTAAAATTAATGCATAGAATTAGGGCCTTTGCATACTGTATACCTTCACAACACTCCATGAACCTTTTTTGTATCATTGCTTCACCTTCTTACTTGGAAATAACCCACAAAGGCTTTCTTGAAAAGTTCTCTCATTTTCAGAAGTACAATTCCAAGTACAGAACCTCCTGGTCATAACAAATCAGCCCCCCTGCACATCCTCATGGCATCAAGGGTCTCTTTTGTATCATTGCTTCCACAAGTCCCTGGCCCCTCCAGACCTCTGTAGTGGTTTGAACTCGTCCATCCTTGGGGATGAAGCTCTGTCAGAGGCCCCGGCCTCTTATCTTACACCGTGTTCCACCATCCCTGCCCTGCTTGGTAGCAATTCAGTTAGGTGATTAAACCTCCTGGTCATGTGCTATCTTCATACTACCTGCCCCTAAACGCCCATAGAATGACATAACTGGAAAGGGCATCTAAGCTAAGGGAAAGGTGTGTTTGACCCTAATAGGAGCCTGGTAGGGCCATAGACCCCACCATTCTGCCTTATAATAGGCATGTCCTGTTAACCACCACCAATGAAAATCAACCTACTGCAAGAATAGAATTTCTTCACTCAGTTCTAGCCCTCGACAGTTCCTCTTCCTAAAGAATGCCTTTTATCCTCCTTTCTCATAGCTGACTGCACTGCCTGCTCTTTGTCATACAAAATCACAAAAATATATGATGCCTTAAAACCCATTATATCCCTCTCACTCCTCCATCCTTTCACCTCCCAGCATCCACTCTCTCTCTTCTCTATAGCTCGCCCCCACTTCCCCCACTGACCAGCTACCAAACCTCCACAAAGTCAGTACTTCCTGCGCACCTATTGACCCATTTGCTCCTCACACAAAGCACTTGCATCTTTCACCTCCTCATACTCCTCACACCTCTCCCCCTTCAAGCCTCCTTTTATCTCTATCCCCTGGTATCTTCTCTGCCTGATATAAATAGCCATCATCATCCACATTCATCAGGCTGCCTCTGCTGAACCCAACACCTCCTCCTTCTACAGACCTTTCTCTCTTTTCCACCCATTTCAAAACTCTTTAGTGAGTCAGCTTCGACTGCATTGTCATCTAATTTGAGGACCATTGTCTTTGTGACCGCTGGCACTCAGACTCATTACCTCCTATCTCTCTGACTGCTCATTCTCTATTTTCTGGAACTCAAACACCTCCTCCCGACTCACCTTCCAATGGGTGTTCCCCAGGGATCTGCCCATGGCCCATTCCTGCTCACACTCTACTCTACACCACCCCCTTAGATAACCTTCAGCTTTCACTACTACCTCTTTTCAGATGACACCAATATCTTCTCCTTTCATCATTCAACCATTCCATCTCTCAAATCATCACAAACTGCTGCACGGTCATCCATCAATGTATGGCATTACTTTGCCTGATGATGACTTCTTACAAAACAGAAATGTTATTTCTTACCTGCCCCCAAAGCTAATCCCACTCTCCTATCTCCCACCTGGTATGCCCTGGAGTCCTTCACACAAGTCTCACATACTTGGGAACCATAGATGTGAAAACCTTCTCAATGATCGAA
Source organism: Ambystoma mexicanum (assembly GCF_040938575.1). NCBI lineage: Eukaryota > Metazoa > Chordata > Amphibia > Caudata > Ambystomatidae > Ambystoma > Ambystoma mexicanum. The sequence continues at coordinate 225,972,510 of NC_090921.1, read as the reverse complement.
AAATGTGGCAGAACCTCACAGAGCACCCAGCCAAAATACTATTCTGTACGGAGTACATTTGATTACTACTCAAGCTTACTCCTCGATCGGTCTCCCCCCTTTACTCCTTCTTGCCCATTAAAAAGGTTATGAACTTTTCTACTTGGACCTTCTACAACCTACCATGTTTTCCCACACTTCTCCACACTACCACCAGGCAGAATGACTCTTCTTCTTATCCTCAAATCCATCCACACACTTGCCTTCCCAACTTGCTGACTGCCATCTGCCTTTACTTTCCCACACAAATCCTAAGTTCATCCTCCCACCTTAAACTCTCTGATGCAGATTCTTATATACATCTTCCTCTCAATGAGATGTGCAATGACGCAAACATGCATATCATTTGAGGTAGCAAAATCTCACAAAAAAGAGCAATAAATGTGGATAGAACAGGTTTGCGCTCAAAAATTGTGAATTTATGAGATGTGAATGTTTGTGGCACATCTACTGACATTAAAGTTAAGGTGATGTGCCTGAAATGAGCACATCTGCTGAGGTGCACCTAAAACATGTACAAATGCGATTAAGCATATGAGGATGTGCCTGAAAACATGTGCGTCACGTGAGATGAGCCAAAAACAAGCGCAAATGGCAATCGAAAGTTGCCAAAACATGGAAATTCACAGATACTCTGGTAGGCCCCAACTTTGCAACATTGGCGATGGCATCCAGGAAGAAGAATGCTGAAGAAGATCAGAAAAAGTGCAACGGGCCAAGAACTTCCTGAACAAGGAGGTAGAGGTCCTAGTTGAATTCATGAAGGGAAGAACCATAATCACACCCTCTACTGCCTCTAAAGCCAACTTCCAAGCCTTGCTGTCAGGATGGCATTCTGGGAAAGCCTCCCCTGGGTTTCACTCAAAGGACCATGAAGGAAGTGAAGAAGCACTGGAGGATGTGAGGCGCTGGAACAAGCATAAGCTGGCAGGCATGCCCTGCAATGCCAGGGGCACAGGAGGAGGACCGTCCAACCAAATCACCATTACCCCAATTGAGGAGGAAGTTGCTGTCATGATCCCTACAGTGACAGTGCTCGGCAATGGGGGACCAGAGTCACATGATATAACACCAGGTGAGAAATATGAATTGATCATGACATTTGTGCATGTACATGTGATGTGTGTGGTCAGTGTAGAAATATTTCCACTGTGTGGCACTCATTCATCACACACCATGGCCTATAGAGCAGGATGCCCTTCCTGCATGTGTATTACAAACCCTCACATGAGACATCCGACCAACTTGGATGACTTTACATTATTTGCAGTGACATGTGGGCCCTTAGTGTACATCTGTGTGTTGTATAATGAAGGCACCACCTTTGAGCCCCTCTAAGTAGTGAAGCATGTTTGGTGCATTTTCATTCATGTATGTTGGCCTAAATTATATGTATAACCTGGGCACATCTCATATATGTGACCAATGCATTCCTTTCCACAGATAATGGTCTCTGGGTGCCACTGTTCTAGATATGCAGGCCCTTGAGGGGGAAGAGGAAGTGGCAGGTACACTGCAGGACACACCATACAGGATGAGTCTGATGGAGGCCCCTTTGCTTTCAGTGGCCATTCTGAAGAACCAGCTAGGACTGTGGATAACATGGCAGATGTGGCAGCAACCTCATCATCCATAGGGCCAGAAGAAAAAGTGCCTGATAGACATCCTACATGGTCACGGGTGAGAAGGGAGCCCATACGAACAGACCACACCCAAACTCAAACACAACCTGGGAGGAGGAAATGCTCCCACATCAGCTGGCTATCCGTACCCAGCGGACACCTATGCCGTTTACGCTGGGCGAGGGTCTGCAGGGAACAGACACCCAAGTGGTCGCTGCCAGGGAGGCCCCAATGGGAGAGGTGTGAGAGCATAGGCACAGTGTGATGCACTCGTCTCGAAGGACAATAAGGCTGCAAATTCATCAGCATACAGACAACATTGCTGCAGCCAACAGACTGGCATCTTTCCAAGAGGGTTCTGAGGCGACCATGACCACCACATCCAGCAGGAGCTCAAGCCCCACTGCTGTGTCCTCGGAGACAAAGGAACAACGCTTTCCTACGGTGCGTGCACCACCATCTGGCCACGTGACCAGTAGCAGCCAAGGAACTACACAGAGGCGTTTTAAGCACCTTTCAAAATAGGCATGTTTTTATGGTAGTTTTCCTTATGTTTTTGTTTGTTGGGGTTACTGTGATGAATTGGATTCTGCCTCGTAGGAGTACAAGAATAAGTAGGGGTAAAATGACCCACTCAGCCCTCACACTTCCACAAAGCCAAAACACAATGCAATAATAAAGGTAAAACATGGACAATCAAGAGATATACCTCCTTCGCCTTTTCTGGTAACGTGGGCTGAGGGAAGGCTATCCTCTTAAGAGGGGTGTGAAGGTGAACCAATAGTGACCCAAACAACACAGTATCACAGTCCAAAATGAAGGGAATGCCAAATCAAGGTTCTATAAAAATATAAACACTTTAATAAAACACGCCATCTGAAAGTAGTAAAACCCACCGCAAAGAAAAGAATGGCAGAAGATGCAACAGACGATAGAAGATGCACTCAGAGTGCAGTTCCAGGGTTGGTAGGCAAGGTATTACTATAAAAAGGATATTGGGTTAAAAACAGGAGAACTTGTGACCTAACCAGTCTCTAGTGTCCCAGTGGACCGTGGGGACATTTCAATGTCACAGTAACTGGATTCAGTTCTTGGTGGGCTGACGCTTCAAACCTGGTGTGGAATGATGATAAGAGCTGATCAGGCTCAATTCAAGCACATAGGATCGTGGAGGCCCTGGTGGAAAGTGGTCATCGAGTTGTGGTAAATGCAGGTACTCTGTGTGGTTTAACAGCGACGGTTCAAGTGATACAAGTTGGGGTGGTCCCAAGAAGGCATCGCAATTGGCCAGGCCGAGTTGGGCTTTAGCAGCTGGGAGAGCTTGGTGGGTGATGCTCCAGTGGTTGCGTCAGCAGGCAATGGTCGTCGAAGGGGTGAGTCGATGTACAGTCAATGAGGCAGCAGTTCTCATGCTAACCCCTGGTTAGATTTGCCGAGTGGCCATCCAGAGATTTGGTTCGGGGTTCAGGCGTTGAGCAGACGCTGGGGGTCTAACAAGTGATGTGCTTTGCTAGGACACAATTGAGTGTCGAGCTGGTTTAGATGCAGTGCAATAGTTCGGCTGGTTGGAGGAATGCAAACACCTCTGGCAGAGGGCTTTGGATAGTGCAACTGTCCCAAAGGATGTCCATGTGAGAAAGTTCAGAATGTTTCCTCAGCTTAAAGGATCCTTCAGGAACTGAGGGAATTCTGCTGAAGGGGTGCAAGATTCCTTCTTTTAAAGGCACAAGTCATCAGGTGATTGGTCCAAAGCTAGCCTGCTCCAAGGGACCAATCCCTGCTCCTGACTGGAGTGGATTTTGCCATGTTGATCTTACACCTAAAGTACTTTTCTCCAGAGGAAGTGGAGGACACAGGAAAGGGATAGAGAAAGAAGACACTGAAAGGCTTTTTCCTGTGTTCAAAGCACTCCTGCCGATCTTACTCCCGACCCCTTCCCTCGTACTGACAGAAAAGACCTCTGGATATGCAGCACCCTGGTGTGAGGCTACTCCTCCGCACAAAGGTGTGCTCCTTTGACACCTGGGCCCCGGGACAGCTGCCTGCTTGGTGGTTGTCTCGGGGAGGGGGTTACCGGTCCTAACAAAGAGAATCAAAGAGAAGCTTGGTCCTCTGGGTTTCTGTCCTGCCTTGTGGCAGTATCGGCCTGTCTGACCAGAATACACATTCCCTTCCAGAGCAGAGCTGACTACCAGGAGCTGATACATGGGCAATATCAATTGGGATGTGGCCATGATCTTAAGTATCGTCATAAACTATGCCTAAACTCAGACATAGCTTATTATTAGAGATCTTTCTGCCACCAGCATGGGGTACTCTTGATCATCTTGTGACCTTTCATTCAGCTCTGCGCCATGAGCAGAGCGGGTGCTGTGGATCAGGGGATTGATACAGCCGGGCACAAGTGCACTATGCATATGGCATGGAGTTGTGTCAAAGAGGCATCATTTTATGTACTAAAAATAAAAAAGCCAGGGAATTGCACCCCTGCCTTATGGAAATTCCTCACAGTTAATTATGGGGGTTGGGTGCATTCTTACTTATTTTGATTTCTGTACATATTTGTACATATTTATTTGACTGAGGAGACGATTATTGCATTTGGTTTTGAAGCTAAGCTGTGTGATGCATTCCCTTTCTGATTCCCGTTGTTTGTAGTGCTGTCATCACGGATGCTGGTTTGGGGGTGATGCCCCTAGTGGTTTGTAGATGTACTGCATGTGTGGTGTATGATGCACGGCCCCCATATTATGGACACACATTCCCAGTATATTCAATGAGGTGCTGCTGTTCTACAAGGACTGGGGCAGAGATGCATGTAAAATCTATGGGAAACTACTTGTATGGTGATGCCGGGTAATGCTGTTTTACAGGACTGCTCTTGGCAACTTTGACATCGGCAGATGACGCTACCGATTGTTTGTTATGGCATACATATATGTAGTTGCCACTCCCTTAGGTGGTGGTATGGCGTGCCCTCACATTGTGGGTGTGGTAGGTTTTATCTTGCACTGTCTGGGGACTACCATCTGTACTTGAGATGGTGACTCAAGGTGAGCATTTGGCAGTTCTAATTGCCTCCTCCATCTCATGTTCCCCCTTGCACCTCTCCTCCTACACATGCGTTTCCACTGCTGCATGATGCCTACAGCACCATTCATTGTTTATTATAGTGCCAGAATCAATGTGCTGACCTTACATATTTGTGGTGTACTTTTCTGGGAGGGGTTTCTTCACTTTTTTGAGTGGCCTATGCATTTGCCCACTTTTTGTGGGCACTTGCTCCTGTTTGTGCCTGGAGCAAATTAAAGTGTGCATTTTGTGGTGCAAATCAGGAGAAGGAGGTTTGTGAATTAGGGTGTTGCCACATCTTTGCTCCATTTTAGTAGCCATTCCCCTCGTGCATGCCCAATTTGGTTGTTTTACAATTTTTCCACCCACTTTGCGTATCTTTAGAGCACATTTAGCACTCCATTTCTAAAGTGGCTCCTCTCTGAGATGCACACTTCTGTGAATTAGGTGCATTTATTTCTGGCGCTATTGTGATGCTTTTGTGGCGGATCTCAGATATGCCGACTTTTTTTGTTGAGAATCTGGCCCTCTATCTCCAGGTTCTGCCCATGTCTCTTGCCACTTCCTCTCCTTCTGTCTACCTGCTCATCTTCACTGGTATGCAGCCCCCCACCCGCGCCCCAGACATCGAAACAATCCCATCTCTTGAACAATTCAAGACCAGACTCAAACTTCATTCACTTCCTGTCCTGTGAAGGATCCCCCATCCCCCCAAAAAACTCCAGTCTAACCTGGGCACAATACTCATTTCCTATTTCAATTCCAGCTGTAAATATGTGAATGTTTATAATATGGTATATCATGGCATAAGGCCTATATTACATGTACTAGCTATGCATGTTACACTGTCCATGTCCCTGGTTTTTGTATCACGTGTCCTTCCCCAACAACCAGCTACTGATTTCCAGATACCATCAATATTTTGTAAAGGCACCTCATCACAGAACTGCCTATTTCTCCCCTACTCTTTCCCATGTAGTCACTGCAGGTCGAAATGACGCCTCATACATACTTGCCCACATGACCCATTCCAGTCTGTAGGTGAATATCCAGTCCTGTTTTTTTTTCTTTGCATTCCGGGACATGTAGTTCCAGTTTTCCCATTATAAAACACGGACTACAAGTCCCAGAATGCAAAAAAAAACCAGGACTGGATAAACACCTACAAATTGAACTGGGTCATGTTGGCAAGTATGCCTCAACATTCAATAAATAAAAAAATAGAAGTACTATCTTACTTGGAATGAAGTCCACAAGATAGTTCCACCACTGCCTCAATGTGGAGTCCCCAAACATGTAGACAATCTTCCCCTTCAGGCAGGCGCTAGCATGGGACGCTGTGGGGAATCTTCTACTGTTGCAGACCAGGGATGTCCAGACACCTCCATGATAGAATCCCGAGGGCTGTGGGATGGTGAGCCCTGGGGTGCAGGATGGCAGTCTATTCAGATCTAATTTAAAAGAGACAAACTGCAGATTAAAGATCAATAGAACAATGATTTTTCACCCATCAGCAGCAAATGTGTGCGCAACTCAGCAAGTAAAATCTTTTGGCCTCAATGGTCAATTTAATGGTGTGATTTCTCCAACACATGAAATGTGATGGCTATGAAATATGCAAACCCAGGATGCAAGATGGCCACCTCTTCCTATCTTCAGAGAATGAGACAAGTTGCAGATTAAGGATCAATAGAACAATGATTTTTCACCCATTAGCAGCAAATGTGTGCGCAACTCAGCAAGTAAAATCTTTTACAAAGAATGGTCAATTTAATGGTGTGATTTCTCCCATATGAAATGAGGTGGCTATGAAATATGCAAACCCAGTATGCAAGATGGGCGCTGCTTCCTATCTTCAGAGAAGGAGACAAAATGCAGATTTAAGATCCGATGGAGTAGACCCATCCAAAAGGGGTCACAACCAAAAAAGATGCCATTAGCCATCATAAACAATACTCTCCCTCTAAATGTTTTATTTTTCTCCTACCAAAATATACTTTACTACAGACCGGATACCACTCAATTGAAGGGGAAATAAACACTCCCTCTTTCTGGGGTAAAATCATCCCAATAGGTGTTATTAAAATGTTGGGCGGGGTGGTCCCTCCCGAGCAATGCGTAAAGTCCTTCCTAATCAATTCTCTATTTATAAGTGCTGGGATTTATGACCAAGACGTGAAAGAATGACAGCAAGCAAGATTGGTGCATGGCATACCATGCCAGTGGATTACACAAGATCATGCTATCACTGAGCAGGCCTGAAAAAGACCTGTGACACCATTTTAGGTCAGTTGACTAGCATTGAAGGCTACAATCAATGTATAAAACAGTGCTTTATGTTGTGGCAATAGTCTAGTTTTGACATCACCCCTCACCTGTAATATGAAAAGGGCATCACTGCTTGTGAAGAAGACATGCGAGATAGCAGTATAGCGTGGATGGCAAAAGCCAGCCTAATGTTGGTATGTCGGGAGGTGAGTTTGAGGCTGAAACATTCAGGGATAGATTGTGGTCTCATGCAGAAGGGATGTGATCTAGCAGTTCAGAAAGGACAGACACTTTTGGGAAGGGAGCAATCTTGATTTGCAGATGGTTTTGCCTTTCTATAAAGGCAGAGGAAACTGTAAACAATGGTCTGGAGGGTTGCAGAGCAATGCCAGGGATAAAATTGATTTAAAAACTCTGTTCCATTCCCCTTTTGTGACGCATAAGGGGCATAGCATGCTGCACAAAGCAAATCAATGTGTGAAAGGCAGCTCCATAAGCAGAATTTCAGCTTTTACTAAAGCACCTCACATTTTAATGGCCATATTAAACAAGCATTGGCAAAGCAAATGGATTTGGCTATTGTGTAGACATGGAATACGCATTTGCCAGGCACTTCCATAATGGTGCTACCTGCCATTAAGATGGCAACAGCTGGACATTTTTTGAGTACCTGGTCATTGTGATAGAGGCCCCTGGCAAATGCTTATCTAATGCCTATGAACAAAAGTGGGACAATGGTGGATTTTACAGGTCTTTAGTGCAAGGAAGAAATATATATCAAGTGGACATTTTTATTAAACAAGTTGCGAATTTACAGCAGCAATAAAGCCTTTACATCTCAGAAGACTGTTTAGAAATAACACTTCCAGGTGCACTATCAGCACATCTTGGGATGAAGGTAAGTACCTCCTGCGCCCTTAGAAGCAAGCGCACGTCGGCGCTTCCATGCCTCTAAATTACTTCTCTGCCATGATGATCATGGCAATTTACATCTGCTCACTGGACTTTTGATACTTCTGCACGTGTGTGTGTATTTTCGCCAGCTACTACATTTTTACCTTATGTTTGAACTGCGAGCCGCCATTCCAAGATGGCGGCCCGCACACTGTGATCTCGACTGCTGAGTGCTGTGCCCCCATTGGCTTAGGCTCCACTCTTATGCACCAATCAGAAGCCGACAGGCTTGGCCGGCCCTCATCCAAAGACCCGTTCCTAAGGCCCCTGTCTGCTCCCTCTCTGCTACAGGTATGCCTGTGTTGCGGTGAGTGCCACCCCATGGTCGCCTGTGTTGCAGTGAGTGCACCCCCTTCGTCGCCTGTGTTGCGGTGATTTCCCTCCAGCCCCATGGTCACCTGTGTTGCGGTGAGTGACCCCCATGGTCTCCTGTCTTGCAGTGAGTGCCGCCCCATTGTCGCCTGTAAAGTGGTGATTGTCCCCCACAACCACCATGGTTGCCTGTGTTGCAGTGAGTGCCCCCTGTCACATCTCACTATTCCTTCTGGTCGTGATGGCGCCATGGCCGGCTTCATTATGCTGGCACCCTGACATCCCGCTATTCTTTTACACGGGCATCCCCCAAAATGTTGGCTGAACAGTGCCGGTCTGATACTGTTAGTTTGACAGTTTAGCGTGCAGAGTATCTCCGCCCTCTCACAGTCATGTGACTACTCTTAAGCAGCTGAAGCCGGTGCTCCTGGGCGTTGCTACTCCAGAGTCAGATGCTCTGTAAGTTTGCAATCTAGGAGACCGTTGGTCCCGACTTTGTGTACACCTCTCTTATCTTTTCTCTCATCCTCTTGCAGAACTGTGCCACCCGCGGTCATGCCCGCTCCAAGATGTCGCATTCCCTATGATATCACTACTCTCCATAGGGCTTCTCTTTCGTTCCATGCACTCGACTTCGTAACGAGTGATACCATAGAGTCACGGTAGGAATTATACTTACGCTTGTAACTGCCAAACCTTTAAAGAGGACGGTTGGTTTAAATTCCATTTCTCTTCTGTTCGTCATCAAGGGAAGACACGCCCCCCCTTCGGAGTCTTTCAACTGTTTCCATGCACATCACTTGAGGACAAGTAGGTTCTAGGGGAAGAGGGAATTATCATTGGCGAATCAGGCAACACAGTCCTTATTGTTATTTACTACCTGAGTAGGATACATGCCAAAATCTGGGAAATACTTCTCCTCGCACATGCTCGTTTACCACAGAGGTCTGATCCAAAGTGACTCCATTCCAGGTGCGGATCCCAACTTTCTATCTATCTCTTTTTCTTCTTCCTTTTGACAATTCGACTTACCCAATCTCTTGTATTTGATAGACAACTTCCGAGGCAACACTACAGAAGAGTAGCAGTTTCTTCCTCCAAGACCCAGTTTCCACTGCTGTCATCCCGCTCCAGTCCAGCACAGGGTGTTCTACCCCAGAGGGTTTCCCTGGGAATTTTGGTTCTCTCTGTTACCTGTTCCAGTCAGCCGGAGGGTGGTAAGGTTCGCAGGGGAATTTCTCCACACGTCCAGGGATTGTAATCTGCTCAGGTTAGTGGTTTCTGCAAATTCTTGTACCTAGTTCATAATACCCTCCCTCCCCCATGGTCGCCTGTATTGCGGTGAGTGTCCCCCCCACCCTCACCATGATCACCTTTGTTGTGGTGAGTGTCCCCCACCCTTCCATGGTCTCCTATGTTGCTGTGAGTGCCCCCTACCCTCCGGTAGTTGCCTGTGCTGCTGTGAGTACCCCTTACCCTCCCTCTCGTTGTCCTCCCCGTCACCTTTCCCTCTTCTCCTAGCCACGCCCTAAACTGATTTTCTGCTTTTGTATACTGCTGCCGTCCTGCAACATGGTGTTGGGCAACATATTTGCGCAAGCAAAATTGTCTCTGCATTTGTATGCTGCTGCCGCCCTGCAACATGGGGTTGGGTAACATGTTTGTGCTACCTAAATTGTCACTGCATTTGTATGCTACTGCCGCCCTGCAACATGGGATTGGGTAACATGTTTGTGCCACCTAAATTGCCTCTGAATTTGAATGCTGCTGTCGCCCTGCAATATGGGGTTGGGCAACATGTTTGTGCCACCTAAACTGACTTTCTGCATTTGTATGCTGCTGTCACCCTGCAAAATGGGGTTTGGCATCATGTTTGTGCCACCTTAACTGACTTTCTGCATTTGTATGCTGCTGCCTCCCTGCAACATGGGATGGGCAACATGTTTGTGCCACCTAAACTTACTTTCTGCATTTGTATGCTCCTACTGCCCTGTGACATGGGGTTGGGCAACATGTTTGTGCCACCTAAACTGACTTTCTGCATTTGTATGCTGCTGCCGCCCTGCAACATAGGGTTAGGCAACCTGTATGTTTTTGCAAGCACTGATGTAACTAAGTATGCTGCCCTGCAACTTGGGGTTAGGCAACGTGTATGTTTTTCAAGCACTTATGTAACTAAGTAAGCCTTATGCAACAGCGCCGCGATGGCCAAGGGCTGTTGTGCGCTTTATAAATGTAAATAAATAAAATAAAAATAAATAAATACTGATGTTGCTGCTTGATAGAGCTAGCTCAACGAGATCACAGGAGAATGGGATTTCGGGAAGGGAAGGCCAGTTACTGGGTGCGAATGACCACAGGACATGAATTAGAATGGTAAGAGGGATCAGTGGGAAGTCAAGGGTGAAAACATATGCAAACAACACCCACAAGTTGTGCGTCCCTCCTCGCATCTACTCCAATGCAATAGTTTTGGATTATAAGTGGAGCTTGAGAGCCACCAAGTGAAAAAAAACTAGGAAGTCTGTTTTTGGTCACAGAATTCCTCTGTGACTTGCAATATCTTTGTAACATACAGCAGGAGCTGTATTGATCCAATATGTGACCAGGAAAGAATGGTGGAAGCATGCCATTGGACAATCCTGGATAGCGCACTGTACAGCTGGTTTTACACTAAATTAGCATCAGGGTGTGCTGAGCAATCAAATAGGTTGCTCGGAATGCATGCTGCATCTAACGGTATAAGCCTGCATTCTGGGCAAGCTGTTGGCTTCTCTGGCTCGCTCACCTTGTTCTCTGCTTTTCTTCACCACCTGTCATCACCATTAAGTAAAAGTTGAAAGAATGGATACTTACCTGCCCCCTCTTCCAATGCTTGCACTGGATCTGTGCCTCCCCGATTGCTTACTGGGCACGATAAAAATGGAAAAGGTACTCTTTCAAAAGGCACTGTTGCCTTTTACGTGGCTGCCATCTTGTTTGTAGTTTTTGTTTCCAAGAGGAAACATCTTTTCATGCCCTACATAAATCTACTTTCATCCAAAGAAAAGTCAATGACGTAATGCTGGGGTGCCAATGACAATAATCCCTGGAGTGGTGGACTGTTCTGGGTCCTATCACCCTCATTATCTCATTCAGTGGGCCGTTAACTCCTGGTAGCGTCTACACACTAGCCAATATTGTATTCAAAAACAAAAAAAGATTAGCAATATCACACTACGGCAGCGTTCAATTCAAGATTCCAGTGTTATGCTGATGACACTCAGATCTCCTTCAAGCTTCCCTCTTCTTCCTCCTCTTCCTCCTCTCTACTCCTCTCTCATATTTGACTGTCTGACTGCTATTCATGCATGGTGCGTGACTAACAATCACTGTCTTAATGCCAGCAAGACTGCCAGCAAGACTGAGATCCTTCTTATTGTAGAAGGGTTCCCTGCTTCCCTCTGTCTCTCTGGCGCTGTCCTTGGGTCCCCTCCCCTCACCTTCTAGTGAGGAAAAAAATCTTGGTGTCATCTTTGACACCTCTCTCTCCTTCTCCTCTCACATCACGGACCTTACCAAGAAGGCCGCCTTTCAGCTTCAGCTCCTCAGAGGTATTTGCCCCTTCCTTACATTCCCCCAGAAACTCAATGTCTCAAGAGATCTCGTTCTCTCTAGGCTAGACTACTGCAATAGCCTCTTCCTCAAACTACCTATGTCCACTCTTCGCCACCTTCAGCTAATCCAGACTAGGACTGCAAAATGTATCCTTGGCCTCAAGCCCAGAGACAGCATCTCTCCAGCTCTTAAATCTCTCCATTGGCTCCGAGTGGCTGCAAAGATCAAATTCAAGATCCCCTGCAACATCCACAAGGCCTTCTGGAGCCTGGGAAACCACTATATCCAACACTCTCTCCCTAAATGCCTCCCTGCTAGAGCCCTTCGGTCCTCTAGCTCAAACACTCTGCAGATCAGAGTTTTTCCAAGCTAAGAGTGGGGGGGGTAGATATCACTCTTTGGCTTATGCCTCCCATTGGAATTGCCTCCCTGCCCCTCTCAGACTTGAGCTGGACCGCTTTAAGTTCTGGAAGCTTCTCAAGACTTCGCTCTTTTCTACCTCCTTCCCCCTCTGCATCCCTTGCTGCTGCCCCCTCCTGCTGGACCAGTCTTCACCAGCGCCCCCTAACCAGCAACACCCTTCCGGGTCCTTTCCCTGACCAGCTTCGTGGGATGGGCACATCCCCCCTGAGTCTGGTCCAACCCCACCCCTCCCGCACACTTAGATGGCAGCCATCCCTTGTCATTCCCTGGCACTTGTCCGTCCCTGACCACCACCCTGAGTACTTGTCTGGCCCCGGGTCCGAGCCCCCCCCTTGAGCACTTGCCTGGACCCTGGGTCAGGCCCCTTGCCACCCCGCCCCGTCACCTGAATCTCGCCCCGCTACCCTCCTCTACCCCCAGCACTTCTTTCTGCACTTGCACGATCTGAATGTCACAAGACCTAGCAAGACTGTTACTGTTGTTTATATCACCTGTTCCCCTGTGCCCTCTTGTTGCCTTCTGGCGCCTAGAAACACTTTTTGCTGTACAGTGCGCCTTATGAGTGCTCAATAAATAAATAAATAAAGATGTTGTGTGCAACACCTTACTCAACTTGAAAAGGCCATTGTGTGCTGAACTCCTTCCATGACCCCTTTAACCATTGAGCAACAGAAGAAAAATGGAAAGCTGTGTTCTGTGTCAAGTAATGTTCATTAGTGTCCAAATTTGCTTTTCATCTTGCCGTTTAGGAAAAGGCCGATTGCGATGTATCCAGGATTCTAGGATTTATTGGATACATGGTGAGGCAAGGAAAAGATTGCCAGCACTGAAGAAGATCCAGTAGCGGAGGCAGCTTTTGCTGCCGGGGGGTGGTTAATTGTGTGGCAGCAGGAGGCTGGAGGTGCACTGGGCACCAGGAGGAAACCAGGGGGGGCAGCCATCCCTCCTGACCCTCCCTTGGCTCTGCCACTGAGCAGATCTCAGTAGTAATGATACATGGCCTTGGGCGTTGTGAGCCATGTGGGATTTGTTCTGCATGGTACTTATTATAGCCTTATAGACCAAGGGAGGTGTCATTATTGCAGGATAATGACCCACTACAAAGTTATGGCCCGAGGCAAAGCCGAGGGCCATAAATTGGGGAAGGGTCATTATCCCAAAAGATAACAATCCCTCCCAAGGAGTATAAGGCGATTAGTACACTGTGGTAGTAGCAATACATGGTTTGGAATTTGTGTGGTGAAGTAAAGCATTTAGTGTAAATAGCAAGGTTGTCTTCATAAATTAAGTATTTTAATTTCAAACTTAGATGAACTGGAGAGTTTGACATGAGCATGTATTAGGTATCATGGAACAGTAAATGATATGTCTTAATGTGTTAAGAAGAATGTTGCAGCAAAAAAAGAGTCCCCTCAGAAAGGAAGTGTGTTGTTGAAAGAAACCTTGCCTAGACATTGCATTGTGGTTTTTATGTCTGCTTTTGAAGTCAGAATGTTAAGAGTGCAGTCAATAACAGTAGTTATGGTCTGCATTCTGAACATCCTTATTGGTTGAGGGGAGGTCAATAACGATCTCCATGTGCTAATACAATAAATGAGGCAAAGAGTGTTTGGAAATGTGTAGTGCTAAGAGGTATAAGTAATGTTCTTAAAGGCCCCCAGTTTGTTTGCCTTAAAAGGATTACTATTTTAATACCTCCGCAGTTCTCACTTTTTCATGTAATTTTCCCTGAACCTTGCAAAAGTTATTTCACACAAATGGGAAGACCATTGGACCATTGGTATTCTAAATTTGTGTGAGTTTAGATAGTAGATCTCAAGGTAACTAAGCATTGTATTGCATTACAGACACAAGCCTTCACTGACCTAGTCAGTGTTTTAAGTGTGATTAGAAATTGAGCCTTACCTGAGGAGTCACAGAACAATGTTTGGTGGTGGGACATAGGACGTGTCTGGCACGTTCTAAAAATCACAACTATCTAAGAAACATTAAAAGAGATGTGGCTATGTAACTAACCTGAGAAATAGGGTCACATTTCTAGCATGGAAAGGTGCAAATCTTTTTAAGACTGTGAGATACATAACATTTTTCATCAGTCTAAAAATAGACTAAAAAATAACTTTCATATATAAACACATAATGCAATCAATATAGGTCGTACAAGTTACAGGTCAGATTGTTTAAAAGAAATCTATGAATCCTACATATTCATTGTCTGCAATAATCGTAATAGTAAGAATGCAATAAGCGAGGTGCTGAAAATATATCCTACATTATATTTTATCTGCAGAGTATTAAAAAACAAATTATCCAACTCCAAATGCATGAAACTGAGTATGTGATGATATGACAGGTTGCAATAGTGAAATCTACTGGCTGAGGATGGAATTGATTGTTCATTGTTCACTCCTACAAAGTGAATCTATACCCCTAGGGGGCACTGGTCACCAGACTGTCTAAACACCAGTTACCTCTTTAGATGATTGAAATCAAGCTAAGGCTGTTTTTTAGTGTAATGGATGCCTCCCAGAGTTGTATGGCCTGGATTGCAAAATAGGGAGGACACAGAGAAGCTGGTTAGCATTCCTGAGTGTTCTGCAAAGCTGGTATTTGTAGAATTATTTTGAGAGCGATAGCTGGTGGCCAGAGTGTAGAGGAGGAGCCAAGTACCCCCACCTCAACCACTTCACCTATATCACCTATGTTGCCTATACACTTTGTACCGAAATCCGGACTCTGTGCCGTACCAGTGAGACTACCAATACTGAAGAGAATCCTGGCAGCAAGATTCCCGTTAAGAAAGCCATACCTGCAAATAAAGAAGTATGACAACCATTTAAATGAGACTCCTAAAGAAACAGCAGAGAAACGGCAAAGATGAATGGTGACATCACACAGAGTGAGCTGACGTGTATAGAAGAGATACAGAGACCAGAGAATGCAGATATTCTCTAAGGCATCAAGAAAGTACCGAGGATAAGTGACATCTTGGGATCAAGGTGAAGAAGCTTATGCCACAGAAACGATGAAGATATCAAGTCATTGTATACGTGTACTGATGCAAGAAACGTAAGCAGCAAAGTAATCATGAAGCTAGTCTTATGCTTTATAGTGAATAGATTGCAGCAAGCGCCAATATATGCATATATGTAAATGATCAAATAAAGGATATATGTTTTCACTACGCATTATAATAGTGCTCAACAGTATTGAGAAGACCTCATTGCAAGTGTGTTGCAGTTAAAAAGCAGTTGAAATAATAAAATGAATCTCGGCAGGCAGAGTTGGGTGAGCCAAGAAGCCAAGGTCTTATCAAATTGGAGCAAACTGACTTTGGTTACAAATCGTGTGAAAGAACAGAACACCTGTTCTGAAGGCATGGACAAAAACAAAGGACGTCAGAGGTCTATTAAGAATTAGTATTTTAAATGCACAAAAGGCTCGATTCCATGGTCTCTAGTAACGTGGAAGGATGAAGTTGGATGAACGAGGTGGTCACACATACGCACAAGGGCAGACCGTGCCTTCACTCCCTAAATTTCTCAGAGCTAAGAACACGCTCAAGGACGAATTTCAAAGCCCTAATTGACACCTGACCATTGAGGTTATGATGGATTAGTATGCTAATTTGTGGGAAGCTGGTGCTAAGGCGAGCTCACCAGCACCTGGACGTTTGGCCTGCCTGCTGCTAGACATATGTGGAAAGTACTGACAGAGGTTAGAAGCCAACCAATTGTAGGGGACCGTGTAATTAAGGGTCCTATAGTTTTGTAGCCAATAGGACGTCGTACATTTAGTGATGTTTATAGTACCGATTTTAAGGGGAGGGCTTAGTTGCCCCTACTAATGTTAAGTAACCAATCACTTTCATTCACTGACTCATGCTAGTATAGAACGTATACTTAGATACTCACTGAGAGCCAATCATTATTGCAAATAGGTTTTTATAGTTTGCCACGTAGGATGACCTTGGTTGCAACGCAGGTTAACGTCACTTATGACTAATTCCGGGTACAAGAACCCAGCCTTTTTTAAGATGCATTGAGTAAGAGGATCGAGCGAGTGCATCGATGTTCGTTGTACTCCCTGTTTTCGATCATTGAAAATAAAACAGTTCACCTTTTGCCAAATTATCTGAGTTGTTTCTATTATTGATGGATGAATAAAATCTGCATCCCCATCCACCTCCAGGGTATTGCTACTCGCCTTAAAGGGCTGGTGGTTTATTCAGTTCACGATCATTCTGGTACTGGAACGCAAGTCAGGTGAGTTTAAAGTGGATTCTCAATAGCAAGTCAATTCAAAGACCTACTGTCATGCGAAACATGATCGTGTATATTAGGTTGCACACTGAGCAGATGTCAGCATGCAAGACTTGTTGCATTCTAGTATAAGCCCCCAGTGAAAAGCCAGCTTAGACTGTGTTGACATAGTTTGAGTTTGAATTAGTGGCAGCACCAATGATTATAAGAGCTGCATGCTGAACATCGAGCAGAGTGGCCACGTTTTGCAGTACCCTGAGTTGAGATATAGATTATGTGTAGTTAGTAAGAAACAAATAGAGAAAGACAGAAAAGAAAAATGGACATAAAGATTGGTCACATTGATAACAAGATACAGAACAATTGATAAACAATTTGTATCGTTGTATGTCAAACATAGAATAATGCATAGTGCTAACTGCATGGTTATTTTTACAAAGAAATATTAATATCAATATCCAATTGTGGAATTAATTTTCAAACAACTCATGGATTTAAACTGAGTCGACGTAACACTATGGTGTAATATAAATAGACCACCTTCTTTGTTTCTTACTAACTACACATAACATATTTATGCTTTCTAAGTCACAAATGTGTTGCTCTTTGGACTCCCTACAGTTGATGTACTAAAGGGATTATGTAATAACAACATGATTGATTCTATCTATAGTGGAAACTTGAAAATGATTAGGGAATCGACTGCTTGACACATTCATTTGCGGCTGTGAATAACTTTTAAATCATCTATTTGACGAGTGTTCCGAGGGAACCATCTCATGTCATTGATAGGGAATTACAGAGGGTGCACATAATAAAAACAGAACTGTAATGTTGCATCAAACACAAGGGGCAGGGATGCTACCTTACTTTATTCATGTATAATTTGCTTTTCCCCACTCCATGAAACTGATGCAGAGCTTGTGAAGCGAATACTGACGTTACTTTATATAATCTACCAGTTGATACAAATGGCGTGAACCTAGGAAAAGCATTGACTTAAGACTAATGGAATCTAGGATTGATAAACAAGAAGAAATGTATACCAGGGTTCTGTACATCAGTAACATTTTTTTACCATGGGGGTCATTACAAGTACAGTGTTCTGGAAGTAAGGGTGCCAGTAGCAACGTACCGACACCCTTTCCGGACCACCATACTACAACTGTGCCTGCCGGTGCCATTGCGTGTGGATGGTATGACCTGCCGAGCAGATCGGCCCCGGTAGGCACAGTTGCCATGGAAGCACTGGCACCATTATGGTGCCAGTGCTTCTGAGTCCCCATTCCCATGGAGTCCAGGAGGACTACATATATGCATATATGTAAATGATCAAATAAAGGATGGATGTTTTCACCACACATTATAATAGTGCTGAACAGTATTGAGAAGACCTCATTGCAAGTGTGTTGCAGTTAAAAAGCAGTCCAGGAGGACTCCATGGGAATGGGGACTAACCTTGTCCACCGCCTGATATGCCTGGCTGCTGAGACATTATAATAGTGCTGAACAGTATTGAGAAGACCTCATTGCAAGTGTGTTGCAGTTAAAAAGCAGTCCAGGAGAACTCCATGGGAATGGGGACTAACCTTGTCCACCGCCTGATATGCCTGGCTGCTGAGACATTATAATAGTGCTGAACAGTTTTGAGAAGACCTCATTGCAAGTGTGTTGCAGTTAAAAAGCAGTCCAGGAGGACTCCATGGGAATGGGGACTAACCTTGTCCACCGCCTGATATGCCTGGCTGCTGAGACTTGTAACGTCCTGGTGGCATTGGTATCTCATGTGACCTAAAGGGTGTTAGTCTGGCGGCAACCCGGAGGTAGCACCGGTAGTTTACCACCGGACTTGTAATAAAACCTCATGTCTCCTAAAGTGAAAGCCTGGCCGGTACTATTGAAATATGCATCTTCTAAAAGCATGTGGCAACTGAGAATGAATTGTATTATAAACCAAATTACACTTTATTTTCTACGAGTGTTGTATTAAATAAATTGTTGTGATGCATTTGTAAATTAAAACTGGCTCACTTTTAAATGCGCCCGAAATACAAGATTGTGCTTTTGAATATTAGAAATTATGTATACATCAAAATTACTTTACAAGTTGTCTGGTGCAATTATAGGGGTTTCCTAAGCTTGATTTTCAGTGAATCCATTACAAAGTAACTTGAGTTCACATGTATTATTCGAAAATAAATATATTGGAAGGCCATAACTTTTCACGACTCAGCTATCTGTCAAAACTAGACCTTGTATCCTTCTTCAAATAAACTCATTAAGCCAGGATGCATCAAAAGAGTCATATACTAACAACTTTCGAAAAAAAGGATAAATAGGAGTAATGCAATTTTTCCAACAATCTCTAGTCTGTTATTTCCATATACCAATAGATCACACAGCACAGGGCCACTTATATTCCAACCTTTGACTTCTACCTTGGCCATAAAATATATCTTTGCTGAACTAATGGATGAATTCAAGCCTAAGAGTCCCAGTTAGCTGTTCAAGCGAATAATTAAGCTGAAATGAAAACATCCATGTACACAATGACAGAAACTAAACTTATGGTCAGTTTAAAATTACACTATCATATAGATTACTTTTTTCTCTGCAACTTTAAAACAATACTACATAGACAAAGGTATTTTTGGTCTCAGGAGAGTCTACCCCATGAGATGAGACAAAACCTATGTATCCTTTATTAATACAATTATACAATTTGTATAACGTTTTCATGCTATAGGAACATGTTGCGTATGCCTGAATCCGTGTTTGTTTGGCAATTCTGAAAATCAATATAGCAATGACTGGATATGTCCTTTTCAAATGATTTGAAAGAAATATGATCTAAGTCCTGAATTGTACATATCTACCTCTAACACATGTTTTAAATATGTTAGACCTATCAAATATGGGGGAGTGGGGGGGGTTCTCTGGGAGTACCAACCTCTAAGAAAACTAATGGGAAGACTCAATCAATCAAAAAAGATGATGTTAAATGAAAGTACAGGAGAATTTGAGATGTATTGGAGTTCAAATCCATAGAAAGGAGAGAGAACTCTCAGATTCTGTAAAGTTTGAAAATCAGGTGAACCATGCACAAAATGGAAGAGTGCTGAAGTTGAATAATGCCTTGAGATGATGGAAGTACTCCCTACTGGCTGTTCAGAGGAAGCTTGGAGAGGACTTTGCCCAAAAGGGGCCTGATTCCATGAGATGGATTGCAAGCCCAGACAGGTGGGCTTAGATGACTGGTGAACACTGCCTGGATCTATGAGAGAATATGCCAGTGCTATGCCTCAGAAGACCAAAGTGAGTATAAAAACCACAATTCAGTTAGATATGTCCTAAAGAATCAAGTTAGAGGGGGACCAATGTAAAATATAATGGTGTAGAATGTTTCAGCGCGAAATGCACCTTGCTCACTGACAATAGCCACAGAACCGTTTTGGGAAAGATCTGGTAAGAAATAAAGTCATTATGTAAGAAAACAAAACAACACCGTTTTGGCATAGTCCCCATTCATTTTCCCATAGAGGAAAAAGTCACATTTTTGCTCAAGCACACAGCGAAAATCGCTGGATGTAATTGGATCGGGTATTAAACAACTTGGGACGGAAGCATTGACTCGATTGCCTGGGGAGTCTGGGGTTATTGTGTCCAGTAGTTTTTTAAATATTTGACGGAGAAGGGGGATCCCTCTTCTCCCAAAATAAGTCATATCCCCCATAGTGCTTTGCAACATAGAGCCTTTTCAAAAATGAAAAATCTGCAATTTCTTTTTTTGTTTGATGCATGACATCTCTGCGGTTATACCCATGGCTACCCGTAAACAAAGAGGCAGAATGATTCCCTTTGGAGGAGAAAAGACGATGCAATGGCATCAGGTTAAAGGTTGGGGGGCAGTGTGAAATTGGCGAGTTGGAGGGAGGCTAGAGACCAAGTTAAAAGAAGGAACATTTTAGCATATTCACAGTTATTTGGTGGGAACCGCGACTACTAAACAAAAACAAGATCTGGAATGAGAGTTTGTTACATGAACAATGAGGGCTGGGAGGGCATAGTATAGGGATAGGGAGGGAAACATGAGTTTAAGGAGTGGGGGAGAATGCCAGAAGAGTAACTGTGAGGGTGGAAAACCTTTTTCATCGTTTTTCCCGATAACCCCGAGCATCAGACGACTCTAGATAACTGTGGCTATCTGTAGTAAATCTGTAGTAAATTGCTATTATAGCCGGGGTTATCGGGAAATAGTTTTAAAAATGAGAAAAAAGAAAAAAAAGTATTTACACAGCTACAATGAGGAGGGGGCTAAAAAGTGAACACGGACAAAGGTCGTTGCCACTGGCTAAAGCAAGTGGGCTGGAAGCGTTTTAAAAAATACAGTGGGCATGGCCAAAGGCCATGCTCAAAAACCGGGGCAAAGGCCCAGGTTAGTGGGCCGGAAAACATGGATAGTGGCCACCTAGTGGGTGTAATAGAAACATATTGGGGGAACTATACAGGGCACATGGCTGAAGGGCATGGCCACTGGTCATGACTAATGGTTTGGTACTTTTGTAAAATATAGAGTGGGCACGGCTAAAGGCCGTGCCCACAGGCCAGGGCCAAATGCCCTTTAGGCCAGTGGGCCTAAAGGAAAGGTGGAACATGTGCAGTGACCATAGCAAAAAGCCATGGCTAGTGGCCAGGTAGTGTAGGAAAGTAGCCAGGGCCAATGGCCGGGTCCACCTAGTGGATGTAAAAGAAACATATTGAGGGAACATATACAGTGGACATGGACAAAGACTGTGTCTACTGGCCATGGCAGTGGCACATCAAAAATGATGGCATAACAAAACCCTTGAAATTCACTGAAAAACTTTAGCTAAAATCTATTTTTTTTAATTTTGTTTTAATGTGATTTAGTTTCAATAAAAACTGTTCACATATCTACATATTCACGAAAACACGTCATTAAAATCCATAAACTAAATACGTATCTGTTACTTTCAATCATGCTCATTTTCAGTATTTCATCGGAGTATAAAAAGATCATTTAACGCAATACCTAAAATATCTCTGTGTTAAATAGCTACAGTAAAATCCATGTCAAATGTAAACTAAAATCTGTCAATATTTAATTTAGCAGCTATACATATCCAAACTCTATGAAGTATGATGTGAAAGGACGAATTCCTAGTACTCAGGCAGTATTTCCAGAAATCGTAACTCTTGATAGCATCATATGTGTAAACAAACTCACCTAACTCTTTCACATAGAGCGGTCCAGAACTCATACATTAAGTTGGAGCATGTCATGATGTCTCTAGCTTACTACATGATTTTACATGGCCGACATGTTCTATGTTCTGGAGACAAGCCATGTCTAGGACCTACTGATCTACAAATTAAGCTGCAAATCATTAGATATCTTTGCGGAGTAAGATACCTATGCATGTTCTTGAACACCTCTACATAGGTTTTCAGTCTCCTTAGTCTGTCATAATTACACAACCTCGGCGCATACATCAGAAAGTGGGCGGGACACGGGGCGTAACGCGCGGCATGGGGAACAACGCGCGAAAATAAGGGCGTAACTGGGGATGTACTGCAGGGAAGCAGACGGAACGCCCACACGCACTCGAACCACACGTATTCATGTAATCGAATACGGCAAAGCCACGCACAGCCAAAGACACGCACAAGCTGAAACACGTCCGCCACACGAAGGCAGGCGGTAGAGTCCCAGCGCATCACAAAAGTTGCAACATACAGCAATTGGGCCTGTGCGAGCGGGGTATGTGTGTTTCGGCGGCGCCCGGGAAGTTACACACGCGATTGAGCGGGGTACGTGTATTTCGGGGGTGCGCGGGAAGTCACACATGCGATTGAGCGGGGTACGTGTATTTCGGGGGCGCGCGGGAAGTTACACACGCGATTGAGCGGGGTACGTGTATTTCGGGGGCGCGCGGGAAGTTACAAACGCGATTGAGCGGGGTATGTGTATTTCGGGGGTGCGCGGGAAGTCACGCACGCGATTGAGCGGGGTACGTGTATTTCGGGGGCACGCGATTGAGCGGGGTACGTGTATTTCGGGGGTGCGCGGGAAGTTACACATGCGATTGAGCGGGGTACGTGTATTTCGGGGGTGCGCGGGAAGTCACACACTCGATTAAGCGAGGTACGTGTATTACAGGGGTGCGCGGGAAGTCACACACGCGATTGAGCGGGGTACGTGTATTTCGGGGGCGCACAGGAAGTTACACACGCGATTGAGCGGGGTACGTGTATTTCTGGGGTGCGCGGGAAGTTACACACGCGATTGAGCGGGGTACGTGTATTCCAGTGGTGCATGGGAAGTTCCACACGCGATCTCATCAGGGTACGTGTATTACAGGGGTGCGCCGGGAGCAGCACACGTGAATTGCACGTGTGGGTCCTCCCAGGTGTTCCCTCTACACACTCCACGGCCCCTGCAGGTGGCTCACACCACAGGGGCCTACCCAGCACATGTCCTGCAGGCACCCCATCCACCATGGCCATGCCCACCAGCCAACCCACATGTCAACTTGCACTACTGCCCACCAACGCATGTCCCCCTGCACCCCCAGCCACCAGGGGCACCCACCACCAGGCCCCCACCCATGTCCAACTCATGTTTCCCACCACCCCCACCCCCCAGCAGTGCAGGGGCACCCACCACCAGGCCCCCACCCATGTCTCCCAGCACCCCACCCCCCAGCCACCAGGGGCAGCCTCCACCAGGCCCCCACCCATGTCTCCCACCACCCCCACCCCCCGGCAGTGCAGGGGCAGCCTCCACCAGGCGCCCACCCATGTCTCCCAGCACCCCCACCCCCCAGCCACCGGGGGCAGCCTCCACCAGGCCCCCACCCATGTCTCCCACCACCCCCACCCCCCAGCAGTGCAGTGGCAGCCTCCACCAGGCCCCCACCCATGTCTCCCACCACCCCCACCCCCCAGCACTGTGGTGCACCTGCCAGCAGGCCCCCACCCATGTCCAACTCATGTTCCCCACCACCCCCACCCCCAAGCACTGTGGGGCACCTGCCAGCAGGCCCCACCCATGTCTCCCACCACCCAGCCACCAGGGGCAGCCTCCACCAGGCCCCCACCCATGTCTCCCAGCACCCCCACCCCCCAGCAGTGCAGGGGCAGCCTCCAGCCAGGCCCCCACCCATGTCTCCCACCAACCGCACCCCCCAGCACGGTGGGGCACCTGCCAGCAGGCCCCTCCCATGTCTCCCACCAACGCACCCCCAGCCACCAGGGGCAGCCTCCACCAGGCCCCCACCCATGTCTCCCACCACCCCACCAAACTTTAGCTAAAATCTATTTTTTTTAATTTTGTTTTAATGTGATTTAGTTTCAATAAAAACTGTTTACATATCTACATATTCACGAAAACACGTCATTAAAATCCATAAACTAAATACATATCTTTTACTTTCAATCATGCTCATTTTCAGTATTTCATCGGAGTATAAAAAGATCATTTAACGCAATACCTAAAATATCTCTGTGTTAAATAGCAACAGTAAAATCCATGTCAAATGTAAACTAAAATCTGTCAATATTTAATTTAGCAGCTATACACATCCAAACTCTATCAAGTATGATGTGAAAGGAATAATTCCTAGTACTCAGGCATTATTTCCAGAAATCGTAACTCTTGATAGCATCATATGTGTAAACAAACTCACCTAACTCTTTCACATAGAGCGGTCCAGAACTCATACATTAAGTTGGAGCATGTCATGATGTCTCTAGCTTACTACTGATTTTACATGGCCGACATGTTCTATGTTCTGGAGACAAGCCATGTCTAGGACCTACTGATCTACAAATTAAGCTGCAAATCATTAGATATCTTTGCGG
Source organism: Ambystoma mexicanum (assembly GCF_040938575.1). Lineage (NCBI taxonomy): Eukaryota > Metazoa > Chordata > Amphibia > Caudata > Ambystomatidae > Ambystoma > Ambystoma mexicanum. Next base: position 225,948,077 of record NC_090921.1, on the reverse strand, counting down.
AGTAAGATACCTATGCATGTTCTTGAACACCTCTACATAGGTTTTCAGTCTCCTTAGTCTGTCATAATTACAACTCCAATCCCAAGTTCGCAACTTGGTCTTCCACCTATGGCATAGGGCTGGCAGTTCCTGAGACTGATCAGGCGTCCACAGGATCATTTTGAACACACCGTTTCTTAGTTAATACAGGTCCTGGTGACAAACAAAGAGTACACAAAACTTTCAATGCTTGGCATTTAGTTTTTTTTACAGATTTAAAAATCAAGCAATCCTTTCCTTTCAAGAACCAGTCCTTCTAGCGACATGAGACCCAGCTCTAACCTTATAACAGAAATCGGCACACAGGGGGAAGGGATAGAATTTTTGGCCAAAGTTGTCACTCCAACACACCAGCCATTTCAAGTCCACGTCTGTAAGGGATTATAAGCCATACAAAATGGATGGGAACAATCATTGCCTATATAGCTGCAGGATCCTGTACAGGCTAAATCCTGACGTCTCACTAGATAACTTGGCAATTAGCACTAGGCAATTCTTTCTTTAACCAGGCGCGTATAATCTCCAGCAACCTCTACATCCACTACCAAATATATGTAACTATCCACATACTCCAATTATTTACCCAGCAATCACATAGGTTGTATCTGTTTACTACGGATCTGCATCACCTTTGTTTTGGAGAGAATACAGAGGTCGTTCTGAATGGCATAGAGCTCCAGGGTTTTCAGAGAGATGTATAACCTGCCACAGGTGTGATCCAATAGCACAATGTTGTCTTGGTGGACAAATGGATGCAGCCCTCAGTATGTCGGGCAAGTCAGATAGGTATTGGTTGAACGGACCTCACCTTTACGCTTCTCTCGGAAATAAAGCCTCTGCATCAAACATAACAAGTCTCCCGGACGAACCAGCCCAGCCAGTTTTCTCCACAATGTTTTTCGGTTCACTATGTTGAATGCAGCACTAAAGTCTGTAAACGCTGCATACAACACCAGGTTACATCTTACTTTGGCTCTACTTTTGATCATGTAAATTAACATCAAATTGTGTACTTTTGAGCTCCCCTTTTTAAAACCCAATTACATGTCGTCCAGAATGTTTTCCCTGTCGACCCATTCCTGCAGTGTTTTAAGGAGTACCAAGGCCAATAGTTTACCAGTAACATCTAACATCATCAGGAGAAGATCATTTGAAGGCTCCCGCCGATTCCCAGCTTTGTATAGGGTCCCCAAAAGAGACAAACACCATGTCTGTGGTATCTGCTTTGAGTGTACTACTTTTTCAAACAGTTTTTCAACCACCACTGCCCATGCTAAAGGGTCAGATTTAAGTACAACGTTCACCAATCCATTGCGCCCCAGATCTTTGTCTGATTTCAATCTTTTTATCATCCACAACAGCGTTTATACGTCTTACTTTAACTCTGAATTATTGGCATATAAATTGCCAACTAGTTCTTCCTCCTTGTCACCCTCCAATGCTCTGAACTGTTTTACGATAAACTCTGTCCACGCAACTTCCTCTATCGGGTTTGTAACCTTCCTAGGATCTCCCTTGGCAAATACCTGCACCATCCTCTGCCATTCATGGTTAATCTTACTAAACCTACGCCTCTTCACCCAGTTCCAATAGCGATTTTATGTTGCTTCAGTACAAACTGATTTCACATCTGAGTCCAAGCTACTATTTGCTATCTGTCTGAGTTTCCTTTGCATGAAGCGTTTGGCTTCCCTAATCTCCCAGTCGTATCTTTTGATTTCCCCTTTACTGACAGTAACTGCATAGGTAACCTTTTGTAATCCAAATCCATTAGTTAACTGCCCGATACAGCTCTTAATCTCTTCCCCAGTTTTATATTTAAAAATTTTTAACTCATTTTGGTTAAGGTTAGAGACAAATACCGTCCACATGATCCTGTTATTCGCAGTATTTATATTAGTGTGCCCTATTCTGTCCTGATCTGTTCCACACAGTTTCATGGCTAAATTAATTGTAATCATTGCGTGGTCACTATACTTGGTCTCTGCAACTGTCATACTTCTGACCAATGCTGCTAGTACTGGGTTAACAAAGACAAAGGGGCCGATTCATCGAACAAACGTGCGCCGAAAATCTTCGCGCAAGCAGGCGCAAGCGGAAAAAACAGGCGCACACGCACGCGTGCGATTCATGGAAGTCCCTGCGCGTGTACACCTCGGGATGTGCGCCAAACCCGTGCATGGCGCACAAGTCACTGCAACATCCCGAAAGGCGTGCGCGACGCGCACAGTGAAAGCGCACAACCTCGGCGCATACACCAGAAAGTGGGCGGGACACGGGGCGTAACGCGCGGCATGGGGAACAACGCGCGAAAATAAGGGCGTAACTGGGGATGTACTGCAGGGAAGCAGACGGAACGCCCACACGCACTCGAACCACACGTATTCATGTAATCGAATACGGCAAAGCCACGCACAGCCAAAGACACGCACAAGCTGAAACACGTCCGCCACACGAAGGCAGGCGGTAGAGTCCCAGCGCATCACAAAAGTTGCAACATACAGCAATTGGGCCTGTGCGAGCGGGGTATGTGTATTTCGGCGGCGCGTGGGAAGTTACACACGCGATTGAGCGGGGTATGTGTATTTCGGGGGCGCGCGGGAAGTTACACACGCGATTGAGCGGGGTACGTGTATTTCGGGGGTGCGCGGGAAGTCACACACGCGATTGAGCGGGGTACGTGTATTTCGGGGGCGCGCGGGAAGTTACACACGCGATTGAGCGGGGTACGTGTATTTCGGGGGCGCGCGGGAAGTTACAAACGCGATTGAGCGGGGTATGTGTATTTCGGGGGTGCGCGGGAAGTCACGCACGCGATTGAGCGGGGTACGTGTATTTCGGGGGCACGCGATTGAGTGGGGTACGTGTATTTCGGGGGTGCGCGGGAAGTTACACATGCGATTGAGCGGGGTACGTGTATTTCGGGGGTGCGCGGGAAGTCACACACTCGATTGAGCGAGGTACGTGTATTACAGGGGTGCGCGGGAAGTCACACACGCGATTGAGCGGGGTACGTGTATTTCGGGGGCGCACAGGAAGTTACACACGCGATTGAGCGGGGTACGTGTATTTCTGGGGTGCGCGGGAAGTTACACACGCGATTGAGCGGGGTACGTGTATTCCAGTGGTGCGTGGGAAGTTCCACACGCGATCTCATCAGGGTACGTGTATTACAGGGGTGCGCCGGGAGCAGCACACGTGAATTGCACGTGTGGGTCCTCCCAGGTGTTCCCTCTACACCCTCCACGGCCCCTGCAGGTGGCTCACACCACAGGGGCCTACCCAGCACATGTCCTGCAGGCACCCCATCCACCATGGCCATGCCCACCAGCCAACCCACATGTCAACTTGCACTACTGCCCACCAACGCATGTCCCCCTGCACCCCCAGCCACCAGGGGCACCCACCACCAGGCCCCCACCCATGTCCAACTCATGTTTCCCACCACCCCCACCCCCCAGCAGTGCAGGGGCACCCACCACCAGGCCCCCACCCATGTCTCCCAGCACCCCACCCCCCAGCAGTGCAGTGGCAGCCTCCACCAGGCCCCCACCCATGTCTCCCACCACCCCCACCCCCCAGCAGTGCAGTGGCAGCCTCCACCAGGCCCCCACCCATGTCTCCCACCACCCCCACCCCCCAGCACTGTGGTGCACCTGCCAGCAGGCCCCCACCCATGTCCAACTCATGTTCCCCACCACCCCCACCCCCCAGCACTGTGGGGCACCTGCCAGCAGGCCCCCACCCATGTCCAACGCATGTTCCCCACCACCCCCACCCCCCAGCAGTGCAGGGGCAGCCACCACCAGGCCCCCACCCATGTCTCCCAGCACCCCCACCCCCCAGCCACCAGGGGCAGCCACCACCAGGCCCCCACCCATGTCTCCCACCACCCCCAACCCACAGCAGTGCAGGGGCAGCCTCCACCAGGCCCCCACCCATGTCTCCCACCACCCCCACCCCCAGCCACCAGGGGCAGCCTCCACCAGGCCCCCACCCATGTCTCCCACCACCCCCACGCCCCAGCAGTGCAGGGGCAGCCTCCACCAGGCCCCCACCCATGTCTCCCACCACCCCCACCCCCCAGCACTGTGGGGCACCTGCCAGCAGGCCCCCACCCATGTCCAACTCATGTTCCCCACCACCCCCACCCCCAAGCACTGTGGGGCACCTGCCAGCAGGCCCCACCCATGTCTCCCACCACCCAGCCACCAGGGGCAGCCTCCACCAGGCCCCCACCCATGTCTCCCAGCACCCCCACCCCCCAGCAGTGCAGGGGCAGCCTCCAGCCAGGCCCCCACCCATGTCTCCCACCAACCGCACCCCCCCAGCACGGTGGGGCACCTGCCAGCAGGCCCCTCCCATGTCTCCCACCAACGCACCCCCAGCCACCAGGGGCAGCCTCCACCAGGCCCCCACCCATGTCTCCCACCACCCCCACCCCCCAGCAGTGCAGGGGCAGCCTCCACCAGGCCCTCACCCATGTCTCCCACCACCCCCACCCCCCAGCACTGTGGGGCACCTGCCAGCAGGCCCCCACCCATGTCCAACTCATGTTCCCCACCACCCCCACCCCCCAGCACTGTGGGGCACCTGCCAGCAGGCCCCCACCCATGTCCAACTCATATTCCCCACCACCCCCACCCCCCAGCACTGTGGGGCACCTGCCAGCAGGCCCCCACCCATGTCCAACGCATGTTCCCCACCACCCCCACCCCCAGCAGTGCAGGGGCACCCACCACCAGGCCCCCACCCATGTCTCCCACCACCCCCACCCCCCAGTCACCAGAGGCAGCCTCCACCAGGCCCCCACCCATGTCTCCCACCACCCCCACCCCCCAGCACTGTGGGGCAGCCTCCACCAGGCCCCCACCCATGTCTCCCACCACCCCCACCTCCCAGCAGTGCAGGGGCACCCACCACCAGGCCCCCACCCATGTCTCCCACCACCCCCAACCCCCAGTCACCAGGGGCAGCCTCCACCAGGCCCCCACCTATGTGTCCCACCACCCCCACCCACCCAGTCACCAGGGGCAGCCTCCACCAGGCCCCCACCCATGTCTCCCAGCACCCCCACCCCCCAGCAGTGCAGGGGCAGCCTCCACCAGGCCCCCACCCATGTCTCCCACCACCCCCACCCCCCAGCACTGTGGGGCAGCCTTCACCAGGCCCCCACCCATGTCTCCCACCACCCCCACCCCCCAGCACTGTGGGGCACCTGCCAGCAGGCCCCACCCATGTCTCCCACCACCCCCACCCCCCAGCCACCAGGGGCAGCCTCCACCAGGCCCCCACCCATGTCTCCCACCACCCCCACCCCCCCAGCAGTGCAGGGGCAGCCTCCACCAGGCCCCCAACCATGTCTCCCACCACCCCCACCCCCCAGCACTGTGGGGCACCTGCCAGCAGGCCCCCGCCCATGTCCAACGTATGTTCCCCACCACCCCAACCCCCCAGCACTGTGGTGCACCTGCCAGCAGGCCCCCACCCATGTCCAACTCATGTTCCCCACCACCCCCACCCCCCAGCACTGTGGGGCACCTGCCAGCAGGCCCCCACCCATGTCCAACGCATGTTCCCCACCACCCCCACCCCCCAGCAGTGCAGGGGCACCCACCACCAGGCCCCCACCCATGTCTCCCACCACCCCCACCCCCCAGTCACCAGGGGCAGCCTCCACCAGGCCCCCACCCATGTCTCCCACCACCCCCACCCACCAGCACTGTGGGGCAGCCTCCACCAGGCCCCCACCCATGTCTCCCACCACCCCCACCCCCCAGCAGTGCAGGGGCACCCACCACCAGGCCCCAACCCATGTCTCCCACCACCCCCACCCCCCAGTCACCAGGGGCAGCCTCCACCAGGCCCACACCCATGTCTCCCACCACCCCCACCCCCCAGCAGTGCAGGGGCACCCACCACCAGGCCCCCACCTATGTCTCCCAGCACCCCCACCCCCCCAGTCACCAGGGGCAGCCTCCACCAGGCCCCCACCCATGTCTCCCACCACCCCCACCCCCAGCACTGTGGGGCACCTGCCAGCAGGCCCCCACCCATGTCCAACTCATGTTCACCACCACCCCCACCCCCCAGCACTGTGGGGCACCTGCCAGCAGGCCCCCACCCCTGTCCAACTCATGTTCCCCACCACCCTCATCCCCCAGCACTGTGGGGCACCTGCCAGCAGGCCCCCACCAATGTGCAACACATGTTCCCCAGCCAACATGTCATCACAATCTAGATCCCTGGTCCCTATGGTCAGCCTCCAAATGCAAAACACCCACCCGAGTATTGCATCCACCCACTCATAATTTGCAATTACATCACAGAACACCAATTGCAAGTTCCGAAACAAACACATTTCCCTCACATACACCCAATGGGTGTCAGTGAATCTCAAAACACATATCATGAAATGCATGAAACCAATGAGATACCACACATTGAAGTTCACCAAAAAAAATATGTATTAAAGGAAACATAAATAGAATAAAAAATGAAGAAACAGAAAAGTGAATGTACAAAAATGAAAAGAAGCATGTCCGTTAAAAAAAGAAAAACCAAAAATAAAATTCCAAAGTAATGTTGTCCAAAGTCAATGTCCACAAAACAAAATCCAATGGGAAATAAAAAAGAAAGTCATTGCTCCATGGTTAAAAAGTGAAAAAATAATACAATCCAACTGTGAACTATGTACATGGGAACAAGCCAGGGTCCATTATCCCAACAAAATAAAGGAAACCTATCTAACTACACTAACTAATAAAATAAACTATATACAAAAATGTGGCCACCGAAAGGTCCAAATAAAATAAAAACAAAAATGAAACCTAACACTACCTACATAACTATGTACAAGGGCAGCGGGCTAGTTTCACGGCTCACTTGTGGATGTCCCGGGCCAGGGCATCATCAAACTCCTCCTCAATGTCCCGGAGGCGGTCCTCCTCCATGGCCCAGAGGGTCCGCAGGGCCGTCGACGTCTCCACCTCCAAACCCCTGCGGATTGCCTCGAGGCACTCGGCCCGCCTCAGGGCCCTCCGCATGGAGTTCTCCGCCCTGACCATTGTGAGCCGTGCTTCTTCCGCCCGCTGCCGCTCCGCATCTATGGCGTGGCCCAACCACTGCCACACGGAACACACTCTCTGTCCTGGGTCCTCCTGCCCTCCGGCCGATGCCTGCCCCTCCCATGTCGAAGGCCCCGAGCCTTCATGGCTCCCACCACGTTGCTGCTGCTGCTGTGCCTCTGCCCGTGCACTGCCTCCTGCTGCCTGCACATCCTCCGCCGGCTGGGGTGCAGTCGTTGATGTGGCCACCCCTGCTGGACGTCCGACTCCCGACTGTGGCAGGGATGCCTCCTCCACCAGCCTGGCCGCACCGTCAGAGGCAGCTCCACAGGGCACCCAGGTGACTGATGGGTGGTAAGATGGCACAGAGGACGACTGGCGCGTAGGGGGTCCAGTTGAGGAGGGGGTCAGAGCAAGCCCCATCAGACGGAGGAATCCGGCCAGGGTGACCTGTCCCAGCAGGCTGACGTGGTCAACGAGCCATTGGAGATGACGTGCAGTCTCTTCATGTAAAGACTGCAGGTCACCTCGCATGGCCCGTTGACGCAACGCCACACCAGCCAGGACAGGCTCAACCCGGACCTGGATAGCCATGTCCGCAGGCAGAGGAAGGCCAGTTGACGTGAGCTCATCCCCTGCCTGAAAACGGGTCTGGACGTAGGCATCCCTGCTGGTGCAAGATGATGCAGGGACAGGATCAGGGACATGATTGCACACAGGCACATCCGCGGCGGCCTGTGCTGCCTCCTGTCCCTGGTCCTGCACTGCACCACTAGCACCAGTGGGATCCCCACCTCAAGACCCCGTCTCTGGTGCCTGCACGGCCTCCTCCTCCACCAAACCCCCCACCAACCTGGATGACTCCGTGCCATCTTCCCCTGTTGGGCCCTGTGGGGTCCCAGCTGCCCCTTCTGCTGCCGAGGAGTCCAACTCCAACCTCCGCCTCTTGGACCTCCCCCCGGCAGCTGCGGCCTGGGACGTGGCACCGGACTCCTCACTCCCCGACGAGATCACAACATGGGAGGGGAGCCGGGCCTTGCGTCTCCGGCTGGCGGTGGGATCCCCGCCGCTGTGCTCCACAGCACCTTCTCCGCCCTCTTCATCAGTTGACGCTGCAGACAGGGAGAAACAAAACACAGGCATCAGGGCACTGTACAATGGACACATACACACATGACAGTTGTACATGAGTGGCATTGGCAAACCTCAGACATGTCATCACAATCCCCAACACACATGTCATTACAACTCGCACACATGAGCCATACCACAGCCATATCGCAACTGCCACCACCATCCATACACATACAACAGCATGAGCAGCCAAAGGTGAGCCAGACATCACATGCAACACAGGAAGTGCACCACACATGTACATACATCACCACACTTGCATGCATGTGTACACCTCTGCCAAGTGTCGCAGTGTTCAGACGGGCATCCATGTCACATCTGCCAATCAGGCTTCCACATACCGCTGTCACATGCATCCATGTTGCATCACTGTTGCACTCTTGTCAAATACACACACATGCACATGTACACAGTGCTGATACATGCAGCCAAAAACAACATACATGTGTGACATCACGGACATGTCTACTTACATACACATTCATCCAAACATGTGTGCCCACACAACTGCATTTGGCATGCAAGCCTACACACACAAGCACCATCCATGTCTCACACATTACAGCCCTTGCATGTGTCAGCCCCACGGCCCTGTACACCCCCACCCATACTCGACCCCATACAAACAGATGTGCAACCTGCACACTACTGAATAATCACCACACGCACTGCTCACAATCAGGATGCATGTACACTCACCGCTCGACTCCAGACGGGTCTGCTTCTGAAGGACCTGGACGTGGAGCGCTGGGGATATGCATTCCAGGACCCTCATCTGTTCTTCCGACAAGTGGCCCCGGCGCCCCTTGGCATCCGCTGCCTTCAAGTGGCGCCGGACCTTGTTCAGGGTCCTGGACCTGAAGTCCTCCCAGCGCTTCTTGACATGTTGTAAGTCGCGGAGTGCCACCCCCTCCGCGTTGATGGCAGTCACGATGTCAGTCCAGATCCGAGTCTGTCCTTCCTTGTCGGCGCGGGAACTTCCGAAGAGGGCATCATACTGCCCCAGGACTTGCTCCACCAGGACACCAACTTCGGTGGCACTGAAGCTGGTGCCCCTCTGCCTCTCTGGCCGGGGGTTGTCAGTGGTCCCAGATGGTGTTTGCCCCGACATGACAACCCCAGAGGCAGGAGTGGGTGGGCAACTGGGTCCTGGGGCTGGGCTGTGGAACGATGGAATCCCAGTCGGGAGTCTTCGGTTCCAGCAGGGGTGGTCACAGCAACAGCACCCCTGGCTGATGTGCAGGCAGCAAATGGCAGGGCACGTGGGCAGCAGGCAGTCAGGCAGCAGCAGATGGCAGGTGGGAGCGTGCTCGGGGCTCTGGGGGGCAGTAGTTCGGCCTTCTGGGCAGGTGCGTGGTCTTCCGTGTGCTTACGCGTGGCCAGCTTGATACGGAGTGATTTGGCACGTGAAAAATATGCACGTCAGCGCGTAATTCGAGCAAAGGCCCTTAGCACGTAAGCGCGTCTGCACGCATACGCATTTTCATTGGACAGAAGGCCCCTCAAGCACAAGCGCCCCTGTGACGTGACGCGTACAGACGTACATGGGCATTTCAGCGCGCGTGAAAACTGCACGTCCGCGTGTAATACGAGGAAAGGGCCCATGCGCATAAGCGTGCTTGGAAAACTGCACGTCCGAGTGTAATACGAGGAAAGGCCCTTAGCGCGTATGCACGGCAGCACGCATATGCGATATCATTGGACCAAAGGCCCATAGCGCGTGAGCGCGTCTGTGACGTGACGCGCGCAGGCGTTTCCCTCATTGCACGTGATGACAGAACACACGTGGATTTCCACCAATCGCGTGTGAAAGTTCCTGGCACCTTGGAACACACGTACCCAGGCTAATCGCGTGTGGAACTTCCCGCGCACCCCGAAACACACGTACCCAGGCCAGTTGCGTGTACGCTCACTCCCCTCCGATCACACGCGATGACACTCGGACCGTATCCGAATACGGGAAACCCGCGCACGGCAAAAGACGTGCACAGGTGTCAATGCGTCCATAAAAGTGCGTGCAAACAACAAACGCGTATATACAGCTACGATGAATGCCCCATTTGTCGCTGCACTGATCGTGGGACACCGCAGGAGGAGGAAAATAGCCAGGGCACGCATTTTCGCACTACGGACATGCCTTTTTGGGATGCCTGACGACCAGGTCTATGGCAGGTATAGGTTTCCACCCCATATCATCCTAGACCTGGTCAGGGAGTGGGAAGATGACCTCACATCCCCCACGCTTTGCTCCCAAGCATTGAGCCCCTTGGAGAAGCTGCTCAATGTCCTGCATTTTTTGGCCACTGGGTCATTTCAGCGGACCACTGCCATAGTGGGGGGGGTCTCACAGGCCACGCAGTCACGCTGCCTACACCAGGTACAGGCAATCATGACAGCGCGCCCCTCAGTCCGCAGGCACATATACATGCCCAGAACACCCGCAGAAAGGCAGGCCGTTGTCCTGGATTTTCACAGGGTGGCACACTTCCCCAAAGTGCTCGGTGCCATAGATTGCACCCATGTGGCCCTACGTCCACCTAGGGCCATTGAGCACATCTACCGAAACCGCAAGCACTGGCATTCCATCAATGTACAGGTGGTATGCGATGCAAAGGGAATCATCACCTCTGTCTATGCAAACTACCCTGGCTCCACCCATGACAGTTTCATATACAGAATGTCCGCCCTGAGCCGGGCCCTGGAAGCTGGCCAGCATGGCGACACATGGCTCCTAGGTCAGTACAAATGCCCTTGCACATGCATGCAAGTCACACACAGACAAATATCCAAACCCTAATAATCTCAACTATTATCACCTCCCCAGGGGACAGTGCCTACCCTCTGAGCAACCACATGATGACGCCAATCCGGAACCCCACCACACCACCCAAGGTAAGATACAACGCCGCCCATATTGCAACCAGGGGCATAGTGGAGCGCACATTCGGAGTGCTCAAGTCACGTTTCCGCTCCCTTGACCGCTCTGGTGGGCAACTACTCTATGCACCACCAGTAGTGTGCAGGATCATTGTGGCTGCATGTGTCCTGCACAATGTTGCAACACGGCAGGGCGTCCCGGTGGACATGGTGGTGCCCCCACATCCCCAACCACAGGCACAGGCGCTGCCCATGGGAGAGGACAGGGCACGTGGCGAGGAAGCCCGGACCCAGCCTGTGGCCACATTTTTCACCTAAACTCCCACCCCTGCGGAGTGCACACAGGCCTGGCACATACCAGGTGACAATCGATGATGACAAAGAGACAGTCAACTGTCACAACCCTACCACCCTGAGATAGTTGCCATGGAAGTGCCACATCGTCTGCATCCCTAGCTACTTAAACACAAGCTATCCTGTGTGACCAAAAGGCACACATATGACATATGACATGATATGGGCCATACACAAGTATTCCAAGGCGCAATGAGGCAGGGAGAGGGGAACAAGGGAACACAGAGAACGGTACTACTAGGCCAGGTGTCATTGAGATCGTGCAAGTGCAGGGGTAGGGGGAATGGGAAAAGTGCAAGGGGAAGGGTGGGGGGTAGTCCAGTACAGGGGAAGTAGCCCAAAAAAAAATACATAGGTCGCCTGGTGGCAACTACAAAGGTAAGTGCAGACAAGTGCTGGGAAGGGAGGGCTGTAGGGATAGAGAGACAGTACTGCAGTGCAGGGGTTGCCAAGGAGGCAGTGCAAGTGGAGAGTGGCTGGGCCAGGGACCGAGGTCGGTGAGAGTGGCCCAGTTGCAGCTCCTGTGCAGTTCCAGTGGAGAATTCTGCAAGGGAGAGGCAGACAGTAAGCAGAAGCAAAGAAGAAGGTCTTGAGGTGCTTCCAGAACTGGAGATGGTTCCCCTCAAGTACAAGTCAGGCCGGAAGTCTGTTCCAGGGGGAGGGCCCTGCTGCGGAGAGAAATCTACCCCCAGCTAGTTGCTCTGAGAAGCGGATGACCCAGACATGCAAGGTGTGCATCACACACACCTGCAAAACAGGCCATGGCCATCACTGTCATGTCACTCAAACCCTCCCAAACATCAACATGACATGGCAAGCAATACCCATACACCAATGCAGTAACGATAAGGTACACATTGCCATGTCCTAAATGTACAGTGGCATCGGACACTGCTGCCTGACCAGGAATCAGATGAAATGACAGACCAACAAAATCTCCCACCCAAAATAAGTAATTTCCAAATGCATTACAACAGTTGTAGACGTAACATCACAATGAATGCCTGTCTACATGCACATTATGCATTGCAAAATCAACACTGCAGCTCATGTGTGCAGTGTCCTACTCCTGCATCACACTGCTCAGCGCACAGCACAGTGAACAGCCATTGTGTGTGATGCACACCCTGAGCATCACATCTAAGTGACAGACCACGTCAAACATCAAATTAGGCATGTACTGGATCCATGATCGGTCACAGAACATGTGCTGCCGGGACACAGTGGGCACCAGAAGGCAAACAGTGTACACGTGGATATGCAAGGGTGGGAGTACATGTAGTGCATCAGAGTGTGTGGTTCTGCAAGGACATGCAATCCACATATGCATGGGCACTCAAGTGACCATCAGTGTTCCCTACACATCACATGTGAACATCCACCATGTGTACACCCCAGCATGTCAAACCACAACTATCCCCTCGCACCTGAAAGGAAAACACAACACATGAATAGGCATTGATCAGCAAAACACAACATTTACATAGGATACCACCATTACTATGTCAGAGTTCCCATCACACTGCAGGGCAAAGCAACTATCAACAACAACCCCCCCCTCACAAATGACCATGACCCACTGAACAACTGCACCTGGGTCATGGAGCCTCCAAACCTCAATTCCACCTGGCCACAGGATCACCTTTACCCTTCGTCACCATCTCCCACCTTGTGTGTAAAAAGATGCCTGAACCCTCAGAATCCACACTCATTTCCAAAATCACAAAATCCAAGGCATAAAAACGAACCCGAACCCCCTCCAGTAGATGACTTGACGTAGCAGTACCTCACAAAGGCCAAGTACTACCACAATGATGCAACAACCAAGGTAGCACAGCAAAACAATGTCACGACAGGATGTGAGACATGTGTGGTACATGACATAGGATGATGCACCATGAATGGATGTGTACTGTCACAGGTCCCCTGTACAGGCGCGGGAGTGTCACGAAACAACCACCCCCACCATGTCCCGGGTGCCTGCAAGGTCAAACTCACACAGGCCCCTGAGACCCTGGTGGGGAATGAGGTTCAGGGGTATGCAGTCGGGACAGGTGTTGACACATTGGATGACTGGAATGAGTGGCAGGAGAGGGGAGGAGGAATGACAAATGAAACTAGGGAATGCACGAAAATGTACAACCTGCATGAACACATACACAATCCAAACAAACTTGGACATCATTGTCATGGCCTTCTGTAGTCCAGGCTCAGGAGTGGTATGAACCAACCACCCCCTCTAGGGTTTTGGCGCCTGCAAGTTCGGGGCTTACACAGGCATCCGCAACCCCAGTGGGGAAAGAGGGTCAGGGAACGTTGCTTAGATAGGCACGGGAAGCAGGAACACCGGGTAGAGGGTACAGGTTTCAAAATTGCATAGGATCACGGGTGATTAGGGAGAAAAAAACATACCAAATAGAACCACACATACATCCATGCATCAGTACACTCCCCAGCAAGCCTATGCAGAGCAGTTTGTAAGAAAAACAACAAGACACTTAGCTCTGGTTTTGAGTGCTGGCCTCCTGCCTGCGCACTCTCAGGTCCAGTTACAGGAGCACTGCAATGCTGCAAAGAGAGCCACAGTCAACAACCTGTACGTGCCAATTACACAAAAACACAACACCAAACATGCCCCATAGCAACAAACTACTCTACAAACAGACAATCTGTGGTTGATGCTTCGTACCCATATATAACATCACCCCTGTGACGGGTCATACACAGTCAATGCAGTAAGGCAGCCACTGGTGGGTGCGTGGCAAATGGAACACCAATGTGTCACAATTCACACAACATGCAATGTTCCCTGGGTAAGCAGACAGACCCATATAGCAAGCCATGACTACAGAGCAAGTTGCGTACCACCATGACCGAAACAAAGTTGGCAGTGCATTTATCATGAAGTACGTGGAAAAGACATGCACTGCACCCGAGTATGTCCCTTGCTGTATGTCCCTGTGAGCTGCCCCTTTCCATGTCTCGGAAGGCTACATGGTTGATACAAGTGCCTCAATGGACCTTGGTGTACCGGAGGGTATGTGCCACTGCCCCTGCATGTGTCCCAGACAACCCTACTATCAACAGCCATCAGTCCACAAACACATCTGAGCTGCATTGTGTGCTTCAACACCAATATTCGTCTAAGCTCACCCTCAGTGCTGTGACTAAGCCTGCATGTGCAACTCGCCTGGTGCAAGCTTTGCTGTGTCGTGGCCCCCCTGTGATGCTCACCTTGCCTGGAGTTCCTTGGAACATGTCAGCAGTTCTATGATGTGGGTCTGCAATCACTGTGCCTCTGCTTGTGCACACATGTGCATGTGGGCACCAACAAACGGGTCCAGAATTCTGTCGTCCAATGGGCAATGTCTGATGGCAAAGGTGCGCTGGGGGCTCATCCCCCTGCAGAAAGGGCATGAAACACATGATTAATGCTTCAAAGTCATCTGTGTGTGTCTCATCAGGCATCTCATTACTTGACCATGTCAGAGAGTCACATCACAAATCACACCATCAGTTCGTCTTTCACCTCCAAAGTGTGGAACACTATCTACAGCATGAATTGCAACAAGCACATGTACAGGAAAGATATGAAACATACTACACAATGCATAGCAATCAATGTCCACATTAATCATGACACACCCCATCTAGCAAAAGCTGAACAGTGGACAATGACACCTAAATCATCCCCACTAGGGGTGTCAACACAAGTCACACAGCACCAGACATGCCACAGATATGACAGTCCAAAGCCCTTGTGTAAAATGCTGTAACACCGAACCATCCTTGCGAGCCCATGGATAAGGGAGGCAGGAGTGGCATATGTGAGTCAAGGACCCCAAGCAGCAAACACATACACAAAACAACCATGAAGGGCCCAGCTCGAACAGACAGTGGATGCCTTCAAAAGCCACAAAGCACCGCACCGTCACATGAAAGCACAATAGACTAGCAATTTTAAACTAACTCAACTATTAACTAATTACACTAACTATGGAAAACCTACATTACCTATTTAAACTAACTATCAAACAGAAACTTGACTAACTAAACTAAAAGAAAAATCAAAAATGGCCACATACGACCCAGGGGGGGGAGGCACCCAGGAGGGGGGAGGTACAGGGTGCTGCTCAACATCCACATGCGATGATGCTGAGCCAAAAAAAAAATCCTCCATGGGCTCAACGCCTGCATAGCACGACCTATGTGGGAGATAGATGGTCGTCCGAGTCTGGCTCATCCTGCAAAGGAGGACGTTGCACAGTAGCCTGGCCACGCCATAGCCGCAGCTTGCCCCTTGTCGGCAGCAAGTCTGCCGGACTGGTGAGCCTGGTTCTGTGTGGCGATGTGACGTAGGTCTGCATGCAGAACCTCACGTGATACACGTGCTTCCTCTTGCAAGGTAGCACGTGTAACACAGAGTTCCTTCTGCAAGGCCTGGCTGGACAACCGCTGCACCTCCCGGCAAGCCTGTAGCTCAGCCGAGATGGTACGCTCAAGCTGTGCAAACCTCTCCTCTGCCTGCTGCCTCTGGGACATCATAAGGACACCCAGAGTGGATCTGAGGGAAGCATACTCCTCCCTCAGGGCATCCATGTGCGCCTCTGCGTGAGCAGCAATTGCTTGACGCAGAGACGACATTTCAGCCTGGCGTGCCCTGTCTGAGGCCGCCATGCCCAGCCTGAGCGAGCGGGCCGTGACCGTGCCGCCTGCTGCTGGAGAAGCACCTGCCTAGCAGGGGGGAGCACAGATCGGGCCACACGCTCCATGCTCTCAGCGATGTTCTCCATTGCTGCCCCCTGCCGTTCGGAATTGGCAGTCATGTCTTGCTCCCACTCAGTATACAGTGGTTGCGCGCGGCGACCGCGTTGCCGGGCTTGACCCCTGCGGGACCCAAGGACCGGGGGTCCTCGCTGTGTTGGCATCACCTGCGGCTGCACACCTACATGCCCCCGTCGACGTGATGTCCCAGGCACATCAGTGACTGGTGTGGCGAGTGACCCTGCGTCCCGATCCACCACGGGCGGAGGAACCAAGACTGTCTGATCCCTCAGTGCAGGTGTCGCAGACAGAGGAGTGTCCACATCAGAATCACTCACCCCTGACACATGGACTTGATGCTCATCCAACTCAACATGGACATCAGAGTCGTCATCAAGGCTGGACTCATAGACAGCCAGAGACAAGATGGACTGCAGCACTTGGGGGTTTTCGTGGCCTACCACCCCACGACCCCCACTAGTGCCGGGTTGATGTGGTGTTACCAACCCTGTGTCTGGCATGACAACACCATCCTCCGCCTCCATTGCGTCATCACCTGAAAAATAGAGAGAAAAAGGACAATACACATGTCAGAAGCACACGACACACACACACACCGACAGCAAAGACATCCGGCAGACATGTGACACACAACATATGACCTGGCATGCATGCTGGGTCTACTTTGAATAGCTTCTGTGATCAGACCTGTTGAAAGGTGGCAGTTTCCATGGAAGTGGGTCTATGCAGTGCAGAAAATGTGTACGCCACTCACTACCTACATGTACAAGCACTAAATGGTGTGTGCCAGGAAATGTGAAGGCAGTGCAATGTCAAATTCAGACATCACGTGCATTGTGCATTCAATGTGTACCATGTCTAGAAGCCAAGCACCCCTCCACCCCAGTACCAAAGCAGGGATGCCTAGCATGGTATCAAAAGGCTGACCATACACCTGTGTATTGACAGGCAGTGTTGACTGGCATCAACAGCTTAATGTGATTCAAATTACAACACTGCAAATGATGCTGGGACAGTGGGCAGGACACATGATGGAAACTCCGGAGGCCGCCCACGTGTGAAGAAGACACAACAAGAGTTGGACAGAGTCATTGGCCATTGAACAGGCTGAGGCCTGTGAGCCACACAGATTGTCAGAGCCTAAACATGTGTGCAACGCAGGACTGAGCCACAGTTGACATTGGAAGGCTGATTAGATGGCAGGCAATGTATGTAACCAAGGACTTATATTACAGTGATCATCCAGTCAAGGACACATAGGGGCATGCGTGCAATGCACATGGAGCATGAATGGGCACTCATGTCCCTGCGGGACATCTGACCCATGCACAGTACAAGTGAGATACCCTGCATCGAGTACTAAGGCTGTACCACACGGCATATGTCTGGCAGATTCTACGCTGGAAGTTAGCATCTACACAGGCCACATGAACAAGAAAGTACACATTGGCAAGATTGAAGCAGACCAGTGCAAACTTGGAACTGGGGTGCAGAGTGGCGGAGGAGGGGCAAGGGAGCATGCCTACATGGAGTCCCGCATGCAGGCAGAGGAGACATGCATGACGGTAGCATGGCATTACTTACACATCAGAACCATGTACACGTCACATGTAGCAGCAATCATGCACAACACATCCCACAAGTGAAACACACACGTCCTCAACAAACACGCATCAACACTCACTGGACTGGGCATCAAAGTCCAGCATCTCTCCCACTCCTTCGACCAATTCAGGTGGTATGAACTCCGCAACGAGAGCCTCATGCGGAGTGAGTTCTTCCTCCTCTGGTGCAGGCCCACCGACAGTCACCAGAGTCAAGTTGTAATTTGAGGCACGCTTGGCCTTAGTGCTGCGCTTGATGTCATTCCAACGCTTTTTGCAATCCTGCGCCGTGCGCACCTCATGGCCGAATGAACTGACATGTTCCGCAACATGCTTCCAGTGGGTGTCACGTTGGGCAGCCGTAGTCTGACTATTGGCACCCACTAGCATGTCACGGCTGTGGCCCCGCACGTAGTCCACGAGGAAGTCCAGTTCCTGCTTACAGAAAGGCTTCTTCCTCGACGTGCAGGAGGTCGTGGCTGTGTGTGGGGTCCCAGCCTGTGCTGCAGGTGCAACCTTCCTCCTCTTGGACTGTGGCGCAGACCCTGGCTGGCTAATGCCGCCCTGACCAGTATGGCCAGTGGGTTCGGTGGATTGAGCCAAGGGAGTGGCAGGTGGAGGGATGACCAAAGGCCTGACTTGTGTCAGTGGCAGCTGGGTGCCCACTAATGGACCCTGCGCAGCAACATCAGCTGTGGCAGGGTCATTGACCGCAACGGTCCTGGTTGGCAGACTCACAACCGGGGTGCTGTTGGGTGCATCTGCCCCTGCACTTGCCAACACCCGGCTGTTCGGGGCAGCAGATGACATGACTGCCCCAGGGACACGTGTCTTGGTCTGAGCAGCCCGGCCTGCCCCTATGGTTTCCCCCCTGGCCTGTTGGAGATCTACCAAGGGCTCTTCAAGTGCCAACGCAGCCTGCGCTGGCAGACCCTGAGCCTGGGTGGCGGTGTCCACAGCTGCACCTGCAGCTACCACTACCCTTGGGCCCGTGGCAGTCGATGGAACGGACTGCCGGGTCATATGGGTGCCAGTGCCAGATGCAGGAGCTGCATCCCCCGTAACCACAGGGGGTGGTGGCATGGCTGCACCGAAACATGGCACAACATTGTGCTCAAGTGGCGCACCCCTGCCTCTTCCCCCTCTGTGGCTGCCCTGGACACCCTGGAGTCCCCCTACTCCGTGGTCACAACGGCCACGTCCCCGACCACGCCTGCCACGAGGAGTACGCCCAGCTGAGGCGCCCCTCACCTTTGGTGGCCTCCCAACCATGGCACAGATGTAGTACTGCTGGCACAGATGGAGTGGTGTCAATGGGAGGTGTACACCACAATTGACCTGGGCAATTAGGGTGAAGGGGGTGGGAAGCAAGATGTTAACAGCCCCCTTGCACCTGCAAGGCTGTATGTGACCCCGGTGATGTGGTGACGGGTCACGCAACGCTCAGGCACCCCAAAACTGCAGTAAAACCGTGCACGCAACCCTGCAGCCTACGTGCGTGGATTCAACCTCCCGCAGTACGCGGTTGCACCCAGTAACACGAATAACGCGTGGGACACACAGGCTGCTATGACATCGAAAATGGGTGCGATACACAGGCGCACCCGCAGTGGGAAAAAGAGCGTGTGCGACTCACCGTCTGACTAGCGCGATGCAGAAAAACACGCGTAGCCAATACCCCCGCCAAAAGAAGAGATGAGTCCTTGATAGCTGTGAAGTTGTGATGGCGCGCAAAACAACAGGAAGCAGCAACACACGTCGGTCTCCACGAAAGGCACGTACAGCGAACTGCTGGGCCCGCTCACCTTTAACCCGTGCTGAGGGAAACGCACGCGCGCGTCACATCACTTACGCGCATGGGCCCTTTCCTCGTATTACATGCGGACGTGCAGTTTTCCACGCACGCTTGCGCGCATGGGCCCTTTCCTCGTATTACACGCGGACGTGCAGTTTTCAGCCACGCTTACGCGCATAGGCCCTTTCCTCGATTTACACGCGGACGTGCAGTTTTTCACGCGCGCTGAAATGCCCATGCACGTCTGTACGCGTCACGTCACAGGGGCGCTTGCGCTTGAGGGGCCTTCTGTTCAATGAAAATGCATATGCGTGCAGACGCGCTTACGCGCTAAGGGCCTTTCCTCGAATTACACGCTGACGTGCAGATTTTTCACGTGCCAAATCACTCCGTATCAAGCTGGCCACGCATAAGCACATGGAAGACCACGCTCCTGCCCAGAAGGCCGAACTACTGCCCCCCAGAGCCCCGAGCACGCTCCCACCTGCCATCTGCTCCTGCCTGACTGCCTGCTGCCCACGTGCCCTGCCATTTGCTGCCTGCACATCAGCCAGGGGTGCTGTTGCTGTGACCACACCTGCTGGAACCGAAGACTCCCGACTGGGATTCCATCACTCCACAGCCCAGCCCCAGGACCCAGTTGCCCACCCACTCCTGCCTCTGGGGTTGTCATGTCGGGGCAAACACCATCTGGGACCACTGACAACCCCCGGCCAGAGAGGCAGAGGGGCACCAGCTTCAGTGCCACCGAAGTTGGTGTCCTGGTGGAGCAAGTCCTGGGGCAGTATGATGCCCTCTTCGGAAGTTCCCGCGCAGACAAGGAAGGACGGACTCGGATCTGGACTGACATCGTGACTGCCATCAACGCGGAGGGGGTGGCAGTCCGTGACTTACAACATGTCAAGAAGCGCTGGGAGGACTTCAGGTCCAGGACCCTGAACAAGGCCCGGCGCCTCTTGAAGGCAGCAGATGCCAAGGGGCGTCGGGGCCACTTGTCGGAAGAACAGATGAGGGTCCTGGAACGCATATCCCCAGCGCTCCACGTCCAGGTCCTTGAGAAGCAGACCCGTCTGGAGTCGAGCGGTGAGTGTACATGCATCCTGATTGTGAGCAGTGTGTGTGGTGATTATTCAGTAGTGTGCAGGTTGCACATCTGTTTGTATGGGGTCGAGTATGGGTGGGGGTGTACAGGGCCATGGGGCTGACGCATGCAAGGGCTGTAATGTGTGAGACATGGATGGTGCTTGTGTGTGTAGGCTTGCAAGCCAAATGCAGTTGTGTGGGCACACATGTTTGGATGAATGTGTATGTAAGTAGACATGTCCGTGATGTCACGCATGTATGTTGTTTTTGGCTTCATGTATCAGCACTGTGTACATGTGCATGTGTGTGTATTTGACAAGGGTGCAACAGTGATGCAACATGGATGCATGTGACAGCGGTATGTGGAAGCCTGATTGGCAGATGTGACATGGATGCCCGTCTGAACACTGCAACACTTGGCAGAGGTGTCCACATGCATGCAAGTGTGGTGGTGTGTGTACATGTGTGGTGCACTTCCTGTGTTGCATGTGATGTCTGGCTCACCTTTGGCTGCTCATGCTGTTGTATGTGTATGGATGGTGGTGGCAGTTGCGATATGGCTGTGGTATGGCTCATGTGTGCGAGTTGTAATGACATGTGTGTTGGGGATTGACATGTCTGAGGTTTGCCAATGCCACTCATGTACAACTGTCATGTGTGTATGTGTCCATTGTACAGTGCCCTGATGCCTGTGTTTTGTTTCTCCTTGTCTGCAGCATCAACTGATGAAGAGGGCGGAGAAGGTGCTGTGGAGCACAGCGGCGGGGATCCCACCGCCAGCCGGAGACGCAAGGCCCGGCTCCCCTCCCATGTTGTGATCTCGTCGGGGAGTGAGGAGTCCAGTGCCGCATCCCAGGCCGCAGCTGCCGGGGGGAGGTCCAAGAGGCGGAGGTTGGACTCCTCGGCAGCAGAAGGGGCAGCTGGGACCCCACAGGGCCCAACAGGGGAAGATGGCACGGAGTCATCCAGGTTGGTGGGGGGTTTGGTGGAGGAGGAGGCCGTGCAAGCACCAGAGACGGGGTCTGGAGGTGGGGATCCCACTGGTGCTAGTGGTGCAGTGCAGGACCAGGGACAGGAGGCAGCACAGGCCACCGCGGAGGTGTCTGTGTGCAATCCTGTCCCTGATCCTGTCCCTGCATCATCTTGCACCAGCAGGGATGCCTACGTCCAGACCCGTTTTCAGGCAGGGGATGAGCTCACGTCAACTGGCCTTCCTCTGCCTGCGGACGTGGCTATCCAGGTCCAGGTTGAGCCTGTCCTGGCTGGTGTGGCGTTGCGTCAATGGGCCATGCGTGGTGACCTGCAGTCTTTTCATGAAGAGACTGCAAGTCATCTCGAATGGCTCGTTGACCACGTCAGCCTGCTGGGACAGGTCACCCAGGCCGGATTCCTCCGTCTGATGGGGCTTGCTCCGACCCCCTCCTCAACTGGACCCACTACGCGCCAGTCGTCCTCTGTGCCATCTTCCCACCCATCAGTCACCTGGGTGCCCTGTGGAGCTGCCTCTGACGGTGCGGCCAGGCTGGTGGAGGAGGCATCCCTGCAACAGTCGGGAGTCGGACGTCCAGCAGGGGTGGCCACATCAACGACTGCACCCCAGCCGGCGGAGGATGTGCAGGCAGCAGGAGGCAGTGCACGGGCAGAGGCACAGCAGCAGCAGCAACGTGGTGGGAGCCATGAAGGCTCGGGGCCTTCAACATCGGAGGGGCAGGCATCGGCCAGAGGGCAGGAGGACCCAGGACAGAGAGTGTCTTCCGTGTGGCAGTGGTTGGGCCACGCCATAGATGCGGAGCTGCAGCGGGCGGAAGAGGCACGGCTCACAATGGTCAGGGCGGAGAACTCCATGCGGAGGGCCCTGAGGCGGGCCGAGTGTCTCGAGGCAATCCGCAGGGGTTTGGAGGCGGAGACGTCGACGGCCCTGCGGACCCTCGGGGCCATGGAGGAGGACCGCCTCAGGGACATTGAGGAGGAGTTCGATGATGCCCTGGCCCGGGACATCCACAAGTGAGCCGTGAAACTAGCCCGCTGCCCTTGTACATAGTTATGTAGGTAGTGTTAGGTTTCATTTTTGTTTTTATTTTATTTGGACCTTTCGGACATTGGCCACATTTTTGTATATAGTTTATTTTATTAGTTAGTGTAGTTAGATAGGTTTCCTTTATTTTGTTGGGATAATGGACCCTGGCTTGTTCCCATGTAAATAGTTCACAGTTGGATTGTATTTTTTTTTCACTTTTTAACCATGGAGCAATGGCTTTCTTTTTTATTTCCCATTGGATTTTGTTTTGTGGACATTGACTTTGGACAACATTACTTTGGAGTTTTATTTTTGGTTTTGCTTTTTTTGACGGACATGCTTCTTTTCATCTTTGTACATTCACGTTTCTGTTTCTTCATTTTTTATTCTATTTATGTTTCCTTTAATACATATTTTATTTGGTGAACTTCAATGTGTGGTATCTCATTGGTTTCATGCATTTCATGATATGTGTTTTGAGATTCACTGACACCCATTGGGTGTATGTGAGGGAAATGTGTTTGTTTCGGAACTTGCAATTGGTGTTCTGTGATGTAATTGCAAATTATGAGTGGGTGGATGCAATACTAGGGTGGGTGTTTTGCATTTGGAGGCTAACCATAGGGACCAGGGATCTAGATTGTGATGACATGTTGGCTGGGGAACATGAGTTGCACATGGGTGGGGGCCTGCTGGCAGGTGCCCCACAGTGCTGGGGGGTGGGGGTGGTGGGGAACATGAGTTGGACATGGGTGGGGGCCTGCTGGCAGGTGCCCCACGGTGCTGGGGGGTGGGGGTGGTGGGGAACATGATGTGGACATGGGTGGGGGCCTGCTGGCAGGTGCCCCACAGTGCTGGGGGGTGGGGGTGCTGGGAGACATGGGTGGGGGCCTGGTGGAGGCTGCCCCTGCACTGCTGGGGGGTGGGGCTGGTGGAGGACATGGGTGGGGGCCTGGTGGTGGGTGCCCCTGCACTGCTGGGGGGTGGGGGTGGTGGGAGACATGGGTGGGGCCTGCTGGCAGGTGCCCCACAGTGCTGGGGGGTGGGGGTGGTGTGGAACATGAGTTCCACATTGGTGGGGGCCTGCTGGCCGGTGCCCCACAATGCTGGGGGTGGGGGGGGGACAACATGAGTTGGACATGGGTGGGGGCCTGCTGGCAGGTGCCCCACAGTGCTGCGGGGTGGGGGTGCTGGGAGACATGGGTGGGGGCCTGGTGGAGGCTGCCCCTGGTGGCTGGGGGTGGGGGTGCTGGAAGACATGGGTGGGGGCCTGGTGGAGGCTGCCCCTGGTGGCTGGGGGGGGTGGGGGTGGTGGGAGACATGGGTGGGGGCCTGGTGGAGGCTGCCCCTGGTGGCTGGGGGGTGGGGGTGGTGTGAGACATGAGTGGGGGCCTGGTGGAGGCTGCCCCTGCACTGCTGGGGGGTGGGGGTGGTGGGGAACATGCGTTGGACATGGGTGGGGGCCTGCTGGCAGGTGCCCCACAGTGCTGGGGGGTGGGGGGGTGGGGAACATGAGTTGGACATGGGTGGGGGCCTGCTGGCAGGTGCCCCACAGTGCTGGGGGGTGGGGGTGGTGGGAGACATGAGTTGGACATGGGTGGGGGCCTGGTGGAGGCTGCCCCTGCACTGCTGTGGGGTGGGGGTGGTGGGAGACATGAGTGGGGGCCTGGTGGAGGCTGCCCCTGGTGGCTGGGGGGTGGGGGTGGTGGGAGACATGGGTGGGGGCCTGGTGGTGGGTGCCCCTGCACTGCTGGGAGGTGGGGGTGGTGGGAGACATGGGTGGGGGCCTGGTGGAGGCTGCCCCTGGTGACTGGGGGGGTGGGGTGGTGTGAGACATGGGTGGGGGCCTGGTGGAGGCTGCCCCTGGTGGCTGGGGGGTGGGGGTGGTGTGAGACATGGGTGGGGGCCTGGTGGAGGCTGCCCCTGCACTGCTGGGGGGTGGGGGTGGTGGGGAACATGCGTTGGACATGGGTGGGGCCTGCTGGCAGGTGCCCCACAGTGCTGGGGGGTGGGGGTGGTGGGGAACATGAGTTGGACATGGGTGGGGGCCTGCTGACAGGTGCCCCACAGGGGTGGGAGTGGTGGGGAACATGAGTTGGACATAGGTGGGGGCCTGCTGGCAGGTGCCCCACAGTGCTGGTGGGTGGGGGTGGTGGGGAACATGAGTTGGACATGGGTGGGGGCCTGCTGGCAGGTGCCCCACAGTGCAGGGGGGTGGGGGTGGTGGGGAACATGAGTTGGACATGGGTGGGGGCCTGCTGGCAGGTGCCCCACAGTGCTGGGGGGTGGGGGTGGTGGGGAACATGAGTTGGACATGGGTGGGGGCCTGCTGGCAGGTGCCCCACAGTGCTGGGGGGTGGGGGTGGTGGGGAACATGGTTGGACATGGGTGGGGGCCTGCTGGCAGGTGCCCCACAGTGCTGGGGGTTGGGGGTGGTGGGGAACATGAGTTGGACATGGGTGGGGGCTTGCTGGCAGGTGCCCCACAGTGCTGGGGGGTGGGGGTGGTGGGGAACATGAGTTGGACATGGGTGGGGCCTGCTGGCAGGTGCCCCACAGTGCTGGGGGGTGGGGGTGGTGGGAGACATGGGTGGGGGCCTGGTGGAGGCTGCCCCTGGTGGCTGGAGGGTGGGGGTGGTGGGAGACATGGGTGGGGGCCTGGTGGTGGGTGCCCCTGCACTGCTGGGGGGTGGAGGTGGTGGGAGACATGGGTGGGGGCCTGGTGGAGGCTGCCCCTGGTGACTGGGGGGATGGGGGTGGTGGGAGACATGGGTGGGGGCCTGGTGGAGGCTGCCCCTGGTGGCTGGGGGGTGGGGGTGGTGTGAGACATGGGTGGGGGCCTGGTGGAGGCTGCCCCTGCACTGCTGGGGGGTGGGGGTGGTGGGAGACATGGGTGGGGGCCTGGTGGAGGCTGCCCCTGCACTGCTGGGGGGTGGGGTGGTGGGGAACATGCGTTGGACACGGGTGGGGCCTGCTGGCAGGTGCCCCACAGTGCTGGGGGGTGGGGGTGGTGGGAGACATGGGTGGGGGCCTGGTGGAGGCTGCCCCTGGTGGCTCGGGGGTGGGGGTGGTGTGAGACATGAGTGGGGGCCTGGTGGAGGCTGCCCCTGCACTGCTGGGGGGTGGGGGTGGTGGGAGACATGGGTGGGGGCCTGGTGGAGGCTGCCCCTGCACTGCTGGGGGATGGGGGTGGTGGGTAACATGCGTTGGACATGGGTGGGGCCTGCTGGCAGGTGCCCCACAGTGCTGGGGGGTGGGGGTGGTGGGAGACATGGGTGGGGGCCTGGTGGATGCTGCCCCTGGTGAATGAGGGGGTTGGGGTGGTGGGAGACATGGGTGGGGGCCTGGTGGAGGCTGCCCCTAGTGGCTGGGGGTGGGGGTGGTGTGAGACATGGGTAGGGGCATGGTGGATGCTGCCCCTGCACTGCTGGGGGGTGGGGGTGGTGGGAGACATGGGTGGGGGCCTGGGTGTGGCTGCCCCTGGTGGCTGGGGGGTGGGGGTGGTGGGAGACATGGGTGGGGGCCTGGTGGTGGGGGCCCCTGCACTGCTGGGGGGTGGGGGTGCTGGGAGACATGGGTGGGGCCTGGTGGAGGGTGCCCCTGGTGACTGGGGGTGCAGGGGGACATGCGTTGGTGGGCAGTAGTGCAAGTTGACATGTGGGTTGGCTGGGGGTCATGGCCATGGTGGATGGTGTGCCTGCAGGACATGTGCAGGGTAGGCCCCTGTGGTGTGAGCCACCTGCAGGGGCCGTGGAGGGTGTAGAGGGAACACCTGGGAGGACCCACACGTGCAATTCACGTGTGGTGCTCCCCGCGCACCCCTGTAATACACGTACCCTGATGGAATCACCTGTGGAACTTCCCGCGCACCCCTGGAATACACGTACCCTGCTGAAATCGCGTGTGGCACTTCCTGCGCACCCCTGAGATACGCGTACCCTGCTGCACGGGCCCAATCGCGTGTGGAAATTCCCGCGCACCCCTGTAATACACGTACCCTGCCGATTTCGCGTGTGAAACTTCCCCCGCTCCCCGAAATACACGTACCCTGATGGAATCGCGTGTGGGACTTCCCGCGCACCCCTGGAATACACGTACCCTGCTGATTTTGCGTGTTAAACTTCCCCCGCACCCTGAAATACACGTACCCTGATGGAATCGCGTGTGAAACTTCCCACGCACCCCTGAGATACGCGTACCCTGCTCGCACGGGCCCACTCGCGTGTGGAAATTCCTGCGCACCCCTGAAATACACGTACCCTGCTGAAATTGCGTGTGTAACTTCCCCTGCACCCTGGAATACACGTACCCTGCTGATTTCGCATGTGAAACTTCCCCCGCACTCCGAAATACACGTACCCTGATGGAAACGCGTGTGGAACTTCCCGCGCACCCCTGAGATACGCGTACCCTGCTCGCACGGGCCCAATCGCGTGTGGAAATTCCCACGCACCCCTGAAATACACGTACCCTGCTGAAATCGCGTGTGTAACTTCCCCTGCACCCTGGAATACACGTCCCCTGCTGATTTCGCATGTGAAACTTCCACCGCACCCTGAAATACACGTACCCTGATGGAATCGCGTGTGGAACTTCCCGCGCACCCCTGAGATACACGTACCCTGCTCGCACGGGCCCAATCGCGTGTGGAAATTCCCGCGCACCCCTGAAATACACGTACCCTGCTGAAATCGCGTGTGTACCTTCCCCTGCACCCTGAAATACACGTACCCTGCTGATATCGCGTGTGGAACTTCACGCGCACCCCTGAAATACACGTACCCTGCGGAAATCGCGTGTGTAACTTCCCCTGCACCCTGAAATACACGTACCCTGCTGATATCGCGTGTGGAACTTCACGCGCACCCCGAAATACACGTACCCTGATGGAATCGCGTGTGGAACTTCCCGCGCACCCCTGAGATATGCGTACCCTGCTCGCACGGGCCCAATCGCGTGTGGAAATTCCCGTGCACCCCTGTAATACACGTACCCTGATGGAATCGCGTGTGGGACTTCCCGCGCACCCCTGGAATACACGTACCCTGCTGATTTTGCGTGTGAAACATCCCCCGCACCCTGAAATACACGTACCCTGATGGAATCGCGTGTGGAACTTCCCGCTCACCCCTGAGATGCGCGTACCCTGCTCGCACGGGCCCAATCGCGTGTGGAAATTCCCGCGCACCCCTGAAATACACGTACCCTGCTGAAATCGTGTGTGTAACTTCCCCTGCACCCTGAAATACACGTACCCTGCTGATATCGCATGTGGAACTTCACGCGCACCCCTGAAATACACGTACCCTGCGGAAATCGTGTGTGTAACTTCCCCTGCACCCTGAAATACACGTACCCTGCTGATATCGCATGTGGAACTTCACGCGCACCCCGAAATACACGTACCCTGATGGAATCGCGTGTGGGACTTCCCGCGCACCCCTGGAATACACGTACCCTGCTGATTTTGCGTGTGAAACTTCCCCCGCAACCCGAAATACACGTACCCTGATGGAATCGTGTGTGGAACTTCCCGCTCACCCCTGAGATACGCGTACCCTGCTCGCACGGGCCCAATCGCGTGTGGAAATTCCCACGCACCACTGAAATACACATACCCTGCTGAAATCGCGTGTGTAACTTCCCCTGCACCCTGAAATACACGTACCCTGCTGATATCGCGTGTGGAACTTCACGCGCACCCCTGAAATACACGTACCCTGCGGAAATCGCGTGTGTAACTTCCCCTGCACCCTTGAATACACATACCCTGCTGATATCGCGTGTGGAACTTCACGCGCACCCCGAAATACACGTACCCTGATGGAATCGCGTGTGGAACTTCCCGCGCACCCGTGAGATACGCGTACCCTGCTCGCACGGGCCCATTCGCGTGTGGAAATTCCCGCGCACCCCTGAAATACACGTACCATGATGAAATCGCGTGTGGAACTTCCCGCGCACCCCTGAAATACGTGTACCCTGCTTGCACGGGGCCAATCGCGTGAGGTACTTCCCGCGCACCTCAGTGATACACGTAGCCCGCTTGCTGTGCTGGTACAGGGTTAGCGCAGCCCTTTGCGCTGGATTGGGTATATTGATGGCTTTTCCCTGCGCGAGAGGCATTCTTGGGGGCGTAACTGGCGCTGCTGCAGGGTCGCTGCGCCACTGTGCGCCACGGCTGGTTTTGGTGGCTGGAATCCATGAATACGCTGTGCGCGGAAATGGATTTTAGCGCACGTGGCTGGCGCAGGGATTCGCACGCGCACACTGTGCGCCAGCCGCGTGCGCCACTTGTGCGCTGAATTCTATGAATTACCCCCATAATGTAGAGTCGAGCTACTGTTGCCATTTACCCATGTATATTTCCCATGTACATCTCCAGGTGTTCTTCTATTTAGCATCAGCAGTCCCCACTGATTTAATGCCCTTACCCATGGCTTACCCGTAATGTTAGATTTCTTAAATGTCATCATAGAATTAACACACAACAGACCCATTACCGAGTCCAAGGGTTTGTCCATGCAGTGTGCATTCAAATCACCCGCCACCAAGATTAATTCTTTACTAGCATTGCTAACCCAACCTACCAGCAGTTTGTAGATATACTCAATGATGCAATCAATTTCAGACCCCTCATTATGATTATAAATATTCATTAGAATTGCTCTCCTGTCCTGACCACCCACTTTTGTTGTGATCAGGTGAGAGCAGCAGCGTGACTGGAGACACTCCTGGGCCTCATTGTGTTTATTTGTTGAAGTTGCATCAAAAATCTTCACACTTGCAGCACTGTAGCACTCCCTCCCTTGCCACCCCTCTGGTAGAGAGAATTCTCAGAAATGTGCTAATCCTTCACCTTAGAGACCCCCAGCAACGTTGCTGTATTTTGAGGACTTTAACCTGGAGAGACACAGGGAAGTCTTTCAGATTTCCCAAAAGTTTGAATACCTTCTCTGGGATAAACTACTGTTTCCCAGAGCAGTAAAGTGTAACTGACTTTACTTACATTTATAACTTTCTAGACCCAGCACACACTATCTTACAATAGGGGGCATGGAGGGGTTACCTAATATCCCCTTTGTCTAGCTTCTCATATAACTTTTTATGTTACCCTTTCCTCACTGAATGGCCGGTGGCAGTGGTTTTGTTTTAACTACCGTGGTGTGCATTTACCGCGGGCTGCGTTTGCAGATGCAGTAAAGCTCCAAAGGGAGCCATTTTTGTCAAACTTGCTCGGTGGTCTTTTTTTTGCCATTTTGGTCCCATTGTTCGCTGTGCCTTTGGCAGGATTTACGAGTGAAGACCTCCTCTGGCTCCAGGGTGTCTGGGGTATCCAGGAAGTGAGGGAGGTGCCCGAAACCCCCTGTGCTTAGTCTCCTGGGAGACCTAAATGCACTCTGTGGTGATTGGCCGGTGACTGTCCGGCAAGGACAGCCACCTTGCTGGGTGACTGACAGCTAGGCTGGAATGAATGGGAAAGAACTGAATAAAAGGCGAGGCTTTTGGCTTGGAAGGCAGAGTCGACCAATGGATGAAGGAAACGAAGAAAAACTTGAAGAGGACGCCTGCTGCAACTCCTGGACTGTTGGTTTGCTCGGTGAAGCCCTGCTGCAGTGCCGAAACACCAAGTTCACATCGACAGGACTTCTCCCCTTGAGTTGGCGGGACAAATCAACTCCAAGGTAAGCCACCTGGACATCCATCTCGGAGATGGTTGAATTTCCACAGAGTTGCTGCTGGAAACCGTATAGCCAGGGAGAGGAACACCAGATTGTGTGTGTTGCTTTTAAGATGGCTTAGAGCTCCAGGAAGATCCTCCGGACTCCCAGGAAGCAGGACTGACCGGGCCTGAGCCCCCTCAACAGAGTGCGGGACCCCAGAAGCAAGGAAAGTCCATCTCAACAGTCAGGATCCACGGTGTTGCAATTTGCAGTAGACACGAGGAGCTGAAACACTGAACAGCCACTGAAAGTGCAGTTTTCCGGTTGCGAGTTTTGACCGTCCCAGTGCAGTGCAGGAGTCCCCCAACGTCCTCCCTCTTGTCCCCACGACTGAGGCCCAGGAACAGTCAGACTTGCAGGGCTGCACAGGAACAGGAGTCATCTGCTGCATATTTTCTTCATTTTTAAAGATACTGTAGAAAGTCTAAGAGAACTTACCTCTTGCTGTAGAGTTGCTTGCATCTTCTACTACTCACAAGTCTAATCCGCTTGTGGCCCTACATTTGATTCTTCTGTTCTTCAAACACTTCTAAAACTTTGTGCAAAGACTTATCCATGTACCTACTAGGAGTGCTTCATCCTATATAAGACTTTTTGCCCATTTACTTTGGCTTAGCCTATTGTACTAAATGACCCTTCTTGGAGGGGATCCAAAAATATTTGCCTGCTTAAGAATATTTGTGGTCTCTTGTTTGTGCTAAGTAATCTTTTCCTTTGACTTATTACTATATGATCCTAAATGCAACAGTGATTTATTAATCACAACAGCTGATCTCCTTTCTTTTGGATCAGCTGTTCACCATCTGCCTGCTGCGAGCCACGCGGCTCCTAAGATGGCCGCCGCCATCCACCTGACTCCAGGAGCATCCCTGCAGCCCGCAAAAGTCACCGCCGCAGGCCTGGATGCTGATTTGTTCCCCCGACTTGCCTGCCCCTCCCCATCTGCCTTAAATGGAGGTAGAGGGTGCCGTGAGGCGAAGCCGGGAGAAGAAGGCCGCAGAAAAAGGCCAGCGCTCCTCTTAGCAGCTCCGCTGCGAGCGCATCTGAGAGCGGAGGCCACAACAGCTGATCTCCTTTCTTTTGGATCATCTGTTCACCATCTGCCTGCCGCGAGCCATGCTGCTCCTAAGATGGCCGCCGCCATCCACCTGACTCCAGGAGCGTCCCTGCAGCCCGCGAAAGTCACCGCCACAGGCCTGGATGCTGATTTGTTCCCCCGACTTGCCTGCCCCTCCCCTCCTGCCTTAAATGGAGGTAGAGGGTGCCGTGAGGCGAAGCCGGGAGAAGAAGGCTGCAGAAAAAGGCCAGCGCTACTCTTAGCAGCTCTTCGCTGCTCGCAGTCTGCCGTTCGCCGTGGAATGCTGCAGGAATCACAAGGTAAGGAGTCCCGCACTCCTGAACTACTCAATTCACTTACAAAAAGGCAACAGCGTTTACGCACACGTACTCTCCCGAGCGTAATGCTCGCTCTACCCATCCCCACAAGTGCACGCAATACACGCCTACAGTCAAGAACCATGAAATCTGACACTAACCTAAAGGCTCCTTCCTCAGTACCGCATAAATCCCGTAGACTTACCCACACAGCGAAACTGAGCCCACTAATTAAGCATCGCCTTGACCCATTTGCATTGGATACCATGTCTAAGACCCCACTGGTCTGAATGTAATTACCGCAATCTGCAATTCTTCTACCACTGCCATGCTACCTAATGATGCAAATGCCACTTTATCTGTGTCTATGACTCCAGAAATTCTGCCCCCCACTGGTTTCAATGTAATTACCGCAATCTGCAATTCTTCTACCACTGCCATGCTGCCTAATGATGCAAATGCCACTTTATCTGTGTCTATGACCCCAGACAATATGCCCCCCACTGGTCTGAATGTAATTACCACAATCTGCAATTCTTCTACCACTGCCATGCTACCTAATGAAGCAAATGCCACTTTATCTGTGTCTATGACCCCAGAAATGATGCCCCCCACTGGTCTGAATGTATTTACTGCAAACTGCAATTCTTCTACCACTGCCATGCTACCTAATGATGCAAATGCCACTTTATCTGTGTCTATGACCCCAGAAAATATGCCCCCCACTGGTCTGAATGTAATTACTACAATCTGCAATTCTTCTACCACTGCCATGCTACCTAATGATCCAAATGCGACTTTAACTGTGTCTATGACCTCAGAAAATGCGCACCCCACTGGTTCGGATGTGCCACCCTCAACCATCAATGTCACCCCTGAACTGCACCTCAAATGTGCCCTCATCAACGCCCGATCCATCAATGCACACGCGCTAGACATCCACGACCTCATTACCACCCTAGATTTAGATCTTCTAATGGTCACCGAAACTTGGCTACACGAAGCCTCAGGCCCCGCCCTATCCCTCGCTCTCCCACCTGGCTATGCCATCACGAGACAAGATCGCCTGACCACTGGAGGCGGTGTCGCACTCATAGCCAAAGACTCGATCACCATCACAAAGGCGGACAAAACTATTAACAATAACAGCGACTACCTTCAATTGAAACTCACCATCTCTCACCAATGCACCATCACCCTACACCTCATCTATCGACCACCAGGACCCTTAGGAGACTTCCAGGCCTCCATCACCCACCTCCTGGCGGACAACCTTAAAAAGTCTTCCAAAGCCATTTTGCTTGGAGACATCAACCTTGGCCTGAAGGACGCCATAGACCCCGCGGCCAAAGCTCTTGACACAGCCCTAGCCACCCTAGGATTCGTCAACACCATCACTAACCCCACACACGCCCTAGGCAGATCACTAGACTGCATCACCCACCACAATTGTCCCCTCACAGTCACAGGCAACACCCCCACCCCATGGTCTGACCACCACACCATCACCTTCAACATCCCCACCACGACAACCACTTCCCACTCCCCTGTACCCTTACCTCCAGCCCTTACAAGGCGTGCCCGTCAGCTGACCAAAGAAAGACTCCTTCCCTTCTTACAGGAACCTGCCTTCAGAGACCCATTCTCCAACGACCCAGAAACCCTGGCCAAAAACTACGATACTGCCATCACGGCAGCAATCAACACCATCGCCCCACTTAAACCTCGCAAAGCCAAACCCACTAGACACGCTAATGCGTGGTTCACCCAAGACCTTCTAAAACTACGCATCGACAAACGAGCAGCATTAGCTCTTTGGCAAACATCCCGGGATGATAAAGACAAACTCAACTTCAAATCCCTTGCAAATAATTACAAGAAAGACATCATTAAAGCCAAAGCTAAATCTTTTGAAGATAGAATCACGGAGGCCAAATCGAACACCAAGGAAATGTTTGCCATATTCAGGGAACTTGAGACCCCCACACCCACCCCCCAAAACTTCACCAAGGATAAAGAATGGTGTGACAACATCCAAACAGCCATGCGCAATAAGACCAGCTCCCTCCAAGCCAAAATCGTGAACACCAAACTAACACTTTCCACCCACATTACCCCCTCCCCGCCACCACTGCCCCCCTCACCCACAGAGGCCCCACCCACCTTCTCGTTTAAAACCATCCAAGAAAAAGACATGATCAACATCATGAAAAACATAAAACCCTCCAATTGCAAAGGCGACCTCTGTCCTGGCTTCATCATCAAAGTCTGCGCAGACACCCTGGCACCTTTCCTAACAGCCTTCGTCAATGCCTCCTTCACCACAGGGAGAGTCCCCGCATGCTTCAAGGAAGCATGGGTCCGACCCCTCATAAAGAAACCCACACTTGACCCCGCCTCCCCTAATAACTACCGCCCCATCACCACTGTCCCTTTACTCCTCATGATTCTAGACAAAGCAGCCTACCTGCAGGTCCAGCACTTCCTTGAAGAACAGAACCTCCTTGGACTGAGACAATCCGGCTTTCGCCCCAGGCACGGGACAGAGACTGCCCTACTCGACCTCAAAAACCAAATGGACGACGCAAGGGACCAAGGCAAACCTGTCCTGCTCCTTCTCCTGGATCTGTTGGCAGCCTTTGATCTTGTAGACCACGACATCCTCTGCCACCACCTCTCCTCCACAGCCAACTTCTCTCAACAAGCCACCACATGGATCACCTCCTTCCTCCAAGGCAGGACCATGCAGGTCTTCTCTGACGTAGCCACGGCATCACCCTCCATCATGCTATGTGGGGTGCCCCAAGGCTCCTGCCTCTCCCCCACCCTCTATAACATCTTCACCCGCCCCCTCTTCCTCATCCTTGACGCCATGGGCATCTCTTACACCAACTACGCCGACGATACACAGATCCTTCTCACTATGACAGGCGACTATGACACGGACTCTGCTACCCTCAACAACATTTACAACACAATCCAAATGTGGATGGCTATCAACGGCCTCTGCCTTAACTCCGACAAAACTGAGCTCCTACTCGTAGGCTCCCCTGACACCATCAAGAAACTTGACGCACAGTTTAGTCACTTCACTATTGACTCAATCAGGATCCCAGTACTAGACACAGTAAAAACACTAGGCGTCTACTTAGACTCCAACCTATCCATGACCAGACAAGTAAATGCCATCGCCTCCTCTGCTGCTTACCATGCAAAACTCCTTAACGCAATCAGACCTTATCTGTCAAAAGAAACATGCACTAACATAGCCAGGGCCATAACTGGCTCGCGGCTTGATTACTGCAATATTCTCTTCCTAGGGACTTCCAACAAAAACCTCGAGAAGCTCCAAGTAATACAGAACAGTGCCCTGCGTGCTGCACAAGGCATAGCCAAGAGAGAGCACATCACCGCTGCCAGAAAAGCATCCCACTGGCTCCCCATAAAGAAAAGGATCTTATTCAAAGCGCTAAGCATCACCCACAAATGTGTCCATCTTGCCGCCCCAATATACCTTTTCCAGAGGATCCACCCGGTCTCCTCCGCAAGACCCACTAGGTCACCCTATGCCAGCATGCTCTCAGGACCCAGGGTAAAAAGAGCCAGAGCAGGAGGCTCCAGCTTCCCGTACCTCGCTGCCGTACACTGGAACACCCTCCCTAGCTCCCTGCGCTTGGAACCCTCACTGGCCGACTTTCGGAAAGCCTTGAAAACGACCCTGTTCATCTAACAAACATATGGCCTAGCCCTCATGAATGCCATGTATGATGCATTACGTGGTATGACACCACCTATATCTGATCACAGGTCACTGCCTCACTGTAACCCAAGGCACAACCTGTACCCATTGTAACTAAGTTTTCCTTACAAGTAACAGTGCCACAATGCCCCTGGGCTGTCTGCGCGCTATATAAATGTAATAAATAAATAAATAAATAAATACATATACATTGCTTTAGGCCAGGTAAATATAAAAAAGGATGACAACTTGTGTTAGTGTAATAACCCCCAGAAAAACAGGGGATGCAAATTACCACAGGTGTGTTTAGGCCATGATATCCTGCACCCCCACAATCAAAAGGTATGGGGGTGTCCAGGGAGGTGCTAGATGGTGCCTATACATTGTTTGAGGCCAGAGTAAATATAAAATAGGATGACGACTTGTGTTAGTGCAAATTACCCCCAGAAAAAAAGGGGATGCAAATTACCATAGGTGAGTTTTTGGCCATGATATTGTGCCCCCCACAATCAAAATGTATGGGGTATGCAGGCAGGGGCTAGATGGTGCCTATACATTGGTTGGGACCATAGTAAATATAAAACAGGATGATGTGAGGAGTCAGGAATGAAACTTGCACCACAAGTTAGGCATGATTTTTGGCTGAAGGCTTTAACTGATAAATAAAAGGGGTTCAGAAAAGGCCTTGCTTTCCCTGCACTAGAGGTGCTGCCCTACCTAAACACAAAACTAAGGATCTGTCAGTGTCAGAATGTCCAAAACAAAACTGTCCTGTGTCCAAAGTACTATTCTGTCCCTCACAGTCTTAGGAAATAAATCTTAAGGCGAAAAGGATAATGGGCCTTATCGCGAGTTGGGTGGTAACGCCAGTGCTATTACCGCCGGCGCTATTAGCCCTACCGCCAAACCCCATGGCGCTAATAGCGCCGGATCACAGGTTTGGCGGAACGGTTAGTGCCCATTCCCCATTGGGCCCATTTGGGAATTCCTCATTCCCCATTGGGCCAAATGGGGAAAATGTGCACGATTTTCAGCACTATTACCACCGGCGGTAAAAATCTGCCGGCGGTAATAGTGCCAAAAATCAGCAGATTTGCTGCAGATTTCCCCCAGCTAAGAGCTGGGGGGAAATCCGCCAAGGCCATGATCTGGCG
This sequence comes from Ambystoma mexicanum, assembly GCF_040938575.1. Classification (NCBI taxonomy): domain Eukaryota; kingdom Metazoa; phylum Chordata; class Amphibia; order Caudata; family Ambystomatidae; genus Ambystoma; species Ambystoma mexicanum. Next base: position 225,911,332 of record NC_090921.1, on the reverse strand, counting down.
GACCCTTAAATGCAGTGGTAATAGCGCTACCGCCGCATTTAAGGGTTACTGCCAGACTCGTGATGAGGCCCAATGTCTTTTGCCTTCCGTGTTGCAGAAATGTTCAATTGGGAAAAGTAATAAATAACATCAACAACAAGTCTCTCAAGGATATTGCTCCTTAATCAAGAAGGTGGCTAACTTCTCCTGAATCCTTCTTCACGGTTTCTTGAGAAAAACAGTTTTTGTCTTTCCTCTTAATTAATACCAAAGTCATGTATAATTATCTTTGCCCTTTGGGAGGTCAGGATAACCTGGTATACTCTCTGCCAGGGTTTCTCTGTTTTTAAATACTTTTAATTGCCTGGTGAACTCTCCTGCCAGGATTTCTTGTAGTCACACACCTGTGAATGCCTGGTTTACTCTCTTGCCAGGTCTTCTTGTATTCACACACTTGTAATTGCCTGTCTCTGCAACTCCACTTTTAATAGTTCACCACATTAGCCTTTGGCCCATAGTATATTGCCTCATAAGTGTTTTGCTCACACCTCCTCTCGGTTTTTCACCACCTTAGCATTATTGGCTAATTCCCATTGTCCGTTAAATATTGACTGGTTACTGTTTCTCATATGTACTCTTTGTACATAGGGGAAAACTTCAAAGGCTCTCTTCTTTCACAAACATACTTTTACTGTGTCTCTTTTGGTGTTAATAAACATCTTTCTTTCTTTATCTGTTCTGTTTTGTTAACTTTTTAACATGCGGTGTGCTCGCCAATTCACCACGGTGTTCCCTTCATCCCAGCGCAGAATCACCAGCTCTTCACACCATTTCTCGGTCTGCTAGCACCCTACCATAGACAGCTGTCAGATGATTTCTTCCTCACACAACTTGGCTCTCTGATTTCCTGCTTCCTGTGGTTCCAGCTGAGCTTTTCTTCTTTTCATGAGTCTCCGGTAAGTGTCTTGCTGCTTCTTTCCGCCAGCGTGTGCCCAAGAGCTCTGTACTGGCTTTGGGTGTTCCCTCTGCATGTAATCTTCTTTTCGCAGCCTTCATCTAGTCATCCCCTGAGCCGGTAATATCCAACGTCCCTCTCTCAGCACATCCGCAGCACGAACAGGAGCAGCCCGCTCCCACCAGCAGCTTCTCATGTCTTCGGGTGGTCCTGTTTTAAACATCTCAGGCACAGGTGCATGCTCCTAACAACTAGAGCGTTATTTGTGCCCAGGGCTTCTCGTGCTCTTTATTCCTCTATTCCTCTTTGCAGTGTTAATGTGTTTCTGGGACTTGCACAAAGACATTGGAGGAATGTTTCTAATATGTTCTGAGGGCAAGTCAGTGTTGAAAGTTGTCTGTAGATTGGTTCGAGAGAGATTCAGCATTCTCGTTTGAGGGAGCAGGGGAAGAATCACAATAGGCAATTAGAGTTTTTACAGAGGGGGATACATCCTGGAAGGGCAAACGGAGATACCATGTCTCATCCTCTGATACCACCACTCGCTCCCGGAGGTTGTGTCCCCCCACATGATCCTCCCTCATATAGCCGCTCCAAGGGTTAAGATGAAGTAGCAGCTGCCGACCCATGGTCACATGGGGTGAGGTCACCAATGGAAAGGGAGTAATGATATAATTGGATTCATTACATACCCTTCTCTTAATGTTGCTATTTCTCTCAACGCCTATTGGAAAACTTGAAAGGAAGTTTACATTTCCATGTTCCCTTCCTTTTTGACTAATAGTTTTCTACTAATGTAAAGAATGCTGTGTTCTATACCATCATGATCTTGTGAGAGAACTGCCTCTAACCCAACATGTCAAGCATCTGTTTAAAGAATGAATTCCCTGTTGAAATCTGCTACATTCAACATGGGTTGACTACGCAACATTTTTTAAGTTTCTCAAAACGCAGTTGGTCTTCCTCCCTGTTAAGATGGATTTCTGAACTCAGACCTGGAGGGGCAGAGGTTCAGAAGGCCAGCCTAGTTTCTTGGAACAGGGTAACCTCTGGACAAGCCAGATCAATCAGGGTAGTGATGGCGGCGTTCAAGACTAAGTCTCAAGAGGAGTGAGGGTGACGGAAAGACCTCAATGAGCACACAAAGCAAGGGCACTTACAAATTACTCCAGACAGGTGTTATATTAAAAATATAGACACATTTATTACAAGGCCTTTGTAACATCGACCATAGCAAAGAATCACAATAATACGAAAGTAAACCAACACATCACAATCAATACAATATATATAGAAGACCGAGGGGTCTAAGGAGATATGAGCACGTAATATGTAGACCACCTAGATGGGGAGGAAAACAGGCAGTGCAAGTAATCATTAGACCCAGTTCGACATCAGAAATACACCTAACTAGGAGGCAGTCCGAGCCCTACGAAGAGAGGAGCTTTATGCTCAAAAGTACCTGCACGCGCTGGTGCCAATCGATAAAGTATGGTCTCTTCAAGGGCCTCAGGCAGTTCAGGAAGGTGAATGAAGCGATGCAGAACAAGTCCCCACTACTCAAGCCAGGCCTCCACTTATGGGCAGAGGCAGGGTGAGAGTGCGGGATAGAGTCGCTATTTCGCAACAGCTGTAGAAAAGAAACGAGTTCCTGCGTGAGGCACCATCGGTTGGGGTATGGACTACTCACCGGTCCCCAACGCAGGCAGACCCAGACTTCGCCAGTTCAGTTCACGTTGCTGGCAGGTTTAGCTGTGATGATCAGGATGTCTCGACCGCATTTACTCTGGTCCGGGCGCACTCGTCTCACTTCAGACCAGGGAATGCCAACTGTATGAAATTCGGTGTGAGGGTGCCGTGGACGCAGAGCAAGCAGTAGACCATGTTTCGAGGGCTTCCCCGAAATGGTGACGGTGACAGAGCAAAGCATCCTGCGTAAGCTGGTCAGCCCACTGGTTGGCCCAGAGACACTTCCGAAGAGGCTTACTTGCAGGGTTAGATGAAGGTGCCGGGAATAGTTGGTCCCACTATTCCAATGGGTCGAAGCGCCTTTGCAGACCTTCTAGGACGATCAGATGCAGAGGGGTCTCGCAGGACGACAGTGGTTCAGGGTGCCAAACCTTCAGCGGGTCACCAGCGGTTCCTCGACTCAGCTTCTTGTTGCAGGATACTTGGCTCCTTATCCCTTGTTCGGTGTGAACTCAGGAGATCGACATGGTAGTGGTGTTTTCAGCCTCCTCTTATCCTGGATCTGCTCACAAACACTCACACCATACATGGACCTATCACGGACCACGGTGGTCCCAGGCATTCAGGACACTCCGGACTCTCTGGCACCCCCCAGGATGTGTATTGGGAACAGATATCCTAGCCCACATCCTGGAGGCACACACAAGGCATGAAGAAGCCCGCGAAAGCGTTGGGTTTCGTTGGAAAGTGCATGACCAAATAAGGACGAACCCGGGTCGGCTCGACCTGGGGAAGGTGAAGGGGCAAGACGGTCAGAGGACAGGACAAAGAACCTCGTGGCATGGTCATTTTGGAGCCAGGCCACTGATTTGTGCCAAATGCGGTAAGCGCGGATAACATGGCGAAAAATGGTTCAAAACACAAGAGAAACGATAGCTGCCACCAGTCCTGACACACTTGCACAGTTCATAATAAGTCCAGCGAGAGGTTCTAGGGCCTTTGGAATGACTAGAGACCCAAGAGCGCGGTAAAGTAAGTTACAGTGCACTCTTGTTTCATGTTGCACAAAAGCTGTAACATGAGGAAATGAAGTCTCCCAGTACTGACTGTCTTAAGGGGATGTCAGTTTCCCCATAAGAATTGAGCGAAAGCCCAGAGGCGTGTGGCGGAAGGCTGCGCTTCTCTGGCAAAAACTAGATCAGGATGTAAAACAGCAGACAAAAGTTTGGGGGTTGCAACATGGAGGGAAAATGACATATAATATGAAATCTTTCCTAACACTCGCCCTTCCCAGACTAAGGACAGGGGGAAATAATCCACCCCTGGATGAGTTTCTTTTCAAGTCGGTTAAACATTCTGGACAACCCATCAGCATTGCTATGTTGGACACCTGGCCTATGCTCAATAGTGAAGTCAAAGCCTTGTAGACTTATGGACCACCTAAGCAACTTTGGATTCTCTCCCTTCATGTTCATTAGCCACTTTAAGGGCTTATGGTCAGTTTGCACAGTGAAGTGGGTCCCATGGAGGTAGGGCCTCAGCTTCCGTAGGGGCCACACAACAGAGAAACATTCTTTCTCTACTGTGGACCATCTGAGCTCCCTGTCCTTACACTGGCGACCAATGAAACCAATAGAGTGTTCCTTACCCTTCTCATCTACTTTTGATAGTACAGCTCCTATCCCAGTGTCAGAGGCATCTGTCTGCACAATAAAAGGTCTTTGGTAATCAGGGGCCCTGAGGACAGGGGTCTGGCACAAGGAGTATTTTAAGCCATTGAAAGCCTTCTCACACTCTTCAGTCCAAGTTACCTTCTTGGGTTTCTTCGGAGTGGTGAGAGCAGTCAGAGGGGCAGCTATGGTGCCATAGTCTGCCATGAAATTTCGGTAATACCCGTGAGTCCTAAGAAGGCTCTCACTTGGGTCTGTGTAGTGGGGGTAGGCCAGTCTTTTACTGCTTGCACTTTACTGGGTAGAGGCTGTATCCTCCCTCCACCTACTTCATGTCCAAGGTAAACCACTGAGCCTTGTCCAATCTGGCATTTACTGGCCTCTATGGTCAAGTGGGCTTTCTGAAGAGCCTGTAACACAATCCCAACATGTTTCACATGGTCTTCCCAGGTGGCATTGAAAACTGCTATATCGTCCAGAGATGCAAGACAGAATTCAGCCAACCCATTCAACACATGATTCACAAGCCTCTGGAAAGTGGCAGGTGCATTCTTCAACCCAAACGGCATTACCCTGAACTGGTAAAGACATTCCGGAGTTGAGAATGCTGTCTTCTCCTTGGCATGTTCTGCAAGGGCTATTTGCCAATAGCCTGCAGTGAGGTCAAACGTGCTGAGGTACTTGGAGGCACCCAAGGTATCCACCAGCTCATCTGTTCGAGGCAAGGGGTGTGCATCTGTCTTGGTGACAGCATTCAGAGCCCTGTAATCCACTCAGAACCTCAATTCAGAAGTGCCTGCTTTTGGAACCAAAACCACAGGGCTGGACCAAGGACTACTGCAGGATTCAATCACCCCAAGATCTAACATTTTGTTGACCTCCGTTTTAATGTAAGACCATACTTTGTCTGACATCCTGGATTCACTACTTTTGGCAGGTACACTGTCTCCTGTGTCTATGTTATGTTTGCACCAAGGTGTCAAACCAGGGGACTGTGAAAACAGGGCGGAAAATTGCCTAAGCAAACTCTTCACCTCAGCCTGCTGATCAGAAGTCAGGTGAACGGCCACTCAGACACCCTCAAAGGAGCTATCTGAAGGACTGCTTTGAAACAGGTCAGGGAGAGGTTCAGACTCCTCTTCCTCAACATCTGAAGCCAGGAGCAGTGCTGCGATTTCAACTCTTGGGATGAAAGCCTTCAGCCTATTTACATAGAACACATTTGGATCCTGTCCAGGCCTTCCAAGGTCCACTAAATAGTTGACCTCACCCAGGGGCTCCACCACTGTGTAAGGGCCTGACCACTTATCCTGTAAAGCTCTAGGCCTTATGGGATTCATGATCAGGACTTGCTGACCAGGTGTGAAGTTGATGAGGGAAGTTTTCTGGGCATACCAATGTTTCACCCTGGCTTGTCCTGCCGTCAACTTATCACTAGCCAGACTCATCAGGAGCACCATCCTTTTTCTGAGCCCTAACACATAGTCTACTACATTGGTAATAATAGGGGGAGTGGGCATCTCCCATCCCTCCTTGACTATGGCTAAGGGTCCCCACACAGGGTGACCAAACAGACGTTCGAAGAGGCTGAAGCGAACACCCTTCTGTGGTACCTCTCGGTAGGCAAACAGTAAGCATGGTAAAAGAAGGTCCCATTTTCTTCTCTGAGGCTCTTCCAGAGCCCCAATCATACTTTTTAAGGTCCTGTTAAACCGTTCCACCAGACCATTGGTCTGGGGGTGGTATGCAGATGAAAACCTGTAAGTGACCCAACATTCCTTCCACATAGCCTGCATATACTTCGACATAAAGTTGCTGCCTCTGTCAGACACAACTTCTTTAGGGAAGCCAACGCTAGTAAAGATGCAGAGTAAAGCTTTTGCGACTGACTTGGCAGTCACAGTTTTCAATGGGATGGCCTCAGGATATCTGGTGGCATGGTCAACCAATACCAGGATAAACCTATTTCCTGAGGATGTTTGGGGGTCAAGGGGACCAACTATGTTGATCCCTACCCTCTCGAATGGTACTCCCACAACAGGGAGTGGTACCAATGGAGCTTGGATTGTTGAACCACTCTTACCGGATAACTGGCAGGAGGCACAACTCCTGCAGTGACTTTCTACTTGCACCCCCATCTTGGGCCAGTAGAAGTGTGTGAGAGAACGGATCTCAACGACCGGTGGGGGGTGTCTGTACTCCCACTCCCTATACGGTGGAGGAGAGGCACAGGAGACCCCAGCCAAGATTCTCTATTCGGTAGCAATGGTCGAGCAATCAAGGCCTAGCTTCTCAGGAGGTGATGCAGGCTGGTTCTTAAGTACAGTGTATCCCCAAGCCCCCACAAATGAATATCCACACTCTGTATTGGTTAGAACACAGTCTTTATATAATCAATAGTTAAGGTTATGTACATTCATCATGATAACTCACTTTGTACTCCGGCAAAATCTACAATGACAAATATTTACAATCCTAAAGTGGTACCACCCTAGATCTCATTGAAGTGCATGAACAATACTGTACAATGTCACACAGACCAATAGAGTGAAACCAGCAATAGAGAGAGGAGAGAAAATAAGATGGTTGAGCAATAGGCAGAATACTGACCCCTACAACTAGGCACAGTTCTGTGTGGAGATCCCCCCACCTGGGCAACCTGTAAAGAAAGATATAGCACAAGCCCAGTCCATATATCGCTCTGCAAGTCTTATTTTCCCCTATAATGTTTTTACCCCCCCAATGTACCTGGTGGAGTCGAGTTCCTCGAAGAGGCGTCGACTAACGTCGAGGGACTCGCTGTTCGGCGACGGGGAATCGACGGCCCTTCTTGAATGCCTTCCCTTTCAAGCGGGAGGCACGGGGCGTCGAACGTCCGTCGACAAACGAGGTGGAATGATGTCGAAGAGGCGGCAGCTTCGTCCGAGCGGTGCTCGTCGGCGTCGGGGCGTCGGCGTCCTGCAAGGCGGAGGTGTGCGGGGCACCTCGATGACAATAGTTCTGGACCGCAAAGATTGTAGAGACGGGAGCCCAGCAAGGGCGTCGAGTCGTCCGGGTCTTTGAGGTCGTCGGGTGGCGGGAAACCCACCGGCAGGTTTTCTCCTCGGCGCGTTGGTCGGCCTCGACTTTCTCCGGCAGGATAAGCGGTCGACGATGCGGTCGAGAGAGTCCTTCGAGTGAATGTTCTTAGGCAAAGGAGCGGACGGCTCCGGTCGTCGGCGGCACGGCGTCAAGTGGTTCCCACGGCTGGGCAACACAACTTCGACGGGCCTCCAGCGGTTCCACAAACCTGCGAACCCTGGTCGACGGCAATGGACTTCGACGGCGTCGATGTCCGGGTGCTTCACTTCGATCTCCTCGGCGGTCCCGTCTCGGGTCGACAGCCTTTCGAGGATCTGTCTTCCAGGGCGCTTCGGCGAAGATGGAGCGGTGCTCGATGGTCCCTCGGAGCACGGGAAGAGGGCGCCTTACCAGGTCCTCTCTCGGGTCAGTCCTCGACGAATTTCGACAGCCTTCGGATCGGTCGAAGCAAATGCCACAGCAAGTCGTCTTCTTCCAGCTGGACGTCGAGGATCAGCAGTTCCAGTTACTCTTGAGTGGAGACTCAGCTTCTGGACACTTCTGAACTTCTGAACACTTTCCAGTGGTGAGAGGTCCCCAGATATACTATCCTCTCTCTCATCCACACTGATGGCACACACACAGCAGCCAATCACACTGCAGGGCATTCATGCAGTCAGTCAGCCAATCAGGCACACAGTGCATTCAGGCCACACTCCTCCCTTCCAGACACTCACAACAAGGAATGTGGATTGGAACAAGTACCCAGCCATTCAACACTACACACTGCATTCAGGCCAGTTTCGGGCAGGGCTGTCTCAGTCTTTGTCTCATATGCCAGAAACCAGACAACCACAACAAGGAGTGTATATTGGTCACACACTCCATTCACCCAGGTCCCACCCACAGGAGGTACCCATAACATACAGTCACTGGGAAGGCTCCAGTCAGTCTAGCTGGGCCTTCACAACAATACCATATATGGAACTTCCACCCAACAGCCAGTCAGGGGGAAGGGACAGAGTCAGGGCTTCCCAGGACTTTGGGAAAAACAAGACAACAGGTAATAGAAAGCAAGAGGCCACAGGGGCCATCTTGTTTCTATCGGGAATCAACTGATCCCAGTGGCAGGGCCTGGGTGTCCCAAAATGGAGGATACCCAGAGCACCTGTCAAGTTCAGCATGGAGCTGCCACCAGCCCATACCCTGCTCTGTGGGCCACCCACAGGTGCCCAAAAACATACACTAGGGGCACAGGGTTGTACCCCTACCCATGGGTGCCATAAGGGTATCCCATGGGTCTGTTCACCAAACCAAAAGAGAGAGCTGCACTGCCAGGAGTCCCTCATGGACTCCTGGGCAGAAAACATAACAGAACACACGGTAAAAACAGAAAAAGGACAAGGATTCAGAGGCCCTGTCCCTCAGATGCATTTCCAGCATCACAGTCGCCCCCCCCAGACTGAGGTGGAGGGTGTCTAATCTCCCACGGGATAGACACCCTCATCCAGACGGTCAACATACCTTCTGGAAAGGCCATCTGCATTATCGTGACTCTTCCCTGGTCTGTGCTCTATGGTGAAGTCTAGCCCTTGTAGGCTAATCGACCACCTGAGCAATTTCGGATTCTCACCCTTCATCTGCATAAGCCACTTCAGGGGCTTATGATCTGTTTGGACCTTGAAGGTGGACCCCGTAAGGTAGGGCCTAAAACGCCTAAGGCTCCAAACTATACTAAAACACTCCTTTTCAACAGTAGCCCACCTAAGTTCTCTACCCTTGAGTTGTCTACTGATGAATATGATAGGATGTTCTCTCCCTTTGTCATCTAACTGGGACAAGACAGCTCCAATTCCGGTGTCGCAGGCATCCGTCTGGACGATAAAGGGTCGGCTGTAGTCAGGCGCACTCAACACAGGTGCCCTACACAGACTTTCTTTCAAGCCATCAAAGGCCCTCTGACAGTCTTCAGTCCAATTAACCTTCCTAGGCTGCTTGGGCGAAGTTAGAGCGGTCAGAGGTGCAGCTATGGTCCCATAGTCTGCCATGAAATTGCGATAGTACCCAGTGAGGCCCAAAAAGGCTCTCACCTGGGTTTGAGTAGTGGGAGTCTCCCAGTTCTGTACATCCCGTACTTTACTGGAGAGAGGTTGGATTTGACCCCCTCCTACCTCATGACCAAGATAGGTAACTTTCCCCTGAGCTATCTGGCACTTGGTGGCCTTGATAGTGAGGTTAGCCCTTTTCAAGGCCTGCAACACCTTATCCAGATGTGTCAAATGCTCTTCCCAGGTGGAACTGTAGACGGCAATGTCGTCTAAGTAAGCCACACAAAAGGCTTCCAGCCCACTGAGCGCATGATTGACCAACCTCTGGAAGGTGGCAGGGGCATTCTTCAACCCAAAAGGCATGACCCTAAACTGGTAGAGTCCCTCAGGTGTTGAGAAGGCCGTCTTTTCCTTGGCATGGTCCGTCAGAGCTATTTGCCAATAGCCTGAAGTGAGGTCAAAGGTGCTCACAAACTTGGCAGCACCGATGGTGTCCACGAGCTCATCAGCCCTGGGTAATGGGTGCGCGTCAGTTTTGGTGACGGCATTGACTCCTCGGTAGTCCACACAGAACCTCCAATCCTTGGTACCCGCCTGGGAACTTGCCTTGGGGACAAGGACCACTGGACTGGACCAGGGACTGGTTGAGGGTTCAATAACACCCAGATCCAACATCTTGGCGACCTCAGCCTGGATGTGGTTTTTGACGGTATCTGACATACGATAGCTCCTGCTTTTGACAGGCACACTGTCACCAGTGTCAATTTCGTGCTTACACCACGGTGTAAGGCCCGGTGTCAGTGAAAACAGAGAGGCATACTGCTGGAGCAAAGCCCTGCAGGCCCTCTGCTGCTCTGTTGTCAAATCTGGAGAGAGTTGTACTCCCTCCACTGAGCCATCCTGAGGGTTGCTATGCAGCGAATCAGGAAGGGGCTCACTCTCATCCTCTTCTTGCCCAGAAGCTAGCAAGAGACATGAGACTTCCGCTCGCCTGTGGAAAGGCTTGAGCCTGTTGACATGGAATAGCTGAGGAGCTACCCCAGGGGCTCCCATGTCAACCAGATAGTTGACTTCGCCCATCTTGGAGATGATCCTGAAGGGTCCAGTCCACTTGTCTGCCAAAGCCCTAGGCTTGGTAGGCTCCATCACAAGGATTTCCTGTCCCGGAATCCAATCCACTTGCGAGGCTTTAAGGTCATGCCAGTACTTATTCAATTCCTGGCTGGCCTTGAGATTTGCTGTTGCCTGACCCATCATTTGTGTCATCCTCCGCCTGAGGCCTAACACATAGTCCCCCACTTGCTTGGCGGGACCGGGAGGGGTGGCTTCCAAGCCTTCTCTGATCAAGGCGAGGGGCCCCCTCACAGGATGTCCAAAGAGTAACTCAAAGGGGCTGAAACCAACACCCTCTTGAGGTACCTCTCTGTAAGCAAACAGCAGGCATGGCAGGAGGAGATCCCATTTCTTCCTTAGGGGCTCTTCCAAAGCACCTAGCATGCCCTTGAGAGTTTTGTTAAATCTCTCAACCAGACCATTGGTCTGGGGGTGGTAAGAGGTGGAGAACTTGTAGGTTACCCCGCACTCTTTCCACATGGTTTTCATGTAACTAGACATGAAGTTGGATCCTCTGTCAGAGACAACCTCCTTGGGGAATCCAACACGGGTGAAAATGCCCAGGAGAGCCCTGGCAACCACCTTGGCAGTAACAGTCCGAAGGGGTATTGCCTCAGGGTACCTGGTGGCATGATCTACCAAGACCAGGATGAACCGATGTCCACCTGAAGTGGGAGGGTCAAGGGGACCGACGATGTCGATGCCCACCCTCTCAAATGGGGTGCCAACCACTGGCAACGGCTGCAGTGGGGCAATGACACTGCCTCCAGTCTTGCCAGACAACTGACAAGTTGGGCAGGTCCTGCAGTGGGACTCCACCTCTACTCCCATCCGTGGCCAGTAGAAATGGGCAGAGAGCCTCTGCTTAGTCTTCTTGGTCCCAAGATGACCAGCCAAGGACACCTCATGCGCCAACTGCAGTAGGAAGGGCCTGTAAACCTGGGGTACCACCAACCTCTTGCGGGCACCAGGTTCAGGCTTAGTGGGCTCACTAACAAGGAGCTCACCCTCCCAATAAATCCGGAAATTCCTAGGCACCTCTCCTTGTGCCTGGGCCAGGGCCTGTTTCCTCAGTCCCTCGAGAGAGTGGCACTCTCTCTGTCCCTTACAGAAGTCCGCCCGGGAGGGTCCCCCTTCAGCTAACAAGCATTGAAGGTCGGGATGATCCTCCGGGTTAAGAACCTCTCCCACAGGAGAGTCTTCTGTCTCTTCTCCCACAGGAGTTGAGTTTGGGTTTTCCACTGGACCCAGCCCGTCCGGAGCATGGATCCCAATGGGTGCGGCAGGAAGAGAAGGTGCTCCCTCCACAGGGGTGGCCTTCTTGGTCTTCCTCCTTCTTGCCTTAGGCCTCGCCTTTGGCTCGGGTATCTGACCCACAGCCAGACCCGATGTCACCTGTGATCTAGTGACGGCAGCAGCAGTCATGGGAAGACCATCCGAGATCAACCCCAACTCTACTAGATCATTCCCTAACAAAATGTTAGCAGGGACATTGTCCTGAACCAGGACAGGAAGCTTCGCTGTCTTGTCGCCAATCATGAGTGTGACTAAGGCTACAGGGGATAATTTGGGAGGCCCACCAGCTAACCTGGTGGTTTGCAGAGGAGCACCTTCATAGTCCTCTGGCTTGAGCAGGGTCCTGTCCACCACTGTCATGCTTGCCCCAGTGTCTCTCAAACAAGTAGAAGGCTGGCCATTCAAGAGGACACTTCTCAAAAATCTACGGGTGTTCTGTGGGATAGTCGCCAGTACTTCTGCGTACTGGTCCCAGGCCCCAAGGGACACTAAGGAAATCTCCACCGGAGCACCAAATGTGATACCGGCAGAGGAGGGGAGGACAGTGGCCTCCACCTCAGACACGGGGTAAGGGTAGGTCAGGCTGACAGCCTGTACTCCAAGTGCCTTACCTTTACACTTGGGGTCACCCCTTTTGTGATCCAGAGCCCCACAGTCTCAACAAGCGCCAGGAGTGCGAGGTACGGTACTGGAACCACTGGGAGCCTGCTTTGCAGCAGGTGGACCACTACTCTTATTCCCACCCCCAGATGACTTATCCCCACTAGATTTTTGGGTCTTAGGAGAGGAAGGTTTTGGTTTACCCGACTGCGGCTGCTTGGGGGACTCCTCAGCTTTCTGAGGGGCCCCCTTCTCTTTATCCTTGTCCTTCCCACTGGAGTCCTTAGGGGACACCCGGTGGGAGACCCACTTGTCAGCCAGCCTAGCCAGCTTAAAGGGGTCCAAAATGTTCTGGTCAGCCACATACTGACGCAGCTCTGGTGAACAGGCTTCAGAGAAATGTTCAAAAAACAAGAGGTGGGACAATTCAACAAAAGTCTTAACCTTGTATCCATCGATCCACCCCATCATGTTCATGTGCGCAGCACTCACCCAGTCAACCCAAGACATATTCTCCTTTTTCTTAAAATCCCTGAACCTTCTAAGGTATTGGGTAGGTGTCTTGCCGAACTTGGCAATCAAAGCAGACTTCATACACTCGTACTGACCCCTTTCTTCCACACTCAGCTTCAGAATACAGTCATACCCAGTTTGAGGCACTCTGCTTAACAAACACTTCGCCCAATCTCTTTTATCCACATCATGAATCTCACAAGCCATTTCAAACGCTTCAATCCATTGGAGGATATCCGAACCCTCCACAAATACACCATCCAAATCTTTCATAAACTTGGTGGCTGGTGACCTGACACTCTCACTGGACCTAGCTGAAGTCTCCACTCTAGCTTTCTCTAGCTGGATCCTCTGACATTCAGTGTCCTGGCTCTTGAGTTCAAGGTCCTTATTTTTGAGTTCAAGATCCCTATTCTTGAGCTCCACTTGTTGAGCCAACTCCTCTTTCTTAAGCTCAGCATCTATTTCCAACTTGCGGTATTCAAAGGCCAATTTCATCCTTAATAACTCAAGCTCTAAGGAATTGCTGGAGTTTGGAACAGAGGCAGCAGGAATGGCGGTATTCCCAGAAACAGATTCAGCAGAAACCCCAGGGGCAGAGTCCTCATTGGTTGCATTCTCCCCCTCATCAAGAGTTTCACTATCAGTCTGGTAGTCCACCAGGGCAGCTATCAGCTCAGCCCTAGACTTATCCACAAAGTCTAACTCCCATTGCTTCACAAGCACTCTGGAGAGCCTCCAAGCTCATCCGAGTTAATTTGCCATTCGCAATAGACTCCATTGTTTGTAATGCAGTTACCTTGTACACAACTAAACTTTAATTCAATGAAGGGCAAATATCCTTTGTAAGTGGCACGGTTATACACTGATTCTTAAAACCATAAGCATCCCACCGCTGCCACCAGTGTGAGAGAACGGATCTCAACGACCGGTGGGGGGTGTCTGTACTCCCACTCCCTATACGGTGGAGGAGAGGCACAGGAGACCCCAGCCAAGATTCTCTATTCGGTAGCAATGGTCGAGCAATCAAGGCCTAGCTTCTCAGGAGGTGATGCAGGCTGGTTCTTAAGTACAGTGTATCCCCAAGCCCCCACAAAGGAATATCCACACTCTGTATTGGTTAGAACACAGTCTTTATATAATCAATAGTTAAGGTTATGTACATTCATCATGATAACTCACTTTGTACTCCGGCAAAATCTACAATGACAAATATTTACAATCCTAAAGTGGTACCACCCTAGATCTCATTGAAGTGCATGAACAATACTGTACAATGTCACACAGACCAATAGAGTGAAACCAGCAATAGAGAGAGGAGAGAAAATAAGATGGTTGAGCAATAGGCAGAATACTGACCCCTACCACTAGGCACAGTTCTGTGTGGAGATCCCCCCACCTGGGAACCTGTAAAGAAAGATATAGCACAAGCCCAGTCCATATATCGCTCTGCAAGTCTTATTTTCCCCTATAATGTTTTTACCCCCCCAATGTACCTGGTGGAGTCGAGTTCCTCGAAGAGGCGTCGACTAACGTCGAGGGACTCGCTGTTCGGCGACGGGGAATCGACGGCCCTTCTTGAATGCCTTCCCTTTCAAGCGGGAGGCACGGGGCGTCGAACGTCCGTCGACAAACGAGGTGGAATGATGTCGAAGAGGCGGCAGCTTCGTCCGAGCGGTGCTCGTCGGCGTCGGGGCGTCGGCGTCCTGCAAGGCGGAGGTGTGCGGGGCACCTCGATGACAATAGTTCTGGACCGCAAAGATTGTAGAGACGGGAGCCCAGCAAGGGCGTCGAGTCGTCCGGGTCTTTGAGGTCGTCGGGTGGCGGGAAACCCACCGGCAGGTTTTCTCCTCGGCGTGTTGGTCGGCCTCGACTTTCTCCGGCAGGATAAGCGGTCGACGATGCGGTCGAGAGAGTCCTTCGAGTGAATGTTCTTAGGCAAAGGAGCGGACGGCTCCGGTCGTCGGCGGCACGGCGTCAAGTGGTTCCCACGGCTGGGCAACACAACTTCGACGGGCCTCCAGCGGTTCCACAAACCTGCGAACCCTGGTCGACGGCAATGGACTTCGACGGCGTCGATGTCCGGGTGCTTCACTTCGATCTCCTCGGCGGTCCCGTCTCGGGTCGACAGCCTTTCGAGGATCTGTCTTCCAGGGCGCTTCGGCGAAGATGGAGCGGTGCTCGATGGTCCCTCGGAGCACGGGAAGAGGGCGCCTTACCAGGTCCTCTCTCGGGTCAGTCCTCGACGAATTTCGACAGCCTTCGGATCGGTCGAAGCAAATGCCACAGCAAGTCGTCTTCTTCCAGCTGGACGTCGAGGATCAGCAGTTCCAGTTACTCTTGAGTGGAGACTCAGCTTCTGGACACTTCTGAACTTCTGAACACTTTCCAGTGGTGAGAGGTCCCCAGATATACTATCCTCTCTCTCATCCACACTGATGGCACACACACAGCAGCCAATCACACTGCAGGGCATTCATGCAGTCAGTCAGCCAATCAGGCACACAGTGCATTCAGGCCACACTCCTCCCTTCCAGACACTCACAACAAGGAATGTGGATTGGAACAAGTACCCAGCCATTCAACACTACACACTGCATTCAGGCCAGTTTCGGGCAGGGCTGTCTCAGTCTTTGTCTCATATGCCAGAAACCAGACAACCACATCAAGGAGTGTATATTGGTCACACACTCCATTCACCCAGGTCCCACCCACAGGAGGTACCCATAACATACAGTCACTGGGAAGGCTCCAGTCAGTCTAGCTGGGCCTTCACAACAATACCATATATGGAACTTCCACCCAACAGCCAGTCAGGGGGAAGGGACAGAGTCAGGGCTTCCCAGGACTTTGGGAAACACAAGACAACAGGTAATAGAAAGCAAGAGGCCACAGGGGCCATCTTGTTTCTATCAGGAATCAACTGATCCCAGTGGCAGGGCCTGGGTGTCCCAAAATGGAGGATACCCAGAGCACCTGTCAAGTTCAGCATGGAGCTGCCACCAGCCCATACCCTGCTCTGTGGGCCACCCACAGGTGCCCAAAAACATACACTAGGGGCACAGGGTTGTACCCCTACCCATGGGTGCCATAAGGGTATCCCATGGGTCTGTTCACCAAACCAAAAGAGAGAGCTGCACTGCCAGGAGTCCCTCATGGACTCTGTGGGCAGAAAACATAACAGAACACACGGTAAAAACAGAAAAAGGACAAGGATTCAGAGGCCCTGTCCCTCAGATGCATTTCCAGCATCACAAAGTGCATGGATAACCTTTGCTTAGTCCTCTTAATACCAAGGTGACCAGCACGGGGCACTTCATGCGCCAGCTGCAGGAGGAAGGGTCTTACAGCAAGGGGAACCACCAACCTCTTATGGTCGCCTTCTATAGACCCTGTGGGCTCACTATACAGGAGTCCACATTCCCAATAAATCCGATGCTTCCCAGGAGGTTCACCCTCAAGCTGGGAGCAGGCTTGTCTCCTTAGGCCTTCCAGAGATGGGCACTCACGTTGGCCTTTACTGAATTTTTCCCTGTCAGGACCACCTTCTACTAACAAATCGTTTAGTTCAGGATGGTCATTGGGGTCAAACACTTCAGGCATCACCACCTCCTCGTCAGGTCCGGGTCATTGACCAACTACCTCCAACGCAGTGGTATGTGAGTTAGGGGGAATATTTTCTTTCCCTCTTTTTGGTTTTCTGACTCCTTTAGCCTTGGGTTTCCCCTGTGGCTGGGGCAGGGCATTGGTCTTGGCCAATGCTGCCTTCGTTTGAGATCTTGTGCAGGGTCTGTCAGCAGTATCTCCCACAAGCCCTAAAGCTCTGAGATGATTGCCCAACAAGACCTTTCCTGGGACACTCCTCTGAATGCTCACTGGAATCCTAACTGCTGTACCATTGATCGTAAAATTTACAGGTATTACTAGGAACATGAGAGGTGGGCCATCAGCCAACTTCATGGGCATCAGAGTAGCTCTGGCAACTTCCTCTGGGTCTACCAAGGTAGAATCCACTACAGTCCGACTGCACCCACTATCCCTAAGAGATGGAGTATCTACTCCATTGATCAGCACACTGTCTTTAAAGTAGTATGACTTGGGGAACTTTTTTACAGTCACTCTTAGACCTCAGCGACTTGATACAACATGATAGTGCTACAGTGTCGCACTGATGTGTGCAGAGAACGAAGACACAGAGTTCCCCTAATCCGTTTGTAGTATGTAGAACCCGACACTTGAAGCATAAACCTGAATTTTGAGTGCGTGCAGTGCTTGTGAGTCTGATGGGACTCTTCCTGACAACACGACATCAGTGAGCTATTTGTACTGCGACGATAGTTTATTAAACAATCTATGCCCAGATTTGAAAAAGGCACATGTAGGGTGCCGAAACACGTGTCATCCTTATGGGCAATCAAATAAATAAATATATGATGAACTAAGAGAAATTGGTGTTGGTTGATACCGAACTCCCTGTGGCGCAGTAAAAGATGAGTGCAGAAACCACCTTTTTGTCTTTAAAGTAGTGCTTGGTGTTATCTGGAATCCTAGCATAAGCCTCTGCGACTGTAGGCTCCCAGGAACCCAGGGAAACTAAAACTGCCTCAGCTTTTATCCCACTGGGGAAGGAGTCAGAGGAGAAGGATGCTCCGGTAATCTCTTCTTCCTCATAGGAGGAGAAGGCCAGATTAGCAGAGTGGACCCCCAAGGTTTTGACCTTACATCTGGGATCCCCCTTCACGTGGTCAGTTGCTCCACAAGCAAAACAAGATCCATTGGGTCTGTTTACATGGGGAGGCTTATTAAAACCAGAGTTCGGTTTCGGAGGCTGACCTCCACTATCCTGTGAGTTCTCTTGTGTCTTACCCTTATTTTTCTTTTTGTGGCCCTTTTGGGAAGAAGATTTATCAGTTTCACCACCCTCCTCATCTTTGGACTTTTTCCCTTCCTCCTGCTTACCAGGATGAGTCTTGTCCTTATGGGACACTCGATGTGACACCCATAAATCTGCTGCAATGGCAAGCTTATTAGGATCTATCTCCTTTGAATCTGCCAAATGCTGCTTAAGCTCAGGGGAAGAAGATGCAAAAATATGTTCCAGCATGACAAGACTTATCATACCTTCAAAGGTAGAAACCTTATAACCTTCGACCCAGCCAGTCAAGTTTTTTAAGGATTCAGTTACATAAGATACCCAAGTACCACTTTCTTTTTTCTTATACTCTCTGAATCTTTTTAAGTATTGGGCAGGAGTCTTTCCAAACTTTAAAATTAGAGTCTGCTTCAACATTGCAAAATCTGCTCTCTCAGCTTTCGACATTTCCATAATGGCATTGCAGCCAGAATGGGTCAGTCTGCTAAGTAACCAGGCAATTTTATCAGCATTGTCAACTTGTTGAACTTCGAATGGACACTCAAATGTATTCAGCCAGACCATAATGTCATTATTTTCCTCATACACACTGAGCAGATCTTTTGGAAACCTTGGATGACAGGAGACCGCAGACCCATGTCCAGGACCCCTTGGATCCATTGGCAACTTGAAGCTTGGCCAGTTCCAACTGGTGATCCCTGTATTTCTGTTTTTCTGCCTGTTCTATCTTTAGCTTGGCCCTATTGAACTCAAGCTCTTCCTGGAGTTTGGCCATATTGAACTCAAGTTCCTTCTGCCTAAACAGCAGCTCTTGCTTCTTGAATTCAAGCATGGCTTCCCCATCAAGACTGGCAGAGGAAACATCGGATATTTCATCCTCCCTGTCCTCATGGTCGCGGTGGACCAGTGCAGCGGCATAACTGTCAGTTCCACCAGTGAGAGCAGCCCCACCTCCTTCTGCACTGTCCTCTGAAGCTATAGCGCTAGGCTGAGCTTCTTGCCACGCCATGATTCTTTGGATCATTTCCATTTTGGTGCCTTGAGAGGAGACACCTTTCTCAGCACACATCTTTTTCAATGTTTCGGATTTAGAAGCATTTAAAGTTAACAAGGTACTTGTTTCCATACTGTTAGATAGGACTATGGCCTTTAAAAAGTTATACTACGATTTTTCACTATGTGTCCTGGTAGGAATAACTTGAAATGCCTTCGCTCGTGCGCAACACTGGATACCTTCAGTCCTATCCCACCGCTGTACACCAATTTGTTAAGATGGATTTCTGAACTCGGACCTGGAGGGGCAGAGGTTCAGAAGACCAGCCTAGTTTCATGGAACAGGGTAACCTCTGGACAAACCAGACCAATCAGGGTAGCGATGGCGGCGGTCAAGACTAAGTCTCAAGAAGTGTGAGGGTGATGGAAAGACCTCAATGAGCACACAAAGCAAGGACACTTACAAATTACTCCAGACAGGTGTTATATTAAAAATATAGACACATTTATTACAAGGCCTTTGTAACATCGACCATAGCAAAGAATCACAATAATACGAAAGTAAACCAACACATCACAATCAATACAATACATATACAAGACCGAGGGGTCTAAGGAGTTATGAGCACGTAATATGTAGGCCACCTAGATGGTGAGGAAAACAGGCAGTGCAAGTAATCATTAGACCCAGTTCGACATCAGAAATACACCTAACTAGGAGGAAGTCTGAGCCCTACGAAGAGAGGAGCCTTATGCTCAAAAGTACCTGCACGCGCTGGTGCCAATGGATAAAGTAGTCGCTATTTCGCAACAGCGGTAGAAAAGAAAAAGGGCTCCTGCGCGAGGGGCCACTGGTTGGGGTATGGACTACTCACCGGTCCCCGATGCAGGCAGACCCAGACTTCGCCAGTTCAGTTCACGTTGCTGGCAGGTTCAGCTGTGATGATCAGGACGTCTCGACACCATGTAGATTCTGCGTAGCAGGATGCAGGGTCGAGGGTGTCCCAAATGCAGCGGCCGTGCACAGGTTGTTACCGCAGCAGGGCGACACGGCAACCGCATTTACTCTGGTCCGGGTGCACTCGTCTCACTTAAGACCTGGGAATGCCAAGTGTACGAAATTCGGTGTGAGGGTGCCGTGGACGCAGAGCAAGCAGTAGACCAAGTTTCGAGGGCTTCCCCGAAATGGTGATGGTGACAGAGCAAAGCATCTTGCGTAAGCTGGTCAGCCCACTGGTTGGCCCAGGGACACTTCCGAAGAGGCTTACTTGCAGAGTTAGATGAAGGTGTCGGGAATAGTTGGTCCCACTAATCCAATGGGTCGAAGCGCCTCTGCAGACCTTCTAGGACGATCAGATGCAGAGGGGTCTCGCAACACGACAGTGGTTCAGGGTGCCAAACCTTCAGCGGGTCACCAGCGGTTCCTCGACTCAGCTTCTTGTTGCAGGATACTTGGCTCCTTATCCCTTGTTCGGTGTGAACTCAGGAGATCGACATGGTAGTGGTGCTTTCAGCCTCCTCTTATCCAAAGTTCCCTTTGCGCCAAACCGGAGGTGACCCAATGGGAGATCTGCTCACAAACACTCACACCATACGTGGACCTATCACGGATCACGGTAGTCCCAGGCATTCAGGACATTCCAGACTCTCTGGCACCCAGGATGTGTATTGGGAACAGACATCCCAGCCCACATCCTGGAGGCATACACAAGGCATGCAGAAGCTGCGAAAGCGTTGGGTTTCGCGGAAAAGTGCATGACCAAATAAGGACGGACCCGGGTCGGCTTGACCTGGGGAAGGTGAAGGGGCAAGACGGTCAGAGGACAGGACAAAGAACCTCGTGGCATGGCCATTTCGGAGCCAGGCCACTCATTTGTGCCAAACGCGATAAGCGCGATTAACATGGCGAAAAAGGGTTCAAAACACAAGAGAAACGATAGCTGCCACCAGTCCTGTCCGTGTCACACTTGCACAGTTCATAATAAGTCCAGCAAGAGGTTCTAGGGCCTTTGCAATGACTACAGACCCAAGAGCGCGGTAAAGTAAGTTATAGTGCACTCTTGTTTCATGTTGCATAAAAAGCTGCAACATGAGGAAAGGACTAAGGGAAACAAAGTCTCCCAGTACTGACTGTCTTAAGGGCAGGGGCGTTGCTAGGGAGGGGTTAGGGGGGCTATAGCCCCAGATATTTTGGTTGTGGCCCCGGATAGAATCTCAGGAGCTTCAGCCAAAAGACTAGCTAGCCCCCAGTCCCAACTGTTCTGACATCAGCATAGCCCCGGTCTTTTCCAGACCTAGCAACTCCCCTGCTTAAGGGCATGTCAGTTTCCCCGAGGAGTGCGGCGGAAGGCTGCGCTTCTCTGGCAAAGTCTAGATCAGGGTGTAAAACAGCAGCAAAATGTTTGGGGGTTGCCACATGGAGGGAAAATTACATATAAAATGAAATCTTTCCTAACACTCCCTCCACTTTATCTTTTGGTGTTCTGTATTCTTAAGCTTGTCTGTGAGGCAAAATGTGATGGATTAATACCTGGTCATAACTCGTCTATAATACTCCACTAGGCCCAAAAAGGCCCTTAGATCTTTCTTAGTCTTGGGAATTGGTGTTTCCTTGACAGATGTTACCTTTTCATGCTGGGGTTATACTATCCCATTGCCAACAAAAAATTCAAGATACTTAACTGCTGATTGGGCCAAGTGACATTTCTATGGATTTGTTGTAAGCCCGGATTTTCTCAAGGCCCTGGTGACTAGATATAGATGGTGTAAATGTTCTTTCTATGTTTTACTGTGGATTATGATGTCATCAATATAAACCCTGCAGAAGGAAGAGAAATGTCGTCCATCAACCTTTGAAAGGTGACTGAAGCACTGTGCAGTCCAAAAGGTAACGCCTTGAGCTGAAACAGTCCAGTGGGGGTGGAAAAAGCGGATTTCTCCTTTTCCTCTAGGTTAACCGGATATTGCCACTATCTCTTTGTCAGATCAATTGTAAAGAGGTAAACTGCATCTCCCAGTCGATCAATTAATTTGTCTGTTCTTAGCATAGGATAGCTGTCGAATTGGGAGTCCGTGTTTACCTTTCTGAAATCAATGCAGAACCTCCACCATTGATCTGGCTTGGCAACAAATATGATCAGAGAGGACAAAGGGCTGTGAGTTGGCTTGATAATATTAGCTCTCAACATATTTTCCACCTCCTTTATAATCACCTCCTTTCTAGACTCCGGTATTCGGTATGGTATTAAATGGACCACCTACCCTGGGGGTGTACGGATATAATGGAATATCCCATTGACCCTTCCATTTCTATTGTTGGAAACATCAGGGTATAGCTTTAGCAAGTCGAACGGGTAATCTTCGGTTTTGAGGCAGATGGGAAGGAAACAAATTGTTATGATTTGATTCTTCAGCCAGTAGACTAGTCAACACTACTGTATTACTTTCAGCTGGGTCTTCTCTCCACTCCTTTAGGAGATGTATATGCTAGATGTGGGTTTTAATTCTTCAGTCAGGTTGGGACATTCAGCCATAAGTCCCTGTTTGTTCTATCACTTCGTAAGGACCATGCCATTTAGAAAACATTTTATTTTCTGAAGATGGAAGGAGAACAAGGCCATTTTGTCCAATGGAAAATGATCTGAGCAAGGTTTTTTTTTATCATGGTAGATTTCTGATTTTCCAGAGCCCTGGCCATGTGAGTTTGTACTATTGTTATGACTGTAACCATGCGTTCTTTTAACAATTGGGCTGTCTGGGAAGGGGCATAATGGCCTTCACCCATTACTACCAGGTTTCCCGTAACATGACAAGGGTATCCCGTGGCTCTCTACCATATAATAGTTCAAAAGGAGAAAATCCTGTTAAGGATTGTGGTGGAGTTTTGGGATGGCATAAAGGGCACAAGGTTTCATGTCATCCCAATTTTCGTTATTGATCTCAACTAACATTTACAGGATGTGCTTTAAAGTTTTATTGAATCATTCCACCAACCGTTAGTATGTGGGTGATAGATGGACGTTCTGAGGGTTTTTAAATTCAGAATTTCCTTCACCTCTGACATCAGTCGGCTCATGAATGTAGTTCCCTGGTTGGTTAGAATTTCCTTCGGGAACCCAACTCTTTAGAAAAATGGGATCAAATGTGTAAGGATTTGTTGGGTTGTATTATCTCCTGGTAACGAGTGGCATAGTCTACAATTACCAATATGTACTAGTTCCCCAATTTTGATGGTTCAAGGGGCCCAACTATATCCATGCCTATAAGTGAAAAGGGCACATCAATGATTGGTAAAGGTTATAATGGAGCAGGAGGGGGCCTCTGAGAACTGGTTTCCTGACAAAGAGCACAAGTAAGCACAAAGTCTTTCACCTTTCATCTCAGAGAATTCAGAGGTGTGAGGAGAAAAGGAGAGTGTGGAGTTGAAGATGACCCCGACGTTCTTAGCCTCACAGGTGGGAGCAGAAAGAGGGCCAAGGGAGGCCAATGAGAGATGGAGGGGTGGCAGGAGAGGGGAGAGTTGAAGAGAGATGGAAGATGTCTGTCAAGAAGGAGGAGGTTGGGCTGAGGGCCCTGGGCCATGATAGTGCCATTGTGATAGACATTAATTGTGCACTTGGAAGATGTAAAGTGAGCCAAGAGGACTTCCCATCTGGTGCGACCAGTAATGGGTGAGGAAGAAAAAGGGGAGAGAATAGAAACCATATGGGGAGTCCATAAGTCAGAAGAAGGAGCAGCAAAGATAATGTCAGTGATAGTCTGTCTGGAGGAAGCATTGATGTAGGTGTCTGCAATGGGAAGACCAGGGTTGGATCTCAGGCGTGCCTTTTAAATGGCTTCCTTCCAGACTTTGTGAGATGAGGATAGGTGATGGAGAAGCAATTGGAATAGATAGGGGTGACGGAGAGCACCATGGGGGCAGAGACAAAAAAGGAGAAGAAAAAGGGGGTGGAGGGTTGTAGGATAGCAAGGGAGAGGATTAGAAGCACTATGGAACAGTAAAATCTCACTAGGCGACCAAGCAGACAAAATCAATGAGTACACTAGAAATGCCCAGATTCAAAGATCATTAACAAATTGGGAAGCACACCTAAATTCGAATTTTCCCAGAAAGCTCTAAAAAGCAGTAGAAAATGGAGAATGCACAGTTGGAAAGCACACCTAAATTTGAATTTGCCAGAAAGCACCAAAAAGCAGTACAAAATGGAGGATGCACAGTTAGAGAGCACACCCAAATTAGAATTCGTCAGAAAGCACTAAAAAGCAGCACAAAATGATAGAGGGGGAATCGGAGGATAGCAGGGGAGAAGTTTAGAAGCACTATGCACACCTGAGAATCAAAAATGAGTTTTACATTTTTTTTTTTGTTGAAGCAGGGCATTAAGAAAACCGCACATAGCATTCAGTAAGAGGCACAAAAAGAGGCATATTTCAATAAATGCAAAGATTAGAGTCTATAGGTAGGCAGGTAGGGAAAAGGAGCAGGAAACAATAAAAGCATTCAAGACTGTCTGAGGGAGGTGTGTGGTCTAAAACAATGCGATCCATTTTGCTTACCAGAGCAATTTTAAAAGCAGGATTTTGTTCATGGACAATACGTGCACTAGTAGCAGTCAATGAGAATAATTTGTGAATCGTGTCAGGAGGTGAAGGGTCATGGAGTAGCGGCAGGGAGAGGTGCTCCCTCCATCTCCAGACACGGCCACACAGGGGCCGTTGTGCGCAAACCGGCTCTCGCCAGGCGGCTCCCGAAAGGCCAGAAGAAACCAGCAGTAGCCAATCAGGCTTAGGCATTGAGGGCGTCATGGCAATGATCGTGGAGTGAAGAAGTGCAGCCATCTTCGAGCAGGAAACAAATGTTCCATGCAATGAGGTCATGCAAAGCGCTCTCATCTGGGCCCTGTCCAGGCATTCCTCCCCAATGGCCTTGGTTAAATCTCACTACAGTAGTTGTGGATGGGTTTCACCCAAGAGCTTTCAGATGTATTTCTCCCCTGATATGAAGGGGGTTTATGCCCCTAATCTTTGGTAGATCTCTCTCCAGTGATCCTGGGTAGATTACTGCCTGTGAGCGTGGCTGGGAATCTTCTGGTGACCTAAGATGGTTCTCGGAGTTCTTGGTCTGCCTCTCCAAAACCTTTGCTTCCCCTTTCGGTTTTGTCAGAATGTTTAATTTCTTTCACCTTGGGAAATAAACCCATCTCTAAGATTCCCAGGGCTATTCTTTCTCCTGATTTGACCTGTTATGCCTCTTTCCTGCTGTTCTGCACCAATATTTTTTTGTCGCCCCATTAATCAGGATCTATGACGCCTTCGAAGATGTCTAGAACATATGTCTCTGGTTTGTATTAATTCCCTCCAGGAACAGCATGGGTCAAAGCCAGTGTAGTGTTCTGTAGCTACTGATGAATCAGAAGCTCTTTTGCTAAATTATTTAAACTTGAGGGTTCCCCAATGTGTGTCAACTGAGCCTGATCCCACCCCTGACAGCATTTGTGAGGAGTCAGGAATGGAACTTGGACATAGGTTAGACATGGTTTTGGCTAAAGACTTGTATTGATATTATTATGCCTCGCTGTCCCTGCTCTAGAGGTGTTTCCCTACCTAAATCCAAAACTAAGGATCTGTTAGTGTCAGAATGTCCAAAACAAAACATTCCTGTGTCCAAAGTACTATTCTGACCCTCACAATCTAAGGAAATAAATCTTAAGGTGAAAAGGATATTGTCTTTGGGCTTCAGTGTTTCAGAAATGTTCAAATGGGAAAAGTAATAAATAACTCCAACAAAAAGTCTTTCAAGGTTATTGCTCCTTAATTTAGAGGGTGTCTCCCTGGATCCTTCTTCACAGTTTCTTGAAAATAACAGTTCTTGTCTTTCCTCTTAATAAAATACCTAAGTCATGTATAATTATCTTTCCCCTTTGGGTTGTAAGGATACCTGGTATACTCTCCTGCCAGGGTGTCTCTGTTTTCACATACTTGTAATTGCCTGATGTACTCTCCTTCCAGGACTTCTTGTAGTCACACACTTGTGATTGCCTGGTGTGCTTTCCTGCCAGGGTTTCTTGTATTCACACACCTATGATTACCTGGTATATTCTCCTGCCAGGGCTTCTTGAAGTCACAAACTTGTAATTGCATGGTATACTCTCCTGCCAGGCTGTCTTGTATTCACACTCTTGCAATTGCCTGTCTCTGCAACTCCACTTTTGATAATCCACCACATTAGTCCTTTTGGCTAATTCCTTTTGTCCATAGTATATTGCCTCATTGGTGTTTTGCTCACACTTCCAATTGTGCTAATTCACCAACTTAGCGTTGTTGGCTAATTCACATTGTCCGTTAAATACTAGCTGGTTACAGTTTCTCATATGTAGTCTTTGCACGTAGGGGCACACTTCAAAGGTTCCCTTCTTCAGCAGACATACTTTTACTTTCTCTCTTTCAGTGTTAATGAATGGCTGTCTTTCTTTATCTGTACCATTTTTAACATACTAATTGGAAGTGTTCCCAGTCTCATTGCGCCAACACAAAAGATGATAGACACTGCTTAAGTTGCAGATTTATTTGATTGGATGGAGTACAGCCTGACACGTGTTTCGAGCAATCCTTGCTCTACCTCTGAGGCTTGTATTGACGTAATTCAGATGCATATTGTTACTGTTACGACTGTTACAAACCAACGTCTTTGAACCACTGACAATACTGTAGTGTTATAAACAAAGTCCATAGGGCGAACTGGCAATGAATAGACGCTAACCTGATCCGACACCAACTCGTCTGGAGCAACAACTGCAGAATGAAAGGATCACCCGGGAGTCCCTGTTCCCCCCAATCACTGGAAATCGGAGTACCAGCGAAGGGAAACACAAACCCCAGGGAAACCCTATGGGGGAAAAAACCATGGACGTCTTGGGCCGGTTTTCTCGGGCCGGTTTTCTCGGGTTGATAGCTCTTCTCAGGGTGAAGAGTGTGGAGAGGAGTCCTACAGGACGAGAGAAGGACAGGTAAGTAACAGATGGAGTGGAGGGCTGCGAATGGCAATCTTGTGGAAGAGATTTGCACTTAATGAAGACTGATGTGACTGGAATTAGGTCATTCGAGCTGACCGATCCTGGGAGCTAGGAGTGATGTAGATTGAAGCAGAGGGAGCACCTAGCAAGGTAAGGATTGTTAGTAACGGCACGAAAGAAAAAGAGGGAAGTGAGAGTCAACGTAGCGAAACGAACTTACTTCCACGTGGCAGATTTCCTTTCTGTATCGGGTTTGTGATTCGAACCGGAAGCCGAGCTCGGAAGAACGGGAGAGACTCTGGGAAGCGAGAAGGGAGCGAACGGCGGGGAGACCAAGACGAGACAGAATTCTAAGAGGGAAAGAAAGGTGGTCAGAAGGGAGAGTTCAATTATATTCCATATGGTACAGATACAGGGATAGGGTTCTCTGCGAATTTACGGAGCATCACATTCAGCAGAAGCGACGCATCGAAGCGGTGTTCCGTGTTCCTTAAGAAGGGTCACGTGATCAGTCATGTGCGTCTGCTGGCAGTGTGTAACAACTAGTCTGCTGGAGCAGTTCTCTCTAGCCATATTGGAGTTTCCACGTAACATGCCTCCACACAGAGACCAATGACGCCTAACCTGCCATCGCAGGAATGGTGTAACACATATATTCGTGTGTGATTGTAGTTGTACATTTAAATATCCTATAGGTGGAGAACAGATGCTTGCTAAGCAGACCATCAGTTCCGACAATTAATTGCCTTCTGCAATTGCGAGGATATTTAAAAGTACAACTACAATCCTCACAGTGTTAAGGTGTTTCTGGGAACTGTAGTTCCTATTAGCTAACTTGCACAACAACTGAAGGAATTTTTCGAATATGTGCAAATCAGTGTTTGAAAGTTGGTCTGTAGATTGGATTGCAAGAGATTCAGCATTCTCCTTTGATGGAGCAGGGGAAGACTCAGTATAGGCAATTAGAGTTTTACAAATGGGGGGTTCATCCTGCAAGGGCAAAGGGGATACCATTTCTCATCCTATGATACTACCACTCCCTTCCGGAGGTTGTCTCCCACCACATGATCGTCCATCATATAGCCACCCCCAGGGTCAGTATCATGTAGAGGCTGCCGTCCCCAGGGAACATGGGTGGATCTCACTGCCGGAAAGGGAGTATTGATATCATCTGATTAATTACAATGTCCACTTGTGTTAGTGTGAATTACCTGCACAAAAACAGGAGATGACAATTACCATAGGTGCGTTTAGGCCATGATATCTTGCACCCCCATAATCAAAAGGCATGTGCATGTCCAGCGAGGGGCTAAATGGTGCCTATACATCAGCTGGGACCAGGGCAACCATAAAATAGGATGACTACTTGTGTTAGTGTGAACTAACCCCAAACAAACAGGGCATGGGAATTATCATAGAGGCACTTAGGCCATGAATCTTGCACCCCCACAATTCAATGTTAAGTGGGTCTCCAGGGAGGTGCTAGACGGTGCGTATACATCTGTTAGGACCATAGTAAATATAAAATAGGATTTTTTATTCGGGGCCCTTCTTCAGGTTAAGATATCTGGGTTTTATGCGTGTTTCTGAAAATAAACACATGTTTCTATTTAGTAATAATTACTAAGAAATTCGATAGAGTTATTTCAAATTACTCTCTGTGGTGTACTGATCATTTATAGGGCTTCAGGACACTAAACGTTGGATTAGTTGATTGCTAGGTATATGGATTCCTAAAGTGTTTTTTTCAAGTTTTTTTCAAGCTCAGGTGCCCGTACTGGAAGTAAAAGGGATACAGTGTTAACATGCTACTGTTGTCAGTTAACTGGGTCGCTAGTGGGACAAGGCGCTTTGGTAAAAGCGCTGGGCCCCACAGTGAGACCCGCGCAATACATTGTTCAGGACATATCTTGTTAGTTTGAGCAAAATGGACTCATCCCATGTGTTTACTGTTAGGCGCTGTTTGAGTTACCTGTTCTCATCGCACCTCGAATTAGTGGCTGGAATACTATCTAATGTAACTGTAAAGAATAGTTGCTATCAGTTTAATGTCCATGACATTGTACATCATCTCATTGATAATCTCGTAGTAAATCATCTGTTCCTACCTCTGACTCAAAGACATTCAGCATATTTCCTCATGTCTTTTTCTTCGGTAACCGGGGAAACGTCTTACCATCTTCCTTGGTGGCGTGCTGTGTGCTCAAGATCAGCGTTACAAACACTTGCTCGGACGCGAGTTCTCCCTGTGTGTTAAAGGGGATTCTATCAGTAAATGATAGTTTCCAGTCACGTAATGTGCTCATAATTACTGTTTGTGTCTTCCGCTTACCTTTAGATTCGCTTCTCGGTGCGAGGCTTTCACTCTCGGATGCGCAAGGCGATCTGCTGCGGACTCCACATTGGAACGCTGCTAAGCAACCCGATGCTGGTCCTTGTTATATTCCTGACACTAGCTTACAAAGTCTCGGAGTGACAGCGCCATTTTAGGTGAATTGAGGAAGCACCGTGGCTCAAAATTTCAGGGTGTTTCGTATAGAGTCACTATTGGTGCCATCTTCGATGTATTGGGGAAGCACAGTGGCTTAAATTCTCAGGGTGTTTAGTATATGGTCACTATAGGGACTGAATAATCAGAAAATAGGATCAGTTTTAAATAATAAGGGGTGACATATCGGTTGAAATATAGTTTTCCCTAGTTAGTATGTTAAACTGATGAATAAAAATCTGGTTCTTATTCGGTAGTCAGAGTATAAAACAGATATAAGTTTTCAATAGTAAGAAATAACGCATCAGTTTTAATATTGTTTCCATGGTTAGAATATTAAACCACTACAGTTAAAACCCCACTCTTTATTTGGTTGCTATGCTAGGAGGTATGAGTATGAGTCACGAAAATAATTCAAGCCAATAATGACTAGTAATTCAAAACTCTGGGTATTAGTGAATAGCCCTTCAAGGTCAAAAGAATGTAGGTTACAACCATTTAAAGTTGCTGCTGATTAACAATTCTTCTCACTCAGTATCGGTGGATGGACTTTACTAATATATTGAATACATTTGCCTGATAGGCTGGTAGGGTATTCTTTCACTCAATCCACTAACACCATCGATGCAAACATGTATACACTGAAGTCCAGATTGATAAATGACTTCTATCAAAAATAACAGTTCAAGTCCCGCTCCATATTCATTCCACGAGGATACATAGTATCGAGTTTGTCAATCCAATAGATTTCTCTCTGTTGTAGTAGTCTGTTTAGATCGCCCCCTCTCCTTGGTAAGGTCACATGTTCTAGGAAAACAAATTGAATCTGTGCAATAGTGTGTTTCTGTTCATTGAAGTGTAGTGCTACGGGTGATTTAGCTGACAGTTGCCTTATGTTAGATGTGTGTTCTCCCCATCTGATTTTTGCCTTTCTCCCAGTTAGTCCCATGTAGTACATGCCACAGGGACATTTGATCCCATATATTACGTTCTTAGTGTCACACGTGGATGTGTGCATGAATGGGATTTAATATCCCTTATGAGGGTGATTTATGCTGTTGCCTTGATTTATGTTGTGACAGGGAATAGTTCCACTGAAGGCTTTCTTGCTGGGTCTTTTGTGGCAGAAATCTGATTTGATCAAATGATCTCGTAGTGATCTGCTTTTGCTATAAGCGAACAATGGTGAGCTAGGGAACAGACTTGCTAATGTCTGATCTATTGACAAAATTTTCCAATTCTTGTTCACTATTTTCTTTATTCTACTACTTTGTTGGGAGTAACATATACTAGATCATTTCCGGTGTTCTTTATGCTTGTTTTTAGAGCCTCGGCTCTCGGTGTACTGCTTACTCTGGTAGCGTGTTTTGACACTGTGTCTTTGTGTAACCTCTCTGCAGAAATGCATCAGTCAGTTCCTTAGCCCTAATCTCATATTCTCCTTCCTCAGATATAATTCTCCTGTACCTTAAGAATTGGCTTAGTGGGATACTTTCTATAGTTTTTTTGGGATGAAAACTCAATGCTAATAATAGATTGTTTCTGTAAGTTGATTTGGTAAAGACTGTCTCCAATTTATTGAATTTGTGAGAAATTACTACATCCAAAAATTCAATAGATGTTCTACTAAGTTTGTGAGTAAACTTAATTCTTGGTGCAAGCGTGACCAGGAATTGAAAGAACACACTCAATTCATTTTCAGTTCCTGTCCAGATCCCAAACAGGTCGTCTAAAAATCTCACAAGAAATTTCAATTTGTTTTTCTGTCTTGGTTTGTTTATTAGCTGAGTCTCCTCGAGAAAATACATATAAACATTTGCGTAACTGTGGGCCATTGCTGCCCCCACTGAAGTTCCAGAAATCCGAACAAAGTGGCGATCCTCAAATCTGAAGTAGTTATTATTCGACACAATACTTAAATGTTTCAGGATCAGTAACCAATCACCTCTTACTACTTTTGTTGTGTTAAGTAGTATCCACTCAGTTGCCTAAAGTCCTGCGGGATGGGTGATGTTAGTGTATAAACTTGCACCGTCCATTGTGAACAAGATGTCTGTGGTTTCTTCGAACATCACTGAATCCAGTTTTTTTTTAAAAAATGGTTAGTGTCTTTAATGTACGTCGTGGATTGGTGTGTCAGAGGTTGTATGACCATGTCAATATATTGGCCCAATGGCTCAAGGAGACTATTATTACCCGCTATAATTGGATGTCACAGTGGTTCTTCCAGATTTGTATGGATTTTTAGCAAGATGTATATCACGGGCATCAGTGGATGTAACTTGGTGAGAAATGCCTTGATTTTCTGTGTGATGATCTCATCTGCTTCTGCTTCATCTAGTGTCTTTTTGATGATCTGTCGAACCTGTTCCATTGGATCATTGTTTCTATTTTATATTTGATGTGTGTCCCAAATCACTAATGCTCCCCCTTTTTCGGCGGGTTTGATGATTATATCCACGTTCTGCCATAACCTTTGTTTTTCTGTTAAGTTAGATCGTGTCCTATTCTGGAATTTGATTTTTTGCATAATCTTCAACACAAGTTTCTGAAAAGCTTCCAGGACCGAATTCTGAACTGTAGGGGGAAATGTGCTCTTTGGCTTCATCTCTAGGTGCTCCGGCTGTTGTCTGGTTTCACCTAAATCAAAGAAAAGTTTAAATTTCATTTTGCGTGTCAATTTGAAGAAATCCATTTTTTCTTTTAATAGGGTATTCTTGTATGAAGGCACAAATGAGAGTCCCTTCTGAAGTGCCTGATGCTCAAATTTAGTGAGTTTATAACTTGAAATATTCACCACTAGGTTTTCTTTTGTTGAAGGTTCTCTTTCCTTGATGGAGTTTTTCTTTTTGTCTCTTCTGCTCTGACACAGTCTAAAAAAGAGTAAGTAGCTGTTGGTGCACTTGTGGTAGTGTTTGAGGTGCTTGGATATTGACTGGTACTTCTTGTTTCCCTGCTTGTTTCAGGTTCATTTTCAGATGTAATTTCAGGGCTTTCGGTTTCACCACTTGAGGCCTCTGATGAGGACAGTGTTTGGTTAGGTATGCGTTCATTTTTGTTAATTGCTGGTCTTCCTCCTCTTTCGTTATCTTTCTGTGAATAAGATTCTTTCCAAGTATAAACTATATTGAGTTTATAATTCAGAGTGTCCCTTCGAAATGTTCTTATTTCTTTGGATTCAATTTCTCTTTTATAATCGTCCAACTTATTGTTGATTTCCTTGAGCAATAGAGAGAGTTCTTCTTTCGTTATAAGGGATGAAAGTTCTTTTTTTGTGGTTTCCAGGTCAACTTCAATTGTAGTGAGCGATTTAGACAATTCCTTGATAGTTAGGATAATAAGCTCCAATGAACATTTATTCAATATGACCCTCCACCATTTAACAAACTCTTTGTTCTCTTTGTAGAGTGTTGGTTCTAAAACTATTCTCAGTCGTCGTGGGATGCGTTGGGCTCTATAGTATTGCGACAATGTTGTAGCATGTAATCTTAGACTTATCTCTTATTGTATTAGCCTCTCCAGTTGGTTTACTAACTCTTCCGGTTTTGCCGTAGGGCTAAGGTCCTGATCAGTATTATTAATTAATTTCAATAAACAGGCTGCTTACTCTTGCGAGAAAGCCAAGGTTTCTGCTCTATTGGTGTTGAGAGATTCAATTTTTTATAATGACATATCTCACAGTGTAGTTGGTTGGTGCAACTTCCAGAATCGATGTAGCAAGGAATTAGAGTGCGGGAAAGGTCAAGTTATGGAGGTGCACTCTGATTCCTTAATTTGGCTGCAAATTACACCCAGGGAGGCAGGGGATGCAAATTACCATGGATGTGTTCAGGGCATTATATCTTGCATCCCTGCAATAAAAATGGATGGGAAGCCTAGGGAGGGACACTAAGGTGCATCTATATTGGTTGGGACCAGAGTGAATATAAAACAGGAAGACCACTTGCCTTGCTTCTAATTAACCCTAGGTAGAGAAGGGGTGCAAATTACCCTGTGCGTGCGCGGCTATGACATGTTGCTTCCACACAACCAAATGTTTTTGGGAAGTCCATGAAGCCGATTCATGGTGCATATACATCTGTTGGGATCAGAGCAAATATAAAACAGGATGACCACTTGCCTTACTGTGAGTTAATCCCAGAGACAGAGCGGCTGTATATTACCATGAGTGTGTGCATGCCATGATATCTTGCATCCCCACAACCAAAAGGCATTGGAGTAACCAGGGTGTGGCTAGATGGTGCATATACATTGGTTGGGACCAGAGTAAACAGAAAACAGGATAAACACTTGTGTTGCTGCGAATTACACCCAGGGAGACAGGGGATTGAAATTATCATGGCTGTCTTCAGGCCATGATATATTGCATTCATGCATTAAAATGGTATGGGGATGTCTAGGGAGGTGCTAGATGGTGCAGATACATTAGTTGGGGGACCAGAGTAAATGTAAAACCGGGTGACCACTTGTCTTACTGTCAATACACACCAACAAGGGGTGTGGGGTGTGAATTACCATGGCTGTTTGTTTAAGCCATGGTCTCTTGCATCTCCCCAATCAAAATGTATGTGGTTGTCGAGTGAGGAGCTAAATCTTGCATATGCATGCATCTGGTTTTCCCCCAGAGGGGCACAATTTGTCATTTTGCAGACATATTTGGCACAGAAAGACCATTACAGTGGTGATGGTCGCAATGCAGATACTTAATAACATAACACAGTGAAGCATGAGCCCCAAGTTGCAAATTGTGGGGGCAGTGACTGTCAGGATTGTTTTATATGAAACGTAAAATGCATGCCAGGTACCGCCACTGTTACCACCTATGCGATACTGAGTCCCCTCCATGCAATTTTAAATGTTCACAATGCGGCAGAAGAAAGAATGAGTTGTGTTTACTCTTATTTTCCTCTCCATTTCGTGTAAAATGTAAACACTGCCTGCAAATAAACTTTGCAGGTGGCATTTACTTTTTTATTCTTACTTAATCCATACGGTCTTGATCAAAACTGGGCCGGATTCCATAGCAATACACTTGTATGCCTGCATGAAAATCTCATACAGGTGCACAAAGATAAGCACTGATAAGCTATGTGCGGTCCAAATCAGCTGTATGAGCTGTAAGCAGGACTCCAGTCCTACAAAAGGGGAATTGGGGACTCTGACGTACGCAATGGGAAGTGACATCACAAAACGTGAACATATGCCAAGGACGAAATGTGCAGATTTCATTTGCCGGCACTTTATGTGACGCTATGTGTGGTCCAAATCAGCTGTATGAGCTGTACGCAGGACTCGAGTCCTACAAAAGGGGAACGGGGACTCTGACATACACAATGGGAAGTGACATCAAAAGAAGTGACATATGCTAAGGCGAAATGTGCCGATTTCATTCAATTCGTCTTTTCCAAATGAGAACAGATTTTCCTAGAAAATTGCTGGCGAAGTATAAAAGGTATTATTTTCGACTACGGAGAGACATCAGGGTATACATTGAGAGGGTCGTCCCTGAATCACAAATACAATAACACAAAATGGACCCTTTCAACGCAGCAGCAGTATAGGTGAGGCTCAGTGACCAGGGCCATTGTTCATGACTGAGACAATGATCAATCCAAACCTCTAAATCTATGTATACCCTTCAAATAGTAGATGTTATAATAATATAGACAGAACGCCAAGGGCCAGAAAGATGATCAATACAAAAACATACTTTATTCTCATAAATCATATTTATAAAAACGGCAAAAAAGTGATTTGTGCACCCCTTTCGTAGTGACTGTTGCAATAACATACACTTATACAAGTATAGATCAAGACTAATTAAGAAAGCGGACTGTGACGATTGATTCTACCCAATTACAAACAAGTGGTTCTAACTCCTAAGGTATGTGTCATGCTACCGTAGAGTATATCTTTAAATAACAATTTCACTAATATGTGGCACACATTAGCACTCAGTGGTTTAGTAGCGCAGTTGCTTAAAAATGCAACTGGTTTAAGCCCAACATGTTTCGTCCCATTTCGTGTTATGAAACTATTAGGGGGACTTCTTCAGGGGTAGTGTTATTGGGTTAGCTTTAGCATGAAAATTCTGGTTTGCAAATAGGTAATTCTTGGCTTCAGTATTCATTTACAGACACATCCTTTCCTTGATCATTCTGTACTTTTGAACACCTACAACGTAATGCAAGAAACAGCATTGAATAGTTCCGTTTCTACAATTTTATTTGTGCAATTTTCCCAAAAAAGTAAATAGATATAAGAGAATGCTTACTACAACTTCATATGAATTGTAGAAACAGTGCTAATTATTGCGGTTTCTTGCATTATTTTGTACAGGGACTGACGGCAGAGGCAGATTAAGCACTGAAGCGTCCATTTATTTCCGTCAGGCATGTTCGAACATTGCTGAACACTCTAACATGGGAAGCTGTATATTATACAATATAGTGTGATATTCGGCTTCCCAAGACGGACTGCAAGGCCTGCAGCCACACCCACCTGGTAACTCCAAGGGTACGCTACTGGGTGGGCTAGGTTCCGAAGACTGCCAAATCTACCATTCTATCATTCTGCCATGAGGATGCAGAATATCAAGGGCTTTAAGTGGGCCAGGGCTAGCCAGGGCCAAGCCCAGGTAGTATTTGTATTTGTATTTTTATTGTATTTAATATAGCCTTAATCCAAAGCGCTGCACAAAGTTAAAATTAAGCAGTACAACAATGATAATCAGTTATAATGGTCGAACATCGATTCTGGTAGCCACCAGTCAGGTGAAAAGGAGAAGGTGATTTTTGAAAGAGACACGAAAGAGAGAGTAGGCAGAGATGGAGCAAAGTGATAGGGGGAGAACGTTCCAATGAAGAGGAGAGAGAAGCTGAAAGGACCCAAAGCGGGTCTGGGTACAAGGACGGCGGGGAACGTTCAACTTGAAGACACAGGAGGAGTGAAGAGACTGAGAGGGAGTATAGAGATACACAAGTACGGCAAGATTATCAGGGGCTAGGCCATAAAGAGATTTAAAGACTAAGCAGAAAAAATGAAATTTAAGCTGGGAATGGAAGGGTAACCAACCAAGATAGACAGGTGATGCTGTAATAGAGTTACGATAGGAAAGGAGACAGAGTACACATACTGAATAATGTCGATGGATTTTAAGGGAGCAAGATGGGAGGATGGAAGGCCAAAAGGGCGACAGAACAATAGAAAAGCCAAGAGAAAATAAGAGAAGAGATAAGAAGTTTAGTAGCATGGAAGGTGAGCGAAGAAAGAACTTTACGAATATTATAGAGATGAAAGCGACAGGAACGAGACGTGAGAGAGATGTGGTGAGTAAAAGAGAGGTTGGAGTCAAGGTAAAGATCAAGAAAGAGTAGATGGAGGAAAAGAGATAGACGGTGGTGGGGGGTGAGCAGGGAAGAATAGAACCTCAGTCTTCCCTTTATTTAAAGTGAGAACGTGAAACGACATCCAAGATTTAATGGCAGAAAGACAAGTCGTCAGGGTATTTATTTATTTTACATTCATAAAGCGCTCACACAGCCCGCAGGCATCGAGGAGCTGTTACAGGAATTGTTTGTTTCTCTTAGTTGCGTAATTGTGTTTTTTTTGTCTTAGTTATGTATTTATAACGCGCTTAAACAGCCAGAGGTTTCTAAGCGCGGACCCAGGATCGAACCTGTTGTTGCTCGTGTCGTCTTGCTTCCAAGACGCGCACACTGCCACTGAGCTATCCTCCCGGGAGATGTATTTCCGGAGTACAGGATGAGAAAGATAGAAAGAGTTGGGTGTCGTCAGCATAGAAGTGATGAGAAAGTCCAAAAGAAGAGATAATAGGAGCAAGTAGTACAGTATATAATGAAAAAAGAAATGGACCCAAGACCGACCCTTGGGGAACACCATGCTCGAGAGGGAGAGGTGAGGAGGTTTTACCACCCCAAGAGACAAAAGAGAACCACAAATGTCCTCCTACTCCTGCATTCTACACTGACTATCAATGATCAGGACCAAGTGCACACCTTGAAGTCATAACATGTATCAACTCCTAGTACAACAAACCATACTGTTTTGCTAACAGAGCATCATATTTTATTATTGACTCATCTTGAGTCTCTGTTTTTTCTTTTTGTATTAAAACACATACAGCACATAAAACACATTAAAAAAGTATGTCACCAACAGTTGTTCCACATCGGGCATCTTTTCATATAAACACAATTAGTATCAATGATATAATGACCTAGGAATCACCATCACATTCTCTACTATATGAGAGTCTTTGATCAAACCATAAGACCCCCCCTTTTTAATTTGTTTTTATATTTTAGAAAACGAAGCACCACTGGGTTTGGAGGTTTTAATTCCTCACTATATCATTGATACTCTGTCCTGATGAAGGCCCGGTTTGATTAAAGAGGAGACCAAGGCTTGGATGCGGTCTACCTCTACCACTTGGGCCCAAACGCACCACGTTGACACCATTCTCTGCAAATTCATCCATTGCTAATAAAACACCCTTTGAGGTGACAGG
Organism: Ambystoma mexicanum; assembly: GCF_040938575.1. Classification (NCBI taxonomy): domain Eukaryota; kingdom Metazoa; phylum Chordata; class Amphibia; order Caudata; family Ambystomatidae; genus Ambystoma; species Ambystoma mexicanum. The sequence goes on along the minus strand of NC_090921.1, from coordinate 225,873,513 downwards.
TAGCAAGTACCTTATAATCAATAAGAAACTAATTCATCATCGTTTATATATATTTTCTCACTTGTGTTGATGTATTGTATGTGACAGTACTGTGTGTTTTGTCTAAACCCATACTAAATTGTGTTTATATGTAAAGATGCCCAATGTGAAAAAACTGTTGGTGACATACTTTTTTTATGTGCTTTATGTGTTTTAATACAAAAAGAAAAAAACAGAGACTCAAGATGAGTCAATAATAAAATATGATGCTCTGTTAGCAAAACAGTATGGTTTGTTTTACTAGGAGTTGATACATGTTATGACTTCAAGGTGTGCACTTGGTCCTGATCATTGATAGTCAGTGTAGAACCAGTACCCTAATACACCACAAACCCCTCAAAAAACAAAATATAGGGTATAACCTGTTGTATAGACACCCCAAGAGACAGACAAAAAGTTCTATTAGACAGACAAGCAGACAACCAGGAAAGAACAGAACCCAACTGAATGAGGAAAGATATTCCAAAAGCAAAAAGTGATCAAAGGTGTCGAAAGCTGCAGATAGATCAAGAAGGATAAGAAAAGAGAAGTGTTTAGAGTGGCAAGCTAAAAGAAGAGAGTTAAGAACACAGATCAAAGCAGTCTCAGTAGAGTGACAGGGATGAACCCCAGATTGAAAACATGGAAGGAGAGATAGTTCATTGACAAAAGAGGAAGTCTGAGAATATACTAAGCGCTCTAGAAGCTTAGATACATAGGGTAAGATTGAGATGGGACGTAAATTAGAGACGATAAGAGGATTAGCTGAGTTTTTTTTAGAGTAGGAATAATATTTGCGTGTTTGAAGGCTTTAGGAAGGATGGAGGTAGAAGGGCAGGTGTTAAAGAGAGAGATAAGAAATGGTAAGAGAGAAGGATGGATTTTAGAAATAAGAACAGATGGAATAGGATACGCAGGAGTTGCTGTAGGATGAACTTTAGCCAACACAAGTAATACATCAGAATCAGAGACAGAAGCAAAATTAGAAAAGAAAGTCGAGGGAGCAGAAGGGGACGAGAATACTGAATTAGAAGAGGATGAGTTTACAATGTCCTGATGTAAAGAGTAGACTTTGGAAGAACAAAGAGAGAAAAGTCAGAGGCAGAAAGCGTAGAATTAATAGAGGGATCAGAAGTGGAAGGAGAGAGAAGCTGAGTTAAAGTTTGAAAAAGATACCTAGGATGGGCAGATTGAGTATGGAGAAGATCAGAAAAATAGGAGCGTTTAGCAGAGTTTAGGGAGTTGTCATAGAGGGTGTGGTAGGAGAAATAAGCAAATTGATTAGACAGAGATTGATTTTTAAGCCAACATCTTTCCAAACGACGGAGAAGGCGCCACATGAAACAGAGATGAGAGGAGAGCCAAGAATGGGCAGGTTTGCGGGTGGGCTGAAAAGCAGAGAGAGGATAAAGCTGATCAAGACCTGAAGAAACAGTTGATGAAAGAGTAGAGGAGGCTTCCTCAGCAGAAAGAGAGCTAAAGTGCGTGAGAGAAGGGAGAATATTAGTACAAGTATCAAGATAAAGCAAAGGGTTGAAGTTGCGTAAATTGCGTCGAAAGAAAGTACTTGGCAGAGGAGGAATAAAGGGGGAAAAAGAAGTAGGAGGGAGAAGTGATACAGAGAGTAACAAGTGATCAGATAGGTACACGGGGAAAGCTAATACAGAAGAAGCAGAGAAAGTGGAAAGAAAAATGAAATCTAGAGAGGAGCCAGAGATGTTGAGTAGAAGGAGTCTCCAGAAAGTACTCCCGAGCCGGTACACTGCTGGAGCCCAACCCCCAGCCCCGACTAGCGTCAGCCACGCCAAGTCCTTAGGCAGCATGTGTAACCGAAGAGCTGCCGGGTTACGGAGGCTGCCTGCAGGTGTCAGCACTTCAGGTTAGAAAAAAAGAAAAAGGCATGCCTTTTCTTTTTTTCTAACCTGAAGAGAGCACCCCCCTCAATTTAGCCTCCCACTTAAAGCACTGAGATGTCATACAACACCAGTGAAGTATTTATTCATTTATTTATTTAACATTTGTATGCGCTCCAAGTCCTGAGGCATCAGGGAGCCGGTTACGTGAATAGTATGCAGAGAGCGAGGATTACAGAGATGCATAATTACGGTGATACAGGTACATACAGTATTGTAGATGGAGGCTAATACAGAGATATATAGGTGGTGCAGGGTTAGACTGGCTGGTGGTACAGGAGTCGCAGAGAATTGGTGGTGAGGGCTGGGAAAGATGTCTAGGTTTCACTCGGCTATGGTGTCCTGTAGAAACAGGAAGGTTTTGAGCTGCTTACGGAAGATCCCATGTGAGGGTTCTGCTCTCAGTTTATGTGGCGGCTGTTCCACTGTCATGCGGCAAGGACGTGGAAGCTAGGAACCCCAGCTGTTTTCAGTCTGTAGGGTGGGATGGTTAGACGGCTGGAGTGGTACGATCGGGTGGTTCTGAATGATTGCATTTTTAGTACTTTATGAGACAGATATCTATGTGCTTTGTTAGTTATGCATTTATGTGTGATGGTGTTGGGAAGGAGCCTAGTGCTTTTCTTCATTCCCAAGCACTTAGAATTAGGCAAGACTTCTGTTAACTGTTTTCTAAGCACTAGAAGAGTCCAGGGGGGAGAAGGGTCACTAAATAAAGATAGGTAGTATTTAAAATATAAGGTGCAAATAACCATTAGTTGAAAACACGTGTAAATGTTATTCTGTGTAGTTTTAAAATCAAATATCAAAGCAGGCTCTCTGCCAAAAAGGAATGTGGCCGGTGCTAAAAATGTATCGCAGAGCTCATGCGGTGTTGCGTGACTGAGGCTAAGGCTGGCAGAGAGCATGAGGTAACTGAGCAGCTATTCCCTGTCTATCAAAAACACACAAGCAGGATGGGGCTCATACATACAATGCTGCATTATGTTAAAACAATATATAATTTTATTAAGTGAAGTGTTGAGAAAATGGCGGGAAGATGTGTTTATGTATGAATGTTTATTACATAGAAAATGATGATAAACAAGAGCTACAATGTATTCCTGCAAATGCAGCATTATGTTATGTAGCTTGGCCCAAACTGAACCATCCATGCTAGATGGAAGAACTGCAGCATTCCTTTTAAGGAAGAGCAACAGTTTTGGATGAGCTCTGCTGGTATCCAGTGACCAAGCTGAAGAGTATATAAAGGCGCCTGCTTGCCATTTAGTCTGCAGAAGCCAGCCAAGGAAGACAGCATGCTGGTCGGAAATGGCAGAGTCCTCTGCCATTTCCCCCAATCCTCATGATCTGTAAAGATTAAAGGTTGTTATCTCTTGCAATATAGACTGATGGCCTTAATTCCCTAGAGGGGTGCATTTACTCTGGTATGAGCGTGATCAGGGGGTACCCCAAAATATTTAAGAGGTGCCCCTGTAAGTTGAGGTTCACTTTCAGTGGTGACGACCCGATGTGTTACTTAATTTCTTGCCTCCGCACTTCACGAAGCCCCAGGCATGTCAGCCACACCCATCTGTAGTGATCAGACTCCTAAATATTAAAAAAAACATGCATCCTGAGCAACTTTAGTAGAAGCCATTTTAAAAGAAATCATTTCTGCTCACTGGAGCAGGGTGTGTCTCCAGACAGGCCAGCATGGGGACTTAGGAACGGAGGGAAACTCAAGTGAAGCACGCCCAGATGATACTCTTGCAAGTGATAACAAACTTGGAACAGGTATGTATGATATTATGCTGATGTGAATGGTATGATGGCGATATGAATGGTATTATGATGATGTGAAAGATATTATGGCGTTGTGGATGTTGTACGAGGTCAATGGAATAGATGGAAAAGGACTTGGTGATGTATTATGGCATAGGACATTTAGATGTAGTTTTGGTGATTAAATATAAAATAGGACTTTTGGTGATAAGGAATAAGATTAGATAGGATAGATTGGATAGGATTTCAGGTGATGTGTTAAAGAGTACTTTGGATAGGAGGGGGTTTTGTATTGAAACTGTCGTGTATTTTAGTTTTTCTACTTTTTATAATGGAAGAAGGGAACCTCAGTTTATAAGGACTGGGAGGTAAGGGATCCTCAGCCATAACAGGTTGAGAAGGTAGTACCACACATCATTCTTCTTATGACGGTAAAAGCAATAAGTGGTATTATAAAAGTAGTAGCTCGGTATAAAGGAACGGGCCTGAATTTTTGTAAATTTTTTTTGTATATTTTCTCTTGCTGTCTTTTGTGGTAAAAAAGGAAGGAGGGTGGGGTTGATCTGTATTTTTGAAGCACATGCAGCATAGCAGTAGGGTCTAAGTGAAGCATTAGGGACACGCACAACATTACAGAGGAAGAAACTCCAATAAAACACATGCATAGGGTTCTGCCACTGTGTTGTGACCGAATAAATAAACAATTGATAGTAGAAAAAAAGGAAGGGGGCCGTCCTGCTCCTGGCCAGAGCAGGGCTCCCATAACAGAAACATGCTAGAAAACATTGCCATATTTGTAGCAGCAAAATATGAAGGGAACAAGTACCAAAAAAGAGCATTGCCGGGAAGGCTGCTCAGGTTACAAGAACCTGAAGAACTATCACCAGAAATAAGGGAACTGGTGAAGAAAACAGGGGTTTGGAAGTCAGGAGCTTTTTGTTCAGGTTAAACCCTGGGGCAATAAGAAAAATGTGTGTTGAAAAAGATGATGGGTGGAGGGCATGGACGGTCCTCGGACAAGAAGTAGAACAAGCAAGGGATAATGGAGGGGAAGATCAAGATGGTAGAAATAATGAAGAAGCAGGGCAAGGAGGAGATCAAGGAGAGGAGGCTGTGAGAAACCTGTCCCTGCCACAAGAGGCAGTGAGGAGGGACAGACCAAGAAATAGACAAGATTTGATCATGGTATTTCAAGATCAGAAGAATACTAAAGGGGTAGAAAACAAGATAGAAATACAGATGCCTCTAATACATAAAGAAGTAGGGCTAACGCAGTATGCACCATGGCCTCAAATGGACAAAAATAATTTTATTAAAGCTCTCCCCCAGCTTATAGACAGAGATAGTAAATGGATCTATGAAATTGAAAAACAAACAGCAGGGGTAGCTTTTTGCAGTAGGAGACTTTAAGAATTTATTGGTCACCATAGTTGGGGACCAGGCTGGGGACATATGGGCAAGGACTGGGGTAAGTCTTGCAGATAATGAACATGTTGGTGCAGCCGTTGATGAGGTAAGAGCAAGGGTATGGGATGCCCTACGATGGATGTACCCAGATACCCCTGACTTACATTCTTTAAAGCAGTGCACAATGGTTGATGATGAGGACCCAGTTAGGTTTATTCTTAAGTTACAGGAAATGTGGAGAGTTGAGACAGTACTATTTTTCTATTTTATTGTAAAGAGGGGGCTACCAAAAGAGGTCCAGAAGGCACTAGATAAAATAGTGGGAATTAAAGCCAAAGGGGGAGCAGAGATACAAAGTATAATAGTCCACAATTGTAAGAGAATCAAGGAGCAGGACAGGGATACAGTCCAGAAGCGGCAAACGGGCGAGGCAAAACTAGTGGAAAAGAAACTATATAAGGTTGTCGTCCAAACACTGGTGATGGCACAAGTTCAGGGGGGAAGTGCAGGAGATACTCAACAAATTGGGAATGCTGCGGCAATATGAGGTGAAAGAGGACAGGGACAATGGGGTTGGGCGACAGTACTCCAACCCACAGTGGCAGTATGAAGGAGCACCAAGGGGAAAAGGAGGACTTCGAAGTACAAGAGCAGCAGGCTCTGGGGGTTAGTGCCTCAGGGAGGAGGATTGGGAACATCACAGTGGTTGCTATTGCAGGAAATGGGGGGATTTAGCAAGAGAATGCAGGAACAGGCCTGGGATGGGATTTAATTATGGGCCATCACCTTCAGGGCAGGGATTCCAAGGGCCTCAAGGAAGGAGACAACAGCAATTTGACGAGGGGGTCAAAATCAGTTCCCTTATGGGGCTGACAGGCAAGGGCAACATGGGCAACAACTACAGCAGGGTGAGGGAACACAGTTTAACAGAATGGCAGGGGGAACAGGCGCCCCATTCCAAGGAGTTACAATGACAGGGCAGCCCTTTTTCATTCCCCGGAACAAATACATATTCTGATTAGGACAGTCCACAGAAAGCACTTGCATGTCCAATCCTATTGATAACCGCACACCCTGAAGAGGAGCCCTTGGTGGAGGAGGAAATACGAAACAGGCAATTTATATTTATGGTAAATTCAGGTGCAACCAAATCATGCATCATGGAGGGGAACTTTCCATTATCGGGTAAAACGCTTTACATGCAGGGATTCTCTGGGGCTATTTCAACAGTTCCATAGACTGAGGAGCTGGATATAAAAGTGGGAGGGAAAGTAGTACGAACCCACTTGTTATATTCATAGAGTTCCCCTGTGAACCTGTTAGGTAGGGATCTGCTTAGTAAACTAAATGGAACTGTATCATTCACAGATCAAGGGGTAGTGTGTTCCACTCCAGGGATGTGAGTAGCTCAAGCAATGGTAATAATCAATGCAATAGCAAGGGAGTCAGTAGTCCATGGGGTTTCTGAGGTACTAGATATATTTATTTTTATGGTATTAAGGTATTAGTAAAAGCAGTGCCTCAAATTGTGACAAAGTGTTGGCGAGTGCCTACAGATTCTATTTTCCAACCCATGGTGCCACCCGAGATGGTGACAGGGACAATATTGTCATTAGATTTGCAAGGACTAGTAGTGTCAGAAAAAGAGTTGTCCTGATTGGAACAGACCAGGACGGGTGCAGTGGCGCACAAAATATTATGAATAGAGCCGACAGTACAATTAAAGGAAATGACGGATAAGGAGTTATTTGAAGACAGTGAGCAAAATGGGGAGATTATTTTGGGAATCTGCATCCCCTGTGATATCATGGTGCAGTATAGGGAGAAACAGTGCCCCCTGATGGCAGTGGTAACTCAGCTGTTTTTATTTTTTGAGGATGACATGCAATATGCGCCAGCACAAGTACATTTTAATGGGATGACAAAATGACTAGACAATTTGAGGACTAGCTATTTGCACGGCCCCTGTTTGAGCAACTCCGGATTATATAAAGGAGTTTTATTTATTTTCCAACTCTGATGAATGGCTCATGCATTGACGGGTCATAAATAATTGACCAGGGGAAGGGACGGAAACACACAGGGGCAGTAGTGGCGTGCAGTAAGGGGGGGGGAGAAATAGTGACCATCCCTGTCAAAAATGAGACAATGGTTCCATACACAGCATTGCCCATATTACAACTGGACCCTTATTATCTGGGGAACTGATCAGCCCCAGGTTTAAAGATCCATATGAGGTGGTGTTCTGTACTCCTCTTGCCATCAGTATGAAGGCCTTAGATATTTGATGCATCTATCGGACGTCCAAAGAGCACCTGAAACAAGGCAAAGTTTAGAAAGGGCATAGCCAAAGAAGGGACATTTTTAAGGTTCCATGCCAGGGTGGTGTGCAGTGGCACACACCTGATTGTTTATTTTATTCATTATTTTTTGATTTTTTGATTTTTTATTGGTTTTAAAAAAGAAATTGTTAATTTTTTTTCACTTTTTTGAAGGTCCAGAACCTGGTCGGCCCTGGTGGAAAAAGGATCTTCCTCTTTCCCTTTTTCTCTCCATCTCTCTCCCGTTTTTTTCTCCCACTCTCTCCCTCTCTCATTCTCTCCTTCTCTCTCCCTCTCGCCTTCTCTCTCTTTCCTTCTCTATCTCTTTCCTTCTCCTAGTATCTCTTGCTCGCTCTCTTTCTTTTTCTTTCGCTCTCTTTTTCTCTCTCTTTTTTGATAACCCCTTTTCTCCTCTCCAGGAATAAGCAAAGATGGCTGACCGACCTCTCTGTTATGTAGGGATAATGATAAATAAAGATGTTATTTAGTCTAGAAATGTAGTAGTATGATGATGTTTTGTATGACACTGTTCATGGTTGTTGGAGTGGATGAAGGTTATGTCTGTTATATGGGGTGGCCATATAAAGGGGGGTGGTGGGGTGGACAGTCGGAAAAAGTGCTAGTATAAATATATCTATAAAACAAAAACACAATCACAAAATGTCTCACTTTTTGCAGGCCACCCCAACAAGTTTTCTTAGACGAATGAAACAGGAAGTATGAATGTCGTATGATTTACATAAGGGGTTGGGTTTTGATACTATTTCTGACATCCAGCATTTAGAACATTGAATAATTGGTACTCTGATATGCGCATTGCAGGAAAGAATATAATCAAAGAAAGCTGCTACGTGTGTGCACTTATCCCACATGCATCAGCGGCTCCTAAGGTTTTTAGTTCCACATCCAGTCCCAATTACAGAGGCATAGTACTCTGTACATCTTGCACTATAGGGGATAAAGGGCACATTCCAAGTACACAGCGGGCACTTGAGGAGCATTGGTCTATACCCAGTGTTATGAAATGGCAACATATAATACCGCCAGTGTCTACAAGGACCATATTTCTCCTTGGGAGGTAACTCAAATGACAATGACAAATGGCAAGGCACCACAGTGATGTGCCTGGAAGATGGGCTGATCGAGTACAGTGGAGAAGCAATATCCCAAATCGAGACTATGTGTGTGCAAATATGGTCCCAACACATCACAAGGATGACACGGATTGCAACAATTAAGAAGCCAGTGCTAATAGATAGGGCCAAACATTTTGAACTTTGTTTCAGCAATGAAGGAACAGTTCCTGGTGGCGCAAACACACAGTGCAACCACACTCTTGTGATCCCTGGTATGTCAAAAGGTACAGCAGCAGTAACTGATTATTACAGGGTTTGTGGCCAACAAGCCTACCTGCAACTCCTACCATCTTGGCGGGGCAAGTGTTCACTGGCCACCCTGCACTCAGTGCTACTAGTAATCCTGGAAAAACACCTGAAGGGAGAAGAAATGCCTGTCAGGGTGCCAACAGCCACTCTAGCACCTAAAGAAGAAGAAAGAAGCTTGCAGATCACACAAGAATTTGGTATGCTGTCAGAAAAAGACGATTTCAATGGCTGGGAAGAAAGAAGAGATCAAACTGTCTGAAATGACTGTTCCGCACTGCTTAGAGGAATACCTGACAAGTAGTGACTTTTTAGCTCAGCAGAGACTTTTTGGCTCCTGGGGTGCACGCAGCTGCTGCACTTTTATACCCCCGGAGGATGCTGAGAATGGGTCACTATCCCATGTCATCAAGGCGGTGGATAACCTAGGTGTTCAAATGAAGAATGAAGGCAGAGTTCAGAACACATATTGGCAATCGCTTGCCTTTGGATTGGGTCTCGTCATGGCTGGAGGCATCAGTAAAAATACTGGTTCATGTGATCGTGTTCTTCTTGGTTCTCTTCTGCACGTGCCAATGGGGTCTCCGATGATGTGTTCCTATAGTGCCTAATAGTGCAAAGATGATGGTATCAATTGGGGGATCCAAAACATCTTGCCATACAATAAACAGCAAAGCCAAAACTAATATTTCTGGGGTTATAGATATGTCAAGTGGGGATGAGTTTGTTATTGTAGAAGTAACAAACGGAGGGAATTAGGCAAGATGTCTGTTAACTGTTTTCTAAGCACTACAAGAGTCCAGGGGAGGGGGTCACTAAATAAAGATAGGTAGTATTTAAAATATAAGGTGCAAATAACCAATAGTTGAAAACACGTGTAAATATTATTCTGTGTAGTTTTAAAATCAAATCTCAAAGCAGGCTCTCTGCCAAAAAGTAATGTGGCCGGCGCTAAAAATGTGTCGCGGAGCTCATCCAGTGTTGCGTTACTGAGGCTTAGGCTGGTAGAGAGCATGAGGTAACTGAGAAGCTGTTCCCTGTCTATCAAAACACACAAGCAGGCTGTGGCTCATACATACAATGCTAAATGTTAAAACAGAGTTTTAAGGAGAATTACTGGTCCAGATAAAATATAATTTTATTGAGTGAAGTGTTGAGAAAATGGCGGGAAGATGTGTTTATGTATGAACGTTTATAACATAGAAAATGATGCTAAACAAAAGCTACACTGTATTCCTGCAGGTGCAGCATTATGTTATGTAGCTTGTCCCAAACAGAACCCATCCATGCTAGAAGGAAGAACTGCAGCATCCCTTTTAAGGAAGAGCAACAGTTTTGGATGAGCTCTGCTGGTATCCAGTGACCGAGCTGAAGAGTATATAAAGATGCCTGCTTGCCATTTAGTCTGCAGGAGCCAGTCACGGAAGACAGAATGCTGGTCGGAAATGGCTGAGTCCTCTGCCATTTCCCCCAAGCCTCATGATCTGTAAATATTAAAATGTGTTATCTCTTGCAAGATACACTTGTGGCCTTAATTGCCTAGAGGTGTGCATTTACTCTGGTGCGAGCGTGATCAGGGGCTACCCCAAAATATTTAAGGGACGCCCTTGTAAGTCGGGGTTCACTTTCAATAGCTAGTGTTTTGAAGAGGATGCATTGCCTAATGGGTAGCCAGTGGGCCTTTTTCCTGGCCAACCAGATGTGTTTATGTTTTGGGATATTAAGGTGTTGTTTTGAATTACTTGGAGTTTGTTAAAGTTTCGTGTTGAGGTGCCTGCAAAAGAGTGCATTGCAGTAGTCCAATCTGGACCATATGAGAGCCCTAGCAATGATGAGGCAGCTGCCTTGGGACAAGAACGGTCTGAAGGCGTGAATGAGTTTTATGGTGTATGCTGTTGATGAGGCGAAACCGCTAACCTTTCTGTTCAGTGACAGGGTGGCATCCAGGTATACTCCCATTGTTTTTACAATGTTGGAAACGGTATGGTATTACTACCAATAGTGAAGGCTTTGTAGTTGTCCTCAATTTTGCTGAGGGAGGTCTGTGAGCCTGTCAAGAGGATCTTGGTTTTCTCATCATATAGGCAAAGCAAATTGGCAGCCTTCCATGCTTGGATTGTGTGATAGATGGAGTTGAGGGCAGTGGAGTTGGTGGTATAGTTGCCTGAGATGGGTATAAGTACTTGCGTGTCGTCCACGTAGTTTGTGTACGAAATTCTGAGACTGTCTAGGATGTCAAATAATGGTTTCGTGAAAATATTATACAATGTAGGAGAGACGCAGGAGCCTTAGGGGACTCCACAGGAGATCGGGGTGGGTGGGGCAGAGGCTATGTCCGAGAACACTATGAAGGATCTGTTGGACAGGAAGGATGAAACACAGATGGTGGCTTGTTCTGAGAAGTGCACCGCTTAGGTGAGGTGCTTGCAGACGATGCAGTCGTCCATTAGGTCGAAGGCTGCTGATAGACCTAGAAGGAGTAGGAGCAAGAATCTGCCAGAGTCTTTGGCTTCGTCCATCTGTTTTTTTAGATCCAGGACAGCTGATTCTGTGCCATGTCCAGGTCTAAATCCAGATTGTTTTAGGCCCTATAGGTTATTGTTTTCCAGGAAGGATTGAATTGGGAGATATGCTACTTTATCCAGCACTTTGAGTAGGAATGGGACCGTGGTGATGGGGCGGTAGTTAGTGGGGATGTCGGGACCTAGGGAAGGTTTTGTAGTAGGGGAGGACCCATGTGTCCTTGAGATTCATAGGGACTTTTCAGGTGGAGAAGGAGGCATTGATCAAGGTACTGATAAAGGATGCCAGTTCTAAGGCACAGTCCTTGGTTACGGTATCTGGGTAGGTGTCACCTTGGCATCTTGTGGGTTTCAAGCTTTGGATAATGCTCAAGGTTTCTTGTGGTGAGACAGGCTTAAAGTGGAACGTCAGGGGTGGGTGTGGCGGTAGTATTATCTTGATTGGGGCAGTTAGGGTAAGGGAGTTCTGTTTTTGTTAGTCCAGTTTGCTAAGCATTGCATTTTTAATGCTAACGCACCATGCTTCGTCTTTGTTGCAACTGTCTTTGGGGGATGTAAGGAGTTTCTAGCTTGCATAGAATAGCAAAAAGTTTGCATGAGCTATAACTGGAGTTGGTGATTATTTCAATGTATGTTGATTTTTTGGTCAGGAGGAGGGCGTTTTTGTAGGTTTTGCCTATTGAGACGAAGTTGCTTTTGTTTGCGTCAGATGGTGAGTTCTTCCAGGAGGTTTTGGCTTCACGTTTTTTTAGTCGCAGGATTTTCAGGTCTGGAGTGAACCAGCAGTTGCGGTGTGAGAAGGGCCTGGCTTTCTGTTGAGTGAGCGGTGCCACAGTGTTGATGGCTTTTGCTATGGTTGAGTTGTAGATGTCAGTCAGAGCTGTCAGGTTGTCTGGTAAGAGGTGATTTCGGAGAGAAGTGGCAGAATATTTCTTACTATGATGTTTTTAGAATTGCGCAAGAGGTTTGGGAGCTTATGGTGGCCTGTGTTGGGGGCCCTTCTGTGGTGGAAGGGTGAATGATATCCCGTTGTGGTCTGACCAATGATAAGATTTGTTAGAGGTAAGGTTAATGGGGCAGTTCATGTCAACAATCCAGTTGAGTATCCGCACCTTAGCGTTAGTGGGGCTGTGGATGCATTGGGAGAGTCCTAGTGCGGTTAGAGTGTTGGCAAGGGAGCGGGTGTTGCTCTCATTGGTGTAATTAAATCCCAGGTTCAAGTCGGAGAAGAATTTGTGAGGAGGGCTTGGTGTTCGAGGCTAGGATTTGTAGAATGTCTTCTTCAAGGTGGATATTGGGACGGGTGCTCTGTAAATTATGTGGGTGGTTAGTGTTGAGGTGTGAGAGAGGGTGATTTTGAGGGACAGTACTTCACTGGAGGTGGTGGTGCCTCTGTTGATCTCTCTAATGACTAGTGAGTCTTTAGCAATCAGGGCACCACATCCTCCTTTGAAGTGCGATCTGTCTTCCCTGAAGAATGTGTAGTTAGGTAGGATGGTTCGAGTTAGGGCAGGGGCCTGCTGCTGTGTGTAGCCAGGTTTTTGATATCGCAAGTAAGTCAAGATCTTGTGTGGTGATGAGGTCTGCGATATCCAGTGCATGTGCCATTAGGGATATGGGATTGATTAGTGCTAGTGCATTATGAGAGTGTTGTGAGCGTTGGTTTGGTATTGCATTTGGTTGTTGTTGTTTTTGATCAACATATGACCTTTACACCGTAAAAAGGGGGATAAAAAACTCAAATTCAATATTTGATCTTTATTCTTACAAAAGAATAAAATACATAAATGTATTGCATACATTCTCCATACATTAAGACATTATTTGAGATAAAAGTTTGTATACATCCCCATTCATCAGCACAGGAGGTTTAAATATTAGGATCAGGATGTCTCAAGGTAGAAAGGTGTCAAGTAATTATATATCTCCCTATACATAGATTTCAAAAGTACTACGAATCTTGTACCTAAACTTACATGATTTAGGGGTATCCTCAGGATTTTACATTAGTCCCCTTAAACAGATCCAGATTTTTTTCCACATGAAGCCAAATGTAATGTGCTGCAGTCATCACTACCAAGGATTACACTCCATGCAATATAATCCAGAACTGGTCTGAAGTTGGGTCAATACATTTATGAAATCCCTTCTTATAAAGGTTAGACACCACAGTGCATTGGGTGATTAAATGCATTGAGGATTCAATAGCATTGTTACATAGGCGACATAGATGATCTTCCTTTTAAGGCCAATCCTAGCCCCTGTATTTTCGTATACTGGGAGAATTTCTAAGCGTAAGGCTAGGATGAATCGTACCAATTGCAGAGAATATGATTTGGTTAGGTAGTCACACGCAGAATTTCTATTCAGTCCCTGGCCTGAATATAGGGAATATTTGTGTTTTTATGCTAGGTGGTCTACAGACCGTGAGCGATCATAGACTCTAGACTTCCTATAAAAGTCCAACCTGAATACTACCTCCAATGACTCAGGGAGGCCATTCATGCAGATGTTTAAGCAGTGTTTTATGACCATGTCTTGCATAGTCATAAACCACACACCACGCGAGTAGCATTGTCCATGTCTCAAAGTTAGACTCAGGAATCGTCCGTTTGCTGGGTCACTAAACCATTTTGTTGGTTTTTGTGGGTGGGTGCTGCATGTTGCTGTGGGGGCATTGCGTAATGTGTCTGGCAGAATTGAGGCAGCACATGGGGTGTCAGGCATCATTGCAAGAAGGGCATTGCATGGGGTATTAGACATTATAGCAAGAGGAGCAACACACAGGGTTTCCGACATCATTGCAGGAGGGGTATCACATGGTGTTTCAGGCATCCTTGCAGATGGGGCATCACGCTGCGTGTCAAGCTTTTTTACCAATGGGGCACCACATAGTATAGCAGGCATTTTTACTGATGTTGCATTGTATAGCATATCAGGCATTTTTACCAATGGGCCATCACATACTGTATCCTGCATTTTTACCAGTGGAGCATCACCTAGCGTATCCTGCATTTTTACCAATGGGGTATAACAGCATATCGGGCATTTCAACCAATGGGTCATCGCAGAGGGTATCAGGCATTTCTAACAATGGGGCATCACATAGCGTAATCTGCATTTTTTCCAATGGGGCATCACATAGTATTTCAGGCATTTTTACCAATTGGGCAACACAATGCATATCAGGCTTTTCTACCAATGGGGCATCACATAGCATAGCAGGCATTTTTACCAATGGGGCATCGCATAGCATATCAGGCATTTTGCCAATGAGGCATCACATAACGTGTCATGCATTTTTATTGGGGCAGCATACTGGGTTTTAGGCATTGCTATCATTGGGGCAGCACATATTCCCCATTGGGTCGGTGATGTAATGCCTCAGGCAGGAGGTTTTAATGTCGTTAGGGCTGGCTGAGTGCAGTTTCAGGATATCTTGAGACGTCCAGTCTTCTTGGAGTTCAGCATAGAAGAATTGAATGGATGTCTGGCTTTTGGGATGGCTGTAGTTCTTGTGTGTGGCCTTGGAGGTGGGCCTTTCTTAGCCATAGTGGTGGTGCTTTGCATGTGAGCGACTGTTAAGTTGTAGTTAGAGAGTCCATATCATTGTTAACATCAAGTATCACGTGTCATGGGCACAGAGGGAGTGAGCGTTGATGACGGCACAATTGAGGGTGGCAGGCTTAGGAGTGGTGGGAGGTTGAGTGGGGGTGTAGGTGGAAGGGTTGACGCGAGTAGTGTCTTTTCAATGGGTAGTGCAGGTGGCGTGCTTCTTCGGGGGAATGGGCACTTTCTTTGCAGGTTGTTGGTGCCTGGTGGATGTTTAGGGGCAAAGGTGTGGGAGCAGAGGCGTTGAAGTCTGATGGCGCCTTAGCATGCCGGGGGGCAGGTTTTGATCTGGTTGGTAAGCGGGCTGTCCAGCAGTTGGTGGGGAGGTGGTAGAGTGCTGAATGGCAGGGCAGTCGGTACAGGTGTTTTTGCTAGTGGGAGGGTGCATGGTGCACAAAAGGTTACATGGGGTGTATCAGTGTGACCATTGATGGTTTCTAAGGGTCTTTTGGTAAAGGGTGAGTTGGATGACAGGTCACTAGGTAAGGGTGCACTTACTCGGTGCAGGGCATGTGGTGTGCAGGTGGGCATATGAGTATACCAGTGGTTCTAGTTCATGGGGGTCTTCTGGTGGCAGGTAAGCTGAAGGACAGGCCACTGGGTAGGGGTGCACATGCTTGGTACAAGGACAGGTACAAGTTGCCCAGGTGGGCACAGAAGGTGAGCCGGGGGGTACCAGTGTTAGTTTCTATGGGTCTTGTGGAAGGACACGTGCCGAAGGGCAGAGCACTGGGTAGGGTTCTATACCAAGGAATGGCGCAGGGTGGGAGAAGACAGGTAGAGCTAGAAGTGGGCAGAGTTTGTGTGCGCTGTGTGAGGATGCTGGCATTAGAAACAAGCATAGCCTTAGCAGGGTGTGGGGGTGAGGGGTGCCGGTATAGCCTTGGAGTGAAGAGCATCAGAGTAAACACGAGAATCTACTGAGGCAGTAAAAAAGGAGGAATTAGCCTTGCGGAGGGTAACTGAAGCGCAGGTGGGCGCGGGCAAGGCTTCAGGAGGGGAGAGAACTTGATTAGCATAAACAGCAGCTGGGGCAGTATCCATAGCAGGCAGAACATTACAGAAATCAGCTAATGTGCAGATGAGCACAGGTAAAACATTACAAGATGAGACAGTATGATTAGCATGAATTACAGCTGTGGCATTGTCAGCCCTGGGTAAAGCATTGCAGAAAGCAACTGAAGCACAGATGTGCGCAGGCAAAACATCAAAGGGTGAAACACAAGGAATAACACCATTATCGGTGGGGGTGGTAGCAGGCTTGGTATATAGAGTGTTATGGGGGGGGCTGGTCATGGACATCGCACCAGCCCCCTGAGGTGCTATGGGACACCAGCACCTCAGAGGCTCAGTGCCTCAAGGGATTGCTGTGGGGACACCCACTATTGAAGGCGCAGGGCAAGCCTTACCCACACAAGCAGACCCTGGCTGCCTTGCTGGCAGGGTGGCCCATGGCAACCTGGCCTGCAGGCCCTGCTTACACAAGGTGGGCCTGTAGGTCTTAATGAGGCACAGACTCAGGTCATTCTATTTTCATTCTATTTCAGAGTCTGCAGCTGTTCTCTTGCACGTTCCTGCAGGGCTCCCTTTTATTAACTTGGGCCATCTTAAAAGGGCAATACACGTTGGAGGGGCACATCTCCATAAAGGGGCAACACACGTGGGAGGGTTACTACACAACCTAGAGTAGGTGAATCGCAGGTAAGACTGAGGGCGCCATGATACGGTGGACTACGCTTCGGAAATTCAACGTGCTCTGCCTCTAGGGATTTACACTCAGAATTGATGACAGTTGTGCAGAGAGCGATCCACTAGATCCTTGCCTGCAGAGAACGTGTGTGTTTAGCACTAAAGAGCAGCGCTACTATAACTTGCGTCTTAAGAAGTTGAGGGTGCTTGCAACCATAAAACAACATATAAGCGTGAAGAGGTAATAAAGGATTCAACACCACTGCTGCAAAAGCGAAATGCTAACATTCAGAACACATGCAGCGCATTCGAAATAAGTAGTAAGAGTAACATTTGACTTTCCAGCAGCGCCTCCTGCTGATTTGGAAAGGTTGATAATGGTCTCCATAGTTATTGGGGGCGGGCTCGTGGGTGAAGTGACGTTCGGGGAAAGGGAAGTGACGGAAGGGGGAAGCGGGGCTAGGCATAGTGAATGCTGCATTGAAATAAAGAGGACGTAGAATTTACCACTCCGACTCCTCTTGTTCTTTGCTGCGCCAGGCGCAGCTGGCAGGCTAAACCCTTCGCCCCGACACTGACGATGAGGCGGGCAGCCTCTACACAACGGGAGAAGAACGCGGGGAGTACCGGCAGAGCATTGTACGCACGTGGAAGACTCATTCCCACGTGGGAAGGAGAAAGGATCCTGGCCGCTGCGAGCTTTAAAGCTGCAGGCAATACAATCCTGGGCAGCAGTTGTGTAGGAAACACAGCAACGACACGGCATCAGAGCAGAGCCATCTGCATGTGAGGTGAGCCAGGGAAGGGCCCAGCACCTCTGAAACGCCCATAGACACTGGAAATCCAACTGATGGTGCTCATGCCTAAAAGAGGCGGCCTTCCCTGTCCCCTGAGGGACAGAGGGGCACACCAGGGAGACACAGTTGGGACATTGATAGTGTCTGCACCTAGGAAGGCAGCCATCCTTCAGGGTGAAGACGCAATGAAAGGGGCACACCAAGCTCATAACTGAGGCCAGGGTGAAACATGTCGGGCCAAGACTAGGATCAGGGTGTGCAGGCACAAGGGCAACAGGGACAAGGCCCACAGGTGGTGGATCAAGTCCCCTATAGGCTGGCAGAGACGCTGGCTGCACAGATGCCAGGGGCATTCAATATTATGGACACAAGCAATATGGGTCCCAGATGGATCAAATGGATCTGAGACTTTGATCTCTATATGAGGGCCATAGGGTCCATAGAGGATGCTTGCCAAATATGTCTGTTGAAGCTAGCAGTGGGTTCTGCCACATGCGACATCATCGATGTAATGCCACCTGACTACATTGATTCAATCCAAGACCTGAAAGATGCGCTGGCTGCATACGTCACTCCCCACACCAACGTAGACTACGAAAGGCACCTTTTCCACAGCATCAAGCAGATCAAAGGTGAAACCATGGATGCCTATGTCATGCGGCTCCGCACGGAGATGAAACACTGCGATTTCGCCAACTACTCCAACACGGAGGCGCTCACAACCCAGATCATAGCCGGATGTGAGTCTCAGACGTTCAGGAGGAAGCTGCTGCAGAAGCAATGCACACTGGACAAAATTCTGGCGCTAGCCCGAGCTGAAAGGGCTTTAGACTCCCAGGTGGAGAGCTTCAACAATCCCACACCGGGTGAGAACCTTCACAGACTACAGCAGGAAAGAAGATCGGAGGAACTCTTCTGCTACAAATGAAGGGTTTGAATACCCACATGAGGGGACCTGCCCAGCAATTGGTCAGTGATGCGCCACGTGTGGCGAAGAAGGACACTTTAAAGCGGTCTGTAGACTGTTCCGCGACAAAGGCAGGGAGCGGACCAGAGAGACGTCCTCTCGACCCAAATCCAAAGCCAGCCTCTTCTCAGGAAACCACCCCGGTCCATCCATGCCAGGACAGACAAATCAGAGCCCCCTTGACTCCAAGGAAAGAGAATCAGGGGATGACAGGCAAAGAAGGGAGAGGAGGGACTGGAGGAGATATGTGATGCGAGCGAGGCCCGAGAGGAGATCAAGGCTCCATGTGTGTTATCTGGTGGAGCAATCACCCTCTGACTCCGACCCCAGCTCGTCGGGAAGAGATCAAAAGAGGAAGGCATACGTCTATGCCTTAGGAAACCCGACCGCCACAGCGCACAGCCCCAGACTGATCATCAAATTGAATGAGCAACCCACAGAATTCCTCATCGACACAGAGTCCACGGTCAATGTGATCAGCGAGACCATCTTCAGAGAACTGGCCACGCAGCCACAACTGTGCCCCGCAGCGGTAGACATATAGCTCCAAGACACCCATCAAGTGTCTAGGACAGTTTGAAGGCACCTGCCGATACAAAGGACACGAGAGAAAAGTACACATTCACGTCCTAGCAACGGAAACGGACAGTGGGTGCTTTCTGAGCTTCAAGGCAGCGGCCGATATGGGACTCATTCACATACTGTACACAACATCATGGTCCACAAATACATTGACACTGTTGAAATGATCAACAACCTCTACCTGCGCTTATTCAATGGGATAGGAAAATTGAAGAACGAGCCCATCAAGTAGCATAGATGACTCCATACAAACCATAGCTCAAAGGGATCCGAGTCAACATTCAAAAGAAGGTAGAGGATGAGCTACATAAATTGCTCGAGCAAGACATCATCGATCCAGCCACCGGCCCCACCACCTGGGTATCCCCCATAGTGCCGGTACTCAAGAAAGGATCGGAAGCAATTTGACTGTGCGTGGACATGAGGCGCCCCATCCAAGCCATACTGAGAGAAAGACACCGAGCCCCACGTATTTCAGACATAATTCACCTTTTAATCGAGGCCAAAGTATACTCCAAGCTTGACCTACAGAAAGGCTACCACCAACTCGTGCTGAACCCAGAGAGCAGGAATATCACCACCTTTGTCACGCATCTGGGCCTCTTCTGCTATAAAAGGCTAAGCTTCGGCATGTCCTCGGCCGCAGAAATATTCCAAACGAAGGTGCACAACGTCATCAAACATATACCGAACTGCCTCAATTATAGGGACGACATCCTGGTCTTCGGCACAGATACCAACAAGCACGATGAGGCATTCATGAAGGTGTGCAAAGCACTGAAGGCGGCAAATCTCACACTCAATCGGGACAAGTGCGAGTTCCGGAAGAGCACATTGAAGTTCTTTGGGCACATCTTTTTGGAATAAGGCATGACCCCCTTATCGGGACAAGGTTGCTGCACTCAACGACACTGCACCCCCAGCAAATGTATCAGAGCTGAGGTCATTTCTAGGGCTCGCCAGCTACTGTATGCGCTACATCCAGGACTTTGCGACAGTAAGCGAGCCACTAAGACTCTTAACCAGATAAGACGCCACCTTCCGCTGGACGGAAGAGTGCCAAAAGGCCTTCGAGACCATCCAGGGAAAGAGTAGCGAAGGCCGAAAACATGCCATCTTACGACCCCAGCCACCAAACTGAATTGACAGTAGACGCCAACCACGAAAGACTGGGAACTATCCTGGCGCAGGTGGACCCGAAAGACCCTTCGAGAACGCATGTAGTCGCCAATGCTAGCCGGAGCCTCTCAGTCCCGGAGCAAGTATATTCGCAGGCGGAGAAGGAAGGCCTTGCTGTGGTATGAGCATGTGAATATTTCCACCTTTTCCTTTATGACAAACCATTTGGAGTCATTACAGATCATCAGATTGAAGTGGGTGATATCGTCGTCGTCAAGCAACCTCAGACCTACAAACACACCTTAGTCTTCCAGGAGGAGCCCCTGTTGGTCACCCAGAAGCAGGGGTCTATGATCACGGCACAAGGTACCGCAGGACCCGTCACTCGGAACTCCTCACATTTCAAAGGAATTCCCTCACTGGGCTCACGCTGACTGACGGGCGTGTGGCCATTCCCATTGACTATGCATCGGATTATCCGTATCAAGGGGACCAGGGAGACGCAGAGGAGTGGGATCCGGGAGGGTTCCCTGAGACTGAGGTTAGTGGAAATCCCCCAGAGCGTGCAAGTGCACATCCTCAGAGAGTCCGGCGCAAGCCGTGCAGCTGGATTGAGGAAATGGGTTAGCAAACCCCATCAGACATTCACCCGTTGTGAAGGACCGGGTGACTGTTTAAAAAGGGGGGAGATGTCACGTTGACGTCTCCATAGTGATGGGGGGCGGGCTTGTGGGTGAAGGGAAGTGACGTTCGGGGAAAGGAAAGTGACGAGAGGGGGGAGGCAGGAATAGGCATAGTGAATGCTGTATTGAAATAAAGAGGACGTAGAATGTAGCGCTCCGGCTCCTCTTGTTATTTGCTGCACCACGCGTGACCGGCTGGCTAAACCCTAAGGCCCTACAGCTCGCTATTCATCTTGTGCCGTTCATTGCAAAACAAAGCTCTAAATTCTGCAGCAATGACGAATGTTAATCCTAGTGTGGAATCGATACTTGAAAAGCTGCTGCATGCACGGGCCTCGGCCTCAGTGAATCCCGATACTCACAGCAACGCCTAAGTTGTTTAAGAAGAAGGGAGATTAAACTGGGGCCTGCGACCGATGCTGCATCCCTGCTGTCTGTCAGTTCCGAGACAAAGCAGTTTGTGTTAAAATAATGTTGCTAGCATTGTGAGGGCAAATTCACGAGACTGTAATTGAGCATACAATGATCCTACGGAGACTCAAGGTGCGACACTGCCCCCTCGTTGTGGCAATGCATAGCACTGCTCCAATTTAGTCTACATCTGAGCCATTGGAGGAGGGACATTGGAGTTGGAAAGGGCAGTGATGCCAGTAACCAGACACAAGTGATGCTGATACCACATGATCTAGAATCTGCATGTATTGAGCATGACGGAGACCAGCATGACGAGATGTATTTACCCAGGAAGCAACATAAAAAGAGTTAATATAATGTAGTCATGGAAAGGAGTTAGTAAGAACAACATTAAAGAAACAAGTAGAGGGTCATATTTGGATCCCGCGACAGAGGAAGCCATAGAGTTCCAAGACAAACACCAAGAAAGCAAAGAAAAGTGCAGAAAGACAACTAAGGAGGGGAAAAGGAACGAGGGGAGACATAACTGATTAGGTCATGAAAACCAATGTGCAATCTGGTAACATAGAACAAACAAAACTCCCGACCTAACGTATCACATATTGAGAGAGCACATGGTGAGTTTGAAGTATCTCACAGTTTTCTAGATGATGGGAACGTTTTGCAAGATCTGAAGTTTGAATCTAGTTGAATTCAAGACCGACCTTGCAATGCACACGCTGGAAGAGACTCAGCTTCCAATCGCAGTAGGCCACCCATTATCAATAGGACCTCGTTTACAATATGCAATCTATTCCAGAATCCAGTTTAATAACCCTGAACCGTTCCCATCTTCTACTTCTGTTCTCATTGATCCCCTCTGTCAGAGTTCTAAGTTCCAAAGACATTGCATGCATTGAATTCATGCAAAATACTTTGGTTCCCACTACACGCAACTATTCTGTATCACCCATAATTGTGAATGCATAAGAAGAACACATTCCAAGCTTTTTGAGATTGGAATATGACATTGATCCGAAGACATCAGAAATAAAATCACCTAACCATGATCTACGAAAACGACGAAAGGTCAACAGGTACTATCTAATACGAATATAGGCGTGAGAAATACACCAGGAACAACATGTGGAATGGACGTGGCTAGCAGGGTTTTTACCCTCGCTACCCGCTGTGGGATGTTTTTACCCATGCATCCGAGCCCTACCTCAAAACTGTGCAGTACTGACATGGAAAACATCATGATGGCCAGAGCTTCCCAGAAAATGTACAGGGAAATGCATGAAGAATAGGCTGCCGCTCATTTTTGCCGATGTTATGGGCACAGACACTGCCTAAAACCACCATTGGACTACCCACACAGTAGTCTGAAACCATTGGGAATGGCAATGCTGATTGCCAAAAGCAACCTAGAATTGTGGGGAATTCATTTTCTTAAATTCCAAAAATGGGTGCATTACCAGTACTCACCACTATCCGAAAGCCGGCGTTTTAAAACAACACCAGAATTTTGTTTTGTTTTGTGTAAAACTGAATAGATGAACCCAAGGCAGGCCAAAGAAAGACTTACTGAGAGGTGGATACAATGTAAAGTTATATTCTGAAGTGACTTGAAGGTTTATAACAAGACTGGCTGAGCTGTGGATTTCAGCAGTTTAAGTAAATTTGGACTGAAAGACACTAAAAATCTAAATGTTTAAAAGAAATGAGTGACCTACTTTTGAGTGTCACATAGGTTGCAATTGTTTAAATGTCATAGTTTTGAACTTAGAATCAGCATTCTAGCTGCATATGTAAACATTGTCTTGACTTAAACTGGGTAACTAAAAGTGACATTAGCTGGGGCCTGGTTTAACGAACTGAATTCTGCCCACCAGCTACCCCCGACAGGAGATGAGTCTTGCACAACAGCTGTGTTCCCAGGCCTAGCTGCCCTTTTGCTGCTCCCACCAAAAGGGATATGACACTTCTCTGATTGAATTACCTGGGCTCTGCAGGAAATTGAACAAAGCCCTGTCCTGACTCAGGCAAATGTTTTATTACGGGGGCCATAAATGGCTTCCTCTTGAACAATGGGCCTTCCAGGGCCCAGGCAGATGGTTTATTGCAGGGGTAATAAAAATGGCTTCCTCTTGGCAGAAACTGGGAGGGGGAGAAACTGAAGACAGAGGCTGAGCTTGAAGAAAGTGGAAAGACTGGTTTCTGTACCATGTGACCTGAAAAGACACACCCCTGTAGCCATAATATGGTTTTAGAAAAAGATGAATAACTCATAGTACGGACTTGTGAAAATTATTTAAATGATACCATAATTCTTGTGATTTTTCTGCCCACATTTTAAGAGGTGTTTAGAACCGGTGGTATGATCTGGGGGCAAGCTAGCAGTTAAGAGGGTATTACTTAAAATGTATGCATGTTAAAAATCTGACGCTTCATCAATTAATGTACATACTCCTTGCGCACATGTGTGTAAATTTGGGGTAATGTCCGATATTGCAAAACCAGTTAAAAAGTGCAAATGTCGCCATTTCTGAATGCAAGCTCCCAGGAAGAGCAGATTTGGACAGGGTACACCTCCTGTGATATGTGAGGGGTGCATGTAATTTTAAACAAATGTGTACCTGTGCAAATATGTCTTTTTGAGAAAATATAGATTGTGTGTAATTTGACAGGGGTGGGTTCTCTGTACCATAAACAGACCTCATCATGATGACACTTCATTTCATTCCCCCAATCAAGGGGAAGAGGATGAAGTGGCCAATGATAAGTGGAGAGGGGTAGAGCCTAGTGATGCTGCACACACACCCATTTTCAAAACACATAAAAGCAGACAGTGAGGACAGATAGAGACCTTCAAATCCATTTGCTGCAGGACGCTCTGCCTGGAAAATCCATACTTTACCTCCATCAACCTTCAGAGAGCCAACATAGAGACTTCAATCTATCCACATCCAGAGATCCAGACTTCAAATCTATCAATATCTTGAACCAGAGGCAGAGCAGAGCTGACCCAGACCGCTGTTAGCAGAACCAGAGAGCTGAACCGGAGTCCAGTCCAAAACTTGACCAGATCCATGGCGAGGCCCATTCTATTTCTAAATATATTGTGAGTACCCAGCAGAACTGTGTAGAACCAATCTCTTAGTTAAAATAATATAATTCAATCTATTTTAATCTAAGTAGGACTGCCTCCTAACTGTCACCTGTCATTTTCTAGTTGCTAGCTGTCACTTGTCTTTTTGAACTTTAAAATTTCTAATCTGAAAAACGACCTTTACCATATCGCTCATATCTCCGTGACCGTTTGTCCTAGAGACTTGCAGTAACTTTCATCTGGAAGCTGAGGTCCTTGGCTGTCCTAGGACCCCAGAACGATAGTGCTAGTCCTTGTAGTTCCTCTGTAATCGCGAAAAACGCATTCGCGAATTTTGCCGCGATTTGCAAATTTCTCCACGTGTGAAAACAGCAGTTTTTTTTTGCTTTCCTTGCTAAAAATTCGTTTAACCTGCCAATCATCCCTGAATCATTGCTAGAGTGAGTCTGGACTAATATTAACTAGATAACACTCACCCTGAACCTCTAGGGGGAATTAAAAGCATTTTAGCATATTTTTCACTTCATTGCCAGCACATGTAAAAGCATTTTGGGCCTGTGTTTAAAACTCCGATCTGTAATCTAAGCTTGTTGGGGTGAACTGAATTACATTTGATTGCATTTCTGAGAACTGTGTGCTTTCGTTCCATTTCCTTGCATTGCATAAAGGGGGGGAGTGGATTGCCAGAGAAAAGTGATTACATTGTTTTGTTGAAATCATATTGAGTATTTTCTGTATTGCATTTTTCATTCAACATTACATCCATCTGAACTTATATAAAGTATTCTCTACCACCTTATTCTTCTGTTCCTATTCACAAGTGTGCTAGTGCCAGACTATCCATTATTGATTACTGCTCAGATTCAGTGTGATATTCAATTATTAATTTATCATAAAGCGTGATATATATATATTGTTTAAATTATTAAATAAACCTTTAAACTTGCAAAACAGAACTACTTCTTGGCTCAGTGGGGTCAGGAGGATTCCAAGAGAGGGGTGTTATATAGGGGTAGTCATCCAGAACGCATGAACTGGACATAAAGATATATCAATAAGGGTTTCCATTCAGTATCCCAGACTAGGCATTGACTTAGCTGTAGTGTTGAATTGAATCCTCTTACAAATTGGGGGCTCGTGCCGGACGTTTGGGTTATATCTACCATTTGTGCAGATTAATACAGCGTGCCAGCTGACCAGATACACATATCCGGTCGGATCACCACGCTGTGTTACGCTGTAAAGCACTCCTCAAAGAAAGGCTCTAAGGAAAAGGTCTGTTTTGCAAAAATAAAATACAAACTTCTGTAAGTCAGGACAGAGACCAATCTCTAGAATGACGACCTTAGTAGACATGAAAATAGCCAGAGAGCACTTCTTACATAAGTTATTTGTGAGAGGTGAGTGGACTCACCAGGACCAAACAGTCTGGTTGCAGGCCATCACACCCCAGATCACGGAAACAGGGTCAGATATATGGAGAGACCAGGGTCCCTTACATGTGGCCCTGAGTGAACTATATATGTCCTCTAAGGCCAAGGATGAGCAGAACAAGATTGCCAGGGTAGCGGCATATTTATATTTACATATGGGAGCCATGCAGGACAAATGTGCTGAAGGCCAAGATCTGGCGAGTAGGCAACTGCTGGCATTACAGAAGGCCCAATCTGATCTGGACTCTTCTGAGCAGAGGCTGCAGAGGAGCCAGGAGTCAGAAAATGATAGAAGGCAGTATATCATTAAAATAAAGGAGGACATGGATATACTGCAACAGGAAAAGGCTGACCAGGATACCAGAATCTGGCTTTGCAGAAGGAACGCCAAGACAGTTTGGACTCCCTACTGCAGAGCCAGAAAAAGCTGGAGCAACAGATCAATTTCAACAGGGCATGCACAGAGCAGGTAGCCACCCTGCAAATCCAACTAGACAGAGAGAAAGAGGAGAGCAATAAACTGATCCTGAAAGACCTGGATACCCAGGCAGAGTTTGATCAGGAGCGCCAGAAAGCTGGTGACTTCCAAAGGCAAAGGGACGACCTGCCGTCACAAATTCAAGCTCTTGGTCAGGAAAGGGACACCTTAGGCCAGGAAGTCTGCCACCTCAGAAGAAAAATGGAAAAAAATCACCTGGCCCACCAGGGACTAGGTGACCTCCAAAAAGAACACCAGGACTTGCTAGAGCACACCAGGAGGGTGGAGGAGGCTCTGGCAAGACAGGAGCAGGCCAGTAGGGATGGGACTCAGGAGGTAACCCTCCTGCAGCAAAGACTGGCCCAGTGCTCCAGGACCAATCAGGAAACGCAGAGAGAGAATGAGGCCCTCTGCCAGCACAATGATAGGCTCCAGTAACAGGTAGCGATGCAGGAGAGACTGATAGAGTCGAGTAAGGCCTTAACTGAGGAACTGAAAGCGCAGGCTCTTGCATTGCAACAGGGAGCAGGGGCGGATAGAGACCAGGTTCGCTGGGAGAGGGAGACTCATGAGCATAACCTCAGGAGCCCTAGTACCAGAGGCCTTTATCTCTCTCAGTCCCTGGACTCTGCCACCCCCATGTACCCTAGCGCACATGAGCACCGGGCCACAGGGATGGCAGATTACTATCCAGCCAGAAGCATGGGGCTCATAGGCCAGTACCACCAAGGAATGGATGGACGGGCATCCGGGTATGGGCACCCAAGCACAGTGCAATTTGATGGGGAACCCCAGGAGAGTAGGCCCATTAAGGGCATCCTGAAAACCTCTGCCCAGTTAGGTCAGTGGGGGGGTACCCATCAAATCCTGGCAGCAAGGAGGGATCTGAAGACTCCTCTGAGCGGTAAAGGACACAGGAGACCAGGTCCACACATTCTGCCAGCCATTCCCAGGCTCGCAGAATCCGGGAAAACCTGGAAGAACAGACGGGAACCTCTGGGAGCAGTGCCTCTGAGTCAGAAGATGAATGGACCAGGGTTACCCGGACCAAAAGGGCCAATAAGACAAAAAGGGCCTTGCTTAAGGACCCCTTAAAGCAGATTAAGGCAATCAGGAGCGTCATCACGCCTTATCATAAGAACGCCAAGTATTCTGTTTGGGAGCACTTAGAGTTGTTTGAGCAAATGATGGAGACTTTCCATTTGAAGGACAGCCAAAGCTGTATTCAATATGTAAAGTGGACCTTCTCCCCGGAATACTCCAGTTTCTTTGCGGGGCTGGAGGACCAAAATCATTTAAGAAGGTCCGCCTATAAGGCGGCCATCTTGAAACATTTTTCTACTCATAGAAATCCTCAAGAGGCTCGCAAGGCAGCCTACAATTTACAATGTGGGGAGGATCAGGCCCCACAAGAATTTGTGCAGGAGTTAAAGCGTGCTTTTGCACAGACCACAAGAAGGGTGCGCACAGATAGCAGAGAATTTATTAATACGTTTTTCCATGCCTTGCCCAAATACATAATCATCCAGCTCGTGAGGGATTTTCACGAGAAAAGATCTTTAGACTGGGTCATTGAACAGGCGACCCGGATCTATGAGGTGCAGAAGCCAATAGAAAATAAAAATAATGCGCCCAAAAACCCCAAAGCCAACAACACCCCTGCTGCTGCCAAGGTGGCAGAGGTAAAGGTCACCCCCGTTTTAGATTTGGAGATGGGGGGGCCTAAAAACCTACCTGCACTTAATAATGCTAGGCCCAGAAGGTCCTCGGGCCAGTCACAGACAGGGGGCCAGGGAGGCAGCCCCACAAATGGGGTCCCTCCCTCTCCTGATTATGTAAGCCCCCGGTACAAGGGAAACAGACCCATCCTGGGTTATGTGTGGACTCCTCCAGCCCAAGGGGGGGATCCAGCCAAGCACCTAACCCAGAGAACTTCCCTCCCAACTTCTCACAGGAGGGCAGAAACTCACCAAACCCTGGGCAGAACTTCTTCCCCAGGTATCCACCCAACTTCCAGCCCCAAAATCCTCCACCCTTCTTTCCCCAATTCCCTGAGCCCAGACAACCGAATCCGGGAGAGGGGAGGCCAAGGGTGGAGGGGTACCCAAATCTTCCCAACCAGGGGTACTACCAAAGAAGGGATAGCTACCCTTCCCGGGATCAGCCCAGGGGAGAAAACAGGGCCCGTATCAGCCTGAGCGGGTTTCCCAGTTAGAGCGCCAGGTTCAAAACATGGCGCGGGATCTGGGTCACATACTGAGGGCTCAGCAGAACCCTCAGATCGGCATGCCGGCGCAGAACGCACCCAACTCTGGACCTGGTGCTCCAGAACAATGACGGGGGCAGCACCCCGATAACTCACCGGTTCCCAGGGAGGAGGCACAAAGGGAAGGGGGGTGTAAAGCCTTGGAGGAAGCTTCCTTCCTCACTTGTAAACAGCCCCTGGAAACCCAGGAACCGGAAACAAAATCTCTTGCCCCTGAAAGCCTGCCTCCCAAGGAGCAGAGGGGGGTAGGAGAAACAAAAGACCCAAACAGACTCAGTTTGAGGAGGAGGTACAGATCTTCCAATTTGAGGGAGAGGGATCCTCAGAGGATCCTGGGAAAAGGATCTTCTCCTTCAGAGAGGGGGGAACTCCTCCCAAAGAAAAATGGGTCCCTAGGGATGCAAATCCAGACTGGGGAGATGTGGCGACTGAGCTACCGCCGCCCACCATCTCATCCCAGAACCAACCGCAAGAAAATCCCCTGGTTCAAACCCATCCTGATGACTGCCTCCTAAAAGGGGGGGGCGGCCCTGAACCGGAGCCAGGGGAACCCACAATGGCTCTGATCTCCAGTTGCCAACTTTTTCTTTCAGATTCCCAAGGCTCTCCACAGAATTCTGCCCAAATCTCTTCGCTAGCGATGTCCAAAACCAGAAAGTTAGCCCACCAGTTGTCCAAAAATGTGCATTATCTGTGCCCCCTTGAGGAGAAGGAGGGAAGATACTATGCCCCGGTACAAGTACAGGGGCAGGGTACAATTCTGGCACTGGTGGACACTGGATCTCAAGCTACCCTTCTGTCCAGAAGGGCCTTTGACGAACTGAATGCAGGAAGGGGAGAGAATTACCAAATTCCTCTCACCTCTCTTCCTGGACAACTGCAGAACTTTGACGGGAAGGAAATTCCCGTTGAGGGGACTGCAGACTTGGACATTAAGATCGGGTGACACAAGGTGAAACACCCGGTCATAGTAGTGACTCCAGAGGGCACCCCTTGTTTACTAGGGAATGACCTCCTGAGGAGGTTGTCACCCTTAATAGATTGCGTAAACAAGGTCCTCTGGACCCAGACTAGCCGACCAATAAAATTAAAACAGAGTGTCAACCATGTTAGTTTAAACGGCACCTGCCACATGGTTGAACAAAAATCTGACCAAGTAGAATTTCACTTCCAGAATAGCCAAATTCCAGACGTGACAGTAATAGCAGTAGGACAACAGACTGGTGATGGAGGGTCCTCTCTATTTCTGAAAATCAACCTTCCTTCCAGTCTAAAGTGGTACTCCACGCTGGAAGGAAACACTCTGAGATTCTATACTAATCCACAATCAGAAACTCCCACTCCTATAGTCCAGAAAGATGTGAAATCAGCTCAGAGCCTGGCTGATATTCAGCAAATCGGAGAGCAGTTGTTCATCCCTGTCCAGTTAAATGATGGGAAGGACTCTGTTCTCGCTCGAGTGTGTGTGAACAATGGTAAGAGCTTCATCAGCGAAGCCATGTTCCGCCAACTCCCAAAAGATCCAGCCATTCCCACATTCAAACTGATAGACAAATGGGAAATGGACCTGGAAGCACCCAATTCCAAACATCTCCTGCCAAGCAGGTGTATGCTCAAAATCTCCATTGGCAACAAGAGCATAGTCCATAATTGTTGGGTCGTGCGAGACGTCACTGCCGCCTTTTACTTAGGCAGTGACATTCTCAATCGCTTTGCCATTAGTTTGGACCTAATAAACTTCAAAGCTTGGTCCCGATTAGCGGATAATCCCATGGGCTTTGATGATCCAGAAAAAGCATTTAGGTCAGCTCAATTGCTACCTTATGCAGTTGAAATTCAGATTAAAGAGGAAGTCACCATCCCAGAAAGGACCCGACAATTCTCCCTGGAAGTGAAAGTTAAAAGAGGACAATATCTGCGAAACCCTGATGCTTACATACATCTAAACGCTTCTCTCCAACAGCAAGGGTTGGGGGTAAACCCAACTCCATTAGTCAACATAGAACATGACACCATTCCAATAGAGGTGGATAACAGCGACTTAAAGAGTATTACTCTAGCCGCAGGCACCATTATTGGAATGGCGGTTGATGACCGACATTTTTCCATAGATTCAGGTAATGAACTGTTAGGGCCAATCCCCAAGGACTGTTTTGACAGTGACAGTGAGGACAATACAACACCAGACAGGATTTTTACCCGGCATGGGGGGAACTTCCTGGTGTACACTTCCTGCCCCTATGGTAAGGAAGATGTGACTTGTGACTTCAGGAGGAATGAGGTGATTTTCCAGGTCCATGAGGGCTGCCTTTCCCACCTGAAGCCTCCAGTCCAAATCAGCACTCTGACCAGGGACTTCTCCACCCAGCTGGAGGAGGCCGCTGAAATAGCCAAACCAGAAGTCTTTCCAGGCTTCAGGCAGATGGTGGAAGAGAGAGTCACCTAGCTGATGTCTGTGTGACTCTGGAACAAAAGCAAAAGTTGAAACAAGTTTTCTTGGATTTCCAAGATCTCTTTGCGGTAGACTCGTATGACTGTGGTCGCACTGACATCCACACAACAACAATCCCCACGGACCCTGGCATGACTCCAGTGTTTGTGAAGCAATATCGCTTGCCTCTCGCATCAATGGAGTCCCTTACTGAAATAATTAAGAACCTTGAGTCCCGGGGAATAATCCGTCCAGTCCACAGCACCTTCAATAATCCGGTGCTGGGAATATTGAAGCCAAACGGCCAGTGGAGACTCTGCGCTGACCTTAGGGAGCTCAACAAACGGGTCCATACTTCCCGATGGCCTCTTCCCTACATTGACCAAGGGCTGGCCCAGATCCAGGGGTCACAGGTATTCACTGCAATAGACCTGACCAATGGATACTGGACCGTGCCGGTCAGTAGGGAGGACCAATACAAGCTGGCTTTTACCTTTGGGGGCCAGCAGTATACATGGACCCAGACTCCCTTCAGATACCTTAACTCCGGTAATGAGTTCAATATTTTCCTACATAAGGCCATGCCCGACCTGGGTGCGAGGGGTAACCTGGCTTATGTAGATGATGTCCTCATCAAAAGCTCAACTGTTGAGGAACACATAGCGGAGATCCGTTATGTTCTGACGCAGTTGAGGGCCGCCGGAGCAAAACTTTCCTTTCAGAAAGCACAGTGGTGTCGAACCCGTGTTAATTTCTTGGGGCATGAGATTACTCCTCAGGGTCTCTGTCCCCAGGAAAAGAAAGTGGAAGCCCTCCAAAAATTGAAAGACCCCACAACTCTGCGGGAACTAAGGAGCCTCCTTGGACTGACTAATTACAGCAGAAAGTTCATTGAGGGCTATGCAGAGATCACCAGACCCCTGATTCATCTCTTGAAGGGGGGGGTCAAGTGGGAATGGGGTCCAGAACAAGCCGAGGCAGTAAGACAACTCAAAAGAAGCCTCTCACAAGCACCCTGCCTAGCTTACCCTGTCAGAAACAAGGAGTTATTCCTGGAGACGGGGTTCTCTAATACGTGCTTGACGGCAGTATTATACCAAAAGCCTGACAAGGTCAATAAAGTAATCTCCTATGCGAGCAAAACTTTATCCTATGTGGAGGAAAAATTCAATGATTGTGAGAAGGCACTCCTGGCAACGGTGTGGGCATTGAAGAATTACCGCCCGTTTATCCATGGGGAACACATCATAGTGGAGACTCCACACCAGCCTCTGCAATATCTCCAAAGTGACAGAGTCCGGGCCGGAAATGTGAGTAATTCCCGAATTACTTCCTGGATTCTGTCAATGCAAGGCTTTCCTGTGGAGGTCCGATATGGCCAAAACAAGAAGAGTCCCCTCGCGCAAGGTCTGGCTGACTTGCATGATTGTGCCAGAGAAAACTGTCTCGAGGACGAAAGTCTAAAAATCAAGGACAACACGGGGGCATACCTTAATTCCCCACACAAAGTCTTTGAAGAGGACAAGTGTGAGGGAATGCCCACTGTCTATGTGGATGGATGCTCTTACCATGTTGACAACAACGGGGAAAAAGAACTGGTGGCCGGCGTAGGGAATGCATGGGTGAAGGAGTTCCCAGAACCCTCCGCTGGGTACAAAATTGGTCCCCGAAGTAGTCAGGTGGCAGAATTGATGGCTGTGCATCAGGCCATCCTCACTGCTGTCCAGCATCAACTCCACGAACTGGTCATAATCACAGATTCGGATTATGTACGGAACGGGTTCGTGGAGCACCTGGTTAATTGGAAAACCAGAGGCATGTTATGTGCTAATAACAAACCCTTGAAACATGGGAAGTTGATCCAAAACATTGATGATCTGGTCACCTCGAAAGGAATGACCATCTATTGGAAGAAGATCAAGGGTCATTCCAAAGTAGAGGGACCAGACAAAACTGGAAATGACTTAGCTGATCAGCTGGCCAAAACCGGGGCCATCCAAGGGGATCTAATTGAGATTGAGTCCCTTTTGGGGGAAATCCAGGTCACTGCTATCACTAGGTCCCAGACAAATGCTCACAATGATCTTTCAACTGCACAATGGAGTAAGGAGACCCCTGATGCTGATTTGATTACCGCTCAGAAGGGGGATCCAATAATTGGTAAATTTTACCAGCACCTTGAGGACCCTGAGAACTTTCCCCTGACGGGTACGATTACATTGGGAAAGAGGACCTAAGAGTGTTGATGAAATGTCCAAAAATGTTCCGAATCCAAGACGGTTTGTTGGTAAGGAAATCCAAAGCTGGCCACGATCAGTGGGTGGTTCCTACCTCATTCCGAAGCCTGATGTTAAGTCACGCCCATGATGCGGCCACCGCCGGTCATAGGGGGTTTCACACAACATTGGAAATCTTAAGAGAGGTTGCATACTGGCCACACATGGGGCAGGACCTCGACAAATACTTGAAGGGTTGTCTTGTGTGTGCACAATTTCAGCCAACATCCCTCACGCACCGTGCGCCTCTCCAAAAGAGGGGGATGACACTGCCATGGTCAGATTTACAAATTGACTTTGTAGTCCCCGTGATTCGCTCTGCTAGGGGGAATAAGTACATGTTGACTGTGACATGCTTGTTTACCAAGTGGGTGGAATGTCTCCCAGCCCCAAATTGCAAGGCAGAATTTGCAGCTGCCCTGATGATTAACCACATCTTTTCCCATTTCGGTCTACCTCAAAGGATTGAGTCAGACAGGGGTAGCCACTTCACCAGTGAAGTAATGACAAAGATGTGGGAGATCCTGGGGGTCAAAAGGAAGTTGCATATTGCTTACCGGCCAGCTTCTTCTGGGGCAGTAGAGAGATATAACCGAACCATTGTGAGCATATTAAAGAAGTTTGTGGCAGATTCTGGGCCAAGTTGGGATATCCGATTACCTCTGGTCCTAATGGCCATCAGATATACCCCTTCATCTGCAACCAAAATGTCACCATTCGAGTTGATGACTGGACGCAAGATGGTGCTTCCTCAGCATTTGCTCTACAGGACCCAAGAGCAGACCCTAATAAATGCCTCCACAACTCACGAGTATGTGGAGAGTTTAAGGAAACACCTTCAACATGCTTTTGCTTATGCTCAGCGGAATCTAGAAAGATCAGCTGATAGCATGAAGACCCACTATGACCTGAAGACTTCCAGGAAGGAATATCAGGTGGGGGACCGGGTCTATCTATACAATTTCCAAAGGAACCAGGCCAAACAGCGAAAATGTTTGCCTACATGGAAGGGACCCTTTGAGATTATAGACAAAATCTCCCCTGTGGCCTATAAGATCCGCATCCCCAAAGGCGGTTCGGCAGAGGGGGAAGACAAGTGGGTCCACATCAACCAGTTGAAGTGTTGCCATCCCAGGCACTCTCTGCAACAACTGGAGGAGTCCTCTGCAATCCCAGAGGGTATCACTCCAGAGTAATTCAGTTCTAATTTAAAATATCCTACATATCGCCTATCAAATTCTGAGTTTCTCAATGTGGGTGTTTTCGTTTTTGAATGCAAAAAGAAATGTGCATGTTCATATGTTTTGACTATAAATTTATATGCCACCCCACTATATCAATGGTGGGGGA
The DNA here is from genome assembly GCF_040938575.1 of Ambystoma mexicanum. NCBI lineage: Eukaryota > Metazoa > Chordata > Amphibia > Caudata > Ambystomatidae > Ambystoma > Ambystoma mexicanum. The sequence goes on along the minus strand of NC_090921.1, from coordinate 225,838,998 downwards.
AAAATGTCTATGAATAGGTATTGCCGCTCTTCCTTTGTCGTCCTAGGAGAAAGAAAACCTGGAGACGGGCCAAGGAGGACGATCCGGAGACCGGGACTCGAGACGCAAGGGGCCCAGTGTACCGCCCAATACTCCCATCAGGACCGGCGAGGAGAACCGATCGCTCCGACCGGATGGAGGAAAAGATGTTGAACTGTGCCATCTATTGGAAGAAGATGACGAAACATCCCAGGTCTTGCGAGTCCCATCAGTGAAACAGAATGGCCATCGCAAGAGGGGGGCTTGTGGGATGTTTTTACCCATGCATCCGAGCCCTACCTCAAAACTGTGCAGTACTGACATGGAAAACATCATGATGGCCAGAGCTTCCCAGAAAATGTACAGGGAAATGCATGAAGAATAGGCTGCCGCTCATTTTTGCCGATGTTATGGGCACAGAAGGACACTGCCTAAAACCACCATTGGACTACCCACACAGTAGTCTGAAACCATTGGGAATGGCAATGCTGATTGCCAAAAGCAACCTAGAATTGTGGGGAATTCATTTTCTTAAATTCCAAAAATGGGTGCATTACCAGTACTCACCACTATCCGAAAGCCGGCGTTTTAAAACAACACCAGAATTTTTTTTTGTTTTATGTAAAACTGAATAGATGAACCCAAGGCAGGCCAAAGAAAGACTTACTGAGAGGTAGATACAATGTAAAGTTATATTCTGAAGTGACTTAAAGGTTTATAACAAGACTGGCTGAGCTGTGGATTTCAGCAGTTTAAGTAAATTTGGACTGAAAGACACTAAAAATCTAAATGTTTAAAAGAAATGAGTGACCTACTTTTGAGTGTCACATAGGTTGCAATTGTTTAAATGTCATAGTTTTGAACTTAGAATCAGCATTCTAGCTGCATATGTAAACATTGTCTTGACTTAAACTGGGTAACTAAAAGTGACATTAGCTGGGGCCTGGTTTAAGGAACTGAATTCTGCCCACCAGCTACCCCCGACAGGAGATGAGACTTGCACAACAGCTGTGTTCCCAGGCCTAGCTGCCCTTTTGCTGCTCCCACCAAAAGGGATATGACACTTCTCTGATTGAATTACCTGGGCTCTGCAGGAAACTGAACAAAGCCCTGTCCTGACTCAGGCAAATGTTTTATTACGGGGGCCATAAATGGCTTCCTCTTGAACAATGGGCCTTCCAGGGCCCAGGCAGATGGTATATTGCAGGGGTAATAAAAATGGCTTCCTCTTGGCAGAAACTGGGAGGGGGAGTGTTAGGCAGAAACCTGTGCAGTTCCCTTGGGGAACACTGCAAAAGATTTAAGACTACAGGTAGAGCAGTAAACCCCTTTGGTAGCAGTCTGTACCACCCAGATTTACCTGGTAGCTGTGGCTGAGCAGTCAGACTTCTCTCAAGAAGAGTTAGGCAGTATGTAAAGTATACACAATATGTACCAAAATACCATAGCACAAGCAAACACTGACCAGAGCTTGGTTTCAAAAGTATATAGTTATTTATTTAAAATACACATAAGTAAAAAAAACACTCTAGCAAAAATATAGTAAAACTTCAAACACAGTTATAATGAAAGTAGATTCAATCCTTTCTCCTATCTAGACAACTCTAGGTTAACACCACTTAATTAAAACAGAGGTGAGTGCTTAACGTTAGATGACACTCTAGTAGTTTCCAAGAAAGGGAGAGAAAAAGCAGAAATGGGTTAAACACACCACTCTCAGGTCCAGAACACTTGCAATAGGCTTAAAGAAGCACAAAGTCACAGGTGAGCAAAAGTCACTAGGCAGGGCCCACTCTTAGAGTAGCCGGAGCGAAAATGTGCTCAAGATCACACTGTTAGTTAGAGATTCAAAGTCTTGCAAAGAGTCAAAAAGAGTTTAGAGTGGCTCAGAAAGTTTAGCAAAAGTGTCCCAGGCACTCCCAGGTTCGAAAGCCGGGGACTAAATCTACCCCGTACAGTCGGTAGCAAGGGAAGCCAGGCGGAACACAGTACCTTAAGCGGAAAGGATCCTCCAGCGGGGGCAGTTGTTCCAGGCAGTGGCAGCAGGGCTCGACGTCGGTCAGGGGAGAAGAAGTTCTCGCTGAAGCGCAGAAGAAGAGGGTCGTTGCACTGCCCGGGAAGAAACCAGCCGCGGAGTCCTCCGGTTAAAGGGTTGGTACCGACTTTCGCGGTATGGGGGTAAAGTGTGGTATTCCGGTTGCCGGGGTGCTTGGCACAGGCAAGGCGGCCACGAGATACCTCAAAGAACGGAAAGAAGGCGAAAACTGGTTGTCCCCACCAGTCAAGGGAAGGAGCCACTCCGTTAAGAGTTCTCCTCGGTCGTCGGGAAAAAAGTGGTGAGACGGTTCAGCAGGGCTCCACCGGGTGGTGTCGTCGAAGCAGGTCGGCTCAGCTCTTCCCTCGTCGGATTCTTGGTCCTGTGGCGACTTCTGAAGTCCCAGTCCCCAAAGCCCTGCTTTTATGCAGCAAACCCCCATTCACCCAGCCTAGCTGTCACTCAAACATGCTAAGTGGTGAGCCGGGCGGCTCACCACTTGGGCCAATCAGGACGGAGTGCGACTTGAGTTACCAAGGTAACTCAGTCCAGGGTGCCTAAATCCCTCTCCACCCCTCCTAAGTACCCCAGACAGAGTGGCACCACTTTGGAGGGCTTCTGTGGAGAAGCCCGCCAAAAGTGGAACAAAGGGCTCCACTTTGGGTCAGAGTTACAGAGGCGAACACCAACGCCATTTTAGAATCAAGTTTTGGCAAAAAGTCCCAACCGGAGTTATAAAAAATAAATATATAAACCGGCGGTATGTTTAAGGCTACCGTAAATAAATAATTAAATGTGTTAGCCTAAAACAATGGGAAATCCCATAGGGAAATATTCGCGGTCGAATATAAAAAGTAGTTTCCACTGCCACCAGCCAAAACTCGATCAGGGGGGACGGAGACGTGCCCCCTCGACTAACAGACCCTGGGGCAATCGAATTGCCCCAGCCAGTACGTCCACAATATGATGGTTTGTACTGGTTCTGTTCAGGATTCAAGACTAGCAAAGTCTTTGGTGACTTTACATGCCCTGGGAGACAGTAGTCAGTCCCAGGGTATGGAGTCTATGTTGGGGAGTCCCTAGGACACCCCTGGGTCACGGCACAGAGGGTGCTGTGTGACCCACATCACAAAAATACATGAGGCCCTATGGAGTAAAAGACCCCATAGCCCATTCAACACAAGGTTTGTCCAAGATAACACACTTCAACATGTCCAAGAGTGAGGGTAAAAGAGTCTCACTCTTGGCAGGAGAAAAAAAATTAAACCCCAGAAATCCAGCAAAGCTGCTGGGGGACTCACTAGGTAGGGAAATTCAGCCTAAACAGAGAATTCTCCCTAACACTCGCCCCCCCCAGACTAAGGGACAGGAGGATTTAATCCACTCCTGGATGAACCTCATACCTCTAGTCGATGATATACATCCTAGAGAGTCCATCAGCATTTTGATGGTGACACCCTGACCTGTGCTCAATGGTGAAATCAAACCCTTGCAGGCAGATTGACCATCTCAATAGTTTTGGATTTTCCCCTTTCATTTGCATTAACCATCTCAAGGGTTGGTGGTCAGTCTGAATAACAAAAGTAGAACCATACAAGTATGGCCTAAACTTCTTCAGTGCCCACACAATAGCAAAGCATTCTCTTTCGATAGTTGCCCACCTTGTCTCAGGATCCTTCAGTTTCCTACTGATGAAGCAAATGGGGTGCTCCCTACCCTTCTCATCCAGTTGGCTTAGAACTGCACCTATACCTACATTGGAAGCATCAGTTTGTACAATGAAAGGTTGGTGGTAGTCAGGAGCTCTCAATACTGGAGCCTGGCAAAGAGCTCTCTTCAGTTTTTCAAAGGCCTGATTGCACTCCTCATTCCATTTTACCTTTTTAGGGAATTTGGGAGAGGAGATTACATTCAGGGGAGAAGCTATGGTCCCATAGTTCTCAATGAAATTCCTGTAATACCCAGTGAGGCCTAGAAAAGCTCTCACTTGGGTTTGAGTAGTTGGTGTTGTCCAATTTTGCACAGCTTCAATCTTGCTGGGCAAAGGCCTTATTTCTCCACCTCCTACCTCATGTCCAAGGTAGACCACTTTACTTTGACCAATCTGGCACTTACTGGCTTTGATTGTCAAATGGGCCTGTTTCAGAGCCTGCAACACATGTCCTAGGTGGTTCACATGTTCTTCCCAGGAGTGGCTGAAGACTGCAATGTCATCCAAGTATGCCATGCAGAAATCTTCCATCCCAGCCAGAACTTGGTTCACCATCCTTTGGAATGTGGCAGGAGCATTTTTTAGTCCAAAAGGCATGACCTTAAACTGGTACAAGCCAACTGGGGTTGAAAATGCAGTTTTCTCCTTGGCATGGTCTGTCAGGGCTATTTGCCAATAGCCTGACGTCAGGTCAAATGTGCTGAGGTACTTGGCTGCACCAAGTTTATCCACCAACTCATCTGTCCTGGGCAAAGGATGGGCATCAGTCTTGGTGACTGCATTTAGAGCTCTATAGTCCACACAGAATCTCAAGTCTTTGGATCCTGCCTTTGGTACTAACACAACTGGGCTAGACCATGGACTAGTAGAGGGCTCTATTACCCCGAGATCAAGCATCTTCTTGACCTCTCCTTTGATGTGGGCTCTGATATGTTCTGACATTCTGTATCCTCTGCTTTTGACTGGCAGACAGTCACCAGTGAGTATCTCATGCTGGCCCCAAGGGGTCAAGCCTGGTGACAGTGAGAACAGGGAGGCAAACTGATTTAACATAGATTTGCACTCCTCTTGTTGCTCAGGTGTCAGGTCTGAAGAGAGATTGACTCCTTCAACTTTTTCATCTAAAGGCACACCTCTGAGGAGATCAGGGAGAGATTCACTCTCTTCCTCCTCTGCAGCTGAAGCTAGAAGCAAGGCTCCTACATCAGGTCTGGAGATGTATGCTTTTAGTCGGTTGGTGTGGAAGACTCTAGGAGCTTCCCTGGGTCTGCCCAGATCTACCAGATAGTTGACCTCTCCAAGTTTTCCCACAACCTTGAAGGGTCCCATCCATTTGTCTTGCAAGGCCCTCTGCCTTGTTGGGAGCATAACTAGAACTAGCTGGTCTTGAGTAAACTCAACCATGTTAGCCTTCTGGTCGTGCCAATGTTTGACCAGGGCTTGACCAGCTTTCAAGTTGTCACTTGCTTCTGCCATCATGTGTGACATTCTCCTCCGGAGACCTATCACATAGTCAGTCACTCTGACTGGCTTGAGGGGAGGAGCACCTTCCAACCCCTCCTTAATCAGGGCCAATGGACCTCTGACTGGATGGCCATAGAGAAGCTCAAAGGGAGAATAACCTACTCCCTCCTGAGGGACTTCTCTATAAGCAAAGAGAAGGCATGGCAGTAGAAGGTCCCACTTTTTCTTAAGGGGTTCTTCCAAAGCACCTATCATGCTCTTCATGGTTCTGTTAAACCTTTCAACCAACCCGTTTGTCTGAGGGTGGTAGGCGGTTGAGAACTTGTAGGTAACTCCACAGGTTTTCCACATGGCCTTCATGTAGTGGGACATAAAGTTTGACCCCCTGTCAGAGATTACCTCCTTAGGAAACCCAACCCTGGTAAAAATACCAAGGAGGGCCTTAGCCACAGCCGGAGCTGTAACAGTCCTCATAGGAATTGCCTCAGGGTACCTAGTAGCATGGTCTACTACAACAAGGATAAACCTGTTGCCTGAGGAGGTTGGGGGATCAAGGGGACCAACAATGTCAATCCCTACCCTCTCAAATGGGACTCCCACAACTGGGAGAGGCACTAAAGGTGCCACATTCTTGGAACCAACCTTACCAGAAGTCTGGCAGGTATGGCAGCTCTTACAATATCTATCTACTTCAGCCCCCATCTTTGGCCAATAAAAGTAGAGTGAGAGCCTTTCCTTGGTCTTCTTGAAACTCAAGTGACCAGCCAAAGGTATCTCATGGGCTAGTTGTAAGAACTGTTGTCTGTTCTCTTGTGGGACTACAAGGCGTTTGTAGTCTCCAGGTTCAGACTCAGTGGGTTCACTGTAGAAGAGGCCATCTTCCCAGTGCAACCTATACTTCCCAGGCTCTTGCCCATCAGCTTGAGAAGCTGCCTGGTGGCGGAGACCTTCCAGAGTTGGACATTCTCTTTGCCCCTTACGAAAAGCTGCCCTGCTAGGCCCACCTTCTGCCAGTAAAGACTGCAGCTCAGGATGGTCCTCAGGGTCCAAATCTCCAATAAGGTTGGGGCCTCCTTCTAGCTCTTCCTCAGAGTCTAGCTCAACCACACAGGGTTGTACCTCCCTCTCAGCCTCAGCTGGAGGTGGAGTTACAGGTGTAACTTGGGACAACCTAGGGGAAGTCCTTGTTGGAAGCACTGGAGTGCTTGCTGCTGGCTTTTTCCTAGGAGTCTTGGGTTGCCCCTTTGCTCCTGATCTGGTAGTTACTGCAGTAAGTTGCTCCAGTGGTAGAGGAGTGATTTCTGTCATCATCTCCTGAGATAACCCTCTCAGGGTTTTCTCCCTTGCAGGTTTTGTGAGTTCCTGAAACCTTTTGCTAGGAGGTCTGGGGGTATGAGATACAACTCCAAGAGCTTTGAGGTCATTACCCAACAGAACCCTACCTGGCACTTCACATTGTACACTGACAGGTATTTTTACAGCCATATCATTACATTGGATGAGAACTGGTAACTGGGGACACATCTGCACAGGCCCACCAGCTAACTTGGTGAGGCATTTGGGTGCCTTAGCAACATCCTCTGCCTTGAAAAATGATTCATCCACCACAGTTATGCTGGCTCCAGTGTCCCTAATGGCAGGAGTCTCCTGACCATTCACCTGGACACTGTCCTTATAATACTCTTTAGTATTATCTGGGATAGAGTTATAGACATCTAAATTCTGTTGTTCCCACAACCCCAGAGAGACTAAAGAAACACTAGCTGAGACTCCAGTGGGTTCATCAGCTAGTAATAGAAAGTTTCCACTTGCCATATGTACTTCCTCTTCTGGAGCGAAGGCTAAGGAGGCAAGCTGGACCCCTGAAGGTTTACCCTTACATCTGGGGTCTCCTTTCACATGGTCAGTAGCCTTACAAACAAAGCATGAGCCAAAGGCTCGCTGGAATGGAGGCTTGTTCTGACCTCCTTCTGGTCTGGGACCAGAAGGTACACTAGCCTGATTTGGTTTCCCTTGTGGCTTACCCTTATAGTTTGGTTTGGGGCCCTCTTTGGAATTTGTAGTATTAGAATTCTCTTTGGAGTCCTTTTTAGACTGTTTTTCCCCATCCTTCTTCTGAGTTACCCCAGAATCCTTGTGAGTGGCCCTGTTGGCAACCCACAAGTCAGCAGCCTTAGCTAGTTTCCGGGAATCCAATTCCCTGGAGTCAGCCAAGTGTTGTCTGAGCTCAGGAGAGCAGGCATCATAAATAGTCTCCAACATAAACAAATTCTTCATACCTTCATAAGTGTTCACCTTGTAACCCTTAATCCATCCCTCTAAGTTTTTCAAACATTCATTCACCCAGGTAGCCCAAGGGGTACCATCATGCTTTTTGAGGCTCCTAAACCTCTTAAGATACTGGGAAGGGGTCTTCCCAAACCTAGCTATCAAAGCTAGTTTCACACATTCATAGTCCTTCCTATCCTCCTCCCCCATCTCCATTACCACATCAGTTGCAACAGGGGGAAGCCTAGAGAACAACCAGGTGAGTAAGTCATTTCCTGTGATGTTCTGGAGCCCATGATTATATTCAAACAGAGACAACCAATCCAACACATCCAACTTAGGCTCATACATACCAACCAATTCTTTAGGCATCCGGGGTCTTTTAGGACTGGAACTTCTAGAGGAGCCAGAGAGAGAAACATTCTCAACAGATAATTTCTTCATTTCTAAGTCATACTTGAGCTCCATTTCCCTTAGCCTTAGTTCTTTGTCAGTTTGAGCATTCAGTTTCTTATACTCCAATTCTAGCTTCATTTTCTCTAGTTCAAAGTACTGAGGACTAAATGTGGGACCTGGTAAAGGTCCAGTAGGCACAGCAGGTAGAGCAGGCAGAGGCCTAGGGGGGACAGTTTCAACAGCCTCACCCTCCTCTTCTGACTCTTCCTCAGAATCATCAACATTTTGCTCCATGTTAACTTCAATACTGTCATCTACAGTTGCTGGAGTGGTAGGTTCCTCTGAACCAGCACCCAGACTTTGGTTAGCTAACAATCTTTCAATCAGCTCCATTTTCTTGCCCTTAGTCAGGAGATCCTTATGTTTACAGAGCACTCTTAAACAATCAGCAGTTTTGGCTGCAAGGGACTCCTGACTATAGCTTTCTATAACTGACATGTTAGAGGTTTCACTTTTTCAGTGCTAAGCTTTGTGGTTAGTTGCACTAAGGTATCTAAAGCACAATAAAATGTATACTCAATACAAATCCCACCGCTGTACACCAGTGTTAGGCAGAAACCTGTGCAGTTCCCTTGGGGAACACTGCAAAAGATTTAAGACTACAGGTAGAGCAGTAAACCCCTTTGGTAGCAGTCTGTACCACCCAGATTTACCTGGTAGCTGTGGCTGAGCAGTCAGACTTCTCTCAAGAAGAGTTAGGCAGTATGTAAAGTATACACAATATGTACCAAAATACCATAGCACAAGCAAACACTGACCAGAGCTTGGTTTCAAAAGTATATAGTTATTTATTTAAAATACACATAAGTAAAAAAAACACTCTAGCAAAAATATAGTAAAACTTCAAACACAGTTATAATGAAAGTAGATTCAATCCTTTCTCCTATCTAGACAACTCTAGGTTAACACCACTTAATTAAAACAGAGGTGAGTGCTTAACGTTAGATGACACTCTAGTAGTTTCCAAGAAAGGGAGAGAAAAAGCAGAAATGGGTTAAACACACCACTCTCAGGTCCAGAACACTTGCAATAGGCTTAAAGAAGCACAAAGTCACAGGTGAGCAAAAGTCACTAGGCAGGGCCCACTCTTAGAGTAGCCGGAGCGAAAATGTGCTCAAGATCACACTGTTAGTTAGAGATTCAAAGTCTTGCAAAGAGTCAAAAAGAGTTTAGAGTGGCTCAGAAAGTTTAGCAAAAGTGTCCCAGGCACTCCCAGGTTCGAAAGCCGGGGACTAAATCTACCCCGTACAGTCGGTAGCAAGGGAAGCCAGGCGGAACACAGTACCTTAAGCGGAAAGGATCCTCCAGCGGGGGCAGTTGTTCCAGGCAGTGGCAGCAGGGCTCGACGTCGGTCAGGGGAGAAGAAGTTCTCGCTGAAGCGCAGAAGAAGAGGGTCGTTGCACTGCCCGGGAAGAAACCAGCCGCGGAGTCCTCCGGTTAAAGGGTTGGTACCGACTTTCGCGGTATGGGGGTAAAGTGTGGTATTCCGGTTGCCGGGGTGCTTGGCACAGGCAAGGCGGCCACGAGATACCTCAAAGAACGGAAAGAAGGCGAAAACTGGTTGTCCCCACCAGTCAAGGGAAGGAGCCACTCCGTTAAGAGTTCTCCTCGGTCGTCGGGAAAAAAGTGGTGAGACGGTTCAGCAGGGCTCCACCGGGTGGTGTCGTCGAAGCAGGTCGGCTCAGCTCTTCCCTCGTCGGATTCTTGGTCCTGTGGCGACTTCTGAAGTCCCAGTCCCCAAAGCCCTGCTTTTATGCAGCAAACCCCCATTCACCCAGCCTAGCTGTCACTCAAACATGCTAAGTGGTGAGCCGGGCGGCTCACCACTTGGGCCAATCAGGACGGAGTGCGACTTGAGTTACCAAGGTAACTCAGTCCAGGGTGCCTAAATCCCTCTCCACCCCTCCTAAGTACCCCAGACAGAGTGGCACCACTTTGGAGGGCTTCTGTGGAGAAGCCCGCCAAAAGTGGAACAAAGGGCTCCACTTTGGGTCAGAGTTACAGAGGCGAACACCAACGCCATTTTAGAATCAAGTTTTGGCAAAAAGTCCCAACCGGAGTTATAAAAAATAAATATATAAACCGGCGGTATGTTTAAGGCTACCGTAAATAAATAATTAAATGTGTTAGCCTAAAACAATGGGAAATCCCATAGGGAAATATTCGCGGTCGAATATAAAAAGTAGTTTCCACTGCCACCAGCCAAAACTCGATCAGGGGGGACGGAGACGTGCCCCCTCGACTAACAGACCCTGGGGCAATCGAATTGCCCCAGCCAGTACGTCCACAATATGATGGTTTGTACTGGTTCTGTTCAGGATTCAAGACTAGCAAAGTCTTTGGTGACTTTACATGCCCTGGGAGACAGTAGTCAGTCCCAGGGTATGGAGTCTATGTTGGGGAGTCCCTAGGACACCCCTGGGTCACGGCACAGAGGGTGCTGTGTGACCCACATCACAAAAATACATGAGGCCCTATGGAGTAAAAGACCCCATAGCCCATTCAACACAAGGTTTGTCCAAGATAACACACTTCAACATGTCCAAGAGTGAGGGTAAAAGAGTCTCACTCTTGGCAGGAGAAAAAAAATTAAACCCCAGAAATCCAGCAAAGCTGCTGGGGGACTCACTAGGTAGGGAAATTCAGCCTAAACAGAGAATTCTCCCTAACAGGGAGAAACTGGAGACAGAGGCTGAGCTTGAAGAAAGTGGAAAGACTGGTTTCTGTACCATGTGACCTGAAAAGACACACCCCTGTAGCCAGAATATGGTTTTAGAAAAAGATGAATAACTCATAGTACGGACTTGTGAAAATTATTTAAATGATACCATAATTCTTGTGATTATTCTGCCCACATTTTAAGAGGTTTTTAGAACCGGTGGTATGATCTGGGGGCAAGCTAGCAGTTAAGAGGGTATTACTTAAAATGTATGCATGTTAAAAATCTGACGCTTCATCAATTAATGTACATACTCCTTGCGCACATGTGTGTAAATTTGGGGTAATGTCCGATATTGCGAAACCAGTTAAAAAGTGCAAATGTTGCCATTTCTGAATGCAAGCTCCCAGGAAGAGCAGATTTGGACAGGGTATACCTCCTGTGATATGTGAGGGGTGCATGTAATTTTAAACAAATGTGTACCTGTGCAAATATGTCTTTTTGAGAAAATATAGATTGTGTGTAATTTGACAGGGGTGGGTTCTCTGTACCATAAACAGACCTCATCATGATGACACTTCATTTCATTCCCCCAATCAAGGGGAAGAGGATGAAGTGGCCAATGATAAGTGGAGAGGGGTAGAGCCTAGTGATGCTGCACACACACCCATTTTTAAAACACATAAAAGCAGACAGTGAGGACAGATAGAGACCTTCAAATCCATTTGCTGTGGGACGCTCTGCCGGGAAAATCCATACTTTACCTCCATCAACCTTCAGAGAGCCAACATAGAGACTTCAATCTATCCACATCCAGAGATCCAGACTTCAAATCTATCAATATCCAGAACCAGAGGCAGAGCAGAGCTGACCCAGACCACTGTTAGCAGAACCAGAGAGCTGAACCGGAGTCCAGTCCAAAACCTGACCAGATCAGTGGCGAGGCCCATTCTATTTCTAAATATATTGTGAGTACCCAGCAGAACTGTGTAGAACCAATCTCTTAGTTAAAATAATATAATTCAATCTATTTTAATCTAGGTAGGACTGCCTCCTAACTGTCACCTGTCATTTTCTAGTTGCTAGCTGTCACTTGTCTTTTTGAACTTTAAAATTTCAAATCTGAAAAACGACCTTTACCATATCGCTCATATCTCTGTGACCGTTTGTCCTAGAGACTTGCAGTAACTTTCATCTGGAAGCTGAGATCCTAGGCTGTCCTTGGATAGTGCTAGTCCTTGTAGTTCCTCTGTAATCGCGAAAAACGCACTCGCAAATTTTTCCGCGATTTGCAAATTTCTCCACGTGTGAAAACAGCAGTTTTTTTTTGCTTTCCTTGCTAAAAATTCGTTTAACCTGCCAATCATCCCTGAATCATTGCTAGAGTGAGTCTGGACTAATATTAACTAGATAACACTCACCCTGAACCTCTAGGGGGAATTAAAAGCATTTTAGCATATTTTTCACTTCATTGCCAGCACATGTAAAAGCATTTTGGGCCTGTGTTTAAAACTCCGATCTGTAATCTAAGCTTGTTGGGGTGAACTGAATTACATTTGATTGCATTTCTGAGAACTGTGTGCTTTCGTTCCATTTCCTTGCATTGCATAAAGGGGGGGAGTGGATTGCCAGAGAAAAGTGATTACATTGTTTTGTTGAAATCATATTGAGTATTTTCTGTATTGCATTTTTCATTCAACATTACATCCATCTGAACTTATATAAAGTATTCTCTACCACCTTATTCTTCTGTTCCTATTCACAAGTGTGCTAGTGCCAGACTATCCATTATTGATTACTGCTCAGATTCAGTGTGATATTCAATTATTAATTTATTATAAAGCGTGATATATATATATATTGTTTAAATTATTAAATAAACCTTTAAACTTGCAAAACAGAACTACTTCTTGGCTCAGTGGGGTCAGGAGGATTCCAAGAGAGGGGTGTTATATAGGGGTAGTCATCCAGAACGCATGAACTGGACATAAAGATATATCAATAAGGGTTTCCATTCAGTATCCCAGACTAGGCATTGACTTAGCTGTAGTGTTGAATTGAATCCCCTTACACCGCAAAGATGCCTTGACAGCTGAAGTCAATCACTTGGAACACTATGGGCACAGACATTTTGTATCACATGCCGGGGGACATAATTTATTAACAAACGTTGACATTTTCTTTTTGCAGGACAGTTGGCTAACATCCCCATTGTACATTGATGGCTTTTGTTTGCATTATACTATGGTGGACAAAATCCGGAGAGGGTGCCCGGCGGATGGTCTCGTACCACGAGTGAGATCCTGTCTGTCGTAAGCTTAATTAGTAACATCTGAATGTCCTTTCCTTTTGGCAGTTAGGGTTGATACAGAGGACAACTCTGTAAAAAGGATATTGCTATTGCTTAATATCTATGATACCCACCCACCGTCGAGAAGAGAAAGAAAATATCATGCTCAAGCTGTATCATCTCTTGATCACAAAATATGATAGGCCAAAGACATTGCTCTGATAGGTAGGGACTTGAATGTACATTGTGTAGATAATCAAGTGCTGAGCAAATTTGACCATATCCAACTCAAAAGTGGTATGCTTCAAAGTAAGGCAAATAGGGTGGAAAGATTGGGCATTGGTCGTGTTGATGGTGATTGCCCAGGGAAGTATACCTGGAAAATGGGGAACTTCAAAGCCACTCTCGATTATCTATTTACTAACATACAGGCGCTCTCATTGATACATGCCCGGGATAGAAAATTCACTGGCTACAGTGATCATGCGTTGATGACCTCAACTATTGAAATGCAAGCTGTAGATGGACATACACAGCGTTGGGGATGTGGAGGTCAATAAGGGGGGCAATTGTATCAGTTGGACAGATCATAACCACAAAGCTGTGAGCAAGTATGTTGCAGGTGTGTCTGCTGAAATTCAAAGGACCCCAATGGTCTGGTAAAACAAATAACTCACTTAACAGCGAGGTTCCTTCCCTCAGGGATAAACTATACTGTCAAAGAGGGGAAATCACATGCAGGCATCTTCGATACTGCAATTTGTGACGCCAAGAGAAAATTAACGCAACAAATTAGACAGATACCTACAGCGCACACAAATGGAATGGAGGGGGAATTCAGGTCAGACATTTAAAGATCAGATACAGCTATATATAGAGACATGTGGCCTCATTGCGAGTCTGCCAGTAACCCACCAATGCTACTGGCAGATTCGCCTTACCGTTACTGGCGCCCAATATCCCGGTGTTATCCATAGGACTCCATGCGATGGTAACTACTGAAGCACTGGCACCGTTGTTGGCGGTGCCGATGCATCAGTGATTTCTCTGCTGGTAGGAGCCTGAACTCCCATCAGGTCGGGCCTGCGAGTAGTTCACTGCAACTACTGGCAGACTCAGAGTATGCCGGTTGGAGAAAAATGCCAGAGGCGGTATGACTGGCCGTTTTACTGCCATTTTCCCCTGACCAGCTGACTCATAATGACCTCCATAGATAGGCAATCACTAATGCAGAATGGCAGATAATGCAGGAAATTCAAAGAAAGTCTGACACAAAAAAATGTTGGCGAGTGCTAAAAAGAACAAAGGTCAAAACCACATACAAATGTGAAATCTATAGGGGAAGGCGAGTGGACACGTTTTGCAAAATCGAAGTATGGCGAGAAGATATTCAGGTTGAACACGACAAATTGTATAGCGTCTAGCCATATGAATATTACTAAAGATGATGTTCTAGACACCATACTTACATTAAATAATTCAAGAGAACCTGGGCCCAGATGGTTTGGCTAATGTAGCCATTAATGGAAACCTGGAATTTTGGGCTTCTTTTCTATACTGTTTGTTTACAGTGATTGTGGCCTGTAATGCCATACCCGAATCAAGGAAAAATGCCCTATTAACCCCCATATTTAAAAGGGGAGTTTGGAATGATCTTGCTAATTACTGGTTACTAGCCCTTTTGGACATTCCAAGCAAAAGCTTTACAACATATCTGCTAAAACATCTTAAGGCCTGGGTTGATATGGAAAGAGTATTGAGATCCCTGCTCATTAACACTCAACAGTCCAAAATCCTCATTGTTCTTGATGCCACAGTCAACCACCTCCTGATTACACTCAGGAACCTCTTCCGACCAAGTATCCACACCGACCTCCTCATCATCATTCCAGTTACCTTCCCCCTCCCACCACCTTATGTTGCTCCTCTCCTTCTCGCAAATTCTGTCACCCACCTCCTCTTCTTTACTGGTATTATGACCACTCTTTTCACCCTCCTCCTCTGTGCAGTCCTGTCTCTCTGGAGCAGGTACTTCAGTAGGCCACGCCAGTTTGCAAAACATTGTAAAATGTTCTCTCTGCTGGCTGGGGCAGTTACTGCTCTTTCTCCTTGCCTGCTGCTGGAAGGCCCGCTCGCGATACCATGTTGTGTTGGCTCTCTCCTGTTTTCAACAAGTTCGTTTTTGAGTAGGGACGTATATTGGTGTTTGGGGAAAGCAAGAAAACAGTTCCCTTTAAATTTATGGTTGTGGGATGGGTGATAGCTGCACTTCCCTCTGCTACCCTGGATAATAAATGGGAGAGGAATGCAGGTTGGCTATGACTGTCCCCTTGGGAGGAAACAGTTCAGAGAATTTGTCGAAATTCTCAATCTGTTACACCAAGCACAACCTGCTTTTCGACCATCTCATGAAACCCGAATAGGAGGAGCACAGGGACAGAGCTAATGGAAGTCCCCCGACTCGCTGATCCTCTGCGCTGGTGACCGTCCTGGATGACCTGACTGGTGGAGGTGGTGAGGCAGTATGGTGCTCCTGTTGAGCATTTTCACCTGGTTTGCATTCTAATTCTCTTTGAGGGTGGCCTTCCGATCTGGGGCGCAGTATGGAATATTGAGGGGCAATGTTGGAATGAGCTCTGGATGTGGGTCTGTGTCCTACCCTTTGATACTTCTGGCCATTGGCGGCCCGCCCAAGTAGTGTGCTGAGCTGCTGTCTTCTCACTTGCACACGGAGGAACCTTGGGACTCCATGCTGGGCTACTGGGTTAAGGTGAAAGGAGACGCTATTCAGCCTTTTATCGAGATGTATGGCGTGATTCCCAATGGTTCCCATCTGTTATTTTCAACTAATTGGACCGGCTCCAGAGGCAATAAACGCCAATCGAAGCTGCCCTTTTAGCATAGGAACCCTCCAGCTATCCAGGGAAAGAGGGACTCAGTCTTCAGGATATCCTCGGTAGGGGAGTCCAAACTGAGAGTGGCTTCGGTATCCCTGTCGCCTCTGGTGGATGGAAACCCAAGCCCTCAATATGAGCTG
Organism: Ambystoma mexicanum; assembly: GCF_040938575.1. NCBI lineage: Eukaryota > Metazoa > Chordata > Amphibia > Caudata > Ambystomatidae > Ambystoma > Ambystoma mexicanum. The sequence goes on along the minus strand of NC_090921.1, from coordinate 225,823,060 downwards.
TCGGTCATACTAGTGCAAATGAAATCTGGATTTTTAGCCTGCTTTATAATGTGTACAGAACACAGCAGTGTATTGAGAAGGAGAGTGGCCAAATATCGGACATGGAGCACAGGGTGTAGGCCCTGGAAAACACTGCCTCTGAAGTTACTCTGGCCCTATGTTCGCTGCAACAGGAGGTGAAGGATATCTATGTGAAGAATGAAGATTTGGTGGCACGATCCAGTAGAAATTATTTATTTATTTATATTTGTATAGCTCACACAAACCCTCAAGCATCAGGGCGCTGTGGTCAAACAGTTACATGCGGTCCGATAGGCAGTGAAAACATAGTCAGGTGCAATAGTTACAAAGAGTGTAAGCATTACATCAGGTACGTGGTGTGAACAATGCATGTAATTGGAATTTCCGCAATCCAATCTGCCAGGCAACGTGGAGCTCTTTATGGAAGACTTCTTTAAGACGAAGTTGTCAGAACCCCCTTTTCAGCTCAGTTTTCATTAAGAGATCTTATCCTCCATTGGAGTAGGGAGTTTGGTGAAGGATGGTAAGATATCCTTCTCTCCTGACTTTACTCCCACTTTACTCCCACTATCCAGAAGGGCCCGCCTCTCCTATGCTTCGGTGAAACTCAAGCTACGAGGACAAAGCCTCCTGTACGCGATGCTGTTCCTTCTAGACTGGGCATCGTACAGAACAACAGGACCCACTTCCTTATTGATCCTGGCGGGGCACATTCTTTTGGGACTCTCTTTTGGCTGGCTGAGGGTCCCCAAGCTGCATGCTCTACTGTTTGGAGACCTTCCCTTACTTTTCTTCTAGCCGTTACGCACAGTGCAGCAATCCTGTTGGGAGATGCCTGAGGAGTGGAGGTCCGGATGTGGGTTGGTTTCATCCGTCTTGAGGAAGAGGGGTTCTGCAGTTTTTCTGCTATTTTGGTTTTGAATGACTACTCCAACAAACATGTCTATGGATGTAACACCTCAGCCAATTGTGGTTCGATGTTCTGTGTGTTAAATGTCTGCTCTCCCTTGCTTGGGCTCAGCTTACATGATTAGCATATGAGTGGCGCACCTGGTGATTGATCATGGTCTATTGGGATGGATTTTTGGGGGATGGTGCTGGGGTTTTGTACTGCAGGTTTGGGTGAGGCGGTAAGTGAGGGGGTGGGAAGAGGTTTTCTTGGGGTTTTGTTTTACACTTTAAAAAAAGGTTCAAATCACACAGTTGGTGATGTGCTTTTATTTTCCCTGGTATTGTTGTATATTTCACAAGATGTTCTTATGGCTCAACCCATTATGCTAGGCTCTAAGTTTACACCTTCAAATGCGTGCACCATAATTAGTTGGAATGTGAAGTATCTTAATAATCCAGTGAAAGACCGTAAGATGATGGTGTATTGCGAGTGAGATTGGGCAAAATTATACTTCTCCAAGAAATGTATATCTCTGGGCGGGTGGACTAATGATACCTTTGCCAAGGCATGTGGATCATCTAGGGTTTACACATCCTTATTCTTCAAACTCACAGGAGTTTTTTAATTAATAAATCCCTCCGTTTTCAAAGGCCTGGACATGACCAAGACCCTGAGGGTAGATACGTCATTGTTACTGGCATGTTACATCGGACACCATTAACGATTCTAACACTTATGCCCCTAGTGTTGATTTACCTGCGTTCCATACCTCTTTGATTGATAAATTAATTTGCTATTCACACACTCATATTATCTGGGCAGGAGCTTTCAGTACTATTTGGAGTTAGCTATGAATAGATCCGGTGATGTGTCAAGGGAAGTCAATGCAGGTATGGATGATCTGGGTCTCCTTGATTAATGGAGGAAGTTTCACCCCTCTAGCAGAGAGTATTTGTATTACTCTAATTTTCACGACATGCATTTGCACATACACTATATCCTGATGGGGCCTGTACTCGTACATAGAACAAGGGAATGTACTATGCATCCCCGGACCGTCTCGGATCACTCGCCACTTTTATGGAGATTCAGTCTTGACAATGGGACTCTCATATGGCTACCTTGGAGATTTAAATCCCTTGCTCTTTAGGACGTTGCTTTCAAAAGCGATATCAAAGAGGTTATTGACATGTTTTTCTGAGATTAATGTAGGCTTGGTCCCCATTATGGCTACGGTTTGGGAGACATTGAAGGTGTACCTTCAGGGCCGATGTATTACAATTGAGAATGGTGTCCTTAAACCTATTTGTTCCGAGTTGGTCAGTCTTGAGGTGGAGCTAAGATCCTATAAACTCAAATCGGGGTGGATGAAGAAATCGGAATTGCTGCCAACTAGCAAGGCCAAGTTGGATCATTTCGGGCCACGGCGTACAGGGAGATACATTTTCAAATGGCCCCGAAAGTAGCTCGTAAATACGGCAAGGAGAGCAGACCTGGCCAGCTCCCGCTCAAATGCTACGCCCCGAGGGTGGTCCGTACAGTGTTACAATTATAAGGAACGTGCAGGGGATTCTGGTATCAGACCAGTTTGCCATAGTTGAAACCTTCCTTTGGTATTATGAGAATCTTTATGCTAAGAGGGAGTCCTTCTCATTAATGGATTTACATAATTACTTGGGAGATGTTAGCCAGCCCCCATACAGGTACGCATTGCATCTTATATACATTCTACTTGGAAACCCAGTAATTGTTATACTCACATGTCACTTGATGGACAGTTCCTCGGGGTCTAATGCATCTAATGCAGATCTAGGGAGTAGAGAGTTTAATTCCGGCCCTTTGATGTGATGTGTCAACAATTTAATTGGTACATCCCTACAGCTGTAGGCTAGGGTAAACAATTTGCAATGCCCAGTGACATATCTGTCACACACCAAAAGCTTGCATTGTCTGTCTGCGTCCAGTTATCCATCTGCAGCAAAAAGTGTCCGACGTGTCTAAGGCCATGTTTATCTGTGCCCAGTATACGTTTTATGGCTCAGGGTATTTCAAAGCAACTATCTCTTTGCTATATCAGACCCCAGCTCTGTGCCCCTGCCGATTAGTCATCTGTTATCACAGCACAGAAATTGACATTGCTCTTTGATGGTTCAATCTACAAGCTATTGAATTCTATGAAAAACTAAATATGTATGCATAACTCAGTCCTTCATACATGTTAATGTACCATAAAAACACACACCTCACTGAGAGGTTGCTTAGAAAAATAAGAGCAAATACAGGTTAACTCAGGCGTCTAGCCCTTTCAGTGTCCCCTGCTTTTCAAGGCATAATATAGAATGCTATTCTAAAAACAACTTGTTTTAAGCAAATAGCACATTGCTTATTTAATAGCATGTAGGTTGTTTTGCTTATTTGAGGGGAATTCTAGTATGACATGGTATCTTCAAATGTTGCTTCCCTTCCCTGAAAGGCGGAATGGGTGCTAACACATGTCAGCAGGCTGCTCTCTTGAATATGGTAGATACAGACAAACGTAAGTTCAACCTGTATTCAGCACGGTTGATGTGTGGAGAAGACTGTATCAGTGAGTAGGTATACAATTACTGTATATGCCCGAAGTGTGCATATGGTGTCTAAGGACGTTGGGCCTGACATGTGACAAAGCACTACATAGGACCTGGTTCACATTAGGAATACGATTTATGTCTGATATGTATCCGGACGGGGTATTTGTTTCAGGGAGCAATTTACGGAAAGAGTGGGGCGGGATAATAGTATTACGTTTTAATACCTTAGGATGCATTTGGCCTTCAAGGCATGGTCACCACAGTTTCCTTTAGAGCCCCCTAAAATTCCTATTGTGCAGTATATTGTCAACTCAGATGGGTCAAGGAGAATTGCTGCCACTATTTATAACATGGTCTGAGACACTTCCCACTAGAGGTCTCCCAGAGTAAGCTCAAGTGGGAACGGGACCTAGGTAGACAAGTAGGTGACCAATTATGGGTTTCCCTATGCCAATATACACACAATGTCGCATTGAATACCAGGTTCAAATGAATACAATATAAGAGTCTTCATCATAACACTACCAATGGGAAATGCCCTAAATACCAAGTGGGAGAGGCAGATATTTTACATATGATTTGGTCATGTCCTGCTGCGGCACATTCCCGGGGCAATGTCGCCGATATGGATTCTTAATTACCTCTGTTATATCCAGAGGTCCTATGTGTTGCTTGTTTAGTAGACTGCCTGAGCTCTCTGGAGATAATCGGAAACAGTTGTCAATGGGCCTCATTACGACCCTGGCGGTAAGGGGTTAGCGCCAGCGTTAGCTGCGCCGACCCCTTACCGCCAATCACGAGTTCCCTTTCCGCCATGGCGGATTTTACACCTGCTTCTAGCGGGTGTAAAAAACCATGGCGGTAAGGGAACTTGATGTTAATTACGCCACCGTAATTTACGGTGGCGTAATTAACGCCTTCCCCACTCCCATTATGCCCTATGGGGCAAAAATGGGAATGGGGAAGGGTAAATGGGGATTGGGGACTTACCGCCCCGCCGACCTCGGAATGGGGCGGTAAGTCCGCCAACCACCATGGCGTAAACGTAGTTTACGCCATGGTGGTAAAGTCACGGCCCAGGCGGTAACTTACCGCCTGGGTCGTAATGAGGCCCAATGTATATGATTATTGCAGAACGATGCATAAAATGTTGTTGGTCGAATGCAGTTCTCTCTAATATACATGAGTGGTTGAAGGACCTGAGCTGGACTTGTGAAATGGAACAAAACTCTGTCCTAATGCTACATCCCGGTCTTCACCCTCGGAAATATCTGTGACCCATTTTCGTATCTTCCAGGCAATTCATGCAGCCGACGCAGACTGATTAGGTGTTACATGATTAGGCACGGTTGATTGTCCTACTGGGTCGAACGGGAAACTTGGATTAACATCTCTGAGGTCTGGGTGATTGGGGGATAGTCGGTCTTCTATGGGGCCGATCTGTTTGGCTGATAATTAGGTCTTCTTCTGTCTGCATAACACCAAGATGTTGTGACGCACTGTATTTTGTTTGCTGATGAATACAATGCCTATTGAACCATTTTACAGTCTTGAAATGTGACGTGCATTGAACCTTAAATACACGTTTTTAAAAATAGAAAAAAATGTTTACACACCTATTAATGGTGATGAAATATTTCATCTTGTCCAAAGTGAACTGCAATAATAGCATTTATTTGGTATTACTGAAATAAGAGGATGACCAGATTGTAGAGAATTCAGAACAGAACAGCCAGAACTTTGCTAAAACTTAAGGAATTCGACCATGCATGTTACGTACCTTACAGTGGATGCCAATACAGAAACGTGTCCTGCTCAAAAGCCTGTGTTTGGTATTCAAAAGCGTGAACTCACCGTATGATACCCCTCTGTTAATCAGATTTAAATACATCCCCAATCGATCTTTGAGAGCAACTAATGAAAGATTAGTAACTGTTCCAACTTATAGCAGGGAACACTGAGGTGGCCTTTCCTTCTCTGTTCAGGCAGCCACACTACAGAATGTGATGCCAATTTATTTTAGGAAATAAATTAATGTAATGCCTTTCCATAAACATCAGAAAAAGGTATCCTTTGGGCTTCTGTAAACATCATCTTGTTCACAATCACTTCATACCAGCCTCTCAGTAGCGCCAAGATACCTTAGGTGATGGATGTGCTTAATAAAAAACTCAATACACTTCAGGTGTGGAAGGCACAGGTATGGGGTGCTTATGTCTTCCCAATAGTCTTTCTGGCACCAAATCTGTAAATTCTTGGTTTTCCTTCTGGAGAAGAGAGGCATTTGGGAGACATATTCCGTCTGTCCTATGTCCGTTGACAGGTTTCCCTATGGTCTTCCTCATCCCAAATCCAAAGTTGAATTTTCCGGATCTAGTCCTGGATTTGGATCAGAGCAAATGGGGATTCTGGGAGTCCTAGTTTTGGACTACTGACCTTTCATAAAAGGGCTGTGTGACTTGGCTTGGGCATAATGCTGGTATATGGGACCTGATGATGTTGCTTCATGGTTCATTTGAAGATGGCAGCGATGTCACCTCATCAAATTGGATTTCTTCAATTTTTGGCAGCTTCAGTACTGCTGTATGTTCTCTATATATGTCTTGCATCATAGTCTCTTCAATTTGAAACTTTGTGAATCTGCACCATTGTATAAGTGTCTTTTCCTGTTTGAACTGTATCAGCATTATTTATTGGGTCCGTCACCATTTCTGGTTTGAGCCTTTGGAATGCGCGGACGACAACTCCAAAGGAACAGCTCTTCTTTGACTTGATACCCTTTACCAAGTCTCCTGCACTGAGTTGGTAGAGTACAGGAATCACAGCTCTCAAACTTTGCTTAGCTTGTTCATTAGTGATTGATTGAACCCCAGCATTCACAATGCAATTCTTCTCTGGAGTAGTTGTATCACCTCTCCGAATATGGAATGTTTCTCTGGTTCACTCAAATGTATCAGCTGCACTCTACTAGCCTTGGGAGTGATTGAACCACTGCTCCCTCAAGACAATCTTTCTGTGCCTCATTTGAGTTTGGTCAGCACCACTGCTCTAGATCTTTGTAGTGACTAAACCAAAACATGGACAATTTTACTCTGGCTCAATATAGTTTGTCAACATCTCTGCCCTACCACTGTGGAGTGATTGAACCAAGCCCTCACAAGATTATTATTCTCCTGCTTCTCCCTCAGTATGCTCCAGGGATTCTCCATCTGGATCTCTGCTCTGGGTTGCAGTGGCCTCTTCGAGCGTGATGCGCAGAACTCAGAACACCGACTGAACAGGACCCTCAAATCGTGCTTGTCTGGCCCATAGGAATATCCTTCTGCAGATGAGAAAGGGGATTAACAGTCTGCAGAATAGTGTGCTTGCTCCCCCCCTTATCCCCTTCGTTCTTCTCTAACTTCCTCCAAAATCCCCGGTTGAAGCTCACCTTATGGTTTGAAAGGATGAACTCTCCATCCTGCTTCTGGTGCAGGGGCGCGTGTTTGTCCAGTTACTTCACTGGTTTTCAGAATGGCGCTGGCAAAATCCACTTGACTTTTCCGAGCGGAAGTGTTGAGCCTCCTTTTCTGTTGCCTTCCTAACCTGTGATCTGTCCTTTATTTCAGGTGCAGAATGAAGGCGATGCGTTGAGAGATTGAATTGCCGATGGTAAACTCAGGTGAGTTAGCGATGGGGGTGATCCCTCTTAATGTCTTTATATTCTTCCAGTAATGTTTTTTGTCCTTTCCCATAGGGGCCGGGGTGCGGTACCTGCCAACGAAGCGGCGCCGACCCGAAATGAGGAATGGTCCACCAACAGAAGGCCGGTAAGAGTTATGGCAGAAAATTAGGCTTTCCTCATATGTTCCTTCTGCTCACCTTTTGTCTCTTCTTCTCTCCCCTAGGCGCAGAGATGTGGCGACCGGTGCAGACAGTCACAGTGGAGCAAAAAGAACTCCCGAGGACAGGTGAGTGAAGCGCGGCGCTGCAACGAGCAACGCAGTGCTTTTAAATCAAAGTCTTTTCTCAGGAGCGCTGACGTGAAGGTTCCGGATGCAGGTAAGACGTTTGATAAAATTCTTGGTTTTCACCTTTTTCTTCTCTTCTTTCCTTACAGGTGTTCCAGGATCGAGGCGGGCGTGGCTGGAGACCAGATGGAGGAGAAGACACGGTGAGCGTTCAGCTGCTTGGATGCAGAACAACACGAAGCGTGAGCTACTGTCTGGGCGTGGCTTAAATAGCCCCCAAAGTAGTTCCAGGTAAGTATCCTTCCCTGGCCACGCCCGAGTGGCAAAATAGTCCCAATGAAAAAAATGGTCCCTTTCAGGTCTCAGGGAGGCCTGAATCTTGCAGCATGGTCTGCATCAGGTAAGTGCATAAAAAACCTTCCTTTATGAGCCTGGCACCTATGGCGCCAGGACTGATCTGATGTCCAGCATGAGCCTGGCGCCAAAGGCGCCAGGACAGAGTCCAAAGTGCCCCTATAAGAGGCCGCTGGGCTTTTACCCGCGGGCATGATGCCTGCTCCCGGGGGTGCTGGGCCTGGCCTGGTGCTCTGGGGGTAGGCATCATGACAGCATTCCCCCCCAAGGCCCCTCCCAAGGTCGTTCCCTCTGGAGGTTTCGGTTTGTTTGGGAAATTCCGATGGAACCTTTTTACCAGCCGAGGTGCATGTACGTGGTTGCTGGGTTCCCAAGACCTTTCCTGAGGCCCGTACCCTTTCCAATCAATTAGATAGAAAAGTTTTGATTTTGAGATCTTAGAATCCAAAATGTTCTTCACCTCGAATTCAGGCTCCCCATCTATCTGGATTGGTTCTGGTGGCTTTATTAATCTGGTTCCTGGTTGCACTGGTTTCAAAAGTGACACATGGAAAACGGGGTGAATCCGCATGTTATCTGGTAGATCGAGCTTGACTGCCACTGGGTTAATTATAGCTTTGATCGAGTAAGGGCCCAAATACCTTGGATTAAAAGTTTGAGGTCCCTTGAGCAATAAGTGTTTGGTAGCCAACCATACTTGATCCCCTATTTGGTATGGAGGCGCCTCACTCCGATGCAGATCCGCATTCTTTTTGTATTTCCCTTTCGCTTGTTGCAAATGTGCAGTTGCATCCTTGAAGGCTTGAGTTATCGTGGAATGCAAATGGTCCACTGCGGGCATTTCAAGGCTCAGAGGTGAGTCCAGGTCTGAAGTACGAGGGTGATGTCCATATAGGGTATAAAAGGGGCTTTGTCCAGTTCCAGAGTGTACTGAGTTATTGTATGCATATTCGGCCACCCATAAAATATCCTTCCAATTACCCTCCGATTGGCGCAACATACATCATAGGTATTTTTCAAGGCTCTGGTTCGTTCTCTCTGTCTGACCATCGGTCTGTGGGTGGTGGCTGGTTGAGAGTCTTACGTCGATTTGTGCCAGTTGACAACACTTTCTCCAAAACTGAGAAATAAACTGGCTTCCCCGGTCGGAGACTAGTATGGATGGGAATCCATGCAAACGGATGATATTTTCGAGGAATTCCTTAGCAAGGACAGAAGCTGAAGGTAATCCTTTCAACGGAATAAAATGGGCCATCTTGGAAAATAAATCCACCACAACCAGAATAGTATTGTATCCATTACAAGGGGGCAGGTCCGTGATAAAATCTAGTGACAAGGTGTGCCAAGGTGCTGGTGGAATGTCTAAAGGCTGAAGAAAACTGGCAGGTTTTGTCTTTTGGCCTTTGTTTTGGGCGCAAACTCCACAGAACATCACAAAAGATTTAATATCCTTTCGACAGGAAGGCCACCAGAATTGTCGTTTAATTTTTTCCTCAGTTTTGGCAATGCCAGAATGTCCTTCCATCAGGGTATCATGATGACGGGAAATAACCAGTTTTTGCAATTCCTTTTCTGGCAGAAATAAGCGTCCTTGGAAGTAAGGTAGGCCATCATTAACCGAAAAGTAAGACCCCTTTGGATCCAATCCTGCAAAGCTGTAGAGTCCAGGAGTTGTTTTACCCGTGATTGAATGCCTTCAAGGGTTTGTAAAGAGGTTATCCCCAAAATTCTTTGTTCGGAAATTATCGGCACAGGTTCTGAGTTTGTGTCTATTTCTCCCATTCCTATTCGAGATAGCGCGTCCGCTTTTCCATTCTTACAGCCGGGGCGGTAAGTGATTACTAAATCGAACTCAGCAAAGAACAAAGCCCATCGGAGCTGACGTGACGATTGAGCCTTGGCAGTTTTTAAATATTGTAAGTTTCGGTGATCAGTGATCACGGTGATGGTATGCCTGGCGCCAAGAAGATAATGCCGCCAAGCCTTAAAGGCGGACTTAATGGCTAATAATTCCTTGTCGGTGATTGCATAATTTACCTCAGGCGGCGAGAACTTTCTGGACCAAAATGCTACAGGGTGCAGTTGGTTGGTTTCAGGGTCTCTCTCAGACAGATCAGCTCCCATGGCTAAGCTGGACCCGTCGGTTTCGACTATATATGGGAGATCGGGACGCGGGTGCTTCAAAATAGGTGCGGACGTGAATTTAGCTTTCAATTCCTGGAAGGCCTGTTCGGCTTCCTTGGTCCATTTGAAGCGTTTATTTTTCCGCAAGAGTGCAGTGATGGGTTGTACCACACGTGAAAATTCCAGGATAAATCTGTGATAAAAATTGGCAAAACCAAGCATGCTTTGGACACCTTTCACCGAACTAGGTGATGGCCATTTGAGGATGGCATCCACTTTTCGTGAGTCCATTCAGACCCCTTTAGGTGTCAGGATGAATCCAAGAAACTCAACCTCGGTGGTATGGAAAACGCACTTTTCCAGTTTTGCAAACAGTTTGTGCTTGCGCAATTTCTCAAGGACGGCCCTGACATGCTTTCTGTGATCAGATTCCAAAGAGGAGTACAAAAGAATGTCATTGATATATACGACAACACAAACATCGATGAGTTCCCGAAGGACATCGTTCATGAAGAATTGGAAGGCAGCAGGCGCGTTGCACAACCCGAAAGGCATCACCTGGTATTCGAATAATCCATATTTTGTACGGAAGGCCGTTTTCCATTCGTCGCCTTCTTTTACTCGCACCAGATGATAAGCCCCTCGGAGATATAACTTGGTGTATACGCAAGCGTCCTTCACCTGGTCAAGGAGTTCAGGGATCGGAGGCAGAGGGTAACGGTTTTTAACAGTTATCTGGTTCAATGCGCGGTAGTCGATACAAGTTCTAAGGTCGCCTTCTTTTTTGGGCACGAAGAACAAAGCCGAGGATGGCGGAGACTTTGACGGGCGAATGAAACCATTGGCTAGGTATTGATCTAAATATTGTCTCAAATGCAGATTCTCAGGTTCAGTAAGGGCATAAATCCTGCTACCAGGGGGTTGTGCAGCGGGCACCAGATCGATTTGGCAATCGTACGATCTGTGGGGAGGTAACGTGTTGGCCTGTTCCTTTTGGAAGACGTCCTGAAAGTCTTGGTATTCTGGAGGTAGTTGCATGGAGACAGAGGTTACAGACGCTAGACTAATCTTCAGATTTTCTGGGTAGCAGGTTTGTGCACAATCCGGGAAGGTTATTCTCTTCGCTCGCCAATCAATTCGAGGATTATGTGTCTCTAACCAAGGGATTCCGAGAATAACCTGAAACTGTGGAGCCTTGATTACATCAAACACAACTGCCTCCCGATGGCCGTCCGGACCTATATGTGTCACCTCAGCAGTGGAATGTGTTACCGGTCCAGAGGCAATTTCGGTTCCATCGACTGTGGTGATGACATCTTTGCTGGTTTTAGGACGCAGAGGGAGGTTAATCCTAGAGACCAATTCACGATCCACATAGTTTCCTATAGCCCCACTATCGATGTATGCCTTTATTGCATGCAACCGCTTAGGCTGTTCCGGATCTACGAGGACCATTGGCACAATGAAATGCGAGGTCTGAGAGTTAGTTTTCAAGCTCGGCAAGCAGACCCCTACGCTTGTCGGGCGTGGTCGTTTCCCGAAACAGAGTCTTCATGGTTTTTATCAGCGGCTCCTACCACCTTCTTGGGCGGTTTTGCCGGGCAATCTCGTAGAAAGTGTCCAGAGGACCCACAATAAAGACATAATTGCATCTGCCGTCTTCTTTCACGTTCCTTTTGAGTTAAAGGATTTAACCCCTCCGATTTGCATAGGCTCAGAGACATCAGCACCCTTGGGGTTAGCGTGGGTCTTGACCAACACCCGGGTCTCAAACTTGGACCGATCTGCTTTTCTGTTTTGAAGTCTGTCCTCCAATTGGACCACTAAGTCTATATATTCTGTGCATTCTTGGGGTGGATTTACAACTTGGGCCAGGACATCTTTAAGTTCTCCGCGTAGACCTCGATAAAATAACGTGATTCTTTTATCCTCTGGCCACCCAGTTTCCACAATTAGTCTATTAAAGGTTGCAATGTAGGATAGGAGGTCCTGATTGCCCTGTCTCAGGGATAGAAGTTCGTCATCCTGAGCCTGCCCCTGAGAGTGTCGAGCAAATAACCTTTCCTTGCTTGCTTGAAATCCTTGAAAATCACGGAGAATCGGGTCATCTTGAGTAACCAGTGGAACTGACCAATCGGCAGTACAGCCGCTGAGATATGACAATACAAAGGCGACTTTGGTCTGGTTGGTCTGGTCATTAGGGAAGGCCCCAGGTCTGCATAGGAAGTGCAAACGACACTGATTCATGAATACGGCGAATCGTTTGAGGTCCCCAGCAAAGCGTTCGGGTGGGGCCAGCGGCGTGTTTCCAGGTAGATTAATCTGCACAGGGTTACTGGGAACCACAGGAGCGGGGTTCCCCCCGGAACCGGGTAGAGGAGCGTGTCCAGCTTGACCTTGCAAAAACTGTCTAGCCAGGTCATCAGTTCTTTCCTTTGATACAATCACTTCCCTCCTGAGAGCATTAGTCTCTTGATGAGCGGCGTGTACTTCGGCCCGTAATTCCCCCAGTAGTCGGGCCAACTGATCAGTCTCAGAAGTTTCCATAGCGCCTGGGTGGGAATTTGTAGGAAGGCTTAGCGTTCTGTAACGCTCACCTGACTCCCACGGAGGCGCTGGTCTAGTCTGGGTTGCTGTGGCCTCTTTGAGCGTGATGCGCAGAACTCGGAACACCGACTGAACAGGACCCTCAAATTGTGCTTGTCTGGCCCGTAGGAATATCCTTCTGCAGATGAGAAAGGGGATTAACAGTCTGCAGAATAGTGTGCTTGCTCCCCCCTTCCCCCCTTCGTTCTTCTCTAACTTCCTCCGAAATCCCCGGTTGAAGCTCACCTTATGGTTTGAAAGGATGAACTCTCCATCCTGCTTCTGGTGCAGGGGCGCGTGTTTGTCCAGTTACTTCACTGGTTTTCAGAATGGCGCTGGCAAAATCCACTTGACTTTTCTGAGTGGAACGCCGTAAGTATGAAGATTACAAAAGTTCAAGTGTTGAGCCTCCTTTTCTGTTGCCTTCCCAACCTGTGATCTGTCCTTTATTTCAGGTGCAGAATGAAGGCGATGCGTTTAGAGATTGAATTGCCGATGGTAAACTCAGGTGAGTTAGTGATGGGGGCGATCCCTCTTAATGTCTTTATATTCCTCCAGTAATGTCTTTTGTCCTTTCCCCATAGGGGCCGGGGTGCGGTACCTGCCAACGAAGCGGCGCCGACTGGAAATGAGGAATGGTCCACCAACAGAAGGCTGGTAAGTGTTATGGCGGAAAATTAGGCTTTCCTCATATGTTCCTTCTGCTCACCTTTTGTCTCTTCTTCTCTCCCCTAGGTGCAGAGATGTGGCGACCAGTGCAGACAGTCGCGGTGGAGCCAGAAGAACTCCCGCGGACAGGTGAGTGAAGCGCGGAGCTGCAGCGAGCAACGTGGTGCTTTTAAATTAAAGTCTTTTCTCAGGAACGCTGACGTGAAGGTTCCAGATGCAGGTAAGAAGTTTGATAAAATTCTTGGTTTTCACCTTTCTCTTCTCTTCTTTCCTTACAGGTGTTCCAGGATCGAGGCGGGCGTGGCTGGAGACCAGATGCAGGAGCAGACACGGTGAGCGTTCAGCTGCTTGGATGCAGAACAACGCGAAATATGAGCTACTGTCTGGGCGTGGCATAAATAGCCCCCAAAGTAGTTCCAGGTAAGTATCCTTCCCTGGCCACGCCCGAGTGGCAAAATAGTCCCAATGAAAAAATAGTCCCTTTCAGGTCTCAGGGAGGCCTGAATCTTGCAGCATGGTCTGCATCAGGTAAGTGCACAAAACACCTTCCTTTATGAGCCTGGCGCCTATGGCGCCAGGACTGATGTCCAACATGAGCCTGGCGCCAAAGGCGCCAGGACAGAGTCCAAAGAGCCCCTATAAGGGTCCGCTGGGCTTTTACCCGGGGGCATGATGCCTGCTCCCGGGGGTGCTGGGCCTGGCCTGGTGCTCCGGGGGTAGGCATCATGACAGCCTTCTATTTCTTTGACCTCCACCTCTTGTCTTCTGATCAGGTGGTCATCAAACGGGGAAACAATCTCTTCTTCCAATTTCTGCTCTGCAAATGGTGCAACTGCCTCAAATCATATTTAAAACTGTTCTTTTATAACATGCTTGATGCCAGTAAGTGGTTTCTAAGCACAGGATCGGGATTCAAATCTGTGTTGTGCTGCGTTGTCTTGCTTTCAAGACAAACACTTTTCCCCTAAGCTATCCTTCCTCCCCATTAACCCAATATTTTTCAAATCAACATACCACTTTGCAATATTATTGGAATGCATGACATATGGTGTAAGTACTGGCAGGACATGAGCAGTTACCCCCATAATTGGCATATGAGCATAGTATGTGGACACCCTTCTACACCAATAAAGTAATCTGTACACTATGCAATGCATGTTCCTAAACCAAGCTATATCTTCTGGCTTTGCCAATGCTTGTTTAATTTGATGGTTCTCAGCTGAGTGCAGTTTTGCACATTTTGCACAGGTTCATGAATGACATGGGAAGAAACTGTACTGCTAACAAAGGTAGTTTGCTTGAATCCCACTGGCTGTCTTCACTAGGGTCCCCTAAAAACCGATGCATCTGAGGAGCTTGGTCAAAGAGAAGCCAATATCCTGGAAGGACAATGCTTGATTAACAACTGGTTGCTCATATTATTGAACCTGATCTGGTCTAGTGACAAGATTGTAGATTCCAACTTACCAAGGCTTCTGTTCCCAGGGAGAACGTGAAGAGTCTGAATCCGTCCAGGTTTTATGATCTGTTTAGTTACAGAACTAGAAGTCAAAAAGAAAAAGATCATTTATAATGCACACTGTGAGCATCGAAATGAACAATAATGATAGAGTGTGTGGTCAAGCTCACATGTGTGCTCTGCTGCAGAAGGGCCATTGGCTAACATGATGAAGGATGTTAATATTGTTCCTGAGGGGCACCACTGGAATGACAGTGAGTGTGTGCACTGTAGTTACCAAAATTAATGATATCATCATCAAAACAATTCATACTTTAGAGCAACAATACATACAGCTCATCAAATATTTAATACCAGTGAACAAATTACTTTCTCCTGGTAATGTTCTTGCTGATGGATGTTCTTCCCACGGATTCCTCATATTAGCGATCTCATATAATCCTCATATGGTGTAAAGCTCTCTATAAATAAATAAATCAATCAATTAGATATATTTGTATCCTGCTTTGCAGTCTCTGAACATTTTTCCACACCAGTGGGCACTGTGCATCATTGGCATTGACGTCCCTCAACGGTTACCATTCCCGCGTCCCGACATGACGACGATGATAGTATAAATAGCATGCATTGCGTCCATTGACTCAGTTCCTAGTTTTTCCCTGTTTTGCTCAGCCGACTTGAGGAGTTAAATAGCCCTTATGGGCAAGGAAGAAGAGAGAAGGGCACACATTTGCTCCCAGAGGGGTAGGCTGGGAGTCAATGAGGAATCTGTGGGAGGAACATTCATCAGAAAGAACATTACCAGGAGTCAATAATGTGTTCTAGTAATGGATTGAGAAGTGCTGAGAAGTGGATTTTGTGAAATTTTGATTAGCACATAATATTGCGCAGAACCGCTCTTCCAAAGTGAGTGTCCTGGCCTGACAGCTTATCTAATCAGTAATGCTTTTAGAAAGTATGGCGTGAGGACCAAGTTGCAGCATTGCAAATGTTCTGCAATGGTACACATCTTCTCAGAGTCAAAGTCGTTGCCATTCTACGGGTGGAATGGGCTCTTCAGTTCACAGGACATCCTTTCCAGAGATGGAATAGCACGCAGAAAGGCCTAAAGGGAGCCATAATATGAGTGTTTGCCTGGTCACTGCTTGGCCTAATTTGTGACCAGTGTAGCCTATAAATAGTTGCTCATCCTGTCTGATGGCTGATCTTGAAATTTAAAAATTAAGAGCCCTTTTTTGGGTCAAGCCTGTGTAACCTCTCTTCATCCTTAGAACGTTAAGGAGGGGGGTAGAAAACTAGCAGTGAGTTCTTCTATATAGATGAAATTCAGAAAACACCTTGGGAAGGAAGGCGGCACAACCCTCAAAACTACCTCGTCCTTGGAGAATACTGTGAATGGTGGTTTGCAAGATGGGACTTATAGCTCACTAACCATACGAGCAGTGGTGGCTGCTTATAAAGGGAACATTGGTGCCACACCCCCTAGCCGAGAGTGAAAAAATAAAATTATATGCACTGTGAATATGATTTATTTTACTCTTTACTGCAGAACATGCAGGGTCGCTGTTTATTAAAATAATAAACATTGCATGGACGTGGCTGCCTCTGGGACAGGGGCATGTCCCATTTCACACAGTTTTCACTTTGTCTAACTGTACAGAGCGTGTGGGGCTCCACGCAGTTAGCATAATCGAATATAAACTTTTATGTGAGGAGGCTGGCGGGGTGCTACAGCTGTGGCCCCGCCCGCAGTATCAATTTATGCACGAACAGTGCAGTGAGGATCTGCATAGTAACACTTATTGAAATGGGATTCATTGGCTGTTTATCAGCCAATAACATTTCATTAGACGGAATTGTGTGCCCCTCATATATGTGTATTGAAGAGGTGTCATGACGTAACACCATGCTAATAAAAGGAGCTCCTGCACGGACGTGCCTTAGAACAGTGGCAGACTCCAACAATGTAACTCATGTCTCCGTCTCTCAATGGTGGGTCTGCAGGCCTCACTGTGAAAAAGGATTGCATAACTCCCTTAAGAGACAGAAAGTACGTTCTCACCTTAACAGAGCAAAGCCATTGATTGCACGCATTCAGGAAACACATCTCTCACAGGCTGCTAAACTTAAACAGCAAAAAGAATGGAGTTATTACCCTTATCAATAAGGCTTTCAAATGTATAGTTACAGCGAGGATGTTAATGGATTCTATTGAATATACAATTCTAGATATCTATGGTCCAACATTTCCAGACCCTTCTTTTTGGCTACATTTAAGAAATCATATTATTCAAGCCAATCCTAACAACCTAATTGTATGTGGTGACTGTAATGAGATTATTGATCCTCTTTTGGACAGGAAGTCTAGTGTACGGTTCAAAAATAGCAAATCTCATATGCAATTCACACATTTTGTGGCTAGGTCATATTGATATAACTCATCTGTCTGATTTAGAATTTACTTTTTTTCGCCAATCCCTCACAACTCTTTTTCGAGCTTAGATTACATACTAATTTCCAAATCCATTGCTAACTTTCTCCTGGATGCCCAAATTGAAAGTATCGCTCTTTCAGACCATGCGCCAATTCATATTCAATTTACAACTCCACAGAATATGCACTACTCTAATAGATGGAGATTCAATTCGGCCCTCTTGAAAGATGAGCTATTTACACCTGTCATTACTCAGCAGCAAAGCAATTTCTTCTTAGAGAACAAAAGTCAAGCTAGACTTTAATTGGGATTGCTATAAGGCAGTACTGAGAGGTCATATTGTATCTTTTGTTGCCAATAAAAAGAAAAACTTTAAAAATAATCAGATAATATTCTTAAGCAACTCAAATCTCTTGAATCGCATTACACACGTACCAACTCTATGCTTACTCTTAATAATATTATAAGGTTAGAGTGCAATGTAACAAAATTGTCACACAGTACTCATGTGCGACCCTTCTAAAATGTAAAGCGAAAATATATCAATTTTCCAACAAATCAAGTAAATCCTTGGCATCATACCTCAAACTTAATAAAGAAAATGCCGACATTGCAGTCATGAAGGGTCAGGCTGGTAATAGGGCATTTCCAGATAAAGAAATTCTCCATGTTTTTTCTTAATTTTACCAGAATGTATACGCATCGGATGCCTCTCCTAATTATGAACATGTTCGAGACTTTCTTCAACATGTACCTCATGTTGCGTATCCAAGAGTTAATATTCAAGCATCAAATACCCCTATCTCTACCGCTGAAATTTACAGAGCCATAAAGGACCTAAAAAAAAGTAAGGCTTCGGGTCCAGATGGCTTCTCTATTTATTTTTTTGCTCACTTCAATACCCTATCGGTGCCCAAACTTAATGAACTTTTCTCTCCCTTCAAAACGATCAAAAGATCACAGGGATCATTCTCTGAAGCCATGCTAATAGTTTCCCCTAAGCCTAATAAAGATCCTGAACTCCCCCATCAACACTGATTGTAAAATCTTCGCCAAGATCCTAGTGAATAAACTTAAAAATTATCAGGTAGGCTATGTTAAAGGTAGACTATCTATTTCTAATGTATAAGACTTGTGTGGGATTAGCCAGGTAATGGGCGCTATGGAAAATAGGAATGTAGACGTCAGTTTAACCTAAAAGAGATGTAACTGCTGCACCTCCGTACAGTGAAGGAGAATCCCAAACCAGTGCCTATCTATTTCTAATATTAGACTATTTTTGGATGTTTTAAATAATATCCACAAATCGAAAGACGCCTGCGCTGCTGTACCATTGGTTGCAGAAAAAGCATTCGATAGGGTAGAACGGGATTACATGCGTGATACCCTTAGATGGCTTGGTATCAATACTCCTTTTCTTCCCATGATTGGTGTATTATACTCTAATCCTAAAACTGCAGACTTTATTAATGGGAAAATGTCCCTATATTTGCCATTATTTAAAGATACACGCCAAGGTTGCCCTCTTTCTCCACTTTTGTTTATTTTAGCTTTGGAAAATTTTTTCGAGGCAATTAGACAGTAGAATAATATACTGGGTATTAAGTGCGAAAGTATACAAGTCAAAACTGCAGTTTATGCTGATGATGTACTATTGCTTAAAAAATAAATCCACGTATTGGTATACAAAAGCTGTTGGACACTATTTTGCAATTCTCACTGGCTCCAGGCTATAAGCTAAAAACAGATAAATCAGAAATGTTACCTCTAAATCTCCATTGTACTAGGTATCATATTCAAACCTTGGGTATGAAATGGTGTCCTAAAGGCATCAAAAATCTTGGTGTTCACATTTCCTCATCCATTAAGTATATCTCTAAACAGAACACTATGGGCCTCATTACGACCCTGGCGGAATGGGTTAACGGGTGCCGCAAATGGATGTGGACCCGTTAAACCCATTCCGCCTGATTACGAGGTCCCCTCGCGGGACCCAGTAGGGACGCCTGAGAAAGGGAGATAACAACGGGCCGGTCATAATCGGCCCGTTGATAGCTCCCTGCACCCATTTCCATTGAGCCCTATGGGGGCTCGAATGGGAATGGGGAAGGTCCGGGTTCGGGTTCCAAACTCGGAATGGCCTGGTAATTCCCCATTCAGGGAACCCGGACCCAGTTTTGGAGGCAGCCATGCTGCCAATAACGGCATGGCTACCGTCAAAGCCGTAATGAGGCCCTATGGCTCTACTGTCTAGAATAAGGGATTTAACAGACTCTTAGTCCCCCCTTTATTTATCCTGGTGGGGTTCGTTTAAAATCTATTAAAATGTTTATCCCCCCAATTATTTTATATCTTCTGTAAATGGTACCAATACCCCTTTCCTCATTCTTCTTCAAGTCTATAGATTACTATAGATTCCTATAGATTCCTGCCTAGATAAATTCCTGTGGGGAAAAAAAGTGTAGAATATCTTTATATAAACTTAAAAAAAACCATGTATCTGTGGTGGAGTTGGATTCCTGGATTTAAAAAAATACCATATGGCCTTTCTTTTAAGGCAGACGCAGTTGTGGTTTACTCATGTAGATTGTACCATTGCACCGAAGTGACTGCTTGTTGAGCGAGCAATGGTTTCCCCACTAACTCTTGCAGATTGTTACATCAGCAAGGGTAAAAACAGATTTATCAACTGTATTAGTTTATCTGTCCGTTATCTTAGAGCATATATGTTCCCATCCATTGCAAAATCATTTCAATTTACCTCACAGTATATTTGTCTTAATTCATTAATACAAGTTAATAAAAGATCTATGTTTTGGAAACCATGTCTTTCTCTGGGCATTGAGTATTTTAATCAGCTATTTGTTTAAGGAGCACCAGTTTCCTTTAATGAATTTGCAGCGAACTGCCATGCACCTGTTTCATTCATGCAACAATATATGACGATTATTGAAGCCATTATCTGGGAGGATAGCTCAGCGACAACGTCCTTGTCTTGGAAGCAGGACGACACGAAGTCTGCGCTTAGAAACCTCTGGATAATTAAGCACATTATAAATACGCAACTAAGACAAAAAAAAAAACAATTTTGCAACTAAAAAACAAACAATTCCTGTAAGAGCGCCACTATGCCCGCAGGCTGTGAGAACGCTTTAAAAATGCAAAAAAATAAAATATTATGGAAAATTATAATCTATGATCCCAATCCAGAAAGAATGCGATGCAAAACCCCAAAATTACTGCCTCCTTAGTCTATAAAGATCTTTCAGAAATGTCCTCCTCGGATTCTGTTTGGGATTTGCATGTCGCTTGGCAGCAGGACTGCACCCTACCGGACAGTTAACTATATTGCCCTCTTAAGTGGAAGAATATCTGAAAGTAACCAGGTCAGCCAGCCTTCTCCAAACTTTATACTTCTTTCCTCATAGAGCTCGCATCACTCCTCTCACGATACTAAAGGAGATGCTGCACAGAATCATTGTTGCTGGAGTTGCTGTCATGCTCAAGGATCGTTTAAATATATGTTTATTTAATGTGACAATGTTAAATTATTCTGACAAAATGTGTGGAATACATTTAAACTTATTCTCAACTTGCAACATGACTTGTGTTTTACAATCCTTTTTCTGGGTAGTGCAATGCAGTGTTTTCAGCTAAGCATCACTTAATTAATCACCAAGAGAGAGAGAGCCAAGATGAGAGGTTCTATCCTGAACAAGCGGTTCCGACCTACTTATATTGTATTCTTACAAATTCTTATTTTTTAACTTTTATTTTAACTTGCACATATACATCGTCATGTATTCCATTTCTGCATTATACACATAGGGCCTCATTACGACCCTGGCGGTACAGGGTTAACTGCGCTGTAAAAGGTGCCGGCGCCGTTAACCCTGTACCACCTCATTACGAGGTCCCCTCGCGGGACCCGGTAAGTAACGCCTGGTCAAACAAGGCGTGCTTACCGGGTCCCGCGAGGGGAAGAGAGAGCAACCAACAGGCCAACTCGTAATGGCCCGTTGTTTGCTCCCTCTCCCATTCCCATTCAGCCCTATCAGATCTGAATGGGAATGGGAAAGGACGGGGTCCGGGTCCTTGGAGGGAGGAATTACCAGGCCTTCCGAACTCGGAATGGCCCGGTAATTCCTCATTCTGTGGACCCGGACGCGATTTCGGCACAGCCATGCCACCAATAGCGGCATGGCTATCACCAAGGTTGTAATGAGGGCCATAATCATTGTTTACCATTACATTGCTTGAATTTGCCACAGATGTCCCTGGGGCGACTCTGAGTGGGTAATAGTTCAGCATACATTTCCTCACAATCATTTGCCCATAACATGTCTTTCTCCCAGTCATTTTTTTGGGGGTGGTTCCACGCTTTTCCACTTCATTAAAATCACTCGTTTTGCCAGCAATAGGCTGAGGTTCAGTAGTTTACAACATGTAGGATTCATTTTCCCCACCACCCCAAGTAGGCACCTCGTAGGGCACCATTCTATAGGTTGGTCTGACATGAGATGTAATGTATCACACACCTCCGCCCAGTAAGCCGTTAGACGAGTGCATGCCCATAGCATGTGAAATGTATCTGTGTTTTCACTTCCGCACCTGGGACATTTACCATCCGTCGGGGGTAATATACTCTTCAGTCTACCCAGTGTATAATGCATTCTGTGTATAATTTTATAATTAATTAGCCGGTTTTGTGAATTGCATTTATTTTTTTCGTTAGTCCACAAAACTATGTCCATTGTATATCAGTGATGGTGTGCCCTAGATCCCGTTCCCCCTTCCCTTTAGCTCCCTGGGTTAATGGTTCTCGGGTTGTTGTCCCAATTTTATACAGCGTGGTAGTCCCTTCAGTAAATATATATCCCAGACCCAAATGTATTGTAGATTCGGCACGGAATACACCCGAGACCCCCATTGCTCATGCGCAACGGTTGATACCCTTACTTCTCCAATGTGTAGCTATTTTTGTGTCCTGTGTAGGGGGAATGTAGGGTGCTTCCCACAATGGCATATTTGGATGATATAAAACTTCTTGTCCAGGTTTCCCTGCTATTCTGGCCAAGGCAGTGCATGTTGCGAATGTAGGATCAGTAGTGTTACTGGGTCTGGGATGTGCTTATGCCATTTTATGTAGGAGTTTCACTGTGTTTCACTCGTGCATTTCAGCAGTTGCGTGCTGTGCCTGTAGGTAGGCGGCCGCCCATTGTGTTGCATAGTGTGCCTGTGCTACCAGGTAATATAATTCCAACTCGGGCGCAGCCAGCCCCCCACGTAAATATTGGTTAGTAAGTTTCCGCCAACCTATTCTAGATTGGCCATTCCATTCCACACAAATATTGCGCATGCCCCCTGAATTATTGAGAAAAAGGAGCTGCCCGGCCACACAAATACAGTACTAATTAAATACAATATTTGGGGTAGAACTAACATCTTAACTAGTGCAAGCCTACCCATGAGGGATATTGGTAGAGATCGCCATTGCTCAAGCTTAGTGCAGAGCGCTACCACAAGTGTCTCATAGTTTAAAGTACGGGTGAGTTTTGCTGTCCTCGCCACCTGCACACCCAAGTATTTCAGTTGGTTGGGGTTCCATTGCAGGCCATGGAGTTCTGTGGGTTTTAAGGTAGCTTCTTTAAGGGGGAATATCTCAGATTTGGCTGAATTTAACTTTAGAACGGAGGACTCTCTGAATTTTTAGAGCACCCAGTGCTTTCCCCAGATTACGTTCGGGGTTCGGGGTTCCACAAGTATAACATATCATCAGCATATAGCGTGATAATCTCTATTTTGTCTATTAGCGGGATCCCAACCCTACTGTATCTGGACCTTAATAGGTCAGCTAATGGTTCTATAACTAAAGCAAACAAAAGGGGTGTCAGCGGACAGCCCTGTCGTGTGCCGCCTGCAAATTTTAATATCTCTGATAGTATCTCATTGACGCACACTCTTGTGTATGGTTGTGTATACAGTATTGTAACCCATTTTATGAAATTAGGCCCGAACCCGTAATTATGCAAGAGCCTGGATAGGAAGGGCCAATAGATGGTGTTGAAGGCCTTTTGCATGTCTGATGCTAGTGCCACCCCTTGCATGTCCCTGGGGATCGAGGCCAGTAGGAAACTTTCTCTATCTTTTTCTGGTCTGTCACCACTACCCCATCTGGCCGTTCTATGCAGGGTATAACAGTGTTTCCTCGCTCCCCTCTCACCATCTTTGCCAGGAGTCTGCCTGGCTGTTCCTGCTCACCATAACGCCTCGTGGTGTCAGGTTTGTCGAAATAGCGGATCTCTTGGTCCACTGCTGCCCTGTACTCCTCTAGTTGGGTCTTAATATCCAGTTTAGTTTGTGGTCTGGGGTCTGTGATGTACTGTTACTGTAATTTACCAATTTCCTCTTCCTGTCTTTTCAGTTCTCTGAGGATTGCTTTAAGTACCCCAAATTCCATGTACATGGCAATGCCTCTTATATACACTTTAAAGGCCTGCCATAGTGTCGCCTGACTCTCCTCTGTGCCATCATTGTGCTCGAAATATTCATTGATGTGCTGGGTCAGGCTGCTCTTATACACGTGGTCTAACACTGCTGTTGCCTTGAACCTCCATGGGGACCTTTGTGGTGCGACTTTAGGGATTTGCATGCTATCAAAATTGAGGAATGGTCTGAAATTGTTCTAGGGAGTATTTTGGCTTTGGTTACCCAGCCCAGAGCCTTCTGTGATAGTAGCCAGATGTCAATCCTTGAGTGCATATCATGCACCGACAAGTAAAACGTATAAGCACATTATGTGCCATTCAGAGAGCACCTCACATCGCAGAGTCTCAGGTCTGTTATGTGAGTGTGTATCATGCGGGCTGCATTAGTTAGCGTCCTAGGGGTACCGGATGTAAAGTCCAGGCGAGTGTCCAGAATCGTATTGAAGTTGCTCCCGGAAATTATCTGGGCTGTAGGGTATTTGGAACATTTCTTAAAAAGCTTGGAGTAAAACATTGGGTCGTCTATATTCGGACCATATAGATTCAAGAGCAGTACCTCTTCTTCTCCTATCCTCCCATGTACCAGTACATAGCGTACCTGAGGGTCGCTTTTCATGTTGTAGTGGATAAATGGTAGTGATATGTGTATCAGTGTTAGTACCCCACGCGCCCTGCTAGAAAACATTGTTTAGAAGGGATGTTTGCTCCACCCAAGCGTTATCTTTTCTGCTTAATATCCTAATAGATGGGTCTCCTGAAGGTACACAATTTGGGCCCCCAGTCTGTTAATGTATGCCATTATTTTCCTCCTTTTCGCTGGTATCCCCAACCCTCGTACATTCCAGCTTAATAATGTGATCCCATTCGTATCCTTCTTAGCCATTTGTAACAGTGGCAACTAATAGGTATGTATGGTATTAATGTTACAAAGAGTTCTCGTGTGTCCTCTTGATCCGTAGCAGTGCATTTTTTTTAACTTTAACACCCCTCCATGCAACCCTTCTCCCCTCCCCCACCCTCACAGTTCCCCGAACTTCAATTACGCCATTCCCCTCATCCCCCCCATTCCTGAGTGGTCCATATAGTTGATGTACACGCATCAGGGAAACGCTGCTGTGGTGGTCACGGCCAAAGACCATCACTTGTCTGCCCACATAACTCCATGGGGACCTTTGTGGTGCGACTTTAGGGATTTGTTTGTTGCTTGAACACATGATAAAAACAGAGGCTTCCTTCATTCCATGTGTCTCGTAGTCTGTCTTTTGTATTCTGGTGTATCCTCTCATCTATTGTACTTTCCAACGTCATCTGTGTTATTCTATTGTTACTCCTGTATGTGCATCAGTGATTTGTTCTTGTCTTCTGCGGTGGTCGATGTCTGTTTTGACTGCACAGGGATATTTGCTTCCACAAAGCTAGCTGCCTCTTCTGGAAAGGTGAAAAAGTATGTCTTATTATTAGGCTGCATGCAGAGCCGAGCCAGATACAGCATTGCATAGGGAACTTTGCGTTCACAGAGCATTCTCTTGACACCTGTGAAAGAACACCTTTCTTGTTGTACCGCATGTGTGTAATCTGGGAACATTTGAATCACATTTGAGCCCAATCTCAGTTTCTGCTTATCTCTGGCGGTGCGGAGGAGTAAGTCTCTATCTCTGTAGTTCATTAATCTTGTAATGATTGGCCTTGGATAGGCTCCAGGTTTGGGGCACAGTGCCTGAGATCTGTGTGCCCTTTCCACTACAAACATGGAGGACCAGCCCGGGTCTCCAATTAATTCCTTGAGTAATTCCTCCACAGCAAGCTCCATCGGGCCCTTGAGTGCTTCTTCAGAGATCCCCACTATGTCTATATTATTTTGGAGCAACCTGGCTTCCAAGTCCTCACATTTAAGTTTCACCAATCCCAGATCTTTTGCCATTTACGTCACTGTGTTGCGTAGTGTCTCCAGTGTGTCCTCCGTTGTGCTGATTCATGCCTCCACTTTCAGGATGCGGCCGGTGGCTTTTTCAAGTTGGTTCCTGATTGTCGTCACGTTCGTGTTGACCCCATCCAGTTTATCGTTCAGGGTCGCAAATCCCTGCTGCATTGATGTGAATACTGCCTGAGGGTCCATGGTAGTTGCCGGTGGCATAGGCATAGGCTGCAGGGTCTGCTCAGCATTTGCGTCTGTCATTTTGTCTGTTCTGACAACCGCTATCGTGAATTTATCTATGGCACCTTTTCCCTTTTTTGGGCCTATCCTTTTGGGCATTGTCTTCAGGTCTGTCCCAGTCTCTTCCTCTGTTCCTATTTCTCCTCGAATGGCTGATGAATGAGCTGTGCGGACTACGGTCCTCTCTGCCGTGGTTCTCCGTACTGTGAGGCTTCGTCACTGCTTAGTGTAGAGGTGCAGGGGAGGCCTTCAGTTACGTGGTATAGGGTACTTATTCATGCATGCCGTTAGCATTGCTGTGATGATGCCACTTTCATTTGCCATAGGTGTGCGACCTACCCTAATAATGTAACTAATTTCTCTTTGAATGTCCAGAGAGGTCAATTTATATTCTTGGGTCCTACCTTGTACAGAAGACAGATCACGTGACGCCACCCCTTTTCAAGAGAGTTGTCACCAGTGGAACGTTTATGAGTGCATCAATTCTCGCTCCAGTGGTGAGATTGTGAGTTCGTAGTTCCACCAGCGTTCAGGTTCTTCGTGTGAACTTGTTAATGATAGTTTGTGGATTAGCTACTCTATGCAGTCCCCGGGCATTTGTTTGCTGGATGTGATGGTGCCCTTTCAGTCCACCGTATCACTGTGCTTCGATGTGCCCAAATGCATTCGTATCGAGTGAGTCCTCTAGTCCACTGCCTGGAGTCGTGTGATTTAGGGCGGTGAAAACTGGGTGTGGTGCCGCTCTATGCTAACCGTCGTGATCTGTGTTTTATGGTGGTGACTGACACTTTCAAAATGACCAAAAAGTAAATCTCTGCACAATTGCGGGGGCCTGAGGCGGACTGTCCAAGAGTGTTGCAGAAATTTGCGGTAGGACTGCATAGTGCAGCGTCTCTAGTAGCGTAGCATCACCACTTGTGAGTCTCCTGGCGACGTAGGGGCCCCAAGCGATCCCTGCAGTTAAAATGTCAATCACTCCCCTCTGTTGCCGTGCTGTGCTCCTTTTGTCGTGGAGCGACGTGGCCGTATATGCTGAGGGGCCTCGCGGGTGTTGCCGGGTGGTTGCAATGGGGGATTCCTTCTTGGGGGCGAATGGCTTGCCCACCCCGATTCGGGCCAATGTACCCCTAAGAGTCGGTATTGAACCACCGGGGTCACAACACGACTTTAATATTTTAAGCGGGCTCGCTCTGTGATGTATGTCAAAGCTGGGTCAATCCTCGCAGCGCCGGGCTTACCGGTTACCTGAAGGCGCTGTGTTGTTGCTAGCCTTCTCGCCCACACGGGTCTCACTGTCCGCTAGCGCTCGAAGGGTCCTGTTAGGGATAATTCTCACCCAAGTGCTAAATTCCCTCTACCTTAGAGCCCTTCAGCTCTTTTGCTATATTTTGGGACTTTGAACTTTTTCATTTTTCAATGTGTTTTACTTTTGTGTTCTTTGGATATGGAGTTTTAAAACAACTCCATAGACATCACCTTTTTTTGTGTGTCACACAGCAACTTCAGTGCAGTGGCACAGGGTTGTATTTCAGACTCCCCAAGGTTTAAATACCTTCTCTGGGACTGACTACTGTCTCCCAGAGCATATAAAGTTAAATTGACTTTACTAGTCTTTTTAAATTTACAAACCCAGCACACACTATCTTCCTATAGAGTGCTGGATGGGTTGCCTAGCATCCCCTGAGTCTAAACACTCATGTAACAGTCAAATGTTACCCTTTCCCTCTTGAAATGGCTGGTGGCAGTGGTTTAGAACAAACTACCATGATTTTCCCGACCGCGAACACCGTTAGCTAAAAATCGGGTCAGCCATGTTTTTCAATATGGCGCCCAAGACCTATCTGTAAAAACAGACTCTGTTACTTTCAGGAAAGGTTCTTCTAGTGTTTGTCTCTGCGCGCCAAACCAGGTTTGGTCCCTTTTGTTTGTTGGCCTTTAGCAGGCTTCAGTGCTGAAGCCCTCCTCTGGCGCCTGAGTGTCTGGGGTGGACAGGATGCGAGGGAGGTGCCGAAACTCCCTGCGCTTAGTCTCCTAGGAGACCTGAATGTACTCTGGTGTGATTGGCCGGCTGGCTGTCCAGCAAGGACAGCAACCCTGCTGGGTTGGTGACAGCTATGCTGGAATGAATTGGGGGAAAACTGTTTAAAAGCAGGCCTCTGGGACTTGGAGCAGAGTCGACCAGTGGAACGAGAGAACCAAAGACGAGCTGAAGGAAGACGACTGCTGCAACTCCTGGTCCACCGGTAAAGCCCTGCTGCAGGTCCGAATTGCCTGAAACTCCCTCCACAGAGAAGCCCTTCAAGGACGACTTCTTCCCTTGAGTTTGGTGGGAACAACCAACTCACAAGTCTCTATACTGGTGGCATTTTCTTCAGTGAGCTGTTGAAAACGGGATAGCCAGTGAGAAAGATACCAGTTTGTGGTCTTTAAGGCACTCACACCTTAAACCAATGTTTTACAAAGCTTGTGGCCTCTTCCCTGGGCAGTGCATGCACCTTCCGACATCCTCGTTCTTGTCCCCACAACTGAAGCTCAGGAACAGCGAGATCTGCAGGAAATGCCAGGAAAAACTGCCTCAGCTACAGCTCTGCTTCATTCAACAGGTACTGTGCAAGTGCGTTCAGGAAATCCTTTCTTCCGCGGTGGAAGTTTGTGAAACTTTCCCAACTTTGAAGGCTTGTCCTTCCCTAAATCAACATATAACTTTTCGTCTGGCCAACTACTTCTAAAAACCGTGGCAAAGACTTAACCGTTAACAACCAGAACTGTGCTATCCGATCCAAGACTCTGGACCATTGACTTTGCTTTGGCCCAGGCCTATTGAATTGAAATGCTGGTTGTAGTGAAATGAAACTATTTGTCCTACCTCTGAATGTATATGTGCTTTAATTCTTTTAACCTTGTCTTTCTGCCCCTTTTTAAAGTAACTGAAGTGCCATTTTGCTCCCACTTCAGGGAAGCTGAACTTGTTCAGAAACAGATTGGTTGTGTATTGTAGTATATTAGATTGTGATATTGATCTGCTCTTACTAGTGGAGTGTTTTCCAACAGACTGTTTAAATAAATGTATATTCTTTTACCAAGAAACCTTGAGTAAGTGTTTGTTTGAACCACTGTGATTGCTGCCCCTTAGTGTAACCTCTTGTACTGCTCACTTTACTCTTGAGATAAGTCTGGCTGCTCAACCACTGCTACCACATTACTGTGTAGTACAGGCTTGTACCAAAGGTAAAATTGTACTTACACTTGTAGTCTTAATTGTGTGTAGTGTTCCCAAAGGGTACTGCATGTGATCCTGCTTAACAGGTCCCCCAGGAGCTCCAGCGGTTAAACAGTTGGGTGTAGAGAGAGTTGCTTTGCCGCTTCTGGGTCCCGGCCACGTATTGGTGTCCACGTAGCTCCAGGGCAGAGGACTCAAGAATGCCGGTACAGAGCGCACATTGGGTTTCTGTGCCAAGTGTTGGCTTCGCTTCTCGCGCCTTCCAGAGTCCAGGTGGCCCTTCCCTCGGGGCTCCTCTTTCGGCACGGTGTATCTCTGGACATCTCACTCGGATCTCTAGATTTTTCCCTCACGTTTAGGTGAGCCTTTTAGATGTCTCAAATCGGGCTATATTTGCAGAATTTGAGCGTCTTTGGCCTCAGCCTCCACCGGAGTTCACGCAGGTCGCTACATCCAGCAATGCGTGCAACAGCGTCCCCTTATTCTTACAAATTCTAATCACGGATTGAACTAATACGTTAATCCTCCGGATAGCTGTCTCTATTAACTAGGAACGCTCCAAAGGACCGCATCCACCAAACGGACCAGGTAATTATTCACCTGTATCAAGTCAGACAGCTATATACTGTTTTAAGGAATCCTAAGTTTAACCTGAAAACAGCAGGGGGGGCAAGGGTCCCTGTGCTAGCTGCAAAATGCTGGAACTCACTCCCCATGGACATGTATTTATTTATTTTGATTCTTATAACGCGCTGCATGTCCATGGGCCTCAAGGCGCACAAAAGACAAGGACAAGACAGGACAACAAGGAAGCCAGTAGGATCTGAAAGGGTGTCATAAAAGATTATTCCGTGTTAAAAAGGTGAGTTTTTATGGCTTTTTTGAATAGGAGGTCATTTTGATTCTGTCGTAGCCCAGACGGCAGGGCATTCCAGTGTAGAGGACCCTGAACGTCAAGAGTGGTGCCACCAAATTTAGCAGTCTTAAATCTGGGGGGAGCAAGGATGGTAGCAGAGGAGGAGTGAAGATTTCTTCCATTGCTCTTGGTGTGAATGCGTTCAGACAGGTAGGTGGGGCTGCTGAGAGGCATTTATGTGTCGTAGTCAGCATTTTGTGTGAATTTGAATGTTTAACAGGAAGCCAATGAAGCTTTCTCCTGAAGATGGAGATATGGGAACGGCGAGATTGATTGAAAATGGTCCGGACAGCATTGTTCTGTGCCACTTGTAAGGACTGAATATTTGCGGCAGTAGTGCCAGACAGAAGGCTATTACAATAGTCTAGTCTAGAGTTTATCAGTGCCGTAGACAGAAGTGCGCAGCTTTCAGTAGTAATAAATGGACGTATATAATGTATACGCTTATTGATCAGTCCGCAGCTGGACCTGATTTTAGAGACATGCGGTTTCATAGATAATTCGTCGTCTAAGACAAATCCCAGAGTTTTTACCTTCCTTTGGACAGTGATGATGTTATCTGCAATAGGGAAATGGGGGTAGTTAGTATCTAGTTTACTCCTGGTGTTCTTAGAGGATACAATCATTAATTCGGTCTTGTTGTTACTAAGAGCAAGTGAGTTACAAGCCATCCAATCCTGTATACTGACTCCTTAGCTGGATGACGACCTGTGTGTCGTCTGCTTAGTTAGTATACTGAACACCTAGCTTGTTCAAGAGGTCCAGAAGAGGTCGAATATACAAGTTGAAAAGTAATGGCGACAGGCAGGAGCCTTGTGGGACACCACAGGTTTGTGAGATAGGAATGGAGTGATGACTACCTACACAACCCTAATCATGCGAGGACCCAAGAAGGAGGCAATCCATTTTGATGCCATCGAGGAACAATTTGCGACCTCTCCAAGCCTTGTCACTAGTAAGCTGTGATCAACCAGATTAAAAGCTGCAGAGAGGTCAAGTAGCATTAACAGTGTGGCTTGATTCTTGTCAGCGATGCCCGCCAAGGTGGATTTACGGTCGAGCATGTCTGTTTCAGTTTTCAGTTCCATGCAGAGCCCTATATCCAGAGTGTCGAGTGCCCAGGATCTTGTGTGTTCTTCAACATGAGCCTGGACTTGTTTATATGCGAGCTTGTCTAGTATCTTCAATATGAAGGGCACGTTGGTTATTGACCTTTAATTATCTTTGTTGGCGGGGTCTAGATTTTCTTTTTTCAGCAAAGGTGTTATCCAGGCAGATTTAAGCGCATCTGGTACCACACCTTCGTCAAATGATAAATGTATCAACTTAGTGATCCAGGGTACTAGCAAGTCAGTCAATTCTTTAAATATGTTAGTTGGACAGTCATCACCAGGGCAGGAGGTAGCTTTAAGATCTTGTATGACTCTAAGCACTTCCTTTTCAAAATAGTGGGAAAAGGAGAATTGGTGTATTCCACTTTGGGTGTTATTGATATGTGTGATATTTTTAGAGGGAGATGGCTGTGTTACATTGGTGAGGGCCTGATTGATTTCTTCCTTATGGGAGTCAATTTTAGAAAGGAAAGCATCAAGGATGTCTTGGCACCATTTATAATCTTTGGTTATGTTATTGGACGGTGGAGGACTTACTAGTGCGTTAGTCCAGCAATCAGTCAGGCTTTCTGGGGGGAACAGAAGCCTAGCAGGGAGTAGGTACCGCTGAGCCGGCGAGCTGCGGCGATGTCCGGTGAAAACGGGCCCGTCCCAGAAGCGCCTAGAGTCCTAAGATATACCTGGTGATGCTGGGAAATGTAGTCTAGAGGGACTACTCCACAAGCACACAGGCACACGTATAAACACCCAAAATAACAACCGTACGTGAGAGTTCTTTGCTCTCTGACAAGCACACATCAGTAGGCAATGAAAACAGCAGTAGCACCGCTATGGTATGCAGTTGTGAAAAAAATAACAAAGCTGCAAATTCAGTGAAGGATGGTAAATTCAGAGGCAAGCAGTTCGTGGCAGATTAAAATCACGTGTCAGCTGTCTGACAGATGCTGCCTTCGGGAAAAGCCCTTGTTACCTGTAAGGAAAGCAGGGAAATGAGGGAGAAAGGTTGCTTAAGAGGAGAGCCGCGGCGTGACCGGTGAAGACCGGCATGCCCCAGAAGCGCTGGTGCTGAAACTCCTGGACTCCCAAAATATACCTGGTGATGCTGGGAAATGTAGTCTAGTCGTTAGAGCTAATTCGTCCTTTTGGTTGTTCATAGCCAAGGTGAAGGCTCTGCTTTCTATCCAGTAATACTAATCCCACACAGGCAGCACTTCAGCACCTAGCTACATATAGGGCCTCATCACGAGTTGGGCGGTAACGCCAGTGCTATTACCGTTGGCGCTATTAGCCCTACCGCCAAACCCCCTGGCGCTATTAGCACCGGATCACAGGTTTGGGGGAATGGTTAGTGCCCATTCCCCAATGGGCCCATTCGGGAATTCCTCATTCCCCATTGGGCCCAATGGGGAAAATGTGCACTATTACTGCCAGCAGATTTCCCGCTGGTGGTAATAGCACTAAAAATAGGCAAATTTGATCTGGCAGACCCTTAAATGCGGCGGTAATAGCGCTACCTCCGCATTTAAGGGTTACCGCCAGACTCATGATGAGGCCCATATAGTCTGCTTTCTGCCATCACTAACTCCTTCATCCTGCAATATTTGTATGTTCCACTGACTAGGACCATTCTGTAACCTGGTCCATCTTGTAACATCTGTGCTATCCATTGACTCTGACCATTCTACCACATGCTATTTATTGTATTTATCACTGTTATTTGTATTTCATTGCATGTGCACCTTCTGTAACCTATGTTGTTCTACAAGTTTAATGCGCCCAGTTGCCCCAGGGTTTGCCTGCGCTAGACAAATAAACAAACTAAACTAAACCATAGCAGTTTAGCCTAACCTGTTTCTATGTTTTATCAACAGTTCCTCCGAATACAAGTTGGAATAGCCTTCACTAATAGAAGACAATGTCCAACTTCGTATATAGTCATTGTGACCATCTTTGCACCTTCCTGAAGAATGTTCCATAATGATGTAAAGAACAGAAACATGTTGAGTTCAATCTTCGAGTATTTGTTTTACTAGAATGCTATATGAATCAAACTAAGATTGTCATCACCAGATTGAACATTAGTAATCCGTTGTTGTTTTCAAATTTGACTGATCAAATTGGTATTTCAGATCTCTTTTGATAAGGACAACCTGTCACTAGACTATTTTTATAACTGCTGTTTTACATATTGTATGCACTATATATTTCAGTAATGTTTTTATTATCTATGAATAAAATTGATATATTTTCTTCAACCTATTAAATCCTTGGTCGAACTGCTGCTAAATCTATCTACCTACTATCTATATAGATTTAGTGCAATGCTACAACATGCTTTGGATAAAAATGGATCTTACTTGTTTGACCTTTTGATAGTAGTTGCAATTCAAATAAAAACGTCTAATTGGAAAAATGTCAATCTCCTTCATTTTTTTAATTTTTTTATTTATGTTTTAATCAAGATAAAAGAAAATCTTGATTTTTTCAATATTACAATATTATCACAACATTTTTGGTAAAATACAGCATTTATACATACATAGTTCTTTGTTACAAATTGATATGTTTAACAGATATGTGTAAAAACATGAAAGTTAAATTGATTAGCTCAGTTTTTTCTCTAGCTTTTTCATTTTTAAACAGTATAAAAAGTTCAAAATAGCATATCTAACAGTTTTCCTTACAGTGTGAAATAGCAAGTCCCATAATTCTGTAGTAGACTCAATGTATGATCCCCCAAACAAATGCTTAAAAACAGAATCCTCTATGGAAGTAATATTACACATTCTGCACATAAGTGTCTTAACGTTTCAGGAGCAGATTGACAATATCGGCAAGGAAATGCTTTTGGTGGTAAGAGTTTTCTTCTGCATAATACTTCATGGGTAGGCCATATATTTAAACGAAAGCGAAGGAAATTGTCTTGTTGACAAGAATTTGGAAACAGCATTAAATAAGGCTCCACCATATCATAACGCTTCAAATTGAATGGGTTGTCCTTAAATGTCTGATACGAGGTACAGGCATTCCTAGTCTTAATCCAGTCAAGTTTCCATAATCGCTTTTTGGCCGCATTAGGATTTTTGATCAGAGAGAGGTCAGAAAAATTCAATTGTAGGAGGATTCCCTGCGCCTTCGTTTGCCACACTGTAGGGAAATTATCTTTTGATTTTAACAGGTAATTTGCCGCAACGTACATTAACCCTTCAGAGTTTCTGTCAATTGCCATTAAGCATTTCCTATATAAGGAACAAAGTTTCCATTTGTAGATTGCATATAGTGACAGCAAACCTAACTCGTGCCTCAAAATGGATATGGGTATTGACATAGGTAAGTTTAACACACGTTTACAAAAATGACCTTCTAAAGCAGACCAATATTCACAGGTTTTTGTTTTAAAGGCTTCACTACCATATGTGACCACAGGTACGTATTTTTGTTTATAATAAATTATAATTGGCTTTAATGAAAAGTTGCAGTACCTGGCCTTCAATCTCCTTCATTATAAATTGTGGTGGAACTCCATTTAGAACATCCATAGGTAGGAAAGATACAAGTGTCCTCTCCTTCTCTATTATTAAAACACGAGTTGAAGTGGCAGTGTTTTCTAAAATTCCTATATAGAGTTTCCCCCAACTAATGAATAAAGTGAAGATCCTTTGCATCTCCCCGCCCCCTTTCGTACTTGTCTGTTTTCTCTGTTGTTCTTGTCCCATTGTTTGTCATGCTCATATACCTATTCAAAAATTCTAAAATTCATATATTTAGTCGTCATTGTCATACTTGGCTGTCATATATTTTAACTGTTATTTTTAAACTGTTAAAAGTCTCTTATCATAATTTTGCCTCAAAATATCCGCCGTTAAGTTTATATGCCTTGTATGCTTTCTGCTTAATATAAAACATTTCTCAAACAAAAAAAAAACAAAAAAGATGCACATTGCCAAAAGAATGAGAATTCCGATTGTGGGAGCAATACAGGTTAAAAAGTAATACACGTCACAATCAAGTAATGTTGAGCCATGCAAAAACAGTGGGGCAGACAACGTGTTAAAGTGAATCCAGTGGCTGGTCGGTTGTTAGGTTTATTTGGAACGTTAGCAGATGCGGAATTCTTATTTCCCTTTAACTTTTACTAAAATAATGAACCACAAAAAAGCAAGCCATTAAAAATTGTTTAGACTGCTCTTAATTGTACCCTAAAATCTGTCAGATTTAAACTCTTTTTAAACTGGGGGAAATATGGCGCTAGGAGCATGGCAGTAATACTTGTATGCATTTCACAAACTCTATGGAAGAAGAGGCATCTTCTGTCTTTTCTGCGTGAAACAGGGAGTCTATCGAGCATGGGGTTGGTATAGGTCATGCCTCATTTAGACCTATGTTGGCCTGCACAGTAAGCCATCTTTCGACTCTAGAGCGTGGCCCCATACACCTCAGTTAACTGTGCCTCTCAAATTAGGCGTGTGTGTGTCTGCAGCGTCTTCTATGGTATTGTACAATATACAATGCTTCTTTTTGATAACTTGACTTTGACAGTACATTGGCATGGGGAGCATGGCTTGTCCACCGAGCAGCACAGGGCACTCCTAGCATTGGAATCACATTCAGCCATTATAATCTTGCTGCAAGGATGTCATTCATTATTCCAAATTACATTGTTTTAAATTGATTAGTTGCTTGATTTGATCACCTTTTTCTTCATGCATTTCTTTATTTCAGACTTGAAAGGATCCATCCTGTCACACTGCGGTCACTGCAGGGTGCGGTCACTGCAGGCTCCGGTGTTACAGGATATTGGTATAGGCAGGAATACTGAGTTGACATCTCATTGGGTCTTTACGAACCAATGCACTGGGATTGAAATCGAACCCTGCTATTTCCACTTTGACCTTTTGATGGTAATAAGTATTCTTATTGATAGTAAACAGCTTCTCCTGCCCATTTGCGCCACTTATTTAGAGGCGCTCGTCCTGTGCATAACTCAAATTGTGATTTGCAACTGTTTACCTCCCGGCGCCAGGGGAGGATTGAAAATGTGCCAAGTGCAGAAATGCTCCCAACCCTAGGGGCATTGCATCTGTGTCCACGCCTGACGTGTGCTCCAACAGCTCAGCCTTCGTCTCAGCATATCCCAATGAGGGGTGCTCGGCTGCTCCAGCAATGGCGCTGTTGGGAGCTGGGGCGCGGGTGCCACAGTCCTTCGAATATGCAACTTCAAACAAACGCTAAAGCAATATAGTGAAAGGTTGTAGGCTCGTCTGCAGGGCTCATTTCTACATAAACCTTCAGACAGCCCTTCAGAGGGACCTGGCTACACCAGCCACTTCTGCTTTTTGGATTCCCTCATTATTTATTTTTATTTTTTTAGATGTCTGGATAGGGACTAACCATCTTGCTCTGTTCTTGCACCAATATTTATGCTAGATACCGTGCCACTATGCCCATCTGGTCTTGTGCAGAAGAGATGTGACCAAGCAGGTGGGACCAAGCCTGATTTGCATATGGCCTTTCCTGGTATTACTGGATATCGATACAATTAATTTCGTTATGCACACAACATAGTACCAGCTATTCTCAAAACAAACCGGTACGTGGATCTCGCCTAACTCCCGGCTTCCACCTTGCATACCCGGTATAGGGCTTTGTGTTGTGTTTGGTCAGTGCCCTTAAGCCTCCGGGTCAGTGGCCACGCTATATAAATTATAAATAAATAAATAAAGCTGCTGTAAAATACACTATCTCACTTGCATATGTAAGAATAATGTATCA
This sequence comes from Ambystoma mexicanum, assembly GCF_040938575.1. Taxonomy (NCBI): domain Eukaryota; kingdom Metazoa; phylum Chordata; class Amphibia; order Caudata; family Ambystomatidae; genus Ambystoma; species Ambystoma mexicanum. The sequence continues at coordinate 225,786,338 of NC_090921.1, read as the reverse complement.
TTATTAGTACCTAAAACCTAATGCTTTTTAGGACATGTTTGTGTGAGTTTGGGCAGTAAATTGCACAGTTTGAAAGCCATTTTCCCATACATTTCGCGGGGGATAAAATACTTGCTGCACTCGCTTATTTTGTAAATTCGCCATGCTAAATTTGCGCCTGGCCACCTTTCAAAGTCACCAGTCGCCTCTGTCCAATTGCTGCTCGAGCTGCACCTGGCTGGTTTTCCACCAGCGAGCTTAAAGTCCATTCTATCTCGTTCTACACTTTGGTTTTGCGCTCTGTTTTACACATAAACAAAACTGCATGGATTAGACCCAACTCCACATATGTGCTTACGTTAGCAGTCCCCTTCATGATATTACCACTTCCAGTAAAATCACGCCCTAGGTGTTTGTTGATGGTCACACCCTTGATGGCATGAAGGTCGTGGCATTCCGCTTGCTCAGAAAAAGAATGATATGAAAAATGAACCTCTAGGGTGGGACGGGAGGATAGATCAGGTTTGGCTTGGAAGCAAGACAATGCAGAGCAACATAGGTGCGAATCCCGCCCCGCACATTATCAAAGATCAATTAAGACTCCACTAACTCCTTCCACAGAAGACTTGAGGTGCCGCTGACCAATGAGTACAAAAGACTGCAAAAACCCTACTGTTTTTTTAGCTTCCTTTACTCACCACTCAAACCCAAAACAATGGCATTTATTTCCATGATAGAGACAACCCGGGCCTCCGAGCACTTTCATACTCGGTGCCCCTGAGTAGCAGGTATTTAAAGAGAGTGATTGTGCATGGACGGCCATTCGGTGTGATGGTAGCCAGAGGTGTGGAAGGATCTGGGTAAGTTGAACAGAGTGTGTCTCGCAGAGTTGGAGGCTTTAATGAGAGCTTGCAAGAAGAGTGGTAAACAAAGCCAAAGGCTCATGCAGTAGTTCAGGTTTTGGAGATAAAACGTTAAGATGAGCAGTGTGTGAGGCCTGGGCAGATACTCCCAATGTTGATGATCCTGGGTTTCTAGCTGCAGTAGTGGTGCCCCTAATGAACTGGGAAACATTCCAGTTGATGTCGATGAGAATCCAAAAGTTCTGAGCCATGAGTAGGGGGTGAGGAAGTCAAGGAGGAAAGAGATGGGAGAGGGTAGAGTGGCTTGGTATGGAAGGCAGGGGGGCAGATTGAAACATTGAGCATGAGGCAGCAGAGAAACAGCCAATGGCAGAGGACGTTTAGGCCGTTCAGTGATTGCAGATGGTTTGGGGTTAAGAGATTGAAGGGATGAAGGAGGGGTTCTACATGTTTTCATCCCATTCAATTTAAAGGTGACCTTCTTTCTCATCCAGAATACACTGTAGACTGTTGCATTGTGGGTCTCTAGTCTCCTGCTTGCTCATCTCCCATGTATTGTGTGCACTGTATTTGCCCTGTACAATGACAATCGTTCGTCTGTATGCCTTTTTTCTTTTATTACTCACGACGCATGGTACGGTCATTTTTGGCTACTGCCTCCATTCTTTTCTGCTAACAGTTTGGCCCCCAAAGTACTGTCACTCGCCTTCCTCTTGCCTCCTCTTTCTTCTTGTTTGCTAGGAAGTGCCCTACCCTTACCCCTTTTGACTTTTTCTTTCGTGTTGGCAGGGGGCAAACCCACAATTCCCATCCATGTCTCCACCCCTTTATGATATGATATGATATGATATGGCATTTATGCAGGAGGGGGGGTAGGGTGAGCGGAGAAGTGCATCTTCTCCTTTATCTTCCTTACTCACCTCCTCTGCCCCACACTCTCAGCACCTTTCTATATTCCTTTGTCTGAGTTTTCCTCTCATTTTCCAGAGGACACCCCAGCAACCCTATAGCCTTCCTCTGCCTCTTGCCCGTCCCTTCCTGCTTTCTTGTTGCGTTTAAACCCACAACATCGAAATGTGCCACTTTGTAAAGGTTTCCACGTTGTAATGTTATGTAAACATTCTGCTAATTTTAACAACTGATTGTGAAAAGGATGGGAAGGAGAAGATCTGGGTATCGCCAGCAGAGGCGTGAAGGTTAAAGCCAAAGGAAGATATGAGTTAGCAAGGGAGGAGGAGCAAAGGGTTGAGAGGAGAGGGCCAATAAATGATCCTTGAGGAACACGCACAAAGAGTGGTGCTGGGGAGGAGGTGCTACAGTCCCATGATATAGAGAAAGAGCAATCAGAGAGAGAGGAGGACGTCCAGTGTATTATGGAATCCTTGAAGCATAAGAGGGAAAGGGTTTGCAGTTGAGAAGGATAATCCACAGTGTCAAAGGCAGCGGTGGAAAGGTCTAGAATGTTTAGAATGGAAGAGGTGAGCGTGGCAGGCAGTGGTAATAGAATTCGTGACATGGATAAAAGTAGTCTCATTGGATTTGTTGGCCAAGAATACAGATTGGAGTGGGACAGCAAGTAAGTGCACCCTGAGATAGTTGACTTTGCAGTGAATGCCAATCCCCTCAATGATTTTAAAGTTGGGAGAGACGGGTCTGTTAAGAGAGGTGGTTTTGGTCAGCACATGGTTTCTTTGGGAGAGATATGGCTGTGGCTGTTTTGCAACAGGGGATTCCTACCCAGCACAGTTAGTCATTAAGGACCACGTGAGATTTATCACCAAACATCTGTAGGGCCACCTGATGAGAAACCATGGCTCAGAGTAAAGGTGTATGTACTGTGAGAAACTAAAAAGCATGACACAGCAGCACCCATATTTACTTGGGCCCCAAATACTCACCTATTACATTACATGTTACATTTACTATGAAGATGATAAAAGCCCATCACGTTTTTCCCCACCACAGCACTTACAAATTTGTAGTTTGGTGATATGCTCGCTCCCCATCTGCAAAACAATTACACAACGACTTCAAGGCTCTCTGCTTGGCCATGAAGCTTGCCAAGCTATTTAAGGACACCACAGTGCACCTGTGGAGCCTATACCTCCAACCGTTGACTTATTGCCCTCAGGTTTGCTAACTAAATGCCGGCTAGCCATCGAACAGTCGAAGTATAACAGTTTTGATGGTAGAGTTCTACACTATCAGGGCTTATCCCGCTGACACCTCCTTGCACCTCCCCTTCATTTTGAAACAGGTGTTCTGAAGCGCTCTGAAGACCTACATGCTAAAATCCACCTAGGACCCTTAAGCCATTGTTCTCATCTCTACACTACCCCACTACCCCTGCTACAAGGTGGTTTGTAGTGCTCCACAAAAACATTAAATAGGTAAATAACATGGAATGCATTGTTAGAAATAACGTTTATGTCATTTGGTTGGGGCTCGAGGAAATGGGGGGTCTCACAACAAGGTAGAAGCCCACTTCTATACACCATTAATATAATTCTGTACAAAAATATATAAAGAGAAATGGCAAAAGAATGAGTTAGCCATACCTATGAAAGAAGGCATCTTCTTCTTGATTTGTGACATTGAGGATAGCGCCCCCACTATGGTACACCAGAGCACTGCATGGGAGCCTCTTAGGTCGCACACAGAACCACCGCTCGCCAGTTCCCGGGTCACGATATTCACACACAGGCTTGTTCCGGATCTCTATGTTGCACTGCATCGTGTCAGTGGTTCCGTTCCTATGGAAATAGCCTCTAAAGTCAAATTGTTCTGGCCGTGTGTCCCTCAACTTCTTAAGGATATCAACAGCCTCGCTGGAATGGATGAGCTGGATGTAGATGTCCACGTCTCCTGCCCACAGCAGCCGGAAGGTGAATGTGTATGTTCCATTGCAGTGGTCCTTCACAGACCCAGTCACCCCGGCCTCTAGCTGCCGAGAATGGAGCTTAGCTCTGAAGAAGTCTCCACCATAGGACTTTGGTTGCTTCCTGTGGTCTCTAGTAGTGAGCAACACCTCCATGATCTCCCCCACAGAGTAGTTGTCTTTGGGGTTTAGGATGTGGTAGTCACAATTCTGGGGGCTTGTAGATGACATGAAGCTGACATTCCCTGAGGGTCCTGGCCAGGCTATCAGCTCCTTTATGGTCTTCACTTCCTCTTCATCAGAGGATGGGCTTGCAACAAAGGGAGGAGGCATGGTAGATGACGTCCTCCAGCTGTACATTCCGTGACAAGGTGGTAACAGAGCTTTCCTGTCCGAGATCAGGAACGGTGGAAACATCTGCAGTTGAGGGTTAGACAAGAAAATACAGACTGAGCAAGAAAAATGTGTTGGTACTTACAAGGATCCTCTAAATATGATCGAAATCTAAATATGATTTTGGAATTGGTGAGGCATTATTTTCACCATTAGAAGGCTGCAAGGATAATCCACAGTGTCAAAGGCAGCAGAAAGGTCTAGAATGATGAGAATGGAAGAGAAGTGAGAGTGGCAGGCAGGGGTAATAGTATTATCTAGAGCTAAGGCTATAGGAATGTTATTAGCAAGTAAGATAACAGAATAATATTGTTTGCTCTTATACCTATAATGGTTGCAAAATGACCAAAGAGTGGGGTGGGGTAGTAAAGAAGAAAGGAAAGAGCAGAGGGAAAGCGTAGAACAGAAAAGGGAACAGGGCTATGTGAAACGACTTGTATTTATGTTTCATATTTCTTCCATTAGACAACATGCCATTCTAATAATTTAACCCATATGCTATCATATCAACAAATAACTCAAAGTGACTTAATAATGTTCATGGTAAGGTCTGGGTTAGAAAATAACAGAAGGCTATACCTAAATGGCCGAATGTTAAACTCTAACAAGAATGAGCACTGTTCTTAATGTTCAGGCCCTTGTTCAGTCTTTCTGAGCCGAAATTACAGAAAACTACTCACTGCATGACTCATCTAGCAATTTATTTTCAAACAAATCATGGAGCTTGGATTGGATACTCTTAGAAAAGTCCGTGGGCTGTTTATTAAGGGTGCAGTGAAGATCATTTCTCCAAATGTTATGACATTTCTAGGTGCTACTTCTTGATGCATAGCAAACTTGTTCAAGATTCACCAATGTGGTCTGTTATGCAATTCAGTTTTCTACTCTAGGTGTGTTTGCCGCTTTAGAGACTGAAAACTCTTGTTGGCGCACGTGAGGAGGCACGCTAGCGCATTTCATCACTTGCGCCAAATAAAGGAGCAGCTCTATCCACAAAAGACATCTGAACGAGCGCCTCTTAGATGTACTTATTCAGATGCTTTTTTTCATCCCATGCAAAACAGGAGGCGTTTCTGCACATTTAAAAGCAGGTGCCGAATTCACTAATGGAACGCACTTTTAAGTGCAAGATATGAGAATCATCTGCCTGCGCCTGCTGGGAACAGGCCCATGGGGCAGCACAAATCATGCAGGGGTCATTGCTGACTCCATCATGATTCTTTCTTTAAGTGTGACAGCCGTGTTTAAACGGTGACTGTCACACTTGCATTTCCATCCCCCAAAAAGGCATGGAAATGCTTTTCTTTTACAAGCATTTCAGAGAGGGACTCTTTAAGGCCTCTGTCTCTTTGACATGCGCTCCCAGCACCAATGTGGTTGCTAGGATCCTGTCATACAATAATTTTGGGATGAAAGGGGGCTGAACAGCACAACTTTGCACTACTGTCCAGCCCCTCCTGTAATGCGCAGGTCACCTTTGAGAATAAGGTGACCTGTACAATTCTAAAAGCAGTGTAACAAAAAGAGCGGATACTAAGAATAAGATCAGACGGGTAAGTTTTCCAAGTCCTATAGACTAATTCATCGTTTGTCAAAAGAACATGAAATGGAGGAAAGGTAGCAACAATAAACAACATTTCGTTAATATAAAAACGTACATGTTTCATCATTAGGTCAAGAGGAGGTTGCACAAACTATGCAATCCTGTGAAACCTATTCTATTTTACAATAAATGTGAAATCAGAATTCTGAATTACAAACCTTTCAGAAATACAGCAGCCCCGGAGCAGAGACTTAAAAAAGCAAGAGTTGAGAAAATAGGTATTGTGCTACACTATCTCCCCAATTATAATGTATGTGTTTCTCTATAGACAGTTCAGGTGAGCACATACAGTGCCTCAGTGTTCTGAAACCTAAAAGGAGATCAGCTGTAAGATAGCCCTGCAAGTTATATGCTCTTTCCAGACAGCAGTATTCATCATTCATCCTGCAGGACACAAGCTCTAATCGAAGCAGGGCCAACTGTGCACTTCATCGTTCGGGGGTTGATAACCTGAGTGCCATTAATTTGGTTGATAAGGATACCTGTTACAAGAGCACTTGACAAGGGAAAGAATCTGGTATGAAGATCCTTATAGAGAAATGATTTTCTTCAAGATTAGAAACATGAGAGTATTCTGGAATGTCAGCTGATAAAGCAAGAGTTTGAGCTTGATCCTCTGGCTCTCCCCAAACTAAAGATTTCCCTAGAGATATATGACTGTTGTAAATCCTAAAAAGAAGATTGAACTGAGGGAGGACCCTACCCCAAAGAAAGACAAACAAATAAAGCCTGACCCTGCGGCTGAGATAGAGGAAGATATCCCTGACTCGAAGGACATGTACACCTGGCTCCTTAAGGTCACCCAAGATGTGCAGGCATGAAGATATTAGTAACTGAACTCTGATGAGGTATCTAATGTACAGAAGAAAACAGAGGACCTAACTGGCGAGATATGGCTTGATCTTCAGGGCTTACAATAAGATGAAGAAGAAACTGACTAAGGTACATGGTTGCAATACTGATTTAGATCTGAGAAGCAGATGCTTCAACCTGTGCATGATGGTTATTGCAGAGTCAAGGGAGGCAGAGGGGTTGTTATACAGGAACTGTCTGAAATTTCCAGCACCGTGATGATCAGCCTTTCTGAGCTCGACTTTCCTACAGAGATGTGAAGATTCAATAAGAGATGCAATACCAGATGATTAGAGTTTCCTGTTTTCAGATTTTATGTTTTTTTTTCAATTCTGGTGGTGTTCTTTGTGTGTTTTCGAAAATTTCTAAAAAAATCAGTTATCAGTGCTTACCCAGTGCTTCTCTCAAAATAAATCTTGGATAACTGTGTTTTTCCAGTGTAGACAAAATGTTATCTTTAATTGCAGCCTGTATAGTAAGAATAATTCTTTTGATGTCAACAAAATTACAGATTATGCAGATGCAGCCCTTGTTATCGATTGGCAACCAAGAACTAAGGAGTCTGTCCTTTGTCAAGATGTCCAAAGCAAAATATATGTCCTTTGTCCGAAATCCTATTCTGATCTCACACTCTAAAACAAGCTCTAAGCTGCAAAGGATATTGTCTCTGGTTCTCAAAGTGTGCAAATGCTCAAATTAAGATATACATCCAACCAAAAAGTTCCAAGTGGACAATGTTCACAATTCCCGGTAATGACTCCCTCCCCAGATTCCTTTTAACAAATATGAAAAGTTAAAAGACAAAAGAATGAATGAAAGTTCACTCTCTCCCCTTGGTATGTTCACAGTTCCCGGGAATGGCTCCTGTCCCCAGACTTCTTTTCACATTTAAGACAGTTCAGTATCCAAATGGCATGTGTCCTCCTTGCCTTTCTCTTTTTACTGTATTACCCCCTGGGTGCGGGACGCAGACTCACAGGTCACCTGGTCTACTCCCCTGATTGCCACCTTGACAACAACTCAAAACCTCAAGGTCATTGATATTCCTTGAGACTCTCTTCTTACGAGTCACTGTATTACACACACATTAGTTTGCCTGTTATACGATCCTGCCAGGTCTTGGATGCAGTCTGTTTCTCCACCTTGACAACAACTCTCAATCTCGAGGGCATGGATCTTCCTTCAGATTCTCTTCTTACTGTATTACACACACTAAACTTTGCCTGGTATACTCTCCTGCCAGCAATTCTATGCAGTCTGTGAAATACTTGGCGCGCAGTCTCTTTCAAACACTTGGCTTTGCCTGGTATACATCCTGCCAGGACTTCCATGTAGTCACGTTCAAACATTTACTCCGAAAGAAGTGCAAAATATCATTCTAGGCCTAAAACCATCAATTTGTCAGGGAGACATCTGTCCTGCTTCAGTCATTAAGGAAGGCACCAAAGACTTGGCCCCTTTCATTGCTGCTGTGATTAACTCCTCGTTCAATAATGGCTTGGCCCCCAATAACCTCAGGGAGGCTTGGGTCATGCCCCTCCTTAAAAAACTTAACTTAGACCCTAACATATCGACCAATAGGCCCATCACAACTGAACCCTTCCTCTTAAAAATTCTAGATAGAGTGGCCTATCTCCAAATTCAATAACATTTGAAAGATAACAACTTACTAGGTCTTTGCCAATCTGGTTTCAGACTTAGACACGGTACAGAAACAGCCCTCTTTGACTTAAAAATCCAAACGGATGAAGCCAAAGATAGCAATTGGGCCATCCTTCTGCTTTTGGACCACTCAACTGCGTTTGATCTGTTTGATCACCAGATCCTCACAGAACATTTGACCACAGCCGCTGCCTTCTCCACAAATGCTGCTAAATGGATCCAGTAATTTCTCTCTAACCGGACAACTAGGGTCTTTGGACCCTCAGCCGATCCAGTCCCCATCCATTGTGGAGTACCACAGGGCTAATGTGTCTCCGATGCTTTATAATATCTTCACAAAACTCCTCTTTGATCGTCTGGATAACATGGGTGTCACCTACACAAACTATGCAGATGACACCCAGGTTCTCATTACGTTGACTGGTTTTATGTAAATTACTCCAAATGGATAAACGACATCTACCTTGAAATCCAGGCTTGGGTGGCCGCTCAAAGTCTGTGGCCCTCATTTACATATACTGGCGCTAAATCATGGCGCTATTAGCACCATGGTTGGTGCCGGTATTGTAACGAGTCTGCCAATGTTCAATGGGGAGTTACCACCCCATTCCAAGGTTGGCGGGGCGATAATTCCCCATTGAACATTGGCCTTTCCCCATTCCCATTTTTGCCCCATAGGTCTCAATGGGACTGGGGAAGGCGCTAAGTACGGTACCGCAAATTGAGGTACTGTACTTAGCACCAATGTCCCTTTGTGGGTCCCTACTTCATCGGCTGGTCTATACCAGCCGTTCAGGTCGGGTCCCGCAAAGGGACCTCGTAGTAAGGCGCTAAGTGTTTAGCGGTGCTGCAGCCTTTTACGGCGCCGTTAAACACTTAGCGCCAGGGTCCTAATGAGGGCCATGTCTTAATGATGACAAGACGGAGCACCTGATCATTGGCACACAAGCTCGCTTAAACAAACTTGACATACAGTACACCTCCTTCAATATTGACGGGATCACTATCGAAGTGGCCAAGGAGGTCAAAACCTTGGTCGTCTATCTTGACTCGATGCTCTCACTTAAGAAACAAGTGAACCCCACTTCCTCAACAACAGCTTATACCAATCGATTGATTAACGCCTGCAAAGCATACTTATCCACCAACAGCTGCATCAGGCTAGTCAGGGCACTAGTCCTATCGAAGCTAGATTACTGCAATACTCTCTTCCTAGGATCCTCAGAACACAATCTTAATAGACTGCAGGTCCTACAGAATAATGCATTGAGATCAGCATTAAACATACCTCGATCCAACCGTACCTAATACATTAGACGGGACGCCCACTGGCTCCCGGTGCGCGACAGGATCTCCTTGTCATTCCCCATAAAGGCTTGTCAAATTGCACCCCAAAATATCTGGCTGAAAATTTCTCTAGAAACCAACCAGCCAGACCTACCAGATCATTCTACTCGCACTGCCTTAACATCCCGAGGTTCAAATTAAAAAGTGCGGGAGTAGCCAGCTTCCCAGACTTTGCCGCCAAAAGTTGGAATTCTCTACCCCTCACTATCTGAGCTGAACCGTCCTTCTGGGCCTTCAGAGCCCAACTAAAAAATGGGCCCTTTGACATGAAACATTAACAGGCCATAAGTAATTCACTACCCCCATACACGGTTACCTTGCATTTAACTCATACCACCATGTATTTTGTTTTACTGTACTTCATGCACTGTCAACTAAACTGTAACCACTGTCAACTCCTCTACTCATTTATATCTAGCTTTCAGATAGTCTGCGATCACGTAACCTTCTTGTCGACAAGCGCCTCTGTCCTATGTACCATTTATGTATGTTTTTGTAAAGCTGTCACAAATCACAGCACCCAATTACCTCAGGGTTAGGTGTGCTCTATAAATAATAAACTAAGCTAAACTAATTTAGCCTTGCCGCATATACTCTCCTGCCAGGACTTGTATGCCGTTACTTTTCCTTTTGCCCATAAAATGATATTTTCCCAATATTGCCTTATCAACTCTTGTTTACCAAAGTTCGCTTCAGTATTCGCTTTTGTATTCACTTTGTTTTCTCCTCTTAGATATGGGTTTAGCAACCCATTTGTGGCATGGTTTACAAATAGTTAAACTCTTCACAGGCTTCACATTGCATCTCTTGCGTTACTTTCATGAAGTGGCAGACACTTTCAGGCAACCCGATAATCCGTTCTTCTTCCCTGGGCCTGCCGGGTGTTTTGAGTGTCCCTTGCATTTCTTCGCTTCTGTTCTGCTGGCTCAGCGTGCATTCCGTTAGCCGTTCCACCTTCTCTGTGTCCGGCTTCAATGTGCATGGTTCCCAATGCCTCGCATCTTTCAGGCGGCGGGCCTTCGGCAACCCGGTCTTTCTTACTGCCACCTGGATTCTCCTCTGCACTGCTTCCCATGGCATGCCTTCCTTCAGCATTCTGACCAGTGTCAGCACAGATTGCGATACCACTTGGCCTCTGCACTTCTCCCTTCTGTCTGTCAGCTGTGGCAGATTGAAACTTCCCGGCATGATTAAGCAACTTCCAAAGACTAGACCGCTGTGTTGGCTTAGCGGTCTTAGTCATCTTCATTGCTCCATCCCTCTTTCTGGTCTCAGTTGATGTCATGCCATTCCTCATTTGATGTTGAGGAAGCTGATATGGGATCTCATTGGGAGTAATCATCTTCCTTATCTCAGTCGCGAATACACTGCTGCTTGTGTAATTTTGTGGAATAATTAAAGAAGACCTAGTAAGTGGTTGAGGTAGAGTGTTACAGAATGCCATTAGGGCCTGAGGAAGAGAGGGAACATCCCTAAAAGGGAATGGGGAGTTTTTGACTTTCTCTAATGATGTCATGTCACCCTCCCCGAGGGTGACGTCCCCATGTGGTCCTCCCTCATATAGCTGCCCCCAGGGTCCGTATCAGGTAGCAGTGCCATCTCCTGGCCACATGGGGAGAAGCTACCCTGGGTAAAGTAGTGATGACATCATCAGATTCATCACACATGATTTCATTTGCAAAGCATCATAGGACATAACTGATGACAGAAAGACATTCATCTGCTCATAAAGTGCTACATATGCTACCCGACGTTCTTTAAAGTGCAACAGGTGCTATCAACTACATTCATAAGGTTAGGAAAACCAAAACAATGGGCCTCATTACGACCTCGGCGGTAGCCATGCCGCTATTGGCGGCATGGCTGCCGCCGAAATCGTGTCTGGGTCCGGGTTCCCAGATGAGGAATTACCGGGCCATTCCGAGTTCGGAGGGCCCGGTAATTCCTCCTTCTAGGAACCCGGACCCAGACCTTCCCCATTCCCATTTCATCCCCCATAGGGCTGAATGGGAATGGGCGAAGGAGCAAACAACGGGCCGATTACGAGCGGCCCGTTGTTTGCTCCCTCCTCCTTTCACGGGACCCGCTCTGCACGTCTGGTGAAACCAGACGTGCAGACCGGGTCCCACGAGGGGACCTCGTAAGCAGGCGGAACGGGGTTGACGGCGCCGGCACCTTTATCGGCGCCGTTAACCCTGTCCCGCCTGGGCTATAATAAGGCCCAATTCTTGTGTAAAAAAATAAGCCAACTAGTATAAAATCAATATTCTAGTTTGTTATACATTTTCCCCATTGTACAGGATAATTTGTGCTGAATAATTTCCAATGGACAAGAATCAGTTGAGTTTGGAGGTACCAGTGCTGAAAAAGAGCGCAAGAGCCTTGTCTTTGGCTCTTATTACGACCCTGGCGTTGGACCATGGTGCTAGTAGCACCATGGTCCATGCCGGTAACTTACCGACTCCGCCCTGGCGAATGGGGAATTACTGCCCCATTCCGAGGTTGGCAGGGCGGTAATTCCCCAAGCCGCCATGGCCCTTCCCCATTCCCATTTTTGCCCCATAGGGCTCAATGGAAATGGTGAAGGCGCTAAGTACGGTGCCGCAAATTGCAGCACCGTACTTAGCACCAAGGTCCCTTTGCGGGTTGTTTTTTAACGCCTGCAAAAAGCAGGCGTTAAAGTCTCCAACCCGCAAAGGGACCTCGTAATCAGGCGTTAAGGGTTTAACGGCTCCGCCAACTTTTACGGTGCCGTTAACCCCTTAACGCCTGAGTTGTAATGAGGGCCTGTATTTGATCGAGAAAAAAACAAATACTCACAATTAACTCAAGAATATGCGCTAGGGTCATTTAAAAAAAGGAGGCAACTCACTAGATTTAAACGGTTACCTGAAAACTCCATGAAGGTTTTTGTTGGAGCGTTCAGTCTTCTGCAATTTTAAATCTCTATATTGTGATAGGTATGTATTAATATTACCCTATTACAAAATGTTCTTAGGCATTGACGTATTCTAAATGAGGATGGTGGTACCACTTTATCTGGTATTATGCTGCTCAGTGAGAATGTCGATAATTTTATGGCAAATATGAACTTTTCATCACGGATTCAATTGTGCGGAGTGAAAATTTGAAATAGTGAAAAAAGCTCCCCTTCATTTTAACATACCTTACTAAACGTTCCTAATTATATGAAATGTAAACTGTACATAATACATATGGAATTTGATTTTATGTCTGGGAACGATTTTAAAAGTTGATAAATGTGTTAAAAATTTTCTGTTCATAAAATGAAATGTATTTTTCTATTTGTTTGGAATGTACTTTATGTTGTATAAGGTTTTATGTAAACTAATCATACAACAATAAAAAAAAAAAAGAAAAAAAACGTTCCTAATTAGAAACCTTCCCATTATGGTTCAATGACAGAACCTTCCCTCCTAATAATTGAGTGAATTTGGTACAGTTATACTTCACTACTGTTTGTATTTGTAGTGTGTGTGGCTGCTCCATGGCTGTAATGTATGTACTTGCACATCCTTGAATGTAATGTGATGACCTCACAGGCAACAACTAGAAGGTTGCACTCATGTGCGTACACGACTATCATGCATCATATTCAAGAGACGTACTGTCCTCTACATTGCTGCAATGTGTGCCTATGGTTTGATAATGCCATCAATAATGTGCTGGTATCGGAACAGCAGCCATAAAATATGCACACCTTATATATAGAACCAAAGATACAGCATGAAATCCATGATGCATATATTGTCAGGCCTTGGCAGACTGTACATTTGCTGAAAGCATGATGTCCAATAATGGGAGCTAGCCCCAATTGGCTTTGAGTATCACAATTCAAATTGTCTTTTTTACTCAAAGCATATACCAGGGATTGCCAAAGGTTAATGCCCTTTTTGAAGGCAAACAAGGGTTTATCTCGATCCGAATCATAAACTTGTAGGAAATGCCAAAACGAAATCCCTTAAATGATTACTCATGGAACAAGATGTAGGTCCTCATTACAACCCAGACGTTAAGGGGTTAACGGCGCCAACACCTTTTAAACCCTTAACGTCTGATTACGAGGTCCCTTTGCGGTTTGCACTTTAACGCCTGCTTTTAGCAGGCGTTAAAAAATGAACCCGCAAAGGGACCTAGGAGCTAATTATGGCACCGTAATTTACGGTGCCGTAATTAGCGCCTTCCACATTCCCATTTAGCCCTATGGGCCTAAAATGGGAATGGGGAAGGGGCCATGGTGAATGGGGAATTACCACCCCGCCAACCTTGGAATGGGGTGGTAATTCCGCCATTCACCATGGCGGACCCCGGCATGGACCATGATGCTAATAGCACCATGGTTTAGCGCCGGGGTCGTAATGAGGCCCGTAGTTACAGAAACCAAATAATTGCTTGGTATTTTATCTTTACGTTGTAAACAAAAATTCTGCTGGATAGAATCAAGCTCACTTGTGGGTTTGTTTCAGGAGTTGCTTAGGGTAACCTCATTTAAGTAAGTGCGCCATCATAATGGGTCTCATTTCGAGTTTGGAGACAGCCATGCCCTTAACAAGGGCATGGCTGCCTCCAAACTCAGGTTCGGGTCTGTGGTCCCTGAATGGGGAAATACCAGGCCATTCCGACTTTTGAGGGCCCAGTATTTCCCCATTCACGGAACCCGGACCATCCCCATTCCCATTGAGCCCTCATAGGGCTCAATGGGAATGGGGAGCATGCTAACAATGGGCCCGTTAATGACGGGACCTGCAAAGGACGTGTGGTCTGACCAGACATCCAGAGCGGGTCCCGCGAGGGGACCTGGTAATGAGGTGGTACGGCGAGTGAGGCGGTAAGGGATTAACGGCGCTGGTAAAGGTGCCAGCGCCGTTAATCCCTTACCGCCTCACTTGTAATGAGGCCCTATGAGGCCCCATGTGTGCTTATTGGTAATACTCGATAAGAGTACTTTAGTTTCCCTTTGTCCATAAGAACTGATTAAATGGTATATTTTTGCTCAAACTCACTGGAACGTTGTCTATTAAAAGTGTTTCTATCAGTTCGTTTGCTAAGTAGTGACACTCTAGTTCACCTTCATCCACTTAAATAAGGTTAAGAAAAGGAATTTCAATTTGACTGTATGATGTTGTGAATCTCAAGTTATTGTGAGGAGAATTGTGAGGAGAATTAATCCATGTGATAAATGTAGTAAGATGGTCCAAGTCGCCTCTCAATATAATAAAAGAATCATCTATACATGACAATATAGGCTTATAGATGCTAGAAACAAGCTCTCCATATTCCAAATGTATGTCCATTCAAATTGTTCAACAAAATGATTAGCTAAACTTGGGGAAAAAGCTGCCCCCATTGGGGTGCCTAGTATTTGTTTATAAAAAAAAACTCCCTTGAAAATGAAATATTTTTCAAAGAGAGCAACAGTGGTTAAATCTGTAATCAAATTGGTTGGCATTCGGTTAAGAGCTACTCTATGGTCCAAACAGCCAGTGAGTACTTCAATGTCGGCCCTTTGTGATATTGGTATGAAGCGACTCTATGTCTATATCATTAGCCAAACACTGGTCTGAGCAAAGGCTATTGCCTCTACTAAATTGAGTACATCACGCAAATCTTTGAGATAAGAACTTACTGGCATAGACCAAGGTTTGATGAAGGAGTCAACATATTTTGCAATAGCCTCTAATAGCCTTCTTAGGTCTCACTGGCTATTACAGGAACTTCATAGAGAACTATGGGACCATAGCTTCTCCCCTGAATGTTATCTCCTCTCCCAAATTTCTTAAAAAGGTCAGATGTAATGAGGAGTGCAATCAAGCCTTTGAAGGTCTGAAGAAAGCCCTTTGTCAAGCTCCAGTCCTAAGAGCTCCTGACTACCACCAACCCTTCATTGTACAAACTGATGCCTCTAATGTAGGTATAGGTGCAGTCCTTAGTCAACTGGATGAGAAAGGTAGGGAACACCCCATTTGTTTCATAAGCAGGAAGTTAAAGGATCCTGAGACAAGGTGGGCAATAGAACGTGAATATTTGCTATTGTGTGGTCACTGAAGAGGTTTAGACCATACTTGTATGAATCTACCTTCATTATTCAGACTGACCACCAACCCTTGAGATGGCTGATGCAAATGAAAGGGGAAAATCCAAAATTACTGAGATGGTCAATCTGCCTGCAAGGATACGATTTTTCGATTGAGCACAGAGCAGGAGGTCACCACCAAAATGCTGATGTCCCTCTAGGATGCTTATAACTGACCAGAGGTATGAGAATCATCCAGGAGTAGATTAAATCCTCCTGTCCCTTAGTCTGGGGGGACGGCGAGTGTTAGGGAGAATTCTCATTCAATGGCTAATTTCCCTTACCTAGTGAGTCCCCCAGCAGCTTTGCTGGATTTCTGGAGTTTATTTTTTTCACTTGGTAAGAGTGTGAGCTTTTCCCCCACTCTTACCTGTGTTTTGCCATGTGTATTTCATCTGTTTTTGTGAGTGTGGACTCTGGAGTACACCACTTCAGTAGCCCCACTCTTGTGTGTGTTACACAGAACCTTCAGTGCAGTGACACAGGGTTTCTTTTAGACTTCCCATTGACTCCGTTTCTGGGGCTGACTACTGTCCCCCAGAAAAGGGTAAAGTTGCCATTAACTTTACATAGTCATTTAACCACAGGTACAGTACACCCCATCTTACATGGAGTATTGGAAAGGGTTAATTCTTATCCCTTTTTATCTGTACCACCTAGAGCCTTGTTTTGCTCTTTTAACATTTAGACTTGGCTGGTGGCAGTAGTATCTACTCTAACTTTTCTACCGCGATTATACTATATAAACGTGGTACTGTTTTTTTTGTTATATTCGCCTTGAATATAAACCCGCCTGACTAAATACTCTTTCTTTTGGCTCCGGTCGGGTTTTTACGCCATTTCTTTTTGCTAAAGTCCTTCTTGTATTTTACTTTGCGTGGCAAACCAGGTTTGCCTTCTTTGTTCACCGTCTTTTGGCGGGCTTCTGCCAAGAAGCCCTCCTCCAGGCGCCTGGGCGTCTAGGTGGGCTGAATGTGAGGGAGAGGTGTAGTCACCCCCTGCACAGTGTATCCTAGGAAACCCAAGACGCACTTTGCCATGATTGGCTGAGGTGGTTGTCCGGGCTGGACAACCCCCCTGCTGCGTGATTGACAGCCAGGCTTTGTGAATGGGGGATTTTCGCATAAAAGGCCGGACTCTTGGGCTGGAAGTCAGAGTCGCCACTGGAACTACAAGGAACCAAAGAGAAGAGGAGAAGAAGACGGCTGCTGCAACTACCCTGTCCCGGTGAAGCCATGCTGCAGTCCTGGGCTATCTACCCTTCGACGACCAGAGGAGATCAAGTCCAGAAACTTCTTCTTTGAGCTTGGTGGGGGTCAACCAGTTCATCTTCCGCAGCCAGAGGATCCTCTTCGTGGTCGAAATCACTACACACTGCTGTAATGGTCCGGATAGCCATCAGAAAAGCCTCTCCTGTTTTAAAAGAACGCTTCTTTTATTCACCGTCGCTGCTGCTGGCTTCATCCCTGAGTAGTGCAGACCCCTCCAGACGTCCTCCTTCTCATCACCACGACCGAAGCACCAGGAACCGTGGCTCTGCAGGAAACTACCAGGAACAACTATCGTGGCACCAGCTTCTTCCTTGAATAAGGTACTGTGTTCTGCTTCGAGGAACTAGGGTGAATCACTTTTCTCCTCATCCAAGGCTTGCCCTTGTCTTCCCTCCTTCTTATAACTTTTGCTTCCTCTGTTGACAATATCCAAGTACTCCTGGCAACGTTGAATCTTGAACTGTCTGACTGTGTGATCCTCGACAACAGGAACCCGGTTCCACTTGACACTGGCTCCGGCCCATTGACTCTTGTATTTCTGTCAGCGAGTGTTCTTTGATTCTGGCTGCCCTGACAAAAGTATTGCCTAGGATTTTTGCCCCAACTCTCTCTGGTTAGCCCAGGTGCTAAGGGTGTTTTTGCCCGCTAACATTTCTCGCCGCGGATACGCGTTTCATTAATACGACTGAGCTGTCAAAAAGTGATTGCATATGTATTCTAGGTAACGTCTTTTGTTTCACAACACCGGTCTGCCAAAACATAAGGTACTTACCTTGGGTTATTCTGTGCCAAGAAAATTGGTTGTTTGTAGTGTATTTTACGTGTGGTTTTGAATCTATAGAAGTGTTGTGTTTTATAACAGATGGTTTAAAAATAAATGTACTTATATTTTGTATCTGAAACCTTGAGTCAGTGTTTGCTTGAGTCACAGTAATTGTGGTCCCTTTGTGTAATCTTTGCTACTGCTCATATGCTCTTGAGATAATCCTGGCTGCTCCCCTACTGCTACCACTTTAACATAGTAGTACAGGCTTGTACCAAAGGTGAACTTGTATTACCACTTGTAGTCTTAATTGTGTGTAGTGGTCCCTAAGGGCACTGCACAGGATTCTGCCTAACAACAACCAGTTTACCAAACTGCTCGACAGGCCTCCCTACTCTGGTCGAATTTTCTGTACAGAGCTACAGTGAAACGAATAGCCAGAAGGAACAGACCCTGCTTGCGTTTTAAGGAGCACACCTTTTATTTGTTGTTTTGCTCTGCTGCTGGTTTCTTCGCTGGGCAGTGGAGGACCCTCCAGTCTTCCTACTTCGTGCCAGTCCAACAGTCGCTTCAGGAACTGTGAGCCTGCAGGACCTGACAGGAACGTCCACCTCAGCTACAGCCTTCTTCTCCATTTAAGGTACTGTTCAAATCCGGTTGTGGGTTTCGTCCAGCCGCGGTGAAAGCGTGTGAAACCTTTCGCCAATCCGAGGGCTTATCCTTCTCCGTTCTTTAAGCTAACTTTTCAGCCAATCAAATTCGTCCTGAACTCTTGGCAAAGACTTAACCGCAAACTACCCTGAACTGTTTGATCTTGAGCAAAGACTTTGGTCCCTTGACTGTGGGCCAGGCCCCTTTCATTTGATTTCCTCACTGTAGTTCTTTTTTCTAGATTTCCCCGCTTACTTACTTGTTGGTACTGCTCAATTCTTGTCTAACTTTGTCTTTCCCTCCCTTTTCAATTGCTGGAGTGCCATTTTGCTCACACTTCATTTTGAGCCTAACTTGTCCACAATCTATTGGGTGCAGTGTAGTGTATTAAGAGTGTGATTTTTCAACTGCTTTACTTTAGTGAAATGTTTTACAACTAATGTCTAAATAAGTGTATATTCTTTTACTCAGAAACCTTGAGTCGTTGTTTGTTTGAAAGACTTTGTTTGATGTACTGGATCATCTGGGTGTCACCTACACTAAATACGCAGATGACACCTAGATACTCCTACCCCTTCCAGGTATCTATGACACAAACGTAAGTCATGTCAATGAAATCTGCACCATCATTCAGGCATGGATGGCCGTCCATGGCATGTGCTTGAATGATAATAAAACAGAACTCCTACTTGTAGGTGCACAAGCTAACCTAAAGAAATTAAGTCCCAACTACAACACATTCAACATAGATGGGAACAACATCACAATTGCCACGGCAGTAAAAACTCTTGGTTTCTACTTCGGTGCCACCTCTAACCTTAGTAAACAAGTAAACATGACCGCTTCAGCCACGCCTACACAGGCAAATTAATCAGAGCTTGCAGACCTCTGCTGTCATCAGTAAGCTGTCTTAACCAGGCTAGAGCTCTTATAGGTTCCAAACTGGACTATTGCAATGGCCTCTACCTAGGCGCCAACACACCTGTAATGAACAAACTTCAGATATTGCAGTACAATGCACCCAGAGCTGCATTGAACATTCCTAGAAATGAAGACATCTCAGCAAAAAGGAAACAATTTAAATGGCTTTCTATAAAAGAAGAAATTTAACTTAAAACTCTATGTCTCACATTCAAAGCGCTGAACCACATAGCCCCCCCACCTCACTGAAAAATTCACTCTGAGATCATCTTCACGGATCACTAGATCATCTAATAACTCTTGCCTCACGGTTCCTTGGTATCACCTAAAAAGAACCGGTGGCTCCAGTTTTTCAGTCCTGGACGCCCAATTATGGAACTCCCTCCCTTTTGACATCAAATCTATCCAAGTACTAGCCATCTTTAGAAGAAGCGTTATCTCCTGGATTCTCAGCAAAAACGAACTGCCGCCTAGGCCCTTAACATGACCTCTACCCCTAATTTATGATATCTTCTAGCCGGGCACATCACATACCCATGCTGCTGCATACTCCTCATTCCTATCCTCTTCCCCACCCCTCTGCTCCCATATCCTTCTGCCACCGCACACACATCCCATCTTCCCATCCCCTATCTTCTTTACCCCTCCCTTCCCTTACCTTCTGCTTCTTCCCACACTTACCATTCTATTCGTTACCCACTCTGTATTTGGTTTCACTTTAATGATTCGTTACACCTTCTGTTGTTTAACTCTCCTTCTGTATATGTATCTGTATTTTGTACTCTGTACCTGTAACTGCATATGTAACTGCATACTAAAGCCCCCAGATACCTCTGGGTCAGGCGCACTATATAAATAAAATAAACAAACAAACAAACGGGACAATTTAGAGAGAGGTGAAATAAAGTTTCTCGTTCACAGTCACACAGCCGACACCGATAGTACCGCAGTTCAGATGGTTTCCTGACCTCTAGAAATTACTTAGTTGGATATAAGCTCATTCTCACCCTCAAAAAATTGTCCCACTTAAATTTACACAGAGATTTTGAGATATAAGGGGGGAGGGAATCTCTTGCTCTTAAATGCTTAAAGTTATTGCCATAGATCTTGGAGTTGGCTGTAGCCTCAAGCGAGTAGATCCAGTCCAGATCATTCAATTTTCTTTTGACTCTGACTGGCCGCTCCTGTAACGAATCCTCTGATTCCCCCAGGTCGTTCATGATATCAATACACAATGAGCTCCAGGCGGCCAGTAGGGTCTCCGCAGGTCTTGCCAAGGCCAATCAGATCACTGTCAGACCTCCTTCCCTCCTTTCTGCACGACATTTCCTGAAAAGTGAAAGGGTTTTCCAGACCGTGCTGGAATAGAGGGATGTCAGTCCCAGTTTTGCCCTTATCACCTGAATTGGAACGCATTTCAGAAGGCGTAACACCCTCCTCCAGAAGATGCCCTTGAGTTTGCCCCACACAAGGGGAGACAGTGAAAATGAAGTTTCTGCCCCGTAGGTTAGAATCGGGGTTACCTTTAGGCAAAATAATTCAATCAGTGGAACTAGAGAATATTTACAGTATCTGTTCTTGAGGACACTGGCTTGAGCAGCTAAGTTCTTTGTCTTTCTCCGCAGCAATTGTTCCCATTGTGTGTTGGCTGCGCTGTCATTAAAACAGAGTCCCAGATAGATAAGGGCCGACACTTTCCAAGATTTTTTAGCCATTAATAAACCGTGGCCCTCATTCTGAGTTTGGAGGTAAGGGAAAAACGATGCCGGTAAAGGATTACCGGCATCGCTTACCGCTACGGGCTCTTCTGACCAACCAGACCGCTATTCAAGTGGTCTGGGTGCGCGCACGCGACACACCATGCCGACATTAGTGGCATGCCGTAAACTGGAGAAGATCACAAGTGAGGCGCACATGCAAATAACGGCCTCATGAAGGCCGAAAAAGTGCCTACCGGCATGGCGTAAATACCGGCATCGCCAACCAGGCATAAAGAGCCCTGAGCAGGGTTTCCAACTGCCACAGGTGCACACAATCAGCACAGGTGGAGGCAATGGAGTCAGGTCCAGTACAAAAGGAGCACACCCACACACCACACCCCTTCCCACACCAAGATGATTCCAATAGTACTAGCATTACTGGAGCTGGAAACTTGCTTGCATTGCCACAACAACAACAACAGCTGCCACAAAATAGGAGACGCAGGAGGAGAAGGAGGGTGAGAAAGGCCCAGCATGCCCCACCAGTGCAGCCAGCATTACCACCCCGGCAACCCCCAATCCCCCGTCCATTCAATCTAACCCCTGAGCAATTCCACACCCTGTACCGGCTTGACCGGGACACCATCACCACCATAGTGGACCTGATACACAACGACATAGTGAGCCTCATAGAAATACACACCGCCATCCCCCCTCTACTGAAAGTAGTGTTTGTGCTCCACTTCCTTGCCACAGGCTCCTACCAGCACACAATGGGGCACATACATGGCATATCACAACCCTTATTTTCCCGGATACTGAACCAAGTGCTGGATGCCCTATCTAAGCACACAAGGTACTACATATCCCTACCACAAACTCCCCAGGAGATATTCGATACAAAAGCTGCCTTCCATGCACCAGCAGGCATTCCAAATTGTGTGGGTGCCCTCGACTGAACTCACGTGGAGTTGGTGGTCCCGCATGCCATGGAGGTGGTGTATTGCAACTGTCATGCAATTCCACTCCATCAATGTGCAGATGGTATGCAACGCCAGCAAGATCATCACACATTGCTGTGCCCGATATCCCAGATCAACTCATGACTCTATGGTCCTGCGGAACTCCACGCTACCACGCTTCATGGAGCGACATGCTGGACGACGTGCCTGGCTGCTTGGTGAGTTGCCTGACTGGGCCATGGCAGTGCATCGGGGTTGTGAGGTGGGTGGATGCAAACTCCACCTGGGTGGGAATGGCGGGGTGGATGCATACTCCACCTGAGTGGGAATGGGGGGGTGCATACTCCACCTGGGTGGGAATGGGGCGGTGCATACTCCACCTGGGTGGGAATGGGGGGGATGCATACTCCACCTGGGTGGGAATGGGGGTATGCATATTCCACCTGGGTGGGAATGGGGGGGTGCAAACTACACCTGGGTGGGAATGTTGATGTGACTGCACGATGTTCACATCACCGAACACTGTGCCCCAAAGCATCTGAAACGGTACATGACACCCAAAGCCCATAGTGATGAAGTAAGGTTGACACCTATCACTACATGACTAACAGGCAATCAGCCCACATCCCACAACACATGCACCACTCATCAGCAGCCCTCACCCACCGTAAGGCCATCCTGCACCATGCAGTGCATATGCACTATGTTGCTGTCTCCAGCATGTCACCACACAGGACAATCATCCCTGGGAGTGCATTGAACTGAGCCAACTAGGGATTCCACAGTGTGTCACCCATAGGAGTGCTGCATGTCACCATGGGAATGATCAGCGCAGAATGCCCAATATTGTAAAGACTACTGCTAACGCTCCATACCAGTAAATCTCACAGAACACAACACATCACTAATTTGACTCCAACACTACTCTTTGCATATACGATGCACGTGCAACAAGATGTCAGTGCACAACATGAATCATCTTGAAGATGCAACTCACACCATTAGTCCATGTCACAGGACAGAGGGACATGAAATGGGGTCAATGCATCCAGGGACAAGTGCATGTGGGCACCGATTAACTGCAGCCATGTGAGACCAGTACAGTTGTCCAACATGATCTTGCAAACAATTACCTTCATTCCCCTCTCATGCAGGTGACGGTGGCTATCCCTTGAAGTCGTGGCACCTGACCCCTGTCTGAAACCCGCAGAACAGGCACGAGGAGGACTACAATCGTTCCCATACCCGTACACGTGTGGTAATTGAGCAGACCTTTGGCCTGTTGAAGGCATGATTTCGCTGCCTCAGCCGGTCGGGTGGCCAAGATCACCATGGCATGTGGAATGCTGCACAATATGTGCATCCGCCGGAACATGCCCCTGACATGGAACTGCTCCCACCTGATGATGATGAAGGGGATGATGAAGATGTGGCAGGACCTCATCACGTTGGTGATGCACAGGAGGGACGTGCTGTGCGCCAGTCAGTGATTGCACAATATTTCTGACATACATGTCAGCAGAGGATGACATAATGGTTGGACATAGGGCACTGGGTGTGAGGGTACATGTACACTATGCACTGTGCAAGATTAAATGACACATTTGCAATGATGAATGTCCACTCTGGTTATATTTTTACACAACCAGTGTATTGAAAGTAACAATAGTAACCTGAATAACTAAACCCTCCACCACCCTCACTCCCTTCCCTCTCCCCCCATAACTTCCCCACACACCCTCAAACCCCTCCGCCTCCCCCCACAACTCCCCCACACACCCTCACCCCCTCCGCCTCCCCCACAACTCCCCCACACAAGTCCCATAGGGTCCACGGAGCCTACATGAGGCTGCCATAACAGTCACTCTGCACTCCCAGAGCGAGGGGGTGGCATGTCCCGTCGGCGCTGTGCACGGAGCAACCGGCGGAGCGGGCTGGTCTGTGTGGAACTACTGGTGGATGGGGTGGCCTCATGCTGGGGCTGTTGGGTGGGAAGACCTGCCTCCAAAGCATCAGCTATGTGCACTAGCACCTCGCAGAGGCAGTTCGAGTTATCCGTGATGGACTGGCCCAGTGCTCTCAACTCCATGCGCCACTCCTCCCTGGCCTGACGGTTGTCCTACACAAATTCCTGGATTAGTGCAGTGAGCTTGTCAGCCCGCTGTGCTCCTGCGGCTGCACCTGTGGCCGTGTTTGGGATCTGGTGTCATGAACCTTGCCCCTGGCCCTCACTGGCAAGTCATCCTTCCAGTTAGGGCCAGGTCAAAGGCCTTAAAACCTCATCCAACACTCTCTTGCAGTCAGTCCTTTGGCGCCAGGCTCATAACCATCATGAAGACCAACATTAGAATGGGACTATTTACTTGGGATTTTTTAACTTGGGGGCGTTCAGCTAACATGGAGGCACACACATAGGTCAGTTACAAGGAACTGAGCTATGCGGTCTAGTCTTTTGGGTGTGGCAGGCCTGGGACTACTTTACCTGGACTACTTTGGGTGTGGCAGGCCTGGAACTATTTTACCTGGACTACTTTACCTGAGACTATTTAAACCACACCCAAACAGCAGAACATGCTTTGCGTTATTCTGCTGTGGGCAGCGTAACGCTAACTGTGTGCAGTTCTTTGATGCCAGCTTACCTGAAACCAAGGACCTGCAGAAAGCGAACGAACACTACGAAACTTACCTGGAACAGTATCCTGTCTTCAATCCATCGCTGACTTCAGTTCCACTCACCTGAAGGTACAAACGCCATCATCTGGCACTGCATGCATCCTGGAATACCATAACCTGAAATGAGGAGAAAGAAAGACAGCATTAGTAAGCGTTTACTCACGTTTCCTCACGAATGAAGAAAGCCACACAATTCTTACCTGGGTAGTCATCTCCTGGTCAGTATCATTGCTGGAACATTACGGCACTCAGCGAGGAACATCGCAACGTGCAAGGAGAGAAAAGACACAGGTTAGCAATATAAAAGGCGAAGCAGCGCCGCACATCGCGCATTACTCACCGGACAGCATTGCGCACACCGCGCGTTCGCCTACCGGCCCATGCTCATTTTCAAACTGCATGACAACACCAAAATACCTTTCAATACCTAAAAGGAAAGAAGCAAGACATTATTATTCGAACTAAGAGGAACATAAGAACTGCATATAAAGACTGTAAAGCCGCAAACCTATGGAGTCGCAGCAGGCCTGGATTCCCACACGGGGGCCTGCACCTGTGAAGTAACTTGGTTGCCACTTGCCCCCCACATCTACGCGCCCCTGCCATGAGGAGCAGGACGGAGAATTGACCTTTTACAATATTACAATATTAAGGTGAGGAGAGGGCCCAAGGGGGAGGAAGGAGTTGAGGCCCAGGGAGGTGGGAAAACATAAAGACAATCTGGTATTGAATCCAGCTCTCCTATATTGCAGACCCAACTTTAACCAGGGGCCTTACCAAGGTACCGGGAGAGGATTTGAGAGTGCAAATCATTCAATCAGGGCTGGGTGGCGTCCCCGTGGATACCAGGTGAGCGTAAAATCTGGCTGGCATGCCCAGCCTGCTCATCCTCCCCGGGACTGAATACCGGGCTGATATGTCCATGGGTGTAGTTTTGCACAGACTGCTCTGGGGTGTTGGTATCAATGGTGTCACTCATGGATACCTGGAAGGATGCCAATTGTGTTGGGGTGATGACAACATCCACTGAGTCATCCTCAATGGTGCCCCAGATTTCATCAGGGATGTCTTCGGCTGTGAGGGGTACCCTGGCTGCCACCTCCCCAGCCACACTGGACTCCTCCGAACGTGGTGTCGGACAGGTGTCCACAGGCAGTACAGTGGGGGATGGGGGTGGTGTGCCCTCCATGGGCCTTGGTGTTGCAGGTGGTATGTGTCCCTTTGGTGGCTTCCTTGCTGGGAAACGGCGCCCCCCGGCTTGGCCCTGGATGTCGACGGACGGTTGCTGTCCTGTGCAGGGGTGGTGTCCTGCTCCTCACTGTTATGCTCACTGCCTGTGGGGGTGAAAGAGAGGGACGGCATGAGTGATGTTTGGATAGGCATCATACATACATTGGTACGAATGCACATCCACACAATTGTGAGTAATAGGCATTTGTGTTGGGAAGGACACGTCATTTCATAAATTGGTGGTAAATGCAGCCATATGTCGGTGTCACTCATGATGGCCAGGTACTGTGCTGTCTGACATGTTCACAATTCAGGTGATGCATGCTGTGTGCTTCATGGAATTTCCTACTTTGTGTGGTATGTGTCATGCACGTTATGGCCTTGCACCAGGCATCGGCATGTGTCTCACCTGCTTCGGAATACTTTACAGGGAGTGTGTGTGG
The DNA here is from genome assembly GCF_040938575.1 of Ambystoma mexicanum. NCBI lineage: Eukaryota > Metazoa > Chordata > Amphibia > Caudata > Ambystomatidae > Ambystoma > Ambystoma mexicanum. The sequence continues at coordinate 225,760,053 of NC_090921.1, read as the reverse complement.
CCGACCATGGCGTCACTCTTTGGACAGACATTGGCATTGACTTTCATCACATTTGGTTTAGCAGTTTTTAGTTTAGACACTCACCTCCATCCGCAGATGTCGTGGCGCCACACTCCATCTCTCCTACGCCTTCGATTTGTACTGGCCCAATCATACTCGCACATGTTTCCTCCCACGGGGTGACCTAATGGGAGAACTTGGTCCTCCTCCGGTTTCCAAGGCCTGGGAACGATTTACAGATAGGATGTTCCGCACCCTCAGCCTCAGGTCATCCCACCATTTCTGGCAATCCTACACCATGCGGGGTGTGTTGCCCACTGCACTGACCTTCTGGCAAACTAGGGGCCAAATTTCCTTTTTGCGCAAAACGGCCTCCCCCCTCATGTTGCTGCTGAACACAGTCCCTGCATGCTCATGCAAGGTGTCGACGAGCATCTGCAGCTCATCTTGGCTGAATCTCTCCTTTCGGAGGCGGGCAGATCCCTTCTTGAGTGCTTTTGGCATTCTTGGGTGGTTGGATTAACTTGGTCGATTTGCAGTGTCCCATAGGGTCCTGTGTGCTGAGGATGACAATGGATTGTGTTTTTAAAGATGGCCGCCGTGCTCCTTCCCGTTCCTGTGCGATGACGCTATTTCCGGTTCCGCTATTTAGCTGTGACTGTAAATAGCGGTCACCGCTATTTACGGTCACCGGTAATGCCGCTTTGGACTATGGCGGTAGTGTTATCTACGGTGCGCTTGATGCCGATAAGGGCTTTTTGGGATCCTTTTGCGGCATGGCGCTAGGTACCTTACCGGCATGGCGCAAAGCTCGTGCCCACAAAGTCGTAATCGTCCTCTATTAGCGGGCTGCTGCCAGCTCGGACACTCTATTTCAGCCATGCCAGTAAGGGATGATACTTACCTCCAAACTCGGAATGAGGGCCCATGTCTTTGTGGATCCTGCTTTCTTTTTCCTTTTCCCAAAGATTAAGATTCTTGATTTTTTTACATTAATACTTAGCCCATTAGATCGATTGCTAGTGATGTACATTCATACATATATTCATATATTTGATTAACTTTGGTGATAATTGTAATAATTCCATTAATAAAATGTCACTTAAGTGGGTCGGAGCTGATGCCGCAGAGTGCTCATTTTTTTACTTTCTTCTCGCCCGCAACCCCCGACTCTCGTTACTGTGCCCAAGGAGAGCGGGGGTCACCCCTGCAACTCCTACTCTGCCTGGGCGCAGTAATGGGAGTCGGCAAAAGGGAATGTACCAAAGTCGCCGTAACTGCTTAGTCGCAGTTACGTGGTCGACATTTTGGTACACTTTCCAACATGTGACTTTCTTTTTATTTCTATCATGCATTGCTTACTTAAAATACAGTCCAAAGTTCCAAATCACAGTGCAAGGTCTTGTAATGCATAGTTGAGGTCCCAGAAAAGAAAACATGACAACACAGAATGGGGAAGACTAGTCAATCCTCCCACAACACCATCACTCAAACGCAGGCACTGCCTCAGAGAGTTCCTGACGGCATATGCCATGTTTTAGGGGAGCGGCTCAGTATTTCTGGGATTCCCTGTGGGGCGTCCTGTCATCCCATGTGGAGGCACTGTGAGCGATCAAACGTTCGCACATTTTCAGGCTGTAAGGTGGGGGAGAACCGAGGAAGCGCCTGTTTCCCTTGCACAGGTGGTGGCAATGCAGAGGAAAAGGCTCACAAGCATCCCTCATTTTATTTACTCAAACAACATAAAACATTGATCAAAGTGTAAATCTAGCTAAAATGGAGCAGAGTGCAGCACATTTGTAAAAACACTTAAATTAAGTACAAGCAATCGATAGGAAGAAAATACCAGAAATGAGAAAAAAGACAAATAAGCATAGAGACTAAACAATGCCAGTGTGCAGCCCTCCTGAAGCCCGTGGAGTACACCTGCCCACCCAGCACCCTGCCCATCCAGTCGCCATGGTAATAAAGAGCACTGTTAGGCAGAATTGCATGCAGTAGCCTCTGGGACCACCACACACAATTAGGACTACAGGTGTAAGCCAAACCAACCTTTGGTATAAGTCTGTACCACAAAGTTTTTGGTAGCGAGGTGAGCAGCCAGCCTTATCTTAAGAGTGAATGTGAGCAGTACAAGAAGTTACACAGAGGTCTTCAATCACAGCAGTTCAAGTAGACACTTATACTCAAGGTTTCTTGGTAAAACACTTATTAATTTATTACACAATCATTTAGAAAAAAATTCACTAGAAGGAGGCAACTTAATATTATAAACCAATACACTTCAACACAAAACTCTAAGATTTTTAGACAGTTGACCTCCCCTGATAGGTGTCAAATGGCAGTTAGTTACTTAGAAGTGTGCAAAAAGGCACAAGGTAAGTAAAATATATCATATATACTTGTTAAACAGTGCAAACAGTTTCTGTTCACCAGAAGAGTTCAATTCAAGACAAAAGGCCTAGGCCAAAGTCAATGGGCTGGTGTTCAGGATAGGAAAGAGCAGTTCTGGTATCAAACAGTAAAGTCTTTGCAAAAGTTCTCAGAAGTAGTTTAGGCGAAAAAGAATCATTTTTTGGGTCACAAGCTGATTAGGCCTGCAAGTTGGGAAAGTTTCACAAACTCTCACCGCAAGAGTGGCGTTCTCTTAATCGGGTTGGCACAGTAAATTAGTATGAAGAAACAAATGCAGCTGAAGTCGTTGGTCCCTGGCAGTTCCTGCAGAACGCACTGTTCCTGAGCCTCAGTCATGGGGATAAGAGGGAGGACATCGGGGGACTCCTGCACTGCACAGGATCATCAGAAAACCCAAACAAAATGGAGTCGCTTCAGTTCGAGTAGCTGTTCTTCAAGCACACAAGCTGGTGCCCTTCCCCCTGGTTAATCATAACCAGCTTCGAGAATGGTATCCAGGTGGCTTACGAGTTGATTGGTCCCACCAACTCAAAGGAATAAGCCGTCCTCGAAGAGGCTTCTCTGTCGAGATGAGCTTGGCAATTCGGACCTGCAGCAGGTCTTCACCAGGCAAACCAACGGTCCAGTAGTTGCAGCTGCCGTCCACTTCCAACTCGTCTTTGGTTCTTTCGTTCCAGTGGTCGACTCTGCTTTCCAGTCCAAGATACTTGCCTTTTAAACAGTTCTCTCCCTTTCATTCCAGCCTAGCTATCACTCACCCAGCTGGGTGGCTGTCCTTGCCAGACAGTCAACCAGCCAATTACGCCAGAGTGCATTTGGGTCTACTAGGAGACTAAGCACAGGGAGTTTCGGGCACCTCCCTCTCTTCCTGCCCAGCCCAGACACTCAGACGCCAGAGGCAGTCTTCAGTCCTGAAAAAAACCGCCAAAGGCATACGAACAAAGGGACCAAACCTGGATTGGCGTGCAGAGACAAACACTAGAAGGACCTTTCCAAAAAGAAATGGCAAAAAAGAAGACCGGGACCTGTTTAAACAAAGGGACTTGAGGCTCCATGTTGAAAAACATGGCTCCCGTGATTTTTAGCTACCGGTGTTCGCGGTCAGGAAAAATCATGGCAGTTTGTTGTAAACCACTGCCACCAGCCTTTTCAATAGGAAAGGGTAGCATTTTACTTCAACATGAGTAGTTAGACACAGGAGATACTATGTAACCACTCCAGCACTCCATTGTGAAATGGTGTGTGCTGAGTCTATACATTTGGAAAGACTAGTAAAGTCAATTTCATTTTACATTCTCTGGGAAACAGTATTTATACCAGAGCAGGTATTTAAACCTTCGGGAAGTCTAAAGGACGTCCCCGTGTCACTGCTCTGAGGGTGCTGTGTAACACACATGAAAAGATGATGCCTCAAAGAACACATGAGTAAAACACACATCAAAATGCATGAAAGAGTGGGTGAAAAAAAGGCTCACATTCTTTCCAGGTAAAAAATCAAGCCCTCAAAATCCATCAAAGTTGATGGGAGTTTCTAAGGTGAAGGGAATTAGCACATTTATGAGACTTCTCCCTAACAAGCACGATGGTTCGAACCTTGGGGGACTCCACAAGGCACTGGAAGGGGGTCAGGCCTTCAGGAGACCACCTCCACACATTGATTATCCTTTGAAAAGGAGTAGCCCGACCCAAAGTCCCGTGGGAGGATTAGGGAGGATTAGATATTGATTAGGACCTCCCAGCCCACTGTATCAAACCCAGCTGAGCTGAGCTGTGAGAACAAGGCGAATCAGAAGACAGCCCCATATCCGGAATCCCTGATGTGAATGGCGTGATCCACCAGTATTGTACAAAATTACCTACTCTGAAAAGTTCGACCCCCAATTTTCCACATATATATGTGGGGGGGGTAAAGTGAATAAAAAATGTTTCGGGTAAGGGGTGGCTGTGGGGGGTCTCCCCCCACATATATATTTGCGGAAAATTAAAAAAAAAAAAAAAAGACTTTTGGGGGTCAAACTTATCGGTTCGGTAAAATCACATAGATCCTAATCCACCACCTGACAAAGAACTGTCATGGTGCTTCACCAGAGACAGGATCCAGATAGATTGTCTCAAAGGTGGTTCTTTTTTGGACGAGTGAACACAAAGGTGATCTGTGATGAATTGTCGTTGGCGTATTCCCCAGGGTCCAGTCCACACTTTGAACCTGTCTTACTGTCAGAGTATCAGGAAACGTGCCCTGACAAAAAGAAGCACTTACCAAGCATAACCCTAGAAATAGCCAGCCAATAAATTGCCTGCCTCCGTGTCAAACTGATGCCACAAGTTGCCTGGATTTTCTTTGCTTAATGAGATGGATATTGTAAAGGCACCGATTTACAGGCATTACATCTGGATCAAATGGCAGCCATTCTAGGATGGGAAGAATGGGAGAGATATGATTGAAGCATGTTTCTCCAACAGGATCGGGCTGGGGCATAACATTATCTTGGGCCCCAATGAAAACGTGGCCCACAGTTGCAAATGGAACTTCACTCCTTTTGAGATGGACTATTTGAGTAATCCCCAAGGGGGAGGTTTTTGATCAAATGTGATGTAAATTGTGCATTTTAAAGAATATTTATTCAGTAAAACTGATCAAATCTACGAGTCGCATAGTGAAGCAACTTACCAAACTGGTCCACATGGGCCAAAAAAGTGTCCCACTGTGACCAAACAAACTATCCCACTGCAGCATTTTGCGTTTTTGGTTCTGGCATTGCCCGGTTGCCCTACAGACCCGTCCGAGCCTGTGCTCCAACAACCAATCTAGCGGCTGAAGCAACTGCAAAACACACGTGGCGGGCTCCCTTTAAGAAATGGTTGCTGCAGTTGAGGTGTCATAGAACCAAGGCATGAATGGGAGATCTTCACATGGAAAACATGGTTTGCTCTTTGCAGGAAGAAAAAACTTAAATTACACAGGTCTTCTTAAACACATGTGTTCTCATGGAAAGTGTTCTAGCCAACCAAAAACTCACCAAAAACTCAACGGCTAGGCAACTTGCACAAGTGTGGGGCAAGGCCGTCCTTGGCAAGAATCTGCCTCCATGATTGAAGATTTGTCTCTATTCCTTAAGGGGGGGGAGGATAAACTCTATCTTAGGCTTATTAAATTTGACACCCAAAGAGGTCATGCCTGCCTCTGTCACCGCCCGGCAACTCTGCAAGTGGGGGGCATCCTCTGCAAGTGGGGGGCATCCTCTTCTGATGACACCGAGGCTCAGTGTCATCTGTGTATTGATAGATCGAGGCATCAAAGACGTCCACCAGATCCTTCAGTAGGTCCACATGTTTGGTAATATATTGTGTTGTTTGGGAGTATTGCAATGAAGGGCAAAATTACCTTAGGGACAATTAAAGCTAACCTAAATAAAAATACTACATACATTACTTGTAATTGGCTTTTGTAATATCATCTGACATGCGATGTGCCCTTTGCTGGGATATGATTCACTGCCCACATATGTATTTCTTTTTTTCACGCCATTTTCAATGCACTATAAAGAAAACTAACTGCACATCTCAACTCCCTCCATGGTGTGGCGCCATGCTCAAACTGCAAGATCAGGAGGAACAGTACAATACTGTTCAAACAGTGAGCCAAACAGTTGGGGGTTTGTGAGTCAAATGAGGAGCTCAGGGTGGGTGGATTCCTTGAACAGAGACAATCACTGGATACCTCAGATGCAGTTGGCATGCAGCCTCATTTTATAATAAGCATAATGTCGTGCAGGGGACCACAGATGTCAGCTCTTCCGCGCTGGGCTTCCCCCACAAGTAATTTTAAAGGTTCAGGAGGTGGAGGGGAAAAGGGAAGAGTAAAAGCGAGGACAACTCACTTTTCCTCTTTAGCTTTCCCTGCATCTTGTAAACAAGTCAACACCGCTGCATCTTGTAAACAAGTGAAGTATCGTTAACACGGAGGCGTGATAGGGTAAGTTATATGTATTTATTGTATTTTATATACATGTTATGGAGATCAGGAGATATATACTATCAGGCTCCACCGGCTGACGACTTCGACCGTTGACTATTCAAACCTCCTCCGTCACTCACACTCGAAGCGTCCTCCGCACTATGACGTGCCTCAATGGATTACTTCTCGTGCTTGCCTGGTCACGAGCTCTGCTGTCCTTAGTTGAATTGCTAATACTACACATCTCCCCTTCTTAATATATGACAACATAACAAGACTGTCTCTTTACAAATTGTATTGGGCTCATTGTCCACACACAAAGTCTTTCAATCTGCAGGGATGATGAATGACTCTCCCTCTTCTTGATTTGCGTGAGATATCTGTTCTTGGTTTTGGCAAGGAAATCATTGATGAATCTTTCTCCTGTGTTACATCTTTCTGACACCTCTCAACATCACTAGTACTATTCGCATTCATACCTTCACTTGACTTCCTTCGTCTACCATTCATCGGTGCATTCTCTACAGGAGTATCCCACACACACACTCTCTTCATATTCCAAACTCTTCCATCTTCAACCCTCACCGCATGTTTAAAAACTTCAATGACTCCAACTGGCTTGGACCATTTACATGGACCATTTCTCAATACAGGCGGAAGTTTGATTCTCACCCGTCCTCCAACCACCAACGTTGGACTCCCTTTTTTTTTAGCGCTAACAGACACATCATGATTTCTTTTGTTTCTTAACTGCATGGTTCTGATGTTCTGACATGCATCTCCGAAATCCTTCCTTATCACAGTTATTCTTTTTAACCAAGATGGTGTTAACTTAGTGTTAGCCTTCCTACCTCTACTCATTTCAAACGGCGACAGACCAGTCGTACAGTGTGTTGTGAAACGATGTGCATTAATCTTTTGCTTAACAGCTTCCTCCCATTTTACACCGTTTGCCCAAGCCCACCTCACAGCATCTTTAAGCACCCTGTTAAAACGCTCAACTACCCCATTAGTCTGTGGGTGATATATGGCACTTGTTTTATGTACAATGGAATTTTCCACACAAAATTTCTCCATTTCTCTTGAACGGAATTGAACTCCATTGTCTGTTAGTATGCTTTTGGGTAAACCTTCGCTTCCACATACTTCTTTTAAGAAATCAACCACTATTTTTGCAGTCATGCATGGTTTAATCATGACTTCAACCCATCTAGTCAAAAGATCAATAATCACTATACAATACTGTTGTTTTCCCTCACTGTAAATCGGACCTATTATGTCCATACCCAAATCTTCCCATATGTTACCTGGAAGATCAGTAATTACCATGGGGTATTTCTCACTCACACATCCTCTATCACTCTCTTTGCAAAGGATACAGTCACGTATGACTCTCTCAGCCTGTAGATCATATCCTGGCCACCAGAATTCATCTCGTATTCTTCTCTTCGTCTTTACAATTCCTTGGTGACCTTCATGGCCTAACTCAATGATCTTCTGACGTAGGCTCACAGGTGGGACAATTCTGTCACTCCTCATAATTCTGTTATTTTCCACTTTCAATTCATTCGCAACTTTCCAGAATTCCAATAGTCCATTTTCTTCATATTTGGTCTTGGTCAATGCATCACCACTTATAATGATGTGTTTCAACTTGTTAAATGTATCATCCAACTCTTCTGCCTTGTTCCATTCCTTTTCCGATATAGACAGTTCTTCAACATTTAACACAACCTCAGACTCCATATCTTCAACATCATCTACTTCCAAGACATTAGTGAGTCTTGATAAACAATCGGCAGCACGATTTTTTATGCCTGGTACATATTTCACAGTACTATTGTACTCTTGCAGAAGTATGACCCATCGTTTCATACGATTTGAGACATTATCCAAACTCTTACTCATTATGACATGAACTAATGGCTTGTGATCTGTGCGAAACTCCACTTCTGTTCCCCATATGAAATTTCGAAATTTCTCTGCCGCCCATTTAATGGCCAACATCTCCTTTTCAATGGCTGCATATGTTTTTTCAGCTCCCTTCAGCAATCTGGATGCAAAGGCTATCAATCTCTCTTTACCATCACTTCCTTGAGTGATAACTGCACCAAGACCTACATTGCTGGCATCTGTCGTGATAACAGTTTTCTCACCACTCTTGAAATTTCGCAATGACGGCGCTTTATTTAGTTCATGTTTTATCCACTTAAATTCTTCTTCACATTCTGTATCCCACGCAAATGTCTTCCTTTTTAATAATTCACGCAGAGGAACCGTATGTGTAGCAAAATCACGCATGAATTTTGAATAGTATTCAGCCATGCCGATGAATGTACGTACTTCCTCTTTAGATTCGGGCCTTGGCATATTTTCTATTGCTTCTACCAGTTGTCTCTTGGGTCTTACTCCCTCTGCCGATATAGTATGTCCTAAGTATTCAATTTCATCACAATTTATCTTGCATTTTTCCCTACTAAGGGTCATTCCGGCTTCGTACAATTTCTTGAATACTTGTCGTATTTTCTCGTCATGTGTTTCCTGGTCAGTGGCATGTATCAAAATATCATCTTGGAAGCATATAACACCACGATCTCCTTCAAACAATTTATGCATGACTTTCTGGAAAACAGATGCAGCTGATATCAGCCCAAACGGTAGTCTCTTGTACTGATATAGACCATCTGGCGTAATAAATGCTGTCATGCATCTGGATTCTTTGTGTAGATTCACCTGATGGTATGCTGAAGTCAAATCAAGGGTGGAGAAATGCTTCGATGGACCAATGGTGGAAACTATTTCATGAATGTTTGGAAGTGGGTGTCTGTCGGGAATCACACATTTATTCAGCTCACGCATGTCAACACATATTCTCAATTTCCCAGATTTCTTCCTTAAAACAACCAACGGGGATACCCATTCGCTGGCGTCAATACTTTCTATGACTCCTTGGTCAACCAAATCATTTAGTTCCTTCTTGACTTCTTCTCTCATAGAAAGGGGAATATTCCGTAATTTCTGCGCCACTGGAATACATCCTGGTTTCATTCTGATTTTATGAGAATAACCACGTAAGCACCCAATTTCATTCTTGAATACATCCTTCATTATTTCTTCCATTTTCTCACGTGTTAAACATTTTCTTGTTTCATCATTTTCAATATTCATCACTGACTCATCAGCATTGGCATCCAATCTCACTCTGAGTTTGCTCTGATGAGTCCAGCTTAATAAAGGAATACTTCCAGATTTCGTAATGTAAACTTTCCCATTCGCCTTTCTGTTTTTAAATTTGAGTGAAGCCCAAAACCATCCAATGATATCTATTTTAATGCCACCATAGGCTCTGGGTCGAATGTCAGATTCATGCAAATATTCATGTTTCTTCCTGTCCCACATCTCTTGTGGTATTAATGTATATTTGGCACCAGAATCAACCATCATGTGCATATTCACTCCATCAACACACACTATGGCTTTAGGATTTTCTATTTCCTCTTCTTGTTCTTCATCAGATATGGCAAAAACACATTCATCATCATCGATATTACTGTCATTGTCACTACCAATCCAATTCATGGACGTATTTGACGTATTTGATGCTTTGCAACATCTGGCATGGTGGCCCTTACCCTTGCATTTGCCACATATAATTTTCAAAGCAGGGCATTCAGGATAATCAGCCCAATGGTCAGTACTGTCACACCTAAAGCATCTTCCCTCATTTCTTCTTCTTGGGTTGCCTCCTTGTCTGCGTGGACTTCTTCTTTTCTCATTAGCTCTGGTTGCCCATCTGCTCTTTCTATTTTCATTCCACAATGAATTGCGAGTTCTTCCCGATTTGTCTCTGTTGCTAGTTGCATCCATCACTTGGGTTATTGATCCAGTGCCTTTATTTGTGTTGGTAGTGTTATTACACTTTGGAGCTTCCTGTTTAATTTCCACAGACTGCATCCTGTTTTCTAGTTCCTGAACACATTTTTCCGTATGTTCAACTTCTTTGGCTATTCTCAGAACCGTGTCGAGGGGCGGGTCATCTTCAGCCCACAATTTTTCCCTCACTTTGCCGCTTCTGCACTCTAACATGAACTGGTCACGTAGTCTCTCATCCAATTGTGCATTGAATTTACAGGTTCTGGCTAATTTCCTTAAATTAGTTATGTATTGTTCAACACTTTCGCCTTCTTCTTGAATTTTCTTCCCGAATTTGTATCGTTCTAGTATAGTGCTTAATTTCTTTTCATAATGTTTACTCATTTTCTTCACAGAACATTCATAGTCGTTTAAATCTGCACTTTCTTCCGGCAATAGTTCTGGTAGGTCTTCAAATTTTTCTTGTCCAGCCGGTCCTAGGCAGTGTAACAGAAGAGATTTTCTTTTCTCTATACTACAATTAGGACCACACACTACTCCTGCATAGTGTTCAAAAGCCTTAATCCATCTCTTCCACGGTATTGAAGGTTCCCCTACATCCGTCAAAAAGAACATGGGAGGTGGAACACCACTGAAAGCCATTTTGAATGTTTTATTAAAACTTGGTTTAATTAGTAGTGCGCACAATATTGGTAGTGTACTTCTGTGTTAACTTAAAATCCAGTTGTCATTCACTATTCAATGTTAGCGTTTCTCATTACAATGTATTTCCCACCGCTTAAAAAATCACATTTTGTCCTGCAGTTGAGTTCACTTCCCCATCCATAACGTGGTGTGCAGTATAAATTCTACTTTTACCTTTCCCTGCTATTAAAGGTAGTTTGTTAGTCAGGGTTTACATGCGCATCTATTACGTGGTGTACGGTAACAATCTCCATTGTAATCTGGTTGGGCGGGCGTGTTATTCTCCTGCACTGTATCCACCGAGAAAACGAAAGCACTTACGTGATTCTTTACAGACGGTGGGGTTCAAAGGTGGCCGCTGCAACGTTCACAGGAACGGAGCGGCCATATACATCGTTGGGCCACTGCTACGCTCGGGGAAGCAGAGCGGAGCGGCCCGGTTCCCCTGGAAATGTTCTCCTGCAACTGGATACACCGGCAAAGAAGCTCGGGGAAGCAGAGCGGAGCGGCCCGGTTCCCCTGGAAATGTTCTCTGGCAACTGGATACACCGGCAAAGGGAGGTGGTGGAGCCCGAATCCTCGTCGCCACTTGAAGTATCGTTAACACGGAGGCGTGATAGGGTAAGTTATATGTATTTATTGTATTTTATATACATGTTATGGAGATCAGGAGATATATACTATCAGGCTCCACCGGCTGACGACTTCGACCGTTGACTATTCAAACCTCCTCCGTCACTCACACTCGAAGCGTCCTCCGCACTATGACGTGCCTCAATGGATTACTTCTCGTGCTTGCCTGGTCACGAGCTCTGCTGTCCTTAGTTGAATTGCTAATACTACAACAAGTCAACACCGCCTGCAAATTACGCTTTGCAGCCAAACCAGCTATATTGATTGGCAAGGCTGCTATACGTATTACAGTCTATCAGACAAAAGCCTCCACACCACCAAACATTGCCTCGGGATTACCTGCAAAACAAGACCCATGTTTCCAAAGACAGGGGCTTTTGTTCGGTAGGTATTGATTTGGTGAATGAATGCGCAGGGCCATTAGTTCTATTTGAGTTTGCAAAGCTGATGCTTCGAGGATTATTGATTAACCATAGATGCTGTAATTCTGTACATAATATTAAAGCTTGGTGCACTGTTATTATGAAATGCACTTTGAATGTATACGCTCTTCTATCAGTGTTTGCACTTTGATGCACAACTGCACTGTATTAGCACTTGCGGTGTTGGGGGGTCCTTGTCTTTTCACAGGGGTGATGCTACGTTGGCCTTTATATTGAGCTGAGCTCCAAACTGTATGATAAGAAAGATGGCAGGTTCTACTGCGAATGGTCAAACCCTAACTTCAAAAGATTACTCAGCCAATCAGACGGAAGACTGCTGATATGCTGCATTCATGGGAGAATATATGAAGTGATGGATGGAGGTGTGGGACGTTGCTTACCCTGGCATGCACTTTTAAATTCCACTTTATTCGCACTGTTCCCACGGTCCCAACCTCCCAATGGGGTTATGCTACCGGAGGCAGAGGTCTCTACAGTGAAGGGAGAGGGGAGAAGGGGAGGGAGTGGTGAGCAGGGTTTGTAGGTGGTGGAAAAATATTGAAAAATTGGTGAAGATGATTATAGTAATATGAACTAAGTTTGAGTGGTTTCTACCTGGATATGGAAAGAGGAAGTACACATAATGACTGTGGTATCAACATTCAGCTGAAATGTGAGTGGGCTGAACTCTTCAGCTAAGTTAAAGAATATTTGCAACTTTATTAGTATGCAGCAGAGTAATATTAGCTGCCTGCAAGTGATCCGCCGGTGGCACCATGACTACGGTAGATTGGTGCTCGTATGAGTCTCAGTTCTGGTTGTCTCCTGCCTTACTGGAGCAACCAGAGTGGTTGCGATCCTCATGGGCGTAGGACATGTTGGGAAGAGGGGGGACAAATCCCCCACAATTTTAAGTGGGGGAGATATGATGGTATTTATCCCTCCCAGAATATGTTTGTGTTGTGCAGTGCACTGTGTCTCTGGCACTGTCTGCTGCACATTATAGTTGCATGCAGCGTGTAAAAATACTTCTGCAGCGTCAGCGTGTAAAAGTACAAGTTCTACAGGCTAAAAAAAGTGCTTCTGCTCGCAGCGGCTGTGCACCTGCGCATTTGGTACATGCCGGTGCCCGGGTAGCAGACTGCACGTGCCCCTGTGCAGTGCACTGCTACGCAGCCTGCAGGAGTCCAGTCAGTGTGTGACTCATCGTCAAAGCGAAGTGGAGCAGCCAGGCAGCGACGCATGCTCAGACTGAGCAGGCAGACTGGGCCGGCCTGCGCAACAGCGATTGACTGATTAGTGATTAGCGAGGGAGAGAGATTCGACTCGAGCTAGACCTAAGGTAAGTACTGGTGTGTGATGTCGTTTGAGGAAGAGGGGGGACAGTGTGGGAAGACTGCGAATGAGAGGAGATGAATGGAGCATAGTGTCCTGTGGAGCTGGCCTTCAGTGCAAAGCTGCATTGGCTCATAGGCAAACCGAGCCGGCCAATCAATTTAGCATTGAGGCTACTCCGAGCAGCCTCAATGTTCAATTGACTGGCAACTCTGTTAGCAATTCTTTTTGTGCGTATTGCAGGCCGGTTCTGAAAACTCTCTACGCACCCAAGGAAGCTGCTTCTTGTCTGTCAGGTAGGGAATTCTACTCAGAGAAAGGTGTAGGCGTTGGTTCCCGTGCCCATGTTCTCTTGCAAAATGAATAGACCTCCACACGCGTATCACCCCAGCCTAGCACATTGGGTTAAGTAACGACGTCAAAGATATGTGGCTAACCGACGGTTTCAAATCCTTGTCTCGTTGCTTTCTTAAAGCATACGCGCTCGACCCGGCACGCCACAGAATCAGGGCCACCTCAGATTTTAATCATTCTGAGCTTTAATAAAATGAATCCCATTGTTAGATCATACAAAATATATCTGTAACTAAACCATTCTTGTGTGTGCTATACAGGTGCACAGTATCATCGTTATTATTATTATTATTATTATTATTATTATTATTATCATTATGCTGTATGACCAACTATTAACACTTTTGCTGGGCTCATATTAATAAACATGTACGAGAAATGGATGTGTATTAAACTTTCTCGTTACTTATGTTGATTCCTTTATTTTTTTCGTAGACAAAGGTTAATTATTGTTGTATTTGTATGCTGATACTTATTTTTTTAATATATGTGTATTATGATTAACAGTTGCACAGCAGGTACATAACATTTCTTTCGTGCCAAAAAGGGGCAAAACACATGATCAAAATTAAATTTTACGTGTTTAACTTCAACACAAACCCTCATTCCCTTCACCCGCTCCCCGTAACGCCCCACCCCCGCCCTATCTTAAGAGTTCTGGTTAATGGAGAGGTTCTGTGAGAGGCTGCTGGACATCCACCTTTACAGTGGGAAAAAACGCCAAACAAGGGAAAAAAAGAAAGGAAAAAGTGACAGAAAACTACAGCCGGTCATGGGCGGGTGTCTGACTCTCACGCTCTATAGTTTTGTGCGTGGCTAAATGTAATGGGCCTTTGTGGGGGTCTAGTGATGTCAGGGCGTAACGTGGGGCTGCCTCCTTTGGAAGGGGGGTTACCTATCCTTGCTTTATGGTGGTTTACTTGGTTGGCGTTTCACGAGACTGCATTGTTCAATTCCCAGTACTCTAGGAAGGGGAGCCACTGTATGTCAATATGCGTGTGGGTTTCCGTAAGAGCCGCTGTGAGGCTCGCCATCTCGTACATTTCTCTAGCTTTGCGTAACCATTCTCTCTTAGCGGGCAGGGTTATGCCTTTACATTGTGTGGTCACACAAACCCGTGCTGCTAGAAGCAGGTTCCTAGGCCTATGGGGAAGGACCAGATATTGCTCTTCCACTAGTTCCACACCAAATAGCCCCACAGAGCGAAGGACCATGGAGACAAGGACAACTGCCTGTCCGTCCCTGTCCAGCCCTTCCAACCGCCATTGCCACAAAACCCTTGCCAATCCAAATCCCGCAGCCGTGGCATACTGCGATGTCCACAACCCGGTGCTAAGAGGGTAAGTCGCTGCTTCACTATTGGCGTATTCAGCGCGGCTGCACACGTTCGTCTACCACCGGGACCACAAGCGAACTTTTTCCGACACCCTCCCGCAACCCACTCCGTGAGGACCGAATTCCTACCACTATAAGTGAACTATTCCTTGTGTAGCATCCATTGCCTCTTTCTTGTTGTGCTGCCACCACAGCTATCATGCACCGCACATGAGGGAATCGCCCACACTACGCAATGATCACCGGCAAACAACAGTGTCCTCCACGATTGTATTCTATTAATGAGTAAAGCCTAATTTCACAGGCCTTAGATAATTAAAATCACCTAGCCTTGCACGCCTTACCTCAGTTCCATGTTGTATGTGGTACTGCCCAATGCCTGCCTCAATAGTGTCCGGCACCTAGCCTTCTCCTCAACATTCTGTGATCTGTGAACAATTGTGAACTCCCAATACAGCAACTGCACCTTTATGTTTGCACATTGCACTATTAGCCCTATGGTGACCTTAATGTGATTCTTGAACCTACTGTGACCTTCGAATTCATGCGTTTTTAATGCAGAAACTGTACCTTATGTTTGCACATTGCACTAATAGCCCCATGGTGACCTTAATGTGATTCTTGAACCTACTGTGACTTTCGAATCTATGCAATCCTAATGCTGAAACTGCACCTTATGTTTGCTCACTGCATTCCTAGCCTCACTGTCACATTACCGTGATTTCTGAACTTGCTGTGACTTTTTAACTTGCTGTGACTTCGATTCTTGCTGTGATTTTTTAACTTAAGCGAACTCCCAATGTTGAAACTGCGTATACTTGCTACACGGCCCCATTAGCCTACAATATGATCTATGATCCTAGGTGAACCCCATTGATAAACTA
Organism: Ambystoma mexicanum; assembly: GCF_040938575.1. Taxonomy (NCBI): domain Eukaryota; kingdom Metazoa; phylum Chordata; class Amphibia; order Caudata; family Ambystomatidae; genus Ambystoma; species Ambystoma mexicanum. The sequence continues at coordinate 225,744,160 of NC_090921.1, read as the reverse complement.
GCCACCCACATATCACTTATTCAGCCCATATTGTAACACCTTAGTTAGATAACCTCTAGCGAAGTAATTGAAGTGATTTATACCTACAAGCACCCTAACTACCATGAGCAGAAACCCGAACACCCAGATCTTCCTACTTACATTTGGCTTCCTTACAATCATGGCCTCTGCTACCAATAACACTAGCCCACCTATAGACAGAAACATGAGACTTAGGGCAAGACTACCTTGCATATATGAACCCAAAAGAAATAGCGTAAACAAGACCGTTGGAGTCCCGACTACACAGACTCACCTGGCTAAGCCAACTCAGGCAACGAAAAACTTCCACCCTGAACTCGGCGCCCACTCACTCTCACAAAAAGAAATACCCGAGCCAAAACAAACATACAGTTAAACCTGTAATCAATCCCAATCCTAAGAGTACCTTGACATTAACTGGATCCCTCATTAACGCCAGATCCATGGTAGCCCACGCCAGTGAAATTGCAGACACTCTAAACAATGGCAACCTGGAACTTCTTGTCGTAACAGAGACCTGGCTCCACAAGGCAGCAGGACCTACTCTGATGTTAGCCGTACCTGACAATTACCAGATCCACAGAGTAGACAGACCTAAGGCCAAAGGTGGTGGCCTAGCCATCATCTCCAAAACTACTCTGCCCATCAGGCTAACCACCTCACCTCCCTGCGCATCCTGTGAAATACACTCAGCTAAACTGTCGCTTTCCAACAACCGCACGCTGACTATCCATTTGATCTACAGGCCCCCCGGACCCTTAGGAACCTTCGAAGATGACCTTACTAGCCTTATAGCCAACAATACCCAAAACCACTCTCAAACGCTGCTGCTGGGCAACTTTAACATTTGCTTTAATGAGCCAGATAACAAAAACGCCCACTCTTTAACTGCCTTACTTAATGACCATGGGCTTACCCAAAAAGTCCTCACCCCTACACATGCTAAAGGTAGAACCCTCGACTGGGTATCTGAACTTAACTGCAACATTGCCATTACCGACATCATCCCTCAACCTTGGATGCACCACTATTTAATACACTTCACTGCCAGACTTGATCTCCTCAGTTCCAAAACTATCAGAATGATACCACCACTCCCTACTAGAAGTAAAAAAGACATTACAACAGAAAAACTCATCCCCCTCCTCCTGCCTATTATCAATGGCCTGGAGAATAATACTGACCCAGATACCCTAGTAGACACCTTCAATAAAACTATGACGTATGCACTAGATACTATTGCACCACACAAACTACGCAAAGGAAAGCAAGAAGCCCACCTGAATGCCTGGTTCACACCCCAACTTAACAACCTAAGAAGGCAGAAAAGAAAGCTCCAAGCTATTTGGGCAACTCGCCCACTGACAATAATAAAGTCAATCTAACCCAATTCTCCAAATCCTACAAGAAAGAAATTATCAACACAAAAAACACCTATTCAACGACAGAATCATTAATGCCAAATCAAATACTAAGGAACTCTTATCCATCCTATGGGAAATGGAATTCCCCATTCAACCAACCGACACTGTCCCCAAGGACAAGATATGGTGTACTAACATACAAAACGCCCTATCGAATAAAATCTCTACCCTCCAACACTAAATAACCAATAAAAAGGACTCTCCCCCCCACTGATCAACAAACCCAATTTACCACTGAGCCTAACACTATCCCACCTTTTAGCTTCAAAACTATCTCTATTATCGACACTGAAAAGGTCATCCTCTCCCTGAAGCCATCCAACTGTAAGGGCGACAGCTGCCCAGCACAAATAATAAAGGATGCAGCTAGAGACTTAGCCCCGTTTATCTCGAAGCTCATTAATTCCTCCTTCAAATCAAACACAGTACCGGCCAACCTGAAAGAATCCTGGGTCCCCCCCTACTTAAAAAACAAACCCTTGATCCATCTATCCCAACCAACTATAGGCCCATTACCACCATACCTTTCCTACTTAAAATTATCGATAGAGTAGCCTACCTCCAAATTCAAGACTACTTGGAAGCCAACCATCTACTAGGCTCTCGGTAATCGGGCTTCCGTTCCCTCAATGGCACTGTAACAGCCCTGCTAGATCTTAAGACTAAAATTGAGGAGTTAAAGGATAGTGGAAAAACAGCTTTGCTACTTTTACTGGACTTGTCAGCAGCTTTTGGCTTGGTGGATCACGCAGTTGTATGCAACCACCTCAAGCTCGCTGCCAACTTCACTGGGGAAGCTATAGCCTGTGTCCAATCCTTTCAAGCCAACCGGACTATGAGAGTCTTCTCTACATCCACCTGCGCTGATCCTAACCAAATAACATGTGGAGTCCCACAGGGCTCCTGTGTCTCACCCACCATATATAACATTTTCACCAGGCCATTGTTTGACAAGTTGGACAGACTGGGTGTCACCTACACAAATTATACAGATGACACTCAGATCCTCATACCCCTTTCGGGCAACTATGAAACGGACCTGGCTTTGGTGAATAAAATATGCATCCTCATTCAGACATGGACGTCCACCCATGGCCTCTGCCTGAATGACGATAAAACTGAAATCTTGCTCCTCGGATCTGACTATAACCTAAAAAAACATACCCCGAACTATGCATCCTTTAATATTGACAACAATATTATTAAGTTTATGCCAGAGGTTAAAACTCTAGGATTCTACCTGGACTCCTCTCTCACCCTTAAAAAGCAAGTGAACTCCCTCTCCTCCACAACAACCTACACTTGAAAACTCATCCGAGCTGCCAGACCATTCCTTACAAGTGCCAGCTGCCTCACCTTGGCCAATGCTCTTATCATGTCTAGACTAGACTATTGCAACACCCTATACTCAGGAGCCAACAAGTCTGTCACTGACAAACTCCAGAGATTGCAAAATAACATCCTAAGAGCAGCGCTGAACATCCCACGCAGAGAGCATATGTCTAAATACCGGACAGAGGCCCACTGGCTAAAGATAAAGGAAAGAATCCTCCTTAAAACTATATCTCTCACCTCTAAATGGCTAAATCATCTAGAACCTCTGTACCGATCTGAAAAAATCACCAGGAGATCCTCTACCCGACCTACAAGATCTGCTAACACATTAATGCTTGAAATCCCTAGATATAAACTGACTGCGGCGGGAGGATCTAGCTTCCCTGTCAAAGCCGTACAATCATGCAACACACTCCCACTTGACCTCAGACGCCCACTACCCTACACCAGATTTAGAAGTAACGCTCTCAAATGGCTTCATACTAACGATATGTAACCTCCCTCCCCACTAACCTGATCCTGCTATGCATATGTTAAGATCTCCTTCTATTGCTGACCCTGGCAACTGTCTGTACTGTATTATATATGGTAATTTACTCTGTACTTACATGCATGTACTAGCCTGTGGTAGGCATTGTAACTAAGCTTTGAGACTTCTTGTACTGTTGTCCCCAGTTGCCCAAGGGCTTGGTGCGCATTACCAAATAAATAAACAAACAAACAAACAAGAGAGGGGTGAGTTCCCTATGAATGCCCTCTATCTCGTGAATCAAACCTAAGATCTCTTTCCAGTAGATCTGTATGCTGGGGCAGTCCCACCATTGGTGCCAGTACGTGCTTATCTGTGTGCATCCCCTCCAGCAATGGGGATTGATACCCGTATACATTTTTGCTAGGCGCTGGCGAGTTAGGTGCCACTGCGTGAGAATCCTGCAGTTATGCATTTTGTATTGGGCCGCTATAGACGATTTCCAGACTGCCCGGTATATTGCATCCCATCCATCTTGATTGTCCTCCCATCCCAGTGTTTTCTCCCATTGTGCTTGGGTGCGGGGGCCAGCAGGTGACCTCTTTCTATGAGGGCTCGCTACATTCTCGGGATCAGCCCTTTTGTTCCTGAGTGGGTGTTTTATATTCTTTCGAAAGGGGTGAGGGGGCATTGCAGCTGCGATTTCCATTGCAGGTCTGTCTGGACCCCTTTTAGTTGCAGATAGGGGAGCAGCTTGATTTTTAGGCCCTGCTGAGCATCTTCTAGGTCCTCTCTAGTCAAGAAGACACCGTCCATCCACATCTCCACATCTGACCTGCTCTCACTAACCCTTGTTCGTATTGGGGTTGAAAGCGGATCAGGTCTATAATAAGGTCCCTGATCGGAGGGGCCCAGATACAACTGAGGGGAGACGGCCAGGTTGTGACTCCTCTCATGCCTGGGTTTCCCTTTTTCCATATCGACCACAACACTCCCAGGACTGGGTGATCTAGTGCTTTGTGTTGGACAGATTTTAGGGGTGCGCAGTGCCACTCTCCCAGGGTGACCGGGGCAAAAAAAACGTTATCCAAGTGGACCCATTGTTTGCTATTGGATTCCCAAATGTGATCTACGAGCACAGGGAGCTTCACCGCTTTATAATAGTCTTTGAGGTCTGGTAATGCCAAGCCTCCCTTTTCCTTATGAAGAATCAATGTGCTCAATCCCATAAAAAAATTCACCCAATTCTCTGCGTCGCGTTTAATGACTGACCAGAGCGGTTTATAGTTTGCTTGGGATAGGTTGCTCAGCTGTCTAGTTATCATGATCCCTAGATAGCGTATGTTGCTGCTTTTAGACCCCATTTAGCCGGGTTCGGATCTGGGTGTGTCCTCATGTCTTTCAGTGGCAGAGCTGTGGTCTTGCTGCGATTAATGTGGAACCCTGAGTGCTCGCCATATTCTTCCATCCTGGCGAGGAGTGCTGGGATGGATCGTGAGGGGTGAGTCACATAGACCAGAACGTCATCAGCAAACAAGGCCAATTTATATTCTCTGCTGCACTTTCTGAGGCCCATTATCGACGCATCATTTTGAATAATTTGTGCTAGGGGCTCCATGACTAAGACAAAGACCAGCAGCAAGAGAGGGCACCCCTGCCTGGTGCCTCTCGTCAAGACAAACGGGGGAGACGCCACACCATTGACCACCACTCTCGCGCTTGTATTGTTCTAAAGTGCTTGTGCCCCCTGAGTCCACTCGGGTCAAAGGCCAGCTTTTTCAAGGACTTGGGTCATAAAACGCCATTCCACCCGGTCAAAAGCTTTTTCTGCATCGACCAAGATCAGTGTGGGGTCAACGGAACCTGTCTCAATTTAAGCCATTAAGCCCAGTAGTTTGCGGACATTGTCTGTACCCTGCCTCCCATTTACATCTCTCACCTTTTCGCTATGGATCAGCTGAGGGAGGGCTCTGCTCGGTCTGTTCGCCAGGATACTAGCATATTTTTTAGCATCTACGTTTAACAGTGAAATTGGTCTGTACGAACACCATTCAAGTTTATCTCTACCCTTTTTGGGCATTACAATTATCCTAGCTTCCGAAAAGAATGGCAGAGCCTGCCCCATGGTCATGATGCCATTGAACAAGAGTGATAGGAATGGCATGAGGGTGCCCTTTAGCCTTTTATAGCATGTCGGGGTAAAACCATCTTGACCTGGTGCTGAGCCTGCTTTCAGGTTTGAAATGGCATGGTCAATCTCTTCGGTGGATATGGGGGCATTGAGCCCGTCACGGTCTGCGGGCTGCATTGGTGGGAAGGTGATTTTGGTCATGAATTCCACTGCGCGCTCAGGGGCGGGGTTCAAATCTGAAGTGTACAATTGCTCATAAAATTGCGCAAAACTAGCAGTTATATCGGTTGGGTTAACTAGGGTGGCTCCCGACTGAGATTTTATCTTGTTGACCGCTCTTTCCGCCCCTTTCTTACATAATTTGGCCACGAGAAGCATGTGGGCCTTGACACCCTTCTCATAATACCTCTGTTTAACATACCTGAGGTGGGCTAAGGATTTACCCTACCAGATTTCTTTAAGTTCTTGCCTTAGGGCCATGGTTTCTGCTAGGATTTCAGTCATGACTCCATCCTCCCTTACCAGGGCCAATTCCTTTCCACATATGGCCTCTTTCAGTTGCGCTTCTCTAAGCTGTCTGAGCCTTTAAACCGATGCCCCTTGTGCAATTATTAGGCCCCTTATCGTGACTTTAGCCGCTTCCCATATTGTGGTGCATGGAGATCCCCCTTGTCATTCCTTTTGAAGAATTCCCTTATCTCTGTATTTAGAGAATCTCTGAAGAGCTTGTCCCTAAAGAGTGTATCATTGCATATCCACCGTTTGTCTGTTTTCCTACTTGGGCCAAGGTTTAACCCCACCACCATCATATCATGATCTGACTATCCCACCAGCTCTATCGTCGCACTTTGCAAGTGATGCTCGAGTTCTCCCTCTAGGAATATGTGGTCTATTCGGGAATACGTTTTGTGTGGGGGGAGTAGAATGTGTAGGCCTTTTGTAGCGGGTGCTGGGCTCTCCAGGAATCTACTAACAAATGTTCCTTTATCAGGTGCTGGAGGGATCCCTTGTCCCGGAAGGGACAGCCCCTTCTCTATATGATTTCCAGTCAAGTGTTGGATCCATAACCAAGTAAAAATCTCCCCCGCAGATCAATTATCCTGCCCTCCCGCTATCTAGTAGTGCAAAGAGATCCCTGCAAAAATGATAGTTGCGGCGAGTTGGAGGCATATACTGAGCACAGTGTGATTTCTTTTGTTCTGATGGACCCGTGCAATAAGAAATCTCCCCCCTGGGTCTTTGTGGGTGTGAGAGATATGTAGCTCAAGAGAGCTACAGTACAGAATTCCCACTCCCCCCCTTCTTTTCTGGCCCAGATGCCCATATGACTCCTCCCAGTTGCCTAGCCTTCGGGGTGAATTCCCCTTTACTTTTGAATTTGGTTTCCTGTACGAGCAATATGTCTAATTTGGCTTGTTGGAAGGCTTTGACCAGCATGGACCTTTACTGCAGAAAGTTAAGACCCTTGACGTTTAAAGACCCTATGTGTATTGTGTCAGCTGCCATTGGTGTTTTGTGGTGCCTGCGTTGCGTTTGGCTGAGTATGCTGTCTCATTCCCCATACTTGAGTGCTTCCACCCTTTCGCCGTGACCTTGTGTCCAAGCAGTGTATATTTGGTTGCCCATGACCTGACACCCGACACTGTTTGCGACCGGATATGTATTAGTGGATTCCTTCATAATGTAGCCTCTGATTTTCCTTCCCATTACTGTGAATAGAATCCCATGAACCTCCCACACCTCCCCCCTCCCACTTTGAAGAAACAGACAAAAAAGAGAGAAAGGGCCACCCTGTAAATTTGGAGACACCCTAGGTAGTAACATAGGGCCACACAATGGGTGGCTGCCCGAGGACCCATTCAACATAACTTTATAACTTTCCAACTGGTAAATGGCAGGAGTGCATTATGACAACAGTGATTGCTGCCCAGCCCGGCAGACTGCGTGTACTAGGCCCCGGTGCGGGATACTGTTAAGGCAAAGTGGCGGCAAGTTGCTTTACTTGTAGGATAGTTAGAACTGTGGTTCTTTGCCACTCACTAGGAGTTTCATCTACCTCTCCGGGGCTTCATCACATTAAATGGCTCTTGTGCTGTATCCTCGCCATTCAGGAAGTGTTTAGTCTTTTGTACTTTCTCTTGCCCATTGATCGGCCCCTCTGCGACCAGGGTCCCGATGGTCTCGGGGCTGGCTCTGATGATAATGGCATTTCCTCGGCTTCAGCTGAACCCTCCTTTCCTCTCAGGCCTCGCAGTTCATTGGCTGCTTCCTCCCCCTAGACCACCCTACATTCTTCGTTGGCGTAGTGGAACATGAGCGCAAAGGGGAAGCCCCATCTGTACCTTATGTCATGGTCTCGTAGCCAGGAGGTTAGGGGTCAACAGTCTCTCCTCTGGGTGAGTGTGGTGGTGGACAGATCTTGATAGATTTTAACCCTTGCATCCTCAAAATCTATGAACTCTCGTTTTCTTGCGAGCCTCACAATTTCTGCTTTGTTTCTGTAGTGGTGGCACTTTGCTAATATTGATCGCGGACCGCCTGGGGCACCACATCCTCAATGTATTCTGTCGAATTCCATTTCAGGGTTTGGAGGTGTAGTGAAGAGTGTGTTAACCAAGGCCTTCACTCTTCTCTCTAGGTTCGCAGGTGTCTCGTTTGAGGTCTCCTTAAGGCCTTGGATTCGAATGTTCACTCTTCTTTCTCTGTTTTCCAAATCATCGACCTTTGCCGCCAAGTCTAGGTTCCTTTGATCCAGGTCCTGGAATTGGCTTTCCGTTCTCATTTCTATGATGTCTGTGGACTGCTGGTAGGACTCCGGGGCATCTACTTTGTCCTCGATTTTGTGTACCCTCTCTTGGAGAGCGCTGAAAGTCGACGCCATGCTATCTCTGAGGGAATGGATTTTGTCTAACAAGAGGTGCACGTCTGCTTTTGTGGAGGTTTCTTGGTCCCCCCTGAGATAAGAGGGACATCCTGGGGCAGAGAGGTCGCCATGGTGGTGTTAATGCAGCTAACTTCTTGTAGCTTTTGGGCTTTGGCTGGATTTATTTCACCCTGCATATGCACTTGGCCGTGTTAGTGTTCACTCCGTGACCTGCGATGCGCTTTCCTTTCCACTTTCCAGAGCTCCACAAGGGGCTGTGTGGCAAGGTTGTGTTCCTGGGGGTATGGGTATCCCTTGGTAGGCTGCTCTCTAGTTGCTATGTGTGACCATTCTTGTGCCCTTCTTGGGAGCCGCTCTTCAGTGCTCCTGCACATGTGCGCTGTCTTTCTTTGTTGAAGAGGGGGGCATAGTTTCCAGGGTAAGCATTCAGCAACTTTGCGGCGAGGTGGTGGGATCCGGACCATTCCTTGAACGATGTGCCTGAGGGGTTGGGGGGTGCCCTTGCTTTAAGCCAGACTCTGACTCTGCCTCTGCACATGCTTTTCAACTGAAGCTGGGGGCCTCCTCTTTGCAATATGTGACAGTTTCCCTTGTTGAATTATGTTCTGTGACAGAAGGTGAAGAGGTAGATATTGCTTTTCGTGGTTTCTTGCTTTTCCCTGCGGTCCACTGAGATAGCAGGAGCTGGTCTTGGGTAGCCTGTACCAGGATGTTTTTCTCAGCAGCCCGTTTTCTTTTTGGGCGTTGCTGACGCGTGCTGTTTTGTTAGGAGGCGCAGGCTAGTTCACAAGTCAAGGTGCTGTTTGCTCCCTGAGTGAGGGGAGGGGAGAATCGCAGCCCTAGCCCCCACGACCCACAGCAGGGAATGGTCTCCTCCGTCGCTGACCGCGTTCAGGTTGTGTCATTCTGTGTTGTCTCTCGCTTCAGGGAGATTTGGGGACTTCCACTGTTATTCCCGCTAGTAGGGGTTTTGGCTCTTTCACCTTTCCCAGGGGAGGGAGAGGGGAAGAATCTCCCTTGCAGCCGCGTAGTCTTCATGCCTGTCGGCCCGTTGAGCAGGCTCTTATAATACCTGGTGGCTCTGTTTAGCCTGGGCTGTAGTGGGTGAGTGAATTTCTCTGTTGGGTGCAGCTGACGTAGCTGTCTTTTTGGTGTGTGGAGGCATAGCGCCTACTTCGCAGGACTTACTTTGTGTCCTTGCCTCCCCCCTCGTCCCGCTCCTTACCGGGCCACTCCAAGTGTGGGGGCAGTCTCCCGTCAGCGTTTCTTGTGCCGCTGTTGCTGGGGCCGCGCTTCGGGTCTTGCGGCAAGGCACCTCTCCGCCTGGGCCAGTGTTGGGGCCGTTTCCCGGCTCCGCTGCTCACAACTGGGCAGCGTCGTAGTCTCTGCTGGTTGCTGAAGGCGGGCGGCTTCTTGCAGCTTCAGAAAGGAATAGCGCCTTATACTGGATTGATCACAAGTCGCCGTCAGAGCTTCAATTCTCTTATATTCCAAACTTTGCATCCTCCGCTCTGCTGGCCCACCACGTGTTTCTTTGGTCGGCCACATGGCTATATTTTCCAGCGGGGCCTCAGGTTTGGGGGCACAGCTCTCTGGCGTCCAAACTCAGGGATCCCTGCTCTGATTTTCCTCGGAGCTGGGACGGATGATGCCTGATCTTTTCCTTCCACTCAATGGTGTGTAGTTTCTGCTTGCGGGCTGGGCTATCCATCGAAAAAAACGTCATTACTTAGAGGTCCCCGGGGAGGTGAGCGTTCAGGCTGCCATCTTGCCTGCACCCCCTGGTGGTCTCCAATACTTTTGTTTTTGATCTGCAATAAGGTTCTTCCACCTGAGTATTTTTGTGTAATTGTGGTCAATGTTCTCTACTAAATCCTTGCCTGGTTGCTGGTTTTGTAGTTTTAAACTCTCGCTTTCCATCTCTCGCTGCAGCAGCTACCACAAAGACGTGTTTGGGAGTTTCCAACATGGCAGAGGCGTGAGGTGGGGGCACCCATACAAAAAGTCCTCTTCTATTAAAGGGAAACCGGATCCCCAAATGTGTGGTCAAAGAGGGGAGCGAAACAATACCAGCTATCGCTTTGGGCTCCCAATCCCTACTTTGACAAAAACACTGTAAATTACAGCAGGGTTCTGCAACATTTTCCGATGGTGTGGACTCAATGTTGGGGGATCAGGGGAGTTGTGGTAGGCAACCTCAGGACAGTCGCAGGTTTCGTGCACCTGGTGTAGGGGTTACTTAAACCATGGAGTACAATTCAGTCAGCGCCCAGGTTGTAGGGCTTTGTAAATAACATGTTGCTTTTACCCAACTAAATGGCACATATTTCATCGACTGCACTGCAAGTCATTGATGGCCCTGCCTAAATTAAAACTATGCATTAGGGTTGCTCAAATATGTCTGGTGATTTTTTTAAATTTAATTAATTTAATTTAATTGATTTATAAAGCGCCAGAGGGCCTTAAGACGTAAGGGCGTTGATCTCCAAACATGTGCCACTGGCACCATCTGAGGAGCAGAGTGGCAGAAGTAAAAGTCTCTTCTGCTGCACAGCAGTAATCCGAAAGCAACAAACTGGTTAATAGGAAAACTCTCCCAACCAGTAAAGCTATTAATGAGGAACAGCTCTCTGATCATGTTTTGGGGGCTCTGGCTTGTGTAGCTCATGCCATTCAGCATCTCTGCACTATACATGGAAGACTTCAGGTACCACAATGCAATACGATGTTAACTTAAAAGCAGTGACATGTTTATGATGTTACACTTCACATTGGGCAACTTGGGATCTGTGAAAGCTGCCCTATAGGTCGTGCTACCTTCAAGACATAGACACACGCTAGAAGGGACTGTGTGATAAAGTCACTTGCATGAGAGCATTGTTTGGCACATACATGTATCGTGTAGATATGCATAATGTGCAAAACTTTTAATTTACACAAAAAAGTGAACATGGTTTATGCTCTTCAAACAAGCAGACATGAATCAGTCCATGTTTTAAATCTTTTAAAAATAGGTTTACTTTGTGATTCAGTTTACTTGGGCATAGGTACAGACTGAGAATTAAGCGTGGGGCTCTGAAAAGCAAATTGCCATTTGAAGTGCTAACGACCCAGAGACAAGGTTACTAGAACATTCTTTGTGGTGTCAGCTGCAGCCATTTCAACCAAATACTGTGAACATTGTGATTTTCAGGCTCTCTTGAGACTGATCCACCTCAATCAGAAAGTTTCAGTCTCACACTGTGGCAAAGTGCCCAGAAATGTAACAGGCAACACTGGCGGTATCGAATGTAGGTACCGACTTTCAAGCTGAAGGGTGGAAAAGGTGTGCAGAATCACAGAAGGGTGCGCAAGGCAAGTTCGGCTCTGGTGGTCATCTGAGGAAACTCTACCAGTGAGAGTAGGTATGAGGCTTAAACTTGTGACAGGAGCCCTTGGCTGCTTGACGGTGGCGGCCATCCCCTCTTGAACTTGGTGTGGGCTTGTGGAGTTTTTTCCTTTGTGTTCTGTGTGGACTGTGCCGCGTGCTTCAGTCGTCAGCGGCCTGGGCACTGGGGACACTTAGATGCAGCGCTGGGGGACAGCTGGATGGAGGTGGAGTAGGAGCTAGGGCTGCGTTCTCTTGCTTCCTTATATCCCAATTTTAGCCACTTTTTTCTTTTCTCCCTGCCCTTCCCCATATCTTAGACACCTTCCTTTATACAGTTTGATTATTATTTGTTTCATTTTCTATAACATTGCAAATGTTACATCAAAAACCATTCCTCAATCCTCATCATACTTTATTCTCTTGATTTCGCATTCTCTTGCCCCTCTTCCACTCTTCAGTGATTCACCTCTCGTGCAGAGTTTCAGTTCTGGCCTCTCCCTCTCAGTCACCAACATCATCTTCTGAGAGCCACGCCACTCTCTCATCATTCTTCTCCCCCTTTTTGCCTCCTATCCTTTCACTTTCTCTTCTCACACGCCACCCTATATTTGCAAAATGGCTTCTGTCACGCTGCAGGGCCATGCATTTGTTCAGTGTTCACTTTGACTAATGGAGCGTGACACCTGTGTTTGTATTTAATTCACAGATCATTTCCACCTGTAACTGTGGACCAGTCAGCAATGAATTGTACACACTGGCTGCAATGGTACTCTTTTTTTTTTTAAAATATTTATTTACAATTTAACCAACAATGCAACAGTCACATAGCAAATACCATGAATGAAAAACGAGAAGAAAAAAAAAAAAAACCCAACCACCCCTGTAATACATTTAACTCTCAGGCCAATGTAAGTACACATATAGGCCACTTGCTAATACAGGTCTAAGAATGAATCCCACACCTTAGCATGTATCTGCAATTTCCTCAATCGCCTATATATTACCCTCTCAACATTCGCCAATGAAATCATCTCATCAATCCAACTTTCCGCAGTCGGAGGAATCCGGGATTTCCAACCCCTCAAGATCAATCTTTTAGACACTGAAGCTCCCCTAAACAAAAATTTCTTTTCAGACACCGAAAGATCTTCAAGTAATTCACCACATCCCAAAACCATCGTCTTAAAGTCCAGGTCAATCGTGCAATCCAGGACTCGCAAGCACATACTGCAAACCTCATGCCAGAAGCTCCGTACCCTGACACAATCCCAGAGCATATGTTCAAGAGTCCCAACATCCAAACCACAGCACCAGCATGCATCAGAATCAATCATGCCCCTCTTCCTGAGCTTCTCCGGACACCAAAACACCCTGTTGAGAACTTTAATTTGCCTTGAACGTTCACACAGATTGACTGAGCAAAGCTGTACATAAGCACACATCTCGTTCCACATATCAACAGTAATCTCGCAACCTAAACGCCTACTCCATTCCTCCACCAATCCAGTATTATCTTTATAGCTTGCAACCATTCTGCGATATAATCTGCTCGCCACCGACCGAGAATCCATCGCCAAATTCTCCAAAGTTTCAAGTTCACACACATCAATCTCACCAATGCACCTTTTTAATTTCCTGTAATCCGCCATGGACACATTCTCAATATCAAAATTAGCACATAAAAGATCAAAATTAATGAATTTTCCGTCTCTGTAAATGTCTCTAATCCATTGAACACCACCAAGAAACCACTCCGGCCAAAAAATAGGCTTACCAGCCTCAGTGATGGATTTATTAAACCAGATCGATGCCGAAGGAGATCTCTGAGCCGATGAGCCACACATTTCATGAACTTCTCTCCACACATCTCGCAAAAACCCAGTCAAGGGAAGCGTCCTACCCCTATTGCTAACCGACGTAAGTATCGCTCTTGGTGCAAGAGGACCTAAAGCACCCGCCTCCGCCACCGCCCAAGCACCCGGAGACACATCCAGGAAAGGAATTAAAAAATTGACAAGAGAAGGCAGGATGATATGCCCTAAAATTGGGGACCCCAAGACCCCCTCTGTCAGCAGGGAGCTGTAGCTTCCATAACTTAAGCATCAGCGGTTTCCCATCCCAAAGGAAGGTTTGCATGGAAACATCAATCAATCTCCAATAACTTGCGCTAATCTTCATAGGAAGCATACCCAGAATGTAGTTTATTTTGGGGGCCGCCACCATCTTCAAAGCGTTTACCTTGCCCCATAACGACAGACGCAAAGCCGACCATCGTAGCAAGGATGACTTTAGTTCACGACAAGCCTCCCCCAAATTTGCCTCCACCATATCATGCACAATCGGAGTAAGCCAGAGCCCCAAATATTTCATTTTTCGAGTGCACCATTGGAATCCAAACCCCGTCGCCACAGATTTAATACAACTTCTCATAATAGGTAAAGCCTCCGATTTCAACCAGTTAATCAAATAACCAGACGCAGCATGGAACCGATCCAAAATCGCCATCAATGAAGGCAAAGAGACTTCCAAATTTCTTAAAACCAATAGAAGGTCATCCGCGTAAAACCAAGTTTTTTGCATAACTCCATGAAAGGGTACACCCTCTAAGGTCAAATCGTTCCGCAGAGCAATTGCAAGTGGCTCAATAGCCAACACAAACAACAAAGGTGAAAACGGACAACCCTGCTTCGTGCCACGCCCTAGTGTAAAAGTTCCGGATAGTAAACCATTCGTCTTAACATTAGCCGTAGGGCAAGCATACAAAAGCGAGACCCAAGAGATAAACTCCTCACCCAAATTCATTAACCTCATCACAGCAAACATGTATTGCCAGTTAATATGATCAAAAGCCTTCTCAGCATCCAAGGAAAACACAGCCACATCATCGTCCAGATCTCGGGCCGTATTCATGGTCAACAAAAGATTCCGAATGTTGCTGGAGGTTCTACGATTTTTTATAAAACCTGACTGATCTGAGTGAACAAGTTTCTGAATCAAGTCCTCAATACGTAACGCAAGAACCTTGGCCAAGATTTTGTTATCAGTGTTTATTAAGCTTATCGGCCTGTAACTGGAAGGTAGAGCACAATCCTTACCCTTCTTAAGGAACACAGAGATGGTGGCATGGTTAGTAGACTCTGGAAGTACCCCCACCTCCCTGGATTCAACATACATGTCTCTTAGAAGACCCAACACCGCCTCCGGAAGAGCCTTATAGAATTCAGCCGGCAGACCATCAGGACCAGGTGATTTCCCAGAATTCAAACTCGCAATAGCAATCCTAATTTCATCAACACTAACTGGCTGACTCAAACCATTCATGTCATCATCCGAGACTTTAGGAATAGTCAAACTGTCCAAGACGCATGCACCATTGCAAGTAACACCAGCCTCATTCTCATACAACTTCATGTAGAAGTCTTTAAAAACTTCATTAATCTCGCAAGGATCAAAAGTAACCACCCCATCAGTCCCTTTTATAGAATTAATGGCACCCTCCGAAATCTGTTGCCTTAATCTATAGGCCAGCCACCTGTCACATTTCTCTCCTTTCTCAAAGTAAGCGCTTTTTATCCTATATAAATCCTTCTCAGCTCTATCGCCCAAAGCATCATTCAGATCCCTCTTCAACCGCTTCATCTCCATTCGATTTGCAACATCATTCGGATCACGAACCAATGCACCCATCACCTCAGCAATTCGAGCTTCAGTGTCTCTCAGCACCTTAGACATTCTATTCCTCCTACTACAGGATAAACCCAGAGCAATGCCCCTCATCGTACACTTAAATGCCTCCCAAATGACACTTTTACTAATAACATCAGAAGAATTCTCAGTCACAAAATATTCAGCTTCCAGTCTAATCTTTTCTAAAACAGACTCATCATGCAATATAGAAGTGTTCATCTTCCATTGAAAAGTCCTGCTTCGCACAAAATTCAAGGACAGGCCCAAAAAGATAGGCGCGTGGTCGGTGACAGCTATACAGCCAAGTCGGCTATTCAAAAGTATGGCAGTCGCATCCCCAGCAGTAAAAAACATATCAATCCTTGAATAGGTGTCATGTGCCCCCGAATAGAATGTGTATTCTTTGGAGTCTGGGTGGTGTAGCCTCCAACAATCCTCAAGATCAAAATCCTCAAGTAGTGTCCGAAAAGAACCAAAATGCCCATCCTTCCTCTGTACAGCAGAGCGTCCAGTGCTATCCATGGATGAATCAATCACTAAATTGAAATCCCCACCCAAAATGATATTAGCTGAGCCCAAATCAAGCATCAACTGTGACACTTCCCCAAAGAAAGTGCCACAGTCCACCGAGGGAGCATAAACATTACATAGCACATGTAGGACACCCTGTATTTCCACCAACACAGCCACCGCCCGCCCCTCCCGATCACAAGTGGTCTTCAGAATCCTAACAGGAGAACCCTTCCGTAAAAGAATTGCTACCCCCCTGGACTTAGAGGAATAGCACGAAACAGCATCCTCACCCAGCCAACCTTTACGCAAGACCCCAATGTCCTCCAGCAAAAGATGAGTTTCTTGCAAAAAGTAAACATCACACTGCATATCTTTTAAACTATTCATAACTTTTTGCCTTTTGAGAGGATTATTCAGTCCATTAACATTCCAGGAGGAGAACTTAAGTTGAGAGTCCCCAGCAGTAGACATAACATAAGATTCAAGCGATGTCGAAGAACTAAAGAAAATGAAAACAATAAAACAAAACAAAAAAAGAAGAACAACCCCAAACCCTCTGCAACAGAAAAAGGACGCCAATGCAGAAGAAGCATAGGAGACCAAACCAACACCCCAGCACCCCTCCCAAATCCAAGGTAACCATCAATCCGTCAAATCCTCTAACATAAATAACCAAAGTCATAAATAAATAATATGCAATAACGTCAATCAATCCCACCCCATAAAATCCAGTAAAAGCAGCATTCTAATCAGGTCATCAAAGAACAGATATCAACCATGTAAAACCTACAAACAACGACACACACAGATAATTGAAAAAAGGAGAAAATAGACAATAAGGGAGACCTATTTAAAGAACCCATGCACCAAACAATGGACACAAAATCTAAAACCCGCCCGAAGAGAGCAAGCATATGACGCCCCACCACATACCTAAATTGAGAAACATATAGACAGTAGGCCGCTCTCCCATAACAACAGAGACTGCAAACTCTATCAAACTTTGCCCCATCGTCAGACACCCCAGAACAACAACACCATATACATATATCCTGTTAAAACCAGCACATAAGGTAAGGACAAAATGGAACACCTTAGAGCAAGTGAATGAGTGACGTGCGCCATAAAAAGTACCATAGCATTCACAGATCCATGCGTTGTAGGGGGAATTGAAAGGGTCCAAATGCAGTCCCATTTACACCAACGCTCACCGCCGCCCATTTTGCTGAGCACCGAGTTCCGGAGTAAACAATCGCTGGGAGTCAGGCCTTCCACCGCGGTCCAGCAACACTAGCTCTCATGGAGCCGACAGAAAGCAGCCTGCAGCCGTGACGAGCGCTGGAGAGAGGGAAACACGGCAGCACCCGGAACCAGGAAGTAGATCCCCTGTGACGTCGGGAAGAAAACGGCGTTACGTCAAATCAGCTGACCGGAGCCTCGGAAGGTGCTTTACTCCACAGCACGGGGAATCCACTTCGTAAAGAAGATCTCGGCATGCGCATCATACGAAGTGATGAAAGTTCCTTTCCAACGAAAAAAGAGCAACTGTGGCGGTAGATGGGCGTCATTTTAACCCATAGCAAGTGACCAGAAATAAAGACGAACATAATTGAAAAAAGATTTGAAAGGGAAGAAGTCCTTTCTAAACTCACCCCATTCCCTTTCGTGTCACTCAGCAATGTTATTATCATGAACACCAAGTTTGTCCAGCCATAAAAAGGCTTCCTGGGGGTCCGAAGTGGTCTTGCTGCCTCCAGGCAGGATCAATGTTAAATTATTGAATCTGTTTAAAAAAGCCTTCACTTGAAGGGATTTTGCACGCTCTTTCACCCCTTTAAACAGCTTCCTTGCCTCCATCACCATCTTGGGATAATCAGGAAACAAATAGATAGGTTTCCCTTTAAAATTGACAGACACCTTACCCCTAGATGCCTCCAACAAGGACTCCTTAATTCTTGCCAGAGTAAAGGACACCAAAATGTGTCTAGGCTTCAGGCCAGGAAGTTTTCCAATACGATAGACATTGTCAATTTCACTTTCCAAAGTGTCCACACCATAGCACTCTTTAAATATCTGCAAAATCAATGGCAGCAACTTTTCACCTGTAGGATCTGAGTGCTCTGCTACACCAATTAGCCGCAAATTCCTCTCACGCAGTCTCAAATCCATCTCCAGGCGGTGATTTTTTCCCTCTTGTACATCAGCCTTCAAATTCTTGTAAGCTCTATAGCTCCCAGTAATTTCTGATCCCATTTCAGAGGCTTTCTTTTCCAGACCAGTCACCCTTGTATCCAAATGGGAAACTTTTCCATTCAGTTCTGCCATGGTTGTCTTAACCTCAGCCATGTCCATGGCCACCTGGCGCATCAACTTGTATAAATCCTGGACACTTGGGTCGTCCTCATCCATCACTGTGATTTGTTTTTGTTTTTTTGAAGTAGGATTATCAGGTTCCAAGATCTTTTTCTTGGAATTCATATCAGCAATAAAGCAGCTTCAGGGAGGAGGCCAGGAGCTGAGGACTCAAGCTGCTCTCACCTTGACCACCATTCCAGAATCTGCAATGTTACTCTTAATGCACGGTCGTCGTTTCCTGCACAGTATAATATCCAGGTTAAGGAATTCGTCTATGGAAGAACACCGAACTGATCAACCAGGTTTAAAACCCATTTACAGATGAAAAATAACTATTGTTGGTCACTGTAACTTCCATATTTGATGTGCGTTTCTCGCCATGTTGGAGCAATATTGAAAAAAAAGATTATTAAAACAATGCAGACTCATAGAAAACAGGATACTAGCCTGCTGCACTTTAGGGCATATTCGTGACTATATTTTGTTCAACTTTAAGCGGTGCAGGGTATTTTTTTTCCTGGTTTGGAGGAGATGTATTACTTACTTTGATTACCTGGTGCCACAGAATCTAACATCTCCACCAGTGCTAAAAATGGGGCAAATGCTAAATACGGAATGGCGCAAACAGGTTTTGCCACAATACGTATTATGTGAAAAGAAATGCACTAGGACAAAAAGAATCCCACTGATGTGTGCACAAGCATGATACATGAAATAAACGTATTTACTACATTTGAAGTTAGACAGCAGATATCTAAAACAATACAGTTTCTTTCATTTTAACGGCGGTGAACAATTCTTTTTTAAATAATAGGTATTGGGGCTAAACCTGTTTGAACCATGTCAAGTTTTGTATACTTCAAAACTGAGTTCTAGATTAATTTGCTCTATTTTTTTGCACAAGAGCAAAGTTTTGATAATCTGGCACCAGATCTTTTCATGGCAGTCCATCTGGTAAAACACATGGAGGGCGGTCAAACCGCAGGTGAACAGCTGTACATACCATGATTTCAGGCAAATCTCCAAATGTAACGTTGCACTCCCTAGATTGGTGGAAGATGAATGAGCACAGAGCACCATTTTCTTGCGCCTGCGCAATGCTGCAAAATAATACTACGCCCGTCGTTAATTTTCCAGCAGAATGCACATCAGCTGGGTGAAGTGCGCATTAAGAAACAACGGAGACACGCTCCAGACAGTGCAAAGGTTACACGATTCTGGCACGACAGGCTTCCTCTTGTAACTGGTCTGAAGTGGGACTGCATGAACATCTCACTCTTGAGCAGGGCATTCACAGTTAAGGTTTTATACTGTGAACTGCTTTTCTTTTTGTTAATTTTCTTCTGTTTTCTTTTCTTCTTTTCTCTTGTTTAATACATTGATAACATATGTAATTTAATACGTACTGCTATTTTAATATTCATTTTGTAATTTTGTGAAAAGTCGAGTTCCTTGATAAAAAAAAACAATAAATACATTAAAAAAAGCAAAGTCACCAAGGTGTCCTCTGTCCCCCCCAGATTGTATGTGTCTCTTACACCCCTGGTAAGGCTTGTAAAGATTATTTAAATTGACGAGAATGTGGTTTGGATGGGGAGTGGCAAGAAGTGGGTGGGCATGGCCATAGGGATTAAAATGGCCATGGGCAGTCAATGGGTTGGTAAATACCGAAACAACACCTACAAGCTGTGTCCCTCCGCATATGCCATTTTTCCCTAGCTGCACTCTAATGCAATAGTTTCGGCTTATAAGTGACATTTTAGCACCAACTAATGGCCAAAACTAAAAAGTTGTAAAGTAGCCTAAACCACAAAGTAGTAATTACACTTTTCAATCTACAGTGACCGACTAACCAATCAGCTCCAATTATACAATGGTATTTAGAATCAATGTTAACAGGACACATCATAACATACGGAACTTGTCACTAAGTGGATAGCACATCTAGTTTAGTGCACACCTCAGACCTGGGGGAATCCTGCACTTGGCAAGGTCGAATCCCAGCAGGTTGCCTCTGCCCTTCATCTTTTCAGAGTTGATAAGCTGACTACCATTAGATTGGCTACTAATAATCAACAGCTGTTGTTGCCATGTTTAGAACGGTGTGGAATCCAACATGGAGCGCTATATAATACTGATGGTACATTTGTGAAGCCACACAGTTGTAATCAATCCCAGGCTAGAAGCGATCCTTTCCCAGGACTTGGTAGAGTATGGATTCAGGAACGGAACAACATACGTAGGGCACTTGCCGTAAGTCAATAGAGTTCACAATGTCTCTGGGTCTCTTGGGGGTCCCTTCCTCAAGCTCCGATCCTTCCAGTTGCAAATAAAAAGACACAGCTCCTGTTAGGCTTCTCAGGGTTCCCTTCCCCAAATCTAGGCCTCTTTTCACAAAGTTCAACAATGTCTTTAGTGGGTCTCTTAGGGTTCCCTTCCCCAAGCCTAGGCCCTCTCGGTCAATAAATTCACAGTTTCTTACTACACAACTCAACTGAGGATTCACAGCTCCATTCAGGCCTCCCAGGGTTCCTTTCCCCAAGCTCACGTCCTTTTGTCTTCAAAGTTCACCTTGTCAGGATGTACTTTTTCAATGTACAATTCTTTCCTGGGGGTAGTATCAGAGCCTTTTGAGAACATCAGGTTCTTTGCTTCTCCCAGGCGCAACCACTCTGACCCCAAACCCCTCTCCATGACATAGTGTTAAAAAAGAGCATGGACGAGTGGGATAGGAGAGAGGAAAGTGCTAGTAAGGAAAAAAGAGGGCAAAAAGACCTCTGTATGGGAGAAAACGGAAGCAGGTGTTACATGTTCTCATTATTTTTGAGGAAGTATGAGGGAGACACTCCAGATAATAACCCCCCAAAAATCAACCCGTAAAGTGTGGAGTGTCAGACATGAAACCCCATGCAACATTTCATCCAAGAGACAGCTCACTTACTGAAACCAAGAAGAGACTGCAAAGTCCGATAAACGTCCAGCACAAGACCCTCCGCCTCAGGGGGCAACCCATCTCTCCCTCCCAAGCCTCCTGCGACGCAACTGCCTTCCCGGGAACTGACAGGCAACACAGAGGGATAAGTGCGCAGCTACTGGCTGCTTCCCCGCCCAGCAGGTCGGTCAGGTTCCTTATGGGTGTTTTAATTCACAGCTGGGTTTGCTTGGATACGTTTAGCAACTGCTCAGAGAAGCAATAGGAAGACATCTGCACAACCCGCCCACTCGCCAGCAGAGAGGTGTGTGCCCCTGTGTGCGAGGAAACTCATAACCTGCGGGTGCCACCGTGCCAGAGCACCTCTTTCCTTTAACAGCACACCTTTCATGCCCTTTTGGGGTAGTACAGTCACTCCTCCTACACTGCATACACTCTCTGCATCTTTTAAACCTTTTATACCATTGTTAACGGATTTAACTGACTTGCAAACCTACTAAATACAAAATGTTCTTTATAGCCTGTTTCAAATGTCAATTAACATGCTTAATAAAAAATATTAAACAAAAGAGAAGCGGTGGGCTGGGTGTTACACAAGGAGCTGGGACCTTGCACACGCCCATTGAAATGGTGTCTTCCTTCGGCCACCAGTTCCTAGGGTGGTTGCCATCTACCCGGAGGTAGACTACAAGCCGCGTGTTTTAGTTTTGGCTATCAGATGGCGCTAGAGCACAGGCTACACGCCCATACTATCCCAATGCAGTACAGCTAGGTGGGAGATGGGTCACGAGGAGGGATCTAAAGTCTGTGGGAGTTGTTTAGCTATTTACCCACCCATTGACTGCCCATGGCCATGCTAACCTATGGTCATTCCCACCTACTTCCTGCCCATCCCCCCTCGAACCACGTTCTCCTGGGATCAGCTCGAGATGGCTCTATCAAGCAGTAACCTCCACCTTTGCGCTTGAAGTTCCTTTTCACTGGGAAACCAAAGCAATCCTCTGAGAGCTACTTCCTAAATTGGAGCTACAATTGCACTGCTGTTGTGATGAAACATGCTTAACTCCACTTGATTTATAAGCAGTATGTGTGCCCTTCACTGAAGTCATGTTAAAATGTTCATGTTTAATACCCTGCCTGTATATAGATACATGTAAAGTAATTTTGAAAATATCTGCCTGCATATGTATGTAATTTGTTAACTAGTCATTTACCTTTACGTTTTATAATGTTATGTGAATAAGTCTAAGTATCTGCTCTACTTTGTATCCTGTTTTAAGTAACTAACCTGTAAAGCGCCCAGATACCCCAGGGTTTGGTGCGCTATAAAAATAAATAAACTGACAAAACACGCATTGGCAAAGCCAGCAGTTTGGGCTTATGTATGGCTATTAGGTATTTGCCAGGTATTTCTAGTATATGCCCAGGTACTCGCACCCTTTCACAGCTTCTACCATTAATGGCCAGTCAGAGCCTGGAAAATGCCTACACAAAAGACACAATGCTTAGACTTGCCAATGCTTGCTTGGTGCTTTGCCCGTGTTGCCAGATTTCTCCTCTGTGGTCCGTTGTTTGCTGGCCAGTAACTTGTTTAGTTTTTAATTCCTTCTCAGGCCCCTGCTGAGAAGCTCTAGGGAGATCTGCATGGAGGGGCCGACACATAACCAAGGAGATGGAGGCACACATGAAGAACTCATCACACAATTACAAAAGGGGACGGACAGCTGGAGCAGGGGCGTGTCCAGACTCTTCTGACTGGGGTGGCCCAAGTGGGGCACTGACTTATGCAGGGGTGGCATGAAGTACGAGTGCACACACAGAATGATCACAGTTGAGGATAATGGGGGGGGGCTCAGATTCCAGGGGTACCGCTTGCCACCCCCTAGACACGCCACTTGGTAGAGTTCCATGTTACTAACATGTTAAACACATACATGTGTTAATACATATTATTAAACAGTGAAGTTGACACGCTTCATAGCACAGGGGAAAGTGTGCTTTTCTCGACTTATTTTACTTATCTGCATGCTTAAAGTCCCTTTCAGTGCTTGATGCAACCTCTGCACCTCTTTTAAGAGCACTCCTTGTACTCATATAACACCAGTTCCTTCATTAGTGACGAGCAATTGTGTTGTGCATGCATAAATGGCAATATTTGTGTTATTGTTCAGTTTCTAATTCATTTAGTGCACACAAATTCCTAGCCACTTGTTCTGTGGTGGTGCCAAGATTAAATGCATGTGCACTCATGCATTTCTTTTCTTCATGTCATATTTATCGACAGGTCTCAAGTCCTAAACAAGCATTGGCCATGCCAACGGTTCAGGCTTTTGTGTAGGCATGGGAAAGGCTTTTGGCAGGCACTGCAATAATGGTTTAACTGGCTATCAATGGTAGCAGCTGCAACATGGTGCAAGTTCCAGGGCATTTAATAGCAGTGCCTGGCAAATGCCTATTACATATACACAAACCATAACTGTTGGCTTTGCCATGGATTGTTTTTAACAGGACTTCAGGAAGGACACACATCGTGCTTATAAATTGAGTGGCTGAAGGCAGACTTGACAAAGACATTTTTATTACACCATGAGAGCCATTAAAGCTTCAATTAAGTCATTAACTCTCAGAGACTGCTTTAAAAAACCACTGATAGGCACTTCAAGCTCAAAGTTTGATGTTAATGCTTGTAAAGATCGTTTAAATTAATCCACAGAGAATGTATTTTGGATGGGGAGTCGCAAGAAGTGGGTGGGCATGGCCATAGGAATTAGCATGGCCCTGGGCAGTCAATGGGTTGGTAAATTGCCAAACGACACCTACAAGCTTTGTGTGCCTCCTCATATGCCATTTTTCCCTAGCTGCACTCGATTGCAATAGTTTCGGCTTATAAGTGACATTTTAGCACCACCTAATGGCCAAAACTAAAGTTGTACAGTAGCCTAAACCACAAAGTAGTAATGACACTTTTCAACTACAGTGACCGACTAACCAATCAGCTCCCACTATCCAATGGTATTTGGAATCCATGTTAACAGGACACATTATAACATACTGAACTTGTCACTAGGTGGATAGCACCGCGAGTTTATCGCCCACCTCAGACCTGGGGGAATCCTGCACTTGGCAAGGTCGAATCCCAGCAGGTTGCCTCTGCCCGTCATCTTTCAGGGGTTGATAAGCTGACTACCATTACATTGGCTACTAATAATCAACATCTGTAGCTGCCATGTTTGGAACTGTGTGGAATCCAACATGGAGCGCTGTAGAATACTGATGGTACATTTGTACAGTCACACATTTCTGATGGTTGTAATCAGGCCCAGGCTAGAAGTGATCCTTTTCCAGGTCTTGGCAGAGTATGGGATTCAGGAATGCAGCAACATATGATCCTGGAGCCGTGAAACATTAATTATGTTTTGTTTGCAGAACTTCTATTTACTTTCCAGCCATATTAAAGGCAGCTCTGTTTAACTCGTGAAGCAGACATGGTGCCTTGTGCAGCGCGAACATAGAGGAAGGAGAGCTGCCGGCTGCGCCACGAAATGACGTTACACCGGCTCAGGAAAGCCTCAGCCATTTCAGAGCAGAACAGCTCAGTTTCATGCCCCTTCCTGTCCTAGGTTTTGCTCAGAGTAACGAACTGAAGTGCCAGTTTGAAATATCAAGTAACTCGATCTGGGGAAGAGGCACTGTAACTCGGCGGACTCTGGCGAGCAGAGGCAAGTGATGTCACGGCACCCTGGCTGCCTTAAACCCAGCACTACCACTGTTTGCTGCTTTTTATCATTTTTTTATGATTTATTTTCTTTCCTTGCTCATCACCTTTCCACTTCCCCCCATGCTCCCTCCCCTTTCCCTCCCCCTGCACCTGCGCATTCTCAATGTCACTGGGCGTAGTAAGTTCCTTGTTCTGTTTCCCCTTGTTCCCCTCCCTTGCCTCCCGGCGCTCTGAAACACCTGTGTACGAGCGCAATACTAATAAAATAATAATATCAATATCAACGTGAAAGGAGCACATTTCATTCAGGCTTGTCTTTTAAGAATGATTAAACACACACACACACACACACGGCAAAGAAGCATTTGCCAAGGGCACATATTTTCATATCACCTTGCTGCTTCTGGCAACCTGTAACAAAGCAAGTCTGCAAGTGTGTATTAGAAATAAATAATAATATGAGACATTTAGCAGCTTTACTTACAATAATTGCGGTCGTCTTGCGGCTAAATGTCTCGAGACGTGAGGTCAGGGTTTGTTTCCCATACAGGGTTCCAATCCTGAGTGCAGACTGTTGATATTTTTATTTATTTAATTTCTTAAACACACAGGAGGGACGCCATCCACCCTCTCCAAAAAGTAACGCAACGTCGTCTGCCCGCGTGGACCCTCGTCTTGAGCCCTGTTTATAGATATTTATAAGGCGCTTTCTGTGATTAGTTACTTTGTGGCACCAAGAGGCATGTAAGTAGAGGCCTGTCAGGAGTTTTCAGGGTCAGCACTGTTCTGAGATCAAAGATCATCATATTTATTGAGATCAAAGATTCTGTTTTCAAGAGCATACTGGTCACATTTTTATTAAATTCTTTCAATGAACACTTGGTGACCCGGCGGCTTTGTTGTTAGACTAAGCAGCTTTGCTTAGTTTTGGAGTAGGGGGAAAGCCTTGTGTGAGTAACTGAATGCACAGAACCTGGGTCTAGAGGTGCAGAGAAAGAGCTCACAGGTGTGAAGTGTGGTTGCAGACATTGGGCCTCATTCCGAGTAGGGCGCAAAGGGATACCGGGCACCGTTAAGGACATCGGTGCCGGTAATCCCTTTGCACCCTACTATACAGAGCCAATAACGGTACTGCAAATTGCGGTACCGTTATTAGCTACTTCCCCCCTCCCATTGAGCCCTATGGGGGCTCAAATGGGAATGGGGAATTGTTTGGTGAATGGGGACTTACTGGTCCCGCCAAAGTCGGACTGGATCGGTAACTCCCCATCTCACCAAACCGGACACGGTACCTGTATGGGAGGTAGTCATGGCGCAAATAGCGCCATGACTACCTCCATACTCGAATGAGGGCCATTGTGTAGTGTGCGACAAGCAAAGTATCAAGAGAGACACAGGTTTTCATTACGACCCAGGCGGAATGGGTTTAACTGCGCCGGTAAAGGTGCCTGCACCGTTAAACCCATTCTGCCCTATTACGAGGTTCCCTTGCGTGACTAGACGTCCTTTGCAGGTCCCGCAAGGGGACCAGGGAGCTAACAACGGGCCCATTATTAACGGGCCCATTATTAGCTCCCTCCCCATTCCCATTGAGCCCTATGGGGGCTCGAATGGGAATGGGGATGGGTACATTGAATGAGGAATTACCGGGTACTCCACGGTTGGAATGGCCCGGTAATTCCTCATTCAAGGAACCCGGACCCGAGTTTAGAGGCAGCCATGCCCTTATTAAGGGCATGGCTGCCTCCAAACTCGTAAAGAGGCCCACAGACTCAAAAGTAATATTTTGAAAACCTTTTTTATCAAACTTTGTGGGTTTGATCTAATGCCTATATGGCCCTATCTCTAAGGGGGTTGTTCCATCAAATTATGTTTCTAAGGCCCGTCTATGTCTGTAAGTCCAAAACCAAAGATTGTCTGTTTCCAAACCTATGCTTGAACTCACTCTTCAACCAAATGTGATAGGGGGTCTTCTTAAAGGAAGAAAGGTGATTCAAAAGAAAATGTAAACCACAACTGGTTTCAGGTAGTCTTACAAATAGGCGTAGTTCTGCCAGTTCAACTCAAAAGGCTTGCCCATGGAACCTTCCACGTAGGGCACTTGCCGTAAGTTAATAGAGTTCACAATGTCTCTGGGTCTCTTGGGGTTCCCTTCCCCAACCTTCGATCCTTCCAGTTCCCAACGAAAAGACACAGCTCCTGCTAGGCCTCTCAGGGTTCCCTTCCCCAAGTCTTGGCCTCTTTTCACAAAGTTCAACAATGTCTTTAGTGAGCTCCTTAGGGTTCCCTTCCCCAAGCCTAGGCCCCTCTGGGTCAAAAGACTCACAGTTTCTTACTTTACAATTCAACTGAGGATTCACAGTTCCATTCAGGCCTCCCAGAATTCCCTTCCCCAAGCGCACAGCCTTTTGTCTTCAAACAAACATAGTTCACCTTGTCAGGGTGTACCTTTTCACTGTACAGTTCTTTCATGGGGGTAGTATCAGAGACTTTCGAGAACATCATATTCTTTGCATCTCCCAGGCGCAACCACTCAAACCCCTCTTCTTATTCTCTGGCACCTTTTCCTTTTCTGTGCCTCTTTCACTCTGTCCTTTTCCACTTTACCCACTTTACTGTGCTTCCTGCACAACTTATTTATCTGTCTTGCAAACATGCACCTTCTTTCCACCTTTCTGTGCTTGCACACTTCTCCTTACTTTTCATCGTGTTCTCTTGCACCTTCAGTTTCTCACCATGCTCTTTTGCACCTTCATTTGCCCTTTAAAGTGTCTCTTGCCCTCTCTGTATCTCTTCTGGGTCGCATGCACCCTCTTTCTCACTTTTGGTTACTTGCACCCTCTCTTGACTGTCTGTTTTCCTTCTCACTGTCTCTGTGCTGTCTCTCTCGGTTTCAGGTCGCTTGCGTCGCTTGCTTCGCTTTGTTTTTAACTTTCTCTTGCTTTGCTTTGCTTTGCTTTCTTTCACCACTTTACTGCATTCGCTCATCGGGCGCTTCTTTCAACAATGCTCCTGCTCCCGTTCCAGCCACCCCCACGCTACTGTGTTTCTCTCTGTCTCATGAAACTCACCAAAAGTAGCGCGGCACCGGCGAGCAGGTCAAATGGGTTTGGGTCAAGGTCCAGGTCTCACCACCTGCCCCTCAGACACCCTTCATACCGGCACACGTCCCGAGGGAATAAGCATTTCCCTGAGCAGCACCGGCTGGATACAGGCTGCCTCGTTCTGGCTCCCTGGAGACACGTTTCCCTAGCCACGCTGCAGTCCCTCATGTACACCGGGTCAGCATCTCGGGATACTGTTCACCTCCGGATCCTCTTCTCTTCCTGCAGCTCCCTGCTCCTTGGCTCCTCTGGTCCAGTCAGAATCCCCAGCTCGCTCTCCGATTCTGGCAGAACCACCCTTTTTATACTGCAGGTGAGAGTCCATTGGATTCAGGTGTTTACAGTTGGGGAAAAGTCCCCGACCTTGCCTGATTTTATTAGTGGGACAATTCAAAGGTGTTAGATGGTAGGCCACACTTTGTATTCATATGTTGTTTCTATGGGTAATCCTCATCGCTCCTGGTTGCCTCTTCCACATCCCAGTACTGATTGGAAATAAGGAGGGGGAGACGGACTGTGATTAGAAATACACCATTATGCCTGAGGAAGAGTGTGTTGGTGTATAATTGGGAAAGGGGGAATACCATGTCTCGCCATTGGGTATTCTCCTCTCAATCCCCTGTGACCCTCCACTCTGGTGATCCGCCCTCGCGTGTCCGCCCCCAGGGTCGGGATCCAAAAGCGATGGCCCTTCCCTGGCCACCTTAATGGAAGATCCCAGTGGAGTAGGAGGGAGAATACTGCCAGGTTTCTCACAGAAGGTAGTAGTATTCTAAGAGCTTCCCTCCAAGCCCTTTGGTAAAGAACACATGCTTAATTTATTGGAACAGAAATCACTAAGGACATAGTAATGTAGAGGAGGAGCCAAGTACCCCCACCTCAACCGTCCCGCCCCAATTACCTGTATGTTGGAAACCAGAGTATGTGACATACACGGAACAGTTAAAACGAAAAAGGCCAAAAGGAAACCTAGAGGCAAGATTCCCATTGAGAAAACCATACCTGCATACGAGAAAGTATGATGGATGTTTAAATGAGATTCCTAGAGAAGCAGAGCAAATAAACAGCAAAGAAGAGTGGTGACATCACCAGTAAACGTCACACAGAGCTTAACTGACGTGAATAGAAAACGCAAATATAGAAGAATGAAGATATTCTATAAGGTATCAAGAAAGTGCCAAGGATAAGTGACATCTTGGGATCAAGGTGAAGAAGCTTATGCGACAGAACTGATGAAAACATCAAGCTATTTTACACGTGTACAGATGCAAAAGAAACGTAAGCAGACGAGGGAATCTTGAGGCTGGCTTTATAGTGAAAAGATTGCGACAAGCGCCTATATATATGTATATATATATATATATATATATATATATATATATTTCAAGGAAAATGGAAAAGTCAATGCACTTCTCCAAAACGGGGACGGCACTCGTGAAGTGGTCAGAACGCCAACCTGTGTCTCCTCACAATCAGTCCATCACCAGCCAAAATATTATTAAATATCCAGCTTTATTTTAGGCATCTCACGATACAACGCATATCACAACGCTCCCGTTGCTTGATCACACATATATATATATATATATATATATATATATATATATTATAGCGGTGCTGGACATTAGCAAAAAGGCCTCGTTTTAAGTGTGTCACAGTTAAAAAGCAAATTGAATTACAAAATTAATCTCAGCAGACAGGGTTGGATGAGCCAAAGAAGCCAAGGTCTTAACAAACTGGAGTAAACTGACATTGGATACAAATCATGTGAAAGAACAGAACTCCTGTTCAGAAGGCATGAACAAAACAAGGAAGACGTCAGAGGTTCATTAAAAATTTTTATTTTAATGTGCTAGAAGCTTAATTTCATGGTTTCCAGTCACATGGAAGGATGAAGTTGGACGAACGAGATGGTGACACCTAGCACGAGGGCAGAGAATTCCTTCACTCCCTAAATTTCTCACAGCTAAGAACACTCTCAAGGCCGAGCTTCAAAGCTTAATTGACATAGACCACTGAGGTGATGATGGATTGATATGCTAATTGGTGGGAAGCAATGGTTAAAGTGAGCTCACCAGCACCTGGATGGCCAGCCTGCATGTGGGTAGACATAGGTGGAAAAGTACTGATGAAGTTTAGAGTGCCAACCAATTGTAGAGGACCACATCATTAAGGGTCCTAGAATTGTGTAACCAATGGGACATTTAGTGACGTTCATAATGGTCATTTTTAGGGAAGGGCTTAGTTGACCCACCTGATGTTAAGTAACCAATTATCTTCACTCATTATCCTATCCTAGACTAGTGTGGACCATATACTTAGATATTCACTGAGCCAATCACCCATACGCATAGGTTTTTGTAGTTTGCCACATAGGATGACATTAGTAACACGTAGGTTAACGTCACTGATGACGAGTTTTGAGTATAACATCTGTTTTTACTAGAATGCATTAAGTAAGAGGATCGAGCGAGTTTGTTGATGTTCGTTGTACTCCCTGTTTTAGATAATTGATATTAAAACAATAATCCTTTTACCAACTATCTGAGTCGTTTTGATGTTGATGTATGAATAAAAATCTTCATCCCCCTCCATCTCCAGGGTATTGCTACTCATCTTAAAGGGCTGAGTCGATCAGTTCACATGGTAGCCGAAAGGATGGTTCAGAGCCATCAACATAAGTAAACTTGGAGGCCCGGCAATATCGCACAGTCTCTGCCATTCATCTGAAAGGACGTGAAGCTCCCTGTAGATAGTGGTTAGTTTAATTGCCAGTCTTGCAAGCGCGGTGTGAAGGGTCCCCTGGTTTCTACAGAATCCCCTCCCACGTCTACGAGAAGCTGATCGGTCAGAAGGTTGAAGAGGCGGTAAAAGAGGCGTACGATCCAGAGAGTAGGAAGACGAAAATGCGAGTGGTGAGTAAAAACTGAGAGAGTTGGCAAAACGTATGGGTGATGAGTGAAGAAAACAAGTAAGATATAGGAAAAGTGAGTAACGGATGGAGGCGCGATAATCATAATGTGAGAATAAGAGTGTTATATATATAGTGAATAGACATTGGGGGTCATTACAAGTTGGGCGGTAAGGGATACCGGTAAGGAGATTGGTGCCGGTAATCCCTTAACGCCCAATTCCGAGGTCCCTTAGCGGGAGCCTCAAAGAACGTGTGGTCTGACCACACGTCCTTTACGGGTCCCGCTAAGGGACCAGGGCGCTAATAACGGTAACGCAAATTGCGGTACCGTTATTAGCTACTTCCACATTCCCATTGAGCGCTATGGGGGCTCAAATGGGATTGGGGAATGGCATTTGGAATGGGGACTTACCGGGTCCGACTAGGGTGGAATGTCCCCACTCCACCAGACCAGACCCGGACACGATTTTGGAGGCAGCCATAGCACTAATAGAGGCCCATTGACTTGAGTGTGGCCAAGCAATTGAGGTATTGTGAGAGAGGCCGTGTTAAAGAGGATACGCACCGTGCATGCATTTTAAAGAACTTATACAGAAGAAATCTGAACCCAGAGTCCCGTAGTGGATGTCGTAGGAAACACATTTGATTAAAGACGGATCTAAAGAGGTTGATTTTATCCCCGTAGGAGTATCTTAGGGGGTAAGACAGGTCCCAGTGAAGGGCTGTAGAGAAGAATATATGTGACCGGCCGAGTATGTTTGTTTGTCTGTTCGTTTTATGTGATTACAAAAAATGATGATGTCATAGAGAATTGCGAAGTTGAAAAAATGAATTGATTGTTTTGAATTGAACTTGGTGGTTGTTTTTTTAGGAAGATTAAAGTAAACAAAATGTAATTTAAAAAGATTGGAACCGGCAACGATTGGTACATGCTCATATTGTGTTATTTTTCTGAAAGGTATTTTTTAAATCTGTGATTAAAGCAAGCGAGTGTCAGAAGGTTAAGAGTGACGAATTGAGAATGGAGGATATTACTCCACTTGTGCACTCGCCGAAACATGCACCCAAACTCAGACAGTATAGTGCAGAATGGGTTAAAGGAGCAGCAGACAAAATGTTTATGCCATGGCCGCAAGGAGGGTCACTATCGAAGGCAGTCCTGCAGCACATGACGACATATTTGCATGCCGCATATACAGAAAAAAAAAAGCTAGACAAGCGACTAGCAAGCTTAGAGCTTTGGAAAATGTACCAGGAGGAACGAGATGAGCTGCCACCTGTAAATTGGATACTTAATATATGTAAAGAGGGGGGTGAGGAGCCTTCTGCTCCCCCTGCCCTGGCTGAAATAGAAGACGAGAATAAGAAAGACGATGGGTTGTACCCATTGAGGGAGCTTAAAGTAGCAACAGGGTATAGCAACCCGGCATATAAGTCGCCTACGCAAAGCAGTGATGAGGGAACAGAGAAAAATACTGAGAGAGATGTGTGTTTTTGTGTTTATTAATATACTTAATAGCCAATAGGCTTTGTATATACAACATTTAAAAACATACATAGAAAGCATTGATCAAAATTACATTACAATACCTTAGTAAACTAAAACCAAAATACATAGTGTGGTGTGAATTAGGCCATATCATTCGTGAATTTCTGCCATGCTCATTTCTGTTATTCGATAATACACTATGTAATGGCTCCCAACATAATGCTATGATACAATTATGGCAGGCAATCAAAAGGAATCAGAAAAACTGTGCAAACCAGACTAACAACTACATTTCTAATAGTAGACAATTTTTAAAATCTCCACTATATGCAGATAAAATAGTACCATGAAGAAAATTAAGTTACAATCATTACCATTCATAAAGAGTTGCCATATTCTGGAAAGATTATTAGTATCCATCTTATTATCGAATGATTTTAGATACTTATTTCACAGTTCTGTTAGGCGCTCACATTGAATCATCAAATGTTCTAATGTTTCCACTATTTCATTACCACATAGGCGGCACATACGCATTGATTTGGACAAAGCTAACAGCCGACCTTTGGTATCCAATGCTCCACTATTGTTAAACTTCATCAGCAAATAGTTGGGGACCAATTTAGGAGTAGGGAAGGAGTTAATATAGAGTGGGATAGAGATACGTTCTTGCAGATAAAAAAGGAAGGGACCACTATGAGATTTGGTTGCCAGTTCAACCACACAGCATTTATTACCTAACTCAGATACATTCTTTTTTAACCAGCCTTTAAAGGTACAGGCACCAAAGAGCATAGTATATTGAACATGCCGGTCCCACCAAAACTCATAAACAGTTGATATTTTACCCAAGATCCCTATTTCTCTATATCTTTCTACCTGAGTAAATGCCACAATAAAGGGAAACACAATAGTGTCATTTGCTAAGTTGTTAAGATTGTAATGGCACATAACTTGTCTTCTAATGAGTCCATGTTCAACACCTTTCACGCTGAATTCTAAATAAAAGTATTCTTGAGAAATACATTTAGGTAGTCTCAAGAGTTTATGCAATATTCTGGCTTCGAACAACTTAATCTCGTTAACATATTTATGTCCCCAAACTTCAGCTGCATACAACAGCATTGCTCGAATTTTAGATGTATACAACAGGAGGACATTACTAATAGAGTACCCATTGTTTTTAGCATTAAAGGTACTTATTACACTTTCTGAGCTGCTACATTTCCTTAGAATGCTATGCCACTGATATTCCCATCTTAGTTTTTCATCGATTATCACGCCTCGATAGTTATATTGCCGCACCTGTTCTAATTTCTCACCATTCATACTCCAGATCTTGTTACAGGGATTAGCTTTTTTCGCAGAGAAGGTCATGGTTGTACTTTTACCAATATTAATGGTGAGGCCATTCTCGCGAGAATATTCAGCAAGGACTGATAACATTTGCTGTAAACCAGCGGGGGTGTAGTCCAACAACAACAAACCATCGGCATATGCTGGCCAGTTAATGAATACCCTTCCAACTTTGTTGGGGTACGTTACTAGCAATGAGAAAGCTAGGTTCATATTGGCTAGCAGGCTACCAGTTAACGTGCATATCTTGCCCTTTTACGCATTTAAATATGGCAAATAGGGATCATTTAATTTTGTACTGCGTACCGTGTACGCTTTGATTTATTCATTAAAAAAACATACTTTCCACCACTAGATGGCACGGTAGCGTTTCTTTTGTCAGCAGCATAAACTTCTTATCCATGATGGTGAATTTCCAACTGAAAGACCAAATCTGTGAAAGCTAAGCGAGCAACACAATAAAGCACTTTTAAAATGTGTTCATACCCATAACATATGTGTTGGATAAGTTTTACTCTCTTGCAGAGGAGAAAACAAATTTTTACTCTTGAAATTGCAATTACGCTCTAATTTGAAAAATCATGCGTAAAATACTACCACTTCAAAATCTTATCTGGGGCACTGTCGGCTAGATACAAGTTAAAAAGGGTAGCTGCTACCATGCAGCCTTGTTTCACACCACAACATGTGGGGATCAAACCCAACAATTTCCCCTTAGCGTCAAGTCTGATACGAACAGAGGTGTCGGAATACAGTAACATTAACGTTCCTAGGAGCCCAGAGGGACATTCCAATCATTCAGTTTTTTCCATAAACTAATTCGCAGGACGGAGTCGAACGCTGCTGACAAGTCTATGAAAGCACAGTAGACGCTTGACTCCCTCCTTTTTCAAGCATATTCTATCCCAGTAGTCAACAGAAGCAAATTGTGGATAGTACTTGCCTTTTGTCAAAAACCAATTTGATTCAGGGGCAGGATGGAGTTGGAGGAGATCCATTCATTGAGCTCTAGTAACAGAACCCTAGCAAAAATTTAGAGGGCACATCTAACATTGCTAACATTCTAAAGTTACTGGGCTGGTTCCACGCTCTTTTTTTGTATATGGTAAGGATGTGACTTACTTTCCATGACTCCTGAATTTGTCCCGTCGAACTGATCACATTAAATAAGATATAAAGCGCAGTGGCCCAGGGCTCAGGAGCATGCTTAATCAAACTATTGCACACCCCATATGGCCCAGCGGCCCTTGAGGTATTAAGGCGCATGATAATATCAATAATGTCTTGTGTTGTAGCCTTGCAACACCAGCAATTGGAAGGCGCAAAACCATTAGTTGGGCGCTCTTTACGTCCCAAAGTAGAGCTAATGTGGTTGATCCACGCCTGTTCGGTAATACAGTTGAGACCTAGCTCCCTATTCTTCGAGGTGCACAATACTTGCCATATTCCCGTGGAATTTCGTGACTGGTCCAATAAGGCAACATTCTTCCAACGCTCAACCTCACAGCTAGACCGGTAATTACAAAGCCAGCTTCGATATTCTTTCTTAATATGTTTAACCTTTTCAACGACCGCCTTAGACGAGGACGATTAGATATGATATGATAGGTTATTTATAACAAGCTTAATACCCAGAGGTTTGTAATCGCGGAACCGGGGATCGAACCTGTGTTGCTCCATGCCATCTTGCTTCCAAGGCGAGCACGTTGCCCCTGAGCTATCCTCCCAGTTTTTCAGTTGTTCTGCCCCAATAAAGCATGTACCGTTTACGTTTAGTCATAGCCGGCCTATTCACCAACTCATCTTCAGATGAATTGATGTTGATGTTGCTTAAAGGGATGCACATAGAGTTGTCAAGATGACCAACGAGGCAACCGTCCCACGCTGGCAAATAACCCTCTCGTCCTCATATAATGAGTGGGGAGGAGGTTTGACGATCTTGGCGTAACCACCCAGCTGCTTTCATAAGTGCCTGGAGCTCAAAGAGACCAGGCATAGCTCATGATGGATTATTGCATTGGGAAGCCCCATCGGCAAACTCAGAGATTTTTACCACAGCATCCCCTGGATCAAATCAAGGATGTGTCCCAGGTCCAGTAAGGAAAAATCCAGACCTTAAAGAACAATTGGCTCTACCTTGGCTAAGTACAATTTTATATTCGTCAAAAGAGAGAGATTGTCGATCCTCTTTAATTGCGATAACCAACGGTTTTACTTTTGGCTTCAGCACAGCCCTGGTTTCCACCAATGAGCTGGTCTTAATTAGGTTGTAACCCAAATAACGTGCCATCAGAACTTATAAAGGATCCCCTACAACCCAACACATGGTCTTAGGTCTCGAACCATTGGAGAAAATAACCCCCTAAGACGTTGAGCCATTAACTAGCAAGTAATTTGTTCACCACATAGATGGAAAAGAGATTGAGCTTTCTTTGCAGACCGATTGTTGGTCGATCAAAAGGAACTAAATAGTCTTCAAATGCAATCTAATCAAGCTTCAGGTGACCCCTTCTGACTGGGTAGGTAATGTCCTCCGTCCACAACATGTCTAGGTCTGATAGGTAGGCGTTAAAGAGTAGGGGGGCCAGGACGCAGCCCTGCTTATCACCCACATAGGTTGGTGCTGGTCCTATGCATGGCCCCCTCTCTAGTAAGCCTCACCTTCAGAGATGTATCTGTGTGTAGCTTCTCCAGCGCAAGACCAATTTATTAGGAACCTGCCAACTCAATAGTTTCTTCCATAGTACAGATTGACTCTGTCAAAAGCAGAACTCATGTCCAATGAGGCCATATAGGCTGGGCCATGACCCCCCCTAATCATGGCCCTAATGTGGGCCTCGATAGTTGCATTCAGCGTGGTGCCCATGCCTGCCCTGAATCCCACTTGGTAGTGGGAAATCACCACCAACCTCTGAAACGAGTGATTAAATTCTTTCAATAGGAGAGTGGCAAAGATTTTACTCGAAGCGTCAAGCAATGCTATCAGTCAATAGTTATTAGGGCCACCAACATCTCCCTTTTTATGGTGGTCAGTCATTTTTTCATAAAAAAAATGTCGAATGACAATTTTTTCGAAAAAATAATGTCGAAAAAAAAAGTTGAATTCCGTTTTTTTAAATTATATATTTATTTTGGGGTCCGGGAGTAAAAAAAAATGGGTAAAACAAAAAAAAAATTTAAAAAGGGGGGTTGGGGATAGCCCCCCATTTCGAATAAAAAACGTATTAAAACAAAATTCAACTTTTTTTTTCAACATTATTTTTTCGAAAAAATGACTTTCGACATTTTTGCATTCGAAAAAATGATTATAAACTCCTTTTTATGTATCAGAATGATCAGCAATTTCCGCCAAGATGTAGGCACCAGGTTGGAATCCCCGATAGTCCTAAACAGAGGACACAACACTCTTGCCCATCGGATGTGAACGCTTTTGACCCCCACAGGCGCCAGACCATCCGGACCTGGCGCCTTTGCCTTGTTGATGGCCCATACCACGTCCTCCTACAACTATGGAAATGATGTTGGACGGTCTGTCTCAAAACTAGAGGTCTCCCAAGTCGAATTCCCATCAGTACTTGCACATTTGTTAATAAAGAACTCTACCCATATGATATGGCATTTATAACACGCCTATACACAAGTGTTTCAAGGTGTGACGAGTCAAGGGAGGGGAAACAGAGGGAGTACAAAGACAACGATCTTACTAGGCCTAGTGACACTGAGATTGTGCAAGTGCAGGGGAGAGGAGAGGGGAAAAGTGAGAGGGGAGGGGAGGATGGGCAAGTGCCGAACATGGAATGAAAACAAAAGTCATGCGGCCAGCAAGTGGCAAGTGAGAGGGTTAAAGTGCAGACAGCAGGTGTCTAATAAGTGCAGGTAAGGGGACTGGAGGATTGCAGATACAGACCAAAGTGCAAGGGTTGCCAGGAGGCAGTGCAGGGGTGCAACTTGGCGGGCAGGGACCTGGGCTCAAATTCAGAGGTTAACCAGGTGACCAGTGCAGTATCAGACAGGAGATCTGTCAAAAAAGGTAGCAGGCGCTCCTCTCCAAGAAAGAACATGGCATGATAACCTGTTCTGAGATGAGAGTTTGCAGCACATGCTTTTTGCTCACTGTACCTTTCACAGATGGGAAATACCCATTTTCATATCAGTCTTGGTCCCGCCCACATGGGCAGTCCACCACCGAAATGCTATGGCAATTCTTCTCTGAACAAGAGTACCACAAGCAACCCCACACACGTGTTTCAGCCTTGTTGGGCCTCATCAGTGAGGTGAAGCTGTGCCTCTCTGAGCACAGTGAGCAGGAAGTCCACGTCTGGTTGCCACAGGTGACTTGATGGTCATGGAGACAACCAACAGATTCAGTGTGAAGATTAAGCTAGGAGATGGCCAGCTTTTCCAAGAGTTTGCCCAGGAAAGGAAAGGAGTAATGGAGATTGGGTGGTAGTTGAGAAGAGGGTGCACAAGAGAGTGCTTCAGGGGCAGGGGAAGGTTCCATTGGCGCAAGAGTGGTTGCAGAAGTCGGCCAATGTTTTTCCTTTCCCAACTCCCCCAGTTGTTGTCTTTTTACGCGTTTGGCATCCCTTATCCTAAAGTCCAAGACATGATATGGAATCCCAGACTGACAGCTTTGTGGTAACAGAAACCACCCTGAGACACCTTAACATCAGTAGGCCGAAAGGTTCAAACAATGTTCCATGGTAAGAGACACCCCCCACATCCATTTCTCTATGTAGGTCCCTTACAAATTCAAATAGGACAAAATGTTCCATTTATTTGCAAAGCCCCCCTCACCCCCTCTCCCCCCCGCCGATCAACTTTGAGAAATGCAATGGTAGGATGTGGCATGTGCAAGTTTGCTGGGAGTATAATTATGATGTTCAAGTCCACAAGAGTCAATGGAGAACAAGAGGCCTCTAGGTCACAGGAAACTTATATATAATCTATCCATGACCGTGCACCACGCCTGTGCCAGCTATAGGGTGACTCGCCCTCCCTTAAGCCCTCTGGAAAACGTATGGATAACCTCCATTGGCTCATAAAGGAGGCCACGTGTGTCCAGAAGCTCATGTCGACAACTCCACAGGTGCCTTAAGCAACGGGCATTTCCCCAGGCTTGCCCGCGAGTGACATTCCAAATTAAAATCCCCCCCCCAACTATGATGTTGTGTGGGACCTCTAACCAGTCACCTATCATGGAGCTCAACTCTGCCAGAATTACAGATCTTTTGGTAGAGACTGGCTTCCAGTACACGTTGATGATCAAAAAAGTTATTTCCGCAGGGCGCCATGGTCACTCGGATAGCCAAGATATGATCGGAAGCAGTAGTAACCTAAGAACATTGGCCATTCAGACTCAGGTCCACAGCTATAAGCAGTCCACCACTAGGTCTGCCTCTTTCACTGTTTTTAGCCAACTTGGAATAGGTTACAAACGCCTCAATATGTAGACGTTGGAGCGCCATAGTGTCCTGGAGCATAAGGATATGGTTGTTAAGGAGAGAAACCTCACTATGCATCGCCCTAAAAATGTTTTTTAAACGACACACATTCCAGGACGAGATGAGCAGCTTTTGGATTGAGTAAAAGACTGTTTGCACTCTGCCTTTGTTAAACATGACCAGTTCCGATCCTGGGCAGTTGTAGAGGCAGCTGATGGACCAACAGGGCCCTACCTAAATGTTTTTGTTTGTTCCTGAATCACCCCAGGACTATTGGCTTTAGGAGTAGAGAAGAAAGCGTCCACCTCCACCGGTCCAGTACGTTTGTATAAGTCATAGCCCAGTGATTGCAGAGCCTCTCTCTCCTCCCAGACCAAGCGGGCAACCAAGTAAGAATGGAAGTGACTGACCCAACGATCAGCGCCAGCATCCGGGAAAGCTACATGGTGCATGGCACCTGTGTGCAACAAACCAAGATCTGGAATGAGAGAAAA
Organism: Ambystoma mexicanum; assembly: GCF_040938575.1. NCBI lineage: Eukaryota > Metazoa > Chordata > Amphibia > Caudata > Ambystomatidae > Ambystoma > Ambystoma mexicanum. Next base: position 225,704,520 of record NC_090921.1, on the reverse strand, counting down.
GATCTTCAAAGGTTTCCCGCCATTGAGGGCGGAGTCTCCACAGATATTTGGAGTGGACTCCCAAACCACGGAAGTGACTAAGGGACCAAGGGGTCTGGAGGCCGCTGCCATGGGCACTCTGGGAGTTATAGCAGTCAAGGCAACATGCTGATGGGTTGCAACAGTCAACACTGGACAACCTTCCAGGGACTGCACCTGGGAAGACTAAGACGATGAAACACCCTCACCGTTGACCACACACACTCTCACAACCTCACCACCCTGGAGGATAGCTCAGCGGCAACGTTCTCGCCTTGGAAGCAAGACGACACGAAGCAACACGGGTTTAATCCCCGGGTCCGCGCTTAGAAACCTCGGGGAATGTATGCGCGTTATAAATACGCAACTAAGAAAAAAAAAATAATAATTCACAACAAAAACAATTCCTGTAACAGCGCCTCGATGCCCGCGGGCTGTGTGAGCGCTTTAAAAAATGCAAAATAAATATAAAATACCCTCTGCAGTTGTTTGTTTATGAAATAGCCTCACTGGGGTTGCACATGCACGCACGAAATGGTTAAACAGACTTAGTTCTTGGCTGGAGGGACACAGTTGGAGACAGGAGACAAAAGAACTGGCAAGGAGGGCTTGAATATGTTACTTGTATGAGTAAATGCTCAGTACAAAACTTCCACGGTGTGGCCTACCTTATTTATATTACTAGCCCAGGCATTTGCACGATGGGCGCCCCTCCCTCCCGTCACCGAGTCGGGCCCCAGAGGAGGTCCTATTGCTAACGTGCAGCTAAGGCGATAAAATAAGCAAACAGGGTGGGGCGAGGTTGGCACCTGCCACTGACAGCAAGATAACGGGCAGAGGTGGAGAAATCCGGCACTGCGCCAGACGTGTGATCGGCCGGCTGGGACAGGAGGACACTGCGAGCTGAGCTCAGGCACTGCGCCAGACGTGTGATCGGCCGGCTGGGACAGGAGGACACTGCGAGCTGAGCTCAGGCACTGCGCCAGACGTGTGATCGGCCGGCTGGGACAGGAGGACACTGCGAGCTGAGCTCAGGCACTGCGCCAGACGTATGATCGGCCGGCTGGGACAGGAGGACACTGCGAGCTGAGCTCAGGCACTGCGCCCCGGCTGGGACAGGAGGACACTGCGAGCTGAGCTCAGGCACTGCGCCAGACGTGTGATCGGCCGGCTGGGACAGGAGGACACTGCGAGCTGAGCTCAGGCACTGCGCCAGACGTATGATCGGCCGGCTGGGACAGGAGGACACTGCGAGCTGAGCTCAGGCACTGCGCCCCGGCTGGGACAGGAGGACACTGCGAGCTGAGCTCAGGCACTGCGCCAGACGTGTGATCGGCCGGCTGGGACAGGAGGACACTGCGAGCTGAGCTCAGGCACTGCGCTAGAGAGGGGGGGGGCACCACCACCAGTTAACACGCTTTACCGCATCGGTGCCCTTTGACCCCAGTAATGTTACCCCTAGCAGGGTTTGGTCGACAATGTGCCTAATGCATGCACCCGCCTCCTGCAGTAGTGTCAGCAAGAGGAACAGTACATTTATTGTAACAGGGGTGGGCAAAGCTAATAGTCGCGGCAATTGCCATGTGTTTGGGGCGCCGGCTCATAGGAAAAGTGGCATGTGTGTGCAAAGTGGGGGGAACATGGCGAAAGCATGCATCGGGCGGGAGTGTTTTCTTTATTTTTAAAGGAAAGCTCAAGAATGCTATCATACACGTCATATTGTGTTGTGAAGGACAACTGTAAGTGAAAATATGCATATCATGTGTACGAGTGTAGACATCAATTGTACGAGATCACATAATCATGCAAGAAATAGAAAACATTTAAAAACACACAACAATTAGGAAAAAGATGCTTCTAAAGATGTATTGATGTGTAAATGTCCACTGTATGTTGTTAAAACAAAACCAATCCAGCGGTTTTGTAATCTGCAGTGTTCTTCCATCCCAAAAGGGGATCTCACATGAGAGCCGCCAGCAGTCTTGCATTTTGCTTGCCTTCTTTCTGCCCCCTGCTTCATACTGAAAACCACAAGTACCATAAAGCAAAGGGAAACTACAGGACTGAGTAGGCAGGAGAGCCCCGGCGTGGAGCAGAGCAGCTGCACAGGGTGGCTACTAAAGTAAGGGGCCACAAACTACAACACGCGCTTGGATTTTCTTACCATTGTTGTTTATTTCCCTAACTATAGAGCCGGGTAAGGTAAACTAAGGGCAGAGCAATGCCCCACAACAAGCCTAAACTCGCCCCTCCTGTCCTTTCCTATGTCTTTTATACTATTGGCATCAGGGTCGATCAGGGGAATAACATTGTCTCGGGCACCAATGAAAAAGTGTCTGACAGTTGCAAAGGGCAATTCATTCCGTTTGTGACCGCCTGTTTTAGTAGTATCCGAGGGGGCGGTATTTGATAAATCGTGATGCAAATTGTGCATTTTTAAGAATATTTATTCAGCAACACTGGTCAGAACTATTAGCCGCATAGTGAAGTAACTCATTAAACTGGCCCACAGAAGTGCCTCATTTTAGCATTTTGTGTTTTTGGTTCGGACATTGCCCTATTGCCCTATAGGCCAGTCCAAGCCGGATTGGTAGTACGGAAAGGAGTAGGATGTATATAGCATAGCACGCCCCCTCCACACTCCCACTGGAGTGTTAACACGTTTACAGTACTGTACAAGTGGACATTTGACTTCCTGTGAAACACTGAAACGCTGAGTCAGCCGGAGAGAGACTAGCATTTAACCTATATATTTTTCTAATGTTTTTCTTATTGTGATATAGTTTACAAAATAGGAAAATTCCACACAATAAATAGGTACACACGCCTTAAACAATATGGCAGACATGAATCAACAGTTGTAATGCAAAATAAATAATACATCTAACAATCCATTGAGAAAAAAACAAAACATCAATGCAAATAAAATGTTATACATAATATTAAAAGGTGATTCTACTAACATTAAAAAGAGTTTAACATTTCATATAACTGTTGTACGAATCGTGTTAAATTTAAAACTAGGGAGAGTTGTTGACCGTCCATCAGTCATAGAGACTCGCCAGCATTGACACAACCAGAATGCGTGCATTGGGAGTAATACGTGCTTCTCCGTTCCCTCCTTGCAGGTCACGCGGGTCCAAGGTGGTCGCTTCTGTCAGACCTACACAGTCCGCAGGTTCTTTTGGACCTTTCAAGGCCAGTCTCCGGCCTAGAACCCTCACTGTTGATACCAAGTTAAACCTGACCCTCATATAATGTATTTCTCTTATGCTACACGGAAAACGAAATAGAATGTAATTTAGCCCCTAGGCTATGCACAGATCCACGTGGCAGGCGCATGGACCCAGTGGGCTGTTTTACCAGTACTACTCTTGCCCACCCTAAAACTTGCAGCGCTCGTATTGGAGTGAACGTGAAACATTGGTTTTTCATTAAAAATTATACACATATACACGGCCTGTCCATACATACTCCAGTAAATTCCCATGTCTCTAGCTTAAACACAGAGTCTGTAGTATCAATAAATAGCAGGGTTTTGCCCCAGAACATCACACAAATTGGAGTTTGGGCTTGAATTGTGGGCAAAGTTTTCATTTTAAGGATGCCCAAATTTCACATTTCTGTCATCTGGTTACCGAGAGTTATCAGTGTTTCTGTAAAATATATATTTGAAAATTCATATTGTGCTTGAAAAATCAAAGCACAATATGAATTCTAGTTCAGGGGATTAATGCACATGCTGTAACAATCTGCTAACGAACTGCAGGCCCCATGTTTCAATTACTCGCAAGTCTTCCAGCGTAGCATTCTCCACAATGGCTATGGAAGCACCAAGTGACAGTGCACTTTGCTGGGTGCTTTACTATACATGTTTACAAACGGACCAAACCAATTTAACTAATTGTGCTTCGTCATTTGCCCTGGCTATCCTGAAGTCCAGTTGCGCATCTAGGTTGCTTAAAAGTGTTAGACATGTAGAAGACACTTCAAAACTACAAACTGCCTTTTTTTTAAGGAATGTGTGCAAAAGGTTAAACGGGTAACCCAGCAGGACATACACATTAAGAAGAACCATTTCTTTCCGGATATGATTGTCAAGTCCTGTATTCCTTTGTTTTCTGGGACTTGTATTTCTGCTTTCCCCATTATAAGTACATGATTACAAATGCCAAGAAACAGAGTCAGAAGCATTGGCAAAGCAAGTCGTTTTGTGTTTATAATTGTTGATTGCATTTTGCAATGAGCATGGAGGGAAGGAATGAGGAATGGCAGCACAGAGAGGAAGAAATGACAGCGTGGGAAGGTGTGAGGGGCCGCACCAGGAGGTGAGAGAAGCCCTGTGGGGGAGGAATAAGAAATAAATGGCAACACGAGGAAGAGTAAATAAATCCCATAGATGAAAGGTAGGCCAGAATCAGTACACAGGGGCATTGTATAACATTTGAAGGGAGGAGTTAACAGTACAAATGGGGGGAAGGTGTGACAGGGCAATGCGGGCTGAGCTACAGTTCAAGGGGGGGTGATCAACAGCGCAAAGGTGGGAGGAGGGACAGCGCAAGGGGGTAGGAGCGACAGCGCAAAGGGGAAGGAGCAACAGCAGAAGGGGCAGGAGGTCAAGCAAAAGCCAAGGTAGGTGTGGCTAAGGTGGGGGTAGAGCAATCACTCTACCCTGGAAGCCCTACCACTTTGCAAACTATCCAAGCATTGTATATGTTAGCCTACGTCACCCTAGAGAACTATCCAGCCTGACTTCTATCACATTCTGCTGTCTCTGCATTGATTCGTACCTAAAAAAAAGTGGCTTCTATGGAAGTACTGTAAGTTATTTGCCTGTATCTCTAACTTAGAAACTATTGGTGCAACACGGTTTCATTTCAGGAAAGTACACACTGTGATATTAATATGAGTTACTGTAAGTGACTTAACTGTCTAGGCTACTCACCTAGAATCCGATCACGCTACATCGGTTCAGGAAAGTACACACTGTGATATTAATATGAGTTACTGTAAGTGACCTGCCTAGGATACTCACCTAGAATCCGATCACGCTACATCAATTCTCGCATAGAAAGCGCCCACTGTGAAATCACGAAAATCTGCTCCTATCACACACCTACATTTGTCCTTGTTTGATTGACTTACTTTGAAAGATTCACTGATTCACATCTAAATAGTGCCCACTTACTTGCCTGTGCCACTCACTTAGAATTGCTCCTGTTAGCTTAACCAGCAACTTGAAAGTCCCCCCGGAGATATTACTGAACTTACTCTGTCTGTCCCACACACTTAGAATTTACACCTATTACCTGATTTGCATCTAAAATCACCCCTGAGATACTACTGTGTTATAGTCCGCCTGTCCAACACTCTTAGAAATTGTTCCTGACAGCCTGATTCGCATCTCCAAGTGCCCAAATATTACTGTGATAATTGTGTGGGATGTTTTTACCCATGCATCTGAGCCTTACCACAAAAACTGTGCCTTACTGGCATTGAAAACATCATGATGGCCAGAACTTCCCAGAAAATGCACAGGGAAATGCATGAAGAATAGGCTGCCACCCATTTTTGCCTATGTTGTGGGCACAGAAGGGCACTGCCTAAAACCACCATTGGGCTACACACAGTAGCCTGAAACCATTGCAAAAGGGGCAATGCTGAACGCCAAAAGCAACCCATAACTATTGGGAATTCATTTTCTTCAGGTCAAATATGGCTAAATTATGGGCACAAAATTATTTTACTGCAGAACCACACCATTGCCATGTGCTGAACCTGGATAATATACTTCCATGTAAAATCTCTTGTTTGAAATGCATTAATTCAAGACTGATCCAAAAAAAAATGCACGCAGTACCCGCTTTGGACTCAAGGCGGCGCTAGTGGTCTAAACTCTGACAGGAGAACTGCTTCTTCAGAAGCTAATCAGCCTTCTGTGACAATTGGGACTTCAAAGCTTGTTAGTTAATTGAAAATCTAACCACCTGCTGTTCCCAGAGACAATCTGATTTGATTAACAGGCCAAAAGGCTGGGAAACCTTCTCACCTCAGAATGCCCAGGATATCACATGGTCATGCTAACCAAATGCAAAGTGGCCCCCTGGTCTGTTGACCTCAGCTTGCTGGAGCCCACACAAAAGACCTTTTCCCTTGAATAGGATATGGTGATTTTGACTGTTTCCTGTCAACAAAGATCTGCCAGCCAGGAGAGACATGTGATCACTGTCATCCCCAAACTTTGGGGGCGGACTCAAACACTGCAGTACATTGAATTGAAAGCAAATATATATTTTACAGAAACACTGATAACTCTTGGTAACCAGATGACAGAAATGTGAAATTTGGGCATCCTTAAAATGAAAACTTTGCCCAAAATTCAAGCCCAAACTCCAATTTGTGTGATGTTCTGGGGCAAAACCCTGCTATTTATTGATACTACAGACTCTGTGTTTAAGCTAGAGACATGGGAATTTACTGGAGTATGTATGGACAGGCCGTGTATATGTGTATAATTTTTAATGAAAAACCAATGTTGCATAACCCACTAAAATCGAAAATAAGTTGCCATTTCTTTACCCAAGCTCCTAGAAACGCCAGAGTCAGAACAGTGCCTACCTCATGTGATATATGATGTGTGTAGGTGATGTAAAAACAACTGTGTATTTGGGAAAATATGTATTTGGATCAAATATAGATTTGTGTGTAAAGATGACAGGGGAGGGCCCTCTGGCCATAAAATCTACCTCATCACTCTGACTCACAACTCAGTTCCCCCAATCAAGGGAGAGAGGAGGAATTGGCCAATGATAATTGAGAAGGGCATGTTTAGTTATGACCAACGCACACACCCACTTTCCAAAACATATAAAAAGAGACTGCTGGGACAGGTAGAGACATTCAATTCCATTTGCTGCGGAGCATGCTGACCGACGACTTCACATCCAGAGATCCAGACTTCAAACCCATCAATCTCCAGAACCTGTAGCATAAATTAACTCCAGAATTTGTAGCAGAGAGGCCCGAATCCACCAGCTGAATCCTCTTCAGCAGGCCTCAAAACTAACCAAATTATTCAACAGCCGGGCGAGCTGTTTGACGTTTTGCCGATAATTTTTGCAAGAACCTGTAGCAGTACCCAGAAAGCAGTGTTCCATCCAGAATCCAGATAGGCTAGACCAGCAGAGCAGAGCTGACCCAGATCGCTGTGAGCTGAACCGGTGCCTGATTGACCCGCCGAGCAGAGAGAACCGCAGCCGGACGTGTTGAACAGATCCGTGACGAGACCTAGTTCAAATTTATATTGTGAGTACCTAGCAGAACTGTGCAGAACCAATCTCTTAGTTAAAATAATCTAATCCAAACTATTTTAACCTAAGTAGAACTGCCTCCTAGAAATCGTGTCATCTGTCATTTTAAAGCTGCAAGCTGTCACCTGTCATTTTGAGTTTACTTTAAATCCGTAAAACTACCTTTATTTAATCGTCCGTATCTCTGGAACCATTTGGGCTAGGAACGAGACTTAACTTTCCTCCGACTAAGCTTTCCGACAAGCCTACAACCGACTTCTACTCCTTATACTTTTTCCGCAATCACGATTTACGCACTCGCGAAATTTACCGCGATTCACGATTTTGGCTCAATTTCTCCACTTGTCAAAATAGCAGCTCCATTCTTTCTTTTGTTAAAATCCGTTGCAACTTGGTAATAACTCATAGAGCATTGCTAAAGTGAGCCTGAACTAATACCAACACGCATCTCCCACTCACCCTGAATGTCTAGAGGGAATTAAAATCAGTTGGCACATTTTCCCATCCATTGCTTTTGCTAAAATCATATCAAGTATTTCTGTACTGCATTTTATTCCTCATTGCTTTTCCCTTGAAATCTTAAAAGTATTTTTGCTACTTTATCCATCCTATACTAACTCCTCATTGATTGTAAAGAAGTGTGCTAGTGCCAGATTACCCATTGTTGATCAACATCATATGTCTAAGTGTACTATCAGATATTAATTTATTATAAAGTGTGATATATATATATTTTTTAAATTCTCAAATAAACCTTTTAATTTGCAAAACAAACCTACTTCTTGGCTCAGTGGGGTCAGGGGGATTCTAAGAGGGGGTGTTATACAAGTGTGGTCATCCAGAGTACTGAACTAGACATACAAAATACATTAATAAGGGTTTTCCTCAGCATCCCAGACTAGGCATTGACTTGGCTGTAGTGTTGATTGAATATCGCTTACAAAAGTGGGGGCTCGGAGCCGGGATATTCTGAGTTAGATTTACCACTTGTGCAGATTAATACAGTGTGCCAACTGACCAGATACACATATCCGGTTAGATCACCACGCTGTTTTACACTGTGAAAGCATCCCTCAAAGGAACGCTCTAAGGAAACGGTCTGTTTTGCAAAATAAAATACAAACTTCTGTAAGTCAGGAAGGAATTCAAATTCCAGAATGACGACCTTGGTAGATATCAAAATAGCCAGAGAGCACTTCTTACATAAGCTATTTGTGAGCGGTGAGTGGACTCATCAGGACCAAACGGTCTGGTTGCAGGCAATCGCGCAACAGGTCACTGAAACAGGGTCAGATATATGGGGAGATCAGGGTCCCCTACATGTGGCCCTGAGTGAACTATATATGGCCCCTAAAGCCAAAGATGAACATAATAAGATTGCCAGGATAGCAGCATATTTGTATCTATATATGGGAGCCATGCAGGACAAATGTGCTGAAGGCCAAGATCTGGCAAATAGGCAACAGATGGCGTTAGAGAAGGCCCAATCTGATCGGGACTCTTCTGAGCATAGGCTGCTCAGGAGCCAGGAGTCAGAAAAGGACAGCAGACAGTACATCACTAAAATAAAGGAGGATATGGATGTGCTGCAACAGGAAAAGGCGGACCAGGATACCAGATTTCTGGCCTTGCAGAAGGAGTACCAAGAAAGTTTGGACTCCCTACCGCAGAGCCAGAAAAAGCTGGAGCAACAATTAGATTTCAATAGGGCATGTGCCGAGCAGGTAGTCACCCTGCAAAGCCACCTAGACAGGGAGAAGGCAGAGAGCAATAAACTGATTTTGAAAGTCCTGGATACCCAGGCAGAGTTTGACCAGAAGCGCCAGAAAGCTGGTGCTTTCCAAAAGCAAAGGGATGACCTGGCGGCACAGATGCAGGCTCTTAGTCAGGAAAGGGATACCTTAGGCCAGGAAGTCTGCCACTTAAAAAGGAAAATGGAAGAAAATCACCTCGCCCTCCAGGGACTGGGTGACCTCCAAAAAGAACACCAGAACTTGTTAGAGCACACCAGGAGGGTGAAGGATGCTCTGGCAAGAAAGGAGCAGGCCAGTAGGGATGGGACTGAGGAGGTAACCCTCCTGCAGCAGAGACTGGCCCAGTACTCCAGGACCAATCAGGAGGCACAGAGAGAAAATGAGGCTCTCTGTCAGCACAATGATAGGCTCCAGCAACAGGTAGCCATGCAGGAGAGACTGATAGAGTCTAGTAAGGCCTTAACTGAGGAACTGAAAGCGCAGGCTCTTGCATTGCAACAGGAAGCAGGGGCGGATAGAGATGAGGTTTGCTGGGAAAGAGAAACTCCTGAGCATAACCTCAGGAGCCCTAGTACCAGAGGCCTTCATCTCTCCCAGTCCCTGGACTCTGCCACCCCCATGTCCCCTCGCGCACATGAGCCCAGGGCCACGGGGATGGCAGATTACTATCCAGCTAGAAGTATGGGGCTCATAGGCCAGTACCTCCCAGGAATGGATTGGCGGGCATCCGGGTATGGGCACCCAAGCACAGTACAATTTAGTGGGGAACCCCAGGAGAGTAGGCCCACTAAGGGCATCCTGAAAACCTCTGCCCAGTTAGGTCAGTGGGGGGGATACCCAGCAAATCCTGGTAGCAAGGAGGGATCTGAAGACTCCTCTAAGCGTCACAGGACACAGGAGTCCAGATCCCCACATTCTGCCAGCCATTCCCAGGCTCGCAGAATCCGGGAAAACCTGGAAGATCAGACAGGCACCTCTGGGAGTAGCGCTTCTGAGTCGGAGGATGAATGGACCACGGTTACCCGAACCAAAAGGGCCAATAAGGCAAAAAGGGCCTTGCTTAAGGACCCATTGAAACAAATAAAGGCAATAAGGAGTGTCATCACGCCTTATCATAAGAACGCCAAGTATTCTGTTTGGGAACACTTGGAGCTCTATGAGCAAATGATGGAGCCTTTCCATTTGAAGGACAGTCAAAGCTGTATTCAATATGTAAAGTGGACCTTCTCAGCAGAATACTCAGTTTCTTTGCGGGGCTGGAGGATCAAAACCATTCAATGTGGTCCACATACAGGGCGGCCATCTTGAAACATTTTTCTGTGCACAGAAATCCTCAAGAGGCTCGCAAGGCAGCCTACAATTTGCAATGTGGGGAGGATCAGGCCCCACAAGAGTTTGTGCAAGAATTAAAGCATGCTTTTGCGCAGACCACCAGAAGGGTGCGCACGGATAGCAGAACATTTATCAATACGTTTTTCCATGCCTTACCCAAATACATAATGACCCAGCTCGTGAGAGATTTTCATGAGAAAAGATCTTTAGACTGGGTCATTGAACAGGCTACTCGGATCTATGAGGTGCAGAAGCCCATCGAAAATAAAAATAATGCCCGAAAAACCCCAAAACCAACAGCACCCCTGCTGCTGCCAAGGTGGCAGAGGTAAAGGTTGCCCCCGTTTTAGATTTGGAGATGGGGGGGGCCTAAAAACCTGCCTGCACCAAATAATTCACAGTCCAGAAGGCCCTCGGGCCAGTCACAGACAGGGAGTTGAGGAGGTAGTCCCACAAATGGGGTCCCCCGCCCCCTGACTATGTAAGTCCCCACTACAAGGGAAACCGACCAATCCTGGGTTATGTGTGGACTCCTCCAAGGGGGGAAATCCAGCCAAGCACCTGACCTGGGCAACTTCCCTCCTAACTTCCCCCAGGAGGGCAGAAATTCACCAAATCCTGGGCAGAACTTTTTCCCCAGGTATCCACCCAATTTCCAGCCCCAAAATCATCCATCCTTCTTTCCCCAATTCCCTGAGCCCAGATAACCTAATCCGGGAGAGGGGAGGCCAAGGGTGGAGGGGTACCAAAATCTTCCCAACCAGGGGTACTACCAGAGAAGGGATAGCTACCCTTCCCGGGATCAGCCCAGGGGAGAAAATAGAGCCCCGTATCAGCCTGAGCGGGTTTCACAACTTGAGCGCCAGGTCCAAATATGGCACGGGATCTGGGTCACATACTGAGGGCTCAACAGAACCCTCAGATGAGCATGCCACCGCAGAATGCCCCAAACGCTGGACCTGGTGCTCCAGAACAATGACGGGGGCAGCACCCCGATAACCCACCGGTTCCCAGGGAGGAGGCACAAGGGGAAGGGGGGTGTAAAGCCTTGGAGGAAGCTTCCTTCCAAACTTGTAAACAGCCCCTGGAAAACCAGGAACCGGAAACAAAATCTCCTGCCCCTGAAAGCCTGCCTCCCAAGGACCAGAGGGGGGTAGGAGAAACAAAGGACCCAAACAGACCCACTTTGTGGAGGAGGTACAGGTCTTCCAATTTGAGGGAGAGGGATCCTCAGAAGATCCTGGGAAAAGGATCTTCTCCTTCAGAGATGGGGGAGCTCCTCCCAAGGAAAAATGGGTCCCAAGGGATGCCAATTCAGACTGGGGAGATGTGGAGACTGAGCTACCGCCGCCCATCATCTCATCCCAGAAACCACAATACCGAAATCCCCTGGTTCAAACCCATCCTGGTGACTGCCTCCAAAAAGGGGCGGGTGGCCCAGAACCGGAACCATGGGAACCCACAATGGCTCTGATCTCCAGTTGCCAACTTTTTCTTTCAGATTCCCAAGGCTCTCCCCAGAATTCTGCCCAAATCTCTTCGCTAGAAATGTCCAAAACCAGAAAGTTAGCCCACCAGTTGTCCAAAAATGTGCATTATCTGTGCCCCCTTGAGGAGAAGGAGGGAAGATACTATGCCCCGGTACAAGTACAGGGGCAGGGTACAATTTTGGCACTGGTGGACACTGGATCCCAAGCTACCCTTCTGTCCAAAAGGGCCTTTGAGGAACTAAATGCAGGAAGGGGGGAGAATTACCAAATTCCTCTCACCTCTCTTCCTGGACATCTGCAGAACTTTGACGGGAAGGAAATTCCCATTGAGGGGACTGCAGACTTGGACATTAAAATTGGGTGACACAAGGTGAAACAACCGGTCATAGTAGTGACTCCAGAGGGCACCCCTTGTTTACTAGGGAATGACCTCCTGAGAAGGTTGTCACCCCTAATAGATTGTGAAAACAAGGTCCTCTGGACCCAGACTAGCCGACCAATAAAATTAAAACAGAGTGTCAACCATGTTAGTTTAAACGGCACCTGCCACATGGTTGAACAAAAATCTGACCAAGTAGAATTTCACTTCCAGAACAACCAAACTCCAGACGTGACAGTAATAGCAGTAGGACAACAGACTGGTGATGGGGGGTCCTCTCAATTTCTGAAAATCAACCTTCCTTCCAGTTTAAGGTGGTATTCCACACTGGAAGGAAACACCCTGAAATTCTTTACTAATCCACAATCAGAAACTCCCACTCCTATAGTCCAGAAAGATGTGAAATCAGCTCAGAGCCTGGCTGATATTCAGCAAATTGGAGAGCGGTTGTTCATCCATGTTCAGTTAAATGATGGGAAGGACTCTATTCTCGCTCAAGTGTGTGTGAACAACGGTAAGAGCTTCATCAGCGAAGCCATGTTCCGCCAACTCCCAAAAGATCCAGCCATTCCCACATTCAAACTGATAGACAAATGGGAAATGGACCTGGAAGCACCTAATTCCAAACATCTACTGCCAAGCAGGTGTATGCTCAAAATCTCCATTGGCAACAAGAGCATAGTCCATAATTTTTGGGTCGTGCGAGACGTCACTGCCGCCTTTTACTCAGGCAGTGACATTCTCAATCGCTTTGCCATTAGTTTGGACCTAATAAACTTCAAAGCTTGGTCCCGATTAGCGGATAATCCCATGGGCTTTGATGATCCAGAAAAAGCATTTAGGTCAGCTCAATTGCTACCTTATGCAGTTGAAATTCAGATCAAAGAGGAAGTCACCATCCCAGAAAGGACCCGACAATTCTCTCTGGAAGTGAAAGTTAAAAGAGGACAAAAATTGCAAAACCCTGATGCTTATATCCATCTAAATGCTTCTCTCCAACAGCAAGGGTTAGGGGTAAATCCAACACCATTAGTCAACATAGAACATGACACCATTCCAATAGAGGTGGATAACAGCGACTTAAAGAGTATTACTCTAGCCGCAGGCACCATTATTGGAATGGCGATTGATGACCGACATTAATCCATTGATTTAGGAAATGAACTGTTAGGACCAATCCCCAAGGACTGTTTTGACAGTGACAGTGATGACAACACAACACCAGACAGGATTTTCACCCGGCATGGGGGGAACTTCCTGGTGTACACCTCTTGCCCTTATGGTAAGGAAGATGTGATTTGTGACTTCAGGAGGGATGAGGTGATTTTCCAGGTCCATGAGGGCTGCCTTTCCCACCTGAAGCCTCCAGTCCAAATCAGCACTCTGACCAGGGACTTCTCCACCCACCTGGAGGAGGCCACTGAGATAGCCAAACCAGAAGTCTTTCCAGGCTTCAGGCAGATGGTAGAAGAGTTAGTCAACCTAGCTGATGCCTGTGTGACTCTGGAACAGAAGCAAAGGTTGAAACAAGTTTTCTTGGATTTCCAAGATCTCTTTGCGGTAGACTCATATGACTGTGGTCGCACCGACATCCACACCACAACAATTCCCACGGACCCTGGAATGACTCCAGTGTTTGTGAAGCAATATCGCTTGCCTCTCGCATCCATGGAGTCCCTTACTGAAATAATTAAGAACCTTGAGTCCCGGGGAATAATCCGTCCAGTCCACAGCACTTTCAATAATCCGGTGCTGGGAATATTGAAGCCAAACGGCCAGTGGAGACTCTGCGCCGACCTTAGGGAACTCAACAAACGGGTCCATACTTACCGATGGCCTCTGCCCTACATTGACCAGGGGCTGGCCCAGATTCAGGGGTCACAGGTATTCACAGCAATAGACCTGACCAATGGATACTGGACCGTGCCTGTCAGTAGGGAGGACCCATACAAACTGTCTTTTACCTTTGGGGGCCAGCAGTACACATGGACCCGGACTCCCTTCGGATACCTCAACTCCGGCAATGAATTCAACATTTTCCTACATAAGGCCATGCCCGACCTGGGTGCGAGGGGTAACCTGGCTTATGTAGATGATGTCCTCATCAAAAGTTCATCTGTGGAGGAACACATAGCGGAGATCCGTTATGTTCTGTGTTAATTTCTTGGGGCATGAGATTACTCCTCAGGGTCTCTGTCCCCAAGAAAAGAAAGTGGAAGCACTCCAGAAACTGAAAGACCCCACAACTCTGCGGGAACTAAGGAGCCTCCGTGGACTGACTAATTACAGCAGAAAGTTCATTGAAGGCTACGCAGAGATCACTAGACCCCTGATTCATCTCTTGAAGGGGGGGTCAAGTGGGAATGGGGTCCAGAACAATCCGAGGCAGTAAGACAACTCAAGAGAAGCCTCTCACAAGCGCCTTGCCTAGCTTACCCTGTCAGAAACAAGGAGTTCTTCCTGGAGACAGGGTTCTCTAATACGTGCTTGACGGCAGTATTATACCAAAAGCATGACAAGGTCAATAAAGTAATCTCCTATGCGAGCAAAACTTTATCCTCTCTGGAGGAAAAATTCAACGATTGTGAGAAGGCACTCCTGGCAACGATGTGGGCATTGAAGAATTACCGCCAGTTTATCCAGGGGGAACACATCATAGTGGAGACTCCACACCAGCCTCTGCAATATCTCCAAAGTGACAGAATCCTGCCGGAAATGTGAGTAATTCCCGAATTACTTCCTGGATTCTGTCAATGCAAGGCTTTCCTGTGGAGGTCAGATATGCCCAAAACAAGAAGAGTCCCCTCGCGCAAGGTCTGGCTGACTTGCATGATTGTGCCAGAGAAAACTGTCTCGAGGACGAAAGTCTAAAAATCAAGGACAACATGGAGGCATACCTTAATTCCCCACACAAAGTCTTTGAAGAAGACAAGTGTGAGGGAATGCCCACTGTCTATGTGGATGGATGCTCTTACCATGTTGACAACAACGGGGAGAAAGAACCGGTGGCCGGCGTAGGGAATGCATGGGTGAAGGAGTTTCCAGAACTCTCCGCTGGATACAAAATTGGTCCCCGAAGTAGTCAGGTGGCAGAATTGATGGCTGTGCATCAGGCCATTCTCACTGCTGTCCAACATCAACTCCACAAACTGGTCATAATCACAGATTCGGATTATGTACGGAACGGGTTCGTGGAGCACCTGGTTAATTGGAAAACCAGAGGCATGTTATGTGCTAATAACAAACCCTTGAAACATGGGAAGTTAATTCAAAACATTGATGATCTGGTCACCTCGAATGGGATGACCATCTATTGGAAAAAGATCAGGGGTCATTCCAAAGTAGAGGGACCAGACAAAACTGGAAATGACTTAGCTGATCAGCTGGCCAAAACCGGGGCCATCCAAGGGGATCTAATTGAGATTGAGTCCCTGTTGGGGGAAATCCAGGTCACTGCTATCACTAGGTCCCAGACAAATGCTCACAATGATCTTTCAACTGCACAATGGAGTAAGGAGACCCCTGATGCTGATTTAATTACAGCTCAGAAGGGGGATCCAATTATTGGTATGTTTTACCAACACCTTGAGGACCCTGAGAACCTTCCCCTGACGGATACCGATTACATTGGGAAAGAGGACCTAAGAGTGTTGATGAAATGTCCAAAAATGTTCCGAATCCAAGACGGTTTGTTGTTAAGGAAATCCCAAGCTGGCCATGATCAGTGGGTGGTTCCTACCTCATTCCGAAGCCTGATGTTAAGTCACGCCCAGGATGCGGCCACCGCCGGTCATAGGGGATTTCACACAACACTGGAAATCTTAAGAGAGGTTGCATACTGGCCACACATGGGGCAGGACCTCAACCAATATTTGAAGGGGTGTCTTGTGTGTGCACAATTTCAGCCATCATCCCTCACACACCGTGCGCCTCTCCAAAAGAGGGGGATGACACTGCCATGGTCAGATTTGCAAATCGACTTTGTAGGCCCTGTAATTCGCTCGTCTAGAGGAAACAAGTACATGTTGACCGTTACATGCTTGTTTACCAAGTGGGCGGAATGTCTCCCAGCCCCAAACTGCAAGGCAGAAACAGCAGCTGCCCTGATGATTAATCACATCTTTTCCCGTTTCGGTCTACCTCAAAGGATTGAGTCAGACAGAGGTAGCCACTTCACCAGTGAAGTAATGACAAAGATGTGGGAGATACTGGGGGTTAAGAGAAAGCTACACATTGCTTACAGGCCAGCTTCTTCTGGAGCAGTGGAGAGATACAACCAAACCATTGTGAGCATATTAAAAAAGTTTGTGGCAGATTCTGGGCCAAGTTGGGATATCCGATTACCTCTGGTCCTAGTGGCCATCAGATCTACCCCTTCATCTGCAACTAAAATGTCACCATTTGAGTTGATGACGGGACGCACAATGGTGCTTCCCCAGCATTTGCTCTACAGGACTCAAGAGCAGACACTGATAAATGCCTCCACAACTCATGAGTATGTGGAAAATTTAAGGAAACCCCTTCAGCATGCTTTTGCCTATGCTCAGCGGAATCTAAAAAGATCAGCCGAGAGCATGCAGACCCACTATGATTTAAAAACTAACCGAAAGGAATATAAGGTGGGTGATCGGGTCTATCTATACAATTTCCAAAGGAACCAGGCCAAACAGCGAAAATTCTTGCCTACATGGAAGGGACCGTTTGAAATTATAGACAAGATCTCCCCTGTTGCCTATAAGATCTGCATCCCCAAAGGCAGTCTGGCGGAAGGGGAAGACAAGTGGGTCCAAATTAACCAGCTAAAGTGTTGCCATCCCAGGCACACTTTGCAGCAACTGGAGAAGTCCTCTGCAATACCAGAGGGGACCGCTCCAGATTAATTCAGTTCCAACCCTAAAATATCCCACGAATAGTCTCTAAAATATTATACTCTTGTAAGCCACTGTCTTTGAATGATAACTTGTATCTCAAAAGTAAAATGTTAGGTATGTTAAAGTATAAAATGTATATGTCTGCCACACCATTAGTAGTGATGGAAAAATGTCTACGAATAGGTATTGCCGCTTTTCCTTTGTCGTCCTAGGAGAAAGAAAACCTGGAGACTGACCAAGGAGAACGATCCAAGGACCGGAAGCAAAGATCCGAGGGGCCCGGGGTACCGCCCAATATTCCCATCAGGACCGGCGAGGAGAACCGATCGATCTAACCGGATGGGGGAAAAGATGCTGAACTGTGCCATCTACCGGAAGAAGATGAGGAAAACATCCCAGATCTTGCGAGTTCCATCTGTGAAGGATCAGAATGGCCATCGCAAGAAGGGGGGGCTTGTGGGATGTTTTTGCCCATGCATCCGAGCCCTACCACAAAAACTGTGCCTTACTGGCATTGAAAACATCATGATGGCCAGAATTTCCCAGAAAATGCACAGGGAAATGCATGAAGAATAGGCTGCCACCCATTTTTGCCTATGTTGTGGGCACAGAAGGGCACAGCCTAAAACCACCATTGGGCTACACACAGTAGCCTGAAACCATTGCAAAAGGGGCAATGCTGATTGCCAAAAGCAACCCATAACTATTGGGAATTAATTTTCTTCAGGTCAAATATGACTAAATTATGGGCACAAAATGATTTTACTGCAGAACCACACCAGTGTCATGTGCTGAACCTGGATAATATAATTCCATGTAAAATCTCTTGTTTGAAATGCATTAATTCAAGACTGATCCAAAAAAAATGCATGCAGTACCCGCTTTGGACTCAAGGCGGCGCTAGCAGTCTAAACTCTGACAGGAGAACTGCTACTTCAGAAGCTAATCAGCCTTCTGTGACAATTGGGACTTCAAAGCTTGTTAGTTAATTGAAAATCTAACCACCTGCTGTTCCAAAAGACAATCTGATTTGATTAACAGGCCAAAAGGCTGGGAAACCTTCTCACCTCAGAAAGCCCAGGATATCACATGGTCATGCTAACCAAATGCAAAGTGGCCCCCTGGTCTGTTGACCTCAGCTTGCTGGAGCCCACACAAAAGACCTTTTCCCTTGAATAGGATATGGTGATTTTGACTGTTTCCTGTCAACAAAGATCTGCCAGCCAGGAGAGACATGTGATCACTGTCATCCCCAAACTTTGGGGGCGGACTCAAACACTGCAGTACTTTGAATTGAAAGCAAATATATATTTTACAGAAACACTGATAACTCTTGGTAACCAGATGACAGAAATGTGAAATTTGGGAATCCTTAAAATGAAAACTTTGCCCACAATTCAAGCCCAAATTCGTGTGATGTTCTGGGGCAAAACCCCGCTATTTATTGATACTACAGACTCTGTGTTTAAGCTAGAGACATGGGAATTTACTGGAGTATGTATGGACAGGCCGTGTATATGTGTATAATTTTTAAGGAAAAACCAATGTTGCATAACCCACTAAAATCGAAAATAAGTTGCCATTTCTTTACCCAAGCTCCTAGAAATGCCAGAGTCGGAACAGTGCCTACCTCATGTGATATATGATGTGTGTAGGTGATGTAAAAACAACTGTGTATTTGGGAAAATATGTATTTGGATCAAATATAGATTTGTGTGTAAAGATGACTGGGGAGGGCCCTCTGGCCATAAAATCTACCTCATCACTCTGACTAACACTCATTTCCCCCAATCAAGGGAGAGAGGAGGAATTGGCCAATGATAAGTGAGAAGGGCAGGTTTAGTTATGACCAACGCACACACCCACTTTCCAAAACACATAAAAAGAGACTGCTGGGACAGGTAGAGACATTCAATTCCATTTGCTGCGGAGCATGCTGACCGACGACTTCACATCCAGAGATCCAGACTTCAAACCCATCAATCTCCAGAACCTGTAGCAGAAATTAACTCCAGAATTTGTAGCAGAGAGGCCTGAATCCACCAGCTGAATCCTCTTCAGAAGGCCTCAAAACTAACCAAATTATTCAACAGCCGGGCGAGCTGTTTGAAGTTTTGCCGAGAATTTTTGCAAGAACCTGTAGCAGTACCCAGAAAGCAGTGTTGCATCCAGAATCCAGATAGGCTAGACCAGCAGAGCAGAGCTGACCCAGATCGCTGTGAGCAGAACCGGTGCCTGATTGACCCGCCGAGCAGACAGAACCACAGCCGGACGTGTTGAATAGATCCGTGACAAGACCTAGTTCAAATTTATATTGTGAGTACCTAGCAGAACTGTGCAGAACCAATCTCTTAGTTAAAATAATCTAATCCAAACTATTTTAACCTAAGTAGAACTGCCTTCTAGAAATCGTGTCATCTGTCATTTTAAAGCTGCAAGCTGTCACCTTTCATTTTGAGTTTACTTTAAATCCGAAAAACTACCTTTATTTAATCGTCCGTATCTCTGGAACCGTTTGGGCTAGGAACAAGATTTAACTTTCCTCTGAAAGCTTAAACTCTAAGCTTTCCAACAAGCCTAGAACCTTCCTACTCCTTATACTTTTTCCACAATCACGATTTACTCACTCGCGAAATTTACCGCAATTCACGATTTTGGCTCAATTTCTCCAC
Organism: Ambystoma mexicanum; assembly: GCF_040938575.1. Classification (NCBI taxonomy): domain Eukaryota; kingdom Metazoa; phylum Chordata; class Amphibia; order Caudata; family Ambystomatidae; genus Ambystoma; species Ambystoma mexicanum. Next base: position 225,684,694 of record NC_090921.1, on the reverse strand, counting down.
TTGTCAAAATAGCAGCTCCATTCTTTCTTTTGCTAAAATCCGTTGCAACTTGGTAATATCTCATAGAGCATTGCTAAAGTGAGCCTGAACTAATACCAAAACGCATCTCCCACTCACCCTGAATCTCTAGAGGGAATTAAAATCAGTTGGCACCTTTTCCCATCCATTGCCATCACATTTAAAAAGCATTTTGGGCCTGTGTTTCAAACTCCTACCTGTTTCCTCTAAGCTTGCTGGGGGGGAACTGAATTTCGTATTGTATTTGACTGCATTCCTGAGAACTGTGTGCTCCTCTTTCCATCTCCTTCCATTTCTTACATTGCATAGGGGAGGGGGGTGAATTGCCAGAGAAAAAGTGATTATCTTATCTTTTGCTAAAATCATATCAAGTATTTCTGTACTGCATTTTATTCCTCATTGCTTTTCCCTTGAAATCATAAAAGTATTTTTGCTACTTTATCCATCCTATACTAACTCCTCATTGATTGTAAAGAATTGTGCTAGTGCCAGATTACCCATTGTTGATCAACATCATATGTCTAAGTGTACTATCAGATATTAATTTATTATAAAGTGTGATATATACATATATATATTGTTTAAATTCTCAAATAAACCTTTTAATTTGCAAAACAAACCTACTTCTTGGCTCAGTGGGGTCAGGGGGATTCTAAGAGGGGGTGTTATACAAGGGTGGTCATCCAGAGTACTGAACTAGACATAAAAAAACATTAATAAGGGTTTTCCTCAGCATCCCAGACTAGGCATTGACTTGGCTGTAGTGTTGATTGAATATCGCTTACAATTGTAACACACCCGCAGAAATTTGCTCTTGCAGGATTGATTCTCATCTAGAAAGTGCCCCCTGAGCTATTATTGTGTTTTATTCTGCCTGTCCCACACTGTTAGAAATTGTTCCTGTTAGCCTGATTCACAACCAGCACTGTCTCTCATATACAAACCTCCCTCAGTGACCTAGAACTGATCCTGTTAGCCTGATTCAAATCTAGAAAGTGCCCCCGGAGCTATTACTGTGTTTTATTCTGCCTGAGTTATTACTGCGTTTTATTCTGTCTGTCCCACACTCTTAGAAATTGCACCTGTTAGCCCGTTTCGCATCTGGAAAGTGCCCCAGAAGTTATTACTGTGTTTTATTCTGCCTGTCCCACACTCTCAGTATTGTTCCTGTTAGCCTGATTCGAAATCTAGAAGTGCCGCCTGAAATCCTAGTGTGTCTCACTCTGCCTGTCCCACACACTTAGAATTATTCATGCCCTCTGAGATATTACTGTGAATTACCCATTCTTCACATTTTGAAATTGTTCTTGCTGCACTGATTCTCACCTAGAAGTAACCTCTGCGACCTAGAAATTGACACCTAGAAGTACCCTCCACTCGTTCGCAAGTACTTTCTAAAGTAGGTTTGGCCGCTTGAACGTGCTGCTCTTCTGCTCTGTTGCTGTTCCTGGATTCAACAGTGACTGTTGCTGGTGGACTTAAGTAAGACTCTAGTCAGATTCGAGCGAACCACATCTGGCAAGCGCTGGACTTTAACATCGACTTTCACATCGACTTGCTACTGTTTGTTTAGGCCCCGCCTCCTTTCTGGACCTATTGCTGAGTTTCCTTTAAGAACGAGCCCGCTCACGCACATGCACGCGCACTCGTTCGCAAGTACTTTCTAAAGTACGCTTGGCTGCTTAGCCACGCAGCCACGGTACCGCGGTAGAGCATCGTGGTTGCTATGCTGATAAGGGCTCGATTGTAAGATTGAAGCCCAACACGCACACATTGGAAAGCATACATTTTAGGTGAGCGTGTAACTTCAGCCCTCTGTTCTGATACTGTTTTACTATTGTCTGCTTTTTCTGTGCTATTCTACTGTGTAACACGTGTATATGAATGACGGCTTTTGTTACTTATAAGCTAACCACCAGCATGCCACCTATAGTGCTGTTGTCAATTTCAATTCCTTCTCTTCCGCCTTTAGAAGGTAATTTGTGCTCTGGTTCACATCCACAAACCTTTTTTTATGCCACGTCAATTAGACCCAATGCATGCTCGGCTAGCATGCAAACAAGATTCCCCTTTAATACACAAACTAATAGAGTGGGTGTGTCCTCTTCATCCCCCGTTTCTATTTCATCATCCGGGGCACATACGCCATCTCCCCTCACCATCGGGAAAGTTAATGCGTCCCGTTGTACGGCATTGGGGCATGTTAATCCGCATTATATTTCTGATATTACTATGTTGGAATCCACTAAAAATTGTCAAGTACCGCCGAAGTCGAATATGTCCATTTCCGCAATTGCATTTCCCCATTAGTCCCCAGAATATTCAGTTCTTTCAATCCATGCGAGCTTACATGAGCCCGCCAACTCCTTGGGAGGGGTCAAACCTACGTTTAGCTCGGCATCAGTATTATGTGAACATTCTAATGTGCACTTGCAACCAATGTTAAAGTCTTTTGCTTTACCTACGCCGTGTCCTAATAGACTGCTTCCAATTGATAACTCTGCACAAACCCTGCTCATGATACAGCCTGCCCTTACAGCCATTAATACCGCTATTTTTAGCCTGTGCAAACTTTTTGAATCACTGGACTCCAAAGTAGCTCATCAAGCAATGCAATTTGAGGAATTGATGAAATGTCTTTCCTCACAAAATTAATCTAAAACACACCAAAGTAATAGAAGTCCTGATGAGTCCATAGTTATGGTTTCGAGCCCCTCGGTTCTATGCATTGAAAAGTCAACCGCTGCGGTATTGACAACCCAAAGTCCGGATTCTGTGGCTGCAGCGGTCATGGTCCCTTGTCCTCTTCCTCCAATTTCGGGCATAATAGGTCCTACGGACACTCATCTCAAAGAGCTCTATTTCCACAATCAAATAAAAGCATGCCTGTTGTCAGTGAAGTTCCATCTATTCCGCCAGTCCCTGAGGTTATAAGTGTGGAAAACACACTGACCTCTGGGCAAAGTCACTTACAACAGTTAAAATCTAGAAATCCCAAATTCACTAAAAAGACATTGTTAATTTCCATCAAGAAAACTAAAAATGTGATTGGCACAAAACAACCAAAAAGCACTCTTAATGCCTTTTTTAAAGCACTTGGTAAAACGTCAAGCACGGTCTTACCTCATCAAACTGGAGCTGCTTTAATAGCAACCCAAGCCGTATAATCTGAAGCGGTCAGAGTGGATAATCAGCCCGTATTACCAAGGAGCACTACCAATCAATTGCAAGGGCCGAATCAGACTCTTTCACCCCTCTCGCAACTGGTTCAATCAATTCAACATGCACAGAAAGTTGCACCCTGCGAGTCGAATCCACTTTTTAATCCTCCTTCCATCTGTTAAGTCACTCTTGATTCCCCATTCGCAGGCATATGTAGGTCCCTCTACTCAGGGATCCCTGATGCAACCACCACCTCTAGCGATTCCCTCTACCCAGCCTAAATCAGTGTCCTTTGCACTTCCTTCCCAGCCTCTCCATCCTGTTGAAGCCGCCATACCTCAGGCTGCTGTTGATGAACTTAAAAAAGGGTTGACGAATATCTAGCCATAAATTTGGCAAAGGCTTTCTCTCAAGCGGTTGGACATCAACATTCGTTGACTACTGAGCCAAGTGGTCCAACTGATGCGCCCTGTCTCCAAAAAATAAATACTCCCGCCAAATTTTATGTTACACGTCGGCCGGAGACTCAGTGTCCACCAAAAACTTTTGACCGGGCTGCTGCTGTGAAATGGACTCCTCGTAAGTCCAAAATCCAGACGAATCCAGGACACTTACATCCCCAACGTGCAAACTTCCATACATTGATTCTTAAATGCAGAGAGGGCAATCATCCAGTTTATGATCTAAACCAGCAAAGTGTTCTAAACATTTTTGGAGAAATTGAAGATTTACGTAATATTAGACATTGACCAGATTGAATTTCTTACTGATTGCCCTCTCTCCATATTTAGACTCTAGATTCCTTCTGGTGTGGTTTGGCAGTCCATATGGCTTAGCAAAATGCTCCTTTTTGACATGGGATTTTTGCTAGCAGAGACCTCATCTACAGACCCCCTGAATACGACAGACATTTCGCCAACTACCTATGTGATTCAATAGCTACCACTCAAGTAAATCACCCATCTCTTACACTCCTAGGAGACTTCAATATCTGGTTCGTTATTCCCAACAACCCCATGACTCATCCGCTGGTTGACAGTCTTATGCACTCAACCTCGCCCATCATACGACGTGTCCAACCCACTCAGGTGGACACACCCTTGAAGCAATTTTCAGCTCCCATGACCAGGTTTATTTATCCAATCCCAATCCACTGATCTGGACCGACCACTATGCCATCCCTTTCTCTATCCACACCCTTGTCCCTCCTCCTATACAGCTCCCACCCCCCCCCCAAGGATCTCAAATGGTGGAACAAAGTCAAGATCATTCCCGACCTTGTTGAAGCCCTGCTTCTTCACCCTCCTGCTATGCCCCCCCAATAGAGCCTTAACAATTGACTCCTTCGACTCCTGGCTTAATGACTGCCTAATTCCTCTCACCCCCTAGCGCCCCGCTTCCTCATGCAATGGAACGTCCCCGAAATGGTTCACGCCCCTCCTGAGGAATGCCAAAAAACAAAATAAGTCTCTTAAATGCAAATGTTGAGCCTCTAAAACTGATCTCAGCAGATCCATGTTTGCCCTGCACCACCGTAACTACAAAGTTGAAATCCGAAGGGCCAAAGAAACCTATTACAATAAGCGAATTCTCAACTGTGGCAACCACAGCAAGGACTTCAAATGAACATATCTGAATTCATCAAACCCACTTGCGACTCTACCGAATCCATCCCCACACAATCACTCTGCGACACCCTCTCTCTACACTTCTACAGCACAGCTCTTGACAGGATGAAATCCCTTAACACCAAACTGTCCTTCCTCTCCTTCCCCCAAAACCGGCCCTCCCGATCCCATTGCCACAACCCCCATTTTCCCTACCTTCGACTCCTTCAAACCCATCTCCAGAGACGAGTTCCTAGACTATCAGCCAGCAAACCCTCCGGTTCGCCCCTGAACCCCTGACCAGCCTCTACCTGTGCAGGAGAACATGCAAGAGCCATTCTAAATGAATCCCTCTCCTCTTGCATATTTCCTGATGCCTTCAAAAAAAGGCATCCCTTGACCCGCTTGACCGCAAGAATTACAGACCTATCACCAACAACAGATTCCTTGCAAAACTCATTGACTGAACTGCATACGCCCAGCTCAACTCCTTTGTAGATTCCAACGGCCTCCTCGACCCTGCACAATTTGGCTTAAAACCGCGACATGGAACTGAAACCACTGATCTCGATCTGGGATGATCTCATGGTCTTTGCAGACTCTGAAGACTGCGCAGCATTTATTCTCCTCGATCTCTCTGCATCCTTTGACACGGTTAACCACTCAATTATCCTAAGAATTCCCAAGTCAGGCTTGTCTCTTCAATACTGATCGATAGATGACAATAAACCACCTCCTTTTGAACCCTGCTAAAACTGAAATCATGGTGTGCGGCAACACAGCCCTTCTACCACACCCGCTCCATTGGCCTCCGCCCTTGGCCCACCTTCCCCCTCCAAGGGGCAACAGCGCAAGTGGGGAGTGATGTCTGTTGGTTGTATGTATAATTACAGCGTTTGGTCATAGTTGTGCTATATTGTATATTGTAGTTTTGATATTAATGTGATTTCATACAAGGGCATCTGTTTGTTGTCATTGGTACTGCACTTACCCAATGAACTACAACCTGCAGATGTCCTCACAACTTAATTTATTGGAGAGGTACAGTACCAATGAGAACTTACAGATGTCCTCATAAGAAATCACATTGAGATTTCTTGTGAAGACATCTGTATATTGTCAGTAGTACTGCTCCTCTCCAAAAATAATATAAAATAAATAAGATTCAGGGAAACATGAAATAGAAATGGAAATAGGTTGTGTGCAGGAGAAAACATTTGTCAGTGGTATTGCATCTCTTCAATGAACGACACTTACATATGTCCTAACAACTTATTTTATTGGTGAGGTGCAGTAACACTGACAGCATACAGATGTCCTGCTTAGAAATAACATTGAGATTGGAGAAGTGCAGTACCAACTGACAAAACAAGATACAAATACAAATCTGAGTTTTCTTATGCGGGCATCTGTATGTTGTCAGTGGTACAGCACCAATCCAATAAGAATCACTTGCATGGTAAAAATATCCAGAAAGGGAATCCTACATGTAGCCTAACGGAAGCAGAAAAGAAGCCAAAATATAGACCAACTCCCTCTGGGTGTGAAATGATATGATATGATCGTTTATTCATATAGCGCCTATACACAATGTGTTTCAAAGTGCTTCAAGGCAAGGGAGGGAACAAGGGAAAATACAATGACATTCTTACAGGCCATGAACAGTAAGGATGTGAAATTAACTATCGTACTCGGCCTGACGACATTTCAGATAGTGCAAGAGCTAAGACATAGATAAGGAAGGGAGGGGGAGAGTGGGATGGAAATGGAAACAGACAGGCAACTACCGTACCTAGCCTGCTGACATTTCTGGTAGAGCTGGAGAAAAACAAAAGGTGAGGGAGAGGGGTGCAGAAAGGGAGGGGAGGAACAAAACAAGCGACTATCGTACTAGGCCTGACAAAGTTTCAGATAGTGCTGGAGGGAGGGGGGGGAACAGTAAGGGGATGGGGGAGCGACAGACGAGGTTGCTAGCATACTAAGTCCAGGGACAATTCTGATAGAGTGAGTGCGTAGAAGAAATTAAGGGGCGGAGGAGAGGAGATAGGAAAACGGAGAGGGGAGGAGAGAACAGAGTAAGCAGTCAAAAAGAGTGGAGAAGCAAGAGGGGAGAGCGAATACAACTGCAGAAGTCAGTAGTAGCACATAATGTTGCAAGCCAGGATACAAGATGAAGATGGGAACAGCATGATTCAGGGTCACCATGAGTACAAGATGCAAAGGAAGTCCAGCATGAGAGTTGAGAAAGGGTGACGCACCGTGAATCAATGAAGTCCATAAAAGTACAATCCGGCATTGGCCACAAGACGGTGATGGTGAAACCAGAATATAGCAGGACAGACTCCTGTGTGCGGTAAGGGGGGGGCACAATGGAACAACACGGGGGGACCAGAGAGGGTGGGGATGACCTGTGGGGACAGAGGGTATAAACACATGTTGGTGCATGCTTACCTGCTGTCTTAGCAGGGGTTCAGGTCCTGAAAGATCACTACGCCATCCCAGCTTTGAAAGTGACAGTCACATGACATGGGACAGAACTGCCGATTGGGAGGAAATTAGTTAAACAAGCCACTTTTGGATTACATTTGCGTAATGGCAAAAGAAATAACATTCATTTTATTTATTGTATTGGTTGCTTGTTAGACGCTTATACAATAAGAAAATCCTGTTTCAAAGAGTCCACAGGGCAAGGGTGGGAGCAGGAGTGGGAAATACATTAAAATACATAAAAAACACAATACTTAAAAGCAGTGGTGGGAAAAGGAAAAGAGCACGAACCTACTATGCCTTGTGAGTATTCAGAATGTGCAAGTGCAGCAAGTAAGAGAGCGGGGGGCTTGGGGGGAGTGTTAAGATGGATTTCTGAACTATGACCTGGTGGGCAGAGGTTCAGGAGGCCAGCCTAGTTTCTTGGAACAGGGTAAACTTCTGGACAAGCCAGATCAATCAAGGGAGCTTGGCGGTGGTCAAGACTAGGTCTCAGGAGAGGTGAGGGTGACTGAAAGACCTCATTGAGCACACAGAGTAAAGGACACTTTCAAATCATTCCCAGTCAGGTGTAGATATATTAAAAATACATATACATTTATTTCAACGCCTTTGAGTTTCACTATTAAGCCAACACAATCCTATCTAAATACATATATACAAGACCATTGGGGTTTAAAGGGTAATGCACAAAATGTGTCCACAACCTAAAAGGGGAAGGAAACAGGCAGTGCAAATAGTCTTTAGTCCCTCCTGCATCCAACACACTCCTAAGAGGCAGTCAAATCCTTAAGAAGAGTGGAGCCTAATGCTCAAATGTACATGCAATGCTGGGGCACGTGGTAGTTCAAATGGGAAAAACGGGGCCTCTTCAAGGGTCTGTAGCAACTCAGGAAGGTGGGTGAGGTGATGAAGAATAGGTTCCCACTATTCAAGGAGGGTCTCCACTTGAGGGCAGAGTCGATTCCAAGAGTTGGGAATAGTTTGCTAGTTCGCACTAGCAGTGGAAAGGAAAGGGGCCCCTCATGCGTAAAAATAGATGGAGGTGCTAGGGGCCACCGGTTATGGTTGCGATTACTCACCCACCCCGGCGCACTCCAGACCAAACTTCGGCATTCGAGTCCACTTCGGTTGCAGGTTCAAGTGTGGCAATTTGGCGGTTTTCAGCGACGAATATACAGCGATGATTCCCAAATGGGACAATGGGGATTTCTCCGCTCCTGGTGGATGGATCAGGCCAGTTTTACTGCATCGGGCTTCAGGGGCAAGAGGTGCACAAATGCAGTGCACCTGCAAAGTTCATCACCGCGGCTGGGCGACACAGTAACCGCTTGTCCTCCGGTTCTGGCGCACTCGTCTCACTTCAGATCTGGGAATGCCAAGTGTTCGAAATTCGGTGTGAGGGTGCCGTGAACACAGAGCTAACGATATACCAAGTTTCGGAGGCCTCCTCGAAATGGTGGCGGAATCAGGGCAAAGAGTCTGCGTAAGCTTCCACTTCCAAGAAGGCTTACTTGCAGGGTTTGATGAAGGTGCCAAGAATAGTTGGTCCCACTATTCCAATGGGTCTAAGCGTCTTCGCAGATCTTCTAGGACAACCAGATGCAGAGGGGTCCCACAGGACGACAGCAGGCTCAGGGTGCCAAACTTTCTAGCGGGTCACCAGCGGTTCCTCGACTCGGTTTATTAGTTTCAGGATACTTGGATCCTATCCTTCGTTCAGTGAGAACTCCAGAGATCGACATGGTATGGGTTTTTGGGGCCTTCTCTTATCCAGAATCTCCTTTGCCTTTTCGCCAAAACAAAGAGGACCCAATGGGAGATCTGCTCACATACAGGCATTCCATATGTGGACCAATCACGGACCACAGTGGTCCCAGGCATTCACAGCACTCCATACTCTCTGGCACCCAGGATGTGTATTGGAACCAGACGTTCCAGCCGACATCCTGGAGGCACACACACAAGGCATGCAGAAGCCAACAAAAGCTTGGCGTTTTGCAGGAAAATGCATGCCCAAATAAGGACTGACCCGGGTTGGCTCGACCTGGGGAAGGTGAAGGGGCAAGATGGCCAAAGGACAGGACAAAGAACCTCGTGGTATGGCCATTTTGGAGTCAGGCCACCTATTCGTGCCAAACACAGTAATCGCGGTTTACCTGGCAGGAAAGGGTTACAAATATACGAAATGATAAGCTGCCACCAGCCCTGTCCTAGGCACATCTGTACTTCTCCCAAAAAATCCTTCGAGATTATATAGGCCCTTTGGAAATGTCCAATGGGCCCAAGTGTACTGTACTGGAAGGTACATTTTACACTTGTTACATGTTGCGGAAAAGTTGCAACATTGGAAAGGGCTAAGGGAAACAAAGTCTCCCAGTACTGACTGTTTTAAGGGCATGTCAGTTTCCCCATAAGAAGTGAGCGAAAAGACCAGGAGTGCAGCAGAAGGCTGGGCTCCTCAGGTAAAGTCAGCCTATGGTGTTTAACATCAGCAAACAGTTGGGGTTACACAACTGGAGGGAAAATTACACATGAATGGGAATCTTTCCTAACAGGAATTGCTGGGGAGTCTGAGCTCATGAGTGAGCCACAGATGAAGTGCTGGGAATGTTGAGTGCTCCACTGCGGAGGGTGTAAGTGCAAGTGCAGAGGATAGTAAGGAGCTGGGCCGATTGGATGTGGGAGGTCAGGGCCCCAAGGATGCATAAAGGCTCAGGACACCAATCACAGCAACTGTGGGATTAGCAGGGGAGAGCAGAAGGGAATAATTTACTTTGATTTCTACTACTATCTTGATTGATATCTAAGAGCAGTAGTCAGGACTGTCTTGAATCTGCTGTGAATTCTTTAACGCAGTCGTGTTTTACATCTGTGTGCTTTAGCATTTATTTTTGTGATCAAACCATCTTAGGTGCCTTACGATATTTCTAAACTGCATATTCCACCTCCTTACTTTGTGACAGCAAGAGAAAGTACTCGCAAACAGGCTGCATTAGGCCTTTGGTATCATTAGCAGAGATTACTCTGCTTAAGGGACTACATATCCCAGAGACCTCAGCCCTGCTCATAAAGAAACGTCAGGCTCGTCAGCGCTGGTGCTTCTGAACAAGCCAGTCTTCGCCGGTTCTCGCCGTCAGTGTTTTCGGTGGCCCGGAATCTTTGACTCCCAGGTAATTTCCATCGATTCATTCATTAATCCCTCCTTGTTTTTAAACTCATCCCACTCTAGTATATTCCTCTCTCAACATGGGCTATCTAGAAGGAGAATCTCTATCCTTGGTAGCCTTAGGAACACATCTTATTTCTCTTATAAACAAACTAAAACATTCCAAACTGGATTACGGCAGTATGACTGTACTCGCTGTCCCAACACAGAGAAATCCGCAGATTACAACCGAGGAGTATATACGGGGGCAGTATAATTCTACAACTTCCAAAGTCTCATTAAAACCAGGAAACATTTCAGGACAGAAAAGGTCTATATTTGATCCCCAAAGCAACGTTGATTTGTCTGCGGCCAAAAAAACGATGGATACATCATTACAAATGGCACTCTTAAACACAACGTCACTAAATAATCATTCAACCAACATTCATGACATGATAGTAGAGAAAAAGGTGGACATTATGTGCCTCACTGAAACATGGATACAAAACTCCAGTGGCCCTGCCATCAGCATGACTGTTCCACCTGGATACTCCATTCTCTGTAAAAATCAAGTATTTGAAACCAGGGGGATGTAGCCATAATAACAAGAACAGAGTTAGGCCTGTTCTATTCTCCAATTTCCTGCCAAGATTGCAAGATACTTTTGGCAAAAATGAATCCCAACCCGAACAGTCGTATTAACATTGTCATTCTTTACAATGCCCAACTTTAATGATGAACTAATGCACCTCCTAAGTACCCTTGATGTCACTAATAGGGCCTCACTTCTCTGTGACTTTAACAGATGGAAAGCTGACAAAACCGACAATGAGGCTTTACAACTAGAAAGGGATTTAAACAACGCCCAATAAACATTTATCAACAACGCCCCCACAAATGACAAAAATCACATACTAGTTTGGATATGCACAAAAAACCTAAGTACTCAAGCAGACCTGACCCTACCATGCATATGGTCGGATCAGTATTCCATAGAATGGGATCTACAGTTACCTAGTGAACACGTTAAAAACCCCAAACCCGCCAAATCAAGCAGTAGTAGGAACTACAAAAAACTAGACTCAGCTGAGCTCTCATTCTGCCTAAATTCAATCATGAGGGATACGTCAGAGGACGACTCAGCTGAAGATCTCTATAAAATATTCCACGAATACTTTACAACACTAGTAGACTGCATTGCACCACTGAAAAGTAGAATGGTCCGTGAAAATCTGACACACCAGAAGTGGTTCAATGAAGAACTGAGAGACCTAAAAAACACAGACTAGAATCCATTTGGATTAAATCCCTATCTGAGTCAGCTAAAGACCCCTGCAAACAAGCAGAAAAGATTGACAAAAATAGGGTAACAGAACAAAAGGAACTTTTATGATGAAGAAATCGAAACAGCATCAGACAGCTCCAGGAAATTGTCAAATCTTTAGAAAAATCAAACGCTCTTCAGGTACCTTTCGTACCCACCACAGAAGATACCACAACAGTCCAGGCCGCTTTCAATGAGAAAATCACTAAATCCCATGCAAAAATCAAAGACATTTTACAGTCCAAAATTACACAAGGTTACAACATACGTCAAAAAGAGCATAACATCTTCACACTCACCAGAATACAAATAAATGACATGGAAAATATACTACAAGCCATGGAACCAACAGCATGTTCCGAGAACATTGTCCCATCTGAAATAGTTCTTACCCATAAGGACATTTTCCGCGCCCTTTCTTACTAGATTCACCAATGCATCCGTTCGCGATGGAAAGGTGCCTACAAGCATTAAAATGGTTGAAATGACTCCCATACAAAAAAGCCAAAATCTAGATCCTAAAGACCCTAGAACCTTAGGCCCATCATGAACTGCAACCTCCTTCTTAAAACTTTGGATAGAGCTCTGTATAAGCAATATCAATCATTCATTGAAGCTGAACATATCCTGCATGTCAAACAATCAGGAAACACTTGGACACTTAGGTCAATGCTCTGATCAAGCACTTGAATGGTTCCTCTCATTCCTTTCGGATAGGGAAGATAGAATTCAATGGGGGGAGGTACAATCTCCCAAGTCCCCCCTTTGGTGTGGCTTTCCACACGGGGCACGTCTGTCCACACTGCTCGTTAATCTTTTTGTCAGGCCTCTATGCTCACTACTGGATGACATAGGTGTGTTTTTCACAAACTACGCGGACGACACAGAGTTGGTCATTGAAATTACAGGAGATTATAAAAAAGATGCTGCTACATTAGAAGCTATATACCATCTCATACAGACCTGGATGTTAAACAACTGGCTTTGTATAAGCGGGATAAAACAGAATTAATGATATTTGGCTCTTTAGCCTCATGGACCAAATTGGACTCGGAATACTCTAAATTCCAAATCGGCGCAAATAGTCTGGAGACCTCGCTAGCATCTGACACACATGTCAATCATACCATAAAAAGCTCCTGAGAAACATCTGGCCCTACATATCTCAGAATAATGCAGCAACCATCGCCCGAGCTACAGTATTATCCAAATTGGATTACTGCAATTTCCTGCTGATTGGGGCCTCAGGAATAAACTTGGGTGAATGCACAAAACAACGCTGTGCGCATTGCTAACAAATTTCCTAAATGCGAACATATCACACAGCATAGGAAAAACTTACATTGGTTAGCTGTTCAAGACAGAATCCACTTTAAAACAGGATCAATTGTCCACAAATGCATATATGGCACTGCCCCGCTATACCTAAAAAACCTGATTCCACAATACCGGTCGACCAGGGCATTGCGTTCGGCTGGAAAAAAACAGATCAGATGTCCTAGATATAAGCGAGAAAAATGCCTAGTAAAATCCTTCACCGTCAAGGCGGCTAATTTATGGAACCTCTTGCCTACCTCGCTGACAGAAAGCACTGAAAACTCACCTGTTTAGGTAATTCCTTCCATCGCACCAACTAAATACTATCTTCCTTACTGAGCCATTTGATTCTACCCACCTTCTATCATGGTAAACGGATCGTTGTTTGTGTTCTTGTTACAGCGCCCCGATGCCCGCAGGCTTTCGACGCTATAGAAATAAATAAATAAATAAATAAATAAATAAATAAATAAATAAGGAGGAAATAAAGAGGAGAGTTTTAAGGAGCTTCTGCTCAAGGCGCAGAGGGAGATGGAGGCTGTTCCATAGGAGGGAGCCAGCTGAGGAAAGCGAACAAGCACCTCACCTCTGTTTAGCAAAACGCTTTACACGCAGAGTTGGAGCCAATGGAGCGTAGTTGTCTAGAGAGAGAGTATTTAGTAAGGTAAAGTTGAAGATAGTCTGGTCCCCCGGATCAGACTGCCTTGTGGAGGATGCAGAGGGATTTGAATTTAATCCGTGCAGCTACCGGGAGCCAGTGATGCCTTTTTAGTGCAGGAGAGATGCGGTCCCTGGGCTTAAGGCCAAGGATAAGTCTTGCTGCCCTATTCTGGATAAGGTGGAGGGGGTCGGAGAGTGGAAGATGGTAGATTCAGGAGGAGGCTATTGCAATAATCAAGCCTAGATAGAACCAGGGCTTTGGTCACATTGAACATCTGTGGGAAATTGAGAAAAGGGAGAATTCCTTTGAGAAGGACTTATTGGCAATGTCCTGAGTGTGAGGGAGGAAGGAGAGAGAGGAGTTGACGATGACTGCAAGGTTTCTGGCTTCAGCAGAGGGCGCAGGGGGAGAGTTCAAAGAGGAAGGCCATAGTGAAGGGAAGAAGGAGTGGGTGTGGCGCTCCACCTGAGATCGTTGGCGCTGCACCAGGATTGGATGGCAGATAGGCAGTCTGGGACGATGGAGAGTGCAAGAGGGTCGGAGGGGAGTTGGAAAAAGAGTCATGTGTCGTCTGCGGAAAAACTGGAAGTTGGAATATTAAGTGTGCCAGCTGAATATGCCAAAGCATTTCCAGTTGCCCTGTCACCCACAAAGTCAGCTAAAGGCTGCAAACATAGGGAAGATGCAGCAAAGTGAAAAAGGTTATTTTAGAAAAGTATGTTGGATATAAATTACTGTTCAATGACCCCCCAGACCTCCTAATCCTACTTTCTACCACACTGTGGAGTGTCGACAAGTCTGTCTTTGTTCCTACACTACAATGACTTTGCCGTTCCTGTTGCATTTTCTTTTTTATTCAATTACTGATTAACTTTCTTGGTAACCCTCTCTCAAGCCTTTACAATCTGTTCATGCCCGAGTGCCAGCATGTCAGAAGGGATGTAAATGGCACATTCTACTCAATATTCCAAAATAGAGCCACACCTTTCAGCTGTAATTATCGGTGTAGCCGATTGATTCTGAGCGAAAAGGTACACTATATCCTTGAACATGCCGTCTTGATGCTATTTCACAGCACTTGTTCCAATTATCACAATTGGAGGTTGTGATAATTGGACCTCGGCCCCAGGTTTATTTGGAATGGTGATTGTGGAATCGGCCGGGGTAAAGTGAGAGAAATCAGGGCCAACCACAGAAAGCAAAACAGGACTATTATGCCACCCCCTCCTTAAACACACACGCACAAAGTATGTTGCTCCTGCGTCTTCTCTTTCTTTCTCCACCCCTCTCTCCCCCTCTCTTTATTTCTCTCCCTCCCTGCTAATTGTGACAAACCAAGAAATATGGACACTTGATTACCTTTGCTCCTCTGTTGATCTCAGTCTCAAACACACTTAACGTCCGATTTTTACTACTGTGCTTGCACATTTTATATTGCACTATAAAAATGAACACCTGCTTATCTTACGAGCCAGACTGACTAACTCACTGCCAGGCCCTGCCTGATTACACAATCACCATTGCTGTAAACTTGGGAGCCGAGGTCCACATTTCATAACATCCACGAGATGAACATGTGCTGTGCTAAGAAGTGGCGGCATGTTGGACTCAAAGCGCACAAAATCAATACATTCAGTTGGGATCTGTTCGAGGATATAGTGTGACTTTCTCTCTGAACCAATCGGCTACAGCGACAGTAAAATCTTTCAAGCGTGAACTTATTTTGGAATATGGATTGTTATCCTCCCTTTACATCCCTTCTTACGCGCTCACGCTCGGGTATGAGCTGAAGTAATTGAACTAACAAGGTAATGCAATGGTTACAGGGAAGTAATCGTAGTCTAAGAACACATACAGAGTTACCGGTCACTACTGCCCCAACCGCTATGGCCTCATTTTGGTGCAGGCTGCTGCTAAACGCGACGACAACCGTTGATGCTGTAGTGATGTCCTGAAATCAGACTCTCAATACTCCCATGGTTGGTCATTGGATTGAATTCCTGCATTGACTTGAAGAAATAAGGTGGACGGTATTATTCAAACTTAAAACAGGGACAGATACAAACCTCGACAAGAGGAAACTATTGAGAAAGGAACAGCTAAGCTACTTATTTACCTGGCCAAAATCGTTGAAAAAAGCCTGAATGAGAAAATGGATTGGTCAGAATACTAACCTTGGGGTGAGCCCGTTGATAACCTGTTTGAGCATACATACACTACGATAACATAGATGCTCCAGCCATGGATGCCAAGCACCTGCACCAGATAAATACCTGTCAATGATTCACGTCAATCCCTTTTCCTCATACAGGCCCTTTTTTTCGGAATTAACAGTTTGAAATAGGAAGAGCACCCGGGCAATTACAACATCGGAGATACCTGATGTGCCGTAGGGACCACCGACAGAGCTGGAGCGCGGCACTGAGAATACCATGGCACGAATGGTTGATGCAGTAATCTGAAATATGACGGGCTGCGTTCTAACCGAGGCCCTGTGGAGCAAGCGATCTCCTGGCAACGCATCGGGACACTGGTTCAATCAACCACGTTTATAGGAACCGAGACTTTAGCAATGGAGACAGAAAGAGGACTTGCGTAGAGTTAGCCTTGGTCCAGGCAGCGTAGTACTGTTCCCTTCATGGAAAACAAAAAAAAAGGATCTAGGCACCAAAGATGGAGCTATATATGCCAGATGGAGACCAAGAGGCTGGTGGGAATGGCGTTGGTGAGGCGGACTCAGGCAGGGCGGAGCAGTGTCTGGGTGGAGGGTGCTGGGCTCGAGGAGGCGGAGCGGACTCTCCAGGCGGGTGCAGGGGGTGAGTGTGCATGGAGGAGATGGGAAGGAAATCAAAGGGGAGTGAGAAGTCTGAGAAGAAGAGGGAGGTGAAGGAGGGGGAGAAGGGAGGGAAGACGCTGATTGTGAAATCTACATCTGTGGAGGGGGAGAAGGAGGGAAGTGAGGGTCGAGTTCGTAGCAGGTCTCCACAGAGGAATGATGGAGGAGGGCTGGACCGGGGCAACTCTGAGTCGGGGACCCAGGAAAAGTGCGCTTTGGAGGGGCTGGAAGCCTCAGGGAGCGGTGTGTCTGGGGAGGAGAAGATGCAGTGTGACAGTGTGTGAAAGGTGGTTTTGAAGCCTGATAATCGCGAAAAGACATTTCTGGGGGAGAAACCGATGGAAATTGCTAGATGGGTGAAGGCGGCTGTGGGGGATGTTACTCGGGTGCTAGTGGTGGCTGGGGGCCGGTTGTTGGTGGAGGGGACGGATGCTGGTAGTAAGGCTAAGATTCTGGAGGTACACTGTCTGGGTAGGCATGCGGTGCGAGTGTTTGACCAAAGTGGTGTGTCGTGTAAGGGGGTGCTGTATGGAGTGCCGGTGTCTGTGAATATGTCTGAGGTGGAGGAGCAGCTGGCGGGTGTGGTCGGTGGTGGAGCGTGGAGGTTGGGGAGGAGAGATGCACACGGTGATGTGGTGTCTACGACTGTGGCAGTGAGGTTTGCAAGAACAGAGTGCCCGGAGGTGGTGGAGATGGGTTATCAGAGGTTCCGCGTGAAAGTTTATGTGACGATGCCGTTGAGGTGTTATAAGTGTCAGCAGTTTGGACATGTGGCGAGAGTGTGCAGGAATGAGAGGCATTGTGGGAGGTGTGGAGGAGATCACAATATTAAGGAATGCAAGGTGGAGACCCCGGAGAAGTGTGTGAATTGTGGGGGAGGGCACTCGACTGCGTTTAGGGGGTGTGAGAGCCACAGGGTGGCGAGAGAGGTGGTGCAGGTGAGGGTGGCGGAAGGTTTGTCTTATGCGGAGGCTGTGGCAAAGGTGAAACCGGTACGGGTGGTGAGTGAGGTGTGTGGGAGGGAGCCGGTGGTGGATGAGACTGTGGGAAGGAAGAGTATGGTGGGTGAGGTGAAAGGCGTGGAAATGGTGGTTGTCCTGAAAACTGAGTTTATGTGCTTTATGGTGAGTGTGCTGGAGCTGGTTCAGGGGAATTTGTCTGTCAGTGATGTCGGATCTTATGAAAGGAGCGGTGGAAGCGGGGAGGAGGTTTTTGAGTGTTGTGGATGTGTTGGAACTGGATGTGTTCAGGATGGTTACTAAAGTGCGGAAGCAGAGTGGGGTGTCGGCCTGAGGATTTTGCAGTGGAACGTGAGGAGTTTGTTGAGGAATGGGCAGGAGTTGAAAGCAGTGCTGTGTGGGGAATTGAATGTTGAAGTGGTTTGTATTCATGAGACGTGGTTAAGGGGTGATCTGAGGTTTGTGATTCCGGGTTTTGAGTTGTTTCGGAGGATAGGTTGGAGGGGAGGGGGAGTGTGGCTCTGGCAGTTCGAAAGGGGTTGGTTGCAAGAGAGATTGTGGTGGATGGAGCAGTGGAGGCTATCGGGGCAGGGTTTCGAGTAGGGGGATCGGAAGTATTGGTGTTAAATTATTATAATCCGTGTGAGGTGGTGGAGGTGGGTGTGCTGTCTGGAGTGATAAGGGGACATGTGGGACCTTGTGTTTTGTGTGGCGATTTTAACAGTGTCAACACGTTGTGGGGTAGTGATCGGACAGATGCGAATGGGGATCTGTTGGAGGACATGGCGGATGAATTGCGTCTGTTTTTGCTGAATGATGGTTCGGGTACGCGGTTGGATGTGAAGACTGGGAAGTTGTCGTGTTTGGATTTGACCTGGGTGTCTGCTGCGATTGCGGGAGAATGTGATTGGGAGGTGCGTGAGGATGGGGATATGGGGAGCGACCAGTCTGGTATTTTGGTGACTGTGAGGGGTGAGGTGGGGATCAGGCCAAGGATGTCTGGGAGCCGGTTGAATTTTAAGAAGGCTGATTGGGAGATGTATAAGGGAGTGTGTCGGGAATTGAGTGTTCCTCGAGGTAGGGATGGGGGGGTGGATGAATGGAATGAGCATCTGGTGCAGGGAATGAGAGCAGAGTCTGTGGCGGCAGTTCCGGAGATTGAGAAGGGGAAGGTTGGGAAGGTCGAGGTTCCTTGGTGGTCGGTGGAATGTTCGAGGGCTGTGGCGGCACATAAGAAGGCTAGGGCCAGGGCGGTGAGATCAGGAATGTTGGTGGATTTGGTGGCATATAAAAAGGCTAAGGCGGTGGTGCAGAGGGTAATTAGTGGAAGGAAGCGTGGATATTGGAGGGGCTATTGTGGGACCCTGGGGAGTGATTCTGGTGTGGGTGAGGTTTGGAAACAGTTTAAGCGGATATCCGGATGGATGAGGCCGCAGGGTGGTGTGTCAGTGTTATTGAAAGGGGAAGAGGTGGTCAGTGAGGATGGGGATAAGGTGAATTTGTTGGGGGAGTATTTTGCGGGGGTGCACAGTTCAAGGAACTTCCCAGAAGCGGTGAGGCTAAGTATGGGTGTGGATGAGAAGGAGATGCGATAGTTGTTGGCGGATGTTGGGCCTTAGGAGGAGCAGTATGAGGTTCCGTTTTCTATGGTGGATTTGGATGGGGCGATTCGGAAGGGGAAGTGGTCTAGCCCAGGGATGGATGGGGTCATGTATGTATTTTTGGAGAAGTTGCCAGTGGAATGTAAGTTAGAGGTATTGGCTCTCTTCAATGAGATCTGGAAGAGTGGAGTTTTTCCGAAGTTGTGGAAAAGAGCGATTGTGGTGGCGATTTTGAAGGGTGGCAAGGTTCCTACGGAGTGTAAGTCGTATAGGCTGATTGCGCTGACTGTTGTGCTGTGTAAGGTTATGGAATGGATGGTGGTTGAGCGATTGGGGTTTTATTTGGAGTCGAATGGGTGTTTCAGTGATTTTCAGAGTGGGTTCAGGAGGAATTGGTCGGTGGCTGATCCGTTAGTGAGGTTATTGACTGGGGTGGAGGAGGCATTGTGTGATGGGGAGTTGGTGGAGGCGTTCTTTTTGGATTTGGAGAAGGCGTATGATATGGTGTGGAAGAGTGGGTTGTTGGTGAGACTGTTGGAGATGGGTGTGAAGGGGAGGATGTTTCGGTGGATTAAGGCGTTTTTGGCAGATAGGACCTTTCAGGTGAGAGTGAGGGGGGTGCTGTCGGAAGTTTGTAAGATGGAGAATGGGACGCCGCAGGGAAGTGTGATTAGTGCAATGCTGTTTAATGTGATGGTGGATGGGTTGATTCGGGCTTTGGCGGGAATCGGGTGTCAGGTGGATTTCTTCACAGATGATGGTGTGGTATGGGTAAGAGGGCGGAGTTTGTTGTTGGTGCAGAGTCGGCTGCAAGCTGCGATAGGGCGCATGGAGGAGTGGTGTGGGAAATGGGGCTTTTCGGTGTCTGTGGATAAAAGTGTGAGTATGGTTTTCTCGAGGAAAAGGGTGCAACAGGAGTTGAACTTGGTTTTGAAAGGTGTGAGGGTGAAGAGCGCAGAGGAGTTTCGGTACTTGGGGGTGATTTTGGATAGGAAGTTGAACTGGAATTTGCAGGTGGATGGTGTGGTGGATAAGTGTAAACGTAGGTTGAATTTGTTGCGGGCGGTGTCTGGGAAAGAGTGGGGTGCGCAGCAGAAGTGTTTACGAATGTTGTATAAGGGGTTGATTTTGAGTATGATGGATTTTGGATGTCAGGTGGCAGTGGGTTTCACAGCGAGTCAGAAGTTGCGGTTGAATAGGGTGCAGGCGAGGGCAATGAGGGTGTGTTCGGGTGTGATGAGGTCCTCTCCGGTGAATGCGGTGCAGGTGCTTGTGGGGGAGATGCCTTTGGGGTTGAGGAGGGATGCGTTGGGTAAAGTGCTGTGCGAAGAGTGTGGCTCATCCGGTGCGTGAATGTTTGAAGTATAATTGGAGGTTTGCCTACTGTGGGGACCGGTGGAGGAGGAAGGGGGGCACTTTGGGGTTTCACATGTGGGAGAAGGGGGTGCAGTGGGGTGTGGGCGAGTTGTTGGCTGTGACGGGTACGGATTTGGTGAGATGGCCGATGTGAATGATGGGGTCTCCAAAGGTGTGTTTAGAGTTGGCGAGTGTGGTGTCGAAGAAGTGGGGTTTGCGGGGTGAGATCAAGACTTTGGGTCAGGCGTATGTGGCAGGGAAGGAAGGATGTAAGGTGTTCATGGATGGTTTGAAAGATCCTATGTCTGGGAGAGTGGGTATGGCGTATTATCCGGAAAGCACTGGGGAGTATAAAGTGGGTCGACGGACGAATGATGTGTCTATTTTTACGGCTGAGTTGGTGGCGATTGCATTGGCGATTGATAGGGTGTGCGAGTTGGGGTATGAGAAGGTGGTGGTGTCCTCGGATTCATTGAGTGGGTTGCAGGCGATTGTGGCAGGGGATGGTGATAGGAAGGATGCGATTTTGGACATCAGGAGGAAGATTGATCGGTGTGTGCTTGGGGGAATGGATTTGGGGTTGGTGTGGGTCCCCAGTCACAGTGGCATTTTGGGTAATGAGTTGGTGGATCTGGCGGTGGGTGAGGGTATGAGAAGGGGAGCAGATGATGTGAGGTTGCCTTTGAATGTGGGTGAGGTGAAGGCTGTGGTGGTGAGACGGGTCATGGATGAGTGGCAGGAGAGGTGGGTGAGTAGGGTGAAAGGCAGGTGGATGTTTGGTGTTCGTGGGAAAGTGTCGGTGAAGGTGGATGCCGGGAGTCTGGAATGGAGGAGGGGGAAGGAGGTGATGCTGAATCGGTTGAGGATAGGGCATGTGGGGCTGAATGACTGTTTTGAGTGGGGAAGTGTGAGTCGAGGGACTGTGCGGTGTGTGGGGTGCCTGAGACTGTGGGACATTTTCTGCTTAGGTGTGAGAGACATGTTGAGGAGAGAGAATTAATGAGGGTTCAATTGTCTGCGCTGGGTGTGGCTGAGCTGAGTGGGAAGGCTTTGCTGGGAGGTGACGGTGTGAGAGGCAGGAGGAGGAGCAGTGTGCTGTTGGATTTTGTGAGGCAGACGGGGTAGTGGGAGGAGTTGTGAGTTTATGTGAGCTAAGTATTGATTGGTGGGTTTGGTGCACATCATCCTTTAGGATGGGGAAGCGCCTGCATGGGTCCGCCCACGCATCCGATAGTTAAGAAGAAGAAGAGGCTGGTGTTTTCTTTCCACCTAGATAAACATGGACTACACCACAGGTCGATGAACATAACGGTGAGTAGGGCCCTAAAAGTTTGGTACCAGTGAACACGCTAAGCATGCAAACTGTAACTCCACAAAATCGAACCACCTGTTCATTGACAGCTTTTTGCATTAATGGCGTTCAACCTCATGTGGAAGAAACCGCTTTGGAATTCAGGTTCTCAATAAACCAGTAAAGGGAAGATGGTATTTGTGGAGATGGCAAGTTAAATAAAGATGGTGATAGAGCAGACGCCACTATCGGGTAAGAACGCTCTTTTTGCCGAATGATATGCAGTATGCAGTTAGGTTATTAGGAACGAGACGAGCACCAGCGGTTATCTACATTAGAAGCTCCTCTGTTGTTCTTCCATTTAGATGGTGGCATTGGACTCGAGCTGTGATGACCGATAGCCTGCCGTGTTAATGGTGTATTCACTCTAGATGACAAATGCTTGATAAGCGTCCCCGATTCAGAATTAGGTAAATCACTGTGTAGGTGACCCGTGTTTTTTTTTCATTGATGCAAGGCTTTAACAGAGGTATTAGTAGATACTGGGATTTGGCATAACAACATGGAGCTAGATTATGTCATTGGATTTGGTAAACAGTGCATCGATTTATAACATATGCACCTGTTGATGCACCATCAAGACCCCTGATTAGAGCCCCCAGTAGTCACAGAGACAGTTATATTTGAGATTGAGGAACAGCTGTTTAAATTCCAAATGTAATGAACAGAGATCAGTTATTTAAGCTTGTAAATGGCTAATATGCAACATTTCAAAAAAGGTAGCAGGCGCTCCTCTCCAGAAAGAACATGGCATGATAACCTGTTCTGAGATAAGAGTTTGCAGCACACACATTTTGCTCACTGTACCAGGGCCGGTTTTACAACAGATTGCACCCCAGGCGGGAAGCATCGTTGGCGCCCCCCTCCCCCGACCTGTGATCTCATGCATATCAGCATGGGCTGACCAGCGGGAGTGGGGACTATCAGTTAACAAAATTGTCAATGCTGGCATCTGCTGAATTTCATGAACCTCAGAAAACGGCAATAAGAGGGTCAAACCCGAACAGGCCTGGTTATGTTAGTCTGCTTTTGCTCTTCATTTTTAGCAACAATCACCAGTTTTCTGCTGTGACTAGGTCAGAGAATCCACAATTTCAGATCTACACTAATGTCATTCGTATAACCTCAAACATTTAGCCACTCTTAAAAGGTGAAGACCTGGTCTTGAACAGTGTAACTCAAACCTCCAAGAACAAGCACCAGCAACATACCCACTGATAGCTGTACAAGCCCGTCTATCTCAGCATTAAAATACATGCATTTATGCAATATGCATTGCATCAAATATTTCACGGGAAGTTAAATATATTTAGGAGGGACATACGTAAACAATATCACTACTCCATGTGAGTGGTAAAGTTTACTTTAAACATATGCAGAGAAAACATGCATGTACAATTCAACATAGCTCCCAATGTTAATGTTGGAGAAGTGGCGTTCGTAAATTATGACATTACAATGTGGACTTTACATTGGAACACACTGCAGTGCATTACCGCGGCAGAGAAATGGCAGTTTGAGTATTGGGGGTTGTTTCGCTCATGCTTGTGAACTCTCAAAATTCTTAAATATTTACTTCGTGATCACTCATTTTAGCTCCTGACAGCACCATGAAACTGTAAGATCGCAAAGAAAAACGATGTCTACCATCCCAACATAAAAACAAAAACAATCAAATTCTTAAAGGGTGGAAGATGGCCTTTTCTTGGGACTCGTTAAGTTTACTTTTTGCAAATTACTAGTATCGTGCTGCTTGAATAACAGCGGCCCTTGCACATTGTGCAGTGTATAGATGAATTTCATTTCAAGGGACTTGGAGTACTTTGGGTATCAGGGGAAGCATCTCCAGTGTATCCCAAGCACAGTGCACTTTGCCCTCCACCCTCAGCCCCCAACCTTGCAGCCCTGCACTTTTTCATATTCTCTATTATGGTAAAGAACATTGTCCCGAGCTTGGGAGAGAAATGGACTATGCAGAAGGAGCTGCCTCCCCAGGGTGTGTTTAGCTGCTGGTGTATCAAATGCAGAAATGGGTGGCATCAAGAGCCCCACGCTCTGAAACATCTTTTGCACACTGGTTGGTCACACGACAGAAAGTGTGAGCAGGTGATTCCCCAACACTTGAACCATTCTTTAGAGACCTGGCTTTGATTAATGTGGCGTTAGCTAGTCGTGGCCATTTCCCAGCGTTTGTGTTAAAGGAGATCGTAAGATGCACAGTGGAGGGTATTTTAAAGTCCATGAATTGATGCTACAGCGTGTTGACCCCAATGGAACAAAGAAAGTCAAGCATGCATCCTACAAGTCTGGGTATTTGCATTATACGGAAGACGGGCCAACCGTCCACGGAGACGGTTTCTACTGTAGTTGCTGAGTCGCTTTCCTAAACCAGCTGCTGTGCAGACTTCGCTCAGCTTTTGGTCCAGCGCCTGCATCCATCCTTCACACCATCATTCACAAGGCGCGTTCGTGTAGGTGTTTGTTTATCTCGTTAGACTAGCGTGATTGCTATTCCAATAAAAAGAAGCACAACGACAAAGAAGAGTATAAGACAAGTCTGAGCGAACAGTGAAATGTATGAAACTCTTGCACTAAAATAAAGTCAGCAGTGCATGCCCAGGAAAGAGGGAACGACGAACAATATGCTCGGGAGCGGGAACTAGGGGGGTGTAGTAACCCCCAAACCGGCCCCAGCGTGGTACCGGCCCCCAGGGCCTCGCCCTCAAAGTGATTTCAGCCAACGGACCGACCAATCCAACCCCGCTGGAACGTGCAACTGTCTAAGATCTGCTGACGATGACACTCTGCCCAGGTCTTCCGAGAACCGGCCTTTTGATCTCCTGAGGAGAGACCACCACCAGTGCTCGCTTCCTTTTTCATGACTACTTGAACCTTGATAAAAGTGTCTAGCTTTGTGGCCTCCAGAGGCTGTTCTTGGATGGCCCAGTCATCTCTGCAATACCATTTTAAAATAAATAAAATGCCTATGCAGCAATAGGCCTCACCTGTGAGGATGGGAGCAGGAGGAAAGAAGTGTGCTTGCCTCAGCAGGCTGTAGTTACTGCCGGGTTTCCTGAAACAAGGCCAATCAGCGAGGGCATGATGCAGCAACTATTTGTATTTGCTGGTTCTGCTGCTGCTTGGCAGTGTGTGCTTGTGATGGGAACAACTTCAGGATTTAGTGACCCACTCGCTCCTCTTTTCTGTAATGGCCGGGGCCGACAACACCAGCCAGCCCCAATCGATCCACACTTCAGTGTCACTGCGCACCCATAGCCTGGAGAAGGACACACTGCACGTGCGCCCATGGGCCTGGCTGGCGCCAGCAGCGCCGGCGCCACCCAGGGCCGGGGGAAGTTAATAAAGCAACAAATGTTGCTAATTTATTTGCCGATTGCCCTGCCCTGCCTGAGGGCCAAGGCCAGGGCCGTTTCTTGGCCAGGACAAGGCGGGCAACTGCCGGGGCCCAATAGCCCCGGGGACGCAATTGCCACAGTCCCTGGAGCCTCTGGAGGGGATGGAATTCCCCAGTTTGTGGGGCGGCGCATTGACGTGGGGAAAGGTCCGCAGGTCAGGTGCTGGCACTGCCCCTTCCGACTGTAATGTCACGTAGTACAAAAGTACTACGTGACATTACAAAAGTCAGAGGCTCCCTCTGACCATTTTTGCGCCACTTGGAGTGGGGGGCATAAGCACACCAATGAAAACACTTTAGGTCCCACTGCAGCTAAGACCAGCCCCTTCCATCGCAATGCCGGCAGGAAACTGCTAATGGTGGCCCATTAGTCACTAAATGGTTTTGTGCTGGCATTGAGATGGGTGGGGAGGTGCAATGGGCTGTGGGGAGTGTGCATGCCTTGCAGGGACGCACCGTGGGCCCCGACCCGTTTGGGCCCATGGTGCATCGCTGCAAGCCCAGAAAATGCCCAAAATAATAGTTTAAAGCAGTGCTATTTATTTCATGCCGCCTCTTTTCCAAACTATATATCAATTACACTTTAAACCACTTCCATGGCACTGGTGATGAGTTACTTCACTATGCGGATAATAGTTTTGACCAGTGTTGCTGAGTAAATATTCTTTAAGCTACGAACCGGTTTATTTATTTATGCAATGTTTGTCGGATACCTATACCTGACACACATTGCATGAATAAATAATTCCGGTCCATGTATCCTTACAACAGTCAAGACTTTACTGTATCAAAGCATAACCCTTGATTCCCATTCAAAGAATGTTAAAGTGATTGGTTATTGGGTTCAGGTGTCTCCTTGTCATTGCCCTTTTGTCTTAGGTTGCCTCCAAACCCCCTTCAGCATCTTGTGTTCTTTGTTGGTTGTATATACTGCATCCTGTGCCATGTTCATGGTCTCTTGGTTGGTGTGCCCAGTCCTCATTATCTGCAGCCTAAGTGGTGACTGGGGCATAAAATTGTCTTGGGCACCAGTAAAAAAGTGGCCCACCGTTGCAAATGGCAATTCATTCCTTGTGTGACGGACTGTTTGACTTTGGGTAGGAGTTCCTTAACGGTGTAGTTTGGGAATGGCGCGCAGGGTGCGGTGGGAGTGGTGCATGGGGTGCGGTGGGAGTGGTGCGTGGGGTGCGGTGGGAGTGGTGCGCGGGGTGCGGCAGGAGTGGAGCGCGGGGTGCGGCAGGAGTGGAGCGCGGGGTGCGGTGGGAGTGGCGCATGGGAAGGGGTGCGGGAGGGGGCGCTTTCCTAGTGTTTCGCCTTGGGCACCAAATGGACTACAAACTGCCTTGGCCGAGGCCACAGACTGCAGCAGTGCCAGTGGTAGAATACACGTGTAACACGTTTGTTTCCTAACATTATAAAACTGAACAGGCACATTCACTTTTATAATGTTAGGAAATGAACGTGTTACACGTGTATTCTAGCACTGCCCTGCCTGAGGGCCGAGGCTGCAGCCTGCAGCTGTGCCAGTGGCACAATACACGTGTAACACGTTCGTTTCCTAACATTATACAAATTAATAGGCACATTCATTTTTATAATGTTAGGAAACAAACGTGTTACACGTGTATTCTTGCACTGTGGACTGCTGGTGCAGCGCCCCCTAGAGGCTGACTGATGTCAGGCAACCGCCTGGGATGCCTGACGGAAAGACCAGCCCTGCACTGTACCTTTCACAGATGGGAAATATCCATTTGCATATCAGTCTTTGTCCCGCCCACATGGACAGTCCATCACCGAAATGCTATGGCAATTCCTCTCTGAACAAGAGTACCAACAGCAACCCCATACACGTGTTTCAGCCTTGTTGGGCCTCATCAGTGAGGTGAAGCTGTGCCTCTCTGAGCACAGTGAGCATGCTGTCCACGTCTGGTTGCCCCAGGTAACTCAGGGTGACCAACCCCAAGTTCCTTTCAAATATTTCAAAAAAGGTAGCAGGCGCTCCTCTCCAGAAAGAACATGGCATGATAACCTGTTCTGAGACAAAAAGATGATTCACAAAGCAATTATGGGAATGTACAAAAGAAAAGCGTTAAATTCAGGACAACGTCTTTTAGCTCCAGTGATGGGAGCAGTAATGATGAAGTAGGCTCAAATCCAGGAGATTATAATTTACGCTACCCAGCGAGAAGAAACAACTTCAGAGGTAGGAGTGGTAATCTGCCCAACCAAGGAAGAAGAGGCAATGGGGACCATTTTTTATAGAGGGGCAACGAGACTTGGGGCATGGAGCCAAGAGTGACACGGAGCATGCAAGACTTGTGGTGATCCTCTCTAAGTACACACCAACCTTAGAAGAAATGAAGGTCTTGGAAAGAGGGAGGGTTTTTGTCAACACCAATCAACATAACACATTCCTATTTTGCCAAGAGCTGTTTGGCTTCATGAAAAAAGTACATTTGAGACAATTCTTCCAGGATAAAGAGCCAGCAGATGTTGGAGCAAACACCGGTCTTCATAGAAAATCTATATACCGTGTGCCGACACAAGCACAGAGTGCAGATACCGGGATCTTTGAGACCAGAGTACTCCGTGACATAGAACAACTAGAAAAATTGACTGCTGGGCCCTCAACCTTTGATAACACCAGTAACAAGGAAAGGGTAGCCATGAAACATCTTTTGGAAAATAAGGCTATTATAATCAGCAAATCCGATAAGGGTGGTGCAATCAGTATACAAGATCGTGAAGCTTATGTGAGAGAATTCGATAAGCAACTATAGGATGTGAGCTGCTACGGACGACTGACCAATGACCCCACAGTAAGACTGCAGAAAACCATTACCAACAAGATCGAAAAAGCTTAGCAAAGGGGTCTTGATAATGGACAAACCCAAGATACCACAATTCTACATGTTGCTGTGTTAGGCAGAATCACATGAAGTACCCTTTGGGAACATTACACACAATTAAGACTACAGGTGTAAGTACAATTTCACCTTTGGTACAAGCCTGTACTACACAGTTATGTGGTAGCAGTGGCTGAGCAGCCAGACTTATCTCAAGAGGGAAGTGAGCAGTACAAAATGTTAAACAAGGGAATTGCAATTACAGTGGTTCAAACACACACTTACTCAAGGTTTCTTGGTAAAAGAATATACATTTATTTTCACAGTCAGTTGGAAAACATTCCACTAGTAAGAAGCAGCTCAATATCACACAATAATACACTACAATACCAAACCAATACGTTTCTGAACAAGTTAGGCTCCCCTGAAGTGGGAGCAAAATGGCACTTCAGTAACTTTGAAAAGGGGTAGAAAGACAAAGGTTATAAGAATCAAAGCACAATTACTTTCATGGGCAGGGCAAATAGTTTCAGTTCACTACAACCAGCAATTCAATTCAATAGGCCTGGGCCAAAGTCAATGGTTCAGAGTCTTGTATAGGATAGCACAGTTCTGGTAGTAAACGGTTACGTCTTTGCCAATGTTCTTAGAAGTAGTTTGCCAGAAGAAAAGTTATATGTCGGTTTAGGGGAGAACAAGCCTCCAAAGTTGTGAAAGTTTCACAAACTCTCACCGCGGCAGAAAGGATTTCTTTACCTCACTTGCAGAGTACCTTAGAATGAAGAAAAGCTGTAGCTGAGGCAGTTGGTGTCACGCTCACCTGATTCCCAAGGAGGTGCAGGTCTGGCTTCGAGTGCTGATGCTTCTTCTATGGTGAAGCGCAGGACTCTGAAGATGGACTCACTGGCTCGCAGGAATATTCCCCTGTGCGTGAAAAGGGAGTATTACCTACTGACGGAATAATGCTCAAGCCTCCCACTCCCTTCCAGCCCTCCACGTTACCCTTCCTCGATTTCCCGTGAAGTCTCACCTTAGGG
This sequence comes from Ambystoma mexicanum, assembly GCF_040938575.1. Taxonomy (NCBI): domain Eukaryota; kingdom Metazoa; phylum Chordata; class Amphibia; order Caudata; family Ambystomatidae; genus Ambystoma; species Ambystoma mexicanum. The sequence goes on along the minus strand of NC_090921.1, from coordinate 225,655,566 downwards.
TCTGGAAGGATGAGTTCTCCATCCTGCTTCTGATGCAAGGGCGCGTTGAAACCCAGTTACTTCACTGGATTGAGGTTTGATGGGAGTTCAAATAAGCTTGACTATTCAGGTAAGGCGCTGTAAGAGTTCTGTAGAAAGTTCAAAAGTTCAAGCCTTATAATAATGTTCATTGTGTTATTGCAGCAAGCGCTAATCGCTTATGTCTTTTTTCCCCTTAGGGGCCGGGGTTCGGAATGCCGGAGATATGGCGCCGACCCGAAGTGAAACGTGCAGTTCCAGTAAATGACAGGTAAGTTCTGGATGAGCATTCGGGTAATGTCTTTGCATTCGCTCATTCAATGTCTTTGTCTTTTTTCCCCATAGGGGCCAGGGTCCGGAATGCCAGGAAGCGGCAGGACCCGAAATGAAATGGGAATGACCCAACAGGTAAGTCTTAGAAGGAAACTGAGCTTTTCCTATTCCCTTCCTTCTCGCACCTTGTGTTCTTGTCTTTTTCTCTCTAGGCTCTGGGAAGTGGCTGCGGATCCGGTTGATCGCTGCTGAAGATGGAGGTGCCCAGGAAAGGTGAGTGAAATGCAGCGCTGCAGCGATCGAAGCGAAATGCTTTTAAAATGATGTCTTCCCTTTCAGGATCGTCGGTGTGAAGTCTCCGTGATGCAGCTTTAGCAGGTAAGGTCTTCTTTCTCTCCAATTCTCTCTTAGCAGGTGACCCAGGATGCTGACAGGCGTGGCTGAAGTCCAGATGCAGGAGCTGACACGGTGAGCATCTAGCTGTGAGGAGCAGAACAACACGAAGCGTGAGTTGCTGATCGGGCGTGGTTTAAATAGCTTTGGAAGAAGTTCCAGGTATGTATCCTTCCACCGATCAGGTATGTATCCTTCCCCGACCACACCCAGGGGAAAGTAGGTCCACAGGTAAAGTAGTTCCATTCAGGCCTCAAGAGGGCCTGGATGTAGCAGCATGGTCTGCATCAGGTAAGTGCACCTTAAAACACTTGAACACATGTCTAGCTTTATGAGCCTGGCGCCTCAGGCGCCAGGACAGGGGTCCAACATGAGCCTGGCGCCTAAGGCGCCAGGACTGTGTCCAAAGGGCCCCATCTTGTGCCCGCTGGCACTTCCCTGGGGGAAATGATGCCTGCCTCTGGGGTTGCTGGGTCGGACCTGGCTCCTTGGAGGTAGGCATCATGACAGTACCCCCACTCAAGGCCCCTCCCAAGGTTGTTCCCTCCGGGGGTTTTGGCTTGTTCGGAAATCTCCGGTGGAACCTTTGTATTAATCGAGGTGCGTGAACATGGTTACTAGGCTCCCAAGATCTCTCCTGAGGTCCATATCCCTTCCAGTCAACAAGATAGAAGAGTTTGGACTTTAACACCTTGGAGTCTAAAATGTCTTTAACTTTGAATTCTAATTCCCCTTCAATTTGAACTGGGTCTGGAGGCTTGGACAGTCGGGTCCCTGGTTGTACTGGCTTCAAAAGTGATGCATGAAAAACTGGATGAATACGCATGTTAGACGGTAAATCCAGTTTAAAGGCCACGGGATTGATTATAGCCTTGATGGGATAAGGTCCTATGAATCTGGGATTGAAAGTTCGCGGGCCCTTGAGGGGTAAATGTTTCATTGCTAGCCATACCTGATCTCCTACTTGGTAAGGAGGAGTTTTACTTCGGTGCAAATAAGCGTTTTCTTTATACTTTTTCTTGGCTTGCTGTAAATGAGTTGCAGCTTCTTTGAAGGCTTGGGTTATTGTGGAATGTAGATGATTTACTGCGGGCATTTCCAAGGTCAGAGGTGGATCTAGATCAGAGGTCCGAGGATGGTGACCATACAAAGTATAAAAAGGAGTTTGTCCAGTTCCAGAATGCACTGAATTGTTGTATGCATATTCTGCGATCCAAAGGATGTCTTTCCAATTTAACTCGGATTGGTGTAACATGCACCGAAGATATTGCTCGAGAGTCTGATTGGTTCTCTCGGTTTGTCCGTCGGTCTGGGGGTGGTGGCTGGTGGATAGCCGCACATCTATTTGTGCTAGTTGGCAACACTTCTTCCAAAAATGGGAGATAAATTGACTTCCACGATCCGAGACTAATATAGAAGGGAAACCATGTATGCGAACTATATTCTCCAGAAATTCCTTGGCCAAGGTGAAAGTTGAAGGCAAACCTTTTAAAGGGATAAAGTGGGCCATTTTGGAGAATAGATCCACAATTACAAGGATAGTGTTGTAACCAGCACAAGGAGGCAGGTCAATTATAAAGTCCATTGACAAGGTGTGCCATGGTGCCGGTGGAATATCCAAGGGTTGAAGTAGGCCGGCTGGCCTTTTCTTTTGACCCTTGTTTTGGGCGCAAATTCCGCAAGACAAAACAAAAGACTTTATGTCTTTTCTCCAAGAAGGCCACCAGAAGTGGCGTTTGATTTTTTCCTCCGTTTTAGCGATACCAGGGTGTCCTTCCATTAATGATTCATGATGATGGGCAATAACAAGTTCTTGCAATTCTTTACGAGGCAGAAACAACCGCTCCTGGAAGTAGGGTAAGTCATCCTTAATGGTGTAATGAGGACCCTTTTGACTCCATTCCAGTAAGGCTGAAGAGTCTAGAAGTTGTTTTACTTGCGTTTGGATGTCCTCAATAGTTTGCAATGAAGTTAGGCCTAAGATTCTTTGTTCTGGTATGATTGGCACAGGTTCTAAACTCGAATTGGGTTCTTCCCTGCCAATCCGGGATAAGGCGTCCGCTTTACCATTCTTGCTGCCAGGGCGATAGGTAATTACAAAATCAAATTCCGCAAAGAATAGAGCCCATCGGAGTTGTCGTGAAGATTGAGCCTTGGCCGTCTTTAAATACTGTAAATTTCTGTGGTCCGTAATTACGGTGATGGTGTGTCTTGCCCCGAGAAGGTAGTGACGCCAAGCCTTGAAAGAAGATTTAATAGCCAGTACCTCTTTGTCGGTAATTACGTAGTTGATTTCAGGAGGAGAAGATTTCCTGGACCAAAAGGCCACAGGGTGTAGTTGGTTAGTTTCTGGGTCTCTTTGCGACAGGACAGCTCCCATGGCCGAACTGGATGCGTCGGTTTCCACAATGTAAGGGAGATCTGGGTGTGGGTGCTTCAATATAGGTGCAAAGGTGAATTTGGTTTTCAGGTCCTGAAAGGCTTGTTCGGCCTCAAGAGTCCATTCAAAGCGTTTGTTTTTCTTTAGGAGAGCTGTGATGGGTTGGACTGTTCGGGAAAATTCCGGGATGAATCTTCGATAGAAATTGGCGAAGCCGAGCATGCTCTGAACTCCCTTCACCGAGCTAGGAGATGGCCATTTGAGGATGGCGTCCACCTTTCGCGAATCCATTCGGACTCCTTGAGGTGTCAGGATAAATCCGAGAAACTCCACTTCTGTGGTATGAAAAACACATTTTTCGAGCTTTGCAAATAGTCTGTGCTGGCGCAATTTCTCAAGAACTGCCCTAACATGTTTTCTGTGATCGAATTCTGAAGAGGAGTACACCAGGATGTCGTCAATATAAACAATGACACAGACGTCGATAAGTTCCCGAAGAACATCATTCATAAAGTACTGAAAGGCGGCAGGTGCATTGCACAAACCGAAGGGCATCACCTGATATTCGAAGAGCCCAAATTTGGTGTGGAATGCAGTCTTCCACTCGTCGCCTTCTTTTATACGCACCAGGTGATAAGCTCCTCGGAGATCTAACTTGGTGTACACACAAGCGTCTTTCACCTGGTCGATAAGCTCAGGGATCAGGGGCAGAGGATAACGATTCTTAATTGTTATTTGATTTAGGGCGCGATAGTCTATACATGTTCTAAGGTCGCCCTCTTTTTTTGGCACGAAGAACAGAGCTGAGGAGACAGGAGACTTGGACGGGCGAATAAAACCATTAGCTAGGTACTGATCTAAATACTGACGCAAATGTAGGTTCTCAGGTTCCGTAAGAGCATAAATCCTACTACAAGATAGTTGAGCATTGGGTACCAGATCGATTTGGCAATCGTAAGACCGATGGGGAGGTAACGTGTTAGCCTGTTCCTTCTGAAAAACGTCTTGGAATTCTTGGTATTCAGACAGTAGCTGTACAGGAGTGGAAGTTGCTGAGACTAGACCCATAACTGGATTTCTTGGGTAACAAGTTGGTTCACAATCAGGAAAACTTATCTTCTTTGCTCGCCAGTCGATTCTGGGATTATGTGTTTCTAACCAAGGAATTCCAAGAATTACTTGAAATTGTGGGGCCTTGATCACATCAAACACGATTGCTTCCCGATGTCCATCCTGACCCACCAGTGTCATTTCAACAGTGGAATGCGTTACAGGCCCTGAGGCAATTTCAGTTCCATCTACTGTAGTAATGACATCTTGGGTTACTTTCGGGCGGAGAGGGAGCTTAATCCTGGAAGCCAATTCACGGTCTATGTAATTTCCAATAGCTCCACTGTCGATGTATGCTTTTATAGCATGCAACAGCTGAGGCTGTTTTGGGTCCACTAGCACCATTGGCATGACAAAATGCGAGGTCAAAGAGTTTGTTTTCAAGCTCGGCAAGCGGACCCCTACGCTTGTCGGGCTAGGTCGTTTCCCGAATCAGGTGTCAATAAATCGTTATCAGTGGCTCCAACCACCTTCTTCGGTGGTTTAACCGGACAATTTCGAAGAAAGTGACCGGAAGTCCCGCAATACAGGCAAAGTTGGATTTGCCGCCTTCTCTCTCGTTCCTTCTGTGTTAATGGTCCTTTAACACCGCCGATTTGCATAGGTTCGGATACGTGGGTACTCTTGGAGTTAGCGTGGGTTTTGATCGGTACTCGGGTTTCGTACTTGAACCGATCTGCTTTTCTATTTTGAAGTCTGTGATCAAGTTGAACCACCAAGTCTATGTAGTCTGCGCAGACCTGGGGTGGATCTACTATCTGAGCTAGAACATCCTTAAGCTCTCCGCGCAGGCCTCGATGAAACAATGTGATCCTTTTGTTTTCTGGCCATCCAGTTTCCACAACCAGTCTATTAAAGGTGGCAACGTAGGACAGAAGATCCTGATTACTTTGTCGTACGGATAGCAGTTCGTTATCAAGGGCCTGTCCTTGAGAGTGTCGAGCAAACAATCTTTCCATGCTGGCCTGGAAACCCTGAAAATTCTGGAGAATGGGATCATCCTGATTTACCAATGGAATAGACCAATCGGCAGCACTGCCACTGAGGTAAGATAGTATAAAGGCTACCTTGGTCTGGTCGTTAGGGAAGGCCCCGGGTCTGCATAGAAAGTGTAAACGACATTGGTTCATAAAGACGGCATATTTCTTGGGATCCCCCGCAAAACGTTCAGGCGGGGCCAAAGGCATGTGTCCAGGTAGATTGATTTGTACCGGGTTATTCAAACCCATTGATGTGGAAATATCTCCGGAATTAGGTAAAGGAGTGTGCCCTGCCTGGGCCTGCAATAACCTTTTGGCCAGGTCATCTGTTCTTTCCTTAGATAGGATCAGTTCTCTTTTGAGAGCGTTAGTCTCCTGGCGGGCTGAGTGCACTTCTGCCCGTAATTCCCCCAAAAGCTGGGCCAGCTGATCTGTCTCGGAAGTCTCCATAGCGCCCGGGTGGGAAATTATGGGTAGGCTTCGCGTTCTGTCACGCTCACCTGATTCCCACGGAGGCGCAGGTCTGGCTTCGAGTGCTGATGCTTCTTCTATGGTGAAGCGCAGGACTCTGAAGATGGACTCACTGGCTCGCAGGAATATTCCCCTGTGCGTGAAAAGGGAGTATTACCTACTGACGGAATAATGCTCAAGCCTCCCACTCCCTTCCAGCCCTCCACGTTACCCTTCCTCGATTCCCCGTGAAGTCTCACCTTAGGGTCTGAAAGGATGAGTTCTCCATCCTGCTTCTGATGCAGGGGCGCGTTGAAACCCAATTACTTCACTGGATTGAGGTTTGATGGGAGTTCAAATAAGCTTGACTATTCAGGTAAGGCGCTGTAAGAGTTCTGTAGCAAGTTCAAAAGTTCAAGCCTTATAATAATGTTCATTGTCTTATTGCAGCAAGCGCTAATCGCTTATGTCTTTTTTCCCCTTAGGGGCCGCGGTTCGGAATGCCGGAGATATGGCGCCGACCCGAAGTGAAACGTGCAGTTCCAGTAAATGACAGGTAAGTTCTGGATGAGCGTTCGGGTAATGTCTTTGCATTCGCTCATTCAATGTCTTTGTCTTTTTTCCCCATAGGGGCCGGGGTCCGGAATGCCAGGAAGCGGCAGGACCCGAAATGAAATGGGAATGACCCAACAGGTAAGTCTTAGAAGGAAACTGAGCTTTTCCTATTCCCTTCCTTCTCTCACCTTGTGTTCTTGTCTTTTTCTCTCTAGGCTCTGGGAAGTGGCTGCGGATCCGGATGATCGCTGCTGAAGATGGAGGTGCCCAGGAAAGGTGAGTGAAATGCAGCGCTGCAGCGATCGAAGCGAAATGCTTTTAAAATGATGTCTTCCTTTTCAGGATCGTCGGTGTGAAGTCTCCGTGATGCAGCTTTAGCAGGTAAGGTCTTCTTTCTCTCCAATTCTCTCTTAGCAGGTGACCCAGGATGCTGACAGGCGTGGCTGAAGTCCAGATGCAGGAGCTGACACGGTGAGCGTCCAGCTGCGAGGAGCAGAACAACGCGAAGCGTGAGTTGCTGATCGGGCGTGGTTTAAATAGCTTTGGTAGAAGTTCCAGGTATGTATCCTTCCACCGATCAGGTATGTATCCTTCCCCGACCACACCCAGGGGAAAGTAGGTCCACAGGTAAAGTAGTTCCATTCAGGCCTCAAGAGGGCCTGGATGTAGCAGCATGGTCTGCATCAGGTAAGTGCACCTTAAAACACTTGAACACATGTCTAGCTTTATGAGCCTGGCGCCTAAGGCGCCAGGACAGGGGTCCAACATGAGCCTGGCGCCTAAGGCGCCAGGACTGTGTCCAAAGGGCCCCAGCTTGTGCCCGCTGGCACTTCCCTGGGGGAAATGATGCCTGCCTCTGGGGTTGCTGGGTCGGACATGGCTCCTTGGAGGTAGGCATCATGACAGTTGGTCCTGGCAGTTCCTGCAGATCTCGCTGTTCCTGAGCTTCAGTCGTGGGGACAAGAAGGAGGATGTCGGGAGGTTTCTGCACTGCCCAGGGAAGAGGCCACCAGCTTAGCAAAACGTCGGTTTAAGGTGTGAGTGCCTTAAAGTCCACAAGCTGGTATCCTTCTCATTGGCTATCTGGTTTTCAACAGCCCTCTGAAGAAAATTCGACCAGCATAGAGACGGTGTCTAGGTGTCTTGCAAGTTGGTTGTTCCCACCAGCTCAAGGGAAGAAGTCGTCCTTGAAGGGCTTCTCTGTCGAGGGAGTTTCAGGCAATTTGGACCTGCAGCAGGGCTTCACCGGTTGACCGGGAGTTGCAGCAGTCGTCTTCCTTCAGCTCGTCTTCGGTTCTTTCGTTCCAGTGGTCGACTCTGCTTTCCAAGTCCCATAGACCTGCTTTTAAACAGTTTTCTCCCATTCATTCCAGTGCAGCTGTCACTCACCCACCAGGGTGGCTGTCTTTGCCGGAGAGTCAGCCAGTCAATCACGCCAGAGTGTATTCAGGTCTCCTAGGAGACTAAGCACAGGGAGTTTCGGCCACCTCCCTCACATCCTGTCCACCCCAGACACTCAGGCGCCAGAGGAGGGCTTCAGAACTGAAGCCCACCAAAGGCCAACGAACAAAGGGACCAAACCTGGTTTGGCGCGCAGAGTTAAACACAAGAAGTTCCTTTCTTAAAAGAAACGGCAAAAAAGTTGACTGGAGTCTGTTTTTACAGATAGGTCTTGGGCACCATATTGGAAAACATGGCTGACCCGATTTTTAGCTACCGGTGTTCGTGGTCGGGAAAAATCATGGTAGTTCATTCTAAAACCACAGCTACCAACCATTTCAAGAGGAAAGGGTAACATTTGACTGTTAAATGAGTGTTTAGACACAGGGAATGCTAGGCAACCCCTCCAGCACTCTCTAGGAAGATAGTGGGTGCAGGGTCTATAAATTTAAAAGGACTAGTAAAGTCAATTTAACTTCACATGCTCTGGAAGACGTTAGTCAGTCCAAGATGTTAGGGAGAATTCTCTGTTTAGGCTCAATTTCCTAACCTAGTGAGTCCCCCAGCAGCTTTGCTGGATTTCGGGAGTTTGTTTTTCCATCCTGCCAAGAGTGAGACTCTTTTTTTCTCCCACTCTTGGACATGAATGTGTGTAATTCCTTTTGATTTCAATGTGTTCTATGGGCTATGGGGTCTTTTACTCCATAGGGTCTCATATGTTTTTCTTTGTGTGTTACACCGCACCCTACATGCCGTAACACGGGGGCGTCCTAGCGGATCCCCCACCATAGACTCCATACCCGGGGACTGACTACTTTCTCCCCAGGCATGTAAAGTCACCATTGGCTTTACTAGACCTAAATTTACTAACAGGACTAGTACCAACCATCTTATTGTGGACATACTAGTAGGGGTAATTCGATTACTCCTGGACCTGTTACTCGAGGGGGCACTGTCCCGTCCCCCCTCGTCGAGTTTTGGCTGGTGGCAGTGGAAACTACTTGTTATGTTCGACCCCGGACATAACCCTATGGGATTCGTCCCATTGTTGGAGATTGGTACTTTTTCTCGTTAATCTCTAACGTACCACCGGTCTACTTATCTTAAATAAGTTTATCGGATGGTATTTTCTGCCAGAACTCGGTTTGTAAAATGGCGTCTGCGTTCGTCTCTGTGACTCCTAAACCAAAGGTCGAGCCCTTTGTCCCACTTTTGGCGGGCTCTGTACAGAGACCCTCCAAAGTGGTGCCATTCTGTCTGGGTTACCACAGGGGTGTGGGAGGGGGTTTAGGCACCCTGGACTGAGTTGCCTTGCCAACTCCGGTCGCACACTGGAGTGATTGGCCCAGGTGGTGAGCCTTCCCGCTCACCACTTAGCATGTGTTGATTGACGGCTAGGCTGAATGAATGGGGGTTTTCTGCATAATAGCAGGGCTTTTGGGACTGGATCTTCAGAAGTCGCCACAGGACCTAAGAATCCGACGAGGGTAACGCTGAGCCGACCTGCACGACGACACCTCCGGTGGAGCCCTGCGGAACCAACTCACCACTTCCCGACGACAGAGGAGATCTCACTGCTGGAGAGTCTCTTCCCCTGACTGGTGGGAACAACCAATCCCCTTTGCTTTTTATTCGCCTCAGGACGCAGTGGTTGAATTGCGCGTGCAGAGCACCTCGGCAACCGGATAGCCACTACCCCTGTACCACGACCAAAAGGTGGTGCCTTGTGACGGAGCACTCCGCGGCTGGTCTCTTCCCTGGTGGTGCACCGGACTTCACTTTCTTCAACGACGAGATCATCTCTACTCTTGGCAAAGACCCAACGTGCATCCACCACCAGGAACAACTGCCCCCGCCGTAGCTGCCCTCCACAACAAGGTACCGTGTCCGCCTGGCTTCCCTTTCGATCGGTTCGAGTGAGGTGTCTTAATCCTCTCCGTTCCGTTGGGTCGCCTCCAAGCTTTTCTCACTCGTTGTTCTGAATTGGTTCAATCTGCCGATAACAATTTGCTATAAAGACTTGAATGCATCTCCACTAGAGACTTTTTGGGACATCGCGCCTTGCCTCTCTCCGAGTGGGCCTGGCCTCTGAACTTTATGATCTATTGCGATTCTTGCCTTCCTGCCTTGCATTTTATCCGCGTAGGATTGAACTGTGTTGACTGCATAACCTGCCTATCTTTTTCTCTCCCGTCCTAACTAATATTCGAGTGTCATCTAGGTTGAGGTATACACCTCTGTCTGAAAATAAATGGTACCGGTAGAACCTAGAGTTGTCGATATTTTGCTAGGGGGATTGATCGTTTTCTACTCCGTAGAGTAATTGTGTTTGATTTGTTTGCCGTGATTCGCCATAGTGTTTTTCATAGATGTTCTGCTATAAATAAATACCTTAATATCTTTACACTAAGTCTCGTTGCGTGTTTGCTTGTCTCGCTGTGAAGAATTGCCCTATCTTGTATACTCCACATACTGCTTAACTCTTCTTGAGGGAAGTCTGACTGCTCAGCCACAGCTACCAAGTGAATCTGTGTGGTACAGACTGCTACCAAGTGGGTTCACCGCCAAACACCTGTAGTCCTAAATCTTTTGCAGTGGTCCCAGAGGGAACTGCACAGGTTTCCGCCTAACACTGGTGTACAGCGGTGGGATTTGTATCGAGTATACAGTTTAGAGTGCTTTTCGACACTGTAGGATAACTAACCACAAAACTTTGCACAAAAAGCAACTTTCAAAAAACATGTCTACGATGGAAACTTACAGTCAAGAGTCTTTGTCAGCTGAAAATACTGAGAGTCTGCAAGCTCTCTGTAGGCAAGAGAATCTTCCTGTAAGAGGCAAGAAGTTAGAACTAATCGAGAGATTGCTGGCGAACCAAAGTCTGGGTACTGGTTCAGAGGAACCAGTCTCTCCAGCGACTGTAGATAACAGTAATGGTGTTGATCTGAATCGTAATTCTGATGATAGCGATGAAGAGGCTGACGAGGACGGAGAGGCTAACGAAACTGTCTCCCCTGCTCCTCTACCTGCCTTACCAGCTGTGCCTACGGGGCCCATACCAGGTCCCACAAGTAACCCTGCTTATTTTGAACTAGAAAAAATGAAACTCGAATTAGAATATAAACGGTTCTTGGCTCAATCGGAACGAAACCAAGAGCTCGAGTTCAGACGGTTGAATGCCCAGGCTGAGCAGAAGCAAGCTGAGTTGAGACTCAGGGAAATAGAACTTAATCACGAGTTAGAGATGAAAAAGTTGTCTATGGAAAATGCTTCTCTCTCCTCTGGTTCCTCTAGGAGCTCCAGTCCCAAAAGACCCCGGATGCCGAAGGAATTAGTGGGTATGTATGAACCGAGATTGGATGTGTTGGATTGGTTGAAGCTGTTTGAATACAATCATGGGCTCCAGGACATCGCCGGGAATGCTTTACTTCCCTGGTTGTTCTCTAGGCTCCCTCCTGTTGCAACTGATGTGATAATGGAGTTTGGGGAGGCGGATAAGACGGATTACGAAAGTGTGAAACTAGCTTTAAAAGCTAGATTCGGGAAGACCCCTTCCCAGTAGCTTAAGAGGTTTAGAACCCTCAAAAAGCATGATGGTACCCCTTGGGCTACCTGGGTGAGTGAAGGGTTGAAAAACTTAGGGGGATGGATTAAGGGTTACAAAGTGAACACTTATGAGGGTATGAAGAATCTTTTTATGTTGGAGTCTATTTATGATGCCTGCTCTGCTGAGCTCAGACAGCACTTGGCTGATTCGAAGGAATTGGATTCTCGGGCACTAGCTAAGGCTGCTGACTTGTGGGTTGCCAACAGGGCTACTCATAAGGATTCTGGGGCAACTCAGAAAAAGGATGAGGGAAAACAGCCTAAAAAAGACTCAAAAGAGAATTCGAATAACTCACATTCCAAAGAGGGCCCCAAACAAAACCAGAAGGGTAAGACACCGGGAAAACCACAGCAGAATAGTGTGTCTTCTGGTGCCAAACCGGAAGGAGGTCAGAACAAGCTGCCATTCCAGAAAGCATTCGGTAAATGCTTTGTTTGTGGCTCGACTGACCACGTGAAAGGAGATCCCAGATGTAAGGGTAAACCTTCAGGGGTCCAGCTTGTCTCCTTAGCCTTCGCTCCAGAGGAGGAAGTCCAAATGGCAAGTGGAAACTTTCTACTGCTAGCTGACGAACCCATTGGAGTCTCAGCCAGCGTTTCTTTAGTATCTCTGGGGTTGTGGGAACAACAGAATTTAGATGTCTATAATTCTATCCCCGATAATACTAAAGAGTATTATAAGGACAGTGTCCAGGTGAATGGTCAGGAGACTCCTGCCATTAGGGACACTGGGGCCAGCATAACTGTGGTGGATAAATCGTTTTTTCAGGCCGAGGATGTTGCTAAGGCACCCAAACGCCTCACCAAGTTAGCTGGAGGGCCTGTGCAGATGCTTCCCCAATTACCAGTTCTCATCCAGTGTAACGACATGACTGTGAAGATACCTGTCAGCATACAGAGTGAGGTACCAGGATGCATACTGTTGGGTAACGATTTGAAAACTCTTGGAGTTGTATCGCATACTCCCAGACCTCCTAGTAAACGGTTACAGGAGCTAACCAGACCTGCAAGAGAGAGGACCCTGTGTGGTACTCTCGGGGAGATGATGAAGAAAGAAATCACTCCTGCTCCACTGGAATTGTCAGCCGCTGTCTCCAAGACATCAGAAGCAAAAGGGAAACCTACGGCTTCTATCCCGAAACCAGCAGCCCGCATTCCAGTGCAGCCAACACGGACTTCCCCGCGGTTGTCCAAAGTTACACTCGTAACTCCACCTCCAGCCGAGGCTGAGAGGGAGGTACGACCCTGTGTGGGAGAATTAGACTCTGAGGAAGAGCTAATGGAAGGCCAGGAACTCATTTACTGGCAGAAGGTGGACCCAGCAGGGCAGACTTCAGTAAGGGACAGAGAGAATGTCCAACTCTGGAAGGTCTTCGCCACCAGGCAGAAGCTCAGGCTGAAGGGCAAGAGCCTGGGAAATACAGGTTGCACTGGGAAGATGGCCTCTTCTACAGTGAACCGACTGAGTCTGCACCTGGAGACTACAAACGACTTGTAGTACCCCAAGGGAACAGACCACAGTTCTTGCAGTTAGCCCACGAGATTCCTTTGGCTGGTCACTTGAGTTTCAAGAAGACTAAGGAAAGGCTATCTCTCTACTTCTATTGGCCGAAGATGGGGCCGAGGTAGAAAAACACTGCAGGAGCTGCCACACCTGCCAGATCTCTGGTAAGGTTGGCTCCAAGAATGGGGCACCTTTAGTGCCTCTCCCAGTTGTGGGAGTCCCATTTGAGAGAGTAGGGATTGACATCGTTGGTCCCCTTGATCCTCCAACCTCCTCAGGCAACAGGTTTATCCTTGTTGTAGTAGACCATGCTACTAGGTAACCTGAGGCAATTCCTATGAGGACTGTTACAGCTCCGGCTGTGGCTAAGGCCCTCCTTGGTATTTTTACTAGGGTCAGGTTTCCTAAGGAAGTAATCTCTGACAGGGGGTCAAACTTTATGTCCCACTACATGAAAGCCATGTGGAACACCTGTGGAGTTACTTACAAGTTCTCAACAGTTTACCACCCACAAACCAATGGGTTGGTAGAACGGTTCAACCGAACCATGAAGAGCATGATAGGTGCTTTAGAAGAACCCCTTAAGCGCAAGTGGGACCTTCTACTGCCATGCCTTCTCTTTGCTTATAGAGAAGTCCCTCAGGAGGGAGTAGGTTACTCTCCCTTCGAACTACTCTATGGTCATCCCGTCAGAGGTCCATTGGCCCTGATTAAGGAGGGGTTGGAGAGTGCTCCTTCCCCCAAGCCAGTCAGAGTGACTGACTACGTGATAGGCCTCCGGAGGAGAATGTCGCACATGATGACGGAAGCAAGTGATAACTTGAAAGTTGGACAAGCACTGGTCAAGCACTGGCACGATCAGAAGGCTAACATGGTTGAGTTCGCTCAAGACCAGCTCGTTCTCGTTATGATCCCAACAAGGCAGAGGGCCTTGCAAGATAAGTCGATGGGACCCTTCCGAGTAGTGGGTAAACTCGGAGAGGTTAACTATCTGGTGGACTTGGGCAATCCCAAGGAGGCTCCGACAGTCTTTCACACCAACCGACTTAAAGCGTATGTCTCGCGACCTGACGTAGGAGCGTTACTTCTAGCGTCATCCGAGGAAGAAGAAGAGAGAGAAGCTCTTCCGGATCTCCTCAGAGGCTTACCTTTAGATGAAAAAAATGAAGGAGTAAATCTCTCCTCCAATCTGACACCCGAGCAACAAGAAGAGTGCAAATCTATGTTGAATCAGTTTGCCTCTCTGTTCTCGCTTTCACCAGGCTTGACCCCTTGGGGCCACCACGACATACTCACTGGTGACTGTCTGCCAGTCAAAAGCAGAGGATACCGCATGTCAGAAAACGTACGAACCCACATCAAAGGTGAGGTCAGCAAGATGCTTGATCTCGGGGTAATAGAGCCCTCTACTAGTCCATGGTCTAGCCCAGTTGTGTTAGTACCAAAGGCTGGATCTAAAGAACTTAGATTCTGCGTGGATTATAGAGCTCTTAATGCAGTCATCAAGACTGATCCCCACCCTTTGCCAAGAACAGATGAGTTGGTGGATAAACTTGGCGCCGCCAAGTTCCTCAGCACATTTGACTTGACGTCAGGCTATTGGCAAATAGCCCTGGGAGACCATGCCAAGGAGAAAACTGCATTTTCTACCCCCGTTGGCTTATACCAGTTTAAGGTCATGCCTTTCGGATTGAAGAATGCACCTGCTACGTTTCAACGGATGGTAAACCAGGTTCTGAATGGGATGGAGGACTTCTGCATGGCATACTTGGATGACATCGCAGTGTTCAGCAATTCCTGGGAAGAACATGTAACCCACCTGAGAGATGTTTTGCAGGCTCTTGGACGAGCCAATTTGACCATGAAGGCAAGCAAATGCCAAATTGGACAGAGTAAGGTAGTCTATCTTGGGCATGAGGTAGGCGGTGGAGAAATAAGGCCTTTGCTCAGTAAGGTTGAAGCTGTGCAAAATTGGACAACACCGACTACTCAAACCCAGGTGAGAGCCTTCCTAGGCCTCACTGGGTATTACAGGAATTTCATAGGGAACTATGGGACCATAGCTTCTCCACTGAATTTCATCTCCTCGCCCAAATTTCCTAAAAAGGTTAAATGGAACGAGGAGTGCAATCAGGCTTTTGGAAACCTGAAAAAGGCTCTTTGCCAAGCCCCAGTACTCAGAGCTCCTGATTACCGCCAACACTTCATTGTGCAGACAGATGCTTCAAATGTAGGAATAGGTGCCGTACTCAGTCAACTGGATGGGAAAGGTAGGGAGCACCCGTTTGCTTCATCAGCCGCAAGCTGAAGGATCCTGAAACAAGGTGGGCAACAATCGAAAGAGAGTGCTTTGCTATCGTGTGGGCACTGAAGAAGTTTAGGCCGTACTTGTATGGTTCTACTTTTGTCATTCAGACTGACCACCAACCCTTGAGATGGTTAATGCAAATGAAAGGGGAAAACCCAAAACTATTGAGATGGTCGATCTGCCTGCAAGGGTTTGATTTCACCATTGAGCACAGGTCAGGATGTCACCACCAAAATGCTGATGGTCTCTCTAGGATGTATGTCATCGACTAGAGGTATGAGATTCATCCAGGAGTGGATTAAATCCTCCTGTCCCTTAGTCTGGGGGGGCGAGTGTTAGGGAGAATTCTCTGTTTAGGCTGAATTTCCTAACCTAGTGAGTCCCCCAGCAGCTTTGCTGGATTTCGGGATTTTGTTTTTCCATCCTGCCAAGAGTGAGACTCTTTTTTTCTCCCACTCTTGGACATGAATGTGTGTAATTCCTTTGGATGTCAATGTGTTCTATGGGCTATTGGGTCTTTTACTCCATAGGGTCTCATATGTTTTTCTATGTGTGTTACACCGCACCCTACGTGCCGTAACACGGGGGCGTCCTAGTGGATCCCCCACGATAGACTCCATACCCGATGACTGACTACTGTCTCCCCGGGCATGTAAAGTCACCATTGGCTTTACTAGACCTAAATTTACTAACAGGACTAGTACCAACCATCTTATTGTGGACGTACTAGTAGGGGTAATTCGATTACTCCTGGACCTGTTACTTGAGGGGGCACTATCCCGTCCCCCCTCGTCGAGTTTTGGCTGGTGGCAGTGGAAACTACTTGTTATGTTCGACCCCGGACATAACCCTATGGGATTCGTCCCATTGTTGGAGATTGGTACTTTTTCTCGTTAATCTCTAACATACCACCGGTCTACTTATCTTAAATAAGTTTATCGGATGGTATTTTCTGCCAGAACTCGGTTTGTAAAATGGCGTCTGTGTTCGTCTCTGTGACTCCTAAACCAAAGGTCGAGCCCTTTGTCCCACTTTTGGCGGGCTCTGTACAGAGACCCTCCAAAGTGGTGCCATTCTGTCTGGGTTACCACAGGGGTGTGGGAGGGGGTTTAGGCACCCTGGACCGAGTTGCCTTGCCAACTCCGGTCGCACACTGGAGTGATTGGCCCAGGTGGTGAGCCTTCCCGCTCACCACTTAGCATGTGTTGATTGACGGCTAGGCTGAATGAATGGGGGTTTTCTGCATAAAAGCAGGGGTTTTGGGACTGGATCTTCAGAAGTCGCCACAGGACCTAAAATCCGACGAGGGTAACGCTGAGCCGACCTGCACGACGACACCTCCGGTGGAGCCCTGCGGAACCGACTCACCACTTCCCGACGACAGAGGAGATCTCCCTGCCGGAGAGTCTCTTCCCCTGACAGGTGGGAACAACCAGTCCCCTTTACCACGACCAAAAGGTGGTGCCTTGTGACGGAGCACTCCGCGGCTGGTCTCTTCCCTGCTGGTGCACCGGACTTCACTTTCTTCAACGATGAGATCATCTCTACTCTTGGCAAAGACCCAACGTGCATCCACCACCAGGAACAACTGCCCCCGCCTTAGCTGCCCTCCACAACAAGGTACCGTGTCCGCCTGGCTTCCCTTTCGATCGGTTCGAGTGAGGTGTCTTAATCCTCTCCGTTCCGTTGGGTCGCCTCCAAGCTTTTCTCACTCGTTGTTCTGAATTGGTTCAATCTGCCAATAACAATTTGCTATAAAGACTTGAATGCATCTCCACTAGAGATTTTTTGGGACATCGCGCCTTGCCTCTCTCCGAGTGGGCCTGGCCTCTGAACTTTATGATCTATTGCGATTCTTGCCTTCATGCCTTGCATTTTATCCGCGTAGGATTGAACTGTGTTGACTGCATAACCTGCCTATCTTTTTCTCTCCCGTCCTAACTAATATTCGAGTGTCATCTAGGTTGAGGTATACACCTCTGTCTGAAAATAAGTGGTACCGTAGAACCTAGAGTTGTCGATATTTTGCTAGGGGGATTGATCGTTTTCTACTCCGTAGAGTAATTGTGTTTGATTTGTTTGCCGTGATTCGCCATAGTGTTTTTCATAGATGTTCTACTATAAATAAATACCTTAATATCTTTACACTAAGTCTCGTTGCGTGTTTGCTTGTCTTGCTGTGAAGAATTGCCCTATCTTGTATACTCCATATACTGCTTAACTCTTCTTGAGGGAAGTCTGACTGCTCAGCCACAGCTACCAAGTGAATCTGTGTGGTACAGACTGCTACCAAGTGGGTTCACTGCCAAACACCTGTAGTCCTAAATCTTTTGCAGTGGTCCCAGAGGGAACTGCACAGGTTTCCGCCTAACACAAGAGAAGGTATTTAAACCTTGGGGAGTCTGAAAGATACCCCTGTGCCGCTGCACTCAAGGTGCTTTGTGACACATAAGAAAAACATGATGCCTATGGAGATGTTTAAAACTCCATATCCAAATAAGACAAAAGTAAAACACACATCAAAATACATGAAAGAGTGGGGAAAAAAGGCTCACACTCTTTCCAGGTAAAAATTTAAATCCTAGAAATCCAGCAGCGTTGCTGGGGGTCTTAAACGGTAAGGGAAATTAGCACATTCTTGAGAATTCACCCTAAAATGCCTAAAATCCGTAAATCCCTTCAGGATCACCCTGGTCGACCAATAGTTTTGAGAGTGAATTTATTTCTAGAACCTCTGTCTAGAATCGTTGACGCCTTCTTACAACCTTTAGTACACAAGATGCCATCATACATACAGGACACTACACAAATCATCAAAGAGGTGGAGAGTATGAATTTTGACCCAGAAAAAGAAATCTTATTGGGGCTGGATGTAGTAGCCCTATATACGAGTATTCCTCAATTGGCGTCGGTAGAGATGTTAGTAGAAAGACTATTTCAAGAACAAATGGAAACTACGACACCGGTCTCCTTCGTCCTGTGGTGTGCTGAGATGACACTCACTGAAAGCTATTTCCACTTTAATGGTGGTTCTATCGGCTGACAAATGGAATGGCCATGGGGGCAACACTAGAACCTAGCGTAGTCAATCTCTACATGGAAGCATTCGAAACCAATAAGATCCACAGTGAGATCAATCCGTATTTGAAACTTATAGGTGCGTAGGGACGCTATATAGATGACGTTTTGATTATATGGAAGGGCAGCAGGACAGAGATGCAATATTTCTGTGAATAGATCAATTAACAAGACAGATATCTGAAATTCATGTCCAACTCTAGTAAAAAAAGAATTGAATTTTCTTGGCATCGTCATTACTGTCGAGGAAGAGGGCAAAACACTTTTTGTGAAACCTTTCCACAAATCGACTTACCGTCATTCGCTACTCCACTATGATAGCTTCCATCTGCGCCATGTGAGAGACAATCTTCCATTGGGCCAATTCCTATGTTTAAAAAGGAACAGCCCAAGGAAACAAGACTTTAAAGAAGAGGCTGGAGAGTTAAGTATAAGGCTACACCACTGAGGTTACCCAATCCGCCTAACATCTCAAGCTCTTAAAAGAGCGAGCAATAATAATCGTGATTCACTCTTGGAGTACAAAGAACCAGAGACAACAGATAAAGGAGAAGAGAAACTGGTGTTTGTTAATACCTACAGTCATCTTTCGAACCCATCAAAAAGATCATTAACAAGAACTGTAAAATCTTAGAAAAAGGTGCAAATCCACTCTGTAAACCAATAGTGGCATTTAGAAGAAGTAAAAATCTGAATGATTAGATAACGCGTAATGACATAAGTTTAAAGCCATCGATACAGAATACACTACCAGAGAAAAGAGGTATGCCTGAACTAAATCGACACTATCCCTGTGGAACCTGTAACCAATAAGAGAACTGAGATCGACATTGGTCTCCCGAAACCATGGAAACAAACAAGCTTCACTAACTGTAATTCAACTATGGTCATATATGGGATTTGGTGCCCCTTCAAAAAACGATACATCGGGGAAAACGGAGAGAAAAATCAAAACAAGAATAATCGAACACAGATGCATAAGAAATCAGACTCTCAATGCTTCCCTGGTTGGTCATCGAATTGAATTCCTGCATCGACCTGAAGAAATAAGGTGGACGTTATTATTCAAACTTAAAACAGGGACAGATACAAACCTCGACAAGAGGAAACTATTGAGAAAGAACAATTACTCTTTTACTTGGCCAAAAGCATTGAAAAAGGCCTGAATGAGAAAATGGATTGGTCAGAATACTAACCTCAGGGTGAGCACGTTGATAACCTGTTTGAGCATACATAAACTACGTTAACATAGATGCTCCAGCCATGGATGCCAAACAACTGCACCAGATAAATAACAATGATTCAGGTCAAGACCTTCGCCTCAGAGAAGGCCATTTTTCAGCATTGATAGTTTGAAATAGGGAGAGCACCTGGACAACGACAACATTGGAGATACCTGATGTGCTGTAGGGACCATCGACAGAGCAGGAGCTCGGCACTGAGAATATCATGGCACGAGTGGTCGATGCAGTAATCTGAAAGATGACAGGCTGCGTTCTAGCCGAGGCCCTGTGGAGCAAGCAATCTCCATGGTAACACATCGGAACACTGGTTCAATCAACCACGTGTATAGGAACTGAGAATTTAGCAATGGAGACAGAAAGAGGGCTTGCGTAGAGTTAGCCTTTGTCCGGGCAGCGTAGTACTGTTCCCTTCATGGAAAACAGGACCTAGGCACCAAAGATGGAGCTACATATGCCAGACACAGACAGTTGATACTAGTTCCCATCCGAGAAACGGACCATCTGTTGTTAGGGCCATTTCTCAGATGGGAAATAGCTGCTTCAGTGTGAGTGGGCCAGTTCCCATTAGAGAAATGGCCCTTTTTTTCCCCCTAGTGGCCAGGTCCTGCATAATAATGGGAACTAGCCCACTCACACAAAGAAGGCTAGTTCCCATTAGAGAAATGGCCATTTTTGCTCCCCTAGTGGCCAGGTCCTGCATAATAATGGGAACTAGCCCACACATACTGAGAAGGCTAGTTCCCATTAGAGAAATTGCCCTTTTGCCCCTAGAGGCCAAGTCCTGCATAATAATGGGAACTAGCCTACTCAAACTGAGAAGGCTAGTTCCCATTAGAGAAATTGCCCTTTTTGCTCCCCTAGTGGTCAAGTCCTGCATAATAATGGGAACTAGCCCACTCACAATGAGAAGGCTAGTTCCCATTAGACAAATGGCTCTTTTTGCTCCCCTAGTGGCCAAGTCCTGCATAATAATGGGAACTAGCCCACTCACACTGAGAAGGCTAGTTCCCATTAGAGAAATGGCCCTTTTTGCCCCTAGTGGCCTAGTGCTATTTCCCATTAGAGAAATTGCCCCTTTTGGCCTTAGTGGCCAAGTCCTGCATAATAATGGGAACTAGCCCACTCAGACAGAGAAGGCTAGTTCCCATTATAGAAATGGCCCTTTTTGCTCCCCTAGTGGCAAAGTCCTGCATAATAATGGGAACTAGCCCATTCACAATGAGAAGGCTAGTTCGCATTAGAGAAATGGCCCTTTTTGCCCCTAGTGGCCAAGTCCTGCATAATAATGGGAGCTAACCTACTGACACTGAGAAGGCTAGTTCCCATTAGAGAAATGGCCATTTTTGCCCCTAGTGACCAAGTCATGCATAATAATGGGAACTGGCCGACTCACGCTGACAAGGCTAGTTCCCATTGGAGAAATGGCCCTTTTTGCTCCCATTGCGGCCAACACACTGAGAAGGCTAGTTCCCATTAGAGAAATGGCCCTTTTTCCCCTATTGGCCAAGACCTGCATAATAATGGGAACTAGCCCAATCAGACTGAAGCACCTATTATCTATTAGAGAAGCGGCCCCCCAACCTGCAGAGGCAGAAAGGTCCTCTTGCCTAATGGGAACTAGCCCACTCACACTGAAGCAGCTATTTCCCATTAGAGAAACGGCCCTCCGACCTGCAGAGGCAGAAAGGTCCTCTCGTCTAATGGGAACTAGCCCATTCACACTGAAGCAGCTATTTCCCATTAGAGAAGCAGCCCTCCAACATGTAGAGGCAGAAAGGTCCTCTTGTCTAATGGGAACTAGCCAATTCACACTGAAGCAGCTATTTTCCATTAAAGAAACGGTCCTCCGACCTGGAAAGGCAAAAAGGTCCTCTCGTCTAATGGGAACTAGCCCATTCACACTGAAGCAGCTATTTCCCATTGGAGAAGCGGCCCTCTGACATGCAGAGGCATAAAGATCCTCTCGTCTAATGGGAACTAGCCCATTCACACTGAAGCAGCTATTTCCCATTAGAGAAACGGCCCTCCGACATGCAGAGGCAGAAAGGTCCTCTCGTCTAATGGGAACTAGCCCATTCACACTGAAGCAGTTATTTTCCATTAGAGAAACGGTCCTCCGACCTGGAAAGGCAAAAAGGTCCTCTCGTCTAATGGGAACTAGCCCAATCACACTGAAGCAGCTATTTCCCATTAGAGAAGCGGCCCTCTGACATGCAGAAGTAGAAAGGTCTTCTCGTCTAATGGGAACGAGCCCATTCACACTGAAGCAGCTATTTCCCATTAGAGAAACGTCCCTCCGACCTGGAAAGGCAAAAAGGTCCTCTCGTCTAATGGGAACTAGCCCATTCACACTGAAGCAGCTATTTCCCATTAGAGAAACGGCCCTCTAACCTGGAAATGCAGAAAGGTCCTCTCGTCTAATGGGAACTAGCCCACTCACACTGAAGCAGCTATTTCCCATTAGAGAAATGGCCCTCCGACCTGGAAAGGCAAAAAGGTCCTCTTGTCTAATGGGAACTAGCCCATTCACACTGAAGCAGCTCTTTCCCATTAGAGAAACGGCCCCCCGACCTGCAGAGGCAGAAAGGTCCTCTTGTCTAATGGGAACTAGCCCCTTCACACTGAAGCAGCTATTTCCCATTAGAGAAGTGGCCCTCCGACCTGGAAAGGCAGAAAGGTCCTCTTGTCTAATGGAAACTAGCCCACTCAGACTGAAGCAGCTATTTAGCAGGTAAGGTCTTCTTTCTCTCCAATTCTCTCTTAGCAGGTGACCCAGGATGCTGACAGGCGTGGCTGAAGTCCAGATGCAGGAGCTGACACGGTGAGCATCTAGCTGTGAGGAGCAGAACAACACGAAGCGTGAGTTGCTGATCGGGCGTGGTTTAAATAGCTTTGGAAGAAGTTCCAGGTATGTATCCTTCCACCGATCAGGTATGTATCCTTCCCCGACCACACCCAGGGGAAAGTAGGTCCACAGGTAAAGTAGTTCCATTCAGGCCTCAAGAGGGCCTGGATGTAGCAGCATGGTCTGCATCAGGTAAGTGCACCTTAAAACACTTGAACACATGTCTAGCTTTATGAGCCTGGCGCCTCAGGCGCCAGGACAGGGGTCCAACATGAGCCTGGCGCCTAAGGCGCCAGGACTGTGTCCAAAGGGCCCCATCTTGTGCCCGCTGGCACTTCCCTGGGGGAAATGATGCCTGCCTCTGGGGTTGCTGGGTCGGACCTGGCTCCTTGGAGGTAGGCATCATGACAGTACCCCCACTCAAGGCCCCTCCCAAGGTTGTTCCCTCCGGGGGTTTTGGCTTGTTCGGAAATCTCCGGTGGAACCTTTGTATTAATCGAGGTGCGTGAACATGGTTACTAGGCTCCCAAGATCTCTCCTGAGGTCCATATCCCTTCCAGTCAACAAGATAGAAGAGTTTGGACTTTAACACCTTGGAGTCTAAAATGTCTTTAACTTTGAATTCTAATTCCCCTTCAATTTGAACTGGGTCTGGAGGCTTGGACAGTCGGGTCCCTGGTTGTACTGGCTTCAAAAGTGATGCATGAAAAACTGGATGAATACGCATGTTAGACGGTAAATCCAGTTTAAAGGCCACGGGATTGATTATAGCCTTGATGGGATAAGGTCCTATGAATCTGGGATTGAAAGTTCGCGGGCCCTTGAGGGGTAAATGTTTCATTGCTAGCCATACCTGATCTCCTACTTGGTAAGGAGGAGTTTTACTTCGGTGCAAATAAGCGTTTTCTTTATACTTTTTCTTGGCTTGCTGTAAATGAGTTGCAGCTTCTTTGAAGGCTTGGGTTATTGTGGAATGTAGATGATTTACTGCGGGCATTTCCAAGGTCAGAGGTGGATCTAGATCAGAGGTCCGAGGATGGTGACCATACAAAGTATAAAAAGGAGTTTGTCCAGTTCCAGAATGCACTGAATTGTTGTATGCATATTCTGCGATCCAAAGGATGTCTTTCCAATTTAACTCGGATTGGTGTAACATGCACCGAAGATATTGCTCGAGAGTCTGATTGGTTCTCTCGGTTTGTCCGTCGGTCTGGGGGTGGTGGCTGGTGGATAGCCGCACATCTATTTGTGCTAGTTGGCAACACTTCTTCCAAAAATGGGAGATAAATTGACTTCCACGATCCGAGACTAATATAGAAGGGAAACCATGTATGCGAACTATATTCTCCAGAAATTCCTTGGCCAAGGTGAAAGTTGAAGGCAAACCTTTTAAAGGGATAAAGTGGGCCATTTTGGAGAATAGATCCACAATTACAAGGATAGTGTTGTAACCAGCACAAGGAGGCAGGTCAATTATAAAGTCCATTGACAAGGTGTGCCATGGTGCCGGTGGAATATCCAAGGGTTGAAGTAGGCCGGCTGGCCTTTTCTTTTGACCCTTGTTTTGGGCGCAAATTCCGCAAGACAAAACAAAAGACTTTATGTCTTTTCTCCAAGAAGGCCACCAGAAGTGGCGTTTGATTTTTTCCTCCGTTTTAGCGATACCAGGGTGTCCTTCCATTAATGATTCATGATGATGGGCAATAACAAGTTCTTGCAATTCTTTACGAGGCAGAAACAACCGCTCCTGGAAGTAGGGTAAGTCATCCTTAATGGTGTAATGAGGACCCTTTTGACTCCATTCCAGTAAGGCTGAAGAGTCTAGAAGTTGTTTTACTTGCGTTTGGATGTCCTCAATAGTTTGCAATGAAGTTAGGCCTAAGATTCTTTGTTCTGGTATGATTGGCACAGGTTCTAAACTCGAATTGGGTTCTTCCCTGCCAATCCGGGATAAGGCGTCCGCTTTACCATTCTTGCTGCCAGGGCGATAGGTAATTACAAAATCAAATTCCGCAAAGAATAGAGCCCATCGGAGTTGTCGTGAAGATTGAGCCTTGGCCGTCTTTAAATACTGTAAATTTCTGTGGTCCGTAATTACGGTGATGGTGTGTCTTGCCCCGAGAAGGTAGTGACGCCAAGCCTTGAAAGAAGATTTAATAGCCAGTACCTCTTTGTCGGTAATTACGTAGTTGATTTCAGGAGGAGAAGATTTCCTGGACCAAAAGGCCACAGGGTGTAGTTGGTTAGTTTCTGGGTCTCTTTGCGACAGGACAGCTCCCATGGCCGAACTGGATGCGTCGGTTTCCACAATGTAAGGGAGATCTGGGTGTGGGTGCTTCAATATAGGTGCAAAGGTGAATTTGGTTTTCAGGTCCTGAAAGGCTTGTTCGGCCTCAAGAGTCCATTCAAAGCGTTTGTTTTTCTTTAGGAGAGCTGTGATGGGTTGGACTGTTCGGGAAAATTCCGGGATGAATCTTCGATAGAAATTGGCGAAGCCGAGCATGCTCTGAACTCCCTTCACCGAGCTAGGAGATGGCCATTTGAGGATGGCGTCCACCTTTCGCGAATCCATTCGGACTCCTTGAGGTGTCAGGATAAATCCGAGAAACTCCACTTCTGTGGTATGAAAAACACATTTTTCGAGCTTTGCAAATAGTCTGTGCTGGCGCAATTTCTCAAGAACTGCCCTAACATGTTTTCTGTGATCGAATTCTGAAGAGGAGTACACCAGGATGTCGTCAATATAAACAATGACACAGACGTCGATAAGTTCCCGAAGAACATCATTCATAAAGTACTGAAAGGCGGCAGGTGCATTGCACAAACCGAAGGGCATCACCTGATATTCGAAGAGCCCAAATTTGGTGTGGAATGCAGTCTTCCACTCGTCGCCTTCTTTTATACGCACCAGGTGATAAGCTCCTCGGAGATCTAACTTGGTGTACACACAAGCGTCTTTCACCTGGTCGATAAGCTCAGGGATCAGGGGCAGAGGATAACGATTCTTAATTGTTATTTGATTTAGGGCGCGATAGTCTATACATGTTCTAAGGTCGCCCTCTTTTTTTGGCACGAAGAACAGAGCTGAGGAGACAGGAGACTTGGACGGGCGAATAAAACCATTAGCTAGGTACTGATCTAAATACTGACGCAAATGTAGGTTCTCAGGTTCCGTAAGAGCATAAATCCTACTACAAGATAGTTGAGCATTGGGTACCAGATCGATTTGGCAATCGTAAGACCGATGGGGAGGTAACGTGTTAGCCTGTTCCTTCTGAAAAACGTCTTGGAATTCTTGGTATTCAGACAGTAGCTGTACAGGAGTGGAAGTTGCTGAGACTAGACCCATAACTGGATTTCTTGGGTAACAAGTTGGTTCACAATCAGGAAAACTTATCTTCTTTGCTCGCCAGTCGATTCTGGGATTATGTGTTTCTAACCAAGGAATTCCAAGAATTACTTGAAATTGTGGGGCCTTGATCACATCAAACACGATTGCTTCCCGATGTCCATCCTGACCCACCAGTGTCATTTCAACAGTGGAATGCGTTACAGGCCCTGAGGCAATTTCAGTTCCATCTACTGTAGTAATGACATCTTGGGTTACTTTCGGGCGGAGAGGGAGCTTAATCCTGGAAGCCAATTCACGGTCTATGTAATTTCCAATAGCTCCACTGTCGATGTATGCTTTTATAGCATGCAACAGCTGAGGCTGTTTTGGGTCCACTAGCACCATTGGCATGACAAAATGCGAGGTCAAAGAGTTTGTTTTCAAGCTCGGCAAGCGGACCCCTACGCTTGTCGGGCTAGGTCGTTTCCCGAATCAGGTGTCAATAAATCGTTATCAGTGGCTCCAACCACCTTCTTCGGTGGTTTAACCGGACAATTTCGAAGAAAGTGACCGGAAGTCCCGCAATACAGGCAAAGTTGGATTTGCCGCCTTCTCTCTCGTTCCTTCTGTGTTAATGGTCCTTTAACACCGCCGATTTGCATAGGTTCGGATACGTGGGTACTCTTGGAGTTAGCGTGGGTTTTGATCGGTACTCGGGTTTCGTACTTGAACCGATCTGCTTTTCTATTTTGAAGTCTGTGATCAAGTTGAACCACCAAGTCTATGTAGTCTGCGCAGACCTGGGGTGGATCTACTATCTGAGCTAGAACATCCTTAAGCTCTCCGCGCAGGCCTCGATGAAACAATGTGATCCTTTTGTTTTCTGGCCATCCAGTTTCCACAACCAGTCTATTAAAGGTGGCAACGTAGGACAGAAGATCCTGATTACTTTGTCGTACGGATAGCAGTTCGTTATCAAGGGCCTGTCCTTGAGAGTGTCGAGCAAACAATCTTTCCATGCTGGCCTGGAAACCCTGAAAATTCTGGAGAATGGGATCATCCTGATTTACCAATGGAATAGACCAATCGGCAGCACTGCCACTGAGGTAAGATAGTATAAAGGCTACCTTGGTCTGGTCGTTAGGGAAGGCCCCGGGTCTGCATAGAAAGTGTAAACGACATTGGTTCATAAAGACGGCATATTTCTTGGGATCCCCCGCAAAACGTTCAGGCGGGGCCAAAGGCATGTGTCCAGGTAGATTGATTTGTACCGGGTTATTCAAACCCATTGATGTGGAAATATCTCCGGAATTAGGTAAAGGAGTGTGCCCTGCCTGGGCCTGCAATAACCTTTTGGCCAGGTCATCTGTTCTTTCCTTAGATAGGATCAGTTCTCTTTTGAGAGCGTTAGTCTCCTGGCGGGCTGAGTGCACTTCTGCCCGTAATTCCCCCAAAAGCTGGGCCAGCTGATCTGTCTCGGAAGTCTCCATAGCGCCCGGGTGGGAAATTATGGGTAGGCTTCGCGTTCTGTCACGCTCACCTGATTCCCACGGAGGCGCAGGTCTGGCTTCGAGTGCTGATGCTTCTTCTATGGTGAAGCGCAGGACTCTGAAGATGGACTCACTGGCTCGCAGGAATATTCCCCTGTGCGTGAAAAGGGAGTATTACCTACTGACGGAATAATGCTCAAGCCTCCCACTCCCTTCCAGCCCTCCACGTTACCCTTCCTCGATTCCCCGTGAAGTCTCACCTTAGGGTCTGAAAGGATGAGTTCTCCATCCTGCTTCTGATGCAGGGGCGCGTTGAAACCCAATTACTTCACTGGATTGAGGTTTGATGGGAGTTCAAATAAGCTTGACTATTCAGGTAAGGCGCTGTAAGAGTTCTGTAGCAAGTTCAAAAGTTCAAGCCTTATAATAATGTTCATTGTCTTATTGCAGCAAGCGCTAATCGCTTATGTCTTTTTTCCCCTTAGGGGCCGCGGTTCGGAATGCCGGAGATATGGCGCCGACCCGAAGTGAAACGTGCAGTTCCAGTAAATGACAGGTAAGTTCTGGATGAGCGTTCGGGTAATGTCTTTGCATTCGCTCATTCAATGTCTTTGTCTTTTTTCCCCATAGGGGCCGGGGTCCGGAATGCCAGGAAGCGGCAGGACCCGAAATGAAATGGGAATGACCCAACAGGTAAGTCTTAGAAGGAAACTGAGCTTTTCCTATTCCCTTCCTTCTCTCACCTTGTGTTCTTGTCTTTTTCTCTCTAGGCTCTGGGAAGTGGCTGCGGATCCGGATGATCGCTGCTGAAGATGGAGGTGCCCAGGAAAGGTGAGTGAAATGCAGCGCTGCAGCGATCGAAGCGAAATGCTTTTAAAATGATGTCTTCCTTTTCAGGATCGTCGGTGTGAAGTCTCCGTGATGCAGCTTTAGCAGGTAAGGTCTTCTTTCTCTCCAATTCTCTCTTAGCAGGTGACCCAGGATGCTGACAGGCGTGGCTGAAGTCCAGATGCAGGAGCTGACACGGTGAGCGTCCAGCTGCGAGGAGCAGAACAACGCGAAGCGTGAGTTGCTGATCGGGCGTGGTTTAAATAGCTTTGGTAGAAGTTCCAGGTATGTATCCTTCCACCGATCAGGTATGTATCCTTCCCCGACCACACCCAGGGGAAAGTAGGTCCACAGGTAAAGTAGTTCCATTCAGGCCTCAAGAGGGCCTGGATGTAGCAGCATGGTCTGCATCAGGTAAGTGCACCTTAAAACACTTGAACACATGTCTAGCTTTATGAGCCTGGCGCCTAAGGCGCCAGGACAGGGGTCCAACATGAGCCTGGCGCCTAAGGCGCCAGGACTGTGTCCAAAGGGCCCCAGCTTGTGCCCGCTGGCACTTCCCTGGGGGAAATGATGCCTGCCTCTGGGGTTGCTGGGTCGGACATGGCTCCTTGGAGGTAGGCATCATGACAGTTGGTCCTGGCAGTTCCTGCAGATCTCGCTGTTCCTGAGCTTCAGTCGTGGGGACAAGAAGGAGGATGTCGGGAGGTTTCTGCACTGCCCAGGGAAGAGGCCACCAGCTTAGCAAAACGTCGGTTTAAGGTGTGAGTGCCTTAAAGTCCACAAGCTGGTATCCTTCTCATTGGCTATCTGGTTTTCAACAGCCCTCTGAAGAAAATTCGACCAGCATAGAGACGGTGTCTAGGTGTCTTGCAAGTTGGTTGTTCCCACCAGCTCAAGGGAAGAAGTCGTCCTTGAAGGGCTTCTCTGTCGAGGGAGTTTCAGGCAATTTGGACCTGCAGCAGGGCTTCACCGGTTGACCGGGAGTTGCAGCAGTCGTCTTCCTTCAGCTCGTCTTCGGTTCTTTCGTTCCAGTGGTCGACTCTGCTTTCCAAGTCCCATAGACCTGCTTTTAAACAGTTTTCTCCCATTCATTCCAGTGCAGCTGTCACTCACCCACCAGGGTGGCTGTCTTTGCCGGAGAGTCAGCCAGTCAATCACGCCAGAGTGTATTCAGGTCTCCTAGGAGACTAAGCACAGGGAGTTTCGGCCACCTCCCTCACATCCTGTCCACCCCAGACACTCAGGCGCCAGAGGAGGGCTTCAGAACTGAAGCCCACCAAAGGCCAACGAACAAAGGGACCAAACCTGGTTTGGCGCGCAGAGTTAAACACAAGAAGTTCCTTTCTTAAAAGAAACGGCAAAAAAGTTGACTGGAGTCTGTTTTTACAGATAGGTCTTGGGCACCATATTGGAAAACATGGCTGACCCGATTTTTAGCTACCGGTGTTCGTGGTCGGGAAAAATCATGGTAGTTCATTCTAAAACCACAGCTACCAACCATTTCAAGAGGAAAGGGTAACATTTGACTGTTAAATGAGTGTTTAGACACAGGGAATGCTAGGCAACCCCTCCAGCACTCTCTAGGAAGATAGTGGGTGCAGGGTCTATAAATTTAAAAGGACTAGTAAAGTCAATTTAACTTCACATGCTCTGGAAGACGTTAGTCAGTCCAAGATGTTAGGGAGAATTCTCTGTTTAGGCTCAATTTCCTAACCTAGTGAGTCCCCCAGCAGCTTTGCTGGATTTCGGGAGTTTGTTTTTCCATCCTGCCAAGAGTGAGACTCTTTTTTTCTCCCACTCTTGGACATGAATGTGTGTAATTCCTTTTGATTTCAATGTGTTCTATGGGCTATGGGGTCTTTTACTCCATAGGGTCTCATATGTTTTTCTTTGTGTGTTACACCGCACCCTACATGCCGTAACACGGGGGCGTCCTAGCGGATCCCCCACCATAGACTCCATACCCGGGGACTGACTACTTTCTCCCCAGGCATGTAAAGTCACCATTGGCTTTACTAGACCTAAATTTACTAACAGGACTAGTACCAACCATCTTATTGTGGACATACTAGTAGGGGTAATTCGATTACTCCTGGACCTGTTACTCGAGGGGGCACTGTCCCGTCCCCCCTCGTCGAGTTTTGGCTGGTGGCAGTGGAAACTACTTGTTATGTTCGACCCCGGACATAACCCTATGGGATTCGTCCCATTGTTGGAGATTGGTACTTTTTCTCGTTAATCTCTAACGTACCACCGGTCTACTTATCTTAAATAAGTTTATCGGATGGTATTTTCTGCCAGAACTCGGTTTGTAAAATGGCGTCTGCGTTCGTCTCTGTGACTCCTAAACCAAAGGTCGAGCCCTTTGTCCCACTTTTGGCGGGCTCTGTACAGAGACCCTCCAAAGTGGTGCCATTCTGTCTGGGTTACCACAGGGGTGTGGGAGGGGGTTTAGGCACCCTGGACTGAGTTGCCTTGCCAACTCCGGTCGCACACTGGAGTGATTGGCCCAGGTGGTGAGCCTTCCCGCTCACCACTTAGCATGTGTTGATTGACGGCTAGGCTGAATGAATGGGGGTTTTCTGCATAATAGCAGGGCTTTTGGGACTGGATCTTCAGAAGTCGCCACAGGACCTAAGAATCCGACGAGGGTAACGCTGAGCCGACCTGCACGACGACACCTCCGGTGGAGCCCTGCGGAACCAACTCACCACTTCCCGACGACAGAGGAGATCTCACTGCTGGAGAGTCTCTTCCCCTGACTGGTGGGAACAACCAATCCCCTTTGCTTTTTATTCGCCTCAGGACGCAGTGGTTGAATTGCGCGTGCAGAGCACCTCGGCAACCGGATAGCCACTACCCCTGTACCACGACCAAAAGGTGGTGCCTTGTGACGGAGCACTCCGCGGCTGGTCTCTTCCCTGGTGGTGCACCGGACTTCACTTTCTTCAACGACGAGATCATCTCTACTCTTGGCAAAGACCCAACGTGCATCCACCACCAGGAACAACTGCCCCCGCCGTAGCTGCCCTCCACAACAAGGTACCGTGTCCGCCTGGCTTCCCTTTCGATCGGTTCGAGTGAGGTGTCTTAATCCTCTCCGTTCCGTTGGGTCGCCTCCAAGCTTTTCTCACTCGTTGTTCTGAATTGGTTCAATCTGCCGATAACAATTTGCTATAAAGACTTGAATGCATCTCCACTAGAGACTTTTTGGGACATCGCGCCTTGCCTCTCTCCGAGTGGGCCTGGCCTCTGAACTTTATGATCTATTGCGATTCTTGCCTTCCTGCCTTGCATTTTATCCGCGTAGGATTGAACTGTGTTGACTGCATAACCTGCCTATCTTTTTCTCTCCCGTCCTAACTAATATTCGAGTGTCATCTAGGTTGAGGTATACACCTCTGTCTGAAAATAAATGGTACCGGTAGAACCTAGAGTTGTCGATATTTTGCTAGGGGGATTGATCGTTTTCTACTCCGTAGAGTAATTGTGTTTGATTTGTTTGCCGTGATTCGCCATAGTGTTTTTCATAGATGTTCTGCTATAAATAAATACCTTAATATCTTTACACTAAGTCTCGTTGCGTGTTTGCTTGTCTCGCTGTGAAGAATTGCCCTATCTTGTATACTCCACATACTGCTTAACTCTTCTTGAGGGAAGTCTGACTGCTCAGCCACAGCTACCAAGTGAATCTGTGTGGTACAGACTGCTACCAAGTGGGTTCACCGCCAAACACCTGTAGTCCTAAATCTTTTGCAGTGGTCCCAGAGGGAACTGCACAGGTTTCCGCCTAACACTGGTGTACAGCGGTGGGATTTGTATCGAGTATACAGTTTAGAGTGCTTTTCGACACTGTAGGATAACTAACCACAAAACTTTGCACAAAAAGCAACTTTCAAAAAACATGTCTACGATGGAAACTTACAGTCAAGAGTCTTTGTCAGCTGAAAATACTGAGAGTCTGCAAGCTCTCTGTAGGCAAGAGAATCTTCCTGTAAGAGGCAAGAAGTTAGAACTAATCGAGAGATTGCTGGCGAACCAAAGTCTGGGTACTGGTTCAGAGGAACCAGTCTCTCCAGCGACTGTAGATAACAGTAATGGTGTTGATCTGAATCGTAATTCTGATGATAGCGATGAAGAGGCTGACGAGGACGGAGAGGCTAACGAAACTGTCTCCCCTGCTCCTCTACCTGCCTTACCAGCTGTGCCTACGGGGCCCATACCAGGTCCCACAAGTAACCCTGCTTATTTTGAACTAGAAAAAATGAAACTCGAATTAGAATATAAACGGTTCTTGGCTCAATCGGAACGAAACCAAGAGCTCGAGTTCAGACGGTTGAATGCCCAGGCTGAGCAGAAGCAAGCTGAGTTGAGACTCAGGGAAATAGAACTTAATCACGAGTTAGAGATGAAAAAGTTGTCTATGGAAAATGCTTCTCTCTCCTCTGGTTCCTCTAGGAGCTCCAGTCCCAAAAGACCCCGGATGCCGAAGGAATTAGTGGGTATGTATGAACCGAGATTGGATGTGTTGGATTGGTTGAAGCTGTTTGAATACAATCATGGGCTCCAGGACATCGCCGGGAATGCTTTACTTCCCTGGTTGTTCTCTAGGCTCCCTCCTGTTGCAACTGATGTGATAATGGAGTTTGGGGAGGCGGATAAGACGGATTACGAAAGTGTGAAACTAGCTTTAAAAGCTAGATTCGGGAAGACCCCTTCCCAGTAGCTTAAGAGGTTTAGAACCCTCAAAAAGCATGATGGTACCCCTTGGGCTACCTGGGTGAGTGAAGGGTTGAAAAACTTAGGGGGATGGATTAAGGGTTACAAAGTGAACACTTATGAGGGTATGAAGAATCTTTTTATGTTGGAGTCTATTTATGATGCCTGCTCTGCTGAGCTCAGACAGCACTTGGCTGATTCGAAGGAATTGGATTCTCGGGCACTAGCTAAGGCTGCTGACTTGTGGGTTGCCAACAGGGCTACTCATAAGGATTCTGGGGCAACTCAGAAAAAGGATGAGGGAAAACAGCCTAAAAAAGACTCAAAAGAGAATTCGAATAACTCACATTCCAAAGAGGGCCCCAAACAAAACCAGAAGGGTAAGACACCGGGAAAACCACAGCAGAATAGTGTGTCTTCTGGTGCCAAACCGGAAGGAGGTCAGAACAAGCTGCCATTCCAGAAAGCATTCGGTAAATGCTTTGTTTGTGGCTCGACTGACCACGTGAAAGGAGATCCCAGATGTAAGGGTAAACCTTCAGGGGTCCAGCTTGTCTCCTTAGCCTTCGCTCCAGAGGAGGAAGTCCAAATGGCAAGTGGAAACTTTCTACTGCTAGCTGACGAACCCATTGGAGTCTCAGCCAGCGTTTCTTTAGTATCTCTGGGGTTGTGGGAACAACAGAATTTAGATGTCTATAATTCTATCCCCGATAATACTAAAGAGTATTATAAGGACAGTGTCCAGGTGAATGGTCAGGAGACTCCTGCCATTAGGGACACTGGGGCCAGCATAACTGTGGTGGATAAATCGTTTTTTCAGGCCGAGGATGTTGCTAAGGCACCCAAACGCCTCACCAAGTTAGCTGGAGGGCCTGTGCAGATGCTTCCCCAATTACCAGTTCTCATCCAGTGTAACGACATGACTGTGAAGATACCTGTCAGCATACAGAGTGAGGTACCAGGATGCATACTGTTGGGTAACGATTTGAAAACTCTTGGAGTTGTATCGCATACTCCCAGACCTCCTAGTAAACGGTTACAGGAGCTAACCAGACCTGCAAGAGAGAGGACCCTGTGTGGTACTCTCGGGGAGATGATGAAGAAAGAAATCACTCCTGCTCCACTGGAATTGTCAGCCGCTGTCTCCAAGACATCAGAAGCAAAAGGGAAACCTACGGCTTCTATCCCGAAACCAGCAGCCCGCATTCCAGTGCAGCCAACACGGACTTCCCCGCGGTTGTCCAAAGTTACACTCGTAACTCCACCTCCAGCCGAGGCTGAGAGGGAGGTACGACCCTGTGTGGGAGAATTAGACTCTGAGGAAGAGCTAATGGAAGGCCAGGAACTCATTTACTGGCAGAAGGTGGACCCAGCAGGGCAGACTTCAGTAAGGGACAGAGAGAATGTCCAACTCTGGAAGGTCTTCGCCACCAGGCAGAAGCTCAGGCTGAAGGGCAAGAGCCTGGGAAATACAGGTTGCACTGGGAAGATGGCCTCTTCTACAGTGAACCGACTGAGTCTGCACCTGGAGACTACAAACGACTTGTAGTACCCCAAGGGAACAGACCACAGTTCTTGCAGTTAGCCCACGAGATTCCTTTGGCTGGTCACTTGAGTTTCAAGAAGACTAAGGAAAGGCTATCTCTCTACTTCTATTGGCCGAAGATGGGGCCGAGGTAGAAAAACACTGCAGGAGCTGCCACACCTGCCAGATCTCTGGTAAGGTTGGCTCCAAGAATGGGGCACCTTTAGTGCCTCTCCCAGTTGTGGGAGTCCCATTTGAGAGAGTAGGGATTGACATCGTTGGTCCCCTTGATCCTCCAACCTCCTCAGGCAACAGGTTTATCCTTGTTGTAGTAGACCATGCTACTAGGTAACCTGAGGCAATTCCTATGAGGACTGTTACAGCTCCGGCTGTGGCTAAGGCCCTCCTTGGTATTTTTACTAGGGTCAGGTTTCCTAAGGAAGTAATCTCTGACAGGGGGTCAAACTTTATGTCCCACTACATGAAAGCCATGTGGAACACCTGTGGAGTTACTTACAAGTTCTCAACAGTTTACCACCCACAAACCAATGGGTTGGTAGAACGGTTCAACCGAACCATGAAGAGCATGATAGGTGCTTTAGAAGAACCCCTTAAGCGCAAGTGGGACCTTCTACTGCCATGCCTTCTCTTTGCTTATAGAGAAGTCCCTCAGGAGGGAGTAGGTTACTCTCCCTTCGAACTACTCTATGGTCATCCCGTCAGAGGTCCATTGGCCCTGATTAAGGAGGGGTTGGAGAGTGCTCCTTCCCCCAAGCCAGTCAGAGTGACTGACTACGTGATAGGCCTCCGGAGGAGAATGTCGCACATGATGACGGAAGCAAGTGATAACTTGAAAGTTGGACAAGCACTGGTCAAGCACTGGCACGATCAGAAGGCTAACATGGTTGAGTTCGCTCAAGACCAGCTCGTTCTCGTTATGATCCCAACAAGGCAGAGGGCCTTGCAAGATAAGTCGATGGGACCCTTCCGAGTAGTGGGTAAACTCGGAGAGGTTAACTATCTGGTGGACTTGGGCAATCCCAAGGAGGCTCCGACAGTCTTTCACACCAACCGACTTAAAGCGTATGTCTCGCGACCTGACGTAGGAGCGTTACTTCTAGCGTCATCCGAGGAAGAAGAAGAGAGAGAAGCTCTTCCGGATCTCCTCAGAGGCTTACCTTTAGATGAAAAAAATGAAGGAGTAAATCTCTCCTCCAATCTGACACCCGAGCAACAAGAAGAGTGCAAATCTATGTTGAATCAGTTTGCCTCTCTGTTCTCGCTTTCACCAGGCTTGACCCCTTGGGGCCACCACGACATACTCACTGGTGACTGTCTGCCAGTCAAAAGCAGAGGATACCGCATGTCAGAAAACGTACGAACCCACATCAAAGGTGAGGTCAGCAAGATGCTTGATCTCGGGGTAATAGAGCCCTCTACTAGTCCATGGTCTAGCCCAGTTGTGTTAGTACCAAAGGCTGGATCTAAAGAACTTAGATTCTGCGTGGATTATAGAGCTCTTAATGCAGTCATCAAGACTGATCCCCACCCTTTGCCAAGAACAGATGAGTTGGTGGATAAACTTGGCGCCGCCAAGTTCCTCAGCACATTTGACTTGACGTCAGGCTATTGGCAAATAGCCCTGGGAGACCATGCCAAGGAGAAAACTGCATTTTCTACCCCCGTTGGCTTATACCAGTTTAAGGTCATGCCTTTCGGATTGAAGAATGCACCTGCTACGTTTCAACGGATGGTAAACCAGGTTCTGAATGGGATGGAGGACTTCTGCATGGCATACTTGGATGACATCGCAGTGTTCAGCAATTCCTGGGAAGAACATGTAACCCACCTGAGAGATGTTTTGCAGGCTCTTGGACGAGCCAATTTGACCATGAAGGCAAGCAAATGCCAAATTGGACAGAGTAAGGTAGTCTATCTTGGGCATGAGGTAGGCGGTGGAGAAATAAGGCCTTTGCTCAGTAAGGTTGAAGCTGTGCAAAATTGGACAACACCGACTACTCAAACCCAGGTGAGAGCCTTCCTAGGCCTCACTGGGTATTACAGGAATTTCATAGGGAACTATGGGACCATAGCTTCTCCACTGAATTTCA
The DNA here is from genome assembly GCF_040938575.1 of Ambystoma mexicanum. Classification (NCBI taxonomy): domain Eukaryota; kingdom Metazoa; phylum Chordata; class Amphibia; order Caudata; family Ambystomatidae; genus Ambystoma; species Ambystoma mexicanum. The sequence goes on along the minus strand of NC_090921.1, from coordinate 225,619,375 downwards.
TCTCCTCGCCCAAATTTCCTAAAAAGGTTAAATGGAACGAGGAGTGCAATCAGGCTTTTGGAAACCTGAAAAAGGCTCTTTGCCAAGCCCCAGTACTCAGAGCTCCTGATTACCGCCAACACTTCATTGTGCAGACAGATGCTTCAAATGTAGGAATAGGTGCCGTACTCAGTCAACTGGATGGGAAAGGTAGGGAGCACCCGTTTGCTTCATCAGCCGCAAGCTGAAGGATCCTGAAACAAGGTGGGCAACAATCGAAAGAGAGTGCTTTGCTATCGTGTGGGCACTGAAGAAGTTTAGGCCGTACTTGTATGGTTCTACTTTTGTCATTCAGACTGACCACCAACCCTTGAGATGGTTAATGCAAATGAAAGGGGAAAACCCAAAACTATTGAGATGGTCGATCTGCCTGCAAGGGTTTGATTTCACCATTGAGCACAGGTCAGGATGTCACCACCAAAATGCTGATGGTCTCTCTAGGATGTATGTCATCGACTAGAGGTATGAGATTCATCCAGGAGTGGATTAAATCCTCCTGTCCCTTAGTCTGGGGGGGCGAGTGTTAGGGAGAATTCTCTGTTTAGGCTGAATTTCCTAACCTAGTGAGTCCCCCAGCAGCTTTGCTGGATTTCGGGATTTTGTTTTTCCATCCTGCCAAGAGTGAGACTCTTTTTTTCTCCCACTCTTGGACATGAATGTGTGTAATTCCTTTGGATGTCAATGTGTTCTATGGGCTATTGGGTCTTTTACTCCATAGGGTCTCATATGTTTTTCTATGTGTGTTACACCGCACCCTACGTGCCGTAACACGGGGGCGTCCTAGTGGATCCCCCACGATAGACTCCATACCCGATGACTGACTACTGTCTCCCCGGGCATGTAAAGTCACCATTGGCTTTACTAGACCTAAATTTACTAACAGGACTAGTACCAACCATCTTATTGTGGACGTACTAGTAGGGGTAATTCGATTACTCCTGGACCTGTTACTTGAGGGGGCACTATCCCGTCCCCCCTCGTCGAGTTTTGGCTGGTGGCAGTGGAAACTACTTGTTATGTTCGACCCCGGACATAACCCTATGGGATTCGTCCCATTGTTGGAGATTGGTACTTTTTCTCGTTAATCTCTAACATACCACCGGTCTACTTATCTTAAATAAGTTTATCGGATGGTATTTTCTGCCAGAACTCGGTTTGTAAAATGGCGTCTGTGTTCGTCTCTGTGACTCCTAAACCAAAGGTCGAGCCCTTTGTCCCACTTTTGGCGGGCTCTGTACAGAGACCCTCCAAAGTGGTGCCATTCTGTCTGGGTTACCACAGGGGTGTGGGAGGGGGTTTAGGCACCCTGGACCGAGTTGCCTTGCCAACTCCGGTCGCACACTGGAGTGATTGGCCCAGGTGGTGAGCCTTCCCGCTCACCACTTAGCATGTGTTGATTGACGGCTAGGCTGAATGAATGGGGGTTTTCTGCATAAAAGCAGGGGTTTTGGGACTGGATCTTCAGAAGTCGCCACAGGACCTAAAATCCGACGAGGGTAACGCTGAGCCGACCTGCACGACGACACCTCCGGTGGAGCCCTGCGGAACCGACTCACCACTTCCCGACGACAGAGGAGATCTCCCTGCCGGAGAGTCTCTTCCCCTGACAGGTGGGAACAACCAGTCCCCTTTACCACGACCAAAAGGTGGTGCCTTGTGACGGAGCACTCCGCGGCTGGTCTCTTCCCTGCTGGTGCACCGGACTTCACTTTCTTCAACGATGAGATCATCTCTACTCTTGGCAAAGACCCAACGTGCATCCACCACCAGGAACAACTGCCCCCGCCTTAGCTGCCCTCCACAACAAGGTACCGTGTCCGCCTGGCTTCCCTTTCGATCGGTTCGAGTGAGGTGTCTTAATCCTCTCCGTTCCGTTGGGTCGCCTCCAAGCTTTTCTCACTCGTTGTTCTGAATTGGTTCAATCTGCCAATAACAATTTGCTATAAAGACTTGAATGCATCTCCACTAGAGATTTTTTGGGACATCGCGCCTTGCCTCTCTCCGAGTGGGCCTGGCCTCTGAACTTTATGATCTATTGCGATTCTTGCCTTCATGCCTTGCATTTTATCCGCGTAGGATTGAACTGTGTTGACTGCATAACCTGCCTATCTTTTTCTCTCCCGTCCTAACTAATATTCGAGTGTCATCTAGGTTGAGGTATACACCTCTGTCTGAAAATAAGTGGTACCGTAGAACCTAGAGTTGTCGATATTTTGCTAGGGGGATTGATCGTTTTCTACTCCGTAGAGTAATTGTGTTTGATTTGTTTGCCGTGATTCGCCATAGTGTTTTTCATAGATGTTCTACTATAAATAAATACCTTAATATCTTTACACTAAGTCTCGTTGCGTGTTTGCTTGTCTTGCTGTGAAGAATTGCCCTATCTTGTATACTCCATATACTGCTTAACTCTTCTTGAGGGAAGTCTGACTGCTCAGCCACAGCTACCAAGTGAATCTGTGTGGTACAGACTGCTACCAAGTGGGTTCACTGCCAAACACCTGTAGTCCTAAATCTTTTGCAGTGGTCCCAGAGGGAACTGCACAGGTTTCCGCCTAACACAAGAGAAGGTATTTAAACCTTGGGGAGTCTGAAAGATACCCCTGTGCCGCTGCACTCAAGGTGCTTTGTGACACATAAGAAAAACATGATGCCTATGGAGATGTTTAAAACTCCATATCCAAATAAGACAAAAGTAAAACACACATCAAAATACATGAAAGAGTGGGGAAAAAAGGCTCACACTCTTTCCAGGTAAAAATTTAAATCCTAGAAATCCAGCAGCGTTGCTGGGGGTCTTAAACGGTAAGGGAAATTAGCACATTCTTGAGAATTCACCCTAAAATGCCTAAAATCCGTAAATCCCTTCAGGATCACCCTGGTCGACCAATAGTTTTGAGAGTGAATTTATTTCTAGAACCTCTGTCTAGAATCGTTGACGCCTTCTTACAACCTTTAGTACACAAGATGCCATCATACATACAGGACACTACACAAATCATCAAAGAGGTGGAGAGTATGAATTTTGACCCAGAAAAAGAAATCTTATTGGGGCTGGATGTAGTAGCCCTATATACGAGTATTCCTCAATTGGCGTCGGTAGAGATGTTAGTAGAAAGACTATTTCAAGAACAAATGGAAACTACGACACCGGTCTCCTTCGTCCTGTGGTGTGCTGAGATGACACTCACTGAAAGCTATTTCCACTTTAATGGTGGTTCTATCGGCTGACAAATGGAATGGCCATGGGGGCAACACTAGAACCTAGCGTAGTCAATCTCTACATGGAAGCATTCGAAACCAATAAGATCCACAGTGAGATCAATCCGTATTTGAAACTTATAGGTGCGTAGGGACGCTATATAGATGACGTTTTGATTATATGGAAGGGCAGCAGGACAGAGATGCAATATTTCTGTGAATAGATCAATTAACAAGACAGATATCTGAAATTCATGTCCAACTCTAGTAAAAAAAGAATTGAATTTTCTTGGCATCGTCATTACTGTCGAGGAAGAGGGCAAAACACTTTTTGTGAAACCTTTCCACAAATCGACTTACCGTCATTCGCTACTCCACTATGATAGCTTCCATCTGCGCCATGTGAGAGACAATCTTCCATTGGGCCAATTCCTATGTTTAAAAAGGAACAGCCCAAGGAAACAAGACTTTAAAGAAGAGGCTGGAGAGTTAAGTATAAGGCTACACCACTGAGGTTACCCAATCCGCCTAACATCTCAAGCTCTTAAAAGAGCGAGCAATAATAATCGTGATTCACTCTTGGAGTACAAAGAACCAGAGACAACAGATAAAGGAGAAGAGAAACTGGTGTTTGTTAATACCTACAGTCATCTTTCGAACCCATCAAAAAGATCATTAACAAGAACTGTAAAATCTTAGAAAAAGGTGCAAATCCACTCTGTAAACCAATAGTGGCATTTAGAAGAAGTAAAAATCTGAATGATTAGATAACGCGTAATGACATAAGTTTAAAGCCATCGATACAGAATACACTACCAGAGAAAAGAGGTATGCCTGAACTAAATCGACACTATCCCTGTGGAACCTGTAACCAATAAGAGAACTGAGATCGACATTGGTCTCCCGAAACCATGGAAACAAACAAGCTTCACTAACTGTAATTCAACTATGGTCATATATGGGATTTGGTGCCCCTTCAAAAAACGATACATCGGGGAAAACGGAGAGAAAAATCAAAACAAGAATAATCGAACACAGATGCATAAGAAATCAGACTCTCAATGCTTCCCTGGTTGGTCATCGAATTGAATTCCTGCATCGACCTGAAGAAATAAGGTGGACGTTATTATTCAAACTTAAAACAGGGACAGATACAAACCTCGACAAGAGGAAACTATTGAGAAAGAACAATTACTCTTTTACTTGGCCAAAAGCATTGAAAAAGGCCTGAATGAGAAAATGGATTGGTCAGAATACTAACCTCAGGGTGAGCACGTTGATAACCTGTTTGAGCATACATAAACTACGTTAACATAGATGCTCCAGCCATGGATGCCAAACAACTGCACCAGATAAATAACAATGATTCAGGTCAAGACCTTCGCCTCAGAGAAGGCCATTTTTCAGCATTGATAGTTTGAAATAGGGAGAGCACCTGGACAACGACAACATTGGAGATACCTGATGTGCTGTAGGGACCATCGACAGAGCAGGAGCTCGGCACTGAGAATATCATGGCACGAGTGGTCGATGCAGTAATCTGAAAGATGACAGGCTGCGTTCTAGCCGAGGCCCTGTGGAGCAAGCAATCTCCATGGTAACACATCGGAACACTGGTTCAATCAACCACGTGTATAGGAACTGAGAATTTAGCAATGGAGACAGAAAGAGGGCTTGCGTAGAGTTAGCCTTTGTCCGGGCAGCGTAGTACTGTTCCCTTCATGGAAAACAGGACCTAGGCACCAAAGATGGAGCTACATATGCCAGACACAGACAGTTGATACTAGTTCCCATCCGAGAAACGGACCATCTGTTGTTAGGGCCATTTCTCAGATGGGAAATAGCTGCTTCAGTGTGAGTGGGCCAGTTCCCATTAGAGAAATGGCCCTTTTTTTCCCCCTAGTGGCCAGGTCCTGCATAATAATGGGAACTAGCCCACTCACACAAAGAAGGCTAGTTCCCATTAGAGAAATGGCCATTTTTGCTCCCCTAGTGGCCAGGTCCTGCATAATAATGGGAACTAGCCCACACATACTGAGAAGGCTAGTTCCCATTAGAGAAATTGCCCTTTTGCCCCTAGAGGCCAAGTCCTGCATAATAATGGGAACTAGCCTACTCAAACTGAGAAGGCTAGTTCCCATTAGAGAAATTGCCCTTTTTGCTCCCCTAGTGGTCAAGTCCTGCATAATAATGGGAACTAGCCCACTCACAATGAGAAGGCTAGTTCCCATTAGACAAATGGCTCTTTTTGCTCCCCTAGTGGCCAAGTCCTGCATAATAATGGGAACTAGCCCACTCACACTGAGAAGGCTAGTTCCCATTAGAGAAATGGCCCTTTTTGCCCCTAGTGGCCTAGTGCTATTTCCCATTAGAGAAATTGCCCCTTTTGGCCTTAGTGGCCAAGTCCTGCATAATAATGGGAACTAGCCCACTCAGACAGAGAAGGCTAGTTCCCATTATAGAAATGGCCCTTTTTGCTCCCCTAGTGGCAAAGTCCTGCATAATAATGGGAACTAGCCCATTCACAATGAGAAGGCTAGTTCGCATTAGAGAAATGGCCCTTTTTGCCCCTAGTGGCCAAGTCCTGCATAATAATGGGAGCTAACCTACTGACACTGAGAAGGCTAGTTCCCATTAGAGAAATGGCCATTTTTGCCCCTAGTGACCAAGTCATGCATAATAATGGGAACTGGCCGACTCACGCTGACAAGGCTAGTTCCCATTGGAGAAATGGCCCTTTTTGCTCCCATTGCGGCCAACACACTGAGAAGGCTAGTTCCCATTAGAGAAATGGCCCTTTTTCCCCTATTGGCCAAGACCTGCATAATAATGGGAACTAGCCCAATCAGACTGAAGCACCTATTATCTATTAGAGAAGCGGCCCCCCAACCTGCAGAGGCAGAAAGGTCCTCTTGCCTAATGGGAACTAGCCCACTCACACTGAAGCAGCTATTTCCCATTAGAGAAACGGCCCTCCGACCTGCAGAGGCAGAAAGGTCCTCTCGTCTAATGGGAACTAGCCCATTCACACTGAAGCAGCTATTTCCCATTAGAGAAGCAGCCCTCCAACATGTAGAGGCAGAAAGGTCCTCTTGTCTAATGGGAACTAGCCAATTCACACTGAAGCAGCTATTTTCCATTAAAGAAACGGTCCTCCGACCTGGAAAGGCAAAAAGGTCCTCTCGTCTAATGGGAACTAGCCCATTCACACTGAAGCAGCTATTTCCCATTGGAGAAGCGGCCCTCTGACATGCAGAGGCATAAAGATCCTCTCGTCTAATGGGAACTAGCCCATTCACACTGAAGCAGCTATTTCCCATTAGAGAAACGGCCCTCCGACATGCAGAGGCAGAAAGGTCCTCTCGTCTAATGGGAACTAGCCCATTCACACTGAAGCAGTTATTTTCCATTAGAGAAACGGTCCTCCGACCTGGAAAGGCAAAAAGGTCCTCTCGTCTAATGGGAACTAGCCCAATCACACTGAAGCAGCTATTTCCCATTAGAGAAGCGGCCCTCTGACATGCAGAAGTAGAAAGGTCTTCTCGTCTAATGGGAACGAGCCCATTCACACTGAAGCAGCTATTTCCCATTAGAGAAACGTCCCTCCGACCTGGAAAGGCAAAAAGGTCCTCTCGTCTAATGGGAACTAGCCCATTCACACTGAAGCAGCTATTTCCCATTAGAGAAACGGCCCTCTAACCTGGAAATGCAGAAAGGTCCTCTCGTCTAATGGGAACTAGCCCACTCACACTGAAGCAGCTATTTCCCATTAGAGAAATGGCCCTCCGACCTGGAAAGGCAAAAAGGTCCTCTTGTCTAATGGGAACTAGCCCATTCACACTGAAGCAGCTCTTTCCCATTAGAGAAACGGCCCCCCGACCTGCAGAGGCAGAAAGGTCCTCTTGTCTAATGGGAACTAGCCCCTTCACACTGAAGCAGCTATTTCCCATTAGAGAAGTGGCCCTCCGACCTGGAAAGGCAGAAAGGTCCTCTTGTCTAATGGAAACTAGCCCACTCAGACTGAAGCAGCTATTTCCCATTAGAGAAGCGGCCCCCCGACCAGCAGAGGCAGAAAGGTCCTCTCGTCTAATGGGAACTAGCCCATTCACACTGAAGCAGCTATTTCCCATTAGAGAAAGGGCCTTCTGACCTGGAAAGGCAGAAAGGTCCTCTCGTCTAACGGGAACTAGCCCATTCACACCGAAGCAGCTATTTCCCATTAGAGAAACGGCCCTCCGACCTGGAAAGGCAGAAAGGTCCTCTCGTCTAATGAGAACTAGCCCACTTAGACTGAACCAGCTATTTCCCATTAGAGAAGCAGCCTCATCACCAGTTAAGGAAGTGAACCAGAACACAGCCAGTATGTGTGACTTAATTTCTTTTAAGTTCATCTTTATGCTGTAACAACTCTCTCTGTCCTCACCCTTACACCAACCACCGTACAACTTGCCTTGCATTCTCTACTAGTGTTCTCTGTTCGCATTCCACACCCATAATATTCCATCTGCTGACATTCCTAACACCGTAAGGAGTCCCCCTTTCTTCTAGAGGACTTTATTCCCATGGCCACTTTCCGTATTCTAATATTACTCAACTAGTGTTGTATTGCCAAGTGTGAATAGTTCAGTTAGTCCCCCTCTAGTGCTCAATATGAGCATGGGTTGACCCTCCTAGGATTGATGACGCATTGGCCCTATTGGCCCTAATGTTTTGATATCTCATTTCCTCCTTTGGTTCATTGTCTCAACTTCCAACACAGCTACGCGCCCAGGGATCACCACTTCAAGACGCACCGCGAGAGGGTGCTCCCAGGCGGACATTTGTTTTTCCGGGTTCTGCTCCCCCAGACCTTCTGTCTTCCCAACGACAGATTGCCTTGACAAGACACCCTTGCAGGTAATCCTTTACGTACCTTCCATGTCCCCTAGGGCAGGACAACACCTATCACTTTTGATTAGGTCTGATGCTTTTCCTTTTTTCTATTTTATTTCTCCAATATAGGCATATTTCTGTTCTAAATCTCAGCCGATCTTTCGGACCTATGACAAGAATCTATGAACCTCACGAATATCCAGGAAACTGTAGGGATTCAATATAAATACCTATTCTCATGTGTTCTACAGAGACACACCTTACCATAACAATAACCTTCCAGAATTACTCTCATTTGATCAAAGCCTTGGCGGTGAGTGCCTGTTTTACCATGTCCGGTCTCCCTCTCTCTCTCTCTCTCCTCTCTCTCTTTTCTCCTCTCCCTTTCCCCCCCTCTCCTTCCCCCCCCCCCTTGTGTGCCGCCGGACCGACAGATCTGTACAGAGACCCTTGCACTGCATTACCGAAGGGGACCCAATACCATTATCTTGTTATGTTTTCAGGAGAGGTTGGTCCATCAGCATTGTCTGAGGACTCCCGACCTTTATAAACATTTAGACTTGGTAACGTGAGACACAAGGCAGGCAAGACTAATGTATTTTGCTCTGCCCATATTCTAGCATGATACTCTAGCCTGCATGCGGAGCTTTGATGTATAAGTTGTTACCCTCCACTTGTTCCTACAACTCTGTATAACACTTTTACATCCTGTTCTTTTCTCTTCATTTTACTGGCTCTCCTCCTTTTTTCACAATTACAGGGTCCTGCTATTTATTGCCCTTATGAAGGCGGAGTATTCTCTCCAGAGACGCAGATCATTATTCTTTTGAAGTCTGTACCTCCGAAACGCATTGTTAACCAGAGGGGGTACAAGATCCATCACAATACTGTGTCATCTAGGATCTTTTCTCATTTGCAACCACCAACCGAAGGACAAGGATACTTTTTCCACAAAGCTCCTTTCATGTCAATGTGTCTCCTTACTTCATCCCCCTGATGCGTAGGCAGACCCAATCCCAATATATAATAACCTTTTGATTTTGGATACAAAAATAACTAATTCATTTGTTTTATTACAATTGCACAACAATAATGGCAGACCCAATCCCAATATATAATAACCTTTTCATTTTGGGATACAAAAATAACTAATTCATTTGTTTTATTCCAATTGCACAACAATAAGGGGCATTTGTTTTCCTTATGATCAACTAGTAAGAACACAGTTTATCAGTAACAAAATTGTCTTTTCAATTCTATATTTTTACTTGTTAAGACTTTATGTGTAATCCAAAAAGTGACAAAGCACAAATTTATGTTAATGTTCCCCACTAAGTGTTCTCATTTTTCTACACCAGATAATTGTATGTACCATTTATATCACTGATTTTATATGTTTGTACATGTTAGATTTCACCATGTATGTTATTCTTGTTTTTTTTGACATAAAGCTTTTACTTTGCATTTTCCATAATGCTTATGCCTCATTTGTGAAGGAATGACTTCTACTACTACCGCATGCAATATGTATAAATTACATTAGTTATACAGGTTTTGGACCAGATAAGCAATTATAATTCATTTATACCTTACACGGGCCAACCTTCTGATACACCAGGATTTCGTTTTGTTGTAATCTACAGATGATTTTTGACCCCCCTGGTGTGTCACCCCTGGGTCAGACCACTGCTGCTACATGGTGGCACTCTTTTTTGTATATACATTGGCCCTATTAGGCATGAATATTTGTTTGCTCTCCTTGCCAGAAAGACCATTTGTCTGTCCTGGGCTTGAAGACAAAGAGAGGCCCTTCCAGGGGCCAGAAACTGATGATGTGATGCATTGGCAGGGCCAGAAACCGAAGAGAGGCCCACTCAGCTTGGTATTGAGAGGTAAACCATGGTCAAGTTGGTTTACCCAAGGTACTGCAGTCGTCCTAGTCTTTCCACTACCCCTCTCTACTTTTGATGGGCTCGTTTTTAGGTTATGAGCTACAACCGGGCGCCAGCCAGCATACTTCTTAAGGGACACAGGCCTTCTTCCACAGTATTTACCTTATTTTCAGGGTCCACCTTCTGCACTTCTTCCTTCCTTTTCTTCCTCAGTACCTCTCCCAAAATGTTCCTCCATCGGTCAGGGCCGCCTTGACCCATCGGCCAATCGGCCCATGGCCGATCCGAAATCATGGCCGGAGACCTGGGGGCCGGTTCCTGAGGGCCGGTTCCTGACACCATGGTGCCGCGCCAGCAGCAGTCAGTGTTACAAAACACTGGGAGGGAGCGGCAGGGCGGGGCTGCCTTAGCCCAGCCTGCTCCCTCCCAGTGTTTTGTACACATACTCTGCAGACTGCTCTCCGATGCCGCGACTGCCGCCAGTGCCCACCACAAGTTGCAGCTGTGAGCTGCGTGGTGGGCCAGGAATGGCTTCCCAGCTGTGCCCCTTATCTCTCCTGATTGAGGCTGGAGCGCTCGTCGGGAACCAGGAACCTCTCCACACCCATGCCCCATTTGACGAACATTTATCTGATAACCCCAGTTGGTTGGCCCCTCCTTGTTACCAATTATTATGTCTTCCAAGAATGTGTCCATGCGAGGGGCCAAGATTCCCATATATCCAGTGCGTTAAATGTGCTGGCATATACCCAGCCCTCCGCACCTGCACTTCTTATTCCTGTGCATTTGAGTACCTGCACTTCTGGTTGAGCCTTGAGCCTAGGGACCTGGGCCTGGACCCAGGAGCCCAGGGTCTGGCCTCGGTCCTTCCCATGTGCAGAGATTCTGCCTGGGCTGGGCGGCTCAGCTGCTGTTCCTGGGCCTACTTCTTTCCTGGACGCATGTAGACTACCAACCAGGAGAAGGTAAGGTAATATTTATATCTCTTGTTCAGAGGCATTAGGTGCCATGTGCCAAGAGGTGCCCAGGCACCGAGGCAAGATGTCCCTATGTTATGTACTGATGTAAGGTGTGCTGCACTTGTGATGGAGCTGGAATTCCGCCACCACTTTAAAAAGGGAATGCACTTTGCTTGAATCTCTTTAAACATTTTGTGACGGATGCAGATGTTGCATGGCTGTGTGGGAGTCTCTGGGCCTTATTTGACTTTCCTTTGTTGTAAGATAAAGCATGCAATCACAGCTGATTGCTCAGAAGTGATCTGTGCCGTAAATTCAATAAAATACAAATACGCTGAGGCAGAAGATGCTGCCGAGCTGAGCCCATATCAACAGAAGATCCAATTGTTTTCCGTGCTACGTTTTTTATCTTATTATTATGCTGATGATGAGTGCAGACACGTGTCTTTTTTTACGTGAGTAAAATATTACTTCACAAAGTTATTTTAACATGTATAACTCTGCTTTTTTCTTATAGGCTCTGCCTCTAAGTGCCGGAATAGGTCGCTGTTACAATCATTTGCGACATAATTCAGGGCGGAAATGTATGCCCTTAGCTGAATGGATGCCTCCGATTGTCAACGTGCATGTGCCTTGTATGCCTTCTTTGGGGGTTATTATGAATTAAGATCCATGATGGCGGCGATGAGGTTAATCCGCTGAAAGCGCCATGACACACACCATACAAAAGTGGCTCACGGATGCAAATGGATATTCATTCCTTTTGTGACACTGTTTGAATAGTAACCAAGGGGGGGGGGGGTTGATAAAGTGTCATGCAAATTGCGCATTTTAAAGAATATTTATTCAGCAACACCGGTGAAAACTACTAACCCCATAGTGAAGTAGCTTATCAAACTGACCCACATTGGCCAAGAAGTGTCCAACTTTGACCAAATAAACGGGCCCACACCAGCATTTTGTGTTTCTGGTTCTGCCATGGAGGACACTGGACAGGGGCAGTGAGTACTGAGCTGTGTGGGAAGGGTGTTGCATGCTTATTGTTACATGATTGGGTGAAAGAGCATCATCATTCAATCCAGAAGCCACGTAGAAGGATACATACTTTACAGTTAAGTTGGAACATACACAGATGGGAATAGCATGTAATTTTTTTACTACCTACAAACATACTTGCATACATAGAAGTAATAGCCTGTATTGGTTAGGCACGTGCTCTATGAGTGTAACAGCTCGCTGGAAGCATGTGCAGTGGTCAGAACCTTACCCTAACATCCCCAACCTATCCATAACCTCTCTCTGTACCTCATTCCGGTTTCCCTACTTCCCCCCCTTCCTATCCAACCATCTTCACCCTAACCCTCTTTCCCTGCCGGGGTTGCGGAGCCCTGTATAAGCATCGACCTGCAGCAGGTCCCATAACCACAGTGGGGGAGGTTGGTTCATGCTACTCCTGCGCCTCAGAGCTGTGGACCCTGTCACAGAACTATAAGTATGCAAAGTTATGTTATTTTATGAGTTGTGTTGTAATGTAATATTTGAGCATAAATACAACTGCCAAGTTACTTTCAGGGGTCATCATTTGGCTGTGCTGCTTATTAAATGCAACTCTATTTTCATTACTGGTGGCAACGAGTAGACATCCCTCGAGTCTGGTTCTGCAAAATAAATATTCAGCTATGTGATGCTGTTGTTTTTCAATAAAAATAAAAGGAACGTTATCACCTTCTCAAGCGTTTACACAATACATAACATGCAACAGACACATGAACCCTCCATACGTAGCATTTTCTTTAAAGTCATGAATTGACATGAATCACAGATGATGGTTTGAGGGCCACTTTTTTGAGGCGAGGGGTGGGCCACTTTTTTTGGGGTGTCCGGGCCTATTTCATGTCCCAGTCCGACCCTGCCATTGGTGGCCCTCATCTTCCTACACTGATTTTGTCTGTACCTTTTAAACTGTTCTTCCAGTAATTTCCTCCTTTCTCTTGTGTCTCACCTTCCATCTCTCCTTTTCCCCCTTGCTAGTTTTCCCCTCTTCACACTGCTCTCCCCTTTCCCTTCTTTTGATGCATCTTTACCATCCTCTTCAAGTCTTACTCTCCTTCCACCCCCTTCGCCTTCCTTCATCCTCTTTTACTCCGCTCTTTACTACAACACTTGTTTGCAAACTCCCATACTAGGCCTTCTACCAAAGCCTCCCTGTATAGTCCTGCCCTTTTGATACTGGAAAAGGAAGGATATTAATGAATGTGCCCCAGTCCTTGTGTGTACGTGACAAAGGGATTGGCTCTTCTGAGTGACTCACCAACTTCATATCTAGCGATTTGTATCAGTTACAAATTGTCAGCTGCCAACTTGAAGTCAAGCAGTGCTGTCATGGTAGCTGCCTGACCCCCACCATGGTGCCTCCAGCAGGCAACTGCACAATAACTGTGCCAACCTTGAACCTCATCTGCCAACTTCATTGCATACCCAAGCTCAAGTAGGTCTTTTCCACAGTCCATCCTGCAGACTGTGTATTCAAATGTACTTTTAGTGGTATCAAAGACAATACCCTCAGATCTTTTGGCCTTCTAATGCAGAGTTGTTAATTCTTCAAAACTCTACCAGGTCTTGAATTACAGACTGGTACCTGGCAAAGGATAAAGTGGATAGGGTAGACGCATTGGGAATACCTTATATGCTGGCTATTTTCTTTCTGAAGGTACGGCCCCCCCAAGGTCTCGTAGCTCCATTCCTATGTGTCCACCTAGAAACATGGTCAAAGTTCTCTCCTTTTTTTTATGCGGTCACTCAGCTCATTGTTGTACTCAATATGTAATTCTTTTGACAGTTTCATATTTTCAGTCATGTATATTCCATGAAAGTATTTATATTGTTAAAGTAGGCCTTATTTTCATTTATTATATTACTTTTGTTATCAGTTCATGGTTTAAGATTTATTATAGCCATTTCATTGGACCAAAGTGATCATAGCCGTTGGCATAATTATGGATCTATGTGTTCAAATTGAACCTGAACTAGTTGAATTTTTTCCAAATGTTTTGTAGCGAAGTTTTTTTAATGTCAGATTTTGGGGTAGGTCACCCCCTTACACAATCCAATATGGCCTGACCGCAACCCACCATCTACCTTCGGTGGTTTAAAAAATGTAAAGAAAATGAGGGCAAGGGGCAGGGGATTTTCAACCAGTTGGGAGGCGGCGTGGGGGACAGTCGACCAAAATCAATAAACCTATAATTATACGGTTAAATTGTGTTATGGTCGCTAATAGTCTTAATAGAAATCGGCCACTAGGAAGGGGCAGATGTGTTTTTACTGGGGTGTGAGGGTCACTAGACCACCAGGGATGGCTTGAAAGGGGGCGGTGATCAGAGCGTGATAGTTGGGATTTGTTTTTGCTGGGCTGAACATAGCTAATTAATGTTTATTGCTTTGTTTGCAGGTTTCTTTACGTAAGGAGCTCCAACGTTATGCGAGTCGTTTTTTTATTCTACGGGATCGGGCAGTCTTGGAGGTATTTTGGTGGGCTGGGACACAAATGCAGGGTCAGGCCACAAATTCCCCCCATGCCAGCAAAACATTGGTGTTTCCCTGGAAGCGGCTGTCTCCCATTTGGGTTGACTGTCTGCAAGCCCAGGCTGCACCTCTGGCTGTGCTGCGTTACATATTTCGCCTCCAGGGAGGAATGGAGACCCTGCCAGGGCTCCCCAGAAATACAGCTGGACGTGGGGATAGTCAACCCACGTGGGAGACAGCCACCCAAGGCCAGGGGCATCACCCCCACCTTCCTGGAGCTCTGGCTGGCCTGCATTACAGCTTCTCCCTCTGGGAAAGGAAAAGGACCCTGCCAGGGCTCCCTGGGACAGCCGCTGTGCTCGAGTATGGTAGACCCACATGGGAAACAAATGCCTAAGGCCAGGGTCAGCACCCCCAACCGTGCTGGAGCTCTGGCTGGGTTTCGTTACAGCTTCACCCTCTGGGAAGGACCTGGACCCTGCCGAGGCTCCCTGGAACCCCTGCTGGGTTAGTGGACAGTCAAACCACATGAGGGACAGCCACCCAAAGCCCGGGACAGCACCCCTGACCATCCTGGAGCTATGGTGTGACCTGCATTATACAATTTCTCTCTGTGAAGGGGACCCTGCCGGGCCCCCTTCAGCTGCCACTGCACTTGGGGATGGGGATGGTGGACTCACATGGGAGACAGATGCCAAAGGCCGGGGACATCACCTCCAGCCTTCCTGGAGTTTTGGCTGGGCTGCATTACAGCTTTTCCTTTCATGGAGGTATTGGCACACTGCCAGGGCTCTCTGGTGGGGGAAAGCTGTAACAGAGGCCAGCCAGAGCTCCATGATGGTTGGAGGTGATGTCCCCATGTCTCCAATGTGGGTTGAACGTCCCGCAGTTCAGCAGTGGTTCCAGGAAGAATCCCACTCCCTTAGGGAAGGGGACCCTGTCAGGGCTCCCTGGGACAGCCGCTGCACTTTGGAGATGGTCACTCCATATGGGAGACAGCTGCCCAAGGCCAGGAACATCACCCCCAACTATCCTGGAGCTCTGGCTGGCCTGTTACAGCTTCTCCCTCCGGGAAAGGTCAGGGACCCTGCCAGGGCTCCCTGGGAGTGCAGCTGCGCTTGGGGATGGTGGACCCACATGGTAGAGTCATCCAAGGCCAATCACCCCTGACCATCCTGGAGCTCTGGCTAGGCAGCATTACATAATTCCCCCTAAGGGAACAGATGGAGGCCCTGCTGGTGCTCCTTGATACTGCCGTTGGACTTGGGTACGGTCAACAATTTCTTTTTCACTCAGGTAAGTACACCCACACATGATGTACTGTTTTCATCCAGACACCTGTGGGAAGGTAGGACATGTGTTGTTGGTGGTATGTTTCAGTAGTTTCCAGGTTGGAAATGTCTGAAAATTGTGGGGTTTTTTTCCCTAAATTTCAGACTTTGCCAGGCTTTTGGGTAATAAACTCTAGGGCAATTTGCGCAAGTCAGACCTCTGTGGGTTCCTACGGGAGTCTGTTCTCCTGAAACACTTGGGTTACCAGTGGTTTAGCCTTTTCCATTTGCACCCAGGTAGGTGCACCCACACATTAGGTACAGTTTTCATCGGGACACATGTGGGAATGTAGAACATTTGTTGTTTTCTCTTGGTTTTCATAACATTTTCATACATTTGCTACTGCACTTTGTTACACAACCCTTTAATTTCCCAAATGTTAACTACATGTATTTGCTGATTTAGGCACTGTATGCTTTTGTAACCTGCTCAAGTCACCTACCCTTCATAAGGTCTGCCTGTGCTCTATTAAAAATTGTATGCTTGCCTTTCCTCACATTTATTTTCCTTATTTACACATGCTAAATATGTCTGTCTAGGCCGTCAGCATAAAATTCCTGTGTACTATGGCTCAGTTTGTGGCTTGTAGTATTGCTTGTTTTGTGAAACAATACAAAAAATATGCGATTTCCTAACTGGAAAAGTCAGGAGAATGTAGCAGGGCATTGCTTTCCTCAATATTCACAGAAGCCATTACCTTACAGGTCCAACCATGTCCAGCACATACCTTTTTTAACTGTTAGTTTTTAAATCTTTCCCCCCCAAACTATGGGCATTTTCCCTACATAGATGTAGCCTGACCTGCACAAATCACCCTTTCCTAAACTTGGAATTTGGTCTTCTTTTCAGAAACGTATGCCTTGGTCTTCCCTTTCAGCTTTCCTACCCTCCTCTTCCATTCCGTCCACACATGGACTATTGGTGGAAAAATGGGGTAAACTCGCATAGCTCTCAGATGGTAACTTTATAAAAAAACATTTTTTTTTTGTTTCCACTCAACCTGTTCTTGAAAGCCTGGAAAATGGCAAACTCAGCACAGCAAACCATTTTTTCCTAGCTCTTACAAGGAATCAACCACAGGCTTCTTTGTACATCATTTTATTGGAAATTTCTGGAAAAAAACACAAAATTTGCTCCCTTTTTGGTTATTTTCTCTCACCCTCATACAGCAAACTAGGATTCCTAGGTGGCGTCTCGACCACCTACATGTGGGAAGAAAGGGGGCCAAATGTGGGTGAGATATCACATGTAAAATAAAAAGTTACAATGAATTGAATGGCGACATACTGAAACCACCAAAAAAGGGCTAGGCATGAGGGGGGCATTGGCAATTAAGGGGTTAAAAACAAAACATTAGCTTAAAGAAATAGACAATTGGGTAATTGAAGTGTTTTTATTATGCCAAGTGCTTACACTGTAAAACAACAAATAATACATGTACATGTGTAAAGCAAAGATCAAATTGGTGGAGCCATATGGAGTGAACCTGCTTTACCTGGGGGGATTGGAAGAAAAAGAAGCCGAACAGTGAAACATTTATGGAAAAACAGTTCTCATAACTGCACATGCAAGAATTGGATAACAGAAAAAGTAAACTTTATTATTGCAAATGTTCACAAACTTTTGTCACAATATTTCCTGTAAGAGCTCACCAGATATCACGACTTCACACCTTCAGCAGGGGCACGCTGATACACAGTGCCGGAGGTTTGTGACGCAATTATCGATCTATACATTATTTGCTTTTCATAATGGTGCTGTAGTGCGAACACGTACAGGCAAACTATAGATAACTAAAGATCTCAGAAAGAACATTTCCAAGCTAACAATGTCACTAAAAATATGGATTTATAGGAAAGTGAGTTAAAAAAACATGAAAAACAACTCACACTGCCTAACATTAAAAATGCGATTAGACTGGAATGAACTCAGAAACACTTGGCGCTTTTCTCAAGCACATCTGGCACTTTTTGAATCCGTTATACTCTTTGCACTTTAGTCTTGCATTTCCAATAGTTACGATTTGCCTTGAAGTAAATGGTTCTGCTTTGACTTTATGATGCATTTTGCACACAACACTTTTATATGGATGTATAATGGATTTATTTTTACAAGGCAGTTTTGTCAGTATTTAACATCAGGCATTTACCAAGCGGAGTGGCCGAGCAGGAATGTACAAACAGAATTTGGCCTGTAGATATATTGCCCCCGTTCCATAAAAGGCATGATTAACTAGACATTAGGCCTTGACCGAAATGGGCTTGGCCATTGATAGGCAATGAAGATGGTGCACAAATGGAGTAATGTGAGCACAACTAGGTGTGTAAGTGGCTACTCTGGCTGCAGAGTTCTGCAGGGCCTCAAGGTGCAATAAGAGTAAGACAGGTTGTGCCAGAAATAGGACGTCGCATTGGTCCATGGAGGACATAATAAGTAAGGACACCTCAGAGGGCACATAACTGAGAAAGCAGTAAACAAAGAAACTTACTATGAGGTTTTCAGTTGAGGATAGCCCCTTTGACATACTGGACTTATCAGAGAATCCGCAGACAGAAAAGACAATATATTTACCCCTAAAGATGGCCAAAAATAGGAGGTTCAAAAGGCATACGAAGGAGGGCCCAACACCAACACCTCAATTGTTTCCCCTGAACCAGCTATTACACATCCAAGCACCCACAGCTTCGAGACAGGCCCTAAACCTGGTTGCTGTCTCGACAAGAGAGATCTAAATAGACCAGGATCTGTGTCATCTGTTAAGAATAGCATTGGAAGCAGTGAGAGCAGATCAGCTTTGTAAGAGGTTTCATGTACATGTTAAACAAAACCTGGAAGATGGAGGAAACCTGAGGGACTCCACATCTCAAGCCAGACGGCACAGAGTGAAAAGGGGGGATGGAAATCGACTGTTCGGTTAGATAGAAACAAAGAAAACCAGGTAAGAACAGCACCAGGAAGGCTGGCCCAGATGACCATGGTCAACAGTATCAAAGGTGGCAGATAAGTCAAGTAATAAGCACGGACACTGCCCAAGTTGTGCAACCAAGCCACATTGTCAACGTTGGAGACCAGCACCCCCTCTGTGCTATGTCCTGGATGAAAAATTGATTGAGAAGTGAGGAAGAAGAAAGATAACTCAAGAAAGGGCAGACGAAGGCTTCAAAAAGCTTCATAAGAAGATTCCAAGAAGGCCCCCGTGACCACTCCACCATGAGGAGCGCGCTCCTCCCCGGCCACCCAAAAAAGGAGCAATAAGCAGCGTTAAAAACAAGACCGCAGGGCAGCAAAAGCAAAGGGGACGACCCGCGAACCGAGTGATCCCCAAGAAAACTCCAACTGGAGCATTTGGGGGCAGAGTGAGCGGACCTGAGGCCGCCAGCAGCGATGCCTGTGTGGGGACTGGCAGTCGAGCCGGAGGAGATCATAGAACCCACGTGGGTGGTGCAGAAGACGCAGGGTGCCCATTCAGTCACAGCACCATAGGCGAGACTGGGAGTGTGAGCGGACCACTGCGGATCCCCAGCGGCTGAGCTGGGGGAGACAAAGCTGCCGGACCAGCACACCCGCCGGGACGCAATGGCGCAAGCACTGCAGTGCGGAAATCCAGTAGCCGGCGCGGACACCCAGCTACAAATGCGAGGGAGCGGTTAGTATTCCCCTGAAATCCTGTGCCTCCCTCTGCCCCATACAGCAAGCCCGGCTCCACGCGACACAGGGCCTCCACAAGCCACGTGACGCAGGGCCCCCATGAGCTGTGATGTGCCCCAGCTCGCGGAGGGTAAGCAGGCATAATTAAGGGAGTTGGCAGCTATGAAGCAGGCACACGCAAGATGCTCCCCTCCCAAACAACGGACATGGAGGTTTATGAAAGCATCTGCCCCAGCACACCATAACCTACACTTGGTAGGAGACCCCCTAAGGCAGGAGGCCCTCAGCATACCTGGACCCAGGCAAAGGCCCAAGCCCATACCATTCAGCAACATCAGAGGGAAACTGCAGTAATAGAAGGGTGACAGCACTAAGTCTCCTGCAGCACCCCCCCGCTAACGGGCAAGGAAGGAATCCGGGGGAGGGGTGTGCGGCGCATGCTCCCAACCCCCAGCATTTGACTGCAGGAGAGCGCTACTTCACTCCACTGCCCATCTTTATGAAAACTAGCCCTGTCATGCAAGATTAACCAAGAAGGAACCTCCAGGGGGGCGAGAGCGTACTTAGAGGCTCAGGCGCAGTGGGAGCCAGGGGGCACCCCAGGAAGAAATTCAAGAAGCTTACGGGTACTAAGCAGGGCTGCCCATGTCACCATTCCTGTACGCAAACGTTCTCAAACCCTTCCTAGCTTGAATTAGACAGGAGAGGGAATAAAAGGGATTACTGTTGAATTCAGGGTCTGGCCATAAATGACTCTGACACTCCAGTGAACTGTTGAGTTATTTACTTAAGTTCAGGTACGTCAAATACAGTTCTTGGAGTCAGGTAAGTAAAAGGGGACATAGGACATCCACCGGCATCCTCTCTCAGGGCTTACATCCTTGCAACTTAGAAACCTGGAACACACTCATAGATAAACATTCTAAGCCCTGCATTCCGTCTCAAGATTCTAGTCACTTGCTCCAGATGCATGCAAAGTTAATCACAACACATCTTCCCTCCATAGGGACAACAAGAACAGCAGTAAAATATGAGTGACAAGATCAATATTTCATCAAAGAAATGTGTCCAGTAAAGTCCCACCTGAAAAACAAAAGATTAAAGAAAGCATTTCACAATAACCAAAAACAACTCCAAAAGTGTAGACCTTGTCACCACTTCAAAATCTATTAACATTAATGTCCATCTGTGGAATAAAAGTAATAGTCCACCTGTGGAGAGAACATATTAATCTACCTACATGGAAAAGCTAATGATGAGCACTGTTATCAATTTAATAACTCTAATGAAGAAATAATCAACACTCATAACACTAATATCTCATCGGACTCCCTTCACACCACATCCAGTGAAGCTACACATCATACACTTAGATCTAAAAATCCATGCACAGCACCACTCCCTACTCCTGCTACATCACCAGTGAGTAGTTTACATTTGCATTGCCATATATATCCCATTGTTTTAGCTGAATTTAAAACCACACTCTTCTTGCAAGAGCTAAACACTATAACATTTACATTGCACCTGAGTCAACAACCACCATTCCCCACACACATACCATATAGGCCAATTGAGCATTGAACATGGTAACCAAGTAAAGGAAACGCCCCATCAATGTCCAAAATTCAAGCCTGCAGGACCTTTACTGATAATGTGCCTGTGGGAAAATGTAGGGTTAAAGAGCCAGTTCCCAAAAACATGTGTTTTGACACTCATCCAACATCACACTTGTGTCAAAGCAAAAAGTAAATAGTGCATCAAATTTTAAGCTTTAAAGTCCACCTGTGGAGAAAACTTGTTAGACACAATATTCCTACCAGCAATCATTGTACTGAATACACTGAACCCAGCAACCTTCACGTGGCAGGCCAATACCACCAAACTTCAAAACTAGGAGCCAGCCCCTTCTGTAATGCAGCCACATAACAAAGGTGCTTCCATTGCACCTTTCTCCCATCAACCGCTGCAATGTTCATCTACGTGACTCCCTGACACAGCATTTTCTCATTTAAACTTTAACCAAAGTCACTTCAATTTTCAGCTCCTCACAGCGCCTGTAGCGCTACACTGAGCTCCAATCCACTGCAGCTCCTCACAGCTCCCTGTAGCGCTTCCTTGAGACTCCAGCCTCTGCCATTCCTAACCAATGGACCTCTTGACTTTCCACTGGCACTTTTAAGCAGCTCCCTTGACCTCCTGTCCAATTACTTTTACTCTGCAATGCCGCTTGACAGCCTCTTGCAGCACCTCAGTGCACACTGCAGCATATCACATAGAGGCTCACTTGCCCTTACTAAAGCGCATCTTCACTTCAGCAAAGCGCTATACTTCAGCAAAGCGCCTCTTCACATCTGCAGCGCCTCTTCACATTTTCAGCACCTCACTGTGCCATATAGAGCCTTTCTGCCTCTGCAGCACCCCTTATGCAGCGACTCTTCACTGCATCTTGCAGCGCCTCACTGTCCTTGCAGCATCACTTCACTGCCCCTGTTCACTGCCTCATGCAGCACCTCGCTGCCTCTGCAGCGCCTCTTCACATCCTGTTGCAGTGCCTCACTGCCCTCGCAGCACCTCTTCACTGCCTCAAGCAGCGATCCTTCACTGCCTCATGCAGCACCTCACTGCCTCTGCAGCACCTCTTTGCACATAACAGCGCTCCACTGCCTCTGCAGCACCCCACTGCCTTTGCAGCACCTGTTGACAGCCATGGCTGCTCTCTGATTCCAGTGCCTTTGCAGCGCCTCTGCCTGGGCCTTTCTTGCGCCACTGCCTCTATAGCACCTCTGTCTGGGCCACGCTTGCCCTCACTGCGCCTGCAGCGCCTCACAGCCATCCAGCGCTCTTACCTGAGAGAGAATCACTTCTCTTAGGGGGGCGGTGGGTGTCTCTCTTTGGTGCTGTCCCCCCAGCACAGCCAGCTTCATCCTCGTCGCCAGTGTTGAATTCAGGGTCTGGCCATAAATGACTCTGACACTCCAGTGAACTGTTGAGTTATTTACTTAAGTTCAGGTACGTCAAATACAGTTCTTGGAGTCAGGTAAGTAAAAGGGGACATAGGACATCCACCGGCATCCTCTCTCAGGGCTTACATCCTTGCAACTGAGAAACCTGGAACACACTCATAGATAAACATTCTAAGCCCTGCATTCCGTCTCAAGATTCTAGTCACTTGCTCCAGATGCATGCAAAGTTGATCACAACAATTACGTTCGGTGGGAAGAACATAAGGCAAATGCCTTTGCCAACAACCTCCTGGTCGTGCTAACAGACATGGACACTTCCCTCCGGAGGTTAACGGCACTCCTAAGGGAATTTGGCAGAGTGGCAGACCTGAAGACCAACAACCAAAAATCTGAACTAATGGTGCTACAAGAAGGCACGCCATCAGAAACATCAGATACAGGGCAATTTGCACGAGCAGAGGGATCCCTTCGATACCTGGGGGTGACAATAACCAGTACCCTAGAGGATATGTACCAAGCAAACTATCAAGACCTGGCTGGGAGAGAGGAGGCTCCTTAACATATCATGTATGGGCCGCATGTCATTAAAATGATAATTTTACATAGAGCTCTATATTACAAAACAAATCTTCAAAACCCTGAATAAACTAGTACGCAACTACATCTGGCAAGAGAAAAGACAGAGGGTGGCCTTGAGGGTTATGGTCACTCCCACGGTGGCATGGGAAATGGGAGTTCCGAACTTTCAAATGGACTACCAACGAGCAGCTCAATTGAGGGTCATCCGAAACTGGTTCAATGGGAATCCCGGCAGCATCTGGCGAAGGATGGATAGGGCAGTGATGGGCAAGGCCCCTAGACGAGGTCCTGTGGTGCCCCAGAGCGGACAGGCCCCCCAACATGTACAGAAGCCGAATTACAGCCCTGGTGGGGATACATAGGATGCGATGGTTAAAAAAGCAAAGATCAGGTCCTACCCATCTACGTTCACTCTCCTATTCTGCAACCCAC
Source organism: Ambystoma mexicanum (assembly GCF_040938575.1). Taxonomy (NCBI): domain Eukaryota; kingdom Metazoa; phylum Chordata; class Amphibia; order Caudata; family Ambystomatidae; genus Ambystoma; species Ambystoma mexicanum. The sequence continues at coordinate 225,595,930 of NC_090921.1, read as the reverse complement.
AGTTTACTCCAGGGCTAGAGAAAGGAGCATATGCCAGGTGGGAAAAAGCAGGCAGCATTCGCGCAAGGGACATGATGGAGGGACAGGAGGTTAAGTCATTCCAGCTCTGCAAACAAACCATGTGTTTGCGGGAGAACAGGGACTGCTATGCTCAACTGCGGCACTGGCTCTCTTCTCGAGATATGAAACAATCCACTACCAGAGAATTCACTCAGCTAGAAAGGTACTTGCTAACACATTTTGGTGATAGACAAATAATTAGTAAAATGTACAAATTATTCACAATGCCAGAGGCACAGGCAAGTGGCCCTATATGAAATAATGGGCAGACACGCTGCCCCTCCCGATCTCTGAGAAACAGCAGTGGGAAGTGTGGCAGTGAATCCCCACATTGATGAGAGGGATGCAGATCAGTGAAATGTAGACCAGGATACTGGTGCAGTGGCACCCAATACCGAAGAAGCAACATAAAATATACCCCTCAGTATCACAGATGTGTTGGCGTGGCTGCAAAGAAGTAGGCACGTTGCTCCATGTCTGGTGGTCCTGCCCCTTCCTTAAACTGTTCTGGGAAGTGGTCAACAAAGAAATGAAAGCCATCTTTGGTCCCGAATTATGGAGAGAACATGGAGAAGCTATGCTGAGCCCGAGTGACGTGCTGAACACACTCATGAATAAACCACAGAGGAAAGCATATGGTCCTAGCTGGTGGCCCTCTCCCTAATTGTGCAAAAGTGGAAATAAACCACGATCCCCAGCGAACAGGAATGGATAGCAAAAATGTGACATTACACTTCACTGGAATGGGTAACATACACTAGAAAGGGGGATTACGCTAAATTCAAGAACGAGTGGGACACTGTGCTGAACTTCCTGCACAAAGACTACCGTGAACAATGGTGTCCTCAGGGAGTAAGACTATTGGATATACTATAGACTACGGCCCGTTATACCCTGTACATTCACCTCAGAAGATATGCAGCGCAGTGATCTAGAGGGAAAAGGGGGGATGGGGACAGGGGAGGTCGTCGGGAAGGGGTTTGTTAATGTTAAAAAATTTAAAATGGCAATACAAATAATATTTTTAAAAAACTTCATACGAAATTGAAGAAGCAAAATGGGATGAAAATTTTGCTAGGACAAGAGGCCAGGGAGGAGGCAGTGTCGCCTGTCCACCCGCGGCGAGACAACTCAGCGCCCTGTCTAGCTTTCCCACTTGGGAGCCGGCCGAGACCATCAGGGTTTTGAAAACAAAACAAACAAAAAAAATCCAAGATCTCAGCCCGGGAAGCCTGCCTGATCGCCTGCAGCAGCACGGCTTCCCATGGGGACAGAGGCAGGCTGCCCCGCCACCGGCCCACCCGGCCCGATCCCGCTCATCCTTCCCCGACCCCCTCCGCTGCTCCCCTTTCAGGGGCCGGACGGAGAGGCGGGCCAGAGACAGCACATGCAGAGGAGTGGGGGGGGGGAATTGCTATAGTCTTCAAACCCCAGCCCGGCCGCATGGGGCTGATCTCCAGGTACCTGGGCAACAGGGAAGGTCGCCCGCTGTGCCGGCAGACCTGGCCATTGCTCGCCAACGGACATGGGGGGCCAGAACCTCAACGCCCACATGCACCATGGCTCAGGGCTCACCCGGTGTGCCGGGCCCCTGTCCACCTGGGGTGGCGTCCCTTGAGGTCGGCCGGGCTTCCCTCTGCTCCCGGCTGCTCCCACTTGTGACTTCGCTGTCGACCGGGATGCGCTCACCAACGCCCGCCTGCTGGCGTTTCAGGATGGAGGAGCGTGCCCCTGCCTGGCACTGCGGCTCAGGGGCCAGCTCGGTGAGGAGCTGCTAAGGACTGCCTCTCTCCAGTGGGGGGACGTCCCCGGCAGGTTAACCCAACCCATACGACTTTTACTTCCTCTAGATAGTCAAATTTGATAGTCTTCTCGCCGCTGCACCAGGGCCGTTGCCGACCCCGGTGGGCCGATCCAAGGACCTCACTAAACCATCCAATCGGTAGTAGCGACGGGCAGTGTCTACAAAGGGCAGGGACTTAACGCAAGTTTATGACCCGCACTTACTGGAAATTCCTTGTTCATGGGAAATCATTTCAATCCCCAATCCCTATCACAAACATGGTTCAGCAGGTTAGCTGCACCTGTCTGCGAAGGGTAGACAAACGATGATCGGTTCAGTGTAGCACGCGTGCTGCCCCGGACATCTAAGGGCATCACAGACCTGTTATTGATTAATCTAGTGTGAAACGCAACTAGTCCCACTAAGAAGTTGAACGCTGAACGCTGGGGGGAAGAGGAGGAGGGTCGCATAACTAGTTAGCATGAGGAGTCTCGTTCGTTATCGGAATTAACCAGACAAATCGCTCCACCAGCTAAGAACGCCCATGCACCACCACCCACAGAATCGAGAAAGAACTATCAATCTCTCAATCCTTTCCGTGTCCGCACCGGGTGAGGTTTCCTGGTGGTGCCCTTTCATCAATTCCTTTAAGTTTCAGCTTTGCAACCATACTCTCCCGGAACCCAAAGAAGCTGCTCAGCAGGTCATGGAAAAAATGCAGCCAGATCGCTAGTCTGCATAGTTTATGGTCGGAGCTACAATAGATCTTCGAATCTCAGACTTTCATTCTTGATTAATGAAAACATTCTTGGCTAATGTTTTCGCTTTGGTTCATCTTGCGCCGGTCCAAGAATTTCACCTGTAGTGGCACAATACGAGTGCCCCCGGCCATCTCACGGCCCCAGTTCTGAAAACCAACAAAACATTACCAGAGTCCTATTCCATTATTCCGAGCTGAAGTATTCAGGCGACCAGCCTGCTTTGAACACTCACATTATTTCAAAGTAAACGCTTCGGAATCCCCAGGACACTCAGGCAAGAGCTTCATGGGGGTGCCAAGGGGCAGGGGCTGGGACAGGCGGTAGCTCATCTCGCGGTGGACCGCCAGCTGGATCCCAAGATTCAACTATGAGTTTTTTAACTGCAGCAACTTTAATATACGCTATTGGAGCTGGAATTACCGTGGCTGCTGGCATCAGACTTGCCCTCCAATGGGTACTCATTAAAGGATTTAAAGTGTACTCATTCCAATTACAGTGCCTTGAAAGAGTCCTGTATTGTTATTTTTCGTCACTACCTCCCGGAGTCGAGAGTGGGTAATTTGCATGCCTGCTGCCTTCCGTTTCTCAGGCTCCCTCTCCAGAATCAAACACCGATTCCCCATTACCCATGGTCACCATGGTAGGCACAGAATTACCATTGAAAGTTGACAGGGCACACATCCGAATGCATCGTCGTCATCATGGGGACGTGCGATCAGCCCAAGATTATCTACGGTCACCAAAGGGGCTGGCGAGCCGGTCTGATAAATGCACGCATCCTGGAAGGTCTGCGCTCGTCGGCATGTATTAGCTTTAGAATTACCATAGTTATCCAAATAAAACAGATGGGGCGATCAAAGGAACCATAACTGATTTAATGAGCCATTCGCAGTTTCACTGTACCGGCCGTGTGTACTTACACGTGCATGGCTTAATCTTTGAGACAAGCCTATGCTACTGGCAGGATCAACCAGGTAGCCGCACCTGCTGGAGTGGTAATGGGGGGGGGGGGCGCACGCCCGCCTCAGAGCCGACCTTCGCACCCTCTGGGTCTATATGCAGGACCAGCGCGTCAAAGAGCGTCCCCCAACACATGCGGGTCGGGTGGACAGGTCAGTCACACGGGTGCCGGCGGCACAGCCTGCTCTGTCACGTGGTGGGTGGGACGAGGTCAGGCTCAGGCACAACTTTAAGCGCTAGGGGGTTTGGCGACAGAGGGGGTCAGCACCCCACGGAAGGTGCGTTCCGAACTGCTGGAGAAACATGCTTGGTGGAGGAGGGGCCGCATTGTGGCTTGCAGGGGGACCCCATCCACTCTGATCTGACCACTTGGGAGATGCCAGGCTGCTCTGACCACTGGGGAGCTGCCGGGCTGCTCGGCCTTTGCTCTGCTCAGTGGGGAGAGCCGCCCACACGAGGGGGCCCTCCCCGAGGGGGGCATACCATTGCCACGGTCCCAAGGCAGGTGGTAGCGAATTGCTTGAAACAGCCGAGGCTGGCCAAGCAGTCCAACCCTAGACGGACCAAGTGCGCAAAATCAATCCAATGGAGTGCTCAGAAGAGTGCCCCCAGCAGGACAGTTTCTGCTGGAGGTGCAGTAGTTTCGCCACAGACCGCGGGCCGGGCAGCGAGAACGAAGAGGAGCACAGACAGGTCCCCCTGACCCAGTCTATTCGTAATCCGGAGTAAGGTGACTAAGCTTTCTTGTAATCTGTGTACCCAGACTCACAGAGTGGGACCTCTCGACAAAAGCATCCAGGCTCCTTATAGACCCAACTGGAGAACATTTTTAAATTGACCTCCATCAGGACTTCCAGAGCAGCCTGACCATCTTGTCCTTGCAGTCATTTCTATTGCCAACAACCAGATGGCCGGGCTGGAAGAGCAGCCATCTGGTAGGGCAATGCATTCCAATGGGCCTGGATGGGAAGGGCCTTTGGCCCCCCCGCCTGATAAAGGATCGGCAGGTCCCCAAGGGCATGGGCCAGCACCAATGGTCATCCTTGAGGCCTGGCCAGGACACCTTGGAGCTCCCCCCCCTCCACATAAGAGGTTTCTCAGCCGCCTTGGAGCTTATCCCTCCAGTGAGGGACAGTCGACCCACACGTGAGACAGGTGCCCAAGGCCGGGGGGGCAGCACTCTCCCAGAGCTCTGGCCAGGCCCCCCCTTTGAGCTTCTCCCACCCCATTAGAGCCTTTCCTTCCGGAACTAACCCACAAACACTTTGGAACTCAAGGCCAGCAATTGTGAGTGCATTTACCCCAACATGGAGGAAAGGGACCTGCTAAAGTCACCCCGTCTTGGACCTGACCCTTGGCTGTGGTTTGTAGGTAGGGACAGTGGGAATCTAGTTCATCCATTCATGCGCGTCACTTATTAGATGACAAGGCATTTGGCTACCTTAAGAGAGTCATAGTTACTCTCACCTTTACCTGCGCTTCATTGAATTTCTTCACTTTGACATTCAGAACACTGGGCAGACATTGCGTCAACACCCACCTCAGGCCTTCGCAATGCTTCATTTTAAATAAACAGTTGGATTCTCCTGGTCCACACCAGTTCTAAGTCAGCTGCTAGGCATCAGCCTAGGCAGAACGTCAGGCCCGAACCCTGGGAGGGGAATGGAGAGAGACGACCACTGCAGCTGTGGCAATCCACAGGCAGGGCCTGGCTCGCAACCAGAGTCGGCGCCGCCCCCGGGGCGGAGGGGAATGAGACACCTCCTCCAGCCGCGGCGTACGGCCTGCCCCGCTACCCAGCCTGACCGACCCAGCCTGACCGACCCAGCCCTCAGAGCCAATCCTTATCCCGAAGTTGCAGATCTGACTTGCCGAATTCCCTTACCTACATTGTTCCAACATGCCAGAGGCTGTTCACCATGGAGACCTGCTGCGGATATGGGTACGGCCCAGCACAAGATTTACAACATCTCCCCGGATTTTTAAGGACCAGCGAGAGCCCACCACACGCCGCTGGAACAGCAATGCTTTCCAAGGCTCGGGCCCCCCTCTCAGGGCGAACCCATTCCAAGGTGTCCTGCCCTTCACAAAGAAAAGGGAACCGTCCTTAGCGGATTCCGACTTCCATATATCAAACAACACCTTTAATGGGGTCTGATGAGCATCGGCACTGGGCGCCTTAACTCAGCATTCGGTTCATCCTGCAGCGCCAGTTCTGCTTAACAAAGTTTCCCACTGGGCACTTGCATTCCATGCCTGGCTCCACGCCAAGGAGACGGGCTTCATACACATTAGGTTGAAATCATTTTTGCCCCAAGAGCTCTAATCATTCCCTTTTCCAGATAAAACTGTGGTTTCCATGTGCCAGCTATCCTGAGGGGAAACTCCAGAGGGAACCAGCCACTAGATGGTTCGATTAGTCTTTTGCCCCTATACCCAGGTCAGATGACAGATTTACACATCAGGACCGCTATGGACCTCCACCAGGCCTAGATCACCATCTTTCGGGTCCTATCACAGACGCTCATGCTCCAACTCCCTAAGAGCGGGTGAGACGGGTCAGTGGTGCGCCCACCGCGACAGGAACCCACTGCAATCGGCACGCGCTGGCCATCACCTTCTTTGCACTACAGGGTTTCATTCGGCCCTCCAACTTGTGCACATGTTAAGACTCCTCAGACCCCTGGCACCCTTTGTGGGGCTCCCCACCCAGTGGCACAACATGGTCGGGGCAAACTGAATATAGTCCACCACAGTCGCACCGGGAGCCCCGTCTCCCGTCGCCGCACCAGCGACTCCCAAGAAGGGCCAGGACGGTCGCCGGAGAAGGGCACGGCAGCGGTCAATCTCCCTCGGCCCAGCAGACACAGCAAAGCTGCTGTCAGGGGGCTGTAACACTCTCTGCAAGAGCAGAGAGCCACCTGCCCCCTGGGGCCTTCTCAGCCCGCCGCGGTTCACCGCCACAGAGGAAATGCGCTCTGCAGGGGCTGGGTCTGCCCGGGCCACAGTCCCGCACTGGCATCCACCGTTTCAGGCGACCGACCTGCCTGCCATGTTGAATCCTGTGGGTGGACTGCACATACCCCAACAGTTTACCCCTCTACGGTTTCACGCCCTCTTGAACTCTCTCTTCAAAGTTCTTATCAACTTTCCCTTGCGGTACTTGTTAACCATCTGTCTCGCGCATGTATTTAGCCTTAGATGGAGTTTACCACAGGCTTGGCAATGCATTCCCAAGCAACCTGACTCCAAAAAGACCTGATTCCGGCGTGCCAAAGCCAGATACCAGCCTAACACCGTCCGCGGGGTGAGACTCGATTAGAAGGACTTGAGTCCACTGAGCGATGCCGGGGAGTCTATCTTCTGTACGCCACATTTCCCACACCTGCCGATGAACAGGGATTCGGCTCTGGGCTCTTCCCTTTTCACTGGCCGTTACTGAGGGAATCCTGGTTAGTTTCTTTTCCTCCGCTTAGTAATAAATTCAGCGGGTCACCACATCTGATCTGAGGCCGTAGTCTGGGGGAGTACAAAGCTCAGGGCAGCTGGCCTCAGGCCTGTATGGGCAGGGGGGGTATTCCCCAGCCCTGTGCCTCTGGCGCAGGAGAGTGTGTGCTGTCCCGACCTGCGGCCGAAGCCCACATGGTCGCAAGGCCCGTGCTCCAAGGCCATCCTGCGCAGTTAGTCGCTGGACACCAAAGACAGCCACACACAGCATGGCCAGGTGCAGGAGAAGCAGTCTGTGGCGAGACAGCCCAACGCCCTGTCCAGCTCAGCCGAGACCATTGTGGTGTAACCTTGATGCCTGTTGTGTAAGCCTGCTGCGCCATGGCCCAGGGCTCGCGCCTGGCGTGCTGGGCCCCTGTCTGCCTGGGGAAGCGCCCTTCAAGAGAAGTCAGGTTTCCCTCGGCTCCCGGCTGCCCCAATTCGGGGCTTCCCTGCTGACCGTGGTGCGCCCACCAATGCCCACCCACTGGCGGGTCAGAAAGTTGAGTGCATGGCCCCGGCCAGCGCAGCGGCCTGCTTGTTGATGAGAGGGGGCCGCACAGGGCTTCCTTTCCGGTGCATGGTTGGGGACATCCCCAGCAGGTTAACCCAACCCTGTCAGGTGTCCCCATCCATCTGCTGGGTTGCGGTCCCCCCAATGGTGGAAGGGAATCCCCGGTCGCCGGCGCCTGGTTGCCCACGCACCCCGGACCTCTCTGCGAGAGGTGCCCCGGGCTGTGTGAGTGCACGTCTGGGATGCAACCGAGGTCGGGCCGCGGCTCTCCCTCCAGCTGCTCCGCTGTTCATGTTCCTTCACACCCCCACTCACAAGCAGATACCCCAGCCCTACATGTCCCAATTCACACTCAAATGCCCCATTTCTCCTTCCAAACACATTTTCAAGATCCAAATGCCACCTCCCTCTTTACCCACATGCCACCATCCCTCCCTACGAATCCACACAAAGACACCAACATCCGTCCCTCCATACCTACACCAAGAAGCTCCACCTCTCAGAGCCACACCCATATGCTTCACCCTCTACCTACAGCTCGCACGCAGATGGCACCATCCACCCTCTCTCTATACCCACACCCGATTACCCCATCCCTTCAACATACACATGCTCCCCAGCCTTCCCATAAACCAACAACCTTCAATCTAGACCAGTGTTCTTCAAACTTTTTTGGCCGGGGCCCCCCTGAGCAAAATTTGGGCAGGCGCCATGACCCAGGGCTCGCGCCTGGCGTGCTGGGCCCCTGTCTGCCTGGGGAAGCGCCCTTCAAGAGAAGTCAGGTTTCCCTCGGCTCCCGGCTGCCCCAATTCGGAGCAGCCGGGAGCCGAGGGACCCCCCAGAAACGCCAATGGACAGTATGTATTGCGCGCCGTCACCTGCTCCGGGACCCCCCAGAAACGCCAATGGACAGTATGTATTGCGCGCCGTCACCTGCTCCCATCACAGTCGCTGGGCTCCCTCATCCCACTCCTACCCAGTCCCTAGTCTCTCCCCACCCCATCACACACCCTGGGCTCTCCCCACGCTGCTCCCACCACTATCCCACGGTACCCGCCCATTGTGCTCCCACTCATTGTGCTCCCACCATAGTCCCTGGGTTCCCCCATCCCGTTCCCAGCACAGTCTGAGGGCCAGTGGCTGCTGGTGATTTTTTTAAGTGGAGGGGCATAACTTATTTCCCCCAAAAATGCCATAGCGACCGAGCATAGTGAGGGAGCCCGAACCAATAAAGGGAGGTTCGGGTTTTTTTTTTTTTAAATAAAGGGTTCAAATGCTGCATTGTAGAGCATACTTTTAACAAAAAAATGGGTAAATAGCCAAACAGTTTACAATTGGTGTTGGGGGGCCCAGGGAGCAGGCATGACAGGCAGGATCTCCCCCTCGGTCATAGGCATGCAGTGCCCCAGCCAGCATTTCCAATGAGCTATGCAATGCTGGCGAAGCAAAACGCCCTAGCACTTGCATGGCTCAGTGAGCATGTGCGGCTGGGGAACTAAATTGAAGTGTCAAAGGGAAACAGTGTTTCCCTTTGACAGTTCAGCCAGCCCAGGAGCACTCCATCGGGTGGAAAAAGCAGCTGAGGGAGTGCTCACTGTTTCACTGGGCTGGCTCCTTAGCTCCTCCATAATGGGTGAGGGGCCACTGGGTGAGCACCCCCTTGCCATTATGGATGAGCTGCCAGGCTCGGACTGGCCTATAGGGCAATGCCTGTACCAAAAAATGTAAAATGCCAGTGTAGGGCAGTCAAAAGGGGCCACCATTTTGGCCAATGTGGACCAGTTTGATGAGTTACTTTACTATGCAGTTAGTAATTATGGCCATTGTTGCTGAATATATCACAATTTACTTACATTTTAACACAAAGCACCCCCTTGGGTACCATTGAAACAGTGGGCCTCATTACAACCCTGGCGGTAGCCGTGCCGGTAAAACCGGCACGGCTGCCCCCAGAGTTGCATCCGGGTCCGGCACCCGCGAATGGGCAATTACCGGGTCATGCCGAGTTCGGCGGAATGGGGAGCTTGGATGAACCGGCACCATTAATAACGGTGCCGGTGCATCCGACGAGCTGTGCTCATGGGTGCCGCACGGCCTGCCAGGTCAGGCCTGGCGGGCTGTCAGGTACCCGCGAGCTGAACTCGTACTATGGTACTATGGCGGTACGGAAGCAACGGTGCCGATATCTTACCGGCACCGTTGTTACCGTACCACCATAGTTGTAATGAGGCCCAGTCTTTGATTAAAGGAATGAATATCCATTTTCAACTGCGGGCCACTTTTTCATTGTTGCCTGAGACAGTTTCATGCTTCAGCCTGACCATGTGAGCCACCCCTGGCCAATTCTTCCAATCTAAAAAAATATATATATATACTTTTGTTTTAAATTCAATTTCATGCTGCGCTCTCAGGGCCCCCTGGGATGCACCCGCGGACACCTGGGGGGTCGCGCCCCACAGTTTGAATACTGCTGATCTAGACATACATACCCCATCCCTCCATTCAAACCCAGATGCCCCCCTTCCTTCCCAACAGAGTGCTCCAGCCCTCACTCAGACCCAAATGCTGCATCATTCCCTGATATGCCCCCATCATATGCCCTGTCCCGCCATTCCAGATCAACAATGCCTCCTTCCGATCCAGACTCCACCAAGATACCCAAGATACCCGATCCCTTCAAGACCCATACAATGATGCCTCAATCTCCCTTCTCACAGCAAGATGCCCCATCCCTTCCCTGACCAATTAGCACCCATCCCTCCCGCTATATGGGGATATATGCCGCCCGTCACACCCACAACAATGTCCTCATTCCTCACGACCCACACCCATACGCCCCATCCCTCCTTCCTGATACACACCATGTCCCTATCCCTCCCTCCAGACCCGCACCACTGTGTCCCTATCCCTCCCTCCAGACCCGAACCACTACGCCCCTTCCCTCCCTCCAGACACACACCACTTTGTCCCTATCCATCCCTCCAGACCCACGCCACTGTGTCCCCATCGTTCCCTCCAGACCCACACCACTGTATGCCAACCCTCCCTCTAGACCCACACCACTGTGTCCCTACTGTACCCTCCAGAACTACACCAGTGTCCCTATCCCACCCTCCAGACCCACACCACTGTGTCCCTACCACACCCTCCAGACCCACACCACTGTGTCCCTACCTCTCCCTCCAGACACGCATCACTGTGTCCCGATCCCTCGATCCAGATCCACACCAATGTGTCCCTATGCCTCTCTCCAGACCCGCACCACTGTGTCCCTATCCCTCCCTCCAGACACGCACCAATGTGTCCCTATCCCTCCCTCCAGACTGACACCACTGTGTCCCTATCCCTCTCTCCAGACCCGTACCACTGTGACCCTATCCCTCGCTCCAGACCCACACCACTGTCCCTATGCCTCCCTCCCCACACCACTGTACCCCTATCTCTCCCTCCAGACCCACATCACTGTGTCCCCAACCCTCTCTCCAGACCCACACCACTATGTCCCTATCTCTCCCTCCAGACCCACACTACTGTGTGCCCAACCCTCTCTCCAGACCCACACCACTATGTCCCTATCCCTCCCTTCAGACCCAACCCTAGACCCGCACTACTGCGGCCCATCCGTCCCTGTTCCCAGACCCGCATCACTGTGCCCCAACCCTCCCTGTCCTGACCTGCACCACTGTGTCCCAAACTTCCCTCCAGACCCACGCCACTGTTTCCCTATCCCTATCTCCAGACCCACTCAACTGTGTCCCTATCTCTCCCTCCAGACCCACACCACTGTCTCCAACCCTCCCTCCAGACCCACACCAGTGTCCCAACCCACCTTCCAAACCCACACCATAGCCCCATCCCTCCCTCCAGACCCACCAATGTGCCCCAAACTTGTCCCTAGACCTGCACTACTGCGCCCCAACCCTCCCTGTCCCCAGACCTGCACCACTGTGCCCCAAGCCTCCCTGTCCCCAGATCCACATCACTGTGCCCCAATCCTCCCACTCTCGAGACCCACACCACTGCACCCCAACCCTCTCTGTCCCCAGACCCACACCACTGTGTCCCTACCCCTCTCTCCAGACCTGCATCACTGTGTACCTATCCCTCCCTCCAGACATGAACCACTGTGTCCCTCTCCCTTGCTCCAGACCCACACCACTGTGTCCCTATGCCTCTCTCCAGACTCACACCACTGTGTCCCTATGCCTCCCTCCAGACCCGCAGCACTGTGTCCCTATGCCTCCCTCCAGACATGCACCACTGTGTCTCTATCTCTCCCTCCAGACCCACTGTGCCCCATCCCTCCCATCAAGCCCAAACCAATGTGCCCCCACCAACTCCCTCCAGAGCCACACCAATATGCCATCCCAACCTACACCTAGATGACCCATGCCACCGTCCAGTCCCACTGTGCCCCCATCCCTATCAAACCCACACAAATGTGCCCCTACCCCCCCCTCCAGAGCCACACCAACATGCCATCCTACCCTCCCAACCCACACCTAGATGACCCACGCCACCCTCCAGACCCACTGTGCCCATCCCTCTCCCAGACCCACACCAATGTACCCCAAAACCACACCACTGTCCCTATCCCTCCGCCCAGACCCACACCACTATGTTCCTATCCCTCCCTCCAGACCCACACCAATGTGCCCCTCCCGCCAGACCCACACCAATGTGCCCCATCCTGCCAGACCCACACCAGTGTCCTCCTCTCCATCCATTCAGACCCCACCAAGATGCCCCATCCCTCCCTCTAGACCAATACCACAATGCTCCATCCTCCCTCCACATACCAAGAGGCCCCATCCTCTTGCAACAGATGCCCATGTGCCGATCCTGAATCACACGCAGATAGCCCCAGCCAACCCCCTCTAAAACCACCCATTCTAGTATGCCCCAGACCCATACCAATGTGCCACATTCCCTTCTTCCAGACCCACACCAATAAGACCAATGTCCCCGTCCCTCCCATCAAACCCACACCAATGTGGTCCTGCCCCCTCCCTCCAGAGCCACACCAAGATGCTGCCAACCCACCCTCCCAACCCACACCTAGATGACCCATGCCACCCTCCAGACCCACTGTGCCCCATCTCTCCATCAGAAAACACACTAATGTGCCACATCGGTCTGCTAAACCCACACCAATGTGCCCCCACCCCGGCCCTCCAGAGCCACACCAAGATGCCCCATCCCAATCTCCCAACCCACACCTAGATGACCCATGCCACCCTCCAGACCCACTGTGCCCCATCTCTCCCTCTGGAAACACACCCATGTGCCACATCCCTACTCCTAAACCCACACCAATGTGGACCCACCCCCTGCCTCCAGATCCACACCAAGATGCCCCAACCCACCCTCCCAACCCATACCTAGATGACCCATGCCACCATCCAGACCCACTGTGCCCCATCTCTCCCTCAGAAAACACGCCCATGTGCCACATCCCTCCCCCCAGACCCACAATAATGTGCCCCATCCCTCTCAAACCCATACGAGTGTGCCCCCACTCCCTCCCTCCAGAGCCACACCAAGATGCCCCATCCTACCCTGCCAACCAACACCTAGATGAGCCATGCCACCCTCCAGACCGACTGTGCCCCATCTCTCCCTCCAGACCCACACCCATGTCCCCCATTCCCCCACCCACACCAATGTGCCCCATCCTGCCAGACCCACACCAGCGTACCCCTATCCATCCAGACCCCACCAAGATGCCCCAGCCCTCCCTCTAGACCAATACCACAATGCCCCATCCTCCCTTCACATAGCAAGATGCCCCTTCCCCTTGCAGCAGATACCCATGTCCCAATCCTGAATCACATACAGATAGCCAACCAACCCCCTCTAAAACCACACATCCTAGACACACACCAATGTACCACATCCCCTCCTTCCAGACCCGCACCAATATGCAGCTATCCCTCCCAAGACCAATGTCCCTGTCCCTCCCAAACCCACACCAATGTGCCCTGCCCCCACATCAAACTCACACCAATGTACCCCCAGACCGACGCCAATGTGCCCCTATCCATTGTAGACCCCAAGATGCCACCATCCCTCCATCCACACAGCAAGAGGCCCCAATTCCGCCCTACAGACCAACACCTAGATGAACCACCCCTCCCCCAGTCCCACAATGTGCCCCTATCCCTCCCCCAGACACATCAATGTGCCCCATCTCCTCCCTCCAGAGCCACATCAAGATGCCCCATCCCACCCTCCCAACCCACACCTAGATGACCCATGTCACCCTCCAGACCCACTGTGCCCCATCTTTCTCTCCGGAAACACACCCATGTACCACATCCCTCCCTCTAAACTCACACCAATGTGGTCCCACCCCTTCCCTCCAGAGCCACACCAAGATGCTCCCACCCCCCCTTCCCAACCCACACCTAGATGACCCATGCCACCCTCCAGACCCACTGTGCCCCATCTCTCCCTCCGGAAACACGCCCATGTGCCCCATCCCACCCCCTAGCCCCCGGCCCCTCCCCCAGAGCCACACCAAGATGCCCCATCCCACCCTCCCAACAATCACCTAGAGGACCCATGCCACCCTCCAGACCCACTGTGCCCCATCTCTCCCTCTGGAAACACGCCCATGTGCCCCATCCCTCCCATCAAACCCACACAAATGTGCCCCCACCAACTCCCTCCAGAGCCACACCAATATGCCCCATCCTACCCTCCCAACCCACACCTAGATGACCCATGCCACCGTCCAGACCCACTGTGCCCCATTTCTCCCTCCAGACCCACACCCATGTCCCCAATCCCTCCCCCTAAACCCACACCAGTGTGCCCCATCCCTCCAATCAAACCCACACCAATGTGTCCCCACACCCTCCCTTCAGAGCCACACCAAGCTGCCCCAACTCACCCTACCAACCCAAACCTAGATGACCCATGACACCCTCCAGACCCACTGTGCCCCATCTCTCCCTCCAGACCCACACCCATGTCCCCCATTCCCCCACCCACACCAATGTGCCCCATCCTGCCAGACCCACACCAGCGTACCCCTTTCCATCCAGACGCCACCAAGATGCCCCAGCCCTCCCTCTAGACCAATACCACAATGCCCCATCCTCCCTTCACATAGCAAGATTCCCCTTCCCCTTGCAACAGATACCCATGTGCCGATCCTGAATCACATACAGATAGCCAACCAACCCCCTCTAAAACCACACATCCTAGACACACACCAATGTACCACATCCCCTCCTTCCAGACCCACACCAATATGCAGCTATCCCTCCCAAGACCAATGTCCCTGTCCCTCCCAAACCCACACCAATGTGCCCTGCCCCCACATCAAACTCACACCAATGTACCCCCAGACCGACGCCAATGTGCCCCTATCCATTGTAGACCCCAAGATGCCACCATCCCTCCATCCCCACAGCAAGAGGCCCCAATTCCGCCCTACAGACCAACACCTAGATGAACCACCCCTCCCCCCAGTCCCACAATGTGCCCCTATCCCTCCCCCAGACACATCAATGTGCCCCATCTCCTCCCTCCAGAGCCACATCAAGATGCCCCATCCCACCCTCCCAACCCACACCTAGATGACCCATGCCACCCTCCAGACCCACTGTGCCCCATCTCTCTCTCCGGAAACACACCCATGTACCACATCCCTCCCTCTAAACTCATACCAATGTGGTCCCACCCCTTCCCTCCAGAGCCACACCAAGATGCTCCCACCCCCCCTTCCCAACCCACACCTAGATGACCCATGCCACCCTCCAGACCCACTGTGCCCCATCTCTCCCTCTGGAAACACGCCCATGTGCCCCATCCCACCCCCTAAACCCACACCAATGTGCCCCCACCCCCTCCCTCCAGAGCCACACCAAGATGCCCCATCCCACCCTCCCAACCCTCACCTAGAGTACCCATGCCACCCTCCAGACCCACTGTGCCCCATCTCTCCCTCTGGAAACACGCCCATGTGCCCCATCCCTCCCATCAAACCCACACAAATGTGCCCCCACCAACTCCCTCCAGAGCCACACCAATATGCCCCATCCTACCCTCCCAACCCACACCTAGATGACCCATGCCGCCCCCTCCAGACCCACTGTGCCCCATTTCTCCCTCCAGACCCACACCCATGTCCCCAATCCCTCCCCCTAAACCCACACCAGTGTGCCCCATCCCTCCAATCAAACCCACACCAATGCGCCCCCACACCCTCCCTCCAGAGCCACACCAAGCTGCCCCAACTCACCCTCCCAACCCAAACCTAGATGACCCATGACACCCTCCAGACACACTGAGCCCCATCTCTCCCTCCAGACCCACATCCATGTCCCCATCCCTCCCCCAGACCCACACCAATGTACCCCAAACCCACACTACTGTCCCTATCCCTCCGCTCAGACCCACACCATCTTCCTATCCCTCCCTCCAGCCCTACACCAGCATGCCCCTATCCATCCATTCAGACCCCACCAGGATGCCCCATCCCTCCCTCTATATCAATACCATAATGCCCCAGCCTCCCTACACATATCAAGATGCCCCTTCCCCTTGCAACAGATGCCCATGTGCCGATCCTGAATCACACGCAGATAGCCCCAGCCAACCCCCTCTAAAACCACCCATCCTAGTATGCCCCTGACCAATGTGCCCCATCCACTCCTTCCAGACCCACACCAATATGCGGCCATCCCTCTCCAGACCAATGTGCCCAGCCCCCACATCAAACCCACACCAATGTGCCACAAGACCAACACCAATGTGCCCCTATGCATTACAGGCCCCACCAAGATGCCACCATCCCTCCATTCACACAGCAAGATGCCCCCATCCTGCCCTCCAGACCTACACCTAGATGAACCACCCCCCAGTGCCACAATGTGCCCCCATCCAAAGCCACACCAAGATGTCCCGTCCAACCCTCCCAACCCACACCTAGATGACCTATGCCACCCTCCAGACCCACTGTGCCCCATCTCTCCCTCCAGAAACATACCCATGTGCCCCATCCGTCCCCAGACCCACACCAATGTGCTCCATCCCACCAGACCTACACCAGTGTGCCCTATCCAACCATTCAGACCCCACCAAGATGCCCCATCCCTCCCTCTAGAATAGACCAATACCATAATGCCCCATCCTCCCACCATAGCAAGATGCCCCTTCCCCTTGGAACAGATGCTCAGCCCCAATCGACCCCTCTAAAACCACCCATCCTAAACACACACTCATGAAAGATTAAATTACTCGATTAGCCCCCTTTGATCAGTTAAACGCCACCATCCACTGTCTCCCTGTTGCTTTTCTTAGCCCTCCATACCTTACATGATGAATAGCTGAACGTAATTTTTAAAATAAATGTAATTTCCCGCTTCCCTATGGAAATCTGGTGGTTTGCAGGAACGTTCACGGTATCTCGGAAGAAAATGCTAATTGTATTTTCAGCCAGCCAAGAGCAGACGGATTGCAGCAGCTCCTGCAGCCTGGCAGCCAGAGCCTTGCCCAGACAAGACCAAGTCCGACGCTCCAGGATCTCGTAGAAACGTTCCGTATTCAAAATAAAAGGCCCACCCAACCACTGCAAGCCAAATACAGTGCAGTCACAACCATACCTGCCTACATTTGAAAATCAAAATTCCTGAGATTTATGCCCCGCCCACAGCCACACAAGACTCCGCCCATTTGCACATGGCCCCGCCCACACGCCCAACAGGTAAACTCGGTTGTTGTATGCTTCAGTTTGCTTACTATAGCATTGGAAATAATTCATTCGATGCTGTAGTAAGCAAAATGAAGGCAGTGCCGCTGCAACAATAGTGCTTTCAATCCATGTCATTGGATAAGCACCATTTTTGCGGCGGCGGCTTCTGTTTGCTTACTCTAGCACTGAAAATAATTCATTCAATGCTATAGTAAGCAAACTGAAGGCGCCGCCGCCGCCGAAATAATGCTGCTTTCAATCCATGTCACTGGATTGAAAGCAGCATTATTCCTGCTGCGGCGCCGCCTTCATTTTGCTTACTATAGCATTGAATGAATGATTTTGGTAAGCAAATGAAGGTGTCACCGCCGCCGTAATAATACTGTTTTCAATCCAATTATATGGATTGAAAGCACTTTTACAGGGGTCGGGGGTCGCATTGAGCGCCGTTTCCGGGTCCCGACCACTTCTCCACCCGATTGGCTACCGGCGGCAGCCAATCAGGTGGAGAATATGACGGGACCCGGAAAGAATCTCAAAATTCCTGAGATTCAGGGGACTTTTTCGAAGACCCGGAGAAATGCTTATAATTCCGGAGTCTCCAGAAAAATTCCGGAGGTTAGGCAGGTATGGTCACAACCTTCTGCTTCCCGAATCCCGCTGCATCCTGAGCACTGAAAATGCCCCGGAACCGCTTCATTGCTCCGGCGGAAATCATGACAGACACAGAGCACGTGAGGAAGAGTGGGCGGGCCGTTGCCTTGGTCCTTTTCTCCGATGGAAACTAGTCGCTACCAGACACAGGCGAAGAGGCTGTTGTTTTCTTTCCACCTAGATAAACATGAACTACTCCACAGGTCGATGAACATAACAATGAGTGGGGCCCTAACTGTTTGGTGCCAGTGAACACGCTAAGCATGTAAACGATAACTCCGTAACAATGAACCATCTGTGCAGTGACAGCTTTTCACATTAATGGCATTGAAACTCGTGTGGAACAGCCGTGGAATTCGGTTTCTCAATACACCAGTAAAGGGGAAACAGTTTTTGTGGAGACACCAAGTTAAATGAAGATAGTGATAGAGCAGACACCACTATCGGGTAAGAACGCTCTTTTTGCCCAATGATATGCAGTATACAGTTAGGTTATTAGGAATGAGACGAGCACCTACATTAGACGCTCCTCTGTTGTTCTTCCATTTAGATAGTGCCATTGGACTCGAGCTTTGATGACCGATAGCCTGCCGTGGTAATGGTGGGTTCGCTTTAGAGGACAAGAGCTCCATAAGCGGCACTGATTCAGAATTCGGTAAGTCACTGTGTGAATGCACCATGGTGTTTTTTCATTGATATAAGGCTTCAGCGGAGGTATTAGAAGATTCGAGGACTTGGCATAACAACATGGAGCTAGATTATGACATTGGATTTGGTAAACAGTGCATCGATTTATAACATATGCACCTGTTGATGTACCATCAAGACCCCTGATTGGAGCCCCTAGTAGTCCCAGTGTAGTGTCCTAGTACACTTTGCACAGCTCGTGCGACTGCACGAGGGGACGCACGAGAAGGAGAACGAGGACATGAAGGGATCGAGCTTGGAATGTTGGGTTCGGTGTCAGTTGGAGAAGGAGAGAAGAAGAGGTCCAGCTCATGTCCCCTTTATATATAACTATAATACATAAATCTAGCAGTTGTAACGTAAGAATAAACGTAGTGTTTACCACATTTACATTGCCTCCCCATTACTTCAGTGGCGACAAGGAAAATCCACTGTGGCTGTTGAGAGGGATCTCCGGCTGCGTAATAGGTAGGAGCGGTTGTTTCACAACCCACGATCGCCCACCATCGAGTGCTGCCATCGTCTGCTGACTGCACCGGCGTGCGTGTTTCCGCTGACCGATCCACTGTTTTTAATTTATTCATTTATTCACTGCACTGCTCATGCTACGGACTGCCCTCCTGATGCCTGTCCCATTGGCTGTTCTGCCGCATACGCTTCTGTCAAGAGACGTCACTACTGGAAGGAGGTGGGCCCAATCTCTGTAGGCATTGTTGTTAACCCCACAAACTCTGCCTAACACAGGGACACGCGCATCCACTGTTTCGTCCTACGCCAGAAGAGTGCAACTACATAGAAACTAACGCCAGCAAACTATATCGATCTGTCCGTTGTCAGGTTGTTGGAGCTAAAGATGGCATCTAGAGTGTGTCCTTTGTAGTGGGTCGGGCCGTTTATGTGGGGTTGGAGATTAATTGCATCTAAACCGTCAACCAGGGAGTGTGTCATGGGGGTGGTGGAGATGTCAAGCCATATGTTGAAGTCACCAAGGAGGGAGAGGTTGGGATGGTTTAGTTGGAGGGGGGCGATGGAATCCCAAAGGTTGTTTGTAAATTGTCTATCGTAGCCAGGGGGCCTGTAGATTATTAGGAAGCTGTGTGAGAGCGATGGGGAGAGGGAAAGTTTAACGAGGAGAGATTCCCAGGAAGGGATGGAGGGTTGGTTGTCTATGATTGAGGCGCGGAAGAGAGATTTGAAGACGAATGCTACCCCCCCTCCTCTGGACGGATGGTTCAGTGGGAAGAGGGAGTAGTCGGGGGGAAAGGCTTCACTAGCGATCGGGCCGAAGTCATCGGAGAACCAGGTTTCAGTGATTAAAACTAGGTCAGGTTTGACAGAGGCGAGGAGGTCATAGATGCAATGTCTGTTTTTTGCTACGGAACAAGCGTTAAATAGGATACAGTTCACATCGGCAGGCAAGGTAGGTCTCGGTGCTGGAGCGGGATGGGGCGGTGGAGGAGAGAGCGGAGCGGCGGGGGTAAGGTGGGTGATGCTAGAAGGGAATAGTGGGCGGGCGGAAAAATTGGCAGGTTTTAAGCGGGGCTGGGTGTGATAGGATGATTGAGTTTGGGAAGGTGGATTTGGGGGAGAGGTGTGGGCGGTTGGGAGTTTCAGTTGCAGTTGATGAGAAATCGAGGGAGGGGGGTTTCAGGAGGGGGGAGGCCATGGGGGAAGGCGGAGATTGTGGGAGAGAGGTGGTGGGTCGAGACGGGAGGCGAGGAGTGCTGAGAGATTGAGGGGGACCAGGAGCGTTTCCTCTTTAGTTTCTTTGCTGCGACTGGTGTGTGGGAGAGGGTGGGGGGGGGTCAGAGGGGAAGAGTGAAGCAGCTTCGGTTCGTGCTAGGGCTAGGCGCGCAGTTTTTAGGGAGAGGAAAGAGTGCGGCTGGGGGGAAGGTGGTAGGGGTATGAGGGCAAGGCTGTTGGTGGGTGATTTCGGGGTGGGGTGTGCCAGGTCTGATAGTGAGGGGAGGAGGTATGGGCAATGCTGGCGGGTTGGTGGTGGGGTTCAGGGGATGAGTGGTCTTAGGGTGAGTGGTTCGCCATCGTGCTCCTCTGGCTTGGTGTTTGGAGAGGGGAGTGCAAGCGAGTGTGGAGGAGGGTGGGGTGATTTGGGACAGAGGGGGCGGGAGTGAAGGCAGATCGGAGAGTGGGGGTGGTCCACGGGGCTCGTTTCTGAGAGACTCTGGTGGAGTGGGTGCGCTCATGATTGGTGCAGACTTTAAGGTTGATTTAGGAGGGTTTCTTGATTGTAGTTCTAGGATCGGAGGTGTCACGCCTCAAGGCACACTTCTAGGTTCAACAGGTCAGAGACGATATTTAGACTATTTGATGCTCTCTAGATGCAATTTGCCGGCAGAGATGATATTAGTTTAATAGGTACATTTCTGAGTTCACCTGTATACAGAGGGAACACTTTCTAAGATTACCGAGAGGCTAATGGGCACACTTTAATGGAACTTTCCAGACGGGCTATTGGGCGTGTCTCTAAATTCAACTTTATAGGTTGGCTATTGGTACCGTTTCTAAATTCACGGAGAGGGCGTTGGGCACATTCCTTATGTAAATGCGGTTAGGAATATTTCTATATTCAGCTTTCTCGGAGTGGTTGTTGGTCACAACATCTACATGCAGTTGGGTACACTACTAAATGCAATTGGGTGCACTACTAAATGCAATTGGGTGCACTTCTAAAATCAACTTTTCTCAGAAAGGCTATTGGGCGCAATCTTAGAATACAATTGGGTACACTTCTAGATGCAATTGGGAACACTTCTAATGCAAATGGTCAGCTTCTAATGCAATTGGGTTCACTTCTAAGTTCAACTTTCTCAGAGAGGCTATTGGGCGCAACTTCTAAATGCAATTGGGGCACACTTCTAAATTCAACTTTCTCAGAGAGGCTATTGGGCGCAACTTCTAAGTGCAATTGGTTACACTTCTAATGCAGATGGTCACAGCTTCTACATGCAAATGGGTACTCTTCTAAGTTCAACTTTTCTCAGAGAGGCTATTGGGCGCAACTTCTAAATGCAATTGGGGCACACTTCTTCTAAATTCAACTTTCTCAGAGAGGCTATTGGGCGCAACTTCTAAATGCAATTGGGTACACTTCTAATGCAAATGGTCAGAGTTTCTACATGCAAATGGGTACTCTTCTAAGTTCAAGTTTTCTCAGAGAGGATGTTGGGCGCAACTTCTAGAATGCAATTGGGTACACTTCTAAATTCAACTTTTCTCAGAGAGGGTATTGGGCGCAACTTCTAAATGCAATTGGGTACACTTCTAAATGCAGTTGGTCACAGCTTCTAAATGCAGTTGGTCACAGCTTCTAAATGCAATTGGGTACACTTCTAAATTCAACTTTCTCAGAGAGGCTATTGGGCGCAACTTCTAAATGCAATTGGGTACACTTCGAATGCAAAGGGTCACGGCTTCTAAATGAAATTAGGTGCACTTCTAAGTTCAGGTTTTCTCCGAGAGGATGTTGGGCGCAACTTCTAAATGCAATTGGGGCACACTTCTAAATTCAACTTTTCTCAGAGAGGCTATTGGGCGCAACTTCTAAACGCAATTGGGTACACTTCTAATGCAAATGGTCACAGCTTCTACATGCAAATGGGTACTCTTCTAAGTTCAACTTTTCTCAGATAGGCTATTGGGCGCAACTTCTAAATGCAATTGGGTACTCTTCTAAATGCAGTTGGTCACCGCTTCTAAATGCAATTGGGTACACTTCTAATGCAAATGGTCACAGCTTCTACTTGCAAATGGGTACTCTTCTAAGTTCGACTTTTCTCAGAGAGGGTATTGGGCGCAACTTCTAAATGCAATTGGGTACACTTCTAAATGCAGTTGGTCACAGCTTCTAAATGCAATTGGGTACACTTCTAAATGCAGTTGGTCACAGCTTCTAAATGCAATTGGGTACACTTCTAAATTCAACTTTCTCATAGAGGCTATTGGGCGCAACTTCTAAATGCAATTGGGTAAACTTCTAAATTCAACTTTCTCCGAGAGGCTATTGGGCGCAACTTCTAACTGCAATTGGGTACACTTCTAATGCAAAGGGTCACGGCTTCTAAATGAAATTGGGTGCACTTCTAAGTTCAAGTTTTCTCAGAGAGGATGTTGGGTGCAACTTCTAGATGCAATTGGGCATACTTCTAAATTCAACTTTCCTCAGAGAGGCTATTGGGCGCAACTTCTAAATGTAATTGGGCACACTTCTAATGCAGATGGTCACAGCTTCTACATGCAAATGGGTGCTCTTCTAAGTTCAAGTTTTCTCAGAGAGGATGTTGGGTGCAACTTCTAGATGCAATTGGGCATACTTCTAATGCAGATGGTCACAGCTTCTACATGCAAATGGGTACTCTTCTAAGTTCAAGTTTTCTCAGAGAGGATGTTGGGTGCAACGTCTAGATGCAATTGGGTACACTTCTAAATTCAACTTTCCTCAGAGAGGTTATTGGGGGCAACTTTTAAATGCAATTGGGGCACACTTCTAAATTCAACTTTCTCAGAGAGGCTATTGGGCGCAACTTCTAAGTGCAATTGGGTACACTTCTAATGCAGATGGTCACAGCTTCTACATGCAAATGGGTACTCTTCTAAGTTCGACTTTTCTCAGAGAGGGTATTGGGCGCAACTTCTAAATGCAATTGGGTACACTTCTAAATGCAGTTGGTCACAGCTTCTAAATGCAATTGGGTACACTTCTAAATGCAGTTGGTCACAGCTTCTAAATGCAATTGGGTACACTTCTAAATTCAACTTTCTCAGAGAGGCAATTGGGCGCAACTTCTAAATGCAATTGGGTACACTTCTAATGCAAATGATCACAGCTTCTAAATGCAATTGGGTACACTTCTAAATGCAGTTGGTCACAGCTTCTAAATGCAATTGGGTACACTTCTAAATGCAGTTGGTTACAGCTTCATTGAACTTTCTCAGAGAGGCTATTGGGCGCAACTTCTAAATGCAATTGGGTACACTTGTAATGCAAAGGGCCACGGCTTCTAAATGAAATTGGGTACACTTCTAAGTTTAGGTTTTCTCCGAGAGGCTATTGGGCGCAACTTCTAAGTGCAATTGGTTACACTTCTAATGCAGATGGTCACAGCTTCTACATGCAAATGGGTACTCTTCTAAGTTCAACTTTTCTCAGAGAGGCTATTGGGCGCAACTTCTAAATGCAATTGGGGCACACTTCTAAATTCAACTTTCTCAGAGAGGCTATTGGGCGCAACTTCTAAGTGCAATTGGGTACTCTTCTAAATGCAGTTGGTCACAGCTTCTAAATGCAATTGGGTACACTTATAAATTCAACTTTTTCTCAGAGAGGCTATTGGGCGCAACTTCTAAATGCAATTGGGTACACTTCTAATGCAAATGGTCAGAGTTTCTACATGCAAATGGGTACTCTTCTAAGTTCGAGTTTTCTCAGAGAGGATGTTGGGCGCAACTTCTAGAATGCAATTGGGTACACTTCTAAATTCAACTTTTCTCAGAGAGGGTATTGGGCGCAACTTCTAAATGCAATTGGGTACACTTCTAAATGCAGTTGGTCACAGCTTCTAAATGCAATTGGGTACACTTCTAAATTCAACTTTCTCAGAGGCTATTGGGCGCAACTTCTAAATGCAATTGGGTACACTTCGAATGCAAAGGGTCACGGCTTCTAAATGAAATTAGGTGCACTTCTAAGTTCAGGTTTTCTCCGAGAGGATGTTGGGCGCAACTTCTAAATGCAATTGGGGCACACTTCTAAATTCAACTTTTCTCAGAGAGGCTATTGGGCGCAACTTCTAAACGCAATTGGGTACACTTCTAATGCAAATGGTCACAGCTTCTACATGCAAATGGGTACTCTTCTAAGTTCAACTTTTCTCAGAGAGGCTATTGGGCGCAACTTCTAAATGCAATTGGGTACTCTTCTAAATGCAGTTGGTCACCGCTTCTAAATGCAATTGGGTACACTTCTAATGCAAATGGTCACAGCTTCTACTTGCAAATGGGTACTCTTCTAAGTTCAACTTTCTCATAGAGGCTATTGGGCGCAACTTCTAAATGCAAATGGGTACTCTTCTAAGTTCAACTTTCTCATAGAGGCTATTGGGCGCAACTTCTAAATGCAATTGGGTAAACTTCTAAATTCAACTTTCTCCGAGAGGCTATTGGGCGCAACTTCTAACTGCAATTGGGTACACTTCTAATGCAAAGGGTCACGGCTTCTAAATGAAATTGGGTGCACTTCTAAGTTCAGGTTTTCTCCGAGAGGATGTTGGGCGCAACTTCAAGAATGCAAATGGGTACACTTCTAAATTCAACTTTCCTCAGAGAGGCTATTGGGCGCAACTTCTAAATGTAATTGGGCACACTTCTAATGCAGATGGTCACAGCTTCTACATGCAAATGGGTGCTCTTCTAAGTTCAAGTTTTCTCAGAGAGGATGTTGGGTGCAACTTCTAGATGCAATTGGGCATACTTCTAATGCAGATGGTCACAGCTTCTACATGCAAATGGGTACTCTTCTAAGTTCAAGTTTTCTCAGAGAGGATGTTGGGTGCAACTTCTAGATGCAATTGGGTACACTTCTAAATTCAACTTTCCTCAGAGAGGTTATTGGGGGCAACTTTCAAATGCAATTGGGGCACACTTCTAAATTCAACTTTCTCAGAGAGGCTATTGGGCGCAACATCTAAGTGCAATTGGGTACACTTCTAATGCAGATGGTCACAGCTTCTACATGCAAATGGGTACACTTCTAAATTCAACTTTCTCAGAGAGGCAATTGGGCGCAACTTCTAAATGCAATTGGGTACACTTCTAATGCAAATGATCACAGCTTCTAAATGCAATTGGGTACACTTCTAAATGCAGTTGGTCACAGCTTCTAAATGCAATTGGGTACACTTCTAAATGCAGTTGGTTACAGCTTCATTGAACTTTCTCAGAGAGGCTATTGGGCGCAACTTCTAAATGCAATTGGGTACACTTGTAATGCAAAGGGCCACGGCTTCTAAATGAAATTGGGTACACTTCTAAGTTTAGGTTTTCTCCGAGAGGATGTTGGGCGCAACTTCTAGAATGCAATTGGGTACACTTCTAAATTCACCTTTCCTCAGAGAGGTTATTGGGCGGAACTTCTAAACGCAATTGGTTACACTTCTAATGCAAATGGTCACAGCTTCTAAGTGCAATTGGGTACTCTTCTAAATGCAGTTGGTCACTGCTTCTAAATGCAATTGGGTACACTTCTAAATTCGACTTTCTCAGAGAGGCTATTGGGCGCAACTTCTAAATGCAATTGGGTACACTTCTAAATTCAACTTTCTCAGAGAGGCTATTGGGCGCAACTTCTGAATGCAATTGGGTACACTTCTAAATTCAACTTTCTCAGAGAGGCTATTGGGCGCAACTTCTAAATGCTATTGGGTACACTTCTAATGCAAAGGGTTACGGCTTCTAAATGAAATTGGGTACACTTCTAAGTTCAGGTTTTCTCCGAGAGGATGTTGGGCGCAACTTCTAGAATGCAATTGGGTACACTTCTAAATTCACCTTTCCTCAGAGAGGTTATTGGGCGGAACTTCTAAACGCAATTGGTTACACTTCTAATGCAAATGGTCACAGCTTCTAAGTGCAATTGGGTACTCTTCTAAATGCAGTTGGTCACTGCTTCTAAATGCAATTGGGTACACTTCTAAATTCGACTTTCTCAGAGAGGCTATTGGGCGCAACTTCTAAATGCAATTGGGTACACTTCTAAATTCAACTTTCTCAGAGAGGCTATTGGGCGCAACTTCTGAATGCAATTGGGTACACTTCTAAATTCAACTTTCTCAGAGAGGCTATTGGGCGCAACTTCTAAATGCTATTGGGTACACTTCTAATGCAAAGGGTTACGGCTTCTAAATGAAATTGGGTACACTTCTAAGTTCAGGTTTTCTCCGAGAGGATGTTGGGTGCAACTTCTAGAATGCAATTGGGTACACTTCTAAATTCAACTTTCCTCAGAGAGGTTATTGGGGGCAACTTTTAAATGCAATCGGGGCACACTTCTAAATTCAACTTTCTCAGAGAGGCTATTGGGCGCAACTTCTAAGTGCAATTGGGTACACTTCTAATGCAGATGGTCACAGCTTCTACATGCAAATGGGTACTCTTCTAAGTTCAACTTTTCTCAGAGAGGCTATTGGGCGCAACTTCTAAATGCAATTGGGTACTCTTCTAAATGCAGTTGGTCACAGCTTCTAAATGCAGTTGGTCACAGCTTCTAAATGCAGTTGGTCACAGCTTCTAAATGCAATTGGGTACACTTCTAAATTCAACTTTCTCAGAGAGGCGATTGGGCGCAACTTCTAAATGAAGTTGGGTACACTTCTAATGCAAATTATCACAGCTTCTAAATGCAATTGGGTACACTTCTAAATGCAGTTGGTCACAGCTTCTAAATGCAATTGGGTACACTTCTAAATGCAGTTGGTTACAGCTTCATTGAACTTTCTCAGAGAGGCTATTGGGCCCAACTTCTAAATGCAATTGGGTACACTTCTAATGCAAAGGGTCACGGCTTCTAAATGAAATTGGGTACACTTCTAAGTTTAGGTTTTCTCCGAGAGGATGTTGGGCGCAACTTCTAGAATGCAATTGGGTACACTTCTAAATTCAACTTTCCTCAGAGAGATTATTGGGCGCAACTTCTAAATGCAATTGGGGCACACTTCTAAATTTAACTTTCTCAGAGAGGCTATTGGGCGCAACTTCTAAGTGCATTGGTTACACTTCTAATGCAGATGGTCACAGCTTCTACATGCAAATGGGAACTCTTGTAAGTTCAACTTTTCTCAGAGAGGCTATTGGGTGCAACTTCTAAATGCAATTGGGGCACACTTCTAAATTCAACTTTCTCAGAGAGGCTATTGGGCACAACTTCTAATTGCAATTGGGTACTCTTCTAAATGCAGTTGGTCACAGCTTCTAAATGCAATTGGGTACACTTCTAAATTCAACTTTCTCAGAGAGGCTATTGGGCGCAACTTCTAAATGCAATTGGGTACACTTCTAAATTCAACTTTCTCAAAGAGGCTATTGGGCGCAACTTCTAAATGCAATTGGGTACACTTCTAATGCAAATGGTCAGAGTTTCTACATGCAAATGGGTACTCTTCTAAGTTCAAGTTTTCTCAGAGAGGATGTTGGGCGCAACTTCTAGAATGCAATTGGGTACACTTCTAAATTCAACTTTTCTCAGAGAGGCTATTGGGCGCAACTTCTAAATGCAATTGGGTACTATGCAAATGGTGACAGCTTCTACATGCAAATGGGTACTCTTCTAAGTTCGACTTTTCTCAGAGAGGGTATTGGGCGCAACTTCTAAATGCAATTGGGTACACTTCTAAATGCAGTTGGTCACAGCTTCTAAATGCAATTGGGTACACTTATAAATGCAGTTGGTCACAGCTTCTAAATGCAATTGGGTACACTTCTAAATGCAGTTGGTCACAGCTTGTAAATGCAATACAACTTTCTCAGAGAGGCTATTGGGCGCAACTTCTAAATGCAATTGGGTACACTTCTAATGCAAAGGGTTACGGCTTCTAAATAAAATTGGGTGCACTTCTAAGTTCAGGTTTTCTCAGAGAGGATGTTGGGTGCAACTTCTAGATGCAATTGGATACACTTCTAAATACAACTTTTCTCAGAGAGGCTATTGGGCGCAACTTCTAAACGCAATTGGGTACACTTCTAATGCAAATGGTCACAGCTTCTACATGCAAATGGGTACTCTTCTAAGTTCAACTTTTCTCAGAGAGGCTATTGGGCGCAACTTCTAAATGCTATTGGGTACACTTCTAATGCAAAGGGTTACGGCTTCTAAATGAAATTGGGTACACTTCTAAGTTCAGGTTTTCTCCGAGAGGATGTTGGGCGCAACTTCTAGAATGCAATTGGGTACACTTCTAAATTCAACTTTCCTCAGAGAAGTTATTGGGCACAACCTCTAAATGCAATTGGGGCACACTTCCAAATTCAACTTTTCTCAGAGAGGCTATTGGGCGCAACTTCTAAATGCAATTGGGTACTCTTCTAAATGCAGTTGGTCACAGCTTCTAAATGCAATTGGGTACACTTCTAAATTCAACTTTCTCAGAGAGGCAATTGGGCGCAACTTCTAAATGCAATTGGGTACACTTCTAATGCAAATGATCACAGCTTCTAAATGCAACTGGGGACACTTCTAAATGCAGTTGGTCACAGCTTCTAAATGCAATTGGGTACACTTCTAAATGCAGTTGGTTACAGCTTCATTGAACTTTCTCAGAGAGGCTATTGGGCGCAACTTCTAAATGCAATTGGGTACACTTCTAATGCAAAGGGTCACGGCTTCTAAATGAAATTGGGTACACTTCTAAGTTCAGGTTTTCTCCGAGAGGATGTTGGGCGCAACTTCTAGAATGCAATTGGGTACACTTCTAAATTCAACTTTCCTCAGAGAGGTTATTGGGCGCAACTTCTAAATGCAATTGGGGCACACTTCTAAATTCAACTTTCTCAGAGAGGCTATTGGGCGCAACATCTAAGTGCATTTGGGTACTCTTCTAAACGCAGTTGGTCACAGCTTCTAAATGCAATTGGGTACACTTCTAAATGCAGTTGGTCACAGCTTCTAAATGCAATTGGGTACACTTCCAAATTCAACTTTCTCAGAGAGGCTAATGGGCGCAACTTCTAGGTGCAATTGGGTAAACCTCCAATGCAGATGGTCACAGCTTCTACATGCAAATGGGTGCTCTTCTAAGTTCAACTTTCTCAGAGAGGCTATTGGGCGCAACTTCCAAGTGCAATTGGGTACTCCTCCAAATGCAGTTGGGTACACTTCTAAATTCAACTTTCTCAGAGAGGCTACCGGGCGCAACCTCCAGATGCAATTGGGTACACTTCCAATGCATATGGACACAGCTTCTAAGTGTTCACAGAGGGGCTACTGGGCGTACCTCTAGATTCAGCAGAGAGGGCTACCGGGCACATTTTTAAATGCAGCTTTCACATGTATAGGATGGAGTTTCCAAATGCTAGTATACTACAGATATAATTAATTTACACAGGTGATGCTTTGTTAGATGAGTGGTAGGGTAGTATGGCGTGAAGTAATTGCTTCAGTCCCTGCCTTTACGACACTTACTTATTGTTGGCTTCTTGCTTCTCCTGCTGATACCTGCGGATACGTTTCGGTGCCGTCTCTGTAGGAGCCGTCCTTTGCCTCGGGTCCTTAGCCGAAGGGGCTGCCGGGCAGAGGGCTGCCTAGGGGCAACTAGCAATCGAGGCGATCTTCTAGGCGGGACCAATCAGGCGGGGGTGGTAGGGTCGGGAGGCCGGAGAACACGGAAGAGGGAGCGGGGAGGGAATGGGTGGCGACCAAGGCACCGAGGAGCCTGAAACAACGATGGAGGGCCCGGGATGGGCTGCGGCCAGATGTAGGGGCAACACACTCTCACCGGAATGCGGGACCTGGGGCTGGCGGATTGGGCTTTTGGTGCAGGGGCACCCAAAATCAAAATTAATTCGAGCACAAACGGGGCAAACTCACCCGGAGAGTGCAGCAGGACAAAGGAGAACACGGGTGTTGTGGCGGTGACCTGGGTTAGCACGCCGGGACAAGGGACCAATCAGGGCACAGAGACGGGTTGGGGGGTGGGATTGGAGAGCACCAGGAAGCGGGAGGGAGCGCGGGTTGTAGGTGGTGGAACGCGGGGCCTGGTGCTGGCGGATTGGGCTTTTGGTGCAGGGCACCCAAAATCAAATTAAATTCGAGCACAAACGGGGCAAACTCACCCGGAGAGTGCAGCAGGACAAAGGAGAACACGGGTGTTGTGGCGGTGACCTGGGTTAGCACGCCGGGACTAGGGACCAATCAGCCATAGATGTGTTTAAATATCGTGACTGTCTCTAGAAGTGTTTTTATAGTGTTTTACTTGAATTGATACAAATAAAATGTTTTTTAAAATTGCCATTGTCATTGGCTGCTAAATCAAGTATGCACACGATGGCCATAGGATCCGGTTATGCGTAAACCCATAGGAACTAGTGACCTGTACCCTCTTGAAATAATTTAGGCCTCCAAACATGTTTGTTTAGTATATAGATTTACAACCTTTTTGAAGGCCTCTTTGATTAGTTGGTTTCTCTTTTCCCTCGTGTCCCCTTTCGTTTTGATGTGATGTCATGTTTACCAACATAGAGCTTGGAGAAGTACAGTACCACTGACATCATACTGATGTCCTAACAAGAATTTCTTATGAGGACATCTGTAGGTTCTCAGTGGTACTGCACCTCTCCAACAAATAATTGCTTGTATGGTAAAGGTATACAGAAAGGGAAACCTACATGTTGCCCAATGGGGTTATGAAAGTAGCCCAAATATAGCCCAACCCCCTCTGCCTGCCAAAAGAAAGATCAATACGCCATCCCAGCTTTGAAAGTGATTCATTCACATGACATGGTACAGAACTCCTGATTGGGAGAAAATTGGTTAAACAAGCCTCTGTTAGATAACATTGGTGTAATGGAACAAGAAATACATTTAGTGCATTGGCTGATTATGCCACAGCATTTCCAGTTGTCATGCCAACCACAAAGTCAGCTTTCTGGCACCCTTTTATTCTCGCTCTTCTCTATAGCAATGGTGTTGGCAACATTTTGGTAGCGCAAAGCAGTACTG
Organism: Ambystoma mexicanum; assembly: GCF_040938575.1. Lineage (NCBI taxonomy): Eukaryota > Metazoa > Chordata > Amphibia > Caudata > Ambystomatidae > Ambystoma > Ambystoma mexicanum. The sequence goes on along the minus strand of NC_090921.1, from coordinate 225,564,598 downwards.
ACAAGCACCTGCAGATCGATAAAGGGAATGCTTGTACATAAGCACATGTTTATGTTTGTTTAATCATTTGTATAGCGCACCGCGGTACCCGAAGGCTTAGGGGCGCTCACAGAACAATTATAACAAACAAAATAGGACTTGCCACAGATGAAAAAAATACAAGTGAAAAAATGAAACAGTAAAATAAAACATAAGCCATGCTTAGGCTAAAATACAAAGGCATAACGGTAACTTACACATAATTTAGAAACCTCAGAGAATTACATTACAACTAGAAGACCCTCTAGGCAGGTATCGACATTGTCTTAAAAAGGCAGATAATGTGCTAGTGCCGCATCCCACTAAGACACAGTCATTATTAGGAAGCGTACACCCATCTTTAAGGTCAATCCTGCAGACGATCTTCAGATCTGAGAGTCTGACCACCCCCGGCCCAGTTCTTTGTCTAAGCCAGGCTAGGATCTTGAACCGCAAAGCTTCTTTGGGTTCTTTACCGTTGACCTTAGAAATGTTTGTGATGACAAAGTTTCTCTGGTCCCACACAAAATCATGAATACTCATGTCCTGAATTTTGGGCATTCGACGTTTTGTTGAGCGTATGTTCAGTGAGGATCCTCGTTTAGGAATGCTGATCATCGCTGTGGAGTAATTAATCTTCCCTTGGACTGGTTTCTGGGTCAATTCCGGAGTGGAAACGCATAATTCCACTACCGGGACAATAGTGTCCACATTAGGGGTTTGGATGATTTTAGAGCTGGTCGTAATAGCTTGTGTAGGCTTCAGGGTTTCATCACTCTGGGAGTTTGTTTGGGTGGCCTGATTAAATTGCTCCTTATACAAGCTAGTTTGAACAGCCTTATCCGATTTGGCTACCTCGATCATATCGCTATGCTTACAGGATTCATTTATTAGGAGGTCAACATTCGCTCTTGAAGAGAGTAAGTCCACTGCCCAATTCTTAAGAGAATCTGCCAGTAGATTCAGATCAAAAGGGTTTGAGCATAAGAGCAGTTCCTTAGCTATGCTGGCCATTAGATCAGGCCAATGAGCATGGTCGGGTGATTCTGTTTGCGGAGAGGTACATCTGACTCCCACTTGTGGGGGGGTGTTGCAGAGTGTACAATGATCAGTGTTGTCATCTGGATGATTCTTGGATCCTTCCAGGGCCCCTAGGGCCACGGGGATGAGGTCATGCTTCATGCAATTCTGGATATAGCTGTTATCAGCTGTAAGGGTACACTGCAGGAGTATGAGGGCTGTGCAGTTAGGAATTACTGAAAGTTTGTCGGGCTCTTGATGTGAAGGTTCTAGGGCTGGAGTTTTAGAGAGAGAGGCAGACTCCTCAGCTTTAAGCATAGGCAGATTACTCTGCAGTCTTTGTCTTCTACTGGAAATAAGGGACAAAACCTCTGAGATCCGATCTCTAATGGGAGAGGGGTGGGGGATAGCTAGGCCAACTGCTGGACCAACTAATCCCGTTTCTGCCACTCCCATAATGGGCTTATTCCGAGACTGTGAGGAGTACAATTTATAATCCGTATCTTTTGGGCGCAAACCAGAGACCTCAACTTTTCTATTGGCGGTCATGGTATCGCCCCCCTCCCCCAGAGATAGAGCACGTACTATCTATAGCTGGACCCGAAGTAGAAGAGATTGAATGTCCAGACAGAACCATTCTCCAGGCAGGCTAGCTGCTAGACTCGCTGCTAGGGCAGGCTACAGCTGGATGAGTGAGCAGTACAACTGACAAGAGAACTGACAGGAGAGACGGGCCAGGAAACGAGCAGAATAAGCAAGCAGAATAGGCATTCCCACTCTGATGTGGGCTGTCCTCAAAATCTCATCCTATATGGACAGAGAAAAAAGCACAGCTCTTACCGCTCATGCAGAGTTTTGCCTCTCCAAAGGAAGCCACCCAAGCCACATGTACAACATCTCTTGTCCAATTGCTCCAAATGCACATTAAAGCAACATTCCATGTTCACAAACTCCTGCCTAAATCTCATGAAAACACAGGCAATGCGTCGACAAAGAATTGAGAATTACAAAATATACAAAGACAAGCAGTACATACTAGGCCTGCATACATCTTCAAGTCTAGGGGAAAGAGAAAGTCTAATTGCAAAGCAGGAACTCATAGATCTGACTCAACATCCAAATGAAAATAACAACAAAGGAAAACAACATCGGATAGGCCTCTACAGCTTGCCAAAACAAAAACCACATGTCATGGTATGTTAGGCAAGGGCCTCTAACACATAAGCAGCCCAGGAGCATGGAGGAGGGAATACAGGGAAAACACTGACATGATTGTGAATTTACCCACTGATATCAATATCTCCTCTCTGCATCATTTTTGCCTCACGCTAGGCTCTGAAGTGTCACCTGTGGTCCAAATCTAAAAAGCCTGATGGAGTTTAGTGCAAGTATGGGGGAAGACTGGAGTTAGGCTGGAGGCTTAACTGGAGGTGGTCTGTTCAATCCTGTTGGATTGGACTGTATGTGTGGGCTACTGTCACAAGTTTCTCCCCTTCTGACCTGTTTTTCCTGTTTGCTTGCAACCTTCATTGATGATTTCTTTTGCACGCTCTGGGATTTGTATAAACCTGTGTGCTGGTCTTCGGGTTCCAGTGTGAGGATAGTAATCCAACTCCAGGAGAAGTTCAGATGTCCAGGACCGGAACCAGGAAGGAACAGTGTCCAGGCTCGGAGGCACGGAACACCGTGACTCGAGTGCAGGCGAAAATCCAGGAAGAAGCTCGGAGGTAAGTTCGAGGAAAGGGAAGGAAAGGAGGAAAATTCAAGGAATCGGGAAACAGGATTCGGAAGAAAGCCCAGAGCGAACTCCGGCAACACACATCCAATTACAGCGAGCGGTAGCGTTGAGATGCGCAGAGCCGCGGGGGCGTGTCTGTTTAGTAGAACGTTGAGCGTGGCACGTAAAGACTGGCAAGCTGCGTTCTGTATCGGGTGGCCATGTTGGGAGAATCAGGGCATTCAGTCCTCTATGGGTCAGGGACCACGAAGTCCAGAATGGACGCAGGCGACGGTTCATGACAGCTACAGTGGTAACAGTCTGCTGTAAAGTTTTGTAGGGCATGCATGTCTGGACAGGAAAAAGTGTAGGGAGCTTGCACAGCTGGCAGTCTGCTGGAAGCATTTTGGAGTAGATGCTTTTTCTGTGAGTAATTGTGGAGGCTGGCTGCTGGCCTCTCTTGGTGGAGGTGGAGGATATATACAAGTTTACATTGCTGCATGAATGTGGAGGCAGGCAGTTAATCCCTCTTGGTTGTTTATGTGACTTGGGGTATTACTGGAGAAGGGCTACTGGATCCTATTGGTGAGGACTGCGTCTGCCGACAATAGCGGTGACCAGCTGCACTATGCCTTGGATGTGCCAATGTCTACAGTCTCCTCTTGATGTGGGTATTGTTTTTACCGGGTATGGGCCAGCAGGCAATGGGGAAGTCCTTGACTCAGTATAGGGGTGTTTCTAGGTAACAAGGTGGAAAATGGAGTCAATCTCTAAAAAAAGTAGTGAACCCTCAAGCTCTTCATTTAGTTCCTACAGAAACTCCACAGCCATACTATTCTATGGGTGTCTTGCAGTGACCCACTCTTACTCCCGCAGGTATCTAATGGAGGTTTTACTGGTAATTCCACTGCAGTCCGTTAGGTATTTGACTTAGATTCTGAAGGCTACGACTAAGCACCTGCCTGTCCCCCATTGAAATTTTCAGGTACTGTGAGAAAGCCCCCTGCCTGACCTGGCTGGTGTATGGTGGAGCCACCAGAAGACTGGTGCCACCACAAACTAGGTGATTCTGGGGCCAGCTGTAGCATGGGAAGGATCCCTAGGATAGCCCAACATGCCAAGCGTTGGATGCTTCGGTACCTTTTAGGGAGTATGAGCAGTGATCCCCACAAGCTGTCATGCCTACATGCTCGGCTCTCCCCGCACGAAGGACCTGAATTAGGATGTGAAACATGAGCAGTCAACCAGTCATCTCAAAAGGCCTCCACACACATACCTAAGACCAGTTAGCCCAGCAGTATCAAACCTGAGGGCAGAAACAGGGTGTGGCAAGCAAAGTGAGGACTACCCAGGGGGATGGACTAACCATGCCCCCACATAAAAGCTGTGATCCATCCCCAGGGTCGATGAAATGAGTACCAATAATTCTGGTAACAAAAGACAACTGTTATTAGCTCGAGGATGCTCAACTGTGGTGGACATTGCTCTGTGAATACAGTTGGTATGTTATGTTGTTAAGTTATTTTGGACACATGTGTGGCCCAAAAGGAGCTGATTTTCATTTTACTTGTAAGGTACCTTAATATAGAAGTGTGAAGCCAACTAATTTGCATCTGGCTCATGTTTGACCTCATTTGCCTTTAGTGACAGCGCTTAGTGGCGCACTTGTGGGCACCCGACAGTGAAATGCACTGAGCACTTGAAGGGAATCCACTGAGCTCAGAAGTGATAACTGTAAGGAAGGCATGGTATCAAACAGTGAAGACAGACACAAGTGATCACAGTTCAAGAGTGTTTATTGAATTTCAATGGGTTGGTTGAATGTCTATCTAAACCTAAATCTAAAGATGGGAGCAAGCTATGACCATCAAATAATAATAACGCAGTCCTTGTCGAGTCTGTCAAAATAAAAGGGGCTATATTAATAAACCTATTGCCAATCCTTACTTCTAAATACAAAATGGTGTGGGACAATAGACTATGCAAAAAGAAAAGTGTTCAAGAAATAATATGTCAGGATAGTTGAGTAGTTGGCTTCCCTTTCCCACGTTTTCAGCACGGGGCAAGGAGGCATGTTCAAGCTTCACACTCAGGCTTCTCTGCCACAAGGATACAGTTCAAAGCATAGATATCAGAGCCTTTTGCCAAAGTCTCCTTTCCAATAACAGTCTCTTACTGCAGAGAGCCTGTCGTAACAAACAAGCACCAAAATTCCCTTTTTTGCCAGGATTTTCACATCTACAAGTTCTTGTTTCCAATATTCATCATGGGTCTTCCTCCTTCAGGCTTCAACCCCTTTTTACCACAATGTTCACAACTGGTCTCCCTCATTCAGGCTCGGACCATGGATCTTCCTCGTTAGAGCATGGATCCCTTTAGCACAATATTCACATTTGGTCTCCTTCGTTCGGGCTCGGGCCATGTAATCTCACTTTCTACCTTTTGCTCATGATATCAAAAATCGAAGACATTCAAATGTGCAATGGGTTTTGCTTAAACTGTCGGAGGACCACTTCGATTCACTTCACACAATTTTCTTACTTTTGTTTCTGCCACTTCTTGGCTGGATACCTTTGCAGAGACCTTCGACTGAGCACCCACCCGACGCCAGACCACTGTCACCTGTATTGTTTCTTTCTTCTGTAAATATTCAAACATCCATCAGCAATTAAGCTTTCCTCGTGTCTTTCCTCACACACGTTTCACTCTTCGTTCTTGCGCTCTTATATTTGTCGCTTGTAACCTTGACTTCCACACAGACCGGTCTTGTATCGGTGTCCCCAACCCTCCGGCTGTGTTGATCTCTCAGGCGCTGCTTTGATCTTGGAGCCTAGGACGGTACCGTAGTGGCTGCTTAACCTCCCTGATTCGGTCAGCCATGCAGAAGGGCCCTGGGTATCTCTGACACACAATACAGGATTCTGCAGTTTGGTGTCCAGACCTTATGCTTTCTAATTTGCAGGGTTCTGGAAGGTAATGGGTATTCGCTGAAAAGGTCAAGGGTATCTCCCTCCTTGCATACCGTTCCTGGTTTGCCATCTTTCTTCCTTCGTTCAGCTGCCATCGGAAAAGTACTGTTCCTTTGTGTGCTTTGCCTCGCTCAGAGGGTGCTCTCGTGCTCCGCCTTTTATCTGTGTGCGGAAGTTTAATTGAAGTCAGGTGTGAGTGATTACCAGAAATTGTCTGACTTTGCCTGACCATAGTAATGGGACATGTCAGGTACAATGCTTAGGTGTGAGTCTGCTTTCTCCCAGAGCAGGCTGTCGTGAAGGGAAAGGGGGTGGTTGATTTCCTAAGTATCATATTGGGTAGGATGGGGTAAAGGTGTTACAGGGAGGGGGATACTGCGTTTCACCATCATGTGTCCCACTCCCCGAAGATTCCTCACCCAGGTGAACCTCCCGCACTGGTCCACCCCCAGGGACTGGTTCCAAAAGCGATGGCTGTGTCCTGGCCATCTAGATGACAGATCCCCTGAAACTAACGGGTGAAACACCTTCTGGTTTCTAACAGAGCAATGAACTCCTTCAGGTGCTACACTAAGCTCCTGTAGAAACCACACAGAGCATCTGCGCATTTCCAAAGGAATGGTACAGTGCTATTGTAGGCTCCCTACTGACCTACTCCAGAGAAAAGCACCTGCATGCATTCCTCTGATCTACTGAGGGAATGTGGCAGGGGCCCCACTGTGATCCTGCCATCCATATAGCTCCTGTAGGCACCCCATTGCACTTCTGTGGCCAACCCACCAAACTTGTAAAGACGCCCTCTTAAGCTCCAGTATGCACCCGGCTCAGCACCTGCAGGGATTTCACATAACTCATGTAGGCAAGGCATACAACTGAGCATGTGCAAATGACCCACTGATATTCAACAGGGATTGCACTGAACGTCTGCATGTAACCCTAAAGATCTCCAACATGGAGTCACTGACCTCCAGTAGGGATCCACTGAGCTCCTGTGCCCGTCTCTATCACACGCTCACCTAGCTCACTCACACTGCCTCCTCTCTCAAAACCATGCCCAAGCATTTCTTATCCTCATCCACCACCATTGTTTCTTGTGAACAGGCTTCTCTCACACACTCTTTCTCAGGCATGCTACTCCTTGTTCCCAAACTTAGAGCCAACTCGCTTTGACCGTAGTGTGTCACAACATCTATTTGCTCCTTCATGTTCACATACACATACGGTTTGTTATCCATCCATGCGTTTTACCTTATATTTTGGTGATTAATCCGGCCATTCTTCAACTTGGTATGATGTGCTTTCTTCCTGCCTTGTCTCCCTTGCATGAATATGATGTCATGAGAGTTCTAGAGTGGAATGTGGTGCGAGTGCTTCCTGCTGAATGTCCTATGGATGACAGTTGGAGAGAGGCTGGCTGTGAGAGAGGGTGGCTATGTGGTGCGAGTGCTTCCTGCTGAATGCTCTATGGGTGACAGTTGGAGAGAGGCTGGCTGTGAGAGAGGGTGGCATGTGGCTATGTGGTGCGAGTGCTTCCTGCTGAATGCTCTATGGGTGACAGTTGGAGAGAGGCTGGCTGTGAGAGAGGGTGGCATGTGGCTATGTGGTGCGAGTGCTTCCTGCTGAATGCTCTATGGGTGACAGTTGGAGAGAGGCTGGCTGTGAGAGAGGGTGGCATGTGGTGCGAGTGCTTCCTGCTGAATGCTCTATGGGTGACAGTTGGAGAGAGGCTGGCTGTGAGAGAGGGTGGCATGTGGCTATGTGGTGCGAGTGCTTCCTGCTGAATGCTCTATGGGTGACAGTTGGAGAGAGGCTGGCTGTGAGAGAGGGTGGAATGTGGTGCGAGTGCTTCCTGCTGAATGCTCTATGGGTGACAGTTGGAGAGAGGCTGGCTGTGAGAGAGGGTGGAATGTGGTGCGAGTGCTTCCTGCTGAAGGCTCTATGGGTGACAGCTGGAGAGAGGGTGGAATGTGGTGCAAGTGCTTCCTGCTAAATTCTCTACGGATGACCATTGGAGAGAGGCTGGCTGTGAAGGAGGGTGTGCTGGTGGATGTTCCCCAGTGTACTGGAGTTCTGTGTCCTCTAATATGCGCCATTATTTTAAATTTCTATCCTCTTTCTCAACTCAATTTGCCTCTTCACGTGTGTCTCCCTATTCTGGTCTTTCTCTCTCTTGCTGTTTTCATTGCCCCTTTTGTTCTTTTAAAGTTCCTTTGTCCCTAACCAACTCTCTTCTTCTAAAGTATGGGTCTGCTGGAGGTCGTGTATGATGCTTTGTGGTACAAAGGCAGCTCTTCTCAAGTTTGTGCCCCCACTGTGATGCACAAAGCTGTATTTGGGGACCCTCTGTGGGGCACCATGCCTAAATGCATAGTTGCCAACATGACCATTCCAATCTGTAAGTGCTTATTCAGTCCAGGTTTTTTTCTCTGTATTCTGTGACTTGTAGTTCTGCTTTTCCCATTATATAAATACAAGTCTCAGAGTTCGAAGAAAAACCTGGACTGGATAACCACCTACATATTGGAATGGATCCTCTTGGCAACCATGCAAATGAACAGGTAGTACTTCTCTAGCGCCTTTTAGAATTCAACTAGTGGGGTCACCCAGCACTGTTAAACATATGTTTGTGCCTGGATTTAGGTGGTCTCGCTTTAGGCAATGACCACCAGTCTGCCCTCAGAGCATCCAGAGATGCAGAAAATGCTCTCCTGAACACCTGCGAAAACTTGCTCTCAAATCTTGATTCCACTGCTCTCCACTTTCTCTCCTCACGTCCAGTGTTATGCTGTTGACATACAGCTCCCCTTCAAGCTTCCCGCCGCTACCGCCTCTTCTTTCTCTTACCTACCTGACTCCCTGGTATTGTGCTTTTCAGGCATGGTGCTCGGCTAATGATCTCTGCCTTAATGCCATTAAGACTGAGATCCTTCTCATTGGGAAGCCTGCTCCCTGTTTCCCTCCCACTCTCTAGCCACCTCGGGCCCCCTCCCCTCCCCTTCTTGTGAGACAAAAAACCTTGGGGTCATCTAATACTCCTCTCTCTCTTTCTCCCCACATCACAGACCTTGCCAAGAAGGCCAACTTTCAGCTCCACCTCCTTAGGGGCAGTCTCCCTTTCCTCACCTTCCCCCAGAAGCTTTGTGTCTCTAGAGCCCTAGTCCTCTCTAGGCTGGACTACTGCAACTGCCTCTTCCTCAACCTGCCTAAATCCTCCCTTCGCCCCCTTAAACTAAACCAGAATACATATCCTTGGCCTCAAGCCCAGAGATCGCATCTCACTACCCCTAAAATCTCTCCACTGGCTCCCGGTGGTGCAAAGATCAAATACAAGACCCTCTGCATCATCCACAAGGCTTTCTTGGGCCTACATCCAACTCTCTCTCTCTGAATACCTCCAGGCTAGAGCACTTAGGTCTAGCTCCAACTCTCTGCAGAACTGACATTTCACCAAGCAGAGAGTGGGGGTAGATCTTTATCCTCGGCAGGAGCTTCCCTCTGGAATGGCCTCCGTGCCCCTCTCAGACTTGACTCGGATCTCCTCAGGTTCTGGAAGAGGTTCTTCTCTACCTCCTTCCCTCTTGCCCTCCATTACTAATGGCCCCACTGTCTGCTGAGGCTGGTGGACTGGTCCCTTATGAGTCTTACAGGGCACCAGGCTCCCCCTCGTTCAGTCTAACTCAGCAACAGCCCAACCTAGCACTGCCCTTCTGGGCCCTCTCCCTGACCAGCTTGCGGGTTGGCACCCCTCCTAGGATCACCCCCTCCCCTGCATTTGACAGTGTCGCCCGTCATGCCCTGGCATTTTGCCTCCTGGGCTCCCCTTAGCCCTTGCCTATCCCTGAGCCCTCTTTTACCCTGCTGCTCCCACCACCCTTAATTCCCCTCCCCGCATTTTTTAATGCTGCAGTTGCACGGTCCGAATGTCACCTGGCCTAGTAGGATCGTTATTGCTTTTATCTCCTTGTGCCCCCATTTTTTGTCTTGTGGCACCTTGAAACACTTGTGTATAGACGCCTTATAAACGTTCAATAAATATATAAATAAAAATAAGATAAGGGCATGCCAGTCTTTCTTGGATGCTGAAAGTATCTGCACCTTTTATTTTTGCAGTGCAGTTTTGCTTGGAGTCTTGAAGGCTGATCGTCCCCACGATGATGCCATGATGGCACTGCAGACTGTGAGGTGTTTGTACGTTGGATGCGCCGCTCTCGGCATTGGGTTCTTCATTTTCGCTCTGGTAAGTCCAAGTAACGCTCTGGGCATTGGTCTAGTGACTCACCAAAATTACCTTTCTCAGGCCCCTGCGGTTTTGCCAATGGTGTTATTCCATCAAAATAGATATGTTTTTCAAGTTGCACCTGTGACGCAGAATACCATCTGGTAGTTCAAAGCCTGGAACCAGGAGTATCTTCTTGGGTGGCTTTGTGTGACTCGAAGCGGACAATTTCCATCTTTAAAGATGATGTATTGCAGTGCTTCTCATTTGCGGATGTATTCTAATCCCTAGATTATTATTATTATTATTATTATTATTATTATTGTATTTATTGAGCACGGACCTAGTTTCGAGAAGCAATGGATCGCTTTATAGAGGTGTACAACATTACAGATGCATAACAGATGACTTTTCAGTAGTAACAACAGCACAGATATACAGAGGGGTGGGATACAGAGGGGCACGTAGGAGGTGTACAGCTGTACCGAGGTGGCAGGGAGGAGAAGGGTGGATGGCGCCTAGCGAGTCAGTAGGTGCAAAGGGCAACGCAATGGCCTAGGTGCTGAGGAGAAGATACTCCTTGAAGAGGTGGTTCTCGAGTTCTTTCTGAATTGCAGGACTGTGGGGGCGAGTCTGATGCTGATGGGTAGGAGTTTCGATAGTCTTGGAGCGTAGGCAGAGAAGGCTTGTTTTCTGGTCCTTTCCCTAGATCACATCCCTTCTCCCGTCTCTTTAACGTTCAGAAGGATAATCCTCCACTGCATGCCCTCTGCTGCCTTATTTATTGCTAGCATTTACGCTACACTTCTTACATCGATCCCAAAACTGGTAATTCTACGTTTTAGTAACTCTCTTTGCACTTTATACTTTTCACATAACCGCAGATACATTCTACTGTTTTCTCACTCTTCAATTGCTCTGATGCACATCTACACATCTTAAATGTCCAATCCTGCAACGCCCCACTCTTAACTTAATCAGAATGGCCTCCTCTCTTCTTGATCTCTCAGCATTCCACAAACAGCTCCTGACCTGAATCTTTCTTTGTAACGCATACAGGTTTTTATGGGAGGGCAAAAGGGGCACTTTCCAAGGCCTCCCACATTGGAGGAGACCCCCACAATTTTAGCTGATCTGAAGAAGTAAGATTCCATTGTTGCCTTAAATAGCACATGTCAGGATATTTTATGGGGTGCTGCTGAGGCTCTAAATGCATTGCCTTTCTGTTTTGGCAAGTGCATTCTGCCTTGACCAATTCATCATGTATTGCTTTCTGTGTTCACTGTGCTATACATAGTGTGTGTGTTCCTTATGGCACAACTCTGTAGCATTCTTTCCTTCCTGTGGGAATTATGTTGGTCATGTGCAATAGGCAATGGTGAAATGCGTATTGACAAATTGAGGGCCACAACGGTTCAGAAGTTAGCTCAGTGTGTGAACACCCATTGCAGAGATATGTGTTCATATGCAAAATTAGAATATCACATTCCAGCAAGGCTGGCAGAGCCTTTCCTATGTCTGAAGGTTATAAACCGGCCTGCATATGTACTTGGTTTTGCAGAACAACATCTGTACCAGATAGGAGTTGCTATAAATACTAACATATCATCCGTATGTTGAAGGTCTAGAAAATGGTTTGTTCAGATGGGTGTTGAATAACCTAGGCAATTGCCTCCAACGGTGGCATAAACTGTTAGACCAAGAGGTGAATAAGTATCCAAATTCAAGACTATGGAACAACAGCGTTCATGTTTTTCTTCTGTGAGGTTTGCCTTCTTGCTTGCTCTATCTTTCTTCTTATGTAGGCCATTTTGGTGGAAGGGTTGGTAGACGGAAGAGAGCGGACCATATGTTGTAGGCCTCAAGCAAGCATATTTTAAGGTCTGCTTGTTTAACACAAAAAACGGTATGCTTTTTTTTTATGCACGTTTATAAATGAAAATGTCACAAGCCATTGTTTTGGAATTAAAATACAAAAGACAAAACCAAATTAAATGTGTTAAATCACATCGATTGCTATGCTGGTTCTTATATACTTCCATTGATGATGGAGAGAATGAAGCTAGAATTATTCCCATTTTGCATAACACTCTTCTATAATATTAGTTTAAAAATTGTCATGTTTGGTAATGTGATTGGTGTACTTATCAAGTCCTGTTTTTTTAAATAAAATGAGATTGTTTTAGTTCATGGTAAGAACTGCAAAAGAAAGTGTTCAAATGCAGAAATTACAGAGTTGGCACAAATCCTAGCTTCACCCCTTAACCAATGTGTGATCCTGGGCATCTCATTTAACCTCGTATTGCCTAACGTCTCAATATTGCCAGTCGCTAAACGTTTCAAAATTGTCAGCCATTCCGAGTCATTTCCTTCTCATGCTTTGTGTTATGGTGTAGCTTTAATGGTTATATAAATATAGCTTAAATGTTTATTACGATATTCAACAGTACTGGAATGTAAACATGTCATGTATGGAATGTGGCTAAGTTATCGAAGGGCATGGCTAGAGTGTACCTATGTCATCTTATGAGATAGCATTCCAGATATCCATGAGGTAGATGTTTACTTTCACAAATGTTCTAATTCTGTCAGTTGCTGCTTTCCAGTGTGCCTTGATGTAATGTTATGTGGCTGGAGGTCTTTATCTGAGTTATTAACTTAAATAAACAGTTAACTTTATATTACGTGCATCCAGACGTATCCATTTAGCAGTATGATCTTCATAAAAGCCCTATTCATGGTTTTACTGTGTTAATAGTGAGCATATTTATATTGCACACCACAGGCATTTGTTCCTTTGATATCTAATGGCAACACTGTTTGAAAACCATATCCCACTTCTAATCTCAGTCTGCCTGGATAAAGACACCTTCCTGGTAGCTTCTAATCTGCCTCCACTGTCCGTGCTACGGTATGTGTCTACCGTTCTCCTTCTTTCCAAATGGTGGTCTCTATCCATGCATGAGCACTTTTGCATTCTGTGAGGCAGCTACTGTGAGTTCTCTGTCTATTATGGGTTACATGTACCTTTTACATATGGTCCTGCATTAATACTACATCTACCTTCCTGGATGTTATTGATAAAAAATATCATGTATGTACTAAAGCAGTAACCCCTTTGTAAACTGCTAATGTTGGTCTTCAAATGATACTTGTTTATCATTCTGATTAGAGGAAAGTGAGCAAGAGGACTTAAATGGAGTAAACATGCTTATTATGCTGCAAGACGGTATATCAACTTATAGGATGTGATCACGACAGGTGGGAGGCGGCGGGTGGGAGCCGCGACCAATATTCTTGATCCCTTAATTCCTTTGGTTTGGTGGAGGGGGACCCCAAAGATGTCTGATCCCAGGGCCCCAAAAGTGCTTAAGATGGCCCTGGGCCTCACTGTGAAGAAGGAGCAATGGGCGCTATACCAACCTCACGCTGAGCATCTACGTCACACCCACATGTTAAGTGCGACTGAGCCCACTGAACTGTTAGACAATGGAGTCAGGCCAGCACCTGTTCTCGCAACTAAGCAAGCCTTTTCATGATTTGTGAGTTTGTGTCAATATAACACACTTTCTGCCAAATGTTGCTTCCATGGTTGACCCTCCAAGCTGCCTCATGAAAACCGAGTGTTACAGATGAATGTGCCAGGAACCACACAACAGTGGTTAAAATGCAAAAACCCAAATCATCAGAGATCCCACTCTTGCAGGCGCTGATACAAGTGAGGCGATGCAGATGTATTCACCTATAAAGGGCTCTCAATATTATGTATTGGCTCTCTGTCTCTGTGCCGCACAGCAGCGTCAAGGTACCAATTTAGTCTTTGGGCCTCATCACGAGTTGGGCTGTATTCCGGCTGTAATACCGCCTGACTGTAATAGTCTTAGCACCCACCGGTCCTGCGATGTTACCACCGGATCATGGGTTGGCCGTTAACGGTAAATCCCCATTCCCCATTCGGTCCATTGGATACAATGGGACATTTTCGGCGCTAATACTGCGGGCTAATACAGCCGGCGGTAATACCACCGAAAACAGGGATTTTCACCTCCAGAAAAAAGCTGGAGGTAAAACAGCCCATTTAGCCCCCAACTTGTGATAGGGCCAGCCCTTAAATGTGGCAGTAATACCGTTACCGCAGCATTTAATGGCTACAGCCAAACTCGCGATGAGGCCCATTGTGTCCGGGTTGTTCAACAAGTTAGCTGGCTTCATCTGGATCTCCGTCTTTCTACAATTGTCCTTTCATTTGCATGTTCTTCCTATCACTCACTGTGTATGTACAATGCATGTAAATTATGGCATAGCCCTCAAGTGTGGACAGTTGCTCTAGGAGATCATACACTTGTATTTCAACTACCTTTCCTCCTATAGCACTGCACCTCTTAGCACCCAGCTGTGTGCCACAAATTATTCGGTCCAGCTGTCACATATTTTATTTATTTATTTTATTTATTTATTTATTTACATTTATAAAGCGCTCACACAGCCCGCAGGCATCGAGGCGCTGTTACAGGAATTGTTTGTTTTTTCTTAGTTGCGTAATTGTGTTTTTTTGTCTTAGTTACGTATTTATAACGCGCTTAAACACCCGGAGGTTTCTAAGCGCGGACCCGGGGATCGAACCTGTTGCTGCTTCGTGTCGTCTTGCTTCCAAGACGCGCACGCTGCCGCTGAGCTATCCTCCCGGGACAAAGATTTGATCTGCGTTGGCCGGGAATCGAACCCGGGTCAACTGCTTGGAAGGCAGCTATGCTCACCACTATACCACCAACGCCTGCCTACCATATGCAAGTATGTAGAATTTTAAAGTACAGCAGGGACCTCAACTGTAGAGATTTGCCCTAGGGTTTCATACTCTGTGCATTCCCGTTTCCTTTCCACTTAAAGCTTGGCTGCCCAAAACATACAGCTGCATCTCACAAAAAAGTTGGTCCACCTGTCCCATTGTCTTTACCATTTCCAGACACCCCCTACCTCTTCTTCATCCACTCTTCAGCGTCCAACATGTGAACCAGTTCATGATAAACACATACATGCTTCAATCATTTTCTTGTCAAACCAATTAATCTCCCTCCTTTAAAACATACTCCACAAATGTTATTACTGCTAATACCAAGCTTATTGTTTCCCCAATCAATACTCTTTCCCACCATTCCTCAGCTGTTAGCAAAAGTGTTTGCTTCAAGTGCCCCTCCAGATATCTAGTTCTTGCTACTGTCAGAGCTTTACATGTGGTTATTAGATGGAAGAGTGTTTCTACATTCTTGCTGTCTCCACAATGTCTACAATAGGAGGATTCTGCCTCCTCAATCTGTTTCATTGCCAAATGCACTTCCTTAGTTGGGAGTACATTCAGCCGAAATCGCATAAGAAGATCTCTGTAATTGGCTGACTTCCATTTTTGTAGGTATTCCAGAATTTGGTTGAGACCTTTATACACGCAACTCAGTATGGGTCTTAGTCTGTCTCAACTTCTTGTCTCAACCATAGAAATCCAATCTAGCTCTTGTAGCTTTTTTTTTTACCTTTGTTGGATTGGACATAAGATGGTCCCTTGTGATATTAAACTCTTTAAGATATTTCTCAAATGTTTCCATCTTCACTCCATCTCATGATATCGAATGGGCCGAGCTGTCAAGGGTGATACACTTTCTATAAAGAGATGTGGTTTTCCACATTACTATTTATTCAAGGCATTGAAGCCTCCGCTCATATCGAATGGAACACACTGGCAGCAGGTTGGCAGTTTTAAAACCTTCCTCCAGAATCGCCCCTCCAATACTCCCCACACTTTCGATGACAGATTCAGCATAGACGCAGCTCCATATGTCAGGATCTGCACCGCCTTTTGTTTATAGAATGTAATGTGTGGGAGACTTGAGTACACCCCATATCTTCTATGCAAGACTGTTCCGAGTCACAAGCCTTCCCATTTTAGCTCTTAACATTGTGTAGTGACCTTTCTCATTCAGGTTTTTATTGAGCACTATGCCCAAGTAGGTCAAAATGTCTCCCGTCTCCAACTTCCGATCTTCTATCCTCCATGAGAAAGTTCCCTTCAATTTTCTGCGCACAGATGACATAATAAGAATTTTAGATTTTCCCACGTTTACTCGCATGCCATTCTTTTTCAAATAGAGGACGAATGCACTCAGCCTACGTTGCAAAGCAATGGGTGAATGGTCAATGAATACTAAGTCATCCGCATACAGAACCCAGGGAATTTCAATGGAGGTTTTTTTTTGGCGGGACAACTCGGATTATTCTTTGAGACTCCCTCAGATCCAACATATAAAGGCTGAATAGCAGGGGAGCCAGGGCACACGCCTGCTTTAGCCTTTGGTCGGTGTGGATGTTCCTCAACAGAGCCCCATCCGCTGATAGTCTCACCTGAATCGATGTCTTTGTGTATAGGGCTCGAATTGCCTCAATCTAATCAGGTGGAACACAGGCGTTCTCTAGCGACCCCACCAAAGGCCTGCTCCAGCTCCATGAAGGCTAAGTAAACATTGGTTCTGTCCTCTGTGGACCTCAGCTTCAAGAGAGTAAGTACAAATAGGTTCAGGGAATTACCAACTCCCTTTACAAAACCTGTTTGTCTCGGGTCCAGCTGGCCTGACATCATCGGCCATGCACTCAGATATCTCAGTAATCCAGATGCAAATAGCTTACCAAGGGTGTCCAGAAGGGTGATCGGTCGATAGTTTTTGGGGTCGTCTCGGTCGCCCTTCTTAAAGACTGGTACTACAATAGCCTCATGCCATGTAGCCGGTTTTTGCTTTGTATCCATAACCTGTTTAAACAGCATCACCACAAAGTCCCCTCAAACGTGCACATTCCCTTTAACACATGATAAGGCAATCCATCTGGGCCTGCTGCCCTTGAGAAACTCAATTTTACACCCATTACTCTTGCCTCTTCCGTATTAAACTCAAATGACCATTTGTCACCCCCTCCTCGATCAGCACTAGTCCTCGTGTCTCCTTTTAGCGCAAACAGATTAGTGCAGTGGTCCACCCACTGCTCCTCTGTTACTTGGCCCATTTTATAACAGCTGGCTGGAAATGATCCCCCTTATTTATCAGTTCCCACAAATTACTTGTATTATTCGTACACACTGCTTTTAGCATTTTCACTGCGTCCTCCTGCAGCCTAGCTGCTTTGCATGCACTGAGCCAATTGTATCTCTGCTTCCGCTTTTTTATTTTGTCATCCCTACAATCCCTTCTGCCCCTTTTCAATTTTCTAATGTCTGATCTAAATGCTCTTCTCGCCAGCACTAAATCATGGTTACATACACGCATAGGTACCATGTTCATCTTACCACTAGGATCCCTCTCTTCCTTAAATGCTTTGATCATCCAAGCATATTCAATCTTGCCTGGGTTTTTAGTTATGAAGTGCTCATATTGGGTAGTCATTTTTGAGACATCATCACCTTTAATTTTGAGCCTATTTTTCCCCAGGCTAGTTCAACTGGGGCCATAGCCTTTCTATTCTTTTCATGACATTGCACAGTACAGCGGATTGCTAACAGATCCTGATCCCTTCAGCTCATTTTTAGTACCTCATACGTTCCTACAGCCACAGAAACATTTTCCGAAACAGAACAGTAGTCCAAACAAGCTCTATAGGCCCCTCTTCTCCATGCACATGCTCCTGGAATATCCCCTTTAGTTTGAACATTTAGCAGGACCAAATCACGGGCTGTTGTCTCTGTCGACCATCTTCGAGCTCATTTCCCCAACAGTCCATCACTCAGTGGTCATCCTGCCCTATTTAATAGGCGTATATTCAAGTCTCCACATGTAATAATATCGGGTTCTTTCATCGCTATCAAAGTCTCATCCAGGGCCCTCATTATTGTCTTAATGGGCACATGTTCACGATTCAGTGTACATTCGTGAGAAGGATTGGCATTTTTTGATTTAGGTTCAGCTGGCTCAATTTCAGCACCTGGACAAAGGGAATTGGATTAGCTATACTTTCTACAATCAGACCATTGTCAGCTTTAATCAGGGTTACTAATCATGAATAGGGTCTCCCCGTCGTCCTTTACCTGCCGGGTTTAGGTACATCTCTTAGCCGTCACATGAGGGTTTGGACCACAGCCAGGTCTCTTGCAGGCATATAATGTCAAACTCATTTACGTTCTCTGATCCCGTTGAGAAAAGAGTCATAAACCCTCTTGTATTCTAGGATCCAGTATGCAGAACTTCATCTTCGTACTCCCAATGGCTCTATGGTTGATGGGGCTTCCCTAAAGCTTCAGTCAGTCATGCCCAATTCGCTGACTTTCCCTCCCGTTGTCGATGTTAATGATGTTTTATTGGACTCCTCTTATTTTGAGATGAGTTATCGATGGTAACTTTCAATGGATGGATGGAGGTGATTTGATCGTGATCATTGGCGTTTCTCATTAGGAGGGTTACATTCTCTACCATTCCCTTTCTTTGTAGCTAGTTTTCTGGTATGACTGGTATGTCTACTTTTCATCCCGATGCCACTTTCCACCTCCATTTTCCAACAGTCTCTACGTAGTCTCTTAGCTCATATCCTAAAGGAAGGAATTCATCACTAAATTCCAGGAGTGTTTTTTTTTTATCAATGGAGGTTCAAGATGAAGAATAACCCAGTCCATTCTGCTCTCATTCACAAACTGAACGACTTGGATATCTTGTGTTGTTTTATATCTCATCTTCGGGATGTCCTGGAAGAGCCTCATCACATTCTGACGATTCAAGATTAAATTGTCGGATCCGGGGACCAGTCTTTGATGTCTGTTGGAGGCCTTTTTCTTCTTTATCAGATGTCCCTTTAGAAGCAGTTTGATGGACTTTTAACTGTTTTTATTTTGTAGGCTTCCCTTAGGCGGAACTCTCCATGCCTAGCCTCACTCAGAACGTTTCGTTTTTCTTCTAGTGTTTTAAAGGTGGCCTGGGAATTCACTTGTTCCATTGATTTTTTTTGGCGAGACATGAGTTTATAGGTAGGGTGGTAGGGCCCGATGTTATTCGATTTACCTGGTGCTCAATTTCCACCCATTCAGAGCAGCTCCGATTGTTCCATTCCTCGATATGGATTCCCTTGGTTCATTCTCTATCACCTGCCCCAATTCACTGTTTATCGGGACCACCATCTTTATTGGTACTTTCTCCTGGGGCACTACCAGTTCTCTTTTTGGCCGTTTCAGTATCTGGGCCGAGTCAGAGGGTGGCATGGTTCTTATATTCCTAAAAAAGGCCCTCAATCCATTGGATTTTTATATACATTTTTTTCCATCTTCAGCAGGTTTACCCTGGTTGACAGATTCCCCAGCGGATCCAGTAGGAGTATGTGTTGGTTGGAATATCGAGAATATGTTAGCTTCTTTCGTTACAGCCAACCCTCCATCACCACGCTGGTCACGATCAGAGTCAAGATGTAGTTGGTCCGATGGATTTATCGCCTTCAATGAGTTTCTGCTCTGAGTTGCACTGATGCTTATCGACCCTTTGTTCAAGCCCAGTAGTGGATCTTTCCTAGTTGGTATTCTAGGGGGGATTTGCGCTTGCTTTTCTGATTCTACTGATCTCCTCCGTTCTCGCTGTGTATCCTACTTTTGCTCCTCTCTTAATACTTGATCTTTTTTCCACTGTCCGCGCATCCATTTGCAATCTTCTAATATAGCTTCCATTAGCAGGGATTTATTGATTGACTCCCTTCTTGCAAGATCACATGACCTATTTTCTAACTTAGTTGTAGCTTCCTCTTCTTTATCTATTCTGTCTTGTACTTTATTTGCTAAACTTTCCAAATAAGTAATTTTAGTATGAGCCATCGCTATTAATGTGGCCTGATCTTGCAATGAGTTGTTTAGCACCTCATAAAGATTGGTAAATGGGGCTATAAAAATAGCGAGCACTGCCATCACTGTGTGTTGTAGATGGGTCATCACCTCTTTCAATAGATTCCACCCTACATTATTATTCCTCCCCTCAAAGCTCAACTCATCTCGGACATTCCTCGGGGAGGATGAGGTCATGCTGTAGCTTGTGGAGACAGTTTTACCTTCAAATGTTAACTGCTGAACCCATATGCATGTAACTTACATTGGCCAAACCCTTACCCTCACCAGTGAATAAGTTGGAGCACAAAATTTGTCAAGTGTTGGCAATAAAAAGGCTGTAGGATTTTATTGTGCAGATATGATTATGGGAATAATAATCACATATCATAACAATTTCATACTTTTGGGCACCGTGTCCTGAGGTTACCCCCTCTGGCCCATGCCACCTTCTTGTCCCACAACTTGTAGTATCACCGTCCAGTGTCCTCCTTTGTCTTTTCATTGTTCTTCTCCCTTCTTTTGTAGGGTGCGAGGGTTTTGTGGTAAAGAAGCAAAGAGTGAAGGACGCTGAGTGAACAGCAAACCTCCTGTTTGTTTGGGTCCCCGTTCTGGGTCCACAAACAGATTGTACTTTCTTAGAGCTTGCTGGTCTTATTTATAAGACCCAGGGGAGCCCTGGGCCCTGGGTTTTTGATGTGTGTAGTGGGGGCTGTAGTCCAACCCCCAGGCCGTTGTAGCCAACTGTCTGGCCCCCTGAGGGGAGGCAGGTCTTTGAACCTGCGCCCTGCTTGACTGTTGGTTCCCCTAGGTGCTTAGCACCCTATTGCTTTGTGGAAGGGTGAGGTGATTGTTCACACCTCACCCTTCCTGTGTTTTGTGTAGGCAGTGACTGCGTGTCTCTGTGTCCTTGGGGGAGAGGGAGCAGGCTTGGGGGTGGGGGCTGCCCCTCTCCCGGGCCTGCCAAATGGTAACAGCAATTACCCTGCCTCGCCTTGGGCGGCCCTGCGGCATTGCCCAGACTTCATCTGCTTCATGCCGGGTCGACACTTATCCCTTCTTGCCTCTGTCTCATCTGCAGCTTCCCCAGGCTCAATGTTATTTTTACTCCTTTGTAGTCTTGGTAATGTTGATATTACTGGGGATGCTGGAGTCTCCTTCTTATCGCCATACTTTACAGAGAAAGGTGCAGCATAGCTCAGCATGCCGGCAATGTGGAATTTACAGGAAAACTAGGGACTCCTTTTCCACGGGCGTCTTTTCCGAGTTGAGGGGTGCATGCCTCAGTGCCACCATTTGCTTATTTATACTTGATAAGCTCATGCTTTTCTGCAGAGACATTTTTGTTGTTATAACAAGCAGTTCTTTTGAAAGCCGCGCCGCCAAGTCTGAGTTTTTTAGATCATTGGCTTTTGGTGAGCTGGGTGAGGGCTACTCTATGCCCATAGTCTATGGCTCACTATGCGATCCACTGTTCATCATACATTTCCCTGCCTGGGTTCTTAGATTTCCCCAAGCCTCCCCACTCTTTTCACTCCTCTACTCTGCCCCCTGGTCCGTCGATTCTTGATGTTCATCGCCCTGGCTCTGATTACTGTGCCCAGGCATTGCATACATTTCTCCCTCGACTTTCCCATCTTTCCTGTTTTTACTATTGTCTTTGACGTCTGCCACCTCAGATATATTTATAGGGTGATTAGATATACGAGGGCACTCATTCTCAATCCTCTTCTCGACGAGCTCTGTGCCCGCTTGCTGACTATCAAATTGCACCTCTCCGGCCCCAGGCTGGAGAAAGCTATTGAGTCGGTTTGGAGTATGGACCAAATGCTCCTCCTTCCCCGGTGGGGAGCAGCTGATCTGCATGCCATTTCCGGCACTCTCCCTAATCTTCTCAACTATTTGGCTCCGATGGATGGCTGACTGACCAGCAAGCCCCATTAACTTTCCAGAGGTTAACTCTCTTATGGTTTGCCAGCTGTCGTCATTGTATACTCCATTATTGGGGGTTACGCATTCAGCTTGGTCGGGCTAAGGTGGTGTGAGCAGTCTTACCCTGCTGCCTTGTCCTCGCAACATCCAGTCCTTGCATAGTTGCAGTTGACTCACACCCGACGGGCTCCCGGACTCTCAGCGTCTCGACCACCCCTCTGGACCCCCAAGAAACACTCCTGCCTCACTCTGCGTTGCTCCGCAAGGGGCTCAGGTTTTATTAGCAGCTTCTCCTCTTCACCAACTGCACTGTAGAAATACTGCAGATTATAGATACAGGCATTCCAAGTCACCAAGAAACACTCCTCCCTCACGCTGCGTCGCTCGGCGAGGGGCTCTGGTTTTATTAGCTCCTCCTCTACACCAACTGCACTGTAGAAAGATTGCAGATTGTAGATACCAACACACTCCTGCCTCACTCCACTGCTACCTTATTTGCATAATGTGTTTTACTTTGTTGTGGAGCAGACAACTCCCTCCAATCGAGTAGCATACAATCTACAGATCCTTGGTGCCATGTTGGGTCACTACTTATTTTTACAATCTTTAATTCAACTATCATTTATGTAACAAATTCTTTAAAAACAGCTCAACAGAATGTAACTGCAAAAAGGCCACCATATGACACTAACTGCCAGAACGCCTGTTGTTACTATCCTCCTGACTTTGAGATGCGGTCTTCACTTTCACTTCTTCCACTCAGATGCTTTTAGTGATGGTGGCACTATAAAAGGGATGTGTCGGTATTTGGAATTATGCTTTTTTTCTCTTTATTCGGAGTAATTATCCCCTCAAAGTTCAATACATAACACTCACAATGTATACATTTAGTTTAACGAAAAAGTCTCAAATCAAATATAAAAAACACTTCCTAGATAAAATCCAAAAATCAAAACACATTTCAAAAGATATTCCTATAAATCTACAACAGTACACATGTTTACTAAGATACATTCTCCATCTTGGATCTAATCCAACATAATGAGTATTTTCTATCTCCAAAAACCTACCCAAAGTGGGCCTAGGGCACAGCTGTTACAGGTGCTGTTTTTGTAACCACCAAACAAACCCTGCAATGTATACACTCCTTAGATATAATCTTGATAAAAGGAATGGGAGGCTACAGCATATTTATAAAACACTTGGGCCGGATCCTCATTTGACTAGATCGGCTCTACCATAGATGTGAGAGGGAGCGAAGACCATCATTTAACCATTTGGACCACTTCAGGGCAACAGGAACCCTTGGCGATTCGCACGCATCACTTTAAAAACCATTGACTCCTATCCTTTCAGGGTACCATTGCGTGAAATGTTTACAAGCTTCCTTAATAAATTTAATACAATTATCAGAAAACTGCCCTTGCCCCACTAGTGACCAGAGAAACTGCCACATCAAAACGTTCTTAGTGTGATCCACTTTGGGATGATTGTAGATAAAAGCATGCTAATCTGGTGTCATTGCTTGCATCATTATCTCACGAATTCTATTGACAATTCATAATCGAATTTCAGCAGTGAGCTAGGCTGGTAAACATGATCTAGTATAGCAATAACACCCACAGCAGCGGGCTGGATCGCGCAGTAATGGCCCAGGGTCCAAATTATAGGCCGAGTGAAGTGTGGCCCCTAATAACAGGCACCAGTGCCATTGCTGGCTGTTCCAGTCCACCACTGTGGGTGCTATTGCTATAAACACCCTAGGGGCTAACTGCAGGTGAGGGAAATAATTAGAAGGGAGCTGATGGTGGAGAAGGCCACAAGACCACTGCAACATCATGGAGCAATGAGGATTTGGGGATAAATGCTCCGGCCAGGCGGTCACAGCCTGCAACCCGGGTTTGGATCAGAGATTCCTCTGCACCTGAATGGCTAGCGCCTTCTCCCAGGGGTCCTAATTATAAATATTCCCCCTTTTTTTCAGCAAACACCAGTATATTGGCTTTCCACCCAGGCTCTGGCACATAAACACATTCCCATTTCAACCAAAATGCCACAATAAGGAAAGGAGACCTTTAAGAGGCATCTTGTACAATCCCGCCACCCGGCTATCCTCCCCAGCAGCGTCACAAGTGAGGATCGGCATTGAAGTAGGTAAGATTTGTTCCAGAGGCACAGTATCTTGGAGAATATCAGCCATTCTATCATTTCGTGGAGGCTCTCTGTTTCCGGAGCATCTACCTTCAAGCTGGCGAAGTGTTAATTCCTATAATCATGTTGAAATATTTACGCTAGTGCACACCCAATTTTTGCCCCGCCCACATTTTTTGTATTTGTAATCGTCTCCTGTATGGCTCGTTCCATGTCGTGATACAATATAATTTCTGCCTTTGCTGTGTTCCAGATTTCTCATTCTTTTTTCGCTGGTTAACCCTTAACTGACAGGTAGCTAGAGCTCTTGTTGCAATTTCAACTTGCTTTCAATATTATCATAATATTTAAGTTTTATTTTCACAATCTGAAGACATTCCAAGTAATGAAAGCCTGCAACAACGCCTTTTTTATAGAGTAATCTAACTGAACCTTCATTCATTGGAATGGATCCCCTGATGGCAGTCTCCATGGCCTGTTGAAGTTCTCCTTGATCTACCAGATTTCAATCGAATGTCTAGTGAGAGAGAGCCCTGTACTGACCCCAAATGGAGGTGGATGGTCTGAAAGTGTGATCGCTTCATATTGACAATGGGCTGAATCAGGCCATCTTAGTTTACAAGCCCTAAATCTAGATGAGAATATAGGCTTTGCTGATATGAATGAGTTGTCCAGCTCCATAAGATGTAGCGGGCACCAGAGATCCACCATCCTCTGAGAGGAGATAGGCCACTGAGGTTTGAACCAAGCATTTGAATTAGTTATATGGTGAGATGAAGTTCTAAGGTTCATGCTACAATCTAGAATAAGATCATAATCCCCCCTCAGGCATTATGGCGAGTCCCTCCCACATCCTTCCAAGGGTAAATGATCAGAAGTGATTGGAGCACCCCCATTGGGTGCATAAAGTGTATGCATGCGCACACAGAGGGCACACACTAATTGAAATAATGTCAATGCACACACCCATCTCTGGAGGTTCATGATAGTGGTGGTCAGAATGAGGATCGCAACCACTCTGGTTGCTCCAGTAAGGCAGGAGACAACCAGATCTGAGACTCATAGAAGCCTCAATCTACTGCAGTCATCATGCCACAGGCACATCACTTGCAGGCAGTTAATATTACTCTGCTGGCTACTAATAAAGTTGCAAATATTCTTTAACTTTGCTGAAGAGTTCAGCCCACTCACATTTCAGCTGAATTTTGATACTGCAGTCATTATTTGTACTACTTCTTTCCATATCCAGGTAGATACCACTCAAACCTATGTAATATTACTATTAACATCTTGACCAATGTTTACAATATTTTTCCACCACCTACAAACCCTGCTCACCACTCCCTCCCCTTCTCCCTTCACTGTAGAGACCTCTGCCTCCTGTAGCATAACCCCATTGGGAGGTTGGGACCGTGGGAACAGTGCGAATAAAGTGGAATTTAAAAGTGCATGCCAGGGTAAGCAACGTCCCACACGTCCATCCATCACTTGATATTACCTCCCATGAATGCAGCATATCAGCAGTTTTCCGTCTGATTGGCTGAGTAATCTTTTGAAGTTATTGTTTGACCATTCACAGTAGAACCTGGCTTCTATCTTATCATACAGTTTGGAGCTCAGCTCATTATAAAGGCCAACGTAGCTTCACCCCTGTGAAAAGACAAGGACCACCCACCGCAAGTGCTAATCAAGTGCAGTTGTGCATTAAAGTGTAAACACTGATAGAAGAGCTTATGCATTCTAAGTGCATATTCATAATAAAATGAACCATAACAGTGCACCAAGCTTGAATATTATGGCCAGCATTACAGCATATATGGTTAATCAGTAAACCTCGAAGCATCAGGTTTGCAAACCCAAATAGAACTAATGGCCCTGCTCATTCATTCACCTGAAGCGCTGACGTGGGTGGTCCCTGCGTTACATTATGCTTATTAAGAAATGAGGCTGCATGCCACCTGCATCTGCGGTATCCAGTGATTTTCTCTGTTCAATGTATCCACCCCACCCTGAGCCCCTCAATTGACTCACAAACCCCCAACTGTTTGGCTCACTGTTTGAACAGTATTGGACCGTTCCTCCTGATCTTGCAGTTTGATCATGGCGCCACACCATGGCGAGAGTTGAGATGTGCAGTTAGTTTTCTTTATAGTGCATTGAAAATGGCGTGAAAAAAAGAAATACTTATGTGGGCAGTGATTCACAGAGCTGCAGGGAATCATATCCCAGCAAAGGGCACATCGCATGTCAGATGAAATTACAAATGCCAATTACAAGTAATGTATGTAGTATTTTTATTTAGATTAGCTTTAATTGTCCCTAAGGTAATTTTGCCCTTCATTGCGATACTCCCAAGCAACAGAATATTTTACCAAAAATGTGGACCTACTGAAGGATCTGGTGGACGTCTTTGATGTCTCCATCAATCAAGACACAGATGACACTGAGTCTGGGTGTCATCAGAAGAGGATGCCCCCCCACTTGCAGAAGATGCCCCCCACTTGCAGAGTTGCCGGGCGGTGACAGAGGCATGCATGACCTCTGCAGGTGTCAAATTTAACAAGGAAGAGACAGAGTTTATCCTTTCCCCCTTAAGGAATGGACACAGATTTTCAGTCATGGAGGTCGATTCTTGCCAAGGACGGCCTTGCCCCACACTTGTGCAAGTTGCGTAGCGGTTGAGTTTTTGGTTGGCTAGAACTCTTTCTATGAGAACACATGTGCTAAGAAGACGTGTAATTTTGCTTTTTTCTTCCCACTAAGAGCAAACCATGTTTTCCATCTGAAGATCTCCCGTTCATGCCTTGGTTCTATGACACATCGACGGAACCAACCATTTACTAAAGGGAACCCCCAAGTGTGTTCTGCTTATATTGACTTTTCATTCAGCTGCTAGATTGGTTGTTGGAGCACAGGCTCGGACTGGTCTGTAGGGCAACCGGGCAATGCCCGAGCCAAAAACACAAAATGCTACGGTGGGCTAGTTTGTTTGTTGAAAGTGGGCCAGCTTGATCAGTTCCTTCAATATGCGGCTAGTAGTTTGCCCAGTTTTACTGAATAAATATTCTTTAAAATGCCCAATTTACATCACATTTGATCAAAAACCTCCCCCTTGGGGATTACTCAAATAGTCCACCTCAAAAGGAGTGAAGTGCCATTTGCAACTGTGGGCCACGTTTTCATTGGGGCCCGAGATAATGTTATGCCCCTGCCCGACCCTGTTGGAGCAACATGCTTCAATCATATCTCCCCCATTCTTCCCATCCTAGAATGGCTGCCATTTGATCCAAATGTAATGCCTGTAAAGTGGTGCCTTTACAATATCCATCTCATTAAGCAAAGAAAATCCAGGCAACTTGTGGCATCAGTTTGACACGGAGGCAGGCAATTTATTGGCTGGCCATTTCTAGGGTTACGCTTGGTAAGTCCTTTTTGTCAGGGCACGTTTCCTGATACTCTGACAGGAGGACAGTTTCAAGGTTTGGACTGGACCCCGTGCAATACGCCGACCATTTATCACAGATCACCTTTGAGTTCACTTGTCCAAAAAAGAACCTCCTTTGGCACAATCCATCTGGATCCTGTCTCTACTGTGGCACCAAGACACCTCTCTGTCAGGTGGTGGATTACGCCACCCACATCAGGGATTCCGTGGGTGGGGCTGTCTCCTAATTCGCCTTGTTCTCACAGCTCAGCTCAGCTAGGTTTGATACAGTGAGCTGGGAGGTCCTAATTAATATCTAATCCTCCCACGGGAATTTGGGTGGGGCTCCTCTTTTTCAAAGGATCACAATCAATGTGTGCAGGTGGTCTCCTGAAGGCATGACCCCCTTCCAGTGCCTCGTGGAGTCCCCCAGGGTTCGATTTATCATGCTCTTTATTACCATGGTGACTGAATGGGTAGGGTGCTGGGTGG
Organism: Ambystoma mexicanum; assembly: GCF_040938575.1. Taxonomy (NCBI): domain Eukaryota; kingdom Metazoa; phylum Chordata; class Amphibia; order Caudata; family Ambystomatidae; genus Ambystoma; species Ambystoma mexicanum. Next base: position 225,536,833 of record NC_090921.1, on the reverse strand, counting down.
GCAGGTGTGCCCCTCCGGTCTTCAGGCGGGCTGCACTCTGGCACGGTTTAGTCTCTCTCCTTGTTTGACTTTTTTCTAATTTCTGTATGTATCTAGTTTTTTTTCTTCCTATCGAATGCTTGTTTTTAATTTACAAATGTGCTGCGCTCTGCTCCATTTTGGCTAGATTTACACTTTGATCAATGTTTTATGTTTCTAAGTAAATAAAATGAGGGATGCTTGTGAGCCTTTTCCTCTGCATTTCCACCACCTATGCAAGGGAAACAGGTGCCTCCTTGATTCTCCCCCCCCACCTTACCCCACCTGAAAATGTGCAAACATTTGATCGCTCACAGTGCCTCCACATGGAATGACAGGACGCCCCACAGGGAATCCCAGAAATACTGAGCAACTCCCCTCAAACACGTCATATGCCGTCAGGAACTCTCATAGGCACTGCCTGCGTGTGAGTGATGCTGTTGTGGGAGGATTGACTTGTTTTCCCCGTTCTGTGTTGTCTTCTTTTCTTTTTTGGGACCTCACCTATGCATTAACAGACCTCGTAGTGTGATTCGGAACTTTGGACCGTATTTTAAGTAAGCATGCATGATATAAATAAAAAGAAAGTCACACGTTGGAAAATGTACTAAAATGAAAACCACGTAACTGCGACTTAAAGTTAGGGCGACTTTGGACTGCCATTACTGCGCCCAGGCAGAGCGGGCTTTGCTGGGGTGTCCCCCGCTCTCCTTGGGCGCAGTAACGGGAGTAGGGAGTTGCAGGGGACAAGAAAGTTAAAAAAAAGAAAGCACCCTGCGGCGTCAGCTCCGACCCAGGTAAGTGACATTTTTTTTATGGAATAATTATAAAAAATCTCACTGAAGTTAATGAAATATATGTATGAATGTACATCAATAGCAATAGAACGAAAAGTGAGGAATGATTCAAATGGCCCTGTCTTTACCACACCGGCAATTTGAACCAGAGTTTCATCCAACATCACAACATAAACAGCGATGTTATGCCATGCAGGATGAGACAATGAATTGTTTATGTTTGGTTATTTATAACACGCTTAATACCCGGAGGTTTCTAAACACAGACCCGGGGTTTGAACCTGTGTTGCTCCACGTCATCTTGTTTCCAAGGCGAGCACGTTGCCCCTGAGCTATCCTCCCGAAACACATTCTTCACAATGTAAGGAAAACCATGCTAGTTTTCACCATGGTGTTCCCTTACATGATTCACGATCAATCCAAACCCAAGGTCGCCTTGATACGAAATGGTTAGTGATATTTGTTAGCGCTTCTGCATTAGAAGAAAACCTTTAATTCCTTTTGCTTTGCTACCTTACTGGCTTGTGTGGGTTCCTTTACTTTATTTTATTGTTTAAAGTGCCAACCTAGCGTGAGAGAATTGGGGGGGGGCGTACAGAGTGTGGGTAGCCAGCGTTTGGGCAGATGTCTTTTAACAGTAGTGCAGTACTGTGACCTGCGAAATGTGTATCAATCTGTGGGCCCATCGGGATGGGCCTTTGTTTGGGTACTGTTAAAAAAAGCTACATTTTGAGAGCTTTGTGGAATTGGAGATTTGTGGGAGCATTCCGAGCCAATACAGGTATTGAGTTCCAGAAGGTTGGTGTGTGATAAGAGAAGGGTTGTTTGATGGCCCTCTCACTGCTGGTGTGTTGTGTTCGAGACGGGTTGTCAATTTGCTACAAGTGCCAGCAGATATGTGGTGCTTAGCTGGCAGGTGTGCAACTTGTGACTGCTTTGTAGACGATACATGCAGTCCTGAACAGTATGGCAGCCTGGAGAGAAAACGGGTGTACCACGCATAGGAGGGCAGTGATTCAGTCAAATTTCTGCACACCTGTAATGAGGAATGGTGCAGCCAGGTGAGTAGCTGGGGCATTTCCCCCATTAATATGTGAGACCACAGAGGCCTGCACTACGGGCCTGAAGTCATGTGACGGGATGAAGGGTTTGATGTTTCAAAGGTTGGAGATTTGGAGTTAGGTCCTTTGGGCTTTCTTGGCTATGTGTTTCTGTAAGGACAAGCTTCTGTCGGTGAAGAAGCCTAAGGATTTTACTGAATCCAAGAGTTGTGGGCCAATACCTTCTAGGCGCATATCATTGAGCCATTGATCGATGGGGGACTGATGGGACTGATTCGGTTTTGGAAGAGTTACATTTCATGTAGCCAGTCGCTATTCAGGATTGAATGAGGACTAGGTATTCACGTAGATGACTGATATCCTGTAGGCTTTTTACTCTCATATATAGCTGGGTACCATACGCATATTTGTGAATGACTACATCAAAATTATAGAGAAGTGTTCCCAGAGGTTCCATTTAAATGTGAAGAAGATTGGCGAGAGGATGGAGTCTTGGGGGAGACCATAGGAGACTGGGAGTCGGTTAGAATGCAACGTGTTCATGTGGACAGACTGGTGTTTGCCCGAGAGGTAGGAGGCAAACCAATTCAGAACAGTGGCAGTGAATTTTATCTTGTTGATGAAGAGGGAGTGGAGGATGCAGTGGTTGTGTTGTCCTTGGGTGTTAGATGAGCGCAAACAGGATATTAAATAAGTTTGCTAGGGTAGCTTCCCATGGGTCCCCTAATGGGGGGGATGGGCTGTGGAGAGAGGATACACATAGTGATGTGTTTTGGTGAGTAGTTGTGTAGCGACTACTTTGTTGGGGAATTGCGGCTGGGGGATATGGCCGTTGGCCTTATCACACTGAACCGACAAAAAATGAGGTCCTTGTCTTCAACCATACTTTGTTGTGGACATCAGCGATGAGGACACCTTAGGAGGACTGATGGGTGGAATGTCTGAGTAGCAGGGCCTGGTCACGTGATCAGCAGCCTCTTCAATAATGTCTATCTGGAGCTGGCCTGGAATCCTTATGTAGCTACCTGTAAGGCAGGAAACTGGTGCTGGGCAGAGCAGCTGAGTGCCAGGGCCTGGTCACGTGACCAGCAGCCTCATCAATGTTTACCTGGCCGTGATCTAGAGTCATTTTGTAGATAACTGGGAGTGGGAAACTGATGGCAGGGCTGTTCACATGACCAGAGCCGCCTCAATTCTGTAGTGTGGAGCTGGTCAGGATGATGAAAGGGTGTGGGGTGTTGCCCTGTGCAGGTTCACTCTCCACTACTGTATATTTAGTAATCTTGGTTCTTACATATTTTGGAATTGCCACTCATGGATTCAGAGAACTCACAGTGCATGAATTTGATATTTAATTTACATGTATTGACTTCATAGGCATTTTCTATGAATAAATATTATAATGGCACTGTTGTATAATAGCTTTAGTCAGTGGAAGTGCTCAGTTTGTGGAATGCTGCATTAAATTTAACAATTCTGTCAGTGTGAGTCTTTGAAGGGTAAGGGCGCGTGTGTTGGATGGAGGTGGATGAGACAGGGCTCTGCTTGAACAAGAGTCGTAGGGTCCTGATGGGGTAAAATATAATTTATTTTTTTCTTGCAGTACTTGATGTGATCACTTTCAAATGGGTAGTTCACAAAGAAATTTAGCCCCCATGTTGAGAAACGGTTATGCTGGGTGGACAGCGTGTAGAGGGTGGGAACGTTTGTGCTGAGGGGACACTTTATGGATAATGGCAGAGGGTGCGCAAGACAAGAGAGGTTGAAGTGCTCTGGCATTGATATTTATGTCAACCATCACTTTTCGCTGTACATATCATTGTGCATCCTCTGCATGCGCCTGGGCAGCCCTGCAGGTTCCTAGTTCTCTGTGCCCACCCACCTTAGAAGCACCCTCTCATGGTCTGCCACTATCACCCTCTGCAGCCTGCTCCACTTTCTGAATCTCCTGCAGCACTTCACCATCATCAGGTACATCTAGTGCTTGTTCTGGCACTTCACATTCATCGGGTACATCTAGAGCTTGTTCTGGCACTTCAACATCATCATGTACATCTAGAGCTTATTCTGGCACTTCACATTCATCAGGTACATCTAGAACTTGTTCTGGCACTGCACCATCATCAGGTACATCTAGAGCTTGTTCTGGCACTTCACATTCATCAGGTACATCTAGAGCATGTCCTGGCACTTCACATTCATCAGGTACATCTAGAGCTTGTCTGGCACTTCACCATCCTCAGGTACACCTAGAGCTTGTTCTGGCACTTCACATTCATCAGGTACATCTAGAGCTTGTTCACATTGATCAGGTACATCTAGAGCTTTTTCTGGCACTTCACATTCATCAGGTACGTCTAGAGCTTGTTCTGGCACTTCACCATCATCAGCTCCATCCAGAGCTTGTTCTGGCCCTGGTCTTTGAACCACTTAATGGCTCACCCCAGTGGATTGGTCACTAATGCATCCTCCAAGATATTTTCAGTTACTAGGTCCAGCATTGGTATTAATTATTATTATAATTATTCTTTAATAAAATGCTTAATACTAGCAAGTGGTTTCTAATCGCGGGATTTGGATTCAAACTTGTTGCACTGCCTAGTCTTGCTTCCAAGACAAACACGTTGCCCATGAGCTATCCTTCCTCCCCCTTGGTAGGGTCACCTAAGGTGTTGGTGCTAAAAAAATCAAACATAGAGCATGTTAATTTTATGGGCATGGAAATACTGTTGGCACAGTATAAAGAGAAGGTGAAACATACAGCACTGTACAGTAGAGACGGGTGTGTGCATGTGGCAGAGAGTAAGGGAAGAGATATTGCACAGTAAAGTAACTTAACTTCAGCCATGAAGAGGTTCTTGCTCCAGGGGCACTGAACCTTTATTGGAATTTGGGGTCGACGTTCTGCTTCTCAGGTCTTTTCTTTTTCAAATGTGTCACCTCATGTCCCAACACCAGTCAATCGAGAGACTTCAGCTGGCATGGTCTGCTTCATATAGAACTACTGTATCCATATTTGCAGCTCAATGGCATCACCATATCGGGTCATGGCAAATTGTGCTTTCACTAATGGTGGCACTTTGGAAACTTCCTCTCACTTTTAAGTGCAACAATGACCGTCTTTTTGCAGTGACGGCATGCTTTGGGTGCACTGACCGTGGAAGCATGTATTTAATGTTTATTTGCAACAGGAACAGAAGCAGGAAGTACCCTCAATGGTTGCCCATCGGAAGGAGCGGAAGAGCAGCATCTGGATATCCTACTGTTGAGGGGTTGCCAAGGGGCATTGGAGAGCAGGTACTTGGGTAAATAAATAAATATCATTGAGAAAAAAGAAAAGAAAACAAATGTAAAAATCCATACTCTACAATTACAAAACAACAGTAATACTTATTCCTTACGATTGGCAGAGTTTCTGTACTGGATCCAGTAGATGTGACCACCCACGAGCTCATAGCCGAAACCTTACACCCACATGCATACCAAGATACCCCAATGAATTTTGGAGATGTTTGTCCAACAACAAATAGCACTTAATGATTTCCCACATTATCAGGCCATGAGTAGAAGTCCCAGAATGCAAAGAAACATCATGAACGACCATCTCACTAAAAATAATTCATCCCCATTGGGTTTTAATTTTTTAGGGAATGGAACAGAACATTGTTAAAGTGGATTTCTAAACTCTGGCCTGGTTGAACAGAAGTTTACGAGGCCAACCTAGTTAGTGAACATGGACACCTCTGTGAGCTGTAGCCAACCCAATCAAGGTAGCATTGAGAGTAGTCAAGGCTAAGTCTCAGAAGGGGCGAGCCTGGTAAGGGGTCCCCAATCAGTCCACACAGGGAGCAATCAAGGATACACTTAGACAAGTAGTTATAAAAAATACTATATGTATTTAAGTCCAAAACACTCTAAGGAGAAGGACTATAAGCAAGTAATAATATCACAACACTCACAAAAAGATACATATATATACAAACGCAATAGCCAGGGCAATATACTCCCAATCCCCTCACCGCAGAATACTGAAAGGCAAGGCGGTGGTTAGTATTTTCAATGGCTGTCCACAAGAATAAAACCCTAACTTTAAAAGTCCAACCCTGTGTTTATTGGGGCCTTGGAAGTCTTGGGAGCTGGTAAAAAGTTACGAGTAGGGTCTTGTGGATAGAAAAAGGTTCCAGAAAGTAGATGAAGACGTATTCTGATGAATAAGACTGTTTCCAACTTTTGGAGGGCTTGCAGCAAAATATTTTGTTAAAGCCAAACACTTGCAACACTTTTGAAAAGTTATCCACACTTTTAAAGGGGGGAGATGGGGCGTAGGTAAGCACTGCTGTAACTTACCCCCGTATTCTGGTTTTTTCTCAGACATGAGAGGTCGTTGGAGAGTTCCCAGAGGTCGGTCTCTCCGTCGTCGGTTCCGGTCCCAGGTGCCTATGAGCTGCGTGTGCAAGTGATGTCCCAGTTGGACACAGAAGCTGGTGCATCTTGTTTCTGTAGAAGAAAGCAGCTCACACCAATGCAGGCCTCCTCTTGGCACAAGACCAGCGTGGGAAAGTGGGTTTCAGCGTTTGCCACTGTTGCACGGGGACAGCAGTGGTCGCAGATGGCATAGTCTGACTCAGCCTTCCATTTCGGGTCCTGTTGGTGCTGGAATGCTGATATTTTTCAGAGGGAACCCCTCAAGTCTCGAACTGAAACTCGGGACGACAACATCACTACCGTAGTAACCAAAATTAAAGTTCGCCAGTCCATTGGATGTTCCAGTAACACTTCCGATGACTCCCAAACGCAGGGCACCTAGCAGAGATCGGTTGTTCCCACCACTCCAAGGGTCGAAGCTCTAACGAAGAGCTTCTGAAGATCACCAGCCAGAAAGGGCTCCACCTGGACAGCAGCAGAGGTTGGTTGCCAGGCCTTCATAAAACGGGCCCACGGTATCTTCTGAAGTATTCACAGCTGAGCAGGATACGTGGCTCCTCATAGAATCTCTTCATCACTCTGGAAATGGCTGCTGGACTCCTCTCCTTACCTTCAAGCCCAGGTGAGCACAGAAACTCAGCCTAGCCAAAGGAAGATGTCCCCCCCCACACACACACCCCAGCAATGGTCCAATCGGGAACCACTATTTGCAATTTCATGCATACACTTCAGACACAGTGAAACCAGTCTGTGGATTGGGACCACACAGTCCCAGCTCACTTCCTGAGTTTCAACACACAGAGCCCTGCACTAGCCAGACAAAAGGCCTGTTTCTCCCGGGTAGTGCATGACCATAAAAGAAACTTCCTGACCTGGCATGGCAGGAAGAAGGGAACAAAACAAGATGGCCAAGGAACAAACGGAAAACCTCTTGGCACAGCCATATTAGGACCCTAGACAAAGTGAGTAGCCAAACGCTGTAAATGCAGTAAGGCTAACAAAAAGTACAGTCAAAAGTATGCAAAAGTAACCGCTGCCACCAGCTTGTCCTTAAGCACATCTAAAAGTAACTAAAAATCCCTTTGAGTGTAGTCTAGGGTCATACAGAAAAGTCCCATTGCACTGCATTGGAAGATGCATTGTGCAATGTTAAAAGGTTACCCAAACAGGCAAAACAGTCAAAAGGTTAATGGAAACATAGTTTCCCAGTACTGACAGCCTAAAGGACTAGTCAATGTGAGCAAAATCCAGTGAAATGAAGCTGGAGGCTTCACTTTACTGCAAAAAGTTAGGACGGGGTGTAAAAATAAAAGCAACACGTTTGGGGATCCATAGAAATGGAGGGAAAGATGGCTAAAGGAGAAATATTTTCTAACAAACATGAAAGTTTACTCTATCATTCTATTCTCCAGCTCATTTTCAGATATCGCTCCCCTTCCCGTTCTGTTTTAGGCCTGTATGACATTTTCATGCAGGCGTAACCCTTGAATACACCTAACATTAGCACCTTCTAATGAACAGACAGGCTCCATTGGAATCCATTATACAATGCTGCCTGCAAAGCATGTTATAGGCAATGTTTTATTTCTCTCAAAGTGAAGAGTACAAGTGGCAATTAAAGGCGATTTCACATCGTTTTACTCTTCACAATTACACTCCGTTTTGAGAGTGTTAAATATTGCAAGCAGTGCATTGCAGCACGTAAGGGTAAGCGTTGGCGGTCCCCTGAACGCAATTAGCATGTTATAAAATGATTCCCTAAAGAAACAAACAGCAGCCTCCAAGGGACCACGAATATCCACATTCTTTGGCTGCCTTGATATGAAATGTGTGTTTATGTATATTTTAAATTAAAGACTTGGTGTCACATCCCGTTATGGTTGGAAATTGCCATGGCGTTTACATGAGCGCTCTTCAACACGCAGAACCCACTGAAAACTACATTTCCCAAATTTCCTGCTATATTAGTCACGTGACACGCACGTACCACGTTGCCGTGTCTTCTGAAGGCCGTATATAGTACTGCCTGTTTGATTGCTCGGCGCTCCTAAACTGTGTTAGTTGCGAGCTTTGTTCCTGACTCTTGTTTCCCCTGTGCTAATTCCGAGCCTTCGCCCCTGCCCTTCCCGTCCTGTTCTTCGACTGATTTCCCGGAATCCTTGAACCTGGTTTGCATCTCGACCTCCTCTTCTATAAGTCCTTTGGCTGTGACGCTTTTGGTATTCAAGTACGTTATTTAAGGGAACCAGCGTGAAGTAACGCTAACTTCTTTTTCCCTTTTTCCCTGTTTACTATTACCATCATTTATTCCTGGATATTTTCTTGGACGCTTTGCTGCAATTTACTTTGGACACTGTGGATATTTACTGGGACGCTTTGCTGCAATTTACTTTGGACACTGTGGATATTTTCTGGGACGCTTTGCTGAATTTACTTTGGAACACTGTGGATATTTTCTTGGACGCTTTGCTGCAATTTACTTTGGACACTGTGGATAGAATCTGGGACGCTTTGCTGCACTGAGATCTTATAGCACTGGTATACCCCTCCATCACCCCTGATAATTGAGTTCCTCTCTGTGTCCACTACTAGTAGGCTACTGGTATATATTTGCCACGGACCAGGTAAGAGTGGGTACTTGGGGGGTGTCATTTGCTGTTAATACGGTAATACCTGGCTGTATACTGAACGTCTGCTCTGTTTTTTTCCCTCCTTTAGCTCTGCCGAGTCTGCTCCTGCCTTTTCACCCAAGCCCTCAGCCTGACAGGTGGGATAGATTCATTGTAGGCTGAGCTCTTGGGGGGGGAGTCTTTGGCATATCACGTTAAAGACGTTCGTGTTTGAAGACAGAAAGTTACTTTTCCATAACCGGAAGAGTTATATCTGCGACAACTGGGATACCAATACCTAGGCTGTGACAGATTTAGGAGCCTAACCGTCTCTCGGTTATGGAGGCTGCAGCGGATCCGTTAGCAGCCCTCATGCAGGCTTTTTCTGCTCTTCGTACCGATATGGCATCAGCACATGCGACATTACATCAACGCATGGATGTTCTACAGAGCTTTGTGCAGCCTCTACCCCATGACGAGGAATTTGGTGACGCTGCGGCTGCCGCGCCTCCTCCAGTACCACCTCCGGCTCCAGCTCCAGTAGTCCTCCCTGGGCCATTCCCTTTGGCCCCGCCTGAACGGTTTTTGGGTGATCCCAAAATGTATCGGACCTTTGTGAACCAATGTCGCCTTCATTTTCTTTGTCGTCCCTTAGCATTTCCAGATGCTACTACAAAGGCGGCATTTGTTCTTTCCCATTTGGGTGGTACTGCTGCAGCATGGGCTAATCCATTGCTGGAAGCAGATGACCCGGCTCTGTATGACTTCGATAGACTAATCCAAGCCATGAACAGTGTTTTTGACATGAGATATAAAGCACAATCCTCGGATCTGGAATTTTTGGCTATTAGTCAAGGCAAGTCGGATCTCCTGACATATCTTGCCCGCTTTAATCAATTAGCAGCGGAAACCACATGGCCAGAACAGAAAAAATCGGCTGTGTTTTATAAAGGGTTGTCGGACGACCTGAAAGATGCCTTATCAGTGGTACCTTCTCTTCCATCTGGCTTTCCCGAATTACTAGACCTAGTCTTACAAGTCGATGCTCGACTTCGACAAAGACGTGGCGAACGTCGCTATCCCGATATTCGCAACACCCCTCGATCAGATGGAAATACATCTGTTTCACAGGGAGAAGTCGAACCTATGCAAATCGGGGCAATTAGGGGTCCTTTGTCCAAGACCGAACGAGAAAGACGGATGGTGAATAATCTCTGTTTCTATTGCGGACAGTCAGGCCATTACATCCGTTTGTGTCCTAAAAGACCTGTTAAGTCGTCGGGAAACGCCAGGACTCGCCCTTAAACCGGGCCTTCCGGACGAGTCAAATGATCCCAGGCCCGGGTGAGTATGAGTATTTTCCGTCTTCGCATGTGTACCTTGCTATGTCCTTTACGGCCCCCGGTGTCACTACCTTTTCGAATCCGGTAATGATCGACTCAGGGGCTAGTGGGAATTATATGGACCTTAATTTGGCTAAACGTTATGGGCTAACTATAGTTCCCAAAGCAAGACCCGAGGAGATACATGCGGTAGATGGTTCACATTTAGTGTCTGGACATGTAACGGATCAAACAGGTCCACTACAAATGTCCACATTACAAGGACATTCGGAATCCATCACTTTCGACCTTATCACGGCCCCTCAATTTGGCATAATTCTGGGGCTTTCTTGGTTGCAAAGACACAATCCTGTAGTTGACTGGGTTGAACAAACCGTACGGTTTTCCTCCTCTTTTTGTATGCAGAGGTGCTTTACTTCCCGTACTGTAGCGGTATTATCCCCTTGTTTGGCGATGGTAGACTGCCTTCCTTCTATCAACGCCACGTCAACTAACCCCGTTTCGGTACTCCCGTTGGAATACCGTGAATTTTCTGATGTGTTTAATAAAGGGCTATCAGAAAAACTGCCCCCACACCGATGTTATGACTGCCCCATCGATTTGATACCCGGGGCAGTCATCCCCCATGGTCGGATTTACTCCCTTACACTGAAGGAAGAAGAGTATCTACGGAACTATATTGACAACGCCTTACGTCTTGGACACATACGTCCGTCCCGTTCACCAGCGGCCTCCCCAATATTTTTTGTGCCAAAGAAAGAAGGGGATTTGCGCCCCTGCGTGGACTACCGCGCCCTTAACAAAATCACGGTGAAGAACCAGTATCCGTTGCCACTTATTACTGAGCTCCTCGACAAAATGACCTCCTCCACTATCTTCACCAAGTTGGACTTGCGGGGAGCGTACAATTTGGTAAGGATGAGAAAGGGAGATGAGTGGAAAACAGCCTTTAAGTCGAAATATGGGCTGTATGAATATTGTGTGATGCCCTTTGGGCTTTGTAATGCCCCGGCGACATTTCAACATTTTGTAAATGACATCTTCAGGGATATGCTGGATTGCTATGTTGTCATCTATTTAGATGACATTTTGATATATTCAGACGCTCTGCCCCAACATGTACAGCACGTGCGTTCTGTTCTACTTCGTCTCAGGGAATACTCTCTCTTTGCAAAATTAGAAAAGTGTGTATTCCATGTATCATCTGTAGAATTTTTGGGGTTTCAGATCTCCCAAAAAGGAGTTCTCATGTGTACTTCCAAGGTTCGGGCAGTTTTGGATTGGCCCGTTCCGAGCTCAGTGAAAGCACTTCAATCCTTCTTGGGTTTTGCCAATTTTTATAGGCGTTTCATCGCCTCATTCTCTGAAATAGTGGCCCCGTTAACCCGATTAACTAGTCCTAACGTTCCTTTTTTGTGGGATGACGAAGCGCAATTAGCTTTCCAGAACCTGAAGGATGCTTTTACCACCGCTCCTGTGTTGCAACACCCCAATCCTGCTCTCCCATTCATCGTGGAAGCAGATGCCTCTGCTATTGCAGTAGGGGCTATCCTTTCGCAGGTTTGCCTTGCTACTCAACGCCTACATCCAGTGGCTTTCCACTCTCGAAAACTTACTCCAGCAGAACGAAACTATACTATTATGGAAAGGGAACTCCTTGCAATCAAAGTGGCGTTCAAGGAATGGAGGCATCATCTTTTGGGCGCAAGACACCCGATAACTGTGTATACAGACCATCGAAACCTTCAGGCCTTGTCACACGCGAAATGCACCAACGCCAGACAGATACGTTGGCATTTGTTTTTTACCATGTTTGATTTCACGGTGACGTATCGCCCTGGTCCTTTACATGGAAAGGCAGATGCCTTATCTCGCATTGGTACTGACACGGAAACTGTCAAACAATCCACACCAGTATTACCATCAGGGGCTGTTATATGTGTTTGTTCAGTCTCTCCGTCAATAGTAGTCAGTTTACGGAGATGGGCCAGGGATCATGTTTCTGTCCTGAAGAAAATGGATGCTGAGCTAATTTCCGGACTTCCCTACGTTAAAGGTTTACTATACCTACCTGACAACCAAACCAGACGAAAGGCTCTTGAATGGTCCCATGACCTTCCGTTAGCAGCCCATCCTGGCCAGGCAAAAACTTACGATCTTTTACACCGTTGGTGCTGGTGGCCTGGAATGAAGAAAGATACCGAACAATACATCCGTAGGTGTGCTGTATGTACACAGTGTAAAAGACAACCGGGTAAACCCGTGGGTCTTCTAATGTGTATGCCTTTACCACCGCACCCCTGGCACACGGTGACCCTGGATTTCGTGGTAGAACTCCCCTGTATCGGGGGTTTGTCCACGGTTCTTGTGGTAGTAGATGTTTTTACTAAGATGGCTCGGTTTATACCATGTTCGGGGGTACCCAACGCTCCCACGTTAGCAAATTTGTTCTTTGACCATGTGGTACGCTTTTTTGGTCTACCTACAATACTGATTTCCGACCGGGGGTCTCAGTTTACCTCGCGGTTTTGGCGCACTCTCACTTCCTCATTGGGTATTGATGCCCGCTTGTCTTCGGCCTACCACCCCCAAACGGATGGCCAGACCGAACGTACCAATGGCACTATGGAACAGTTTCTTCGATGTCTGTGCCTACAACATCAATCTAATTGGTTGTCAGTCTTAGGTGCCGCGGAATTCGCCTATAACAACTCATTACACTCATCGGTAGGCTGTTCCCCGTTCTATGCATTATATGGGTTGCATCCAAGGACCCTTCCACCTGTCTTGCCTTCCCTACGGCAGGTTCCTGCAGTCAATGCAGTTGGGGATACATTAATTGCCATCCGTAAGTCCGTATTGGCACATCTACAAGCTGCACAACATCGCACCAAGATACAGGCGGACAAACGGCGTACTCCGGCTCCTCCTTATTCCTGTGGGGACCGCGTATGGCTCTCAACAAAGCACCTGGCCATCCGGGGTAAACGAAAGCTTTTACCATGTTTTGTGGGTCCCTACACGATACTGAGGTGTCTCAACCCTGTTGCTGTCCGTTTGGACATACCAGCACATTGGAGAGTACACCCGGTCTTTCATGTCTCCTTGCTTCGGCCTTTTGTACCCGGCACCCGATTGCCTCCCGTCCCAGCTCCACTTACCGTTCATGGCGAGGACGAATACGAAGTACGTGCCATTTTAGACACCCGCCTATGCCGTGGAGTTCGGTCCTATTTGATCGATTGGGTAGGGTATGGCCCAGAGGACCGGTCCTGGGAACCAGCCTCTAATCTAAATGCGCCCCGTTTGTTGCGTACTTTCTGGTTGCATCGCTTGCGCGGGCGCAGGAGAAATCGCTCTTTGTGGAGGGGTACTGTCACATCCCGTTATGGTTGGAAATTGCCATGGCGTTTACATGAGCGCTCTTCAACACGCAGAACCCACTGAAAACTACATTTCCCAAATTTCCTGCTATATTAGTCACGTGACACGCACGTACCACGTTGCCGTGTCTTCTGAAGGCCGTATATAGTACTGCCTGTTTGATTGCTCGGCGCTCCTAAACTGTGTTAGTTGCGAGCTTTGTTCCTGACTCTTGTTTCCCCTGTGCTAATTCCGAGCCTTCGCCCCTGCCCTTCCCGTCCTGTTCTTCGACTGATTTCCCGGAATCCTTGAACCTGGTTTGCATCTCGACCTCCTCTTCTATAAGTCCTTTGGCTGTGACGCTTTTGGTATTCAAGTACGTTATTTAAGGGAACCAGCGTGAAGTAACGCTAACTTCTTTTTCCCTTTTTCCCTGTTTACTATTACCATCATTTATTCCTGGATATTTTCTTGGACGCTTTGCTGCAATTTACTTTGGACACTGTGGATATTTACTGGGACGCTTTGCTGCAATTTACTTTGGACACTGTGGATATTTTCTGGGACGCTTTGCTGAATTTACTTTGGAACACTGTGGATATTTTCTTGGACGCTTTGCTGCAATTTACTTTGGACACTGTGGATAGAATCTGGGACGCTTTGCTGCACTGAGATCTTATAGCACTGGTATACCCCTCCATCACCCCTGATAATTGAGTTCCTCTCTGTGTCCACTACTAGTAGGCTACTGGTATATATTTGCCACGGACCAGGTAAGAGTGGGTACTTGGGGGGTGTCATTTGCTGTTAATACGGTAATACCTGGCTGTATACTGAACGTCTGCTCTGTTTTTTTCCCTCCTTTAGCTCTGCCGAGTCTGCTCCTGCCTTTTCACCCAAGCCCTCAGCCTGACAGGTGGGATAGATTCATTGTAGGCTGAGCTCTTGGGGGGGGAGTCTTTGGCATATCACGTTAAAGACGTTCGTGTTTGAAGACAGAAAGTTACTTTTCCATAACCGGAAGAGTTATATCTGCGACAACTGGGATACCAATACCTAGGCTGTGACACTTGGACTGAAGAGTTTCTTATATTGCACACAGAATTATTAATAATGAGTGAAGGAATGATGGATACTATTAAACTAATAGGAGTTTATAGTTGCAGTTCTTGTGGCTGACTGCTTGCCAGGTGAGTTTTCTAACCTAGTCCATGATGTATGCTGGGTGTTTATGAGCCAGCGTTCAGCACAAAACACTTTGCATTGTGTAGAGCGCATCTATGCAGACAAAAGCGATCCTGTTCAAAGGCACAGAGACACACAGTGGCCAAATGTGTAGACAGAGCCTCACACCTCATGTAGCTTTATCGGCCAAATCTCAACGAGATTTTGGAGCCAAAGTACAGGTGAGATGTACCACGATAGCTCAACTGTTGACCTGTGGAGTTCCACAGGGGGCCTGCCTCTCCCCTTTATTATTTAATATTTACATCCTCCCCTTTGTAATGATTTGGAATTCTTTCAGATTTTCTTTTGCAATTATGCGGATGACTTCCAATTGGTCCTTGACATCACGGGTAACCATGCCACAGACCAAAATTCGGTAGATATGGTATATCAACTGATAAAAAAATGGATGTCTACAAACTGGCTCTGCCTTAATGCCTCGAATACGGAGCTCCTGCTATTCGGACCCCGTCAGGTACTAACCAAACTGGACCAGGCATACTCAGGTTTCAGGATTGATGGTAGTGATATAAAAGTCATACAGAAAGTTAAAACGTTAGGCACCTTCATGGAGAGTAGCTTAGACTGTGAAGCTCACGTTGCTGCCATATCAAAGAGCACTAATTACCTACCATCCTAAAGTTTTCAGACAGGTTGCCCCTCTTGTTTCCATTGAAAACCGTACTAAACTGGTGAGAGCTGTTATTCTACCACGTGTGGATTATTGTAATGCTCTCCTATGTGGGGCAAGCAAAGCCAACATCCTCGAACTCCAAAAGGTACAAAATAAAGCTATTTGCATCAACTACCAAATGAAATATTCAGAACCAACTACTGCTGCTAGGGAAAAGCTACACTGGCTTCCTGTTGAGGCCTGAATTCGGTTTAAGCTCCTCACCATCTGTCATAAATGCATCTTTGGGACTGCACCAATTTATATGAAGGATGTTGTAAGTGTTTACGAACCCTCAAGAAGGCTCAGATCAGCGGAAGATCTCTTACTAGTCCAACATCATGTGAAACGATACCGTGGGCTGGGCAGAGCGTTTCATATCCAAGGCGCTAAGGCCGGGAATGCGTTACCAGCTACATTGTGTAAGACCGAGGACTTACTCTCCTTTAGGAAACAGCTGATGACTTATCTCTTTCCTTAGTACCCCTTCTCCTCACGGGTATCCTGCATGTTTCTGTCTCTCTGCACCTGGATGCCTACGGGCTTTGGCACGGTATAAGAAAAATAACATAACATAACGAGATGCGTTGATGAAAAGCTTTTTTGGGGTCGAGAAAAAAGAGCAATATGTTCAAATGTTGCTCTCTGGTACAGTATTTCAATACTGCCAGTGGTATCAGTTATTATGTTAACTACTTAATATTGCTGGCATACAATTTTGAGTTTCTTTGTTTTTAGATTTGCTGTGCCAGTATTCTAAAGAAGTTTTCATTCTGTTTTGTCTGTGTGAAGTGTCTCAAAAAGTAAGGTGTGTTTGGGGGCGTGGTCTGGTACTGTGCGAGATGGCAGGTTAAATCTGCGCTCACTCTCTGCATAACTTTTCTTCAATATGCAGACAGGCTTCATGAATAATATATATCTTCAGAGTGGTCCTCGGAAGCGACAGAGCTGTCACTGGCTTAGTTTAGTTCGTTTAGTTTATTTGTAAAGCACATCCGAACCCTCAGGTAACTTGGCGCATAATCGTGTGTACAGCAGAGTTACATATCGTTACACGAGCATCATAGTACAACAGACAGAGCGTACATTAGTCCAGGCTCTGAATGTTTACATACAAGAGTAGAATATACCGAGAAAAGTATGTACAGAGAGTATGCAAAAAAGAAAAAAAGTTACAGTGGCTAATGCGGACCGGGTTACAGGTTGGTCCTGAATAGGCTGTAGGTGGAGTAAACATTACTACAGGTGGAGAGCGGCGGCTAGCCAGGTCATGTCGGTGAGAGTCTGGCTGATTAGGCTAGTAGCCATGATTTTACCATGGCTCTGAATGGCCAGAATGCGGCTTCCGATCTAATTGTAGTGGGGAGGGTGTTCCAACATTGTGCTGCAAGCACTGGAAAACTGGAGCCCCCTGCTGTTTTTAGGTTATAATTAGGGATCTTTAGTTGGTGTAGGTAAGGTGTTCTGGTGGGTCTAAAGGGGCAGTGTCTAGACAATTTGTCAGAAAGGTAACGTGGGGCAGTATGTGATAGGCACTTGTGGGTGATGACCAGTGTTCTTAGCTTAATTATGTCATGGATCGGGAGCCAGTGGACTTCTTTTCTAACCGTGGATATGTGCGCCTTGCGCGGGAGGTTGAGGGCACATCTTAGTGCATTATTTTGCAGGATCTGGAGTCTGTTCAAGTTTTTATTGGTAGTGCCTAAGTAGAGTGTGTTGCAATAGTCTAATTTAGACAATATCAGCGCTCTAGATAGGGTGAGGCAGCTAGAGGTGGAGAAGAAAGGCCTACAGGCATTGATCAATTTATTGGTGTATGAGGTAGCTGAGATGGTAGAGTTTATTCGTTTCTTTAGTGATGGGGTAGAATCGAGGTATACACCTAATGTTTTAACCTCTTTGGAGACTTTTATGATATTGCCATCAATGGTAAAGGATTGGTACCTTTGGTCCAGTTTGTTGAGGTGAGCCTGGGAGCCTACGATAAGCAATTCTGTTTTATCGTCGTTAAGGCAAAGACTGTGTGTGGCCATCCAGGCTTGGATTTCTAAATAGATATCATTAAGCTTTGCAGCATCTTCTTCATAGCTACCAGTGAGCGTGATGAGGACCTGGGTGTCATCTGCATAATTAGTGTAGCTTACACCCAGATCGTCAAGACGGTCAAATAGGAGCTTTGTGAAGATGTTGTAAAGTGTGGGAGAAATGCAGGAGCCTTGCGGCACTCCACATGTGATTGGGATAGGGCCCGCAGCCGCAGTGGGGGCGAAGACTCTAGTCGTCCTGTCAGACAGGAATGACTGGATCCACTTAGTGGCATTCTGAGAGAATGCAGCAGCCGAGGAGAGGTGTTGAGGGAGGATCTGGGGGTCAACCAGATCAAAGGCAGCAGAGAGATCCAACAAGAGCAAGATGGCCAGTTTGCCCTTGTCTTTGGCGTCATCCATTTGGATTTTTAGATCCACGAGGGCAGTTTCAGTCCCGTGCCTTGGTCTGAAGCCGGATTGTCGCAGGCCTAGGAGGTTGTTTTCTTCCAAATGTTATTGTATTTGGAGATAGGCTACCCTGTCCAAGATTTTGAGAAGAAATTGGAGTGTGGCGATGGACCTGTAATTTGTGGGGATGTTGGGATCTAGGTTAGGTTTTTTCAGCAGGGGTAGGACCCACACTTCTTTAAGGTTGTTGGGGACCACTGAGTTTTTGAAGGAGGAGTTGATCAGAGAGGTGATGAGAGGGGCTAACTCATTAGCACCATCTTTGATGACGGATGCTGGGCAAATGTCACCTTTGCAGTTGGATGGTTTGAGGCTGGCGATTATCTTGATTACTTCCTCTTCTGTGACTGGTGAGAAGTGGAACGATGGGCAGATAGGGGTAGTGTGGTTAGTTTTGCTGCTGGGGTTCTGCTTGAAGGCAAGGCTAGCTTTTTTTGCTTCTATCTTGGTTTGTAGGAGAGCAATTTTGTTAGCGAGGGCGAGCTGGATATTGTTACACCACGCCTTGTCTTTGGTGCAGTCCTCTGTAGGGGGCAGTGGTGATTCAAGTTCTCTTAGTATAGAGAAGAGTTCTTTGGTGCCAGATTTGGCATTTTGTATTCTCAAGTTGTAGGTCTCTTTCTTAGCATTTAAGATGGCGGATTTGTAGGTGGAGGCAGCTGAAGCAAATTTGTCTTTAGTGGAGAGAGAAGGGGCTTTTCTCCAGCTAGTTTCTGCAGTTCCTTTAATATTACGGAGAGCTTTTAATTCTGCTGAGAACCATTTGTTGGAGTGGGCAATAGCTTTGGCTTTTTGTTGTTTGAGAGGAGCTATCTGGTTGAGGGCTAGTTCTAAAGTATTGTTATATAGGTCTATAGGCTTCCTTTTGTCTACTGAGAAGGCACTACCAAGGCCCAATGCTGCGGTGTCTTGTAACTGCTGCATCCGTCTTTCCAGTCAGCATTGTCGGATCACGTAGGACATTAGATGCAGTCCTATTCTTGGAGGTCTGCTTTCTCTCATCACACTGGCTCTTCATTGTTAGAGTTTGGTTGTACGGTAGGGCAGCCAGTGTATTGGATCTGGATCCACCAGGGTGCCAAGAGAACACATAAGTGCCAGCAGTGCAGTGTACTAGACCATATAACATAACATAAGATACCATTATAGGAGCTGCTGAGAAAGAAAAAGACAACTAAAGGTACTTTTTAATTTATTCAGTCAATTTGAGAACATAAAAATTCCACATACCAACCTTTCCCATGATTTGATTATTTATATTGCTGAAGGAAAAGAATAACCTAGAAACCCTTGACTTGGTCTATATTTTATCCCTGCCTGGAAAAATATCTTTTAATTATCCAATGACTGCAAGAAGAATTTCTGTGGCACATTAGCATGCTGTTCCATAGGGTATGGGAAGACATATAATGAAGAAATAGGGACTACTACAGCCGTATCTCTGTTCAGTAATTTCATCATGTGCAGTGCTATAGAAGAGGACTAAGACAATTAAAGCAGTCTCTAAAGTCTTCAATCTCAAGGAATTAATATTGCCACAAACTCCCTCTCTCTTAGGTTTCAGACATGAGGTGGCAAGAGAAGAATAACTCTTCAATTTAGACATATGTGTATTATTCTGCCTAGATTAAGGCAATATAATTGCTAATAACTACAAATTGTAAAGGCTCTTTGTGGTGACGCAGCCTGATGATGTGTGGAAACCATATAGTGAGGAAGTAGTGATTGTCATTTAATCTGATTCATTATTCATTATAGCTTCTCACAAAGCCCCAGCAAAAGACTCAGGAAATAAAGGACATCTGTACCAGCAACTTCTAATTTAAAACTCCTACTCAAGTGTTCATGAAGTCCGATATGGAGAACATTTTGTCAGAAATAGGAGCACTAAAACCCTTCATGGAGACTACCAACATTAAGCTCTAACAATTGGATGACTGATGGGCGAATTCTGAAAATGGAACTGAGGAGGTGGTGAGAAGAGTTGTCAAAGCTGAAGATGTTGCCTCTCGTGTGGTTAATCTGTAAAAATCAATGCTTGTTCTTCAAAAGCAAAATGCATGAAAGTTGTGGAACAATAATGACATGCGTAGAACGCTGAGCACACATCAACCGCTGAGCACGCCTCAACCGTCTCTTAATGGATGCAGCCATTTCAGAAGGGTGCTCCAGTGTGTTTAGAAACAAACACGGAGAACACAGTCCATCTGTTTAAATTTGGAAATACAACAAAGACGTAAGGGAAATGCGTGCACGCAGCAAAAGTGCTGCAGCAAGAGACAGCAAACCGCATACAGGGATGCTGCTTTTCATTTTTAGATTTCATAGAGACCACAGAAACTACTGCATTGCAGTTTCCCAGGGATGGCGTTTTTTTTCCACTGGGTATTTAATGTGTGATCTCCGCATGCCAGTGAAAAGGAACTGCCATGGCTTGCAGGTTGGCGTTTTCACATGGTATTCAACGTGTTACCAAATCATACTGAGGAAAGGAGCTGCTTGTTTTTTTGTAGCGCTTAACTTGGGGAACCTTCGCTTCTTGGACATCATCGTGGTTGGAGTTTCCATTGTGATTGTAATAACTATATAGAATTGTTTCTGCGATTCCATTTGTGTGAGAGTTAAAAGAGAAAAATGGTCTGTTGTTACACTTTGGGCTTCCCTGCGGGCTTCCGTGCAGAATACGACTCCTTTACAAGCTCCTCTGTGGAGCAGATACAGGTTGCCATGGCGCCTGTACAAACTACCACGGAGTCTGTGTCAGCTGACACGTCCTGTACGTGGAAGACGTACAGCAAGACATGCCCCCATACGGCTTTAAAACCACCGTCTTTCAAGGGGCTCATTGCTGCTAATTAGCGTTACAAGCTGCAGCGGTTACATCCGTTTACTCCTTCGTGTTTCCTCCGCACAAATTCCTAATCTGCTTACCTGGTTCTGACCCTTGCCTGGCTTCTGGATTGGCTTGCCTCCTCCTGTATTCCTGTCGTGCTCGCCTGGCTTTTGACCCGGAACGTTATTGGATTATTCTTCTGCTTCCTGCTGTCTCTTGCGGTACCTCATCCCAGCTAGCTGCTACCAGACACGGAACGACTTTGCCCTCCTCGCAGGTGACTTGCTATCAACCATCCGGAACTCTTCTATGCCTTATCTGGATGCGTGTGTGCTCAGGTACATATTTGTAGTTGGCAACTCCATCTCTGCTATTTGTAATCATTTCTCCACAGCCTTGATTGGATTTTTCCTTTTGTTGGATTTTGGGACATTGAGTGACTGTCTTGTGAACTTGTCTTCAAGTGCATATAAACGCTTTGCTGATTCTGCAACAACCCGGCACTAGTGCGACCCTCGTGCCGCTCGGGTTTATTTCCCTATACTAACATTCCTGTTTGTTGTTTTCTCCTATCGTTGTCTTCAGGTTGGTTGTCATTGGTTCAATACTTTAGGAAGTCCCTTTAGAATTAATTCCACTCACTGTGCTTATTCATATTTTGTAGATTCACCCTGGAGAAGCTCCACTCCAATACTTACCTAGGTATTTTCCTGTATTATACTGCTGTTCCGATTGCTTGGTTTATTCTCAAACCCTGTATAATATCTTTGTATTCCTTTGCAGCATTGGTATTGGCGGTGTGTGTTCTCCCGGCTCTTTTATTCAATTGACACCTCTGTCTGTCCCAACTGAAACAGCAGAGAGGTACATTGTAGAAAAGAGCCCCTCTTTGAGGAAGCCTGAGTCTTGTACTCAGGAGAGGTGGGATGGAAGGCTGAATATTGGTTCTTGTACAACCATCATCTCCAAGGTCACTCATCTACTGGGCCTACTTCGGAGTCGTGAGTAACATCTGTTTTCTGTTCTAGTTTTTACAGTTATGCTACATTTTTCACTGGCAACCTGTTTGGTGGTTTTATCCCTGATATGAATGGCAATGAGTTGTGTTCAATGCTTAAAAGTAAAAGAGATAATGATTCATTGGTCACGTCTGGGGATATATAGTGGATGCATTAGTCCCCTTTGGGATCGATAGTGAACGTACTATGCAGAACTATGCATGGATCAATGTATGCTGTTTAGGATGCGTAGCATAAATACAAGATATGGGGGGAAAAGGTATTTGCTATGAAATGTGGTGTAATTGCCACCTTGGGGGATAGAGAGTGAAGGTACTGCTGAGCTTTGGTATAGACAGTAATCAAAATATGCAGTTATTAGCTCAAGCTGTTTATCGGGTAAAGAGTAGCAACAAATACAAGGTAAAAAAAAAGAAATAGGATAGCTGTGCTACAAGCTGTCATGAATATTTTGAATAAATGCTTTGAAAGAGAGTTGAAATTGTATATGCAATGATTATGGGCCATTGTTTTGTGCTCATTGTGTTGTGTCAATGTTGTTGCGACCATGTGTTGTGTGCTTGCTCAGATTGTGGTACACCCTCAATGCTTTGTTGGTGTTTCAACATGGTTGGCCCCTGATACATTGTGGGATTTCGGCATATTGCATTGGTTGCCTCTGGGGTTAGAGGCTATTGCCTGTTAATTAATTTTGGTTAGGAGTTTTATTAACCAAGAGCTTATTAGGGTGTGTTGCCCAGCTTTTAGGCCACATCTTTAGGAGTTAATTTAAGGTACCTCATGTTGTGAGAGTTCAACATGTTTACTTTGCATGAGTATGGGAGAGGTCTGTTTTCAAATGACCAACTTATAAACGGAACTGGAATGAGTCTAGCTCTCATGTTTTAGGAGAATAACATGTTTGCTTCTAAGTTTTCTTTGGTGAAGGGTCGACCCACATTTGACCCTAAATGTTTCATGTGTTTGAACGTGATGCATCCAATGTTTAACTTGCAAGTGTTTTCCATCCTTTAGTCCGGACTGTTTAACAGGTAATTCGCTTCTCACTGTTTTATCTGTTTTAGTTTAAGTTCACCAGGGGTACTGTTTCTATTTTTCACCATTTCCATGTTTCCCATGTTTGTGTGTATGTGTGTGTTGGTGGTATGTAGCGCTTGTGTATTGGATGGTCTGCTATGTTTAAGTGCATTTGTGTGTGTTAATCGTGAGGGTGCATGTCTCTGGTGTTGTGTTTTGCATGGGGGTGTAAGATGGATGGTTCATGTTCCTCATCTTGTGTTGTTGTACTAGGTATTGGTGTGGCACCACCCCGGTTGGTCAGTTTGATGTCGGGTCTGGAGGTTGGTTTGGTAGTGATCTTCGGTGAGTGTGATCTTGTGTGACCTGCCTGCAGGGTGGGTGTTCGGTTTACTTGAGTGAGTATCTGTTTGTGGGTAGAAACGTGTGGATTACGCACTCCGTTTGTGTTGTCACACTAAGCATTGGTGTGGCACCACCCTCTTGCTTGTTGATGTTGGGATATGAGCGCATGGGCGTTTGCTGCTTCCGAGACCATGCAAGACTGCAATGCCATTTGAGGAGCTTGAAAGTTATTGATAAGGCTCAAGAAGTCCCTCGAATTTTTGTTCCTCAATATGGCTAGCATTTGCTCCGCATCATTTTGCACTAGGGTATTTTTGTACATCTTCAACCAGTTCTTATATTTTTGTTTCACCACCTTTATTTCCAATTTTCGAGTGGCAACATCGAGGGACTTAGTTCGCCTAAGTGCAGCACGAATCCTTTGTTTTTGGTTGAGGATCTCACGATCGAAGTGATGAGCTCGAACCATGCTAGGGTTTTTTAAGCCTACCTTTACAGTTTTGAATTGTGTCAATAATTGATCGTATTCTAGATCTGCATTTAGTTGACAGTGCTGGATCATCACAATGTTGACTTCACTCTCCTCCAATCTTAAATTCTTGATTCGACCTGGAGTTTGTGTGCCCACTTTGGTCTTTGGGCTGATCCAAGTATCACAAATTTCATGAGTAACATGTCATGATCACTATTTGCGTTTTCACATATCCTCAGCGAATGGATCCTAGGATGAAAAGCTTTGGACACGTACATGTAGTCTATGGTAGAGGATGAAGCCGCACGATGCCATGTGTGAACAGATGGTTTGTCACCACAGGTGCTTCCATTCAACATCTGGAAGTTACGTAGACCCATTTCGATTATCCATGCTTGTGCCAATATGGATAGATCTGTGTTTGCTTCCTTAATTAGGTCGATGTTTAGGTCGCCACAAATAAGTATCTTGGACGAGTCTAATGATTCCACTCGAAGATCAATTAATCCTGTTATCTGGTCAATAAACTCCATTTTTCCTGCCCGTAGATGATTCCAATACAAGTTCAGTATTACAATCCTGTCTTGCGTATGCTCCTGTCCACCAACTCTTTCAATAGCCGTCTTCTGAATATAGGGGGAATGGTTGACAGAATTTGTAATACGCCAACCCGATGCTCTTCTCACCATCGTTAGTAACCCTGACATATAGGGCGACCATGCTTCGATTTTATGGCCGGATTTATTGCAATCTCAAAGTCCGAATTTACTGGCATCTCGCTTAACCATGTTTCTTGTAAACACACAATGTGTAGATTGTCTAGCCAGATTATATTAAACAGGTGTGTAAACCCACGTTTGTTCCAGGAAGCTAAACAGCAGACTATGGGGGCTTCAGGATCCTGGCATTATTGGCCATTTTTTGTGTTTAAGGCCCCTGCTAGCCAATGCCATTCATGATTTCCAGATACAGATTTCGAAGTTTGATGATTCTCTTTGCTGATTTCATTGTAAAGTTCATTTCTTTTAATTGTGATTCTTATTTGCGCATTTTGGCCATCAGAATTCACTCTACCATCACTCGTTGAAGAGTGAGTTATCCTTAGCGGACACTGTGGTTGAATGCGTTTCAGATCACATGTTTGCTTAAAGCCGAGTGCCTTTGAGAGTTCTTCATCGTCGTGTCTTTTGTTGGAACCGTTGCTATAAGTACACTAGGGGACGCTTCCCTTAGGTCATCCGAGGTTCCATTGAAGGATGGTCGAGGCGCCTCAGGCTTGTTCAATTTGTAAACGTCAAAGCCCAGTGAAAACAAAGCTACATTTTCTTCTAAGATGGATGTCATTAATAAGTTCGGGAATAGATGGAGCACCACCATGTCGTTCGTTCCTTCAGCTGGAAACTCCACGATTTCTATGTCATTTGAAGTTATGGCACGTAGACTTGGTACAAGATGAAGTAGCTTAAGTACAGTTCCTCGATTCAAAATCAAGTTGTCTATTGATTCTAAGCTCTCAATAATCAGCTTATAAGTGAGGCCCTTATTTGGCACTGACTTTGAGACACTTTCCTTTGGTGTTTGTGGGCGTCTATCAGCGGCCAACCCTTTCACCTTTCTCCGATTGTCTTCCAGAGCCTTGACCTCAGTACTTCCATTCAACGGCCTACGGGGATGGTTTTCATTTGTTCTTTTGTTGACTTGACCTGAAATCGACCATGACCTCCCCGGTCTGCCAGCTTGAGAATTGGCTAAGCGCTGTTTTTTCTTCTCGTCCAGTGTGAGGAACACCGGGCTGACAACCGGGGGAGGCAGTGAGTTATTACTATCACGTACTTCAAAGATTTCGCAGGATCTTTCATCTGGCCCGCGTTTTGTCACAGGCTTTCTGCAAACGTCTTCATCAATGCATGGTTGCGTTATCGCAGGGATGTCCAGAATAATTTTGTCCGTCGGCTGTACAGGTTTATCCTACATTGAATAGGCGCCTCAGTTTGATGCGATCCTATGTTGTGAGGCAAATCAACGCCTATTGGTAAGGCGGCTTCCAGCTCTACATATTCTGTCTCATCATAAATTGACAGATCCAGTAGTTCCGTCGCAACATCCACGGATGGTGTATTGCTCTTTATTTGGGTCTGTTTAACCGGTGTTGAGTGTACACTTTTCCCTTGAGTTTTGGCTTGGTTTTTAGTTGGAGCAGGGCCCATAGATGTCTTGATCATATCAGTAGACACTTCCTGGACCATTTTGATGTTCCGCAGGAATTTCCGAGCTCCATTTAAAGCATTATTTTTCTTTGCTTTTTGATTCTTTGATTTCTTACTGATTGCAGCAAGTTTCGATTTCCATGGCAAAATCACCGATTTTCCCGAGGCATGGGGTCCTCCTGTGAGAATGGAGAAAACATTAGATTGGCCCACTATGGAAGGGGTTATTCGAACTTCTGCAGTCGGTTCCATTTGAAAACTGACTCCTGAAGTCGAAGCCATTTGAGGGTCGAGGCAGGTTTTATTGGCCGCACATCTAGCCTGCTCGAATGCTGTGTGGAAAGACAGGTCAGCCACGTTCGGTGCAAACGAAATGACCAATGAGCAAGGACCATTCTTCGCCGAAGACTCTAAGACCTTGATTCCTACGTCTAAAGGAGCACAGTCACGATATCAGCATGAGGATGCTGGTGATTTACTAACTTGTTGTATTCTTGGTCAGCTTGGGGTCTGGACTTAGCACTAGTATGTCTTCCATCGAAGATGGCACACTCAGGAGACCTTTGCCGAGCTGAATGATTTTTGTCGTGTTTGAATAGGGCAAGTGTCTCCCGGGCAACTTCCGCAAACAGCCTTTTATCGGATGAATCACTTTTTCTGCTCTCACTTAACAAATTAAAGGCTGCATCCAGTCTTTTAATGCTCTCATGTTGCTCTACATATGAGCGATCGCAGGTTTTTTCCAGTTGGATTAGTATGGAATTCATCATTGCCACGACGGTCGTTAGGTCTTTGGTAGCCTCATGTATATTCTCGTGAAGTTTCATGAAAGGGGCCAATGAAATCGACGAGGATGCCATTAAAAGGGCTTGCAATTCAGTCGAAGACGACACGACCGGTATTTCTGCCCTTGTGGTTTTTACCTGGAGCTTCGGTGATCTGCCAGCAAAGTGCTCCTCATCACGGAGAATTTTAGGGAACGGACGTTCCATTAATGATGAGTCCATAGAGTCCTTGTGTGGGGAGTGCTCATTACAATACGTTTCATCAGTAACCCCATTTGTTTTCCTGTTGACGGTGGCAAGTCTTTTTTGGGAAGTCAGATGAATATCAGATATTTCATGCCTCGATTCTCCCTTTGGCAGGGGATCAAGTGTCTTTAGCCGTTTGTAGCCATCCTCTGACCATATATCACCCGTTGCCCCTGACAACTGGCTATTAATTCGTTTTACAGCTGTTTTAGCATTAGTGTCAACAGGAAACCTCTGCTCTATAGCCTTCTTATTTGAACACGCTTTGTTCATGATCACTAGGTTCTGTAAAACATTATTCACAACCCCTAGTGAGTCTCTTCTTACGGTATTTATATGGCTCGCATCCGACTCAATCAAGTTGTCAAGCTTCGAGCTCTGGTCACAACATTGCCTTCCTGAGCTTAAATTACTTTGCTGGGGACTAAGATCATTAACATTAACTTCATGCCATACACACTGGAGAACTCGCAGGGAACACTGCATCTGCATCCTTTGCAATTAGCACATAGACCTCGCAGGCCAGGCTAGAGAGAGAACAGTCATTTAAATATGCTGCTGCAATCAGTAATCCAGCTGAGTTACGATCTTTCGATAACTCAGCTTCAATTACTGCAGGGTAATCTCCACCAGGGGGAGCCTATCCCTCCCCACCGCAGCCAGACTCCATCTCGCACCCAGCGGCGCTCTGGCCGCAACGAACCGAGGTCTTCATCCCTCCGTTCCCCGCCCCCTCTGACACGGCGTCCCCGGGACCGCTGGGCAGCCGAGCACCTGCAGCAGCCGCTGGCGAGGTGTGTGCACCACCGCAGCAAGCCGAACACCCACCCCCAGTGATATCCTGGGCATCGTAGCAAGGCACCGCCGAAGAGACATCGACCTTGGCGCCCACAACGTCCGTGCAACAAGCGCCGCCACCAGTAGCAACACAGCTCTCCCCTGCATCGCCGTCAGCCAGGCAAGTTCCATATCGCGGAAATGCGGGTTCATTTGAGTCAATTGAGGGTTCGAAAACTGTGTCACAAAGAGGATGTGTGTATGTAATATTAACCGCTGCAGGATCAGGAACCTGTTTGTGAATTAGATTTGAGTCTGCATTACAGTCGGCTATCTCCGAAGAACAAGTATAATAGCGACTTACTTTCGTAATACATATAGTACGCTGTACAGCAGCAGGGTCCTCTGTAATGCCGGCACCATCTCGTCGCCTCTGAGCCCGGGTCCTTAGCACGGGGGACGGCGCCACCGCCATTGCTCACCACGCACCCACTCGCCAAACAGCTCCGCGTCCTCCGCCCTTTCCACCTCAGGGCTTCACGCCGCAAGGGGCACAGAGGCGGCCTTAAATAGTCAGCTGACCGGCTGACCAGCTGACCAGCACGCTGTTAAAGGCACACGCACCTCTACCCTCTTCTACGGGCTTCTATGAGTTAGAATGATAGTTAGAGTCTCTCAGCTCCTTTTCCTTTTCCTTTTTTCCTCGCCACAGCCAAACAGCTCCGCGTCCTCAGCCCTTTCCACCTCAGGGCTTCACACCCAAGAAATTAAATAGAAGATATGGTATGGTTTCATCCCCGTACTTTTAAAGTTACTATTAATGGTAAAACGTCCTCCTTTGATGATCCAACTGACCTTAATAATTTCATAAGACTATGCAAGATTGGAAAGGGGATACTTCAAATGCTAGTCACGAACAACGTCCTCCTACTACATGATTTACTGCCATGTGGAAAATTAATTAAATTAGGGAACCTCTCTGGAAATGCTATACATTATAATAATAAGTAGCGGGTAAAAGTGTTGTGCGGCCTGCTATTTCGTCTCTGTATAGAACTCATCCAAACTCTTTTAAACATTACATTGCATCCTTGACTAAGAATAGTTTTAGATGTGTTCCCTTTTCCTCCTTGTAGGTTGTGGGTGGTGTCTTCTCAACCTTTGAAATACAAGGCTATTGAAATATCAACACCCATTTGCCAGGTTTTGCAATGTTTTTTCCCCCTCTCACTGGATTTACTCTATATTTTGTTTTATTGTTCTCAAGCGAAGAATGGACTATTTAGTATTGGTGAATGTAAAATGTCTGACATATAACATCTACCATGTTTGGTGGCGGGGTCTAAGGTAGTATTTAATAATTGGATTTATTTTATTTCTTCACTTAGATCATAACCTTTAGATATATGACTTGTAATGTTAAAGGATTAAATAATCCAATAAAGGGACAAACGGTTCTGGTCCACTTTAAAAGGTTTAATCTGTACAAGAAGCTATGAAATTAAAAATGATTTGGGTGGGGGATGTTCTTGCTAGTGAGGCAGATGGTAAACAAAATGGAGTTGCAACATTAATAAAAAAAAGGGCATGACCTGCAAAGTTTTACATTAAGATACAGACACTTAAGGTAGATGGGTCTTAGCTAAACGTTCGCTTAACTCTC
The DNA here is from genome assembly GCF_040938575.1 of Ambystoma mexicanum. Classification (NCBI taxonomy): domain Eukaryota; kingdom Metazoa; phylum Chordata; class Amphibia; order Caudata; family Ambystomatidae; genus Ambystoma; species Ambystoma mexicanum. The sequence continues at coordinate 225,507,458 of NC_090921.1, read as the reverse complement.
CGATTGTTTCTATAACTAATGTTTATGGACCCACAAACTCGGATCCTAATTTTTTGATTGAGTTGAAACAAAAAAAATACAATGAAATCTCCCTAATTTAGTGGTATGTGGGGACTTTTATAACATTATAGATCCATTCTTAGATAGAGGATCTTCCTGCTAGTTTAGGAAAAGTAAATCACACACTGAATTCATAAGATGCCTGTCAGAGATAGATGTAATTGATTCATGGAGATCTGCACCTCCTACTGACCTAGATTTCACTTTTCACTCCCTCCCACATAATTCATGATCTCATATTGATAATATATGCATTGCCAAGTCCTTGGTGCATGGAATAGTTGATTCCCACATAGAATATCCAGTAATATCTGACCATTCCCCTGGAATCACAAATTTAGAATTGAGCAATTTTGGAAAAGGTATGAATAGATGATTCATTACTTGTTATTGGAGTACAATAATTTCGAAAAATCGTGTCTAGATTTTCATCAGTGTTTCTTTCAATTCAATAAAGATGATGAGACTTTGCCAGTAAATAATTGGGATGCGTATAAGGCTGCTTTAAGTGGACGTATTGTTTGTAGCTAACAAAAACAAGGAGGTTAAAAAAGAACTTGATAATTTTTATAATCAATTATGGGGTCTAGAGAAAAATAATTCTAGTGTGAATGATAATCTCTTAGAGAGAATCGCTCCTTTCTGTTCTCTATTAATATACAATGGACCGAACAAGCTTATGGTGTTGTATTAAAATATAAAGAAAATATTTGTGAAACCTCAAACAAGGCAAGTACGGCTCTAGCTTCATTTCCCAAAATCAAAAAATAAAGATCTAGAATAGCTAGTATCAAAAATTAGTTGGGAGCAGTAGTAGCTTCTGATAAGGATATTTTGAATGTTTTTACTAACATTTTACACAGAATATTATTCTTAAACCCACATGCAGTTAAATATTAATTTTAACAATCTCTTTGATCGTTTAAAAAGGAATTATCAAGTAGACATTCATCTAAGCAGACTTAATGGACCTATCCATGTAAATGAAATCTCCAGAGCCATAAAAGACCTTAAGAAAGGTAAAGCACCTGGGCCTGACATTTTCTCTATAGGTTTCTTTGCACATTTTTCCTCGGTCCTGGCGCCAGAATTGGATTCCCTACATAGATATTTTTCTAAGATTTGTAAGTCTTCTGGTACGTTTTTAATGTAGCCATCCTGATTCTATTCCCGAAGCATGACAAAGATAATGAGCTATCCATAATCTATAGACCAATTTCATTAATTCATTCAGTTTGTAAAATGTTAGCTTAGGTCCTAGCCAAGAGAATAGAATGCTTTACTCATAATCTAATCAAACTAGATCAGGGAGGGTTTGTTAGGAGAACAAATATTTCTGCTAATGTAAGATTGTATATGAAAATCCTTCATTTTATAAATAAAAAGAATCAATCACAGATAGCTACATGGCAATAGTACTTGACACTGAGAAAACTTTCAATCGAGCAGAATGGGATCATCTATTTGAGGCTTTGAAGTGGCATGCTATCAGAAAGGGTTATATTCAGTTAGTTAAACTTTTATATTCTGACCTAAAGGCATTTTTTTCATTGATGGCCTTTTACTTACTGGATTTATTTTACGACAGAAAAGTGAAAAGCTTATGGGTCCAGAAGATAACTTTGCTGGGTTATTTGACCGCTGTTAAATGGTAATAAGCCTGACTGGACCAGTAGAAAAGACGGGAAAAGATAAGAGATGAGATTAAGAGTTTAGATGCGTGGAAGGTAAGAAAAGGTTGGACTTTGCGGATATTAAACAGGTAGAACCTGCAGGAGTGAGAGAGAGGTGAGATATGGGGGGAGAAGGAAAGAGAAGAATCAATTATTATTATTATGGTATTAATTGAGTACAGACCTAGCTTTGAGAAACAAGAGCGCTTTACTAAGGTATACCAAAATACAGATACGCAACAAAGTGCTTTGCAGAGGTAAACAACAGTGCAGATGCATAATGGAGTGCTTTCAGAGGTAATAACTGAACAAATATATAGCGGGGATAGGATACAGAGGGGCACAGAAGAGTGGTTCAGCTGTACAGGGTGGCAGGTAAGAGAGCGGTGGACAGTGTCTAGCGAGACAGTTGGCATGGGGTGCAATGTGATGGCCTAGTTGTTGAGAAGGAGAGACTCTTTGAAGAGGTGGGTCTTGAGTTCCTTTCTGAATTGTAGCAGTGTGGGGGGGGGGGGAGTCTGATGCTATCGTTGAGGAGGTTCTATTGTCTTGGGGCGTAGGTAGAGAATGCTTGTTTACTGGTCCTTTCTTTTTTGCAGCGGCGTATTTCAAGTCTGTATGTGTCCTTGTTTCTGGTGGTGCACTGTCCACTGGAGATGCTGAGTTTCTCCATGAGGTGCTGGGTGACTTGAGGCGACTGCCTTATAGATGATGCAGCAAGATTAGAAGGTGATTTGTGTGAGCAGTTGAAGCCAGTGAAGGTTGATGAGGGCCGGGGTGATGTGGTCATATCTGCCTAGACCCTTGATGAGGCATGCGGCTGCATGTAGGACACCTCTCAGGGGCACAAGGGAGGACGACGGGAAGCCTTCGAGGAGGGCATTGCCCCCATGCAGGTGAGATAGGATCAGTGCTTGAATAGACACCTAGATTGCGTGCTGATGAAGAAATTGGAAGCAATGAGCGAGAAATAAAATGGTAGGAGAGGTATAGATGAGGCAGGGAAGAAAAGAACCTCAGTTGTTGAAGAGTTAAGGACAAGGTAGTTGTCTGCCATCCAAGAATGGCTGGCCAGAAGGCAAGAGGTCAGGCTGGCATGGATAGAGGAGAAGACAGAAAAGGATAGAATGAGCAGAGTGTCATTGGTGTAGATATGGGGAGTTAAACCAAAGAAAAGTATAATACAGGCAAGAGGACAGGTGTAGAAGGAGAAAAGAAGTGGGTCCAAGACAGAGCCTGGGGGGATACAATGGTGAAGAGAAAAAGTGGAAGAAGATTGGCCAGCCTAGGAGACATATTAGGTGCGGTCAGACCTACAAACAAGTTTCTATTCCATCTCTATTATATATGAACCTTTATTTAGCTTATTAAGTCAACCTGTACACATTATGCAATCCAGAAAAGTTGGATTGGAAATACATTGGAGAAATATAACACCAACCTCTCCTTCCATGCCACGGCACCTCATATACCACCTTCAAATCAATAACTTGGGTGGGCCAACAGGACCCTATGGTAACAAATATTGAATCCTGCCCCCTTGATACCACTAGTCCCCTTCCAGGAACCATGTCTACTCCCCAGTGCATGCCTGTCCCACAACATCAAATAGGAAGCAAGACCATGGTAGACTTCCATGTCCTCCATATTAGTTTTTTGGCTGGCTTTGCCACCCTGAACAGCAAGCATTTTGGTTGGTTTGATAAATCGCCCAAGAATCTCTCGACCCCCCCCCCCACAACCGCAGTCACAAAATCATAACCCATCTCAAGCCTCAGTACTTCATTTGGTACCCCTGTCGCTTCACCCAGAAGCTACTTATCCAGCTGCACTCCCATATCATGTGCTCCAGAGTCCCTCTGTGCTTATCCATCAGTGCATTCTTTATGATGTACAAAATGCCATGTTCAGTAGTTTTATTTGCCAGGCCCTTGCTCCAATTCAAAAAGGACAGCTTTATTCTACCACACATCCTTCCATTGTTCTTCACGATCTCTGTCCCTAGTGCCTGTGATCACTATGCTAGTGATTTCGTATTCCCCTTTCCAAGTGCAGGAGAACATCCATCACCGAAGTCGCGTGTCACTGCTTATCCAGCTGTAATATTGTGTCCAACAAATTGTTCACTAAAGCTTCTCCCTCTCTGCAGATCATAGCCTCCCCAACAAAAGCTCTCAAGCTACAGTAGTTGCCATAGGAGCAGTCTTCCATGGCCTTACCTGTCTGCACTCTCTTTCAGCTTCTGTCATGTCAGAATGCCACTTTATTCTGCTAAGATACCAAACTGGCCAAAAGATTTCCTTCTTCTGAGCCTTGATTTTTGTAAAGAAAATAGCAACCAAAACCCGAAGGATACAAAGTAATTCAAAAGGCCAAATAATCACTGCACCTCTTTGCAAGGGAAAAAATGTTTATTACATGCAAAAGATCTCAGACGGTCCTGTAGAACCAAACTGACACGCAGCTTGCCACTTCCCATGAAGTTAGAGGTTGTATAGCGGTAAACCGCAGAATTTGAATATATAGGTTACAAGATTATTCCACCACTCTCGTTGGCTAATAATAGAACATGCTAATGTCCCAGTATAGTCCCTGGACCGATTGGCCACATCTTATCTATACCCATTCACCTAAACACATGGCCTACTACATCGTACAGGTACGGGATTGATAGTTTAAACATATTGACACATTAATGAATTGAGACTGCCACGTGATGTGCACCCTTTCCAATCTATACGTGACCCAAGTATACTGGTGAGTCCAACTCTGATTTGATAAGACAATAGGCCTTCTCATTATAACAGACACCATGGCACACACAAGCTGTCTCCCGACATTGTACTAAATGTATTGGCATCACCTCTGCTCCTCCTATCCCAAATCATAGAATGTTCCAGACCCGGCTCTCCACTTATCTCCTTCAAACCCTACATGCCCAGTAATGACCTGACTGGGGCACCTCTCTTGAGTCTGAATTTCAGGGATTTATTTGTTTTAGTTGTGTGTGTACTTGTAAATCATATGGGATGAACACACATTATGGAGGGCAGTAGTGCTCTAAATCTTCTCATTAGCGATTGGCATCACAAAACCTTATACCCTATTCACATTATGTTCCCACCACATTCAGGCACTGCGGCTGGATACAATTAGAATGTATCTGTGCACTACTGGTGCTTCGGACCACAGCCTCTCTCCTATAATACTTCCCTATCTATAACCTCTGCAACCGCAACAATTATACATTTGTTGCTCTTTTCTTATGTTGCTATATCTGAGTATCTAATATGTGTCAAACCTAACTAAATAGAATACATGTGCCTTCTGCTGCACAAACCTTAGCCTGTTCCCACTAATAGGTTTTTCTCAACCTGAACCTTTTTGCCTTGCTGGGACACTGTACGTGCATCCCAACATTCCCCTTTAGTTAAGACTCCATTAACTAGCCCTGCTGCCTCCTTCCTTCTAAAGTCATCATCCTTGGGTACCCACGCCCTACACAAATGATGTTAACTCCCTCCCCCTTTGGGCATAGTCTTCTGGGGTACATGTCATAAAGCAACACCCTCCATCTCCTGCTAAATCAACCCAGCATATTACATTGCTCTCTGGGTCTGCTGAGGGTGTGGTTAAGGTACCCGGGGTTCCAGACCATGCTCTATTTTCACAATTGTTGGTCTTACCACCCTGTACCAGCTATCAGTCTGGGCATACTTGTATTTTGTGAGAGGAGGAGTCCACTTGCTGTTATCGACACCATCATCATAGCACTCTTCGGCAACACAGCATTTGGGGGGAATGTTAGCCATGAGCAAATCTAAAACATATTTGTTCTGTAGGGTCATAAGCCGGATTGCCTGTAAGTCAATCTTTATCGAATTAAGACTGCTTTGTCTGGTTCACCAGATGAAGCATCTGCCACCTGGTGATCTGCAGCCACGTGGCATTTGCTGTAGTCTGGATATCTGGCACCAGGAGGGAGTTGAAAAAACTCTGTTTTAGTAAACATTCTGTATTCATCCAGGATCACCTTCTGTTTATCACATGGGTCTTTGGACAGGTAATTTGATCCTCTCAGCAATGGTCTTATCTTGCAACGGGCTTGTTCTTTCTTCTTGGCACATTATCTCTTTCCATTATTACCACTTGGACTGTGTGCCCTTGGGGAAGACTTTGTACTCTGCACAGGGCCCAGTGTACCAAGCACTGGGCCATAGGAGGCAGCATTTCCTGAGGTATAAACAACTTGGGTGCCCCTGTCGCATGAGGTATCAAAGAGCATACATAGTAGCTCTCGTTTGACCTCTCCCTCCCCACTTCGCACATGTGATTATACCATATGTTGTCCGATTCGAGGTGGTACACCTCAGACATAGTGTCAAGGATTACCCTCTTATATTGGTTATAGTCTACCTCTGCCTCAGTTCCCCCCTGGTTCGTGTTATCCCCAAAGATACAACTGTTTCGTCCCCATATCCCCTTATGTGCCACAACCATATAAAAGTAATCACACAAAAACACTATACCTACTTAAAACACACAACAGTATATACAACATAACATATATATTACACAACACTTGTAGTGTTGAGCATGCAGAAGAAGAGAAAAAACAGACAACCATACAGAAAAATGCAAACTCTTCATCATAGTGTAAGGATTGATCAACTGCAATAATATTAGGAACCCTGCTGCAAAGTATACTTTAATATCACTCAGTAGTGTGTTAATGCATGTGAGAAGGTGCTTTCTGAACATCAGATAAGTGGACCTAGTACAGCAACTCCTTCACCCGAACAGCAGAGGGTGTTGCAAAGACAATGGTGTAAGTCCCCTGGAACTTCTGCTCATTCCACCACAGATGAAATTCCTCACAAATACCTGGTCCCCTGGATACAGCTGCTGTGCCGGTGAATTTGGGTAATCTGTCGGCGACGCTTCAACTGATTCTTCTCTTCTAGAAGCAATCTGGGGAGATAAAACTTTTATAAAACTTGTTAAATCCTGCAAATACCCCTGTAACTCCACCGCCAAAACTCCTGCTGCCCTGTGAGCATCTGATTTATTTATTTATTTGTATATTTATATAGCGCTGCAACCCGTCAGCATCAGAGCGCTTACGATAAAACAAAGGATTTAGTGACAGGACAACAGAGATGAAGGTTAGAGTTTGAGGCCTACACTGATTCAGTGTGTGTAGGTGTGAGAAGCGCGTGCCTCCTTCTCCCCATCACTATCTCATGTGGGGACAAGTGGTGATCTTTACTGGGCTTCATTCTCAGGCTAAAAAAGGGAGATAGTGCAGCCAGTTCCTCCCTAACATTGTGCATATCTTAGACAGTTTACTCTTCAATAGTCTGTTCATATTTTCTACAGTCCTGTTGGCCCGTGGATTACATATTGAGCACAGTTTGTGCCTTATCCCCAATAGGGATGCTATTTCCTTGAACAGTTTGTTAAAAAAGTGAGTTTCACTATCAGATGTTAGGACCTCACACACCCCACCAGCGCGGAAATACCTTGCGTACAAAAAATGTGGCTGCTGATTTTGCATCAGGTTGTGCACAGGGACCTCAACCCAACGGTAGAACGGACGCACTACAACAATAAGGTAATTGTAACTACTGCATACAGCATATGCACATAGTCAAAATGAAGTTCATGGAAAGGCCAGTGGGACGGTGCAATGTGCTGCACAAAGTCCTGACAGTCTGGCCATTGCTGTAAAGATGACACATTGTGCAATTTGCCACAAACATATCAACAGATTCATGCAGGTTGGGGCAAACCAGTCCTCCTGGATATCAGTTGCAATGTAATGTTTGGAAACATCCACAGGTAGTGCAGCAGCTTTAAAGCAACCATCAGCAACTCCCTTGGCATTACTACTTTAACTGAAATAGTTTGGGCCTCATTACGACCCTGGCGTTAACCCTGGCGCTAGTAGCGCCATGGTTGACGCCGGTATTTTACCAACTCTGCCATGGTGAATGGCGGAATTACCGCCCCATTCCAAGGTTGGCGGGGCGGTAATTCCCCATTCACCATTGGCCCTTCCCCATTCCCATTTTTGCCCTCATAGGGCTCAATGGGAATGGGGAAGGCAGTAATTACGGTACCGCAAATTATGGTACCGTAATTACCTCGAAAGTCCCTTTGCGGGTTCCTTCCTTAACGGCTGGTAAAACCAGCTGTTACGGTCGGGACCCGCAAAGGGACCTCGTAATTAGGCGGTAAGGGTTTAACTGTGCCGACACCTTTTACGGCGCCGTTAACCCCTTACGGCCTGGGTCGTAATGAGGCCCCTTGTCTCCATATCAAATCAGTTGGCGACTGTGAGCAACCCTGTTTAACCCAAAGTTCTTTCTCATCCTGGGGCACCTTACCTTGTAACTTAATTATTTGCGTGAGCGGTACTGCAGTGTAAGGGATTGCTAGCGGCAACTGTTGGTTTGCCACCTTGGAATATGCAGCGACATCTTTGTCCCTGTGATACGCTGCTTTTTTGGCGGCCTGGTCTGCTGCGTTGTTGCACATTTAACCACCACTACTAGTGTTGTACAGGACAAGGCATACATCAATCTCTCTAACAAGGCTGCATGCTGTATGGGTGTGCCGTCCGGAATCCCTAATCCCCTTCTTTTTCATCTGGATGACCTTGAATGTATGGTTGTGGTCACATATGCAGAATCTGAATAAATGGTCACTAAGCACCCTTGGGCTGCCTCTAATGCTTCAGTTAATGCAATCATTTACACTGCCTGAGCTGAATAGTGTGTTGTTTTTTTGTTTTGTTTTTTTAAAAGTATTTTATTGGTTTTCACAACAAATAACAAACAGTGCACCCCAACATGGTTCATAAACCAAATAAAGTACTACCTAACCCCCTTCCCCCTACCTCTACGCCTTCTTAGAGTCTCACAATCCACAACATCCGTCTTCTAGTTTGTGACTTTCACATCTCCTTCACTATCTAGGGAGCTATCCATTTCCGGTTCTTCAAGTCTCAATCCCGCTAATGATGCAACCAAGTGTAGCCAGGCTGTCAGCGTTTCTGCTTCCTCTTCAGCCCCTCTACACACCGCTTCCCTCCAAGTCACTGTTTCTGCATCTGCCCATTTCAAAAGATCCCACCACCAGGCTTCCACATTTGGTCTCTCTTTTGCCTTCCAGCCCATGGCTATCCTGCGCTTTGCTAAAATATAAGCCAGATTTTTCAGTTTGCTCACGTGTTTAAGCTTGCGTGGTCTTGGAAATCCCCCCACCATGCACGCCCACAGAGAGTCTACCTCTAATCTAATCCCTTTATTAGCCATCTGGTTTGCCACTTCTTCCCAGTATTGTGCTATTTCTGGCCAAGCCCAGAACATGTGTACCATCCCAGCATCTTCCTCCCCACGTTTTGGGCAGTGCTGTGTAGCTGCATTTGCAAACTTGGCAATTTTCTTGGGGGTCATGTATGCCCTGTGGGTAATATATATAGCTGAATCTGTTGTAATCTGACATTCCTCGATACTTTTTTGTGGTATCTCTGCATCCTCACCCATAATCCATCACTTATCGTCCCCCCCCCCCTTCCTCCTCCCAGTCCCGCCTTATCTGAATCACCTATTTTCCAACCTTGGAAATCATTATTTCATAAATTCTGGAGATCTCATGGCCTCCCTCTGACACTGCCTGAAGTGTTTCTATGGCAGTATCCAGTTGCTAGACCAGATCTATCTCTGACCATGTCCTCTTCACTGTCATCAGCCTAGCATATGTGATGTATTACCCACTGTGTAAGCCTGTGTCTTCCCTCAACATATCAAACTCTATCCTTTCCCCTCCCGCAATACATCTCCTATAGTTGTTACTCCCACTAGTTCCCAATGTTCTCTGATGGTCTTCCTCAATTGTTCGGCTACCCCTTTCAGTGTTACTAAGGGGACCTGCGGGGAGCACGGTAACAGGCTTCCCATCATTCTACAGGCTCTATGCCAGATCTTCCTTCCCAGGAGCAACAGTGCAGGTCTCTTCTCCTTTGGAGGGTCGGTCACCCATATCCACTCATTCAAAAAATAAGGTGCACATTCCACCCCCAGCAATCTGGACTCTGGTGTGTTTTCCTCGAATAGCCATCTTACTACATATTGCCGCTGGCCAGCCAGGCAGTACACCTCAAAATTAGGCAGCCTGATCCCTGCCTGGTTGTGTGGATTCTGCAATTTCCATGGGGATATCCTATTCCTGGAGTTGTGCCAGATGAACCCTCTACATATACTCTGCACTTTAGCGAAGAACCGTCTGGGTATCATGTATGGGACATTTGCAAAATTGTGTAACAGCCTGGGTAATGCTATCATCTTGAGCAGTGCTGCCCTTCCCATCATGGTCAGAGGCAACCGCGCCCAGGATTCTATGCTCTGTTCAATCCTTTGTACTGCCTTCTCCGTGTTATTCTTGTGCTCGTCCTCCACCCCGTGATATATATCCACCCCCAGATATCGAAAGGTGTCTGTGGCCCACACAACCGTAACACTGGTAACCTGTGGTGAGGCACTCCCACTTATCTGCCTACGGGGAGCATGATGGACTTCCGAGGGTTGACCATTATGCCTGATAGTATCACATATCGTTCTAATACCTCTAGGATATACTGCACATTTTCTTCGGGATAATGTAGGTACAACAGCATATCATCCGCATATAGCGATATCAGGTGCTGTCCCCCTTTCGTTTTAATACACACTTCTCCATAGTGGTGTCCTAGGTACACCACCAAAGGTTCCAGCGCCAAGATAAATAGTATCGGGACCAGAGGCACGCTTGCCTGGTACCTCTGCCCAGTGTCCATAGGTCTGAAATGACCGATCCCCTCTGAACTCGGGCAACCAGTTCGATGTACAGTAATTTGACCCACTTCAGGTATGCTGGTCTCATCCCATATTTCTCTAAAACATCCATCAGCCACGGCCATTTGACCGAGTCGAAAGCCTTAACTGCATCCAGTGAGACTATCGCTAATTCTTGGGAGCTCCCCTCTGTCTGGTCTATAATATGGTGTAGTCTCCGGAGATTGTCGGAGATGCATTTTGGGGATCATATCCCGTTTAATCATGATGTATTAGGGTGTTTATCATCGGCTTCAATCTATTCGCCATCACAGTGATGAGGATCTTACTATCTTGATTTAACATCGACAGCGGTCTATAGGATCCGCAATCAGTACTTGATTTGTCTGGTTTAAGGAGCGGGATGATGATCGCTTCTCTGAGAGTCTCTGGTAGCCTACCTCTATCAAACGCTTCATTCAACATGGCCAACATCGGTGGGAGTAGGTCAGTCATATATGTTTATAAAATTCACTCGGGAGACCATCTGCCCCCAGAGCCTTATTAGTGGGTAAGGTCCGGATTACGTGTTCCAGTTCTTCCAATATGAGTGGTGTATCTAATCTCTCTCTATCTATTTCTTCCAGCCTGGGCAGATTGATCTCTTATAGTGTATCCCATATATCGATTTCTTGTTCTTAAATCTTGTCTGCATACAATTCCTGATAGTATCTATGGAAGCATTTGTTCACCTCTTCATGAGTGTCCTCTACTATGCCGTCACACCTGTGTATCTCTCAGACCACCTGTTTCGGGGCCTGACTCTTACACAGCTAGGCCAGCAGTCCACCCGGTTTATCGCCCTCTGCATGCTATCTTTCTATGTATCTCCTATAATTTAAATTGCTTAACCGTTCCCAGTGGGCTTTGCATCTTTCCTGCAATTGTCATATAACCTCAGTACCCTCTGGGGCATCCACCCTCTTTTGCATTTTATCCTCAATCTCCCTCTCCGTGTTTTGCAGTTCTTCCATTATACCTCCTTGTAACCCTTTCGACCTCGAGATTGCTTCCCCTCTCATCACCACCTTAAATGCTTCCCATAGCGTGCCAGCTTACTTTACGCTTCCAGTATTTAATTGAAGGTATTCCTGAATGGCCATCTTCAAGTCTTCCCTAAATATGGTGTCTTTTAGCGCTTCAGCTCTAAGTTTCCACGTCGGTATGCTCGGCCTGGGCGGAGAGTACTGCCACATTACGATCAATGGCGCATGGTCCAATAGGACTGCTGCCTTGTACTCTGCACTTTTCATTCCTTCTACCAAGGCTCCGACCATGAATATGTAATCTAGCCTGGTGTGCAAGTCATGGGGGGCTGAGTAATGTGAGTACCCCCTGTGTTGTGAGTGAAGCCTTCTCCATATCTCAATCAGGTGGAAATCCTGTGCAAGTGTAGCAAGGGCTTTCACCACTGGTTTTGGTCTGGTTATCTTGTCATCAGATCTGTCCAGCCTGGGGTCTTATGTAGAATTGAAATCTCCTTCCAATATAACTGTCTCATCTATGTACGGGCTGATCTTGGCATACATGTTTTTGAAATATATTGCAGTGTCATTATTTGGGGCGTAAATGTTAATAATATTCACCTCTGTGTTGCCCACTAGTCCCTTCAACAATATCATTCTCCAATCTGCCTCCACCTCTTGTCATAATAGTTTGAAAGGGACGTGAGGTGCTATCCATATGAGAACCCCCTCTAGCATATACTGAGCATGTAGCTCCCATCGTGGTCCCTTTCCATTTCTTCATCACTTCTAGTTTCTCTTTGGTCAAGTGGGTTTCTTCTAACAGTGCTATATCTATTTTCTGCCTTCTCAGGTACATCATAATTGTATTCTGTTTGATGTAACTGTTTAACCCCCCCACACATTCCTGGTCACTATTCATAGGTCTCCCATCTCAGCCATATCCTACTCCACCTACAACCCCCCACCTTCCTCCTGTTTAAACTGAGTTGTGATTGTAGACTCTCACTATTGCCCCCTTGCAACTCCCTCCCTACGTCCCCCTCCACCCTCTTCCCGCTCCAAACTGAACTCCCCTTATCCCTACTTTCCCCTCAACGCCAGCCCCTCCCAACTGTTGCCCAGCTCCATCCCTTGATTTCAGGTGCCCCCGCATCTTGACCCCTGCCCGGCTGGCACTGGGGCAAAGGTCGCAGCAGGTGGATACTATTCTACAATATCCTAACTAAACTACCTATTGGGGGTGAAGTCATGCTCCTCGGTATCGCTCCTGCCATATAATCTCAGTGCATCTCTCGTTTCTTCCTTTAAATGACCCCAAGTAATTGCAGTATCTAACCTATTCCAGTGCGCCCCATGCTATGCTGATCTATTTGGCAATGTCTCGGATACTTCTCCTTCACATGTCCCATATGAGACTGGTAGTCAGTTCCAACCCCACTGTCCCAACACCTATCAAAGAAGAAACACAGTTCACGTATCCGTCTCTTCTGTCCTCTGACTCTCCGCTCCTTCTGGGCAGTTCATCCCGTCCAACCACGCTGCAGCGTCTTCTGGAGTCTCGAAGAAAAGTGCTTTATCCCTCTGTAGGATCTTCAGTTTCGCTGGGTAGAGCAGTCTGTACTTCAAGCCAGATTCTCGCAACCTCTTCTTAACCGACACAAAATTCAAGCATCTCCTTTGTACCAAGAATGTATAATCTGGATACGCAGTGATTGTCGCTGTCGCTCTGCTAATTTCCAGAAATATTCAAGGATCTTCTCTGTCTTTGTAGCTCAGTATTTTGGCTATGATCGGCCGAGGTGGAGCCCCAGGGCGGGGGTTTCCTAGTCTGGGCTCTGTGTGCTCTCTCCACTGTGAACCCTTGGGCAAGCGCTCCCGCCCCTATTTCCTGTAATATCATATTCTCAATATAGTCTGTGGGGTCGGGGTTCTCTTCTCCTTCCGGGAGTCCCACAATGCAGATGTTATTTCTTCTTGCTCTCCCTTCAGCCTCTTCCGCCCGGTTCTCTAAGTTGTCCTCTCTCTGTCATAAGGTTTGGATCTCCTTAGTGCTCGCCGTGCAGGTTTCCGTGTTGGCCCTCACTTCTTTCTCCAGCGTTGCTGTTTGTTCGGCTATGGCCCTGACGTCTTGCCTCAAGAGATTAACATCCACACTGACCACGTCAATCTTAACCTCAAGGGAAGTTTTCAGTTCTGCTATAGTAGCATCAAGTTTGGATTCCCATGCAGATTTCAATCCAACAATCGCTTCTAGGATCTGTTGGTCCCCTCGTGGTGATTCCCCTTTCCCGGGCGTGGTTAGCACCAATGAATTTACCACTTCTCCGGTTTGGCTCGGTTTGGTAAAAATGTCCAATGAGGATTGTTTCACCTTTGATTTGGCCCCTTTGGCAGCCATGTTACTCTTATTGTCTCTTCAGGTGCCGCCCTCTATGTGGCCTGTAGGCAGTGTGTTGCAGTGGGGCGTCTTAACTCTCGTGTTGGTAGCAGACAAAAGCGAGATCAGCACGCTCTTTGCACCGGCCAGGTCTATGCCTTCATGTCCGGGCCCACTACCAGGATATGTGTGGGTGCCACCCTAGTTTGATCTACTGCTGTGCGTCTTGCTGTGGAGCTCTGGTCCACCCAGGTTAAATATGGTGTAGCGCTCTAACTACCTCTGTTAGGCGCTACGGTACTATTTGATATTATGGCTTTCCTGCCTCCAGTGTTTTTAGGTGGCGATCTCCTGGGGCACTCTGGATATCACTGCACCTTGCCACATATCACGGTATCATTTATGACCCCCCTTCACAAATGTGACTGTGGGTCGCTCCGCAGATTAATGTGCCGAAATCTTCTGGGTCTGCGGGTGATGTTTGTTCACCATGGTCATTGTGTACCTCAGTGTGTTTTCTCCATCCTTATGTTGCCCAATTCACTCTCCTTCCTTAAGCATCTGCCATTGTTGTTATATGCAGAATCCTCAGGTCTTTACTTCCCAATGTCATTAGGCACCGTTGTTACAATGTCACGCTCTGCCAAAACAGTGTGTCTAGCTGCTGGCCAATATCTGCTGCGCTCGCCATGCACAGCTCTCATTCGGGCTGTGACAGCCACGCATTCGTCTTGCCAGCACAACGATGATACACGTGTGCGCGTCACTTTCCACTGCAGCTCGCCTTGGTATGCATTCATGTTCTGGTCGAGGGACCGACAGTCCGCAGTACTTTAGTAATATGCACCCTGGGCTACATACATTCTACAGCCCTCCATGTGTCGAGCACTGCGTTCTCGTTGTAGTTTCCCGTGACGAGCCCACACTATATGTCAGAGCCGCGGCAGTGCTTTCACTGCATTATCCCCTTTGCACTTTGTTTCTCTGCACCTCGGTCTAAAGACAAGTCTCCCCGATGAGCTACCTTGTTCTTCCTTTGTCTGCCATTTCCGAGCTGAACGTCCCGGGCCACAGCAATCTCAATGATGCCCAGGACTGCTCCACTATCCCGTTCTGGGGGTTCTCGATGTCTGTTGTTGGTGCATTGTCGTGCTCTGCCAAAGCAATGTATCCAGTCGCTGATTAGTATCTGCTGCATTTGCCATTCGCATGGACAGCGCTCCTTCTACACTCGTTCGTAGTAACAATGTATCTCCTCCTGAGTCCGCCAAATGTGGGCCGCGACAGCCTTGCTTTTGTTCTGCCAGTACAGCAATAATGTACGTGTACGGGCTACATTCCCTGCAGCTCGCCTTGGTTTGTGCCAGTGTTCGGTTGTGGGATCAGGTAGCCTGCAGTACTTAAGTACACACCTTAGGCAGCATACATTCTCTGCTTGCCATAGGCCGAACACTGTGTTCTGGAGCCGCGGCAGTGTTCTCACTACTTTATTCCATTCGCGCTTCGTTTTTCCGCACCATAGTCCGAGGATGAGGCTTCTGGTTAAGTTCCTGTGTCCTTTATTTGTCCGCCATTTTAGATTTGCACGTCCTGGGCCACCACGATAATGCCCCAAACTCCTAAACCATCACGTTCCGTGGGCTCTCAACGTACTTCAGTCGAGCCCAATAAGTTCATGTGCACGCACATGTATTTTTGTCCACCTCAGGCACCTGTATCTGCACTCCTATTACGGATGAATGCAGGATCAGCTGGAGTGCTCCAGGAACATGTCTCCTTACATGGCCCTGTAGCCACGCCCCCTCATCTTTTTTTAACAACCTCCTCATATTCCCCATCTACAAGGTGCACCACTGCTGCACCTGTTTGTCTCTGGCCAGCCTCCTGATCAATCATCAATGACCCATCAACAAAGAGGACCTCCACTTCCTCAAGTGCATCCTCCCTTGCTTGTAGTACATCTTCTTCAGGACCTTCATAGGAAACACAATCATGCCCCGCCCATCTGGTGCCTTCCTGGTTGTTGCTCTTTTTCCCTAATTAAGGAGCCCTCCAGCCTCTTTTCCTTTGCATATGGGGAGCAGGTGCAAGTGGATCTTTGTCACCTGGCCTAAGACCCGCCCACCTGCACCTTCCTGGTTGCTGCTCTTTTTCCCCACTTAGCAAACTCCACCCACCTGGTGCCTTCCTGGTTGTCACCCTTTTTCCCTACTTAAGGAGCCCTCCAGCCTCTTTACTTTGCAGATGGGGAGCAGGTGCAAGTGGATCTAGGTCCCCTGGCCTAAGCACCGCCCACCTGGTGCCTTCCTGGTTGCCGCTCTTTTTCCTCACTTACTAAGCTCCGCCCACCTGGTGCCTTACTGGTTGCCACTCTTTTTCCCTACTTAAGGAGCCCTCCAGCCTCTTTTCCTTTGAGGATGGGGTGTAGGTGCAAGTGTATTTAGGTCACCTGGCCTAAATCCCACCCACCTGGTGCCTGCCTGGTTGCTGCTCTTTTTCTCCACTTAGCAAGCCCCGCCCACTTGGTGCCTTACTGGTTGCCGCTCTTTTTCCCACTTAAGGAGCCCTCCAGCCTCTTTTCCTTTGCAGATTGTGAGCAGGTGGATCTAGGTCACCTGGCCTAAGCACCGGCCCCTTGGTGCCTTCCTGGTTGCCGCTCTTTTTTCCCCACTTAGCAAGACCCACCCACCTGGTACCATCCTGGTTGCCGCTCTTTTTCCCTACTTAAGGAGCCCTCAAGCCTCTTTTCCTTTGCAGATGGGGAGGAGGTGCAAGTGGGTCTAGGTCACCTGGCCTAAGCACTGCCCACCTTCTTAGCCCTGCCTCTTCCTTCCGTCTCTTAACACTTAGATCAAGGGCGTCTCTCACACAGGTGTTCGAAGCGAAGGGCAGTCGAAGAAAAAGGCAATTTCTGTTTGGACCTGTTTGGACCTGGAAGATCCAGGGCTTGAACCCCTGCTCAGACTGCAAGTAAGCATGCACCAACATGTGTTTACTCCCTCTGTCCCCACAGTTCATGCCCACCTCTCTGGTCCCCACGTTATGTTCCCTTGTGCCCCCACCCCTTCTCGCACACAGGTGTTGCCTGTTTTGTTTGATTCTTCTAACCTTCTCCTTCCCCAGCCTGCTTCTGCAGGAGGCTGTCCTGATACATTCTGGTTTCACCATTACTGTTTTGTGGCCAATACTGGATTTGACTTTTATGGACTTCATTGATTCACGGTGCGTCACCCTTTCTCATGGTGGCCCGGAATTATGCTATTACCATCTTCCTCTTGTATCCAGGCTTGCAACATTATGTGTTATTACTGACTTCTGCAATTGTATTCGGTCTTCCCTCTTGCTTCTCCACTCTTCTTGACTGCTTAGCCTATGTTCTCTCCTCCTCCCCCTTTTTCCCTTTTCCTAGCTCCTCCCTTCCTCCCCTTACTTTCTTCTATGCACTTACTCTACCAGAATTGTCCCTGGTGCTAGTATGATAGCAACCTCGTCTGTCTCCTCCCTCCTCCCATAACTTGTCCCCCCCTCCAGCACTATCTGAAATGTCATCAGGCCTAGTAGATAGTTGCTTGTTTTTTTCCTCCCCTCCCTTTCTGCACCCCTCCCTCACCTTTTGTTTTCTCTGGCTCTAGCAGAAATGTCATCAGGCCTAGTACGGTAGTTCCCTGTTTGTTTCCATTTCCTTCCCACTCTCCCCCTCTCTTCCTTATCTATGTCTTAGCTCTTGCACTATCTGAAATATCGTCAGGCCGAGTACGAGAGTTAATTTCACATCCTTACTGTTCATGGCCTATAAGAATGTCATTGTATTTTCCCTTGTTCCCACCCTTGCCTTGAAGAGCTTTGAAACACATTGTGTATAGGTGCTATATAAATAAACTATCATCTCATATCATATCCTGCATCTCCTCACCATCCTCAACAGGTATCACAATGAATGTGACAGGGTTCACTGTGTGGCATCTCACAATGTGAATGGATGGGCTTGACAAAACTTCATATGCGAAGGCCCTTTGTGTGGTTAGAGTGGATTTAGACCCCTCAATGATTGCGAACACTACATGCTCTACATATATTGTCAATGTGATGGTTGATGACTTTTTGATGGCAAAGGCTGCAGCATCCAATGCCTGTTCACAAGGGAATTGACCTTGCATCACTAAATCTAATATGCTGCTGTAATATTGTAGGGATTTTGTTCCTAAAGATGTGTGCTGAGCCAATACAGCAGGCATTACTTGTCCATTGAAATGTGAGAACAAATAAAATTCCTTTGTGTTCTCCAGGGTTGCTAGTACTGGTATGTTTCTTATGGCATTTATGAGTTCCTTGAAGCATGTTAACGTTTCTCATGTTCATGTCAGGGACCCTTTCCTTCTCTGTGCTTCTTTGAGTCCCTGCAGTAATGGTTTTGTGCAACTACAATAGTCAAAACATATATTGCCCGAGAGAACCCTCGCATGTCCATTACCTTTCCTGATAAGGGGAAGCACCCTTCCTTTATAAATGATTTTGTTGCACCTGTGTCAACCATAAAAACAAATGATGTGTTGTCTATCTCTACACCTATCAGGGGTTCCTCTTCTGGGTCGGCAGTAACTGATAAGACTGGGCACGTCAAAGCTCTCTGTGGGCTGTCCTAATGTGGGTATATGTCTGACCCTGGGAATATGAAGGGGTTACTGCTCACCACACTCGTCCCTGTATATGGGGACACTGTGCCATGCGGCAAAGCATTTTTGTCCCATAGTTGTGGTGCCGGCTGTTGTGGCTGTTGCTGCGCATATACTGGCATGCTTTTGAGTGTTTTAAATTGAATCGGTGGTGGTACTGGTGCCTGATATTGATATTGGGGCTGTTGGCCCTCCTGGGAGGCATCTTTCCACACTGCTGTGGATATGTGACCAGGGCAACCGGTTGTTAGGGAGAATTCTCAGTTTGTGGCTAATTTCCCTCACCTAGTGAGTCGCCCAGCAGCTTTGCTGGATTTCTGGAGTTTATTTTTTCCACTTGGTAAGAGTGTGCCTCTTTTTCCCACTCTTACCAGTGTTTTGTCATGTGCATTTCTACTTATTGTGTGATCTTGGGCTCTGGAGCACACCACTCCATGAGCCCAACTTGTTGTTTGTTACACAGCACCTTTCAGTGCAGTAACACAGGGTTGTCTCTAAGACTTCCCAAATGACTTCTTTTTCTGGGGCTGACTACTGTCCTCCAGAAACAGGTAAAGTTGCCATTAACCTTACATAGTCAAAATAACCACACATCCAGTACACCCCATCTTATATGGAGTATTGGAAAGGGTTAATTTTAGCCCTTTTTATCTGTACCTCCTAAGCATTGTTTCGCTCTTTTAACATTTAGACTTGGCTAGTGGCAGTGGTATCTACCCTAACTTTTCTACCGCGATTATACTATATAAATGTGGTATTGTTTTAGGCTATTATATTAGCCTCAAACATAAACCCGCTTGACCAAATACTCTTTCTTTTGGCTCCGGTCGGGTTTATTCGCCATTTCTTTTTGTTAAAGTCCTTCTTGAGTTTTACTTTGCGTGGCAAACCAGGTTTGCCTTCTTTGTTCACCGTCTTTTGGCGGGCTTCTGCTAAGAGGCCCTCCTCTGGGTGCCTGGGTTTCTAGGTGGACTGAATGTGAAGGAGGGGTGTAGTCACCCCCTGCACAGGGTATCCTAGGAAACCAAAGTCACACTTTGCCATGATTGGCTGAGGTGGTTGTCCGAGCCGGACAACTCCCCTGCTGCGTGATTGACAGCCTGGCTGTGTGAATGGGGGATTGTCGCATAAAAGGCCGGATTCTTGGGATAGAAGTCAGTCACCACTGGAACTACATGGAACCGAAGGGAAGCAGAGAAGAAGTCGGCAGCTGCAACTATCCCGTCCCGGAGAAGCCCTGCTGCAGTCCTGAGCTATCTAACCTTCGACGACCAGAGAAGATCCAGTCCGGAGTCTTCTTCCCTTGAGCCTGGTGGGGATAACCAGCTCATATTCTACAGCCAGAGGATCCTCTTCGTGGTCGAAATCGCTGCCCACTGCTGTAGTGGTCCGGATTGCCATCTGAAGAGCCTCTTCTGTTTTTAAGGAGCGCACCTTTTATTCATCGTCGCTGCTGCTGGCCTCATCCCTGTGTGGTGAAGAACTCTCCAGACGTCCTGCTTCTTGCCGAATCTCCAGGAACTGTGGGTCTGCAGGAAACTTCCAGGAACAACTGCCGTGGCACCAGCTTCTTCATTGAATAAGGTACTGTGTTCTGCTCGAGGAAATAGGGTGCATCCCTTTTTCTCTTCCTACAAGGCTTGTCATTATATTCCCTCCTTCTTATAACTTTTGCTTCCTCTGTTGACAATATCTAAGTACTCCTGGCAACGTTGAATCTTGAAAGGTCCGACTGTGATCCTCGACAACAGGAACCCGGTTCCACTTGACACTGGCTCCGGCCTATTGACTCTTGAATTTCTGTCCATGCGTGTTCTCTGATTCTGTCTGCCCTGACGAAAGAATTGCCTATGATTTTTGCCCCCAACTCTCTCTGGGTAACTCAGGTAACATTCTTGCCGCGGATACGCGTTTCGTTAGTAAGACCGAACTGTCAAAAAGTGATCGCATATGTATTCCCGGTAACGTCTTTTGCTTTACAACACCGGACCGTTCCAACATAGGGTACTTACCTTGAGTTATACTGTACCAAGTGAATTGGTTGGTTGTAGTGTATTTTACATGTGGTTTTGAATTATTAGAAGTGTTGTGTTTTATAACAGATGGTTTAAAAATAAATGTACTTATATTTTTTACCTGAAACCTTGAGTCAGTGTTTGCTTGGGTCCCTTTGTGTAATCTCTGCTACTGCTCATATACTCTTGGGATAAGCCTAGCTGCTCCGCTACTGCTACCACTTTAACATAGTAGTACAGGCTTGTACCAAAGGTGAACTTGTATTACCACTTGTAGTCTTAATTCTGTGTAGTGGTCCCTAAGGGCACTGAACAGGATTCTGCCTAACACCGGTACACTGAGATATGCGTGGGGATCATGTGCAGCTGCTTGCCTACTCCAACACTTTCATGCAAAATTGACCATTCTACCACATGCCCATCACTGTCCTGGTCCACCAAATCTCAGCCCCATCCCACCAAATCCTCATCTATCTCCTCAGAAACCCCCTCTCCCTCTTTGGTAACTGCCCTGATACTCTCCCCGGTAACCTCCCTTATATCCTCTGTTATCTGGATAGCCTTCATACCCCCCTGTCCATTGTGGCACCTTTCTCCTTTCCACCGGTGCCATTCGTGGTTCTACCTGCCCTAGAGGCGGGCCCATAATCACTGTTCCTTCAATGCTCAACTTTGCTAATTTCTTATGTACTAACTTTGCTTCAGCCTTCTGCACATTTTCCACAACTCCCTTCTCTTTCTCCTGCCTTTATTTGCAGTGATGTACTATAATTGCCTGAATCTCTGCCCAACCCCTAGCCTCGAACCCCACTATATTATCCAAATCTTTCCGCACCTCCTTTGGAAGTCCTAAATTTAGCATTTGATAGAACATTGCTATAATAGTATCCCATGGTTCCCCTGGCTCAGCCCTCCACACCACATAACTTGAATCTATAATATGTATTGTGCAAGGTCTTTCTCCTTTACATAATCCATGCCATTATCAAATGTATGTCTGGTGTATAAGGATATTCTGATCTTGGGGCAGCCCACACTTTTGCCTGACAATCGTGCACCCCATCATGGTTGACATCACCCATTTGTATTCCTGCATACGCCACTCTTTTCCAAGTATCATCTGCTTGGTCTCCTAATAATACAGCAAACAAAACATTCAGGCCTCTTATTGCTAGTGTAATGCCAGTGGTCTGCTTTTCAAGTGCATATATCCATTTGCCTGCTCCTGCTGCGAGCGATGACAGTGCCTTCATCAAATTGTTTCTATCCATGCATGGCCAGGGCACGTACTGTACTCTGCTGGGACCTTTATGTAACAATTGAAACTGTGCACCCACCGGCTTAGCTGGTGATTCTTTCCACACTCACCTCCCTTCACCACCACCATGCGGCCTGATCATACTCTCTTTCTTGGACCCCGCAAAACGTTCTCCTCTCACTGTCATCTCATCTCCATGCTCCTCATCTGTGTCTCATTCCTCCTTGGCTGCTGCTCCTGCATCAATGTCTGAACTGATTGACTCGTAGTCTAAACGGCCCGCCTGTGGGAGTTGCTCTCCATATCTCTCATTACCCTCATCCTGCTTTCCAACATGCACGTCCCTAATCGCACTGCTGTCATTCCTAAATAAAATATCAGCCACTCTCCATTCATCTGTGCCTTCCCTTTCTTGCTCTACTTGTGCAAGCTCTGCCTCTATCCTTCACAACAATGTTTCTAAATCACATTGTGCCATGTTCTCTGTTTCCACAACTAATGGGTTGCATGTGGTATCTGCTTCTGGGGGCTGCAGGGCTATTTCATAGGTTGTTGGGGCCATCTGTTGCGGGGCAGCATGTGGTACATACTCTGCATTAGTATAGCCTGCGGTTGCTTGCATAGGGTAACAACCCTGTGGGGGTGGCGGTGCTGTGGGAGTTGTGGGTGTATCACAGGTCGGAGGGGCTACACTAGGTGCAGGAGTGACACAGGGCACTTGTATTGCAATTTCTCCCCATTTAGGGTTCTCATCGGCATCGTCCAAATCCTCAACCATTCTCCAAAGCTCCAAACTATCCTTCCTATTCTTCAGCTTCCTCCCCTAATATTTCATGGTTAAATATGTGTACATGTGGCCCAGAACATCGTTATTATTCGTTCTTTCTCTGGGCCACAGCTTGTACATCCCTTGTCTCATATCATAGACCCACTCCCTATAATGTTTTATAATTTTCTTCCGGTAGAGCGATGAACACATGTATTCAAGTGGTGTAAGGGAACTCATAGTTACATCAGATCTGCACTTGTTATAATCTTTTGTTTCCTAGACTCTGATCCAGTGGCGCCAATCTACCTACACCCTCCCAATGCTGTTTGCACTCCCTATTAACCCTCCTGATTCCATTCACCTCGCACACCACTCACCTATCTCTACCAATCCACACTATAACTACTCAAAAAACACCTTAAATCACAAATCAATAATAACACAAATATATATACAAAGGTTTAGACCAGTGGTTTTCAAAAACTTTTGGCATGAACCCCCTGAGCAAAATGTGGGCAGGCCAGGTCCCCGCAAAAATGCCAAATGGACAGTAAATCCAAATGGCTATGAACTATTGCGTGCCGTCGTCGCACCCTGCTCCCAGTATAGTGCCTGGGCTCCCCCACCTGCTCCCATCACAGTCTTTGGACTCCCTCATCCTACTCCTAGCCTCTCCCCACCCCACCACAGACTCTGGGCTCCCCCCACCATGTTCCCAGCACAGTCCCAGGGTCAGTGGCGGCTGGTGATTTTTTTTAAGTGAAGGGTCGTAAAGATTTCCCTCAGATATGCCATAGCAACTGAGCGTCGCAAGGGAGCCCGTACCAATCAACAGTGGTTCGGGGGGTTCCCCCCCCGGGAAGTCTTTTCAAAATAATAGGTTGACATG
Organism: Ambystoma mexicanum; assembly: GCF_040938575.1. NCBI lineage: Eukaryota > Metazoa > Chordata > Amphibia > Caudata > Ambystomatidae > Ambystoma > Ambystoma mexicanum. The sequence continues at coordinate 225,483,900 of NC_090921.1, read as the reverse complement.
CTGCATTTTAGAGCACACTTTCTTTCCTGTTCCGAGGAGGGCAGTGGGTGGAGACAAAAGCAGGCCTGGAGCCCCATTGAGGCTGCAGCAACAGACTAGACCATGCCCTGCTGCAAGTATGGGAGAAAGGAGAGTGGAAGTAGAGTGAGCTGACACAAAGCATGTTGCTGATGAGTGGCCTCTGGGAGTGTTAAATTCAGGTCACTACCCGAGACTACTAACCGAAAATCCAGATAGAGTGGGCCAGTACTGAATTTATTAAATGAGGGCACACATTGAGGACACAGGAACCATCTCCCTATATGCACTAGGAAGTGGTACACTCATTTGATAAACATGAAGATTCTTATATATTCTTCTCAACACCTAAAACAAGCATCCTTACCCCTGTCCAATGTTATTGAAAGAGTTAACATAGCCTACACCGCAGCCTTTTCTTAAGTCTGTAATGCAATTGGGCATTGAGTATAACAGTATGGTCCCTTTCTTGGATAACCCTAAAACACCTTTACTGGGAACACTTTATATGGGATCATATGTATCTAAGAAGTGCTGCAGGCTGGACCACTAAGAAACGAACACTCAGATAGCCCGGAGACTCAACCTCTGGAACTTGGTGCTGGCCCACATCTCCTTATCCTTATGAGAACCAACGCTCGGGTGCAGTCCCGCCAGCCTCTGAGAGCTGATACCTCCCGGTCTGTATTACAAGAGGTACCATTTATAGCTCTGTGAAAGCCCTTAAGCAGTATTCACAGGTATAATGATGATGACTGTAGACTGGCAACAGTGCCACCCTCTCTTCACCACCTTATACTTGTACCCCATTGTTTACTTGTACAGCACCTATTTGAAGAAATCATTATCCACCTCGAAAAAACACCCAATCACAGGCCAGTTGCTTCCGGTTCTTTTCGCCCCAATAGTTAAGCACACCACCTTGTCTTTTTCCTTTGCTCCCCTAAACAATCCCACACTTTCCCCTTTCAGATCAAAGTGTGTTGCTGAAGACCATCCTAGCTGCCAAACTATGGAACGCTTTGCCACCACACCTTAGAGCAGAACCCTCATTTTGGACTTTTAGAGCCAAAACAAAAACATGGCTTTCCAACAAAAACGCCGCTTAATGCACTTCCTCTCTGCTTGCCTCTGTTGACCACCTGTAACCCGGTCTACTACACCGTTGTTGTTTTATCACAATCTGTACTGTATATTTTTGCCATGCTGTAACTGTTTTTAAGTCTCCGGCGCCCAGCTACCCCAGGGTTCGGTGCGCGGTACAAATAAATAAACTAAACTAAACTAAACTAAATGGCAGCAGTGCGTAGTATAAATCCCAATAACATAAGAATGTTTACTAGCTAGTTTCACACTGTATAAATTCCACACATACATGTCCAGTCGGACTCAAGACACTTGACATGTATGTTTGTGAATTATCTTCTGGCTGCTGTATCTTACAGGAGAGGTCTTTAACTGCCTGTTTGTCACACGTGATAGTGAAAAGGCCCCCCTCAACATTCGCAATCTATTAAAATATGAGTCCTGTTAGTAGAGTGCTGCCCTGCCTCACTCTTATGCACCCCACCTCCCATCCCTTTCACCGAAGACTCAGATTTCTGGTAGTAGTGTTCTCGTTCCCTTTATAGACACTGGAGTGCTCTATGATTCTAGCACTCACACTGGCAATTACACCTCAGACACAAGGGATTGCTTCCCCCTCACCCTTCAAAGCCTTCATTCCAATGGGCACTACCAATGGTGCTCTATGCTGCCTGCAGAAACTCTTAAATTGCACCTTTTCTATGGTGTAGGGGTGGATGATGGACACCATGGCCCCCTTTCTTGGTGTATTGTAAACATCCATGCATAATGCACTGCTGACGGGCCTTTCTAGTGAGCCTCGCAGGGACAAAAGATTGTCCTTCTACCTAAGCAAAAAGTCTGATCATATGCAGTAGTTAATCTAAAGTGTTAAAATACACCCAGTCATACCTTTCAATTAATCTTTCATAACACGCTTAATCCTTCAAATTAATGAAGGACTCAAAAAGAAAAACAAAAATGTACATTTCTTTTTCAGACTGTGGGTGCGAAATCCCCCTGGACATGATGCCGCGGCCCCCTGGGGGGGGGTCGCACCACATAGTTTGAATACTGCTGCTTTAGACCCTTTCTCAGTCTCCTCTTTGGGACTATGGAATTAACCTCCTTACGCCCCTTATGTCGGTCAAAGGGCTCCCAGGCCCGCCATTTCATGGGTCTACACAACAAAATCAAATTTATTTACACAATGGTTTAGACCATGCTTGTCCAATCTTTTTGATTGTGGGGCTGAAGCTGTTGTGTAGTGCCTGTCTGATGAGACGTAGCTTGTGATGTCACATGGAATGTTGATGAGTGAATGATGGAATGTTCTGAGTGAGAGTTCTGTGCAGTGGCAGTTACAGCTGGCCTGCCTTGGTGATGGATGTTGTTCTAGCTAATGTCCTGTGTATTCCTTATATGTCCTAAATATGTAACTGTAACTAAGAAGCTGGAATAAATCTACTTTAAGTAATCCTAAAGGGCCTGGAAACCACTCCATTTCAGAAGCATTCACTTTTTGTCACCCAGTGGGCCGGCTAGCCAAATTCAATGACCTCACCGAGAGCAGTATCACATTAGAAAGCGATATTTTGTGACCATTGACACAATAGCATCACAGGCAGTGATGTGCTATCCAGTCCGAAGTTTTTGGTGTCGGAGGCAGTGAGTATCTAAGGGGGCCCACCATCATAAATGATCAAAGGTCAGTGGCTTGTGATTTCTGTCAGTGTAGGTGTTAATATTCTCCTGAAATAGTGAGCGCGACAGCATGGCGAGGGAGCTATGAGGATCTTGGGAGGGTTTGGGGAGAACCCCCCCCCCCAAGCATTTATTCCAAATATGGGTTTGAAATGGTGCATTTTACAGCAGAAAAACAGACCAAAATCCATATTGTTTACAATCAGTTCTAAAGGGTAACATGGAAATTCCACATCACCAACACCACACAAGAACATTTTACAAGAGAACACATTTTACTGATCAATGTGTGCACAGTGTAAGCCAGCACTGCCACTGGCTTAACACATTTTCATGCTGGTTGTGCCCAATATATGCCTCTGTAGAAACATGTTTATGCTTGCTTTGCCCAATTATGCCAACATTGTCCTGAAATAACATGATTTACACTCTGTATTGGTGCAGCATACATAGACATGTATGGGCACAGCCAGCATGAACATTTTATATACTGGCATATGTTGTGGGCAAATCATAATGAAAATGTGCTGGAAAGTGGTCCTGTTGGTAACTTGCATCCATTGGGGTTTTTCATGTGCAACCGCCCAAAACTGATTGCAAACTTTGTGGCTTTTTACCCAATTGTCACAGAAAGTGCTGCAGCAGGAGGGCGGTCAGGAAAGTGGGAATGGAAGGGCAAATGGTATATGCCCCCAGCATAACAGTTATGTTATGTTAATAATTTGTATCGCAGCAAGGCATCTTGACGCTAGGAAAATAACAATACAGACCTGTTCGCTGTAACCTAAATGAGAATGGTTTTTTGTGCCCACCTAAATTCAAGATGGTCAGACACATGCTTCAGGGCTGTCGGCAGTGCATTCCTCAACCGTGCTGCTGCCACAGAAAATGCCCGACCCCAAACCCTGTACCACCTGAAGGTAGGAACCACATGAAGGCCAGCATTTAGAGATCGAAGATCCTGATTAGGAAAATAGCGGACAAATTTGTCCTGCAGGTAGTCTGCTCCAACACCCTGCACGGCTCGATGGACCAAGCACAATTATTTAAAACCAATTTGTTTGGCCCCTGGTAGCCAATGCAAAGATCGCAAAGTGGGGGTATTATGGGCTACATAGGGAACCCCCATAGCCACCTGATCTGCCAAATTCTGGAGTAGCCGCAAACGCTAGATCAGGTCTTTGGGTTGGGCTGAATACAGTGAATTGCAATAGTCAATTCGACTAATAATGAGGGCAGCTAATACCAGAGGGCGAAAATTGGGCGGGATAAATGGGAGCACCTTCGGCAAGATTCTGAGCTGGGAGTGACCTGTTCCGCAGACTGCTGCCACCCGCTGGGTCATAGACAGTGTAGATGAGAACATGACCCCCACATTAGCACAGACTGGAACAGATAGGTTATCTTTGGCGCAACTTCTGCGCTGTTGGATGACCCTTCCCATAATACGACACATGATATTACCTTAGCCAATCCGCTGCTTTGGCAGATGGAAATAGAAGACAGACTGCAGGAACTGGTGTGCATGCGTATGAAACCAAAATAACAGCGCTCTCTGAGCCGTGTCTCAGAGAGCCCTGAGGCCATGCACCCTCTGCCAGCAAATCTGGCTACAAGGAACTAAAATATGATTAAAAATAATAAGAAAATAAAAAATAAACACTACTAAAATATATAGCGCGTGCAAGTGAGCAGACGCCCAGTCATGCGCCACAGCAGCGGGTAAACCCGTTGCCTAAAAGGAACTAAAGAATGCTTTCTATATAAAATAATATCAGAGGCAAGAGCAGAGAGCAACAGTGCTGTAAGTATCCAGTTATGATATGATAATGTTTTATTTATAGCACACCTATACACAAGTGTTTCAAGGAGCAACGAGGCAGGGGAGGGGAACGAGGGGGAACAAGACAACGATCTTACTAGGCCCAGTGACATTGAGAACGTGCAAGTGCCAAGGGGAGGCGGGGCAAGTGCAAGACATAGGATCAAACTTCGAAAACAGTTGTAGAAATGAGAATTAATACTGTTGGGGTACATTGCAGTTCTGGGCTTTTTTGCTCCAGTTCTGCTAACTTGCACAGGGAAAGTTTGGACGCGGGGATGATAAATTGAGCCGGGTGAAGCGTTCTACTTGTCATGGGCGTTTATATATTTATTTCTTTATTTGAATAAGTGGTCATTGTGTGCACACTTGGAAGAAATTAAATAAAAACTAAATAAAAAGGCACTCGGGCAACTTGTGCAAACCAGCCACAGGAGTGCATTGTCAAATAGCCCATTTTGCCCAGACTGCTGTGCCTTGCACCACGTTTTTACTGTACTGAGAAAATGGCAGCATACAATACATGGAAGAGTTCCTAAACTCTTGCCTGAAACTCCATTTTAGGGCCTGACTCACTCATGCACCTCTCACCTCCACCTCCAAAGACCTCTGGTAGCTCATTACCAACAGAAAGTAACTATGGTTAATACTCTCCTGCAATTCATCTGCCTTTTAGGGAAAGAGCCGCATGTCCCCAGCAGCAGGTGCAGATTTCCTACCCTACGCACTCGTACGCCTCACAGTCCCTTTATTAAAAGGTTTTGGTGAAACGTGACTGCTGCAGTGCTGCTTCTACTTTAGAAGCAGCAGTCACGTTGCACCAACACCTTTTTTTTTTACTGCAAACATTAACTTTAGAATCTAAAGTTAATGTTTGCAGGGGAGAACGCAGCATTTTCTCCAGAGTTCTCCTGCGAGAAAAAGTCAGCACATATCGCCGTCAAGCCAATAGCAACCGCTCTAGACGAGTAGGGTCAGGAGCATCCCGGAATTGTGTGCTCTGTTGCCCTTTCTCAAGATTATTTTTCCATTGGAAAATGCAGTGGTCCCCGTTTTTGGTCGTAGGTCTTCATAGCTGGCAGGCAGGAATGCATAGTCTCATACTGAAGAAATGCTGCATTTTATGAATTAAGATAGTGGTGGTTTGGGATAAATTAATTACAATACGTATTCATTCCACCAGTAACACTTGAAACCTCTTTCTCCTCCAACCGCTACTGAAGTGTAGTGCCTTGACAGACACTTCCAAGAGCTAGTCCTACATTTATGTTAATTGCCCTGCCACTTTTTTTACTTTTAAAATCGTGTCACCTTATAGATGAGGCCCAGGCTTGCATCTAGAGTCACGAGGCAGGAACACCACTTCTGCCTGCCTTCAAAAGGCATCCCAAAGCCCTCGGATGCCCCCCTCCCCCCCGCACAGTTACGGAACATAAAAATGTAATGTTCCCAGCTGTGGCTGTTTTATTCCTATTTCATTTTCTAAATGTGATAAAAAAAATAAAGGTATCCAAAACACATCACCAGAACCTTGTGTCGGAAAGGAGAACGTGAGGGGTGCATGTCTGTGTGTATGAGTGTGTGTGTAAGGGGCATCATTGTTGGTAATTTTGGACAGGGGATGTGGGTCGCCTTTCAGTGAAATATATGGTAAGAATTCTGAAATCTATTCATCTGTAAAGGAGGTTATAGAATAGATTATACTGTATAATAAATAGCCTTTAAAGTTCACACACAGACACACACACGTCAGTCTTCTTCACCAAATACCCACTGCCTCGGCAACAGGCAATAAATACCCTGACACAATCTTTCAAGCAGTATCTGCCTCCTGACAGTAGTTTGTGTGCTTGAAGTTGCCTCATATTTTTTGGGTGTCGATGGGACCCATCGGCAAAATGGTATTTTGTCCGAGATGGCACTTCCATTAGGTCCTCTTTGATTGGAAGCTGTTGGGACACCGGGCAGACAAAGAACTTGTTAAGAATCGAAAGATCCCCGGTTTTACCCCCATTATACTGAACAACATGCACATGAAGCGCTCTTTTTTTTTTTTTTTTTTTTTAACATGTGTCATTGTTTGCCTTGAGCCACTCAGAATCTGGTTGATGTTACAATTGTTAGTATCTTTATTTTGGGGTATTTTTAGTGCTTTGAGCTCGCAGATGAAGTGCAATTAGTTCGATTTTAAACACAACTGCTTAAGCGCCAGATAAATACCACTGTAACAGTAAACGAGAAGTTAAAAATGAACAGTCATATTCAGATGTTTTCCCCCGTTTCTTACTTAAAATCAAATGCCCGTTCGCTTGTCTCACACATTTATCTAACCGAAAGCGTAAATTCCTGCTCTTTTTTTTCCAATCATTCATTTGTGGTTTCCAAAGTATTTTTTTATTTAAAGCCCTAGTTTTTATTTTATTTGATTAAATTACACTTGCAGTTTTTCAATTGCTGCCGCTATAAAGCAGCTATTTTAACGCATGACAGACTCCCCTGTCAAATGAACGTAAACAATGATTCAAATGCACTAGTCGAGGGGAGGGACGAAACTGCAGTGCTGTGCTTACATTTTTTTTAGCTTCACTAAAGGGAAAAACACTCATAGGCATTTGGGGAACAAATTAGCTATATAATCAACACCCACAGGGGGAAGTCCCCCAAATGAACCACTTAAATAAATTGATTCTCGTACAGATGCACCTACACTAAGGGTCAACAATTGTTTTATAATAGTGAAATAATCACTGTGAAGGTACACGACACCATATAAAATATCAAAAAATACTTTATTTATTATGTAGGCCGATCGATCCGACATTCAAGTTTTTAAGAACACTATATTAATATTCTCATTTCATTTACTTGTTGATACAAATCCAACAAATACTGTAAAGTATACAATAAAAACATGCATTGTTCATTAGACACTCCAAACCTGACATTCAAAAATCAGCATAGCATTTATAGAACACAGAAAATACACAATTGTTGTATTTCATGTTTGTGACGACACAAGATCCACTCTTGTATAACAAGTTTGTTGAGTAATGAACAAATGCACACTAGCGGGTAAATACAGGTATTCTCCTAACAAATTTGCTGGGGAACCCAATCCCTCTCCTGTATTGCTGGCCCTGTTTAGCTAAACTAAATAGGTTCTACACACGCCAGTTACCCATAATTCGTACAGATAAACATTAAAAATGGACACATCCCAGGTCTAAATATCTGTATAAAATGCCCCGATGATGTGGACCGGACGTTTCGGCAGAAAGTTGATAGCGCTGCCTTCTTCAGGATCCCAAGGGAAGTTGGAACTATGTGGATGTGGTATGGCCAAAATTACTAAAACATATAAGATACAACCAGACTAAAACCTGTATATAAAAGTGGAAGGTGTGAATAAGAAGAAAAAGAAACTACAACAAACCACACCCAAGATTCCATGACTTGCCAAGTTTGACTTCACGTAATACCATAATACATTTTGTTTTAGGACACATGCCACAGAAATAGACCCTTCCTCTATCTCCTTGCCTCGGGAAGTGGAAATTTAACTCCTCACACTCCCTTTTGTTGAGTCGATGGATCACATATCCTCCATATACTGGACCTCACCTGTATTTTATTTGCAGCGCTGCCTTTCCTCTGCAATGGAGAAGATCCCATTTCCTCTCTCTTCTCTTTTCCTCACAATATTTACTGTAACGTCACCTTTCCTCTCGAGGGAGGAGATCCTTCTTTCTTCTCTCTCTATATATATATATATATATATATATATATATATATATATATATATATATATATAACCGTTATATAATGCCACATGGTCTTTCACCTGAGTGCCTCTGATATGATGTCCCATCAACGGCCTACACAATCTGGGAGCAGCGTCCCACTCCAAAGAGCAGACAGGCCTTCTGGCAACACGGCACCTGCGAACCTCTCCAAGTAGGGCATGGGGTCTGGACACCCCCGACTTCACAGAGAGGCTGGTATCACATTGTAGTCACCAATTTGTAAAGAATATAGCAACCCAAAACCTGAACGATAAAAAACAAACCAAAAAAGCCAAATATTGACTGCACCTCTTGGAAAACAAGGTTTATTGCATGCAAAAGGTAGGTCTCAGATGGTCCTGTAGAACCAATCTGACATGGGGCAATTCACTTCTCATGATGTTACAGGTTATATAGTGGAAACCCACAGAATTTGAATATATAGGTTACAATGTAATCTCACCACCCTCATTGGCTGCAATCTATAGAACATACTACTGTCCCCCTATAGTCCCTAGACTGATTGGCCACATCTTATCTAAACCCATTCCCCTAAACCCGTGGTCTACTACATCGTCACTATTGAATCCAGGCATGGGACTGGAAGTTTAAACTTATTGACACATGAATGAATCAAGACTGCCATGTGATGTGCACCCTTCCGATCCAGAAACAATCAAAGTAAACTGGCGAGGCCAGCTCTGCTTTGATAAGACAATGGGCCTTCTCATTATACCAGAGGCCATGACACAAACAAGCTGCCTCCCGACCTTGTCTCAATGTATTGGCATCGCCTCTGCTCCTCCTATTATAAATAGCTCCCCCTTATCTGCTTTAAACCTCTGGTGCCCAGTAATGACATGACTGGGGCACCACTCTTAAGTCTGAATTTCAGTGATTTATCTGTTTAAGTTGTGTGTCTATCTGTAATTCATATGGGAGGACCGCACATTAGGGAGGGCAGAAGTGCTTAAATCTTCTCCTTGCCCATTGGCATCACAAAATCTTATACCTTATTCTCATGAATTTTTCCTTCAAATGGTGCATCCCTACCAGCTCTCCCAGCAGCTCACATTCGGTTCCCACCATGTTCAGGCCCTGCAGCTGGATACAATTAGCATTTATCTGTGCACTGCCAGTGCTTCTGACCTCGGCTTATCTCTGACAGAAAAGGGGATTTGTTTTTGGAGCTGGTCTCCACAGAGCCGCAGCTCCACATCAGGGCCTGTGTTTTATTCCATTCATGGTGTACTTGGCCTTAAAGGATAGTTCCGGGACTTTTTTTTTATTGTTCCTATGGTTCGGCCATGTGTTTTTAAACATAAATCGGTAGATCGTAGAAAACTTTCCTATGGACCTTACCCGACTTTTCGTCCACTCGAAAACATCCGCCATTTTATGATAATCCTCTCACTTGCCGCATCGCCCTGGCTCACCTGCTTTTGCGGCACTAAATCAAATCCCCCGCCCCTGAAACAGACTTGATCAAAACATTCATATTCCCCGCCTCTATCCGTGACGTGACTGAGCTGCGTAGGCAAACGCGCCCAGGCGTCTTCTACGCGACTCCACACAGAACCAGGAAATCAACACAGATGAGCTCAAACAACACAGCGCGCCACAATTGGGAATATGAAACTGTACTTTTAAATTAAACCGCAAGATTGTAAATTTGGTAAAGTACATTTATTTGACATCAAATGTTTTGATAATATTCAGCGATTTGCATTTTTATTTGCTCACGTTCCGAAAAGTTCGTTTCGAGGCACACGATGTTCCTTTGCTGTACTCAGGGTCTTAGATCAAAGAATTTTTATTTGCTCTCGATCCAAAATATTTCGTCTTGAGGCAAGCGATGTTCGTGTGCAGTAGACAGGGTGTTGGTTTACGATAAAATAAGCTCTTCGGTCGCACTGATAATCGCATGGTTATTCCAACAACGAGGCACTAGGGCACCACAACGGTCTGTATGTTGCATCTAGCCGTTAGTACCGCGTAAGGGCATACTTGTACTTGGCGATCGTCCCACAAAATGGTCAGGGTGCTAACGTTGTTCACGCGGAGAAGCAACTGGCGATTATAGAAGCCATCCGCCGGTGTCTGGTACTCGTGACACAGACAATAATGGACGATGTATCTATTTGAAAAACATAAAAAAAGGAAATTAGTCTCACCATCAGATCTTTATTAAAATTATTCATTTTATATATTAGGTCTGGAAATTATTTCATAGCTAGGACAGTGCAACTGGGTTTTATACGTCAAGGGGGGGCTGTAGGATACTGAGACAGTCCCCCAGTGCAGGGGTTGACAGGGAGTGCAGGTGGAGAGTGGAAGGGCCCAGGACCGAGGTCGCAGACAGTGGACAAGTTGTAGCAGGGGAGAGGGAGAGAGAAAGCAGAAGCAAAGAGGAAGGTTTGGAGGTGCTTCCGTAAAAGGAGACGGTTCTCCCCAAGATAGTGCGCGGTACAAAACAATATGCCACATAGAATGAACAAGTACAACTTAACCCGTCTTTAAAGCTACTGTATAGTAATTAAATTGCGGTATAAACTCATCTAAAGAGTTACTTACATTATATTTGCATTTTCCATTGTGTCTGTGCGTAGGGCAGCCCCGAAATACAACTCCTTCTATGCCGACGTTTTATTTCTTCTAATGAACGAACATGAAATGGCTTTCGTTTCTGAAATTATATTCATTATCGTTTCTTACGTGGTCCCGGCCTGTCAAGGTCAAATAACAATAGAACCTTATACTGAGTCGTGGGCCATTCTGGCACCCGAGAAAAAATCAAAGCAGCTGACCTTCACTTTGAACGAACACACGTTCCTAGTTAGCTACATTCAGTGTAAGGCCGTCTTACAGGACTTGAAATTTACACTCCATCTTTGCATTTTGTCTGCGTGCTTTGCTGCCCCACAGAACCATAAATACGGAGACATTCTATATTTTTGGAAAAATCATTTATATTACTGTTTGGTTTAATTTAATGCGCAAATGAACAAGGTTGGATAGATAAACATATTCAATGGGCCTGCGACATGAGGAGACTCGAGAGAACAGACAATCAAATTACAATCATTTAAACCGTGATGTGTATTTCTCAATGAGCTCTTCTTTAGGTGGACATGGAACAGAGGCAATGTTGGGTGGCAATGCAGTTGCCTCACAACTCCATTTATGTGCCTATCTAGGACGTCAACAATAAGTCTCTCAAACTCATATTGCATATCCTCAAACACTGGTTTGATCACCCATTGTTTACTTCTTTTAGTGAAGGCCTTATTGTAGCGAAGCGTCCCTAAAGTTCCGGTCGTCCTACTTTGTTGACGGCCGACATTATGGTTATGTGCCAAGACCGCTAAAAGAGTCCGATTTATCATGCCCTCCATGCCAAAATGCAATCGTTTTGGCCTGTACTTTAGGCACATATTGTGGAACACCTCCAAATCTCCTGTGTGGCAGAATTCCGTGAGTCCCCTCAAAGCTTTTGTTATAGTTTTATCAAATACAATCTTTTCAATGGCTTTGTGAGTGGGTGATGAAGGAATCAACCACTTCTTCTTCCGTGCCTCCTCTGTGGACAAATGGCCATGTTCACAATTGTGGAAATGTTGGTTCGTGTTCCAGCTGTGCACGTTTGTACAGTGTAGCATTACTGACCGCCATTTTTCCAGTAGAATTTCCAACGACCCTCCACATGTTTTTGAGCTCCACCAAAGATGGTTGCTGATTGACTTGGACCACTGTGAAATACCTTGCATATCTTTTTTTTTACCTGCAGCCGACAATTTTTTATTGATTGTTTTTGCAAGATGCCAAACGTCAAATTGGTGATTTATATTTTTGTACTCTTCTCTCATTGTCTTGGCAATTGAAACATGTCTGTCCGTGGCTATCAGGTCGATCACCATTCCCCGCGATTGTAGTTCTTGCAATGATGCTACAAAGCCAACTTTCTCCATGGCCACTGAGGATGTACTTTGTGACACCTGCACGACCACCGAACTCACAATTTTCTTACTTTCCATGTCCTGAAAGTGGTAGGTGCAGTACTTGGCTGAAAATCCTGGGCTGTCGCACTGTCCATCACCGGCTAGCCTGAACCGTTTGCCCGCGAATGTACTATCAATAGACATTTTTTCCATTCTCCAAGCTTCGCTAATGGCTGGAAATAGATAATCGGTTTGGTATTTGTAGAACTGAGTTTTCGCAATGAAACGGATTCCCACAAACTGAAAGAAAGACTCTAATTTTTTAAAACTTGAACCACTAAAAAGTGCAGCCGCTGCACAAAGTAGATTGCCTGCTGGCAGTTGTCCCAGCATGGCTTGTGCAGACCATGAGAAAGGATGATATTTTGTACAGGTGGCATGTATTTTAAGGTTAGTGCCTCGAATTGCACGAGTCACATTAATCAATGGCTCCCCACATACTTCCCCACCTACCGAATGCCCACATTTCAACCGAATAATAATATCAATCAAACAACTATCGAATACAATGAATTTGGCCTCTTTCCTTATACTGTCACTGCATCCCAGCTGGTTCGGCCTGTAACGTTGAGGACATGTCACTCACATGAAAGGTAGAATCTCTGATATCGTCTTCCGCTATGTTCAGTGATATTGAAGGTGTTTCATTGTAGTCCACTTCATTCTCTTCCATTGCAACATCTGTTCCTTCTCCGGCAATGGGTGAATAGGACAATTTCTTCAACTTTCTCGCGGTCTTAGTTTTTGCGGGTGTGGATTCTGTGAATTTATCTCCAACTGCATCCGAACTACCAGGAGAACATTCACTATCAATGGCTGGTGGTGGTATAGCTCCGTTGTCAATCACTTCATATTCTTCCCATTGGCACGATGCATCTCCAGTCTCAAGTCCCTGCCAAAAGGTTTGACAAGAAACATCTCTCGTTCGCTTCACTGTCTGTGTAGATCTAGTTCGTACACCCACTCGCAACTAGAGGACAGATTGGAAAAGGGATGTTCAGTTTAAACACAACTTACAGTATTGAACTATTAACAGTGAAAAACAACATAATATAGTGACCAGGACACTAACCTTCTTTTGCTTTCTTTTCTTTGAAACTTTCTTGCCTCGAACTTCAACATCAGGACGCTGTTGCTCCAACTCGTGTGTGCATGTCTCCACTTCCTCTTGCGCTGCAACGACTACATTTTCATGATAAGCACATCCATCACGCACTGACGCTCCATCGACTCCCTGAAACATTGAACTTTCATTAGTATGTATAATAATATCGAAAACATAAAATGTACTTGGGGACCAATACCCACGTACATCTCAATAGCAAAACACAAATTAACGCTTTGTGTAGAACATTCAAACGACAATTATTCACACATTGTTGATCTAGTTAGATGGAACTGTCAAGATCCATACCTCGGGCTCCTCATAGACTTCCATTGATGATATTATTGAAGATGATGCTTCAGTGACTCCCTGAAACACAGTAATTGCATTAGTATGGTTTTCTATTTTGATAAAAAGAACAGAAACTTTGTGCAGGCGTGAACGGCTCATCTAAATAGACCTGCACAAATGATCAGTTGTCTAAAATAAATAATGGATATGTAAATATGATTCAATTTGCTTGATCGTTGGAAGTGTCACCACCCAGAGATCTGCATCAACTACTAGGGGTGATGTTCTTGTAGAAGAAGCTCCGTCATCTCCCTGAAACATAGTACTTGCGTTACTAAAGAAGGAAGTATAGCGGATGTAATCACGTCATATGATTTAGCTTGATCGAACTGTCAGTATCCATACCTCGAAATGCATAAGAACATCAAGGGACGATGTAACTGAGGTGCACACTTCTGCAAGCTGTTGCGCCGACCCGTAACTGCATGCTCCCCCTTCTTCTTGGACTAATGCTCCATCGACTCCCTGAAACATAGGACTTTCATTAGTAATGAACACAAAATTGAAAAAAGAAGACACATAGGAGGGCGACGGAACTGTCCTGAAACGTACCTCGAGCATCTGAGTGACATCAACGGTAGTCGTCAATACGTTGGACTCCTCAGCATCTCCCTGAAAGACAGTACTTGCGTTATTTTGGATAACAATAATTATAACTGAAAACAAAGACTAGAGGACGAGTACAAGGGTGTACCATTAGGTAACATAATTACACGATAAATTAAAACTATTGATTTACATGCCTAAAACAAGTCAGTGGCAGAATAGCCAAGTAAGATTACCCGATAGGCGCTTGAAGTGGCTGATGACTGCAATAACGACACGGATGGAGAATCTTCCGCCTTCATATTGAGTGGATACATAAATGGGGAAATTATTGTTAGCTAATGCTACACACTACCGCAAGGCCAAGAGATAAATACGTAAACTTGACTCACCAGTGGAGGGATGTGGACGAATAGAGTGGGAATAGCGGTTGAGAGCAATTTTCGCCTCGCTCGCGGTGTGTTCTTCTTTATTAGCAATGATGTGGAGTACATGTCAGAGGTAAAGTGCCTGCTGCAGATGCGGTATCGATCACCCCTCTTGTCCGCAAAGACCTCTAGGACTCTACTTTCAAGCTCAGACGGTGGATATCCGCAATATCGGACCCATTCTCTTATCTGATCTATTGTCTTAGGGAAAACATGCATTATAGTACCTTCAGATTTATTATGGGTCTTCGAAGGGCAACCGCCAATGGAACAGGCAGGCATTGTGGAAAGTTCTGAAAAGTAAAGATCAACAATTCTCTATGAATACCAATGTAAACTCAGAACATGTGACTAGTTCCTTGCATGTACTGTCTTGAACGAAAAGAAATTGGACGCAAAATGATTATGGTACATGGCCTTACCTTGACGAACAAACAGTTAGATGCAGGGATCAGAGTAGTTTCTTGTCGTAGAACAGGGAGCAGTTCACAGGTTGCAAACTGACGAGTTTCCTCGAAGTGGTCACGGAAGTTCACAGAGACGAAGAGCAGATAACCAGCACCTTCACGGGTTGACTAGCAAAGCGCAAAGAAGTGCTCATTAGAAATATGAAGTGGGTTATAAAGAATTCGAAACAGGGGTGTGTTTGTGAATGAATGACGTGTATAGGTCGTGGCATTATGTGGATTGCAGGGGGCCGTCCAGCGTGAGGGGGGATGCTTGGCAGGAGACACGGGGTCTGGAGGTAGACATGGGAACAACAACCCATGCTCTATAGACCACTTTGAAGTGTACATGGTCTTTGGCACCTCTTGGCCTTTATCGCTCCCTGACTGCTCCAGTTGCCAGCACAAGTACCCCGGTGCGAATTGCCTTTGATAGGGCGGGGGGTGGATTGGGGCGGTGGTCGTGCAGACAAGACTCGTTTGCCGCAGGGCCTCACCAAGGAGAGGCCATCTAACTGCATGTAAGAGGCTGGCTGCAGGATCTAGTACATGGAAGGCAGGGGGGTGAGTTTATAAATACCTCACCCTCCCAGGAGAATATATGGGTGCAGTTCACCCTGGAGACCCTGGATGCCTAGGCAGTTAGTCAGCAGCAGGCTGGCCTGTGGTGGCAAGGCGGCACGGGCCAGAGGTGGTCATCTCTGTACCCGGTGCCCAAAAGGATGATTTATTATGATCAACCATATTTACCTATAACCATGTTTTGTATCAATAAAATACAACGGCCTTCCTGTTATTGCCAACGCTTGAACAAATCAAAACAACCATTGTTAAAATATATATTGGGTTTTATTTTGGATCTTAATTTCAATTGAACATAAATAATAAACATTACACATTGTAAATTTGCGGTTGCAGCACATCCAGGGAAAATCCGCGGTATTGTCCACTGTCGCTGGGGAAATGTTGTCTAATGGCAAGTACCGCACAGGCAGGTATTACTCTCCGAACGCGGTGTCCGAGCCTCCCGTGAAGCCACCAAGTGAAGCAACGATAGGCCACCAGCCTGTACCACCTGTGAAAATGAAAGATGCAAACTGTATTAAAATGACAAAACTTTCTTATCACTGTCGATTCAGGTAAAAAATGTCATTCTGCTTTGAAAAAAATTCTATCTAGAAAATGCACAATATGGAACCAATTTACATGCATTCGAATGATATGTAGATGTAATTTTATATGTGGGAGACGACCATGACATAGTAGTGGCATCACTGACATCACAACCAGAGTATACTTACTCGTTACTCGGATTACGCGGACGAACAGTGCCGCGAAGTTCGTGCATAAGCACCATCATCATCCTCAACACGGTCCGTGAGAGGCAGGCTTCCCTGAACTCTGGCAGCTCGGTGATGCATTGCGGACTTGGCTCGCCTTCCGAAATGTAGGCCAGGCATCCCGAGTTTTCTCGGCAGCAGCAGTTCTCCTCCTCAGTTGGCATTAGCTCGCACCGATTGCACGTGCACCAGGTGGAGACGCCGTCCATGCGACATGGTCCAGGCTCTTCATCCGTTGACTGGTCCTCCCAACTGCCGTCCGAATCCCCATCGTTTTCGCGTGCTTGCCTTTCCAGTAGTTCTTCCTCGGTGTACTCGGGCTCGTACATATACGGCATTATTGTAGCCATTATGTGGTAAAGAAAGTAAAATAATTTATAGCGGTGGTACTGGTATCTGTTCACACGGGCTACAATCAACGAAGGTAGCTGACCAGAGCACAGAAACGAGTCACAGAATACTCAAAGTAACACAGAGAGAGGAATGGATTCGAAAATCTGCTGCTGTGTGTTGTGAAACGGTCTGTTTATACTTATTGAGGAAAGAGGCGTCCTGCCATTTCCATGGCGACACTTCATTAGCTGAGGCGCAGCGATTGTTGACACGAAACGGGAAATGGGTGGTACGCGTCTGCTGATGTCAGGCTCAGGGGCGGGGGATTTGATTTAGTGCCGCAAAAGCAGGTGAGCCAGGGCGATGGGGGGAAATGATAGGATTATCATAAAATGGCGGATGTTTTCGAGAGCGTTAATGGACGAAAAGTCGGGTAAGGTCCATAGGAAAGTTTTCTACGATCTACCGATTTATGCTTAAAAACACATGGACGAACCATAGGAACAATAAAAAAAAAAGTCCCGGAACTATCCTTTAACATCCAAATTGGTGAGACTTGTGCCTTGTTAACACACTGACCTCACATCTACCAGAGTACCTGTTTGACTCCATTTTCCAGCTGTTTCAGCTCTTCCTGCACACCTCACTTCAGGCCATAACTTTGGATACAACAACCAAACACAGGGCCTTGATACTGCCCTATTCATAATCTTTGTAACCGCAACAATGATACACTTTTTGCTCGTTTTGTTGTTGTTATATGTGAGTATCTAATATGGGTTAAACCTAACTTAACACAATGCATGCGCCTTCTGCTGCGCAATCCTCAGTCTGTTCCCATGATGGTTTATGCTAATAGGTTTTTGGTTATTCTCAACCGACTAAATATGGGTGGCAGCCCATTATTTGCACCCGGGTGGTGGGGAGGTGGTCAGGTGGCAGGAAACGTAGGCAAGCAAACACAGTGTACCACCTGCGATTCTCCAGCCACCCAGGCCCTTCCCCTGGTGCTGCCATCTTGATTTTGGGGAGTCAACCAGGAGCCTTTTTATGTGAGATTGGGCTCAAGCAATACGCAATGAAACTATCTCACATTCGGACAGAGCCCTAGGGTGCAAATAACAATCACTCTCTTGTCGATGTGTGAACATGGCCGGTAAAGGCCCCTGTCTAGGCTCATGCTGAAGGCTGTTCTCCCACCATGTATACCCACAAACGCGCGGGTGAGAGCTTTATTCTCTCCAGCACTCCCGCCAGCATTGTCTCAAAAATTCTGTCAGTACTATACCCTCGGGGAAAAGCAATATTAAATATGGTATTTTGACTATTCAAACTCGCTGGTGGTCTCCCAGTAATGAGTGAAAGAAGGTTTCATTATGGCAGTTTGAACCTTTCAATTGAAGCGCTTACAATGTCTAAAATGTTGCTTATGTCATCAAGTAATAGATGGAGACCTCCATGTCATGTATGAACAGTTGTTGAACATTGGAACTTCAGATACTAACCCCTATCATCTGTACTGCATCAATGTGCACATTTCACGAGAGTTGCACATGTTTGTGTTTTGTATATGTATAGGTTTGTCTTTGTAAAATGGGTATTGTTGTGAATTTGTCTTTGATTAAAACTTTGATTAAGAGAATTTTGTAAGAACATTAAATAGTGTTTTTTAATTATCAACATATGGTATATCATCTTTGTGGTCCGGTTGGCCGGTGTCTACAACCTATGTCTGCCTGATGCGATCCAAGAGGGGAGGGGTAGCCTGCCACTTGTTTGTGGCATATTGTATAGAGATTGTCCCTACTGGAACATCTAGCTACTTTAACTCATATCCAACTGAACATCAGCCCTTGACACACTTGTGTATAGGCCTTGAAACACTTGTGTATAGGCACATTATAAATGCCATATCATATCATATCAATCCCCTCCTGGCGTTGATTCACGAGCCTCGTAAGATCCCTTCTTACCCTCTCGCTATAGCCTTCGCCAGTATCTTGCAGCATGTGTTGATATGGCTTATTGGTTTGGAGCTACCGTGCATTGTTGCTGCTCTGTCTTTTTTGTACCATCGCAGAAATGTTTTACTGCAGATTCCAGTAGTTGCCCTTCACACAATTGTGCATTGCACCATTGTATATATTCTGTATATTGTCAAACACGTATTCTGACATGATCTCATAGAACTCTGGTTGCATTACATTTTATCCAGGGACGACTTAAGCAATTTTGGGGCCCCAGGTGCAGACAGCGTTGGGGCCCCCCTCCACCGAACTAAATGAATTAGTGTGTCCAGAATATTTGTTTAGACCCCCCATGTAGCAATCACAACCTAAAGCTTTTTATGCTGCCTTGCAGCAATCAAAAGAAAGCATGGGGTACTCACTTTTAGTCCCATTACCTACTTCATTCGTAATCAGAATGATAAACAAGCAGCATTAGCAGTCCACGATAAGGATATTTGTGTTCTAGCACAGGTAAAGGACACCAGTCATCAATAGCAGCCACAAGGAAGGTATATCGGCTGAAGTATAAACGCAGAACACAGGTCATCTGAAAAAGATGCACATTATCCAGAAAAGGCAGGCGTCTCAGATTAGCTGCCTCACAGAGTTCTACGGTACTCGGGCATGGACGGCAACGGTGGCTCGACCCATACTGCTAAATATTCAGAAAATCAGTCGCCTTTTTCCTTTCAACATTGCCAAGCTTCTCTTAACCACTCTTGTCCTCTCTAAACTGGACTGCTGTGCCAGCATCCTCTTTGGTCTTCCCTTCTTTGCTTTCTGTCCTCTCGACAAGATCACTAACTTTGCTACCAGGACTCTCACTTCACACCTACCTCCTTGTACCGTCACCAGGATGGATGGCTAATGAGGCAAAACAGCACCATATTTAAATTTCTTTTCCTGGTTCCCAAATATATCCACGGTAAAACACCACTGTATCTATCCTCCTCCATCCAATTCTACAAGCCTTCTCATAATCTCTGCTCTGCCTCCTCGATTACCCTTGTGGCTCCACGCCCTCCATGCGCTTCCTCGCGCTTCCGTTCCTTCTCTCTTCTTGCTCCACTTGCATGCAATTCTCTCCCCTCGGACATCTGAGAAACAGTCCACACCATTTCTTAAAATCCAAACTAAAAGCCTACCTTCTCGCTTCCGAGTTACTCTCTTAACCTACCAGTCATCTGCCTTCTATCTAACATTTTCCTCTACCCTCTAACCTGCCTCTGTTCCTCACATTTGCTGCCACCACTCTTGCGCTTCATCCATCATGGTCACATCCCTTACACAGCTGCCATACTGCTAGCTGCACTTAAAAAGTCTAATATTGGTTGTCCTTTATGTGTACATCCATGTATTGTCCCTGGTGTCTGTACCATTTACTCCCCTCCACAACCTGTTTAGAATGTCACTCAAACTCATCCCATTGTAAGAATCTCACTGCTTCCGGTCAAATCTGATTCTTTATCTATTGTGCGATCTTTTGTGATCAAAAGAGCATTGTCACTCCCTGCATAAATAAATAAATGGATACAGGAGGCCAATTGGAAGCGAGGAGAAATGTACTCATACCATAGCATAGATATAGGATGAAGATTTTAAGATACAAGGGAGGTGCCCATATCAAAAGGTTAGAAGAGGGACATGGTTTTCAAATAATGTTGCCATTAGAGAGAAAAGAAACCAGTGGCTTGGTGTGAAATATCTATCAATACTCACTATTATTATAAGAGAAGCAACATTATAGCCAATGAAGCCATGAGGGAGGCTTTTTTGAAGATCATACCCTGAGAACAAAATTATTCTCAAGGGATGACAATTTTGAAATTTTAGGCAATACGAGATTAAATTAATGCCCAGGATCACACATTGGTGAAGAGTTGAAGCTGGAATTTTCCCCCACTCTTCAATGTCTGCACTTTACCACTTTCTTTTTCAGTTCTTACCATGAACTAAAATGCATCCCAATTTGTAGAACTGACTTGGAAAGTACACAAATCACATAAACCAACGTAAGCATATTTAAAAAGAAAACGTTACAGAAGCATATTGTGCAAAATTGGAATTATTCTAGCTTCATTGTCTCCATCATCAAAGGAGCACCAGCATAGTCATTGATGTGATCTTGAAGATTTCAACTGGGGTTCTCTTTTGTATTTTAAATCTTTGGGGTCTTGTGAAACTGTTATTTAAAAACGTGCAGAAAAACCTTTGAATTGTGCAAAAAGCAAACCGTATTCTGTGTTAAGAAATCACAGATCTTAGAATATGCTTGCCAGATGCCAACGATATCTGGTCCACTTTCTTCTGCCTAGAACCCCTTCCACTCAAATGGGCTACATAAAAAGAAAGATCAGGTAATGGGCTAAACAATGCCACCAGCATGCCAGAAGGCAGAGCTTTGCAAAGAAAACAGCACAGTAATGTTAGTGAAATAAGAGGATTTGTCCAGTATCCTGTATCGTCTGCTGGCTAAGATAGGATACAAGCACGGATACAAGCACGGATACTTTGTTTCCATAGTCTTGAATTTGGATACCTAATCACCTCTCCAGACTAACACTTTATACTCATTATTGGAATTGTCTGCCTAGGTTTTACAACTCCCTATTTGGATAATTCAATTTCTAGACCTTCACCATACTGATGATATGTTCGTTTCTATAGCAACTACTATATGGTGCAGGTACATTGGAAATAATAGGACCTGTTGTGCTTCAAAACAATGTACACATATCTGCAGGTTTATCAACTTCAGACACTCAGACATTGCCAGCCTTGCTAGAATTTCTCTGTAAGTAGTGTTTAACACACTGAGCCATCTTCTGCACCAACGCGTCACTCAAATTTATCCATATGCATTTTGACTTAGACTATTGCACATGATCAATATAATCCCCACAGCAAGGTGAGAATGCTACAGGAGTTGTGCCGCAATGAATGCACAAACTTTGTATGCCACTGTGAACACAGAAAGCATTACAGAATTAATTGATCATATCAGAATGTACTTATCAACAGACAAGCAATAGGTTTAGAGCCACAGCAGCATGCCATCAAATATCCTGATGTGTGCCATTTAAGCTTGGTGAACAATGGAAACTGACTTATTTAGGTCAGGCAGCCTTGTAGGCTCTCCCTCCAAGGTCAGGCCCGGGTCAATTGCCCCCTTTGCCATCCCATAAAGACATCTCTAATCTTATCCTGGACATGTCTTGGTGTTTAGACTGTTGCCCTCATCAGCTCCTCCACTGCGCGATTCTTTCTACAGGTTTTCCATCACCTCAGTCTCTGTAATGTTACTTCACGGAAGAATGAAACCATATCATTCATGATAGGTAGCCTGTCTGAGATGCATAAACATTCCAAAAAGTTGCCAAAGTCTTGGTTAATTCGTCTTTCATAATTCCTCAGTCTCAGCTGCTGTGTCAGTAGACGACTAAACTTCTCCCACTCTCATTTTGGCACTGTGCATTTGCAGTTTCTTGTTGTTTTATCTCCAGGCTGTTCAAGAGATCACACATGCTACATTTCTCTAGGGCTCCTAAACCTTCACATCTCCTACCTTGGCTCTTTGTCATGAAGTTCTCCTCAGACTTTGATTTCTTTACATGGATACATTAAAGTTCCATTAGGATGATTAGGATGATTTCCTGACCATGTAGTTGAGTGCCATAGAGGTCATGGTTGGGGAATGAGGCCATATCTAGATATTACTGACCTTGATCTTTAGACAGTTATGTATGACCCGTCCTGAGGTTAGAATGAAGTCTATCCATGACTATACATGGTGAACCTCTGAATGGAAGCTGTATTCTCTATATGGTGGGTGTCTAATGAGTTACATTCTTCCACCCACATCTTCTGTCCCCTCGGATCCGTGTATCCTTTTACTCTGGTCCAACATAAGAACCATTCCCTCGTGGAAATCACAACCCAGTAAAATGGCATCTCCTGGGAGTTCTTAGAGGTGCAGTGACCATATGATATGGTAATACCTCATCAGCGCATATTTCTTTTTTTAATCATGTTTTATTGATTTTTATCATAAACGGAAAATCAAACATATTCCTACATATTATATTAGCTTCATATAAACCCCCTCCCTTCCTCTCCCTCAAACCTCCCATCCCCAACTTTGAAGAAAAACCAAAAGAAAGAAAAAAAAGGAAGAAGAAAGGAGAGAACTATAAACTTGTCCACAGGATACGAATATCTCAGCGCCACCTGTGTATGGTCTTGGGCTCTAGTGTTCTGTACTTGAGTCAGGCATTGTTCATCTGATGATTCCTATGAAGTCGGGCTTGACAATTCCATCAGCACCTCGCTGTTCAAGGGGGCTTGTCATCTGAGGAGGCAAATAGTTCCTGAGTTATTGTGTTCCAGGCTGTCATGTCGATTGAGCTTTCCCTCCTTCCTGTTCGCAGTGCTTCATGCCAAACTGCTGTCTCTGCGATGGTCCCTCTCTAGGTCTTTCCATCACGCCTCTATTCTTGGTCCGTCTTTGACTTTCCAGTTCATCGCTGTCTGTCTCTTAGTTAGAGCACAGGCCAAGTTCATCATCTTTTCCTTTGCTTTATTTTTCTTTGAGGAACTATACATGCCGAGGAAGCAGGCATCGATGGTCCAGGCATGTCCTGTGAGCCTTTTTTCTACTAGTCGCTGTTCTGTTTCTTGCCAGTTGTTACGAATTGTTGGGCAATGCCAGAACATGTGTCCTATATTGGCGTTTGCCTCATTACATTTTGGCAGGTCAGTGCAGTGGCTCCCGGGTAATGAGATATTTTCTCTGGGGTTAGGTATGCTCTATGCAGTATGTAGAACTACAGCTGCTTCAATCTGGCGTTTCTGGATATTCTCTTTGGGTAGAGGTGTTCTTTTGCGCATTCTTTGTCTGAGATTCTTCTGCCGAGTATCTCGTCCCATGCTGGCTTTCCTTTGTTTTTGTCTTGGTGGATTTCTTCTACGAGCGTTTGATATATCCTAGATACCATATGTCCTCCCTCGGTGACATCATAAAGAAGGCCCATGGCTGGGTTTCCTCTTGTCTCGTCTCGAGGGTCAGCCATTTGTTCTCTAGGCAATTTGTAAGTCTTGCGTAGGTTATGAACTGTCCCTTATGTAGTCCGTGGGATTCGACTAGATCGTGGAAGGTTTTTTTCACTCCTTCCGGGGCTATGTCGCCTGTTGTAACCAGCCCTCAAGTCTCTGCATTATCTGAGGCTTATTTTGCTGTCTCCATCGAGTGCTGCAGCGCTGTCTGGGGGGAGTATGGCTCTTGTTCTTTGCTCTGTCTCTTTGCTCTGTTCCATTTTTGTCTCCCGAGGTGTACGAACGTGGGAGGTCACGGGAGTGCTTTCTTCCCTAACCACAGAATTTCTTTAAGAAGGTGTGGCGATACTGTGTTGCTTAATAGAGTGCGTTCCACTGTTTCTTCGTCTGCGAGCCAGTTGGCCACGTGCTGGAGTTGGCCTGCTAGGTAATAGAGTTCGAAGTGCGGGAGTCGCATTCCTCCTTCTGCATAGTCTTTACAGAGTGTTGCCATGGCCACTCTTCTTCTACCCTTGCCCCACACAAAGCTTCCTAGTATTGCGTTAAGGTTTGTGAACATTTATTTTTTGCGGAGTGAGAAATGGCACATTGATGAAATGGTATAGCAATCTGGGCAGGACAATCATCTTCACTAGCGATATCCTCCCTGCTACTGATAAGGGGAGTTTCTCCCATAGCTTGATGGATGCTTCTACGCCGTTCTTTGCTTTCAGTGTATTGGCGTTTCATTGGTGTTCCAGGCAGGGAAGTTGTTGCTCCGTTTTTAACGGCCCAGCCAGCTAGGGGGTATAGGCAGGATTTGGACTTTCTAATAGCTATCCCGGAGAGCCGTGCATACTTGTCTAGTACTTCAAGATATGTGCTCAGGTTGTCTTCAGGATTGTGTATATACAAGAGAATATCATCTGCATATAGAGATATGACATCAGGGCATATTTAATACACTTCAGTGCAGTCTCCTGTCTTCTCTGTAGCACTGACATTATCCGCTCTACTTTGTCTCTCATGTGTGAGACAGCTTTTACTGGCAAATTCTTTCATATCAAGATTGTCACTCCTGTGTAATTGGAATTGTAAGTCGAGCCAAACACCTGGCTTGCACAGGTTCTACACAGTTCCAGTATTGGTTTGTGAGGTGTGTTTCTTGGATCAAGGCCACATCACTTCCAAGCCTTTTCAGCCATTTTCCTCTTGGTCGGATGGTAATTAAGTTAATTGGGATTACATGACACACATTTCAATGCCATTTTAATGTGGCCACCTTGCTGTGTGTTCACGCCTGAATCGGCTACAAGCAATACCTGCATAACTGTATGTCCAAGCACTAGGTGATGGTGCTGTTAATATCCTCAAATGCCACCTGATCCCTCAGTGCCAATATTTATGACAGAGAGCAGCTAAGTAGCCTCTAACCTAACCCAGAACAAAATGTGCACCCTTCCTCTACAGTGAGTGCATCATGCCCTTATTTGCAATGTGGTAGTATTAAACAATTATTCAGTTATTTGTAACTAGTTACTGACCCAACAAGCCTAGCCCTGATACTATACAATCTTCTATGGAACTCCAGGCCTAGGGGAAATTGATACCTGAGACTGTTAATGATTAACTAAGAAACATCTAGCCCTAGTACCACATTACCCCTGCCTTCCCCATTCCGTCCTAGATGGCCCCCAAGTGTGTCCAGTCCTCAGGTCGTCGATTCAGGCGCTCCCTCATTGACCCCTCTTCAGGCTGTGCCTAACTACTCCTGACTGGCATGTCTGATAATGTGAAGACAATACTACCCTAAGCCAGTTTACCAGGCCCACATGTACTAGTATAACCTCTCCGCTGTACTCCCCACTTGTGCAGCTCATCCCATTCAGTTTCGGCGGATCCTTATTACATTCCCCACCTGAGTTCCATTCATTCTCTATCCCAGCATACCCCATCAGTTCTTATCTCAGAACCACCCCCTACTTCAGGCCCACATAATCTCTCTCACACTGCTCCAGTTCGCCCCACTAGTCCATCCATGGGGAGCCCAGCAGTGGCAAATGTGATCATATTTCCCCTTGACATCTATCCATGTCTCCTCTTCTCTGTCATTACAGCTCTCCATATATAGACCCTCTTCCAGATTCACATCCATTCAGCTTCGATATCATCTCTATGTCATGCCACTTGTAGGGGAAGGGACTTCCATTGGCGTGCCTCGATTCACTGACATGAAATCTATGCCTGGCTGTTCTTGGCTCGTATAGGTGAGCCGTCATACCCAGAGTTTAAGGGTCCATGTACTTCGAACAATGACTCATTTTTGACTTGTGGCAATACACACCCAAGGATTTTACAGAGGTTCCCAGTGAGGAAGGTTGCGGGGTGCTTCTCATCAGATGCACGATCAAGAATTTCTAAAACTCTATTGTGCCCGGTCAAGTAACGTCTAATTTCTAACTTAAGAGAGATTAGGCAATTTTTGTGGAAAATGAGATACAAATATTCTGTCATGACTATGAATTGGCTGAACCGGTAAAATCTACATTTTACCTCCTAAAAAAGATATATCTAAAGAACTTCTGACATTCGAAGCATTAATCACTAATGGCTTAGATAATGCTTTGTCTTCAAATAAATGTGTGAAGTACAATTGATCAAAACCTGAAAATCAAACCTTACAAAAAATTGAAAAAAAGCCACTACAATGATCATCAAACCTGCAGAGAAAGGCAGAGTTATTATTATCCATAGTATAAAAGACCATGATAGGGAAACTCTAACACAATTGACTAACCTTGTACATTATCTTCCCATCACCAATGAGCCCACATCTGACATTGCATACATATTAGAGATCACAGATCAAGCATACAAAGATGGGATTTGGAATTCTCATGAAGACACATATCTTAATCCCAAACATCCAGGGATTACGGTATTTTACTTATTACCCAAAATTCATAAATCTTTAAATAATCTTCCTGGTCGTCCTATTGTTTCAGTGTGTGGATACCAATATCACAAAGGGCAGATATTGAAGTACTCACTGGCTGTTTGGACCATAGAGTAGCTCTGCACTGAATGCCAACCAATTTGATTACAGATTTAACCACTGTAGCTCTCTTTGAAAAATATTTCATTTTGAAGGAAGTATTTTTTATAAACAAATACAAGGCACCCCATGGGGGCAGCTTTTGACCCAAGTGAACAATTTGAATAGACATGCATTTGGAATTTCCGTTTCTAGCATCTATAAACCTATATCGTCGTTATATAGACAATATTTTAAAATTATTGAGAGACGACTTGTACCATCTTACTGTATTTATCACGTGGATTCATTCTCTTCACAATAACTTGATATTCACAGCATCATACAGTCAAATTGAAATTCCTTTTCTTGACCTTCTTATTCAAGTGGATGAAGGTGAACTAGAGAGTCACTACTTAACAAACAAAAAGATAGAAACACTTTTAATAGACAACGTCCGGTGAGTTTACGCAGAAATATACTGTTTAATCAGTTCTTATGGACAAACCCTCAAGTGAACTTGTTTCTAACCAGCAGAAATCCTTTTACAACATAAAGATAAAATACCAAGTAATTATTAGATTTCTGTAACTACATCATGTCCCATGAGTAATCATTAAAGGAATTTAGTTTTGGCATATCCTACAAGTTTATGTTTCGGATCTAGATAAACCCTGTCTGACTTCAAAAAGGGCATAAACCTTTGGCAATCCCTGGTATATGCTTTGAGTAAAAAGGCAATTTGGATTGTGAAACTTGAAGCCAATTGGGGTTAGCTCCCATTATTGGGTATCATGCTTGCAGCAAATGTACAGTCTGCCAGGGCCTGACAATATGTACACCATTGATTGTATGCTGTATCTTTGGTTCTATATATAAGGTGTGCATATTTTATGGCTGCTGTTCTTATACCAGCTCATTATTGATAGCATTAGCATACCATAGGGACACATTGCAGCAATGTAGAGGACAGTACGTCTCTTGAATATGATGCATGATAGTCGTGTATGTACATGAGTGCAAGATTGTAGTTGTTGCCTGTGAGGGCATCACATTCCATTTAAGGACTTGCAAGTACATAATCTACGGCCATGGAGCAGCCACAAACGCTACAAACACAAACCCTAGTGAAGTATACCAGTGGACTGTACCAAATTCGCCCAACTATTAGGAGGGAAAGTGCTGTCATTCAACCATAATGGGAATGTTTCTAATTGGGAACGTTTAGTAGGGTATGTTAAAATGAAGAGTTAAAGCAGAGCTTTTTCCACTGTTTCAGATTTTCACTCCCCACAATTGAATCAGTGACTAAGAGTTCAGCTTTGCCATAAAATTAACGACATTCCCACTTAGTAGCTTAATATCAGATAAAGTGGTACCACCTTCCTCATTTAGAATACGTCAATGCCTAGGAACATTTTGTAAGAAGGTATTATTAATACATACCTATTACAATGTAGAGATTTAAAATTGCGGAAGACTGAACGCTCCAATGAATACCTTCATGGAGTTTTCAGGTAACCGTTTAAATCTAGTGAGTTGCCCCCTTTTTTTAAATGGCCTTAGTGCATATTCTTGAGTTAATTGTGAGTATTCGTTTTTTTCTCTATCAAATACGTTATTAATGACCCTGGCGAAGACAAGGCACTGGCACACTTTTTCAGCACGAGTATCCCCAAACTCACTGATTCTTGTACATTGGAAATTATTCTGCACCAATTATTCTGTATGTATATTAAACTAGAATATTGATTTTATACTAGTTGGATTATTTTTTACACAAGAGATTGTTTGGTTTTCTTAACCTTCTAAATGTAGTTGATAGCACCTGTTGCACTTTAAAGAATGTTGGGTAGCACGTGTGGCACTTTATGAGCGAATGAATGTTGTTCCGTATTCAATTATGTCCAATTATGCTTTGCAAATGAAATAATGTGTGATGAATCTGATGATGTCATCACTACTTTCCCCGAGGGAGCTTCTCCCCATGAGGCCAAGAGATGGCAGCCGCTACCTCATCCTGACCCTGGGGCCGGCTATATAAGGGAGGACCACATGGGGGGATGTGACCCTCATGGGGGATGACATCACATCATTACAGAAAGTTTCATACTCCCCATTCCCTTTTAGGGATGTTCACTCTCTTCCTCAGGCCCTGATGGCATACTTTAACACTATCCCTCAACCACTTACGAGGTCTTCTTGAAGTATTCTACAACATTACACAAGCAGCAGTGTATTAGCGACTTAGACGAGGAACATGATTACTGCCAATCAGATTGCATATCAGCTTCCTCAACATCACACGAGGAACGGCATGACATCAACTGAGATGAGAAAGAAAAGGATGGAGCAATGAAGA
Organism: Ambystoma mexicanum; assembly: GCF_040938575.1. NCBI lineage: Eukaryota > Metazoa > Chordata > Amphibia > Caudata > Ambystomatidae > Ambystoma > Ambystoma mexicanum. Next base: position 225,454,526 of record NC_090921.1, on the reverse strand, counting down.
TGACTAAGATCGGTAAGTCAACACAGCGGTCTAGTCTTTGGAAGTTGCTTAATCATGCTGAGAAATTTAAATTTGCCACAGCTGACCAACAGAAGGGAGAAGTGCAGAGGCTGAGTTGTATCGCAACCTGTGCTGACATTGGTCAGAACACTGAAGAAAGGCATGCCATGCGAAGCAGTGCAGAGGCAAATCCAGGTGGCAGGAAGAGAGACCAGAACTTTTTTGGTTGGATTTATATCTTCATTTGAACATATGCACACTTTGAGAGCCAGAGACAATAACCTTAGAGTTAGTTTTAGAGTGTGAGATCCAGAATAGGATTTCTGACAAAAGACATATATTTTGCTTTGGACATCTTGACAAAGAACAGACCCTTTAGTCTTTAGTTGAGGTAGGGAAACCCCTCTTAGATTAGGGATAGTGAGGCATTTGCCAACCCCTTTATCATTTAATAAAGGTTTGTGACCACAATCATAAGCTCTCTGTGTCCATGTCTCATTCCTGGCTCCTTACACATGTTAGGATGTAACTATTTAGAGTAATGCAAATGTGTTTTTAAACAATTAAATTGTATGTTCTATATGTTTTGACTGTTTTATTAGTCTACAACGTTTTTTGAATTGTATACTTTTTTTGTATAATTCTTTTATTGACTTTTCATTACAAATAAAAATGTACTGTGCAGAAAATGTGTTGGATGCATTTCGAATGAAACGAGGGGCAACAGTTGTACTAAAAGTTATTGGAAGTGAGCAGGTTAGTCTAGCCATGTAAGACTATGGGCCTCATTATAAGTAGTGCGAAATGCGTTTAACGGCGCTGGTAATGGTGCCAGCGCCGTTAAACGCATTCTGCACTATTACGAGGTCCCCTCGCGGGACCCACTCTGCATGTCTGGTTCATCCAGACGTTCAGAGCGGGTCTCGCGAGGGGATCACGGAACTAACAACGGGCCCTCTTGTAATAGACCCGTTGTTAGCCCCTATGAGGGCTCAATGGGAATGGGGAAGGACCGGGCCCGGGTTCCCTGAAGGGGGAAATACCGGGCCCTCCATACTCGGAATGGCCCGGTATTTCCCCATTCAGGGAACCTGGACCCGATTTTGGAGACAGCCATGGCCTTATTAAGAGGGCATGGCTACCTCCAAAGTCGTAATGAGGCCCTATGTCTTACAAAGGGCTGCTTGAAACTTCCATAGCCAGGCCAACGCTTGGCTGGATCCTCAGCACGCCTTATTCCATCCGGCAGGAAGAGTCTCAGATTAGCTGCTTTTATCAGCATGGTATTAAAGATCATTTTTCCTGCCAACAACTTTTACCTCCTCAAATGCTTTCCATACTTCTGCCATCTCCGTGGTCATGTGTACGGCAATGAGTGTTGGTGCTTCTTTTCAATCCTCTCTTCCTCTGTCTCTGGCTGCCATGAAGATGTTCTCCTTGACTATTATCTTGGGTAATACCATTATTATCTGTAGGCTATTGGGATTTCAGTAAAATCCAATTTAATCCCTAATACCTGTGAAATTAAATATCCAGCTCTTTTATAATGGGTTGAAAATCTATTTAACCATCCAGTTAGTAAATCTGTAGCATTTATATTTTTTACCAAAGGCTTCATTGTAATTATCATCTTTATGATGAGAAGCTTAGCTACACACGCGAAGAGTCGTTGCTAGGGTGGGGACTTATGTGGCTATAGCTCCAGGTCTTTTGGTTGTAGCCCTGGATGGAAGTTCAGGAGCTACAACCAAAAGGTTAGCTAGCCCCAAATCCTGACAGTCCTGACATTAGCATAGCCCGGTATCTTTTCCAGATCTAGCAACACCCGTTGCACATGTGTTTTTTTACGGTTGCTGAGTTCTTTGTTTTGCATACAGCTTTAAAACGGAATATACAGATAAACTTACCTCCTTTCCATTGTACCTTCCCCTTCCTCGTCTGCCTTAGAGTTCACTTCAAAATGTATTTGTCCTCATACCTCGTACCTTGCCCATGCCAGGCAGCTGGCGATTTTTTAACTCCTTAATGGGTTATTCACATTTTTGAATGTGTAGTTTTATTTCTTCATTATAAATTCAGCACTACAAGTCCAAGAATTCCAATTGATAACAAGGGCTGCATCTGCATAATCTGTCGGTTGTATTTGTTTGTCTTTCTTTGGAGTAGGGTCCTCCCTCAGTTCAATCTTCTTTTTTTGGATTTACAACAGTCCTATATCTCTAGCGCAATCTGTAGTTTGGGTAGAGCCAGAGCATCAAGCTCAAACTGTTGCTCTATCAGCAGACATTCCAGAATACTCTTCAAATTTCTAATCTTAAAGAATTTAATTTTTCTATAAGGATCTTCATATCAGATTCTTTCCCTTTCCAAGTGCTCTTGTAACAGGTATCATTATTAACCAAATGAATGGCACTCCTGTTATCCACCTCCGAAGGATGAAGTGCACAGTTGGCCCTGCTGGGATTAGAGCTTGTGTCCTGCAGGATGAATAATGAATACTGCTGTCTGGAGTGAGCATATAACTCGCAGGGCTATCTTGCAACTGATCTCATTTCAGGTTTGAGAAAACTGAGGCATTGTATGTGCTCACGGGCATTTTTATAGAGAAACACATACATTATAATTGGGGAGATAGTGTAGCACAATACCTATTTTCTCAGCTCTTGCTTTTTTAAGTCTCCGCTCCCGAGGTGCTGTTTTTCTGAAAGGATGTCCATGAAAACTGCCAGGTTTATTATTCAGAATTCTGATTTCACATTTATTGTAAAATAGAATAGGTTTCACAGGATTGCATAGTTTGTGCAACCTCCTCTTGACCTAATGATGAAACATGTACGTTTTTATATTAACTATATGTTGTTTATTGTTGCTACCTTTCTACCATTTCATGTTCTTTTGACAATTGATGAATTAGTGTATAGGACTTGGAAAGCTGACTCGTCTGATCTTATTCTTAGTAGCCGCTCTTTTCATTACACTGCTTATAGACTTGTGCATGTCACCTTATTCTGAAAGGTGACCTGAGCATTTCAGTGGGGGTGGACAATATTGTAAAAATGGGCTGTTCAGCCCCCTTGCATCCCGACACTATTGTATAATACATGTTGTTTCAAATAACCCTGTTCCCTTTTCTGCTCTACGCCTTCCCTCTGCTCTTTCATTTGTCCTTTACTACCACACCCCGCTCTTTGTTAATTTTGCAACCATTAATAGGTGTAAGAGCAAACAATATTATTCTGCTATCCTACTTGTTAATAACATTCCAAGATCCTTAGCTCTGGATAATTCTATTGCCACTGCCTGCCACTCTCACTTCTCTTCCATTCTAATCATTCTAGACCTGTCCGCCTCCTTTGACACTGTGGATTATCCTTGCAGCCTACCAATGGTCACAGGTTTTGCTTTGTAAGAATTTGATTTCTTTTTGTAACTCAGTGACAGAAGTGTACTTTTTTCTATCCATTGTTTCCCTGTATACAATAAATATTTCTTACAAATGAAATAGAATTTTATTAGATTAAACATCACAGTTCCTGTGATATAAAATAACATGGACTTATAGGTAGTCTAAAACATACATTGGCATTGTTATACTAGACAAGTCCTAAGTGTCAGGTCCCTGGAACTCATCTAGTCATGGTGGCATTTTTTTTGGGGGGGGGGGGGGTAGATGTGTTTTTCCATTAGAAATGCAAGACTATAAGTACCAGAATGCAAAGAAATGAAATTGGACTGAAGCTCCTTATTCCTGGCACTGGGAAATATTAGAGCTACAGTAGAAATGTTAATAAAACTGAAAGATTAAATAAAAGTTCAGCTCATTCACCATTCTTCTACATGTACCATGGAACAAAGCTAGAAATCCTGATATCAGCGTACAAGCAGATGTGTCACATGACCATTCATAGAGGTTAAATCCTTGCGTAAGTGCTCAATAAAACTGTGTGTTTCTGAGATGCAGACATGATTTTACCAATCTTGTTTGTTGTGGGCATTCCATGACATTTCCCATTCTCATACATTCAGTTGTGGTCCCATTCTGGTGAGGTCATCTAGGAGAGTCGTTGTTCCACAACCTCAGGCTGAGAGTCCAAAGGCAAAATGCAATCATTGTCCAGATACACCATAATCACCAGTATATCCAGGCACTACTCTGACAAATGTACGGTAATGCAGTCTTCATGATAATAAATACAAAATGTCCTACAGAATACAACTGTGGTAACGGTGTAGCAATCGCTTCAGGGATTGTACTCCCTTTACTTCATTTTAAAAATCCAATCAAATTTAAATAATCAATTATTCGAATATAATTATTACTTCATATCTTTCATCAGTAAAAATGAACAAAAGTTGATTTTTAGTGCGTTCCAGATGGTCAATAAAGTTATATGAAAAGGCCAGATTTCAACAAAATATAGATAATATACAATGGAAGTACACAAGTAATGTGTATAATATCCATGTACCTTAATTATTTAAAAATGAAACTCACAAGCTGAAAATATCTCCATCACAATAATGACATTCAATCACACTTAATGTCCTGCATTATTTTGCTAATGTAGATTTCAGTCATGTGTGATGTATTGCTGTATTTCAAAGTGTTTTCGGGAAAACCCTTCGCCAGGAATGCAAACGCCTCCCTTCACAAGTTCTCTAAAGCTATTATAATATAAGCAATTATTCTAATGTAAGTTACTCTTTTTCACTCTACAGTTCAACTAGTAGCAGTCAGCATTGGCACATATGTCCTTCGCTGTGTTTAGAATTCACATTGTTGGCACATAAATGTCACTGCTCCTTCGTTTTGTTTGCTCTGTCACCTGCCTCGTGTCCAATTGCCATTACTTGTACAGTATTGCATCTGTTCATTTTGTGTCAGCTGTCTTATCTGCGAAGTCTGAAGCTAGGGTGCTGAATGAAAAGCACTGCATTTGTGTACTACATTTACCACAGCTTTTTTCATTCGGTTGTGTGATCTTGTATTACCAGATCAAAAATGTTTAAAAAAATAGCTACAGAAGAAGTCCTAACCTGTGTGTGAAATAGTGGATGACTTGTATTTAGTCATTACATTCAATTCAAAGAGGTGCACAGTCACTTAATGTCTGATGACCTCAATGGTTAGAAAAACTGTCCAATAACATAATTTGAGTTTGTATGAAAAAAGAAATGTGTTAAATGTCAATAACGTGACTGAATATTAATAGAAACCTAAATTGCTAAATTCCTTGCACAAGACTATCCAACATGCCTCAATAGCAGATTATATGTAATTGCTCCAATTGTCTAATAAAATAGAATAATGAAAATAATGTCACTAGTCTTCCAAATATATTTTTATATATTGTCTCACCAATTCCAAAATCATATTTAGATTTAGATCCTATTTAGATGATCCTTGTAAGTACCAACACATCTTTCTTGCTCAGACTGTATTTTCTTGTCTAACCCTCAACTGCAGATGTTTCCCCCGTTCCTGATCTCGGACAGGAAAGCACTGTTACCACCGTGTCACAAAATGTACAACTGCAGGACGTCATCTACCATGCCTCCTCCCTTTGTTGCAAGCCCATCCTCTGATGCAGAGGAAGTGAAGACCATAAAGGAGCTAATAGCCTGGCCAGGACCTTCAGGGAATGTCAGCTTCATGTCATCTACAAGCCCCCAGAATTGTGACTACCACATCCTAAACCCCAAAGACAACTACTCTGTGGGGGAGATCGTGGAGGTGTTGCTCACTGCAAGAGACCACAGGAAGCAACCAAAGTCTTATGGTGGAGACTTCTTCAGAGCTAAGCTTCATTCTCGGCAGCTGGAGGCTGGGGTGACTGGGTCTGTGAAGGACCACTGCAATGGAACATACACATTCACCTTCCAGATGCTGTGGGCAGGAGACGTGGACATCTACATCCAGCTCATCCATTCCAGCGAGGCTGTTGATATCCTTAGGAAGTTGAGGGACACCCGTCCAGACCAATTCGACTTTCGAGGCTATTTTCAGAAGAACGGAACCACCGACACGATGCAGTGCAACGTAGAGATCCAGAACAAGCCTGTTTGTGAATATCGTGACCCAGGAACTGGCGAGCGGTGGTTCTGTGTGAGACCTAAGAGGCTCCCATGCAGTGCTCTGGTGTTCCATAGCGCAGGCACTATCATCAATGTCACAAATCAAGAAGAAGATGCCTTCTTTCATAGGTAATGCTAACTCATTCTATTTTTCTTTACATCTTTGTTTACAGAATGATATAAATGGTATATAGGAGTGGGTTTCTTGCTTGTTTTGAGCCCCCCCATTTCCTCAATCCCCAACCAAACTTATTTCTAGCAATGCATACAATGTTATACACCTGTTTACTGTTTTTGTGGAGCACTACAAACCACCTTGTAGCAGTCGTGGGAGGGTAGTGTAGAGATGAAAACCAAGGCTTAGGGGTCCTGGGTGGATTTTAGCATGTAGGTCTTCAGAGCGCTTCACATCATGTGTTTCAAAATGGAGGGGAGGTGCAAGGAGGTGTCAGCGGGATAAGCCCAGATAGTGTAGAGCTCGACCACCAAAAGTGTTATACTTTGACTGTTCGATGGCTAGCAGGCATTTAGGAAGCAAACCTGAGGGCAATAAGTCAACAGTTGGAGGTATAGGCTCCACAGGGGTACTGTGGTGTCCTTAAATATATTGGCAAGCTTTATGGCCAAGCAGAGATCCTTGAAGTCGTTGTGTAATTGATTTGCACATTGGGAGTGAGGATACCACCAAACTACAAATATGTAAGTGTTGTGGTGGGGAAAAATATGATGGGCTTTTATCATTTTCATAGTAAATGTAACATGTAATGTAATAGGTGAGTGTTGGGGACCACGTAAATATGTGTGCTGCTATGTCATGAATTTTAGTTTCTCACAGTACACCTTTACTCTGAGCCATGGTTTCTCATCATGTGGCCCTACAGATGTTTGGGGATAAATCTCACGTGGTCCATAATGACTAACTGTGCTGGGTAGGAATCCCCTGTTACAAAACAGCCACAGCCATATCTCTCCCAAAGAAACCAAGTGCTGACAAAAACCACCTCTCATTAACAGACCCGTCTCTCCCAACTTTAAAATCATTGAGGGGATTGGCATTCACTGCAAAGTCAACTATCTCGGGGTACACTTACTTGCTGTCCCACTCCAATCTGTATTCTTGGCCAAAAAATCCACTGACACTACTTTTATCCACGTCACGAATTCTATTACCACTGCCTGCCACGCTCACCTCTCTTCCATTCTAATAATTCTAGACCTTTCCGCCTCTGCCATTGACACTGTGGATTATCCTTCTCAACTACAAATCCTTTCCCCCTTATGCTTCAAGGATTCCATAATACACTGGGCACCCACCTCTCTCTCTCTGATTGCTCTTTCTCTATATCATGGGACTGTAGCACCTCCTCCCCAGCACCCCTCTTAGTGCGCGTTCCTCAAGGATCATTTATAGGCCGCTCCTCCTAACCCTTTGCTCCTCCTCCCTTGCAAACTCATATCCGTCTTTGGCTTGAACCTTCACGCCTCTGCTGGGGATATCCAGATCTTCTCCTTCCTCTCCTTTTCACAATCAGTTGTTAAAATTAGCAGAATGTTTACAAACCCATCTACATGGTTAAGATTACAAAGTGGAAACCTTTACAAAGTGGAACATTTCAATGTTGTGGGTTTACACGCGACGAGAAAGCAGGAACCGACGAGCAAGGGGCAGAGGAAGGGCATAAGGTTGCTGGGGTTGCCTCTGGAAATGAGAGGAAAACTGAGACAAAGGGAAATAGAAAGGAGCCGAGAGTGTGGGGCAGAGGAGGTGTTTAAGGAAGATAAAGGAAAAGATGCACATCGAATGGATTGTGTCCTCTAATGTATTCCTCACCTTAGATATATTTGTCTAGCTTTAGCTGCTTCGGAAATTTTTTCTCTGCAGTGGGCACCGTGCGTCGATGTCGTCGAGTCAAAGTCCCTTGAAGGCCTCCGTTGAGGATGACATCATCGGGTATACAAGTAGCACGCACGGCGGCCCGTTGGCCTCAGTTCTGTTTTTCCGCAGTAAGTGTTGCTTCGGAGACTCGGCGCGCCTCAATAGTTCTGTGATGCAGTTATTGTGAAGAAGATATTTGAGATATCCTCATTGTCGACCCGACTACACCGCATTCAGGGTTCAAGAAATGCAAAACCTGCGGTTCCAAAATGTCGGTCAAGGATCAGCACTGAGAATGTCTGTGGTGCCTCGACGAAAACCATGACATGAAGGCCTGTACGAAGAGTCAGGCGATGAAGGGCAAGGCTTTGCGAGAGAGGAAGGGAAAACTACAGGTAGGTCAAAAAACCTCGATAAATCTCCTCGACGTGAAAGTCTAAAACATAGGTCTAGGTCCCGGAGCGGTTCACACCACTCTTCGTCTTTGATGAAAAAATCTAAAAAGAGACGCCACCGGTCCCCTTCCACCTCGCCTTCGGACGAATCCCCCAAGAAAAAGAAATGCCCCACAAAACATTCTTCCTCCGAAAAATGGGAAGCATTTAGAGTTAAAATGATGGAGGTTTTTGAAAAGGCTAAGTCTTGGTCCGCGCCTTCCTTGGAAGCCGGCCGAGAGCGTTACTGTTCCGACACTCGTGCGCCCTCGAGCCCGGGTGATCGAAGGAGGAAAGATCGGAAACCTTCCAGGACCCCGAGTGATAAAGATCGCTCGAGTCGAGTCGACCGCTCGAGGTCATCGACGCCGTCCGGAACCCGACACACCTCGAAGGACGACCCTTCGAAGAGCGTCTTGACGCCCTCGAAGTCAGCTCCGTCGATGACTGCTATTTCGTCGACATCATTGACGCCATTGACGCCTTTGTCCACGTCAACCCCGAAGCCTTCGGTGCCAAAAGTTTAAAATTCTCCAGTTAAGCCAGAAATGGACAAAATAGCAAAGAGCTGCAAAGACTACAAAACCTTTAGCCCCCACTGTAACAGCTCCTCCAGAAAAAATGTATAAACCTCTACCAAGGAAGAAATATTTTAAATCTTTGACTTCAATTTTTGAAGAACAAGAAAGGTCTGAGGAGGAGGATGTTCCTTTTGGCCTAGAGTATGGCACCCCTAATGTCCTAGAATGTCTAATTTCTGAGGAAAGCAGAATGAGGGATTTAGTGTAATCCTTGCATAACGCAAGTGCAATTGACGCATCACCTGAGACAGATTTTGGCACACCAGAACCAGGGGAACATGCCAGTCCCTCATACAGACAACTGACAACAAAGGTGGTGGATTATTTAGGATGGGCTAGACCACCAACTCAGTTCATCCAGGATGACCTGATTGACACATTGGATCATTTCTCCACCGAAGATCCGATTTTACCCTTCCACTTAGTCTTACAGAATAGGGTGGCCAAAAATTGGGAGACCCCGGACTCAATTCCTCCTGTGAATAAGTCCCTCACTTCAAAATACTGCTTCAGTAGCGACCCCGGCTATCTCTCCAAACACCCTACTCCTGAGAGTCTGGTGGTCCAGGCAGCCACAGCTTCTAATAAGGTGGCGTACCCTTCCATCCCTCCGGATAGGGACGGCAAGCATGTGGATGGTTGGGCACGCAAGGTATTTTCAGCTGGGAGTATGGCATTAAAATCTGCCAACTCCACATGTGCCTTGGCAAAATTTTCGTACACTCTGTGGGAGTGCATTGCAATGGCGGCGGAGCACATACCAGAAGGGGTAGAAAGGGAATGATTCCTAGCCATCGTTAGAGAGGAAGCCATGCAGGAATCCCTTCAGTCTGGATTGGCCACTGCAGATAGCGTGAGCAGGTCCTTGGCCTCTAGCACAGTAATATGCAGATTTGAGTGGTTGCGAAAGTCGGGTTTTGCACCAGACGTGCAAAACCGTCTTTTGAAAATGCCTTTTGACGGGTCTCGCCTTTTCGGCAACAAGGCTTACGAGAGCCTTGAGAGGTTGCAGACCTCAAAAGCAGCAGCCAAATCTTTAGGAGCTGCTATTAGGCAACCTCAGCCTTTTCGTGCAGGACAATCTTGGAGGGGACGATCCTATCGTTATTACTCCTCATATGGAAAGGCGAGAAGAATGGCCAGTCAAAGAGGCCAGAGAAAAACCACTCATGGTGGATGAGGTAAACGTGCTAAGCCAGCCCCAGCCGCAGCATCTTTGCCATCAGCAGCTGCAGCAACCGCACACAAAATCACTTTGAGGACTTGCATCACAAGACACCTGTAGGAGGCAGGCTGTCGCATCATTTGCAAGAATGGCGAGCCATTACTTCAGATGTTTGGGCTCTATTTGCCCCACGGTTGCTGCCTTGCTTTTCTAACGCAACCTCAAAGCAATCCACCGGGGAGACACTCTTTGAAGCTTCCACACCTGCTTCTACAGCAGGAAGTTTTAAGCCTGCGAGAGAAAGGTGCTATAGAACCAGTACCTGTAGCGGAGAGGAACAAGGGATAGTACTCCGCATATTTTTTGATCCCCAAAAAGGACAGAGGACTGAGATCCATCTTGTACTTCACAGTCTTCAACGAGCTCCTCAGGAAGGACAAGTTCAAGATGGTTACTCTTTCACAGATCCTTCAGGCCCTTCAACTTCAGGATTGGTTGGTGTCATTGGACCTTCAGGATGCTTATTTTCATGTGCCAATCCATCTCAAGCACAAAAAATACCTGAGGTTGGTGACGCGCATTATCAGTTTCGAGTCCTACCATTTGGGTTGACCTCCGCCCTGAGGGTTTTCACCAAGTTGATGGCAGTGGTGGCATCACAGCTCAGGAGACGGGGATTCACGTCTACCCCTACCTGGACGATTGGTTGATCAGGGCGCGTTCTGCCAAGCAAGCCCTGAATCATCTGAAAGTCACCTGCCACTTCCTCCACAGACTGGGCTTCTCCCTCAATTTCAAGAAGTCCCAAATGACACCTTCCCAACAGCACCAGTACATAGGGGCTTTACTAGACACATCCTTGCCTCCCAAGTCGAGGGCTCACGACATTCTCCAATGGTTTCCAAATTCCAAAATGCCCAAAATCTCCAGGCCTATGACTTCTTGAGGTTGCTTGGCCTCATGGCATCCTGCATTTTCCTAGTGCCAGAAGCACGCCTGAGGATGAGATCCCTTCAATGTGCTCTAAAGACTCAATGGTCCCAATTCTCAGGACAAATGACGGATCTCCTTCAGATCCCGAACAAGGTTTGGCAGGATCTTCTGTGGTGAACTTGCACAGAGAACATCCTAAAAGAAGAAATGTTTTGCAACCATGGCCGGAGATTACAGTAGTGACAGACGCCTCACTTCTGGGGTAGGGAGCTCATGCCAACGATCTGACAATCAGCGGTCGTTGGTCTCCATCGGAGTCTAAATTACACATCAACCTTTTAGAGCTGAGAGCAGACTAGCAGTGGCCATGAATTACCTAAAAGAGGAGGTCTAGGGTCACTACCTCTGTGCAGAGAGGCAATGCGGCTCTGGTATTGGGCAATTCAGGAAGGAATCTCCCTATCGGCAGTTCATCTAGCCGGGGAGAAGAATATGATGGCGGATGCTCTGAGCAGGCAGAGTACTGTGTCCCACGTGTGGGAACTGGCTCAGGAAGTCCTTCAGGAGATCTTCACCCTTTGGGGAACCCCTTAAGTAGACCTGTTTGTGGCCGGAATCGACCAGAAGTGCAAAAGGTAGTTCTCAAGGGAATTTCCCCCGAGAGGAGCCCAGGGAATGCGTTTGTGGTGGAGTGGAACTTCCTACTGATATACGCATTCGCTCTGAAGTCATCAGGAGGCTATGACAGTTCATAAACCACATGATCCTAATTGCCACGGATTGGGCCAGGAGAACGTGGTACCCGGACCTTCTAGATATGGCCATCTGCCCTCTGTTAGTTCTTCCTCGGAAGAGGACCTTCCCTCACAAAAGGAGGGCCAGGTTCTCCATCCAGAGGTCAAGACTCTCAACCTTCATGCTTGGTATCTGAAAGGCTGAGATACAAGGATAGGGACCTTCCGGATGACGTCATGGAGGTGTTGCTTTCAGTGAGAAAGCCAGCAACAAAATCTTTGTACCGTTGCCACTGGAAGAGGTTTTGCAACTGTTGCATGGAAAAAGAATGTTGATCTTTTTCTGTGTCCTATTCCAGAAGTATTATCCTTCTTCTTATCATTGGCACATAGAGGTCTCAATGTTGGGACCATTAAAGGTTATCTTGCAGCGCTTTCCATCTTCAAGCGCTCTTTGGAAGAATGTTCCTATTTTAAAATTCCTTTGAAAGTACAATTCTTAAAGGGTCTCACCAACGTGTTTCCTCCCTCTTCTTTCCAAGTCCCAGCTTGGGACCTTAATCTGGTTCTAAAGTTTTTGATGTGTGCCCCTTTTGAACCTTTGCACACATGCCATTTAAGATTACTAACGTTGAAAACTGTTTTCTTGGTTGCTTTAACATCTGCACGAAGAGTGAGCGAGTTGCAGGCACTGTATTCTGGGCCACCCTATACTGTGTTCCACAAGGACAAAGTTGTATTAAGGGTTAAACCCTTGTTCTTACCTCAAGTTGTGTCTGATTTCCATTTAAATCAGAAGATCATTCTGCCCGCGTTCTATCCTCCACCTCATCCCAGCAACAAGGAGGAAAGATTGCACAGGCTGGACCCGAGAAGAGCTCTAATCTTTTACATGTCCAGGCTCTCCAAGCTTTTCATTGGCTTCACTGGAAGGAAGTTGGGTCAGTCGGTGTCAAAACAAACCCTATCACGTTGGATTGTGCTTTGCATTTCAGAATGCTACAGTTTGGCGGGCAAAGATCCACCAGAAGGCTTGAGGGCCCATTCAACCAGAGGCATAGCCTCTTTGACTGCCCTTCAAAGAGGTGTTCCCATGAAATCTATTTGTGAAGCAGCGACCTGGTCTTCGCTGCAAACCTTTTCTAACTTCTATAATCTGGATGCTTCCCACTCTAAAAAGCTTGCTTTTGGTAAAGCAGTGCAGTATTCAGCTATATAATATAAAAAATCTACTCCCTCCTCCAAAGAACTTTTACACTGTTTTGGGAGTCTATCCTAGATGAGGAAAACATTGGAGGACACAATCCATTCGAAGAACAAGTTACTTACCAACTTGTGACGTTCTTTCAACTGGATGTTCCTCCAACGTATTCCTCATCGTGCTCCCATCCAACCCCTCTGTAGCTTTTCCGCTGTTATTAACACTTCAACTCTCGCAAGGCTGACACCTGGTTACCTACACTATCTATACAGCAGAACAAGAGGGGAAAAACAGAACTGAGGCCAACGGGCGCCGCGCGTGCTACTTGTATACCCGATGACGTCACCCTCGATGGAGGCCTTCGAGGGACTTCGACTCGGCGACATCGAAGCACGGCGCCCTCTGACGAGAAAGAATTTCCAAAGCAGCTAAAGCTGGATGAATATATCTAAAAGGAGGAATACGTTGGAGGAACATCTAGTTGAAAGATGGTTACCAGTTGGTAAGTAACTTGTTCTTCTCCGCTCACCATACCCCCCTCCTGCACTTCTCAACTCCCCTCTCCCTGCGCTTGCATGATCTGAATGACACAAGTCCTAGTAAGATCGTTGTTTTGTCCTCCCTTTTTTTCCCCATCCTTGTCTTGTCGCGCCTAACGTCATCTGCCGCTGGCCATCTCTCTGGTGCCTCATGCTCAACGTTTCAATCTGTCCCCCTTCCTTCAGTACCAAGCCACTCTACCCTCTCCCATCTCTTTCCCCCTTGACTTCCTCAACCCCTACTCATGGCTCAGAACTTTTGGATTCTCGTTGACAGCAACTGGAATGTTTCCCAGTTCATCACGGGCACTGCTACTGCAGCCAGACCGAGGATCCTCAACATTGAGAGAATCTGCCCACTCCTCACATGCTGCTCATCTTAACGTTTTATCTCAACCAAACAACTACTGCCTGAGCCTATGTCTTGGTCTACCCTCTTCTCGCGTGCTCTCATTAAAGCCTCCAACTTTGCAAGACTCACTTTTCGACGTACCCAGATCAAGGGGCGGTCTTTGCGTCAGGCAGCTCAGGCGGCTGCCTGACTTCAGTCACACTCTAGGGGGCGCTGCACCAGCAGTCCGCAGTGCCAGTGCTAGAATACACGTGTAACACGTTCGTTTCCTAACATTAGAAAAGTGAATGTGCCTGTTCATTTTTATAATGTTAGGAAACAAATGTGTTACACATGTATACTACCACTGGCACTGCTGCAGGCTGCAGCCTCGGCCCTTAGACATGGAGGTCATTTAGGGGTCGCCAGAGGTCAGGTGGCTCGCTTGCAACCCCTGGCTTTGGCTTTACGAGCCCAGCTATATTGAAGAAAAAAAACGAACGAAAACAGAAGCTCAGATCTTTGTTTTTATGTCCTTTTTAAAAAAAAACAATATTGGGGATCCTGCTGCCAGGTCTGCAACGCTGCGGCAGGCGCCGGTGCGTCTGATTTCAAGAGTTCTTTAACTTTTCATGGTTGTATAGCAACCACGAAAAGTGACAGAGCCCCTGAAAGCACGTGGGGGGAGGGAGGGCAGCAACTCAGAGAGGGGCTGCCTCGCCTGCCTTGGACTCACTCACTCACCCAGCTACTCGTACTAGTGCATAGCATTAACAGTACAGCCTCACCCGACACCCACCCTCAGGCACAGGGACATCCCATGGTGCCTGGCATTATGGTGCCTCTGGACAAAAGCCAGGAGTCAAGGACTAAACGTATATAGCGGTTCATTGCTGAATGCATTTATGCACTTGAAGGCCTTCTTGTTGCATGATAGTAGTATTAATGTGCAGTTCAGCTGTGGTGAGGAGGCTGTTAATGTATGACCAAGTCCATCTATCGCACACATTAATAAGTGCGTTTGTTGCAGCTGCCGTTTTAATCATGTTTTACAAAATGTATCTTACTCCAGAAACTTGGGACTTATTTTTCTTCAAGTATTGCATAACTTGACAGCCAAACAAGCTGATTTTCAGTACATCGTTTGAAGGAACAAGAGGTGACTGACGCTTGCAGGCATCTCGAAGAAGGTCATTTTTGTAGGTCTCATTCCTGACATTTTTGTATTCTTGTATCTTTCACCCCAAAAACATATTAGAGAAAGTGTTGGTGGGTGTTGGTTTCGCTTTTCTGCTTTCTCTAGTGAAACCGAGGTAATCTCAATCCTCCATAAACTGACTGAAATCGGAGCTCACAATAGCCACTTTCTCAGCAAGAGGCAAACACTAATTGATTGGGGGGCCTTACACAGGTGGTATGTTTACACACAGGTCCCGATTAAATAGAGGCTCGCATTTAAGTATGCACTTTCTATAGCACCCACTATTTACATCTGCTGATATGCAGCAAAAACCACAGCCAGCTGAATAAGTGTGAGCCAAAAATGTTTGTAAGTAGGGAACCCTAAAGCAGAATGCTCCAAAGACAGCTCAGCAGGTTAGGTGACTGTTGCTGAGATCTTATATGTTTAGACCTGCCTGTTAAGCCTATGGCACTTTAACAATTCCTGCTGTAAAATGTGTTGTTTTGACATAGAGCTGGGTAAGGCTTACTCACCGCTCAGTGTAGGAATTTCTGCCACATACTAAAAATCACTATTCGGTTCTTCCCCTGTAGCGGAACTCAAAGGTTGGCTCCCGTGAGTAGGAGGAGGGTGGTTGAGGGCCTAGTGTCCGAGAAGCTGTCATGGTAGATGGGGTGGGTTACACCTCCCAAAAAGTACAGTGGTATCTGGGCTTGTGGGGGTGTCGGTGCTGGGTGGGGTTGCACACTGCCAGCAGAAGCCTGTTACATGTTCCAATGCGAGTTAAACTGGGACAGCACTATTACTATTACTAAATTTTACAGCGGATATTTTGAGGCACAATTATGATAAGAGACTAAATATATGAAGGCCAAGTATGACAATGACGACTATATATATATGAATTTTAGAATTTTTGAATAGGTATATGAGCATGACAAACAATGGGACAAGAACAACAAATAGAGAAAACAGACAAGTACAAAAGGGGCGGGGAGATGCAAAGAAATTTCACTTTATTCATTAGTTGGGGGCAACATTAGCTAGGAATTTTAGAAAACACTGCCACTGTGACTCGTGCTTTAATAATAGAGAAGGAGAGGACGTTGCATCTTTCCAACCTATGTATGTTACAAATAGAGTTCCACCACAATTTATAATGAAAGCGATTGAAAATGTTCAAATTAGACGTTATAGTTTGAATTGCTACTACTAGTCAATCAAGTAACAACCATTTTTATCCAAAGCACGTTGTAGCATTGCACTACCCAGAAAAAGGATTGTAAAACAGAAGTCATGTTGCAAGTTTAAAATAAGCTTAAATGTATTCCACACATTTTTCCGGAATAATTTAACATTGTCGCATTCAATAAACATATGTTTAAATGAGCCTTCAGTATGACGGCAACTCCAGCAACTATCCTTCTGTGCAACATTGTCTTTACAGAGTGAGAGAGGAGTGTGGAAAGAAGTATAAAGTTTGGAGAAGGCTGGCTGACGTGGTTACTTTACGGATATTCATCCGCACAAGAGGCCAATGTAGTTAACTGTCCAGCAGAGTGCAGACTTGCTTCCAAGCGGCATGCAAATCCAAAACAGAATCCAAGGAAGACACTTCTGAAAGGTCTTTATGGAACAAGGAGGCAGTAATGTTGGGATTTTGCATACATCGCATTCTTTCTGCATTGGGATCAATTGCTTTAAATATTAACAGATTATAATTTTCCATAATGGCATTGATAATTCGTCATATATTGTTTCATGAATGAAACAGATGCATGGAATTTCGCCACAAATTCATTAAAGGTAACTGGTGCTGCTTGAATAAATAGCTGATTCAAATACTTAATGCCCAGAGAGAGCCATGGTTTCCAAAGCATAGATCTTTTATTAACTTTTATTAATGAATTCAGCTAAATATATTGTCAGGTAAATTGATATGATTTTGCAACGGATGGGAACATATATGCTCTAAGATAACGGACAGATAAACAAATACAGTTGATGAATCATTTTATACCCTTGCTGATGTAACAATCAGCAATAGTTAGTGGGGAAACCTTTGCTCTCTCAACAAGCAGCCATTTCGGTGCTATGGTGCAATCGACATGAGTAAACCACAACTGCTTCTTCTTTAAAACAAAGGCTATATAGTATTTTTTTTATCCGGGAATCCAACTCCACCACAGATACACGTTATTCAAAGTTTATATAAAGATATTGTGCACTTTTTTCCCCACAAGAATTTGTCTACGCAGGAATCTATAGGAATCTATAGACTTGAAGAAGAATGAGGAAAGGGGTATTGGTAACATTTACAGAAGATATAAAATAATTGGGGAGATGAACATTTTCATAGATTCTAAATGACCCCCACCAGGATAAATAAAGGGGGACCACAAGTCTGTTAACTCCCTTATTCTAGAGAGTAGAGCCATAGTGTTCTTTTTAGTGATATCCTTAATGGATGAGGAAATGTGAACACCAAGATATTTGATGCCTTTAGGACATCATTTCATACCCAAGGTTTGAATGTGATACCTAGTACAATGTATATTGAGAGGTAACATTTCTGATATATCTGTATTTAGCTTATAGCCTGAAGCTAGTGAGAATTGCGAAATAGTGCCCAACAGGTGTTGTATACTAATATGTGGATTTGTTTTAAAGCAATAGTACATCATCAGCTTAAGCTGCAGTTTTGCCAGTATATTATTCACCTGCCTAATTGCCTCTAAAAAAGGTTCCAAAGCTAAAATAAACAATAGCAGAGAAAGAGGGCAACCTTGGCGTGTATCTCTAAATAATGGCAAGCATGGGGACATTTGTCCATTGATAAAGTCTGCAGTTTTAGGATTAGAGTATAATACAATCTACCAGATGATCGCGGAGTAAATCAGCAGTGGCAACAACATCTTGCTAAAAGAGTGGGTAAAGGCCCAAAGGGACAAACTATGCGAGATAGCCTGTACAGAGGAAGACTTACTATACAACCCGCAAAGAGTTAAAATCAAAATGGAAAGTCAGGATTGGATTGCAACCAACACCAAAGCAGTATCCAACAAACTCCTAACTCACCTTCCAATGACTTAAGTTTTATTTATTTGTAAAGCGCAACCAGGCCCAAGGGCAACCGGGCGCATAATCTCAGATACAGGTTACAATATATACAGTATGCACACACGGGCGCATATTCTTAGCTACAAGGTTACAATATATACAGTTTGCACATATACATTAAAGTACATTACGGGGAATATACACAAAGGCAGTATGTTACAAGTCAGCAAAAGCCTAAGTGCGGGTGCTTCACGTGTTCTGAGTGAACAGCCAAGATTTGGTATTGTTCTTGAAGGTTTGCAACAAGGGCTCAGTTCTGATGGGATCCGGCAATCAGTTCCAAAGTTTGGAGGCTAGGACAGGGAAGCTCACCCCACCTGCTTTTTGGAGTTTGAACCTAGGCAAGGTGAGACTGTGAGTTTGGGCTGACCTGGTTGTTCGTGTGGAGGTGTGTAGTGTGAGACGAGAAGAGAGGTAGGGGTGGGGCTTTGGTGTCCAGGCATTTATGAGTCAAGGCTAGAGTTTTCAAGGCGATTCTTTGTATTACCGGGAGCCAGTGTAGATCAGATCTGACGTTAGAGATATGAGAACGTCCGGGAATATTGAGGGCTGCCCTTATGGCATTGTTCTGGATAGTTTGCAGTTTGTTGATGTTAGATTGGCTAGTCCCCAAGTAGAGGGCACTGCAGTAGTCGATCTTAGACATAATGAGTGTTCTGTCAAGGGTGATACAATTCTGGGGGTGCAGGAAAGGTCTGCAGGCGGTAATACGTTTGCAGGTATAAGCTGATGCTGATCTTACTGCATTTGTTTGTCTGTTCAGAGATAGAGCATAAACACCTAGAGTTTTAGTATCTTTAGAGACCTCGATGTCATTACCGTCAATGGTAAAAGATTTGAAGGCTTGGTCCAGTTTTGTTGAGATGCTGAGTTGATCCTAGTAATAGAAGCTCAGTCTTGTCGTCGTTTAGACATAGTTCGTGTTGTGCCATCCAGGCCTGGAGGACCAGATAGATGTCATTTAAGAATTTGGTATCAGCTGTGTAGTCGCCAGTGATGGGGATGAGTATCATACTGGCATACTGTTTCAAGTACCCTGACAAAGCCCTTAGGAAAACGTTTATGAAAGCTCGTCTAAATGTGCTACCCACGCAGGAAGTCTTGGCAATAAGGGCAGTTAGTGACGTAAAGAACTGCAGACTCTGTGATGATTCACACCACCCAGTAACGATCAGACACCTCCTGATGGCTTGACTTGAAATGAGACGGGAAAGACTGGCGTTCTTTACCCCCCTACTTGCAAACTCTTTTCTGAGTGAAGAAGAAACATGGTGGTATCGTTTGATCACGGGTGACCAAACCCGATGGGCCATTGCTACAGCTAAACTTTTGAAGATCGCCATGGAAAAGATAAAATCTTGTTTGAAGATATTATCACCCTTTTTGCCAACACAGTCGACTAGATGAAGCGTGACCTGGCACCTCTAATACCAGGCGATCTCTATATTTTATGAAGTTCTTCTGTGCCGCTGACCTTGTAAAAATCGAAACGATTATATACAAGTAATAAAAAAAATGTAAAAAATTAAAATACACTGATCATGGGAAGCAAAGGAGCATTAATACCATGGCATCTAAGGGCAACAAACCAGTAATCCCATTCTACCCTATCAAATGCTTTTTCCGCATCCAATGGCACAGCAGTGCAGGGGTCTTTCGATTTGTGGACATTATTCAAAACATCCAAAAATAGTCTAATATTAGAAGAAGATAGTCTTCCTTCAACATAGCCTACCTGATTATTTTTAAATAACTAAGGTAAGAATGTCAGGATTGACATATCTAAGGTGATGTGGCAGGATTGTCCTGATACTATACCTCCTAGCAATCCCCCTCCCCTGCGAGGCCCCAGATCCTTCACTATGGCTTAGCCTGAGGCCTGTTGGTACACCCGGCTCTCCTAGCATGCCCACACACCGCCTTGGCTCAGCAGGCCACAACCTAATGCTGCCCTCGGGACCCACGAGACACCAGCTCCCCGTACCTTTCCCTAGCTGTGTACAAATACCACCTTATAAGGAGTATTCCGGTGTTTATGCCAACGTTGCGTACTGATCTTGTGACACAATGTACCGTGCATATAACTGACAGGTTTCTTCACAAATGTCTGCTTCCTATTATTACCAACGTCATGGAAACTTGCCAGGCTATATAAGAAGAGCTCTGACCGAACACCGGGCGAGCTCTCCGACACCAGTCCCTTGTCATTTTGTATTACTATATTCTGCTGTTTGTCTTTCTCTAATAATAACTTGGTTTACCTCTCAGCTGTTGCCTGACTCTTTATAGCTACATCAGATGATGCTGAGACTCGTTACATCCTGCTTTCCTCCTGGAGTGTCTACGGACTAACGAGGATTTGCGCACTGATTTGATGGTCTGTAAGCATGTTGGGTGTTGCAGTACGGATGTAAGGAACCGTTGTATTCCTCCAACCTCTGCTGATGGGTATACCAATCTGTTTTATTTTCTATATTTGCACTGTCTCCATGCCATTCCACCTTGCTGTTTGCGGTATTCACATGCCGTGGTTTCAATTCAAGAGACCAGTAGGGTGCAGAGTACATGCTGGATGATTCACAGGTAATGCTCACGTATTACCGGGCACAACATTTTGAGAGTAAAATGCAGACACTGTAGCTCTTACATAGCGCCCAGCGGCGCATTCCACGATACTTATCACTGCATTCAAGCTGCGCCACAACCACCTCCCCTTTTTCCTCTGCTAGGTCCTGTAGAGCAAGGCATTGGTTAGTTACTCTTTTTCACTCTACAGTTCAACTAGTAGCAGTCAGCACTGGCACATATGTCCTTCGCTGTGTTTAGAATTCACATTGTTGGCACATAAATGTCACTGCTCCTTCGTTTTGTTTGCTCTGTCACCTGCTTCGTGTCCAATTGTCATTACTTGTACAGTATTGCATCTGTTCATTTTGTGTCAGCTGTCTTATCTGCGATGTCTGAAGGTAGGGTGCCGAATGAAAAGCACTGCATTTTTGTACTACATTTACCACAGCTTTTTTCATCCGGTTGTGTGATCTTGTGCATTACAGCCAGTGGCCCCTGGGTGCCATCTCAGGGTCCATGGCTTAAGTAAGGTTTGTGGTTATCTGTGTAAATATTACAATTGATTGTAGCATCAGTTTTTGGGTGCTGTCTCAGGAACACAGGTTATAGTGTTGCTGGGGGTGGGGGGAGACTGTGTTTTGTCGCATGGCCCCCAAGCCGGCTAAAGGACTCTGTTGCCTTTGTCCATCGCCTTTCCAGAACACTGCCGTTATAAAATTGTTGCACAAGTTTTGGGCTGTCGTTTTTTGTTTGCACGTGAAGTGGTGTTTTTAAATACTGTCTGCGGCTTGTTATTGCCTCTCTCTCCAAGGTGTTTAAGTGGTATGCTATAACCACATGCTGCCTCCATTCACGCCAGACGCTCTCGCCTAGTGCACCTAGTGTTTTTATATGTGGTGTATGCCAGGTTTGGCCTCAATGTATTGTCTTTGCCTCCCTCCAAGTTTCTCCTCAATGTATTTTTTTTGTCTCCATCATTCGCTACAATCACATTAGAATCCTTATATAGCTACATGCTTTGCATACCACTTGAGGGTGCAACAATTTCACTCGCCCAATACCTCCCACCTGGCCCTACTCACCACCCAGGACTCGCTGCCATTCTAGCAACTTTCCACCTCAACTTAAATTCACTCCTCTGTTCCCACAGCAGACCGAGCTGCCACGTCATTCTACAGGTGCAGGTCTGACTCGATCTATAAAAAATAAATATATATAGTGATGGCTTCATGTTGGAATTATTTTCACTAACACCAAGGCCTCACCTTACTAGAAGGGACATTGACTTGGCACACTCTTGCCTTACTGACCCACCTTCCCTGTTTCCTATTAAAACCTAGTACACTCTCCATCGCGCATGACACTATAGCGCTTACAAAAGCGTTTGGAACAGCCTGTGAGCCACATTCCCTATTTCCGCGCTGAACACTCCGTTAACAGACAGCCCCAGCTCCCACTTCCTGTATTGCTCAAGGGCAGCTGTAGCCAGAGTTTGGCAGTAATACAAGCCACAGAAGAGATAACGTGCAGAAAATAGATGGAAGCCTTTGTGATCGTGCTTTTATGTATTGAGCTGCAGCTGTGTATTTTTTTCCTTTCGTTGCGGTATATGTAAAGCTGACTACCACCCACTCGTGGCATTGAGGGAGTGAAAGTGGCAGTGTTAGCTCTGCAGGGAAGGGTCATGCCTTTCATGCGCTGAAATATCTCTGTTGTCTATGCCAGCTGTTTTCTCTTAGAGGTTCTGCATTTGCACACAGTCAAGGTGCTATCATGAGGCATAGTGTTTATGTAGATTTGCTGAAAAATACTAATGTCATTGTTTACTCTCTCGAAGAGGGTTTTATGTGGTTAACATCGCCATTGTCACTGCCTCCCCAAGGTCTCCATTTATGCACACGTTGTAGTGGTATGCCATTACCACTGGACGTCGCCATTTACGCCAGAGCTCTTTAAAAGTTTACCTGCAGGCCTCCCTAAGTGGTTACTACACCATCATCTTCGAACACGCCTTGTATACCGAGTTTTTCTTGTAGGTGTGCCCTAGATATTTGTGATTTGTTGATCATTATATGCCTGTTGTGAATGACCGGATGAGTTTTACTACCTACCTGTATTTATTTTTTATTTTTTCCTTCTGTACTAATTGAAAGAATTCTTATGCATTACCAGTGGTCCTAGCTCATGTACCACACCCAGCGCTCCCACCCACCATACCTCGCTCAGTGACGGTGCAACATCTGCCATCAGCTCCGGAAGCTCCCTCTCTCTTCACCACACAACCTTCCTCCACCTCTGTTGATGCATTGCCATCCACCTCTTCCTCTGGGTCACTTTCCCCGGCTGCTGCCTCGCCCAGGCACCATTTGCTTCATTTTACAATGGGAGCTAACAAACAGCCCCCGCTGGTTTCCTCAACGCCAAATGCAGCCTCCACTTATCATAGACGGCACAGACTAGAACCCCAGTGGTCACCTGCCTTCATCCTCAGCAGATCCGGGTCACCCCTTGCCAATGCTGACATGCGTCTCCTTACTAAACAAGATATTAAACGTTCACACTATTCCATGGATGAGCACCTCACGCTTTACACATGGATGTGGCGGCTGCTGCCTAAGGAGACACTGCCCTCTTACCCATGTGCACCTGCCCTCAACCTGATATCGCTAATCCTGATATTAGAATACTCACTCCATGGAGCTCCACTGACATTGAAAAAGCACTACAAGCTGCCCAACACTTCTATGACAAACTCAAAAGACAAGAGTAAGATGGTGTCTCCCGCCTAATGGCCTTACAGCATGATCATCGCACTGCCTTGGGCAACCGGGGACGCCCGGGTTGCTCACACCAGCAATGCTTTCAACAACCCCCTCCTTTTGCCCACCCAGCAAACTCAACAGGGGCAACCGTTTTGCAGATATTGTAAGAGGATCGCCTCTTCATCCAGCCTGCCCTATCAAACCTACAGACCACAGCAATATGGTCCCACTGCTCCCAGAAATGATTTCATCATTCCCCCTGGCAATTCCAATGTTAATCCACCGCCCCTGCTGTCGCCTCCTCCTCCTCCTTCTCCTCCTCCTCCTCTGATGCCTTCAAATGGGGGTTACCAGGATATGCTGATATCCTACGGACCACAATGACATTGCCAAAGGGACCCTGCCTTGCTGGCGGCTGCTGCTTTGCTCCTGCTGGATCAGGCCGTTCCTTATCTCCAGTGTAACATTCAGGGACAAAAAGGACACTGTTTGGTTGATACCTTTGCCTGCCGCTCTACACTAAGGGTAGCAGATTTTCCTCATGTCAATGTCTCTGATCAAATTGTCAATGCTGTTGGAATGTCTGGGACAATGATCTTACAGCCAGTGTCGAACAATTGATCTGTTGCAATTGGTCCCATTTCTAACCAAGATGCTTTTCTCCTTAGTCCATGTGCACCTGCTAACTTGTTGGGTATTAATTTAATTGTGCAAAATTAATTGTATCATTTATTTCTCCATGGAGGGTATTTACCTAGAGGTCCCACAGTCTAAACAGACTGAATGTTTATTCCTCCTACAACAGTCTTCGCTCCCACCAAGCCCTCCAGAGTGTACTGTCTCATTCAATCAGTCCTTGACCAAGGTGTTTTACACTACGCCACTAGCCTGTTCAAATACCCCCATACTTCCTCTGGCCAAAGAAGGGACAGACAAGTAGAGTTTCACACATGACTTAAGAGCTCTTAATAAAGATGTTGTCCCTTCTCATCCAGTTGTGCCAGATCCTATCACTACACTCTGATGCCTCCCTCCCTATGCCACCTTCTTTACGTGCAATGATCTGCCATCAGCATTCTTTTCTGTCACAATCCACAAAGATTGACGATACCGCCCGTGTTGCATGCATCCTTCATTGCCCTATGCCTGACACCAGGAGACAGCTCCGCTCCTTTTTGGGACTGAGCAATTTTTGGCGCCCTTGGATTCTTGATTATGCCTCCAGTGTTGCGCCCATGCAAAAGATGCTTTTAGATGCTTTGCCTGATAAACTAACCTGATCTCCAGAGTACAGCACTGCGTTTGCCAAAAAATTAAAACTGGCCTCTCCATCGCCCCTGCCCTGGCCCACCTGGATTATTTCAAACTCTTCACCATGTTCTGTGATGAGAAAGAGGGGTATGCCTTAGGTGTACTCACACAGAAGCATGAGGACCTACAATTTTTTTTTTATTTTTTTTTTATTGTTGCATGAATAGTTTACATAAAACCTTATACAACATAAAGTACATTCCAAACAAATAGCAAAATATATTTCATTTTACGAAGAAAAGAACATTTTTAACACATTTATCAGCTTTAAAATCATTCCCAGCCATAAAATCAATATTCCATATGTTTATATACAAATTACATTTCATATATCATTTCATGTACCATTGGATCTATCTAGTCTCTACTCGTTGAAATCATTATTTTTAACTTCCAGTTCCTCCTGAATATTAAGAAGGAGTGAATTCAATGCGAGGATTAGGGAGATATTTGCACCCCACATGCAGCGACTCCAGAACAGATTCTTCGACGTTTCCCAGTCCCCCTCAAATCTATCTGCCAGGTAGAGAGATCTTTTATTCCCAAAATGGGTGCATGTCAGAAGAAGGTGCCTGAGAGTTTCTATCATGTCGGTCGCTCCACAAAATCGACATGCAAGATTTTTAAAATTATCCTTCGATTCTTTTTCTCTATGGTTCCAATGGTAGATTCTTTCTAGAGTGGGCATCTGATTTAGTCTGAAACGCATAAATGTATTTCTCGCCTTCTGGCAAGGAAATCTTTGAATATATAGAGGAATTGATTCCCTTGCATGAAAAAATTTAGCGTACTCTTTGTAGGTAACATGGGATTCAATATCATTTACTGTGTCTACCCAGTCTGACCTAAATAAAGATTTTTTGACTAGTCCCGGTCGTTGAATCAGATCATCCAAGCAGAGTCCCAGCGATTCCAACAACAAGAGCATTCTATCGCTGAGACTCTTAATGGATGGTACCGTCCCTGTTTTGACAACCCTATTCAACAACTCATATAAAGTATTTATCGGAGGATCATATATTTTTCTAAAAGAGGAGAGTTGCCTCCACAAGTATCTGGCTTTAAGAGATATGAGACATAACTCGTGCCGAATAATGGAATTGGGGATAGCCCTAGAAAGGCCCATAGCTTCCTTCCACAATTTCCCCTGGATCACATTAAGATGAGAGCTCAAGTCTTTTGTACAAATATCCAAACCGTATAAAAGAACCGGTTCACATTTCGCAAGGTAGAATCGTCTAATAGGCAGAAGCGAAAATTTGCAGACCTTTCCCCTCAGAAACTTCATCTGATTCTTTAGTTTAGCTGTTTTATTCCCAAGATTCAGTTTCCACATCTTTAAGCTAGATTGGTTGGAAAAATTATAACCTAGATAGGTTATGGCCTGAACCTGATCCACCGAGTTATCACCCATCTTCCAGATACAAGGTTTGGCAACTCTTTTCCTAGAAATTACAATCGTTTGGGATTTCGAAGCGTTGGGGGAGAGATTATTCGCCAGAGCATATTTATAAAAAATATCCATCTTTCTGCAAAGGCCCCTCGGGGTACGATCAAAGAGGATAAAGTCATCTGCGAAGGCCATCCACTCGATAGCCAAGCTACCCAACCTGACCGGAGTAATAGAAGGGCCCTGCCACAGGTCCTCAACATCGCTGACGTACAGGTTAAAGAGCGTGGGTGCAAGGGAGCAGCCCTGTTTGACCCCAACCTCAGTAGCAACTGCCTCGGAAAGGGAGCCTTCTTGAGATAAGCGTACCCTAACGGTGGTATTCCTGTGTAAGAGGGCCAAGATTTGGACAATCTTGCGTGGGACGTTCATAGCTAACATTTTTGTCCACAATCTAGCTCTAATGACCCCATCAAAGGCATTAGAGAGGTCCAGGGAAGCCATGTATACATCTCCCATTTTAGTTTGGTGGACTGTATCCCTTAAATGAGCCAAAATCATCCCATTTAGGTCGGTTCCCAAGCCCTCTCTGAAGCCCACCTGGAATTTACTATAGCAGGCCTTCCCTCTAATAACCTACAATGCCCAGTTGCCTACGGCCACTCTCAGTCCCGGTAGCCTCTGCCTTTCCCAAATGTCTAAAAGCATTGACTGCTGCTGCACTCCTGCTCTCTAAAGTTGACACCATCGCACTGGCATGCCACACAAATGGGGCAGTGCCACCCTCTCCATTGGCCCTACTCAGAGTTAAAACAAAACACCTATCAGCGGCCCGCCTCACCAAGTATGGAAAAGATTACTCCTCTCCACCACGATATCACCCTCATCAGATGTGCCCCTCTAAATCCTGACTCCCTTTTTCCCACTTCTCAGGATAGTCACCCGCGTGATTGACTGTGGCATTTGATATAGTTTCTTATCCACGACCCAACCTCAAAGATGACCCCCTTCCCAATGCTGACCTAGAACTTTGTTGACGGCTCCTGGCTTAGAATATTCCACAGGAAATTGACAGGGAGGATTTGCAGTCTGTATCACCTTGAGCCCATAGAAGCTATCTAACTCCCATCAGTAAGATCAGCACAGGGTGCTGAACTCATTGCCCTCACCAGGGCCTGCACGATCGCCACACAATGCACAGCCATGATATACACGGATTCCCGCAATGCCTTTGGTATCTCATATGATTATGGAACACCCTGGAAACAGAGAGGTTATCTAACTGCCCCTATCCTCAATGCACCCTATGTTGAAGCACTGTTTAACGCTATTTTGTTACCCACTGAGTTGGCCATTGTCAAATGAAAGGCCCATACCCAGTGTTCAAACAGCATCTCGCAGTGAAATGTTTTGGCAGACCTGTATGCCAAAAGCACGGCCCTCCATGGCCCTCCAGCTCCTGATTATGTGCTGTTGTTTCCCCTCTTGTTTGAGGGCCTCCTAGCATCCCTTTCCGGATTGGCGGACCTCCAAGAGGCAGCCCCCAGAACGAGAAACAGAGCTGTAAAACTAAAGGTTGTGTGTGTTGCTCTGATCACCTAGGGCGTGATAGCACGGGCCGGTTAGTGGCCCTCTATTCATTGATGCCATACTTGGCAAATGTTGTTCACTCTGTGTTGGATTCAAGTAAGGGGAAAACTACTGCATAGTTCCAAACGATACTGGTTTGCTCCCAAGTTCACAACCAGTGCACAATAGAACTGCACCCACTGCACCACTTGTCTTACATACTACCCAGGAAAAACCTGTCAAAACAACTCCCCGGTCATATGATATGCCCCTTCTGACACTTCATGAATTTGAAAACTGGCCTCATATCAAATTAAAAATGTGCCTTCTTTGAATATGTCTTGGTTGTCATGGACAAATTCCCCAGATGGACTGAGGCCTACCTCTATAAATATGCTGATTAGATTACTGCAGCTAAGAGACTACTTAAGGAGTTCATCCCACGCTGTGGCCTCCCAGTATCCATAAACTCTGCCAGGGGCATTCATTTCACAGGACAGACTGTCCAAAACATTTGCAAGACCCTACGTATTCTTCAAAAGTTCAACTGCTATATACCTGAAAAACTGCCTTGCCAAGGTGTGCCATGTAACAGGCCTAGGCCGGCCAGATGCTCTCCCTCTCGTTTTGACAGACATTACAAATACTGGTAGCAGAACGCCTGGCCTGTCAACACATGAGATTGTAATAGGCAGACCCATGAGGATACCAGTGACCTGCCCCAATAGCTCCAGAAGTATGATCAACTGAATGATGATCTTGTTGTGTTATATTGCAAAAAACGAATGCTCGCTGTCGGTTCTCACTGCCAGCAAATACAACAAGAACTTCCCCATCCACCTGCAGCATCATGCCACCTCCTCCTGCCAGGAGACTGTGTGGTCCTGAAGGTTCATCTGCAAAAGTATTCCGACCTGGTCCTGCTGACAACCCACACCGCAGGCCGTTGCAGATGACTCGACACCTGGGTCCACGCCTGCCACTGTGTAAAGATAGCACCACCGGCTGACGAAAAGCCACAGCCAAAAGACAAGGACAATGCCACCTTGCCACCAGTGATGCCAGGAACATCAGCCCAGCTGCCACCTACAAGGGTCCAGGACAAAGACACCCTGCTACAGCTGCCCACCGGGCCACAAAGGACAGACTCTGTGGAGCACCCCATCCTGCACTTCTAGACTACAACACTCCGATCCCAGTACAGAGGTATAATTTACAGAGTAATGCCACCAGCACCACTGCCACCAGAAGTGCACTGACGTCCTGCTACCCCTACCTTCTGCCTTCTGCAGGTGGCACAACGCTCTCTAAACCTTTCTTTCTATGCCTGCCTTCTGCCTTCGGCATGTGGCCCAACGCTCTCAAAATGTGTTTCTTCTTCATGCAGACATAATAATGGAATATAGGCACCAGGGCCCACCAGTACCAGAGGTCTGGGGGGCTTGCCGAGTGAGCCTAGCACCTCAGCAATTGCCTTTGGTCCTTCTCCTGCATCACAGACCAGCTCCACCTGACCCATGTAACATGCCAGGGTCTTTGCCTCCTAGCTGGTCTGGATACCTGCTCTTTGAATCCTCTGCCTTATTTATTGGGCAGCCTATTCTCCTGCTGAGCTGCCAGCCCACAAATATTTTCAGCACACCGACGTCTACATTTCTGCTCCACACCTGATCAATCATCTACCCTGCTGGCTTCCTGAACTTTGCTGTATGCTATCTCCAGCTTCCCAGGTCCAGGAATCACCGAAATTGCTTGGAACATTTTGGCATAAGGTCCCATTATGCATAGGGCTGTACAGCACAAGTTAGAAATATATTGCCACTGCATGCCCACTGCATAAATGATGTTTCTCTGATCACATGCCTATCGGGTTACCGCTGCTGACTGTTTTTCTGGGACAACTGTCCAGCACTTCAATATTTATGTCCCCAGATACCAATACGTTCCTCAGATTTCTCAAGGACATATGCCGATCTAATGGATGCCTTAGATTGTTATATCTAGGCACACACCCCAACACATGCTAGCGAAAGAATTCCTTTCACCCCAGTGTTATTTACTGAATTTGACTAGCCTTAGCTGTCCCCCATTACAGTATACACTGCCAGGTTTACACTGCTACACCTCCTTCTCCAGTACCATCCCTCCCAAAAGGACAATCTGCGCCCTGTGGTCTTTACCCTGCCACAGGGATGACCAAATGGGTGGTTGACGTGGCAGGATTGTCCTGATAATATACCTACTAGCAATCACCCTCCCCTGCGAGGCCCCAGATCCTTCACCATGGCTTAGCCTGAGACCTCTTGCTACACCCGGCTCTCCCGGCATGCCCACACCCTGCCTTGTCTAAGATGGCCACGACCTAATGCTGCCCTCGGGACCCACAAGACACCAGCTCCCATACCTTTCCCTAGCTGTTTACAAATACCACCCTATAAGGCGTATTCTGGTGTTTACGCCAACGTTGCGTACTGATCTTGTGACCTTGCATATAACTGCCAGGTTTCTTCACAAATGTCTGCTTCCTAGTATTACCAAATGTCTACGAATGTCATAGAAACTTGCCAGGCTATATAAGGTGAGCTCTGAACGAACACCGGGGGAGCTCTCCGACACCTGTCCCTTGTCATTTTGTATTACTGTGTTCTGCTGTTTGTCATTCTCTAATAATAACTTGGTTTACCTCTCAGCTGTGGGCTGACTCTTTATAGCTACATCAAAGGGGAGGAGTCTATTTGCTAGGATCTTGGCAAAGATTTTACATTCAGTGTTGATAAGGGAAATTGGCCTATAACTCTGGGGTAGTTCAGGATCTTTATTAGGCTTAGGGAAAACTATTAGCATGGCTACAGAGAATGATCCCCGTGACTGTTTGATTGTTTTGAAGTAAGAGAGTGGTTCCATAAGTTTGGGAAACAATAGATTATTGAAGTGAGCAAGAAAATCAATAGGGAAGCCTTCTGGACCCGGGGCTTTACCTTTTTGAGGTTCTTTATGACTCTATGAATTTCAGTGGCAGAGCTAGGAGTATTTAGGGCTTCAACTCTTGGATACGTAACAAGAGGGTACATGTTGAAGAAAGTCTTGAACATGAGTATTATTAGGAGGAACATCCAATGTGTATACGTTCTGGTAAAATTAAGAAAAAACATGGAGAATTTCTTTATCTGGAAATGTCCAATTACCAACCTGATCCTTTATGACCGGAATTCTGGCTTTTTCTTTTTTAAGTTTGAGGGATGATGCCAAGGATTTACTTGATTTGTTGAAATATTGATATATTTTCGCTTTATATTTTAGAAGGTTCACACATGAGTATTGTGTGACAATTTTGTTATATTGCACTCTAAGCTTAATAATATTATTAAGTGTAAGCATAGAATTGGTACGTGTGTAATGAGAGTCATGAGATTTGAGTTGCTTAAGAATATTCTCTGATTCTTTCTAAAGTGTGTTCTTTTTATTGGCAAGCAAATGATCTAATGTGACATCTCTATGTACTGCCTTATAGTCATCAGTAATGAAGGGTGAAAATAGCTCATCTGTCAAGAGGGCCGAATTGAATCTCCATCTATTGGAGTAGTGAGTATTCTATGGAGTTGTAAGTTGGATATGGATTGGCGCATGGTCCGAAAGAGCGATGCTTTCAATTTGGGCATCCAGGAGAAAGTTAGCCATGGATTTGGAAATGAATACGTAATCTAATCCCAAAAAGGAGTTGTGAGGATGGGAGAAAAAAGTTAATTCTAAACCAGACAAATGAGCTATACGCCATGCACCAATATGACCTTGGTCTGACACAAAATGTGTGAATTATGTATGGGATTTGCTATTTCTGAACTGTACACTAGACTTCCTGTCCAAAAGAGGATCTATAATCTCACTACAGTCACCGCATACTATTAGCTTGTTAGGATTGGTTTGAATAATATGATTTCTTAAATGTAGCCAAAAAGAAGGGTCTGGAAATGTTGGACCATAGATATTTAGAAATGTATATTCAATAGAATCCATTAACATCCTCACTAAGACCAATCTACTTAAATCATCAGAGTATGTTGCTGTAACTTTACATTTGAAAGCCTTACTGATAAGGTTAATAACTCCATTATTTTTCAAGTGCCGTTTGTGCACTTGAAAAAATCGGATCCACCCAGAAGCATTTAAGTTTAGCAGCTTCTGCCTGTGAGCGATGTGTTTTTTGAATGCATGCAATCGATGGCTTTGCTCTGTTTAGGTGAGAAAGTACTTTCTGTCTCTTAACTGAGTTATGCAATCCTTTAACATTCCACAAGGTTATGTTAAGTGGCATGGTTTAGAAGAAGGTACACTTCAAGGTAGCTAAAACTATACCTATGTTTTACTAAAATAAGGGCTAGCATAAAAGTATGATTAGGAAAACAGTTAAGTAGCAACCCAACAAGCAAGAATTGATTAACCTGCATAGGTGGTAATAACACTGAAGGAAAGACGGATGGATGGGTAGACAAACAAAAATCAACATTGATGTTTGTAACATCCAACTGGGTAAAAAAAAAACTATAGATAGGACTATGGCTAACAGGAAACATCCATACCTATCCATGTTGTAAAATAGCAAAAAAAGAGGGTGGAGAGCCATTGGAGTGACGGTCCACCTCACAACCCACTCCGGCGAAGGAAATTAGAATGTTAAACTATATATCAATCTGTAAAGGTTCTGAATTTAAGTAGGTGGTCTGTACATATCCATTTCATCTCCTTTGTAACACTGAATAAAGTGTATTAAGTCGGTTGAATCTTGAAAGGTATGAGTGTGCCCATTCAGAGTGACTTTAAGAATGGCTAGATGTATAATATCATATCTCGCATTCAGCTGTCTTAGGACAGGTCTAAAGGTGAGTAGCTCTTTCCTTCTGGCACCAGTCACGTTAGATATGTCCTGGGGAATGAACATCTTCTTACCTTCACAGGAAAGCTGTTTAGTTGGCTTCACTTTATCCATCATAAGAAGAACATGTGTATAGTCTAGTAGAGCAAAGATAAAAGTTCTGGAGGTATTATTAGAGTTGCGCACTGAGTTAATCGGACCCACCCAATGAGCCCTCTAGATATTTAATTACATTGACGCTGGTAGATCAAGGAACCTGGGAAGCATAGTATTTAGGAACATAATAGGATTATCGTTTTCAATGCCTTCTGGAAGGCCTACAATCCACAGGTTATTTATTCAGTTTCTATTTTTGAGATTTCCAGACTGTTTTTTGTGAGGATTTGACTGTGGTTCCTAGCATTTGTACCCTGCGGGTGACATCCTCAGCATCACTTACTCGTCTATCTACCTCACTCATTCTTGACTCAAAGGAGGACCAATTATCATCAAGCATTTGTAGTTTTGCATTTGTGGCTTCCATAAATGGTTTCAGAGCTCTGATTTCTGTCAGATGAGTTTGCATGGCAGGATTGGAAATATCTTCTTTTGGCGTAGCTGGATCACTCTTCTGCCTTTTGTGAATATTCGACGGAGATAAGGGTATTTCTTTACTTTGACCTTTTTTAGAAATCATATTGGGCTGAAAGGTATGCTTCAGTAGTTGAAGTAATATAAAAGAGCTGTACACTTAATATTGTCTAAGTACCAAAAATCACATCAAATATAATTAAGCAGTGCAATTTGGAAGGCTTGCAACACTTCAAATACTCATTTAGTGTTGAATTTTGTATTCCCTCCAGTAAAATGCTCTATATAGGTTTATACAGTTGCTTGTAGTAAAATAACCTTTGATTCCTATAAATTAAAGGCTAGATAAATTATTTGTAGCCATAGAAGAGGCGTAAGTACCTTTTGCATCTGGAAAAGCAGATTCTGGGCTTTATTTATGGCTGGAGCCCGTGTTGTAGTTCAAACGTGCTTCCTATGAGCCAGCCCACCTGGTGCTGTGTTGAGCAGGTACAGCTGACAGGAGACGTCGGCTTGTGAATCACGAGACTTTAGGTTCCGAACGTCTCCTAAAGCAGTCTTCTGACAAACTCGCACTCAGGGGACAACGACACAGACCACCAGGGATGTTTAAGGTGACAAATGCTATCTTTTAAAGACTTTATGTACAACGCATTACCATAATGAAGTAATATGAACCCCCACCGTAACAGGAGTGCAAAATCAGGCGGCCGTCCCAGTCGGAGCTAAGCCATGCCCCCCAGCAATGTGCATCTTTTAAAACATGGAAATATTGTTTTGTCAAATTAAATTGGCAAATGATAAACACTGTGGAAGGAATCGTAGTGTTACATATTGTCTCATTTGTCAGTCTATTACTGTGTGTCTCATGGATTGCCTTTTACCCATCTTCCTTTAGCGTCTTCACTAATGAGTGCCATAATCTGCTATGTTTAACCCAATACTTTCACAGTGGATGCGTTAAGGGGGTTATTACCTGGCACAGTTATCTAAGGCGGCTGTAAAGATTTATTTCTGAAATCCACAATTAACTTATAGATAGCCCCTTTAAAAGGTATGTTAAGGAGGTCATCACATAGCATAGTTTGTCACACCTGCATTAATGGGGGTCTCAGGCGGAACATTAAACTATACACAGCCCAGTACTGGGCTCAGCTGTACATTTTGTCAAGATAGCATGCCTCTGTGAAAGAGGTCACTAGACTCGATAAAGAAGTATACTCTCCAACTTCCCCCTCTTCCGTTACGTGCCTGGAAAGACCACACAGAGATTCTCATTAAGTATTTCAGTGTGAATCTCTGTGTGGGCTTTTCAGCTACAGAACGGAAGAGGGGAAGCCGGTGCCCGAGGTGGACCCCTTGGAGAGAGTGGCTGTGACAACCATGAAGCATCTATCCGGCCAAAGACCAGTTTCAGGTTCAGGCCCTTAAAGGGTTGCAGGAAACTGCTGCTGAGGTGACCCCAGCAGTTTCCTGGAAACCTTTGAGGTCCTGAACAAGAGCTTGGCCAGCAAGAAGAAGCACCAGGGTGCCGGTGCCAGGAGCGCAATTCTAGGGCGGGATGGTGACCCTCCCTATCCTTTGGTGACTGAAGGATATAGGGACACCACACCACTAGCATTGCTCATCGGACCGGCGTGGTAGGTGAATAATATGTGATCCATGAGTCACGACCTAAAGGTCTCTCCAATCACACCCCCAGCCATACACACTAGTACTTACTTACCAAGTTAACTTTTTAAGGCCCTTTATGCACATGGCTCATCTCGGGCCTCACTAGTCAGCTGGTTGGCTGAGAAGTTGCAGCGCTGCCTAGCTCTGGCTCTGTGCGCCCATGTGACCTACCCCACCCACATTCATGTTGTGCGGCATGGCGTGCCCACTGGAGCCGGCCCCACCACTGCTGGGGATGCCAGCACCTTGCTTGGTTGTGGGGATCACCCGGATTTACTGGGTTACAGGGCGGACCATGTTAGGCCATGCGGACATGGGCCTTGAGTGCCGAGGGCACAGTGGATGCCGGAAGCATCTGGATAATGGAGTGGCCATGGCGGACCCAGAGCACCATGCAGGACCTGCAGGAACGTGGTCACGTGGTGTGGGCCTGCAGGCCAGGGCTGCAGGATCCTGGTCACACAGTGAGGCCTGCAGACCCATGAATGAGAGACAGAGACATGAGTTCCATTGTTGGATTCTTTCGCCATTCTAAGGCATGTGCGTGCAGGAGCTCCTTTTATTTGCATGGTACTACGTCATGACACCTCTTAACAGAGCAATACAAATATAGGAGGGACACACAACAATTCAGTCTAATGAAATGTTATTGGCTGACAAACAGCCAATGAATCCCAATTCAGTAAGTGTTACTATGCAGATCCTCACTGCACTGTTCGTGCATACATTGATACTGCTGGCAGGGCCACAGCTGTAGCACCCCGCCAGTCTCCTCACATAAAGGTTTACAGTCGATTATGCTAACTGTGTGGAACCCCACAAGCTCTGTACAGTTAGACAAAGTGAGAACTGCGTGAAATGGGACGTGCCCCTGTCCCAGAGGCAGCCACGTGCATGCAATGTTTATTATTTTAATAAACGGCGACCCTGAACGTTCTACAGTAAAGAGTAAAATAAATCATATGCACAGTGCACACTATTTTATTTTCTCACTCTTGGCACCACTGTTCCCTATATAAGCAGCCACCACTGCTCGTATGATTAGTGAGTTATAAGTCCCATCTTGCGTTCACAGTATTGTCCAAGGACAAGGTAGTTTTGAGGGTTGATCCCGCCTTCCTTCCCAAGGTGGTTTCTTAATTTCATCTGATATAGAAGAACACACTGCCAGCTTCTACCACACTCCTCATCTTTCTAAGGATGAAGAGAGGTTACACAAGCTTGACCCAGAAAAGGGCTCTTAGTTTTTATATTTCAAGAACGTCAGACATCAGACAGGATGAGCAACTATTCATTGCTACACTGGCCACAAATTAGGCCAAGCAGTGACCAAGCAAACACTCATTTTATGGCGCCCTTCAGGCATTTCGGAGTGCTATTCCGTCTCTGGAAATGATGTCCCTGTGGACTGAAGAGCCCATTCCACCAGTGGAATGGCAACTCTACTCTGAAAAGGGGTTTACCATTGCAGGAAATTTGCAATGCCGCAACTTGGTCCTCACTCCATACTTTCTGAAAGCATTACCGATTAGATAAGTTGTCAGGCCAGGATGCTCACTTTGGAAGAACGGCTCGGCGCAATATTATGTGCTAATCAAAATTGCACAAAAATTCACTTCTCAGCAGAGACACAATCCATTGGTAGAAAAAATGATTTACCCATGGTGAAGTTCTTTCTGATGAATGTTCCTCCCACAGATTCCTCATAGACTCCCAGTCTACCCCTCAGTGAGCAAAGATTTGTACTTCTCTCTTCTTCCAGGCCCAAAAACGCTATTTAATTCCTCAAGTCGACTGAACAAAACAGGGAAAAACTAGGAACTGAGTCAATGGACACAATGCATGCTATTTATACTATCATCGTCGTCATGTCCAGACGCGGGAATGGTAACTGTCGAGGGACGTCAATGCCAATGATGCACAGTGCCCACTGCTGTTGAAAACATTTCAGAGACTGCAAAGCAGGATACAACTATTTCTAATATGAGGAATCAGTGGGAGGAACGTCCATCAGCAAGAACATTACCAGGGGAAAGTAATTTGTTCACTGGTTTTAAATCTTTGATGAGCTGTATTTATTGTTGCTTTAACGTATGAACTGTTTTGATGATGATATCATTAATTCTGGTACCTACAGGGCACACACTCACTCTCATCCCAGTGGTGCCCCTCAGGAACATCATTAACATCATTCTTCATGTTAGCCAATGGCCATTCTCCAGAAGAGCACACATGTGATCTTGAACACACACTATCATTAATGTTCATTCGATACTCACAGTGTGCATTATAAATATTTTTCTTTTTGACTTCTAGTTCTGTAACTAAACAAATCATAAAACCTGGACGGATCCAGAATCTTCACGTTCTTCCTGGGAACAGAAGCCTTGGTAAGTTGGAATCTACAATCATGCCACTAGACCAGATCAGGCTCAATGATATGAGCCACTAGCTGCTAATCGAACATTGTCCTTCCAGGATATTGGCTTCTCTTTGACCAAGCTCCTCCGATGCATCGGTTTTTAGGGGACCCTATTGAAGACAGCCAGTGGGATTTCAAGCACACTACCTTTGCTCGCAGTACAGTTTCTTCCCATGTCATTCATGAACCTGGGCAACATGTTAAAAACTGCACTCTGCTTAGAACCATCAAATTAAACAAGCATTGGCAAAGCCAGAAGATCTAGCTTGGTTGAGGAACATGCATTGCATAGTGTACAGATTACTTGATTGGATTAGAAGTAATGTCTGTGTGGTATTTTTGTGCATTGGTGTGCTGGGTATTTTTATCTGTGATGTATGAGAATATCTATAACTGACTGAGAGTATGCATGTTAGGTCGTAGTGCAGTTTTGCAGTGTTAGAATAGGTAGAGCCCTCTGGTATGTCCACATACAATGCTCATATGCCAATTATGTGGGTAGCTGCCCATTTCCTGCCAGTACCTACACCATATGTCATGCATTGCAATAATATTGCAAAGTAGTATGTTGATTTGAAAAATATTGGGTTAAATGAGAGGAAGGATAGCTCAGGGGCAACACTTTTGTCTTGAAAGCAGGACAATGCAGCGCACACAGGTTTGAATCCTGATCCCTTGCTTAGAAACCACTTGCTGGCATTAAGCGTGTTATAAAATAATGATTTAAAAATGATTTGAGGCAGTTGCGCCATTTGCAGAGCAGAAATTGGAAGAAGAGATCGTTTCCCCGTTTGATAAACATTTGATCAGAAGACAAGAGGTGCAGGTCAAAGAAATAGAAGACAGCTTAGAAAAAGACGATTTGACTTTTTGAGAAGAGTGTGCTGGAGGAACAGGGGGCGAATCAGAAAGTCATGCTAGAAGCTGCTGAGGCCATAAGTAGT
This sequence comes from Ambystoma mexicanum, assembly GCF_040938575.1. Taxonomy (NCBI): domain Eukaryota; kingdom Metazoa; phylum Chordata; class Amphibia; order Caudata; family Ambystomatidae; genus Ambystoma; species Ambystoma mexicanum. Next base: position 225,416,274 of record NC_090921.1, on the reverse strand, counting down.
GGGAGGGCAGTGACAGTGCTGAGATGCCAACGCTTTCCCAGAACACTTCAGTGCTAACAGATCAAGAGACTAGAGAGACGCTGATGGATGCCAGGATGCCCAGTTCATAGATTGCTCAAAACAAATTCACGTGCCCAGAACATGGTAATGACAAGTGCAGAGAGTTGGGAACAAGTGGGCAAAGCTATTCTATGAATGTCACTGACAGGGTTGATGTGAGTGACAGAGAAAGCCCTGAATACACTGCCAGGTAAAGACAGTGAGAGGCTGTGAGAATTGGGAGAGAATCTGAGGAGGAGGGCCCTCGAGGCCAAAAAGAGCAGAGATCCAGATGGAGAATTCCTGGAGCATACTGAGGGAGAAGCAGGAGAATAATTGGCTTGGAAGGGTTTGGTTCAATCACTCCACAGAGCTAGGGCAGTGATGTTGACAAACTAAAGTGAGCCAGAGTAGAACTGGGCATGTTTTGGTTTAGTCACTACAAAGATCTAGAGCAGTGGCGCTGACCAAATTCAAGTGAGGCACAGAAAAATTGTCTTGAGGGAGCAGTGGTTCAATCACTGCCAAGGCTAGTAGAGTGCAGGTGATAAACTTGAGTGAACCAAGGAAACATTCTATATTCAAATTGGTGATAAAACTACTCCAGAGAAGCATTGCCTTGTGAAGGCTGGGGTTCAATCAATCTCTGGTGAACAAGCTAAGCAAAGTTTGAGAGCTGAGATCCCTGTACTCTACCAACTCAGTGCAGGAGCCTTGGTAAAGGCTATCAAGTCAAAGAAGAGCTGTACCCTTGGAGTTGTAGTCCGGGCATTCCAAAGGCTCAAGCCAGGAATGGTGACGGACCCAAGAAATAATGCTGATACAGTTCAAAAAGGAAAAGACACTTATGTAGTGGGGCAGATTCACAAGGTTTCAAATTCAAGAGACTATGATGAAAGACATTTTTATTTAGAGAACATACTATGGTATTGAAGCTGACACAAATTGAAGAATATGGAGGAGCTAGAAATCCAATTTGATGAGGTGACATCACTGCCATCTTCAAATGAACCATGAAGCAACATCAACAGGCCCCATATACCTGCAGTGTCCCCAAGCCAAGTCACCCAGCCCTTTTTCGAAAGGTCAGTAGTCCAGAACTAGGACTCCCAGAATCCCCCTTTGTTCCGAGTCAGATCCGGAACTAGATCCGGCAAAGCCAACTTTGGATTTGGGATGAGGAAGATCATAGGGAAAACTTAACCTGTCAACGGACCTAGGACAGAAGGAATATATCTCCCAATGTCCTCTCTTCTCCAGAACGAAAACCAAGAATTTTCAGATTTGGTGCCAGAAGCACCCCTGAAGTGTATTGAGTTTTTTATTAAGCACATCGATCACGGAAGGTACCTTGGCGCTATTGAGAGGCGGGTATGAAGTGATTGTGAGGAGGATTATAAAAAGAGACCTTTTCTGATGTATATGCAAAGGCATTACATTAATTTATTTCCTAAGAGAAATTGGCATCACATTCTATAGTGTGGCTGCTTGAACAGCGAAGGAAAGACCACCTTAATGTTCCCTGCTGTAAGATAGAACGGTTACTAATCTTTCAGTGAGTTCAAGTTTTTGAATACCAAACATACACTTTTGAGCAGGACACTTTTCTTTATTGGTATCCAGTGTAAGGTATGTAACATGCACGGTCGAATTCCATATGTTTTAGCAAAGTTCTGGCTATTCTGTTCTGAATTCTCTACAATCTGGTCATCCTCTTGTTTGGTAATACCAAATAAATGCTATTATTGTAGTTCACTCTGGAGCAGATGAAATAGTTCATCACCTTTAATAGATGTTTAAAAACTTCTTTTTTGGGGAAATAAACCTGTATCTTATAAGGTTTGATGCACATTCATATTTCAAGACTGAAAAATTGCTCAATAGGCATGGTAGTCAGCAGCAAACAAAATACATTGTTTCACAACATCTTGGTGTTATGCAGACAGTAGACGACTTAATTATCAGCCAAACAGGTCAGCCCCATAGAAGACTGACAATCCCCCAATCACCCGGACCTCAGAGACAGGAATCCAAGTATCCCATTCGACTCAGTAGGACAATCAACCATGCATAATCATGTAACACCTAATCAGTCTGTGTCGGCTGCATGAATTGCCAAGAAGCTACGGGAATGGGTCACAGATATTCCAGGGGTGAAGCCCGGGCTGCACCTTTAGGACATAGTTTTGTTCCATTTTACAACTCTAGGTCAGGTCCTTCAACCACTCATGTACATAAAGGGGTAACTACATTCGACCAACACAACACAATTTTATGCATCGTTTTGCAATAATCATACACATTGACAGCTGTTTTCGATTATCTCCAGAGTGCTCAGGCAGTCTACCAAGCAAGCAACACATAGGTCCTCTGGATATAACAGTGGTATTTGAGAAACCATATCAGCGACATCGGCCCAGAAATGTGCCACAGCAGGACATGACCAAATCATATGTAAAACATCTGCCTTCCCCGCTTGGCTTTTAGGGCATTTGCCATTGGTAGTGTTATAAAATTTAATTTGACGAGCCAGGGTTATATACGCCTGATGAAGAATCTTAAATTGTATTCATTTGAACTTCCATGTATATTGGCATAGGGAAAACCATAACTGGTCACCTACTTGTCTTCCTAGTTCCCGGTCCCACTTGAGTTTTCTCTGGGAGACCTTTCGCGGGAACTATCTCAGACCATGTTATAAATAGTGGCAGCAATTCTCCTTAATCCAGCTGAGTTGACAATATACTGCATAATAGGAATTTCAGGGGGCTCTGAAGGAAACTGCGGGTCCATACCTTGAAGGCCAAACGCATCCTATGGTACTGAAATGTCAAACTAGCAACCCGCCCCACTCTTTCCGCAAATTTCTCCCTAGAAACAAATACCCCGTCCAAATGTATATCATACATAAATCATATCCCCAATGTGAACCAGGTTGTATTTAGTGCTTTGTCACAGGTCGGGCCCAACGTCCGTAGACCCCATATACACATTTCGGTCATATACAGAAATTGTATACCTACTTCCTGATACAGTCTTCTCCACACATCAACCGTACTGGGTACACGGTTGAACTTAAGTTTGTCTGTATCTGCCATATTCAAGAGAGCAGCCTGCTGACATGTGTTAGCACCTGTTCTGCCTTTCACGGAAGGGATGACACATATGAAGATACCATGTCCTTCTAGAATTCCCCTCATATAAGGAAAAACTAGCCTACATGCTATTAAATAAGCAATGTGCTATTCGCTTAAAACAAGATGTATTTAGAATAGCATTATATATAATGCCTTGAAAAGCAGGTAACACTGACATTGCTAGACGCCTGAGTTAACCTGTATTTACTTTTATTTTGCTAAGCAACCTCTCAGTGAGGTGTGTGTTTTTATGGTACATTAATATGTATGAAGGACTGAGTTATGCTTACATATTTAGTTCTACATAGTATTCAATAGCTTGTAGATTGAACCATCAAAGAGCAATGGCAATTTCTGTGCTGTGATAACAGAATGACAGCACTAATCGGCAGGGGCACATAGCTGGGGTCTGATATAGCAAAGAGATAGTTGCTTTGGAGCACCCTACCCCAGAAACTTTATACTGGCACAGATAAACATGGCCTTAGACACGTCGGACACTTTTTGCTGCAGACTGATAACTAGGCACAGACAGACAATGCAAGCTTTTTGCGTGTGACATATATGTCACTGAGCATTGAAAATTGTTTGCCCCAGCCTAAAGCTGAAGGGGTGTACCAATTAAATTATTGACACATCACATCTAAGGGCCAGACTTGAATGTCTCTGCTCCACAGATCTGCATTAGATGTATTAGAGACAGAGGAACTGTCCATCAAGTGACATGTGAGTATAATAATTAGGGGGTTTCCATGTAGAATGTATATAGGATGCCATGCGTACCTGTATGGGGACTGGCTAATATCTCCCAAGTAATTAGGTAAATCCATTCATGAGAAGGACTCCCTCTTAGCATAAACATTCTTAAAATAGCAAAGGAAAGTTTCAACAATAGCGACCTGGTTTGATACCGGAATCCCCTGCATGTTCCTTATAATTGTAACACTGTACGGACCACATTTTGGACGTAGCATTTGAGCGGGAGCTGGCCAGGTCTGCTCGCCTCACCGAAATTTACGAGCTAGTCTTGGGGCCATTCGAAAATGTATCTCCCTGTCCGCCATGGCCCGAAAATTATCCAACTTGCTCTTGATAGTCGGTAGCAATCCTGATTCCTTCCACCACTCTAATTTGAGCTCAAAGGATCTTAGCGCCACCTCAAGACCCAACTCGGAACAAATTGCTTTTCATACACTATTCTCAATTGCAATACTTCAGCCCCGAAGGTACACATTAAACGTCTCCCAAACCGTTGCCATCATGGGAACATTAATCTCGGAAAAACATGTCAATTACCTCTTTGATGTCGCTTTTGAAAGCAACATCTGAAAGAGCCAGGGATTTAAATCTCCAAGATGGCTATATGAGAGTCCCATCGTAAAGAATGAATCTCCATAAAGGTGGCAAGTGGTCCGAGACGGTCCTGGGAAGCATAATACATTCCCTAGTTCTTGTTTGAGTACAGGCCCTGTCAGAATATTGTCTATATGCAAATGCATGTCGTGAACATTAGAGTAATATAAATACACTCTGCTAGAGGGGTGCAACTTCCTCCACAATTAATGGAGACCCAGATCATCCATACCTGCATTGACTTCCCTTGCCGATAAGGAGAGAGAGAGCGGGGCACATCTCTGGATCTATTCATAGCTAACTCAAAATAATATTGAAATCTCCTGCCCAGATAATATGTGTGTGTGAATAGCAAATGAATTTATCAAGCAAAGAGGTATGGAACGCAGGTAAATCAACATTGGGGGCATACGTGTTAGAATCATTAATGGTGTCCGATGCAACATGCCAGTAACAATGACGCATCACCCTCAGGGTCTTGGTCATGTCCCAGCCTCCAAAAACTGAGGGATTTATGAATTAAAATCAAAACTCCTGTGTTGACGAAAAAGGAGGTGTAAACCCTAGATGATCCGCATGCCTTGGCAATGATATCATTAAATCCCCCCGCACCCCAAGAGATATGTACTTCTTGGAGAAGTACAATTTTGCCCCATCCCACTCGCAGTACACCATTATCTTATGGTCTTTCACTGGATTATTAAGATACTTCACATCCCAACTCATTATGGTGCAGGCATTCGAAGGTGTAAAATTAGAGCCTTGTATAATGGGTTGAGCCATAAGAACATCTGGTGAAATATGCAACAATACCAAGGAAAACAAAAGCATATCACTAACTGTGTGATGTGACCTTGTTTTAAAGTGTAAAACAAAACCCCAAGAAAACCTTTTCCCAACAGCCTCACTCACCGCAAAACCTGCAGTGCAAAACCCCACCCCCATCCCCCAACAATCCAACCCAATAGACCATGACCAATGGCCAGGGACGACAGTCAGACGCTAATCATGTCAGCTGAGCCCAAACAAGAGAGAGCAGACAGAAACATCAAACAACAATTGGCTGAGTTGATACAACCATAGACATGTTTGTAGGAATAGGTACTCAAAACCAAAATAGCCGAAGAAACTGCAGAACCCCTCTTTCCCAAGCCGGACAAAACCAACCCACACCCGGAGCATCTTGGACCTCGCCCAGGACCTCCACTCCTCGTGTATCTCCCAAGAGGATTGCTGCACTGTGCGTAAAGGCCAGAAAAAACGTAGGGGAAGGTCTCCAAACAGTAGAGCATGCAGCTTGGGGCTCCTCTGCCAACCAAAAGAGAGTCCCAAAAGAATGTGCCCTGCCAGGATCAGTAAAGAAGTGGGTCTTGTTGTTGTGTACGACGCGCAGTCTAGAAGGTACAGCATTGCGTACTGGATGCTCTGTTCCCGTAGCTTGAGTTTCACTGAGGCATAGGAGAGTCGGGCCCTTCTGGATAGTGGGAGTAAAGTCAGGATAGAACGGTATTTTGCCATCCTGGTAACGCACTTCACCAAACTCCCTAGCCTAATGGAGGATAAGGTCTCTTAACCAAATACTGAGCTGAAAAGGGGGGATCTGACAACATCGTCTTAAAGAAGTCTTCCATAAAGAGCTCCATGCTGCCTGGCGGATTGGATTCCAGGAATGCCAAGTTACATGCACATCATGTACATTGTTCGCGCTATGTATCTGATGTAGTTCTTACACTGTTTGTAACTCTTGCACTTGACTATGATTTCACTGCCTCCCGGCTGCATGTAACTGGTTGACCATAGCGCCCTGATACCTAAATAAATAATTTCTACTGGATCTTGCCACCAAATCTTCATTCTTCACATGGACACCCTTCACCTCCTGTTGCAGCGAACATAGTGCCAGAGTCACTTCAGAGGAAGTGTCTTCTAGGGCCCCCACCCTGTGCTCCATGTCAGATATTTGGCCACTCTCCTTCTCAATACACTGCTGCTTTCTGTCCATATTATAAAGCAGGCTCAAATCCAGATTTCATTTGCACTAGTATGACCGACAGCTCGGATTGAGGGCTTGGGTGTCCATCCACCAGAGACGACTGGGATTCCAAAGCCACTCTCAGTTCGAAATCCCCTATTGAGGATATCCTGAAGGCTGAGTCCCTATTTCCCTGGATAGCTGGAGGGTTCCTATGCTAAAAGGGCAGCTTCGATTGGCGTTTATTGCCTCTGGTCATGTGCACCTCGAGCCGGTCCAATTAGTTCAGAATAATGGATGGGAGCCATTGGGAGCCACGCCATACATCTCCAAGAGAGGCTGAATAACGCTCCCTTTCAGCTAAACCCAATAGCCCAGCCTGGAGACCCAAGGTGCCTCAGTGTGCAAGCGCAAGTGGGAAGACAGTAGCTCAGCACACTACTTGGGTGGAACACCGATGGCCAGAAGTATCAAAGGGTAGGACACATACCTACATCCAGAGCTCATTCCAGCATTGCCCCTCAATATTCCACAGAGTGACCAGTATTGAAAGGCCACCCACAAAGAGCCTCCGAATGCAAACCAGGACAAAAGGCTCAACAGTACCTCACAACCTCCACCAGTCAGGTCATCCAGGACAGTAACCGCGCCCAGAGGATCAGCGAGCGGTGGACTTCCATCACCTCTGTCCCCATGCTCCTCCTATTCGGGTCTCAGCGGGATGTCACCCACTCCTGGTGTGTCCACACAAAGCTTTGCTGCCAGGTAGGCTTGCTTCATCCGTGCTCGCCCCTAAGATCCTCCCAGCACCAGGAAGACAGAGAAGGCTCAGGCTAATGGGCACACATCATGGCCCTCACCAGGCTGCTTCGCAGAGCTGGACCCATTTCTGCCGCACAGCAGTTCAAGCCCAGGGGGCCTCAATATGCACCCTGTTAGGGGGGCTGCCTGCCATGGACATCCGACAGGCACCCCAAGTGCTATTCACTTCAGCACACCATGACAGGGCCAGTGTCTGAGGAGTTCAGGGCCTGCCCTGGACATCCTGCAGGCCCCCTAGTGCTGTGGGTATCAACACCATCGGGGGTGGGGGCACAGCCTTCCAGGCCCCTGACCATGCGACCTCTGCCACCATCCTGGCACAAGGGTCTCACGGCATCAGGGCCTGAAGGCCTGGGCCTCCACATGTAGGCCTGCAGCCTACATGGTAATGAGACACGGACTCCGGCGTTCCTCTTATGGAGTCTGCAGCCGTTCTAACACACATGCCTGCAGTGCACCCTTTTATTAGTTTGGGCCATGACGACGTCATGGACCATCTTAAAAGGGCAATGCAAGGGGGAGGGACACATCCCCTTAAAGGGACAAGACACACAGGGGGGCTCACCACACCACATACCCTCACCAGGCCCAGAGGGTCTTGGGATGTTCCGCAAGGTGGTCAGCCAGGATTGTGACCAATAGGGGTCTGCAGCACCTAGTTCAGCCCCACTCTCCCTTTGCCAAGCTCGGAGCTCTGCACTGAAGAAGCCATTATAGGCGCATACTCAACAGCACCCCCACTGGTGTGTAAAATATCAATATGGTAATATGAGTCTAATGAGAAAGAAACTTGTCTTTGTGACTACTACTCTTTGTTTATTTAAGCATACTTCATCATCAAAAGCTATGCCTCGATTTTAGACTTTATGTTTAGGTTCTGGAAATCGGACAAAGGTATTTGGGCTGAAGAAAGGATTCCTATGCATAAGATTTGTGTGACTGTCAGTCTCTTAACTGCACTGATCTTTAAATAGTTACCATCAGTCGCTTTGATTGCAGTAAGGCAGCCTATCACTGTACTGACCAAGAATCACCATCTACCTCAAGATCCAAGACAATCTAGGTATCATCGAATTAGTTATAAAAATCTAGGCCATGGCTATGAATAATATCCATTGAAGGAAGTAGATAAAGATTGAAAAGAATTGGGGACAGTGCCGAACTCTGTGGTACCCCACAAACTGTAACATATGGTATTGAGGAGAAAGGACCTAGTCACACCTGTTGAGATCTCTGCCTTGAAAACCATATTCTTCCAGTATGGAAAGCAGAATTTGGTGGTCCACTGTATCGAAGGCAGCCGAGAAATCCAGTGACACAAGTGCTCCAGAGCCCTTCTGATCTCCCCTTTGTCTGAGAGGATCTAAGAGTGTAGTGCTAATCATTTCAATACCACAAGATGGTCGAAAACCATGTTGTGCTCGGTGTAACAGATTGACATTTTCTACATGTTTTCGGACCTGTTTCCTCCCAAGATGACAGTCATAGCCAACCTGCATTCCTCTCCCATTTATTTTCCAGGGTAACAGAGGCAAGTGCATCCATCACCATACCACAACCATACATTTAAAAGGATCTGTTCTCTTGACTTTCCCAAATCCCAATATAGTTCCCTACTCAAAGACTAACTTGCTGAAAACGGGAGAGAGCCAACACAAATGGTATCGCGAGCAGGCCTTCCAGCAGCAGACAAGGAGAAAGAGCTGTAACTGCCACCCAGCCAGCGGAGAGAACATTTTACAATCTTTTGCAAACTGGTGTGGCCTATTGAAGTACCTGCTTTGGAGAGACAGGACTACACAGAGGAGGACGGTGAAAAGAGTGGTCAGAATATCAGTAAAGAAGTGGAAGTGGGAGACAGCATTTGCGATAAGGAGAGGAGGAACATAAGGCGGTGGGAGGGGGAAGGTAACTGGAATGATGAGGAGGTAGGTGTAGATACTTGGTTGGAAGAGGTGCCTGTGTGTAATCAGGAAGTGGTTGACTGTGGCATCAAGAACAATGAGATGGGGTTGTTTTAATTAGCAATTTGAAAGAAGAATGGAGCGTATTCACAAGGTGGTTGGAGGAGAAATCCAAGGAGAGGGAGGGGAAGGTATAAAGGAAGAGGTTGGAAATAGAGTTTAGGAGGAGCAAAAGGAGGTTGATGAGAGGAGGTCAGATGAAGAGCAGAGGAGTACGAGGGAGGAGCAGACAGAACCTAAGTCTAAGGGGTGTGAGTGGAGAATGGTTGTCAGTAAGAGCATGTAGCATAGCACTGATGCAATGTAGAGGAGAACATGAGAAGAGAAGAAAACAGAAGGTATAGGAAAGATCCCATTTGGCAGTGGTTCTAGTTCTAGTTGCTGGGGGTCTTGTGGTGGCAGGTGAGCTGAAGGGCAGGCCACTGGGTAAGGTTGCTCATGCTTGGTACAAGGAGCAAGTTACCGAGGTGGGCACAGAAGGTGAGCCGGGGTTACCAGTGTTCATTTCTAAGAGTCCCGTGGCAGAGGGCAGGCATGCCGAAGGGCAGAGCATTGGGTAGGGTGCTATGTCCATCTAAAGGTTTAATTTCAATAGCTGAGGTCATCAACGCATTATCACTGCAGACATTGAATTTGCTATCCGGGGCATGTATCAATGGGAGGGTCTGTGTGTTAGTAGATAGATAATTGAGAGTGGCTTTGAAGTTCCCCATTTGCCAGGTATACTTCCCTGGGCAATCTCCATCTACAAGGCCATTCAACACGGCCAATTCCCAATCTTTCCACCCTGACTGTTGGCCTTACTTTGAAGCATATCACTTTTGGGTTAGATATAGTCAAATTTGCTCAGCACTTGATTTTCTACACAATGGACATTCTAGTCCCTGCCTATCAGAGCAATGACTTTGGGCCTATCATAATTTGTGATCAAGAGATCATACAGCTTGAGCATTATATTTTCCGTCTCTTTCCCACGGCAGGTGGCTGGTGGGGGTGGAATCATAGATATTAAGCAACAGCAATATCCTTTTTACGTAGTCGATAATCTATATCCACCATAACTGCCAAAAGGAAAGGACATTCATATGTTTCTAATTCAGCTGACAACAGACAGGACCTCACTCCTGGTACAAGACCAACCGCCGGGCACCCTATCCGACCTTTGTCCACCATAGTATAATGCAAACATAGGGATGTTAGCCAACTCTCCTGCACAAAGAAAATGTCTGCGGTCGTTATTAAATCATAACCCCCGGCATGTGACACCGTTCTTCGTTGTCGTGATCTTAAGTCCCACATCATGGTTAGGTGCTTTTATTTCTGATGTCTTCTGATCAGTGTCATATTCCAATCTCAAAAAAGCTTGGAATGTGTTCTTTTATTGCATTCACAATAATGGGTGATATACAATGGATGCGTGTAGTGGGAACCAAAGTATTGTCCATGAATCCAATGCATTCGATGTCTTTGGAACTTAGAACTCTTAGAGAGGGTATCAATGAGAACAGAAGTAGAACATCAGAACAGTTCAGGGTTATCAAACTGGAGTTTGGAATAGATTCCATATTGTAAATGAGGACCTATTGATAATGGGTGGTCTACTGCGATTGGAAGCTGCTGTAGAGATATCACAGGAACTCCCGGTCTCGCGAGATCTCGGCCGAACACGGAAGTGCGGCACCCGCGCTTTGCGCATGGCAGATGAGAGCAGAGAGCCATGGAGCAACATCAGATCCTGTGCCCTCCTCCATAGGAGTGGTCTCAAAGCTTGAAGAGAGACTTTATGGACTCAGATCAGCTGTACAATAGTTCAGGGGCCTGTTGCCGCCTTGTTAGCATATCATTAATGATGCAGATTTATCTTGGGGTTATATCTGAATAAAAAGACATCACCTGCCACAACCCCGCCTGAGATCTATCATTATAAGAAATATACAGCATAATTGGCGACGAGGATGACCACTAAAACCCACGCGGTGCCATGCAAGGAGTGACGCCACCACCGCCTTTCCTGCAAACTCCAGGTAGGCCTGCCATTCCGTGGTGACAATGGCATCCCTTATTCACAACGTACGTGGAGGCCTTGGGCGGTGCGGGCTACTCGGCAGCGAGATGCAGGGCGATGTTACTAAATGCCCTGGGTGTCGAAGGACAAAGGGTGTTCGAGAGTCTCACCCACGAGCCAGTGGCCGGCAACAACAATGACATATTCAAGGAAGCCGTAAGAAGAATTGTCAAAAGGTTTGCCAGCAAGGAGAATACCGTCCTACACAGGATACGGTTCTATAGCCGCAAGCATGAGGCACCTGAACCGGTAGATGACTGTTACCAAACTGTGCGAATTGCCGGCGCTATGCAACTTTGGTAACAATGCGGAGAGTCTGCTCTGCGACATGCTGGTGGTCCAAACCAACAGCAGGAAGGTGCAAGACAAGTTCATCCTAGAGAAGGAACTACAGCTGGAAAAAGCAATTGAAATAGCAAGAGCAGTGGAGGAGACGGCAGGTAGAAGGAAAGAATTTGCAAGTGGCCACAGCCCAGCTGAAGTACAAGCGGTGGCTTTCCGCCCAAAGAAGGAGAGGCCGGTCCTCGAAGCGAGAGAAGGGAAATGGGTGAGGAAAGAACCGTTAAAATGCCACAGGTGCACCAGCACAAAGCACTTAGCTTTTGATGAAGAGTGCCCAGAAAGGGACAAGGAGTGCTTGGTGTGCAAAAAGATTGGACACTTCTCAATCGTGTGCCGGAGGCACAACAAGAAAATCATGAGCGTCAACGCTGAACACAACACGGAGAGGGAATCATCCTCGGAAGATGAAGGGAGACCTACCGTCATGATGGTGAACAGCCCACGGGCCAGAAGAGAAAAGCCCCATTGCGCAATCAAAATCAATGGGTTGGAAAAACATCTCACCATAATACCCCTGCGCACGTACAAAGAGATGATGGGAACAGAGACGGTCCAAGTACTCAGCATGCGGCACAGACCTACAGTTTTCGGCGGTGTGTCAGTAGACCTGCTGGGCTACATCAAAGGGAAAGTACAGTTCAAAGGAAGAGAGACCACCACAAACGTTTACTTTAGGCAAGAAGGCCCAGTGGTACTAGGGTGGGACGACCAGGCAAAACTGAAAATTAAGCTGGACCCCAGCACGGAGGATCAGGTACTGTCAGTCAGTTTGAGAGGAGCGCCAGTAGCGAAAGGACATTATCCAAAACTATTTTCGGAAGAATCAGGACACATCAATGGCTTTGTCCACAAAATATTACTTAAAACCAACCCAGTCCCGGTCAAGCACAGAGTAAGACCAGTACCGGCAACTGCAAGAGACGCATTCAGAAGCCAGTCGGACAGAATGAGGAAAGACGGCACCATCGAAGAAATTGAAACATCAGAGTGGCTGAGCCCAGTGGTACTCATAAAGAAACAGAATTTACAAGAGCTAAGGGTATGCATTGATCTCTGCAGTCTAAACCTGGAGGTAATTGCAGACAGCTACCCACTGCCGAGCATCAATGAGTTAATCCTCATGATGAAGGAAGCCAAAGTGTTCTCGAAATTCGACATGAGGAATGCCTACCATCAAATACAACTACACAAGGAGTCCAAGCCACTCACCGCTTTCATCACCCCATTTGGCACGTATCAATTCACAAAGATGCCGTTTGGCTTATGATCCGCAGCCTCAGCGTTTAAACGCATGATGGATGCTCTACTGCGGAACGTCAGGAACGTGTCCTACTTCCAGGATGACATCCTTGTATACGCAGGGGATGAGCAGACGCATGATGTCACATTGAGAACAGTCCTCACCAAACTTCAAGAAGCGGGAGTAAGATTAAGGTATGAAAAATGCATATTCAAGGCAAAAGAAGTTGAGTATTTGGGGTACAAGATATCAGAGCAAGGCATAAATCCCAAGCAAAACTTACTGCAGGCTATATTTAAAGCTCCCCAACCCACCAACAAAGACGAAGTGAGGCCATTCCTCGGACTGGCAGAGTATTATGCAAAATGTATCCCCAAATTCACTGAAACCTCAGCGCCGCTCCGCGAGCTTCTCAAAAAAGGTTCAGAGTACACGTGGCAAGAAGCCCAGAAGAAAGTGGTGGAAAGCATCAAACGACACATAGTAGAAGCGCCGTGCTTGCAACCGTTCAACCCAGATTGGAGTACAGTCATCACTACAGATGCCAGCCCATATGGATTAGGTGCTGTCCTCACCCAGAAAAAGGATGACACGGAACACGTGGTAGCATTTGCCTCGAAAGCCCTATCGTCAGCCGAACAAAACTACTCCACCATCGAAAAGGAGACGCTGGCGTGCGCATAGGCTGTGGAACATTTCAGGACATATGTGTGGGGCACAAAGTTCAAGTTAGTCACCGACCACAAACCCCTCATCCATATGCTCAACTCAGGCGACACCAAAGTGTCAACGCCCAGATTAGCACGCATAGCAGCAAAACTGCAGGAATACACCTTCGAGGTGCAACACATCTCTGGATGGAAGAATTCGCAGGCGGACTGCATGTCAAGGTTGCCTGAAGGCAAGGACAATGCCACCACCTTCTTGCAAGAAGAATGCATTGTAGCATCCATTACAGATCTCAAGGCGCCAGACTACCTGGAACTCGGCGAGAAACACTGGATGGAAGAAGAAGGAAAAGAGCCCACCATGGTGAGAATCAGAGAATGGATCAAGAACCCATGGCCAGATGAAAGGGCAGTGCCAGAAGGAATGAGACCTTATTGGAAAGTGGCAGATGAGATCTGGGAAGCCGACGGCATAATTATGAAAACGGACCAGGTAATTCCGCCCACAGGCATGAGGAAAACTATCCTGTGCAGAGCCCATGCAGGCCATCTGGGAACACCATGACACGTCACAGAGTGAGGGAAGCCTACTGGTGGACGTCCATGGATCAAGAGATCTGCACCATGATTGAGAGATGCCATGAGTGTCTCAACAGTGATAAGCGCTTGAAGATCAGGCAGGCGCCCATGATTTCCACAGAAACCCCAGAAGCGGTGTGGTCAAAAGTGGGCCTAGACTTTATAGGACCATAGGAAGCGAGGGCGCCCGAACATCGTTACGGCATAGTGCTAGTGGACTACTTATCGAAGTGGGTCGAAGCCGTGTTTGTCCCCAACATCACGAATGCCACAGTAATAGAGGTCCTCACTGCCATCTTCCAGAGGGAAGGGCTCCCCAATGAGCTAGTAACAGACATATCCAGAGACATGGAACTGTTCCTGAAGAAGCACAACATACACCAGAAGAAAGCAATACTGTATCATCCCCAAGCCAATGGGCTCGTAGAGAGGGCCAACCGGTTTATCAAGGGAGCCATCCAATTAGTGACGGCCTCAGGAATGGATCCCGTCAAAACGACAAAAGAGGCCATCGCAGCTCACAGACTAACCCCCAATAGGATCACCCAAATCTCCCCTTTTCGCATGTTGAGAGGGAGGAGAGAAGCCTCCATGCTAGTGCCACCATGGTTGGCCAGACTAAGAGAAGACGAAGAAGTAGACATGTAGGAAGTGGTGTGGAGAATAGAGAACAGCAAGGCATGCATAAAAGGGTGGAGCGACAGAAGAAGGACAAAACAAGGGTCAGATGTAAAAGAAGGAGATTGGATCAAAATACGGCTACCGACCAAGGATCAAATGACGGGCTCAAGGTTCAGCAGACCTGTCAAGGTAGTTCACAGAGGAACCAACCACGTCTGCACCGAAGACGGGCGCACATGGAACATGGAGAGAGTAGCCATGTTTGAAAAGAGGCAAGAGAGAGAAAAGACCCTTAAAGACCCGAAACTAAAGGGGTAATGGACAATGAGAGAGAGAAAGAACGGGAGACAAATAGAAGAGAAGTGGAAGAAAATGAGTTTGAAGCGGATGCACCCACAGTAGAGCGAGAAGATGACCAGAAGCAGGATGCTCATAGTGAGAGAGCTGACCGGCCGCAAAGGGAACACAGAAGACCGGTGAGATACAATGACTATGTCCTGCAATACACTGTTTTTGCATTATCAAAGGGAGGTGTGTAGAGATATCGCCCGAACACGGAAGTGCGGCCCCTGCGCTTCGCGCGCGGCAGACGAGAGCAGAGAGTCACGGAGCAACATCAGCTCCTGTGCCCTCCTCCATAGGAGTGCCCTCAAAGCTTGAAGAGAGACTTTATGGACTCAGATCAGCTGTACAATAGTTCAGGGGCCTTTTGTCTTCTTGTTAGCATATCATTAATGATGCAGATTTATCTTGGTGTTAGATCTGAATAAAAAGACATCACCTGCAACAACCCCACCTCAGATCTATCATTATAAGAATTATACAACAGCTGCGTCTCTTCCAGCGTGTCATTGCAAGATCGTTCTTGATTTCGACTGGATTCAAACTTCAGATCTTGCAAAACGTTACCCTGCTTTAGAAAACTGTGAGATACTTCAAGCTCGCCATGTGCGCTCTCAATATGTGATACGTTAGGCCGGGAGATTTGGTTTTTCTATGTTACCAGATTGCACATTGGTTTTCATGACCCCATCAGTTAGGTCTCCCCTCCTTCCTTTTCCCCTCATTAGCTGTCCTTGCTTTCCTGGTGTTCGTCTTGGAACTCTGTGGCTTCCTCTGTCGAGATCCCTCTGCTTGTTTCTGCACCCTATACCCCACCACCTGGCGCCCCTGGTGACGGCCCTGCTCCACTGTAGGATCAATTAGAGCAGTTTTACGCATTGCCACCACGAGGCGGCAGTGTCGCACCTCGAGTCTCCATAGGATATTTGTATGCTCAATCACAGTCTCATGAATTTGCCCTCACAATGTTAGCAACATTATTTTAACACAAACTGCGCTGTCTCCGAACTGACAGACAGCAAGGATGCATCATCGGTCGCGGGCCCCAGCTTTATCTGCCTTGTTTGTGTGTTTATTTATTTGCATGGCGCACCTTGTGATGGGCTTGCCCGGGCCGCCCGGTACTAACACACACGCATTCACACAATCACTGCACGTACGTCTGTGCTTTCCATGGTCCCAGCGGCAACTGCCGCATGGTCCATCTTTATTACAACCACGCATGTGCGGGCCACAACGAGGCTCGCGCATGCGCGTCTACAACTCAAGACGTCACATCCCTCCTTTTATTTAAACAGAAAAACAACTTACAACATGACACCTTTAAATGGGCCCAACGGGGCCGCTGACCTGACTGCAGCATTGGCCTAGTCTCCTGAGTCCAGGACGTAGTCCTTGAGACGAACAGGCAGTCTGCGACCATGTCGCATGGGATATCGGCTGCTGCTCCAGGTGGTCGGCTGCGGGATGTCCATCGGTGGCATTATGTCCTCTGGTGGATCTTCCTCCGGGCTGTCTACCACTGCATCGGGCGGGGACGCCCCTTCCTGCCCTTCCTCATGATGACGAACGTCCACCTTCTTGAAGAAGGACCGGTTGCGGGTGACATTCCCTTTTTCATTCGCCGCGGTGACCATGGTTCCCTTGACATGAGTTACCATCCACGGTTGGGGCTCATGTGGGGGTGACAGCTTTCCTTCCGGTCTACGGTTCCGCACGAGCACCGCGTCACCCACGGCAACCTCCTTTTCTTGCAGACCTCTCTGCACACTCTCTTTCTCATTGCATGCCGCTCTCTCCTCTCGGGCTCTGTCGTTGTCAATGACCCCTGGCTCACGGCCCTCAACTTCCGGGAGAAGGCCTCTCGGACAGCGTCCAAACAGAGCCTCCACCGGAGCAACTTCGTCGACTGATGGGGTGTGGTACGATATTCCCAAAGAAATTCAACCAGTTTCTTTTTCAGGTCACCCCCTTCATGGGCTGATATTCTAAACACCTTGTTCAGGGTCCTCATGAGTCTTTCAGCTTCTCCATTAGCCCTGGGCCATAGCGGCGATACCTTGCGGTGCTGGATCCCTTTTTCTTTCATATACTGCGCAAACTCGTTCCCTGTGAACGGCGGGTCATTGTCCGAGCATAGGATCTCCGAGAAACCATTGGTAGCAAACATCTTGTCCAGGGCCATGATGGTGTGTTCGCTTTCTGTTGATTCCACGATTTCCACCTCCAGATACCTTAACCATTGGTCAACTACTGCCAGAAAGTACTTGCCTCTCCCGGTCGACCCAAAATCAGCATGGACGGTGCCCCACGAGCTCTCACTTCTTTCCATGGAACTGATGGGTGGCACTTTCTCAATGGGACTTGTTACTTGGCATGGCAGGCACCTCCTCACATGTATTTCCACTAGGCTTTCCAGGTCCGGCAACCATACTTTAGGTCTTAGCCGCGCCTTTGTTTTTGCGACTCCCTGGTGACCCGTGTGCGCCAGCTCCAGCACTCGAGCTCTCAGCGACTGCGGAATGACAATCTGCCGTCCACGCAGCAACAGCCCATCATCCGATATCGAGAGTTCATCCCTTGCCCTCCAAAGCGCCTGGAGATCCCGCCGGGCCCAGACGTCCCGCCTGGTGTTATTCTGTAGTACCTCTTTCCAGTCCCCACTTCTTATTGCAGCCTGTATAATCTGGAACACCTCATCAAATGATGACTCTTCCGCCACGACCTCTCTGGACAGAGCCATCGGCATAGCCGATTCCACAATGTTACAGACAAATGCCTGGCACTCAACCAGCTCCTGAGATCCCTGCGCTCTCTCATAGTTCGGGTGGTGAGACAGGTAATCCGCCGGATTGTTCGTCCCCGGCCTGTACACGAGCTTGACCCCATACTCGATGAGCGCCAACATCCAGCGCTCAATCCGCGGGGGAGGCTTCGAAGATACCCCCACCAGAATGGGCAGAAGCGGTTTGTGGTCCGTCACAACTGTTACGGGTTTTCCCAGTATGTACAGACGAAAATGCGGGCAGCCCCATAGGATGGCCAACACCTCCCTCCCAATCTGCGAATAGCGCCTTTCGGTGTCCGTGAGGGCCTTGCTCGCATATGCAATGGGTCGCATATCACCTCTGGTGTCTGACTGCATGAGAACAGCCCACAGTCCCACGGGGCTGGCGTCAACGCCGATCTCGGACTCGGCGGTGGGATCAAAACAAAATACGCCATCGTGTCTCGATCTGAGAGAGCACGCTTGATCTCCATGAAGGCATCCTGTTCTCTCTTCTCCCACACCCATGTGGCGTCATTTTTGGTCAATGCTCGGAGAGGTTCGGATAGGGACGCCAGACCTTTGATAAACTGCCTACAGTAATTAACCATCCCCAAGAAACTACGCACCTCCGTGGGGGATTGGGGTGCCGCGGCCTCACGGATGTCCTTGATCTTTTCGGGGTCTGGCGAGACACCATTGACATGGAAAATTAATCCAAAGAATCCAATACGATCCTTGAAAAATGTGCATTTCCCCTTATGTAGAGTGAGGCCCAGATCTCTCAGCCTCTGCAACGTGATCTCCAGTCTCTTCAAATGCTCGGCCTGGGATTCGGCAAAGACCAGAATGTCATCGCTCATATTGAGTACTCCTTTGTGGCCAGCCAACGCTCCCCTGATGGCGTTTTGAAAGACCTCCGCCGCGGAAGAAATGACAAAACTCAAGCGTTTAAATTGATAGAGGCCTTCATGGGTAGTAAAAGTCGTAATGTATCTTGAGTCTGGGTGGAGCTCCAGCTGGTGGTACCCCGACCTCAGATCCAATTACGAGAATACCCTTGCCCCTTGCAGCTCTCCCACAATGTAATCCAATGTGGGTGTAATGTGCCTCTCCCGTTTGATGGCAACATTCGGGAGACGCCTTTTCACGCAGATGCGGATGGCACCTGGCTGTTTAGGCTTGGGCGCCACCACAATGGGCGAAACCCAGGGAGTTGGCCCCTCAACCATTTCAATGATGTCCATTTCCACAAGCAATTGATGTTCCTTCTCGACCTGTGCCCGAAGATGGAACGGAATTCGTCGATGCTTTAGGGCGGTGGGCCGAATAATGTTGTCGATGTGCAACCACACTGAGGGAGCCTTCACCTTGCCCACCCCTTGAAAGATACTGGAGAACTTGTCTAGTAGCCGGTCTGTGTCCACCTGATATACTTAGAGGGCAAAATGCACGAGGTCCAGCGGCTCCGACGCAGCCCAGCTTAGGAGTGAGTGTGGGCTGACGTCCGTGACGAAAAATCTTGCTTTGATGGTTTTGTCCCCCCGAGTCACCGGTGCCACGAACACACCTTGAATGGGCAGCGGTGTGTCACCACCAAAAGTAAATATCTTGGCTTTGGACATATCCAACAGGGGCGGCCCCGGGATGGCCTTGTAGTGGTCAGTGGCAAGTACGCACACAGAGGCGGCAGTGTCAATCAGAACCTGGGTAGGGGCCCCCTGAATGTCCACGATGCACGTAGGTTGACGCCTTTTCTTTGCCCCTGTCACAAGATTGGAAATGAAAAAGATCTCTTCCTCATCCTCCTCTTCCTCAGCGATGTTGAGTCTTTGAGTGTCCTGCTCCAGCATGGCGATGCTGCATTGTCTCCGAAAGCCACCTCCACTCGCCCTTGCTGGCCCCTTGTGCGTGGACACCGGGGCGGCTGCGCAACACATTTGGGCATAGTGACCGGGATTGTTACACCTTCCACAGACTCTTGTCTTGGCCGGACAGTCCTCTGAGTGGGGCAAATCGTACCCACAGTATTGACATATGGCCGCACTCCCCTGCGCAGGGGACGTCTCCTGGCGCTTCTGGCTTCATCGTGATTTTGACAGGGCCTGTCACCCCACTGCAAACGCTTCTTCACATTTGCCTGGGCACACAGCTGCGTCCATCTTTGCACCCCTCGTCTTGGCAAGGTCATATACCCGGCCACGGTCCAATATTTGGGCTAGAGTCATACCTGGTTCTCGCAGAATCTGCCTGCGAAGTTTGCCAGAACTGCACCCTTGTATTACTTGATTGCGGATCATGTTGTCCTCGTTGTCCCACATGCAGGTGCTTGCCATCTGTCGCAAACGTGCGCAAAACTTGTTGAGAGATTCGTCCTCATGCTGCTTCTCTCCGCAAAAGAGGAACCTCGCAAAGTTAACATTGGATAACAGAATGAAATAGTTCTAGAGTGCCGTTTTGACAGCTGCATACTTCACCACCTGCAAGTTCAGGGACTCATATATGCGTAGAACATCTATGCGTGCTGAATATAGTAGAGTGGCCCTTTTCGCATCATCATCGGTCTCTCGGGTGGCTGTGAAATACATGTCTAATTTCTTGATCCACAATAGCCATTTAGGGCCGAGTTTCGAGGGTGCACCGGAGATGTCATATTCTTGCATTGGGAGCAAAGAGCCCTGTTGCCGACGCCTCACTGTGGGTGGCACAGTTGCTTCTCCGTCTCTGTCCGCCATGTTTTCACAGGCCGCACAGGCACCTTCCGCTGTCCTGGAGGCCGCAAACCTGACTTTACACGGACACATACATACCTGGAAAAATGTCCTGTTGTGCCTCAGCCTTGGCATCTGCCACAAGCACCAGAATGTGGTCTGAAGAGGCTCTCCAGCTCTCCACCGTGAAGAGCCCCCACCTTCCTGATAGTTTCTGTGGTCCTCCTGGCTGGAGAACCACAGGGGTTCCAAAAATTGAAGATTTGGATCTTCTTCAGCACGTGGGCAGCGCACGAGCACCCGTGCGGGCCGCTACTGCCTCACGCGTGAAAAATGCAAATGGCTGCCATCGCTCGTGTCGGGTCCGTGGTGTGTTCGAGGAAGAAATGTACCGTTGACACGCTTGCGCGTGTCGGAATATCCCCCTTTTCACACCCGTCCTCGTCGCCAATGTGATGGGCTTGCATGGGCCTCGGGCCGCCTCGTTCTAACACACACGCATTCACACAATCACTGAGTCGACTGCACGTACGTCTGTGCTTTCCAAGGTCCCGGCAGCAACTGCCGCACTGACCGTCTTTATTACAACCGCGCATGCGTGGGCCACAACGAGGATCGCGCATGCACGTCTACAACTCAAGAAGTCACACGCCTGACCCAGGGTATCTGTGCGCCTTTAAGTGGTAAATTACAAGAATACTTTCAGTTTTAGTTACGACATTACATAGTACGGAGTGAAATCATGGTGAAGAAAAATGTACCGAAGAAATACAGTAAGCACATATGCAAGGATATATATATGTACAAGACTACAAAATGAGTAAGATACAGGGATTCTTTCCCTTAAAAGGCCGAGGGCTGCTGTGAGGCTTGCAGATTCACTGAGGCCGAGGCCCGTGCATGCAGCAGTTTGTTCAAGTATCGATTGCACACTCGGATTAACATTCGTCATTGCTGCGGAATTTAGAGCTCCGTTTTGCAATGAACAGCACAAGATGAATAGCGAGCCCTTATCGATAAGGGACGACTTTGCGCCATCGAGAACATTTGGTTCCTGCCGTGCGCTGGCCTCTTCCATTATCAAACTGTCTGAAGTAACAGGAGGCGCTGCCAGTGTTGTGAATGTTCGCTTTTCGCATTCGTGACCGTGCTGTTAAATTCCTTGTTATCGCTTTGCAGCTTATGTGTTGTCTTATGGTTCCTAGCAAGCACCACTCAACCTCTTAAGACACAAGTTGTAGTAGAGCTCCTCTTTAGTGCTAATCACACACTGCTCTCTCCAGGCAAGGATCTAGTGGATCGCATCGCTGCACAACTGTCAACAATTCCGAGTGTAAATCCCTAGAGCAGTGGTCTTCAAACATTTTTGGCCTGGGCCCCCCTGAGCAGAATTTGGGCAGGCCAGGCCCCCTCCAAAAAATGCCGAATGGACAGTATGCACAAATGGCTATGAACTATTGTGCGCTGTCACCGCACCCTACTCTCAGTATAGTCCCTGGGCTCCCCCACCTGCTCCCATCACAGTCTCTGCACTCCTTCAGCCCACTCCTACCCAGTCCCTGGGCTCTCTCCACCCTATCATAGACCCTGGGCTCCCCCACCCTGTTCCCAACATAGTCCGAGGGCCAGTGGGAGCTGGTGAATTTTTTAAGTGGATGGCCATAAATATTTCCCACAAAAATGCAATAGCGACCGAGCGCAGCGAGGCAGCCCTGAACCAATCAAGTGGGTTTCGGGGGTTTTCCCCCGTGAATTTTTTAAAATAATGGGTTAAAATGTTGCATTTTCTACCATACGTTTTTTAAAAAATGGGTAAAAAGCCAAACAGTTTACAATTGGCGCTGAAGGGGGCCAAGGGGGAAAGCATGGTATTTTTGACTGGATATCTATGATAGATATCCAGTATAAACATACCATCCCTGTCGCCTGGGCTCCACAGTGCCTCACAAGGAGAGCTGATTTTGGCAGGTGGGTAGGGGCATTATGCAACAAAGGCATTTTTAAAATGTAATTCATGCTAATCATACTGTCTCACCTTGATTGATTGATTGTTTATATAGCATTTATACACAGGTTAAGAGCTTTAAAGTGCTTCAAAGCGGGAAGGTAGTAAGGGAATACAGCAATCATTCTTAGGCCTTGAATATTCTGAATGATCTAATCAGAAAAACTAGCATACTAGGCCCGACGACATTTCTCCTAGTGCAAGTGCATGAAGTGGTACAATTTAGACCAAGCTCGGGAGAGGAGTCGGAACACAGTAACACAGTGGTGGGGGGCGGGGTGGGGCGGCAGGACAAACTAACTGGTCCTAGTACATTTAGGTCATGCATACGTACAGACGGAGGTGCAGAGATGGGCGGTGGGGAGGGAAGGGAACAAAGAGTCTGGTCCAGCAGGGCCATGGGTAAACTGCAGAGAGGTTTCCCCGCTCAAGAAGCATACGCTGAAAGTGCAGTAATGTTGAACAAAGTGCAGCGGCCCGGAGGCAAGTGCAAAGACTGGCGGGGGAGCCTTGGACCTGTAGGCTCTGGAGGTGAACCAGACAACCAGTCAACAAACACTGAACATAGTTGGGGAGGAGGAGGAGGATGGAGAGAAAAGAAAGGAAGTTAGCAGGGGAGAGGGAGAGAGAAGGAGGAAGAGAAAAGGAAGACCTTGAGGAGTTTCCAGAACATAAGGTGCTCCGGCTCAAGACGGGAAGGGACAAGTGGGCTGTTCCAGAGGGAGGCACCTGCAGAGGATAAAGATCAACCCCCAAATCTCTGTTTAAGAAAGCGGCTCACCCGCATAGAGTTTGAGGAGGACAAGCAGAGGATTCCAGAAGAAGAGTATTTAGGAAGAGAGCGTTGTAGATAGTTGGGGCCCTGGCACCAGAAGGCCTTGTGGACTATGCAGAGGGTCTTGAGTTTGATCCTTGCAGCCACTGGTAGCCAATGGAGGGATTTCAGCGCCGGAGAGATGCAGTCCCTGGGCTTGAGGCCAAGGATAAGTCTTGGAGTTCTGTTCTGGATGAGTTGTAGTGGACAAAGAGTACAAGTACGAAGATTGAGAAAGAGGCTCTTGTAATAGTACAGCCTAGAAAGAACCAGGGCTCTCGAGGTGATGAGCCTCTGGGGGAAAGTGAGGAAAGGTAGAATACCTCTGAGGAGGTGCAGTTGTTGGTTGGAACTTTTGGAGAAGTTTTAATGTTTTACCTGCGCCCATCTGCCCCTTAGCTGATTTCATTAATGTTCTGCCCACTACTGATACTGACCCATCTGAAGTTCATGCTAATCAAGTTCTCTCACCTTCCAAAGCTTTGCCCCTACACACCTGCACTTCAGTTACCCTGCGCAAAGCTAATTCCTCCTTTGTTACTGCCTCAGTAGATTCTCGTGCTTACTCTTAGGCTCTTCACTTCCATGCTATAGCGACACCCCTAACCGCCTAAGGCTATACTTGTTTCTAATGCCAGCATACTCACACAGCGCACACACACACGCTCTGCCCACGTCTAGCGCTACCTTATCTTCTCCTGCCCTGCACCATCCCTTGGTACAGAACCCTACCCAGTGCTCTGCCCTTCGACACGCCTCCTGCCATAAGACCTTTATAAACGAACAATGGTAACCCCCTTCTCACGTTCTGTGCCCACCTGGGAAACTTGCGCCTTGTACCAAGCATGTGCACCCCTACCCAGTGGCCTGTCCTTCAGCTCGCCTGCCATCACAAGACCCCCAGCAACTAGAATTAGAACACAGGTATACCTCCTATGCCCACCTGCACACCACGTGCCCTGCACGGAGTAGGTGCACCTTTACCTAGTGCCCTGCCATCCAACTCACCCTCTACCTAAAGACCCTTAGAAACCAGCAATTGTCACACTGTAACCCTTTGTGCACCATCACCCTCCCTCCAGCAAAGGCACCCCACAAGTGTCCTGGCTTTCAGCACTCTACCACCTCCCCACCACCTGCTGGACAGCCCGCTTACCAACCAGATCAAAACCAACCCCTTTGCATGCTCAGGAGCCATCAGACTTCAACGTCTCCATTCCCGCACCTTTGCCCCTAAACAACCAGCAGGCAACAACAGCCTGTAAACAAAGTGCCCATTCCCGCAAATGAGCACGCCACCTGCACTCCCCATTGAAAAGACACTACCCGTGACAACCCTTCCGCCTATACCCCCCACTCATCCTCGCGCCACCCCTAAACCTGCCACTCTCAATTGTGCCTGCATCAATGCTCGCTGCCTCTGTGCCCATGACACAAACATACACGACTTGATGTTAACAATGATCTGGACTCTCTAGCCACAACTGAACAGTCGCTCACATCCAAAGCACCACCACTGTGGCTAAGAAAGGCCCACCCCCAAGCCCACACACAAGAACCGCATCCATCCCAAAAGCCAGACATCCATTCAATTCTTCTAAGCTGAACTCCAAGAAGACTAAACACCACAAGGTATCCCGAAACTGCACCCAGCCAGCCCTTATGACATTGCAAATTCCTGCCAGAGGCATTGTTTCACCAACCCAATCGGGAATATGTGCTGCCTGAATGATAGCGATGCCTAAAACCCAGTGTGCTGCCCCAATGTTTGTTCATTAATTTGTATGGTGCACCAAACCCCAAGATAGCTGAGCGCAACAACGAAAAAAAATACATGGATTTTTTAAGCTTGGTTACAGCGTAAGGCACAAGGGTACATGAAACACATTGCAAATGAGTCATTGACAAATCTAGTGAAGGAATATACATATGTACAAGTGGAGAATGTTAGAGTCAGGACAGGGTTCAAAGGCTGAGGTAGTTCACTTTAAGTCCTGAAGGTCATGTAGCCATTTGAGGATATTGCGTCTGAAGCTGTAATAGGATTGATCTATATTAATGTCTGGTGGGAGAGCATTCCAGTACTGGTCCGCATTAACTGTGAAACTACTGCTACCTGTTTGTTTAGCCTGAATCTCGGTATCTGTAGGCAGTAGGAGTTGACAGCTCTGGTAGGGCGAGTTGATGTTCTTTTCACTATTCTCTCTATAAGGCAGGGGGAGCTGCATTATTGAGGCATTTGTAGGTTATTGAAGCTGTTTTGATTGAAATCCTGTCACTGATTTTTAGCCACTGTTGTTCTCTTCTTAAATTGGAAATGTGTTCTCTAGTAGATAAGTTAAGGGCAGTTCTAAGGGCATTATTTTGCAAAATGTGCATTTTGTCAATGATATATTTGTTTGCTCCCAAATACAGGGCATTGCAGTTGTCAAGTTTGGAGAGAATTAAGGCATTTGCGAGGATGATAGAGCTAGCTTGTGTTAGGAAGGCTTGGCATGCCCTAATGAGCTTGCATGTATAGGAGGTGGAGGATGCTAGGAGTTTACCTGTTTCTTCAACGTCAGGGAAGAGTCAAGGTGAAAGCCTAATGCTTTCACTACTTTGGCTACTGTAATTATGTTGCCATCAATGTTGAATGCAGATTTGTTGGGGCTAAGTTTATTTAGGTTAGCAGCAGAGCTAATGAGCAGGATTTCAGTTTTGTCATCATTCAGGCAGAGGCCATGAGTGGCCATCCGTGCCTGAATGATGAGGTATATTTCATTTACCAAGGTCGTATCGGAGACAAAATTGACAGAAAGGGGAATGAGGATCTAGGTGTCGTCTGCATAATTAGTGTAGGTTACACCCAGTCTGTCCAATTTGGCAAATAGGGGCTTGGTAAATATATTGTACATAGTCTGAGAGACGCAAGAGCCTTGGGGTACACCGCAGGCTCTTTTGATAGGGTCTCCTGATGCCGATGTGTAGAAAACTCTCATAGTTTGGTTGTCCAAACATTATTGGACCTAGGCTATAGCCTCACATGAGAAGTGGGCTGCCGATGCCAATTGTTCACACAAGACTGTGATCCACCAGGTCAAAGGCCGCCGACAGGTCAAGGAGGATTAGCATGGCAGTATTTCCCTTATCGTTGAGCTCGTCAATTTGGGGTTTGAGATCATTTAAGGCTGTCTCTGTGCCGTTTTGTGGTCTAAAACCAGATTGGCAGACACATAGGAGCTGATTAGATTCAAGATGATGCTCGATTTGTAGATAGGCTACTCTGTCTATTATCTTGAGAAGGAAAGGTACCGTGGTAATAGGCCTGTAGTTGGTGGGGATAGCGGGATCTAGGGTTTGCTTCTTGAGGAGAGGTAAAACCCATGGCTCTTTTAAGTTGCTTGGTATGGTGTTGGTGGACCATGACAAATGCATGACACGCTATGTGATACCTCATTGACAAAAATGCCTGTTATGTCATGTAATTCCCCATTTGTAAAAAAAAATGCCCGAAATGCTATGTGATGATACCCCATTTGTAAAAATGCCTGCTATACCATGTGATGTCCCATTGGTAAAAATGCCTGATATGCCCTGTGTTGCCCCATTATTAAAAAAGGCCTGATATGCTATGCGATGCCCCGTTGGTAAAAATGCCTGATATGCTATGTGATGCCCCATTAGCAGAAATGCCTGACAACCTATGTGATGCCCCATTGGCAGAAAGGCCTGATACGCTATGAGATGCTTCATTGGTAGGAATGACTGATATGCTATGTGATGCCCATTGGTAAAAATGCAGGATACACTATGTGATACCCCATTGTGAAAAATGCCTGATATGTTATGTGATGCCCCAATGGTAAAAATGCTTGATACGCTGCTTGATGCCCCATCTGCAAGGATGCCTCAAATCCCATGCGATGCCCCTCCTGCAATGATGTCGGAAACCCTGTCTTGCCCCTCTTGCAATAATGTCTAATACCCCATGAAATGCCCCTCTTGCAATGATGCATGAAATCCCATGTGATGCTTCAATGCTGCCAGACACATTATGGGATGTCCCCACAGCAACACACAGCACCCACACACAAAAACCAACAACAAAACACAAAACAAAACCAACACTCCCAAAACCCTCATGCCCCTTAAAGGGAGCATGAATCAATTCCAGATCCCTAATGGTACATGCACTGGATATCGCAGACCTATCACCACACAAGATATTGACGTACTCGTGATATCATAAACCTGGCTAAAGACAGCAGCAGGCTCCGCCCTAACTCTAGCCATCCCACCTAACTACACTATCTTCAGGAGAGATCGCACTCCAAAGGGGGAGGTGTAGTCCCGATTGCCAACGACTCACTAGTCATTAGAGAGATCAACATAGGCACTCCCAGCTCCAGTGAAGTACTATCCCTCAAAATCATCCTCTCTCACACCACAACACTAACCACCCACATAATTTACAGAGCACTCGACCCAATATCCACCTTTGAAGAAGACATTCTACAAAACCAATACATCCACAGCCCCACCCACTCTAAGGGTCGGATACTCGACTGGATTTTCGAAATGAACTGTTCCATTACCTCTAACAAATCTTATCCATAGTCAGACTACAACGTGATATCATTCACCCTTCCCAAACAGAAGGACCCCCCCAACACCAGCCACCATAAGCTCCCCAATCTCTCGCGCAATTCAAAAAACATCACAGCAACAAATATCCTCCCACTTCTATCCGAAATTACCTGTTACTCCGACAACCCGACAGCTCTGGCTGACATCTACAACTCAACCATAGCAAAAGCTATCAACACTGTGGCGCCGCTTACTGAATGGAAAGCCAGGCCCCTCTCGCACCGCAACACCTGGTTCACTCCAGACCTGAAAACCCTGAAAACCATGAAGCCAAAACCTCCTGGAATAACTCACCATCTGATGCAAAAAAAGGCAACTTTCTCTCAATATCCAAAACCTACAAAAACGGCCTCCTCCTGGCCCAAAAATCCACATACAATGAAAGAATCACCAACTCTAGTTCTAGCTCACGCAAACTCTTTGCTGTTCTATGAGAACTAGAAACTCCTTCCATCCCCAAAGACGCAACAAAAACGAAGCATGGTGCAGTAGCTTCACAAAAGGAGGGGCTGGGCGCACCAAAGGGGTGACACCAGTGCGCCCCAGCTCACAGACACAGCAGACAGCCCATTCATACAATAAGCCACGTGGTTAAAAACAAGGGGCTCTTTTTGATGAAAGGTCTATCTGCTGCTGATGACTCTTTACCAGAAACAGGAGGAGGGCTGGAGGGCCCGGCTCACCTATTAGTAAAGAGCATGCTCATGTCAAACTCTCCAGTTCAACTAAGTTTGAAATTAAAATACTTAACTTATGAAGACAACCTTGCTATTTACACAAAAGAAAGAAAAATACACTTAATTTACTACGTCAGATTGTCTATTTACTTTACGCTCTACTAAAGTAAATTATTTACTTCACCAACCAAATTCCAAAACATGTATTGCTACTACCACAATGTACTAATAGCCTTATAGTCCTCCGGAGGGATCGTTATCTTTTGGGATAATGACCCTTCCTCAATGTATGGCCCTCGGCTTTGCCTTTGGCCATAGCTTGGGAGTGGGTCATTATACAGCAATAATGACACCTCCCTTGGTCTATAAGGCTATAATAAGTACCATGCAGAACCAATGCCACATGGTTCACAACGCCCAAGGCCATATATCATTATTACCGAGATCTGCTCATTGGCAGAGCCAGGAGAGGGGCACCCGGTGTCCAGTGCACCCCCAGCCTCCTGCTGGTTCCCGATTAACCACCCCGCTGGCCCCAAAAGCTGCCTACGCTACTGGGGCTGCTTCAGTGGTTAGGTTGCTGATCTTCAGTGCAGGCAACCTAGTCCCTGCCTCACCAAGTATCCAAAAAATCCTAGGATCCTGGATAAATCGCCATTGTCCTGTCCCTAAAACCACAAGATGAAAAGCTAATTGCGACACTAATGAACATTACTTGACACATAACACTGCCTTTCTGTTTTTCTTCTGCTGCTCAATGGATAAACGGGTCATGGAGGTAGTTCAGCAGACAAAGGCCTTTTTCAAGTTGAGTAAGGTGTTGCACACAACATGTTTACTTATTTATTCATTGAGCATTTATAAGGCACACTGTACAGCAAAAAGTGTGTCTAGGTGCCACAAGGCAATAAGAGGGGGGCCGAACAGAGGATATAAACAACAATAACGGTCCTGCTAGGCCTTGTGACATTCGAATAGTCCAAGTGCAGAAAGAAGTGCTGGCGGTAGAGGAGTGTAGGGGGGCGAGGGGAATAAGATGCAGGTGCCTGGGCTGATTGGGAAGGGACCCGACCCAGGGTCTAGGCAAGTGCTCAGGGGGGGGCCGAACCAGGGGTCAGACAAGTGCTCAGGGTGGGAGTCAAAGGGGGATAAATGCCAGGGGATGACAAGGGAGTGCTGCCATCTAAGTGCGAGGGAGGGGTGGGGTTGGACCAGGCTCAGGGGGACATGCTCATCCCACCAAGTTGGTCAAGGAAAGTGCCTCGAAGGGTATTGCTTGTTAAGGGGTGCTGGTGAAGACAGGTCAGGGAGGGCCTGTTGCCCGGTGTGACTCTTAAGTGAACCAGACCACCAGTCAGAGCAGCAGGGGGGGGGGCAGTTAGCAAGGGAGGCAGAGGTTGAAGGAGGTAGAAAAGAGCAAAGTCTTGAGAAGCATCCAGAACTTAGAGGTCTGGCTCAAGTCTGAGAGGGGCAGGGAGGCCATTCCAGAGGGAGGCACCAGCTGAAGAGTGAGAATTACCCGTCACTCTCAGCTCTGAAAAACGTCTGATCTGCAGAGCGTTTGAGCTAGAGGACCAAAGAGCTCTAGCAGGGAGTTATTTAGGAAGGGAGAGTTCGATATATATATGTTTCCTAGGCCCCAGAACGCCTTGTGGATGATGCAGAGGGTCTTGAATTTGAACCTTGCAGCCATCGCCAACCAATGGAGAGATTTAAGGGCTGGAGAGATGCGGTCTCTGGGCTTGAGGCCAAGGATAAGTCTTGCAGTCCTATTAGATGAAAAATTATTGCTCTATCGATCTTTAATCTGCAGTTTGTCTCTTATAATTAGATCTGAAGAGACTGCCATCCTGCACCCCAGGGCTCCCCATCCCACAGCCCTCAGGATTCTATCATGGAGGTGTCTGGACCTCCCTGGTCTGCAACAGTAGAAGATTCCCCACAGCATCCCATGCCAGCGCCTGCCTGAAGGGGAAGATCGTCTACATGTTTGGGGACTCCACATTGAGGCAGTGGTGGATCTATCTTGTGAAATTCATTCCAAGTAAGAAAGCACATCAATGTTTTTATTTATTGAATGTTGAGGCATACTTGCCAACATGACCCGGTTCAAATTGTAGGTGCTTATCCAATCCTGTTTTTTTCCTTTGCATTCTGGGACTTGTAGTCCGTGTTTTATAATGGGAAAGTGAAAAGCAAAGAAAAAAACACAGAACTGGATAATCACCTACAGACTTGAATTGGTCATGTGGGCAAGTATGTATTGTAAGTAATTTCAATCCGGCACACACCCAAGTCAAAACCCAGCATGTAGTGCACAACTGAAACCCTTATTTATTTGTGTCTATAAGTTCAATATTCTGAGCGATATACCACTCATACCCTTCTCCTGGAACCCCCTCAGTCACACTGAACCAGGAATCAGGCTAGTTTGCAAAGGTAATTATTTATTTATGTATTGAAAATGTTATCGCAATATATTTTAATGGGTAAACAACAATCACCAATGGGGTGACAGAACACTGAATAATATCTTTAATACACAAGGAAGAAGTAATGAGCAAAACAAATGCAGCACAGAAAATAATACGTTTGTGTTGGTTCCGGTTAGTGGTTCCCCCTGCAACACTCCTCAACCGCCCAATAGGCAATGTAAAGAGATGGGAGGAGAGAGCAGGTAGTCGGGAATAGCACAAATCAAACAGAATATCTGTCCCACTTTCCCCCAGCAAACACAAGAGAAAAAAGGAATTGACTTTTCAGCTGTCAGTATGGCTTTAAATGATGTTGAGAATTGGACTGGGCAAAAACACCAAATATGGTCAAAAATACTTAAATTGTTCTAAATTCTTATGGAGCCGCTTTGAACAGTTGCACACAAACAAAAGCAATGATTTAGTCCAAAGGAAACATTTGAAATCTTAAAATCCAAGTTGGAAGCAGTTTAGAGCTATTTTACACGTGTAAAATCTTTCAAATCTTTAAATTCATGGCAAAATTTTCATTGCGCGATAACGGGAGAATCGCACTGATTTGAAATGTTTTGGATTCTATGGATATGTTCTATAGATAGCTATGGATGTCAGGTATAAGTAGGAGTTGAAATTGTTTCTATCACAAAAACTGAGAGAGCTTCAGAGGTTTTAGTAAAGGTCGTTTTTGCGAGATAGGCGCGAGAATGGAAAACAACCACACAGGAATCTTAGTTACTTGATCAGGGTGACCTGCCTGCTAAGGAAACGCGACTTCTTCAGATGAGAAAAGGGTCAGCGCAAATATGGTTCTAA
This sequence comes from Ambystoma mexicanum, assembly GCF_040938575.1. NCBI lineage: Eukaryota > Metazoa > Chordata > Amphibia > Caudata > Ambystomatidae > Ambystoma > Ambystoma mexicanum. The sequence goes on along the minus strand of NC_090921.1, from coordinate 225,384,240 downwards.
CAATACTGGTTCTGAGGAAAGATAGGATGGGTTAAGATAGGGATAAGACAAAGCAAAGATACTCCTAGCAATACTGGTTCTGAATGAAAGATAGGATGGGTTTGAAATAGGGATAAGACAATGCAATTATATTATGGGACACAGTTCTTCTTATTATACTCACAGGATAAGTTTTTAAATGTTTAAATGGGTCCGTCAGTTCTGGTCATGGATTGGGTCTGGTCTAGGAAAGACAGCACATCAGGCACGGGACTGGATCCTTTAGGCCAGTCGCCGGATTGGCACATGATCTGCTCTCCGAGTCTGTGGGTATTTGAATCAGCTGAATGGTGAGTTCCTCAGGCAAGCCTAGTGGTGGCAAGCCAGAGAATTTCTGGATACTGGTTCAGAAGGCCTTCTCACACCACACAGCACTTTACTGAGTGGAGAGAATAAATTTGAGGATTTGGGCCTTGCTGGAAATCAATGGTTCTCTATGGCTTAGCAAGAGATTTGGCTCTGGATCTGGCAGAAATTAAAGCTGGATGTAGAATGCTGGAACAGAGTGCTTCTCCTGAATCAGGAAAGTGGCTGGATCAGTGAGTTCCTATGTGTTGTCAGCTGTCTCTATTTATGCTTTAAAATGACATCACAAAGGGGGGGGTGTATGGGCCGGCTTAGCTGAGCTTGCCCCTGTGATCTGAGATTGGCCCACACTCCATCTCCGCCTTGCAATTTGAGTGATTGGATCAAGGCCAGATGATGTCACACTTTATGATTTGCTTTACAATCATCAGAGACCTCCCTTTAGCCACTGGTCTCAGAATCGGATTTTATACTATACACACATTTCTAGATTAGTCACATTTTTACAAATCACACACAAATATGCCATATTTTCTGTAGCATCTTTGCATCAAAATCTCGCAGCTGTAGGATCTTGTCTCCACTTTCCACAGAATTTTGCCCTTTTCGCTATGATAATAATTTCCAAATGTTATGCAAATTTCCATAAATGTGCGTGTTTAACATAGGGATGTGTGTGTACATTTTCATAATTCTAACAGTAATACATTTTGCATAAAACCATATATACTGCCATTCCTGTTCAGAACATGTCACACAGTTCTACCGCCTCTTCACACGTGCAGCCAGAAATTAAATTAACAACTGTCTTTTTTATATTTTTCACCCTTTTGGAGGACAAGTTATGAGTCTTTTAAAACGTGTTCTTTGTTCATGTTCAGCAACAGATGGTCCGCCCCTTTTTGTCTCCTTGCAGTCCAGGGCATCCCCCTCCTTGCTTGTTCCTTCCAGAGGCCATTTACAACCCCCTTCACACTTCCAGTTTCCTGGGTTGCAGCTTTGTCATTGTTCCTTTGCCTTCTGTAGACAAGATTCTGTTCTAGCCCGCAAATTAACACCTCCCAGTGAGTTTCTGCTGAGAGGAATGGCTTCCTTCTGGGAGAAAAACCTGCTTTTCCAGTTCTCGCAGCTTGAGCCAGGCTAATTACTTCTTAAATCCAGCAAACCAAATTTGTTACATCAAACATAAATACATTTCTTTCTTGGCCTTAAAATCTGTGGAAAAAACACAACTAAAATCTTTTTGGCAACAATTCTTTTTATGTTTGCTAATCCAGCAGACTTTTTAGTTTTAGGTCACTTTAAGATTCCTCAGTAGTCCTCTGACAGGTAGCCCTGGGTACTGCACCCAGATTTTGGCATAGAGGCTGTCAGTTTTCAGACTTTGTATGTTTCACAATGCTTCATTTGATACATGAATTTTAGCACCAGGCAAGATTGTGAATGTTGAAAAGTTTTGGGTTATGGGCATTTTGGAGTTTTTGGCAACAAAGCAAATGTCATTTGAAGGCACATTTTGGGGTTTCACCTGCAAAGTGCTGCTTGTCTCTCTGCACTCTGTTTGCCGGTCATGGAATCCACTGGCACATTTCTGCAGGGTGTGCTCTATTCCCCTGCACATGTACCATGGGTGACAGGTTGTTCATCCCTCTTTTTGCGTGCTGAAGCAAATGGTTTTTGTAGGTTTTTGGCACGCACAAGGGTTTTGTCGCCTCTATTGATTTTCCCCATAACTGGCAGGGTGATGCCGCAAAGCATAGCGGAGTGGGTCAGTACATCCCACAGAGCTCCCCCCTCCCAACTTGGTTTTGACCGCTCATCAAAGAGGAAGTCGGGAGATTGGGATGTTCTTTTCTTTTGTCAATGTGGAAAAATTCAGCTGCTTCTCCCGTCAGTGCTGAAGGTGACCCGCTCTCCTCGCTGGTTCTGGTCAGGAGTATTGCTGGTTCTGGTTGGGCGTATGGAGCGGCACTACGGGCTCCTTGGGTCTTTCCTCCCGGTCCCCGAGTGGTTCTCCTTGGTAACCCTTTCGATAATTCATAGTCCAGATGCTAGAAGATAGAACGGAGCATGGTTATGGATATTTTCCCACTACTGTGTCCACACGTCATCTGGGGATGTCAGCAGTGGGAAAGACACTTGCATTGGTTATAATTGGCAATATTCCCCATCTATGTTTACTAACGGTCTTAACATTCTTCTTGTACCTATACAGTGAATATTTAGTGATTCTTTTATGTGTCTGGATTGTTTCTTTCCCCATCTAGGTTTCCGGTTGGCTCCTCTATTTGCCGCAGAGTATGCCTGCAATGGCAACACTTCAGCTGGTTTATGTGGATCCACTTGTCTTCCCCTTCTGAAAAACTGCCCTTGGGGATGCAGATTGTTTAGGCGACTGGTGAGATTCTGTCCACAATTTCAAAAGGACCCCTCAAAGTTGGGAGGAATTTGCACTCTTTGGCTTGGCTCCTTTGGAAATTGTACAAGTAGACCCGGTCTCCTACTTGGTATTCCTTTTTAGTTGTCTTGAGATCATAGTGGGTCTTCATACTGTCTGCAGATTTTTCTAGATTCCGCTGAGCATAGGCAAAAGCATGTTGAAGGTGTTTTCTCAGATTCTAAACATACTCATGAGTTGTGGAGGCATTTATCAAGGTCTGCTCTTGGGTTCTGTAGAGCAGATGCTGGGGTAGCATCATCTTTCATCCAGTCATCAGCTCAAATGGCAACATTTTTGGTGCAGAAGAAGGGGTAGATCAAGGGATAATCAAATGTCCCATCTTGGCCCAGAATCTGCCACAAACCTTTTAAATATGCTCACAATAGTTTTATTGTACCTCTAAACTCCACCACTAGAGGACAGCCGGTAGGCAATGTGTAGTTTCCTTTTGACCCCAAGTATCTCCCACATCTTTGTCATCACTTCGCTAGTGAAGTGGCTACCTCGATCTAACTCAATCCTTTGGGGTATTCCAAAATGTGAGAAGATGTGATTGATCATCAGGGCAGCTGTTGTTTCTGCCTTGCAATTTGGGGCCGGGAGACATTCCACCCATTTAGTGAACAAGCATGTTACGGTCAACATGTACTTGTTCCCCCTAGAGGAGCGAATCACAGGCCCGATAAAATCGACTTGCAAATCTGACCAAGGCAGTGTCATCCCCCTCTTTTGGAGGGGAACACGGTGTGTGAGTGATGTTGGCTGAAATTGTGCGCACACAAGACACCTCTTCAAGTATTGGTCGAGGTCCTGCCCCATCTGTGACCAGTATGCAACCTCTCGCAAGATTTCTAATGTCGTATGAAACCCCCTATGACCAGCTCTCCGCATCATGGAGGTGACTTGGCATTAGGCTTCGGAATGAGGTAGGGACCACCCACTGGTCATGGCCAGATATGGATTTCCTCACCAACAAACCGTTTTGGTTTCTGAACATTTTTGGACATTTTATCAACACTCTGAGGTCCTCTTTCCCAATGTAATCAGTGGACAGTTCTCAGGGTCCTCAATGTGTTGATAAAACCTAGCAATTATTGGATCCCCTTGTTGAGCCGTGATCAAATCAGCATCTGGGGTCTCCTTACTCCATTGTGCAGTTGAGAGTTCATTGTGAGCATGTGTCTGGGACTTAGTGATAGCCATGACCTGGATTTCCCCCAACAGGGACTCGATCTCAAGTAGATCCCCTTAGACGGGTCTGGTTTTGGCCAGCTGGGTCATTTCCAGTTTTGTCTGGTCCCTCTACTTTAGAAAGACCCTTGATCTTTTTCCAGTAGATGGTCATCACATTCAATATTTTGTAATAATTTTCCATGTTTTAAAGGTTTATTATTAGCACAGAGCATGCCTCTGGTTTTCCAGTTAACCAGGTGCTCCACGAACCCGTTCCGTACATAATCTGAGTCAGTGATTATGACCAGTTTGTGGAGTTGGTGCTGGACAGCAGTGAGGATGGCTTGATGCACAGTCATCAGCTCTGCCACTTGACTACTTCAGGGACCGATTTTGTACCCAGTGGAGGCTTCTGGGGCATCATTCACCCATGAATTCCCCACACCAGCCACAAGTTCCTTTTCCCTGTTGTCAACATGGTAGGAGCACCCATCCACATAGACAGTGGGCATTCCCTCACACTTGTCTTCTTCATAGACTTTGTGTGGAGAATTAAGGTATGCCTCCATGTTGTCCTTGATTTTAAGACTTTCGTCCTCAAGACAGTTTTCTCTGGCACAATCGTGCAAGTCAGCCAGACCTTGCGCGAGGGGACTCTTCTTGTTTTGGCCATATTTGACCTCCACAGGAAAGCCTTGCATTGACAGAATCCAGTAAGTAATTCGGGAATTACTTACATTTCCAGCCCGGATTCTGTCACTTTGAAGATATTGCAAAGGCTGGTGTGGAGTATCCACTATGATGTGTTCCCCCTGGATAAATGGACGGTAATTCTTCAATGCCCACACCTTTGCCAGGAGTGCCTTCTCACAATCCTTGAATTTTTCCTCCAAAGACGATAGTCTTAATCGCATAGGAGATTACTTTATTGACCTTGTCATGCTTTTGGTACAATACTGCCGTCAAGCATGTATTTGAGAACCCTGTCTCCAAGAAGAACTCCTTGTTTTTGACAGGGTAAGCTAGGCAAGGTGCTTATGAGAGGCTTCTTTTGAGTTGTCTTACTGCCTCGGCTTGTTCGGGACCCCACTCGACCCCCCCTTCAAAAGGTAATCTCTGCGTAATCCTTGAATTTTATGCTGTAATTAGTTAGTCCAAGGAGGCTCCTTAGTTCCCGCAGAGTTGTGGGGTCTTTTATTTTCTGGAGTGCTTCTACTTTCTTTTCCTGGGGACAGAGACCTTCAGGATTTATCTCATGCCCCAAGAAATTGACACGGGTCCTGCACCACTGTGCCTTTTGGAAAGAGAGTTTTGCTCTGGCAGCCCTCAACTGTGTCAGAACATAACGGATCTCCGCTATGTGTTCCTCCACAGTTGAGGTTTTGATGAAAACATCATCTTCATAGGCCAGGTTACCCCTTTTACCCAGGTCGGGCATGGCCTTATTCATAAAGATATTAAATTAATTGCCGGAGTTGATGTATCCGAAGGGAGTCCAGGTCCAAGTGTACTACTGTACTAAGGTAAAGGCCAGCTTGTATTGGTCCTCCCTACTGACAGGCACAGTCCAGTACCCATTGGTCAGGTCAACGGCAGTGTATACCTTTGACCCCTGGATCTGGGTCAGCCGTTGGTCAATGTAGGGAAGAGGCCATCAGGAAGTATTGACCCGTTTGTTGAGCTTCCTTAGGTCAGCACAGAGTCTCCACTGGCCGTTTGGTTTCAAAATCCCCAGCACCGGATTATTGAAGGTGATGTGGAATGGACGAATTATCCCACGGGACTCAAGGTTCTTAATTATCTCAGTAAGGGACTCCATTGATGCGAGAGGCAAGCGATATTGCTTCACAAACACTGGAGTCATGCCAGGGTCCGTGGGAATTGTTATGTGGATGTCGGTACAACCAGTCATATGAGTCCACCGCAAAGAGATCTTGAAAATCTAAGAAAACTTGTTTCAATTTTTGCTTTTGCTCCATAGTCTCACAGGCATCAGCTAGGTTGACTCTCTCTTCAACCATCTGCCTGAAGCCCGGAAAGACGTCTGGTTTGGCTATCTCAGCGGCCTCCTCCAGCTGGGTGGAGAGTCCCTGGTCAAAGTACTGATTTGTATTGATGGCTTCAGGTGGGGAAGGCAGTCCTTGTGGACTTGAAAGATAGCCTCATCCCTCCTGAAGTCACAGGTCACATCTTCCTTACCATAAGGGCAGAAAGAGTACACCAGGAAATTCCCCCCATGCCGGGTGAAGATCCTGTCTGGTGTTGTGTCATCGTCGCTATCACTGTCAAAACAGTCCTTGGGGATTGGTCCTAACAGTTTAGTTACCTAAATCTATGGAAAAATGTCAGTTATAAACCGCCATTCCAATAATGGTGCCTGCGCCCAGAGTTATACTCTTTAGGTCGCTGTTATCCACCTCTATTGGAATGGTGTTGTGTTCTATGTTGACTAATGGTGTTGGGTTTACCCCCAACCCTTGCTTTTAGAAATAAGCATTGAAATGAACATAGGCGTCTGGAATTTTCAGTTTCTGTCCTCTTTTAATTTTTACTTCCAGTGAGAATTGTCGGGTCCATTCTGGGATGGTGACTACCTCTCCAATCTGAATTTCAACTGCATATGGCAGCAGTTGAGCTGACCAAAATGCTTTCTCTGGGTCATCAAAGTCCATGGGATTACCCGCTAATCGGAACCAGGCTTTGAAGTTTATTAGGTCCAAACTTATGGCAAAGCGATTGTGAATGTCACTGCCTAAATAAAATACAACAGGGACATCTCGCACGACCCAACAATTATGGACTATGCTCTTGTTGCCTATGGAAATTTTGAGCATACACCTGCTAGGCAGGAGATGTTTGGAATTGGGTGTTTCCAGGTCCATTTCCCATTTGTCTAATAATCTAAATGTGAGAATAGCTGGATCTTTTGTTTGGGAGTTTGTGGAACATGGCCTCGCTGACGAAGCTCTTACCGTTGTTCACACATACTCGGGCGAGAACAGAGTCCTTCTCTTCATTTAACTGAATAGGGATGAACAACTGCTATCCAATTTTCTGATTGTCAGCCAAGCTTTGAGTTGATTTCTCTTCATTTTGGACTATAGGAGTAGGATTTTCGGATTGTGAATTTGTATAGAATTTCAGAGTATTCCCTTCCAGTGTGGAATGCCACCTTAGACTGAAGTAAGGTTGATTTTCAGAAATAGAGAGGATTTCCCATCACCAGTTTGTTGTCCCACTGAAATTACTGTCACGTCTGGGATTTGGTTGTTCTGGAAATGAAATTCAATTTGGTCAGGTTTTTGTTCAACCATGTGGCATATGCCATTTAAACTAACATGGTTGACACTATGTTTCATTTTTATTGGTCGTTTAGTCTGGGTCCAGAGGACCTTGTTTACACAATGTATGAGGGGAGACAATCTACGCAGGATGTCATTCCCTAGTAAACATGGTGTGCCCCCTGGAGTCCCAACTATGACTGGGTGCTTCACCTTGTGTCGCCCAATTTTAATGTCTAAATCCGCAGTCCCCTCGACAGGAATTTCCTTCCCATCGAAATTCTGAAGTTGTCCAAAAAGAGGGGTGAGAGGGATTTGGTATTTCTCCCCCCCTTCCCAAATTCAGCTGATCAAAGGCCTTTTTTGACAGAAGGGTGGCTTGGGATCCAGTGTCCACCAGTGCCAACAATGTTCATTGCCCCTGTATTTGGACCAGGGCATACAATCTTCCCTCCTTTTCCTGAAGGGGGCAAAGATAATGCACATTTTTGGCCAATTGGTAGGTTAATTTCTTTGCTTTGAATTCTGACAGAGGGGTGATTTGAGCAGGATTTTGTTTGGGATCTTGGGATGTAAGAAAAAGGTGGCAATTGGATATGGAGGAAGTTTTGGTCTCCCCTGGTTCTGACTCTGGGCTGCCCCCCCTTTTTGGAGGGCAACAGGATTTTCTTGCTGGTCATTCTGGGGTTTGATGATGGGCGGTCTTAACTCGGTCCCCACATCTACCCAGTCTTGATCAGGATCTCTTGGGGCCCATTTTTCTTTGGGAGGAGTTACCCCATCCCTGAAGGAGAAGATCCTTTTCCCAGAATCCTATGAGGACCCCTCTCCTTCATATTGGAAGTTTTGCACCTCCTCCACAAAATGGGCCTTTTTAGGCTCTCTATTTCTCCTACCCACCCTCTGTTCCTTCGGTTGCAGACTTTCGGGGGGCAGGAGATTTTGGTTCCGGTTCCTGAGTTTTCAGGGGCTTTCCAAAAGTGGGGAAGGAAGCTTCCTCTAAGGCTTTACGCCCCCCTTCCCCCTCTGCCTCCTCCCTAGGAACCGGTGGGTTGTTGGGGTTCTTCCCTCGTCATGTTTCTGGAGCACCAGACCCTTGATTTGAGGAGGTCTGAGTCACCATGCTCGTCTGAGGGTTCTGTTGAGCCCTCAGCATGCAACCCAGATCCTGTGCCATGTTCCGGACCTGGCGTTCCAGTTGGGACACCCGCTCTGGCTGGTACGGGGTCCTCTGGTCTACCCTTGGTTGATCACGGGAAGGGTAACTGTCCCTTCTCCCATAATACCCCTGGTTGGGATAGTTTTGGTACCCCTCCACCCTTGGCCTTCCCTCTCCCGGATTGGGCTGTCTGGGCTCAGGAAAGTGGGGAAAGAAAGAAGGGTTGTTTTGGGGGTTGAGGTTTGGCAGGTACCGTGGTAGGAAACTTGACCTGGCATTTGGGTGATTACTGCCCACCTGGGGAAAGTGAGGAGGGAAGATTCCTGGGTTGGCAGATGCCTGGTTAGACCCCCCCCCCCCCTCATTGGGCTGGAGGAGTCCACACATAGCCCAGGATGGGTCTGTTGCCCTTGTAACGGGGCCTGATGTAGTCAGGGGAGTTAGGGGTTCCATTTGTGGGGTTACCTCCCTGACCCCTGTTTGGGATTGGTCCGAGGGCCTTCTGGGTCTTGGGTTAATAGGATTCTGTGCAGGAATGTTTCTAGGCCCCCCCATCTCCAAATCTAAAATGGGGGCAACCTTCACCTCTGCCACCTTAGCAGCAGCAGGGCTGTTGGTTGGTTGTTGGCTTTTGTTAGTGCTTTTACTTTCTAGTGGCTCCTGCACTTCGTAAATGATAGTTGCTTGTTGAGTGACCCAGTCTAGTGATCTTTTGTCATGAAAGTCCCTCACCAGCTGGGTCATAATGTATTTAGGGAGTGCATTAAAGAAGGTATTAATACATTCCCTACTGTCAGTGCGCACTCTCCTGGTGGTCAGTGCGAAGGCACATTTAAGTTCTTGGACAAATTCTTGTGGGGCCTGGTCTTCCCCCACATTGCAGGTTGTAGGCTGCCTTGCTGGCCTCTTCAGGGTTTCTATGGATTGAAAAATGCTTTAAGATGGCCGCCCTATAGGTGGACCATTTTGAATGGTTCCGATCCTTCAGCCCTGCAAAGAAGCTGAAGTATTCAGGTGGAAAAAGTCCACTTGACATACTGAATACAGCTTTGGCTGTACGTCAGGTGGAAAGTCTCCATCATTTGCTCAAACAGCTCCAGGTTCTCCCAAACTGAATATTTGGCATTTTTGTGGTAGGGCGTGATGACGCTCTAATAGTCTTGGTTTGCTTCAGGGGATCTTTCAATAAAGCTCTCTTAACTTTGTTGGCCTTTTTAGTTCTGGTCACCCTGGTCTACTCATCCTCTGACTCAGAGGCACTGCTACCTGAGGTGGCTGTCTGGTCTTCGAGGCTCTCCCTGATTCTGAGAGCTTGAGAATGGCTGGCAGAATTTGGGGGCCTAGTCTCTTGAGACCTGTGGCGCTCGAAAGAGTCTTCTGACTCTCCCTTGCTCCCAGGATTGGCTGAGTACCCCCACGCCCACTGTCCTAGCTGGGAAGAGGTTTTTAAAATGCTCTTAGTGGGCCTAGCCTCAAGGAATCCCCCACCAAATTTGACTGCCTGATCTCTAGGTAGGTGATATTTCTGAGGATCCAGTTCTCTGATTCTCCCCTTACTGGAGTCTCCCTGATCAGAGAAGCTGGCCCTACCTTTTGGGAACCTGTATCAGTTGGCCAACTGGTCTCACACCCCGCGACGTGTGTCTAACAGACCTCGGGAGACGCAAGAGAGCGAGACACAAACATCAGTTACATATATACAAAACTAACATCTTACAATCAGTAGTGTCACATTAAAAACCGCCCCTTGCACATTTCCTTTGAACTGAGCACGATGACTGACAATCGTGACGAGTATGACACCTCAAACATTTGTTTTAGCAACAGTTTGCAATTTTGTAAGGCTGCAGACATAAGTCTGTGTTGAAAAGAACAGAATGCTTCTGTTCTCGCTAGCAAGCTGCATGTGGGGGGGGGAGCCACATTCCAGGCCTTCCTATCTCCTAGTTTCTATTTGGGTCCTGGGGGTCAACGCACTCTCCAGGGCTCTACAGGGCTCGAGAAGGGGGGGCCGCAAAGAAGAACATAATTCGAGCAATTTAATGTTCGTTCCGAGTATTTTCACTGTGTTTTCGAGACACACTGGCACCTGTGGGCTGATTAGGATGCCTCGCTGCCCTCTTTCAAGGATAGCGCGCGGGAGGAGACCGGGTATTTCTATCAGGGTTGCTACGTTAGGTTTCAACATATTTCCCTTGGCCTTGCATTGCACACTGGTAAAGCAGAATATCATGTCAGTGAAGCATTTAGAACAGAAAGCAATAAGCAAACGTTAGAGAAAACAAGATGGCGATTTCTGTCACCTTAAAATGGCCGCACTTCGATCAAGCTTATGATTATGTATTACAACACTAAGAGCATGAGACGGTTGGTCTTCAGCCAACATAGTACATTTCCCCATGATCGAGGGGTGTCTGTTTTTCTGCATCGAAAACCCTCCTTTTGGCCATATGCCAAACGTCTCATCCGTAGATTGCATCCTCTTCCGGCCACGTATCTGTTTCAGATTCTGATTCTGAATCAGACTCTGAATCTTGCATATTTTTGATTTCCTCCTCATTGTCACCTATGTCAATGGACATGAATTATTTGACTGTCTTAGTCTCTTCTCTACCAAGGATACTTGATCTACTAGTGCTCTTTTTTTCTATCATCTGTACACAACTTTCACTAATTTCGGTGCATATCACAGGTAGGCAGTGTATGCAACAACAGCATGTCATGAATATCCCTAGGACTGCTATCAGAAGCGCAAATAGTTTCCATCCCCATGAATATAATAATTCCCAGAACCAGGAACTTATATCCCAACCCCCGTCTTGGGTATAGAGTTCAGAACTTAATATATGTAATTTTCTTATTGCCTCGAAAATCATGGGAGAGGAGTCGTTTACAAATACATAGCATGCTGATACCACGATTTTGCAAACACCACCACGATCAACCAGGATTACATCAAGAGCCATTTTGTTTTGCAGTGTCATCAATATAACCCCTTTCTCCTTTAATTTTTGGGCCAAAAAGTTTATTGTTTGGGCAAAAAATGGCATAAATGATTTTGCTACATCTACTGCTATTAACCCGTCTTCATTACTTCTTCATGGCCTAGGTCTAGATAGTTTGGCTATGTCTGCTGTTTCTAAGAAAAACACTCCTGGGAACAGTAGTCCTAAATAGCATGTACCTCCCCATTTTCTAGGTAACCAAGGATACACTTTATCTCCACATATGAAATACACCGGGTCACCTACATACACTGCCTCTACTTCCCTATTAATAATCGCTGCATTTATACATCTAGTGAATGTCCCTACAAAATAGGAGCCCTTCTTTTTTAAACAAAAAGGAACAGAACATGGGCTATAGTTTACTGTGTAAGAGGGGGGCACTGCATCTTTATTTCCTTCTGATCTTATGCAAAATACGATCAGAGATGACTTTTCTGGTGGAGACAGTCTATCTTGTGGCATTGGTTTGGGCGTAGCGTTTGGTGTTATCATCCGTGCTTTATGAAATATTGAGCAACCTATGGGTCTCATAATAATTTCTTCAAATTCTTTCATGTTTGTGCTATCTAACTGACCCGTTTCACTTTAATTCCATTTTCCATAATACAATGTACTCAGAGATGCACTGCATGCAGAACTTAATGTCAGTGGCTGCACGTACCAACCTATTCCTTTGCCACCATGCTGGGGCAAATGAGCACACACCCAACAGTTGTTCTTTTTCAAATTTGAATGTGTCATGTTCATAATTTGCAGTAATGTATTATTTCCATAACCCTCTGTCTCTCTTCCATTGGGGACAGAGTGTAAGTAATTACATAAACAGAGCTTTCGGTGGTGAAGATGTTCCTAATTGGTAAGAGAATTTCTAAAGGATGCATCTCCTCTAAATACCACAGTAGCAGTGCTGTTATTACTGGGGCCATTAGGCTCATTATGCACATGATTATCGTCAAGGTCAGCATGCAATTCTTTCGGTAACTTGTTTTATGCAATCTTACAGTTTCTATGTTTGATTCATTATCAGCATTGTCAGCAATGGTGCAGGAGGGGGCAAAAGCTAGTTCTGGCATCTTCTCTCACGGGCCTTCTTCCTCAGCGATCCTCGTCGTGGATATCTCTCCTTGCGGCACTCGTCCGAATGTCAATGAGTTCAATAAATGTCAACTGTCTATTCTGCCAGTTCTCAGCAGCCTGGATTGCTTACACGTTGGGCAAGATCTCTTATGCGTTAGTATACTGCTTAAAGAACTTCAGAGCAGTTATCAATTGCCTTCTGTACCATGTGCGCCCCGCTTGTCCGCTGGGGTTCAGGACACATGGATTTGATATTAGCACCATGGAGTCTCGCTTTTGGGCTGTCTGACTTGCACAACCCTCACGTTACTCTCTTCTAGGCCTCCGATTCCTACTTAATTCGAGAATAGGAAACAGAGGCAACAAAAGATTGATGAAACAAAGATTTGATCACTCTTTTTTTCCGTCTTCGTAGATTGTACCGCCTTGCTCCTGGTACCGTGTGATCAAGGAATAGTGCGGGTGCACTTCTGGACTCAAGCTTGGAGTCAGCCTAGGGCGTAATGACAGATGATGATGGGCGCCCAGGGGACGATGCAGGCTGTGGCGCAACAGAGGATGGTTGGTGCCACAGAGGTATTCGCTTGATGTCGGCCAGCAGTGATGCAGAATCTGCTGGACAACGTCGGGGCATTCTTTGCCCTTCCTCTTTTATGGCAATCTCATCAGGCTTTGTTTCAGAATCAGGCAGTTTCTGTGGCAAAGAACTGGCAATTGTTTCTTTTGTTTCTGGAACCGCTGTTTCTTTCCGGTCGCCTCATTCTGTCAGTTTTTCAGATGGTGACGGCACCTTTTTTGCATGGGTGGCGTGGATCCACGCTTTACGCCCATCCACACGAATGGCCGTCTGCGTTGTCAGGAGTATCAAATAGGGACCACGCCACCTGGGTGCCAACGATGTTTTTCGTTCAAAATTTTTAAGCCGCACCCTGTCACCTGGCTCCAGTGTGTGTCCCGGGCCAGTATATCTGATCGGTAGCGCCTCCTGCACCTGCTGATGAATCAAACACAATTTTTGAATCAGGAGATTACAATAAATGCTGAGCACTGGGTATTCAACTTCGTTCAGTTTCTTCGGCTGAGGTGCACACCAAACATTCGCCGGTCTCCCCATGACTATCTCATATGGGGAGAATCCAGTTCTCGCCTGCACAGATGTTCGCATGCATAATAGTGCTATTGGTAATGCATCTACCCAGCTTAACTTGCTTCCTGCACATATCTTGCTAATCTTAGATTTCAGGATTCCGTTGTGGCGTTCAATAAGACCGGCCGACATCGGATGTCTCGAACAATGGAATCGCTTATCAATCTGCAGACCTGCACAAATCTGTAGTACTACTGCACCTACAAAATGCGGACCATTATCTGACCATATGACACGGGGCAGGCCAAAATGGGAGAAATATTCCTTTAACATCACTTTCGCCGTGCTTATAGCAGTGCAGTCTTTCAATGGATATGCTTCCACCCATTTGCTGAATGCACATATAACCACTAGGACATACTTCAAGTTTTGGCATCCCTCCATTTTTATGAAATCAAAATGGATCACCTCAAATGGCATAGAGGGAGGGCCAAAACTGCCTGATGGAGTCACCGTTCCCTTCCCCACATTGTGTTGTAGGCACGTGATACAATTCTGAACCAACCTCTCGACATTCTTTTTTATGAGTGGAATTTCCCAAACTGTGGCTAGATGTTGAATTATTTTCTTTGCACAAATATGAGTGGGGCTGTGAGCCATTGTGATCATTGCATTTACATAGGCATTTGGCAACATCCAATTCCCGCTCTTCTTGTCCACCCAACAACCCTTCAGATCTAATTCTGCAGAGCCCTCAGCCCACCCTTGGATTTCATCAACAGTGGCTTCCGCCTGCATCTCTTTGACAGTAGCAATTCCATATCATGCAGGGCACCTCTTCAGACTGTACTGTAAACATCTTTGTACTCATATCATTGGCCGTTTGTTTTGCAATTCTGTCTGCAAACGCGTTTCCCTCTCCCACTTTACATGTTACCTTTTTGTGCGCCTCGCATTTCATTATTGCTAGGTTCTTTGGACACTTGAGTGCAGACAGCAATCATACAATCAAAGGGCCATGTTGGATTCTAGCCCCATGTGATGTTAGGAAACCTCTCTCAGCCCAGAGTCGGCCAAAGTTATGAACCACGCCAAAGGCGTACTGACTGTCATTATATATATTCACGCTCAGATTCTCAGCTATCTCACAAGCTCTGGTTAATGCTATTATTTCTGCCGTTTGTGCAGAGTTGTAAGGGATTCTTTTGCTCTCCACAATACTCTTTAACATGGTGATGGCATATGCAGCAGTTGAAGTGCCGTCAGGTAATTTAAAGCAGGAACCGTCACAAAACAGTTCTCCATGTGGTTCTTTTAGTGGGGCATCACTTAAATCAATTCTCTCTTTCGTTTCTTCCTCAGTAACCATTAAACAATCATGGGGGGGTGATTCATTTCCACCAAGGTTTTCCCCGGGCATTGGCATTAATTCTGCTGGATTCAAAGTGCTACACCTCATAATTTGGATGTTTGGTGCAAACAACACAATTTCATATCTAGTCAATCTAGCAGAGGTGAGGTGTTGCGTCTGCATTCTATTGAGTAGAACGTCTATGGCATGTGGCACCATCAAAATTAAGGTGTGCCCCAATACCATCCCTTCTGTTTGTTTTACTGACGCAGCAGCCACTGCAACAGCTCGCAAACATCGTGGTAGTGAGCGTGCTACAGGGTCCAGCGCAGAAGAAAAATAGCCGCATGGCCTATTTCTTCCACCTTGTTCCTGTGTTAGAACTGCCAACGCGCAGCCGTCATTCTCATGCACAAACAATTTAAAAATCTTTTCATAGTTTGGTGTCCCCAAAACTGGAGCAGAACACAATGCAGTTTTTAGTAAGTCAAATGCTCTCTGACATTCTTCATTCCACTGCAAGGGCATCACAACATCTTTCTTTGTCAACTCCACCATTGGCTTCACAATTAAGGCAAAATTCACTATCCATTGCCGATAATAAGAAGCCGTGCCTATTATAGCACTGACTCCTTTTTGTGTTTTTGGTATAGGTATACCAGAAATGCTCTCCATACTCTCCGGCGTTAGTCTTCTCCCTTCTTTCGAAAGTAAGTAACCCAAATAAGCCACTTCCTTTCGACAATACTGAAACTTTCTTAAGCTGGCTTTGTGGCCATGTGCTGCTAAGTGTGTTAATAGTAAAATGGTACTCTCTTTACACATCTCCTCTGTGTCTGCTGTGATCAAAAGATTGTCTATATATTGTAGCAATAGACAACCTGTTGGTAACTCTAGCATATCTAGTTGTGCTTTTAATGCTCTGCTGTAGATGCTAGGGCTTTCTGTGTAGCCTTGAGGAATGCGCATGAAAGTAAACGATCGCCCTCCTAGTGTGAAAGCAAACAGATAGCTACTTTCTTTGTGTACTGGAATACTGAAGAAAGCATTTTTCAAATCAATAACACTAAAATACTTTGCGGAAGATGGGATCATTGTCAAAATTGTGGTAACATCCGGAACCAATGGGAATTGGGGATCTACTACCTTGTTTAGTGCGCGCAAATCAATTATGAAACGATATGGTACCTCATTACCTCCTTTCTTATACACCAGAAGAATGGGGCTGTTACATATGCTGCCTGTAATCTCTTTAATCACTTCCAATTTTACCAAATCAGACACAATACTTTTCAATACTTTCTTTCCGTCTGCTGAAATTTTATACTGTGGAATACGTGGCACAGTTACTCCCTCTTTCAATGTAATCTTCACTGGCTCTATCTTCAAGCATCCCACATCATTATCATCTATTGCCCATACACAAGATGGCACGTCATTCAATTCTCCTGGCAAAGGTTTGGACAAAAATTCAGACACTGGTACATTCTGTGGTGAAATAGTTATAAATAAACACTCCATCTGGTGTACAGTGAATAACTGCACTCAATTTTTTCAATAAGTTTAATCCCAAAAGATTCTCCCGACAATTCTCTGTTAACAGGAATGGACAGTACTCGGTGAATGGGCCTAATGTTACAGCTACTGGTTGGGACATTGGATTAATCACTGGGGTACCTGCGAGCCCTACTGAAATATTTTTATGCCCTGACAGTGGTATCTCTGGAACTAAGTGATGGTCTATCGAGCACCTTTGTGCCCCCGTATCTACGAGGAATCTATGCTCTTCATCCCCCACTTTCATTTCTACGTAGGGTCCTTTCTGATTCACGGGAATAGATACTTGTTCCGACCCCTGTCTTGGGCTGTCCTATTGGGGTAACAACACATCATCTGAAGTGTAGTCACTGTTATTATTGTAGTATGCATCCGTTTGAGTATCAAAAAGGTTCCCGCCTCTTCCTCTATTTCCATTTTGCTTACCCTGCTGATTTTGATTCTGATTAAAAGTAGTTTGATTCAGAGCGTGGCCTTGATTCTTTGCTCCATTCCCTTGACTATTCTGGTGCTGCTGCATATGGTTTCTGCTGTGGCCATTTGTTCCCGGGTGCCCTCTGTGATGTCTTCTCTTTGACCATACCCACCTCTATTTTGTAAATGTGTACATTGCGCTCGCCAGTGTCCTTCCTCTCTGCAATACGCACATTGATTTAATCACAAGGGCCCTCCGTGCATATTCAAATTACTCCTGCTCTGTGCATTTCCCCATCTCCTTTTTTGTCCTGATACTTGCTGGAGTAACACCCTTGTTTTCAAATTTGTTCTTTCCTTCGCTTCCTTCTCTCTCTCTGTATTCACTCGATTTTCATAATATTGGGCCATGTGTAATACTTCTCCTAACGTTTTCGCTTGCCATGCACTTTCTGATGTCATTATTAAGTTTTGAATCGGGAGTATTAATCCTCTCACATATTTGTCAACAAATAACCTTTTTCTCGCTTCCGTGCTTACATCCTGCCCACTAAAGTCTGTAAATACTTCTCAAATCTATTAAAATAATCTGTAGCCACCTCGTCCTTATCTTGAACACACGCAGTCAATTTGTCCCATTGAAGTCTTTTCTCTGGGACAAATTCTATCAATTTTTGTACTATTCGTGCCTGTAACACCGTCATATTCGGCCCAGGTTTCGCGCCTACTTCTTTATTTCAATCCTCCTGCATTAAATTTGCCCAAGTGTCGCCGTAGGCCGTCTCATCATCTACCTTCCTTATCCATTTCCATATGTCCGCTGGCAGGATTACTGGGAATATTAGATCTATATCACTCATAGTGAACACTGATGATTATAATAAAGACTCTACTTCTTTATAGAAGCCCGCTGGGTTCTTTCGTATATCAGGGATCGTTTGCTTTATGTTATCTACTTCCTGTCTAGAGAAACGGACGTGCACATATTGGGCTGTGTAATGTGCTGGAGTTATCTGAGCTGGAGCGGTGCCTACCGCAGGAATCTCTACCTTTTGGTACAAAGGTAGGAGGCACTTTCCTCACAGGATATACCGCGCTCACTGTTCCTCCCCTTCTCTCATATGCAACAATATTCCAAGATCGAGGGATAAGGCTGTTTCTCCCGTCCCTCATTCCAATGCCCTCTTATATACTGCCATTCCCTCGGGGGGGCTGGCTCTCTCCTCGCTTATATCCCTTTTTATCAGATATTCAACCATTGTCTGTAATGCTTGCCTTTTCAACGGTAGAGAATATTCATCAAATATTCCATGTATTTCCATCGCAGGAATACTAGAGTCTGCCATCCATTTTAACGCCTCTCGTATGCATACTCGTAGTCTTTGTCTATCACCTATCTTCCCTGTTGGAGGCAGGAATCGCTGCTGTCTATTGGGTACTGTTTCTTTCCTACCCCTCTCAATATCTTTCCTACTATACCTTGGTGTGGCAAATACTTCAGAATATTCTTCATCAAGTTCATTCTTAAGTTCAGTCCACATGCTCTTTTATTTCTTCATCTCTCTCTCTACAACAGGCTAATGCATTGAAATCCAACAATCGTTGTGGCGGCAACTTCCCAACTAACTTTTTCAATTGTGTCGACAAATATTCCCGCATGCATTCCGACAATACCTGTCTTTCATTGCTTCTCCCGAAATCATACATCGAAGCTACCATGGCAGCCTCATCATTCTCGTCTATATACATTTCCGCCTGCTCTTGCAGCTCTCGCTTTCTCTCCTTGCTGATTGCGCTGTGGGTCACTCTCACACATTCACTTTGTTCAAGTTCGCTTATTGGGGGAGCAGTCGGGACAGAGACACCCTCTTGGGTGGGAGGTGCGGAGGGGGCAGTGTAAGCGAGAGATGTCTGTTGGGGCTGTGGTAATTGCGAAACACTCTGGGCGGGCTGACTAGTGGGCGGCGCGGTTACTGATGCAGCCTGTGGCTGTGCTGGGAGGGGTTGAGCAGCAGCTACTGACGTAGTCTTTTTACTTTCTATTCTCGGGCCTTGTTTCGTTTCAATTAATATTTGATTTATCAATTCGTCTGATGAGTGTAACTCTTTGTGGTTTGCTTATGCCAAATTTCACAAAACATTATCGCTCCCACACCATATTTCACATACATATCATAAGCCGGCATTCCCCCCGGAGGTGCAACCTGGCCAGTTTCCAAAGATTGTCCGCCGCAGCGGAAAAACCCCGCTAGGGTGGACAATACCCCAGGCATGTTTTAACCTTCCCCTTGGTTAATCAAACTTACTCTTGGTGTTTGGTTTTTGCAAAATCAACTCTCAACCAATATCAGGATTACTTACGAATCGGGGCACGACTCACCTGATTAGTCAATTTGTCTTTTGAAGACACAATTCGTCCGTATACTGACGCAACCAATGACGTTGTGTCTGCATATCTCGGCACTGCCTCGTTTCGGGACCCTCGCCTCCTTGTTCACTGGCCGGGCACGTCGATCAGCTGTGTGCAGATCTGCAGAAAGGAGTCTCATCGCTTACGCAGGGGCACTCCGAACACCTCTTGATCCCGGCTCGATCGTTCCCGTCCTCGCCGTTCTTACCACCTTCCTTATTTTGCAACGTACATGATCAAACAAGTGGGGGTCCCTATTCGGGCGCCATCTTGAAGGGATCCATGAGGGACCCTCGAATGTGGAAACATGGCACAGTCACCGCACACAAACTGATACACCAGACATGAAGTTGTATTCCCAAAAGCCAGGGTTTATTGCAAAGTAAATAGTCTCAGTTGGCCAACTGGTCTCACGCCCCGCGACGTGTGTCTAACAGACCTCAGGAGACGCAAGAGAGCAAGACACAAACATCAGTTACATATATACAAAACTATCATCTTACAATCAGTAGTGTCACATCAAAAACCACCCCTTGCACATTTCCTTTGAACTGAGCACGATGATGGACAATCGTGACAAGTATGACACCTCAAACATTTGTCTCCTAGTTTCTATTTGGGTCTTGGGGGTCGCTCTCCAGGACTCTACAGGGCTCGAGAAGGGGGGTCGCAAAGAAGAACATAATTCAAGCAATTTAATGTTCGATCCGAGTATTTTCACTGTGTTTTCGAGACACACTGGGACCTGTGGGCTGATTAGGATGCCTTGCTGCCCTCTTTCAAGGATAGCGCGCGGAGGAGACCCGGTATTTCTATCAGGGTTGCTACGTTATGTATCAGCATATTTCCCTTGGCCTTGCATTGCACACTGGTAAAGCAGAATATCATGTCAGCGAAGCATTTAGAACAGAAAGCAATAAGCAAACGTTAGAGAAAACAAGATGGCGATTTCTGTCACCTTAAAATGGCCGCACTTCGGTAAAGCTTATGGTTATATATTACTAACACTAAGAGCATGAGACGGTTGGTCTTCGGCCAACATAGAACATTTCCCCATGATCGAGGGGTGTCTGTTTTTCTGGATCGACACGCCCATCCATTTCTGGGAGGCGTTGATCTATCAGTCCCATATTTCCCAGTGTGTTGAAGTCTACCATCCCAGTGGCCCTTGGTTCATATGAGCCAGTGGACATGGGTGTGGCAGAGGCCATGTAACTAAAGGGATTAAAGTCCAGGGTTCCTGAGGTTATGCTCAGGCGTTTTCATCTTTTTCAGCCCCTATGTCCTGATGACATGCCAATATCTGTCCTTTTTTGCTCCTCTATTAAGGCCTTACTGGTCTCTGAGTTGTTCTTGCATGGCTATCTGTCTATGGAGCCTGTCATTCTTTTCACAGAGAGCCTCATTATCTCTCTGTGCTTCCTGCCTGAATGTGGAGTATTGGGCCAATGTTTGCTGCAGGAGACTTACCTCCTGAGTTTGGTCCTTACTGGTCTGGTTATTCTTTTCCAAGGCATCCTCCGCCCGCCTGGTGTGCTCTAGTAGCTTTTGGTAATCCATTTTGATTTCACCAAGTTCCTGAAGGGCCAGGTGATTCTCTTCTAACTTTGTTTTTAAATGGCTGACTTCCTAGCCTAAGGCGTCCCTCTCCTGACTTAGAGTGCCCCTCTGCTCAGCCAGGTCGTCCCTCTGTTTTTTAAAGGCACCAGCTTTCTGGTGCTCCTCATCAAACTCTGCTTGGGATTCTAAGTCTTTAATAATTAATTTATTGTTTTCCTCTTTTAATTTGTCTATCTGGTCTTGTAAGACGTGGAGCTGTTCTGCACATACTCTGTTAATAGTTAATTGTTGCGTCAGCTTTTGTTGGCTCTGTTTTAAAGAGTCCAACCTTTCCTGACACTCCTTTTGCACCATTTTCACTACAGGGTGAACAAGTGAGGAGAGAAGAAAGAACAGATCCTCCCAACACAAGATTGAACGACCAATATTCCCAGACACAGTAGAGACCATTAGCGGCATACAGTGCCCCACACTTTTTAGGATTTTGCCACAGAGGTAAGGAGGAAATTATCTCTATGAGGCAGAACTACCAACAACACAAGAACTCGTTTTTTAATAGATTTTAATAGTACTTGAGACTGACGACAGCTTCACCTGTCTCTCTTGTCTTTGTCCATATAGGATCAGGAATTGCTCCACCTTATCCAGTTTGGACCCTAGAAGACACCCTCTAATACTTCACAGTGTTGAAGATACATTTTTGAGAATACAAGAATTGAAAAATAGTATTCGTCCTGAAGAAAGCGGCTACTTGAGAATCCCGCTGAAACCGGTTGACTGTTTAATTGTTCTGGTTGATAACCCAGACTTCAATTCCCTTACAAAGAAAAAGAGGGCTTGCTAAAAAGAAATTGAAATTGTTATCAATACGTATCTCTCACCATCACATTTTGGTGGAGAAATATTGTTTTTAAACCAATTCTATTGACCATTGGCCATTGAATCAGTTTAATGATAAGACACATGCCATCGGGGCGACAAAATAAAACATAAAAACATCGACCTCCATGCTGTGTGCACGTATTAGACACCAGAAAAGTGTTTTAGAGAGAATAGGGACAGGATCTCGACATCATTTGTAGTCGGCCCAGCAGCACCAACTAGGGCCTGCATCCATTTGATACGAGATCATTCACAGATAGGGTCATTTAACTTTTTTGCTAGGTACTCAGCTATAGGAATAACTTTATAATTACTTAGCCTTCTGCTTTCTAAGTGTTACAATATTGAGGCATAAACGGGAAGGAATTGCCTATTAACTCTACTTTGTGGCTACTCTTTTTGCAGTGTCTGTATCTGGGCATCTTGCTCTGTATTCTTTTGCAGTAAGATAGCCAGCTCCTCTTGGAGTTTGGTGGCACACTGCCTAGCCTCTGTTTCAGATTCTTGGCTACCCTGGAGCCTTTGCTCTGCAGAGTCCAGATTGCTCTGGATTTTCTGCAGTGCTTCCCCTTGCCTCTTTGTGAAGTCTACATTGTCTGTGTACTTTTCCTGTATGACTCCTATGTGGAGGTACAGGTAGGCCGCTATTTTGGCAATTTGCCACTGCTCCTCTTTTATTTTAGGGGTCATGTACAGCTCACTGAGTGCTTGATCTAATGGTCCCTTGTCCTGCCAGAGATTAAGGTTGGTTTCAGTGACTTCTTGTGTTATTCCCTGCAGCCATACCTGTTTGTCCTGTTCCAGCCATTCACCCATGACAAACAATTTGTGCAGTAGGTGTTCCTTTGCAATATTGATTTCCACTGGGGTCGCTGTTAGGCAGAATCCTGTGCAGTTCCCTTAGGGAGCACTACACAAGACTAGGACTACAGGTGAGAGCAATAAATCCCCTTTGGTATCAGTCTGTACCACAAAGATTTAGTTGGTAGCTGGGGCTGAGCAGTCAGGCTTATCTCAAGAGGGAGATGAGCAGTATTCAGGGTTTACACAATAGGCCTACAGTACTATGGTACAAGAAAACACTGACCAAAGCTTTGTATTAAAAAGTAGTTATATATTTATTTTACACACTCCTAAGAAAACACATTTATCACAGTTATCAAGCAAGTTAAGTTAAGTCAAAGGAAAAATATGCACACTCCCTATTTAAATTGTAGACCAAGTGAATCAGAGTGAAAACTGAGCAAAACGGCACAGTGAAAACTACACACAAGGGATATCCTAACAATTTCTCTCAAGGGAGGGAAAGCGCAAGTTATTCAGAAATAGCTTCTTATATACCCTAGTAACACTTCTCATTAGCTTGTGACCTAGTTAGAGCAGACAGTGCCTCAGTATAAGCAGTACTTAAATGAAAACTGAGCAAAATGGCATTTCACAAGGTTAAACAGTGGGAAGGAAAGAGTAGTTATAAGAAAGGGTTGCACCACACAGTTCGAATGGAGAATCAATCTTGAGAAGGCAGATTTAACAAATGTAGCCAGAGTCAATAGGTCTGTGCCAGAGTCAGTGGTACAGGGCAAGGGCCCAGCAGCAAAATGTTCTTGTAGCTGCAGTCAAGTCTTTGGTTCACGATATGGAAAAGGTGGATGCAGAGGGCGAAAGACCATGTTAAGAGAGTGGGGCGGCCAACCCAACAGGTAGATAAAGGATTTAAAACACCTTTAGTGCTACCGCGAAGAAAGGGCAGCATGGCGGAACAATGTACCTTTAAAGTGAAGAAGTGGCTCCTGCGTTGGTGGTTGTTCCTGTTAGTTCCTGCAGTTCGAGGGATCCAGCAGAGGAAGAGGAGCTCTCGTCGTGGAGGAAGGTTCGAGGTACTGCACTACCCAGGGTTGAAACCAGCCGCGGTGCTGCCAAACGAAGGTTAAAAGGTACGCTCCTTTTAATCGCGGTACGGGTCGATAGATGCCTGGCTATCCGGTCTCCAAGTGCAGGGCACTGGCGATTCAACCACCGCAGGTTCGGGAAGGCGATTGTCAAACTGGTTGGCCCAACCAGCTCAAGGGAAGAAGGCTTTTTCAGATGAAGATCTCCTCTCATCGTGTGGAGAAAAGTGGTGAGACGCTGCAGCAGGGCTTCACCTGTGGTTCAGTCGTTGCAGACGTCTTTGGCTTCTCTCCTCTTCGGTTTCTTAGTTCCAGTGGTGACGTCTTGCTCTTCCAGTCCTCAGGACCCTGCTTTTATGCAAAAAGATCCCCATTCATACAGCCTAGCTGTCACTCACACAGTCGAGTGGTCATCTTGGCGGGAGACCCTCCAGCCTATCAGGATAGAGTGCGACATTGGTTGCGGAGGTAACCCTGTCCAGTGGTCCTACTCCCCCTCCCACACAATGGACCCACCCCAGACTCAGTGGCGCCGGAAAAAGGGCTTCTGGGCAGAAGCCCGCCAAACGGACGAACAAAACATCCACGACTTGGGTTAGGATTGTAGAGAAAGACACGAAAAAGAAGTTATATTAAAGTTCTGGCAATTAAAACCTACCGGAGCAAAGTTAATATTAAAATGCACCGGCGGTATATAAGAGGCTGTCAGAAGAAGTGGTAGCCTCGAACAATGGGAAAATCCCATAGAGAAATATTCGCGGTCCAATATTTTTGGTAGTAACCACTGCCACCAGCCAGAAACTTTAGAGAGAGGGACTTTAAGGTACCCCCTCGAAAATGAACATAGGGGAAAAACTATTAACCCCTTCCAGTACATCCACAGTAAGATGGGTGGCACTGGTTAAGTTCTTAAAAATTGACTAGTAAAGTCAATGGGGACTTTACATGCCCTGGGAGACAGTAGTCAGTCCCAGGGTATGGAGTCTATGTTTGGGGGTCACTACGACACCCCTGTGTCACTGCACTTAGGGTGCTGTGTAACACATGTGAATAAAGATGGTTCCTATGGGGGAGAGAAAATCCCATAGGCATTAAACACAAAAATAGCCTAGAACACACATAGCAAACATGCCTAAGAGTGGGAAAAAAGAATCTCACTCTTAGCAGGTAAAAAGAAACAAACCCTTCAAATTCAGCAAAGCTGCTGGTGGACTCTATAGGCAAGGGAAATTAGCCATTGAATGAGAATTCTCCCTAACAGTCACCGTTCCGGAAATATTAATTTCCTTCTGGCTTATCTCAGAGTTACTTTTACCTTTGTCACACTGAACCAGGAATCAGGCTGGTTTACAAAGGTAAATATTTATTTATGTATTGAAAATGTTATCAAAAAATATATTTTAATGGGTAAACAACAATCACCAATGGGGTGACAGAACACTGAATAATATCTTTAATACACAAGGAAGAAGTAATGAGCATAACGAATGCAGCACAGAAAATAATACTTTTGTGTTGGTTCAGATCAGATAGCACTATGGTTAGAGGTTCCCCCTGCAACACCCCTCAACCGCCCAATAGGCAATGTAAAGAGATTGGAGGAGAGAGCAGGTAGTCAGGAATAGCACAAATCAAACCGAATATCTGTCCCACTTTCCCCCAGCAAAGACAAGAGAGAAACGGAATTGACTTTTCAGCTGTCAGTATGGCTTTAAATGATCTTGAGAATTGGACTGGAATTGGACTGGGCAAAACACCAAATATGGTCAGAAATACTTAAATTGTTCTAAATTCTTATGGGAGCCACTTTGAACAGTTGCACACAAACACAAGCAATGATTTAGTCCAAAGGAAACATTATTTTAAAATCCAAGTTGGAAGCAGTTTAGAGCTATTTTACACGTGTAAAATCTTTCCAAACTTTAAATTTGCTGCAAACTTTTCATTGCGTGATATTCGCGATAACTGGAGAATCGCACTGATTTGAAATGTTTTGGGTTCTATGGATAGATAGCTATGGATGTTAGGTATAAGTAGGAGTTGAAATTGTGTTTCTATCACAAAAACTGAGAGAGTTACAGAGGTTTTAGTAAAGGTCGTTTTTGCGATATAGGCGCGAGAATGGAAAACAGGAATGCACTTTTAAAACTGACAAATGGGTTTGCTTACACTAGAGGATGACTATGAAAAAGCGAATACCACACAGGAATCTTACAGTCACTTGATCAGGGTGACCTGCCTGCTAAGGAAACCTGACTTCTTCAGATGAGAAAAGGGTCAGCGAAAAGATGGTTCTAACAATACTGGTTCTTAGGAAAGATAGGATGTGTTGAGATAGGGATAAGACAAAGCAAAGATACTCCTAGCAATACTGGTTCTGAATGAAAGATAGGATGGGTTTGAAATAGGGATAAGACAATGGAATTATATTATGAGACACAGTTCTTCCTATTATACTCACAGGATAAGTTTTTAAATGGGACCGTCAGTTCTGGTCATGGATTGGATCTGGTCTAGGAAAGACAGCACTTCAGGCACGGGACTGGATCCTCCAGGCCGGTCGCCGGATTGGCACAGGATCTGCTCTCCTAGTCTGTGGGTATTTGAATCAGCTGGATGGCGAGTTCCTCAAGCAAACCTAGTGGTGGCAAGCCAGAGAATTTCTGGATACTGGTTCAGAAAGCCTTGTCACATCACACAGCGTTATACTGAGTGAAGAGAATACATTTGAGGATTTGGGACTTGCTGGAAATCAATAATTCTCTATGGCTTGCAAGAGATTTGGCATCTGGATCTGGCAGAAATTAAAGCTGGTTGTAGAATGCTGGAACAGAGTGCTTCGCCGGAATCAGGAAAGTGGCTGGATCAGTGAGTTCCTATGGGTTGTCAGCTGTCTCTATTTATGCTTTAAAATGACATCACAAAGGGGGTGTATGTGCCGGCTTAGCTGAGCTTGCCCCTGTGAGCTTGGATTGGCCCACACTTCATCTCTGCCTTGCAATTTGAGTGATTGGATCAAGGCCTGATGATGTCACACTCACTTTATGATTTGCTTTACAATCCTCAGATACCTATATGTAATGTCTGCACATTGATTCTGGCACTATAATAAACAATGACTGGCGCAGTAGTACATATAATTTAGGCCAACATACATGAATGCATGAATGGACCTTACTTTGCTTACTTTTTAACAAGGAGGAGCTGTTGGGGTCAGCAGTGGTAGTCTGAAGAATGTAGATGATGGTGGCTATTTGTATCAGGCAGGGAAGATATCAGGGGATAGAGAGAGAGTGATTGAAGGGGGAGAGGTGTGAGGAGTTTGAGGCTGTGAAAGATGCAGGTGCTTTGACTGTTTGAGGAGCAAAGGGGTCAATGGGTGCACAGGAAGTACTGAATTTGTGGAGGTTTGGTAGCTGGTCAGTGGGAGAAGTGGGGCGAGCTACAGAGAAGAGAGAGAGTGCATGATAGGAGGTGAAGAGAAGGATGGAGGAGTCAGAGGGATATGATGGGTTTTAAGGCATCACATGGTTTTGTGATTTTGGATGAGAAATAGCAGGCAGCGCAGTCATTTGTGAGAGAGGAGGATAAAGGGCATTTTTTTAGGAAGAGGAGCGGTCGAGGGCTCGAACTGAGTGAAGAAATTCCATTCTTGCAGTTGTTTGATTTGGCAAGTCAAGGTGATAGTAAGGGCAAATGGTGAGACTTTGTAGGCAGCAAGGAGAGTTGAGTAGGTAAAGGTCCATGGGTCCCTTAGCTGTTGGATGGTTGAGATTGGTCATGGTTAAGGGCATGATTGGTCAAAGGAGCATGCAGAGTATTGATAGCCAAATGAGGTGGCACATGTGCCACTGAACCCAGTGATGGCCAGTACCACGAAATGGCCAAAGGAAAGAGAGAGTGTTAGGAGAGATGATTTGACGTTTTCCAGGTAAGGGTCAATGGTCTCAAGTTTGACAGCCGAGGGAATTGTGGGTGCTAGGCGGACAGGTACTAAGATGGTAAGGTGAATGAATGAATAATCAGAAGGAAACGGATACATAGAGATGGCAGAGGAGGGGAGGGTGGGGGATAGGAAGACAAGATTGGGAAAGATGCTGTCAGTGTGAGTTGGTAGGTTTTTCAGGAACACACTGCAGTAGGCAGAGAGAGTGAGTCAAGTTGTCATTACAAGTGATCCGGAGCATCTGAACAATGAGACCATCACCTGTGTCATTTGAAGGTAAGGTACAAGTAAGACAATAAATATATCTAGAGAGAGAATTTGCTAAATTGCTGAAAAATATTGAACTAGGTGTTTATTTCCAATATAAATGCAGATTGGATCATTATATAAGTTTAGGTTAGTCCATAAGAAGCTGATATTATACAAATGAAACCATTGTCATACTTGGCAGTGACAAAAGTGTTTACTTGGTACAGGAGTTTAATACTAAATTTAGTAAAACAAGAATAGGATTGTGGATGCAAAAGATATTTTGAAGGTAACGCCTCTGTCAATACAATTTGCATTTCCATTTTAAGGTTGCATGCATAGAATAATAACTCTGACTAAGTAATTGATTAATGTTAGTGTTCATTAGAACTGGCAATGATTATGCTACAAAGGCATTTCTATGCACAATATACTGCACTGCACTACATGTTTTGAGATGTTGTGCACTCGAGACCTAGAGAGGTCATTGGTCTATGAAAAGACACAGGCTAATGAAACATGGTAATGAAAGACTAGTAGTAATGTTGTAATCAAAGAAAAGTCAGGAAATTCAGAGGCTTAATTTACAAATATGAAATTAAATACTGAACTTAGCAGCAACACAGTGCCATAGGGGACGGGTTCGACTGAAGTTGTTCTGTATTTTGTTATTTTTAACAGTACTGGAGCCTCTGCGCTTGTCTATTACACTGGAGGAGAAACACATTGATAAACCTGACCACTGTGATGGTCCAATGTCCTAAAGAAGGCTCAGTCTTTCAGAACTAATAACTGATCCAATAGTCGAAACTCGAGTAGGCAACTATATACTGTATTTCATGTGAATGATTTACTTTTGATTGTTTTGTGTTTATTTGATTAAGTTCACATAGGTGTAAAGGTATCACAAGGTACTTGTTACAGAGTAATGGCACATGGTATTTTATAGATTGGTGCTGCGGGTAACTTTATTTTCCACTTTTTTAGTGTTTGTGTTAGTATTATTTGGTATGAGTGAGTGTACTCTTGTCAGTTGGAGTGGTGGTTATTCGCGGATGGGTGCTTGTTGGTTTAGTTGTGGTTGCTCAGGTGGTTGTTTAGGAGAGGACATGCAGGTCTGTTCTATTGATGAATTGTCATGATTTTGTCTAATTGATTTCATTATATTGTGTTGTTTTACATAGTAAATGTCAGAGAGTTATTGTCTGATTTGATAAACATGTGTCGAAGCGACCCAGGGTCTCTGTGTGTGTTTTTTATGAATGTTAATATATAAAATATTTATTTTCATCTTTGACTATTATTTGGATTCATAGTATGGGCTTGCTCATTTGTTTTCCCTTTAAATTACAATTGCAGCATGCTAGTTGATGTCAGTTTGGCCAAACGAAGGCACGTATGTTTAAGTATGGAACAGCTTGATTTTCATTTCAACTAATTGATTTTGTTCTCTTTTTTGTTTTGTATCTTTTGTAAAAACAAAAGTTTTCATTTGATCTTATCTATAGTGATTTCTCTAGCATTGATTTATACTATGTTTCACTTTGTTTTCTGTATACTAACAATTATTATCATTGCAAAATGCACAATTAATCTCTGATGAAGAGCTCAACACTCGAAGAACATGTTGGCAATATAGTAAGGCTAAAGGAGCTTTGGAAGAGGAGTTGAATACATTTCTGGAAATATTTATAATTGTGTAAATTCTTGATAGGTTGGCACAGGCCCAACACCCAAGATATTGTATTGTGTTGCATTACTTTGGTTTCTGAGACAAGTGAAGAAGTGAGTCAATTTGGAGTGTTTACAACAACATAGATTACAACTTGCCAACCACAGGAGGCTACGGACTTCCTTCTCTGACATATTATAGTTAAGAGTCAAGTAGTAGTTGTTGACCCTTCTATATGATGGGAGGTTGAAGTCACCCATCATAAGCAGGGAGATGTTGCTTGGAAAGGACTCAATGTAGTAGGTTAAGGCATTAAATGGCGAGGATGATGAGAGTGGTGGGAGTAAGGAGTTGTACTGCTGTGTGTTTAAAGGAGAAGTGGGTTAAGTCAGACAGGGGAAGTGCAGCACATGGCGTGATTTTGCTAACCATGAGACCAACACCTTTTTTGAGAGTCAAAAGGTGTGAGGAAAGATAGTGATGTCTGTGTGTAGTGTAAGCAACAGTTGCTGTGTTATGGAAGGAGATCACATTTCAATGATGGCCATTACAGAGCGCTTAGGGTTGTGGGTGTTGAAGTGGTCAGTGATGAAAGAAGTTTTATTGCAGATGGAATACGCATTGCTGAGGCTCAGGAAGAGGTCAGCAAAGAGTGAAAGGGTGGAGAAGTGGCTTGGAGTGAGTGGTGCATGAAAAAGATGAACTGCCTGGGTGCTGCTTACAAGCGGAATAGAGGATAGGAATGTAAAGAAGAGGTGATGGGACTAGGGTGGAGGTGGGGCATTAAGTGGAGATGCTGGGAAGGTTCTCCACAGCCCAGTGAGGAGAAGGAGAAGAAGGCTAGCTAGGCGCATGACGAAAAGGATAGGAGAGTGTGGGGAAAACATTTGGATAGGTTGGAGGAGAGTGGAGTGTGTGGACAATTGATGTTGGATATGGTTACAGTGAAGTGAGTAGATTGTTCTGCAGGTTAGAATTGACGAGAAAAAAAGGCTCAGGGGCAAGAGTCTTCAACAGCATGCTTGAATAACAGACTGCCACAGATTAACTTCCAGGTAATTGGGATTAACCTGGTGCCCTACTGCCATCCAGAGGACAGCTGTGGATAATGCACTTAGCGCATACAAACATTTAAGAAGGGGCACTCGACAAGGGACAACAGGGTAGAGTACCATTAAAATAGTATTTGACCCACCTAAAAAGTATTTAACTATGCTGGTGGTTGGGTGGATTTTGCGAGCCTTGGTCAGGTCTAGTAGTAAGTATAGATGGTACAATCATGGTGCGCAGAGCCATAGACGCCCATGAAATTCCAGGGTGCACAGGGACATACGCAATCAATAAATGCAATTAAAAGTCACCAAACAATCAGATCGCGCAGGCACAGAGGCAATCAAAAAATGCTATTTAAAATCACAATACAATTAGGGTGCACAAAGCCATATGTGATCAAGAAATTTAATTATTAATCACAATACACTGAGGGGTGCGCAGGGTATAGGTGACCCAGAAATGAAATTATAATTCACAACATCAGCATGCATAGAGCCAAAGGTGACCAAGTAGGGCCCCTATAAATCACAATACAATTAGCAAGGCCATAGGCAACTATGAAATGGAATAAATAATCCACAATACAAGCAGGGTTGCAGGCACATAGGCGACCATGAAATGCAATTAAAAGTCACAAAACAATAATAGTGCTCAGGACCATAGGCGACTATGAAATGCAATTAAAAAGCCACAATACAATACTGGTGTGCAGGGCCATAGGTACCCAAGAAATGCAATTTAGAAATCCACAATACAATCAGCGTGCACAGGGCCATAGGCGACTATGAAATGCAAATACAAATCCACCATACAATCTGGGTGTGATGGGCCATAAATGACCAAGAAAAGCAATTAGAAATCCACAATATAATCAGGGGGTGCAGTGCTATAGGTAACCAATACATAATATTTAAAATCACTGTACGATCGAGGTATGCAGAGCCGTAGGTCACCTAGTAATATTATTAAAATGCACAATACAATTAGGGTGTTCATTGTCATAAGTGACCAAGACAAAATAAAAAGAATAGGAAAAAAGGGGGGCTGTATTACGCTAGTAGTGGTAAGAGAACATGAATAATATAAAGCAGTCTATGGCCCTGCCAGGCCCCTATCAGGGTCAAACAGACCTTACCCTTAGCTTAGAGGCCCTTTGCAGATATGCCATTCTATGGGCATTCAGGGGCAGGTAGTATGAAGATGGCACATGACCAGGAGGATGAATCACCTGCCTGAAATGTTCCAAGGCAGGACAGGGATGGTGGAACAGAGTGTAAGATAAGAGACGGTCGCCTCTGAGAGAGCTTCAGCCCCAAGGATGGACGAGTTCAAACCACTACAGAGGACTGGAGGGGTCCAGGGACTCGTGGAAGCAATAATACAAAAGAGACCCTTGATGCTATGAGGATGTGCGGGGGGGGGGAGGGGCTGCTTTGTTATGAGCAGGAGGTTCTGTGCTTGAAATTGAACTTCCGAAAATGAGAGAACCTTTTGAGGGGTCTTTGTGGGTTTTTTCAAGTGTGAAGCAATGATCCAAAAAAGGGCCCTGGAGTGCTGTGAAGGTATACAGTATGCAAAGGCCCTAATGTGTGATGGTCCTGAGGTTCTCTGCTTGATTCTACATTAAAAAGGAGACAGTCCTTGGTGAGACTGTTTAAAGTCAACCGCCCTAACCTTAAATCAATGAAGTAATTGCAATTGTTTTCTGTAGAAAATCCCTCAAAGTTCACTACAAAATGATGAACTTTCCCAAACTCGACCAGCACACCCTCTTACTCCCTTGCTCTATTCCTTTTGAAATGTTTTTTATGGTCCGATGACCCCACATCATCCTTTTCTGACACACACTCCCATGCCCTACTTACAAGTAACACACCCTTACAAACTGCCTATTTGCTGGACCCTGTGATAAAGACACAGGCAGACATCAGTGGAAAAGTGACTCTTGTTTTTATTATGTTTTATTTCACTAGTGATGTTTATGCAGCATCAAATTGGACAGTGAGTGGCGTTATGGATTGCTCTGTGTAGGACAATCATGTTAATTTGTGGCAGGTTACAGATCGAAGACAGGGACGTTTACACTCAAATGTACACGGCCCAGAGAACCCTGGATGATGGAGAGGTACAAACAGAGGGCACACATTCAAGTTGCCACTAGCCAGACAGAAAGGAGTTACGCCCCCACCTCAACTCTATACATTGACGTAGCACACCATTACTTACTTGTCAACCGTCAAATATCACTAGCTAATGGCTAGTGCCGACTGGAAATTTTGCAGATTGGGTATAAATGTACAAAATCAATCAATGAGGCATTGAGCACAGTAAACCCTCTGAGGTGTAGCGGTAAGGAAGTGTGGGAGGAGTGGAGGTGGTTAAGTGGGAATTGCATCATCACAGTGGGCCGTGCTAGACTGCAGGGGCCTTATCTTGAGTAAAGGGACAGGTTTCTACTCCATTACAAAACCCTGAAGTCAGAGGTTCATCTGAGAGTTACTTGAGATTGTTCCATGAAATGGGAGGACATAGGTGTTAGGCAGAATTACATGCAGTACCCTTTGGGAACACTACACACAATTAAGACTACAGGTGTTAGCACAGTCTCACCTTTGGTACAAGCCCGTACTGCACAGTTATGTGGTGGCAGTGGCTGAGCAGCCAGACCTATCTCCAGAGGGATGTGAGCAGTACAAGATGTTACACAAAGGACTTTCAATCACAGTAGTTCAAACTCACACTTGTTCGAGTCCCTCGTGGACTCGGGTTGATCATCCCTTAACAAACTGACACAGAGCCAAGATCAAGTGCAACCTGCTTTATTCAAACATACGCGGCAACTGCCACACCCTGGGTCCCGCCCCTCCCCTACCCTAGCGTTAACGTCCTTTACGCCCCAGCCGCAACGGCGGCTTGCCCACATAACGATGTGGACTTGTTAACATCTCCCCCCTTTTTAACATGCTGGTCCATTCTCGTTTCTTTTACTCCATTTCTTCTATGAGGCGAAGCGGCTTCATGCGGCTCCTTTGAGGTTGCCTTGACCTACATGGGGTCGCCACTTTAGTGACCTGTATCATGGTGTTCTGCTCACCTTCAGACTCTTCCCCATCTCCTTGGTACGGTTCATCCCTGTTTCTGTCTTCTTCGCTGTCCCTGTTCCTTTTTTCAGGGTTCTCCCTGGTTGGACGTCACGTGTTTGAAGTGTGATATGTTTCGCATCACTGACGAGCATAAATTTCTCTGTGCCGTGACCATCGTGCCTTTCTTGTGGGTTACGATGAGTGGGGTGGATGCGTACGTGGCTTCTTCCTTTCGAGTCTTTGGTTGTCGAAACCACACTTCGTCCCCCAGTTGTATGGGGTTCTCACAAGATTGTCTTTTCCGATCTGTGACTTCTTTCATTTTCGCTTTTCTCGCTTCATTGTTGACTCTCGCCTCTTGTTCCTGAGCCGTCGGTTCTCGTGGCCGGAGATCCTCAGGTAACCTCGTAGTGATTGGTCGTCGGAACATTGGGTCCGCTGGGCATATCCCTGTCTTGCTGTGGGGTGTGTGTCTGTACAGTTGGTTCAGAGCCTGCTCGAAAGGTTTGTTTTGAACGTGGGCGATTTGAAGAGTCCGCTTGATGCTGGCCATGAACCTTTCGACCATGCCATTGGCTCGGGGCCAGCGAGGGGTTATTTTGCGATGTTGAAAACCCATATACTCGGCAAATGTCTGGAATTCGTGGCTTACAAATGTTGGGCCGTTGTCTGACTTTATGATCTTGTGGATCCCGTACGCCGATAAAATTTCGGTCAAGTGGTGGGATAACACTCGATGTTGAACTGCTTTCGACAATCTTTGCGTCTGGGAATTGTGAGTGTTCCTCCATGAGTACTATTACGTGTGTACTGTCACTTAGCCGTCCAAAAAGGTTTATTGCGAGTTCCTCCCATACCTGTTTTGGAAGAGGTGATGTCTGTAGCGGATTCGGGTGTGGCGGATGGGGCTACTTGTGTGCAGATGTGGCAGCCTCCGACGATGTTTTCTACCAGTCTGTCAAGCTGCGGGAACCATACCTTTTGCCTGAGGAGGTGCTTCGTTGCTACCACCCCTCGGTGCCCTTCATGAGCCAGGTTCACCGTTCTTTCTCGAAGTGTTCTTGGAATGATTACTTTGCATCCTTTTAGCAGTACGAGGTCATCCACTACAGTGATTTCGTCTCGGACTTGATCAAGCCACTTGACATCGTCCCGTGTTGTTTCTGCCTCCGATCTTGCTTGCTGTCTCATGAGTGTTTTCTTGTTCATCTGCAAGCAGTGTCTCACGATTCGGAGAGCTGGGCCTAGTTCAGATTGGGCGGATAGTACTGCCCATCCTACTGGCAGTGGTTGAAGATGATGAACTACATAGTTTATGTATGCGTCTGCGATGGATGGTTGTGATTCGGTTGATGCTGTTGGATGACGGGATAAGTAGTCTGCTGGGTTCTCATCCTTGCCGGGGCGGTGTATTACTGTGAATTTGTAGTCCTGTAAACGCAGACTCCATCTGGCTATTCTTGGTGGCATCCTGGCTTTGGGGTCGCCGTAGATGGTGAGCAGTGCCTGGTGATCTGTGACTATCGTGAATTCCTTTCCGAACAGAAATAGATGAGAGTATTTGCATGCCCATACCACTGCTAGGCTTTCTTTTTCTGCCTGCGAATATGCTTGTTCCATGGCGGACAGGTTCCTGCTGGTGTAGGCTACTACGTAGATGTTGTGCGGGTCTCCCGGGTCCTTTTGAGTAAGTATTGCGCCCAGTCCCTCTGGGCTGGCATCAACAATTATTTCTGTGTCTCGGCGAACGTCAAAGTATGCCATGTCTTCCGCTTGCGAGATGGCGTTCTTTATTACCTGAAATGCCTTCTGGCACTCTGTCGACCAGATAAACGGTGTGTCGTTGCTCGTGAGCAGGCGTAGAGGGTTACTCACGGTGGCGTAGTCTTTCAGGTATCTTGTGCAGAAACTGGCCAGCCCTAAGAATGAGCGCAGGTCAGTCGTGTTCTCGGGGGGGGGGCGTGGCCGAGTTGAGTGCTTTGACTTTGTGGGCGTCAGGTCTCATCCCTTTTTCTGAAAAAATGTGACCGAAGAATCTTAGAGACCCTCTTGAGAATTCGCATTTCGCCTAGTTTAATGTGAGACCTTCTTCCTCTAGGGCTTGGCATACTCTGTGCAGCGCCATGTCCTGCTCCTCTCGGGTTTTGCCATATACCAATAGATCATCTGAATAATTTAAACAGTTTGGAACGTGTCGGATCACCCTTCGTATCTCCTCTTGGAAAATTTCAGCGGCCGATGAAATGCCAAAGCTGAGCCATTTGTACTGGAAAAGGCAGAGGTGGGTTACAAAAGTAGTAATGTATCAAAATTCTGGCGAGATTTCAATCTGGTGGTATCCTTTCGTTAAGTCCAATTTTGAGAAGATCTTCGCTCCATGAAGGAGATGAATCATGTCCATGATTCTGGGTGCCTGGTGTCTCTCCCTCTCGAAGGCGACGTTGGCTCTGCACATATCGACGCATAGGCGTATGGATGCGTCCGGGGATTTTTTAGGGACGGGGACGATGGGCGACACCCAGGGCGTAGGTCCTGGCACGGGTTCAATTACGTTCATTTTGATAAACTTGTCTAGTTCGTCCTCCACCTGTCTTTGAATATTGATGGGAATGTCGCGATAGTGTTGAGCCACCGGCTTGACAAGTGGATTTATGTGCAGGTGTACTTTCCTGTTCTTTAATTTCCCGAGGCCGCGGAATAACTTTGGGAAGGTTTGTTCAATCATCTCTGGTTTGGCAAAGTATTTATGGGCCATCAGTTGGTATAAGATGTGTACTAGACCCATGTCCACTGCCGTCCGAAAGCTTAGAATGCACCCACTTTTGGCCTCAGTTTTCAAAATGTGCAAGGGGATTTTTGCTGCGTGTTCTTTGTGGGTGCACCATGCAGTGATCGTGCCTTTGCACGGTAGAGGGGTTGTGGCGCCATAAGGATATATGTCCACTGAGGCTTTCCTGATTTTTGATGGCGGTGTGAACGACTCGTATGCTTGTTCGCTGATGATATTTACCGTTGCCCCGGTATCTATCAAAAATTGTAGCAGGGTGTTATTGACATGCAATGTAAGAATGGGGCTGTGCTGAATGGTCGTGGTGTTGTTTTTGAGAGCCCAGACGTATCCCTTTTTCCTTTGATCTTCTTCTGATGACGGAATTTCACTGCTGGTGCGGGACCGCATTTCAATGTAACTGACGAAACGCTGTCTGTGTGAGCATCTCGCTTCTTCTGGTGGGCATCTGGCCTCTCGCGTGTAGACACTTCTCCGATCTCTGTCTTCTCTCCGACGGTTTGTGCGGTCGCTCTCACCTCTGGATCTTGGTGGGCTTTGGCGGGTGTATCTGCGCCTTTCCTGAGTTCGACGTTTACTCAGAGTGGGTCTTGGCGCGTTTTTGCACATAGCCCTATAGTGGTCCATCCCTCCGCATGCAGCGCATTGCTGTCCTAATGCGGGGCATTCTCCCGCATGCGGGTATTCATATCCACATTTATAGCATGTGGCGTCAGGACGCTTACCTCCTTGGGTAGGGTTTGCATACAGTTTGTTGATCGTGTCGGAGTTTTCTGTGGGCTGTTGTATAGAAACTTTGCCTAGGTTCTCCAGCTGCGCGTCCACTGCTGCTTCCATGCGGGCCAGCGCTACGATTTCTTCCAGTGACCTCTGCTTTTGCAGCAATTGTTTTCGGAATGGTT
The DNA here is from genome assembly GCF_040938575.1 of Ambystoma mexicanum. Classification (NCBI taxonomy): domain Eukaryota; kingdom Metazoa; phylum Chordata; class Amphibia; order Caudata; family Ambystomatidae; genus Ambystoma; species Ambystoma mexicanum. The sequence goes on along the minus strand of NC_090921.1, from coordinate 225,346,914 downwards.
GTGGGAGGCATCCCGCGATCACTTGCAATCTGAGTGCTTCTTCATTTGAGTACTTGTGGAACTCGCAATGTTTTTGTTTAATGCAAATGGGCATGACGAAGTTGTCTATGGATTCGTCCTTCTCCTGTCTGGTGGTGTGGAATATGTGATGTTCGTAATCAACGTTCGTGTGCGGCGCGAAGTATTCTGAGAGTTTTGCATGGAGTTCTCCATATTTCACAGTGTCTACATTTAGTAATTCGCCCGCAGTGTCTCTTACCGCCGGTCCTACTGCCATGAAGAGTGTGTTCTTGAGTCTTTCGTCATCGGTTAGGCCTATGGCTCCTGCGTAGAATTTGAAATCTCTGAGCCATATGGCCCATCGAGGTCCCGGTTCGAGGTGTCTCGTATTTCAAATGGGTTGGGCATGTGCATAACTTGTGACGTGCCGCTGGTGGCCTGCGGTTGTTGGTCAACTTCTTGTGAGTTGTCTGCCCCTCCCGAGGATGAGGCTGTTGCTAACGCCGGGTCTGACAGGCTTGCGTGGTGGTATGCGAGTCAGAAGTGTCTGGTGTCAGTGGTGGAGCCACTCATAGCTGTCCTGGTCGTATCTTCACCTCTATTTAATGAACATTGTCTGTTTGCTTGGCTTCTATGTTTCCTTGCTTTGATCCGTGTGTTCACCACGTGTGTGCGTGACACATTCCTAAGTATATGATTTGGTTACGTCATGTGCGTTGAGCCGCTTCATTCACTGAGTTCCCGAGCGGTCATCTGCGTGTGGCGCATGTGGAGCGTCTTCAAGTGGCTCCTGCTAAGCGCCGGCGGGCGGGGCCACACCCGGACATGATCGGGGGCTCTGATACGTGTTGATGCACCTAGCCTGTGCTCTTACATGCATTAATGCAGCACCATCACTGCAGGGCTCCGATGCGTGGTGTGGTGCACTGGATATCTGTTGAGGCGCCTAGGTCTCTGCGCTGCTCTCTCCAGTGGGACTCTTTGAGCACCGGCCGGCGTTCAACTCCGGGGCACGGTGCGTGGTGACAGTCGCAGTGGCGGAGGCGCACCAACGCGCTTCACTGCCCGGCGGCAGGCCTCGAGTTGGCGTGGGCGGGGTGTTGACCCCTCGTCGCCATTGTTGGAGTCCCTCGTGGACTCGGGTTGATCAGCCCTTGACAAACTGACATGGAGCCAAGATCAAGTGCAACCTGCTTTATTGAAACATACGCGGCAACTGCCGCACCCTGGGTCCCACCCCTCCCCAACCCTAGCGTAACATCCTGTACGCTTTACGCCCCAGCCGCAACGGCAGCTTGCCCCCATAACGATGTGGACTTGTTAACAACACTCACTCAAGGTTTCTTGGTAAAAGAATATACATTTATTTACACATTTAGTTAGAAAACGTTCCACTAGCAAGAAGCAGTTCAACATCACACTATAATACACTACAGTACACCACCATTAAGTTTCTGAAGAAGTTAGGCTCCTCTGAAGTGGGAGCAAAATGGCACTTCAGTAACTTTCAAAAGGGGTAGAAAGACAAAGGTTATAATAATCAAAGCACAATTAATTTCATCTGCAGGTCAAATAGTTTTAGTTCACTACAAGAGGCAATTCAATTCAATAGGCCTGGACCAAAGTCAATTGTTCAGTGTCTTGGATAGGATAGCACAGTTCTGGTACTAAACGGTTAAGTCTTTGCCAAAGTTCTTAGAAGTAGTTTGCCAGAAAAAGTTATATGTCGGATTAGGTGCGAACAAGTCTCCAAAGTTGGGAACGTTTCACTAACTTTCACGGCGGCAGAAAGGATTTACACACCGCGTTTGCACAGTCCCTTATGGATGAAGAAAAGTTGTAGCTGAGGCAGTTGTTCCTGGCAGTTCGAGCAGATCTCGCTGTTCCTGAGCTTCACTCAAGGAGGGACAAGGAGGACACCGGGGGGTTCTTGCACTGCCCAGGGAAGAATCCACAAGCTTGGCTAAACGTCGGTTTTAAGGTGTGATACCACACACTGGTATCCTTCTCATTGGCTATCCGGTTTTCAACAGCACTCTGAAGAAAATTCAACCAGTATGGAGACGGTGTCCAGGTGGCTTGCGAGTTGGTTTGCGAGTTGGTTGTTCCCACCAGCTCAAAGGAAGAAGTCGTCCTTGAAGGGGTTTCTCTGTCGAGGGATTTTCAGGCAATTCGGACCTGCAGCAGGGCTTCACCGGGCAAACCAACGGTCCAGGAGTTGCAGCTCGTCTTCGGTTTTTTCGCTCCAGTGGTCGACTCTGCCTTCCAAGTCCCAGAGACCTGCTTTTAAACATTTTTCTCCCATGCATTCCAGCCTAGCTGTCACTCACCCAGCAGGGTGGCTGTCCTTGCCGAACAGTCAGCCAGCCAATCAAAGTGCATTCAGGTCTCCTAGGAGACTAAGCACAGGGAGTTTCAGGCACCTCCCTCACATCCTGTCCATCCCAGACACTCAGGAGCCAGAGGAGGGCTTCAGCACTGAAGCCTGCCAAAGGCCATCCAACAAAGGGACCAAACCTGGCTTGGCACGCAGAGACAAACACTAGAAGGACCTTTCCTAAAAGAAACGGCAAAAAAAGATGACCAGAGTCTGTTTTTGCAGAGAGGTCTTGGGCGCCATATTGGAAAACATGGATGACCCGATTTTTAGCTACCGGTGTTCGCGGTCGGGAAAAATCATGGTAGTTTGTTCTAATACCACTGCCACCAGCCATTTCAAGAGGAAAGGCTAACCTTTGACTGTTACATGAGTGTTTAGACTCAGGGGATGCTAGGCAACCCCTCCAGCACTTTATAGGAAGATAGTGTGTGCTGGGTCTATGGATTTAAAAAGACTAGTGAACTCAATTTAACTTTTATATGCTCTGGGAGACAGTAGTCCGTCCCAGAGAAGGTATTTAAACCTTCGGAAGTCTAAAAGACATCCATGTGCCACTGCACTGAAGGTGCTGTGTGACACACAAGAAAAAGATGATGCCGATGGAGTTGTCTAAAACTCCATATCCAAAGAACACAAACACAGAAAACACATTGAAAATGAAATGTTAAAAGTCCCAAAATATAGCAAAAGAGCTGAGTGGCTTTAAGGCAGAGGGAATTATTACCTGGGTGAGAATTCTCCGTAACAATAGGTAGGCATGATTTCTTGTCCTTTCTTTATGAGCTTTTGAGATTTCAAGATTTATGCTGTGCCTGATGCAAAGAGACAGAAATTGAGAGGTTTTCTGACAAAAGGTCAATGGGCCTCATTACGACCCAGGCGCTAATGGGTTAACGGCGCCGTAAAAGGCTGCAGCGCTGTTAACCTATTAGCGCCTAATTTCGAGGTCCCTTTGCGGGACCCGACCTTAGTGGCTGGTTTTACCAGCCGTTAAAGTAGGGACCCGCAAAGGGACCTTGGTGCTAAGTACGATGCCGCAATTTGCGGCACCGTACTTCGCGCCTTCCCCATTCCCATTGAGCCCTATGGGGCAAAAATGGGAATGGGGAAGGGCCCATGGTGAATGGGGAATTACCGCCCGCCAACCTTGGAATGGGGCGGTAATTCCGCCATTCACCATGGCGGACCCCGGCATGGACCATGGTGCTAATAGCACCATGGTTTAGGGCCGGGGTCGTAATGAGGCCCAATATGTTTGTTGTGGATGCATTTTTAACTGCATGCACAATGGATTGAACGTGATGCTGTCTGGAATGACCAGTCTGAGCTGTGGTGTTCTTTTACTCCAGGTGTTGTTGCCATACCTACCCTGGTTAATGATCAGCCTGTCTGGTGTGTGAATAGGATGTCTTTCACATGCCTAGGGCCAGGCTGTGATGACTAGTGAGATGCACATTGCTTGACCTGATTTTAGAAAGTCTTGGCCAGTGAAGGTATTGTACAGGCGGAATGATCTGACACTAAAAAGAGGCCTCCGATGGTACTATGCTGTTCGCAATGTCTTTTCTCACGCGATGCATGAGGTTCTTGTTGGGGTTGATGTAGAAGCCAAATTCCTTGATGCTGGAGGAGAGGTGGTTGGTGAAGTCATCTAGGTGCAATCCTGAGAGCTGGGAGGGGTTGGCCACTCAGATTTGGCTCCATAGTTAATAAGAAACCCTAATGGTAGAGTTCAGATTTGTTGCCATAGTAGCGTTTGATAATGTTTTGTTTGAACATCAGGTGCCAAGCCGAGTGGGGCACAGATTGGGGTCTTCTGGAACACAGATAAACAATGAGGGAAGCTGTGACACCTAGCTACCTTCGAGAGTAGTGTACTTGCTGAGCTATCACGTGATGGTTGGCTACACTTTTCAAACCGCAAATGCGTTTGTTTCGATAGTTGAGTCAACGAAAAGGACAGATGAAGGGAACATTTTTTTAAATCACCTGAGTAAGCCACCGTTTAATTTTCTGGTCTCAACCTAACCAGTGTAGCTTTCACTCTCCATCAAATGGCTTCACGGGGATTGTATTTATGAATGTATGTTGGGGGAGCCAGATGTATGATAGGTCCATAACCTTCCAAATTGTCTAGACATGTTGCATGATGCTTTGCCTTCCATTTCCTTCCCCACTGGTAATCCATCTATTTCTCTCTCTACTAGCCCTGAAGAGCATAGACCTACATGTGCAACCACAGGCCGGTCCCCTGCTGGCAACAGACCCAGAAAATGGCCTCCTGATGCAATGGAGAGTGCATGGGAAGCCACTGCGCATGGCCAAGACGATGGTGGCAGATACCCATTACATGGCCAATGACATTGCAGCCATTGGTGGCGGACCAGACGTAGTGATTGCCTTTAATATCTGGGCCCACTTCACCTCTTTTCCAGTGGAGGTGTACATCCAGCGTCTGAGAGGAATCCGAAGGGCCATCACTGAGCTCTTGGAGAGGAGCCCTGAGACCACAGTGATTATAAAAACTGCCAACACGGGTCATCTTTATGGAAGCAACTGGTTGTCTCATCAGTTGGACCGTATCCTAAGGAGCATGTTCTTTGGGATGCATGTAGCCTTTGTTGATGCCTGGGAGTCAACATCATGCCACTATCTACCAGAGAGCCTCCATCCCCAGAGACCCATTACCAGGAATCAAGTGGATATGTTTCTCTCCTTCATCTGTCCTAGTAAAGTCTGAGGGGCGGACACTGACCTCATCAGAATGAAGCATTAGCTCCAAGATATGGAGATGCTGACTGAGTCAGTAATATCAGTCAATGTTACACTGAGGGCCTGATTCTGAGCTTGTGATAAAAAGTGTGTGGAAAGCCGACATTCTCCCCTCTAGTTTCCAGCGCCATCATTCTGAGGTGGGTGGAAATATTGGAGGGGAGATGTCATGCTTTCCAACAGCAAAAGCCGCCAAAATCACACATTGTGGGGGAAACATTAGCTCCAGTGTCATTGCAAGCATTTCTTAATAGACTGCCACTTTCGAGTTTAACAAAGTTTTCTTAAACTTTCAAGCGGTGCTGCAGTCTAAGCAATTGATTGTTTATAAATGGAAACAGTGTGCAGAGTAGTTTAACGGCACCGCAAAGGTACCGTATATTTACTCGTTTTTCTGTCATGGTAGACCAGTCCTGCTGTGAGGAGAATCCCCTCCATGTGGCTGCCCTACATTTCTGATGGTTGCTAGGGCTGTTGTCAAGCCATAAATCAGGTACATGCAAACGCCAAGCTTTCATGTCCCTGCACCACATTCTTTCTTCATCAGAATATGGCGTTTGTAAGAAAAGTGTTCCTCCTTCGTGGAGGAACACTTTCTTACATTTGCACACACCTAAGAATCCTCCCTTTTCTGGAAACACAAAGTCGTTAACTTCAAGAGACAGACTCTCACAGAAAGAGGCACACTCAACTCGGAAGACAGATGGTCCACCTAAGAGGCAGGAAAACTAACCAGAAGAGATAGAGCCACTAAGCATAAAATCTAAGTATACCAAAGCTGAGCAAGACACTAATGGTGAGAACACACACCCAGAGAAACTGACACTCATTTTGATTGATAGACATTAGCCTGAGGAACAGAGAGACAAACTAAAACACATGGCTTTAGAGACTGAGCCACTAATCCTGATACATTTTGCAGGTGGCAGTGAAATGCCCAGAATATATTACGAGGCACAGATAAGTTAACTACATAGGGCCTCATTACGAGTTGGGCGGTTTTTCTGGCGGTAAAACCCGGATACCACCGAACTGAATTACTTTTACCGCCAGTTGGCCCGGCTGAATTACAGCCGTAATGCAAGTGGCGGTGTAAATGCCCGTTTTTTATGAGTTCATAGGAATCTATAGGGCTTTTTGGTGGAATTACTGCAGAGGTAATTCTGCAGATTTTGCATGTTTTTTGGCAGAGAATTGGAGGATTCACCTCCAGCACGATGCTGGAGGTAAATCCTCCACTTCAGGGACATACTCGTAGTATGGCGGAGCGGGAACACTGGCGGTAATTGCATTACCGCCAATTCTTTCTGATTCCGCCATACTTGTAATGAGGCCCCTTGTGTAATGTATGTTCTGGCCCATTCTGCTCCGATTTCCTGCACAGAGGTGGGGCATACAGAGTAAAGTCACCTCTGTCTTTTACTCCTGTTCCACTCAGGAAATACGCCAGTGTCTCTAACTACATGTAATTTCGATGCAGTCAGAGTGGCTTGGATCCCTATGAATCCCACCTGCAATGTACACCCACAAAAGCAGGTTCAAACCATAAGGAGTCATTGTAATGCTGGCCGCAATGCACATACATGACGGACGGCAATGCTGCCTCTTTATTGGTGGTTGGTGAATTTATTTAACTGGTGTTGAGTAATATTTCCAGTAATCCATGTAAATGACTGGGAATAGTGGGAGAGTGGAGTCTGAACTAACCAAGTGGTGTATGGGGGGTGAATCAGTTTCTTCCTCACGAATATTTTGTAAATATATAATAAAAGTTGGGAATTTAGTAGCACTCTATACATTGCCTAAAAAGCTATACAATTGACAATCACTTCTGTGGCATCACACATGGAGAACTCCTATAGATGCAATGTCATCACAAGTACACATGAGCCTTTACAAACATATTTTCTTGCCTTTGGTCACCAAATATGCCAGTATTACCATTGCAAGAATACACTCATGTTGGATATGCTCAATATTGCCAGTATTTCCACTAAGAAGACATTTTCATGCTGGATGGGGTATATAAGCTAGTATCACATTAGCTATGCCAGTAAAGCTGCTATTGCCACTGTGGGACACATGCATGTTGGCCATGCCTAATAATACTAATATTGTCACTGTGAGATGTTTTCATTCTGGCTGTTCCAAAATATACAAATAATACCACTGAAAAAAATTGTTCATGTTGCTTTCATTAATGCCAGTACTGCCATTAAGAAGACATGCTCATGCTGGATGCACCAATATATGCCTGAATTGCCACAGTAAGAACACAATCATGTTACTATGCCCAATAATGTTGGTGTTACAACTAAGAAGATGTTTTCATGCTGTCTGTGCCAATGTATGCCTGTTTGGCCACATCCGCTAACCCCAGTATTACCACTAAGAAGACATTTCATGCTGGCTGCGCCAATTTATGTCAGTATTGGAATTGTAAGAACACACTCATGTTGACTTTGACCATTACGTCTAGTATTACCACTGTTGTAAGCACACATGCATGTTGGTTATGCTTAATAATGGCAATACTTCCACTGTAAGATGTTTTCATTCTGACTGTGTCAATATATGCTGTTATTGCCACTTTAGGATCCACTCATGCTGGATACACCTTCTAATGCAGGTATTGCTACTGTAAGGACACACTCATGTTGCTTTGCCCAAAATGCCATATTTCTTCTGTAAGATGATGTTTTTATATCAGCTGTGCCAGTATTGCCCCTGTAGGGCGGACCACTGGCAACCAGACCAGAAATGGACACTCCTCTGAGAAAAAAGGCTAGGTGCATCTCTTGCAAGGATAACAAGGTTTTTTCACAAAAGTTTTTTTAAAAAACATGCCAGTAGGGGCATTCCATCCCGACTGCTATGGAGCTCACTGGTTACTTCAGAGCAAAGCAGTACACACTGTTGGTTCCCCTTGCCCATTGGCCCTCCCCAATGTACACACCACCTGCTGCATATGAGCTGCCAGACGATTGGTTCCCAGGTTATTGTGTCAATACCCTTGCATGTGGTCTTTGGCCTTGCCACTCTAGGCTCCTGCAATATAATTGGATCCCCAATTATGAACAGTTCTCTCTCCACATACACCCCACGTGATGTGCACCTGGTAGTTGGACAGGAGCTCAGTGGATACTCTCTAGCTAAAATTGGCCCTCTGAAACGTGAGGTGCTTTTTTGGATCCCAGACACAACACGCAGGTGCCCCTACCATGCCTCCCCGGGACTGACCTAGATTTGTTATCCTCACCTTGTGCACCTCGCAGTACAAATCACAAGACATTCTGCTCTGTGCTCCCCCTTGACATCAGCCCCCTGCCAGGCCTTCACCTGGGCTCAGCCAGGACCACACTAATCAGTAACTGTGTGAGGGATTTAAGAGTTCTTATAATGGGCATGTGGTAGTTCAAACAGATTGACCAGTATCATGGGGGCCTTAGGGCCCTAAATCTGAACGGAGCTGTTTTGGCAGCATCGGGCCTCTGCCCTGGCTCCCAGGAGATTGTCCTTCATGGACAGGCGCAGCCCTGCTCGCGTTGGCTATTCACATTCCTTTGTAGTTGCATAGGCCTGCCGCGTGAGACAATGGGATGGTTTTATCTGTTTGGCATGAAGGCTTTTTCGTCTGCAGTTTGGACTGGGAGTGGGGATGGGAACGTGTATTGGTTCTGAAATACTACGATGTGATACTGCTAAAGCCTGTCCATCTTAGGCCTCAACCTTAAAATGGCGACAGTTCAGTGCTTATTATCTCAAAGCCACAATGACTCGCCTACCCTTTATTACTGCATACTATAATATTCTCTAGCCCCTACTTGGCACCCCCCCTACCACTGCCCTTCTATATTACCATGTATCTTTAATAAATCTTCTTCAGCCTTAACTGCATTGAGGGGCAGAGGACCTAGATATGCATCCCGACATGCCCCCATTTGTTAATCCCACATTAACTAACTCTGCTGTCATTCTTGAGACTTCTTGAACACTCCATGTTCCCTCCTTCGGTACCCATACTATACATACAACACTCAACCTTTCTGCAGCCTGGGCAATTTGTTCAGGGGTACGGGTAAGTTAAATACACCATCCATCACCTGATATGTCTACCCAGAGTTCGGTGTAATTCTCTGGATCTGGAGGGGGTATGGTTGCAGTCCCTGGGGGATCTACAGGTCTCTCTATCCTTACCAAGCGTGGCTAAGTTAGGTCCTCTGTATGGGCTTGCCCATCTTTTGGACCACGGGGTACACCACTTGCCAAAATTGAAACCATCATCATTGCGCTATTTGGTGTGCTCTTTATGTAGCACTGAAGGATCATTTGGCACGTGCAGAACATCACCAACAAGAGTATGACAACAGGGACCGGAATCTTTATCAGCACTCCCATCGATAATGGCGCTCACAAGAACATTGCGTCAAACCAGTCGTCTGCTTCAATTCGTCCTTCACTTTCCACACCAGTCTTTGGTCTGTGCAGGACTGTTATAATTCCCTTCAACCTTAGAGACCCAAGCTCTTTTGCTGCACTTTAGGACTTTTTAATTTAATCCTGGAGTGAGTGAGACCACTTTTGTATGGTGACACACAGCACCTTCAATGCAGTGTCACAGAGAAGTCCTTTGGATTTCTCATAAGGTTTAAATACCTTCTCTTGGGTGAACTACTGTTCCCAAGAGTAGTAAGGTGAAATTGACTTTACTTACCTGTTTTTCCTGTGTAGGTCCAGTACACCCCATTTTATGTGAAAGTACTAGGGGTTACTTAGTAGCCCCTTTTCCTACTTACTCATGTAAACAATTTTATGTTACCCTCACTACTTTTAATGGCTGGTGACAGTTGTTTAATTTTCCTACCACTGTGCATTGTTACCGCAGGCTGAATCCTCAGCTGTAGTAGTGCACCCATGGGTGCCCATTTTCCCAAAATGGCCCGGTTTTCTTTTTTCACCATTTCGTGCTTGTGAGGTCTTTCGTGGGTTTTACTCTGTGCGCCAAACCAGGTTTGGCCCTTTTGTTTGTTTTGCCTTTGGTGGGCTTCAATGCTGAAACCCGCCTCTGGCACCAGTGTGTCTGGCAGGGCAGGAAGCGAGGGAGGTGCCCAAAAACTCCGTCCTTAGTCTCTTTGTGCTGATTGGCTGGCAGGACACCCACCATGGTATGTGAGAGACGGCTAGGCTGTGCATGAATGGGAGAAACCTAAAAAAAAAAGGTGAGATTTCTTGAACTGAAGGCAGAGTCAACCACTGGACGAAACATCCAATGAAGGAATCTTGAAGAGAAGCTTGCTGCACCCTCCTGGACCATTGAACTGCCCGGTGAAGCCCTGCTGCAGTGCTGAAACTCCAATTCCGAATCCACCAGAGAAGCCCCGGAACTGACCACTTCTTCCCTTGGGTTAGTGGGATCAACTAACCACAAGACGAACTTTGCTGGAGGACCTTCCCCAACTGTCTGTACTTCTTTGCTGCTGCTGGAACCGATTGCCAGGGGTCAAGAAATCCGTAGTCGAGTGCATTGTCTTTAAGCCGAACCAGAGCTCCAGGACGTTCCTGAGGACCCTCCCGAAGCAGGACGACCCAAGCCTGAGTCACCTCACCAGAGTGCTGGACTCCAGAAGCAAGGGAAGCCCATCAAGTGCCCGAGATCCGCAGTGTTGCTATTTGCTGGTAGCTGAAACCTTGAAGTGCTGCTGAACTGAAAAGAGCATGTAGCCGCTGTTGACCTTAAAACTGCAGGGCAGGAGTCCTCCAGACATCCTCCCTCTTGTCCCCATGATTGAGGGCCAGGAACCCAGGATCTGCAAGACGGCAACCAGAGCAGAATCCAGCTGGATCCTCTTCTTGAAACCTAAGGTACTGTACTGACTGAGGGGTACATACCTCTTGTTATCTGTAGCTTGCATGTTCTCACTGGAGACTCACAGTAGCTATTTTTTGCAGAGTTGATCTCAGCTCTGCCTTTCACAAGCCTAACAGCTTGTGCCCCAACAGTGATTCTTGTTATACAAAATCTCTTACACATTGTGCAAGACTTTGTGCTATCTAAAGAAGTGCCTCAGCTCCATAGACATTGCTCAAATTGACTTTGGCTGTCTTGGCTCCCTGCAGACTCTTCTGACCCATTGACATTGATTCTAACTGTACCTCATATGTGGTGCATAAGTTTAAATTGTATTGCTGCGAAAGATCTAATCTAGACTTCATTGGGAGATTGAAAAGTGCTCACATGCTTAGAGAACATGTTAACCTTTGTCCTTCCCTAACCTTTTACTTTTCCACAACCTCAGAATTTTACCAAGTACAAAAAGGGATATATAAATGCCAATACTGTCCTAGTAATTTAAGTCACCTCAGGGTTTAGGACATCTGTATGAAGCATCTCTAAAGAGTATTCACTTGCTTATCTGAAATCTGAGGAAGTGTTATGAAGTGTATTTTGAGTGTTGCATATTGCAATTATTAAAGAAGGCTTATTTAAAACTGACAGTTAAATAAATTAATATTTATTTTGCTATAAAACCTTGAGTGTAAGTGTTATTTGTATACTTGTATTTGTGGATTTCAATGCTACAGCTCTACAGCTCACATTTACCCCTCTTGAGATAAGTCTGGCTGCTCAGTCACTCTACAAACTTGTGTAGTACAGACCTATACCAATGGGTGGGTTACCTAATACCAAGAGGACAAGACTGGTAGTCTCCCATAGGGGTACTGCATTGAATCTTGCCTAACAAGGGCCCCTATGATGTGGGACACAGACCGTTTTTTGCCATTTTTTGGGGTTATGTATATGCAGCAAGATTGTCAAATTTTCTTAAGTACCACACTTCCATGGCCATCAAAAGATCCAAAATGTACCGGTTCTTAAGCGTCATCGGCTTGATGGCCTGCATCTCACTCTTGATCGTGTTCAATCCTTGCTCGGTATCATTCGCCAACTGGATCATTTCCCACCTGATGATCTGCACCCATTTTGAGTTTGCGGCAGCCTGCACTCCAGGTAACATAATGGAAGCAAAGAACACCTCAGTTTTGTAGAAAAACCAATACTTGTCCGGTCTTTCATTCAGTAACTTGGATGAATCTTCAGATAGGTAGTTCGATCTCCATTTCTTTCTTTGCAGTGACTGCCTCCTTCGCACCTGTGAGGGACATGGTGAGGGATGTTTTGGCTGTGAGACGGCAGAAGTTGGTGCTATTGATAGGTGTGCATCAAAAACTGCAAGTATGGCTGAAGGCATTGTTGCCAAAGAGCATGTGCCCCTCCATGATGGCTGGAGGTGTAGATACACCTGCTGGCTGCACACCCAGTAACCATCTATTAATGCTGCAGTGCCTTTATTTATATCTGGAATATACAGAGACTTGTTGCACCTATTGTTGCTTCCCTTGGAAACACAGTTGATACTCTTCTTCTGCTTGCACTTTCACTGGGATTTCTCTAGTTTCAAGCCATGTTAGCTTTGGGATAAAAGTGTCCCACATGGTGTTACATTTATTGTTCACGTCCCATAGTACTTCTACATCAAATGCCACCAGGCCCCCAGTTGAACAACACACTACTACTTCTTGCCATTGGTCTGCTACCAACAGTACACCTTCCATTCTTCAGAAGTGGGCTTGGCTTGCACTATGGGTTTTTGGCACATTTCGCCTCATCTCTGCTCATCATGACAAGTTGCACTCTGTGCCCTTGAAACAAGCTGAAAAGCGAACATAGCACTAGATGGACTAAGCACTGAGCCTCTAGGGATATGGTTTCTTGGGGTACTAGCATTTTGGGTTCTCCAGATGCATGGTGGATTAAGGAGCAGACATATCAGCTTCCGTTTGACCTCTGTTTCCCCACTGAGCTCACGTAGCTATACCACACATTGTTGAATTGTTGATGGTGTACATGTGGCAATGTATCTACTCAAATTCCTCTGTTTTCATCATAACCTACTTCTATCATCCAACTCCCTTTTTACTCTGAGTGACACTTCCGAGTACTAGTGCTGGTCACTTGTATTGTTTGTCCCACCATTAATTTACAAATGTGATTGTTTGCCTGCATGGTTTCTTCCCCAAACATGTTCCCTTTCACTCAGCCACCCCTATTACACCCCCCGTTTATATGCCTCAACCATATAGCAGTGCTACTTATATACATTGTGAGCACCAGAATCGAAGTAAAACATAAACAAAGTACATTATCTTCTGACAGTGATGACAATCTTGTGTTTGTGTGATACTGTGAAATATATGTATTTTTGTAACAGTGCTGTACATGTTTAATAGTGCAGTACTAATAACATTGACATAGGCTAGATGTCTTGTTGAGTGAGCTGGAATACCTTTGCAAAGAGACGAGAATGCAAATAGAAATATTATTACAAAAGTCCATAAACCTACAATTCGCCATAAAGGAAAACATTCCACAATATATGCAGGGTAATTAGTTGATCCTGCAAGAAAAACGTGTTATGTACATTTCACTGTAGCCTGTAATTCACAATGTCCATCATATTTGTATATGATTCATCATATTATGATTATGAATGTGGTCTGAGACAGGAGGTGTGGTATGGGGGACCGTCGCACATCGGAAAGGTACAACCAATACCTGAGCTCCTTTACCTTGACTGCAAATGGAGTCCCATCCATTATTGTGAAGGGTCAATTATATCTCAGCTCACTCCACCTGTGGACAATGTTTTTCAGGAACACATGGTCTCCAGGAGCCAGTTCTAGAGGAGGTGAGCCCACAGAAGCAGATTCTGTGCTGTTGTCATTCTCTGCTCACCGTGGTGCTATCTGTTGAGAAATAAGCTTGGTTGAAAACGTAAGGACAGACAAGTTATCTTTAAATTCATCCCCCAAGATGGACGCAGCCTTGTGAGCATCAGAAGCACTCCGAACTGGGGAGGCTGGCGTATAAATCTGCAGCCCCGTTACTATTTAATACAGTGACAAATGGGGATCCTTACAGGGCTGCGTTCGCATGCTGAAAAGGGTGAAGGGCAAACAGTAGACCCAATTCTTCTTGAGGTTAACACATCATTTAGACAGCTTTGCCTTTAAGAAGCTGTTCTTTCGCTCGACACCACAATTCATGCTTTATGCCCAGTAGAGAAGTTATTTCCTTGAATAGCTCATTCAAGAAGTGTATGCCATTATTGTATCTTAATATCTCAAACACTCCTCATTTGTGAAAAACTTTCTGCACAAGAAATTTGGCTGCACTTTTGGCATCTGGATGTGAACATGGTCCAGCCTCAGCCCAATGGGAGAACGGGCACATAACTACTATTAAGTTTCTGAAGGTGTTGCACCATTATCCCATGACAGTGAAGTTGATATGAAGTTTAGGGAATGGCCGAGTCGGGCAAGTCAAAGTGCTTTGTAGTGTCCACAATGTTTGTCCAATATTGTAATCTAACACACAATGCAATTAGAAACAAACACGTTTAACAACTCCAGCATGTTGGCACGTACCAGTCATCATGTATGTAAGCGGCGATGTGCTGCTTCAACACATGAGAAGGAAAGTGGAATTGCTTGAACGCAACCATCACCAGTTCATGGGGCATCACTGCCTTTCCTCTGATTCTCTGCCTCCAAATCACGTCAGTGGATGACTGTACACACCCTCTTTTTGCCCACTGTCCTTTCTCTTCCTGTGAAGCCCTCCCTTGTATCTGTATGTTTTCACTAACTGGCATAGATGTGCAGGGGGCTGGCATTTTCACCTGTATATTTGTAACCTCAGGGTATTCCGCTATTTCTGGTATGGGGAGGTGGTACGACGTCCTTTCATTGCAAGATGTTTTTGCGCAGGGTTTTTTACTGCAAATTGCTGAAAAAATCTCATAGAATTTTTTTGGGGGGTTAGAAAAATATATAAATTGGGTGTGGGTGTTCGAGAATATATAAAAAATAAAATTGGATGGGGGGTTGACGGGGGAACCTCCTAAGACACATTTAAAAATTTAATGCAATCAGTTTTTTGGTAAACAAATCTGCAGTAAAAAAACCTGCGAAAAAACATCCCACGATGAAATGACATGGAACCCGGATGGTATGTTGTGTATTTGGCCAATGCCTCCGCTGAGGTGTTCCTGATGGAAATTCTGTCTGTATTATTGGTGTGGGTTACACATTTCACCACTGCTAGTAGAGTGGGCTGTGATAGGGCATATATGAATCTGTTTAGCAAGGCAACATGCTGTACGGGGGACCCATCTGCTCTTCTAAATCACCTCCTTTTCCACCAAACCAACCTGGAAAGTACTGTGGTAGTGACGTACGCTGAATCGGAGTAGCCTGTCACTCTGCACCCTTGTGATGCTTCCAGGGCATCTATTAAGGCAATCAGTTGAGTTGCCTCGGCTGTATAGTGCATAGGTAACCATTTCTGTACTCTTGTCTCATGCTCTCCCTCCACTAGGCAAACCGCAGCTGCACCCATGTGCCACCTCCTTGTCTCATGGTCAATGGTTGCTGACTCATCAACAAAATACACCTCTCCCTCGTCCAGGGCATAGTCACATGCTTTTGGGTTGTCATTGTCTGGTCCCCAATATTTATTTATGTATTTATAGAGCGGCGCAGCCCGCAGGCATCAGGGTGCTGACAAAAAGACGCAGGAATACATTGGAGAATAGGACAAGCGGAACGATTCAGTCAGTTAGTGGGGTGGAGCTATGTAGAGGGGTGTTTACTTAAACAGTGCAGTTTTCAGGTTTGTTCTGAATTTCAGGTAGTTGGGCTCAAGTTGGAGATCTAGTGGGAGTCTGTTCCATTTCATCATGGCTAGGCTGGGGAATGCTCGACCCAAGCTGTTGGTTTTATTTGTTTGTCCAGTTTTAACCAGCCCTTTATTTCCCAATCTAAACATCCGGCTGGGTACGTGTCATGATCTCTGCTTCCAAAAGGTCAGGGTTTTCCCAACTCCCTTGGAAGCAGATCCATAACCCAGGTTCCGAGTGCCAACCAGTCCCAATTGGGACCTTTTGGACCCAGTCCTGGCGCCAGTGGCACCAGGCTCATAAATATGCCCAGTCCCAGCGCTGGAAGCGCCGGGCTCATAATGCTTGGGTGGACTTACCTGCAGCAGACCATGCTGCTTACTTGCCTGCCAGTTGAGCCTCTGATCCTCTTCTGTTTGGAAATACTTTTCCTGTTGGGTGGGGCAGGAGCCACTCCCTAGATTCAGAACACTGGAACTCTTCTGGAAAGCAGGAACTCTTTTCTTACCTAGGCGTGGCTGTGGAAGGAGACACCTAAGCACTACAGGAGGCTATTTAAACCACACCCAATGGATGAATCTTGCTTTGCGTTATTCTGCATCCTCTGCAGCAGAACGCTCATCGTGTCTTCTGCATCTGATCCTGGGCCTAAGGAAAAAGGCTTACCATCCTGAATCCAGTCTTCAGCAACACCTATAAAGACAAGAAAGAACAGGTTAGCATTACGGTCTTCGGTGACAGCTCTTCACTTACCTGGTCCATCGGCTGTCACCAACGCCTCGCGCTGCATTCCGGCATCTGAAAGACAAAAGCTTACCAACTCTTCGCACGCTCCGGAGGCCTTCGGCGCTGCATCCCGCATCTGAAAGACAAAACAAGGTGCGTTTAAAGACATTGGGGAACTTTAATACTCACGTGCCATTACTCCTTTCCACATCTAACCCAGTGGGTATTCCGGCACCCTGCAGCCGCTCCGAACTTGTACCTGCAAAATAAAAAGACAGTTGGAGCGCATCGTGAAGCAGGCAACAAGGGCTCACTTACGTGCTTCCAGGCGCTTCTATTCATCACACGGGCTCCATCTTCAACTCACTTCAGCCCGTCATCCGCCATCGCCGGAACCCTGCAAAACAAGAAACATCATTACTAAAGACTTTAAAGACATTAGAATTACTCGAAACTTACCGTTCGTGCAGTAAACGACGGACAGCAGTCCTCTGAAGTCAAGAGGCCTGCTCCCCTTATCCACTGAAGAAACTGGTTACAGCACCCTGCCCCGAGGCAGATGGAGAGCACGGCGTTCACTTACCTAAGACATCTTACCCTTCGAGTCAGACATACAGTGCACAGAGGTCCAGCCCAAAGAGCCAGCCGTGTATTACACATCACCTTTGAAGATATGGTATATGCCCAGTCAAGACCGGCGCCTCTACGGGAATCAGGTGAGCGTTACAGTACGTAAGGGCTGATTTGTTTTTTGAGGTAGTCTGGGGCAGAACCATAGAGACAATGATGGACAAGAGACATGGACTTGAAAGTGATTCGGTCTTCAATGGAGAGTTTTTCTTTCTTCAGTGATATGGTCTCTTTTAGATTTGCCGGTGATTGTACTTATGGCATTATTTTGAACAACTTGGCATTGCTTAAGGCACTTTTTATTGGCACCTAGCATTAGGGAGTTTCCGTAATCTAGTCTGGATAATATGATAGCTCAAGCGATATTGAAGCTATTTTGTTGGCTCAAGTGGGGGTTGATTTGATTTAACAGTCTTTGGTGGTATTGACATGTCTGTTTGAGGTATGCCACCTGTGCTTCTGCTCCCAGGGAGGTCTGCAGGTATACACCAAGAGTCTTCACTTTTTCTGAGACCCTCACTGGTAAGTTTTTAATGTTAAAGGTCACATAAGCTGGGTCTAGTGTCGCTCTTGCTTGAGGGGAACTGAATACCATGAGTTCAGTTTTCCGTCCATTGAGGCACATCCAGTTGGGTTTCATCCATGCCTCAATGGAGTTGTAGACCGAGTCGAGCCTACTATTGTCCGTGGTGTGGCAGCCAGTTAGTTCTAATACCAATTGCGAATCATCTGCGAAGTTTGTGAAGAATATGCCCAAGTTGGTAAGAAGGGTGCAGAGACAACGCATATAGATGTTAAATAGAAGCTGTGAAAACTGGCTCCTTGAGAGACTGCACAATCTACCTGCTTAGAGGCCGATGTGTGGTCACCCCAGTGGATCCTGGAGCTCCTATTTCCCAGGAAGGAGGCTATCCATTCGATAAGTCGCACAGTCATGTACTTCATCATCAGCAGTAATAGTTTCTGTCAGAAAGGTTGCAGGGTTCACTGTTCTGCATCATACTATGTGAATATTGGGACTGGACAGTATAATCCCATAGGCTGATGCTTGCTGCGTGGTCAGTGTTGATTTTGACTTTTCTAAAAAGGCAAGTACTGCATGCTCCACATACAGTGTCACTGAACAACCCATGGTAATTGTGGCCGACTTGTCTATGGCAAATGCTACGGTAGCGATTGCCTGCTTGCTCTGGAACTGTCCCTTCATTACAGAATCCAACATGCCACTATAATAGGCCAAGAGCTTATGGCCCATCGTACACTTTTGTGTCAATACAGCTGCCGTCATCTGCCCATCAGAGTGTGAGAAAAGATAAAAGTCCTGTGTGTAGTCAGGTGTAGCTAATACTGGGGCTGTGACAATCACCTCGTTTAGCTCTTGGAAACTAGTGAACACGTCCTCTGTCCATGTGACATTGCTCTTTGTCTCTTTGGCCTCCTTGAGAACCTGTAACAACGGTTGTGTGTAAATCGTGTAGTCGAAAATCCGGGCCCTGCACTAATTACATAATCCCATGAACTTCTGCATGTCTTTTACTGTAATTGGTTGGGGTGTGCTGCACACTGCAGCTGTGCATTCTGTTGTTATCTTCTTCCAATTAATAGAAACAAGCTGACCAAGGTACAACATTTCCTGCTGGCAGTACTGCAATTGCTCTGTCCACTTTGTACCCCTTGTCAGCCAACAATTGCAAGTGAGTGATGGAATTAACTTTGTAATAGTATTCGTCTATGCTACACCCTAACAAATCATCCATGTACTGAATAATGATACTGGGCAAGTTTATACCCCCCAAGTCTGCATGTAACGCCCTGTTAATGATGCTAGGGGATTCACAATACCCCTTGGGAAACCTTGTATCTTGGAATCTCCTTCCGCCATGGGTAAATGCTGTGAGGTACTAGGAGTCGGGATGCAAGGGCACTGAAAAGAAGGCGTTTTTTAGGTCAATGACAGTAAAGTGAATGGCTGTCGCTGGTACGTTACATAGTATTGTCACTGGGTTCGGGACAACTGGAAATTATGCCTGTACTTTGTTGTTCAGAGTACACAAGTCCTGGATCATTCTCCAACTGGACCCTTTTGATTTTTTAATAGGGTATTTGGGTGTGTTGCCAGGCGAATTGGAAAGTACAATAATGTCTTAGTGTAAAAGTGCACTGATGATGTCATTTATTCCCTCTTCAGCTTCCTTTGATAGTGGATACCATTTTACTTGAGGCAACTGTGCACCTGGTTAAGGGTAATCTGTATCGGGGCAATGCTGCACAGAAGTCCTACATCATGGGACTTAGTCGTCCAGAAAATATCTGGTACTTGTGCCAGATCTTCTTGGGCAAAAGATTGGATGCTTCCGGCCACAAACATGGGACATGGGACCTGGCGATACTGGACCATTATTTCACAGGGGACACATATAGCCAACACTATTTCCCCCTCATCATCCTTGTCTTCAAACAGGCCAGCGTCAGTGAGTTCCTTCAGTGGTTTTGTCGGGTCTATACATAACACAGTGCACTACTGCCCATCCTATCAGAACCATCCTTGCTTTCGACACCAACACTCCTGTAAGGGTGTCCCTAATTACGCTCATACCAGAAGAAATACACCCCTCTAGGGAAATGAGGCCAAATGTCTATCTTGTAAGGATAACAAGTTTAATCTTACAAGAATAAGGATGGTAGCAAAGGACTCTGCTGCCTGAAAGGTAGTCTCCTGTCCCTCTTCCATTCCTTTCCTGCCAAAGTGGTGCCAGACAGGGGCTTATATAGGGGTTTATATAGTCCTGGCTTGCTGCAGTTGCGTCACTGGATACGGGCCATGGCTCCATCCCAAACCGTCCTGTTCCATACAAAGGATGCTCCAAAGCCTTCCTTTCTTCATTGTCAGTGGTTTCTGTCAGAACATGCTACTCTACAGCTTATGCAAGAATACACTGTAGCTCATGCTTTCCTTCATTTTGCTACCTATGATCTTTTTATATATAAAAACATTTTCCAGTCATTCTCTCCATATTTCACTCATTGTACTCATGTTTTTATCTGGTCCTGTAATCTCCTTTACACCTTACACTTATACTATGTCCTTATTTCTGAAGTTTGTCGCACATTGTTGCAAATCCCTTTTCTTAGCCTGCATGGGCTCTTGACGGACAGTAGACAGCTCGTGAGTCACTTTGTGTGCTCTGCCAGTGCTAGCCTTAGTGATGCAACACTGCATAAACCCTGTGATCCATTTTTAGTGCAGGCCACATTCCTTCTGGGATGGAGCTCGACTCCTCTATATCACTTAAGATTTTACATTTGCTTAGGGTCTGTCATTGCAAATCTATTCAGCTAATAGTTAATTGTACTTTATATTTAAACAATAACTGCCTTCTTCAGTGCCTGACCATGTATGTGCATGTGATTATATTTGCATAAGAGAGCCTTCCAATAACACTCCTCCCTCCTAGTTCCATTATAGTGCCTAAAAGAAGTCTTGCCTAATTCTAAAGTGCGTGGGGGTGTAGGAAGGCCCTAGTTCCTTCCCAACATTCCCACCTTTTGTTACTTCTACAGTAAGAAACTCATCCCTACCCTACATATCTACAACCCCACAAATATCAGTTTGAGTTTTGCAGTTTATTGTATGGCAAGGTGTTTTAGATCCCGCAATTGATACCATCATCTTTGCAGTGTTACGAACTATATTGACACAACATCGGGGACCCAATTGGCACATGCAGAAGACCACCAAGAAGAATAAGATAACAGGCACCAGTATTTTTACTGCTGTCACCAGCCATGACTGGACCCAATCGAAGGCAAGCCGTGTTCTGAACTCCACATTCTTTCTTCATTTGAACACCTAGATTGTTTACCGCCTCGATGACGTGAGATAGTGACCCATTCTCAGCATCCTCCCGGGGTGCAAAAGTGCAGCAGCTGCTTCCCAACTTATTACACACTCCTCATTCTATGGCTGTTAACAGATACAGCATGTAGCGGTTTTGCATCGTCGTGAGTCTCAATGCACGGAGCTCTACTTTGATGGCGTTGAACCCATTCTCTGTGTCATTGGCCAGCTGGACTAGCTCCCATCAGAAGATCTGCACCCACTTGGCGTTAGCAGCTGCGTGTACCTCAGGAGACAAAAAAGATTAAAAGAACGTTTCTGCTTAGCTAAAAAGTCGATACTTGTCAAGTATTCCTCTGAGCAGCGCTGAAAAGTCCTTTGAGACATTGTTTGATCAGCTGTTGAAATCGTTCTTTTTCTGGCAGCATACCAAATTCTTGTGTTATCTGCAAGTTTAGTTCTGCTTCATTAGGTGCTAAAGTGGCTGTTCACTTCAGGTGTTCTTCCGGGATTAGTAGTAGTACTGAGTGCAGGGTGCCCAGTGAACACTTGCCCCTCCAGGATGGTGGGAGGTGCAAGTAGGCTTGTCGGCCACAAACCCAGAAGTAATCCATCACTGCTGCTGTACCTTTCGTCATATCTGGGATCACAAGTGTGTGGTTGCACTATGTGCTTCCACCAACAGGAACTGTTTGTTCATTGCAAAAACACAGTTCATAGTCTATGGGCCTCATTCTGAGTGTGCCGGTCAAGTAACAACGGTGCCGGTAAGCCTACCAGCACCATTGTTACCGGACTGGCACACTACGACTCTGCGGGTGGGTGTCATTGACGGTGCTGTTGCTACCGTGGTCCCAATTCCCATTGAGTCCTTTGGGACTCAACTGGGAATGTGGATTTACATTTATCGGCGCATGACTTCTTAGAACGTCAGGGTTGTAATACCCCAGTGTTACCATGAAGGTTCCGGTAAATATTGCAAGTCCGGTGGCAACCTACCGGTAGCACCAGCAGGGTTACCATCAGACTTGTAATGAGGCCCTTTGCGCCTCATTACGAGCATGGCAGTCCGGGAATTACGGTACTGGTAAACATGCCGGTACCGTAGTTCCCGGACTGCCATACTACGTGCTTTGTTCGCGGGTGCTGTTTCACCCACCAGGTTTTTCCTGGCGGGTGTAACGGCACCCGTAAGCAGAGCACGTTGTATGCACTGCCACAACTCTGCATGTGCCGGTGCATCCGACGTCCCCATCCCCATTCAGCCCTATTGGGTAGAATGGGGATCGGGAGGCCCTTGATTCCGGCACACGCAAATGGGCAATTACCGGGTTTTTAACGGCACAGCTACCGCCAGAGTTGTAATGAGGCCCTATGTCTCTATGTATTCGCACTGGCTTCTCCATTGTTGCAATCCATGTCAGTCTTGTGATGTATTGATATGATATTTGTGCACAAATAGTGTTACGCTCACCTGGCTCCCACAGGGGCGTCGATCGGACCCGGACAGCTGCGACCTCCTCCAACGTGAAGCGTAGTGCAGAGATGACAGACTGGACTGGACCGCCTAATCTCGTCTGCTTGACCCGTAGAAGTATTCTCCTGCAAGTGGAGACAGGGATTTAGCCACCCGTGGATTTTAGTAATGGCACCCCACTGTTCTCCCAACTACTCACCACTGATAATCACTTTCAGTAAGCTCATCTTATGTTTGTAAATGATGAGCTCTCCATCCTGCGTGAAATGCAGGGGCGCGTAGATACCAGTTACTTCACTGGTTTGAAAGCGTTGGAAGAGTTCCAGATGAATATTGACTCCGAGGTTCCAGGCGAGAACCCGTAAAGTTCAAAGAGTTCAATATGTCCGATGCTCACTCTTGTACATTCCTTTCTTGTGTTGCAGCTGGGTCCAAGGGAAGATTGTCTTGTGGCAGCTGATGGTGTTCAGTTAAGAGTCTGTATTACCCAACACTGTCCGGCAAAAGATGCGTGTGTTTAAATTGCTGGTTTCTCTCTCCTTACAGGTGCGGCGTAAGAAGTTGCGGTTTGTTACAGAATAATGCCTCCGGTTGTTAATCAAGTAAGTCTATGGTGGAGAGGTTGTATTTGTTGGCTCTCTCGGCTCACCTTATGTTTCTTTTGTCCCCTAGTTGGTGAAATTCAGCAGAGAAAATGATGGAGGCTGCGCCGGATCGACTGGTGAGTATGGCGCGGCGTTGCAGCTGGCGATGAGACGCGTGTAGAATAATGTCTTTTTCAGTTCGAAGACGTGATGATCCGGAATTCAGGTAAGGATTGAAATAATATCTGTTTTCTAACATTTCCTTCTTCTTTTTTCTATTGCTAGGAGCTCTGGATTCGAGGCGGGCGTGACTGAAGACTGGATGCTGACTGCAGGCACGGTGAGCGTCACGCTGCTGGATGCAGAATAACGCGAAGCATGTGCTGCTGTTCGGGCGTGGTTTAAATAGCCTCCAAAGTAGTTCCAGGTAAGAAGTCCCTAGAACCACACCCGAGTAAAAAATAGTCCCTGTAGTAAAATAGTCCCATCGAGGCCTCACATTGGCTTGGATTCATTTGCAGCATGGTCTGCATGAGGTGAGTAAAGTCTATGAGCCTGGCGCCTCTGGCGCCAGGACTGATTTCTATTATGAGCCTGGCGCCTAAGGTGCCAGGACTGAACCCAGACAGCCCCCAGCCGGGGCTGCTGGGGTTTTATTAAATTTCTGGATGCCTGCTCCCGGGGCTGATGGGCTTGATCCAGATGCCCGGGGTAGGCATCATGACAGCACTCACCCCCCCCCTCCCCCCCCAAGGCCCCTCCTAAAGTTGCTCTTCCCCTTGGTCCTGGTTTGTCTGGGAAGTTCCGATGCAATTTCTTCACCAACCGATGTGCATGAACGTGGTCACTAGGTTCCCATGACCTTTCTTGTGGTCCGTAACCTTTCCAGTCGATTAAATAAAAAAAGTCTTGATTTAACCATCTTAGAGTCCAGGATATTCTTTACCTCGAATTCGGGTTCTCCATCTATTAGGATGGGGTCAGGTGGTTTGGTTAATCTTGTCCCAGGTTGACTGGTTTTAGAAGTGAAACATGAAAGACAGGATGAATCCGCATATTAGAGGGTAATTCCAATTTGACGGCCACCGGGTGATAATGGCTTTAATGGTGTAAGGTCCCAAATATATAGGATTGAAAGTTTGAGTTCCTTTTAGAGGTATGTGTTTTGTAGCCAGCCAAACTTGATCTCCAATCTGGTATTGTGGAGTTTCACTTCTATGTCGATCAGCATTTTTTTGTATTTCTCCTTTGCTTGTTTCAAGTGTTCTATTGCTTCCTTAAAGGCTTATGTAATAGTAGAGTGCAGATGAGTCACTGCAGGCATTTCTAAGTGTTGAGGCGAATCGAGTTCTGAGGTTCGAGGATGATGTCCATATATGATATAAACGGGGCTTTGTCCGGTTCCTGAATGTACAGAGTTATTGTATGCGTATTTGGAAATCCATAAAATATCTTGCCAATTGCTTTCGGTTTGGTGTAGCATACAACGTAGGTATTGTTCAAGAGTCTGGTTGGTCCTCTCCACCTGACCATCAGTTTGGGGGTGGTGACTGGTTGATAGCCTTACCTCGATTTGCTCCAATTGACCGCATTTCTTCCAAAATTGCAAAATGAATTGACTACCTCGGTCAGAGACCATTACGGAAGGAAATCCATGGATTCGAACAATGTTCTCGAGAAATTCCTTGGCCAAAATCGAGGCGGAAGGTAATCCTTTTAAAGGAAAAAAGTGGGCCATTTTGGAAAAAAGATCCACAATAACTAGAATGGTATTAAATTCATTACACGGAGGTAGATCTGTAATAAAGTTTAAAGACAAGGTGTACCATGGTGTAGGTGGAATATCCAAAGGTTGTAAAAGGCCAGCTGGTTTTTTCTTCTGACTTTTGTTTTGGGCGCATATACCACAAGATATCACAAATGACTTTACGTCCTTTCGCCAGGTGGGCCACCAGAATTGTCTTTTAATTTTAGCTTCAGTTTTTGCGATACCTGGGTGTCCTTCCATAAGGGCGTCATGATAATTGGAGATGACTAGTTCTTGTAGTCCTTGTGTGGTAGAAATAGACGTCCTTGATAGTAAGGCAGGTCATTGATGACTGAATAACCATGGCCTTTCTTTACCCAGTCCTGCAGGGCTGCTGGATCAAAAAGTTGTTGGATTTTTAAATGAATGTCTTCTAGAGTCTGTAGAGTAGTTATGTCAAGAATTCCTTGTTCCGAAATTATAGGTACCGGTTCCGGGTTCGAATATACTTCTCCCATCCCTATTCGGGATAGCGCATCTGCCTTGCCGTTTTTACAACCTGGTCGATAAGTGATCACGAAATCGAATTCGGCAAAGAATAATGCCCACTGAAGTTGACGCGATGATTGGGCCTTGGCTGTTTTCAAATACTGCAGATTCCTGTGATCGGTGATTACAATGATGGTATGCCTGGCACCAAGAAGATAATGCCGCCAAGCCTTGAAGGCGGACTTGATGGCTAATAACTCCTTATCAGTAACCGCATAGTTTAATTCGGGTGCTGAGAACTTTCTTGACCAGAATGCTACTGGATGAAGTTGACCGGTTTCGGGATCCTTCTGGGACAGGACAGCTCCCATGGCTAAACTGGATGCATCGGTTTCAACTATGTATGGAAGCTCAGGGTGTGGATGCTTTAAGATAGTGTCACGTCTCCCAGTGTGCTCGCTACTAGGCAACCCACTAGGCAACCCACGATCAGCCCGCACCTACCTGCCACATCACTCGCTGCTCATCGGGGCACAGGAAGGCAGCCTTCTGCTCGACATCGGGGCACGGGAAAACGGCCATCCGCTCGACACTGGAGAAGGATGACTTTTTTTCCAGGTGTTTTCCGACCTTCATTGTCCTGGCAACTCCCGTATGCCTTACAGCACTGGCGAGGAACACGGCGATTCACGCGTCACGTGAGGTGAACTGCTGCCAATCACGTTCATCCTCTGCCATCACGTGACTTTCCCACGCTTCCGCGTTTTTGCATCATGTGACTACAACTAACAGTCAAAAGCGCCAGAAGCCACGGTGGCAGCGCTTCTCAGCTGCTTCTCGTAAGGACTGTTTGGCGTTATTGTTTTCATCAAGGATTCATCGGCTCTACGACCACGGACTGTTCTTGGATATTCTACTTCTTCCTGGCTTCATTTGTTACCATTACCCTGGAAAATTCGACCACAGACTGTTCTTGGATATTCTACTTCTTCCTGGCCTCATCTGTTACCATTGCCCTGGAACACTTCTTGCTTGCTTCTAAAGATATTCGACCCTGGATCTACTTCACAGATTGCTCAAACGGACTGCCCCTTTGCTTGGACCTTGTGCTTTGAACTGATTTCTGATCCCCTTACGTGTTTTGTGGACACCTCTTGTGCCAACTTGCCCAGGTGTGGAACTGCCACCCAAACCCCTCTGGAACCCGGCCCACTGTCTCTGCTGGTTGCCCCTAATGCATTACGATCTGGTTCACAGCTCGTCTAGGTAAGCCTTGTTACAATCAGTTCCTTATTGCCGTGTCCATATTGCATTTGTTTGATAACCATCTATTGCCTTACAGTGGTCAAAGGGGTTCTTCCGGCGTTTCCTGGTTGCAGTTGATGGCTCACTACACCTTTGGCCTCAAAGATTGCACAGGCAGTATTTGGTCATTCTGCCTATGTGGTACTTGGGGACGGAGGTATTCAATAATCGGCACGACCATCAAGATCAGAACAGACAGGTGCAGACGTGAATTTCGATTTTAGCTCTTGGAAGGCTCTTTCAGCCTCTTCAGTCCACAAAAAACATTAGTTTTTTCGCAAAAGTGCTGTGATGGGGTGTACAACATGTGAGAATTCAGGAATAAATCTGCGATAGAAATTAGCAAATCCAAGCATCCTTTGTACCCCTTTAACAGAACTGGGTGATGGCCACTTGAGGATTGCATCCACCTTTTGAGAGTCCATTCGAACTCCTTTTGGAGTCAGGATAAATCCCAGGAATTCAACTTCTGTAGAATGAAAAACACATTTCTCCAATTTTGCGTATAACTTGTGCTGGCGTAGTTTCTCTAGGACTGCACGAACGTGCTTCACATGGTCTGATTCTGAGGAGGAGTACACTAGAATATCATCTATGTATACGACAACACAGACGTCAATGAGTTCACAAAGGACATCGTTCATAAAATACTGGAAGGCTGCTGGTGCATTGCACAACCCGAAGGGCATCACCTGGTATTCAAATAACCCGTACTTGGTGCGAAAGGCAGTCTTCCATTCTTCGCCTTGCTTTACACATACCAGATGATATGCCCCTCGGAGGTCTAACTTAGTGTAGATACAAGCATCCTTAACTTGGTCTAGTAATTCAGGGATCAGAGGCAATGGTTATCGGTTTTTTACCGTAATCTGATTTAATGCGCAGTAGTCTATGCATGTTCTACGGTCACCTTCCTTTTTAGGCACTTAGAATAGAGCTGAGGATGCAGGAGATTTGGATGGACGAATGAAGCCATTAGCAAGGTATTGGTCCAGATATTGTCGTAGGTGAAGATTTTCGGGTTCCGTAAGGGCGTAGATTCTACTGCATGGAGGTTGTGCATCGGGTACTAGGTCAATTTGACAATCGTATGATCTGTGAGGTGGTAAGGTATTTGCCTGTTCTTTTTGAAAAACATCCTGAAATTCTTGATATTCCTGAGGTAATTGCACAACTGGATTAGTAACGGTGGCCAGGCTTTTGTTCAAGGTTTTTTCCGGGTAACAGGTGTGTGCACAATCTGGGAAGGTCACTCTCTTCTCTCGCCAATCAATACAAGGATTATGTGTTTCCAACCATGGCATTCCCAGAATTATTTGGAATTGCAGGGCCTTGATTAAATCAAACACAATAGTTTCTCGATGCCCATCTTGACCCAACAGTGTCAGCTCAGTAGTGGAATGAGTTACAGGCCCAGAGGAAATTTCAGTTCCATCGACTGTGGTGATGACATCCGAAGCGGTCTTTTTGCAAAGGGATAGATTCATCCTTGAGGCCAATTCGTGGTCCATGTAGTTTCTTACGGCCAGCTATCAATGTATGCCCTTACTGCGTGCATATTTGATGGATGCCTTGGATCAATTAGGACCATTGGTATAATTAGGTGGGAGGTCTGAGTGTCCTTCTTTAAGCTCGGCAAGCGGACCTCTGTGCTTGTCAGGCGTGGTCGTTTCCCGAATCAGGCTCTATTTGACTTTTGTCAGCAACTCCTACTACTTTCTTGGGTGGTTTTATAGGGCAATCCCGTAGAAAATGTCCTACGGTTCCACAGTACAGACACAATTGCATCTGCCGTCTCTTTTCTCTTTCCTTTTGTGTTAAGGGTCCTTTAACCCCCCCGATCTGCATAGTTTCTGATGCATCTGTTCCTTTGGGTGTAACATTGGGTTTAACCCACACCCGACTCTCGAACTTAGCTCGATCAGCCTTTCTATTCTGAAGTCGGTGGTCTAACTGGACCACCAAGTCTATATATTCTGCGCAATCCTGAGGTGGGTTCACAACTTGAGCCAAAACATCTTTGAGTTCTCCCCGAAGCCCACGATGAAAGAATGTAATTCGTTTCTCCTCAGGCCATCCGGTTTCCACCACCAACCTATTGAAGGTTGCGATATAGGTTAGCAGATCCCGATTACCCTGTCAAAGGGATAAAAGTTTGTTATCCAGGCCCTGTCCCTGTGAATGTCTGGCGAATAGTCTTTCCATGCTTCTTTGAAAATCCTGAAGAAGAGGATCATCCTGGTTGACTAGTGGAATTGACCAGTCAGCTGTGCTGCCACTAAGATATGATAGTACAAAGGCTACTTTGGCTTTGTCATTTGGAAAAGCTCCAGGTCTGCATAAAAAGTGCAAGCGGCATTGATTCATAAACACTGCAAACCTTTTTGGATCCCCAGCAAAGCGTTTGGGTGGAGCTAAAGGAATAGCCCCTGGTAGGATTACTTGCACAGGATTGCTCGATGAAACAGGAGCTGGGTTTCCCCCGAGTCCAGGTAGGGGTGTTTGCCCAGCTTGATTTTTCAGCAGTTGTCTAGCAAGATCATCTGTGCGTTCCTTTGACACAATCAGTTCTCTCTTGAGGGCATTAGTCTCTTGGTGCGCAGAGTGCACTTCAGCTCGAAGTTCCCCTAATAATTGGGCTAGTTGGTCTGTTTTCGGAGGTTTCCATAACGCCCGGGTGGGAATTTGTAGATAGGCTTCGCGTTCTGTTATGCTCACCTGGCTCCCACAGGGGCGTTGATCGGACCCAGACAGCTGCGACCTCCAACGTGAAGTGTAGTGCAGAGATGACAGACTAGACTGGACTGCCTAATCCCGTCTGCTTGACCCGTAGAAGTATTCTCCTGCAAGTGGAGAAAGGGATTTAGCCACCCGTGGATTTTAGTAATGGCACCCCACTGTTCTCCCCACTAATCACCACCGATATTCACTTTCAGTAAACTCACCTTATGTTTGTAAATGATGATCTCTCCATCCTGCGTGAAATGCAGGGGCGCGTAGATACCAGTTACTTCACTGGTTTGAAGGCATTGGAAGAGTTCCAGATGAATATTGACTCTGAGGTTCCAGGCGAGAACCTGTAAGTATACAGTTCCAAGAATTCAATATGTCCGATGTTCACTCTTGTACATTCCTTTCTTGTGTTGCAGCTGGGTCCAAGGGAAGATTGTCTTGTGGCAGCTGATAGTGTTCAGGTAAGAGTCTGTATTACCCAACACTGTCCGGCAAAAGATGTGTGTGTTTAAATTGCTGGTTTCTCTCTCCTTACAGGTGCGGCTTAAGAAGTTGCGGTTTGTTACAGAATAATGCCTCCGGTTGTTAATCAGGTAAGTCTATGGTGGACAGGTTGTATTTGTTGGCTCTCTCGGCTCACCCTATGTTTCTTTTGTCCCCTAGATGGTGGAATTCGGCGGAGAAAATGATGGAGGCTGCGCCGGATCGAAAAATGCTGTGAGGACTGGTGAGTATGGCGCGGCGTTGCAGCTGGCGATGCGACGCGTGTAGAATAATGTATTTTTCAGTTCGAAGACGTGATGATCCGGAATTCAGGTAAGGATTGAAATAATATCTGTTTTCTAACCTTTCCTTCTTCTTTCTTCTATTGCTAGGAGATCTGGATTCGAGACGGGCGTGGCTGAAGACTGGATACTGACTGCAGGCACGGTGAGCGTCACGCTGCTGGATGCAGAATAACGCGAAGCATGGGCTGCTGTTCGGGCGTGGTTTAAATAGCCTCCAAAGTAGTTCCAGGTAAGAAGTCCCTAGAACCACACCCGATTGCTGATTTCTATTATGAGCCTGGCACCTAAGGCGCCAGGACTGAACCCAGACAGCCCCCAGCCGGGGCTGCTGGGGTTTTATTAAATATCTGGATGCCTGCTCCCGGGGGTGATGGGCTTGATCCGGATGCCCGGGGGTAGGCATCATGACACATAGTCTCTATGTGGGCTATTGTTTCTTTGCTGTACTCAATCAGCCCATCTGCTAGGCATGTTACTGTGGTGCCCTGCCATTTGTCGTTGACATGTGAGTGACCTTACAAGAAAAAATATGGTACTTGTAGACACTTGCTCTATTTTGTATTGCCATTGCATAACGCTGGGTCTAGATCAATGCTCCTTAACTGCACGCTACCTGCCTGGAATGTGTCCTTTATCCTACATAGTGCAAGATGTACCAGGCATTGTGCCTCTGTAATTTGGACTGGATCTGGAACTAAAACCTGAGGGGCCGTTGATGCGTGCGGGATAAGTGCACACACATAACAGCTTTCATTGATCACATTTCGTCCTGCAGTATGCATATTGGAGTACAAGCTTTTGGAGGATTCTAAATATTGAATATCAGAAATAGCGTCAAAGCCCAACCCCTTATATAAATCATCTGTCATTCGTACTTCCCATTTAATTCGTCTAAGAAAACATGTAGGGGTGGCCAGCAAAAAGCTAAAAAGTGAGACATTGTTTGATTCTTTTTTATCATAGACATATTTATACTAGCATTATGTAACTGTCCATCCCCCTTTTATATGGCCACCCCATATAACAGACTTTCATACACCAACAACCACGACTAGTGTCATACAAAACAATATAATACCACAAAAAAGCATAATGCATAATTCCTAGAGCTAATTACATTCTTTTTAGCAATATCCCTACATAACTGTAGTGATAAACAGTACCCGCACCCCCCTGGGATCCAGCCCTTTGTGCAAAGTAAATCACTCCTAATTACCTTCCCACACAAATAAGGTTTAAGACGCAAGATGAACTCACTCTGGAAAAAAAACAATCACACAGAATATATGATGCTTGCATTTATTATCTACAGTGTCTAATGAGAACTAAGCAGCAATTTACAATAATGTGGAAATAGAAAGTGCAAGCTATATAATGCCAATTATCAATCACAGATGAATATGCAATTATTTGGTCTTACGCTCCTAATAAAATGTAGATGAAGGTACGATCAGAGCACACCCAGGACCCTCGCCGCCACAGGTGCCCGGCATTCCTCAGAAGAGGAGGGGATGACTGGCCAAGCCCCCACAGTCCTACACCAGAGCGGGGATGTGATGCTAGGAGTCTCGGCCCAGATAGTGCACAGCTGGTCGTCCAGGCACTGTTCCTCTTGGTATGCGCGTCTTTCCAACAGCCCAGGATGAGTCCTCCCTTCCCTGGTCCAAGTATAGTTCTCTTATTAGGGGCTGCACGTCAATCATCATGACGTGTCAGCTCTTCGAGAAGCTTCTAGGCTCACCCTTCCGGGCAGTAAACATGTTTTCGCTTGGAAAGTTACAAGACTGGAAACAGCCAGTTTTGGCTCCCAGGCTTCGGGCACTGTGTTTTGAGAAGATCTGACATTCTTGCCTTATCAGTGCAACTGACTCGCAGAGCGAAGACGAGAAAAGCTCTGCCTGGCTCCCAAGGGCTGCGTAGAGCCTCTTGCAAATGCTAGATGTTTTATGTCTTCAGGAAAGGCCTTCGCAATTAACCCCTTGCAAGCATGCAGGCTCACCCAGTTCGAGAGGCCTGGTTGATGTCAGCATTTTCCTCCACGCTTCGAATAGGCTCTAATACACACAAGATAGCTCAGTGGGTTAGTGCAAATGCAGGTTACTGCAAGCGCCTAGCAGCTTATCATGATAATAACAGAGAGGTTTGAACATATGAGTCAGGCATCCTTGCTTATCCCTGGAGAGGAGAAAAAAGGTTATCAAGAAAGAGGAAGAGAGAGAGAGAGAAAGAAAGGAAGAAAGAGAGAAAGAAAGAGAGAGAGAGGGGAGACAGAAGGATATTGAAAGGGAGAGAGAGGGGGCAAGAGGGAGGGAAAGAGATACAGAGAGAGAGAGGGAGAGACCCTTTTCCCACCAGGACTGACCGGGTTCTGGACCTTCAAAATTTGAAAAATCCAAAAATTGGAAAAATATCAAAAATGGAAAAATGCACACTACCCTGTCATGGATCCTTTACTAAACCTCTTTTTCTTCTTTGATTATGTCCTTACTCTGTCAATTGAGCTCTGCCTTGTCTTAGGTGCTCTTCGGACATCCGAGAAATGCACCCAATATCGTAACTTCTTTATGCGGATGGCGAGAGGCGTACAGAACACCACCTCATATGGACCTTGAAACCTGGGATTGTTCGATCGACGCACTAAATTGTTTTAGGTAGATCAGCTCCCCAGGTACTAATGGTCCAGTTGTGGTAGATATGTTTGCAGTTGCTGTTCCTTCTGGTGTTTCCTGTCCTTCGCTCCTGGGTGGTGCAATCTGTCAAGAGATATATTTGATAACACGTGTTAGTGCTGTTAAATATTCCCTAAATTCCTCTCCTAGTACTGTCCCTGCTTGATGTGCATATGATGTTTTCCTCACAGGGAATATGGGGGTTTGCATGCACCTGCCTGTGACTATTTCATGTGGTATCAAATTGTGGTCCTTACGAGGCTGTGTGCTTAAACTGAAGAGGGCCAAGGGAAAACAGTGTACCCAGTTTTTCTTCAATGTGGAACACAATTTTGACAGTTTACTTTCCAAAAGCCCATTGATCCTCTCCACAACGCCATTAACCTGAGGGTGGTAAATTGAGCACATTTGATGTTTTATGCCCAATAGCGCTGCGACATGCTGCGCGCATTAAAGAAATGTGTGCCATTATCTGATTTCAATACTTCGCACACGCCCCATCGTGGAAACACCTCTCTGACCAGGAACCGTGCTGCACACTTTGCATCTGGGTGTGCACATGCTCCTGCCTCCACCCACCTTGAAAAGGGGCAAACCACCACATTAAGGTACCTATATCCATTGTATCTTTTCCCCATATCTGCATAATCTATATGCAGTTCACGCAATGGCCATATAGGGCGGGGTAATGTACCTATTAATGTCCGTAATGTCATCCCTACGATGAAACTTTGGCATGTCAGACAGTGTATTGCATTTTCAGAAATGCTCTCCTGGAGGTTTGGTACAAACTGGTCCTCCTGAATATCTGCCACAATATGTTGTTTGGAGCTGTGGGAGGGGAAATGTAGTTGCTCAAATGCCATGGAGAGTAATTCTTCGGCATCACCACCTTCCTAGAACTCTCCTCCCTTCACAATAGATCAGTGGGAGACTGTTTTCATCCCCCCTGTAACCATACCTCCTTTTCCTCCTCAGGCGCTTTCCCTTGCAAATCTATAATCTGTGATATGGGCAATGCTGTGTATGGAACTGTGGTTTCTCTTTCTACAGGGGTGGTCACTATACACTCTGTTAACATTGTATCTGGGAGATAGGCTGCCAACTTGGCCGCCTGGTCTGCAGCTGCGTTGCCCTTTGAGATTTCATCTGTGGCATTAGTATGGGAAGCGCATTTGACCACTGCCACAGCGGAGGGCCATGATAAGGCTTCAATCAGTTCTTCCAACATCCTTGCATGCTGCACTGGAGAGCCATCTGCCCTGCTAAACCCTCTCCTCTTCCTCTGAGACAGACCCGCATGCACTGTTGTCGTGACATATGCCGAGTCTGAGTAGATAGTGACACACTGCCCTTGGAAGGCTCTCATTGCCTCAATGGGAGTGACAAATTCCGCTGCCTGAGCTGAATAGTGCATAGGTAATCTTTTCATGATCAGAAGTGCATGCTCCCCCCATTTACCGCGCGCCACTGCCACCCATGTATGCCTCTGTCCCGTCTCCTGGTCAATTATTGATGACCTATCAGCATATAGTACCTCTCCTTCTGTCAATCCTTCTGGCTTTTGATTTACCCTCCTCTTCACCCTCATATGTGGCCCAGTCATACGGTTTTAGGTCATCACCGGTGGATGCCTCTGTCAAAAATGTGGTGGTATTCACCGTCCACACCTTACTATATGAATTTGAGGTTTGGATATTATAATCTCATATGCAGAGGATTTCTGAGTCATCAAGGTCAATTTAGAACTTTCCAAAATGGCAAATAGTGAATGTTCCAAAAACAATATAACAGAGCACCCCATGCCAATTGTGGAACTTTTCTCTATCGCAAATGCAGCCTCTGCGAGTGCTTGTTCACAATTAAACTGTCCCTGCATGACTGAATCAAGCATCCGACTATAATAAGCCAATGGAGTGTGGCCCATTGTGCTCTTTTGGGTCAATACTGCTGTCATCAGCCGTCCATCAGAGTGGGAAAATAAATAA
The DNA here is from genome assembly GCF_040938575.1 of Ambystoma mexicanum. Classification (NCBI taxonomy): domain Eukaryota; kingdom Metazoa; phylum Chordata; class Amphibia; order Caudata; family Ambystomatidae; genus Ambystoma; species Ambystoma mexicanum. The sequence goes on along the minus strand of NC_090921.1, from coordinate 225,312,049 downwards.
AACTCCTGTGTATAATCCAGACTTGCTAAAACAGGGGCTGTACAAATAGCTTCTTTCAAGTCCCCACATTTTCTATTCATTTCTTCAGTATGATTATGATTGGTCATTTAGAATGTGCTTAATACCCAGAGGTTTCTAAGCGTGGACCCGGGGATCGAACCTGTGTTGCTCTGCGTTGTCTTGTTTCCAGGACAAGCGCATTGCCCCTAAGCTATCCTCCGGTTGCCCCAGAGCTATCCTACCCAGTCCATTCCAATTTAAACATTTTTGTCTTCTGTCCTTCTCTGAGACTTGTCCATGCTCTACAATAATGACATAAGCCCAACAACTGCCACATTTCCTTGACAGTACTGGGCCTAGGGTTGGCGCATACTGCCGCCAACCTCTCTGGTAATGTTTTTTTCTCGTTTACAGAAATAAGTTACCCCAATTATAGTACCTCCTGTTGGCAGTATTGTAGCTTCTTTTTATCTGCCTTGTACCATTTGTGAGCCAGCAATTGCAATAATGCAATAGAATCTCTCTTGCACTGATGTTCATTTTCACTTCATACCAGCAGATCATCCACATACTGGAAGATTGTGCTAGGCACCTGAATATTTCCCAAGTCTGCATGCAGTACTCTATCGATAATACTTGGACTTGCACAGTACCCTTGAGGCAATCTTGTGTGCTCAAAGCACTGTTTCCCATGTGTAAATGCAGTGAGATACCAAGAGATACCATGAATCAGTGTGAAGTGGGATTGAGAACGCATTCTTCAGATCTACCACTGTGAAGTACGCTGCTGTCTTGGGAATGCTACATACTGTTGTCGCCGGATTTAGAACTAACGGAAACTCCTTCTGCACCACGTCATTAAGAGGATGTAGATCCTGGATCATCCTCCAACTACCACCTGTTGTTTTCTTGACTGGGTGTATGGCCGTATTGCACAGGGACGTGGATGGCAAAATGATCCCTTCCTCTAATAGAGCCTGAATAGTGCCTTTTATCCCTTCCTCTGTTTCCCTTGACAACGGGTACTGCCGCACCCTCAGGAGTATGATAGGTTATTTTTTTTTACTGCTCCTGACTTCAATGTAATCTGTACTGGGGTCACACCTCTCAGTAACCCAACATTATGTGGATCAACAGTCCATAATTGTGCTGGCACCTATGGCATGTCCTCCTCAAAAAATAAAGACTGGGTCACCACTGCCATCAGGGGGCACTGTACCTTCCTATACTGCACCATAATATCACAGGGGATGCAGATTTCCAAACTTATCTCCCCATTTTGCTCACTCAATTGTACTGTCGGGTCTACAAATATTACTATGCGCCACTCGCACCCGTCCTAATCTGTTCCAAGCATGACTACTCTTTTGTCTGACACTACTTGTCCTTGCAAATCTAATGACAATATTGTCCCTGCCACCACCTCGGGTGGCACCATGAGTCGGAAAATAAAATCTGTGGGCACTCGCCAACATTTTGTCGCAATTTGAGCCACTGCTTTTGCTAGTACATTGATGCCATAGGCAAATATGTCTGGGACAGGAACCCCACGGACTACTGACCCCCTTGCCATTGCATTGATTATTACCATTGCTCGAGCTACACACTTACCTGGAGTGGAACACTGTACCCCTTGATCCATGAATTATATAGTTACATTTAGTTTATTTAGCAGAAGTGACGTCTTTATGGGAGGGCAACAGGGGCACTTGCCCCAGGCCCCACCTTGGAGGGGGCCCCCAATGCTGCCTAATCTAAAGAAGTTAGTGAACATTGTTTACAAAACTTAAATAGCACACATCAATATATGTTATTGTGTGTTTCTGAGGCTCTGCACCTATTGCCTGTTGGTTGTAACAAATACTTTCTGATCTGATCAATTCATCTGTAATGCTTTCTGTGTTCACTGTCCTACACATAATCTGTGCGTTCACTACGACAACTCCTATAGCAATATCACTTTTCTATGGGAATTGTATTGATCATGTGCAATAGCCAAATTTGAAATGTATACTGGTAAATATGAATGCCACACTGGTTCAGAAGATACCTCAGTGTGTTAAGCACTAATTGCAGAGATTTGAGTTAATTTGCAAGATTAGAATACTGAATTCCACCAAGGTCAACTTAGCCTTACCTATGTTTGAAGTTGATAAATCTGCAGGTATGGGTACTTTCTTTTGTAGCGCATCACGTGCTATTATCAGCGGTGTACATGGGCCTCTGGTTGCTATAAAAAAAACAAATAGGTCTAGAAATTGGTTTCTTCACATGGACGCTTGTAAAACTTAGGCAGCCACCTCAAATGAAGACTATAAAGTATTAGTCTGAAAAGTGATTATGTATGCAAATTCAAGACTGTGGAACCAAAGCATTCATGCTACTATCCTGGCTTCCCCAGCAGATGATACAGTGATCCTGGACAAATGATCTTAATTCACTGACATTACTGTGCTGTTTTCCTTGAATTGATTGGCATCTCACATGCTGGGGTTATTGTTTAGCCCATTCATTACCTGATCTGACTTTTTATGTAGGCCATTTCAGCGGAAGGGGTCGTAGACAGAAGAGGGCTGATCAGATATTACAGGCCAATGACAAGCATATTTTAAGGTCTGCTCATTTGGCGCAACAAACCAGCTTTTTTGTACAAATCCCAGTTTCACCTTTTAACCAATGTGTTATAATAGGCATCTAATTTAATCTTGCATTGCCTAATCTGTCAAAATTGCCAGTCCCTCAACCATTCACAATTGTAGCCCTTCAGAGTGATTGTATTTTCATGGTATGATCTTCACAACAGCTTCACTCATGGTTTCACTGGTCATAGTGTTGCTTCCTCTATAATAATAGTGAGCGTTGATATATTGCACACGACAGCCACTTGTTTCTTTGCTCTCTAATGGCAACCCTACTTGAAAACCATGCCCCTCTTCTAAACTGTCTGGATGCGTGCACCTTCCTGGTAGCTTCTAATCTTCATCCACTATGTATAGTATGGTAGGTGTATCTTACTCCTTGCTTCCAATTGGTTTCCTGTATCCATGCTTGAGCATTTTTGCCTTCTGTGAGGCAGCTCAACTGGGCTGTCTGTCTATTCTGGATTATGTGCACCTTTTACATAAATGTATACTATGACTGGTGTTCCGTCCTCGTGGCTGCTAATGATGAAGAGTGTCTGTACCTATGCTAGAAATCAAGTAGCCTTGTCATGTACTGCTGATGTTGGCCTTGAAATGCTACTTATTTATCATTCTTATTACAGCAAGAATGAAGAGGGTAAAGGGACTGAATGGGAGTAATACTGTTATCTATTTCAATTGCTGCAAGGCAACATGTCAAGCTATATGTTGTGCTTGTGATGAGGGGGGCACAACTAGATATTCTGAATACCTTAATTCCTTTGGCTCGATGGAGGGGGTCCCAAAGTGTCCGTGCCCCAGGCCCCAAAAGTGCTTAAAATGGCCCTTCTTAGCAGATCCCTGCCCAACAAGTTAACAGGGAACTCTCTAGATATACCAAGGGAGCTCATACTGCCTTCCCTTCCACTTTATTATCCAGCTCCACAGTATATGAAACCGTAGAAATAGCCCCTCAGAATCCCTGTGTGTCAAGAGTTTTACCTAATAATGGAACGTGCATGATTTAGTTGCACCTGAATCTACCATAAATATAAATTGCCTGTTTCCTATTTCTGCCTCCACCAAGGGCTCCTCTTCAGGGTGTGGGGTTGTGAATAGGCCTTCCTGATCAGAATATGTATTTCTCCCGGGTAATGAGAAAGGGCTACCCCTACCATTGTGACTCCTTGGAACGGGGTGCCTGTTCCCCTGCCATCCTGTTACACTGTGTTCCTTCACCCTGCTGCAGTGGTTGCCCATGTTGCCCTTGCCTGTCAGCCCGATAAGGGAACTGAATTTGACACCCTCGCCCAAATTGCGGGTGTCCCATTCCTTGAGGCCCTTGGAATCCGTGCCCTGGATGTGATGGCCCATAATTAAATCCCATCCATGGCCGGTTCCTGCATTCTCTTGCGAAATGCCCCCATCTCCCGCAATACCAGCACTGTAATGTTCCCAATCCTCCTTCCAGAGGCCCTATCCCCCCAAAACCTCCTGCTCTTGCTCCTCGAAATCCTCCTCTTCCCTTGGATGCTCCGTCATCCTGCCCCTGTGGTATACGGTACTGTCCCCCCACCCCACCTCTTTGCCCCTGTCCTCCTTCGCCACTTAGTGCTGCAATTGAAGCATTCACAATTTGTTGAGTGACTCCTGGCCTTTCCTCCTGAGCCGATGCCGTCACCAGTGCTTGGATGACAACCTTATTTAGTTTCTTTTTCACTAGTTTTGCCTCATCCGTTTGCTGCTTCTGGGCTGTCTCCCTGTCGCGCTCCTTGATTTTCTTACAATGGTGGACTTTCATACTTTGTATCTCCGCTCACCCTTTGGCTTCAACTCCCATAATTTTATCTAGTGTCTTCTGGAACTCTTTGGTAATCCCCTCTTTATGATCAAATTGAAAAATGGTACTGAATGGTCCATTTGGCCTCCTGTCTCAACTCCCCACATTTCCTGTAGCTTAAGAATAAACCTAACTGGGTCCTCCTCATCACCCATCGTGTACTGCATTAAGAAATGTAGACCAGGGGTATCTGGGTACACCATTCGTAGGGCATCCACCACCCTTGCCATTACTTTATTAAAGGCTGCTCCATCATGTTCATTATCTGCAAGACTTACCCCAGGGTACACAGCCCTTGTCCATATGTCCCCAGCCTGGTCCCAACTATGGTGACCAGTAAACTCTTAAGGTCTCTTAAGCTAAAGCTACCCCTGCAGTTTGTTTTTCATATTCATAGATCCATTTACTGGCTCCAGCTGTAATCTGGGAAAGCTTTAATCAAATTATTTGTGTCCATTTGAGGCCATGGCGCATACTGCGTTATCCCTACTCCTTTATGTATAAGAGGCATCTGCATGTCTCTTTTGTTTTCTAGCCCTTTTTTAGTATGTTTCTGATCTTGTACGACCACCATTAAATCTGGTCTATTCCTTGGTTTATCCCTTCTCACTGCCTCATGTGGCGGGGATGGGTTTCTCGCCGCCTCCTCTCCTTGTTCTTTCTTGCCCTGTCTCTTCATTATTTCTGCCATCTTGATCTTCCCATTCATTTTCCCTTGCTTGTTCTGCTTCTTGTCCCAGGACCGTCCATACTGACACAAACATTTCTTATTGCCCCAGCGTTGAGTATAACCATAAAATATCCTGACTTCCACTCCCCTACTTTCTGCACTAGTACCCTTATTTCTGATGGTACTTCTTCAGGTTCTTGTAACCCGACTTACCTTTCCCACAATGCTCTTAACTTGATATTTATATCTGCTTGTGAACCCCCTGAGTACACTGATGCTACAGGCATGTCAGCGCTTGTGGATGGGTTATATGAAGGTGGAGGTGCAAAAGCTGTTGAGTTCTCCCCCAGTTGCTAATCCTGATAATCCTGTTGCTGACACTCTCTCTACCACTGGAGGCTTATAGACTGGTTTTATGTACCCTACTGCAGGTTTAGACATTACGGGGTACATCCCCTTGCATTGGATCTATTTTTCATCTTCCTGATCTTCCATATCCTCGAATAATCGCCAGAGATCTAGAATCTCTTTTCTTTTTTGGAATTTTTCCCATTTTTATTTTACTGCTAAAAAGATGGAAAAAAAGGTCTAGCATGCTTCTGTAATGGGAGCCCTGCTCTGGCCAGGAGCAGGACATATCCCCTTCCTTTGTTTCCAATACCCATTGTTTATGATATTTATCTATCCTGTCACATACAGTGGCAGGACCCTATGCATGTGTTTTATTGGGGTTTCTTCCCCCATAATGTTGGGTGCATTCCTAATGCTTCACTTAGACCTTACTGCTATGCTGCACACGCTGCTGCTTGTTACACAAAAATACAGATCAACCCACTTTTTCCCCATCCCCTTTATTTGTTTCCACTTTGTTTTCACATACACATCCACCTTATATGGTGCTCCTGGAGAATATGGGACATATTATTGTACATCCCTCCAAATCTATTTCTACACACACTCTCGAGATAGGTCCCATCCTCCCACATGTACAGCACTGTCCACTATTCCCTCCTCATGGCCCCATTTATCCAAATCCTCCTCTTCCCCTTCATGGCCCTGAAAATCCCCCCCTTCCCTGCTGGTTACCGACCTGAGGCCATCCTTGATATTGTGACTGTAACCCACCATTCCATTCATATCATCCCGCCCATGCAGTGGCTGTTCTTACATCTGCCTGTACCGCCCTGTTCTTTGTCTGTGCGTCTTGTAATACTGCCACTACGGCCCCTTCCACTGATATCTTTGCTAACTTATTTTTGTGCCCGTTTCGCTACCTCTATCTGCAATCGGGCTGTTTTCTGCTCCTTTTCTCACAACCGTTTACAGTGATGCATAATTATAGAGTATATTTCCGCCCATTTCTTCTCTTCTATTCCCATGATTCCCCTGTTTCTGCCCTTCACATTTCGTGTGTCTGTAAATTATACTGGGCGTTGCCTTCATCATCTCCCATTGTGCGCTGCATGATGGACTGGAGGTTGGGTGTATCGGTGGTAGTCCGGCGCTCGAAAGCCCATACTTGTGCCATATCATTAAAATGGGCGCCTTCATGAATATCATCCCCCACTCTCACGTCTGCGTACTCTGCTTTCACCCAAATGTCGTCAACCTGATCTCACAACGTAGGAGTAAATAAGCTTTTTAAATTGTCCACGGCCAGGGTAACACCTGCAGTTTGTTTCTCAAATGCGTAGATCCATTTCCCCAACCCTTCTGTGAGAGACGGCAGAGTTTTTATTAAATTATTTTATGTGCGGCCATGGAATTTACAGAGCCCTTGACAGTCCTTTATGCAATACCTTTCTTTTCCCTGCCATTTTGCCATTTTCCTCTGCCAACCTGCCCTGAACCTATTCCTCAGCCTGAGTCCCCATAAGCATTCCACACTTGGCGACCTTGTGGGCGGGACCTCCTCGTGCCTTACTTCGGCTACTGTGTCCCACTCCTCCTCGCCTACGTCTCCTCCCCTATCGTTCTCGGACCGCACTATCCCATAATCCAACCTTCCTGCTCACCGTCTTTCCGCCCCATTATTCTCCTTTTTTATGTGTCCGTCCCTGTTGGTGGTGCTGTCAATTCTGAACAATATGTCTCCCGCTCTCCATTCATCCAGTCTCCCCAGAGCCTTCTGCTTGTCTTTTCTGTCAATCCTCAACCTTGCCACAACTCTTCATGTAAACTTTTCAGTGCCTCCCTTTAGCTCTGACTGAGGTTTACGATCCTGCCCCCTGTGCTCCCTTTCTCTTGTGGCCACAGATGTGATCAGATTGGGGAGGTTTCAATATTGGGCCACAGAACACTGAGGGGGTGCTGTGGTAGGGGGTGGGACGTAGGTAAATTTCGTATAACCGGATGCAGCACGGGTTGGGTAGCATCCTAATGGTGTGTTTATGGGTCCTGAGGACACGTGCTCTGTGTGTGTTGATGTTATTGGGCCAGAGGCCTCTGTACTGGGTGGGGCCACAGAATGAGGGGGCCCCTAGTAATGTCTTAACCTGACCCTTGTATTTAGATGCTAGGAACATCTACATATGACCCAATACCTTCTTGTTATTAGTTCCCTTGCCAATATTGAAACAGCCCTCCCTTTTTCTCGGCCACCCACTGTGTGTGATACTGCAAAATGTTCTCTTTATACAATGGTAGAGTAGACTACATATACTCCAACAGGGTAGTGGGTGCCATTCTGAGCCCCATTCCCCACCAATTATCACTTTTCTTTACCCACCAAATGACTCCTTTTATCTGAGGCCGGAACTCGCTGCCGCTCTTTCCCCCAGTTGCAACAACAAGCCCGTCCCGCACCACCCGGCTCCCTCTCACTGCTGTTATCTGTATCTCCTCTCCCCACCCCGTCACTCATTCTACCCCAATACAACGGTCATACATTTTTTGTAAACTTAACACTGCTCTGTTGGTGGTAATTAGGAGTCCATTCGCAGTCATGCACCACAAGCTTACTGTCAGCTTCCTAGGGTGTCAGGAGGCAGGAAGGTGTCAATCAACGGCTCTCCCTGAGTCTTGCAGTGGAGAAAATGCTCATGTTACTTTAAGTTGTGGGCACTGTCCTGCCCCCGTTATGGATGGGCTGCCACTCTACTTCTTTTGTTCTAGGATTTTAAGACCTGGAATCCCTGGGCTGCCTTGATTCCTATTCCTTTATACACTCCTGAAAAAAATGTACTAGATGTACATGAAGAGGGCTGCGGACACACATCTATTTCTGCCTAATTGGAACTTCACTTAAAATAATCCCCTAATTCTGAGAGACAGTGAGAGTAATGAATCCAAAGAGATGAAGTCCACAGTCCTGAGAGACATAGATACCACTGAGAGTTCCTGTTTGCATAGCTGTGTTGCCAGCTTTTTTATCTTTTTTCATTGCTCTTTGTTCATGTCTGTGTCACTATACTTAAGTTTCTTATACAAATGTGCTATCTTACATTTTAAAATAATATTTGCTATTTTCCAAGTTCAAGTTGCTATATTTTTAAGAAGTGTCTCATGGACTCACCTGGTTACCGTAGTCAATGGGTTTGGGGTCCTGGTCACCTGTGGTGTAAATGATTTTTGCGATGCAATATGCATTGGTTGAGTGTGTGAAGGGGTGCAAACCCACCGTGCGCCTGCCTGTTTGAGTGGAGCTGCATGGCTGCCACTCCTCTGGATCCGTGTGCCTAAGAAGGTCAAGTGCCTTTTTCCTGGCGACTCCCGCACCAACTTCGGGGGCTCTTAATTATTAAATGCAATTCTCCAACTCAAATCATGGCGTCAAACGCAGCATATTACTAAAGAATATTCCTTTGTGGCAGCATAATGTTACAATACAAGGAAACTTTCATTTTGATAGCAGCTATTAGAGAGTGGGCACATCTTTATTTTCACCTGGCCAGAAGGAGGCTGTCAATCAGATCCTTCCAATGCCATGTGAGCAGACAATAAAACCCCAAATCAGATGGAATTGCTGGCTTTTCCCCGCTATGAGCACCTTTGTCCCGCTATGAGCACCTTTGTCCATCACAGCACCAGCTCCTCTATTCTCCTCCTGCTCTCTGAAGGCCCCATGCGTTCTCTCAGCACCCACCCCTTCCTCGCCGCCCACTTCACTCTCCCTGCATTTACCTTCACTGCCATGCTGCTGGTCTCTACAATATTTTGCCTCGGCCCAGCTGCCATAGACTGCAAGAAGGGACTTGGCCAGAGACCTTGTTGTGCCTAGGGCATCATCTTGGATTGTGGAAACTTTCCTTTTGATGAAGGGGTCCGCAACTACATGCCCCCTTCATCAAAAGCAACATTTTCTTTTTTTTCATTTTTTTGCATACACTCTGCCAGCACTCTAGATACCAGGTTAGCGTGCTAATGGAATGCGGGTGGGATTAGCCATTAACCGGCCTACTATGACTTGGCTGGCGAACCTGGGTGTTAATGTCACAATGTTAATGAACTAAAATTAGACCCGGGCAGGGGCAGTCAGCCAATCAGATGGCTAGCAACGCGGGCTTGAACCGCTGGTACAAGCCCGCATTCCAAGCCGCCTGACGGCCGGCTGCCCCGCATCCGCTCTTTCCCTTTGCCTCCCGCAAGCTGCCATGGAAAGGGCATAGGGGCGCTGTACGTAAATGCAGCCAAGAAGGCAGAGAATTATGAGAACAAAGAAATAAAAAGGAACAGAAGGGAGCATAGACTTGGAGAAAAAACGTTTTAGCTGTTGAAAGCTGGGTTTCTTCTCAAACATGAAGTCTTGTCCAGCATTGTGTCAAGCATTGTGACAGCATTGTGGTATCAAAGGTCACTTCAGCAGTACATGCAGAAGAAAGAAAAGAGAGAACTCTGTACAGGGCACAGATGATTTGTAGACAGAGCTCTGTGAGTGTGAATGAAAGTAATAAGAGATATCCCTAGTGCGTCCTGAAAATAGACGCGATAAAGCTGGAATTGTTGGCGGATTCATGGTCGCCATACACAATCATAACGGAGAAGTTAAGATACACGAAGCTCGGTTATGTACCACAGTCAGGAAATTGGATATATGAAATCCAAGCAGATTTCGACAATGAAAAATAATATTCCAGTGGTTGGTTTGTCCAGGTGTTGGTTGACTTTTAAGATTGTATAGCAGTGGTAAAGATGTATGGGGCAGAAACACAGAAGCGTCAAGGGATATTGCGTACGCTAAAAGAGAAAGCCTCTGGATGGTTGGGTCGTAACATCATGTGGGGTGTTATAATATTGATTATAGTGTGATTATTGTCTATTAAGACTCATTTCCACTTTATTTATTTCATATTTCCCGCCACTAATTTCTTACCGCACTCTGAGAATGTAGAACCCGAAAGATGGAGTTTGGTTTGTTGTTGGTGCCATCAGTGTTCCAAGGGGTGATGGTGTGCATGCTTGAAGGTCTGCAGGAAGATCTTTATCACAATGACATTTTTTTATTTGTATTTTATTTATTTGTATACCGCACCAAGCCCTCCGGCATCTGTGCGCATTCTTACATTTTACATTTTAGTAGGGTTGCAAGTTATAGTTACATACATAGAATAGTAACAATATGTACAGCAATAAAAAGGTTGCATAGGAATATATAACAGTAATATATATACAGCTAATGGGCTACATTAGAAATGGTACATGTCTGGGAGTGAAAATCAGCCAATTATATAGTAACAAATGGGAGTAAAGAGGTTACAGCATACACAGCAGTAGTAGTTAGAGGTAATACAACAGTGATATATACAATAGTTAAAGCAGTACTAAATACAGTAGTTAATGCAGTTAGGGAAGACTGGACTGAGGCTAGCATATTTCCTGGGAAGAAAGCCAGCTTTTAGTTTTTGATGTGAATAATGTGAATGAAGATTCTGATCTTCGGTTGGTGGGTATAGAGTTCCATAATTTGGATGCTAGGACAGGGAAGCTACTGCCTCCAGCTTTTTGTCAGTTGTATCTCGGGATAGAGACACAGTTCAATTGTGCTGATCTAGTGGGTCGGTTATGTTGCCTTTTGGTGAATCTGCACACAAGGTAGTTGGGTGCTGAGTTAGTTTAGCACTTATGCATGAGGGTCAAGGTTTTGAGTGAAATTCTACTTGTAATAGACAGCCAGCGGGCGTTACGTCTGGTTACCGAGATGTTGTGGGATCTAGATATATTAGAGGCCGCTCTAAGGGCATTGTTTTGAAGGACATGTAGCTTATTTAAGTTGCGTTTGCTTGTGCCTAGGTAGAGCAAGTTACAATAATCCAATTTGGAAAGAATAAGCACTCTAGCTAATTTGGAGCAACTTGCCGGTGAGAGGAAAGGTCTGCATGAGTTAATTAATTTACAAGTGTATCCTGTAGCTGAGGCTATGGTGTTCACTTGTTTCGTCAGGGTTAGGGTGGAGTCAAGCAGCTTCTTGGATCACCTCCTTCTTAGAAGGTAGAGCAATGAAAGTATTTTCAAACATAGCTAATGCTGCACCTACTGTCATTCACTGCGGAGTCCAACAAGGATCATGTACCAAACCCATTCTATACAATCTCTTTACAAAGCCCCTTTTTGATAAGCTTGATGCACTTGGGATTGCATATACCAACTATGCTGACGATACCCAAGTAGTTGTACCACTAACAGGATCATACGACCAAGATGCAACGGCACTATGCCAAATCTACGCCACCATCCAAGCTTGGATGGCAGCAAATGGATTATGCCTCAATGGAGACAAGACATAGATTCTTATTCTTGGTCAAAGGACTACACTAGCCAAGCTAGACCGTTTTTACTATAATTTCAACATAGATAACTGCATCATTCCTGTTTTATCATCTGTAAAGACATTGGAGGTTCATATTGATGCCACATTATCTATGAACAAGCAAGTCAGTGCCATTGTCTCAGCTGCCACCTTAATCACTAAACTCATTTATGCCATAAAACCTTCTCTAACCAAGTCCAACTGCCTCACAATAGCCCGAGCCACCATAGGTGTCAAGCTTGACTATTGCAACGCTCTCTTAGCAGGCACCTCCATGAAGAACATAAACAAATTCCAAATCACCCAAAATAACTCGCTAAGAGCAGCGATAAGTATCCCGAGAAGAGACCACATCTCCCAAGCCAGGCAGGCAGTTCACTGGCTCCCGGTCAAGATCGCATCACCTTTAAAATCCTCTCTACCACACACAAGTGCCTCAACTTTACTTCACCCTCCTAACTATCAGAAACACTCTCCAGAATCAGCTCAGCCCGGCCCACGAGAACACGCTATACTAATCAACTCACTATCCTGCACATCAATAGGGCAAATGCAGGAGGGATAGGCTTCCCTTACATTGCTCCTAAGCTATGGAATGCACTCCCTAGCGCCCTCAGAGCCTTCCGAAAAAATCTGAAAACTTCACTCTTCAACTAACTCCCCCCATTTCTCATACGTCCCAACTAACATTATTCCCCCATCCCTCTCCTGTGCTCACCTCAATGTAAATTGTAAATTGTTTTTGTAAAAATGTATATCTGCTATCACCTGTAACTAAGCTCTGTTCATCCCTTTCTCCTCTGCGCACCTCAATGTAAATTGTAAATTGCTTTTGTAAAAATGTATATCTGCTATCACCTGCACCTAATTTCTGTTCATCTTCTCTAACAAGCACCACGATGCCCACAGGCTGTTGCACGCTCTACAAATACGAATAAATAAGTAAGGTAGATGCCAAGTGTCTTGACATTTTTAGAGACTGGAATGATTTTGCCGTCTGTGGTGAATGAGTTGAACGAGATGTCTAGTTTGTTTAAGTTAGTTCGGGAGGCAGTCAGTAATAGTTAAGACTTCGCATCATTAAGGCAGAGGCCATGTGTGGCCATCCGTGCCTGAATGATGAGGTACATTTTGTTCACTAATATGGAGTCCTTGTCGTGGTTGCCAGAGATCGGGATGAGGACCTGGGCGTTGTCTGCATAGTTGGTGTAGGTGACACCCAGGCAGCCCAAATCATCAAATAGTGGCTTGGTAAATATATTATAAAGTGTCAGCGACACGCAGGGCCCATGTGGTACTCCACAAGTTACTGGAGCTGGGTCTGCCGCCGCTGTGAGCGAGAAGACTCATTGTCCTTTTGTCTAGAAATGACTGTATACAAGGAACGGCACAGATAAATCTAGCAGCAGGAGGAGCGTTATGTTGCCTTTATCTTTTTGGTTGTCGATCTGTGTTTTAAGGTCTATTAGAGCGGTTTCAGTTTCATGTCTAGGTTTAAACCCTGATTGCCTAACGCCGAGAAGGTTATTAGTTTCGAGGTGGGCCTGTATTTGCAAATAAGCCGCCCTATCCAGAATTTTCAAAAGGAATGGCACTGTGGTGATGATTGATAGCTATGTCGGGGTCTAGGTTTGGCCTTTTTAGGAGTGGAAGGACACAAGCATCTTTTAGGTTAGTGGGGACTGTACTTATTTCAAAAGAGGAGGTTATGAAGGACATGATGGCAGGTGCCAGGTCTTTCGCTGCCTCTTTAATGATAGTTGTGGGGCATATTTCTCCTTGGCATCGAGATGGTTTAAGGCCAAGGACTATGGTTTCCACTTCCAGGGTGGATAGGGGTGAGAATTTGAAAGGGGTGCAAGGTGTTCCAGCTAGTCTCTGGGGATTACGGGGGCTAGTGCTCGAACTAATGTTACGTTTTTTGGTTTCTTTTTTAGATTGGAGCAGGGATATTTTGTCTAGGAGGGCTGCCTGAATTTTTTAGCACTAGATCTTATCTTTGGTGCATGTATCAGAGGGAGGGATAGGTGATTCTAGTTCTTTAAGAATTTTGAATAATTCTTTGATGCTAGATTTTGCGTTGGTTATTCTGTAGTTGAAGGTGTCACCTTTGGTTTGTATAATGGCCTGTTTGTATTCCTTTGCATTTTTTAGGAAGGCATCTCTGTTGGGAGTGGATGGATGATTTTTCCAGTCTTACCGCCTTTCTTAGTTGTCGCGTAAGATTTTGAGGTTCGGGGTAAACCAGTTGTTAAGGTGCGCTTGAGGCTTAGCTTTCCTATATTTTAGAGGAGCAATGGTGTCGATGGCGCTTTGGAGCGTTTGGTTATAGAGGTTCACGAACGTGGCTGGGTCCGTTTTAGTATTTGAATAATCTATAATCGGTTGTAGGTGGGGGAGTATATCTTTTAATGTAATGATTTTCATGTTTCTTGTTAGGGTTGGAGGGGCTATGGCTTTGGTGGTGTTGGGTTGCGTATAGGATTGTACAGTGAACATTATTGAGTGACGGTCTTTTCCAGGCGCATGGTGAGTTAAAGGTGATGATGGTTTCCCTATTGAATTCAGCGATCCAATCAAGGATTCTGCCTTTATTTTGTGTAGGTTTAGTGATGCGGTGGGAGAAGCCTAGTTCAGAGATAGAATTGGCTAGAGTGGTGGCGGCTGTGTCTTTCGTGTCAAGATAACCAAGGTTAGAATCGCCCAGGAGTAGAATTTGGGAGCTTGGTTTAGTGTCAGTGGCAAGCAGTTGGAGCATGTAATCTTCGAAGGAGGATATAAGTCCAGGCGGTCTGTAGACCAAGTGGATCTTTTGTGTGCAGGAGGCGATAGAGGGGATTTAAGAGAGAGGAGCTCGGCGGATGGGAATGGGTGGTGTGGTAAGGCTTTCAGTCCGAGGGAAGTCTTACTAATGATGACGATGCCACCGCCTTTGGAAGTTTCTCTATCAAGTCTGGTAATCGTATAATTATCTGGGATGGCTAGGGCAAGTGCAGGGCCTGCTGCGGCATGCAGCCAGGTATCTGTGATGGCTAGTAGGTCAAGTTGGTTGGTGATGATGAGGTCAGTCACGTCTAGAGCGTGTTCTAGCAGCGATCTAGCGTTGATTGGTGCTCCTTTGATGGGGATGGTGTTGTAGTTTGGCTTCTTTGGGTTTGCTAAGAGCTTAATAGAAAGAGGGGAGCCAGGGTTAATGGTAGACTTGTTTGGCTTTAATATTTTATTGGTTGAGGTTTTAAGTTTGATTAGTGGTTTAGTAGTAGAATAGTATCATAGCTCTAATCTAGAAACTAGTCTGAGATTTCTATTGGCTACAGTGCATGGTTGCTTAAGTGTGGGTCTTGAAGCATAGCGTTGGATACATAAGGCTGGTGAGATGATTTCATTGCCATTTGATGGTGTGAAGGCATGGTATGCTTGAGGGGTTAATGGCAGCAAATACTGAGTGGGTGCTATGGAGTCATGGCGAGGAAGGGCAGTTGACAAGGAGAGTGAGACAGCATTCTTCATAGAAGGGGCACATTCTGATGTCATACTGGTGATGGGCTCCATTGTGCAAGGGCTTGAGGCTATAGCTAGTACAAGCAGGAGGGTCAGTGTAGTTAGGTGAGACACTAGAGACCACTTCTGCTATGGGAGGCTAGCATTGTGCATAGGCATGGCTAGTTGGTTGGTAGTAGATGATTACCAGCGTGGAGCACAATATACGTGTGCCTGACCCTGGGTGCTTACAGGTAATGCTGTTAGGCAATGGCTAGAGTTTGATTATTGGGTAGAACACACAGGTATAGAACAGGTGGCAGGATGGCGGCAAGGCGAAGAGCGACTAACTGAATGGGACATAATATCTTGTGGACCAGCTCATGGTGTTGCAGTTAATACAGTTTAGTGTTGCAGGGTATAGGCGTAGGCAAGATGCGGCTACTTACAAGAGCACAATAACTCATACACCACGCATGGGTGCTTACAGGTAATGCAGTTAAGATGTGAGCTAGGGGGAGAGAATTGGCTATATCACTTAGGTAAAAAGTAAGGTGGTTTGATAAGGCAAAGGCACAATGTAACTGACATAGTATTGCATGTAATACAGTTTGGCACAAGTACTCTTTCTCCGGATCCTCATCATCTTTCAAGTTCTTATTCACATTCTTACCCCTCATCTGCATAGTCCCTCTTTTTATTCTTCCCTCTCGGCCTCTGATCTTGATAACTACTTTACTTTAGTAAAGTTACTCTTCTCCATGAATCCTTTTCACCTAACCAATCCACAGCCTCCTTCACTTCTTATTTTCCTTCTCCATCTTCCATAATGTCCTCATTCTCTCTGCTTTCTGAGACTGAGATTGCTACTTACCTTGCTCAAGCCCACCCAAAAGCTGCCCCTTTTAACACTTTACCCACAGTATTAATACCAAAAAGCTCTCCTTTGCTGCTCCCTTATTTTACATCTCTATGTAATCTCTCCTTATCTTCTGCAATATCCTCTGCTAATTTCAAACATGCAACTATTCTTCCCATTCTGAAAAAAACACTACTGATCCTTCTCTCTCATCTAATTTGTCCCATTTCTCTACTCCCATTCATATCTAAGCTTCATGAACATATTGTATACGTTCAAGTCTCTGCCCATCGTAACTCCTCTTCTCTCTTCCCTACCTTTCAATCCTGTTTTTGTCCTTACCACTCAATGGAAACAACCCTACTCTATTTTACCAACTCTTTGCTATCCACTCACTATTCAAAATCTTCTCTCCTTGTCTTATCTGACTTGTCTGCAACATTTGATACTGGATACCAGTCTGTCGTTCACCCCACTCTTTCTCATCTTGGTTTCAATACTCTGTACTTGATTGGTTTCATTCCTATCTTTCCAACCACACCTACTCAGTTGCCTGGGAAATTCTACTTCTACATTTCCTCTGCAATTGAGGGTCTCTCAAGGCTTGATGCCTAGCCCCCTTCTCTTCTCCTTGTACTCCATTCCACTTTCTTCTATAATCAATTAATTCAGACTTTCACATAATTTCTACACTGATGACACACAAATCTTCTACACCTTTTCTTTTTTAACTGACTCTCTTCTAACTTCTCTCTCCAGCTGCATGCTTGCCATCCAATCATGGATGTCTGCTAATTCCCTTCATCTTAATCCAATGAAAACAGAGGTTTTTCTCATTCCCTCCCACTCCAGTCCTCCTCCGATTCCACCTGCTTCTATACCCTTTCTTCCTTCTTTGCTATCTTAGTCTGCATCAGCCAAAAATATTGGCATCACTTTTGATCCTTCTCTCGCCTTCTCTGCTCATATCTCCTCTGTGGCTTGTACCGTTACCAGCTCATCAACATTCGTAAAGCACGATCTTAACTGTCTTTTCATGCAACTAAGATCCCCGTTTCATTG
Source organism: Ambystoma mexicanum (assembly GCF_040938575.1). Taxonomy (NCBI): domain Eukaryota; kingdom Metazoa; phylum Chordata; class Amphibia; order Caudata; family Ambystomatidae; genus Ambystoma; species Ambystoma mexicanum. The sequence goes on along the minus strand of NC_090921.1, from coordinate 225,294,772 downwards.
CTGGTCTTTGAGACCCAATTGCTGGTCCTCCATTCTATTGCCTTGTCCCGCTTACCAACTAACTTCCTTGCACTCTGTCTATAACTCTACTGTTCGTATTCTTCTTGGTATACCTCCATGTAGTTCTCTCTCGGTTGCTCTTGCTTAGCTTCATTTGCTGTCTTTCTAATCTCGACTCATCTTTCACTTCCTTTGCATGGTCTTTAAATCCCTACATGGTCTAGCCCCCCCTTCTCTATGCTCTTGTTTCTTTTTGTTCTCCTCCTCGTGCTCTGAAATCCCATTCCCTTTTCTCTGTCCAATGACCTCCTTGTGCCTTGTTATGCTTCAGTTCTATTTTGCTTCTATCACAAAGGCACTGGAATACTCTACCTTTATCTATTATAGCTCTCTCTTCTATCTCACCTTTTCAGTCACGTTTCAAGGAACACTTGATATCTCTCCCTCTACTGCCTCAACTTGTTTGTAAAGCTTCACCACTTACTTATAATATTGTACTGTGTTTATATTGTACAGGACTTTGATGATAAGCACTATACACAATAAATACAATACAACTACAAGGAGTGAGTATTACTCCAAAGCTGGGGGTTTTGGGGTCTATGTACTAGGACTCCCCCTGAGTGGTTGCCAGACCAAGACTATCCTTAACCTTCCAATTTGAGTGTTATTGGCATTTTCAAGATCTGCAAGTCAGGAAGCAGATACAAAACATAGCATTTTCCCACAGCGGATGCACAAGAACTCGAGATTGAGTCTGCAGGTCCTGCGATGTTACATTTATCTGCAGAAGCCGCCTGTGGAAGTTTCTGTATACCTGAAGTACTTCTATGTCGCAAACATGGTGAGGCTGTCTTAAAAGGGCTTGTTCATGTTCCCAAACCGGGATGGTTGTGTCCTAACTGCACGCAAGTGCCTTTAGCTGGACTTTACCCAAGTAAAACATTGCCTGGGCTTCTGGGTTCCTACTGATCTGATAGCGGCATCAAGGGATTCTGGACAATTACCATGGGACTGCCCCTTGATATGCCAAAGTGCTACAGCACAGTGCTCTAGGGGGATCACCCATTTACCTTCTCTGCAGTCATGCTGGAGGATGAAGCAGGGACCCTGCCCCCTATGTAACGACAGTACTATCAAGTATGCTGACACAAATATGCTGACATATATAATCATGAAATTATCAGACAGTTGGCAGACACTCACTGAAACATAGGCTAGTGCTACATTTTTATACAAGGAATATCCACACACATACCAATTCTGAATTGTCTACCCAAAGTACATAAGAATGTGCAAAATCCTTCTGGATGGCATATTGCTTCTCAATGTGATGAATTATTTGAAACCTGTATTGTATTGATCATGTTCTCCAGCAACTACTATTGGATGGATATCATGTAAAGGACACCGCAGACCATATTCACAAATTGTAGAATGACTGGGAATTTGGTGATTATACAATAATAGAAACAATGGATATCACCAGTTTGAACATGAATGTCCCTCACAAGAAGGAATCAACATGGTGTAAAGAGAATTGAGTTTGAAATACATCAACAATGCCCATCCTGATTTGGCATCATCAGAAAATGATTTCCGCTACAAATCCACTGTCTATGATAACTTTGTTTTATATCGTTGGGAGCAAGGTTTGCCTCCAATTATGCTAATCTTTTCTTAGGAATGTTTAAAGCAGATAAACAGATGATGTTCTTCATTACTAGTTTGGTATTATCTGGGCAGTAAATCCAGCGCTCTGTAAATCTGGCCATTGTTTCGGCGGTATTACTTGTGGATTACAAGTGGCGGTGGCAGTGTAAGTCCCAAATTCTTTTGTGTCCATAGGACTCAATGGAGCATTGTCGGGGGAATTACCGTGGTGGTAATTCTGACACAGTAATTCTGCCGAAAATGGGCAGAAAGTTGGCAGATTTACCTCCAGCACATAGCTGAAGGTGAATCCAATAGGTTTCCATCCAACTCAGTTGGGCAATGCGGTAATGCAGCGGTAAATGCTAATACTGATGCTTTTAACCCATGTCACCCAACTTGTAATGAGGTCCGATATCTACAAAAGCGATAGATGGCATGTTGGTAATCTGCCAGATGGATATACAGTAACCTTAACATTTTTTAACATCTGAATCAAGTGCATTCTAACATCAGATGTAACACTTTGCTGGGTATAAGGTGGGTGGTCTTCTTGGACACTTGTGCTGAAATTTCTCAAAATCACTCAATAGTCATTTTGCCTAGGAAACCAACGGACTGTAATTTGTTGCTGGTTGAATCTCCTGTCATCCACATTCTCTGTTAAATTAATTACCATATTTACAGCTCCTGCAAGCTAGGTCTATGCAATGATTTTATTTTACAACTGAAATAAAAAAGCTTTTTATACAAATTTAAAACAGAGGACAATGCAAAACAATTTACAAGCCATTTAATTCAGTACACACAGCAATAGTGTCTTGCATGTCTTGCAAACATTAACTGTCATCAAGATTCACTATTTTCATCCACAGTTTAGAACCATTATAACTTCATTTTACATTCAAGCTGCACCATAGATCAGATCAAAGTTATTGCATTCCATAATTTTTGTCCAAACCTTTTCTTTCACCTCGTTATCAAAATAAGGTGTAAACTAATCTTTGAAATACTTCATACATATTAATGGAGTCTGGTTCCAATAAAGAATTAAGTGCATTGCTGTTTCAGTTTCTTCACAACATCATACAAGACATTCTCTTTGTTGTATAGTTTTATTTTGCCATGCTCTAATCACTCTAATCACTTGCATTGTTGATAGTGTACTGAATTTAACTAGCAGGTAACATCTTCTAATTGATAGATAAGGGAGGCATTCACATATTACGATAACTGTTGTGAAGCGGTTTGCTGGATGGATGGATGCAATCTAGTCTGGAATTCATGAGGTCAAAGAGAATGTTGGATGGTGAGAATGTTGATTTCTGAGTGGGCGAATACTAGGTTGCTGGTGTTCCAACCCAGGCTATTGGAGATATACAGCCTGGGTGGTGGGAAACAGTGGGTTGCCCTCTTGTATCTTTTGGATTTAAGAGTAACTGGAATAAATGATCTTACTTGTAACTTACCTGCAGTGTCTGTGGATGTGCTTTTCAACAATAACCCATAATATGAGGAATGTTAAGCTAAATATTCATAAGAATTGCATTGTGTAGTCAGATCTACAACAGACTGTCTGTAAGCTACCTTATCAAAGACATTTGATTATAACCCTACTCCGACCTATCACAGGCCGTACCAGATTGTATCAAATGTTGGTGGTAGATTCTAATTGTCCAAGAGTGGAATTCTGATGGTGTTAGATATAAGGGGGGCAACTAGTCAAAGTATTAGTGTTGGCCCGTTTACGTTCATGATACAAACTAATCCTCTATTTGATAATGTGAAAATAAATAGTTGTAAGTCTAAATTCAGCACAAATAAATTCTGCTGGAAACGTTTGGACATAAAAAATGCATTTGTAATACAAAAAATGATCAAGTAAACAGACTAATTTAAGCTTTTTAAAGATCCATATTTCTGCCCCATAAAGTATAATTGGGGTGAATTTTGTCAGCATGCTAAGAGGATAGTTACCAAGCCATCAGTTTTTGTCTCTACTGAAATGTTGGATGCTTTTCATAAACAACAGTACAATGAGGTGATAAATTGAAGAATGCGGTTTTGAGGGTTCTTTATAACGAGGGATTAAGCGCTTAATCAGAAAACTTCCAGTGACAGTTCTTTTTCTATCAAGTGCATAATTACACCAGGCCCAACACTGCTATAGGGCAAAAGAGTGTTAATTAAAGTGTTGCTGACCTGAATCGATTGTTTGGAAAGGAACACGTGTTTGTACATAAACATTTGCCCAACTTTGCAGATTTTTTGATGAGAGCAGATGTATGTAGCAATGAATCATAGTCCTAAGTGGGGTACATTCCCCATGCATAAACTGCAGTTAATGCAAAAATGTGAAACTGAATTATGCCACGCATCCAAGTACGAAGGCACATATTCCTTTAAAACCGGAAATGATTTGTAATAGCGAATTTGCTTTTTATTGTTTGGGAAAACTTCACATAAGATCAAAGAAAGGAATAATGAATATTGGCTGGATATTCATAACAAGAAAATCAGAACCAGTGTGGCACAATATTTAAAAGAATTTGGCAATCTGTGAGCCAATCATGGTTTCAAGGTCTCTAACTTACCGTTCCTAATTAGAGATGCAGAAACAGTCTATCCACCCCCGAAAATGTAAAATGTTTTGCATTTATCATCATCAGTCGTGTCATCCCCATGGATTAAATGAGGCGATTGGCTGTTATGTTTTTCTACTGTGACTTTGTTCAGTTACAGAATGCATCCTTTAATGTTGATAGCAACTATTACTGTTTTTGTTTTAATTGCATTAATTTATCATCCAAAAGTGTGCTAACTTTTTTTATTGTTGTCGCGTTTGCTTATGTGTCATTGTTTACTATTCTTCTTGACCTATTCTTTTTAATCTCAACATTTTCAGGCCACTTGTTATTGATTTGTAGACCTTTTGCCTACATAAATTTTGACACTTGTTTAATGTTTTGTTTTTCTTTTCACATGCATTTAGCGTTTTCTTGAGAATGTTAATCATTTTTTACACATTACGCTTTTGTGAATTGCTTTGATGATAATTTGTAATACATTTCCACAATCTGTTAATACAGTTAATAATAAAGTACTATTTCTAAATAATTGTGTGTGGGGAAACTGAGTAACATTTAATAAATACTGTGGCCATCTCTGGGTCCATGGGACTTGTGGTATAATTCAGGGCTGAAGATGCTCTGAAAACCATTTGACCACCTGAAGGAAGCCTAGTCCAATACACCCTGCTTTAGCAATGTCATTATGCGGAGGGGTGTCTGTGGGGTCATCATACACCAATAAACTATTGTGCAGCAACGTCAGATGTATCCTTAAATTAGGTAAAAATATCTCAGTCGTGTTGATGGATGAATGTTTGTATTGAGATGTATTTTGACTAGGGATGCCATTTCATGCTCCATACTGTTATAGGTAAAATCCTCTGCCCATTAGGGCCAAAGGGAATACGACAAGCAATGTACCCTTTGTCAAGTACAGCTGTCTACAGGCCAGATGCCGTCCATAATGTCCGCCATCTTCAGTTAAAGGACCATATTGGATTTGTTAGAGCCATCAAAAAATATTGTGGGTTAATAGCCATTTTAATAGAGGTGTCTTTCCAGAAAATGTTACTTTGGGAATCATTATTGTAAACAAATATTCAAAAGGTTACTTCTCGGAGGTCCATCTGGTGTATCCATGGAGGATATCATTTTCTTTTATTTGGAGTTCAACACCACAGAGCAGCAACTAAACAGGTTGATATCCTTTCAAAAACAATTTTGAAATACATTGGGCTATCCCCATGGAACAGACTTTATTGATAACATCTCAATTAATTTTGAGTTGATGGAGTCATTACCAATATAAAAATCAGAAACATATCTCACAACCCAACAATTCTGACTGTTTATTGATTATAGTTCTCATGGTAATTGTTAGGCATTTAGGCATTTATAACCATGCTATCCACACCTAATTCACATTTATTCAGAAGACTTATAAGGCTAAATCAGGCAATTACCTGTCCTTGACATTTTCAGAAAAATCTTGCACTATTTAAACTCAGTTCTTTAATTAGCAGACTTTGGAGAGAATGTGATCCTTATGTCCATTTATATGAATGGGGAAGAATACCTGCCTTCCTTTATTTTGTATGTTAATTACACTAATGATCTTGCACCTGGATTTATCCACTGGTCATAGTGCAACCTGTTGCAAGGTCTCATTATTGGGTGGCAAGTTGATTTTCAGCAGTCGTTGTGAAGTCATCTCTCCATCATTCTGTTCAATGACATATATAATGATGATGTCAAGGATCCGATTTTACAAAAAAAGAATTTTAACTTGGTTGGAATGCCGATCCATCAAGTGGCAAGTGGTATTTAGGCTTGCAAAATTGGCAATTTCCTTTAGCTTGATTGTACAGCAGTTGGGTCACACAATCAAAGTTAAGTGTTTCCCTGTTGAAATTGAGTTCCCTTGGGAGTCATAATGATTACTCGCTGTGTGAGCCGATGGCGTCTGATTTTGATGTCTAATTTTGACCATCTGAACTACTGGAATGTATTTCCTATTCAAATTATGCAAATCCCCAAGAAGAGGCTGAAGAAGGATACAATTCATCTTGTCCCTACCTACCATGGCTCATAGTATTGCATCATTTTAATTGAAATCAAGATTGCTTGAGACTGTGTCCAGGAGAGCCAATAAAGTGCATTTTCCCCCAACTAGCACGGGGTGAAAAACCTCATTCTTCATCTCCAATCTATAGACAAAGTGTTTTTTATTGGACAATTTGGAATGTATTCTTTTTTCATTTTTGTATTGAAGGTTCATGAACCTGATCTTGGGTTACCATCACTTATACATTTTTCTCAAGTTCAAGTTTAGGTGAGTTGGACTGGGAATTTGTCATAACAGAAATACATTTTGAAATCACGTGTGTCACAGGTTCATCCCCCTTTCGATGTGGTCCTTTATTACTGCCCCCTTGGTAAGCTGTAGATACGCTAAGGATGGGTGGTACATCAATGGTTTTCGGTCTCCAGTGATATCGACACTGGTTTCTTTATTTTGTGTCTCGAGTCTAGGGAATCCCTGTCTAACCACATTCACTGCTTCAGGGATTTCTGTCTCTTTTTCTGTATACTTAATTCATTTTTCTTTTGAACATGCCAATCCATTTTTGAAAGAGAAACCTTTGTCCTGTCTCAGCCACGTTATCCTCTACCTCAAAGGTGATGGTAACCTCGCTCTTTTAATCAAATGTCACTGGTTTCTACTTGGGTATTTTTATGGGGCACAAAAGACACTTCCCCTTTTCCTCTTCCTCCAGCATTATTTCATTTTGACCATTTTCCTCCTATCATTGTGCAATTGGAACAGTGGATACAAATTGAATATTATGGTGGGGGGCATATACATTATTGGGTGTCTGCTGGTCCCTCATCATTTGACCAATGCTCTTGGTACATTCTCGTTGAGAGACATTTTTAACGCGTACTTGGTTGCTCAGTGCCATTGGTTCATACATTTGCTCCTCCATAGGAGCGCATCTCTTCTAGGGATAAACCCTGGGTAGTTCGGATTACTACTGCTATGAAATAAAACAGGAATTAAGGAATGGGGGTAACTGCAGTTGTTTCTTGAAGAGATTCATTACTTTACCAGGAGAAAGCCCGATTTGGATTCCCCTGGGTACCCGATCCTGGGTTTTGATTATACCTCTCCTGTGGAAACTACATACCGGGTCTAGTATATGTCGCAGTCTGCATGGTCTCAATCATGAGGCAAAGGGCATGAGATAAAACACTTCCTCTCCAAAAACATACTAGACGGAAGCAAAGAGGTGGTATCCATGCCAGAAACAGAGAAATACCCGGACTTATAGGGGAGTGTGGTAGTGTCCCACTTAGTATATCAGAGGTAGAAGGGAAATTAGTATGTTGCTAGTCAGAATCAGCGAAGGAATGTTCAAATTGAATTATGTGAAGGCATCATGAAGTAAGACACAGACAACATATTCACATTTCTGAAAAGGATTTATTTTTCTTCTTTGCCAGGATGAAGTAAGGCCTAACTTGCCCTATGCTAAAATGGGATTTCCCTACCTAAAGAAACGAAGCATAGGCTGTCATTAAGTTCAGGTCAAAAGTCCATCTGTGTCCATAACCTATACTTGCCCTGCCAACTAAAAATATACAATGTGTAGGGATGTCAGCAACAAAAGAAACAGTGTTCCAAAATAAAGTTCTAAGCTTCTTCCAGCTCCTGGATTGTTTTCCAGCTTCCCCTTCCCCAAGTTCAAAACAGTTCCAAAAAGGCCTCAGGGTTCTCTTCCACAAAGGTTCAACACAGTTCACAAAGTCTTGGGGTTCCCATCCCCAAGAAGTCAGCTCTTCCAGCTTTAAAACTACAATCAGTTAAAAAATCTCTTGGCTTCCGAAAATCCTTTCCAGTTGAATTTTGTAACCATCCAGACTTTGCAATAGTTCATATAGATTGTTTTTTTCTTCAATCACTTCAGCACTTGTTATACAATACAACTTCTGTATCTTGACTTTTTATTGGCTCTTTCCAAGTAGGGGTCACTCGGTCTAGGCACAGTTGTCAGACCACACGGTCTGCCCATTACAGGTCATGGAACCAATAACCTGTAGCACTTTCTCATACTCATTTGTTCTCTTTGAACTCTCGTGCCAACACAGGTTTCTCTTTCTGAACCTGTGTCATTGACCAACATTCAATTCTGTTTCTCATTGACAGTCTCTTGACTTTGCCACAAAGTGTATTTCACACAACTCTGTGGTGTTCATCCTTTTCCACCACCTTGCTTTGACCTTATCCACTAAGGCTTATTACTTGCTTTCCATTCCGTTCATAAGTGCTCATAACTTTACTTTTACTTGGTTCATAATTGCTCATCACTTCACGTTCATTTGGTTCATAAGTGCTCATCACTTTGCTTTCATTCATGCTCTGCTTTCATATACTTTTCATATCTTTCCTTCAATTCAGGATTCAATCATTCTTGTTGCAATCTTAAAAATACTTTGTAGCTTCTTCGGTATTTAAAATTCCCCAATTCGGTCTTCAAACATACTTATTTCAGTTCGTTTGGCATTTTCAAATGCCCCTTTTCCTGCCCTAGATCACCCCAGTATGAGTGTTCCCTTTCTCACACTCACCGTTGTACGGCAGTGCCTCCGGGCATCTTCATTCTTCTGTTTGGCTTCTCCTCACTCCGCTTGTGCTCTTGGGGAGCTTTGGCAAGCAGTGCTTGTTGCCTTCCAACCTTGCTTCAGCGGCCTACGGGAGCCTTGAGCCCTCAGTGTCCCACAGCTCCGGCTGTGGACACAAGGCGCAGGGGACTGCAGGCATCTCAACCCTCTCGTGGCCTGTTCAGGCCCCAGCGTCTCTCTCACCATTCTGCAACTCATGACATCCTTTTCACCGGCCCCAAACTAGCCTACTCCAGCTCTGCCAGCCGCGTCTGTCTCTCCGGCAAGATTCTCATCTTCTCATGCTACTCTCCCATTTTATAAACCTGTGGGTCTTTAAAAGGCTTCAGGTGTAAGTCCTTTGCCTGACTGTAGTTGAATCTGTTAGCAGGACATGCCTGACCATTCCAATGGTATTTCATCACAGTCCTCTTCTTCGTCCCAGTACCAAAGTGGTGTCAATGAATGGAAGTGTGCATTACTCTCATTTGCCTCCTCCTCGTCCCAGTCTTAAAGTGAAATGATTGGAGGATAGTGTGTGTGTATGAAACAGGTAAAGGCTTACAATAACCTACGAAGGCAGAGGGAAGGGAGGGGTCATTCCTACAAGGGAAAGGAGGATACCATATCTCACCCAAAGACATCCTCTTCCCACACCCCAAGGTCCCTCCACCCGCCCTCACATATCCGCACCCAGGGTCGGGATCCAAGAGCGATGGCCTTTCCATGGCCACCTGAGAGGAAGATGGGAGGATGCTGTCAGGTTCCTCACAGTTAATGGAGCAATAGTTACATCCCATGATTCAACAAAGAGCCTAGCTCATCGACCTAGCCCTGTGAGATAAGAAAAGAAGAGATGCTTTCCAAAAATGTGGATACGATAAGGGATGCAGCCTATAAAGACCTCATGACAGAGAACAGGAGGGACCTTCAGAATCACCAGGGAGGGAGCTGAAGAAGCACTCAATTTGAATAACAACAGGAAGACATGTCATATTATCCAAACCTTCAAAAGGGATTCTGGATGAATCACCTAGAAGAACACAAGAGAAAATACTAGAAAGAGGCCCTTTTATACCATATATATTAAAATCCTTCCAGCAGAGAACACAACAGGTAGAGTAGTTATGCCAGCAGGGAAGGGGGTTTAAGTAGCAGCTCTGACTCTTGTAAAATAGGTTGCACTCATATCAAAATAGAAATAAGTCAAAACCCTACTGTATAAACAATCAAATCAATCAGATATGATATGATATATGTCATTTATAACGCGCCTGTACACAAGTGTTTCTAGGAGCGACAAGACAAGGGAGGGAAGACAGAGGGAGGACAAGACAATGATCTTGCTGGACCTTGTGTCATTCAGATCATGCAAGTACGAGAACGCAAAGTGCAGGGTGAAGGGAGAGGGGGAAGTACCAGTGAGAGGGAGGGGGAAGTGAGTGCAGGATAATGGAGAGGGGGAAGTGCCAGTGAGAGGGAGGGAGAAGTGCAATCAGGGCAGCATTGCTCTGAGTTAGTGCAGCCAGGGCAGTGCGGCTCTGGTTAAGTGAAAGGAGGCAGGTGACTGTAGAGGTTACTGTTACAGCCCATAGGTGCGCGGTAGGCCTGGAGGCAGTGCCGGGGAGACTGAACATGGAGGAGCCTGGTATCCAATTAAACTCTGAGGGTACCAAGGAACCAGTCGGTGCAGCAGACAGGTAGGTCAGCAGGGGAGGGAGAGAGAGAAAGCAGCAGCGAAAAGCAAGGTCTTGAGCTGCTTTCGGAACTTTAGGTGGTCCGGTTCAAGTTTGAGAGGGGCAGGTAGGCCATTCCAGAGGGAGGCACCTGGAGAGGAGAGAGATCTACCACCCACTCTCTGCTTGGAAGCGAAGGGCTCAAGAAGGAAGCTATTTTGGAAGAGAGAGATGGATGTAGTGTGTGCCCTGGCCCCAGATAGCCTTGTGGACCATGCAGAGGGTCTTGAACTTAATCCTTGCTGCCATCGGGAGCCAATAGAGAGATTTCAGGGTTGGAGAGGTACGGTCCCTGGGCCTGAGGCCAAGGATACGTCTTGCAGTCCTGTTCTGTATTAGTTGCAGAGGGCCAGAGAGTAGAGGAAGGCAGATTAAGAAAGAGACTGTTGAAGTAGTCCAGCATAGAAAGAACCAGGGCTCTGGAGACAGTGAGCTTCTGGGGGAAAGTGAGGAAAGGAAGAATACCTTTGAGGAGGTGCAGCTGGCAGTGGGCCTTCTTGGCAAAGTCTGTGATGTGAGGAGAGAAGGAAAGAGTGGAGTTGAAGGTGACACCAAGGTTTTCTGCCTCACAGGAAGGCAAAGGAGGAGGGCCCAAGGAGGGCGGCAGAGTGAGAGAGGGAATAGCGGGAGCAGGGGTCCCAATGAGAAGGATCTCTGTCTTACTGGCATTAAGGCAGAGATCGTTGGAGGTGCACCAATCTTGAATCGCGGATAGACAGTCAGGAATAGGAAAGAAGAGGAGATTGAGGGGTGCCTGAAAGAGATCCGAGTGTCATCTGCATAATACTGAAAGGAGAAGGTAGAGATCAGGTGGGCCAAATGGGCCACGTAGACATTGAGGAGCCATGGTGAAAGGAGAGAGCCCTAGGGAACACCACATGTGGAGAGAGAGGTGGTTGAAAGGACACAAGTTGGACCTGGGAGGGGCAGTCCAGGGGGAAGGAGGCCAACCACTCAAAGGCTGATCTGTGATGCCCAGGTTCTCACAGAGTCCATTGACCAGGATGGCATGATTGACCGTGTCAAAAGCAGAGGAAAGGTCAAGGAGGATGAGGACAGAAGGATGGCTGGAATCAAGATTAGAGAGCAGATCTTCACAGGTGTTCAGGAGAGAAGTTACCGTGCCTCCTGCTCTGAAGCCAGACTGATGGTCATGGAGACAACTAACAGATTCAGTGTGGGGAGTAAGCTGGGAGATGGCCAGCTCTTCCAGGAGTTTTCCCAGTGAAGGAGTGCTAAAGATCAGGCGATAGTTTGCTAGACAGGTAGGATCAGCCAAAGGCTTTTTAAGGAGAGGGTGCACAAAGGAGTGCTTGAGGGGATAAGGGAAAGATCCAGTGGCGGAAGAGTGATTGTAGAAATCGGCCAAGGCTGGAGCGAGGGTGTCAATGTGGTCCTTGATGTTTCTGGAGGAGCAGGGGAGCACCTGTTTGGATGACGCTTTCATAGATCGAACTTGTCTAGAAACATCGGCAGGTGTTGTCAGAGAGATAGAGGATAAAGGAGGAGCAGAGGGGTCAAGAGAGGTAGAGGTAGAGGGAGAAGAAGAGGAAGAGGAGAGCAAGGACAAGATGTCCTGAGATTCTGTGGTGAAGTGAGAAGCCAGGGCCGTACAGAGAGCCTGGGAGGGAACAGGAGAGGTAGAGACTGCAGAAGGATGGGCCAACTCCTTGCAGATGTTAGAGTTTGGCCGTGTTGTTAGTGGCAGCAGAGATGCAAGCTTAGATGTGGACTCTCTTCTTGGACAGGACAGAGTCTGTATTGCATTCGGAGCAGGCAGCAGGCCATTTCATCAGAGGATGCGTCCAAAGCCCTCCACTTACTCTCAGCCACTCTGAATTTGCGCTTCAGAGCAGCGAGGTCAGAGTCATACCAAGAGTTGCACTTGGAGGTAGGCTTCAGACGGATTCTCATGACAGGAGCAAGGATGTCCAGAGTGTTGGAGATAGAAAGATGCAGGTTATAGAGGGCTGTGTCAGAGTGTGAGTCAGCCGCAGGAGTAGGAGGAGCAGAGAAGGTACAGTCAAAGGCATCCGCTGACACACACTACATGGGGCATGTCTCAGATCTGGGAAGTGGGAGTTGGGGACTCCAGTCCTTGAACCCCCTCCTATGTGTCACTACTATAACCACTTATTATCTCCCAAAACCTCCCAGTGAATGTTCTTATCATGTCCCTATAATCTTCCATTGCACTACATCTCCCACAAGGCAACAGCAAGCAGTTAAGAGGGTTGTTGGAGAGAAGTGGGGAGGGGGTAAGAGTATTGAGAGAGTGTAGCGCAAGGGTGAGCAGAGCACAATATCTATGATGTTTGGTGAAAGGAGGGAGTAGTAGTGCAAAGGAGGGGGTAGTAGAGCAAAGAAAAGCAGTGGGAGAACTGCTGAAGTGGCAGTAGTAGGATGGATGGTGAAGTAACATCATAGGGAGGAGGCGAGGACTAAAAGTGTAGAATTGAACCGAGGGAAGTGAGGAGAAATTAGAGTAGTAGCAGTGAGAGCAGTAGCAGTCAGGGTTCTATAGGTGGTAGATAGGGAGAGGTTGTGTGGAAGACAGAGAGTAGTATTAATGCAGTGAAGGCAGAGTAGTAGCGAGTGGAGAGGGACGAGTAGTAGGCAGGAAGGTAGTAACATCAAAGGGCGGACGTAGGTGGTAGGAGAGAGAGAAACCTTTGAGAGACAGAGGAGTAGAAATTGGGGAGGAAACAAGATGGGTAGAGTTGGACATAGGAGAGTAGGGGGAGGAGCAAAATAGTGAGGGGATAGTGCATCAAAAGGCAGATACATACACCACTCTACTAGAACAAACCAACACTAGTGTAGGTCCAGTTAGAAAGTGTACTTGTTTTTACGCAGAACACCATCAGCACAAGGCAGAGAATAAATAGACAGTAAAGGTTAGCAATCAATAGCACTAACCCAGGGTTACGGATGCCTGGGTTAGGGAGGGAATACCATGGGAGGTGAGAGATAGAGGGATTGGCCTAGAGCCACTTCTCATACCCCTGTTCCAGCCGGTGCCCTTGATCCAACCATTGCCTGTGTCTGTCATGAAAAATTGTCATTATTAGTTCAAGAATCAATCCTTCACTGTATTTGCAATAAAACCCTTGAAACATCCCCAAATGGCTTTGTGGATTATGCAGGTCATCTATGACACATAGTACGCAGCTGCCTTGATTACTGTGCAAGTCTCCTCTGTGGCCTCTCCCTCTTTCTACTCCCTCCCACCTGACAAAGTGCTCACTTCACAACCCATACTTTCTATAACCTTACCCGTGTTCTTCCACCTCAAAACACCCTCTCCATGCTGGCTAGCTTTCTATAAGAAACTGGTCCCTCTTAAAATGCCTGCTGCTTTTCTTCAAATCCTGTCCTGAGCTTGCACCTCTTACCTACCTAACATGATTTCCACCTATTCTCCTTACCACACCCTCTGCTCTTGAATGCACCATAACCTCTCCATCCCGACCACCTTGCACTTCTCTCATTTCTGCTCCTTCACCCACTATGATCAGAAGAACTCTCTACTACCACATGTAAAACATACCTCTTCCACCCACTCTCTCAAATACTCTCTAAATTGCCACCTCCTTAAGCAAGGAGCACATTCTAATGACTCTTAAGATCACTCCCCCTCCCTGACCACCCTGATATTTACTCCACTGTACATACTATCCTGTATGAAAACAGACCGCTTTGACTACTCTGTTATACCTCTGTCCAGTCCCAGTTTCTGTCTCACATATTACCTGTAATTATAATTGTTCGATTATAACCCGCTTAATACCAGAAATTGGTTTCTAAGCGCAGGATCGGGATTCAAACCTGCGTTGCACTCTTTTGCCCCTGAACTATCTCCCTTCACCATATACCCACCGTCTGTTGTTCACCCCCATTCACACTACTGCATAGCATCCCATTCAGGATTGGCCAGTTTCTATTGTTTACCTTTTAAGTTGTTTCTGGTTGAAACAGCCAGTGCTCCCAATGAATAAATGCAATAAGTAAATACCATTCACTGAATCCTTGTAGCCCATTTTGAGGTGCAAAGATCTGTTGCTTCTTAAGCTAGGTTCACATGCAGTTAATAACCAAAATAAATAAAATAATAAAGTGTCTAAAGGCAATCAAATCAGACTGGGCGGCCTCTGAGGAAACTACTGAGCCTTGAGCGGACACTATGGATTATTCTGTCCACCAATTTGATGCCTAACAATTCAGGCTTGACTCCGTAGCTTTGTGGGTCTACAGTGGTAACATTCAAAATTCTTTTTTTTCTACAATCAGGAATTTCTTGTTGCATTCAGGACCAAAATTAAATGCTGCCTTTTTCATGATTTCGAAAAAATAGAGATCTCATAAAAATCATTGTATTTTCCTCATACGAGATTCCTTTGGAAGACATGATGAGATATCCTTTTCTATCATTGAATGATGGTATTGGTCTCTGATGCCCATTTTAGGTGATGGCTTTCCAGCAGCTTTCTGTTTGCTGTAGGTCTGTGTTTTCTTGGACCTTTACTTTTATTTCTCCTGCACAGTTTTTTGCTGCTCAACAAGATACGACAGATAAAAGAGTGCCAGTGTTTGGGAGTACAGTGGACACTGAGTCAGTGTCATACAGAAGTATTCAATATGTACACGGACGATGCCCAACAGTTCAAAATCTACGCGAAAAATACACCATTTCTGAAGCATGTCTCTACATTGTAATAATATTCATAAGTGGTGGTGGCTGGAGAATGTTTATATTGGAGGAGCAGAAATATATTTCACAAATTTGAGTAAGCATCTTTATCATGATATACTTTAAATAATCTTTTCACAATTATAAAATACCTTTCATATATATATATATATTTATTTTTATTTCAGTAAAACAACTTTGTTAAAGGGACGTTATGGTTAAGTTGCGCTACTAAAAACCTATGAAATTCAGTAAAAAAACTTTGTTAAAGGGACGTTATGGTACCAAGTAAAACCGAAACACCCCTGCAATTCGCCAGTTATGGTAAGCTAAGCAACCATAACTCGTGCCACCACCATGCATTGCAAAGGCTAACACCCAGGACATTAAAGATGACATCACAAATATCATTGATGACATCACTGATGACATCACATGTCTGACTCGCTGTTGGGTTTTTTCCTTTAGTGATATATCTTAGACAGTAATAGTTAGGAACAAAGAAATCAAAAAGTACTATATTTGTAGACTTGTACTTCAAATATGTTCTTACAATAATTCACTTGGGGTCCACTCACAGCATATGAAACATATACATAGGAAAAATACACACTTAAAAGATAGCAATGCTTTCTGTGTATGAAGACAATCAGTAAGGTTATCAACACTTTCTTATTGTTCTGCTTTTTTTTTATTACTGCACTTTCTATGGATGTGCTCATATTTGTATTCGCATTACTTTCCTTAGGGTGCAGTCACATCATGTGATAGTAGTACATAGGGAAGTGGTAGGTGTGAAGCAGAGCAATCCTTTCTGTGCATAAAGATAATCAGTTAGGTTGTGAACACTTTCTGCTTCTACTGCTGCTTTTTTGAGTACTTCACTTTCTCTATATATACACTCATATTTGTATGTGTGGTTGTGTCTTTGTGTTTTGTATGTAATAATGAAATTATGTAGTAAGTGGGTTTATTAGCTACTTATTACATGTTGCACAGTACACAAAACTCTAATAAGAAAGCATTTATCATTTCACTATTCAACATGGGAAGATTATGAATATTGCACCTCCATCATGTATGCTGCACACAATGCTTATATTTATACATGAGTAGCTTAGTATACTATAAAGAACTTCATAATGGAATGCTATTTATATCAATGCATTGCCTAATGGACTACACAGCTCAAGGTATCTATTCCAATGATCCTTGACACTTTTTTTGTCAACATTATAATAAGAATCCCTTGTACAGACTTTTCATGAAAAGTAAATGCACATGTGATGCCATCAGTGATGTCATCAATGACATTTGTAATGTCCTCTTTGATGTCCTGGGTGTTAGTCTTAGCAATGCACGGTGGTGGCTCATGTTATGGTTGCTTAGCTCACCATAACTAGCGAATTTCAGGGGGTTTTCGGTTTTACTTGGAACCATAACATCCCTTTAACAATGCTTTTTTACTGAATTTCATAGGTTTTTAGTAGCGCAACTTAACCATAACGTCCCTTTAACAATGTTTTTGTACTGAATTTCATAGGTTTTTAGTAGCGCAACTTAACCATAACGTCCCTTTCACAAAACATTTTTACTGAATTTCACAGGTTTTTAGTAACGCAACTTAACCATAACGTCCCTTTAACAAAGTTTTTTTATTGAATTTCATAGGCTTTCAGTAGCCAAACTTAACCATAACCTCCCTTTATCAAAGTTTTTTTTACTGAATATACATATACATAGTGTGAATTTGATAGATGTTTACTAGGATTCCCTTACTTTATATGCATGTAACATAAAAACATGCCGAACCCCCTGCTAGTGATTTTGATGTCCGCTGACTGTGCAAATGTCCGTGGACGGACACGGACAACATCAACACTAACCAAAAACTCAGGGGGTTTCTTAGATTGTTTTATCATGCCATATAAACAATGAACAAGTTCAAAAAGCAGCACATAAACGCATTATATGTAATAATAAATAAGAAGTGCAACCTATATATGTAACACATTAACCATCCATTTAAATACGATATGGACTCAAATGGAATATACCAAAACAAAAAATATATGCTTCCAACATAATTACCTCACAGAAACTGCACAGCTAGGAGCAACAGCAGACCTACACAACAGTAAGAATACAACTTACCAAAAACTAGTAGGTAAACATAATTTTTCTTATATATTTCTAAACTTTCTGTATTTGGTACACTAAAAGTAATATATTATTTTTTACACAGAAATGTCCAGTACTTTGGAATGGCTAGAGGAAAATTTCCCACGTGAGGAAATGTCTGAAGACAATGATACTAATGGTAGACACTTCTCTATATAAGCAAATTGATAATCATTACTTTATGTGTATTTAACATATATATTTTCTTTTAACAGACCATACAAACATTGAAAATAATACAGCAAAAGAGACATTAGAAAATACTCTGCAGCGCATAGAACAAAAAATTGATATGGTTATGGAAAATGTCAATCTTTTGAAACATTTTGTGGAGGTCCACATAAAAGAAAAAATTCAATAACATTGTCCCACATGCACCTGTTCCCCCTCTCCATTTCCCAGTCAACTATCCCCAAACTCTCACCACCAAGAAAAACGTTATGATGAGACTTCCATCCCTTCATCCCCTCCCATCCATCCTCTCCAAACCCCTAATTCCCCTGTATTTGTGTCAGTTTCTGCTTCCCCGTCTCTTTCACACATTTTATATCTGTATATAATAAAAAAATATTATGTATGTATGTTTTAATTCAGTCCTTTGTGTCTTATTTTTTTTTAAAGGCAGTTGGGGTGTCCACAGACAGTGCAGGTGTCCGGGATGTCCGTAATTAACCAAAATGGGGGTGTCCTAAGGACACTATACCTGTCCGTACTGTCCGCAAGCAAGATGGAATTGTTCTTAGAACACACTCAGTGTCCTGAATGTCCGCAATTAACCAAAATGGAGGTGTCCTACGGACACTATACCTGTCCATACTGTTCGCAAGCAAGATGGAACTGTTCTTAGAACACACCAGGTGTCCGGGATGTCCGTAATTGCCCAAAATGGAGGTGTCCTAAGGACACCATACCTGTCCGTACTGTCCTCAAGCAAGATGGAATTGTTCTTAGAACACCCTCGGTGTCCGGGGTGTACGTAATTGCCCAAAATATGAGGTGTCCTAAGGACACTATACCTGTCCGTACTCTCCGCAATCAAGACAAAACTGTTCTTAAGACACATTCGGTGTCCTAAATGTCTGCAATTAACCAAAATGGAGGTGGCCTACGGACACTATACCATCTGTACTGTTCGCAAGCAAGATGGAACTGTTCTTAGAACACACTCGGTGTCCTGAATGTCCGCAATTAACCAAAATGGAGGTGTCCTAAGGACACTACATTGTCAGTACTCTCCACAATCAAGACAAAGCTGTTCTTAGAACACACTCGGTGTCCTGAATGTCCGCAATTAACCAAAATGGAGGTATCCTAAGGACACTATCCCTGACCATACTGTCCGCAAGCAACATGGAACTGTTCTTAGAAAACACTTGGTGTCCAGGATGTACGTAATTGCCCAAAATGGAGGTGTCCTAAGGACACTATACCTGTCCGTACTCTCCGCAATCAAGACAAAACTGTTCTTAAGACACACTCGGTGTCCTAAATGTCTGCAATTAACCAAAATGGAGGTGGCCTACGGACACTATACCTTCTGTACTGTTCGCAAGCAAGATGGAACTGTTCTTAGAACACACTCGGTGTCCTGAATGTCCGCAATTAACCAAAATGGAGGTGCCCTAAGGACACTACATTGTCAGTACTCTCCACAATCAAGACAAAACTGTTCTTAGAACACACTCGGTGTCCTGAATGTCCGCAATTAACCAAAATGGAGGTATCCTAAGGACACTATACCTGACCATACTGTCCGCAAGCAACATGGAACTGTTCTTAGAAAACACTCGGTGTCCGGGATGTACGTAATTGCCCAAAATGGAGGTGTCCTAAGGACACTATACCTGTCCGTACTCTCCGCAATCAAGACAAAACTGTTCTTAAGACACACTCGGTGTCCTAAATGTCTGCAATTAACCAAAATGGAGGTGGCCTACGGACACTATACCTTCTGTACTGTTCGCAAGCAAGATGGAACTGTTCTTAAGACACACTCGGTGTCCTGAATGTCCGCAATTAACCAAAATGGAGGTGGCCTACGGACACTATACCTTCTGTACTGTTTGCAAGCAAGATGGAACTGTTCTTAGAACACACCCAGTGTCCGGAATGTTTGCAGTTAACCAAAATGGAGGTGTCCTAAGGACACAATACCTGTCCGTACAGTCTGTAGAACATCTAGGCACATGCGCATCACACCCATAAATCCTACGAACATCGCACCTGTCCGTAACTGTCGGACTCATGTGTGTCGCACTTTTAATTAGTTTGAGGACCCGAACACTGTCCGTAGAACACCCGCGTGCATGCGCACAACCGTTCCTGCGCATTTGGGGTCCTGCGGACACCCGTCCCATTCGCGGACATGTTCGCGACGTCATCATGTGGCCGCTCCCACGCTGAGCATGTGTCCTGATTTGCGGACACCGTCCAGGTCCCTGAACATTTTAAAAGTACTTTTTTAGACAATCCAAAGGATTTTACAGTAAAAATCCACCATTGCACATGTCCCAGACAATGACCCTGGCTTTCTACATACTTCTTGGAACTTTTTAAGCCTTTTTGGGGTGTTTGATCTATCCGCGGATAGAACGGCTGTCACCGAAGCACACACCAGCACCCCTATAAAAGGCCACACCCCAGAGCTCATCCTCATTGTGCTTCTGGCTACCTGACAGAGCATTGTCTATATTAGCTTTTGCTGATCTTCCTGATTTTGCTGCTCTTGCTGCTTCCCATTAGACTTGATGGCATCTATGCTTGCTGATGCTCCAGCTGGTGCTACTAGTGCCTCAGCACCACCCCACCCCCTCCACCACCAACACCTCCCCAAGGGCCTGCAGAGGGGACCAGGCATGAGGATGTAGAGAAGGAGGATGAAGAGGATGACAAGGATGGTGCAGTGGAAGTCCATACTACCAGCACTCGCCGTGAGTCATGGGTGTGGCGGTTGTTTACCATTCATGGTGACGTACCAAAAGCATGTGCGAACAAGGTCACCTGCAACCAGTACAAAATGGTGCTGAGTCGTGGGAGGCCTGGTTCATACAGCTTTGGTGCGACATCCATGAAACGACACTTAAGGTCATTCCATGGTGGGGCCTTTCGCAAGGTTGTACCTTGTGATCAACGTAGTAGGTTGAGGTCCTCTACAACATCCTCCGTTTCCGCTCCTCTCACCACAAAAGACACTCCTGTGGGAGAGTGCATTCCTCCAGCTGCCTCACAGGCATTCACAATGCTGTTGAACCTTACCTTTCGAGGGTCACAATATTGTGTATGTAATGCGGCGCAGTACTCCGCAGGGGGGAGAATCTTCAAAGTGCTTTGGAGACTGCGGTGAACGAGCACCAGAAGAACTGCTACCTACCTAAGTAAGGCCCGTCCTACATCTTCCTCTCTCCACCTGCCCTCTCTTATCCCCGTGGCTGGTGTCCCTTCCTTACCCTCCTTTCCTTGTGTTTTGTGTGTAAAAAAATATATAAACCAACAAAAACCAAAAAAAAGGCTCTTTTCAGAGCTGCCTTTCACAGTTTAAAAATAGAAGTGGCAAATAAATGGTGCAGGGCCCTGTGCATTTTTTAGATGTCCGCACACAGTTCACGGACATCTAAAATTTTAGGGTGCTGTCCTATCAAAACCATTGCACTTTTCTCAGGGAGGAAGTGGTGGCTCTGAAAAGAGCCTTTTGGTGGTGTTTTTTGTGTTTGAAAAACTTGAAATGGTCAACACCTACTGCAAAATGGATGGCTGTAATTCCAAAAAAGGTTGCAATGCATTTTGTACATTTCTCAGAAAAATCTGATTGCCAGCATAAGTAAGATGGACTCCATTTCTGTGAAAAATGTATGTGCTACGAAACATATTTTCATTGTGAAACGAAGACATGCCAACATCTCTCAGAAAGGCACAAACAGCCTTATTGACATTGCGCCTCGCTTTCTCCATTTGTGGACCAAATCAAGAAGAGCGCAGCCACATTTGTCTCTGCGCAATACGAGAAAAAAATACTTGGGAATTTGGAAATATATCCATAACCTTCCCAAATCCTTCTTTCATTGCAAATTGCAATGACATTCCAGACACATGTCCTAAACTGTTCCCTCCACAATTAATTATAATTATGTCTGGATGATGCTGTGTCTCCAAAGTAGCACAGAGAGGTACCACGTCCAGCCACATCATTCCTCGCACTCCATGCCAATACACTTCCGCATGAGGGAATCCAAGATCTGCAGCTACTCCACAGCGTTCTGCATGCACCTCCAACCAATGTATCGATGAGTCTCCCAAAATCCAGATAATCTGTTTTCTGAAACACACAGCCATAGCTATCTATTCTTCTCTGAGAAAAAAGACTTACTGACAAACTCTCTCCTTACACAACACACCCAGTAAACTTTATTGAGCAATCCCTTGCTCTGCTCATTCTCATTTGCATGCCTCTCCACCCCAAAATCCCTGTATGTAATACGTGCTGTCCGCGGACTACAGCCATGTCTGCGGCATATCGAAAATCTGAGCGTGGTGAATTTAAATTTAAATAGTGGGCCCCATTTCCCCTTTGAGTTTGGCTCTGAAAAGAGCTGGGTTTTTGGGGGTTTTTGCAGATGCTTGACAGGCACCGGTTATTTTGTATTTTTTTTCTTTTTTTTTTCTTCTTACTTTACTTCTAAAATCTTCACATAACCTTCTCCAAAGCAACCCTTCCATTCCAGAACAGTATGGCATTTCCCATAAAATATAAATAAATGCCATCTTCTTTAAAATAAACAGCATTTCTGAAATCAATATTCTCATTATTACAGAAGAACATACCAGCTCTAAGCATGAAAGCACACATGCCTCGGTTGATTGCACACCTAAAAATGTTTTGCTGAGGACAAAAAACAGAACTATTGTCCCATATTGCCCTAGCTACTAATCCAGAAAAAATAAGTTTGGCATTTGGAAGGATGTTCATTACTGCTTGAACCAAGTGTTCCAAATCTGCCAACAAAGTAGGGGCACTGACATAGCCCAAATGGAAAGCACCACAGTGCAACACTAGCACATGGGGACTGTTCATCCTTCCCATATCTTCACAAACTTGTACAATTCCCTGTACATTGCAATCAGGCACAGTGCCTCACGCCACCGCCACTCCTTTAACATCAAAATTGCTTGCCACATGCCTGCATTGAGCATACTGCTGTAAACCATGCACAAACATATCTCCAAGCACCAACACCCTGACTTTCTCCACCTCTGCCATCTTCACTACACACAGTCTCTTTCAACACAAATCCACAACCTCAACACCTGATTGGGTAATCCCTACAGTCCCCTTTCCATGCTGGATTTGCTGGAAAACCCTGGATGTGGCACGCCATTTTCTCATTGGATACAGCTAAGCAGTCACACAACCATCCACCAATCACATCCAAGACCTCTACATCTAACTCCATCATCAGAGTTCAGCACTTCAAATGTACTGTTGATCACTCTGAGTACAAGTCTCATATCATTGGAAAGCACCTACTACACAAACTACTGTACAAGTCTTCAAGATTTCTACTTGCAGCTGCATGCATATCCAGATGCATGAATAGAAACTACAGGTATGCATATTTCCTGCACAGTACATGTACAACTCTTATGAATGCATATAAACAGAGTAACTGCCACTTAACCTGTATTACCTATAAAATGAACTTACTGTAATTTTCCCTTCTGCTATCAACTGTCACTTCCAAACCTTTCTGCTATCTAAAATATCTAAAAAAAATGTTTTACACACACAACTATCTAAAAAATTATAATATTAAAAGATGGGAGAAATAACAGTATAAATGTAGAAAAAACACTTAGTAGTGTATTATAAAATTCCACACAGCCAGGATAAGGTCATACATCTTTATACACTCACACAGCTAGACACAATCTTTGAAAAGCTCCCAGCTGAAATAACACCACTGCCTGTA
This sequence comes from Ambystoma mexicanum, assembly GCF_040938575.1. Lineage (NCBI taxonomy): Eukaryota > Metazoa > Chordata > Amphibia > Caudata > Ambystomatidae > Ambystoma > Ambystoma mexicanum. Next base: position 225,271,317 of record NC_090921.1, on the reverse strand, counting down.
AATCACATCCTTCTGCTTTATTACCCACACCTTCACAAATGCATACATTCCATGCTTTTCTATACAGTTTCTGCCATTTACCTTATAAAAATTGCAAAATAAGTATATCATTATTTATTTTATCTCCTAACATTCAATAACACAGCCTTAAGGAACCAAGTGAGTTTCATACACTTAGTATTCTACTCATTTGCAAACCATGTTGAACTAACATATTGTAAGTAAAATATAAAGGCTGCACACAGTCAAAGGAAACTGCATGCACACACTATGTTCAGATATCAAACAAGATTACTACTACAAAAACATAAAAAATCAACGTCTAAATTAACATCAGTGCTATAAACACACAAAATGACTAACTTCTTTCTTTTACAATTGCAGTGAAGACCACTCTCCTGAAAAGCAGCAGCATCTGAAGTACAAACAACAACTCAGAAGAAATCTGCTCATTCCACACAAAAAAGCAAGTACAATACTACCATAATATTATTACTGTTACTCAAACACACTGTGGGGTTGATTCATGGAATTTGTGTGCTGAAAAACAGAGATTTGTGCACCATTCTGCCCACGAATCCCCATTTGTTAAACAGGGATTTGCAGACAGAACGGCGCACAAATCCCTATTTTTCAGCGCACAAATGACATAACTCAGCCCCCAGAATGTTAGTATTGCAGAACAAAGTACTGTTTTAATTCTATACCATTAGATTTAGGTTTAGTGCTTCTCCTCACCACTAGCTTACTTTCTACTGTCATCTGAACCCCAGTAGGAATAGCCTTCCCAACTAGTTGTAGCTGCCCAATGCACAATCACACACCACCACATACATCCTTACCAACCTACTCAGACACGCATGCACACAGCACACATACATTGCAGAACAGCCCTACCCATACCTTCTTTTTTTTCAACAGACCCCAAAGAATGCCTACCAAAAAGCAAGTCCGTAGAAAGCAACGCAGAAGTAGAGCAAATGAAAATAAAAGTGGCCAAAATAAGCATCCATCTGTAGCGGAATGTGTCCAAAAAGTTCAAACAAAAGATCTAATAGAGTCATTAAGCAAAAGCACCTTCCATCATATCAAAATGATGTCAACACATCATTCAACTATAAGAAATCTAGTCTATAAACTGTACTATGCTAAAAGTCCTGCTTTAGCACTACCAACTTTAAATAACAATCTTCTACATGGTACAGCCAAAGACCTACTCAAAGAAATAGAGCATATCCAGAGAAAATATTTTGGAAGTGAAAGCCACTTAGAAAATGCAATAGCTTTACAACAGACTAGCAACAATTGTACAGATGGCAACCTTGTACTAAACACATACAAAAAAGAAATACTAAAATGTAAGTACATCCGCTGAAGTACCAAACCATGTGTGTGTGTGTGTGTTGCCGCAGAACTTTTTTATAAAAGTAACACAAAAACTGTAGACTTAACATACAAAATAGAAAACAATGAAGATTCCAAACGGTTTGAATTAGCTCGCTACCTTATAGCAGAAATCAAATACAAAATAACTGACCCCTTAACACTTTGCAGTTACTGCACTACAAAACTTGACAACAACCAAATTCCTTCACGTTCTATCACAAGTAACTTGGAATTATTCCCACTACCAAAACCCCTGCAACAACTCAATTTATATGAGAGCATCAAAATTCAAACAGTGCACCCATTTCAAGCAATAATACACCAAAAGCAGCAAAATTACTTCCCTCTGAATTAGTGAAATGCATACGTGGCAAAGTAGATTATTTACCATTAGATCTGAAAGAAAATGTGCACACTCTGGGAGTGTAACATCCAATAGAGCAACCTTTAATTGTCTTAGTAAATGGTATACCTACAAAAGGCAAAATAATTTGGCAGCAACTCGTAGACTTACATAAAGTTAGACAAGCCTTGCAATCTAAAAGACAATAATGAATACTACAAAGAAATGAATATTGAAGAAAACCTGAGAGAAGTCACTGAAATAATTCAAGAGTCACCAGAAACTGATCAAATTGAACTTCTAGATCCTGCTACAGTCTCCAATATTTTAGACCATTATACAATTCATGCATTACACTCCACTCTAAAGACACCATAGATGATGCACTAGAAACGTACCAAATGCGACAAACCAGAAGATCACCAATCAGCATATGGGAAAAAAGTATAGAAGCACATGCTTTTCTTCTACTCTTTCCTACTGGGAAAGGAGGAAAATACGATGATAGACCTACTCAGATAACAGCATCAGAATACCGCTCGTTACTAATGTATTCTGAAGATCCCAGATTTAGACAAAATGTGGAATACATATTCCACCTACTCTTTGAAAGTGAACTAGTAACTCTATGCTACGGAGTTGCACAACACATTGAAATCAGGTACCTACTTTCAAAATATGTCAGCTACGCAGTTACTACAAAAAGTGCAAGAAAAAGATTAGGTTTTACAATCAAGCATTACAAATCTGTTAGCAAACATGCGTGGTACTTAAGAGTACTCGTTCTGATGTCACGGAGATGTACGTTGTATGATAAGAAACCTTGGCCCACCCACTTGGTTTGTTACAACATTAAGTTGTGCAGAATATGCATGGGAAGATTTACATGATTTCCTACGCGTAGCAAACAAAAACAAAACAAACATAGATATACTAAAACCTGGAGAACTTTGCTCTCTAGAACCTGTTAATGTTTCAAGATATTTCCATCATCGCTTCATTTCTATGCTACACTTTATTTGTAATAAAACTGTTCCTCCCCTCGGAGAAGTGCAACACTTCTTTTGGAGAAAAGAATACCAAGCCAGAGGAGCACCACATATCCACATGCATATCCTGGGTTAACGGGTGGCGCTAATGGTGGCGGCACCCGTTAACACATCCCGCAATATTACGAGGTCCCCTCGTGGGACCCGGTAAGGACATCTGGTAAAACCAGGCATCCTTACTGGGTCCCGCGCGGGGACCAGGGAGCTAACAACGGGCCGGTCGTAATCGGCCCGTTGTTAGCTCCCTGCACCCATTCCCATTGAGCCCTATAGGGGGCCCGCCACCATTAGCACCCCTATAGGGGCTCAATGGGAATGGCGAAGGTGCGGGCCCGGGTTCCCTGTAGAGGGAATTACCGGGCCCTCAAACTTGGAATGGCCCAGTAATTCCCCATTCAGGGAACCCGGACCCGGTTTTGGTGGCAGCCATGCCGCCAATAGCGGCATGGCTACCGCCAAAGCCGTAATGAGGACCCATGTGTCTATACCACATAGCCCAAAACTTCACATACAAAAATAATATAAAACCAGATGAAAATAAAGGTAGATACAGAGTGACAAATTGTGAAGGCAGCTTAGTGAAACTTACCAAACGAAGCTTCATTAATCATATCAAATTGTCATTAAAAACTCCTCAAAATAAAGAACTATATTACATGTCCTTGCTACAACTTTTTAAACCATGGAGAAAAGAAGAAGAGTTACTAGATATCTATCACTCCTATGAAGATGCTTTCAAAGCAAATGAAAGCACTATAACCGATGTAAACTTTACACAGTACAAAACAATGTTGCACAATGAACAGCAACACGAAGAAGAACTCCAGGCCCAACTAGATAAGGACACTCCCTACAGTAGTCAACCTTCTGTAACAGGAAGCCAAGAACCACTGGGACAGCCACTAATAGCAAATGAGGCAGAATTAGCTATGACAGAAGTAGAAAACACCACATCTCACTACGAAGAAGATACAGAAGACTTAACTGTACTGCAATCAAAACTGAACAATGAGCACCGTAGCATTTTTCAAGAAGTAACAAAAGAAATTGCACATGGTGTAGAACATGAAAATAAAGAATGTACCTGCCAAAATTACAAACCTCTACTACTATACCTCAGTGGTCAAGCTGGTTCAGGCAAAACATTTTTAATCAAAATCATCAGCAAGTTCCTTCAACAATTGACACACAACAAACTGTCAGCTGTTGTAACTGCCCCCACAGGTTTAGGTGCCTACAACATAGGCGGTGTCACTTTACACTGATTACTACTCCTTCCAGTAGAACACCAAAACAAATTAGAATATTACAAACTTTCTACAGAAGCTGCAATGGAACTACGCAGAGTGTTAAAATAAATTAAAATGCTACTAATAGATGAAGTGAGCATGGTCTCCAACCTAATGGTGGCTTTGATTCACCTCAGATTACAAGAAGTACTCAAAACAAAATACGAAGAGCTCTTTGGAGGAAAACAAATTATTGTTTTCAGAGATCTTCTTCAATTGATACCAGTGAAAGGTGAACCTATTTTTAAAACCTTAGGACACAAACTCTGTCGTAAAACTGTTGGCAGCATAGGAAATGTCAACATTTGGCAACAATTCCAATACAGAGAATTAACAGAAAACATGCGCCAGTCTGCAGACCTCACACACGCCAACATTTTAAAAAGTATTAGAGTTGGTGTACTACCTCAAGAAGCACAATCAATATTAAAAACCCAGCACATCCATACACTGTATAGCCATAATTCATGTGGTAATGATTGTAAAGACCGGAGGGGGGATCTGTACTTCCGCTCTCTATATGGTAGAGGAGAGGTATAGAGGACCCCTGCCAAGATTCTCTATTATTGGTACATGGTCGAGCATTCAAGGCCTAGCTTCTCAGGAGGTGATGCAAGCTGGTTCTTAAGTACAGTGTAGTCCCTAAGCACCCACAACGGAATGTCCGCACACTGGATTGGTTAAAACACAGTCTTTATATAATTAATATTCAAGGTCACGTACACTATCACGATAACTCACTTTGTACTCAGAAATCAACAATGGCAAATGTATACAATTCTAAAGTGGTACCACTAATGTTATCAGATATCATTAAAGTGCATAATATCAGAATGACACACAGATTAAAATAAAGAGGAAACCAGCAGTAGAGAGAGGAAGGAAAGCAAGATGGTTGAGCAATTGGCAGAATACTGGCCCCATCTACCTAGACACAGTTCTGTGTGGAGATCCCCCCACCTGGGCAACCTGTAGCAAAAGGATACAAGCCCAGCACATATATTGTTCACACTAGACTTTCCAATAGTTTTGCAACCCCAAAGTACCTTGGTGTTCTAGCATTCCTTGTCAGGGAATCAATGGCCCTTCTTGAGTGCCCTCCCCTTCAGACAGGAGTCACAGGTTCGAACGTCCGACGGAGGACAGGTCGAGCTACGATGGTGAAGTGGCTGCGTCGTTCCTAGCGGTGCTTGTTGACGGTGAAGCGTAAACGTCCTGCAAGGAAGAGGCGTGCGGGGCACCTCAGTGTCGATAGTTCTGGACCGCAAAGAGTTGGAAGAACTGTGGCCCAGCAAGGGCGTCGAGTCATCAGCGTCTCTGTGGTCTTTGGGTGGCGGGAAACCAACCGGTGGATGCTCCTCGGCGCGTCGACGGTCAGGCCTTCTCCAGCAGGATACAGCGGTGACGATGCGGACGAGAGCATCCTTGGATCAATGAAGTTCTTAAGCAAAACGGGAGCACGGCGGCTCCAGTCGGCGATGGCGGTCGTCGACAATGGCAGACAACAGTCCGCGCGCTTTTCCTTGTGGTTCCGCAGCAGTCCCCGATGGCGGTCTGTCAACCATTGTGTGCAGGGACATGATATGATATGATAGTTTATTTATATAACGCCTATACACAATGTGTTTCAAAGCGCTTCAAGGCAAGGGAGGGAACAAGGGAAAAAACAATGACATTCTTACAGGCCATGAACAGTAAGGATGTGAAATAAACTATCGTACTCAGCCTGACGACATTTCAGATAGTGCAAGAGCTATGACAAAGATAAGGAAGGGAGGGGGAGAGTGGGAAGGAAATGGAAACAGACAGGCGACTACCATACTAGGCCTGACGACATTTCTGGTAGAGCCGGAGAAAACAGAAAACAAAAGGTGAGGGAGAGGGGTGCAGAAAGGGAGGGGAGGAACAAAACAAGCGACTATCATACTAGGCCTGACGACATTTCAGATAGTGCTGGAAGGGGGGGGGCAGAATTGGGATGGTGGAGGAAACAGACTGGTTGCTATCATATTAGGTCCAGAGACAATTCTGATAGTGTAAGTGCATAGAAGAAAGTAAGGGGAGGAGATAGGAAAAGGGAGAAGGGAAAGGAGGAGAGCCCAGAGAGTAAGCAGTCAAAAAGAGTGGAGAAGCAAGAGTGGAGAGCGAATACAATTGCAGCAGTCAGTAGTAACACATAATGTTGCAAGCCAGGATACAAGATGAAGATGGGAACAGCATGATTCAGGGCCACCATGAGTACAAGATTCAAAGGAAGTCCAGCATGAGAGTTGAAAAGGGTGACGCACCATGAATGAATGAAGTCCATAAAAGTCAAATCCAGCATTGGCCACAAGACTGTGATGGTGAAACCCAAATGTATCAGGACAGACTCCTGCAGAAGTAGGCTGGAGGAGGTTGAGGGGGAGCAGGGTAGAAGAATCAAGCAAAACAGGCAACACCTGTGTGCGAGAAGATGGGGCACAAGGAAATATCAAAGGGGGACCAGAGGGGGCTGGGATGGCCTGTGGGGACAGAGGGGGTGATACATGTTGGTGCATGCTTACCCGCTGTCTGAGCAGGGGGTCGGGCCCTGGGTCCTCCTGGTCCGAACATGTCCAAACAGGAATTGCCCTTTTCTTCATATGCCCTTCACTGCAGACGCCCGGGCGAGAGACGCCCTTGATCTAATAGTTAAGAGCAGGAAGGAAGAGGCAGGGCTAAGGAGGTGGGTGGTGCTTAGGCCAGGTGACCTAGATCCACTTGCACCTGCTCCCCATTTGCAAAGGAAAAAAGGCTGGAAGGCTTCTTAAGTAGGAAAAAGAGCGGCAAGCAGGAAGGCACCAGATGGGTGGGGCTTGCTAAGTGGTGAAAAAGAGCGGCATGCAGGATGGCACCAGGTGGGCCAGGCTTAGGCCAGGTGACCTAGATCCACTTGCACCTGCTCCCCATCAGCGTGGTTATAATGTCATGGTTATAATGTCGAAAATGTCCTTATCATGATGTAGTAAGGTGGCAAGGCACAGAATGGACAATAAGATTTTCTGTATGCAGACAGATAATAGCGCGGCCTAATGCCTTTAATGAAAATGCATGTAACTGAAAATGTGGCTAAATGAGCAGAGTATGGAGGATGAGGCAATTTTAAAGTTGAAACATTCAAGTGTAAGCATGCAGTCAGAAACTTGACGAATGGGCAGAACCTAGACTCTTAATTAGGCCCTGTCTTGAACCTTATCTGAAGAATCCAGTTGCACCAATTGTAATTGAGCAAAGCACCAAAGAAGAGTGAGGAATGCATGCTAGAGCGTATTTCATTTTCAAGGTTTAGCTTGATAAAAAATTAATTGACCAGTGAGCTAATGCTAACAATGAAGTTGCTTAAGACTGTGCAGAAAAGGTAGGGGCAGATTGCTTCCTCACATTTTGCTATAAAAATGAGCTCTGTGTGATGCTGTGGGTGGTTGAGTCAGGGAACTTGACCACAGCGGATAGGTGTGCACCGTGTTAACAAATAAACCTTTATGAACTTAACAGTCTCTATGCCAAATCCTTGAGTTGTCCTTATTGAATTGTGTTGGAGTATGTGAATCCTGCACCCCAACCTCCTCTAGGTACAGCTATCTTGTCTTACAGGTACCAGAGTGTGCGCACTGATCCAATGGCCCGTCAGTGTAATTTCGCCCCTCAGTACACTTGGTAGCGAGGAGGATGGTTCTTGACCATCAACTATTAATTGAAATAGGACACCTAATGGCTGTTGACACAAAGTAACTCTAGGTCTAGGGTAATATTACAAGTCCTTTGCCTTTTTGGACTGAGTAGACTGTGAAGCTCCCCGTAGACAATGGTAGTGTAATTGAGACTGCAGTTGATGCCTGAAGGGACCCGCTTTATCCCTTCCTATCTCTACGGGCAGCTGACCAGATGAAAAACTGAAGAAGGCGGTGATCGCGAGGGTCAGAAAACAAACAGTCGGAGAAGTGAGTGAAAAAACAGAAAAATTGCTATAATTTAGGGATGAGGCAGACTGCAACTGCCCTACCCGATAGAGACAGGGACACGGGGAAAAAGAATAATGGCAGTCCAGATTTGGAAACAAACCAAAAACATTAACTGCATTTAAAAATCAATATCAAGAGTAAAATATTCATGAGGAGCTCGCATGCAGCCGACCAGATCGTGTCTGAACTTTTTCACGCTATGTTATGTTGTGTGTCTAAGTGTTGTATGTTGCGGCTGTTCATGTGATTTATTTTATGGCATAACTGTCTGTGTGCGCTGTAAAAACATTGAACTAGTATAAAAAATGATATTTTAAGCTAAATTAAAAAATTAGCATCAAGCCAAGGTTTTGAAATTGCGAAAAATTACATTATGAAAGGCAGACAGATATTATGGTTTAAGGCACACATATTCGTGGTGATTTCACTCCAAAAAGAGTTCAACAGCCTGTGAAAAGTGCAAAAAGCTGGTGCACTTTAACCAACACAAAAAGTTTGAACCTGCATTTATGGAGTTAAATTTGTAATTTCCTCGTAGCAGGCAGGATAACTGATAAATCGTACTAAGAACGATAGATTTTCGCATTAAAATGGCTGAGTTATAGTGATTTATATAGAAGTAATGTTCCCATGCGTTAAGCGCACTAAGCGAAGAGGAGTGCAACATGTGGCAATGTTTTAACTGTGAGGTGCAGGGGAGGTCTGGCTAGAACCAGGAACTGTGAGCCTGAAGTGTGTAAAATATAAGAAATGATTCAAAGATTTTTTAAAGCAAAGCAGGTTGTGATTTAAAAGATCGGGGGGGTTTTATTTTTAACATCAGAAGCAGCCATAAAACATGCTTGCTCACCAAAGTGAGCAGTGATTTGTCAAGATTGAGATAAACACTGCCCGGCAAATGACCCTGCCTTGCAAAGCTGTACGGAAAAAGAGACACGCTAACAACCGATGTAATTGTTAGGCTATTTCAGTGATCTGGAAAATGCTTCAGTGAATGCGTCTTATACATTGCATGTATTTTTTGAAAATATGGTGCTTTACATACACAATGAGTGAGTTCCATGGTAGAACAGCCCAGTTGTGAATTTTAAAGGCAGATATATATATGTGACTGACAAGAAGGGTCCGAAGGACCAACAAGAGTGATGCATTCTAATAAGTATGAACAGGCATGGGCAAAAAGACATCTTTGCGTGGTGCTAATGAGTTTTGACAAAGAAATGCATTTGTTTTCTGATAACCTGTGCGCGTCTCACCTGGTTTATGAGAGGCATCTGTGTGGGAACACTCAGTATTGCCTAGAAGCCTTATTTTCTGTGATAACATATTTATGCTGCCGTGCAGCATTTACGACAAGCATGTTTACGCCTTCTAAATCCCCTGCCCTCTCCATTCCTGCTTCAAGCAGAATGATAAACAAGTAAATATTTGAAGGCCCACATTATCAATATACAAAGGGCTAACTTCTCTTCTAGTATAGAAACAAGATACTTTTATCAAATAGCATCCGGGAAAAATATGCAGCCTGCAGTATTAATGTAGAACTGGATGTGAAAGATACATGTAATCCAGTATAGGCAGAGACCTCACATTAGCTGCCTCAGAGAATGCAAAAGTGCTCAAGTATGGATAGAATAGACTGTAAAGAAGCTGCACATAGCATGGCATAAATAGTGAAGGCAGATTAGAAGCTGCCGGGAAGGTGTCTCTATCCAGGCACACTGAGAGTAGGAGTGGGACATAGTTTTCAAATTACGTTGCCATTAGAGATCAAGGGAATAAGCGCCTGTAGTGTGCAATATATCAATGCTCACTATCATAGTGGAAACAACCCCATAGCCAGTGAAACTATTAGTGGCGCTTTTATGAAAAACATACCCTGAGAAGAAAATCACCCTGAAGGGCTGATGGTTTTGAAGATGGTTTTTGAAGATGGTTGAGCAATTGGCAGAATACTGGCCCCGTCTACCTAGACACAGTTCTGTGGGCAGATCCCCCCACCTGGGCAACCTGTAGCAGAAAGATACAAGCCCAGTGCATATATTGTTCACACTAGACTTTCCAACAGTTCTTCAACCTCAAAGTACCTTGGTGTTCTGGAGTTCCTTGTCGGGGAATCGACGGCCCTTCTTGAGTGCCCTCCCTTTCAGGCAGGAGTCACGGGTTGTCAAACGTCCGACGGAGAACAGGTCGAGCTACGATGGTGAAGTGGCCGCGTCGTTCCTAGCTGTGCACGTTGACGGCGAAGCGTAGATGTCCTGCAAGGAAGAGGCGTGCGGGGCACCTCAGTGTCAATAGTTCTGGGCCGCAAAGAGTTGGAAGAACTGTGGCCCAGCAAGGGCGTCGAGTCATTGGCGTCTCTGTGGTCTTTGGGTGGTGGGAAACCCACCGGTGGATGCTCCTCGGTGGATGTGTCGACAGTCAGGCCTTCTGCAGCAGGATACAGCAGCGACGATGCGGACGAGAGCGTCCTTAGATAAATGAAGTTCTTAGGCAAAACGGGAGCACGGCGGCTCCAGTCGGCGATGGCGGTCATCGACGGTGGCGGACAACAGTCCGGGCGCTTCTACTTGTAGTTCCGCAGCAGTCCCCGTATCGGGTCGGCAGCCTGTCGAAGGTCTGTCTACCAGGGAGCTTAGGCAAAGGTCAGCTGTGCACGATGGTCCCTCGTAGCTCGGGAAGATGGCACCTTACCAGGTCCTCTCTGGGTCTGTCCTTGAGGCACAACAGCTTTCAGATTGAGAAGAAGAGCAACAGCAGGGCTTCAAGATCAAGCTTCAGTTACTCCAGTTACTCATCGTAGTGGACTTCAGCTTCTGAACACGATTCCTAGCAGTGAAAGGTTACCAGATACACTGTTGATCTCCCATTCATTCCGCTGGGTCACACTCAAGCATCCAATCATGACTACGGGCATTCATGCAGGCAGGCAGCCAATCAGGCACACGGTGCATTCAGGCCATTCACTTCTCTCCAGATACTCACAACAAGTTATGTGTATTGGGACAAGTACCGAGCCATTCAACACTCCATACTGCATTCATACCGGTTTCGGGTAGGGCTGTCTCAGCCATTGTGTCAAACACTAGATACTAGACACCCACAATATAGAATGCGTATTCGTCACACACTCCATTCAACCAGGTCCCACCCACAGGCGTACCCACAACATACGGTCATTGAGAAGGCTCCAGCCAGTCTGGTTGGCACTTCCCCACACTACCATATATGGAACATCCACCCAACAGCCAGTCAGGGGGAAGGGTCAGAGGCAGGGCTTCCCGGGACTTCGGGAACATCAAGGTAACAGGCGATGGAAGGCAAGAGGCCATGGGGGCCATTTTGTCTCCATCAGGAATCTACCGATTCCAATGACAGGGCCTGAGCATCCCAAAATGGAGGACGCTCAGGGCACCAGTCATTTCAGCACAGAGCTGCCACCAACCCATGCCCTGCTCTGTGGGTCACACACAGGTGCCCAAAAACATACACTAGGGGCACAGGGTTGTACTCCTACCCATGGGTGCCATAAGGGTATCCCACGGGTCTGTTCACCAAACCAAAAGAGAGAGAACTGCACCGCCAGGAGTCTCACAGGAACTCCTGCATGGAAAACACAACAGAACACACGATAAAAAGCAGTAAAGGACAAGGATACGGAGGCCCTGTCCCTCTGATGCATTTCCAGCATCACAGTCGCCCCCCACAGACTGAGGTTAGGGTGCCTAATCTCCCACGAGATAGACACCCTCATCCAGATGGTCAACATACCTTCTGGAAAGGCCATCTGCATTATCGTGATTCTTCCCTGGTCTGTGCTCAGTGGTAAAGTCTAGCCCTTGCAGGCTAATGGACCACCCTTCATCTGCATAAGCCACTTAAGGGGCTTATGCTCGGTTTGGACCTTGAAGGTAGACCCGGTAAGGTAGCCCATCTAAGTTCCCTACCCTTAAGTTGTCTACTGATGAATATGATCGTATGTTCTCTTCCTTTGTCATCTAACTGGGAAAAGACAGCTCCAATTCCGGTGTTGCAGACATCAGTTTGAACGATAAAGCGCTTGCTGTAATCAAGCGCACACAGCACGGGTGCCCTACACAGACTATCTTTCAAGCCATCAAAGGCCCTCTGACAGTCTTTGGTCCAATTAACCTTCCTAGGATTTTTGGGTGAAGTCAGAGCCGTCAGGGGTGCAGCTATGGTTCCATAGTCTGCCATGAAATTGCAATAATACCCAGTGAGGCCCAAAAAGGCTCTCACCTGGGTTTGAGTAGTGAGAGTCTCCCAGTCATGTACGTCCTGTACTTTACTGGGGAGAGGTTGGATTTGACCCCCTCCTACTTCATGACCAAGATACGTGACTTTCCCCTGAGCTATCTGGCACTTGGTGGCCTTGATAGTGAGGTTAGCCCTTTTCAACGCCTGCAACACTTTATCCAGATGAGTCAAATGCTCTTCCCAGGTGGAACTGTAGAATAATGTTGTCTAAGTAAGCCACACAAAAGGCCGCCAGCCCACTGAGTGCATGGTTGACCAATCTTAGGAAAGTGGCAGGGGCGTTCTTCAACCCGAAAGGCATGACCCTAAACTGGTAGAGTCCCTCTGGTGTTGAGAATGCCATCTTTTCCTTGGCATGGTCCTTCAGAGCTATTTGCGAATAGCCTGAGATAAGGTCGAAGGTGCTCACAAATTTGGCAGCACCTATGGTGTCCACAAGCTCATCAGCCCAGGGAAATGGGTGCACGTCAGTTTTGGTGACGGCATTGACTCCTCGGTAGTCCACACAGAACGTCCAATCCTTGGTACCTGCCTGGGAACTTGCCTTGAGGACAAGGACCACGGGACTGGATCAGGGACTGGTTGAGGGTTCAATAACACCCAGATCCAACATATTGGCAACCTCAGCCTGGATGTGGTTCTTAACAGTATCTGACTTACGGTAGCACATGCTTTTGACAGGCACACTGTCACCAGTGTCAATCTCGTGCCTACGCCACGGTGTAAGGCCTGGCATCATTGAAAACAGAGAGGCATACTGCCGGAGCAAAGCCCTGCAGGCCCTTTGCTGCTCATGCTGCCAGATCGGGAGAGTCATGTCCTCCCTCCAATGAGCCATCCTGACGGTTGCTATGAAGCAAATCAGGAAGGGGCTCACTCTCATCCTCTTCTTGCCCTTAAGCCAGCAAGAGGCATGAGACTTCGGCACGCCGATGGAAAGGCTTGAGCCTGTTAACATGGAACACCTGAGGTGCCACCCCAGAGGCGTCCATGTCAACCAGATAATGGACCTCACCCATTTTGGAGATTATCCTGAAGGGTCCAGTCCATTTATCTGCCAAAGCCTGAGGCTTGGTAGGCTCCATCTCGAGGACCTCCTGTCCCGGAGTCCAATCCACTTGCGATGCTTTAAGGTCATGCCTGTACTTATTTAATTCCTGGCTGGCCTTAAGATTCGCTGTTGCCTGACCCATCATCTGTGTCATCCTCCGTCTGAGGCCTAACACTCCACTTGCTTGGCGGGACCTGGAGGGGTGGCCTCCAAACATTCTCTGATCAAGGCAAGAGGCCCCCTCAAGGGATGTCCAAAGAGAAACCAACATACTCTTGAGGTACTTCTCTGCAAGCAAACAGCAGGCATGGCAGGAGAAGATCCCACTTCTTCCTTAAGGGCTCTTCCAAAGCACCTAGCATGCCTTTGAGAGTTTTATTAAATCTCTCAACCAAACCGTTGGTCTAGGGTAGTAAGAGGTGGTGAACTTGTAGGTTACTCCGCATTCTTTCCACATGATTTTCATGTAACTCGACATGAAGTTGGATCCTCTATCCGAGACAACCTCCTTGGGGAATCCAACATGGGTAAAAATGCCTAGGAGAGCCCTGGCAACCACCTTGGCCGTAACCGTCCGAAGGGGTATAGCCTCAGGGTACCTGGTGGCATGATCGACCAAGACGAGGATGAACCGATGTCCACCCGATGTGGGAGGGTCAAGGGGACCAATGATGTCAATGCCCACCCTCTCAAACGGTGTGCCAACCACTGGCAATGGTTGCAGTTGGGCAATGACTCTGCCTCCAGTCTTGCCAGACAAGTTGGGCAGGTCCTGCAGTGGGACTCCACTTCTACTCCCATCCGTGGCCAGTAGAAATGGGCAGAGAGCCTCTGCTTAGTCTTCTTGGTCCCACGATGAAAGCCAGGGGCACCTCATGCACCAACTGCAGCAGGAAGGGCCTGTAAACCTGGGGTACCACCAACCTCTTGAGGGCACCAGGTTCAGGCTTAGTGGGCTCACTAACAAGGAGCTCACCCTCCCAATGAATCCAAAATGTCCTAGGCACTTCTCCTTGTGCCTGGGACAGGGCCTGTGCCCTCAGACCCTAAAGAGAGTGGCACTCTCTCTGTCCCTTACAGAAGTCTGCCCGGGAGGGTCCCCCTTCAGCTAACAAGCATTGAAGGTCGGGATGATCCTTCGGGTTGAGAGCCTCTCCCACAGGAAAGTCTTCTGGCTTTTCTCCCACAGGAGTTGAGACGGGATTCACCACTGGACCCAGCCTGTCTGGAGCATGGATCCCAATGGGTGCTGATGGAACAGCAGGAAGAGCAGGGGCTCCCTCCACAGAGGTGGCCTTCTTACTCTTCCGTTTCCTTCGTGCTTTGGGTTTCCCCGTCAGCAAGGGTGCCGGGCTCACAGCCGGACCCTGTGTGAACTGCGATCGGGTGACCGCCACAGCAGCCATGGGTAGACCATCCGTGATCATCCCCAACTCGACCAAATCGTTTCCCAACAAAATGTTCTCAGGCACGTTGTCCTGAACCAGGACCGGAAGCTTTGCTGTCTTGTCTGCAATCGTAATGTACTGGAGGACCCGAATTTAAAATATATTGAATCAACCGCTGAATGAAGTGGAGGCCCCCACCACTTAAACCTAAGCGGAGAAATTCGTATGAACTAATGTGGTGTTGAAATAATATGAAAATGGTATTCATAATGTTAGTATATACAAGTAGTAAAATGCATCATGATATGATATATGATAGGATAGTTTATTTATATAGCGCCTATACACAATGTGTTTCAAAGCGCTTCAAGGCAAGGGAGGGAACAAGGGAAAAGACAATGACATTCTTACAGGCCATGAACAGTAAGGATGTGAAATAAACTATCATACTCGGCCTGACAACATTTCAGATAGTGCAAAAGCTATGACATAGATAAGGAAGGGAGGGGGAGAATGGGAAGGAAATGGAAACAGACAGGTGACTATCGCACTAGGCCTGACGACATTTCTGGTAGAGCCGGAGAAAACAGAAAACAAAAGGTGAGGGAGAGGGGTGCAGAAAGGGAGGGGAGGAACAAAACAAGCGATTATTGATTGATTGATTGATTGATATTTTATTTCTTTTGCGCTCGTACACATGTTTCAGAGCGCGACAAGGTAAGGGATGGGAACGGGGAGAACAAAACAGCGATCTTACTAGGCCCAGTGATATTGAGACAGCGCATGGGAGAGGGGGAGGGGAAAAGTGCATGGAAGGGGTGAGAGGTGGAAAGTGCGAAGCAGAGGAGAAACAGATAAATAACAATAAATAAATAATAAAGCCAACAAAGAGTGGTAATGCAGCCAGTAATTTGCAAGTGCTACGTTTAAGGCAGCAGACAGGGTAGGTCCGATAAGTGCAGGAAGAAAAAGGGGGTGGCTGTATGGGTACAGATACAGACCCCAGTGCAAGGGGTGGCCCGGAGGCATTGCGGGAGGGTGACAGGATGAGCAGGTACCTGGGCCCATAAGACAGAGGGTGGCCAGGTGCACGGTGCCAAGAGAGAACAGATCAGCAGGGGAGAAGGGGAAGGAAGGCAGAAGAAAAGAGGAAGGTTTTGAGGTGCTTCTGGAACCAGAAATGGTTCTCCTCAAGTTGACTATCATACTAGGCCTGACGACATTTTAGATAGTGATGGAGGGGGGGCAGTAATGGGAGGGTGGAGGAAACAGACTTGTTGCTATCATATTAGGTCCAGGGACAATTCTGATAGAGTAAGTGCATAGAAGAAATTAAGGGGAGGAGCTAGGAAAAGGGAGAAGGGAAAGGAGGAGAGCCCAGAGAGTAAGCAGTCAAAAAGAGTGTGGAAGCAAGAGTGGAGAGCGAATACAATTGCAGCAGTCAGTAGTAACACATAATGTTGCAAGCCAGGATACAAGATGAAGATGGGAACAGCATGATTCAGGGCCACCACGAGTAAAAGATTCAAAGGAAGTCCAGCATGAGAGTTGAAAAGGGTGACGCACCGTGAATGAATGAAGTCCATAAAAGTCAAATCCAGCATTGGCCACAAGACTGTGATGGTGAAACCCGAATGTATCAGGACAGACTCAGAGGTTGAGGGGGATCAGGGTAGAAGAATCAAGCAAAACAGGCAACACCTGTGTGCGAGAAGGGGGGGCACAGGGGAAAAAGAGGGGGTTGGGATGGCCTGTGGGGACATAGGGGGTAACACATGTTGGTGCATGCTTACCCGCTGTCTGAGCAGGGGGTCGGGCCCTGGGTCATCCTGGTCCGAACAGGTCCAAACAGGAATTGCCCTTTTCTTCGTATGCCCTTCACTGCAGATGCCCGGACGAGAGACGCCCTTGATCTAATAGTTAAGAGCAGGAAGGAAGAGGCAGTGCTAAGGAGGTGGGTGGTGCTTAGGCCAGGTGACCTAGATCCACTTGCACCTGCTCCCCATCTGCAAAGGAAAAGAGGCTGGAGGGCTTCTTAAGTAGGAAGAAGAGTGGCAAGCAGGAAGGCACCAGGTGGGCGGGTCTTGCTAAGTGGTGAAAAAGAGCGGCAAGCAGGAAGGCACCAGATGGGCGGGGCTTGCTAAGTGGTGGAAAAGAGCGGCAGGCAGGAAGGCACCAGGTGGGCCAGGCTTAGGCCAGGTGACCTAGATCCACTTGCACCTGCTCCGCATCAGCGTGGTTATAATGTCATGGTTATAATGTCGAAAATGTCCTTATCATGATGTAGTAAGATGGCAAGGCACGGAATGGACAATAAGATTTTCTATATACAGACAGATAATAGCGCTGCCTAAAGCCTTTAATGAAAATGCATGTAACTGAAAATGTGGCTAAATTAGCAGAGTATGGAGGATGAGGTCATTTTAAAGTTGAAACATTCAAGTGTCAGCATGTAGTCAGAAACTTGACAAATGGGCAGAACCTAGACTCTTAATTAGGCCCTGTCTGGAACCTTATCTGAAGAATCCAGCTGCACCAATTATAATTGAGCAGAGCACCGAAGAAGAGTCAGGAATGCATGCTAGAGCGTATTTCATTTTGAAGGTTTAGTTCGATAAAAATTTCCCAGTGAGCTAATGCTAACAATGAAGTTGCTTAAGACTGTGCAGAAAAGGCGGGGGCAGATTGCTCCCTCACATTTTGCTATAAAAATGAGCTCTGTGTGATGCTGGGCGTGGTTGAGTCAGGGAACTTGACCACAGCGGATAGGTGTGCACTGTGTTAGCAGTGGCATGAAATAAACCTTTATGAACTTAACAGTCTCTATGCCAAATCCTTGAGTTGTCCTTATTGAATTGTGTTGGAGTATGTGAATCCTGCACCCCAACCTCCTCCAGGTACAGCTATCCTGTTTTACAGGTACCAGAGGGTGCGCACTGATCCAATGGCCCGTCAGTGTAATTTCGCCCCTCAGTATACTTGGTAGTGAGGAGGATGGTTCTTGACCATCAACTATTGATTGAAATAAGACACCTAATGGCTATTGACACAAAGTAACTCTAGGTCTTCGGCAATATCACAAGTCCTTCACCTTTTTGGGCTGAGTAGACTGTGAAGCTCCCCGTAGACAATGGTAGTGTAATTGAGACTGTAGTCGATGCCTGAAGAGACACGTTTTATCCCTTCCTATCTCTATGGGCAGCTGACCAGACGAAAAACTGAAGAAGGCGGTGATTGCGAGGGTCAGAAAACAAACGGTGGGAGAGGTGAGTGAAAAAATAGAAAAATTGCTATAATTTAGGGATGAGGCAGACTGCAACTGCCCTACCCGATAGAGACAGGGACACGGGGAAAAAGAATAATGGCAGTCCAGATTTGGAAACAAACCAAAAACATTAACTGCATTGAAAAATCAATATCAAGAGTAAAATATTCATGAGGAGCTTGCATGCAGCCGACCAGGTTGTGTCTGAACTTTTTCACGCTATGTTATGTTGTGTGTCTAAGTGTTGTATGTTGCGGCTGTTCATGTGATTTATTTTTTGGCATAACTGTCTGTGTGCGCTGTAAAAACATTGAATTGGTATAAAAAATGATATTTTAAGCTAAATTAAATAATTGGCGTCAAGCCAAGTATTAGGGAGAATTCTCTCTTTAGGCTGAATTTCCTAACCTAGTGAGTCCCCCAGCAGCTTTGCTGGATTTCTGGAGTTTGTTTTTTTCCTCCTCCCAAGAGTGAGACTCTTTTTCTCCCACTCTTGGACATGATTTATGGTATTCCTTTGACTGGTAATGTGTTTTACGGGCTATGGGGTCCTTTACTCCATAGGGTCTCATGTGTTTTTACTATGTGTGTTACACAGCACCCTCCGTGCAGTAACACAGGGGTGTCATAGTGACACCCCACCATAGACTCCATACCCTGGGACTGACTACTGTCTCCCAGGGCATGTAAAGTCACCATTGGCTTTACTAGTCCCAAATTATTAACAGAAACCAGTACAAACCATCATATTGTGGCCGTACTGGCCAGGGCAATTCGATTGCCCCGGGGTCTGTTAGTCGAGGGGGCACGTCTCCGTCACCCCTGGTCGAGTTTTGGCTGGTGGCAGTGGAAACCACTTTTTATATTCGACCGCAAATATTTCCCTATGGGATTTTCCCATTGTTCGAGGCTACCAACTTTAATTATTTAATTCTCATAGCCTCGAACATACCGCCAGTTTATTTAATTAATATTAATTCTCTGGTTGGTACTTTTTGCCAAGACTTGATTCTAAAATGGCGTTTGTGTTCTCTTCTGTGACTCCAACCCAAGTCGAGCCCTTTGTTTCACTTTTTGGCGGGCTTCTCCACAGAAGCCTCCAAAAGTGGTGCCACTCTGTCTGGGTACCACAGTGGGTGTGGGAGGGGGTTTAGGCACCCTGGACTGAGTTACCTTGCTAACTCAAGTCGCACTCTTATGTGATTGGCCCAAGTGGTGAGCCGGCCGGCTCACCACTTAGCATGTTTGATATACAGCTAGGCTGAGTGAATGGGGGTATGCTGCATAAAAGCAGGGCTTTGGGGACTGGAAATTCAGATGTCGCCACAGGACCTGAGAATCCGACGAGGGGGAAGCTGAGCCGACCTACCACGACGACACCACCGGTGGAGCCCTGCAGAACCGACTCACCACTTCCCGACCACAGAGAAGATCTCCCGGCTGGAGAGGCTTCTTCCCCTGACTGATAGGCACAACCAGTTTACCTTTCTTTCTTCGCACCCCAGACCGGTTTGTGGTCGAACTGCCCGTGCCAAGCACCCCAGCGGCCGGATAGCCACTCACTACTGAACCGCGAATCAACGGACCGCTCCTTGTACCTGCTGGTTTCTTCCCTGGCAGTGCAACGGACTCCTGTTTTCCTCCACGACGAGACCCTCTCTTCCCCCGGACGAAGCACCGACTTGCATCCGCTGCCAGGAACAACTGCCCCCGCTGGAGTGTTCTCACCACTTTAAGGTACCGTGTCCGCCAGGCCAATGTAATAATAACTCCTTAAACTCCTGGACTGGGCTGGCCGCCTTGACTCTCTAACTGGTCCCTTTCTTTGGTCCAACTCCTTTTTGAACCATTACAAGACTTTTGTGCACTGCAACCGTGTGACTTTGGACACATTTCGTTTTGATCCTCTTAAAGCAGATCCGGCCTACTGGCTCTGAATTCACGGTTTTACTTTGCCTTCCTCTCTTGTTATGTTCTTGTAAAAGTGTTGGGATCTGTTCCAAATTGTTCTCTGCTTTTCTCTCCCTTTTTAAAACAAACTATTAGAGTGCCATCTACGTTAAGCGCTCACCGCTGTCTGAAAATAAGTGGGGCTTTACTTAAGACTTGTCTAATATTCTTTTAAGGGAGTGTATATCTTTTAGTGACCGTGTTTTTGAATTGCTTACTATTAGTGCCTGTGTGTTTTTCTAGATGTGGTTTTAAATAAATAATTATATCTCTTTTACACCAAGCCCTGGTCAGTGTTTACTTGTTCTATTGTGTGCTCTTGACCTATTGTGAATACTCTGTATACTGCCTAACTCTTCTTGAGGGAAGTCTGACTGCTCAGCCACAGCTACCAAGTGAATCTGTGTGGTACAGACTGCTACCAAGTGGGTTTACTGCCAAACACCTGTAGTGTTAAATCTTTTGCAGTGGTCCCAGAGGGAACTGCACAGGTTTCTGCCTAACACCAAGGTTTTGAAATTGCGAAAAATTACATTATGATAGGCAGACAGATATTATGGTTAATGGCACACTAATGTGTGGTGATTTTACCCCAAAAAGAGTTTAACAGCGTGTGAAAAGTGCAAAAAGCTGGTGCACTTTAACCAGAACACATAAAATTCGAACCTGCAACTATGGAGTTACATTTGTAATTTCCTCGTAGCAGGCAAGATAACTGATAAATCATACTAAGAACGATAGATTTTCGCATTAAAATGGCTGGGTTATAGTGATTTATGTAGAAGTAATGTTCCTGTGTGTTAAGCGCACTGAGCGAAGAGGAATGCAACATGTGGCAATGTTTTAACTGTGAGGTGCAGGGGAGGTCCGGCTAGAACCAGGAACTGTGAGCCTGAAGTGTGTAAAATGTAAGAAATGATTGAAAGATTTTTTAAAGCAAATCAGGTAGTGATTTAAAAGATTGTGGGGTTTTATTTTTAACATCAGAAGCAGCCATAAAACATGCTTGCATTATGGACCACGAAAGTGAGCAGTAATTTGTCAAAATTGACATAAACACTGCCCAGCAAATGACCCTGCCTCGCAAAGCTGTATGGAAAAAGAGACAGGCTAACAGCCAATGTAATTGTTAGGCTTTTCAGTGATCTGGAAAATGCTTGAGTGAATGCGTCTTATACATTGCATGTATTTTTTGAAAATAAGGTGCTTTACATACAAAATGAGTGAGCTCCATGGTAGAACAGCCCAGTTGTGAATTTTAAAGACAGATATATTTATATGGGACTGACAAGACGAGTCCGAAGAGCCAACAAGAGTGTTGCATTCTGATAAGTATGAACAGGCATGGGCAAAAAGACATCTTTGCGTGGTGCCAATGAGTTTTGACAAAGAAATGCATTTGTTTTCTGATAGCCTGTGCGCGTCCCAGCTAGCTTATGAGAGGCATTTGTGTGGGAACACTCAGTATTGCCTAGAAGCCTTATTTTCTGTGATAACATACTTATGCTGCCGTGCAGCATTTAAGACAAGCATGTTTACGCCTTCTAAATCCCCTGCCCGCTCCATTCCTGCTTCAAGCAGAATGATAAACAAGTAAACATTTGAAGGCCTACATTAGCAATATACGAAGGGGTAACTTCTCTTCTAATATAGAAACAAGATACTTTTATCAAATAGCATCCGGGAAAAATATGCAGCCTGCAGTATTAATGTAGGACTGTATGTGAAAGATACATGTAATCCAGAAAGGCAGAGAACTCACATTAGCTGCCTCAAAGAATGCAAAAGTGCTCAAGTATGGATAGAATAGACTGTAAAGAAGGGGAAAGCTGCACATAGCATGGCATAAATAGTGAAGGCAGATTAGAAGCTGCCGGGAAGGTGTCTCTATCCAGGCAGACTGAGAGTAGGAGTGGGACACAGTTTTCAAATTGCGTTGCCATTAGAGATCAAGGGAATAAGCGCCTGTAGTGTGCAATATATCGATGCTCACTATCGTAGTGGAAACAACCCCATAGCCAGTGAAACTATGAGTGGCGCTTTTATGAAAAACATACCCTGAGAAGAAATTCGCCATGAAGGGCAGGCGGTTTTGAAAGGTTTAGGCACTGGCAATTCAGAAATATTAGCCAATAAAAGATTAAATGAGATGCCCAGGATCACACAGTGTTTAAGGGGTGAAGCTGGGAGTTGTGCCAATATTGCAACTCCTGCAGATGAGCACTTTCTCTTCCAGCTCTTAACATGAACTAAAACAATCTAATGTTATAAAAATGACTTGCAAATGTACGCACAACTGCATTTCCAAACCTGACAATTTTTAAACAAAAACAGTACAGAAGGGGGTTACACAACTTGGGAACGATTTTAGCGTCAGTTTCTCCATTATTAAGGGGAGTTCCATTATGCAAGTAGGTAAAACCACACAGAAAACAGCACAGTAATGCAAGGGATCCTACATGATTTGACCAGGATCACTATGCCGTCTGCTGGCATAGCACGGATACAAGCATGAACACTTTGGCTGCACAGTCTCGAATTTGCATGCTTGTTTGCCACCTGGATGGATATTCTATGCACATCCTTTAAGGGATTGCTTAGGTTTTAAGAATGACCAGCTGGGCAAACTAATTTCAACCCCTATCTGGTGCAGGAACAGTGCTGTTAATCGTGCAGCTTGTACTGCAAACCCAAGTAAATGTGCAGGTATGTTTGGGAACTTCCGATTTAAAGACGGTTCAGCCATTCTTACTGGGATGTGCCCTTCTGATCTTTCACATGAACACATATCCCTGCAATAAGTGCTAACACACTGAGACAACTTCAAAACCTCAGTGGATGAATATGGATTTTAACTTTGGCAAGTGCACATGATCAGCAATATTCCCACGGGAAGGAAGTAACGCTACAAAGGTTGTGTTACCCAAACTATGTATTACACAATGAAAACGAAGGGCATTGCATGTTTTAATTGATCAAGGCAGAATGTACTTGTCAAAACCGACGTGCAATGGGTTTGGAGCCTCGGCAGCATGCAATCAAATTTTCCTGGCATGTGCTGTTTAAGCCTGATGTAAACTGGAATCTTACTTCAGACCAGGTAGCATTGTGGGGGGCCCTGGGCAGTCACCCCATGTGCTCTCCAATAAAAAACGTCTCTGACGCCTATTGTCACCTGGCAAAGAATGAGCGATTCCTAGTAGCATGGAGCAAACAGAAGCCCGTAGGCACTGTGGTGCTATTACAAGGAAGGGGCTTGCAGATTACAATAAAAAGGCATACACTAGGGGCTGCGTGACGAAGCATCGCCTGTAGTTATAGGACAAATAGAGATATATTGTAATTACTATGAATGAGCTGCATGTTAAGCTCACAATGGATAGAGTATATTAAGTAAAACACAGCATAGTGGTTAATTTAGCAAAAGGGGGATGAGTACAGGGACTGCTGGGGGAACTGATAGAGGTAGGTAACCAAAGTAGGGTTGAGAGTTTTGCGGGAAATGAGGAGGGATGGCTTTGCTCTAAGTTCACTAGAGAAAGCATTCCATGGTTTGGGGACAAGACGGGGAGTTTAGCCCTGTGGCATTAGCTCCTTTGGTCAATGGGGACAGCAGCTGGTGACAAGGAGTCCATGAGCACGAGCATTGGGTGGTAGCTCAGGATTTAAGATATGCTTGCCTCCCGCATTGCATGTCAGAAAAGCTTCTCACCTAGGTAGGCCCTGCTGCGACGCGTGTACATGTGTTTATGTATTGTTAAGTGCTGTATGGAAACAGAATGCTAGCAGTAGTGGTGAATTTTAACACTGAGTTTGCATGGTGAGCGCACCTAATTGACTTGTTAAATTGGGATTCTATTCCTTGCATGGTGAGGGGGAATTTAAGGCTGTGTATGACCATCCTGCACATCCAATAGGGGAACCATTGATGACAATGAAACAGGTCTTAGCTCCATTTCTATTTCTTTATATTGTGGAGTGGCAACCTGACCCTGGCTGAGCATCACAGAAGATATTGTCTGGGTCAGTGTGCCTGCAGTCCCAGTGACGCATACATGCAGGACTACCAGCAACTTAGGCAAATGGAATATGGCAGTCAGAGTATGAATGCTGTTCCCTATAGCATGTGTGGCTCTTAAAGAGTTAGAGAATGGGGGATATTGTCTCATCTAGCTGCCTACCCGCTCTCAACCCCTTTTCTTGGACTGGCAAAGATCCTTCAAAGGGCAGAATCTGTGTCTGTGCATAGCTGTGAATGCCACCAGTCTCATACATGTCACTCAATGATGTGCTGTTTGGACACTTGGCTTTCATACCCTTTGTTTGCAGACACCTTGGCACAGATATTGCTTTGTATTTCTGATATGTGGACTTTTAGTTAAGTCTATTGTGTGTGTGCGTTGTATGGCAGAGGCACAGTGGTCCCATTTTTGTGAACTGCCTTTTATGGTGTTGGTAGGTGCTTCATTTTAGAAAAATGTATTTGTATGCATTATTTGTTAATGCCTTCACATTAGTCCAGTCCAGATGTCCTTGAGCTGGAAAAAAACCATTGCCTTCATTTCAGTGGATTCCAGGCTGGTTCCGACTCATAATTAGGCCAGGATTTGTGATGTCATATTTCTGTGGGCTTAGACAGTAAATTGCACATCTTGAAAGCCATTTTTTCCAAAATGCCTTGCAGAGGGAGAAGCCACCGGCACACTGGCTGGTGTGAGGTGGCCTAGCTCGTTCCCAAATTCCTGCCAAGATATGACACGCCCCGCCAACTTCCAAAGTCACCAGCCGTCACTGGGCTGAACTGACCCTAGTAGCAGCATCAGTTAAATATACTAGCGCTGTGTAAGACTTACATTCGTGATTTAAAAAAATAATAATAATTAGCCTTTCCTCCATGGGTAGCCAGTGCGCAGCTCGTCTGGCGCGAAATTATGTGTTTTCTTTCAATGAATACTGAGAGTTGTGCACAGCAGAACTCCACACTTTTAGAGCTTGTGAAGATTTTGTAAGATGCCCGCAAGAATGGCAGTGTAGTAATACAATTTAACAATGATAATGGCACGAGAAATGAATGAGCAGGTGTTGTAAGTATGGCGGGGAAAGGAAAGGGCGGGAGGCATTAGCATGTGTGGTAGTGAAAAGGAAGTAATGACACAGGGACGTCATTCCACCAAAATGATAGAGGTAGCGGACATGACATCTCATGACCCTTGACCTCTGATGATATCACTGTAGGAAAAGTTTTAAACATTTTTTATTTTAGGGTAGCAAAGGAGACCGCGGGGCAACTAGGGATACCTCAGGGGTTGCGGCCACGACCTCTGGCGACCCCCAAATGACGTCCCTGCAATGACACTCAAACAATAAGTGCAACAATGCAGAGTGTAACATGTAACTTGGCATGACATGAGCAAGAGTTATTTTACAGCTACAGAAGTAGTGTTAGAATTAAAAGAGGTAGTGATAAACTTCATGAGATGGGAAGCAAGTGAGTTTTCATGATCAACGTGCGGGCAGGAGCAGGCATTGCCCTGTAGCTGAATGGCCCACTGCCATTCATGTTTTCTGTCGTTTTTACTTAGAATGCCCCCTGAAATTGAAGGAGGTTACTGGGTCATCTGTGACCTGCTTTTGGGGAATTTTGGGGATAGCACACATGTAGTGAAGGGGTTTTTTGGAGTGCTCCTAAAGGTTTTATTTATTATTTTTTTTCTAAAGAGCTCCACCGTGAGTGGTAGGACAGTTTGCATGGAGTCATACCAGGGCTGGTAGATTACAATTTCGAGGCCTAGTCGGCCGGAGTGGAGAACATTTTTATTAAATAGATAAAAACTTTTGGTTTGAGACGGGCGGTTGAGATTCTGGTATCGTAAGAATTAGATGAATGAAGAAAGGCTTGAATGACAAAGCATAAAAGCCTGATGACAGTGTTGAGGTTACCAATGAAAGCATGATTATTTAGGGCATGCCTTAGTTAAACATAAGCAATTTTGAAGGCATGAAAGCGGCAGAAAGCCAATGAGATTGGGTGAGTGAGAAGTAAAAGATTTTAGTATTTGTGCAGCGTGATGAATATAGCCAGCGGTATGACCTGGCGGAGAAATAATAACATATTTTTAGAAATTCAGGCTCAGGCCGCGAATTTATGGACATTTACAAACACGACGTAGAGACAGATAACCTCCAGGAAAATAAAGGCAGCCATAAAATAGGGAAATATGGTAAATAAATAAAGAGCAAGCAGAATGAAATGAGAATCATGAAGAACAGTAGTGGTTCAAGTATAAGGTTACCGGGGGGCTACCCGAGATAAAAACGTAAGGGTACCCGGGGGGCACCTGAGAGAAAAATGTAAGGGTACCGGGGGGGCACCCGAGAGAAAAACATAAGGTTACCGGTGGGGGGGCACACGAGAGAAAAACGTAAGGTTATTGCGGGGGCACCCGAGAGAAAAACGTAAAGGTTACCAGGGGACACCCGAGAGAAAAACATAAGGATTTGCCCAGTTCCTGCGCTTTAATACAGCGGTCAGAAGAAAATTGAACCCAGAGCCCACAGAGGGGGGACGATTAGGCTACGGTGACGATTAAAGACGGCACAACGGGGGTTTGTTTAAACCCCATGTCGGGTATTGATTAGAAGGCAGGTATATGTATGTCCAGCTGGCCATTGTCTAGTCGGTTAAGTGTCTGTTATACATCTCCTGTTGTATTTTGTCTCCTTGTTGTTTGAAATTAAGAAAGGGTTTTACGCGATTCTATAGTTAAGAGGGAATCGCACACAGATTGATGTTCTTGAGTAAATTGGTGGTATAAATAATTTGGCGTGAAAAATTGGATTGGAGCTTGCAGTATTTGGTGCTTGCTCATAGCGATGGAAGTATTGGATGGTCATAAGGATATCGTTAAACAACAGATTTAAGCCTGGAAAACGTTACTCCAATAAGCACCAAGTGGGTTGAAGGTACCGCCCACAAGGTGTATATGCCATGACCACAAATTAGGTCTTTATCTAAAAACCATTGTACAACGCATGGCGACTTAATTGCATGCCACTATACAAGCAATAAGTTAGAACACGCTGCGCTGTTATCAATTTGTGAAAAATATAAGAACAAGAAAAGGAGGAAGAACCTCCGGCAGCTTGGATACTAAATATATGCATGGGGGAGGGGGTTGAGACGCCTACCGCGACACCAACCCTGCCTAAACCAGAAATAGAGGGAAGCAAATCAGAGAGACTCTACCCATTAAGAGAGCTCAAGGAAGCCACGGGGTACAGCAACCCCGCAAGTGAGTCACATACATACAGTAGTGAAGAAACAAAAAAATCAAGGGAAGAACAGAGACAAGAATCCCACCTCCACAGTCCTGAGGGACAAGGAGAGACGTGATGATGAAAGGAAGGATCAGGCACAGACAAGTGCATCTCTTGATAAGGAGATAGAGGGAAAAAGTGGAAAGGAAGTAAAGACAGAACTGATGAGATAGCGTTCGCAAAGAACGAATGGTTGGGAGGACAGATGATGTTGAAACTCGATGGTAAAGAAGGGGATGATGTGAGACTGGGAGATGTTAGATGAGGCACAGAGAAAGAAGAAAGAGAAGGAGTTAAGGACAGAAGGAAAAGAAGGAAAGATAGGCTAAGGTGAAAACAGCTACATCGCGAAGAGCAAGAAAAGCAGCTCAGTAGCAAACAGAGCACAGCCTAGGACCAGAACAGACAGAAACAGCAAGGTTAGAAGAAAAGCAAAGAGTATGTGAAAAAGGATAAGAAGACAAAGGGATGAGGAAGTTCAAAGTAAAGATGAACGTAGAATTAAAGGGAAAGGAAGAAGATAGGGTCAGAGAAGAGGCGAGGAAGCGCAAAAGGATTGGTCACGGAAATAAATAAACAAATAAATAAATCAGGAAATACTGAAATTGAGTGGTTATCTTGAATAAGAGATGAATAAAGGGAAAATTGAGAAATAGGAACAATTGGGCAAATTAATAGAAGGATAAGGGATACACTCAAAAGCATAAAGCGAAAAATAAAAAAAAAGTGGAAAACAAATAGCACTTATGAGGTTTCCGGACCAACAGAAAAAAGGAGCATTGGGCAATAAATAACATCAAGAGACCATGAAGACCAAGAAAAGGAGTATGGCTCATAAAATTGGGTCAATTAAACGAAGGAAACCCGCACAAGCCATTTTAAGTAAAAATGGTGAAGTAAGCAAAACAATTTTGATTTATTTTACAGACAAGCTATGAACCTCTTGCGTGGAAGCACAAGAAATTGTCTGCATGGCCTTAAATTAGGGAGAAAAAGAAAAAAGGCAAGTGCTAGTTCACTAATGAAAAAAAGAATAGGAACAATGGCTGCTAAGCTGAAGAAGTATGTGCAGCTAACCAGCAAGAATTTACTGCTAAGGTGAGGAAGTATGTGCAGCTAAGCAGCAAGTATTTACTGCTAACCTTGAAGAATGCAGCTAAGCTCATCAAAGAACCAAGCCGAAACTAAGTATACCCGCGGGGTGGTTGGAAAATAGTTGTTTATGTGCACCAACGAATAGGGGAAAATGACCCAGAGAGTATTTTTTTATAGCAAAAAAGGAGGAAGGGGGTTAAAGTCAGAAAGAAAACCTGACCCCTTGCCGATGCCCGAATGACTTTTTTCTTTATTTTTGACTTTCTACAGACAACGGGGATCCCCAAGGACGTTTCTGTCATCTACTACGGACGTGCCTAGAAGACTGGGAAAGAAGAAGACATCTTTTTTAATTGTTTTGTCTCCTTAGGGTTGCATGTGGCACCGGAAGGGGAAAATGTGTCCCATGAAGGACAAGGTGTATTTTGTGTTATTGAAAACAAAAATCATTTTCTAAGCCAGCTGACACAGAGCTAGGAATGGGGGGTATTTTAGCTGTGGGGTGAACATGACCCACAAAAAGGAAATGTTTAAAAGAAAATGTTTTGTAGCTTGTCTAGGAGGCAGGGGTGTCAAATAAGAGGGAATGTCTTGCAATTTCTGGGGATTAAGGTATAACAGCTATTGTGAAAAGAGGTTTTAAGGAAATGGGTTGGTAGGAAATGTGTTAAATAGTAGAGACCTGTTTATTTTACAAAAGAAACTCATTCCGTTTTATATTATGTCGAGGGACCTGTATGCCTTGGGAAATTAACGTTGAACAGCGTGAGGAGAAAGGGAGGTCGTAGAGAAACCCAGTGAAAGCCTGATGCTGAATTGCATCTGCAAAAGACTCCCCCAACCCTGCATCCCTATGCTGAACCATCCCCTCTTGTGGACCCATTGAACAATGAACCCTTTTTGAAAGAGAGACACTCTGGAGAAAAAAAAACTGAATTTCTTGTGAAAAGGAAAAAACAATGGACTTCTGGTCTGAGCATCAAAAGAACCTGGGAGACCAACTGTGAAAACAGCACAATGAAAAGGAAAAGGCGACAGGACATAGACGGTCTACTAACGCCAAACAAAAGACAAATAAAATGGAAGATACGGAAAAGGAAAGAGTGTGGAAAAGAGGGAAGGACAAGTGAAAACAATATGCATGGGCAGAAGAAGGTGATCAAGGAGAGACTGTACTTTGTTGGGGTGGGAGTTGCAGACAAGGTGTGACATACAAAGAGACAATGGGCTAATGGGTTGTCTCAAAGCTTTACCAAACCTCTCGAGTCTCACAATGGCTGTGAATCGTCCAAAGCATACAGTTAGATTAGAGGCACACGATTACAGGAAGTAGGGCTTACAAGGAAGGAGATGACACACACATGTTTGTTTTAAGAATGACAATACGTCAGTATGTGCCGACGTATGAGATTGTGTTAAGATATGTTTAGATAAATATTAGGGGAGAATAGACATTGGATATGGTTCAAAGTTGTTGTTTTACAAACAAAAAACTTTCAATGGGGGAGTCTACTGGAGGACCCGAATTAAAAATATATTGAATCAACAGCTGAATGAAGTGGAGCCCCCCACCCCACTTAAACCTAAGCGGAGAAATTCGTATGAACTAATGTGGTGTTGTAATTATGTGAAAATGGTATTCATAATGTTAGTATATATAAGTAGTCAAAGGCATCATGGTTATAATGTCGAAAAAATGTCATTATAATGATGTAGTAAGGTGGCAAGGCACAGAATGGACAAAAAGATTTTCTGTATACAGACAGATAATAGCGCTGCCTAATGAAAATGCATGTAACTGAAAATGTGGCTAAATGAGGAGAGTATGTAGGATGAGGTAATTTTAAAGTTGAAATATTCAAGGGAAAGCATGCAGTCAGAAACTTGACGAATGGGCAGAACCTAGACTCTTAATTAGGCCCTGTCTAGGACCTTATCTGAAGAATCCAGCTGCACCAATTATAATTGAGCAGAGCACCGAAGAAGAGTCAGGAATGCATGCTAGAGCGTATTTCATTTTAAAGGTTGAGTTCGATTAAAAATGAATTGCCCAGTGAGCTAATGCTAAGGATGAAGTTGCTTAAGACTGTGCAGAAAAGTTAGGGGCAGATTGCTCCCTCACATTTTGCTATAGAAATGAGCTCTGTGTGATGCTGGGGGTGGTTGAGTCAGGGAACCTGACCACAGTGGATAGGTGTGCACTGTGTTAGCAGTGGCATGAAATAAACCTTTATGAACTTAACAGTCTCTATGCCAAATTCTTGAGTTGTCCTTATTGAATTGTGTTGGAGTATGTGAATCCTGCTCCCCAACCTCCTCTAGGTGCAGCTATCTTGTCTTACAGGTACCAGAGGGTGCCCACTGAGCCATGGGCCCGTCAGTGTAATTTCGCCCCTCAGTACAGTAATGTTGACTAAGGCTACAGGCGATAATTTGGGAGGCCCACCAGCTAACCTGGTGGTTCTCAGAGGAGCACCTACATAGTCCTCTGGCTTGAGCAGGGTCCTGTCCACCACTGTCATGCTTGCCCCAGTGTGTCTCAAAGCAGTAGAAGGCTGGCCATTCAAGAGGACACTTCTCAGAAATCTACAGGTGCTTTGTGGGATAGTCGCCAGTACTTCTGCGTACTGGTCCCATGCCCTGAGGGACACTAAGGAAATCTCTACGGGAGCACCGAAGGTAATCCCAGTAGAGGAGGGAAGGACAATGGCCTCCACCTCAGGTACGGAGTAGGGGTAGGTCAGGCTGGCAGCCTGGACTCCAAGTGCCTTACCCTTGCAGTTGGGGTTACCGCTTCGGTTGTCCAGAACCTAACAATCCCAACAAGTGCCAGGAGTGCGGGGTATGGTACTGGAGCCACTGGGACCTGCTTTGCAGCAGGTGGACCACTACTCTTACTCCCACCCACAACAGACTTATCCCCACTAGGTTTTTGGGTCTTCGGAGAAGAAGGTTTTGGTTTACCCGACTGTGATTGCTTTTGGGACTCCTCAGCTTTCTGAGAGGCCCCCTTTTCTTTGTCCTTGTCCTTCCCACTGGAGTCCTTAGGGGACACGCGGTGGGAGACCCAATTGTCAGCCAACCTAGCCAGCTTAAAGGGGTCCAAAATGTTCTGGTCAGCAACATACTGACGCAGCTCTGGTGAACAGGCTTCCGAAAAATGCTCAAAAAACAAGAGGTGAGATAATTCAACAAACGTTTTCACTTTGTAACCATCATTCCACCCCATCATGTTCATGTGCGCAGCACTCACCCAGTCAACCAAAGACACATTCTCTCGTTTCTTAAAATCCCTGAACCGTTTAAGATATTGGGTAGGCGTCTTGACAAACTTGGCAATTAAAGCAGACTTCATGCACTCATGCTGACCCCTTTCTTCCACACTCAGTTTCAGAATACAGTCAAATCCAGTTTGAGGCACTCTGCTTAACAAACACTTAGCACAATCTCTCTTATCAACATCATGAATCGCACAAGCCATTTCAAATGCTTCAATCCATTGGAGGATATCAGAACCCTCCGCATACACACCAACCAAATCTTTCAAAAACTTGGTTGCTGGGGACCTGACACTCTAAACTGGTTTAGCTGAAGTCTCCTCTCAAGCTTTCTCTAACTGGATCCGCTGACATTCAGTGTCCCGGTTCTTGAGCTTAAGGACCTTTTCTTTGAGTTTAAGATCCCTATCTTTTAGCTTAAGATCTCGATTCTTCAGCTCCACCTGCTGTGCCAACTCCTCTTTCTTAAGCTCAACATCGAGTTCCAACTTGCGATATTCAAAGGCCAACTTCATCCTTAATAACTCAAGCTTAAAGAACTGCTGGGGTTTGGAACAGAGGCAGCAGGAATTGTGGCATTCCCAGAATCGGATTTGGCGACAAGCCCCAGGGTAGAGTCCTCATTGGTTGCATCCCCTCCTTCAAGAGCTTCACAACGATCTGGTAGTCCACCAGGGCAGCTATCAGCTCTGCCCTAGACTTATCCACAAAGTCTAATTCCCTGGCTTCACAAGCACTCTGGAGAGCCTCTAAGCTCATCCGAGTCAACTACCATTTGAATTTGATTCCATTGCTTGTAATGCAGTTATCTAGTACACGACTAAACCTTAATTTAACAAAGTGCAGATATCATTCGTAAGTGGCACGGTTATACATTGGGTCTTAAAACCATAAGCATCCCACCACTATCACCAGCTGTAAAGACCGGAGGGGGGGGTCTGTACTTCCGCTCTCTACATGGTAGAGGAGAGGTACAGAGGACCCCTGCCAAGATTCTCTATTATTGGTACGTGGTCGAGCAATCAAGGCCTAGATTCTCAGGAGGTGATGCGAGCTGGTTCTTAAGTACAGTGTAGTCCCCAAGCACCCACAATGGAATGTCCACACACTGGATCGGTTAAAACACAGTCTTTATATAATTAAAATTCAAGGTCACGTACACTATCACGAAAACTCACTTTGTACTCAGAAATCAACAATGGCAAATATATACAATTCTAAAGTGGTACCACTAACGTTATCAGATCTCATTAAAGTGCATATAGTCAGAATGACACACAGATCAAAATAAAGAGGAAACCAGCAGTGGAGAGAGGAAGGAAAGCAAGATGGTTGAGCAATTGGCAGAATACTGGCCCTGTCTACCTAGACACAGTTCTGTGTGGAGATCCCCCCCACCTGGGCAACCTGTAGAAGAATGATACAAGCCCAGCCCATATATTGTTCACACTAGACTTTCCAATAGTACTGCAACCCCAAAGTACCTTGGCGCTGTAACGTTCCTTGTCTGGGAATCGACGGCCCTTCTTGAGTGCCCTCCCTTTCAGGCAGGAGTCATGGGTCGTCGAACATCCGACGGAAAATATGTCGTGCTACAATGGTGAAGTGGCCGTGTTGTTCCTAGCAGTGCTCGTTGATGGGGAAGCGTAAACATCCTGCAAGGAAGAGGCGTGCGGGGCACCTCTGTGTCGATAGTTCTGGACTGCAAAGAGTTGAAGAACTGTGGCCCAGCAAGGGTGTCGTGTCGTCGGCGTCTCTGTGGTCTTTGGGTGGCAGGAAACCCACCGGTGGATGCTCCTCGGTGCGTAAACGGTCAGGCCTTCTCCAGAAGGATACAGTGGCGACGATGCGGACGAGAGCGTCCTTGAATCAATGAAGTTCTTAGGCAAAAAGGGAGCACGGCGGCTCCAGTCAGCGACGGTGGTCATTGACAGTGGCGGACAACAGTCCGGGCGCTTCTCATTGTGGTTCCGCAGCAGTCCCCGTATCGGGTCGGCAGCCTGTCGAAGGTCTGTCTACCAGGGAGCTTAGGCAAAGATCAGCTGTGCACAATGGTCCCTCGTAGCTTGGGAAGAGGACGCCTTGCCAGGTCCTCTCTGGGTCCGTCCTTGAGGCACAACAGCTTTCAGATTGCAAAGGAGAGCAACAGCAATTCTTTTCGTCCAGCAGGGCTTCAAGATCAAGCTTCAGTTACTCCAGTTACTCGTCGTAGTGGACTTCAGCTTCTGAACACGATTCATAGCAGTGAGAGGTCCCCAGATATACTGTTGATCTCCCATTCATTGCGCTGGGTCACACTCAAGCATCCAATCACGACTACGGGCATTCATGCAGGCAGGCAGCCAATCAGGCACACAGTACATTCAGGCCATTCACTTCTCTCCAGACACTCACAACAAGTTATGTGTATTGGGATAAGTACGAGCCATTCAACACTCCATACTGCATTCATACCGGTTTCGGGCATGGCTGTCTCAGCCATTGGGCCTCATTACTAGGTTGGAGGTAGCCATGGCGCTATTAGCGCCATGGCTGCCTCCAAACTCGTTCCGACTCCGCCCTGGTGAATGGAGCAATTACCGGTCCATTCCAAGGTTGGCGGGACCGGTAATTCCCCATTCACCAGGGCCATTCCCCATTTCCATTTGAGCCCCCATAGGGCTCAATGGGAATGGGGAAGCGCTAATAACGGTACCGCAAATTGCGGTACCGTTATTAGCTCTAGAGTCACTTTGTGGGTCCTGTCCTTAATGCCTGAAAAAAGCAGGCGTTAAGGAAGGACCCGCAAAGGGAACTCGTAGTAGGGCGGTAAGGGATTACCAGCACCGGTGCCCTTACCAGTGCTGGTAATCCCTTACCACCCACCTCGAAATGAGACCCATTGTGTCAAACACCAGATACTAGACACCCACAATATAGAATGCGTATTCGTCACACACTCCATTCACCCAGGTCCCACCCACAGGCGTACCCACAACATACGGTCGTTGAGAAGGCTCCAGCCAGTCTGGTCGGCACTTCCCCACACTACCATATATGGAACTTCCACCCAACAGCCAGTCAAGGGGAAGGGACAGAGGCAGGGCTTCCCGGGACTTCGGGAAGATCGAGGTAACAGGTGATGGAAGGCAAGAGGCCATGGGGGCCATTTTGTCTCCATCAGGAATCTACCGATTCCAATGACAGGGCCTGGACATCCCAAAATGGAGGACGCTCAGGGCACCAGTCATTTCAGCACGGAGCTGCCACCAGCCCGTACCGTGCTCTGTGGGTCACACACAGTTGCCCAAAAACATACACTAGGGGCACAGGGTTGTACACCTACCCATGGGTGCCATAAGGGTATCCCACTGGTCTGTTCACCAAACCAAAAGAGAGAGAGCTGCAACGCCAGGAGTCACACATGAACTCCTGTGCAGAAAACACATCAGAACACACGATAAAAAGCAGTAAAGGACAAGGATACGGAGGCCCTGTCCCTCCGATGCATTTCCAGCATCACAATGATGTCATGGAAAGATTAGCACACAAAAATGTCACTTGTATGTCCTTGATGCCTACTCTTGCAAGCTGTTCAAAATTCAATGAAACAATGTTGAAAAAAGAAATGCAACCAATAATTGAAATTTGCGCCACAGACAAACTGGACGTACATGGTATGACACTACCCATGTGTCAACAAGCCACAACAAGACTAAATACCTTAGAAAACTCTCCAACACAGCTGGTTTAGAGAAAATATTAAAATTATCTTTAAACTGTAGAGTAATGCTTAAACGTAACCTTGACGTGGAGCAGGGACTAGTTAATGGAGCACTTGGTACAGTTGTTGGCTTTCAAACATACCCACGTGACAACAACATTCAGTTTGTCAATATTCTATTTGACAAACTATTAGAAGTAAAAAGGATAGGAGGCTCAACAGCTCGATTCCTTCTTTTCAAAGACATGTATGTACGCAGAGAGCAATGTTCTCTAACTCTAGCATATGCAGTCACCATTCACAAATCACAAGGTCTTACCCTAGAGGAAGCATTGATAGATATTGGGAACACTGTCTTTAAAGAAGGCATGATCTACGTAGCACTATCACGCTTACGTACACTTGATGGTCTATTTCTAATCAACTTTGATGCAAGTAAAGTAAACACTGATATTCCTTGCATTTTAGAATACAATAGACTACGTTCACTGTACATCCCCCATCTATAAACCTATCTTGTTCCACAGAAAGGAAAACGTTGTAAAAGAAAACTACTTCAAACATTAATGCAACAGGATCTCACTGCAAATCCTCCAAAGAGAGTTAAAGAAGATAATATTTAATCAATTACTACAACCAAAGAAGAATCTACTACTCAAAGTAACTCAGGTACTTCTTCAAAGAAGCAATACACACTCTGAAGAAATGACTTGGACACAGAACTATCTGGTCCATTCAAATTTTCAAATTTAACTGGTGTGAATTGCTACACAAATGTAGCAATAATTATTCTATTCCAATAGTCACCATTTGTTGACAACATTTACCTACACAATACAGACCAATTGTGTTTGCAAATGTTAGTCCTTCATAGAAATGCAAGCAACAATCCTGACAACACAAACAGTGTTCATGGAATAAGACAAGAATTGGACTACTGTGCTGGAATGGTGAAATTCACTATAAACTCACGAGAAGATCCACAAGAATTTCTAATGTATTTACTGAACTGGAAAACAAAAACATACCTATAAATGAAATTTTGCAGATTTCATACACATGGAAACATACATGCACTCTCTGCAACAATGCGGCACAGGAACAAATCCCTAATGAACGCTTTGTGTATGTATCCAAACCTAACTGTGAATCCGTTCCATTTCAGCAACTTGTACAAAATGCAAACCATAATGATTATGTACTACCTGCAAATCAGATAATTGCTCCACCTTACAAATACAAACACATAGTAAATACATAATACTAATGCTTTTACATTACAATGCAGATGGTACCAAACACAACTGCAAGCTGACTGGATTCACACATGGTCAAATATCACCTGGTAAGAAAACCTTCACAACAATAGGTATAATCTACCACACAGGGGCCACAACCAATGCAGGGCACTACACTGCATATATAAAAAAGAATTGTGGATGGTTTGAATGTAATGATAGTACCATTACTCTAAAGCAGAGATTACCAGCAAATCTTATAAACACTTATTTAATCTTCTTAAAACCAAAATTTAATAACTACTCTGTACATAAACATTAACAAAACTTCAATTAGAAAACTATAAACAGTTAGAATACGCCAACAGGTATCTAACTGCCCCAAGATTTTGCAACAACTAAACAAATAAATCCAGACCACTAATAACTAATCTGTACATAAACATTAATAAATCTTCAATTAGAAAACTATAAACAGTTAGAATACGCCAACAGGTATCTAACTGACCCAAGATTTTGAAACAACCAAACAGATAAATCACTACCACTAAATTATAAGAAGAAATAAACAGAATACGCCAACAGGTATGTAACTACCCCAAGATTTTGCAACAACCAAACAAATAAATCAATACCACTAAAATATAACAAGAAATAAACAGTTAGACTACGCCAACATGTATCTAACTGCCGCTGGAATCTGCAACAACCAAACAGATAGATCAGCAACTTGAGAATATAAATAAAAAACTATAACCAGTTACAATTCGACAACAGGTATATAACAATCTGCAAAGGCCAACAGATAAAACATTAGCCAGAAACAACAAGTAAACACTGAAAACAAAGAGAGAAATGTACTGTACCATAACAAAAATGTTTTTTTTAATCGAACTTGGATTTTTTTCCCACAGATCCAGTGATTTAAGAAACAAACACAGAAACTGAGCACATTGCACAGTACAATGGTTTGTAAACTACTAAATATGAGGGTCGAAATAAAGCAGAAGTGTCTATTATGCAATGTAATAAGTCTTTATAAACTACCTAAACTAACATGACCTTTTCTTTTATCACAAAAAGTGAAAAAGAATATCTGCTCCAGTTACCCAAGTCATGAAAAAATATATCCAATCACAAAAAATCAAACAGTAAGTATATTATAATACAACTCATAAATACTGCTCCATAACACAACCATTGAAGCAAACATCTAACCATACACAACAATACAAAATGTTTGCTTCCGTGGATATGTTATACTGCAGTGCTTGTTACCAAACTCTACAATCTTAATGGCATGACGTAGCAAAAACTTCACATACAAACTATACAAATCAAACAGTACACAAACTGTAGATTTGCAAATATTTGATAGATATTCAATTCTATGGGTGTGATCAATGGGTGTGATATGCTGCGGTGGTTGTGGCCAGGGCCTAGAGTCTTGGGTGCATGGCCGAAGGTACAGTACAAAAAGCAGTTCCAACAAAGCTACATTATTACTATCTAGTGCCATCAGAATCAGCTCACATACAAGAAATTTTATATGACTTTAGAGGTATTTTCATGATACATTTTATTCAAATCATTATGTAAGAGTTATTGGCTAGCTTTAAAATCTTATTAAAAGTCTTCAATTACTTCCGATTTACTATAGAAATCCACAACTGAAGCCCCAATTCGTAATGAATTAGAGCTTGGGGAATTGCGTTAAACAGCCCCACGATCTTCTGCCAGAAGACACCTTCTGAGCAAACCAAAATCATAGGCTTAGGTAAAGGAGATACCTCAAGTCAATAAATTAGTGAAAGTATACTTTTCCCACAGCAGAAATTTGACCTGATTTTCCGCATTTGTGTCAAAAGCGGAACCATTTCCTTTTTTGTCTTATTATAGTATTTTTACTACTGTGCTTTTCCTGGATGTTAAATCCCAATTAGGTTAGGTTTATTAGCAGTGAAATCTTTTGCCCCTCAATAAACCAGGAAAGTGTTTCATTCTTTGTTCAACCTGCCGTAGTCATTAGGATGGCTGATTTAGTAGCATTAATTTCCAGGTTGTCAAGGTTCATATAAACTTCCAATGTAGGAAAGGCACGCTGTTATCCTAGTTGCGCTCTATCAACCAGCATAATATCATGCAAATCTTAAGGATGGAATTTGCAAATGTTCTAAATTCCGTGGCAATGTTTTCTATAACTCCAATTAAGTCAGAGACATATCAATTAAAGAGTCCCTCTCGCATCCAATCTAATGCACAAGGTGGTGTTGAGGTAGAAGCCCATTATTTATTTTAGTAGACCTTCTTGTATAGCCCAAGACCAGAGGTTGTTCCATGAATGATTTCGGTTGACATGGTCAAAAGCAAGCAAGAGTACAACACACAACACAAAATACAGTTTGCTATTTGAGATTAACGCCTGTTTCTGTAGGAGTAAAATTATAAAACCATTAAGTTATTATGTGCTTTTTTTATCTAATCGGTTTGGAATTATGCGCGTTTCCCAATTTTATTAGACCATTTATTTAGTTCATCCAATAATATAGCAACAAAAGATTTTCGCTGTAGAGTCTTGTAATGCGATCGGACAACAACAACCAGGATTAATCCTATCACTCTTTTGAAGAATTGGCACTATATAACTTTTCTTCCAAGTATTGGGCATAATGCAATACCTCCATAGTTTCAAAGTAGCTTCTCAAAATAGATGACCACTTAGCAGGATTGGTTTATAAAACCAAATTTGGAAGACTGTCCATGGATCTGGAGCTTTTGTATTTCTTAATTTCTGTTTCAATTTCATACACTGAAGAATTGCCATTCCACAATAATTGGAGGAAGTCAAAATTAAAATACATTTTTCATAGATGATTTAGCACATTTCCGCTTATAATGATCAAACCAACATGATTCCTGAATGACATTTGATATTACATGATTCAGACAAAAAGCCGTAGTTGTATTTCTATAAGAAGTGTGTTGACTTTTTGTTCAAACTAGATAATAACTTTTCATTGTCATTTGTCATTTATGTTTAGCGTTCATCAATACATTTTTGTCTAATTACGATATTGTTGTCTAACATTCCTAATCCTTTAAAACATAAACAACCATTCACCATTATATTCTATGCGTAACGCTCGCATAGTATACTTGTATTCCGTTTTCTTTATGGCTGATGTTTCATTATAAGAATGATGATTAATAAACTACTTTTTCTTTGGTATTTGCCATTAGTTGTCAAGTGATCATACACTTGATTGGCTGGGTAAAAATAATTATCCACTATAATTGATTCAAATGTATAATATTTTGTTTCATTTTTCCTAGCAATACCTGTATTGATTCATTACATTTATTTATAATAGATGGTGGCCAAAATATTCATGTACCACCAAATTTAGGCTCCACTAATACGGCTCCCTTATTTCTTGCCTGCTAAAGGGAGACAACAACTTATAGATAAGCAAGTATGATCACTCAATAAAGATGGGTCTACTCTTAATAATATACATGTCCAAAGAGACAATGAACAGAAAGCATAGTAAATAGTTGAGTAAGCTATCCCTCGTCTCCACGTGGGCTTACTGAGAATATCACTCTAGATGTTCACATTTATATTTTGCAGACCCCATGTGGACATGAATTTTGACCAACAACATCCATTCACTCGATATGCATTCTTAAGGGATCATTATGTGCTGGGTGGTAAGGAATTACTGTTACTGCCGTGGTGTCGGATGGTAATTTCGCCCGGAATCATTATTTCTTTTCTTTTTTTATTTTATTATGTGCTTGACTTTATTTAATCCTTACACCGTACATTCAAAAAAGAAGAAATACAAACATTAAAAGACACTAAAAACTATTATTTCACAATATACCAAACCCCGTCATTGCCTATTATTCAACAATTGGTCCCAACATAAAGACATGGGAAGGAGAAGAAAAGCCTGTCCCCTAAAAAGTTTGTAAGAACAATGATTAAGAGTAGCCAGTCTTCCTGACCCCCATAGAACCCCCCTCATTGCCTATTGGGCGTCAATTAGTTTAAAAGCCTTCTCCAGATGGTTAATCAAGGCAATAATTAGGGATATCCGCTCCACTTGCATAAAGATGACCCACCATTTATCAGGGGTAACTGTTTTTAGTTCACCAAAGAATTTGCCCAAGAATCGGGATCTTGTTACTGCTAAAACCTCATAAAACAACAACAAATGTTGAAGAGTTTGCTTTTCAGTCTTTACTTTGCAAAGCTGGCATCAAATACATTTGCCACTCCATTTGTTCCTGGAATTAAGAACCTCTTTCGTAGGGTAAATCGAAATGTCATATACTTTGACCTATAGAAACTGAAAGGACATTTTTCCAAGTATTTTGGCAGAATGTTATAAGGCCTACACACTGGCACCAATTGAGAATACTTTGCTCCTGCATCTCATTCCAGTCTTTTAGCCAAATCCTAATTTTCACTGGCATTGGATTGGTCAGCAATCGCCCTTCTATGGTATCAAAATGTGTCTGTGCCTCAATACAACCACTCTTTCACTCATGCAGAATTAAGTCAGTACCACCAAGCAGTGTTCTCTTTACTAAACCAAACCTCTTGCCAGGGTCACTGACATACACTTACGGTATAACGCTACACTTTTCCACATGGCTGTCGCCAGGAGGGAGATCAAACCCAGTTCCAGACGTGCCACCTG
This sequence comes from Ambystoma mexicanum, assembly GCF_040938575.1. Classification (NCBI taxonomy): domain Eukaryota; kingdom Metazoa; phylum Chordata; class Amphibia; order Caudata; family Ambystomatidae; genus Ambystoma; species Ambystoma mexicanum. Next base: position 225,229,995 of record NC_090921.1, on the reverse strand, counting down.
TATCGGAACACAGTTCGGAATCCTAAGAACTTTTTTCCAGAGCAGGCTTTCTAAAGAGTGCCATATATTGATTCGTAGGGATAAAAAAAGGTTCTGCACCAAATGTTATAATCAGTACCACCTTCATTCTGTAGAATGTTATCACAGGCACCATGGAAAGTCTTTCATACTTTTTTAGAAGGAGGCGTCCCTGGGTTGTAAGAGCGTTTATTTTCACTCTCAACATAGCTTCTCATGGTGCGTCCCTCAAACCAATATTTATACACATCCCCAAGTAAATAATCGAGTTAACGCTGGTCAGCCTTTTATTATCCAAATACCATGAGGTTTTATTGGTTATTCTTCCTTTTGATGACTGTAAAATCAGGATTTTTGATTTAGTTGCATTCACTCTCAACCCATTATCCTTTATGTAAAATTGCAAAACATTTATCTGTCATTGGAGGCCAACCAGCGTTTGGTCGATTAAAACTAAATCGTCTGCATACAATAAACAGTCTATGGTCTATGATCATGGAAGGAAAGCTCCTAGCTTTGCTTAGTTCTTTCGACAAGTCAGAGGTAAAAAGGGCAGGCACTAGAGGACAACCTTGTTTTATCCCCTGTTTGTTAACATAGGGCGTGAAAGTGTTTTCTAGTCCAATCCAGTTTTATTTGCAATGAAGTCTCCAAATGAAGATCCCGGATAGCTTCCAGAAAGTCACTTAGGCAGCCCCAACTCACCAATTTGGACCATAATAAGCCTCTATCAATTGAATTGAAGGCCTGGGAGAGGTCAATGAAGGCCAGGTATACCTTAAATTGGGTCCAGATGGTCTGAGGTTTTAACAGATTTATCAGAAAAACATTCAGGAATGTACCAATCTTCCTGACAAAACCGACTGAAGAGCATCAAAACGACCAAACTTAATTTATCTATTTCTGTAAAAAATGTTATTACCGTTGTTTGACTAACACAATTTAACCTTTCAATGTAAAAAATGTGTTTTATAAAACAATCCATTAACATTCAATTGCATAAACAGAACATGATCAAGATTAAATCATATACCATTATCTTTAAAAAAAAGCAGAATAAGACAAAAAAGAAACCATTAAAATATTTAACATACATCTTAGTTAATACGTATCACCAATCTTGATCCATCACATTCTGGTTTCCTTAAAAGCTTATACATTTCTTTTACATTATCTGTGTCCAATTACTTCGCCATCATCAATGCTCCTGAGCACAAGTTTACGTAAAAAATGTGTGATTGCGTATCTAATTTTGTGCTTATCAGTATGATACAAGACCTCCCATAGTTGTATAGCATCCAAATGACCATGTTTCTCAAAGTGACATTTAAAATAAAAACATCTTAAAGGCAATCATTCCTGGTAATTAACTACTAGATGTTGCAATGTTTCGCGTTCCAAATTACAAAATCTGCACAATATGTCTCCAGGATGTAACATTTTCCATTTTATCATTAGGTCCTTAGTGAACCATAGATTCAGTCTAAATCATAGAAAATCTGAACGATGCTGCGGATTAGGTGATTGTAGCAGATAAGTGGCTGTTTCACCATATTTTTTCAGATAAAATGGATTTTGTTTAAATTTCACATATGTCATGCAACAATCGCGCGTTGGACACCAATCCAGTTCATATAATTTTTGTTTAGCTTTTTCTGGATTATTCACCAAAATATCAAGGGATATGTCAGCACGAAACAGAATTTTCATGGTTCTATGTCGCCATGATTTTGCAAATTCATCATTAGATGTTTTTATATATTTGGCAATTAGTATCACTAAACCGTTGGTATATTCATTCATAACAAAATTCCTATATTGGCAACAGATCTTCCATTTATATATAGCATGCATAGAAATTAGACCCAACTCATGTGGAATCAATGCAAGAGGCTCTGAATTGGGTAACATTAGAGCCTTCTTCCAATATCTACTCTCAATTTTAGCCCAATAAGAGTAGGGCTTCCAAGTTTTACTTTCAGCTCCATAAAGGACAATAGGTATCATCTTTTGTTTGTAATATGCAATTAATGGAGTTATCGAAAATGTTCAATACTTGAATCTGATTATATATGACTGGGATATAGCAGTTCTCACTTTAATTCCTATTGAATCTTCATAGGGGGTATCTTGAGAATGATTATTAATAGAGACTCCTAAGTATTTATAACTTGACACCACTTGCAAAGGCGTTCTCTGTAGGATCCACTCATATTTTATATTCCTTTGTTTGCTATTCCCAAATTGTATGATCTGCGTTTTTTCAGTATTAATTGTAATGTAATGATTAGTCGTGTACCTCTCTAACGCCATCAAAAGTGATCTTAGGCCTTGAGGTGTCCTTGATAGTAAAACCATATCATCTGCATACATTAATATATGTATGGGTTGCCCACTTAACTTGGTGCATCAGTATTCATTTCTATAAAGCTGTTATTAATATCTGCTATGAAGTAATTGAATAGGGCTGAGGCCAGTAGGCAACCCTGCTTTAGGCCACGGTCGGTTTGGATGAAATCTGTTAATAATTCTTCTTGGCTCAAACTAATCTGAATGGAGGTACCAGTATGTAATTCGAATATAATATAAATACTTCATTGTGATATAATCCAAAAATAGGATTTTACACATACATTTCTCAAACACATAGAGCATAAATATATATATGAACAGAATGAACGAAATATAAAAATATACAGAGAATAATACAGTACAAAAGTATATATAGACTCTAAAACTCCATGTGATCTTGACATATATTGACTTGGTAATTAGGGTGGGACAAAGGAGGAGATACAATATCGGTATTATTATACCTGAAGTAGGGGCATGATTTGTGACCAAACCCTAAAGAGTGCAAGCTGAAGGCCAAGGGAGTCAGTATTCAAGCAGACGTACCAGAATTCTTCCTCCTTAATCGCCTCATAGTTGTGGACCTATTTTTCATATGCATTCATATATGTGGGGCCCATTTTGGGGCAGAGTGATAGTACATGTCTAGTAGTTTCAAGTACTCCTACCCCCTGGCAGATACGCCAGAGCCTGGCCTCCCGTGGGATCTTCAATCGAGGGCCTATGATGGTAAATACCGGTAGCTGATTAGTTCTCAGTCTCAGTAAGAAATGTCTTACTTCAGGAGCCGGGCATAGGAGCAAGTAGGCTGCGGTTTTAGATATCTATGTATAACATGCAAGACTGCCTCATATCCTATCAACTTGGCCAAGTGATCTGAGTTCGCACACCAATCCCACTTGTTCAGTTTTTCCTCAAATGCTTTTGTTTGGTGGATATAAGGTAAATGCATCAGTTTTTCATGGGGCCAATCGATCTCCCTGAATAGTGATTAATTCAGCTCTTTGTAAGTGCAGCCCCGAGGATGTTTATCTATATCATAGTTATTCCCTGCCAATCTCAAAGGTTTACAGCTGGGCTCTGTCTGAGATTTCAAAGAGAAGTCGCCCCCGCAAACGGAGAGCCCTCCCTCCCAGGGAGATAAGGCCCAGTTCCAAGCGAAGATATTGGATCAAGCACGAGGGTCCCAGACCAAGCACCATACGCCAATAGTGGCCTTCCTGATGTTTAGCCATGTAAGATCTTGCATAGCCAATGCCTCCAGGTCATACACGATTGCAGGCACAAAGCATTGCTGGTATAATTTCAATATGCCAGCCATGCTGAATCCTGCTGAGCCCTTTGCAAATTTACAAGCATGGAGGGTGAGCAGTTTTGCTCTCCATATCTTATGTCTTTTTATGGCTTCATAATCTGTAGGTGCTTTAAAATCCAATCCCAAGTAAGGATATTGCTCTACCACCTCCATTTTTCCCACAATTGTGTCTATCCCAGTTCAACAGGGTCCCTTTCGTGCAATTGTCATTATTTTCATTTTTTCCAAATTGATTATGAAACCTAGCTGTGTTGAGTAGACTAATAGTTCATTCAACATGTTCTTTATGCCAGACATCGTGCGATCAAAGAGGATCAAGTCATCTGCATAGAGCATTCTTGTTATGGGCGTCTTGCCTAACTTTGGAGGGCAGTTTGACTTTGATGACATCCGAGCCAGGAGGTCGCTATATATAAATTGTGGAGCATGGGCGCAGTGACGCAGCCCTGCTTTACCCCCAAATTGATGTAGATTTTATCAGTTACATCGCCTTGGTCATTAAGTTGGACTCTGGTGGAGGTGTTACTGTGCAAGGCTATTAGTATGTTTAAGATCCACTTTGGGCAGTCCATAGCCTTTAATGTAGACCACAGGATGTTCCGCCGCACCAGGTCGAAGGCGCTGCTGAAATCTACGAAAGCGATGTACAGTGTAGCTTCCTTGCTACTCATGGTGTTATTTAGTAATAGCTCAAGGACCCTGATATTATGGGTAGTGCTTGCCCCTGGTCTAAATCCCATTGAGAATTGTCGATAATTAGCTGCTTTAGTCCGCTCCCCCTTTTTGTAAACTGTAATTAGCACAGATTTCTTCCAGGAGGACGGTATCTGACAAGTTCGACATATTCTGGAGTAGAAAGTTAGCAATATCTGTGCCCAGTTATGGGGATCTCTTTTCAAAACTGCATTGGCTAAGCCATTTGGGCTGGGGGCATTGGACGTTCTTAGGTTCATAATAGTCTGTTTTATGATTTTATAGCTCAGGGGGAGGGGCCATGACATTACACCCACCGAACTACTAGTGGTAATCATGTTCTCTTTGTAGAATTTATTGGAGATGTATTCTACCCATTTATCCACTGCAATGGGGTTGAGGACCCTCAGCTTCTGTTCTCCCCCCGCGTGGGCTAGTATGTGCCAAGTTCTGCGACTATTCTTACTTCATAGAGCTTCAGCAAACTTCTGCCATTGATTTCTTTTTAATGTTTGGCGGTGCCCTCTTAACCACCTTCGATATTTTCGTTTTATCTCTGCAGTCTCGGACTTTAACGCACCCTCATCTATTTGGGCAGTTTTAAGCACTCTTATAATTCTTAGGGCTAGTCGCATCATACGTTTCTGGTCTCTTATGTTGGCATCAAAGGTTGGGGTCCCCCCCCTTCTTCCAGCTCAGCCCAGGGGGAGGGCTACCTTTAAACAGTGAGTGAGTTAAGTGTGTTATCCAATATTCAATATCCTCTGGGCTCTTTCCCCACATTAGCTGTTTGATGTTGGTATGATTGGGGAATGTTATAGAGATAATTTTGTCAATGTTTCGCTGGGTCCACCTGATCTTATTTCCAGCATGGTTAGGTATTAACTCTCTACAAATACCCCCCTCGGCATTTCCCCACCTCCATCCACACTCTGTTAAAGTACCATGATCACTATAGTTGTTCAACATAACATTTGGATGCACAACATGGTTCAGTAAACACTCATAGACAGCCATGTAGTCAAGTACAAAGCACTTTTTTCCTGCTGTCCAAGTTTCTTTACCCGGCATGTCCCCCCTTGTACGGCCATTTAGTAAGGTCAGGTTCCATTCCTTAAGGATGTCTAGCCATAATCTCCCTTTACTATTACTCTGATGTAGAGGTATTTTGCAGAGATTCTGTACAAAGGGGTAGTTCCCACATCCTTCAGGATCAAGGCATTTAGCATTCAAATCCCCACCAAGTATAATGGCAGTCACTTCTTCCCCGTACACCAGGTGGTTAACAATGTATCCAGTTTATCCCCCAAAGATTATGTGATCAGTTCCCCAAGGGGGTCACAGATATTAATGATCAGGACTTCATTACATCCTGCCCATTCGATTATCCATTTCAATATATTCCATGGGCATTTATTATCTAATAATTTCTTAAATAAAAGTTTGCAAGGTATTGCATTGAACGCTGTTTTAAAGTCAACAAATGCAACAAACAAAGTTTGATTCTGACATTTCTCATGCAATATAATGGCTTGTAGAGTAATCAGGTTAACACCAGTGCCAAGAACTGGTAAGAAACATGTCTGGAAAGGGTCTCTCAAGCATTTATTTGTTAGCCATTTATTGAATTCAGCGAGTACAAGCCGGGCAAATAGCTTACCAGGACAATCCAGTAGAGCTATAGGTCGATATGAATTAGGATCCATTCTATTGCCTTTTTTCAGGATCGGGAGGATGTAAGATTTCTTCCATGATTTAGGAATCTGACCACTTTGCATAACTTGATTAAATATTTCAAATAAAATAGAGGCCCATGCTTGAGGATTTTCCTTCATTATGCAATTATGCAGCCCATCAGGACCTGCAGCTCTTGAATTACTAAGCTTACGTATACAATGAATTATATCATCTAAATCAAAGGGTAACCTGTGATCTAGATAAATCAAGTCAAAATTGATGTGACAATTTGGAAAAGAAGAATAATCTGATACATCATATCTTCCCCATCTTTTTGATACATAAGTGATCTCCTTCCTCGTATCCATCTATGATAAATCATTTTCAAAGTTTTAGTTTGTGTCAATCTTAGTTCTAAAGGAACATCACGTAGCAATTTTATAGCTTGTCTCCGATCCCTTTTCTTCTGTTTCACTTCCATGTCTGGCGCATGCAGGTGCTTATATTGGTGGAGTCCAGTTCATGTTCTTGTTTGTACAAATACCTGCATTTCCTGAATGTAACAGAAATTATACCTTGTACATTCTTTATCAAGTAATTGATCAAACGTTATCAATTTGGAATTTGTCCACTTGATACGATTACCTGCGTTATTTATGCGCATAGCCACTAAATTGGAATTTTTTAATATAGTTTGATGTTGCCCAGGCCAGAGCCATTGGAGATGTAGTTGTTTGTGGTCACTATGAGCATTTGGTTTCACACATAGTGTTTGTGGTAAATTCAAAGATTTTACATTGCAATACATATAATCTAATGTTGCTTCCAAAGTACCTCTGTTCCAAGTGGTATTTGCCGGAATATCTCCCGCAATGGATCCATTTAACATTACAAAGTTCCTAGATTTCATTAAATTCGACCATTGTGGCTCACACGAGTTTAAAGGGACTGAAGCTCTTGCAATTAAATAAAGATCTCCCATGATGATTGTATGATTAATGGTCACATCTAGTGCAATGAAATCCAACACCATATTTATGTTTTCAAAAAATATATTTAGAGCCAGCTGCGATTGACTCCAGTATATATTTATAATTACCATTCTTTGTTAATTTCATCATCTGTATGTAAGGGATGATGGGCCTCATTACAAATCGCCCGGTATGGAAACAATGGTGGCGGTAAAGCCGCCGCCGCCGTTGTTTCCATGCCGGGCGATCACAACTCCTGATGTTCCTGCCAGGTTTGACCTGGCGGGTTTAACACCACCCGCCCGCAGGCAGATGAGGAAACACCGGCAGCATCACAAGATGCTGCCGGTGTTTCCATGATCCCCATTCCCATTGAGTCCCACAGGACTCAATGGGAATGGGGATTAACACCATTCCGCCTCCGTGATTCCCGGGAACCAGGGTTGTAATGCCCTGGGCAGAATGGTAATACGAGTCCAGCGTTAACCAGGCGGTTCTACCACCTCGGTTACCGCCGGACTCGTAATGAGGCCCGATGTGTTTATAAATCTCGATGTCAAAGACTTTGGATTTTTTAATGGCTATTAGAAGGCCTGCCATGGGACGTCCTCTTTCATTCTTTACGGCAGGAACTGTGTAAATGTCAAAGGAATCCCATATTGGGTTAGTGGTCAACCAGGTCTCCTGTAAAACGACAATATCTGAGACATAAAGCTTATTATTCCCATTATTTATAAAATGTCTGTTGCCTCTCCTGTTCCAGGATACCAGGGTGATACACTCATGATATTTGAGTTGTTATAAGTTTTTAGATTGATGCTGTTGGTTCCAATATTCTGGCTTTCCACTTGAAGCAAGTGTAAGATTTTGGCGATGTGCAGTATTTGTATATGTTCTCATTACTGGTGCAGAATTTTGGCATTTATCCAAATCTGTGAAATCGTGTCCTCAGAGAGGATGAAACCCAAATTGTATAAAGTCACTCTCTCTTGCCATAAAGAATTAGCTAATCTAATCTAGCTTCTGTTAGGTCCTTATCATTTGTAAACTCTACTAATTCGATGTCGGTTGAAGATAAATCAGTCAGGTGTGGAACATCTTGGCAAATATTCAATATACAACCTCGATTTAGATCATATTGAGCACATGGTTGTTCTCGACATCTTATTAATAATTTATAATAGTTCTTATATTTAGAGTTAAAAGCATTTGATTGAATATTTGCTTTGTATCCCAAATAGGCTAGTTGTGTAGACTTTTGAATCGCACTTGGCCCTTGGATCAATTAAGATGGTTTAGTGACTATTTGAGTTTGGTTCTCATCTCTCCGAAGGCATGAGGGACCCTTCAAATGTGGCCTATATAATGTCTGGGGTATATGTGAAGATGGGTCAATATTTTTGTCATTGGTCTTTCGAAATTCTTCAATATATTGCCCAATTGAATTACAAATTTCTTCTCCCAATTGTTGAATACTCTGTATTTCTGGTTCTTTTGGCTTTTTGTGTTCCATGTTTGGGAACACAGTATTGCTTGGCAAACTCGTGGAGCCGGCCTGGGCTTTGCCCACGTTTACAAGGGCTACAATGTCACTTAGAGGTTAATAATCTAGAGGCATCTGGCTCGTTATATTTTTCGGACATACGGCTTGAGGCACTTTTTTGCTGAGTATCACAGGTTCAGTTGTCTTGTTATTGGAAAAGGATGGCGACAGTTTAATAAAACGTATCTTTTTCGGTCTTTGTGTTCTAAATAGGGTTGGTTTCTCAATCAATCCTTTCCTTTTTGTTTCTCTTAATGATGTGTTCACTATTTTTGCTTGAGTAGACTGTTTCTTAGCAAAAATGTTGAAAGGGTTTTTTTGTAGCTCAAGATCAACTATAAGATCAGGACGGTCTAGTTCTGATATTATTGTTTCTGACTCAATCAAGCTCAAGACTTTGCTAGATTCGCCCACATCACATGTCATAGGAGTGACGAAATCAAGTACTGCATTCGAAACAGGGACTTTTTGTATGGCACAACCATCATTCGTGTTTTTTTTACTTGTCTCTTGATCAAATGGTATGCCGACATCTTTACTAGGAGTGAATTTATCATTCACACATGTTGTCAACGAGATCAATGATAGCTTTTGTTGTTGACATATAGCTTTTGTTTGAGCATTATCGGACATAACATTAAGTAACAACTCGTTTGCTTTGCAATTTTTAAATCCAAGGTTTCATATAATTTAGCAACTGTCAATAAAGCTGTATTCATGGCGCATAGAGTGTTATTTAGCGCCGGTGCCTCAGGAAAAGAGAAGCACTTATACTGACATCCATTCAATGGAAACTGTTGGTCGCCCGGTGCATCACTGAATCTAGGTCTTCTTGGAGTTGGCGCTATAAAAGACAGTGAATTATTAAATGAGTGATTATCAGATTTGTCAAATAAAATTGGCGAATTAGATAATTCATGCACGGATATGGCTTTTTATGACCTTCTAACTGGTGTTAGTTCATTGTTAGCTAAACTTGGAAGCGGAGAATTAGAGCCTTCCTATAGTTGGATGAGGTCACTCGTGTTAGAACATATATACTGTACTTCAGAGGGTTCACGACTTTTGGAGCATGTAGTGTTCATAAATGCTATTGCCTCTTCATCTATCTCACCTGCTATAGTTAATTTGTCATATGCTGCACGTAAAGCGTGTTGCAATTCGACCAAGCAGATGGGAGGGGTTTTAATAACGCCATACCAGACGCGTAATTAGATTGAAGAGGCCGTTCATTGGGGCAGGTTTCGGGTTGTGTAGACAAAATATTGTCATGCTGACACACGGTTTCTAAAATAGAATCTGATATTTCTACTGATACTCGTGGGCATGCTTAATTTACTACTGGAATGATACTAGAAGATGTTGAACATGCTACCATGACAATTGGAATACTTTCTGGGGAGTCTACAACAGAGAGATTAGCATTTACATTTTGAAACCTAGAGTTAGATGGAATCCGTTGCAACTCCGGGTGACAAAAAAACCTTATGTCTGCTGATAAAGAAATCCCCTTTGATGTTTTTTGCTTGGCCCACGCAGTTTACAAATTCCTACTGGTGTTTTCGTGTGATTAGAGAATTTGGAGAAACACCTTTCTCAAAATCAGTGTTTGGCAGCATACCCGCTTTAAGTGAACAGCTAGGAGCTGACATAGTTTCTGCTATAAAATTCACCTATTTAAATTAACAAAATAAAAACAAACCAAAAAGATGAAAAATAAATTACCGGATCTCAAAAATAAGCTGTCTTCCCAGTCCCCTGCTCGCCAGCTAGACAGCGAGACAGCGATCGCAAATACACTTAAGTAAATTCACTTTTGCAAATGCGTGTGCGCAAATGCGTGTGCTTTTTGTTTATATGGAGTTCTGGGTAGGCAGGCGGGACAAATACTAGAAACAAAAAAGGAAACAAACAAAGTAAATATGGTTACTAGGTGAGTCTCTATGGGGGCTCCTATTGGACTTCCAAAGTTCCAAACTTCAACAATCCATACCGCTGGCTCGTATTGGATGATACACGTCGAGCAGCAGTCACGTGATTTTTACAATGGAAGCAGCACTGGTATGGCACTGGATGCAGGAGTCCTGGCAGGTACTTTCACGATCCACAGCGAGACAGTGATCGCAAATACACTTAAGCAAATTCACTTTTGCAAATGAGTGCGCGCAAATGCGCGTGCGTTTTGTTTATATGGAGTTCTGGGTAGGCAGGCGGGGCTAATACGCTGGCTCCTATTGGATGATACACGTCGAGCAGCGGTCACGTGATTTTTTCAATGGAAGCAGCACTGGTACGGCACTGGAAACAGGAGTCCTGGCAGGTACTAGCAGTGATCCACAGCGAGACAGCGATTGCAAATACACTTAAGCAAATTCACTTTTGCAAATGCGCGCCCAAGCCTCAACGTCTTTGAAAACAAATTTTGCAAACAACTTACCTGCAACTTCAAGAAGGGTAATAGGGAGGTAGGTTTTTGGGTCCATCCTATCCCTCTTCTTGAAACTCCGGACCACTATCAATGTCTTCCATGATCTTGGTGCCCTACTTTGGAATTTGATATGGTCGAACAAGATGCACAAAAAGTCTGACCACAGCCCAGGTTCTTCCTTGAGGATGGCGTTCATCAAACCATCGGGTAAAGGGGTCCTTGAGTACTTGCTGTCTTGATTAATAATACAATATCTTCCTTATCTATAGTAAAGGTCAATTTCATGTAGCCTCTCTCATGTTCTTGAATTAATCCTTCACTCTCCACATTAAATAATGTGGCAAGGTGTTGAATACAAGTAGTTTTCACAACTGTGTTTATCAGAAGTGCCTGCTGCGACAAACTCAGTGAATGGATTAAGTTCCAGATTGCCCCGGATTTCTTGTTTGCAATTTTCTGAAGCATTTGTTCAGCATCCTCTTGCCACATTTTATATTTTTGAGCCTTCACTCAAATTATATACTCGGCTTGCTGTCTTTGACCAAAGCTGAACAAGGTAGGAAGCCCCATTTTTTTCATCTCCTTAAATAAGATTTTAATGTTCTCCTTTCCAAAACTAGCTCTGCATCATAACAGTGCCTTTGTGAAAAAGAGGGTTTCAAGCCCACTTTACTAGTTTCCACAAAGCTCATTAAAAGATTTGGGTACTCAGGTACCGATTGATGATCCCCATTACTTGATTTTGCTATATGGTTCAAGAGTTGTTCTATCAGCGAGGTTATTTTTGTAGAATTCACCTTCAGATAATTTTGGCCTTGAGAAATAGCAATCGGAAAAGGATATGTTTCGAGAGCGACTCCTTGGGCCTCATTACGAGTTTTCAGGTAGCCATGCCGTTTTTAGCGGCATGGCTACCCCCAAACTTTGGTCCGGGTCCCGCAAAAGGAGACTTAACGGGCCATTCCGACCTTGGAGGGCCCAGTAATTCCCTTTCGCGGGACCCGGACCTGGTATGTCCCCATTCCCTAATGGGAATGGGGAGGGTGCTGACAACGGGCCCGTTAATGACGTGCCCGTTGTTAGCATCCTGGACTGCTAGCGGGTCCTGCTCTGCAAGTCTGGTCCGGCCAGGCGTACAGAGCGGGACCCGCAGCAGAACGCGTAATGTGGCGGCCCTGAATGAATGGTGCTGGTCCATTACCGGCACCGTTCATTCCGTGGCCGCCACATTCGTAATGAGGCCCCTTGGGTCAGAGTTCAAGTTAGCCTCATTATGGTATTTTCGGTGTACTTAGTGGATAATACCTCCAAAGTAAACACCCAGGGGAGTCAATTCTCAGACACATACAAATAATCCCAAACCTTGTTTTAGTCACTGCTTTTCTATGTCGAAGAGCCGGGATATCGGCCCGGGTGTGCCCATTTAAGAGCTGCAAGCTTCTTGCACTCTCTTATTCTGCGCAAAGAAATCATTTTTTTCAGCTTGTGTAAGCAGCTCATTTTCTTTTAACACAGGATTTCAGGTTGTTCTCTGTTGAAATCTCCACATACTATTATAATCAGATCCCGTAAGGTTTCACAGAGATTATCAATTAGACCCATGATTGCATGTATGAAAGTTATGTCTTCAATTCCCATTGAAGTCTAATATAAATTACGTACTATCAACCTTTCAGTGTCTTTTGTTCTTATATTAATAGTTTGAATCTGTAGCAGTTAGGTATATGGATTCCATAGTTTTGTTATTTCTAATGATCTTTCCTTCTTTACCAATGTCAACAAACCTGATGTTGGTCTGCCTTTACTACCCTTCTTTTCTGGATTCAGATAAGCTGTAAAACACTCCAATGTTGGGACTATCAGTAACCAAGTTTCCTGTAAACAGATGATCTCGTAGTCATCTGTGAGAAACCTGAAGGTGTCTCCTTGGCTAAACCCGGGAGATCAGGTGGCCAGGACACAGCGATCGCTATTGGATCCAGTTCCTGGGGGTGGACTAGTGAGGGAGGAACCCCTCGATGGGGGGTCCTGTGGGAGTGGGACACTGACAGGTGAGATGCGATATCCCCCTTCCTTCAACACCTTTTCCCCATTCTACTACGTAGGATATTCAAAAACCCTACCCCAGCCCCTTTCCCAACACAAACACTTTCGCACAACGGACTAACACCAGAGCCGTTACCTGACATGTCCCAATACAAGGGTCAGGCAAAGTCAGGCAATTGCCGAGAATCACACACACCTGATGGCCCTTTCCATTCTCCACAGGGATAAAAGGTGGAGCAAGAGAGCACAGTACGAGCATGGCAGACCACACGACTAGACAGCTTTCCAGACCCGGCAGTTCAAGAGGAGGAGAAAGGCGGCAAATATTGAGAGGCTGAAGAGGAGAAACGCGACCTTGCCTTTCTCAACAAAACCTCTGCAGAAGGAATTGTAAGACCAAGTACAATAGCCCAAGTGTGCTGCAGCAGATGTCAACAGTACATGGAGCGTATCGATGCTGATCAGCTACAGCGAGGGAGACTCCTGCTTCCGGGGTACCTGCCTTGATTCCAGTCACGAAGAAAGCCAAGTGGTTCATCACAGATGGTGAGTCGGAGGGGGGTACCGATAAGAACTGGGCTGTGGTGAATGAAAAGTTTGTTGTAGGAACTTTTTGTTTTTGTTATTTGAATACGTCAGGTCCTCGAAGGCAAGAGACTTTCAAGTAAAACAAGACTTGGCCATCGACAGACCTGATAGCTGCAAGCAGAACGGTCATCTCATGCTGGGGAAGTTCTAGAGTGTACTGTGCTCCATGATCCCGCCTTACCCCGTGCTCAAAACGTGGGGAAGGGAGACTCAACCTACCGCATCCTGACATATTACTTTAGAACACTTTTTCTTTTCTTGAAAACTATCCCACACCCATTTTGTATTAGTTATAAGGTTTGGCAATAGGTTTCTTAGTAAAGGCCCTTTTTATTTGACACAATGCCACTAGGACTGCCTTATTTTCATTTGATGGCCAACGCTTGCTCCCATATAAGATTTAGGTTTAGATTAGGCGTTTTTCCAACCTGCATACAGTTTAATAAACACTTTTGAACTGTGATCACTTGTGTCTGTCTTTACTGTTGCCACCATGACTTCCTTACACTTCCCATATCAATTCATTATTCGAGAACAAATGTCCAAAGCCTCTCATGCTCCAGCTACCCACAACAGGCTTAGGCAACGTTTGGTAATTGCATAGTCAGGCTCCTCTTTTATTTACCACGAGTGCTTCTGCCAGCCAGGACCAAGAGTCTTTCTCCTTCACTTCGAACTGTTTGCCCTGGTCCATTCTAACTTTTTTAACTGCTGCTTCAGAACCTCCTATGGTAATCGTGAATTTACCTTTTACTCCCTCCTCAGGACTAGAGTTTTTACGATTCAAGTCAACTTGTCCAATCACATTTTTACTCAATGATTCTTCAAACTCATTGCTAGGTTGCCACTTGCGCTGCCTATGCCTCATTATGAAGTAATGCTATTTCGTACTGACATTTTCCATAACTGTGTTACTGTCTGGACGGCAACAGGCCGAACGCGTCACGGCCAAGCTGTATATCTCAGTGTTCGCCTAACACCTAACGCTATACAGCAACGAACTTTGCGATTCATCGCTATTGATGGCCATTGCCTTACCTAAATGACTTTGACTAAACTGCTTACCAGCACTGTACCTGTCCTCATTTATTAACTCCTAGCGCTACACCGCATTTGACTGTGTGATTGATCTATGCCAAATGCCTCACACATATGACTTTGCCTAATCAGCCTAGCAGCACTGTATGTATATATGATAATGCCTAATGCTACATCGCTGTTGACTGTATGATTGATCTATACCTATACCAATTGCCTTACCTAAATGACATTGTCTAATCTACTTAGCAGTACCACACTTGTCCTTTTATATATTACTTTATTTGCGCTTTACTATAGTTTCCACGTTGCCTCTGTCAACTGTCTTACCTGCAAAGCTCTTATAGGCCCACTCTAATACTCAATGCTGTTTGCCTAAATTGTTTGCCTTGATTGCACATTGCCTAAACTATTGCCAATCATTCATAGCATTCACTAGATTTACAACCATTAACCCACTGGAGTAAGTCATGCTTCAGCTCTATTCTATCACTATTTACATTTATACTGTACCAAGCTCTTTAGCTTACTACACCATGACACGTATAGTCACCAAGGATTACCCATGGCCACCTCCCACTAACATTAACACCCTGCCTAATTACCAAAACACCCTTCGACCTGCACATAGAAGGACCTCATCTCTTGACTACATACCTCCCATCCCATTTCTACCACAAGGCCTCTTAACGGCCACTAAATCTGATCTCAACCTACACGAATGCTTAAAACAATCCTTATCTCAACGCGCCTGAACTTTGGATTCAACAATTCATCAAAAACCCACACCAAACCAACCTTGCCCGCTAAAATCCAGAAATGAAAGATGGGCTCCAGACTTATGCCTACTCAACCACAACCAAAACATAAAAATACAGCGCCTTTCGTTGACCCCCCATAAGGTCGCTCATTAACCATAACAATCTTACTACTCTAATCAAAGGCGCGATGATCAATGCCAGGTCATTACCAGCACATGCCCTTGATATTGCCAACATCATAACATCTCTTGACCTCGACTTCCTAGTAGTCAATGAGACATGGCTTCATACTGCAGTAGGACCATCTCTCTCACCTGCCATCCCAGACAAGTATCACTAGACTAGACAGAGACCCTAACAGAGCCAAAGGCAGAGGAATTGTCTTTATCTCAAAAACTGCTTTAGGCCTCAGGCCTATCTCTAACCAGGCTTTCCCGTCAGCGGAAATACTGACAGTCAAACTACCCATCTCTGCCTCCCGTACCATCACCATTCACCTTATATCTTGTTTATAGACCACCTGGGCTGTATCTACATTTGAAGAAGATATTACTCTTCTCCTATCAAATAATACCAAACCAGGCTCCCAAATAATCTTACTTGGAGTCCTCAAACTGGGATTCTAAGATGCAAAAGACACAAAGGCTGCCACCCTTGCTTTCTCTATCTCTGAATTAGGCTTTACACACCAGTTCACAGAACCTACCCATAACACAGGTAGGACTCTAGACTGGTTAGCAGATCTCAATTGTAACATCAATATACTATCCAACTCACCCTGTGCATGGACCGATCACCACTTGACCTCATTCACTATAAAGGATGATGGCACCCAAAATAACCTTCATAACCTAGGCCCTTCCATTCAAACAAGGAACTTGCTAAATATTACTGTGGAAAAGTTACTTGCACTAATTCAACCAATCATCAATGCCACTAACACTAAACACTCAGAACCTACAATCCTAGTGGACTTGTTCAACCATACCATTCTTAACACCATATATATAATCGCCCCCCTTAAACAACGCAAAGCTAAACCCACTGCGCATCTGAACTCATGGTTCAATCCACAACTTACATTATTGTGCAAAACTAAGAGAAACGCTGAAGCACTTTAGAAGAGTCACCCAACAGACTCTAACAAAGACAGCCTTATAATCACCTCCTTGAATTACAAAGTAGCAATTCTACAAGCAAAAAAAGAAACATACAACACTTGCATCACTCAAGCAAAGTCCAATACTAAAGAACTCTTTAAAGTACTTAGAGAGCTGGAATCCCCAGCCCCCCCACCTAACACCTTTATCAAAGACGCCACTTGGTGCAGCAATATTCAGTCAGCACTTATGAACAAAATAACCATGCTGCAAAATAAAATTGAAGCCAAAAAACTCACTATCCTGGACATTGCCTCTATACCTACAACCTCGACTCCTTCACCAAAAACAATAAAACCGTTCAATTTCACACCTCTCTCCAATCACTAAATTAAAACCCTCAAGATGCCATGGAGATATTTGCCCTGCACCAATCATCAAGGAGGCAGCCAAAGAACTGGATCCTTTAATCACCTCTCTTATCAATACGTCATTCCAAACAGGCATAGTGCCTAACAATCTAAAAGAAGCCTGGGTCCTCCCACTTCTCAAAAAGTCTACACTAGACCCTAAATCCCTACAAACTATAGACCCATCACCACAGTCCCTTTCCTTCTAACGATTATTGACAGAGCAGCCTATCTGCAGATTCAGGAGCACCTGGAAACGAACAACCTTCTAGGCCTCAGACAATCAGGCTTCAGGCCTAGGCATGTCACGGAAACAGCCTTAATTGATTTAAAGATACAAACTGAGGAGTTGAAAGACAAAGGGAAACTTGCCTTACTCCTACTACTCTACCTGTCGGCAGCATTCGACCTTGTAGACCACAAAGTCCTTTGCTTGCATCTAACGACTGCTGCTCTCTACTACTCCAACAAAGCCACCAAGTGGATACAGCCCTTCCTTGACAGCAGGTCAATGAGAGTCTTCTCACCCTCAGCCGAACCAGCAAAAGTCACTTGTGGGGTCCCCCAAGGTTTGTGTGTGTCCCCAACTCTTTACAATATATTTACAAAGCCTTTGTTCAATGACTTGGACTATCTGGGTGTCACCTATACCAATTATGCAGATCACACCCAGATACTCATACCCATCACTGGGGACTACGATCTGGACGCCAGAGTACTCAATAACATTTATGGAATCATTTAGGCCTGGATGGCTAAACACGGACTGTGTCTTAACGACGAGAAGACGGAACTGCTCCTTCTAGGCGCCAAGATTAAACTAAGCAGACTAGACAAACAATTCGAAACATTCAATATTGATGGCAACTCCATTAAAGTCTCCAAAAACGTCAAGACGTTTGGCATCTACATTGACTCTTCGCTAAAGCTATCCAGACAGGTCAACACATAAGCCTCTGTTACAGCTTACACCTGTAAGCTAATTACAGCCTGTAGACCTTACCTCTCCACCCCCAATTGTATCATGATAGCAAGAGCGGTAGTACTCTCCAAGTTAGACTACTGCAACGCTCTCTACTTGAGAACCAGTCAACAAAACCTGAAAAAAATGCAAGTCCTGCAAAATAATGCCATCAGGCCAGCTCTTAATGTTCCTAGATCTCAACATATCACTAAGGTTAGACGCAATCTAAACTGGCTTTCGGTCAAGCAAAGGATTGCTTTCAAAACCCTTTCACTTACCCACAAAGCCCTCGCCAACTTAACACCAAGTTGTCTAACTAAAAACTTTGCACGTAACACCTCCAACAGCCCCACAATTTACATGTAATTATGTAAACCTTGCTGCTTTCCTGTAAAACCATGCAAATTTCTAACCTTGCTCACTTGTAAATTATGTAATATTATAACCTGTCTGTACCTTGTAACTACCTTGTAAGAAATGCGCCCAGATGCCTACGGGCTTGGAGCGCTATACAAATAAACAAAATACAAAAATACAAAATAGGTTCAGCCCCACAAGGTTGGCACAGGCGCTCTGCCTCAAAATCCCCAGTTTCAAGCTGCAAAAATCGGGAGGTAGCAGTTTCCCTGTCCTTGCAGCCAAGTTATGGAACACCTTACCTCCACCACTCAGAACAGAACAAACTACTTTCCATTCAGACGGAACATGAAAACTTGGCTTCTCGTCCAGGAATCATAGCTACCAACAGCACAGCCACCACTAACAGAATCATAAACCATGCATCTTGTTAGAAACACACTAATTTAGGCTGATCCTTGTAAGCCAATCCTGCCATATCTGTAACCTGTTACCCATTGTGTTGACTGCACTCTATATAAACATTCTTAATGCACCATCAATTGTATTGTCCATGTATCGCTGAACTACCTTTTGTAATTATGTAAACCTTGCTGCTTTCCTGTAAAACCATGCAAATTTCTAACCTTGCTCACTTGTAAATTATGTAATATTATAACCTGTCTGTACCTTGTAACTACCTTGTAAGAAATGCGCCCAGATGCCTACGGCTTGGAGCGCTATACAAATAAACAAAATACAAAAATACAAAATAGGTTCAATCTTCTTCCCCACTGGTACTTTACTTGTACACATCCTGTCACCTAGCCTTTCAAATAAATCAAAACCCAGCAGAAGGAATAGGTGTGCCTCTTCTAAAATGGCATGTTTTATTAAGTTCGATTCCAAGTGGACCGCTACTTTATTAAGGCCCCCTTCGCTTAGAAATTACACTCTTACGAGTTCATTGGTTGTGAGTAATCGCAGTCTTGCAAAATGATGTAGCAGTGTAAGGACGTTAGACCTATTTGTTATTAGGCCATCATCAATGTGAAGGATCCTCTCCAAGATGAATGTTTTTTCCACCCCTGCCTTCCTTACTCCTTCTTTGGCTAATGATCTAATGTCTTGTTCTTTCGGAGTAATTAGTTAATAGAGGTGATGTGACCAAACCCTTCTCTTCCAACGTCAATGAGTCTTTCCCAGACCCCTTCTGTAGCTCTGAGTGATCAGACACACGCGACCGGCAAGTGGTGATGTTCGATCTCTCCTCAGTGAGGGAGAATAGTACCTCACAAGGGGAGGCTGGGTCCAATGGCAGCTGTGAAGTTATACAGGAAATTTACGTGAATTAAGGTGTGCAGGATTAGCACACAAACACTGCAAGTGCCTACAGTTGTAAACACAAAGGAACAGAGCTAAATTCTCACTAATGTCCTGAAGGAGGCTGGAGCAACAAAGGGCCATTGTGAATGGCTCATATATCCTGGGCGAAACGCGTGTCAAAGACGTTTGTCTTGAAAGCAATAGACACATATGGACAATTCTGTTGGGTGTGTTGTTAAATAGGAATATGTTTAAGCATAGGTAACCCTGGTATGGTAACATGAGTTTGGAGATATTGGTTGATTGTGCAGCTGAGCATGAATCTGGTATGTATCCAGTCGTCGTGGAGAGGGCAGGAGCTCTCCCCCCCCCCGGACAACACGCTGTGAAAAGGACAGGAGCCCTAACCATTTCGAGTGCCCAGGCGAGTGCCCCGATGCCTTATGAGCCCTAATTTCTACTCCATGCCAGGACCACGCCAATGCCCAGCACCGCACCTATTTTCTGGACATCTTGTCCATAATCTGCATCTTTACGCAGCTCATCTGCGAGCGCCGACATTCTAGTAAAACAAAAGGTTGGGCGCATCGCGGGATGAGAGTGAGACTGTGTTGCCTCTTCGTTGCTAAGCAACGTTGTTTGTTCCCTATTTAAAAGGAAGCATCCGCCGGCAGACAGAAGAGCCGGCGGCCACTAACAAGGCCATTATAAGGCTTTATACCCTGTTTGCCCCTGCAGTATCCAGTAGTCATGGAGAGGGCAGGAGCCCCCTCCACCGCCGGACAACACGCTGTGAAAAGGGCTGGAGCCCCATCCATTTTGAGTGCCCAGCTGACTGCCCCGATGCCTTATGAGCCCTAATTGCTACTCCATGCCAGGACCACGCCAATGCCCAGCACTGCACCTATTTTCTGGACACCTTGTCCATAATCTGCATCTTTGTGCAGCTCATCTGCGAGCGCCGACATTCTACTAAAACAAAATGTCGGACGCATCGCGGGATGAGAGTGAGGCTGTGTTGCCTCTCCATTGCTAAGCAACGTTGTTTGTTCCCTATTTAAAAGGAAACAACCGCCGGCAGGCGGAAGTGCCGGTGGCCACAAACAAGGCCATTATAAGTAGGGTGACCAGATCTTTAAAAAAAAAAAACGGACAGGCAATAGACATAAAAGTAGGACCAACATAAATAAAATAAAAATATATAGTCTTACTTCTATGTCGCTGGCCTGTTGCAGGGCTGGGGGCGGGGCTCGGAGGGGGTGTGCTCACATGCACATCCCTCTTATTGGAGGAAAGTGGCCGGGGAGGTCAAGGGAGAGGAAATAGGGACGTGAAATGCTTTTCATACCCCCATTCGCGCATTTAAAGTTGCGCCGGGACCCGATTTCGGGATTTCGAAATGGGGTCCCGGCACAAACAGGGACCTTGGGCACCCACCCATGCAAATCCCGGACGGGGTTTGCAAAATGAAAAAACTCCTGGGACCCCGGGACAGGGGGTGATTTCCCCGGACTGTCCTGGGAAAACCAGGACGTCTGGTCACCCTAATTATAAGGCATTGTACCCTGTTTGCCCCTGTTCGCCTAAGTTCGCCGGTGCTGCCTACAAACCTTTGCCAAATTTTTGACCTAAGCAGCAATCATGGAAGTATGGACTTACTGTAAGTAAACAGCATTGTTTGACCTTACCTCTTGTGTTACCCTCTACGCTCTCGCGATCCCACCCCTGTCCCTTACTCTATTACCGGGAGCACTACTGGATGCCCCAACCTTTGTTCACCATACATTTGTATGTCCCCACGGTAGAAGCACATTGTTTACCAAGTAAATTCCGCCTAAATATGCCTGACTACACCATCCCATTGTGCCTATCTTGACTTGCACTAATTTAGCCCACTGTGCCTAACTGTGTTTGAGTATTTTAGAAGCATATTGTGCCAATTTTGGATTATGCCAGCTCAGCCCATTGTGCCTAAATTGCACCTGGAAATAGCATAGCCCATTGTACCCACCTGCACCTGTGCTATTGCAGTCCACTGTGTCTACTCCTGAACTAGCCTACTATTGCCCACTGTGCCCAACCTGGACTGCCTGCATCCCACTGCCATTATGAACCTTCCATGTCCTAATAGACTCCTACTAGGTGCGATACTTACTTACTTTACTATATCCTCCTTTATGATGACTTCAAATAGCACTCATGCTCCTTCCACCATGACAGTTACTTCATCCCTTAAGCTTAACCCACAGCAAGAACCCTCCATCATACAGGCTCAATGTAGTACTGCTGATAGAAATACAAGACTGCGTGGACGCTTATCCAAACTATATGAAATACCAGTAAAAAAAAGTAGACAGACTAAACTACCTAAAAGGGTGCCTACCACACAAAGCATCTACAGAGCCTATTTAAGGCCTCACTAATTCTAATAGACCCAAACCTAACTGCCAGTCATACTAGTATAGACAATTCACCATATGCGTTAGAAACCCCTTTACCTAATCTTAAAGGGGCTCTAATAACTGCAAGAACCTTAGTTGCACATGCAACCGAGATATCTGACATCATCTTAACAGATAACCTTGACTTCTTGGCCGTCACAGAATCCTGGTTACATGATGCCGCAGTCCCTGCCCTCCCTCTCTCTGGCAGTACCTGATAATTATACTATCCTGAGAGCAGACAGACATGTCTCTCAAGGAAGAGGAATAGCAATTATTGCTAAAACTAACCTCTCCATGAGATTAGTCACCTCACCTACTTTGAAATCTTGTGAATGCCTAAAAGTCAAAATACCAACTGCCAACTCCCAACCGTTGAATATTCATTTTATCTATAAACCACCAGACCCGATGGGAACCTTCCCTGAAGATATCTCCATGTGTTTGTCAAGCAACTTAAAGAATACTTTGCAAACCCTAGTGTTAAGCTACTTCAACTTGGGTTACAACGATACTAAGGATCCTCAATCCACTGCCATTGCTAATATTCTGAAAGAACTAGGCTTTACCCAGAAAGTTAACCTACCCACACATGACAAGGGACAAACAGTTGACTGGATTGCAGATTACAATTGAAATGTATCTATCACTACCATAGCTCCCCAAATCTGGACCGACCACTATCTTCTGTCATTCACATTGGTAACTAAATTGCCTGTAGCTCAGACGACCCCGCTTGCCCCACCTACTCTAATGAGGAACAAAAAAAATATTACAGTAGACAAACTACTTCCTCACATACTACCTAACCTTAATTCCTTACCTGATAACATGGACCCTAACTTTCTAGTTGAAGAATATAACAAAGCTATGACTATTGCCCTTGACGATATTGCCCCTGTTAAACTAAGGAAGAGTAAACCTAAAAAGACACCTCAACACATGGTTCACTCCACATAAAAAAAATCTAAGACTAGTCAAAAGAAAATGTGAAACTGCTTGGAGACTCTTTCCCTCAGCAGAAAATAAAATAAACCTCATCAATATCTCAAACCAATACAAGAAAGACATCCTCCTGGCTAAACAGGAGACGTATAACAATAAAATATCACAGTCTAAATCCAGTACCAAAGAACTGTTCACAATTATAAAAGAACAAGAAACACCCACCCAGAAATGTGTACCAAAGACAAAATATGGTGTACTGATATTCAGCATGCATAACGAATAAAGTCTCTAGTCTACAAACTAAAATCGCCCAAAAGAAAGATTCACTAGCACCTCTGTCCACTCCCAACAAAGTGCCGCTGCCACATTGCAAACAAAAAACACGTTTCAGCTTCTCCAAAGTCTCTGTTATTGAGGTGGAGAAAATCATACTTGGACTTAAACCATCTAACTGCAAGGGTGCCCAATGCCCAGCACAACTTATCAAGGATGCTGCTAGAGAACTTGCACCCTTCATCTCTAAACTTATTAACGCCTCATTCACATCAGGTACTGTCCCTAACAATCTGAAAGAATCGTGGGTTCTACCCCTCCTTAAAAACAAACCCTTGACCCTACCATACCTACAAACTACAGACCTATAACTACTGTGCCATTTCTCTTAAAAATCTTAGATAAAGTGGCATATATTTCAAATCCAGAATTTCCTGGAATCTTACCTCTTACTTGGATCTTGCCAATCTGGATTCCGTCCTCAACCTGGCACGGAAACAGCTCTAATTGATCTTAAGCCTCAAATAGATGAATTCAGAGATAAGGGTCAATTAGCCCTACTCCTCCTCTTAGACCTCTCGGCTGCATTCGACTTGGTAGACCATAAAGTCCTATGCAGCCACCTGGACTTTGCAGCCCATTTCTCCAAGGAAGCTATAACATGGATAGAATCATTCCTGAGCAATAGGACTATGAGAGTCTTCTCACCCTCAGCATCAGGAGATCCTATCACCATAACTTGTGGTGTACCTCAGGGATCCTGCGTTTCGCAGACGATACCCAAATCCTTCTACCTCTTTCCGGAGACTACGCCACGGACCTGGCTTTGGTGAATAGAATTCATGGCATCATTCAAGCATGGATGGCCAGCCATGGACTCTGCCTGAACGATGATAAAACAGAGCTTATCATCCTAGGCACTATGGCCCATTTGTCCAAATTAAGTCCGGACTACGCATACTTCACCATTTATGGCAATGACATCAAAGTAGCCAATGAGGTGAAGACCCTAGGCTTCTATCTAGATGCCACCCTAAACTTTACAAAACAAGTTAATTCCCTGGCATCTTCTTCTGCATATACGTGCAAACTAATCAGAGCAGGCAAACAATTTCTATCCACAAACAGTTGTCTAACTCTCTCCAGAGCTCTCATACTTTCCAAATTGGATTATTGTAATGCCCTGTACATTGATGCGAGCAAACACATCATCCAAAAAATTCAGGTACTCCAGAACAACTCTCTGAGAGCAGCACTAAATATAAAAAGAAAAGAACATATCTCCTCTACCAGGAGAAAATACAATTGGCTATCTACTTTTGACAATATTCGACTCAAAATTGCCACTCTTACCCACAAATGTCTAAATAATAAAGCACTACCTTACTTAATGGATAGGATTATCAGAAAAACGTCCCCCAGACTGACCAGATCAGCTAATTCCAACTGTCTCCTTGTACCATGTTTTAAACTTTCTACCATTGGAGGATCCAGCTTCCCAGTTAAGGCACCTCAACTGTGGAACTCCTTGCCTCCTCTCCTAAGAGAACACCAAACCTTCACCAAATTTAGACAGAACATGGCTAATTGGCTGAAAGAAAACGACAAGTAAATTGCCAATGCCGTAGTGGTCATTACTATGCAGATGCCAGTTTAAATATTCTTGCTATACTTTGTACCCGACTTTTCATGCTCCTTCTCACAGTATATTTTTCTGTATATTGACTCCTATTACTTTGTAATTAGTCCTGTATGTAAATTGCGTTGTCTCATATGATCTTATGCTGTATGTCTTTTACCTATGTAACTAAGCTGAACGTGTTCTTATGTCTTGCACGCTGATACCCGAGAGTCTGGTGCGCACAATAAATAAATAAACAAACATGTAGATGGTGATACATGTATTTGTAGAAGTACAATGTGTTTCTATGGTACTTATTTGTTTTGTATAGAGCAAATAAAAGTAACCCACAAGGACATATTTGATACATTTGGTAGTGAATTATGTATCTGACTTTAGGTCTTGATCCTTTTTTTTGTTGAAATATTGATCCTACCTGCGTGGTCAAGATCCCAGGTCCCTTATTTTGTTTAAGCCCTAAGGTTACTTTCACTTTTCCATCTGAATTGAACAGATGGCAGGCCCCATTAGGTGCCTGTATAACCCTCTGCTCCATGTTCTTTGCCAAACATTTTTGTTCTAATGTCATGAAGCAGTCAACTGATTTGCCCAAAGTTGCTTCTCGAGGATGATCTGTTTTGCTGTTTTTAACACAAAACCTTTGATCCATCACCAGACAATCCACCACTACTGGACTTCTGGATCTTGAGTCTTCTTGTTTGTCCTCCTCACACAAATACGTAGATAAATCTAGGAATGCTTCAATGCCGTCCTCTTCAAGAGATGATCTTTCATATAATGTTTTAGAGATTGTATTAACTTTCCCTTTGCTGTCCCCTCTCTGGGCTTCCTTGATTTTTCCTGATTTCTGTGCAGTGTTCACTTTCAGGCTAATTGAGATGTGCAGGTGCCTGCAGAACCTACGAGAATCATTTGATTTGAACCTTAAGTTGTTTGAGGTTTATTGTTTTTGTTTTTGCAAACATCGGATACGCATTAATTTTCTTTACACTTGTTTGTTTAATTGGCACCATGGGTGGGTAGAGTTTCACGATCATTATGACCTTTCGCAACCTCAGGTACAACCTTTAACTCATTAAGTTCTGATTCATGGCCATCCTGTGCCTTCTCCCCAAGGGTGGCCTTGTTCTCTGTTTGACTCGCCTTGTGTGATGTTTTGGCTAAGATTTCAAGTATGTTAAGATTGTCATCCAGTCGCGACATGAAATCCTAGTACCCCCTTCTAAGACAGCTAACCGAGGAGTTTCAATCATATCAAAGTTCTCAACCAGTTAAAACCGTTTCTGTAAGTCAGTAGAGCTACATTCTAGAACAACCAACTGAGGAGGTCCTGTTAAAGTAATTTGCTCTCCTATATCACATCTAACTCTTTGTTAGGCAGAATCATATGCAGTACCCTTTGGCAACACCACACAAAATTAAGACTACAAGTGACAGTACAAATTCACCTTTGGTACAAGCCAGAACTACACAGTAAAGTGGTAGCGATGGCTGAGCAGCCAGACTTATCTCAAGAGTAAAGTGAGCAGTATCAATAGTTACACAAAGGACAGCAATTACTATGGTTCAAACACTGACTCAAGGTTTCTGAGTAAAGAAATATACATTTATTTACACATCAGTTATAAAACAATTCAGTAAAGTAAAGCAGTAGAAAAATCACACTCTTAATATACTACACCCTAACCCAATAGATTCTGGACAAGTTAAGCTCAAAATGAATTGTGAGCAAAATGTCACTCCAGCAATTTAAAAGGGAGGGAAAGACAAGGTTAGACAAATGTTGAGCAGCACCAACAAGTAAGTAAGCAGGGCAATCTAGAAAAAGAAACTACTGTGAGGAAATCAAATCAAGAGTCCTGGGCCAAAGTCAATGGACCAAAGTCTTTGCAGAAGATCACACAGTTCAGGGTAGTTCGCGGTTAAGTCTTTGCCAAGAGTTCAGAACGAAGTTGGTCGGACTAAAAGTTACTTTAAAGAATAGAGAAGGACAAGCCCTCGGATTGGCGAAAGGTTTCACATACTTTCACCACGGTCGGACGGAACGAACAACCATGTTTGAACAGTACCTTAAATGAAGAAGGCGGCTGTAGCTGAGGCAGACGTTCCTGGCAGGTCCTGCAGGCGCACGGTTCCTGAAGCGGCTGTCGGACTGACATGAAGTAGGAAGACTGGAGGGTCCTGCACTGCCCAGGGAAGAAACCAGCAGCAGCGCAAAGCAACGCAATACAAGGTGCGCTCCTTAAAACCCAAGCAGGGTCCGGTCCTCCTGGCTATCCGGTTCACTCTAGCTGTGCACAGCAAATTCCACCAGAGGAGGGAGGCCTGGCTTGCAGTTTGGTGAACTGGTTGGTCCCACCAGCCTAAGGGGAGAAGATTCCTTGCAGATCTTCCCTGTCATCGAAGTTTGGAGATTTGGACCCGCAGCAGTGCTTCACCGGGAGGTTCAGTCGTGGTAGCGGTCCTCTTCTGTCAGCTGCTCTTCGGTTCTCTCAATCCAGTGGTGACTCTGCCTTCTCAGTCCCAGAGACCTGCTTTTTATGCAGTTTTCCCCCATTCACACAGCCTGGCTGTCAATCACACAGCAGAGGGGCTCTCCTGGTGGGACAGTCACCACAGCCAATCATACAGAGTGCAACATGGGTCTCCAAGGAGACCCTGTGCAGGGAGTCTCAAACCCCTCCCTCACATCCTGTCCCCCTCAGACATTCAGGTGCCTAAGGAGGGCTTCTGTGCAGAAGCCTGCCACAGGACGGCGAACAAAGGAACCAAACCTGGTGTGGCATGCAGAGTAAAACACGAGAAAGACCTTTACAAAAAGAAATGGGGAATAAACCCAGCCAGAACCAAATAAAAGTAAATGGGATCCAGCGGGTTTAAGTTTGAGGCTACTAACTTAGCCTAAAACAGTACTAAGGCTATTTAATTAGACCGTGGTAGGTAAAATAGGGTAGATACCACTGCCACCAGCCAAATCTTGAAGAAAGGGGAACAAAATAATGTTCCATGTTCTGGGAGACAGTAGTCAGTCCCAGAAAATGGAGTCTGAGTTGGGAAGTCTAATAAGACAACCATGTGTCACTGCACTAAAGGTGCTGTGTGACACACAGTAAAAAGATGATGCCTGTGGAGTAGGTGAGGCTCCACAGTCCATGAACGCATACAAATGTTAAACACACACAGCAAAACACATGTAAGAGTGGGAAAAAAGGCTCACACTCTTACCAGGTGTAAAAAATAAATCCTATAAATCCAGTAAAGCTGCTGAGGGACTCAGTAGGGTAGGGAAATTAGCCATTCTGGAGAATTCTCCCTAACACTCTTGACTGTCTTTTTGTCTGCCTCTCTTCAATAAAAGGGTCCAAAATGCTATAAAATATATTTGTGGTTTCTTCCCTATTTTTATCCAGCTTCCCATGGACAGCTGACACAAATTCTTCAACAAACAGCATTTTAGAATGCAGCATTGCGATGAGCGTTGATTGTTCTTTAAGTTGGTTGCTTATGGATTCATATAGTTTACTAAATGGGGCCAGGGTAATCATTAAAGCTGCCAGAGTGCCTGTGTTGATTCTTGGCCCTGTTGAGTCCCCTTTAGCCCGTTCGAAATGCTATTTTGAACCGTCAGCCCCATAGGGAGTTTTAGGGGAGGCAGGGCTTGAAAAATCCGAAGAAGAAGAATCAGAAGAAGAAGAAGAAGAATCAGAAGAAGAAGAATCAGAAGAAGAAGAATCAGAAGAAGAATCAGAAGAAGAAGAATCAGAAGAAGAAGAATCAGAAGAAGAATCAGAAGAAGAAGAATCAGAAGAAGAAGAATCAGAAGAAGAAGAATCCGAAGAAGAAGAATCAGAAGAAGAAGAATCCGAAGAAGAATCAGAAGAAGAAGAATCAGAAGAAGAAGAATCAGAAGAAGAATCAGAAGAAGAAGAATCAGAAGAAGAAGAATCAGAAGAAGAAGAATCCGAAGAAGAATCAGAAGAAGAAGAATCAGAAGAAGAAGAATCCGAAGAAGAAGAATCAGAAGAAGAAGAAGAAGAATCCGAAGAAGAATCAGAGGAAGAAGAATCAGAAGAAGAAGAATCCGAAGAAGAAGAATCAGAAGAAGAAGAAGAAGAAGAAGAAGAAGAAGTAGTAGTAGTCCTGGTGCTGACTTTGTGAGCTCTTCACCTTTTCTTTCGCTACAGCATCCCCTGTGGGCAAGGAGGCTCAGATTTTCTCTCGTCTTGGGATGTTTGTCGTAATAGGTTATGATCTCCCTTAAGTTTAGAGGCACTCAGCACCTGTTTTTGGCACTCTGATCGTACTTGAGCAACTTCAATTTGAAGGGAATTAGCCTCACAGTTCTTTAATGGTTCCTTGATCCCTTTTTGCTCCTCTAGTCTGGATCTGACCTTCCTTGCCTTTTCCATTTGCAATCTGTCATCTTGGCCGCAAACCTTTCTTTGGAATTGTTCCAATGAATCCAAGCTCTCCAGAAGCACTTTGTCCTCTACTTCGCATACATACACATTTTCCAATGACAGCTAGTGGTGTTTGGAGGTCCCTTTTGCCCAAATGAACTTGATTTCTATAATGAAACGTATGGTTTGCAAAACCCATGTTGAATCCCAAACCCGCTGGTTGCCAGCACGTCACTCCTTTAGAACAATGTAATGTTTTGGGGTTTAACTGGAACCCCCTGCGTAGGCCCACTCTGCAGCGATGTAGTAGATTGCAGTCATGTTTTTACTTTATTCAGCCCAGCCAGGTCATCATTTGATGAAGGAGCGTTTGAGGTGTGATCCAACAATTTAGGTCCACAGTTGGCCCCTGCACCATTTTGCACTGGTGACAACAGTAAAGGCGGGTTGTGGGCCTCTGAGCCCCCAGAAGTTGTTTGCCAGAGGTTTGGCGACAATGTCCCTGACGTTGTCCCTGGCATTGTCCCTGGCAGTAAGTCATTCCGGCCGACCACCAGCAATAACAATAGTGGACTCTGTAGAGGCTACAGCAGTGGTCCTATTGCAGACTTCACCAGTTTTAGTCGGTTGAGGCCCGGGGGTCCTTCTTACCCCCCTGTAGAAGTGCGGTTTCGCGGGCCCCAGACCCAATCTGATGTTGCGAATCTTGGGTTGTGCAGGTGTGTTAGGGAGGAGTCGGTTTAACAAGATCCTGTCCCTCCAAATACTGTGCCGTGGACGCTGCCATCAAACGTCGATCACGAACGGGACTCAGAGGGGAGCAGGATACACTGATGGAGTGTGTACGGTTCATGCGACCATCAACGGCAGGCCAGAAACATTATAAAGCGTAGATGGATTAAACGTTTCACTGTAATAGTCACTGGCCTCTGTAACAGCCATCGCTTTCACTGACTCAGTTCTATGCTGACCCAACTTAATCCAGAACGGGGGTTCCGAGCAAGTCCCGGCAGGTCCAACGTCTTCTTGTTGCAGCTACTCTGCAGTTAACTGCAGGCAACTGCTTACACTCGGCTTACACTCTGCTTCGCTCCACGGGTGTACCGAGTTGATGTAGGGTCTTCCAAGCAGCACAGGTAAGCAGGGAAAACAGTTTTCCAGCTGCCCTCAACAGCTCACCCAAGCAGTAAAGCAGCAAAACAGGCAACTGTTTACACTCGGCTTATACTCTGCGGGTGGACCAAATTGATGTAGGGTCCTTCTTGTAGCACAGGTAAGCAGACAAACAGACTTCCAGCAGCTCTCAGCGGCTCACAGCCAAGCAGGAAAGCAGCAAAAAAGGCAACTGCTTAGACTCAGCATTTCACCTGGAATCGGCGGCATTACTGGTACCGCCAGCATTCAGTGATAATTCCACCAACGGAATTACAGCCGACAGAACTACCGCTGGAGGAAAAAGCATCATCCACTCTGCATCTCCCATTTCCTGGTCCCATCCGGAGACGAGATGGCAGGAACGTGTACCAAGAAAAGGGTGAAATGAGGGTGCCAGAGATAAGGCTGAGCAAGCACAAGCTCAGTGAGGGTGAGCTGCAGGTGCTGGTGGATGAGGTACTAGCATATGCAGAAGAGTTTATGGAAGCAGAAAGCAGAGGAACAACTCTGGCCAGAGAAAGGCTGCCATACGTGCCACCATACGAGACATGTCCACGGGACAATGTAGACTGCTGCAAGAGGTGGAACAACCTGAAGGCCAGGGTCTGCAGCCTCATCGGCAGGAACAGGAAAGCCAGGAGGCACAGTGGGACCCCTCGCCCTGACTCCATGGCAGGTAAAGGCCAGCTCCATCCTCCACATGGAAGGGATAGTGAGGCTTGGCAGCGCTGAAGTCGCAGCAAGCAGCCAAGGGGATGCTAGTGAGTCTTTCAGTTCCCACCTGGCAACCTGTACAAAAACACAGAGACCACATGCATATGCCTGCGAAGGTAGGATACTGTTGTAATGTGCATGCACAATAGGGTAAATGTGCATGTGAATGCCATGGAAACATGAGAAGCCCCCATGTGTGCTGTGAAACTCTATGTTGCAAAGTGACCCCCCCTGCCCACCACAACAAGTCATAATGGCAGGTCAACATCCAATGTGCCCATGTATGTGCTGTGTACACCCTCAGCAGACACTGCTCTCACTTTGTATTTAGCTGTACTCATTGGCCTGAAAATGACCCTACTCATCATACCAAATATGTGTAGGATGACCATACCTCATGTTGCATGAATGTCTCACTAGCCGACTTACTAGTATGCATGCTGACTGACAACAGGTCATTATCCACCCAACAGGTTCACAGTCGACTGCCCAGGAGACCTCCACCGCTGGCAGTGCAACTACCTCCACCCCTGCACAGACCGGCCATGGGAGAAGCGAGAGGAAGAGCAGGAGGGAGGCACCAAGGCCACATGACACCAGCCCCAAGTCAGCCATGCGAAGTGCCGAGAAAGCCAGTGGCCCCGCAACCAGCTCTGCAGATGGGACAGGAGGCACTGCACATGGCGCTGTGTGGGCAGCACCCCCTAGATTTGTGACTGTCACACAACAGCCAGCCCATGTGGAGATGCCCAAGGAGCAACATGGTTCCACTCTCACACATTCACCCACCCATCGGCCCCCTGATACTACCTTATCGCCTGTGGCAGACAGCCATTACCAACCTCAGGCTGAGGCAGACATAGGTTCTGATGGCATTTCAGATGGTGAGGAGCATGACAAAGGCTTTAGGTCGCCCTGCCTCAGCCCTGGTCCTCTACAAAGCCCTCAGCCTATGCCACAGCACTCACTGGCTGCAATCTGGGTGAGGCTGGACCCCAATGTCTAGGGAACGTCCAGGAGGATTGCCAGGTCCTTGGACAGGCAGTGCCGACAGCTCTCCATGGCGGCTGCTGCCATCACGTCAGTGGGGCAGAGGATGAGGGAGCACACAGAGGGCATGTCAGCATTTGCCAAAACCATGCATGCAAGCATGCTCCTTACAATGTAACACATCTGGGGCCAGGAATCCGAGCCTTCCACCTCCATCACCCCAGAGAGGGTTCATTGCATGGGACCCCATGGCGGTGCTCATTGCGCAATATGGCCCATTCAGTTCCCGAGCAGGCTGGTAAGGGCAAATGGCTTTCTTTCTAACAGGTGGTAGTCTGTCAAGATTGGCCTTTTCCCCCTCAGCACCAGTGTTAGGGAGAATTCTCTGTAAAGGCTAATTTCCCAAACCTAGTGAGTCCCCCAGCAGCTTTGTTGGATTTTTGGGGTTTATTTTTTTCCTCCTGCTAAGAGTGAGACTCTTTTTCTCCCACTCTTAGACGTGATTTGAGGTGTTCCTTTGACTTTGAATGTGTTTTATGGGCTATGAGGTCCTTTACCCCATAGGGCTTCATGTGTTTTTGGTATGTGGGTTACACAGCACCCTCCGTGCAGTAACCCAGGGGTGTCGTAGCGACCCCCAAACATAGACTCCATACCCTGGGACTGACTACTGTCTCCCAGGGCATGTAAAGTCACCATTGGCTTTACTAAGTCTTAAATTGTGAATAGAACCAGTACAAACCATTATATTGTGGACGTACTGGTCGGGGCAATTCGATTGCCCCGGGGTCTGTTGTTCGAGCGGGCACTGTCCAGTCCCCCCCGACCGAGTTTTGGCTGGTGGAAGTGGATACTACTTTTTATATTCGACCGCGAATATATTCCTATGGGATTTTCCCATTATTCGAGGCTACCACTTTTTAAAATAGCCTCGAACATGCCGCCAGTTTATTAAATTAATATAAATTCACCGGTTGGTATTTTTTGCCGGAACTTGGTTCCAAAATGGTGTTTGTGTTTGCTTCTGTGACTCCAACCCAATTCGAGCCCTTTGTTCCACTTTTTGGCGGGCCTCTCCACAGAAGCCTCCAAAAGTGGTGCCACTCTGTCTGGGTACCACAGGGGGTGTGGGAGGGGGTTTAGGCACCCTGGACTGAGTTGCCTCGGCAACTCAAGTCGCACTCTTGTGTGATTGGCCCAAGTGGTGAGCCGCCCGGCTCACCACTTAGCATGTTTGAGTGACAGCTAGGCTGAATGAATGGAGGTTTTCTGCATAAAAGCAGGGCTTTGGGGACTGGAACTTCAGAAGTCGCCACAGGACCTAAAGAATCCGAGGAGGGAGAAGCCGAGCTACCTGCAACGACGACACCACCGGTGGAGCCCTGCTGAACCGTCTCACCACTTTTCCTGAAGACAGAGGAGATCTCCAGTCCGGAGAGGCTTCTTCCTTTGACTGGTGGGGATAACCAGTTTGCCCATCTTTTCGCCTTCCTGGACCATCTCATGGCCGCCTTGCCCGTGCCAAGCACCCCGGCAATTGGAATACCATGGTTTACCACTACCGCAAAGAAAAGGGTAGTACCCTGTAACCGGGAAACTCTGCGGCTGATTTCTTCCCTGGCAGTGCAACGACCTTCATCTTTTCCTCCACGTCGAGACCTCCTCTTCCTCTGGACGAAACACCGACTTGCACCCGCTTCCAGGACCAACTGCCCCCGCTGGAGCGTTCTTCCCATTTCAGGTACTGTCGCCCGCGTGGCTTCCCTTGCGACAGATCGTTCGGGGTGACAGTAAATCCTCGACTTTCTAACCTGGGTTAGCCTGGGGCCTATTAACTAACTTTTCCTAACTTGATCTCAATCTTTTGTGAACTATTTACAAAGGCTCTTTGGGCATAACCCCACTGTATGATCCTGGACACATTTTGCTTGCTCTCTCTAAGAGTGGGCCTGGCATTTGAACTTCCTTGCCCTCCAGTAGACTTTGCCTAACCTGCCTCACTGTGGTTCTTTGAAAAGTATTGAAATTTGTGTGCTTTCATAACCTCGCCTTTTCCCTCCCTTTTTATATAACTTATTAGAGTGCCATCTTATGTTAAGCGCTCACCTCTGTCTGAAAATAAGTGGTGTTCCTCATTAAGACTTGTATAATAAGTAATCAGGGTTGTATATATATAATAGTAACTGTGTGTTGAATTTACTTACCTCTTTGTGTGCTAGTGTAATTCACAAGTGTGTCTTTAAATACATAATTATATACTTTTACACCAAAGCTCTGGTCAGTGTTTGTTTGTGCTACTGTATCTCTGTACCTATTGTGTATACTCTATATACTGCCTAACTCATCTTGAGAGAGTTCTGACTGCTCAGCCACAGCTAACAGGTAAATCTGGGTGGTACAGACTGCTACCAATTGGGTTTACTGCCAACCACCTGTAGTCCTAAATCTTTTGCAGTGGTCCCTAAGGGAACTGCACAGGTTTCTGCCTAACAACCAGCATGGCTCCATGCAGTTCCCCCCCTTATCCACCATCCTTCTTAACATCTATGTTTCTCCATTAAGGACTATTATCCATAAATACGATCCTCACTTTCAATCAATCATATGCAGATGATCTACAATTGTTCTTTAGGATTACCAGCCCTCAGGTTAACTTCTCTCTCCTACAAGCTTGCCTCTACGAGATTAAGCAGTGGCTGATGTAGGGGTTGTAAGGAACTCATGGTGGCAACAGTAAAGACAGAAACAAGTGATCACAGTTCAAGGGGGTTTATTAAACTGTATGCAGGGGTTAGAAGGACGCCTAGTGTAAACCTAAAGCTAAAATGGAGCAAGCTGCGACCATCAAATAATAATAAGGCAGTCCAAGTGGCGTCTTATCAAATAAAAAAGGGCTATGCTAAAACAAAACTATTGCCAATCCTTACTACTAAGAGTGTGGGATAATGTTCGCCAGAAAAGAAAGAAGTGTTCACAAAATGATAAGTCAGGATGGTATGGCTGAGTCTCCCTTCCCCACATTTTAAGTACGGGATAAGGCGGGACTTCTGAGCACAGCACACTCCTGGGCCTCGTTAGCACGAGGTTGACAGTTCCAGTTAAACGATATCAAAACCTTCAGAGCCTAAGTCTCTTTCCTGCAAAAGTCTCTTGCCTTAAAAGGCCTGCGGCTTCACAACGACAAAAGACTTTCGATTGTACAAAGGATTTGATCTGACCTCTGTAGGACCACTCTGACATCTCACGTCCCCCTTACCAAGGGCTTTCTGGTACTTGCCGTTTGTAACACAAAAGGGCCAGCAAGAGTCCTTCGACTGAGAACTTCTACATCACCTGACCACCCTGCAGCTGGCCCTTCTCTGGGCTTTCACATAAAGTTCTAACACACACAATTTCTTTGTTCAGGTTCGTGCGTTCATCTAATGTTGCCACTTGCAACCTTGGGCTCAACACACAGCCCATCAGCTTTCTCAGACTCACTGGCTGTGCTGAACCTGTTGGCTTGTCTTGCCTCTGGAGTCAAGGACGATACCACGGAAGCCAGCACGCCTCCCCGCCTGTGCTATCAATGCGGGAGGCCCCCATGCACCGTTGACATCTGTTACTCTGCACGCCAGCTGTAACTCCCGGTCTTATGATTTCCTTTTCGGAGGCTTTGCTGGGCCTGAGTTGAAAAGGGCAAGGGCAGTTCCCCCTTCATCGTCCTTACCGGTCTCACCACCTTTCTCCTCCGTTTGAACTGCCGGTTCGGTGTAGCTGTCTCCTCTTGCATTCGGCATTACTCAAAGTGTTCTTTTGTGCTCTGTCTTTTATCCCAGTGAGAAAGGTAAAGGGCCATCAGGTGTGCATGGTTAGGGTCAATTGCATGTCTCTGCCTGACCCATGTGTTAGGAAATGTCAGGTAAACAGCTCTGGTGTTAGTCTGTTGGCTGTTACAGTGTAACAAAGTGTTTGTGTTGGAAAAGGGGGTGGGGGTTGAACTTCTAAATATCCTACAGGCTAGGATGGGGAAACATTTTTACAAGGAAGGGGATACCACGTCTCAACCCTCTGTGTCCCATTTCCAATCCCTGAAGACCCCTCGCCTAGGTGATCCTCCCCCACTGGTCCACCCCCAGGAACTGGATCCAATAGCGATGGCCGTGTCCCGGCAACCTGGAAGACAGATCTCCTAGGAATAGCGGGTGAGACACCTTCAGGTTTCTCACAGGGGGCAGAAGGAGGAGATTGACACACAGGTGGCATAGTGATTGCTATAGACTTTTATTTGAGATGCGAATAAAGGAAAACCTACCTATCCTTATATCTAGAGGCGTTTCCAGGCCTCAACTAAAGTGCGAATGGGGCTGTCAGGATGTCTTAGTAACTAGAGTCCGCCGTCCTGTGTCAAAGGGCCTCATTACGATTCCGGCAGTAGCTGTGCCGGTAAAGCTGGCAAGCTGCCCCCCGACTTGTGGGGAATTACCGGCGCCGGACTTGCCGGAATTGCCGGGGCATTACAGCCCCAGTGGTCTGGTAATTCTGGTGCCGGCATTCCCTTACTCCCCATTCCCGTGAGAGGACTTCACAGGAATGGGGACCACGGAAACACTGGCACCATGCGGTAATGGTGCCTGTGTTTCCATGTCCGTCTGCGGCCGTTGGCGTTACGCCCGCCAGGTCAGACCTGGCAGGTTTGACACCACACGACCACAGAACTCATAGTAAGCTGGTCCGGAAAACGGTGCCGGTACGGTTTTACCAGCACCGTTAAATCCAGAACAGCTAACTTGTGAAGAGGCCCAAAATGTCCCTATCTCTGTGCCTTACACATATAACTAAACTAAACAGTTGTACCAAAGTTCTTGGTCCAGGAAAATGACTCCCTCCTCTTGGACTAGATGCCACAGTTCCGGTTGAAAGTTCTCCACCAGGGGAATTACTCCCTTCCCCTGGTTTTAGTACTTAACAAATAAACAAAAGGATTGCAGTTCATCTTACACTCTATGTCAGAAAGTTTAATACTTTGTATCCCTGGGTGAATGACGCTCTTCCCCTGGATCACAGGTACAGTCTTCCTTGCGGGTTCATGTGCCAGGATAATGACTCCCTTCTTCTGGTCTTCTTCAGCTTTGTTTTCTCAGTTCCCAGCACCAGAGCGAATGCTCCCTTCCCCTGGTCTTTCATAGACTCTATTTCACAGTTCACAACACCAGGGCAAAGACTGCATTCCCCTGGCCTTTCTCAGGCTTTGTTTTACAGTTCACAACACCAGGGGCAAAGGACTTGCTTCCCCTGCCTTTTTCAGGTTTTGTTTTACAGTGGACAACACCAGGGCCCATGACTCCCTTCCCCTGGCCTTTCTGACACTCCACTTTACAGTTCTCCCCTTAGATCCTCTGCTCAGGTGGCCAGGGAAAGGCCATCGATTTTGGATCCCGACCCTGGGGGTGGAGAAGCGAGGGAGGATTACCTGGGTGGCGGGTCCTTGGGTATTGGAAAAGGGGGGTACCCACAGGCGAGACATAAAATCATCCTTTTCGATCTGAGGATCAACCTAACCCTCCCCCGCCTTGATGGGCTAAAGTACAGCTGTTCCCCTCGATTTTCCTCATTCAACCTACTACAGTACTGGGTCCAGAAAGAGGCAACTAGGAGTAGTGAAAACTAGCAACCTATTTCACCACTCTAGTACTGAGAGGAGGAAGATGCCTGCAGAGCATTATGAAGGTTGGTCATGTCTCTCTAATTGTAGTCAGGCAATTCTAATGGAAGTCTGACACCTGCCACCTGTCAAGTGGTTGCAATAGTATAAGAAGGGAGGAATCCAGCAACACAGAGACCAACAGAGAGGCCTGTATGGAAGAGTCCAGCAGGGAGTCCAGTTTGTGAGGAGGCAGCCGTGGTGGGTCCTGCAGACGACCGAAAAGTTGCAAGGGTCAAATGCATATGAACTGAAGATATTGTTTTGTGAAAGCCAAGTAAGGAGCAAGAAAGCAAGAGTGTAGGATTGTGAGAGAGCATGGCCGCAAGGTGGTAAAGAAGTGAAATAACCACTAAGTGAACTCTTGTAATTAAATATAGTGTGGCAAGGCCACGGATTGGCCCAAGTTGTTTGACACAGTGTGGCAAAGCCAATAGGCTGAAAACGAGAAGCGAAGAGAGTGGGAACATCCACACAGTAGCAAAGCAGAAGAACATGTGTGGGTCAAAGAGCCTAAGGTTCCTGGTGGTGCAACATGTAATGGGTGGACCGTGTGGTCTGACAACTTTGACTCGACTAGGGAACCCTCAATCGGGGAAGCTAAAGATCTTGTTGAAGCAAACCAAGAAAGAGTAAGCTGAATGAATTGTTAAGCTTATCCAGAAGGAAAGATAAGTTAATTTTGGACTTGTTTTGAACATTGATAGACGGCGGCCAAGCAGAGATTTGCAAGTTGTAGTCTTGGGGAAG
This sequence comes from Ambystoma mexicanum, assembly GCF_040938575.1. Lineage (NCBI taxonomy): Eukaryota > Metazoa > Chordata > Amphibia > Caudata > Ambystomatidae > Ambystoma > Ambystoma mexicanum. Next base: position 225,191,433 of record NC_090921.1, on the reverse strand, counting down.
GGAATCCTGAGACCTGATGAACTTTAATGTTGTCTTGAGTACAGAATCCCACACCTGTTTCAATGGAACTGTGTTGCCTTGACCTTGGGGAAGGGAGCCCCAAGGATTTGTGGAACTGTTGTGAACTTGAGAACGGTAATCCAGGGACTTTTTGTGGAGCTTTCATGAACTTGGGGGAAGGAGAGCTGAAAGGGAGGCTAGGAGCTGGAAGAAGCTCTGACATTTTATTTGATCACTATTACTTTTATTACCAACATCCCTACACATTGTTAAGCTTTAGTTGTGAGGGCAAGGATAGGTTTTGTACACAGACAGACTTTTTAGTTGAACTTTCAGCCTCAGACTTTCCTTAGTTGTTTTCAGGTAGGGAAATCCCACCTTAGCACATGGCAAGTTAGGCTTTCAACCATTCTGACATTTGAGTTACTAAACCATTTTATTTTGAACTTTGATCTGTTGTCTGTGTCTTGCTTCATGATACCTTCGCATGAGGCACTCTCTATTATGGTTATATACCAGTAGTGGTATGCAAATAACCACTGTACTGAGGAAGATGACTTTTGAGGCCATCTCTCGCTTCTTTCACTATCGCTGTCACATCCGCTCTCCAGCCGGACTTTCTCATTCTCCCGTTACCTCTTTCTCTGTAGCTCTGGACCGGTTCTTGACGGGTCTCCAGGTTCTTGATTCACGCTGACTCTTTCCGTTCGGTGCGCTCCAGTGCAGCGCTTCAGCAGGATGTTGCTGGCGGTCACAGAATTCTTCTGTGACCATCTGGTCGACCCGATTCGGGTCATGCCTCCGCCTTCCAGTTCCCAGCTCTGTTCTGGACTTGTTCCATGCCAATGAACTAAGGATTCCCCTCTCCAGCCTCTGGGCTTGGGCAGTGGGTTGCTTGCGGCTTCCTTGGTGCCCACTCATTCTTGAACTTCCCGGGCTGGAGTGCCTCTCCTGCTGGTTGGCTGGCTCCCTTTATGAAGTCCTTTGTATATTTCTATATCGGCTGGCCGGCATTATGTTTTAAGTCCTCTTTCAATGTCATTGCCCTTCGACCTTTTTCCTCTGTGCCTCCTCCTCGTCCCAGTACTTCTATCATCACTCTACCTTGGGTAGTCCATGCTCTTCCTCATCTCAGTAGAAGTCATGTATATGGACCTACATAGATACATGGGCTGATTAGATATATGACTGGGGTTTACAAAGTGGGGAGTTGTATAGGGTGTTGGGTGAGGGGAAATATACCGAAGACTGAGATTATGCTATTGGGGCCACCATATCTTCTGAAAGATCCTTGAGACCTCCACTCTGTTCAATCTTCCAACTAAATATGGCAACAGGATTAAAAAAAAAAATAGGAATAACCTGGGATCCTGAACTGACATTATTTAATCAAATTAACAAGGTCACTAGAGATTCCTTTTTCTGTCTAGGTATTCTACTCGCTCTTTCCTCCAACCCACCTCCCATTCCCTAGTAGATTGGACCCTGGTGAATTACTGATAATGGTAACTCTCTTTATACTCTTTATGCAGGACTACCAAACTATTTATTGAGTCTTCTCCAAGTCATACAAAACATTGCTGTCAGGTCAATTTGCAAATAATTTAAGACCTCCTCTGTGTCTTCTGCTAGATGCTTATTGCATTGGCTGCCTATCTCCTTCAAGATCTGATGCCTCATTTTTATGTTCATTCACGGCTTGGCCCTCAATTATTTAACTCCTAGAATCAAGCCTTATCTGACCTCACATCCTCTCTGGTCTACTTACTAAAATGTACTATTCATTCCCGAGCCCTTTGCTCAACCAGAAGCAACAGACGTGTTTTTGTTCTTGTCCCCCCAACTCTGGAATAATTTCCATTACAACTTCGCTCCTTGAGTTCCTGGACTGTTTTCCAAAATAAAATATTATTAAAAACAAATCTTTTTCAATACGACCTATCTCAGGACTATTGACAGTGATTTTTTTTGTTCTCTTATTTTTTCCATCTGCAGACATCCTTTGCCCGGTACATAGTGTTCTGCGCTTTACAAGTAGTAATAGATATAACAACAATAATTGAAATTTATCAGATTTCATAACCTTGTGCCATTCATCCAATAAATTTCCAAACATATCTAAGAGCCGATCAAGATTATTTCTCAAAGTATTGCAATGAGTTGTGCGCCTCCCGTTCAATGAAGGAAATACTTAGCAAAGGTAGCCACCATGGTTGTAGAAGGCAGGGCTCCATACAGAGCCCCTCTTCCATGAACATGGCGGCCAGAAAGATGAGATGCAGTGAAGCTGGCACATTCAGGTAAGAGGGGTTGGGGAGGGGGGTTGGGATTATTTAAAACAAAAAAAAAAGGGAAAGGGGCAGTGGCTAGAAGATGGGCGGGAGGCAGCCGGTGGGTTCCGTGGAACATGGGCTGAGATCAGAGATTTCAGCCCACGATCCTAGGAACTTGAATGGCTGCTCCCCCGCTTTGGGTGTCAGTGTCAGTTAGCAGACAAGTATTTCCTTAATTTCCTCACTCAGAACGTTATATAGTTTTACCAATGATTGCAATACTACATTTAATGCCATATTAGAGTGGGTATCAAGCAAGGGAAACACAGTCCGAGTAGTAGTAGTATCCACACATTTCTGTCGCTTAACTGCGAGTTAAGGTAATGATGGTATCTGCCAACCATTTCCAGATACGGCCTCATTCATCACTGAAGTTTCAAATAATGCTGGAGTTAAGGATAAGGGAGATGTTTTCAAACTGGTTACCTTCCTTTTCCAAACTTTGACAGAGTTGTAAAAACGAGGACTCCATTTCTTCAATTGGACAATTGACCCCTCTATTTGCCACATGATTCAGGGATTCAATCCCAGAAGAATCAATATGATAGTCTGTACTATTTTGCCTATCTACAAGTTCACGTTGTAGATCACCGGTTCACTGCCCAACAATATTAGGAGGCAAAGATATACATGGAGTCATCTTTTCCACCAATAGTGATTGACTAAGCAAAGACTAATAATTAAAGTTCGAAAGCATTATAATGGGGCTGCTGTGCACCCTTTCTTCAGCTTCACCACTGCATGCAGCCCGCCACTGGCCAAACTGCCAAAATGAACTGCAAGAAATACCTCCTCTTTTCAGGTGGTCATGCTGGTAACAGTCCTCGCAGAAACAGGCGCCCCGTGACAAACTGCACTTTATCGCCTACACTTCTGCGCTTCAAGACAGAAAATTGTAGAAGGCTTCTTGGGTATAGGCAATTTAACAACCACATCCCAAGAACCTTTTCTTTTCATAGCGCAATTTCCAGGACCATTGGGGCAAACGAGCCATGCAATTTACAGTTGGTTCTGTACAGCAACAAATGAAGAACTACAATAGATGCTACGTCACCATCAATTGTCACATGGTGATACTGGTAGTGTCCAAAGAAAAAACAAAAACCCTGAGGCCTGTCTCACACACTCCCCTACATATGCAGATACAAACACACACAAACCAATGAATACAAACACTCACACAACACTCACATATGCCTGCATGCAACCATTTTCTGTTTTATTTACACATATCCTTTTCCCGTCCAGTCTCTCAGCACTACTCTCTGACTTGGCATTTTCTGCTGACAGGAAGCAGGGGGGGAAGTTGTCAATGAATGGCAAATTCCCACCCTGAATCCACCTTCAGATGGGCCATGAAAGCAGTGTGAGCCTTGAAATAAACACCATCATGGCATCCTATGAGTCATTGGACCTGAGAAACACCTACCACATGCAAGGACAGCACCTCCACCGGCAAAGTACCCTTTATGGGAGGCACTTTGAGAATTGAATCTCTGTCACGCAGTGGGCTCCTGACCTGGAGTAGGCAACACGATAAAGAATCTTTGATGGCTTAGGCATGATGGGAAGACACTGTCTCAACCAACATCAACTATGCACTGGCCACCACTGAAATGCACAACATTGGGCTCTGTAACACATTCAGGCTGCAAACATCTCTGGTGACTGTCTTGTTTTTTTATTCCTAAAAATCTGTGCATCGCAAAAAATCATGGAATAAAATGTAAAAAATGATTGATCTAATGACATTCAATTTATATACTGTTTATATGACTTCGTGAAGGAGGCTCTTTTGAGACGGGCTCATTTATTGGACCATGCCCAGTCTTAAACTTTACCACTGTTTGTGTGATCTTATTAAGGATGTTTTTATTAAAATGGTTTTAACATGGTTTATCTATGGTACCGTATTAAATTTTAAATTTTTTGTAAGTTTGTAGTCTTTCTTTTATGATTGTTTCTGTTTGTGTCATGTTTATATTTTCTTTTTATTAATGGAATAATCAGATTTAATAATAAAATTTTGTTATTGTTTGCTCTTCCTTCACAATCTCTCATAGTCACGTGACATCCAGACAAAACCTCTGAAGCACAGCCGTTAGAAGACCCTGCACATCAGAGCTGCCACTGAATGTCTGGACCCTCTCTGAAAAGACCTAATTTCAGGCACCCATACCAAAACCCAAACACTGTAACTCCAATGAGAAAACAAGGAATGAACTACTTGAATCCCAGAATCAAATAACTTATCACAGAATGAACCCACACGTGAAAATACACTGCCCCTAGTCTTCTGAGCATCCACAGACATCAGATTCATAACCCTACTATTCTTGGATTGGAGCAGTATATTTGAGCCATAGACTCAGCCTTGATGTGCACACCTTCAGAATTAGTAAAAGGCAAGCTGCTAGATATGCCTTAGCAATATTAAATTACAGCACTGTTCTTATGCGAGAATCTGGAATGAGCACCAGTAACCTTGAAGTCAGAACGCTGCAGTCTTCTATTATAAAAAGGCAGTTCACTGCTCTCCAGGCTTTTCTAAGATCAGTGCCAAGTGTTTGGATGAATAGTAAACAAGACATAGCAACGCGAAAAGAGCTACAGAACCACAGAAAAACTACAGAAATGTTTCCTGAACAACTTTAAGCTAAGCTGATCTTGCTTAGTTGACATAAATTAGATGCTATTCGTTGATCATTTATGTTTCAGAAACTTTAAGTTGCTGGATGAGATAAGCATACCTTCCTTGGTTGACACACGCTATATGCTGATACCACTGCTATGGAGCAAGGCTCCCCCTTCCCATTTGTTCAGATAGCTTTTGGCTGTTATAGGCGTTAACAATTGAAGCCCAAATGGTATAAATAAGACAGGCTTTAAGCACTGCCCCCAGATGTTTGGAGGAGGAGCTTGCAGGAAGACAGAGAAGGTAGCAGAAGAACTGCTGGAGGAAGGTGAAGCAGAGGCTTTCCAGAAGGGAGAGGTCAAGTCACTCCTTATTTCCTTGCTGGATTCTCAAGCCACAAGGCTTGACTTGTGGCTGTTTTGTGACATTTTGAGACCCCAAATTGGGCGGTGCAGTGAGTAATTTTGACCCCCCCCCTAACCTTCCCCCAGCCTCAAGGCAAACATCTCACCACTGCTGGGACCATAGTTAATCAGAATTGACATCAACTCTTTTTGAAGCATTTTTTCCTATATTTTATTTTTATGGTGCTTTGATAGATGGCTTTTGATATTTTTGGCATTTTGTAGGCACGATTCCTGGATTGTGTAAACTGCTTCAGGCATCCAGTCTTCTCCTGCTCTCATCTGCCTACCATCTACAGTTAGTGAGTATGTGTCATTTTACCCTTCATTGAAATCACATTGAGAAAGGTATTGAGATATTGATTGAGGCAGGAGCTTTAGCAGTGAAATGAGAAGCCAGAGCCGTGCAAAGGGCCTGGGAGGCAACAGGAGAGGTAGAGACTGCAACAGGACTTATCAGCTCCTTGCAGATTTTTAGGAAAAGTTAGGCCGAGTTGTTTGAGGCCGCCAAGGCGCGGGCTGGATGTAGGCTCTCTTCTTCGAGAGGAGGTAGCAGGCCAGTTTTTCAGAGGCTTGATGCCCTCCCCTTCCCTCAGCCCCCCTACACTTGCACTTAAGTGTGGCGAGGTTGGAATTGTACCAAGAGTTGCACTTGGATGCAGGCTTCAAACGGAGCCTCATGACAGGGGCAAGGACATCAAGAGTGTCCGAGATAGAGAGATGAAGGTTGGAGAGGGCTGTGTCAGAGTTTGAGCCACCCAATGGTCTAGGAGGAGGAAAGAAAGTGGTGGCAAAAGCCTCCACTGACACACGCTTCATGGGTTGGATGACCGAGAAGGTGGGTGGCAGTGCTGGGGTCGGCTTAACCTAGGGGTAGAGAGAGAAAGGTGGGAGAAAAGAATAAAGTGGTCACTCCAAGAGAGAGGAGTGGTGAGAGGGTTGGAAAATGGGAGGTCTGAGGAGATCAGAATATCCAGGGTGTGCCCTGCAAAGTGAGTCGGGCCAGATTGAAGAATAGAAAGAGAGAGTCACAGAGGCTGCGAAAGAGCCCCGAAGAGGGGCTAATAGCATCCAGGAGGATGTTCAGGTCTCTGAGGAGGAGAAGTCGAGAGGTAGAGGCAAGGAGGGAGGAGAGAGGTCAGCCCACACAGAGAGGAAGAGGATGACCTGGCCAGGCCAGAATCAAGAGTAAGACTCAGACACAGTGGCATGTTAAGTGTTGGTTACAGATTTGTTTTGACTATAAAAGAAAAAAGGGTTTGGAAAAATCCTATCTATCCATTATCCTAAGAGGGGTTTGCCGGCCTCAACAAAACTAAGGACCATCTGTGTCAGGATGTTAAACCAAAGAGTATCTTCTGTCCTGTGTCCAAAAAGCCTAAACTCACCCTTATATGCTAAACTCAATATAATGTGCAACTCAGGGATTTCTGTAAGTTTAACACTTATAGCTTTCTTTCAAAGTTCCAAAACATAAAGTTATAAGGTGCAGAAAAAGAATAAAGGTTGACGTGGAAAGGTGTCTACCCTTCCCTAGATTTCTTCTGGTGGGTTGAATGTCACTTTCTCATAGTTCAAGTTTGTTCAAGGGGAACACTCTTGAGTCTCAATTAAGCACACAGTTCTTTTCAATGTTTTCTTCTCTCCCTCTCCAGATCTCAGTTATCCTTAAAGTGGTATGGTTATTCCCTTGTCCATTGATTGTCACTGTTCCACAATTTTAAGGAGGGGTTTTGATTGCAGAGTTTTCTTAATCCTTTTTCCACCCCTGGTGTACTCTCATGCCAGGCTATTCACAACTTTGTTACTTATCCTTAAAATGGGTATGGTTCTTCCCTTATTCCCCTATTTGTTATCACTATTCCACAATTTCAGGAAGGGAGTTTTTACCCCTGACTTTTCCCACTTCTCTTGTTTCCCCTGGTTTACTCTCCTGCCACAGCATAACACCCCAAGAACTGGATCGAAAAGTGATTGTTGTGTTCTGGCTACCTGGATGACAGATTCCCGGGGACTAGCGGGTGCGCACACTGCCTGGTTTAGTTTCCTGTGTGAGAAACCAGAAGGTGTCTCACCTGCTAGTCCCCGGGAATCTGTCATCCAGGTAGCCAGAACACAACAATCACTTTTCGATCCAGTTCTTGGGGTGAACCAGTGAGGGAGGATCACTTGGGAGAGGGGTCTTCGGGGAGTGGGAGTAAGACACTGGATGGCGAGACGTGGTATCCTTCCACCTGTAAGACCTTTACCCCCATCCTATCAGGTAGGATACATGGGAACTTTACCCCGCCTTTCCTGTCACAAACACTTCCACACGGACAGCCCGCTATGGGAGAAAACAGACTTGCACCCGAGCAGTGTACCTGACATGTCCCGCTACTATGGTGAGGCAAAGTCAGGCAATTACTGACAATCAATCACACCTGACTTCCATTAAACTTCCCCACACACATAAAAAGCGGAGCACAAGAGCATACTCTGAGCGAGGCAAAGCACACGAAGGAACAGCAGTTCCGAGTTGGCAGCTGAACGAGGGGAGAAAGACAGGAAGCCAAACAGGGTTTGCAAGGAGTGAAATACCATTAACTTTTTTGGCAGGAAACTGTTACTTTCCATAAACTTCGGGGCAGAAACCAGGCTGAAGAATCCTGCATTGTGTGTCCGAGATACCGAAGGCCCTGCTGCGCAATCAACCAAGGTGGAGAGGAGTGGCAGCCGCCAGGAAATCATCCTTGGCTCCAAGTACAAAGAAGCATTAGAGAGATCAACACACCCGGTGAGTTGGGGTGACCAATGTCAGACCGGTCTGTGTTGAAGTCAAGGTTGCAAGTGACAACATTGTATAAGGAATGCTGGAACGAACATTGTTAAACGCGCCTGATGTAAGACACGAATAAAGCTAAACTGCTAATGAATGTTTGTACTTGATAAAGAAAGATACAATATCGTTAACAGAGTGGTCTGGCACCGCGAGTGTGCTCAAAGGTCTCTGTAAGGTATCCCGCCTAGAAAAATGAGAGCCAAAAGATGATGAGAGGATTGTATGAAGTGAATCAAAGTGGTCCTGAGACGCTTTAAGCAAAATCCTTTGCACATTTGAAAGTCTTCGATTTTGATATCAAGAGAAGCCGAGCCAAACGAGGGAGATCCATGTTCCGAGCCTGAACAAGGGAGACCAAAAGTAAACGTGGTACAAAGGGGTCCAAGTCTAAAGGAGGAAGACCCATGATAAATACTGGAAGTGAGAACTTGTGCATGAGAAGATTCGAATAGAAATTGAACTTTGATATTTCATTTTTACGACAGGCCATCTGCAGTAAGAGACTGTTATTGAAAAAGAGACTTTGGCAGAAGGCCCTGATGTCTATGCTTTGAATTGAGTCCTTGTGGCAGAGAATCCAGAGTGTGTGCAAAGCTCAAACGTGACGCCTTAACCTGTGCTGAAAACGTGGGGAAGTGAAGCCAACTGCTCAACTATCCTGGCATATTATTTCTTGAACACTTTTCTTTGTTGCATACATTATTGTCCCACACCCTTTTGTATTTAGAAGGATTGGCAATAGGTTTATTACTATAGGCCCTTTTACATTGACAGAGACTCGACTAGGACTGTGTTATTATTATTTGATGGTTGTAGCTTGCTCGCATCCTTAGATTTAGGTTAGATAGGTGTTCAACCAACCCACTGAAGTTCAATAAACAGCCTTGATCTGAGATCAGGTGTGTCTGTCTTCACTGTTTGATACCATGCCTTCCTTACACCTTCCAGGGCTTTTTTATATCCTCTGATGCGTCTGAGTCTCAGACTCACTGTTTGCCTGGTTCACTATCCTGCCAGGGCTTTTACGTTCTCTATTCACTATCTCTTGCATATAGGAAATAATGCTTTTCAAATACTGGGTCATCGACCCTTTCTTAACAATGTTTGTATGCATATTAACTATTTCAGTTCCTTTAATTAGGCTCTCGACAATAATATTTGACCTGAAGCGCCTGGTGTCCCATTCGCACTCACTGGGATTACCGGTCTTCACTGGGGGCTTCGGTGTTCCTCGTGTCTCACTGTCTGATTTGCATTCGGCCCGCTGACTCAGAGTTCGTCCTGTTAGCCGCTTGGTTCCCGCTTTGCCTTCCTCTGCTTTTGGCAGCTCCAGCTGCCGGTGGCAATAATGCAGCAAACTTATCTTGGCTCGTGTTCCTCTGCAGGCTGTTCTCATCAGCCTCTGTGCTGTGTCCTGAAGTGTGCTTGCCTCCGGTGTCCCAACCAATGTCCGAACAAGTTGGATTCTGCAGCAGTCTTTGTCGCTCACTCTCTTGTTCTGTTCAGCGGTGTCAGTTTTAAATGCCCCGGCATTGATTAGTATTTTCCTAAAACTAGGATGTGGCATTGCCTTACCGCTTCTGGTCATCCTCATTACTCCATCCCTCTTCCTCGTCTCAGTACTATACAAGGAGGTGTTGGGGAGGGTGTAAAAAATTTACTTGGCCATGAAGACCCAGGAATTCTCCATCTACAGTAAAATAAACAATGCTGGAATGTTGCGAAGGCATGAAGGAATATTCAGATTCAGTATTCTTCTGTCTCCCTGGAGTTTGTCCTACCCTACGTGGTCCTCCCACAGATAGCCACCCCCAGGGTCAGAGTCAGGTAGCTTCTCCCTTTCCTTGGTCACTTAAGAGAAGCTTCCCTCCAGGGAATCAGTGACAATGTTGCTAGATTCATCACAGTGACTATGGTTTTTCAGTCTTAGGCCCTCATTACGACCCTGGCGGAGAACCATGGTGCAATTTGCACCATGGTCCATGGCGCTAAGCTGCCAACTCCGCCATGGTGGTTGGCGGACTTACCGCCCCATTCCGACCTTGGCGGGGCGGTAAGTCCCCAATCCCCATTTACCCTTCCCCATTCCCATTTTTGCCCCATAGGGTATAATGGGAGTGGGGAAGGCGTTAATTACGCCACCGTAAATTACGGTGGCGTAATTAACAACAAGTCCCGTAGCGCCATGGATTTTTCCGCCTGCAAAAAGCAGGCGTAAAAATCACCATGGTGCTACGGGAACTCGTACTCTGGCGGAAAGGGGCGCCATGGTTTACGCCGGCGTAAACCCCTTTCCGCCAGGGTCGTAATGAGGGCCTTAGTCTTGATTAGAGGTAGATGCACTGGCAATGATTTCAGCGTCTTCAATAATTACTTTTTGCATTCTAAGTCTATTGTCCCATAATGGTAGCAATGTTTCTTTATTACTTATTCCTAATACTTAAAATATTTACTTTTTACATGAGAATGTGAGAAGCATTCATTGAGTGTTTGTTAATTAGTGTTATGTCAGAAGTATTTGAACATGAATTTAAAGGGTGGGGCATCTGTTTGATGTCTTATATATTGTACATGTATTTTAATTCACATATGAAGGGTTACTAGATGGACTTTAATTAAAATAAATGTGACACTGGCGACCCCCTCCTGGGCAGATGAAAGAGATTAGGTATTCAGAAGTACTCATTCATAGCAAACAAGACACCCAAAGTCAAGTGGTTAGGTCAACCAAAGATAGCTCAAGAACCTCACTACTTTGAAATACCTGCCCAGTCTGCAGGAGCGAGATCTTCACAGCTAAAATTGACTATATCTCATCTTCCATTTCTGAAGCTTCTAGCATACGAAAAACCCTCTTAAAGCACAGCATCGAGTCCCTAATCAAACCCACCATACAGCAATATAGAGAAAATTGCGATGTCATTAATGGATTCTTCATCACCAAAAGACAGGATCAGGAAACACTGACAATAACAAACTCTCTTACATGAAAGAATCCCGGAAAAAAACCTCCACCACGTCTACAAGTCTGGTTTCGGTCATGTCATGCTGCGCTGAAGCAGACACAATCCCTGTAATCAGCAACACACTCTGCATCACAGAAATGCAGGTCCTCCTCAATCTTTCAATCCTTTTCAACATCACCAACCAAATAGGTCTTGATAAATCAGTACTACACTAGCTCACCTCATACCTGACACCAATAGACATTATCTTGTCCAAATGAGCACCACGTCCGCTCACCATTGGCCCATCACGTGCAGCATACTCTCCGTCATCATATTCAGTCTCTATATTGAACCCTCAGCTAAAGGTGAACGCATGTCTAACTTCAAAATGAAAGCCCACACTATTAACCCAACTGTAATAAAAAATCTTCCCAGTCAATCACATCTATCACATTGAAAAAGGCCCTTCCCCTCATTCAAGCTTGGGTATCGAGTACATATATCCAACTAAAACCAACCAAGACAGTAAGCCTGCTGTGACAAAGTTCTATGCTTATTCCTGGTCCAGCTAGTGGATTGACCAAGGGAACCGTGAACGGCACCGAACTAGCAAATAAAGAAACACATGTGCGGAGGGAGTGATTCAACATTACATTTACACATTTCAATTGGGCACTGCAAAAATAGACACCGATATTTCAACACTGCCTATGTCTTTTAAAATAGCCTCTCTCAACGTACAGGGACTTAACTCTCCCTTTAATAGGAAGGCCCTGTTACATAGTCTTGTCCATCAAGATCCAGATATTGTTCTTCTCCAGGAAACTCATTTGAAAGAGGCTGATAAATTGCACCTCACCTTGCATAGATAACATTGTCAGTTTTTCGCCTCTGCCGACTGTAAACAGAGGGGGGTGGCGCTACTGGTTAATGCGAAAACACCTTCCACTAAAAACCATGTCTTTAGGAATACTGAAAGGCACTATATAGGCCTTTCCAGAACACTTGTTTGAAAACCCATAACTTTCTTCTCAGTATACAGTCCTAATGATCACCAATCAGATTCTTTTGAATATCTCTTCCCAATGGTTGCCCATTTGCCCAAGTGGAACTGCTCATGGGGAGAAATGTTAATATTGTGGCAGACTCAATTAAAGAACACTCCTCAAATGCCCCGAAACACTCACAGGCTCCCCAAGAATCTTTACCCAAGGCATTACACACCTGGGCTCAATCAATGCTTTGAGGCACATCAACCCACATGACAATAATTACATGTTTTACTCACATGTCAATAATAGTTACTCCAAGATAGACATGCTATTATGTACACTATCAACTGAAGATTCAATTCACAAGGCAACCATTGGAAATATGATCCACTCAGACCATGGGATTTATTATGAGTTTGGCAGTCCGAAAATAACAATGCATTGGCACCCGTTCTGGACCGGCAAACTAAGATTCTGCTGGTAGGGGCACGGAACTCCTGGAAGGCATGACCTGACGGGATTTCAGGGCCATATCGGCAGTGTTTTCACTGAAGCACTGTTAGCAATGGTGCAGGTGCTTCAGTGACCCCATTCCCGTGGATTCTTATGGGACTCCACAGGAATGGGGATTTACCGTTTACGCCACCTACCATGATATCCCGATGGCAGCGGGAAGTCAAGCGGCAGAAACAGTGTTAAGCGGTTGCCGATAATCCACCGCCTACCAGCAGGTTTTACCAGCAACCCCGTAATGAGGCTCCATATTTTGTCACCCTATTCACCACTTTGGACCAAGACCAATAGCCAAGGACTATCATCTGGTACCTAAATGATACACTATTGAGGGACCCTGTCTTCATTGAGTAAATTAACAAACTTCTCCAGCATGGGGTCTGGCATGGATTCACATGCTCATGAATATTCCCCGTCGTCAGGCTGGGAATCCTCGGTAAAGAAAAAAATCAGTATCAGTTTCGTTTCTGATCTGTCTTTCTGTTGTAAATAGCGTCACGAGAACGCTGCGTACCTGTTCGTCCGGTTGGATTCCTTGGTGATGAGGCCAGGCTGTCGGATGACCCGGAGAGATGTGACGGATGGCGCGGGGAACCAGCCCAACACCAGCCCGAATGGAACCGGATTGGAGGTGAACCGTCTCCCAACGCCACGGGTTGGCTCACCCCTGATTGAGTGGCGTCAGGACAGTGCAAGCACTGGCAGGGGGAGCCTCTGAGTTGATGGTCAGGGGTCCTTGGTGGGATTCTGATGGTAGGCAGGTCCGGGGACTGGAAGCTGAACGGTCCCTCCAGGGACGAAGACAAGGAAGCAAGAAGAGCAGGCCGGTCAGGAGGAAGTACGGAACAAGAGGGGAAGCACAGAGCGGATAGGAACTGGAAGGACTGGGCAGAGACTAGAACCAAGGAGGGCGAGCGGGACTTCTGGAGCTGAAGGAAGGGGAAGAAGGAATGAGGAAGGACAAGGCGAAGGGCAGGGGTATCCCAGGCAGAACAAGGGAAGTGGAGGGCAGGGGTTCCCCAGGCAGAACAAGGGAAGGCGGAGGACAGGAGTCCCCCAGGCAGAACAAGGGGAAGTGGAAGGCAGAGGTCCCCCAGGCAGAACAAGGGAAATAAGCAAGGCAGCAAAGACACGATCCGAACAAACCGCGTTGAGACGCGGTTTGGAAAAGGATCAGGGCTCCTTAAATAGGCCCGCCAGCACCTGGGAGGCCTGTCACGCAAGCCGTGCCGTCTCCCCGGCAACGGACACCCCACAACGAGGCTTGAGCCGCACGCCCTCCCGAACCGAGCATCCTGCGCACTGCGCATGCGCGGAGCGCGGAGAGCGGGCGCCCGCGCATGCGCGAAGCAGTGCGCGTAGGAGACCCGGAAGCGCCAGGGACCCAGGACATCCCCGGACCTCGGAGCCGAAAACGAGGATACAGCCTCCAGGACGGGGAGCGCCGTAGCGGGTAAGGGGACCTCAGGACGGGCGGCGTGACACTATGCCCTCTCCCAGAAAGGCCCGGGGCCCCAGGTTTCCAGGGGAAATGAAGAAAATATTCACGGATAAGCCGGGGAGCGTGCACATTATAGTGCGGCTCCCAAGTGCGATCACAAGCGGGATAACCCTTCCAATCGATCAGGAACTGGAGCACACCCCGACGAATCCGCGAATCACAGATCTCCTGAACCTCAAATTCAGGAACCCCTTGTACCAGAACAGAGGAGGGCTGAGGACTAGAGCGTCGAAAGACATCCTTCACATAGGGCTTCAGAAGTGAGACATGGAAGACAGGGTGTATCCTCCAAGTGCGGGGCAGCACCAATCGAAAAGCCACTGAGGACAAACGCTTGGCAATCTTGAAAGGCCCATAGAACCGGGGTGCCAATTTGGTAGGTAAATTACGAATAGGTAGATTTTTGGAAGACAACCAAACCAGATCGCCCACCTGGAGATCGGGCTCCGCGGTTCGGTCCCTATCGGCCTGCTCCTTCATGCGCTCACGTGTCTCTGTAAGGGTTCTCCGGGCCAGGACATGTTGTTTCTGAATATTGAAGACCAAGTGGTCTGCAGACGGAACAGAGCTGGGCACCACAGGTGAGAAAGGAACCAGCTTGGGATGTTGTCCAGCTGAACATAGAAAAGGACTGATGCCGGTGGCAGCATGGGCCGCATTGTTATAGGAAACCTCCGCCAAGTCCAGGTACCTTAGCCAGTTTGACTGAGTGGCATTGGCATAGCAACGTAAGTATTGCTCCAGGGTTTGATTCGTCCTTTCGGTTTGACCGTTGGTGTGCGGGTGATAGCCTGAGCTCAAGGCTCTATGGATGCCTAGATGACTACACAGCTGACGCCAGAAAGATGAAAGAAATTGTGAACCACGATCAGAGATGATCTTCACAGGGAGTCCGTGTAACCGATAGATGTTGTGTAGGAATGCCAAAGCCATCTGGGAGGAAGTAGGGATCTTCATGAAGGGAATAAAATGTGCATATTTAGTGAAACAATCCACGACCACCATGACACAAGTGTGATCAGCAGAGGGCGGAAGCTCAACAATGAAGTCGGTAGCGATCGTATGCCAAGGGTAGGGAGGTGTTTCAGTAAGCCTAAGTAGTCCCAAAGGCTTTCTTCTAGGTGTCTTTGTCTGAGCACAGATAGGACAACTTTCCACATATGACTTTACTTCTTTGGCCCATCCAGGCCACCAGAATTGTCTGGAGATCAACTCCTGGGTAGCCTTGATACCACGGTGACCAGCTACTTGAGAATCGTGAAACCCGTGGAGAATGTCCAAGCGAAGGGCAGCCGAAGGTATGTATAACCGGTTCAGGAAGAACAAAAAACCGTCGCGTTCGCAGATCTGGGGTTTCTTTAGTAGATCGACACGTTCCGGATCCCTCAAGGTCTCTTGGATGATCTTCTGGAGATGCGGAGCTAAGGTTAGGAGAAAGTGTTTGGGAGTTATCATAGGCGTATCCAAACCGGCTCCCACTTCTTCCTTTTCCAAGGATCTGGACAAGGCATCAGCCTTCTGGTTCTGGGAGCTAGGAATGTATGTGATTTTGAAATCATAGTGAGAGAAGAAGAAGGCCCAGCGGGCTTGGCGAGCAGTGCGACACTGCAATGTTCGTAGGAACTGCAAGTTGCGATGGTCGGTGCGAACTTCTACAGGGAAACGACCACCAAGTAAATGATGCCTCCATTCTTCAAACGCCGTCTTGATGGCCAAAAGTTCTTTTTCAATAACGGCATAGTTCAGCTCACTAGAGGTGAGTTTCCGTGAGTAATAGGCCACAGGATGTTCATCGCCGGATGCAGGATGTTTTTGTAGCAGGACCGCTCCAACAGCGAAGTTGGAGGCATCTGCTTCGATGACATATGGCATCTCATCGTTAGGATGACGCAAAACAGGGGCTGTACTAAACGCTGTCTTCAAGCACTCAAATGCTGTCGATGCCTCTTGATCCCAAAGGAAAGGTATCTTGGCACTGGTCAGATGTGTCAATGGGGCCGTGACCTGTGAAAACTGTGGAATAAAGCGCCGATAAAAATTGGCGAACCCCAAAAACCGCTGAAGGGACTTCAAATCATGAGGTTGTTTCCAGTTCTGAATAGCCTTCACTTTGCCCGAATCCATGTGTATACCTGCATTGCTGATTACGTATCCCAGGAACTCCATGTTATTCCGGTGAAACGAGCATTTTTCGGCTTTGGCGTACAGGTGATTACGTGACAAACGCAATAGTACTTCGCGGACATGCGAGACATGTTCCTTCAGATCGTCCGAGAAGATCAGGATATCGTCTAGGTAAACCCAGACCGAGATGCCAACCAGATCGCCAAACACGTTGTCCATAAACCGTTGGAAGACGGCCGGAGCATTACACAACCCGAAGGGCATTACCCTGTATTCGTAGTGTCCAAAGGGCGTTTTGAATGCCGTCTTCCACTCGTCGCCCTCTTTGATTCTAACCAGGTGGTAGGCTCCCCGGAGATCCAATTTAGTGAAGATCTTGGCCGAACGTAAGGACTCCATGATGTCCCGAATCAAAGGTAATGGGTA
Source organism: Ambystoma mexicanum (assembly GCF_040938575.1). NCBI lineage: Eukaryota > Metazoa > Chordata > Amphibia > Caudata > Ambystomatidae > Ambystoma > Ambystoma mexicanum. The sequence continues at coordinate 225,174,736 of NC_090921.1, read as the reverse complement.
CCTGTCCTTGAGTGTTATGTCGTTCAATTGACGGTAATCGATACAGGGCCGCAGGGTCCCCTCTTTCTTCTTGACAAAGAACAACGGAAAACCGGCGGAGGATCTGGAGGGTACGATGTAACCCTTCTTAGAACAATCATCCAGATAATCCCGGAGTACTTGTTTTTCAGACTGAGTTAGAGAGTATAACTTCCCATGAGGAATCACAGCACCAGGGATCAGGTCTATGGGGCAGTCAAATGACCGATGAGGAGGAAGAGGTATTTCTCCGGGTTCCGAAAACACGGTACAAAAGTCGGCGTAAACATCCGGAATCTGGGACAGGGAACATAAGGCAGACGAGACCTCTCCCGGGATTAGAGGGACCAAGGTTGTAGACTTCAAGGAGGTGTTGTGGCAGCAACATTCACGGAGGCAAAAGGCAGAAACAAATTTCAAAGTACGGGACTCCCAATCGATTGTAGGATTGTGTCGCAAAAGCCAAGGCAGTCCCAAAACCACAGGATACGATGGTGACTTGATGACGTCGAGGGCTATGTTTTCTTCATGCCCCTTGACCTGTAACAGCATGCCGATGGTATGCAACCGAATGGGACCGGAAGCTAAGGGTGTACCATCGATGACCTCTACCGGTATAACCGTTCTTCTGGTAAATAAAGGCATACCAAGGTTGATGGCGAATGTCTCGTCAATATAGTTCCCGGAGGCCCCACAATCTAATAGACCATGGACATCGATCCTTTTATCAAGCCACTTCAAAGTGATCACTAGATTCATCAAGACGGCAGGCTGCATTGGGGGCAGTTGTAACCCAGGGCTGGAAAGGTCTGAAAGCAAGAAAGGACCTGTCGTAGCCTTTCCCTTAGACGACAGGTCTTCTAGTTTCCCCCTTTCTTGATAGGACGTAGAGGGCAGGTTCCCAGGAAATGTCCAGCGCCTCCGCAGTATAAACACAGTCGCAGACTTCTCCTGCGCTTCTTCTCCTCTTCCGATAACGGGCCCCTTACAGCTCCTAGTTGCATTGGTTCTTGGGTAGCATCCGAAGGTGTTGATATCCCAGTAGGATGAGTCAGTGGTCTGAGGTTTCCCATTTCAAACCGACGTCTCTCTCCTTTTCTCTCGGCCAACCTCTGGTCTATCCTCAGAACTTGTTCAATAAGTTTCTGTAGATCATCGGGTTCCGGTATGTGCAACAATTCATCTTTGTATTCTTCTCTTAATCCCCGGCGAAACAAGGTTTTTTGCGTTACTTCTGGCCATAAGGAGTCAGTTGCCAATTGACGGAAACGGCTGATGTAAGAAATGATGTCGGTATTGGCTTGTTGTAGATCCATCAGTTGATTCTGCGCTGCAGAGGCTAGATTGGGGGATTGAAACACATCCAAGAATGCTTTCTCGAAGGCTAAAAAATCATTCAGGATTGGGTTATTAGTAACGACCAATGGAGTCGCCCAGGCAAGAGCGTTACCAGATAAGTTGCCCAATATGTATCCGATCTTGGCCTTGTCATTGGTAAAGTGTGATGAACGGAAGAGAAAGTGTATGCGGCAATGATTACAGAATTCACCCACACGGCGGGGATCTCCATCGAACTTGATGGGAGCTGTGTGAGCCATGGGACCTTCAGGTTGTGGTATGGCACCAGTGTTCTGAGTCACCATTTGGCGTAAGGCTACATTTTCCTGACGGAGTGCCGCCATCTCGGCACGAAGCGCTTGAAGTTCGTTACGAAGACCCGGATCCTCTTCCATCGTAAAGTCCGAGGAGTCAGAAGACAGGCGTCTCAATCTGTTGTAAATAGCGTCACGAGAACGCTGCGTACCTGTTCGTCCGGTTGGATTCCTTGGTGATGAGGCCAGGCTGTCGGATGACCCGGAGAGATGTGACGGATGGCGCGGGGAACCAGCCCAACACCAGCCCGAATGGAACCGGATTGGAGGTGAACCGGCTCCCAACGCCACGGGTTGGCTCACCCCTGATTGAGTGGCGTCAGGACAGTGCAAGCACTGGCAGGGGGAGCCTCTGAGTTGATGGTCAGGGGTCCTTGGTGGGATTCTGATGGTAGGCAGGTCCGGGGACTGGAAGCTGAACGGTCCCTCCAGGGACGAAGACAAGGAAGCAAGAAGAGCAGGCCGGTCAGGAGGAAGTACGGAACAAGAGGGGAAGCACAGAGCGGATAGGAACTGGAAGGACTGGGCAGAGACTAGAACCAAGGAGGGCGAGCGGGACTTCTGGAGCTGAAGGAAGGGGAAGAAGGAATGAGGAAGGACAAGGCGAAGGGCAGGGGTATCCCAGGCAGAACAAGGGAAGTGGAGGGCAGGGGTTCCCCAGGCAGAACAAGGGAAGGCGGAGGACAGGAGTCCCCCAGGCAGAACAAGGGGAAGTGGAAGGCAGAGGTCCCCCAGGCAGAACAAGGGAAATAAGCAAGGCAGCAAAGACACGATCCGAACAAACCGCGTTGAGACGCGGTTTGGAAAAGGATCAGGGCTCCTTAAATAGGCCCGCCAGCACCTGGGAGGCCTGTCACGCAAGCCGTGCCGTCTCCCTGGCAACGGACACCCCACAACTAGGCTTGAGCCGCACGCCCTCCCGAACCGAGCATCCTGCGCACTGCGCATGCGCGGAGCGCGGAGAGCGGGCGCCCGCGCATGCGCGAAGCAGTGCGCGTAGGAGACCCGGAAGCGCCAGGGACCCAGGACATCCCCGGACCTCGGAGCCGAAAACGAGGATACAGCCTCCAGGACGGGGAGCGCCGTAGCGGGTAAGGGGACCTCAGGACGGGCGGCGTGACACTTTCTTAGTAGTAACCAATCACTGGTCTCTGGGTCATACTGTCCCCAGCCAATGACTGCCCTCTCCCTAAGCCCCGCCCTTGGCAGCCATCCTCAGATTTTTACCACACATTCAAGTGTTGGGAGTCCTCGTGCTTAGCTCTCGAGCTTTTACTGCGTTTTTTCGCTTTTTCAAAGAGATTTCTCTCATTTTTCGGTTTAATCGAGCCTCAAGCTCCACCGTTTCTACTTCCTATCAACGGGGACCCGTTTCAGATTTATCTCCGCCCCTCAAGGGTGAAATTTCCATCGAGTTACGCTTCTTGGAGGATTCCAGAAGTTTCTGAGGACTACCTCGCGTAAGAGAAGAACATGGCCCACGAGAAGGGAAGCTCGACTCCCGCCAAACTGTTCAGGATCTGCCCTGGAACCAACCTACAAAATGTGTTCAAGGAGGACAAGCATTCAAAATGCCTTTACTGCCTCCACAAGGACAAAACGCACGTGGAGAAGTACTGTGTGTTTGGCATTAACATGTCGGATCGGACTATGAGGGATCGTAGGACCCGTCTCTCCAACTGGCTGGAGGACAAGAGCCCAGCAGGTGAGAAAAAGAAGAAGTCCGAGCGGTCTTCTATGTCCTGTGAGGGCGCCCCGGTGACGGGGGCCCAACAGAAGGCAAAGTACCGCAAGTCCGCGGGCACCGGGAGCACCGAACGGTCGGGCTCCTCGGCTGCCAGGCAGGGTGCACCTTCACCGATGCTATCAACCGCGAGCCAACGCTCTGTCTCGGGGAAGAGAAAACCCGAGAACCCGGCTAAGCTTCTGGAGAGGCCCCGGTCGATCTCGAAGGAACAGGCCGAAGGGGAGGGAGGCGGTGACCCTCCCCCTAAGGTGAGGGCCTCAAGTGCACCCAAGGTGGTGAAGGCCTTGATCCCGGCCAAGGCCTCGATTGAAGGAGTCGCTGCGTCCCTGGCGAAGCCCGTGGAGGCTATCCCAGTGGAGGCGACCTCGGGGCCCAGAGTTTCCCTGCCTCCGCGGAGGGAATCCTCTTTTAAGCCCATCGAGAAGACCCCCGTGAAGACCCTGGTGGAAAAAGAGGGGGGGGTGGTGGCCATTACGGACACGGACACAACCTCCAAGGAGGAACTGACCGAAAATTTGAAAGAGGCCCGGTCCCACGAGAGGGATCCCGACGAGGGGGACGACGAGAGCGAGGGTGGCGATGACGCGGTTCCCTTGGAGGAGGAATAACCGTCGCTCCCGACATGGCCATCACAGCCCGAGCCACAAGATAACTCGGCAGCCATTTTGATGGCAATCCAAACCTTATGCACGGAGATAAGGATGAGACTGCCCCTACCCCCGACGGATGACCCTGCTGAACCGGGTCCGTTGGGAAGCCCTCCAAACAAGAGGAGGAGAATTCATACGGCTCCCCCTCAGCCCTCATGGCCTTCTCAGCCTTTGTTGCCTTCCCCGGTCCTGAGGGATGACACGGGAACAGACACGGCCACGACAGGGACGGATGACGACGGCTGCAACGACAGGACTGACCTCCCGTCTCCAATTCCTCGGGCGTCTCCGCCCGACGAAATTGGCTCCTTTCACGCCATGATTGCCAGGGCGTCCAAGCTTTTTCAGCTCTGCCCCGAAGAAAAGAAGAAGGAAGGCTTCCTCTACCAACGGCGCGAGGCCAAGAGGAAGACGGTCCTCGCGGTGCCGTTGATGGATGACATCTGGGACGAGGGTCTTGCTCTCCTGAAGAACCCGTCCACGACGCCTGCCAAAAGGGACCGGTACGGGAAGAAGTACCGGGTCCCCGACGGCGCCCCTTTGTGCCTTAGAGCACAACCGACCCCGGACTCGGTCGTCTCGGCAGCGGCCAAGAAGAAAGCGGGGGGGGCTTCGGCTTCAACTTCAACTTCCCCACTGGACGGCGAGGGAAAGAAACTAGATGCCATGGGACGACGAGTCATTTCATCGGCGGCAACGACGATTAAGGCGGCCAACGCCCTAGCGATTGTGGCCCGCTACGACAGGGAGTTGTGGTACAAGATCGCCCCCCTGTTGGACTTCCTCCCAGACGACAAGAGGGCAGAGGCCCTGGCGATCCTTCAGGAGGGCGAGGTGGCGTCGGACCACGCCATAACTGTGGTCACGGACATTGCTGACACCGGTTTCCGCCAGTTGGGCAACAGCGTTTGCCTTCGACGGCAGGGATTTCTGCCAGGACGTGCAAGCCAAGGTTTTGGACATGCCCTTCGACGGGAACAAACTGTTCGGAAAGAAACTGGATGAGTCACGGCAGGCCATCAAGACCGACACAGAGACAGCTCGGGCCTTGGGAGTTCTGTAGCAATGGCAGCCGCCCTTTCGGAACTCCAGAGGCAAGCAAGGTGCCTCCAAAGGATTCGGCAGCGGCTCCTCGACGTACCGTCAGGCGGCCCGCTCCTCGTCGCAAGAAGCTTACAGGGGACGAGGCAAGTCAGGCGGATCTCGCCGTCGTCGCCAGGGAGGCGAAGGCGGTAAGGCCGCCTCCAAGCAAGACTGAACCGGCCGTCGCGTCGGGCCCCCACCGAAGCACCCCGATGGGAGGCTGGCTGACGAGGTTCATCAGCGTGTGGGAGTCCATCTCCACCGACCGTTGGGTGCTGGATGCCCTGGCCCACGGACACACTCTGCAATTTCTGAAGAAGTGCCTACGAATTCCTCCCGTGGCCAGGAAGGAAAACCACGTCCCTCAACTGCTGTTAGAGGTAAGGGCGATGCTCAAGAAAGGAGCCATGGAGCTCGTTCCAAAGTGGCTGCGGGGCTCCGGAGTATACTCAAGATACTTCCTCATCAGAAAGAAGACAGGAGGTTGGCGTCCCATGCTGGACTTGCATCGGCTAAACAAATACATCAAGGCACAAGTGTTCCGGAAGGTCACCCTCCAGCACGTGCTGGGCCAGCTGGAGGAAGGCAACTTCCTATCGTCGTTGGATTTGGAGGATGCGTACTTTCACATCCCAATCCTAAAAGGACACTGAAAGTTTCTTAGGTTCTTAGTCCAAGGGCGGCACTACCAGTTCAAGGCCCTCCCATTCGAATTGAAGTCGGCGCCCAGGGTATTCACCAAGTGCCTAGCTCCAGTGGCGGCGCGACTGCGCCTGCAGGGGATCCATGTCTACCCCTACCTGGACAATTGGCTCATTAAAGCAGGAACAAGGGAGCATGCCGTCGAACACACAGCTAAGACCGTCCGGCTGCTCACGGACCTGGGATTCTCCATCAACTTCCCCAAATCCCACCTGGTTCTGTCACAGGTTGCACTGTTTCTGGGAGCCAGGCTCGACACAGTGGCGCTACTGGCCTTGCCATCGGAGGAAAGGACAAAGGCCATCCTGGGCAAGGTGCAGCATCTGCTGGCCACGGACATGGCCAGAGTGAGGTCCATCAAGTCCCTTCTCGGGATGATGTCCTCTTGCATCAATCTGGTGCACCTGTTCAGGCTTCGGATGCGTCCTCTGCAGGAGTTCCTCGACCCCCGTTGGATGCAAGCGACGGCAGCTTCGAGGACAAGATCTCGCTCAATGAGGTATTCCACCAAGCAATTCAATGGTGGGGCACCCGCGCGCATCTCGCAGCGGGCACGGACTTTCAGACCCCAGCATACGAGGAGACGGTGACGACGGATGCCTCCCTGGAGGGGTGGGGAGCGCACACTGGAGATCTTCACGCAAGAGGCCTGTGGCTCCCGGAGGAGAGGCCGCTCCACATCAATATACTGGAGCTCCGAGCAGTGTTCTGGGCCCTCAAGTCATTCCTCCCGTCCCTCAAGGGCAAGGTGGTGAGGATCTTCACCGACAACACCACCACGATGTTCTACATCCGGAAGCAGGAAGGAACCAGATCCCCAGCCCTGTCCAAGGAAGCCCAGGATCTGTGGCACTGGGCCGTTGCCCAGGGGATGTTTCTGGTACCTTTTCATCTAGCAGGGATAAAGAACACCATCGCCGACTCACTCAGCAGAGAGCTGCGCTCGTGCCACGAGTGGGAACTACACCAGGATCAAGTGGATCAACTCTTCCAACGATGGGGCAAACCCCAAATCGACCTGTTCGCGACGATGATGAACTCCAAGTGCCAGAGGTTTGCCAGCAGGTTCCCCCAGCCGAGGAGCATGGGTGATGCTTTCTCGTTCCCCTGGGACGGCCTGTTCCTGTATGTGTTCCCTCCGTTGCCGTTGCTGCTCAGGCTCATCAACCAACTCAAGAGGTCCCGGTGCAGGATGATCCTCGTCGCACCGGCATGGCCGAGACAGATATGGTTCCCGGACTTTCTGGACTTGTCAGCGTCCCCACCAGTCAAACTGTCGACGGACGCAGATCTTCTCTCCAGAGAAGGAGGTGTCATTCTTCATCACGACCCGGAGTCGCTGAACTTGCAGGCCTGGCTCCTGCAGCACTAGTGTTTGGAGAGTACGATATCCTGGCTGACTGCAGAGAGGTGCTTGCAAAGGCCAGGGTGTCCACAACCCTCAAGTGCTACGGACACAAGTGGAAGAGGTTCTCTGTCTGGTGCTGTGCACAGAAGATCAACCCTCTACGATTTACAGCCCCTAAAGTGCTACCGTACTTACTGTCGCTGGCAAAAGCTGGACTAGCTCATGCTTCCATCAAGATACATCTGGCCGCGATTTCCCGATACACCAGAACTGCAGGACGGTCATCCCTGTGGTCAGATTGCCTGATGAAGGAGTTTATGAAAGGACTGTTTCGTTCGTTCCCGCCGGTGAAGGCTCCAGCCCTGGCATGGGAGCTCAACGTGGTGCTGACCAGGCTCATGGGCACGCCATTCGAGCCCTTGCATTCGGCTCCATTGAAGTTACTGTCATGGAAGACAGCGTTCCTTGTGGCCATCACCTCTGCGCAACGCGTGGGAGAGATTCAGGCCCTATACTGCAAGCCTCCATACTTGACTTTGCACGAGACGAGGGTAGTGCTGAGGGCGCACCCCTCCTTCATGCCCAAGGTGCCGTCGGACTTCCATCTCAACGAGCGCTTGGTGTTACCAGTCTTTTTCCTGTCGCCTTCGTCGCAGGCCGAGAGGACTTTGCACTTGCTGGATGTAGCTAGAGCGCTGAAGTTCTACGTGGACCGAACAAAGAGTTTTCGGAAGACATCACAGCTGTTAGTGAACTTTGGACTTGTGAACCAAGGGAAGGCTCTCTCGAAGGCTTCCATTTCCAGATGGCTCTCCGGCTGCATCATGCACTGTCATCGGTTGGCAAACCGACCGTTGCCCGGCAGTCCGAGAGCCAATTCGACCAGAGCGATCACTGCTACCATGGCGTTCTTGTCTGGTGTGCCCCTGCTGGACATCTGCAGAGCTGCTACGTGGAGGTTAACGCACACCTTCACGAGATTCTACTGCGTCGACCGGGATTCCAGGGAGGAGTCCAGAGTCGGCCAGGCAGAGCTGCGCAACCTGTTCGCTTAAGATGAGCCTGGTGAGGAGGTAAGAGATGCTTAATTTTGAGTTTTATGTAATGCTTAATGTTGAGCCTTGCCACCTCCCGTGGTTGTGCATGTGTGTACTGCTATGTATTCTTATATTCATGAGCATGTGAATCCATGCCAGACCCCATGCTGGAGAAGGAACAAGTTACTTACCTGTAACTGTTGTTCTCCAGCATGGGTCTGGCATGGATTCACATCCGAACCCTCCCTCCTTCCCCTCTGCGGCTCTTCACTTGGTCATACTGCCACTTTACGTGCTACCAAATCTGAGGATGGCTGCCAAGGGCGGGGTTTAGGGAGAGGGCAGTCATTGGCTGGGGACAGTATGACCCAGAGACCAGTGATTGGTTACTACTAAGAAAGACAGATCAGAAATGAAACTGATACTGATTTTTTTCTTTACCGAGGATTCCCAGCCTGACGATGGGGAATATTCATGAGCATGTGAATCCATGCCAGACCCATGCTGGAGAACAACAGTTACAGGTAAGTAACTTGTTCCATATCACACAATACTTCCATTTCAACGACAATGCAGAAGTTGTACTTAGAGGTGAATTAATCAAGCTCACAGCCACGAAGAGTAGACTTCTACACTCCCCGATAACAGAGCTGGAAACCCAGATTGCATCCTTAGAGCTTTGACACGACGAGAGACTAGCTCTTGCATCATGGGCCTCGAGCTTTCCCTCGATGCTGCAGCTCGCAGGTAAGATCCCCTTTACAAGTGGCGTCTCACGCTGCCTTTGCATCCATTTGGCCCATTTAAAGTAGTAAATCAGGTGCACTCTGCACCTTCCCATTGAACCCCCCAACCCGACTTTTGCATCCATTTGGCCCATTTAAAGTAGTAAATCAGGTGCACGCAACACTTTCCCATTGAACCCCCAACCCGCTTTTTGCATCCATTTGGCCCGTTTAAAGTAGTAAATCAGGTGCACTTGGCACCTTCCCATTGAACCCTCCCAACCCACCTCCTGAACCTACCGCCCGCCTCCCATCCCTTCCTCCAACCGTGATTGGTTGGTGCATCTGTGCACCAAACACGACGAGAGACTAGCTCTTGCATCATGGGCCTCAAGCTTTCCCTCCATGCCCCTTCCCACCCCTCCCCCTGATTGGATAGCTCCAGTATTTAATAGTCATTACCAGGGCATCCCTCTGCCCAGCAGCCCCAAGGCAAAGGGGGGCTCCAACAGAGGCGGCTCCAGAAAATGTGTGCAGTTGTCCGCGGGGGAAGCCAATGAAGCCAGCAGTCAACAGACACCTACACAAACTGTAAGTGTGGCATGGGTGCAGTGTAGAGCAATTACACTACTCCAGAAAGCTCCCACCACTCTACCTTACCTTCCATAACATAGACTGCCACAGACTCACACCATGCATACTTAGAGAGATTTGTGACCACCAGCCTAAATTTATTCATGGCAGGACTGTAAATGTCGACTTGCATTACATACTAAAATACTTGCCAATGTTATCTAATGCCACACCTAGAGAGAACTGTGAAGATTAACCTGCGTCGCATCTAGATAGGATTGTGAATGTTAGAATCTGCCACACTTAGATGGAATAATCAACTTTACCCTGCGTCACATCTAGACAGAAATGTGAATGTTAACATGTGCCACACTTAGATGGAATTCTTAACTTTGGCCTGCGTTGCATCTGGATAGAAATGTGAATGTTATTATGCACCACACTTAGATGGAATTCTTAACTTTAGCCTGAGTTGCATCTGGATAGAAAAGTGAATGTTAGCACCTGCCACACCTAGAGGGAATTCTTAACTTTAACCTGTGTCACATCTAGATGGGGTTATAAATGTTAGCATCTGCCACACTTACATGGAATTCTTAACTTCAGCCTGTGTTGCATCTGGATAGAAATGTGAATGTTAGCATGCGCCACACTTAGATGAAAATCTCAATTTAGCCTTTGTCGCATCTAGATAGAGATGTGAATGCTAGCACATGCCACAATTAGATGTAATTGTTAACATGGCCTCCATCGCATCTAGATAGAAATGTTAATGTTACCAAGTGCCACACCTAGATGGAATCGTGATCACTAGCCTACCTCACATCTAAATAGGATACTGAAGATTAGCAAGTGCCACACTCAGATGGAAAAGTGAATGATAGCAAGCATCACACCTAGACATAATTGCAAGGACAACAATGCCAATTAACCAATCCACTAACAATTTCACCCCTCTGCATGCACCTCTCAAACTCTAACCAAACACAACCACAACCCTGCAACGCAGTAAGCCGCACAAACCTTACTACACTGCAACAACAAAACAAACCACACATAGACTGGCACAACAGCACATGACGACTACTGACCGTAAACACCCCAAGCCCAGCAAACGGACCCACCGGGCTGCGGCTGCCAACAGCACATCACTGCTCTCTTGCACTTTTCCAGCTTATTCCCACTTACTCATCCCCCCTTCCCTTTTCAGATCCGCCAGAGCGCCAGTGGACCACTCTGGTGGTGATAGTGCGCGGTACAAATATCCTTTAACATTAACATTAACAAGCACTTTTACTATTCTAAAAGTAATAAGGCCAACAAGGTACTGGTCTTTAAACTGTGGCGGTTATAGACAAGGCACCATATACAGCCGCTAAAGGACCCTAATGTGGATGTTTCGTTTGATGAACCCTCAAAGTTAAAGCATTATTCAGACTACTACACCTCCCTGTTTAGAGCTGAAAATCTAGACATTGAACAACACAGCTTTATCTTGTATTGCATTGATTTACTAAGAGCTTTCACCAAAGCACCGGACAGAAATTAGCAGTACAAATTAAACATGAATATTCCACATAAAAACAAACAGTGTGAGAAACTTAGAGCTAGTAGAAAGTAAATGGGCCTCATTACGACGGTCTGGTAACAATGGTGTGAGTAGGCTAACCGGCACCGTTGTTACCAGACCGGCACAGTACCTCAGGGGGTTAGACCTGGCAGACGGAACAGCACCTGCCCGCAGAGTTTCACAGAAGCACTGGCACTGTTATTAACAGTGCCAGTGCTTCAGTGGTCCCCATTCCCATTGAGTCCTATAGGATTAAAATGGGAATGGGGATTTACAATTACTGGTGCCTGACTTACCCGGAACGCCAGGGTTGCAATGTTTACCGGCACGGTTACCGCCAAACTTGTAATGAGGCCCAATGAGTTTTAAGTTGTGAACAAAAGATGAGTATGTGGGGATAGACCTGATGTGAAGAGGAAGAGGGTTTTGTAGTTTAGGAGCTGTAAGGAAGGCATGGTATCGACAGTAAGACAGACAGAAGTGATCACAGTTTAAGGGTGTTTATTGAACTTCAATTGGGTTTGAAAAATGCCTATCTAATCCTAAATCTAAAGATGAGAGCTACGATCATCAAATAATAATAATGCAGTCCTAGTGGTATCTTGTCAAAATAAAAGGGCCTATACTAATAAACCTATTGCTAATTCTAAATACAAATAGTGTGGGAAACAATGTTATGCAAAAGAAAAGTGTTCAAAAAATTATATGTCAGGATATTCAAGCTGTTGGCTTCCCTTCTCCACATTTTCAGCACGGGACAAGGTGGAACACTCGATCTTAGCACACTCGCTGGCTTCTCTAGCACAAGGATGCAGTTCAAGACTTCAACATCAGGGCCTTCTGTGCCACTTTAACACAAAATCTTCGATTGGTCTCCCTCTGTCGGGCTCGGGCCAGATTCATGTATTTTTCCAAACGTACTCTATTTCATCAAAATCGAAGACTTTCAACTGTGTGCGGGTGTTAGGGAGAATTCCTCAGAAATGTGGCAATTCCTCTCTACCTTAGAGACCCCCAGCAACTTTGCTGGATTTTGAGGACTTGAATTTTTAACCTGGCAAGAGTGAGATTCGTTTTTCCACTCTCTCATGTATTTTAAATGTGATTTTGAACTCTGTGTTTCTTTTGGTTGTGGAGTCTGACAAACTCCATAGGCATCATCTTTTACATTGTGTCACACAGCATCTTCAGTGCAGTGGCACAGGGAAGTTTTTCAGATTTCCCCAAGGTTTAAATACCTTCTCTTGGATAAACTATTGAATGAAAGAGCAGTGAAGTGAAATTGACTTTACTTACATGTGTAACTTTATAGACTCAGCACACACTATCTTACAATAGAGCGCTTGAGGGGTTACTTAGTATCCCCTTTGTCTAGCTTCTCATGTCTAGCTTCTCATGTAACAATTTTATGTTACCCTTTCCTCGATGAATGGCTGGTGGCAGTGGGTTACTTTTAACTACTGTGGTGTGCAATTACCACGGGCTGCATTTGCAGCTGCAGTAAAGCACTCAAAATGGCCCAGGCTTCTTTTTTCGCGATTTCTTTGTGGAAAGGTCCTTCTTGAGATTTACTCTGCGCGCCAAACCAGGTTTGGTACCTTTATTCATTTTGTCTTTGGCGGGAATCACGAGTGAAGATCGCCTCTGACTCCAGGGAGTGTGGTGGGGCAGGAAATGAGGGAGGTGCCCGTAACTCCCTGTGCTTAATCTCCCAGGAGACAGGAATGCACTCTTAGGTGATTGGCTGGCTGGCTGTCCGGCAAGGACAGCCACCCTGCTGGGTGACTGACAGCTGGGCTGGAAAGAATGGGAGAAACCTACATTAAAGGCAAGGCTTTTTGTCTTGGAAGGCAGAGTCGACCACTGGACAAAGGCATCTGAAGAACTTGAAGAAGACGCCTGCTGCAACTCCTGGACCGTTGGTTTGCCCGGTGAAGCCCTGCTGCTGTGCTGAAACTCCAAACTTGTATCGACAGAGAAGCCCCTGCAAAGACGACTTCTCCCTTTGAGTTGGTGGGACAAATCAACTCCAAAGTAAGCCACCTGGACATCCTCTCGGAGCTGATTGAAATTCCACTGCAGTTGCTGCTGGAACTGAATAGCCAGGGAGAGGAACACCAGATTGTGTGTGTTGCTTTTAAGCTGGCCAAGAGCTCCAGGAAGATCCTCCGGACTCCCAGGAAGCAGGACTGACCGAGCCCGAGCCACCTCAACAGAGTGCTGGAGCCCAGTTGCAAAGAAAGCCCATCTCGACAGCCAGGAACTGCAGTATTGCTATTTGCGGTAGATGCGAGGACCTGAAACTCTGTAGTGCCACTTGTTTGAAGATTGCCGGTTGCGGTCAGTGACCGTCCCATTGAGGGCAGGAGTCCCCAGAAGTCCTCCCTCTTGTCCCCACGACTGAGGCTCAGGAACAGTAGGATCTGCATAGCTGCACACGATCAAACACCATATGCTGCACTTTTCTTCAACCTAAAGGTACTGTAAAGACTGAGAGAACTTACCTCTTATTGTAGAGTTGCTTGCATCTTCTACTACTCACAAGTATAAAAGCTTGTGGCCCTACATTGATTCTTCTTTTTCTTCAAAGACTTCTAAAACATTGTGCAAAGACTTTCCTTACTTACCTGCAAGAAGTGCTTCAGCTCAAATAGACTTTTGCCCATTGACTTTGGCTTAGCCTGTTCCACTAATGACTCTTATAGGGGAATTGAAAAGTATTTGCCTGCTTAAGAATATTTGTGATTTCTTGTCTGTTCTAATAACCTTTTCCTTTGACCTATTCTTAAGATACTCTAAACGCAACAGTGATATATTTATGTCCCCAGCACCGTAGCTATTGAAGTCACCCGAGGGTGTAGGTTGTGTCTGTGGGCCTTCCCAAAAGGGTACTTACTTATTTAGAAACTTAAGAGTGTGTATTTGGAAGTATATTTGTTTGTTGTTTTAAATTGCTCCCTTCTGAAGAAGGCTTACTCTAACTGACTGATAAATAAATTAATAATTGTTTATTCAATAAACCTTGTGTGTAAGAGTTTATTTGAATACTTGTCACTGTGAATCTCTGTGTAACTCCCCTGCAGCTCACATTGACCCCTCTTGAGATAGGCCTGGCTGCTCAACACGCTACCAACCCAGTACAGACTTATATCAAAGTTTGGGTTGCTATTGCCAGAAGGTCAGGGTTGTTGTAGTGTACACAAAGGGTACTGCATACAATCTTGCCTAACAGCGGGATTCTGCTTGACCCATCGAAGGACCCCTTTGATTCACATTTCTTTGTTCACTTTCAAATGATCTCCCTCTGCAGGGCTGGGATCAAATTGATCTACTTTCCTCACTCCTCAGCTGGATACCTTACAGAGACCTTCGCTTGAGCACCCACGCGGTGCCAGACCAGGCTGTCAAAGGTATTGTAGTTTGCTTTAAATAATTATTTATTTGGGAGGCATTCATAGCATGATTAACTCAGTTGTATGAACCCCGAGAACAGAAAACTTGTTCACTACCTTAAGACAATGCAATGGTCTATTGTAGCACAGACTTGCACTTTATCCCAAACCTTCCTGGATACCTTTCAATTGATGAATGTACCTATTCTGATGTCTTGTCTCCCGATCTTTCTCTGCTTAATTGTTTCTCTGTTACAGACTGTACGTTTGATGAAACATCCCAAAGTTCTTGTAATTGTTGTTCTTTCTTTTTTTGGAAAATCAAATAACAATAATTCTTAAAAACAAAAGAAACGAGGGGACAAGGCCTGATTAAGCTCCTTTGTTGAAATTGCAGACAGCAGTCCTGATTAGCCATACAAGTGGAAAGGAAGGGCCAGCAGTTTCTAATTCTTTGAGGGATGCAGTTTCGTCTACAATAGGTCAGGGAGGGATTGAAGGACATTTTATCCCAACAGGAGATGAACTGAAGCACTTTGGATAGTGCACCATAGAGAATGAGTGTCGGGGAAGGAGCTTGCAATCCTTCTTTTCTACAGGAGACCCTGGAGTTGGTGAAGCTATTAACAAAGACTTTCCTCACATTTTTGGAATCACTTTTTCTTTTAATACAAGGAGCGTGTGTTGGGTGTGTTTTGTCTAGAAGAGAAGTTACGGGCCAATCTAAAAGGACCGAAGCAGAGGGAAATGTAGGTTTGAGGACTATTTTGATTTCGGTACCATGATTACAAAAGATGAAGAATGAAACTCCTTTAAACCATATACCAAGTTTGGTCTTCTCTGTTGATGAATGTCTACAATATGGCACTGATATTCAAGTGTTAGGAAAGATTTCTCTTTTTGCAACTTTCCTCCATAGTTTCTATGAACCCCCTTTCTTTTTGCTTTGTTTTTTAACCTGTTCTGACTTTTTGAAGGGAAGTAAAGCCTCCAGCTTCACTTCCATTGCCTTTTGCTCATTTTTTATGGTGCAACTAAACAGTTCTTCAGATTATCAGTATTGGAAAACTATGTTTCCCTTTTGCATTCTGTGACTTTTTACCATTGCACACAGCCTCTTACTATGCAGTACAATCGGGATACTTTTGTATCACTGTAGCTCTTTACACTTAGGATTTTTGGTTACTTTTATCTGTGCCTAAAGATAAGCTGGTTGCAGCAGATAACCTTTTAACATTGTTTCAATCTTTTTGAGTGTGCACATTCGCATTTACAACGTATAGCTTCTAAACGTGGCTAGTACCCTAAAATGGCTGTGCTATGAGATTTCCGCTTGTTCTTTGGCCATATCATTGTGCGGCCTTCTTCCTGCCTTGCCAGGTCAGGAAATCCCTTGTAAGGTAAAGCACTTTCCCGGGAAGGTGCTGCTTTTGCAGGCTAGTATTGCCTTTGTGTGTGTGTCTGGCACAGGAAGGGGTGGGGCTGTTTGGTCCCACTCCACATCCATGATGCAAGAGAGTCTGGGTGTGGGGCAAGAGTGAAATCAGTAGTTGTCCCCGATTGGACAAACTATGGGCTGTTTGAATGGTGCAGATCCTTACCATTGGTGGGGTTGGACTTGCTTCCAGGCTGAATTTTGGATAAAAGGACTCCTGCATCCATTTCTTCAGAACAGGTATGGAGCCAAGAATCCCTCATGGAACACCAGCTGACTGACGACTCCTGAAGAGGCCTGGCATCCCTTCCTACGTCTGGCCCGGCCCGGTGAAGCCCTGTTGGACTACCTGATCTCAGAAGACCCTGAGCAGTGCTTCAGCCCTTGGACTACTGGGACCAACTAGTCTCAATGCCTTTTTGAGGATCCAGCCGTCCTGAGCCTTCAGAAGTGTCCCTAGACCACCTGGTGGACTGACCTGCTCTCTTGTGATCTACCTCACCGGATCCAACCCCTAGCAATTACTTAATGATCAATAAAGCTATCTGGGATATTCAGAGTCAGTGGGGTAAATAAATACAGCACATCTGTCCCTGCCCTCCATAGGTTAACTTTGGGAACACGTCCCTTTGTTCTCCTAACCATCCATTCCTCTAAATTTTGGTCGTCGAAACTGGGTAGTAACTTTGGAAATACAAAAGAACATTTACTTACCATAGAATTGTTGAAGAGTATTTTGATCCATCACCAACACAAGTAAATTATAACTTAACTAAAGATACTACATTCTGGGGAGAAACAATGTGCCTCCTGTGACTTTTGGCCATAAGGCCCCAATATTCATGGCGTTTGGAATGCTTAAATTAGGGAATTAATGTGCGATTTGGTTCTATCATTACTACATTTAATCTTTAATCTTCATCTGTGCGTAATTTGGGCGCCATTTCTTGATCCTTCACTTTCCTTCTCACTCCACATCTCTTCTATTGCTTGTTCTTGTTGTTATGCCCTCTTCAACAACCGTCGTGCTCGCCCTTACCTCTCCTTTCATGCTACTAAACTCTTCTCTCTGTTTTTTTTCTCACATTGACTACTGTTCATCTTTCTTGCTTGGTCTCCCTTTCTCACATCTTGTTCGTCTTCGCTCTGGCAATAACTCCTCGGTGCATCTCCTTTTTTCTTTACCTTCTTGTTCTTCCATTGCCTCCTCCTTACTCTCCTTTTGATTCACGCCTTCTTTATCAATTCCTTTCAATTGTCTTTAAATGTACTTATGGTATGGCTCCTCCGTAACGTCCTTAGTTAGTGCTGTTCTATTTTCCTTCTCAGTATATCAGATTGCAGAACGTATTCCTTCTTACTGTTCCTAACCCCCCCTTTGCCACTATTCGATTACGTTCCTTTGTTCTTCGAGCTCCTAAACATTGGAATGATCTTCCTCTCTGTCCGTTCTCCTACGTCTCTCCATATTTTTCAATCTAATCTGAAAGCTCATCTTTCATCTTCCTTTCCACTTCATGATGTCTGTTTCTCCCCTCTTCTGCTTTAACTGATGTTGCATTAGCATGTGATTGTACCGCTTTTTGTAAACTTCCTTCAGAGCGTTTGGCGAAAAGCACTTTATAAATTTAATAAATTAAATGAAAATGAACTAATCTACTTATCTGCTTGCTGCAGAAGTGACTTTTATGTTGAATGTATACATGTGTATCATAGAGCATTGTGTGATAATTGATTTGATTTCGGTAATTTTTCTAGTGCACCTGGCAGAATAAACTGCATCTGGGTGCAGGTGGAAGAGAATGTGGAAAAATAACTTGTGTTCATTGACACAGCTGCTACAGCAAATTAGAAAGGCCCCTGAGGACAATTATTTAAACAAATGCGTTTTTAGAGCTTTCCAAAGGTTTGAGAGCTACGCAGCACTCCAGGGCTACCAGGGCAAGGAGTTCCACAATTTGGGGCCATAGACCCCAAAGTGACTATCTCCCGTCGAGACACATCTTGCGGCTGGTATAGACAATAGAAGTTTATCTAAGGAACGAAGCAGGCATGTTGGTTCATAGCGCTTCAGATTGTCAGCCAGGTATTTAGACACAAGGTTATGAATGCACCTGAAAACAAAGAGTTTTTAAATCGTTCCTTTCTTTAACAGGTAGCCAATGTAGGAATCTACGTAGCAGTGAAATTGCAATAGTTTTAGATACGTTAAATATAAGTCAAACTATAGCGTTCTGAGCCCTCTGCAACCGTGACATTTGTCCTTTAGGGATGCCTACTAACAAGCTATTCTAATAATCAGTCATCAGTTGATCAGTGGCCCCACCACAATTGGATGGTCTTCTTGCAGGAGGAATGGGAGGGCAAGGCGCGACAACCTAGGGGAGTAAAACACGGATTTCACCTTGGCTCCAACCTGTTGCTCGCTGCCAAGGTCTGATTCCCCATACAATCAAGAATCTGGGTTACATTTGGCAAAGGTGATCTTAGATCCCAGTAAGCAAGGTGACAGAGGGCATTTGGACTCATCTGCTAAAAGATGTTTAGGTCCAAGTAGGATTACCTCTGTTTTGCTGGGGTTTAGTTGAAGTCGATTATGGGACCTCCAATGCCCCACCTCCTCAATGTATTGTATTATGTTGTGTAAGGACTCAGGTGACTTATTGACTCTCATATAAATCTGAGTGTCGTCAGCATAAGAGTGAAAACCCAAATCATATTTCCTAAAGACACTCATAAGAGGATGGAGGTAAAGACTAAAGAGGATGGGTGATAGGAGGGAGCCCTGGGAACACCACAGTTTATTTGTATCACCTGTTAGTTTCATTTTTCAGAATGTGCAGACGGCCTAGAATAAATAACTGTATTTTTATATTTACCGGTCTGAATCGAATTATTGTGAGGACTCATTGAGGGACCATGACCTCACTCACACTGTCCTGAGAATAGGCTTGAATGCTCTCAATTGCTACCTTGATTGGGTTTTGGCTAACCTCTCAGAGTTCCCTGTTCCCTACAACTAGGGGGGCCTCCTAAAATCTGTCCACCAGTCCAGATTCTAGAAATCCATCTTTACAAGTACATATCCAGATATTTCTGGCAGAATAGTAACTTGACATATTCTTGACCATCCTCAGACCTCACCAAATCTGTTAGCTTTCGCCATCGACAGTAATAGCTCATTCAAGACTAACATCACAAAGAAAATGCAAACAGCTTCATACCAGCTTGCACCCCTTTGCAGATCATCTGTCAACTCAGATCCACCGTTCAGGCCTTATTTCTCACCCATATAGATGGTGGCACCACCCTCTCAAGCGGCATCACCGTGATCCCCTCAAACCCTACCCAAATCGCCAAAACACAGCCGAAAGGATTATCACTTGCATGAAGAAATTACACCAAGTCACTCCAGCACCAAGAGACCCTTTGCTCCCACAGCAAGGACTCATCAAAACAGCCTGCCTCACAACGTCAAGGCAATCATATCCCGCACCAACTCTTATAAGGCTAAGAAACTCAAGCTATTGGGAGGTCTACGCATCAGCCAAAGTAAAGGCTCCTCCAGGATCAAACCCAAAAGCTGCAGGGGAGGGAAAAACATAGAAATCCAGCCTTCTTCTACACATCCAACATCGGGAATAACCTTCCATATCAAATTAGTCAATACCACTTCATCCAATATACCAGGAAGGAAATTAAACCATTACTTCTTCAGCACACAACTCAGCCATAACTGATAACCCTATCACTCAGATCTATCACTCCTCCTGAACAGTGCCCTGTGATTAAGAGCTAGGTTTGCACTCTAGGAAACACTTTGCATACACTTAAAAAAGATGTGGGACATTGCATACTTTGGGAAAACATAAAACAGTAGGGATGTGTTAGGGAGAATTCTCATAAATGTGCTAATTCCCTTCACCTTGGAGACCCCCAGCAACTTTGCTGGATTTTGAGGACTTAATTTTTTATCTGGAAAGAGTGGGAGCCTTTTTTCCCCACTCTTTCATGTATTTTGATGTGTGTTTTACTTTTGTGTTCTTTGATTATGGAGTTTTAAGATAACTCCATAGGCATCTTTTCATGTGTTTTACACAGCACCCTCAGTGCACTGACACAGGGATGTCTTTTTAGACTTCCCAAAGGTTTAAATACCTTCTCTGAGATAAACTACTGTTTCCCAGAGAATGTAAGATTAAATTGACTTTACTAGTCTCTTTAAATTCCTAGACCCAGCACACACTATCTTCCTATAGAATGCTGGAGGGGTTACCTAGTATCCCTATGTCTAGAAACTCATGTAGCAGTCAAATGCTACCCTTTCCTATCGTAATGGCTGGTGGCAGTAGTTTTACAACAAACTACCATGATTTTTCCCGATGCGAACTCCGGTAGATAAAAATCTCGGGAGCCATGTTTTTCAAGATGGCGCCTTAAGACCCTTTGTTTAAACAGGTCCCGGTCTTCTTTTATCACCATTTCTTTCTTCTAGAGTTTGTCTCTGCGCGCCAAACAAGGTTTGATCCCTTTGTTTCTATGCCTTTGGAGGGCTTCAGGACTGATAGCCGCCTCTGACGTCTGAGTGTCTGGGGTGGGCAGGAAGTGAGGGAGGTGCCCGAAACTCCCTGTGCTTAGTCTCCTAGGAGACCCATGGCATGATTGGATGGCTGACTGTCCGGCAAGGACAGCCACCCTGCTGGGTGAGTGGCAACTAGGCTGGAATGAAAGGGAGAAAACTGTTTAAAAGGCGAGTCTCTTGGACTGGAATGCAGAGTCAACCACTGGAATGAAAGAACCGAAGACGAGCTGGAAGAGGACGGCTGCTGCAACTCCTGGACCGTTGGTTTGCCCGGTGAAGCCCTGCTGCAGGACCGAATCATCAAGTTTATCTCGACAGAGAAGCCCCTTCAAGGAAGACTTCTTCCCTTGAGTTGGTGGGACCAATCAACTCGTTAGCCACCCGGATACCATTCTCTGAGCTGGTTTGGATTAACCAGGAGGGAAGGACACCAGCTTGTGTGCTTGACGACAGCTACTCGAACTGAAGATCTTCCATTTCGCCAGCTTATTTGACCCGTCCCCGTGCAGTGCAGGATTCCCCCGACGTCCTCCCTCTTGTCCCCACGACTGAGGCTCAGGAACAGTGAGATCTGCAGGAAATGCCAGGAACCAACGTCTTCAGCTGCATCTTTTTCTGCTCCTTTTCCCTACTTAAGGAGCCCTCCAGCCTCTTTTCATTTGCAGATGGGTAGCAGGTGCAAGTGGATCTAGGTCACCTGGCCTAAGCCCCGCACACCTGGTACCTTCCTGCCTGCCATTCTTTTTCACCACTTAGCAAGCCCCGCCCACCTGGTGCCTTCCTGTTTGCCGCTCTTTTTCACCACTTAGCAAGCCCCGCCCACCTGGTGCCTTTCTGTTTGCCGCTCCTTTTCACCACTTAGCTAGCACCACCCACCTTCTTAGCCCTGCCTCTTCCTTCCTGCTCTTAGCTATTAGATCAAGGGCGTCTCTCGCCCGGGCGTCCTAAGGGAAGGGCAGACGAAGAAAAGGGGAATTCCTGTTTGGACCTGGAGGACCCAGGGCCCGACCACCTGCTCAGACAGCAGGTAGGCATTCACCAACATGTGTTACTCCCTCTGGCCCCCACGTGATGTTCCCTTGTGCCCCCCATTCTCGCACACAGGTGTTGCCTGTTTTGCTTGATTCTTCTACCCTACTCCCCCCTCAACCCACTCAAGCCTACTTCTGCAGGATTTGACTTTTATGGACTTCATTCATTCATGATGCGTCACCCTTTCTCAACTCTCATGGTGAACTTCTTTTGCATCTTGTACTCATGGTGGCCCTGATTCATGCTGTTCCCATCTTCATCTTGTATCCTGGCTTGCAACATTATGTGTTACTACTGACTTCTGCAATTGTATTCACTCTTCCCATATGCTTCTCCACTCTTTTGACTGCTAACTCTCTGTTCTCTCCTCCTTTCCCTTCTTCCTTTTTCTATCTCCTCCCCTTACTTTCTTCAATGCACTTACTCTATCAGAATTGTCCCCGGACCTAGTATGATAGCAACCTCGTCTGTAGCCTCCTCCCTCCCCTTACTGTTTTTTTCCTCCCCACCACCCCTCCAACACTATCTGAAATGTCGTCAGGCCTAATATGATAGTTGCTTGTTTTGTTCCTCCCCTACCTTTCTGCACCCCTCTCCCTCACCTCTTGTTTTTTTTCCGGCTCTACCAGAAATGTCGTCAGGCCTAGTACGGTAGTCGCCTGTCTGTTTCCATTTCCTTCCCACTCTCCCCCTCCCTTCCTTATTTATGTCTTAGCTCTTGCACTATCTGAAATGTCGTCAGGCCGAGTACGATAGTTAATTTCACATCCTTACTGTTCATGGCTTGTAAGAATGTCATTGTTTTTTCCCTTGTTCCCTCCCTTGCCTTGAAGCGCTTTGAAACACATTGTGTATAGGCGCTATATAAATAAACTATCAAATCATATATCATATCATACTAAGGTACTGTGCCAACCCGATTGAGAGAACTTACCTCTCGCAGTGAAAGTTTGTGAAACTTTCCTAACTAGCAGGCCTAATCAGCTTGTGACTCAACATATGATTCTTTTTCGTACAAACTACTTCTGAGAACATTCGCAAATACTTTACCGTTTACTACATGAACTGCTCTTTCCTATCCAAGACACTAACCCATTGACTTTGGCCTAGGCCTATTGAACTGAATTGAGTCCTCTAGTGAACTGAAACTATTTGCACTACCTAAGAAAGTATTTGTGATCTATTCTATTAACTTGTGCCTTTTTACTCCCATTCAAAGTAACTGAAATGCCATTTTGCTCCTATTTCAGAGGAGCCTAATTTCCTCAGAAACGTATTGGTTTGGTATTGAAGTATATTTGTGTATAATATTAAGTTGCCTCCTTCTAGTGGATGTTTTCTGACTGTGTAATAAATTAATAAGTGTTTTACCAAGAAACCTTGAGTATAAGTGTCTACATGAACCACTGTGATTGTAAGACCTCTATGCAACCTCTTTTACTGCTCTCATTTCCTGGCTGCTCAGTTCGCTACCACAAACTGTGTAGTACAGACTTATACCAAAGGTTGATTTTGCTTACACCTGTAGTCCTAATTGTATGTGGTGGTCCCAGAGGGTACTGCATGCAATTATGCCTAACACCATGCATTTTAGATCTGCCCATTGCTGGCACGCACAATTTTCACATAACAATACAAAGCCATTCTTGAACTTCGGTACCAGATAGCAAGATTATTCACAACATGCACATTTACAATCATTTGTGGATGCAACAAAAAAAAAGTAAAGATCCCATCCTGGAGATTACCCTTCAAATGATGTAGGATGAGAGGAAAGTGCACCCAGTTCTTTGTACAAGCACAAATCAAGTAGGCACCATACTGACCATCTTACCATAAACCTGATCTGCAAATGGCTTCATATTCTTAATTAGTCGCTCATGTTTAGAGATCAAAACTGTATTGGACTGATTCTGAATTGCTAATGTAACCTTCATTTGTAACTCAGGGAAAACTTAAAAGTGCCTTCCATTGTTAATGAAACTATGAAATAGAAAAAGGCACCAGGGAACAGGTTATAAAATCAATAAATTAAAACTTTATTGTGTATTAAAAAACACAGATGCACACTGACCCACGGCCAGCTTTCCATTATCAAATTAAAAAAGTACCTATAGAGAAAGAGACATTACATTGTGCTACTTAGAGAGAGAGATCGAGAGAGAGCGAGAGAGACAAGAGAGAGTCAGACACAGTGACAGACAGACACACAGAGAAGGGATGCAGTACCATTTAGAGCAAGGGAGAAGTAGACAGATGGAGGATGTGGTCGCAGAACAAAACAGTGAGGTGATAGACACATAGGACCTACAGCCGCTTGGAGTGCAGAAGAGAGAAATACTGACAAGGATAAAAACACATGCGGAGACACTGAGCAGGAGAAATAAAATCAGAGGGCAGCAGTGGAGTAAAGATGGCGAGGGAATCTCCTGAGAGTCTCTCCCAGGGCCAGTCCCTATTTAAATGGCAATAATAGAGTGGTCGCTGTGGCGCAATCCTCAAAGGTCCATCTTGCTTGGTTGGCTCTTGTTTACAAATGAGGATGTTGGGTGAGCACTTGATGGAGCATTTGATGGACAGTGTGGCTGTGGGCTCCTGGTCTCTCTGTCAGCAGAGACCTGGCCTTCAATTTTCCAAAAATCTCTCATGGACTCTCACTCTCTTAAACCCCCTTATCCCTCCTGGAAGACATAATATACAATAACATTAGAAACCTCCCCTCCCGCCCCTGGAATAAGATAGTAAGCCAAGCCAAGCTGGGCACTGCCCCGGCTCAGCAGATGTGAGAAACCATTTCCAGCCCCTTCCTTCCCCATCCCCTAAGGAACAGGCCTTTCATAGCAGTAAACCCCTTGTTCCCCCCTTATTGTGGACAAACCCCAATATAAACCCAGAATACTGAGAAATAATGCCTTCCACTCTTGTAAAGCAGAAAGGTCGAAGTGCACCGGGCACTTGTTAACCATGTCAAACTACCCCTCTGCCCCACTCAATTTATGAAACCCCCGCCCCCCCAACCCAGCAAATTATCTTGATCTTAAAGGGCAAACCACAACCACCTTCCACAGAGTGATGGTGGAGCACAGGGTGCAATTTGTAGGCCAACGAGGGTGCATGACATCAGGGTAACTGGCACCCAGTTCACCCTCTGATGGCCGTGGAGACTTGTAAATACAAGATATTGCTAAACCCTTGAATATCTCCAGCGTAGTGTTACACCAATACTATTAATGGCAGTCCAGGATACAAAAAAAGGGGATCATGTGTATTGTTAGTAACTGGAGAACCCTTCCGATGCAGAAGAAAGGACAATGAGACCAAGTCTATCTGGTTAGGATTCCTGCCTGAGACTGATCCTTCTGGTCGGCACAGGGTCAAATGGTTCCTGATCTGCCTGTGAGGTTTATTTGCACGCAGCTGCTCCACTGGGAAAGAAGAGAGGGCCTGCTAGGAGCTATCGCCAGCACCAGGTGAGCAAGAAGAGGCCCATAACCACAACTGTGAGGGATGCTCTGCCACTGTGGCCATTACTGCGATCATTTTGCCGACTGCCCTTGCCAGGCCGTTCTTTCCGAGTGGTGCGGCCTTCATCAGGTCGTCCTCCAGGGTTGGTCCCCACTGGCCGGTCCTCGCTGTAGCGCTCACCACCACCAGATCCACCGCTACCATCGTCATCTGAAAACAAACACATCCGTGATCAATCACTGAGCTACAATCATGGAGCTCATAACAGTACAGCCAACTACTAAAATGTTTTCTGCATTACAGAACGAGAAGCTGTAACTAGTTCTGACTAGTTAAGAAGAACTAGTTAACTACATAAATTAAAGATCTAGTCAACAAAGAAACCTAAGTTGAAGCAGTTAAGGTACTCTGGGCACTGCTGCAGTTGTACCTGTTGTGAGTGTGGCTGTTTGTGCTGTAAAAGCTTTGTGAGTAATGGAGGTTTGCCCTGCTGCATATGATGTGGGCCAGGGGGATCTTTGCTCTATTGCTGATTCTGCTGCACACAGTTTGGGTGTGTGAGAGAAACATGTGTTGCTGTGGCTTGTGCAGTGCTAGTTGCTTTTGATATAGTTGGCCATTCTATTCTTCTCTCCTCTCTTGCCTTCTCTGTTTTTCAAGACTCTGTTCTCAACTGGTTTCACTCTTATCTTTCAGGTCATACTTTCTCAGTCTCCTAGGCTCATCATCCTTCCCCTATCCTGCCGCTCTCACACGGTGTCCTCCATGGTTCTAACCGTGGTCCCCTTCTTCTCACACTCTATAGCTCTTCCCTTGGGTCTCTTATTTCCTCCTTTCGGTTTTCTTACCGTCTACATGCTGACAATTCTCAAGTCTTTCTATCTTCTCGCTATACTCACCATAATCCCTCTAAAACAGAGGTTCTCTTCCTTCCCGCTAATACTATTATTCCACTTCTGTCCCCTCTCTCAATCTCGCTTCCCCCCTCCACTCTGCACATCACTTCTACTTCACTTAACTTGGGTGTTGTCTTTGATACTTTACTTTCCTTCTCTTCTGATATTTCTGTTATATCACGTTCCTCCTGCTACCAACTGTACCACATCCGGAAAGCCTGTCGGTTCCTTACCTTTACTGCCTCTAAGCTCTTCTCTTGTTTCCTTCAACTTTTCTAATGTTCTCCTTTCCTTTTTGGTCTTCCTTCTACTCATCTTACTCCTCTTCGCTGTTCTGCTCATGTCTTAAATTTGCTATCGCACCATGAGCCCATCTCTTCTAATCTACGCTCTCTATAATAGCTTACTTTTGATTCTTGTCTACACTTTAACTCACTCTGGCCCTCATTACGACCCTGGCGGAATTCGGAAAACGATGGCGGAAATGCAATACCGCCATCGAATAGCGCTCGGTGCGACTATGACCCGTCACCGCAAAGTACGATGCCATTAGCGACACCGTAGTGAACGCCAACGCTAACTGCACCAAGCACGCGCGCGCGCGCCATGCCAAACCGTAAACACCACCATGGCGCAACGGTACGCCAATTCCGACCCCAGCGGACATGTACCTAACGCCATCAAGCATGGCGGAATGCACCATTCCGCCATGGTGAGAAGTACGGCATCGCGAATCAACCGTAAACGGCCCCACTGACTGCCCGTACACCGCTCCCTGCCCACAAAGTACAACTCCCCGTAGGTGCAACGAAGCCACAATGCAACCAGTGAAATGCACAGTCACCCATGCATGCCAACGAACAAATGGACCTCAAGAGGGGCCAATGGGAGCTGCAGGGCACAGATGGCACGAATACAGAAGCCATCCCAATGGACATGACCACAGTCCCCCACCAAGAAACGCACGCAAACTCAGGCACCTGTGACCAGCAATATTCAGAAAATCACAACATTCCACCAGTCCACCTGGCTGACCGGCATCTGTCACACAAAACCCAATCCCCCGCCCCTGAGCATGACAACATTCAAACTGTCATATTGGCAGCCCCCATCCCTGACCTCACGGGCTTCGTAGGCAAACGCGCCCAGTACAGGACCACGCAACAAAACTCCGAAGCTGGAACCCAATGCAGATCCCCTCACAATACATCGCTCCCCAAATAGGAATATGCCACATCACTTGCAAAGAAGAACGCTACACGGCCCATATCAGAATAGAATTTTAATGCACATCAATATCACCAAGCCCATACAGCCATCAGGCCATGAACTCCAAAACACATTTCACCATTGTGGGCTGCATCCGCAAGAAATGACCAGCCACTACTCGTGTGACGCCCTGTTCCCTCATGGTACACAGAGCCACATACACGTACGAAAAGGCAACATGGAAGCGCACAGAACCGCAGGGCCGTCCCAATGGGGAGGCACTAGTCCAGCTGAAAGGCCGAAATGTTGCTCCGAGCCACCAGTACTGCGTAAGGGCATGTGGCCCATTGGCGATCGTCCCATAAGATCGTAATGCTGCTCCACTGATTAACACGAAGCAGCAGGTGTCGGGACTAAAATCCATCTGCAGGAGTGGCATACAGATGGCAGTGGCAAAAGGGGAGGAGATACCTGTCAACCAAAAGAAAAGAAACAGAATAGAATGGCCATCAGAACTACATTCGAACAACTCACTTCAATGATCACACTAGATCCACAGCCATATGCATGCAAGCCCACTCCAAAGGATCATCACCACCCCAAAACCACTTGCGAATCATAACTACCTATATCGAGGTGAAAACACCATCACAAACGAGTGTACCTGTGCATGCGCCTGTGAAAACAGAATCCTTCAGATGGGATTGGTAACGTGCATGGACACAAGTGTCTGAAGGCGCGTCGAGACAGGGAGGGCTCAACAAGGCCAGATAGACGATGGTCCCACTATGGCAGCCCTGCATCACATAGCGCAGGGGGGGCGGACAGATCCCAAGAAGCCCTGTACATGGCAAACACTGTATCAAATCACCTGCCCATGCATCCATTCATCATTCCCTCATCCCGTAATGAAAACGCCTGAATATTTACTCACATAACATTAGAAATATCCATTGAGTCTGTGCGTTATGCAGCCTGCAAAATCCACAGTGCCCCAGCACGTAATTCCAGTCTAGTGAAGTAACATGTATTTGGGAACGTCCTGCCTTATCGTCCACTACGCAATTGCGCATCCCATACTATTCATATCAATCATAGCATTCTCGCCATGGCCCCTGTCCCAAGGACATTGAACAATAGAACGTTATATTTGCAGTCAGACCTGTGGGCATCTCCTCGCCGCTAGCTGAAAACCGAAAGCGCCGCCCTTCGAATTCCTCATTTGCAACATCACGTCGAAGAGGCATCTGTGGCCGTTTGAAAACACTAATTAATCCATCGAGTGCGGCAGTGTGTGAAAATGGCAACTGCCTTCACCCACGAATGGGACGCCCCGCCCGTCGTTGCAACTCGGTACAGTGATGAATGAGGGCCCACCGTTACTCGAGTACTACGTTCCACTGACCCTTCACAACTCTGTTCGCGACTGCACAGATGGTACGTGAAACAATGGGACCACAACAGAATGAACATATCAACCAATGTCACACGGCCATCGGGTACAAATACAAGATTGCAATAGCAAGATGCCATTCCACGAATTGCAGCGTTGTGCGCGGGACGTGCTCGGCCAAAGGGGAGAGCAGTTTGCACAGGTGGAATGAATCACCACAGGTGGAGGCCATTCAGCCTGGAAACACATAAATTTCACGCCCAGTCTCCTCCCACAACCACTCCGAAATGCTACCGGCAGGACTCGCGATGTTGGCCCTGGGGGACTTGATAGCACTGCAAGTACTCCAACTCCAAGAAGAAGACGAACACCAACTACAACCGGCCGCACGGAGGAGACGCAGGAGGAGGAGGAGGCCAAGGCAGGGCCAGCAAGGGCCGCCAGCACAGCCACTACCACCACGCAGGCAGCCCGCAATCCCACGCCTCCGAGCACATCCGTTCAACCTCACTGATGAACAGATCCACACCCTCTACCGTTTGGACCGGGACACCATAACCGCCATTGTGGACATGACACAGGCTGACCTTGTCAGCATGATAGATAGCCCAACCGCCATCCCACCCCTACTGAAGGTGGTGTCTGTACTCCACTTCCTGGCCACAGGCACCTACCAGCACACAGTCGGACAGTTGCATGGCATATCACAGCCACTGTTCTCACGGACACTATTGCAAGTGCTCGATGCCCTCCTGAAGCACGCAGACGACTACATCTCTCTACCACGCTCGGAGCAGGAAATTACCAACACAAAAGTGGGATTCCATGCACTTGGCGGCATACCGGGTTGCATTGGTGCCATCGACTGCACCCATGTGGAATTGGTCGTCCCACATGCCATGGAGGCCCAGTACCGCAACCGAAAACAATTTCATTCCCTGAATGTACAAATGGTGTGTGACTCCAACAGGATCATTACACATTGTTGTGGCCGATTCCCTGGATCAACCCATGATTCTATGGTCTTGAGGAACTCTACAATACCACGCTACATGGAGCGACACGCAGGGAACAGATCCTGGCTACTCGGTGAGTCTCATTACATGCATGATAATGTGGGGTATGTGATTCGGCAATGACCTGGCAGGAAGGGGGCGGGGGTGTGCGTACGTAGCAATGGCATTCCACATCATACGTTTCTCGTCCACATACAGGTGATGCCGGGTATCCACTGAAGAGATGGCTCCTCACACCAGTCCGCAACCCACGGGACCAGCATGAGGAGGACTACAACCATGCCCACTCACGTACCCGTGTAGTCATTGAACAGGCATTCGGCCTACTGAAGACCCGTTTCCGGTGCCTCAGCAGGTCTGGCGGGGCACTCCTGTACCGCCATGAGAAGGTTGCAAAGATGGTGATGGCATGTGTCATGCTCCACAACATGTGCGTACGTAGAAATGTGCCCATGCCCCCTGACGCAGAACTGCAAGCACCTGATGATGGTCATGATGAGGGTGGGGATGTGGCAGCACCTCAAGGAGTCTGCGAGGCACCGGAGGGCCGTGACATTCGTCAGCATCTCATTGATGCATGCTTCTAGCACTCACGCCTGGTGGCTGATACATGGACACGGGATGCGTGGCACTGTGTGTGTCTGGTACATGCACAATATGGACTGTACGCCTATAATGGCCTAGTACACAAAGATCAATGTCCACACATCTCATTGGTTGATCGTGCACTTTTTATGGCATATGTGATATCATGTTGTACACCCTATCGACCCGCCACCCAAGTGAGCCCAACACACCCCCTCCACCCTCCCACCTCCCCCCCGAACACCAGTGTCCAAAGATGCTCATCGTCAGTGGGCAGTCGCTATTGCAAGCCCCCTCTGCGGGTATCAGGGGCACCCCTGCCTGTGGAGCGCAGGTTCCTCCCAGATCTACGTTGGGGGCTGCCCTGGACGGAACTTGCAACGGATGATGTCTCTGCCTGCTCACGTCCATGCATGTCCCTAAGGGTTTGCAAAAGCTCAGTGAGCACACGGCGCACTGCGGCAAGTTCGGCACATACGTCTTTGGACGTCGCATGCAGTTCCCCCCTCAGGCTCTCGGTGCTTCTCTCCATTTGGACTCTCAGGCTCTCGGTGCTACTCTCCATTTGGACTCTCAGGCACTCGGTGCTACTCTCCATTTGTGCCCTTAGTGTCTCTGTACTTCTCTCCATTTCTGCCCTAAGTGTCTCAGTTGATGTTTCTATGTCTGCCTTAGTGCCCCCACATTCATCGGCATGGTCCTTGAGGAGCGTGGCCAGTTGCTGCTGTTGCACGATTAACTGGTCGAGGGACTGTTGCCTCTGCTGGGCCATGGCCATTTGCGGGGGTGTCACAGAGGGGCTGTTGTCCTCATGTTGCCTTGCCACAGGGCTTGTGGGGGATGGCCAGTCGTCGTCTTGTGGGTGCCCCTGCGTGGTATCCTCATGGTGTACGGGATGGAACAGACAGGGGGATTGGGACAGGTCATGGATGGATCTGACTTCGACATCCCCGTCTTCTGTGTCGGAGCATGCTGCCATCAATGGGGTGTCACCTATGGTGCTGCTGCCACCGGAGGCAGTGCCTTCTGTGGCATCCGTTGGGGGGACCTGTGGTGGTGGTGTTGTGGCCATGCTGGCTGCTGGGGTGCCTTTTGATGTTCCCTCCTGTGTGCTGCCACTTGATTTGTGCTGCTGCCGTGTCTTGATGCGTGCAGCTGAGGTGGAGGGTCTTTGGCCGTCGGTCTTGGCCCTCTTTGCAGGTGTGCTGGTAGGGGTGTCCTGGAGCTCGTCGTTTGGATCGGACCCTGTGGTGGAGTAAAGGAGGGCGAGGGTTATTGGTGGGTCTGTGGGAATTGGAATGGCAATGTATCACATGCATTGGGGTGGTACCTGAGGGTGATTTGGGTCGGGGCCTTGGAGGTGCTTCCATTTGTGTGTGGAGTGAGGGTGCAGTTGTTTGGCAGCCTGCAGTTAGGGTGTGCCTGCTGCACGTGTAGTGCGTGTTTTAGGGGTTTTTAATTATTTATGTATTTATTGTGGGTTTTACCGTGCGCTATCAGGCCAATGTGTGTGGACGTTCTCCTGGACATGTGTTTCTGTTGCACTATGGGGACACATGGTGCTTCGAATGGATGGACTTTGTGGATTTAGCATTGTTTCATTAGGCCCACCTACCTGAATCTTCGGATGTCTGCACTCCTTTCTCCATCCCTCCGACTCCCTCTATGCTCTCCATTCCGATGGTGGAGGCACAGATTTCTTCCCAGGGGGTCAGCTTGATTGGTGATTCCGACCCTCCCCCAGTGGCTGTGGCAATGTTGCGGTTGGCAGAGAGTATGCTGCGGACGCGTATCCGCAGGTCGTCCCACCGCTTCCTGCATTGCTGTGGGGTGCGGGGTGCGGTCCCCACCGCACTTACCCGCTGTGCCACCAGAGCCCATATGGCCTTCTTGTTTGCGAGTGCCGTCCTGGTCATTTGCGTGGAGAAGACGACGGCAGCATTCTCCTGGAGGGTCTCTGTTAGCACGGTGAGTTCCTCACGGGAGAAGTGGACCTGCCGCTTGCGGTCGCACGCTTTCTTCGCTACTTTTCCCATTTTTCTTGGTTTCGCTAGGGTGGATGACGGGTTGGGTTGTGTCTCAGGGTGGTGATTTTAGTGGTTGTGTGGTTTTAGTGGTTTTATAGGTGTACGGCGGGTTGTTTCCCGTTCCAGGCCCGTGTTTTAACTTCCGTTTCCGTATATTTCCGGTCACCGTACTTTACGGTAGGCGCACACTGCGGTGTCCGCTGTGATGGGTGGCGGTATTGCACCTAGGGCGCCGTACGGCGGCGGTGTGGGCCGTTTTGGGGTCATTTCCGCCATCGCGGACTTTGCACTTCCGCCATGCCGTGGTGCTCGTGCCCGATGGGTCGGAATGGGCCGCACTTTGCTCCTTCTTGCAATGGCGGAAACGCTATTTACGCTGTGGCGGTCCGGTCAGTCACTTTCCGCCAGCGTCGTAATGAGGGCCTCTGTATCGTCTTTAAATACCTCTATGGCCTGGCCCATTCTTATCTATCTTCTCTGAGCTTCTCCTATTCCCCAACATGTTCCTAACTGCCCCATCCCCCCGCACCTCTCATTTTCGCTCGTTTAGTTTGCTTGCTCCGGAGCATTGCAACACCCTCCCTCTTACCTTGTGCTCTACTTCTTCTCATCCCATCTTTTAAACCCGATATAACGCCTAACATCTCTCTGCTTGATCTTTTAGCGTGACTGTTAATTTTCACCCCATTGTACTGTTTATGTTTTGTGAAACGCTTAAGCGTTAAGCACTGAAGAAATAAAATAGAAATACAAAAGTACACATTGCGTGTGATCAGAATGTGCACTGCTTTTGCTGGTATGGGTACCTATTATCTGTGTGCAAATGGTGCTTGCACGATTGATGGCCGAGCTGTACATAGCGAGCAGTCTGGGAAGAGCGGTGTGTTGTGTGTAGCTCATCATTTGGCAGCATGTGTGGTATCTTGATTAATGCCCTCAGTTTGGCATCTGATGCTTAGCCAGCAGGCTTCAGTGCATCACTCACAGGGTACATGGCTGTAGCATATACTCACAAGCTCCGTCCTGGAAGTCTACGTCGTTGCCACTGAACGCACTACGTAGGCGATTAGTAGTGACACGAAGCTGCATGATCTGCTGGCGTGTGCGCAGGTCCAGCTGCTCGATGTTTACCTCCACCTCAGGGTTATTGATCTGGCTCACCAGTCCATCCCCAGTCACATCTGGCAAGTACCTGAGAGAAGAAGAGGCAAGTAGAGGGGAACACAAATTCAACGTAGGACATTGAGTAAATAACCTCTAAGCTAACAGGCCGAGCCTTTCACAGTTCAGTACAAAGGTGAAAAGTGGATGTGTGTGTGACAGCGGGACCGTGGAAGTATTGGGTAGACCCTTGAAATCAGGTGATACCCGCTCCACCATCTTGACACCCAACTCAAAATCTGGGGATTCTGCCAACAGCAGACAAACAAAACAGCCTGAAGATTATTTAAAGGGCAGGATCTACAAAAGATGAACATACAAGCGACAGTTCACACCTTCCCAAGGTAAACTGGGCAACTATGTCCTTACAACAGGGACACTGCAATGTTGGCAAATAAAGGAAACACACAGACATCTACTCTGACCCTGCAGGCATTAAGCCAAGGAGATACAATATCCAGAGCTCTTGCTTTTAACCCCATCCCCTTCGTACCCTAAAAACCTTGCAGATACATCGTTATGGGATGGCAATTGGGGCTCATGCCCAGGGCCCCCACCAAGGGCTGAGGGGTCCAAATGGCTGCTTGATTTAAATAAGGCAGTGCCCATTTTTAACATGCTCCAAACCTGCTGCCTGGACGTTATTCACAAGTATATTCTGTGCCGATCAATTACAGCTGTAAAGCTTTCTTTGTTCACTGTGGTACACAGAGGGGGGCAGATTCTCAAATCTTGTTTGGCGCATGTTATGAAATGTGCTAGCGCACCTCATCACAGTACTCTGCTGCCTTCTGTGAGAAGGTTGGCATTCTCACACACTGTTAGCACTGTTTAACTATTGCCCGATCTTTCTTTTTATGTAGACCATTTTGGTGAAGTCGTCATAGACATTAGAGAGGTGACCATATATCCAGTCCTCTGCCGAGAATATTTTCAGGTGTGCTTGATTTGGCACAAGAAATGGGTTGCAATGTTCTACAATTTCAAAGGTACTTCTGCACACCATGAATAGAAGTCAACAAGTCTGTGCTGTGGGTGTATTTAAACTTTAAAATACAAAAACCAGATGAAATCTTTTAAGCTCACATCAATTAATATTCTGGTAATAATTTACATTCTCTGTTTGCCTTTCATGTTTTTACATAACGTCAAGGTGGGTTATTGTGTGATTTGTGTACTTTCCAAGTCAGTTCTACAAAACAGGGTAATATTTTAGTTCACAAAAATGAAACATTCACCAATATAATTGCAGCTGGCTGCATAGTAACATCTGAGAAACGACGTGTCACATGCAGAACGGGCTCAAATCCTAGATTCCCCTCTTACGAGCATGTGAGATCCCGGGCAACCATTTCATTCTTTAGCTGCCTAATCTGTCAAAATTGCCATTCTCTAGACATTTCAAAATTGTCAGCCCCTAAGCGTGATTTAGTTCTGCGGGTATGTTTTTAAAATAAAGAGGCACCCATGGCATAACAAGCTGTAGTGTTGGGTCATGTATAATAATAGTGGCCTTGATACATTGCACACCACAAAGTGATTTGTTTCTTCAGTGGCTAATATACCTCTTGAAAAGAATAGTTCTCTTCTACTCCGTCTATGTTATCATACATGCATCTTTCAGGTAGCTTCTAATGTATCCCCACTATCGATTCTATTCAATGGTCAGAGTACCTCTCCCATTGCTTCCAATCTATCCCCATACGTCAGCACTTTTACATGTGGTGCGAGTGCTAATATAAGCCCTCTGTCTATGCTTAGTTATCTGTACCTTCTTTCGGCGACTACTGATCTGTGTCCTGCATCTAAGACTACACCCTCATTGTGGCTGCTATTTATAAAATGTGTCCTGTACCCTTGTCATGGACTGCTAATGTTGCCCTTGAAATATTGCTTGTGTATTATTCAGATTCCAGCAAAGCCGAAATAAGGTAAGGGGACTGGAAGCGAGTAGCCATGCATATTTTGATTGCTGTGAGGCAGCATAACAAGCTGTTATTGGACTGAGGGCAGGGGCATGACCAACGTTTCTAGATCCCTTCATTTCTTTGGTTCGGGGGGAGGGGCCCAAAGGTGCCTGTGCCCTGGGTCCCAAAATTCCTTAAAATTTCCGTGTTCCATTCATCTCAACTCACCAACATACCTAAAAGGTCCATTCTAGTCTTGATCGGCCCTACACATGATTGGCTTGTTTTGCCTATCCTTGCATCTTAGTTCTCCCAGGCAAGTAAACCACCTTCTGCTGCTGAGCTCTGTCTTGCCGCTCTACCAGAACCCACAGTTCAGAAGTGCCCTGGGCGTCTTGCGCCTTTGCCTTTACCTGCCCCGAGCCTGGCCATTCCAGCACTTGTCCTCATTGGTCACGTCAGCCGCGACCTTGTCGTCACTGCAGAGGGTGTGCGGTAGCGTGACCCAGAAACGCTTCATGAGCTTCAGCTTCTCCTTGACATCTGTGATCTGAGAGAGAGAGAGAGAGAGAGAGAGAGAGAGAGAGAGAGAGAGAGGGGTTTCAAACATGAAAATTCTGGGAGTCTGGCGAAAAGGAGGCAGACAAGTGGAGGGAGAGAAAGCTAGTAACACAACTACTTCACATATGAGGAACCTCACAGTACAAGAATGGAAGGAGTACCCAGAAAAAAAAGGAGTTAACTGGGGCATTTTTGTAAATGCTAGCGCACTTGTGCATTTGCCCTGCTGCAAGAAAAGGTTATCATTATACATTATTTGGTGCTTGATATGTGTGTGGCACCAATGTCTCTGTACAGAGAGTAGACTGTGGGGCTGGGAGGACAACATCTACGTTACTGCAGAATTCTAGGCATAGTGACCTTGCCGCTGAGGTAATGGGGCTGCATTTCTGCTACATGAATAAAAAAAACAGGAAGAATGGTGGCAATGCATTGCTTGACACTCATTTGAAAGGCAAATACAAGATGAAAGATGTTTACACAAATACACAAAAGGGCAAAAAAGGAAGCAGGTTGAACCGTCCCAAATAAACAGTTGAGTTCTTTTTATAGACTTCTGTATTTGAGGAGGAGGTTTAGGCAACTCAATAGGTTCCTTTACTTGAGCAAAGCAGCAGAATATCTGAAAGTAAAAGGTGTTCTGGCAAAGACACCAAATCTTGGGAACCAACAGCAGGGTGGTACAAGGGGCCGGGGACTGCTCCAAGCTGGTGTCTAGTCAAATGGTCGACAGTCAAAAGGTCGACACAATTTGGTCGACAGGACAAATGATCGATTTTGTTTTTTAGTTATATATTTTTTTTTAGGTTTTCGTTTAGGGAAAAAAAGTGGTTTTAAGCAAAAAAAGGGGGTTGGGGGTGTGCCCCCCAAAAAAAAAAAGTGAAAAAGAAAAAAAAAATAATTCGATCATTTGACCTGTCGACCTTTTGGTGTCGACCATTTGTCCTGTCGACCATTTAGATTCAATCATTTGTCTTACAACCCTCCAAGCTAGTGGATGCTGGACCCATAGCAAGTATATTATGGATCACCAGACTACCGCAGCAGGGCCCCTGTACTAAAACTGGGGCCCACTTACAGTAGGCATACACAAATGGCCACCATTTAAAGCGGGCCAGGTCCATACCACTTGAGGTTACCTCTAATCCTAACAGTGAAGCACCTAGAAAGCCCTTCCAATTCCCTAGCCAGAGCTAATCACACAGCGTAGGAAGGTATACATTTCCCTACATACAGGCAAGTGTGGAAATACATATCTTCATTCAGCGCCTCTGCGGAAGGAAACATTTGAAAGTATGAGTCAGACTAGCGGGTGGGGCGTATACAAAGTTGCACTTGAAACATGAACAGAATGAAAGGATATGTACATATATTATCTGCATGAGGAACAGAACAAACCAACATTGTTCTTCCTCTCTCCTTACCATTTCCAAGTGAATCAGTACAGACAGAGCTAGTTCAGATGGTGGCAGACCTTGATATAAGCTCAGGCCAACCCTTTTAGACCACCTGACCACAAGCACATGGCAAATCATAGACCAGCCCACACTTCACAGGTTCAATCCATGCCACTCACCACCACCCAAAGGGAGAAAAAAACAGACTATAAAAGACAGATTGCAAAGTCAAAGAGGGATAGGTGTTTGAGAAGGAACTGGAGAAAGGTGGAGGAAGGGTCCTTTCGACCCCCCTGTACATTCTGTATGGAATGAATCGTATGCTCATCCAATCGCGGGAGACGTCCCCACGTTCTGCCCTCTGAAGACAGAGAGCGGGAGCCATTGGAGGACACATAGAGACTTCATTTTATACTTCCCCAAACTCCATCGGTTTACTAGGCTGCACAATGATTTCCAAAAGCCATCTCTCCCACTGTCCAGTGCCTCACACAGCCAGCCCAGCTACCCCCAACACCTCCTCCTCTGTCTGCATCCCACAAGCTCTTTTCTCGCGGAAGCCCAGGCACGAATTGTTGCCAGATACAGTATTCTTTCTCTTCCTCTGAGCTCACTGCCCTGTGTGTGACCGGAGCAGAACCGCCGCCTGTGCCCATCCGTCTCCACAAACCTGTCTATGCCCTCTCGACCCCCACCTCAAGAAGTCACAGTCCCCCAACCTCTCTTGATGCAGATACACATCTGACCCTCATTTTATGAACAGGCCATCCACCCATCCCAGGTCTAATCCCCCACCGTTGTATTTCACTAGTAAACCTAACACATGTCGGCTTCTATCATGGGGCATCAAACAGAGCAAAACGTACAAGGTGGGCACCTGGGCCCAGCCATCAGAGTTTAACGGTCCTTAAGGTTCAAAGAGCAAAATCAATCAGATATCGAACAAAATGAACTCCACAGCATCCCCATGACTGTCCACGTTTTCCCATTGTTATTTGTTGCATGCCTTCAGTTCCTGTTTTGCTAAGATAGATTAGTTAGATATGTTTCATCGTGCGTGTCTGACCTTCACCCCACGGATATGAGCCCAGCTGACCCACGTGCTGCTCAACGAACACCCAAGCCTCGAGCCAGTCCGGTCCAACTGTCCCTTATGTATCCATACTGGTACTGGACATTGAGCCTATGACATTCAAGTATTATGTACCTATATCAAATTGCCAGCAGTGACGCGTTTTCACTCTTATAATGTGCTGCTCATGTAATGTTTAGCAGAGCGCTCTCAGAGCAGCAGAGTTCTCTGCGTGCATCTTATATCTGTTATAAAACTTTGTTCAACTTGCAATCTATCTCTTGGTCTCATTCCCTACTGGGGTGTGTCCATTTATTTCTAGTTTAGGATATATGTTTGGGGATGAGCCCATCACTGGCAAGTGAGATCTCTATTTAGAGGAGAGCTCGGAGGAGAGTGCTGAACATTGGAGGGAGGAGGTTACATTGGTGGAGAATTGTTATTGTCTAGAGTGAGGGGCATTGAGGATGTTGGAGGGAGAGGGCTGAGGTTCGATGGAGAAGGGTTACCATCTGGAAAGAGGGATTTATTGAGGTGATTAGGGAAAGAGTTATTTCGAGAGGAGGGGTTGAGGAGGTGAAGGAGAAAACCATTTCCATTTGGGAGCAGGATGGTATAAAGCAAAAAGAGGGAGGCAGAGTTATAAGACCTGATGAGGAGGGAAGAGAGCAGGCCTCCTTACAGCCTGAGAGACCAGCGAGTGTCTTGCCGACCAGGTCAGTCAAGGGCAGTCTTCAGAGGTGGGATAAAGTAAGAGATGGTTCAATCTCACTGTGGGATATGAAGCCTATAGCTGGGGTAGCAAGGAGGGAGTGTTATGGGGACCAGGGCCCTAGCACTGGGAAGTGGTCAACTGATAGCAACCTCCCAGAGCCCATCCCGGCAAGCCCTTTGCAGAGTGGAACAGTGAGGAGGAAGACCCATCTATGTGATGTGTTGTTCCTGGAGGCCCGCCTACCGTAGACTCCCTGGAAGTGGGTTTGGGAGGCCCAGAAACATACAGCATGCACACAGAGACCAGGGTATTCCACTGGACATAGGAGGAGGGCCAGGATGAGCCAAAACCAGGAACCTTGTAAGAGAACTTTATTTTACCCATGATCCACTATTGAAGAATCCTTCTTCTGTTTCAGTTGTGAAAATCAACTTTATCTTCCTGAGAACTACATCCGAATGTCAGCCTTTTTGTGCTTCCCACTCACACTGCTTGAGACAGTGTGAATTGAAATAAAGAGAAATTAAAGGGATAGGAAACGTAGGCCCAATAGGCCTTTGAGCACTGAAAGGGAACCACAGTGATACCATACATTAAAATCTTGGTTTATGGACAATACAACTTATACAAAGTAACCTTTACTAACCTCCAGGATTACTCAAACAAGGGTTAGATTGGGTTATTAGTTATTGTTATGAATGTGCTATGCGTCTACAAGTGACCATTAGAATGCAATTTCTATGAGTTGTTTTGTGGTCAAGTCAAATTAAGTACCTCTCACCAGGAGCTCAGTTGGGTTCTGGGGACCACAGATGCATACTCAACGTTTTATGGTCTATCTGAACAATAGGGGACTTCTAAGAGTCCCTCCTGGTACCACAGCCATGCTCGTTTCTTGCTGTCAGAAATAGATGGTATGCAACCAACCTAGGCATCATATAGTTCGAGAGAATGAGTGACTTTCAGAGTTGCAGGATTGGTAAAAAACTTCCATAGAAGTCAATGGGCCTTCCACGGTATTGGGAATAATTCAGTTAAGACTGCTTTACCCTACCGGTGCGGATTCTGCAGCAAAAAATCCCAGAGAGGACCAGAGGAAAACTCAATGAAGAGATCCAGAGGTTGGAGGATAAACCATAAGCCCCAAAGGAAGATGCAACATAACAGCATAGCAGGAAGGCCCTCAATGTAAGCCAATGGAAAATGTGACTGAAACTTGCTTCACGAGAATCTCAACCATAGACTGGAAGGGTCTCTGCGGCTGGGTATCTTCAATAATCAACCACCCCAGGACTCAGAGGAAGGTACTCACAATGGCAGTTTTGACAAAAGCAGATCCAGCACGGCGAAACCAGTAAGAAAAGGCATCTTTCCTAGGTGCAGTTTACAGGATCCGATACCCAGGGCTTTGAATGATGAGCCAATGACTATCCACACAGCCATGTAAAGGAACAAATGGGCTTCCAGCCAGAAGGAAACAACCCAGTGTTGAAGAGAAGGTAACCACTGAAGTTGACTTTTGGCAGTTCAGTGGACAAAGAGTGATGGCAGCTCAGCAGAAAAAAATCCCACGACAGGGATAATGGCTGGTGGCACCAATAAACGTGCCAAGCAGCAGAATAAGTTGGGTATTGTTGGCTCAGCACCCTTCCAGGCGACGGCAGCAATACATAGACAAGCAGAAGACACTGGCGGTAAACGATGGAAAGCAACAGTAAATGGCCCAGAAAATGGTTCCAGCATGAAAGGCTTGACGCAGTAAATGGGAGGAAGTAGCCGAAAAATTCAGTAAGTACAAACTGGCCATCTAGAAGCAAAAAAAGGCAAACTAGGATACGCCCAAACTGCTATAATCAGCTAGTATGGGTTAACAAAACAGTAAAAATTGTGGGTGCCAAGCTAAAACTCCTTCAGCAAGAGGCAAAACAAATCAGTAAGAGAGGGAAGCAGGAACTAGTCCGGGCCTTAAATACCACTAATCACTAGAGTGGGCCGGGGCAAAGGATCAGATAACCAACCATACTGTTTGGTCAGTAGGACTGCCACTCAGCGTAGATCACCCTCCCCGGAAGGAGAGCCCAGGGACCTACACTGGCCTAAACCCATTTAAACCAATATGGAGGCTCCCCTTCATGTGGGCTCAAATGGAGTCAGAACGGTCAGGACAGCAAATGTGTGCCTCCCTTGTGGTTTCCCTGAACAAAGGGAGCCTCAAAATACAAAATGGAAGGATGAAAATAAATACATTGGTAGTACAATAGTTACAAAAAAGATACATTTTTTTTATTTTTTATTTTTTATTGGTTATATTACAAACCTTTAAAAAGAAAGAAGCAAGAAGAAAGGAAAGAAGACAAAACCAAGCTATGCATTCTACATTCATCACAAATCGATACCAGTCCTCCTCCCATCATCTGGTTCCCATAACTTGTGCTAGATGCGGATCTCAGGATCTCACAACGAGCGGGACCACCGGGCTATCGTGTAAACGTTCCTTTATAGCACGAAGGAAGGAAATCAAAGCATATAACAACGCTCTGTTTGCTCCATCAAACATAGCTTTCCACCAGTCATCACGAGTGAGGCACTGAGAGTTCATTATTAGTGGGTTGAAAATGTTAATTCTCTCAGACTCAAACTCGGAGCACGTTATGATAAGGTGTTTAAGTGATTCCTTTGTGTTAGAACAGAATCGACACACAAGGTCCGAGTCCGAAGATTGGGACCAGTAGCAAAGACGTTCTTTAGTTGGCATAGCGTTCAGCCTAAACTGAAGGTAGGCGGCCCGGGCCCACTGGTCCGGGAAGCAAGCTAGATATGGAGTTACGTTTCCGTAAGCTCTTGCTTCGGCCGGTACTTCACGCATCGATTTAGATTTAGCTCTTTTGTCGCAAGTCTGGATCCAGTCATTTCGCCAAAGTTTCAGTTTTGCGGCATCTGGATTTTCGAGCAGCAATTGCATCGAAATGTCATAGAAACTGAGTACATCATAACATGTCTTATTCCATTGGAATGCAATTGTGGGTGCTTTGGCGAACTGTAGGCTGTGAAGAATCTTCATTTGAGGCAAAACGGTGTTAAGGTTTACTTTCCTGAAGATGCTTAGAAGATTCCAAGCGACCCTCGCTTGCATCGATATATAGCCAAGTTCATATCTAATGCAAACAGTGGAGGTGCCTTTGGGTAGGTGGAGAACCCTGGTCCAGAAGATGTTTTCTAGGGAATTCCACATTTCAAACCCACATCCAAAGGCATTTTCGCCAGCATAAATTAGAGAAGGTACCACCTTCTGCTGAAAGAAGGTTAACGTCGGTCTTAAGGTAAATTTCCCACATTTTTTGTTGATTATGGCTGCTTGGCACGCCAATTGACGGCATTTGTTCTTCACGGAGTCCACCCAGGGAGCGTCATTTCTGCTGGCACTTAGTTGCATTCCTAAGTATCTGGTGTTAAGAAAGCGTCCGATGGGTTCTTTGTTCACGTACCAGTTGAATTTTTGCCGGTTTAAATTGGAACCTTGCATTCTTTCAAGGACCATTATTTCGCATTTCCCTCTATTGATAACTAACCCATTATCTGTTAGGTATTTTTCCACGGCATTTAATTTGCGCTGTAAACCTATGGGGGTTGAGTCTATCAAAATGATATCATCTGCATAGACTAAATAGTCCACATGGGAGCCATGGAGTTTTGGCGGGAACGTGTGTAGGCCACTAAATACGTCCTTGATGTCGGATATGAACAAATTAAATATGGTTGCTGCAAGCGGGCAGCCTTGTTTGACACCTCGGGAGGTGTTGATGGGTACAGATAGATTGCCTTTTTGATCTAGGCGGACTCTGATGGTCGTGTTCGTATGGAGTTCATGAATAGCGGCCAGCAGACTTGCAGGGCAATTCCATTTGGTCAGTTTAGTCCAGAGTAGATCTCTGTTAATACTGTCGAACGCCTGAGACAAGTCTACCAAGGCGAGATAGATCTTGGCATTGGAGCGCAAGGCTTCCATTTTCAGTAGGTTTAGTATTAATAGGTTAATGCCGCAGCCCAAGCCTTTGACAAATCCCGTTTGTCTAGGGTCCATCTGATTGCATTTTGTTGACCACTCAGTCAGTTTTTGTTGAAGGAGAGTGGCATACACCTTGCCCAGTACGTCAAGAAGTGCAATGGGTCTGTAGTTCTTAGGATTCCAACGATCGCCTTTTTTAAAGATAGGTATGATCACTGCTGA
The DNA here is from genome assembly GCF_040938575.1 of Ambystoma mexicanum. Classification (NCBI taxonomy): domain Eukaryota; kingdom Metazoa; phylum Chordata; class Amphibia; order Caudata; family Ambystomatidae; genus Ambystoma; species Ambystoma mexicanum. The sequence goes on along the minus strand of NC_090921.1, from coordinate 225,131,558 downwards.
TTTCCAAGACAGAGGGGTCTTGCGGTTGTTGACGATTCTTTTGAACAGTAGCTCACAAAAGGTAGTCCATAGTTCTGGTTGGAGCTTGAGCGTAAAGTTTGTTAAGCCATCAGGACCGGGGGCTCTAGAGTTGTGTAAATTCCTAATGACTCTCAATATTTCCTCATAATCAAAGGTCAAGTCCCAAAGTGGCAGCGCTGGTGGGCTCCAATCAGCGACCTCATTATTGTTATAAAAGAGGTTGGTATAAAAAGATACCCACTCAGACTCAGAGACCAGGTTTGCCTGGAGAGCATGTTGAGGAGCAAAGTTGTCCTTTATCAGTCTCCAATAATCAGCAGCGTTAGAGCTCTTCATTTTTGATAGCATCAACTCCGCATCATTCTGTAGCATAATAGATTTATGGGACTTAAGCCAGTTCTTATAGCTTTGTTTGAAATTTTTTATAAGTCCATTTGCAGCACTAGATGTTTGTTTGTGGGTCGATCTTATCTGCCAACGTAGGAGACGTTTCCGTTGTTGCACTTCAAGATCAAATTTATGTTTTGGAAAAAAAAGACTATTGGCCATGTGATTTTTGCGTTCTTGATATTGTGTTAGGAGGTGGCTGTATTCCGTGAGTTCGGAAATCTGGAGACCTTTCAAGATATTACCTGTCTCAGTGTGGTCTAGTTTTAGGCGAATCCTACCGACTCCTGTTCGAGTTGGAAAGGCCCAGCGATCTTGAGGTCTTATGTCAGTTGCCGCAAATGACAGTACCACCATCTCGTGATCGCTGTGTTGCATTGATCGGACGGACAGTCTGGATGTTTTCGTATGAATCCCACTGGAGACAATGATATAATCCAAGGTTGAATTTAGGTCGCCTCTTCTCCACGTGGGGGCAGCAGGAATATCGCCTACCGTTTGACCATTCAATATCATCAAGTCGCGTAGTTCCATTTCCAGAGACCATTGAGTTGCCAATTGAGATTCTAAATTGTTGACAGTCTTCTTGTGACCTGGTGTGTCCTGATGGTCAAGACAATCGATATTAAGGTCTCCACAGACTATTAAGTTAATTAGGGGGCAGGCTTCAATCTGCTCGTCCAACGCCTTGGTGACTTCATCTATGAAGTTTGTAGTTCCACTGGCCGCGTGGTTCCAGTACAGATTAAAGATGCAGATGTTAGTTGTCGCATCAGCAGCCATGCTGCCCACCCCGACCGTGGTCACTTGAATAAATGGAGAAATAACAATTGAGTTTAGGATCCGAAGACCTGAATTAATCCTAACGGCTACCAGAAGGCCTGACATTGGTCTTCCTCTAGTCTGTTTGAAGGCTGGAATATAGGCAATTTCAAATCCTTCCAGAATGGGTTTTTCACGTAGCCATGTCTCCTGTAGGCAAATAAGGTCCAAGTCATCGGCCCAGGTGGTATTAAACAGATGAGTGAAGCCCCTTGTGTTCCATGATCCCAGAGTAAGGGTTTTGTTGCTGGAAGGGTGTTTGAGGACCTGGCGTTAGCGAGGCGTGATATTATTTAAAGATTCAGCGATCCACGCCCATTCCTTCTCTTGACCCCTCGGCAGCATATCAGACCCTTGCAAAACTTCAGTATGATGTGTTTGACTGGCACCTGAGATTGTAATCTTGATGTTTTTTAAGCTAGATGTCTCGTTCACGGACTTGCTGGTATTCTGTGCCGGAGGGAAGGATGTTAAGTGCGGAACTTCAGTGACCCTCTCACAAGAGCGATCAGATGGGTTATTGTGGTCTCTTCCGACCTCCAGCAAGATCGCAGCTTTATTCAGAGCTTCTTCTGGAATCCGTGTAGGGGCTAGGGAAATGTCAAAGCCCAGCGACATTAAAACTGGTCCGGCTTGGAGCAGTGTATCAGCTATCAATTTGGACTGGACATGTAGAATAACTGCATCATTTTTGCTTTCTTCAAGAAATTCTACAATTTTTAGATCACCAGATTCTATTGCTCGCAGGCTCGGTACTAGATGACAAAGCCATAACACATTATGGCGATTCATTATCAAGTCATCAGCAGAGTCGATACGTTCTAGAAGTACTTGGTGGTAAGTAGGCTCATTCTTCCAATATTTGTTCTTGAGGGATTCGTTTGTTGTTTGCTTACTCAATGATAAGTTTCTTTGCGACCCCCCAGTAGCCTTGGGTTGCAGCAGCTTAGGCAGGATACCCCTAGAATTAGAGCCAGATGAGTCATTTTTAGCAGCTACCGAGGATGACAGGTTGACACAGGGAGCAGAGGGAACTAGTGACTCAGGATCTTCCATCTTGGATTGGCCAGTGTTGCGTGGGTCACACGTTTTACGGCGTTTCTCCTCTAAAGTCATGAAGGGTTGCGACCAGGTGTCCGTGTCGTCTATGGGAGTTGTGGATTGACCAATTTTTTCACCTAGGGATACAATTCTGGAGGACTTCGAGGCTGGCGCTTGTGGATGAGTGAGATTATGTCCAGATGGATTTACTCCAGTGTCAGGCTGGTTAGTCATGTGAGGACAAGCAGCACTCAAAAGACCGGTTGAATTGCCAGGCTGCTTGTGTACATTGAGGGGGCTCGCCGGTAGAGTGTCAAACTCAGCAGCCTTCTCCACGTCCTCAGCAAAATCCTCTTCGTATACAGACATGTTTAGCAGGTCCTCAGATGTGCCACATAAATTGATTGTAGGATCTGCGATCAGGTCCAGATTGTTAGATGCAGCATTTAACGGAGGGTCTGATTCACCCTTTGTTTCTTTTGAGATTGTTTTATTAACAATTACATTCACCGTTTTTATGTTACGCAAAAATTTCCTGGAATGATTTCCTCGGTTCCTTTTTTTTGTTAGTATGTTTTTTGATTTTTTGGCTTCGTTGCCTCCACAGTTTCCAGTTTTTGGACCTGTAATGGGGCCGTTCGTGGGGTGCTTAAAGATGTCATAGACTTCAACAGCGGCGTCATTTCCGTGATTTTGTGCAATATTGGACCCCTCTTTAGTAGAATCAGGAGCAAGATTTTGATTGGAGGAGGCAGCCAATTGAAAGTCCAGAGGAGGCAAGGTCGCTGCGGCTTGAATTTCCACAATAATGGCCTGAGCATTGGTCAATTGAGGAGGAATTGGATCAATGGCAGAGGGAGCAAACTCGTCCGTTTGCGAATCTACAAAGCATGGAGCCGGCAGCGACAAATATAGATCCTGACCGGCTTCTTGCGGCGCTTTTTCATAACAGGCCAGCTTATTTAAACTTCGCTTTGATTCAATAGCAGTGGCCTCTGCTATTTGGGCACATGTGGCTAGTGGGATCCGAGCAGATGAACAGGCTACAGGTTTGTCTGGAGTCTGGGAGCACGGTAATCGTTTATCTTCAGGAATTCCAATATGGCCATGCTTATCGATTTTTTGTTGAAAAAGATGTAGAGCCTGTTTTGCCACTTCAGCCAATAATTTTCTATCCAAAAAAGCGTTTTTGTTACTGTCTATTAGTGCACCTAACGCCAATTCAGCCTGTTTGTCAGTGTGCAGAGAAGTATTTTTTAAGGTCGTCTGAGAGATCTCCAGTTCAGCGATCTTTGTATTCATGCCAGAGATTAAGGCTGTTAGGTCTTTCAAGTTGTCATTAATGTGTTCGTACATTTTCAAATATGGAGCCAAAGCAAGAGTAGTAGATGACATAATAATCGTCTGAATTTCTTGTATGGTTGGTAAGGGGCGATCGTTTCCAGAGCTGACCGTTGGGAGGCCTGTGGATCGCCTTTTATTCAACGGAAGGCGTCTGATTTTTGGAAAAGGACGCTCCATAAATGATGAGTCCGATAAAGATGAATCTGACGTAGCATCGGAATGGGAACCCATGATTGAAGAGCAATTTTGCGAAATAGGGGAGTCAGCTCTTTTTGCTGAAACAAGTTTCTTCTGTGAGCACTTGATGTTCGGAGAGAGGCTCGAGCGTCTGTGTTTTCTTTGATTCACCTTGGTCATAGATACGCTCTGCGGAGGACTTTTATCCCACAGTACAGGAGGGGGCGCCTCGACTACAGAGATCGTGGATGTCCTGACATGGGCTGTAGCACCCGGCGTAAAGTTTTTTAATGCCGAGTTGTTCAATCTGTTTTTATTCAAATGTTTGAGGTCCATTAACAGCTTATTCACAACTTCCAAGGAATTTCTTCGATTGGTAGAGTCTTTTCCATGCTGGGCCGGCAACCTCTCCCGCTCAGCGGTTGTAAAAGAGCCACGGGAGAATGATTCCGGCTCCAGATTTTGCTCTGGTTTGTCCGCTTCGTTGAATGTAAAAGCTGTGTCAGGGAGATAAACATCAGGCATTGTGTTCTGTGGCGTCATAGGTGACGGTAACAGCTTTTCATGTGCACTGTAAAATCTTGTACGCGGAGAACTGCTGCTTATTTCTTTTGGCATTAGAGCGCAAACTGCATCGCATGCACCTGGGCTCTTTGGAAGAGCCTGGTCGTCCGATGTTACGCCAGTAGACTTGCGAGGAGGCATTAGCACAGTGCCACAGACCTGTTGCGTTGTACTACTGTTATGAGGAGCAGCAAAGGATGGAAGTACAGCAGAGCCACATGTTGGGGCCGAGGTGATCATCACTTTCGGAGAAGTCTGAACTTCATATTGTTTATCACATTTATCAGATGGCTCATCATATTTACATTGACACGGGGAGTGGGATGGGGCGTCATGGAGGGTGTCCATTTGAAAAGGACTAGGCTGCACAATAGTAGTGTCAGTAATATGCTGTCTTGTCGAAGACTCGACTACTGACTCAGGACACACACTCTCACTGGGCCCTCTCGAGTGGCCAGCATAAACCGGAGAGTCTGAATTTAGTTGCAAGATAGAAGACACACATGCACTTACTGTGGTTTCCTTGTTGTAATGTCGCTCCGCTTCATTCGTCAACTGTATGCCTTCAGCAGCATCAGGCGGTGGAACAGGTATGCGAGACGGTTCCGAGGAGTCCGCCGAGAGCCATGAGCGTTCGGAGTCGTTACAGGCAGACTCACGCGCACGCTTCCTTTGAGCTCGAGTCTTTATGGCAGCACTCGTAGATTTACCTATCGCCGAGGGCATTGTAGCGTTGGTGCGCATTGTATCCTCGGCTGCAAGATGGTATGTGCGGGGAGCAGGGGAGGCCACAGGGAGAAAGAAGAGGGATTCAACCGGATTCCGTTGACTTTCGTGAGGCGGCCCCGGCGCGCCAAACAGCCGCACAACAGCCAGTAGACTTTACTCCACCGGACTTAACGCCGCAAGGGTAGACTGGCCCGATTTTGTGGGCAGGGAATGTCACGTGAGCAGTCACGTGACTTGCACTGAGCTCCGCCCCCTCCTGGGAGCGAGTGTTTGCTGTGCGCGAGTTCAAGGGAACTCCCAGCGCTAAATTCCGAGGCACAAAGTAAAGCGTTCGTTTTCCAACTGGAGATACTTCTCTATGCTGGAGAAGTCTGCGCCTTGCTGCTGGACTGGCCCGATTTTGTGGGCAGGGAATGTCACGTGAGCAGTCACGTGACTTGCACTGAGCTCCGCCCCCTCCTGGGAGCGAGTGTTTGCTGTGCGCGAGTTCAAGGGAACTCCCAGCGCTAATTTCCGAGGCACAAAGTAAAGCGTTCGTTTTCCAACTGGAGATACTTCTCTATGCTGGAGAAGTCTGCGCCTTGCTGCTGGACTGGCCCGATTTTGTGGGCAGGGAATGTCACGTGAGCAGTCACGTGACTTGCACTGAGCTCCGCCCCCTCCTGGGAGCGAGTGTTTGCTGTGCGCGAGTTCAAGGGAACTCTATGCTGGAGAAGTCTGACAAGATACATTAGGAAACTAATGTGGAAAAATGGCCTGCACAACTGGTGAAGCCAAAACTAAAGTACGGCTGCCACCAACCTACACCCTAAATCTAATGTAGGATGATATAATCACCTTAGGACAAAAATAGGGCGCCAGAAAGACACGTGGTACTGGACGCCTCAGAGGCGACCTAGCACTATATTCCTTTAGTACGGTAAAAAAGTTTCCAATGGCTGGGTAACTTCAGGAGAAACCACACTGGCCATCAAAAAGAAGTCAGTTAACCAGAACAATAAAGCAAAAAAAGTGAAAACTCATTGGGGTCTGTTAGGTAAGATTTTCATATTTATGATAAATCTTCCTCACTTGTGTCAACCCCAGAACATTTTGCTTGAACTTGGTAATTATTTTACCTTGTTCCTAGGTGAGTGGGAATCTTTTTCCCCTCTCACCTAGTATTTTACTCTTTTTATGGGTGACCTTTTTATGTCTCTTCATAGTCTGTGATTGGAGTTACAGTTTCCTCTAACTGTGGACTGATTGTAAAGTACAATGGCACACACAGCATTTTAAATGCAGTGACTTCCTTTTTAATTCTCTTATTATTTCTTGGATAAACTACTGTTCCCAAGAAGCAAAGTGGGATTCCCATCCCTTTTACATTGATTTTAGTGAGCCAGCACACCCCACCTTATGTGGAGTGCTGGGGAACACAATTCATCCCATTTCTTACTTACCTGGTAACATTTATGTTACAATTGCGAGTTTACTTGAATGGCTGGTGGCAGTGAAACTACTTGTATGACTTTAGTCATTATTACTTGCAGGCTGGCAAATCAGCCATGGTAATGCACAGGAGGGCCACATTTCTGCTAGAATGGTGGGCTTCTTCTTTTTTCTCCATTTGTTGTTTGCTTGTTGTTTCCTATGTCTTCTTCTGCCATTCCAGGTGGGAATGACCTAGGTTGAAGGTTTGTCTTCGGCCTGAATCCTTAGTATTCCCTACAGATGCTCCAGAGTGCATGAGATGGTAGGACGCGAGAGAGGAGTCCAAAACTCAGCAGTCCTTTGTCTTTGACCTTGCCTGAAAGGAACCAGTTCCCACTGGGGGGCTGGCTGTCCTGATTGGACAGCCATACTGCCCTTTTCTGTAAACTGCAGGGATAGTTTGCAGATGTTTTGCTGTAGCTCCTGATAAATACACTGACCATGAAAGCTGCTGAATCCAAAGAGGAAGATGAGGAAAAGACATCTGTAACGATTTCCAGCGACCAGCGAGCCTGCTGTACAACCAGAGCCTGAGGCAACCCCTCTTCCCAATCGACCGGGGGGAACCGAATGCGACGACTCCTTCCCAGAAGCGGGTAAGGTCCACTAGTCTCAAGAAGACCTGCACAACGAGCCATCCCTTGATGTGCTGTGACCTCCCTGGACTGCAAACCACCAATACCAGGGGACATTGAGCCTGAGTGCAGTGCATGGTCTTCTGAAGTCCGAATCCCGCTGAATCTTTGGTGGAATCCTGCTGGTCATCCAGAGACACAATTCGAATCCCTGAAGTCCCCTCACCAGAGTGCAGGGCCGAGAGAGTGAATAGAATCCAACCAGCAATATTCGTTCTTCATCTGGCTCCTGTAAAAAGGTGCGAAATCCACACAGCCATGAGAATCTGAAAAGAATTCTTTACAGGAAGCCTTCTCTGGTGACTGCTGCTGCATGTTCCCATCCAGTGTCCGTTTCCCAAACCAAGATTGTAGGGACTGGGTCCGGTGCTGCTGCCTCCCAAAGAGATCCACCCAGAACCTCTTCTTTTCTCCTAAGGTACTGTGTTTTTAATAAATGTATTGGTCATTTTTTAGGCGCTTGTACAATTAGAAAAACTGTTTCAAAGCACCCACAGGAGGGAGCCCGTTGAGAAAAGTGATCGCCCACCAGCTCTCTTTTCAGCAAACCACTTCACACGCAGGTAGGTGGTGCCATTGGAACGCAGTGGTCGAGAAGGGGAGTATTTAGTCAGGAAGCATTGAAGATAGAGTGGTCCCCGGTCCCAGAAAGCCTTGTGGGTGATACAGAGGGATTTGAATTTAATCTGTGCTGAGACCGGGGGCCAGTGAAGGCTTTGTAGGGCAGGAGAGATGCAGTCCCTGGGCTTGAGGCCAAGGATAAGTCTTTCTGCCCTATTCTGGGTTTGCTGGAGGGGTCGCAGGGTGGATGTAGGAAGATTAAGGAGGAGGCTATTGCAATAGTCTATCTTGCCTGGAGAGGACCAGAGAACATTGAGTCTCTGGAGGAAGTTAAGGAAAGGCAGAGTTCCTTTTTGAAGGAAGAGTTGCAACTGGGACTTCTTGTCAATGTTCTGAATATGGGGCATGAATAAGAAGGAGGTATCAAAAATGACTCAGAGATTCCTGGCCACAGAGAGGGGAGGGCGGGGCCCATAGAGGAAGGCCAGAGTGAGGGGAAGAAATAGGGTGCAGGGGACCCAATAGTGAGAATCTCAGTTTTGCTGCTATTCAGGCAGGGGTAATTTGCAATGCACCAAGCCCGGGTGGCAGAGAGGCAGTCAAGTTGCAAGGGCATCAGTAGGACATTTTAAGAAGAGTTGGGTGTTGTCAGCGTAGCACTGATATTTGGGGGAGAAGGAGGAAATGAAGCGTGCCAGAAGGGAAGGGTAAATTTTAAAGAGCCAGGGCGAGAGACTGGAGCCATTAGGGAACGCCACAGGTGCAGGAGGTAGTAGGGGAGAAGAAATGGCCCAGGATGGTGTTGGAGGAACGGTCAGTGAGGAAGGAGGTGAGCCAGTCCAGTGCCCGATCCGAGATACCAAGGGTATTATGGAGCCTTTTTAGGAGGATGGAATGGTTCACTGTGTCAAAAGCTGAAGAGAGATCAAGGAGGATAAGGACAGCAGGGGAGTTGGAGTCAAGGGATGCAAGCAGTTCTTCATGGGTGTTTCAGAAGAGCAGTTTCTGTGTCTCAGGATGCTCGGAATCCAGACTGGTGGTCGCGTAGACCGCCAACAAGTTCGATATGAGAGTTGAGTTAAGGAAGGACCAACTTCTTGAGCAATTTCCCCAGGAAGGGGGTGATGGAAATGGGTCAGTAGTTGGCTGTGCAGCAATGGTCTGCAAAGGATTTTTTAAGGAGGTGGCGCACAAGGGAGTGCTTGAGGGAGGATGGAAAAGAGCCAGTAGCAAAGGAGTGGTTGCAGAGATCAGCAAGAATGAGGGGCAGGAGAGGAGATGTTTACCTTGATGGTTCTGGAAGAACATGGGGCAACCTATTTGGAAGAGACCTTCATGGAGTTGACAACTCTGGTGACTTCTTCAGGGGAGACAGGATGAAGGTGGGTGGTAAGGGGGACAGAAGGGAGAGGGTTGAGTTGGAAGAGTGCGTGACAAGGCTGTTCAGTATGTCATAGGTTTTGGAAATGAAGTGAGAGGCAAGTGAATTACATAGGGCCTGGGAAGGAATAGGGGCAGAAAGTACTGCGGATGGTTTTGCAAGTTCCCTGCAGATTTTGTAGAGTTCAGCCGTGTTGTTGGAGGCAGTGGACACTTGTCCATGAATGTGGGCTCTTTTTTTGGCACGGATGGAGAGTTTATAGTGTCTCTGGCTCAGGCGGCAGGCCAGTTTGTCAGAGGGTGCACCTGAGGTATGCCACTTACTTTCTGCAACCCTGCACATATGTTTTTGGTTTGCAGGTTTGGCGTCGTACCAGGTGTTCCGCTTGGGGCAGGATTCAGGTGTATCCTCATGACTGTGGCAAGAATGTCAAAGGTGTTGGTAATGGACAGATAGAGGTTGTTCAGGGCAGAATCAGTGGTAGGGTCTGTGTTGGGTGGGCGTTGGGGAATGAAAGCGGAATAGAAGGCTGATACTCGTCTCATCGGACGAATGTTCGTGAACGAGGTTGGCAGAGCTTTATGAAGAGTTTATATGGACTCAGATGAGTAGAGAGGAGAGAGTGGTCAGATCAGGGGGCAGGGGTGGTCAAGGGAGAAAAGACAGTGAGGTTGGAATGGATTATGGCATCTAGTGTGTGTTCAGAAGAATGGGCAGGGCCAGAGGTAAGAAATGAGAGGGATACAGAGAAACAGAGGTCAGTGAAGAGGGTGATTGCTGTGCAAGGGGAATCTAGGTGAAAGTTGAAGTCACCTAATAGTAGCAGGTTGGAGGTGGTAGAGAGTAGAGAGGGACAGAAATCCGCCCACTCAGAGAGGAAGAGAGAAGAAGTGCCCGGGTGCCGGTAGATGATAGCAATGGTCAAGGTGATGGAAGGAGAGATGACCAATAGGTTGTATACTAATTGACCTTTTCACAATTGACCTCGGGAGAATTGACCTCAGAGAATTGACCTAATTTAGAAGGTCAATTAGGACATAAATGCGGGGGAAACCCATCCCTTTTACATTGATTTTAGTGAGCCAGCACACCCCACCTTATGTGGAGTGCTGGGGAACACAATTCATCCCATTTCTTACTTACCTGGTAACATTTATGTTACAATTGCGAGTTTACTTGAATGGCTGGTGGCAGTGAAACTACTTGTATGACTTTAGTCATTATTACTCGCAGGCTGGCAAATCAGCCATGGTAATGCACAGGAGGGCCACATTTCTGCTAGAATGGTGGGCTTCTTCTTTTTTCTCCATTTGTTGTTTGCTTGTTGTTTCCTATGTCTTCTTCTGCCATTCCAGGTGGGAATGACCTAGGTTGAAGGTTTGTCTTCGGCCTGAATCCTTAGTATTCCCTACAGATGCTCCAGAGTGCATGAGATGGTGGGACGCGAGAGAGGAGTCCAAAACTCAGCAGTCCTTTGTCTTTGACCTTGCCTGAAAGGAACCAGTTCCCACTGGGGGGCTGGCTGTCCTGATTGGACAGCCATACTGCCCTTTTCTGTAAACTGCAGGGATAGTTTGCAGATGTTTTGCTGTAGCTCCTGATAAATACACTGACCATGAAAGCTGCTGAATCCAAAGAGGAAGATGAGGAAAAGACATCTGTAACGATTTTCAGCGACCAGCGAGCCTGCTGTACAACCAGAGCCTGATGCAACCCCTCTTCCCAATCGACCGGGGGGAACCGAATGCGACGACTCCTTCCCAGAGGCGGGTAAGGTCCACTAGTCTCAAGAAGACCTGCACAACGAGCCATCCTTGATGTGCTGTGACCTCCCTGGACTGCAAACCACCAATACCAGGGGACATTGAGCCTGAGTGCAGTGCATGGTCTTCTGAAGTCCGAATCCCGCTGAATCTTTGGTGGAATCCTGCTGGTCATCCAGAGACACAATTCGAATCCCTGAAGTCCCCTCACCAGAGTGCAGGGCCGAGAGAGTGAATAGAATCCAACCAGCAATATTCGTTCTTCATCTGGCTCCTGTAAAAAGGTGCGAAATCCACACAGCCATGAGAATCTGAAAAGAATTCTTTACTGGAAGTCTTCTCTGGTGACTGCTGCTGCATGTTCCCATCCAGTGTCCGTTTCTCCAGACCAAGATTGTAGGGACTGGGTCCGGTGCTGCTGCCTCCCAAAGAGATCCACCCAGAACCTCTTCTTTTCTCCTAAGGTACTGTGTTTTTAATAAATGTATTGGTCATTTTTTAGGCGCTTGTACAATTAGAAAAACTGTTTCAAAGCACCCACAGGAGGGAGCCCGTTGAGAAAAGTGATCGCCCACCAGCTCTCTTTTCAGCAAACCACTTCACACGCAGGTAGGTGGTGCCATTGGAACGCAGTGGTCGAGAAGGGGAGTATTTAGTCAGGAAGCATTGAAGATAGAGTGGTCCCTGGTCCCAGAAAGCCTTGTGGGTGATACAGAGGGATTTGAATTTAATCTGTGCTGAGACCGGGGGCCAGTGAAGGCTTTGTAGGGCAGGAGAGATGCAGTCCCTGGGCTTGAGGCCAAGGATAAGTCTTTCTGCCCTATTCTGGGTTTGCTGGAGGGGTCGCAGGGTGGATGTAGGAAGATTAAGGAGGAGGCTATTGCAATAGTCTATCTTGCCTGGAGAGGACCAGAGAACATTGAGTCTCTGGAGGAAGTTAAGGAAAGGCAGAGTTCCTTTTTGAAGGAAGAGTTGCAACTGGGACTTCTTGTCAATGTTCTGAATATGGGGCATGAATAAGAAGGAGGTATCAAAAATGACTCAGAGATTCCTGGCCACAGAGAGGGGAGGGCGGGGCCCATAGAGGAAGGCCAGAGTGAGGGGAAGAAATAGGGTGCAGGGGACCCAATAGTGAGAATCTCAGTTTTGCTGCTATTCAGGCAGGGGTAATTTGCAATGCACCAAGCCCGGGTGGCAGAGAGGCAGTCAAGTTGCAAGGGCATCAGTAGGACATTTTAAGAAGAGTTGGGTGTTGTCAGCGTAGCACTGATATTTGGGGGAGAAGGAGGAAATGAAGCGTGCCAGAAGGGAAGGGTAAATTTTAAAGAGCCAGGGCGAGAGACTGGAGCCATTAGGGGACGCCACAGGTGCAGGAGGAAGTAGGGGAGAAGAAATGGCCCAGGATGGTGTTGGAGGAACGGTCAGTGAGGAAGGAGGTGAGCCAGTCCAGTGCCCGATCCGAGATACCAAGGGTATTATGGAGCCTTTTTAGGAGGATGGAATGGTTCACTGTGTCAAAAGCTGAAGAGAGATCAAGGAGGATAAGGACAGCAGGGGAGTTGGAGTCAAGGGATGCAAGCAGTTCTTCATGGGTGTTTCAGAAGAGCAGTTTCTGTGTCTCAGGATGCTCGGAATCCAGACTGGTGGTCGCGTAGACCGCCAACAAGTTCGATATGAGAGTTGAGTTAAGGAAGGACCAACTTCTTGAGCAATTTCCCCAGGAAGGGGGTGATGGAAATGGGTCAGTAGTTGGCTGTGCAGCAATGGTCTGCAAAGGATTTTTTAAGGAGGTGGCGCACAAGGGAGTGCTTGAGGGAGGATGGAAAAGAGCCAGTAGCAAAGGAGTGGTTGCAGAGATCAGCAAGAATGAGGGGCAGGAGAGGAGATGTTGACCTTGATGGTTCTGGAAGAACATGGGGCAACCTATTTGGAAGAGACCTTCATGGAGTTGACAACTCTGGTGACTTCTTCAGGGGAGACAGGATGAAGGTGGGTGGTAAGGGGGACAGAAGGGAGAGGGTTGAGTTGGAAGAGTGCGTGACAAGGCTGTTCAGTATGTCATAGGTTTTGGAAATGAAGTGAGAGGCAAGTGAATTACATAGGGCCTGGGAAGGAATAGGGGCAGAAAGTACTGTGGATGGTTTTGCAAGTTCCCTGCAGATTTTGTAGAGTTCAGCCGTGTTGTTGGAGGCAGTGGACACTTGTCCATGAATGTGGGCTCTTTTTTTGGCACGGATGGAGAGTTTATAGTGTCTCTGGCTCAGGCGGCAGGCCAGTTTGTCAGAGGGTGCACCTGAGGTATGCCACTTACTTTCTGCAACCCTGCACATATGTTTTTGGTTTGCAGGTTTGGCGTCGTACCAGGTGTTCCGCTTGGGGCAGGATTCAGGTGTATCCTCATGACTGTGGCAAGAATGTCAAAGGTGTTGGTAATGGACAGATAGAGGTTGTTCAGGGCAGAATCAGTGGTAGGGTCTGTGTTGGGTGGGCGTTGGGGAATGAAAGCGGAATAGAAGGCTGATACTCGTCTCATCGGACGAATGTTCGTGAACGAGGTTGGCAGAGCTTTATGAAGAGTTTATATGGACTCAGATGAGTAGAGAGGAGAGAGTGGTCAGATCAGGGGGCAGGGGTGGTCAAGGGAGAAAAGACAGTGAGGTTGGAATGGATTATGGCATCTAGTATGTGTTCAGAAGAATGGGCAGGGCCAGAGGTAAGAAATGAGAGGGATACAGAGAAACAGAGGTCAGTGAAGAGGGTGATTGCTGTGCAAGGGGAATCTAGGTGAAAGTTGAAGTCACTTAATAGTAGCAGGTTGGAGGTGGTAGAGAGTAGAGAGGGACAGAAATCCGCCCACTCAGAGAGGAAGAGAGAAGAAGTGCCCGGGTGCCGGTAGATGGTAGCAATGGTCAAGGTGATGGAAGGAGAGATGACCAATAGGTTGTATACTAATTGACCTTTTCACAATTGACCTCGGGAGAATTGACCTCAGAGAATTGACCTAATTTAGAAGGTCAATTAGGACATAAATGCGGGGGAAACCCATCCCTTTTACATTGATTTTAGTGAGCCAGCACACCCCACCTTATGTGGAGTGCTGGGGAACACAATTCATCCCATTTCTTACTTACCTGGTAACATTTATGTTACAATTGCGAGTTTACTTGAATGGCTGGTGGCAGTGAAACTACTTGTATGACTTTAGTCATTATTACTCGCAGGCTGGCAAATCAGCCATGGTAATGCACAGGAGGGCCACATTTCTGCTAGAATGGTGGGCTTCTTCTTTTTTCTCCATTTGTTGTTTGCTTGTTGTTTCCTATGTCTTCTTCTGCCATTCCAGGTGGGAATGACCTAGGTTGAAGGTTTGTCTTCGGCCTGAATCCTTAGTATTCCCTACAGATGCTCCAGAGTGCATGAGATGGTAGGACGCGAGAGAGGAGTCCAAAACTCAGCAGTCCTTTGTCTTTGACCTTGCCTGAAAGGAACCAGTTCCCACTGGGGGGCTGGCTGTCCTGATTGGACAGCCATACTGCCCTTTTCTGTAAACTGCAGGGATAGTTTGCAGATGTTTTGCTGTAGCTCCTGATAAATACACTGACCATGAAAGCTGCTGAATCCAAAGAGGAAGATGAGGAAAAGACATCTGTAACGATTTCCAGCCACCAGCGAGCCTGCTGTACAACCAGAGCCTGATGCAACCCCTCTTCCCAATCGACCGGGGGGAACCGAATGCGACGACTCCTTCCCAGAGGCGGGTAAGGTCCACTAGTCTCAAGAAGACCTGCACAACGAGCCATCCCTTGATGTGCTGTGACCTCCCTGGACTGCAAACCACCAATACCAGGGGACATTGAGCCTGAGTGCAGTGCATGGTCTTCTGAAGTCCGAATCCCGCTGAATCTTTGGTGGAATCCTGCTGGTCATCCAGAGACACAATTCAAATCCCTGAAGTCCCCTCACCAGAGTGCAGGGCCGAGAGAGTGAATAGAATCCAACCAGCAATATTCGTTCTTCATCTGGCTCCTGTAAAAAGGTGCGAAATCCACACAGCCATGAGAATCTGAAAAGAATTCTTTACTGGAAGCCTTCTCTGGTGACTGCTGCTGCATGTTCCCATCCAGTGTCCGTTTCTCCAGACCAAGATTGTAGGGACTGGGTCCGGTGCTGCTGCCTCCCAAAGAGATCCACCCAGAACCTCTTCTTTTCTCCTAAGGTACTGTGTTTTTAATAAATGTATTGGTCATTTTTTAGGCGCTTGTACAATTAGAAAAACTGTTTCAAAGCACCCACAGGAGGGAGCCCGTTGAGAAAAGTGATCGCCCACCAGCTCTCTTTTCAGCAAACCACTTCACACGCAGGTAGGTGGTGCCATTGGAACGCAGTGGTCGAGAAGGGGAGTATTTAGTCAGGAAGCATTGAAGATAGAGTGGTCCCCGGTCCCAGAAAGCCTTGTGGGTGATACAGAGGGATTTGAATTTAATCTGTGCTGAGACCGGGGGCCAGTGAAGGCTTTGTAGGGCAGGAGAGATGCAGTCCCTGGGCTTGAGGCCAAGGATAAGTCTTTCTGCCCTATTCTGGGTTTGCTGGAGGGGTCGCAGGGTGGATGTAGGAAGATTAAGGAGGAGGCTATTGCAATAGTCTATCTTGCCTGGAGAGGACCAGAGAACATTGAGTCTCTGGAGGAAGTTAAGGAAAGGCAGAGTTCCTTTTTGAAGGAAGAGTTGCAACTGGGACTTCTTGTCAATGTTCTGAATATGGGGCATGAATAAGAAGGAGGTATCAAAAATGACTCAGAGATTCCTGGCCACAGAGAGGGGAGGGCGGGGCCCATAGAGGAAGGCCAGAGTGAGGGGAAGAAATAGGGTGCAGGGGACCCAATAGTGAGAATCTCAGTTTTGCTGCTATTCAGGCAGGGGTAATTTGCAATGCACCAAGCCCGGGTGGCAGAGAGGCAGTCAAGTTGCAAGGGCATCAGTAGGACATTTTAAGAAGAGTTGGGTGTTGTCAGCGTAGCACTGATATTTGGGGGAGAAGGAGGAAATGAAGCGTGCCAGAAGGGAAGGGTAAATTTTAAAGAGCCAGGGCGAGAGACTGGAGCCATTAGGGGACGCCACAGGTGCAGGAGGAAGTAGGGGAGAAGAAATGGCCCAGGATGGTGTTGGAGGAACGGTCAGTGAGGAAGGAGGTGAGCCAGTCCAGTGCCCGATCCGAGATACCAAGGGTATTATGGAGCCTTTTTAGGAGGATGGAATGGTTCACTGTGTCAAAAGCTGAAGAGAGATCAAGGAGGATAAGGACAGCAGGGGAGTTGGAGTCAAGGGATGCAAGCAGTTCTTCATGGGTGTTTCAGAAGAGCAGTTTCTGTGTCTCAGGATGCTCGGAATCCAGACTGGTGGTCGCGTAGACCGCCAACAAGTTCGATATGAGAGTTGAGTTAAGGAAGGACCAAATTCTTGAGCAATTTCCCCAGGAAGGGGGTGATGGAAATGGGTCAGTAGTTGGCTGTGCAGCAATGGTCTGCAAAGGATTTTTTAAGGAGGTGGCGCACAAGGGAGTGCTTGAGGGAGGATGGAAAAGAGCCAGTAGCAAAGGAGTGGTTGCAGAGATCAGCAAGAATGAGGGGCAGGAGAGGAGATGTTGACCTTGATGGTTCTGGAAGAACATGGGGCAACCTATTTGGAAGAGACCTTCATGGAGTTGACAACTCTGGTGACTTCTTCAGGGGAGACAGGATGAAGGTGGGTGGTAAGGTGGACAGAAGGGAGAGGGTTGAGTTGGAAGAGTGCGTGACAAGGCTGTTCAGTATGTCATAGGTTTTGGAAATGAAGTGAGAGGCAAGTGAATTACATAGGGCCTGGGAAGGAATAGGGGCAGAAAGTACTGCGGATGGTTTTGCAAGTTCCCTGCAGATTTTGTAGAGTTCAGCCGTGTTGTTGGAGGCAGTGGACACTTGTCCATGAATGTGGGCTCTTTTTTTGGCACGGATGGAGAGTTTATAGTGTCTCTGGCTCAGGCGGCAGGCCAGTTTGTCAGAGGGTGCACCTGAGGTATGCCACTTACTTTCTGCAACCCTGCACATATGTTTTTGGTTTGCAGGTTTGGCGTCGTACCAGGTGTTCCGCTTGGGGCAGGATTCAGGTGTATCCTCATGACTGTGGCAAGAATGTCAAAGGTGTTGGTAATGGACAGATAGAGGTTGTTCAGGGCAGAAATCAGTGGTAGGGTCTGTGTTGGGTGGGCGTTGGGGAATGAAAGCGGAATAGAAGGCTGATACTCGTCTCATCGGACGAATGTTCGTGAACGAGGTTGGCAGAGCTTTATGAAGAGTTTATATGGACTCAGATGAGTAGAGAGGAGAGAGTGGTCAGATCAGGGGGCAGGGGTGGTCAAGGGAGAAGAGACAGTGAGGTTGGAATGGATTATGGCATCTAGTGTGTGTTCAGAAGAATGGGCAGGGCCAGAGGTAAGAAATGAGAGGGATACAGAGAAACAGAGGTCAGTGAAGAGGGTGATTGCTGTGCAAGGGGAATCTAGGTGAAAGTTGAAGTCACCTAATAGTAGCAGGTTGGAGGTGGTAGAGAGTAGAGAGGGACAGAAATCCGCCCACTCAGAGAGGAAGAGAGAAGAAGTGCCCGGGTGCCGGTAGATGGTAGCAATGGTCAAGGTGATGGAAGGAGAGATGACCAATAGGTTGTATACTAATTGACCTTTTCACAATTGACCTCGGGAGAATTGACCTCAGAGAATTGACCTAATTTAGAAGGTCAATTAGGACATAAATGCGGGGGAAACCCCTGCAACTCCCCACCGAATCCAAAAACCCCTGCAATCCCCCAGCCAATCCCCTTATATTATTTATAACCCAAAACCAACACAATACATATATAAAATAACTAAAATAATATAAAGGTCAAGTGCGCAGAAGGTCAATTAGGACCACTATAATTAGGTCCATTATGCAAAAGGTCAATTGTAAAAGGTCAATTTGCATAATACCGACCAATGTGTATACTAGGCTCTCAAAGGATGAATAAGGCTGAGTGGGTAGGATGGAAGAAGAAATCCACTCAGGGAAGATTAGGGCAACTCCTCTGTCAGCATGGTGGGGTCGAGGCTTTGAGGTGATCTTAAACCCTTCGGGTAGGAGTGAGTCGAAGGTGGTAAATGAGCTGGCATTGAACCAGGTTTCAGTAAGTGCAAGTATGTCCACGTCTGTGTCTTCAAGGAGAAGGCAGATGTCAGCAGAGTGTTTGAGTGGAGATGCTCGCTGCCTTAGGGGAAGAGTAAGGTGAGAGAGTGGCAGTGAGGTGAGAGTTCCATAGATCAGGAGATGGGACTGAAAAGAGGATGTCAGTGAAGATTTCTCTTGAGGGAGCACTGACATAGGTGTCTGCGACTGGGATGCCAGGGTTGGCAGCAAGGTCTTTTTTATGCTTTTACCGTCCAGATTTTGTGAGAGAGGGAGGAAACGTGATGGTCAAGCAGTTGCAGAAGATTGGGGAGATGGAGAGTGCCATCTCAGATCGAGAGGAAGAAGAGAGAGGACAGACCGGGGGGAGCAAGGGAGGATGTTCCAATGCACAGTTCTGAACCAGAACACAGTTGGCTGAGTGGGTGTTTTAGAGTACAGAAAATACAGTGCCGGATGAAGGTACTCCTAAAACCAATTTTTACACTAAACAGACTATACAATGCTGGGTGAAGGCACACCTAAATTCGATTTTTACACTAAACAGACTATAAAATGGTGGGTGAAGCACCCCTTAATTCGATTTTTACACTAAACAGACAATGCAATGCTTGTGGAAAGCACACCTAAATTCGATTGTTACACTAAACATAACAGAAACAATGCTGGACGACACAGAAATTGGGGTCAGTGGAAATGTAACTCACAGAGTGAGATCAAGTCTCACCGTGGTGAATGGGGGGACTGAAAGTGAATGAATGGAGATGCAGAGGGAGTGAGTCAAGTGGAGATGAAACAGCCACCAAGCAACAGTCAGTACTCACGTGCTGGCAAGAAGGGGGATGTCACAGTCCAGGCCTGCATGGATGGATTATCCAATATGATAGAGCATAGTAGGCTGTTCATGTAAGAGAGTGGGACGGAGGCACAGCTAGGGACTGACAGGAGCAGACAGGGCCTTAGATGTAGGCCTTTGCAGAGGGGGCCGGCTAAAACCTGCCGGTTCCCCATGGCCCAAGTAGAATGCTCGAAGGCAAATAGCGTGCCGGGAGGGGGTGTAGAGTTTACTCAGAGGAGCCTGCTGAGTAAAAAGACATTGCGGTGGCCATCTTTGAAATGCCTTGTGGTGCCATAAGGACAAGGACACACAGCATACAGTGCCCAATAAACCGCAGTGCAGCCTGCCCCCAGAACGCTGGGAGGCAGTGATTAGGCTTGGGTAATGCTTACCTTAGGTCTTGTGTGAATTCTGTGAGGCTGAGTGGGTGATTCGTGTGGTTGGAAGTTTGTCCTTACCATTCACCCAGGCCTAATGCTAGTACGCATATAGGGAGCCTTCTGTGAAGTCCCTAAACACTTTACGCTAACTCTGAAACTAATACTTACTTGTTACAGAAGATATCCTCTGGAACTCTGACTTTGCTATAACTGAACCCTAGCATGAACTGCCTACAGCTGGCTCCTAGAACACTATGGTCCCTTTTCTGACTCTGAGATCACTCATGCTTAAAATGGGAAGGACGACAAAAGATAAGGCTTCTGTCTTGAAAAGTATAATAAGTTTAAAAGTACTTGCTTGTAAATGAGTTAGGGCCTCATCACGAGTCTGCCGGTAACCCTTAAATGCGGCAGTAGCGCTATTACTGCCGCATTTAAGGGTCCGCCAGTTCATGGCCTTGGCAGATTTACCCCCAGCTCTAACCGGGGGGCAATCTGCAGCAAATTTGTTGATTTCCGGCGCTATTACTGCCAGCGGGAAATCCGTCAGCGGTAATAGCGCAAATTTTCCCCAATGGGTAATGAGGAATTCCCAAATTGTCCCAATGGGGAATGGGCACTAACCGTTCCGCCAAACCAGTGATCCGGCGCTAATAGCGCCGGGGGGTTTGATGGTAGGGCTAATTGCACCAGCGGTAATAGCGCGGCGTTACCGCCCAACTCGTGATGAGGCCCTTAGTTTTGTAACTGTATCTGTGGAAGAGAATAAGATACAAAGTGTTTCAAAAGTTATTCCTTACCTTTAAGTTGCTGGTTTCTACGTATACATGTTGTTTTACTTACTTTGAATAGTATGCTGCTGTTCTTAAAAGTAATAGTGCTTATATTGTTTTATTATTCATAAATGAATGAGTGTAACAGCTTACCAATAGAGATCACCTACCTTGAATAACTGTGTTCTTCTGAAAGTCTAGTATTGGGTTTTGTTTTCTCTGATCTCCTTAGTGCATTTCTAAATCAGTCTTGGAAGTTAATATGTGTCATGGAGTTGCTTCTAGCCCCTCTGAAAAGTATATAGCGCCTTACCTTGTACTGCTGATTGCCTTTCTAAAAAGTCTGCTAGAGTCCTTATTTAACTTAGAATTGTATAATACACTTCTTAAAAGTATCATTGGTCCAACTATCTATTCCTGGATTATGGATTAGTAATAGTGTAAAGGATATGCACCACTAGGTTATACTGACCTTGAATAGCTGCTGCTCTTCTAAAACTGTAATACTGGGTTATGCTTTCCCTGGACTGCTCCAGGGCTCTTCTAAAACTGAGAGACTGTATACCTAAATGTTACTGTGCTAATTGTTGGTGCAAGCCACTACTAGTTAAACAGTGGAACTGCCATTACTGTTGTTTTTTCTGTAACAATTGTGGGTGCAAGCCACTACTATTTAAGCAGTCACCTGAAAAAGTGATGCTTATGTTTTTATAATTGAGTTTATGTAATATGTTATAGTACTTACTCCCCCAAGATTTATCTTGGCCTACTTGCATTTAAATAAATAATTCACTTTTACAATACATCATATTTCAGTGTTTCTTTAGACTATATGTATACTACAATTTCTTTGCACCAAGTTACAGCCATCTCTCCCAAGAAAAGCCTAGCTGCACTGTCTACGCTACCAAATGTCCTCAGGTGGTGCAGCCTTATACTAAGAGTGTAGATTTGTACCGCCTCAGATATGGTTTTATGAAGCCCTTAATTGGACTTTCGAAAAACTGTCCCAACAGGGCCCCGAAATATAGTCCTAGAATCCCCAAAATTTTGAATTCTATCTTAACACTGGGTCTCTCCAGGATGACCAGAAGGAACTCACAGCAGCAAAACCAAAGAGGGGATGGCTGAAAGGTTTTTAATAAATCTTAATCTCTGGCATTGCTCAGGGCAACCCTCCAGACCATCGTTCTTCGCCTGCCAAGCCTTTACAGAAAGCTCTTCTTTCTCCTAATCCTGTGGGGACAAATGAATCACAAAACCTGCTCGAAGGCCCCGGCTCCCTGGAGTTCCTGACCGTGCCAGAAGTGGACTGTGTCAAACCATCCAGAGAATTGTCCTTCAAGGACTTCAGGCACGCTCATATTAAAGCTCTACATTTTATTTCCTGGTTTTTAATTGTTTTACTTAAAAAACCTAACCGGTTTCGCATAACAGGCTACTTGACTTCATGATGGACCTTCTCAGCGTTTGCATTTCCCATCTTTTATAGCTTTATAATGGGATTGTAATATTTTGTTTCGTGAGACATTTCCTGGCTCCTCTTCGCAGGTCCTCCTTACCAAGTCAAGAGACCTTGCAGCTCAAAAGACTTGCGTAGGCGCAAAGCACCTTAGCAAAGCCTGTTTGAGCCTGTTGGAGCATGTGAACAGGTGTGACCGATTACCATATAGCAAGGGTATAGAAGCCCTGGCTTTATTGATTTTTATACAATTAATGAAATGATACGGGTAGTTGCATCTCTAGAAGGTTAATCTGTCAATCAGAAACCCCTTACATAAGCTCCATGCCAAAAGCAAAGTATGTACTTGTGCCATGCTGCATCAGTATCCTGACCTGCAGTGCCTGCTCTACCAGTGGCACACAGCAGGTTCAGAGGTCAACGTTTGACAACTGCAGTAACAGCCAAATCTCGTCAGTGCAGGGGCTGCATTTAAGAAATGCACCCCTGAACCAAAATACTATCATTATCAGTTTACTATCCTGGTGGTGGATGAATCTTTAAAAATATGGATGGTGTTTCTCGTTATCACTGTCACAACCATCTGATTTCACACGTGTCAGCCCTGTGAGCCCAGCTCAGCAGTGAAAGGAATATGTGTATTTTCCTAAGGCTTATTCCAGCCACTGCTGTTTTGCCAGGACTTTCTGATCAGCCAAACTACCCCTTTAAGGGTGAGCCAAGAAAAATACCAAAGTCAAGGTACGTATCCATTTTCAGTAGCTTGTAGGTGTTCAAAAGTTTGCGAACGTTTTGTCTGTATAGAACAATGAGACAAATCCCATAGGCAAGCCACGATGATGCGTTAAAGCTAGGCAAGTACCAGTTCTAACAGGTGCGGCCAAAGAAGTAACCAACCCCATGCAAAACCAGAGAAGACCCCCCTGGAAGGGCTCCAGTTCCAGGTTTACGACCCAGTTAGAAGTTGAAGTATGGAAGCAACGCAGGATTAAGGCCCATAGAAGTCAATGGAGATTTGTATCGAATTATTGGTGGTGTTCTGTGTGGAATCATTGTGGCCCTAGGCCACCTTCACAATCTCCTGAGACTAAGCCTTGCCACTATGCAACCTACCTTGATTGGGTTTGGCTAAAATCTCAGTATCTCTCTGTTCACCATAATAGGTGGGGCCTCACAAAACCCTCCTCCAAAGCTGATTTCGGAAATCAATCTTAACAGCCTTCAAAAAGCAAATAAAGCTCTTAATGCAGAATATTATGTGGAAAATGTGTCTGGCTGAGCGATTACTGCACAAAGAACCCAAGGAATGTACTGCCAAATCTTTACTAATTTACAGGCACTCTAATGCTGCGTCTGGTAACTCGGAGCCAAGCAGAAAATTGCTCAGATACATTTGCAGCTAAGAAGCCTACAAACACAAAAGGCAGATGTATTGAGCCCTTTCATTCACTTTCATGTGACAACAGCAGATTGTGCCAACAAGTTCCCTGGAATTTTAAATGGTTCATCTTTAAGTTGTATACTTGAGATCAAAAGCTTTTGAAATGACAATTTCAGAGTGAGAATTGTCTCAGTAATAAGTAAACTATTTGTAACAAAGGCTTTTAGATTATTTAAAAAGTAACAGTTTAAAAGAAAGCCTACCTGAGGATGTTTTGTATGGAGGTAACATATTTAAAGCTTGTACCGCCCTTAGCTACCACCAAGTTATAAACCTCTGTAAGTTTAAATGCTTGAACGGAGTCCTAAGTAACTGCTTTAGTGTCCTCCCTAAATGTCCTCCATCAAAATACTGACCAGGAGTCCTGTGAAAGGGCAGTTCCAAATTTGGCAATTACTGACCGAATCAGCAGGAAAACAGCCAAAAATGAAGATGGCAATGAACCATGATGAGAAGCCATTTTGAGTATTCAGTACCCAAGAGGAAATAGCGTCATATCCTCATAAATGAGCACAAATAAACGGAGCGCAGAGAATGCCCTCTTTTCATTAGCACTCTTTGCTGAAATGCTCGGTTCACCTTATTCTCAAAGGTGACCTGAGCATTTCGAAGATGCACTCATTCGGATGGCAGAGAATTGGGCTACTCCTTTATTTGGCACATGTGACGAGAGTTTTTTTGTGGCAAAAAATATTTGATTATCTGTCCAATGATCTTTATAAATCACTGGTGCACGGTCGTTCACTGTAATGAAAGGTAAGAATGGGTTCACTGCTGTTGCACATCAAACCGGTAACAAAGATCACTTAAGGAAAAAGAGAAAAAGACACAATGGCCATCATTACGAGTTTACCAGAAATACTGTTACCAGCAGTGCCGGCTGTTAGGGAGAATTATCAGTTATATGCTTAATCCTCTGTCCCAGTGAGACCTCCAGCACGTTTTCTTTCTATTCTGAATGAGGAGAGCCTTTTTCCCATCATACATTCTTATTAGCTCTGACTTTTGGGAACTCTGCTATTTTTGAATTACCTTATTCTATGGAGTCTTGCTTTCCTCCAAATCTCTTTAAAGGCATCTGTGTTACACTATTGCAGCACACAGCCCCCTATGTGCAGTGTTGCTGGGATCCCTTTGGTTTGTCCTGTGATATCTTTAACTATAATTAATAACTACGGTTCTTAGGGATAGAGGGATACTGGCTCCAATGTGTCTGCAAGGCAGGAAGTGGGGGAGGAATTAACATTCCCCTGTCCTTTGTCTGCCAAAGAGCCTGACTGGAAACAGTTCCAAATGAGGGGCTGGCTGCCCTGATTGGACAATCTAAAATGTTCCCTGCTAAAACTATGTTTTGAGCATCTTGTACTCTTAAAAATGACAGGATCAAGTCCTGCAAGGTGGTGTTTTCATATTGAAGTCACGACCCCAAACCTTCACTCTTGCGCCATAGTATTTCTACACAGAATGTTCATGAGTTGCTAGCACCAGAAATACACAGTTTCATTGCAGCTGGCACCACAATCTTTTATTACTGTGGCTGACAAGGTCTATTTTTCTGGGCTGGAAAGTTGTCTACTCTTACACTACCACTGGTTTGCTGTCTGAAGCTAGTTTTATTCCAGCTGAATGAGAAGCATGTTTGAATTACTTGGGATTCAATAAATGCACCATAGAACCTTTGGGGCTTTCTTCTTTCATATGGTAATTGCTTCCATAAGTCAATGATTTGTGAGTCAAAACCACTGATGTGGATTTCCTTTCAGGAGTCCAACTATTCCTTTTCCTCCGGATCTGATACAGCCTTCCTCTATTTAGTAACATATAAAATGGGAGTATTTTCCATTAGTCTCCATTAGCCTACAATCCAGTCAATAAACCAATCATCTTCTTATAACCAGATATTCTGTTGTCTTCCACAAGAGGCCCCAATTATTTGATGGATCGTCTTCTGTTCAATGCTACGGACAGCAATGATGCTTCACACTGAATGACTCATAGTGGGATTCAAGGGAGTGCTATTGTAATGAAGGTATCATGTTACATATAGTTGCCCGATCAGTGTTATCTTTAGTCATTCCGTCTGAACTAGCATGGGGATACCAAGAACAGAATAAGAAAATGGCAGTACTGGGTGGTCATTACAATACTTGACCCAAGCACTAGATGGCAGTATAATGCATGCAACAGGTGAATCAATAATAGTTTTCTATTTTCTCCTTGAAAGAATTAGGTCTACAAAATGGCCAGTCATTGCACTCAGATGTGCGGTCATTGAAACTAATTTTCCAGATGGACAGCCCAATATAATGTTTGCTGCTTTAGCATGGCTTGGGCCTCCTAGAAGGGGTAACAGTATGCAGTGAATTAATCAGTATTTTCTCTAAGGTGGAGATTTGCAGGTCTGCCACTTCAACTTCTGTTTAGACCTTGGAGTGGATGCCAGATATGGAGAGTTCTTCAAATTATATAACCGAGGAATACTTCTTCAGTCAAACAACCAAAGTATAATTGGTGTTAACCCTTTGTATGATAAACACAGTTCAACGCTTTGGGATTAGCTGTCTGTTCTTCCAACAAAAAAACCTTCTAATCATTTCACACAACCTTGCAGCAGGGATACCTTAGCGTGCTGCAAAACATAATGGGAAAATAACTAGTCTAACAGCAAACATACCCAAACAATATTCAGCTCTTGCCCCCTTCCTGAACATGATTAAGTGCATCCTTTTCTATTCAGATATGCAATGTGTTTACTACATTTACAACCCTGCATTCCGTCTTTTATAACAACAAAGCTAATGTCTTAAAAACTAATATGAGTAGCCCCATCTATGCACTCTCTAACCTGGGTATCATATGTTCTCCTCCTAGCAATCAAAGCTGGTCCCACATTTGGTGCCTTAAGACCCAAAGCTCAATGTCTAGCATACCAGCCTGTCCAGGTTGGTTCCGGCTGCCGTGGTGGGCTTCTCTTCAGGTGAATAGGTCCGGAACCTGCGTTTTGTCTCATCCTTGGGAGCCCGCTTGGTTCGACCTGGCACTGGACGTGGGTTTCCACAACCCTGGAATACCTAGAAGAGGGAAGAAAACAATTGTAATCAGTGAACGTTGAATAAAACATATAAAATGATAATAATGTTGAAATAAGAACAATACAGAAAGTAAACGTCAGTTTCAGTGGTTACTTTTGTGGCAGTAGTCCACACGCTGTTCTAAAAGACTCCTCCAAAGCATAAGAGAATTGAAGCCTAAGCACACACAAAGCTCCATCCCATACAGGTGCAAGCACAATTTACAGATCCTAGCCTCCGTGACTGAGACCCACTCTGCCTATGAATGCAGATTGACGATTGAGTTGTCTGTAGGAAGGATGCCATGGATTGCTAGTAATTACAGCAGTAATTCCAATGATAAACCTGGTCTTACTGATACATCGTGCCTCCCTCTACAGAGTAGATCACAAATCACCACAAAGTCATGTTAGGGAAGATGACAGCAAATCTTTAGCCAAGCCTTTTCTTGGACACATCTGGCTAAAATGAGCACCAGAGATGGAGACTGTGAATAGTACTTATAGAAATCATGTAGTGGAGCTGAGGTTGAAGCCCTGCAGAGGTTGTCGAGAGGCATTTTTTGTTGGAATGCTACTGATGCTCCCTTTGCACTTACAGCATGCACAAAAATATATAACAGAGGAGTGAGTTTCTGAATGCTGCATGCTTACGAAATACATGCAGCTTTCTATCAGCTGAAGAAGTTTACTTCTCTGGGGACTCATTTGAGGGTCGGAAAAGCTTAGTTCTGTCAGTGTACAACTTCAGAGCCTTTTGTGACAGTATTTCCCATTGAAGGAGACTAGGAATCTGTGGCGTGGCAGGAGCAGCCACATGCTCCGTGATGTGACTGCC
Organism: Ambystoma mexicanum; assembly: GCF_040938575.1. Lineage (NCBI taxonomy): Eukaryota > Metazoa > Chordata > Amphibia > Caudata > Ambystomatidae > Ambystoma > Ambystoma mexicanum. Next base: position 225,104,666 of record NC_090921.1, on the reverse strand, counting down.
AAATCGGGACATGGAGGATCCCCAGAGCTAACTAGCCCAGTCCTCTCTCGGGTGCCTTATCAGTAAAGCAGCAGCTGCTAAATTTGTTTGTTTGCTTGTTTGTTTATTTATTTGATATAGCGTGCAAAACCCAGAGGTAACAGGGCACAACAGAGAACAGAGGAGTTAGTATACATAAAGACTTGGTTACAGTGTAGGAAACAGTTGAATGGTGAGCAGAGCATTACATTACTCACAGGGTCTGTTAAGTAGGCATATGAGAATGCATTACTTACCGTAAAAGCATTTCTGATGGTTGTATCTGCTTAGATTCACATGCTGTGCATAGGTCCGACATCCAGTGGTCACTGCGGAGTATTGCATTTTGTTTTTCGTAGTCGAAAAGGGACGTCGACAAGGCGTGTCTGAAACACTATCCCTATAGTGACGTGCGTTGTACCCACAATCCCTCACGCGTCGAGGTCCCTCTGTTTGTATTTTTCTGCCCTGAGGGAGCCTTCTAGACGTGAGTGAGTACAGAAAAGAGAGAGATATAAAGGAAGTCTATGTTCCTTCCATCCGAGCGGGGAGGAAGGGTGGGCGCATGTGAATCTAAGCAGATACAACCATCAGAAATGCTTTTACGGTAAGTAATGCATTCTCTTCTGATGTTTGTTAATCTGCTTAGAATCACATGCTGTGCATAGACTAGCGAGCAGGACCCGGAGTTGGCGGTGGGTTATGAGAAGGAACAGTAGAGAAAAGATGTCTTAATACTGCCTGTCCCACCTGGGAGTCAGATCTAGAGTGTGCATCTAGAGAGTAGTGTTTTGTAAAGGTGTGCACAGAACTCCAGGTAGCCGCTTTGCAGATGGACTCAAGGGGAACATTTGCAATGAATGCTATGGACGCCCCCGTGCCTCGAGTAGAATGTGCTCTTGGCCTAAAGGGCAGTTCTCACTTAGCAAGAGTATAGCAGAGAGTGATGCATTGAACAATCCATCTAGAAATAGTGGACTTTGATACTGCATCCCCTTCTCTTCCTGCTGCCACCGAGACGAAGAACTGATTAGTCTTCCTCAGTGGTCTGGTTCTTTCCATGTAGAACATGACCGCTCTGCGGACATCTAGTGTGTGCAGAGTCCTTTCCCCCAAGTTGGAAGGATTTTGAAAGAACGCTGGTAGTTCTATAGACTGGTTTACGTGGAATTTTGAGATAAATTTCGGAGCAAACCTTGGGTGAGTGCGTAGAACCACCTTATCTCTGTGAACTGTAACAAAGGGGTCTAGAACAGAAAGAGCCTGTAGTTCACTTACTCTCCTGATGGAGGTGATAGCTATTAGAAAAGCAGTCTTAAGAGTGAGGTCTTTAAGAGATGCTTTGTGCATGGGTTCAAATGGTGAGCCCATGAGTCTGGTAAGTACCACGTTAAGGTCCCATCCGTGAGCTGGGTCAGCTATCGGGGGGTGTATTCTCTTTACTCCCTCCATGAAGGCCTTTATAACAGGGATCTTCCACCACGACACTTTGAGTTGGGAAGTGGTGTATGCAGAAAGTGCTGCTAGGTGGACTTTAATGGAATTGAACACTAGACCTGAATCCAATAAATGGGTCAGGTATAGAACAATATGTGTGGGAGAGCAGTCAATCGGGTTGATGCTCTTTCCTCTGCACCAGATGACAAATCTCTTCCACTTGCTAGAATAGCAGTGGCGAGTGTTAGGTTTTCTGGCTTCCCTGAGGATGTCCATGCATCTCTGCGGGAGCTGTAGATGTCCAAATTCTATGATCTCAGGAGCCAGGCGGCTAAGTTCATGTTCTGGGGGCATGGATGCAGAGTCCTGCCCTTGTCTTGTGACAGCATGTTGTACGGGCAGGGGAGTTTCAATGGGGGAGATAGAGACATCTCCATCAAGTGAGCGAACCATGGCTGTCGGGCCCACATTGGGGCCACCAGTATCATGGTTACTTGTTCCTGGTGCATCTTGTGCACCACCTTGTTGAGAAGGGGAGTCGGGGGAAAAGCGTAAACAAATTTCCCTGACCATTGAATCGACAGACCGTTCCCCTTGGATTGGTTTTGGGGGTACCTGGAGGCGTAACTTTGGCATTGTGAGTTCTCCAGGGTTGCGAACAGGTCTATTTCTGGGAATCCCCATTGCGTGAAGACGTCGAAGACGATGTCTTCGTGCAGTCGCCATTCGTACTCTTCGGGCAGGGGGAAATCTCTGCTGAGTTTGTCTGCCAGCAGATTGAGTTCCCCTGGTACATGTTGTGACAGTAGGAACATATTCTGTTTGAGAGCCCACTTCCATATATTTTGGGCCAGTTTGGATAGTCCTGGAGAGTGGGTTCCCCCCTGCTTGTTGATGTAATACATGGCTGTGGTGCTGTCTGTAAGGACCATCACTGTCCTGCCTTGTAGGTGTTCCTGGAAGGCTTTTAGCGCCTTGAACACCGCTAGTAGCTCCAGAAGATTGATGTGTTTGGATGCTACGTTCGGAGTCCACACTCCGTGAGCAGTCTGATGGGATAGGTGCGCCCCCCATCCTGTGAGGGATGCGTCTGTGGTTAGAGTGGCTTCCGCCGCGGGTGTGGCAAAAGGTTTCCCTTTCTCCAGGTTTTCTTTTGTCCACCACCGTAGCGAGAGAACTAAGGCCTGCGAGACCACCACTAGATCGTCCCATAGTCCGCTGGCCTGACACCACTGGCTGTTGAGCCACTCTTGCATTGGGCGCATGCGCAGGCGCGCGTGAGGTACCAAATAAATACACAACGCCATCACGCAAAGCATTGCTTTGCGTACCATCACCTCTCGATCGGTCACATATTGAGGGATCTGAAACAGCATGTTTTGGACCCTCTCTTTGGAGGGGAAGACGAGGCCGTCCTTTGTTTGAATTAGAGCCCCTAGGAATTGTTTGATTTGGCTGGGGTCTAGGCTGGACTTCTTTTCGTTGATGGAGAAGCCCAACTGGAACAAAAGGTCTACAGTCTTTTGGGTATTGGAGAAGCATGTTTCGTAAGAATCCCCTGTTATGAGCCAGTCGTCGAGGTAAGGGTAAACTGGGATGGACAACCTGCGCAGGTGGGCCGCTGCCACTGCCAGCACCTTTGTGAATACCCTTGGTGCTGATGCTATGCCGAAGGGTAGCACTCTGAACTGGTAGTGTTTAAACTTGTTCGCTGGGCGCAGATCTAATACAGGGCGCATGGTTAGATCCTTTTTGGGTACAAGGAAGTACACTGAATAAATACCTTCCGTTACCTGAGATAGAGGTACGACCTCTATGGCTCCTTTTTCCAGCAGTTGTTGTACTTCTTGGAGACGGATGGCAAGATGTTCCGGTGTCATGCCACGTCCCCTCGCGGGTTTGTATGTTGGGGAACTGTTGAATTCGATGCAGTATCCGTGGGCTACGGTGGAAAGTACCCAGCGGTCTGACGTTATACCCTCCCATGCTGGAAGAAAGGATGTTATCCAACCCCCGACCGGTGTTGCATGGGAGGGGACGCGAATCTTCGCGTCACTTAGTGTTGTTGGGGGCTTGGGAGCCTCTGGGGGTGGACCCCCGGCCTCTTCCTTTGCCCCGACGCTGGCCTCTTTGGCTGTACTGCCCACTATTGGTCTGGAAATTGGTGGCAGGGTACTGTTGCTGCTGGTTTTGTTGTTGGCGTTGGCCACGAAAAAAGCGTTTGTTGCCATAGCCGCGCCTGGTAGAGGGCTTAGAGATTTGGTCAAGAGTTTTGATAGTATCGAACTCTTTTTTAGCCATCTCCAGAGCCTCATCCACCGCTTTCCCGAAGAGGTTTGAGTCTTCAACAGGTTTATTTATTAAAGACGCCTGTGTCACCGGTTTGAACCCTGAGTTGTGCAGCCATACGTGGCGTTTTAGGAGTATTCCTTGAACCAGGGAACGTCCCGCTGTTTCTGCAGCATCCAGAGAGTTTTTTATACTCTGGTTGACCTGGGTTCCTTCGCCAATAGTTGTAAGCAGGCGTGTACGTAAAGGTTCCGGCGCTTCTTCGGCGTCTTTGCGCAGTTTGGCCCACTGCGCGTCCACATAGCTAGCGAGCAAAGAATTGTTGTTCGCAATTCTTGCCGAAAAGGCAGCCGAGGATGTAACTCTTTTTGCAAGGGCATATAACCGCTTGCCCTCCTTGTCAGGTGGTGCCTCACTGGTGGAAAGTGGTACCCCTGCCCTCTTTCTTGTATTGGTTACTACCAGGGAATCCGGAATGGAATGTCCCCTGATGTACAGCGGGTCTGAGGGTGAAGGAGTGAAAAGTTTTTCAATTCTAGGATTGACCCCTCTGATTAATGCGGGTGTGGACAGCGAAGGGGTGATTCTTCTCTTCACCGAAGCGAGGAGGGGAATGGTCTGACTGACCGGGGGTTTCTCCTTAATTACTCTTTCCACAAAGTCTAATTCAGGAGAGAGCTCCCCAGTGTCCAGTTCAAAATGTGCTGCTGCTCTGCGCAACAGGGCATTAAATGTGGGCTGATCGTCAATGGGAGACGTGTTTCTAATAGGTGAATTGTCTGGAGGATTTAGGTTCAGGACATCAGTGTCGGAATATATTGAAGGGGATTGCCAGGGGTGAGAAGGTCCTTCTTCTGGATTTTCTCCGAAGCCTTCTCCTACCAAGTCTGGGCTGTCTTCCAGAACTTCCTCCTGGTTCCGTCCCTCTTCCTCATCCATAAAATCATCCTCTTCCTCACAATAATGTTCTTCCCCAGTGAGGTCATACACACTATGGAAGTCTGAGGCTGTGTCCTGTTGGGGATTGACTAGTCTCGGAATTTTGGCCCTGGGGTCCTCCTGAGGCCCTTCTCTTATTCTCTTGGGAGTGGGAGGGTTCTGGGTATTCATAAACCTCTCCATTCTTTCCATGCAGAGATGGAGCCTTTCCATGGTTTCATGGGGTACCCCTGAGCGGTCTAGCGGGGGAAAAATAGTGTCTTGTAGCTGAAAACGGCTCGACCTCTCCCACAACGTCGAGGAAAGTGTCCCGTCGCCCTCCGAAAAGCCTTCAGGTGTGTTGGGAATCCCCTCGACTGAAGGAGATAGTCCCTGCCTTTCTTCAGGCTTTTTCGGCGTGTCTTTCGACCTCTGCGTAGCGCTCGACGTGTCTTTCGGCGTACGCTTGTGGGCGTCGGCTACCACGATCCTCGCCAAGCTCTCAGCGACTCGTTTGTCAGCGGAGGGCTGTGGTTTCGACGTTATGGGTGTCGATCGCTCTACGGCGGCATGCGCTTTCTGCTGATGCGCGCCGGCCGATGATTTGGGGGCAGCGCCCTTATTTGCCGAAAGTCCAGTCGCTGGTCGCGGTTGCGGTTGCGGTTGCGAGAGGGGCTTCGAACCCGAACGGTCCGAGGAGGCCGCCGGTGGAACCTGCGTCTCCTTGGGCGCTGATGCTCTCTTCGCCTTCGACGAAGAAGAGCCATGGGTTGTGTGCTTATGTGTGGTCTTGTGTGCGTCAATGTCGCCGGGGTGTTCATCCCCATAAGCAGGGCGTGAGCCGAGCCCGTCGGGGCCGGGGACAGACGACGAAGCGCGTGTGCGCTCTCTAGGGGGGTTTTCGACTTCCGTAGCGGAGGTCGTGGTATCACGTTCCTCGTCACTGTCGGAGGTAGCAACGGTGGGTGCAGCGTCGGCCTTCGACATAGCGTAGGCCGCCCACCTCTTGACCCTACGGTCTTTTAGAGTCTTAGGCTTAAGAAGCTGACAAGCCGTGCGACCCTCCTCTTTGTGATCGAGGGGCAAGCAGCGGTTAGACCGTGAATGCTTGTCCTTCCAAGTAAACTTGCCCTTGCAAAGTGGGCAAAACCTAAAGGGTGTCCTCTCCATAGCCGAGGCAATAAATCGTGATAACCATCCCAAGGGAAAGGAAGGGGAAAAGGAAAGGCATTCTCAGAAAAGAACCAGAGATGTCCCACGACCCCCACTCTCCCTACTGTATATGGCCTGCGAGGCCAGGCCACGTGTTCGGCAACGCCGAAGGATCTCCTCCGCTCGTCCCCTCCGTCGAAGATCTTGCTCGGCGGAGACAGCTTCACAACAGCGTCGAGGGGGGGGATCGATAAGTTCTATATTAATATAGGAAAACGACCAAAGGTCGAGGAGATGAAATCTGCAATGTCTCTCGAGGAGCTCCGCGTAAAGGCGACCAGTAGCTGGGCGGAAAAAAACAATCTGAGGGACCTCGACGCGTGAGGGATTGTGGGTACAACGCACGTCACTATAGGGATAGTGTTTCAGACACGCCTTGTCGACGTCCCTTTTCGACTACGAAAAACAAAATGCAATACTCTGCAGTGACCACTGGATGTCGGACCTATGCACAGCATGTGATTCTAAGCAGATTAACAAACATCAGAAATACAAATATACATACAGTATTGTACATTTAGCAGGTCAGTTTATATACATATATACAGTGAGGTAGGCTAGGTGCAGGGGCATTGTTCAGTTATGGTAAGAACCCTCTGCTCTTCCGAGTGAAAAGATGGGAAAAGGAAATGAGTTCCTACTAGTCAGTTGAGTTCAGAGGCAAGCCTTAGCCTATCATGGAAAAAGTCCTAAAAGAAACAGCACCAGGAAAGTTTGAAAACATCTAAGGCAAGCAGTAACTGGACATCGAGTTTGGGCTCAGTTTGAAAATCCATCCTCCGCAAACAGTGTAATTCTGGTCAGAAATTGCAGCATAAAAAGCTAAGCAGAGCTGAATGGACAGGTGTGTTGTAATCTTGGACACACAACGCCGGATAATCAGTAAACTTACATGCCAGACACACAAGGAGGTAATATGTCCATTATACCACTTTCTAATAGGGAAACAGTCCATCCAACCAAAACACTCAATGAAACAAGTGCTCTTAGCGTACACCTATAAGAAGAGGAAGAAGCATATCAACTTTGAGGGTGTTAGGGTAATCTTTCAGAGGGAGCGTTCTAGTGGGGAAAGGTGGGGGTAAGAGTTAGATTAGGCCAGCTGTTAAGAAAGTCACAGAACTGAAGGAGGCTAAAAGAAGTGATCGACACTGTAGACCAGGCCAGGCTGACATTCAATGCAAGACTACAGAAAACGCTAGGAGCAAAGAACAGAACACACAGAAGTAGCCTGCTGGAGGCTCTATCCCAAATACTGGTGGTAGCAGCAAAGCCACAAGACCAAATAATGATGGTGGCAACTTCACAGAAGCTCAACTTTTGTAGTCATGAGTACAACTGCAGCCATGCAACTGATAAATGTCAACATTTGTTTTTTACTTTATTACTATTAACCTTTTGAGTGACTGCTGTCAAACCCCCCACTCGAGAGTGTGGCAACAACTACAAAAAATTAAATCTGTAGGATTTTAGGAATGACAGCCCTCTCGGAAAGTTCATCAAGAATGACAAAGTGGCACATCTTGAACTCAGGAATGCTTCCACCTATTTATGTTTACAGAACTCATTCATCTAGTGTAGGTCTGTGTCAAATCCCTTACTCAGCATGATGAGTCACCAGCCTTTTTGAGAACATCACGAGAAGGTAGTGTGTGCATCAGTAACTCACCTTGGTGGAGGTCTGCATGGTGTTTTCCTGCATGTACATGATCCCTTCTGAGATCTTCACCCCGATCGAGTCAGCAGCCAACTCGAAGTTGAATGGGCCCTCCAGCCTCTCTGCCACCTGGATTAGGGCATCTGCAGTTAAAGGAAATACATGTATTCATTAAACTCTACAGCTTGAGACTGGCAGAACAAGTCTTTACAAGTTTCTCTTCTTTATTGGTCATGAAGCCCTCTGCCTAGATAATCATGCAGGGGCAGTGTACATGAAGGTAGCAGACATTCTGTCCACAGTGGCACCCTATTATTGAGGGTCTACACCTTAGCCTGCAGGTAAATCCTCCGATCCCCATAGTAATATATATGGAGGATTAACACTTTGGGCCTCATTACGAGTTTGGCAGTATTCCGGCAGTAAATCCGCCGCAATACCGACAAACAGAATTACCGTTACCACCACTTGGTCCCATGGGATTACCACGGAATTACATGTGGTGGAAAGGCAAACATGGTCTCCATATATGGGGACTTTATGGGAGTTTTGGCAGAATTATCACATGCGGAATTAAAACAAATAGGCTTACCTACCATTGTAACCAACCCTCTTCGGACTATTTCAATAGTTACAAAATTGTGATTTTCTTCTAGGACACCACATGTATTGTACATTATTTTTTGTGTGTAACAAAAAAGCCATTTTCCATTTAAAGTAAAGGAATGTGGCTGGATAATGCAATTAATTGGTTTTATTTTCAATCAGAAAAAGTTACTTAACTGTAAGAAGAATATTGCAGCTTATATACGGAGTGATCATAGATATCTTTCTCTGAATAACCAAAACCAAAGGTGAAACAAAAGCAACGTAATTATGACCTCAATTTACCTGCATTGGCCTTACAGCTTGTGCTTTCCAAAGGTGACTCTTCTTGAGTTGCTGAGATTTCTCTTTTGAACACTGACTGTTTAAGAATATATTTCTAAGAAGAAGAGCATTATAACTCGCTCCCTAAAGGCCTCCTACTGAACCTATTGGCTTTGGCAGTGCGTGTTGCCTTACAGGTTTTAAATGTTGAACACTTTAATTCTGGGATAATAGACTGCTTGCATCCCTTTGTGAGAATCCAACTGTTCTTATAACCTATCGGTCTGTTCTGATCCAACATTTCCTTCCTTGAAAACTTAATATTGCAAAGGTGATACTATAAAAATGCTATACTGACCTCCAATTACGTCACATCTGGGTGCTGGAACATGTGCAACATATGAATTAATTACGCACCTGCTTTATTGTTCATTTTCTGAATTGAATCCAACTTGAGATTGATGTTACAGTTAATTACTGCTTTTCAAAGAATGCTTTAAATATCTTTGTGTATAAATAAATAATGTATTATCTAACTTAAAGTGTGTAAGTGTTTAATTGGATATTTGTATTTACTGATTTTATTGTACAGCTCTATAGCTAACTGTACCCTCCTTAAGATAAGCCTGGTTACTCAGTCACACTATCAACTTGTTTAGAACAGGCCTATATTAAAAGGTGGGTTACCTAATACCAAGAGATAAGTATTGTGTAGTCTGACACCAGTTGGACTGCACTAATTCTTACCTAACAATTTTATATTGGCCTTTACAGGAAAGAAAGCCTTTCGGGGAGTTCCTCTAGACGAGGAGATATGTCTATATGGAGTGACTGTTTATTATCATGGTTATCTAAATTTAGGCAGGAAAACTATTAAGGATACCTGACACATTTTTGTTCAGGCCAGAAATTCCTATGGATGAGGAGGATAAACAAGTTATTTTAAAAAAAAACTAGAATAAGCAGTGGTAAGAGAAGAAAGGGTGATGCTTCATGGGACAGAAGATGAGGGAAGTGGATGGAGAACGGTGATAGCCCACAATGAAGGATATAGATTGACAGACTTAACAGATGAAGAACTGTTTAAGGATGATTATTCAGATGATGAGTTAGTATTATTTATATGTCTCACTTATTGGACTAAAGTTGAGAACATAGAGGTACCACAGAGAATTTCGTTGGTAAAAAAGAAATCGCCATTTTTTCAGGAAGACTTGTAAAAAGTGCTAAGTATTTAGTGGCCCACAAATCCATATGACGGCCTGCTGAAAGGAGTGGGAGAAGTGAAAATTGGGCTTAAACCAGGAGCTATTTTCCACTTGTAAAACAGGATCCAATGTCCATAGAAGAGGATGAGGGGATATTCAAAACTATATCCGCCCTAATGAAACAAAGCATTCTAGTACCATCAGATTCTCCATGCAATACGGCTGTATAGCCTGTCAAAAATCCACGGGTGGTTTGTGGAGATTCCTACAGGATCTGCGCCGCCTAAACAATACTGTCAAAGCTGCTGAGTCTCCTTTGGTTCCAAACCCTGCGACTATATTGTGCAATATTCCATCAAAAGCTAGGCATTTTACTTTTGTCGATTTGAAAAATGCATTTTTCACAATATCCCTAGATGAAGACTCACGAGATTTGACTTTGTTCTCATATAGACCGATTTGCCTGAAACATACACATTTGCCCCAGGGGTACTGCCAGTCCCCTTCGATTTTTAATAGAGTACTTCAGATGGACTTGGGAAATGTTCACCTTGAAAGCGCCATAATTCAATATGTGGATGACATTTTAGTGTGCAGTGAGACAGAAGAAAAATGTAGAAAAGACTATGTCAAATTTATGACGATATTCACAGAGAAAGGATATAAAGTAGACAAAGAAAAATTACAATATTGTCAAGAAGTATTATACATAGGAAAGTTAATCTCGCATGAAGCAAGAAAAGTGACACCTGAAGAGCAGAAGCCATTATGAGAACTGTACAGCCAAATACGGTGAGACAAATGCAGCAATTTTTAGGTCTCTGCAATTTTTGCAGGCCCTGGGTCTTTGACTACAGTACATATATTCAACCAAATTTAAAGCACTTAATGAAGCACAGGTGGTTAAACCTAAACGTTTGTGGACAGAAGACATGACTAAAGGATTTAATGAATTAAAAAACGCAATTAGTACAGCTCCTGTATTATGGATTTCAAATTATAGTGAAGAATTGTACTTATTTTCCCATTCAAATGGAGAATTCATAATAGAAGTTCTTGCACAGAAAAAGACATTAGGACATTGTCACAAACCATTATCTTATTACAGTGGAATTTATGAGAAACCAGAAGGTGTCTCCCCCACTAGTCCCCGGGGATCTCTCATCCAGATGGCCAGGACACAGCTATCACTTTTGGATATAGTTGCTGGGGGTGGAACAGTGCGGGCGGATCATCTAGGTGAGGGGTTTTCGCGAAGTGGGACGCCAGATGTTGAGACACGGCATCCCCTTCCCTATAACACCTTTACCACATGCTACCACTACCAGGTAGGGCATTTAGGAATTCTACCTGTCCCCCTTTTTACAGTATACCGAGCGTGTCCCAATACAATGGTCATGCGAGGTCAGGCAATTACTGACCATCACGCACACCTGACTTCCATTAAGCTTCCCCACATGGATAAAAGGCAGAGCACGAGAGCACACTCTGAGCGAGGCAAAGCACAGGAGGACATAGCAGTTTCGTGATGGCAGCTGAACGAGAGAAGAAAGATGGCTAATCAGAAGTGGATTGCAAGGAGGGAAGGTCCCTTGACCGTGTCAACAATGAAGCGTTACTTACCAGAGACCTCGAGAATAGAGAGCGTAAAACCAGGAAACCAGGCTGAAGAATCCTGCATTGTGTGTTGGGGATACCCGGTACCCTCCGGCATCAATAATCAAGGTGGGGAGAATCACCAGCCACAGTGGTACCGTCCTTGGCTCCAAGAATAAAGCAGCGTCCGTGAAATCAACACAGCCAGTGAGTTGGGGGGACCGATACAACACTGGTCTGTGTTGAAGCGAAGGTTGCAAGCAGCAACATTGTTTGACAAGCACTAGAACGAACATTGTTAAAATGCGTGTGATAAGAGACGCTAGTAAAGTTGAACCGCTGGTGAGGGATTGAACTTTGAAAGCAAGATACAATACCTTTGACAGAGTGGTCCAACACTGCGTGGGTGCTCAATCGAAGGTCTCTGTAAGGTATCCAGCTAAGAAGTGGCAAAAGTGAAAGTGAGAAAAAGGTTATATCAAGAAGAGAATGAGTAATTGTGAATCAAAGTGGTCCTGTGACGGGTCAAGCTAAATCCTACGCACAGTCGAAAGTCTTGTCTTCGATTTTGATGATGTAGAGAAAGTTTGGAAAAATACATACATTCTGAGTCCGGTGCAGGGAGATCAATTGCAGGTTTTGTGTTAAAGTGGGTCTGAGCCCGGCGGAGGGGAACCAGGGGTGAACAGTAAATCACCTGAAAAGTTGTATATGCGAAATTCTAAGAAGAAAGGAACTTTAATGTTTGTTGTGTTGCATCAGGCCCTCTGAAATAAGAGTCTTTGAATGGCTAAGAGAGTTTGACACAGAAGGTTCTGATGTTGAGGTTTTGAACTGCATCCTTTTGCTAGTGAAGCCATAGAGTGTGGTAAACTTGATTGTGCCGCCTTGTCCCGTGCTGAAAACGTGGGGAAGGGAAGCCAACTGCTTGAATATCATGACATATCATTTCTTGAACAACTTTTCTGTTGCATAACGTTGTTTCCCACACTATTTGTATTTAGAAGTAAGCATGGCAATAGGTTTATTATTAAAGGCCCTTTTATTTTGACAGACTTGACTAGGACTGCATTATTATTTTTGATAGTCGTAGCTTGCTCCCATCTTTAGATTTAGGATAAGATAGGTGTTTTTCAAACCCAATTGAAGTTCAATAAACACCCTTGAACTGTGAAAACTTGTGTCTGTCTTACTGTTTGATACCATGCCTTCCTTACAGATTTTAGATCCAGTTATGAAGGGACACTATCCCTGCAAACAATCTTTGGCAGTTGCTGCATTTGCCATAGAAAAGGCTTCGAGTATAACTATGAGGTGTTCCGTAACTCTATTTGCAGAGCATGCATTATTTGCAATTTTGGAAAAACCCCAAAGCACATTCCCTACTCAAAGAGCCTCAGGGGTATGAGGTAATTATATCAAACCCTGCAATAACAATTGTTAGGTGTAGCAGAGTGAATCCAGTAATGTCTATAGCTGAACCAGTGAAGAGATGACGATGGGCATACTGTTACATACACTGAATGATATTGCCCATGTCAGAGAGATCGCACTAGGAAGGGGGTAAGTGGCTTTCATTGATGGTTCATCTGGAATCAATCAAAAAATGGGTATGAGACATACAGGATTAGCAGTAGTGAAGTTGTCCTGAGAGAGTACATTTGAAGTATTGATAAGAAGAAGATTACTCTCAACCAAACCAGCACAGGCTGCAGAATTAGCAGCGCTTATTGATGCACTACGAAGTTTTGAGGGTGAGGAATTTACAGTGTATTCTGACTCCACCTATGTAATATCAACCGTACACGCAGGCCTGTCACGTTGGAAAAGGAGGGCATTCCTCCATGCAGATGGCACTCCAAGGCAACATGTGGGGCTATTAGTCAAGATCATTGAAGCCTTAAGCTTTCCAGCAACCATAGCATTCAAAAAGAACAGATTTAATATCTCGTGGGAAGAAAGCCACAGACTTAGAGGCCAACGTGCTGCATATTATTCAAGCACATTTGAAAATGGAATGAAAGATACAAAGAAAGCGGCAGGGCAATGCATGTTGGTTAAAGAAGGGTTTAATATCACTTCCATTGTACAGTTAATTGAGGTACAAGGACTAGCATTGCAAGAAGAACAGGAGCTATGGAAAAAGCAGGGGTGTTTCTTATCCCGCACTGAGGCAAATTGGAGGCAGGACAGTACAGGAAAGCCAGTCATGCCTCTAGCATTGTTGAGAGTAGCATTGGAGCAGCTCCATTACCTAGCGCATGTGATTCGAGAGAGCCTAGCTGCTACAATAGCAGAAGACTGGTTTGTACCGAACCTAAGTCAACATGTGGCACAGTTCATTATATAATGTATTGTGTGCCAGAAATGTACGGCAGGACACACCCTGCTGATGGTGAAAGGAGTAATCCCTAGAACTAATGACCCCTTCCAACATCAGCATTTAGATTATGTAGATATGTTGCAAACATATAATGGTTATCGATGCATGTTAGTTGTAGTATGGATCGAAGCAGGTCGTGCACACACACAAGTATTTCCAAGATGGGGGGGTGTGTGAAGTTTTGTGTTCTGACAATGGGCTGCCCTTTGTGAATGAACTCTTTGAAAATATAGTCTCACTCTTAGGCATTAAGCATACGTTTGCTTTGGCGTATCCCCCGCAAGCCAATGGGATATGCGAGAAATTAAAAAGGCCTTCTGAAGGAGAGAATACCAAATCTTAAAATGACATTTAAAAAAGGGGTGGCTCAATTGCCTACCGCTTGCATTGTACGCATTACACAATCAAGCTGGTTCAGACCACCATTTAGCACCCCATGAGTTGGTTACTGGACACTGTATGAGAACTCCTCCCACCCCACAACAAGGGCAAATATGGATGCCCACAGTGTAGCGAGGCATTAGGGGGCGAGATGCATGTTTATTTGAAAACAATGACTCAAAGTATTGCTTTTATTTCTCAACAGAACAAAAATCCACAGGAGGGGTCAAAAGTGAACAAAGCAAACAATTTGACTATTAGTTTGGAAGACTTATTAAAACCTCCAGTACTTTACCCAGTACTTTACCCAGGGGACCAGGTGCTAGTGACAAAAATGTGTGCGTACTTGGAATACCCCTCGATTCAATGGACCTTATGATGTGTAGGAAGTATGCCCTACAGCAGACAAACTCAAGGGCCTATGGGCTTGGATCCATCTGCATGATATCAAGCCCTATAAGGATGAAGCATTGACCTCTCCTGCACCTACTCCCAGTGAAGCAAGTGTCCCCAGTGAAGCAAGAGAAGAGTGCCAATGAATGACAACACAATCTATAACCAAGAACACAGATAAAGAAGGTGAAACATTTTTAGATTAGGGTTATTTTATGAACTGACTAATTTACAGTGATCTTGGAACATTTTCCCTAGATAAGCCTCAAGAGACAATCATACAAGAGTTTGAGCTTTGAAAGAAAAAGAAGAAAACATATCTGATCTTCCTTTATGATACCCATCATAACATTGGTATATACATTCTTAGTTATTTATGTATCTTTTTTCCTACATTTCTCAAACATATAGAGCTTTGATTCAAAGAGGAGTAGACATTGATGCATTCCTGGAGAACCCTAAAAACAGAGGGATTATTTGGACAGTGATAATTGAAACACTACTGCAATTTCTGATATAGATTTGATTAAAAAAGGAGGTAATATATTTGCATATTCATACAATGGAGAGGCTTCAACATTTTAGAGATTCATTACCATCTGAAAAATCAATAGGGTTTCATGCGATATTTTTGTTATATCAGCTATTATTATGATTTGTGTTTTTCTCATTATTATGGCATTGCAAAGTGTTGCAGAAAATGGCACTAACATGGAGGCTATTAATGACACTACCGTAGAGCGTGTTAACAGCACTGCTATGAAGTGTATTAATGAAACACTTATTATTGTCCCCACTATAAGCAAGGATAGTGTGTTATACAATATAGCTATAAGAATATTTTGATTTAAAAGAAATACTGAAGAAAACCATGAAAGTATAAATACATACCTTGAAAATTCAGTTCATTTAAAGAATAACCTATGGTAACAGAACATGAAAGAGGTAGTGAAAGAACGTAAGACGAAAGTTGTTATGTTTGTTCCTTAATACCGTATGCCATGAATGCGGCCAAGACCTTTATTGCGAGAGAAATGTCTTCACCTGATGCAAAATGCTTCAGTCATCTAGCAGCATGCACAACTAGAGGAACAATTGAAGCACAAGGTGTTATCTTACGATGGCGAACAAAAGTGGCATTCCCATATGAAGATACCTATGTGAAAACAAGAAGGATGGAAAATGGATTAGGGTGGACAAGCAAGAAGCTCATGTATCCATCCCAGATAGGAGAATGAATAAAGGTTGTCCAGATAAAGAAGTTGAATTGCTCACACATCACTGAAAAACCAGGAGAGCCAGGATGTGGAGAAAGACCACAGTTAGTGATATATGGACGTGTTTTCACTAGTACTAGATGGGAAGAAGGGCTATTGGGCTGGCCTGCCCTGCAAATCCACTGAAGAGAGAATCAGAAGTGCAGATAGTGAGTGAGAAATGTCTAGAATCATGGGCCAGGTATTCAAATAGACTCACATGGGTCAACAATGAAGCAGGACCAGTTTCTATAATACCACTGAGAAATGCAACAATATGCTTCAGGAATGATGGCCTGATCCTGGATGGGAAAAAATGTAAGGATGTCGACGCATAATTGAAGTTCAAAGAATGAATGAATGCAGGAACTGCAGTGTTAATGTATCAATATTGGGCCTGTGGATCCAGAGACTACATGCGGTTGCCTAAGAATTGGGGAGGAATATGATCTATGGTAATGCTACATGTACCAGCATTGGTGATTCCTAAAGTGACCTCTATATTGATGAATTTCCAAAAATGGATGAACATTTAAGGAAGAAGAAATCACCCAAACTCTGCTGACTGAAGAGAAGCAATTATTTTTTGGCAAAACCGATGGAGTCTTATGACAAAAACCAGATGAGCATAAATTGTTCAGCAAGATGGCAATGATAATGACAGCTATATTCTTGCCAGGACATCAAGCAGCAGTAAACACCAAGTGGATGCAGATTACCAGAAGGGAGGTGCTGCAGACAATAAATGCAACAATAAAAGGATTCAATGCAATCAGAGAAGAATTCATCGCCATCAGGTTGATGACTCTCCAGAATCGGTTTGTCCTGGACTTAAACACAGCAATGGCAGGAGGCGTGAGCGCCAAGGTCGGGCTTTCTTGCTGTACGTTTATACCATCTCATGATGGAGAAAATGGAACTCTGACAGAAGTAATAACCATGCGGTCAACTTTGCACACAAAGATGGTGGAGGAAGTAGATGAAATTTAAGATGATGATTGTTTTACATCTTTGTTCTTATGGATTCCATATTGGCTGAAAAATGCTTTCAAGATGCTTTAAGCAATACTAGTGTTGGTATTGCTAGGATTTTGCCTCATATGAATCATTGTCGGACAATGTAAGAAGACAGCCAAGAAAGCTATTGGAATGAAGATAATGATTGACATCGATACTATAACTGGTGAACAAATGCCAAGTGAAGACAGTATTTGTGAGAACATAACGACAAGTACCCTTGCACCTCCAGGAACTAAGTTCTACTAGCCTAAAGATCGGAAGAAATATGTGGGACAGTGGATATTCTGTGCACCAGCAGAAGATTGTCGTCTGATGACCTGGAGTGTGGATGAACATATAATAAATGCTGGTAATCTGAGGGGGATGACAAAGATATGGATGCTGAAGAAAAGAAAAAATGATGAAATTATAGAAGACGAAGCAGGAATTGCAGAAGAGGAGGCAAATGTGTTTGGTATAGAACTTGACCAGAGGTGGGAAAGTAGAGGAGCAGGTGGACACCTTCTACCTCGTCTCCGCCCCCTTAGCACCATCCCATTGGAATGACAGATGAAGAGCCACAATTGGGAACCACTCCATGAATCCTTGCAACATTCCTGTACCACGTTGAGTATATGCGAGACAATGTGCACTCAGGAAACCATTTAGAGTGTACCCACAAGCTGACATAGTAGAGGAATGCTATCAAGAAGGATGCCCTTCGCTGAGCTGTCGAGAAACGGCCATGACCAGAATGAACGTATGTTAAAACCAAGTCTGGTGACAGCAAAGGAATGTTATAAAGGAGATATAAGAAGATATAAGAACCTAGGCTAAAACGATATGAAAATACTTAAGGATGATGAAGTAACCAAAGCACTAAGAGAAACCCAATGATGCAGTAATCATGAACAAAAAGAAGAATGAAGTGACTTACTGGTCAATGACTGTAAATACACCGTAACACAAGGTAGAAAGAACATATAGAAGTTTGATTATGAGAGGTATATATTCAACGTTTAGGACGCCGATTAGAAGAAGATGGACGACGACTTATGTCAATCAACCCAGCTACCTCAAAATACGAGTTTAGGATCATGAAGTGAAAAGACGATAAAGAGGTTGTTTTTCCCTTGCAAAATACAGTAGTACATTATCCTGGCACCAAGGATGCTATTTCTAGAGATGAAGGCAAAGTACGAAGGGAGTCCAACGAGCAGACCATATTTTTCAAGATTAGGAGGAACAAGAACATTCACAGATGCCAAGTATTGGACAATTAAAAGTGTAATAAAGGTTATATGGGCTACAGTTATTAAGTCTCTAAGGGCCAAGATGAGCAACTGTACTCAGTATAATTGAATCAAATAGTGCTAAATACACTGTAGAAATTGACACGTTTGTGGTATCTTAACACGTGGCGAGGAGCTTGCAAACAATGGCTATTCATTGGGTTTGAAACTAAGATAATGGTGTCCCTACACTCCTTTGAATGTTCGGAGACAGTGCAGAATGGCAAGGTCAATCTTCAAACAAAGGACACTGGCATGAGGCCAAACGATGAGACAGGGTAGACTAATTGGGAAACAAGGGGAGAGCTGACATATCTCAAAGCACGTAGGTTTCTTTTCTATGTACATGCTGCTAGTGAGCCAAATGACCACGGTGATATTTGGGTTGCCAAACAATCAGAAAAACCTGCCATGCTCTTTTACATACAATGTTGCAAAGTATTGTTCTGCTGCCATATTTTCTGTTGTAATCAGTATGACTATGTTAAGTTTAGTTTCTTTATTTGTACCGCACACCAAACCCTCAGGTAACTGGCCACTTAAGCTTATGCAGAGGTTGCAGAATTGTCAAACAGGAAAAATAACAGTACAGAAACAGAACAGCGATAAGTGCAGGTTGACCGTGGTTACATGGTGGTCGCGTGTGGAGAACAATGCAGCAAACACAATCAGCGATAGGTGAGGAGCTATAATTAATCCGAGTCAGAAGCTGAACCTTCATGGAGCTTCTTGAAGAGCCCGCTCTTTACTTTCGCTCTGAAGGGCCAGAATGCGGGTTCGGTCCTGAGGCTAAGAGGAAGTGCATTCCACAGTTTAGCCTCTAGTACTGGGAAGCTCGTTCCCCCTGCTCTTTTTAATAGGAATCTTGGAAAGGCTAAGCAATGGGAGTAGATGGCTCTGGTGGGTAGAAGAAGATCAGCGCGTGTCCTATAGACAAGGGACCGCCAATTAGAAACTAATAGTCATGCATTCTACCTGTAGACATGTTCCCCTAATCCAATCCCACCCCTCGATAGGTTTTTGTAATATGCCGCATAGAATGACGTCATAGATGATGCATTTAGCATTATATAAACTAAGTATAATCAGGAAGAGTTGGTATCCTGCATGAATCAATTTGATGAATGACGATTAACCCTGCTTTCCTTCATTGAGATAAAAGCAGTATTTTACCATCTTCTTTGAGTCTGTCTGGTTCTTTGGTCTGAGACATTTTATTCGTAATTCCATCTACCACAAAGACGCATCAAGGTGCTAGAGCACAAACTGCTGCCACTTTAGTGCTCTATCAGAGTCATTTTGGGTCATATTGCCCAATAGCCAATAGACATGTCTCCCTTAGCGCCACCCCTGGAGGCCATCTTCAGATTTGGCAAGCTCATGCGAACGTGGCAATATGAGCCAAGAATAGCCATACGTGGGTTAGGTAGGAGCATTGCATGTGACTCTCTGAAAGATACCAATGCTGGAGAACAGGAGTTACAGGTTAGTAACTTATTCCTTCTTTAGCATTGGATCTTTCACAGATTCACATGCTGTTTGAATAGATTATAAAGGAGAACATGCAAAACCACAAGGGCAGAGGTAAAGCTTGCCTGAAGGAAACACTAACCTCAAACACCCACATGGCTCATCCAAACGGTTGGCCAGCACTGCTTGGGTGTCCTTGGACTCCTCTGTGGAATCCTGCTGACACAGTAGAACCTTATGAATGTATGCACCAATCTCCAAGTAGAAGCCCAGCAAATATCCATCAGGGGAACACCGGAGAAAAATGCTGTCATAGCGGCAACAGCACTCATAGAGAGAGCGCTAAGCCTGCTAGGAAGAGGCCTGTAATTCAGGCGATGGCACAGTGAAATTGAGGACTTGGAAAGGATGTTGCCCATGCCAGAAGGGAAAAAAGTCACAAATAGCTGAGAAGACATGCAGAAAGTCTCCGTACCAGTAACATAACATTTCAGGGCTTGCATCACATCCAAGAAATGGAAGTGGCATTCCGCTGCAGAGGAAGGGGAACCAAAAAAGGCAGGCAACATCACAGGTTCGCTATGGTGGAAAGAAGACGGAACCTTGGGCATGAAAGTCGGTTCATGCAAAGAACCCCCTTGGATTTACGAAAACCTTAATAGGGAGGCTTGCACGAGAGAGTTTGGATTTCCCCCACACGTCTAGCAGAGGTGATGGCAACCATAAGGACAGTCTTCCAGGACAAGAATGTTAGAGAAAACATGTGCATAGGCTCAAAAGGGGGCCCATAGGTTTGGTGAGAACCATGTTCAATTCCTAAGTTAGAGCAGGCACTCAAACAGGTGGGAAGAAGTGTAACAGGCCGTTGAGGAATCCCTTAGTGAGTCTGTGAAACCACAGAGAAAGCGCCCAATGTGTTAGGACAGTTTTTCTGAAGTCCAACTAAGGGCTTAGGAAAACCATTCAACTTTGACAGTACAAGACTGGACTCTTAGTATAAGGCTGCACCACCTGAGTTCAGGGTAATGTAGACAGAGCAGGCAGGCTTATTTTAGGAGCGAGAGCAGGCTTTAGGAAGTGTTAGGTAAGAATTGATGCAGTCACACTGTGTGAGACTACACAACACTTATCTGCTTGGTACTAGGTAAGCAACCTTTTGGTATAGGTTTGTACTACAGAAGTTGGTAGTGTGACTGAGCAGCCAGGCCTATGTCAAGAGGGGTAAATGGGAGCTGTAGAGCTGGAGAAATGAAAGCCGTAAATACAAGTAGCCAAGTAAAATTTACACTCAAGGTTTTTGTTATAAATAGTTATTTAATTAACACCAATTTTTAAAAAAGCGTTCTTTAAAAAGGCAATTAATTTAACTATGTAAATATATATACTTTATCCACTAACTTCTTTTGATTCTGAAAAGTAATTTTAATCTTTGGATATGCTTCTTGCACAATTCCTACACCCTGAGGTGACTTCAATTATAAGGATAGTAATGGCATTTATATATTACACTAGTTACACTTTACAGATTCTGAGTTTTCACAAATTAAAGGTTTAAGGAAGGAAACTGTTAAACAGGTTCTCAGTAAATGTGAGGACAACTAAATCTTCCAATGAAATCTAGACAAGCCTTTGCCAGCAATAACAGTCTATTACCACCTATGAAGGACAAACAATGTTAAAGTCAATGGACTAGAAGAGCCTTCAGGGAGCCGGGACAGCCAAAGTCAATAGGAACACATTATATGGAGTTGAAGCACTTCTTAGATCAGAAACAGTCTTGCACAAAGTTAGAGGTTTGTAGAAAATCACTTGTAGGGTCACAAGCTGTTAAGCCTGTGAAAAGAAGGCTGGAATCAAGTTTAAAGGTAAGCCACTGCAATTCCCAACTGAGAAAAGCACAGCTAAAAGTCAATGAGGTAAGTACCCCAAGCCTAAACAGTACCTCCGGTCTGAAGAAGAGTGGCCAGCTGGATTCTGTCTTGCTACAGCGGTGTAGACCCCGTGTTCCTTAGCCTCATTCATGGGGACAAGAGGGAGGACGTCTGGAGGGCTCCTGCAGCGGTACTTGGGAGGTCGTCGGTGTTAGGGAGAATTCTCATTTCTGTGCTAATTCCCTTCAACTTTAGAGACCCCCAGCTCTTTTGCTGGACTTTAGGACTTTTTTAATTTTAACCCTGGAGTGAGTGAGACATTTATCCGCACTCTCTCATGTGTTTTGACCTGATTTTGATTATGTGTTTGCAGTGTTTCCGAAGTCTGGCAAACTCTATAGGCATCTACTTTTTGTACGCTGACACACAGCACCTTGAGTGCAGTGTCACATAGAAATCCTTTAGATTTCTCATAAAGTTTAAATACCTTTTCTTGTGTGAACTATTGTTCCCAAGAATAGTAAAGTGAAATTGACTTTACTTACCTTTTCTCTTTGTAGGTCCAGCACACCCCATTTTATGTGGAGTGATGTGGGGTTACCTCGTAGCCCCTTAGCCTTCATTTCATGTAACATTTTGTATGTTACCCTCACTACTTTAAATGGCTCTGGTACTGCCACCCCAGGACCAGAGGCGAGTGGTCCGACAGGATCCTCGCTTTGTATTCTATTTGGATGGTCTCTACCACCACATCTGGTGTGGCAAAAAAATAATCAAGTCTTGTATGCAGTTGTTGCGGGGCTGAGTAATGCGAATACTGCTCCCCATTAGGATGTGTCAGCCTTCAAATATCTGCCAGCCCGAAGTCGTCGAGCAGCGTCTGCAATGCCCTGGCTGCTGGGGTGGGCCTATCAATCTTATCATCAGATCTGTCTACCCTGGGGTTCAGCACACAATCAAAATCCCCTCCCCAAATAACCGCCCCACCCACACATGCACCCAGGTTGGTACACAGAGTCCTAAAATATGCCGCGGTGTTTTGATTGGGGGCATACGTATTTACAATGCACACCTCTTTATTCTCCACCAGTGCCTTCAATATAACCATCCTCCCCTCTGTATCCACCACCTCTTGTGTAAATTGGAGCGGAACGTGCGGTGCCACCCAGACCAACACTCCCCTAGCGTAGGCAGAATACAGAGAACCCACTACAACACCTCTCCACTTCTTCCCCACCAGTTCCAACTTTTCCCGAGTCAGATGCGTCTCCTGCAACAGTGCAATATCAATCTTCTGTCGTTTCAAATACATCATGACCTTGTTCCTCTTTAAGTAACAATTGAGTCCCCTGACATTCCACGTTACGATCTTAAGATCCCCCATAGCTCATAAGTATCCTCCCCCCTTCCGTGCAGCCAATCCCACCTACCCATGCGATACAGATACAGCCCTCTAGCTTTTTCTTGTAGCCTCATGTACAAACTCGAACTCCCCATAACTATGTACACCCCAAACTCCCCACTTCCCTCCCCACCCTCTACCCATCCCTTCCCCAACACCACACTCCCCAACTGCAGCCCAGCTCCATCCATGGAATTTAGGCACCCCCACATCTAGCCTTGCAAGCACCGACCAATGCCCAGAGCTCATTAGGGTGAAGTCGCCCTAATGGCCACTTAACTAAGGTTACTAAGTGGGTGAAAGAGATCCGCTCTGCAAGGCTCCCCTAAAAACAGCAATAGTCACAGGGCTCATAATATATTGTTTAACAGCCTGACCTTCTCTGCCTAAGGCCGTTCAAATTACTATAATCAAGTCCCAGAGACCTATTCCGCGCCATCTTGTAGCGCCCTCTTCGTGCACTACTTATCTCCTCCATCTCCTCTTCCCCACCGAACGTCAGGCTCCTGGGGGCATCCCATGGCGTCGAGCCATCCCATGGCGTCCTCCGGAGTCTCAAAAAACAAAGTCATGTGTTTGTGAAAAACTTTCAATTTCGCCGGGTACAGCAGCATGTATTTATGGCCCGCCTCTCTCAATCTCCGCTTTACCGTCCCAAAGTTTATACAGCTGCGCTGCACAGTCAGGGTATAGTCCGGGTAGGCCGTTATGTTTGCCGCTCCTCGTGTAATCGTTCCACCCTTGCGGAAGTGTTCTAGTATCCTCTCCCGGTCCCGGTAATTAAGGATTTTGGCAATTACTGGCCTAGGTGGGTTTCCCGGCGGCGGCTTCCTTGTAAGAGCTATATGCGCACGTTCCACCACGAATCCCTGAGATAAGGCACCTCCGGGTATCTCCTGCAACAGCATAGATTCGATGAACTCTGTGGAATCGTGGCCCACGATGTGAATGTTATTCCGTCGGGCGCGTCCTTCCGCCTTCTCCGCCCTGTTCTCCAAGTTGCCCACTCTCTGCACTAGGGCATGCAATTCAGCCTTATGGGAGGCACAATCCGCGGTGTTCGGGCTCACCTCTTTCTCGAGGGTCTCAGTGCGCTCTGCCAGAGACCTGACGTCCTGTCGAAGTAAGTTCACCTCTTCCTGCACCTCACCGACCTTAAGGTCCAATGCCGTTTTCAGCTCAGTAACGGCAAGTTCAAGTTTAGCCTCCCAGGCCACCTTCAGATCCGCAATCGCAGCCAGGACCTCTTGGTTAGTGCCCGTCACAGGCATGCCGCCTGCAGGCGACTTATCCTTGCTCGTGGAACTTTCCGGACCATGGGACGTCTTGGCGAAGTCGTCCAATGTGGGCTGCTTCGCCTTCGGTCTCACGGTTCTATTAGACATGATACTGCAGCCATACAGGCCGATTCGCGTTAGTATCTCAACATAGGGGACCTGCGTTCCGCGCAAGTTACAAATGCGCACACAGTCCGCTCCTATCGCCCCAACCACCATGCGGCCTGCTCCTTCCTTTGTTCCGGTCGTTGGTCACAACCTTGTTCTATTCCTTCTTGAATAGATTTGAGTCCACCCCACAGTTAAATAAGTTAAATAAATAAAACCCTGTTTTTAGGGTTTGGTTTTACGATCTGGACCTAATCTTGGGTTTTCAGGTTGTTGCTAGTAGCTTTCATACAGTTGTGTTTTTCCTAATTTTTTGTGTTAACAATATCTATCTAAGGGCAATACCCTGTCAACTATTAGAAACTGCCCCTTTGTTTGCTAACCGGTCGTTGATCGGCCATTTTGTTTCGTCTTCCGTCTCTGGCGCTCCTTATGTTTTTCGCACAAAACTCCACCACCATTCCTCCCACGCCTTCCAAAAGTTCACCAAGCGCAGTCAGACCGTTCGCACACCAGCATGTGTGTTTTCAGCAGTCATAGGCATGTTGTTATGCACTATTTCGCCAGGATCATTTCAGGATCTCGGGAGCTCCTCCAGATCGCGGCCTTCTACATGGCCCTCGTAGCCACGCCCCTTGTGTACATATGTATTATGTATGATACTGTTATTTAGAGTGTAGCAAGAAACTGGATACTGAACATGATGGTAATTACTGTGTGTAATATTGTCTATGGGTCTACTCTTTAACTTGCACCTGGAGGTCTATATGTATTGTGTCTGACACCAGTTATGGGGCTTACATTTTAGGTTAAAGATTGAGTGAGGCATTAACTGGACAATTACAGGTTTGTATCCGCACTATGCTCTGCTATGTGTTATGTGTAACCTGTGTACTTATTTTTCCTCTCATAAATAGCTTTGTGTGACCTTATAAAGTGGATATTTTTCAGTATAGCAGTGTGGTGTATTCCTTTCTGATATCTATCTGGATTAACTGGAGCTCCCTGTTAGCCTTCTTCCTTCTTGAATGTAAGCTTTGCTGCTGTGCTGCACTAACCTTTGGAGAAGCTGGTATTTTATTATTGGTGTCAGATGATTACACAGTCCTCACCAAGGTTTCAGCAAAAATCTCCCGAACGGTCTTTAAGAACCAATGTGACACTGACAATGTGCTTGTAGTTATAGTGACAATGTATGTATGTGTTACGTAAAGGTCGCCACCACAAAGTCTTGTGGACCCCACCAGAAGAGATCCAGGCCCAGGTCAGATGATCACAGGACTGGGAATGGCTGAAGAGTGGAACACCAACCCACTAACCCCAAAGAGGAGGACCATCAGCAGGACAGGATTCTGAGGACAGGAGGAAAGCAACCGAGGTTGATGAATGCAGATGAGAATGCCCAGGAATCACAGTTGCAGAAGTCCTTTTCTGTGTCAGATTTGTGTCTGGCTAGACACCAGTTCTGAGCTCTGATTCGGTATTCAGAGCCTTATTATGGCAGGAGACTAGGATAGGCAAAATGTTGGAGCATCTCCTTCAGTCAACCCACAGCGAAGAAGGCGCAATAGTGAGGAAGCACTGTGATAACCCTCTAAGGCAAATCACAAGCAGTGACAGGAAAATAACAGGCAATGGCAGGAAAACAACAGAAAAATCAGAGACAGTGAGGATCAATGACTCGGGACAGGCAGCTTGATGGAGAGACGCTGCAATGCTTACTCGGGCTCTCCCTCAAACGAGTAAGACATTTGGCAGAGCAGCAGCCAAGCCACTCCAGTTTCAGCCAAGCAGCAATGACTTCCCACTTCTGTCAGGTGAGTATCATGACAACAAGAAGCTTCGGAGAAGCCCAGCCAGCTGCAGGCATGGAGGCTTCAGCGAAGATCCTCAGTAGGGAGAGCACTCTGTGATAAAACAAAAAGGTTCCACTCACAGAGGCTGAAAGACTGCAAAAGGGAGCCAAAGGATGCAGGGGATGGGCATGGCCAAGCAAGAGACCCTTTGCACATGCGCATGGACTTCTTTTTCAATTTCAATGTCAAGCAAAGAAGTTAATCCTCTCTGCACTGAGATCCCCCGCAGTATGGGGAAGGAGGAGTTGGACATGGGAAAATAAGATCAACATTTCAAAAACATTCTTCAAATCATAGATGCAGAATTGTCTAAACTTGGGCGCACTTTTGGACAAATATCTTTATTTCTACAAATTATAAAATCAAGCGCTAAAGGTTTTTTCAATGCTAGTTAAATCCATTGATCGCCAGCAGGTGGTTGTGAAGCTTCTAGGCTCGAGCACTCATCCTATATCATGGCCTCTTAGCATCAATGTCGCAGAGCACTCACCAATAAAGTTGTTCCATTCGATGTCCAGGTCAGCCAGGTTGGCTAGGCAGCCCTTCATGACATTCAGGCAGAAACCATTGCAGGGCTTGAGGCTGGGCATCCCCCGGCACAGGGGGCAATAAGTCATCCTCATGACTGCAAGCAAGCACTCAGCCGTGGGGTTAATCTGTAGATGGAACGAGCAGGAACAATCAGGACAATGAGTGTGCAGCATGATGCATCATCATGATCAATTACTCAAGAGAATGGAGGATAGAGTATTGCACCCACTACCATCAAGGAACACACTCCAGGACACAGAGAAAAGTGGAAGATGTGAAAGGACATTCCCTGCTCCGTCCCACACCCCAAGCCCGACAATAACACAGATACAGCAACAAAATAAAATCAAGATGACACACAAAATAGAGGCATGCATGCTAGTTCCATAGAATGGTACTATTTTTGGACACCTCTATTCTTTTTTCTTTTTCACTTTTTTTCATACTCAAATATGTACACCATATATATTTCTTTACTTCACTAAATTATTAATTTTCCGCTTTGGTTTTTTAGTTAAACAGGAGGGGGTGTTGCACGGCAAGAGACGGGGAAAATGTGAATTGAAGGAGACCCCTAGCCTAACCCAGTTAACTGGGAAAACCCGGATAAACAAAGTGGACTAGAAGAAGAAACACAGCCAATTTAGAGACTGCACTTAGAGACTGGTCTCCAGTATTAAGTGCGGCTTTAAAGATTTGTTAAATTTAATCATAACAACAGCGAAGAAAAGTTGAGTCTGTTGTCACAGATGGCTTTAATAATTCCACAAACACTGTTAAACACAGTGGGCCTCATTCTGGGTTTGGAGCTAACCATGGAGTAATTAGCTCCATGGTTGCCTCCGAAACCGTCCCAAATCCGGCATGGTGAATGGAGTAATTACCGGTCCATTCCAGGGTTGGAGGGACCGGTAATTCCCCATTCACCTTTTGCCCTTCCCCATTCCCATTTCTGCCCCATAGGGCTCAATGGGAATGGGGAAGGAGGTAATTACGACACCGTAAATTACGGTACCGTAATTACCTCCGAAGTACCTTTGCAGGTCCCTACTTAACTCCTGCTAAAAGCAGGAGGTAAGGAAGGACCCGCAAAGGGACCTCGGAATACGGAGGTAAGGGATTACCAGCATCGGCACCCTTACCGGTGCCAGTAATTCCTTACCTCCAACCTCGGAATGACCCCCAGTTTAAGTGTTTTTATTGAATTTTTCAAATGTATTTATTTATATTTATTTGTAACTTGCATGAACACGAGCCCGTGGGTATAGTAGTGCAAACATGACATACTCAACAAAAAACAGAAATCAGAGATACAGCATCAGATCCGGAATTAGGCCAGGTGTCAGTATAACAAAGTTGTTTTTAAGCAGTGTTTAAATTTAAGGAGGGACTGACACAGTCTCAGGTCTGGGGGAAGTGAATTCAAGCTCTTGGGGGCAGCATAGCTGAAAGAGCCCCGAGCCATGATATCCAGTTTAGCCCTAGGGACTTGCAAGAGGCCGACATTATTGGACCGCAGCGTCCTACGTGCCGGCAACCATGAGAGACGGATGGAAAGATATCCTGGGCTAGCGCCATAGCAGCACTTATGTGTGATGCAGAGGAGGTTGAAAGAAATTCTGCTAGCCATAGACAGCCAGTGCAATGCTCCCCTCGCTTCTGAAATGTGAGCCTGCTGACGTAGGCCTTCCACAACTCGAACAGTGTTGTTTTGAATAATCTGCAGGCGTATGATGTCTCCCTTATTTACGCCTGGTAGCAGACTAGAGGCATAATCCAGTTTGGCTCGAACAATTGCCTTGGCTATGGTAGCACAGTTTTTTCACAACCGGAACAGCCACAACTGCGCAAGTAGTTTTAAATCGTAGGAAGCAGACGAGACCAGGCTTTCATACTTAGTTCCTGGTCAATCAACATGCCCAATGTCTTTACTTTAGGGAGTGTGGTGATAAGACAGCCGGCAAACTCACGGTAGTCAGGACTCAGTTTCCTTGGCCGTGCCACTGTTCCCACTGTCAAATACCTGATCACTGGGTCTTTGTACTTGCAATATTTTGACAGAGGTGCCGGGTTGACGTGTTTCTAGGTTTGGTTCTCATAGGTGATGCAGTGGGAGAGACAGGTCACCTTCCAATCTCAGGAGATGATAATCAGAGGTGGTTGGGTACCCTCTTGCCACACCATGGGCTCGCCTTCCGATATTTCCGTAGCGTGAAGACAGTGCAAGCAATGTACCAGAAGGTAATCGTGGCACTGACAGGTATCCAAAGGAGCCAAGTAAGGACACCAGATGGCTGAGGGTCAGGGCCAAACCAGAGAGATAATATAGGGTGAGGAAGAAAGGAGGAGGTGAGCAAGGCAAGAGAAGAACCAAGGGTAAGGCCGCCAGTAGGTAAGAGGCAAGGAGCGGGCACAGGAGACCAGAGGTAAGGCACAAGGCAGGCACAAGGAACGGGGCGCAAATAATGACCAGGAAACAAGAAAAGAGTAGGTCCTGGATGGAACATTGAGACGCGCAGAGGGAAGGGCGCGACTGGCTTTTATTGCCCGATCGTGTTATGGTTGCCAAGGTGCCCGGGATGCTTCATGCGTGCATGGCATTCTACGCGCTGTATGCTGTGTCCTGCGTCTGCCCGTCCTTCAGCGCTGAGAGAAATCCATCCATTTCAGAAGGACCGCCTCTGTGACCGACAGCCGAAACCGCAGCTGTTTGTATATATGTATATTTGTTTATTATGTATTATGCATATATTATGTATTTATTATGTATGTGTGTATATGGGATACATTACTCACCGGAATCGTATTTCTGATGCTTGTATCTACTTAGATTCACATGCCTTGCATAGGGCGACATCTAGAGGAAGTTGCAGATTATTGCACTTGGCGTTTTCGAATTTCAAAAAAGGGGAAAGGGAGTGACTGTAATACTATCCCCAGTCTGATGTACCCTGTACCCAAGATCCCTCATGTGTCGAGGTCCCTCAGATTATTAGTTTCTGACAAGAGGGAGTGTAAGTAGTTTTTGAAGCCGACCAGCATGATGACTTGAGCCCCAGGGTAAAGCATAGTGCTAGATTTGCCTAGGTGAGGCACAACCACAATGGGAAGAGGAGGTAATGAAAGAACAAGGAAATCACACATATAAAAAGCCAACAGAAACGAGACAGAGTGAAAGGTGTTTGGGTGAGTTCAGGAGGTGTGGTGCTGGAATGGAGCCTATTAGGCAAGATTGTGTGCAATACCCTTTGGGAGACTGCAGCAACCTTGTCCTCCTGGCAATAGGTAACCCAACCTTTGGTATAAGTCTGTACTACACAGGTTGGTAGTGTGGCTGAGCAGCCAGGCTTACCTCAAGAGGGTCAATGTGAGCAGTCAGGTTTTTACACAGAGCCGTACAGTGACAAGTAGTCATATACATTCTTACACTCAAGGTTTCTTGATTAAACAATTATTAATTTATTTAACAGTCAGTTATACAAGCCTTCCTCAGAAGGGAGCAAAACATGTCAAATATACTTCAAAACACACTCTTAGATTCTCTAATCAGATGATACCCTTTGGGGATGGCACACAGACACTTCCTACCCCCTCAGGTGACTTAAATAGTTAGGACACTGTGGACATTGATTTATAACTGGTACATTTAGAGCAATACTGAGTTTGGTGCAAAGGTAAGATAGGGGAATAAAACAAAGGTTAACATATAATTCATAAACTGGTAAATACTTTTTTAACCCTCCAATGCAAAGTAAATTAACCTTTTCCTGGGGGAAACGTAAAGACACAAAGTCAGAGGTAAGAAGCGTCTCTCAGGGAGCCAGGACAGACAATGTTAGTTGAGCGAAGTCTATGGGAGCTGAAGATCTTCTTTGCAGGTAAGTAAAAGTCTTGCACAATTTTTTACCAAAAAGTTTGTAGAAATAAAATCACATGAAGGGCCACAAGCTGGGAGGCTTGTGAGGGGCAATGCAGCAAGCAACTCTGCAAGGTTAACCAAGACAAGTCTCAACTGAGAACAAGTAAGGCTACACCACAAGAGGTAAGTCCTCTTAAACTTTACAGTACCTTTGGTTAGAAGAAATGGTTCCAGCTGGCTTCTGTTACTGTGTAACTCTGCAGATCCTGTTGTCCCTGGGCCTCAGTCATGGGGACAAGAGGGAGGACGTCTGCGGACTCCTGCACTACAACTTGAAGGTCAGCGGCAGCAATGGGCGAACTTCGATTCAGCAGCACTTCGCGGTTTCAGCTCCTTGCGTCTATAGCAAATAGCACCACCGCGGTCTTATGGATACCACTCTGGACTTTCCTCGAATCTGGGGTCCAGCACTCTGTTGAGGTGGCTCAAGCTTGGTCAGTCCTGCTTCAAGGGAATCCGGGGGAACTTCCTGAAACACGGGTACAACTTACAAGCGATGCACTCGGTTTGGTGTTCCACTCCCTGGCACTTCAGTCCCTGCAGCAGCAATGGAAGTACAGCCAGCTACGAAAGGATGTCCAAACAAGTCCACTTTGGGGTTGATTGGTCCCACCAACCCAAGGGGAGAAGTCGTCCTTGCAGGGCTTTTCTAGACGAAACGAATTTGGAGCTTCAGCACAGCAGCAGGGCTTAACCGGGCAAACTAATGGTCCAGGAGTTGCAGCAGGCGTCTCTTCCAAGTTCTTCTTCGGATTCCTTCATCCAGTGGTCGACTCTGCCTTCCAAGCCAAAAAGCCTCACCTTTTATGCAGGTTTCTCCCATTAATTCCAGCCTAGCTGTCAATCAAACAGCAGGGTGGCTGTCCTCCAAGGACAGCTAGCTGGCCAATCACCTATGGGTGCATACCTGTAACCATGGGGATTAAGCACAGGGAGTTTTGGGCACCTCCCTCACTTCCTGTCCCTGCCAGACACACTGGAGCCAGATGCGGGCTTCACCAGTGAATCCCGCCAAAGACAAACAAAGGGACCAAACCTGGACTGGCGCGCACAGTAAATCTCAAGAAGGACCTTTCCAACAAGAAATGGCTAAAAAAGAAGACCTGGGCCATTTTGAAAAAATGGGCTGCCATGGGTGTCTTACTACAGCTGTAATTAGCCCGTGTGTCCTGTGAATACACCATTGTGTGGATATTCAGGATCCTCACTTCCACTGTAGCTGTTGCGTGAGTATAGTGCTTACCTCCTTTGATTCAGTCCCTAAAAAACAATTTGAGTGCCCCCAGGCCCTAGATCCCCCTGCCGCGCTCTCCGCTCCCTCCGCGCAGCCGCTTCCTGGTTCCCCTTCCTCCCGCCTCCCGCACCGCCCCCACCCGCCCTGATTGGCCCATGTGTCTGTGTCCTGTGAATACACCGTTGTGTAGATATTCAGGATCCCCACTTCCACTGTAGCTGTTGCGTGAGTATAGTGCTTACCTGCTTTGATTCAGTCCCTAAAAAACAATTTGAGTGCCCCCAGGCCCCAGATCGCCCTGCAGCGCTCCCAGCTCCCTCCCCGCACCCGCTTCCTGGTTCCCATTCCTCCCGCCTCCCTTTGTTTCAGTCCCTAAAAACCAATTTGAGTGCCCCCAGGCCCTAGATCCCCTTGCCGCAGTCCCCGCTCCCTCCCTCCCCGCACCCGCTTCCTGGTTCCCCTTCCTTCCGCCTCCCTTTGATTCAGTCCCTAAAAACCAATTTGAGTGCCCCCAGGCCCTAGGTCCCCTTGCCGCAGTCCCCGCTCCCTCCCTGCACCCGCTTCCTGGTTCCCCTTCCTTCCGCCTCCCTTCGATTCAGTCCGTAAAAACCAATTTGAGTGCCCCCAGGCCCTAGGTCCCCTTGCAGCGCTCCCTGCTCCCTCACCGCACCCGCTTCCTGGTTTCCCTTCCTCCCGCCTCCCTTTCATTCAGTCCCTAAAAACCAATTTGAGTGCCCACAGGCCCTAAATCCCCTTGCCGCACTCCCTGCTCCCTCCCCGCACCCGCTTCCTGGTTCCCCTTCCTCCCGCCTCCTGCACCGCCCCCACCCGCCATGATTGGCCCGTGTGTCCGTGTCCTGTGAATACACCGTCGTGTAGATATTCAGGATCTCCACTTCCACTGCAGTTGTTGCGTGAGTATAGTGCTTACCTCCTTTGATTCAGTCCCTAAAAACCAATTTGAGTGCCCCCAAGCCCTGGATCCCCTTGCTGCGCTCCCTCCGCGCACCCGCTTCCTAGTTCCCCTTCCTCCCGCACCGCCCCCACCCGCCCTGATTGGCCTGTGTGTCCGTGTCCTGTGAATACACTGTCGTGTAGATATTCAGGATCCTCACTTCCACTGCAGCTGTTGCGTGAGTATAGTGCTTACCTCCTTTGATTCAGTCCCTAAAAAACAATTTGAGTGCCCCCAGGCCCTAGATCCCCTTGCCACGCTCCCCGCTCCCTCCGCGCACCCGCTTCCTGGTTCCCCTTCCTCCCGCACCGCCCCCACCCGGCCTGATTGGCCCGTGTGTCCGTGTCCTGTGAATACACCGTTGTGTAGATATTCAGGATCCCCACTTCCACTGTAGCTGTTGCGTGAGTATAGTGCTTACCTCCTTTGATGCAGTCCCTAAAAACCAATTTGAGTGCCCCCAGGCCCCAGATCCCCTTGCAGCGCTCCCCGCTCCCTTCCCTCACCCGCTTCCTGGTTCCCCTTCCTCCGCCTCCCTTTGATTCAGTCCCTAAAGACCAATTTGAGTGCCCCCAGGCCCCAGATCCCCTTGCAGCGCTCCCCGCTCCCTCCCCGCACCCGCTTCCTGGTTCCCCTTCCTCCCGCCTCCCTTTGATTCAGTCCCTAAAAACCCATTTGAGTGCCCCCAGGCCCTGGATCCCCTTGCCGCGGTCCCCGCTCCCTCCCTGGACCCGCTTCCTGGTTCCCCTTCCTTCCGCCTCCCTTTGATTCAGTCCCTAAAAACCAATTTGAGTGCCCCCAGGCCCTAGATCCCCTTGCCGCGCTCCCTCCCCGCACCCACTTCCTGGTTCCCCTTCCTCCCGCCTCCTTTTGATTCAGTCCCTAAAAACCAATTTGAGTGCCCACAGCCCCTAAATCCCCTTGCCGCGCTCCCCGCTCCCTCCCTGCACCCGCTTCTTGGTTCCCCTTCCTCCCGCCTCCCTTTGATTCAGTCCCTAAAAACCAATTTGAGTGCCCCCAGGCCCTAGATCCCCTTGCTGCGGTCACTGCTCCCGCCTCGCACCCGCTTCCTGGTTCCCCTTCCTTCTGCCCCCCTTTGATTCAGTCCCTAAAAACCAATTTGAGTGCCCCCAGGCCCTAGATCCCCTTGCAGCGCTCCCTGTTCCCTCCATGCACCCGCTTCCTGGTTTCCCTTCCTCCCGCCTCCCTTTGATTTAGTCCCTAAAAACCAATTTGAGTGCCCACAGGCCCTAAATCCCCTTGCCGCGCTCCCTGCTCCCTCCCCGCACCCGCTTCCTGGTTCCCCTTCCTCCCGCCTCCCGCACCGCCCCCACCTGCCCTGATTGGCCCGTGTGTCCGTGTCCTGTGAATACACCGTCATGTAGATATTCAGGATCTCCACTTCCACTGCAGCTGTAGCGTGAGTATAGTGCTTACCTCCTTTGATCCTTTGATTCAGGAGAAGCAAGAAGCCAACAATAAGTAAGTGTGGCAAGGGCGGGGACAGAAGCAATTATTTCACGCCATACTACCCTACCAGTCAACCGTAGAAGCCAAACTATTGTAAAAATCTTCATACTGTGGTGGCATTGCACTTAAAAAGCCCGCCTAATAGCATTGCTGTGATAGTGTTGCATCGAGAAAGTGTGCCTAAACAGCATATCTGTGGTATAGCTGCATCTAGAAAGGGGGAATTTACCGTTGATTTTAGAAGTGTGCCTAATAACGTGCCTTGTTTGAATTGAGAAGCGTCCCTAAGATCCTTGCTGTGCAAAATTGATTTTAATTGCCTAATATCCTCTCTGTGTGCAAAGTTGAACTTAGAAGTGTGCCTAATATCCTCTCTGTACAAAGTTGAATTTAGAAGTGTGCCTAATATCCTCTCTGTGCAAAGTTGAATTTTGAAGTGTGCCTAATATCCTCTCTGTGCAAAGTTGAATTTAGAAGTGTGCCTAATAGCGTGCCCTGGTTGACTTTAGAAGTGTGCCCAATAGCGTGCCCTGGTTGAATGTAGAAGTGTGCCTAATATCCTCTCTGTGCAAAGCTGAATTTAGAAGTGTGCCTAATATCCTCCTGTGCAAAGTTGAATTTAGAAGTGTGCCTAATAGCGTGCCCTGGTTGAATTTAGAAGTGTTCCTAATATCCTCTCTGCGCAAAGTTGACCTTAGAAGTATGACTAATATCCTCTCTGTGCAAAATTTAATTTAGAAGTGTGCCTAATAGCGTGCCTTGGTTGAATTGAGAAGTGTGCCTATTAGCGGGCCTTGATTGAATTTAGAAGCGTCCCTAAGATCCTTACTGTGCAAAATTTAACTTAATTGCCTAATATCATCCCTGTGCAAAGTTGAATTTGGTTGCCTAAGATCCTCTCTGTGCAAAGTTGAATTTATAAGTCTGCCTAATAGCATGCCCTGGTTGAATTGAGAAGTGTGCCTAATATCCGCTCTATGCAAAGTTGATTTTAGAAGTGCGTCTATTAGCGTTACTTGATTGAATTTAGAAGTGTGCCTAATAGCGTGCCCTGGTTGAAATTAGAAGTGTGCCTAATATCATCGCTGTGCAAAGCTGAATTTAGAAGTGTGCCTAATATCCTCTCTGTGCAAAGTTGAATTTAGAAGTGTACCTAATCGCGTGCCTTGCCTGAATTTAGTAATGTGCCTAATAACGTGCTTTGCTTGAATTTAGAAGTGTGCCTAATATCCTATCTGTGCAAAGTTGAATTTAAAAGTGTTCTAATAACGTGCCCTGGTTGACTTTAGAAGTGTGCCTATTAGCGCGCCTTGGTTGAATTTAGAAGTGTGCCTAATAACGTGCCTTGCTTGAATTTAGAAGTGTGCCTAATATCCTATCTGAGCAAAAATTGAATTTAGAAGTGTGCCTAATAACGTGCCCTGGTTGACTTTAAAAGGGTGCCTATTAGCATGCCTTGATGGAATTTAGGAGTGTCCCTAAGATCCTTACTGTGCAAAATTGAATTTAACTGCCTAATATCATCCCTGTACAAAGTTGAATTTGGTTGCCTAATATCCTCTCTGTGCAAAGTTGAATTTGGTTGCCTAATATCCTCTCTGGGCAAAGTTGAGTTTAGAAGTGTGCCTAATAACGTGCCCTGGTTGACTTTAGAAGTGTGCCTATCAGCGTACCTTGGTTGAATTTGGAAGCGTCCCTAAGATCCTCTCTGTGCAAAGTTGAATTTAGAAGTGTGCCTAATATCCTCTCTATGCAAAGTTGAATTTAGAAGTGCACCTTTTACCGTGCCTTGGTTGAATTTAGAAGTGTGCCTAATAGCGTGCCCTGGTTGAATTTAGAAGTGTGTCTAATATCCTCTCTGTGCAAAGTTGAATTTAGAAGTGTGCCAAATATCCTCTCTGCGCAAAGTTGAATTTAGAAGTGTGCCTAATATCCTCTCTATGCAAAGTTGAATTTAGAAGTATGCCTAATATCCTCTCTATGCAAAGTTGAATTTAGAAGTGCACCTATTAGCGTGCCCTGGTTGAATTTATAGTGTGCCTAAATGTCCTCTCTGTGCAAAGTTGAATTTACAAGTATGCCTAATATCTTCCTGTGCAAAGTTGAATTTAGAAGTGTGCCTAACAGCATGCCCTGGTTGAATTTAGAAGTGTGCCTAATAGCGTGCCCTGGTTGAATTTAGAAGTGTGCCTAATAGTGTGCCCTGGTTGACTTTAGAAGTGCGCCTAATAGCGTGCCCTGGTTGAATTTAGAAGTGCGCCTAATAGCGTGCCCATGTTGAATTTAGAAGTGTGCCTAATAGCGTGCCCTGGTTGAATTTAGAAGTGTGCCTAATATCCTCCTGTGCAAAGTTGAATTTAGAAGTGTGCCTAATAGCGTGCCCTGGTTGAATTTAGAAGTGTGCCTAATATCCTCTCTGCGCAAAGTTGACCTTAGAGGTATGCCTAATATCCTCTCTGTGCAAAATTGAATTTAGAAGTGTGCCTAATAGCGTGCCTTTGTTGAATTGAGAAGTGTGCCTATTAGCGGGCCTCGATTGAATTTAGAAACGTCCCTAAGATCCTTACTGTGCAAAATTGAACTTAATTGCCTAATATCATCCCTGTGCAAAGTTGAATTTGGTTGCCTAATATCCTCTCTGTGCAAAGTTGAATTTATAAGTGTGCCTAATAGCATGCCCTGGTTGAATTTAGAAGTGTGCCTAATAGTGTGCCCTGGTTGACTTTAGAAGTGCGCCTAAAAGCGTGCCCTGGTTGAATTTAGAAGTGCGCCTAATAGCGGGCCCTTGTTGAATTTAGAAGTGTGCCTAATAGCGTGCGCTGGTTGAATGTAGAAGTGCGCTTAATATCCTCTCTGTGCAAAGTTGAATTTAGAAGTGTGCCTAATATCCTCCTGTGCAAAGGTGAATTTAGAAGTGTGCCTAATAGCGTGCCCTGGTTGAATTTAGAAGTGTGCCTAATATCCTCTGTGCGCAAAGTTGACCTTAGAAGTATGCCTAATATCCTCTCTGTGCAAAATTGAATTTAGAAGTGTGCCTAATAGCGTGCCTTGGTTGAATTGAGAAGTGTGCCTATTAGCGGGCCTTGATTGAATTTAGAAGCGTCCCTAAGATCCTTACTGTGCAAAATTGAACTTAATTGCCTAATATCATGCCTGTGCAAACTTGAATTTGGTTGCCTAATATCCTCTCTGTGCAAAGTTGAATTTATAAGTGTGCCTAATATCGTGCCCTGGTTGAATTTAGAAGTGTGCCTAATATCCTCTCTATGCAAAGTTGATTTTAGAAGTGCGCCTATTAGCGTGCCTTGATTGAATTTAGAAGTGTGCCTAATAGCGTGCCCTGGTTGAAATTAGAAGTGTGCCTAATATCATCGCTGTGCAAAGCTGAATTTAGAAGTGTGCCTAATAACGTGCCTTGCCTGAATTTAGTAATGTGCCTAATAACATGCATTGCTTGAATTTAGAAGTGTGCCTAATATCTTATCCGTGCAAAGTCGAATTTAGAAGTGTGCCTAATAACGTGCCCTGGTTGACTTTAGAAGTGTGCCTATCAGCGCGCCTTGGTTGAATTTAGAAGTGTGACTAATAACGTGCCTTGCTTGAATTTAGAAGTGTGCTTAATATCCTATCTGAGCAAAAATTGAATTTAGAAGTGTGCCTAATAACGTGTCCTGGTTGACTTTAGAAGTGTGCCTATTAGCATGCCTTGATTGAATTTAGAAGCATCCCTAAGATCCTCGCTGTGCAAAATTGAATTTAACTGCCTAATATCATCCCTGTACAAAGTTGAATTTGGTTACCTAATATCCTCTCTGTGTAAAGTTGAATTTGGTTGCCTAATATCCTCTCTGGGCAAAGTTGAGTTTAGAAGTGTGCCTAATAACGTGCCCTGGTTGACTTTAGAAGTGTGCCTATCAGCGTGCCTTGATTGAATTTAGAAGCGTCCCTAAGATCCTCTTTGTGCAAAGTTGAATTTAGAAGTGTGCCTAATATCCTCTCTATGCAAAGTGAATTTAGAAGTGCACCTTTTAGAGTGCCTGGGTTGAATTTAGAAGTGTGCCTAATAGAGTGCCCTGGTTGAATTTAGAAGTGTGTCTAATATCCTCTCTGTGCAAAGTTGAATTTAGAAGTGTGCCTAATATCCTCTCTGTGCAAAGTTGAATTTAGAGGTGTGCCTAATATCCTCTCTGTGCAAAGTTGAATTTAGAAGTATGCCTAATATCCTCTCTATGCAAAGTTGAATTTAGAAGTGCACCTATTAGCGTGCCCTGGTTGAATTTAGAAGTGTGCTTAAATGTCCTCTCGGTGCAAAGTTGAATTTACAAGTATGCCTAATATCCTCCTGTGCAAAGTTGAATTTAGAAGTGTTCCTAATATCCTCTCTGCGCAAAGTTGACCTTAGAAGTATGACTAATATCCTCTCTGTGCAAAATTTAATTTAGAAGTGTGCCTAATAGCGTGCCTTGGTTGAATTGAGAAGTGTGCCTATTAGCGGGCCTTGATTGAATTTAGAAGCGTCCCTAAGATCCTTACTGTGCAAAATTTAACTTAATTGCCTAATATCATCCCTGTGCAAAGTTGAATTTGGTTGCCTAAGATCCTCTCTGTGCAAAGTTGAATTTATAAGTCTGCCTAATAGCATGCCCTGGTTGAATTGAGAAGTGTGCCTAATATCCGCTCTATGCAAAGTTGATTTTAGAAGTGCGTCTATTAGCGTTACTTGATTGAATTTAGAAGTGTGCCTAATAGCGTGCCCTGGTTGAAATTAGAAGTGTGCCTAATATCATCGCTGTGCAAAGCTGAATTTAGAAGTGTGCCTAATATCCTCTCTGTGCAAAGTTGAATTTAGAAGTGTACCTAATCGCGTGCCTTGCCTGAATTTAGTAATGTGCCTAATAACGTGCTTTGCTTGAATTTAGAAGTGTGCCTAATATCCTATCTGTGCAAAGTTGAATTTAAAAGTGTTCTAATAACGTGCCCTGGTTGACTTTAGA
Source organism: Ambystoma mexicanum (assembly GCF_040938575.1). NCBI lineage: Eukaryota > Metazoa > Chordata > Amphibia > Caudata > Ambystomatidae > Ambystoma > Ambystoma mexicanum. The sequence goes on along the minus strand of NC_090921.1, from coordinate 225,065,670 downwards.
AGTGTGCCTATTAGCGCGCCTTGGTTGAATTTAGAAGTGTGCCTAATAACGTGCCTTGCTTGAATTTAGAAGTGTGCCTAATATCCTATCTGAGCAAAAATTGAATTTAGAAGTGTGCCTAATAACGTGCCCTGGTTGACTTTAAAAGGGTGCCTATTAGCATGCCTTGATGGAATTTAGGAGTGTCCCTAAGATCCTTACTGTGCAAAATTGAATTTAACTGCCTAATATCATCCCTGTACAAAGTTGAATTTGGTTGCCTAATATCCTCTCTGTGCAAAGTTGAATTTGGTTGCCTAATATCCTCTCTGGGCAAAGTTGAGTTTAGAAGTGTGCCTAATAACGTGCCCTGGTTGACTTTAGAAGTGTGCCTATCAGCGTACCTTGGTTGAATTTGGAAGCGTCCCTAAGATCCTCTCTGTGCAAAGTTGAATTTAGAAGTGTGCCTAATATCCTCTCTATGCAAAGTTGAATTTAGAAGTGCACCTTTTACCGTGCCTTGGTTGAATTTAGAAGTGTGCCTAATAGCGTGCCCTGGTTGAATTTAGAAGTGTGTCTAATATCCTCTCTGTGCAAAGTTGAATTTAGAAGTGTGCCAAATATCCTCTCTGCGCAAAGTTGAATTTAGAAGTGTGCCTAATATCCTCTCTATGCAAAGTTGAATTTAGAAGTATGCCTAATATCCTCTCTATGCAAAGTTGAATTTAGAAGTGCACCTATTAGCGTGCCCTGGTTGAATTTATAGTGTGCCTAAATGTCCTCTCTGTGCAAAGTTGAATTTACAAGTATGCCTAATATCTTCCTGTGCAAAGTTGAATTTAGAAGTGTGCCTAACAGCATGCCCTGGTTGAATTTAGAAGTGTGCCTAATAGCGTGCCCTGGTTGAATTTAGAAGTGTGCCTAATAGTGTGCCCTGGTTGACTTTAGAAGTGCGCCTAATAGCGTGCCCTGGTTGAATTTAGAAGTGCGCCTAATAGCGTGCCCATGTTGAATTTAGAAGTGTGCCTAATAGCGTGCCCTGGTTGAATTTAGAAGTGTGCCTAATATCCTCCTGTGCAAAGTTGAATTTAGAAGTGTGCCTAATAGCGTGCCCTGGTTGAATTTAGAAGTGTGCCTAATATCCTCTCTGCGCAAAGTTGACCTTAGAGGTATGCCTAATATCCTCTCTGTGCAAAATTGAATTTAGAAGTGTGCCTAATAGCGTGCCTTTGTTGAATTGAGAAGTGTGCCTATTAGCGGGCCTCGATTGAATTTAGAAACGTCCCTAAGATCCTTACTGTGCAAAATTGAACTTAATTGCCTAATATCATCCCTGTGCAAAGTTGAATTTGGTTGCCTAATATCCTCTCTGTGCAAAGTTGAATTTATAAGTGTGCCTAATAGCATGCCCTGGTTGAATTTAGAAGTGTGCCTAATAGTGTGCCCTGGTTGACTTTAGAAGTGCGCCTAAAAGCGTGCCCTGGTTGAATTTAGAAGTGCGCCTAATAGCGGGCCCTTGTTGAATTTAGAAGTGTGCCTAATAGCGTGCGCTGGTTGAATGTAGAAGTGCGCTTAATATCCTCTCTGTGCAAAGTTGAATTTAGAAGTGTGCCTAATATCCTCCTGTGCAAAGGTGAATTTAGAAGTGTGCCTAATAGCGTGCCCTGGTTGAATTTAGAAGTGTGCCTAATATCCTCTGTGCGCAAAGTTGACCTTAGAAGTATGCCTAATATCCTCTCTGTGCAAAATTGAATTTAGAAGTGTGCCTAATAGCGTGCCTTGGTTGAATTGAGAAGTGTGCCTATTAGCGGGCCTTGATTGAATTTAGAAGCGTCCCTAAGATCCTTACTGTGCAAAATTGAACTTAATTGCCTAATATCATGCCTGTGCAAACTTGAATTTGGTTGCCTAATATCCTCTCTGTGCAAAGTTGAATTTATAAGTGTGCCTAATATCGTGCCCTGGTTGAATTTAGAAGTGTGCCTAATATCCTCTCTATGCAAAGTTGATTTTAGAAGTGCGCCTATTAGCGTGCCTTGATTGAATTTAGAAGTGTGCCTAATAGCGTGCCCTGGTTGAAATTAGAAGTGTGCCTAATATCATCGCTGTGCAAAGCTGAATTTAGAAGTGTGCCTAATAACGTGCCTTGCCTGAATTTAGTAATGTGCCTAATAACATGCATTGCTTGAATTTAGAAGTGTGCCTAATATCTTATCCGTGCAAAGTCGAATTTAGAAGTGTGCCTAATAACGTGCCCTGGTTGACTTTAGAAGTGTGCCTATCAGCGCGCCTTGGTTGAATTTAGAAGTGTGACTAATAACGTGCCTTGCTTGAATTTAGAAGTGTGCCTAATATCCTATCTGAGCAAAAATTGAATTTAGAAGTGTGCCTAATAACGTGTCCTGGTTGACTTTAGAAGTGTGCCTATTAGCATGCCTTGATTGAATTTAGAAGCATCCCTAAGATCCTCGCTGTGCAAAATTGAATTTAACTGCCTAATATCATCCCTGTACAAAGTTGAATTTGGTTACCTAATATCCTCTCTGTGTAAAGTTGAATTTGGTTGCCTAATATCCTCTCTGGGCAAAGTTGAGTTTAGAAGTGTGCCTAATAACGTGCCCTGGTTGACTTTAGAAGTGTGCCTATCAGCGTGCCTTGATTGAATTTAGAAGCGTCCCTAAGATCCTCTTTGTGCAAAGTTGAATTTAGAAGTGTGCCTAATATCCTCTCTATGCAAAGTGAATTTAGAAGTGCACCTTTTAGAGTGCCTGGGTTGAATTTAGAAGTGTGCCTAATAGCGTGCCCTGGTTGAATTTAGAAGTGTGTCTAATATCCTCTCTGTGCAAAGTTGAATTTAGAAGTGTGCCTAATATCCTCTCTGTGCAAAGTTGAATTTAGAGGTGTGCCTAATATCCTCTCTGTGCAAAGTTGAATTTAGAAGTATGCCTAATATCCTCTCTATGCAAAGTTGAATTTAGAAGTGCACCTATTAGCGTGCCCTGGTTGAATTTAGAAGTGTGCTTAAATTTCCTCTCGGTGCAAAGTTGAATTTACAAGTATGCCTAATATCCTCCTGTGCAAAGTTGAATTTAGAAGTGTGCCTAACAGCATGCCCTGGTTGAAATTAGAAGTGTGCCTAATAGTGTGCCCTGGTTGAATTTAGAAGTGCACCTAATAGCGTGCCCTGGTTGAATTTAGAAGTGCGCCTAAAAGCGTGCCCTGGTTGAATTTAGAAGTGCGCCTAATAGCGTGCCCTTGTTGAAATTAGAAGTGTGCCTAATAGTGTGCGCTGGTTGAATGTAGAAGTGCGCTTAATATCCTCTCTGTGCAAAGTTGAATTTAGAAGTGTGCCTAATATCCTCCTGTGCAAAGGTGAATTTAGAAGTGTGCCTAATAGCGTGCCCTGGTTGAATTTAGAAGTGTGCCTAATATCCTCTGTGCGCAAAGTTGACCTTAGAAGTATGCCTAATATCCTCTCTGTGCAAAATTGAATTTAGAAGTGTGCCTAATAGCGTGCCTTGGTTGAATTGAGAAGTGTGCCTATTAGCGGGCCTTGATTGAATTTAGAAGCGTCCCTAAGATCCTTACTGTGCAAAATTGAACTTAATTGCCTAATATCATGCCTGTGCAAACTTGAATTTGGTTGCCTAATATCCTCTCTGTGCAAAGTTGAATTTATAAGTGTGCCTAATAGCGTGCCCTGGTTGAATTTAGAAGTGTGCCTAATATCCTCTCTATGCAAAGTTGATTTTAGAAGTGCGCCTATTAGCGTGCCTTGATTGAATTTAGAAGTGTGCCTAATAGCGTGCCCTGGTTGAAATTAGAAGTGTGCCTAATATCATCGCTGTGCAAAGCTGAATTTAGAAGTGTGCCTTATAACGTGCCTGGCCTGAATTTAGTAATGTGCCTAATAACGTTCATTGCTTGAATTTAGAAGTGTGCCTAATATCTTATCCGTGCAAAGTCGAATTTAGAAGTGTGCCTAATAACGTGCCCTGGTTGACTTTAGAAGTGTGCCTATCAGCGCGCCTTGGTTGAATTTAGAAGTGTGACTAATAACGTGCCTTGCTTGAATTTAGAAGTGTGCCTAATATCCTATCTGAGCAAAAATTGAATTTAGAAGTGTGCCTAATAACGTGTCCTGGTTGACTTTAGAAGTGTGCCTATTAGCATGCCTTGATTGAATTTAGAAGCATCCCTAAGATCCTCGCTGTGCAAAATTGAATTTAACTGCCTAATATCATCCCTGTACAAAGTTGAATTTGGTTACCTAATATCCTCTCTGTGTAAAGTTGAATTTGGTTGCCTAATATCCTCTCTGGGCAAAGTTGAGTTTAGAAGTGTGCCTAATAACGTGCCCTGGTTGACTTTAGAAGTGTGCCTATCAGCGTGCCTTGATTGAATTTAGAAGCGTCCCTAAGATCCTCTTTGTGCAAAGTTGAATTTAGAAGTGTGCCTAATATCCTCTCTATGCAAAGTGAATTTAGAAGTGCACCTTTTAGAGTGCCTGGGTTGAATTTAGAAGTGTGCCTAATAGCGTGCCCTGGTTGAATTTAGAAGTGTGTCTAATATCCTCTCTGTGCAAAGTTGAATTTAGAAGTTTGCCTAATATCCTCTCTGTGCAAAGTTGAATTTAGAGGTGTGCCTAATATCCTCTCTGTGCAAAATTGAATTTAGAAGTATGCCTAATATCCTCTCAATGCAAAGTTGAATTTAGAAGTGCACCTATTAGCGTGCCCTGGTTGAATTTAGAAGTGTGCTTAAATTTCCTCTCGGTGCAAAGTTGAATTTACAAGTATGCCTAATATCCTCCTGTGCAAAGATGAATTTAGAAGTGTGCCTAACAGCATGCCCTGGTTGAAATTAGAAGTGTGCCTAATATCCTCCTGTGCAAAGTTGAATTTAGAAGTGTGCCTAATAGCGTGCCCTGGTTGAATTTAGAAGTGTGCCTAATATCCTCTCTGCGCAAAGTTGACCTTAGAAGTATGCCTCATATCCTCTCTGTGCAAAGTTGAATTTAGGAGTGTGCCTAATAGCGTGCCTTGGTTGAATTGAGAAGTGTGCCTATTAGCGGGCCTTGATTGAATTTAGAAGCGTCCCTAAGATCCTTACTGTGCAAAATTGAACTTAATTGCCTAATATCATCCCTGTGCAAAGTTGAATTTGGTTGCCTAATATCCTCTCTGTGCAAAGTTGAATTTATAAGTGTGCCTAATAGCGTGCCCTGGTTGACTTTAGAAGTGCGCCTAATAGCGTGCCCTGGTTGAATTTAGAAGTGCGCCTAATAGCGTGCCCTGGTAGAATTTAGAAGTGTGCCTAATAGCGTGCCCTGGTTGAATGTAGAAGTGTGCCTAATATCCTCTCTGTGCAAAATTGAATTTAGAAGTGTGCCTAATATCCTCCTGTGCAAAGTTGAATTTAGAAGTGTGCCTAATAGCGTGCCCTGGTTGAATTTAGAAGTGTGCCTTATATCCTCTCTACGCAAAGTTGACCTTAGAAGTATGCCTAATATCCTCTCTGTGCAAAGTTGAATTTATAAGTGTGCCTAATAGCGTGCCCTGGTTGAATTTAGAATTGTGCCTAATATTCTCTCTATGCAAAGTTGATTTTAGAAGTGCACCTATTAGCATGCCTTGATTGAATTTAGAAGTGTGCCTAATAGCGTGCCCTGGTTGAAATTAGAAGTGTGCCTAATATCATCGCTGTGCAAAGCTGAATTTACAAGTGTGCCTAATATCCTCTCTGTGCAAAGTTGAATTTAGAAGTGTACCTAATCGCGTGCCTTGCCTGAATTTAGTAATGTGCCTAATAACATGCCTTGCTTGAATTTAGAAGTGTGCCTAATATCCTATCCGTGCAAAGTTGAATTTAGAAGTGTCCCTAATAACGTGCCCTGGTTGACTTTAGAAGTGTGCCTATTAGCGCGCCTTGGTTGAATTTAGAAGTGTGCCTAATAATGTGCCTTGCTTGAATTTACAAGTGTGCCTAAGATCCTATCTGAGCAAAAATTGAATTTAGAAGTGTGCCTAATAACGTGCCCTGGTTGTCTTAAGAAGTGTGCCTATTAGCGTGCCTTGATTGAATTTAGAAGCGTCCCTAAGATCCTCGCTGTGCAAAATTGAATTTAACTGCCTAATATCATCCCTGTACAAAGTTGAATTTGGTTGCCTAATATCCTCTCTGGGCAAAGTTGAGGTTAGAAGTGTGCCTAATAACGTGCCCTGGTTGACTTTAGAAGTGTGCCTATCAGCGTGCCTTGATTGAATTTAGAAGCGTCCCTAAGAAACTCGCTGTGCTAAATTGAATTTAACTGCCTAATATCATCCCTGTACAAAGTTGAATTTGGTTTCCAAATATCCTCTCTGTGCAAAGTTGAATTTGGTTGCCTAATATCCTCTCTTGGCAAAGTTGAGTTTAGAAGTGTGCCTAATATCCTCTCTGCGCAAAGTTGAGTTTAGAAGTGGGCCTAATAGCGTGCCCTGGTTGATTATAGAAGTGTGCCTAATAATGTGCCTTGCTTGAATTTAGAAGTGTGCCTGATATCCTCTCTGTGCAAAGTTGAATTTGGTTGCCTAATATCCTCTCTGGGCAAAGTTGACTTTAGAAGTGTGCCTAATATCCTCTCTGCGCAAAGTTGAGTTTAGAGGTGTGCCTAATAGCATGCCTGGTTGACTTTAGAAGTGTTCCTATTAGCGTGCCCTGTTTGATTTTAGAAGTGTGCCTAATAACGTGCCTTGCTTGAATTTAGAAGTGTGCCTAATATCCTCTCTGTGCAAAGTTGGATTTACAAGTATGCCTAATAGCGTGCCTTGCTTGAATTTAAAAGTGTGCCTAATAGCGCGCCCTGGTTGAATTTAAAAGTGTGCCTAATATCTTCTCTGCGCAAAGTTGAATTTAGAAGTGTGCCTAATAGCGTGCCTTGGTTGAATTGAAAAGTGTGCCTACTAGCGTGCCTTGATTGAATTTAGAAGCGTCCCTAAAATCCTTACTGTGCAAAATTGAACTTAATTGTCTAATATCATCCCTGTGCAAAGTTGAATTTGGTTGCCTAATACCCTCTCTGTGCAAAGATGAATTTATAAGTGTGCCTAATAGCGTGCCCTGGTTGAATTTAGAAGTGTGCCTAATATCCTCTCTATGCAAAGTTGATTTTAGAAGAGCGCCTATTAGCGTGCCTTGATTGAATTTAGAAGTGTGCCTAATAGCGTGCCCTGGTTGAAATTAGAAGTGTGCCTAATATCATCACTGTGTAAAGCTGAATTTAGAAGTGTGCCTAATATCCACTCTGTGCAAAGTTGAATTTAGAAGTGTGCCTAATAGCGTGCCTTGCCTGAATTTAGTAATGTGCCAAATAACGTGCCTTGCTTGAATTTAGAAGTGTGCCTAATATCCTATCTGTGCAAAGTTGAATTTAGAAGTGTGCCTAATAACGTGCCCTGGTTGACTTTAGAAGTGTGCCTATTAGCGCGCCTTGGTTGAATTTAGAAGTGTGCCTAATAATGTGCATTGCTTGAATTTAGAAGTGTGCCTAATATCCTATCTGTGCAAAAGTTGAATTTAGAAGTGTGCCTAATAACGTGCCCTGGTTGACTTTAGAAGTGTGCCTATAAGCGTGCCTTGATTGAATTTAGAAGCGTCTCTAAGATCCTTGCTGTGCAAAATTGAATTTAACTGCCTAATACCATCCCTGTACAAAGTTGAATTTGGTTGCCTAATATCCTCTCTGTGCAAAGTTGAATTTGGTTGCCTAATATCCTCTCTGGGCAAAGTTGACTTTAGAAGCGTGCCTAATATCCTCTCTGCGCAAAGTTGAGTTTAGAAGTGTGCCTAATAGCGTGCCCTGGTTGACTTTAGAAGTGTGCCTATTAGCGTGCCCTGGTTGATTTTAGAAGTGTGCCTAATAACGTGCCTTGCTTGAATTTAGAAGTGTAGTGGAGGACCTGAATTAAAGATAGGGAATCAACAACTGAATGAAGTGGAGGGCACCCCCCTCCCACTTCAACCTAAGCAGAGAAATGTGTATGGACTAATGGATATTGTAATTATGTGTAAATAGTATTCATAATGTTAGTATATACTAGTATTTGAAAAAAGCAGCGTATTTATAAGGTCGAAAATGTCATTACCATGATGTAATAAGGTGGCGAGGCACAGAATGGACAATAAGATTTTCTGTACACGGACAGAAAATCGTTCTGGCTAAATGCCTTTAATGAAAATGCATGTAACCAAAAATGTGGCTAAAATGAGAAGAAACTGAGTAGTGCGCAAAGTGTGTAAAATGAGGTGATTTTAAAGTTGAGACATTCGAGGACACCATGCTTTCAGAAACTTGATGAATGGGCAGAACCTAGACTTTTAATTAGGCCTTGTCTGAAACCTTATCTGAAGAGTCCAGCTGCATCAACTATAAATTGAACGGAACACCGGAGGAAAAGTCAGACATGCATGCTAGAGCATATTTCATTCTGAAGGGTTAGTTCATTAAAATAATTGCCCAATGAGCTAATGTTTAACAATGAAGTTGCTTAAGACTGTGCGGGAAAGGTGGGGGCAGATTGCTCCCTCACATTTTGCTATAAAAAGTGAGCTCTGTGTGATGCTAGGGGTGGTTGAGGCTGGGAGCTCGACTACGGCACTAAGGCTGCTCTGTGCCAGCAGTGGCATGAAATAAACATCTATGAACTTAACAGTCTCTTTGCCAAATCTTTGAGTTGTCCTTATTGAACTGCGTTGGAGTATGTGAATCCTGCATCCCAACCTCTTCGAGTTGCAGCTATCTTGTCTTAAGGTATTCGAGGGCGAGCTCTGATTCTATGGACCCGTCAGAGGTCACTCGGTCTTCGTTTACATTTGGTAGCGAGGAGGATGGTTCTTGACCATCAACTATTAATTAAAATAAGACACTTAATGGCCGTTGTCACAAAGTAACTCTAGGTCTTCGGCAAAATCACGAGTCCGTCGCCATTTCGGGCTGAGTAGACTGTGAAGCTCCCCGTAGACAATGGAAGTGTAATTGAGACTGCAGTCGGGACCCGAAGGGGCTCGTGCTTTTAAACATCTCCATTCCCATTCCTATGGGCAGCTGACAGACGAAAACCTGAAGAAGGCAGTGATCGCGAGGGTCGGGAGACCAAAAAGGTGAGTGAAAAATGCCCTAGCCGATAGAGACAGGGACATGGGGAAAAAGAATAATGGTAGTTAAGTTTTGGGAACAAACCAAAACCGTAACAGCATTTACAAATCAATAACAAGAGTAAAATATTAATGAGAGGCAGACATGTATGCAGGCGGCCAGCGTTGTGTTTGACTTTGTTACATGTCACAGTATGTATATGTCTAATTTTGTATGCTATGGCTGTTCATGGTATAACTGTCTGTGTGCAGTGTAAAAACTAGTATAGAAAATGATATTTTAAGCTAAATTTAAAAGAAATTGGCATCAAGCCAAGGTTTTGAAATTGCGACGAAATTGCATTAAAATAGGTGATCAGATATTATGGTTTAAGGCACACAAATTCATGGTGATTTCACCCCAAAAAGAGTTAAACAGCCTGTGAAAAGTGCAAAAAGCTGGTGCACTTTAAGCAAACACATTTTTTTTCAAACCAGCAGATATGGAGTTAAATGTGTGATGTCCTCGTAGCAGGCAAGATAACTGATAAATCGTGCTAGGAACGATGGATTTTCGCATTAAAATGGCGAAGTTATATTGATTTATAGAAGTACTGTTCTCATGCGTTAAGCGCACGCTGAGAAGAAAGGAATGCACCATGTAGTAATGGTTTAACTTTGAAGTATAGGGGAGGTCCGGTTAGAACAAGGAACTGTGAGCCTGCGAAGTGTGTCTTAAAGTAGACTGTCTGTATGAGGTTACAAGTAGTGATCAAAGGTAGTGGATTTTTTATGGTTTAACATCAGAGCAACTGGCTGGAAAAACGCACAGTTGAAAGCTAACATGTCGGGATCATGAGAGAAATGAATCATGCGAAAGGAATGTGCCAATAGCAGCACTTGAGATAAGCACTGCGAACGCTCTATGCGCGCCTTGCAAGGTTCTTTGAATCACACACACAGTATTATAAAAAGACAGGCTGTGCTTCTTGTGGAAACAAGGTGAAATGCAAATCGCAGAATGCGAAGAATCATCTTGAAGCATTGTTGCAGATTATGGAATAAAAGGTCCACATTTAAAGATAGGAGAAATGTATTAGTTTACTGATAACTTGTGCGCTTCTCTCATGTCTTATGAGAGGCATCGGTATGGGAATATTCAGTAGCACCTAGAGGCCTTATTCTCTGTGATACATACTTATGCTGCCTTGTAACATTCAAGATAAGCATGCTTACGCCCTTTTAAATCCCCTACCCTCTCCATTACTGCGCTATTCAGAATGAGAAACAAGTAGCATTTGAAGGCCAACATTAGAAATTTACGAAGAGGTTACTTCTCTTGTAGTATAGAAACAAGATACCTTTTAGCATCCGGAAAAGTGTGCAGCCTGCAGCATTAATGTAGGACTGTATGTGAAAAAACATGCAGCTCGAATAGGCAGATTAGAAGCTGCCAGGAAGGTGTCTTTATCCAGACAGACTGAGAGTAGGAGTGGGACATGGTTTTCGAATTGTGTTGCTATTAGAGATCGAGGTGACAAGTGCCTGTAGTGTGCAATGTCAATGCTCACTATCATAATGGAAACAACCCCACAGCCAGTGAAACTATGAGTGGTGCCTCGATGAAAACCATACCCTAAGAAGGAAATCACCCTGAAGGGCTGACGATTTTGAAAGGTTTAGAGACTGGCAATTAAGAAATGTTAGGCAATAAAAGATTAAATGAGATGCCCAGGATCACACAGTGTTTAAGGGGTGAAGCTGGGATTTGTGCCAATATTGCAATTCCTGCAGTTGAGCACCTTCTCTTCCAGCTCTTAACATGAACTAAAACAATCTAATGTTATAAAACTGACTTGCAAAAGTACGCAAACGGCATTTCCAAACCTGACATTTATAAAACCAAAATATTACAGAAAGGGGTTACACAAAGTGGGAATGATTTTTAGCGTCAGTTTCTCCATTATCAAGGGGAGTTCCAGCATGCAAGTAGGTAAAACTCCACAGAAGACAGCACAGTAATGCAAGGGATCCTATATGATTTGACCAGGATCACTGTGCCGTCTGCTGGCGTAGCCAGGATACAAGCATGAACACTTTGGCTGCACAGTTTCGAATTTGCATACTTGTTTGCCGCTTGGACAGATATTCTATGCACATTCTTTAAGGGATTGCTTAGGTTTTAAGAATGCCCAGCTGAGCAAACTAATTTCAACCCCTATCTGGTGCAGGAACAGTGCTGTTAATCTCGCTGCTTGTGCTGCAAACCCAAGTAAATGTGCAGGTATGTTTGTGAACTTCAGATTTAAAGACGGTTCAGCCAGTCTTACTGGGATGTGCCCTTCTGATCTTTCACATGAACACATATCCCTGCAATAAGTGCTTAACACACTGAGACAACTTCTGAACCTCTGTGGATGAATATGGATTTCAACTTTGGCTATTGCACATGATCAGCAACATTCCCACAGAGCGGAAGTAATGCAGGAGCTGCCCCCCCCCTCTGGAGAGGGTCGGGGGCATCACTAGCCACAAGGTAGGCCCCTGGGCCCTTTTACTCGAAAATATTGAAAATTGTCTCCTGCAACGGAAACTGCCGCAATTCGCTTCTTTCCACTACTGAATTGCCCCCAAGTGCCTTAGTTGCGCATTTTCACCACTTTAACGTCTGCACAAACCATCCGAGTGCTATCCTCCATTGTGTGCCATGAGGTCTAGTCACTCCAAGATGGCCGTCCAGAAAAGGGTAATGGCTGGCTGAGCCTAACCTTCACCAAGTGCATCCCCTGCAACCTGATTGGCTTGTACTTGCTTCATTTCAGCCTATCAGACGTCGACAGGCGAACGCCGGCAACACCCACAAAGGCTCACCCAACAAGGCTCGGCTCCTGTCTTGAGCCTGTCCTGAGCTGTTCGGGCCGAGGGCCATGCCCTGCTGCCCACTTCGCCGACAATATTAAGGTACTTTCTTTCTGTCAGTGGCTGGCAAAGACCCAAACATTTGCTCCCGGCTAATTAATGCCACTGACTTGTATTGAGGCATACATGTGAGCATTCCATGCCCCACAACTTGCCTCAGCACCGCGATGCTCCGTGTCTCACCTTCTTGTTGATCCACCACTCTCACCAATCCTGCTGCTCGATCCATCCACTAATGGCTCGCACGGCGGAGCGATTATATCGTGGCTGCTATTATCACTTTGTATGTAAGGTGAGTCCCTTGTACACACGGCACTCCGACCACAGCTACCCCATCTTCCCATCGGAATCCTCATGCCGCACCTTTGTACACTTTCCTTGCTCGTCCTAAACTATTCCTTGCACTACGTCTCCACACGCCTCCTTTGCATATATTGTACCTTTCTCTATTGCTTAACTGTATGTTCATTGTAATTACCATAGGTCAACCTATCTAAGTTGTGCATGTTGTTGATTGTGTCTCATTTTCAGTGTCCATTATCAGTGTCCACTGTAGTCTATCACTGTTACACCACGCACCCTTCCTTTGCCCCTCTACATCCAGGTGCTGTGCCACCAGATCCTAATTACATGGCCCCTATCTTGGCTATTTGTGTCACCTTGCTTTCTAAATTATGTTATCTGAAACTCAGGTTCTAGCTATGTCGTCATTGAGTTCAATTATGCACTAGAACCTCAGTGTTTCCCCACGCACTCTCAGTCCAACTGTTACATCTCATTTACAGATGCTACCTTCAGTGCACTGAGTCTAACTGCCCTTAAGAATTGTTGATTTTTGCCTAAATGTATTATCCTGATACAAGCTGGTACCCCCATGGCATTGAGCCCAAATGACTTGTAGAATTGCTGATTTTAGCTTAATTGAACTATTTCGAATTTAGATGTTACCCCAGTGCACTGAGCCCTATTGCCTTGTTGTATTGCTGATTTTAGCCTAATTGCATTATTTCGAATTTAGATATTACCACCAGTGCATTGAGCCCAATTGCCTTGTAGAATTGCTGATTTTAACCTAATTGCATTATTTCGAATTTAGATATTACCACCTGTGCATTGAGCCCAATCGCTTTGTAGAATTGCTGAATTTAGCCTAATTGCATTATTTCGAAATTTAGATGCTACCGCCACTGCCTTGTATCTAACAGTGTTTTAGTACCCAGACATTGCTACCTTAACTGCAATCCCTCCCCTTGGCACCACACCTTACGCCTCACGCGAACTATCAGGCCACGACATACGGGCGATGCCTTCTGCCAGCCTCTACCTCACCCACATAGTAATTTTAGGATCCTTATCCTTTACTGCAGGCACTCACCCTGCCAGCATCTTTAAGACACACCACATTTACATCCACGATTTCCAACTCACCCTTCCCTCCACCATGCTCCACTGCTCAGACCTTCCCTCGAATCCTTACCTCAACGACCCAGCTCTGTGGCTTAAGCACTTTGACACCAAACCTACACCAAGTCTTCCATTTACATTACAACATAGGAATTTCAGACTTAGATCTAGACTGCCCGACCACCCTGCACTCAGCACAGCCACACAGCCCTTCCACAGCCCAACCCCACCTCGTCCACCTCACCTACCTCAGCGCTCAAGGGAGCCCTTATCAATGCAAGATCCCTTACGGCTCATGCCCATGACATCGCAGCCCTCATCACTGTCCAAAACCTCGACTTCCTAGCCATTACCGAAACCTGACTACATGATGCCTCTGGCCCACTTCTCGCCTTATCCATATCTAAGGGTTATGCTATTATTAGAAACGACCGACAATCCAATTTGTCTAAAGGAGGAGGAGTCACTTTCATACATAGTGACAAGATCACTATGAGAGTTGCTGTCAATACACACTTCAGCTCTGCAAAATCATTATCAGTGAAACTATCCCTCTCTCCCACTAACACAGCAACACTCCACCTTATATACAGACCTCCAGGTCCACTGGGTTCATTTACTGATGATGTTGCATCCACCTTGTCGGCTAACACCAAGCCTAATTCCCAGATATTGTAATTAGGTGACCTCAACCTTGGCCTCTCCGATCCCAAGGACCACATGGCCACTGAAGTTGCCACCACCCTCTCCAACCTAGGCTTCCAGCAGCGCATTCGTGATCCTACACACAAGGGTAGAACGCTTGACTGGTTAGCTGACCTTAATTGTAATACCAATGTCACCTCCAACACTGCTTGCGCCTGGTCTGACCATCATGTCATCACCTTCCTCCTGCCAGCCACCAACCCTCAGCCCACACCTACCATAGCCGCCGCTATACCCACCAGAAATAAAAAGGACATTACCAGGGAGAAACTGCTTCCTCTCATCCTCCCTTGTCTGAACACCTTTGCCTCGCAGCACAAGGACAAGGACCGCACCGTCTTAGTAGACGCCTTCAACAGCTTGATGATCAAAGCCATCGAGAGCATAGCCACGCTAAAAACTCGCAAAGCCAAACAACAGTCCCACCTGAACTCTTGGTTCACCCCCGCAGCTTCTTAATGCCTTGCGCAAAGAAAAGCGCAAGGCCGAAGCACTTTGGAAAAGTCATCCCAGCTCAGCTAATAAAGCCTCCCTCCTGATCACCTCACTTAACTATAAGGAAGCCATCCTTCAAGCCAAAAAAGAGACGTATAATTCACGCATATCCCAAGCAGATTCTAACACAAGAGAATTATTTAAAATTCTCAAAGAATAAGAATCCCCCTCACTTGCCCCTAAAGTGTGCACCAAAGACAGCACATGGTGCAACAATATACAACATGCACTTCTCAACAAAATAACCACTCTGCAATCCAAAATCAACGCCAAACAAAACTCCCTCCACACTCCCCTATTTAGCAATACCTCGCCACCTAAAATAACTACCCCAGACTCTCATGTGCTGTTCAGCTTCACACCGATCACCGCCCTTGAGGTTGAAAAAATCATCTGCAACTTAAAACCCTCCAATTGCCAAGGGGACGCCTGTCCAGCACTGATCATTAAGGAATCGGCCCATGACCTCGCTCCTTTCATTACTACTTTTATCAAGCATGGTACAGAGACAGCCCTCCTAGATCTCAAAACCCAAATTGAGGACATTAAAGACAAAGGTAAGCTAGCCCTGCTACTACTACTAGACTTATCTGTTGCCTTCGACTTGGTCAACCACCAACTCCTTTGTCACCATCTGAAAACTGCAGCCCACTTCTCTGACAATGCCACTAACTGGATTAAATCATTCCTGGATAACAGACATATGAGGGTATTCTCCCCAACCTCCTTGCCGACCCTGCGCCAGTCCCTTGCGGGGTCCCCCAAGGATCGTGCGTATCCCCCACCCTCTACAATGTTTTCACTAAACCCCTGTTTGATGTGCTTGACTATCTGGGTGTCACCTACACTAACTATGCCGATGACACCCAGATACTCATCCCCATCACGGGCGATTACACGGTAGACTCGAAATCCTTAAATGACATATACCATGTCATTCAAACCTGGATGGCACAACATGAGCTCTGTCTTAATGACGATAAGACAGAGCTCCTCATCCTAGGTACACAGCAAAGACTTAACAAGCTGAACCCCATGTTCAGCTCCTTTAATATTGACGGAAACTCCATAAAAGTCTCCAAAGATACCAAAACACTCGGAATCTACCTCGACTCCACTCTCTCCCTCCACAGACAAACGAATGCAGTTGCTGCCGCCGCTGCTTACACCTGCAAGCTGATTATAGCAGGTCGCCCTTTTCTCTCCACACATAACTGCACAATCCTTGCTAGGACTTTGGTCATGTCCAAACTGGACTACTGTAATGCACTGTACCAAGGCACCAATCAATGCAACCTAGACAAACTCCAGATCATATAAAATAACGCCATCAGAGCAGCCCTCAATATCCCTAGATCAGCCCACATCTCGAAACTAGGAAGAACCTTCACTGGCTGTCAATCCCCCGAAGAATCTCACTAAAATCGCTTGCCCTGACGTACAAATGCATGAATAACCAGGCCCCCATCTATCTCTCCTCACGGTTCACGCAGAATACCCCATCTCGATCTCTAAGGTCTACCCTTAGCCAGAGCCTATTGATCCCCAGTTACAAGCTCCAAACAGCCGGCGGGTCCAGCTTCCCAGTTCTGGCAGCCAAATTGTGGAACTCTGTCCCTCTTACTATCAGAAACCTGCCTTCCCTGAACTTATTCAAACACAAAGCCAAACTCTGGCTAGTCACCTTAGACGACCAAGCTTCACTCTGAAAACTTGATACCTATGTATCTCTGTCTATACTTCTATGTGTTCTGACTACTTTGTTCAATTCAAATGTTACATGAAATGTCATACTGTTATGTAACCACTGCCTCTAAGATATGCCTCCGGCAGTCTCCGGGCCTGGTTTGCGCTATACAAATAAATAAAATACAAATACAAATACTACAAAGGTCGTGTTACCCAAACTATGTATTCCACAATGAAAAAGAAAGGCATTGCATGTTTTAATTGATCAAGGCAGAATGTACTTGTCAAAACCGACAGGCAATGGGTATGGAGCCTCAGCAGCATGCAATCACATTTTCCTGGCATGTGCTATTCAAGCCTGATGTAAACTGGAATCTTACTTCAGACCAGCCAGCATCGTGGGGGGCCCTGGGCAGCCACCCCATGTGCCCTCCAATAAAAATGTCTCTGGGGTCTACTGTCGTCTGGCAAGGAATGAGCGATTCCTAGTAGCATGGAGCACACAGAAGCCCGTAGGCATTGTGGTGCTGTTACAAGGAAGGGGCTTGCAGATTACAATAAAAAGGCATACACTAGGGGCTGCGTGACGAAGCATTGCCTGTAGTTATAAGACAAATAGATATATATTGTAATTACTATGAATGAGCTGCACGTTAAGCTCACACTGGATAGAGTATATTAAGTAAAACACGGCATAGTGGTTAATTTAGCAAAAGGGGGATGAGTACAGACACCGCTGGGGGAACTGATAGAGGTAGGCAACCAAAGTAGGGTTGAGAGTTTTGCAGGAAATGAGGAGGGATGGCTCCGCTCTAAGTTCACTAGAGAAAGCATTCCATGGTTCGGGGACAAGACGGCAGAGCTTAGCCCTGTGGCATTAGCTCCTTTGGTTAATGGGGACAGCAGCTGGTGAAAAGGAGTCCATGAGCATGAGCACTAGGGGGTAACTCAGGATTTAAGAAGTGCTTGCCTCTCGTATTGCATGCCGAAAAAGCTTCTCATCTAGGTAGGCACTGCGTCGACGAGTGTGTATGTGTTTATATATTGTTAAGTGCTGTATGGAAACAGAATGCCAGCAGTAGTGGTAAATTGTAACACTGAGTTTGCAGGGTGAGCGCGCCTAATTGACTTGTTAAATTGGGATTTTATTGCTTGCATGGAGAGGGGGAATTCAAGGCTGTGTATGACCATCCTGTGCACCCAATAGGGGAACCAGTGATGACAATGAAAGAGGTCTTGGCTCCATTTCTATTTCTTTATATCGTGGGGTGGCAAGCAGCCTGGTGCAAGTAGGCAACCTGACCCTGGCTGAGCATCACAGAAGGTATTGGCTGAGTCAGTGCGCCAGCAGTCCCAGTGACGCATACATGTAGGACTACCAGCAATTTAGGCAAATGGAATATGGCAGTCACAGCATGAATGCTGCTCCCTATAGCATGTGTGGCTCTGAAAGAGCTAGAGAATGAGTGTTATAGTCTCATCTAGCTGCCTCCCCGCTCTCAACCTCTTTCTGGGCTGGCAGAGATCCTTCAAAGGGCAGAATCTGTGTCTGTGCATAGCTGTGAATGCCACCAGTCTCATACATGTCACTCAATGGTGTGCTGTTTGGACACTTGGCTTTCATACCCTTTGTTTGCAGACTGTTACGCTCACCTGAACCCCACAGGGGTGTCGATCGGACCCGGACAGCTGCGGTCTCCGTCAACATGATGCGTAGTGCAGAGATGACTGTCTGGACTGGCTCGCCTAGTCTTGTCTGCTGGACCCAAAGAAGTATTTTCCTGAAAGTGGAGACAGGGATTAGCCACCTCTGGGTTTTAGTGATGGCCTCCCAACTGTTCTCGCTCTCCCCCACTAATCACCTCCGATATCCCCTTAGTAACCTCACCTTATGTTTGTAAAAGATGAGCTCTCCATCCTGCGTGTCTTGCAGGGGCGCGTAGATACCAGTTACTTCACTAGTTTGAAGGCGTTGGGAGAGTTCCGGTAAGCATTGACTCTGAAGTCCCAGGCGGGATTGGTAAGTATCAAGTTCAAAGAGTTCAATGTGCCCGATATTCACTCTTGTCCCCTTCCTTCAACTGAGTTTGTGAGAAGAAGGTCTCGTAGCTTCTGCTGGAGTTCAGGTAAGAGTCTGTGTTACCCAACGCTGTCCGGTAACTATTACATGTGTTAACGTGTTGTTTTTCTCCCTGTTTACAGATGCGGCATATGAAGATATGGAGAATAATACCGCCGGTGGTAAAGCAGGTAAGTCTATGGTGGTAAGAGGTATTTGTTGATTCTCTTGGCTCACCTTGTTATTCTTGTGCCCCTAGGTGCCGGAGTATGGCGAAGAAATGATGGAGACAGTGCCGGATCGAAAGATGCTGTGAGAACTGGTGAGTATGGCGCCGTGCTGGAGCTGGCGAAGCGACGCGTGCTGGACTGATGTACTTCCAGGTCGGGAAATGAAATGGATCCGGAATCAGGTGAGGAATTTCAAATAGGTTTGTTTTCTAACCTTGTCCTTTTCTTCCTCTTTATTCTAGGAGCTCCGGATTCGAGGCGGGCCTGGCAGAAGACTGGTTGCTGTCTGCAGGCACGGTGAGAGTCACGCTGCTGGATGCAGACTAACATGAAGCATGTGCTGCTGTTCGGGCGTGGTTTAAATAGCCTCCAAAGTAATCCCAGGAAAGAAGTTCCCCAGGACCACACCCGAGTAAAAAATAGTCCCTGTAGTGAAATAGTGCCATCCAGGCCTCACGTTGGCTTGGATTTATTTGCAGCATGGTCTGCATGAGGTAAGTAATGTCTATTAGCCTGGCGCCTATGGCGCCAGGACTGATTTTTATTATGAGCCTGGTGCCTACGGCGCCAGGACTGAACCCACACAGCCCCTAGCTGGGGCTGCTGGGGTTTTTGTAAATGTCTGGATGCCTGCTCCCGGGGCTGATGGGCTTGATCCGGATGCCCGGGGGTAGGCATCATGACAGAACTCCCCCCAAGGCCCCTTCTAAAGTTGTTCTTCCCCTTAGACCTGATTTGTCTGGGAGGTTCCGATGGAATTTCTTCACCAACCGAGGTGCATGAACGTGGTCACTAGACTCCCATGACCTTTTCTGTGGTCCGTAACCTTTCCAGTCGATTAAATAGAAAAGTCTTCATTTAACCAACTTAGAGTCCAGGATATTCTCTACCTCGAATTCAGTTCTCCATCTATTAGGATGGGGTCAGGTGGTTTGGCAAGTCTTGTCCCGGGTTGAACTGGTTTCAGAAATGAAACATGAAAGACAGGATGGATCCGCATATTAGAGGGTAATTCCAACTTGATGGCCACCGGGTTGATAATGGCCTTAATAGTGTAAGGTCCCAAATACCTAGGATTATAAGTCTGAGTTGCTTTTAGAGGTATGTGTTTTGTAGCCAGCCAAACTTGATCCCCAATCTGATATCGTAGAGCATCGCTTCTATGTTGATCAGCATTTTTCTTATATTTCTCTTTCGCTTGTTTCAAATGTTCTGTTGCCTCCTTAAAGGCTTGTGTAATAGTAGAGTGTAAATGGCTAACTGCAGGCATTTCTAAGTGCTGAGGCGAATCGAGTTCTGAGGTTCGAGGGTGATGTCCGTATATGGTATAGAAGGGGCTTTGTCCGGTTCCAGAATGTACTGAGTTATTGTATGCATATTCAGAAATCCATAAAATATCCATCCAATTGCTTTCGGTCTGGTGCAGCATGCAACGTAGGTACTGTTCAAGGGTCTGGTTGGTCCTCTCCATCTGACCATCGGTCTGGGGATGGTGACTGGTTGATAACCTCACGTCGATTTGCGTCAATTGACAACATTTCTTCCAAAATTGTGAAATGAATTGACTGCCTCGGTCAGAGACCAATACGGAAGGAAATCTGTGTATTCGAACAATGTTTTCGAGGAACTCCTTGGCCAAAATTGAAGCGGAAGGTAATCCTTTTAAAGGAATAAAGTGGGCCATTTTGGAAAAAAGATCCACAATAACTAGGATGGTGTTAAATCCATTAGATGGAGGTAGATCTGTAATAAAGTCTAAAGACAAGGTGTGCCATGGTGTAGGTGGAATATCCAAAGGTTGTAAAAGGCCAGCGGGTTTTTTCTTCTGGCTTTTGTTTTGGGCGCAAATGGCACAAGACATCACAAATGACTTTACGTCTTTTCGCCAAGTGGGCCACCAGAACTGTCTCTTAATTTTCGCTTCAGATTTTGCGATACCTGGGTGCCCTTCCATCAGGGTGTCATGGTAATTGGACATGACTAGTTCTTGTATTTCCTTGTGTGGTAGAAATAGTCGTCCTTGATAGTAAGGTAGGTCATTGACGACAGAGTAGTCCGGGCCTTTCTTTACACAGTCCTGCAGGGTTGCTGGATCGAAGAGTTGTTGGATTTTTGAATGACTATCTTCTAGTGTCTGTAGAGTAGTTATGCCAAGAATTCTTTACTCGGGAATTATTGGCACCAGTTCCGGGTTTGCATATGCTTCTCCCATCCCTATTCGGGATAAGGCATCTGCTTTGCCATTTTTGCGGCCTGGTCGATAAGTGATCACGAAATCGAATTCGGCAAAGAACAATGCCCATCGAAGTTGTCGCGATGATTTGGCTTTGGCTGTTTTTAAATACTGCAGGTTCCAGTGATCAGTGATTACGGTAATGGTATGCCTGGCACCAAGACGGTGTTGCAGCCAAGCCTTAAAGGCGGATTTGATAGCTAATAGCTCTTTATCGGTAATCGCATAGTTTAACTCAGGTGCTGAGAACTTTCTGGACCAAAACGCTACTGGGTGAAGTTGACCGGTTTCAGGATCCTTCTGGGACAGGGCAGCTCCCATGGCTAAACCGGATGCATCAGTTTCTACTATGTATGGAGGTTCAGGGCGTGGATGCTTTAAGACAGGTGCTGATGTGAATTTCGCTTTCAGCTCTTGGAAGGCCTTTTCAGCCTCTTCGGTCTACAAGAAGCGTTTGTTTTTTCGCAAATGTGCTGTGATGGGGTGTACAACATTGGAGAAGTCCGGAATGAATCTGCGGTACAAATTAGCAAATCCGAGCATCCTTTGTACCCCTTAGACTGAACTGGGGGATGGCCACTTGAGAATTGCGTCCACCTTCCGAGAGTCCATTCGGACCCCCTTTGGAGTCAGGATAAATCCAAGAAATTTAACTTCCGTAGCATGAAAAACACATTTTTCCAATTTTGCATATAACTTGTGCTGGCGTAGTTTCTCAAGGACTGCACGCACGTGCTTAACATGGTCTGATTCTGAGGAGGAGTACACTAGAATATCATCTATGTATACGACGACACAGACGTCAATGAGTTCAAGAAGGACATCGTTCATAAAATACTGGAAGGCTGCTGGTGCATTGCACAACCCGAAGGGCATCACCTGATATTCGAATAATCCGTACTTGGTGCGAAAGGCAGTCTTCCATTCGTCGCCTTTCTTGACACGTACCAGATGATATGCCCCTCGGAGATCTAACTCAGTGTAGATACACGCATCCTTTACTTTGTCTAGTAATTCGGGGATCAGAGGCAATGGGTATCCGTTTTTTACCGTAATCCGATTTAATGCGCGGTAACCTATGTACGTTCTAAGGTCACCTTCCTTTTTTGGCACGAAGAATAAAGCTGAGGATGCAGGAGACTTGGAAGGACGAATAAAGCCATTAACAAGGTATTGGTCCAAGTATTGCTGTAGGTGAAGATTTTCAGGTTCCGTGAGGGCGTAGATTCTACTGCATGGGGGTTGTGCACCGGGTAGGAGGTCGATTTGACAATCGTATGATCTGTGAGGAGGTAATGTATTGGCCTGTTCTTTTTGAAAAACATCCTGAAATTCTTGGTATTCCTGAGGTAACTGCACGATTGGGTTAACGACTGTAGCCAGGCCTTTGTTCAAAGTTTTCTCCGGGTAACAGGTGTGTGCACAATCCGGGAAGGTTATTCTCTTCTCTCGCCATTTTATACAAGGATTATGTGTTTCCAACCATGGCATCCCCAGTATTATCTGGAACTGTGGGGCTTTGATTAGATCAAACACAATAGTCTCTCGATGCCCATCTTGACTCAACAGTGTCATCTCTGTAGTGGAATGAGTTACAGGCCCCGAGGCAATCTCAGTTCCATCAACTGTGGTGATGACATCCGAAGTGGTCTTTTTGCAAAGAGGTAGATTCATCCTTGAAACCAATTCGTGGTCCATATAGTTTCCTACGGCCCCGCTATCTATGTATGCCCTTACTGCGTGCATACGTGATGGCTGCCTGGGATCAAGTAGGACCATTGGGATGATCAGATGCGAGGTCTGAGTGTCCTTCTTTAAGCTCGGCAAGCGGACCTCTACGCTTGTCGGGCGTGGTCGTTTCCCGAATCAGGCTCTATGTGGCTTTTATCAGCAACTCCTACCACCTTCTTGGGTGGTTTTGTAGGGCAATCCCGTAGACAATGTTCTCAGGTTCTACAGTACAGACACAACTGCATCTGTCGTCTTCTTTCTCTTTCCTTTTGAGTTAAGGGTCCTTTGACCCCCCCGATCTGCATAGGTTCAGATGCATCTGTTCCTTTGGGGGCAACGTTGGGTTTAACCAATACCCGATTCTCGAACTTAGCTCGATCAGTCTTTCGGTTCTGAAGTCGGTGGTCTAGCTGGACCACTAAGTCTATATATTATGTGCAATCCGGAGGTGGGTTCACAACTTGAGCCAAGACGTCTTTGAGTTCTCCCCGAAGTCCACGATGAAACAATGTAATTCGTTTTTCCTCCGGCCACCCGGTTTCCACCACCAACCTATTGAAGGTTGCAATATAGGTTAGCAGATCCTGGTTACCCTGTCGTAAGGATAAAAGTTTGTTGTCCAGGGCTTGACCCTGTGAGTGTCTGGCGAATAGTTTTTCCATGCTCCTTTGAAAACCCTGAAAATCCCGGAGAAGAGGATCATCCTGGTTGACTAACGGAATGGACCAATCCGCTGCGCTGCCACTAAGATATGACAATACAAAGGCTACTTTGGCTTGGTTATTTGGAAAGACTCCCGGTCTGCATAAAAAGTGCTAGCGGCATTGGTTCATAAACACGGCAAACCTTTTGGGGTCCCCAGCAAAGCGTTCGGGTGGAGCTAACGGAATATTTCATGGTAAAACCACTTGCACAGGATTGCTTGATGAAACAGGGGTTGGGTTTCCCCCATATCCAGGTAGGGGCGTTTGCCCAGCTTGGTTTTGCAGTAGTTGCCTAGCCAGATCATCAGTGCGCTCCTTTGAGACAATCAGTTCTCTCCTGAGGGCATTAGTCTCTTGGCGAGCGGCATGTACTTCCTCCCTAAGTTCCCCCAATAATTGGGCCAGTTGGTCGGTTTCCGAGGTTTCCATAACACCCGGGTGGGTATTTTTAGAAAAGCTTCGTGTTCTGTTACGCTCACCTGGACCCCACAGGGGTGTCGATCGGACCCGGACAGTTGCGGTCTCCGTCAACGTGATGCGTAGTGCAGAGATGACTGTCTGGACTGGCCCGCCTAGTCTTGTCTGTTGGACCCTAAGAAGTATTTTCCTGCAAGTGGAGACAGGGATTAGCCACCTGTGGGTTTTAGTGATGGCCTCCCGACTGTTCTCGCTCTCCCCTACTAATCACCTCCGATATCCCCTTAGTAACCTCACCTTATGTTTGTAAAAGATGAGCTCTCCATCCTGCGTGTCTTGCAGGGGTGCGTAGATACCAGTTACTTCACTGGTTTGAAGGCGTTGGGAGAGTTCCGGTAAGCATTGACTCTGAAGTCCCAGGCGGGATTGGTAAGTATCAAGTTCAAAGAGTTCAATGTGCCCGATGTTCACTCTTGTCCCCTTCCGTCCTTAAGTTGCAACTGAGTTCGTGAGAAGAAGGTCTCGTAGCTGCTGCTGGCGTTCAGGTAAGAGTCTGTGTTACCCAACGCTGTCCGGTAACTATTACATGTGTTAACGTGTTGTTTTTCTCCCTGTTTACAGATGCGGCATATGAAGATATGGAGAATAATACCGCCGGTGGTAAAGCAGGTAAGTCTATGGTGGTAAGAGGTATTTGTTGATTCTCTTGGCTCACCTTGTTATTCTTGTGCCCCTAGGTGCCGGAGCACGGCGAAGAAATGATGGAGACAGTGCCGGATCGAAAGATGCTGTGAGAACTGGTGAGTATGGCGCCGTGCTGGAGCTGGCAAAGCGACGCGTGCAGGACTGATGTACTTCCAGGTCGGGAGATGAAATGGATCCGGAATCAGGTGAGGAATTTGAAATAGGTTCGTTTTCTAACCTTGTCTTTTTCTTCCTCTTTATTCTAGGAGCTCCGGATTCAAGGCGGGCGTGGCAGAAGACTGGATGCTGGCTGCAGGCATGGTGAGAGTCACGCTGCTGGATGCAGACTAACACGAAGCATGTGCTGCTGTTCGGGCGTGGTTTAAATAGCCTCCAAAGTAGCCCCAGGAAAGAAGTTCCCCAGGACCACAACCGAGTAAAAAATAGTCCCTGTAGTAAAATAGTCCCTTCCAGGCCTCACGTTGGCTTGGATTTATTTGCAGCATGGTCTCCATGAGGTAAGTAATGTCTATGAGCCTGACGCCTATGGTGCCAGGACAGATTTTTATTATGAGCCTGGTGCCTACGGCGCCAGGACTGAACCCAGACAGCCCCTAGCTGGGGCTGCTGGGGTTTTTGTAAATGTCTGGATGCCTGCTCCCGGGGCTGTTGGGCTTGTCTGGATGCCCGGGGGTAGGCATCATGACACAGACACCTTGGCACAGATATTGCTTTGTATTTCTGATATGTGGACATTTAGTTAAGTCTATTGTGTATGTGAGTAGTATGGCAGAGGCACAGTGTTCCCATTTTTGTGAACTGCCTTTGATGGTGTTGATAAGTGCTTCATTT
This sequence comes from Ambystoma mexicanum, assembly GCF_040938575.1. Lineage (NCBI taxonomy): Eukaryota > Metazoa > Chordata > Amphibia > Caudata > Ambystomatidae > Ambystoma > Ambystoma mexicanum. Next base: position 225,040,455 of record NC_090921.1, on the reverse strand, counting down.
TAGAAAAATGTATTCGTATGCATTATTTGTTAATGCTTTCACATTAGTCCAGTCCAGATGTCCTTGAGCTGTAAAAAACCATTGCCGACATTTCAGTGGATTCCAGGCTGTTTCTGACTCATAATTAGGCCAGGATTTGTGATGTCATATTTCTGTGGGCTTGGACAGTAAATTGCACATCTTGGAAGCCATTTTTTCCAAAATGCCTAGCAGAGAGAGAAGCCACCGGCACACTGGTTGGTGTGAGGTGGCCTAGCTCGCTCCCAAATTCCCACCAAGATACATACGCCCCACCAACTTCCAAAGTCACCAGCCGCCACTGGGCTGAAATGACCCTAGTAGCAGCATCAGTTAAATAAACTAGCGCTGTGTAAGACTTACATTTGTGATTTTAAAAAATTAGCCTTTCCTCCATGGGTAGCCAGTGCGGAGCTCATCTGACAAAAAATCACGTGTATTCTTTCAATGAATACTGAGAGTTGCGCACAGCAGCACTCCGCACTTTTAGAGCTTGTGAAGATTTTGTAAGATGCCTGCAAGAATGGCAGTGTAGTAATACAATTTAACACTGATAATGATACGAGAAATGAATGAGCATGTGTTGTAAGTGTGGCGGGGAAAGGAAAGGGCCGGAGGCATTAGCATATGTGGTAGTGAAAGGGAAGTAATGACACAGGGACGTCGATCCACCTAAATAATAGAGGTAGCAGAAGTGACATTTCATGACCCTTGACCTCGGATGATATCACTGTAGGAAAAGTTTTAAACATTTTCCTTATTTTAGGGTAGCAAAGGAGACCGTGGGGCAACAAGGGATACCTCAGGGGGTGCAGCCACGACCCCTGGCGACCCCCAAATGACATCCCTGCAATGACACTCAAACGATAAGTGCAACAATACGGAGTGTAGCATGTAACCTGGCATTACATGAGCAAGGGTTACTTTACAGCTACAGAAGTAGTGTTAGAATTAAAAGAGGTAGTGATAAACTTCATGAGATGAGAAGCAAGCAATTTAACATGGGGTTTTAAATCAACGTGCGGGCAGGAGCAGGCACTGCCCTGTAGCTGAATGGTCCATTGCCATTCATGTGTTCTATCTATTGACTTAGAATACCACCTGAAACTGAAGGAGGTTACTAGGTCATTTGCGACCTGCTTTTGGGGAATTTTGGGGCTAGTGCACATGTAGTGAAGGGGGTTTTTGGGGTGCTCCTAAAGGCTTTTTCTAGGAGCTCCACCGTGAGGGGTAGGACAGTTTGCATGGAGTCATACCAGGGGTGGTATTTTATCATTTTTAGGCCTCGACGGCCAGAGTGGAGAACATTTTTATTAAATAAGTAAACCCCTTTTGTGATTTGAGAAAAGCAGTTGTGATTCAGGTGTTATAGGATTTAGATGAATGAAGAAAGGTTTGAATGACAATATGTGAAAGCATGATGATAGCGTTTAGATTGCCAAGGAAAGTATGTTTTATGTAGAACATGCCCCATTTCGCGATAAGCACGATTTTGAGGCATGAAAGCGGCAGAAGGTCAATGAGAATGTTTGGGTGAAAACTAAAAGATTTCATTATCGTGGCAGCATGGTAAAGAACAGCTAGCTGTATGACCTGGTGAAGAAATAATGAAAAAGTAAAGGAAGGGTTTTAGAAATTCAGGCGCAGGCCCCGAATTATGAACGTCTGCAGACACGAGGTAGAAACAGATGACCTCCAGGAAAATAAAGGCAGCCATAAAATAGGGAAATATGGCAAATAAATAAAGAGCAAGCAGAATGAAATAAGAATCATGCAGGACAGTAGTGGTACAAGTAAGGTTTCTGGGGGGGGCACCCGAGAGAAAAACGAGCCCACATAATAGTGGACGATAGGCTACGGTGACGATTAAAGACAGCATCAAAGGGGTTCGTTTACACCCCATGTCGGGGTATTGATTAGAAGGCAGGTATACGTGTGTCCAGCTGGTGTTTGTCTAGTCTGTCAAGTGTCTGTTATACATGTCCTATATAAATAATTTGGCGGGAAGAGACTGGATTGGAGCTTGCGGTATTTGGTGCTCGCTCTTAGTAATGGGAGTGTTGGACTCACATAAGGAAATCGTTAGAAACAGAGTTAAGCCCGGAAAACATTGCTCCAATTGGAGGAGTGGGTTAAAGGTACCGCCCACAAGATGTTTATGCCGCGGCCACAAATTGAGTCTTCATCTAAAGCCATCTTACAACGCATGGCAACTTACTTGCATGCCACATATACAAGAAAAAAGTTAGAAAACGCTATGTTGTTCTCAAATTGTGAAAAATATAAGAACAAGGAAAGGAGGAAGAGCCTCCAGAAGCTTGGTTGCAAAAAATATGCACTGAGGAGGGTGAGACACCTGCAGCGTTGCCTGCCCCGCCTGAAACATGAACCGAGGGAAGGCAGCCTGAGGGACTTTACCCATTAAAGAAAGCTAAAAGCAGCCACAGGGTATAGCAACCCCGCATATGAGTCGTAGTAACAAAAGTCAAGGGAAGGATAAGGACAAGAATCTCACATCCCTAGCCCCAAGGGACAAGGGAAACGCGATGATGCGTTAATAAAGGAGGGGATCAGGCACAGACAAGTGCATCTCTCGATAAGAGGAGAGAGGGAAATAAGAGGAAAGGAAGTGAAGACAGAACTGATGAGATAGCATTTACAAAGGACAAATGGATGGGAGGACAAATCTCATTGAAACTCGATGGGAAAGAAAGTGATGATGGGAGACCTAAAAAGAAGTTAGATGAGGCACAGAGGAAAGAAGAAGGAGGAGTTAAGGGACAGAAGGATAAGAAGGAAAGTTAGGCTAAGGCGAGTACAGCTTTATCGCGAAGAGAAAGAAAAGTAGCTCGATCGCAAACCAGAGAGCAGCCTATGAACAAGACAGACAGAAACAGTAGAGGTTAGAAGAAAAGCAAAGGGTACGTGAAAGAAGGGATGAGGAAGTTCAAAGGAAAGATGAACGTAGAAATAAGGAGAAAAGGAGGAAGATAGGGTCAGAGAAGAGGCGAGGAAGCACAAAAGGTTTGGTCACAGGAATAAATAAGCAAATAAATAAATTAGGAAATACTGAAAATGAGTGGTTATCTTGAATAAAAAATGAATAAAGGGAAAATTGAGAAATAGGAACAATTGGGCAAATGAATAAAAGGATAAGGGATATACTCAAAAGCATAAAGAGGAAAAAAAACAAAAAGTGGAAAAACAAATGGCACTTATGAGGTTTCCTGGCCAACAGAAAAAAGGAGCGTTGGACAAACACACAATCGATCAACACTAAAGGTAAGAGGATCCAGGTGAGTAACAGGAAAAAGGGAGAAAGAGACACAATGGGCCTCATTACACAGATGGCGGTAAGGGATTACCGGTACCGGTAAGGGTTTTACCAGCCGTTAAGGACGGGACCCGCAAAGGGACCTTGGAGGTAATTACGGTACCGCAATTTGCAGTACCGTAATTACCACCTTCCCCATTCCCATTCAGCCCTATGGGGGCTCAAATGGGAATGAGGAAGGGCCAATGGTGAATGGGGAATTACCGCCCCACCAACCTTGGAATGGGGCGGTAATTCCGCCATCCACCATGGCGGAATCAGTAAATTACCGGCGGCAACCATGGCACTAATAGCACCATGGATACCGCCTTCATTGTAATGAGGCCCAATGTCTTCAAAAGTTAGCTGTTTTTCCCAAGACAGTTACAACAGGCGTGGAAAGAGTAGAAAATAGATAACAACATGGCCATTTCAGACGACCATAGAAAACAGAAGTAAAATTGAAGGTGAGTAATCATTTTCATGTTCATAATATCAAACGGATTGTTATGATAGAAGTATGCAAGCATTAGAATAGGCAAACATTAATGGGAACAATAAAGGTGGAGGCACGTAGTAAGAATTGGTGCCATAGTCCTGTAAGACAGGGGTAGGCTAGATCAAGTTAGACAGGGACGGTGTGCAGCCAGCGAGACCCTCTGATTTATCTCCCTAGGATGAACACAAAGCACAAGCATAGACCATGGTCCAACTAACGACAAGAAAAGAATAGGAAGAAGGTCTGCTAAGCTGAAGAAGTATGTGCAGCTAACCAGCAAGAATTTACTGCTAATCTGAGGAAGTATGTGCAACTAACCAGCAAGTATTTACTGCTAACCTGGAAGAATGCAGCTAAGCTGATCAAAGAACCAAGCCGAAACTAAGTATCCCAATGGGGTGGTTGGAAAATAGCTGTTTATGTGCACCAACGAATAGGGGAGAATGAACCAGAGAGTATTTTTGTTAGCAGAAAAGCAGGAAAAGGGATTAAAGTCGGGAAGAAAACCTGACCCCTTGCCAATGCCCAAATTACTTTTGCCTTTATTTTGACTTTCTACAGACAACGGGGATCCCCAAGGACGTTCCTGTCATCTACTGCGGATGTGCCTAGAAGACCAGGAAAGAAGAAGACGTCTTTCTTTAATTTGTTTTGTCTCCTTAGCGTTGCATGTGGCACCCAGAAGGGGAAAATGTGTCCCATGACGGACGAGGTGTATTTTGTGTTATTGAAAACAAAAATCATTTTCTAAGCCAGCTGACACAGAGCTAGGGGTTATTTTAGTTATGGTGTGAAAATGACCCACAAAAGGGAAATGTTTAAAAGAAAATGTTTTGTAGCTTGTCTAGGAGGCAGGGGTGTCAAATAAGAGGGAATGTCTTGCAATTCCTAGGGAATAAGGTATAAGAGCAAATGCAAAAAGAGGTTTTAAGGCAATGGGTTGGTAGGAAATGTGTTAAATAGTAGAGACCTGTTATTTTACAAAAGAAACTCATTCCGTTTTATATTACAGGCATACGTCAAGGGACCTGTATGCCTTGGGAAATGAACGTTGAACCGCGTGAGGAAAGAGGGAGGTCATAGAGAAACCCAGTGGAAGCCTGACGCTGAATTGTGTCTGCAAAAAGACTCCCCCAACCCTGCATCCTCATGCTGAACCGTCCCCTCATTGAACAATGAACCCTTTTGAAAGAGAGACACTCTGGGAAAAAACTGAACTTCTTGTGAAAAGGAAAAAACAATGGACTTCTGATTTAAGCATCAAAAGAACCTGGGAGAACGACTGTGAAAACAGCACAATGGAAAGGAAAAGGCGACGGGACACAGACGGTCCACTAACGCCAACTAATGACGACAAAAAAGGAAGATACAGAAAAGAAAAGAGTGTGGAAAAGAGGGAAGGACAAAGTGCAAATGATATGCATGGGCAGGAGAAGGTGATCAAGAAGAGACTGTACTTTGTTGGGGTAGGAGTTGCAGACAAGGTACAACATACGAAGAAACAATGGGCTAATGGGTTACCTCAAAGCTTGACCAAACCTCTCGAGTCTCACAATGGCTGTGAATCATCCAAGGCATACAGTTAGATTAAAGGCACATGATTACAAGAAGTGGGGCTTACATGGAAGGCGATGACACACACATGTTCGTTTTAAGAATAACAATACATTAGTATGTGCCTGAATATAAGGTCGTCTTAAGATGTGTTTAGATAAGTATTAAGGAGAATGGACATCGAATATGGTTCAAAGTTGTTGTTTTTCAAACAAAGAACTTTTAATACGGGGGTATGTAGTGGAGGACCCGAATTAAAGATAGGGAAACAAAAACAGAATGAAGAGGAGGGCACCCCCCCCCACTTAAACCTAAGCAGAGAAATGTGTATGGACTAATTGATGTAATTATGTGTAAATAGTATTCATAATGTTAGTATATACTAGTATTCGAAAAAGCATCATATTTATAAGGTTGAAAATGTCATTACCATGATGTAATAAGGTGGCAAGGCACAGAATGGACAATAAGATTTTCTGTACACAGACAGAAAATCGTTCTGGCTAAATGCCTTTAATGAAAATGCATGTAACCAAAAATGTGGCTAAAATGAGAAGAAACTGAGTAGTGCTCAAAGTGTGTAAGATGAGGTCATTTTAAAGTTGAGACATTCGAGGACACCATGCTTTAAGAAACTTGACAAATGGGCAGAACCTAGACTTTTAATTAGGTCTTGTCTGAAACCTTATCTGAAGAGTCCAGCTGCATCAACTATAAATTGAACGGAACACCGCAGGAAAAGTCAGACATGCATGCTAGAGCGTATTTCATTCTGAAGTGTTAGTTGAATTAAAAATAATTGCCCAATGAGTTAAAGGGATGGTCTAGTAAAAATGTTTATTTAAAAAATAGATAGGCCACATAAAAAAAAATATACTAGCATCCTCCGTTTTAAAACTTCCTATGTAAAATTTTGAGCTATTCAAGCTCAAAATTCGAAAAAGCAAGCACAGGGGCGCAGCCATTTTGTGAAATGGAGGCCCTCCTGTGCTGGGTTTTGCTTTTGCGGCACTAATGAAGGAAAAGCCAGCCAGCTGTAGTAAACTAAGTCTACCGCTGGGTGGCTTTCCCTTCATTAGTGCCGGACTCGGAGGACGCGGACCGGAGACTAGAGCAGGAAAGCTGCTGCTGAATCTCGGTAAGTGCTATTTATTTTTTTTACAAAAAATAAGCACTAGTTGCGGTTTTTTTTCTAAGTTTTCCGGGCTGCACCGGAGACCCAAAGTGATAGCCACAGCAGGCAGAAACACACGCGGTTATGTTTACATGCCGCGTAGTGTTTCTACCTGCAGCTGATTTCCCATTTGGGGCTCTCGGGCTCCCTGTGGGGAGCCCGAGAGCCCCAAATGGCAAATGCTAAATGCTGCGTTGTCTGCCTAAATCTGCTTTCCCATTTGGGGCTCTCGGGCTCCCCGTGGGGAGCCCGAGAGCCCCAAATGGAAAAGCAGATTCAGGCAGACACAACGCGGTTGTTTTCCGCAATGCCGCGTTGTGTCTGCCTGAATCTGCTTTTCCATTTGGGGCTCTCGGGCTCCCCGTGGGGAGCCCGAGAGCCCCAAATGGTAAAGCAGATTCAGGCAGACACAACGCGGTTGTGTTGGAAAACGCTGCGGTTTTAAAACCGCAGCGTTTTCCAACACAATAACGTTGTATTTATGTTTGCGGTCGCTTCAAAAGCAACCGCAAACATAAATACAACGTTTTTAAAGCTGCAGTTTTATTTCTAAGTTTTCCGGGCTCCTCCAGCCCGGAAAACTTAGAAAAAAAAAACGCAGCGAGTGCTTATTTTTTGTAAAAAAAATAAATAGCACTTACCGAGATTCAGCTGCAGCTTTCCTGCTCTGGTCTCCGGTCCGCGTCCTCCGAGTCCCGGCACTAATGAAGGGAAAGCCACCCAGCGGTAGACTTTGTTTACTACAGCTGGCTGGCTTTTCCTTCATTAGTGCCGCAAAAGCAAAAGCCAGCACAGGAGGGCCTCCATTTCACAAAATGGCTGCGCCCCTGTGCTTGCTTTTTCGAATTTTGAGCTTGAATAGCTCAAAATTTTACATAGGAAGTTTTAAAACGGAGGATGCTAGTATTTTTTTTTTATGTGGCCTATCTATTTTTTAAATAAAAATTTTTACTAGACCATCCCTTTAATGTTTTATGATGAACTTGCTTAAGACTGTGCAGGAAAGGTGGGGGCATATTGATCTTTCACATTTTGCTATAAAACGTGAGCTCTGTGTGATGCTGGGGGTGGTTGATGCTGGGAGCTCGACCACGGCACTAAGGCTGCTCTGTGGCAGCAGTGGCATGAAATAAACCTCTATGAACTTAATCTTTGAGTTGTCCTTATTGAACTATGTTGGAGTATGTGAAACCTGCACCCCAACCTCCTCGAGGTGCAGCTATCTTGTCTTAAGGTATTCGAGGGCGAGCTCTGATTCTATTGGTCCGTCAGAGGTCACTTGGTCCTCGTTTACAGAAGTGTGCCTAATATCCTCTCTGTGCAAGGTTGAATTTACAAGTGTGCCTAATAGCGTGCCTTGCTTGAATTTAGAAGTGTGCCTAATAGTGTGCCCTGGTTGAATTTAGAAGTGTGCCTAATATCTTCTCTGCGCAAAGTTGAATTTAGAAGTGTGCCTAATAGCGTTCCCTGGTTGAATTTAGAAGTGTGCCTAATATCCTCTCTGTGCAATGTTGACTTTAGAAGTGTGCCTAATAGCGTGCCGTGGTTGAATTTAGATGTGTTCCTATTAGTGTGCCTTGGTTGAATTTAGAAGTGTGCCGAATAGCGTGCCCTCGTTGACTTTAGAAGTGTGCCTATTAGCATGCCTGGTTGAATTTAGAAGTGTGCCTAATATCCTCTCTGTGCAAAATTGATTTTGGTTGCCTAATATCCTCTCTGTGCAAAAGTTGAATTTAGAAGTGTATCTAATAACATCACTCTGGCATAACGGAATTTAGACAGTGCCCCTAATAACAGCACTGTGCCAAAGTCTTGAAAGGCTGCCCTGTAGCTTATCTGTGTCATAACTGCATTTAGAAAGTCTGCCCTATAGCATATCTGTGGCATAATTGCAATCAGAAAATCTGCCCTGTAGCATATCTGTGTCATAATTGCAATTGAAAGTTGCATTTAGAAAGTATACCCTATAGCATATCTGGGTCATAACTGCATTTTGAAAGTCCTCCTAAATTGCACTTAAAAGTCCACCTAAAAGCATATCTGTGGTGCTGTTACATTCGAACTGTGCCTAATAGCATACCTGAATCCCAGCTTGCTAGAAGAAACTCTACCTAACAGCGTAACTTATTTTTTTTAAATGTATTTATTTATATATCGCCGACTGCCCGCAGGCTTCGGGGCGCTTACATGGAGACAAGGACAGACACAAAAAATGTAGAGTGATGAGACAGGACAAGTCACATGAGATTAGTCGTTAACTGGTCCGAAGGTCAAGATGGTGGGTTACTTGAAAAGCTCAGTTTTGAGCTTTTTGCAAAAGACCAAAAGGTTGGGCTCCAACCTAAAACATTTCGGCAATTTGTTCCAGTTAGCTGCCGCTCGGTTAGGGAAAGCTCTGCCCATACTGAGTTCCTTTTTGTGTTTCAGGGGAGTTGGCTTCTGATCTTAGTGCCCTGGGGGGGTTGTAAAGAGTGAGTTTGGACTTCAGGTAGTGTCACGGCTCGCTCCCTTCGCTCCCGTTCCCGCCACTTGGGAGCATAGTTTGGGGTTTATTCCCTACTGGACATTTCCTCCGAACCTTACTCTACAGTACTGTGATGAATTAGGAGCACTAAAACCCTATTTTCCAAGTTACTTCCCTTCCGGATCCATTCCAGGTTTTTGGCAGCCAGCATGCTACTTTAATCTAATGACTATGCTTTCCGGAATGACTATGCTTCCCAGAATGCCTGGCTCACTGCTTCACCTCCTCCCTTGCAGGACAAGGTTGGGTGGAGGATAGGCAACACCTGTGGCTGCAGGTGCAGCAGGCGGCACACCTGAGAGGTGTGCTTGTTAAGCAGCTTTAAAAGCCTCAGTTTGCTTCAGTCCAGCGCTGGTCATTGTTGCAGCGTTCCTGTCGTGACTGGTCCCTTGTTCCTGGTTCCTAGTTTTTGTGCCCAGTTTCTAGTTAGTGTTTCTTGTTCCTTGTCCTGGAATTCGTATTTGTATGCTTAATTGATTTCTGCCTTCTGGAAATCCCTTTCTCCCTTTCTCTGTCTGCAGGCAGCCTTTCTCTGAGCTTTCCTTTTGCTGCAGCCCAATTGCCTGTGTTCACTGTTTCCTAGAAATTGTCCTTTGCTACTGAAAGACTTGATGCATTAATCTTTCCTTTACAGGTTTAGTTTCCTGCCTTTTCACCTTGGATGGGTGGGAAGGTTTCCCCTTTGATATCGTTTTCACTGCTCCGGATCCTTACCTTCTATTGGGATCCATGCCATGTTTTCCTTTACACTTTTGCATTTATTTCCTATTTTATTATTAGGTGTGGGAAGCTGTTGTAACTAGCTCCTGTGTGATTATCTTTTGTTTTCCACACTGTACTATTCCTTCTTGCCTCTTGACTTGGGTTTAGGTATTTAGTTATCCTCACTCTTTGCCTTTACTGCCTTCTGGGTTCTTGTTTGATTTACAGGGTTGTGGGTTTAGTACTGACTTTTGAGTGGTCCTTTCGGTCCTCGTGAGTACGGACATCCAAGTGGTCTTTCCGGTCTTCGTGAGTACTGGCATTCATGTGGTCATTCCGGTCCTCGTGAGTACTGTTTCCAAATTCTTTATTCAGTACCGTCTAGAGTGTCAGCTCACAGATTCTGTCCCTGCTTGCCCTCTATGTGGGCTTAGCGCTGTCAGTATCTGTAATAGCATAGTGGGTAAGGAGTTTGCCGACTTTCCTTTCAGTCATAAGGAGGTTCTAAGTGCTTACCCTACATTCCTTTTCATATAGTGGTATACACGAGTCTTGGGTATTGAATGCACGTTGTTAGATTCAAGGTTGTTTACTGTGTATTTTGTGCACATTTCCCCTGCCATATCCATCGCCTTCTTCCTTTCCTGACAGAATGACCAGCCGTTGTTCCCGTTTGAACATGGCCAGATTACGAAGGAAAGGCAGCAAGGCCTCTAACAAGTTTATACAGAAAGCTTCCATTACAATTACCCGTGAAAATCGAATCTCTGCTCCTGACTTAAATGAACTCCTTGACACGAATGGGTATTTACGTGCAAAGTATTTTTCCCACTGGGTGGCCCATCCTACATTGCCTGATCCTAGCTCTGTCTTTAATTCTGATCCAGAGTCTATGTCCGCACAAGCCTTAGCAGTGGAAAACAACACACTGCTAGAATTTATACACACAAGTACCTCTGTTATTGAACCCCATGACTCCGGTTGTGCTTTACCTCAGACTGAACAGTTTCATGATTCAAGCATGAAGAATGGAGGGGTTCCTTGCATATCTTCTGTTTTCTGCCCTCAGTCTACAGCTTACTCCTCTGCACAGGTTCTTACTGTGGTCTCTAATGCCAAGGGGTCTGATGCCAATAGTCTGCTTAAAGGAAACACAGACCACGTCGGTAAGAGAGAGTATAGATCACAAGACCTGCAAGCAGTAGATGACAATATACAATCAGTGCACTTCCAGATGGCTAGGGCAGGATCCAGCCCTGATGCCACCATGCCTTCCCCTGTGCCTACTGATAGGGATGTACAGTTAAGGCGGGACATGCTAAAAGCAGAATTTGAGGAGTTAAAACAAGAATACATTTCCTTAAAAGAGGAGAATAAGATGTTACAGTCTTTTCTGAATACACCTCCAACTTTATCCGTTGATGAAGTGAATACTGTTCAGTCCCTGAGTGCGGAGACTTTTGTAAATCATGATACTTGTCAATATGTAAGATCTATTGGGAGTGAAAGTCTTTTTTCAAGCACAGCGCTTATTCAGGGCACAGGTTCTGACAACTGTCCTACCGTTTGTCAGGAATTGCTGTTAGCTGAAGATTCACAAGCCACTCCTTTACCTGAGATTTCCTGTGTAGCAGTTTGTCATAACTCTGAGCTTGAACACATACATGCTTCTGATTTCCAAACACAATCCACAATGGTGGCATACACAGAATCAGTCACAACTGTAGGCTTAGGTTCTGCCCTTGATCTAGCTGCTGAGACTGAAGTAGACATTCAAGCTGATGTGGAAAACGATGCTACCTCTGTGTTCGCTCTTCCTTCTGCCAATTTCGGTCACTACGAGCAGTCAAAGACAGTGCAGAATTCATGTTTTGATGGACTCATTCCACAGATTACTGAACCAAAAACCCGGCAGGCGATCCCTGAACTGTTGATTGTTAATCAGCCACTTTCAGAAGCTAAAACAGAGGAATGGTCAATTGACGAAATCCTGATTAACAGAGACTTTACTATGGTGATTCCTCTGGTTGATTTTGACTTCTACAAAGGGAGAGACTCTGTGTCATCCACTAAGGAGAGGGACGGCAGGGGTACAGCTCAGACTTTGGTTACTGGTGCCAAGGGGTCAACTGCCTTAAAGGGGCTTTCCATTCCTGAACCACAAGTGTGTCTGTCGACTTCTGGGACTTCAGACTGTCCTCCTACGACCATTGACTCTTCAATAATCCTGTCCACAGCTCTGCAGTCATCGTTGGCACACGTATCTTCGATCAATAAAAAATTGCTATGTCTGCCAGTCACCCAAGAGCCTTCACCATGTACGCAGTCAGAGCCAAAGACCTTGACAAGTTTGTCTTCAGCTAACAAGATGGCTCCAGCTTGCATGCCCTCAGCCTCAGAATTTCCTCTGGCATGTCTGTCTTCGGCTACAGTGACTCATCCAGCAGATTATCCTTCAGCCATGGAGCCTCCGCTAGTACATTCTAAGTGCATGACTTCGGCCCCAGAGCCTACTGCTAGTTTGGCTTCAGTTCATGAGAGACCTGTATCCTGCTCAGCCTCGCTGCCAATATCGGAGGTGTACCTGTCTACACTGTCAGATCCTGCTGCATATTCTTCTGCTCCAGAGATTCCTCCTGAATCCCAACCATTTACTGATGAACGTCCATCTTGCCCTTCTTATGCTTCAGGGGGATCACCAGAATGTCTGCCTTGTACACAAAACAATTCTCCCAACTACTTGACTGTAGCATCAGCGCCTCCCGAATATGCAACATCTGAGCCTGAGACTTCTGCCAGCTCTCTCTTCAGAAACATCAAGCCGGGTCACGACTCGGGAGGGCCTTACATGCGAGGCCGCTGGACTTGCCTGGAGTATTACGAGAGAGAAACGGATGCCATCCGCCATGGCCCAGTCACCGAACGAGTAGCCGACCAGGATAGCGGGCTGGACGGTCCGCGTTTGGAGTCCGGTTTGGATCAACCGCTTGACAACCCTTTTGTTGCCGGATCCCACATGAGCCTGAGGGAAGGGACGGGCACGGCCCTCCAGCTGCAGCGCCAGTTGGGTGCTAGTAGCCAAAGGAGGGGAATGTCTGCTGCAGTTCAAGATGTGCCTGTTTTTGCTCCCGCTGCTAGTATGCCTGATGTTCCGAGTACTGCGTCTAACACTCCTATCAGTATGCCAAACGTTCCTGCGGTTGTATCCCACGTGCAACAAGGTGGCTACTTGACTGGCTACATGACTGTCAACGGGAGTGCCAGCCTCGTACAACCCATTGGATCTCCAGACCTCCAAGGCATGGAACATATGCAGGCGAATCTTTGTCACTTTCAACCACAAACTTTTACCCAGATGGATGACAGAGTATCCGAACCTCTACCTCAGCCGCCACCTTCCTCTTCCGAACATAAACATTTCCTGAAACCTGCTGTTTCCTCACCTCCTGTGTGTCCACTCTCGGCAGCGAGGCTAACAGAACTTCTACCGTTGTCTAAGGCATGTTGCACCAGCCTGCCTCTCTCCTCAAAGATGTATGCATATCCTCTTCCAGTGACTAAGCTTCCTGGACCTTCCAACTCTGCTTCGGGTCCTGCAAGTCCTTCATGCCTTTCTTCGACCCATGAGTCTCTTCCTCACCGAATTCCTGCCTATGACTCTTATAGACTGCGGCCTGATTCTATGCATTCCAGTCCTTCTACTTTTGCCCGCGGGTCATCGTTTTCCTCAGTGCTACCTCCAAAGACAAAGCGCTCCTGTCGTGGAAGGAAGATGTTTTGTGCGGGTAGCGGTCACCTGGAGTCGGCCGTGGGAGGGGGTATACTGTCACGGCTCGCTCCCTTCGCTCCCGTTCCCGCCACTTGGGAGCATAGTTTGGGGTTTATTCCCTACTGGACATTTCCTCCGAACCTTACTCTACAGTACTGTGATGAATTAGGAGCACTAAAACCCTATTTTCCAAGTTACTTCCCTTCCGGATCCATTCCAGGTTTTTGGCAGCCAGCATGCTACTTTAATCTAATGACTATGCTTTCCGGAATGACTATGCTTCCCAGAATGCCTGGCTCACTGCTTCACCTCCTCCCTTGCAGGACAAGGTTGGGTGGAGGATAGGCAACACCTGTGGCTGCAGGTGCAGCAGGCGGCACACCTGAGAGGTGTGCTTGTTAAGCAGCTTTAAAAGCCTCAGTTTGCTTCAGTCCAGCGCTGGTCATTGTTGCAGCGTTCCTGTCGTGACTGGTCCCTTGTTCCTGGTTCCTAGTTTTTGTGCCCAGTTTCTAGTTAGTGTTTCTTGTTCCTTGTCCTGGAATTCGTATTTGTATGCTTAATTGATTTCTGCCTTCTGGAAATCCCTTTCTCCCTTTCTCTGTCTGCAGGCAGCCTTTCTCTGAGCTTTCCTTTTGCTGCAGCCCAATTGCCTGTGTTCACTGTTTCCTAGAAATTGTCCTTTGCTACTGAAAGACTTGATGCATTAATCTTTCCTTTACAGGTTTAGTTTCCTGCCTTTTCACCTTGGATGGGTGGGAAGGTTTCCCTTTTGATATCGTTTTCACTGCTCCGGATCCTTACCTTCTATTGGGATCCATGCCATGTTTTCCTTTACACTTTTGCATTTATTTCCTATTTTATTATTAGGTGTGGGAAGCTGTTGTAACTAGCTCCTGTGTGATTATCTTTTGTTTTCCACACTGTACTATTCCTTCTTGCCTCTTGACTTGGGTTTAGGTATTTAGTTATCCTCACTCTTTGCCTTTACTGCCTTCTGGGTTCTTGTTTGATTTACAGGGTTGTGGGTTTAGTACTGACTTTTGAGTGGTCCTTTCGGTCCTCGTGAGTACGGACATCCAAGTGGTCTTTCCGGTCTTTGTGAGTACTGGCATTCATGTGGTCATTCCGGTCCTCGTGAGTACTGTTTCCAAATTCTTTATTCAGTACCGTCTAGAGTGTCAGCTCACAGATTCTGTCCCTGCTTGCCCTCTACGTGGGCTTAGCGCTGTCAGTATCTGTAATAGCATAGTGGGTAAGGAGTTTGCCGACTTTCCTTTCAGTCATAAGGAGGTTCTAAGTGCTTACCCTACATTCCTTTTCATATAGTGGTATACACGAGTCTTGGGTATTGAATGCACGTTGTTAGATTCAAGGTTGTTTACTGTGTATTTTGTGCACATTTCCCCTGCCATATCCATCGCCTTCTTCCTTTCCTGACAGGTAGGCTGGTGCCTTGCCATATAGGCACTTGTGAGTTAGGCACATAGGCCCTCATTATGATACTGGCGCTAAACCATGGCGCTATTAGCACCATGGTTGGTGCCGGTATCGTAACGAGTCCGCCAATGTTCAATGGGGAATTACCACCCCATTCCAAGGTTGGCGGGGCGGTAATTCCCCATTGAACATTGGCCCTTCCCCATTCCCATTTTTGCCCCATAGGGCTCAATGGGACTGGGGAAGGCGCTTAGTACGGTACCGCAAATTGTGGTACCGTACTTAGCAACCAAGGTCCCTTTGCGGGTCCCTACTTTAACGGCTGGTCTAGACCAGCCGTTCAGGTCGGGTCCCGCAAAGGGACCTCGTAGTAAGGCGCTAATGGGTTAACGACACTGCAGCCTTTTACGGCGCCGTTAACCCATTAGCGCCAGGGTCGTAATGAGGCCCATAGACTTAAATTGTATGCAATCCTCCATTCTCAGCCAGTGGAGATCCCATCTAGCTTCAATGATGTGTTTGCTTCTTGCTTTTTTTTTTTTAACCATTCTGATCGCATTATATTGGACCAGCTGGAATTTCTGCATGCTTTGCTTACTTGCTCCTGCCAAGAGTGCGTTTCCATAGTCCAGACGCGACAGAATGGTGGCTCTGGCTATTGTGGCACAGTTCTTCTCACTCAGCAGGGGCCTAATTGCTTTGAGGAGTCTGATGTAATAGTTACAGTTTTGCTAACATACATGGCTTTGGCATCTGCATTAAGGGAGGCTTCCAACGTCATGCCAAGCGTTTTAACCTTACCTGCCACTGTAATACGGGTTTCTTTAATTTGGAAAGCCTGATAGTCAGTGGCGAGTTTGGCACGAGCCTGGGTGGAGCCAAAGACCATTAATTCGGTCTTATTGCCGTTCAGGCACATCCAGTTGTTGTCCATCCATTTTTCGATATTTTAGTAGAGTGTGTTTAATGTCATACTGTCCTTAGTGTAATTCCCGCTTAATTCCAGGACCAGCTGAGTATCGTCAGCGTAGTTGGTAAAAAACACCTGGAGCTGTTGTAGTAACTCACATAGGAAATGGATGTACAATTTGAAGAGCAGTGGGGACAGATTAGCTCCCTGTGGTACCCCACAGAAGATGTTAAATTCAGAGGAGAATGTGTCTCCCCAATGTACTCGAGATATTCTGATTTCAAGGAAGGACGATAGCCATCTTATTGCTTCCTTGGAGCAGTTGGCGACCTTCTTAAGTGCTTGTTGTAGGAGCTGATGGTCTAGCAGGTCGAAATCGGCACTCAGATCCAAAAGTATAAGTATGCCGGCTTTTCCTGCATTCTGGTCTGTAAGTCCAGCATAACTGTCTCGATGCTGTGAGCGGCTCTAAAGCGAGATTGTTGTGGGTGTAAGATCTCATGGCTTTCTACATATTCCTGAAAATGCGGTGTTGCTATCTTGTCCAGTATTTTAAGGGTAAAATTACAGTTCGTAATAGGTCTTAAATTGTTAGGATCGTGTGGGTCTAAGTTAGTTTGTTTTACTGGAGGTGTGATGGTGACCTTTTTTATGTTATTAGGCACTACTTGATCCCGGAAAGAAGTGTTTACAATTTTAGTGAAGAGTGGAGCAAAGATTTCAGGATGTTCGAGAATGATCTTTGGAGGGAGGTTGTTTTCGGCGCAGGAGGATGGCTTCATAGACGCCAAGGTTTTCAACATAGCTTCAAGTGACATAGGTTGAAATTGAAAACTTCTCCTTTCCCTTTGTGGTTGTCTGTTCTACGGGGAGACTAAGTTGAGGTTTGTTAGCTTGTGCTAGTGCAATGCGTTCTCTAGCTTTGGAGATTTTGTTAGCGAATGCTACCTGTGTGTTTTCACATTCCGATTGTGATGGTATAAATGCAGGGGCCAGCGGCTGGGGCTTATCTATGGATTTTAGAATGTCAAAGAGTTTGCTAGCTGAATTAGAGGATGCTTCGATTTGACTGTTGAAGTAGTTCTTTTTGGCCTCATTTATCTTGATTTTATAGGATTTTTCTAGTGATTTCCAGCTTGTTTTATGGTCATTTGTTTGGTTCTTAAGCCATTCAACTTCATGGGGTTGGAGGTTGTGTCGAGCCATATGTTGAAATCTCCTAGAAGGGTGAGGATGGAATGGCTTAGTTGGAGCGTGGCAATAGCGTCACGGTGGTTATTTGAGAATTGTCTATCATAGCCAGAGGGTCTGTAGATTATTAGGAAGCTCCATGTAAGTAAGTGGGCTGTAGTTGCAACCAGTTAGTTAATAACCCATCTATATCACAGTTACTAACCATGAGTGCACCCAATCCACCTAAGTCTGTCGGAAACGACCCTCGTGCACCGCCACCCCCGCTCCTGCCGGCCCTGCCTCCCGTCCCTCCTCCCCAAATCCCCTACCCATCCCCTTTCCAAACACCAAGCCAGAGGGGCACGATGGCGAGCCAACCACCCTAAGACCACTGCTCCTCCAAACCCCTCCACCGATCAGCCTACTATGATCATACCTGCTCCCCTCACTAGCCTCCCAGGCACTCCCTGCCCAGCAATCATGCACCCCCGCTTTTCCCATCAACCCCCACCATCATCCCCCCAACCACACTCCTTCCCCTCCCTGAAAACTGCACGCCTAGCGCTAGCAAGAACAGAAGCCTCATCCCTCTCCCCCTTTCACCCCCTTACTCTCTTGCACACACCAATCTCAACAAAGACACTTAAGAGGAAACGTACCTGGTCCCCCTCAATCTCTCAGCACTCATCGCCTCCCCTGTCTCGACCCACCACCTCAATCCCCCCAATCACCACTCTCCCCCCACGCCTCACCCTGCCTGAAACCCCTCTCCCTCGATTTCTCACCGTCCACAACTGAAACTCCTAACCCCCCACTTCATACCTTCACATCCCCGTGCCAAACCCAATCATCCCAACACACGCGTCCATCCACTCCCACCCGAAACCCACCAACTTTTCTGCTCGCCCACTCTTCCCATCGACCATCAGCCAACCCACTCCTCTCGCTCTCCAGTTTCCACCTTCTCGCCCCCCGCCCCCCACTACTGCAGCTCCGTCATCAACCTCATCTACCAAAGTGAATTGCATCCTATTTAATGCCTGTTCCGTAGCGAAAAACAGACACAGCATTTTTGACCTCCTTGCCTCTGACAAACGAGACCTGGTCTTCATCACCGAAACCTGGCTCTCTGACGACTTCGCCCCTATTGCCAATGAAGCCCCTTCCCCGACTACTCCCTCATCCCACTGAACAGTCCTTCTAGAGGAGGAGGAATAGCATTTGCCTTCAAGTCTCACTTCCACGCCTCAATCATCGACAACCAACCATCCATTCCGTCCTGCAAATCACTCCTCGTTAAACTATCCCTTCCCCCTTCGTTCTCCCACAGCTTCCTAATAATCTACAGACCCTCTGGCTACGATAGACAATTCTCAAACAACCTCTGCAACGCTATTGCCACCCTCCAACTAAGTCATCCCATCCTCACCCTTCTAGGAGATTTCATCATATGGCTCGACATTCCCACCAACCCTATGACACACTTTCTAGTTGACGGCCTAGGTGCGATTAACCTCCAACCCCACATAAGCGGCCGACTCACTATAAAGGACACACTCTTGATGCCATCTTCAGCTCCCACAACCAGATACGTCTAAACTGCCCCACCCCTATCATCTGGTCGGATCACTTCATTGTTTTTTTCGCCATTCGCTCACCGAACCCGCTTCCCGTACCCGAACCTGAACCTCCGAATCTACGCAAATGCTGGAAGAAACTAATAATCCTTCCTGACCTTGTCGAAGCACTCCTCCAGTATTCTCCGACTACCTGCCTACTCAATAATCAACTAACCCCCGACGCCTTTGACTCATGGCTCAACACCTCACTAATGTGGCTCACACCCTCTTGCAAACCATCAGCCCGCCGTGGTCTCTTCACTACATGGTTCATACCTGAATTGAAGACCAGTAAACAACTATATAAATACCTACAACGCAAATGGCGGTAAGACAAAACTCCCCTGAGCAGATCCACCTTGGCCCGGCACCTTCATCAGTACAAGGCCGAAATCTGGAAAGCAAAAAAAGCCCATTACAACTCCCAAATCCTAAATTGTAAAAACCCCAGCAAAGAACTTCACAAAATCATCACTGAATTCACCAAACCATCATGCACCACCACCGTCCCGACCCCCTCACAATCGCTGTGTGACTCACTCTCTCTCCACTTTTACACCACAGCTCTCGAAAGAACAAACGCTCTATCCAACAAACCAGCTCTCTTACACCCACCAGGCAACCCACCCACCTGCGACCACTACCCAACCAACGTTCGACACCTTTAGTCCAATATCAGCCGACCAATTTCTCAAACTTCTCTCGGCCCGCAAACCATCCGGCTCTCCTCTAGACCCTTGCCCGGCCACAACCCTCAAAGAAATTTTCGCTTCTACCTGCGCAGGAGAACAGGCAAGAACCATCATAAATGACTCCCTTTCCTCGGGATTTTTTCCAGACGCATTCAAAACGGTTCATGTCAAACCCCTAATAAAAAAAAACGTCCCTCGACCCCCTCGAGCCCAAAAACTACCGCCCCAACCCTAACACCAGGTTCCTTGGCAAACTCATCGACCGAACTGCCTACTCCCAACTAAATGCCTTTGTCGAAGCGAATAATCTCCTAGACCCCGCTCAATCAGGTTTCAGAGCCCGACACGGAACTGAAACCACCCTAACCTCGATCTGGGATGACCTTAAAAACACGGCAGACTCGGCGGGATGTGCGGCATTAATCCTCCTTGACCTATCCGCCGCCTTTGACACAATCAATCACTCAATCCTCCTTGACCGCCTCCACTCCCTAGGAATTTGTGGAACCGCTCTCAAATGGATAGCATCCTTCCTCAAAAATAGGAACCAAATAACCCTACTCTCTACCTATTCCTCCCAAGCCCGACAAGTTGACACGGGAGTTCCACAAGGAGCATGCCTATCAGCCCTCCTGTTCAATCTCTACATGACCACCCTCCCACAAATAATTTGTTCCCACAACATCTTGTGCTACAACTACGCTGATGACACTCAACTAATTCTGAAACTCCTGAACTCAAAACCCAACTGCCGACCTGACCTTGCTTCCTGCCTCCTCGACATAGAGCTCTGGATGACCACAAACCACCTCTTGCTAAACCCCTCCAAAACCGAAATCATGGTATGTGGCAACACCAAACTTCTTCCACACCCACTACCCTGGCCATCTGCCATGGGCAACTCACCGACCCCCTCTAATTCAGTAAAAAAACCTTGGATGCACCCTTGACTCTGACCTAACACTCTCGCGCCAAGTCCACAACATCTCAAAATCCTGCCACTACCACCTTAAAACTCTTAGGCACATTTTTCCATACCTCTCCTTTCCCAACAGACTCTCCGCAGTCCAATCAATTGTTATATCAAGACTGGACTACGCTAACCCCCTCTACCTCGGAGTCCATGCATACCAACTGACTAAACTACAAAGAGCACAAAATGCCACAGCTAAACTGCTACTAGCGCTTGGCCCGAGAGACCACATCTCCCCAGCCCTCAAACCTCTGCACTGGCTCCCGGTCGCCCAAAGGGTGACTTTCAAAACCTTATGCATTTCTCACCGAGCACTGCATAAAACCAGACCTCAATATCTTCAATACAAACTAAAACCCTCTCACACTGCATGTACTCTAAGATCAAGCTCAGCTGGCCTCCTAGTCATAGCAAAAACAAACTCAGTCAGGTTAGGCGGATCATCATTCTCAGCCTTGGCCCCCACACTGTGGAACGCACTCTCACCCCACATCTGACTCACTGAAGACCTCATGTCTTTCCACAAACTACTGAAAACTTGGCTCTTCCCCTAAACCCGACCCAAACTCAATCTAACTCAAACTGGATAACAGCATCTCAAAGACTTTGCCAAATGCTAGATCATAAATAGGGATTCCGATTTTTGGTGCTTACTGAATTTTACTGGTTTCTCTTGATAAACCCTGGTATTTTAATTAATTTCATCCCTGCATGAGATTCGATACAGTGCTGCTCTGCATTGGTTTGCTTCAAAGACCAATGCATTGCAGGTGAGCTATCCTCCAAGCCCTTGTTAATGGGCTCTGTTGCTGCCTATGTGAATTCAGGACCCAGTGATATTTTTTATCGGCCACTAGACGGCAATATTTAGCTTTCTTTGCTGGCAGGTTAAAAGAAAGCTAAATATATGTAAACATGCGTGATGCCCAGAATATACCGTGCTGAGCAGTTTAAACTATGCTGGGAGTCGACAATGTCAGAATCCCTATATATACATCACCGCCAAGGAAGGCCACATGTTTAATTGACCTCATTAAGCAGCAACCAGTCCCTTTGTGTAATTGTATAACATATCTCATTTCCAAAGATATAATGTACATTGCTTGTTTTCTTTTGTAGTGTTTCTTTACCACTGTTTTCATGTAACAATGAAAACTATTGCTATTTTTCATTGTGTGATTATTATTTTCCAGAATCATCAGAAGCATTTGACCTAAATCCCTAAAGTGTAACAGTTCTAAATTATTGGAACATGTTAACTTGCTTCCTAGACAATCGCTGTGGAAAATATTGTCTTTTTCCCCGGAATCAGACGGATAGTAAGCTTGTCTTAGTAAAGAAAATCACAGCATTTTTACATGAAGCAGATGCTACTGGCAGTAGTAAAATATAGCCCTCCTTGTTTTATTGCTTTGTAAATAAAGCTGTCTACGTGGGAATGCGGCAGAAACTAATTACTTCAAGGTTTCAGCTAATCCAGTTCGTGGGCGCATTGCATGCAAAAACGGGGTTTCCAGATTGTTAGTGCTGAGGTGGAATAGTTGGGATGGTCGGTCGTATCACTAACACCTCACTCAAATCACTGAGAAGAGTATGGTGCTGGGACCCTTCCATTCAGAGAGTGATGCAATGTGTGCTTTTCATGGATGAGACAAGGGTCCTCCAGTGCACAGTGGAAATGAAGCACACAGTGGAAAATATAACCTCGCTGACATGCGGATACCAAACACTGATCAATACATTACCTTTATAGCTCGCTCTGTAACAAAAGAAAGATCAATTGAACCGTGGGAGGAGGCTCAGCTGCTTTACTATGCACAGTAATACTTGCCATGGACCAAAAACCTTACTAGCCACATTTTAAATGGGGAAGCGTATTAAGTGGAAGAGAGAAACCGAGGCGTAATGCTTTTCCACCTCCAGGGGTGGACTGCGAACCAAAAGAGGCCCTGGAGATAATGTTCAAAGTGGCCCTAAATTACACATTTTCAGTGAACCCAACCCTTTTCCCGTTTGAAAATATGGAAATATCACACAAAAGAGGCCCAGGTGCAGAGGCCTACTGGGAAATCTCCAGAGTTCCCTCTAAGCCAGTCCACTGCTGTCCACCTCATTTGACACGTCGCCACATTTTGATGCAGTGTTGACATGCAAGAGGGGCACAGATCTCTGCAACGCTAACTCATTGGTGCGCTTTGTTGTACACCTATATGAGGTTTTAATGCAGGCATACAACACATGGCTTCCTATGGAACCCACCTCGGTTTTGCAGCTGGTCAAAACCAGGTGCAAGCCATAGTAATACATTAGCAAATGACCCCTGCACAGGATATTTGTGGCCACAGCATTTACTTTTTCCCGAGACTGTTTGGGAAAATGAAAGAGCAAAAGTGAGATTCCCTCATTTTTATCCTTCCTTCTCCACTCCAGCTTGTGAATGTGTAAAATTGCATGCAGGGTATCGCAGAGCACACAAATCGCAACGCTGTTGGTCCTTTGCATTCAATTTGCATTTCAAGCAGAAAGCTGGTGTATGTGTTTTAGCCAAGATTGACATTTTCAGTGAACAGCTGTGAGTGGCAATTATACCTTCAACACCTTCTTTGGTGAGGTCAGCCCTGAAGCACATAGCCAGGGCCATCTTTGTCGATCATGATAGTCATCAAATAATGTTATTCAACATATTTGTCATTAGGTACGCAGCATAAAAAAGTTGTAATTAATTACATGCAATAATATTTACACAGTGTGAAACTGGACACTGTAAATGCTTTTTAGATCAAAGTGCAATTGTGCGATGGAACAGTAAGTTCACATTTTACACTTGGATCTATACATTATGCACACAATGAAAGAATATTTGTGTGTTTACACTGAAAAAAACGTATCTGCAATTTTTCGAAGTGGGCACGCGAGAAAACACTGAAAAACACTGATTCTGAAATTTTTTGAAAACACTGGAAAAACACCCCCGGAAGTAAAAAAAAATAAACCCCTGAAACAGGAAACCCTAATCATAAATAGCAATGCAGCATCATGATCAGAGCAAGAAATCGTAAACTAATAACCTCTATTGATTAGCTAAAAAGTACAAACAAAATAGAATGAGTAAAAACGATTAAACCTGCGAAGTAGATAAAAAGAACAAGTTGTATGAGGACAGTAAAGTGGCTGAAATTAATGGAATAGACAAATAAATGTAATGGACAAGAGGATCAATGTGGATGTGAGGAAAAAAGTGGATAACAACATTTCAACTAACCCAAACTACTAGATCCTAAATAACAATAAAACAAATAACAATACAACATCAAGATCCAAGCGAGAAATCGAAAACTAATAACCTCTAATGTAAACTAAAAAGGACAAACAGAATAGAATGAGTAAACTAGATCAAAGCAGTGAAGCGGATAAAAAGAATAAATTGTACGAAAGCAGTAAAGCGGTTCAAATTAATGAAATGAATGAAATGATTGCAATGGACGAAAGGAACAAATGGACGAAAAGAATAAAGTGAAGAGGATGGAAAGATGAATACAGGAGACGGATGAGTGCACAAACAGATGGCATTGATTGTATGAGTGCATGGTATAAATGGAAGGTACAGAATAGACGATTCAGGTGTGGTGCATGGGACAGATGGAGAGCACGGAACGGATTGAGTGCGTGCGACAAGTGACATGGGCTGAACCAATAATGTAGGATTAATGAACGAAGTGAGTGGAGCGGATGATGTGGGTGGAGCGGATGAGTGCATTGAATGGATGAGTGCGTTGAACGGATGAGTGCGTTGAGCGGATGAGTGTGTAGAGCGGATGAGTGTGTAGAGCGTATGAGTGTGTAGTGCGGATGAGTGCGTAGAGCAGATGAGTGCGTAGGGCGGATGAGTGCGTAGAGCGTATGAGTGCGTAGAGCGGGTGAGTGCATAGAGCGGTTGAGTGCATAGAGCTGATGAGTGCGCAGAGCTGGTGAGTGCGTACAGCGGATGAGTGCGCAGAGCGGATGAGTGCGCAGAGCAGATGAGAGCGCAGAGCAGATAAGAGCTTCGTGCTGATGTAGGTTGTGCTGCGGATGTAGGGTGTTAGTGGATAATAGAGTGGAGCGGAGTTGGGGTGTTGAGCGGATGTAGTGTGTGATGGTATTGAGCAGATTTAGGGTGTTGAGCAGATTTAGGGTGTTGAGCAGATGTAGGACGCAGTGGTGTTGAGCCAATGTAGGGTGTTGAGCGGATATAGGGTATGTGCGGGTGAGGAGCCGGTGTAGAGTGCGGAGCAGGTGTACAGTGCAGAGCGGGTGTAGAGTGCGGAGCGGGTGTAGAGTGCGGAGCGGGTGTCAAGTGCGGAGCAAACGGGTGACGTATGTGGATGGAACGGGTGAAGTGGTTGGAAGGAACGGGTGAAGTGGTTGGAAGAAACGGGTGAAGTGGCTGGAAGAAACGGGTGTAGTAAGGGGAAGAAACAGGTGAAGTTGGGTGGCAGGAACGGAGGGTGGATCTGGAAGAACGGATGATGTATATGGACGAGATGGGTAATGTATGAGGAAGGAACGGATGAAGTTTGTGGACAAAATGGGTCAAATGTATTGAAGAGAACGATTGAAGTATGGGGTTGGAACGGGTGAAGCATAGAGTGGAACGAATGAACTGGGTGGAACGGAGGAACTGGGTGGAGTGAATGAACTGGGTAGATTGGATGAGCTGGGTGGAATGGATGAACTGGGTGGAATGGATGAATTGGGTGGAACGGATGAACTGGGTGGAACGGATGAACTGGGTGGAACGGATAAATTGGGTGGAACGGATGAATTGGGTGGAACGGACGAACTGGGTAGAACAGATGAACTGGGTGGAGCGGATGAACTGGGTGGAACCAATGAACAGGGTCGAACCGATGAACATGATGGAACGCGTGAACAGGGGGGAACGGGTGAAATATGTGGAAGGGACGGGTGATATATGTGGAAGGAACGGGTGAAGTATGTGGATGGAACGGGCGAAGTATGGGGATGTAACAGATGAACAAGTGTCGAATGGATGAAGTGGGTGGAACAGGTGAAATGGTAGAACAGATGGAATAAGTGGATGAATGGGTGTTGTGGTTGGAACCGGTGAAGTGGGTGGAACCGGTGAAGTGGGTGGAACGGGTGAAGTGGATTGAACGTGTGAAATGGGTGGAACCAATTAAGTGGATCGAATGTGTGAAGATGACGTATGTGGATGGATGACGCATGGAGAAAGGATAACGTGGGTAGAACGAATGAAAGGAGTAGTGCATAAAATGGTTGGAGTGCATAAAATGGTTGGAGTGCATAAAATGGCTTGGAATACATGGAACGGATTGGAGTGCATGGAATGGATTGGAGTGCATGGAGTGGATTGGAGTGCATGGAACGGATTGGAGTGCATGGAACGAATTGGATTGCATAGAATGGCATGATTTACATGGAATGGTTTGGAGTGCATTGAACGTTTGAAATAGCATTGAAACAAACAGTTTTGAGTGCTTGAAACGGTCGTAATGCGCAGAACAGTCTGAGTACATGGAACTATTGGAGTGGGCTCTATCGCAAGCACCTAAGGTAAACCACCGTATCACATCTCCACGCTTACTCTCTTCTTTACATCACCACTCAACTAGAACACAGCGATACTATGACACCATTCGGTATGACTGTTCTCATACCATCATTTTGCCTCACACTCCCCATCACCCTAACTAAACACTGCTGGTTACACACCCTTCAGTCTAGGCGTTCTCCTCAGGCCTAACACAGCCAGAATCGGTCTGGATAACATCCTGCCAGAACGAACACATACTCTTGATCTCTGAACCGCCACACCTATCACTAAGAAGCAGCTATCACACGAATGCCACACCAGCTGCACACATATCCGGTGCTCACACGCACCTTTTGACTCCCTCTACTTCTCTCTACTGACTTGAACTTCGGTTCCCGAGGGAGTTCTACCTACCAGCGCCTTGAGACCATACCAATGGTACATAAGGCGCTATATAAATGCAAAGTAACATAACTTAACAATTGCAGCCTGCGGTAAAAAGTGACAATGGTAGTAAAAAGTAAACAACTGCCATTAATTGTAGAAAGGGTAACATAAAAATGTTACATGAGAAACTAGACAAAGGGGATACTAAGTAACCACTCCAGCACCCTGTGGTAAGATAGTGTGTGCTGGGTCTGGAAATTACAAAATGTAAGTAAAGTCAATTTCACTTCACAGCTCTTGGAAACAGTATTTTCACCAAGAGAAGGTATCTAAACCTTTGGGAAATCTAAGAGACTTCCTTGTGCCACTGCACTGAGGGTGCTGTGTCACACCATGTAAAGATGATGCCTATGGATTTTGTCAGACTCCAAAGTCAAAAGAAACACAGAGTACAAATCACAAAAATATACATGAGAGAGTGGGAAAAAGGTCTCACTCTCTCCAGGTTAGAAATTGAAAGTCCTAAAGGCCAGCAAAAAGAGCTGGGGGTCTCTAAGGTAGAGGGAATTAGCATATCTCTGAGAATTCTCCATAACAGAGCCACAAACAAAAGACCTAGAAATCCGATTAGTTAGAAAGAAGGGTAGTGGATTCTTAAATAATCCCCATCAGAGGGGGTAGATACAAAGAGGAACCTCAAACTCTTGCAGACCTATACAATTGTTCTGACAAGATGTGGTGTATTCAAGAAACAGCCTCGGCCAGAGATGGGGGTGCATGCTACAGTTCTGTTCAGATGTGGTGGATCCATGATACAGCCCCCAGAATTAATGGTAGAGCCATGTAATATTCCACAGCAGAGTCAGTGCAACCCTGCCACACGTTCCTGCAGATGTATGTGATCCAACGTCCTCCCAGAGAGGAGGTTGTGAAGAGATGGTGCGGCCATCAAGAAAGTTGGAGGGAAGTCCAAAGGACAAATGGAGCACCAAGGTAAACAGAAGGGGCATTGGGGAGAAAAACATACAATTTACAATTCTTTAGCCTGACCGAGCCGTAAACCCTAAAACTGTTTCTTACCTTGGCAGCCTTGGCAACAATGTCACGTCCTGTTGCAAGTCCTTGCATGAAGGCCCGTGCTGCGATGAAGGCTCGAGTGACCTGGGAGTAAAGAAAACAAAATCATTAGTCGGTTAACTGCTATTCACCAATTACACATTGTTATCAAGTTAGAGAATATTGATCATGTTTTACTTATCATCATGAGGTGTTAATACGAACATTTATATTATTCAATATTGTACAAAGTTATAAATTTACAAAAATGGTGTAAGCCCCTCTACTGAGAATAAACACGGCCAAATAACATTTTCTCTTGGAAGGAAGCCACACAAGAGGGTCCACAACCTTGTTTTATCTCACTGTACCTTTCCCAGAGGAGACATATTAATTTCCAAATCAGTCAGGTCGGCTCTGTACAGTATAGCAACAAAATGCCAGGCAATTCTCCTCTGAAAAAGTGTACCACCAGAAACCCCAGAAATGTGTTTCTCCATCTCACAATTTACTATTACATTGTTAAATGTCATACTTAATGAATATTATTGTCATTGCTTTGATATTTATTGAGCGCAGACCTAGCTTCAAGAACAACAGAGCGCTGCTGCGCCACTGGTGCACTCATCCACAGACTCGCCAGGCAGCTATCCGCCCCCCCACTGCCATCAAATTGACCCTTAATGAGCTCCCGCCCCGAGGGAGAATCTCTACTCTATAGAAACGCCTCCAAACGGATTTCTTTACCTCCAAGACTCGGTATATGGCCCTATGGGAAGCAGGCCTGGGCCGTCCTATTGAAGACCAACAGTGGGTTGACATCTGGTCCCGGGCTCACACCTCCTCATCCTGCATCACAAACAGAGAATGTGCCTACAAGATCCTCCTCCGTTGGTACTACCCTCCCTTAAGACTTCATCACATGAACCCCACACTCGACCCACAATGCTGGAGACAATGCGGCCAAATAGGCTCCTTCTACCACATGTGGTGGTCCTGCCACAAGGCTCAAGCCTTTTGGAAACAATGCTTAGCGACGATAGCAGACATCACTCAGGTGCGACTGCCCTTGGACCCTGAACCTATTCTCCTTGGAGCGCCGATCCCTGGGATCTACCCAAGGTCTGGACCTAAGGCCAAACTATTATCCCAATGCTTACTGGCGGGCAGGAACGTTATAGCCCACACCTGGAAAACGACGGAAGGCCCGCTCATGCCTTTCTGGTGGATGAAAGTCTGGGACATCTTGATTGCTGAGAAGGTGACGGCTGCCGGGGCAGGCCTTCTACATCGGTTTCACAATATCCGGTTTTGGACTTTGACCAAAGCTTCCCGGCCCTGACATTCAAGCCCCAACTGGCCAGGAGAACTGTTCAAGATGGAGATCCCCAGCGGGGGCGGGAGGATGGAACTTAAGACCTGAGGGAGGGGTGGGAAGAGCGTCAAATGGTATTGCTTTATGCTTCATGTCGCAAATGATTAAGCTCTGTATTGTCATAACCTGCCTGTTTAAAATAAACATGTTTTAAAAAAAAAGAACAACAGAGCGCTTTACAGTCAAAGGGGAAAGAACATGGTGAGGGGAGCAGAGAAACAAGGGAATGGGGAGCTAACAACAGGGGATAGGGAGGTTGGGCAATTTGTCATCAAGCACTCTACAAGCAACCAGGGAAGGAAACAGTTAGGATCAGATCTTCCACTCTCACATAAAACATTATTTCGTTACTTCACATTTTTGATATTTTATTTTCATCTCTTATTAACATATTTATTTACTTATATTATAAAATATTGCTCCACATGTTACTATTATTCATTTTCTCACAATACTTCTTAAAAGTAAGTTGAATATGGAAGCTACAAATATAAAATGCACCTATCCATAGCGCGTTTTTCAAAATAATGTGTTAATCCGTACAGCTACTGGTAAAACCATTCAAATACATTTTCAACTAACACTGTCCCGCACCCTACTTTATTCATTACTTATTTGGAACAAACCCCGCCTAAGCAAAACTTTATGCAGCTGCTCAACCCAGCATCTCAGCCCAACTCCACGTGCACATCAGTGTAATGTATAGTGATAGGCGCAGGGCATGAAGGCCATTGCATCAATGCCCACCAGCAATTCACATTAATATACACCAAAGGCACAATCATCCTTCCAGATCTTAGACAGCGTAAACTATAGCATTCCACAGAAAATATATATAAATGGCAGTAACTACCCCATTAAAAATACATGCCGTGGCGGGTCAGACGAAGGGCATGGGGTCTCATTATGAGTGTGGCAGTCTGGAAATAAGAGTGCTGGGAAGCTTACCGGCACCCTTCTTTCTGAACCGCCACACTCAGAGTCTGCTTGCCGGGGCAGCTGCGCACGACAGGTCTGACCCTGGCGGGCACAGCGGCCCCGGGAGGCAGACTCATCACGGAAGCACTAGCACTGTTAGTGACGGTGCTGGTGCTTGCGTGAACCCATTCCCATGGAGTCATATTGGACTTCATGGGAATGGGGACTAACATTTTCCAGCACCTAGCTTCCCGGTCCACTGGGACTTGTAATGTCCCGGTGGCAACAGGAAGCTAGGAGCCAGAAACAGTCTTATGAGGTCGGCGTCAACCAAGTGTGTATTTATTAAAGGAAAAAATAATGCCTATCTCTCCTTATTTTATGGGGTATTCCCTAACTAACAAACCAGCTGATGCGCTTGTCAGTCAGCAGTCGCCATTGTTGCCAGTGAACCTCCATTGATTACTACGAGGTTTCACCATTCCAAGATGGCCGCCCGCCGAAGTCTCTGAGAACCAGCACCTTTGTTCCTGTGCTGAGCTCCATGCGGCCACTGATTGGCTGCTGCCCTGCTTGTAAGGGCCAATAGAAATCGGGACGCGAGAGCCTGCACTCCCACGAAGGCAGGACACAAAGGCTTCCTGTCCACAGCCTTCCTCGCCGTTCCCCAGGTCCTCATGCCCAATTCGCCTTGACATGTCTGTCTACACTTCACCCACGAAGCACAGAGCCAACACAGTCACAACCTGCAAATCGAGCTTCAGACAGTAAGACTCCCTGTCGCTAATGTCTTTTCCAAGTGCAAACCTGTTACTTTAGCATTATATTCATTTGCGCGACGCGAGTACATATTCAATTATGATGCGACACTCTCCTATCAGGCTACAAGGCACACATCTCTGTCCATTAGGAACACGTCGCTTGATGTACTAGCGTGTATATTTTCCCCTGCGTCTTAGCCTTGTCCCCTTCCTCACGGTATTGGATACGTCCTCTCCACTACTTTGGCGCGTGTATTCAGCCTTTAAGTCATCATTTCAAGTATGGTACTTGGTCTGTCATTGTTAGCACTCCTGTTCTAATTGGCCTGTTACCGCTCTCCACGGCCGCCGACTTTGTTACGCATTCGTTCTTTGACCTGCCTGCGGAACGCCAATTGAGTGTATGCCCCATCGCACAGAACTTTACGTGATCCCTCACACTGCCATTTACTGTTGATTCTGGTCCACTGCACTACTCTCCGGCGGATCGCACACTGGATGATCGTCCCGCACACTTGTTGTGATACACAAAAGTGACAATTTGCCAATCAGGCCTTTAGATGACAGCATTAGCCGCTGAAAGCCGATAGTTTATTCAAAGTATGTGCTAAATGCTGACAATCTATTGTAGCACCTCCATTACGCAGTAGTGAGCTACAAGGAATATGCAGGCCTAGTAGTTTAGTTTAGTTTATTTGTTTATATAGCGTTAAAGCCCACGGGCATCAGAACGCTTACATATAGACAGGACAACAAAGAATGAAGACGGGACTAGGCGGAAGAGACCTGGATTAATTCAACGTGGTACAGTGTGTTTCCAGGATTTACTTAAAAAGTATGACATGAAGCATAGTAGGGGTGGTAGGTCACATTATGCATTGTAGGTAGACAGGCAGGGCGAAGGCCCCAGTTCTGTAGCTAATAGAGACATTATTGGAGTGTTTGGAGCATTATGGCACCTATATAGCGCTTAGATAGCCAATCTTAAGCGCTATGGACACTAAGCTATGAGTGCATGCCTTTTAGAGCTTGCTCACATGGGGTTAATTCATCTCGGCTTCTCTTAGAATATTCTGCCTTTCTAACTGTAGCCCTACATGGCTTTGTAAACAAATCCTGTTTCCCTGAGAAGGCCTGGTACGGCCTTGCCCACACGCTGATAAGGACATTCCAGTGCTTTCGCAGAGAGGGCTCCAAGGGAGGGGTAGGAGCGAGCAGGGAGCATCTCAGAGAGAGTTGGGTTTTTCCATGAGCAAGCCTATATTTTGCACAGGGAAAGTTCTGGAACTGTGTGTCATGGACTGACAGCACGAGATTACAAAAATGCATGCCCACATGGATTAGGTGGGAGATCGGTCCGTGGACTTGGTTCGAGCAAGATCGAGTGTCCGGAACCTGATGCTCTGTCGGCACCCTGCAGCGCTGTCATCTGAGCGGGGCTGGCAACAGCTAGTTTATGAGGGCCAGGGTCTCCCAGTGCTGATTGAAGGGGCGTAAGACTGTGTTTCTCTATGTTTCTCTAAGTTCTATGTTTCTCTATATTTTGTATTTCTCTAAGTTTTGTGTTTTGTAATGTTCTCTAACTTGAATCCCAAGGTGCTGCTAAATTTTACTGTTTATGTTTTTTTCTAATAAATGGTAAACATTTTGAAGGTGTCATTTGTCACTAGCATGAGTTCACTGCTCGGCACAATAGAACCTGTATTTTGGGCTGATTTGGGTAATTTTTGCTCTCAAGGGCTGGTCCCGAGGAAGATTTTCCCCTTTTCAAGACAACACTACAACGTTGGTCACCAGCCTGGCTTTTACCTGTGAACACCTTGACTGTAGCGTATGCCCATGTGCTTGCAGATCATACATAGCGTGATTAGCCTGTCGCCTAGACCTGCTTTGATGCCTACTGCACTGCCTTGTTGAATTCTTATCTGCCTGCTGAACATATTCCCACTGTCCTGAACTGCTATGTGCCCAATGCACTGCCTTATTGAATTCTTATTTACCTGCTGAACGTATTCCCACTGTCCTGAACTGCTATGTGCCCAATGCACTGCCTTACTGAATTCTTATTTGCCTGCTGAACATATTCCTACTGCCCTGAACTGCTATGTGCCCATTACATTGCCTTTTTGAAACTGACACGGCACTGCACGCTTTATTTGCCGGGTGCACGTTCACTGAGTAACTGATAACCCTCTTGCCCTCTCCCCTGCTATTATGCATCCCCAGAGTGCAGCATGTATTCTCTGTCAATTTGCCTTTTGCATCTTGTTCACTATTATTACATACAGACTCAGCATTACCCAGCCGCAACACCCCCATAGCAGCACCACTACAGAACTACACACAAGTCCTTTTGTCACCCTTCTGTGCCTCCCAACACATATTGTACACGTACCCTACTATGCACATACAACACCCTAGGGGTACCATTGTCAACTTACACCAACAACTCCCTCTTCCCCCAACCATGGATGGCCCTCTGACAAACCCTTACCTCAACGACCCAGCTCTTTGGCTACATGACTTCGCCAGGAAACCTACACCCAACCAACCTTGTTCTGTCTCATTGAGAAATTCTAGACTAGGGTCCAGACTTCCCTACACCTTTTACCACCGCTCTAGCAGGGTCCAACCTGCCAAACTATCTGACATCAAGCATACAGCAGTTACCTATCAACATACGCCTATCCCCTCCATGTACACCCCTTACTCGAACACACCTTCGCTAGTACCCACCCCTGATGCATGCACCTCACTGGTTAATACACAACCCTCAACATGCATTAAGGCAGCATTGATCAATTCTAGGTCTCTCACGGCCCATGCCCTTGACATGGCGGATCTTAGCACTACTCATGACCTCGACCTCATAGCTGTTACTGAAACTTGGCTCCATGCGGCCTCAGGACCACTTCTATCCCTTGCACTCCCTGAAGGATACACAAACATCAGAAATGACTGTCACACTGCTCAAACCTAAGGCGGAGGTATAGCTATTATCCACAAAATCGCGCTAAATCTCCAGCTTTTCCACTCCTTGCCAATTCAAATCAGCAGAATCCCTCACAGCGAAGCTCGCCATCTCTATTAACCAGACCATCCCCATCCACATCATATAGAGATCCCCTGGCCCTATATCTACCTTTACTGAGGATCTCGCCCACACCCTGTCTGAAAACACCAAGACTACCTCACAAATCATCGTACTAGGTGATTTCAATTTAGGCCTCTCTGACCCTAACGATGCATCGGCCCATGATGTCAACAGCTTACTACCCAATCTAGGCTTCACACAACGTGTCACCGCACCTACTCACTCTAAGGGCAGAATCCTAGATCGGATAGCTAACCTTATCTGTGATTCTAAGGTCAACTCCAATTTACCATGTGCCTGGACGGACCATCACCTTATCACATTTAGCATCCCCACTAAAATCATTCACCCCATCCCTAACATAGCACCTGCCACGTCCACTAGGAACAAGCGTAACATAGCGAGAGACGCTGCCATTCAGTATACCGCTACAGTGCTGCAGTAAATAAGAAACAATACCACACCTAAAAATATAGAGAGGTCAATTAAAATCAGTAAGATAGCAGAAACAGGAAATACTTCAAAACAGGAGGATAGAGCTGGCCATGTGAAAAAAGTATGAGAAGCAAAATTATGGGATACCAGTTGGCACAACAGTACAAAACCAAACCTTGGAAGGATAGGTGAACCAACCTTTCAATTATTATTCCTGGGACTTTCATCCAACTCTTATACCTTACATCTTTTAACCTGTTCATTTTCCTGTTTCCAATGCTTTGTCTAAGATATTTGCTGCCCTCCTTGGGACAGTGTTTGGGCAGCAGGTTCAAAAACATTCAAAACAGAGCATGCTTCTGTGCAAGTTCAGCTACCATTCTGTCACTAAGTTCACAAATCTACAACTCTCCTTAGCTAGATCCAACCACCTGTCGTCGAGAAGCTGAAGGGATGGACAGCGGCGCTAAGATCCAGATATCACTTCTACTTTTCATCAGTCAGAGATCACATAATGCCACTAGAAAGACAAATTGCAGCCCACTCCTCAGCATTAAACCAGCCTGAACTGGGTCCACTAAATTAGAATTCCCTAGGCCTGTAGCTTGGCCAACATCATCACACAGTCTAGGAGCTTAGCCGGCTATGCGAGGTTAGACATTGGGATGGTAATTCCATAGGCCACTAGGATCCAGAGGGCATTTCTTCAGGAGGGGTGTCAATAGTGCGTCTTGCAGCAGACAGTAAACACCACAGTCATATGATCTTTAAACTGCCTTTTCATTTCAGTGCGTGTGTGTTAGGACAATGGATCTTCAAATATGGACCCGGCAAACGTACTATAAAATGACAGGGCTTTGTCGTAGCATCCGTCATCACCGGTCTGACGTCCAGCCTCACCTTCGTTATCACACATAATTCATACAATTGCCCATCATTTTGTACTGCTATTACCATCATCATTATTAGTGATTATGCATTTAAATGTATTCTTCGCTAACAAGCTTTATAAGCTCTGATTAATATCCAGAACCTAGAAGGGCCACATCTACATAGAAATGGTTTGTGGTTCATAAGAGGGATTTCAAAGTGCTCCCTTTCTGAGGTGAGCAGAGCGCAAGTTCTAAATGGCTACTCTATGACTATTGATAGCTGGCCGGGAATGGCTGAGCACTGTAGCGAACGAGTGGCAGACTCACAGAATGATCACTTCCCCAGGACTTCAGTTTCAAAGATGGATTGTTTATTCATTAGCTGCAGAGCTCCGAAGATTGAGCAGGAATAGAGTGCCTGCAAGAGATCCATATATAGATCGGTCATATAGTGTTTAGAGTCCGGAAGATGTATCGCTGGTTTCATCTCTTGTGACGCGGGACACCTGGGATCATGAAAGATGCCAAGACCAAGCTGTGTAGGCTTACAATGTTTATCCTGGAGCCATGTACAAGTAGGGGGCACCTAAAATGTAACTGGGATCCTAACACGATTTCGCCGCTTGGACTAGCTTTGGCTCACATTACATCACCACAATTCATCTTCAACTTCATTCATGCATATTCCTGACTTTACACGCCATTTGGGGAAGTGCTGGAACTTTCCTGTTGGATTACACAAAGTACATGCCGATAGAGCATATTTTGATCGTTTAGAAAACCGGGATATTGCCAAAGGAAGAGCTTGAGACCTACAATCCTCAGAAGCCCCGTGTGCCTGTTTGCTTTCACTTCTGTTCAAACAGAGAATAGGCAGATTACTTTCAGGTGTGGTGCTCCGGGGCGCAGCTAATGAGGCTTCAGTCCAGGATGTCTCAATACTTAACCAGGTGCCTGCAGGTGCCCTTAATTCTTGCATTGAACATATTTCCAGACCCTGTTCTTTTGCACCGTGATTTCCTACTGAACTACAGCCCTGTGGCACCTGCCTTGTAGCCTCTACTTCTTTGCCCCAGGTCCCTTGTTCTGTCTGCAGTCCCCTGCTGACAGTCCCACTATACCCTGCCTGCAGTCCAGTACTTCTCTCCTTGCAAGCCTCGACCCTTATTTATTTTGCTTAAACTGCATACATCTGTGAAGGTTTGGGTCATTATTCTTATCCTCACCTACCTATGCCCATCTAAGTCCTTTTTCCAGGCTTTAGCTGCTGCACCTTTCTGTTGTTCAGTCTCTGTTCTGTCTGCTGTTTATTTGCTTTTTTATAACGCACCTAATACCGTACCTGAGTTCGGTTTCTAAGCGCAGATCCTGGATTCGAACCTCTGTTGCTCTGCACGGTCTTGCTTCCAAGACCAGCGCCTTGCTCCTGTGCTATCTTCCATTCGCTGTTAACAGTGAGGTGGTTCTTGTTTCAGGAGGCAGTCCCTGTTATGGTCCTGGTGGACCTGTGCAGGGTACTGTTTTGTGAGCATTGTTTCCGGATCTATGCACATTCCTCGCATTTTATTTGCCAAATGACAATTTAGCCACATTTCTTTTGCCAATTTTACCACCTTTTTAACCACAAAATGAGGGAGGAGACATGAGACCCTCCACTCACCTCTCGCCCCCCTTCCATATACCTTACCCAAACTTACCATCTATATATCTGTGGTTTTTTCAAAGAAATGCCAAAAAATGAGGCGACTATGCCAGTAGGCAAAAGTGGGCAATACCTCGTTGGTGTCTTCAGATCCAGCTACAGATATCCACCCCGGCTGCTCTTTTCTATGACCCTTCAGCGTGAGGCACTGCAGTGGTAACTTAAACCGAATGCTAGGGGTTCCCCTGACATTGTGGGAAACAAACTTGTTTGTCTTAGTTTTATTCCCTACCCTTTTCAGTTCACTGCCTTTGTTGCTTACCTATCCTCCTGTGTGTGCAGGACTCTCTTCCTTACTGTTACATGAATACAATTCTCTCTGCAGCTTTGGACTAATCATCTCAATCTCGCCCCAGAGGCCAATTTCAAGTCCCTGAAGTTCTCAGTCGGTTTCTTCGCCTCCCCTCCTCTGACATAGTGGGTTTATGTGGTTCCGAAACCGTGTTCTGGTCTAGATGCAGGTTTACCAGATTCCCGTACTCCACTGTCTCAGGCCATAAGCCATTTGTGATGAGGCGTGCTTTAGGGTTCCCCATGAAGTGCGCCAGGCCTTGCATGTGTGGGGAACAGGGCCGTTACAAGGGGAGTCCAGGGGGGGTCAGACTGCCCCCGGCCTCGCGCTTGCAGGGGGCCTCGCGGCTCCCTCTCCTAAGCAGAAGGCAGCACAGTCCACCCGTGTCCTTTTATTCACACGGGGGACTGTGCTGCCCCTGCAATGATTTTGCTGTTTTTTGCGAAGCCGTTTGGCTCTGCAACAAACAGCAAAATAATGGGAGACAGCAGGGCTCAAAAGTGAGCTGACAACGCTGACATGCTGCATGATAAGAGAGGTCTCCTCTCCTGTCAGTCAGTGTGTTCACGTTGCTCAGCATGACCATGCTGATGCTTTTGAAGGGTGCATGGAGGTAAGGTAAGTGTTTATTTAAAATTAAATGTATATATATATATATATATATATATATATATATATATATATATATATATATATATATATATATATATATGCATATTTAAATTAGTATGCATATGTGTATGAATGCATGCGTGCATGTTGGTGTTTATGTTTGTGTCAATGCTGTGTTTGGTTTTATGTATGCATGCATGTATGGAGTTGTGTAACTGGTGGATGTATGCATGGGTGAAAGTGTTTTATGTGAGTGTGTGTTCAGCCACACCCCTAAATGTAGCCACCCTGGGGGCCACTTCATTAAGGGCTGGGTTCATGGCATCAGAGGTGCACCTAGGCTAAAATGTCAGGGGGGGGCTAACACTTCAAATGTTGGGAGAGGCACTAACTTCAGAGGCTGTGAGGGGGGCAAACTTACTTGTGTGGAGGCATCTAACATATTTCCACATTGGAATTAGACTATCCTGGTGAAGCTTTAATGTTACAAGCAGCTAACTCTCGCTTTCATTTCTGAAACGTCACGCTTAAGGACTGCTGTGAGAATGAGATGTCTCATGTCACCACTTCCCTTGTAATCACTCCCCTGGCATGCAAGTGCTAACCCCACATCACGATTTCAATTACCTAAAAATGTATGCATATGAATGCAGCAGCTAACAGTGAAATGTTTTTTGTTAGTAATTGCAGGACCTTTGTTAACAGCTCAGCCCAGGCACCGTTTAACGTTTGTGTCCTGTTCCATCTGGCCACGGCTCTGTTGGTCAACCTTGCAGGGGCTGGATGACAGTTTTGAAAGTGGATAGTGAGTGGGGCCAATAAACCCATTGCGCTGTTGGTCTCCCCACTGAGGGATGGCATCTGGCCCTTTCAGCTCTTACAGTTGAAATGGCCCCCCAAGTAGTTGCCCCCATATTGGCAGTCTTATGACACAGAAACCTACTGATAATCTGCAGCTTTTAACCACCTTGCTGCATTATTTTGAGTTCATTATTGATTTAAGCACTCCACAGGTGCCTTGGACTATTTTTCCAATCAGTGAGCCCGGGGTACCCCAAACATCAAAAAGAAATGGGCCGCCACCAGCCCTGACAAATCTTCGGCCAGCCCTGCTCCCTTTTCCCCTCCCAATTCCCTGAGCCCAGCTAGGAAGCCAAATAGCTATTGCACCTTCCCTTGGGCCACTAGTCGTACCTTTTACCCCAATTCAGAGGCTGTTTGCTTTCATAATTCTATGCTAATCTCTGGAGAGGTGGGCTATCTAAAAACTGAGACCAGAAGTTAAGACTTTGGTTTTATGAAAGTGAGTCTGTTGATATTGCATGGATAGGCTTTTGTGCTCTGCATGTTTGAAACTGATGCCGCTCCTTAACGATCTGCTCAATAGTTTTGCGCCACTGCACAGCATTCTTTACCAATTAGCCAAAACAATTGCTTTAGTGAACAGAGGTGGAAATAGACTTTTTTTCAGAGACATCCCTCCTACCGCAGTGAAAGAGGGTCCAGCGGCGGGAGGATTAGGAGGGTGTAGGGCAGGTATTTTAGTCACCCCATGAACATTTGCCTCTTTCCCTCAGAGGATTTATCATCAGCAAAGTTCAAAACCTGCACTCCTTTTAAACCTAAAAAATGCACATCAATATTTCCAGTACAGTGGCAACATTGACAAGTGATTTCACAGGGCTCCCGCTCAGACCCTCAAGTAGTCTTGTGGGGAAGTGTCTCACTTTGCAACCTAGCAACCATGGTTCAAATCCCTGCCCAACACAGTTTAAAGCACAAACACGCCACAGCATTCTAAAATAAACATGTAGTGCACATAGGTTTCCCAGATTGTGGGGCTGTATCTGAGATCTGGTGAGTAATTCTTTGCCAGATCCTGGATCTGGGAAGATCCGTCGCAATGGGAGGATTGAGTACAGATAGGAAGAAGTGGCATATGAGGAGGGACACAAAGCTTGTAGATGTTGGTTAGTTATTTGCCCACAGATTGACTTCTCATGGCCATGCTAATCCCTATGGCAATTCTCACCCAGTTCCTGCCCTCCCCACCCAAAACACCTCCTCATTGGAACTCTGAACTAGCTTTAAACAAGCCTGGCCATCAAACTTTGCCCTCAATGTGCCTGCAAGTGTTTTCTCAAAGGAGTCTTCTGAGATTTAATGACTTAATTGCAGTTGTAAACACGGAACTGGTGTAATAAAAATGTCTTGGTCAGGTCTTCCTTCAGCCACTCGATTTAAAAGCACCCTGCGTGACTTTAGCTGAAGTCCTTTTAAAAACAAGCATTGGCCAAGCCAACAGTTTTGGCTTGTGTATAAGTATTAGGTATTTGCCAGGCACTGCTTTTAGCTGCTCAGGTACTCAAACCATGTTTCACCTGGCACCATCAACGGCCAGCTAATACCAATACAGAAGTGCCTTTCCCATGCCTACACGAAGGCCCAAACTGTTAGCATTGCCAATGATCTTTTTGCTTTACCCTTAATGCGCAGGACTGTGCATCAAGGTTAAAGCAAACATACTAATTGGCTAAATTGGCCCACATTGAATTTAGGCCAATCTAGCGGGTAATAACACTTATGGTACACAGTCAGCCTGGATATGCTTTCTGTGGCATGGCATTTTTACTGGCGGGGAGTCCGCACATCATAATAATGGCATATATTGATGCAGCCTGCATGGATATACATGAGAACAACAAGCATGAATATATTTTTATACTAGAATATGTTGTGTGGAAAGGTGACATGAAATGTATTGGAAAATGTTTTTTTGCACGGTTTGTGATTTGCAACTATTGGGATTTTCCATGTGCTTCCATACAAAACCAATTGCAAACTGTATGGATTTCTACCTAATTTTGCAAAGAAAGTGCTGGAAAATGCATAATTTTAACCCAATGTTTCAAACATGTTCTTGGGAGTGAGAACCCCCCCAAGCAACTCTTGTTTGGTTTGGTCTCCCTTACTGTGCTCTGTTTATCCTGCATAATTGGCACAAACATTTAAGCATCAAGTTCAGAAATGTACCAGCCTCCACTGTACATCATTTTTCACTGTGTATGATGTGTGCTTTAATGCGCACATAGGGGCAGGGTGCTCCTTAATTATATGATATGGCATTTATAACGCGCCTGCACACAAGTGTTTCTAGGCGCGACAAGGCAAGGAGAGGGAAATAAAAAAAAGAGGACAAATCACCGATCTTACTAGGCATTGTGTCATTCAGATCGTGCAAGAGCAGGGAAGGGGGAGGGGAGAAGTGCAGAGGGTGGGGTAGGATGAAGAAGTGCAGGAACAAAGGAGAAACAAGACTGCAGCCTACGGGTGGCAAGTGCGGGTACTCATAAGTGCAGCCAACGGGTGGAGAATAAGTACAAGAGAGGGGACTGTAGGGTTACAGATACAGACCACAAGTGCAGGGGAGCCAAGAGTCAGTGCGGGATGGTTCTGCTCAAGTTTCAGAGAGGCAGGGAGGCTGTTCCAGAGGGAGACCCCAGCCGAAGAAAGAGATATGCCCCCAAATCGTTCCTTGGAAAAGTGACTGAGCCTCAGAGAGTTGGAGGTGGTGGAGTGGAGAGCTTATGCCATCCTATATATATTTATGCATATGATACAAATGTTATTCTGGCATAAACCTTTCTTCATTAGAGAAATCTAACTTTGCTGTAGTTGATTTGCAGTTGTAGTAATAAACCATATTTGGGATCCTGCACACAAACTCAAGGATATTTCTCGAGTCTCCTGTTTGCGTAGGTGCCGCGGCTGGCCCAGTGCAAAATATTGTAAGGGGGCCTCACCAAATGTTTTGCCCCGGGCCTCACCACATCTTGTGACAGCCCTGGGGGGAAAGGGTCACTACAGTCTGTCTTCAGAGAGTTTTAGTGCGCAGACCGGGATAGTCAGATCAGGGAAAATGTGACCATGGCTCTGGAGCCATGCACAGTGGGACTCCAGTTTGGAGTCCATTTCAAGGAGGTGGGTTTGCCAAGATGTCATATGACTACCCTGCCAAGTGCTAGCCGCTAAATGGAGAAGACTAGTAGATTCACCCGCGTTCCATCATCCGGTAGCTCTCGTGGTTCCCGAGTCACTGTGCCGGTGGTCCAAAGAATCAAGTGAGGGACCTTGGTCTTCGGGGTTCAGGGTGTGTAGATTGCTTGCCTTTTCATGAGTATAGGTTTAGAAGGGAACCTATGAGATTGACAAAGCACTATCAAACTTTTTTCTCGGACGCGCTACATAAAGGTTTTACTCGCAGTGTTGCTACTAGGTTGAACCAATAGCAGGGGTCCATGCTGTATGTCAGCGCCATTACTCAGGGAAAGCCAGATCTAAATAGTTGAGAAAAAAAACAAATGGGAGATTTGTTTGAAAATCGGCTGTATGAAAATTACGTACAGCTGAAAATGTCGAATAAATCCCCCATTCGGTGCCATTATAGTGAACAAGGGGAGCAGGGGCTGCGGGGGTGTCCCTCAATACTGGTTAAACAAAGTTTGGAGAAAAAAAGAGGACCTTGCGGCGCCGGTTCCCTTGGACGTTAGTGAAGGGAACCAGTGTTGCAGAAGGATGCCGGAGGTGGCAGTACACAAGGAGGTCAGTAAGGGGTTGGAGGGTTGCGGGTTTCCAGAATTGTTCGGGGGACTGAAAACCGAAAGTCATTTTTCGTTCAAATGAATTTCGGTTTTTCCTCCCTCGAACACGTCTTATTCGATATACTCATGGACAACCAATTCTGGTAGATTTTCAGCCCAGAGTGTGAGTACAGAACATTATAGATTAAACCAGTTGAAACACTGTACAAGGTTCAACCGTGTTCAAAATGTAGCTGGTCTGCCTTTTCATCAGTGTGGAAAATGAACTTTAACAAGTTAAAGCAAATGCGAGCTTCAGCCTTCCTTGAAGGACCAGGAACGCAGAGCCTTATTCGGTGGGCCCACAGAGCAAGGATGGCTGCAAGAACACTTTCGCTCTTTCTGTCTCCCCCGCCAGGTTCTGTCGCAAGACGAAAAAGCTGAGTTTTTACTCTGTCACTGGTTACCAAAAAGGAGGGAAAATAAAGGACCTCCAAGAGGATAGGAAGCTCGACTTTGAATTAACCATGTTTTCTTTTTACAGACTGAGATGTACTCATGCTTATGCACAGTTTGCCTCTCATTGATAACGGTCTACACTAGCTTGGCTACAGGATGCTAAGCAAGATGTAGCAGACCGTCTCCCAGGGTATCAGTGGTTAGGCAGCTTCAGGACATGTGCCATAGAGGGTTTGCATTGAATGATGCTCTACATCCACAAAGCATAGCAAATCCTTACTGCATGCCTAAAGCAAACACCGGCAAACCCTTTGCAGTACCATTATAGATGGAAACTATTAAATGGAGCCAGGCTGGCCAGACAGAGCGACTAAGCTTAATGGGGACTTCACCTCTAACACACTGATGGCGGAGTTAGTACAGAGATTAAAGAGTTGTGTTACCTATTAGCATGGAGTTGGTATGGAGGCATCACAATGGAGTATGGCATTTCTATAGGAATCTGAGGTCGGAAGGAACCTAAAAAGGTTGCATGTTGTTCCCATTATCAGTAAACGGAAGCTTCTGTTACCTATTCCTGTTTGACTCATATGGTTTTGCTCGCCACGGATGAGGCCTTTTTTCCATCCAGTGGCGGTGCTTGGAGGACCAGTGTGGTAAATTGGTCCCTAGAACTGTGTCTGCCGCTGTAGGCACCTCTAGTGGTGC
Organism: Ambystoma mexicanum; assembly: GCF_040938575.1. NCBI lineage: Eukaryota > Metazoa > Chordata > Amphibia > Caudata > Ambystomatidae > Ambystoma > Ambystoma mexicanum. Next base: position 224,997,290 of record NC_090921.1, on the reverse strand, counting down.
TTCCTAAGAGACTGAACTGTTCTGCTGTCGCTTCTGCCAAGAGTCGTATGGTGAAAAGCCTTCAGAGACTGATCATGCATATACACAATGCACACTGGAGCCGTCTGTCTTGCAGGCAGTGCTCCAGATAAGATTTTGAGGTGGGAGTATTTTAATCTCTATTTTTAAACTTTGAGACTAAATGTGATTTTAAGAGAGTAAAAATGACTTTTCTCCTTCGCAAGAGAGTAAAATGTATGTGACATCCAGCCGACGTGTGAAAAAAATGTAAGGAAATCATTACTATGCGGCAGCTTTCTGCATTGTGACAGAATACACCTTTCATTATTTCTGGCCATTTGATCTCTCCTGTATATATTTAAATGTTGAAATCACAAAAACCTAGCCAATTATATAGTAAAGCAAGCATGAATTGTATTGTGTGTTTTGAGATTCAATAGCAGAATTGTCTTTTGATGTTTAATGAAAGTGCTAATTTCCTGGAGCTATTACTAGCTAATGGGATGCCAATGTTATGATACAACAGTGCAGAGAGGCAAGGACTCCATGCTAAATTCTATATGTAATCTAGTGGTCAAATGGTTATTTATATAGCTCTTTTGGCAAAGCGCTGTACCTAGAACATATTTATCACAATTATCAGCAAACCAAAGTCAGTACTCCTTTATCAACCTCGAAAGGATGAAAGGCTGAGTTGGACTTGCCGATATTCGAACCTGCAAACGACAGATCACGCAAAGATTGCAGCAACGAGTGCTCAACCTACTCAGCTATCTTTTTGGCTAACATCCTTCAGAGGTTGGTTAACTGAGTATCGACTGAGGTATAATGATCACAGTACCTAGATGCATGACGAACCATTCATGAAGCGTTACATCAAGTTAAATACCTATCTGGATTATCACAGGGACAGGTTTTTCTGAGTTTCTATTTCAATTACTAATGTAAATTTCATTTGTTTGTTTTTGAACAGCCCTTCTTGAGAGACAGGTTTTGAGTGTTTTATTTGTAGTCTTGAAGATTTGAGAGTCTAGAACACCTGTGATCAGTGTAATGACAATTACTCACCCTTGAGCAAAGACTCTGCTACCACTGACCAATTATAGTAATGTACCCCACTGACTGCAAGGTTGAATGAGTGTAAACTAGACTGTGCGTAGTCATCATTTTACACACAGTTTTTTTTAAAACATGTTTATTTTAAACAGGCAGGTTATGACAATACAGAGCTTAATCATTTGCGACATGAAGCATAAAGCAATACCATTTGACGCTCTTCCCACCCCTCCTTCAGGTCTTAAGTTCCATCCTCCCCGCCCCCGCTGGGGATCTCCATCTTGAACAGTTCTCCTGGCCAGTTGGGGCTTGAATGTCAGGGCCGGGAAGCTTTGGTCAAAGTCCAAAACCGGACCCCATATATTGTGAAAGCGATGTAGAAGGCCTGCCCTGGCAGCCGTCACCTTCTCAGCGATCACGATGTCCCAGACTTTCACCCACCAGAAAGGCATCAGCGGACCTTCCGTCGTTTTCCAGGTGAGGGCTATCACGTTCCTGCCCTCCAGTAAGCATTGGTATAATAGTTTGGCCTTAGGTCCAGACCTTGGGTAGATCCCGGGGATCGGCGCTCCAAGGAGAAAAGGTTCGGGGTCCAAGGGCAGTCGCACCTGAGTGATGTCTGCAATCGTCGCTAAGCATAGTTTCCAAAAGGCTTGAGCCTTGGGGCAGGACCACCACATGTGGAAGAAGGAGCCTATTTGGCCGCATTGTCTCCAGCATTGTGGGTCGAGTGTGGGGTTCATGTGATGAAGTCTTAGGGGAGGGTAGTACCAACGGAGGAGGATCTTATAGGCGCATTCTCTGTTCGTGATGCAGGATGAGGAGGTGTGAGCCCGGGACCAGATGTCAACCCACTGTTGGTCTTCAATAGGACGGCCCAGGTCCGCTTCCCATTGGGCCATATACCGAGTCTTGGAAGTTAAGAAATCCGTTTGGAGGCGTTTGTATAGAGTAGAGGTTCTCCCTCGGGGTGGGAGCTCATTAAGGGTCAATTCGATGGCTGTGGGGGGGCGGATAGCTGCCTGGCGAGTCTGTAGATGGGTGCACCAGTGGCGCAGCTGGATATTTGTGAATCTATCCTGTTCCTGGATCCTAAAGAGTTCTTTACATCGCTCAAAGGCGCAGGGTTGGCCCCCTTCAAAGAGTTGTCCCAGTGTCTCCAGGTCTCCTGCAATCCAGGACTTAAAATTCCAGGTAGACAGACCAGGTGAAAAGGTCGGGTTCATAAACACCGGGGAGAGGGGGCTGAGCCCCGTCGGGATCCTCTTTTGTTTCAGCGCCTTGTCCCATACCGAGATGGTATGTTTGGTGGTCACCAGAAGATTCTGCCTCTGTCGCCGTTCCGGAGGATGCATGTGTGGGAGAAAGCGTAGTGAGAGGGGTAGTTGCGCCTGTTCGAGGTCCACCCATCTAGGGCGGTTAGTAAGGATTTGCCACGATTGAATACAGGACAGCTGAGCCGCCATTTGGTATTTCTGTAGGTCTGGGACCCCGAGGCCACTGAGTTTCACGTTGCCCAGCATCGTGGATTTAGGGATTCTGGCTTTTTTCCCCCTCCAAATAAACTGCAGCATTTTCTTCTGTAGGTGTTGAAGGGCTGGCGCCGGAACCGGCACCGGGAGCAAGCGTACAGGAATCTCGGTAGTAAGTTCATTTTACGGGCTGTAAATCGGCCCATCAGCGATATCTCTTGTGCCGCCCAACGCTTTAAGTCTGCCTCCAGGTCTGTAAATAGTGGGGGGAAATTAGCCCGATAGACCTCGCTTGGGTTAGCCGGGATCTGGACTCCTAAGTAGCTGATTCCCCTGGTCGTCCATTGTATTGGGCACAGAGGGATTATGGCTTCTTGGTCTTCCCGGGACAGACCCACTCCCATGGCAGCTGTTTTCCGGAAATTGATGGCAAAGCCCGTGACCCTTCCATAGCTCGCTATCTCAGCCAGGGCTTGAGGGAGGGAGGAACGAGGCTCTGTGATAGTCAGAAGGACATCATCTGCATAGAGGGCCAGTTTGTGGTGTTCCGTGCCTGATTGGAAGCCTTTGATTGCAGGATTCAACCTGATCCGTTGGGCAAACGGCTCCATGATTAGTGCGAAGAGGAGCAGCGACAGTGGACATCCTTGTCTGGTTCCGCAGGTTAGGCTGATAGGGGAGGAAAGGGTGCCATTAACTCTGAGAAGGGTTTTGGGAGCTTTGTAGTTTTCCAGCGTCATAGCGCAGAATTCCGGGCCATATCCAAAGGCCTCAAGGGTGAGCCTCATAAATGTCCAATCCACTTTGTTGAGTGCCTTGGTTGCGTCCAGGGCCAGAAGCACCAGCTCCCGGGAGTCTCAGGAGGCAAGTTCCGCCAGATCTAAAGGCCCTCCGGATGTTGTCGACCGTGGAGCGGTGTCTGAGGAAGCCACTCTGATCAGCACTGATTATCTCCGGCAAGAACTGAGACAGTCGTGTTGCTAGAATTTTAGAGTATATATTAGCATCTATGTTGAGCAGGGCGATGGGTCTATATGACGCAGGGTTCTTCGGATCGCTTCCAGGTTTAGGCAGTAACACCGTAATTGACTCCTGCATGGACAGGGTTATAGTGCCCGTGGTCCTGAATGAGTTAAACAACTGTACCAGAGGCGCTAATAATTGGGGTTTGAAAATCTTGTAAAACCTAGTTGAATATCCATCCGGGCCTGGTGCCCGGGATTTAAGGACTTTTATTGCCTCGTCCACTTCCTCGTCAGTAATCGGTGCCTCCAGAGAGTCACGGACTGTTCTTTTTAGTCGGGGAAGCGCTGCATTCTGTAGGTATTCCCTCTGTTCCTTCATGTCCCGTACCGGAGCGGTCATCACCTGGGTCAGGTGGGCCGTTGCGAGCTGTAGTTTGTCCTGGTCAGTGTATTGGACTTTGCCTTGTTGGTCCCGCAGGCCCACAATCGTGTTATTCCTCTTCACCTGGCAAGTTTGGCCACCAGTAGCTTGTTCGCTTTGTTGTTCTTAGCATAGTAAAACTGTTTAGCTTTTGCCATTTGGTGGGCAGTGTGCTCGGCGTAGTGGGCCTCGATCTTTTTTGGTGCTATCCGGATGGCTCGCTGAGTTTTAGGGGTCCAGCCCTTCTCCTTATGGGTCCTTTCTGCTTTGTTAAGTTCTTCCTCAAGACCCTGGCGAATTTGTCGTTTATGCCTGTGATAGGCCGCTCCTTGCGCAATCAGTTCTCCCTGCACTACTGCCTTCATTGCGTCCCAATTGTTGGCGGAGGAGGTGTCTTTGCTGGGGTTTTCCTTAAAAAAGTTGGTGATCGTGGTTGCGATCGCGTCTCTGAGTGGCATCTCGTTAAGAATCGGATCATATAGTGTCCATCTGCACTGTTGGGGGTTAGACGGTTCCTGCACTCGGATTTCTAGGGTCACCGGGGCGTGATCAGACAAGATTCTGGAGCTGATTGTCACATTGTTGGTGAATGTGAAGATTTTCGGGGATACTAGGAGAAGGTCTATCCTGGAGAAGGTTCTGTGGACATAAGAATAAAAGGAAATGTCTCTTTCGGATGGGTGGAGTACCCTGCATGCGTCCACCACCCCCAAAGTTCTGAATAGTTGCAGGAGAGCCAGGGCTATAGTGAGGTCCCCGGCACTGGGCGGGTGCGACTTGTCTTTCGTGTGGACCGGGACCCATTGAAGTCACCACCAATCACTATCTGGCCCTCCAGAAAAGGAGAGCGAGTCGTACTCAGGGACTAACAGAACAGCGCCTGGCCTGAGTTGGGTGCGTATACAGAGATTATGGAGTAGAGTTGTCCCAGCAGCAGGCATTTCACCGCCATGTACCGCCCCTCCGGGCAGCTTATGGAGTCTACAATTTGAGGGTTCAGTCCCCTCCCAAATAGGATAGCTGTGCCACCGTTCTTGGAGTTCCCAGATGCGAAGAGTTGCTTCGGAAGTTTCGGGAGTTTAGGCGGCCGTGGTCCGCCGGCAGCAGATGGGTTTCCTGTAGCATAGCTACTGCTGCATCGTCAGTCTGAAGTTTCTGTAGAATGGACTTGCGTTTGGTGGGTGAATTCAGTTCCTTGGCATTCAGGGAGACAAACCTCAAAGTCCGATGTTCCGGGACTAGTTCCGGGGCCGTTAACAAGTCTTGGGGAAGAGGGGGAGATGTGGAGGAATCAGCCATCATGTCGTATAGTGTGTGGCCATTCATTAACCTGCCTATGGGGTATTTGCTCGGGCCGCCAACGGGAGGACCGAGTTTTAACTGGGGGTGGCGGACCTTTTGTAGGTCTAGAGCCTCCCCTGGCCAATGGGGCCATAGAACAGTATGTAGCCAACATGGCTAATCTTACAGGTAGTCTCGGTGGATCGTTCCAAGGACTCATAGGTGGATTGTGCCTTGGAACTGGGCATGGGCCGTGGAATAATGCCTGCTGCTTTGGGGATGGAGCTCATCTGTGTTCCTGTGGGTGCTGATCGGCTTCATGGTGCCGGGCTGACAAGCCGGGACAGAAAGCTGTGACTCCATCATGGGACCACACCCGCTACTTCCTCTTCCGGAATCAAGGAACCCTCGAACAGGAATTTTGAGTGGGGTTAGGGGAGGCCACAAAGTCCGAGTCAGCCGTTGCCTCGGTGGGCGGGGAGGCGAAGGCCTGGAAGCATCTGGGCGCAAGATGTTTTCAGCATCTTCCAGGTGGCTAATTTTCCTTAGTGATCCCTTGTAGGAAAATTGCAAGGCAGTGGGAAAGAGCCATCTGTAGCGGATTTTTTGGGCTTGAAGAAGAGTGGTTAACGGGCGGAGGGCTCGCCTCCTTTGGAGAGTAAGAGGGGAAAGATCCTGAAAGATCTGGAGGGAGGTCGCTTGGAATGTGATTTCATCTTTGGAGCAGCTTATCGCCGAGATGGCTACTTTCGTGGTAAAGAAGTGCACCCTGGTGATGACGTCAGGTGGGCCATCTGACTCCACTCCGCGACGGGGGTTCAGCCTGTGGGTGCGATCTAGGAGAAGCTGTGAGTCTTCAAGGTCAGGGAGGAGAGACTGAAAGAGGCCCACGTATTCAGCCAACCCCTTGTCTGGGATCGAAGTAGGAACCCCCCGAATACGGAGGTTGTTGCGCCGGGCCATATTTTCCAGGTCCTCCTGCTTGTATTCTAGGATGTCGTACTTGTCTTGCAGAAGTCTAATTGAGGGTTGGACCTCAGTTAGGGCAGAGGCATGATCTTGGATGTGGTCCTCAATAACTCCCACTCTCTGTTCTACCTCCGAGACCCTTTTATCCGAGCCTCAACTGCCTCTCAGTTGCCTAAAGGATCTCCCTGAAAGCTCTGGCCCTCACTTACAAATGCATTAACCACCAGGCTCCCTCATACCTAGCCTCGCGCTTCACTCAATATACACCAGCACGAGCACTCAGATCTACACAAAACCAAGGCCTTGCGATCCATAGATTCAAGCTCCACTCTGCTGGAAGCGCTAGCTTCCCTGTCCTGGCAGCCAAGCTCTGGAACACTGCACCACTCCTGATCAGAACGCTACCTTCATTCAACCAATTCAAACACAAAGCCAAGCTCTGGTTAGCTACATCCTACTAATAACTGCTCCTCTGTATTGGACGGGCCATCCGGGACCCTGCTTTGTTCTGATGATCGATGCCTGATTTGTAACGTCTATTGTTTACTTTGTTGCAATCTGCTAGGACTTTTGTGATGACATGCCCCACATGTAATGTACTGCTCCTTTACTTGTAATGTAATGTAATGTTCTACTAAGATATGCGCCCGGTTGCCCTTGGGCCTGGCCTCCGCTATACAAATAGATAAAACAAATGCAGGTTTAAGTAATGTGTACCAGTAGGGGTGATAGTGACAGAGAGGATGCAGGAGAGGTGGAAGAAAAAGATGCAGGGCAGAGAGTGACAACATGTGCTAGAGGCGGGAGCGAGGAGACGAGGGGGCTGTGGGGCAAGAAGAGGGCCAGGGTGAGCATGGAGGGGAGACAAAGAGAGCAAACTAGGGGGTAGAAACACATGGATGGGGGACGGTAACAACAGAGGAGTAGGTTAATAGACAGGAAGAAAATCGGCAGGCACAGTAGGAATGAGAGCAGCAACAAGAATGTGCACAAAAGAAACAATACTTCAGAATCAAATAACTATTTGGAGGCCGAAGGGGAGAATCCACGCCAGGACCAACAGTACACAGAGTACCGGGGGCGGGCCATGAAAGCAGGTACAGGCCCAGGAATAAACAAAAGTCATGAAGAGTCAGGGTTATGTACCAGAAGAAAGTAATAAAGGCAACACAGGGAACAATGCCACAAGGCAGGGCAGGGTACAAGAAGGGCCAGCCATCTAGCTCTCAATCCACAGATGACTTTAAGATTACAGACCCCTTACTGACTGACCAACACGTATGGGTTACATAACAGGTTTTGAGTACTGCTGCAGACAGAAATAGTCCCACATAAAACCTGTGATTTACTGCCTTTTAAAGGAGTCCCATGTATGTGATCACCAGCACTTCCATCCAGCCAGTGCCATCTCTCTGACACGAGTGTGCAGCCAGGTCTACAGGATGGCCTCGTCAAATTTGTATAATCTCGAACATTGACAAAATGTGAATGACCTGGTAGGATTTATCAAGGTTTGCAAACATACAATGATACAATAGTTGGTTTACACTATCCGGCACCCTTACGCCCAATCTCACTGATTCTTGTTTCGTGAATTCAATCACAGAGTGGAACTCTAGTAAGGGTTTTGATGATACAATCTGATCCAGGGACTTGCATGCAATGCTAATGAATGACCAGCCTCTCTTCCCTGCCGAACTCACCTGGACCTTCAACTTGCGTGGCACGTCCCCAAATGGACGCAGCTGCTCCGAATGTTTGCTCACACACTCTAGGTACTCCTCGGTGAACAGATACTGGGAGTTGACCAGCTGGAACATGCGCTCCAGGAGGCGGGTCCAGAATTCACTCAGCGTGTCCTCCAAGTGGACCTTCCCCCCAAGGTAGTACTGGTGCAGCTCTTTGAACAGCTCATCGAAGACTTGGGCGTTCTGTGTGTACAGGCGCCCATAGGTCTGAGTGAACATCTGGCTCATTGACTTCTCCGAGATATAGATCAGCTCCCGGAAGAACTCTGCAGCGATATGGAGAAACGATGAAGGTGTTAGAGGACAATAGGACAAGAAGACAGGGAGTGAGAGTACATACATTATGCCTAGCAAGGGAAGTGGGGGAAGGGAACCATTAGAAAAAAGCGGAGAGAGGCTGCTCATTAGGTAAGTGAGAGTAATGAAATATCAGAAAGCAGAGAGGGAAAAAGAAAAGTGGGGATTTACACTGGGAGATACAAGGTATTGAGGGAACAGGAGGCAGGGGTACAGAGGAAGAACTGTATAGAAGAGAGAAGCCAATGGCGAAAGGAAGTTGGGCAAAAGAACATTAATACGGATGGAAAGACGGGCCATTAAAAGGAAACGGAAGCATTTAATGTAGGGATAGAGGAAAAATAGGCAGGGAAAGAATTTAGCCAGGTAGGGAAGGAAGATCAGAAAGAAGCAGTGGAGTCCATCCATCAAGTAACCAAGATTTAAAGATTAAAGCAATAGACATTAGAACTAATACTCTAGTTACACAAATCCTGTAGGCCTTGCCTTAAATAGAAAAGCTATCAATACTGGTTTTTCAGATCTTACAAAGTCACATGACGTCCAAGACAGATGAGCTGTTGCTTGGTGTACACAAACAGGAAAATCCAGGTCAGAGACAGCAGGGATATCCCTTGTGAGCAGGTCCCATACAGCCTCGCGCTCACCCCAGCCCCATCATGCAATCTAGGAATATTCCCTGCTCGCTCTTCGTGACAAGAACGGAAGTAGCTGCCTCCTCACCATCGAACTTCCGGTGCCGTGCAGTGAAGCCACTGAGAAGGAAGCTGCTGCTGTCCTCCACCAGAGCCTTGAAGTCCATCTCACTCTGCCAGTTGAGCCGCTCCTCTGTCTCGCTGGCGCAGCAGGTGTAGTCCTGGGGACAGATGCGCAGGTGCTCGCCTGAGAGAGAAGAGAGAGAGACAAGGGGACGGATGGTGAGCACAATGGTTCTGTCCAAACTGTTCCAGGTCAAACATGCATGATTTGATGATAGAAGGACATCCAGGGAAAGTAGCACAATATAAAAACATGCGTGAACAAAGAATATGCATCTTGCGTCAATAGAATGACTTAGGCAGTGACTCTGTGACTTACTTTGTCACCAATACAACCGTCATAGCCATAAACAGGATGGGCTCTGCAAGGTGATGTTCCCGTGTTAGCCACATTTATTAGCAAATTCTTGCAGCTTGTGATGCCATGGTTACGAAGTGCACAAAACAATGCAGGGGCCCATCAGGCTCAAGAGAGAGGTAGCTGGGATGCTTCATGGAGGCTGCACGTTCTCGAGCAAGTGCGGGTCGTGTAAGCACTGGTCACTGATTTATTTGGATGATGATCAATTAACCTTGTGAATGCTATCAACACCTGCTTATCCTAACACATGCAAATCATTCATGAGGTCTACATGGCACATCCATCCTGATTCATCTTGGCAGACTGTCTGCAACAGGGTTGTCCAACTCCAAGCCTCGGGGGCCAGAATCCTGATGGGTTTTCAGGATATCCCTCATTAATATTTATGGGGATAAATGTGCATACATTTAGTATCATTGTATGCAAATTTATTTCATAAATATTAAAGGGGGGTATCTTGAAAATCCGACATGTTCCTGGCCCTCATGGCCTGGAGTTGGACAACCCTGGTCTACAACTACTGTGCAGGTAGATCCAGGTGGCCAGGCAACAATCACACTGCACGCTGAGGTTGTGTCTCAAAGGCTTTTATTTCTAAATCCTGGGACCAATTGAAATGGGTAGCTCCATAAATTGGTAGCTCCATATATTGCAAAATAAAGCTTCTGTTCCCAACCAATGGCAAGTATACAAGCACATTGACAGACATAGGCCCATTTCATCCTGGAAAGGGACCTTAGACAGGGATGTACAGTACCACTGTGTTCTTGACAGGTGCAATGAATGAATGGGTTTGTTGAACTCAGGGCAAAAAGCAACCTCTACCATCACTATGTGCTTTTGTACATCAAAGACGTGTTTTCAATGCTTCTAACTTCAGGATTCGGGAAGGTTTCACGTTCCAATGCACCAAGTCCAGTGTGATGAATCTTCTCCCCAGCGGGGAGCCAACTCTTCTGAAGCTAGGGAGGGGAGCCCACTAAGCAAGAGCCTCCCTAGGGGTCTGGACAAGTAGGGCCAACTTGGAGGGACTCCCCTCTTGGGGACAAGGACTCACATTCCGATAAGGAACTCCCAGTCAAGAGACCATTATCTGCCTACATGGGGATTGGAAAACTGTTGTTACTTCTGTTTTGAGTACTTTTGTTCTGAATCTACCAAGTAGTGACATTTCCTCAATCTCTTTGGTTTCAGGTAATAATAGATCCTGTCTGAACTGCCTAGTCAAAGAGGAAAGACATATCCCTTTTGTTTCGGATGACGTACAAAAACCCAAGCGAAAATTTGAATCAAAGAGAGAGAACCTTACGCAGGGAAGGACCTCCGATGTGGGCATGTGCCCGAGAGGCGGAGAGCCGATCCAGCAGCAGCCTGAGAGCAGAAAATTGCCCCAAGAGAATGATGGAAGCCTGGTGTAGCGAGTAGTGGAACAACCGCTGCAGGCACAGACTCACAAGAACCGTCCTGCTTGTTGGCGTGACTAAGAGGAAGCCATGGTGGGCCTGTGGCCTGCTAAACAATGCTGAGACGAGTCAAACCTGGAGGAACGAAACCTCTCATCTGACGACGTGTGCAGAGCTTACCAAAGCGAACCGATGCCGAGAGCGAGTTGACGGTAGAGTCAAGGAAGCAGAGAACGAGAGAAGGCAAACCCGCTATATCCCGCTGCCAAGCCCTGTGCACCAGCCCAACCTAAGAGAAGGAATCAGGGTCGTTTAGGAAAGAGGGAGGCAACTGGGACTGAATGAACTGCATGAACCAGGTTATAAAACTGATTGTGGGAGCTTGAGAAACCCAAAATTTGCCTTGCATCCCAAGAGAGTTGCCAAGAGAGTTGTTCAATATAATGGTTGACGAGCACTGGCAGCGCTCTATGAGAGACATTGAGAAACCAATTGAATTAAGTGTGATCACCGGTTACGGGTTGCCTGAGAAACCCGAAGTATAAGCCTTTGGAGAGGCGACAAGAGTTGTTGTGTCAATCGACTTAAAAGGGTCCCTAACGCCCTATCACAGACAATTTGAAACTTAAAGAGTCCAGAGGAGTTAAAGCGTCGAGGAGAAGATTAAAAAATCACCAAAAGGGGTGTAAGAATGATATAGGAAGGTTCCGTAGCATCACAGCAAACAAATCCGTAAACTCATATCAAGAGCTACAGAGACTTATAAGAGACAATCAAGGAAACTTGAGAAACCGTTATTGAGTTTTAACCACTTTTCAGAACTCTCTGAACCTTTTTTTATTTTAATGGAATAACCCGAGAAGAAGCCCATGAGGTCCGGCTAAAGGGAAGTTACCAGAAGCTGCACATTCTGGTGCTATTTAGTTATTATGTATAGTGGTAGGGATAGTCAGAAGTAGGTTTTGAACAGAGGACATTTTCTTTGGACTTTTGACAACGGACGATGGTAGGTAGGAAACAACCCCGTAGCGATAGGGAGAGTTAGGCCTTTCTTTCATTATTATTTCATTAAAAGTCTTAGAAATGTCCTCAGTCTGTCAGACTACTTCTTCTGGTCCACCACACTAGCAATATGGTCAAAAGCGAACTATCCTGAGCTGGTTTGCAGAATTCACAATGTTAAGTACATGTTTCATCGTTTCAGGGTGGTTGGGTGTTAAGGCTTTACCCATGAAAGAGGACATTCATGTTTTAAGTTTTCAATATTTTTTATAAAAAAGCATTGCGGTCTAGGGAAAAGGGCAAAAACAACATACAGCAGCCCTTAAGAGGCCATCACAATGAAACAACAGCAACAAACATGGTCTTAAACATTCATCCACCAATCCCTTTTAAAGACTATCATGCCCACACTAACGGCCTGAAGGCCACCCAGCGGGCCTAACTAAGGGGTCCTATAAAGGGCAGGATGAGAAAAGAAAACAGGAGGGCCACACTAATAAAGAATATCTCAGCGTAAAGCAATGACGTGCTGTCTCCCTGTGGTGTACGCCCCAGGAAAACACCCACTACAAATTCTAGTCCGGTTCCCAAGCATCCTCTCCTAGAATGGATATCAATCGTGAACAGCCGCCATCTTAGGTCTCCCCAAGTTGCAAGCTCTCCAGAAGCGGCTGGGGTGTTGTCTCTTAAGTAAAGGTTTACTTATGCACTCTACTTGACTGGAAAGCCAGGCGTTGCAGGGATTCCGTTATCATTCAGGCTTTTTTTAATGTAAAAAAGGGCTTCTACTGGCCAGGCTTTATGGGACGGATAGGCGTGAGCATGAGAATCCGGGATGCCCTCGTGGACCCTCCTGTTTAGCCATCCAACGTAGAACCCCACCTTGTGTCTCTGGAAACCACAAAACAGACATCTTCAACCCATTACATCCCTGTCAATGTGCTGAACAACTCATCAGAATTCCACAAAGTACGTCCAAGCCCGCACACGAAGAGTACACCTCAGAACAAAACCGGGAAACCCCAGAACCAGCCATTGTTCCCCTCTTCAGGTGTCCTACAGCACATCTGGTATAGAACCTACTTGTGAAACGATTTCCAGGGTACATTTTTCAGGACCCAACACGTAAAACACTGCCAGGCCAGCCAGAGTCACCCCGCGTCTACGCCCATACCTGCATAGAGACCACAGAAATAGCGCCTCGTCAAGCCCAGTCATCCGCCAGCTGCTGGTTTCAGGGCCTTGTGCTGACATGTTGGTCTCGAGTTCCGCCACCACTCCTCTACCATAGCCCAGGCAGGCCACACTCTCAATAGACTTGCTACTTCCTGGAGCCGATGTACCTACTCCAAAGACCTGGTCTACATGACGGGAGTCAGACTGGGGTTCACCGCAGCAGGCCTTCGTACCATCATTGCTTCATGGCGTAACCATGGTTATGGCCGGTCCCCATATCCATGTTGATGGTCCCAAGTGACACTGCGTATCTGCAGTCACTAAGAGAAGCGTTCCAGATATTCGCCATCGGGGTTCAAATGCTAGTGAACCCCAAAGGGCAGGGCAAGCCAGATGAAGAAGAGAAGTCTGGCGTAGTAGCTCTCCCAAAGTACAGCCATCTTGGACCCCGTCAGTTCAGCCCCCTTCACAAAATCCCATTTAGTACATAAAAAGTACATTAAGAAATAGTAAAAAAAGTACATTGGGAACACCAAGTAAATGCATCCGATCAAGAATGGGCGTGGGCGTAATATATCTGCGTGGCAGAGGAGAAACAAATAAATGTCGGGGTGCTTCATGATCAGGGGGCGCAGCTAGAGCCGTGGGGAATGGTAAATACCAACAACCCAAGCCCATCAGCTATCTGATACTAATGCCCATAAAGGCAAAGGAAAGCTAGCAAGAAAACTGTGGGGATCAGGAGTTTTGCTAGGCAAAAGCACACCCTCATTTTTAGGTCATGCGAGAAAGAGCGTTCGCTCTCTGCCAGTCTATCAACAAGTCCATGCCTGCAGGGGATGCAGCTGCTCTGTCAAGCATGACAAGCGAATCACCCTGAAAGCGGCGTTCCAGCAGCAGCCATTTTGAATAGCCTTTGGAGCCGAATAAGGAAGAGCTATATGAAACATGCTTTTAAAAGATAGGTCTAGGTGGCCAGGCAAGAGTCTCATTGCAAGCTGAGTTTGCGTCTGCATGGCTTTTATTTTTAGGTTGGGACAAATGGCAATGAGTAGCTCCATATACTGCACACCCAACCAATGGCAAGTGTTGGAGCAAATGGCCAGACAGTAATCCAGGTTACACTGGAAATGGAAATGACTTAGGGATGTACAACAACAGAATGCGTTCTAGCTTGAAGCTAGAGCAGCTCCAGCTCCACAGCGGTCACCCCAGCAAGTCTTACCCAAGAAAGAAAGCCTTCTGCAGCTTTCCAGAGAGTGAGTGAACATATTGCACGTGGCATGATCGCTGGTGGAGTTTCATGAACATGTTTCATTAGGAGATATAATGTATATACAGATTTGAAGTAGTAGGGTGCCAAGAATGGGAAGGGACACAGGAACGAGAATACCGTACTTGGCAATCCACTGGCGAGATGGCATAGGGGGCTCAAGACTTGCCCCAGGCAGCATGAAAGCACTTTGCATAACACAGGATCCTTGCTACTTCATCTGCACATTTGGTAGTGATTCCTACTGTTATTATCATGTTTAGTTTGGGCTATTGGGCGTGGCTTGCAACACCTATACGCTAAAGCTATTGCATTACAGTACAGAGAGGGAGGAATGGCATATGAAGGGGGGGGACACAAAGCCTGTAGGTGTTGTTTGGTTATTTGCCCCCCCCTTGACTGCCCGTGGTTATGCTAATCCCAAAGGCCATTTCCACCCAGTTCCTGCCCTTCCACTCCCAAAATACCTCCTCATGGGAACTCTTTGAGCTCGCTTTAATCAAGCCTTACCATCAAACTTTGCACTGGAAGTGCCTGCCAGTGTTTTTTTCAAAGCAGTCTCCTGAGAGTTAATGACTTAATTGGACTTGTAAACCCGCTGCTGGTGTAATCAAAATGTCTTAACCAGGTCTGCCTTCAACCACTCGATTTATGACCACTATGCGTGTCGTTCACTGAAGTCATCTTACAAACAAGCATTGGCAAAGCCAACAGTTTTGGCTTGTGTATAAGTATTAGGCATTTGCCAGGCCCTTCTATTAGATGTCCAGGTGCTCGTACCATTTTGCACCTGCTACCATCAATGGCCAGTTAATAACTCGACAGCTGTACTTCATTAGTGCCTTTGCCATGCCTACACAAAAGCCCAAGCTGTTGGCACGGCCAATGCTTGTTATAGTTAGCCCAATTATTCAATCCTTTTAAGCAGTGGCGCGGTTCTGCAGTACCTTCAGTGGAACCGCTGAAAAGTGACATTTTGCTTTAAATGCACCATCAAAAACAGGCCCCAAGTTAACAGGTTTCACTTGGAGACCACCCATTCTTTTCAATTGGTGGTCTGAAATACAGTCAGTCAAGACTTTCGAAACTAGCTCTGCAGTAACGTGTGTGTCTTGGAAGAAGCACTACACTAAGCAGCATGGGTTCAATACCCGGTCCTGTGATTGGTGGCCTAAGGCATGAAGCGCCATGCACACGAAATGCCCAATGTCAGGTTTCCAATGTCTCAAAATAACTGCACTTAAAGAAAGCCCCATGACCCTTCATGCGAGATTACATACGGTCATAACTCAATGTCAACTGCCCTTCCATTCTCAACTTCTCGGAGGCTCCTGCCACTGTTAACCGCAGGACCTTCCTTCACCGCTAAGGAAGTATATTGCCACTTCCGGTTCCGCTCTGTGCTTGATCTCACACTTTCTATCATCCAACACTGCTGTCATTGAAGGCTCCACCCTGCGCCTTTTCAATGTTTACCTGCGATCTCTAGCTGACCTCCTCGCCCAGTGTATGCCCATCTTTCATACCCTACCCAGCCTCCAGTCATGAGGAATCTGCCTACGGTCGCACCTGGCATTGCTTCCTCCTGCCTGAACGCTCTAAAGACGGAAATCATCTATTTCGGCAGCTGCATTCCCTCTACTCTCCCTATTGCAGGTCCCCTTCTCTTTCGCCCCCAACTCATGTTGCTTTATCCAAATACCTTGGAGTCCTCTTTAGCATTTGCTTCCCGTATTCATAAACTCACAAAGAAGTCTTACTTCCAGCAGCAGGTCTCCACATGTCTCAAAATATTCAGGCCACCTTCTAGGGAGACATCATGTATGTTGGGGGGTTGGTTCGGGTAATACAAAAAATGTAGAGAGGGTACGGGTACGTTGTGAGGGGGTCTCCCCGGCATAGATTTACAGTAAAATGTCTGACCAAAAAAAATCAAAATAATAATCTATGAATTCTCCCTCGAGGAAATCACATAGAAGCCTTCTGCATAACTACTCCCACGCCTTGATTATTGCAACAGTCCCTTCTTTGGGCTCCCCAATAACCTAATGCAGCAATTTAAAGTGATCAAAATAAAGTACTGACTGAGACTCATCCTGGACCTCAAAAGTCGGGACCACCTCACGCCTGCTCTTCCTTCACTGCCCTGGCTCCCTACGAGAGCTTTCAGATATAAACAGGTTAAACAACCCAGGTTTTTCTGTAATAGGCCACGCAGACCATTTTTGTCTACTGTCTGGGTGACAATACAACGCTATATATATACATATATAAAGAAGATAAAAAAACAAACACTAAAAACAACAAATGTTGGTGGTTCTCATCAATTAGATCATACACCAGATCAGTTTCATGGTTATAAATACAATGTTATTATAAAATTCATATATTAAAACAGGTATTGCACAAAATGTAACACCACATAAAACCCACTACAAACATCAACATATGTAATACAATTCCACAGAAAAAACAAATTGATTCACCGTAATAATCCAACCTACACAGGCCTTAGTACAAATCTTTAATGGTACAAACTGTGTGGTTATATAAACAGCCCAACATGTTTCTATCTCCAATACGTCAGTACTGGAACATTCTTCAGGAGCTAAACAGCAGTATGCTCTGAAATAATTGGAGGGTGGGTGAAATGGTTTCCACACCATAGCAAGCACACCAATACACTTATCTAAACTGATCATTGTGCACAGTATAATCCTTAATGCACAAATGCAATCATGCTCCTCTTAAGTAGGACTGATGTCATTTAGGTAAGGACATCAAAAACATTACCCACGCCAAAAACACTAGTGAAACGGGTAACAGTGAGAGTAGTATCTGGTTATCACGGACTCCAACTGATCATTTCATTTTGCGTTTCAGATAGGTGCCTCACTTGTAACTTTTGGAGTACCCGCTATTCACCCTATGAGAGCTAGCTTCAGCTTCAAAACCCTCTGCCTTATTCACAGAGCCCACTGGAACAAGGTTCTCCAGAATCTCAAAGAAACATCTAAACAAGCATTGGCAAAGCCAACAAATTGGGCTAATGCATGAGGTTGCTGCCTTTACTGCTGGTACAGGGAATGGAAATGTGGCTTAGAATACCTCTCCCGCATTATAGAGTAGGTTATGCCCCCCCCCCCCAGTCAAAGTGAGTTGAGTTTACACTCCCTCTGCATTCAGAGCTCATTTGAATGAGTGATATCTGCCTTTCCATGTGACATCCAATGTTTATTTGGCATGCACTAATCTCATTATATGCATTTCTTAAAATAATATCACTTAATCATGCTGGGTTCCACCCACTCAGTCTTTAATCATTGTTATTGCTAATCAAATTAACTACTCCATTTATCAATCACAAAAGGATGAATGATGAGTCAGTGCTGCAGGTTCAAATGTGTGACTGCAGGTTTCACGAGGAACTCCGAGGCAAGCACTTAACTCCCCAGTGTATTACTGGCATAGTGCTATTTTGCACATCCCCGGAAAATGATGCCCACTCGAAATTGGAAGAGTATTTACCATGCTGTAGGAGGTGAATGTGTCCATATTCTTACTGGTACTTTCCGGGGTTACTGACTGTGTCAGTGTCGCCAGTGGATGTGCGTGCAGAGTGGTCAGTGTAAAATGATGCTGGCTCAGTGTGAAGTGTTGTCTGCAGCCAGGGCCGGCCTTAGGGGCAGCAGCGCCCTGGCGAATTGACGCCCCCCCCCACCCTGCGCGCCCTTGGTCGACAGGGGGAGAGGTAGGGCGGGAGGAGAAGGAGAACCACATTTGTTTTGTCCCTCCCTGCTCCGGCGCCTCGCAGGGGTTTAGTCACTGGAATACGAGACTTATGCATGCTAATGCATCAGCGCCCTATTCCAATGAAAACCTCCTCACTCCCGCGTCGGAGCGGGGAGGTAATCATCATAGGGTGCTGATATTGTTATTAAATGCGCCCCACCGCTGCGGGTGCATTTAATAACAAAAGAGCGCCTGCCGCACCTTTTCTCACTACGCCAGATCGGGGGAGCCCTTAAAAGACTCCCCCGACCTGGCGTGGGGTTAATGGCACCCTTTGGGTGCATGGCGCCATGGGCAGTGGCCCGGCCCACCCTCCGCTAAGACCGGATCTGCCTGCAGCATAGGTGCTGTCACTGGGCAGTGCAGTGCCAGTGTGTGCTGTTCCACGGCATGCCACTGGCAAGTTGAGAGGCACTCTCTGTACACCCTGCACTGTGTTAAGCAACCACTGTTGTGTGCTCCTCATGCAGCTCACACAGAGCAGTAAAGGGCCACAGTTGTAATGCTACACAAGTCTTTATACAATGGTTAGAGTTCCATTATAGCAATACCTGACAGAGAGGGAGAGCACAAACCCAATCTGATTCAGACTTTCACCTATAGACAGGTGGCGGCTGTGCCACTCCCACACCTAACAAAACAAGCATTGGTAATGCCAACAGTTTGGGCTTTTGTGTAGGCATGGGAAACACACCTGCAAGGCTCTGCCGTAGTGGTGTTAACTGGCCAGTGATAGTAGCAAGTGCTAAATGGTTCTAGGTTAAAGGTTTGAAAACAAAAGGCTCGAATGCCTTTTTTTCGACACCAAAAGGACCGAAAAAAAGGGCCCAATTTTATTTGTTTTTTTTATTTTTATGGGGGGGTTCCCCCCAACCCCCTGTTTTCTCGTTTAAAAAAACTTTTTTTCACAAACCAAACAAAAAAATATAAAAATAAATAAATAAAAAAACATTAGACCCTTTTATTTTCGATCCTTTTGGTTTCGATCAAAAGGGCATTCGACCCTTTTGATTCGAAATTTGACCGGACACCGTGCTAAATGGTGCGAGTACATGGGCCTGGAAAATGCCTAATACTTATACACAAGCCAACAGTGTTTCTAACAGGACTTCAGTGAAGGACACGCAGGGTGCTTATAAATCGAGTGGCTAAAGTCAGACCTTCTTATTAAGACATTATTACACCCTTTAGTGGGTTTACAGCTCTAATTAAGTCACAACTCTCAGAAGACTGCTTCGGAAAAAAAACCTGGCAGGCACTTGAGTGCAAATGATGGTAAGGCTTGATTAAAGCGAGCTCACAGAGTTCCCATGAGGAGGTGTTTTGGGCAGGGAGGGGCAGGAACGGTGTGGGAATGGCCATAGGGATTAGCATGATCATGGCAGTCATTGGGTGGACAAATATCACCAAACAACACCTATTAGCTTTGTGTCCCTCCTCATTTGCCATTTCTATCTATCTGTACTCTAATGCAATAGTTTCGGCTCATAGGTGGTTCCAAAGTGCCATCTAACAGTCCAAAATAAAAGATGAATGTACCCTACATACAACTTGCCCTAAGCCTTTAGCAATAGCAATAAAGGAGACGCCTGTATCCGCACAATATATGAGAAATAGAGGGATGGGATGAGAAGATGCATTCACGAGTCTCTGCAGCAGGTGCACTATGCGCCTGGGCTGTCTAAACCGAGAGTACTTAATGCTCAGTGGTGAAGAGCAAAGTGACATGTGACGAAGAAGAAAGAGACAGAACGAAAGAGCCAGTGGCTACCGCGGGTGGAGAGAAAGATGGGAGGGTGGAAGGATAAAGCATAGGAGAGAGAGCTTTAGGTTGCTTTTCTGTGAGCCTCCCATAGGTGTGGGTTTTGCTCGGCTCGTCGCATGTAAAGGTAGAATCCAGAGCACACACGTGGGCATTTTATCTGGTCTGCTACTGCCCAATGTCCTGCTTGGAAACATGAGTGGACGCCTGACACTGCAGAGTGGAGGATATAGGGGCCGGCCTGCAGGGGAACGAGAAGGATTGGATTCATGGATGCTAAATGTGTATAGTGCATGTTAGAAGAACACGGGGGAACCCTTACTAGGATACGCAAAGTGGCCATGATATTGGGGGGAAAGAGTTTTATTAGAGAAAGGCGGGATAAACTAGGAGTGGGGGTAGGGCGTTCTGGCAGAGTGCAAGGGGTCTGGAAAAGAGATGCAAATACAAAATATAATGCATCTGTTATCCAAAGACGATCAATAACTATTGCGGATATAAAAGGCAAGAGATGGGCGAGTTGCACCCATCCCCCAGGCGGGCTTCTAGTTGCCCGTGATAGGCGGACAGAGTTGCAGTTATACTGTCTGCTCACAATGGGCTTTATACGGCCCTCTTGCCCCACCCGCTCAGCAATGCAATATAAACCATCTCGTAGGCGTGCAATGAGCACACGCAGGAGCTGTTCGGGCTTGCACTGCGCATGTGTAACCCCTCCCCTGCCTCCCCTCGCACATAATCGGGGCCACAGAGCAAGTAACAGCAGGTCCGATTGATTTATGGATGGGAGTGACGGGTTGGATTCTGCGCTGCAGGAGTACAAGGGTGAGGAGAGGCTAAAACGCTCACGCCGCCCTCACACGCCTACAAACCAGGAGCCAACACAATTATAAAGGTAACACAGGCACAGTGAAAAGATACACCTCCTTTTGTGGTAGCATGGGCGAACAGACGGATATGCTCTTAAGAAGGTGTGAATGTGATCCAGTAGGGACCCAAACAACACAGTAGCACAGTCCAAAATAAAGAGAATGTCCAATCATGGTTCTATACAAATATCTATACTTTAATCAAACCACACAGAGAAGATGCAACAGATGTCTTTGGGTGAAGAAATGGTTCAAAAGTGGTCTAATCAGTATCTAGGGCCCAAATGGACCAGGGGACAGTTATTGGTCAATAATACCTTGCTTCAGTTCTTAAGCGGTGCAGCAGTGTCAAACCTTAGCTTCAAGCAATGGTGCGAGCAGATCAAGCTCAGTTCCGGTACCGTGGATCGCGTGAGTCCCAGCGGTAAGCTGACGTCAAGTGGGTTCTAGAACGGTACGTCCGTGTGAGTCCAAGCGGCAAGTGGGTTCTAGAATGGTACGTCTGTGTGGCACGAAAGTGGCTTTTGGCAGTGAAGATCAGGTGCTTGCCAGGATCTCTTCGGGGTTGTGCCGGTCGAGTCGGGCCTGTAAACACTGGGATGAGTCTTTGAGTGAAGTTCGAGACCACGGGCAGCAGTTGTCGAACTGGTGATTCTGTTGCTCTGATGTGAGATTCGGCAAAGTGGCTGTTTGAGCTCGGGCCACGTCATTGTGTAACCTCTGGTAAGAATCGGCAAGTGACTCTCCAGCAGTTCAAGTCGAGTCCCGGCAGTTGATTGTAGCCTACCAGGTGACGGCTCAGCGATCGCACGATGTGTGCCATGAGTGACAACTGGCAGGATCCCCCCCGCCCCAGTTTCGATGGCCTTCGGCTTTGGCGGAAGTCCAACCGGTTTTGAGGAAGCGGAACAGGGATACCTTTCAGATCTGGTCCTCCAGATGCTCTGAGACCCATTTCAGGAGCTCAAGGACAGGGTGAGTCCTTTCAGGTTCTGCTCTCCCAGCCCTAGGAGATTCTGCTGCAGAATGGCAGGTTGTGGTCCACAGCAAGCGTCACCCCCAATGCGCCTGGGAGTGGGTAAGGGCAGAGCGTTCCTCTGCCTTGGACTGTTCCTTCTTCACCTCAGTGGTTGAGGGCTTTGGAAAGTACAACTCTCCCAAAAGAAGTCCAATGAATCCTTCTCAGGTTTTGTTACAGAGTGAATCAAAGAAGTGGTGGGAGACCTCTTCTTTTACTGGTAGATGTCTACAAGTGATTGGACTAAAGATAGCCTGTCTTAGTGGTTCAATCCCTTATCTTGAAAGAAGTGGACTTTGCTCTTCTGACATCACACCTGAAGTGCTTTGCTCCAGAGGAAGTGGTGGGGACAAGAAGCAGAGAGAAAGACAGAGAAAAACAAGATCGTGGAATTCTTCTGTCACTGTCCAGAGCCCTTCTGACTACTCTAGCCTCACCCCTTCTTTCTCACTGGGATCAAAGGTCTGCTGTGTAGCTACTCTATTTGAATGGGTGTGCTTCTTTCATGCCTGGGCCCAGGACAGCTGACTGGGGGCCGGCTGTCTCTAGCAAAGAGCATTACCTACCATCAGAAAGAGAGCAAAGAAGAGACATGGACATTCAGGTTCCTGTCCTGTCATTTGGCAGGCTCAGCCTGTCTGGCCAGAATACACATCACCTTCCATAGCTGGATGTGGCTCACAGGAGCTAACACATGTGTTATATCAAATTGAATGTGGCTGCAATGATTATAAGTAGTGCCATGCACCATGCCTTAACTCAGCTTTATTTTAGAGTTTAACCTGCCACCATCATGGGCTACTCATGATCATCATAGCTTTGGTACAGGGGCCATATCTTAAATGAAACCCCAGCGCTGCAGCGGCCTGGCTGTCACTGCAGCTGTCAAATGGGCAACTGTGAACCAGCTCTGTGCCACTAGTAGAGCAGGCACTGGAAATCAGGATACTGATGCAGCAGGACCAGGATAGACCCTATGCTTATGGCATGGAGTTTATGAAAGGGTAATCTAGTTTAGTTTAGTTTATTTATTTGTAGAGTGCACTTAACCCTAAGGTATCTAGGCGCTTTATGCTTGAGTAAATAGTTACAGAATTATATTACAAACAATAGCAGATACAGAGTTACATAGTAGTTGACTTGGGTTACATAACTCACATAGCTTTCCGCAAAGCTGTCAAAACAATGCTCTTTTCCTGATCACCTCCCTCACCACAAATCTGTACTGCATAAATGTATGAATGTATAATATGTAAATATATATCTAACCTGTACTCTGCCCATGTAACTAAGTGGCCCACAAGTAACAGCGCCTCAATGCCCTAAGGCTGTTTGTGCGCTATACAAATGTAAAAATAAATAAAAATAAATAACAAGTCTGGAAAAAGTTGCAAGATAGTCATTGTGCGATTAGTGCAGGGTGGACTGGCGAGGTTAGTTTTGCTGCGCGGAGAGCCAGGTTTCTACACTGTTTCTGAAAGGCCAGAAGGATGGTTCTGCTCTGAGAGTGTTAGGCAGGGTGTTCCACAAGATGGCCGCTAGAACAGGGGAGCTGGATCCTCCTGCTTTTTGTAATTTGGAAATTGGAAACTTAAGGCAGTGTAAGTAGTTGGATCTGGTGGGTCTGGAGGAGTGGCTCATGGTAAATTTATCTGAAAGGTATTTTGGGGCTGTGTTGGACAGCCATTTATGGGTGATCACTAGTGTTCGCAGAGAAAATCTGTCTCGCACTGCTAGCCAGTGTGTGTCATGCCTGATTGTTGAGAAATGGCTAGAACCAGTGGATATTTTAGGCTGATTTGAATGCGACTTTCTGCAGCACTTGGAAGTTTGTTTAGGTTACATTCATTGGTGCCCATATGTAGAGTGTTGCAGTAATCAATCATGGACAAGATCAAAGCTCTAACAAGCGTGATACAGCTGTTGGTGGAAAGGTACGGTTTGCAAGCATTGACCAACTTGGTAGCGTACCCTGTTGATGAGGTGGTTGCGTTAATTTGCCTAGAGAAAGAGAGAGGACTCCACGTAAATACCTGGTGTTTTCACCTTGCTAGAGACCTTGATGCAGTTCCCATCGATGTTAAATTATTTGTAGAGCGTGCCTAACTTGTTTTGTCGTGATTAAGAGCCTATCAGAGATTATCAAGATTACCCTTTCAGAGATGGGAATACCCGCAGCATTTTTATATTTAATATAAATCAGAAAAGCCAGGGCTTTTAAACCCTTGCTAGATGGCAATATGTCACAACGGTGCATTACTGTAATGGAAAGCTTTCGGTGCAACATTTAGAACAAACCTGAGCATGGTCAAAAGTATGTGCACTGTACCGCTCATTGCTTGGCCCATCCCGATAGTGGCAGGCAAGAAACAGAAAAGAAACTAAGCATTGGCACACTTATTTAAGATATTCTGAGTATTGCATTTGCAACAGCAATAATGCAATAAGCCATCAGCAGACGGTTTAGAAATAACACTAGCAGGTCAACGTTTGATGTTACTGCTTGACAGAGATAGCACAAAGAGATCCCATTAGTGATCCCAAGATGGTGTGTTTTATTCTGGGAGGGGCAGGTAGGTGGTGAGAATGACAATAGGGATTATCTTTGCCACTAGACGGTCATTGGGTGGCTAAATAAGCAGACACCCACAATCTGTGTGTCCCTCCTCACATCCCATCTCCCTCCTAGCTGCACTCCAGTGCAGTAGTTTTGGTGACATATTGTCACCCCTGATCTTAACAGAATTAAGTTGATGGACGCTCGAAAGGACCATCATTGATAAAACCGAGTCTGTCTTCAGGAAAAGATTGGGCACCAACCTTAATGTCCTCTTACTTCCCTACAGCAGAATGAAGTAAATAGGCCGTAGCATCCCCTTTTGCAGCCTTCATCGACTTGACTTCTGCATTTGACCGGGTGAATAGAGAACGTTTGTGGAGAAAATGTGTGAATTGGAAGTTCCCGCTCCATCTGAATCATATTCTGAGAGCTCTGCACTCTGACTGTAGCAAACAAGTGCGTCTAAGCTCAGACTTTAGACTGTCCTGTCCAATTACCACCCATAGAGGGCAGTGCCAGGGCTGTGTTTTGGCCTCCGAACTATTTCATAAATATGCAGCTGACCTCGCTCCAGCCCTGACCCTTTCCAATGCTTTTCTCTCTCGTTTAGCAGACATTCGCATGCAGTGCCTTGCCTACATGGATGATTTAGTCATCATAGATCAAACCCTGATTGGTTTACGGCGTTGTGTTAGCTCTCAGGAATCCTATATGAAACAGAATGATTTAGACATAAATACCAACAAGAGCAAGGTTATGACTATGCAATCCCACAGGAAGAGCAATGCTCTTTTGAATGGTCCCCCAATGGTGTCATTCTTGAAAAGGTAAACCAATGGAAGTATCTGGGTTACACGATTAATGGGATCATTAATTCAAAGGACAGCAGGGGAAGGTTTAGTCTTTACACTGCCTCTTTAGCGGCGCAGATGAAAAAAATGAATAGGAAATGTGGTTGCTTTTAACTTATCCCTGCTTTAACATTCTATAAACAACAAGTTATTCCAAAAATCACACATGGTGCAGTGAGGAAGTGCATCCGGCAAAGTTTAAAACTGATTGGCTAAAAGTAGAACCACTTTTTTGCAAAAGAGTACTACATTTACTCAACGCTGATCCAATCGCTTTCCTTAGATACGAGCTTGGTCTACTTTTCAGTCAGGCTACCATTGGATACGAGAAACCGTCTCTACTAAGGATCATTCTAGATCCTCCTTTGAACTCCTGTTTATTGATCTCCATAATCATGCATTCCAAGGCGTGTGTAGCTCTTAGCACATGGATACAGGGGTGCCTAACTGTACTGTAGTCCCTAAGTCTTACTATGTTGGATATTACTGAAAATCCAAATAAGGGCAAGAAAAAGTTACAGACTTGGGACTGGATTCAAATGAGGAATTTGGATGATAAATATGAACTATTTTCTTACATTGTTGCCAACAAAAAGACTTTTAAAATTCTGCCTAAATATTTATGCATATTTCCTAACATTAAATAGATGCTCGCTTTTCTGCGACTAAGGCTCAACTTGTATCAGGCCATGGAGAAAACTGGTTGTCATCGGAAAGGTCCCTAGAGATCATCGGTTATACAGATTTTGTTTCTCAGATGTTGAAACTTTAGAGCACTTGTTTATAGACTGCACTGCTTTGCACTTAATTCGTATTCATTTCTTTAAAGCGTTTTGTCCCCAACCAAGCATCCCTCGAATAAAGGTTCTAAATTACTAATAATTGCAAGTTTCAGGGAAGAAAGAAGCTGGGTGGCAGAGGCTGTGTGGAGTAGCATCTTTGCTGTGGAGCAGTTTCCCGGTCACCATAAGAGGAGAGAAGAACCACATCCACTTCAGCAAAAAAGACTGAATTCCTGTTCATCAAATCTTATGGATTTCAGTGCTGAGCTTCCCATACCAGTCAGTCAATCCAGCTTACTTTGAAGTTAGTCTTTCGCATAGTAATACAAATATATATAACAAATTAAAATCATCAATGATACAACCAATCAGATTAAAACAGTTAAGTATGTGATACTGTGGGGTGTAAATTGAGCCCCCGAGTGACAGAGACTGAGAGGCCATGCAAGGCCCTATTGTGAGAATGAAGCTGGCTGATGTTGAGACCCATTGGAATATGCAAGCAAGTTCAAAACATTGTTTTCAAACATAATAAAGACCTAGTGAAGGATCGGAAATGGGCCTCATTCGACTTTTCCAAAATGGACAGGCGCTCAAGTGATGGAAAATGTGCCTGAGAACTTAAAACTGCTGGATGTGCCCAATGCACGGCAAAAGACCGGAGCGGCTGAAAATGTTGTTTTCATAAAATATGAAAAGCTACCATTTCATTTAAGGAGACAGATAGCAGCATGTCTCATTGACTTCAATGTAGTAAAAGACTGTGATCCAGAAATCTAAAGGGAAGCCAAGCACTTTGCATTTGTCACAAATAAACCAATTACTGTTCAACATTCAAAAATACATAATTTAAAAGGAGAGGCCTACTTGTTGTAGAAGTGAACGCTATTTGCCTATGTCAACTGTGGCCGATGTGTGAATAATACTGAATGTGAGACTCATACCTTTTTAATTATTGTATTAAAGAAAGATTTCACTCCTGGAGAGTAGGCCCAGATACAATACAAAATGTTACATGTTAAACACACCTTTTCGATTTAAAATGCTTTTTTGTTAGAATTATGTATCTAGCTTATTTTGCCCATTGAACTGAAAGTCCGTGCCTCTGAAACTTTGACCTCAAGTCCGTTGGCTGAGGCCCACCAGGAAAACAGGTCTGTTTCTGTTAAATGCTAAGAAATACAGCATTTGAGATCAAATCCATGAAGGGGTTAGATAAGGTAAATCAATGCCTGGCCTCTCTCCCCATAAACTGTGCATTAGCCTCAAACAGAGAGCTTTGAAGACACTTAATGGCAGGGGTGGAATAACATAGAGCCAGGCAGATATCTGTGTCATGTGACTTGGGAGAAATTGAACCTCGTCGGGGTTGAGCTAGATGTAGAACCTAGGGGCCCATATTATGCATTGCCATTTGATTAACATTGGACTCCTTTTCCTTAATAAACATAGAATTGTGCATCCCTGTGAGCTCATCCAGGACACCTCTTAAAGATCACAAAAATGACCGTCAGTTCTATGTAAATATTAACCATATGTGAGGGATAGAATTTGAGTTAGGAAGAAAACCATGATCCTCACCTTCTCATAATTCAGAAGAACTCGAAAGTTGGTGAAATGATACAATGCTAAATTAATGTTTGGATTGTGAAATGTCACATTTATAACTATTTCAGCTCAGGAACAAACCATGAAAAATAATAGCCTCTCCCAGGAAGAACGTGCCGAAATAAAATGAGTATTCCGAGATTTGGCATAAAATGTAGAATTCAAAAATATATATGTTTATGCAGTTATTTGAAAGGAGAAGATGGTTGCCATGATGTGACGCTCAGAGAAAATCAAGCATGTAGAAAAAAAGTGTAATTTGAAATGATACATTTTTCTCCTTCCCCATTATCCATAATACAGACCTCTAAATTCCATGCCCTATCAGCTGGCAGTGGGCGGAATTAGTGGTAGCGGGAGAAATAGAGATGTCCAATCCATAGCGTGGGAATATTCATAATATGTAAGTGTCATCAGCACTATATAATATCAGTTTTCACTCTAAAGGAAGAGAAGGGCAAAACGAGAAGAGCAGACTGACAACAACAGAGAGCTGACAAAAAGGAAGGCTGACACCCAGTTGAGCAGATAGACAGGGGAACCGGGGACACTTGCTGGGGACTTTTGCCTGGCAGCCCTATCTGAGAGAGACATGTAGCAGGAGGGACCTTGCTGTGACTAGAGACCAGAGGTGTGAGCTGTGAGCTGCCTGCCTATTCCTGATTGGCTGGCTTCTGAGCTAAGAACAGAGATCTTCCATGTAAATAGATATATCCCTAAGCTATCAATTGTGTGGGGAGCTACCTGCCTTAATCCCTTTCCATTAGTAGGTGGGGGAGGAAGGGGGCAACACTGTTTAGTCCCTGGCAATATTTGACTAAAAATATCAGTTAATTAGCTCCCTTAGAGAAAAACACCATATCCGTTTTGACCAGAAGTATGAGGGGGAGCTGTCTGTTGTAACCCATTCCTTTTCATTAGTGGGTGCGCTTCCATTAGTGGGAAGGGGGTAAAAGCGTTATACCCTTAGTTTACTCAACTAAAAATGTAATTTAATTAATTCCCATAAGGTCAACTACCACGGGGTGATGTTTTTGTCAAAATTCAAAATTGACAAAGATTATCCCAGTGCACAGTAAATGACTCTAGTCTTTAATGTATTTGGGTAGCCCTGCTGTTCATTTGAATGTGCTAGTGTCCCCAAAATGAAAATCCCAACACCCGAATTGTCTGTGAAAACAAATTGTCCCAAACAAATTTTCCCATTCATTCCAAATTCCTCAAACCCTGCATTTCATTTGAATGTGTGTTCCCCAAACGATTTTCCCATTGTATTAATTTCCCAGACCTTGCATTCCAAATAAAAAAGCCCCAACAAAATTCCTATTATGTTCCCCCTCACTGTACCTTGCCTTCAAACCAAAGGGGTCATATATAACTGATGCCCGGGGCTGAAGGTTGCTGGGAGAGAAGAGCATTGTGATAACCCAAGCCATCACTGTGTGTTTTTAAAAGGTCCCATCTGTTAATGTGCAAAGACATCCTATGTGTTTGTTAATTTCAAATCTTAAAATTCAACCTGTGTTTGTTGTGCTAACTGAAAGTCTATTGAGAAATACCTGCCAGTCAATTGAGGCATGTAATTTGCATTTCTGCTTATTGTGTTGTGCCACAGAGTTGGTGGCTGGTGTTCTTGTCATTTGTTTGTTATTCATTATAGAAATGTAAATAAGTATACACTATTATTTCTATACACCTGTCTGGTTTCTAGCTTATTGGTGATAGAGAGGGTATCTGCTGAATGGTGTTATACAGGATGGAGGCCTAACCAAATTTGAATCTGCTAAGCGCTTTGTTGTGCGACACCTTCATTGGGGGTGGAGGAATCCCCAAAGTGTGGAAATTCAATTTGCCAAGGCATTAACGAGTTTCACGGCAGCTTGCCACTTGTTCACAACCATTATATATATATATTATGGCAGTTACTAGTAAAGAAGCTAAGCTATTTTCTGGCTAAAGTTGTCATAAAAAA
This sequence comes from Ambystoma mexicanum, assembly GCF_040938575.1. Lineage (NCBI taxonomy): Eukaryota > Metazoa > Chordata > Amphibia > Caudata > Ambystomatidae > Ambystoma > Ambystoma mexicanum. Next base: position 224,967,894 of record NC_090921.1, on the reverse strand, counting down.
GGGGGAATTTCAATAGGGAATTGCAATATTACTGTTTTAGGCTCCTGGACAAATACTGAGGCAGGAGATGGGCTTGGGGGTGGAGAGAAATGTGAAGGACCAATCAAAGGTGCTCAATATTGAAATCTTGATGGTGTCATCACTGGTATAAAAAGTGGATGCGCGATGAGAGAAGGGGGGAGCTGCGAAAAACAGATAGAGCTGCTAAAAATGACCAACAGGGAGAGCTGCCAAACATTATCATCAGCAAGAGCTGCAAAAAGATTACCAAGCAAAACCGCTGCTCAATATTACCAAAAGAGATTTGCTGAAGTTTCATCTGGGTGGAAATATTGCTGAGAAGACTAGAAAAGCAGAGGCTGTGATTCTTCAGTGGAGCCAGAGAGAAGTGCTGTGGGATCCAAATGACTGAAGTGCTGGCTAGAATCCTATTTTAGCCCTAGAAGCAAAGCTGCTCGGTCACTGAGTGCCAAGCCCAGAGATTTCTAAAAGTAAGTAGATGTAATTGGGTAATCCTATTTGTCATGCTGACCCAGACTTCTTTAAGGAAGAGGGGTGTCCTTGTCCCTAAACTAAAAAGATCCCTAAACTTACAGCTTCCCCAACATAGGTCTTTAAGTGGAGGGGGGGGAGGGTCTGAAAATCCCAAAATCCTAAACCATACCCATTTTACTGTCCAATTTCCCCAGCACAGGTCTTTAAGTGAAGAGTAGTCTGAAAATCCAAAATTCCTAAACATCCCCATTTTCTTCCAACTTCCACAAAACAGGCCTTTAAGTGAGGGGGGTCTGAAAAAAACAAATCTCTAAACTGTCCCTACTCCATAGACCTGGCTTTTGAAAAGGGCATCCACAGAAAAAAAGCTTTTTTTAAAAAAAAAAGGAGAAATTATCACTTTTTTTGTCACATTTTGTAGGGATTTTTGTATATTTTAAGTTAATAAAAGGTGAGGGTGGAGTAACATAAACATAACATAACAGGCGTATATTTTTTTTTCAAACCGTTGTTTATTAGTTCGATCAATAAACTTTTACAACTTTTATACATACATTAATCATTTCTTATTTTGAATACAATTTAAAAATGTATCTGAATGCAGTTTTTCTTTCTGCGTAGCTATACCATTAGGTGCTATGTACAATTTAACATAAATTATATAAGACAATTCATAATTCAGTCAATCATGCCCTGTTCGCCATAGGGCCGTTGTTTTGACATCTTCCTATGTGCATTTTTTCAAGGGTAAAAGTAGTGTAATACACTGTTAATGCGGTTTAAGTTTAGCACTTTTTTTTTTTTTTTAAAGGTATCTGCTGGCTAACATAGTTATAGCCGCGCCTCTTATTGCGCACATGACAGAAGGAAACATCACTTGCTAATCCCAGTCATCTATAATTATATCATCAGGCCAACAGCGTTTGCTAACCAAAAAAATAGTATGCAATGAGTGTTAGTTTCACCGGCAGTTACTTAGCAACTTGCATCTTATTGAACATAACAGGTGTATTTGTAAAGCGCACATTCACCCCCAAAAGGGCATCTTGGCGCTAATAACAGGTGTTTATTGTTACCCAACTTAATGGTACTCATTTAATCGACTGCTGAAGGAAGAAGGGCTGAGTGAACCTGCCGGGATTCAAACCTGTGACCACGAGGTCAAACACAGGTCCCTGTAGTGGTTGCATTAGTCCACTGAGCCACAGACCCAGCTAAGTAAGTGTATTAGTTAAGGTAGGGGGTGAGGGGCCAGAGTGCCCCCCGCAATATTAAAACAAAAAGTGCAAAAAGCAAAAAAAGTAATTTTTGTTTTTCGAGCAAAAGTAATCTGTCATTTGTCCATTCGATTTTTATCGTTTTTTTCACAGGACATCCTTTGCAAAGAAGGGTGCTCGGGGGAGAAGTGCTTTGCAAAAGTGAGACCTCATGTTTCCAACATTGTAAAGCAAACAGCTAGCCTTTTTTAAGCACGCTGGAAAATAGAAATTGCACAGCACTGCATATGTGAATTGATTTTGTTCATTGACCAGTGCTGATTATTCCTTGAATTAAAATCTGTATAAAGTAAAGTATTGTGATTTGTGTTTTCCCAACAAACTTGTGTGATTTATTTATGTAAAAAGAAGTTTACTTCTGAGCCACAGAGAAGGTGGCATGTGTAATTTTAGTGTGATCCCTATTACCTGTGATTCAAATAGATATAAATATATTTTCTGTACACCTGCCTGATTCTTGGCTCATTGGTGGCGCAGGGGGAGGGATTCACAGGGCATGGTTTAGATCTGAAATAGGGCTGAACAAAGAATCCATTAAACAGTTTGTTGTGTGACCCATTGAGTGGGGAGGGAAGGAACTCCCTGTGTTGAGGGTGGCCTCTCAATAAACCGTTACAGAACAGATATCTTAGAATGTTTTGCAGTTCCTTAATCCTGAATTGTCCAGGTCAGTATCATAGGTCTTATATTATTGGTTCCAGTCTTGTTCCAGTCTTGGTTCCAGTCTTGTTAGAAGTGCAGTACTTAGTTGGGAGTGTTTTTATAAAAATAAATCCTTGGGTATTTCATGAAAATATTTTCTCTTAGTAAGTCCAATGGGATAGTGATCTATCCACGCTAAGTTCAGCGTTCAGTGTCCCGCGTGTGACTTGCCGTTTGCTGAGGCATTAGAAACACTGCAAGCAATAATTTTACTGACTGCCAAGAAGATGCTTAAACTCATTGTTATTGCAAAAACGTGAGTATGTTTACAACAATGGAAAATGTACACTGCAAAACCTTACTGTGCAGTGAAGGTGTGAAAAAGCCTGTCTACCTTTTAATCTAATATCTCTACAACAGCATTACATTTTTGTACGTGGGGTTCCACTCATTAGACACTACACGTTTAAACATTAAGACATATCACACATTATTAAGTGCAAAACATTTGCTTGAATGTTAATTCTCAGCCAGGAGAAGTGCCTCTTGGTGTTTCAGCATATCGCTGCATATGTCTGTTTCATCTCCAATTCATGGCCCTTTGGATAAAGTCCCATGCAAGACTGAATTTGTGGCATCAGCGATGTCATTTGGGGATTACCAGGGGTCGCAGCCACGACCCCTGAGGCCTCCTTTGCTACCCCTGCTGTCACCCTTGCTACCCCTGTAATAAATATATAAATATATATCTGCTATTCTTTTATTTAATTTTTTATGGAATTTCCTGTGCACCGGAGTAGCGCCTCCGCTACTCCAGTACCCAGGAGCTTCCATGGGAGCTCAGCCACACCAGGTCTGGGGGTGGCCCAGCCCAGTCCTCACCCATCAGGCCGTGGCTTGCAGTGCGAGAAGGAAGCCCTCAGTAGGGGTTGGCACTGACCGTGGCACATGTCACATGCCACGTTTAGCTCCAACTCCTTCTCCTCCAGATTACTCACGGCTCATATACAGGATCCAGGAAGCTCTGCCAGCTTCCTGGTTCCTGTTTGTGAGCAGCACGGAGGAGTCGAGGATGGCCCGGAGTGATGTACCAAGCTGGAAAAATAGTTTAAACGTTTTTGTGTGATCTGTATTTTGCATGTGTGAAGGTAGTGTCAGATGTATGTAAGTGCTATGGGTCAGTGAGTGGTGGGTGAATGAGAGGAAATGTGATAGTGTGTGTGTGTTTTTGAATTTTCGGGGTTGGTGGGTGTGTGACTGTGTGGAGAATGCAATCAGAGTGGATGTAAGAGAAGATGGGTGAATGAGTATTGATGTGCTAGTGTGTGTTTGAGTGATCTGGTTATGTGGGTGTGTGCTGACTTTGCATGTTTTACTGGTAACTTCGGGCAAAGCCAAGTTCATGTTTTGACATTTTGGTACAGCCATTTTACCCATTGCTTATTATGGCATGGCATTTATTACTTGGCATCTTTGATAAAACAAACAGGATAGGTAGTATTACCTCGCAAGACTGACGTTTTGGTGCAGCGGTCTGTTTATTTCTTACTGTAAGGATGATAAGTGGTTTTATGGGTCTAGACTGGCTTACAATGCAACCAGTTTGGGCATGTTTTCTTATTGTGACATGTCACTTTTAACATCTAAACCAACAGGAAAATGTTTTTATACTGGCATATACTGCAGAGACTGGCATGACAATGCATTGGGAAATGTGCTTTTGTACTTTTGATGACGTGCATCTATTGTACTTCCAGTTACCCTACAAAACCGATGGCAAACTGTCTGGCCTTTTACCCAAATGTTCACAGAAAGTGTGCTGTGTATTGCACCATTTTAACCCATTATTCAAAACATGTTCTCACGGGAGAGTGAAGAATCCCCTAAAACCCCCAAACCGAATTGTGTTTGCTTGGGCCCCCTCGCTATGCTCTGTCGCAATCACACACTTGTGGCAAATACTTACACCCTCCAATAAAACAACTCATCACCCAGCACTGGTGGATGGTATATTTGGGGAGAGGCACCACCCCCTTCTTTCTACGCTAGGTGAAACATTTCAGCTTTCATTAAAAAGCATATTTACTTCTTTCACTTGGAGTACTGCATGACCCTGCAGTGGCATAATCTTCATGGACATTGCACACACATGGTGGTCGTCCAGGCCGGCACGCAGTGTGGTGTGCCATGTGCTTTGTTAAGGAGCCCGGGGGAGAGGGAGGGTGGGCCGGGGAGGGTGGGCCCCCAAATGTTGTGCTATGCCACGGATTGGGCTCTGCTCCCCTTGAAGGCATTCAAGTGTGATGTGAATGGTTGAGGGGGGGCGCAAACTCGACCAGGACCGTACTCTGGTGCAACACTGTTTAAGAAAATAAATGGTGGACATGGTATTTCAGAAGTGAGAGAGCCATGGATTGAGCCACCCCTCCCCACTCAAACTCCTTCTTGGAAAGGGCTTTGGGGAAGCTTCATTCACAGGATAGTCCTGTGGGGCGGGGGGTCATTGAATAACACATCTCTCACATAGAGCTCTGAAAATCGCAGAAACACTGAACCCCACTCTTGAGGGAAGTGCAACCCCCCCTCCCCACACCTCATCCTGTTAAAAAAGATTGAAGAGAAGTCATGTATCAAGGCCTAGGTCATTAAGGTGTTATGTTTGTCTCTGGGTTGTGGGGGAAAAATGGGGTTGCTTGTCACATAACTTAAAGATAAATGCACACAGAGACAGATGGCCTCAGCATACACCCACACAATAGGTCGTTTCTATTGCAGTGGTTGCTGACTCAGGAACATTTATAACCAGGTACTTTTGTTGATACTAAATTCCGGTCAATTATTTAGTTTTCAGGACTTGCTTGTGCAGTATTTTGCCCCTGGGTAAACGGACAGCGAACGCCTCACCAGGTCAGTGCTTTTTTGGCTTGTTCAACACAGCGCCACAGATAACGAGTTCTTCTGTGTCCATTGATCTATAGATGTTTCATACACTAGCTGTAGACTGCGTTACAGATTTCGGTTAACCGGTTACAAGTACTGCATTATGTATGTTTTACAAATCGGCCCTCATCAAATATAGAACATGACATTCCCAAAAGTGTGATTGTAGACAAATTACGCCTCCCTCTGTGCCTCAATTCCTATATCTGGCTGAAATGAGAGCGCCAGAAAATACAGGTGTGAGAGTGAGACGCATCTGAAAGTCATGCACCATCACTTCCTGTGATGTCGCTTCGGGGTGGGGTAAAATGACACCACTTCCTATGATGTCATCAGAGGTCAAGGGTCATGTGATCTCACGTCCGCTACCTCAGGCATTTTGGTGAAATGACATCCCTGCGTGGCATACCTTTTTCCTGCAGCCAATGGAGTTTAAAGTGGGAGAATCCCTTGCCTTTTTTCACATAAACGTGTACAGCTCTGTGTGCAGGCGGCAGGACAGACTACTCCGAACATGGGCGTTATATATTGGTAATATTATCTACGCTCTGCGCAGTCTGATTGGCTGAGGGCCCTCATCAGGGCACTCAACCTATCGGCTGCCGAGAACTGACCGAAACGACTGTAAAAATAACCTGTGAACAAACACAATTCGCAATGCCTGGATAAAGGAATTTCCTTTTAAATTATGAATCCGAGTCAAAGCACTGTAGCATCAACGAGTGTGGGAGGTACTGAATAGTACAGTGTTCGACGTGACGTGATTCAATCGGGATGCAGCCAATATTCCAGTACAGGCCGTGCCTGTGGAGCAGCTTTTCTCATCAATAAATCCCCTCACACAGGGAGCTCAACAGAGTTCTTTTTTTAAAACCCTTAAAATAGGAGCAGGGGAGAAATGTGGGTGACGGCTTTCACGCCCCGTGAACGTGCAGGTGTGAGGACATAACCACGCACCCACGCATAGGTGACAGCTTCTCGCTCCCTCACACGCACGTATTCAATCGATACCGCCTTGTTCCCGCCCCCACCCAGGCATTCTAGGGACACGCTTGCAGATACAGACTTAAACTGGGGAGGCAGACCGAGCTAATAATGCCGGCATCCCCACGACAAAAGGGCCGTAGTAAGTAACCGCATAGGGCACACCAGAGAGAGGGGGCCCTCGACCCCGCCTGCAAATTAAACCAACGCTTCAGTTCAGGGGCCTCCCTGCAACTTCTCCCTGCGACGTGGAACACACCACTACCTCCACACGCGAGAGGTGCTGCAGAGGGTGGTGCATTGGGAGAGCTGCGCGTGCCGCGCCCCCACCACCACTGCATAAAATGCAGAGGTGCTTAATGTCAAACTCTGGCGCGGGATATGATCAGTTTGCATTGACATAACTGCGTCATTCCCTGACTGCTGGATTAGTTTCGCATGCTGGAGGGCGGGATTAAGGTGCATTGGCAGAGCGTTGCATGGATGTGGGGCAGGACTGGTTGAATAAACCTCGGTCATGCCCTACCACGTCCTCGTGTTCTCCTTGAGTGAAGAGGCAGCCGACCTATCGATCAGCACCAAACAGGAGGGGGGCTGGCCAGAAGTCACTGCACGTCGGTGCGTCTGCGTCCTTCTAAATCTGCAATTATTTTGCAACCCTACCCCCATTTCTGTCATAGAACTCTGTGCTGGTGGAGGGGGACAGCTGCTGCAGGCCATTTCCAGAGATGGGTCCAGCTGCCCACGGTCCCCCGAGTTTTAGGGACTGACTGAAGGACAAAGACAACCCCAGCAGGGTTTGACGGATGACACATTCTCAGCTGCCACGCGCAGGCACCGAACCCAATTAAAACCCCACGAGGAATCCCCAGCAGGCGCGCAGACAGACGTCCCCTTGCAGGCAGTCTCCCAGCAACACACCTAATGCACAGGCACTGCCACAAAAACAGACGTACATCCCATATACACGCACAACAGAGCGCAGGTATACACACACAGACAAAAATACTCATGCATCCATTTGAGTATTTTTTGTCTGTGTGTATACCTGACTGATTTGCATATGGCTGGACCCCTTTTGCAATGGCGCAGACGGGCTAAAAAACGGTGGTGTGGAAGGTTGCCCAGTGCATTGCCAGTGGTACAGATTCATTCAAAACCTTCCATGCATCACTTTTGTGGTCACAGTTTGTCTAACTATGTGAGAGAGGGTATGCCCAGACGTAGGTCCCTTGCTCGCTGCGCCATAGGGAACCAAGCTGCACCTCACTGAGGAGGCCCAACAAGGCCGGAACATGTCTGGGGTTGCTTGTGTTTCCGTGCAGAGGGGATCTGGCCTAGCAGTTCAGGCTAGGCGGCTACCATTGGTTGCAGTACCTGACTGATTTGCATATGGCTGGACCCCTTTTGCAATGGTGCAGGCGGGCTAAAAAACGGTGGTGTGGAAGGTTGCACCACGCATTGCCAGTGGTACAGATTCATTCAAAACCTTCCACCCATCACTTTTGTGGTCACAATTTGTCTCACTATGTGAGAGAGGGTATGCCCAGACGTGGTCCCTTGCTCGCTGCACCATAGGGAACCAAGCTGCACCTCACTGAGGAGGCCCAACTAGGCCGAAACATGACTGGGGTTGCTTGTGTTTCCGTGCAGAGGGGATCTGGCCTAGCAGTTCAGGCTAGGCGGCTACCATTGGTGGCAGTACCTGACTGATTTGCATATGGCTGGACCCCTTTTGAAATGGCGCAGACGGGCTAAAAAACAGTGGTGTGGAAGGTTGCCCAGAGCATTGCCAGTGATACAGATTCATTCAAAACCTTCCGCCCATCACTTTTGTGGTCACCTTTTAAGATGGGCAATGACTGTGACCTAATAAAAGGAGCAACTACAGGCACGTGCAACAGAACAGCTGCAGACTCCAACAATGGAAGCCCTGCTGTCTCCGTCTCTCATTCTGGACCTGCAGGCCTACCCCGTAATCACGGTCCTGCAGGTCCTTGCTGGCCTGGGCTCCCCCAGACCAGCCTGGTGCACTGGGTCCAGCCCAGGCACCCAGCATCCAGGATGCTGCCGGCATCCATGGTGCCCCGTGACCTCACAACTAATCAAGGTCCCGCCCTGCAACCACCTGTAAGGCTGGTTGACCCCGGGCAAAACAACATGGTGCTGGGCCCCCCAGCACTGTGAGGCCGGCCGCAAGACCGCCGCCGTCCCCACAATAATGGCGATGAGAAAGACGGACCCCACACTGCAATCCATTGCCTGCAGGGGAAAGGGAGGACGCGGCATCCACTGCTGTGTAAATGGAGGCAGAGAGGTCATGCCCAGTGCCCGGCCATCGGATCCTCCGTGGCCCTCTGCGAAGAGGGTGCTTGTGCGGCCAGGGTGAGGGACAGCCTGTGTCCCCTGCGGCACCCACAGCCCCTGTGGCATTAGCCGCCCAGAAAAGAAAGGAGAACCTGAGCGGCCGCGTATGGGGGAGGAGAGAGGAAATGCGGCATCCGGCGCCAGAATGAAGAAAGAGCTTGTAATGTGCTCAAACATGGACCTCCTCACGCTCTGCTGTCGGACTCAACTCGCTACGCGCCAAAAGAGGGCCGACACAGAGCTGGGGTGCAACACGTCTTTATTCTTACGCCTCCAGGCTCGAACTGCCTCTCGGGCGGTAACCCCGCCCCTTAACATGCGCGGGTCGCAGCCCGTGAATAACCATGAACACAAACAGAGGACTTCTGTCCAAAAGGGAAAAGGAGTGAGGACATCACACCCTCCCCTCACTAAACCTTAAGTCCAGCTCAGTTCATTTCCTCAATGAGACGATGGGGTTTCTTTCTCGTTCTCGTTGGTCGACACTCGATTCGGGTCGACTGGTCTGTCCTGATCTCGGGAAGTACTTCTCCTTCTGAGTCTTCTCTGTCTCCTTCATATGGAGCGTCCCATTGAGTGAGTTCATCACTCAGATGTGCGTCCTCGAGCATTGGGGCCCTCAACACCCGTCTAAAGTGAGATGAGTTTCTCGTTATGGACTTGCGGTCTCCTTCCGCGGTGATGAGTGAACCTTTCTTGTGGACGATGAGGAGAGGGTTCTCGTTGAATGGTGCTATGTTTTTCCGGTGTTGGGGCTGGCGGACTACCACCATGTCTCCTGGTGCCAGATTATTTGTTTTGGCTCGTCGTGTGGTATCCGTAGCTCTTTTCATGTTCTCCTTCATGCATTTGTCCTTTTCCCTCATTTCTGCGTCTCTTTCATATTGATCTTCCTCAACGGCCACATGGGGTATGCGTGTTCTTATCGTTCACCTGAACATCACTTCTGAGGGTGTTTTCCCGGTGGTGCTGTGTGGCGTATTTCTGTAGTCTCGCATGAGTTGGTATAATAGCTTCTCAACAGGTTCTCCCGTAATGCGAGCAATTTGTGTGGTGCGTTTGATGTTGCTCATGAATTGCTCGACTGTTCCATTGGCCTGTGGCCATAGGGGTGTCACCTTCCTGTGCCTGAAACCCATGTATTCGGCGAATCTTTGGATGTCCTGTCCGGTGAAAGGAGGTCCATTGTCAGACTTCACTACTTTAGGTACTCCGTAGATTGCGAACATTCGATCCAGGGCTGGTATGGTGTGATATGCTGATGTCGACGGGACTATCTGTAGATCTGGGTATCTTGAATATTCATCGAGGGCCACCAGAATGTATTCTCCTCCCTCCATGGGCCCGAAATGATCCACTGCTATCTCTTCCCATGTCCCCTCGGGTAGTACGGTCATGTTTAGGGGTTCTGGGAAGGTGTGTGGCTTTACAAGTGCACAGGTGGGGCAGTCTTGTAATAGTTCCTCTACTGCGGTGTCTAGTTGCGGGAACCATAGCTTCTGCCTCAGCATCCTTTTGGTGGATACGATCCCTCAGTGTCCTTCATGGGCGAGTTCGAGTACTTTCTGGCGCAGGCTGCGTGGTATCACAAGCTTTGTTCCCTTGAGCAGCATACCTTCATCTGATTTTGCAAGTTCTTCTTTCACAGCTAAGAAGCATGTGATGTCTTGCTTGATATCTTCGTTCATAGTCTCTCGAATTTGTTTTGCGTGCTTCCATCGCCCTGTTTCTAGGCATCGGAGGATAGTTTGTATCCCTTGGTCCGTGTTTGACTCACGAGTTATGTGATCCATGTCCAGTCCTTGTGGTGTGTTGCTGTGAATGACATAGCGTATGTACTGGTCAGCTATGGATGGTTCTGGTCCACACTCGTCTTTTGGATGTCTCGAGAGGAAATCGGCGGGGTTCTGCTCCTTTCCGGGTCTGTGAGTGATGGAGAACTGATAATCTTGTAGTCGGAGTGCCCATCGAGCTATTCGTGGTGGCATTTTTGCCTGAGGGTTGCCATAGATGAAGACAAGGGCTTGATGGTCCGTTACGACTACAAAAGGTTTCCCATATAGGAACAAATGAAAATGTTCGCAGGCCCAGACTACAGCCAGACCCTCCTTCTCCGCCTGGGAGTAGGCTTGCTCGGTTTTGGAGAGGCTTCGACTGGCATAGGATACTATGTGTTTTCTGCTTTCTTCTCGGTCATCAAGTTGTGTCAAAATGGCGCCAAGGCCGACTGGACTGGCGTCGACAATGAGTTCTGTTGTTCTTTTGGGGTCGAAATATGCCATGTTCCGGGCGTCGGAGATGCGGTCTTTGATTGCTTGAAATGCTTCTTGGCACTGTGGTGTCCATGTGAAGTCGGTGTTGAGCTTGGTGAGCCCTCGGAGGGGTTCGCCGATGGAGGCGAAGTCTCTTATGTATCTGGTGCAGTAACTTGCAAGACCCAAGAATGACCTGAGGTCTGATGTGGTGGCGAGCGGCTTGGCTTCTCGGAGTGCGCTGACCTTCTCCGGGTCGGGTGTCATCCCCTTCTCAGAGAATATATGACCGAAGAAGCGGAGTGTTTTCTTGCGAAATTCACACTTATCTTTGTTTAGTGTGAGCCTTGCCTCTTCCAAAGCCATGCACACTCTCATTAACGTATCGTCATGTTGCTCTTGATTTTGCCCGAAAACCAGGATGTCGTTGCTGTAGTTCAAGCAGTTGGGTATATGTTTGATGACGTTATGAATTTCTGATTGAAATATTTCAGCCGCGGACGACACACCAAAACTTAGCCGCTTGTAGCGGAAGAGTCCTAGATGGGTGGCGAAAGTGGTTACATATCGGGAGCTTTTGCAGAGTTCCAACTGGTGGTACCCTTTGTTGAGGTCCAGTTTTGAGAACACGGTTGCCCCATTCAACAGAAGTACCATGTTGGTTATTCTAGGGGCTTGGTGGCGTTCCCTTAGTATGGCCTCATTAGGCCTTCTCATGTCTACACATATTCGGATGTCTTGGGAGTCTTTTTTGGGCACGGGTACAATTGGAGAGACCCATGGGGTGGGTCCTTCCGCAGGCTCAATGATGTCTGCCTCCAGCAGCTTTGTCAGTTCACTTTCAACTTGTTTTTGAATATTGATGGGTATTCCTCGGTAGTGTTGGGCTATGGGTGGGACATTGGTGTCGATGTGGAGTTCTATCTGCCTGTCCTTCAATTTTCCGAGGCCTTTGAACAGATGATGGGAAAACTTGGTCTATGCTTGCTGTGGGGTCTAGATATTTGTGTACCATGAGGCGATACAATATGTGGATTAGTCCCATTTCTATTGCTGCTTGGTAGCTCAGTATGCATCCGCTCTCAGTGGCTGCCTCCAGAACGTGCATGGGGATCTTCTTTTCATGTTCCTTATATCGACACGATGCCATGAAGAACCCTTTGCATGCCAGCAGGGTCTTTGATCCATATGGAAAAATGAGTGTTCGAGCTGGTTGCAGGCGGGGGGCATTTGTTATGCTTTCATAGACCTTTTCACTGATCACGTTCACGGTTGCCCCGGTGTCAATTAGAAATTCTGCTGCCGTCTGATTCACTTGTATTCTGAGTATTGGGCTATCTTCTTTTGCTGTGCTGTTTCCTAGGGCGTATAGGTATCCCTTCTTTCTTGGCGTTTCCTGGTGTCTTTCCAGTTGGTGTGCTTTTTCATCGGATGATGCGCTTGACATGCTGTCAGACTGTGACTGTTCGATGAGGCACCTTATGTACCTTCGTGGTCTTCTTCTTGCCTTGGGAAGTGGGGTCTTGTTCTCCCTCCATTCTCTCCTGTCGTGCCTTCTTTCTGTTGGTTCGTCGTGGGGTTTGTGGCGCCCTTGTTCATGGGGCTGGCGTGCTCCTCGATGGTGGTGGGGTGTTACTTGACTTTGTTCCGTTCTGGCATGGACTTGTAGTTCCTTCCTGCTCCTCTCATTTTGCTGCGGAAAATCAGACACACGGCTTTGTAGTGGTTTTCTCCACCACACGCGGAGCAGTTCTGGCCCATTGCGGGGCACGTTCCTTCGTGGGGGTATTCGTGTCCGCATCGGTAGCAGAAAGGATCACTGTTTCTTGTTGTCCCCTCCAGTTTGTTGAGGCTCTCGTGCTTTCCATGGGTGATATTTATGTCATCCAGGCCTTCAACTTGTGCGGCGAGGGCCGCTTCAGATCGCGCCAAGCGTAGGATTTCGTCTAGGTTGCGCGGCTGCTGCAGCAGTCGTTTGCGGAAGTCGGCGCTTTCACACCCCACTATGATTTATGACCTGAGGGCCTCCTCATTGGAGTAATTATTGAAATCACAATGTTTCATCTTCGCTCGTAGTCTCATGATGAATGCGTCTATGGTTTCACCTTTGTGCTGTTTGGTGGTGTGGAATACGTGCCGTTCATAGTCCACATTTGTGTGCGGTGTGAAGTATTCCGTGAGCGTTGTTTTTAACTTGCCGTACGTGTCTATGTTGCTCTCAGGTATTTCTTCAAGAATGTCTCGCACATTTGATCCTACGGCGTGATTTAGAAGGTTGAGCTTTTGTTCGTCTTCTAAAGTACCTGCCGCTTTGAGACACACTTCGAAGTCCCTCAGCCACCTCTTCCACCTTGAACCAAGGGTGCCGGTGTCAGTGAGGTCGAAATTCGCTGGCAGCTGGGTTAAAAGGCTGTCCGTCATTTTCCTGTGGCCGGTGCAGACTGGCGTCACTGGAATGGTCAGTGAGTCTTCCTCTGAATTGCTCATGAGAAGCTATTCATAAGTGTTATTGTGGCTGACCTGGATGGTGGTTCCCTTTGCCTAGTGCGGTGGTGCCTTGGTGCCAGCAGGGGGCGCTGCAATGGGTTGCAAGTCTCTGGTGTGCTTCTCCTGCTCGACGCTCTGCAACTACGAGCGCTAGGTGGTAGGGGAAAAGGAGGAGCCCTGCGGTGTGGCTTGTTCAAGCTTGTGGCGGAGAGGAGAGGGGCTATGTTCTTACCCCTTTGATGGATTTTGTTGGGGCGGGAGGTTCACGCCTCCACCGCTCGTCTGCGCGTGCTCGTCTGCGCGTGTTGCCGTTGGCGGGAGGCCAGTGCTCCTCTACTGCCCGGGATATGCAAAACAGGGAGTCTCCGCTCCACCCGCTGATGTCTGAAACGTGTGTGGGCTGGGTCTCCCAGACGTTGCCGTCGGCGTTCTCCGCCGCCCAGATGACACGCTCTTGCGGGGAGCTGTCACAGCTGCTCCCCGCTGATCTGCTGCGGCGCTCGTGCCGGTGGGCGGATGATGGGGAGCCTTCGCGCTCCACCCACCTTGGCAGGCCTCCAGGCACCCGAAATCCGAGGCTCCCAGTGGTGTCAGGTGGCACACCACGAGCAGCGGACCGGAGAGCGCAGGCACGGCGGGACTTCGTGTCCGCCTCGTCGCCAGTGTAATGTGCTCAAACATGGACCTCCTCACGTTCGCCCCGAATGAAAGCAGAAGCTCGCCGGGGAAGAGGGGGAGGAAAAGCGGCATCCGTCGACAAGGAGAGTAAAGGTGCTGTGCGGCCTCCCGTGCTCCACTATGTAACATGCCGCTATGCGGGAGTCCAACTGCCACCAGAGGGTGGGATGTCTCACCCAGCATCCGAGGAGGTGAGTGCCTGCCCCCCCTGCAAGCGACACCGTCAGCGGTTGTCTTACCGTGCTGAAGCCCCCTCTGCCCCCCCCGGAGAGATTCCTGGGCCAACCAGCGGTGTGGGAGAAAGGGAAAATCCCAGGCCGTTAGGCTGTGATTCAAATATTTTCTGTGCTGTGCCGGCAGCCCCTGTGTGATCCTAGGGCTGGCGGTAAAAATGTGTGCTCTAGATCAGAGCGCTGGAAGGAAAAAAAGATGCAATACTCCAGAGCACTGAAAATAGTGTGTATGTCCCCACTGCACTGAAATATCCCGGGCTGCCCTGCAGTGAAAGCAGTTAAGTGCTCCACGTCAGAGCATGCATTGCAAAATGAAAATGGTCACCAATAGAACCCGGGACCAGCAGGCGGTGGTGGGAATTGCAGCATGTCGTGCCGGCACAATGAAACAAGAAGGGGATGGCCCCTTGTACTACCGGGCCGCCGGTGGTGAAGAAGAAAGCAGAGGCTCCCAGACCAGCCTGATGCCCTGGGTCCAGCCGAGGCGCACTCCATCCAGGATGCTGCTGGCATCCATGGTGCCCCTGGCACCAAGGCCCGTGTCCTCACGGCCTGCCAGGGTCCCGCCCTGCAACCACCTGTAAGTCCGGGTGACCCCCGGCAAACCAACATGGTGCTGGACTACCCCAACCTGTTAGGCTGGCTGCATGACCGCCGTGGCCCCACACTAGGAACAATCCTCCCGCCCTCAATCTTCCCCATCACTGGTGGGATCCCACTGTAAACAATTTCCATTTCCAGCTCTGCCTAAACGCCCGGGAGTTACATCCTAGTTTCCAAACAAGACCCACAATGCACTTCTAATAGTTACTTAAATAGTATGAGGTTATCAAGTCAGTACTTAGTTTGCATCATGATAGGTTTTGGCAGGTCAGGCTAGACCTCCACACAGACAAAGAAACATTCTGTTTATGCCAGAAGCCCACTGGTCAGTACACATGATAGAAGAGCTGAAAGTGGTCCATACTGCTTATAAACCAACTGGCTGAAGACACACATTGTGTTTCAATGCAATAGTTTTGGCTTACACCGAACAGTCGAAGTTTGTAAAGAATGGATGGATGTATTTGAATAATTCATAACCAGTGGCATTTTTCTGGTCAGCCTTCTATACCTTTGTTTGGCAATTAGCCTTGGCCCTGCCACTAATGCAAGGAGCCATGCCCTAACTGCTACACCACAAGGCCTAAAAATGTCTGCAGTGGCTTGTGTTCATTTTCAGAGGGGACACAGCCAAGCAGCTGCGAGTGAACTGCACCTTTTGGTGGCAAAACTAAAGCTCCTTGGCCAATGGCTTGTCTCCCTCTGTAACGGGCCAAACATACTAAAGTATTATGGTATGAGAGGCTACACAGAGCAATGATAGGAGTAATTATTGACTTGAAGCCTTGCATCTGTCACTTTTCGATCTTGCGACACTTCCCTCCAGAATGAAAATGTTCTGGCTACCAACCGGATTTCCTCGCTTACACTCAAGTCATTAAACCAGCAGAATATATACTTTGAATGCATATGTGTAAGGTTGCTCAGTCGGTTGATGCACCTGCTGCAGATATTTGCGTGCAAGCAGCAGTTCACTAGTTTGTACCTTGAATGGGTCGGAAAACAGTTTACTTGTGAGACTGATGAAATGAGTGAGATGGCTCCTGCCCTCCTATCTTAAGGCGTGAGCAGCAAACAGAGCTGCTAAATACCCTAATCCCTGGGGGAACATTTATACATCACTGTTACCAGCACCTGCTTGCTGTCATTTATTGTTTGATACAGTTAACCATCTTCTTAAGCATGATGTGAATAACATGATATGAATCACAGTTCTAGTCCCACCAAAATAACCATATACTAAATAACATAAATCAACTTGTGATTGAAGGTTTGAGAAAAGATCTTTACAGGAGCCCAAACTAGATGGCTAATCCCGACGGCAAAACTACTAAACATCACCATGGAAAAGATTAGCCATCTCTCTGATATCTCTGACATCTAACGAGAAAAGCCACCAAATGTTGATAAATTTTGGATGGTGTAAACACTAATATTGTTTTAAACATTTATTGGTGTGCAACTTTCAACATTTCAATATTTCTTCTTCTTTGGTCAGGTATACGCAACCATGAGAACTCCTTTTGTAAAAATCTAATATAGATTATATACAAAAAAATTAAAAAAAAAAAAAAAAGAAAAGATCTTTACTCTTGTAACTGAGAGGCTGGACATAAAAGTGAGATAAACAGTGCAGTTCGTGCTAGATCTTGCAGGGTCTTGCTAGATCCTTGTAGACTGCTTGAGCAACAGGGATCCACTTCACTTAGAGGTGTAGCTGGCCCTCGATCTCCCTGGTCATTTGTGCTTTCATGGCTGTGTGGCATACATACATGACTGCCCAGGCTAAGCAAACAGACTCTAACCAGTGCAGGCCCTCAGAATGCTAAATCGCTCTGAGGTTGCGCTGCTGCATGCAAGCCTGTCCGCCACACCGCCCCGCACCTGTGGTGCCAGGCAGAGGCTCTGGATGGTCCTGCCCTCTCCTGTTCGCGAGGGTCTTGCAGCCAGCCATGCATTAGCACAGGTGCTCAGTCATTTAATCATAGCAGGGCAGTTTCTGGGCAAAAAAGTGCTCGGGATGAACAACTAAAATGCGACCCATCCCAACACGTGTGCAGCTCAGATCCGCACACAAAGTCTGCCCCACAACCATCTCCCAGCCTCCTGAATATGTTTTCGTCCACTTTTCCTCCTCTTTCTATCTCATCTGTCAATCAGCACTCAAATCCCAAGTCACCTCTTTTTTTCTTTGGGGCCTCCCCATGCACTCATTGGTGTACATCTGTCCCTCAATCCCACATTCCGGGTCTACTGCCCACTCTTCCTGGCCCTCTTCTGTTGCACTTTATTGCATTCTGCAGGGTCTCCATTCTTTTCCGTTTGGTGGTCATGAAACTGCCCTACTTTTCTTTGGTCTTGCCCTTCTCTCCTTTTACTCTCTTCCTCCTGCGACACCTGTTTCTCTCTCCATTTCATGACCTTCTCTCCTCTAACCCCACCCTGTCTTTCGCCCCCTCTCTCTCACTAGCCTCCTCCTGCCTCCTCCGCCCATCCTACTCACTTTTGATCGGTATCTGCTATTTCCATCGCAATAGTTTACAACAAAATGAATTCCATTGAACGTTTTGCAACGAAATGTTTACAATCGAATGTATGTTTGTGTGGGTTTAAGGGTTAATTTAGTTTGGGGTGGGTTTGTAATGGTAAAAAACATTACATTACAAAAAATGCATGTGATGGTCAAAATTTCGATGGAAAACTTTCGATGCATTTTCTTTTCGTTACAAACTTTTCGATGAAAAGACCATAAACCCCTTTG
This sequence comes from Ambystoma mexicanum, assembly GCF_040938575.1. Taxonomy (NCBI): domain Eukaryota; kingdom Metazoa; phylum Chordata; class Amphibia; order Caudata; family Ambystomatidae; genus Ambystoma; species Ambystoma mexicanum. The sequence continues at coordinate 224,950,175 of NC_090921.1, read as the reverse complement.
AACTCCATTTAGTTTTATTTGACGTTTGTTGCCTTTATCTGGAGTTTTAGTGCCTCCTCAGCCCCCCCCCCATCCCTGGCATGTCTCTCGCTAGGGTACTGAGGGCCACACCTTGACATCCCGGTCCCCGTTCAAGGCAAGGTACATTTAGACTGGCAAACAGGTGCTGATTTTTGATGAACCGAGACTATGGTGCCTGCATGTGGGAGGGCGCCCTTGGAGGGCGGTAGGGGGGATGTAGGGGGAGAGTGCGGGGATATTGAAGCAGGCAGACCAAAGCAGGCTCCCGTAGTCTGCCCTGCCTGAGTAGGCTACTGTTACGGAAAATCACCAGTCGTGGGACTGATTCACACCTGAATTTGCAACTCCACTTCACACTCCGCACCACGGGCAAGTGCCCGCTTCGCATGTCCCTCAAAAAGCCTCTGCCCATAATGACTTGCTGACAGGATCAGACGTGCAACCAGTGCTGGAAATGGAAAGCATGTATTGGGGGAACTGTCACCTCTTTGGAGGGGCGGGGCTGTAAGAAGGAGGGGGCGGGGCCAATGGCCGTGGCCCCAGGCCAGGCAATACAGTATCTCTTCTCTTTATAGAACCCAATCCTAGCGATTTACATGAAAGCAAAGAGCATTAAGGGATCATAATGTCCACAATTTTAAATGTTAAACATGTCTTATAGTGATTCAGCAAGAAGCCCTTTTAAGTGAATAGTGGACTCTTCTGTTTTGATTGGTCACAATATTCACCCTAATAAAGAGATGTCTGTAAATTGCAGGACAAACTAAGCAAGAATGTGGCAGTTTCTACCTGCAGTCCTGATTCTTCTGAAAGCTCAGTTACTCACGTGTGCAATGTAACGAGCTAACTGCTTTCAGAAGACTAGGCAGTGCTCCGTGCCCAGTCTTCTGAAAGCTCTCTGCTGGCTGAGGCAGCAGGACCTGGGCGAGTTATGTGCACTGCTGCTCCGTCTTCCTCCGGCCAATTCTCTGCACTGCTCGTAATCTATGCGCCCATAACCCCATGGGGCACTGAAGGACACACAAGATTGGCCCATGGAGCGGTTTTCAACCCTGTTTCGGGTCTTGGGGCAATAGAGGAACCGGGTGGTTCAGAGGGCACTTGTATGAGTACTAGCAGCTGAACTAGTTGACTTGTTGGTGCCTACTGTGGAAGGTGGGGGGAAGTGTGAGAGGGTGGGAAAGCATGGGATAAGGCAAAAAAGGAAGGTAAGGAGAAAAAGGCAGTAGAGAAGGAAAGGGAATTTTGAAGGTGGGAGAATCTGGGAAACGTTCATCATTAAAAATGCAGGGTGTTGCTGAAAACCCTATGGTGTGAGGGCTGTAAAGGGGAAGTCTAAGAGGAGGGGTCATCATAGCAGGTGTCTAGAGCTATTTTGGCATGCAGTTTACTGACCATGAAGGGAAGGGATTTTGGGGGGCGAGAGGGAGAAGTTGAAAGGCCGGGCAGAACAGCGCAGAGAAGGGCTCTCAGGCAACAGAGGAAAATGTATGACTGTAGTAGGAGTAGGAGCGGGACACAGAAGTGACAGGGGGATTAGGTAGTGCCAAGGTGCAACCAGCCGCAGTGGTGCTCAGATCTGTGGAGGAAGGGCGCAAAGCTGTCCGACTTCCATCAAAGAGCAAAGATCACCCAGTGAAGGTGGGGGCGAGGTTGCCCGTCCTGTTAGCGAAGAGTGGTGCAGAAGATAGTGAGGTGCACTACAGCACCACTTGGCCTGTGTTCCAGAAGGAAGACTCGACAGGAGACAGTTCGGTTGCCAGCAGGAAGGACACAGAGAGCGAATGTGGCTTGCTATGGCTGAAGAACCGAGGTAGTGAAGCTGGGAGGTAGGGGTAACTAACGAGTGGGAAGGCAGGTAGCCACTTGTCAGGGTGTAAGAGCAGAGAAGTAGAAACTGATGGTAATTGGAGTAGTAGGAACAGGGAGGTAGGTAGGAGAAATCACTGAGCACACGGGACGAGGATGAAAATGGTCACCACCAAGGGAGTTAACAAGTACATGGAGTGGGTGTAGAAATGCCAAGAGAATGAAAGACAGGTTGGGGTAGGGAGAATTTGAGGAGTAATGAATTCATGGGCGGATGTAGGGAGAAAAGGAAGGCGCAGTTAGGAAGAAGAGAAAGATGCAGCAAGTGGCAGGAGCTGCTGGTACACCGGTACCAGTCTGCACAGTGTGGATTGCAATCTGAAAGGGATCGGTTTAAAGTTTATAGTGCCCTCCAAACGTCCCAATTTGTGTGCAATGTTCTGTTGATCTCACATCACACACATAGCACCAAAAAAATGTGGACGGGGGAAGTTTATTAATATATTTAAACAGGTCCTTAGGGACTTGGATCTAAAGAAGAGGAGTGTCAAGCTCTTAGGGTAGGGCTGCAAAATAATAGACACACCTGGAAATCAGCGTTTCATATACATCCCAGTGTTCAATGGGGACAAAGTATAGTGCTTGTGACATAGTCCCCTGCCTAAACCTGGGGGCCAAGGCGCCTGTGTTCCACCCCAAGTAAGTCCATGTTGGGGCCAGAGGGACTCAACGGGAGAACCCAAGACCCTGTCACTGAGTACCCAACCTAAAGCATGGGTCCGTAACAGAAGTCCACACACCCATATCAACCCATTGTCATTTATGGTAAGGAGGGCAGCCATGAGACACAAGTGGGTGTTCATGGGAGCACCCACACACTCTGCCCTGAAGACCACCTTGGAAGGGGAGTCGGCCACAGTACTTCTAGTGAGCTAGCCTTACCTCTAGCCAAGACACCCAGATCATTTGAGAAAACCTAAGGTACAAGATTTGCACATTCTGCTCTTTATCAGAGTGGAGGCAAAGACCATGTTGCGTCACTAGACTTTCGACTCCAGCCGTGGAGCCCCTACTCAAGAAAAACTGTGAGTTTAAAATTAATTGTTCATGCTGGGAGTTTCTCTTGGACTTTTGGGGGGGGGGACTTTCTTTTGGTAGGCTTGCGTTCCCCTCTCTGAGGGATTTCCTGAACTCTGGACCTCGTCACATTGAATATTATGTTTCGATATCCCTTCCACTCATCCTGATCAATGGCAGTTAGCTTCGGCATCATGATTTAGCAGATGCACCACGCCCCCGAAGTACGCTATGAATTTAATGAAAGCACTTTGATTGTACATCCACCAAAACGTATCTTGCGTCTCCGCTCAACGCACTGCATGACATGCTTTTAGAGTGTGTAGTTGTTATCAGTAGGGTACACACAAATTCCCAGGAAAAGTGTGGCTATGATAAGAGCAGGAATCGTGCTTGGCAGAGGGCCGTTCCATGGCATGGTGCAAACTCAACATGGGCTTGTGGTTCCAATGGATGGCTTCTTCAAAGCTTGTATTGGAGTATAGGGCAAGCACTCTCTGGTTGCTATAAACACCCTCTCAGGACCGGCCCAACCATGATGAGGTGGTATTTACACAGACGGTTTGGAGGGGGACGGGAAAATACATTCAGATGATTTCTACACACTGGCTATGCAATTTTAGGTTGGCAATTTTGAAACTCAAGCTTTTGGGAATTCGTTTTTTTAGCATAAATCCCATTTGCAGTATGAGCCGTCAGACAGACATCAGGATCAGAGCAAGTGCTGCACTACTTGGATGACTTTCTGTCAGTGTGGAAGGCATGGATTTGGGGTTATTGCCAGCATGGACTGAAGAAAGTTTTGAAGATGGCAAAATACTTTGAGGTGCCATGCATTGGTTAGAGAAGGCACATAGCAATGTTGCTCCAGAATTTTGCCCAGTGTCAGTCCTGGGATGAAGAGTCTCTGGTCAGCTCGGCACAGAAAGTCTTCGGAGACCTGAAATCGAAGGGGCGCCTGCTTCCGGGTCCGGCAATACAGGCACTGTCAGGAGCTTCAGGGAGATGAGGCCCTCGTGCAGGAACTGTGATCAAGTTGATCCCCTCCGGATCAGAGGAAATGGGCACTCCAGTAAGTTTCTTCTGGTCTTCTGAAGAGGCACAGCTTTGCCAGCAGATATGGTGAAGAGCCAAAGGATGCTGGTACAAAGCTCCAGTCCTTTCACGAGCAGCAGGACTTCCAGAAATGTGGGTACAGAGTTACAGCAGAAGACACGGTTAGTGGGTAAGAGGGATCTGCTGGAATCCCCCTCGGGAGGTAGTGAGTGAACACAGCACCCAATCGCACACTAAGAATCATTCCAAAAGAGGGGTGGTTAGCCAATGGCAGAGCATCGCTCCAAACACACCCATGTATTCTAGAAGGCTCTCAAAGACAAAGTGAATCCATACTATCCCACAAGCAACTCCATATGGCAGTAAAAACTGGTTTCAGGTGGACTACGGGCCCCAGTCGTAGCATACAGGCATCCAGTGGCCAACAATGGCCACCTCCTCTCACATATACAAAAAGGGCCTAGGCAAAGTCATGTGGCCCCTGCAGGTCTTCAAGGCAAACCAAGACAAAAGACAACCTCTGTTCTGTGAAATGAGGGTGCGGGTCAAAAAGGACCCAGCCAGGTCAAATGGATTCTGTTCTGTGGACCCATATTACACAGGTGAAAAATCCACCACCAGCATAGCCACAGGAGTATAAGATAAAGTGTACATTCTCTGAGGTTCTTCTGGGTTACCTCTGCCTTAGGAGTACTAAGGATTCTTAAGGCAGACCACATACAAACAGAGCAACACTCTTAGGCTTTGAATTAAGCGTGGCTAAAACAAAAAGGGAGTACAAAACTAAGCAATCCAGCAAAAAGAGGCAGGGTCCATCCAAATTAAGCAAAACAACTTCAAGCATTGAATTCTGCCCGTAACAATTGGATGCCAAAAGAAGTCCTCGGCCTGGCCACCTTTGGTGTCAAAATGGTGGTGTTGCAGACAAGGTGGGGTTGGTACAGTGTCATCAAGAGATAGTAGCTTGGCACTTGCAAAACGAGGGGAAGGAATGGGGGATTGAAGAGATGTTCAAAGATGTGTTATCATAGCAGCTTTTCAGGGTCATTTCAGAAATAAAAGGGGGTGTAGGGATAATGATCTACAGAGAGAGGACATTCGTCATGACAGAGTGTTTATGAATTTAGGTTAGAAAAATCACAAACGGATGCATGGGCAGAATAATAGTGTTGGCCCAGTGTGAGCAATGAGTGATTACTTTGGAAGTAAACTCTACAAAGTGGAATAGCTTGTTTAGGCACAAGTGCAGAAGGGGCTTTAAGAACAGGCAGGGGTTAACAATTCTCTAAAAATGTATTTTGCAGAAAGAAGCAGAACTCAAGGATTTAGGCTTTCAGATAGGGGAGGCAAAAGAGGCAGGGCAGCTTGGGGTGCCAGAAAAAATGCAAGCGAGGGTAGGGCAGGTGGACATCTCAAGGGTATCGTTCATACATCAGGGCAAGAAATGTCAATGTTTTGGGCTGTTGCCTTGCTCAGAAGTAAAAGGCAGTGAGTTGTGTGGTGTGGATCGTGGGTCATTAATGTGAAATGAGCATGTGTTATGGCCAACATGGGATTTGGAGACCTATGTTGAACGTGCTTGCAGAGTTGAGGGGTGAGAAGGGGCCAATTACTGGCCATGGTCTATGAATTAGAAAGGTCAAATGATAGATTGAATGTACAGGTAATATAAGTATGGGAGAACAACCTAGTCCAGTCTAAGCAACAGGTTTGAATTTCATAAATCTGTTAATGCCCATTAAAAAGAACTAAAGAGGATATTTACTGTTAACCACATGACTTGGACATAGATTGTTGACGAGGAGAGTGTGGCAGATGCCAGATGCCATTAAAAGGGCTCCGAAGGAAATGAACAGATACGTAATGGCACTGTGGGCTCTCAACGCAACCTCCTCCTCCTCCTTGACAGGCGTCTCCTGTCTCTCAGCAACTGTGTATGAACCTCTCCTGTCCCCCCTGTCCCACCATCTCTCTATCTCTCTCTCTCTCTCTCTCTCTCTCTTTCTCATCCCCTTGGCACCTCTGCCATCTCCTATACCCGTCCTCCGAAGACCTTCAAAGGTGGCAACATGTTTCATCTAGCTACCCTGAAATCTCGCTCTGCTGTCAAACACTCCTCTGAATGCTGCCACCTCCTTGAGGACCTTGACCTAGATGTCCTCCCTCTTATCATTCCCACTCAGACCTATTCCTCTTTCAAATGCCTTCTCTACTGGCTTAGTGTCTCCCATGGCCTCTCTCGGAATCTGGCAACCATCTGCAGGCCCCCGGGCACGTCTCCCATTTCCTCTCTGAATGGGCTGACCTCTCCTCTTCTCTCCTGACCTCCTCCTCCAAGTTTCTCTTCCTCAGAGACTTCAATATTCACTTCGACTCCCGTGATGCAGCCTCTCGGTCTTTCTGCAACCTCTAACTCCCTTTCCCTTTCTATGTTTCCCTCTGTACCGACTCACTCTGCCTGACATACCTTGGATGCCCTCATCTCCTCTGACCTCCCCATTTCCAACCCTCTTGTTACTCCTCTCTCCTGGTCTGATCATGCTCTCCTATCCTCTCATCTGGACCCCTCTGGTTCCCCGGCCAACCCTCCGCCCACGCTGCCAGCCCCTTCATTCAACCGATGAAACAAGTGTCTGCAGCTGCTTTTGCTACCACCTTCATTCTCCCTCCACCTCTCCCTCTGACACAGCCCTCACAAACCTTCAACTTTCAATTTCCAACACCCTGGACATCCCTGCTCCTACCATGAGAATCTGCATGAACCCTGCCTCCAAGTGCAACTCCTAGTATAATTCCGATATGGCCGCTCTGAAACGCAAGCGCAGAGTGGCTACGCAGAAAGTGGCAGGTTTCGGGCACATGCTCTGACAAACTGGCCTGCCGCCTCCCCCAAAGGCAATACAGACTCGCCATCTGCTCTAAGAAGAAGGCCTACATCCAAGCCCACATCTCTGCGGCCTCCAACATCACAGCTGAACTTTTCAAAATCTGCAAGGAACTCGCCAACTATGGCCCTCTGCACTTCTCTTGCCTCTCACTTCATTTTCAAAACCCAGGACATCCTCTCCTCACTCACCTCCACTCCTCATCCTTCTCCCTCCCCTTCTTTCAGGCCTCCATTGGCGCCCCCTCTCCCTTCCCCTTCTACTCCCCTCTTTTTCTCCCATTGCACCTGATGTGGTTTCTAGACAAGTCCTCTCTATGAAAGTTTCATCCAAACAGGTGCTGCCCTGCTCCTCCAGAACTATCATGGACAACATTGTCACCCTTGCTCCAGCCATGGCCGATTTCAGCAATCACTCCTTTGTCACTGGATCCTTCCCCTCACTTCTCAAGCACCTCCTTGTGCACCCCGTCCTACAATGAAAACACTACCCCGTTCATGCGAAAACTCTCAGAGAAACTGGTCATCTCCCAGCTTGTCTGCCACACTGAATCTGTTGGTTGTCTCCATGACCAGCAGTCTGGTTTAAGAGCTGCCAGTGGCACGGAAACTGCTCTTCTTAAGACCCATGAAGACTTGCTTACAAACCTTGATTCCAGCTCAACTTCTGTTCTCATCCTTCTTGACCTTTCCTCTGCCAGCCTGATAAAATGGCTCTGTGACACCCTTAGCATCACAGGCTCTGGCCTGGTTGGCCTCCTTCCTCTCTGGCCGACTTTCCCAAGTTCAATTGGGCCCTTTTCTCGCCACCATCTCACTTTCCACCGGTGGAGTCCCTCAGGAATCTATCCTCTTGCCCTGGCACTTCAATTTCTACCTGGCCCCCCTCACCCACCTGATCTCCACTTTCTCTCCTAATTTTCAGTGCTATGCTGATGATACGCAGCTCTCATTCAAGCCGCCGACCTCTAAACCCTATCTTCCTCTCTCATTCCTGATTACCTGCCTGCTATTCAGGCATGGTGCACTACTAATGATCTCTGCCTTAACGCCAGTAAGACAGAGATCCTTCTCATCGTGACCCCTGCTCCCTCCTTCTCTCCCACACTCTGGCCACCCTCCTTGGGCCCCCTCCCCTTAGCCTCCTGTGAGGCTAAAAACCTTGACATCATCTTCAACTCCTCTCTCTCCTTTTCTCCTCACATCACGGATCCTATCAAGAAGGGCCGCTTCAGCTGCACCTGCTCAGAGGCATTCTCCCTTTCCTCACCTTCCCACAGAAACTCAATGTCTCTAGAGCTCTGATCCGCTCCAGACTGTACTACTGCAACAGCCTCTCCCCCAATCTGCCTAACTCCTCCCTTCACACTGCACTAAAAGGCTGAATCATGATACACCAACACTAAAGCCGCCTATGACAGACAATGGGGTGAGTGTAGCTAAACCAGATCTTTCCCTGGTAGGCTCACTCGTTACACTAATAATGCCTCAAAACCTTGAGAAAACGTATGATATGGACATTAATCCCATATGGGTGCCTGCTCATGGGAGAAGCTTTACTCCTGATGGCACGTGTCCTGGTCCTGCAGGAGAGACAATTGAAACTCTCAGCAGCCAAGGACCAGGGCTAGCTCCACAATCTTTAAGGGCTGCACCCTCCATGACCCCACTCACTAGGTAGATCCACTTAATCAATGGCGCTCACATGACTTCACCAGACTATCAAAACTAACCATCGAAAGTGTTTTCCCCAGCACCCATCCATTGCATGGACCCTACTCAAGGTGCTGACACTTGCTGAGGGGACCCCACTAGATAAACTCACCGGTAGCTAATCTCCTTTGGTAATAGATGTCTGCGGCTTTCCTCAACAGAATAATGATGACTTTTGGTAGACCAATGACAGCGCTTCCCTCCTTGGGGTCGTTGACAGCCTAATGAGTAGATTTCGCAGTTTCACAATCGCCAGCTACTAGGCCGCCATAAAAATTCATTTGACACCTGTTAGGTAAGAATGTGTGAAGTCCAACTGGTGTGGCACTTTACAAGACGTATCTGCTTGGTATTAGTGACCCAACTCTTAACATAGGCCTGTACTACACTAGTCGGTAGAGTGGCTGAGCAGTCTGGCTTATCTTAGAAGGAGTACTGTGAGCTGTAGAGCAGTACAATGAAATCAGTAGAGACAAGTAGACAAGTAAACACTTACACACTTCAAACGTTATAATGAAAATTATGTATTTATATATACACAAAGCAAATGTATCACACTAGGTTATGCAGCAACTAATAGTAACATCAAACAGAATTTCAGAATCAAGTTATTCAAGTATCAATAATGCAGACGAGAAACATTCTTTTTGTACTAAAACATTTCCAGCACACAGAGTGAAATCAATCAAGGTCAGTAGTAGCACTTAAGGTTCACCATAGATTGTTGAGGTTGGAGGGAAAAAGCATTAAGAGTAGAATATAACATTGTAGCACTGTAACAATAGTCTTTTCTCCCAGAGGGATGTGGGCAGTCTTTTATCCAAGCAATAATAGTGTAAAACAATCAAAACCTGTAATGGAACACGCACTGCCAAAGCCAATAGGGTTCAGAAGGGATGCCTTTAGGGCGACTGGACAGCCAAAGTCAATAAGACAGTTCTAGTTCTGAGAGAAAGTTAGTTGAACAGTCAGTAGTTCACTGAAGAAAAATCCAGCAGCTCAAGTGAGTCTACCTGTGGTGCACAAGCTGTTAGGCCTGCACAAGTGAAATGCAGTAATTCAAGAGGATAGAAAGGAGCTCTACCGCAAGCTAGGAAGCACTAAATGTGGCTAAAGGTGGTTAAACCCAAAGCCCCACAGTACCTTAGAATTGAAGCATATGTTCCAGCTGACTTCCTTCCTGATGCAGCGATGCAGACCATTGTTGCTGACGATGAAAGTATGGACGTCTGGCGGGCTTCTGCAGCAGCACTCTCGACAGGGACTCGGGAGCAATGTATTCCACTCGTTTCAGCGGCTCTTTGTGGTTTTGGTGCCTTTTTCTCAGCACCAAAAAGAAACTAATCGCTCTGGTTGGAGTTTCCTTGGTCCCTCGGACCTGGACTCTGGTGAGGAGACTCGGGCGGAGAGTTCCTGCTTCTGGAGGTCCTTGAACATGCCCACAAAGTTTAGGACAGATTGATTCTAGGGAAGACGCTGCACTCATCAGTGGTCCAGGTACACCGAGTATTGGGAAATGGCAGCCCAGGAAAGTTGCAGCAGCACAGGGGTTGGCCCAGACCGAAGCAGGTCTTGAGGCTAATTGGTCCCCCCAGCCTAAGGGAAGACGTCGTCCTTGGTGGAGCTTCCCTGTCAATGGGAAAACAGGGTGAGCACAGCTGCAAGGATTCCCCCGGTGCTTTCACAGTCCTGGAAGGTGCTGCTGGCGCCTCTCTGCGTCTTCTTCTTCGGATTTGATGTTCCAGTGATCGACTCTGCCTGTAGTCCCGAAACGCTCACCTTATATGCAAAATACCATTCATAAAACGGGCCATTTTGATAAAAGGGTCACCCTTGGGTACTGTAGTGCAGTTGACAAATCAGCCTAAACATACAATTCACAAAGGTAGTAAAAAAGAAACCACTGCCACCAGCCATTCAAGTAGTTAGTGTAACAAAACGTTACATGAGAAGTGGGATAAGGAGTTACTATGTAACCCCCAGCACTCCATATAAGGTGGTGTGTGCTGGACCCACAAAGGAAAAAAGGTAAGTAAGACAAAAGTTGTCCTACTATTCTTGGGAACTGTAGTTAATACAAGAAAATGTATTTAAACATTTAGAGGAGTTCAAGAGACTGCGCAGTTGCACTGCATAAAGGGTGCCGTGTGTCACTATATAAAAGACAGATGCCCATGGAGTTTACCAGACTCCATTAAAACATAAATAACACTAAATCTTAGTCAGAGATAAAAGGCATGGGTGAGTGGCAAAAAGGCCCACTCACTCAGCAGGTTGAAATCAAAGAGATCCCGGATTCCAGCAAAGGGCTGGGGGTCTCTAAGGTTAAGGGGAATTAGCACAGAAACTGAAATTTCTCCCTAACACCACCTCAATTCTATACATACACACAGCACATCAGTTCAAATGTGCCAAGAGTCAAATAGCAGCAGCCAACGGCTAGTGGCGAGTTCAATTCTGGCACCCAGAGTTCAACCAAGCCTTGCTTTGCCCTGAGTGAACAGAGATTGGCCCAAAGATAAACTAGTGTATCCAGATCCCATCCCAGACTAGCTCCAAATGCATGTCTCAGGGCCAATAGACAGCCTCCTCCACCAGGGTCGGACTGGGGCATAACATTGTCTCGAGCACCAATGAAAAAGTGGCCCACAGTTGCAAATGGGAATGAATTCCTTTTGTGATGCTGTCTAATAGCCAAAGGGGAGTTTTTTGATAAAATGTGATGCCAATTGTACATTTTAAAGATTATTTATTCAGCTACACTGGTCAAAACTATTAGCTGCATAGTGAAGTAACTCATCAAACTGTCCCACACCGGTCAAAAAAGTACACAATTCTGATCCAAAAAACGGGCCCACACAAGCATTTTGCATTTTTGGTTCAGCCATGGGCTATTACCCTATAAGCCAGCCCGAGCCTGTTATCCACCAGTGAAGAGTGTCTTTCAAGAGGAATGAAGCATATTAGTGAACTGGCTAAGTATGTTCATTAGTCGGATTATTGACATGGTCCAGAACCCTTCGGTCTCTTACAACCTGCTTCATGCTCCACTCCAACCTCTAAGCATGTGGCCAGGTCTGGGAATCGAACCCACACTGTTCAGTGTAGTCTTGTTTCCATTATAGGCAGTTATGCTACAGGGAGAACAGCTGAGGCAGTGGCGTACCAAGCAGGGATGGGGGGCAGGGCCTGGTGGAGCATCCTGTCCCCCAGCGGCTCTTTTAGAGAATGACGGTGACATTTGGCTGTCGGACACCTCTCCCGTTCGGCACCCACATAGGAAAGGTGTCCCGCTGGCAGGACAATGAGCGTTCCAAGCACAGTGTTCCTGCTCAGCACCCTCATTGTCTTGGCACAGAGCATTCCAATGGGAGCCATTCGACATTGGTGGGAGGGTGGGGGGCACCTTACGAAATGTGAATAGGGGTGATAAGAAGTGAGAAGGGTGCATAAAACTGCATGCTTATGAAATAACAACTATGGCTTTAAAATCCAATGGGGATTTGTTAGGCTCACATTAATCTGCATGATGCCATTGTGACTTTGCATGCAGGATGGGGAGAATAAAACTAAAGCTGTGCTCCCATTGCTCAACATATTTCGATGACCATGTATATATAGTGCATAGCTAGTTTATTATGAAAGGCTAGCTTATTATGTAATGTGGTTTGCTTCCAAGGCATTGCAATGAATAAATATCTATATCAAGTAAACCTGGGAAGATGTGCTTTGTTGCTTAAATTGTCCACTCCCGGTTTCACCATTTAACCGAAGTGTGGGATCTTGGGCTGATCATTTAATCACACTGTCTTATCTGCAGCTCTGTAAGTGATTCACTTCATAGCTTATGTTAATATATCATGCTGTTATATAAAAAAAGCCTAATGACTATTGAGCTACTCCATATATAACAATAGTGCAATTTAGGTATTTAGCACCACAGTTATTTGCCACTTGGCTTGCTTATTATGGCAACTTATTCTAAAGTCACTTCCATGGTGCCTCCAAGTATCACAGACAGGTGATGCTCCTTGCAATGTCTTTTTCTGTGCAGTCACTTCTGTTGGTGCCATCGATATGCACATTTGGAGGTTTCCATTTATGTTGCCCCACTGAGCCCTAATAGATGTGTTTCCTGCATCTATAATGGTCCTGAGGTTTTTTTCTTTTCTTTTGTGTATGTGTTAAAATGCCATCTGCCACTAATGTTATGAAAAATATTGAAGGGTATGAGGGGAGGTGGGGGGGGGGGGCGAATGAGACCTTATAGAATTGCAAGCACTGCATTTGAGGGGAAGAGATGTAGCAGGACTTTTTCGTGGCTCGCCACCCTCTACCCCCCAACTCTTGCAAAGCTGGATACTCCGCTGAGCTGTGGACTGCGGATGAATAGTAGTAGGGAGCTGAACCCCATAAAATAACCCCAAAACAATCTCTGTGCCATTCTACTAAAAGACCACACACTGGCACCCACAAACAGTCGCAGAGTGCCTCAGATAACCTCAGCACACTCTTTAATGCTACCCAGTGAGCTCCAGAACACTAGGGGGGAACAAATGCAAAACCATGGGAGACCAATGAGGCAATAATAAAACTAAGGACACAAAGGCAATAACTGCATCCCCTTAGCATTGATATGATAATGATATGATAAGGCATTTGTAACGCGCCTATACACAAGTGTTTCATTAAAGTTTTATATTCATGTTGATTCCCTGCACCCAGTCACCATCAGTGAAACTACTCTCACCTTATAGATATCAAGGCTCCCAGTACCCTTGATCGACAGCCCTAACCTGCGGGATGCTGGGGCAGACTGATAATTTTATCCGCCGAGCCAACACCCCCCACGGAGCAGCACACCTTCCGACATTCAACCACACAAAAACACACACACGGGAAAATTGAAAAATGTTCAATATAAATCCTCCTGTGTTCCCAGCCCCAACACGTAATATTTGTGGTCATGTGACCTCCTGCGACTCGCCCTCGCAGCCTACCTGATGAGCGGTCCTTTTCGATCTGACACAACTCTCCGCATAGACCAGCCAACACAAGGAACGGCTCTGCGACATTGGATTGTTGCTCGGGATCCGGTGACCCTGTAAAGTCACTAAAACGGTGGTAGCCTAGGCTTCTTTGCCAAGTGTTTGAAGCAAAGGATAGACACACATAGCGTGCACTTACTGCTATCACCCTTTTAGGGCCTGCTCAAATCACTGCCCCCACCTCCGAAGGTAAACCCCCAACACATCACACCACACATAGCATCAGCCCACACAAGCCCTCACGGAGACTACCCACCCCCATTCAACTCACCAAGATGCTCAGCTCATCAAAATACCACTCACCACCCACAAATCACATCCCAAAAACGAAATTGCATAAGCATTAAAGGCATGGTCTAGTAAAATTTTTTATTGTCCCTACGGGTCGGCCATGTTTTTTTAAGCCTAAGTGGCTCGATTTTAGAAAACTTTCCTATGGACCTTACCCGAGTTTTCGTCCATTAAACGCACGCGAAAACAAGCACCAGGGAGCCGCCATTTTCTGATAATCCTATCTTTTCCCCCATCGCCCTGGCTGACCTGCTTTTGCGGGACTAAATCATATCCCCCGCCCCTGAGCCTGTCATCAGCAGACGCTTACCGCCCATTTCACAACGCCAAAGCACGTCTCGTGTCAACATTCGCTGCGCTTCAGCTAATGACGTGTCGCCATGGAAATGGCAGGACGCCTCTTTCCTCAATAAGTATAAACAGACCGTTTCACAACACACAGCAGCAGATTTTCGATTCCATTCCTCTCTCTCTGTTACTTTGAGTATTCTGTGACTCGTTTCAGTGCTCAGGTCAGCTACCTTCGCCGCTTGTAGCCCGTGTGAACAGATACCAGTACCACCGCTATAAATTATTTTAGTTTGTTTAACACACAATGGCTACAATAATGCCCTACATGTACGAGCCCGAGCATACCGGGGAGGAACTACTGGAAAGGGAAGCATGCGAAAACGATGGGGATTCGGACGGCAGTTGGCAGGACGAATCAACAGATGAAGAGCCTGGGCCTAGTCGAATGGACGGCGTCTCCACCTGGTGCACATGCAATCGGTGCGAGCTAATGCCAACTGAGGACGAGAACTGCTGCTGCCGAGAAAACTCGGGATGCCTGGCCTACATTTCGGAAGGCGAGCCACGACCGCAATGCATCACCGAGCTGCCAGACTTCAGGGCAGCCTGCCTCACACGGGCCGTGTTGAGAATAATGATGGTGCTTATGCACGAACTTCGTGCAACTGTTCGTCCTCGTAATCCGAGTAAGTATACTCTGCTTGTCATGCCACTCCTATTTCATGTTCTTCTACTATATCCAAAATTACATCTACATATCATTGTAACGCATGCAAGTCGCTCAATAGTGTGCATTGTCTAGATAGCATTTGTCCATGCAGAATGCCATTAGTTACAAGAATTGTCATTGACAACAAACGTTTATTAAACGTATCTTGGTCATTTAAAAACAGTTTGTTTCATTCCTTTTCACAGGTGGTATAGGCTGGTGGCCTATCGTTCCTTTACACGGTGGCTCCACAGGAGGCTTGGACACCGCATTCGAAGAGTGATACCCGCCTGTGCCGTTCGTGCCACTTGAGAAACGTTCCCGAGTGACAGCGGTCAGTACAGGGGATTTTCTCTCGCTGTGCTGCAACCTGACCTGTATAATCTTTAAAGTCTTGCATTTTTGTGTCATGAAAATAAGATACAAAATAAAACACCACATATATTTTAACAATGGTTGTTTCGATTTTTTAAATGAATCAAGTGTGTCTCCATTCAAGGATGGACGTCAGACATCTGTGCTCCGAATGGGTGAAGGTCTGGTCACTGTGAAGCAGGGTGGTCACTATCTATCTAAGCTAACATAACATATTCTTGATAATGCATGCACTAAATAACACTTGTTTAAAGTCTTTCAGTAGGTTATGTCTCTATAAAAGTCACCCATATATCTATACTAACAATTACCATTGGATTATACAGGCCTTAGGGTCTTCACCACTATAATACACCGGTTGAAGTGTGGGTCTGTGCTCACAAGAATCTCCGGTATGTGGCATGTGTTATTGATAAGTAACAATATACTATCATTGATATAAAGGCGATATACTATATATTGATATAAAGGCGGTTCGCGCCAGTGGTTGCGCGCTGGCATGGGGGGCTGTAAGGGGGCGAAAGGCCAAGGTGCCAAACTACAACTTCAAAAGGTATCCCACGCCAAGGGGCCATCGGTCACATGGCCTCCTCAGACCCCGTGTCTCCAGCCAGGCCTCCCCTTCAAGCAGGCCGCCCCCCTGCAATCCACATAAGTGTGTCTCCATTCAGCAGTCTTCCTGTGCCTTATCTGCATGCCCCAGGCCCATCCATCCCACCCCCCTCTATCAAAGGCGGTTTGCACCCGGGGATGAGCGCTGGCATGGGGGGCTGTGACGGGCGCAAACGGCCAAGGTGCCAAACAGCATGT
Organism: Ambystoma mexicanum; assembly: GCF_040938575.1. Classification (NCBI taxonomy): domain Eukaryota; kingdom Metazoa; phylum Chordata; class Amphibia; order Caudata; family Ambystomatidae; genus Ambystoma; species Ambystoma mexicanum. The sequence goes on along the minus strand of NC_090921.1, from coordinate 224,934,091 downwards.
ACACTTCAAAAGGTATCCCACGCCAAGGGGCCATCGGCCACATGGCCTCCTCAGACCCCGTGTCTCCAGCCAGGCCTCCCCTTCAAGCAGGCCGCCCCCCTGCAATCCGCATAAGTGTGTCTCCATTCAGCAGTCTTCCTGTGCCTTATCTGCACGCCCCAGGCCCATCCATCCCACCCCCCCTATCAAAGGCGGTTCGCACCCGGGGATGAGCGCTGGCATGGGGGTCTGTGACGGGCGCAAACGGCCAAGGTGCCAAACAGCATGTACACTTCAAAAGGTATCCCACGCCAAGGGGCCATCGGTCACATGGCCTCCTCAGACCCCGTGTCTCCAGCCAGGCCTCCCCTTCAAGCAGGCCGCCCCCCTGCAATCCACATAAGTGTGTCTCCATTCAGCAGTCTTCCTGTGCCTTATCTGCACGCCCCAGGCCCATCCATCCCAACCCCCTCTATCAAAGGCGGTTCGCACCCGGGGATGAGCGCTGGCATGGGGGGCTGTGACGGGCGCAAACGGCCAAGGTGCCAAACAGCATGTACACTTCAAAAGGTATCCCATGCCAAGGGGCCATCGGTCACATGGCCTCCTCAGACCCCGTGTCTCCAGCCAGGCCTCCCCTTCAAGCAGGCCGCCCCCCTGCAATCCACATAAGTGTGTCTCCATTCAGCAGTCTTCCTGTGCCTTATATGCACGCCCCAGGCCCACCCATCCCACCCACCCTCTATCAAAGGCGGTTCGCGCCAGTGGATGCGCGGTGGCATGGGTGGCTGTCAGGGGCGCGAAAGGCCAAGGTGCCAAACTACATGTACACTTCAAAAGGTATCCCACGCCAAGGGGCCATCGGTCACATGGCCTCCTCAGACCCTGTGTCTCCAGCCAGGCCTCCCCTTCAAGCAGGCCGCCCCCCTAAGACCACGACATACATACGTCATTCATTCACAAACACACCCCTGTTTCTAATACTTTATAAACCACTTGATATGTCTCATGAGAACATCTTTGTGCTTTGCAAGTCAACTCCTGAACGTGTTACCTGGCAACCACTGAGATCTACGCTAATCTGCTCGTCGTCGTGCTATCCGTGAACTTCTGTGACCGCTTAGAGCAAACCCATCAGTGTGCTACCTGTGGCCACCCACCTATTCTCCTGCAACATACTGCTCTGCTTGCTGAATCCAACTGTTGGTTGGTCAAGGTAAGGCCATGTATCCTAGTCATATTTCGCAGATTTTTAAATTTCTATCTATTTGCGAGTAGAGTACACAATAGTGCTATGTTCATTGGTCTCATTGCTATTGACTTGAGTTTCCACTGCTATGCTATCAATAGATCTATTTATTTTCATCTGTATCTATTGTCATCGAATTGCATCCTTCGAGAGTCCAGTCTATAATGTAAGCATGTTTCCTTCTCGTGCAAGACAGAACATCCAAGCAACTTATGCAAATACTAAGCCGCACATAATGAACTGGTATAGTTCCTGCGACCAAAACAAACCTTGCATTGATCATTGTATGATTCATTTACTTTTGTATCAAATCTGTATAATAATGTCGATATTTACTTTTCAGATTTATCAACAATGCCTGCCTGTTCGATTAGCGGTTGCCCTTTGAAGACCCAATGCGAAATCTGAAGGCACTACAATGCATGTATTCCCGAAAACTGTTGATCGAATAAGAGAATGGGTCAGACATTCCGGATATCCACTGGATGAGCTGGAAAGTAGAATCCAACAAGTCTTACAGGACAAGACGGGTGATCGATACCGTATCTGCAGCCGGCACTTTTCCTTGGACATGTACACAACATTTTGGGTAACAAAGAAGAATAAACGGCGAATGACACGGAAATTGCTCGAAAACGCTATTCCCACTCTATTCGTCCACATTCCACCACCTGTGAGTCAAGTGTCCGGATTTGCTTTAGGCCTTGCGGTAGTGTGTAGGTAGCCGAACGGATTAATTGATATTGTAGGTGTTCTATCCCTTGTAATAATTTCGATATTGATATGAGTGTATAGTTTTTTTGAATAATGACATTTATCAATATATTCTTTTTCGATTTCATAACCCACAAACGCAATGTATATATATGGGAACAGGGAACTGTGCTGTATTGAGCATTTTTCAAGTATTCTGTCGCCTTACATGGCTATTTTTAATATTGGCATTTCATTATCAATCATTAATTTACCTTTACAACTTCTTGACTATCCCTTGAATCTGAAGCAAGAACATTCTACATCCTTGACGTGGTCGCAGTTATCAACCACTTCTAGCGCGTATCAGGTAATCTTACTAGGCTAATCCGCTACAGACTTGTTTTATGCATGTCAAGAAATAGTTTTATTTTATCGTGTAATTATTTTACCGAATGTTTGGTTAGTGCTTTCCAATTGATATACACCTTAGTTATCGTCCACTGGTGTTTGTTTTCAGTTATAATTAGTGTTATCCATACTAATGCAAGTACTTTCTTTCAGGGAGATGCTGAAGCGTCCGCCACATCTACAACATTCCTAGATGTTCTTCACCAGCAGGAGGTATGGATACTGACAGCTCCATCGAGTGTCATCATCAGAGCTGGAATTCTTGTCGTTTGATTGTTCTACACAATGTTTCATTCGTGGTTAGCCGTTGATATGTACCTGTGCTGTCGACCCCAGGTGTGTGTTATGTTTTCACTATTGTAATCCTCACTAATGCAAGTACTATGTTTTAGGCAGTTGATGGAGCGTCAACCCCTGCACTTGATGCAGAGCCTGACATTCAAGTAATTCCAGGGGAAGTGGAAGCGGATCCATGCGTATACGAATCAACGCAACAGCTTTCGGAAGTGCGCACTACATTTGCAACATCCATAGATATTCTTCAGCAGCACGAGGTATGGATAATGACAGCTCCATCATGCGTGATCATATAACGCAATTCCATTTGCTATACTTTCTTCCCTATTAACGCAAGTGCTGTGTTTCAGGGAGACGACGAAGCTTCCACTACAATCACAACATCCAATTTAGATGATGCAGATGTAAATAAATCGGAGAAATAAGTCGATGAAATGTGATCATATTTAGATTTTCCTTGATTCTTTTGGACAATGCATCATTTTTCGGTTATCTCTTCATATGTACCTGTGCGTTCGACCCCAAGTGTGTGTTATGTTTCCAATATTGAAAACCATACTAATCCAAGTACTGTGTTTCAGGGAGACGACGGAGCTTCCACCACAATCACAACATCTTATTTAGATGATGCAGATGTAAAGGAATCGGAGAAATAAGTCGATGAAATGTGATCATATTTAGATTTTCCTTGATTCTTTTGGACAATGCATCATTTGTGGTTATCTCTTTATATGTACCTGTGCCGTCGACCCCAAGTGTGTGTTGTGTTTCCAATATTGAAAAGCATACTAATGCAAGTACTGTGTTTCAGGGAGATGCGGATGCCTCCTCTCCAATACAACCATTCATGGCAGTCCATGCAGAGCCAGAGGTATGGATACTGACAGTTCCATCGAAATAGATCATCACTGGTCGAATACTTGTCGTTTGATTGTTGCACACAATGTTTAAATCGTGTTTGGCTATTGAGATGTACCTGTGTGTTCGTCCTCAGGTGTGTTTTATGCTAACAATATTTTGATACATAGTAATGAAAGTACTATGTTTCAGGGAGACGATGGAGCCTCATTCCGTGCTGTCTATGCGGATACAGAAAATATAGTCGTTGCAGCGCAAGATGAAGAGAGGACATGCGGAAACGAATCGGAGCTACAGCGTGCAGATGTTGAAGGTCGAGTCAAAAAAGTTGCAAAGAAAAAAAACAAAAAAAGGTTAGTTACAAACAGTTCATAACTTTAAAAAAATGTTTGTGCAGGGGACTATTTTATGTTTTTTTCCAGTCAATTCTACTACACTCCATCTTGTGTTTAAACTGAACATCCCTTTTCCAATCTCTCCTCCAGTTACCCGTGGGTGTCAGAACTATACATACACAGGAACTATTAATTGAGGCGAGGCGTGTTCAGGCTCGAGATGCTCATGTCCAATGGCCAGAACATGAATTAACTGTGTTTGGAGACTACAGCAAAGTTGCATTGGACCACAGCTACAGTGCGACCGCACCACCACAAGAAGATGTTATTGAATGTATTGAAGATAGCTCTGAAGTAGTTGCAGATCAATTCACACAATCTACACCCGCCAAAAATTTGCCACCAAAAAACCTGTCGACATTGTTGTGTTCTCCCATCAATGTTGAAGTAATAGATGTCGAAATGACAGAGAATGAACCAGCCGCAGCATCCATAGACGCATCAGAACTTGATATCAGCGATATTACTTTCCAATGTGTTGAAATCTCCACAACGTCACAGGCCGAAACAACGTTGACGCAGGATGACAGTCTAATGAAAGAGAGCAAATACATTGTATTCGACAGTTGTTTGATGGAAATTATAAGTATGCTGAAATGTGTGCATTCCATTAGAGGGAAAGTATGTGGGAAGCCATTGATTAATGTGACTCGTCAAATAAAAGGCAGTAATGTCAAAATAAATGCCACCTGTAGATTAAATCATAGGTTCTCATGGTCTGCAGAACCGATGATGGGAAAACTGCCAGCAGGCAATCTACTGTGTGCAGCTGCATCACTTTTTAGTGGCTCCAGTTTTAGAAAGTTAGAGGCTTTCTTTCAGTTTGTGGGACTACATTTCATTTCTAAAGCGCTGTACTACATATACCAACGTGATTATCTGTTTCCGGCCATTAGTGATGCTTGGAAAATTGAACAATTGTCTCTAGCAAGTACATTCGAAGGCAAACGATTCAGGCTAGCCGGCGATGGACAGTGCGACAGCCCTAGATTTTCTGCCAAGTACTGCACCTACCACTTTCAGGACATGGATAGTAAGAAAATTGTGAGTTCGGTGGTCGTGCAGGTAACACAATGTACATCGTCAGTGGCCATGGAGAAACTAGGATTTATAAAATCAGTGGAATATCTACAATCAAGGGGAATGCACATCGACCTCAAAGCCACGGATAGACACGTTTCAATTGCCAAGACAATGAGAGAGCAGTTCCCACATATTAAACATCAATTTGACGTATGGCATCTTGCTAAATCAATCAATAAGAAAATCTCGGCTGCAGGGAAAAAAAAAGGTTTTGAAAGTATTTTGCAGTGGTCACATTCTATCACCAACCATCTTTGGTGGAGCTCAAAAACTTGTGAAGGGTCAGTGGAAATACTACTTGAAAAATGGCGGTCACTGATGCACCACTGGACAGCAAATCAACATTTCCACCAATGTGAACATGGCCCTTTGTCCCCAGAGGAGGCACGGAAGAAGAAGTGGTTGATTCCATCTTCACCGACACACAAAGCCATTGAGAAGATTGTTTTCGACAAAACTCTATCAAGAGATTTGAGAGGACTGACAGAATTCTGTCACACAGGAGATTTGGAGGTGTTCCACAATATGTGCCTAACGTACAGGCCAAAGCGCTTGCATTTTAGCTTTCGGGGCATGGAACATCGCACTCTACTAGCGGTCTTGGCCCATAACAGCAATGTCGGACGTGAACAATCTAGGACTAGGGGTAAAGTAAGGATGCCTCGCTACACTAAGGTGTTTTCAAAACGAAGTAAGCAATGGGTGATCAAACCAGTCTATGATGAAATGCAGTTCGACTTTGTGAAAGGCCTTATTGTTGCTGTGTTAGAGAAGCACAGATATGGAATTTTGGATGTTTCTGTGCAGAGCAGTGATCCATTGCCACCGAACATTGCGACTGTGCCATGCCCACCCGAAGCACAGATGATTATGAAGTACAAATCCCGGTTTAAATAATTGCAATACGATTTGTTTTTTTGTAAATAAATGTTATTGTACAGTGTACCTGTAAACCTAACCCCTACCTTCACCATCATGGGTGGCGAACAAGCTGCGTGTCATCTTTGAATTCTCTCTATTCACCTCATATATGTGTATGTATATATTTTTCTCATGTCTCATCTCATGCAAATGTAAATGCTGCGCACTGTTAACGGAGGGGAGGCTTGCGTATTCCAAATAATAAAACAAACAAACAAACAATAAACCTCACTTTTAACTCAACTCCTGTGGTACTTTATACTTTCCCTGACCTTCCGCCAAAAATTAAATGTCTCAATTTGGGCTGCAAAGCTCGCAGACAACGGGGACAAAATTGGGGCACTTAGAACGCGCCAGCCAAGCGGGCCGTGGCATTTGGGAGAGAAGCCAGTTCGCATTTGCACATTGAGGCGCACTACATAGACGGATTCTAAACTTCAAGTTCTCACAGATGCCTATACTACGTGATGTTGCAAATAAAGAATGCGAAGGACAGCGGCTTTGATTTTCAGCTCGCGCCCAGATGATGCCCACAAGTCGCACTGGAAGTATAAGGGTCTATTGTTTTTTGACCTTGAGACAGGGACCATGCCGAAAGAACTACATTTGAAGGGGGTGTGCAATAACGTAAGAGACGATAAGGCAGAAAATTCAGAAACTAGACCGAGTTTCATTTTAGTTCAGTATACGAAAAATCATTGTCAAGAGCACGGTCCGTTTTACAGACTGCATTACGAAGAGACACAATGGAAATTTCAAATATAATGTAAGTAAATCTTTACACGCTTTTATACCGGAATGAAGATTTAATGAATGGATGCATGAATAAATGAATGAATGAAGAGCTAGGAAAAGCAAGTAAAACGTGTTCGTAGTGGGCACATGGGCATCCAGGTCCACTGGTCTCACCGATCTCGGTCCTTGGCCCAGCCACTTTTCCCTGCACTGCCTACCTACACTACGGTACTGTCTCTGTATCCTTCAGCCCCTTCTCCCGGCATTTACCTTGCATTTGCCACCAGCTGGCCCTATTATTTAATTTGTATTCAACTAACTATGTACAGCCCTTCCCCATGCGCGATCAGAAAGACACCTGGCCTAGTAGGATCGTTGTCTGTCTGCCCTTGTTCCCCACCTGCCTCATTGCGCCTAGAAACACTTGAGTATAGGCACGTTACAAATGCCATATCATATATCATATCATTCCTCACGCATGTAGACTAATTATCGTTTATCATTGTGTATTGGCCTCGATTTATTTCGTTACTTTTCGCATTGATTTTAGAGCCGAACATACTCCATTGAACTATCCTTGCAAGCAAATAGTTTCTGATCGGTTGTAATAAATAAAATAAGTAATATTAATGAAGATCGGCTGGCGAGACTAATTATATTTTTTTTGTTTTCATAACAGGTATTTGCTCCCCTTCTGCTACTGCCATCGGTTTGAGACACCAGCAGATGGCTTTTACAGTAGACACCTGCAGCTTCGTTTGAACAACTGGAGCACACTGACAATTTTATGGGACGATCGCCAAGGGCCCACATGCCCTTACGCTGTACTGGTGGCTAGAAGCAACATATCAACCTTTACGGTGGACTAGTGCCTCGTTGATGGAACAGCCTTGCGGTTCACCATGCTTCCAAAGTGCTTCTTTTAACGAAAAGCAACACCCTGTGTACCATGGCGGATACAGATAAAAGAAAATAAATGGCTTTCGGAGTTCATATGGCAAATGCTGAATATTCTCTAAACATTTAATGTAAAATAAACGTACTTTACCAAATGTACCGTGTTGCTGTTTGATTTTAAAGTACAGTTTCATATTCCGAATTGTGGCGCGCTGTGTTGTGAGATGGTCTGTGTTGGTTTCCGGGTTCTGTGTGGAGTCGCGTAGAAGACGACTGGGCGCGTTTGCCTACGCAGCACAGTAACGTCACAGAGAGAGGTGGGGAATATGAATGTTTTGATAATGTCAGGCTCAGGGGCGGGGGATTTGATTTAGTGCCGCAAAAGCAGGTCAGCCAGGGTGATGGGGGAAAAGATAGGATTATCAGAAAATGGCGGCTCCCTGGTGCTTGTTTTCGCGTGCGTTTAATGGACGAAAACTCGGGTAAGGTCCATAGGAAAAGTTTTCTAAAATCGAGCCACTTAGGCTTAAAAAAACATGGCCGACCCGTAGGGACAATGCACATTTTTACTAGACCATGCCTTTAATGCACATACATTGTCTCAGACATTATAATCTCCCACAAAATCAACCCTTTCACCACAACAGCATACTGCACACCACCAGTACTTTCTCATCTCTTGTATTTGTCAATTTCTATGCTTTACATATCTGCATTGTCCACCTCCAGGTCGCATGCCCCTCACCATCATCTAGTAACTGCATCTACTACTCCAGCTGGGAACTATTAAGCTCCTGCTTGTAGCCAAAAAGAGCCTGGTGAGCTAGACACCAGAAGCTACAAGGCGCTACTTTTGACTGTCCAGGCCAACTGATTTCAAACAAACACATGCATTTTGGACAATAAACATGAGGACACATCTATATAGCATTTAAAGCATAAGGGATCATAAATAATGGGCAAAATGATAGGTTTGCATTTTATGTGGAAGTTAGATTTTCAGAACGCTATGTACTGGCTCCTCGTTCCCCAGTGGCAGCTCCTAGTCACTTGTTAATGGTGGAGACCCAGGAGCTGCTTTTAGCTCAAAATCAAAATCCCCAGTGAATTCTGGATGGAAGTCCACCACCGCGGGAAAAACTCCCCAATGCTCACGCATCTAGATCACTTCTGGCGGAGCTCTACTAGAATTCAATTGCAGCACTCAGGTAAAACGTGGACCCCATCACTTCCTTTTCGCTAACCATGCAGACCAGTAGGACTCCCTATGGGTAAGTAGTTCTTCCAAAATTCTGTGTACCCTGTGTACTGTCTCAGGCTTCTTTCTCTCACACAGTCTCAAATCTGCAATGATGTGTCCTTTTGGCATCGCTCTGCATCTGACAACATTTGTTGCATAATAGAGAGACACACCAGTATTCATATGTGGTGCAGCAAAATTTGTGAATAAGTGTAAAGAGGCCATGTATGATACAAGACGATATATGAAATGCAGAGTGAATGATTATTGCGAAAGTACGCCTATATTGCATAGATCATTGATCAGGACTGCAGAATTTAGGAGGGGAAATTCTGAGGTGTCTGAAGGGGAGTCAATATTTATATGAGGGCAGAACAGAGAGATACATAGGTAGTACTAGAAGAATATCACCAAAACAAAGTAACAATCCTCCTACTCCCACATGCGACACATGCAAATGCCATGACCAGACTCAAAACCTCGAATTGCACAAATTAAAACTAGAAGATTACTCTGCTACAACCAGAGGATCTGGAAGAATAGTCTTTCATGCATCAGATGAGCCTTATCACTCCTACAAGTTCCCTAAAGAACTGAAGACCCACCTTTCCGAGGGCCACCTTATCCAACACAGGTAAGGCAGCCCCCTCTGTCTACCATTCATCCTTCATTATGCCCGCCCATCCACACCCATGTACACAAGATAGAATCCCTGCTCATCAGCTAATCAGCTACTGCCGATAGCTAGAAGCCGTTAGTACAAAATCTATTTCTTTTCTGCGACGTTTGTGCTCACCAACTCCCCAAACAAATACACAAATGCACATTTGAGGGTTTAACTCTTTAAGTTGAATTAAGTTTATCCTCTGTGACCAACCAACTTCAAAAGGGATAACTATCTCTCGGGAAAGGAACCAAAAGACAAGTTGTTCAGTCAACGTAAGACATTCTCATTTATCCAGCTGAGACCTATAGTATTTTTTTTTATTTGGGCCGGCATGTTGGCTATAGCAAGGTGGTCCCTCCCAATCTTTCTTATTGCATGGTGCTAAAGTCCCAGCCAAAAAAGTGGACAGTGACTCATTACCAATGGAAAATGAGGCACAGTAAGTTGACATATCAAAGTGAAATATGCAGAGGTCTTCAATTGGAAAGAAAGTGCAAAGGGCAAATGAACATATGCCTTTCAGAATATGAATGATTAACACTGGAAAAATTAAAGTCAAGAATCTGTATTGAAATATTCCCTGCAGAACAAAATCTCAGTAAGAGACATTTCATATATGCTTAGCTCATGCTCTCAGTCACCGAATACACATTAAAACATATATTCAAATAAAGGCAGCACACTGCCATTTTTTACTCCAGAACTCAAAACTATCAATGGTGACAGGGACTGCCCTCAGAAAAATAAACTGTGGGGACGCCTTCCACCAGCATGTACCCCCGAATTGTGCCTTGTACGATGCAGCGGGAAAGGGTCCCAGCTGTAGTGGGAGAAAATGTGGGACGTACCATCCCCAATGGTTCTGAAGCTTAAAAAGAGCCGTGAAGAAGACCCTCCAACTTTGAATTGGTGGTACAACTTCAACTTTACATTAATATGCGTAAGACTTTATTAATACTGTGGGGGGGCTCACAACAGCACAGTGGTCAATGTTCCAATAATGAGATGGTGAAAAGGAATGTGACTCCCACTCAGATGTGTGTCACTTGAGAGCAGTAATTCCTCGTCTATCCAAGCAATGCCTTCCTCGGTCTTGCTCCAAATTTCTCCCAGACCCAGGTTGGTAATGGGTGTAGCCATTGCAGATCTCTCTGGTGCCGCGAGTCCTTAAGCGGAAAGACCCCGGGCAACCCTTTCAGTAAAACTGAACGTTGAAGAAGAAGGGCATGAGAGGTTCAACCTAAGATATCTAATTGCACGGGTAAACTTTAAAGAGTCTTCTCGACTTCTCAAACCTACAATGAGAAACACCATGCTGTCCTTGCCACAGAAGATTTGCTGCTTGAAACAAACCATATGGATTTAGAGTTTGAGGTAAGGCCAAGTGTCTTGTGCTACTATAAGACCAAGGCAGTGGCCATTTCAAAATATAGATCCAAGACGCCAGAAAGAGCATCAGCATACTAAATTCTAAGCGATGCAAAAATGAAAGAACCAGCAATCTCCTGCTAGGTACCCAGACTCTGGAATAACACGAAAACGCACATCAGATTGCCACCCTCTCTCCTGCCCTTCAGGATGGAACTATAGACCCTGAACAGTAGGTCGCCTGTCGACGCCCTGGCAGTTTTTACTCCTCTCATCCTGCTAGAGACAGCCCAAACTGGCAGGGCAGATTTTCCTGCTAAAAATTCAGATTTCTCAGGAGTACAGATTTTCTAAATGATCTGCAGACTGGGTTTTTAGAAATCATGTGCAGAATTTGAAATGCTTGGACAGTGCTCACAGATTTCTCCTCTGGAGCTATAGAATTTCCGACTCTGCAGAAGTATGAAAAATAGTGCTGAAGATTTTCACAAAGTTTTCTGCAGATTTAGACTGCTTCTATCCCCAGTTTTCCCAGACCTCTTCCTATGTATTCTCTGCCTTTTCTGCGCAGCACTCGGTTGCCTACTAGCTAGGTCTGTGCTACATGAAAGCCACTATACATACATTTGATCTATCACAAATTACACTACTTTACAGAAATTAAGCAAGAGTATATTCTAAGTATGTCGACCAAATATGTCTCTTCGCAATTGCTGTGCCCAAACTGGGCAGCATAGAACGGCACCGCCTGCCTGCTTCCTATTGTGGTTTAAACAGTATAAGGGTGCAGAAGTAAGCCTGGGGCCTAGCGAGGATTGTCTAACAAATGGGTCCTGCAGTTAAGCTAGTTGGGCCTACCAGAGTGACATGAACATAGGTAAATGCTGACATAGCTTTGCTGAGTGGGCATTTACAGATTTTTGGTGAGCCTTGCCCGCTCCGGCCCACCCTGTCTACACCTCTACTACTTGTGACACAGAGGGGCCATGGTAATGGGCCATGGTATTGTCTATAAACTTTTATTCAAAGGTGCACAAGGAACAGAAACCCCTAACTCTAAGAGGGGTTTCCCTGCCTCAACGGAAATAACTAGTGACAGAATGTCCAAAAGTAAAAGTTCAACTGTCCAGTGTCAAAATCCTAACTCGTCGTTTACACACTAACTAAGCAATAAGGAAGAGTCTTCTTGATCCAGAGGGGTGTCTCCCTTGCCCTAGACCAAAGGAAGTTCTTGTCAGATTCTCTCCATCTAACTCCAGCCACTCCTTGGCTGTTGGAGAAATGTCTATCTTTCCCACTGCCTTCCTTAGGCTTCAAAGTGCTTACTTTGGAGTCCCAGGCCCTGGTTGGTAGCTTTGGCTTAGCCTCGCCAGCTACTGTGCTGAAAGCCTTGTCTGGATGCCCTCTCCAAACTGGGTGAGTCTCTGACCCTTGGGCGTAGACCTGGTTCCCAGGGTCGGACTGGGACAAGAAATAGGCCCAGTCACCCAAATAAAAGTGGCCCACTGCTCGCCTCAAAAAAGGGACCCACCCCTCGGCTCACGACCCTTATCCTCTGATGACATCACCGGAAGTGATGTCATTTGACACCACCCCAAAGTGACATCCTGGGAAGTGGTAAAACACAACCTTTTACCCCTTGACAAAACATGAAGTGTCATCAAATAGCATTGTTCCTAAGTACACTAAATTACTGTGAATCCAAGCAGACCTCCAAGGCCAAATGATAATATGTTATTGTACAGCACTTACGCTTAAGCTCTTTTTTATTGAACAAATATGCATACAATATCACCCAACCTGTGTTGGTACTCATTTATTAACCTAAGAAGGATGAAAGGCTTTTTGAAAGAAAAAGAAAAATTGAAAAACAAAATATTTTTTTCCATTTTTTTTTTTTAAACCGGCCCAGGCATGGCCTGAAACCGGCCCCCACTCCCCAGGGACTGGGCCGAAAGGCCGAGGCTCCAATCCGACCCTGCTGGTTCCCCTTCCCCAAGTGATGCACTGTAAAAGCGTGTTCAGGATGCTCTCTCTAGGCTGAAAGGGTTCCCGACTCTTGGTTACAGACATGGTTCTCTTCACCAAGTCATGCATGGTACAAAGCGTGGCCTGGATGCTCTCTCGAAGCTGCGGACCCTTGGGTGCCGACCTGGCTCCCTTTCACCAAGTGATGCACTGTGAAAACGTTGCCTGGACGCCCTCTCCCAAGCTTTAGACCTGTTCACTCTCCTACCAAGCCTTTGTACAGTTCCATGTACGATTTGGGTGCGAGTCCCAAAGTCGGCTGTTCAGCTGTCTTCTCACTTTCTGTAAACTTGTTTCACTCTCCTGCCAAGCCTTAGCACACGTCTGTGTACTATTTGGGTACGAGCCTCAGACTCGCCTTTACGGCTTCTGCAATGACCTCCTTGAGATTTCCGAGCCCCTGTGCCTTCCTGCATACCTTATTGCGTGGTACACATGAGTGCTGGCTCCCTTCATGCAGCTGGGCTCACTCGCAGTACTCCGGGAGCTTCCTGGATCTTCTCTCCCCCTGCAGCAGCTCTGCAGGTCTCATCTGTCAGGGACGCGTGCTATTGTGTGCTCACGAGCCCCTGGTCTCTGGGATTCCTGGTGTCTCGTTCTGCTTCTGGGCCACGCGGTCCTCCCTCCCTGGACCTTCCTCAGATTCTCTTCTCCTTTGCACAGCGCCCCGGTCAGTGCCCATCAGGTTCTCCTTGGCTCTTGCGGTTCCTCCTGGGAGGGCTTGACACCCTGTCAAGTCCTTCGCCGGTTTGTATCTTGCTTCTGCCAATCACTGACAATGAACCACTAGACTGCTGAAAGTGGTTCCAACGCGTATTCGGCATTGCTCCCCATTCCCTCCTCGTCTCAGTCTCAAGTGAGTATTGAGATGGTAACTCACTAGTGCTCCTCCTCGTCTCAGTATTTTCTACTGGAGTGTCTTAGCAAAATAAATGAGATGTGACTGTAAGTATTAAGAGAAGTGAGGGGAGGAAGGAAAGGTGGAGTGACTCTGCAAAAGGGATATCAGGACCATGTGTTGGGTGGGAATACCATGTTCTCCTGATGTGGTTATCACTGGTCCCAAATGGGATCTTCCCTCCCATGAGATCCACCTGCTAAGGTCCAACCCCAGTGCGACTATCAGGCAGCAGTTTCACCACCCTGACCTCATAGGATGGGGCTGCCCCTTCGGAAGCAGTGACGACATCATGGGATTTGTCACAACAGCCATTTAAAATTAATACATTCTCACAGCGCCGGGCCCTTTAACTCAACGTCTAATAAAGAACACGTTCTGCTCCTTCCTTGTGGAGGTAGAAGACCTGTGTGACATCGGGTTCTCAGGGACTGCTAGGGCACTGTGTCTCAAGGGAGCTAGGAGTACACAGGTTCATTCACGACCATCCCTATGTGAACACTGCACGCCCAATTGGGTCCCCCTAGCAGTGCGTTGCGCACTCAAGGGAATGCAGCCGTACAGAGGAGTCAAGCAAGGGATCCGCTTCCGACATGTAGTATTGCCACCACATGCAGTGCGACTGCTAACGGGACCCAGCTATGCACCCAAGGACTACAGTCATACAGACACTTCAGACATGTAGTAAAAACACTACATGGCTTGACATTCTAGCTGCACGGCGCAGTTCGGACCCCTAGCATCACTGCGGAACTGCTAGCGAGAAAGTGTGGCGCACTCAACGGATGCAGATCGTGCGTGGGGACGCACAATTAATGTAATGTACGGAAATTAACTAAGTGATTTATATTTCAGGTGTCACAGGTAAATGGCCCCGGCTAAGGTAACACTGCTTCTAGAAATGTGTGTTTAAAGCCAAGCGCGGGACGGGCGCCTGTTGTCCCATGATCGGCTCAGCAATGACTTACAAGCTAAGCGAATGCATTGAGTTCAAGATCCGCTTGTCTGTGTAGCAAACCCAGGTTAGAATTATGGTCGAAATAATGTTCTCTGGTCTCGTTACAGGACTGGGCAGAGCATGTCTTTTTGACCGGCAGCATTCAGTAATCCAAATGGATTTGCAAAATAGGAAGTGCCTTCCTTTTCTAGCGAGCACACAGGAACAAACTATTATCCCCAAACCCTGTTTTAGTACCTATAGCCATTATGCATGGTTCTATTTTCAGGTTAACCACTGCCACACAAATGAGTGACCGTAGCTCTACACCATAAAGTGGCATGCATTGAATACAACGAAAATAAATAATGAATAGCTTTTACAACGAACAATAAATAATGAAATAAATGTTGAATTTCTGATTGAAAGTATATATAGGGGTTGGGGTAAGGGATTAAAACGGGGTGGGGGGTAATAAAGCAAGGGAAACTGGGGACTTAGGGGATCCCCAAAATAAAAAAAGGAAAACTGAAAAAGTTTTTGTTATTTATTTATTCGTTATAAACACATGGAACGCTTTCAGTAAGTGTGTTTTATGGGGGTGGGGTAAGGGATTAAAAATGGAGGGGGGTCATAAAGAAAGGGAAATTAGAGGATTAGGGGCGGGACCCCACAAAATAAAAAAGAGAAAGAAATTGAAATTGTTTCATTATTTATCCTTCACTGAAAACGTTTTCGTTATTTATATATTCATAATAAACACGTGGAACCCTTTCAGTAAGTGTGTTTTACAATTCGTGGCTGAGCATGGCAGAGAACCGGCATGTACCCGACATGAATCTTAGAAAACAGATGTTTCTCCTCTTTTCAGATCGTTCTTTTTCAAAACCAACGCCCAGGGCCATCACGGGCAGCAGCTTCCCCTGAATCCATGTCTGATGTCTATTAAAGAAGCATAGCATCTCAGAAGGTTCGTGCACCCCCATGGGCATTTTTTAGGGAGACGGAATGTACGTACCCATGTGAAGAAGGGAGAGGTTGACTCCCGAAACGCGCAGTGACAGCAGGAACAATAACTACCACACACCTTGGTCACTTACCAAGTGCAATTCCTGCAAGGCGTCATACTGTCGCACTCAGTTCATGAGTGTCACAACAGTGGTTTCAAAGGTATGCACTCATCTTGAAGAGTTTCTTCAACGTTTTGTTTACAAATATTGTAATGTGATGAAAAACGAATTTGGCTGCAAATTGCGGTTTACATACATTGTCTTTATGAACCTTAATTTTTGCTTTATGTATATGTGTGAAATAAATACATGAAACATACTTTTGAGGAAAGAACCCATGAATTCAGTTAGGGATTCATCCCCAGGACTGCCCAGTGATTTCATCGAGTCTGTTCGAAGAACAAACAGACATCACTCAAGCGATGCAACCATACAGGGGAGTCATGTAGCAATGCCACCACATGGCTAGACATTCCAGCGGTGCTGCACAGCTGTGTCTCCCTATCAGCACTGCGTGACTGCTAGCGGGTCCAGCTGTGCACCCAAGGGATGGAGCCAAACATAGGAGTCAAGTGATCCACTAGAGACATGTAACAATGCCACCACATGACTAGACATCCCAGAGGTGCTGCACAGCTGGATCATCCTAGCAGTGCAATGCAACTACTAGCAGGACCCAGCTGTGCACCCAAGGGATGCAGCCATACAGGGGAGTCAAGTGATACACTTCAGACATGTAGCAATGCCACCACATGGCTAAACATTCCAGCGGTGCTGCACAGCTGGGTCCTACCAGCAGCAGAATGCGACTACTAGCAGGACCCAGCTGTGCACCCAAGGGATGCAGCCAAACATAGGAGTCAAGTGATCCACTCCAGACATGTAGCAATGCCACCACATGGCTAGACATTCTAGCGGTGCTGCACAGCTGGGTCCTACCAGCAGCGAAATGCGACTACGAGCAGGACCCAGCTGTGCACCCAAGGGATACAGCCAAACATAGGAGTCAAGTGATCCACTAGAGACATGTAGCAATGCCACCACATGACTAGACATCCCAGAGGTGCTGCACAGCTGGATCATCCTAGCAGATAAATGCGACTACTAGCAGGACCCAGCTGTGCACCCAAGGGATGCCGCCATACAGGGGAGTCAAGTGATACACTTCAGACATGTAGCAATGCCACCACATGACTCGACATTCCAGAGGTGCTGCACAGCTGGATCACCCTAGCAGCGCAATGCGACTACTAGCAGGACCCAGCTGTGCAACCAAGGGATGCAGCCAAACATAGGAGTCAAGTGATCCACTAGAGACATGTAGCAATGCCACCACATGACTAGACATCCCAGAGGTGCTGCACAGCTGGATCATCCTAGCAGATAAATGCGACTACTAGCAGGACCCAGCTGTGCACCCAAGGGATGCCGCCATACAGGGGAGTCAAGTGATACACTTCAGACATGTAGCAATGCCACCACATGACTAGACATTCCAGAGGTGCTGCACAGCTGGATCACCCTAGCAGCGCAATGCGACTACTAGCAGGACCCAGATGTGCACCCAAGGGATGCAGCCAAACATAGGAGTCAAGTGATCCACTCCAGACATGTAGCAATGCCACCACATGACTAGACATTCCAGCGGTGCTGCACAGCTGGATCACCCTAGAAGTGCAATGCGACTACTAGCAGGGCCCAGCTGTGCACCCAAGGAATGCAGCCATACAGGGGAGTCAAGTGATACACTTCAGACATGTAGCAATGCCACCACATGATTAGACATTCCAGAGTGCTGCACAGCTGGATCACCCTAGCAGCGCAATGCGACTACTAGCAGGACCCAGCTGTGCACCCAAGGGATGCAGCCAAACATAGGAGTCAAGTGATCCACTTCAGACATGTAGCAATGCCACCACATGACTAGACATTCCAGCGGTGCTGCACAGCTGTGTCCTCCTAGCAGCATCGGGAAACTGCTAGTAGAGCCAGATGTGGCACCCAAGGGATGCAGCAAAACATAGGAGTCAAGGGACCCACTTCGGACATGTAGTAATGCAACCACATGACTATCCGTTCTAGCTGCGCTGCACAGGTGTGTCTTTCTAGCAGCACCGGGCGACTGCTAGCAGGAAACTTTTGTGGCACTCAAGCAGCCAAACAGATACAGAGGAGTCAAGAGATCCACTTCAGACATGTCCCACTGGGCGTGTCGCTTTCTCTGTTACTCTTTAACATCTACATGACTCCACTGATGAACCGCCTCAAAAAACATGGCCTCACCTGCTACAACTACGCAACGGCACATCGAATCATCTATAAAATCAGAAACAATGAAGAGCAAACCCCAACTCTAACCAACTGCCTCAATGAACTAAACCAATGGATGAGCACCAACAGCCTCAAACTCAACCCGGATAAAACCAAAATCATGATTACACCGAACAACCTGACAAACAACCAGCACATTCCATGGCCCGCCGAACTATGCAACTCACCCAAATTGTCCAAGGTGGTCAAAAACCTTGAGATCCTAATAGACAACGATCTAACACTAGAACCACAGATCAACACAGTAGTTAAGAAATGCTTCTTCCACCTGCACACCATAAAGAAAATACTTCCCTTATTTTCCTTCACACACAGAACGCTCGCAATCATCTCCCTCTTCATGTCAAAAATAGACTATACCAACAGCATCGGAATGCCAGAATCCCTGATTAGGAAGCTACAACGAATCCAGAACACAGCTGCAAGAAAACTCCTTAAACTCCAAAGAAGAGAATGTATCACACAAGCACTGAGAACATTGCATTGGCTTCCAGTTAATAAACAAATCTTCTTCTAAACGCTCTGCATAACACACAGCGCGAGCCACAGCCAAGGAGTGGAATGCATACAGTAGAAAATCACTATGTACAAACCAACATGAACACCGAGATCCACCAACGACATCCGTCTCGAACACAAACAATTCTCAAAACCGAAATTTGGGGGATCAGCATTTTCCAGCATAGCGGTGAAACTCTGGAACTCACTCCCAAAGGAAACAGCAGAGGATCACCTCAAGTTCAGGACATTTTTTAAAAAACATGGCTCTTTAGCACGCAGACCTAAGGAAAACTTTGGAGCGACAAATAATCCACCCACCACAAGGCAAGAGAACTCCACGAGACTGGACCACTGAAATGTCAACCGTAAACACTCCAGGAACAAAACTAAGCGGAAGGGCCAATCCTTTGCAACAAAGCCAAGCAACCCCAACCAACCCTATTAATACATCTCTAGACATATTAGCTACGCAGCACAGCTGTGACCTCCTAGCACCACTGCGTGACTGCTAGCGGAGCCAGCTGTGGCCCTCAAGCTATGCAGCCCTACAGGTCAGTCAAGGGATCCATTTCAGACATGCAGTAATGCCACAATATGAGAAGAGTTTCCAGCTGCGCTGCACAGCTGGGTCCCCCTAGCAGCACCACACAACTACTATCAGAACCCATCTGTGTATTCAAGGGATGCAGCCAAGCATAGGAGTCAAGGGATCCACTTCAGATATTCAGTAATGCCACCACATGGCTAGTCAATCTAACTGAGCTGCACAGCTGCGTCCCCCTATAGCAGCACCGCATGACTACTAGCGAAGCCAGATGTGAACCTCAGGGATGCAGCCATGCAGGGGAGTCAAGATATCCACGTCATACATGTAGTTATGACACCACATGACTATACATTCTAGCTGCGCTGCACATCTGCGTCCCCACATGGCTAGACATTCTGAGCTGCACAGCTGGGTCCGCCTATAGCAGCACTGCGCGACTACTAGCGAAGCCAGATGTGCACCCAAGGGATGCAGCCATACAGGGGAGCCAAGGGATCCACTTCAGACATGTAGTTATAATACCACATGACTATACATTCTAGCTGTACTGCACAGCTATGTCCCCCTATCAGCACTGCATGACTGCTAGCGAGTCCAGCTGTGCACCCAAGGGATGGAGCCAAACATAGGAGTCAAGGGATCCACTTCAGACATGCAGTAATGCCACCACATGGCTAGACATCCTAACTGAGCTGCACAGCTGCGTCCTCCTATTGAAACACCGCACGACTTCTAGCGGAGCCAGAGGTGCACCCAAGGGATGCAGTCATCCAGGGGGGCCAAGGGACCCACGTCAGACATGCAGTAACGCCACCACATGGCTAGACATCCTAACTGAGCTGCACAGCTGGGTCCCCCTACAGCAGCCCCGCGCACCTACTAGCGTAGCCAGCTGTGCACCCAAGGGATGCAGCCATACAGAGGATACATGCAGTAATGCCACCACATGGCTAGACATTCTAATTGAGCTGCACAGCTCGGTCAACCTACAGCAGCACCGCGCAGCACCGCGCAACTACTAGCGGAGCCAGCTGTGCACCCATACAGGGGAGTCAAGGGACCCACGTCAGACATGCAGTAATACCACCACATGGCTAGATATTCTAACTGAGCTGCACAGCTGGGCCCCCCTACAGCAGCACCGCGTGACTGCTAGCGGCGCCAGATGTGCACCCAGGGAATGGAGCCATACAGGGGAGTCAAGAGATCCACTTTAGACATGCAGTAATAATACCACATGACTATACATTCTAGCTGTGCTGCACAGCGGGGTCCCATACGTGCGCTCTGTGGCCCGTACAGCGCAACTGCGGGAGCCAGCGGTGACACCAGGAGGTTTAGCTACACCGCACATCTGGCTGCGCCCACGCAACCCATCTGTGCAGTCGTACAGCGGGGACACTACTCATGTATATGCCCTTCCTGCGATAACACAAAGGGCTAGCGCTCCTTGGCGACTTGCAGTTGCATGCACCCTAATGCTCCCTCATGCACCCTTTATCCTCATGGACAGTCCACAGCGAAAGCACCCCTCTGTGACCCTGCAAGCCCCCCTTGCCATCCTGCAATAACCCGCGGACACACAGAGCAATTCTTACCGGAGATGAGGCTGGGCGGCACCATACTCTGGCTGAAGCCCTTGCCCACCAGCACCTGGCGGCTGTCGGCGCAGCTCCGGGCCCGGGCCTCCCCAGAACAAAGGCAGAGCACAGCGGCAAGGAGGAGTCTGCAGCCCGGCCCGGCGGAGCCCATCCTGCCCGAGTGTGGAAGAGAGGCCCAGGTGGGACAGCACGGAGCGGGCAAAGGAGGCCCGCCCGTGGGGGAAGAGAGCCAAGAGGGAGCGGAGAAGCCCGGGGATCCTGGCGGCCACTAGAGCCGGCGATCACACAGCAAGGGAAGCCGAGACAAAGGGGCGGAGGAAGCCCGCGGGGTCCAAACGCCGACCAAGTACCTACAGCACCACCCAATAGAGGAACAGCGGAAGAAAAGCAGGACCCGCACAGGCAGAGGGTGGAGGGATCCCGCAGGGTCCCAGAGCCCACCCGCTACCAAGCCGCCGCCCATAGATTTACATGGGCCCAGACAATGGGCTAGACGGCGTCCTGCAGCCAGCACTACCTGCAGCCAGCGTGGGGCCGGGCATGGCCCCCGCAGACAGCAGCGCAGCGGGAGATCGCGGGCTACCAGTGCACACCGCTGCCAACGGGCAGGAGAGAGGAGGCACTGGAAGTCAAGTATAGAAGACACACAGGGCTATATAACCGTCCGGCCATAATAAGTACAGTAGCCAATAGGACAACGGGGGTCGTGACCAGAGCAATAGACACAATATCTGCGCAACATGTACATGCATGCCAACACGACGCCTTACATTCTGTGGGTATTTTTTTTCTTTGCATTCTGGAACTTGTCGTTTCCGAACACTCTGGAGCTGGAGGGCACTAGTATACAGAAACTCTAGAGATGATCCATGACGGAGTTTACAGACAGAATGTTCCTTGTATTTGACAGAATAACAACAACCAATGAAACTCAATGAGGTAGATTGTAGAGGCAGGGGCGGAACCAACCCTTAAAATGGAGGTGCTGAATGGGAGTTTTGAAAGCTGGTCATGAGTTGGGCCATTAACGCATTGGGCTGTTGTCCCCCCAACCCCCTATGCCCTCTTCCCTTCACATCTAGTACAGATGACCTTGGTCCTTTAGATGCATCTTGCACCCCAATTCTAAAAGTATGCTAATCAGTGGAGGTGTGGGGGGCCTCTGCAAGCTGATGCCATGCCGCTTTAATATTCCTCCCTATTGCACATTTAATGAGGAACCCTGGGGAATAATTCGTTGCTGGAGACCTCCCTCCCAGAGTCCGGTGGCATTTCCCACCCACACCACATTGAGCTGGACAAGATGGTTAATACTACAGTCTTATGGGGGAACGGTGGGTCACTCAACACTGCTTCCCCTCCACAGCTCTCCTTACTGTACTTTTAGTAGCAGTAGCTCCTCTGTGAGCCCATTTCACAGCCCTGTTTCTTTTTTTCTTCCTCCATGTCCTTCATTATTACTGATTTTCTCGTCGCCAATGTTGTAAAGCCTTATGCTAGACATTCAGGATTCATCACTGAAGTACAGACCAGCTGTAGTCTAGGTTTGGTTCCAGGTAGGCTTTATTCACATATGTACAATCTGTACAATACTCCAGTTACTCTTCATGTATTTACAGCACGCGTAGACATGGACAGGAACATGGGAAGGTATAACATTAACTTATAAAGGAGCTGACCCACCGGCCACCCATTCAACCCCAGCTCAGGCCCCCAACTGACACTCACAAAACATTCACACACAGATCCACCCAACATTCTCCTGAGCTGCATTCATGCACCAACATTCTTACAGCAAGCACCCAGGCCAGTGGCAAGACAAGACTACATTACAACAATGGCCTTGGTCCTTTAGATGCAACTTTCACCCCAATTCTAAAAGTATGCTAATCTGTGGAGGTGTGGGGGGGCCTCTGCAAGCTGAGGTAAGCAGTTAAGCCTCTGCTTCATCATAGTGGGTATGAGTAGGCATCTGTCCTCTTTCTCTTTACTTTGTTGTTGCTACTGTCATGTTCATGTTCATTATGTCGCTGTGTTCAGGATAATCCACATCGCTATGTGGAAGGCTGGGTTAGGGTGGGGGTGGGGCAGAAGGGAAGGATGTGACGGGGAATGCGGGTGGAAGGGGTTGGGAGGCAGTTAATAAAGGATATTGAGTTGAGACCGGCAGTGACCGTGTGGGCCTCCTTATTTATAAAGTGTGCATTGTGCTACGGCGCCGCCTCTGCACAGAAGTGAGAGGTCGTTCACCCCCTCAACATTGGCAACAAGGGAGACACGGACACAGCGCGTTCCTGCCAGAGTTGGCATTTCGTTCCGGTAAGGAGCGGGAGGCGTGATCCGCCTCAGTCGCTCTCCCCGGGCCGCCAAGGTGATTGTACGTGGGGGAGCGGCAGTGAATTCTCTCCATAACGTGACCGTAGTGATAAGCAGTTCATGCAGCGAACTCCCAGTCAGGGCTGTGGTGGAGAATTCAAAAGCACATTTTGGTGCGTGAGGCCCCCTGGTGACCACACCGCTCCTGAAGGAAAGGGATACGTCCCAGAGCAAGCACGAGGGAAGGAACCTCATCTCTCCAGGTGGTGCTAGCCCAGGCACACACTTGCCATAGGCAAAGATCAAGGCTCAAAGTATAAGGCTAGAAACACATAGGGCCTCATTATAAGCTTGCCGGTCCGTTGTTTACCGGATCAGCAAACTACGAGGTCTGCAAGCGGGTGCCTTTCCGCCTGCCAGGTCTCACCTGGCGGGCGGAACGGCACCCACTCGCAGACCTTGACGGATGCACCTGCATCCGTCCTCCCCATTCCCATTGAGTCCAATGAAACACTTGTGTATAGGCGCGTTATAAATGCCATATCATATCATAAGACTCATTGAAGAAATGGGATAATACTAGACTAAGTATTTAAAAAGGGGGAAGGTTGTCATGTTCACGTTCATTATGTCATTATGTTCAACCTAATCCACAACATTATGTGGAAGGCGGGATTAGGGTGGGGGAGGGAGGGACGGGAAGGATGTGACAGGGAATGCAGGCGGAAGGGGTTGGGAGGCAGTTAATAAAGGATATTGAGTTGAGACCGGCAGTGACCGTGTGGCCCTCCTTATTTATAAAGTGTGTCTTGTGCTGAGAAGTTTGACAGGCTCTTGCCTCCCAGCCCTTTGTCACGGAGACCATGCTGGGCATCAAAGTAGAGGGCTGCCTTTTTCCTAAAAGTGGGAGGATTCCAGGCCTCCAAAGCCAGGGGCTGGCACCGCCCATGTGTAGAGGCATTGGAGGGGAGAATATTTGAGAGGATACTTGAAAGTACAAGAGCGACGCGACCGTCGCATGTTCTCCATCGCTCCTCTCCCCTTCACTCTTGTGCAGAATGGCATTACTGAAGGGAGGCATGAGTGCTCCATTGCCCCCAACCTGATTGATGCTCTGCCACACTCTTCAGCTATTTAATAGATACTCCTCCAACCAATCGGCAATCAGGTTTTTGCAGTTGTTTAAAAAGAAATCTTTCATTTTCTTCTGTGATATGGTTCCTGGAATATGAGGTCAGAGAACACACATGGGAGTTGGTGATTTGGCTCAACATGCACTTGGGCTTTAATTTGGCCCATATTTTTAGGATTTATTTTTGATGAAATTGGTGAAACCTCTGTGTCTACCAAGGGATGAGCTATAATCTTCTGCGATACTCCATTTGGTGTCGATGTAGAGCTGAGTATCTGGTTCCTACTACCAAGGTTCTTTTCCATAGACAGCTTTGTTCCAATACTTTGTTTGAAACGCTCTTTACTTTGTTCCAAAAGAGGATAATCAATCTTCTTCCCATTGGAGATCCAACGACCATGTCTCAGATGTGAGACCCTGTACTCCCATTTTCTCCACCACCCAACCCTCCCCAAACACTAGGGAGGCTGGCATAGCTGGTGCTGGAACCAAATGCTCCAATATTACTTTAATGGGGCTTTTTGGCTGGTCGGGCATCCTTTCCGTGTGTTATTGTTTGTGTGTAACTAACCACCCTTACTCCACGGTGCCACTGCTTACCACTATGCAAATTGGACATACACCCACGACTGGAGCCAGTAAAGCAGGTTTTTTAGAACATTTTAGGTATGTCTCTCTGCTTCACTCTCATTCTGAATGGCGTTACTGAGGGGGGGCATGAGTGGGCAATTGACCCCCACCTAATTGATGCTCTGACCCATTCTTGCGAAGGACACTTTTCAGCTGTCTAAAAGAGGTTCCTCCAACCAATCGGCAATCAGGTGTTTGAAGTCTCTTTGTTTGCTCAGCCTGTCCATTCTTCTGGCCTCAAACAGGCACTATGGGAATGGATGGACCATGAATAACGTCGGGGTTGGCGACATCTTTATTAGATGTGTGCTTCCACATGCTGGGCACAATGTTGTTTGCTAAATGCGCTGTGTTAAGATGGGTTCTTTAGTGATGACACAGGGAGACCAAGCAAGCGCAGGTAACTTCTTTACTTAGATACAGGTTTCCATGATAACAGGCGACAGGGAAGTACAATAGGATCTTCATGAAATGAAATGATATTTTATTTATATCGCGCTCGTACACAAGTGTTTCAGAGCGCGACCAGGCAAAAAGGGAGGGGATCAAGGGGGAACAAAAAATAAAACATCGATCTTACTAGGCCCAGTGACATCTAAGAAAGCACAAGTGCATGGAAAAGGGAAAAGGGGAACGTGCATGGAAGGGGGGTGGAGTGGAAAGTGTGGAGCAGAGGAGAGAAAAAACAGAATAAATACTAAAATAAATAAACAAATAAAGGCAATAAAACCATGGTAGGGCAGCCAGCAAGTGGCAGGTGAAAGTTGGTCAGATAAGGTATATGTGATAAGTGCAGAAGAAACGTGGGAGGGGGACTGTATGGGTACAGATACAGAACCCTAGTGCAGAGGGTGGCCTGGAGCAAGTGCAGGAGGGTGGCAGGGGAGACATCCACCAACACCCTCTCAGTCCAGAAGCTCACTACCAACTGCCTCCAAAGGAACACTCACACACACGCTCTCAGCATGCCATATGCAGGCATTCCACCAGCATTCCACAGCACCCAAGCTCATAACATAGGGCAGGAGAGAACCCAAGGCATAACACATCTCCCTCCTTAAAAGCAAACAAGAGTATGGGAATACAACAGAGGGACAAAAGGGCAAACCCAAAAACCAACCAACGTCCCCAAATGACCCACAACCGGTCCAAAAAGGACAGGTTGCAAATTCAAATATAAAAGCCATTTTCAAGGAGAAATATGTTTCTTAAATTTAAGGTCACCAGTTGAATTCTATAATCTGGATTTCTTTTGCAGGAATAATCCCACAAATGTCCCTTTCTCGGAGTAAATTCTGTAATCATACTCGGTTTCTCAAAGCACAGACAACCTACAAGGATGTTCTACACTGTGGGGAGGTCAAGCAATGACACAGCGTACTACACAAATGCAGTTTCACAATATTTGATTCCAATGTATAACATAAGGTTTTGGGGTGGGTGAATATCTGAGGTCCTCCCGGGGGGCTCCCTGCATCTCAGATTGATAATGTATTTAAAACATACACGTCTTGGCCCTGTCCCTCCATGGACACCCGATTCTAATAACCAAAGACCAAAGGCGATAGGCACCAGAAACATCGAAAGCTATTCTTCATAAATGTGTTAGCCTCTTGGCTAAAACCATAAGCTACAGCAAAAGAGCTCTTCAAGTTTGGCCAACAGAAATGTTCATAAATGTGCATAAACCTATACATTCAAAGTCCACCCATGTTCTCGAAAACACACATACACCACCACATGCTTTCCTGTGCAGTCCCTCTAAGGGGTACACATGATTCTCCCTTCAGCAGCAGATTCATTAGGCATCTCCGTGGCCTCTTTCTTCTACATTGATCTTCTGAAGTCTCTCTGTGGCCTCTGGTTCACTCACAATTCTCTAGTTCTCCCAGGAACCTCTTAATGATAACAAGTTCTCCCCCTCCATTCAGGGTACTCTTCAAGCCGATAATATTTTCTCTCTCCTACCAGGGGTTCTTCTTGGCGTCTTTTAGGAAACTCCCCATCCTCAGGCCTTCTTTCTGGTAACAGGTATAGTGATTAAAACACAGGTGCATGGTAAAATCCCTCTTCCATGTACCACTGGCTCTTGTGGTAGGACCTCCAACATACCTCGGCCAGAGCAACTGCTGCACAGCTGATAAACAAGTGGACTTCCCAGTTAGCAGTCTGCGTGTGCAACAAGGGAGCAGATGAAAGCGGAACTGCTTCCTCTGCGTCTTCACTGGTCTCTGGTATTTCTAACTTCTTTTATGGTGCTGGGTCAGTGGCTGGTTTTCTAAGCGGGCCCAGGATTGGCAATTCCATATAGCGGCTTGTTTTAATTTCCTCACATGATGTTTAATTTGAAATGTGGCTTTATTTTTATTTCTCTTCTGGTATTGGTCAGTTCTTAATTGATGTAGACACTGTTTAATGGTCAACTACGAGCCTTGAAACATGGGCATTGCTAATAGCGCCATTTTGGATCTGCAGTGGCATGTGGACGCTGCTCTACTGTGTACTGCTGTGTTCGGCATTCTCGCAGCAAGCAGTGTTTGCTGTTTCACCCGACTGTGAGCGGTTTCTATTTGTATATATAGATATTTATTCAGCTCTTTCGCAAAAACGCTGTACAAACATTAAAACACAGTACAAAAAATGAAGATCATGAGAGTACAAAAATAGTTCAATGGTTAGGAATCAGGCGGAAGAGAAGGGTTAGCGGGCTTTGAACATGTCTGGAAAATGTGATAGGTAGATCGGGAACAGATAGACAGTCGAAGAGAGTTCCAGTGAAGAAGTTCAAGAAGAGAGAAAGAGTGAAAGCGGGAGGAAGCACAAGGGGGTTTAGGGACAACAAGACGATAGGTGAACGGAGAGAACAAGCAGGAGTACAGAAGGAAACTAAGGATGAGAGGGTATCCTGGCGTTTTGCTGACAAGAGTTCCTTTGTGATTTACTGTCACGGAATTCCATCGAAAAACACATCGAAATATATAGGGGGTGGGGGTAAGGGGTTAAAATGGGTGAGGAGGGGCTTAGGGTAGAGGAACTAGTACAGGGAAAGGGGAGGTTTGCTGGGAACCCCCCAAAATAAATGTTTTAAAATTTGATGAGTTTTTTTCGATCGAAGTTCTTTTAAGTAAATTATTTCGAAGTAATTCCAGTTGGTAAAACGACATGGAACCTGTGAGAGATAGGAAGGAGCTAAGGCATGGAGGCACTTAAAGACAATAGACAGGAAGTGGAAAAGAAGCCAGGATTCAAATGTGAAAATAGAGGCAATAAGGTGTGAAGAGGTAATGGATGCACGGGGGAAAGAGAAAAAAGAAGACAGATAGAGGAGTTACAAATAGAGTGACGGGAAGTTAGACGAGATGCTGCAATAGTCAAGTCTGGAGAAGATTAGTTCAGTGATACGTTTAGAGACATGAAATGACAGGAACAGGTGAGCACGACGAAGGTTGAAAGAAAGAGCGACAGTTGGAAGTCGTAGATGAAAGGTGAGAAGAAAAAGAAAGAAGAGTCAAATAGAATGCCAAGATTACGGGCAGAAAGAGAGAAAGACACCTGAGATGAAGGAAATAAAAGATGAGAACGAGGGGGAGAAAGAGACGAAGAAGTTGTGGGATAAAAGAGTACCTCGGGTTTGGACGGATTGAGATTAACCAATGTAGAGACTTCCATGATTGTATAGTGGTAAGGCAGGCAGAGTCTTTAGAACGAAGAGAATCTGTGAATTCAGAAAGGGGAAAGAAAATGTGCCAGTCATCTGCATAGAAATGACAGGATAGTTTAAGGACGAGATGATTGAAGACAGGGAGATAGTGTACAGAGAAAGGAACAGTGGACCGAGCACAGACCCTTGAGGCACACCGTAAAAGAGGGGATGGGGAGAAGACAGAGTACTAGCCCAGGACACTGAGTAAGAATGATACGTAAGACAGGATTGGAACCAGGAGTGCAAAGGGCCAGAGATGCCCATAGAAGAAAGGCAAGAAAGTCAAGTGGGGTGATCTACAGTATTAAAGTCTGCAGATAAGTCGAGAAGAACAAGAATAGGGGATTGTTTGTTCTGACGCGCAGAGAGAAGAGAGTTTGAGGCATGTAAAAGAGATGATTCAGTGGAGTGGCCAGGACGAAAACCGGACTGTAGTAGGGGGTGGAGAGAGTGGAGGTGTAAATAAGAATAAACTTGTGAATACACAATACTATCCAATAGTTAAGAGAGAAAGTAAAGAAGAGAACTGGGACAACAATTAGAGGAAAAAGAAGGATCAAGAGTAGGTTTTTTCTAGATAGGAATAATGGTAGCATGCTTAAAAGAAGACGGGAAAGTTGGCGAGGAAAGAGAGATTTATAAGAGTGGTAAGATAAGAAAATATCCGAGGGTACACTGAGGGGATGAGTGCCGATGTGAGAGGATCAGAAGGGGAAGCCGTACGATGGGCAAGGGTTAGAAAGTGAGCAGTAAAATCTGAGAGAGGTGAAAAAGCAGAAAAGGAGGGAAGGGAGGAAGGAGGGGAAGGGGAAGTACTGGTGGGGAAGGGACAGCGGAGGAAGTAGGAAAGGCAGAACGAAGAGTAGCAACCTTAGAAGTAAAGTGGGCAGCTGGATCGGAGGCAGGTAGTACAGAAGAATGAGAGGGATGGGGTGGGCGAGGGGAAAGAATATTGTTAAGATGTTGAAAAAGATGACGTGGGTGGTGTGAAGGGAAAGAGTAAGGGAAGAAAAATATTGGGTTTTTTGAAGCAAGAAAAAGAGTATCGTGGGAAGAATGAAGGGAAAGTTAAGATCAGAGGGAGCTTTCTTTTCCATCGGCCCTCAGACTTCCCTAAGGAGGACTGAAGGTCTGAAGGTACAACACATTTGGTTTGTTCCTTGCTCTGATTTATTTGTGCCTTTTTTGTGTCGGCTTTAAAAGACGGCAATTTGGCATGCACCCCCCCTTCCCCGCCCCAAGGACTCCTTTCCCCACCATCTCACCATAAAATATATTTTACAACTTATGCCTTTGAGTCCTTGGCAGATGCCTCCCTGGTCCTGCCTCCAAATATTGTTTTTTGACTCCTTATGAATTATTCACCTCAATTTCTCATCCCACTTCAAGCACTACATGGTGCCCCCTCCCTCAGTCCACCCCAGTGCTCCTTCTGCATATTGCCAGTGCTCCTTCTGCCATTGCTCCTTCTGACCCCTACCAATCCCCCCAACTGTGTTACTTCTGCGACCTGCCTATGCCCTTTATGCCTCTCTTCACAGTTGCAGGAGGATAGTTCACTTGTTAAGCACTCATCTGTGACATAGGCCAACCTGAATGTAGCAAGTTCGATTTCTGCGGGCTGACTCAGCAGACATTCCTCTGCCCAAAGTCGATGAGCTGAGAGCTATTACGTTGAGTGCTAATAATAGCTATTATTTCAGCGCTTAGAATCAGGAGGATTCCAGCATGAAGCTTGGGGTGTTAAAGCACCTGCTGTGAAGAGATGCTTGTTACTGGTCTCTTGCGCTCAGAGAATCCCATTAGCCTAGTTTCTATGGTAGCCTGTCTGTCCCACCTAGATGAGGTTCTAGGGCAAGCAGTCTATCGCATATGGTAGACTTAAGGGTAGCCAATCCATAGTGCCTAGGAAAGTCTACCAATGTAGCTGGCATTTTCTTCCTCACAGAAGATCGGATGACACAGTGACATCAAAGACAAGCTCCATCTGAACTTAAGGTATGTATAAACGCACCACTTCGGTGGACATCTGCCGCAGGCATGGCTTTACATTCATGACTTTTAGAATGCAGCTACGACTATGACAAATTCGTTCTAGCTGGTCACATAACCGCTTCACAATAAAACAACAGACTTGCCTCAACACCTCTGACATTAGACAGCGACAACCTATGACAGATTTCGGTCTAGCTGGGTACATACCATGTCTCCAGCACTAACGCTCTGTCGTGACCTTCCCCAGCACCCACCCACATGCCTGACCTCTCGAGCTGCTTACTGGAGCCTAGCCTTCCCTCCTAAACCCTAATATTGGCCAAATGCACGCACACATCTTAAGCTTCCTCTTAGGACTTTCCAATACCTGGACTTCGTTCCCTGCGGGCGTTCCTACCACAAAGCACTTTGAGGCCATACAAATAGGAAAAGGCAATATATAAATGACTACTACAATACAATAAAATACCTGACCTATTGGCATGGGTGGCCTTTTCTCTTTGCTCTTAGCCTATTAGTCCAGGTTAGCCATGTTTTGCATTTGCCCAATTGTATAGATTAGCCACATGCTCCCTGCTGTGTCCTGGAATGTACGTTGTATAACATCTGTACTGTGTTGGGTTCTGCTGCCTAAGATGGATTGATGGGGATAGGAAATCTACCACACTTAGCTGGAGTGTTGGGGGTAAAGTGTTGGGGGTAGGAAAAGTCTCACACATAGATGGATTGTGTGGTAGGAATTTGGCATGAATTAACCCACTGTTATGATCTCTGCTTCCAAAAGGTCAGGGTTTTCCCAACTCCCTTGGAAGCAGATCCATAACCCAGGTTCCGAGTGCCAACCAGTCCCAATTGGGACCTTTTGGACCCAGTCCTGGCGCCAGTGGCACCAGGCTCATATATATGCCCAGTCCCAGCGCTGGAAGCGCCGGGCTCATAATGCTTGGGTGGACTTACCTGCAGCAGACCATGCTGCTTACTTGCCTGCCAGTTGAGTCTCTGATCCTCTTCTGTTTGGAACTACTTTTCCTGTTGGGTGGGGCAGGAGCCACTCCCTAGATTCAGAACACTGGAACTCTTCTGGAAAGCAGGAACTCTTTTCTTACCTAGGCGTGGCTGTGGAAGGAGACACCTAAGCACTACAGGAGGCTATTTAAACCACACCCGATGGATGAATCTTGCTTTGCGTTATTCTGCATCCTCAGCAGCAGGACGCTCATCGTGTCTTCTGCATCTGATCCTGGGCCTAAGGAAAAAGGCTTACCATTCTGAATCCAGTCTTCAGCAACACCTATAAAGACAAGAAAGAACAGGTTAGCATTACGGTCTTCAGTGACAGCTCTTCACTTACCTGGTCCATCGGCTGTCACCAACGCCTCGCGCTGCATTCCGGCATCTGAAAGACAAAGGCTTACCTACTCTTCGTGCGCTCCGGAAGTCTTCACACTGCATTCCGGCATCTGAAAGACAAAAGCTTACCAACTCCTCGCATGCTCCGGAGGCCTTCGGCGCTGCATCCCGCATCTGAAAGACAAAACAAGGTGCGTTTAAAGACATTGGGGAACTTTAATACTCACGTGCCATTACTCCTTTCCACATCTACCCCAGTGGGTATTCCGGCACCCTGCAGCCGCCCCGAACTTGTACCTGCAAAATAAAAAGACAGCTAGAGCGCATCGTGAAGCAGGCAACAAGCGCTTACTTACGTGCTTCCAGGCGCTTCTATTCATCACACGGGCTCCATCTTCAACTCACTTCAGCCCGCCATCCGCCATCGCCGGAACCCTGCAAAACAAGAGACATCATTACTAAAGACTTTAAAGACATTAGAATTACTCGAAACTTACCGTTCGTGCAGTAAACGACGGACAGCAGTCCTCTGAAGTCAAGAGGCCTGCTCCCCTTATCCAGTGAAGAAACTGGTTACAGCACCCTGCCTCGAGGCAGATGGAGAGCACAGCGTTCACTTACCTAAGGTGAGAGCGTTAACCTTTGGGGTTCTACAGGAGAAGAGAAAGGGAAGAAGAGAGAGACATTCAATAACCCAGTTCATTAATCCCACACTTTCTATCTGCAGACATCTTACCCTTCGAGCCAGACATACAGTGCACAGAGGTCCAGCCCAAAGAGCCAGCCGTGTGTTACACATCACCTTTGAAGATACGGTATACGCCCAGTCAAGACCGGCGCCTCTACGGGAATCAGGTGAGCGTTACAGAACGCAAAGCCTACCACAAAACTCCCGTCCAGGCGCTATGGAAACCTCGGATACCGACCAGCTAGCCCAGTTACTTGGGGAACTAAGGGCAGAAGTGCATGCAGCCCGTCAGGAAACGAACGCTCTAAGAAGGGAACTGATTATTTCCAAGGAGCGAACAGATGATCTCGCTAGACAATTGCTACAGTCACATGGCGGACAGACCCCGTTACTCGCATCTGGGGGAAATCTTCCTTCTATATCCTCTATGAATCCAGTGCACATCACCTACCTGGGAATGTACCTCTGGCTCCACCCAAACGATTTTCTGGTGACCCAAAAAGGTTTGCAGTATTTATCAATCAGTGCCGGTTGCATTTCTTATGCCGGCCAGCAGCCTTTCCAACTGATCAAGCTAAAGTAGCTTTCGTGCTTTCGTACCTTAGTGGCAATGCGGCAGACTGGTCGATCCCTCTAGTAAATCAAGATGATCCGGTCCTCCATGATTTTCAAGCTTTTCAGCTCAGTATGGAAAAACTGTTCGCAAGACATTCACAGGGGCAGGCCTTGGACAATGAGCTTCTTTCGTTGCGACAAGGTAATCAAGACCTTTTGGCTTATATTGCGTCTTTCAACAGACTGATAGTGGAAGGACAAAAGGATTATGCTGTTTTATAGAGGTCTACGCGGAGAGCTCAAAGATGTGTTAGCCCAAGTAGTGAATCCCCCACAAGATTGTTCGGACTATATAGACTTAGTCGTTCAAATAGATCACAGACTGCAGAACAGGAAGGCCGATCGTTCCAAGTTTGATGCTCGAGTATTTTCCAAACCGCCAACTCCTTCCAAAGGAGTAGATTCCAGGGAACCCATGCAAATAGGGGGTCTGAAAGGTCCTCTAACACAAAAGGAGCGGGAAAGGAGAAAACAGTTGCAATTATGCCTCTATTGCGGAAACTCAGGGCACTTTCTTCGAGACTGTCCGGTGAAACCTGCCAAGAAGGCAGTAGGAGCTGCAGTTACCAAAGTTACAAACTCTGAGCAGGGAAACGACCTCGCCCGACAAGAATAGAGGTCCTCTTGCCGAGCGTGAAAACCAGTTCCGTGACCTCACATTTCGTGATACCTATGGTCCTCTTTAGCCCTGATAATCCGGATCGATTACATGCAATTGAAGCTTACGTCGACAGCGGTGCCATCGGCAATTATGTGGATCATGAAATGGTTTTGAGGATGAATCTAACTCTTTGTCCCAAGGCTGTAAAGGATGTCATTACTACGGTGGATGGTACGGAGATAGCCTCCGTGCCAGTAACGCATACCACTCAAGAAGTGATGCTAGTAAGTCAAGATGGACACCATGAGAAGATCGTGTTCGATGTGATCAAGGCCCCTCAGTTTCAGATTATTCTAGGAATACCTTGGTTAGAGAAACACAATCCTCTGATCGATTGGCGAGCAAGAACTGTCCAGTTTCCAGAATGTGTCTCTACTTGTCACCCTCCCCCTGGTGTTGCACTGGCAGCAATTTCTTCAGAGACTCCCCAGTTACCTCCCGAATACCTAGAAAACCAAGATGTTTTCCGGAAGGATCAGGCTAGCTCTCTACCTCCTCATAGGTCTTATGACTGCCAGATCGACCTGATACCTGGATCTACTCCTCCTTGTAGTAGAATTTATGCCCTCACCGAGCCTGAGAACCTTCACCTTCGACAATACCTGGATCAATACCTGGCAAATGGGTTTATTCGTCCTTCCAAGTCCCCTGCTTCTTCAGCTTTGTTCTTCGTTCCAAAAAAGGAAGGAGACCTTAGAACTTGTATAGATTATCGCTCCCTGAACCAGATCACCGTTAAGAATAGATATCCGTTACCTTTGATCCCTGAACTCCTGGACCAAGTCAGAAAACATGCATATATACAAAGCTGGATCTTAGAGGAGCTTACCACTTGGTACGAGTAAAAGAGGGCGATGAATGGAAGACGGCCTTCCGCACCAAGTATGGGCTATTTGAATATCAGGTCATGCCCTTCGGACTTTGTAATGCCCCGGCCGCCTTTCAATATTTTATGAACGATGTCCTCAGAGAGCTCATAGATGTGTGTGTTGTTGTTTACATTGACGACATCCTCGTTTATTCTTCATCGGAATCTGAACATCGGAAACACGTGAAAATGGTCCTCGAAAGATTGCGTCAACACAAACTTTTCGCTAAGTTGGAAAAATGTGTTTTCAACGTGACTGAAGTTGAATTCGTGGGATTCATATTATCACCTGGCGGAGTGTGTATGGATTCAAAGAAGGTCGATGCAGTTCTCAAATGGCCATCACCATCCTCCGTAAAAGGTGTGCAAAGCATGTTAGGCTTCGCTAACTTTTACCGCAGGTTTATCCCCGAATTCTCTCGAATAGTCCAGCCCATCACTGCCTTGTTAAAGAAAAACAAACGTTTTGAATGGTCTACCGAGCGGAACAAGCTTTCCAGAATTTGAAGACTAAATTTATCTCTGCACCAATCTTAAAACACCCTCGCCCCGAACTCCCCTACATCGTGGAAACTGATGCTTCAAGCCTTGCCATGGGGGCAGTTCTATCACAAAAGGATCCGGTAACCAATCAGTTGCATCCCGTGGCATTTTGGTCCCGCAAATTCTCGCCTCCTGAAATCAATTACACGATTACTGACAAGGAACTTCTGGCTATCAAGTCTGCCTTTAAGGCTTGGCGGCATTATCTGCTGGGGGCCCGACACACCGTTACTGTGATTACGGATCACCGAAACCTGCAATATTTGAAAACCGCAAAAGCCCAATCCTCTAGACAACTCCGTTGGTCATTATTGTTTGCCGAGTTTGACTTCATAATTACCTATCGACCTGGTACAAAAAACGATAAAGCTGATGCCCTTTCTCGGATGGGAGTGGAAGAACACTTGATCAACCCTAAACCTGTACCAATCATTCCCGAACAAAGAATTCTGGGTGTAATCGCCACAGAATCCATAGAGGAAGTTAAGGATAAAGCCAGGCAACTTGTAACTCCAGCAGACATACAGAATTGGCATCTGCAGGGAAAGGACTTTGCAGTAAAGGACAACTTATTGTATTTCCAAGAACGATTATACCTACCCAGCACAGATTTACAGAAAAAAGTAATCTCTTGTTATCACGATTCTTTAATGGAAGGACATCCCGGTATGGCCAAGACCTCAGAAAAGATCAAGCGCTACTTCTGGTGGCCGTCTTGGAAAAAAGATATCAGAGACTTTATAATGTCCTGTGGAGTATGCGCCCAAAACAAGAGTCAAAAGGAAAGACCAGCAGGCCTCTTACGCCCTATTGACATCCCACCTCGCCCTTAGCATACACTTTCTATGGACTTCATCACCGATCTACCTCCATGCTCCGGATACAATACGATTCTAGTAATCGTGGACTTATTCTCCAAGATGGCGCATTTCATTCCGCTCAAAGGCTTGCCAACAGCAGCAACTCTGGCCCGAGAATTTCTCGAAAACATCGTCCGACTGCACGGTTTTCCTTCGGTTCTAATTTCGGATCGAGGTAGTCAATTTATTTCTCATTTTGGCGAAGTTGCTGTCGGTCGGCTCAAATTGATGTGAGACTATCGACCAGTCACCACCCTCAGACCGACGGACAAACCGAGAGGACCAATCAAACTCTGGAACAGTATTTACGCTGCATGCTGCAACAAACTGAAAAAACTTGGAAAGACATCCTTTGGATAGCCGAATATGCCTACAATAACTCTGTCCATTCGGGAACTGGGAAAACCCCGTTTTTTCTTTTGTACGGCAGTCACCCTCGAACCTCGGAGTTGGATCCCCTCCAAGATCTTGAAACACCAGCAGTAGACTACCTGCATTCTACAATCACCCAAGCCTTTAAGGAAGCTGTTTCTCACCTTCAAAGGGCTAAAGAACAATACAAGAAAGGAGCAGATCAACATCGGAAGGAAGCCCCTCAATATCAAGTAGGGGATCAAGTCTGGTTATCCACCAAATATCTACCTCTAAAAGGGCCACGCACATTCAACCCAAGATACCTTGGTCCCTATTCCATCACTACCATAGTAAACCCAGTAGCGGTCAAGTTGGACTTGCCCCCGCACATGAAGATACATCCGGTCTTCCACGTCTCTCTATTAAAACCCGTGCAACCTCAAACCCGACTAACCAAATCTCCAAAACCTATCCTAGTTGATGGAGAACTCGAGTTTGAAGTCAAAAGCATTCTGGACTCCAAGATCTCCAAATCTAAACTATTCTACCTAATTGACTGGAAAGGCTACGGGCCCCAAGAGAGATCCTGGGAACCTGCTGAATATGTCCACACTCCTCGCCTAATCAAAAGATTTCACCGAACATTTCCTGACAAGCCAAAACCCCCGGAGAAGCCCGGTTTGGGAGGGGCCTTGAGGGGGGGTACTGTCATGATCTCTGCTTCCAAAAGGTCAGGGTTTTCCCAACTCCCTTGGAAGCAGATCCATAACCCAGGTTCCGAGTGCCAACCAGTCCCAATTGGGACCTTTTGATCCCAGTCCTGGCGCCAGTGGCACCAGGCTCATATATATGCCCAGTCCCAGCGCTGGAAGCGCCGGGCTCATAATGCTTGGGTGGACTTACCTGCAGCAGACCATGCTGCTTACTTGCCTACCAGTTGAGTCTCTGATCCTCTTCTGTTTGGAACTACTTTTCCTGTTGGGTGGGGCAGGAGCCACTCCCTAGATTCAGAACACTGGAACTCTTCTGGAAAGTAGGAACTCTTTTCTTACCTAGGCGTGGCTTTGGATGGAGACACCTAAGCACTACAGGAGGCTATTTAAACCACACCCGATGGATGAATCTTGCTTTGCGTTATTCTGCATCCTCAGCAGCAGGACGCTCATCGTGTCTTCTGCATCTGATCCTGGGCCTAAGGAAAAAGGCTTACCATTCTGAATCCAGTCTTCAGCAACACCTATAAAGACAAGAAAGAACAGGTTAGCATTACGGTCTTCAGTGACAGCTCTTCACTTACCTGGTCCATCGGCTGTCACCAACGCCTCGCGCTGCATTCCGGCATCTGAAAGACAAAGGCTTACCTACTCTTCGTGCGCTCCGGAAGTCTTCACACTGCATTCCGGCATCTGAAAGACAAAAGCTTACCAACTCCTCGCATGCTCCGGAGGCCTTCGGCGCTGCATCCCGCATCTGAAAGACAAAACAAGGTGCGTTTAAAGACATTGGGGAACTTTAATACTCACGTGCCATTACTCCTTTCCACATCTACCCCAGTGGGTATTCCGGCACCCTGCAGCCGCCCCGAACTTGTACCTGCAAAATAAAAAGACAGCTAGAGCGCATCGTGAAGCGGGCAACAAGCGCTTACTTACGTGCTTCCAGGCGCTTCTATTCATCACACGGGCTCCATCTTCAACTCACTTCAGCCCGCCATCCGCCATCGCCGGAACCCTGCAAAACAAGAGACATCATTACTAAAGACTTTAAAGACATTAGAATTACTCGAAACTTACCGTTCGTGCAGTAAACGACGGACAGCAGTCCTCTGAAGTCAAGAGGCCTGCTCCCCTTATCCAGTGAAGAAACTGGTTACAGCACCCTGCCTCGAGGCAGATGGAGAGCACAGCGTTCACTTACCTAAGGTGAGAGCGTTAACCTTTGGGGTTCTACAGGAGAAGAGAAAGGGAAGAAGAGAGAGACATTCAATAACCCAGTTCATTAATCACGCACTTTCTATCTGCAGACATCTTACCCTTCGAGCCAGACATACAGTGCACAGAGGTCCAGCCCAAAGAGCCAGCCGTGTGTTACACATCACCTTTGAAGATACGGTATACGCCCAGTCAAGACCGGCGCCTCTATGGGAATCAGGTGAGCGTTACACCCACTCACCCAAGCCCTGCAACAGTACTGTGCATTGCTGGCAGCGGAAACATCAGAATGGCCACTGGAAAGCATGCTGATCGCTCAAAACCATCCAAAAATGCGCAGTAAAAACCGGAAAAATAGGCTGCCATCCACTTTTGCCTATATTAGTGAGCACAGGAGGTCACTGCCTAAAACCACAATTGGGCTACACACACAGTAGCCTGAAACCACTTGGAAATGGCAATACAGATTGCCAAAAGCAACCCAGAGCTGTTTGGGAATTCCTTTTCTTGATCGTCAAAAATGTGCTAAAATCATGGCTCACAAATCACCAAAAAGATCCAACCTCCTTGTTGGGTGTTCCACATTATTCTACTGCAAGAATCCACATCAACACAATGTCAGCAAGAATCATATGCTATCAAGTAAAATACCCTTTTTGAAAGATATTGATGTAAAGACAGCTGTCAAAAAAGGGTGTAGTACCGTTGCTCACCTCTACCAGAAAGCCGGCGTTTTAAAACAATTCCTTGTAAAAACTGAACAACTGAACCCAAAACATGCCAAAGAAATACTGGCTATCAGAAGCCTAAGGGGTAGAGACAATGTAAAACTATATTCTGAAATGACTTGAAGGAAGCAATTGTTTAATGTATGTATTAAAAATGTGGGTTATATTGTAAGAAAAGACAAATTGTAACATTGGAGGCAGAGTTAAAAAGTGTTCCCACACTGGGATCAGACAGATTCCACACCTCCCCCCTGAACAAAAGAAGCTTCCTTCTGCCCCAAGCCAAGAGATTGACAAGTTGGTGTGAAAAGGAACTGGGGAGTGGCACCCTGGACTGGGGCTCTGCTGGCAGGAAAAAGAGACAATGGATTCTTTCAGCTGAATAGAATATGCTGATTTAGGTGTGATTTGTCAACAGCTGCTCTAGCAGGAAGGCAGGCCATATGACCATCTGACTCACCAAGCTTCTAGGGGGTGGACCAGACTAAGATGTGAATTGAATTACAGGCAAATGCATGTTTTATGAAATTGCTTATAACAAATTTTACAAAGCTGACAGAAATGTCCAACTTTGGGATTCTTAAAATGACGAATTCACTCACAGTTCAAGACTAAGCTGGACGCCGTGGGATTTTCTGAGACCAAACTCCGGGATTAATTAATATTGTAGATACAGTGTTTATGCTAGAAACATGAAAACTTACAGTAATATGCTCAGAGAGGGTGTGTATGTCTGTGTAAAATTGGGCGCAGAACCAATCTTGGCAAATTCACCAAAAACGAAAATAAGTCGTTATTTCTGAACCCAAGCTCGTAGGAACATGTGGCTTGAACAGAGACCTGCCTTAATTAATCTGTGAGGTGTACATGTGTTCTCAACAACTTGTGTATCTGGAAAATATGTTTTTTTATGAAAAATTGATTTTCTAAGTAAAAGCAAAGGGGAGTTTCTTCACTAGATTGTAAAACACAGCCTCCCTCTGACTCCTTCTAACATGCTAATCCTTTCTCCAGTCAGGTCACAGGGAATTCTCTAACCTATCAAATCCTTAGGGGGTTGGGCATGTAGAATCAGCCTTCACACCCACATTGAAAACACATAACTTAGGGCAGGCGAGGACACACTCACTTTTCCACTTCAACTGATTCCTGCAAAGCACTCTGCTGGACCAGATCCAGACAATATCCAGACTCCAGACTCCAGATAGATCCAGAGACCAGACTCTAGAACCAAGCTCTAGAACCTGAAGCGGAGGCCTAACCCAAAAGCTGAACTCTTCTTAGCAGGCCTGTAGAATCTAGCAACTTGATTCTCACATTCAACAGCCGGGCTGAGCTGTTCTATTCTAGCCAAGAACCCTGTGCTAGGACCGAGGTCCAGACCCAAAAAGCAGCGCTGTATCCAGAAGCCATCTGCCCCCGACCAGAGGCCGTGCTGTGAGCAGAACCAGTGCCTGAGACGTCCAGTGGTGAGTGAAGTTCAAACCTGACCAGATCGGTGACGAGACCCATTTCCATTCCATTCCAAAACTAGGAGTGAGTATCTAGCCTAGAACTGTACAGAACCAATCTCTTAGTTTAAAGTAATCTTATCCCATCCATTTCAACCTGTCCAGAACTGCATTTAGAATTTTGTGTCCATCCTGTGATTCCAAATCTGTAAAGTGCCTTCTGTCATTTCTGAAATCTTGACTTTACATCCTAAAACGCCTAAACTATCTGTCACGGCGGTTGACTCTGTAGCCAATGCTTCAGAATCATCAACGGTGATAAAAGAGGCTGTTGATCGCCTTCCGCCCCCCTGTGGTTAATGGGAATGTTGCTACTCCAACCACTAAATTTTCGCCAGAGGTTAATTCCTCAGCTAGGGGTACAAATCACACTTCCTCTATCCATGTTAATCTTTCTGCCAATTTGGCTGGAACTCCCTATATTCCCACAGTGAAATCCATTTTTTTCAAAACACCACTCAATAAATCCCATTATACTACCCCTAAAACAAAATTCAATTTGGGTACCCAAGGGAAACCGATTCAAGGGAAAAACATCTCAAACTTCTTTGGAAAGAGGACTGCAACTAGCACCCTTGTTAAACCTCTACACTCACTTCCAACAGTGGCTACACTGGATCATACTAATGTAGTTGATGTAGCTAAGAAATTGGAGATTGAAGACCCTCTAGCTCAGGATATTGACGATATTAGCATTATAGAATGTGCAGACAAGGCAATCGCTGACAGCCACCTGGGTCTCAACTCTAATAATACCAACAATGTCACCCAGCAAATTTGTAATGATTCCTATGTGGGCTCTCCCTCTGATCTCATCAACTTTATTGATGAGTATACAGGGAAACAAAACTGGCTGAGAGAAAGGGGTCTACTTCCAGACTCAAAAAAGGATCAGGGCAGCGACTCCATTTTACATCATACTCTAAAAGAGGCGGATGACAGAATTAAACTCTCTCAACCTACTCTCTCAGCTTTGAATATGGTCCTGAGTTCCTTTGTGAGTCTGTATGATAACATATGGTCTGAGGTTAGATCACATTCTCTTCTCCTCTCTGAAATCTATTCTAGGTTAGAGGGCCTTGATAGATTCGAAGATTTAGTTAAAATGATTAAGGAAGAACATCCACTTTTGTCCACACATGGTTTTGATCCAACCCCTTCTAACCAGTTAACGGCTGAAGCCCATATGGTACATCAAGGGCTCACTGGGACAACGCCAACTATTCCAGGGGTAGTTTTAGATAAGGGTTCAGATTTCACGGCCCCTCATTGCTCAGATCTGGATTTCTGTAATCAGCCGTCTATGATGCCTTCAATTATTTCTGAGGGTGTGCGAGAGGCTAATGGGTCGAAGGTACAACACCTTACCCCTCACACCAAATTTACTACGGAATTAATGGAGGAGAAAGTCCAAGAGGATTTGGTAGGCCCGTCTCTCAATCTCACTGCTCAAGGTCTTCCCCCTGTGGGAAGGACTTTAGAATTGGTAGTTCCACTTAAGGGTGTCCATATCGCCTCCTCTGTAGACCTTATATCCACTCCGACTTTATAGAATCCATCTGATCCTACTGAACCCACTAAAGAAATTATACTTCAAAAACTTTTGCCTTGTATAGGAAGGAAAAGGAAAACTAATCAGCAAATGAAGAAAACTAAACATCAGAAGAACTTGAAAAACATTACTTCATATACCAACCAATTTTTTAAAACTCTTTTTTTGGCAAATTCTCCAGCTTCCTTAACCCCTTCTCCCGTTCCCAAGGGGACCGGGATTTCTGCTGAACCAGTGGTTTCTGTGACCCCTATTTCCAATATGGTGGCCACTTCAGCTACAGCCGATTAATTTCCCACTACATCAGTTCTATCTGGTTTACCGGACACTTTGGTGGATGGCCCTCCGATCATCAATATTGCCCCTGAGGGGGTTGTGGACACTGCGGTTTCTAGCTCTTTGACAACAGTTCCAACTTTACCAGAGCCGATTCCCACCAACGCTTCAGTTGAGTTAACCACCAATACTACTGTCAAGGCGAAGGATTCCTCCTCAGTTATAGATCTACCAACTATTCCATCTAATTCCATACCTGGGATAGATCCGAGTCACTCAGAGACTACTTTATCATCGATCACAGCACACCTGGTCAATATTGATATGGTTAAACATCTATTCCAGGCGCTACTGGTTCCTAAAACTGCCAGCGGGGCAGTGCCAAGTCAATTATAAGTCCGTCTCAGGATAGGGCTCCTCTACCCCTTCTCTATCTCTGGGCCCCCCTTTCTCTTCTGTTACTGAGGGTCATCATGTCAACACCGAGCCAACAATGAGGGATTGTGGTATGGGAGCTCGATCAGTGAGGGGTCCTTTTGCTCCTATCTCTCTTAACTCAGCTTATTCAAGTATGCCTAGTGTTGGCCCTATTATGGGCTGTGGAGGTGTCCCCTCTGGGCCCGATTTTGTCCATAATAGTAATTCTTTTAAATCAAGTGAAAGATTTCCTGTGGGTCCAAACGCAATTCCAAATAGGACTATATTAAGAGGTGCAAGGGACACGGACTTGGAGGCTGAATCTTTAACTCAGTTCACTAAAAAGATCACTGATTCTCTTCCTTATTTATCAGAAGCGAAAGTTCCTCGTGATATTCTACAGCTCACCAGTCTCTGGGGCCAAGACATGCCAATTTGTCTTAATCGTGGTAATATCCTAAAGATTTTCCATCAACTTCCTTCGCTCTCACTCATCTCTAGTTATGACATGGATAGTATTCTTTTCCCTATTCAGGGTCGGGTAGATGTGAGTAATATCATTCTTAAATCAAGAGTGGTCCTGGAATTGATCATGGGGCATAGGGAAGGGTTAAAGAAACTTGGTTTCG
Organism: Ambystoma mexicanum; assembly: GCF_040938575.1. NCBI lineage: Eukaryota > Metazoa > Chordata > Amphibia > Caudata > Ambystomatidae > Ambystoma > Ambystoma mexicanum. Next base: position 224,890,686 of record NC_090921.1, on the reverse strand, counting down.
AAGTAAACCTACTAAAATCCACTCAGTTCTCCAGTAATAACGGAGAGGGTGCAGACTATAGGGGCAATCTCACTATGGTAATGTAGTGATACACGAAATTGCAACCTTGCCAATCAGGGCTTTAGATGACAGCATTAGCCGCTGAAAGCCAATAGTGTATTCAAAGTATGTGCTAAAAATGCTGACAGTAGTCTGTTGTAGCACTTCCATTATGCAGTAGTGAGCTACAAGGAATATGCAGGCCTAGTATGAAATAGGTCACATTAAGCATTGTTGATAGACAGGCAGGGAGGGCCCCTAGCTCTGTACCTAATAGGTATTTTTGGAGTGTTTGGAACATTATGGCACCTATATAGCGCTTAGATAGCCAGTCTTAAGCGCTATAAACACTAAGCTATGAGTGCATGCCTTTTAGAGCTTGCAGATGGGGTTAATACATCCCTGCTTCCCTTAGAATATTCAGCCTCACTAACGGTAGCCCTGGCTCCAAGCTAATCTTGCTTTTCTCTGGGAAGGCACTGATAAGGACATTCCAGTGTTCGCGGAGAGGGCTCCAAGGGAGGGGGTAGGAGCGAGCAGGGAGCATCTCAGAGAGAGCTGGGTTTTTTCCATGAACCAGCCCATATTTTTGCACAGGGAAAGTTCTGGAACTATGCGTCATGGTGACTGACATCACGAGATTATAAAATATCCATGCACACATGACTCGGGGGGAGATCGTCCTGTGGACTTGATTCGTGTACAGTCAAGTGCCCGGAATTGGCTCTCACGGTGTCCTCCAGCATTGTTTTTCTATGAAAAGCCCAGGTCTCCCAGTGCTGATTAAAGGGACGTAAGACTGTTTCTCTATGTTTCTCTATATTTCTCTATATTTCTCTATGTTTATCTAAGTTCCATGTTTCACTATATTTTGCATTGCTCTAAGTGTTATGCTTTGTAATATTCTTTAACTTGAATCCCAAATGTATATGAAATTCACTGCTTAGAATAAATATGCTAAAACTTAATGAAGGTGTCATTTTGTCACTAGCATGAGATCACTGCTCAGCACAATAGAACCTGTATTTTGGGCTGAATTGGGTATTTTTGTTCTCAAAGGGCTGGCCCCGAGGAAGATTTTGCCCATATCAAGACATTTGGTGGCAGCTTTGTGGGATTTGTGAAGAGCAGTGCCATGCTGACATGACAAATGGTGTGAGAGAACACAGTGTAGAGTGGGGAGCAGGCTGTCGCATTTCCTTGATGGTCTCACTGCAGCTCTGAGACTTCAAAAGGCAGCAATGTTGTGTCGGCTTGCCGTGGCCGATAGCGTGTGTGGTTAAGACTCCCTTCAGTAAATCAGTCGTGACTGACTTATTGCATGGGACTGGTGCCAGGGAGTACAAGGCGATAAACGAGCGGGAAATAGCTTTGTTTAAAGCACTCCGATGAATGGTCAAGAAAGATGTATGCTCAATTAGAAAAATAATTTTATCATGCGGTTTCCCCAGTTTAAAGTTGTAATTTGGAATGCATAGTGAGACGGAGTTCTCATCTCTATTCTGTCATGAGGGCAGGAAAAAAATAATTGCAAGAATTTGACATGCAAATTATGAATAGTGATTTAACCATTGACTCAGCCCCAGTGTGCGAGCGAGTGGGGGCTGTAATGTTCGGAGGCGAAGGTTCGCTTTTTTGATGTATGCTTTTGAGTGTTGGCATTCCTGAATAATGAGGAGCCATGCTTAGGAGAATGAGTAACATCTGTGCTGAGAGCCTAAAGGGTTTGTTTTTCTTTTGGCAACTGTAAAATTCCATGTGCTGGTGGTGGCGAATTCTGTTTTAAAGGAAACACACTAAAATGACTATATTGCATTTTAGGCTGTGCCATGCTTATATTGGGTGAGAGACTCACTTAAAAAGAAAGTGAGTGAATGTTATTTGGATTTTCGATTTTTGTGTATTGATTTGAATTTGCAGAATCAGTTTGCAATGGTTGGGGGGAAAAACAATTTATATTTTTCTAAATTGCCCCTGGAGTATTTTTGATCCCATGCTATGCCATGGATTTGTGCTGTTGCCTTATAAGTGATGTATGATTTGGAAATAGTGACCTGTTGACTGTGATACATGGGGAAAAATGTTGTTGACACATTAAACAGCCCACAAGCAATAGAGTGTGGGTTGTTCTTGCAAAAAAGAAAACGTGCAGGGAGCTGCAAAATAATATGGCATTTTTATTTTTTAAATGCACTGAACTGAGTGGTTATAGTTTGGCAATGGTACAACAGAATGAAACATCTGTGTGTGATAAGATAGCACAAAGATTTAATGGGTTGTGAGTTCTCTTGAAAGATCGCACATTACAAGAAAAAAAAGACGCTTTGACATTTTGCAAAATTACATGGAGTAGAATCTGATGACAAGAAAAGTGCCGCTTTTGAAAACAAGAGTCTTGCTGTGTGTGCAGAGCTTGTGCCTTGAAGCTGTCTTGGGCGAGTTGCGCGAAAGGAAGGCAAACAAAAGCAGAATACTGCACTTCTGTTTAGTGAAATGATGCTTTTCTGAGTTACTGGACAGAAACAGTACAAGAAAGAGTTAATCTGGATGAATTGTCTGAAACGAGTGCTTCCCATTGAAGCCGCCACAGTATAAGAGTTATAGGCAAAAGAGATAAGCTGCGTGCTCATGGCGCTGCCAGGTGCACACGAAAGATAAACATGCCTGCATTCCTGAGGAAGGGGGAGCAAAGACAGAGAGCTGTTCAGAAGTAAAGAATTTGCCCAGTAAACTGTGGTAGGGAAACAAAGGCTTCATGCAGGATGGCAGACGGGCACATCACATCTGAACATTTACCTATGCATCTGTGAATGGGCCAAGAAAAGACAGCTGCCCATTCCAACAGACATTACTGTGCAAACCGCATTCCCATGTGATGTGATGTGATGTGAAGTGAAACGCTATTGCTGTGCAAGCTGCATTCCAATGCTCCATGTGATGTGAACTGAAGTAAAGCGCTGTGCACTGGAGAAGAAACCTCTAGGCGCTTTGAGAAGAGAAAATACACATCTGGCAAACTGCAAGCTACATTGCCAGGGGATGGAGTAACTGACAAAGACATTATGGCATTCCAGATGGAAGCAAAACTGACAAAAGTGCTTAGCCGTTTTGCAAGAGACAACATGCAGAGCAGGGCTTTGAAGTATAACATGAACACTGCACATTAGCCATGATCCAGAAGCCACACGGCTTAGTGCAAGAATGAATGATTTGTTGAAGCAACAAAAGAAACTGACTTAGACTATCGCACTCAAAGGGGTGGTTCAAGAAACAGCAAACACCCTTTGAAAAAATGACAAGTGAAAAAACCAGAGGCTTGAAAAGACACTGCCTGTAAGGAAAGAAAAATAAACAGCTGCTTGTGCAACTGTAAGCGGTATTGGACTGAAAGACTTTACCTTTGAAAAATGGAGTGATGCCAGCAGGGCAAACTAAATCAAGATCATGAGACACTGGAAGCAAGTTGGCGCCTGGCATTTGTGATCGCTTTGGTGAAAAAAGAAAAGCATTGTGCGACCTGGGTACTTACTATATGGCTTTGTAAAAGCACAGATCAGTCTGAGGTACCATTGACCAGCTATGATTGCATTGCACAAATGAGTTTGTGATTAGGCAGTTACACCCCGTATGGTTGAGTGTAAATAAGCCCCCAGAAACATGCAGAAGGGTGATAAATAATTGCAGTAGCAATGATAAAGTGTGTAGTTACCTGATGAGACTTTTTGAAGATGGGGGTGGTATTATGGGAAGGGGTGGATAACGCTGATATTGAAGTTTTTGATGACATCCTAACATGAAGAATAATGATATTGAACTTTTGATGAAACCCTAACATTTCTGTTTGTATTTTGCCTAGGCAAATAACCAAGAAATAGATTGGGGGGTAGACGTGTGCAAATGCCGGGTGACACTGATCAAAGAAGGGTCAGACGCATTCTCAGAGAAAGCGAGCCACTGCGACATGCTATTTCAACTTTAAACGTGCCCTGCACCGCACTCAATGCTGCTGCAACCTGTGAGAAGTGTCCAACAGAGTAATAACTCTTGCTGAACTGGCACGATGCAGACTTGGCTAATTATCAAGTATTTGATGCTACACATTCAAATGACTCAGTTGCTGGAAATAACTTAATTGACATGTTTTGCCCTTTCTTGTTTAAAGGACTATGGACAATGAGTGGTGGACTGTAACATCAGGCACCACATACAGCTGTGTGACACAGCAATTGAATGCTAACACATTGAAAAATGGTTTTTAAATGCACTGTTGAGATGAATCTGAAAAAAAACGAAATGGTTTTACTCTTCCAACTGAATTGCTTTAACCAGAGATGTTTTGTTTTTTGAAGAAAAAAAAAATATTCTACATTGCACGTAGGCAGGAGAATGATTTATGAACTGTTGGGGCAGCAGAATTATGCAAGCAGGAGCGTAATTTATTTTGAGATAAGATGAGTGCGCACATCAAAGTCACCTGTGCGTAGGTTAATATTCTTAATTGAAGTAATGCTGCCAAGTGTGTGAGCTATAATTTGAAATGGTAATCTTTGAAACACTGGATACATTTACAGCCAGCTTAAGGCAGGTAAATGAAACCATGACTGACTTGATGTTTGATTTTATGACACAGAGTGTGACACGGTTTTTGTTAAACCAACCAGTTTCATGTTTTTGTGGGGACAGCTGTCTCCAGCACACTAATGCAGAGTCACCTTTTGATTGTAGACATTTGGAATAATTCTTTGGAAAAGCGCTACAAATGAGTATCCACATGGAATTGCTAGCGTACTGGCCTGGCACATTGTCAGGCATCTTTTGTCACTGAATGGATACCATTTGTTTAATTTGTCTAATGTGATGTTTTTCTGACCAAGAACTGCAGCGAGTGTTCTCGCCAAGATTTTATGGACTATAACTTGACTAAATGAATTTGTTTAATGTGATGAAACAGCCACTGCCGGATAGTAGTATGGTGTTTGTGGCTAAAGTTAATATTGTATATGGTAGATATCCCACTTGAAGAAGAGTATTCTCCAAGTCACAATTGCAGGCTGGTAATGCACACATCCATAATTACAGTGATACACTTAGACATAGATTTACCATGAGGCAATGTTTCCTTAGTACTACCAAGCTGCTACAAATGGAGTCCATTTCTATGGCCCATCACTAGAGTGCGCGTAGCTAGGGAGCTAGATTCATTAATTGCAGGAGCTTTATATGCTTGTGACATAGAAACTGTGCACTATAAGCTAGCCACTATGGGTTCTGATGCCAGCTCTGCTATAGAACTTCTGGCCTAGTGGGGCCCATTGATATGCCCAACACTGCTACAAGTATTGACAGCCAACTGAAGATGGCAGAATTTTAGGTATGAAGACATTTTTTCTGCAATAGGGCAGGTCAACAAGACTGCTAAATACACACAATGCATTGTATGGCAAACATTGTTAAATCAGCAGGTGTTGGCTTTTTACTGGGTGGGGGCAACCATCCTCCACACACTGGCACGCAGAGCTACAGTTACCAGCATACATATGGATTGAATTGCTTGCTTTTTGATTGCATGAATAACACATGCCATGCTTTGATGTAAATTAGTAGAATTGTTTTTATTTAGACAACCTGGTGCCCATGGGTTCACCTTGTTCACGAAATTAGATGGTTTCTGGTTGGGTTCCACCTACCTGGGGGAAGTGTCTAGTCACACAGCCCATAGTCACGCTTGAATGCCCTGGGATCAGGGGGAGGGTAGGCCCTTAGGGTGAAAGGCTGCCAGGTTTTAGAATTGGTAACCATACATAAATGCAATAGTGCATTGTAGATTAGACTACACTGGATTGCCTTGACATTTTAACTGCATGCTGCTTTTTAACTGACAATCAGTTATACAAAATTGATTTAGGTATTTTTGTGTAGGCCAGGTTTTGGCTAGAGTAAATGTCCATGTTCACTTTGTGTAGGTATTATTTTTGTGTAGGCCAGGTTTTGGCAAGGGTATATGTCACTGTTCACTTTGTGTACATTTTTGTTTAGGTAGTGTTTTACCTTGCATGCCACGCTAACTAACCGCTAGAAGATAGTTTGCTTAAACCTCTTGCAAAGCCCCAAGGTCTTTATCACTGCACTAAATACTATATTGATAGGTATTAGTCAGCATTTGTCGCACAAACGTTGAATAGGGGTGGAATGTAGTGATACACGAAATTGCAACCTTGCCAATCAGGGCTTTAGATGACAGCATTAGCCGCTGAAAGCCAATAGTGTATTCAAAGTATGTGCTAAAAATGCTGACAGTAGTCTGTTGTAGCACTTCCATTATGCAGTAGTGAGCTACAAGGAATATGCAGGCCTAGTATGAAATAGGTCACATTAAGCATTGTTGATAGACAGGCAGGGAGGGCCCCTAGCTCTGTACCTAATAGGTATTTTTGGAGTGTTTGGAACATTATGGCACCTATATAGCGCTTAGATAGCCAGTCTTAAGCGCTATAAACACTAAGCTATGAGTGCATGCCTTTTAGAGCTTGCAGATGGGGTTAATACATCACTGCTTCCCTTAGAATATTCAGCCTCACTAACGGTAGCCCTGGCTCCAAGCTAATCTTGCTTTTCTCTGGGAAGGCACTGATAAGGACATTCCAGTGTTCGCGGAGAGGGCTCCAAGGGAGGGGGTAGGAGCGAGCAGGGAGCATCTCAGAGAGAGCTGGGTTTTTTCCATGAACCAGCCCATATTTTTGCACAGGGAAAGTTCTGGAACTATGCGTCATGGTGACTGACATCACGAGATTATAAAATATCCATGCACACATGACTCGGGGGGAGATCGTCCTGTGGACTTGATTCGTGTACAGTCAAGTGCCCGGAATTGGCTCTCACGGTGTCCTCCAGCATTGTTTTTCTATGAAAAGCCCAGGTCTCCCAGTGCTGATTAAAGGGACGTAAGACTGTTTCTCTATGTTTCTCTATATTTCTCTATATTTCTCTATGTTTATCTAAGTTCCATGTTTCACTATATTTTGCATTGCTCTAAGTGTTATGCTTTGTAATATTCTTTAACTTGAATCCCAAATGTATATGAAATTCACTGCTTAGAATAAATATGCTAAAACTTAATGAAGGTGTCATTTTGTCACTAGCATGAGATCACTGCTCAGCACAATAGAACCTGTATTTTGGGCTGAATTGGGTATTTTTGTTCTCAAAGGGCTGGCCCCGAGGAAGATTTTGCCCATATCAAGACAGGTATATCATCCGGAAAGATCTACACAGTCCCAATGGAGGCAATTTACGCCCAGATCAAATGGAAACTTCCGAAACTGGGCACAGGTTACCGCAGGTCTGTGGAAATGAGTACCTTTCGTTTCATTCGGATCTCTCTCCCAAGGCTCTTTCCATGAATAGCTTTGTGTTTCTATCTTGGAATTCCAGAGGTAATTCTCATCTCTTCATGAATCTGGATACTGTAACTCTGATTAGGGCTTCACACTGTTTTTTTCTGCAAGAAACCTGGATGCTCTCAACTTCCGTTTTAGATGGGTTTGATATTTTTTCACAAAATGCTAAACCCAGTCTGGGAGGGAGGCCTTCTGGGGGTCTTCTCATAGGAATTAGAACCTCTTTTGGTTTTAAGACTAAGGTCCTTTTGGAGACGCCTTTTGGTATCTTGGCCCTGGAGGTGTCCTCCCTTGATCTAACGGTCACTCTACTCTTGATTAATGTATATTGGCACAAGGGAATCTCTGCTCTTGAGCCGTTTCTGCAAAGGTTAACGGACATGCTTCTTTCCTGGAGATCTCTGTACCCTAGGGGTAAAATGATTTTGGCAGGTGATCTCAACTCTTATTGCTCTATTTCTTCCGAATCCAAATACGATGACTTGGGACTGGCTATGGAGGATGATTTTCACCTAGGCCTGAAATACGCACAGGGTCGTCGTTGGAATTTCGCTTTGGATTCGGTTGGTCTAACTTGTCTTAACTGTTACTATGACGCCATTAACTTACCTTGTCCCACATGGCGCAGATCTTCATCAACATCTACCTTATGCTATGTCTTTGTAGATCATTCCCTTACTCCTTTCTTGTCCAATGTCGAGGTCTCTTTTAATCCATGGAGTGACCATGGTATCCTCCGGGTTTCATTTCTCTGTCCTTTTCCCATTATGTTTCTGCCCGCGGGGGGTCCTAGCCATCTCCAAACTGTGGGAGAAGGGAAAGGGGCACGTTGGTCACCTCTTAATATCAGTGTACTTAACCGTAAACTGATTTCTTCCTTTAACCATACCTCTTATTCCTGGAAATTAGCAGTTTTCAATACAGCTCATTTCGATAGTTTTCTTAATGCTCTTCACTGTAGTATTCATGGCCAGCTTAGGAAGGGTGTTTTAAAAATATCTCATCCTCATAGATTTGATCAAGAATTGGCTAATGGAAAGGGTCTCACTCAGAAACTTACTAGAGGTGTACAAGCCCTAGATATTGAATGAGTTGATAAATAAACAAAAATTAAAACTATCCGCCAAAAATATAAAAATTACTGTAAATCAAGAAAAGCTACTATGCTACAAAATGACGCAGAGCATATGCTTGCAGTGCTAATAAAACGAGATCTGAGGGCATTCTGGGTTACCTTGTCTAGCCTAGACAATGTGGCAGAGGCTGACCAGCTGAATGCCATCCCAGAGGTTCAATGGGTAGAGCATTATACCGAATTATTTGATACAGGGAGTGAGGGATTAGATTATTGTCTTTTGGGGAACAACCCCTCTAAGGACTTTTGGAAGCCTTCAATTGATTCTGAGATAGTTCTAGGACTTATCTCTAAAGCCAAGAAATCTAGGGCTCCGGGACCTAATGGCCTTACTAATAATACATTTAAAGCTGAGCCAGATCTCTGAGCCAACCTCCTCTCCTTGCTTTTTCAAGACGTCGTTAATTCTGGGAAAGTACCTATTAGTTGGCAAACCGCTCATATTGTTCCAATTTTTAAAAGAGGTCTGCGTACTTTGGTCAAAAATTATAGACCTATTTCGGTTATTGATGCAGACTGTAAGCTTTTTGCCTCTATGCTTCTTTCCCACCTTAACGTTTGGATTAAGGAAAATCATATTCTCCCCAAACAACAAACAGGTTTTAGGGCAGGCCATTCAACCAATCTTAATGGTCTTATTATTAGTGCCCTGCAAAGTTCTTCCTGGGGTAAATATGATGGTTCCCTTTACGTTGCATCTATCGACCTGTCAAATGCCTTCGAGTTGGTTATCAGGTCAAGATTATGGGAAAAACTAACCAAATGGGGCATTCCGGCAGGTCTTTTAACTCTTATTATGGCAATGTATGAAAACTCGGGGGTCCATATCAGGCTTGATTTGGCAGGAACTCTTTCTAGAAGGATAAGGACCCGTATTGGGGTGAGACAGGGTTGCTCATTAGCTCCCTGTCTTTTTATTCTCTATATGGCTGATGTGGATGACTTTCTGGGAAATACAGGCATGGTGAGTGGTAAACTGGAGGACTTGAGGCTCTCATGGTTGGCCTATGCTGATGATTTTCTTCTTTTTGATCACACTAAAGTTGGCCTGCAGAGGCTCATTTGCAAATTTGAAGAATACGCCATCCCCAATTGGCTGAAGATTAACCTGAGCAAAACCCGTACTATGGTCTTCTCAAAGGGGAGAACGGGGAACAACAAAGTATGGAAAATAGGTGGTGAAAATATCATCAGAGCACACAAAATCGTCTATCTCAGCTTCTTGATTCTGGCCCAACCCTCAGCAATTGAACTTAGACGATTTCTTAGACATAAACTGCTCCCACTCATCTCCCTATCCATTAGATTAGACAATACATACTGCATGTTCTCCCTCAAGCCTGTAGTAGACTTTTTTAAGGGTAAGGTTACTCCAAAGCTACTTTATCGAATGGAACTTCACTATTTGGCACTTTTGACTTTCTGGGACTCTCTTGAGGGTATCTACTGGAGGTAAATTTTGAAACTGCCGAATTCTATTCCAATAGTGGCCATTCGGTACGAACTAGGGCTAGTCTCACTGCGAGCCAGGATTCTCTGGAGGGTCCTTTCTCTTTTCTCAGCTCTGCTCTCTCCTAAACCCGATACCCTCTATGCTGATGTGGGTCACACGATATTTTCTCAGGGACCCCGGGTCCGTAATTTATATCTTAACGCATTCAGCGATCTCTGTGATAAAACCCTGTCAGATATTTCCACTGATAGGGACACTCTATTAACGAATCCCAACAAGGTTAATGAGTGTCTTTTCAGTCATGATTGGAGTAACACCATTGAAAAATTGCATTCTTATCCCTCTCTGAGAGACCTACAATTCGACCATAAGAAAAGAGGTCTGTTGTCTTTTATTCTGACTCAATTTCCAAATAGATATTATCGTTCTCTTCTCATCAAACTCAGATGGAATCTCCTTCCCACGGGTGAAGTCCTACATAAAAGGAAGGAGTTTTCTGATTTAGACCCTATCTGTCGCTTTTGTAAAACTGTGGGGGTGATTGAAACCTCTCGGCATCTCTTTTTAGATTGTACTGCTCATACATCTTTAAGGGACAAATATTTAGCTAGATTCAATGTAATGGGCCAAATGTGGACAGACAATCTGATCTGGTCACAGTGTCTCGCTATTACTAATATTAAGGATGGAGTTGCTGTGGCGGGTTTTATTAAAGCTCTAGATTTATACTATATCCTATAATTATGCTCGACTATATGAAATTTTCAATTCCTAAAGGCTTATTGTCTATTGTCTATTTTAATACTTCAAATTTTAAATGTCGGAAATGTAATGTCGAAATGTAATGTCGAACTGTATTTTGCACTGAATCCTTTAAATTTGTGACTTATTATCTGGAAATTGGATCTATGTTTTTTAATGTATGTATGTATATTTGAAATTAAGATGTAATGAATGTTTTCTTTCTTTTTAACTTTTTTGTAAAGGTTTCTTTGTAAACCATATACAATAAATAAAAAAATTTAAAAAAGAATTTGCAATGTGTGGAGGATCAGGCCCCACAAAAATTTGTGCAGGATTTGAAGCATGCCTTTGCGCAGACTACCAAAAGGGTGCGCACGGACAGTAAAAAATTAGTAAATACGTTTTGTAACCGATATTCAATCAACACTACAGCTAAGTCAATACCTAGTCTGGGATGCTGAGGAAAACCCTTATTGATGTATTTTTATGTCCAGTTCAGTACTCTGGATGACAACCCTTGTATAACACCACCCTCTTAGAATCCCCCTGACCCCACTGAGCCAAGAAGTAGGTATGTTTTGCAAATTAAAAGGTTTATTTGAAAATGTAAACAATATATATATATCACACTTTATAATAAATTAATATCTGATAGTACACTTAGACATATGGTGTTGATCAACAATGGGTAATCTGGCACTAGCACACTTCTTTACAATCAATGAGGAGTAGGTATAGGATGGATAAAGTAGCAAAAATACTTTTATGGTTTCAAGGGAAAAGCAATGAGGAATAAAATGCAGTACAGAAATACTTGATATGATTTTAGCAAAAGATAAGATAATCACTTTTTCTCTGGCAATTCACCCCCCTCCCCTATGCAATGTAAGAAATGGAAGGAGATGGAAAGAGGAGCACACAGTTCTCAGGAATGTAATCAAATACAATACAAAATTCAGTTCATCCCCAGCAAGCTTAGAGGAAACAGGTAGGAGTTTGAAACACAGGCCCAAAATGCTTTTTAAATGTGATGGCAATGGATGGGAAAATGAGCCAACTGATTTTAATTCCCTCTAGAGATTCAGGGTGAGTGGGAGATGCGTGTTGGTATTAGTCCAGGCTCACTTTAGCAATGCTCTATGAGTTATTACCAAGTTGCAAGCGGATTTTAACAAAAGAAAGAATAGAGCTGCTATTTTGAAAAGTGGAGAAATTGAGCCAAAATCGCAAATCGCTGTAAATTCCGCGAGTGCGTAAATCGGGATTGCGGAAAAAGTATAAGGAGTAGGAAGTCTAGGTTCGTTGGAAAGCCTAGAATCACAGAAAGTTAAATTTCGTTCCTAGCCCAAACGGTTCCAGAGATACGGATGATTTAATAAAGGTCGTTTTTCGGATTTAAAGTAAACTCAAAATGACAGGTGACAGCTTGCAGCTGCAGAATTGACAGGTGACAGTTGTGCAGCTTTAAAAATGACAGATGACACGATTTCTAGGAGGCTGTTCTACATAGGTTAAAATAGTTTGGATTAGATTATTTTAACTAAGAGATTGGTTCTGCACAGTTCTGCTAGGTACTCACAATATCAATTTGAAATAGGCCTCGTCACGGTCTGGTCAGGTTGGACGGGACTTCCGGCGGGTGGTTCTGAAGTCCCGGCTATCTGGGTCAGCTCTGCTCTCTGGGTCTGTCAAGCACCGGATCTGCTCACAACGGTCTGGTTTGTGGTTCTCTCGGGTTCCGGATACAGCACTGCTTTCTGGATACTGCTACAGGTTCTTGCAAAAATTCTTGGCAAAAATTCAAACAGCTCGCCCGGCTGTTGAATAGTTTGGTTGGTTTTGAGGCCTGCTGAGGAGGATTCAGCTGGTGGATTCAGCCCTCTCTGCTACAAATTCTGGAGTTAATTTCTGCTTCAGGTTCTGGAGATTGATGGATTTGAAGTCTGGATCTCTGGATGTGAAGTCGTCGGTCAGCATGCTCCGCAGCAAATGGAATTGAATCTCTCTACCTGTCCCAGCAGTCTCTTTTTATGTGTTTTGGAAGTGGGTGTGTGCGTGGCATAACTGAGCCTGCCCCTCTCTACTTGTCATTGGCCCAATTCTCCCCTCTCCCATGATTGGGGGAAGGAAATGGATTGTCATCATGATGAGGTCTGTTTATGGGTCAGAGGATCCTCCCCTGGTCAATTTGCCCACAAATCTATATTTGATTCAAATACATATTTCCCAGATACACAATTTGTTGAAATTACATGTACACATTATATATTCCTTATGGTCCATGCTTGTCCGCCTCTGATCTTCCTGGGGGCTTGCATTCAAAAATGACAACATTTTGCGCTTTTTGACTGGTTTACCAATATCGGACATTTACCAAAAATTACACACATGTGCGCAAGGAGTATGGACATTAATTGATGAAGTGTCAGATTTTTAACATGCAGACATTTGGAGTGAGACCCTATTTTCCGCTAGCAACCCCCCAGAATACACCACAGGGTCCTAATGCCTCTTAAAACGTGCACAGAAAAATCACAAGAATAATTATATTACTTATATAATTTTGACCAGTCCGCAATATGAGTTATCTATCTTTTTAACTTATGCCCTGGTCAAAAAGGGGTGTGGCTTCCCACATCACATGGTGGAAGAACTGGTTTATCCACTTCCCCCAAGCTCAGATGGCTCTCACAGGCACTTCTCCTCCCACTTCTCCCAAGAGGAAGCCACTTTATGGCCCCCCCAATATAACATTTGCCTGAGTCCATTGTTCAGTTTCCTGCAGTCCCCAGCTAATTCAATAAGAGAGGTGTCACCTCCTTTTGTGGGGGCAGCAGAATGCAGCCAGGCCTGGGAACACAGCTGTTGATCCAGTTTCAACTCCTGTCGGGGGTAGTTGTCAGGCAGAATCCAGTTTCATTAAGCCAGGTTTCAGCTAAATGTCACTTTTTCTTCCCAGTTTTCTACATTCAAATCAAACTGACAATTTTTACACATGCAGCTAGAATGCTGATTCTAAGTTCAAAACTATGACATTTCAACAGTTACAAACTATGTGACACTCAAAAGTAGGTCCCTCATTTAATTTAAACATTTCGATTTAGTGGTTTTCAGTTCAGTTTAACTTAAGCTGCTGACCTCCACAGCTCAGCCAGTTTTGTTATGAACATTGTTTTGGGCTCTTTTTCTTTCCAGATTTTGTATGCACACAAAACTTCATTCTGACAAATGTCTGCTGGTGTTCAGCGAGATTTTTGAATATCCTGCAATGTTTGAAAATAGGCATTTTGAGCTTGCATTCAGAGAAACCAAGGTGATTTCAAAGGGCTTTTTAAGCTAACGGGCAATGCTGTTTTTCCTTTGGCACACATTCCACTCATGGCACCCCTGGCCCATCACGCTCGCACTGGTGGGTGGAAGGTTAGGCGACCATTTTGGTGTGCGCACAAACTGCGCGGTTCTCCTGGATTCTGGCGCACATGTGGGCTTTTTGGCCATCTTGGATTTTCTAAGCCCACAGCACCAAATGTTGCAGCTTAATGACTCAAACGTGGGTCAATACACCTGACAGTTTTTCCATGCCTTACCCAAATACATCATGACCCAGCTAGTGAGAGATTTTCATGAGAAAAAGTCACTAGACTGGGTCATTGAACAGGCCACCCGAATCTATGAGGTGCAGAAGCCCATATAAAAAAAATAATGCCCAGAAAAACCCCAAACCGACCAGCACCCCTGCTTCTGCCAAGGCAGAGGCAAAGGTTGCCCCCATTTTGGATTTGGAGATGGAGGGGCCTAAAAACTTACCTGCACAGAATAATTCCAAGCCCAGAAGGCCCTCGGGCCGGTCACAGACAGGGAGTCAAGGAGGTAGTCCCACACATGGGGTCCCTTACTCCCCTGACTATGTAAGTCCCCGCTACAAGGGAAACCGACCCATCCTGGGTTATGTGTGGACCCCTCCAGCCAAAGGGGGGGAACCCAACCACGCACCTAACCCAGGGAACTTCCCTCCTAACTTTCCACAGGAGGGCAGAAATTCACCAAACCCTGGGCAGAACTTTTTCCCCAGGTATCCACCCAATTTCCAACCTCAAAATCATCCATCCTTCTTTCCCCACTTCCCTGAGCCCAGACCACCTAATCCGGGAGAGGGGAGGTCAAGGGTGGAGGGGTACCCAAATCTTCCCAACCCGGGGTACTACCAGAGAAGGGATAGCTACCCTTCCCGGGATCAGCCCAGGGGAGAAAACAGAACCCCATATCAGCCTGAGCGGGTTTCCCAGTTAGTGCGCCAGGTCCAAAATATGGCACAGGATCTGGGTCGCATGCTGAGGGCTCAGCAGAACCCTCAGATGAGCATGCCGGCACAGAATGCCCCAAACTCTGGACCTGGTGCTCCAGAACAATGACGGGGGCAGCACCCCGACAACCCACCGGTTCCCAGGGAGGAGGCACAAGGGGAAGGGGGGTGTAAAGCCTTGGAGGAAGCTTCCTTCCCCACTTGCAAACAGCCCCTGGAAACCCAGGAACCGGAAACAAAATCTCCTACCCCTGAAAGTCTGCCACCCAAGGAGCAGAGAGGAGGTAGGAGAAACAAAGGACCCAAATAGACCCACTTTGAGGAGGAGGTACAGATCTTCTAATTTGAAGGAGAGGGATCCTCAGAGGATCCGGGAAAAAGAATCTTCTCCTTCAGAGATGGGGGAACTCTTCCCAAAGAAAAATGGGTCCCAAGGGATTCAAATCCAGACTGGGTAGATGTGGGGACTGAGCTAGCGCCGCCCATCACCCTACCTCAGAATCAACAACATGAAAATCCCCTGGTTCAAACCCATCCTGGTGACTGCCTCCAAAAAGGGGGGGCGGGCCAGAACCGAAACCAGGGGAACTCAAACCTTCTCCTATCTCCAGTTGCCAACTTTTTCTTTCAGATTCCCAAGACTCTCCACAGAATTCTGCCCAAATCTCTTCTTTCTCCATGTCCAAAAACAGAAAATTAGCCCAGCAGTTGTCCAAAAATGTGCATTATCTGTGCCCCCTTGCGGAGAAGGAGGGATGATACTATGCCCCAGTACAAGTACAGGGGCAGAGGACAATTTTGGCACTGGTGGACACTGGATCCCAAGCTACCCTTCTGTCCAAAAAGACCTTTGATTAAATAAATTCAGGAAGGGGGGAGAATTACCAAATCCCTCTCACCTCTCTTCCTGGACAACTTCAGAACTTTGACGGGAAGGAAATTCCCATCGAGGGGACTGTGGATTTGGACATTAAAATTGGGCGACACAAGGTGAAACACCCGGTCATAGTAGTGACTCCAGAGGGCACTCCTTGTTTACTAGGGAATGACCTCCTGAGAAGGTTGTCAGCCCTAATAGATTGTGTAAACAAGGTCCTCTGGACCCAGACTAGCCGACCCATAAAGTTAAAACAGAGTGTCAACCATGTTAGTCTAAACGGCATATTCCACATGGTTGAACAAAAATCTGACCATGTAGAATTTCACTTCCAGATAAACCAAATTCCAGAGGATACAGTAATAGCAGTTGGACAACAGACTGGTGATGGGGAGTCCTCTCTATTTCTGAAAATCAACCTTCCTTCCAGTTTAAGGTGGTATTCCACACTGGAAGGAAACACTCTGAAATTCTTTACTAATCCACAATCAGACATTCCTGCTCCTATAGTCCAGAAAGATGAGAAATCAGCTCAGAGCCTGGCTGATATTCAGCAAATTGGAGAGCAGTTGTTCATCCCTGTTCAGTTAAATGATGGGAAGGACTCCGTTCTCGCCCGAGTGTGTGTGAAAAACGGTAAGAGCTTCATCAGTAAAGCCATGTTCCGCCAACTCCCAAAAGATCCAGCCATTCCCACATTTAAACTGATAGACAAATGGGAAATGGATCTGGAAGCACCCAATTCCAAACATCTCCTGCCAAGCAGGTGTATGCTCAAAATCTACATTGGCAACAAGAGGATAGTCCATAATTGTTGGGTCGTGTGAGACGTCACTGCCGCCTTTTACTTAGGCAGTGACATTCTCAATCGCTTTGCCATTAGTTTGGACCTAATAAACTTCAAAGCTTGGTCCTGATTAGCGAATAATTCCATGGGCTTTGATGACCAAGAGAAAGCATTTTGGTCAGCTCAACTGCTGCCTTATGCAGTTGAAATTCAGATTGGAGAGGAAGTCACCATTCCAGAAAGGACCCGACAATTCTCCTTGGAAGTGAAAGGTAAAAGAGGACAAAAATTGAAAAACCCTGATGCTTATATTCATCTAAATGCTTCTCTCCAATAGCAAGGGTTGGGGGTAAACCCAACACCATTAGTCAATATAGAACATGACACCATTCCAATAGAGGTGGATAACAGCGACTTAAAGAGTATCGCTCTAGCCGCAGGCTACATTATTGGAATGCCGGTTGATGACCGACATTTTTCCATTGATTTAGGCAATGAACTGTTAGGACCAATCCCCAAGGACTGTTTTGACAGTGACCGTGATGACAACACAACACCAGACCGGATCTTTACCCGGCATGGGGGGAACTTCCTGGTGTACACTTCCTGCCCTTATTGTAAGGAAGATGTGACCTGTGACTTCAGGAGGGATGAGGTGATTTTCCAGGTCCATGAGGGCTGCCTTTCCCACCTGAAGCCACTTGTCCAAATCAGCACTCTGACCAGGGACTTCTCCACCCAGCTGGAGGAGGCCGCTGAGATAGCGAAACCAGACGTCTTTCCCGGCTTCAGGCAGATGGTTGAAGAGATAGTCAACCTAGCTGATGCCTGTGTGACCCTGGAGCAGAAGCAAAAGTTGAAACAAGTTTTCTTGGATTTTCAAGATCTCTTTGCGGTGGACTCATGTGACTGTGACATCCACACAATTCCCACGGACCCTGGCATGACTCCAGTGTTTGTGAAGCAATATCGCTTGCCTCTCGCATCCATGGAGTCCCTTACTGAAATAATTAAGAACCTTGAGTCCCGCGGGATAATCCTACCACACCACAGCACCTTCAATAATCCGGTGCTGGGGATATTGAAGCTAAACGGCCAGTGGAGACTCTGGGCCGACCTTAGGGAGCTCAACAAATGGGTCCATACTTCCTGATGGCCTCTTCCCTAAATTGACCAAGGGCTGGCCCAGATCCAGGGGTCACGGGTATTCACTGCAATAGACCTGACCAGTGGATACTGGACTGTGCCTGTCAGTAGGGAGGACCAATACAAGCTAGCTTTTAACTTTGGGGGCCAGCAGTACACATGGACCCGGACTCCCTTTGGATACCTCAACTCTGGGAATGAGTTCAACATTTTCCTACATAAGGCCATGCCCGACCTGGGTGAGAGGGGTAACCTGGCTTATGTAGATGATGTCCTCATCAAAAGCTCAACTGTGGAGGAACATATAGCAGAGATCCTTTATGTTCTGACCCAGTTGAGGGCCGCCGGAGTAGAACTTTCCTTTCAGAAAGCACAGTGGTGTAGAACCTGTGTTAATTTCTTGGGGCATGAGATTACTCCTCAGGGTCTCTGTCCCCAGGAAAGGAAAGTGGAAGCACTTCAGAAACTGAAAGACCCCACAACTCTGCGGGAACTAAGGAGCCTCCTTGGACTAATTACAGATGAAAGTTCATTGAGGACTACGTAGAGATCACCAAACCCCTGATTCATCTTTTGAAGGGTGAGGGTCAAGTGGGAATGGGGTCCAGAACAATCCGAGGCAGTAAGACAGCTCAAAAGAAGCCTCTCACAAGCGCCTTGCCTAGCTTACCCTGTCAGAAACAAAGAGTACTTCCTGGAGACAGGGTTCTCTAATACATGCTTGACTGCAGTATTATACCAAAAGCATGACAAGATCAATAAAGTAATCTTCTATGCGAGCAAAACTTTATCCTTGGTGGAGGAAAAATTCAACGATTGTGAGAAGGCACTCCTGGCAACGGTGTGGGCATTGAAGAATTACCGTCCGTTTATCCAGGGGGAACACATCATAGTGGAGACTCCACACCAGCCTCTGCAATATCTCCAAAGTGACAGAATCCGGGCCGGAAATGTGAGTAATTCCTGAATTACTTCCTGGATTCTGTCAATGCAAGGCTTTCCTGTGGAGGTCAGATATGGCCAAAACAAGAAGAGTGCCCTCGCGCAAGGTCTGGCTGACTTGCATGATTGTGCCAGAGAAAACTGTCTCGACGACGAACGTCTAAAAATCAAGGACAACGTGGAGGCATACCTTAATTCCCCACACAAAGTCTTTGAAGAAGACAAGTGTGAAGGAATGCCCACTGTCTATGTGGATGGATGTTCTTACCATGTTGACAACAACAGGGAAAAAGAACTTGTGGCCGGCGTAGGGAATGCATGGGTGAATGAGTCCACAGAACCCTCCGCTGGGTACAAGATTGGTCCCCGAAGTAGTCAAGTGGCAGAGTTGATGGCTGTTCATCAAGCCATCCTCACTGCTGTCCAAAATCAACTCCATGAACTAGTCATAATCACAGATTCAGATTATGTACGGAACGGGTTCGTGGAACACCTGGTTAATTGGAAAACCAGAGGCATGCTATGTGCTAATAACAAGCCCTTGAAACATGGGAAGTTAATCCAAAATATTGATGATCTGGTCACCTCGAATGGGATGATCATCTACTGGAAATAGATCAAGGGTCATTCCAAAGTAGATGGACCAGACAAAACTGGAAATGACTTAGCTGATCAGCTGACCAAAACCGGGGCCATCCAAGGGGATCTAATAGAGATCGAGTCCCTGTTGGGGGAAATCCAGATCACTGCTATCACCAGGTCCCAGACAAATGCTCACAATGATCTTTCAACTGCACAATGGAGTAAGGAGACCCCAGATGCTGATTTGATTACGGCTCAGAAAGGGGATCCAATAATTGGTAAGTTTTACCAACACATTGAGGACCCTGAGAACTTTCCGCTGACGGATACCGATTACATTGGGAAAGAGGACCTCAGGGTGTTGATGAAATGTCCAAAAATGTTCCGAATCCAAGACGGTTTGTTGGTAAGGAAATCCCAAGCTGGCCATGATCAGTGGGTAGTTCCTACCTCATTCCGAAGCCTGATGTTAAGTCACGCCCATGATGCGGCCACAGCCAGTCATAGGGAGTTTCATACAACACTTGAAATCTTAAGAGAGGTTGCATACTGGCCACACATGGGGCAGGACCTCGAACAATACTTGAAGTGGTGTCTTGTGTATGCACAATTTCAGCCAACATCCCTCACACACCGTGCGCCTCTCTAAAAGAGGGGGATGACACTGCCATGGTCAGATTTACAAGTCGTCTTTATAGGGCCCGTGATTCGCTCATCTAGGGGAAATAAGTACATGTTGACTGTGACATGCTTGTTTACTAAATGGGTGGAATGTCTCCCGGCCCCAAACTGCAAGGCAGAAACAGCAGCTGTCCTGATGATCAATCACATCTTTTCACGTTTTGGACTACCCCAAAGGATTGAGTCAGACAGAGGTAGCCATTTCACCAGTGAAGTAATGACAAAGAGGTGGGAGATACTTGGGGTTAAAAGGAAGCTACATATTGCCTACCGGCCAGCCTCTTCTGGTGCAGTAGAATGTTACAACAAAACCATTGTGAGCATCTTAAAAAAGTTTGTGGCAGATTCTGGGCCAAGCTGGGATATCCGATTACCTCTTGTCCTAATGGCCATCAGACCTACCCCTTCATCTGCAACTAAAATGTCACCGTTTGAGTTGATGACTGGACACAGGATGGTGCTTCCCCAGCATCTGCTTTACCGGACCCAAGAGCAGACATTGATCAATGCCTCCACAACTCATGAGTATATTGAACATTTAAGAAAACACCTTCAACATGCTTTTGCCTATGCTCAGCGAAATCTAGAAAGATCAGCGATAGCATGAAGACCCACTATGACTTGAAGACTACCTGGAAAGAATACAATGTAGGAGACCGGGTCTATCTATACAATTTCCAAAGGAACGAGGCCAACCAGCGGAAATTTCTGACTATTGGGAAGAGGCCTTTTGAAATTGTAGACAAGATCTCACCAGTCGCCTACAAGATCCGCATCCCCAAAGGCAGTTTGGCGGAGGGGGAAGATAAGTGGGTCCATATTAATCAGCTAAAGTGTTGCCATCCCAGGCACACTCTACAGCAACTGGAGGAGTCCTCTGGAATCCCAGAGGAGGCCGCTCCAGATCAATACAATCTCAACCCTAAAATATTCCACATAAAGGCTATAAAATATAATAAAAAGAATGCAAATGTCTCCTGATTTATAAAATGTATATGCCCGCCCCACTACATTAGCAGTGGTGGGGAAATGTCTACGAATATGTGTCTGCCGCTTTGCTTTGTCATCCTAGGAGAGATAAACCATGGACACTGACCAAGGAGGACGACACGGGGACCGGGAGCAAAGATCTGAGGGGCCGGGGTATCGCTCAATACTCCCATCAGGACTGGCGAGGAGAACCGATCGATCCACCCCTGATGGAGGAAAAGATGCTGAACTTTGCCATTTTGGAATCAGAAGAAGATGAGGCTAACATCCCAGTCTTGCGAGTTCCATTGATGGAAAATCAACGCCATCGCAAGAGGGGGGCTTGTGGGATGTTTTAACACACTCATCCAAGCCCTGCAACAGTACTGTGCATTGCTGGCAGTGGAAACATCAGAATGGCCACTGGAAAGCATGCTGATCGCTCAAAACCATCCAAAAATGTGCAGTAAAAACCGGAAAAATAGGCTGCCACCCACTTTTGCCTATATTAGTGAGCACAGGAGGTCACTGCCTAAAACCACCATTGGGCTACACACACAGTAGCCTGAAACCACTTGGAAATAGCAATACTGATTGCCAAAAGCAACCCAGAGCTGTTTGGGAATTCATTTTCTTGATTGTCAAAAATGTGCTAAAATCATGGCTCACAAATCACCAAAAAGATCCAACCCCCTTGTTGGGTGTTCCACATTTTTCTACTGCAAGAATCCACATCAACACAATGTCAGCAAGAATCATATGCTATCAAGTAAAATCCCCTTTTTGAAAGATATTGATGTAAAGACAGCTGTCAAAAAAGGGTGTAGTACCGTTGCTCACCTCTACCAGAAAGCTGGCATTTTAAAACAATTCCTTGTAAAAACTGAACAACTGAACCTAAACTATGCCAAAGAAATACTGGCTAACAGAAGCCTAAGGAGTAGAGACAATGTAAAACTATATTCTGAAATGACTTGAAGGAAGCAATTGTTTAATGTATGTATTAAAAATGTGGGTTATATTGTAAGAAAAGACAAATTGTAACATTGGAGGCAGAGTTAAAAAGTGTTCCCACACTGGGATCAGACAGATTCCACCCCCCTCTGAACAAAAGAAGCTTCCTTCTGCCCCAAGCCAACAGATTGACAAGTTGGTGTGAAAAGGAACCGGGGAGTGGTACCCTGGACTGGGGCTCTGCTGGCAGGTAAAAGAGACAATGGATTCTTTCAGCTGAATAGAATATGCTGATTTGGGTATGACTTGTCAACAGCTGCTCTAGCAGGAAGGCAGGCCATGTGACCATCTGACTCACCAAGCTTCTGGGGGGCGGACCAGACTAAGATGTGAATTGAATTACAGGCAAATGTATGTTTTATGAAATTGCTTACAACAAATGTTAC
Source organism: Ambystoma mexicanum (assembly GCF_040938575.1). Classification (NCBI taxonomy): domain Eukaryota; kingdom Metazoa; phylum Chordata; class Amphibia; order Caudata; family Ambystomatidae; genus Ambystoma; species Ambystoma mexicanum. Next base: position 224,868,231 of record NC_090921.1, on the reverse strand, counting down.
CAAGCTGACAGAAATGTCCAACTTTGGGATTCTTAAAATGACGAATTCACTCACAGTTCAAGACTAAGCTGGACGCTGTGGGATGTTATGAGACCAAACTCCGGGATTTTTAATATTGTAGATACATGTTTATGCTAGAAACATGAAAACGTACAGTAATATGCTCAGAGAGGGTGTGTATGTCTGTGTAAAATTGGGTGCAGAACCAATCTTGGCAAATTCACCAAAACCGAAAATAAGTCGTCATTTCTGAACCCAAGCTCATAGGAACATGTGGCTTGAACAGAGACCTGCCTTAATTAATCTGTGAGGTGTACATGTATTCTCAACAACTTGTGTATCTGGAAAATATGTTTTTTTATGAAAAATTGATTTTCTAAGTAAAAGCAAAGGGGAGTTTCTTCACTAGATTGTAAAACACAGCCTCCCTCTGACTCCTTCTAACATGCTTATCCTTTCTCCAGTCAGGTCACAGGGAATTCTCTAACCTATCAAATCCTTAGGGGGTTGGGCATGTAGAATCAGCCTTCACACCCACATTGAAAACACATAACTTAGGGCAGGCGAGGACACACTCACTTTTCCACTTCAACTGATTCCTGCAAAGCACTCTGCTGGACCAGATCCAGACAATATCCAGACTCCAGACTCCAGATAGATCCAGAGACCAGACTCTAGAACCAAGCTCTAGAACCTGAAGCGGAGGCATACCCAAAAGCTGAGCTCTTCTCAGCTGGCCTGTAGAATCTAGCAACTTGATTCTCACATTCAACAGCCGGGCTGAGCTGTTCTATTCTAGCCAATAACCCTGTGCTCGGACCGAGGTCCAGACCCAGAAAGCAGCGTGGTATCCAGAACCCGTCAGACCCCGACCAGAGGCCATGCTGTGAGCAGAACCAGTGCCTGAGACCGTCCGGTGCCCAGTGAAGTCTAGACCTGACCAGATCGGTGACGAGGCCCATTTCCATTCCATTTCAAAACTTGGAGCGAGTATCTAGTCTAGAACTGTACAGAACCAATCTCTTAGTTTAAAGTAATCTTATCCCATCCATTTCAAACTGTCCAGAACTGCATTTAGAATTTTGTGTCCATCCTGTGATTCCAAATCTGTAAAGTGCCTTCTGTCATTTCTGAAATCTTGACTTTAATTCTGAAAATCTACCTCCACAAAAACATCCGTAACCTTTGAACCGCACATCCTAGAAGCGAAATTTAACTGTCATTTTAAAGCTAAGATCCTCAGCTTTCCAACAAACCTAAAGCATTCCAATTCCTTATAGTTATTCCGTAATCGCGATTTACACACACGGAAAAAGTGCCGCAAATTGCAATGTAGCTCAATTTCACCCCATGTTAAAAATCGCTGCTCTTGCTTTCAACTGCTTGGATTCTTTTTCAACCTGGTAATCACTCACGAATCATTGCTAGTGTTGACCTGAACCAATCTAAAGTAACTATCACTTATTCTGAATATCCCTTAGTGAATTGAAATCATTTTAGCATATTTTTCTATCCATTCAAATCACATTCCAAAGCGTTTTGACCTATGTTTTAAGATCATTCCTGTGTCTCTCTAAGCTTGCTGGGGGGAACTGGAATTGAACTGCATTCTTGATTGGATTCTTGAAACCTGTGTACCCTCCTTCCAATCTCTTCATACTGCATAGTGGGGGGGGGTGAGTAGTCACAGAGGAAAAAGTGACCATATTATCTTTTGGTTGAAATCATATCAAGTCTATTTCTGTGTTGCATTCTTTCCCATTATTGCATTTCCTTGAATCACATAAGTATTCTCTGCTACAGTATCTTCCATATTCATACTCCTAAGTGATTAAAGAGAGTGTCAATTTTGTAATATTACCTATTGTTGATTACCGTCCATATTCATAAGTGTGCTATTCAGATATTATTTTGTTCATAAAAGTGTGTTTTATATATATATATATATTGTTTAATTATTCAAATAAACCTTTTAATTTGCAAAACAAACCTACTTCTTGGCTCAGTGAAGTCAGGGGGGATTCAAAGAGTGGGGTGTTATATAAGGGTTCATCATCCAGATTTAAGAACTTTGACATAAAAAATTATATAAATAAGGGCTTCCATTGGGCATCCCAGACTAGGCATTGACTTAGTTGGAGTGCTGAATTGAAGTCACTTACAGGAAATATATCACATTTAGATGATTGTTGCGGGTAGGAAATGTACCGCACTTAGATGGAGGTTGGGGGGGTGAAATGTACCGCACATAGATGGATTGTTGGGGCAGGAAATGTATCACACTTAGAGTGTTGGGGTGATATGATATGATATGATATGGCATTTGTAACGCGCCTATACACAAGCGTTTCAAGTTTTTCAAGGCGCGACAAAATATACGAAATATACCACTCTTAGATGGAGTGTTGGGGTGGGAAATGTATCACACTTAGATGGAGTTTTGAGGCTAGGAAATGTACCACACGTAGATGGAGTGTTGAGGGTAGGAAATGTACCACTCTTAGAGTGTTGGGGTGGGAAATATACCACTCTTAGATGGAGTGTTGGGGGTGGGAAATGTACCGCTCTTAGATGGAGTGTTGGGGGTGGGAAATATATCAAAATTAGATGGATTGTTGGGGGTAGGAAATGTATTGCACTTGGATGTAATTTTGGGCATGGGCAATGTACCTGACTTAGATGGTTGTTGGGGGTAGGAAATGTACCACACTTGGATGGAGTGTTGGGGTAGGAAATGTACCGCTCTTGGGTGGAGTGTTGGGGGAGAGAAATATATTACAAATAGACGGATTGTTGGGGTTAGGAAATGTATCGCACTTGGATGTAATTTTGGGGTGGGACATGTGCTTCACTTAGATGGAGGGTTGGGAAATTTACCACACTTAGATGGATAGTTATGGGTGGGAAATGCACCACACTTGGATGGATTGTTGAGGGTAGGAAATGTGTTACTCCTAACTAACCATACTAAAAACTCTCAATTCTGCATACCCTCAAACTCAGAACTAAACACAACCACACCTCTAGCGCACCACAAACCGCACGCACTTTACAACACCCAACACGAAACCAAACCATGCACTATCATACGTCAACACCACATGACAGCTACCAATCGAAAGCGCACCTACACTCAGTGACCAGTTTCTCCAAACTGAAGCTGCCCACAGCACATCAAAGCTCTCTTGCTCGTCTCCCTCTCCCCCTACCCTCCTTCCATTGCAGATCCGCCAGAACACCAGGAGACCGCGCAAGTAGTAAGAGTGTGCGGTGCAAGACCCACTAACATGAACTTGCAAGACAGAATTCTTAAAGGGCTGTATGAAACACAACAAACAAAGAACCTGGCCCACCAGAGTTACCCTCTGATTTTTAACCCAACCTTTTCTCCTGTCCCACTCCTAAATACAGCCCTGCTCTTTTACAAAGCCTGATCTATTGGCGTTGCTTTACTTTCTGTGTCTGCTTGCGGTTCCCCACCTAGTTTGCCCTGCACTATCTACCTTGTTTGTATTCAAGCGTTGGTCTATGCTGCAATGTACCGCCACCCACGAACCCCCTGCCCCACCTTTGTAGTGGTCCAGTCAGCTTGTCCTGTACATAGTACCGACTGTGGACGTTTCTATGAATAATATCACGAGGCAAAGATGCAATTCGGCTATGCTGAAGCCGCTACTGCGCTCGACCGTCTCTGTGATAATGGAAGATGCGCCACCGCGTGGGATATCACTTCCTGTCCGCCATTATGCTTCCCATTACTCGTGTGGCCGGCCTTGTGTTACTGTAGCCCCTCACCTCCCCGCTTTCTTCTGTTTCCGCGGGGCTTGAGACCCCACGCCTCCATGATGTGACCTTCTAATGCGGCCTCCCCCGTCATATCTGGAGCCGTGGCACCGTCGCATTCAGCAAGCCGTGGTGGCCTTCAGCAGCTGTCTACTCCCGCGACCCACCCTCCCTCCCCCAGGGAGATCAATGACAGCTTAAAGGCCGCTCCATGGCGCTCAGTGAGAGCACCAGATGTGCCCAGAGCGTCCACCAGCTGGGCCCCGGCACGCCGCTGCCCCTGGGTGTAAAAGAGCACCAGAGACTTCCCTCGGCACCGGGCAGGAGGGCGGGCGCCCTGCCGCAGAGCTGCAGGCCTCCGCGGTCGTACGCTACGAGCATCTGTGCAAGTGAGCGATAGCCAGAGCCTATTCTGGTAAACCGAGGGATAGCACTGCTGTCTCGGGACGAGCGCGCGGGAGGTGTTAGCCAAAAAGACAGCACTGCTATCTCTCTGAGCATGCAATGCATTCTGGGTGGGCAGAAGGCTTAGGATGCTAAAGGTGCAAGGCTTTTGTAACCCGAGGCCTGCTTTCTAAATTCTAAGCGTGTATGATGTCTGTCGCCTAAGAGAGAACTTTGCTGTCCGTGGCCTACACCTGTGCCCGCTGTGAGGGATAGTAGTGCCCCCTGACTATCTCCTGTCCCACCTTAAGGCTAGCCAGTTATAGATGCTCTCATTACTATTGTACCTGCAATCAAGAGACCACTTAGTTCGCCTGTAACCACTCAATCAAGTTTCTTACAATTTCTTGTAACAGCGCCTCGATGCCTCTGGGCTGTAACTGCGCTATACAAATAAAAATAGACATACAGGCTCTAGGTAGGTGCCCTTTGTTCGAGCTACCCCTGGTTCTCTCCCGTGCTACTCAACATGCTCATTCCTTCGACCCCCAGGTGCCCACCTTGTCTCTCTCCCATGTTCAACTAGGTCAAGCGTGAAGAGCTTATCCAGCTCCGTCTTTCGCATTCTGGAAGCACTACTAGTGCTGAATGTTATGTGGTCTTGCATTTGTATAGCACCTCCTGCCATGGGTTATGACGTCGAGGTGCTTTGCCTGTCAGAGAGGACCAGGAGGAGTATGATAGAGCGTGCAGTAATGGTAGGGAGGTGCAAAGTCGGTCCGATGGTTGGGATGAGGGTGAGAGATAGATGAGATGGCCATGAAAGATGAGATGCTCAGGAAAGGATAAGGTGGAAGAGCTATGTGTACAATTGGACCGAATTTATCGTGGGACTCAACTGTATTCTATGGGGCGCAGCGCCGAAAGGAGTGATAGCTGGAGCGAGGTGTTCCCCGCGCCAGAGGGTATGTCTGGAATTTACCCAGCCCATGTTGAAGCCATGGCCAAGAAAACACAGCTGTCAAAGCCCTTCAGAGGCGTTGCTAGGCTGGGGCTGATGGGGCTATAGCTTAGAGTCTTTTGGTTGTAGCCACAGATAGAAGCTCAGGGGCTACAACCAAAAGTTTAGCTAGCCACGAGTCCCGCCAGTGCCAGTCCCGACATTAAATTAGCCCCGGATCTTTTCCAAACCTGTAACATCCCTTCTATTTTCTCCCTTAGGCTCCCAACATTTAGATGGGGTTGCATATCAGAAATACAAATTTGGCAGGTTTGAAAAAATCTCCCAGTTAAAATAAAATCGTTCTGACAACCACGACATAAATGAGAAACCCCCGCCCCGCCCAAATACTTGAGGCTGTTTTTTCTCGCTTTTCAAGGAGCTATTTTCAAACCTGGCAGATTCGGATTTGTGTCATGCAACTCCTCCCAAATGATGCTGTATTCTCGAGAAGGAAGGAAGTAAATTGCCATACCATTGACAGTGGATTCTACTAACAAGAGGTTCTCGCTCCTGTTACAGGATATGGCGCCCTGACATGTGCTCGGATGATTCCATATGGTGGTAGGCTCTGCAGCCATAGGGATCTCACTCGGAAACAGGGCCAATAATCTTTGGGTCTGCAGGTGGGAGGACTGATATCGCTCTGCAAGGCCTCATGCTCAGTGCACCATAGTCAGGGGATCATTAGGAGTTTGGCGGTAAACCTGCAGAATTAACGCCAGAATCGACTACCGTTCCCCCACACCAAGCTCAATGGAATTGCCACAAGATCACAAGTGCTGGCACGGCAGTGTTAGTCCCCATGTTTGGTAAAGAACAAAGTTCAGGTATACAAATCAGTGTTTAGACTTATTTCAATGTATGCGGTCAGGGTGTTGCCTTTCGCTTCACCTGATAGGAAGAACAGTCTGTCCCTCCATGGTGTGCTTGCCTTGGATAGCGCTGGTGTTACGCCTATCTAGGATAGAAAGGATCTCACTCTAACACTGCATTGACATTGTTACCTAAACATTTTTTTAAAAAAAGAAGGAAAACACAGTCGGGAGAGTAGCTCCCGCGTGTGTATGAAGGATAGGACAGGCAGTTCACGTGGGAATTGCTTTTAACTGGTAAAAATGCCTGTAATACTTTATTCACCCTCTGGGAGGTGTGCTTGTCCTTTCCATTCAGTTAATTACATAAAACAATAAAAAGTTTTGTCTCTCTACAGCCGTTTTTTAGTGCTGCCTGGTGAGACAGGGAGTTGTGGTACATTAGTTACACACACTCATGATGTTTTGCTTTTTAAATTATTAGGATCATGATTCAACAATGCATGGTGAGTACCACATGGACCTAGTGTCCTATCTCGTTTAGGCTCTGGTCAGTCAACAATGTTATATTGAAGTGTCTCTCTTAGTTTAGCGCCATCTGTGGTAGATTCGGGCCGACCGGTTTCAATGAGTTCTTTTCATCTGTCATCTTCATCAGGACCGATTTCTTTGGTTATCACAGTCAGTCAAAACCCCGTCAGTATGGCAGGGCACCCAGCTCGATCTTCTTGTTCTTGTAGAAGGTGATCCTTGTTCTTGTCAGGGTGTAATAATGGCTGCATTTGGCATGTGCCATCCATTCTTGTATCCATCCGTCATATGTAGAGGATGGTCTGCACTCCGGGTAATGCTGATTCACCCGTGGACGGAACAGAACGGCAGCGAGGCTCCGTTCGGAATCTCGCGCTTGGCTTTGAACAGCGCAAGCCTAAATAACACTGAACCGTATACCTTCTTTTTGTTCTTTGTGATACCATTACTGTAGTTAACAGCCAGGTCCATTACCCTGTTAGAGGTGTAATATAGACTAACCAATATCCCTGAATTGTTGATATCCCTGGTGTCCATATGACTCCATGGGGCTTTTTTTCTGAATTACCACGAGTGGAAATTCTACTGCTATAATTCAGACAATTTTTGGCCATAAAGTGGATGATTTACTACTAGCGTTTTGCATCCACTCTACCACCAAAGCTTGCAGTAGGGCGGTGCAGTCATTTATTTATTATTTATTTAAAACATGTATTAAGCACACTAAGCCCAGTGGCATCAAGGCGCTGGTTAAAACAAAAGGAATACTTTACATAACATTTACTGATCAGGGTACGGTCAACTGGTGCAGTAACAAGAACATTAACGTCTTAAATGGGGAAGGTTGTTCAGTCAGAGCCCTGGGTGAAGAGATGAGTCTTAAGATGTTTCCTGAAGGGCCAATAGGAAAGTTCTGATCTTAGTGAAAGTGGTAGGGAAAGTAGCAGTAACTGAATGACCTCCACATTATCGCCATTTTACCCGCACCACCATACTCGTACTGAGGCCCTACGCTTTTGACCCACGTTCCTCCGGGGGTAGGACCTCTCATCTAGTACTTACCAACAAGCAATTTTACTATTAAGCACACCATCCCAGCGAAGGATTAGAACTGACATCATCTGGTTCCAATATGGGCCTCCTACTCACTCTGTATAAATATATCCCTGTGTAAAAAAGCAGGACAACACATGAGACACAATAATCAGATTGGGGATTAAGAATCCTGGCTCTATAATTTAATAAACAAATTTAAAAAATATCACTGGAATTCAATGTTTTCGGTGCTACAAGATACAAATTTGCCTAATTTCCATAATGAAAATGACATCACACAAATTTCGTTCTTAAACCACCTAATAGGGCATTTCAAGCTGTGTCAAAGGATATTGCACGCCAGACGCCAGCGAGGGAACTCCTTCCCCTACAATGAATGTGGCACACCCCGTGTCACAATGGACTAGGAAACAGGCCGCTGTGTATCAATAAGATATTTATAAATGTATTATTTAATGAAAAAGGAAAATAATCAAAATACAGCAGCCACCAAAATTGTGGCAACACAAATGTAATAGCAGCCAAGTGGAAATGGGCTGTTACACTCACTTTTGTAACAAAACAGGAAAATAACAATTCCACAGAAAGTGATAGCACCACAGTTTAGCACTCCCCTCTGCAACACTCACCCCCAAACCTCAATTAAACTTGATTCCTTTGAATGGAAGGCAGTGCCAAGTGGTAGGAATATAGGGGGGAAATCGGATTTAGGGTGAAGCTCACCACCGCAAAATGGGAAGCCAGCAAAGAAAGGGAAAACCTGTGTTTGGAGAAAAATGGAAGAATGGGATTTTGGTTATTTCTCCCAACTGCTAGGGGACAGAATAGAGGCAAATGTGTATTGCTTACACTTAGGAGATAGGCAAAGTTTTAGAGAACACTAATCAGCACACCAGGGCAAAAATAGAAATGAAGTGGGAAAATCAGTAATGGGAGAAAGAAAATGCAAAAGGGAAAAATACAATGGCAAATGGAAATTCGTTTACACTTTACAATGACAGGCAGGGTTTAGCTTACAATAGGATAACCGGTTTTCAGTTACAATTCTTTAGAGGCAACACCTTAATGACTATAATAATTAAATACAACATGAGGGACAAGATGGTTGACGTCGAACTTCAACAGTCTTGAACCGTGAATTTCAATGGGGAAATTAATTTATTTACCTAAGAAAAATACTAAGGATTTACACAGACAACTGAGAGATCTGCTAACCTAAACAGGCTAGTTATAGATTCTTCTATGGGAAGAAGGCTGGCTTACACTGGCAATTTGGGGGGGTTCAGTGGGGTTTTCAATGGGGGAAATACTGGATGCAATTTTACAATAATGAAGGGTTTATGCAATATAGCGTTGGGGTATATGCTACTTACAAAGCAAGCCTTGGTTTAGGATTCAGGAGTCAGCTGGATCTCAGGACACTCTGGACAGCTAGGGCAAGGGGTCTGGCTACTGCACTCTCAAAAATGGAAGGTTTAGCCACCTTCTTTCTGTCCTCCTTCTTCTGTCTCCCCGGATTTGGTCTGTCTATCCTGAGTCCTAGTACAGCCCCCTTATATAGCACAAATGACATCACTATCTTTACAATCTAGGGGGAGTAACCTGTAATTATCCCTGATGCTTGGATAGGACATTTTACCATTCCTCTCTCTTCCCCCTGGCATGGTTGGTTCAAGGGAAGAGAGCACCATCTGTCTGTTTGCATTTTTTACAATTCTATGTTCTCATTACCACTTTTTGGCAAAAACGAGTTATGTCTCATAACTTCATAACTATACTAGCCCCTGCCATCTGAACTATATATGCAGTTTTAGTTGGTCGTAGGGAATTAGGTAAGCCGACCACGAACTCCGTACGAGGTAGCATGGACCTTTGTCAAATTTGTGTTATATTCATTAAAAGTACAATAGTTATGACTCTGCAAAGGATCAAGTATGTTCCTAATTTCCTTTTCCATCTTTTCACCAACTGTCCCATTCATCACATGTATAGATCAGCCAGAAACTAGTCTTAACTGCCCATTTCAGTCCCCAAAGTCCTAGGTAGATGCTATTTATCTCTTTAAAACCGCCTGGGAATTACATGAAAAAATAGCATAAAACGAAATGAATTCTCATTCTGATTGCTGCGAAAAGTGCCTTTAATGAAATCAGTCTTTTAATGTCAATTGGGAGTGTCAGTCCCCCCTGTGGGAGGGCCGCTTCATCCCCCACAGCCATCTGCCTTCCTCTGGGCTCAGCCGGTGACCAGAAATTTTCATCAGTCCCTTTGAACTTCACAGTTTGTTCTTTGAAGTGGGTGCAGGAAGGGCTCACACCTCCTGGTCATGCTCCAGCCACACTTCACTTTCTTTGAAATCTCTGAGCTCCTGCCTTCAAGTCTGCAGAACAGGGAATTATGACACCCTCAGCAGCATCACATTTTATTTCGGGATGGTTATAGGATATGTGTGATATCCCGCAGGAAGTGGGGCTTTGTCATTATGAAGTTCCTGCCCGAACTGGTTTTTCCTTCAGTAAGTGTTTCTTCAAAGGTGACTGGAGTTTTGTGGGTCGGAACAGAATGTACATTCGCTTGGGTCAACCCCCCAACCACATCATATTTCTCTGACATTTTCTGCGTGAGCAGTGCTATCTTCCACTGTGGCTTTTTAAAGCAGTTTTTCTTTTCACACGTGTACAGGCTTTTTGCTTCTAATGTTTAAAATCCTGTCTTGCAGGTCATAGGATTCTTTGATGTCTGCTTTTTGAGCAAGATTGCATTTGCTGTTGGTCCATTGATAAGAGGGGTGGGCCCCCTTCCACATGTTTATTTAATTTGACATGAACAAAAGAAAAAGCCAAGCCATTTTTTGCTTGCAGTGTTTAAAGGGCTGCTGTTCAAGTGAAAGGGAAAGCAAAAGCTGTTTCTGGTTGCAGTGTTGACATTCCTGCCCCTCATGTGAATTAAAATTAAATCAAGGCTGTTTTTGGATGCAGTGTATAACTTCTTATCATTCAGTTGAAATAAAAGCAAAGCAGGGCCGTTTTTGCTTATAGTGTTCCAATGCGTGCCACTCATGTGACAGAGAAAGCAAAGCAGGGCCGTTTTTGCTTGCAGTGCTTAAATGTGTCTTTTCATGTGAAAGGTATTTCTGTTTGGGGCCTTTAAATGCACCGCACAGATTCCCCCTGCTCTTCCATGACTTTTTGTTGGGGAAGAGCAGGGCAGAGTGGGGTTTCCTTCTGCGTAATTTTCCTTCCTCAGGGAGTGGGCACTGCAGTATCCCCTTCCATCTCTGGTTGGGGGTATGACATGGCACCCCCTTTTCTTCCTTCTTTTGGGAGCATGCACTCCAGTATCGCCTTCGATCTTTGGGTTAGAGATTGTGGCCCAGCACCCCCTTTCTTCTTTCCCTTCCAGGTCCCCGGGGTTTCTCTCTCCAGGCTGGAATTTAAGGATGTTAGTTGCCTAGTAAAAGATATTAAAAAAAACAAGTTTCAGTACTTTTTACAAACATTTTTCCCGGAACATTTACAAAAAATGTTCAATGACGACAACTTGCAATTTTCATATGACATTTCTTTTTGTATCATACAAACCCTTTCTCTTTTTTCTCCATTTATACAATAACACCAAGTAAATTACTCCCTGTTATATAGATATACACATGCATCTAAATATTTCCGTCTGCTTTTTCCTTCTTCCTTTTTCATTCTTCAGATAGTTCCTCTGCTCGACTTTTATCTGGCTCATTAATCAGTCGCAAAGTGTGTCTGGGATGACAGCTTTTCAACTGATTGATGTGGACTCATTTTTCTTCTGTCTGTTCCCCTTTGGGGATGCGCATCTTGTGGGTGACAGGTGAGATTTTGTCTACCACTTCATAGGGGTCACCCCAGGAATGGAGTAACTTCCACTGCTTGGTCTGGTTCCTCTGAAAATTTGAACAAGTAGACTGTGTCTCCTACTTGATATTTTTTTTTAGTAGTTTTTAAATCGTACTGGGTTTTCATCCCTTCTGCCAATTTTTCCAGATTCCGCTGAGCATACGCAAAAGCATGCTGAAGGTGTTTTCACAGATTCTCAATATATTCATGTGTGATTGACACGTTAATCAGTGTCTGCTCTTGTGTTCTGAAGAAAAGGTGCTGGGGAAGCACCAAAATGTCATCCAGTCATTAGCTCGAATGGAGAAATTTTGGTCACAGAAGATGGTGTAGACCTGATGGCCATTAGGACAAGTTGTAGTCAGATGTCCCAACTAGACCCAGAGTCCGCAACAAACGTCTTGCTCACAATCATTTTATTGTACATCTCAACTCCCCCACTAGAGGCTGATGGTAGGCAATATGGAGTTTTCTCTTTACTCCAAGTATCTCCCACATCTTTGTCATCACCTCGCTGGTGAAGTGACTTCCTCGGTCCAACTCAATCCTTTGGGGAAGGACGAAGCGCAAGAAAATGTGGTTGATCATCAGGGCAGCTGCTGTTTCTGCCTTGAAATTGGGGGCAGGGAGACATTCCACCCATTTGGTAAACAAGCATGTTACTGTTAACATGTACTTGTTTTCTCTAGAGGAGCGAATCACGGGGCCAATGAAATCTACTTGTAAATCTGACCAAGGCAGTGTCATCCCCCTTTTCTGGAGGGGAGCTCGGTGTGTTAGTGAACTTGGCTGAAATCTCGCATTTACAAGACACCCCTTCAAATATTGGTTGTGGTCCTGACCCATATGTGGCCAGTATGCAACCTCTTGCAAGATTTCCAAAGTAGTATGAAACCCCCGAAGACCGTCTGTGGCATCAGTACCCCCGAAGACCGTCTGTGGCATCAGGCTTCAGAATAAGATAGGTACCACCCACTGGTCACATCCAGAGATGGATCAGCGTGTTAACAAACTGTCTTAGATTCGTACATTTTGGGAAACTTCATCAACACCCAGAGATCCTCATTCCTGATGTAATCAGTTTTGGTGAGAGGAATATTCATGGGGTCTTCAATGTGTTGATAACATTTCCCAATAATCGGATCCACTTGTTGTGCCATAATCAGCTCAGCATCTGGGGTCTCCTTAATCCACTGGGTAGTTGAGAGTTCATTTTGGACAAGTGTTTGGGACGTGGGACAGCAGCGACCTGGATTTCCCCCAACAGGGACTCGATCTCAGGGAGCTCCCCATTGATGGCTCCGGTATTGGCCAACTGGTCAGCTAGGTCATTTCCGGTTTTGTCTGGTCCTTCTATTCTGGAATGACGCTTGATCTTCTTCCCGTAGATGGGCATCTCATTAGAGGTGACCAGATCATCAATGGATTGTATTAGTTTGCCATGCTTGAGCAGTTTATTGTTTGCACACAGCCTGCCTCTGGTTTTCCAATTAATCAGGTGCTCCATGAACCTGTTCCGGACATAATCTGAATCAGTGATTATGACCAGTTTGTGGAGTCGGTGTTGCACAGCAGTGAAGATGGCCTGATGAACCGCCATCAACTCCGCCACCTGACTACTTCGGGGTTCCGATCTGGTACCCGGTGGAGGACTCTGGGGCATCATTCACCCAGGCATTCCCCACGCCGTCCAGCAGTTCCTTTTCCCCATTGTTATCAACATGGTAGGATCACCCATCCACATAAACTGTGGGCATCCCCTGGCACATGACTTCTTTGTAGACTTTGTGCGGGAAATGCAAGTACGCCTCCATGTTGTCTTGTGCTTTGAGACTTTCGTCCTTGAGACAGTTTTCTCTAGCACATTCATGCAAGTCAGCCAAACCTTGCGCGAAGGAACTCTTCTTGTTTTTACCATATCTGACTTCCACAGGAAAGCCTTGCATGGACAGAATCCAGGAAGTAATTCTGGAATTACTCACATTCTCTGCCGGATTCTGTCACTTTGGAGGTATTGCAAGGCTGGTGAGGAGTCTCGACGATGATGTGCACCTCCTGGAAGACAGGGCGGTCATTTTCCAATGTCCACATGGTTCCCAGGAGTGCCTTCTCACAATCGTTGAATCTTTCCTCCACAGAGGATAAAGTCTTACTTGCATAGGAGATGACTTTATTAACCTTGTCATGCTTCTGGTTTAATACTGCTGTTAAGCACGTATTTGAGAACCCTGTCTCCAAGAAGAACTCCTGGATGTTGACGGGATAAGCTAGACAAGGTGCTTGTGAGAGGCTTCTCTTCAGTTGTTTCACTGCCTTGGCTTGCTCTGGACCCCACTTCCACTTAACCCCCGCCTTTAATAAATGGGCCAAGGGTCTCGTAGACAGAGACCCTTAGGGGTGATTTCGTGCCCTAAGAAGTTCATGTGGGTCCTACACCACTGCGTCATCTGGAAGGCCAGTTTTGCTCCGGCTTCCTTCAACTGGGTCAGAACGGATTTCCGCTATATGTTCCTCCACAGTTGAGCTTTTAACTAGGATATCACCCACATAGGCTAGGTTACCCCTTTCACCCAAGTCGTGTATGGTTGTGCAGAAAGATGTTAAATTAATTGCTGGAGTTTCTGTATCCAAAGGGAGTTTGGGTCCAGGTTTATTGCTGCCCCCGAAGGTAAAGGCCAGCTTGTGCTGGTCTTCCCTACCCACGAGTACTGTCCAGTATCCATTGGACAGGTCAAGGGTGGTATACATCTTTGACCCTTGGATCTGAACCAGTCCTTGGTCAATGTAGGGAAGAGGCCATCGGGATATGTATACCCATTTGTTCAACTCCCTAAGGTCTGTGCATAGTCTGCATTGGCCATTAGGTTTTAGTATCCCCAGTACCGGATTGTTAAAGATCTGTGGACTGGACAAATTATCCCATGTGACTCTAAGTGCTTTATGATTTCTGTGAGTGACTCCATAGACACGAGAGGCAACCGATATTGCTTCACGCATACGGGAAACAAACCAGGGTCCATGGGTATTGATGTAGAATGTATCTCAGTGCGACCACAGTCTTACGAGTATACAGCAAAGATTTCCTGAAAATCTAAAAACACCTGCCTCAGCTTTTGCTTTTGCTCCCTGGTCTCACAGGCATCAGCAAGGTTGACCCGTTCCTCAACCATCTGCCTGAAGCCTGGAAAGACCTCAGGTTTTGCAATCTCTGCAGTATCCTCCAGCTGCTTGGAGAGATCTCTGGTGATGGTGTTGTCCTGGACAGGAGGTTTCAGGTAGGAGAGGCAGTCACTGTGGATCTAGTATATCACCTCATCCTTCCTGATGTCATGGGTCACCTCTTCCCTGCCGAAAGGGCAGGAAGAGTACACCAAGAAATTCCCCCCTTGCCAGGTGAAAATCCTTTCTGGTGGTTAGTCATCGTCAGAAGTCGTAGCAGTCATTGGGGATCTGTCCCATAATTTAATTCCCTAAGTCAATGGAGAAATGTTGGGCATCAACCGCCATTCCAATAAAGGTGTCTGCGCCCTGAGTGATACTCCTAGGGTCGCTGTTATCCACCAATATGGGAATAGTGTTGTATTCTAAGTCAACTAATGGGATCAGGTTCAAACCCAACCCCTGCTGTTGGAGATGATGATTTAAAGGTACATAAGCGTCCGGGTTTTGAAGTTTCTGTCCTCTCTTAGTTTTTAGGAGGATTAGGAATTGTCGAGTCAGTCCTGGGATGGTGACTTCTCCAGTTTGAATTTCAACTTCATATGGTAGCAATTTAGCTGCCTTTTCAGGATTGTCAAAGCTCATGGGGTTACCCCCAAGACGGGACCAGACTTTGTAATAAACAAGGTCCAAATTAATTAAAAATCGATTGAGAATGTCACTACCTAAATAGAAGGCAGAGGGGACATCTCGCAGGACCCAACAATTATGCTCTATGCTTTTACCACCAATGGACATTTTTAGCATGCACCTGCTAGGCAGGAGATGTCTGAAATTGGGAGTATCCAGGCCCATTTCCAATTTAAATGTGGGAATGGTCTGATCTTTTGGGAGTTTCCTGAATAACACTTTGCTGATGAAGCATTTCACATTATTCAGGCATACTCTGGCGAGAACAGGCTCACCGCCCTCACTTGCCTGAATGGGGAGAAACAGCTGTTCACCCTTTTTCTGAATATCAGCCAAGCTTTGGGCTGGTTTTTCATCCATTTTTATCATGGGGTTTGGGTTCTCTTAAAGTTTTGGATCAGTATAACATTTCAGGGTATTTCCTTTCAGTGTGGTATGCCACTTAAAACCGGAAGGACATTATGTCGGGAACTTCATTGTTCCGAAAACAGAACTAAATTTTGTCAGACCGCTGCTCAACCATATGGCATGTGCCATTTAGACTTACATAACTGGTGCTCTTTTTTAATTTGATTGGCCGGTCAGTCTGTGAAACCAGATATTATATGAAGAAGCCTGGTATGTTATCATTAGAAATCCATTACTCATTTAGTGAATCATTAGTAATTAGTGACTCGTTTAGGGATTCATTTATCCATCATTCATTCTGATTAGTAGTGATATTAGGTATTCCATTATCCATATATTATTCAGCCATTTGCATTTGCATTTGCTAGAGAAAGAGGCCTGTTATATTTGAAGTGCTTTGTATAGACATGTTAAGACATATGTTATTATGTATTATGTATGCATTGTAGAGACACGCATGAGTGTGCACTTAGGAGTATGCATTGAGCTATGGTATAGAGCTTGGGTAAGCGAGAGGTTGAGTAAACGTTAGAAAGCAATTAGCTGGCTCCTAAGCCATTCTGAAGCCATTGAGACACACAGAAGAGCAGCACCACTGCGAAGAATGTTTTGAGTTACACTGGTATGAGGAATGCGTAAACAGTTTCTTGGCAGACAGAGATTAGGTAACTCTTGCCTTAGTAGAAACGAAGAAGGGCATGGTATCAGCAGGCCCTGGGTGGTTCGCAGACAGACGAGAAGGTGGGGGCATGCAGCAGGAAGTGAGTGCTTTGTGCAGAGACATGCACGGACGGATAGAGGGATTTCAGAAGCTAAGAGCTGACAGTGAAGGAGAAATATGGAGAGAGATGGGAGGATGGGGTTTCGTAACCCAGATAGCATGTACAAGATAGGCTGAAATATCACGATGACAGAACACACTGAAGTAGTACAGAACAAGAGATGCATACACAGACTTTCAGGCACTGTTCGGATTTAGAAATGCTGTCAGAGGGGGCGTGGCCAGCATGCGAGCAGGCAGGACGTAAGTCCATGGAGCTCCAGGGGCGCCGAGGAAATCCTGTTTAAACATCCTTTTCGATGGAACATTTTTGGCTCCAAACACATCTGTGGCGAAGAGGATAAGGTGGGGCACAGGCATACGGAGCTGGAAAGCAGAAAGCCAGCCTCTTACCGAGATACTCGACGATAACGAAACCTGATCGGGCGCGAAAGCGTGAAACCACCGCTACTTAGTGGAGTTGCAGGAGAGAGCTGTGGCGTCCACGAAAGGGCTGGGAACGTGGCTGTGCTGTCGCCCGGTCAGAGTGCCCAACACCGAGGAGGCAGGCAACGTGTGCGGAGCTGCGGTGCAGAACGGAGGGAGAGACGCAGGGAGCAGCGGGAGTGGCGGGTGATATGCGGAGCGGACGGCACAGCGCTGCGTGTGCCTCCCGGAAAGAAGGTAGGAAGGGACGCTGTTCAGAGAGGGAGCGGACGGATCCCCCTTTAACCCAGCTGGAGTGCGCGATCCTCCGGACCGGAGAACATCCTTTCAACATCTCTCCCCCTCCCCCCAACCTCGTTGGAGTAACGGCTCGCCGTTGGATTGGCGGTGCAGCTGGGACTTCGCTCTGGGGACGAGGCAAGAGACTCAAGTTGGCGTGAAGCGGCCTCCCCCCGTGAGTGGCACTGGCTTTGCGGCCCACAGCCGATCCTATCCTCGCCTCCCTCCCCCGCGAGGAGAACTGGAGAAAATCCGCACTCCACGGACTGGGCAGAGAGGCAACAATAGATCCGGGACCGGCGCCTGCAGGGACACTCCTGAAAGCACTCAAACACAATTCCTACCCTGGCAGTTACGAGAAGCGAAACAGGCATGGAAGCGAACCACGAAGCATTAAACCCACTTCGCCCCAGTCAAGGTGTGCAGGCACAGGGGTAGTGCGAGTGACACCTCCCGTTAGGAAGAAGTGGTTACACAGCGCTCGGTCCAGATACTGCCAAAGCGGACTCACAGGAGGCCCCTTGCGGGGGCGTGGCGGCACATTTCAACCAGCAGAGCAATCGCATATGTAAGTGATACCTGTGAAATCAGTTAAAGAGTTTAATAGATCAAACTTCCACACACTATACCGCCACCTCCCACGCTACAGAATGGCGAAAGACAAACCGCGGAAATCGAGCATACAAAGCAGAATGGACCAATATGCTTTCGCCACGACATCCCAACCGACGGATCAAGCACCGCTGGCAAACTCTCCAGACGCAGAGGACACCCTTTCTCTGAAAGATGTAATGGCGGCCATTGCGAGTTCCCGCACCTCCATGGAAATGAAAATAGACAGTATAGCGGCGGATGTGTCCTTCCTCCGTCACGACCTGCAAAAACTCACCTCTCGCATGGGGGAGGCGGAACAACGCATCTCAGGTACAGAGGACAACATTAGCAATATCAATCAACAATTGTCACAGACACTGCGCCGGTTGAAGACCCTGGAGGCGAGAGTGGATGAGGGCGAGGGCAGGTCTTGCCACAACAACGTGCGTCACCTCGGAATTCCGGAGGGAACGGAGGGACCAAGCATGGAACTGTTCTTGGAACAGTGCTAGCGGACATCTATGACCCTCATTCCTTTTCCAAATTTGTCTCAGTAGAACGCGCTCAACGGATACCTTCTGGCAAGCCCATCCCAGGAATGCCGCCCAGGACTGTAATTGCCAAGCTCCTTAATTATCGTGATAGGGATGCGCTGCTCCAGATGGCCCGTGCGAAAGGAACGATCACTTAAAATGGCTCCCGGATAGCCTTCTTCCCTGATTACACGAAAGAAGTGCAACGCGCAAGACAATCATTCGAACCACTGAAGCGGCAGCTATCCCTCATGAAAGTGAAATTCAGACTGCTATTTCCAGCTCAGCTCAAGATATATCATAAAGGTATGACCACACACTTCACTGACCGTCAGGAGGCCTGGAAATGGGCAGAGACCCACATTGAGGGCGACTGGTCGGCGCGTCCAAGGAGACAGGAAGATAGACGCCGGCCTCGCCCAGACCGAGCCCCTCGGGGGAGACCCCCGGTGGACATGGAACCAGTGGCTCTAGAACATGCAGGATGATGCACTCTTACTCCGAACCACAAATAACATCACGAAAACAACATAGCAACGGCGGCCGCCCGAGGCCACCTCCCAGGAACTTGAACTTAAATTTAGACTGTGACCACGAACAGTCAGTTTGGCAACGGAACAACCAAAGTAAGACAGTTTGAGATTGGTTAAAGCAGAAGCACAGAGACTTGGGTAATGGTTATTAGTTAATGAGTTACCTGTCCGTTTGACAGGGTGTTTGATTGTTGTATTGGGCGACAGATGCTTCAAATTGGGTGGAGTATAGGGTGGGGGTGGGAGGGTGTGAGTTGTTATGTTAAAAGCTACACCAAGTTCAAGAAGTACATGCCAATAACTCCCTCGCGTTTGACCCGCATGGAACGAAAGAGCAAACGAGTCCCGACAATGAACCAACAGATGTACGATCCAGCTCAATCCCTGTCCGGGTTGGTGGGTCATGGAACACTCTTAGATATACAATATACTGACACCACACATGCACAAGTTACATGGCGCAGAACACCAATGTAGATAAAAGCAGAGCCATCCGGGTGATGACATGGAACGTTAACGGGCTCGTAAATAGTATTAAAAGACGCCTAGTCCTACAAGCACTGAACCGTCACTCACCGGATGTGGCCTTCTTAATAGAGACACATCTGGCGGGCACAAGATGCACACTGTTTAGTCGCACAAACTACCGACAAGCCTTTCATGCCGGATTCACCATGAGATCACGTGGGGTATTGATCCTAGTTCACAAAAGACTCCCCTATAGCCCCAATGCAGTCACCCAGGACCAGGGAGGTAGATATGTACACACGACAGGAACCCTGTGGGAACGCACCTTCTCTATGATCGCTGTATATGCACCACCTAACCTCCTAACCCCCCTAACTAACGATATTACACCCCTAATTGTTGACAACACTGAAGGCCTCACGTTGATTGGAGGAGACTTTAACGAAGTCATGAACACAGAGTTGGATAGGACACATGTATGATCCAGGAACCCAGATATATGCACTAAAATCGCCACATTTACCAATGCACTGGGGTTACATGATGCATGGAGATCCCTACATCCCAACACAAGAGAATATTCGTACCACTCCGGTGCACATGCTTCGTTATCCAGGTTGGATTACTTCTTACCAATGTGTAACATACATGAGGCGTGTGACTCACAACTGCTCCCCAGAGGTATTTCAGATCATTCCCCACTCATGTTAACGATTAAGACCAGCAGACCACTCCCCCCACCCAGTTGGAGACTGAATGGTTATTACCTGGGGTTTCCCGAACTGGTGGAACACATACAAAAAGTTACCGAAACATACTTTGAAATAAATACTGACTCTGTGGACAGCCCAACAACGCTATGGGAGGCACTAAAAGCAGTATTGAGGGGTGAAATTATAGCCTGGACTGCAGCCCACAAGAAAAAACAACTTGAAGCGATACGTACAGCTGAAGCCAAGGTACGGAATGCAGAATCTGCTCACCTGGTCCATGACCTACCCGAGACACAACGTGCACTGCAGTTAGCACAGAAACCGCTACAGCACATAGCCTTAGACAATGCAAAACAAGCGCATGCAGCAATGCGAGCGAAAATATATGAAACTAGGGACAAGGCAGGGAAAATTCTGGCATGGTTGGAGCGCAGGGACTTAGGCCTCACTCAAGTTAGGAAACTAACGACAGAAGAACCAGACCCACTAGTAACAGACCAAGACATAGCGGAGGGATTTGCTAAATATTATGCTGAACTGTACAGTGCACCACTTGCACTGCCACCGACCGATATATTAGAAGAGATTACCCTTCCTACCCTAGACGAGCAATAGGCAGTCCTACTAGAACAAGAAATCACAGAGGAAGAAGTAACCTGTGCAATGTCAGAACTTCAGAGGGAAGACCCCAGGCCCGATCGGTTTTCCTGTCGAAATATGGAAGAAAATAGGTGCAAACATAATTTCTCCACAACTACTGCGCCTCTTTCAACACTCACGCTCGCAGGATTGCCTCCCCCAGACCTCAGAAAAGCTACAATAATAGTTTTGCCCAAAGCAGATAAGCCGCCTGACAAGTGCAGTTCTTACAGACCCATCTCTCTTATAAACTGCAAGGTCAAAATACTGGCGAAAGTATTGGCCAATCGGCTGCAGCGCGTCGTACACACACTAGTGCACTTGGACCAATGTGGATTTATGCCACAAAGATCCACCAGGCAAAATATATATACATTACATACAGCACTAGAAAAAACACCTAAGCTACCAAACCCCCTAGCCCTACTGTCCATAGATGTCGAGAAGGCTTTCGACTCTGTGTACTGGGAGGCAATTTGGGAAATTATGCGACGAATGGGCATAGGCCCTTACTTCATGAGTTGGGTTAAACTACTATACCACCTTCCAGTAGCAGTAACAAGAGTGAATTGGTATACTTCCGAACCCTTCCAGCTAGGTAGGGGCACGCGACAAGGCTGCCCCCTGTCAGCTTTGATTTTTGCGTTAGCAATCGAACCTTTAGCAATCATGTTAAGATCCACGCAGACATGGAGTGGCTTCAGGTGGGCAGACAGCTGGGAAGACAGAGTGGGCCTCATTACGACCCTGGCGGAGTGGGTTTACGCCAGCGTTATTCGCGGCGGACCCGTCCGCCCTACTACGAGTTTCCGTAGCGCCATGGAGCGTTTTCCGCCTGGTTTTTCCGGGCGGAGAAATCCATGGCGCTACGGGACCTTGTCGTTAATTACGCCACCGTATTTTGAGGTGGCGTAATTAACGCCTTCCCCACTCCCATTATACCCTATGGGGCAAAAATGGGAATGGGGAAGGGTAAAATGGGGAATGGGGATTTACCGCCCCGCCAAGGTCGGAATGGGGCGGAAAATCCGCCAACCCCCATGGCGCTATCGGCAGCTTTCCGCCGTGCTCCATGGTGCATTTTGCACCGCGATTTCCGCCAGGGTCGTAATGAGGGCCAGTGTCTTTATACGCGGATGATCTGTTAATTTATCTGGCAGACCCGCAAGTTTCCTGCCCCGTTGTGTCGCATTTACTAGAGAGATATGCAGCGTTCAGCGGACTCTGCGACAACTGGTCAAAGTCCATACTATTCCCGGTGAAACATATAGACATTGCGATACCAGATGTGTGCCCCTACCGTATTGAAAGGGAACAATTCAGATACCTAGGTATACAAATCACACACAAACTAACGGACTATGTGGGGAAAAACGTACATCCAGCGGCGACCAGGTTCAAGGATGATGTTCGCCACTGGATGTCCCTACCACTCACATTACTGGGACGCGTGGCATTCTTCAAAATTATGGCCCTCCCCCGTTTTCTCTACGTGCTACAAAATGCACCACTATCAAAAGCACCCAGTGAGTTCCATAAGATAGATCAAACACTTAGGAAGTTGTTATAGAAAGGGGGGCACCCACGAATGGGACTCACTACCCTACCAAGATCCATATGGGAGGGCGGGATTGGGCTCCCCTGGCTACAGACCTATTACTGGGACAGTCAATGGCAATAGTGAATGACAAACTGCATGGGGATACCACTCTACCGCATAACATAATACTAGACACCGACGCACAAGAAAGACCCATCATGAGCCTCCTCTACCGGAAAAAAGAGCGACCCGCTGACCCATCCATGTTGTCGCATATAACCCTAGTCCGGGCAGATACACATAAATAACTAGGTTGGGATAAAAAAACTAACTCTAGCACAACCACTCTGGAACAACAGACATCTCCCGGAGGTGAAAAAACTCCCTAAATGGCAAGCATGGGCCCAACTAGGTATTATGAAAATTAGCGATGTGATGAAAGAAAATGTAATAATAGCATTTGCGGATCTAGCTGCCACCTTTGCACTCCCTCCCAACGAACAATACCACTATATCCAGCTCAAACATGCGTTGCAGGTCCATCTCCCTGAATTGAGTGACATAACTGATTACTCTCCACTAGAACGTAATGTATTCCCAGAAATGCTTAAACAGAAAGTCACATCAACTATGTACAGTGCTATTAACTCCTTTGCTATGAAAGAGCTGTCGAGCCTGAAAGCCAAGTGGGAGAGGGAGGTAGGTGATATACTCCCAGAGGAATGGGTGACTGCGCTGATGTACCCCAGAGAATCAACTATCTCCTCCAGGCTTAGATTCATTCAACTGAAGATACTACATAGGATTTATTACCTAAGGGTGGCACTGTTCAAGTGGGGAAAGGCTACGAATCCATACTATTTGCGATGTAAGAGGGAGGAAGGCTCCTATTGTCATATCCTGTGCGACTATGCCATCATTCAACAATACTGGCAACAGTGCTGTGAAGAACTGTCAAGGGTAATGGGCAAGAGGATACTTGCAAATCCAAAGCAATTATTGCTGGGGATAGAAGGAGACACTGGTCTAACGAGGTATGAGAGAGCACTCTTATCTACCACCACTGCGATACATAAGAGGAACATAGCGCAACTTTGGGGCTCCGAGAGGCCACCGAGCCTTGAACAAAGGATCACGGACATGGATATCTGCATCGCGATGGAAAAGAGAGTTTATACTGACAGGGGGTGCCCAGAAAAAGCGCAAAAAATATGGCAAAGTTAGGAAGAGGCGCACTAAAAGTAACTTATAATATTGTACCGTTACGCTATCCAGAGACTTGCAGATGGACTGGTGGGTGTAATGCGAAAGGGACAAAATGTTGTGGCTTGTTTTGCAGCTCGTTGGTAAGGGACCACAGCGGGGAATTGTTGGCGGGCGGGTATGGGAAGTTTTGTTTACCCCACTGTGTGGGGCTGTATGTTTTGTGTTTCCAAAAAACCAATAAAATGTAGTATTAAAAAAAAAATAGAAATGCTGACAGATAAATAGAGTGAATCTTTGCTAAGAGAGGATGTAACCATAGACATTTATGTATGTCAATTGATACTATAACTGGAAGCCTGAAATGAGGAGTAGGTGTGTTGCTGGGACACGACAGAGAGAGACTTTTTTGGTTGGCAGGAGAGAGAGAGAGGCGTTTGGTGTGGCATTGATGGAGGCATTGGCATGCAGCCTTGGCAGACCAGCTTGGGAGAGATCAGATGAGCTTTGCAGAGGCTTGAGGCAGTTCGAGTGACCAGACTGGCAGAGGGAGCTGGAAAGGAGAAAGGGGCCCGGTGCTTGAGATCAGCCTGATACAGATCGGTGGGAGAAGCCTGCAGCACATGCAGAGGGGAGTATTGCTGATTGATTGAATAGGCCTAATTGATCTGAATAAGACATGTGCCAATGGGGAATTAGGACAGACACTCACACAGAGCTTTTGGTTTGATAGAAGGGGAAATCAGACAGGGATTGTCTTAGAGAGAGAGTGTGAAGTGTGGTGTGGATTGGAGAGGAATGCTGAATGCTGACACTTGCCATATGTATTTTGCTATTAGCCTGATAGATCCAGCAGGACTGGATACATTGATATTAGATTTCTTGCATTAGAAGCATGTAAGGGTTACATTTATTGCATTGCATTGTAGATTTGCACCCAGAGCATAAAGGGTGCAAATTTGGGTTTTGCATTATAGTAGTGTTTGCATCACGCCTTGCTGTGTATGAATAAATGTATTCTGTTGATATAATTGAAACTGACTTGTGTTTTTTCATTTGTGACCATTGTTATCTTATTTCTCATGTCATTTCTGTGTGTTTAGTTTGTTGTGTATGTTGTATTTTGTGTCTATTCTTAGGGTTATGGTAACAGGTTATGTTTGTGTGTCCATAGCATAGTAATTTAGGAGTAACACAGTGCACAATCGCCACGAGATACATGAGCAGGGGGTGCATAGTGATCCACACCCCCCGAGGTAGATTTGGAGACTAGCAAGTGGTCGGTTATGTGAGGCTAGGAAAAAGATAATTTTGTTTTTCAGTCTAAAAAGTCTGGGTCCATAGGACCTTGTTCAAACAGTCTATTAGTGGTGACAACCTCTGAAGGAGGTCATTCCCTAAGATACAGGGTGTTCCCTCTGGAGTAACGACTATAACCGAGTGTTTCACCCTTTGTCGTCCAATTTTGATCTCTAGATCCGTAGACCCCTCGACGGGAATGTCATTCCCATTGAAGTTCTGGAGTTGTTCATGAAGAGGTGTGAGGGGAATTTGGTGACTCTCCCCCTTCCTGAAT
Organism: Ambystoma mexicanum; assembly: GCF_040938575.1. Classification (NCBI taxonomy): domain Eukaryota; kingdom Metazoa; phylum Chordata; class Amphibia; order Caudata; family Ambystomatidae; genus Ambystoma; species Ambystoma mexicanum. Next base: position 224,843,251 of record NC_090921.1, on the reverse strand, counting down.
TAAGTTGCTCAAATGCCCTTTTGGACAGGAGAGCAGCTTGTGATCCTGTATCCACCAGCGCTCAGATTACACACTGCCCTTGCACCCGGACAGGGGCATAAAACCTAACTTCTTTCTCTTCCAAAGGGCAAAGAAAAAGGGCATTTTGGGCCAGTTGGACAGCAGTTAATTTCTTTATTTTGGCCTCCGACACCATGTGATCTTGGGCAGTTTTCTGTGTCGGAGTTAGGGAATCTGTAGATAAAATGTGGCATTCTGAGATTTGGGGAATTTGGGAATCCCCTTTATTCTGTGCTGTCCCCCTTTTCGTGGAGACAGTCACTTGTACCGGTTTGGGGGATTTGGGATCCCATTTTTCCCCTGATTCTGTGCTGTCACCCTTTTCCTGGAGACAGTCACTTGAACTGGGCTGGGGGCAAGATTCCTCATTCATTTCTGAGTTCTCAGGATGACATTTCTAGGGTTCAGGGATAGACGGTTCTAGGTCAGTCCTCATACCTACCCAGTCTTATGGTCTTTTGGAACCCATTTGTCTTTGGGAGGAATCCCCCCATCCTTGAAAGAGAAGACTTTCTTCCCAGAATCCTCCAAGGATTCTTCCCCTTCATACTGGAGGACGCTGATTTCCTCCACAAAATGGGTCTTCTTTGTCCCTTGTTTTCTCCTACTTACCCTCTGTTCTCTATGTTGCAGTTTTTCGGGGGTAGGAGATTTGGGTTCAGTTTCAGAGGTTTCTAGGGGCTTTTCACAGGTGAGTAAGGAAGCTTCCTCTAGGGCTTTACATACCCCTTCCGCCTGAGCCACCTTCTCTGGAACCTGCTGGTTGTTCGGGTTCTCTCCCCGTCATTTTCCGGGGTGCCAGACCCTGGGTTTGAGCTGTTCTTGGCAGCCATGTTCATTTGAGGACTCTGCTGAGCCCTCAACATGTGACTCAGGCCTTGGGTCAAGCTCTGGACCTGGCGCTCCAGTTGTGACACCCTCTCTGGCTGATACGGGGGTCTTGGGTCAAATCTTTGCTGCTCTTGGGAAGGGTAACTGTCCCTTCTCCCAGAGTAACTTCGATATGAAAGGTTTCCCTGGTAGCCCTCCACTCGTGGTCTCCCTTCTCCCTGATTTGGTGGCATAGACTCCTGAAAGCGGGGAGAGAAGGAAGGGTTGTTCTGAATGTTGGGATTTTGAGGGTATCTGGGGAAGAAACTTAAACTAGAGGGTGGAAGTTTACTGCCCTCCTGAGGGTAGTTTAGAGGGAAGTTCCCAGGGACCGTACTCACCTGATTGGATCCCCCCTTGAGACCATATGAACCCCAAAGTGGGTCTATTCCCCTTGTACCTCGGGCGATGTAGGTGGCAGAGTCAGGTGACACATGTGTGGGGTAACCTGCCTGGCGACGACCAGCTTAGCACTGGTCAGAGGGTCTTCTCTGCCTCTGGTTTGGTTGGTTAGCAGGAGGTGTATTTTTAGACCCCCCCCTATTTCTAGGTCCAAAATGGGGATAATCTTCACCTTCCCCACCTTGGCAGTAGCAGGGGTGTTGGTTGGTTTGGGATTTTTGGGGGAATTCTTATTTTCTACTGGCTTTTGGACCTCATAGATCTGGGTAGCTTGTTCTATTACCCAGTCAAGGGTCCTTTCATCGTGTAAGTCCCTAACCAACTGCATCATAATGTACTTAGGGAGTGCATGTAAATAGGTATTGATGAACTCCCCACTGTTTGTGCGCACCCGCCTTGTGGTTTGTGTAAAGGCCCGCTTCAATTCTTGGACAAATTCTCTCGGGCCTGATCCTCTCCGCACTACAGGTTGTAGGCCACCTTGCAAGCCTCCTGGGGGTTTTGGTACACAGAGAAGTGCTTCAAGATGGCCGCCTTGTATGTAGACCGCCTTGTATGATTCTGATCCTCCTGCCCAACAAAGAAACTGGAGTATTCTGGGGAGAATGTCCATTTGGCCAACTCCATAGAATTATGCTCATTTGTGATGCCAAATTGCATCATCATCTGGTCATACAGCTCCAGATGCTCCCAGGAGTACTTGGCAAAACAGAAAGGTGATGGCTGTAAGGTTTTGAATTAATCACAACCACGGGCAAAGCAATGGGCAACCCTCCAGACCATCGTTTTTCAGCCTGCCAAGCCATTACAGAAGGGGAAAAACCATATGCAAATCAGGATTGGTCCTACCCCAAAAGGGGCAGTCGAGTCCGAACTGCTAGGTCACATCCCTTCTGCACGAGACCAAAAGCATCCCCAGACATGTTTCAGCCTTTTTGGGCATCATCAGTGAGGAGTAGCTTGGGTCCCTAGGCCTGGCAGACTCGGGACCCACGTCTGGGCATACCCGTCCCACTTGCGGTGACTTTAGCAAAACACACAGGTGATGGCTGGAAGGTTTTGAATGAATCATAACCACGGGCAAAGCTCTGGGCAACCCTCCAGACCATCGTTTTTCAGCCTGCCAAGCCATTACAGAAGGGGAAAAACCATATGCAAATCAGGCTTGGTCGTACCCCAAAAGGGGCAGTCCAGCCCGAACTGCTAGGTCACATCCCTTCTGCACGGGACCACAAGCATCCCCAGACATGTTTCAGCCTTTTTGGATGTCATCAGTGAGGAGTAGCTTGGGTCTCTAGACCCGGCAGACTCGGGACCCACGTCTGGGCATACCCGTCCCACTCAGGGTGACTTTAGCAAAACAGAAAGGTGATAGCTGGAAGGTTTTGAATTAATCATAACCACGGGCAAAGCTCTGGGCAACCCTCCAGACCATCGTTTTTCAGCCTGCCAAACCATAAGGGGAAAAACCATATGCAAATCAGGATTGGTCCTACCCCAAAAGGGGCAGTCAAGCCCGAACTGCTAGGTCACATCCCTTCTGCACGAGACCACAAGCATCCCCAGACATGTTTCAGCCTTCTTGGGTGTCATCAGTGAGGAGTAGCTGGGGTCTCTAGGCCTGGCAGACTCGGGACCCACTTCTGGGCATACCCGTCCCACTCGGGGTGACTTTAGCAAAACAGAAAGGTGATGGCTGGAAGGTTTTGAATTAATCATAACCACGGGCAAAGCTCTGGGCAACCCTCCAGACCATCATTTTTCAGCCTGCCAAGCCATTACAGAAGGGGAAAAACCATAGGCAAATCAGGCTTGGTCCTACCCCAAAAGGGGCAGTCAAGCCCGAACTGCTAGGTCACATCCCTTCTGCATGGGACCACAAGCATCCCCAGACATGTTTCAGCCTTTTTGGGCATCATCAGTGAGGAGTAGCTTGGGTCTCTAGGCCCGGCAGACTCGGGACCCACGTCTGGGCATACCCGTCACACTCGGGGTGACTTTAGCAAAACAGAAAGGTGATGGCTGGAAGGTTTTGAATTAATCATACCCATAGGCAAAGCTCTGGGCAACCCTCTAGACCATCGTTTTTCAAGCCATTACAGAAGGGGAAAAATCATATGCAAATCAGGCTTGGTCCTACCCCAAAAGGGGCAGTCCAGCCCGAACTGCTAGGTCACATCCCTTCTGCACGAGACCACAAGCATCCCCAGACATGTTTCAGCCTTTTTGGGAGTCATCAGTGAGGAGTAGCTTGGGTCTCTAGGCCCGGCAGACTCGGGACCCACGTCTGGGCATACCCGTCCCACTCAGGGTGACTTTAGCAAAACAGAAAGGTGATTGCTGGAAGGTTTTGAATTAATCATAACCACGGGCAAAGCTCTGGGCAACCCTCCAGACCATCGTTTTTCAGCCTGCCAAGCCATTACAGAAGGGTAAAAACCATATGCAAATCAGGCTTGGTCCTACCCCAAAAGGGGCAGTCCAGCCCGAACTGCTAGGTCACATACCTTCTGCACGAGACCACAAGCATCCCCATACATGTTGCAGCCTTTTTGGGCGTCATCAGTGAGGAGTAGCTTGGGTCTCTAGTCCCGACAGACTCGGGACCCACGTCTGGGCATACCCGTCCCACTCGGGGTGACTTTAGCAAAACAGAAAGGTGATTGCTGGTAGGTTTTGAATTAATCATAACCACGGGCAAAGCTCTGGGCAACCCTCCAGACCATCGTTTTTCAGCCTGCCAAGCCATTACAGAAGGGTAAAAACCATATGCAAATCAGGCTTGGTCCTACCCCAAAAGGGGCAGTCCAGCCCGAACTGCTAGGTCACATCCCTTCTGCACGAGACCACAAGCATTCTCAGACATGTTTCAGCCTTTTTGGGCGTCATCAGTGAGGAGTAGCTTGGGTCTCTAGTCCCGACAGACTCGGGACCCACGTCTGGGCATACCCGTCCCACTCGGGGTGACTTTAGCAAAACAGAAAGGTGATTGCTGGTAGGTTTTGAATTAATCATAACCACGGGCAAAGCTCTGGGCAACCCTCCAGACCATCGTTTTTCAGCCTGCCAAGCCATTACAGAAGGGTAAAAACCATATGCAAATCAGGCTTGGTCCTACCCCAAAAGGGGCAGTCCAGCCCGAACTGCTAGTTCACATCCCTTCTGCACGAGACCACAAGCATTCTCAGACATGTTTCAGCCTTTTTGGGCGTCATCAGTGAGGAGTAGCTTGGGTCTCTAGTCCCGACAGACTCGGGACCCACGTCTGGGCATACCCGTCCCACTCGGGGTGACTTTAGCAAAACAGAAAGGTGATTGCTGGTAGATTTTGAATTAATCATAACCACGGGCAAAGCTCTGGGCAACCCTCCAGATCATCGTTTTTCAGCCTGCCAAGCCATTACAGAAGGGTAAAAACCATATGCAAATCAGGCTTGGTCCTACCTCAAAAGTGGCAGTCCAGCCCGAACTGCTAGGTCACATCCCTTCTGCACGAGACCACAAGCATTCTCAGACATGTTGCAGCGTTTTTGGGCGTCATCAGTGAGGAGTAGGTTAGGTCTCTAAGCTCGGCAGACTCGGGACCCACGTCTGGGCATACCCGTCCCACTGGGGGTGACTTCAGCAAAACAGAAAGGTGAAGGCTGGAAGGTTTTGAATTAATCATAACCACGGGCAAAGCTCTGGGCAACCCTCCAGACCATTGTTTTTCAGCCTGCCAAGCCATTACAGAAGGGGAAAAACCATATGCAAATCAGGCTTGGTCCTACCCCAAAAGGGGCAGTCCAGCCCGAACTGCTAGGTCACATCCCTTCTGCACGAGACCACAAGCATCCCCAGACATGTTTCAGCCTTTTTGGGCGTCATCAGTGAGGAGTAGATTGGGTCTCTAGGCCCGGCAGACTCGGGACCCACGTCTGGGCATACCCGTCCCACTCGGGGTGACTTTAGCAAAACAGAAAGGTGATTGCTGGATGGTTTTGAATTAATCATAACCACGAGCAAAGCTCTGGGCAACCTTCCACACCATCGTTTTACAGGCTGCCAAGCCATTACAGAATGGGAAAAACCATATGCAAATCAGGCTTGGTCCTACCCCAAAAGGGGCAGTCCAGCCCAAACTGCTAGGTCACATCCCTTCTGCACGAGACCACAAGCATCCCCAGACATGTTTCAGCCTTTTTGGGCGTCATCAGTGAGGAGTAGCTTGGGTCTCTAGGCCCGGCAAACTCGGGACCCACGTCTGGGCATACCCGTCCCACTCAGGGTGACTTTAGCAAAACAGAAAGGTGATGGCTGGAAGGTTTTGAATTAATCATAACCACGGGCAAAGCTCTGGGCAACCCTCCAGACCATTGTTTTTCAGCCTGCCAACCCATTACAGAAGGGGAAAAACCATATGCAAATCAGGCTTGGTCCTACCCCTCAAGGGGCAGTCCAGCCCGAACTGCTAGGCCACATCCCTTCTGCACGAGACCACAAGCATCCCCAGACATGTTTTAGCCTTTTTGGGCGTCATCAGTGAGAAGTAGCTTGGGTCTCTAGGCCCGGCAGACTCGGGACCCACGTCTGGGCATACCCGTCCCACTCAGGGTGACTCTAGCAAAACAGAAACGTGATGGCTGGAAGGTTTTGAATTAATCATAACCACGGGCAAAGCTCTGGGCAACCCTCCAGACCATCGTTTTTTAGCCTGCCAACCCATTACAGAAGGGTAAAAACCATATGCAAATCAAGCTTGGTCCTACCCCAAAAGGGGCAGTCCAGCCCGAACTGCTAGGTCACATCCCTTCTGCACGAGACCACAAGAATCCCCAGACATGTTTCAGCCTTTTTGGGCGTCATCAGTGAGGAGTAGCTTGGGTTTCTAGGCCCGGCAGACTCGGGACCCACGTCTGGGCATACCCGTCCCACTCGGGGTGACTTTAGCAAAACAGAAAGGTGATGGCTGGAAGGTTGTGAATTAATCATAACCACGGGCAAAGCTCTGGGCAACCCTCCAGACCATCGTTTTTCAGCCTGCCAAGCCATTACAGAAGGGGAAAAACCATATGTAAATCAGGCTTGGTCCTACCCCAAAAGTGGCAGTCCAGCCCAAACTGCTAGGTCACATCCCTTCTGCACGAGACCACAAGCATCCCCAGACATGTTTCAGCCTTTTTGGGCGTCATCAGTGAGGAGTAGCTTGGGTCTCTAGGCCCGGCAGACTCGGGACCCACGTCTGGGCATACCCGTCCCACTCGGGGTGACTTTAGCAAAACAGAAAGGTGATTGCTGGAAGGTTTTGAATTAATCATAACCACGGGCAAAGCAGGCGAAGAACGGTGGTCTGGATGGTTGCCCAGAGAATTGCCAGTGTTTAAGATTAATTCTAAACCTTCCAGCCATCACCTCTTTGTTTTTGCTTTGTCATCCCAGGAGTACTTGGCATTTTTATGATAAAGGGTCATGAAGTTTCTAATGGCTATTATTTGTCTAATGGGGTCTTTTACCAGAGTTCTCTTTTGTTTGGCAGCCTTGTTTTTCCGCTGCACCTGAGTCCATTCGCCCTCAGACTCAGAGCTGCTGCTATTTAACGTCCCATCCCTGTCATCTAGGCACTCCCTGATTCTTTCAGACTGAGAGTCTCTCCCAGAATGACAGGGCCTAGTCTCTTCTCTCCTATTGTACTGTGGGCTCTCTGGGTCACTTCCCTTGTACTCCCTCTTTCGCACAGGGGAGTACTCATCCGCTTCCTCCCTTCTTCTGGGGTTGGTGAAGAACTCCCCCCATCTCCCTCATTGTGTGGAGGTTTTCAGGATACTCCTTTGGTGCCTAAACTCAGAAGCCTTTTTATCTGCAAAGTGGACCAAGTGGTCCCTTTGTAGCTGATTTTTCTGCCAGTCTAACTCCCTAATCTTCTCTTCATAGGAGTCCTCCTGTTCAGATACTTTGGCCAAAATATTTTTGGACCGAAGCAGTGATGCACGTCCATCAATCTCAGATGGACGCTAGCCTGCAGGCTCAATCATGCCTAATTGAGTCCGGCTGCCTCATGGTTCCTGGTTTTTATGAACTGGTAGACATTAATTTAGCAGTGCCTTGTGCATACAAGGTGGTAAATTGACTTGAGGCCCCTCGTAAAGAGGGCCCTACGCCCTGATTAGGGATTGCCCTGCCACTCTCTAATTGTTCAGGGTTCCACAAGTCCTTATTAAAACCCTCTTTTTCTAATCTCTCGAATATCTATTTCTCAGACCCTGTTTCTTGATAGTATGCAAAGTCTTGAGCCCTGTGTTCTGCTATCAGGGCTTGACTGACTTCTATGACCTTCCCTTGTGCTACTACTTGGCTCTGGAGTCCCCTGTTCTCATTGCCAAGGACCTCATTTTCTTTCTGTGCTTCTTGTATTGTCTGGGAATACTCAGACCATTTCTGTTGCTCTGTGCATTTTTGGCCTGTATTGTCTGCTCTAGATCAAATTCTATTCGCCTCATATGGCCCATCAATTTTTCATACTCTGCTTTTAGGTCAGTCAGTTCCTGAAGACCTGACTCTCCTTTCTCCAGGTCTGCCTTCAACTGGCACACTTCCTGGCACAGGACATCCTTTTGCTGACACAGCCTGCAATTTTGTTCACTGAGGTGATCTCTCTGTTGATTTATAGCAATAGCACCCAACCTCTGGCACTCTTGGTCAAAATCTTCTTGGGAATGGACCTACTTCATAGCCCACTGATCATTCTCCTCTTTCAATTGCTTAATCTGCTTCTAATATGCAATTATATCCTCTAAGCAGGCTCTATTGTATGTCACTTGTTGGTTCAATTTTAGTTGACTCTCTTCCACTTTCTTGGCACTCTTCTTTCTGTTCAGATAATTGGGCCTCCTGTTCTGAATTAGTTTGTTGCTGCACTGCCAACTCCTCCTTTAGCCGCTGAATGATGTTTCCTAATTCTAACTCAGAAATGTTCCTCTCTCGCACTTTCTACTCTACCTGCCTTAACACCCCTTTTACTTGCTCCAATAACTCAGACTGATTCTGCCCAGAAGTTACACTCTCCTGGTACCTTTCCTCCATGATTATCATGTGGAAGTACATCTATGCAGTGAGTTGGACCATCTTAATTTACTCATCTTTGATGTTCTGCGCCATATAGAAATCGGTCAGGGCTTGATGTAACAGGCCACACTCCGGCCACACATCCATATTTATAGAGGTCACCTGTTGCATCATACTAGATAGCCAGGCTTCATGTTTTTGTTCTGCCCATTCCCCTCTAATGAACAATTTGGATAGGAGGTGCTGTCTAGCCATGTTCATTTCCACGGTGCTCATTGTGAAGTGTGTTCTGATGCTGGTGGGTTATCTGTGCAAGAACAAAATCTCCCCCCTGCTCCTGCCTAGTTTATGGTTGCAATATTTTGTTATGAGACACAGCACTGATACCTAGGGTACAAGTGTTTGGATGGCGTTTTTACAATGCAACCCAGCTTTCTAGCCACTAAAAGTAACACTACCTTCAATGGGTTAGTCTGCTGTGTTGCACTGCCATGGGTGAAAACTGTTTTCTCAATCACGGCACGAGCCCCACTTTGTCATGGGATATTGCACGGCACACACCAGCTAGGGAACTCCTTCCCCTACAATAAATGTGGCACCCAATAACACGCTTTTTATCATCAATATACTACAAATTCTTTTTGAGTAGGCCTCCAACCAGTCTTGCACCCAACCTCCATAAACACCCCGTGTCACTATGGACTAGGAACTAGGCCGGTGTGTATCAATAAAATATTTATCAATTAATTATGTAATGAAAAAGGAAAATAATCAAAATACAGCAGCCACCAAAATTGTGGCAACACAAATGCAATATCCTATCAAGAGCGACCAAGTGGAAATGGGCTGTTACACTCACTTTTGTTATAATGACAAACAGGAAAATACAATCAGGTTCAAATAGACTGCTACACTCGCTTTTGTTTTAATGACAAAACAGGAAAATAACAATTCCACAGAAAGTAATAGCACCACAGTTTAGCACTCCCCCCTGCAGCACACACCTCCAAACCTCAATTAAACTTGATTCCTTTGAATAGAAGGCAGTGGCAAGGAGTAGGAATATATGAGGAAAATCGGATTTGGGGTGAAGTCCACTGCCACAAGATGGGAAGCCAGCAAAGAAAGGAAAACCCGTTTTTTGGAGCAAAATGGAAGAATGGGGTTTTGATTATTTCTCACAAATGCTAGGGGACAGAATAGAAGAAAATTTGTATTGCTTACACTTCGGAGATAGGCAAAGTTTTAGAGAATACTAATCAGCACACCAGGGCAAAAAATAGAAATGAAGTGGGAAAATCGGTTTTCAGAGAAAGCAAATGCAAAAGGGAAAAATACAGTGGCAAATGAAAATCTGTTTAAACTGGGTTTACAATGACAGGCAGCTCAGAGAAGGGGTATAGCTTACAATAGGAAAATCGGTTATCAGTTACAAGGAGACTAATTCTTTTGAGGCAACACCTTAATGACTATAATAACTAAATAAAACACCAGGGACAAGATGGTTGATTTCGACTTCACCAATCTTGAACCGTGAATTTCAATGGGGAATTTAATTGATTTACTTAAGAAAAATACTAAGGATTTACACAGATTACTGAGAGTATTTTTTAAAGGAGATCTGCTAACCTACACAGGCTTATAATAGATCCTTCTATGGGAAGAAGACTGGATTACACTGGCAATTTGGGGTTTTCAATGGGGGCTTCAATGGGGGAAATATTGTATGCAATGCTACAATAATAAATATAGGGCTGTAGTATATGCTACTTACAAAGCAAGCATTGGTTTAGGATTCAGGAAAGCCAGCTGGATCTCAGGACACTCTGGACAGTGAGGGCAAGGGGTCTGGACACTGCACTCTCAAAGATGGTAAGGTTCAGCAGCCTTCTCTCCGTCCTCCTTCTCCTGTCTCCCTGGATTTTGTCTGTCTGTCCTGAGTCCTAGTACAGTCCCCCTTATATAGCACAAATGACACCACTAGCTTTACAATCCAGGGGGAGTACCCTGCAATTATCCCTGCTGCTCGGATAGGACAGTTTACTATTCCTCTCTCCGCTCTCTGGCATGATTGATTCAAGGGAAGAGAGCACCATCTGTCTGTTTGCATTTAATACAATTCTTTGTTCTCATTACCACTTTTTGTCAAAAGCTAGTTATGTCTCATAACGTCATAACTATACTAGCCCCTGCCATGTGAACTAGATATGCGGTTTTAGTTGGTCATAGGGAATTAGGTAAGCCGACCGCCAACTCCGTACGAGGTTGCACGGGCCTTTGGCACATTTTTGTCATTTTCATAAAATGTACAATAGTTATGACTCTGCAAATGATCAAGTATGTTCCTAATTTCCTTTTCCATCTTTTCACCAACTGCCCCATTCGTCACATTTTCAGATCAGCCAGAAACTAGTCTTAACTGGCCATTTCAGTCCCCAAAGTCCTAGGTAAATGCAACGTATCTCTTTAAAACCGCCTGGAAAGTACATGAAAAAATAGCATAAAACGAAATTAATTCTCATTCTGATTGCTGCAAAAAGTTCCTAAAATGAAATAATTCTTTTAATGTCAATTGGGAGTGTTAGTCCCCCCTGTGGGAGGACCGCTTCAACCCCCACAGCCTTCTGCCTTCCTCTGGGCTTAGCCAGTGACCAGAGATTTTTATTAGTTCCTTTGAACTTTGCAGTTTGCTCTTTGAGGTGGGTGCAGGAAGGGCTCACACCTCCTGGTCATTCTCCAGCCATACTTCGCTTTCTTTGAAATGTCTGAGCTCCTGCCTTCAAGTCTGCAGAACAGTGAATTATGATGCCCTCAGTAACATCACATTTTATTTCGGGATGGTTATAGGATATGTGTGATCCGCGGGAAGTGGTGCTTTGTCATTTTGAAGTTCCTGCCTTCAGCCTAAACTGGTCTTTCCTGCAGTAAGTGTCTCTTCAAAGGTGACTGGAGTTTTGTGGGTTGGAACAGAATGTACATTTGCTTGGGTGAACACCCCAAAATCTTATTTCCCTGACATTTACTGCCTGAACAGTGCTCTCTTGCACTGTAGCTTTTTAAAGCAGTGTTTCTTTTCACATGTGTGCAGGCTTTTTGCTTCTAATGTTTAAAATCCTGTCTTATAGGTCACAGGATTCTTTGATTTCTCCTTTTTGAGCAAGTATTCATTTGCTGTTGGTCCATTGATAATAAGGGGTGGGCCCCATTCCACATGTTTCTTTAATTTGACCTGAACAAAAGAAAAAGCCAATCTATTTTTCGTTTGCAGTGTTTAAAGGGCTGCTGTTCAAGTGAAAGGGAAAACAAAAGTCATTTGTGGTTGTAGTGTTGAAAGTCTTGCTCCTCATCTGAATTAAAAGTAAATCAAGGCCCTTTTTGGATGCATTGTATAACTTCTTGTCATTCACGTGAAATAAAAGCAAAGCAGGGCCGATTTTGCTTATAGTGTTCCAGTGCTTGCCACTCATATGACAGAGAAAGCAAAGCAGGGCCGTTTTTGCTTGCAGTGCCTAAATGCGGCTTTTCAGGTGAAAGGGATGTCTGTTTGGGGCCTTTAAATGCACCCCACAGCTGAACATTTTACAAAAGAAGTTATCTAGCGCCGACAGAATGATCAGCAAAATAGTGAATCCCAATGTAACATTCAAAAGGCATTTTTTTCAAATACAAAATATGGCATCTGCAGTTGGGTCTGTCAATAACAGAGCATCTGGTGTCATTAGGTCTTTAGCTGTTAGTTCTGGGCTGAAGGTATTTACCAGTTCATTTGCCTGGCAGTAGTAACGTCTTTTGTAGTTTGAAGTTCCTGGTGGTTTGCAGGGCCTGGTATATCTGGGAGATTGACATAGCAGATTGGACAAGACAGATCTACTGGTCAAGCTGAATTCCTCTTATTTTTTATTAAAATGTTTACTCCACCGCACACTGATGCAGTCCATAAAGAAGCTCCCTTAGAATGTATAGCATGGTTGGCCTCACTGTGACCTAGCTGCAGGACAGTCATTATCTTTATGGCTGAAATAGGAAATTATCTGTCTTCCCATCTTGTTTGATGGGGTTGGGGAGCTGAACAGAATACCAGATGTCAGAGTTTAGTCCTGGCTTCATTTAATGTGGTCTCATTTACAATTGCCACTTTTAAAGTAACATTTTCAGTTTTATATTTACATTTTCAAACAGAGCAGTTTATCCATTGTAATGGCCTATCAACTCCTATAAAAGGTCCACATTTCATTCACCAGTTTTCCATTTTAATAAGAGTGTTGCAGGATATTTTCTTGCACTTGTAAGTCTTTTCACTCGGGCTTTGTCAATTATCTTTGGATTTTAGGGGCTGCAAAACGTTGCACATTTTGCTTGCATGTGTGTTTTTCAAATGCTGTGTACAGGCCACAGCTTACATGTTTGTTTTTAAAATAGCACATTTCTCTGCAGCTTTCTTTGAATTATAATTCCCTACAAACCCCCCCATCCTCCACCCCCTCTTGCTCTTACTCCTTGTGGTCATGCTACTTACCACGGCCATACAATTACTAGTGAAACCGATCTGATGCATCTAATGGAGTCATCACTGATTCCCGGTGGGAACGTCCTCCCATTTGGCCAGAGGACAGCATCCACTACCTGATCCTGACCAAGGGGGCATATTCATGAGGGAGGATAACATGGGAGGAGACAACTACCGGGGAGATGTTATGACTTCATTGGAGGAGTCACAGTGTTCCCCCTTTCCTATGACAAAGACCCCCCTAAACTCCGAGACCTTAATGACCTATTGTCAGATAACAATTCCCCCCTGTAGGGCAAGTCAAGAAACCTTTTATCCACATCATTCTAGTCGGACCCCTACTTTTCATCCAAACACCCATAACTCACTGTGGGATGTCTTTACCCATGCATCCGAGCCCTACCACAAAACTGTGCAGTACTGGCATGGAAAACATCATGATGGCCAGAACTCCCCAGAGAGTGCACAGGGAAAACATGAAGAATAGGCTGCCACCCATTTTTGCCTATGTTGTGAGCACAGGAGGGCACTGCCTAACCACCGTTGGGCTACACACACAGTAGCCTGAAACCATTGGGAATGGCAATGCTGATTGCCAAAAGCAACCCAGAACTGTGGGGAATTCATTTTCTTAATCCCAAAAATGGTTGCATTACCAGTACTCGCCACTATCAGAAAGCCGGCGTTTTAAAACCACCAGACTTTTGTGTAAAACTGAACAAATGAAACAAAACCAGACCAAGGAAAGACTTGCTAAGAGGTGGATACAATGTAAAACTGTATTCTGAAATTACTTGAAGGGAGTAATTATTTAATGTATAGGTAAAAATTGTCAGTTTGATTTGAATGTAGAAAACTGGGAACAAAAAGTGACATTTAGCTGAAACCTGGCTTAATGAAACTGGATTCTGCCTGACAACTACCCCCGACAGGAGAAACCTGTTCAGCCACTCTTCCCAGGCCTAGCTGCATCCTGCTGCCCCTTGCCAAAAGGAGTTGTCACCTCTCTGATTAGATTAGGGGTGGAGCACCTGGGAACTGGAAAGAACAGAACAATGCAACTTCCTTGACTCAGGCAAATGTTATATTGGGGGCGTCGTAAAATAGCTTCCTCTTGGGAGAAACTGGGGGGCAGCTGTGCCTGTGTGAACAAGCTGGCTTGGGGGAAGTGGATAAACCAGTTATTCCACCATGTGATGTGGGAAGCCACACCCCTTTTTGACCAGAGCATAATTTTAAAAAGATAGATAACTCATAGTGCGGACTTGTCAGAATTATATAAGTAATATCATTATTTTTGTGATTTGTCTGTGAACATTTTGAGAGGCGTTAGGACCCTGTGGTGTATTCTGGGGGGTTGCTAGCGGAAAATAGGGTCTTACTCCAAATGTCTGCATGTTAAAAATCTGACACTTCATCAATTAATGTCCATACTCCTTGCGCACATGTGTGTAATTTTGGGTAAATGTCCGATATTGCAAAACCAGTTAAAAAGCGCAAAATGTTGTCATTTTTGAATGCAAGCCCCCAGGAAGATCAGAGGCGGACAAGCATGGACCATAAGGAATATATAATGTGCACATGTAATTTCAACAAATTGTATATCTGGGAAAGATGTATTTGAATAAAATATAGATTTGTGGGCAAACCGACCAGGGGAGGATCCTCTGACCCATAAACAGACCTCATCATGATGACAATCCATTTCCTTCCCCCAATCATGGGAGAGGGGAGAATTGGGCCAATGACAAGTAGAGAGGGGCAGGCTTAGCTAGGCCCAGGCACACACCCGTTTTCAAAACACATAAAAAGAGACTGCTGGGACAGGTAGAGAGATTCAATTCCATTTGCTGCGGAGCATGCTGACCGACGACTTCACATCCAGAGATCCAGACTTCAAATCCATCAATCTCCAAAGACCAGAACTTTACTTCAGAACTTAAAGCAAGGGCCTAAACCCACAAAATGAGAACTCTTCTCAGCAGGCCTCAGCAACCTTAAAATCTTTTGCCAAGAACAATTGCCAAAGACCAGACCAGAGATCCAGAGTGACCCAGACCGCTGTGAGCAGAACCAGAGAGCTGACCCAGATCACTGTGAAGTGCCGAGACCAGAACTGGAGTCCAGTCCAAAACCTGATCAGATCCGTGGCGAGGCCTATTTCAAATTTATATTGTGAGTACCTAGCAGAACTGTGCAGAACCAATCTCTTAGTTAAAAGAATCTAATCCCAACTATTTTAACCTAAGTAGAACAGCCTCCTAGAAATCGTGTCATCTGTCATTTGTAAAGCTGCACAACTGTCACCTGTCAATTCTGAAGCTGCAAGCTGTCACCTGTCATTTTGAGTTTTACTTTAAATCCGAAAATCTACCTTTATTAAATCGTTCATATCTCTGGAACCGTTTGTCTCAGCTTTCCAACGAACCTAGAACTGACTTGCTACTCCTTATACTTTTGCCGTAATCGCGATTCACGCACTCGTGAATTTTGCCGCGATTTGCGATTTGGCCTGATTTCTTTACCTGTAAAAAGATAGCAGCTTTTTGCTTTCCTGTGCTAAAAATGTGTTTGTCTCTTAATAACCATCCCTGAATCATTGCTAAAGTGAGCCTGAGCTCATCCCAAGTATCTCTCACTCACCCTGAACCTCCTAACGGGAATTAAAAGCATTTTCAGCATATTTCTCACTTCACTGCCACCACATTCAAAGCACTTGGGCCTGTGTTTTAAAACTCATACCTGTTTTCTCTAAGCTTGCTGGGGTGGGAATTGAATTTCGTATTGTATTTGATTACATTCCTGAGAACTGTGTGCTCCTCTTTCCATCTCCTTCCATTTCTTACATTGCATAGGGGAGGGGGGTGAATTGCCAGAGAAAAAGTGATTATCTTATCTTTTGCTAAAATCATATCAAGTATTTCTGTACTGCGTTTTATTCCTCATTGCTTTTCCCTTGAAATCATAAAAGTATTTTTGCTACTTTATCCATCCTATACTAACTCCTCATTGATTGTAAAGAAGTGTGCTAGTGCCAGATTACCCATTGTTGATCAACATCATATGTCTAAGTGTACTATCAGATATTAATTTATTATAAAGTGTGATATATATATATTGTTTAAATTCTCAAATAAACCTTTTAATTTGCAAAACAAACCTACTTCTTGGCTCAGTGGGGTAAGGGGGATTCTAAGAGGGGGGTGTTATACAAGGGTGGTCATCCAGAGTACTGAACTAGACGTAAAAATACATTAATAAGGGTTTTCCTCAGCATCCCAGACTAGGCATTGACTTGGCTGTAGTGTTGATTGAATATCGCTTACAAAAGTGGGGGCTCGTCCGTGATATTCTGGGTTAGATTTACCATTTGTGCAGATTAATACAGTGTGCCAACTGACCAGATACACATATCCGGTTAGATCACCACGCTGTTTTACACTGTAAAAGCACCCCTCAAAGGAACGCTCTAAGGAAACGGTCTGTTTTGCAAAATAAAATACAAACTTCTGTAAGTCAGGAAGGAACTCAAATTCCAGAATGACGACCTTGGTAGATATGAAAATAGCGAGAGAGCACTTCTTACATAAGCTATTTGTGAGAGGTGAGTGGACTCATCAGGACCAAACGGTCTGGCTGCAGGCAATCGCGCAAAAGGTCACTGAAACAGGGTCAGATATATGGAGAGATCAGGGTCCATTACATGTGGACCTGAGTGAATTATACATGGCTCCTAAAGTTAAAGATGAACACGACAAGATGGTTAGGATAGCGGCATATTTGTATCTATATATGGGAGCCATGCAGGACAAATGTGCTGAAGGCCAAGATCTGGCAAGTAGGCAACAGCTGGCGTTAGAAAAGGCCCAATCTGACCTGGTCTCTTCTGAGCACAGGCTGCAGAGGAGCCAGGAGTCAGAAAATGATAGTAGGCAGTATATCATTAAAATAAAAGAGGACATGGATAGACTGCAACAGGAGAAGGCTGACCAGGATACCAGATTTCTGGCCTTGCAGAAGGAGTACCAAGAAGGTTTGGACTCCCTTCTGCAGAGCCAGAAAAAGTTGGAGCAACAACTGGACTTCAACAGGGCATGCACAGAGCAGGTAGCCACCCTGCAAATTTGATTAGACAGAGAGAAAGAGGAAAGCAATAAATTGATTCTGAAAGACCTGGATACCCAGGCAGAGTTTGATCAGGAGCGCCAGAAATCTGGTGCCTTCCAAAGGCAAAGGGACGACCTGGCGGCACAGATGCAGTCTCTTAGTCAGGAAAGGGATACCTTAGGCCAGGAAGTCTGCCACTTAAAAAGGAAAATGGAAGAAAATCACCTGGCCCTCCAGGGACTGGGAGACCTCCAAAAAGAACACCAGAACTTGTTAGAGCACACCAGGAGGGTGGAGGATGCTCTGGCAAGAAAGGAGCAGGCCAATAGGGACACAGCTCAGGAGGTAACCCTCCTGCAGCAGAGACTGGCCCAGTACTCCAGGACCAATCAGGAGGCACATAGAGAAAATGAGGCTCTCTGTCAGCACAATGATAGGCTCCAGCAACAGGTAGCGATGCAGGAGAGACTGATAGAGTCTAGTAAGGCCTTAACTGAGGAACTGAAAGCGCAGGCTCTTGCATTGCAACAGGAAGCAGGGGCGGATAGAGATGAGGTTTGCTGGGAAAGAGAAACTCCTGAGCATAACCTCAGGAGCCCTAGTACCAGAGGCCTTTATCTCTCCCAGTCCCTGGACTCTGCCACCCCCATGTCCCCTCGCGCACATGAGCCCAGGGCCACGGGGATGGCAGATTACTATCCAGCTAGAAGTATGTGGCTCATAGGCCAGTACCTCCCAGGAATGGATGGGCGGGTATCTGGGTATGGGCACCCAAGCACAGTGCAATTTAGTGGGGAACCCCAGGAGAGTAGGCCCATTAAGGGCATCCTGAAAACCTCTGCCCAGTTAGGTCAGTGGGGGGGATACCCAGAAAATCCTGGTAGCAAGGAGGGATCTGAAGACTCCTCTGAGTGTCACAGGACACAGGAGACCAGGTCCCCACATTCTGCCAGCCATTCCCAGGCTCGCAGAATCCGGGAAAACCTGGAAGATCAGACGGGCACCTCTGGGAGCAGTGCTTCTGAGTCAGAGGATGAATGGACCAGGGTTACCCGAACCAAAAAGGCCAATAAGGCAAAAAGGGCCTTGCTTAAGGACCCATTGAAACAAATAAAGGCAATCAGGAGTGTCATCACTCCTTATCATAAGAACGCCAAGTATTCCGTTTGGGAACACTTGGAGCTCTATGAGCAAATGATGGAGACTTTCCATTTGAAGGACAGCAGTAGCTGCATCCAGTACGTCAAATGGACATTCTCCCCAGAATACTCCAGTTTCTTTGCGGGGCTGGAGGACCAAAATCATTTAAGATGGTCCACCTATAAGGCGGCCATCTTGAAACATTTTTCTGTTCACAGAAATCCTCAAGAGGCTCGCAAGGCAGCCTACAATTTGCAATGTGGGGAGGATCAGGCCCCACAAGAGTTTCTGCAAGAATTAAAACGTGCTTTTGCGCAGACCACCAGAAGGGTGCGCACGGATAGCAGAGAATTTATCAATACGTTTTTCCATGCCTTACCCAAATACATAATGACCCAGCTCGTGAGAGATTTTCATGAGAAAAGATCTTTAGACTGGGTGATTGAACAGGCTACCCGGATCTATGAGGTGCAGAAGCCCATCGAAAATAAAAATAATGTGCCGGAAAACCCCAAAACCAACAGCACCCCTGCTGCTGCCAAGGTGGAAGAGGTAAAGGTTGCCCCCGTTTTAGATTTGGAGATGGGGGGCCTAAAAACCTGCCTGCACCAGATAATTCACTGCCCAGAAGGCCCTCGGGCCAGTCACAGACAGGGAGTCGAGGAGTTAGTCCCACAAATGGGGTCCCCCGCCCCCCTGACTATGTAAGTCCCCGCTACAAGGGAAACCAACCAATCCTGGGTTATGTGTGGACTCCTCCAGCCCAAGGGGGGGGACCAGCCAAGCACCTGACCCGGGGAACTTCCCTCCTAACTTCCCCCAGGAGGGCAGAAATTCACCAAATCCTGGGCAGAACTTTTTCCCCAGGTATCCACCCAATTTCCAGCCCCAAAATCATCCATCCTTCTTTCCCCAATTCCCTGAGCCCAGACAACCTAATCCGGGAGAGGGGAGGCCAAGGGTGGAGGGGTACCAAAACCTTCCCAATCCGGGGTATTACCAGAGAAGGGATAGCTACCCTTCCCGGGATCAGCCCAGGGGAGAAAATAGAGCCCCTTATCAGCCCGAGCGGGTTTCAGAACTTGAGCGCCAGGTCCAAAATATGGCACAAGATCTGGGTCACATACTGAGGGCTCAACAGAACCCTCAGATGAGCATGCCACCGCATAATGCCCCAAACTTTGGACCTGGTGTTCCAGAACAATGAAGGGGGCAGCACCCCGATAACCCACCGGTTCCCAGGGAGGAGGCACAAGGGGAAGGGGGGTGTAAAGCCTTGGAGGAAGCTTCCTTCCCAACTTGTAAACAGCCCCTGGAAAACCAGGAACCGGAAACAAAATCTCCTGCCCCTGAAAGCCTGCCTCCCAAGGAGCAGAGGGGGGGTAGGAGAAACAAAGGACCCAAACAGACCCACTTTGTGGAGGAGGTACAGGTCTTCCAATTTGAGGGAGAGGGATCCTCAGAAGATCCTGGGAAAAGGATCTTCTCCTTCAGAGATGGGGGAACTCCTCCCAAGGAAAAATGGGTCCCAAGGGATGTCAATTCAGACTGGGGAGATGTGGAGACTGAGCTACCGCCGCCCATCATCTCATCCCAGAACCGACAATACCAAAATCCCGTGGGTCAAACCCATCCTGATGACTGCCTCCAAAAAGGGCGGGGCGGCCCAGAACCGGAACCAGGGGAACCCACAATGGCTCTGATCTCCAGTTGCCAACTTTTTCTTTCAGATTCCCAAGGCTCTCCACAGAATTCTGCCCAAATCTCTTCGCTAGCAATGTCCAAAACCAGAAAGTTAGCCCACCAGTGGTCCAAAAATGTGCATTATCTGTGCCCCCTTTAGGAGAAGGAGGGAAGATACTATGCCCCAGTACAAGTACAGGGGCAGGGTACAATTTTGGCACTGGTGGACACTGGATCCCAAGCTACCCTTCTGTCCAAAAGGCCTTTGAGGAACTAAATGCAGGCAGGGGGGAGGATTACTGAATTCCTCTCACCTCTCTTCCTGGACAACTGCAGAACTTTGACGGGAAGAAAATTTCCGTTGAGGGGACTGCAGACTTGGACATTAAAATTGGGCGACACAAGGTGAAACACCCGGTCATAGTAGTGACTCTAGAGGGCACCCCTTGTTTACTAGGGAATGACCTCGTGAGAAGGTTGTCACCCATAATAGATTGTGTAAACAAGGTCCTCTGGACCCAGACTAGCCTACCAATAAAATTAAAACAGAGTGTCAACCATGTTAGTTTAAACGGCACCTGCCACATGGTTGAACAAAATTCTGACCAAGTAGAATTTCCCTTCCAGAACAACCAAACTCCAGACGTGACAGTAATAGCAGTAGGACAACAGTCTGGTGATGAGGAGTCCTCTCTATTCCTGAAAATCAACCTTCCTTCCAGTTTAAGGTGGTATTCCACACTGGAAGGAAACAACCTGAAATTCTTTACTAATCCACAATCAGAAACTCCCACTCCTATAGTCCAGAAAGATGTGAAATCAGCTCAGAGCCTGGCTGATATTCAGCAAATTGGAGAACAGTTGTTCATCCCTGTTCAGTTAAAGGATGGGAAGGACTCTGTTCTCGCTCGAGTGTGTGTGAACAACGGTAAGAGCTTCATCAGCGAAGCCATGTTCCGCCAACTCCCAAAAGATCCCGCCATTCTCACATTCAAACTGATAGACAAATGGGAAATGGACCTGGAAGCACCTAATTCCAAACATCTCCTGCCAAGCAGGTGTAACGCTCACCTGACTCCCACGGAGGCGCTGGCCTGGTTCGCGCTGCTGTGACCTCTTCTAAGGTGATGCGCAGGGTTCGGAAGACGGACTGGACCGGGCCCCCAAATCTGGCTTGTCTGGCTCGCAGAAGTATCCTTCTGTAGGCGAAAATAGGGGATTAACTGTCTGTGGGGTAATGCAATCGGCCTCCCACTTTCCCCTCTCACCCTCCTCGAAACCCTTCTGTGATTCCTCGTAGCGTCTCACCTTAGGGTCTGGAAGGACGAGCTCTCCATCCTGCTTCTGATGCAGGGGCGCGTTGGTATCCAGTTACTTCACTGGATTTTTGGATTGGTGAGAACCAAACTTGCTTGGCTTCCAGGTAAGTTTTTTGATAAGAGGTTCCCCTTGTGTCCATGCATTAATGTACTAATGCTAGTGTCTTTTTCCCCATAGGGGCCGGGGTACGGAATGCCGGGGAAACAGGCACCGACCCGAGATGAGAGGTGAAATCCTTGTAGAAATCAGGTAAGTCTTTAATGAGCGTTTTTTTTTTTGGTAATGTCTTTTCATTCGCTCATTAACGCTGATGTCTCTTTTTCCCCTTAGGGGCCGCGGTCCGGAAATGCCAGGATGCAGCGCGGACCCGAAATGGAGAGGGAATGAATCAACAGGTAAGTCTTAACATGAAGATTTAGCTTTCCTTATTCCCTTCTCTGTCTCACATTTTGTTCTGGTCTTTTTCTCCCTAGGCGCTGAGGCGTGACTGCGAATCCGGATGATCGCTGCTGAACATGGAGGCGCCCTGTTAAGGTGAGTGGAATGCGGCGCTGCAGCGATCGACGCGATGAGCTTTTAAATAAAAGTCTTCCTTTTCAGGATTGTCGGCGAGATGTCTCCGGGATGCGGTTTTAGCAGGTAAGGACTTTTCCTTCTTCTGTTCTCTTCTTCTCTTCCTTTGCAGGTGATCCAGGATGCTGGCAGGCGTGGCAGAAGTCAGGATGCAGGAGCAGAAACGGTGAGCGTCCAGCTGCTAGATGCAGAACAACGCGAAGCACGTGTGGCTGATGAGGTGGGGTTTAAATAGCCTTGGAAGAAGTTCCAGGTATGTATCCTTCCTCCAATCAGGTATGTATCCTTCCCCGACCACGCCCGGATGGTAAATTAGTCCCACAGGTAAAGTAGTTCCTTTCAGGCCTCAAGGAGGCCGGGATCCTGCAGCATGGTCTGCATTAGGTAAGTGCACCCAAGCACTCCCATAATGAGCTTGGCGCCTATGGCGCCAGGACTGATATCTTTTATGAGCCTGGCGCCATAGGCGCCAGGACACTGTCCAAAGGGCCCCTATATGGGGTTGCTGGGTCCTTCCTTGGGGACTGGATGTCCGCTTTCAGGGAGCAGGCATCATGACAGCACTCCCCCCCAAGGCCCCTCCCAAGGTTGTTCCCTCCGGGGGTTTTGCTTTGTCTGGGAAGAGTCGGTGGAATTTCTTGACTAATCGAGGTGCATGCACATGGTCGCTGGGTTCCCACGACCTCTCCTGAGGTCCGTACCCCTTCCAATCAATTAGGTAGAACAGTTTTGACCTAAACATTTTTGAGTCTAAAATGTTCTTCACTTCGAATTCGGGCTCCCCATCTATTAGAATAGGTTCTGGAGGTTTGAGTAGTCGGGTTCCGGGTACCACTGGTTTCAGAAGTGACACATGAAAAACAGGGTGAATTCGCATACTAGCTGGTAAATCAAGTTTAACAGCCACTGGGTTAATTATTGCCGTAATAGAATAAGGTCCCAGAAATTTTGGGTTAAACGTTCGAGGCCCTTTCAGTGGTAAATGTCTGGTAGCTAACCACACTTGATCCCCAATCTGATACGGAGGTGCTTCACTCCGATGTAGATCAGCATTCTCCTTGTATTTTCTCTTGGCTTGTTGTAAATGTGTAGTTTCCTCTTTAAAGGCTTGGGTAATTGTAGAATGCAGATGTTCTACTGCAGGCATTCCGAGGTTCTGAGGTGAGTCAAGGTTTGAGGTTCGAGGGTGATGCCCAAACAAAGTATAAAAAGGACTGTGGCCAGTTCCAGAGTGTACCGAATTATTATATGCGTATTCGGCTATCCAAAGAATGTCTTTCCAGTTGCTTTCAGATTGCTGTAACATACATCGTAAGTACTGCTCAAGGGTCTGATTTGTCCTCTCGGTCTGACCATCGGTCTGAGGGTGGTGACTGGTCGATAATCTTACGTCGATCTGCGCCATTTGACAACATTTGCGCCAGAAGTGGGAAATGAATTGGCTTCCCCGGTCAGAGATTAGTATAGATGGGAATCCATGTAGCCGAACAATATTTTCGAGGAATTCTTTAGCTAGGACAGAAGCTGAAGGTAAACCTTTCAAAGGAATAAAGTGGGCCATTTTGGAAAACAAATCCACAATTACCAGAATAGTATTGTACCCCGAACAAGGAGGCAGGTCCGTAATAAAATCCATTGATAGGGTGTGCCAGGGTGCTGGCGGTATGTCTAGAGGTTGAAGGAGACCGGCTGTTCTTTTCTTTTGACTTATATTTTGGGCGCAAACACCACAGGACATCACAAAAAGTTTTACATCTTTTCGCCAAGAGGGCCACCAAAATTGTCGTTTCACCTTTTCTTCTGTCTTGGCAATACCGGGGTGTCCCTCTATTAATGTATCATGATAACCGGAAATAACTAGTTTGTGTAATTCCTTATGTGGCAGGAAGAAGCGTCCTTGGAAATAAGGTAAACCATTATCTATGGTAAAGTCTGATCCCTTTTGTATCCAATCCTGTAAGGTTGTAGGGTCCAGGAGTTGTTTCACTCTGGCTTGAATGTCTTCAAGCGTCTGTAACGAAGTCATGCCTAGAATCCTCTGTTCGGGAATTATTAGTACTGGTTCTGAGTTTGTATCAGATTCTCCCATTCCAATTCAGGATAAGGCGTCTGCTTTGCCATTCTTGCAGCCAGGTCGATAGGTAATCACGAAATCAAATTCAGCGAAAAACAAAGCCCATCAGAGCTGCCGTGATGACTGAGCCTTGGCGTTTTTCAAATACTGTAAATTCCGGTGATCAGTGATCACTGTGATGGTATGTCGAGCGCCAAGCAGATAATGCCGCCAGGCTTTAAAAGCGGACTCAATGGCTAACAGTTCTTTGTCCGTGATTGCATAATTAACCTCGGGTGCCGAGAATTTTCTGGACCAAAATGCTACGGGATGCAGTTGGTTGGTTTCGGGATCTCTTTGGGACAGGACAGCTCCCATGGCTAGGCTGGATGCGTCAGTCTCGATGACATAAGGGAGATCTGGACGCAGGTGTTTCAATATAGGTGCGGAGGTAAACTTAGCTTTTAAATCCTGAAAGGCCTGCTCGGCTTCTTCAGACCATTCAAAACGTTTATTTTTCCTCAAGAGTGCAGTAATGGGTTGTACCACGCGTGAAAATTCCGGGATAAACCTGCGATAGAAATTGGCAAAGCCGAGCATGCTTTGAACCCCTTTTACAGAGCTAGGTGATGGCCATTTGAGGATGGCATCCACTTTTCTTGAGTCCATTCGGACTCCTTTGGGTGTCAGGATGAAACCTAGAAACTCGACGTCTGTGGTATGGAAAACACATTTCTCCAATTTAGCAAATAGTTTGTGTTGGCGCAGTTTTTCAAGTACTGCCCTGACGTGTTTTCTGTGATCAGATTCCGAAGAGGAGTACACCAGAATGTCATCGATATATACGACAACACAAACATCGATGAGTTCCCGAAGGACATCATTCATGAAGTATTGGAAGGCAGCCGGCGCGTTACACAATCCGAAAGGCATCACCTGGTACTCGAATAATCCGTATTTAGTACGGAAGGCAGTTTTTCATTCGTCGCCTTCTTTAACTCGTACCAGATGATAAGCCCCCCGGAGATCTAACTTGGTGTACATGCAAGCGTCCTTCACCTGGTCAAGGAGTTCAGGGATCAGAGGCAGAGGATAACGGTTTTTAACCGTTATCTGGTTCAATGCGCGGTAATCGATACAAGTTCTAAGGTCGCCTTCTTTTTTGGGCACGAAGAACAAAGCCGAGGATGCCGGGGACTTTGACGGGCGAATAAAACCATTAGCTAGGTATTGATCCAAATATTGTCTCAAATGCAGATTCTCAGGTTCGGTAAGGGCATAAATCCTGCTACAAGGGGGTTGTGCACCGGGCACCAGATCGATTTGGCAATCGTATGATCTGTGAGGAGGTAACGTGTTGGCCTGTTCCTTTTGGAAGACGTCCTGAAAGTCTTGGTATTCCGGAGGTAGTTGCATGGAGGCAGAGGTTACAGATGCTAGATTAATCTTCAGGTTTTCTGGGTAGCAGGTTTGTGTACAATCCGGGAAGGTTATTCTCTTAGCTCGCCAATCAATTTGAGGATTATGTGTCTCTAACCAAGGGATTCCAAGAATAACCTGAAACTGTGGAGCCTTGATTACATCAAACACAACACCCTCCCGATGGCCGTCGGGACCAATAAGAGTCACCTCAGTAGTGGAATGTGTTACCGGTCCAGAGGTAATTTCAGTTCCATCGACTGTGGTGATGACATCTTTGCTGGTTTTAGGACGGAGAGGGAGGTTAATCCTAGAGACCAATTCACGATCCGCATAGTTTCCAATAGCCCCACTATCGATGTATGCCTTTATTGCATGCAACCGCTTAGGCTGTTCTGGATCTACGAGAACCATTGGCACAATGAAATGCGAGGTCTGAGAGTTAGTTTTTAAGCTCGGCAAGCGGACCCCTACACTTGTCGGGCGGAGTTGTTTCCCGAAACAGAGTCTTCATGGTTTTTATCAGCGGCTCCTACCGCCTTTTGGGACGGTTTTGCCGGGCAATCTCGTAGAAAGTGTCCAGAATTCCCACAATAAAGACATAATTTTAACTGCCGCCTCCTTTCACGTTCCTTTTGAGTTAAGGGTCCTTTAACCCCTCCAATTTGCATAGGCTCAGAGACATCAACTCCCATGGGATTAGCATGGGTCTTGACCAACACCCGGGTCTCAAACCTAGACCGATCTGCTTTTCTGTTTTGAAGTCTGTGATCCAATTGGACCACTAAGTCTATATACTCTGTGCATTCTTGGGGCGGATTTACAACTTGGGCCAAGACATCTTTAAGTTCTCCGCGTAGGCCTCGATAAAACAACGTGACTCTTTTATCCTCTGGCCATCCCTTTTCCACAATTAGTCTATTAAAGGTTGCAATATAGGATAGGAGGTCCTGATTGCCCTGTCGCAGGGATAGAGTTCGTCATCCAGAGCCTGCCCCTGAGAGTGTCGAGCAAATAACCTTTCCATGCTTGCTTGAAACCTTTGAAAATCACAGAGAATCGGGTCATCTTGAGTAAGCAGTGGAACTGACCAATCAGCAGCGCAGCCACTGAGATATGACAATACAAAGGCTACCTTGGTCTGATCATTAGGGAAGGCCCCAGGTCTGCATAGGAAGTGCAAACGACACTGATTCATGAATACGGCGAATCGTTTGGGGTCCCCAGCAAAGCGTTCGGGTGGGGCCGGCGGCATGTTTCCAGGTAGATTAATCTGCACAGGGTTACTGGAAACCACAGGAGTGGGGTTCCCTCCGGAACCGGGTAGAGGAGTTTGCCCAGCTTGACCTTGCAAAAGCTGTCTGACCAGGTCATCAGTTCTTTCCTTTGATATTATTAATTCCCTCCTGAGGGCATTAGTCTCTTGACGAGCGGCATGTACTTCGGCCCGTAATTCCCCCAGTAATTGGGCCAACTGATCAGTCTCAGAACTTTCCATAGCGCCTGGGTGGGAATTTGTAGGAAGGCTTCGCGTTCTGTAACGCTCACCTGACTCCCATGGAGGCGCTGGCCTGGTTCGCGCTGCTGTGACCTCTTCTAAGGTGATGCGCAGGGTTCGGAAGACGGAATGGACCGGGCCCCCAAATCTGGCTTGTCTGGCTCGCAGAAGTATCCTTCTGTAGGCGAAAATAGGGGATTAACTGTCTGCGGGGTATTGCAATCGGCCTCCCACTTTCCCCTCTCACCCTCCTCGAAACCCTTCTGTGATTCCTCGTAGCGTCTCACCTTAGGGTCTGGAAGGACGAGCTCTCCATCCTGCTTCTGATGCAGGGGCGCGTTGGTATCCAGTTACTTCACTGGATTTTCGGATTGGTGAGAACCAAACTTGCTTGGCTTCCAGGTAAGTTTTTTGATAAGAGGTTCCCCTTGTGTCCATGCATTAATGTACTAATGCTAGTGTCTTTTTCCCCATAGGGGCCGGGGTACGGAATGCCGGGGAAACAGGCACCGACCCGAGATGAGAGGTGAAATCCTTGTAGAAATCAGGTAAGTCTTTAATGAGCGTTTTTTTTGTTTTGTTAATGTCTTTTCATTCGCTCATTAACGCTGACGTCTCTTTTTCCCCTTAGGGGCCGGGGTCCGGAAATGCCAGGATGCGGCGCGGACCCGAAATGGAGAGGGAATGAATCAACAGGTAAGTCTTAACATGAAGATTTAGCTTTCCTTATTCCCTTCTCTCTCTCACCTTTTGTTCTGGTCTTTTTCTCCCTAGGCGCTGGGGCGTGACTGCGAATCCGGATGATCGCTGCTGAACATGGAGGCGCCCTGTTAAGGTGAGTGGAATGAGGCGCTGCAGCGATCGACGTGATGAGCTTTTAAATAAAAGTCTTCCTTTTCAGGATTGTCGGCGAGATGTCTCCGGGATGCGGTTTTAGCAGGTAAGGACTTTTCCTTCTTCTGTTCTCTTCTTCTCTTCCTTTGCAGGTGATCCAGGATGCTGGCAGGCGTGGCAGAAGTCAGGATGCAGGAGCAGAAACGGTGAGCGTCCAGCTGCTAGATGCAGAACAACGCGAAGCACGTGTGGCTGTTCGGGTGGGGTTTAAATAGCCTTGGAAGAAGTTCCAGGTATGTATCCTTCCTCCAATCAGGTATGTATCCTTCCCCGACCACGCCCGGATGGTAAATTAGTCCCACAGGTAAAGTAGTTCCTTTCAGGCCTCAAGGAGGCCCGGATCCTGCAGCATGGTCTGCATCAGGTAAGTGCACCCAAGCACTCCCATAATGAGCCTGGCGCCTATGGCGCCAGGACTGATGTCTTTTATGAGCCTGGCGCCATAGGCGCCAGGACACTGTCCAAAGGGCCCCTATATGGGGTTGCTGAGTCCTTCCTTGGGGACTGGATGTCCGCTTTCGGGGACGCAGGGCTTGAACCGTCTCCCCGGGAACGGGCATCATGACAGCAGGTGTATGCTCAAAATCTCCATTGGCAACAAGAGCATAGTCCATAATTGTTGGGTCGTGCGAGACGTCACTGCCGCCTTTTACTTAGGCAGTGACATTCTCAATCGCTTCGCCATTAGTTTGGACCTAATAAACTTCAAAGCTTGGTCCCGATTAGCGGATAATCCCATGGGCTTTGATGATTCAGAAAAAGCCTTTAGGTCAGCTCAATTGCTACCTTATGCAGTTGAAATTCAGATTAAAGAGGAAGTCACCATCCCAGAAAGGACCCGACAATTCTACCTGGAAGTGAAAGTTAAAAGAGGACACAAACTGAAAAACCCTGATGCTTATATTCATCTAAATGCTTCTCTCCAACAGCAAGGGTTAGGGGTAAACCCAACACCATTAGTCAACATAGAACATGACACCATTCCAATAGAGGTGGATAACAGCGACTTAAAGAGTATTACTCTAGCCGCAGGCACCATTATTGGAATGGCGATTGATGACCGACATTTCTCCATTGATTTAGGAAATGAACTGTTAGGACCAATCCCCAAGGACTGTTTTGACAGTGACAGTGATGACAACACAACACCAGACAGGATTTTCACCCGGCATGGGGGGAACTTCCTGGTGTACACTTCTTGCCCTTATGGTAAGGAAGATGTGACTTGTGACTTCAGGAGGGATGAGGTGATTTTCCAGGTCCATGAGGGCTGCCTTTCCCACCTGAAGCCTCCAGTCCAAATCAGCACTCTGACCAGGGACTTCTCCACCCAGCTGGAGGAGGCCGCAGAGATAGCCAAACCGGAAGTCTTTCCAGGCTTCAGGCAGATGGTGGAAGAGAGAGTCAACCTAGCTGATGCCTGGGTGACTCTGGAACAGAAGCAAAAGTTGAAACAAGTTTTCTTGGATTTCCAAGATCTCTTTGCGGTAGACTCATATGACTGTGGTCGCACCGACATCCACACAACAACAATTCCCACGGACCCTGGAATGACTCCAGTGTTTGTGAAGCAATATCGTTTGCCTCTCGCATCCATGGAGTCCCTTACTGAAATATTTAAGAACCTTGAGTCCCGGGGAATAATATGTCCAGTACACAGCACCTTCAATAATCCGGTGCTGGGAATATTGAAGCCAAACGGCCAGTGGAGACTCTGCGCCGACCTTAGGGAGCTCAACAAACGGGTCCATACTTCCCGATGGCCTCTGCCCTACATTGACCAAGGGCTGGCCCAGATTCAAGGGTCACAAGTATTCACTGCAATAGACCTGACCAATGGATACTGGACCGTGCCTGTCAGTAGGGAGGACCAATACAAACTGGCTTTTACCTTTGGGGGCCAGCAGTACACCTGGACCCGGACTCCCTTCGGATACCTCAACTCCGGCAATTAATTCAACATTTTCCTACATAAGGCCATGCCCGACCTGGGTTCGAGGGCTAACCTGGCTTATGTAGATGATGTCCTTATCAAAAGTTCATCTGTGGAGGAACACATAGCGGAGATCTGTTATGTTCTGACACAGTTGAGGGCCGCCGGAGCAAAACTTTCCTTTCAGAAAGCACAGTGGTGTAGAACCCGTGTTAATTTCTTGGGGCATGAGATTACTCCTCAGGGACTCTGTCCCCAAGAAAAAAAGTGGAAGCACTCCAGAAACTGAAAGACCCCACAACTCTGCGGGAACTAAGGAGCCTCGTTGGACTGACTAATTACAGCAGAAAGTTCATTGAAGGCTACGCAGAGATCACTAGACCCCTGATTCATCTCTTGAAGGGGGGGGTCAAGTGGGAATGGGGTCCAGAACAATCTGAGGCGGTAAGACAACTCAAAAGAAGCCTCTCACAAGCGCCTTGCCTAGCTTACCCTGTCAGAAACAAGGAGTTCTTCCTGGAGACGAGGTTCTCTAATACGTGCTTGACGGCAGTATTATACCAAAAGCATGACAAGGTCAATAAAGTAATCTCCTATGCGAGCAAAACTTTATCCTCTGTGGAGGAAAAATTCAACGATTGTGAGAAGGCACTCCTGGCAACGGTGTGGGCATTGAAGAATTACCGCCCATTTATCCAGGGGGAACACATCATAGTGGAGACTCCACACCAGCCTCTGCAATATCTCCAAAGTGACAGAATCTGGGCCGGAAATGTGAGTAATTCCCGAAGTACTTCCTGGATTCTGTCAATGCAAGGCTTTTGTCACAACTTTTACGCAATTTTGGAAAAGGATACAGATTGTTAAAGGATACAAGGTCAGCATCCGCTTTTGGAACCCCTTCACTCTGGGACGTCCTGGACTATAACCAAGATGGTTCTGGGATATCTTGAACGCGATGTTTGCACAAGACTTTCCCCCCAAGAGCGCAGCCTGTAGTAAATATACCAACTAACAGGCCAGGGGCTTAAGTGGAAAGGCAGGAGCAGCGACAACAGAGCTAAGGGAACAAAGAAAAGGATAGTTCAAGATAGCAGCCAAAGAGGTACGAAAATACAGCACTTGTTCCTTCCCCCCGTACTTGCCCCCTCTTACCTGCTTAGCAAGACAGGAAGTACCGTAACCTAAGAGAGTGTAGTAGGATGTTGACTTGATGATAGAAAATGGAAGTTCCAGTTGAAGGAAGTCTGTGCAATGGTCCACCTAAACCGAACGGCAAGTGTCCAAAATAATTCCCAAGTGCCTTCAGCAGAGCGTCCCCAAGTGTAACCAATCCAGGGAGTGACCACCAGAAACAGGAGAGCGTCCGTTTGGTCACTTCAGTATGTAGAGCGTTGTCTTCTTGTGAGGCGGGCAGCGCCGTGGATCTGTCTTTGTATATTTTCTGTGTAATAGTTGAAAAGGGAAGGGAAGCAGGAAACTCGTGCAATAGTGATAGCACAATAGAGGGAAGGAAACGTGCGTGGAAGTTTCAACAGAGAGTAGCGCTGAAGGTCTTTTATTCTTGCATAAATCCAAATACCATAACATACGGGAGCAGGCGGAGAACAAATCCGAAATGGGAGCCAGGGGTTCGTTAACCAGGGGAAACAACCGAGGGAGCCAGGAGCCAGAAATTGAAGGGAAAGACGTTCAGAATAGTCCTTGATACAAAGCCGGGTCAGGAATAAAACAGGAATCAGAGTAACAGTAGATCGAGTACTCGAACTGAATAGTCAGTTTTAGGAGCACCCGTTACAGGGACACGCCACACTAAGTACTGGAATCTGTTTCAGAACGCGAGGCACGTTGCGGGTGTTTCACGTGACCGCGAGCAGATGGAATTCTGGACCTTGTAGTGCGGCGGATTCCGTGAGCTGTAAACAGTCTCCAGGGCAGTTTCCACCTGGAAGTGAATACCCGCAAGTGTCCAGCAACAGGAATGCGGGGCATGACAGTACCCCCCCGCAAAGGACGACCACCCCTGCGGGCACGCAGTCTTTCCAACCAAAAGGCCCGCAAGAGTCGGGGTGCATGCAGATTTGAGGCCGGTTCCCAAGTCCTATCTTCAGGACCGTAACCCTTCCTATCAATCAGGTAGAAACGCACTCCGCGACGCAGACGGGAGTCGAATATAGCACGTACTTCATATTCATCTTCACCCTGTACAATAATTGGAGCAGGGGCAACAGGAAGCCGAGTGCCAGGTATAAAAGGACGGAGCAGGGATACGTGGAAGACTGGGTGAATCCGCCAATGGGATGGTATGTTCAAACGGACAGCAACAGGATTGAGACAAGAAAGGATCTTGTATGGACCTACATAACGAGGCATGAGTTTCCGTTTACCCCGAATGTTGAGATGTTTAGTTGCCAGCCAGGCACGATCACCCGGTGCATAGGAGGGGGCAGGCGACCGATGTTTGTCCGCTTGCGTCTTTGCCCGGGACTGCGCAGCTTGTAGATGTAACATAACGGAATCCCGTATAGCAACCAGAGTGTCCCTCGTGGTTTTTGCAGCAGGGATTTGGTCCAAGGAAGGCAAGACAGGTGGAAGGATCCTTGGATGTAATCCATACAAGGCATAAAACGGGGAACATCCTGTTGAAGTATGTCGAGAGTTGTTATAAGCAAACTCCGCTGTTCCCAGAACGGATAACCAATTTGTCTGATGTTGCAAGCACAGTCAACGAAGGTATTGTTCCATGGTGCCATTTGTGTGTTCGGTTTGTCCGTCCGTTTGAGGATGATAGGATGACGAAAGCCGTGCATCAATACCCAAAGACTGGGTAAGGGCTTTCCAGAACCGCGAAGTAAATTGCGTACCCCGGTCAGAAATCATGATTGTGGGTAGTCCGAAGAAGCGTACCACATGATCAAAAAAAAGAGTAGCTAATGATGAGGCGGTAGGTATACCTGAGCATGGTATAAATCGTGCCATCTTTGTAAATACATCCACCACCACAAGCACCGTTGACATTCCCCTAACCAAGGGCAGTTCTACTACAAAGTCGAGTGAAACCGTATGCCAGGGATGTGGAGGAAGCGGCATGTTCATCAATAGACCGAAGGGTCTCCCTGGTTGCCTTTTACATTGTACACATATCGCACACGTAGATACGTATGACGCGGTGTCCTTCTTCATACCTGGCCACCAGCACCATCGATGTAACAGGTCATAGGTTTTAAGCTGACCTGGATGTGCAGCTAACGGGGTATCATGGGCCCATTCCAAAGCCTTCCGTCTGGTGTGGCTGTCAGGTAAGTATAAAAGACCATGAACATAAGGAAGACCCGTGACAATCTGGACACCCACGGTATCAAGATAAGAGGCATGTTCTTTGGCCCACTGTCGAACTTGATCCAGAAGTGAGGGGGAGACCGAACAAACACAAATGACAGAACCCGAAGGTAGCATAGAGGTAACCGATTCCCGGGTGTCGAAATCGGCACCGACACGGGATAAGGCATCTGCCTTTCCGTGTAGAGGTCCAGGGCGATAAGTAACTGTGAAGTCAAATAACGTGAAAAATAAATGCCAACGTATTTGTCGAGCATTGGTACATTTTGCGTGTGAAAGAGCCTGTAAATTCCGATGGTCGGTGTACACAGTTACTGGATGTCGAGCACCCAGAAGGTGGTGTCTCCACTCCTTAAAAGCTGCTCGAATTGCTAGGAGTTCCCTCTCCATAACAGTGTAATTGCGTTCGGCTTGAGATAGTTTACGGGAAAAATAAGCCACTGGATGCAGTTGCTGTGTAGTGGGGCAGATCTGTGACAAAATGGCCCCCACCGCGATAGCGGATGCGTCTGCCTCCACTATAAACGGAAGGGAAGGGTTTGGGTGCTGCAGAACGGGAGCAGTAGTAAAGGCCTCTTTTAATGCCTCAAAGGCCGACTGGGCTTCGTAATCCCAAAGGAATGGAATCTTCGGGCTGGTGAGACGGGTCAAGGGCGCTACTATCTCAGAAAATGAGGCAATAAAGCGTCTATAAAAGTTCGAGAAACCCAGAAAAGATTGAAGTGCCTTTACAGAGTCTGGGACTGGCCAGTCCCTTACTGCTTTAACCTTGGAAGTACACATGAGCACCCCTTTCGCAGTATCTGAAACCCCAAGAACTCAACTGATGATGCATGAAATACACATTTTTCCAATTTGGCATAGAGAGAGTGTGTACGTAAACGCTGCAATACAGAGCGAACGTGTTGGATATGTTGAGTGAGTGAATCCGAGAAGATCAAGATATCATCTAAGTAGATCACCACATAGCAATCTAGCATGTCTCCAAAGATATCATTAACATAGTGTTGGAATGTGGCTGGAGCGTTACAAAGTCCGAATGGCATGACGCAATACTCATATAGCCCAAACTTTGTTTTGAAAGCGGTTTTCCATTCGTCCCCGTTTCGTATCCTCACCAAATTATATGCCCCTCTGAGATCTAATTTGGTAAAAATAGTGGAGGATGTCATCTTATCAAGCAGTTCCGTTATGAGGGGTAACGGGTACTGGTTCTTGACTGTTATCTGGTTCAAGGCTCTGTAATCCACGCAAGGGCGCAGATCCCCCTCCTTTTTCGGTACGAAAAAGATGGGAGAGGCAGCAGGGGACCGGGAAGGTCGAATATGTCCCAGACGCAATGCCTTCTCCACATACTCTTTCAGGTGTTCTTCTTCGTTCCGGGTCAGGGAGTAAACACGACCATGAGGTACCACTGCCCCAGGTACCAAATCAATTGGGCAATCATAACAACGATGTGGAGGGAGTTTTTCTGATAGCCCTTTATCGAACACATCGGAAAAGTTTTTGTATACTGCTGGTAGTTCGGGATTTGGGTCTCCCAGCGTGCCATTAACAGAAGAGACATTAGACACCAAAGCCAAACAGGGAGACGAAGGCGTCACACCGGGGCTTCGAGAGCAATGTTGGGTACAAAACGCAGAAGAGAAATGCACTGTTTGTTTGACCCAATCAATCATAGGGTTATGAGTCCGGAGCCAAGAAAGACCAAGAATGATCCCAAACTGAGGGGCTGAAATAAGGTCGAAAACTATTTGCTCAATGTGGTCTTCTGAGGTAGACATGCGAAGTGGGACAGTCTGTTCCGTTATCCATCCGGACACCAGATGAGAACCATCCACTGCATGTACTTCCTCAGGTCTTTTTTTAGGAACCACCGGTATGCCATGGTGTTGAGCTAATTGTATGTCCATATAGTTTCCGCTAGCCCCTGAATCGATCATAACTGGACTGGTGAAGGGCTCCACACCAGGGAGGACAAAACACATGGCAAGATAGATGTGTGAGGAGGAAGGGCATTGGTCCGAGCCATCCATATGGCGACTCATCCTTAGGGCTCGGTTTAAGGGCGAGTCTTGGCGTTTCCCGCTACCTTAACAGGTCTCTTAGGACATGCACGAATGAAATGGCCAGATTGACCGCAATAGAAGCATTGGTTGTTAACCATACGCCGTTCTCGTTCGGCTTTGGTTAAAGGACCTCTGATGGCCCCTATTTGCATCGGCTCGGCTTCACCTGAGGAAGTAGTCGGAGTCGTTTCTGACTTGACTGAGAGGCGAAGGTCAGAACTACGCCGTTCGCCACGTCTTTGCCGCAGCCGAGCGTCAACTTGTAGGACCAAGTCCAACAATTCTGGGAAGCCGGTTGGTAAAGCCGGTACTACTGGTAAGGTGCCTTTTAACTCATCCGAAAGACCCTTATAGAAGACAGCTGCCTTCTTCTGTTCGGGCCAGGTGGTTTCTGCTGCTAATTGATTAAAGCGAGCGAGGTAAGACAGAAGGTCTGATTTGCCTTGACTGATAGCAAGGAATTCGAGGTCCGAGGTTTGTGCCTTGTAACGCATATCGAATACGCTATTCATAGACTGAATAAGGGCATCAAAATTATATAGGGCTGGATCATTGGCTTCGAGTAAAGGGTTAGCCCAAGCCGCTGCTGTTCCTCCCAGATGCGAAAGGAGAAACGCTGCTTTGGTAACAGCGTCAGGAAATGCCAGTGGTCGACAAAGAAAATGCAGACGGCATTGATTTACAAAGGTCCGATAAATCTTAGGATCTCCATAGAAGCGTTCTGGAGGGGCCAAAGGGAACGGTCCAGGAAGCACAATGGGTGCGGAAGATTGTGCCTGGGGTACAGGAGGGGCTGCTGCAGCAGCAGCATCACCGAACTCCTCATCGGGGGGTAAGGGCTGCACAAAACTCTGTAGTACATCCATACGTTGATGGAGAGTCGCATTAGCAGATGCCATATCGGTGCGTAAGGTCGCAAAGGCTTGCATTAAAGCAGCCATTGGATCCGCTCCAGTTTCCATAACCGATAGGCAAAATTAATAGGCTCCTAAATCTGTCACAAACTTTTACGCAATTTTGGAAAAGGATACAGATTGTTAAAGGATACAAGGTCAGCATCCGCTTTTGGAACCCCTTCACTCTGGGACGTCCTGGACTATAACCAAGATGGTTCTGGGATATCTTGAACGCGATGTTTGCACAAGACATTCCCCCCAAGAGCGCAGCCTGTAGTAAATATACCAACTAACAGGCCAGGGGCTTAAGTGGAAAGGCAGGAGCAGCAACAACAGAGCTAAGGGAACAAAGAAAAGGATAGTTCAAGATAGCAGCCAAAGAGGTACGAAAATACAGCACTTGTTCCTTCCCCCCGTACTTGCCCCCTCTTACCTGCTTAGCAAGACAGGAAGTCCCGTAACCTAAGAGAGTGTAGTAGGATGTTGACTTGATGATAGAAAATGGAAGTTCCAGTTGAAGGAAGTCTGTGAAATGGTCCACCTAACCCGAACGGCAAGTGTCCAAAATAATTCCCAAGTGCTTCAGCAGAGCGTCCCCAAGTGTATTCAGCAGAGCATCCCCAAGTGTAACCAATCCAGGGAGTGACCACCAGAAACAGGAGAGCGTCCGTTTGGTCACTTCAGTATGTAGAGCGTTGTCTTCTTGTGAGGCGGGCAGCGCCGTGGATCTGTCTTTGTATATTTTCTGTGTAATAGTTGAAAAGGGAAGGGAAGCAGGAAACTCGTGCAATAGTGATAGCACAATAGAGGGAAGGAAACGTGCGTGGAAGTTTCAACAGAGAGTAGCGCTGAAGGTCTTTTATTCTTGCATAAATCCAAATACCATAACATACGGGAGCAGGCGGAGAACAAATCCGAAATGGGAGCCAGGGGTTCGTTAACCAGGGGAAACAACCGAGGGAGCCAGGAGCCAGAAATTGAAGGGAAAGACGTTCAGAATAGTCCTTGATACAAAGCCGGGTCAGGAATAAAACAGGAATCAGAGTAACAGTAGATCGAGTACTCGAACTGAATAGTCAGTTTTAGGAGCACCCGTTACAGGGACACGCCACACTAAGTACTGGAATCTGTTTCAGAACGCGAGGCACGTTGCGGGCGTTTCACGTGACCGCGAGCAGATGGAATTCTGGACCTTGTAGTGCGGCGGATTCCGTGAGCTGTAAACAGTCTCCAGGGCAGTTTCCACCTGGAAGTGAATACCCGCAAGTGTCCAGCAACAGGAATGCGGGGCATGACAGCTTTCCTGTAGAGGTCAGATATGGCCAAAACAAGAAGAGTCCCCTCGCGCAAGGTCTGGCTGACTTGCATGATTGTGCCGAGAAAACTGTCTTGAGGACGAAAGTCTAAAAATCAAGGACAACATGGAGGCATACCTTAATTCCCCACACAAAGTCTTTGAAGAAGACAAGTGTGAGGGAATGCCCACTGTCTATGTGGATGGATGCTCGTACCATGTTGACAACGACGGGGAGAAAGAACTGGTGGCTGGCGTAGGGAATGCATGGGTGAAGGAGTTCCCAGAACCCTCCGCTGGATACAAAATTGGTCCCCGAAGTAGTCAGGTGGCAGAATTGATGGCTGTGCATCAGGCCATCCTCACTGCTGTCCAGCATCAACTCCACGAACTGGTCATAATCACAGATTCGGATTATGTACGGAACGGGTTCGTGGAGCACCTGGTCAACTGGAAAATGAGAGGCATGTTATGCGCTAATAACAAACCCCTGAAACATGGGAAGTTAATCCAAAATATTGATGATCTGGTCACTTCGAATGGGATGACCATCTACTGGAAAAAGATCAAGGGTCATTCCAAAGTAGAGGGACCAGACAAAACTGAAAATGACTTAGCTGATCAGCTGGCCAAAACCGGGGCCATCAAAAGGGATCTAATAGAAATAGAGTTCCTGTTGGGGGAAATCCAGGTCACTGCGATCACTAGGTCCCAGACAAATGCTCACAATGATCTTTCAACTGCCCAATGGAGCAAGGAGACCCCTGATGCTGATTTGATTACAGCTCAGAAGGGGATCCAATTATTGGTAAGTCTTACCAACACCTTGAGGACCCTGAGAACTTTCCCCTGACGGATACCGATTACATTGGGAAAGAGGACCTAAGAGTGTTGATGAAATGTCCAAAAATGTTCCGGATCCAAGACGGTTTGCTGGTAAGGAAATCCAAAGCTGGCCACGATCAGTGGGTGGTTCCTACTTCATTCCGAAGCCTGATGTTAAGTCACGCCCATGACGCGGCCACCGCCGGTCATAGGGCGTTTCACACAACACTGGAAACCTTAAGAGAGGTTGCATACTGACCACACATGGGGCAGGACCTCGACCAATACTTGAAGGGGTGTCTTGTGTGTGCACAATTTCAGCCATCATCCCTCACACACCGTGCGCCTCTCCAAAAGAGGGGGATGACACTACCATGGTCAGATTTGCAAATCGACTTTGTAGGCCCTGTAATCCGCTCATCTAGAGGAAACAAGTACATGTTGACCGTTACATGCTTGTTTACCAAGTGGGTGGAATGTCTCCCGGCACCAAACTGCAAGGAAGAAACAGCAGCTGCCCTGATGATTAACCACATCTTTTCCCATTTTGGTCTACCTCAAAGGATTGAGTCAGACAGAGGTAGCCACTTCACCAGTGAAGTAATGACAAAGATGTGGGAGATACTGGGGGTCAAAAGAAAGCTACATATTTCTTACCGGCCAGCTTCTTCTGGGGCAGTAGAGAGATACAACAAAACCATTGTGAGCATCTTAAAAAAGTTTGTGGCAGATTCTGGGCCAAGTTGGGATATCCGACTACCTCTGGTCCTAATGGCCATCAGATCTACCCCTTCATCTGCAACTAAAATGTCACCATTTGAGTTGATGACGGGACGCAAGATGGTGCTTCCCCAGCATTTGCTCTACAGGACCCAAGAGCAGACACTGATAAATGCCTCCACAACTCATGAGTATGTGGAGAACTTAAGGAAACACCTTCAACATGCTTTTGCCTATGCTCAGCGAAATCTAGAAAGATCAGCCGAGAGCATGAAGACCCACTATGATTTAAAAACTACCCGAAAGGAATATAAGGTGGGTGATCGGGTCTATCAAAGGAACCAGGCCAAACAGCGAAAATTCTTGCCTACATGGAAGGGACCGTTTGAAATTATAGACAAGATCTCCCCTGTGGCCTACAAGATCCGCATCCCCAAAGGCGGTTTGGCAGAGGGGGAAGACAAGTGGGTACATATAAATCAGCTAAAGTGTTGCCATCCCAGGCACACTCTGCAACAACTGGAGGAATCCACTGGAATCCCAGAGGGGGCCGCTCCAGAGTAATTCAGTTCCAACCCTAAAATATTCCACATATAGCATATAAAATTCTGTGATCCTTGTATATATATATATGTTCTTGTCTCCTAAGTTAAAAAAGAAAATGTATATGTTCATATCTTCTGATTCATAAAATGTATATGTTCGCCACACCATTAATAGTGGTGGAAAAATGTCTAGGAATGTGTATTGCCGCTTTGCTTTATCATCCTAGGAGAGATGAAACCATGGAGACTGACCAAGGAGGACGACCGGGGACCGGGAGCAGAGACCCGAGGGGCCCGGGGTACCGCCCAATATTCCTATCAGGACCGGCGAGGAGAACCGATCAATCCAACTGGATGGGGGAAAAGATGCTGAACTGTGCCATCTACCGGAAGAAGATGAGGAGAACATCCCAGATCTTGCGAGTTCCATCTGAGAAAGGACAGAATGGCCATCGCAAGAGGGGGGGCTTGTGGGATGTTTTTACCCATGCATCCGAGCCCTACCACAAACACTGTGCAGTACTGGCATGGAAAACATCATGATGGCCAGAATTCCCTAGAGAGTGCACAGGGAAAACATGAAGAATAGGCTGCCACCCATTTTTGCCTATGTTGTGAGCACAGGAGGGCACTGCCTAACCACCATTGGGCTACACACACAGTAGCCTGAAACCATTGGGAATGGCAATGCTGATTGCCAAAAGCAACCCAGAACTGTGGGGAATTCATTTTCTTAATACCAAAAATGGTTGCATTACCAGTACTCACCACTACCAGAAAGCCGGCGTTTTAAAACCACCAGACTTTTGTGTAAAACTGAACAAATGAAACAAAACCAGACCAAGGAAAGACTTGCTAAGAGGTGGATACAATGTAAAACTATATTCTGAAATGACTTGAAGGGAGTAATTATTTAATGTATAGGTAAAAATTGTCAGTTTGATTTGAATGTAGAAAACTGGGAACAAAAAGTGACATTTAGCTGAAACCTGGCTTAATGAAACTGGATTCTGCCTGACAACTACCCCCGACAGGAGAAACCTGTTCAGCCACTCTTCCCAGGCCTAGCTGCATCCTGCTACCCCTTGCCAAAAGGAGTTGTCACCTCTCTGATTAGATTAGGGGTGGAGCACCTGGGAACTGGAAAGAACAGAACAATGCAACTTCCTTGACTCAGGCAAATGTTATATTGGGGCGTCGTAAAATAGCTTCCTCTTGGGAGAAACTGGGGGGCAGCTGTGCCTCTGTGAACAAGCTGGCTTGGGGGAAGTTATTCCACCATGTGATGTGGGAAGCCACACCCCTTTTTGACCAGATCATAATTTTAAAAAGATAGATAACTCATAGTGCGGACTTGTCAGAATTATATAAGTAATATCATTATTTTTGTGATTTTTCTGTGAACATTTTGAGAGGCGTTAGGACCCTGTGGTGTATTCTGGGGGGTTGCTAGCAGAAAATAGGGTCTCACTCCAAATATCTGCATGTTAAAAATCTGACACTTCATCAATTAATGTCCATACTCCTTGCGCACATGTGTGTAATTTTGGGTAAATGTCCGATATTGCAAAACCAGTTAAAAAGCGCAAAATGTTGTCATTTTGTAATGCAAGCCCCCAGGAAGATCAGAGGCGGACAAGCATGGACCATAAGGAATATATAATGTGCACATGTAATTTCAACAAATTGTATATCTGGGAAAGATGTATTTGAATCAAATATAGATTTGTGGGCAAACTGACCAGGGGAGGATCCTCTGACCCATAAACAGACCTCATCATGATGACAATCCATTTCCTTCCCCCAATCATGGGAGAGGGGAGAATTGGGCCAATGACAAGTAGAGAGGGGCATGCTTAGCTAGGACCAGGCACACACCCATTTTCAAAACACATAAAAAGAGAGATTCAATTCCATTTGCTGCGGAGCATGCTGACCGACGACTTCACATCCAGAGATCCAGACTTCAAATCCATCAATCTCCAAAGACCAGAACTTTACTTCACAACTTAAAGCAAGGGCCTAAACCCACAAACTGAGAACTCTTCTCAGCAGGCCTCACCAACCTTAAAATCATTTGCAAACTATTCCACAGCCGGGCAAGCTGTTTGAATTCTTTTGCCAAGAACAATTGCCAGAGACCAGACCAGAGATCTAGAGTGACCCAGACCGCTGTGAGCAGAACCAGAGAGCTGACCCAGATCACTGTGAAGTGCCGAGACCAGAACCGGAGTCCAGTCCAAAACCTGACCAGATCCGTGGCGTGGCCTATTTCAAATTTATATTGTGAGTACCTAGCAGAACTGTGCAGAACCAATCTCTTAGTTAAAATAATCTAATCCAAACTATTTAACCTAAGTAGACCAGCCTCCTAGAAATCGTGTCATCTGTCATTTGTAAAGCTGCACAACTGTCACCTGTCAATTCTGAAGCTGCAAGCTGTCACCTGTCATTTTGAGTTTTACTTTAAATCCGAAAATCTACCTTTATTAAATCGTTCAAAAAACCTTATACTTTTGTCGTAATCGCGATTCACGCACTCGCGAATTTTGCCGCGATTTGCGATTTGGCCTGATTTCTTTACCTGTAAAAAGATAGCAGCTTTTTGCTTTCCTGTGTTAAAATTTGTTTGTCTCTTAATAACCATCCCTGAATCATTGCTAAAGTGAGCCTGAGCTCATCCCAAGTATCTCTCACTCACCCTGAACCTCCTAAAGGGAATTAAAAGCATTTTCAGCATATTCCTCACTTCACTGCCACCACATTCAAAACACTTGGGCCTGTGTTTTAAAACTCATACCTGTTTTCTCTAAGCTTGCTGGGGTGGGAATTGAATTTCGTATTGTATATGATTACATTCCTGAGAACTGTGTGCTCCTCTTTCCATCTCCTTCCATTTCTTACATTGCAAAGGGGAGGGGGGTGAATTGCCAGAGAAAAAGTGGTTATCTTATCTTTTGGTAAAATCATATCAAGTATTTCTGTACTGTGTTTTATTCCTCATTGCTTTTCCCTTGAAATCATAAAAGTATTTTTGCTACTTTATCCATCCTATACTAACTCCTCATTGATTGTAAAGAAGTGTGCTAGTGCCAGATTACCCATTGTTGATCAACATCATATGTCTAAGTGTACTATCAGATATTAATTGATTATAAAGTGTGATATATATATATTGTTTAAATTCTCAAATAAACCTTTTAATTTGCAAAACAAACCTACTTCTTGGCTCAGTGGGGTCAGGGGGGTTCTAAGAGAGGGGTGTTATACAAGGGTGGTCATCCAGAGTACTGAACTAGACGTAAAAATACATTAATAAGGGTTTTCCTCAGCATCCCAGAATAGGCATTGACTTGGCTGTAGTGTTGATTGAATATCGCTTACATCACACATAACACCTTTTGTTCTTGATGTGCCTTTATATAAAGCCCAGGAGAAGAACCATTTAAGAGTTAAGAGTCCAAAGGTAACCATGACCACTAATATTGGTGTTCCGTTTTGTGAAAACCATGGAAAAAACCTTCCAGGAGTTAAAAGCCCAAAGAAGTTATGGACTTTAACTTGCATAACCCCTCAGGTACTGAGACAAGGAGGAGGACAAGGGATTTGGGGAAAGTGACATGAGCTCAAAGTGCAACATGCAGACTAGTTGTTTTTCCAAAGCTGCAATGAGCAGAACATTTAAAAATGGCCATCGCACCATGGAGAGGAGGGGTGCAGCCGGAGGTGCAGAAGCAGGTGATTCCATTCACGCCAGGGCTCCTGAACGCAAAGCACACTGACAGAGCCAGTAGAATAGAGGAGTCAGTTGGGAAAGGAAGAGGACCGCTGCATGTGAGCAGGAAGTACTGTGGAGCCCATTTTCATTCCTTCCAACTTCTTGCTCGACTTCACTGGAACCTTCTCCCTTTCTCTCTCTGCTCCATCATCTCCTACTCATCCTTCCGCTCGTCTTCAAAATCCCATCTATTCCAGTTACCTGCGTGATTTTGATCACTGCCCCACACTGCGCAAGTTTGTATTACTACTTCATGGTAAATTGTTCTGTATATTATTCTCTGCTTCATGATTAAAAAATGAACACACTTTGCTTATGTAATGTATTGTAATGTATTGTTCTATGTAAAGCGCTTTGGCTAAAAGCGCTATATAAAATTCAATAAATACAAATAGAAATGCAAACAGTGCAGAAGCTCCTGGAGGGATGGTTGCTCGGTGTAAGGATGGTGGGGACATGCTGTGGCCAAAGCCATCAGTGGTGGGCTAACAAGCCCTTGCGCCATAGCAGGCTAGGCCCCCGGACTACATTACCCATGAGCCTGGGGCCCAGCATGCAGTGCTCTTAAGGCAAGCCTGTGCCCGTTGCTGGTGATTTCCAGAATTGCAGCATGGGCGGAGGCAAAACGGCAAATGCGGGAGACTTGGATTCCCAAAAAATACATATCAGCAGGTGTTCTGAGGCTCGGGCATGGTAGCGACTTTTCTAGCAGCTCTCGCTGCTTGAGCCAGGGTGCAGCAGTGATACCCTTGGGGAGATGTCAGGCAGCGGAGCGGTGGCCACGGCTTGAGAGCACACCAGCACAAGAGGTGCCCGGGGCACCCTGCGGGGGTCCCGGGCTTCAGTTAAGTACTTCTTCAGAACAATTACCATGCAATAGAATTTATGCAGTTACCGAAGTGGAGAATCAACATTTGAGACAGTATCTCAACAACATTCTAGATCAGGGGTTTATCCAGAATTCTCATTCTCCGGTGTAATCACCTCTATGTTTTGTACCTAAGAAAGAAGGCACATTAAGGATATGAACTGATTACTGTGTTTTTAATAAGGTCGCGATTAAGAATCGCTTTCTAATACCCCTGATTTCGGTGCTACTTGATCAAGTAAAGTCAGCAGGGATATACACCAAGCTGTACTTACGGGGTGCTGTGAAGAATCAGAGGATTCTTCCCAGAAACCGAGTCTGGGACCCACCTCATGTAGCCAGTGATAGACAGACACTTCCTTATCCCGACCCTGGGGCTGGTGAACTGCTGGAGGATTGCATGAGGGGGACAACAGACCAGGAAGACTGGAATAATGTAACACTCTCCTGGTCTCTGCGGAGGC
This sequence comes from Ambystoma mexicanum, assembly GCF_040938575.1. Classification (NCBI taxonomy): domain Eukaryota; kingdom Metazoa; phylum Chordata; class Amphibia; order Caudata; family Ambystomatidae; genus Ambystoma; species Ambystoma mexicanum. Next base: position 224,798,953 of record NC_090921.1, on the reverse strand, counting down.
GTTGGGGCACGGTTGCATCCTTCCCGGGGCTGAGGTCGCTAGGGCCCGACTTTGCCCTCTGCGCTTATGTGGTGACTGGTGGTAATAGGTGATGCTGCTCGGGACTGCTCCTGTGTGGTGCATAGGGGGTGTGAGTATGCCAGCTTGTGCACCTGATCCCCTTCCAGACCCCATCTCCCAAACCGTGGTACCCGTGGGATGCGCTCTCCCTGGAAAGCTCACCTGTTGATTAGTTTTGGCGAGCACTCCGTCCTGCTGCTTCTGGCAGCGGCGCTTGTATGATCTGGATCGAGTTAGTTCACTGGTCCCTTGCACTTGGTAGTCCAGTCCTGCTGCGACTAAGCCACTATACTTCAGGTAAGTGTTCCTGTTTGCCTTTGTCTTTCCTTGTCTGTTTCTGTTGTATTGTAAAGTTTGTTGTCTTGTATTGCAGTCCGTTCCACTTTTATGGTTTGCTCTTTTGCTTTCTTCCCTTGCAGGTGATGTTGCTGGCCCAGCAGTAGCTGCGGAGCTCGAGGCGGCAGCCGGAGGGAATGAGGAACGAAGCTGCAGTGGTACAGTAGATGGTAAATTGTAAAATAGGGGGTGCACGGGGTTCAAATGTGGCGCGGCCCTAGGACGGATGTTCTAACCTTGTCTTTCTTCTTCTTCACAGGGTCAGAGTTTGTGGATGCGCAGTGCATTGCTGCTGCTTCGGGATAAAGATCACTGGATGTCAGGAGATGAGTCTGCAGATGAAGCGATTAAGCACCGGTTTCCTGGAGGTGAGTATGCAGGAGAACGCCTGGTTTCAAAGGTAAGTAAACTGGTCCAAGTAGCAGTGAGCGTCACGTTGCACGTGAGTGTAACGCTCACCTGGTTCCCACGGAGGCGCAGCGTCGAAGCCGCAGAACTCTGAAGATGGACAGGAAGGGCCCCTCTATTCTGGCTTCCCTGGCTCGTTGGATACCCTCCTTAGGGTTTGGAAGGATGAGCTCTCCATCCTGCTTCTGATGCAGGGGCGCGTTGAAACCCAGTTACTTCACTGGATTGAGGATTGATGGGAGTTCAGGTAAGCTTGACTGTTCAGGTACGGCGCTGTAAAAGTTCTGTTCAAAAGTTCAAGCTTAATAATAATGTTCGTTGTCTAATTGCAGCAAGCGCTAATGCTTATGTCTTTTTCCCCTTAGGGGCCGGGGTTCGGAGTGCCGGAGATATGGCGCCGACCCGAAGTGAAACAGTTCTGGATGAGCGCTCAGGTAATGTCTTTGCATTCGCTCATTCAATGTCTTTGTCTTTTTTCCCCATAGGGGCCGGGGTCCGGAGATGCCAGGAAGCGGCAGGACCCGAAATGCAGTGGGAATAATCCAACAGGTAAGACTTAAAAGGAAACTGAGCTTTCCTTATTCCTTTTCTCCCTCTCACCTTTGTTCTTGTCTTTTTTCCTCTAGGCGCCGGGGCGTAGCTGAATCCGGAAGATCGCTGCTGAAGATGGAAGCGCCTGGCAAAGGTGAGTAAAATGCAGCGCTGCAGCGATCGAAACGAAATGCCTTTAAAATGATGTCTTCCTTTTCAGGGCCGTTGGAGAAATGACTCCGGGATGCAGATTTAGCAGGTAAGGGCTTTTCTTCTCCTATTCTCTTCCTTTCTCCCCTTGCAGGTGTTCCAGGGTGCTGGCAGGCGTGGCTGAAGTCAGGATGCAGGAGCTGACACGGTGAGCGTCCAGCTGCTAGGTGCAGAACAACGCGAAGCATGTGTGGCTGTTCGGGTGGGGTTTAAATAACCTTGGAAGAAGTTCCTGATATGTATCCTTCCACCAATCAGGTATGTATCCTTCCCCGACCACACCCGGGTGGTGAAGTAGTCCTACAGGTTAAGTAGTCCCATTCAGGCCTCAAGAGGGCCTGGATGAAGCAGCAAGGTCTGCATCAGGTAAGGGTGCACCCAAGCACTTAAACACATATCCTCTTCTATGAGCCTGTTGCCTAAGGCGCCAGGACTGGGGTCCGCTATGAGCCTGGCGCCTAAGGCGCCAGGACTGAGTCCAAAGGGCCCCGACTTGGGCCCGCTGAGACTTCCCTGGGGAAAATGATGTCTGCCTCTGGGGTTGCTGGGCCCGGCCTGGCTCCTTAGAGGTAGGCATCATGACAGTACCCCCCCTCAAGGCCCCTCCCAAGGTCTTTTCCTCCGGGGGTTTTGGTTTGTGCGGGAATCTTCGATGGAATCTTTGAATTAATCGTGGTGCGTGAACATAGTTACTGGGTTCCCAAGATCTTTCCTGAGGTCCATATCCTTTCCAATCAACAAGATAGAAGAGTTTCGACTTAACTATCTTGGAATCTAAAATGTCTTTCACTTCGAATTCTAATTCTCCATCAATTTGGACAGGGCCTGGGGGTTCAGACAGTCTGGTTCCAGGTTGTACTGGTTTTAGAAGAGATGCGTGAAAAACGGGATGAATCCGCATGTTGGATGGTAAATCGAGTTTAAAGGCCACTGGGTTGATAATAGCTTTGATGGGATAAGGCCCAATGAATCTGGGATTAAAAGTTCGCTGACCCTTGAGGGGTAGATGTTTAGTTGCTAGCCATACCTGATCTCCTACTTGGTAAGGAGGAGTTTTACTTCGGTGCAAATCAGCGTTTTCTTTATACTTTTTCTTGGCTTGCTGTAAGTGGGTTGTAGCTTCTTTGAAGGCTTGGGTTATTGTGGAATGTAGGTGATTTACTGCAGGCATCTCCAGGGTCAGAGGTGGATCTAGGTCAGAGGTCCGAGGATGGTGACCATACAGGGTATAAAAAGGAGTCTGTCCGGTTCCAGAATGCACTGAATTGTTGTATGCATATTCTGCAATCCAAAGGATGTCCTTCCAATTCAACTCGGATTGGTGTAACATGCACCGCAGATATTGCTCGAGAGTCTGATTCGTTCTCTCGGTTTGTCCGTCGGTCTGGGGGTGGTGGCTGGTGGATAACCACACGTCTATTTGTGCTAGTTGGCAACATTTCTTCCAAAAGTGGGAGATAAATTGACTTCCACGGTCTGAGACTAATATGGAAGGGAAACCATGTAACCGCACTATATTTTTCATAAATTCCTTGGCCAAGGTGGAAGCTGACGGCAATCCTTTTAAAGGGATAAAATGGGCCATTTTGGAGAATAGATCCACTATTACGAGAATCGTGACGTAACCACCACAAGGAGGCAGGTCAGTTATAAAGTCCATTGACAAGGTGTGCCAAGGTGCTGGTGGAATGTCCAAAGGTTGAAGTAGGCCGGCTGGCCTTTTCTTTTGACTCTTATTTTGGGCACAGATTCCGCAAGACAACACAAATGACTTTATGTCTTTTCTCCAAGAGGCCACCAGAAGTGGCGTTTGATCTTTTCTTCTGTTTTCGCGATACCGGGGTGTCCTTCCATTAATGATTCATGATGACGGGTAATGACAAGTTCCTGCAATTCTTTACTTGGCAGAAATAACCGCTCTTGGAAGTAGGGTAAATCATCCTTAACGGTGTAGTGAGGACCCTTTTGACTCCATTCCAGTAAGGCAGAAGAGTCAAAAAGCTGTTTTACTTGAGCTTGGATGTCCTCAATGGTTTGCAATGAAGTCAAGCCCAGAATTCTTTGTTCCGGTATGATTGGCACAGGTTCTAAACTCGAATTGGGTTCTTCCATGCCTATCCGGGATAAGGCATCTGCCTTACCATTCTTGCAGCCAGGGCGATAGGTAATTACAAAATCAAATTCCGCAAAGAATAAGGCCCATCGGAGTTGTCGCGAAGATTGAGCTTTGGCCGTCTTTAAATACTGCAAATTTCTGTGGTCCGTAATTACAGTGATGGTGTGTCTTGCACCGAGAAGATAGTGACGCCAAGCCTTGAAAGCTGATTTAATAGCCAGTAGTTCTTTGTCGGTAATTGCGTAATTGAGTTCAGGTGGAGAGAATTTTCTGGACCAAAAGGCTACAGGGTGTAGTTGGTTAGTTTCTGGGTCTCTTTGCGACAGGACAGCTCCCATGGCCGAACTGGATGCATCGGTTTCCACGATGTAAGGGAGATCTGGGCGCGGGTGCTTCAATACAGGTGCAGAGGTGAATTTGGTTTTCAGGTCCTGAAAGGCTTGTTCAGCCTCAAGAGTCCATTCAAAGCGTTTATTTTTCTTTAGGAGAGCTGTGATGGGTTGAACAGTTCGAGAAAATTCCGGGATGAACCTTCGATAGAAATTGGCAAAGCCAAGCATGCTTTGCACTCCCTTCACAGAGCTATGAGATGGCCATTTGAGAATGGCGTCCACTTTCCGCGTGTCCATTCGGATTCCTTGAGGTGTCAGGATGAATCCGAGAAACTCCACTTCTGTGGTATGAAAAACGCATTTTTCGAGCTTGGCAAATAATTTGTGCTGGCGCAATTTCTCAAGAACTGCCCTAACATGGTTTCTGTGATCAGATTCTGAGGAGGAATACACCAGGATGTCGTCAATATAAACGATGACACAAACATCGATAAGTTCCCGAAGAACATCATTCATGAAGTACTGAAAGGCGGCAGGTGCGTTGCACAAACCGAAGGGCATTACTTGATATTCGAAGAGCCCAAATTTGGTGCGGAATGCAGTCTTCCACTCGTCGCCCTCTTTTATACGTACCAGGTGGTAAGCTCCTCGGAGATCTAGCTTGGTGTACACACGAGCATCTTTTACTTGGTCGATAAGCTCAGGTATCAGGGGCAAAGGGTAACGATTCTTAATCGTTATCTGATTTAGGGCGCGGTAGTCAATACAGGCCCTAAGGTCTCCTTCCTTTTTAGGTACGAAGAACAAAGCGGAAGAGACTGGTGACTTTGATGGGCGAATGAAACCATTGGCCAGGTATTGATCCAAATAATGGCGCAAATGCAGGTTCTCAGGTTCAGTAAGAGCATAAATCCTACTACAAGGTAGTTGTGCATTGGGTACCAAGTCGATTTGGCAATCGTAAGATCGATGGGGAGGTAAGGTGTTAGCCTGCTCTTTCTGAAAAACGTCTTGGAATTCTTGGTATTCAGATGGTAGTTGTACAGGGGTGGAAGTTACAGAGGCTAGACCCATAGCTGGATTCCTTGGGTAACAGGTTGGTTCACAATCAGGAAAGGTTATCTTCTTTGCTCGCCAGTCTATTCTCGGATTATGTGTTTCTAACCAAGGGATTCCAAGAAGTACTTGAAATTGTGGGGCCTTGATCACATCAAACACGATTGCTTCCCGATGTCCGTCCTGACCCACCAGAGTGATTTCAACTGTGGAATGCGTTACAGGCCCTGAGGCTATTTCGGTTCCATCAACTGTAGTAATTACATCTTGGGTTACTTTCGGGCGGAGAGGAAGCTTAATCCTGGAAGCCAATTCACGGTCTATGTAATTTCCAATAGCTCCACTGTCTATGTATGCTTTTATAGCATGCAACTGCTGAGGCTGTTTTGGGTTCACAAGCACCATTGGCATGACAAAATGCGAGGTCAAAGAGTTTGTTTTCAAGCTCGGCAAGCGGACCCCTACGCTTGTCGGGCTAGGTCGTTTCCCGAACCAGGTGTCAATAACTCGTTATCAGTGGCTCCAACCACCTTCTTGGGTGGTTTAACTGGACAACTTTGAAGAAAGTGACCGGAAGTTCCGCAATACAGACAAAGTTGCATTTGTCGCCTTCTCTCTCGTTCCTTCTGCGTTAATGGTCCTTTAACACTGCCAATTTGCATAGGTTCGGAAACGTCAGTACTCTTGGAGTTAACGTGGGTCTTGATAGGTACTCTGGTTTCATACTTGAGCCGATCTGCTTTTCTATTTTGAAGTCTGTGATCAAGTTGAACCACTAAGTCTATGTAGTCTGCGCAGGCCTGGGGTGGATCTACTATCTGAGCTATAACATCTTTAAGCCCTCTGCGCAGGCCTCGATGAAACAATGTGATCCTTTTATTTTCAGGCCATCCGGTTTCCACAACTAGTCTATTAAAGGTGGCGATATAGGACAAAAGATCCTGATTACCTTGTCGTAAGGATAGCAGTTCGTTGTCAAGGGCCTGTCCCTGCGAGTGTCGAGCGAACAATCTTTCCATGCTGGCCTGGAAGCCCTGGAAATCCCGGAGAATGGGATCATCCTGATTTACCAATGGAATAGACCAATCGGCAGCACAGCCACTGAGGTAAGATAGTACAAAGGCTACTTTGGTCTGGTCGTTGGGGAAGGCCCCGGGCCTGCATAAAAAGTGTAAACGGCATTGGTTCATAAAAACGGCATATTTCTTGGGATCCCCCGCAAAACGTTCCGGCGGGGCCAAAGGCATGTGTCCAGGTAGATTGATTTGTACCGGGTTATTCGAACCCATTGTTGTAGAAATATCTCCGGAAACAGGTAAAGGAGTGTGCTCTGCCTGGCCCTGCAATAACCTTTTGGCCAGATCATCAGTTCTTTCCTTGGATAGGATTAGTTCCCTTCTGAGAGCATTAGTCTCCTGGCGGGCTGAGTGCACTTCTGCCCGTAATTCCCCTAAAAGATTGGCCAGCTGATCTGTCTCGGAAGTCTCCATAGCGCCCAGGTGGGAAATTGTGGTAAGGCTTCGCGTTCTGTAACGCTCACCTGGTTCCCACGGAGGCGCGGCGTCGAAGGCGCAGAACTCTGAAGATGGACAGGAAGGGCCCCTCTATTCTGGCTTCCCTGGCTCGTTGGATACCCTCCTTAGGGTTTGGAAGGATGAGCTCTCCATCCTGCTTCTGATGCAGGGGCGCGTTGAAACCCAGTTACTTCACTGGATTGAGGATTGATGGGAGTTCAGGTAAGCTTGACTGTTCAGGTAAGGCGCTGTAAAAGTTCTGTTCAAAAGTTCAAGCTTAATAATAATATTCGTTGTCTAATTGCAGCAAGCGCTAATGCTTATGTCTTTTTCCCCTTAGGGGCTGGGGTTCGGAGTGCCGGAGATATGGCGCCGACCCGAAGTGAAACAGTTCTGGATGAGCGCTCAGGTAATGTCTTTGCATTCGCTCATTCAATGTCTTTGTCTTTTTTCCCCATAGGGGCCGGGGTCCGGAGATGCCAGGAAGCGGCAGGACCCGAAATGCAGTGGGAATAATCCAACAGGTAAGACTTAAAAGGAAACTGAGCTTTCCTTATTCCTTTTCTCCCTCTCACCTTTGTTCTTGTCTTTTTTCCTCTAGGCGCCGGGGCGTAGCTGAATCCGGAAGATCGCTGCTGAAGATGGAAGCGCCTGGCAAAGGTGAGTAAAATGCAGCGCTGCAGCGATCGAAACGAAATGCCTTTAAAATGATGTCTTCCTTTTCAGGGCCGTTGGAGAAATGACTCCGGGATGCAGATTTAGCAGGTAAGGGCTTTTCTTCTCCTATTCTCTTCCTTTCTCCCCTTGCAGGTGTTCCAGGGTGCTGGCAGGCGTGGCTGAAGTCAGGATGCAGGAGCTGACACGGTGAGCGTCCAGCTGCTAGGTGCAGAACAACGCGAAGCATGTGTGGCTGTTCGGGTGGGGTTTAAATAGCCTTGGAAGAAGTTCCTGGTATGTATCCTTCCACCAATCAGGTATGTATCCTTCCCCGACCACACCCGGGTGGTGAAGTAGTCCTACAGGTTAAGTAGTCCCATTCAGGCCTCAAGATGGCCTGGATGAAGCAGCAAGGTCTGCATCAGGTAAGTGTGCACCCAAGCACTTAAACACATATCCTCTTCTATGAGCCTGTTGCCTAAGGCGCCAGGACTGGGGTCCGCTATGAGCCTGGCGCCTAAGGCGCCAGGACTAAGTCCAAAGGGCCCCGACTTGGGCCCGCTGAGACTTCCCTGGGGAAAATGATGTCTGCCTCTGGGGTTGCTGGGCCCGGCCTGGCTCCTTAGAGGTAGGCATCATGACAGTGAGTGCACAGCAACGTGAAGCACCAGCCTTAAGGATGGAGTAGCTTATATAGCTGAGCTTCTGACACCACTGCAACCAGGTTCAGCCTGCCTGCCGCACCCTGCCAGACCCGATGAGTCAGCACATGAAGACCAGGCCTAGGGTGCCACACCTGATGAGTCAGCACATGAGGATGTTCTCTGGAATAAAGGCTTTCAGTTCCTGGAAAGTTCTTGTAAAATAAAAGCACTCCTGCACTGAAATAAAGTGTTCCTGCTCACATCTCTATATGAGCCTGGCGCCAAAGGCACCAGGGCTGAGTCCAGAAAGGGCCCCTGTGTTTATGGGTCCCAAAGGAACATATGTGAGTCAAGTGACCCCTTGCCGCCATCACTAGATGGTATGGTTTTTGTGTTCTGGGGCCTGTGGCCATGACAGATAACCCCTATTTAACTTTCCCCATAATCCTACCCTTTTGATGGCGCTTTGCCAGACTGTAGAAGTTGGAAAATGTGATTTTGTTGGAAGAAACTAAAAGTCCCAGATTCACAGAAGTACTGAGACGAGGAAGAGGGCTGGAGAGGCATGTAGATGTAGTAGTCAGGCAATTAAGCCTGGTAGCTATTGCAGTAGTCAGGCAATTAAGGTTAATTGCCCACACCTGAAGACAATCATTGGACCTGTGAGGCATAAATGGCCCCAACAGGAAAGGAGCAGTAGAAGGAGCTGGAATAAGAACCGGAAGGCTGGCGGTAGCAGCAGTAGTAGAGGAGAAGCATGAGTCTGGAAAATCACAGGAAACTGGAAGAATAGAAGGGACACTGGAGCGTGGAGACAGCAGATTTAATCTGCAAGCTCTGATAGAGTACTGTTCTCCCAAACTCTTAAGTGCAGAGGCGACGCAACAGAAGATGTGCGGGAGGCTGAGTTTTCGCAATGTGAGCCTTGTTGTCGTGATTGCAGAGCCATGGAAGTACAGAAGACTAAGGCCAGAAGCAGAATGCATGCCGAGGGTCTTGGAAGAAAAGGAGACTCCCCAATCACGTGGTCAGACCGGAGATACCCAAGATGGAGAAGGGTGTGCGTCTCCAGCGAGCCAAAGTAGTAGAAGAAGCAGAGAAAGTCGAGAAAGCAGTGCAACCCATAAAACGAGTGTCATTGAAGCCAGTGAGTGAAGTACAGTGTTCAGATACACTGTGCGAGCCTTACCGGTAACTGTATCCAGCACCTAACAGATGCGCATATTTTTAAATGCGAGTAAATGCTGTTCGTTATCAGTAGTTTTACTAACAATGGAACTGTAGCACTCGTGTATAACATTGAAGAGCACTATTCAAATGAGAAGCTAAAGTACTTGAAAAGCATTGTTGATGTATCTGAAGACTGTTGCTGTATATCAAAGTGGTTGTGTGTCTCTAATTATACAATGTAGCAGTTCCTAAACCATGAATGAATACCAAACATTGTCCATATATGAGTTGCAAGTTACAGAGAATGAAAACTAATTGAAGGAGAGGGCGCATGTGCCTAATTGTGTTTTCATTTGAGAGACTGAAGTCTACACTGTTTTCAGAAGGTACATTTGTTCTGTTTCAAATAAGTAAAGGGTCTAAAGTCTTGGAGAGAAGAACAAGCGCCCCCCACAAGCCAAGAGGCATCCCCTTTATATAATAAAATAGTCTTGCCAAAAGCCATCAAACTGCAAAGTGATATTGTTAACAGTCAAGTGGCATAAGAAACAAGTACCCCATTATTACGTGAAGCTGAGACAGTGGCACATATGCTTCTGGGTAATTATTTGGGCGGATGACGGGCAGAAGGGTGGGAGCAAAGCTGCTTATGAAGAATACCCTAAAGATGAATATAACCTGTTGTGCGAATGACTGCTGAAGCTAGAGAGTCTTATCAGCAGAAGCAGGTTGTTCTTGCAGTAGTTAGACAGACGGAAGAGGCAAAGTGGCTGCTCCTTTTAAGAAAGCCATTAAAAGGAAGAGTGCCTTGCCTACCTGAAGAGGTTGAAGTGTCTGGTTGAAACCTACTTAATTCAACAGTAATGACCCAAGCTCCCACCCCCTCCCAACGTGTGAGGCAAAGAAGGGACTACGCTTCACTGATGGCGCTCTATAAAGGCCCTGTCTGACCTGGATGAGATTGTAGCAGATTGTAGGAGGGTGCAGGCTGTAGCTCCATGGGCTTCCCCCACCATCACCATGCCCCTCCACTTCAACCACTCTGGTTGCCGGCGTGAAGAAAGGCCCTGCCGGCGTAGCATGATGTCCCAAGGCTCTGGGCCTTACCAACATGGCAAACAACTTTTTCCATCAACCTACAGCCAAGCAAAGGTGCTCCTCTTTTGTTTGTTTCGTGATGAATTGCCTTCCCACTTCATTACTTTGAGCAATCGGACTGAGCCAGCAGGCGAAGCCGGCTCCCCACTAAGGCCCACACTAAGGCCTTTGTCCCTGTCTGGCCTGTCCGGCCATGACCAGTGAGCCGGCCACAGCCCTTTAATCTGAAGAGCCGACTCCCAGTTCAATCTCCAAGGCTCCATCTCACCGTTCCAGCATGAAATTCCTTTTCAGTAAGCGTTGACCCACAAAATGGTTGTTCATTGCCCATATGTTGTTTCATTGCAGCCCCTTGGACGCCGCTGCTGCCTGTCCGCATGGTGCATTGCGCCTCCTGACTTCACCATCTAGCACCATGTCGTACCTTGTACTTTTGCGTCTACCCTGCCCGGCCTTGTTGCATTGCTTCCTTTTCTTCACATGACTCTGCCTGTCTATGGTACTTTTTGTGGTATACATGACTGTGACTCATATGAGAGACCTGAAAGTGTCTCCCTGACTGGTCCCCGGGGGTCTGTCACCAGGTGGACAGGACACAACCATCACTATTAGGGAGTGGAAGTGGGACACCGACGGGTGAGATGCGGTATCCCCTTCTTATGACACCTTTTCCCCAACCTACCACGTAGGATACACCAACACTTTACCCCCATCCCTTTTCCAACATAAATACGTTTGCGTATGACTAAGGACGATGGACTATCACTCAATCCATTTACCTGACATATCCTAACACCAGGATCAGGCAATTGACCAGAACCGCACACACTTGACAGCCCTTTCCCTTCATCACAGGGATAAAAGGTGGAGCACAGGAGTGCAATACGAGTAAATCAGACCGCACAACGAGAGGCCTAACTCAGCACAGCAGTTCAAGAGGAGGAGAAAGACAGAGCATACCGAGGAGAGAAGCAACCTTGTCCTTTCCAACCAAGGCACGTGATACCTCTGCAGAAGGAATCTTAAGACCGCGAACAATAGCCAGCATGTGTTGCAGCAGATGTCATGTATATATTTGTATGTATATATTTTTATAAAGCGCCGGTAGCCCGAGGGCATCAGGGCGCTTGAACATTACAACATAGAAGAGAAGAAAGCAGGCATAAAGAGACGCGAAACAGTTGGCATGGAAGACCTGACAGCCACTAGCGCTAGAGATCTTATCTGAAGAGGAGTGTCTTCATCCGTTTCCTAAATACAAGGTGGTTTGCTTCTGACCTCAGTGAATCGGGAAGGCTGTTCCACAATTTAGGTGCCAGTACCAGAAAAGATCTACCCAACCCCGATTTCAACTTGAAATTGGGTACGACCAGGAGGCACTTTCCTTCCGATCGTAGTCTTCTCCTGGGTGTGTAGAGGACTAGGCTGTTTTTCAAATACTCTGGTGCTTTACCATAGAGGCACTTGTGGACCAAAGAAAGAGCCTTAAACTTTATACGTTCCTCTACTCTTAGCCAATGAAGGGAAATCCTATCGGGGGTGACATGATCTTTCTTCTTCAGATTTTTTACTAGCCTAACCGCACTGTTCTGGATCACCTGACATCTCGCTAAGTCCTTAGATGAGGCCCCTAACAGCAGTGCATTGCCATAGTCGAGCCGTGATAAAATAATAGCTCTGGCAATGGTCGCCAGGTTACATTCATTTAGGAAGGGCTTGATATATCTCATTAGCCTGAGATAATAAGCCGTGTTTTTTTGGAGATAGTTGGTCTGGGCATGAGAATCTACCGCAGAGTTAACCATCATGCCCAAGGTTTTCACTTTAGGGGCCACCAAAATGATGGCTTTCTTAATTTGGAAGGATTTGTACTCTGCCCCTAGATTAGCCAACTGACGACTAGAACCAAACAGCATGAGTTCGGTTTTTGAATCATTCAGGCACATCCAGTTAGCCTGCATCCAATCGTCTGTTGTCTTATAAACCCTTGCAATCACTTCGCTGTCAGCGGCGTGCTGGCTGCCCCCCAGTTCCAAAATAAGTTGAGTGTCGTCTGCGTGATTCGTAAACGGCACGCCTGCTTTCACCAGTATGCTGCACAAAGTGCGCATGTATATGTTGAACAGCATTGGTGACAAACTGGCCCCTTGGGGCAACGGTACACAAGACCCACCTCTGCTGATAACCAAGCCGGGGATAGACGCTTGTCTCCATGGTGCCAACCTTGACTCCAAAGAGAAAGAAAGCCAGGCGGTTCATTACAGCCAGTGAGTCGAGGGAAGAGTCGATAAGAAACCGAACTGTATTGAACAAAAAGTAGCAAACGGCTAGTTGAACTGTGAAAGGTTAGAAGAGCTATTAATTCTAAGAAGGGGAAAACCAGCAATAGAGGAGTCTGGCACTATGTGGCAGGAAACTCTGGGTGATTACCAGATTGTTGAAACCACCATAACCAGAAGGCCTTGGGAAAGGCGAGAAGGGGGTCAAAGCGGTCATAGAGGGGTCTTGTATAATCCCCTTTACAGTTGAAAGTTTTTGACTGACAGATTATTGTGAAACTAAGGTAAATTAATCCTGCATCGTAAGAGTTGAATGGAAAAGGCAGGATTGACAAGATTGGCAATAGTGAACCCCAAACGAGGGATGCCGATAAAGAGGGGGCGAAGTCTAAAGTCCCGAAATACAGTGTGTTGACAAAAGTGAACCGGCCGAGGGATATCCACAGTGAACTGTTTAAAAAGACATTAAGATTCGTGAATGTCACAAAGAAGATTGTTTTGAAAGCCACAGTGAACCCGGCAGTGAGGCAAACAATTGAGAAGGGTCAGAGCCAGAAGAGGGCTACTCATGGGAGGAAAAGGCATCACCCAATGTATATGCGAAAAGTAACTCTTTTGTTTATTATTTGAATACATCAGGCCCACGGCAGCAAGAGACTTTTTGGTAGAAAAGAGACTTAACCACCGAAAGCCCTGATTGCTGAAAGCGGAACTGTTAGCTCGTGCTGGGAAAGCTCGAGCATGTGCTGTGTTCCAAAGTCCTCCCTTGTCTCGTGCGGAAAATGTGTGGAAGAAAGACTCCTAGTACCGTATCCTGACTTATTATTTGTGAACACTCCCTTCTTTCTTAAGAACATTATCCCACACTTCTTATATTTAGCGTAAGGATTGGCAATAGGTTTTTTAGTATAGGCCCTTTTATTTGACAACAACACCACTAGGACTGCCTTATTATTGCTTGATGGTCAAAGCTTGCTCCCATCTTAGATTTAGGTTCAGGTGTTTTTCCAACCTATTTATACAGTGTAATAAACACCCTTAAACTGTGATCACTTGTGTCTGTCTTTACTGTTTCCACTATGAGTTCCTTACATTCATCATGACTTCCATGTTCCTTCCTGGGCCTGTACCCACCTTATGGCCTGCCCCAAGTCTGAGCACTGAAGCTCCCGGCGTGAATCTCTCCTGTTTTCACCAGAGTTTTGATTTGGATGTACTGGTTTTGTAAACATTGCTAGTGGTGTTTCTCACTCCTACTCCGCCTCCCCTTTTTATTCATGTCTGTTTTTTTACCTTGTGTTGCTTTGTTTGTTGTCCCACTTCTAATTGTGTTTGTTGTTCACTTACTGTGCTCCCCTGTTTCCCTTCCATGCTCATACTGGGCTTTTTTCGCCAGCTCCCCCCTTAAATCAGTTTGCTTCCCACTTCCTTTCCTCCCCTTCCTCTCTTCACTCCCTCCTCTGGCACATGTTTGCTACTCTCCTGCATCCTCATTGTCATTGTCACTCTCACCCCTGAATTGTTCTAATTATTTTTACCTACATGCTTGATGTAGGCCCCTCACCCTGTAGGTAGCAGTCCTATGTTACACTGTGCCCTTTGTACCTGCAAACATGATGTAGCCCCTTGCACCTAAGGGCTAGACTTCCGTACTTGTGCACCCTCTCCAATGCTGTTTCTTAGTCTGCGCACCAGCGTGCCTGATGCAGCCCTCATTCTTTGAGGCAAGGGTTTTCCAGTTTGCAGTCAATCATACCGGATTGTCCAATTGCTTGCCTGCATGCTGATGTAGCCACTCATTCTTTGAGGCAAGGCTTTTCTAGTATGCAATCAATCTTACCTGATTGTCTTAATTGCATGTCTGTTTTTTTCATAATGCAGTTTACCCACTTGTTCCTGCACTTTTTTTACTTGATTGCATTTAGTGTACCTCTCACATTCCCCCACCTGCACTTCCCTTCCTCCCGCTCTCCCCTTTTTATGTTTCAGCACTTGCACGTTCTAAATTGTCTCACAACCTAGTCAGTAGCATTTTGTTACCCTCCCTCTATGCCCTTCATGCACTTCTCTCCTTCTCCCCTGCTCTCATGCCTTTAGCACCTGCACGTTGCAAATGCTTCAAGACCTTTTAAAAAATATTTTGTTTTGGTTTTATACATTCATCCTCATTCGCCCCTTGTCTTGATGCACCTTGAAATACTAATTTGCTGTATAGTTCGCATTACAAATAACCAATAAATAAATAAATATACTTGAACTGTGGTGGTATATTAAGTTGTTAGCAGATGTCACATCGAAGTGGTTGAAGCAGTAACGTACTGTGGGGCAAAGGTGACTGTTTTCATAGTACCAACAGTAGAAGTGTGGTTGTTGAAAATAGAAGTAGCAGCACAGAGTAAGCATCCCGACAAATATACCAAATAAGGGTTTGTGTATTATTAACATTTGGAGAATATTACACTTTCTTTTGAATTGAGGCAGATCATCTTGAAGAGGAGACAATTTATCATCATATCCAGGATTACCATTGGTGCTATTTCTTTCCTGGAAATTGGAAGGGGATCTTTTCACCCAGGATCAATGACATTTGTGATGTCATCTTTGATGTCCTGGGTGTTAGTCATAGCAGTGCACAGTGGTGGCGCAAGTTATGGCTGCTTAGCTTACCATAACTGGCGAATTTCTGAGGTTTTTCGGTTTTACTTGTAACCATAACGTCCCTTTAACAACGTTTTTTCATTGAATTTCATAGGTTTTTATTAGTGCAACTTAACCATAACGTCCCTTTAACAAAGTTTCTCAGTGCATTTTACAGGTTTTTATTGGTGCAACTTAACCATCTCATTAACAACTTTTTTTTCCAGAGAATTCCATGGGTTTTTACCAGTGCATGCTATTTTCCTACAACTTAGTGATATCATACGTACTGCAATATAACAACATTTATTTTCCAATTTACAAAGTTTCACCTTAAAACTCCACCTTCTAGCATAATTTTGA
This sequence comes from Ambystoma mexicanum, assembly GCF_040938575.1. NCBI lineage: Eukaryota > Metazoa > Chordata > Amphibia > Caudata > Ambystomatidae > Ambystoma > Ambystoma mexicanum. The sequence continues at coordinate 224,783,542 of NC_090921.1, read as the reverse complement.
ACACTTCTATACTCTTTCCATTGTTTTAGCTTCTGTCAACATCTGTGAACATCGAACGTCATAGTGGACCTTCTGGACAGTGCCACATGACCATTAGCTCGCGCACGCCAACATGACATGAATGTGTTTCCACTTTGCGTTGTGGTCCTTGCTTCGAAGACAGTTCAGAATTGCATTTTCTAGTCTAGGAACTTTCAAGCTCAAAATGTACCCTTGCACATCTCCTACACCATTCTTACTCATTATCCATTAACAATCTAGTACAAAGCACATACTTGGAAGAATGGTATAGAAACTGCAATTTATCTTAAAAATGGCATCAGCTATTGCCATCTCTCCCCAAGAGCCACCACCACCACCAGCTGGAGGACCCACACAACAAAAAAAAGCACAGTATTTCCAAAGACAATAAAGAGGACCAAGAAGATGAGGTAGAGGAAGTGCCTACCTCTAGCACCCAGAAATAATCATGGGTGTGGCAATTCTTTACCACTGTTGGGAATGTACCAAAGGCTAAAGCTACAAAAGTGAATTTCACAGAGTGCAACTTTGTATTCCGTCTTGGACTACCTCGACATTACTCCTACGGGACCCCCTCTATGCGCCACCACACCAAATCCAACTAACGCAATGCTCTCAGAAAGATTGTTGCAGTATCATACCCCTTGCATTCCTCCCCGTGAGCTACAAAAGAGCCAAGAACCAGGCCGATGAACAGGAAATATATTTGTATTTATTTGGATGATAGATAATAGAAAATTGCACTAAAATGTCACACCCCACTTCATCCGTGCAACAACACAATAGACTTCTCTAAGTCACACAATTTGGTTGGGAAATCTCAAATCACAATATTTTACTTCAGACAAATTTCTAAATAGATGATCATCAACACTGGTCCCTGAAAAAAGTCACTTTACATTCACAATGCTGTACAATTTTGGTTTTACTGCGTGCTTAAAAGACTAGCAGTAAATAAACACAGAGTAATTTAGCAGTGGGTTTTTGATACCCCACCTTTTGGGGACTGTGTTGGGTACGTCGGACACAGAAATTGGGTTGATGTAAGAATTTGGGATATCACACCCCCCTCCACTTAAAGGCCTGTGTTGGGGAAGCTAGATGGTAAAAAATGGGATGATTTGAGAATTTTGGATTTCAGACCCCCCTTCACTTAAAGGGCTGTGTTGGGAAAGCTGGCAGATTAGGGATTTGCCTAGTTTAGGGAAATAGACACCCCTCTTCATAACAGAAGTTAGGGTTAACAGGCAAAATAGGATTACCCAATTACTTACAGTCTATAGTTTTCAGCGCACACTAGAAATTAGCTTTGTTAAATTTTAATTTTAACAAAAATTACCGTGTTTTTCAGTCAAGGAGAATTAATCATTACTATTTTTAGGGAAATACTCTAAGGACCTACATAGTTTTGCCTCCCCTTAACCCCCCACCCCCACTATAAAAAGAAAGTGACTGCTTAATGTTTGATTGCCTGCGCTGCGCTGCTTCTAATAAGTTGGCTAGTGCCTCTTTATTGTTGTTTGTTGCTACGTGCCCTGCCTTTGATAGTAGCATTAGCCTGCCATGCCTCTGCTAACGGCACTAGCCTATGTGCGCCTTGCCTTGTAATAACTGCATCTAGACTATGCGTGTCCTGCAACTTGTCATTGTGTGCCCTGCCTTGATAGCAGTACTGCAATAGTTTACAATAGCGGCATCTAGACTGTGTCCTGCTACTTGTCATTGTGTGCCATGCCTTTGACAGCTCGATAGGAGTATTAGCCTATGTGCCCTGCCTTGTAATAGCTGCACCTAGACTATGTGTACCCTTCAACCTGATACTGTGCGCCTTGCCTCTGATAGCAGCATTAGCTTATGTGCCCTGCCTTGTGATAGCTGCATCTAGACTATCTGACTATCGCATTCAGCACACATGTGCCACACGTTTGACTATTGCTTTTAGCCCATTGCTTTCAGCCCACTTGTAACGCACTTTTGACTATTGCTTTTAGCCCATTGCTTTTAGCCCACTTGTGCCGCACTTTTGACTATTGCTTTTAGCCCATTGCTTTTAGCCCACTTGTGCCGCACCTGCACTAGATAACTGTGTATTAGATTACTAGCACTAGATAACTGTGCCGGAGTAGATAATTCTCACTGCAATCTTGCCTGTATGTTGATTTCAAATCTAGATGTGCTGTCAGACTTAGTTTCTATGACCTGCTACCTCACCTGCCCACCTAGAAATTAGACTAATTAGCCCTTCACTTAGACACAGGGTACCCTACACATTATATAATGCACCTTATATTGTCCAACCTAGTAAACTTGGGCACCTTACTCGTACTACTGGGACTACACATTATGTAGCCATTTATAGGAACAACAATACAACAACCTATGACACAATGTAATATAGCCGTAAGAAATGTAAGATTACGAGCACGACTACCTAGAATCTTTGATCCTCTTATCAAATATGAAACTAACAATAATCAAACCAAAATGGCCACTGAACCCACTCCCAAACTTAGCTCTCATGATTACAAAAGGCATAACAACCTTCAAATAAATAGAGAGAAAAGCCTCACCCCCACAGCGTCAATAAACCTTATCTCATCCCCACCAACAAACTCCATACCCAAACTTAAAGGAGCCTTAATAAACGCTAGATCCCTAGTCGCCCATGCCATAGAAATATCTGAAGTTATCTCTACTGAAGACTGCGACTTCTTAGCCATAACAGAAACATGGCTGCACGAGGCATCAGGCCCAGCACTATCCCTAGCTGTTCCTGACAACTACACTATCCTCAGAACGGATAGATGTGGAGCTCGAGGTGGCGGACTAGTCATCATCGCCAAAACTAAGCTTGGTATGAGACTTACTCCTTCACCAACCATTGAATCTTGCGAGATAATGTCTACTAAGACTCCAACAGCTAATGCTCAAACTCTTAACCTCCATTTGATATATAGACCTCCTGGTCCCATCGAGACCTTCATAGAAGACCTATCTACCACCCTCTCAGAAAACCTCAAAGACACCACCCAATCAATATTACTTGGTGACCTTAATATTGGCTTCAATGATATCAATGACCCACAAGCCATAGCAGCATCCAACATTCTGACGGAACTGGGCTACACCCAAAGAGTGTTTGAACCTACACATATCAAAAGGAGAACTCTAGATTGGATTGCTGACCATAACTGCAAAATCTCCACCCCTACTATCTCACCTCAAATATGGACAGATCACCATCTAATCTCATTCTCCTTGGACACCACAACCCCCAAACTGCAATAACCTTGTGCATCACCTGCACTTACCAGAAACAAAAAGAATATGACACTAGACAGACTACTTCCCGGTATCCTGCCCACGCTGAACGCTCTACCCAACAACCTAAACCCCAACGATTTAGTGGAAAAATTCAATAACATTATGAACAAAACCCTTGATGACATCGCTCTGCTTAAGCTTAGAAACAGTAAACCACAGAGCCACCTGAATAACTGGTTCACCCCGCTCCTAAAAAATCTTAGATTAGAAAAAAGGAAATGGGAAAATATGTGGAAAGCTCACCCCAATCCAGAAAATAAACTGAAATTAATTAACATTTCATCTCAATATAAAAAAGAAATCATCTCAGCTAAACAAGAGACCTACAACAACAGAATTACACAAGCCAATTCAAGCACAAAAGAATTGTTCTCCATACTCAGAGAACTGGAAAATTCTGTAACACCTCAAGATAACTGCCTTAAAGATAAAAAATGGTGCTCCAAAATCCAGCATGCATTATCTAACAAAGTCCTAAACCTCCAAAAGAAAATAGAACTAAAATGAGAGACCATAGCCTCTGCCACATTACCCTCTACTAAAACGCTCTCCAACCATAAACCAACCACCCAATTCCACTTCCCCAAAGTCTCTATATTAGAGGTGGAGAAAGTAATACTTGGTCCAAAACCGTCCAACTGCAAAGGAGAACTTTGCCCAGCACAACTCATCAAAGATGCTGCACGAGACCTAGCACCGTTCATCACAAAGGTGATTCATGCCTCCTTTACCACGGGCACCATCCCGAGCAACCTAAAAGAGTCTTGGGTGCTCCCTCTGCTTAAAAAGGCAACTTTAGACCCGGCTATACTCACTAATTATAGACCGATTACGACCGTACCGTTCCTCTTGAAGATTCTGGATAAGGTGGCATATATCCAAATCCAGAACTTCCGGGAACAAAACCAACTACTGGGCTCCCGCCAATCCGGCTTCCGTCCACTGAACGGCACAGAAACTGCATTGATTGACCTAAAAGCCCAAATAGACAAAGTACGAGATTCTGGAAAACCAGCACTTCTCCTGCTATTAGACTTATCTGCCGCATTTGACTTAGTGGATCATAAAGTCTTGTGTAACCACTTAGATACAGCAGCACACTTCTCCACTGAGTCTATAGTGTGGATCCAATCATTCCTTAGTGACCGTACCATGAGGGTCTTTTCACCTACAGCAGCTGCAGACCCCATCCCCATCACCTGCGGCGTGCCACAGGGATCTTGCGTTTCACCAACGCTATATAACATTTTCACTAAGCCCCTGTTTGATGACCTGGACCATCTGGGTATCACGTATACCAACTACGCCGATGATACCCAGATCCTCCTCCCACTCACAGGGGATTACGAAAAGGATTTAGCTCTAGTGAACAACATTTACAGCATCGTTCAGGCATGGATGGCAACCCACGGCTTATGCCTGAACGATGATAAAACTGAGCTTCTTATCCTAGGTACCGCTTCCCTCATTAATAAACTAAGCACAAACTCCTCCTCCTTCATCATCGATGAAAACTGCATACAAGTAGCCAAAGAAGTAAAGACGTTAGGTATTTACCTTGACTCCACCTTATCATTCTCCAAACAGGTAAACTCCCTAGCCTCATCAACAGCTTACACATGTAAACTAATTAGAGCAGGAAAACAATTCTTATCACAGCACAGTTGTCTAACATTAGCCAGAGCCCTAATCCTCTCCAAATTAGACTACTGCAACGTATTGTACATAGGAGCCACCAAATCCACCATTAACAAAATTCAGATACAGCAAAACAATGCCCTCTGGGCTGCATTGAACATTCCGAAGAGAGAACACATCTCAGAAACAAGAAGGAAACATAAATGGCTCTCCACCCACAAGAAAATTAGACTCAAAACCGCATCCCTCACATACAAATCACTTCATAATAAAGCCCCACAATATTTAAAGGACAGATTCACCAGAACACATTCCACAAGACAAGCTAGACTAGCCAACACCAACCGCCTCCAAGTACCCCGATTTAAACTTGCCACCATAGGTGGAGCTAGCTTCCCAGTCAAAGCTGCTCAATTGTGGAATGAACTACCCATCACTGTGAGGCTAGAACAATCTTTTACCAAATTCCGGCATAATGTGATCAACTGGTTGACGACAACAAATGTTAAATGAATGCATGAACTTGTTCCCACTTGACTGTTACCTGTCACATGTATTACATGCCTGTAACCAATGACCTTTGTAACCTGTAACCTGTTACCCATGCTGTAACCTGTAACCGTGCTCTAAGCTGTAAATCTTCTTACCTTTTGCGCCCTTATACTCCTGGGTCTGGTGCGCATAATAAATACTAAACAAACAAACAAACAAATAAACAAAGGATTTAAAGCCAGCAGAGACCCCCACCTTTTGGTTTCAAATGGTTCAATTCTACATACACAGAAAATCTCTGTTTAAAGTTTCGGAGAAAGCCAGGACCCTCGGGAAGGACAGGGCAGGAGTCTGGTCACTCCACCTTCAAGGATGGTCCCCACCTCTCCAGCACAGGACCCTGTCAGCTTTTAGACCTTCCCAGCAATGAACAGCTCCACCCAGATGCACTCTCAGCAAAATCGCCTTTCAGTGTTTCCTTGTGGCTGTCAGATGGTCATTTTCAGCAGCTCTCCCTGATGGTAATTTAAGCAGCTCTTTCCGATGGTCATTTTAGCAGCTCTTTTCCATCTCTCATAGTGCATTCACTTTATATACCAGAGATGACACCATCAAGTTTACAACATTTAGTAGTTCTCTGCAAGAGTTCTCGCAAGGAGGATTGGGCAGTTACCCTTCTCTCTCCTCCCAAATCCAGCCTCTCTCTACAGATTTCTTTTAGAATCTGGAACAGACATATGGCAACTTCCCTTTGAAATCCCCTTTTGTTTTCAAGTCAACTTTTTGCAAAACTTAGTTTTGTAGCAAAACTTTCTAATTTACTAGTAACTGCCAAGTCTGCACTATGTTGCACAAGTGTGTGGCAATTTTTCGCCGTTTACACCAAAAGCATAATAATTATGAACATGTGATTTCTTCTCCACATTCCTAATTTTACCCTCCACCAGTTCACCAAGTCTTAAATCTGGGACAGGTTCAGAGCAGCCAGGAACACCTTTTAGCTTGCCATTACAAGTCACTAAATCGCAGATGGATGAATTTTATTTCAACAAAATCGCCTGGGAATTACCTACCAATTGACACATCAATCAAGGAAGTACGACATCAATCAAGGAAGTACGACTTATGGTTGCTGAGAAACATGCCTAAATGATAATAGTCCTTTTAAATTCATAGCAAATCGTCATTTTGTACACATTGGTGCACTCCGGTCTCCAGCACGATTTGCCTCTCTGGGCCAGCCTGTGACCAGAGTTATTTGTATTTGTATTAGTCTCTTCATTGTTTGAAGCTGTTAGCTGCCGGTCATAAACATTTGGGAGGCAACACAGAGATTCCCCTCTGCAGAAGTCTGGCATCCTGTCCTCTTATCTGAAGGGGACCACCTTTTGATCTGAAAATCTTCTATTTCAGCCTTGATTGCCGCCCATGTTTTCAAACCTCTCTCCTATATTCCGGTAATGCACAAGCTAGGGCCATTTGACCTTCACAGAGGCTAGCCTACAAGCAAGCCACATTTTATTGCTGTTGTAAACAGTTGGACTGCACATACTAGGCTCTCAGTAGGTGAAGCCGTTTGCAAATTTTGCCCAGAGACCCATCATTTGTCTTTGGCTGAAGGGAACTCACAGATGCCATTTTCTAGGATCAGCCTTTACTCTTTGACATACTGTCAGCCTCATCACTAGTTTGGCGGTAACCCTTAAATGCGGCAGTAATGCTATTACCGCCACATTAAAGGGTCCGCCAAATCACAGGCTTTGCTGCATTTAACCACAGCTCCGAGTTGGAGGTAAATGCGCCGGGCATTTGATGATTTTCGGTGCAATTACCGTGCAGTAATACCGCCGACGGTAGTTGCGCATAACATTCCCCATTGGCCTCAATGGGGAATTCCCGAATGGGCCCAATGGGGAATTACTGTTCCACCAAACCTGTAATCCAACGCTAATAGCGCCCTGGGGGAGGTGGGGGTGGCAGTAATGCTATTAGCCCCAGCGGTATCCCGGCAGAAATACCGCTAGGATACCGCCCAACTCATGATGAGGCCCTGTGTGTATTACTGATCAGGGTTCATTTTGCTTTTGCATCAATGGATTTCTACTTTATTTTCACACGGCAATGTTTTTCTTTTTAATGATGACAGCTGAAAGTACAGGGCTGTTTCTTCTAGTCATTAGTAAAATACACTTTTAATGATCTGCTTCTCGTTTTTCTGCTGAATAGTGGGTCGGAATTGTCACAGTGCACAACCTTTTAATGGGTGGCAGTTTCAGTGAAAATGCTGCATTTATTTCTCATGTGATGTGCTTTTCCAATCTGCACTTGGATTACATTTTTGTTTCAAGTTTCTCTGGATTTCAACTGCAGAACGACACCGACAAAGACTGCCTAAATAGGCTTCTTTCCAGGGTGAAGGTTTCTGGTAGGTCACTTACCCAAGTGGGCTCTTCAGTTCCGTTGGGTTAGGCCTTTGATTATACCCCACATGCCCCCCTGTTCTTCCATGGGAAAGAGCAGAGCAGAGTGGGGTTTTCACCCGAAGTCCCCATTTTTTCTTCCCATATTTTCTTTCAGCTAGAGCCCATCCGTCTCAATTTCCTTCATTAGGGAGTGAGAACTCTAGCCTTCCCTTTCGTCTTTTGGTCTGGGGTGTAGCACTGCACCCCCTTTCTTCCTTCATTAGGATTGGGCACTCCAGCCTGCACTTCCATCTTTGGGGTAGGGTGCATAGCATGGCACCCCGTTTCTTCTTTCCTTCCGGGGTCCCTGGGCTTCTCGCTGGATTCCCCTCTTGCCTCCAGGCTGGAAGTGAATGTAGTTAAAATAGAATAAAGAGAGGTTCAGAACGTTTTACACAACATACCTCCCCGGAAGCTGGACATTGCATTCGAGAGATAATATACTACATAGAAATAAATATAACATTCAAGACCTCAATTCGAATGAGGACAACATTGCATAAAACTAGACACAATATTTGAGAACATCAATTCAGCCATTTTTTTTTACATTTCCATAGTATATTAATTAAACTAGTCACTTGGTATAATTGTCCATCTGTGGTTTTCACTCCTCAGATGGTTCATCTGCTCGACTTTCATTTGGCTCTTCAATCAGTCGTAAAGCTTGTCTGAGATGACAGCTTTTCAACTGATTGATGTAGACCCATTTTCTTCTGTCTGTTCTCCTTTTGGGATCTTGTAGTCAACAGGTGATATTTTATCTACAATTTCAAAGGCACCATGCCTTGACGAGAGAAACCTCTGCTCCTTGGTCTGATTCCTTTGAAAATTGTACAGGTAAACATTGCTACCTACTTCATACTCTTTCTTGGTGGTCTTGAGATCATAATAGGTCTTCTTTCCTTCAGCCCATATTTCTAAATTGTGCTGAACATAAGCAAAGGTGTGCTGCAGGTACTTCCTTACATTTTCAATGTACTTTTGAGTAGTGGATGCTCCTGAGTTCTATAGAGCAGATGCTGAGATAACACAATTTTTCATCCGGTCATGAGCACAAATGGAAAAATGTTTGTTGTAGAAGATGGTGTAGACCTAATAGCCATCAGGACAAGCGGTAATCGGATGTTCCAACTGGGTTCAGAGTCTGCCACAAACCTCTTTAAGATACTCACAATTGTTTCATTGTATATCATTGTATATCTCTACCCTTCCCACTTGAGGCTGGGTGGTAGGCAATGTGGAGTTTTCTTTTTACCCCTAGAATCTCCCACATCTTTGCCATCACCTGACTGGTAAAATGGCTTCCTCGGTCCAACTCAATCCTTTGTGGTTGATCATTAGTGTAGTAGCTGTCTGTGCCTTACAATTCAGGGCTGGAAGACACTCTACTCACTTTGTGAACATGCATGTCACAGTCAACATGTACTTGTTACCTGTAGAGGAGCGAATCACTGACCCGACAAAATCGACTTGTAAATCTGACCATGTCAGTGTCATTCCCCTTTTTTGTAGGGGAGCTCTGTGTGTGAGTGAACTGGGTTGAAATTGAGCACACACAAGACACGCTTTTAGGTAACTGTCGAGGTCTTAGCCCATGTGTGGTTAGTAGGCAACCTTGCGCAATATTTCCAATGTTGTGTGAAACCCTCTATGACCGGCAGCGGCCGTGCCATGGGCGTGGTTCAACATCAGGCTCCAGAATGAGGGAGGTAGCACCCACTGGTCTCAGCCAGATAGGGCTCTCCCTACCAACAAACTGTCTTGGAACCTGAAACATTTTTGAAAATGTCATTAACATCCTGAGATCCTCTTTACCGGTACAATCCAACTCTGTTAGAGGAAAACTCACGTGGTATTCAATGTGTCGGTAACATTTCCCAATGATCGACTCCTCTTTCTGTGCAGTGATCAAATCAGCATCTGGGGTATCTTTACTCCACTGGGCAGTCAAGAGTTCACTATTTGCATGAGTTTGTGACTTGGTGATAGCTGCAACTTGGAATTCCCCATCAGGGATTCAATTTCTATGAAATCCCCCTGCAGGGCTCTGGTTTTAGCCAGCTGTTCTGGCGCCTCGATTTTGGAATGACCTCTTCCAATTGATGGTCATCTGACACCAGACCATCAATTGACTGGATCAGTTTGGCATGCTTTAGGGGTTTATTGTTGGCACAAAGCATGCCTCAATTCTTCCAGTTAATCAGGTGCTCCACTAACCCATTCCTGACATAATCAGAGTCAGTGATTATTACTAGTTTTATTGAGTTGGTGGTGCACTGCAGTGAGAATGACATCAACTCTGCACCCTGTAAGGAACTCATGGTGGCAACAGTAAAGACAGACACAAGTGATCACAGTTGAAAGAGTGTTTATTAAACTGTATGAATGGTTGAGAAAAACGCCTAATCTAAACCTAAAGCTAAGATGGGAGCATGCTACAACCATCAAACAGTAATGAGGCAGTCCTAGTGGCATCTGGTCAAATAAAAAGGGCCTATACTAAAAAACCTCTTGCCAATCCTTGCCACTAAGTTACAAAAGAGTGTGGGATAATGTTCACCAAAAAAGAAAGACTTATTCACAAAATGTTAAGTCAGGATGGAATGGCTGGAGTCTCACTTCCCCATGTTTTACGCATGGAACAAGGCAGGATTTCTGAGCACAGCACACTCCTGAGCCTCTCCAGCACAGGATTCACAATTCAATTCAACGATACCAGAAACTACAGGGGCCAAGTCTCTTTTCTACAAAGTCTCTTGCATTAGAAGTCCTGCTGGATCAAAGCAACAAACAAATAAAAGTTCCTTCGGTTATCTTGCACATTGGGCAATTGCTATTTGCCCCTAGGAGCTCCCTCCGCCGGGTTCGGATCCTTCTTGCAACGTGGGCCTCCCTCTATTGGGTTCACTACGGCTTTTCACTCTGAATATCAATACTTTCACAATGCAGGATTTACTTCTATTAGCTTTTCCATTGACATCCCTCCGTCGGGTTCACATAGCCATCCTTAACACAGTTCATGAATTTCTAACACAGTTCATGATTTGCTTCATCTCATCAGAAAGCGTGGTTTCCCTTTTCCTAGCTTTGTCTTGGCAATGGGTCAGAAACTTTCGATTGTACAAGGGATTTGACGTGACCATTGTAGAACCACTCTGACACCTCAGACCACCCTTTACTAGGGCCTTCTGGTACTTGCAGTTTCGACACAAAACAAATGGATCCAGTAAAAGTCATTCGAATGAGCACTCCTGCGGCGCCTGGCCAATCTGCAGCTGGCCCTTCCCAAAAGTTCAAAGACACACAAGTTCTTTGTTCACAAGTTCCTTGCGTTCATATAATGTTGCAAATTGCAATATTGGGCTCAACACAGTATGGTTTGCTATCAGCTTTCTCCGACTCACCGGCTGTGCTGGACACTTTGGCTTGTCTTGCTTTTGGAGTCAAGGATGATACCACAGTAACCAGCATGCCTCCTCGCCTATGCTATCAATGTGGGGGGCCCCCGTGCACCGTTGACATTTGTTACTCCACTGTACTTCCCGGAGGCTTCGTGGGTCTGAGTTGAAAAGGGCAAGGGCAATTCCCTCCTCGTCATCCTTTCAGGACTCGCCGCCTTTCTCCTCCGATTGAACTGTCGGTCGTGACTCGCTGCTTCCTTGTGCATTTGGCCTTGCTCGTACTGCACTCTCGTGCTCTGCCTTTTATTCCTGTGGGGAAGTTAAAGGGTTGTCAGGTGTGTGTGGTTATTGTTAATTGCCTGGTTCTGATTGACTCTTGAGTTGGGACATGTCAGGTAAACAGCACTGGTGTTAGTTTGTTGTCTGTCACGTTGTAAGAAAGTATTTGTGTCGGAAAAGGGGGTGGTAGAGCTTCTAAATATCCTACAGGGTAGGATGGGGAAAAGGTGTTACAAGGAAGGGGGTACCACATCTCAACCTTCGGTATCCCACTTCCACTGCCCAAAGACCCCTCATCCAGGTGATCCTCCCCGACTGGTCCACCCCCAGGAACTGGATCCAATAGTAATGGCCGTGTCCTGGCCACCTGGACGACAGATCTCCGGGGACTAGCGGGTGGGACACCTTCAGGTTTCTCACAAACCTGACTACTCTGGGGTACGAGAGGGTTCCAGGGAATCATTAACCCAGGAATTTCCAATGCCAATCACCAGTTATTTTTACCTGTTGTTGTCAACATGGTAGGAACGCCCATCCACATAAACTGTGGGTATCCCCTGAAATGTGTCATCTTCATAGAACTTCTGTGGGGAAGTTAAGTACGCCTCAATGTTGTTATTGGTCATTACATTTTCATCCTCGATAACTTTTTTTTAACACAATCATGCAAGTCCGCCAACCCTTTTGCTAGTGGACTCTTCTTGATTTGGCCATATCTGACCTCCACAGGAAAGCCTTTCATGGACAGAATCCAGGAAGTAATTCTGGAATTACTGACATTCCCCGCCAGATTCTGTCACTTTGGTGATATTGCAAGGGTTAGTGAGTAGTCTCGACAATGATGTGCCCCCCATGGATGAATGGGTGGTAATTTATCAACACCCACATCGTTGCCAGGAGTGCCTTCTTACAGTCATTGAATTTTTCCACAGAGGACAAAGTCTTGCTCGCATACGAGATGACTTTGCTGACCTTGTTGTGCTTTTGATACACCACTGCTGTTAGGCAAGTATCTGAGTACCCTGGCTTCAAGAAGAACTTATTGTTCTTTATGGGGTAAGCCAAACAAGGAGCCTGCGAAAGGTTTCTCTTCAGTTGTTTAACTGCCTCTGCTTCTTCCGGACCCACTCCCACTTGACTCCGGCCTTTGATAAATGGAACAAGTGTCGAGTGACCTCTGCTTAGTCTCCAATGAACTTCTGACTATAATTAGTGAGTCCAAGAAGTCATCTTAATTCTCACAGAGTAGTAGGGTCTTTTAATTTCATTAAGGCTTCCATGGGGGAAACAGTGAATTGTCGCACCTGTACTGGGATGGTAACTGTTAGGGAGAATGTGAGTTTCTGTGGTAATTTGCTCCCACTTTAGAGACCCCATCTATTTTGCTGGTCTTAGGACTTTTTCATTTTAACTCTTGAGTGAGTGCGCCCTTTTTCCCACTCCCTCTTGTGTTTTCCCTGACCAGGATTTTATGTTTTCACTGTTTTTGGAGTCTGACAAACTCCATAGGCATCTGCTTTTTGTATAGTGACACACAACACCCTCAGTGCAGTGTCACTAAGAAGTCCTTTGGATTTCTCTTAAGGTTTAAGAATTGTTCCCAAGAATAGTAAGGTGAAATTGATCTTACTTACCTCTTTACTTTGTGGATCCAGCTCACACCATCTTATGGGGAGTGCTGGGGGGTTACCTAGTAGTCCCTTATCCTACTTTCTCATGTAAAATGTTTTGGTTACCCTTACAACTTTAAATGGCTGGTGGCAGTGGTTTATCTTTTACTACCAGTGTGCATTTCTACTGCTGGATAAACCCTTAGCTGCAGTTCAGCACCCATGGGTGACTATTTTGTCAAAATGGCCTCTGTCTTCTTTTTTTACCATTTCCTGTTTGTGAGGTCTTTCTTGGCTTTTACTCTGTAAGGTGAGACAGGTTTGAGCGCTTTGTGTGTTTTGCTTTTGGCTGGCTTCAGCCCTGAAGCCCGCCTCTGGCTCCAGTGTGTCTGGAAGGACAGGAAGTTAGGGTGGGTCCCGGAACTCCCCTGTCCTTTGTCTCTAGGTGTTCCTGATCGAAACCAGTCCTGATTGGACGGCTGGCTGTCCTAGAAGGACAGCCGTCCAGCTGTGTGATTGACAGCCTAGGGCTGTGAATGAGTGAGAATGAGCTTAAAAGGCAAGGTTCTTGGGACTACAGGCAGAGTCGACCACTGGAAGAAACACCTGAAGAAGAAATCATGAAGAGAAGCCCAGTGCAACCTTCTGGACATCGAAGTGTCCGGTGAAGCCCTGCTGCTGTGCTGACCTCCTTTTCCGCATCGACAGAGAAGCTCCAGGCGGAACGACTTCTCCCCTTCAGCTGGTGGGACCAACTAGCCCGTGACGAACTCCAGTTTTGGTGCAATCCCCGAGCTGCTGTGCCTCTCCAGTGCTGCAGAAGCTCAATGCCAGGGGTCGAGTGATCATAATCGAGTGAAACATCCTGTCACAAATCTGGTCGGAGAGCACAGGGTAGAGGCTATCTTTCACTGTATGCATGTAGCTTAGGGGAGATTCTGGAGGCAATGCTAGCATATAACAAAAAAGTGTCCATACCAAGCTGTTAGTTGAAACAGATATTCACAGGAACTGCAGGAGAAGAAGTCTGTAAATAAAGAGACAGAGAAAAAGCAAAGACAAGCAAGTACACTGGACAACACGGATTGATCAGAAATAAGGGTGTACTGGAATATGAAAAGGGGTCTCCAGGGATTATGGAAAGCCATTGGGATAGGTATCAGCAGATTACTCTTAACAACAGTCATACAGCAGCGTCATGACTTAGGCATGCCGAGGAAACTGTTGTACTCAGTGCAAGGGTAAAACTGAAGACCATATACTGAGGCAGGTACGACTTCAATGGACTAGGCGAAGGCAACAGAAGTCTTTCCCTTATCTGATCTGAACAGAGACCAACCCAGGGTCACACTGTAAAACGGATTCAAGTGGAGGCACCACAGTGGACCAAGATGTAATACAAGTAGAAAGCAGCATTGAAAGAAATAACCAGGTACAGGACAGGCTTGGATACAGACACTAGAACTAAGGACTGAAGTCAGGAAATATAGTAGGCGAGGAACAAACAGGAAAACTTCAACAGACTGAGTTTGAACAAGGAAGAGAGAAAAGCAAGACAGAAAGATATCAGAAGCTAGACCAGGCAGGTTGCAAGGCAAGGAGCCCAGAGGAACTGGGCAGACGGCAGAGGAGTGTGGCAGGACTGCCAGGCAGGGAAGCCCAGAGGAGCAGGGCAGAAGTCTGCGGAGTGCGGTAGGACTGCAGGCAGGAAGCCCAGAGGAGCTGGGCAGAAGACAATGGAGTGCGGCAGGACTGCCAGGCGGGAAGCCCAGAGGAGCAGGGCGGAAGGCAATGGAGTGCAGCAGAGCCGTCAGGTCAGCGTCCAGAGGAGCAGGGCAAAAGACAGAGGAGTGCGGCAGAGCCATCTGGGGGGAGCCCAGAGGAGCAGGGCGGAAGGCAGCTGAGTGCGGCAGAGCCCAGAGGAGCAGGGTGAAAGGCAGCAGAGTGCAGCAGAGCCCTCAGGCAGGAGGCCATAGGAGCAGGGCAGAAGGCAGCAGCAGACTGGAGAGGGAGCTGCAAGCATCAGCAGCAACAGGATTCAAAGGCCAAAAGAGGATTTCCAGGAAAGGTCAAAAACTGGTAACAGGAGCACAAGAACAAACTCCCAGTGGAACCAGTTGACTGTCAACTGCTTCTGTTCAAAGTGAGTTTATAAAGACCCTCCTAGCCAGCAGGCCAGCAGGGTGGAACTGATTGCAGACTCAGGCAGCTGTGTTCAATTAAGCCCA
This sequence comes from Ambystoma mexicanum, assembly GCF_040938575.1. NCBI lineage: Eukaryota > Metazoa > Chordata > Amphibia > Caudata > Ambystomatidae > Ambystoma > Ambystoma mexicanum. Next base: position 224,768,084 of record NC_090921.1, on the reverse strand, counting down.
GCCCTGGCTTCAGTAGCCTGCAGCAGTGGTTTCTAATTAAGGGCTCTCCAGCTCTTTGCAGCCTAGCCTGCAGAAGCTTGGAACAGGTGAATGCAATCAGGTCCTCTGCAGCTCTTCGTAGCTTGCTGCAAATAATGTATTTAGTATGCCTCCTCCAGCCCTCTGCCTTTTGGACAGAATACATGTCCCAGAATGTATCTGCTGGTTTAACCCAAAAGCCGGAATGGAACATGCAATTAGATTGGTCCTAAACTGCAGCAGTAAAACAAGAAAATAAATACAGAGGCAGTTTGCAGGTTTTAACTTTGCAAGTGAGTCTCTGAATGAGTGCATGTAGTGGTGCTGGGTGGCAGATGAGTAGGATCGTGACACGTCCTCCACAGAACGAATCCATCCAAAAGCACCAGGACCCTCCTAAGGACACTCCAGATGCAGGAAATCCTGATCCAGAGTCCCCTCACCAGAGTCCAGGACCGAGCGAGCAAGGAAAGTCCAATCGGGGATATTCGTTCTGCATCAGTGCTGTTTGCGGAGAGCAGAAACCACGAAGAGCTGCTGAATTGAAGAAAATCTGTAGCTGCCGAAGTCCTTTCCTGAGTACTGCTGCAGGAGCCCGCCAGACGTCATCCCTCTTGTCCCCACGACTGAGGTCCAGGAACAAGGGTCTGCTTGGCTGTAGCAAGACAGAATCCAGCTGGACCACCTTCCTCAAACCAGAGGTACTTTGAGGGGTTGGGGTATTTACCTTATTGCCCTTATTCGTGTTTTCTCACTTACGAAGTGCACTGGCCTACCATTTCTGAGCTGATTTCAAGGCCTAACCGCTTGTTTTCCTTTAGTGATCTTTTTGAACTATCTGACTTTGTGAAAGACTTTTATCCAAGAAGTGCATCAGAACTATAGGCTTTGTCCAATTGACTTTGGCTGTCCAGGCTCCTTAAAGGCACCCTTCTAATCTATTGACTTTGGCAGTGCCTGTTCCTTCATAGGTTGTAATTTGTTGAACACTTTTACTGCTGGGAAAGGCTTACCTAGATTTAATTAGAGGATTAAAACTGTCTTCCCGTTATAAGAAAGTATGTTCTAACCTTTCTATTTCGTTAACCCTTCCTTCATGAAAACAAGAGTCTAAAGAGTATATTGGTACTTATGATAAATGCAATACTATCCTTGTTATTGAAGTCACTTCAGGGTGTAGGAGAAATGTATTAGCATATGCAACGAGGATTCACCAACTTTATTGACTTTGTAAAGTGATTCCAAAGTTTGCTTGACTGTTACAAACAATGAACTTTTTAAAGAACGCTCAAATAAAACATATGTGTAAATAAATATATTTATAACTGAAACCTTGACAGTGTAAGTGTTACTTGTAAATGACTGATTTCATCTGTACAGCGCTACAGCTCACATTTACCCCTCTTGAGATAGACCTGGCTGCTCAGTCACACTACCAACCTGTGTAGGTCAGACCTATACCAAAGGGTGGGTTACCTAATACCAAGCAGATAGGTATTGTGTAGTCTCACACAGTGTGACTGCACCAATTCTTACCTAACAGTAATCTTTTCCCAAACTTGAACTTCAACAGCATAAGGCAGCAATTGAACTGACCGAATTGCTTTTTCAGTGTTGTCAAAGCCCATGGGGTTACCCCCCCCCCCTAGTTGTGATGAGGCTTTATTTTCAATTAGGTCCAAATTGATTGCGAATCGATTGAGATTGTCACTGCCTAAATAAAAGGCAGAAGCGACATCTCTCATGACCCAACAATTATGTTTTATGCTTTTGTCGCCTATGGACATTTTTAGCATACACCTGCTAGGCGGGAGATGCTTGGAATTTGGGGTTTCCAGACCTATTTCCCATTTGTCAATCAATTTAAATGTGGGAATGGTCTGACCTTTTGGGAGTTTCATGAACAATCCTTTGATGATGAAGCTCCTTCCGTTATGCAAGCATACTCAGGTGGGCACTGGCTCCTTCCCCTCATTTAACTAAATGGGGGAAAACAACTGTTCACCCTTTTTCTGAATGTCTGTCCAACTTTGAGTGGGTTCTTCCGGGTCTGGTTTCACGGGAATCAATGTTTCTTCTGATTTTTGACTGGTGTAAAATTTTAGGGTGTTCCCTTCCACTGTGGATTGAAACTTAAAACTGGGAGGAAGGTTGATTTTCAAGAATGGAGAATGGTTCCCATCACCAGTTTGTTCTCCTACAGAGATGACAGTGATGTTTGGAACTTGGCTATTTTTAAAATGGAATTCTACTTTCTCAGAAAGTTTATCAATGAAATGACAGGTACCATTCCTGCTTACATAATTGGTACCCATTTTAAATGGTGTGGGCCAGTTAGTCTGGGTCCAGAGGTTCTCGTTTACACAAGCGATCAGAGGTGATAACCTCCTCAGGAGATCGCCGCCCAGTAAACAAGGAGTGCCTTCTAGAGTCAAGACTATCTCCGGGTGTTTCAGTTGATATCGCCCAATTTATATTTCCCAACCGCCGTCCCTTTGATGGAAATGTCATTCCCGGGGAGTTTTCCAGGAAGTGGTCTGGGGGGAATTTGGTAACCCTCCTCCCGTCCCGAGTTTATTTGGTCAAAGGCCTTTTGGGACAGGAAGGTGGCTTGGTCAAATCCAAATTCCTACTTGCTTTTTACACTTTTTATTTTTTAATAAGTTGGGGGGGACTCACCACAGACACCCTCACCACTCTACCTTAACTAATACCCTTACCCCACTACCACACACATATTTTACGGATATTGCCTCAAAGGGGAGGGCTTCCTCCTGGGGAAAAGTGACGAGATCCAGTGAATCGTCACACAAATGTGGTCCGGAGGAAGACATGGCAATTATTGAACGCAAAACATCCATTGGCGTTGACCTGTTGTGGACAATGATATGATATGATATTTTATTTATATCGCGCCCATACACAGGTGTTTCAGAGCGCGACCGGGCAAAGGGAGGGGGTGCAGGGGAGAAAACAAAAACAAAGAATCTTACTAGGCCCAGTGACATTGAGAACGTGCAAGTGCAAGGGAAAGGGAAAGGGGGAAAGTACAATGGAAAAAGGGAGGGCAGCCAAAGAAGTACAAGTCATAGGATAAATAATAAGTTACTGGATAGATACGTGAATAAATAAGGTGATAAGAGCAGTGATTAGTGCAGCCAGTGAAGGGTGCAGTGCAGGGCAAGATAGATCGGGTAACATCTGATAAGTGCAGGAGAGGAGTGAGGGCCCTGTAAGGGTACAGATAACAGGCCCCAGTGCAGGGGTGGCCGGGAGGCAGTGCCGGAGGATGTCTGGGAGGGCAGGTATCTGAGCCAGGGGGCCCCGTTGGCAGGTGAGGCAGTGCTGAGAAGAGAAGGCAGATCAACAGGGGAGGAAAGTGGCAAAGGCAGATGCGAAGAGGAAGGTCTTAAGGAGCTTCCGGAATCGTAGATGGTTTTCCTCCAGTTTCAGGGTTGCAGGGAGGCCGTTCCAAAGGGAGGCTCTGGAAGAGGACAGAGATCTGCCCCCTGCACATTTCTTAGAAAAGCGGCTGACCCTGAGGGAGTTTGAAGTAGAGGGGCGAAGGGCTCGAGAAGGGAGGTATTTACGGAGGGATAGTTGAATGTATTTTGGACCCAGGCCCCAGAAAGCCTTGTGGACAATGCAAAGGGTTTTACATTTAATCCTTGCATCCACTGGGAGCCAATGGAGGGATTTCAGTGCTGGAGAGATGCGATCCCAGGGCTTGAGGCCAAGGACAAGTCTCGCAGGTCTGTTCTGGATTAGCTGTAGAGGGCGGAGGGTGGAGGCAGGTAGCTTTTGAAAGAGGCTGTTACAGTAGTCCAGCTTAGAGAGAATCAGAGCTTGGGAGACAGTGAGCTTCTGTGGGAAGGAGAGGAAGGGAAAGGTATCTCTGAGCAGGTGTAGTAAGAAGTTAGATTTTTTTGAGACTTCAGAGATGTGTGAGGAGAAGGATAGTGTGGAATCAAAGATGACCCCGAGGTTCTTTGCTTCGCAGGTAGGGGCAGGAGGAGGGCCGAGGGAGGCAGGCCAGAGAGTAAGGGGGAAGGAAGGAGAGGGTGTGCCGATGAGGAGGATCTCAGTTTTATTAGCATTTAAACAGAGATTGTGGGCGGCACAACAATTTTGAATGGCGATTAGACAGTCAGAGATGAGGGAGGGAGAGGAGGTGGCAGAGGGAAGCCTGAAAATTAGTTGTGTGTCATCAGCATAGCATTGGAAGTTGGAGCAGAAGATGGAAATGCATTAGGCAAGGGTTGCCAAGTATTGGTTGAAAAGCGAGGGCGAGAGATTAGACCCCTGGTAGAGAGGAAGATAGAGGAGAGGAAGGACCCAAGTTGTACCTGGGAAGGTCGATCAGAGAGAAAGGAGGTAAGCCAAGCCAGAGCCTGATCAGTGATGCCAAGGTTTTCACGGAGACGATTGAGCAGGATGGTGTGGTTGACCGTATCGAAGGCGGAGGAGAGATCAAGTAGGATAAGGACATGGGGAATGTTAGAGTGAAGGTTGGAGAGCAGATCTTGACGGATGCTCAGGAGAGCAGTTTCTGTACTTCTGGAAGCTCTGAAGCCAGATTGGTGGTCATGGAATGAGCCGACAGAATCAGAATGTAGGTGTAACGCTGACCTGATTCCCACGGGGGCATCGATCGGAACTGGACTGCTAAGGTCTCCACCAGCGTTATTCGTAGTGCAGAGACGGCTGACTGGCCCGGCCTTCCTAGCTTCGACTGCTTGATTCGTAAAAGTAGTTTCCTAAAAGCAGGAGGAGGGGAATTAGCCACCCAGTGGATGCAAGGAAACACTTGTTTAATTCGTTCCCTCTAAGCACCCCGATATTCCCCTTTTGTTGTCTCACCTTATTGGCAGGGGCGCGTAGAATCCCAGTTGCTTCACTGGTTTGAAGATTTAGGGCGAGTTCCAGACGTGTTGGACTCTGTGGTAAATGGCAAGGAGCCGTGAGTATAATGTCTATAGAGTTCAATTGTCTGTTATTCACTCGTTTTTATCCCTTTGTATTGCAGCTTAATCCGAGAACAGTTCACCTGAAGTGCTGCAGGTTGCGCATGGGTAACCCAGTGTTGTCCGGTAAAAGCAAAATAAATGTCTTTAACAAGTGTTCTTTCCTCCCACAGGTGCAGCGTTAAAGAGGTGGAACGCCGATGAAAGATGCCTAGGGGAGCGGTAACTCTGGTGAGTATAATATGGTTGCTTTGATCGTCTTTGTTAGCACCCGGCTCACCTTGTTCTCTTTGTCCCTTCCAGGTTCCACGGATGCAGTGTTGAAATGATGGCTGCAGCGCTGAACCGTGGAGATGCAGACTGGTAAGTATGGCGCGGCGCGCCTGCTAGCAATGCAATGCTTTTATTTCCGACGTGTCTTTTCCAATTCTGAAGTGCGGCGAATTCGGGAAAACAGATGAAAGTTGAAAGGTACGTTCTTGTTCTTGTTTCTCTTTCTTCTAGGATGGTGTCCAGGTTCGAGGCGGAAGTGGCAGAGGACTGGATGCTTCAGGCACGTCAAGCGTCACGCTGCTGAAGTGCAGAATAACGCGAAGCATGGGCTGCTGTTCGGGCGTGGTTTAAATAGCCTGCAAAGTAGTCCCAAGTAAGAAGTTCCCCAGAGCCACACCCAAGTAAAAAATAGTCCCTGTAACAAAATAGTCCCACCCAGGCCTCACGTGGGCTTTGATTCATTTGCAGCATGGTCTGCAGGAGGTAAGTAATGTCTATGAGCCTGGCGCCTATGGCGTCAGGACTGATGTCTATAATGAGCCTGGTGCCTAAGGCGCCAGGACTGAACCCAGATAGCCCCCATCCGGGGCTGATGGGGTCTCAATAAATGTCTGGATGCCTGCTCCCGAGTCTGCTGGACTGGGTCCGGATGCCCGGGGGTAGGCATCATGACAGCACTCCCCCCCGAGGCCCCTCCTAAAGTTGTTCTTCCCCCTGGCCCTGGTTTGTCTGGGAAGTTCAGATGGAATTTCTTCACCAATCGAGGTGCATGGACGTGGTCACTAGGCTCCCATGACCTTTCTTGTGGTCTGTAGCCCTTCCAGTCGATTAAATAAAAAAGCTTTGATTTAACCATCTTAGAGTCCAGGATGTTTTTAACTTCGAATTCAGGTTCCCCATCTATGAGGACGGGGTCGGGTGGTTTGGCTAATCTAGTCCCAGCTTCAACTGGTTTAAGAGGTGAGACATGAAAGACAGGGTGAATCCGCATGTTAGAGGGTAATTCCAATTTGACGGCCACCGGGTTGATAATGGCCTTGATGGTGTAAGGTCCCAAATATCGAGGATTAAAAGTTCGAGTTCCTTTCAGAGGTATGCGTTTTGTAGCCAGCTAAACTTGATCCCCAATCTGGTATGGTGGAGTGTCACTTCGATGTTGATCGGCATTTTTCTTGTATTTTTCTTTTGCTTGTTTCAAATGTTTTGATGCCTCTTTAAAGGCTTGTGTAATAGTAGAGTGCAGGTGAGTTACTGCAGGCATTTCTAAGTGTTGAGGTGAGTCGTGTTCTGAGGTTCGAGGATGATGCCCAAAGATAGTATAAAAGGGGCTCTGTCCGGTTCCTGAATGTACTGAGTTATTGTATGCGTATTCAGCAATCCATAAAATATCCTTCCAGTTGCTTTCGGTTTGGTGTAGCATGCAACGTAGGTATTGTTCGAGAGTCTGGTTGGTCCTCTCCGTTTGACCATCAGTCTGGGGATGGTGACTGGTAGATAACCTTACGTCGATTTGCGCCAATTGACAACATTCTTCCAAAATTGCGAAATGAATTGACTACCTCGGTCAGAGACCAATATGGAATGAAATCCATGGATTTGCACAATATTTTCGAGAAATTCCTTGGCCAAAATTGAAGTGGAAGGTAATCCTTTTAAAGGAATAAAGTGGGCCATCTTGGAAAAAAGATCCACGATAACTAGAATGGTGTTGAATCCATTGCATGGAGGCAAATCAGTAATAAAGTCTAAGGACAAAGTGTGCCATGGTGTAGGCGGAATATCCAACGGTTGTAAAAGGCCAGCTGTTTTTTTCTCCTGACTTTTGTTTTGGGCGCAGATACCACAAGACAGCATGAACGACTTTACATCTTTTCACCAGGTGGGCCACCAGAATTGTCTTTTAATTTTAGCCTCGGTTTTTGCTATACCAGGGTGTCCTTCCATCAGAGCATCATGATAATTGGAGATGACTAGCTCTTGTAGTTCCTTGTGAAGTAGAAATAAACGCCCTTGATAGTAAGGTAGATCATTGATGACAGAATAGTCTTGGCCTTTCTTTACCCAGTCCTGCAGGGCTGCTGGATCGAAAAGTTGTTGGATTTTGAAATTAATGTCTTCTAAAGTCTGTAGCGTAGTTATGCCGAGGATTCTTTGTTCTGAAATTATAAGCACCGGTTCCGGGTTGGAATATGTTTCTTCCATTCCTATTCGGGATAATGCATCTGTCTTGCCGTTTTTACAACCTGGTCGATAGGTGATCACAAAATCGAATTTGGCAAAGAATAATGCCCATCGAAGTTGACGTGACGATTGGGCCTTGGCTGTTTTTAATTACTGCAGATTCCGATGATCTGTGATTACAGTAATGGTATGCCTGGCCCCGAGAAGATAATGCTGCCAAGACTTAAAGGCTGATTTGATGGCTAACAATTCTTTATCAGTGATTGCATAGTTCAACTCGTGTGCTGTGAACTTTCTTGACCAAAATGCTACTGGATGAAGTTGACCGGTTTAGGACAGCTCCCATGGCTAAACTGGATGCATTGGTTTCCACTATATATGGAAGTTCGGGCGTGGATGCTTCAAGACAGGCGGAGACGTGAATTTCAATTTCAATTCTTGGAAGGCTCTTTCAGCCTCTTTAGTCCACAAGAAGCGTTTGTTCTTTCGCAAGAGTGCTGTGATGGGGTGTACCACATGTGAGAAGTCCGGAATAAATCTGTGGTAGAAATTAACTGAATTGGGTGATGGCCACTTCAGAATTGCGTTCACCTTTCGAGAGTCCATTCGGACCTCTTTCGGAGTCAGGATGAATCCAAGGAATTCGACTACTGTAGTATGAAAAACACATTTTTCCAATTTTGCATATAACTTATGCTGGCGTAGTTTCTCAAGGACTGCACGAACGTGCTTAACATGGTCTGATTCTGAGGAGGAGTACACTAGAATATCATCTATGTATACAACAACACAGACGTCAATGCGTTCACGAAGGACATCGTTCATAAAATACTGGAAGGCTGCTGGTGCATTGCACAACCGGAAGGGCATCACCTGATATTCGAATAATCTGTACTTGGTGCGAAAGGCAGTCTTCCATTCATCGCCCTTCTTTACACGTACCAGATGATATGCCCCTCGGAGATCTAACTTGGTATAGATGCAAGCATCCTTTACTTGGTCTAGTAGCTCTGGGATCAGAGGCAAGGGGTATCGGTTTTTTACCGTAATCTGATTTAACGCGCAGTAGTCTATACACGTTCTAAGGTCACCTTCCTTTTTAGGCACGAAGAATAAAGCTGAGGATGCCGGAGACTTGGATGGCCGAATGAAGCCATTAGCAAGGTATTGATCCAAGTATTGTCGTAGGTGAAGATTTCCGGGCTCAGTAAGGGCGTAGATCCTACTGCAAGGAGGTTGTGCACCTGGTAAGAGGTCGAGTTGACAATCGTATGATCTGTGAGGCGGTAATGTGTTTGCCTGTTCTTTTTGAAAAACATCTTGAAAGTCTTGATATTCCTGAGGTAACTGCGCGACCAGGGTAGTAACTGTGGCCAGGCCTTTGTTCAAAGGTTCTTTCGGGTAACAGGTACGTGCACAATCCGGGAACGTCACTTTCTTCTCTTGCCAATCAATACCAGGGTTGTGTGTTTCTAACCATGGCATTCCCAGAATGATTTGGAACTGCGGGGCCTTGATTAAGTCAAACACAATATCTTCTCGATGCCCGTCTTGACCCAACAGTGTCATCTCTGTAGTGGAATGAGTTACGGGCCCTGAGGCTATTTCAGTTCCATCGACTGTGGTGATGACATCCAAAGTGGTCTTCTTGCAAGGTAGATTCATCCTTGAAGCCAAATGTGGTCCATGTAATTTCCTACGGCCCCACTGTCAATATATGCTCTTACTGCGTGCATATGTGATGGCTGCTTTGGATCAACAAGGACCATTGGTATGATGAGGTGCGAGGTCTGAGTGTCTTTCTTCAAGCTCGGCAAGCGGACCTCTACGCTTGTCGGGCGTGGTCGTTTCCCGAATCGGGTCCTCTTTGACCTTTATCAGCAACTCCTATCACCTTCTTGGGTGGTTTTGCAGGGCAATCCCGTAGAAAATGTCCTGAGGTTCCGCAGTACAGACACAATTGCATCTGGCGTCTCCTTTCTCTTTCCTTTTGCATTAAGGGTCCTCCAACCCCCCCAATCTGCATAGGTTCAGATGCATCAGTCCCTTTGGAGACAACGTTGGGTTTAACTAATACCCGATTCTCGAACTTGGCTCGGTCAGCCTTTCTATTCTGGAGTCGATGGTCTAGCTGGACCACTAAGTCTATATACTCTGCACAATCCTGAGGTGGGTTCACAACTTGAGCCAAGACGTCTTTGAGTTCTCCCCGAAGTCCACGGTGAGATAATGTAACTCGCTTTTCCTCAGGCCATCCGGTTTCCACCACCAACCTATTGAAAGTTGCGATATAGGTTAACAGATCCTGGTTACCCTGTCGTAAGGATAAGAGTTTGTTATCCAGGGCCTGTCCCTGTGACTGTCTTCCAAATAGTTTTTCCATGCTCATTTGAAAACCTTGAAAATCCCGGAGAAGGGAGTCATCCTGGTTGACTAGTGGAATGGACCAATCTGCTGCGGTGCCACTAAGATATGATAATACAAAGGCTACTTTGGCTTGGTCATTCGGAGAGGCTCCAGGTCTGCATAAAAAGTGCAAGCGGCATTGTTTCATAAACACTGCGAAGCTTTTTGGGTTCCAGGAAAAGCTTTCAGGTGGAGCTAAAGGGATAGTTCCTGGTAAAATCACTTGCACAGGATTGCTCAATGAAACAGGGGATGGATTCCCCCCAAGTCCAGGTAGGGGTGTTTGCCCAGCTTGGTTTTGCAGCAATTGCCTAGCAAGATCATCAGTGCGCTCCATTGACACAATCAGTTCTCTCCTGAGTGCATTAGTCTCTTGACGGGCGGAGTGCACTTCCGCTCTAGGTTCCCCTAATAATTGGGCCAGTTGGTCAGTTGCTGAGGTCTCCATAATGCCCAGGTGGGGATTTGTAGAGGCTTTGCGTTCTGTAACGCTCACCTGATTCCCACGGGGGCGTCGATCGGAACTGGACTGCTAAGGTCTCCACCAGCGTTATTCGTAGTGCAGAGACGGCTGACTGGACCGGCCTTCCTAGCTTCGTCTGCTTGATTCGTAAAAATAGTTTCCTAAAAGCAGGAGGAGGGGAATTAGCCAACCAGTGGATGCAAGGAAACACTTGTTCAATTCGTTCCCTCTAAGCACCCCGATATTCCCCTTTTGTTGTCTCACCTTATTGTTTGTAATGATGAGCTCTCCATCCTGCACCGAGCGCAGGGGCGCGTAGAATCCCAGTTGCTTCACTGGTTTGAAGATTTAGGGCGAGTTCCAGACGTGTTGGACTCCTTGGTAAATGGCAAGGAGCCGTAAGTATAATGTCTATAGAGTTCAATTGTCTGTTATTCACTCGTTTTTATCCCTTTGTATGGCAGCTTAATCCGAGAAGAGTTCACCTGAAGTGCTGCAGGTTGCGCGTCGGTAACCCAGTGTTGTCCGGTAAAAGCGAAATAAATGTCTTTAACAAGTGTTCTTTCCTCCCACAGGTGCAGCGTTAAAGAGGTGGAACGCCAATGAAAGATGCCTAGGGGAGCGGTAACTCTGGTGAGTACAATATGGTTGCTTTGATTGTCTTTGTAAGCACCCGGCTCACCTTGTTCTCTTTGTCCCTTCAAGGTTCCACGGATGCAGTGTTGAAATGATGGCTGCAGCGCTGAACCATGGAGATGCAGACTGGTAAGTATGGCGCGGCGCGCCTGCTAGCGATGCAATGCTTTTATTTCCGACGTGTCTTTTCCAATTCTGAAGTGCGCAAATTCGGGAACAGATGAAAGTTGAAAGGTAAGTTCTTGTTCGTATTTACGGAGGGATAGTTGAAGGTATTTTGGACCTACGCCCCAGAAAGCTTTGTGGACAATGCAAAGGGTTTTACATTTAATCCTTGCATCCACTGGGAGCCAATGGAGGGATTTCAGTGCTGGAGAGATGTGATCCCAGGGCTTGAGGCCAAGGACAAGTCTCGCAGGTCTGTTCTAGATTAGCTGTAGAGGGTGGAGGCAGGTAGCTTTTGAAAGGGGCTGTTACAGTAGTCCAGCTTAGAGAGAATCAGAGCTTGGGAGACAGTGAGCTTCTGTGGGAAGGAGAGGAAGGGAAAGGTATCTCTGAGCAGGTGTAGTAAGAAGTTAGATTTTTTTGAGACTTCAGAGATGTGTGAGGAGAAGGATAGTGTAGAATCAAAGATGACCCGAGGTTCTTTGCTTCGCAGGTAGGGGCAGGAGGAGGGTCGAGAGGAAGCAGGCCAGAGAGTAAGGGGGAAGGAAGGAGAGGGTGTGCCGATGAGGAGGATCTCAGTTTTATTAGCATTTAAACAGAGATCGTGGGCGGCACAACAATTTTGAATGGCGATTAGACAGTCAGAGATGAGGGAGGGAGAGGAGGTGGCAGAGGGAAGCCTGAAAATTAGTTGTGTGTCGTCAGCATAGCATTGGAAGTTGGAGCAGAAGATGGAAATGCAGTAGGCAAGGGTTGCCAAGTATTGGTTGAAAAGCGAGGGCGAGAGATTAGACCCCTGAGGAACACCACAGGTAGAGAGGAAGATAGAGGAGAGGAAGGACCCAAGTTGTACCTGGGAAGGTCGATCAGAGAGAAAGGAGGTAAGCCAAGCCAGAGCCTGATCAGTGATGCCAAGGTTTTCACGGAGACGATTGAGCAGGATGGTGTGGTTGACCGTATAAAAGGCGGAGGAGAGATCAAGTAGGATAAGGACATGGGGAATGTTAGACTGAAGGTTGTAGAGCAGATCTTGACGGATGTTCAGGAGAGCAGTTTCCGTACTTCTGGAAGCTCTGAAGCCAGATTGGTGGTCATGGAGTGAGCCGACAGAATCAGAATGTAGGTGTAACATAGACCTGATTCCCACGGGGGCGTTGATCGGAACTGGACTGCTAAGGTCTCCACCAGCGTTATTCGTAGTGCAGAGATGGCTGACTGGACCGGCCTTCCTAGCTTCATCTGCTTGATTCGTAAAAGTAGTTTCCTAAAAGCAGGAGGAGGGGTATTAGCCACCCAGTGGATGCAAGGAAACACTTGTTTAATTCGTTCCCTCTAAGCACTCGATATTCCCCTTTTGTTGTCTCACCTTATTGTTTGTAATGATGAGCTCTCCATCATGCACCGAGCGCAGGGGCGCGTAGAATCCCAGTTTCTTCACTGGTTTGAAGATTTAGGGCGAGTTCCAGACGTGTTGGACTCCGTGGTAAATGGCAAGGAGCCGTAAGTATAATGTCTATAGCGTTCAATTGTCTGTTATTCACTCGTTTTTATCCCTTTGTATTGCAGCTTAATCCGAGAAGAGTTCACCTGAAGTGCTGCAGGTTGCACGTGGGTAACCCAGTGTTGTCCGGTAAAAGCAAAATAAATGTCTTTAACAAGTGTTCTTTCCTCCCACAGGTGCAGCGTTAAAGAGGTGGAACACCGATGAAAGATGCCTAGGGGAGCGGTAACTCTGGTGAGTATAATATGGTTGCTTTGATTGTCTTTGTTAGCACCCAGCTCACCTTGTTCTCTTTGTCCCTTCCAGGTTCCACGGATGCAGTGTTGAAATGATGGCTGCAGCGCTGAACCGTGGAGATGCAGACTGGTAAGTATGGCGCGGCGCGCCTGCTAGCGATGCAATGCTTTTATTTCCGACGTGTCTTTTCCAATTCTGACGTGCGGCGAATTCGGGAAAACAGATGAAAGTTGAAAGGTAAGTTCTTGTTCTTGTTTCTCTTTCTTCTCGGATGCTGTCCAGGTTCAAGGCGGGAGTGGCAGAGGACTGGATGCTGCAGGCACGGTGAGCGTCACGCTGCTGAAGTGCAGAATAACGCAAAGCATGGGCTGCTGTTCGGGTGTGGTTCAAATAGCCTGCAAAGTAGTCCCAGGTAAGAAGTTCCCCAGAACCACACCCGAGTAAAAAATAGTCCCTGTAATAAAATAGTCCCATCCAGGCCTCACGTGGGCTTTGATTCATTTGCAGCATGGTCTGCAGGAGGTAAGTAATGTCTATGAGCCTGGCGTCTATGGCGCCAGGACTGATGTCTATTATGAGCCTGGTGCCTAAGGCGCCAGGACTGAACCCAGATAGCCCCCAGCCGGGGCTGCTGGGGTCTCAATAAATGTCTGGATGCCTGCTCCCGAGGCTGCTGGGCTGGGTCCCAATGCCCAAGGGTAGGCATCATGACAGTAGGTTGAGATGAGAGATTGCAAGTTTTTCCAGGAGCTTACCCAGAAAGGGGGTGATGGAAATGGGGCGATAGTTAGCTGGACAGGAGGGATCAGCTGAGGGTTTCTTGAGTAGAGGATGCACAATGGAGTGTTTCGGGGGAGGGGAAAGAACCAGAGGCAAAGGAGAGGTTGCAGACGTCTGCAAGGGCAGGTGCAAGGGTGTCAATGTAGTCCTTAACGGTTTTAGAGGAAAAGGGATGAACCTGTTTTGATGAGGCTTTCCTAGATCGAACTTGTCTGGCAACCTCATCAGGGGAGAAAAGAGGAAAGGCGGAGAAAGAGGGAGGAGGGGAATCTGAGGGAGGATCATCAGGCAGAGGAGGGAAGGGGAGGGGAGAAGGAGAGGAGGAGAGTGTGGACAGGATGTCCTTAGTTTTACAGATAAAGTGTGAGGCAAGGTCATTACAAAGGGTCTGAGAGGCGAGAGGAGAGGTGGATACTGCGGCAGGGTTGTCCAGCTCCTTGCAGTTTTTAAAGAGTTCGGCCGAGTTATTAGATGCTGCAGAAACACAGTCTTGAATATGAGCTTGCTTCTTGGTTCGTACAGAGAGGCGATATTGCCTTTGGAGCAGGCGACAGGCCAGTTTAAGTGAAGAAAGGTCAGAGTCAAACCAAGTGTTACACTTAGCTTTGGGCTTAAGGCGGATCCTCATGACAGGGGCAAGAGCATCAAGGGTAGCAGTAATAGAGGAGTAGAGCAGGGAAAGGGCTGAGTCAGGGTGAGAGTCAGCCTGAAGTGGAGGAGGGGGTTAGAAGGAGGCAGCAAAAGCCTCGACTGACACACGCTTCATGGGTCGGATGTCCGAGAAGATGGGTGGCAGTCTTGGGGCAGGCTTGGCTGGAGGGGAGGAGATGGGAAGAAAAGAGGATAGAAGGGAGTGATCACTCCAGGAGAGAGGAGTGATGAGGGAGGTAGAAAGGGGGAGGCCAGAAGAGATCAAGACAACAAGTGTATGGCCAGCAGAGTGAGTAGGGCGGGAGGCAAGGATAGAGAGGGAGAGTGAATCACAGAGGTCACGTAAGAGTGTAAATGGAGAAAAGGGAGAATCAAGAATGATGTTGAGATCCCCAAGGAGGACGAGTTGAGAGGTAGAGGCCAAGAGGGCTGAGGAGAAGTCAGCCCACTCAGAGAGAAAAGTGGTGACTTGGCCAGGGGGCCGGTAGAGAGTAGCGATAGTAAGGCAGTGACTGGGAGAGAGAGAGAGAGCCTACAGACGAGGCATTCGAAAGAGGAATAGGTCTGAGTGGGGATGATAGAAGTAGCAATCCACTCAGGGAAGATCAGAGCAACACCCCCTCGGGCCGGGTGGATCTGGGTGCTGAGAGGATCTTGTAACCATCAGGGAGGAGAGTGTCAAAACTTGTGACAGAGCTGGCGGTGAACCAGGTCTCGGTAAGACCGAGGACATCAAGGTCAAGTTCTTCCAGGTGGTGGCAGATGGCAGATGTCAGAGGAGTGTTTGACAGCAGAGCGAGGGTTGAGAGTGGCAAGATGAAGAAGGTTGCCAGCCTTGAAGACCTTCCGGGGAGGGGTACAAGGCTGAGGTACGTCCTGCGTAGGTATAGAGGGAGTAAGAGAGGGGACAGGGGAGGAAGTGGAAGGAGACAAGGTAGCGGAGGGAGGTGGGAGAGGGACAGCAGGAGAAGGGAGGAAATTGATGAGGCGGGGGAGCCGCCTGTCAAAGAGACGTAGGTTGGCCTGAGGGCCTTGCACCATGACAGTGCCATTTAGGTAGACATTAATGAAGACTCTGGAGGAGTCAAAGGAATCCATACGGACTTCCCAGTGGGTGCCACCATTAATGGGAGAGTAAGATAGAGGACAGAGCGTAGAGACCATATGTGGGGTCCAAAGATCAGGTGAAGGAACGACAAAGAGGATGTCAGTGAGGGTTTGTCTGGCAGAAGCGCTAGAGTAGGTATCAGCGATGGGGAGACCAGGGTTGGAAGTCAAGATGTCCTTTTAAAATTTCTTCTTGCCAGATTTAGTGAGAAGGGAGGGATAGTCGATAGTAAAGCAGTTAGAGTAGATGGGAGAAACCGATAGCACCATGGTAGGTAGAGAGAGGGGGTGTTGAGAGACAGAGAGCGGTAAAGTCACTGGGCTGAAAAGTGCAATGAAAAACACACCCAAATTTGACTTTCTGAAACACACCCAGAAAATTACATCATGGATGTCCCTACGAATTGTCCTAATAAAAGGATCCATTCTCTCAAGATTGATTAAATAAATGTGATATATTATCACACCAAGGAACAAGAACAAATGCAATGTATAATGTAATCCAGGGATATGAATCATGGATGTTCTCTAAAATGACTTATTACCTGAAGCCTATATTGATACTGTTGGACTTACTTTGGTCTGTTATCTCCATGTACCCATTTAAGAAATTAGGAGTGTCATATTTGGTGCTGTCTGCATAAAGGAAAAAAACATATGGCTTTCCTCTGTATTGAAGCTATCTGTTATGTGATATACCTTCACTTTGCACTTTAAATTATGTGATACTCTGTGTGTATTTCAAGAAGTCTCATTGAGCATCATATTTGTTTGCATGTGAGTGTGAATTTAAAAATTAAATGCTTGGAATTGCTGCCCACTAATTTTTTGCATTGAATGCATAGTAAGCTCAATTGAGCTTTTCGATGTTTAGATGGCAGGAAAAAATATCTTTTTTTACACATAGTCCTTGCAGCAGACAAAAGGGAAGGACAGGGTCACTTATTTAACTTTTTTTCTTTTTCAGGTTAATAATGGATGATTGTATTTATTTATTTTTATTTAATTGGTCACTTGTTAGGCGCTCATACAATTAGCAAAACTGTTTCAAAGCGCCCACAGGGCAAACAGAGTAGGGACAAGGGTGAGGGATAAGGTGCTTTGATGCTCATGGAGAAGTGCTCAGGGTAATTGCTGAGAGGACCCATCGATGAGTGGGTGAGCCAAGTAAGTGCAGTATAGAGACAGCGGCTAGGATGAAAGAAGTGAGGGGGTCAAGGCCCTGAGGACACATAAGGGCCCTGTACATCAGTCACACTACTGTAAGATTAGCAGGGAGGAGAGGAGGAGAAGAAGGAGGTAAAGAGAAAGGTCTTGAGGCTTTTTTGGAACTCAAGGAGGTCTTGCTCAAGATAATGATTCTTTTCCATTCAAGGAATGATGGATTTCTTCTTTTCGATCTGGATTTTCTCCTCTCCCCATTGTGTTTTTCCTTATTGTAAGTCCCCTTCCCCGGGCCTCAGTTTTTATTCAATGCACACTTTGCACACTCACACTGCATTAAGGGTACCGCTTAATCTGGCAGGTGACACCACCTGAAAAATTCCAACCTTACGAGGGCTGCACCAAGGATGCATATTGGTGCCTTTTTAAAATATAATTTACATTTGACAGACTTGGACCAAGCTATGAAAGGGGGATCTTTTGTTCCATCTATAATAAGTGGCGTACCGCTCATTTGGTGTTACGCTCACCTGGTCTCTGCAGAGGCGTTGGGGCACGGTTGCAGCCCTCCCGGGGGTTAGGTCGCTCGGGTCCGTCTTCGCCCTCTGCGCTTTTGTGGTGACTGGTGGTAATAGGTGATGCTGCTCGGGACTGCTTCTGCATGGAGAATAGGGGGTGTGAGTATGCCAGCTTGTGCGCCTGATCCCCTTCCAGATCCCTTCTCCCAAACCGTGGTACCCGTGGGATGCGCTGTCCCTGGAAAGCTCACCTGTTGATTAGTTTTGGCGAGCACTCCGTCCTGCTGCTTCTGGCAGGGGCGCTTGCATGTGGTAGTCCACTCCTGCTGCAACTAAGCCACTATACTTCAGGTAAGTGTTCCTGTTTGCCTTTGTCTTTCCTCGTCTGTTTTTGTTGTATTGTAAAGTTTGTTGTCTTGTATTGCTGTCCGTTCCACTTTTGATGTTTGCTCTTTTGCTTTCTTCCCTTGAAGGTGATGTTGCCAGCCCGGCAGAAGCTGCGGAGCTCGAGGCAGCAGCCAGAGGGAATGAGGAACGAAACTGCAGCGGTACAGTAGCTGGTAAATTGTTAACTAGGGGACGCAAGTGGTTCAAATGTGGCGCGGCCCTAGGATGGATGTTCTAACTTCGTCTTTCCTCTTCTTCACAGGGTCCGAGTTCGTGGATGTGGAGTGCAGTGCTGCAGCGTCGGGATCAAGATCACTGGATGTCAAGAGAGGAGTCTGCAGATGAAGCGATGAAGCACCGGTTTCCTGAAGGTGAGTATGCAGGAGAACGCCTGGTTTCAAAGGTAAGTAAACTGGTCCAAGCGGCGGTGAGCATCATGTTGCACGGGAGTGCACAGTAATGCAAAGCACCGGCCTTAAGGATGGAGAAGTTTATATAGCTGAGCTTCTGAAGCCATGCCCACCAGGTTCAGCCTGCCTGCTACACCCTGCCACACCCGATGAGTCAGCACATGAAGACCAGGCCTAGGGAGCCACACCGGATGAGTCAGCACATGACTGGAATAAAGACTTTCAGCGCCTGAAAAGTTCTTGTAAAATAAAAGCACTCTTGCACTGAAATAAAGTAAAAGCACTACTGCACTGAAATAAAGTGTTCCTGCTCACACCTCTATATACGCCTGGTGCCAGGCGCCAGGACTGAGTCCAGCCAGGGCCCCTGTATTTATGGGTCCCAAAGGGACATAAGTGAGTCAAGTGACCTACTGCCCCCATCACTAGATGGTGTGGTTTTTGTGTTCTGGGGCCTGTGGCCATGACATTTGGATGGCCTATGTGGATGACATAGTTTTGTTTGATGGTACCGCCGTAGGATTGCAAAGATTAATCACTGCTCTTATGGATTACATGACAATAAATTATTTAATTATAAACACAAACAAGACCAAGGTGGTAAGGTTTTCGGACAGTAAGAGGCAAGTAAGGCAGAGGCGGTGGCTCTCTGGAAGTTGTGAATGATCAAAAATATTTAGGTTTCAAAATGTATGCCCAACCGAGTAAGATGGCACTATTAAGCCATTTGAAAGAAAAGGTAAAGCATATGCTTCCTCAAATGAAGCATTTCAATAGACGGTTCGGCCCATTTTCTTTGTTACCTGTAGTAAAACCTTATGAGGGGGAAATTGTTCCCTCTATTATTTACGGTCTGGAGATCCACCATCAACTGATTGACTATGATTTCACCTCTTTGGAAGTCCATCTTTGCAAGTGAAGGTTATCTCTTCCAAAATGTACCCATAATAGCTGCTATACGCTTTGAGTTGGGGCTCATGTCTCTCAATATCAGAATATTGTGGCAACAGATCCTATTATGTAATGATTCGCCCGGGATCCCTTTATGAGGTGTTTAAATCGTGAGAGTCGCTATTGAGCAATGTGTATCTAAAAAAGTGTGTCTTGCAGCTTGAGGTGCAGGGCTTTGATTGTAATGCGGTGATGCAGGATCCGCTTGCCTATAAAACATCTTTGGAGAGATGACTGGTGTAAACCCTTCGATGGTCTGGGGAGGTACAAAATATTTCCTGATTTCCCTAAGAAAGCAAGGGGTTGTGGCACCTCATCTTGTTAGATTTCCTACATGGAAATTTGGGATTGCAATGTTGAGGTTTCGGCTGAATCACTTACTCACGAGAGATAACTCCCCTCTCTGGAGAAGGTCAGAGTGTAATAGTGTGTTATGTCGTTATTGTGGGAGAGACATTGAAACCATGAGGCATTTGATTTTGTACTGCGTATTTTCAGTGATTAATGTAGAATCTGCTTTGAGAAATTAGTAAAAGATTTAAGACGCTCTCCCTGGGAATCTTTATGGGAACAGTTGATAAATTCTACCTCACTGGTGCTTCGAAATGCACTACTACAATTTTTAATCAGAGTAAAATTAATTTAGAGATTATTTTTTCTCTCCATGAGGGGTAGCAATTATATCAGATGTCGGGTTTACCTATTTGTATGTTGGTGTGTTATTTGATCTTGTGGCAATGTGCAATATATATTCTGTGATGGGATGTTTTAATTGTATTAGGTTATTATGTGATGATGTTTTAAATTGATTGTGTAATGTGTTATGATGTTTTAAAATGAATATACATTTTGGGATGAGATAAGAGTCTTTGTGTAAGGGTTAATATTAAACCAAGTACACAATAAAAAAATTAAAATAAATCTTCAATTAATTAACTACAGAGTGGGGTAGAAAGATGTCAAGGTGTGGTTATCGCGTGGTGTATAAATACCTCCATCCTCAAGTACCAGTCAGGGAGAGTAAACACACTCGCTGACCGATCTATGGAGCCACAGGTGACTGGAACAATGGCACCTGGTCTCCAACAACTGCAAAGGAAACAGAGGAGGTAAGTATGCAAGTGATAAGTGACAGGCCAAAATACAATAAATAGATAACAAAATGTGAACCTACCCAAAAGGAGATGTAATATGCGTTGAAGTGGAAAAGGTATTCAATGCTCCCGCAGTGCAGGGGCATCTGTTTCCCACCCTATGAGGTGCCAGGGTACAGGTTCCAGTGCCAGCAGAAACCCACAGACGTGGGGGTGGTCAGCCACCCACCCAAGATGAACGAGTTCCACTGTGTATTGGTAACTGCAAATGCATGAAGTTCAAATAACAGGGGAGTTCCAAGGCAGTCCTGTAAACATTCCGGAAATCAGCACGGAGATCAATCCGTAACAAATCCAAATGGCAAATCCGTAGGCAGTTCCAGGTAGTATAGCTAAAGAGTTCCAAAACCAGTAGAAATACAAACAGAACAAAAGTTCCAAAACAGGAGAAATGAAGAAACGATACATGCCGGCAGAAGCACAGCTGAGAAGCGTAGTGCACGGCACCGTAAGCGTTTTTATCCCGTTAGCTAGGTAACGTAATACTTGACGCTTCCTGTAAGCGGCTACATCCTGTAGTCACCATGTTAATCGCCAGTGAAGCCGCGGCTTGAACCGCAATGGAAAAGGTCTCTTGTGCGTCCTTTGCGGTTTCTTGTTGGACGAAGTGACCATAGGGGGTGTGGCAGGTCTTAGTGGGAGCGAAGCCGGCGAACAGCGGAATACCCGTGGGGAAACCGTCTCTGTGTTGGAACAATGGTTGGATGCATGACAGAGTCCCCCCCATTGGCCCACGACCACGTGGGCCCAAAGGATGAGCACGATGGAAATGGGCAACCAGTATTGGGACATGGACATTAGTAGCCGACTCCCAGGTATGTTCCTCGGGACCGTACCCCTTCCAATCAACAAGGTATTGTAGATGACCCATGCAGATGCGGGAGTCCATAATGGCATGGACCTCATACTCATCAAAGGTAGAACCTTGCAACAGAGGTGTAGGTGGTAGCAGCAATCGAGTAGAAGGGGGACAGGGTTTCTGCAGGGAAGTGTGAAAAACGGGGTGAATCCACCAAGAGACATGTTGAGCCAGATGGTAGGAGACAGGATTAACCACCTTGGTGACTTTGCAAGGATCGATGTACCTGGGTAGCAGTTTACGACAACCAGGAATATGGAGGTGCTTGGAGGATAGCAACACCACATCGCCAATTGCGTAGACCAGAGCCGGACTATGTTTTTTGTCAGAGGCAACGGCACACTGTGTCTTGAGCTCCTTGGAGATGGGCGAGGGTTTGTTTGTGTATGATCGTGAGATCCCTAAGACAAGCATCTGCTGCGGGAGTGGGGGAGCTCGGTAGATCGGTTATTGGCAGGACACAGGGACGTTGACCATAAAGAGAGTAGAAAGGAGAGAAGCCTGTAGAGGCGTGTGGTGCATTGTTATATGCACATTCAGCGATATAGAGTACTTGGTACCATGATTTCTGATATTGAAGACAAAGACATCGGATGTATTGCTCGAGTGATTGATTCACGCGTTCAGTCTGACCATTGGTTTCCGGATGGTAAGATGATGAAAAACGAGGATCGATCCCTAACAGTGAGGTGAGAGCCCTCCAAAACCTAGACATGAACTGAGAACCCCCATCAGACACCAGAACAGAAGTAAGGCCAAAGAGACAGAAAATGTGACAAAAGAAAAGACTAGCCAAAACAGGGGCAGATGGAATTCCAGTGCATGTAATAACACAGGCCATTTTTGTAAAGCTATCCACCACCACCCAAATAGTATCATGACCCTGTAACTTGGGTAAGTCTGTAACAAAATCCATAGAAATAGTGTGCCAGGGTTTCTTTGGTATTGGCATGGGTTGCAGCAGACGTAAAAGTTTAATTCTACGATTCTTACACTGGGCACATATGGAGCAATTCTCCATGTATTCCGTAACATCAGGCCTCATGGTTTGCCACCAACACCAGCGTTGGCAAAGGGAAAAGGTCTGTTTCTGTCCAGGATGGCCGTAAATCGCTACGTCATGAGACCACTCCAGAGCCTGCCGCCGAGTATGCAAGGTTGGCAGAAATAGCTGATACTGGACAAAAGGCAGACCATCAAGAAACACAGGATTCCAGTCGGATTGTAACGCTCACCTGATTCCCGTAGAGGCGCCGGTCTTGACTGGGTGAATGCCGTATCTTCAAAGGTGATGTGTAACACACGGTTGGCTCTTTGGACTGGACCTCTGTGCACTGTATGTCAGACTCGAAGAGTAAGATGTCTGCAGATAGAAAATATGGGATTAATGAACTGGGGTTATTGGGTGCCTCTCTCCTCTTCCCTTTCTCTTCTCCTGTAGAACCCCAAAGGTTAACACCCTCACCTTAGGTAAGTGAACGCCGAGCTCTCCATCTGCCTTGGGGCAGGGTGCCGTAACCAGTTTCTTCACTGGATAAGGGTGCAGGCCTCTTGACCTCAGAGGACTGCTGTCCGTCGTTAACTGCACGAACGGTAAGTTCTGGGCACTTCAAATGTCTTAAAAGTCTTTTGTAATGATATCTCTTGTTTTGCAGGGTTCCGGCGATGGCGGATGGCGGGCTGATGAGAGTTGAGGATCGAACCCGCGTGAGGAATAGAAGCGCCTGGAAGCACGTAAGTAAGCGCTTGTAGCCTGCTTCACGATGCGCACTAATTGTCCCTTTTATCTTGCAGGTACAAGTTCGGAGCTTTAGAGAAGCTGAAGGGTGCTGGAATACCCACTGGATTCGGCGTGGGAAGGAGTAATGGCACGTGAGTAATAAAGTTGCCCAATGTCTTTAAACGCACCTTCTTTTGTCTTTCAGGTGCGGGATGCAGCGCCGAAGGCCTCCGGAGCGTGCGAAGAGCTGGTAAGCTTTTGTCTTTCAGATGCCGGAATGCAGTGCGAAGACCTCCGGAGCATGCGAAGAGTAGGTAAGCCTTTGTCTTTCAGATGCCGGAATGCAGCGCGAGGCGTTGGTGACAGCCGATGGACCAGGTAAGAGATGCGCTGCCACTGAAGACCGTAGTGCTAACCTGTTCTTTCTTTGTCTTTACAGGTGCTGCTGAAGACTGGATTCCAGGATGGTAAGCCTTTGTTCCCTTAGGCCCAGGATCAGAAGCAGAAGACACGATGAGCGTTCTGCTGCAGAGAATGCAGAATAACGCAAAGCAAGATTCATCCATCGGGTGTGGTTTAAATAGCCTCCTGTAGTGCTTAGGTGTCTCCTTCCACAGCCACGCCTAAGAAAAGAGTTCCTGCTTTCCAGAAGAGTTCCAGTGTTCTGAACCTAGGGAGTGGCTCCTGCCCCACCCAACAGGAAAAGTAGTCCCAAACAGAAGAGGATCAGGGGTTCAACTGGCAGGTAAGTAAGCAGCATGGTCTGCTGCAGGTAAGTCCACCCAAGCATTATGAGCCCGGCGCTTCCAGCGCTGGGACTGGGCATCTTTATGAGCCTGGTGCCACTGGCGCCAGGACAGGGTCCAAAAGGTCCCAATTGGGACTGGCTGGCACTCGGAACCGGGGTTATGGGTCTGCTTCCAAGGGAGTCGGGCAAATCCTGATCTTTTGGAAGCAGAGATCATGACAGCACCCCCCCCTCAAGGCCCCTCCCAAACCGGGCTTCTCCGGGGGTTTGGGCTTGTTAGGAAATGTTCGATGAAATCTTTTGATTAGACGAGGCACGTGGACATATTCTGCAGGTTCCCATGATCTTTCTTGGGGACCGTAGCCTTTCCAGTCAATCAGGTAAAATAGTTTACATTTGGAGATCTTGGAATCCAGGATGCTTTTGACTTCAAACTCGAGTTCTCCATCAACTAGAATAGGTTTTGGAGATGTAGTTAGTCGGGTTTGAGGTTGCACGGGTTTTAATAGGGAGACGTGGAAGACCGGATGTATCTTCATGTGAGGGGGCAAGTCCAACTTGACCGCTACTGGATTTACTATGGTAGTGATGGAATAGGGACCAAGGTATCTTGGGTTGAATGTGCGTGGTCCTTTTAGAGGTAGATATTTGGTGGATAACCAGACTTGATCTCCTACTTGATATTGGGGGGCTTCCTTCCGATGTTGGTTTGCTCCTTTCTTGTATTGTTCTTTAGCCCTTTGAAGGTGAGAAACGGCTTCCTTAAAGGCTTGGGTGATTGTAGAATGCAGGTGGTCTACTGCTGGTGTTCCAAGATCTTGGAGTGGATCCAACTCCGAGGTTCGAGGGTGACTACCGTATAAAAGAAAAAACGGGGTCTTCCCAGTTCCTGAGTGGACAGAGTTATTGTAGGCATATTCGGCTATCCAAAGGATATCTTTCCAAGTTTTTTCAGTTTGTTGTAGCATGCAGCGCAAATACTGTTCCAGAGTTTGATTGGTCCTCTCGGTTTGTCCATCGGTTTGAGGGTGGTGGCTGGTCGAAAGTCTCACATCAATTTGAGCCGACCGACAGCAACTTTGCCAAAAATGAGAAATAAATTGACTACCTCGATCCGAAATTAGAACTGAAGGAAAACCGTGCAGTCGGACGATGTTTTCGAGAAATTCTCGGGCCAGAGTTGCTGCTGTTGGTAAGCCTTTGAGTGGAATGAAATGCGCCATCTTGGAGAATAGGTCCACGATTACTAGGATCGTATTGTATCCGGAGCATGGAGGTAGATCGGTGATGAAGTCCATAGAAAGCGTATGCCAAGGGCGAGGCGGGATGTCAATAGGGCGTAAGAGGCCGGCTGGTTTTTCCTTTTGACTCTTGTTTTGGGCGCATACTCCACAGGACATTATAAAGTCTCTGATATCTTTTTTCCAAGACGGCCACCAGAAGTAGCGCATGATCTTTTCCGAGGTCTTGGTCATACCGGGATGTCCTTCCATTAAAGAATCGTGATAACAAGAGATTACCTTTTTCTGTAAATCTGTGCTGGGCAGGTATAACCGTTCTTGGAAATATAATAGGTTGTCCTTCACCGTAAAGTCCTTTCCCTGCAGATGCCAATTCTGTATGTCTGCTGGAGTTACCAGTAGCCTGGCTTTATCCTTAACTTCCTCTATGGATTGTGTGGCGATTACACCTAGAATTCTTTGTTCGGGAATGATAGGTACAGGTTTAGGATTGATCAAATGTTCTTCCACTCCCATCCGAGAAAGGGCATCAGCTTTACCGTTTTTTGTACCAGGTTGATAGGTAATTATGAAGTCAAACTCGGCAAAGAATAGTGCCCAACGGAGTTGCCTAGAGGATTGAGCTTTTGCGGTTTTCAAATATTGCAGGTTTCGGTGATCTGTAATCACAGTAACGGTGTATCGGGCCCCCAGAAGATAATGCCGCCAACCCTTAAAGGCGGACTTGATAGCTAGAAGTTCCTTATTAGTAATAGTGTAATTGATTTCAGGAGGCGAGAATTTGCGGGACCAAAATGCCACGGGATGCAACTGATTGGTTACTGGGTCCTTTTGTGATAGAACTGCCCCCATGGCAAGGCTCGAAGCATCAGTTTCAACGATGTAGGGGAGTTCTGGGCGAGGATGTTTTAAGATCGGTGCAGAGATAAATCTAGTCTTCAAATTCTGGAAAGCTTGTTCCGCCTCGGTAGACCATTCAAAACGTTTGTTTTTCTTTAACAAGGCGGTGATGGGCTGGACTATTCGAGAGAATTCGGGGATAAACCTGCGGTAAAAGTTAGCGAAGCCTAACATGCTTTGAACACCTTTTACGGAGGATGGCGATGGCCATTTGAGAATTGCATCGACCTTCTTTGAATCCATACGCACTCCGCTAGGTGATAATATGAATCCCAAGAATTCAACTTCAGTCACGTTGAAAACACATTTTTCCAACTTAGCGAAAAGTTTGTGTTGACGCAATCTCTCGAGGACCATTTTCACGTGTTTCCGATGTTCAGTTTCCGATGAAGAATAAACGAGGATGTCGTCAATGTAAACAACAACACACACATCTATGAGCTCTCTGAGGACATCGTTCATAAAATATTGAAAGGCGGCCGGGGCATTGCAAAGTCCGAAGGGCATGACCTGATATTCAAATAGCCCATACTTGGTGCGGAAGGCCGTCTTCCATTCATCGCCCTCTTTTACTCGTACCAAGTGGTAGGCTCCTCTAAGATCCAGCTTTGTATATATGCATGCTTTTCTGACTTGGTCCAGGAGTTCAGGGATCAAAGGTAACGGATATCTATTCTTAACGGTGATCTGGTTCAGGGCGCGATAATCTATACAAGTTCTAAGGTCCCCTTCTTTTTTTGGAACGAAGAACAAAGCTGAGGAAGCAGGGGACTTGGAAGGACGAATAAACCCATTCGCTAGGTATTGATCCAGGTATTGTCGGAGGTGAAGATTCTCAGGCTCGGTGAGGGCATAAATTCTACTACAAGGAGGAGTAGATCCAGGTATCAGGTCTATCTGGCAGTCATAAAACCTATGAGGAGGTAGAGAGTTAGCCTGATCCTTCCGGAAAACATCTTGGAATTCTAGGTATTCAGGAGGTAACTGAGGAGACTCCGAGGAAATTGCTGCCAGTGCAACACCAGGTCGAGGTTGACAAGTAGATACACATTCTGGAAACTGAACCGTTCTTGCTCGCCAATCGATCTGAGGATTGTGCTTCTCTAACCAAGGAATTCCTAGAATAATCTGGAACTGGGGGGCCTTGATCA
Organism: Ambystoma mexicanum; assembly: GCF_040938575.1. Classification (NCBI taxonomy): domain Eukaryota; kingdom Metazoa; phylum Chordata; class Amphibia; order Caudata; family Ambystomatidae; genus Ambystoma; species Ambystoma mexicanum. Next base: position 224,741,499 of record NC_090921.1, on the reverse strand, counting down.
CATCGAACACGATCTTCTCATGGTGTCCATCTTGACTTACTAGCGTCACTTCTTGGGTGGTATGCGTTACTGGTCCGGAGGCTATCTCCGTACCATCCACCGTAGTAATGACGTCCTTTACAGCCTTTGGACAAAGAGTCAGATTCATCCTCAAAACCATTTCATGATCCACATAATTGCCGATGGCACCGCTGTCGACGTAAGCTTCAATCGCATGTAATCGATCCGGATGTTCAGGGCTAATGAGGACCATAGGTATCACGAAATGCGAGGTCACGGAACTGGTTTTAACGCTCGGCAAGAGGACCTCTATTCTTGTCGGGCGAGGTCGTTTCCCTGCTCAGAGTTTGTGACCCTGGTAACTGCAGCTCCTACTGCCTTCTTGGCTGGTTTCACCGGACAGTCTCGAAGAAAGTGCCCCGAGTTTCCGCAATAGAGGCATAATTGCAGCTGTTTTCTCCTTTCCCGCTCCTTTTGTGTTAGTGGTCCTTTCAGGCCCCCTATTTGCATGGGTCCCCCGGAGTCTACTCCTTTGGTAGGAGTTGGTGGTTTGGAAAATACTCGAGCATCAAACTTGGAACGATCGGCCTTCCTGTTCTGCAGTCTGTGGTCAATTTGAACGACTAAGTCAATATAGTCCGAACAGTCTTGCGGGGGATTCACTACTTGGGCTAACACATCTTTGAGCTCTCCACGTAGACCTCTATAAAACAGCGTAATCCTTTTGTCCTCAGGCCATCGAGTTTCCACTATCAGTCTGTTGAAAGACGCAATATAAGCCAAAAGGTCTTGATTACCCTGTCTCAATGAAAGGAGCTCATTGTCCAAGGCCTGCCCCTGTGAATGTCTTGCAAACAGTTTTTCCATACTGAGCTGAAAAGCTCGAAAATCATGGAGAACCGGATCATCTTGATTAACTAGAGGGATCGACCAGTCTGCCGCATTGCCACTAAGGTACGAAAGCACGAAAGCTACCTTAGCTTGATCAGTTGGAAAGGCTGCTGGCCGGCATAAGAAGTGCAACCGGCACTGATTAATAAATACTGCAAACCTCTTTGGGTCACCAGAAAATCGTTCGGGCGGAGCCAGAGGTACATTCCCAGGTAGGTTGATCTGCACTGGGTTCGTAGAGGATGTTGAAGGAAGATTTGCCCCTGATGCGGGTAACGGAGTTTGTCCGGCTTGTGACTGTAGCAATTGTCTAGCGAGATCGTCTGTTCGCTCCTTGGAAATAATCAGTTCCCTTCTTAGAGCATTCGTTTCCTGACGGGCTGCATGCACTTCTGCTCTTAGTTCCCCAAGTAACTGGGCTAGCTGGTCGGTATCCAAGGTTTCCATAGCGCCTGGGTGGGAGTTTTGCGATAGGCTTTGCGTTCTGTAACGCTCACCTGATTCCCGCAGAGGCGCCGGTCTTGACTGGGTGAATGCCGTATCTTCAAAGGTGATGTGTAACACACGGTTGGCTCTTTGGGCTGGACCTCTGTGCACTGTATGTCAGACTCGAAGAGTAAGATGTCTGCAGATAGAAAATATGGGATTAATGAACTGGGGTTATTGGGTGCCTCTCTCCTCTTCCCTTTCTCTTCTCCTGTAGAACCCAAAAGGTTAACGCCCTCACCTTAGGTAAGTGAACGCCGAGCTCTCCATCTGCCTCGGGGCAGGGTGCCGTAACCAGTTTCTTCACTGGATAAGGGTGCAGGCCTCTTGACCTCAGAGGACTGCTGTCCGTCGTTAACTGCACGAACGGTAAGTTCTGGGCACTTCAAATGTCTTAAAAGTCTTTTGTAATGATATCTCTTGTTTTGCAGGGTTCCGGCGATGGCGGATGGCGGGCTGATGAGAGTTGAGGATCGAACCCGCGTGAGGAATAGAAGCGCCTGGAAGCACGTAAGTAAGCGCTTGTAGCCTGCTTCACGATGCGCACTAACTGTCCCTTTTATCTTGCAGGTACAAGTTCGGAGCTTTAGAGAAGCTGAAGGGTGCTGGAATACCCACTGGATTCGGCGTGGGAAGGAGTAATGGCACGTGAGTAATAAAGTTGCCCAATGTCTTTAAACGCACCTTCTTTTGTCTTTCAGATGCGGGATGCAGCGCCGAAGGCCTCCGGAGCGTGCGAAGAGCTGGTAAGCTTTTGTCTTTCAGATGCCGGAATGCAGTGCGAAGACCTCCGGAGCATGCGAAGAGTAGAAAAGCCTTTGTCTTTCAGATGCCGGAATGCAGCGCGAGGCGTTGGTGACAGCCGATGGACCAGGTAAGAGATGCGCTGCCACTGAAGACCGTAGTGCTAACCTGTTCTTTCTTTGTCTTTACAGGTGCTGCTGAAGACTGGATTCCAGGATGGTAAGCCTTTGTTCCCTTAGGCCCAGGATCAGAAGCAGAAGACACGATGAGCGTTCTGCTGCAGAGAATGCAGAATAACGCAAAGCAAGATTCATCCATCGGGTGTGGTTTAAATAGCCTCCTGTAGCGCTTAGGTGTCTCCTTCCACAGCCACGCCTAAGAAAAGAGTTCCTGCTTTCCAGAAGAGTTCCAGTGTTCTGAACCTAGGGAGTGGCTCCTGCCCCACCCAACAGGAAAAGTAGTCCCAAACAGAAGAGGATTAGGGGTTCAACTGGCAGGTAAGTAAGCAGCATGGTCTGCTGCAGGTAAGTCCACCCAAGCATTATGAGCCCGGCGCTTCCAGCGCTGGGACTGGGCATCTTTATGAGCCTGGTGCCACTGGCGCCAGGACAGGGTCCAAAAGGTCCCAATTGGGACTGGCTGGCACTCGGAACCGGGGTTATGGGTCTGCTTCCAAGGGAGTCGGGCAAGTCCTGATCTTTTGGAAGCAGAGATCATGACACGGATGCTTGCTCTGGATGTAGGGAAACCCACTGACGAATGTCTGTAAGTAGGGGCAAAGGAGGCATACACAAACAGACTAAATGCTTTTGCCCTAGGAGAGTGTCCAGAAATACTGGAAGAGCGTCCCCACCCACCATACGAGAGAGGGCATCAGCTTTACCATGGCCTACACCCAGACGGTGACGGATCACAAAGTCAAAGGCAGAAAAGAATAGGTGCCAACGGACTTGGCGACTGTTTACGCATTTTAGGGAAGCTAAATTCTGGATGTTCCAATGGCCTGTATATACTGGCCATCTAGCCCCGAGTAAATGATGCCTCCAAAGATGGAAGGCGTCTTTTACCGCCAACAGTTATTTTTCCGTCAGAGTGTAGTGTGCCTCAGTAGATGTGAATTTGCGAGAGTGGAATGCTACTGGATGTAACAAACCTGAAGCGGGGCAAGTTTGTGAAAGGACTGCTCTTAAAACAAAGGATGACGCATCAGCCTCTACAATGAAAGGTTGTTCTGTGTTAGGGTGTTGCAGTATGGAGGCGTTGGTAAATGCCACTTTCAACGTTGCAAATGCATTCTGTTGCACATCAGTCCAGATATAGGGGACCTTAGGACTCATGAGTTCAGTGAGAGGAGCAGCAATAGCCAAAAAACCAGATATAAAACACTGATAATAATTAGCAAAGCCCAAGAATGATTGTACTGTTTTGACTGTGGTGGGCACCGGCCAATCTAGGACTGCTTTCACTTTTGCAGTGTTCATGGACAAATCATGTGGCGTGATGTGATAACCCAAGAAGACTATCTCAGTGACGTGAAACAAGCATTTTTCAGCCTTGGCGTATAAAGAATAGGCTTCCAGACGAGCAAGGACTTCTAAGGCATGTTGCACGTGGGTGTGGAAGAAGGGGAAAATATCAATATATCGTCAAGATATACAATGACATATGAATCGATGATGTCATGGAAAAAGTGATTTATAAAACGTTGAAACGTGGCAGGGGCATTGCATAGCCCAAATAGCATCACCGTATATTCAAACAGGCCATAATGCCTACAGAAGGTCGTATCCATTCATTGCCTCTTCGGATCCGGACCAGGTTGTAGGTGCCCCTTAGATCTGTTTTCATAAAGATTGTGGCTCGGCCAAATTGCTCGAGTAAGGGCGAGATCAGCGGAATAGGATACCGGCCCTATATGGTGATGGAATATAACCGTTTGTAATCCACACAGGGACATAGATCCCCCTCCGTCTTGGGAACAAAAAATATGGGACTGGCAGCGGGCGACTGGGATGGTTTAATGTGGCCCAACCTGAGTGACTGCGTTATGTACTCTTTTAGGACTTGATCCTCTGTAGGTGACAAGGAATAGATTTTCCCACATGGTATTTCTGCCTCCGGGAGGAGTTCGATGGAGCATTCGAACGGCCTGTGTGGCGGAAGGAAGTCAGCACAACCTTTATCAAAAACACTGGTGAATTGTTGATATTCAGGGGGAATGTCAAGAATGACAGCACCTACCACACGTGTTGGAAGAGAGCATAGTGTGTCAGTGGTCGCAGTTGTTTCTTGATGAGCAATGGCAACAAGAGCTTGACTCAGGGAAAATGATCTTCTCTCTAGTATTAAACAATGGTCTTGAAAATGGGGTGAACCAAAAGGAAACATGACCCTGGGACCAGTCTATATGGGGATTATGTTCCCGTACCCAGGGTATGCCAAGGATGACACCAAACTGAGGGGTAGTGATCAGATCAAAACCCGCTGATTTCTTGTGTATTTCATGGATGATCAATATGAGCGGTGTGGTTTACTGCTTTATGGGACCTGACACCAACTGAGTCTACAGCCTGTACAGGTTCGGGTTTGCTCTTATGTAGAAGCAGATTCAGAAAGGTAGCCAAGGCGATATCTATATAATTGGTGGTGGCACCCGAGTCCACTACCAAACGGACTGTGTGTTTGACATCGTCTGGGGTTATTAGGAGGGCCTGTAGTACCATGGGAGCATTAGACATGGTGTTAGGGGGCATCATGGAAAAGCTCATCCGCGCCCTCGTTTCTAAGAATGAGCTTTTGGAAAACCTGTGGGTTTTTTGGGCCATTCGGGACATTCCTTTAAATAATGGCCTTGAGCGCCACAATAGAAAAAAGCGTTGGACAGACGACGCCGTTCCTGTTCGGTGGGGGTTAGAGGACCACATAATTCTCCAATTTGCATGGCTTCTCCTGACCCGTCCACCGAAGGGGATTTTGCTTGAAACAGCAGAAAAAGGAGGACCTACTAGATTCGGTTTTCCATTCTGCTCTATGGGCTCTAATTCGGGATAGTGAGTGGGCAGTGTGGGCACTACGGCAAAAGCATCTTTCATTGGATCATTAAGGCCTCTGTAAAAAAACACTGCTTTCTTGTTGTCAGGATCTGCGTTCTCGACCGATAGTTGATTGAATCGTGTTATGTATTCAATAAGACTATTCTTTCCTTGTACAAGGTCTACCAGCTCGAGATCCCGGGTTTGCGCCTTGTATCGGGTGTCAAAAACCCAGGTCATCTCAGCCACCAATTGATCAAAGTCATCAAGAACCGGGTCATTGCTTTCGAGGAGGGGGTTGGCCCAGGCGGATGCTATGCCGCTAAGATGTGAGAGTAAAAGCAGCCTTGGTGGTCGAATTGGGAAAGGCCTGGGGCCGGCACAAGAAATGTAACTTACACTGATTACGGAATGTACAAAATTTCCTGGGGTACCCCTGGAATTTCTCTGGGGCGGCCAAAGGAAATGGGGTAGGGATGTAGACAGGGTTTTGGGGTTGTATATTGCCAGGTGCAGTGGGCTGGGCTGGTGCGTCCCCGAATTCAGGGTCGGGAGGAAGGGCATGGCGTTCGCTTTGAATAAGGTCTAAGCGCCGGTGTATGGCCGTAGTAACGGCACACATATCTGCCCTTAATACTGTCATTGCCTGAACCAGTGCAGCCAATGGATCCCCATATGCCGTATCCATAGTCCACACGATATGTAGGCTTCTCAGTCTGTCAAGTCGTGGTTATCGCGTGGAGTATAAATACTCCTGTCCCCAAGTACCAGTCAGGGAGAGTAAACACACTCGCCGACCGATCTTTGGAGGCACAGGTGACTAGAGCAATGGCACCGGGTCTCCAAGAACTGCAAAGGAAACAGAGCAGGTAAGTATGCAAGTGATAAGTGACAGGCCAAAATACAATAACCAGATAACAAAATGTGGACCTACCCAAAAGGAGATGTAATATGCGTTGAAGTGGTAAAGATATTCAATGCTCCTGCAGTGCAGGGGTGTCTGTTTCCCACCCAATGAGGTGCCAGGGATGAGTACAGGTTCCAGTACCAGCAGAAACCTGCAGACGTGAGGGTGGAGGGCAGCCACCCAACCAAGATGAACGAGTTCCACTGTGCGTTGGTAACTGCAAATGCGTGAAGTTCAAATAACAAGGGAGTGTCCAAGGTAGTCCTGTAAACGTTCCGGGAGTCAGCGAGGAGATCAATCCGTAACAAATACAAATAGACAAATCCGTAGGCAGTTCCAGTTAGCAATGCTAAAAAGTTCCAAAACCAGTAGAAATCCAAACAGAGCAAAGGTTCCAAAACAGGAGAAACCAAGAAACGCTACACACCGGCAGAAGCACAGCTGAGAAGCGTAGTGCACAGCGCCGTAAGCGCTGTTATCCCGTTACCTAGATAACGGGTAACATGATACTTGATGCTTCCTGTACGTGGCTACAGGCACACTGCGCACGTCCTGTAGTCGCCATGGTAATCGCCAGTGAAGCCACGGCTTGAACCGCAATGGAAAAGGTCTCTGCTGCGTCCTTTGCTGTTTCTTGTTGGACAAAGTGACTATAGGGGGCATGGCGGGTCTTCAGTAGGAACGGAGCCGGCGAATAGCGGAATACCTGTGGGTAAACCGTCTCTGTGTTGGAACAGTGGTTGGATGCATGACAAAAAGCTGATTTAGTGACACCTAGAGATACATAATTTAAAGAAAACCATACCTCATGCAGAGATGTTTCTATGGATGGTGTGATGAATCAGTAGTGATTCCCCCAAAATCTTGGCCTGGGACCCTTCTCATGTGGCCAGGGGAAGGCTGATGCATCCTGATCCCAACCCTGGCGGCAGTGTTCTGAGGGAGGATCACATGGGGGGGGGGACAGGTCAAGAGGAAGCAGAAACCCCCTTGTTTAATTTTCTCCGAAACCCTAATATTTTGTCATGATTCCTACCCCCGGGGCACCAGACCAGGTCCAGCAACCCCGGAAGCAGGCATCAAGTTATTTTGAGCAAGCCCCAAAACCCCTGCTAGGGGCTGTTTGGGTGCGGTCCTGGCGCCTATGGCGCCAGGCTCATATGGAGAGTCAGTACTGGCGCCATAGGCGCCAGGCTCATAGAGTAGACTTACCTGATGCAGACCATGCTGCAAGCTTACCTGATGCAGACCATGCTGCAGAGCTCCAAGCCAAATGAGGTTTGGAAGGGACTATTTTACCTTGGGACTATTTTTTTACTCGAGTGGGGCTGGGGAGGAATACTTACCTGGGACTACTTTGGAGGCTATTTAAACCATGCCCGAAGAGCAGCACACGCTTTGCGTTATTCTGCATCCAGCAGTGTAACGCTCACCGTGTCTGCAAGCCTGCATCCAGTCTTCTGCCAAGCCCGCCTCGAGTCTGCAGCTCCTAGAAAAAGGGAGGAACAGAAGGAGAAGAGGTTAGAATAAGAGCAAAACCTACGATCCCTACCTGAATTCCGGATCCACCATGCCTTCGAGCTGGAAGAAAGAAGCATTTTACGCGCACCGCCTCGCCTGCTGCAGTGCCGCGTTGAACTCACCGGCCTTCGCAGCATCCTCACGATCCACGGCATCCTTCTGCACTTTCCCGCCGCACTCTGGCACCTAAGGGGAACACAAGAACAGCAAAGGTGAGCCAAGGGAAAAAACAGAGGCAATAGTAACTACCCCCATAGACTTACCTGATTACCGCCGGGGGTACTATTCCTCTTCACGGGTCGGCACAGTCTCCATTGCATCCTCGCCGTACCCCGGCCCCTAAGGGGAACAAAAGGACAACAAAATGAGACAAAGGGACAAACAAGGGGAACTCTTCTCACCACAATAGACTTACCTAATTTTACCGCCGGAGGCATTATTCCCCGAACTTCATATTTTCTCTCCACACCTGAATAAGGGAGCAAGCAACAGGTTACATTCTGGCCTTATTTTATTGAACTGTGTAGGATAAGCCAAATCCTTACCTGAACTTCGTCAGCTACCACGAGGAACTCTTCGCTGGGGTCAAGCTGCAAACTGCAAGGAATCGGACAAGAGTGAAAGTCAGACATGTGAACTCTTACGAACTACATACTTTTCGGAGTCAATATTGTTCTGGAACTCACCAATTCCTTCGAGCCAGTGAAGCAACTGCTTATCAACGTGCCCCTGCGCTCAATGCAGGATGGAGAGCTCATCTTTTCAAACCATCAGGTGAGACTATAAGAGGGGACATCAAAGGTGATCTGTGGGGAGAACAGCGAGGGTGGGGGGATTTACGCTCAACTCCACAGGTGGTTAATCCCCTTTCTCCATTTGCAGAAGAATATTCCTACGGGCCAAGCAAACGAAGCTAGGTGGGCCAGTCCAGTCCGTCATATCGGCCCTACGCGTCACATTGGTGGAGACTGCAGCTGTCCAGTTCAGATTGACGCCTCTGTGGGAGCCAGGGGAGCGTAACATATTTTAATAACTGTTTGAAAAGTAGAAAAGATAGCAAAACTAACTTTGTTGCCAGGGACCTCAAGTCCCATAATTCCTTCAGTACTGGGAAGAGGAAGAGGTATGCAACGAAATACTGCTGTAGGAGCGGTCAGCTAATTAGTGTAGACAACCTACACCTGAGGGAGACTGAAAGGCTGAAAATCCACCTCAGGTGTAGGCAGTAGAGCAGCAGGAGACGAGAAATCAGTGCAGGCCGTGTATGCAGAGGAAAGGGAAGCAGGAGGCGAGAGAAGGCACCAGGACCCCTGTAAAGCCAAAAGCAGTGGCAGGTCCTGAGAGGGTATTTGCCTTGAGTAATCCCTGTTGCAGAGGTTGTGCAGCGGGAAGCGTAAGAAAAGGATGCTAGCCCATTGAAGGCTTGTTGGGCAGAGATCACGCAGCAGGAAGCAGAAGTAACAAGGCAATTGTGCCCTCTTTAGAGGCTTCAGGTGGCTCAGCTCTGGAGCAGAGGAAGTTCCATTTCCAAGTGGCGCAAGCAGAGGTGAACCAGAGGAGTTTGTTCGCCTGATCGCTAGGAGCCACAAACAACAGAAGACATGCGCACACCAAGCGTAGCGTGAGCAACTTACACCGTGAGTTCACAGCTTGAAAGTGACTCAGGAGCAATCCAACACTATCTGCATGTTCACGGCAGGCAGTTTCGCTCGTGTGGGAAGTGAAAGACGCACTAATAACAATTTTGAATACCCAGCTATTGGATAACAAGAAAGTTATACTTATTCAACCAACGTGACTATGCAAGCAAGCTTGTGAGTTGGTGGAAGGCCCAAAAACTGTGGCGAAGTTTTAGTACAAACTAAAGCTTACAAGCAATACCAAAGCCAAGAGTATTTAAAAAACCAGCAATACCAATGCAACAAACATTGCCCAAGGGGAGAGGGGAATATTGGGAAACCCAAGAGTTGTTAGACTTGCTGTTCATGTGTTGTGAAATACAGATCCTCAGATGATATAAACACACATTGCCAAAGCCAAGACAGAAACAGAGTAAGACTATATCCTGGTCACTATTTGGTTGTTGATGTAGAGGGGCTAGAAAGTTGGTAAAAAGGTTTGCCCTTCTTGAGAAGGTTATCGAGATGGAGATGAGCATAGTCGCAGAGGTGTCCTAAAAATCACTAATGTCTTTCCTTGCTTCTCCGAAACGGGTTTAAAGTTTGATGCCAACGAAACCTTGTGAAGTTGTTGTTGTTCTAAGTTGGAAGTTACCACTGAAGGACACTTTGTTCTTTTGTGAAGTATTGAGTGGGCAGGAGAGTAAACCCCTATGGCAAGTTGCTGATGTAGAAGGCCTGGCATGGGTGTAAACTTGATAGCAGTTGATGGTAGCAGTTGATGAAAGTGCTGAACTGTGGTTGTGGAAACATACTATTTCTTTTGGTACATTGTTGATACAACAGAACTTTTTGTTATCAAGTTTAAAATCCTCAATAACTATATTGGAAGTTTGTGGCAAACCTAGATTTCCTTATTTCTTTTGAACTGTGGAGCAAAACCTTGATCAGACCTGGGGAAGGGGAATTCACCCAGGTTATGAGAAGAGACAGTTGTCATATTGTGAACTTGATTGCATGTTATATATATTTTTTGAATTGTACTGCTATGCATTTTATTATTGGTTTATTGAATGCACAAGTGTGAGGGACAGATATCATTTTGTTAGAGTGTTTCCTTTAATTTATTTTAGGCAGGGGGATCCTTGTCAGGGTAGGGACAGTGAGCCATTCATGCCAACTTTGTATTTAATACATTGGCTAATTTTGAAACCTCTTCACAATGTTTTCCTCCTCACATTTCTTATCCCTCATATATGGTGTCAGGGTTGGGATCTGAATCAATTGATACAAATTGGGGTACCCTTAAATTTGAAGAATGTAGCAAATGGGCTTCCACTCCCACTATAGCTGAACAGTCGATAAGTTTCAATAGATATATATGTAGCAGTAGAGGGGAGTTAATCCAACCCTACAGATTTAATTCTTATCCCTCCTCAGGGTACTTATATCTGCCTTGGCTCTAAGTCAGGTTTGGCCTGGCACTATGGCCTAGAAGTAGGGGTAATTGATCCAGGCTATAAAGGAGATGTTAAAGTATTAATGGAAAATAATGGAAAGAAGGCGTACCAAATGAAGGACAGGTAGTATAGCTCAGTGGCAACGCGCTCCTCTTCGAAGCAAGACGACACAGAGCAACACAGGTTCACATCCCGGGTCCACGCTTAGAAACCTCTTCAGTATTAAGCGCATTATAAAAAACAATTATAAACCTAAAGATGTTAAAAATAGTGGTCAAAGAGGGAGAGGAACTCAAGGTTTTGGGCAAGCAGATCTTGAACCAGTGGCCCCAAAACCTCAAGACAATGAAGATGAAATTATTCCCAGTTTTGCCTTTTCTCAATGTAATGATCCTTTACTGGCAGAAACATTTAATCAGGTAACCAGTGAGGAGGAAGGGAGGAAAAAGAATTCCCTTTTTTCTTCTCAGACCTGAGTGTTGTATAGAGGGGATATAGATCCTTCTGGTAACCCTAGGGCTCAAATTGTAATTCCCAAAGTCCTAAAAACATTGTACTCAAAATGTCTAATGTTCATTTAACAGGGCCACTTTTCAGGAAAAGCTAAAACACAAGCTCAAATCATAGATTCTATTGGCCCATGATTTATTCTGATATAAACTATTTCATAAATACCTGTGCCTTGTGTCAGAAAACCAGCAATAGAATGGCCCCTCTTGCTCCTTTACAACCTTTGCCTACTATTGATGTTCCATTTTCGAGACTTTGAATGGATATAGTAGGCCCTTTAGAAACCTCAAGGTTAGGTTACAAATATATATTGGTCATCTTAGACTATGCAACATGTTACCATGAAACCTTTCCCCTACAGAATAATAATTCACAACACATTTTGAAACATTTACTTCCCTTTTTCTCACAGACCGTTTTTCCAAAAGAGATTCTGACTGATCAGAGCTCTTCTTTTATGGATAAACCTATGGCTGAGATTAAAGAAATCCTTCAGATTAAACCCTTAAGGAATTCCATTTATCATCCTCAAACCGATGGACTAGTTGAACGATTTAATCAAACCCTGAAACATATTTCAAAGAAACTAGTCGAGACATATGGGAAGAAATGGGACATGATGTTACCATTGGCCTTAATTGTCATTCAGAAAATGCCACAATCATCCACAGGACTTTTGCCCTTTGAGCTATTGTATGGAAGAGAACCTTGAGATGTATTAGACATGCAACGAGAAACCTGGGAAGAAAGGGAAAGGGCCACTATTCCATTGTCCCAAAAGGTTCAGAGTTTGAAAGAACGTATGGCTGTGGTTAGGAACATCTGCCACACTGATATGTCCCAAGCTCAAGAACATCAAAAAGAATGTTACAAGGAAGCGATAATGGGATCTTTTTCTATGGGCCAAAAGGTGTTAGTTCTCCTTCCATCATTAGAGAATAAGATGCTTATCAAGGTGGCATGGGCCCTATGAAATCTTAGAACAGATGGGACCTTATAATTATAAAATCTCTCAACCTGATCGGAAAATTAAGACACCGATATTTCATGTCAATCTACTTAAACATTTCAGTCATATTAACCAGTGTGTTGTCAGAATAGGGTGAAGTTCAGCAGCTAATCTCTTCTGAGTTATCTCAAAATCATAAAAAAGATCTATTTGACCTTTTACAACAGTTCCCTGATATGTTTACAACTGAACCAGGACGAGTAAAGGGAGTATATCATTACAAACAACCCCTCCTGAACAAGTAGTCCACCAGAAACCCTATAGAATCCCAAAAAGTAGGAAACAAATAATTCAGGAAGAGATAGAGGTTATGTTGAAAGCCGATATCATTGAACCATCTCAAAGCCTCTGGTCCTCCCCTATTGTGTTAGTTTCCAAACCAGACAACTCCTGGAGATTTTGTACCGACTTCAGGAAGGTCATTGAAGTATCCCAGATTGATAGCTATCCAATTCCCTGGATAGCTTCTCTGATTGACAAACTTGAGGATGCTGTATATCTTTCCACCACTGACCTGACTAAAGGTTAGTGGCAAGTACCAGTTAATCCAGGAGACAAGCCTAAAAACTGCTTTTTCCACACCCTTTGGATTATTCCAATTCAAAGTACTACCTTTTGGGCTGCAAGGGGCTCCTGCTACTTTTCAGAGACATACGGATCAGGTTTTAAGACCCCTTTCGTCATTCTTTGGTGCTTATATTGACGACATCATCATACACAGTAAAAGTTGGCATCACCATATGTCACATTCTGTAGTGTCCATCATAACAAGATACTGGTAAGTGTCCCTACTGCCATACGTGGAACACTGAGGGCCCACAGTGTTCCACTACACCAACATTCTATTAGCTTGCATACGATTAGCAGACACTACACAATTTTAAAAGTCAATAGGGTGTGTTGTGTATTATGCTTCAATGGGGATGTGTGGAATGGTATGGTGGAACTTTAGGAACATGTTCTTTAAAGGAATGTTGTGGGTGTGGGAGGCAGTTGGTGAAGGATCTCGTTGAGGATTGTTGGGGGTCTTTATGTTTACTTGTAATTGAAATAAACAGTACATTTCAAGCTTCTGAGGTTTGGGTAGTCATCATTACAATGGCAACGAAGAGCTAAAAGACTCTGGTAGACCCCTAACCCTGGAACGGCAGAAACAGTATTTCCACCAGGAGTCTCCATGTACAGCGTAAGGTAAAGATCGCTCCAACGAAAACCTACGGACACCTTCCCAACTACAGAGACATACGGTGAGCGGCCTTGCAAGAGGAGGGCGCCCAACCCTGGTGGGGAGGTGGTGTACAAGTGAAAGCGCCCACTGGATGCAGCAACAGAGTTTGCATGTCACAGCGCACCAAAGCGTGCAGCATCTTGAGAATAGTGTGACACATATCTATAAATAATTTTAGAGCAACTCCAACAATATCCTATGCTCATTTAGGAGGCAAACTTTAAGACAAATTGGAAGTGCATCTTTCAAACCGTGCAGCGCGCGCTGTTGCTGTTTGAAGATATGGTACTGTCATACGGCAAGCGCACACGCTGTACATTGTGATCAAGCCCGGGTCTACGCATCCATGTTCCAGGAACCGGCCGGCTGGCCAGAGAAACACAGAGGGTGAACCAGCCCGCACGTCACACAAATCCGACAACAGCCGTACGCAAGAGGAGTGTCACAATCTAACGAAGGCATGCATTGGAGGAAGGATCGGGTCAGCTGATCGGGACGCTCGACTCACAGTCCTCACATGACACGCCTGTTTTAACAGCCCAGCTTTTGTAATTAAGATACACCCAGGGCCCGCTAGGGAAGGGTGTGAACACTGGAGCTCGGAGATTAACAGCGGTGAGGTGAGACTAGCATAAAGCAGCACAGCGAATCGTACAGTGGAACTGTCATTTCTAATAGCTCAGATCTTTAATAAATTAACAGCAAGTACAGACGGACTACCAGTTCACTATTGTACTGTGCAGTGCATGCACAATGGCTGTGGCAGGGGTACCTGGACCCCTGTGTTTATGGTCAGTCCAGGTCCAGCTAAGATAAAGTGGCCTGCATGGAAAAAAGTTTTTTTGCATTATGTCAAGGCAGCTTGTGGAAACAGCATATCTGCAGAACTAAACGTATCGATGATTTTGCATTTTATTGGCTATGAGGGTCAGATAATTTTTTAACACTTTATCAGATGTTCTTGAGTTAGCTGCTGAGAGTAATGCAAATGAATTTGATATTGCTTTAATGAAATTGGACCGCCATTTTGATGTACGAGTGAGTACTGTACATGAGAGGTATAATGTTGGTATGAGGACACAACAGGAAGGGTGAATGTTGAGGAGTATATCACAGCTCTACGCCAACTTGCTTTAAGTTGTAAGTTTGGGGACAGCCTGGATGAACATATCCGTGACCAATTTATGTTGCATTGTTCTAATGACAAAATACGAGAGGAAATATGGCTAAAAGATGAGCCTCGGTTAGAGGGGGTGATTGGTATGGCAAAAAAGGGTGGAGCATACAATGCAGTGTGTGGCCAAACTATCTCAGAGAGAGGTAAAAGCTGTGATAAATTAGGTGTTAAGGCTGGGTGATAATAAGAAAGAGCATAATAAGGGAGTGAACAAGGAGGGAAGGCAGAAATATGCCAAAGGGCCTGAAGTGGGACTTGAAAAGCGTGCTGGTGTAAAGGGGAACAAAAGAGAGGAAAGCTTATGTTTCCGTTGTGCAAGTTCTAAGCATTTTGCAAATTCACCATTGTCCTGGTAGGAAAGCATTATGTAATACATGTAAGAGATGGGGACACTTTGAGAATTGCTGTAAGAATTATACTATTGGTGATGGAAGAAAAGTGCTATTTATAGGAGAAGAAGTATAACAATCATCCAGAGAGGAGGAGGATGATAAATGTGAAGTGGTCGCTGTAAATTTGGTTATGTGCAATTTATTTATTTATTTATTTGGATTTATCAAGCGGCCAGGAGGCATTGTGGCGCCGTTACAGAATATTCAACTTAGTACATGTTAACAACATTGGTTACAGCAGATATGTATAACATTGTCTAGCAGGTATTCCGTGGTTACAGAGGAACAGTGCTGTAGGCAGTGCAAGGTGAGAATACCATTTAGTTAAACAACTTTGTTTTTATGGATTTTCTGAATGAAGGGTGGGTGATATGGAGGATGTGTGGTGCTTTCAGGATGATATTTCGGTATATGGGCAGGATGAGAGTTGAAAAATGCAGCTTTGGGAAGAGTGTTGTGGACTACCTTGGGCACGGGATTTCAGAGGTGGGACTTCGTCCTAAAAGGGATATGGTTGATGGAATCAAGATGATAAGATCACCAAAGGAAAAGGCAGAACTTAGGTTATTTCTTGGTATGTTAAATGTTAAAGGTATTTGTACCGCGCACCGTCACCAACGGAATTGGTCCCCAGGCGCTTAGGCGGATCTGCAAATGATAAAGGTGGGATGGGTTAGTAGGTTGAAGAAGGGAGTAGGATAGTGGGAGGAGTGGTGTGCTGTTGGCAGCTTCAACTCAGTATACACCGGGTGCTTAGCTTTGGTGCGGGTATCGGATCGGAGTCAGTCCGTGTGTGCTGTTGTTCCGGCTTATGTGTTGTTGCAGTGTTGTGAAGTGCGTGTGGCTTGTTGTGCGAGTTTTTTGAGTGAGATAAGTATGCAGAGTTTGAGCTTATATTGGTTAGTGGGTTACCTGAACTTTACCAGTGCTAGCACTCCCAGTTCTGGGGAGTGTGGCACTTGTTGGCCCTCACATTCCCATCTAGACGCGGCGCAGGCCAATGATTAGGGCTCCATACAGGTGTGATCATGCCAACATTCACACTTTTCTCTAGACGCGGCGCAGGCTAGTGTTTAGAGATCAGTCCAGGTGTGGGCAAGCTAACATTCACAACTCCATCCGAACGCCACGCAGGATGGTGTTCACGGCTCTGAGCGTGGCACATGCTAGCATTCACGTTTTTCTAGCCGCGGGCATGTTATCCTTCGATCGATCCTATCCACATGTGACGCAGGCCAACGTCTATCTAGATGCGTATGACAGAGTTTTATCATAGATTTGTAGAAAATGTTGCCGATAAGGTTAACAAGATGAGAAATGTGTTGAAAAAGGGTGCAGAATTCCGGTGGGACAATGAATGTGAGGAAGAATTTCAAAACATAAAAAATAGGATTGTATGGCCAATGCATTAGCAAGGTTCGATACAAAGAAAATATGCACTATATCAGTAGACGTAACTGAGTCTGACATTGGGGCTGGATTATCTCAGGTTGGCGAGGATGGCAGATATATGGTTATAACCCATGCTTCAAGGATGTTAAAGGGAGCTGAGAAGAACTACTCGGTTCCGAAAAAAGGGGCGTTAGCATGCCATTTGGGAATTGAAAAATTACAGAACTTTGTTTGGGGTACAGAGTTTACATTAAGGACAAATCATAAACCACTCAAGTCAATTTTCGAAAAAAAAAGGGTTTGGATAAAGTATCTAGGAGGGTTGCATGTTGGGTGGCTAGGCTACAGGGTCACAGGTTTGATATAGAGGTAATATCAGGACGAGACAATGTAAGAGCAAATCATGTATCTAGATTGCGGAGGAGAATGAAGAGAGCAATCAGGACCTGCTTGAAGATGATCCCACTGATATGGTGTATGTAACACATGATGGGGTGATTACTCGTGGAGAATGGGAAGAAGCGTTGAATTGTGATGAAATATGGAGGCGCATCATGGAGTTTGTGCGTCAGGGATGGCCTGAAAAGAGGTTGTTAAGCGGTGAGGAGAGAGCATTGTGGGAGGTGAGATCAGAGTTAAGCATGAGGAATGGAATTTTATTTCGGTGGGTACAATCCGTGTGATTGTACCAGGTAGTTTATGAAGAAGTCTGATTGATATTGGTCATCAAGGTCATATCGGATATCAGAATATATAAGTCCAAGTACTTAGAGAAGACTACTGGTGGCCGGGGTTCGATCGCAACATAGAGAGGGTGGTGGGAACATGTGTATAGTGTGAGATGTCAGCAAAGAATGCTGTAGTTGGACGCCAACCAATGATAAAGGTCGATGCTCCAGTGGGTGTATGGTGTGATTTAGCAATGGATATCATGGGTCCAATAGATTTGGCCAGTGGACGTGGAAGGTTCATTGTAGATCTATTTTCGAGGTGGACTGAATTTAAAATTGTGAGGGATTTATCATCACAAGGTATGATAGCATTTTTACAGAGTGTATTTGAGAGAGAAGGATTAACAAGATCTATTTTGACTGGCAATGGAAGGCAATTTGTCGGTGAATTGTTTAAGGATTATTTGAGGTTTTATGGGATAGAGCATAAAAAGACAGCTTTATATCAGCCCCATACAAATGGAATGGTGGAAAGAGTGAACAGGTGTATCATGGATGCGGTGCGTGTGTGTGGTGTGACTGGGAAAGAAAGAAGACAACAATAAGGGAGCGATTATATGCATTGCATCTGCCCCACGATGAGACCGGTGTAAGTGCTTTTGAGTTAATGAGGGGCAGACAACCCAATACTATTGTATCTCCACCGTGGTTGGGAAGGGCCAAGGAGGCCGATTGTATGGTGGAATGAGTGAATAGGAAAACGGCAAGAAGGGCAATTAAGAATGAAGTTGGAGATTGGGGGTGCATCAAGAACGGAGTTGTAAAGAAGAAAGATTCCATATATTTTGAGCCATTACGGGTGTTGCAAGTGTTGAAGGGTGCTGTGAGGGTACAGAGTGGGCAGGTGTGGAATCTGTCCAAAATAGCAAAAGTGATATCAAGGTCAGACAGGACCTAAATGAGGAAAGAAAGATAAACGTTGCTTCATGATGTTGTATCATGCATATGATATAGATTGAATGTGGTTAGTCTACCATGATATGTGTGTATGCTAAGTTCTAAAATAGTGTAACCATGGGGGGGCACCTCCTCTGCTGCGCAAAACACTCCCAAGTTATCTGTAATGATAATAAAGTGCTGAACAGATATTTGCCAGTGAGTCAGTACTGGTTTATTTAATTGGATATTTACGTCAGCATATCTAAGAACTTAGTAGAGTTCTCCTCTAGAAATAGAAAACAAATGTTACCCTGATAGGGTTATGCACATAAACACACAATTTGATCACTCTGAGGTGTACATACAGCAGGATGTTTGTACTTGCCAGCTGAAAACTGAACTGGAATGGTGTAATCTCTGGAGTATACATTCAACAAATGCTTATATGATTGCCGACACGCGTTTCGACTCATTTGGGTCATCTTCAGGGCTAAGTTTTCAATATACAGTGTACAAAGCGGTACAATCTTTCATATATACAGTGAGTCTTTGAAAATTGTGTGTTCCTGTGAGTGGAGAGGAGAAAGTAAACGAGGCAGAGGTTTAAAAAAATGAAAGTTAAATATGCCTGTGTCATCCAATCTGTGTTTAACAGGAATACTCAAACAACCTGCTGTTTGTAATTTGCATTAACAGCCAATAAAATTATTTAGAACTGTTAGTGTTCAAACGTTTTGACTATACATTATGCCCCTCCTGTTGTCTGTGCTATAATACTAATATTAAGCACAGATTATCGTTACAGGCCTGCATCGTGGAAATCGACTTACGCTTCCCATCAAGGGTGCAAATGACAGCACAATGAAAACCCCAGTGATACTTTGACACTTTATCTCGTAACCACAAGGTGAACTCTCGCAGGGCCCTTCTTTTGGTCAGGGAGGAAAGAGCTACCTCCTGCAGAAGCAAAATGTTTGAATCTCGGAAAATCAAGTCAGGGGCAGCCCATGGAGCCAAGGGCCAACAACAGCCACAGCGATCCCCAAGCGCTAGGGAAGGTGGGTAACGATGGTGCAGGAGAGGTAACTGTGCAAAAAGTCCTGCTTCAGACGGGCATGCCTACCCCAGGAACGAGACTGCGGGCTGGCTGCCCCTCAACCTCAGCTAGCCGTGTTGAATCATCAACTAACATAAAGAGGGAGGGTGGTCAGGATGCAGGTCTGGCGGCTAAAGAAGGCCCTGGTTTCCCAACAATGTCAGTGGGGCTGCTCTGCCCCCAGAACTCGGCGGCGGGCGCCATCTTGGATTGTGGCACCGGTGCTGCTTAGCCTCTCTAAACCCGGCTTCGGATGAGTGACTGAAAATGTGAGCCCCCACTGTGACGGGGGGGTCAGACTCAAACTTGGAGCCTCCATGCTGGACAGAATCTGGCAGGCGAAAGCAGTGGCCTACATTGTCCGTAAGGCTTACGGATCTCCCATCAAGCTCGTCTGGATCGGTGGTCGACTTGGCCACTCCCCGAGAACTGCAATTTTGGCATGTTAGTCCCCAAAAGATTAAATAAATTGCCTACGATCACAAACGTTGATTAAGAGGTAAAGCTGGCATTGGAGCCAATATGCAATTTTTGCACTTGACATATTGTTTCCCAGCTCTTATCATAGACCAAGATTAAATTATTGTTAATGTTGATGTTTTACTTTAATGAACTAAAATAATAGCCTATTTTGTAGAATGGACTTCGAAAGTATACAAATCACGCAATAAACCAAATTCGACAATATTAAAAAACAAATCTTCATTGCAGTGTTATGCAAAAGGAGATTCTGACTTCATGTTGTTCATCATCGTGACAGTATACACGTATCAGAATATGAACTGATGTGAGCTTAAAATATTTCGTATGGGTTTTTCTATTGCATTTTCAAGCTTTAAATACACACAATCCACAATCTTATTCACTGTATGTTGTGTGCAGAAGTACCATTGAAGTAGTATAAAAATCAAACCCATTTCCTGAGCAAAATTTGCACACCCGAAACTTGTCTCACCAGGACCTTTGATATTTGGTCAGCTATTCTGTCTATGACCCCTTCACTCAAATGGCCTACATAAAAGGAAATATCAGGCAATGGACTAAGCAATGCAACCAGTATGTGAGAAAGCAAACCTCACAGAAGGCAGTAAAGTACTATACATTGAGATAAGATGATTTGACCAAGATCACTTTTATCTGCTGCTGATCCTCAACACTTTGTTCCACAGTCTTAAATTTGACTACCAATTCTCCTCTCCAGAATAACAGGTAATGCTGATTATTGTGGGTGGCTACTAGTTTTAACAACCCTCGTTTGGCAATACCATGCTCTAGACCTGAATCATGCTGATGCTATGTTACATTTTATAGCTAGCATTATCTGGTGCAGGTACATTGTTTGTAGGACCATAGTGTTACTATCACAAAGGTATTTATTTATTTATTAGCATTTATAGAGTGCACAGCAGCCCTTAGGCATCGTGGCGCTGTTACATAAAGGCTTGCTGGTTACAAGGAAAGTGGTGTGCATAGTGGTTATAAGGCAGCAGTTTAGCTTAGTGGTTGCAAGGACATAATATGCATAGTGGTTACATTGGATACAGTAGAAGATATTACATGCTTAGCTTAGCAGTTACCTGGGAAGCAGAGGGGCATAGTTACAGATTTTGCTAGGTGAGCATGAGGAGTTAGTTGAACAGAGTGGTTTTGGGGGTTTTGCGAAAGATGAGGAGGGATGATTCTGCTCTAAGTTCGCTGGGGAGTGCGTTCCATAATTTGGGAGCTATGTGGGGGAAGCCTAGACCTCCGGCATTAGCTCTTTTGATGAATGGGACTTGCAGTTGGTTGGCATGGTGACTTCTTTTAGGACGGGTAGAGATGACTGTTGATTGTTTCAGTTAGATAGGATGGTGCTTTATGACTCATGCATTTGTGCATGATGGTTAGGATTTTGAAGTTGACACCTTCCTTAACGGGTAGCCAGTGAGCAGCTCGCCTGGCTTGAGTGATGTGCACTCTTTTGGGAATGCTGAGAGCTGCACATAGCGCATTGTTCTGCACTATCTGGAGCTTGTTGAGTATTTTTGGCTGAGGTGCCTGCAAGGATGGTATTACAGAAGTCCAGCTTAGCTCCGATAGTGGCACAGGCGATGGAAAGGCAGTTTTGGGGGTTTAGGAAAGGTTTAATGGCATTTATGAGTTGAGGCAATGGCGCTGACCTGTCGTGTCATAGAGAGGGTCGAGTGGGTTTTTACGGAGGTGGAGACGGGGATGTTGGTGTTGTCGATAGTGAAATTGTCATACTTTATATATATATATATATACATATACACATACATATATACACACAAGCAAAGGTTATCAACCACAGGCATAGGAAAGGCTCAGTCTGCCTTGGTGATATTTGGTACTGTGATTTGGCATATGAACGCAAATCTCTGAGCTTATCTTTTGCAAAATCGTGGCACTTAAATGTGTCAATATGCATTTCAACTTTCAGGATTGAATGTGATTAATATTTTCCCCACAGAAGAATGTGAACGCGACAGGAGTTGTGCTGTAAATGGACAAACTAGAGCAGATTCCTGAAAATTAGTGCACATTTTAAAAAGAACACAATGTATTTTTTTATTTGCACTCCTTTCAGAAATGCTCAAAGGTGACCTGCACATTTCAGGGGTGGCTGAACAGTGGTGCAAAGATGTGCTGTCCAGCCCGCCTTCATTACTTTAGTGCCGGGAGTATGCTCTAACACAAATGTATTCTAGGCTCAGGCCCAGCACCCACTTGGGTGCTTCAAGCGTATTTGAGAGACAGGATTAAAGGATCTGCCACTTTGAAATGCGGTCAAAAATAAAAATGCATTTAAATCCTTGTGTGAAGGATAGAAATGCAAGTGGGAGAGCAGTGGTTTGCACAGTTACTCTCCCACTTCATAAAACGATGCCAGAACAGTTCAGAAATGAGTCTATCATACATTGGGCGTTTCCCTGCGCCTAGTCCAAACAGGCGTACAGAAGACCTTTCAAAATTGAGCATTATGAAGCACCTCCCATTTGTGAATTCGGAATGCACATGGAAATACACAAAAAAGCCCTCTTATTTGTTCAAATTGTAATGTCTTGCGAAAGTGTCAGAGTATGCCCAGGTAGCAGTGCATGCAATTGTATGCAAGTGTACTCATGGGACCTCCACCGTGATGCAGACATCCCCCTAGAGTATCTTTCCTGCACTCCCCTAGGAAGGCAACCCAACAGGCATCATAAGCAAGTTCAATCACTTCACAATTCCATCTACTAATAGTAGGAATTGGAGCCTTCCTTCCTGGTGAAGGGCCACCAACGTATCAGACTTCAGCACAGGAGCAGTCTTATAGCACATCAGCACTGCACATCACACATCCAGCAAGTTCCATTGCACCTCCTCTGGTGATACTGCGTTCTGGAAGAAGGAATTAAGAACAATCTCCTGAGCTAAATGGAACTTGGATGACACCTTTGGCCTAAATGCTGGCTCACATTTGAGAAAGAGCACCCGCTCCTGTATCACTAAGTACAGAGGTTTACATAAGAGGGCTCCAAATCACACCAGCCCCCTAGCAGATGTAATGGATAACAGAAACACTGCCTTTTAAATTAAAAAAAGAACCATCAACTCTATACCATCCAGAGGTTCAGAAGGTGGTGCCTTTACTAGCAATAGTAGATCCCACGGAGGAAGAACTAACACCCAAACGGGTAGTGAATCTCTAGACCTTTTAGTAACTTATTGACAAACTTTTCAATCTTGGACTTCCCACCCCACGGGTCCATACATCCACTGATGGCAGCCCATTATGACCTTAAGGAAGAAATAGCTGATCCCAATTCAAACCAACCTCTTAGGAACTGCATGATAGTTGAAGTCGAACACAGTAATGCCTGTCATCCATTCATTTTGCACCACTTCGAGAAATTAGCCCGGTGCCTGTCATACAGTTTTAAGGTCGCTGGCCTCCTAGCCCCTTGGTCTCGTTGAGCCGATTAAGGGTACAGATCTTCAACCTCATTGCACCTTTGCAAGTCTGGAAAAAATGCTGGTGCTCTGCCGGTGGGGGCCACGGATCTCCTGCCAGGCCTGACCTGACAGTAGATCAGGCCCCCACCGGCAGATAAATGCCTGAATCACTGGCACCAATAATTGAGGGGGGTGGGAATTTACCGGTTCTCTGCCACCCGTAATAACCCAGTAATACCGGCATATCAGGCGGCGTAGAGTGGAGTTTGCTGTTATCCCGCCAGAATTACCGGCGGGATACCGGCAAACTCCTAATGAGGGTCCTTGTCTTTGCAACCCCACCCTTTAAATCTCCAGGACCGCATCACACAATCCCGAAACATTTTTCTCCTTGATTTAGAACTAAGGGAAATGGGAGAGACCAGAGGCGAAGAACTGGTGCTATTGCCAGCTCTATTAGAAGCGGGAACCAAGATCACCTCTGCTAAAAGGGTATTAAGAGAATTACATCTACCGCCAAAATCCTGATCTTGATCATCACTTTCAATGGGAGTGGTGGAAAAGCATATAAGAGACCCTTTGGCCACTAAATACTCATGGCACCTATCCCACATGCTCCCTAGCATGGGAACATGGAGCAGAACCTCTGTACCTTTGCACTGTGAGAAAAGCAAACAAGTCCAGTACAGAAGTCCCAAACTGTTGGTCTATCAACCTGAACATCACTGGACACAGTTCCCAAGTAGCAGAAAGAAAACCCCTACTCAGACAGCCTGCACTTGTATTTTCCTCTGCTCCGATGTGAATCATATTTACTGACAGAAGCGAGTCTCTGCCCTTCCCCCAAAGAAATGTGCCAATATCTCTAGATCCCTAGATCTGGTACCCCCTGTCTGCTGATATAAACCATAGCTGTGCTGTTGCCTTTTCTGACAACCACTGCCTTCCCCTGGATTACCGACACAAACTGCAGGTCCCTACCTACTACAGCCATTTCCCTGAAATTTCAGGATTTAGTTAATTCCTAGGCTCCCCACTTCTGCTGAGTGAAATTTCCCACTGTAGTTCCCCACCAAGCCTGCTGGCATCTGCAGCAACTATGAATGGCAAAGGTTGGGTCTACAGAAATCCCTTTAACACATGTCCCATCTGCAGGCACCAATAAAGCCTTGCTTTCAACTACCATGTAACTGGGAGCAACATCTCCTAGTTCTTGGACTCCACCACCCAGTGTCTGTGCAGATGTGAGAGCAGAGGTCTCGTGTAGCATAGCCGCAAGGAATCAAAAAAACACAGGACGCCATATGACCCTGAATCGGTAAAGAGAAAACGACATGTGTAGTCTGTTGCACTAACGTTAAGGACAGAACCATACACTGATGTCTGATTGTTATTGCTTCTGGTAAAAGAACCCTGTCATTGGCTGTCCAGAATATGGCCCCTATAAAGACCATATCCTGAGAATGGTCCAAGTGTGACTTCTCCCTGGTTGAGATGAATCCCACCCTTGTCAAATTTCAGCACAGGACCTCCACATGCTTCAGCATCTCCTCCTGTGATGCGGCCCTGAGAAGCCAATCGTTGAGATACAGGAAGTGTGAATTGTCAGTGCATGTAGAAAGGCTAGAATTGGGCCCAAAACCTTTGAGCACTCTCAGATCTGATCCTAAACAGAACTTCCTGGATTTAAAATGCTGCTTGGCCATTGCAATTCTTAAAAATGTCTGATGAGGCTTCCAGATGGGCACATGAAAATGGCCTTCCTGTAGATACAGGGACGCTAAACAATCCCCAACCGGTTCATTGGGGTTCCCCTTCTGCAGACACTCCATCTTGAATCTCTGATTGGACATCAACTGGTTCAGGTTTAAATTGAATTTTTCCAGATGGGTTTGGCACCAGAAAACAATGAAGTAAAACCCCAACCCTACTAGGTGCTCGTCTGATCACAGTCAGATGCAGGAGACCCTGATTGCAACCTTTTGGACAGGCTCTGGGGCAGCGAAGAGAAGATTGCTTCTATTTGGGCAGGGGTTACTGAAAACTCTATTCTGTACCCCCTACTCACCACACCATTCACCCATATATCTGTGGAAAGGACTTCCCATTGCTCTGCAAAATACCAAAGCTGTGCCCCCATTGGCAGGCACCAAATGTTTGATTCCTTACTGGCGAAGGAGGTGTACCCCCTTTTCATAGGTACACTTGTATCTCTTTCCACCAGACATCTGAGAACCGATGCGAATAGCTGGGTTCTTCCATATTTCCTTGTACTGTCCATATGTACCTTAGGTCTGGGTTCATGTTTCTTTCATAACTTCTCAGTGTGATTATCTGCTCTGAATACTTTATAAACCTTGTCTTCTAACTCCAAAGAGGAACTTTCCCTGAAAAGGTATCTTCATTGCTGTGGCCTTCTGATAGAATTCTTATGCCAATCAATCACCAGAATGTGTCTTTGACATACAATTTCTGCTCTCACGGATACTGCTCTCACATGCTACAACTACGCTGACGATACACAAATAATCTTCAAAATACAAGACTCCCCGGAAAGAAACTAAACGCTAGAAAACTGCCGCCGCAATGTATTCTTCTGGATGAACTCCAATTCCCTCAAAATCAACCCAGGGAAAAATGAAATAATGATCGTCACAAAAAATGGAGGAGAAAACCAATTCATCCCTTGGCCAAGGGAACTTGGGACAACCCCAGCACCCTCGCCTATTGTAAAAAACCTGGGGGTTCTGATGGATAATAATCTCACGCTAGTGCCACAAGTAAACGCTCTCCTCAAGAAATGCTTCTTCCTCCTGCGAGCGGCAAAGAGAATCTTACTGTTCCTATCGTTCACCAACAAAACAACCACCATCATCGCCCTCGTCATGTCCAATGTAGACATTGCCAATAGCCTATACCTAGGCATGCCTGAACGACTCCTAAAAAAACTACAACGCATTCAAAACGCGGCAGCCAGACTGCTTCTGAAACTACTTCGAAGAGAACACGCCGCAACAGCGCTGAAAACACTACATTGGCTACCAATAAAACAATGAATAAAATTCGAAACTATGTGCATTACGCACAGAGCAGTACACAACGAAGGCGCAGAGTTCCTAAGAGACAAACTGCGCCTACATCAACCAACAAGAACGCTCAGATCAAGCATGGACATCTGCCTACAACAAAAGAAAACTTGGAGGATCCTCCTTCTCTCCTCAAGCCCCGAAAACCTGGAACGACCTTCCAAAGTTCATACGTAACACAAGAAACCACCTATTATTCAGGAAATTACTCAAAACCTGGCTCTTCACAGCATAACTAGAAAGACTGGCCACAGGGGCACCGACATAACTAAAAACATCAATGAACCTAGAGCGACCGCGATACACACTGATCAATCAATGGGAAAAGCTGAGGTAAATAACCCACGACATACTAACAGTCGCAATACGATCAAAGACAGTAAACATAGCAAATTAAGACAGAAAGACTAGAACGGACCATGACCTTAACTATTACCTTCCCTACAGCCCTAAGGACAAAACATAGAGAGGGAAATACGGGCCCCAATGCATTGGGTGAGAAACAGAATGTTTCATTACTACACACTGTCCACCAATACAAAGCAGGAAGCACAATGCCCCACCACACAAAACTACAACTAAACAACAGTCCCAAGGATGTTCACCCCACGGAAACCAAAGAACCAGTCGGGACAGAAGGATACGAACGTCTGAATACACAGGCTCACCTAGACGGATCCACTGGGACAACACATCAACACGACCCCGACCATTCAAAGCCTTAACCGACCAGGGACACACTAGATCACCTAAGAACAGATATCACCCACCCAGTCCCACACGTGAAGATTAAGTTCAGACGCACCCACTAATCCAAACTATACTCAATAAGATACAGTTGGATCAGTGCAACACCACCACAGCGAATCGGCCCACGAGGAACCAGCAACATCCCAACCCACAGGTATACAACTCTAACGGAACCATAAGTACCTGAATCAGGTTACAGACCCCACTAACCCAATTCTCAATCTTCTGCATACTTAAACCCACACAAAACCACACAACCATCTCTCTCCCAGCTAACCGCACGCACTTTACCACACCGCATCAACAACACATAATTCACCCACAGCACTTGAGGCCTTTGCCCGATCCGATACTAGCACCAAAGCCCAGCACTCGGTGTATACCG
The DNA here is from genome assembly GCF_040938575.1 of Ambystoma mexicanum. NCBI lineage: Eukaryota > Metazoa > Chordata > Amphibia > Caudata > Ambystomatidae > Ambystoma > Ambystoma mexicanum. The sequence goes on along the minus strand of NC_090921.1, from coordinate 224,714,268 downwards.
AGCTGAAGCTGCCAACAGCACACCACTTCTCCCACCCTCCTTCTCCCTTCTTCCCGACTAACCCTACCCACCCTTCCTGTTTACAGATCCGTCAGAACGCCTGGGGACCAATTCCGTTGATGACGGTGCGCTATACAAGTACCGATAACATAACATAACTGCTGCTGTTGTAACTTCATATTGTTCGCCAAAGCTGAAAGAAGTTCGATCTGGCCCTTCAAGTCTTGAAACCCAGGTGCATTATCCGCTCCCTCTCCTGGCGTCTGTGGCACTATATTAACTGTTCACAATGCCATAGCTCTCAACCATTTATGTCGCAAAGGTGGGTGAAAACACCCAATTTTATTTTTGGCGGGTGAGAGGCCCATAGAAATTAATGGGCATGCAGGAGGCTTGGCGGGTGAGTCAGCTGTTTACAAGGCGGGTGACACCCGCCAAAAGCGTGTGACTTGAGAGCTATGACAATGCCGTCCCTGTCATATAGGAACTATAACAAGTAGGGGGACGCAAGGCCAGATGGTCATGGCCTATGAAAAGCACCCGAACATCTGCGTACGCTTTCTTGTCCAGTTTTGTTCACATTGCCTCTTCTGGAGCCATCGACGACCTCCCCAAAAGACTGGGTATAATAGTATCAATAGACACAGACTGGGGCATAGATTTGGGATTACAATTATTTTTAGAAGTGAGAGATTAAAAAATACTACTATTTTTAATTTGTCTAAATCGGGAGGGTTGGCCTTTATGCTTCTTTCATTTCCGCGTGGTGCTCTCTGCCCATCATGAATGTTCTCTCCTGATCAACGTGTCTTAATCTAGCTGTCGCTCTGCCTTGCAAAACCCCCAGAAAGCCATCCATCTCACTCAACCCCGGTTCCTCGCCCTGTAGGAGCCGCTCTACCACACCTGCAGCCTTTCCTTAGGGGATCCAGAAATGGAGGCCCGCTAAGCCCAGCAGTGAGCTTCTTGCAAGTGAAACAGCACTTAAACAAATATTGCATGCTGGGAAATCAGGAGTGTTATACTTTAAGATAGGAAGGTTGAAGCAGGATAAAAAAATAATCGAACAGCGAATGATACCTCACAAGTATTGGACGCGGAAGAGGGACTTGGAGTTAATATATCTAAGTACACATCGCTCCTGGGACAACTTCTCGCTCTTCAAAAATGTTAATCTCCGTTAGTTTACACCACCCTCCAATGCATTTAACTTCACCTTCATTTAGTAGAGGTTTGCTCGAATATAAACAGTGATGACTTTTTTTGACATCATACTCCCGGAAAGGGTTATAGGATATAAACACGTTTGGGGTGTACTAATCAAGTTCGATTATTGAAAACAATTATTTTAGCCCAACGTTTCTGCATCTTTGAACATACAAAAAAAAACAGATTTTACTTCAGCAACATGGCGCTTGTGTAGAGTGTCCAAATCGAGGTCATGTTTCGTTTCAACCAATAGGGTGACATTGCTTAAGCGCGGCTCCACGATCACAGGGCTGATCTATTCCAAAATGGCGGTTTATTCAACGTGCGTTTGCGTGGAGGTGGGACTTCTCGTATATTGATTTTGTCCGTAGCCGGTTCTGCTTAAGCACCGCGTAGTGCGGATTTCGATCAAAATTGAAGGACTGATTTGATTTGACTTTTCGCTATAAGTCTGCCTGAGGTACTAAGCGGTGGGTCGTGGTGACGTTTAGTGCCAAAATACGCACGGGCCGTTTTATTTAGCTTCAGGTTGGTTGTTTTGGAATGGACTTTTTGAGCGGCGCCGCGCACCGTCGTGCCTATATAGGGATAGTTCCTTTGAGAAAAGATGTTTGCATAGGCGCGTTATAAATGCCATATCATATCAATTCGGTATAATGAAACACAGTTGCATGTTTTTTTTTTTTTTGTTGACATGTGAAATGTTTGTACGTCTGTGTTAGATTTAGGATCCAACTTTTTATTGTCCGTGATACGATCTTTGGCTATTATGTTTTGAATTGAAGGGTAGAATGTTGGAGTGCAGCATGAGCTAATGAATAGTAGAATGGTTGGTGTTGGAAGAAGTTGAAGGCTGATTAGTAGTTGGGATAGCAATATAATGATTGTACAGTGCGCTGCCAAATTTTGTGGTATGTAGAGCGAGTTTTTTTCTTTTATTAACTGACCTCTTCAGAAACTATGCATGCCACCGAGACAAGGTACACTGTGCCCAATTCGACTTTAAAATACGTTCGTTATACAGTAAGAATAAGGCTGTAACACACATTACTCACACGGGTACCATCCAACAAGATATTCCCACTTCCGCAAATGCACTCCAGTTATAAATCTATCCTTCCCCTCAAGTTGGTTTGTGTTCTGGGGGACCTTGATCTCTTGTTCCCCGCCAGTGTAGTGATGCCCCAGCTGGTGAGGTGCCCTGATGGGCCATTCAACCGTGTAGCATGGCAAGGAGAGACTCTGACACGGGTTAGCTGGTACTGGAACTGCCGCGCGGCCCTTTTTATTAAGTTGGTCACCCACACATGTGACCTTGCACACATGATTCTGCAGGCATCTCGTGGTGTTGTGATGAGGTCGCAACATCCCATGCCAAGGGTAAAGACAAAGAAATTTATTAACATTTAAGATGGCATGTGTTACAACTAAAGAACAGGTTCCGACCTCTTAGGTCGTTAGGAAGCATTATTCCTACATACCTTGGTGGATGACGCACCTTTTTGCATCTTAAAAGCTTTATTAGCCCAATATGGAAATGGGGATTGCCCCTCTGGCCAGAAAAGCTGCACCGCAGTTGCTGGGGGCCACATCAGTAGATGGTCATAGGGCTGTCCCTCTGTGTCTGCTCACCCGAAAGGGACTGCACTCAAAGCTGCGCTGGGGGCCACATATCGACTGTCTAGCAAACAGGTCTCTGTCCTATCTAGAGTAGGATGGTCTTACAGCGGGCTTGGGCGGTCTTTGTCCTTTGCGGCAGACTAGTCTAGAGTCTTTTGGCCGCTCTTCCCCCCCCATGCGGATATGGGCAAGGGGAGGACACTCTCCTTGCATCCCTCTCTAGGCGAGGAACCTTTGAACTGCAGCGGGCAGACCCGTGCCCAGGTTCCCCCTTCAGGCAGGAGTTTTTCCTTGATACCGCCGTGGCGACGGTGGACCAAATCCTGTTAAGGTTCCCTCTGCTGGAGTTGGCGTGTGCAGCGACCGAAGCTATGCAGTGCTCAGGTATTCCCTCTGCTAGTCAGATTGTACTTGTGTCGATATGGCAACAGCCGCGCCGTGGCATTCTCCTTGACTTGTCTCTTGCCTGGCCGCACAAGCACTCTCATCGTGGAGAGCCGCGGCCTGGCTAAGGCTGTTGTCCACTTGCTGTCTTCCCGAGGCGGGAGTTCTGGCTCGCCTCTGGTGTACGGCCACAGTGGCGGCGGAGTTTGCTGCACCGCTCTCTGGTGTTGGTGGTGGCAGGGACGTACCCCGCTGCGTGACCTGCACCTGGCACTTTGGCCGCAAGGACAGGCAGAGTCACTTTGTTGGCTAGCATCAAGACTTTGCAGTGTCAGTTGTTGCTGGGCCATTCTTCTCTCCCAGACAGGGGCTGACGCGAGCCTTTTCGTCAAGGCTCGCATTCATGCTCACCTTCTGCCTGACCGCACAAGCACTCGTCGGGGAGAGCCTTGGCCATGCCAGCATTGTGGTGCTTGGGTGCAGGATACGAAGCAGTCCATGTTGTGGCCACTGCTGGCTCCCTTCCAGGCGGGTTGTTCCCTCGCTTTCATGGACTCCGGGGCACAGCTACTGCGGCGACAGTTCTTGCCGTGCTGCTCTTTGCCCTTGAGTGTTGGGGACGTGCCACAATGCATAACCTGCTCCTGGCCCGTTGGCCGCGAGGATAGGCAGGGTCACCATGGTGGCTTTCTACGAAAGCCACTGCAGCGATGGGTCTTGTCTAGCCACACCGCCGCCCAGGCGGGAGCTGCTTTAGACAATGTATTACTCACCCTGACAGAGTACCTTGTTTAAGGCGATGTCCCTCTCCCCTTGACGGGAGTGTCTTCGGTTGTCCAGTGGGCCAGGGCGCTACACTGGCTTTTGCGCCCGTCGGGGGGCCTCTAGCGCTGTCTATTCATGGGCCACCTCTTCTCCCCCAGGCAGGAGTACCCAATGTCCTTGTGGAGGCATGGGCCGCCTGCTCTCTCCGGGCAGGAGTATTGTTCCTTTGACGGAGCAGCATTGGCAGCTCATCTCCCCCAGGCAGGAGTTTGCCTTGCTGGAGCAAGAGCAACAAAAGCAGCTCCTTCACACTTTCCATCAGGAGTATGTGTTCTTATCTCTGGCATGTTCGCCCCTTACTCTTCCCCAGGCAGGAGACTTCCTCGCCACGCATTGATAGCGGCATGTCCGCTTCCTCTTCCCAATCAGGGGTCCTACCTTCTTCCACAGTGAAAGCGGCAAGCGGGCAATAGCCGCTCCCCCAGGCGGGAGCGATTTTTGTTTTCCACTCATTCACTTGCTCGCAGCTCGCTCTCCCCCAGGCAGAGCCACCATTATTTATGGCGGCAGCAAGCTGCTTCACTGTCATTCCCAGGTGAGAGTAGCTCCATTGGGCAGCTCGCTGCATGGCAGTGAGCCGCTTCTCTAATCCCCCCATCGCCCGGGAGGAGAATTTTAATTTTTTTTCTTTACATGTGCGGCGGAGGCTGCGCTCCTCACTACATGAGATGGGAGGGACTAATCACTTTACTGTGGCTGTGCACGCCACAGCAGGCCGATTCATTGCTCCCCGCGAAGCGAGGACAACCTACTTTATTGCAGCGCTGAGCTGCTCACACTTCCGGATGGGAGACCGTAATTTTCTTTCATAGGTGCGGCATCAGAGGCTGTTCCTCTCCCTGTCTCCTGGTGGGTGCTTCAGCATTCCTCCCCCGGGCGGTAGGCAATTTATTTAATTTCTTGCCGAGGCCACATCGCTCTCTCTCTCCCCCAGGCGGGAGTGCCTGAATGCTTGGCAAACTGCGGCAGATCTTGCTGCTCATCGCCCCTCTAGACTGGAGCTCCTCCTCTTTTCCCTGGTCACGGATGCAGCTGAGGCCGTGCTGCTCCACCCCCACCAACCCCCCCCAAGCAGGAGATTTAAAGTCTCATGGTGGCTGTCCCCACCACTTGCTGCCAGTTGCGGGAAGAGTCGCGCATCGCGTTTCCCCCTACCTGCAGTGTTTCGAAGAAGAAGCCAGGGAGGCTGGTACTGCCGCATCATTCCAAGAGGGTGGCCATCAGTTCCGCTTGAGGCTCCAGCAAAGCCCTCCAGGATGCGTACGTTCACGTCCTGCGCCCTCCTTCCGTTCTTTATTATATATATTTTTTTGTCTTTATTGGTGACCGGCTGCATGCATGGGGCCGGGCCTCATCCCCAGATGTTATGGGGGACCGTGGTCCCTGCCAGTGGAGTGATGCTCCAGCTGATGGAGTGGCCCGAAGGGCCAATCACCCGCATTGCGCAGCAAGGAGTGACCACGACATAGGTGTTTGTTGGTACTGGAACTGCTGAGTGGGAAACCGCTCGTCTTTTATTAAGTTGGTCCTCGCATATATGACTCGGCATGCACCTCATGGTGTCGTGCTGAGGTCACGACATCTTGACTTCAGAGGAAAAATGTAGCAAATCGGGCTCTTCGTGCCAAACAGTGCACAACTCCCCCTAACCCCCCCACCTTCTTGTTTCTTCAATGGATCGCTAATATATCTTTTGTCAGTTTGCCATCTTCTAATATAGCATCTGGGCTACTTACAATTCACATGAGCAGTGAGATACGCATGTAGGTAGGCCTGTTCACATACAATATTGCGGTGCTCAACACCACTCTTGAGTCGGTGAGTGATGCTGTCTGTTTCTTTACTTGCCAGTGGGCCGGCACAGCTGTCTCAACTATCAACTTCACCCGTCTTCTTCCAACCATCAACTACCCTCATTCAACATTCAAATTCCACTAATCAAATACATACCACAGCACAAGAACAAAACCAAAGAAAAATAAGACAAAGAAACCTGTGCATATAACAGGCAGTAATAGGATATCAGAACAAGCAATTGCCAAAGAGAAATAAAATGCATAATTCAGACATAAAAAAACACTGCAACATATACAGTAGCCAAAAACCACCACACGTTCAGGAAAAACTCTTCACTTCATAGCCGAATTTGGACCAAATTGGTTGTCTGCAAATTGTGCTACTTATACAGGAATCATTAAACCCATTACCTCCTCGTCATGCTTTCATCTTGTACCCCACCATCACCACTTCCACTGCTGTTACTCTCCTCCGTTTCTGCTTCATCCGCATCTTCCTCCATCCACACATCAAACTTCTTATCGTGAACACCCACATCCATTCTTCCACCATTCCACTTCCTCAGCCTAATCGTATTCTGCATGGGTCCATACGCCATCCTGACAGACTTGTCAAATATGTCTTTTATCCTCACTGGATCTGAAAACTTAGAACCGCCTTTACCGGGCAATTCACCCTTCTTTATCCTCAAATAGTCCCCAGTTTTGAACATGCTAAAATTACCTTGAACTCTGCATTCTTCATCAACACACTCCTTCAGGTTGACCCATGCAGGATTAAATATGGTATTAGGCTGTCTGCCCCTCATGATCGCAAACGGCGACTTCTCTAAATCTTTATACACTGATATCCTTACACACCACAACTTCTCAATCGCTTAACTCACTTCACAATTGTTTCTACTGCCTCCTCAACGGCATCTACAATGTTACACCTCTACCTTAACAGTAGTTTGAGGCCGATAAAGCGCTGATAGCTTCTTCGATATCAACTTTACGCGCATACCTCCTGAACTGCACCCCATTGTCACTCACCATCTTCTTGGGGTAACCCTCTCTTTTGAAAACTTGTTCCAGAAGCTTCATTACCTCACCTGTGTTAACTCTACTGACCCACTTAGCCTCAACCTATCCGGAACAGTGGTCTACCATCACTATCAACAATCTATTCTCTCTCCCCAACCGTTTGTACGGTTCTACAATATCAATTCCCAACTGTTCCCACGTTTCAATAGGTTTATGTACTACACTACACTACACTCAATCTTCTGGATCTTAAAGCTCATGTCTGCATTCTGCCAAGGCCAACATTTTCTCACAAATTCCACCACCATTAAATCTATGCCACCAATACTTTGCCTTCAAATTACACTTTGTAGTTTTGGATCCAGGATGACCTTGATGAACCTTCTCCATCAATTCCATCCCCTATTTCTCCGGTGGCACAAAGTCACCGCTCACCAGTACTCCACTCTCCATGGAATACTCCTCCCTAGCTTCCCAATATGGCTTCACTTTCTCATCTAGCTCACCTTTAGCTGGACACCCTTTACGTTTAAATTCTACGTCCTTTAAACTCCTCCAACCACTCATCTTTAGCAACTATTTCATTCACTTCCGCCACTACCTGCTCTTCACCAATAACCCTATCTTTGATTGGCAAACGAACCAGTCACATTATTCCTCGCTACAAAATCCTACCCCTGTAAGCTTACACTTAAGTCTCGATAACCTTGGGGTGGCTTTGCATAAATCATTCACAGTTAATAATTCCCCTAAGGGTTTGTGGTCCGTACACACTGTAAACCTGTTTCCCCAAACAAGGCATACATTAGATTTCAAAAATTGATTAGCAGAGTTTTCTGATTAAATTATTCTTGATTAGCAAACAAACCCATTTGATTAGCTATTGTGTACTAATGTTTTAAGGCCACCAGAAGATACTTCTACCCAAGCTATAAAATGAGCAAAAATACAGCAGCTTTGAGTACCACTGAAGCAAGACATTAGTGAAAAGTCCATTAGACATGCAAGTTGAGTAACCTAGTTTACACACTCGACTGAAGAGACATGCACTAGACCCATGACAACAAATTGTAATGCACTTTCTGTAAAATGGTGCGGTGCATGTCACCACAAACCCACTTTAGTTTGGGATGCTGCTGTCACCCAGAGGCCAGCCATGCACAGAGAAACCTTTTTTTTTTTCTTCAAATTTCAGTTTTTATTAGTTTTCAAAAGGTAGCAGTTTGGTAATCATATACAAGCATTTTCCACCAACAAGACAAAGATTATTGCAAAAAACAGCAACCGTGTATAGAACATATAAAGTCTTTGCGGAACACATATATTTCCAATAGCAATATAGAAACCAATTGCCTACACCCTGCCCCCCCCCGCCCCCCAATTCCCATGTCGCCGACTGACTGGCTAGAAGACACCAGATGTTACATTAGTACCATTTTCATGTACATAACATGGGACACATGAGCACAACATGTCCTGTGAAATCTACATGGCAGACATGAACCATTGCATAGATTATCTCTGGGTGTAGTAACGCTCTGCACACATTCTGTTTATGTGACATATTTAGCACGAAATTCAGACCATGCTTCTCAACTGTGGTGAGATTCCCCCCTGCAGGGCCGCAGTCAGATTGTCCAGTCTGTATATATTCAGTGCAACCCCCCAACCACTCTGTTTTGCTAGGGAGCTTGGGTCTCTTCCAAGCCATGGTGAGACGGGCTCTTGCGGCCATAAGAAGGCCTTGTATCATTTTGGGTGCTTTCAAGGTCGTGTCGTGTCCGTTTCAACCAGGCCGAACAGAATCAGGAGTGGTTGTTTCTCCCATACATCCTCGTCCAATGCCTTGATCCAGCTGAGAACCTCTGACCAATAAGCTTGGACCACCTCACATCCCCACCACATATGCCAATAGTCTGCTCGCTTCCCACAGCCCCTCCAGCAGTGTGGGCTTACCCCTTGGTACATTTTAGCCAGCCGTGTCGGATCATACTGCCATCTATACATCACCTTGACGGCATGCAATTTGTATTGGCAGGATATAGATGATTTTGCTGTTCGTCTACAAATTTGTAACCATAAGTTTTGATCTGCCTGCCCATATCTGATTCCCATCTGTTGAGTGTGAGGGATGGTGTAATATCGACCTCAATCAGCGCCAAGTACATTGCACTAATTAAACCTCTAGAGGTCGTAGAGGTGTCGAGAATTCTCTCGAACGGGGTGAGGTCCCTTTGTAGCTTATCTTTCCATATCGCCCTTGTCATCACCCCCTTGAGTCTAAGGTAGAGAAACTGAAAGCAAGCCTATTCCAAGTGCCTCCTGAAGCTCCTGAATAGTAATGAAGGTGCCATTCCTCCAGAGTTGACCAGTCCCGCGTCATACCAGGTGTCATAGCTCCCTGGGTCCGGGATTGCATCCCGGATCCCTGGCGACCAGAGGTGTCCCAACGGAGAGGGCCATGTTGTAACTCCCACCATTTTCTTGCCTGGCTTCCATATTGCCCATATCGTTCCAATAATGGGGTGATTTTTGACATTATTGCGTAGCTGGGGACCCGGAACCCATAACCATTCACCCAGAATGAAAGGGCGGAGATGGTAATTGTCCAAGGCTATCCGTTGCGGTTCTGACTGCTGCCTGACATGCGGAACGAGCACACGCAGCTGGGCTGCCCTATAATATGTTTCTATGTCCGGGAGGCCTACCCCTGCATTGTCTTTTCGAAACTGGAGCAAAGATCTGGGGACTCTTGGCTTTTGATTTTGCCACAGGAAGGTAAGAGGGACTTTCTAGTATCATTGAAGTATTCTTGGGGCATTTTGATGGGGAGCATTTGGAACAAGTGAAGTATTTTGGGAAGAATCACCATTTTTATTGCGTTTAGACGTCCCAGCCAGGAGATGGTGAGTCTGGACCACCTTTGGATGTCGTTTTGAAGGACAAGTGACAGAGGGGGGAAGTTAGCCTCATATAGGGAATCCAAGTTGCGCGTAACATTGATGCCTAGGTATCGGAGTGTGGAGAGGCTGACTTTTACACCTAGAGGGGCTGAGCGCTCCGACTCAGTCTCTACTTTTATCAATTGGGAGGAGGATAGACTTTACAGTATTAATTTTCAGGCCGGCCAGTTCGCCATATTCCTCGATTATATCGATCGCAGCTGGGACAGAATTCAGGGGGTCAGTTAGGTGTAGTAATATCATCAGCATAGAGGCCTAGTTTATACTCGCGATCACCCACTATGATTCCCTTAACCTTACCATCGTTCCTTAACCTCTGCGCCAGCGGCTCAAGGGACAGTACAAATAGTATTGCCGACAATGGGCAGCCTTGCCTTGTTCCCCTTTCCAAGGGGAACCAGCATGAATAGCCCCCATTCACTGCTACTGACGTTGTGGGGGATGTGAACGGTGCTTTGATGGCACGGCGGAGCTTCGGCCCGAGCCGGTTCCAGATCAAAACCCTTTCTAAGATGTCCCATGACACCCTATCAAAGGCCTTCCCGGCATCCAATGACAGAAGAGACGGATCCCCACCCATTCCCTGTGCTTCATGAATTAGGTGAAGTGTTTTCCTCATGGTATCCGCACCCTGTCTCCCAATAACGAAGCCAACTTGATCGGAGTGTATTAGCCGAGGTAAGTGTGATTGAAGCTGGGCCGCAATGACTCTAGCATATACCTTAGCATCAATGTTGAGAAGAGCGACGGGGCGATAGGAGCTACAATATTTGGGGTCTCTACCCTCCTTTGGAATGACAGCGAGCAGGGCCTGAGAGAAGGACGAGGGGGCTTGGCCTGTATCAAAGATGTGATTGAACAAGGATGCAAGAAAGGGGCCAATGAGTGCGGAGAATGTCTTATAAAACCCAGGTATGAAACCATCATCCCCAGGGGCCTTTCCCGTCTTCAGGCGTTTTATGGCTTCCGTGACTTCCTCCTCTGTGACTGGTGTGTCTAAGGATTCGGCCTCCACTGATGTGAGCGTGGGGATCTGCACTTTTTCAAGGTATGTGCCAATACTCTTGGGAGGACGGGGAGGGTCACATGTATATAAGTCTTCATAAAAGAAGGCAAATGCTTCTTGTATGCCTTCGGGGGATGTTGCTGTCGTGTCTGTGAGGGTGCCGTCAGTCCTGTCGGTGAGATCGACCCACCTCTCTGCCTTCTGTGTACGAAGACGAGCCGCCAGGAGGGCGTCTGCCTTGTCGCCTTTTTCATAATATTTTTGTTTGAGGTATTGTAGGATTTGAGCTGTTTTGCCCACGATAAGTATTTTCAGCTCCTCTCTGAGCTGTTTAGCTTCGGCAAGATGCTTGGTCTCACATGGGGAGGACTATGCTAACTTTTGGGCTGTGGAGAGCTTCTCCCTAATATTCTTTTCTATCGGGGCACTTTTTTTTTTTTGTTTTTTTTTGGGGCCGCCTCCCTAATGAGCACCCCCCTCCAAGTGGCCTTGGCTGCTTCCCATACGGACGTCTTCCCAACCTCTCCCGTGTCATTTGTGGCAAAGAATTGATCGATCTCAGTTTCAAGAGTTTCTTTGAAAACCGAGTCTGCCCATAAGGAGTCATTACATCTCCATTTAGTATTCCGAGGGGCCAGGTCGTTCCAGCATACGTCCACCGTAACCATGTCGTGGTCCGACCATGCCGTGGGGTGTATATTCGCGGCGCGAAGTATTCGCAGGAGGCCATCCGAGAGGAAAATTCAGTCAATGCGTGTGAGTGTTTCATGAGGGAGGGAGTGAAAGGTGAAGCCCCTATCCACTGGATGCAAATGGCGCCAACCGTCAGTGAGGCCATATAGGTCCAGGGTTAATTTGATTTCAGCCTCATCTCGGGAGGTGGGTGGATCGTGTGCATCGGACCTAGTCCGTCCACAGAGCTGTCCATCCATGTATTAAAATCTCCACCTAGCGCTATGTGTCCCTTAGCCATGCTAAAAACCTTTTTCAGTGATTTTGTGGAGGAACCTATTCTGCCCTTGGTTAGGTGCGTAGAGCGTGGCTAGGGTGACAATTGTGCCTCGAATGTTTCCCACAACCACGAGAGCCCTTCCTTCCTTCTCTGACCAAGTCTCAAGAGTCGACATCCGAAGGCCCCTGCGAATTAAAATCCCCACTCCCGCTTTTTTTTGAGATACCAGAGCTCCAGTTGGAAGGGCCCACTTCATGTGATGGAATCACCCTCTCCTCCCCCCTTTGGTATCGTGTCTCCTGCAGAAAAAGAACATCTATGTTTGACCTCCTGAATTCTCTGGCCACCATGGATCGTTTCGTGGGGGAATTTAATCCCTTCACATTAAGTGTGCGTATTCGTAGTGTGTCGTTAGAGAGTATTAGGCGCCATCTTGAGCCTCATGTGAGTGCTTAAGCGACCAGGTCGTCTGCATCATGGTCCGTGTCGTGCTCGATAATGCAATGCATGGTTCATTTCTCCTGCGTCTGGTCTCCGCGAGTCCTGAAGAGGCCAAGGAGAGACCCTTCCAATTCGCGCTTTGACCCTTCATGGTCCCACTTTGTGTACTTCCGCCCCCCAGGTCCGTCTTCTCATGGATCGTATGTCTTCTTCCCAGCCCACCCTTTCCTCGCTCCCCTACCCCCCAAACATTCAGCGTCCGACGCGTCCAGTTTGACATCACCCAGTTGGCCTCGGACCACCAATGGAAACCGTGAAACAAGCGGTCCTATCCTAACGTAAACATATTTAACAGTGAGCCCCCAACTGTGCAATCTTAACACTGCAAAAGCAACGTACAAGTGTTAATTCTGACCCCCTTCTTAGGCATCGTTCCAGTGTCCATTTTACCCCACATTTCCACCCAGGCACCCTAAACATGCAGGCCCCAGTTTGTCGAATGCGTAACAGAAATTAAACAATTAGATCTAAAGTCTGACCCTGGGGTCGGGTGCACCGTTGGCGCATGCTGCGCGTGAGCTCCCCCCACCATCGTACTGAAAACCCTCCACTTTCTTGCGGGCAGCGCCCGAGCTCACAGTTTCATCCATACCAATCACCCCATCGTACCTTTGCCACGTGCAGCTTAACGTGACAGCCTGGAATCCGAGTCAATGTTACATGTCTTGTGAATTGTTCATTCTCCTGAATTTTCTGGATCCCTGAATCCTCCTGCGCCGCGGGCCCTTAGTACGCCACTCACCCTCACCTCCTTTCGATTCAGCAAGGGAGGGCCCTTCTCCCTGGGGACCCAACAGGTCCGCTATACAGTCCGCAATGTCCTTTTCCAAAACTAATTTTGTTGTTGTTGAGGCCTCCCAATCAAAGGTGAGTGAGAACGGATAACCCCACCGGTACCTGATACGTTTGTCCTTCAGAATCCGTGTAATTGAGGAGCATTTCTTCCTCATTGCCAACGTGAGCGATGATAAATCTTGGTAGATTGAGATGTTCGCTTCGCCCAGTGAAAACTGTGGTGCGTGTCTGGCCTTTTCTAGGATCCTAGCTCTGTCCGCGTAATTGTGAAAACGAGCCAGTATTGATCTCGGGCCTCCTGGTCTGCCTCCAGCCCTATGGAGGCGGTCAATTTTGGGTTCATCCACTAATTCATCCCTAAATAGGAGCTTAAGAATGGTGTGTAGGGTCTGTTTTAGGTCCAGATCGGTTTCGCCTTCCTTTTCGGGTACGTCGAACACACACATGTTACGGCGCTCTCTGTTTTCGAGATCGTCAACCTTTAGGCGTATTTGTTCTTCCCTGTGTTCTATTTCTGCGATGCAGTGATCCATTTGTGCCTCCGTGTTCAGAGAGGTTTGGTTGTGCTCGACTTGTTCCAGCCTGTCGTCCGTTTTGTCCATTCCTTGTGTGATTTTTATCGATTTTGCTGCCTATATCTGCTCTCATGCTTCTCATCTCGGTAAGCAGGTCAGCAACATCTGCCTTGGTGACAGCGGCGTCAGATCCTACAGTCGACATCTTGGACTCGGCGGGTGGCCTCAGGGAGTCGTGGGTTGATGTAAACCTATATTTCGCCAATTTGCCCTTAAGGTCCATGGGTGTGGACCCCAGTGGCGAGGTGCGTGGGTCACAGCTATACACAGAAAGCCCCTCCAGAATGGTCTATTGAGAAGTATACGCTTGTTTATACAGGCTTTGTCCTCCAGTGGCTAAGCGTGATGGGGGGACGTTATTAAAAGCTCCGATAACAGATCGCCCCTCTTATGTAACTAATTGCCCTTCGGATGTTCCTGCTTTATCCAACTGGGGAGCTTCCCGTGGTGTAGGACAGCACGGGGCTCCGGGGCCGTACCCAAGGAAGAGAGATTTCAGTTTGAGGTCTGCGCAGCGCACCCCCGGCGGGGTGCTGGCTACCGTCCCCGGATCTTGTAAGTTCAGGAGTATACGTGGGTTCTGAGGAGGGCACATGCCCCGACAGTCAGGGGCCCAACCCTCTTTTGTGACCTGTTTAAGATCTTCTAGCGCCCTTAATGGGACCCGAGGCGCATTGGCTTGCTTATTCTATCTGGGGTCCAGGTGCCCTGCGCAGCCCCCCAGCCAAGTTGCGACTCGGGAGAGGGCCCGCCGCCTTCCCTGTTCGTGATGCGGCAGGAGAGTCCATACGTGAAGGGCCGGGACAGCTTCGAGTGGATGAAGCTGGTCGACTCCTTCTAGAGTGACAGGGGCGCACGCTTGTACATGAAGCGACAGCGGAGACCGTGTAAACTGGGCCCGCTCCACAGCCGTCTTCCCACGGGCGCACCCGGTGCCCAGTCGGGCCCCCGGCACATGGGGGTGGGGAGGGCTGCGTACCCGTGCGCCTGTACTTGTCGGTGGGCCCTGTGAGCGGTGTGCGTCGCTGAATTCTCCCTGGTTCCGCGCGTATCACGGCTCTGCAGTCGCAGGAGGGCGCAGTGGGATCTCGCAGGCCTGCCCTTCCTTCGCGCTCCCAATCTTGCAAAGGGGATTTCTCCACGAAAAAAGCTGTTTCAGTCCGGGCTTTCTCCCAGTATGTCCTGAACACTTCCAACGCTTATTTCCGTCGAAGTTGTGGCCGGGGGGGGTCTCGTGGTGGGGGCTCAATCCACTTTTCAGGACCCTTGCCCGGAGCCTACACGGAAAGTAATCCCATCAGTGCGCCCCCTGGTGGCTGATACAGAGAAACTTTTAATTGTCATTTTGTGCAAACAAAGTAAAGTTTAAATCAAAGTTCCAACATCCCCTGCAAACGGTACTGGCCCTTCTTCAAATCTATTTGACTGCAAGTGGGCAAACATACTTTGCGAGCCCTGGATGAGTGTCTGTAAAAAGGTTATCTGTATGAATGGACACAAATAAATAGATATGATAAAAAGGCTCTGAAAACAGTTTGGCCAGCTCTCTACTGCAGGTGCCAATATATAATGCAATCATAATCATAGAGTAATGAGCTAAGAAGGCCAACTACAGTGTACCGTTTTGCAGTAGGTCTGTAGATGTACAGATTAGATAAAACTATTGATTGCTATTTTAAGTAAATATCAAGTTGGCTTTGTGTATTCATTATGTATGAGACTAAGCAGAGTGGATGGCGTAGCAGGCAGAGAACTGGGCAAACTAGGCAGAATATTGTAGTTTGCGGCCATCTCACTTTCAGGGTAGCGGGTATAAAGCAACATGGTAAGATAGAATGTCAAGGAGTATGGCATCAGCTCATTGGTTGAGCACCAGTTGCACGCTGTATGTAACCAGCAGGCCACAGGACTAGGTTTGCCATCAAAGCATTTGGCCGCGTAGTCATGTACATTTTCAAATGTGTCCACTAGTCAATATGATGCTTATTCCCCAACAAATTGAAATCTGGTTGACAGATTTAGGTACAGTTCACTGTAAAGCATGGAGAGAATGCAGTGTTTCACAGTAGCAATACTGTAATGATGCATTATGTAACCTACTACATTTTCAGAAAAGGAATTGAAAGCCTTTTTAAAAAAGAAAAATTAACACATACTGGTCTTTGGCAGACAGGATACAGTTAGCTTAATGACAGTATTATCCTGATTATTTCTGGTTTGCAATTATTGGAAAAATGTGACTAACACTCCCACACAGGCCTTTTTGCACATGAGTGAAGGGGATGATTACTGCTGCACTCTCTCTCCATAAGCCCCTTCGAACTTGCAGTGAACAGAGAAAAGCGGGTGGAGAGAGCTCTGAAGGCAAGGGAGAATGCAGGGTGAGCTGTGCTTTCGTTGAACAGGGTAACTTAAATAGCTGGCTTTGCTACACAAGTGCCAATTTAATTAGCAAACCTGCAGAATTGCATTGTAAATTGCTCCGCGACATTGCTTATTTTATGCCTTGCCAAATATACCTGCGGCAGTAATTTATATCCCACATACAAGCCAACAACTCCCTTTCTATGACATTATCTACTTTCCACTTCAGTAACTGCTCTTGAAGCATAACAAATCGCCTTCTCATATTTGTCCACAACTTGGGACAAAACTGCTCCCAGCCCTACCCCATTTGCGTCCACCGTGAGTTTAGTTTCTCTTTCAACAACAAAACCACCTAGCTCTACAGCACCACAAATGTTGTCTTTTATGATGTTGAACACTTTTTAAAAAAAAAAGTTTTTTTTATTATTTTATAACACACCAAACATTACAAAACTTGGGACATCCGCGTACAGTAAACATCATAGTGTTACACGCTGTGTTAAGTCCCGCACCCCCCCACCCACCCAACTTGAGCCAATGTGTTCCTGTCTTTAGCCTTTGATTCTTCAGGTGGGTTTGTCGTCTCGTTATCTGTCTCGACATCACTGTGATCGGACTGAGGTGGGCCTTTCATAGTGGCCACTAGCTGTCTCCATTCGATTAGGGGTCCTACCTCCTCCTCCTCTCCTCTACATACCATTTCAAACCAGACTATCGTTTCTGCCTCTGCCCATTTCGGGAGGTCAGCCCACCACAGCTCTATCTTTGGCCTCTGGGCTGCCTTCCAGCCCATTGCTATCCGTCGTTTGGCCAGGATGTTTGCTAGATCTTTCATTTTGCTAATGTGCCTTGAGTTACGTGGCCTAGAGAAACCCCCCCAACATGCATGCCCAGGCCGACTCCACCTTCATAGTGATGCCGCATCCTGCTAGGCATGTCTTTAGTTCTGTCCAGAACCTTCCCACCTCCGGGCAGGCCCAGAACATGTGTAGCAGCCCGGCCTCCGCTTCCCCGCACCTAGGGCATTTCTGAGCCACCTGTCCACCAAACCTGGCGATCATACTGGGGTGAGGTATGTTCTATGCGTGAGATACAGTTGAATTTGTTGGAGTCTAGCGTTCCGGGACACTTTTTTGATATCTCTGGGCCCTTTTCCAGAGCCCATCCGACGTGGGTTCCCCCACCTCTTCCTCCCACGTTTTGTCTCAGTTGAGTCAATTCCTTCCCCACCTTGGTCCCCAGCAGCTCGTATATACGAGAAACCTCATGCCCGCCCTCCGAGACATCGTATATCATCTCTATAGTGGCATCGGGTTGCGCTGTGAGCACCGCCGGTGGCCACCTTGCACGCACCCTTTTCAACATTCTAATGTAGGTTAAATATTGTCCCTCATGCAGCCCCGTATATTCTGACAGTCTCGGAAACTCCAACGCCTCCCCTTCTTGCCATGTCTCCCACGGTGGCCAAGCCTACTGGTTCCCAGTACTTGCGGACCCCCTGCATCAGCTGGGGGTCTTCTGTGCATAGTGCCACCAGCGGCACCTGCGCAGAGAACGGAACCGGGTGTCCCGATATCTACCACGCTCTATGCCACAACTCCCAGCCCAGTACCAGAAGCCACGCCATCTCCCGGACCCTTGGTTTAGACAGCCACACCACTTCTTTGGGGAAGAAGGGGGCCGGTTCCCCACACAGCAGTCTAGATTCTGCCGTCTCGTCATCAGACAGCCACCTAGCTACATACTGCAGCTGCCCTGCCAGGTAATACAGTTCAAAGTTCGGCAAATTTATCCCCCCCCCCTGTCACACGAGTTTTGCAATTTCCAGAGGGCTACCCTGTTCCTGGAGTTGTTCCAAATGAAGCCCTGGCACAAGCCGTGGAGACTAGCAAAAAAGCGCCTTGGGATTACGTGCGGGATGTTAACAAAAAAGTGCAGCAATCGCGGCAAGACTACCATTTTCAGTAGAGCGGCCCTACCCACCATCGCCAGGGGTAGCCTGGACCAAAATCCCATGCTATTTTTGATTCCTGACACTGCCTTTACTGTGTTCTGTGCATGTTCTTCTCCTGCTGTATGATATGTCTATTCCGAGATATCGGAACGACTTGGTCCACCAGGGTATCAGCAATATTGGGCATTGGGCATTCCATTGTACATAGTCATGGGGGTGCCCCCGCCCTATACCATGGCTACCCTTCTCTTCGCAGTCAACAGCAGCAGACCCAATAGCGGCCTAACATGCGTTGGCAGTCCGTACGTGTATTCCAACAGTGCCACCATGAGGGACAGAGTCACCACCTCCCCTGGCTATCACATTCCAGTGTGTCAAAAACTTGAGACCAGATCATATGTGAGCTGGACCATGCCAGGAGCAGAAAGGTTCCGGTGAGTGCCCACATCTCTGACACAAGTATGAAGTTTTGAGAAAGAACCTGAGGATATCGACCGGGGTCTGAAACTTTTTTTTTTAATTAACTTAGTTACTATTTACTGCCACCTTCTGTGTCTGTCCAATACAATGTCTGCAGGCATCATCGGAAATAGAAGTACCCAGAGCGTCGTCCAATTTATTCCGGGAATCCCCTGCCCACCCCATTGATTTGTTATGCTGGGAAATAACCTAGATACCAGCTTACACAGAGTTCCCAAATTGATCACCTCATGCAGTACCGGTGCAACCGGGGGCTCCTCAGGGAAACCAGTGAACATGTTTTTTTAGCCCAGTGCACAGCCTTAAATATATGAAAATGTCAGCACTGATATCTCGCCCCTTGACTTGAATTCTTCTAGAGTCAAACTGCCCTTCATGGAACAAGTCCTGCCAGCATGAGAACCCCAATTCATCCATGCACTGTGTACACCCTTTCTCCTGTCAGTGGGAGCCCTGGTACGAATTTGATAGGGAGTAGTGGGGAATATAAAACCTTGCTCTGTGTCTTCTCTTCGATACGCCGCCATGCCCAGCAAAGTAAGCTCAACCGTATTCTGAGTCCTCTCCATGCACCACTGCGAGGTGAGGATTACTGCTCTCAGAAGTGAAGGAGCGACTATCACCCTTTCAATGTGGACTTGCGCCCTGTCTGGGTTCGCTTCGTACCAGTATGCCAAGAATGAGGCCTGCGCTGCCACCCAGTAGGACTTGACATCAGGGCGCGCAAGCCCCCCCCCCTTTCCAATGGGACCACAAGTTTGCTACAACGCACTTGGGTCTGTTTCCCTTGCCACAAAAACCTTGTTATTCGAGCCTTCAGTGTTTTTGCTTTAAAAAAATAAAATACATTTTAAAAAAAAAGGCAACTGTCATGGGTACATTGAGAAAAATATACAGAAACCAAGGCAGTAGTACCATTTTTATTTTATGCTATACGGCCATATAGGGACAGAGGCAAATGCATCGAGCTCTGAAGCGGTTGCCCAGTTCGATCCAGTTTTGCCCCATTATCTTCTCGATAAAGCACTTCAGAGGACCGTGCCGCATTTACTCCCAGGTATCGAGTGCAATCTGTCTGCCATTGGAAGTTGAATTCATCCTGGAACCGCTCAGTTCTGTCATTTAGTAGGAACAGCACAGGATGGATTTACGTTAAGCACCCAAAGTCCAAAATGTAGGCCACGACTGGTGCCTAATTTGTCTTGGGGTCACTAATAAACCAGATCAAATCGTCGGCATAGAGTGCGATAACTAGTTTGTGCGTAAACAACTGCACCCCTCTGTGACTGTGCCTGGATCGAACTGGCTCCACTACAAACACAAACAGGAGGGTGTAGAGCGGGCACCCCTGTCATGTACCCCTACCCATCTTAATTGTGGGTGAAACCCTCCCATTTACCCATAATAGCGCCACAGGGCCTTTGTATAACAGGGGCACTATTTATATAAACCCCCCCCCCGAGCAGCCCCATATGTCTCAAAACTGAGATGAGAAATGGTCATTCGATCGACTCGAAAGCCGCCTTGTCGTCGAAGTACCGCAACTACTGGAGATTGCTGTTCGAGGGCAGAGAGAACACCAAATACTCTGCAAAGCCCATATGATGTGGACCTCCCTGGTATAAATCCTGCCTGATCTGCAAGGATACACCAGGACATTATCGGAGCAATGCAATTTAGCTACTGCCCTGGCAAGACTTTTGTTTAAAGTTTATCAAGGATATCGGGTGGTAGAACAAGCAACTTTCCGCGCTTTTCCCCAGCTTCAATAATTGGGTAACCACTGCTTCACGGATCGACTCGGGAAGGGAGCCCTCTTGCAGCGCCTGCTGGTACATGTTTAACATGAGGGACCAGAAGTGGAGCATATGCTTGTCTGAGCACACAGCCGTTCCCGATGGGAGGGTTTTAATAGCTTAACGCAACTCCTGCTCAGTTAAAGGCCTAATCGGCCACTCTCCTCCTGCACTGCCTAGTACAGCCCAACTTGATCTAAGTACCTATCGAGTGCCGACTGCCCCATATTGGTCTTAGAGGATTATACTGCCTGGTAATAATTCACCAATGCCCCCATTATTCCCTCAGCAGTATGTAAAAGCCCCTCCTCTGGTGATTCTATTGCTGTGATATGCGATCTCGGGGTTTTGGATTTTATCATTCGCGCCAGCAGACTTTCCGGTCTCTGGCGTTATCGCTGCACTGCTGCCCGCCAATTGAGGAATTTTAACGCCCGCGCAGCGGTGCTACTAAAATAAAATTTAAAAAAGCAGATCTGCATGAAAGCAAGCTTGACTCTCGGCATCCATACGGAAACCTGCTGCAGCCTCCATACCCCTCCGCTGGGCCTCCCTGACAGCCAGCTCCGCCCATATGCCCCTGAGAATCCCTGCTTCCTTGGTAATGCATATCACACAGATTACACATTTTAAAGGCTTCCCAGAAAGTAGAGTAAGATGTCACTGAGCCCTTGTTATCTTGAAAAAGTGTTATGTCCTCCCTAACCACCTCCCTGAAAAACCGGTCCCACAAGCTCTAACTTGTGAAAAACCAACTCCTCTTCCCCCCTCCCCCCTTGCCGTTTCCCTGCGAGTGTTGGTGTGACCAGAGAGCCTGTGTACCAATATATTACAATCGGTGACCCAGCATGAGCCACTCCTGGAGACCTAAACTTGGACCCATTATCCTGCCTATGTCGGTCTCTCCAAACGTCTACAAGCCCCTCGTTGGCGCAAATCTGTCTGTTTGCATGTGGCTGTTGCTGCCGCACTCCCTGTTGGAGCCCCCAGACCTATCCACTGCGTAGTCCATAAACGCATAGTCTCCCACCCACCACACAATACTCTCAGGGTGCCTTCGCAGATGTTCCTCAATAAATGCCAATGTGTCAGAGTTGGTATTGGGTCTGTAATAGTTCACAAAAGTGAATACCTGCTCTTGAATCTGTCCTGTGAGGATCCAGGCCCTGCCTTCGGTGTCTCATACCGCCTCATGGCACCGGAATCCCAGTGTACCGTTTATGGCAATGCAGACCCCCCCTGTGAATGGCTAGAGCAAAAGGAGAAATATCTATGGCAGCCACATGATTTAGCGAACCCGGCCTCCCCGGAGGATGAAGGGCAGGTTTCCTGCAGAAAAGCGATTTTGTCTACTTGGTACCTCTGCATATACAACCAAACCGTCCTAGCTTTAGAAGGACAATTCCGGCCGAGTACATTCCAAGTCATGCAAGTGACATCTCTTAGCCAAGCCGGTTCAGGTCAAGCCATTGTGTCAGATCCGCACCACAGAGCCTCATCCATCACTCCCTGCTGCGTATCCCTCTAACCAATCTCTGACCTTCCTCCCCCATGTGTACCCTCGGTACCCCCAATAGAGGCTAGAAGGTTCCCCCTGGGCCCTCCCAATCTTTGTTCTCCCCCCACCCCTGTACTAGTCTCCCCTTTGAAGATGAGGCCGGAAGCCTGCGTGCCGCCAGAAACAACTTCACGTCAGCCAACTAACCAACTTGAACATTGTCTTCCCCTCTACACCCACTGGCAACCCCAAAATGCTAATTAAGCTCCCCCCCCCACCCTCCAATGTCACAAACCAATAGCCAAAGCATTGTCTCTCGAGGCTTAGCCATCCTCACCGGCCATTGAAACAATTATAGGCCTCAACGGTAGGCCACCACCACCTATATCCAAACCGCTCAATTAGGGAGCACCAGTGCCCCTCGGGTGCCTCAGATCGGAGGCCTACGGTGTCCGGGCCTATTCTTTGCTGTCCCAGTGCTGGCGGCCATGGATTCCAAGAAGTCAATTGCCTTTTCAGGTGACTGAAAGAAAAGGGCTTTGCTGCTGTGCTCTATTCGCTGGCCGCCCAGAAATGGCATGGCATATTTAAGCCTCTTAGCCTAGAGTCTTCTTCACTTCGATGAAGCTCTTCATTGATGCCTGTACTGAGTAAACCCCCCTCATCCCACGCCCCCCCAAAAAAATCTGGGAAGAATCGAATCTCCATGATATGAGAGAGTCCAGCTCTTGCGACCGAGACGCAGCGCAAAGTCCCTGTCTCTGTAATTGCGAAGTCTACCAATGATGGGCCTGGGCGGCAACCCACAGCTTGGTGGGGCGTCCCCCCGAAATGCGGTACACTGTTGAGAAGCCAGATTCTTCAAGCAGCCTTCTGCAGCATAGCTTCTCCCAGCTGTTCCATGGACCCTCTGTCCACCGACTCCGAGACCTCGACTATCTGGAGGTTCTGACAGACCAGATCATGGGGAGGTGGAGGGGGGGTTTGCTTGCATTTTAGGGGAGGGCCACTGCCCCAGCTATATTAGAAAAGGTTTTGCAAATCGGGCCCCTTTCGGGGGGTGGGGTCAGCTTTTAATACACTGGGACGGCAGGGCTCTTAGCAGATTCCAGTTTCAGGCCTTTCTAAGGAAGGTTAATAAAGAGGTGGGCTGGAACCCAGCAGAATACGGGACCCATTCTTTCTGGATAGGGGCAGCAACATCCGCTTGGGCTGTGGATGAGGGCCAAAGGGAGTGGAGATCTGATTGTTTCATAAAATTACATTAGGCAAGTGGCGGCCCGTACAGATCATCATGTATCATGGGCATACTTTCATGTCCAGGGCAGGGAAGTGTATAGCATAGAGGAGGTACGCCAAGGCCTGCACTTCCGAAAGACAATCCCATCCTGTTGAGGGACGCCAGGGATGTGATCAGGGTGCGTTATCGATAGATTGGACCCGCCAGAACATCTAGTACTACATCTAGGAGGGAATGACGAGCTTGGGGAAAGGAAGTTTGCCGAAAGACATGTGCGAAGAACTAAGCAGCAAAGCCCACCTCTGGAGGGGGACGGAGAGATTAATTTTGGAAGTAGTGCCGAGGAGCAAATGGCACAGGGCCGGCTGCAGGAAAGCGGTAGAAATGTCTAGGAGGAAATTAAACCAAGCGCTAGAAAGTTTACAGCAGCACTGGTTTAAATTTTGCTGGGCATGAACAACCCCAAACTGCTTCACCAGGATGGTGTACACCTATCAACAAAGGGAATAGAGGTGTGTACAAGCAACATATTTAAAGCTTTGGCGGAGAGGGGGATGTGTAGGGTACTTTTGGGGTGGAACGGGAATGCTTTGGACTCGAACATAGCGCCTGTGTGCGCTTTGGATGAAAATATAGCAGTTCACATAGAGACATAATGGACATTTGCTTTAGGCCTCAGTGGAAGCTGCACTTGATGTGAACTTATCTCGTATTATTCCATTGGTAAACGTTTGTTGGGCCGTCTATTGCTTATGTTATTTTGCAATGCTTCAAGGACACGTTGGAAAGAAGATACACTCATAGATTGCTAAGAATGAGCCAGCTGCCGGCTGGTATTTGATAAGGTGGTTATGGAGTTTGCTAAAGCCAAAGAGAAGCTATTTAGTTTTTGCTGCTTTTATGAGAAAAGGTAAAAGCTTTGCCTTTTTACTATTGCTATGGGCCTCTCCGGCTGGGGACCAGGAGAACTTTCAACAGGTAGAGACTGGTAAATCCAGAATGTTCTGGAAAATGCTATTATGCATTGGCAGATGGCTGAAATTGAGGACCTCCGAAACAGGCATTCAGAAAGATTCACTCATCAAGTTTTTATTTTTGGATTTGCATAAAAAACAATCCATAAAAACATTACAAAATACAATGATGTATAGCAATTGTAACACAGTAAAATCACACAATCATAAAACCTCAATAAGGGATGGCAGCTAAAAAGGGTTGTGAGTAGTGTCTTAAAAACGCATTGTCGTGGCAGTATAATTAATAGTTGCTTCCTATTGTAAAGTAACAACCGACCCACACCTGGTGAATTTGCCCACAGCAAATATGTTAAAGCAGGCCTATATTGTGCAAAGCCCAGTGCCTTCATTAATGGCAGAATAAGCCGTTTTCTCGCCTATGAATATGCAGGGCAAAATAACATCAAGTGTGCTAGGTCCTCGTATGGAGCTTCAGGAGGCGGGCAAGATCGATCAGCACCCCCCACCCCCGAACATGCTGCTCCAAAGCCCTTGGTTGAATGCAGTTAAACCTTGCCCTGGATACGAGGACCCCATCAATGTTATTTACTATGGACGGAACACAAAGGGACAGGATTGTCATCAACCCACAGTTCTTTGGCTTCCTGATTTCAATACTTTCTCTCTCCATGTACACAGACGCAACACAGTCCAATTTATTTCTCCCTGAGAGCATACTGCTGGGTGGATACAAATGTGTACTATTGACCACCCTCGGCTGTTTCTTAATGAGCCAGCCATGGAATCTTGTCTCCCAGGTTCCTTACCTATGAGGAAGGTGATCAATTCATGGGTGACCCCCCCCCCCCTACCATTACCACATAAAATAAGCCAGTGCAATGCTGGTTGCAGTGAGATTGTATCGCTAATTGATATACATCCCAGTTCCATGTGTACTCTGGAATTCGGAGCCAAAGCTGCAATCCCAACAGATACTTCAGCAATTGGTTCTCCCGGGTCTGGACCACATTAACGTTGGAGTGGTCCCACAGCTCCATCCCATATTTGGCGACCGAGGACGCTTTTCCCTTTATACAACTGCAGCAAAGGGGCAATTGGCTTTGCTTTGAACATGGACATGGCCCTGGAAACCCCACCCAAAGCCTGCTTGAACTGCCGGGCCTGTTACGTTATGCGGGCCATGGCACTAACATTGGTGGAAAATCTGACCCCCAGATAGTCGGAAAAAGTTGACCCTGGAGGATAACACTATTTCTACAGTGCATGTCCTTGAAATTGATCCTCTGTCTCCCTTTCCAACAGGCCATCACCGCTGACTTTGCTGCATTTACCACCAGGTCCATCCCCTCCATAAAAGCGCCATATTCCGAGATAAGAGCCGGCAAAGCCCTTGACGTGCGGGCCATCCGGACGGAATAATCTGCATAAACTAGGACCGGTAGGGGCCGGCCACCCAATTTTGGCACGTCGGGAGAAGATTTTAGGAGATGCTTGTAGAGACCAAAAGAGTAGGGGCGCCAGCACCCAGTTCGACTTGCAAAGTACACTTTTTTTTTCTTCAAAATTGTTTTAGTTGAAAAATCAACTTTTTCAATATTTTACATCAAGGTTACATTTCTTCCTTTTTACAGAGACATGTGTATCAGGTCATATGTTTCATTACATATAAGCTATCAAACTTGGAGTCACATGGATCAAAGGGAGAAAACAAGTGATCTTTTGTGTGCTATGATACGATGGAAAGACATCACAACAATTATATGGTATGATAGTTGCATTGGGTTCCCACTAAATTCAGAGAATTCAGATATTGCACCGTTGCTATAATTAAGGAGACATTTGCCGTGTTAAATATTTCATACCACAATTGTTCTTTCGTGAGTAGTAATTTGTGTTTAAAGAACTTAAAAAAATATCTTATTCTTAGATCGAGTAAAGAAGATTCCGAGATTAGATGGAAGGTAGATTCTTCTTTTGTTAGGGTTTTTGCAGAATCTGCAGATGGTGCTTAGCGTTAGAGTTTTGGAGTATTGGGCCAGTTTGATCTTAGTTTGGGTTAGGTCCAGTCTAAAGCGCAAAAATGTATCTGCATAGGGAAAGTTGAGATGTATTTCAGAATGTCATTATGTCATTCAGTGCTTATATATGTATATACTGGCCTGCTTTAAAGGCTGAGTATTGAAGACATTTTTCCCTTGTGGTGATCCAGTCATATCTAAGAAGCTTGATTTTTGCTTTATCTGGGAAGAGGGCAAGGTCATTGATAGAAATGTCAGCTCTATCCAGAGTTTTTTTTACACTCCTCGACCCATGGAGAGATCGAGTTATTGTTTGAGGATTTCATCCAGTCTCTTATTGCCGGAAATACATTTTTGGCGTTATCTGGAGTAAGTAGGGGTTTCCGGTAAAGTGATAAGATTGCCCATGAGACTGCCACGGCTAGAGAAGACAGCCCAAGTTCATGTCTGAGTATGGTTATTGGGAAGCTCTGCGGGACTGGCAGTAATGTTTTCCAGTATATACCTTCAATGTAGTCCCAATTTATTTGTTTATTCATGATCTTGGTGTGACTTCCATATGTTATTATGGGAACTGCTTTCTGTAAGTAGAACATACGAGCAGGTATTAAGGAAAACCGACCGTATTTTCTTTGTAAGGCTTTAGCTTGAATTGCCAAGAGTTTCATTCTCTTGGAGATTTCATCTATGTCGGCTATACTTGCATTGATGTTAACTCCTAGATATTTATACTGATATAATATATCGAGTGGACAGTTAGAATTTGATTTTGGCTTTTTTGGGGGATGTTTGGACAGATAAAATTTTCGTTTTTTTGATATTGATTTCAAGTTTGTTTTTTTCTGCGTATTTTGATAACGCATCTAGTTTCCTCTGAAGTCCTGTGGGTGTTTTGTCAAAAAGGACCATATCATCTGCATACAATATGTAGGGGATTGTTTAGGAACCTATCCGTGGTGAGAAAGATCAGACGGTCAACATTTCTTTAAAAAAATCACTGATATAAAAGTTAAAAAGAATTGAGGCGAACGGACATTCCTGTTTTAGACCTGTATTTGTTCTTATTGTATCAGACAAAAGTCCGTCAGTGGTAAGTTTTACTCTTACACTCGTGTTCGAATAGAACAATATAATTAAATCAAGAATATGTGCTGGGCAGTTGGCATTACTAAGTTTCTCCCATAACAAGGTGCGAGAGATGGAGTCGAAGGCTTATTTGAAGTCGACTAGGGCGAGATAGATTGATTTGTTTTAATCGAATGGCTTCAGCTTTCAATAAGGCAATGGTGATTAAGTTTAGTGATCTACCTATGCATGGTACAAAGCCAGATTGATATTAATCCATTAGATCCTGTTCGCAGAGCCATTTTGTAAAGGCACGAAGTACAAGTCTTGCTAAAATTTTCCCTGGCACATCTAAAAGAGCTATAGGGCGGTAGTTAGAAGGGGAAGATCTGTCGCCCGATTTAAAAATGGGGATTATGATTGCTGTTTGCCATGATGGTGGAAATTTGTTTTGGGGTTTTGATATTTTTCTTTTTTTTTTTTTAACTTTGTTTATTTTCAATCAAGGCAGAATGATAATTACAAACAGTATCAGCAGTGATTCTTTAGGTATATTGATCCCCAGTCTCTTATCCCCCCCCCCCCCGGGTTTCCTCCCTCTCCTCGTTCTTCGGCCTCATTGCTCCTCCGTCTCTGGAGGTGGTATCTTCCCTCCTAGATTGTCCGCTTCTTGCCTCAGCGTCTATGGGTCTGTCTCGGGGGTCCCTTGGTTTTCCAGGATCCAGCGTGCTCGGGTCGGTTTGTAAGTTAGGGCGGGGAAGCGCTGGTCGTATTCAAGCACTGGGGCCCAAATATTCCGGAACCTGGGGAGTATACCCGCTTGTGCTGCCGTCACTTTCTCCGCGATCAGAATGTCCCATAGTTTGGTCCACCATTGGGCTATGTGAGGGCCTTCCGGGGATTTCCAAGTTCGTGCTACCACTGTTTTCCCTGCCAGGAGGCAGTGGGTTAGTAGTTTCGCTCTGGGCCCGGAGCGCGGGTAGATCGTGGGGATCGGAGCTCCTAGCAGGACTGCTTCTGGTTCTAGGGGGATTGTCGTTCCAGTGATCTGCGTGATGGTCCCCAGGCATGTCCTCCAGAACCGTTGGATCTTTGGGCAGGTCCACCACATGTGGAAGAAGGAGCCTGGGTGGCCGCATCCTCTCCAACAGGAGTGGTCCACTTGCGGATTTATGTGGTGAAGTCGGAGGGGCGGGTAATACCACCGGAGTGTGACCTTATATGCACATTCCCTGTTGGTGATGCAGGTCGATGAGGTGTGAGTTCTGGTCCATATGTCCACCCAGGTTTGGTCCTCGATTGGGTGTCCCAGGTCCGCCTCCCATTGCGCCATGCATCGAGTCTTTGTGGTCAGGAAGTCGGCTAAGAAGCGTCTATATTGGGTGGATACTCTACCGTGGGTGGGGAGGTCTCTCAGTGTGAGTTCCAGAGCGGTCGGGGGGCGAGTCGCTGCTTGGAGGGTCTGGGGGTGCGAGCACCAGTGGCGTATCTGGATGTAGGTAAATCTGTCTCTTTCCTGGAGTTGGAATTTCTCCTTGCATTGGTCGAATGTGAGTGGTCTCCCTCCCATGTATAGCTGGTCCACCGTCTCTAGTCCCCCGTTTATCCAATTCTGAAAGTTGCGGGGGTTCGCTCCCGGTGAGAAAGTCGGGTTGTGGAAGATTGGGGATTGTGGGCTCAGCCCCCTTGGCACTCCCTTCCGTTTTAGTGCCCAGTCCCAGGAGCTGAGGGTGTGTTTAGTTGATAGGAGGAGGTCTCCCCAATGCGACCTGATGGTGGGTGGGATGTGTGGCAAGAATCGTAGGGGCAGGGGTGTTCGTGATTGTTCCAGCTCAACCCATCTAGGGCGATTTGTTATGTTTTGCCATGCCTGAACCTGTGCTAGTTGTGCCGCTACTCTGTAGGCTTGCAAATCTGGGACCCCGAGCCCTCCTAGTTTGGAACCCCCCAGCATCGTCCTGAGAGGGATTCTCGCTCTCTTACCTTTCCAGATAAAATTCAGTATTGTTCTTTGGAGACCTCGGAGCGTTGGTGTGGGAATCGCTACTGGTAGGGAGGCGCAGGAGTACAGGAATCTGGGGAGGAGGTTCATCTTGCATGCCGTGATGCGTCCTAGCAGTGAGATCTCTTGGGTCTCCCATCGTTTCAAGTCGCCTTCCAATTCTGTGAAGAGTCGAGGAAAGTTGACCTTATATGTGTCTCTCGGGTCTGCCGGGATATGGACCCCCAAATAGGGGATGGCCTTTTTTCCCCAGGTTATTGGGCATATCTTGGACAGTGCCTCCTGCTCCGCTAAATTGAGGCCGATGCCCAAAGCCGATGACTTGTCGAAGTTTATTGAAAAGCCAGAGACTTCCCCATAGGTGGCAATTTCACGGGTCGCGTGTTTTAGGGATGAGTGGGCCTCTGAGATCGTGAGCAGAACGTCGTCCGCGTATAGGGCGATTTTGTGTTGCGTGGGGCCACTCTGTATGCCCTTAATTTGGTTGTTTCGTCTGATTCTTTGGGCGAATGGCTCCATGGTGAGTGCGAAAAGCAGGGGCGACAGCGGGCAGCCTTGTCGAGTTCCGCAAGACAGGGGGATTGGGTCTGAATTGTGGCCGTTGATTCTTAGGCTGGTTTTTGGGTTGCTGTAGTTGGCTAGAGCCATCGTTTGGAAGTTTGGTCCAAAGCCGAAGGCTTTAAGTGTGTGCTTCATGAATGTCCAATCTACCCTATCAAATGCCCTAGCTGCGTCCAGCGCCACTAACACTAGTTTTTGAGAGTTCCGGGAGGCGAGGTCTATTAGGTTCAGTGTTCTTCGTATGTTGTCTCCTGCTGTCCGATGTAAAATGAAACCAGCCTGATCGGGATGGATAATTTTCGGTAGGATATGATTCAGGCGGGTCGCCAGGATTTTGGAGTATATGTTTGCGTCAATGTTTAAGAGGGCAATCGGCCTGTAGGAGGTCAGGTTTCTCGGGTCTTTTCCCGGCTTAGGCAGGAGGATAGTGGTTGATTCCTGCATCGACGGGGTCACCGATCCGGTTTCCCTGAAGGAGTTGAATAGGGTAACCAGGTGCGGGGTCAGTTGGGCTCTAAACAGTTTGTAAAACCTGGTTGAGAAGCCGTCTGGCCCAGGGGCCCGTGATTTCAGTGATTTGATGGCTTGTTCCACCTCCTCCCCCGTTATGGGCTCCTCTAGTTCGTCTCTCATTGCTTCGGGGAGGTGAGGCACTGCTGCCTCTTGTAGGTATTCCATCTGTTGCGGTAAGCTCCGTGGGGTTGCCTTCATAATTTGGGCTAGGTAGTCTTTTGCGAGGCGTTGCTTATCGGGCTCCGTGTAGTGCATGACTCCGTTAGGATCGCGCAGGCTGGTGATCGTGTTACCGCGTCGGCGTTTGGCTAGTTTGGCTACCAAGAACCTGTTGGCCTTGTTGCCCTTTGCGTAATACGATTGCTTTGCTTTCACCAGCAGTTGAGCGGTCTGTTCCGCATAGTGGGCTTCCAATTTTTTCCTTGCTGTGCGTATGACCCGTTGCGTTTTAGGGGACCAGCCTTTTTCTTTTTGTATTGCCTCTGCCTCTTTTAGGTCATTTTCAAGGGTTATTCGGGCTTGGCGCCTGTTTCGATGGTAAGCCGCCCCTTGGGCTATTAGGGAGCCTCTTATTACAGCCTTCATGGCGTCCCAGTTGTTCGCTAGCGAGGTGTCTGAGGCGGGATTTTCTTCAAAGAAATTTCTTATGCCTATTGCGATCTTGTCCCTGGTGGCCATGTCGTTGAGGATCGGGTCGTACAGCGCCCATTTACGTGGGCCATGAAGATTGGGGTTCTGTACCCGGAGTTCCAGGAGCATTGGAGCGTGGTCGGATATGGCTCTGGTGCCAATGGAGACCTCCTTGACAGCGGGGAAAGTTTGCGGGGAGAGCAAGAACAAGTCGATCCTTGAAAAGGTGCGATGGACAAATGAATAGAAAGAGTAGTCTATTTCGTTGGGGTGGAACACTCGCCATGAGTCTATTATGTCCAGGGTCCTGAAGAGCCGGAGGAGGCTGAGAGCCTGGGCAAAGTCACCCGGAGTTGGGGGGGGTGCGATCTATCTTTGGTGGGATCGGGAACCCCGTTGAAGTCCCCCCCCCATGATTATTTGGCCTTCCACAAAGCCAGCAAGAGCTGTGCCCGGGTTTTGATATTTTTAAAAATTAAGAATAAAACCTCAGCCCATGCTTCTGGGTTTTCTTTTAAAATAGCATTTGCTATCATGTCAGGGTCTTGGGCACGTGAATTATTTAGTTTTTTGATTATAATGATTATGTCCAAGATATCAAAAGCTAGTGCTTTGTTAACAAAACTACTTTGATTTGTAGCAGGATTAACTTCTTGCGGGTTGAATAAAAGGTTTCCATAATGTTTTACCCCAGGTCCTTTGGTCGATGCAGTTTAATACGTTGGATTTTTCAGCTGTTTTGTCTGATCTGTTTATTAGTTCACATATTTCGCCAGCTTTTTTGGATAAAATTGCTTTTAGCATAGTTTCTGAGTTATGTTGCTTTGTAGACGCTATTATTTGTTTAATTTGATTTCTATATTTATTTTTTCTTTTGCTGGTGTATTCTTTAGAGCCGGGAATGATCTTAAGTCAGATCTTAGTTTTGCTTTGAGGGCAGTTATATCAGGGCTCCATTTGTATTTATGATCAAAGGTCGGCTTGGTGTATTTGTTACTCGATTCGTGAATAATTTGAATTAAATCGTTGTAGTGGGTATGGGCCGACTGCTCTTGTTG
The DNA here is from genome assembly GCF_040938575.1 of Ambystoma mexicanum. NCBI lineage: Eukaryota > Metazoa > Chordata > Amphibia > Caudata > Ambystomatidae > Ambystoma > Ambystoma mexicanum. The sequence continues at coordinate 224,682,457 of NC_090921.1, read as the reverse complement.
TTGATGCAAGAGTTGTTAGGTAATTTATGCGAGGTGGGGTCCACCGGAGTCTTGTCCTTGCATTATTAGTTGCAAGCGGAACTTTGTAGTATTCATTGTTTAATTTAGGAAATGGACTTCCAAGAGGTTACCACCAAATTGTGATCGCTCGCGGAGTTTTCAAGGATTTGAAAGTTATTTATTGTTTTCGTTGAGCTGTTGGAAATGAAAACATAGTCTAGAGTTGATTGAATATTGCCTCGTTTCCAAGTTGGTCTCAGAGGCACATCCATAGGGAATGTTCCATTTAGTAATGTAAAATTTCTGATTTTCATTAGAGCCATTTGCTTGGTCTAGTATTGTTTTATTTTTCAAATGACTGTAGGAGATTCATGTTAAAATCGCCAGCGATTATTGTGTTAGTTATGTCCGGTTCGAGAAGAATTTGGTCAAGAATGAGCTCAACTTTGTCAGCGAATTGTAGAGCATCAGCAGAGGCTGGATTCCAATATATGTTAATAACCGCAGTTTTAGGATAGAAAGGATGGTTTTTATTCTCGGTCATAATTAAGGCTGGTTGGATGCCAGGATCTGGACTTTCCCATGCATATATGATTATTTGGGAGTCAATTCTTACTGCTATAAGTAAACCTGCAGCAAGTCTCCCTTTGGCTGGTTTAGAGGCATTCATTGCTATAAGTTGGTGATCCGGCCAAAGAGGAGTGCTGGACATCCATGTCTCTTGTAACAGAATGATATCGTAGTTGTTAAGTAATAGAGATTTGGAGTTTAAGTGGGAAAATCCACGGGTATTCCAAAATAACAGGGTGAGTTGGTGAAGAGGGTCCCTAGCTTGCTAGTGATTATTATTCTCTGAGGCTCTGGCCGAGGAAACCCATGCCCATTTGGATTGTTGCGGGGGAGGTTGGGATTTAGTAGTTGGATTGCAGTTGGTACACGATGAGTTCGAGGTGAATTGAAGAGGGATTTGTTTTTTTGGGCTCGGTGAGTTCTGGAGGTCAGAAGCCAGAGGAGCAATAGGTTCGAGAAGGAGGCCTTTTTCAAGAAGTAGTTGGCGTTGGTCCCAGACGTGGTTTTTTACAATTAGAGATCGAATTTTGACATCAACAATGTCTTGGTGAGCTGGTATGGGATAGGAGACACCATCAATGTCCTCTGAGTTAATGTGTTTTAACTGGGGTAGGGAGTGAAATATTGTAAGTATGGTAGTCCTGTTTGGAAAGGGATCTTCAAATAATCTGTCAATCATGGTAAGCCTCAGAGTTTCGTTTGATAGAGCTCTGGGGAGCCATTCAGCTTCTTGGGAGGCAGCCACATGATAGAGGTTTAAGTCGGACTGATCCGCAGGAGAATGTGCACTGATAGGGTTGTCTACATTTGTGGTTTCAGTGGTGGGGAAAGAGGAAGCATCTTTCGGGGCTATACGCTCTTGGTCTCTCACGGGGGAGTCTTTAGGAAAAGGGGCTCTCCTCACCAATTTTCTTCTTTTTTGTTCAAGGGTCATGAAAGGATTTGCATCATGGTCTAATACAATGCAGAACATTGGATCTCGAGGTTGAGATCTAGCACCGTCGTGATGAAGACTTTGGTGTACCGTTTCCATGATAGATATATTGTTTGGATAAACTGATAGATTCATTAAGTCCTCATTTGTCTTGACCTTGTGTGAGGATTCTGCTTCACATAGTGGTAATGCAGGCACAGTACATGAAAATATAGAGACAGGCATCTTGCCTGCGAGAGACATCACACCATCAGAGGGCAGCTCAGGATTCAAGGTGGGTTCTTTGGAAGGCAGAGCAAGGATCGCTTGAACCACCGCCTCGCTAGGCTGCGCTTTCTGTTCAGGCGGTAGTAAAATATTTTCTACAAACCTTTCTAGCTTTGGAAGCCGGTAGTTTGTTTTTTTTTGCTCATAGGTTGATTCATTTATTTTTTTTTGCGTGTAAATTTTCCAATATCGGGTCTGCGCTGTTCAGACTTTGGAGTAATGATGATTTGTTATGTTTTTTACATTTTCTTCTCTTATTCTGTGAGCGGCGATTGAAGATCTCGTAAATTGGACTATGGGCTGGTGGAGGGGAGGGGGACGATTCAGACTCGGGACATAGGTCCACCACCGGTACCAGAGATGTCTCTGGAGGGTCGGGGATCTGGGGAGTTGGAGTTTGGGACACATTCCTGTAGAGCTCCTCGGCAGGTGTAATGTCTTTCTCAGAGGAAGAGATTGTACTTGGAGTGCTTAACTCAGTTTTCACAAATGCTGGAAAGTTTGTTGCTATCCAATACATTTTGCTAATTAAGATGTTTAGCAAAAGTTCTTGTGAACCTACACGGGAGTCTAAGATTTCAAAAAGTTTGGTAAGTGCTAACATCAAGGTATTTATAGCCGTGAGGGCAGGTTCTATAGTGAGGTTGGGAAGTGGAGGGAAGCCAAAAGATGGACGTGGGGTGGGTTTTGCAAATGATGGGACTTCAGTGTTGCATGATGAATCAGACTCCGGAGAGGAGATAATGTCGTTGGGGCAGTCGGTTCGAAACATTTCTGGAGAATTGGAGAGCCTGAGTCAGCGAGGTCGTTCAGGGTGACTTTTCTGGATGATGGGAAAGGAGCGGCATCATTTGCCGATTGGGGGGGCGGTGTTGTGTTGAGTGTGCAATGGGTTCATTGTCTGGGTGGTTTGGAATTATTTTTTTCAATTTTCTTTTTTTTTTCCTTTCTTGCTATTGCCACGTTCGAATCTGCTTTGTCAGAGGCAGAGGTATAAGCTCCGTGATTTGACCTACCCACTACCTCTGAATAGAGAGGGAGGTGATATGGATTTAAATCATGAGCTGGAATGAGTAGAGATTGCGTAGCCAGACACGAGGTGAAAAAGGCTTGTTCATCGAAAGCAGGGCGGTGGGACTCATAACACTCTTGCGTGGTTTTGTGGGACATGCAGATCACTGAAGGGGAGTCATTTGCTTTTTCAGGGCAGATTGTGTAGGGCTTTGCGATTTCCTCTGAAGGAGTGGTCAAAACTGGAGGATCTTCAAGCGCGTTCACAAGACCATGAGACGATGAGCCGCCAGACGTTGTAGAAAGTTGGAGGCCCGGGTGTAGGTTTACAAAAAGGCGCGGGGCATAGCATTGAGGGTGATGGGGCATTCCAGACGTTAGCCTGAACATGTTGGACTTAGCACTGTTAACTGAGTGCACAGTGATTTGACTTGCGAGGAACACGATGTAAGTGAGATCCTTACTTGACTCTTCAGATCTTGGGGTTGTGGATATGCCACGATTTATTTATCCTCGACGCAACACATCCAGGTGGTCCTCGTGTCAGATGATTAACTGGGTGTTGGGAGTATAAAGCGAGGACTCTGAGAGGAGTGAATCACTGCATGACTTCTAAGGCGGCGCTACCTCAATTAAGAAGCTCACGCATGGGCCACGGACAGCCGACAGTACTTGCTGGTACTCTTAAAATGCCCGTTGATCCCACTCATACATTCTTGCATGGTATTATGCAGCCTGGCCAAATGGTTCACCAGGGCCCCTGGGCAATTCATGGACCTGAGCATATCCCACAACTTGGCATGGTTGACTTTGTCAAATTCTGTGCTCAGATTCATAAATGCCAACTAGCTGGGCTCCTCCTTCAGGTAAAGTGAATGTGCCATTACCAAATAAAGGTTAAGTACCTGGTTGGCTGTGCCCAGCCCTGGCCAGAATCTTAGCTGACCGAGGAAAGAACTCTACTACTCACTACCCAGTCCTCCTGCCGGACCAGAAGAAGATGGACGCATCGTTCCAGGGACGTTGATCACAAGAATCTCTGCCAGGCCTGTTTGGGTGATTATTTAGAAGACAGCTGAAGAGATGAGGATATGCTTTGAAGCAGTGTCAACAGTGATGTCTTTTATTTAAGATATTTATTTATTATTGTTAAATTTATTCAGTTTGTGAATAAAGGGGCCATACAAGGAACTATTTTATAATGTACCTGTGTTTGTAAGGAATGGAAAAGCTGGAGTTACAAACGTCCAGTTTGCAGATGCAAAATGGGACTTGTCAACAGAGCTCGGGGACAGTGGAAAGCCCACTGTTGGGGTACAAAGACCACATCTGGAAGATGAACTGGCTGGTGGAGGGCATTGCTCCACTTGAACACGAGGGGCCCAAAAGCAAACTTTGATTTTTGTTTTTGTAAAAGCGTATGGCGGAATTTGTATTCCACACAAAACCATAGTGCAGTGGGTTTCATTCAGGTACAGTTGGTTACGAAGCAGCTGGTGATAGCCTTACTCGGCTTATGCTTTCTTGACAGCTGATTTGTTCTGTGGCCTGGCGCCTGCCCGCCCCTCTTACCAGCACGCTGTGGCACTGTCTTTCTCCTCGCCAAATTAAGTTATTGGTGTGCTTCAAGGTAGTCTGGGGTCACCTGCTTTGACCTGTGTTGTAAGTCGGCATTTATGCAGGATATTTACATTAATTTATTTGGATGTTTGCTGAGCTCAGAAGTGAGCTGCAAATTTGCCAGCGCTCTCCAGTGCCATCCCCCTTCAAGGAACGTCTTTATCGTTCTGTTTGTTTAGTTAAATTTGCACATCATGCTAGTCGTAGTAAGGTGAAATTTAACTGTTATAATTGTGTCCACTGCATTTGGCCAAATTAGTTGTCTAGGGCTACCCAAGTTAATACGTAAATGTTTTCAAGTGAGCGAAGGAATAACAAACTCATTTAGTAAGAAGCTATCTATACAAGAGAAACTATATGGCATTAAAGTTCACGATTGGACAAGATCTGAAAAATCCCAATGTGTAACTCTTTGCCTTCTAGATCTACCGCATTTGATCTTGATGGGAGTATCAGCCAGGTCATTTCCATCCCAGTTTGCACACATTGTGAATTTCTGCTACATTGAATTAAAGAAAAAGCAAATTTGCCTGCCTTCAAGGAATACATTAGTTTTAAAAAATGGATTAGCAGAGTTTGCTAATTCAAATGTTCTTGATAAACTTAATTGATTAGCAATGTTTTACTGATACTTTTAATATCCCCATCAGCTATTTTTTACCCAAGACATTAATTTAATTGAGCTACAATGCAGCGTTTCCGTGTACCGGTGAAGTAAAACATTAGTGAGCCGAGTGTCTGTAAAATGCGAATGATAGCTGCTTCAATGGACAGAAATAAATAGATCTGACAAAAAGGCTCTGAAAACCATTTTCAGCTCAAGGCTCTGTTTACTTGGGGATGTCACTGTTGCAAAAGGCATTGTCCCGTTTTTTGTGTGCTTGACCCATCCTTTGCTGAGTGAGTAGAGGTTTAGAAGTTTGATCAATCAAAAAGTTCCCAATGTTAAAAGGAAAGTTATGGCCTGAGACTAAGTACATAGGGCCTCATGCAACTTGTGATCCGGTGCTGATGGCACCGGACCAAGTTGCGGTAACGCTAGTTGCGTTGGGTGGTATCCCGAACTCGTGATGTGGCCTATAGTATGGTGTTGCGGTAAGCACGGCCATTGTCAACATTAGGTGGACAAGATAGCCCTTGCCTGCTGTTGATATTGGCTATTTTCAATATAGCGTTAAATTCTACTTTCGGGCATGCTAGTGCTTTGATCGACCCTCAAGCCCGAGTCAGGTATACCGAAGCGCAGCATTCCAGCCCTGCACACCTACGAAAGTGCTATTTTTCACTGTTGGCACACTGAGTGCTATCTTGGGTTCCGGGGAACCAGTCTTTGCACAATTGTTGCTTTCCTTAGAAAGGAATTCAACCTATGTTTACGTTTGGAAATATGTCCAGGAACTGCAGGAGGTGCACAGGTGAGGCTGATGGATGAAGAGTCAGGTGTTGAGGTATGGCACTCCAGTGGAGACTCTGCCTGGGGCACCGCCTTCAAGGACTGGGTGAATCTTGGGCAGAGGTGCAGCTGGCAGTCATGAAATGGAGGAGGCTGCTTGCAAATTCTGCTTGCGTTCCCAGCCTATGGATTGCCCAGCTCTCTATCCCAGGTCCTAATATATAATGCACTCCTAGAGCAAAACGAGTCTGGAGGCTAACTACTGTGTATGGTGTGGCAGCAGATCTGTATATGTACATGCTAGATCAAACTATTGTGCACTAAACATCCAGTTAGCTATGTGTATTCATTATGTTAGACTAAAGTAAGTTGGAGATTAAGCAGAGTGCATAGCGGATCAAGGCGAAAACGCAGCCAGCTACGTAAAATATTGTAGTTTGCGACCAGAACACTTTTAGGGTAGCTTGTTTCAATCAGGGGGAAAATATAGTATGACCAGGAGTTTGGGATCAGCTCATGGAATGAGCTGCCGTTGCAGAGATGTATGCAGCCAGCAAGTCAAAACTGTGCCATCAAAAGCATTTGGGCACCGTGATCATGTATATTTTTTAAAGTCTTCACTCGGCAATATGATTACCCTTCCCCCAACAACATAAAATGTGACACTTTGAGATTTAGATACACTAACCTAAACTTTACTGAAGGACATGGAAACAATGCAGTGTTTTACAGTATCCATATTGTACTTCTGCATAATGTAACTTTTTTGAGGAATGGAATTGCAGGAATGCCTTTAAAAAAATAAAATAAAATAAATAAATAATAAAGTTAAAACCTACTGGCCTTAGCCAAACAGGATATATTTAGATTAATAAGTGTCCTACCTTCTGGTTTTCAATTATTTGCGAACCTTTATTCGCTAGCACTCCCACACAGTTTTGGCACTTACATGTCTGAGACTAGTACTGCTTCACTATCTTTCCATTAGCCACTGCAGTAAACCGAGAAAAGAGGCTGTAGATCACAGGGGGCAAGAGAGGAATGCTGGGCGAGCTGTGATTTCACTGAACAGAGTAATTTAAATGGCTAACTGTTCTACACAAGTGTCAGTTTAATTAGAAAACCTACAGAATTGCATAGCAAATTGTTATGCAGCACTGCTTATTTTATGCCTTGCAAATTGGAACAAATGTGTTTACTTTGAATTAAGCTGTGCACAAGTGAACGTTCTGGTATACATGAAATTATTTTTCTACATCTGATTGGCATGTTTATTATCGACACAGAATGCACCCTTTTCCCCCTGATAGCGGTCCTTCTAAGCAAGCAGTTCCTGGTGTTCATTTTGTTTCTCCCATTTACCGATATGCCTAAGGCAAAATAAACCTCTCGTATCTCCTTTCTGTACAGTGTGACACTAGATGGAGCCCGGCCATGATGGCTTATGATGATATTAACACTTATCTACACTGCATGTTGACAGTGCTGGTTGAGATGTGGCTTGAAAACTGTAACGCTCACCTGACTCCCACGGAGGCGCTGGCCTCGTTCGCGCTGCTGTGACCTCTTCTAAGGTGATGCGCAGGGTTCGGAAGACGAACTGGACTGGGCCCCCAAATCTGGCTTGTCTGGCTCACAGAAGTATCCTTCTGTAGGCGAAAATAGGGAATTAACTGTCTGCGGGGTAATGCAATCGGCCTCCCACTTTCCCCTCTCACCCTCCTCGAAACCCTTCTGTGATTCCTCGTAGCGTCTCACCTTAGGGTCTGGAAGGACGAGCTCTCCATCCTGCTTCTGATGCAGGGGCGCGTTGGTATCCAGTTACTTCACTGGATTTTCGGATTGGTGAGAATCAAACTTGCTTGGCTTCCAGGTAAGTTTTTTGATAAGAGGTTCCCCTTGTGTCCATGCATTAATGTACTAATGTTAGTGTCTTTTTCCCCATAGGGGCCGGGGTACGGAATGCCAGAGAACAGGCACCGACCCGAGATGAGAGGTGAAATCCTTGTAGAAATCAGGTAAGTCTTTAATGAGCGTTTTTTGGTAATGTCTTTTAATTCGCTCATTAACGCTAATGTCTCTTTTTCCCCTTAGGGGCCGGGGTCCGGAAAGGCCAGGATGCGGAGCGGACCCGAAACGGAGAGGGAATGAATCAGCAGGTAAGTCTTAACATGGAGATTTAGCTTTCCTTATTCCCTTCTCTCTCTCACCTTTTGTTCTGGTCTTTTTCTCCCTAGGCGCTGGGGCGTGACTGTGAATCCGGATGATCGCTGCTGAACATGGAGGTGCCCTGTAAAGGTGAGTGGAATGCGGCGCTGCAGCGATCGACGCGATGAGCTTTTAAATAAGTCTTCCTTTTCAGGATTGTCGGCGAGATGTCTCCGGGATGCGGTTTTAGCAGGTAAGGACTTTCCCTTCTGTTCTCTTCTGCTCTTCCTTTGCAGGTGATTCAGGATGCTGGCAGGCGTGGCAGAAGTCAAGATGCAGGAGCAGACACGGTGAGCGTCCAGCTGCTAGATGCAGAACAACGCGAAGCACGTGTGGCTGTTCGGGTGGGGTTTAAATAGCCTTGGAAGAAGTTCCAGGTATGTATCCTTCCTCCAATCAGGTATGTATCCTTCCCCGACCACGCCCGGATGGTACATTAGTCCCACAGGTAAAGTAGTTCCTTTCAGGCCTCAAGGAGGCCGGGATCCTGCAGCATGGTCTGCATTAGGTAAGTGCACCCAAGCACTCCCATAATGAGCCTGGCGCCATAGGCGCCAGGACACTGTCCAAAGGGCCCCTATATGGGATTGCTGGGTCCTTCCTTGGGGACTGGATGTCCGCATTCGGGGACGCCGGGCTTGAACCGGCTCCCCGGGAGCGGGCATCATGACAAAAACACTCCTCATAAAAGGTAGAAGCCATGGGAGCAAGGTTTGATTAGTCTTCTCCAGTGTCTTTTTTTTTTTTTTTTTAGTTGGCCTTGTTTTGTTTACCTATTGACAGTTGGAAGAAACAACTACATTGACGATAAAGGGCTGAAGGTCATGTATGCTTTGGGTTTATTACAGCATGAGATAAAGCAAGGTAGTTTGTTCATGGATGGGAGCGCCTAGGTTTGGAGCCCCTTGATGACAAATGCTGTTTGTTTTTTTTTCTCCGACACAGTCCCGCCTTTTTAATTATTACAGAATTTTAAAAATGTGATTATTCATGAATGTGCGTTACTGTTTGAACTGCTTTTTGTTTTCAATGCAATTCTTTTACAGGCTTTTGGGTTAAGGTCGCCAGGTGCTGATGGCTGTGAATATACGAAACAATTGAACTCGCGTTTTGCACACATTTTGTACCTTTCCTCCAGCCAGATCTCATTGTGGAGATAATTGGCATATATTGGTTGTGCATTGCAACTTGGCACCTGCTGTGCCGTCTACTTTTTGACTAGTGCACAACGCTTAAAATCAGCATAGGGCTACGCATCGAACTGAGGAAGCCTTTTGGCTCTGTAGAAATCCAGTGATGACTTAACACCTCCCTTTTTTTAAATGTTTTATTTTTTATTTTTTTTTATTTTTTAATTAGGTTTATTTATGAATCAGCGCACAGGACAACATGTACATTAACATTGCTTGTAACCTCACAGAACGTGGCAGACGATATGTCCCATTCCCCACACCCCTGTGCTCCCAAGTGGTCCTTGTCTCCGGGTCTCATTCGGCCTGACCAGGCAGCGAGCTGTCGCCCATAAAGTAGAGTGCTCTCGCGATCAGGTGTGGCTTGTAAGTCAGGGCCGGGTAGTTCTGGTCATAGTCTAGGACTGGTGCCCAAATATTGGTGAATCGGTGGAGCAGTCCCGCTTTGGCTGCCGTGACCTTTTCAGCTATCATGATGTTCCAAAGTTTAACCCACCAAAGGGTCATCAGGGGTCCTTCCGCGGACTTCCAAGTGCGGGCCACTGTGATTTTGGCTGCCAGTAAGCATTGGGGATATCAGCGTTGCCCTTCTCCCTGTTCTCAGGTAAGAGTCCAGGAGCGGGATCCCCAGTAGGACTTGCTCGGGCGTTAGCGGAATTTCCACTTGGGTGATGTCCTTCATGGTGGCAAGGCATTGGGTCCAGAACTCCCTTATTTTAGGGCAGGTCCAGCACATGTGGAAGTAGGAAGCTGGGTGGCCGCAGAGACGCCAGCAGTCGGGGTCCAGAGCCTACTGAAAGTGATGGAGGCGCAAGGGGGGGTAGTACCAGCGCAAAAGCAGTTTGTGGGCGCATTCCCGGTTTCTGATGCTGCGGGATGCTGTGCGCCTTCTCGTCCAGATGTCCACCCATGTGGGATCCTCAATGGCATGACCAAGGTCCGCCTCCCATTGGGACATATAGGAGGGCCTAGCATGGAGGGGGTCTTCCTGCAATAGTTTATAGAGGGCGGAGATCTTTCCCCGGGCTGGAAGGTCGTACACTGTGAGCTCTAGCGGGGCAAGGGGTTGTGTTGCCGCCGCCCGGGTCTGGGGCTGGGAGCACCAGTGCATCGCAGTTGGGCATAAGTGAATCTGTCTGTCTCCGCTAGCTGGAAAGTTGTTTTACATTGTGCGAAGGTGAGGGGGCATCCCTTTCGAAGAGCTGCCCCAAAGTTTTAAGGCCTCTTGCCACCCAGTTCGTAAAGTTTGTTGGGTGAGTTCCCTAGGAAAAGGCTGGATTGAGGAAGATTTCGGAAAATGCGTTCAGGTCTCCTGGGATACCTCCTATGTCTGCGGGCCCACTCCCATGCCTTTATCGATTGCTTTGTGGCGGTCAACACTCCCGGCCAACTCCGGCGTAGTGCAGTAGGAATAAACGGAAGAAAGCGAAGGGGGAGAGGGAGGCGGGATTGTTCGATCTCTACCCACTTTGGGCGCCCAGTGGCGAGTCCCCATGCTTGAAAGTGGGCCAGTTATGCTGCTATTTGGTATTTTCGGAGGTCCGGAACCCCTAGTCCTCCCAGTCTCGTGCTGGCCATCATCGTTCTCCGAGCGATCCGCGCTTTCTTGCCCTTCCAAATAAAATCAATGATTTTGCTTTGGTGCCGCTGTAAGGGGGGGTGCAGAGGTATTGAGGTTGGGAGGGAGGCTTGGGCGTAAAGGAAGCGCGGGAGGAGGTTCATTTTGCATGTCGTTATGCGACCCAACAGCGAGATCTCCTGCATCTGCCAACGGGAAAGGTCCTTTTCCAATTCCTTGAAGAGTGGGGGGAAATTGGCCTGGTAAACTTTTGCTGGATGAGCGGGGATCTGAACCCCCAAGTATGGGATCCCTTGGGTGCTCCATTGGAATGTGCTTTGCTTCTCTAAGGCCTCCCTCTTGTCTAGGCTCAGGCCCACTCCGATAGCCGTTGATTTTTGGAAATTGATGGCGAGTCCCGATACCCTCCCGAAGCTCTGGATTTCAGTTAGGGCTGCCCTCATGGAAGCTTTGATGTTCGTGATGGTTAGCAACACATTGTCCGTGTAGAGGGCAATTTTGTGTTGGGCTGCGCCGATCCTCGGGCCGCTGATCAGGGGGCTCTGGCGAACTCGCTGGGCTAACGGTTCCATGGCCAAGGCGAAGAGCAGGGGAGATGATGGACATCCCTGTCGCGTTCCACATGTGAGAGGGATTGGATCCAACAGGCGGCCATTAACTCTCAGCCGGGTCTTAGGGCCTTGGTAGTTCGCTAGGATCATCCTCCTGAAGGTCGAGCCAAAGCCGAAGGCCTCAAGAATGAGGCGCAGATAGGGCCAGTCCACCTTGTTGAAGGCTGTTACAGACTTGATGGTCGTGCAGAGTAAGAATACCTCTGTCCCCAAGTACCGCACAGACAACACCAGAAATACTGCCTGTGTGGTCTTTGAGGCCACAGGTGAAGTGGTTCGTAGGCCTGGATTCGGGAACAGCCGGAAAAGGACCCCTCTAAGGCTGTAAGGCAATAGGTTATAGGATAAGCACAGAGCAGTTGGCAAGAGCAGAACCCCAGGGAAATGATCCGAAATGGCTTACCTAATGTGTTGGAAAAGATGCTCAATAACAGCAGAGAGGCGTTGGGAATTCCCCAAATGGTGGAGGGCAGATGGTGGGTATGTAGACAGGCAAGCTCCCAGCGTGAGGCCAGAGACCAAGAATCCAGGACAAAAAACAAAATCCGTAGGGTAAACCAGGGACAGTCCAATGGTCAGGCAGCGAGAAGACCAACAGTTCCAAAACGAGGTAACAAGAAGCAAAGGCAAATAGGAATCCGATTGGGTAAAGGTAGTCCGGTAACTGGTGATCCAAAGTCAATACTTGGGCAAGGCAAAGGCAATCCGTGATACAAAAAAACGTGGTTGAGCAAATCCGTAAAGTCAAAAGCGAAACGAGCGTCACGGAATCCAGGTGGAAACAGCTGTGAAGCGACGCTCATTGTTTTCCGGATGCTTTTAACCAATGCAGGCGTATCACGTGATGGGGATGGCAGAAGTCACGTGATACGAAAGTATTGCTGCAATGGAGAGTCGCGTGACGCGCGGGTCCTCCGAGGTCCATTCAGGGCACCATGGTGATGTGGTAGCCTCCAGTGTAACTGCCAGGAGCGGGAGGGAAGGTAAATGCCAGGTCTATGAGTAAGCCCCCGGGTGTGATGACTGAACGGGTGCATGAACGTGCGTGCAATCGGGTGTGTATGTGAGTGAGTGGGACGGCAAGAGGCGGAGAGTGGGGGTGTGGCACTTGCAGAGGGGGTGTTAGGTGTAGGAGACGTGACAGAGTCCCCCCTCAACGGCCCACGACCTCGTGGGCAGGCAGGACAATCCCTATGAAACCGGGCAACAAGGAGAGGGGCATGAACATCAGAGGAGGGAACCCAGGAGCGATCCTCAGGGCCATAACCCACCCAGTCAACGAGATACTGAAGGCGACCCCTGTGAAGACGAGAACCCATGATGGCATTGACCTCGAACTCATCAGGGGTGGACAGCGAAACGGGAGCAGGAGGTGTAGTGATACGGGTAGGAGCAAGACAGGGTTTGAGGAGGGAAGTATGAAAAACCGGGTGGAGCCGCCAGGCAGAAGGGACCCGAAGGCGAAAAGCAACAGGGTTCAGGACGCGAGTGATTCTGTAGGGTCCAATAAAGCGAGGCAACAATTTGCGACAACCGGGGATGCGTAAATGCCGGGTCGACAACCATACCCGATCACCCACGTGATAATCAGGGGCCGCTGTCCGCTTCCTATCAGCCTTTGATTTCATAACTGCCTGTGCCTCATGAAGATGGACAAGGGTTTGAGCATGGACATCGGCCAGATCGCGGACACAGGCATCAGAAGTGAGGTCAGGTAATGGGAGAGTGCGGGGATGTTGACCGTACATAGAATAAAAAGGAGAGAAACCCATAGCAGAATGTCGGGCATTATTGCATGCAAATTCAGCGAGATGGAGTAGGTTAAACCAGGAATCCTGATACTGGAGGGTCAAACAACGCAGGCACTGTTACTCTCTCCGTCTGCCCGTCGCTTTCTGGGTGATAGGCAGAAGAAAAGTGAGCATCAATGCCTAAGAGCTTGGTAAGGGCACGCCAGAAGCAGGAAGTAAACTGTGACCCACGATCCGATACAATAACCTGCGGAAGACCGAAAAGACAAAAAACAGCCTTAAAGAACAGACGGGCAAGGGTCAGGGCTGAGGGAGTGCCGGTACAGGGGATGAAGCGGGCCATTTTGGTGTAGGAATCTACTATAACCCAGATGGTGTCATAGCCCTGTCTGCGTGGTAGGTCTGTAATAAGATCCATGGAGATGGTATGCCAAGGCCTGGGGGGAACGGGTAGCGGTTGGAGTAAACCCAAGGGACGTCCTCTACGAGCCTTACATTGAGCACATACTGAGCAGGTGTTAACATAGTTTTCTATGTCCCGTCTCATGGATGGCCACCAACACCAACGGTGTATCAACTCAAGAGTACGTTGCTGCCCTGGATGGCCGTTGACGGCAGCGTCGTGGGACCAAGCAAGCGCCTGATTGCGGACGTCGCTCGTGGGAAGGTACAATCTACCCTGGACGAATGGCAACCCCTCCTGAAGTACGATATCCCATTCATTGAGTGTATGTGGATGTTGGGAAACCCATTGCTTGATGGCCGTAAGCATGGGTGGGGATGATGTGCATAGACATATGACATGGCCCTTTCCTAACACCGTGTCTGGGAACAGAGGCAACGTTTCCCCCCCAGGGGAGCGAGAAAGAGCGTCAGCTTTGCCATGGACTGAACCCGGCCTGTGCTTAACCACAAAGTCAAAAGCAGCAAAGAACAAGTGTCAACGCACCTGTCTGCTATTTGCGCATTTAAGCGAGGCCAAGTCCTGGAGGTTCTTATGGTCTGTGTACACTATCGTCTGGTGCCTTGCCCCCATGAGGTGGTGCCGCCATACCTGGAGGGCATCCTTTATGGCCAAGAGTTCCTTCTCAGTTACCGTGTAATGGGATTCGGCTGCGGAGAACTTCCGTGAATGATAAGCAACCGGATGTAAACAGCCCGTGGCAGGGCATGGTTGGGACAGCACGGCACCTAGGACGAACGAAGAAGCATCTGCTTCTAGTACATACGGTAAGTCTGGGTCAGGGTGCTGCAACACAGGGGCTGAGACAAACCTAGATTTAAGAGTATGAAACGCCTTCTGGTGTATGGAGGTCCAGATAAAAGGGACAAGAGGGCTAGTCAATGCTGTCAAGGGAGATACAATGGAAGAAAACCCAACTATGAATCGTCGGTAAAAATTAGCAAAGCCGATAAAGGATTGTAACTTTTTGGTGTTGCCAGGGATTGGCCATTCTGTGACAGCACGGACTTTGGATTGATTCATCGATAGCCCCCCAGGAGAAATATGGAAACCCAGGAAGTCCACCTCTCTGACATGGAACGAGCATTTTTCGGGTTTGGCAAACAATGCGTTCTTTTTGAGGCGTGATAGGACCTCCCTGACATGAGAGACATGGTCCTCCAAAGAGGAAGAAAAAATCAGGATGTCGTCTAGATAGACCACCACATACGTATCCAAGATATCAGAGAAAATGTCATTGATGAAACGTTGGAACGTTGCAGGTGCATTACAAAGCCCGAAGGGCATTACGGTATACTCAAACAACCCCTGTCGGGAACAAAACGCGGTTTTCCATTCGTCACCGCGCCGTATTCGGATCAGGTTATATGCCCCTCTTAGGTCTAGTTTGGTATAGATCGATGCCTTAGTCAGCCTATCCAGGAGCGTGGAAATAAGTGGGATGGGATATCTGTTCTTTATTGTGATGGAATTCAACCGCCTGTAGTCCACGCATGGGCGCAAATCGCCCTCTTTCTTTGGTACAAAGAATATAGGACTGACAGCCGGAGAGCAGGACGGCCGAATATGGCCCAAACGTAAGGCCTGTTGTATATAGTCCTTTAGGGTTTGTTCCTCGGATGGTGATAGCGAGTAAACCCTTCCCTTCGGTATGGGAGCTTCTGGAAGGAGGTCGATAGGGCAATCGTAGGGCCTATGCGGAGATAGGCCTTCCGCTACGGTTTTATCAAAGACCATGTGGTAATCATGGTATTCCTTGGGAATGCCTGCCATAAGGGCTCCCACGGTGTGGGCTGACGTGCCGTCAGGTGTCGTGTCACCGATATGGGAGGAAGCCATAGCGCCGAGAATAGAGGCAGGAGATGAGGGTGACTCAGGTTCTATGAGACAAAAATGTTGGCATTCTTCTGACTCAAACAGCACTTGTCCCGTACCCCAGTTGATTAAAGGGTTATGGTGTGTCAACCTGGGTATTCTCAATATGACCCCGAACTGGGGTGTGGTAATGAGGTCGAAAGACAAGTGTTCCTTGTGGGTACCTTGTATGACCACCTCCAAAGGTACGGTTTGGTGTTTTATCGGGCCGGAGGCTAAAGAAGTGCCATCAACAGCCTGTACCGGTTCGGGGTGGTCCTTTTGGATCAGAGGTAGATTAAGACGATGTGCTAGCGCAATGTCCATAAAACAACCCGTGGCTCCGGAGTCGATCACTATCTGAACAGCGTGAATGATGTCTCTGGTGGGTTAGGGCTTGTACTGTAATAGGTCTGATAGGACCAAATGCAGGGTCAGCGGGGGGTCGTGAATGGGCTCGCCGGTGCCCCCGGTATCATGGGCGAGCCTTCTGAAAACCCGGCACTTTATTTCTCGGTCGGCGGGGGCATTCTTTTACATAATGTCCGTTTAGACCACAATAGAAACAAGCGTTGTTGGTTCTTCGTTCACGTTCTGACTGTGTTATGGGACTGCGGATTCCGCCTATTTGCATGGGTTCGGAACCGACGGAAGATGGTGCTGGAGATGGCTGCCCAAACGTGGATTCCATCCTTCGTTCGGATTTGCGGGCGTCCACCTGTAGGGCAAGGTCTACAAGGTCTGTGAAAACAGAAGGAAGGGCAGGGACCACCGAAAGGGCGTCCTTCATAGCACCACTGAGTCCTCGGTAAAACACGATCGCCTTCTTTTCCTCAGGCCAAGAGGTTTCAGCGGCGAGTTTGTTATACCGGGTGATGTACTCAATCAATGTTTGTTTGCCCTGTGTAAGGTCCAATAGTTCCAGGTCCCTTACCTGGGCCTTGTAGCGGGTATCAAACACTTTAGCCATCTCTGTGACCAGAAGCTCAAAATCGTACAAGACGGGATGGTTGCCCTCTAAGAACGGATTTGCCCAAGTGGCCGCTATGCCTGATAGATGAGACAAGAGAAAAGCGGCTTTCGTAACCGAATAGGGGAAGGCCTGAGGTCTGCACAAGAAATGGAGTCTGCATTGATTTATGAAGGTGCGGTAGGTCCGTGGGTCTCCTCCCTGAAAGCGTTCTGGGGCAGCAAGAGGAGAGGAGGTTGGGATCAATACAGGGGCAGGAGCAGGTGTGGCCTGGACTGGAGGGGTGGTATCCCTAAGCTCGATGTCCGCAGACGGAGAATGATGTGCGCTTTATAGGAGGTCTAGGCGGCGGTGAATGGCGGCTGTGGCTGTGGCCATGTCAGTCCTGAGAGCCGCTACGGCCTGCATTAAAGCAGTCACGGGGTCCCCGGCGGAGGGATCCATACTCCGACAGCCAGAGGCTTCACAGTCTGTTACAGACTTGATGGTCGTGCAGAGTAAGAATACCTCCGTCCCCAAGTACTGCACAGACAACACCAGAAATACTGCCTGTGTGGTCTTTGAGGCCACAGGTGAAGTGGTTCGTAGGCCTGGATTCGGGAACAGCCGGTAAAGGACCCCTCGAACGCTGTAAGGCAATAGGATAAGCACAGAGCAGTTGGCAAGAGCAGAACCCCAGGGAAATGATCCGAAATGGCTTACCTAATGTGTTGGAAAAGATGCTCAATAACAGCAGAGAGGCGTTGGGAATTCCCCAAATGGTGGAGGGCAGATGGTGGGTATGTAGACAGGCAAGCGCCCAGCGTGAGGCCAGAGACCAAGAATCCAGGACAAAAAACAAAATCTGTAGGGTAAACCGACAGTCCAATGGTCAGGCAGCGAGAAGACCAACAGTTCCAAAACGAGGTAACAAGAAGCAAAGGCAAATAGGAATCCGATTGGGTAAAGGTAGTCCGGTAACTGGTGATCCAAAGTCAATACTTGGTCAAGGCAAAGGCAATCCGTGATACAAAAAAACGTGGTCGAGCAAATCCGTAAAGTCAAAAGCGAAACGAGCGTCACGGAATCCAGGTGGAAACATCTGTGAAGCGACGCTCATTGTTTTCCGGAAGCTTTTAACCAATGCAGGCGTATCACGTGATGGGGATGGCAGAAGTCACGTGATACGGAGTTGTGAGGACGTATCACGTGATGGGGATGACAGTAATCACGTGATACGAAAGTATTGCTGCAATGGAGAGTCACGTGACGCGCGGATCCTCCGAGGTCCATTCAGGGCACCATGGTGATGTGGTAGCCTCCAGTGTAACTGCCAGGAGCGGGAGGGAAGGTAAATGCCAGGTATATGAGTAAGCCCCCGGGTGTGATGACTGTACGGGCGCATGAACGTGCGTGCAATCGGGTGTGTATGTGAGCGAGTGGGACGGCAAGAGGCCGAGGGTGGGGGTGTGGCACTTGCAGAGGGGTGTTAGGTGTAGGAGACGTGACAAAGGCTTTGGTTGCATCCAGTGCCAGCAGGGCCAGTTGTTGGGAGACTTGACTGGCGACCTCTATTAGATCCAGTGCCCTGCGAATGTTGTATTTTGTCGACCTGTGGTATATAAACCTGGTCTGATCCAGGTCTATAATGCGTGGGAGAATGTGCACAAGGCGATTGGCCAGGATCATGGAGTATATATTGGCGTCCAAGTTCAACCGTGAGATGGGTCTGTACGAACAATTCTCTTGGAGGTCCTGTCCAGGCTTGAGAATGAGGACCGTGATGGACAGCTGCATTGTTGGGGTAACCGTTCCAGAGGCTGCGAACGAGTTGAAGAGGCGGGTCAGGGGGGCCACTAAATGGGGGCAGAAGAGTTTATAGAATCGCAAAGAGAATCCTTCTGGGCCTGGGGCCCTGGGCTTCAAGCTTTTAATGGCTTCCTCCACTTCCTCATTTGTAATGGGCATTTCAAGTTGTTCTCTTGCCTCCGAAGTCAGGAGCGAGAGCATCGCCTCTTGGATATAGGAACGCTTCTCGTCTGGATCCCGCTGGACTGCTGTGATTATTTCCGTCTGGTGGGCGACAGCCAGTTGCAGTTTCTCATGATCCGCGTGGTGAATCGTCCCCTGTGAGTCGCGAGGCCCAGGATGGTATTTCTGCTCTTTTCTTTAGCCAGTTTACTGACAAGCAGCTTGTTGGCCTTATTTTTATGAACGTAGTACCATTGTTTGGTTCTGGTTAGCAGGTTTGCTGTGGCATCGCATAGTGCGCCTCAAGCCTATTCCTTGCCATTCGTAGGACCCTGTAAGATTTCGGGGACCAGCCCTTTCGTTTGAGTGGCCTCATCTTCACGGACTTGGGCTTCCAAAAAAGCGCGGGCCACCTGCTTCTGTTTGTGGAACGCGGCGCCTTGGGCGATCAATTCCCCTCGAAGCACTGCTTTCATGGCGTCCAAAGTGTTAGCTGGGGAGGTGTCCTCATCACGGTTTTCAGCGAAGAAGTTTTTTTATTGTTCTGGTGATTGTCTCTCGCTGCCATGTCCCCTAAGATGGGGGTCATACAGGCTCCACTGGTGGCGGGGAGGAGGATCTGGGACATGGACCCGCAGGGTGAGTGAGACCTGGGCATGGTCCGAAAGGATCCGGGGGCCAATTGTAACATCCGTGAAGGTTAGGATCTGGGGGGAGGCCAGCAACAGGTCGATTCTAGAGAAAGTACGGTGCACATACGAATAGAAGGTGAAGTCTTTCTCTTTTTGGGATAGCACCCTCCCAGGTGTCAACGATTTTCCGCGTGCAAAACAAGTGGAGCAGGGCTGTTGCCAACTTCAGGTCCCTGGGCTTTGGGATCTATCCTTGAGGGGGTCCGGGACCCCATTGAAGTCTCCTCCGATGACTACTTGCCCCTCAATGAATGGAAGGAGGGAATCTTCCAGATCCTGATAGAATCCTTCCTGGTGCTCGTTCGCTGCGTAGGCTGAGACGAGGGTGTAAAGTTGGCCGAGGAGGATGCATTTGACCGCCATAAAGCGACCCTCCTGGCATCTTAGCAAGTCTAGGATCTGGGGTTTCAAGTCCTTTGCGAAGAGGATGGCGGTACCTCCCTTCTTGGTTTTGTTGGATGCCAGAAATTGTAGGGGAAAGAGTAAGGTGAGAAAAGTCTGCTGGGATTAGATGTGTTTCTTGTAGAAAAGCGATTGAGGTCCCATAGTTTTGTAACCTTTGCAGGACAGATTTCCTCTTCAGTGAGGAATTCAAGCCCCTGACGTTCAGAGTAGTGAGCTTTAATTTTAGATGCAGGGCTGGTGCTCCGAGTCCGTGTTCTGCAGGGGGTTGGGGATTGGGGGTGAGTTAAGTCAGCCATAGCTGCGAGGAATCCGCTGCTTTGGGGTTTCCTGTGGCTGAAGGTTTTTTCAGAAATGGTCTCCAACGGGAAATCTCAACTTCCAACATGGGCCTCCAACGGGAGGTCCCAACTGTAGTCTGGGGGACCGATTTTGAACTGTTGGTGGCTCCACCGGCCTCCCAGGTTGTCATCGGGCAACAAAGCCAACATGGTAGAAATTCTCTCCAGGGGTAATATGGCGACATCCACCCTGGAGGAGGGTATGGACCGCATGGGGTCCGCGGCGAGCTTGAGAGAGTTTTAGTGGTTACTGCGCTATGTGTTCTTCAGGGAGGGATGTCCGCTCTCATCATTTGGGTTTGCGGCTTCTCTGCACTCTTGACCAAGGGGCCCGTTTCGGTTTGGGGGAGGCTGCGTCCTGAGCAAGACTTGTTTGGCTTGGGAAGGACGGCTCTGTGCCCCCACGGGAGTCCGGGCACAGGATTGATGCTGCATCGTCGAGGTGGCTGATGGTGCGGGGAGTGCCCCTGTACGAGAATTGTAGTGCCGTGGGAACCAGCCACCGGTAGCGAATCTGCTGGTCTCGCAGGAAAAGCGCGAGTGGACGGAGCATTCTGCACTTCTGGCGAGTTAGAGGGGAGAGATCCTGGAAGATCTGCAGTGGGGAGCCCTGGAAAGAGAGTTCATCTCTTGAGCGGCCTATCGCTGAAATGGGCTCCTTGGTGGTGTAAAAGTGGACTCTTGTGATTACGTCCGGAGGGGTGTCTGTGTCGGAACCCTGGCAGGGGCTCAGCATGTGGGTACGATCAAGTAGGAGCTGCGTCTCGTCCAGGTCAGGCAGCAGAGACCGGAAGAAGGTACTTACGTATTCAGGGAGCTCCTTGTCAGAAATTTCTGAAGGCACCCGGCGGATGCGGAGGTTGTTGCGCCGGGAGCGATTCTCCATGTCCTCCTGCTTAAATTCAAGGATTTCGGTTCTGTCCATTAGTGTCTGGATGGTGCGTTGCATCTCAGTTAATGAGTTAGAATGATCTACGGCCAATTCCTCGGCCTCCCCCATCCGATGCTCAATGTCGCTGACCCGCTGCTCTGTTTGCTCTAATTTAGTGGCGAGTTCAGTCATGCAGGATCTGAATGAATCGGACATGAAAGCCTGGAGGTCCTCTTTGGTTGCGAGCGTCCCTTTGTCTTCGGAGTTGTCTTCGGAGGTTTTCTGAGGTGTGAGTTTGGGGGGGGGATAGTGGAGATGTCAGCTGATTTGGAGGTTTTCAGTGCTTAAGTCATGACTCTAAAGTGAGGGACGCCTCCAGGGGAACCAGCCCGGTGACAGCGTCCGGCGGCTTCGGCCAATAACTGCAGGATCCGGGGGTGGCGGTGGCCGGGGAGATGGAGTGGGCCGGGGCTCCCCAGGAGGTTGCGTGGGCGGGAAGTGCTTCTACTCCCTTAATGGGCGACGAGATTACCTTAGTGGAGGAGGCACGCAGGGCAAGATGGCTGTGGGCCTATGATTTGCCCTCTGTTGTATGAAGCTAGGTTGTAGGTGCTATGGGCAGGTTTCCTCCTGCTGGCAAAAATGGGGGTTGGGCCGGGGCACCCCAGGAAGCCGGTGGGTGGCTAAGTCAGCAGGAGGGGGCTGGGCCTCAGAGAAACCAGCTCACTCCCAGCAGAAGGGGTCCTCGGGTGGAGACTGGTGGCGGAGGACCCTGCGCCAGAGTGAGGAGGCAGGACCCCCAGGCGCTGTAGCAGGGGGTGGCCTGGGCCTACCTGAGTGGAGCGAGTCTCCCCTCCCAGGCGCTGCGGCCACGTTGCTGCTGATGGCCAGGAGCCCCTCCTCCAGGAGGGTGCCCATCAGTAGCCGGAATGCTGTCCCCGGCTCCCACTGGGAAGGGGTGATGGATCTGCTGGCGGCACTCGGGCTGCAGTGGGGAGGCTGGCTTCAGAAGAGGGTGCGGCGGGAGCAGCCCCCACAGGGTCCCCAGGGCTGAGAGGCCCCACCAGGGAGAATAGCCGGGGCGCTGATGTCACGGCGCGAGGTTGGCATTTGCGAGCTCTTGGCGGCCTTGGCTGGAGCAGCTGTGGGCTTTTTTGGCTCTTGGTTGCTGCTGGTTTCTTCACCTTCTTGGGACTCTTCTTGACTCCGGCAGGAGCCTTTTGGGGTTTCTTGGCAGCACCAGCAGGCTTCTTTGCTGCCGGGGTTTTGCTCTTCACCGCCGCTTTCTTGGTCGCCTTTACCTTGCCCTGCGACCGCTTTCCGCCGAGCTCAAAGGATCCAGCGGCACCGGTGCCCCCGAGCTGGGCTAGGGGCCCCCTTGCTCACCAGGCTCTTGACGACAAGCTTGACTCTGCTGTTGCTCCTGTCCACGTCATCCCCGGGCACTCGGAGCCTTATTGATGGCTGACAGAGTCTGATCAGTGCCCGCTGGGAGTGGGGGCGGCCCCCACACGGGTGAAGCTGGCAGACGGGAGGGAAGAGGCGAAATTAGTGCGTCACCTGCGCTCAGTGGATCCCCCGGGCTCCAGCAAGAAGGGGCGCCGGGGCGTCTCGGCTCATGCAGGCAGACGTGTCCGGGTGGAGAGCACCAACGGGTCAGGGCCCCTCCAGCTGTTCAGGCAGGCGGGATTGCACTGGCACTATGGGGCTCCTCCAGTGGCACACATGGGCAACCTGGTCCGGGTGGAAGCGCTGATGATGCGGGCCGTGGGATCCGGGCCGGCTGGGAGTGCAGGCGGGAGCTTCATCCACACAGAATCACATGGGAGCTGGGTGAAGCTGGCAGGTGGCGTCAGCGCACTGTTAGTGCATGCCGGAGGGAATCCAAACCCCAGAGCTTGACCGAGGCAAGGCCGACTGGACGTGGGGGCAGGGACACAGAGTTGCGGCCGCCATTTTGAATTGCAGTGCGGGCACCGGAGGAGCTCTCCCTCACTGCGTATTCTGTGATCCTGGGGCCGTTGAGCACACAGGTTGCAGCCGGTGATGTAGGGGGAGGTCCTGTGTGTCCTCTCATGATGTGCTAGCGGCTAGCATGGCAGGAACCAGCAATATCACGATTATGGCCGCGGACCCATGCGGAAGCCATAAATGGAGCTGCCACATCGCTCCAGGCCACGCCCCTTCCTCGGCTTAACAACTTTTGAATTTTCCCTCATGTGGTTTGTCATTTACTACTACACCAGTGGGAAAGCGCACCGAAAGAGGAGAACCGGGCACGTGGACGTGCAAGTGTGGTCTGCTATAGCAGGTGAGGATGCTGTTGGGTGTATACCATGGGACGTGTTGAGCACTTCAATGTCAACCATTCCTATTTAAGACCAACACCAATTATAATCTTTTCTTCTTACCTTTCCTCCTAAAATCAACCATCTCAATTCCATTCAGTGGGCTTACTCATTTACCCGAGTTTCCTCCTCAATCTCAAAGGTTTACATGGTTCTGAACACCGATATGCACTTGTCTGGCCCCATTGTGATTTTTCCAGACGTGGATGCTACCCATGCACCGGCAGCACTGTGGGCAACCGGGGCACCTACATGTCGCATGTTTGAAAGTGCTTTTATGCCACATGCTTTGACGGCTCAGTTGTTGGAACAAATTCACAGGAGCCCTGTTCCTATGACATATACATATATAGGACTAGAACATTGTCCTTGACAAAAGGGGGGGAAAAATAAACGACAAACCTACACATCTAAAAGAATACTGAACACATTCTCTGTAGTACCTATGCTTAAATCCTGGTAACTTTAGAGGGTGTGTGTGCGCGCGCGCACCAGAAGAACACTTTATGTAAAATCACACCTTGAAATACTGTTTGACATGACTTTATATTTGTAGCATTGATACATTACCCGGCAGGGTGTGGGTTGAAGGGCAGGGAATACATAAAAAAACTCTTGTTTATGACAAAGTAATATTGGTGGAGCTGATTATATCCTGGTGCCAGTCGATTAAGGTGTCCATCTGGCTTGAACCCTGTGTATGAGTATTTTGGTTGTCAATGGCCATTTGCTCAACCTCCACCCACTGATGTTACAGGAAACTACTTGTGTCTGAACATCTTAATACTTGGAAGGCTGGCTACAAGTGACCTTTCGTGTTCTGGGCGTGGCAGTCTGGTGTTTCAATCCCATCCCTCCGTTGAATGACAAGGAACCCTCTAGTGGCAACATGAAAGCGTCTTGGAAGAATGTAGCGGAGATAAATGGGGTGGGAGGGGCGAGGGATCAACTAGTGGTGAAATGTCTGTGTGTTGGCATATTCTGCAAATTATTTTATGGTTAAATGTCTCTCTCGTACAATAACACCCTGAGTTGCTAATGCCTATCTTAATTGTACCCTCCCCATTCTATCTAATTTGTAACTGTTCTATTGAACGGTGGTCTGTTTGCTTCCCATCTAGGTTTTCTCTGTGAATCTCGATGCATACCCTACTGCATTAAAGCTTGAGTGGTAACTGTTGGATGAATGGGCACTCCCAGACTCGCTTGTATGATGGCTACCTGAGGCAACGTTCTTGAAGTTGTGCATGTGGAACCAGAGGCATCAATGTGTTCTAGGTCATGTGTTGAACATGGATTCTATGTTAATCGTAGGCATTTG
Source organism: Ambystoma mexicanum (assembly GCF_040938575.1). Classification (NCBI taxonomy): domain Eukaryota; kingdom Metazoa; phylum Chordata; class Amphibia; order Caudata; family Ambystomatidae; genus Ambystoma; species Ambystoma mexicanum. Next base: position 224,658,111 of record NC_090921.1, on the reverse strand, counting down.
TTACCCATGGACTCATAACTGTGCTTTGCAATTACAAAAGTCACTGCTTGCTGGCCTGATTTTGTTGCTTTTCTTTGTTCCTCTTAGAAAGGCAGCGCAAGAAGCTTTCACCATGATGGTGCGCCGATCTACCCGCCTCCTGGATTGTTCATCCTCTCAGTCAAGCTCGGGGCCTACTATGGCCATGTCCCCACGTGCGCTGCCACGCCATGGGTTCCTGGGAAGTAGCTCTGGTACTTCAAGCCCTTCCGTGTATATGGCAGAAGAAATGGAGTCCCTAATTGGATCTGATGCTCCATCAATACAGTGAGTGCATATTCTAAAAACAATCTCCACTGTATTTTAGAACTGATGAATTCTATAGTTCTCAGGTTCCCTGAATGGCCGACTTTAGCCTCTCTATAGGAATCTATCTGGCCCAGGGGTGTTGGGAGGGATTTTCAGAACCAGCCCTGTGGAAGAGTTCTTGGAGGCTTTAATAAAACATGCAGGTAAAAGTATGTACATGACTGTAATATATTGTTGCGCTCTCAAAAGGAGCATCGCAACGCTTTACCCTTTAACAGTCAAAAGCAATGCACAAACTATAAACGTAAAGTGGCAACACAGTAAAAAACAATATTTCTGAGGCTTGTGGAATATGCTCAGGTAACATGCTATGCATAGGCCGGCATTTAACTGCAGAGTATTTGTTTTTGTTTTCAAAACTCAAAGGGATGTCGATAGGGCGTGCCAGTAATACTATCCCCAGTGTGATATCTGTTGTACCCGTGGTGTTTCACGCATCGAGGTCCCTCCGTTTTTTTCCGCCATCATAGTCGGACTCATATCGCAGAGTTCCTTCTTGGCTGACATTGAGCAAAAGTTTAATTCTAGTATTTCTTTCTGTCCTTTCGATACCAGGTTACCGCAGGATCTTCGGTGACATCTTCAGGAAATGTTTTCAATCGACGACGGCAACACCCGTCTTGACAATCCTTTGTCTACGGCCTCCGAAGTGCCTACGGGCCTCGGCCCTGCACAGTAGGGAGAGTGGTGGGAGGTTCATATTCTAGTCTCATTAACAGAATGTATATTCCCCTTTCCTCCCAACTATTTCGCCAGGCTGCCACCCCCATACATGATGGAAAACAGACCCTTTAAATGTTAACCTTCCTGTACTAGGAAGTTACCCTGGAAAGACTTGCGCCGTGTGTGCAATCTTTGTCTCCCCAGGGATCACGGCGATGGACAGTGCAAGTCTTGCAAACGGTTCAGGCCTAAGAAAACCTAAAGGACCGCAAGACCAAACGCTGGGCCCACCAAGCCATGCAGGCTGAGGCTGCCATGGACGTCTAGGGAGCCTCCAGCGACTGTAGCACCGGCGTGACGCTGAGGGCGATCGGGATCCATCAGATTCCCACGTGCGAGCACCCGACCCCACAAGGCAGGCCGGCGGTTGAGCGACAGGGATGATACCCGGTGGCTTAAGCACTGCCAAGTCTCATCGCACAAAGAACACCTCCCATGGCTGAAAATCGACCACGCCGCAGACCGATAGGCCACGTGCGGCGTCGAAGGGGAGGTCCTAACGTTCCCTGTCCGCTAGGCCAGAGGGTAAAGTCAGTTTCCGACACTGCATCTAAACCTACAGTCCTCGGGTGCCGACGATCGGGCATCGAAAGAGGTGTCGACTGTCTCCAAAAAAAGCACAAAGAGCTTGAATTAGAGAGTTAATCAAAAAACACATTCCTGACACCCTGTTAAAGGCCCAAAGGTTGCAAAACCACAAGTCTTTGACGTCCCTGATGGAAAAGGTCCAAGCTACTAAAAGCAGTGATTTCACTACCCCAGAGGGCACTCTCAGGGGCTTTGCACCATAACAAATCCCCTATCCCAGAGCCCCCACCTACACCTGCTCCTTCTGTACTGCCGAGCTCCTCACAATGGACATCGGAACAAGTTATGAGGACGATGTCCTGCTTTATTAATTTCTTTGACTACCACCCTGAGGTCCTCCAATCTTCAGGGAACCCCACAGAGCGGGGCAGCAGCCTCTCCGAGCGGGACAGCAGTCACTCAGCAGGCCACCAAAAAAGCCAGTCAAGACTCCACGCAGGCTTCCACCTCAAATCAGGACCTAGGGCAAGACACTTATTATCATACCATGTAATGCTCCCAGCACCCTGGCATATACAGACCCAGAGGATGAAGGGGACACAGTGGCCCTGGACCAATAATATGATGATGAGGACGTACAAGTCATCAGTCCCCAAATCACACCGACCCACCGGTGGCTGACTCCTCGGCAGACAACCAGTTACAATAAAATGACCTGCTCCTAAAGGCCACAGAGCACTTCAAAATAGACACACAAGAAGCCCAAGTCGACAAGAACTTTGTGGAGGCTATCTTTGGGGATAAAACAAAATGAGAAACCCAATGTATCCCCCTATTACATCGGTACAGAGACGTATCCAACCCTCTCTTCTTGCGCCCAACTTAACAGTCGGTCAACTTGCGCATCGAGAAGATGTTCAGACCAGCCTCCTCAGACCCCTTGTACATTGGGGGTAGTTAAAGCCCGACTCTTTAGTAGTTACTACTACAAGAATGAGGGCGGGAACCTCTCTAGCCTCTGCGAAGCCCCTCATGACAAGGAGAGTAAAAAAAATCTACACCTTGGGCAGGAAGGTAATGTCCTCAGCAGCCAGCCTACCAAACAAGGATCGCTAATAACACAACGTTATTAGCCACTTATTCTTGTCACAAGTGGGATGGAATCGCTCAACAGATCCCCTCAAAACACAGCTCTCGCTCACCATCCCAGAGAGGAAACAAGTGGGCAACTGCATCCTCAAAAACAACTTGGACGCAGCGGACTATCCAGGGGGAATAGGGCTACAAACTAGAAACCCAGACAACCCTTCTAAACATGCCCATTGAACCCAACGCTTTGTTCGGCAAAGCGGTGGAGGATGCTTTCAAGAACGTGAAAGAGGAATATGACCCCTTCAAATCCCATGGGCAGCTCACCAAAAAACCCTTTGGGCAAAGAGCATGCTCTAACTCTCTGCGTTTCAGAGGACAAAACTCCCAACTGGGCCTCAAATTACAATCAAGGTTAGTCCTGGAGTTTGTCACAAGGGCAGTCCTCACAAAAGGGTTTTCAAAGAGGCCAAAGAAGGTCTCGAAGTAGGTGCAGACCCACCTCAAGAGGGTGGCTCAACTCCCCCCTAAGCAATGACCACTCGCTACTGGTTCCCTCCCGTTCCACTCCAGTAGGAGGTCGTATTTCACACTTTACCAACGCATGGGAGGGGATCAGTTTGAACAAGTGGGGACTTTCCACTGTGGTGGGGGGAATTGCATAGAGCTGATCCAAAAACCAGCCGCCAAGACAAAGACCCACCGCCCAACAAGATCAGCGTGTCTTGTTGGAAGAGATGAAGGCACTGCTTCTAAAGCACGCCATAGAGATCGTCCCAGCAAACCAGGTAATCGAGGGTTTTTATTCAATGTACTTCCTTGTGCCGAAAAAAAGACACAATGCACCTTGTCCTAGACTTGAGCACTGCAAACACCTATGTCAAGCCGCAAAAATTCTGCATGACAAAGCTACAGGAGGTAATCTGACTGCTAAAGCAGGGGGACTACATGGCAACCTTGGACATGAAAGATGCATACTTTCATATTTCAATGTTCCCAGCGCACAGAAGATTCTTGTTTCAAAATGGCGAACCAACACCATCAATTCAAGGCACTACCCTTTGGCCTAGCCTCTGCTCCAAGGGTATTTACCAGAGTACTAGCGGTAGTGGCAGTGCATCTACGCAGAGAATCAATCCCAGTGTACCCATATCCAGACGACTGTCTGAAAACGGGGGAATCCCCTCAATTTAAAAGTAAAATACCCAGAGAACAATCAATCTCCTCTTCCAATTGGAATTCTCAATCAATGAGAAAAAAAATCAAGTTTCGTTCCAAGCACGACCAAATAGTTCTTATGAGATGTCATAAAGACAGAAGAGGGTACCTCAGTATCTAGCCGGTCACCAAATAACTGTACGCAAATCAATGTGCTTGCTTGGGATGATGGCATTGTGCATTTACCTGGGTGAAAATATTGGTCTCGGGCAAGTGGTCAGTCGGACGATCTAGTGGTTGTTTCGCAAACCCTTCTACAAGTATCACTTCCTTTCCCACTTTGGACATCATCAGCTCATATATTCTAGATATTTCATGTCCCCCCCCCTCTGCTATGTCATATATTGTGTCTATGGTGGCATCCGGTTCATCTTCTAGCACTATTTCGGACCATGTCTCTTTAATTCGCTGCACCACCCTATGGTAAGTGATCTGCTGTCCCATATGTAACCCCGTTTCCTCCACCAGCCCCTCAAAATCCTTTATACTCCCTTCATGCCACATATCGCCCATTGTTGATATCCCCACCGGTTCCCAGTGCTTCCTGATCATTCGTCTTAATTGCTTTTCTTTCTCCACCAGTGCGACTAGTGGGACCTGCTGGGAACACGGGGATGGATTCTCCATTATCTGACAGACCCTACGCCATATCTCCCACCCGAGTGTCATCCTTGGGCGTCCTTCCATATCCGATCTGGGCAACCACATCATTTCTTTTAGGAAGAATGTGGTGCAATCCAATCGGAACAGCCTGGATTCTGAGGTCGGCTCCTCAGAGCCATTTAGCTACATATTGTAGCTGACTTACTATGTAGTTTTATACCCCCTTTCTCGTATGAGTTTTGTAGCTTCCAAAGGGCCACTCTGTTCCTTGTCCCATGCCAGAGGAATTCCCTGCATATGCTGTTTATCCTGGCAAAGAGCCGCCTAGGTATCAAATATGGGATGTTTCCAAAATAGTGCAACAATCTTGGCAGGACCACCATCTTAAGCATTGCCCCCTGTCCCATCAACGCCAATGGGAGCTTCACCCGGAACTTCATACTATTTTCAAAATTCTTGATAGCTTTTTCAGTGTTATATTGATGCTCTGCTTCCACCGTGCAATATATATCTATCCCAAGATATCGGAACGTGCTGACCTCCCATGGTATCTGCAAGATCGGTAACTGCTCTAACGGGATCCCTTTTATACCTGCCCAATGGAAATGCACAAGATTTTTTGGGGTTCACAGCTATTCCTGAAAGCCTTGCAAATTGCTCCATCACTTCGAGGACATACTGGAGATTTTCTTCCGGGCAGCGTAAATACAACATATCGTCAGCGTACAAGGAAATTAAATGCGGTTCCCCCTTTATGGTGATAACTATTATGTCATACTGCTGCCTCAGGTATATCGCCTGGGGCTCTAGGTCCTAAATGTACAGCATGGGGGACCACGTGCATCCCTGCCTAGTGCCTCTGAGTTGCTACCTCTCTATTACCGTACCTGTCTTAACCCTGGCCAGCAGCGCACTATATAATAGTTTAGCCCACTTGAGATGCCCTGGTCCTATTCCATAATTGGTCAGGGCCGCAATCGACCATAGCCATTTGACCGAGTGAAAGGCCTTTATTGCGTCCAACAATTCTATTGCTATTTCGCCCGCATCCCCGTTTGCGTGTTCAATGACTCGGTGGAGTTGCCGGAGATTGTTGGATATGTTTCTGTTGGGGGACATAGCCGGTCTGGTCGGGGTGTATCAATTTATTAACGTGTGCTCGTCTTTCCACCGATATCTGACCTACAGATTCAGTGTCTATCCCTAAGAGCATCAATAGGATTGATACGGCAGTGGGCCTAGTACCGGTTCTGCCCACAGTTATGGGCCAATCCGCCCAAAAGTTTTCCATGGATTTGGAAGACGATCCCGAAGACTCTTACGAAGAAAGCCAGGTACCCCTCTCAAGCACCCTGAGGAGATCCTCAACGCCTTAGGGCGGAGAACACGGTTCCTACTTAGCTAGGTCCATTTGGGTCATCCAAGTGGACCACGGAGCAATTAGAGGGGTGTATGGATAGGCTGGAGCAGTTTTTCAGGGTTTCCGATCAACCTCTGCCGAAAAAAGCTCGGGTAGACCCTAACCCTCCAACACAAGATGGCCAACACCAAGTTGACTGTCAAGATGCCCAGATGGACACGTATAGAGACATCTATACAGAAGAAGAGGAGTCTTCTTTTCTGGACAACTATGGGGAAGATCAAGGAGTAACGGACAACTGGGAAGACACCCAGCAGGACGATCACAACTCTGATATCGTCTGCCTCGACTCTCCCCCATCCACCCCGATTCGACAAGCTTCCCCGGTGGATGATCAAATGGCTTTCAACATGTTGAAAAAAGCAGCAGAATTCTTTAAAATTGCCACGCTTGAAGCCTTTCCCGAACAAGATTTCACGGAGGACATTATCAATGAAAAGCCTCCGGCAAGCCAGTCTATCCCTCTCTTGAGCTCTGTAAAGAGACGGCTGGCCTCTTCATTACTCACACCCGCTCAGACTAGGGCTGTGAACCCAAGGGTCGAAACTTTTCCGACCCTCCCCCACTGACCCGCTTTATATCAAAGGACACACAATCCCAGACTCGCTGGTGGTGACCAACACTCGCAAGAGAGCAGGGGTTCCCCTTGCCAGTCCAAAAGGTTGTATGCCTTAGGCAAACGGGTTACGTTGGCGGCGGCCTGTACCGTCCGGATTGCCAATAACACAACGTTACTGGCAAGCTACATCGACGCCCAATGGAACCTACTCCAGGAAGGCCTTCAAGAGGTTCCGGAACCAACCAGAGCCAAGCTTCTCGCCATTGTCTCGGAGGGAAAACTTGCCATCAGAATGTGGTAAAGAATACCCTGGACACCGCAGAGACAGCGGGCAGTTCTCTCGCACAGGGTACTCTCCTAAAGAGGCACGCGTGGCTGCGCACGTCGGGCTTCAGGCCTGAGACCCAGGCATCCATTATCAACAAACCCATCGAAGAGGCCAACCTCTTCGGGAAGGCGGTAGACTATGCGTTGGAGACAGCCAAGAAGGAGCACAAGACTATTAAGTCGCTGCACCAAATTTCCCAGAAACCCTCTTCAGAAGGGCAGTAATTCTCTGCGGTCCTTTCGAGGGCAAGCCTGCGCCGCTCAAAACTATTTCGGCACGGGCAGCTTCAACTCAAGTCAACCTGCTGCAAGCCCCAATTACTACCCCCAGAGGGGTCAGAAGCGGAAGGAATAGAGGCAGAGGCTCCAATTCCAGACGAGCGTCAACTTCGGGTCAGAAATGACCACCAAGTCCAGGTCCCCTTCCCGTGTCTCCCCGGTCGGGGGGGCGATTAACATCTTTCCTCAAGGCGTGGGAGGGGATAATGTCAGACCAGTGGGTCTTAAAGACGGTCGCCGACGGTTACTGTGTGGAATTCGCCCGACCTCCACAGTTCAGACCGCCGAAACATTGACGCCTTTCTCCGGAACATCTGCAGATCCTGATCCAAGAGGTGGAAGCGCTGCTGGGAAAGGACGCCATATAAGCCGTACCGATTCCTCAGGTAAACAAGGGTATCTATTCAGTGTACTTCCTTGTACCCAAAAAGGATCTCACCATGCGTCCTGTTCTAGACCTGCGCCCAGCGAACAAGTTCATAAAGCCCCAGAAGTTTTGCATGGTAACACTGCAAGAGGTGATCCCATTGTTAAAACAAGGACTTCATGACAACATTGGATATGAAAGATGCATACTTTTCAATGCTGCCAGCGCACAGAAAATTCCTAAGGTTCGTGACTCAGGACAAACGCTACCAGTTCAAGGTACTCCCCTTTGGCATAGCCTCGGCGCCAAGGGTGTTTGCCAAGGTCCTGGCAGTGGCAGCGGCACACTTGCGCAGACTTTCAGTTCCAGTTTACCCTTACCTTGACGATTGGCTCATCACGGGGGACTCGTTCGACGTTTGTTTTTCGAACACTCAAAAAACAGTAGACCTACTGTTCAGCCTGGGATTTATCAACGAAAAGAAATCCAGCTTAGTCCCCAGCCAAGTAAAACAGTTCCTGGGGGCTCTAATTCGTACGGAAGACTGTCTAGTCTTCCTTTCCAGCGAGAGGGTTCAGAACATGCTCTCTCAGGTTCATCAATATGTAGCCAGTCGAGAGGTGACGGTACGCAAAGCTATGCGTTTGCTAGGGATGATGGCGTCATGCATATACTTGGTCCCCATGCGCAGCTGCGCATGCGTCACATGCAAGAGTGGCTCAACAGCCAGTGGTGTCAGGCCCGCGGACAATGGGAAGATCTGTTGTCTCGCCAGCCCTCGTTCTCTCTCTCTCTGCCATGGTGTTCGAGGGAGAACCTCTTGAACGGGAAAACCTTCACCACCCCTGCAGTGGAAGCCACGACAGACGCATCTCTCACAGGGTGGGGGGGGGGCGGCGGCTCACCTGCTTCAACAGACAGCGCACGGAGTGTGGTCCCCTCAGGTAGCGTCCAACCATATAAACCTACTGTAGCTACTAGCAGTGTTCAAAGCATTGAAAGCCTTTCAGGAGCAACTGCAAGGGAAGTCACTGCTGGTCATAACCGACAGCACAACAGCAATGTATTACCTGGACAAACAGGGGCACTCACTCTCCAGGGCTAGCCAAGTTGTCCCAAAACATCTGGATATGGGCTCTCAAAGACAAGATGTTCCTGATATCCCAGCATGTTCCAGGGGAACTCAATCTTCTGGCAGACGTACTCAGCAGAGATTTTCCTCTGCCAGAAGAGTACGAATGGCGACTGCAGGAAGACATTGTATCCAACGTCTTCGCAGAATGGGGGTTTCCAGAGATCGACCTGTTCGCTACTCAGGAGAACGCCCAATGCCAAGATTACGCCTCCAGGTACCCCCAGAACCGATCCAAGGGGGAACGGTCTCTGGATAACTTGGTCAGGGAGATTTGTCTACGCTCCCCCCCCCCCCTCCGCCCCGACTCCCCTTCTGAACAAGATATTACACAAGATGCACCAGGAACCAGTCACCATGATTCTGGTGGCTCCCATGTGGGCCCGCCAACCTTGGTTCGTGCACCTGATGGGTATGTCCCTCTCCCCACCAGTCAAGCTGCCCTGCCCGTACAACATGTTGTCTCAGGACAGGGGGGAGACTCTGCACCCATGCCCACAAACTCTGAACCTAGCAGTCTGGCTCCTGAGGTCATAGAGTTTGGACATCTGCAACTCCCTCAAAGATGCATGGACATACTGAGGGAGGCAAGAAAGCCTAACGCACGTAATTGCTATGCCAGCAAATGGAAACGTTTTGTCAGCTGGAGCAGTTCCAAAGGCATCAATCCCACCGATTGCTCGCCTTCACACATTGTGTTATATCTAACCCATCTGTTGGGCTCTAGGTTAGTCTTCAATTCCTTAAAGGTTCACCTAGCGGCATTGTCAGCCTACACCATGTCACAGCAGGTGTAGTGGTGGAAAATATCTGTGATTTAAAACCTTTATGGAAGGGGTTAAAATAATGTATCCCCCCCTTCACTCACCCAGCCCCTGGGCGGGATCTAAATGTGGTTTTAACTAGGCTCATGGGACCACCTTTTTGAGCCTATGCATAAAGCTAGTCTGAAAGTCCTAACTTGCAAGACAGCCTTTCTAGTAGCTATCACTTCTATCAGAAGAGTTAGCGAACTACAGGCCTTCTTGGTATTGGACCCCTTTGTTACAGTCCACAAAGATAAGGTAGTTCTGCAAACACATCCCAGATTTGCGCCGAAATTTATTTCGAAGTTCCATGTGAACCAGTAAATCGAACTACCCACGTTCTTCCAGAGACCTACTAACATGGCCGAAAGAAGCCTTCACACACTAGATGTGCGCAGGGCAGTCATGTTCTACATGCATAGAACTAAACCACTGAGGAAAACTAAACAATTCTTTGTTTCAGTGGCAGCTGGTAGAGAAGGGGATCCTGTCTCTAAATCAGCAATATCAAGGTGGATTGTCAAATGCATCACACTATGTTACACTCTTGCAAAGGGAGAACTTCCCTTCAAGCCTAGAGCACATTCTACTCGAGGCACTGGGGCATCCATAGCATTCATTGCAAATGTTCCCCTACAGTCTATTTGCAAAGCGGCAACCTGGAGTTCTGTACAGACCTTTACAAAACACTATTGCCTAGACGCTCATTTTAGGTCTGATTCTCAGGTGGGACAAGCAGTACTAAGGCATCTTTTTTCTACTGTTCCTTCTCGCAACCCACCTCCAACTCCGGGTACTGCTCGCTAGTCTATGCACAGCATGTGATTCTAAGCAGATTAACAAGCATCAGAAGACATGCATTACTTACCGTAAAAGCATTTCTGATGATTGTATCTGCTTAGATTCACATGCGCCCTCCCAGCCTCCCCGCTCGGGGTGGAAGGAACATAGACTTACTACTTTCTCTCTTCATGTACTCACTTACTATAGCCTTCGGCTCTCTCATGGCAGAAAAAATACAATCGGAGGGACCTCGGCGCGTGAGGGATTTTGGGTACTACACACGTCACGATGGAGATAGTGTTTCAGACACGCCTATGCCGACGTCGCCTTTCGGTCCCCGAAAGACAAGATGCAATACTCCACGGTTACCACTGGATGTCGGACCATATGCACAGCATGTGAATCTATGCAGAAACGAATCATCAAATTCTTTTACGGTAAGTAATGCATGTCATCCTGGTTCAACATTGACAGGGGTCTGTAGGAGCCGTACTCGCAGCCTGGCTTATTGGGTTTGGGAAGTGGTATGGTAATCGCCTCTCTCAGGGACTCTGGTAGTCTTCCGACTTCATATGCATCATTTAGCATCTCTAAGAGGGGGGGGGTGAGTACCTCATTTTTATACGTTTTATAAAATTCGCTAGGGAGTCGGTCTGTCCCCGGGGTCTTACTGGTGGGTAGTTGCCTCACTACCTCTTCCAATTCCTCTAGAGTGATTGGTGCGTCCAGCTCCTCTCGCTCTTCTGCGCTGATCTGCGGCAATCCAATATCCTCCAGAGTTTCCCTTATTTCATCTGTCGCTTTCCTACGGATCTCCGTACAGGAGTTGGTAGTAATCTGCAAATTCCTGATTAACTCCCTCTTGGGTGTCTACTGTGCACCCATCATCTTTCGCTATTCTGATTGTAGGTCTAGGAGTCTCGCTTTTATATAGCCATGCCAGGACTCTTCCTGGTTTGTCCCCTCCTGCATGCTGCCTCTCTATGTACTTTTTATAGTTGAGATTACACAATCTTTCACAGTATCCTGCGCATTTCTGTTGCAGTCTAAGTATTGCTTCATTATCTTCCTTGGTGTTACCTTCCCTTTTCAGCGCTATTTCTAGCTTCTTTTACGCTTCTTGTACTTCTACCAAGATCCCTCCTTGTGGTCCCTTGGACTTGGCTATAGCTATCCCCCTCACTACCACTTTAAAGGCTTCCCAGAGCATACCTGCTGTCTCAACACTGCCTGTGTTGATCTCGAAATAGCTAATTTCCTCTATCATGTCCTCTCTAAAAATAGTGTCTTTCAACGCCTCTGCTTGGAGCCGCCATGTCGGTATCTTTGCTCTCGGGGGTCGGTATTGCCATTCTAGTATCAGCGGCGAGTGGTCCGAAAGGACCCTCGCTTTATATTCTGCCTGCGCCATTTCTGTCATTAGTTCATGTGTGACGAACACATAATCCAGCCTAGTGTGTAGGTTCTGGGGGGCTGAATAGTGCGAATAATGTCTATCCTGTAGATCGTGACACCTCCATGCGTCCTCTAACCCGAAATCCGCTAACAATAACTGGAATGTCCTGGCAGCGGGGGTGGGTCGATCTATTTCGGTATCTGATATATCAATTTTCGTGTTTAGTACACGATTAAACCTCCCCAAATCACCGCCCCTCCTAAGCTCACGCTAAGTTTGCAATATAGGGTTCTAAAGTATGCTGCTGAGTCCTGATTTGCGGCATATGTGTTTATAATACATATTTCCTTGTTTTCCACCAACCCCTTTATTATAACATCCTCCCGTCTGGCTCAACCGTAGATTGCAATAGCTGAAACAGGACATGTGGTGCAACCCAGGTGATCACCCCTCTATCATAGGCTGAATATGTTGCGCCCACAACAGTCCCCCTCCACTTCTTCCGGATCACCTCCAGCTTTTCTTGCGTTAGGTGAGTCTCCTGTAGCAAGGCTATGTCTAACTTCTGCCTGCGCAGATACATCATAACGTTTATTTCTTTTTAAGTAACTATTGAGCCCTCTAACATTCAAAGTAACTACGTTAAGGTCTCCCATAACATATTAAGTTCCCGCTCTTCCCTCTGCAAGTACAGTCCATGTCTAAGTTCCTCCCTCTTTACATGTAGGCTTGTTCCCCAACACAAACGCCCCTTAACTCTTAACTCTTCCCCTTCACTCCACTCCCGCTCTCCTCTCTACCCAACCCCACCACACTCTCCCACTCTTCCCCAACTTTCCCCCCTTCCTTCCCCACCCCAATATACACTGCACCCCCCCTCTGAACTCTACCCCTCCCCAACTGTTGCCCAGCTCCATCCCTGGATCTCAGGCACCCCTGCATCTAGCCCTTTTCCGGCAATTGCCTTACTTGCGGCCCAGCAGGGAGATGTTGCCCTAGTGGCGGTCCTACTATTCTCATTCCCGGGGGTAGGGTGTGTCTGTCCCGTTACTCCCTTTTTTGACCAATCTAAGCACGCCTAGCGCTACCCATATTGCATTACACGTTCTATATTGCAGTCCGACATGTTCAAATGTCTCATGTTACAGTTCCTCCTTACTATGCGCCCACCTCTTATCTTGCATGGCTGCTTATTCACTGATCATATTAGCACCCCTTATGGCTACATTACATTGTACGCTGCCGTTTCCCTTGGGGCTAGAGATACTAGTATAACGTTGATTCACTTATCCTGTCCATCTCGCTCTGGCCCATTTTCTTCGTCCGGGCAGCTCTGGGTATTCAGCCAATTCGTTGCCTCCTCAGGGTCCTAGAAAATGTGCGCCTTGCCCTTATGTAAGACCTTTAATCCGCTGGGTATAATAGCATATATTTAAATCCTGCCGCCCTCAGTCGCCGTTTCACCGCCACATACCTGAAGCGCTGTCTCTGCAACAACATGGTGTAGTCCGGGTACACTGTGACAGTTTCTGTTGTTCGGGTTATAGTTCAGTTTTTTCGGAAAAATTCCAGGATCTTTTCCCTGTCTCTGTAGTTCAAGATCTTGGCTATGATTGCCCGTCGGGGGGGGGGGGGCCCGGATGCGGTCTTCGTGTCAGGGCTCTATGCGCGCGTTCCACCGCAAACCCTTGGGAGAGCTTGCCCGCCCCAATTTCTTGGATCAGCATGTTTTCGATGTAGGCCGTGGGATCTGTTCCTTCTTCTCCTTCCGGCAGTCCCACCACGCGGATGTTGTTGGGTCTCGCACGCTCTTCTGCCTCTTCCGCTAGGTCCTCCAAGTTGCGTACTTGTTGTTTCAGTATGTGGACCTCCTCTGCATTGGTAGTGATGACTGCTGTGTTATACTTTACCGAGCTCTCAAGGGTGCTTGTGCGCTCCAACAGCTTCCTGACCTCTTGTCTCAAGAGGTTTAGGTCCACACCCAGTGCATCGTTTTTAAATTCCAGCGTCGCCTTGAGCTCTATCGAGGTGGTCCACGAGGTTTTCATTTCCGTGATGGCCTGCAGGATGAGCTGATCCTCCCGTGGCGGGGACGACACCTCCTGTGGGTCAATTTTCCCTTGTACTGCAGCGGCCGGGGATTGCAATGGTTTCGCGAAAATATCCATAGTCGGTTGCTTAACCTTGGTCTTGCCGCCCTTTTGTGCCATGATCTCTGCTGTCTGCCTTTCAGCTGCTTCTGAATGGGCTGCTGTTTCCCGGGCCTGTGCACCCCTTAATGCTGGCTGTTCCGTGCGGTATGCCGCAATGCTCTGCAGGCGTTTTGCTCAAGCACTTTCAAAGTGGGGCAGTTCGTTGTTTTCTCGCCCTTTCCCAGGGTTACTTTGCTTGTGCCCTCACTTTTTCTTCCCCCTTCGCCGTGATGTTTTCTCCCCCTTTTCGTTTTCTTGGCGTCCCCCAGAGCTGTCCCTCTGTACTCTGCGTTATTACAGTGTACGGCGGTGGGCTCCTGTGGCCCCCCGGATCACGGTTGGGCTTCCTGCTGATGTAAGCCGGGGCTGCAGGCTTGGCCTCTGTGATGCTGTCCTGGACCTCTGGGGCAGGGGCCTTCTCTGTGGCCTCCTCTGGTGCCCGGGGCCACTGATCGTATATTGTCTATGCCGACCCCCAGGTCCTAATATTGTCTGCCAGCCTTGGATAATGCCAGGCAGTGCTTATTCCAGGCCCAGTGCCCTTCTTTTTTTCTGTGGTGCTCGCGGGCCTGCACGCCCCTGTTTCTGACAGGGTCCTTTGGGAAGCTTCCAGTTGTGTCGCGCTTCCCTAGGCGTTGTCTCTCGTGTTTGCGGCTTGCCTCGGGGCCCCCCGCGTTCATGTGTTCTCCTGTTGCAGCTATTATTAAATGTCTTGAAGCGCTCCCCACGTGTGCTTTGTTTTAAGGCTGTGCCGGGGGGAGGGGCCTGTCCCACGCCGCAGTCTTTATTGCTGGTTTCCATTTTCTTAGTGTCACGGCGGCTCACCGGGCTCTACATGCTTCTCCCAATGTGCAGCCGGGCCAGCACGCTCCTCCGCGGCCCCTCGTTGCCGCTCACCGCCGCCCTCTTTGTTTCGTGGGGAGCCTTGTGTGCTACAAATGTATCTGTAATGTAACACCGCCCGAGGCTCCGGGGATCTGTTTAACAGTGTCTGGGCATTATTGCAGTATTTCGTCGTCTTTAGTGCCGTGGCGGCTCTCTGGGCTCCGCGTGCTTCTGTTATTGTGCGGCCGGGCTGGCACGCTCCTCCACGGCCCCCACTCCTTCACCACGGCTCACCACAGCCCCCTTCGTTCTGTGGGGAGCCTCATTCCCCGTGTCACAAATGTATGTTGGCATTCGATTTATCACCGCTCAAGGCCCCGGAGTTCTGTTAGAAAGTGTTTGAACTCCCGATGTCTCGCGGTCTCCACGCTCCCAGCCTAGTTCGGCCCACCTGCATAGTCCTTTGTTCTCTATCTCCGAGCATCTGCCATTTTGCCGTGGACTGTCCGAGGCCGTACGCTGGCTTTTATTCCTCCATATCGTCCAAGTTAGCCCATCGTTTCTCACCGCAGGACTTGCGATGCAAGCCCCATATATTCAGACGTCTGTGGGTATATTCTTTTATGCTTTCCTATTCAGTCATCATGCGCTTCAGGATCGGGTCCGATGTGTGGGAGCCCACGGGAAGAGCAGCCCTACTCCATGGCTGCCAAGCCACGCCCCCTAGCATGTGGATCGTTATTTCATTCAGTCAAAATAAAGTCCATTAACGGATATTACAAACTTTGTTAAAAAACATTATTAATGAGAAACTCAAACTAACTGATTTTCCATGCAACATATTCAACCATAGTTGGTCCAGAAAAACATATTCCGCATTTGTCACAAATTTACTAAAGTATTTCATTCTAAAGGGAAGAAATGCTAGGCAACAGCACTAGGTGATGCAATGTTTCTAATGCATCCTTCAATGTGTTATGCTCACCTGGCTCTCACAGGGGCGTCTGTTAGACCCGGACAGCTGCTGTCTCCACCCACGTGATGCGTAGTGCAGCGATGACTGACTGGATCTGCCCTCCTAATCTTGTCTGATTAACCTGTAGAAATATTCTCCTGCAAGTGGAGAGATGGATTTAGCCACTTGTGGATTCAAGTGATGGCACCCCCACAGTCCTCCCCAACTAATCGCCTCCGAAATGCCCTCACAGTAATCTCACCTTATATTCTTGAAAGATGAGCTCTCCATCCTGCGTGGATTTGCAGGGGCGCGTCGATTCCAGTTACTTCACTGGTTTGAAGGCTCGGGAGAGTTCCGGAGAGTATTGACTGAGGTTCCTGGTGAGGACCCGGAAGTATTAAGTTCATAGAGTTCAATATGTCTGATGTTCACTCTTCTTCCCCCCCCCCCCCCCCCCCCCCCTCCTTTCTTGTCTTGCAGCTGGCTCGTGAAAAGATGCTCTTGTGGCAGCTGGTGGCGCTCAGGTAAGAGTCTGTATTACCCGGCACTGTCCGGTAAATGTTGCACGTGGAAAACGTGTTTTGGCTCTTTACAGTTGCGGCACGTGAAAATATGGAGAGTCACAAAAGGATGCCTCCGGTGATAAATCGGGTAAGTCTGTGGTGGTAAGAATTATATTTGTTGGTTCCCTCGGCTCACCTTGGGGTTTTCTTTTGTCTCCTAGGTGCCGAATTTCGGCGAAGAAATGATGGAGGCAGCGCCGACCCGAAGGATGCTGTGAAGACTGGTGAGTATGGCGCGGCGCTGCAGCTGGAGGTGCGGCACGTGCAGAAATGATGTTCTTTACAGGTCCGGAGACAAGATGGATCCAGAATCAGGTGTGGAATAGAAATGTTTGCTTTCTAACCTTATCCCTTTCTTTCCTCTTTGTTTTAGGAGCTCCGGATTCGAGGCAGGCGTGGCAGAAGACTGGATGCAGGCTGCAGGCACGGTGAGCGTTACGCTGCTGGATGCTGAATAACGCGAATCGTGTGTTGCTGGTCGGGCGTGGTTTGAATAGCCTCAAAAGTAGTCCCAGGTAAGAAGTCCCTAGAACCACACCCGAGTAAAAAATAGTCCATGTAGAAAAATAGTCCCTTTCAGGCTTCATGTTGGATTGGAGTAATTTGCAGCATGGTCTGCCTGAGGTAAGTAATCACTATGAGGACTGATTTCTACTATGAGCCTGGCGCCTAAGGCGCCAGGACTGAACCCAGATAGCCCCTAGCCGGGGCTGCTGAGGTTTTACTAAATGTCTAGATGCTTGCTCCCGGGGCTGATGGGCTTGGTCCGGATGCCTGGGGGTAGGCATCATGACACAATGTACAGTATCTACAGCTTGAATCGTCTTCAATACCTGTAATAGTTGGTAAAACATTCATTCTTCTTCTCATGAAATCATTTCTCAGCTTTTTGTTTGGAAAACCTTATCAAGTATGGTTCCATAGTACCCGGCACCTTAATATGTGATGCCACCTAAGCATACAACTTTGATTCCAATGGTTTTTTTGACAGTATTTCCCCAATCTCTCATTTGTAAAATGTTCTTTTCCTTTACGAGGACGCAGAAGAAATACATTCTCGGATATTTCTGCTCTGAACAGTACGTCCTAGTGATTTCTAGTTTCAGGTCATGAATAAATCCCTTTAGCTTCCCAGCCATGACATCAGCACTCATCCTATAATATGAGTTTTCCTTGTTGATGTATAGTTTTCTAAGCAGATTTAGTCTCTTCCATTCAATGATGCGATGTAGTGAGAATACACCCAAGTCGTAACGTATGGCTGTATACGTGACACTTTTCGGGATGTGAAATAACACTTGTCTCCATATCAGCGCCTCATATACATTGATAACATTTCACGCCCAATGAGGCAAAATGTGAAGCCCATAACAATTTAGGAATTCTAATAGTGGGAATCGGCGTAAACTTACCAGATCTTTTATCAACCAGTCTTAGCTCGGTTGCCATTTTGAGAGATTTGTCCCTCATATAGTTTCTGTAAAACGCCTTTCGATGGATTTGCCAAGGTTGGATAGCCCAAGTGAGTTGTTTCATTTGGCTACTATCCTTACATTACCTACTTACCAAACATTTGTTTTTCTGTAGTTTTTGAGACTCTGGTTTTAGAAAACCTTAGACTTTTTTTCTGGGCTCATCTTCAAAACATTCAGATTTGTGTATTTATCAAGGGCATCAATCAGTTTTTGCAATACAACCGGGGTGTTATCAGTTAAGACAATCTGCATATGCTGTCCAAGCCAATCTCAGCCCACCCATTTTGGGGGTGACAAAGAAGCTAAATCTAACACCCCACCATTGTCGCAATTTGTTTGTTATTTGTATTTGTCTAGTGAGATGCCCATCCATCGATACTCTAACCTGTATTTGGGAATCCTCATGCAGATGGATCAACATACTTGGGCCTCCCAGTATGCCTAAAGCATCACGTTTTTGCCATAGGAGGCATCTATCCACTCTATCAAATGCCAATGATAAGTCCATAAAGGCTACATATATAGGACAAGCATTGTTTTCCCAAGCCAACTCCTGCAAACTACACATTAGCAAACCGCCCCAATCAGTCCCCATTTGCTTTCGGAAACCAATCTGCCGCCAATCCAGGATATTGTTTTTGGAACACCAAATCTCTATGTTCTAACAATAATGAGGCAAAGATCTTGCAGTCTGCGTCCATGATTGCGATCGGCCTGTAGTTATTAGGGGATGTTCTAGGGCCCTTCTTATATATTGGTATGTCCTAAGATAATTTCCAGCCCCCCCTGAGTTTGCTTTGAATTAACAATATCCCAAAAAAGCACACATGGGACATTGGCCCATAAATCAGGGCTATTCTTGAACAGATTTGATAGCTGATTAGGACCCGCTGCACTAGATGAACTCGACCTCAGTATTAGTCTGTATGTTTTTAATTGTTATATTTAATGACCAAATCGCAATAGACGTGTCTTTTCCCCTATATACACGTAAGCCTTTCCTATAGATGTTCTGGAAGTTCAGTCCAGGCATGGTCTGAAATCGGGATTGCCTGGGCGAAGTACTGACCATTCTCCAATTCATTAATTTTTTCCCAGAATGCCTTAGCAGAGTTATCCCTGATAGCCGTCATACTTTCAGAGAGTCTTGTTGGTGGCGAAAGGAGATGACAGTTCTTGTAACACAGTTTTTCTCTTTTGTTCCTGGTTTGGCCTTCAGGGCACTGAGACAGGTCTCTGATGACTGATGCTACTCAGGAGGGCTTTCTTATTATTATTAATTTTTTACTTTTATTTTTGTTGGCAGAGGTTTACAGTAAACTGACACGTCTGAGCATTCAATGAGATCAATACATGCAATTGACATAGCACATCTGCAGATAGATTAACATATGCACAATAAAGGAGGTAGTCGGATGCAAAACATCATCGTTTTTGAGATCAGTCACATAGAGCCGGGGGTGAGGCACTTCCAGATGTTCTCTCATCTTGATTGATAAGGTAACTATTAAAGGCGGACCATATGTTCCTGGGGCGTGAGTGAGCTGGGAGCATGTTGAGATATTCCTCTTTGCAGTTCAGGGCCCAGGTGAGTGCATTGAGCCACTTTTGGAAGGTCGGAGGGGGGGGAGGGGTTCTTCCAACATTGTAATATACACTTCTTGGCTATCATGCAGTCAATGTTCAGGAATTTAGCCATGCGTCTAGCCTAGCCTCATCGTCATTCCACACCCCAAACAGCACTCCCGCCGGATCAGGGTCAATCACCGTGCCAGTGATGTCTGCAAGAGCCTTCAGAATCCCATCCCAAAAATCTCCCATATGTGGCATGTCCAAAACATGTGTAGATGGTCCGCACCCTCTGACTTGCAGCGGGCACAGGTTTGTGTGTTAGTGCGAGAGAACCTAGAGATCTTGAGAGGGGTGTAATACAGCCTGTTTAATAATTTGAATTGCATAACTCGGTAACGGGAATTGAGAGATACTCGATTAGTATGGGAGCACATCTTAACCCATAATTGGTCAGTGACCTCTTGGGCCAATTCGCCGGCCCATTCGGACCGTGCTTTGGATGGTCTGATTGGTGCGGCTCTTAATAGCATTTTATACAGCGAAGAGACAACGCTACGGGTGCCGCATGAGTTAGCAATGTAAGCAATTTCCGGTGTGTCGGGGGGGGGGGGGGGGGGGCTCCATAGGGAAAGTAGGCCATCGGGTACTGAAGGCGCGCGAAGCCTATAGTATTGTAACAATTCTAGTGCATATCCAGTGTGGCCTAGCCTCCATGTCTGTGGGTCAATGAATTTTCCATTGGAAAAAGAGGTCAGTTAGCGCCTGGTACCCCAGCGCCTTCATCTGTGGGCCAGGTCCGCATCGTGTGTAGGCTCCAGTCCAGGGAACCTCCATAGGGGGAGCCATTTATAATAGGGGTGAGGTGCATCAGTTGCCGTCAATAGACTGCTCCAAGCCAGCAGGGTGGTTGCCACAGGATCAATGGGAGAGTCCGGTACATGGGTACGGTGGAGTACAAGTGTCATAGTATTGACATCAGCCGCCTCCAGGGTTACCAATTTGACGTGCGGTCGAGTTGAGGAACCTGGGTACCAATACGTGGCGTATTGGGCCTCAGCAGCCGTCCAGTGCTGTAGTATGTCAGGGGCCGTGAAGCCCACGTTTTCATATGAGAGCAGCATATCAGACCATTTCTTACGCACCGCCCCAGAGTGCCGTAGGAACTGAGCACTTGATTTGTGTAGTTGTGTGAAGTATTGTTTCCCCGGGCCAGATGGGTACGTTGCTAAAGATGTAGAGCAATTTGGGGACTAGGACCATCTTAATGAGAGAGAGTTTACCAGCCGGTGATGGTGGGAGATGGAACCAGCGTGTCATTTTCGATTCAGCTAATTGTGCTACAGCCAGGTAATTGTCTGCTAACAGGGTAGATTTTATACTGAGAAATTCTGACACTCAACTACTTGATACTCTAGTGCGGTTGCTGAGTGGAGTTGATAAGTGGGAGGATCTCAGATTTGGAATAGTTGATTGTAAAGCCAGAGTGGGTGCCTACACAAGTGATGTCTCGTAGTATAGGGTCCAAGTGTGTGGCGGGATCTCTAATATATAATAGTACGTCATCGACGTACAGGGATATTATCTCAGGGAGGCCTTTCAATCGTATTCCCTTGTGAGAATGGCGCGCTCTGATGTAGTCCGCCATAGGTTCTATCACCAGTGCGAAGAGGATCAGGGAGAAGGGGCAACCCTGTCGAGTACCTCCTAAAGAGTGTGAATAATGTGGATGTCGGGGAATTGACCTGAACTCTTGCCATCGGGGTAGTGTACAGCAGATTAATAAATCCTATCATGTTGGGGGGCCAATCCCCATTGCCTCTAGGACCAGCCACATGTATCTCCATGAGACCATATCAAATGCCTTTTGAGCATCAAGCGTGACCGCGATAGCCCTTGTGTTCTGGTCGACTCTGGCCATGACATTTGACATTGAAGAGACGACGGATGTTATGTGAGGTGGATCTCCCGGGTACAAAGCCTTGATCTTCGTGCACCAGGTGTCATGATTGGAAGGAAGCGATTCGCTATAACCTTGGCAAAGATCTTGGTATCCATGTTCATAAGGGAAAGGGGCCTATATGAACCGCACTCATCGCTAGGTTTGTCGGGTTTGAGTAATATTACTGCTTCGCGCAGGGAGGGGGGAGAGCAGATGTCCGTAGCGCCTCCTCCCAGATATCCAATAGCTTGGGAGCGTGGATAGCCACGTGCGCCTGGTAAAATTCGGGAGTAAGCCTGTCGGGGCCAGGTGCTCTACAATTCGGGAGATCTGAAATGGCTAACTATTTCATCCAGCTGGATCGGAGAGTCGAGTTGGTCCCGGGTAGCAGAGAAGATATGTCATGGGAATTTGTTCAAGAAGGTCTCTCGTGCTGTTCACTATGTTCAGGGGGCAAGGCGTATAGATTGGTGTAAAACTCAGTGAAGATGTCCAATATCTGCTGATCTGACCACTGTGGAACCCCCTGAGCATCCCTGATGGATACTATTTCGGCTTGTCTCACCTCCCTTTTCAGTTTGGCCAGTGTTCTGCCAGGTCTTTCACCTATCCCGTATTTACGAGCAGCCTGTGGGCGACTGAAATAACGGACCTCCCTAGTAGCGTGTATGGAACACATCAAGTTCCTCGCCGATTGCAGCGAGTTTGGCAGGGTCGGCCGCTGACTAGCATGCCTGTTCCAGGTCTCGCAGTTTCGATTCGGAACGGTTAAGGTCATTACATATGGTCTTTTAACACCCCGCCTCCCTTGAGATGGACATCCCCCTGATGTATACTTTGAATGCATCCCAGCGGACTCCAGCAGTGGTGGCCTGTAGGGAGTTGCATTCAAAGAGTGTCTCGATATTCGCTAATATGTCAGCCTTAAAGACTATGGCGAGAAGGGCCGCAAACTTGGAAGCGCCATGTACTGAAAGTAGGCACCGGAGCGCCCAGCTCTACAGATATGATGATCGGGACATGGTCAGACAACATGCGGGTGAGTATCTGCACCTTGTTAATCTTCCCCATTAGAGTGTTGGATACTAGAAAAATGTCAGTGCTGGAGGAACTATCGTGGACGGTAGAGTAATAAGTGTATTTGCGTGATTGAGGGTGAAGGGCTCTCCAGACATCGGATGTCCAGTGATGTACTGTGTATGCGTAACCTACAGAGGTCTTGGTGCAGTTCCGGTCCTGTCTAAACCGGTGTTGAGAATTAAGTTCATATCGCCTCCCCATATGATTGGAATACCCACATATCCCAGGCGTATTGTGGCGATGTTATCAACGAAATCTGTGGTGTCAACATTGGGCCCATATGTGTTAACCAGAATATATTCCCTGTTCACTATCGTGCAGCGCAAACCGATATACCTGCCCTCGGGATCAATGTAGTCCTTGTGGAGTGTGAACTTAATAGATTTATGGATCAGGGTCAGCACTCCTCTAGCTTGTGTAGAGTAGGACGTGTAGAATCTATTAGGCCCCCAGGATGATGCAATGCGCATCGCCAAGCTACCTGTGGAGTGCGTTTCCTGTAGCATAAGTATTTTGATACCGTGTCTCTGGGCGTAGGCCACAATGTTGTGGGACTTGGTGAAGTTACTGCGTCCCCGGACGTTCCAGGACATTATTTTTGTAGGCGTTTCAGTGACCTAAGGTACATCCCAGCTAATGTGTCTCAGCATGCCTCTGCAAGTGTGATCATATATACACGTGTGCCCCAACATGACCTGAAATACCGGTCTGCCTCTGCCATTTCCAATGAAACTCCCCGAACAGCACCCCCCACCACCCTAACATGACTGGCAGTGAACCCAAACCCCCCTCCCACCCTCAATCAACACAATACCCTACTAAACTGGTGATAATGGGCTGATCTCAAGGGGGACCGACTATACTAAGGCCCAATGGGGGCCAAAACCTATCACTTCCCCTACAGTGGCCATTGCAACCGCAGCGGGGTGTGCTGTTGCCGTGCATCCGACCAAAGCAATAGTATTGAAGTACCAGAGTGGTACTGTAAGTAGGCAATATTACTAAAACGCAAACATGTTTTTACCAATGCACAGACCTATGCGGTGACTAGTAAGTAGAATCGGAGCAACTGCAGGCATGAGTCGGCACCTCCAAGCCTTACGGGTAAATCAGAACATAACTGTAAGTAAGGGTGTACTCGGAAGCAATAGTATGTCGGGTACGTTATTGAGTAAGAGCTTCTAATGCCAGTACAGGTGACAAAGCACATGTTGATTGAAATATCAATGCATGTGCGAAGGAAGCGTTGGCTCCGACACTGCTGTTCTTACGCAATTCAAGGGATTCGGAGTACATGAACCTTTGGGAGTTTAAGAATAGTTGAATGATGGAGTAAACATTGTACCTAAGATGGTGGATGTTGAGCGGCATCCGCATCACCGTAAATCCCACCCCCACGCAAGGGACAGTGGAAGAGTTTATTTTTCCCTAAGCATGAGCCCCACCAGGCCAGTATATCAAACCCCCACTGAGTCAAAGACAGATGAGCATCAATATTCAGGGCATAGACGACATGGAGACGGATTGGGCCTGGCTCTGTCATTGTCCATGAGATCTTCAGCTGGGTTACGGAGAGGTATCTGCGATTCGATTAACTTCACGGCCTCGTCCAGAACCGTGAAGAAGTATAGTTTCTGCCTGAAGGGGAATTTGAGTCTGGCTGGGAACAGCATAGCGTATGGGATGTTGCGCTCCCTCTGAAGCTTCTTCACACCCAGAAAATGACGCCGCTCCTGTTGAACTCCTACAGAGAAATCCGGGATGATCCTTATGACTTGCGAGCCAAGACAAAGCTCACCCTTTTCTCGTGACAGGCGAAGAATGTGGTCTATATCGCGATAGTTGAGAATCCTGGCGATGATAGGTCTGGGAAAGTCGCCAGCTTTAGGCCGCGGTGAGAGGGCCCGGTGAGCACGTTCAACCGTAAAGAAGGGGTATAAATCGCGGCCATCAAGCAGTTCTTTAAGCACATTTTCAACTGCCAACTCCTTGCGCCCTTTGAGGGCATTTTCAGGGACCTCGATAATCCGAACATTGTTTCGGCGCGATCTGGACTCCAAATCGTCGCACTTTGCCCTGACCGTCTTCATCGCGTGTGAGTGATGCAACAGTGTCCTGGAGCGTATGCAGAGCATCCTCATTGGTACCAATTCTGGATTCCGCCTCGGTGATCCTGGCACCAGCCTGATCAATTTGAGATTTAAGTGATGCGACATTGGCTTTAATGTCGTCCAGGTTTTCATGAAGAGGCAAAGTTTTTGGCCATGGATTCCATCATTGTGGCAAGGTCAGGGGTTGGCGTGCTTGGACGTGAGTCCGTTTCTTCCTGATTGGCAGATGCGTGCCCCGGCTCCGGCCGAGGTGCTGCCTTGGCAAATTCGTCCATGGCACCCACTTTGTTGTTACCACGGGCTCTGTCCTACATTGCAGTGTGGCCAGTAGTCCTAATATATCAGGCGTATGGTTCTAACGGACAGTTCAGTAGTCGATAATGAAGTTAGCTGGCAGCTGGGTAGTCCAGCAGCGGTGCAGGAAGATGGAGTTGAAGGCACACTTAGACGGAGACCACACGGCTGCAGAGGCGGCCCCGGTGTGCGAGTGCAGTACCCATGATAAGCCGCATTCAGAGTGTTCTGGGACCCAACAGTATGATTAGGAATGGCAGTGGCAATGAAAACAGGACGTGCACAGTAGGTGCTAGGCAGCGCCCGATGGATACAATGAGGATTACGCATCCCAAGTTAATGTGGGGCTGAGTAGTGCAGGCCAACTAACGTGATAGGGTAGACACAGCGGCGAGGGCGTGCGGCCCCCAGTCAGGAGAGTAAGTCAGAGTGCGCCAGACCACACTGCAGGAATATTATGGTGGCATGGGCTGCAAGCAAAGACACGCACCACAGCCCAGGCACTGATAGCAGTTGCGGTGCTGTGGAGTAGAGCACCAGTGGGAGGCTAGATGTCACGGTATGGAGGAGCGGGTTCCACTCCAGGCCTGGCGCCACCTGGCATCCGGGATCCTTATATGGGGGCACAAACCATCTCCTACCTGAATCTGTTGCGGTCTGATCCGCATTCAGGGTGCAGGAGAACACCAGCGCGCCCCCCCCCCCCTGCAGGTCGCCAAAGCCAGAGGGGCACAGTGGTGGAGCAGCCAATAGAGTCCTGCAGGCCGCGCTCTGCCAAGGAGACAGCAAATGGGGCAGCCTGGGCCTGGGAAGTATCTGGATATTAGGTGCCGCCAGACGTGGCTGCGATGATTGGCGGATCAGCGGTCACAGAGGGGGTGGGGGGGGACAAGGGCACACAGCACTGGTCAGCCTGGCGGCTCCAAGAAGAGGGGCAGTAGGTGGATGGCGGCCCTTTCCGCCGAGGGCCTCCCACCGCGCGCTGGGTGCAGGCAATTCACGGTCTGCACCCAGCACCGGGTGGACAGCTGTAGTGGCAGCGGCCCTCCGACAACTATGCAGGGCGGCGAAACACCCCACCCCCTCCACAGCCTCAGGTCACCACAGACCCCGGAAGTGGCTCAGCCGCAGATCAGGACAGGCGGCCTCCCACGCAGCGCAGCCACGGCCCGACTCCGCCGTCAATGAGGCTGCGCACACCACCAGGATAGCAGGCAACAGTACTAGGGCGTCACAGCTCCGATTTCGTCCGGGATTGAAGGAGATTATAGCCCAAGCCAAGCAAGGTTGATAGGATTCGCAGTTAGATAAACAAAATATACGCCGTTGATGTAGGATTTCTGTCTCAGAGGTGTACAGAGCCCAAAAGCTAAGCAGCCATTTTCCAGGCTGCTCAACAGCGCCCCCTCCCCGCCCCCCACCCTGGTTTTATTTAGTTGAACAAGATAATTAAACTTCTATCTATACAATTTAGCCTTTCTGGCTTTGTTATAGTCAACTTTCACCGGCATGTTAATAAATTAATCTGTTATTTTTTAATTCCACAACGGAGTATCTCTTAATCTTACATTCCATGTTACTATTTTCAATATCCCTGAGCATTAGAGTTTAATTTACACATGTTCTTTACATTCCAGGTTCATCTGGATTTCTGCACATTTGAGAGAACAGATACATTGGGAAAAATCAATAAGCCTTCAACGAGACCACTACCGAATTTGACACATAGCATGATCACTAGAAGTTCTCACTTCGACTTTAATTGGAGCATCCCCAAGGATTTTACTGACAAATATATAATCCATCATAGATGAGTCCTCCGGCATGCCAAATTGGCTATCCCATCCAAACAGATTTTCCATTGCAGATTTCCATTTTGCCCCGATCTTTTGACGTGAGTTAACTCTGGTATTTGTAAACCCCTCCCAGGTCTCAAGGTTGTTATCTAACAGTATCATCTCTGTCAGTTATTGCCTCAGATATGCAATCTGAATTAAAGTCCCTTGCTGCTATGATGTGCCCCCCTCTATTATCAACCAACCACTCAATAATAATCCTCCAACCCCCAGTTTCTCCAGAGTGTCATCTGTTCCTCTCCGGTGAACAATATAGGTTAATCAATAGTAGCCATTTTGATAGGTGATTTATAATGCGCTTGATAGCCAGAGGTTTCTAAGCGCGGACCCGGGGATCGAACGTGTGTTGCTCCGTGTGGTCTTGCTTCCAAGGCGAGCACGTTGCCCCTGAGCTACCCTCCAAAGGCACTTTAGAGTAGAGTGTGTGGTACGCTCTAGAAAAATAACCAAAATTCCACTGTGGATAGCCCAGACATGTTTACGGAAGCCCAAACAAATTTTTATAGTGACGGCTAAACCACCAGTGGGTCTCCAGCAATCCCCCGAGTCACTGGCAGGTTAGTTACTTCATAGTCATCCAACATCACTATATCAACCTGCAACGTTTCCTGTAAAAATATTATGGTAAAAGATTGAAGATAACCACGCAGTTCGGGGAAAGAGTGTAATCTTAATAGGCCGCTAACATTCCAAGATATTAACGTGCGATTGTCAGCGCTAAAGGTTTTGCTTCAAATCCTTTCGTTGTGGAATGGATTCCTTAAGTGTTAGTGCGAGTCGTATCCAATTGACTTCATCATTTGTGCTCTTAGTTTCCAAAGTGATGTCTCTAACTAACGGATCTAATCTAGAGGGCTCGGCAGCGATAACTTGTTCCCTGTTATTTTCTTCTTTATTACGGAGATGAATAAAAGGAAAGGTATCTAATCCTTCAAATCCAGGATTACCTTGAAGTCAACCACCCATTAGGATCGCGTCAATCCGGCTTCCGCCCTCTATATGGAACGGAAACAGCCTTAATATACCCAAATCGACAAGTTGAAGGATAATGGGAAGACGGCTATGCTACTCCTCCTTGACCTATCTGCAGCCTTCGATCTGGTGGATCACGCAGTCTTCTGCAATCACCTCAGGTCGGTAGGCCCATTTCTCAAGTGATGCCATAATCTGGGTCTAGTCCTTCGGTCCAGTCCTTCCTAGCAAACGCACGATGAAAGTCTTCTCCCCCTCAGCATCCGCTGACCCTATACAAATGTCATGCGGCGTACTACAGGGATCCGGTGTCTCATCTACTATGTATAACTTCTTTACTAAGCCCCTATTCGACAAGTTGGACAGACTGGGTGTCGCCTACACAAATTATGCAAATGACACCCAGATCCTCATTCCCCTTTCGGGCAACTTTCTCAAGGACACGGCCTTGGTAAACAAGATATACCGCCTCATTCAGGCATGGATGGCATCCCGCAGCCTCAGCCTGAATGACGACAAAGCTGAGATAATGATCCTAGGCTCAGCGACGAACCTAAAAAAAACTCAGCCCTAGTAATGCCTCATTCAATATTGACTGTAATTCTATTAAGGTGATGCCCGTAGTTAAAACGTTAGGCTTCTACCTTGATTCCACACTAACCTTTAAGAAACAAGTTAACTCGCTAGCATCCTCGACTGCTACACTTGCAAGCTTATCCGGGTCTGCAGACCCTTTCTCTCTGAAACCACTGCATCACCATGGCTAATGCACTCATAATGTCCAGACTGGATTATTGTAACGCCTTGTACTCAGGCGCTAACAAATCACTGATAAAATCCAAAGGCTGCAAAACAATGTCCTAAGAGCTGCCCTAAATATCCCCAATAGAGAGCACATTACCAAATTCAGAAGAAATGCCCATTGGTTAAATATAAAGGACAGGATCCTTCTCAAAACAGCTTCACTTATATCGAAGTGCCTGAACAATATAGCACCACCATATCTTTCAGAAAGAATAATCGGGAGAACCTCAACACGACCAACTAGGTCTGCAAATGCCCACCTCCT
Organism: Ambystoma mexicanum; assembly: GCF_040938575.1. Lineage (NCBI taxonomy): Eukaryota > Metazoa > Chordata > Amphibia > Caudata > Ambystomatidae > Ambystoma > Ambystoma mexicanum. The sequence continues at coordinate 224,629,627 of NC_090921.1, read as the reverse complement.
AGAGATTCCTAGATTCAAACTAGCCACAGCTGGTGGTTCTAGCGTCCCGATCAAAGCAGCCCTCTCATGGAATGCACTAGACATTAGAACTGAACAACCTTACCCCAAATTCAGACAAAACGTGCTGAACTGGTTACGTACAAATGACTGCTAACACTCGCCTCACTTCCCTAGTACTCCTCTAGATATCTGCCTCGCCATCTCTGTCCACCTGACTGTATTATATACATATACATATACATGTGACCTATTGCACCACGCCCTCAATGTAACCTGCAAGTGGTATCAAGTTATCTCTGTATGCCTGTACCCACTGCATTTGCTGTAACTAAGCTCTAAGTATACTTGTCCTGTTTGTTTCCAGCTACCTAAGGGTTTGGTGCGCATTACCAAATAAATATCAAATCCGAACCTTTGTAGATTTTCTGTTTCACTCATTAATAAATCATCTGGAGGGTACCACCAATCTCACAATCGTATTGTGTTATGGATGAAGTCCACAAGCCTAATACCTCTGGAAAAAATAAGCCTGAGTCCTTGAATCCTGTTAAACTTAAGATTCTATAACTATTAAGAGAGGGGGACCCCCCCCACCCCGCCTTCAAACATATAAATCAAAATTAGGCTATTATCCTCCACAAAGATTTTCTCTCAGGTTCATCATTTCACTCTTTAATGGCCTTGATGACGTTAGTAGAGTTCTATGCCCCTTCTCCTCTCTTCGGGACTCCAGGAATAGATTATCATAGTAGTTAACTTTTATCTCATTCATTCTGCTTTCCCCCTCCCGTACATTCGGGCATTTAACAGTTCTTGTTAAACCTTTGATTATTTTTCTGGGGCTCATCTTTGTTCAATCCTGGATGGGTCTTTCTGTTCTAATGGACCCTCTGCACTCGACACTCCCTTTGAGTGCATCTCCCACGGATCCCACTCCCCTCTCAATGCCCCATCCTGAGTTTGGTCCGTCCCGCTCTCAAGAATTTTACATCCTCTGCTACCTACCCCTGCCAAAAAGGTACCCCTGTATTCGTGGTTTATTATGTCTCACTAATTCATTCATTTCGGTTTCAGACATATTTTCCTGGGGCGTTTGTTCCACCATTATTTCAAAGTTCATGTGGGGAGAGTAGCCTTTGAGAGCTGGGAATACTGATCATTTCTGCTCCGGCATTAAAGACCACCTTGCCTGTGCTTGCATTCAATTTCGTAGTAGAGTGGCTCTTAGTACCAGACACTTTCTCCTCTAAACCAATCACTGCCCTCTGGGTCATTCTGCCCCCATCCAATGACAGTCCTCTCCCTAAGCCCCACCTCTGGCAGCTGTGTTCAGATTTTCACTATACACTTTAGTGTTGGGAGTCCTCGAGTTGCTCTCCAAGCTATTTGTATGATTTTTCTATGAGGAAAGTTCAATTTCTGTTCCAAAGAGCCTGTGTGCTCTTTTGCTCGCCTGCCGGTGAAGTTCTGCGGCCCTCAAGGGCGAAGATTCTAGAAGGCCATCTTGGGCCTCCATCGCGCACTCCGACCATGTCGGAGGTGAAGGAGGGAAGGTGCCACTTCAGGCCCTACACCAAATGCGGGCTATGGAATGTGTTTGTAAAAGACGAGCACCTGCAATTCCTCTGCCTACAGCCGGACCATAAGGAGGTAGTGCGAGATATGCCAAGATTTTTTTTAAGATGACGAAAGACAGGCCCAGTAGGTTGGCGGCATGGCTGAACTCAAATAAGGCCTCTGACCCGTGCTCGTCCAGGACCGACCGGTCCAAGGTGTGGTCTTCTATGTTCTTTGAGGGAACCCCGTCCATGGGGGTCCAAGATGAGGCCAAGATTTGCAAGTCCGAGTCCACTGGGTACGCTGCTAATGCGGGTCACAGTGGATAGGGCGCAATCAACATCACCCTCTTCGAAGAGAAAGTTATCCACCCAGGCAAAGCTACAGGAGAGATCTGATAAGCAAAGGGCATAGGAGAAGGCCATGCAGCCCAAGCAGGCTCAACCGGCTCAGTTGAAGTTTTCGTCGTCGATTACTGCAACTACCACAGCAGCTGCCGGTGCTGATTCTACGAGGGTGGCTCCCATGGTGCAGAAAGTGTCCCTGCCACCACGGCATGACACTGCCGCAGAAGCCTTGGCTAAGGCTGTAGGCATCCTAGAAGGGGTTAAGCCATCAACCCAGGTCCCGGTGCAGGCCCCTCAGGGTGGAAAAAAGGGGAGGGATGAAAAGGCCTCGAAACAGTCTTCCCAGGTCACTGCTCAAACTATGGAGGTTTCGTCCACAGACGGCGAAGATCAAAAGTCCACGCAGACTATGGCATATGGGCCTAGTTTTTCCTTTGCTACAGTTTCAGTTTAGGGACATTTCCTTATCAACTCTCCAAACCTTGGTGTCGGAGATCCAGATGAGGATGTCCCAGGTCCCCGACCAACCTCCTCCACCACGTTGGGCCCCAACTCACCCAGTGGACCCTGATATGGGGACGATACGGCCCTGTGGACAATGAATCGCCACATTTGGATGCTCTTCATAGGGTTTCCCCACCGGACGAGGTGGGATTGTTCCACTCCATGATCGCCAGGGCATCCAAGGTCTTCCAGCTGGTACTTGAGGAAACCACGGAGGAGGGCTTCTTGTATCGAAGGCGAGAGGTCAAAAGGAAGACTGTAATGGCAGTGCCCTTTCTGGACGATATTTGGGAAGAGGGCCTAGCCCTCATGAAGAACCCTTGCACACCTCCAGACGAGAGGGATAGGCTGGAGAAGTAATATAGGGTGCCGGATTCCGTACCCAAGTGCCTGAGGTCTCAGCCGTCACTGGACTCTGTTGTCGGCTACTCTGAGAAAACGGTCGGCTAACCAGTCTCAATCGTCATCCGTCCCTACGGACAGCGGGGGGAAGGATGGACGCCATGGGGATGAAAGTGATTTACACGTGGCATCCACAATCAAGGTGGCCAACGCATCGGGGATCCTAGCAAGGTATGACCGGGAATTGTGGTACAAGCTAGGACCGATTCTGGAGTTCAATCTTATCATCCGGGAGGAAGCACTCGCCCTCTTCCAGGAACGAGAAGTGGCATCAGACCATATCACCAAGGTGACGGTGGACATCGCCGACACAGGTTTATGTCGGATGGGGAACAGTCTCTGCCTTCGTTGGCAGGGATGGATGAGGGCCACTCATTTCTGTCAGGGTACAGACCATGCCCTTCGAAAGAGAGAATCGGTTTGGGAAGGCTGAGTCCCTCCAGGCCATCAAGACGAATAGAGACGACCCGTTCCCTCGGCACTCTCCAGCAGCTCCAATCGTCTTATCGCTCCTTCAGGGGGAAAGCAGTGCATCAAAAGGTTTCTCAAGGTCTTAGACAGCCGCCCCGGTCCTCAACGCAAGACTCCTACAGAGGCCACGCCCAGGCCTGCGGTAGCGGAGGACAGCATCGCCCGCAGGGCAGGCTGCTGGCGTCCAAGCAAGTCTGAACTGTTCAAGACGTCGGGCCACCACTCGTGCAACCCAGTGGGAAGCTGGCTGATGAGGTTAGTCATCGAGTGGAGAAGGACCACCACCACCGACCGATGGGTGCTGGACGCTCTGACCCAGGGACACACATTGGAGTTCCAACGCAGGTATCCTCGTATTCCGCCGGTTACCCTGCAGGGAGCAGTACATCCCTCCGCTTTTGGAAGAGGTACGAGCCGCGCAACGAAAAGGGGCGATAGAACTAGTCAGAAAGACGGGGGCCTGTAGACCCATCCTGGATCCAAGACGTCTGAACAAATACTTAAAGTGCCAATAATTCAGGATTGTCACTTTGCAGCACCTGATCGGCCAACTGGAGAAAGGGGATTTCTTGACGTAGTTGGACCTGGAGGATGCTTTCCATGTCCCCATTCACAATTAACCAGTGGTTTCTACGCTTTGTGGTGCAGTGACAGCACTACCAGTTCAAGGCCCTACCATTCTGCTTGAAGTCGGCCCCAAGAGTGTTCACAAAATGCCTGGCACCAGTGGCAGCCCATCTAAGTCTACAGGGAATACCCGTACCTGGAAGACTGTCGGGTAAGTCCCTGCTCGCGGGAGCTGGCCGACGAACACACAAAGGTGACCAACTATTGCTGGATCTGGGATTCTCGATCAACTATCCAAAGTCCTGCTTAACGGCATCGCAGAACGCGCTGTTCCTCAGCGCCAGACTCCAGTGTCTTGCCTGGTATCACCCTAGGAGGAGAGGCTAGCAGCCAATCAAGGAAAGGTGCAAAGACTGTTGTCGGCGAAGACGGCCACAGTGCTGGCCATCAAGTCGTTACTGGGCATTATGTCATCCTTCCTGCATCTACCTCGTCTGTCTCAACGAGGAGTTCCGAAGGGCAATGTGGTGGTGGTGGGGGGGGTCTGCTCCTTCATCACCCAAGGCATGGGTTTTCACACCCCCCACACCCCACAATACCAGGAGACACTGACCACGGATGCCTCCCTGGAAGGTTGGGGAGTGCACACTGGACGTTTACATGCCAGAGGCCTGTGGCTACCGGAGAAGGATCTGCATATCAACATCCTGAAACTATGGGCGGTATTCTGGGCCCTCAAGTCGTTCCAACCGTCTCTGAAGGGCAAGGTGGTGAAGTTCTTCACGGACAACAACACCACCATGTTCTACATCAGGAACCTGGGGAGCACCTGCTTTGAACCGCCCCCCAACCTCCCACGCTCCAAGTATGGCCCAGGACTTGTGGCACTGGGCCGTCGGTTGTGGGGATGTTCCTCGTCCCTTTTCACCTGGCGGGAGTCAAGGACACCATCTCAGACTCCCTCAGCCGGTAACTGCGCTCCTGCCACTAGTGAGAGCTTCGTCAGGATCAGGTGGACCAGCTGTTCGTCAAATGGTGCATTTCCCTGATCGATCTGACAGCAGCAAACTCCAAATGCCAGACGTTTGCCAGCAAGTTCCACCAGCCGAGGAGTTTAGGGGATGCGTTCTCCTTCTCGTAGGAAGGACTGTTTCTGTATGCGTTCCCTCAGTTCCTTCTCCTGCTGTGTAGGGTATCAGGTGCCATGAGGATGAGTATAAGGTACTATCCTGTGTGTAGGGGATCAGGTGCCATGAGGATGCATCCACATATGAGTATAAGGTACTATCATGTGTGTAGTGGATCAGGTGCCATGAGGATGCATCCACATATGAGTATAAGGTACTATCCTGTGTTTAGGGGGATCAGGTGTGAGGATGATGCATCCACATATAATGAGTATAAGGTACTATCCTGTGTGTAGGGGATCAGGTGCCATGAGGATGCATCCACATAAAATGAGTATAAGGTACTATCGTGTGTAGTGGATCAGGTGCCATGAGGATGCATCCACATATGAGTATAAGGTACTATCCTGTGTGTAGGGGATCAGGTGCCATGAGGATGCATCCACATAAAATGAGTATAAGGTACTATCGTGTGTAGTGGATCAGGTGCCATGAGGATGCATCCACAAATAATGAGTATAAGGTACTATCATGTGTGTAGTGGATCAGGTGCCATGAGGATGCATCCACATATGAGTATAAGGTACTATCCTGTGTGTAGGGGATCAGGTGCCATGAGGATGCATCCACATATAATGAGTATAAGGTACTATCATGTGTGTAGTGGATCAGGTGCCATGAGGATGCATCCACATATGAGTATAAGGTACTATCCTGTGTGTAGGGGATCAGGTGCCATGAGGATGCATCCACATATGAGTATAAGGTACTATCCTGTGTGTAGGGGATCAGGTGCCATGAGGATGCATCCACATATGAGTATAGGGTACTATCCTGTGTGTAGGGGATCAGGTGCAAGGAGGATGCATCCACATATAATGAGTATAAGGTATGGCCCTGTGTGTAGGGGATCAGATGCCATGAGGATGCATCCACAAAGGAGAAGTATAAGGTACTCCTGTGTGTAGGGGATCGGGTGCCATGAGGATGCATCCACATATGAGTATAAGGTACTATCCTCTGTGTAGGGGATCAGGTGTGAGGATGCAGCATCCACATATAATGAGTATAAGGTATTATCCTGTGTAGGGGATCAGGTGCCATGAGGATGCATCCACATATGAGTATAAGGTACTATCCTCTGTGTAGGGGATCAGGTGCCATGAGGATGCATCCACATATGAGTATAAGGTACTATCCTGTGTGTAGGGGATCAGGTGCCATGAGGATGCATCCACATAGGAGTATAAGGTACTATCCTGTGTGTAGGGGATCAGGTGTGAGGAGGATGCATCCACATATGAGTATAAGGTATGGCCCAAGTGTGTAGGGGATCAGGTGCCATTAGGATGCATCCACATATGAGTATAAGGTACTCCTGTGTGTAGGGGATCAGGTGCCATTAGGATGCATCCACATATGAGTATAAGGTACTCCTGTGTGTAGGGGATCAGGTGCCATGAGGATGCATCCACATAGAAGTAGTATAAGGTACTACTGTGTGTAGGGGATCAAGTGCCATTAGGATGCATCCACATATGAGTATAAGGTACTCCTGTGTGTAGCGGATCAGGTGCCATGAGGATGCATCCACATATAACGACTCACTCGGACAGTGCCAATGCAAGATGACACTTATCGCCCCGGCGTGGCCGAGGCATATTTGGTATCTGGACCTTCTCGACTTGTCAACAGCACCGCCAGTCAAGTTGCCGTTCCAGATCCTCTCGCCAGAGAGGGAGGCAGAATCCTTTATCACGACCCAGGATCGCTGAACCTCAGGCTTTGCTACTGCAGCCTTAGAGTTTGGAGGTTATGATTAGCCAGCAGACTGTAGGGAGGTACTCGCCAATGCCAGGGCGGTGTCGACTTTGAAGTGCTATGGTCATAAGTGGAAATATTTGCTCCCCCAAGGTAAAGGCTGGGCTGGCACACGCTTCCATCAAGGTACATCTGGCGGCTATCTCCTGCTAAACCAGATCCCTGGGTTGATCCTTGCTGCGGTCGCACAGACTTGACAAAGAGATTCTCAAAGGCCTTTTCCAATCCTTCCTGCCGGTGAAAGCACTGGTCCTGGTGTGGGAACTCAATAGGATTCTGACGAGGCTCATGGAGGCTCCCTTCAAGTCTATGCATCAGGCCCCACTCAAGTTTCTCTCATGGAAGACCGCTTTCCTTGTGGCCGTCACCTCTGCCAGACATGTAGGGGAGATCCAGGCCCTATCCTGCAAGCAACCGTACCCGACTTTTCACAAATCAAGGGTGATACTGCCTACGCACCCCTCTTTCATGCCGAAGGTTTAGTCGGAATTCCACCTCAAAGAGCCTTTGGTGTTGCCTGTTTGCTTCCCAAAACCTTAGTTGCCAGCCGAGAGGGCCTTGCATTCGTTGGACCTTGCTCGTGCTCTACGTGACGCGCACAGGTTTTCGGAAGACCTCTCAATTGTTTGTGAACTTTGGCCCTGTGAACCATGGGAAGGCTTTGTCCAAGGCTTCCCTTTACAAGATGGCTCTCCGGCTGCATCATGCACTGCCATTGGTTGGTGAACTGACCGTTTCAGAGAGCCCACTCCACCAGAGTGATCGCTGTGACGGCAGCGTTTGTCTGGTGTGCCCCTGCTAGACATCTGCAGGGCTGCTACGTGGAGGTCCACGCACACCTACACAAAGTTCTACTGTGTCTGCAGGGATTCCAGGAAGGAGTCCAGAGTCGGCCAAGCAGTGCTACGCAACTTGTTTGCTTCAGGTGAGTCTGTTCCAGTGGTAAATGTTAATTGCTTCTGTTGAGCCTTGCCACCTCCTGTAGTTGTGTAATGTGTACTGTGTGTTTTTGTTATGCATGAGCATGTGAATCCATGCCAGAGAATGTTTAAGTTGCTTACCTTTAACCATTGTTATCCAGCATGGGTCTAGCATGGACTGATATCAGCCTGTCCTATGCACAAAGTACCCCTGCTGCGCTCCACTATAATGTGGGGTGTGCTACAGCAAAATATAGAAAAACATGACTAAGGTGAAAACGTCCTCCTGCACTTGTAGCTTTAAGGGCTCACCAGTGCCTGCCAAAATAAATGATCTGGGAAGTGGAGCTACAACTACTCTGCTCAAAAGGTCAGGCAGGGGTTCACAACATGGGCAAGTATGCTCAGGGTTCCATTGAAATGTATGGTGGGAAATTGCAAAAAGAACCCTTTCTAACAAGGAGTTCATCTGTGTACAATCTAAATGGTGCCCTCCTTTTCAAGCATCCCTTTTTGCATGGTTCAAAATGTCTGGAAGCTTTTGAGCTCCTGCTTGTTGTCTAGGAGAGCTTAACACTAACAGCTACAAGGAGCTACCTTTGAATTCCCAGGCATACTTGTGCCATGCAAACATATGTGACATTACATTTTGTGCATGAGGAACCATTGGGGCACCTCAAGGAGACATTTAAAGTTGTATAAAATGGAAGTGAATTTGCATCTCGTGTGGGAGTTAGACTTGCAGTGCACTACGTACTAGCTCCAGGTTCCGCACGGGTAGCTCCTGCCAACTTGGTGATGCCTGATAACCTCCTGTTCATCAAATCTTAATTTCAAACCCTATGATGCAGTGCCAGGAGTGAAGCCTGTAGTGTTATTTTCAGTGCTTATTGATCTTTTGCCTTAAAGGTATTCCTGGCATCGAGGCCAGTACAGTGTGCATGCTTATTTATTAGACCGGTGGTAAGCATTAATTCTTTGTGGAATCTTTTAATGTTGTTCATTCCCTTGAGCAGGGCCTTCTACTTAGGTGGTGAGTGCCGGTGAGGGTTTGACAAGTAGCTTGCTATTGAAGGGGATTCAAATGCTTTTTATTTTCTTAAGGTATATGGGCCGAGAGTCAGAATTTCAGTCCGACACTGGTAGTGACTTTGAGGAAACACTAAGGAAAACTGCAAAGAGGGTGGCGAGGACACCCCCGAGAAATGTCCAGGTAAAGAGCTTCTTTTTTTCTCTGTGCTTTTACCCTTTAGTTTGAATCTCCATTAGACATGTGTTGATTTTTTTTTTTTTTGGGGTCTACAGACGAATAAAATTTCCCCTTTGACTTTTGTGGAGGAAAATGTTTATTTTTTCCTTCTTTAGAGTCCTTTTAGGTCTTTTCTATCACGAAAAGGAGAAAGTCTGTCTTTTTGTTTAAATGTAAAGCTGATGGTTCCCCTGCCAATTTAAAGACCTTTTAGTCCATTTGACCTTCAGCCAATAGTGGGGTGTTAGGGAGAATTCTCATTTATGGCTAATTTCCCTCACCTAGTGAGTCCCCCAGCAGCTTTGCTGGACTTCTGGAGTTTTTTTTCCACCTGGTAAGAGTGAGAGCTTTTCCCCCACTCTTAACTGTGGCTATCCGGACACTGCTGTAGTGGTCCGGATAGCCACTTGAAGAGCCTCTCCTGTTTTTAAGGAGCGCACCTTTTATTCCGTGTCGCTGCTGCCGGCCTCATCCCTGTGTGGTGCAGACCCCATTCAGACGTCGTCCTTCTCGACGAAGCTCCAGGAATCGTGGGTCTGCGGGAAACCAACAGGAACAACTGCCAGGGCACCAGCTGCACCATTGGAACAAGGTACTGTGTTCTGTTGAGGAAACTGGGTGAATCCCTTTTTCTTAATTTCCAAGGCTTGACCTTGTCTTCCCTCCTTATAACTTTTGCTTCCGAACATTAACAATATCGAAGTACTTTTGGCTCCTTTGAATCGTGAACTGTTAGACCGTGTGATCTTTGGCAACTGGCCCCGGTGTCTTCGACTCTGGCTCCGGCCCTTTGACTTTTGAACTCCTGTCTGAGTGTTTTTTGATTCTGCCTGCCTAACCAAAATATTGCCTGTGACGTTTGCCTCCAACTCCCTCTGGGTATCTCGGGTGCCAAGTGTGTTTTTGCCCCAGTAGCATTTCATGTCACGGATACGCGTTTGTTTAGTATACCGAACTGTCAAAAAGTGATCGCATTCATATCCATGGTAACATGTTTTTGTGCCCATCACCGGTTCATTCCAACACAGGGTACTTACCTTGAGACTTACTGTACAAAGTGAATTGGTTAGTTGTAGTATATTTAACGTGTGGTTTTTATTGACGTTTAATAGAAGTCTTGTGTTTATAACGAATGGTTTAAAAATAAATGTTCTTATATTTTTCTACCTGAAACCTTGAGTCAGTGTTTGCTTGAGTCACAGTAATTGTGGTCCCTTTGTGTAATCTCTGCTACTGCTCATATACCCTTGAGATGAGCCTGGCTTCTCCGCCACTGCTACCACTGACAGTAGTACAGGCTTGTACCAAAGGTAAAACTTGTATCACCACCTGTAGTCTTAATTGTGTGTAGTGGTCCCTGAAGGCACTGCACAGGATTCTGCCTAACGTGGGGTAAACGGTTGACTTTTTAAAATTTTATTTTTATTGGTTTGGCTGAAAAGTTTAAACCTTTCAACATTTAAATTTAAACAATTTACAATACATTTCAAATATTAAAATTGATGTATAATTACAAGGTAAATAGAAGGAAAAAAGAAGGAAGCAAAAAAGTAAATGATTAAGTTTCAATTATCCAAAAAATGGATTGCTTATTAATTTGTATTGTGCACCAGACCCGATGGTAACAGGTTAACCTTTTGTATATTTTATAACAACATTTACATCATACTGTCTCATTTTATCATTTTTGCTTCCATACTGCAATCAATGTCTAATTTTAGCTCCCGAAGGAAATTTACAGCTGCATACCTTACTATTCTTAACTCGGCGTGAAGAATTCTTTCCCGTAATGTTTGCATGGTTAAGTTACTGTATGATTCAAAATAACTTTTAAAATATTTGATTCTCTGTGGTAACAAGCTGTCACATTCCACCATAATGTTTCAAGTTTTCAGTTATTCCATTACAATATCTGCACAATGGATTCACTTGTTTTTTTTTTTTTATAATTTCTGTTTATTAATTTTCACAAATCCAGCAAATCATTAAAGCAAGAAAGAATCAACCACCTAAACCCCCCCAACCCCGCTCCCCCTTTACCCGGTTGTAGCACCTAGAAAAGAACAACCCTCAAACTCAAATAAGCCAATCCGGCCTAGCAGCTGTAGATGTCTAACAGTTTTAGTCTTTGGGGGCACCATTGCTCCCTGAAATCTCCTTTCAAGTATTCCAAAGTCTCACCCCAATCCGCTGCAAAGTTCTCCAGCCTCCCCTCAACCGCATAAGAGGCCCACTCTAAGGAAACAATGTCCCACATTTTCCTAAGCCAATCGCTCTCAGTAGGGATCCTCGGGCTCTTCCAGTTCAGTGCGATTAACCCCATTGCTGCCAAAACAAAAACAACGTGCACCTTGGGGGTTCTCGCCCCTCCTCCCCGCTCCTCCACCCCACTCATACCCAATAGCATCTTTCTGGGGCTCTGAGGCTCCCCTGATTCTTGAGTCTGAGCCAGGGCACCTGCGATTTCACGCCAAAAGGGTCTAATAAATGGGCAGTTCTACCAGATATGCAACGCCGTGCCCATCTCCCCGCAACCCCTCCAGCAATCACTTGAGTTAGTGGGGTACATCGTGTGTAGTTTGGCTGGAGTGTAGGGCCAATCAAAAATGTACTTGTACCAGGCTTCCTGTAATCGGGGAGATCTTATCAATTTAGGGACCAACCTCCATAGTCTCTCCCAATCTCTTCCCTCCATCCCCACTCCCCTCTGCTGCTCCCAAACCTTCATATACGGCCACATAACCGCCGGGCCCGCGCCCTCCAGAAGTTTATACAGATCTGATATCAAGCCCCTGGTACCATCATGTGTCAAAAGGAAAACGTTCAAAGTGTGTGAGCTCCCTCGTGGCCCCTCTCCTCATCTCAGTTGACATTACCCAATGTCTTAGTTGAAAGTATCTGTGTCTCTCCCCCTCGCCTACTCCAAATGCCTGCTTGCATTCTCTGAATGTTTTAATCGTGCCATTGCTAAACATGTCCCTCAGGGTCTTACAGCCGCCCATATCCCACGCTCAAAGCCCCTCTCTCCAATTCCGGTGTGAAGTCTCCATTATCAAAAACGGGGGTAAAGGCGGACGGAAAGGATGAGCGCCCCCGGCTCTCCACCACCCTGTCCCAAGCGGCCACCACTCCCTTTGTCACTCCTATATATGTGCGACGGCCGCAACTTCTGCGGAAGCCATAGAACTTCACCCAGGTGGTGCCGCGCAATTGCCCTATCCATTTGTACCCAATGCTTCACATAAGTGTCTCCGAACCATTCCCTAATTACCCGGAGGAGTGCAGTGTCATGATACCGCCGGAAATCCGGCAGCCCCAGGCCCCCTCGATCCCTGGACGCCGTAAGGAGGCGCCAAGACAGGCGCAGCTTCTTCCCCTCCCATATGAAGTCCCTAACCACCTGGTCAAGTTCCCTGAAAAAGCGCTGTGGGATTGCCAAGGGGATTGCTTGAAAAAAATATAAAATGCGAGGCAGAATCACCATCTTAACTGCTTCCCTCCTCCCCAGCCAGGAGATCCTAAGGGCACCCCAGCGCCTTAAGTCTCTTGATATCTTTAAGCAAAGGGGGGGTAGTTCGCGCTATACCACCCGACTAGTGAGGGGGTAATCCAAACCCCTAAATACCTGATCCCACCTGGGCTCCACCGAAACGGGGAAACCTCCCTAAGTACCTGTGCCTCCCTCCTTCTAAAGATAGATTCATCAATTTGGATTTTTGCAGATTGATACGCAGACCTGATGCCTCCCCAAATTCGGTCAACAGTGCCTCACACGCCTTAATAGACTCCTGCGGTCGCGTTAACATTAGCAGCATATCATCAGCAAAAGCTGCCACTTTATGTTGGCCCTCCCCGAACGGTACACCCCAGATATGATTGGATTCTCTTATGGCCAATAAAAGGGGTTCCAGGTAAATCGCAAATAGCAAGGGGGACAGGGGACAGCCCTGTTTCGTACCTCTTCTAAGCCCAATTGAGTTAGAGGTTTCCCCATTGACCAGGATCCGTGACCTGGGATTCCTGTAATTCGCCTGAACCATGCTAATGAAACCTGGACCTAGCCCCATCCGCTCCATTACCCGGAATAAGAACGACCACTCCACTCGATCGAACGCTTTTTCTGCGTCCAACGCTAAAAGAATCGCCGGAGTGGCCGTCTTTCGTGCCTTCTCAACAATGTGGGCCACCCTTCGAATATTATCGGCAGTCTGCCTCCCTACCACAAAGCCCGACTGGTCCTGGTGAACCGATGTTGGAAGGTACCTCTCCAGCCTCTTCGCTAGAATTTTGGTGTATATTTTTGCCTCTGTGTTTATGAGGGCAATGGGGCGATACGATGTACACTCCTCGGGGTCTTTACCCGCCTTGTGTATAAGCGTTATCTTAGCCTCCTCCATCGATGGGGTGATACCCCCCTGGCTCTGAAGGAGTTGAACAGTTGAGTCAGATGCGGACCGAGGAGGTGAGAAAAGTGCTTATAAAAGGCTGCTTGGTAGCCATCCGGGCCAGGGGCCTTGCCCCGGGGGAGGGCGGATATAGTTGCCCTCACCTCATCCTCTGAGATAGCTCGGCTTAATTGTACCCTCTCTTCATCAGAGAGCCGTGGGAGTGCGAGGCCCTCCAAGAACTTCCTCTGAGCTTCCCCTGACGGGTTCTGTGAGGAGTATAAATCCTCGTAAAATTCAGCTAGCCTCTCTTTAATCTCCTCTGTCTTGGTGAGTCTCGCCCCATCCCTACTTCTCAAAGCCCCGATTACATTACGTTCCCTCTCACCCTTCAGTAAGCGCGCCAGGAGCGAGTCGGCCTTGTTAGCTTTTGCATAGTACTGGTGCCTAACCCTGAGCATGGCCGCCTCCGCCTTTTTATTCCTGAGGATCCCCAGTTGACCCTCGACCGCCCTATACTCCTTATACAATTCTTTAGAAGACGGATTTTCCCCCACTCGCACCCTAGCGACCTCCACCTCTTTTTCCAACTGCTCCTCTCCGCCGCATCTGCCTATATCTCTCCGCCTGCAGGGCGATTAAATCTCCCCTCAACGTGGCCTTGAAAGCGTCCCATCTCACCTCCAGGCTCGTGTCCAGATCACTGTTCTGGTCAAAATATTCCCGGATCCTCCTCTCTATCTCCCCACTCGTCACCTGGTCTCTCAGTAGCGCCTCGGGGAGCTTCCACCTCCACAGCCCCGGCCTTCTGCTCCCCAACCATAGCCGCATTTGGACTACCATGTGGTCCGCTATCCCCACGGGGCCTACCTCTATGGAGCCAACCCCCCCCGATCAGACTCGCGGACACCCAGATATAGTCGATTCTCGACTGGGACCTGTGAACATCCGAGAGAAACGTAAACTCCTCCTCCTTCCCCCTTAACACTCCACACATCTCGCAAACCCGCTTCCTCCCACCTTTCCTTCAATGTAGGTGATGCAACCGCACCCCCTCCCCCTTCCCTCAGCTGCGAACGATCCCTCCTTCCATCCCACGCCAGATTCAAGTCCCCCCATCAAAATTATATGTCCCCTTGCAAAATCTTGTAGGGTTCCCACCAACCCACGCAGAAACTGGTCTTGCCCCACATTTGGGCTATACACCGACACTATTGTGAAGTGCGAACCCATGTACTCTCCCCGAACCATGATGTATCTCCCCTTCTTATCCCGGATGGTGTCTGCAACCCGAAAATCAAACCCCCTTCCAAATGCCAGCGCCACCCCACCTTTCTTGGAGAGGCCTGATGCGAAAAGAATTAGCGGGAATCCCCTGAACTTCAGCCTGTGTTGATCCTTCCGCAGCAAGTGGGTCTCTTGCAGAGCCAGAACATCTGGTTTGTGAGAACCGATGAATTGCTCCAATTTGGACCGCTTAAGCGGGGAGTTCAAACCCCGTACATTATGCGTCATCCATTTGAACCCCACACTGGTAACCAGATTGCTCCTCGGAGACCCCCTCTCCCACACCCCTCCAGGTCCTCCCTCTTAACTCCCTGCCCCACCCACAAGATGTGGGGAGGGCCTTTGCCCTTCTTTATTTCCGGCCTCTTTCCCGTCAAGCCTAGGACTGACGCCTTCCCAGTTGGTGCTACAACCCCCTCCCAAACGCACCCCCCGCCCACCTCTCCTCCACTCCATAACCCCAACTTAGAGTGGAACCACCCCAAAATGTTACCCTCCCTGACTCCGAGCTCCCATGTCAACCTTAAAGGTCCACCACCCCTTATTCAACTAGAGGAACGATTATACTTGAGCCCTTCCGCCACTGCCACCCTCCAGGCAGGACCCTCTATCCTCCCCCTGCATGCCACCATTCTCCCTCCATCTTTTATCTGCCACTGTGGACCACTCCCAGGGCCTCTCCCGCTGCCCACTCCCCGTACCTCTCCCTTCCCTGCTCAGAGAATCCTCCTCCAGATCCAAACGCAACACATCTGCTCCCTCCTGAACTGATGTTATGCGCTTCAAAGAGCCTTCCCACTCAAAGACCAGACCAAAAGGAAATGTCCACCTGTATCGTATCCCCCGTTCAAGTAGGGCCTTCAACACTGGCGCCATCTTCCTTCTTTTTATCTGAGTCGCATTAGCCAAATCCTGAAAGAGCTATCTTCTGGCCTCTAAACGGAATCGGTTCCTTTTTCCTCGCAGCGAGGAGCACCGCCTCCTTCTGAGCGTATCGAGAGAAGGCGGCGAGTACATCCCGCGGCCTTGCGGTAGGCCCCTTAGCGGGTCGCCCAACTCTGTGGACCCGGTCCAATTCGATATCACCTGGGGCCACCTCGCCAAGGATGCCCGCAAACACCCCCTGCAATTCCTGTTTCAAGTCCCTGTCCAAGACGGATTCCGGAAGCTGCCTCACCCTTATGTTAATCCTCCGAGATCTGTTTTCAACATCCTCCATCTGTAACTCCAGGTTCCGGGTCGCAATGTCCAGGCGCTCCAACGCTTCACTATTCGCTGTAGTCTCCTTCTCGACCTCCTGCAAAC
This sequence comes from Ambystoma mexicanum, assembly GCF_040938575.1. Lineage (NCBI taxonomy): Eukaryota > Metazoa > Chordata > Amphibia > Caudata > Ambystomatidae > Ambystoma > Ambystoma mexicanum. The sequence continues at coordinate 224,613,685 of NC_090921.1, read as the reverse complement.
CCCTCTCCAGGAGATATGTCCTGTCCCCTAGCTGCTTCATTTCCCGCTTGATCTCCCCCAACGCTTCATTCAGATCAGTGCGCATTAGCTGAAACTGGTCTTGAAAGGTCTTGGCCAATCTGGCGGGGAGCGTCTGAATTTCCTCCATGAGGTCTTGGCCAAGCATCTGGGGTCGCCCCTGCGTACAGTCCTTAGCAAGACTCCTCCCTAAACCCTCATTGCCATCCCCAGTACTGTCCCCCATGTCCTGCGGGAGCCACAGAGAGTGGAGTGTACTCTGAATGTCCCTTGAGGGTTGCTGCGCCCTTCCACTCTTTCCCTTAGAGCGAGTGGCCATCAACAGGAACCTGAGTCGGCTGTAAGTGGTCCAGCCACGGGGTGACAACGGGGTGTACAGCGAGATGTTCTCAAGATGGAGGGAGAGGGGGTGATCCGCAGTGGTAAAATGCCCAACAGGGTGTCCTGTCGCTAATCCGGGCCCCCTGCCCCCCCCCCCGAGCCTTCAGGCAGCCCCCAGCCTGTTCACCAATACTAATCACCACAGACCAGAGTGGGGAGGGAGGTCAGCAAACACCTTCCCAATTCACCCTGAAAAGCCCCACCTGATCCGGGCCCCTCCGGGCTGCTCAGTTTCTTGGGTGGGTAGCTAAAACCTTGCAGCCCCCGCACTCCTCCTCTTTACGCCACACTCACCGTGGCCCAGTGCTCCACCACGTTGCGCCACTGGGAAATGGCCCGTACATCTCCCAGGGCCTCGCCAGTCACAGTGAGTATCTCCTCCACATGTCCTCCGGGTCCCCTTCTTCAACGCCGCACTCCTCCGCCACCCGGCCTCAAACCCGGCCTCCAGCTGCCCGGGCACCTCCCTCTCAGGACAGCAGCCCCGCCGCAGCGCTTCTTGCAGACGTGCAGGCGGCTGTACACTGCGCCGCCAGGCGCTTCCTAAACAGCCTCCACGCTGCTCTGCCGTTCTGCGCCAGGACGCCGCTCACGGCCAGCCCCGAGTCCAAGGGGGGGGAAGCCCGGCTCCACAGGGGACGATCTCCCCGCCCTCCTGCCGCAGAGCCGATTCCAACGGCTGCGCTCCTCCTCTCTCCAGCCCCGACGCCGAGGGCGCCGCCTAGCTCCCCTCACCGGTGCCGGTGCGCGAGCCGCCGGGGATGATCCGCCCCCCCGCTCGATCGTTTGCCCTGGGGGGGCTCCCGGGGCGACGCTCCCCCTTTTCTTCCGGCACCCCCGGTCCACCGGTGGGTGCGCAGAATTCCGCCCCGATTCGCAGGCCAAAGGAGTGCCGCGGGGTGGTGGACCGCCGCACTTCCACTCATAGGCAGGGAGAGGTCGGCCGACACAGCTACTCCGCACCCGCGGCCATCTTGGAAATCCGGATTCACTTGTTTTAAAGGATACAATTTTACTAGGATTTCCTGTTTTCCACAGATTCAGTCAGAGTCGCATGAAATCTGCACGATGCTGAGGGCTCGGAGATTTCTCTAAAATCTCCATTATACCGTATCGCTTTGACATTAGAGGATTTTGAGATGTCCTTATAGTTAAGACATTTTTCTTTTGGTTTTAATACAATCAGTTTCCCATAATTTTCTTTTAGCTTGTTCGGGATTGGTCTGTAATTCCTGTGAAATATCAGCATTGTGCAGATGTTCATGTACTTTTGCTTTCCAAGTTTTTGTAAAAGTTTTTTGTAGGAGTTTTCAACGTGTTGAGATAACACAAAAAGTCCATTGCTGTTCTCTTTAGCCATACATTGCAGTATAGGGTGCACATTTTCCATTTGTAATTTGCATGTAACAATATTGACCCCAATTCATGCCTGATTACTGCAGTAGGTATGGAGGATGGTAAAAATAATAGATTCTTCCAATAATCGCTCTTCCATTTGGGAAGAGAGAGCGTGCCATCCAAGCTCATTCTCATCTAAATGGCAGTGTTTTCATGGAACTCTATCAACCACTTCAGTATCTTCCATGGGCGTTTATGATCCATGAATTTTTTTTGAAGAGTAATTCCCTAGCCACAGAATCAAATGCCATTCGGAAGTCAACGAAAGACCTATATAAGGGCTGGTTTTTTCTCTTGATTGTGAGCTATTATAGCAATTAAAATTAACAAATGAACTTGTAGCAAGGCCTGCAATAAAGCCTGTTTGATAGGGGTCTCTTTTTTAAAAATTCTTTATTTTTTTCTTTGACAGCCATTGATTAAAGCCCCTTAAGACTAGGCGCGCACATTTTTTCCAGGGCAGTCTAGTAGGGCGATTGGTCTATAGGAAGCTGGATCAGATCGATTTCATTTTTTGAAGTGGGATTATCGACTTTTACCAAGAATTTGGTATTATACCACTACACATGATTTGACAGAAGATTTTATACAATATTGATGCCCATATTTCTGGATTATTTTTTAACATGCTATTATCAAGACCATCTGGTCCAGGGGCACGAGATGTGCTCAACTTTGATATAAAGAATAAGATTTCCTCCCTATCAGTCTATTAAATGATTCAAGTTGCACATCGTAGAATTCACTTGACATCTCGGCAAGGGTGACCGATAAACCTCTTGATAGTATTGACCCCAGACTCTTTCAGCAATAGCATTTGTTTGAACAGGCGCTTGAGATCAAAGTAGCCTCATTTAACAGGGTCCATACAGCTGATGTTTTATTTGCTATTTGAGTTAGCATCTGTTCACTATCTTGCTGGTACTGAAGGGCCCTTCCTCCTTATAACCAGTTTGTATACGACAACTTCAACTGTTTTGTCTGAGATGTTCTTTCTGGTAGTGGAAGACAGTTTAGTTCTCGAATCCTGCATCTTAGTGTAGCTTTCCTCTTATGGCGAGGTCAGAGGCATGGAGATGTTTGAGGCTAGCTGGCCATTGGTCGTCTTGCATGGCTGCAACCTAGCATTTTGTTTGTGTATTTGTTAATAGTTTATCAAAGTCTAACAATGCTTCTGACCATTTTATCCTATTTCTCCCATTGTTCGCTATAAACTGCCCTGCAGCTTGTTTAACTTTTTGTTGATTTTGCAATCTCCATGTCCACGTCAAACACATTTGATTATGGTCACTCGGTCCACCTGTTTTTATGACTGAAGTCAATTCTATCCATAAAGTTGCAATCAATTGTTGCTTTTAAAGGCTCTTTGCCATGTCTGATGAGCAGGTATGTCACCCTGGATTGCCCCATTAAGCATCCCATATTGACTCTCTTCCATTAATTCATTCCATCTAGTTTCTCCTTGATTATATTGATGATTTGCATTCGGCAGCATATGGAGATTCAGATTGCCTGCAATTATGACATAACTTATATTTCTTTCAAGCTATAAATTGTCGAGGATTAGTTCCATATAACTAAAGAAGTCATCCGACAGTAGATGGGTTCCCCCACAATAGATGTTTATTATCACCAGTATATGTGTATCCTTTACTAATTTCACAACTCGGATGTAAGAAGTTGGAGATTTGCACAATGTAGCACTAAAATTCTTAGAATTCCTGGTAGCTTTCAATCCTGCCATAGGGCGTCCTTTGTTGCACAATAGCTTGTATTGTAATGTAGTGAAATCGTTCCATACTGGTGTCTACTAGCCATGTCTCCTGATGAATAATGTCATAGTTGAATAGCTGATTTCCAGATGAGTTAATGAAGTGGGAAAACCCTCAAGTGTTCCAGGAGACTAATTGAATGGTTTCTTGAATTAAGGATTGTTATGCTTGAGATTGCGCAACTTGATGTACACGTTCATTTCCATGTATGCTTCTTTGCCTATCAGCACCATAAACTTTCAAGATTTTATTCAGTGCATATTGGGTCTCGTCTATGCTTGATTGTGGGAATTTCTGAATCAAATTAAAGCCAATATCAAATGGAGCAGATCTTGCACCCCATATGAGATTACTTACAACTCCTGACCGAATGAAAATGCGCGCCTTTGTGATGTCACTGTCATCAAGAAATTCTACCACATCAATGTCAGTTGTGGTTATATCACTTTGTTCAACAATTTCCTTGCATATGTTCAAAATGCTTGAGCGGTTTAAAACATATTTATCAAAGGGATGTTCTCGACATTCAAGTGTCAGTCGCTGGTAATTTATCTGATTCTGCTGTCTCCCATATGATGACTGTAATTTGTTTTTAGTTGCCTGGATCCATACAGGGGTTTTTCCCATCTTGTTCAAGAGGTTCTGTTCACTTAGAAATTTAGATTGAATTGGCCCTTTCTTTGCAACCTCTGCAAAAGTTGTCCCTTTCAAAAATGGCTGATAAGAGGGGACTGCTACACTGTTTGTATTACACTCGAAATGATTAGGAATCTCTACCTTGTTGCTTACCATATAGAGGGCAATACATTTTCTTCTCTTATCAAGTCAGATGTCAGGACTGTTGGTTCTATTGGCATAGTTGGAATTCATTTAGAGATACTACTTACTTTCTCTTGAGGAGTAGTTGGTTTGAAACTACTCTCTTCCTCTTGAGGTGCAGTTATTTGTGGTAGCCTAGATTGCTCTACACACACTAAATCATCAAAGGCTTATAGTTCATGTTGGTTGAAATCAAAGTTGATATCGTTTCTGCCTGATTTTGTAATTCTTTAGGACCAACACAAGTCCAAATGTTGTTTGTATATGTGTTTTTACATGGCGCTGTTAAAGCTTTAAAAAGCGCCTGGTTTTTGTTTTAGAAATGTTTTCACTAAGTCCCATTTGTCTTGATTTTATTTTTTTCCAATACTTTCTTCTAGTCTGCACTTCTTCAGGCTTTGCTTGTGAAAGAAAGTTAAGGCTAGATTTTATTGGCACACCTTTTTGTTCACTCATTTTTCTTGCAGAGGATTTGTCAGCGTCAAGAACCACAGATGATTTTGTTGAACAATTCACTATTTTAATCAACTTCCCCAGCTCAGTTTCAGTCAAGAGATGCATGGATTTCCAGCAAGGTGATTACAATCTTCGCATAAGTTTGATTATTAACTTTTGTCTTTAAGACTTGTACATTGGGCTCACTTTGAGTACTTATGTCCATTTGAGTACAATGTCTAAAGATTTCATACGTTTTGCCAGGTGACGTCGTCATCTCATGATTCCCATCGGAATCTTTCTGCGTTGCCAATTAGGTTAAAATAATTGTTTGGTGATTGATTTTCTGGTCCATGGTTTCATATAACCTTGCCAGGGCTATTGGAGGGATGTTCATTCCTTCTACAGTGTTATTTACCGTTGATGTTTCCGTATACAATTCTTGAGACGGAGATTGATCTCTTCTTATATAGTTTAATTTAGTCACACCGATTAGGGGATTTACCTGACGCAGGGTAGGAGGAATAAATGACAATGATTCAGGCGTTGATTGATGTGAACTATCGGTCAATTGTCGCATTTGAACTTAACTGTTCCTCCGATATATTATTTGCTACCACAAGTTTGTCAGATAACCTTACAGGAGATATGCCCATCGATGTTTTGATTGGAGGAAGCTCTTCCAATTGCATTAGGTCTCCTGTATTAGAGTGAATAAACCAAACCTTATCTGTTTCAATGTCAGAACTATTATTTAAATTCATAAATTCCATCGTCTCGTCATTGACTTGACCTGTGATCTTTAGATCTTCATATGCTTCTCTTAACTTGTGTTGAGCATCAACTGAACATTCTTTTATGTTCCCTTTAATTTGCTTTGATTCACCCCGTCCCCCGGTTTCTGCTATCGGATCGCATTGCATGAATGCTGACTCCATTGTAACATCTGAGAGAACCGGCCCGTTCACTGACAGTACTGCCGTCTCTGATGCGGATTTTTTTAGGGCTAGTTATTTCTTCATTGATTCTTATGTCAAGCACAGATGGCTTATTTATGTGCATATTTTTTTGGTTACTTGTATGTGAAGTGCGTGTTCCATTGAAACTACAATACATACGTATATCATTTTCCATCGATGCTGTCAGACGGCGTGATTTTATAGATATTTTTTTATCAGCCATCACAATCGCTTTTTTTTTTTGACAACTTTATAATGTGTTTTCATGTGTAAGCTCCTTACAAGGATCATAAGGAGGCATACACGATTTTAATGCCTACAAAGATAAGGTCATGTCAGTAAATAGATTCAACACACTATTAAAAATCGTTATTTGCCTCTATTACAACTTCAAAGTGTTGGGCTCCAATCTCCTTCTGGGTTGTGCAGAAGCAACATTAATTAGAACTCACTAGTGCTATGTTACAAATGCAAAAGCAACGCCACACCTATTCACAGCTTCTCTTCGCTGTAGATAGACATTAGTCGAATAAGCACAAGCTACAGCTTCAGTAACTATCTCGAGAGAATCTCGAATCACGAAATGCACTGTTCTAACCGCTATTGCATTTGAGTGCGAACAAATACTCCAGCTGTTATAATCAACTCGAAAGCTCTTGAGTCCAAGGTACAGTTTTAACTGCTAAAGCATTCGTTCATACAAGCTCGTGATTTCAATTGACAAGCAATGAAGTATGCGAGGACTCACAGATAAATTAGTTCTCACAATTATGAATCACAAGAGGCTCAAATGAGCACAAGGACAACATCTGCAAAATACTCAATGACAAACAAGTAAAGGGGCTTTACCTCCAAGCTGAAAGCTTGGTTTATAATGTGCCTTCACACCAATTTTGATCAATGGATGCTCACTTCAAGCACATTACCTCTAAACTCTTGCACATAGCAAATATCGCTCCATTGGCACTAGACTTTCCCCCGAGCAACTTGCTGAGTGCCACAGGGCCAGCTTCCACTAGGCTTTCTTTAAGGATACGTGGGTTTGTTGTCATAAATGCTTTATTGTTCAATGTTGTCTGAAATAAAATAGATGCTAGACTTTTTTCCTAGGCTTTAGTGTGCATTTTGGGAAAGTACCTCTACAAAAGGACAAGTCAACGACTGAGGTTTTTACAGTCTGCTTAGTATTGTTGAAAGGACTTCTTGCATTGCACTGTACATCACTGCTTCTACTCGGTCTTGGCAGAGCAACTTTGTCAGCAGAAAACTAAATACACAGAGCATGGTGGTGATGGCACACAAATTGCCCATTGTCTTGGTCTTATGTCTCAAATGACAGAGGTCTAAATAGGTTGGTTATCGTTTGAATTGTTATTGGGGGAACACATTTTAGGGAAATGTGAAAATAATTTGCTGTTTTGATGTGAAAAACAGCAGTTATAACAGCAGTTACAAGAACATTGAGACGCATATATGATGGATTCAAATTGATTTGGTCTGTAAGAACAAATAACCAACTGGATTCCCTCTAGAATTAATTGGTATTCTCTGTGGACTTTGTTATTAGCACTCTGACTTGTATTAGTCAGATGATCGAAGTGTACTGCAAGTGCTGTTTGGCTGCGGCTACTGGCGTTTCCCGACCTGTCTTACACCAAAGCTCCTTGCTCACCTGTTAATGCTGGACTCCTCTCTGATTGAAAAACTTGAAAGGAAGTATGCAGGTGCATGGTGCACGTATTTTATGTGCACTGCAAGTGCTCTTTGGCTGTTTCTCCGGGTGCTGAGGTACGAACCCTTAATCCGGAGCTTGGAGTTGCAGCTAGGTTAAGTCTTATTTAACTTTGATCTGCTTGCTACTTGGTACTTGTTCCCGTGGCACAGCCTCCTAGATTCAATTTACTATAATGCCCACCGACTATCAGCTGTGGAGCTCGGCCCGCAACAGACAACCTGGTAACAATGCAGGCTCAAAGAAAATAAATAACAGCTGCAAGAAATGACCTGATTCGTAAGATTTCGGGGAATCTAATGACTGCATTTCGATGGACCGTGTTGGTAAGGAGCAGGTCAAGATTACAGAGTTGATATTCCCACAAAACAATAATCCCTTGCCAAAAGATCCAGAGGCTATTATGGAAAGTGTGTGGACTTCAGATTTTGCTCAGATAGATGCTTCCTCTCTCTCCCCTATTGACAAGAACTCTCCTTAATGTGTTACTGCCGTCACAGAGAATCGTTGGGCTCTCCTATTAATCCGGTAGATATGTCTAACATAATTGGTCTGAATCGCCTGATTTAGCTCAAATAGCTGATAGTATTTATGCCTTCTCTCTGCAATGACAACACATTTAGCTGTAGTACTACAGAGTTAGAAACCATGGACTCAGTACTGCTCATAATTGGCAAACCTCTGTTTTTACTTTGCTGTAATATCCATGAAGGGCAACAACGTATTGAAGGCGTTGTTCGGCTAATGGATGTTTATTTTTGGCAGCTATACGGAACCTAGCCAAACCCCAATTCATAATTTTGAGAGTGAGGTGGCAAACCCTGTTATTGCTAATATTGCCTTACAGCCGTTTACTAATACCACTGTTCCTGCTCGCAGTGGTTACACCTGAAGATTCTCAGCCTATCCTGATAACTTCTGTGAATAGCCTAGCTGAATCAGGAAGGTTGTCGCCAGTTACTGGCATTGCTTCTCGTGGTGAACGGATACATGCTTGAAGGAAACTGAACAAGAGGTAGCAAAACCAGCAGTGTTCACCACCTTTGAACAGGCAAAAAGATGGCAAGAAGAACAAGGATTCCTTGGCAAACACATCGCCATCTGATGGTGTATGTACCTCAAATCGATATGCACCATTATCGTTAACTCCCAATGCTAGTAACAAAAGCGATGGTTCCAAACAATAGCATGGTCCTATGAATTCTTGGATACAAGAATCCAACGAGCCTCAATGTGTGTCCATTTCCTGCGATGATCCAAGTGTTTCAAAAGTGCCAATAGATGTCTTATCTGGTGCAGATGTGCCGGAATGCACCAGTCACGATAACCTACTTGTTTCTTGTTGAAGTAGTTTGCACGTTATCAGCAGGACAATGAAGGCTGGCACCTTAGCATGCACGTGTCCAATAGACAGAATAAAGTACACACCCCACTAGGGATTGAGACCCGGAGAGTAATTGCAAGGCAACCAAAGTTTATATACGCAAAGAATTGGAGCAAAGAACTCTGCTGCCCGAGAGTGCTCTGCTAACAGATACATGGGCAGCATATTAGAAGGGAACCATGCGTCCTAAGTGAGGTTACACGTTTTAGAAAGCATGATTGGCTAAGCACGTATACTAACCCCAGCTCCATAGGGGATGCCTGGGCCGCATTGGTTGGTGTCTCTCTGTCATTCACAGTACACTTAGTCAGCTGGGCTCATCCTTGCAGGGTGAAGGTCGGGATGTTCAGAGATGTAGCATTTGTCTAAGCTAAATAACAAGACTTGGCATGCATGAAATAATGACTAACCTAAATTGTCACTTTTGTTGGTGTGAAATAGGTAAATTCCGACCTATGTTTTTATGGGAGCATGGGTTGGGGGTTGATCCTTCAGGTGCCTTATCAGGAGGGGAATCTGTGATTTGTGGTCCTGGGGGCCACATGATTTCAAACACATTTGGAGATAATGGTTAGGGTACCAGAATATATGACTCCTCTATATTAGGTATATGGTGGTTGACTTGAAGGTAGTCCGGGGGAAGGGACTGGTGACCAGATGCATTCAAAGGTAATAGGGGGCATGGGTTCAGCGACCAAGGCCTGGCAGGAAAGGTGGTGTAGAGGGCATGCGTCGGTCAGCAGAGATGGATGGGGCTCTGGGGCAGGCCTTGGTCTCACATACTAGGATGAGCGCAATGTGTCAGGACTCGATACTTGCTCGTTGCAACAATGAATGGCCGTGTTTCTGTGAGAACAAGAATCGCGCTGGGCTGTCGGAGGATGGAGGTAGCGGGGGCTGGCTGCGCGCGGCACTGGTAGAGTGAGCGTGGGCATTTCAGCAGAGGGCCTGGAAAAAGATGGCGTTTGAGAAGACACAAAATGGAGTCGAAACTATACGATTGTGCACATGTTTACAAACTCATAGCAACAAATAGGAAATGGGAGATGTGAATATACATGTGAGGGGCAAAGATGGTTCCCCCTTAGCTCACACAACATTTACCTTGCGCGGGGAATGGTGCAGGGGGGTGGAATATACCACCTCTTCCCACATTTCCCCCCCCTTTCGTCACTTCTAATGTAACAAATACTTTGTTCCCTCCCTTCTTCATTCCTCTGCCACTCTTACTGCTTCGTCCCATGCTGCGGTACCCTTTATTGGTGTCCATGCTCTACAGACGTTTCTTAAGCTTTCCCCACGACGAGCATACTCTTCAGGAGTACAAGACATAAAGATACAATTCCCATCCCCATCTAAATCTCCCCACACCTCCCTGTGATTTTCCAAATCTGTTGGCTCTTTAGTGGTAGTGTCTCAGTATTACATATTGCCACCATGCGAAATTTGGGCTAATCACTTTCCCCAGTTTGTACTTGTGCAGCCTGCATGACACAAGGACCTTTGTCCGTCCCTTTCTGGCTGCCTGTCGTTACCATCATCATTGCACTATTAGGAATATTCTTGGCACAACACCGGATCCCTAATTGGCGCACACCAAAGATCAGCAAGAAGATGACCATGATGGGTACTAGCATCTTCATCACAGTCCCGAGCCAATATGGAACCCGTTCGAAAGCTGAGGAGAACCAGTCTGTTGGTTGCACGCCACCTCCCTTCATCCTTCCGCCCAGCTCATGCTTTTGACATGTGACAACGTTCCATTTTCAGTGTCTAAGGTATGGACGTGCAACATGCGCTCCTGATTTTTCGTCAAACACCGCCTTCCAGTGCTGTGAGCAGGTCAAGCACATAACGGTTCTGCGTCGTCATTAGTCTCAGTGCTCTTAACTCCACCTTGATGATGTTGACCCCCTCTTCAGTATCATTCCCCAACTGTATGATTTCCCAGTGCACTATTTGAAGCCATTTTGCGTTTGCGCCGGTCTGGATGCTGGGGATCGGGGATGCAAAGAATGTCTCTGCTGAGTGGAATAGTTTGTACTCAACGGGGATCTGCGCTAGGAGGTCCGAAGTCTTTAGGGATGTAGTTGGATGCTCTCTTTTATTGTGATACTTGTTCTTGTAGTACATTTTCTGTCCGCGCGTTCACAAAAGGTGATCTTTCTTCTATCGGTTGAGATGTTTGTGACAGTTTGTGTTGCACCGTGTCCCCTACTAGGTGGTGTTCAGGGACCACCAGCAGTGCAGACTGTAGAGTTGCCAGAGCACGGTCGCCATTCCATGCAGGTGGGAGGTGCAGGTATGCCTTTTTGCCGCACAGCATTGATCCATTAGAGCTGCCGTTCCTTTTTTCAGATCAGAAATGACAAGAGTTTTGTTGCAATGTGTGTTCGATCCCATGGGTACATCCCCTTCTGCATGGAAGCAAGGTTCATATTTCTGTTCATGATAGATCAGTATTGGCTTTTCTAGGGCAGTGACCCAAGTTAGTTTGGTGACCTGATCAGTCCATATTTGCGCACACATGTCATTCATCTATTTCAGTCTTTTGTCTGACTGGCCTCTCAACCCTTCTGCCTTGCACATAAACGTTGACTGCTGCCATTTGTTTTCTGCGAATCTTGTTCCTTCTATTGCCAGGAAAGGTTCCTTGAAGCATTTTTCTGGTGGAGTTCCTTTCTTGCAAATTCTGAAGTCGGGTGGGAGAAGTTCCATGCGTGTTGTGTGTGCGCCTGATGAGTGCCTTTTTATCCTACATAGTGCAAGATGGAGACATTGTGATTCCACAGTGGGAGTTTCTTGAGGTACTAAGACCTTAGGTGTCCCAGATGCATGGGGTATCAGGGAGCACACATTGCCGCTCCGATTTGTTGCTTGCCACCCAGTGGCACTGATGTCTGAGTACCATTTATTTGATTGCCCTGGATGACGAATGTCTTCCATTTTATCCAGTCCCAACCCATTGTATGCATCATATTTATATTGCTTAGTTTATCTTTTGTTTCTACCAGTTTGCTGCCGGGTACTTTTCCACACTAAAGATGGTTTACACATTCTCTTTGACGTACATAATGTCTTTTGTGCATTGGGCGACAGAGTTCGATACAGTGGGAATAACTTTGATTTAACAATTCCACTAGGGTCCGTCGTTTGCTACAGGTCATGTAGAATAGCAGTGGGGAACATTGTTCCAGGACATCATTCTCATAGAGTTCGTTAAACCCACTGCTTTCTGTTTCTGAGGGTATTTCAGGTACATTTGTAGCAGCATGGGGGAGCATTGTGTTATTCCACATTAGTTTATTCCCATCCAATAACTGGTGTCTTCCTTGGTTTTTCTCTCCCATGAGACACTCCCCAAAATATCAATCCTAACTTTGCAATACTAAAAACAATTGCGACAAAATAGTACCCACACTCATAACTATAGGCCCTTGTTGCATTTATTCTATTCCTATTGCTATCTATCGTAGGTATTCTAATAGTGAGGGGTGTCCTTTCCACCATTATAGCACCTGCAGGAAAGAAAACAAAAAACAAGAACAGGGTCAGGGATTAATGAACCGACAAAAAATAAGAAGACTGGGAGAGGCATGGAAATGGAAACATTTCATGTCATATTACATTGTCTGTTTCATGTAGTACTTTCATTAACATATTGCAGAACCTATTCTCGTAGTAGTGTTTTTACAGATTATCTATTTACTGTACTGCCACATCCCTCTCCTCTTCTTGATGGGCGTCTACTGCTACACTGTTGTGAGCTTTTGTGACATCAGACAGGTGCACCCAATATTTAAGGCCTTTCACTTTCACTGCTAAGGGGGTACAGAATATCACTTCATATCACAATCTTCACAATTACTGCCCGATAGTACTTCCTTTTGCATTTCATGATGCCTACCTCCAAGGAGCCAGGTCCGACCCAGCAACCCCAGAGGCAGGCATCATTTCCCCCAGGGAAGTGCCAGCGGGCCCAAGCTGGGGCCCTTTGGAGACAGTCCTGGCGCCTTAGGCGCCAGGCTCATGTTGGACCCCTGTCCTGGCGCCTTAGGCGCCAGGCTCATAAAGCTAGACATGTGTTCAAGTGTTTTAAGGTGCACTTACCTGATGCAGACCATGCTGCTACATCCAGACCCTCTTGAGGCCTGAATGGAACTACTTTACCTGTGGACCTACTTTCCCCTGGGTGTGGTCGGGGAAGGATACATACCTGATCGGTGGAAGGATACATACCTGGAACTTCTTCCAAAGCTATTTAAACCACGCCCGATCAGCAACTCACGCTTCGCGTTGTTCTGCTCCTCGCAGCTGGACGCTTCAGCAGCGATCATCCGGATCCGCAGCCACTTCCCAGAGCCTAGAGAGAAAAAGACAAGAACACAAGGTGAGAGAAGGAAGGGAATAGGAAAAGCTCAGTTTCCTTCTAAGACTTACCTGTTGGGTCATTTTCATTTCGGGTCCTGCCGCTTCCTGGCATTCCGGACCCCGGCCCCTATGGGGAAAAAAGACAGACATTGAATGAGCGAATGCAAAGACAGTACCCGAACGCTCATCCAGAACTTACCTGTCATTTACTGGAACTGCACGTTTCACTTCGGGTCGGCGCCATATCTCCGGCATTCCGAACCCCGGCCCCTAAGGGGAAAAAGACATAAGCGTTAGCGCTTGCTGCAATAAGACAATGAACATTATTATTAAGCTTGAACTTTTGAACTTGCTACAGAACTCTTACAGCGCCTTACCTGAATAGTCAAGCTTATTTGAACTCCCATCAAACCTCAATCCAGTGAAGTAACTGGGTTTCAACGCGCCCCTGCATCAGAAGCAGGATGGAGAACTCATCCTTCCAGACCCTAAGGTGAGACTTCACGGGGAATCGAGGAAGGGTATCGTGGAGGGTTGGAAGGGAGTGGGAGGCTTGAGCATCATTCCGTCAGTAGGTAATACTCCCTTTTCACGCACAGGGGAATATTCCTGCGAGCCAGTGAGTCCATCTTCAGAGTCCTGTGCTTCACCATAGAAGAAGCATCAGCACTCGAAGCCAGACCTGCGCCTCCGTGGGAATCAGGTGAGTGTGACAGCGCAACAGAGTGACTGAGTCATTAGTTTTATTTTTTTGTTTTGCTGCTCCCATCGAGTCCTTTCCTCAATGGAAGCAACTTCATTCCTTATCAAAGCTACGCTCTATATCAATGAAGGACCTGCTGCTTGATGAACTCCCTCACTTAGTGAAAGAAACCGGTCCTTGGTTCATTTTATATCACCAATAAACAAATTATTAATGTCCTTGCTGACGAATTTATACAAATGGGTTATAAACTAATAAGGTATACGGCTCATAATGTGCCAACTGATACCAATTCTGATAAGAAGGAATGCTTTTAAAATCTAGTATTTCTACTAAGGAAGTGTTGAAACACCCAACTTTTTGCTATTGTCTGACCATCCTAGCCTGACTTACCAGTGGAGCCCAGCCTTCTGTTGTACTCCGCTGGGCTTTTGCTCTCTTTTTTTATGGGGAAACTGACATGCCCTTCAGACTTTCCATATTGGGCGATTGATCCCCTTAGTCTTTCATTTTGTTGCTAGTTCTTACCAACATTTTATCAGTGCACAATGTACCTTCCAGTACAGTGCGCTTGGTTCCATTTTTTCATTTTTAAGACCCTGGACACCCTCAGAGGATTTTTGGTGAATGTATTGTGTGTCAAGAACAAAGCTGGTGGCAGCAGTTGCTTTTAAAGCATTTTTGACTTTTCTTGGTGCAAACCGCATTTTCCGCGTTTGGCCTAGGACAGTGGATAGTTCTCAAAATGGCCGTGCCAAGAGGTCCTTTGTTCTGTTCTTTTGCCATTTTGTCCATTTGCCGTCCCCAGGTTGAGCAGACCCGGAAAATTCCTTATTTGATCATGCAGACCCCCCCCAGGCAAACCAACGCTTTTCCGGGCTTCTGCATGCTTTGTGTGTGTGCGCCTCCAGGATGTGGGCTGGAGCTGTCTAGTTCCAATATAAATCCTGGATACCAGGATGTCTGGTGTATTGGGATGACTGTGGCCCGTGATTGGTCCACGTCTGGGATGGCTGAATGTGAGCAGATCTCTTATTGGTTTCTCTTTGTTTTGGCGCAAAGGAGATTTTGGATAAGAGAAGGCACCTTACACCCATTCCAGGGTCAATCTTCTGAGTTCACACCAAACTTAGTAAAGGAGCCAAGTATCCTGAACCGAAGAAGCAGATCTGTGGAACCGCTGGTGACCACACCTGACTGAGTAATTTGAGGCGTTCACTGTGTGCTATTGTGGGCTTTCGATCACCCTCACATCTCCTGCAACCTGGTCTTGACTGCTGCCAATGCTACCTTGATTGGTCTGGCTTGTCCAGAAAGTTAGCCTGTTCCAAGAAACTAGGCTGGCCTTCTGAACCTCTGCCCACCAGAGTTCAGAAATCCATCTTAACAGGAAGTTGAGACTTTTTTTCAGCAGGTTGTACTGACATTGGGAGGCTCATTGCGAAATGGAAATAACACAAGGTTATCTCATGGCTCTGAAAGAGTATTGAATGATGTGTCTTGATCAATAATACCTTAATAATGTCACATGGAACACTAGGGGCCTCATTCCGGGTATGGTGGTAGTCATGGCGCTATTTGCGCCATGACTACCTCCAATACCGGTACCGACTCCGACCTGGTTCAATGGGGATTTACCGGTGTAGTCCGACCTTTGCGGGACCGGTAAGTCCCCATTGAAAAATCCATTCCCATTGAGACCCCATAGGGCTCAATGGGAATGGGGAAGTAGCTAAGAACGGTACCGCAATTTGCGGTACCGTTATTAGCTCTGAAGTCCCTTAACGGGTCCCGTCCATAACGCCTGGTCAGACCAGGCGTTAAAGGAGGGACCCGCTAAGGGACCTAGGAATAGGGCGCAAAGGGTTTACCGGCCCAGGTGTCCTTACCGGTGCCGGTAATCCCTTTGCGCCCAACTCGGAATGTAGCCCTAGGTGTTGTAACTCTTTTGTTACTAAACCGCGGGACTTATCCCTTTTCTTGAGACCTATCTATCTGTATTACAAGAAACATGGCTTACACAGATCTTTAACCTCAATGGTTATATTGTCCAACAGTTGGCTACAAAGAATCTTTTGGTAGACCTTTTGGTGGCTTCAATATTGGGACTACAGATCTGTTTAAAGTTTTACCTCGCATGGCAAATGATTTTGTATTAGCTGTGACTTTAACAATTTATGCTTACCCTTTCCGATCCATTTTAATTGTTAATATTCATGATAGCCCTGGTGATGCGCATACTCGTATTACTAATCATGTTGAGCTGATTATCACTGAATGGCTACACGATTATCCACGGTTGCACTACTTTATCCTTGGTACTTTAATTTTCAACACCAGATTGCTGCACTATATTCGTCAGATATAACTGTTTCCGGAGTCTTTTGTCACTAATGTAACCAGTAATGTGATTGCCTTTGATGCAATTTTTTTTTGACGACCCTTTTATAATTTCCGCAAAAAGTGTTCTTTATTATAGACCTATGCATTTATACAATTATATCTACATAATCCATTGAAGATGCCCTATTACACTTGATCGAATGGCCTTTCTATTTCTTTGATGGGCTGCTTTTTTCTAACATATAACGTGATACATTTAACGATTATTTGGAATGTCCATAGTGGCCATGCTGCATTTGAAATTTTCTTGAGCTACAAGACTTAAGAGTTGCTCAATATATGCAGGATCCTTAGAGTTAATGCACTTGGTAAGAGTAACCTGGTCTGAGAAAAATATTGACAAATTTAACTCCGAGTTGGCCAGACAATTTGAAGTTGGGGTTTTGAAGGGCCCTTTTGAAGTGACTGCTTCTATTTATGATGCATTAATTGCTGCTAAAAAAAGGAACTCTTAAGATGAATTGAGTATTCAGAAAACTGGCTCTTAATCCAATGGATTCTCATTCTATGCACTAAATTAAAGACGCACTATAAGAATGGGTTAAAAGCCTACACGAGTTCTATGGCCATAGAGTAACAGACTATGTATAATGGCCATAGCTCATCAGATTGGGGCGTGGCCTGTGCTTATGGAGTGAAGACGTGCCTTGTCTGAGCTCCCGTCCTGATCCTTTAGCTGATCCTAAGAACATATGGCTATGACCTAACACAGCCTTCTGAAACGAACATCCGGCGAGATCAACCGATCCTGCACACCAGTGGGAAAAATCGGCTCTGAATCGGAGACCGAAAGCCCACGAACAGAACCTCCGAAATCGGGCCCCCAGATGGCCAAGATGGCGGTTGCTGCAGCGCGCTGACTGCGAGAGGAAGGAGGGGCTGAACGCCGTATGGGGAAGCAGATTGAGAGCCGAGAAAGGAAAGCGAGGGTTGTGCACACAGACCCTCGGTACGAATAAGCATCGCGGCTCCCTGTCACCGCTGGAGCCCGACAACAATAATAAAGTGGACCAGTGTGGTGTACGAGCAGCAAAGGGCCGTTCTGAAGAGCAGTGATGGAGAACTGAGGATGCAATAGCAGTGTAGGAAAGGAGGTAAAGCTGACACGTGGAGCACGCTACAGAACACTAAGGGCTGGCCGCGAGGTTGACAACTCATCCGGCGGCCCAGAGGTGCGAATCGTCCTGCAGAGCCAAAGCTCACACGGACCGCCCTAAAGAGGACATACTGCAGGCATGATCCCCGCTGAGCATGCCTGCGGGGACGCGCGGGGACGCCACTAGGAAGGCGGAAACCGTGAGGAAATAGGCCTAGCAGCACACACACCAACGGTGCAACTTGGCCGCCGAGGATTGCGCCCTGAAAGCTGGTGGACCTAAAACGTTGAATACGACAACGAGGAATAGATACTCCGAAAGAACCCACCAAATACGCGGTGCTGGTTCGGGGCATAGCACACTGACCTGACGTGACTGGCACTCACCGCTTCCCGCACTTGGAGGCAACTGGAGAGAACGCTACGAAGGTGAGGGCTAGTGCAGAGTCTGGAAGACGAGACCCAAGGAGTGAAACTACGCCACGGTGACGAGCAAGGAAATATATAGACGGTGGGCATGGGGCATACATTGTAATGCTGAAGGTGCATTGAGTTTAAGAGCAGCACTCACCAGGCCTCCTGAGGGCAACGTGGAAACTGAAGAAATGCTGCCTTTTATATACTGCCTTTTGATCGGCAAGTGACATCTAGCACGACACTAGTTCGGCCACGCACGAACTGAACAGATCAACGCACTTCTACCCAGGAGGGCGCAGGGTCCTAGCACAGGGCCCAAAGCGGCCCCCTCACTCTGAGGGCTGCGACCTACATAAGTCCCCACTGTGCCCGAAAACAATGCATATATAGCACGGTGAGAGGCGGAAGCAACCTGAGACGGGCCAAGCCACCTATCATCCATGGTGGCCCAACGACCAGGCACAAGCCTGTCCCACTGAAAAACATAGCACCACGAGGCAACCCGGGGCTCCCTGGCGCAGCAGGCCCATGGGAAACGGCAGCGAGAAGTGAAACACCAACACCACAGAGACGCAACATAGGCCCTGGCTACACAGCGCACAGTGGAGGCAACCCATCCCTGCGGGACACCACCTACACCGAAAACCGCCAGCACCCAACAACCAACTCTGGTCTATCTGCTGTGCATAGCGAAGACACGCAACAATAGTCACCAGCAAAGAGCTACCAGTGTGGGTGGTGGCCCTAGACGAATCCAGGGCAGTGCACTGAGCGACCCCAGCCTGCTGACCAGAAAGACCGTAGCCCACTGTTGATGGCCATGTCGACTACCAAAGGAAAGAACACCATCATTGTGGAGTCATTCAATGCAGCCAAACATAAAACGGGCCAGGAACCCAAAGGGACCTGCTCTGAGCCACTAACATCAGACAAAAACAACAAAGACAAGCGGATACTGGAAGCCATCGCCGGGCTACACTCCTTCATAGACACTAAAACAGAGGAGGTGAAATCCGACATGCAATTAATGCGCAAAGACATGCGCAACCTCACAGACCGAGTGACTACCACAGAGTCTGCACAACAGGAGACGACCGAAACCCTAAAAGATATACAAAGCAGAGTGCAAAAACTTGAAAGACGCAAAGAGGAAAGAGCAGAGGACGCTGAAGGGCGATCGAGGCGCAACAATGTGTGCCTACTCGGAATTCCTGAGGGAATGGAAGGCTCCAACCCAACCAGTTTTATAGAAACCCTCCTGCAACAAGAAATGGGAGCAGGTCGTCTTTCACAGGGGTTTGCTGTCGAGAGAGCCCCCAGGTCTTTGCAGAAGAAACCACCTGTATTGCACCCACGCCCGATGATAGCTCGAATCATGAACTTCCAGGACAAAGAGAAAATTCTGTGTTACTCACGCGAGGGGGTGAAATTAAGAGACAACGCTAGGATTGCCATATATCCAGATTACACAGCGGCAGTACAAAATGCAAGGAACTCCTTTGTCCCAATTAAAGCTAGACTGCGACAATTAAACCTTTAAATATATGCGGATGTACCCCTCAAGGCTCAAAATACTACACAATGGCAGGGCAATCTTCCTGGAGTCGCCATCAGCTGCCAACATGTTGCTAGAGCATAACAACATGGCAGGAGGCGAAGAGGAAGCACCATAATCCATACAATGGAGCCAGAAAGAAGGACCACTCAAGGGGACACCAACGACAAAGACCAAGCCATAGTTAGCCTAAAGGACGGGGAAACAGCCAGGGTGTCTAACCAGAGCCCAAAGGCACTCCCTGCAAATGGACTGGCGTCAGCCTGTTGCTGACGCTTTACACCAGCTCAAGATGTCCCGGAAGGGCCGAGAAGGAGCAGGGGCACCTGAGCATTGCCTGCATTGCGCAACTGCCGGGTGCAGTTGGTTAAGCTTTCTTGGTTCCTGTTTGAAAAGTTCTAAAGTCTTCACCGCAACTAACACATGGGAACAATGGGCACAGCATGAACTGAACTGGGCATCGCTTAACAATGGCGGCTGATATAAAGATACTAACATGGAACGTCAGGGGGATGGGCACCTATATGTGCAGAAACAGGATCAAATCCTTCCTGAGGAGGAAGCAAGTCTCCATAGCACTACTACAGGAAACACACCTTACTGCAGACATCAACTCAAAGGTAACAGAGTGGTGGGGAGGTTAAGGCTTCGGAGGAATATACTCTAAATATGCTCGCAAAGTATATACATGGATAAGTGACACTGTACCCTTCAAACTTTGTCAAAAGAGACAGACCCTGAGGGCAGTTACTTGATACTCCGGGGAAGCATTGAACGCAAAATCTGCCTAGTCAACACATACCTCCCCAACTGCGGAACATCAGCGTAGCTAACCCAACTGGGTGCGAAGCTGGCTTCCTACTGGGACTGCTTTTTCATCTGTGGTGGCGACTTTAACTTCGTGCGAGACCACACCCTCGACAGATCCACTCCTCCAACGCAGCTAGCCAACCCGATCCACTGCACATTGGATAAAGTCATACAGGACCTGGGTCTGTCGGAGGTGTGTAGAGAGCTACATCCGAGAGGTAGGGAGTTCTTACTACTCATCCCCACACGAGCTATACACCCGAATTGACTGCCTACTAATAGACAGGGTACACCTACCCCAGGTGGAATCGGCATCCTACCTAGGCCGAACCATATCTGACCATTCCCCGCTCCTTATGAAATGGAGAGTGAGGGGCCCCAAAACACCCATACCAATGTGGCGAATGCCAACGGAAGCACTGACGGACAGTGCATTTAGAGAGGGACTCGGGAGTAAAATAAAGGAATACATGGACAATAATTTGGGGAGTGTGAGTAAGTGGGACGAATTCTGGGAGGCCCTGAAAGTGGAGGTTAGAGGGGAATGTAATAGCAAGTGCTGGCGATATCAGGAAAACACTAAGAGGAACTGGAGGCAGGCGAGGGGGGAAGATGGGACAGATGGAGGCTGCGGCCCACAAGACTAAGGAGGAAATGTCAGCAGTCAGAAAGGACTGCCGTGACGCCTTGGCAAGACTAGCTAAGTTTGACTACGTTGCCAGAACCACTAGGGCACACTCAGAAGGGGATAAGCCAGGTAGACTGCTGTCGTGGCTGTCCAAGAAAGAGAACCCAAAGCAGCCGATTGTTGAAATTACGGATCCGACAGGCAAGGTGCTAACCACACAATCGGCGATCAATGAGGCATTCAAAAGCTTCTACTCCCAACTATACCGCCACAAGTCAGTCATACCCCAAAGCAATATACTAGACACACTAGAAGGGATAGGTCTTCCCACGCTCGATGAAGCCCAGCAGGATACATTAAACTGGGAACTGGCAGTTGAGGACATAAGTGAGGCGATCAAATCACAACTAACTGCAAAACCCCAGGGAGCGATGGTTTGCCCCCGGAGTTCTATAAGGCATTCGACACTGAATTAGCACCGGCCCTACACAGTCTTTAAGCGAGCCTACGAAAAAGGGGTTCTACCAAAAAGCATGAGGGAGACACTGGTGGTCC
This sequence comes from Ambystoma mexicanum, assembly GCF_040938575.1. Taxonomy (NCBI): domain Eukaryota; kingdom Metazoa; phylum Chordata; class Amphibia; order Caudata; family Ambystomatidae; genus Ambystoma; species Ambystoma mexicanum. The sequence goes on along the minus strand of NC_090921.1, from coordinate 224,592,249 downwards.
CGATCCCTAGACCCGGAAATCAACGGCTGAGTGCGGCTCCTACAGGCAGCTAGCCATGCTCAATTATGACATGAAAATGACGCCCATATTAGCCAACAGATTATCAAGAGTTATAGGAACCCTAGTACACGGGGACCGAAATGGGTTCATACCAGGTCGAAACATGGCGGCAAACTTGCATAGGCTGCAGCCCGTCGTAGCACAAACAGGTTCACAGGATTCATATGCAGTAGTTTCCCTCCACGTGCTAAAAGCGTTTGACTCCATATACTGGGAATGGCTCCTTAGTGTCCTGAAACAATTTGGGGTGGCTGATTACTTCATCAAGTGGATTAAAATCCTATATAAGGCACCGGTGGCCAGGGTAAAGACCGGGAGAACAGTGTTGGCGCCATGGGGCATACAAAGAGGCACCAGGCAAGGCTGCCCACTGTCACCAATGCTATATATCCTAGGGCTGGAGCTACTGGCAATATTTATCAGGATTTTCTTTTTCTTGATGAAGCCATCAAGATAGGGCGGCAATACCATGTGATCCCGCTATATGCGGATGACGTGCTACTCTAACTAAGGGACCCACAACTCAACGTACCTACTATCCTGGAGGTATTAAAGAACATCGCACAAGTATACGGGATCTCCTTTAACCCAGATAAATCCTATATATTCCCACTAGCGGGGCTGGCCTGAGACCAAGGGGACAAACCTCCCAGAAGTAGGGATCCGGTGGGAACCACACTTGTTCAGATACCTAGGGATTAATATTCGGCACACACCCGAACAGATGCACGGGGGCAACGCCTTGCAGGCGGTGCAGGGGCTCAAGAAGTCCAAACTACCACTGTCAATGATGGGCTGGGTGCCAATCACCAAAATGATAGTGTTACCACGGTTCCTATGCTTTTTCCACAACTTTCTGTCATGACCCTGGCCCTCCCTGGCAAGTCAACCTTCCAGTTAGGGCCAGGTCAAAGGCCTTAAAACCTCATCCAAGACTCTCTGAGTCAGTCCTGGCGCCTTTGGCACCAGGCTCATAACCATCATGAAGACCAACATTAAAATGGGACTATTTATTTGGGACTATTTAACTTGGGGTGGTTCCGTCAACATGGAGGCACACACATAGCTCAGTTACAAGGAACTGAGCTATGCGGTCTAGTCTTTTGGGTGTGGCAGGCCTGGGACTACTTTACCTGGACTACTTTGGGTGTGGCAGGCGTGGGACTATTTTCCCTGGACCACTTTACCTGAGACTATTTAAACCACACCCAAACAGCAGAACATGCTTTGCGTTATTCTGCTGTGGGCAGCGTAACGCTCACCGTGTCCATTTCTTTGATGCCAGCTTAACTGAAACCAAGGACCTGCACAGAGAGGGAGAATACTACGAAACTTACCTGAAACCGTATCCTGTCTTCAATCCTTCGCTGACTTCAGTTCCACTCACCTGAAGGTACGAACTCCATCATCCGGCACCGAATGCATCCTGGAATACCATAATCTGGAAAGAGGAGAAAGAAAGACTGCATTAGTAAGCGTTTACTCATGTTTCCTCCCTAATGAAGAAAGCCACACAATTCTTACCTGGGTAGTCCTCTCCTGGTCAGTATCATTGCTGGAACATTACGACGCTCAGCGAGGAACATCGCAACCTACAAGGAGAGAAAAGACACAGGTTAGTAATATAAAACGCAAAACAGCGCCACGCATCGCGCATTACTCACCAGACAGCATCGCGCACGCCGCACCTCCGCCTACCGGCCCATGCTTATCTTCAAACTGCATGACAACACCAAAATACCTTTCCATACCTAAAAGGGAAAGGAGCAAGACATTATTATTCGAACTAAGAGGACCATAAGAACTGTATATAAAGACTGTAAAGCAGCAAACCTACGTAGTCGCAGCAGGCCTGGATTCCCACAGGGGGGCTTGCACCAGTGAAGTAACTTGGTCGCTGCTCGCCCCCCACATCTACGTGCCCCTGCCATGAGGAGCAGGACGGGGAATCCACCTTTTACAATATTAAGGTAAGGAGAAGGCCCAATGGGAGCGAAGGACTTGAGGCCAAGGGAGGTGGGGAAACATAAAGACAATCTGGTATTGAATCCAGCTCTCCTATATTGCAGACGCATCTTTAACCAGAGGCCTTACCAAGGGACCGGGAGAGGGTTCGAGAGTGCAAATCATCCAACCACGGCTGGGTGGCGTCCCCGTGGATACCAGGTGAACGTAACACATTCATTATGTACCGGCCTCCTTTTTTCAGTTGCTGGAAAAGCTGCTGAGAGCTGGTATGGGGTAAGAGAGGTACTACCTAGCAGCTCAGCTCAGCTCAGCTTTGTGGCCAAGTGGCTGGCAGACAAGTCCACCTCGGAAAACGAGCTACTGGGACAGATGATGGCACCGGCGCGCCTGACAGAAATCCTCTGGGTACTGCGGGAATGCTCAGGGGAGAGGGGGGACACCTTTGATTATACAGGTAGGCTGGAGAGTTTGGGACAGGAAACTGCTGGGGCTCAGGTATGCATATTCCCCAGAAACACTGATTGCCGCTAACGCCTGTACCAATAAGGCAGAATTGGCATCAATAAGACTATGGGAGTGGTACGGCATCTACACTTAGTGGGGGAGTGGCAGGGGGGGGATGTATACAAGGAGGGCATCTTCAGGGAATTTGAATCTATGGGGGCAAAGGAGGAGCTACCCAAAGGCCAATTCCTATGGTACCGAAAGATCAAGGAGGTGGCAAAAGCGAAATGGAGAATTTAACCGGAAGAACCAGAAGCAGACCCACCCTAACACTAATGCACAACTTGGGAGATGGTTGGAAACCGATTTCTGGGCTATACACCCAACTCCCAGACAGGCCCAATCCCAAAAGCGACACCCTAAAGAAGTCATGGGAAGCAGACTTGGGAATCTGCATAACCGAAAAGGAATGGGAGAGAATCCTGCTATATCCCAGAAAAGTGTCAAACGCAAGATTTAGGCTAATCCAACTAAATGTCCTATACAGAACATCATGACCCCGAGCAAAATAGCCAAATTCAACAAAACCACGATCCCATTGTGCTCCGAAGATGCTGGAATAGCACACATTTTCTGGGGCTGCCCAAAGATACAGCTCTTCGGGACCAAAATTGAACAAGCCTGCAAAAAAGTGGGAATAGCCCACAATACGCCAAGTGGCATAAAGAGCTGGAACACTGGTCGGAGGCGGAAACCAGAATCTGGGAGGATGGGTTAGCCAAAGCAGGAGACGACTCAAGCTCGGCCTACGAGGAATGGAAATCACTAACCTGGGACATGTTTCATCCATCCGACGACAGACCCCCGTGATAAACTGGAGTTCACTCACAGTAGAGAAGGCATCCATTAGGAAATAGACACTCAGCGAAAAGGCGACCAACCCCCAAGCACCTGACTCAACAGATACCCAGCACTATCATAGGCGCCAGGTCTACCTACAAGGTGGGACCACCAACCCTCAAGCGAGCACGCTGCAGTGAAGACTGTTTATTTTAATGTTATGTATTGAGTATATGCTCACACTAATACATGTGGTTTGACAAATACAAAACGTACTGAATGTGTACTATGAATGCCAATAAAAACATTTTAAAATAAATAGCTCATCAGTTTATCCTACGTTTTGGGCAATTTACAATGAGCACAGTTCTGTATATGTGGATAGAAATGAGGTGCATCCTATTTCTGTGTCTACTTGGCATAACAATACACAGGAATTATATTCTAAACATTATGCTGTAGAAGAACTGCCCTATTCCAAGATATCCTTCAATGAGTATTACCTTTGTTTTTTGATTGAGGATATTATAACCATTATAGAAAAACTTAAACCACCTCTGGCTCTGAGGAGGTGACCAACATTATTAAGGCGGCTCCTCTTTTTTTTTTTTTTGGGCTAGTGTGATCTTTAGGATTTATTTTCTCAGGTTTTGTGTTCTGGTTTTGTACCAGAAAGCTGGAAGCAGTCCATCCTTATTCCAATCCTCAAAGGCTTAGGTAATATTCCCTCTCATTCCCGCCTATTGCAATGGTTGACTCATTCTCAAAACTCTTTAACACTGGAGAAAGCTAACTCTTGGATTGGTCAGAGAACATTGATTAAACAAAAAAAAGAACTGGCTTTCTATCAGGTGCAAGCACTATGACTAATCTCTGGTGCTGATTTTATTTAATTTGTACAACTTGGAACACTAAAGGCTTAAGCCTTCATATATGTTTTGTTGATTACGCAGGCGCATTCAACATTGTTGATCGTAAGAATGATGGTACACGCATGAAGATTGGGGATTGGATTTGTCCATTTTACAGCTGATTAAATCTCTTTACTCCGATACATCTTTGTTATTAAGATTGAATCACTTCTCCTATTGCCACTAACCACGGCCTCAAAGGTTTGTTTTGGCACCGGTTTTATATGATCTTTACGTCTCAGACTTAAATGAGAAATTACAAAATTGCCACAATTTTCTTCCATGCATCGGGCAGAAACCTATTACATGGCTCTCGTATGCCGACCATACTATTATGGACTCCACCCCAATGGGATGCAGCACAGTCTGTGCTCTGCACCAATGTTCTATAAATAATGTAATAATTAACCTTAAACGATTATAATTGAGCACAACAGGAAGTAGCGTCCTAATTTCACATGGAAAATTGATAACACCCCTATAGAAGATGTGGATAAATCTATCTTGGTTGACCTATTTATTTTTCTTTAAGTGTTGCTTCTCTTGCTAATGATAGCACTAAGGTATTAAATATTTCTAATGGATTGTGTCCTCCCAATGTATTCCTCATCTATGACATGTGATGTCCACAGCTGTGCTGCTTCGGAATTCATTTTGCAGAGGGCATCCTTGCGTCGATGGCGTTGGGTCGATGTCCCTCTGAGGCCTCCGTCGAGGGTGACGTCATCGGATGTTCTAAGTAGCACGCACGGTGCCCGTAGCATCAGTCCTTTTTTTCCGCAAACGTGTTTGCTTCGAGAACTGGGCACGCCTCGTGTCTTCAACTTGTATTGTTCGGTTATGTCTTCCACCCTGACGACCCTGCGGTCTAGCTTCAAGAAATGTCGGGACTGCGGGTCCAAAATGTCCATCACGGACTCGCACCGTATCTGCTTGTGGAGCCTGGGCGAGGACCACGCCACGGACGACTGCTCGAAGTGCCAGTAGTTGACTGCCAAGGCCTTGCGGGAGCGTAAGGGGAAATTAAAGGTGGGCCTTGTTTCCAAACCCGTAAATCCAAATCCGCTGCTATGTCGACAGACTAGTCTAGAGAGTCTCCTCGTCGGAAGACTTCCAGAAGATCTAGGTCGTGGAGTGGTTCGCGCCACTCCTCTTCGTCAAGGGGGTCCCGGAAGTGGCGTCACCGTTCGCCTTCCCCGTCCTCTTCGGATGACGTATACCCAAAAAAGATGTCGTGCCCTACTAAATCCTCTACCTCAGAGGAATGGGAGGCTTTTCGGGAGCAAATGTTAGATTTTTCAGTCATACAGCACAGTTCCTTCCGTTGAAGCCAGCATGGAGCGGTTTCGGTCCGATGCACGCGGGTCTGGGCAGTCGGCGCGATAAACATCAGGAGGCTTTGAGGTCCCATTCGGACAAGGCTTCAGGGGATCGCCAGAGATGTTCCAGGTCGCGGTCTTCGTCTCCCACGAAACCGTCAAAGCCTGAGAAGCTGTCGAAGAAGGGGTCAAGGCCTTTGGCGCAATGTCAGTGGAGCCTCTCTGGTCTTTACCTGGTGTCAGACTTTCAAAAACTTCCCCACATTTTTCAACGTCTGAGCTGTCGACGCCTCGGATTTGCCGTCGGAAGACCCTGTGGCTCTGCAACCGCCAAGGAAGGCTCCTGCTAAATCTGTGAAGCCTATTCCAGATAAGAGGTGCACTCCTCTCCCTAGGAAGGAGTTTTTCCAGTCTCTCAAACATTTATGAAGAGGCGGATGATGAGGAGAGGTCTGATGGGGTCTTTAATCCTTTTGGTCTCCCTTATGGGACGCCTAGTGCTCGAATGTTTCATTGACGAGGACAGTCGGATTGAGCATCTGCGTCAGTTCTTACATGCCAGTGGCCTCGACACATCGCCTGAGATGAAATTTGGGAAACTAGAGCCTGGTGAGCATGCCGAGTCCTCCTATAGGAGACTGATGTTGACAGTTGCTGAGTAACTGGGTTGGTCCAGGCCTCAGGTTGAGTATGATCAGGATGATCTTACGGACATCTTAAATTCTGGTTGCCTTTTCATGTAGCCTTCTAAAAAAAAAAAAAGGGTGGTTGCTATTTTGACTTCCCCGGAGTCTATTCCGGCATTTAACAAGTCTTTGTCGAAGAAATACCGCCCATCTAGTAGCAACCCCGGCTACCTGTCCACTCACCCCACTCCCAAGAGTTTGGTGGTTCGGGTGTCTATGGCCACATCGAAGGAGGCAGCGTACCCGTCCATCCCTCTGGATAGGGACGATAAACGCACGCATGGATGGATGGGCCCGCAAGGTATTTGCTGCTGGGAGTATGACCCTGAAATCGGCCAACTCCACCTGTGCCTTGGTCAAGTTTTCACACACTCTGCGGAATTGTATTTCGCTTGCGGCTGAGCATATTCACGAAGGGGAAGGAAGGGATGGCTTTCTAGCTATTGTGAAAGATGGACATGTGTGACTCCCTTCAATCTGGGTTGGACACTGCGGATTGTGTCGCAAGGTCCATGGCTACGAGCACCGTCAAGTGCAGATCTGCATGGTTGCAGAAGTCAGGTTTTGCACTTGATGTGCAGGCCTGTCTTCACAACATGCCCTTTGACGGTTTGCATCTTTTTGGTAGCATGGCTGACGCAAGTCTTGAAAAGTTGCAGACCTCCAAGGTGCCCGCCAAATCTTTGGGCGTGGCTGTACGACAACCTCTGCCTTTTCGTCCAGTGGGACAACAGTGGAGGGCTGGTTCCTTTCGCTATTACTCATTTGGAAAAGGCAAAGGGAATGCCCAGTCAAAGGGGCCTCTGTAGAGGCACTCGTGGTGGACGAGGTAGGGGTGCCAAAGCCGCTCAGGCAGCTGCCTCTTTGCCTTCTGGCACTGCCGCTGCCGATCTAAACAGCTCTGAGGCCATGGCTCATGGTTGCCGGTGAGGGGCAGGCTGTGGCAGCATCTCGCTGAATGGCGAGCCATTACTTCAGATGCGTGGCCTATGGATACGATCGCCCATGATTACTGCCTTCCTTTTCGCCAATGGCCTCACGACAATCCACCGGGGAAACACTCTTTGAAGGTTCTGGATCCGCTCCAGTTGCTTTGCTGAAGAAAGGCGCTATATAACCGGTGCCTGTGACGGAGTGGAACAAGGGTTGGTATTCCCCTTATTTCTTGGTACCCAAGAAGGACGGAGGACTGAGACCCAGCTTGGACTTATGATGTTTGAACAAGTTCAAGATGGTCACTCTTTCTTAGATCCTTCAGGTCCTCCAATGTCAGGATTGGTTGGTGTCATTGGACCTGCAGGATGCTTATTTTCATGTGCCGATCCAGCTCAAGCCCTGAAATTTCACTACCAGTTTCGGGTCTGGCCTTTTGGGCTCATCTATGCCCCGAGGTCTCAGGAGGGGAATTCATGTCTAGCCCTACCTGGACGATTGGGCGCGTTCTCCCAAACAAGCCTTGGATCATCTCGGCTTCACCTGCCACTCCCTTCACAGGCTGGGCTTCTCCCTCAACTTCAAGAATTCTCATTTGACACCATCCTAGCGGCTCCAGTACATATGGGCCTTTTGGGACACTTCCTTGGAGATGTGCTCGCCACCCAAGGTGAGGGTTCATCACATTCTTTAGATTGTCACAATTTCAATAAGCCCAGAGTCTTCCGGCTTTCGACTTCTTAAGGTAGCTCGGCCTCATGGTATCCTGCATTTTTGTGGTGCCAGAGACCCGCTTGAGAATGAGATCCCTTCAGTGGGCTCTACCAACTCAATGGTCCCAGTTCTTGGGCAAGATGTCGGATCTCCTTCATGTTCTATTTTCGGTCGCACAGGACCTTCTGTGGTGGGCCGATGTGACAAATCTGATGAAAGGGGAGCCTTTTTGGCCGCCATGGCCGGATGTCACATTGGTAACGGATGCTTCCCTGACAGGGTGGGGGGAGCTCCTGCCGACTATCTGTCATGAGCGGTTGTTGGTCTCCATCGGAGTCCAGACTTGACATCAATCTGTCGGAGCTGAAAGCCATCAGGCTAGCACTGAAGGCTTTCTTGCCGTCTATACGGGGGAGGAAAGTCCTGATAATGACTGACAACACGGTGCCTATGCATTACCTCAACAAGAGAGAGGGTGTAGGGTCACTACCTCTGTGCAGGGAGGCAATGCAGCTCTGGTTCTGGGCAATGAATGAGGGGTAAGTCCCTTTTGGCGATTCATCTGGCTGGCAAGTAGAACATGACGGCAGACGCTCTCAGCAGGCAGAGCACGGTCTCCCAGGAGTGGTAGTTGGCTCAGGAAGTCCTTCAAGAGATCTTCGCCCTTTGGGGAACCCCTCAGGTGGACCTGTTAGCGACTGGGGCAAACCGGAAGTGTGAAAGGTACTGCTTAAGGGAATTTCCTCCAAGAGGAGTTTTAGGAGACGCGTTGGTCATGGAGTGGCTTTTCCCGCTTCTGTACACGTTTCCTCCGATTCCCATCATCCCTCAAGTTCTCAGGAGGATGCGGCGGTTCGGGACCTGCATGATCCTCATTGCTCCGGATTGGGCCAGGAGAGCGTGGTACCCAGACCTTCTAGACATGTCCATCTGTCCTCCAGTGCGTTTTCCCCCACAGAGGATCTTCTCTCGTGAGAGGAAGGTCGGGTTCTCCATCCAGAGTTCAAGACTCTCAACCTTCACTCATGGTTTCTGAGAGGTTGAGATGTAGGGATTGGGACCTCCCAGATGACGTGATGGAGGTGTTGCTTTCGGCTTGGCAGCCCGCAATGAAGTCCCTGTACCGTTGGCGTAAGTTTGCGACTGGTGAAACGGAAAGTGTGGATCCTTTTGAGTGTTCGATTCCGGTGGTTTTCTCCTTCTTGCTTTCGTTGGCCCACAGGGGTCTTCAGGTGGGCACCATTAAAGGTTATTTGGCAACGCTGTCTATCTTTAAGCGCTCTTCAGAGGAATGCTCTTATTTTAAAATTCAACTGATCACTCTGTTTTTGAAAGGGCTCACAAATGTGTGCCCGCTGTCACCGTTTCAGGTGCCGGTCTAGGACCTTAATTTGGTTCTTAACTTTCTGATGGGTGCTCAGTTTGAACCTTTGCACTCTTGCCCTTTAAGGTTGTTAATCTTTAAAACTGTTTAGTTAGTTTCAGTTACTTCTGCTAGAAGAGTGAGCGAGTTGCAGGAACTTTCTTCTAAGCCACCTTTTACTTGTACTGAGTAAATCCGTCCTTTCTCCCTAAGGTTGTGTCTGAATTTTATTTGAGTCAGAAGGTGGTACTCCCTGCTTTCTACCCTCCTCCTCATCCTAGTAAGGAAGAGGAACGGCTTTATAGGTTGGATCCTAGAAGAACCTTGAGCTTTTATCTATCCTTAATGGCAAAGATCAGGGTGGACGATCAGCTCTTAGTGGGGTATACTGGACACCATTTAGGACAGGCTGTTTCCATCCTCACTATTTCAGAATGCTACCGGTTGGCTGATAAGGATCCTCCTGCGGGCCTGCGTGCTCCTTCTACCAGCTTCATTGCTACTACAACAGTCCTCCAGAGGGGGGTGCCGGTGAAAAATATCTGAAGCTGCAACGTGGTCTTCTATACACACGTTTGTCAAGCATTACTCCCTGGATACTTCACATTCTCAGGATGTTGCCTTTGGTAAGGCAGTGCTTTATTCTGCCATTTGAGTATGGATTTTCCTCCAACGTAATCCTCATTGCCCTCCCAACTGGTTTATAGTGATTTTTTCGAATTGCATACTTTTGAATGCCATTTTCTTGAAACAATTTTGCTGAAATGTATTTTTTCCAAATGACATCTTTTAAAAAATTTTTTACTTACAAAACAAAACATAAAATAAAAAAAGAATACATTCTAAAAAAAATGATGCAAAATGTTTTACAAAATAGTGTTTCGAAAATAAATTTTGCAAAAAAAGAATTTCCCATGCTATTACAGCTTGCCTCACGCAAGGCTAAGTGCAGTCGTGGCTGTGTTCTCGGCATGTGTCCCACACGTTGTGAGGGGGGGGAGCATGAACTAAGGCTATGGGCGCCGTGCGTTCTACTTATAACATACAATGACGTCCCCCTCGACTGAGGCCTCTGAGGGACATCGACCCGACGCAAGGATGCCCTCTGCCGAAAATATTTCCGCAGTACAGCTGTGGACATCACATGTCATAGATGAGGAATACGTTGGAGGAACATCCAACGAAAGAACATTACCAGTTTGCTCGAATGAACAAGTTAATTACCAATCAAAACATTTATTTCGAATGGATTGTGTCCTCCCACGTATTCCTCATCTTTGATATCTTTCGCCAGCTTCGGAAAAGTTTTCTTGGCAGAGGACGCTGTGCACGATGTCGTGGCGTCTGACCCTCGAGGGCCGCCGTAGTGTGTCGACGTCAACAGTAGTATAAGTAGCTTGTGCCGCGCCCTTTAGCGTTAGTTCTGTTTTTCCGATAGCTTTGCTTCGAGTTAACGGCGTGCTTCATTTTTTCTTCTGAAAAAAGTTCGTCGTCTTCGACCACTTTGACCCCAAAGTCGGGTTTTAAAAAATGTCACGACTGCGGGGCAAAAATGGCAAAAACTGATCCGCACCGTAACTGCCTTTAGTGTTTAGGTTCCAATCACTGAACCAAAGACTGCGGGTCCTGTCCGTCTATGACTGAAAAAGCTCTCTGTGAACGCAAATGTAAATTAGCGGTGGGGAGGGAAGCGTTGAAGGTTTCTTCAAAGAAATATAAAAAGTCCAGAGTGCAAGAACTCTACTCGACATAAACATTCAAAGAAGTCCCGATCGAGGAGTCGATCCAGACAATCCTCATTTCAGCCTTTTTGGAGGAAGACCGAGATGCCACAGGTCTCACTCTTCGTTATCGGGTACCTCTCCTGAGGTTACACGATGTCCGACAAGGACGGATTCTCCATGTATAAGAAATGCCTTAGGCAAGAAATGATGCAGATCGTTGAGAATGCTGCCTCGAAACCCCCCCCCCCCCCCTCACCCCACTGAAATGAGTCTCGCAAGAGCCATACTCCAGTTGCTCCGTTGGACGATGCAGGAAGGTCAAACTACTTTGAGCAAGAAGAGTAGTAAACTGGAGGCTCGACCCGACAAAAATTTGTCACAGGCATTGGCGCGTGAGTCGACACCCCCAAAAACATCGAAGTCTTTGATTTTTGTCGACGCCATAAACGCCATTTGCGTTGACTCCGAAATCGAGAGATTTCTCGAAGACGCCGTTGACTGTGTCTTAGATTCCATCGAAGCATTTAACGGTAGAAGAAAAAATATTCAAACCTGTACCGAAGAAGGACTTTAAGCCAATGTCCTCTATTTATGAGGAGGATAGTGCTTCAGATGTGGATGTTTCTCCATTAGGAGTGAGGTTTGGCACTAGAGAAGTGCCTGAAGAGCTTATTGATCCTGAGTCTAGGTTGAAAGTCCTCTGTGACTCCCTCCACTCTGCCAGCGGTTTGGCTACATCCCCAGAGTTGGAGTTTGGTAAACCTGACCCATTGGACCATGCTGATTCAGGTTATAGAAATCTGATGAACAGGGTCACGGAGTACATGGGCTGGAGTAGGGCTTGACCAAATTTTTGAACAGGATGACATGATGGACATCCTGGAAAAAGGTCCCCAAAACTACCATGTCTTACCTTTTTTCAGAAGCCCCTTCAAAGGAGGGCGGTGGCTAACGGGGAAGCCCCAGAGCCTGGTCCTGCAGTCAACAGGAGTTTCCCTAGGAAATATAGACAATCATCCAGTGACAGACTATCTCAGCAAACCACCCTATGCTGTCATATGTACCCTGGCCAGGTTTTCTCATACCCTGTGGAACTGTTAGTATGGCGGCTGAACATATTCCAGAACGCGATGAAAGGGATGGCTTTCTGAATCTAGTTAAGGATGGCAAGGAGGCGATGGGAGAATGTCTCCAATCAGGACTGGATACTGCTGACAGCGCTGGCAGATCCATGGCTGCAAGCACTGTGCTACGCAGATTTGCGTGGTTGAGAAAGTCGGGGTTTGCACCGGACGTGCAGGCCAGACGACTCAACATGCCCTTCGACAGCTCAAGGTTGTTTGGCAGCAAGGCAAATGAGTCTAGAGAAGCTGCAGTCCTCCAAAGCGGCGGCTAAGTCCCTTGGCGCCTCTATTCGGCAACCTAAACAACCTTATTCGGGCTCATCTTCCTGGGGAGGCCGTCCTTTTCAATACTATTCCTCAGTTGGTAGAGGAAGAGGACAGGACGCCTTGACCCACAAGACCCTGGTGGGAGGCAGAATATCTCAGCATCTGAACGAACGGCGAGGCATTACTTCAGATGCTTGGGCACTGGAAACAGTATCCCAAGGTTACTGCCTGCCTTTTCTAAAAAGGCATCCGGCTTATCCACCGGGAACCAGCTCTGTCAAAATTCCAGATCCGCTCCTCGTGCAGGAAATCTTATCCCAGTTAGAGAACGGTGCAATAGAACATGTACATGAACATGTACCTGTAGCGGAGAGGAACAAAGGTTGGTACTCCCCCTATTTTCTCCTTCCCAAGAAGGACCGAGGACTGAGACCCATCTTGGACCTAAGAAACTTAAGTTCCTCAGTAAGGACAAATTCAAGATGGTCACCCTTTCTCAGATACTTCAGGCTCCCTAACTCCAACACTGGTTGGTATCATTGGACCTTCAGGATGCTTACTTTCATGTGCCAATCCATCTAAAGCACAGATGGTACCAGACGTTCACAGTTGGTGGTTCTCCTAATCAGTTTAGAGTTCTGCCTTTCGGGCTGACCTCCGCCCGAGGGTTTTCACCAAACTGATGGCGGTAGTGGCAGCAAGCATCAGGAGAGGGGGGGATTCAAGTCTACCCCTACCGGGACGATTGGCTGATCAGGGCATGTTCTCCAGAACAGGCTCTGGAACATCCCAGCAACACCTGCCACTCCCTAGACAGGCTGGGCCTCTCCCTCAATTACAAGAAGCCCCATATGATACCATTCCAGAGACTCCAGTTCATCGGAGCATCTTGGACACTTCATCAGGGAAAGCCTTGCCCCCCCGAAGTGAGAGCTCAACACATTCAGCAGATGGTAGCAAAATTCCAGACTGCCCAACGTCTTCCGGCCTTTGATTTTTTTGTGGTTGCTAGGCCTCATGGCATCCAGCATTTTACTGGTGCCAGAGGCCATATTGGGAAAATGATCACTTTAATGGACCCTCAGGACCCAGTAGTCCCAATTTCTGGGGAACATGTTGGATCTTCTGCAAGTTCTGAGCAGAGTTGCTCAGGACCTGATGTGGACTTGTGAAAACAATTTTCTCAAAGGACCATCTTTTTGGCAACCATGGCCGGTGATGATTGTAGTGACGGATGCATCACTCACGGGGTGGGGAGCCCACACCAACGGACAGGTAATCAGCTGTAGTTGGTCTCCATCAGAGTCCAAACTACACATCAACCTTTTGGAGCTGAGGACAATCAGTGTAGCGCTGAAGGCCTTCCTGCCTTCTGTACGGGGAAAGTATGTCCTTATAATGACAGACAACACAGTGGCCATTTACTACCTTAACAAGGGACGAGGTGTACGGTCACTACCACTGTGCAGAGAGGCAATGCAGCTTTGGTTTTGGGCAATTCAAGAAGGAATCTCTATCGGCAGTTCACCTAGCCGGAGAGAAGGGCACGGCGGTGGACGCTCTGAGCAGGCAGAGCACTGTCTCCCACGAGTGGGAATTAGCTCAGGAAGTCCTTCAAGAGATCTCCATCCTTTGGTGAACCCCTCAAGTGGATCTGTTCGCGACAGAGGTCAATCAGAAGTGCGAACAGTATTATTGCCTAATGCAATTTTCTGAGAGAGGAGCTCTGAGACGCGTTCGTAGTGGACTGGGAGTTTCCACTTGTGACCCTGTTTCCTCCAGTCCCTGTGATTCCTCACGTAATCAGGAAATTGAGAAAGTTAAGGAAAACCATGATCCTAATTGCTCTGGATTGGGCCAGGAGGATGTGGTACCCAGACCTTCTTGACATGTCCATCTGTCCTCCAATATGTCTTCCCCAAAGAGAGGATCTTCTCTTGCAAGAGGAAGGTCGAGTTCTCTATCCAGAGGTCAAGACACTCAGCCTTCATGCATGGTTTCTGAGAGGCTGAGATTTAAGGATTGAGACCTCCCAGACGATGTAATAGAGATTTTGCTTTCGGCCAGAAGGCCAGCAACAAAATGCTTGTACCAGTGTCGTTGGAATAAGTTCAGTAACTGGTGCAAGGATAAGAAAGTGGATCCTTTCTTGTGGCACACCTTCTTGTGGCACACCTATATTGCTTTCTTTTTTTACTACATCTTGCCAATCTTAGGCTCCAGATTGGTACAATTAAGGGATACCTGGCAGTGCTTTCCATCTTTAAGCACTCCTCTGAGGAGGTTTCTTATTTCAAAATACTATTAATTGTCCAGTTTCTGAAGGGACTCACTAATGTTTGTTTATTCATTTACAACGCGCACCAGACCCGAGGCTATCGGGGCGCAGCAGTGAAATGAAATGCAAGGCTTGGGCAAGGAAGTTACAAAGTAGAGCAAAGATGCATAAAAAGTACAAAATAGTCCAGGAGCAATAAAATACACCAATATATACATAGGAGGCAATGCAGATAAGGTACAGAAGTGCAAGTATATATATACAGATATGGTATAAGGAGTGAATCATACATGGGGTGTGCCTAAATATCAGCAGACTTGAGCCAGTTGATGTAACCAAGTCTAAAAGCCAGAGCGGTTGATCTTCTGATAGGTTGTGGCAGGGAGTTCCAGAGTTGGGCCGCTTTAACCGGGAAGCTACAGCCACCTACCTTGGAGAGCTTAAATCTGGGAGTGGTAAGGCAGTTAGTATTAATTTTTCTCATGGCTCTAGTTGAAGTTTTCCTGTGGAATCTGTCCGAGAGGTAGCTGGGGGCAGCATTGTTCAGTGCCTTATGGGTAAGGGATGCAGTTTTCAGCAGTTTTGTTATGGGTGGAGAGCCAAATATTTTGGCAACTTATCACAGAAATGTGTGATCTCCTGGCCATGCCAAGTGCTGCTCTGAAGGCGTTGTTTTGGAGAATTTGTATCTTTTGGATAATGGATTTGTTGGCGCCAATATATAGGGCATTACAATAGTGCAGCCTGGAGAGGCTGAGGGCTCTGGCCAGGATAATAGTTATCATAAAGAAAGGGTTTGCCGGTTCTAATGAGCTTACACGTTTAAGCCGTGGCAGAGGCCATGGTGTTCACTTGTTTGTTGGAAAGGGTGGAATCAAGGTAGACGCCAAGGGTCTTTACCTCCCTAGCCACATTAATGCGGTTGCCATCGATTATAAAAGATGAATAGTCCTGGCCTAGTTTCTTGAGATTGTTGTGTGTGCCCAGGATGGTGAGCCCGATTTTGTCATCATTCAGGCATTGACCATGGGTCTCCATCCATGCCTGGCTGATTAGATGCACTGCGGTGTGTACCCTCCAGTACCATTTCATGGCACGGCTTGGGAATTAAACATTGTGTTAAAGTTTCTAACATGTATACCCTTCAAGCCCTTACGTACATGCCCATTGAGGCTATTACTGAAAACTGCTCTTCTGGTAGCACTAGCATCAGCCCGCAGGGTAAGTAAGTTGCGGGCTCTTTCAGGCAAACCTCCTTATATTACCTTTCATAAGGATAAAGTAGTCCTGAAAGTTAAACCATATTTCTTGCTGAAAGTAATTTCTGATTTTCATTTGTCACAAAAAATAACACTCCCAACTTTCTACCCTCCCTCATTTGGGCAAATAGGTGGAGAGATTGCATAGATTAGACCCAAAAAGGATCTGAGTTTTTACATACGAGAATGGCGAAATTATGCCTTGATCAACTTTTTGTGGGTTATACCGGTCCTAAATTAGGACTAGCGGTGACTAAGCAAACTATTTCCCGGTGGATTACACTGGCTATTGGAGAATGTTAGACTCGCTGGAAAAGACCTGCCGGAAGGGCTTCGAGCCAATGCCACGAGGGATATGGCTACTTCCGCGGCTCTTCAAAGGGGTATCCTGGTGATTGACATTTTCTCAGCTGCAACTTGTGCGTCTATAAATACCTTTTTGTTTAGCACTACTGCTTCGACTCTTCCTCATCTCAAGACTGCCTTTTTGCTAAGGCAGTCCCTCATTCCATTCATGATAAAAGTAATTCGTACTCCCTCCTACAAATTGCCACTGCTTTGGGAGACTATCAAAGATGAGGAATACGTGGGACGACACAATCCATTCGAAGAACAAGTTACTTGACAAACAACAACGCAACTAAAACAAACAATTCCTGTAACAGCGCCTTGATGCCCGTGGGCTGTGTGAGTGCTTTAAAAATTCCATAAATAGAGAGATTACTGAATATTTTCAAGTCCAACACTGTTCAGGGTGCCCTTTATGGTCTAGAGGTTTTCAAGAAGATCAATGGCTTAAGGTGCTGGATGGCAAGCTATGGCGCTCAACTTTAGGGATATCTAGAACCTCTACTGTTGAAGCGATTTGTGGTGAATTAGGGCTTACCTCATTAATCACGCGTTGGAAGTTCGCAGTTCCTTCTTTTTTAAAAATGTTACTTTAAAAGGGGAATCTCGATTCCCTTTTCTATAACTTTGCAGAGATATGGTTTGGTGACCCTTCTATGGCTCTTTTTAGAGACCTCTTGACTGCTATATTTCTGATGCTTGTTATTCTGCTTAGAATCACATGCTGTGCATATGGTCCGACATCCAGTGGTAACCGCAGAGTATTGTATCTTGTCTTTCGAGGATCAAAAGGGGATGTCTGCATAGCCGTGTCTGTAACACTATCCCGAACGTGACATGTAGTGTACCCAAAATCCCTCACGTGCCGAGGTCCCTCATAGATTTTTTTTCTGCCCAGATTACTGATCGCCCTAATGCGTAGCTCTTATATAGAGATAGCGTTATTGTGATTATCGACTTTGTTGCTTTTCCCATTACGTCACTTCGACTGTTGAATCCTGTGAAACAACGCCGAAGACTGCTGTGGACTTTCGATGCTTGTTGATCCCGGCGGCGCTGCCGTCCACGTGGCCGGCCTACACAGTAGGAAGAGTAGGGTCGGGTTGGACATATCCTTTACAAGTATGCCTTTCCTCTTTCACACTCTCTGCTCCCTGGGTTTCGTCATCGCTCTAATTGTCTTTCGCTATGTAAAAGACGCCATTTAGGTTTTGTCCCTTGTGCAGGGCCAAATATCCTTGGAAGGATGAGCATGCTCGGTGCAACAATTGTCTGCCCCTAGACCACAAAGAAGCGAGTTGCGCGGCCTGTAGACTCCTGCGCCCTAAAACACTTAAGGAGCACCGCTTAAAGCGGTGGGCAGCCTACAGCCTTTCGCAGGCTGAATGTTCTTCCCCGGCAGTTGCAACTGCCGAAAGTGATTGGGGAACTAGCGATGACCAGGCATCTGTGTCGCAAACAATTGACCTGACTGCGGAACACTCTCGGTCCACGACACCCGTCCCCACAAGGCCTGACGCGAGTCACGCTACGGGGAAAACACTTGGCGACAGGGGCGTAGACGATCATAGCACCAAACACACAACCCAAGGATCTGCTTCGGCTAATGTGTCACAGCGTACCAAAGCGCCAACGGAACTGTCGATCTTCAACGGGATCCTCTGATAGGCATGATCATCAGCCTTCCCCGCAGTCGCGACCTGCGACTAGGCAATCCAAAGTTAAGAGCGCTAACACTAAGACACGCGGGCATCAAAGCGCTCCAGGAAAACGCGCAGATGTCGCTTAAGGCCAGGTGGTGGCGAAATCCACCGCTCAGCCTCCGGTTCACCCGCCGGTTCACCTGGTGGCGTTCATCTTCCGCTCAGCCTCTGGTGGTCCCGGTGGCAGCGAAATCCTCCGGTTCAGCCGGTAGACCGCCCGGATTCTCCTACCATTGCTGACAGCATTGCTAGGATTACTTCGGCAGTTAGACTGAAGGAGGAGCGGTCGAAGGAGGCAGTGAAACACAAAGAACGGCCTCATGGACCAGGGAGACATTTGAGGGATGTATGGACAGATTAGAGAAATGTCTGCTATTATGAGGCTCTTGCGCCCAAGAGACCTCAAAGACTTTCCTTCTACCCCTGTATCTAGGTTTCGAAGGACCTTGGAGGAGGAGGATCCACATTAAGAGTTTACTTTTTTCCTCACAGATGAGGATGTTATGAACAATTATGACCAGGATGAAGATGACACCTTGCTGGAAAACTACAATGTGGACGATCACACGGGTCTTATGGACAATTGGGAGGACAGCTGTCAGGTTGATGCTCAGCCCTGGACATCCACTACTCCCACCCAGGACCCCGATGTCCTGTGCTTAGATCCCCCCCCCTCCACTCCGGCTAGGCAACCCTCCCCATTGGACGAGCAGATGGCGTTCAAGCCATCTTGAAGAAGGGGGCTCACCATTTTCAAATCGCCACTCAAGAGGCCTTACCAGATTCTGATTTCGTGTAGACTATACTCAAAAACCTCTGGCCAGCCAGGCCATTCCCTTGTTGAACTCAATTAAGATGAGGTTGGCACTTTCTTTGACACCGGCCCATACCAGGCCGGTAAACCCTAGGGTGGAGAAAGTTTCGGCCTTCTCCAACCGACCCTGCCTATATCAAGGGTCATGCCATTCCGGATTAGTTAGTGGTTACCCCTAGGAAACAGGTTGGTGTTCCCCTGTATACAGGAGAGGCACCACCCAATAAGGAATCCAACAGAATGTATGCACTTGGGAGGAGATTAACAACGGCTGCTGCGTTTACCACCCGTATAGCCAATAACACCACGCTATTAGCCAGCTATGCGGACATCCAGTGGAACCTTCTACAAGAAGGCCTCAAGGAAGTGCCAGAACTGCAATGACCAAGTTGCTCGCCATTGTTCCCAAAGGCAAGCAGGTGAACCAGAATGTGCTCAAAAACACTATGGACGCTGCCGAAACGGCGGGGAGATCCCTGGCACAAGGTACTTTGCTCAAGAGCCCTGCATGGCTAAGGAACTCCGGTTTCAAGCCAGAGACCCAAGCATCACTAATTAACAAACCCGTTGAGGAAATCAACCTGTTTGGTAAGGCAGTGGACAATGCTCTTGAAACAGCCAAGAAAGAGCATGCGATACTAGAGTCCCTTCAACAGATTACCCAAAAACCCTCTCCTCGGAGAGGAAGTGGCTCCCGCTGGTACTTTCACGGACAATCTTGTTTTTCCCAGACCCAGTATAATGCAGGAAACAACTGGAATTCGGGACAAGGGTCTAACACCGCCGCCTCTTACACACCCAGAGGACAGTGGCGTGGGAAGGGTAGAGTACGAGGTGTCATCCCCAGAGGTGCCCTGGCCTCTGATCAGAAATGACCTACAGATCCAGGTCCCCTCCCATGCAACCCTGGTCGGGGTGTATAACATCTTTCCTTATCGCATGGAAGGGGATAACGGACCAGTGGTTTCTTAAAACGGTCGCCCACGGGTACTGTGTAGAATTTGCCCGACCACCCCAATATAGACTGCCAAGATCAAGACGCCCGACGCTGAATCGCCTGCAAATCCTTCTGCAAGAGGTGCAGACCCTTCTAAGAATGGACACCATAGAAGCTGTCCCTATTCTACATGTAAACTAGGGTATTTATTCAGTGTACTTCCTTGTACCCAAAAAGGATCTCACCATGCACCCTGTGCTAGACTTGTGCCCAGCAAAACTTTTTGTATGGTCACTTTACAGGAAGTAATCCCACTGTTGAAACAGTAGGATTCCATGGAAACACTGGACATGAAACATGCATTTTTTCATATTTCAATGTTTCCAGCGCACAGAAAATACCTAAGGTTCAAGATGGAGGACAAGCACGATCAGTTCAAAGTGCTCCCCTTCGGCATTGCCTCAGCACCGAGGGTGTTTACGAAGGTACTCGCAGTAGTGACAGCGCACCTGCAGACTATCCATCCCGGTTTACACTTACCTCGATGACTGGCTCATAACAGGGGAGTCTCAGAGAAAACAATAGACCTCTTATTCAGTCTGGGATTCTCCATCAACAAGAAGAAATCCAGCCTAGACCCCAGTCAAGTCAAACAGTTCCTAGGGGCTCTAATTCGGACGAAAGACTGCCTCGTCTATCCACTCCGAGAGGGTTCAAAACATGCTGTTTCAGATCAGTCAATATGTAGCCAGTCGGGAAGTGACGGTACGCGAGGCCATGCGACTGTTAGGGATGATGGCGTCCTGCATTTACTTAGTTCCTCACGCGCGTATGTTCCCATGCAAGAGTGGCTCAATAGCCAGTGGTAGTTGTCTCGCCAGCCCTCATTCTCTCTCTGCAGTGGTGGTCGAGGGAAAACCTCTTGAAGGGGAAGACCTTCACCACCCCCGCAGTAGAAGCCACTCTAACGACTGACTCATGACTCACAGGGCTTCAGCAGACAACGTACAGCATGTGGTCCCCACATAGTGTCCAACCACATAATTCTGTTGGCGGTATTCGAAGCACTGAAAGCCTTTCACACAGTTACAAGGGAAGACCGTCCTGATCTTGACAGACAGCACCACAGCCATGTACTACCTGAACAAACAAGGGGGCACATACTCTCCAGGGCTAGCCAAGCTGTCGCAAAACTTTTGGAAATGGGCTCTCGAACACAGGATGTTCCTGTTGTCCCAACATGTTCAAGGGGAACTCTATCATCTGGCCGACGTGCTTAGCAGAGATTTCCTACTGCCTGTAGAATACAAATGGCGACTACACGAAGACATCATCTCCAACGTTTTCGCAGAATGTGGTTTCCCAGAGATCGACTTGTTCGCAAATCTGGAGAACTCTCAATGCCAAGATTACGCCTCCAGGTACCCACAGAACCGCTGCAAGGGGAACGGGCTCTGGATAACATGGTCATGGAAATTTGTTTATGCTTTTCCGAACCCCCCAACCCAAGCTCCTTAACTCGAGAAGATTGTGCACAAGATGCACCGGGAGCCAGTCACCATGATATTGGTGGCCTCGATGTTGGCCCACCAACCCTGGTTCTCATCTTATGGGGATGTCCCTCTCCCCTCTGAAACTGCCCTGCCCGTACAACATGTTGCATCAGGACAGGGGAGAGATGCTGCACCCATGCCCGCAAACTATGAATTTAGCGGCCTGGCTCCTGAGGTCAGAGTTCAGACACCTTCAACTCCCTCAGATGTATGGACATATTCGTGGAAGCGAGAGAACCCAACACCCGATACTGCTATTCCAGTAAATGGAAACGCTTTATCTGGTGTAATGCCCACGGCGGCAATCCCATTGACTGCTCTCCTACTCGCATTGTATTGTACCTGACCCACTTACTGGATTCAGGCCTGGTTTTTAATTCCCTAAGGGTTCACCTAGCTGCTCTCTCAGCCTACACTACGCCACAACAGAATGTGTTGTGGTGGAAGATACCAGTTATCAAGGCTTTCATGGAAGGGGTTAAGAGGATTCATCCCCCCATTTCAAACCCAACTGCCGGATGGGACTTAAATGTGGTTCTGACTAGACCAATCCCCCCCCCCCCCTTGAGCCTATGCACAAGGCAAGTCTAAAAGACCTTGCCTATAAGATGGCCTTCCTAGTGGCTATCACTTCTATTACAAGGGTTGGTGAACTACAGGCCCTTTCAGTACTAGAGCCTCTCGTTACTGTTCAGAGATAAAGGGGTTCTGCACACTCGCCCTCGATTCGCGTCTAAATTTATTTCCAAGTTCCACCTGAACCATTCAATAGAACTGCCCACGTTCTTCCAGAACCCCACTAACATGGCTGAAAGGAGCCTACACACGTTAGATGTGCGCAGGGCATCCTGTTTTACCTGGAAAGAACAAAACCACTGAGGAAGACAAATCAATTTTTCATTTCAGTGGCAGCTGGCAGAGAAGGGGATCCCATCTTTAAGTCAGCTATCTCAAGGTGGATAAGTCAAATGCATCACACTTTGTTACACTCTTGCTAAGGGAGAACTGCCCTTCTAGCCTAGATCACATTCTACTCGAGGCACTGGGGCTTCCATAGCATTCATTGCAAATGTTCCCGTTGAGTCCATTTGCAAAGCAGCAACCTGTTGCCTAGACACTCATTCTAGGTCTGATTCTCAGGTGGGACAAGCAGTACTAAGACATCTGTTTACTACTGTTACTTCTCACAACCCACCTCCAACTCCGGGTACTGCTCGCTAGTCTATGCACAGCATGTGATTCTAAGCAGATTAACAAGCATCAGAAGACGTGCATTACTTACAATCAATCATCAGAAATGCTATTACGGTATCTGCTTACATTCACATGTGCCCACCCTTCCTCCCCGCTCGGTTGGAAGAAACATAGACATCTTAATACGTTCTCTTTTATGTACGTACTCATGTTAGCCTTGGGCTCTCTCATGGCAGAACAAATACAATCGGAGGGACCTCGGCAGGGGAGGGATTTTGGGTACACTACACGTCACGTTAGGGATAGTGTTACAGGCATGCCTATGCCGACGTCCCCTTGGAATCCTCTAAAGACAATATGCAATACTCCACGGTTAACACTGGATGTCAGACCATATGCACAGCCTGTGAATCTAAGCAGATGTATTCATCAGAAATGCTATTATGGTAAGTAATGCATGTCATTCTTACCATGATGAGATTGGCTTTAAAGTGACCCACTGAATTTGAACCTGATGCTTAATTCGATGAAACAGCCATTATTTGGAACAGGTCTAATATCTGCAAATCTACTTTTCAGGATTGTCTTCCAAAGCTTTCCCCCTTTAGCTACATCACAAAAATAAGAAATTTGCAAATGAGTTGTTTCATAATAAGACTGCGCCTTAATCGACAGCCAACCTATGTGTGTCAAGGTGCATGGCCTAAACTCCTTGAGGTGGAAACATCTTGTTCTCTTCTAACCTCTTGTCTGTTTTATTTTTTTTTAAACTTCTTTTTATTGTTTTTGCATAAAAAAGCAACAGTTACAACTTACAAACTGTCCCCCCACCCCCTTCCGGAAGAAATCTCAATGTTCAGTAGTTCTCGGGACTGTCTGAGGTGAAAAGGTCCGTAATTCTAATGTTATGTGGGCACTATTGTTCCATGTAGTCCGACTGAAGATATTTGGCGACCCCACCCACCCCCCACTCCTTCAGGAAGGTGTCCTGTGTTCCCTGGAGGTTATGCGTAATCTTCTTCATAGTGATTTGTGACCAGACCTTCTGTAGCCAGGTGAAGATTAGTGGTGGGTCTTGCTTCTTCCAGTTCTGTGCGATTGTGGCCCAGGTCGCAATGACTAGGCCCATGAAGCTTCTCCACTGCGCCTTGGTATTTTTTTTTTTTTTGCTTGATGCCTTTTCAGTCCGCAAAGCCAGACCTTTTCCCCTAATTGATCTGCCTCTGGAAAAATCGTTTTCATTTCCGTGATCAGTTCTGTCCAGAAGCCTTTGACTTCCTGGCAATCCCACCAGATGTCTCCACGTGCCTGAGTCACTGCAGCCCCTCCAACAGCGGTTCGATGTTT
Organism: Ambystoma mexicanum; assembly: GCF_040938575.1. Taxonomy (NCBI): domain Eukaryota; kingdom Metazoa; phylum Chordata; class Amphibia; order Caudata; family Ambystomatidae; genus Ambystoma; species Ambystoma mexicanum. The sequence goes on along the minus strand of NC_090921.1, from coordinate 224,568,463 downwards.
GCGGATACATGCTCTTGAGCCTCTCGGGCGTGTAGTGCCATTGTGTAATTATTTTTATCCACATTTCCCTGGTTTGGGCCGCTCGTGTTAATTTGGGGACGTCCGCCCATAACATCTGCCACTGTAGAGTCGGGATCGCCTCCCCCAATGTATTCTCCCATGTTTTCATGTAGCCCATGTTAATTCCTCTTCCTGCGTGTTAATGAAGCTGTATAGAGTGGAGACTAGCTTCTTGTCCCCTGAGTTGGAGAGAAGGTACCTTTCGAATGTAGTTAGTTCCCTGGTCGTCGCCTGGGTTATCTCGGGCGTTGTCAACCAATGTTTGAGTTGTTCATATTTGAACCTGTCTGCAGTTGTTAGTTTCCACAAGGTCCTGCATTCTGAAAAAGTTCTTACTACTTTGTCCAGGAACATTTCCCCTATTTTCCTGCAACCCGCCTCTTCCCAATTCTCAAAGGCACCGTGCTCCAATCCCGGAGGGAATTGTGGGTTCCTGCATATAGGAGTGAACGGGGCGGTCTCCATGGTTATGCTCCCTTTCCGCGTTTGCTCGTCCCATGCGTCCATCGTAGCTTTCATGATCCCACTAATGCGAAGGTTTGGGTGTCTATGATGTTTGAGTTTCCATAACAGATCTTCAAGAGGGGTTCTTGCAACCGCCCTATCCTGGGTCACCTAGATAGTTCGCTGGTCATCCCTTAGCCATTTTTTCAGAACCCATAGTTGTGCCGCATGATAGTAGTTTCTAAAGTGTGGAAGTGCGAGTCCGTGAGGACTGCTCGGGCAACTCTTGGGGGTTTCTTGTTCCAAATGAACGCAGAGATTGTCTTAACTAGAGCCCTAAAGAACGTGTTCGGGTTTGCAATCGGGAGGGCCTGGAAGTAATACAGCAGCTTAGGAAGAGTGTTCATTTTCACCGATTGAATCCTTCCCCACCAGTAGATGTTTAGCGGGCACCAGCGTTCCAGGTCTTTTTTTAGTCTAACAAGAAGCGGGGGAAAATTACTTTTAAACAGGGCCTCTATTTTGTGCGTAAGAGTAATCCCCAGATACGTGATACCCTCCTCCGCTATTTTTAGTCCTACCCGACCCACTTCCTCTTCCAGATTTTCTCTATTCCCGGCTAAGTGCAAGATTTCCTTTTTTTTTTTTTGTTAATTTTTAGACCCGAGATGTCCCCAAATGACTCTAGCAACTGTATGATGCAGGGTAGGGAATTTGCTGGGTCCTCGAGTGCTAGTAGCAAATAGTCTGCGTAGGCAATTACCTTAAGCTGTCTGCCAGCCATCTCGATCCCCTTAATTCGGGTTGATTCCCTAATTTTAATTAGGAGCGGTTCGAGGAATATTGCGTACAGGATGGGGGATAGCGGACAGCCCTGTTTCGTACCCCTTGTGATCATAACCCTACCCGTAACTTTCCCATATATCGCTATTCTAACCGCTGGGGAGGCGTAATTGGCTTTGATCATTTTCATAAACTGATTCCCCAAATCCCATGTGTTCTAGGGTCTTAAAGTATGGACCATTCCACCCGGTCAAAAGCCTTTTCGGCATCCAGTGATAGGAGCACTGCGGGGGTGTGGGTGAAGTTTATTTTTTCTATCAAGTGAATTAGCCGCCTAAGATTGTCGTGGGTCTGCCTCCCCAGGATAAATCCTGACTGGTCTGGATTAATTAAGGTGGGAAGCAGTGGTGAGAGCCTAGCTGCCAGAATTCTCGTATAGATCTTCGAGTCCAAATTTATCAGAGCAATGGGTCGGTATGAGCCTGGGAGGGAGGGATCTTTCCCTTGTTTGTGGAATACCATAACCTTAGCCTCGTTCATGGAAGGGGTCACATTCCCTGTGTCTTTAAAGGAGTTTAGCAATCTGGTGAGGAATGGGGGTTAAGATGTCCTCAGATCTTTTATAGAATGGAGCTGTGTAGCCGTCCAGGCCTGGTGCCTTGTTAAGAGAGGGATCGTTTATCGCCTTTTTTACTTCGCTTTCCGTTATTTGAGCATCTAGTGCCAGTTTGGCTTCTTCTGAAATGTTTGGAATGTTGAGTGACTGAAGGAATCTCTCTTGATCTGTCTTATCCGAGTTCTCTGATGCATATAATTCCTGATAGAATACCCTAAAAGTCTCCCCAATATCTTTGGTACGCGAGAGCGTAGCTCCCTGTGCGTCTTTGATGTTCGGATGGTCAGGGACTTTTGCTTTGCAGAGAGTTGTCTTGCTAGTAATCGATCTGCCTTGTTGACTTTGATATAGTATCTTTGCTTAAGGTACAGGAGGGATCTCTCTGCCTTTTTGTTACGGAGGAGTTTGAGTTGCCCCTGCGTGTGTTTTAGGGCCCTCTTTAAGCTTCTAGTGGGTCGAGTCATTAGTTCATCTCGGTCAGTTTCTTCTCCAATTCACGTTCCCATCCCATTCTTTGTTTATCCCTTGAGGCTTTCAGGGCTATCATGTGACCCCTGGTAACCGCCTTGAATGCCTCCCAAACTGTGCCTATAGGAACCTCTCCTGTGCCATTTTGGTCGAAAAATTCTGTGATTTTGTCCCATATGGATTCACCCATCACTGGGTCCGAGAGGAGCTCCTGCGGGAGCTTCCAACGCCAAAGGCCTCCCTTTTCCCCGGGGTTGAAAGCTCCAGCCAAAGCGGTGCATGATCTGACAGTGCTATAGGGCTTAGCTCCATCCCCTGAACCTTGCCTAAAATCCCTGCCGAGACCCAAAAATAATCTATCCTCGACATCGTATTGTATACATGAGAGTAATACGTGTATCCTTGGATTTGTCCCTTATGTTCCCTCCATGCATCACACAGCGCCATACCTTCCATCCTTTTGTTGAGCTGTTCTGATGGGGCGCCTTGGTGGTGAGGTCCCCCTGCGCTCCTGTCCGTCCGAGGGTGCCAGGCCATGTTAAAGTCGCCCCCTATTATTAGATCCCCTTTCGCAAACCCCTTCAACCTCCCCATTGTATCCCGCAGGAAGCCATCTTGGCCAGCGTTGGGTGCATATATGGATGCCAGAGTCAACTTGGTATTATGTAATTTGACGTTGGCGAATGCATATCTTCCTTCCTTGTCCATCTGTTTGGCCATGTGTTTGTCTATCAGTGATGCCTCCATTCCCCCTTTTACTGCTGTCATTACCCCTGCTCGTTTCCCTGCTGCGTTTGATTGTATTAGTACATCATATCCTCTCAGGTGGATTTTCCCCTTATCCAAGGCTCTGATGTGCGTTTCCTGTAGCAGGAGCACGTCCGCCTTTTCGCTCCTGAGCATGCTTTCCAACTTCTTCCTTTTTACGGGGGAATTCAGGCCCCTCACGGTCAGAGTCAATATCCTAGTCTTCCCCATTTCAGATGGCTGTTGTGGGTTACCCTGTAAACCCGAATGCTGTAGTCCCCCCTCTTCCGGCTGAGTCCCCCTCCAACCCCCCACCCCCCAAACTCCCCAAATGTCCCCCCACCATTAACCAACTATCAACTTTACTCCAGAGGAGGGCCCGGGTACCTATGGTAGCTGTGGCGTTCCGCCTATTGCTCCCTGCCCTCTGTAGACTCGAGACAAACTTTGCGGGGGGTCCTAAACCCTGCATCACCCTCAGGCCGTAGTGAGTCGTACCAGCTCCACTTCCGGCCCTAAAGTCTATTCGAAATCTAAACCCTTCATCAGGTACTTCTCCTTGCCCCTTGGAGGTGAGCCTGGCCTTGTCGAATATCCGCCGGGTGTTGCCTCTACTCTGTTGCTGCCGATTTGTACTTTCCCCTCCTGTTCCGTTTCTTATTCTGACGACTCCATTCCCACCCTCTCGGCCTCTTTTGGTGATTTCCCCCATTGTCTTTCCTCCTCCACTCGATGCCTCCTCCACCTGAATGTCCATGATGTGTAGCCCCTCTTCCCAGGTGGTCACTCCTTTGCTTCCCCTCCCACTCGAACAGCAGACCGAATGGGAAAGTCCATTTGTATTTAATTTCTTTCGCAACCAGCTCCCTTATCAGTGGGGCCATTTCTCTTCTCTAGGAGTGTTATGGCTGCCAGATCTTGATAAAGTTGAATGTCTACCCCATTCATCTTCATTTAGTCCAGCTGCCTCGCTCTCCTTAGGATGAGTTCTCTTTGCGGGTACGAGAAAATGGCTACCAGAACATCTCTGGGTCTTTCCCCGGGTGCCCCTGTGCGCTTGGGACTCACTCTATGGATACGGTCTATCCCAATGTCCTCTGGTTCTTGAGCTTCGATTATGTCCATGAACACTTCCTGTACCGCATTCTTTAGGTCCTTGTCCAGTACAGTTTCTGGAATATTTTTAATGTGAATGTTCGATCTCCGGGACCTATTCTCTAGATCTTCGCACTGAATCTCCAGATTGTGGGTCAAATGCACTAATTGCTCTTGTGTTTTGCTGTTCTGTTGTGCCTCTTCTCCTACGTTTTGCACAATTTTTTCTAAGGTGTTCGTCCTTACTTCGAGTTGGGCCATATCGTGTTTTATGTCTTGGACTGCCTGTTTCATGTCGTTCTTTATTGCCGCGAACTGGTCCTGCACTGTCGTCATTAGCTTATCTTGTAATTCAACAAACCAGGCATGCATATCGTCCTTTGATGGGGGTTGGTTGCCTGAGGTGGCGAGGATGGGGTCTGTTGTGGGTATTATTCTTCTCGTGACCTACCTCTGGTGGTCACTGGGGTGTCCGAGGCCCACATCTGTAGAATACTAGAGTCTTGTTTGGAGGGCTGTGGGTGCTGTTGGGACCCCCCCCTTCCTTTCGCTTTGGACATGGCCCTTTCGAAGTTACTATGCTGCCGCTTTGTCTAGAATTTTCCACTCTTATGAGGTGGCTGCGGGGCGCTCTTGTAGGTGGGGCCTCTGTTGATCACCCCCTGAGCTTTTGTTGCTCCTGTTCTAGGCGCTCTGAATTCGGATTTTCCAGTGGGGGAACAGGCCCGGCTCGCGTACACAAATCACTCCCCCTTGAGGCTTGCTGGTGGCTATTGATGGTGTGGCTCTGATTCTCTTATTCTCTCCTCTGCTTTGCGTTGCCCCCTTTCCGTCTGAGGGGCTCTGCGCCCTATGTTGGGGGAGGTGGGGTGGTCTCCCCCCCCCCCCCCGGATCACGGATGCCCGACCTTTATCAGCCGTGTGGGGAAAGAGATTGTCCCCCCAGCCTTCAGTTCAATGGGACGGTTCGCCTGCATGCGGGGGCTATGAGGAAAGGGGGAGCCTCTCACCTGTCGATCCGCAGCCCACAGGACCGGCATCCACCGTTACAGTCCCCGGCTTCAGAGCTGCTGCACTCACCCGACTCCTGCGCTGCCTCTCCGTGTCCTTCCCCCTTGTCACTCGCAGCGTCCCGGGTTTTAAGGGCCGAGGCCCTCGTCCTCGCAGACCTCCCATGTTCTCCGCTTCCCGGTGCTCTATGGTGCTGATGTCTCCTCTTCGAGTCACCCGGGCCCCTTCCCCAGGGGAGGCACCGACGGTTCTCGTGGGGGGGGGGGTAAGGCGGCGTTCTCTCTGCTTGGACGCGGCATTACTCGCACCCGGAGTAGCCCATAAAATGTTGCCGCCGGCGTCCCTCCGGACTTCGCTCCCCTCTGTTCCAGCGTTGTCAGAGCCGCAGCCCCATCCGATTCTCCGCCGCGCGGCGGGAAGAGTCGAAGACGCAGCGGTGTGGTGAGGGCAATGGGGGGAGGGGGCTGGGCGTCCTGCCCCCCCCAGCGTCGCCTCAGTGCGGTCTTTGGGGATTTTGCTTTCCCTGCGGTTCCAGTGTCTCCGGAGGGATATTGGTGCTCGTAGGTGAGGCTGGAACCCTCGGGGTCATAGCTAAGTGAGGTGCTGCAGACAGGCCCGGCCGGAGCGAGACTCACTCGCGTCGCCTTGCACCGGCGGCCATTTTGGAACTGCTTTTGTCTGTTTTATTAAACATGTACAGGAAAGGCTGTTATGGCAAATTTGTAATTGACATTGGGAACATCCAGACTGATCAATTTTGGGCTTTTTATACTTGGCGAATGTGACAATAGTTGGATTGAACTGGGGAAAAAACATTTATCCTAATGTTGTTGTGGTTGTTTTTTTTATTTGTTTGGTATTGTATTCCAATATGGGAAGTCATTTAGATGATGCATGTGATTTTTGTTTTCTATAGGGTGTAAAAGGTTCTTCTGTAACGAGACACCTTAATAGCAAAAATATATATTTTTCGATGTGTCAGATGAATGATCACGGATTAGTGCTTACTTAAAACCCTGCAAAATGCTCCTCATCCTACCCCTCTTCCCAGCTCCCCCTTGCAAAAGTAAAACTCCCCTGGAGTCCTGTATCATTCTGAAAGATTTGGCACAAATTATGGGGGTGCTATGCAAGGAAATCTAGGGGTGCTTTCCTACAAAGTTTTTATTTTTTTAAATTGGGACCCACGATCTGTATTTCAGTACACTTCGTCAAGTGTGTTGGCCTAGAATGCCTATATGATTGTACCTTTACGCAGACCCCCTAGTGCTTCAGAAGGGTGCTTTTGTGCAAATGTCAGAACTAGATTTGTATGTGGCTGGGAGAAGGTAAGTGAATAATACTCTACATGATATTTGGGTGAAACTAAGCTGAAAATCGCTTTGTACAATGCTTACTTAGTAATTTGTTTTTATGACAGTCAACTGATTGCTCTGGTCACCTTCGATGCTATCAAATTAGTAAGCATACTGAGGCACTAATTGGTCAGCGCAAGTTGATATAAACTAGAAGACTAAGCCAGGATCTCTCTTTGGTGTTATGTATGTTACTTTTTGTGTGACCTTGTTAATTGGTACTTGGCTCCCTATCGGAATTAGTGTGAAGCAAATACATACACTGAAGCTCATTTGAGTGTTTTAGGAAAGATTTCTACATTTTAAATGTGGCAGGTCGACACTAGTGAATACAGACCATAATATATTAGCATGATTATTAGCAAATCACCTATTCCAGCAAATGCACTCCTTAATATTGCTCAATCAGGATGGCTTTATACCGGATCTACCCAGAATGCTCTCCCCACTCCTGCAAGATCAAAAGCTACCACGATCGCCAGCACCAACTCACTTGAGGTAAGCCCAGCCGGGCCGCCCCACTCCTGCATTGGAACTCCAGCTCCTTCTTAAGATAGCCATCTGCCCGACCACCGTAAGCCTCAGACGCCCCGAAATTCAGTAGACCAGCTTCGCTGCTCAATGCATCCTCAGGTTCACATAATTTGCCCACGGACCAGATAACCCAGACCCAACTCTAAGCCGGTAGGGTAACATTTATGGCCTGTCCCCAAGGCCCCCTTCTAAGGCTGGTATCTCTGTCTGGGCCAGTCAGGCATGGATTCCCTGATGCCCCTCCAGAGCCGCCAATGAGGATCTTGCCTGCACTCTCAGCCACAAGGCTCCTAATCACCTATACATGCAGTAAGCGAGCCCCCTTGCATGCAAAGCCAGAATCCTACAGGTGTTCCCCTACTGGTGAAATAATTGTCAGATAAGGAGATAAATTGGGTGATCTCCTTGATGTTGAACTTTTAGACCTTGAAAGTCGCGACTCAAAGTCTCATTCACGTTGAACATTACACCCAGAATTGGGAACAAAGAAGCAGTTTCGCTGAATACCGGTGTCAAATCCTCAGACAAACTAACAAGCCCAGTGCACACATCGAAGCCTATAATCTACGAACGGCTCTAGTGAACTTATGTAACCCACAATAATAACCCTCAACTTCGTTCTGACCTCTTTGGTCAAGGTCTTTGCTGCTGTACTTCAAGCTTGAGGTTTTCAATCTGGATTGCTTCTTGAAATTATAAAAGACCTAGAACTGAGCGAAATCTCCATGGTGGCTATAAAAACGGCTTTGAATGAATCAATCTTTGAAATCTTGGGGGAATTACTTTCTATTTCCAGCCTGCAATCAACTAAACTGGATCATCTACTTGATAGATGGTCAGAGTCTAAGGCAGAGATTAGGGTTCTATCTGAGAAAATGGACTCGTTGTCCCAACAATCTTCCAACGGCACAAATTCCAACCCTGTAAACCTCTCATTGGTTGATGTGATGGTGGATACCCGCTCTCAGCCTCAGTTATGGAGGAATTTTTGTGCTTGGCCCTATTGGTGGAGTCTGAATTACCGAATTATATTCTGGACAGAGAGGGTGATAAATCTCCAACTCAGGAGGTTGAGCCTGAGGTGGAGTCTAAAAAGAAGAAATCGAACGGGGAAAAAATAAAAAGCGAAAGAAAAGAGCAATTAAGCCAATATCTGATCCTCTGCCTCTAATGGGCAAGAGAACAAAACAGAAGAATCAAACACCCGACACCAAAACGGTTCATCAAAACCATGAAGGGCAAGATTATACCATCTAAAGCTTCTGACGGCTTTAGTTTCCCCAATGTTTCCAAAGGTAAAAAGGTCAAATCTATCACAAATGCTCTGAAAGATCGGGAGAATGTTTCCGCAGAGGTGAGGGTGAAAACGAGTGCAGTGGCAATTCAAACTAATCCACTCGACCCCCCCCACCCCCAAAGAAAATAGCCCCAATCTTTTTAAAAGTACCTCTGAAAGCCAAGCTGGTCAAACCAGCGCTTATATTGGCCCCTAGCTTTTTGAAAGCCGGGTGCAAACTAAATACTGTGATTGCCAGCCTACCAGTACAGCCGACTGCTGATGAAGGGGCCACAGGGGCAGTGTACATATACCAACCTGTGGGTAACAACCAACCGCCTCAGCTGACATCTGCAGCTTTCCCTGCCCAGTTATTGGTGGGAGGGCCCAGTATTGGTTAGTCCAGAGTCTCCAACCCTCAGTCTGGTCCACAAACTAAAAGCACCGCTATCGACTCGACAGCTAGTACCAAAATCAGCTGCACAAAAGACTGAGCTTAAAGTCTATCTCAAAGTTGCTGTCAGCTACTAGAAATACTCCTTTAAATCGCTCTGCGATTTTTGACGAACATGAAATCTATTCCCTCTTTGAAGTACTTTTCAACAGCTGATATCAAACTGCTGACCTTCCCGTTTAGTCAAAATACCAACACAGTTGAACTATTATTAAGCTCAAGATTGTGCAAAGAAATGATCATGGGAGCTCAAGAGGATTGGAGTCAACTGGGTATAATAATCTCAGAACTGTCTTCCAATGTCAAACTCGCACCCATGTTTACCCCCCAACTCGGGATTTAATTTGGCTCCTGTTGGTCCAGTCACCTCGCTTTCCTCCACTGAATATGTGGGACCTAGTTCCAGAGATAATCAGCCAAGTTTTCCTTAAATTGGGTATACCACAGCAGAGACTCTAGTTGATCGCCATCTAACTCTACTATCCTGAACTCAAGGGGTTTAAATTCACTCTCCTCCGATTCTGTGAGACTTCAGACTATTCAGAGTCAGATCTGATTTTTTTTTTTTTTACAGGCAACTTGTTTGTATAATGTGGAAATTGATGGCTTTTTGACTTTCCAGCAGCTGGCCCAGCAAGTGGGCGGGGGGGGGAGGGGCAATAGACCTGCAGCGGGCCTCCACGTTGCATGTAGAAATTATGTTTTTGCATCCTCTCAATGGCTATTGATATCCAGGGAATCCAGATAATGAGTGTGTGCCTGTTTGGTGATAAGTGAGCGGTGCATTGGTTGGTGGTCAATCTGTATTGGAACCCATTGGGTTGTAAGCTTGGGGTGTTCCTACAAGATCTATCGGACCGTCTTGTTAAATATGATTCCCTATTTCCGGCAGACCAGCTACTAATTAATAACGGGAGATTTAAACTCCCCATGTGTTGATGCCTTGGATAGATCTGGCATTCTTAAATCTAGCACAAGGAATGGAAAAACCTGTTTAAAATTCATGAGGGAAAGGGAGCTCTGGTTACTGAATGGTAACGTGGTGGGTGACCTCTCTTGTGAACCCACTTGGCATAGGGGGGGCGTCCTTCTCCACTTTAGACTATTTCTTCGTAACCAGAAAGATCTTTGACTGCTGTTCTAAATTGGTTGTCTCTAAAGGAAATACAGACGACTATGATATGCTGATAGCTCCAGTCTCCCGAAAAGGGGCTTTGTTACAACCAGTCCATCAGCCAGAGCTCATACTAAATTCCGCTGGTAATCGCCTCAGACAATTTGATCGAGGGGGGAGGTCTGACTATTACAATTTGTCTGGACTGGTTAAACAGCTGTCAGACAATCGGTTATCGGACAGTAGTTTTAAGCAGTCAGGGGGTCCCCTTTTTGGCATATAGGAATCACCACTGAAGATTTCCACGATTCCTGAAATTCCTTAGTCAACAAGATATCAAATAGAAGTTTCAGTAACTGCGCCTATAGGGATTTGGTTTTAGAATGGAATTACTTTGGCCGTTCGGGCCAACTGCTAACTTTCAGGCTTTTTTGTGAGAATTAAGCACCCCAGTCTGCCCAGATACATAAACGGGTGACCCATAAACATGTGTATGATGCTCACCTTCACAAGCAAAAAAGGCTGAAACGGAAAACACCGCTATGTTGAAAAAAATGGGCCTTGACAAAGAGCTTCTAGATAAACATCTGAGGGGACGGAATAATGCTTATAGGAACTGGGTGCACTCGCACAGACATTTAATATATCAGCAAGATGGGGGGAAAAGATGTTGAGGGCTATATTCCTCAAACTTCTGGACAATTGTAGGATCTCTGGACGGACAACTTTCAGATAATCGAGAAATGTTGCAGGAGCAGGTGTGGGTTAGGCATTTTATAGAGGTGTATTGCGACTCTGATACCCAAGTTCCCAGTACGGAACTGAGACGCTTGGTCCCTATCTTATTTCTGCAAGACCATCGAAACGCTGATCAGGAAGTAGTCTAGTTCCAGAGCAGTTGGCCCGAACGGCCAAAGTAATTCCATTCTAAAACCAAATCCCTATGGGCGCAGTTACTGAAACTTTTATTTGATATCTTGTTGACTAAGGAATTTCCGGAATCGTGGAAATCTTCAGTGGTGATTCCTATATGCCAAAAAGGGGACCCCCTGACTGCTTCAAACTACTGTCCGATATCTTTTAGATGAGTAAAGTAACATTTTTGTATGTTTGATTCTGGCAGAAATGGAGACCTGGGCCAAGTTAGAAGGTACTATCCCGAAACAGCAAACTGGTTTCAGAAGGGGGCTGTCGACCGCCCTTAATGGATTAATACTGAATTGTCCGATCGGGCAATCTGCGGAGAAAGGTGGGCAGCCCTTGTTTGGAGGTTGGATCGAGCTCTGAGGCGTTCTACACCATTAATAGAAATTTCCTTTGGAAAAAACGGAACGCCTGGGGGTCCCGTCTCACCTCCTGTCTATTCTCATTGAACTTAACCATTATACCACTATGCGAGTTAGGCCCTTGAGAATGGGCGCCCTGTCGGACCCAATTAAGATCAAACGAGGAGTCCGACGGGGGTGTCTGATCGCTCCCTTTCTATTTATGCTCTTCATCTCAGACCTGGCCCTATGGTTGCAAGACAGGGGCGTGGTGTCCCCAAAAATTGGAGATTTGAAAACTAGTTGGCTGGCCTATGCTGATGATGTGGTGGTCTTGGACCATACACAAGTGGGTCTCCAGCGCTTACTATCGGCCTTAGCGGACTTTGCAAAGTGTAATGACTTAAAAATGTATCCAGTTAAATCCAGAATTCTTGTATTTAAGCAGCCAAAAAAGTTACTTAAAGGAATGGTTTGGTCAAAAATGTGTATTGCCCCTACAGGTCGGCCATGTGTTTTTAAGCCTAAGTCGCTCGATTTATGAAAAATTTCCTGTGGACCTTACCCGAGTTTTCGGCCATTAAACGCACGCGAAAACAGGCATCAGGGCGCTGCCATTTTGTGATAATCCTATAATTTCCCCCATCGCCCTGGCTGACCTGCTTTTGCGGCACTAAATCATATCCCCCGCCCCTGAGCCTGTCATCAGCAGACGCGTACCACCCATTTCACAACGCCAAAGCACGTCTCGTGTCAACATTCGCTGTGCTTCAGCTAATGACGTGTCGCCATGGAAATGGCAGGACGCCTCTTTCCTCAATAAGTATAAACAGACCGTGTCACAACACACAGCAGCAGATTTTCCATTCCTCTCTCTGCTACTGTGAGTATTCTGTGACTCGTTTCTGTGTTCTGGTCAGCTACCTTCGTTGTTTGTAGCCCGTGTGAACAGATACCAGTACCACCGCTATAAATTATTTTAGTTTAACACACAATAGATACAATAATGCCCTACATGTACGAGCCAGAGTATACCGAGGAGGAACTACTGGAAAGGGAAACACGCGAAAACGATGGGTCTTAGGACGGCAGTTGGGAGGACAATTCAACAGCTGAAGAGCGTGGACCTAGTCGCATGGACGGTGTTTCCACCTGGTGAACATTCAATCGGTGCAAGCTAATGCTAACCGAGCACGAGAACTGCTGCTAGTGTGAAAACTCGGGATGCGTGGCCTACATTTCGGAAGGCGAGCCACGACCGCAATGCATCACTGAGCTGCCAGACTTCAGGGCAGCCTGCCTCACACGGTCCGTGTTGAGGATAATGATGGTGCTGATGCACGAACTTCGCGCAACTGTTCGTCCTCGTAATCCGAGTAACGAGTAAGTATACTCTGCTTGTTGTTTCACTCCTATTTCATGGTCTTCTACTATATCCAAAATTACATATACATATCATTGTAACGCATGAAAGTCGTTCCATAGTGTGCAGTGTCTAGATAGCATTTGTCCGAGCAGAATGCCATTAGTTACAAGAATTGTCATTGACAACAAACGTTCATTAAACTTATCTTGGTCATTTAAAAACAGTTTGTTTCATTCCTTTTCACAGGTGGTACAGGCTGGTGGCCTATCGTTCCTTTACATGGTGGCTTCACGGGAGGCTTGGACACCGCGTTCGAAGTGTGATACCCGCCTGTGCCGTTCGTACCCCAAGAGAAACGTTCCTGAGTGACAGCGGTCAGTACAGGGGGTTTTCTCTCGCTGTGCTGCAACCTGAACTGTACAATGTGTAAAGTTTTGTATTTTTGTGTCATCAAAATAAGATACAAAATAAAACACCACATATATTTTAACAACGGTTGTTTCGATTTTTTTTAAATGAATCAAGTGTCTCCATTCAAGGATGGACGTCAGACATCTCCTCGGATTGGGTGAAGTTCAGGTCGCTGTGAAGCGGGGTGGTCACTATTTAAGCTAACATAATATATTATCAATAATGCATGCACTAAATAACGCTTGTTCAAAGTCTTTCAGTCGGTCATGTCTCTATAAAAGTCACACATATATCTATACTATCAATTAACATTGGATTATACAGGCCTTAGGTCAAGGGTCTTGACCACTATAATACTGTTTGAAGTGTGGGTCTGTGCTCACAAGAATCTCCGGTATGTGGCATTTGTTATCGATAGGCAATGATATACTGCAGTAGGGGTCTAATGTTCGTTGGGGATCTGCTAGGTGGGCATCATGGCGTGGTCAGTGGTCTAGCACATGAAGAGAATACCTTGCAGGGACACAGGGTCAGAATGGCAGTAAGTTTCCACTGGCGAGGGTGCGTGGGCAAGGACACGTTTGTGGAGATGAACGAGCTATGTGCTTGGTTCAGGCTGGTTCACATGCAGGACCGTGATCTCAGAGGAAGAGTGATGTGTTACATTTATTAGCTGTTGCAAATACCTCTGGAGTTTTCCAGTCAGAGTGGGAATGAGGGTGTGGGCCATGTGCTCTGCGCGCTGTACTATCGCAGTGAGGCCTGGTCACCAAGATGGAGTGGAAAGGGGGTACAAAAATGGATGCCCCGTGTCCTGCTCAGTGTTCCCATCTACGCGAATGTCATCCAAAGTTAACATTACATAAGGGCAAGGGGCGAACCCACTACTGGAGGCACTTGGTACGAGTTTCTACTGAGAAGTAAAAGATGAGAGGGCCCTGATGGCCCCTCGCTCCCACACACTTGCCTGCACGCCCCAGGCCCATCCATCCCACCCCCCCTCTATCAAAGGCGGTTCGCACCCGGGGATGAGCGCTGGCATCGGGGGCTGTCACGGGCGCAAACGGCTAAGGTGCCAAACAGCATGTACACTTCAAAAGGTATCGCACGCCCAGGGGCCATCGCTCACATGGCCTCCTCAGACCCCGTGTCTCCAGGCAGGCCTCCCCCGAGGAAGGCCGCCCCCCCTGCAATCCACATAAGTGTCTCCATTCAGCAGTCTTCCTGTGCCTTATCTGCACGCCCCAGGCCCATCCATCCCATCCCCCTCTATCAAAGGCGGTTCGCACCCGTGGCAGACCCCCTCCCCTGCAATAAACATAATACCACGACATACACACGTCATTCATTCACAAACGCACCACTGTTTCTAATACTTTATAAACCACTTGATATGTCTCATGAGAACATCTTTGTGCTTTGCAAGTCAACTCCTGAACCTTCTACCTGAGAAGCACTGAGATCTATGCTAATCTGCTCGTCACCGTGCTATCTGTGACCGCTTCGAGCAAACTCGTCAGTGTGCTACCTGTGGCCATCTACCTGTTCTCCTGCAACATACTGCTCGGCCTGCTGAATCCAACTGTGTGTTGGTCAAGGTAAAACCATGGATCCTAGTCATATTTCGGTCATTTTTACATTTCAATCTATTTGCTATTACAGTACCCAATAGAGCTATGGTCATTGGTCTCATTTTTATTGATTTGAGTTTCAATTGTTATGCTATCAATAGATCTATTTATTTTCATCTGTGTCAATTGTCATCGAATTGCATCCTTCGGCGGTCCAGTCTATAATGTAAGCATGGTTCCTTTTCGTGCAAGACAGAACATCCAGGGGACGAGTCGCATGTTCAGAGTTGTCACATAATTTTAAAAATGTCTGTAACTTATGCAAATAATAAGCCGCACATGATGAACTGGTATAGTTCCGGTGACCAAAACAAACCTTGCATTGAGCATGGTATGTTTCATTTACTTTTTTGACATTTTTATTCCTCAGGGTTTTATAATAATCTTGATATTTACTTTTCAGAATTTTCAACAATGCCTGCCTGTTCGATTAGCGGTTGCCCTTCGAAGACCCATGCTAAATCCAAAGGCACTACAATGCATGTACTCCCGAAAACTGTTGATCGAATAAGAGAATGGGTCAGACTTTGCGGATATCCACTGGATGAGCTGGAAAGTAGAGTCCAACAAGTCTTTGAGGACAAGAGGGGTGATCGATACCGCATCTGCAGCCGGCACTTTCCCTCGAACATGTACAACACATCTTGGGTAACAAAGAAGAATAAAGGGCGATCGACACGAAAATTGCTCGCAAACGCTATTCCCACTCTATTCGTCCACAATCCGCCACTGGTGAGTCAAGTGTCCGTTTTTAGCTTTAGGCCTTGCGGTAGTGTGTAGGTAGCCGAATGGATTCATTGATATTTTAGGTGTTTCCAATTTGTAATACTTTTCGACATTGATATGAGTGTATAGCTTTTTGAATAATGACATTTATCAATATATTATTTTTAGATTTCATAACCCACAAACAGAAATCTATATATGGGCACAGGGAACTGTGCTATATTGCGCATTACTCAAGTATTCTGTCTCCTTACATGGCAATTTTAAAAGTTGGCTTTTCATTATCAAACAATTTACGTTTACAACTTCTTGACTATCCTTTAAATCTGAAGCAAGAACATTCTACTTCCGTCACGTGCTCGCAGTTATCAACCACTTCTAGCACGTATCAGGTAATCATACTTGGCTATTCCGCTACAGACTTGTTTTATGCATGTCAAGAGTTTGTATGTATCGTGTGATTATTTTACCAATTGTTTGGTTAGTGCTTTCCAATTGATATACACCTTAGTTGGTGTCCCCTGGTGTTTGTTTTCAGTTATAATTAGTGTTATCCATACTAATGCAAGTACTGTCTTTCAGGGAGATGCTGAAGCGTCCATCACATTGACAACAGCCCTAGATGTTCTTCAGCAGCACGAGGTATGGATACTGACCGCTCAATCGACCGTGATCATCAGGACTGGAACACTTGTCGTTTGATTGTTCTACACCATGTTTCATTTGTGGTTAGCCGTTGATATGTACCTGTGCGGTCGACTGCAAGCGTGTGTTTTTCAATATTGTAATCCTTACTAATGCAAATACTATGTTTCAGGTAGTTGTTGAATCATCAACCCACGCACTTGATGCAGAGCCTGACATTCAAGTAATTCCGGTGGAAGCGGGACCATGCGGACACGAATCGGCGCAACAGCTTTCGGCAGTGCGTACCACATTGACAACAGCCCTAGATATTCGTCAGCAGAACAAGGTATGGATACTGACAGCTCCATCGGGCGTGATCATATAACGTGATTCCATTTGCTATACTTTCTTCCCTATTAACGCAAGTACTGTGTTTCAGGGAGACGATGGAGCTTCCACTACAATCACAGGATCCCATTTAGATGACGCAGATGTAAAGAAATCAGAGAAATAAGTCGATTAAATCTGATCATATTTAAATATTCCTTGATTCTTTTAGACAATGCAACATTTGTGGTTATCTCTTTATATGCACCTGTGCCGTCGACCCCAAGTGTGTTATGTTTACAATATTGAAAACCATACTAACGCAAGTACTGTGTTTCAGGGAGTTTCTGATGCCTCCTTCAATACAATCATTCGTGGCAGTCCATGCAGAGCCAGAGGTATGGATACTGACCGCTCCATCTAACTAGGTCATCAGAGCTTCAATACTTGTCGTTTGATTGTTCCACACAATGGTTAAATCGTGTTTGTCTATTGAGATGTACATGTGTGCTCGTCCTCACATGTGTTTTATGCTAACAATATTTTGATACACAGTAATGAAAATACTATGTTTCAGGGAGTCGATGGAGCCTCATTCCGTGCTGTCTATGCGGATACAGAAAATATAGTTGTTGCAGCGCAAGAGGAAGGGGAGACGTATCGGAGCAACAGCGTGCAGATGTTGAAGGTCGAGTCAAAAAAGTTGCAAAGAAAAACACAAATAAGGTTAGTTACAAACAGTTCATAACTTTAGACATTTTTTTTGTGCTGGGGACTATTTTGTTTTTTTCAAGTCAATTATACTATACTTTATCTTGTGTTTAAACTGAACATCCCTTTTCCAATCTGTCCTCTAGTTACCCGTGGGTCTACGAACTATACATACACATACAGTGAAGTGAATGAGATGTTGCTTGCTAGACCATTTACACTATGGAGGCTATGGAGAAACTATTAATTCAGACGCGGCGTGTTGAGACTCGGGATGCTCATGTCCAATGTACAGAAAATGAAATGAATGTGTCCGGAGAATCCAGTAAAGTTGTAAAGGACCATTGCTACAGTACGACCGCACCACCGCAACATGATACTGGATGTATTGAAGATAGCGCTGAAGTAGTCGCAGATCAATTTACACAATCTACACCCGCCAAAAAATTGTCACCAAAAAAGCTGTCGACATTGTTGTGTTCTCCCATCAATGTTGAAGTAGCAGATGTTGAAATGACAGAGAATGAACCAGCAGCAGCATTCACCGACGCATCAGAACTTGATAGCAGCGATATTTCTTTCAAATGTGGTGAAATGTCCTCAACGTCACAGGCCGAAACAACTTTGACGCAGGATGACAGTCTAATGAAAGAGGGCAAATACATAGTATTCGACAGTTGTTTGATGGATATTATAAGTATGCTGAAATGTGGGCATTCCGTCAGAGGTAAAGTATGTGGGAAGCCATTGATTCATGTGACTCGTCAAAAACAAGGCAGTAACGTCACAATACATGCCGCCTGTAGATTACATCATACGTTCTCATGGTCTACACAACCGATGCTGGGGAAACTGCCAGTAGGGAATCTACTGTGTGCAGCTGCATCACTTTTTAGTGGCTCCAGTTTTAGAAAGTTAAAGTCTTTATTTCAGTTTGTGGGACTCCATTTCATTAAAAGCAGTACTACAAATACCAACATGATTATCTGTTTCCGGCCATTAGTGATGCTTGGAAAGTTGAACAATTGTCTCTTGCAAGTACATTCGAAGGCAAACAATTCAGGCTAGCCGGCGATGGACAGTGCGACAGCCCTGGATTTTCTGCCAAGTACTGCACCTACCACTTTCAGGACATGGATAGTAAGAAAATTGTGAGTTTGGTGGTCGTGCAGGTAACACAATGTACATCCTCGGTGGCCATGGAGAAACTAGGATTTAAAAATCCTATCTGCAGTCGAGGGGCATGCACATCGACCTCATAGCCACAGACAGACACGTTTCAATTGCCAAGACACTGAGAGCAGTTCCCACATATTAAACATCAATTTGACGTATGGCATCTTGCTAAATCAATCAATAAGAAAATCTCGGCTGCAGGGGAAAAAAAAGGTTTGGAATGTATTTCAGAGTGGTCCCAGTCTATCAGCAACCATCTTTGGTGGAGCTCCAAAACTTGTGAAGGGTCAGTGGAAATACTACATGAAAAATGGCGGTCACTGATGCACCACTGTACCAACGTGCACCGCTGGTCAGAAAAACCTATATTTCCACCAATGTGAACATGGCCCTTTGTCCCGAGTGGAGGCACGGAAGAAGAAGTGGTTGAAGATTGTTTTCGATAAAACTCTATCAAGAGATTTGAGGGGACTGACAGAATTCTGTCACACAAGAGGTTTGGAGGTGTTCCACAATATGTGCCTAAATTACAGGCCAAAGCGCTTGCATTTCAGCATACAGGGCATAAGACCTAGGACTCTTCTAGCGGTCTTGGCCCATAACGAGAATCTCGGCCGTGAACAATCTAGGACTAAGGGTAATGTAAGGATACCTCTCTACACTAAGGCCTTTTCAAAAAGAAGTAAGCAATGGGTGATCAAACCAGTCTATGAGGAAATGGAGTTCGACTTTGTCAAAAGCCTTATTGTTGCTGTATTAGAGAAGCACAGATATGGAATTTTGAACGTTTCTGTGCAGAGCACTGATCCATTGCCACCCAACCATGCCACTGTGCTATGTCCACCCAAAGGAGAGCTGGTTGTGAAGTACAAATCCTGGTTTAAATAATTGTAATACAATTGTCTTTTTGTGAATAAATGTTATTGTACAGTGTGCATACAAAGTACGCTAACCCTAATCCCTACCTTCACCATCCTGGGTGCCGAACAACTTGGGTGTCATCTTTCAATTTTCTCTATTCACCTCATATTACTGACCTTGTCTATATGTGTATGTATATATTTTTGTTGATGTAACTAATTTTCGTAATCTCTTCTAAATGCTGGCCACTGTTAACCGAGGGGAGGCTTTCCTATTGCAAATAATAAAACAAACGATAAATCTCACTTTCAACTCAACTCCTCGGGTACTTTATACTTTCCCTGACCTTCCCCAAAAAATTAAGTGTCAATAGTTATGGTTCTTTAGGGCTTCAAAACTCATAGACAACGAGGACAAAATTGGGGGCCATAGAACGCGCCAAGCGAGCCGTTGCAGATGGGAGAGAAGCCAGTTCGCATTTGCACATTGTGGCGCACTACATAGATGGATTCGAAACTTCAAGTTCTCTCAGATGGCTTTACTACAAGATGTTGCAAAGAAAGAATGTATGCTCATTTCTAGTGAAGGTCAGCGGCTTTGATTTTTCAGCTCGCGCCCTGAAGAGGCCCACAACTCGCACTGGCAGTATAAGGTTCTATTGTTTTTTGACCTTGAGAGACGGGGACCATGCCGAAAGAACTTAATTTGAAGGGGCGGGTGGGGGCTGCAATAACGTAAAAGACGATAAGGCAGAAAATTCTGAAACTAGACCGAGTTTCATGTTAGTTCAGTATACGAAAAATCGTTGTCAAGAGCACAGTGGGATTTACGGACTGCATTACGCAGAGACACAATGGAAATTGCAAAAATAATGTAAGTAACTCTTTAGACGCTTTTATACCGGAATGAATGAATGGATGCATGAATAAATGAACGAACGCATGAAGAGCTTTGAAAACGTTTGTGGGATCGTCCTTGTAGCGGGCACATGGGCATGCAGGTCCACATTCCACACGCATGTAGACAAAGTCGCTTCTCATTGTGTACTAACCTCAATTTATTTTGTTAGTTTTCGCATTGATTTTAGAGCCGAACATACTCCATTGCACTATCCTTGAAAGCAAATAGTTTCAGCTCGGCCGTAATAAATAAAATGAATAATATTAATAAAGATCGGCTGACGAGACTAATTATACATTTTTATGTTTTCAAAACAGGTATGTCCTTCCTTTTTGCCACTGCCACCAGTTTCAGACACCGGCAGATGTTTTTTTTTAACCGCCAGCTGCAGCTTAATGTAAACAACTGCACCATCCTGATGATCCTATGGGACGATCGCCAAGGGCCCATATGCCCTTACGCGGTTCTAGCAGCTAGAAGCAACATATCAACCTTTACGCTGGCCTAGTGCATACTTGTTGGAACAGCCTTGCGGTTCAACGTGCGACAAAAGTGCTTCTTTGAACGAAAACCAACACCCTGTGTACCATAAAGGAACAGCGCGTGACTCACAAACTTTTACGGATTTGTGGATAGAGATAAAAGAAAATAAATGACTTTCGGAGTTCATATGGCAATTGCTGAATATTCTATAAACATTTAATGTCAAATAAATGTACTTTACCAAATGTACCGTGTTGCTGTTTGATTTTAAAGTTTCATATTCCGAATTGTGGCGCGCTGTGTTGTGAGCTGATCTGTGTTGGTTTCCGGGTTCTGTGTGAAGTCGCGTAGAAGACGACTGGGCGCATTTGCCTACGCAGCACAGAAACGTCACGGAGAGTGGAGGGGAATATGAATGTTTTGATAATGTCAGGCTCAGGGGCGGGGGATATGAATTAATGCCGCAAAAGCAGGTCAGCCAGGGCGATGCGGCAAGTGATAGGATTATCACAAAATGGTGGCGCCCTACTGCCTGTTTTTGTGTGCGTTCAATTGACGAAAACCGGGGAAGGTCCATAGGAAATATTTCTAAAATCGAGCGACTTAGGTTTAAAAACACATGGCCGACCCGTAGGGGCAATACACATTTTTGACCGAACCATTCCTTTAAGTCATTCATTTGGATGTTGGAGAATCGGCCCGTAGAGGTAGTTTCTGAGATCACCTACCTAGGGGCCAGCATAGAATCTTTCCCAACCATGGGGCACATTGTTACAACAATTGAGCTTAAGGTAATCAATTTAGGGGCGTACATGAAAAAAATTCTTTACAAATTCTGCAACTTCTCTATTATGTCCATGATTACATTTTATATAGGCAAAGTAGTCCCGATTATTACGTTTGGCCTGGATTGTAATCCCTTAGCGTTTAATATAGATTGGGATAAAATCAAGACCAAACTGTTAAAAGAAGCAGTTGAATCTCCCCAATTGTGTTCCCATTAGTTGTTTGAGGTACGAACTGGGCTTGGCCTCGCTAAAGGGGTATTATGGAGTGGACATTTTTCTCAATGCTGAGGTTAATGCTAGTTACGCCCAAATGTTCACTGTATAAAGACGGTAACTTTGACCAGCGTAATATCTTCCTTAACAACTTGGAGGTAAGATGTCAAGAAATATTGGCTGACACAGATTGCTCAGTAGAACTGCTTGTTCGGAATCCCATGAAAGTCAAAATGCGCATCCAAGCGTGCAGACTGGATTAGGACAATTGACAGAATGAGGCAGGCAAAGCCCTCTGCTTCTCATTATCAAACTATGAAAGCAAGAGATTTTCTGCCTCATTATTTAAATTGGTCATCTGATTCAGCCATAAGACCAACTTTCCTGAGATTCAGACTGAATTTATTTCCCACGGAGAAATCCTGTCAATAACAAATACTGAGGAATTCCTGACTGAGATGTGTAATAAATGTGAAGATAAGGAAAGTCTGTCTCTGTACCATCTACTCTCGAAGTGCCCAAGCACGTGGGCGCTGAGAGTCACCAAATTTCGGAGATTTGTACATGATGTGAGGTGGTTCAACTCCGATTATCTTTTTATACTATATATGATCGTATTGAGTTCTTCCTTTTTTTCAGTGTGTTCTCTTATGTTTTTATTTCTTTTTTTCCCCTCGTTCTTTTGATTACTTTTGCTTTACTAAGTTTGTACTGTTGGTTCAATTGATGATTTTTGTTGAATGCTCCTTGTTTTTTTTATCTTGTTAATAGTGTTAAAAGCCATTTACTTTTTTATTTGCTTGTTTCTTATATGGCTAATTCACTATAAATAAAAAAATAAAGCCAGAATCCTACCTAGCCTCCAGCCCCAAGAAAATACAACCAACCAAACCTCCATGCCAAAACCTTGCAGGATCTACCGCCCCACCTACCACACTACAATGACACCAATTCCTGCCTCCCACTGCCATCCTCCATTAGGAACAGGCTCCTACACTCAGACACTCAAGCCAAGAACTCCATGCGGTGGCTCTGCCCCACGCCCCATAACTCCACACCTAACAGACAAACACACCCTGCTACCTTCAGCCTTCATGCAACACACGATCTGCAATGCATGCACCACTCCATTGTTCCCTCTCAAATGCCCATTGATCAACGCGGGATCGATTCCCTGCCCATGCCCCAAACATCCTCGACCAACCAATGTTTACTCGCCATCACGGAAATGTGGATCCAGCCAGGCTGCACTCTCAATCCCCACAGGCTACTTTATCCTCCGCAGCGTTAGTTAATCCCAAACGGCGGCGGAGTAGCTCTAATCTTTGAAGAGACCCTCTACATCCGAGCCACCATTACTAGCCCCGCCAAATATCGACATGCGAAGTGCTAAACCCCCACTGTCACCATCATACTTCCTCCTCTATCAACCCTCAGGCCCCTGCTCTCCTTTGAAGAAGACCCCCTGCAACTCCTCGCATCTAACCTCAAACCCAACTTCGACTCCTGCTTTTAGGGGATCTCAACCTAGTTTTAAACGACTCCACAGACAAAAAACGCAATAGTCCTAGCCAACGCATTAAGCAGTCTCACTCTCAACCTTGCGCGACAAATATTAGCACATACCCACATTTTAGGACGCTAATGAGACTGGCTTATAGATCTGAACTGTGACTGTCTACTCCTATCCAACACACCATGCCCCTGGTCTGACTACCACGTCCTCACCTTCACCATTCTCACGACCAAACGCCCCACAGGCACCCCTGTAGTCCTACCAGAAGCTCCCTCCCGCTGCATCGAAAATCCCAACAAAGACCACCTCTACCAATGTTCATGGATAGCAACTGACCCCTGTACACTTTTTGAACATTACAACAGCATATTCTCGCAAGCAGTTAAAGTAGTTAACACACTAGCACTCTTTAAACAACACAAAGCCAAACACTACTTACAAACCTTGTGGTTCACCCCGGAGCTCATAGCCACCTGTTCTAAAATACACTCCGCAGAAGCAGCGTGGAGAAAAAAGAAACTGAGTCAAACAACTCTTTGAAACATCGCCAAAGAATACAAGAAAGCCATACAAACAGCCAAAGCCTCCTCTTACAACACCAGAATAGCCAACGCATAATCTGCCACACAAGCTCTCCTGCGTCCTGCGTGAGCTCAAAACCCCATCCACACCGCCCGTTGACTTCCCCAAAGGTGATGCCTGGTGCACCAAGGTACAAGATGCACTCGTAGGAAAAATCCTCTTGCTACAAGAAAAGAAATCTTGCCTCGCAACTTGCCATTGGCAACAAACCACAGCACACCATCCACCCTTCTCTACAACATCATTCACTTCCCTTTCCACCGTTCAAATTCCACTCCCTATCTGAACTGGAAGTAACTAACCTAATAAAAGGCCTAAAACCTTTTCGCTACAAAGGAGGCACCTGCAGTAAAGTCTGCGTTGAAGCGCTCTTCAAGCTCAGTGCTTCATAGCCTTATGAAAACTTGGATCCTTCCATTACTAAAGAACTAATCACTGAACCCAACCATACCAACCAACTACTGCTCCATCACCACTGTCAGCTTTATCCTAAAGATCATGGAACAAGCTGCCTACCCCCAGATCTAGGAAAACCTAGACGAAAATCACATCCCGGGCTTTGCAAATTGGGCTTCCGCCCAAGACACGGCACAGACTGCCCTTCTCAACCTCAAAAATAAACTTGATATTCGACTCGGGCAAATTATCGCTCCTACTCCTTCTAGCCCTCTCCGCTGCCTTCAACCTTGTAGACCACCAAACCCACTGCCACCATCTATCTGCCACAGCAAACATTATTTCAGACTTGACCAAATGGATCTTATCCTTCCTCGCCGAAAGAACATCCCGTGTCTTCTCTGGGCGACATCCAACTCCACCCACCCCAGTTGCTTGCGACATCGTGCAATGCTACTGCATATCCCCTACACTCTACAACATATATATGAACCCCCTCTTTGACCACATGGATGCTGTCATGACCCCCAGTAGAGCACACAATCGCACAACAGTGGGGGAAGCATACCAACACAGGCAAAATGTGGACACAGAAGGTTACTGGCTGGTGTAGGCAGCTATTGGCTAAGACTGGCCGCCTCTACCAAGATGGCTGCCAAGTTGGGACTTGGCATGGAACATAAGATGGCCCCTAGGTGGCAGCCCATACTTCAAGTATCTCTGGTGGTCTAGTATTACAGGTTGCAGCCCAGGGCTATAAAACCATGCCCTGGGCACACCCTGTGATTGGCGATCTTCCTGCTGACTTGGGAAGCAGTGTAATGCTTTCCGCGTACAGAGGTTCCCTGTATCCCAGTTACTTGTTGGGCTCCATCTACTTCTGCATCCAGCTGCACATCAAATCTCCCGCTCGCAGACTTGATTGTAGAACAGAGCGCTTCGCTGATTCACCACTGCAGCGTTGCTCCTCTCTATACAGACTTTAAACACACACGCTTGCAATCTGCTTACCTGTGGTTTTACCGCCATCCTCCTTGCACTCCCATGGTCAGCACTTCAGCTGCTGTTAACACACGCCACCACAGCACCTGCAGGGAAACAACAAAGGGACAGCAACGTCATTACAGTATTCAACGCACGCCGCTCAATATCACCTGTTGGACTTTGTAACGGTGCTGCAGTGCAGAAAGGACAATTCTCAGTGCATAAGAAACTTACCAGTACAGAGCATCACGTGCGTCACAGCTGGACTGGACCATGACTCGCCAGTGACGAAACTGGACCACATGCTCATTGGGTGCTTGCCTACAATACAGAACGTGAGCCATTTTCCTTCCAGCCAGCAGATGGTTGGGGTATAGAAAGGTGGTGGGGGAGAACAGGGAGACAGATACTAATGCCCTTTCATTGCTTGTCCGTAGGTGTGCATCCATGCCATCCCAACCATCCCCAGCAGTATTTAACCAAACCACTCCCACCTGCACCGTACACTGCGCTAAAAGGCCACTCAGCGGCACAGTGGGGAGGGAGTGAGTTGGACTATGCATCCCATCTTACAACACACAAACCCGGCAACTGAAGACCAGGCGCTCCAACCGGTAACCAGAGGTAAGTGTTTCAGAACACTAAGCCCACGTGCAGAAGCCCTGCCTGTGCGTCATGGAGTCTGAGGTGGACCCCTTAGCTGCCCTATTAGGGGAACTGCGGGCAGAGGTCCATGCTGCCCGCTCTAAAACCAATGCTATGAGGAAGGAGTTGGTGGTGAATTGGGAAAGGACTGAGGGGTTAGCAAAACGTTTAACTAGGACCGATGCAGGTCAGGTTGTTTTGCCAGGTCCACCAGACAGCACTGCAGCAGCACCAGCACACATGCAAGTCACCACTCCAGTCACCATGCCCTACCATGCCCCTAACTCCTCGAACAGTTCTTGGTGGACCTGCAGAGGTGGCCGTTTTCATGAATCTGTCTCTCCTCCACATTTTGTTGGCCAGGAGCATTCCCGACGGAACAAAACAGAAGAGGCAGGGGATACCAGGAATATCTTGGTACTATGATCTGGCCTGGATAGAACCTATATATTTGTTATCAGAGATCATAGTACTTGTGTTTCTATGTGGTGAGCTAAGGCGTAGTTCTCATGTTGCCAGTCACCATTTCATCATAACTTCAAAGCATTGTGAAGAAAACGTGTCTCTAAACAATAATTCAATATTTTTATTAATATGTAGAAAAAACATCGTAAAAGATTGATCTCATTACATCACAAGTGTCAAAATCGGTGTAACCATTTACCAATCTGAGAAAATCACTGGTTCTTCTGATAAAATACATCATTCTCATCTAAAACCACATCAAACCATACGCCAAACATGCCCCATTCATACTCAGATGATTCATCATTTCATTCACGACTAATATCTAAATCATCACTTAAAAACAACATCCTACAATACAAGAATACGACTGTGTCCATTACAAATATGAACGGTAGGATTTTAACCACTGAGTCGACCTCAATTATTTGGTCTAGTACATCACAAAAAGGCTCAGTATCATTTATATCAGTGCTGTTACTAATGACAGCACATTTCAAAACCAATGCTATGAGGAAGGAGTTGGTGGTGAATTGGGAAAGGACTGAGGAGTTAGCAAAACGTTTAACTAGGACCGATGCAGGTCAGGTTGTCTTGCCAGGTCCACCAGACAGCGCTGCAGCAGCACCAGCACACCTGCAAGTCACCACTCCAGTCACCATGCCCTACCATGCCCCTAGCTCCTCAAACGGTTTTTGGTGGACCTGCAGAGGAAGGCCGTTTTCATGAATCTGTCCCGGCTCCACATTTTGTCGGCCAGGAGCATTCCTGACAGACCAAAATAAGGTTGACTATGTCTTATCGTACTATAATTTTCAAGGTTTTTAGCAATAATGGGACAAGCTCTTTGCTTGCAGGACGCAAGGGCAGGCCTTGGATGGGGAGCAGTTAGCTTTACGGCAGGGTTCACAAGAACACTTTTAAAGGGCTGGTGGCTGAAACTAACTGGCCAGAGGAGAAAAGATCCACTCTGTTTTACCAAGGCCTCTGCAACAAACTTAAAGACGTCTTGGCGCAAGTAGTCGATCCACCCGAGCGCTGCTTTGAATACATAGACTTAGTAGTATCACCGGTTACAAGAAAGAACAGATCAGTCCCGCTCTGACTGACGTCCCCTGTATGTGCGTCCACGGGAAAACTCATCTCGCCCTCCAGAACCAATGCAATTGGGTAGCGCCAGAGGACCTCTGACCAAGGAAGAAAGGGAAAGGCGCAGACAACAGCAACTGTTTGTATTGTGGTAAAGCAGGACATTTCCTGAGAGATTGTCCAGGTAAAGTTCCCCGGAAGTCCTTGCGGGCAATTGACACCGAGACTGTAGAAGCAATGGAGCCTTCGGGAAACTCCAGCACTCGGCATGAATAGAGGTCGGCTTGTCGAGGAAGGAGAAGGCATCACATCTCACAACTCGGTAATCCTCCTCTGTCCTGAGCAACCACAGAGGATGCATGCTCTTGAGGCATATGTTGACTGTGGCGCAGTAGGAAACTCTATGGATTTCGCTGTAGCCCAGCAGATAGGCATGCCTATGCAACCAAGGGAGAAGGTTGATAATATATAGTTTTGGTTAATGGAACGCAACTTTCACCTGGACCAGTGACCCAGTGTACAAAGGAGGTCATGTTGTTTCATGACGGCCACCGGGAACGCATAGTATTCGATTTGATCAACGCACCCCAGTTCCAGCTCATCTTAGGCATGCCCTGGTTGCAGTGCCACAATCCAATCGTTAACTGGTAGATACATACAATGCCCTTCTCTGTGGAATGTTTGCAGAACTGTTATCCAACAAGCCCGTTGTTGCTCATTCGCTGATTGCAGTGCTGCAAGACAAGGACTGCAAAGTTGTGATCGTCATCACCGGCCAGTTACCCTGTGAATACGAAGCATACCAAGACGTTTTCCAGAAAGAACAGGCCAATTCCTTGCCAACCCACAGAACCTACGACTGCCAAATAGTATTGATTCCGGGGGCCCCGGATACACTGCAGCCGTATTTATGTGCTCGCAGAGAAGAACCAACACCTTCGCAATTACCTTGACCAAATCCTGGCATACAGGTTAATACGACCTTCTAAATTGCTTACCTCCTCGCCCATCTTCTTCGTTCCTAAGAAGGAGGCGGACTTCTGGACCAGTATAGACTACAGAGGGCTCAAAATCACGATCAAGAACCGCTACTCGCTGCCGTTAATCCCAGTACTCCTACATCAAGTGAAAAGTGCCAACATTTATACCAAGCTGGACCTTGGAGGATCATACCACTTAGTGCGCATAAAAGCCGGTGACGTGTGGAAGACCGTCTTCAGTACGAAGTTTGGGCTGTTTGAGTAAACCCTTCTGCCCTTTGGCCTGTTTAACGCGCCTGCGGCCTTCCAATTCTTTATGAACTATGTCCTGAGGGAGCTGTTGGATGTGTGTGCCATCGTATACATAGATGTCATTTTAATCTATTCTAAGACTCCGGAAGAACATGTGCTACACGTGAAGGCAGTTCTAGGAAAGTTGCGACAACATCAGTTGTATGCCAAGCTGGAAAAGTGCACCTTCCATGTAACCGAAGAAGAGTTCTTAGGATTCTTCTCAACTGCATAGGGAATTCGAATGGACAACCGTAGGGTAGAAGCAATCCTCCAGTGGCCTGCACCCACCTCCTGTTAAAGCAGTCCAAATCTCCCAAGGGTTCGCCAATTTTACTGGCATTTAATTTCCAATTTCTCAGATATAGTGCACCAAATTACGTCACTGCTATGTAAAAATAAGACCTTCACGTGGACCTCTGAAGCCGAACAAGCCTTCACTCAACTCAAACACCAGTTTACCACTGCACCAGTACTCCGGCACCCAGATCCTGAACTTCCGTATTTGGTGGAGACCGATGTGTCGAGCATTGCGATGGCCACCGTTTTGTCTCTACGAGATCCAGGAACCAACCAACTACATCCTGTGGCGTTCTGGTCCAAGAAGTTTACCCCGGCTGAGTTGAATTATGCTGTAACACACAAGGAACTACTTGCCATCAAGGCCGCCTTTTAAAGAGTGGCAACATCACCTTCTTGCAGCACACCATCACATTGCGGTGCTTACGGATCACCGTAACCTACAATATCTGAACCGCCAAAGCAGTCTCCTCGCCAGTTAAGGTGGGCCCAGTTCTTCACAGAATACGACTTCACCGTGACATACCGCCCCTGTAGTATGAAATGGGAAAGCAGACGCTCTCTCTCGCATAGGCTGGGATGCTGAAGGAGAAGATGCCTATGCGCCTCCGGCACCGGTTGGAATAATTCCAGAAGACAAATTGTTGGGAGCGACAAGCACCAGCCAGTCTCCTTCTGACACACTGCAGGAGATCAAACTATGAACACTGACCAGCTAAGAACTTGGGTTTCTCAGGGTCTTCAACGGACAGAAGACAACGGGCTACCTCATTTTCAGAAGCGTTTTTATTTACCAAGTTCCACTATGCAAAATAAGGTCCTTCATGCTTCTCATGATACGCTTCCAGCGGGCCATCCATGTATCTCAAAGATCAGAGGATATTTTTGGTGGCCTACTTGGCGAAAGTACGCTGTGCAGTACGTCAAAACCTGCGATTGCGCAAGAAATAAGACCCCAAAGAGCAACTTGCAGGGGCTACTTTGTCAGTTACCGCCTGCCTCTTGGCATACAATATCTTTGTTTTCATCCCGGAATCCCTCCATGTAATGGTTACAATACTATTCTAGCTGTCGACCTCTTGACCAAGATGGCGCATTTCATCGCCCTGAAGAGATTGCCAACCTCAGGGGCTTTGGCGCAAGTGTTCCTAGCAAATATAGTCCGGTTGCATGGTGTTTCCATCCGTGGTCCTATCTGATCGAGGAAGTCAGTTCATCTCCAGGTTTTGCAAGAGCTGCTGTGCCAAGGCCCAAATTGAGATCTGTCTATCGACCAGTCATCAACCACAAACCGACGGCCAGACCAAGAGGACCAATCAAACTCTTGTACAATAACTGCGCTGTATGTTTACTCAAGCAGACCAAAGTTGGATTGACCACCTTTGGGCTGCAGAATATGCGTATAACACTACTACCCATTTTTCCTTTGGGTTTTAGCCCTTTTTTCTACATAGGAGGCACCCTTGTACCACTGCATTTGAACCACGCGCATCGTTGGAAATGCCTGCTATTACCTCCCTGCACCCGAGCAACAGTGAAACCCTGAAAAAGGCCACCAAGACACTTCATGACCCAAAAACCGCTCACAAACGCTTTGCAGAGAAGTGGAGGACTGAGGCACCCACTTATCAAATAGGGGATAGGGTATGGTTAGCGACAAAACATATTCAGTGGAAAGATCCCAAGAGGTTCCACCCTAAATTTATTGCCCCATTACTGGGTTTATCAACCCTGCTGCAGTTAAACTAGGTTTACCCTCCACTTTACGAATACATCCAGTCTTTCATGTATCCTTACTAAAGCCTGTTCAACCTGGGACTTGGGATTCTACAACTAGACCCCCACCAGTGGAGAAGCAAGGAAACCAGGACCAATATGAAGTCCGAAATATCTTAAATTCTAAAATTGTAAGAAAAAATCTTAACTACCTCATTGACTGGAAGGGCTACAGCGTATTAGATAGAACCTGGGAACCAGCAGCTAACATACATGCGCTACACCTATTGGCTCGCAATCACCGTAACAACCCGGGTCGGCCAGGGCCAGGTATAGCTTTCCTTGGGGAGGTGGGGGCGGAGGGAGAAGGTGGGGGCTTTGCAGGGGAGTGCTGTCATGACCCCCAGTAGAGCACACTTTCACACAACAGTGGGGAAAGGCATGCCAACACAGGCAAGGTGTGGACACAGGTGGTCACTGGCTGGTGTAGGCAGCTATTGACTAAGACTGGCCTCCTCTACCAAGATGGCCGCCAGGTTGGGACTTGGCATGAAACTCAAGATGGCCCCCAGGCAACCCATACCTCCAGTATCCCTGGTGGTCTAGTGCTACAGGGTACAGCCCAGGGCTATGAAAACATGCCCTGGGCACACCCTGTGATTAGCGTACTTCCTGCTGACTTAGGAAGCAATGTAACGCTTTCTGCTCCGCTTGCTCTCCACGTGCAGAGGTTTCCTGTATCCCAGTTACTCGTTGGGCTCCACGCTCCATCTGCTTCTGCATCCAGCTGCATGTAGCATCCCCTGCCAGCTCGCATACTTACCCAGACTTGATTGTAGAACGGATAGCTTCGTTGATTGACCACCGCAGAGAAAAGACATAAGATGATATACAGACTTTAAACTTGCATGCTCGCAGTCTCCTTACCGGTGTACCGCCATCCCCCTCCTCGCGCTCTGTGGTCAGCGCTTCAGTGATCTTCAGCGCATCAACTGCTGTTAACCCACGGCACTGCGGCACCTTCAGGAAAACCACCAAGACAGTAACGTTATTACAGTATTCAACGCGTGACGCACAGCATCACCTGTTGGACTTTGGAACGCTGCTGCAGCGCAGAAAGGACAATTTGCAGTGCATAAAGACACTTACCAGTACAGAGCATCACATGTGTTGAAGCTGGACTGGACCATGACTTGCCACTGAAGAAACTGGACCTGATGCTCATTGGCACATAGGGTGCTTGCCTACAATACAGAAGGTCAGCCATTCTCCTTGCCAGCCAGCAGATCCTTGGGGTATAGAAAGGTGGTGGGAGAAGAACAGGGATAGAGATTCTAATTTCCTTCCATTGCTTGTCCATAGGTGTGCATCTAGGCCATCACAAGCATCCCCAGCAGTACTGCAGCATTTAACCAAACCACACCCTCCTGCACCATATGGTGGGTTAAAAGGCCACTAAGCGGCACAGTGGGGAGGGAGTGAGTTGGACTAAGCATCCCACCTTAGACACAGTTCCGGCAACCGAAGACCAGGCACTCCCGCAGGGTAAAAAATTCAAGGAGACCGTTTGCCCTTGGCATCAGATGCACAAACTAAGCAGACAACATACACATCCTCCGACCACTATCTGGTGTTTATTTGCAGGACATCACAACTCTCAACACCATCTATGAGATCGTTCAAGAATGGATGGCCTCCTATCTTCTTTGCCTAAACGATGAGAAGACCGAAAACCCTCCTGGTCGGCACCCGAGCCACAAAACATACTCGACCCAGTTTACTGCTCCTTCTACTTAGAAGGAAACACAATCACTGTCTTGCCAGCTGTGAAACCCTTGGGAATTTACTTAGATGCTACCCTCGACATGATCCAAAAAGTAAACCACATCCCCTCCTCCGCCACCCACGCCATGAAACTCCTAAATGCCAGCAGACCCTTTCTCTCCACTGACAACCGCCTCACGATCGCCAGAGCCAACATCTGGTCCAGACTCGACTCCTGTGTTGGGGAGAATTCTCTGTTTAGGCTGAATTTCCTAACCTAGTGAGTCCCCCAGCAGCTTTGCTGGATTTTTGAGGTTTATTTCTCCTGCTAAGAGTGAGACTCTTTTACCCTCACTCTTGGACATGATTTCAGTGTATCTCTTTGATTCTATATGTGTTTAATGGGCTATGGGGTCTTTTACTCCATAGGGCTTCAAGTGTTTTTGTGATGTGTGTTACACAGCACCATCAGTGCAGTAACACAGGGGTGTCATAGTGACCCCCCCCCAGTATAGACTCCATACCCTGGGACTGACTACTGTCTCCCAGGGCATGTAAAGTCACCATTGACTTTACTAGTCTCAATTCTGAACAGAACCAGTACAAACCATCATATTGTGGATGTACTGGCCGGGGCAATTCGATTGCCCCCGGGATCTGTTAGTCGAGGGGGCACGTCTCCGTCCCCTCTGATCGAGTTTTGGCTGGTGGCAGTGGATACTACTTTTTATATTCGACCGCAAATATATCCCTATGGGATTTCCCATTGTTCGAGTCTGCCAACTTTAATTATTTCATTCCCATAGCCTCGAACATACCGCCGGTTTATTTAATATTAATTCTCCGGTTGGTATTTTTTGCCAGAACTCGGTTCTAAAATGGCATTTGTGTTCGCCTCTGTGACTCCAACCCAAGTTGAGCCCTTTGTTCCACTTTTTGGCGGGCTTCTCCACAGAAGTCCTCCAAAGTGGTGCCTCTCTGTCTGGGGTACTTGGGAGGGGTGGAGGGGGATTTAGGCACCCTGGTCTGAGTTGCCTAGGCAACTCAAGTCGCACTCCGTCCTGATTGGCCCAAGTGGTTAGCCGGCCGGCTCACCACTTAGCATGTTTGAGTGACAGCTAGGCTGAGTGAATGGGGGTTTTCTGCATAAAAGCGGGGCTTTGGGGACTGGAACTTCAGAAGTCGCCAATGGACCTAAGAATCCGACGAGGGAGAAGCTGAGCCGACCTGCTACGACGACGCCACCGGTGGAGCCCTGCTGAACCTTCTCACCACTTTTCCCAACGACAGAGGAGATCTCCAGCCCGGAGAGTCTTCTTTCTTCGACTGGTGGGGATAACCAGTCTGCTTCCTTTTTCGCTTCCTGGAACATCTCGTGGCCGCCTTGCCTGTGCCAAGCACCCCGGCAACCGGGATACCACGTTTTACCACTACCGCGAATCAAAAGGCAGTACCTTTAACTGGAAAACTCCACGGCTGGTTTCTTCCCTGGCAGTGCAACGACCTTCATCTTTCCTCCACGTCGATCTTCTCTTCCTCTAGACGACGCCGCGACTTGCACCCGCTGCCGGGAACAACTGTCCCCGCTGGAGGATCCTTTCCACATAAGGTACCGTGTTCCGCCTGGCTTCCCTTGCAATCGACTGTACGGGGTAGATTTAGCCCCCGGCTTTCGATCCTGGGTTAGCCTGGGACACTCTGGCTAAATTTTTCTGAGCGTAACTAAATCCTTTCCGAACTCCCTGCAAGACTTTTTAAGGCTGTTGTCATTGTGTGATCTTGGGTGCATTTGTGCCCTGCTCTCTCCAAGTGTGGGCCCGGCCTATGGACTTTGGCTCACACGTAACTTTTGACTTTCTTGCCTTGCTTAAGAGTTCCTAAGTATTAGTGTGGTGTATTTTCCTACATTCTGCCTTTTTCCCTCCCTTTTTCGTTAACTTATTGGAGTGCCATCTATAGTTAAGCGCTCACTTCTGTTTGTAAATCAGACTAAGACGTGTCTGATAAGGAATAAGGAGTGTATATATAATAATAGTAATTGTGTTTAGAGTGATTTACAATAACAGTGCTGGAGTGTTTCAACAAGTGTGTTTTTAAATAAATAATTATATACCTTGTTACCAAAGCTCTGGTCAGTGTTTGCTTGTGCTATTGTATCTGAGTGCCTATTGTGTATACTTTGCATACTGCCTAACTCTTCTTCAGCGAAGTCTGACTGCTCAGCCACAGCTACCAGGTAAGTCTGGGTGGTACAGACTGCTACCAAGTGGGTTTACTGCCAACACCTGTAGTCTTAAATCTTTTGCAGTGGTCCCCAAGGGAACTGCACAGGTTTCTGCCTAACATCCTGCAAAGCCCCTCTGGCCGGCACCACCAGACAAAACATATGCAAATTACAAGTAATCCAAAAAGACTTCTGCATTGCTTTAGACCTATTGAAATTAGACCTATCACAATACTATCACATTTCAGAGGCCAGAAGAAATGTACACTGGCTTCCAATAAGGGAACGCATCAAGTGTAAACCTCTTATTACCCACTGCTTCCTCACCAACACTGCCAGCCTACCTGTCACATCGACTTGAGAAACCCATCCGACTTGATCAGCAAATTCCAAAAGTCTGAAGAGTTCCCAGATTCAAATGCTCTAGAGCAGGAGGCTCTAGCTTTCCGCTCTATGCCACCAAACTATGGAACTCCCTCCCTCTCACCTTCTGGGTTGAACCCTCATACTGGACTTTCAGAAAAAATATAATAACATGGTGGTTCACCTAAATGCCCAGACTATCTTACTGTTCACAACACTCTTCCTTTGCATGTAACTGGTGCCTAGTTGCCTCAGGGTTAAGTGTGGCATGTATAAATACAACAACAAATAATTCAAGGAGACCGTTTTCCCTTTTGCACAACATCGACATGGTGATCCCTGTGGTAGTGGCATCTCTCGATGCGGAGAAGGCATTTGATTCGATGTAGTGTCCATTCCTCTTCGAGGTACTATGCACGTCGGGATTGGTCAACCATTTTCTGCAATGGATCAGGTTATTGTATACCTCCCCCAAGGGCAAAGGTGCTTACAAATAAGGTCAAATCTGGAGCCATATGCCTCCCTCGTAGGACTATACTAGGATTCCCCCTTTTCCACTCCTAATTGCCTTGCCTATAGAGCCATTGGCTTGTTGCATTAGAGAATTCCAGAAGCATAGGGCTATCAAAATCTCCTCGCAAATTAATATCTCCCTGTATGCAGACGATATGCTCTTGTATGTTAAAGAGCCTAAATGTTACCTCCCGGCAATAAACGCAGATGTGCAAAGATTTGGAGCATTGTCACGTTTGCAAAAATCATTGAATATATTACCACTGATAACTGGAAACACGAGGGGAGACACACTGACCAACTTCAAATGGTGTCCCATGGGCATTAAGCATCTTGGCATAGTTGTCACCACAGACGCAACTACATTATTCGTACAGAATTGCATCAAAATACGAACTATTCTGGAAACCAAGATGAATGCTTGTATCCATCTTCCAATACCACAAGCGGCAAGCATACGGCTTCCAAAAATGATGTGCCAAAATCGCTGTATATATTTAACAATGTCCTACTCCTCTCTCCTGCGTCTTTCTGGCAGCGGGTCAAAAGTATGGTGATCAGATTGGTCTGTGTAGGTAAACAAGATAGAATAGCATATGATATCCTTACAAAACCATATAGTATTAGATTTTAGACTATCCTGAACTATATCCATATTACTTGAAAGCACGTATGTCACGTGGTGGTGGTCCGCTCCAACGTTGATTCCACATGTTGGATTGCGAGGGCTACCACACACCCTGACAACCTGATTCTATTCTATGGGTAAAATGTCCGCTCTGTAGATGAGAAGTGCAACTTGTGGGGAGAACCCGCTATGCTTGGGACATAATGGCAAAAGCTGTAGGAGAGGAATATCTGTAATACACCACATTTTCCATATATGGTGTGCGTGGGATAGATATCATATTCAATGGGATGTTCAAGACACACTTCAGGGGATTGGAATTACACATGTCTACAGGATATCTTCTGAGGTGGGGCGAGTACTCGCAATGGAACAGCTTAAAGAACATCGGCTATGGAATGCAGCAACTGTATACTGTACCATAGATTCAACCGCACAATAAGGCCACATTTACCTAGTCTCCCAGGGGAACCGCACCCATCACTGATGGACCAATTTTTTTTTTTTATTGTATATGGTTTATTCAAACCTTTACAAAACATCAGAGAAAAATATAAAAGATTAAAAAATTCCACAAAGATTTAAAAAAAACAGATTCCAAGTCATCTGCACCATTAATGCAAACAAAATAGGAACGAGAAATACAATAAGAAAAGCAAGGATAATGAATACAATGATCATTTAACCAAACTTAACATGCAATCATTTCCAACTCAGTAAATACCACAGGTGCAAAAACAAAATGAATTCTACCTTAAAGATTTAAAAAATTAACGTGCCGAATGGGCAAACAGAAACAGGAGAGCAACAAAGTTTGCTGTTATAGATTTAAGCTTTTAATAAATCCAGATAGAGCTAAACCCTCATGAATAGTTTGAATGTTCAGACATCTTTTCCATGCCAACTCTTCATCGTACATGATAGAGTTGACATTTAGGGGCTCCAGATATTTGTGGATGTAGTGCGTCACACTCCATAACCAAATGTTTTAAAGACTCCTCATTTGCCAGGCAAAACCTGCATCTAGCTAGGTCTGCCGGAATCAGCCTTGTTCTAACTAAGATGTCTCTAGTAGGCAGGACATTCCGTCTTGCCCTAAGGACAATACCTTAGTAGCATCTATCTGGAAATTGTAAAATGACCTTGGTGGGTGAGCCACGGGCTCTATATTCATGATTCAAGTGAAGTAAAGAGGGGATAAGAGTGGAATTTATCGACAGTTTGACACCAATCAAAATTAAATAATGCACACTTAACAGACTTGGGGTTGGAAATCAAGGTCTCAATAGCCATCCCAATCTCCTTAAGTATGGACTCCGATCGATCATTTAAAGAAATCGGTGTGTACCACAGATCCAGGTTTCTGTCCATCAGATGGTACAGTGTTTGGCATTCCAGATTTGATTTTTGAGTACAGGGATATACAGACCCACTGTACCCGTGCCCAGATCGATACAATACCCAATTCAAACCTGATTGCAGAGATCGGGATCGCATTTGGCATACCCAGCAGTCTTCTCCTGATGCGACCCTCTATACGATTCAATGTATCTCTCATACACTCAAACAATTCCAGGCCATAAATTATTTTGGGTATGATTTTACTCTCATAGAATATTAGGGCAGGTTTCAGAGAAAACTTACCAAACGTTCGATAAATCCTGACCACCTGCGTTTCTAGCAGTTTTGCCTTATGTAAGATGGGCTCAATTAATACCTTAATGGCAGGGTAAGCTGAAAAATTGAAACCCAAGTATCGCACGGTCTCAACCAATTTCAAAGCAGTCTCTCCCAGCTTACCAATGTAGCCAGAAGTCTTTACCCTCGCTTTCCTAAAAGATAGAATTCGAGTTTTGGAAGGATTGATTGTTAACACATTGGCTTTAGCATATGCTTCAAAGTTAGTAAGAGACCAGTGCAGCCCCACTTTGGTGTTGTCAAAGATCAATATATCATCGGCATATGCAATCCAAATAATTTTATCCTTGCCGATCTTAGGGGCGAGGAGTCCTTCTTTAATTAGCGAGATGGCTACATCTGAAAAATATTGGTTGAATAACCAGAGGGCCAATGTGCAACCCTGTCTGGCCCCCTGAAATGATCTAATTCTCTTTGACAAATCTCCTCCTTGATTCAAGCGAACCCGGACAATTTTCATAAACCCCACTGATTAACCTGAAGAGCCCTGCAGGCAGGCCCCAACTAGCCAATTTTTTCCATAGTCTACCTCGGTCAACCCGGTCAAGCGTGGCCGTCAGATCGATTGAGGCCATATACCTACAACCCCCTGTTGTCAACCATGCCTCCTCTTGCAAACACTTCAGGGCTAGCCCGTTTGTCGAGTGGCCCCTTCTAAAACCTGTCTGGAATTGATCCAGCGGATGACACCTGTGAGCCCACTCCTCCAAGTGTGACAGCAGGAAAGAAGAAAAGATCTTCCAGTCCGCATCGATTAATGAAATCGGACGATAGTTCGCTGGATCAGTCCTGCTGCCTCCCTTGAAGAGCGGGACAACATGAGCTGTGTTCCAAGATATGGGGCTCGCCCCCGAGGACAATACATCACGGAACTCCAGGTGCAACAGCTGGGCCCATAAGTTTGGGTTGTCCTCGAAGGTCTCATTTGTGAGGCCATTTGGTCACGGGGCCCTTGAACGCTTACATCTAGAGTCAGATTGAAGATGGTTTCTAATTCAACTTGAGGATTCCACCTATCCTCTCTAGTCTGCTCCAAAACCAGTGGAGGGTCAATGGAGGATTTCCCAATTCTTTTCCGCAAAATCTCAATCCAGTCTTGTTCTGATATCGAATTCGACTGACCAGTTGTATAATTTGGGTCCTGCCAATTCACAAAGTACCAAAAATGTGCTTGCATCTGCAGCAATTAGGGTCCCAAGCATCTTTTCTGCGTCGTTCTGAAGCATTACTGATTTGATCGATTTGCAGTCGTTTTTATGATTGCTTGAGCTTCCCAATTAGCTTTCTACAAGCAACCTCGTCCTGAACAGAGCTCTGTATCTGCTTCACTGAGCTTCGTAATATCATTTTTGCAGATGCAACATCGGCATTATAGCAGTGGACATGCCTAACTTGATCAGGGCCAGTTGCTATCATCCTCGGGGCCATTTTGTCAGTCATCTGTCCCACAAATGATTGGAACTCGGATGCATTAAAATTTTGGAGTTTCCAATCATAAGTCGAGCAGTTCAGAACATGATATATTGGAATTCATAAAATGAATATTTGGTTCAGTCCATTTAACAGCATTGCGCCCTGCCTTAGTGGTCAATTGTAATTTTTGCCGACATTTCCTAATGTTAAGAACCCAATTGAATTGTGCCGTAAGAATGCAATGATCACTCCAATCGTTTTTAAATATTTCAAATGCCGGGCAAGAGTTCATTAAGGAAGGGTCTACAAAAATATAATCAATCAAGGATGAGCTGTTCCCTCTGTGCCAAGTATGCCATTCACCGGAATTCTGTAGTTCAGTGGTTTTTGCCACTAATGGGAACAAGCCCACCTACCTCCCAGACCAATTCTCCATTTCTGTCCAGCCACTTGCTTCTCTGAGTTACCATCACGTATCTCCTCCAGTTCCCACATTTTGTGAGTAGGAGCGCAATCTGCATTGAAGTCTCCCATAACTGCTACACTGCCCTCTGGGTGAATTTCCATCCACCACCCGGCACAGCCTATCCACAAATGGATCAAACAATTCAATACCCTTGTGCCAGTAAATGTTGAGCAATAGGAGATTAATCGAGCCATCTACCGACCTACAATCGACCCCTAAGGCACCAAAAGGCAAGTCCACAATTACCTCCCCACTGAGTCCAAGAGAGACATCTACAGCAGTAAGGAGGCCCCCCGATGGTCTACCACCCGTCCCATCTCTAGCGGATTCGATAAAAACGCTATATCCGTCTAGAGTGGGTTCTGAAGTTAACCATGTCTCCTGCAGACAGATACAATTGGCCATTCTCAACATTTTCATACACACAGGATTAGCAAAAAGGTGAACATTCATTGCCTCGGGTGTTCCAAGATTTTAAACATAACGCTATACTCTTCCAATGGTCTCCCAAAGAGGTATCCTTTTTATGGGACCAGTTTTTGCCATAGGGAGGAGATGATTGATGCCCAGTCCATGTCAATTAACCCTCCGCTCTGGGCCAGTTTATCAGAGATAGTGGCAACCTTAGGCAGGCAAGTGGTAGGTTGGCTCATACCGCTCTGATGGATCCCCCTATTTGGTTCATATATCTGGGAAATTTCAAAACCCAATTCTGCCAGCGCTGCTCTTTGGGTGAGAATTAATTCTCTTACCAGCGGAGAGGATAGAGACATAATACTAATATTCACATCCTCTCTAACTGGGAAGGAAACTCTCCCAATATCAGCCGATGACACCAACGCCAAACAGGGGATAGCCGCAAAGATAGTTAGAATATTTGGCCGGTTCATACAAATCTGGTGGTCTAAAACCCGAGTGCATTGGATCTTAACTTGATGTGCTTGTCGTCCCTGACCCTTCTCAGTCATTCGTGAGACCACTTTCCCTTTGAGGGCATCAGAGTAGGAGCTTTTATTCGTTAGAATACTTGGGGGACCATCGACGAATCACCATTCCCCACAGGTGCTCCAGCAAGTCCTCTCGCAGCAGAGTAATGAAGACGCTGCAACAAATCCCTCATTCCAGCTGAAACTCTGGGATAGTTAGATTCAGGGGGAGGTTGATCACCTCTTTGGGAAATGTTGATTTTCCCATACCAGAACCTTCTACCACCCTGTCTATGGGCAAAGTGGAATTAGGACACGGGGGAGGCAATTGTATGGTAGGAGTAACCTCTGTAGCCAACATAGGGCGGAGAGCATCATTCACACCTCCAGTACCCACCGTCAGTGCCCTATTCGAATCAACCAAAGGGCTTACTGTTGTACATGCATGCACCATTTTTCTCTCCACTCTGTTCGCCGGCATATACACAGAAGTGGTAGCTCCCTCGATGGACCCCAAATAGACTGAAATTGTCTGGAGAAAGGGCCAAATCTGAGGGCCCCCTCCCTGTTCACCCCAAAACCCAGAGAGATAGGGAAATGGAACCATGGCCGAGCCTTTCACCCTCAGACTGAGGCTCATATCGGGGGCTCCCCCGGCCTTTGTAAATTCCGTACTCTTCACAAATGACTCTGTACTAGGAATCAAGGGAGTGGGTGCACAACCACCCTATCCGGCATTGATATGTTCTCAGGTATGATCTGAGCTTTTAACACAGGTTCGTGAATTGGGATCACTTGTTCAAGTACGGGAGACAATCTAGCGCGAAACAGTGTGTGGTGGGCCATTCTCAAAGATAGACTATTTTTCTTGGCCCCCGCTCTCCGCTTTGACGCTTTGCCCTTCAACACAATAGTAGTTTTTTTTGGGACTGAGAAGTTCTCTTGCCCTTTGGGTAAACTCCCTTCATCCTCCATAGCCTCATTTACCTCCTCCCCAACCAAGGGTTGGTCACTAGTGATATCAATAATATCAA
Organism: Ambystoma mexicanum; assembly: GCF_040938575.1. Taxonomy (NCBI): domain Eukaryota; kingdom Metazoa; phylum Chordata; class Amphibia; order Caudata; family Ambystomatidae; genus Ambystoma; species Ambystoma mexicanum. The sequence continues at coordinate 224,527,028 of NC_090921.1, read as the reverse complement.
CATCGACATCAGTAGTCCCCGTATTTGATTATCAATTGGAGGATCAATTTCGTTTAGTTTAGAACTCGCTTCCAAGGGAATCAGCTGATCGTTCGATCTTAGATTGTCTGAAATTTGAATAACAGACCCCTGGTTATTGGCAGAATTTACCTTCAACTGCTCATTCCTAGTTTCCACCTCCTCCCTTATACCCAAATTAGCTGAGCGAACCTCAAACCCAAGCTTTTCAAGTTTTAAGGTAACATCCTGCTAATATAGTGTTGGTAGATTTAAATTCCACCCAAATGTTGTCATATAAGGCAACAAAAGAGCTTAACATCATATTTAAAGCCGATACAGTGGGGTGAGACAAGCAAACCAGCTCATCCACCTGCCTTAAAGATGATGCAGCTCAGAGGAGCCTTTGTGAATTCCTACACCAACTCCTATTTGAGAAGATGGTTGATGATCTTCTTGGTCATGGCTGGATGATTCCTCGTTTATCACTTCAACCAAAGGAGTAGGAGAGTCAAACGTAGGGGTTCAGTGGCTGCAATTTAGAGAGCTCCATGTTCAGGGCCTCCAATTCAATAATGCTGATGTCTGTCAAGCCTCTAAGCCCCCGAAAGTTGGGTTGTGAGGACATCAGAGTGGTCGAGTATTCCTGTTCCCTTCAGTGCTGGCAGAGATTTAATCTCTGTACTCGTTGTAGCAGACTTGACAAAGTAATGGTCCATGACCCTTTGGCCAGAAATTGGCTTCGAGAGTAGGGTTAAATTGGACGCCTGATATGCTAATAAGTTTGAGGTTGCCACCTTGCACCCCTTCCTATGTACTTGGGGTGTCTTGGTCAGGATATTAAAACTTTCCACCCTAACCTCTGCCTCCTTATTTCCATTACAGATTCCATTACAGATGGTCACAACTGGTTCAAGGGGAAGGAGTGGATTTCCAGCCATATAGGCGAGTTTGGTGGCCATTTCTTGAACTTCAAATGGTTTTGCTTCGTCGGCGACAAATGTAATGAGTAGTTGGACTTTGCATAATCGGTGGTATTATTGAATGGCGCCACAACTGAGTTCCACTAACTCCACAGGGTACCATCATATGCTCTTGTGCAGGCGTACGTAGGCAAGCCCCACTGCGTGAACCTGGTCTCATTGGGATTGCTCAAGGGCCAACACACTAAGATCCGGGTCAAAGGGTGAAGCCAACACACACCCCGCAGTCCCCGGGCCTTAAAGTGTACAAGAGGATAGGATCAGACAGTGATTGAGATAATTGGAGTTAAGTTATAGTTAATATCACTGCGTGGGTATACCTAATCTCTCAGGCGACGGCTTAAGAAGCGCCAGAGTCCGCCGCCCCCTCCCCACCCCCATCCTGGAGAAACAGTATAAACAATGAGTCACAGAGACTCTTTTGTTTAACAAAGATTGTTTGGTTTGGCTATATCTCTCTATGGGCAGACGTTGTTTGGAGTCAGTAGTTAAATACTCAAAAGAAAGTGTTGCAGTCGATATTCAATAGTCGCAATTCCCTGCTGTTCCCCAAGAATCACCTTTGTATACAAAGGTGGCCCGCGTTTTTTAAATAACAAATCAGCAGAAAAACAGCTCGCACCACATACTAACGTCTCAACGAGCACCAAACACTTAGCCAGGACACTTTGCGCAGGTGCTTCGCGTTGCCCAGGTGCTTAAAAGGCACCACGCCTCCGTGCGAGGATTTAAAGGAGCCAGCAGCAGCACTGATTTCCTCACCAACTCGCTCACTTGCTGGGTTTCCTTGTGCTGCAAAAGTAGAATCTTTTTCTGCAATGTGGGAAGCAAAATCCAAAGTGTCCTCTCTGCTCGCCTGCTCCCCAAACACTTATGGAGCAATAGATAATAGAACCACCAAGATGCATCAAAATGCTTTAGTCCATATACAGGATGGTTAAAACTCCAAGCGTTGGTATAGAGGATAAGGCTAGGAGTAAGTGGGAAGACACTATATATGGTTCTATTCCAGACAATCAGTGTAAGATTGATTTTATGAACACTATTAAAATGGCTCTGAACGATAGGTACAAGATCACCCATTTTAAGCATTTACATCAGATTTATAATACTCCTCTACAACTCCATTCCTATTAACCTGAGTAGTCTGCTGAATGTGATAGATACCTTTTGTCAATCGTCAGATCTCCTGCACCTGGCGTGGCAATGCAAGGGAGTGCATAACCTTTGGTGGCAGAATGTCAAGCGATACGGTCCCAGATGCACTTTCGAATTGGTTGCTTGCAATCTTTGAGGGGAAAACGTAGGTCTTCAAACAGACTTTTGTATGGCTTCTACGGTAGCCTGATCACTGATCGCCAGGTCCTGATATAAAGGCCTGTCGCCCACTCGCAGTCACTGGATGAGTGTTTTGTCAGACTGTGAAAAGTAATCTCAATATGCAATGATGCTGCCTACTGGAAGTAGACCATAAGATATATGGCCCCCCCTAAGAGGTTATCTAGAGAGGTTGGCTCACTCCCAAACCAGGATCAACTGGGTATGGGGTGACGGCCTAGGTGACACGAGGACCGATACCTCTGCCTGGCAAGTACCCCACTTGGAAGCCAAGATGGGTAGACCTAATCACTGGCCATGATAATGGTTACGTACATGACCATTGATATGTTGAGGCGTTTGACTGCTGTTCAGAGGTTTCCAGTCTGGGCCTCCTTTTTTGTCTTCCTGTCTTTGGGCTTCTGTCTGTTTTCTCGCTCTCCCACCCAGGAGTTCAATCAGTCTATCCCTCACTCTGGGGGCTCCTCTTCACTCCCCACTCATTGGTGGTTCTCCTTCGCTCTCACCACTGTGACGTGTTTCTCTTGCATATTCCCCACTCTGGAATCTTCTCACTTTCTCCCCACTCTGGGGCTTTTCTCATCCACTCCACTGGGTTTCCTCCCTTCCTCTGGGGTGTTGCTCTTCTGTCCCCACTCCAGGTTCCTTTCTTTCTTTCTCACTTTTCCCCGTCTTTAGCTGAGCCACCACGCACCTGCTTGGGTCAACGTTGTTCCTCTGGAGGGCTGTGCAAGCTTTCTGGTCTTCGCTGAGCCACTTGCATGACTCTTCAACTGGCCTTCACCAAGGTTAGTCTGACAAGGCTAGTCTTCCCTGATCATGCAGCTCGGCGTGCATGGAGTCGCATCCACAACTTATCAACTGGGCTCTGTGTCGGCCTGGTGAGTGTCTGCTTCCTCTATCTTGCAGCGTCTTTCGGGCAGCTTCCGCTGGCCTGCAGATGCATCTTGCTGCACTCCCCTGGCGCATGTCTGGGGCGTTCTCCATCTCTTCCCAGCTACGTTTCCTCTGGGTCTTTTAGCACGCTTACACTCTGATGCATCTGTTGAGGGCCTCCCATGATTGGTCAACTTAGGGAATCTCCTCCAGTTCACTTTTCCTCCGTCTTCGCAGTGGATTTGAGTCTAATCTGAAGCCAAGTCTGGCACTACGAAAGAGTATCAGTGCTCATTGCAAACTATAGTCCCTAGATGCCCAGGGGAAAAGAGATGGCCATGTGTCCCTGTTGGGGTCACCCCACCCCCCTCCTGCTCCTAATGAGCAGTAGCCTCCGGAGGGGTGGCTCCCCCTTATGGAGAGGTGAAAATCATCCTCGATTCATCCCACAAAATAATCTTTGTTTTTTATGCAATCTAGAAAAGAAAACCTGCATATTTTTCAAACACTGGACACATTTCCTAGGGTGCAAAGTGGAGTCTTTCCCTGCAGAGGTATTCGTCTGAGCCTCCCGATAGAAATATGAGATTGGTACCTCCAGATTTTGATGCACCCGGCGGGAAACCAAAGGAATGGAGGGTGCTTGGTAAATGAACAAAAACTGTATTCTCTGTTGTTGGGAAATAAAACACCTGAGGCATTTGCTTTTAGCGTGTATCCAACAAACGTTTTAGGCACATATTTATCCTCATTATCGTCATTTGATGGACAACTTAAGTTTATTTTATGCATTGAAATTCTTGTGGCACTTGTTGACTACTTTGCTGCCATTGGTATGACCTTGAAATGCTGTTGTAGGACCTTGGTCCACTGTTGCTACTATATCGATTCAATATTCATTGAATAAAATCACCCTTAACCTCTTGCAGCCTCTGTAAATGTTAAGCATTATTGGAGGATTGGACTCGTCTAGGTTTTCTTATGGTGATTGAAATTGAGGCATTGCCTATAATGGTAACCCAATGAGTTTAAATTGCGCTGTGCAAAAGCTGTGTTAAGTCAGTTAACCCCATGCAAGACATTTTAGATTACCTTTTTCCTACTTGTTGCAGTACCATAGGGGAGAACCAGGACATCTGTAGACACCCTTAATGGAAGGTAGGCTGGGGGGAAAGCAAACTTTGCTCGTTTGGGTTTGATGTGACACCTGTATATGACAAATGTTCAGAAAAATATGGGGGAAGCCATAGAAAAGAATGGAATGGATGAGGCTTTGTGGTCTTGGTTGGCAGAAGCACTCATGACAAAGGTCAAGCAGTAGAATGCAGGAGCTTAGTTATGGCCTCCTGGAACACTAGAGGATACACACATTTTCTCAAGAGGAGAATTTAAATTTGAAGATTACAATCCGACATGCTTACAGGAGACACTGGCTGCGTCGTAAACCATGTCTGATGGATTTACAATTATTCTGAATCTGGCTGGGGGAGGAGGGGAGACAATCATTGGGGCTTATATTGGCCATTTAAAAAGTAGCTTCCCAGGCACATTGGGGTTGTGGGTTCTGTAGAAAAAGAAGCTGAGCATTATTGAACATATTTGGACTGGGCTGTAATAGACTCGATAAAGTACACCTTAACTTTTCCTTTACATGTTGCCCAGGTGGGGGGAGGGGGAAGGAACCTTGCGCAGTATTGTCTATCTACTTTAAAGAAATCATTCTGCTAATGTTCCTAATCTACAGTAAGGTCTATGCAATTATCCAATGCGTTACGATTCATATGCTTGTTAACTGTCAGCAGTTGGTGCATTCTACATTGAATCTAAAGTATATTGTGGTATCACATTTATTTATAATTATCATTATTAGGATAGTGTTACCGGAGTACAAAGTGAGTTATTGATTGATGCGTATATTTACTTGAACCTCATGAATCAAACCTTAGTAATAAAAGGACATTAGCATATAACAGTGTGTGGACATTCCTTTGTGGGGGCTTGAGGGATTCACTGTACTTTAGAACCATCACCTCCCGAGAGTCTCAGCCTGGCTGCTCGTCCAACGTTACCAATTGAAAGCCTTGGCTGGGGTGTTCTGTGCCTCTACCCTAACTGTATAGAGTGCAAACATACAGATACCCACCTGCACACGCTGCATCAGATGCTGTGGCGAATCTGTGGATGTCGTCTCTTCTCCCCTAGGGCGAGACCTTTCCTTTGGGCCGGGGATGTGCGTCCACAGTCCAGTAGTCCCCCTGGGAGTTATAGACGGGGGAGGATCACGTGGGAGATGAAGCCCCTTATGGGATTAGGCATGACCATTCCCAGAGAATGTGGTATATTTCCTTTTTGTCACCCCCTTCCTCTTTGCCAAACCCAAAACCTCCTTCCCTTGTTATAGACTTTGTTACTATCTTCTGTTGTATAACACGCTAATCTTATTCTAAGAAAAAAACTAACACACAACAGAATCCAACTGGCCTTCCATTTATTTGTAATTTAAATACTTGGATGACGAATATAGCTAGGAATGTGAAGATTGATCCAGAGAACTGTGCTGAGCAGTCTAGTCCCCTGCTGAACCTGGTTGGGACAAACGCATTCAAAATAACGAGGGAAACCAGGCGAGGGAGATGCCCTCTCCTGTTAGGAATTGCCAGCAATGCTGTAACGCTAACTGCAAGATTGTAGAGCCGAACGCAGTGCACGAAAATGGAGAAGCACAGAGCGTAGTCCCGGATGTTAAGGACAACCCTCTAGTCGTTTCTGGATCTTGGGAAACTGCCAGCTGAAGCAAAGGCGTTCCATAAGAAGGGTAGAGACTGCAAAGCCGAGACCGACTAAATGAAGCACCTGAATGCTGCAGGAACCTCGTGTAGATGTTCCGTTTCTCGGAAGACACGAATCGAGCACGAAAGTACTCGGACAGGCGGCGAGGGACTAGAGATACAGAGAGCTGAATAAGAGGGTCTAGGACCCTGAGAGTAAGAGACCGAATCCTACGCTTGGCAGGAAAGTAAACCAAGCTGTTAAGATTCAGAACTGTGATTCTGGGACCCACACACATATGAGAGCCAGATGATGAGAGGGTCTGGGACCCTGAGAGAAAGAGATAAAGAAAAGAGATGTGTATGCATGGCAGGAGAGTAAACCAAGCTGACACAATACTGCATGGCGAGTGTGGGACACACACACTCTTGCATGAGCCAAAGGCTAAAGTGAACTTTATCTGTGAATACAGGGTCTGGGACCCAGCAAGATAGTTTTGTGGTATATTATTGTAAACGCTTAAAAGAGGCAAGGGAAAGGAAGACGAATCCCTTGGCTAACATACTGTTTTGGACTCTGGGAAAGTCTAAAAAGAAGCCAGGAACAGAGAAATACTTTGCTGACATATGGAACTTCTGTTTGTGTTGATGTGAACTTTCAAGAAAACCACGTATTAAGGAGACTCCTCTGCTAGATAGTTAAGTAGAAGAAGATGGAATCCAGGGGAAAGGAGACATTCCCTGGAGATTGTAACATTGTCTCTTTTGGAGAGAACGTTTGCTTATTTCTTAAAACCACCAAAGACATTTGGAACTTTTTGTTGACCAAGAACTTTTACACTATTTCCTCAGTTCAGGTAATATCCTTGCACATTACATTCAGGTTAAGAGGGTTAGGGTTAGAAGTATGGTTTTTGGACACAACAGTGACTGGCTATATGTTTGGTATCCTGATGTTTTCACTGGTTTTCTTTCAGGCAGGGAATCCCCCTTTAACTTCAGGGACAGTAAAGGCATTTTACAAACGCTCTTTCTTTTTTTTAACTTTAGCTTTATTAACATTTTCCATAGTGAGTACATATTTCAAGAACAAAATAAGTAACAATTACATTTACTCCTCCCCTTATTCCCACCCCCCTCCCCAACTTCCTAAATGACCCTCTTTTTATGTTGAATGTAAGTGTATAACCTGTCAGGTGTCGAAATGAGTCGACATAAGTTTGCCATGTTTTTTGCTTAAAGACTTTTATTGAAAATAAAAGGTGTTTTGGAAAAGGTCTCTGACCCTGCTCTAAGAGGAATTTCCCTACCTAAACAAAAACTAAGGCTCCATCTGTGTCAGGATGTCAAAAACAAAGCTGTCCTGTGTCCAATGTTCTGTTCTGACCCTCACTACAAACCTAAGTGTAAGGTGAACAAGGACCATGTCTTTAACCTTGTGTGGTTTGGAGAAACAAACATGTTCATAAAGGAAGGATTCATCACTTAAACAAATGTTTCTTCAAGAATAAAGTTCTTTGTTCCAGAGTATAGATCGCTTTCCCTAGATTCTCCTTAATCATTGAGGTTTTCCGAAACTGGTGTTCTCTGAATCTATCAAGGATAAAAGTCTTTGTATCAGATGGTTGTCTTCTACCTCTGAGTGCTTCTTTACTCCTTGAGTGTTTATTCACAACAGTTCTGTGGACTTCACTTGGCCAAGTACAACACATAAAACTTGTTTAACACAATCCTTTTCAAATGCCTTGTATACTTCCCTGGCAGGACCTTTGTTCAGTTGGGGGTTTTCGCCCACTCCCAAAGTTGTCTGTATATAGTATTTGATGATGTATCTTCTTGATATACTTTTCTTCTTTCTTCGTATTGTCACGGTGTACATTTACACATTAGAAAAGGGTTAATTTGTGACTTAAATTCCCTTGTTTTAATATGTCCATTTCTTTTCTATCTCTGGTAAGTAACTTTCAATTTTTTGCATTCAGCGTGTTCGTAGATGCACCGTGGTGTCTGCGCTGCTTTTGGGAGGACTCTCCTGTTTCTGTAGGCGTGGGTTTCTTCTCCTGTGGTTGGCCGGGCAAGGATTGCTGCCTGCTTCGCTCTTGCGGTCGTCTTTTCCTTCGCTCGCCACTCCCTCTCGACACACCTGTTGTACTCTTGGCCCCGGTAAGTGAAATTCTGTTACCCTGCGTCTGCGAACGCCCAGTACTTCTTTACCTGCTCCTGGCGTTCCCGCAGTGTCCCTCGTTTCAGGAGTTCCTTCCTCCGGTGGTAAGCTGCCTGACTCCATCACAGCGATCCGGCTTTCTTTGCTCCCTGTGGAGAGGAGCAGCCCTCTCTCGCATGTCGCCGCAGCATTTGTCCCATTCTGTTTGGACTGCTTACATTTCCTGGGCACAGGTAGGTGCCAGAAAACACTAGAACGCTTGCTAGGTTTGCAGTGTCTTTTGCTCCACATTGCTTGTTCCTTCTTCGTCACGCGATTTTGTCAGTTCTGGGAACAGAAGTCCATTGTGAACGATTCTTATGGAATTTGGATAAGCATTTTTAAAAGGTTTTAATGGCAAGTTAATTCTGATTGGTTGACGAGAGGATATGAAAGAGGTGCTTTCATCACATTGGCAAAGTAGACCAAGGTTGGTTGGTAGATTTGGTAAAGGGGGTTTACCTGCTCTTCATAGGAAAAGGAGTGGCTACATGACAATAGGCCATAAGGGTTTCAGACATTGGGATGTTATTTTCAAGCAAAGATGGGTGATACCATGTCTCATCCGATGGAGCCACGACATCTTCCCAAAGGTTGCCTCCTCCCATGTGATTCTCCCTCAGATCTGCCTCCCAGGTTCAGGATAATGTAGCAGCTGCTATCCCCTGAGCACATTGGAGGTCATCGCCAGGAAATGATTGACTCCACTGGATTTATCACAGACCAAAAACATGTCACCTCTGCGTCCAAGCTTTACTTCTGCACCCTTACAATGTACACAGGGCAGCAGAGATTTTTGGCGGAGCAGTTTCAGGGGTATTTGAGGGATTTAACAAAGAATAATATCCCAACAGCTCAATCCCAGGAGAGAAGAAACAGCTGCCACGCCTACGGTCAACCCAACGTTTCTACAGGCGTCGGCTCTGCCCCAGAGATTTTGTATATGTGAGGTCCTGCTGTGATGAAGTGGAACAATTGTCGATACCAAAGCCCGTTCGAGGTGGTGTGCCACTCTGCCTGCTGTGAGAGTAAAGGAGTTGCGTTATTAGGTCCACTTATCTGACTTTCGAAACACAACTGGCCCAGTTCCACCTCACGAAGGCCCTTAATAACATTGACATTAAACAATTAAAGTGGTGATTCTTTATAGTGACATTTTTGCAACAAATGTGCTCCTTCGGGCACCATGACATTAAGTTTTCTTCTTCCTCACAGCTTCCAGGATTAAGAATATGTGCAATGTATTTATAATGTATAGTATGCTTCTGTTTGTCGTCTTCTTCCCTTTATTGTATGCAATTTATATGGTTTGTGCATATACAGGGAGGATCGAGTTGGAACCATGTTCGTTGTGATTAGATATTTGAACTTTAAAATTAGAAATTTGAAATCTACTTGTTAGTTGTGCTCTGTTTGTTGCCATCTCTATTTTTCTCGGGGCAATGCTTAGATTAAAATGTTGAACCTTTATTAAAATTGGCATCTCCCAGGTGCCACTTTAATGTTTTTAACATTACTTCAGGCGTGCCGAAGCCAGTTTATGCCAGTACTTGAAGCATTCTTACCAGCACCCAGTTTGGTGTGATTAGAACTTTGAACCTTACATTTCGAAATTTGAAATCTATTTGTTCGTTGTGATTTGTGTGTTGCTTGACATCTGTATTTTGCTGGGGGGAATGTTCTGATTTAAATTTTGATCCTTTGTTAAAATTAGCATCTTGCACAGGACTAAATCTCCCAGGTGCCCCGTAGGTGTTTGAGATCATGTAAGGCTGTCCGGTGTATATAAGCCGGTTTGTGCTGGGCTGTAACGTGTGGCAGGCTACTCTGCAGTACTGTCCCCTTCTTGCTTTTTTTTTGTTTTTTTTACTTTGGGTGCCTCGGTCACATCGGTACCGTTATGGTTCACCACACTGGGCTTTGCCTGCAATTAGCTTTGCAAAACCCGCTCGCAAGCTATTGTTAGTATGTCAACGTTACTTACAAGGGCTTTTAATCTAACACTGTAGATAAATTACCAACTCTGGCAGATATTAATTGTACCGGGCCACTAACCTCTGGCCAGACTACTCCTATTGGAAGTAAGTTTGTCCACTATCTCCTGCTTGTTATCGAACACTCCACACACTATTACCTCTTAAGGAACCCGCTTGTGATTTTGTGGACCTACCTCCACAGTCCCTGCTAGCAGAGAAACGTAAGCCTGCTTGTCAGCCCTGTACAGCTCCTTGTTTGCTACACCTAGCTAATGACCCCCACTTTACAGATGTCGGACACCATCCAGTCTCCATTACTCCTAACTTGCATCTAAATGATTGTGACGCTTCTAGTGTTGTCCCAAATCAAGTCACTATCAATCCATCATCTGTAATAGGTGCTATTGACGGCAGTACTATTAAAATCTCTTTTGAATACTAGGTCCTTGAATAAGCATAATATCGATATCCACGATGACATTGTAGAAAATAGTATAGTCATTCTTTGTCTAACAGAAACTTGGCTGAAAGACTCCAGTGGACTTACAATTGCTCTAGCCATACCGTTAGACTATCTTTTTTTCCTGACAGAACCGGGTGCATGGGAATAGAGGGGTGGAGGGGGGGTCATCATAGCAATCTAGGAACTCCATCTTTTTGAAGCACCCTGCTCTTGCAATGGCTGTGACATTTTACATCTTAAACACCCATACATACATTTCATTTTTCTCGATTTGTCTCCCAAAGGATATGCCCAGTGTTAATGATATTCAGTTACTAGGTCAATCAAATGAGCCTAATTGCGCAACCGTATTCCTGGGAGCTTTAAATCAATGGCAAGGAGATAGTGTTGACAAGGAAGCTTCATCCCTGGAATCGAACTTAAATAACATTGAATTTACAGTCCACAATAAGGAACCTACCCATGTTAAAGGTAATATTTTGGGCTGGATAGCATCACGCAATCTCTGCATTATATTACTGATACCAAATACATGATTTGGTCTGATCACTCGTTTGTGTAATTCTATAGTCCGCTTCCAGATAAGGCCTTTTCCAATAAGATTACCATCGCTCGGGAGAAAATTAAGAGGGATTTGTTTGCTGGCTCACGGCCCACTTTGGACAATACGTTTGACTCGTCAAACAATTCTCAGGAGCCAAAACGCATGTTGAGTCACTTGTAATTTACTTTCCATTACAGTGATCAAAATGGAAAAAGTACTGGATAAGTTGTGCCCCACCTTGTTTTGGGGAGGTTATTCTCTCAAAACTGATCATAGAGAATAAAAATATGCACTCCTTTCCTCGCACGGTTTGTCAATTCATCCTTTATACACAACTGTGTTCCTGATGCCAACAAGGAAGTTACTCACTGGTAAAGAAAGTGGGCTTAAATCCTAGAGATACAGCTAGCCTTAGACCAATTATCAATTCTCCCTTTCTACTAAAAGTGGTAGACAAGATAGCCACTACACAGTTCCAAGAACACCTGTACTCTGCTTCTATCCTGCATATAAGTCAACTTGGTTTCCATCCACATCACGGCACGAAGAGTGCATTTTTGGATTTACAGTCCAATATGTTGGAGATCTTGGACCGAGGTATATCTGAGCTAATGGTTTTGTTAGTATTTTCGGCAGGCTTTTACCTTTATCGTGAATGCCTACTTACCACCCTTGATATGCAGTAGAAGACTGGTCTAAAAAATGTCACGTGCTGGGTTAACTTCTAAGCATCACAAGGTCCACGGTGTGCTGGGGTGATGCTACCTCCGATACCGTCCCTATTCTCTGCGGGGTTCCTCAGGTCGCCTGTTTGTTGCCGGTGTTTAATATTTAGATCGAGCGACTCTGACTTATTTCTAGCATGGGTGTGCAGTTTAAAAACTATGCCGATGACGCAACAATTGTTTGAACTGGCCGGTACTTAAGAGACTGATGCTGACAAACTGAGTTACGTCTACCAAACTATTAAGCAATGGATGTCTTCTCTTTGGATGTGTCTCAACAGTTCCAAAACTGAGTTATTGATCTTTGGATGTCCTCAATCAAGGATCAATCTTGACTCTAGATATTCAAACTTCACTATTGAGGATTGTACCATCTTGGCCCTCAAAAGTGAAGACGCTGTTTTTTATTCTGGAAGCATCATTTGGTGCAGATGCCCATGTTAAAATCATAAACTCTCAATCATGTAAGACTTCTCAAACAGATAATGCCATTCCTCTAGGACCAAAGCAGTGTTACCCTAGCTCGAGCCACTATACTCTCAAGCATGGACTACTGCAATTCCCTATTAGCGGGTGCTAGTAAAGGCTGTATCCAGAAGCTGTAAGTAGTTCAAAACGATGCCATTCGCATCGCGAAAGGTGTCTTGCGCAAAGCCCACATATCAGAAATCGGGAAAGAGCTACATTGGCTAGCTACTCATAGCAGTCAGGGTGTGCAGTTTAAGATATTCATCCTGACATATAAACGTGTTTACGATAATGCTCCGGTATATGAGCCCAAAAGTGTCCTAAGATTCTCCAATACTAGCCAGCTTTTTTTTTTTTGTCCCAGAATTAGACGGGTCAATGGTAATGGCCAATCTTTCACAATACTGACCACGTCTGCCTGCAACTCCTTTTCTTTGAACCTCTGCCAGGAAAGCAATTTCTGAAAACTTTCTGGTTCAAATCGTTTTTTTCTTGTTTAAACAGTTCTTTCTGTTGGGCACTGGGATGATTCTGAGGTGACCGCCCCACATAATCTGGCCTAGAACCATTCTTCTGTGGCCAGAGAAAAGCAGACGCTACCTGATCTGACACTGGGGGGGGGAGGGCTGGTCTGAGGGAGGATCACATGGGAGGGGACTCGGTCCGGGAAGAATGGAAGTATCCCCAGAAAAATTTCCCTAATTATCCCACTGTATTGATAGATTTTTGTCAAATTGAAGAATTTCCTGATGATATAACTAAGAAAATTATGGACTTCAAGTCCCATAATGCTCTTAGTACTGAGATGAGGAAGAGGGGCATAGTTGAAGATTTAAAGGTCTGTCAGTAGAAGAAAGCTGTGGCAGCAGGAGCAGTGGGAGTTTCAAAATCAGCAGGAGAAAGCAGAAAGCACTGCCGCTTTGCGGATATAAGGATGCCATACAGAGAGTTTGTCGGAAGTCGTAGTGCCCTGGCGATGCAGAGGACGCTCAGCAGAAATCTGTGTTCAGACCAGCTGCACTGAAAGACTTGCTCTCAGTGTACCGACTATGCACTCCGGTGCAAAGACTTTACTGGAGCGCGTGTTGAGCCGTGTGAACTCCAGAGAGTTGGCAAGATGGAGGTAGTGGACTAAAGGTTACTTCCAATAGAAGCAGTATGGCAAGAAGCTGACTTTAGGTTCCCCTGCTGGCGGATGCCCGACAAACAGGAAAGCAGAACAAGCGGGTCCGGAGGAGATGCCAAGAAGAAACCCTTGAGTTGTCCTGAAGGTCACCTCAGGGCGCTCCAACATGGACTGTTTTAAAAGAATACAGAATATTTAAAAGAAAACAGATTGAATGTAATTAACCCAAGATGGTGAGGGCGGACAGAAGGATATTGTAATCCACATTTCCTAAACCAAAAGGTGGCAATTGTTCCACAAAGTGAGTGCGACTTGTCTGAAAATAGAGTCCCAATAAGAGAACTTTGTAACCTGCATTGCCCAAGCCAAAGAAGGGCAAATAAAAAACAAAGGGGATACAGTTTTCACAAAAAAGGATATTCAAGAGACATTACCTGCATTGCCAAAGCCAAAATATATCAAGCTAGATTGAATGTAGCAGTCACAGAAGTTGTTGTGAATTGCCTTGTCAAGAGCCAATAGGTTGTGTGGAAAGAAATAAGAGGCAGCAGGAGAAGAGCCCTTCTTGTAGAAAGGATCAAGGGGAGAGAATAATAACCGGCATTGCCAATAGTAAAGCATATACAAGTAATTGTCCTTCTGTGCAATGCGTGTATGAAAGGTAGCCAATGGTGTTTCAAGTCCCGAGACTTGTCCCAGAAGCTGTTGTTGGTTTAACTTTCCCCAAGTGTGGAAGGTTGGGAACAAACCTTACCACAGAGTAATAGTGGGAGTAGGAGTTTTATCCTGGCAGGCGAGTATACCAGGAAAGGGACACATAGTGGTTAGTCCTGGCAGGCAAGTGAACCTGGAAGAAGAGAAGTTGAAGTATTTTAAATGTGGTAGAACGTTGTAACTGCAGTGCTTGCTAACTATTGTCCTATCTCACTTCTGCTGTTTCTCATGAAGGTCTTGGAAGCCCTGGTATCGCCTCTCGTCTACTTTTCTTGAGTCCTCCCACTATTTTTTGACGAATTCCAGTCCGGTTTTCGGCCGGGAAGAGGCATGGAATCTGTCTTAAACTCGGTGCTTGATGACCTGGTAGGTCTGGTTGATCAGGGCGGTGTCGGAGCCGTCCTGTTACTCGATCTCTCGGCGGCTTTTGACACCGTTGATCATTACCCTGATTGCCCGTCTATCGGATGCCGGCCTCTCAGGCTAGGTTCTTAGCTGGTTCTCAGCGTTCCTGGCTGACAGCTCTGTCGGTGTCTCCCCCCCCCCCCTTTCGTACTGCTCCTGTTTCTATCAGTTGTGGGGTCCCCCAAGGCTCTGCACTGTCCCCCATTCTATTCAATGTCTATATTAGACTCTTGATGGTCCTCTTGCAGTCTCACGGCTTCCGTTTTTATTCCTAGGCCGACAACACACAGATTCTGGTTCGCCTGGATTTGTCTCAATCTGACACTGCTGCCCGTTTGAGGAACTGTCTTGAACTTGGAAGCTGAATGACCTCCAACTGGCTCAAGTTGAATGCCAGCAAAACAGAGGTTCTAGTGTTAGGAACAGCCTCCCCCCATTTGTATTGGACTATAAAGATTTCTGGCCACCCTCCTTGGGCCCTCTTCCTACTCCTGTTGCTTCAGTGAGAAACCTGGGCATAAAAATAGCCGCCTCTTTGACCATGGCGGACCAGATAGCAGCAGTATGTAAGATCGGTCATTTTAAATTGCGCACTCCAAGGAAAGTTCTTCCTTTTATCCCTACCGCTTTTCAAGTGCCTATGGTGGCTGCCCTGGTCCTTAGCGGAATCGATTATTGTAATTCACTCTACTTGGGTCAGCCCCTTGATTTAATCAGGCGGTTGCAGCTCCTTCAGAATGCTGCAGCAAGATCTGTCCTCTGTCCTTCTCTTGGCACACATATGTCCCCACTACTTAGACTTCTCCATTTGGCAGCCTGTTGAGGCTAGAATTATGTTCAAGTCCATGTGTATGGTCCACAGGCTTTTTACGGCATCAGTGCTGAGTATTTGCAAGCAAAGTTTGTTCATTGTACTCCTACTCGCACTCTCTGCGCTCAATCAGCTCATTTTTTAGTTGTCCCCAGGTTCAGGCGCACTGGAATTGGTGGGCGTGCGTTCACTGTTGTGGCAGCTAAGACCTGGAACAAACTTCCCCTTTATCTCCGAAAGATGGCTGACCATCTCCTCTTTCGTCGGTCATTAAAAACACTGCTTTTTTAGATCTCTTGTTCCGGCATACACCATCTCGGTTCATCTTAGCGCCATGATGCCCTCGGGCGTGCGTGCGCTCTATAAATGCTATTAACATAACATAACTGATAGTGCTGGTAAGGAATTGGCAATTCCACTTCTGATTTTTATGAACTGTGGTGTAACCATCCTGAGTGAAGTAGAACTTTAGAATTTTTCCGTTCTCAGCAAGGAGTTAATTGTGAAGAGACATAATATGATGAAAAGTGATCTCCTGAGAAAAGGATCTGTCATTAATTGATGCATAAAGAATAAGACTTTTTTTAACTGCCAATTGGAAGTTTTAAGGACTGTTCTTGGAAAGAGAAACCTTTTCGAATACGGATGTCACTTTGCCAAGTGAAGGATATAGTGTACATAAAGAACTGTGTATTCCACATTGAGTGGAACTAGGCAAAAGAAAATAACTTTCCTGAAATGAACTTTGATTTAAATTATCCTGAATTTACGCAGGGGAAGGGGACCCCATCCTGATAAGTTTGTTTTCTTTATATTTGAATGTATGTTGAATTACAAAGTTGAGACTGTCAAATGGTTTCTGTACGGTTTTGTTGTATGTAACAGTGTGAGGGAGACCTTTGGTCACCAGATCAATTGCCTTGAGTCTTGGTTGTTAGGTAAGGGAAAGATGGGCGTTTGTCTGACCCTTTTATAATTTCAATAAATGGCAAATTGTGAGAAAACTCCACCTAATGTCTGCCTCCCATGTTTGACTCCTCACAGGACTTACTGCTTTGTCCCAACTTTGATGTTTTGTCTCAAGTGTTTGTGCGCCCTGATACCTGCAGATTTTTGGCATGTAACAAATAAAAAAATAACAATGATACTGAAATACCAAACATAGGGATGGCAAAAAATAAGAGAAACAGAAAATGCCACCTCCATAAAGGAGTTGATTTGGATACTGTTGCGGATGTGCATCACCACGAAACATACAATGTGGTATGACCTCATGATAGCGAAGTCAAATGAGTTGCTACAAACTGTTTATCCCGCAAGAAATGCCACCTCCTTATGGTACAATGTTTAGTGCACCTGGCCCTTTGCAGAGTACGAAGCTTGTTTCAAAGACACACGGTCCAGGCAGTCATAATGGACCCAGATGAAAGCGAGTGTGCCAAGAACAAGGCTTAAACACGTGAAATAAGGCCACTATTGAATATGGAAGGTGTGCTGATTTCCAACAGATGGGTGAAAGGACCAGTGGGTTGTAAGCAAGGGTCTACTGGGGTTCTTAGAGGATGTAGTGGCACGTGTCATGAGATTTGGAGCACCAATGCATCGAAACTCACTTGGACTGAATTGAACGAAAAGCCCACTAAGTTGCAGATACTGACACCCTTCGTATTTTGCTTCAGAGGAAATGGTACTGTACTTGTAGGCACAAATTAAAGGTGCAATAAGAGTGTTTATTCCAGACCCGACTGATGGCACCATCCGCGTTTATGGATCTCTACTGGGTGTGCGGACAATATGCTGATCTCCTCCTTCCCCCATCCTGGAGAGGCGTCTGTTCACTTACCACCTTGCATTCGGCCATTCTTCTAGTACCCGACATGCGTTTGACCGTTATAAACGTACCACCCTAAGTTGTAACTGAATCCTCTCCCCATCAGTGTGCTTACTGTACACTAAGAGCCCACCGGCAAAAAAGGTTACATTATTGGTCCCAAGACTCCACGGACAATCAACACTCCATGCCATAGGTACCCTCCATAATTTGCGGACTTCATGGAAAAGGAGGATGGAGTGAGTGCTGAAGACTGCTTGGTTTTGTTGGTTTCCTGGGCCCTATCTTAGTTGGGGATAGCCATAAAGGGGCAGGTTACTATCGTAGTATTTGTTCTTGTAATTTTCTGTTTGTGTGAAATGATTCTAGTGTGCTGCTTCTAAAACCGGTAATGCTGCTTTCCTTGCAAAACACATGTACACACAGACCGAGAGGTGGAATGGTGAAATTGAGCACAAGAGTGTAAGAGTAGAACAACCTGTTGGTCCCTGGGGACATGGTCTCGCCCCCACCTGATCCAGAAAATGATGTGGGGCGTTGGGTAGATTTGGCAGGAGACTGGGGATATAGTTTTGTGTCCCCCAGAAGAATGTGTCAGTTTGGGTGAAGGTTTACGCTACGTATGCAAAGTATGGGTGCCCAAAGATGCCGAATATAGAAGGGAAACGGTTTTAGTTAATTATGTATCAACTAAAAGGGGGAGTGATGGGATGCAAGTGCAACATCCAAGTCAGGCGAAAACTATATTAGCAGGTGTCCTAGTGCTAGCATTTCTCATTGGGCATGGCAGAATACCCATGTACCCAGATTTGTAGTTGGCTTTGAGACATATTAGAAACACCATATAGCCATACCCAAAGAGCAACAATGTATTCAAGTTGCGGTTGCAATGGGTAAAGATAGGGTGATGTATTTTGCCTTTAGTGGTAGTGTGCGTGTTATGGTGTTTCTAATTTCCCTGCTATTGCGTGATCTGAATGACGCCAGGCCTAGTAAGATCGTTATTTTGTCCTCCCTTGTTTCCTCCTCCTTGTCTTGTTGCGCCTAGAAACACTTGTGTACAGGCGCGTTATAAATGCCACGTGATATGTTTTAAGGGATTGGCGATTAGGTAGCTGCCATAGGTAGGCGAATGAGATGGAGTCAGAGTAGTGTTGCGGTAAAGGCGAGGTCCAAGGCTTAAGGTTGCAGGAGTTCTGCTATGTTGGATTTTAAGGGCATGTTCCAGGATGTGCTTTTGAAAGTATGGGAAACAGGCAACGTGGAGCTGCAGCTTTTCTCCAGTGGATCCTAGTCTCCCCCCCCCCCTCCTCCCCCCCACTTACAATTGCCTTTTATTTCTTTCCAGTAAATTTGCTGGTTAATCGTTCTTTCAACCAGACAGGAGTTTTAAATCGAACTCTGTTTTCCCTATTCATTTCACATTTGAGAGGGGGGGGGTACTAAAGTGCTCCATGGAGTAATCCAAGGGAGTATACTTATCTTACTGTTTATCGTACTACTTTCAAAGAGGAATGCTAAATCTTGCTTTTCCTGGTCACATGCAGTGAAACCCACACGCCATTCATCAGTTGCGCCTAATATATATGCCAGCGTATATAGTTTTTTGCAAAGCAATGTTATCTGGAATATACAGATACGTTTATGATTAATAAAAATAGCCTAACACGGTAGGAAATGCCTAATGCGAAATGAGAAATTCTTGCCTGTGTGCGCGCACCAAGAAGGACGCAGTAAATGTATTCCATCATTTCATTTAAAATGCAGTATCTAAGCAGAGTTGCATTAATTGTTTCAAGCCCGTATATAACCCCTTATAGCAAACATTTTTATTTAATTTTCGACCACAACCATGAAGGTTCATTTTCATACATTGATGCTCTTCAGACATCTTGTATGTTGGGAAATCCGTCATCCTCCTGTAGAACGTGGGCATTATGCGGGGATGGCACTTGTATCACTTAAGCAGGTATAACTCCACCCACTTTGAATCCAAGTCTTCCATGAATCCACCAAGTATTCGCTATGTAGCCACAAAAATGGTACCATCTGCTGAGAAAATGTAAAATGTTAAATTGATATAGTACACTGTACAACGCTTGAATTTAATGAGGTGTATTGATTGTCCACAATAATTAATAATTTGACATTTATATAGCCTACGAACCCTCAGGTATTACCCACGGTGTGTGGTGCTCTTTTATCGACCTCGGAAGGATGAAAGGCTGTGTTTGGCACTGCCGGGATTCGAACCTGCATTAGCAAGCTCTGCACGGATGTCAAAGCGAGCGCTCTACTCGCTGTGCCACTTGACCGGCTCCATGCCACACTTTCGTCCCAGCCCCTCCCTCAATGCAAGCCAAAAGGCTGCATCAGGCTGTAGCAGCAGGCATCTTGGACCACATGACAATTAAGAAAATACAGGACCATCATGTATTATTTTTTTTTATTTTTTTTAAATGAGGCCCCTAAATTTAAAAAGTTACAAACTCAAGGCACCACTTTTGACCTTTGGGCACGTACCTTTTTTGTGTTTTTTTATTTAATTCCAAAAATCCACATTCTGCACCATAGTTGCTTCCAAAAGTCATGATTTGTTATTGGAAAGCTTGTGCAACTATTTCATAGAATAGTGCAATTTATTCCCAGTGAAAGCCTCGGGGAGACCCACACATTAATAAGAAATGCTAAGTCCTTTCCAAGCAGGGATGCTTGGGCCAGATTCGTCTTAAATATCTGGATGGATGGGTGACTAGATAAACAGAAATCAACTGCTGGAGCCATTCCATAGAAAAGAATACATCTTGTCGGGATGTTGAAAGTATACTTAAGTTTGGTTCAGAAATGTTTTGCTAATATTTTTAGTAATGTACTCGTTCATTGGTGGGGGCACCGGGACAGACGGTGCCATGAAGTTCATGCATCAAGACCATCCACATACGAACACCTGAACAGATGAGATATGCCGTCCAAAATTCAGTTTGGACTGTAATGCAGTGTTGTGGGGCATCATCTTCGGATAGGGGGTTCTACGTTTGCAATTCTCCCAACAGTTGTTTGCGACTAAAGTGGGGATCCGTTCACAGCTATTGCATTGACACCCAGGGGAGAACTCTTAATTCGACTGGTCCTCCTCGCTGCTTTGCTCCATTAGGACTGACTCTTGTTTCCTCCCTCTGTGTAATGATGTTCGAGCATGAATCGATGATCCAATTTAAACTTGAAAAGGTCTTTGAAGTTGAGATGCAATGTTGATGACGGACAGCAAGAGACCTGTTCGAAAAAGTATGTGTGAAATGCGTGGACTACGTTGGGAGCGGGTCTTTGCTCTGGTTTGTGCTGCAAGGGCATTCAAACTTAACGCGCCCAAATTGCACTTTACGTTATAATTGCATAGCTTTGACTGACTGGGTGGGTCGCAGTGATACTTGCATCAAAATGTAAGTGACGCTGAGTAAAGTACAGTGGTGTGTTCCGTGTCTGCAGTGTGTTTTCAATCTTGCGGAATTATTTTGCAGTTTGGCCGCAATCCAGAGTCTCTTTTCAGTTTAGTTGGAGGCGGCAGTGGCAGCACAAGCCTACTAAACCATCAATAGGACGCGGAGCGCAGCGGTGTGTAGAAGTGTGTTCATTGTCTGCCGTGTTCTCCAGGGGCCGGTGGAGGAGGCTTCTGTGAACACACATAAGCTTGTGTTTCTATTTTATTTTCTCATTTCTTCTCCTGCACCTTAAAAAGTATTATAGTGCACTATGAGCGGGTGGGTGATGCTTTCTTTGCGAACGCATCATTTTACGCATAATTTTGCTATCTTGCCATGAGCAGCTACCATCTGAGCACCCGCTCTGTTCCTGTCCGCTCCCCTCTTTGGGGGCCACACCTGCTGATACCGGGTGATCAATTTGAACTACCTCAGTCTTTTGCCTTGCTCCTTCCGTTGCCGCATTCACCAGTACAAGATCAGACTTTAAAATTGCCAAATGCCTCGCATATGACGACTGACTTTATAGCAACAGACTTTAGCTACAAAGAGCAAACGTGGCTTCCGCAAGTAAATCCAACAAAACCCATTCAAAATTTCAAATAGACTCCATTTTCACTGCGCTCCCCAGCTTTGAAAACAGTCTGTGGTACCTCCTCCACGCCTTTTGGAGCTCTTATTCGACAAAGCTGCTTTCCCTCAGTCAGTGCCTCCCAGCATATCCACAGATGCTTCAGCATCTCAAGTCTTCCACTTTGGTAGGTCTCAGAAATCCTCCTTTCTCCAGTGGCATGGGTCACGTTGGCGCTTTCATAGAGCAAAGCCAAGACCTGTCATAGATGCCCTCAGTGTGTGAGGTCTGGGAGAAAAGTGTTCTCGTTGGCATGGCTGAGGTGTCCCCTTACCCCCAATCAGGGGCAACTGACGATTAATGTTTATCCCTGATAAATGAGAACATAGACATTCTAAGGGAAATCACAAACCTGGAGCTGGGCCATGGTGATGGGAAGAAATACCAGCTGCCTGTAGACTTGGCCCTTAGGTGAAACCGATGTGGACCGAGGCTCTGTAGCGACTGCTGCGCACTCAAAAACAGCACTTGCGTGCGTTTTTGCCTATCTGCCTGTAGACACTGTCTTTCTCTGCAATGACCACTAATAACCGGGCTTACTTAACCCGTAGCACTGGCTCCCCTTGGTCTACTTCTGCTACTCTCTCTCATGCTCCACTACCAGACGCGGTGCGGCCACTAAACTCCCATGTGGAAGTTTTTGTTTCAATTAGTGAAACCCCAACTGAGTTTTCAAGGTACCGCAATAAGGGGGCTCTGTATGCAATGCGTGGGCACTTCAAAAGAGCTGAAGGCCCTTTATGATCTGAACAAACTGGTGTCAGTCATGGGCAGACAATACACATAAACTAGCACTTCGGATGGACAAAATGTGCTTGGTTGAAGACCTGCTTCGGTCCTCTTCCTGGCAGACTCTTAAACAAGCTGGCGAAACCCAAAGTCAACCTGAAGAGCGCCCTCCTTCATCACACCCTTTATTACATTCACTGGAGGAAGGACTACTTGATTTTGCCTCCAAAGACAGAGGATGCGTTCTCCAGCCTTTAAGTGATGCAGCAACAAGCTCTTTCAAAAACCCAGAGGGAGCTCTGATTGCGTTAACTTCCCCTTTAGAGGCTGAGGTACTTTGTGCTGCAGAAGAGTTGATGGCGGAAGGTAGGTGCGGTCTACCGCGCCGCTCTCACCTGCTAGAGGCAAGATTTGAATCAGCCGGGGCCTTCCCATTCTTTGACTTGCCAGGGTCTAAGACACCAAAATGATTGCAAAGAAAGGGGATAAAAACGAAAGGAAAGAAGCCTACCCTAAATACTACCCCCGCTCTCCCTAAAAAGCAAGCAAATAAAAAGTGAGTTTCTAAACGCCGGGTGAAGTTCCAAACAATTTTTGGGAAAAATAATAAACTCCATGGCTCTGTATTGACCACAAAAAATGGACCTGCACCAATCGATCTACACTGGGGAAAAGGTGAAAAAACTGCACTTTTTGCAACCCGCAGCCACTGCTGGTTGCAAATGACTCTATAGTAGAACCAGGACAGGAGAGCCTCCTCCTGCTGTGCTTGGCCTTGACGACTTGGTAAATCGGCTGCAGGCTATGGGTGTTCTTGCATTAGGTACCCCATTGAGGGAAGCTCTCTTAGTCAGGCCCCTCAAGCTAGTCCCTCCTTCTCCCAGGACGCCTTTTCAGGTGTGATGACTCCCTCTACTCAGCCTCTGGCACAGGAGTCTGTGATGGCATCTTCTATCAGTATAACCAGGGCGCCTGTCAGGGTAGGATCCAAGGAACCCCAAGGGTTTACTAATATTGAAGATAGACAGCGTCAAAGCCTCCTGAACGTGCAGTCTTTTACATCGCTGCATAAAGTGCCCTTACTCCTGACATTGGTTGTTGAGTGGTTTCTGGGTGATTGTGTCCAGCTAACGGATCCTGTGTAATGAAATTGCCGATCAGAATTCAATCCGTAGAGCATCTAACTTCAGCCGATATAGTCCAGGTGGAGTTCTGCAACAATATTAGACTGGACAAGTCATCTTGCATTTTGGATCTCTCTTGGTATTAGACCAGGTTCTATTAGCCTCTGAGCAGCCAAAAAATCTGTTTTTTTTTTTTTGGGTGCTGTACCTAGCTTCCCAAAAAAACAGCTGAAATGTGACGCGTAAAATAGCCCCCTTCCAGCATGACGATCCATTCTGACCCCTCTCCAATTTTGACTGTAAAATGTTTAGCTGGTGGGAATGGGGGTCAATCTATACCTAATCATTTAAATGAAGATGTTGATTCATGTGATGGGTCTGTATGGAATTGGTTGGCTGCCTGCCTGTTTAAAAGAACGCCAAAATGAGCTGATCCCCCTTTTTAGATGGGGTTTCTACTGAAAACATAATGTACGTCTCATGGAACTTTAGGGGTTTTGCTCTTTTGTTCACACGTCGGAATCATTCATATTCGAGATCTCCCTACCCCCACTCAGTTGAAGGATATGAATGCTTATTAAACCCTGCCTACAAAGCGAAAAAGGGAAGCTGGCCTTTGGTATCCGGAATTATCTTCTGAACATATGAGTTTTCAACTACGCAATGCCTAATTTTTTCAGGCTGTAGAGTTGGAATGGGACTGTCTGGCCTATCCGGACAAGGGCTTTACTCGAGTCCTGCATCTCTACTGGAATTCAGGAGCAATCCAGCTGGAAATATTTCTTGATTCTATAGAAGAAATCATATTTCGAGGGGATTGGGTCCTCCGACGTATTCCATATCCATGACAGTAATTGCCACAGCTGTGCTGCTTCGGCTAATCTTTCGGCGTCTGACGTCGATACGCTGTCCTCGAGGGCCTCCGTCGAGCCGACGTCACCGGGTGTTTATAAGTAGGACGCACGGCACCAGTAGGCTCAGTTCTGTTTTTTCCGTGAACGTCTTCGCTTCGGAGATCTCGGGCACCTCGATTCTACTGAATCCTGTTCTTTCGGTTCTTCGAACCTGTTTACTTCCTTGCTAATTGTATGTCTTCGGTTTCTTCCACCCCGCGGTCCGGGTTTAAGAAGTGTCGGGTGTGCGGGTCCAAGATGTCTCTGACGAACAGGGACAACGCTTGCCTCTGGTGCTTCGGGGAGGACCACGATACGGATGACTGTGTCGACTGCCAATCACTCACATCGAAGGCCTTGCAGGAGCGTAAGAAGAAGCTGTCGGTGGGTAAGGTGGCCAAGCCCCGGAAGTCGCGTTCCACTGGTCTTTCGACTTATGATTTGAGGGGCGACTCTCCGCATCGTCGTCGTGAGTCCGGGGGTTCTCGGTCTGGGAGTCGGTCCCCCCAGGAAGCGCCGTCACAGGTCGCCTTCTCCGTCCTCGTCTGAGGACTCCGCCCGTCGGCGGGTTTCTTGTCCCAACAAGCATTCCACTCCTGAGAAATGGGATTCCTTCCGAAAGGAGATGTTGGCGATTTTCCAATCGCAGGGCTCTGGTCCGTCTGCGCCAACGAAAGACGCAGGCCGTGACCGTTCTAGAGACGCTGCTCGTACGCCTTCGGGCTCGAGCGGTCGTCGCGACCACCGGGCGCCTTCGAGGTCCTGGTCGGACAAGTATGGTCGCTCTAGACATGCCCGTTCCAGGTCCCGGTCCTCGAGACCGCGAGAACCTGTGAAGTCTTCGAAGAAGACATCGACGCCTGCGGCGCCAAGGTCGTCAACGGACTCTCTCGAGGCTCCGCCTCTGAGGAAGCCATCGGCGCCTAGGCTGTCGAGACACGCTCGGGGCTCTGCCCTCGAGGCCTGTGTCAATGCTGTCGGCGCCGCGCTCGACGTCGACACCAATTCAGTTGACGCCTTTCAAGGCGGCATTGTCGGGGGTACCCCGTGGCACGGTGGAACCCCCACAGAAAGGCTCTGGCCAAGGCTAAACATGTCTTTGTTCCTTTTTCTGTACCCTCCTTCCAGCCTCTGGATTATATTTCTGAGGTGGATGAGGGGTCTGAGGAAGGTGAGGTTCCTGCAGAGGTTCCTGATGACATTGTTTCTGGTCGGTCGGTCAACTTGAGGACCTGCGTCAGTCGCTGCATGATGCCAGTGGTCTAGACACCTCCTCCGGAGGTGGAGTTTGGTAGGCCGGAGCCTGGCACGCATGCCGAATCCTCATACCAGCACCTCAAGTCGAGGGTCACGGATTACCTGGGGTGGTCTGCCCCCCTCACCCCTGGGGATTTTCAGCAGGATCACCTGACTGATATGGTGGACCAAGGTCCACCAACTGACCCGGTGCTGCCATTCCATATGGCCTTGCAGAGAAGGGTGGCTGCGGCTTGGACTTCTCCGGAGAGTCTCCCGGCAGTGAGCAAGTCCTTGCCGAAGAAATATCGCCCAGCCAGTGGCGACCCCTGCTACTTGACCACGCACCCCATTCTGGAAAGTTTGGTGGTGCAGGCATCTACGGCCCCCGCAACGCAGGCATCGTACCCTACTATCCCTCCTGATAGGGACGACAAATGTTTTGACGGTTGGGCGAAGGTGTTTTCTTCTGGGGGTATGGCGCTTCAGGCTGCCAACTCCATTTGTGCCTTGTCTCGTTCACGCACTCTCTGTGGAACTGTATTTCCTTAGCGGCTGATCATATTCCCGAAGGGGAGGAATGGGATGGTTTCCTTGCTATCGTGCAGGATGGCAAGGATGCTATGTGTGAATCCGTTCAGTCGGGTCTGGACCTGGTTGATTGCGTCAGCTGGTCCATGGCGGCGAGCATCGTAATACGCAGGTTTGCGTGGTTGCGGAAGTCGGGGTTTGCTCCTGATGTGCAAGCCCGGCTCCTCACCATGCCCTTTGATGGTGAACATCTTTTTGGCAGCAAGACTGACGAGTCTTTAGAGGTTGCAGACCTCCAAAGCTGCAGCAAAGTCGTTGGGCGCTGCAGTTCGCCAACCTCCGCCTTTTCGTCCTAGGGGACAGCGATTGAGGGGAGGTTCCTTTCGATATTACTCGTCCTTTAGTAAATCGAGAGGAGCTGCAAGTGAAAGGGGCAACCTTAGGAGTGCCAGAGGTGGAAAACAAGGTACTCGAGGTGCCAAGGCCGCACAAGCAGTTGCCTCTTTGCCCTCAGGCACTGCAGCAGCCGCTTCAGCTCAGTCATGAGGCCCATGCTTCGGTTGGGGGAAGGCTGGTGCAGCATCTTGTAGAATGCAGTGCCATTACTTCAGATGTGTGGGTTCTGGAGATCATAGCCCACGGCTACTGTCTTCCTTTCTGGCAGAGGCCTCACGACAATCCACCGAGGAATCTCTCTTTGAAGAGTCCGGATCCGCTCCTTGCGCAGGAAATTCAATCCCTGCTGGAGAAAGGCGCCATAGAACTGGTGGAGAGGAACAAGGGATGGTATTCCGCTTATTTTTTGATTACGAAGAAAGACGGGGGATTGAGACCCATCATGGACTTGCGCGGTTTGAACAAGCTCCTCAGGAAGGACAAGTTCAAGATGGTTTCTCTTTCTCAAGTCCTCCAGGCCCTTCAACTTCAGGACTGGTTGGTGTGTCTCGACCTCAAGGACACTTATTTTCATGTGCCGATCCATCCCAAGCACAAGAAGTACCTGAGGTTCGCGGTTGGCGACTCTCACTTTCAGTTTCGGGTCCT
Source organism: Ambystoma mexicanum (assembly GCF_040938575.1). Taxonomy (NCBI): domain Eukaryota; kingdom Metazoa; phylum Chordata; class Amphibia; order Caudata; family Ambystomatidae; genus Ambystoma; species Ambystoma mexicanum. Next base: position 224,500,133 of record NC_090921.1, on the reverse strand, counting down.
GCCGTTCAGATTGACCTCCGCCCTGAGGGTCTTTACCAAGCTCATGGTGGTGGTGGCAGCGCATCTCGGGAAAGGGGGATTCACGTCTACCCCTACCTGGCCGATTGGTTGATCAGGGCGCGCTCTCCCGAGCAAGTCCTGGATCATCTGTCAGTCACCTGCCACTCCCTTCACAAGTTGGGCTTCTCCCTCAACTTAAAAGAAGTCCCACTTGACGCCAACTCAGCGGCTCCAGTACATCAGAGCAGTGCTCGACACGTCCCTGGGGCAGTGTTTTCCTCCCCAGGTGAGGGCTCACCACATTCAGCAGATGGTGCACAAGTTTCAAGTTTCAACATGCCCAGAGTCTCCCAGCGTTCAAGTTCTTGAGGTTGCTCGGCCTCATGCATCCTGCATTCTTCTGGTGCCAGAGGCCAGGTTGCGGATGAGATCTCTGCAAAGGGCTCTCAAGCTCCAGTGGTCAGTCCTCCGGCAGGATGTCTGACCCCGTTCAGTGCCGCCCTTGGTCGCCCAGGACCTTCTGTGGTGGGCCGTGGAAGGCAATCTGATGAGGGGAGCTCCATTTTGGCTTCCCTAGCCGGAGGTGACGATTGTGACGGATGCATCCCCCACGGGATGGGAAGCTCATGCCAACAAGCTGACAGTCGGCAATCGTTGGTCTCCGTCGGAGTCCAGACTCCATATCAATCTGTTGGAGCTGAGGGCCGTTAGGTTTGCCCTGAAGGCTTTTCTGCCGACTGTGCGAGGAAAGAATGTCCTGATTCTGACAGACAACACAGTGGCCATGCACTACCTCAACAAAAAGGGGGGGCAGGGTCACTTCCTCTGTGCAGGTAGGCGATGCAGCTCTGGTTCTGGGCCATCCAGCAGGAAATTTCGATCTCGGCAGTTCATCTGGCTGGGGACGAAAATGAGACAGCGGATGCTCTGAGCAGGCAGAGCGCAATCTCTCACGAGTGGGAGTTGGCTCAGGAGATTCTCCTGGAGATCTTCGCCCTTTGGGGGACCCCTCAAGTGGATCTCTTCGCCTCCAGTGTCAACCGGAAGTGCGAAAGGTTGTGCTCGCGGGAATTTCCTCCAAGAGGAGCCTTAGGAGACACGTTCGTGGCGGAGTGGTCCTTCCCACTGCTGTACGCGTTTCCTCCAGTCCCCGTCATCCCGCAAGTGCTGCAGAGGTTACGGAGGTTCGGTTCCCGAATGATCCTCATTGCTCCGGCATGGGCCCGGAGGACGTGGTACCTGGACCTTCTCGACTTGTCCATCTGCCATCCACGTAGTCTTCCCTACCGAGACGATCTGCTCGCACGGGAGGGGGGGGTGGTCAGGTTCTCCATCCGGAGGTCAGATCCCTCAACCTTCACGCTTGGCTTCTGAAAGGTTGCGGTGTAAGGATTGGGACCTCCCTGAAAATGTGATGGAGGTGTTGCTTTCGGCCAGATGGCCGGCAACAAAGTCCCTGTACCGTTGCTGTTGGAAAGTCCTTTTTTCATGTGACATTCCTGTGGTTCTGTCTTTTTTGCTTTCTTTAGCCCACAGGGGCTTGGAAGTGAGTACCATTAAAGGTTACCTGGCGGCGCTGTCTTTATTTAAGTGCTCGTCTGAGGAGCGTTCTTATTTTAAAATTCCTTTAATTTCTCAGTTTCTGAAAGGGCACACTAATGTGTTCCCTCCGTCACCTTTCCAGGTGCCCGGTTGGGATTTGAACCTTGTTCTCAAGTTTCTAATGGGTGCTCCATTTGAGCCTTTACATTCTTGTCCTTTGAGACTGTTAACCCTTAAAACTGTATTTTTAGTTGCGGTCACTTCCGCTCTCAGAGTGAGTTAGTTACAGGCACTTTCAGTTAAGCCACCCTTCACTGTTCGTCCTTCCTTTCTTCCGAAGGTGGTGTCGGAATTTCATTTAAGCCAGAAGGTTATTCTTTTGGTATTTTATCCCCCTCCACATCCTGGTAAGGAAGAGGAGAGGCTCCTAGGAGAGCTTTAAGCTTCTACATTTCACGCATGTCCCGGGTCAGAGTGGACGATCAGCTCTTTATTGGTTACGCTGGAAGGCGTTTGGGACAAGCTGTTACTAAGCAGACTTTGTCTTGATGGATTATCTTGGCAATTTCTGAATGTTACCGCTTGGCGGGTAAGGACCCTCCGGTAGGCTTACGGGCCCATTCTACTAGGGGTATGGCTGCCTCTACTGCAGGGGTGTTCCTATTTGTAACATCTGTGATGCAGCCACCTGGGCTTCGGTCCATACTTTTGTACGCCACTACTCCCTAGATTCTATCCATGGGCAGGATCTGGCCTTAGGCAAGGCGGTACTTTACTCTGCAATTTGATTGGGCATTCTAAATTTGTATATTCTAAATTCTTTTCCCACCTCCTTACGTTGGTACTGCTTTGGGTGTCTGTCATAGATATGGAATTCGTCTGACGACCCAATCCCCTTGAAGAACAAGTTACTCTTACCTGGTAACGTTCTTTTGATGGGATGGTCCGACGACGTATTCCATATCGCTCGCTCCCTCCCTGCCTACCCCGCTACTGAATTTCTTATGCGTTTGCAGCTTACATTTCTGCAAGGCTTTCTGTGGTCATACTGGCAGTAGATTGTGGTACCACACGTTCTGGGGAAAAAAAGTACAACTGAGGCTACGGGCGTCGTGCGTCCTACTTATAACATCCGGTGACGTTGGCTCGACGAAGGCCCTCGGGGGACAGCGTATCGACGTCATCGATGCAGGACACAGATGCCGAAAGATTTTCCGAAGCAGCACAGCTGTGTTGATTACTGTTATAGATATGGAATACGTCGTCGGACCATCCCATCGAAACGTGTTAATTCGTGGCAGGTAAAAAGAAATTCGGTGACTATTTTGATTTGTGGCGACTTAAATGCATGCTTAAATAATTGCTTATTTTTTCGCCTCGGATAACCTCTTTAAAATGCTAGCTCCCTATCAATTATTCATTCAGATCTTAGCGACCACAACCCCGTGATTCTTAGCTGCAGTGTGGAGAGGCAGAAATCTCCTGATGGCTTCTATAGGCCTGCTTTGAACAAGCCTAAGATGTGTCAGGTTAGGAATTATTCCTATGATCCTGTAAATCAACAGAAAGAGGGAACTACGGAGGTCGCTACAAATTAGGGGGAAAAGCCTTTCATCTGCGGACCGCATATCCTTGAAAGCTGCTTATAGGCACTGGCTACACTCGCAAGCATCATATGGTGTTGAACGATGCAGCAAAGATGCTATCTTTTAATTGGGTCCAGGGACATGGGCGCTTTCTGGCAAGAAATTAATTACTGGTGTGGTATGTTCTACCTCGCATGGCTTAATTAATCCCATAAGTGAACCAGACTGGGTGACTCATTATTCAAAAATCTATTGGGAGGTTTCGTTACTTGGCGGGGGCACACGTGTAGTTCTGTCTAGTAGGGCCTTGGCATCTCGAATAGGAATAAATTGAGCAAATTTATTCTGCGGAGCAAAAATACACTGGCTCCCGGCCCAGATGACCCATCTAATGTGGTCCTTAAAAAATTTCATGCGGAATTATGAGCTAGCTTGAGTATTTTGGCAAAAGCTCTCCTTCTGGAAAGATGGAGGGAGTCGATCGTGCCGATCTGTAAAAATGGCCGCAGAGTGCTCCCTAATAACTATAGGCCAATTGCGCTGCTGGATATTCAGTCTCAGTTCTTTGCAACTCTGTTGCTGAGGGATTTGTCTGGCTGGGCAAAAGGTGGTGGTAGACTGGATCCCAGGCAAACTGGCTTCCGCAAGGGGGTGGGTACAAATGCAAACCCCTTTTTGCTGGGCCTGCTAAAAAGGGAGGAAATGGAGAGATCTAAATCGGTATATGCAGCTTTTATTGACTTCTGCCTGGCTTTTGATGGTGTCAACAGGCACCTCCTATGGTCTAAATTGCGGTCTTGGGGTTGCCCGGAAGCACTTTTAAACATTATTGTGGCCCTTCACTCAAACACGACCATTAGGGTCCGGTTGAATGCTCAGGGTAAATAATCAGCTGCCTTTGAAACCACCAGATGCCTAAAACAGGGCTGTACCTTGGCCCCTGTCTTTTTCACTCTTTACCACTGACATCAGCGAAATATTAGAAAATATCCGTAGTCTCCCCTCGCCTCACTAAATGTAGACTATTTTACACTGACAATTTGGTGTTCGATTAGACACCAATCGGGCTCCTGCGAATGCTGGAATGCGTTGGCAGCGTACGCTAGTCTGAACAAACTATCAATTTGAAGAAATTGAACATTCTGATTCTTCGTCCAGATATGAGGCAAAAATATAACATTTTTCGCTGATGTCTATCTAAACGGGGAGGCTCTGGAGAAAATCCAGACTTTTGTTTATCTGGGCACTAAATTGCAGGCTTTGCAGAGTAGCGCCGACTTACAGAGCCACCTGTCCTCCAAGAATGCTGGCGGCACAGGCTTCTGCAATCAATAGAAAATGTTATTTTTTTCTTTTTTTTTCCATTAATACCTGTGCTCGGATATTACAAATTGAAAGTCGTTCCCTCTTTGCTATATGGTGGGGAAAACTAGGGGCTTCCACTACCATGTGTTGGGACGTGGTTGAGGACATAAGGTCCTGTCACTAACGAAGGGGGTTCCAATGGCGGTGATTCGTTATGAACTAGGCCTGCCTTATATCAAGTTTTATATTCTGTCAAAACATCTTGCAGTATTAACAAGACTCCTGTGTGCTGAGTAAGGCTCTATCTAATGGGAATTGAGGCTGCTTCTGGACTCCAAAAGTTGGCCCTGCTTCAACAAATGGGAGCAGGAATGTTACTCACTCCTTGAGGAAAGTGGAATTTCAAGGGACAATCTCTTGACCTCCCACTTAAAAACTAAGACAAAATTAAGAGGGATTGCATCTATACGCTTGAAAAAGTAAGATCACACAAGAGATTTAAAAATGTTCTTATTGATGTAAGGTCTGTGGGGATGTCACTGATGTACTTAACCGAATCTCCCGGCTCAACATGGCGTAGACTGGCTATGAAGCTGAGGCTCAATTTATTACCTACTAAAGAAATTTAGGGTGCTGAAGTTGGGATCCCGTGGGAGTTGAGTCTGTCACTATTGTTTGGAACAGGGCCAGGTTGAGTCACTGCAGCATTTGTTGCTGCACTGTGGGGCTCTAGGCACCATTAGTATTTTGCTCATCTTGTGGAAAAGTGTACTGTTGGAGGGGCTGGAATGGCGTGGCAAAGAGTTATTAGCTGTTATGGTTGTAATCACTGGCCGACGCAGAAATGCTTTTTTTTTAAAGAGATTCTGAATTTATCGTAATTGGTTTGTGGTCTGTTAATTGATTGCTAATTTGTAAACTGTTCATCTGTTGCCTGATTGTGTCTATTTATGAGCTTAAGCAAATGTAATTGATTGTGTTTTTTTAACTGATTTTTAGTAAGATGTTCTTAATTAAACTATAGGTTTTACTTGAATTGTAAACAAGCTGCACCGACCTGCTCTCCAGTGTGGCGCTAGACAAAAAAAGCCTACTGATTTTGCATAGTTTTGGATTAGTGACGTTAATGTGCTATTCTTCTATGCTTTTGTGCAGGCTTCAAGAGCCACTTAATTGGAAAAGAGCGGCAAAAATCTTCTTTTCTAATATGAACTGTTGTAGCTGTAAATGGTGTATAATGGTTCAGTTAAAACTAAATACCAAGAATTATTGGAGAGTGTTGCAGAGAGTTTTATGTAACCCTAGAAAACACTGCTTTGGATCGTGTTTACAGATTGCCACAGATACTGCAGTCTTTCCTTGCTGTTAACTTGTGCTCTGTCTACGGGGGGGGGGTGAGCGCTGTTTCGCGCCCACAAGATGGTTGTCTAAGAGTTGGGCTCCTCTCAGCAAATATCCTGAACCCTTGAACATGCTGAATTGAGGCCACCCTGGCAGCCCATATGGCGTGCACCTGTTCCTAATGCTCGTGCAGATCTCTTGGAACAATCCTGGGGAAAAACGGACCAGATTCGCCCAACAAATCACGATTATCACAACAGTGCTCTGGTCTGTGGCGGTGAGCCGTGTAGGAGCTCAACGCTGCCACTGTGGGAGCCTGCGTTCTGGATAATGCAGCATGGCCGTGTTGAGGGTGGAGCCCATTTCTATGTTTGGGTGCGTGGGGAGCCCGCGCAGTGTCACCATCAGCCGCCAGACTGTGTGGAGACCGCCCAAAGCGACATCCGAGCTGAACGCTTATTCACCGCCCCTCTTTCCTGCAGACGCAGCCGAACCGGTGTGGACTGGGTGCAGGGCCCAGAATCGAACGGAACACAGACCTGATTGATCTGCTCCTCTATGGGTCTGGTGAACGGCTACCCGGGAGGCTGCACTGAATAACGGTCATCAGGTTACCCCGGTACCTAAGCCACGTAGTTGTGAAGCACCTATGGCTCGCCACGACACCAGCGGCACCAAATCCCTTCTCTGAATTGGATCCGACTGGCTGGAATCGCCCCCTGTGACGGAGCAGGGCGGCTGCGAGCTGGTTTGGTGGGCGGATGGTGCCTGGCCGCTGCGATCCATGGGAAACGTGCAATGAGCGGACTTGACTGGCGGCCTGCGAGGGGGTTTAAGGCTGGAATACTGAGACCTGAGATGCGGAGGAGATTGCCGAATGATACGTCCACGTGTGGGCTCAGGGGGCCGTCTGCTGACCAGCACAGATTCAACGCCTGGTAAGCTGAACGCATAGTACACCCCGTGTTCGCTTAACATTGTCCCAGTGGCTTACTGACAATGCTTGGTGAGCTGATTCAGTAAAAGCTTGGAAGCTGGCGTGCGGCGAACAACCTGAACTACGCACTTGTTTGAACTGGCAGACCTGCTCGTGTCCTTGGCCTGCCCACCCTGCTGGAACTAAGGAGGTGAACGCATGTCAATGGTGTGTGTGGGGGTGGTAATGTATACTATTGACACTGCCATAACTTGTACATGGATTGCTCCTTTGATAATATTGAATGCAATACCCGCTGATGTAGAGAAGAACGGCACAAACCAGCTCATTGTCAAAGCCACGTGTGGGTTACGTGAGAGGGCACAATTCATTCAAGTAATACAAAGCTGCACAAGCTGGAGGCCCAGCACTCGTTGTTGTGACAGGGTTATCTGCACAGTGTCCTGGGACTTTGCCTCATACACTACTGAAGCCCACATATTACATTTGAATAGTTTCTCAACTAAGAACAGGTCGGGTGCCTGACTGAAGTCACACACGGACATCCAAACTTTACCTCATACCTTTTCCGAAAGACTCACCTCGCCCAGAAACAGAACTGTGATGAGAACTACGCTTAGTGGTAGCACCTTACTACACTACTGCGTCCAGACTTGCTGGTATTACAGCGGCCAGGATCACTGTGGCTGGCGGCACCTGAAACTGAGACAAAGCCACCCGAATTTGCACACTGATTGGGGGGAGACCGATTTGACCACAATCGGTAAGTCTGGCTAATCTCCTGTTGCAAGACACAACTGGGGCGACACGTGAAACAAACCCTGCGGAACCAAAGTGAAAGTGGTGAAAGACCAGCTCCTTGTCATAGTTACATGGGAGGACGCGACCCATTCAAGCAATACATAACTATATGAACGCAAGCAGTAGTTTGTTTGTGCCTACACCTCTTTGCGCCAAATTTCTGATCTGAATGAATCAAAGTACGTAGTCCAGTTTCTTCAAGCATATTTTCTTAATTTATTTGATATATATTCTGCCCATATGGATGACACGTGTTTCGGCGTTTCTTTGGCGCCTTTTTCAAATCCGGGCTGAATGCAAACGTAACATGTAATAAAACAAAACATAACATATGAAATAGCATTTTAGCATATTTTGTAACACATTTAGTAGTTAGAATAGTGACTTAGGCTGTGTAGTATATCCTTTGAGCATTCTCAAATTACATGAACACCTAAAAGTGCAGCACCTCTTAGTTACCTCAAATGGTTAAAAATAAATCAATTACAGTGACTGTTAGTTTTTAAAATTAAATATGTGCAATCCGAAAAAGAAGTAAGTATGGGATGGCATGGACCTAACAATTTTTGGCTGTCAGAAAAGCATGTAAATTTGTTTTCTTACCCTTATTAAATGTAATACGAATCTCCCTTTCCTTATTTCCGGGAATTAGTTTTTAGTTGAAGTATATCACGGTAGTTCCAGGGTTAAATCCCACCTAAAACAAATTTGATTATTCTATTATGCTAACATTAGCCTTTTAACCTTCTATAGGATTGATTCTTTGTGCATGATTCCCTTGCATATATTTAGACACATTTTAAACTCTGGTAAGCATGACTAGTAACATCTTTCTCATTGAATTTATATAAAAAGTGTTATTCATATTTGCAATCCTCCAATTGCATTACATATCCTTGGTCTCATGCATTCTGTTACTCTAGCGGTCACTAGGAATTACTTTTTCAGTTACGACTGGTAATAGATTTGCTCCCCATTTGTGTTTACCAAAACACCCTGTTGCGTGAGTTTGAAATCCCAACAAAAATATATTTTATTTATGCCACTCGGCATCAAGCATGCTGATTTCTACATTGAGCATGCTTGTAGCGGTGGTCTTTCCACCCCTTAAAAGCGCTTACCTACAAAATTCGCCTGCTCATGCCTCAAGCGTCGGGGGTCCCGTTTTGATTCTGACAAATCCTTGTTCATAAAGAGTTACAGATTGCTAGTCCCTCTTTCCTTTTGTTCATTTGCAAAATTCGGCGGCCATACTTTGGGCTGAGTTTTAGTACGTAAGTCCTTTTTTCCTTTTTGGTGTTTAAAATGGTCTGTTGCATTTGTGTTTAGTGTAACATTGGTTTGAATTTAAACTTCCGTATTTATCTTGCGCGGCTGATCTGTTACTTATTATTATGTCCAAATTTACAAAAATTAAAGTTAAAAGAGTAACTAGTTTTACACTATGTTTATGTATTTTTTACGCAATCTCTTTATATTATGTATACCTGAGACAGTTTCCTGTTGGGAATGGTGCGTTATGGTAACTTTCGTTTTCTTCATTGACCATTATTTTTTCACTATATTTTATTAGCATTCTTTTCACAATTTCAGAATGGTGCATTGTGGTACCTGTGGTTTGATGTTACTTTCGCCTCTCATCTGTTTAACTTTCATCTGAATAGCGGTTTCGCCCATATAGGATCTCCCCATGTGTATATCTAAAGCATATAATTTAGCAGTGCACATTCTTCTCACAATTTCAGAATGGTGCATTATGGTACCTGTGGTTTGATGTAAATTCCGCCTCTCATCTGTTTAACTTTCATCTGATTAGCGGTTTCGCCCATATAGGATCTCCCCATGTGTATATCTAAAGCATATGATTTAACATTGCTCTATTCAATAATATTTTTCTTTGCAACAAATTATAATCAAACAAAATGGAAAACAGGAAAAAACATTTTTGTGATTAATGAAAACATTTGCAATATTCATGATGACAGAGATTACCAAGATGATAGAGTATACACTTTCCAAGAGAAATATAACAAAATCAAACCAACATCAAGAGAGACTACTCCCAACACTTCACCATCCAGTTCAGAGGCAGAGGAAGAACCCGAAAATGAGAATGACGTGGAAACAGTATTAGGAAGTGCAAAACCGAAGGGACAAGGATTTTTAAATCAAATCAAAAGATACAAACAAGGAAACAGAAACATTCAGACGAAACAAGTCCGTTTTCGGATCAGCAAATCACCAGACACCTCATAGAAACGAGTCGGAGAAGAGGTAAGAGAAGATCAGGAGGACCCAGAAAATCCAGACGGCTTAGACGCCTATCGACGATTAACACGGGCGGCGTCGAAAGAAGCTGCCAAAAAACAACAAATAACTTGGTGATGAACATATCAAACCAAATACTAACTGAAGATGAAATTAATGTTCTGAATAAAGGCTTATCATTCGCCCCGACAACTGAGTTTGAACCCATAGAAATACATGTGGATCTTTTCTGAATTTAAAACGTAAAAAAATTTTCGCGACTCATGTTGAAAAAAGGAAAAAAACATCTGAAGCCATAACTAGAAGTGATATAACCATAGAAGAACTAAGCGGTATTCGCCTATTACGATCCCTACAAGAACCAGGAGACTATCCAATACATCAAACCATTCATGAGTTAGAAATACAGCCAACTCCTTTTTCTATGAAAGAATTGAAACCCAAATCCAGGTTCACACCCCAGCTATCACCAGACAACATGGTGGACGCATTTTACAGAGCCGTCACACAAGATTTATACCATTTAAGAAAAAGACTACTAATAAAAAACAAGACTAATCTCAAAAATCTTACAGCAAATGAAATTCTTGCCATAAGAAAATTACAATCAAATCAGCAATTGGTTATCAAGGAAGCGGACAAGGGTGGCAACATTATAATAATGAATAGAGTGGATTACATAAAGATGGCTATGAACCACTTGGAAAATCCAGAATGTTATGAGAAATTAATAGGAAATCCAATACCGAAAATAATACAAGATTTGACAAGCCTTATTAATGCCTGGCACCAGCAAGGACTAATAACTGATGAAGAGCAGACACACCTACGGGTAAATAAACCTACAATTCCAACCATATATTTTCTTCCGAAAGTTCACAAGAAATATGACACTATCCCAGAAGGAAGGCCTATTGTAAGTGGCATAGGTTGGGCTACAGAACCTATAGCGGAATATATCGACAATATAATAAGACCTGAAGTTCCCAAAATACAGGCATATCTGAAAGACACAACAGATGCTATCAAAATTGTAGAAGAAATTGAGTGGCAAGATACATACTTACTAGCAACATGGGACGTTAAGGCTCTATATACATCTATTAAATACGAATTGGCCCTGGAAGCAATGGACTATACTTTCAAAAATAGATCGGCGCCATTTTTTAACTCTGCATGCATGCTTAAAGAAATGCTCATGACAACTTTAGAGAACAATGTTTTCATTTTCAATAATCAGTTTTTTCGACAAATACGTGGAGTCGCAATGGGCGTTAAATATGCCCCAGCCCTTGCCAACATTGTAATGGGAATGTTTGAAGACCTACACATATACCAATTACTAGAGTTCAAGAATAAAATCATCAAATGGCTAAGGTACATCGACGATGTACTAATTATTTGGAACGGTACACCGGAAGAACTGGAGTCTCTACTAAACCCAGCAAATAACAATGAATTTGGCCTAGAATTTACTGGGCAAAGCAGCAAAACGGAAATTAACTTTTTGGATCTAACCATTTTTGTATCCACAGGACAATTACACACAAAAACATTCAGAAAAGAGACGAAAGTCAATTCAACATTGTATGCGACTAGCTGCCACCATAAACCGGTTATCTATAACATTCCAAAAGGAGAGTTCATTAGATCACGACATAATTGCACAGAATTATCAGATTTTGAGAGTGAATGTCAACTGTTATCAGACAGATTTAAGGCCAGAGGATACTCACAAAAATCAATTAAAACTGCAAAAATGAAGGCCAAAAACATGACCAGACAATCAACATTATCTCAAAGCAGCAAAAGTATACAACCAGACTATACTATTCATTTTATTACGGCATATTGTGCAAACAACAAAGAAATTAAAAAAGTCCTAAAAAAGAACTGGTATCTATTAAAACTAGACCCACATATCGATAAACACATACAAGATTATCCAACAATAACTTATAGGAAAGCCAGAACTTTGAAAAACATGTTGAGTCCTTCTATGTTGTCCGAAGAGGAGAAAGAAGAAACAAGATCACAAACATGGTTACGACAACTACAATCAGGTTTTAGGAAATGTGGCTTCTGTTCGATGTGCCACTATGCAGTACAAGAAACAGTTACTTTTACGAACCAAGAAGGTGTCAAAACAAAGATTAGGGAACAAATTAATTGTAGATCTAAACATGTGGTCTACGCAGTGATATGTGTCTGTAATCTGCTCTACATTGGGAGCACCATTCGGGAGTTAAGAACTAGAATTAGAGAACATAGTTCAGCTATAGGAAGTCAAGACAAAAACCTCCCGTTATCTGTTCATTGGCAAAACCAACATCAAATGCAAAATAAAAAAGACATTAGATTTATTGGACTGAAAAGAATCAAAATGGGCAAACGAGGAGGAAATCAAGAACTTTGCTTAAGGCAAGAAGAAGCCAGATTAATCTGCCATTTTCAAACATTGGAACATGGATTAAATTCAGATAATGAAATGATTCATTTTTTGTGATGCTGGAGAAGTAGCAGAGAAATAGCAGAAACAAAACCAAAAAAATGATAATATACAGGTCTCTTGTTATGAATATTGCAAATGTTTTCATTAATCAAAAAAATGTTTTTTCCTGTTTTCCATTTTGTTCGATTATAATTTGTTGCAAAGAAAAATATTATTGAATAGTGCAATGTTAAATCATATGCTTTAGATATACACATGGGGAGATCCTATCTGGGCGAAACCGCTAATCAGATGAAAGTTAAACAGATGAGAGAGGCAAAATTTACATCAAACCACAGGTACCATAATGCACCATTCTGAAATTGTGAGAAGAATGTGCACTGCTAAATTATATGCTTTAGGTATACACATGGGGAGATCCTATATGGGCGAAACCGCTATTCAGATGAAAGTTAAACAGATGAGAGGCGAAAGTAACATCAAACCACAGGTACCACAATGCACCATTCTGAAATTGTGAAAAGAATGCTAATAAAATATAGTGAAAAAATAATGGTCAATGAAGAAAACGAAAGTTACCATAACGCACCATTCCCAACAGGAAACTGTCTCAGGTATACATAATATAAAGAGATTGCGTAAAAAATACTTATAAACATAGTGTAAAACTAGTTACTCTTTTAACTTTAATTTTTGGACATAATAAGTAGTAACAGATCAGCCGCGCAAGATAAATACGGAAGTTTAAATTCAAACCAATGTTACACTAAACACAAATGCAACAGACCATTTTAAACACCAAAAAGGAAAAAAGGACTTGCGTACTAAAACTCAGCCCAAAGTATGGCCGCCGAATTTTGCAAATGAACAAAAGGAATAGCAATCTGTAACTCTTTATGAACAAGGATTTGTCAGAATCAAAACGGGACCCCCGACGCTTGAGGCATGAGCAGGCGAATTTTGTAGGTAAGCGCTTTTAAGGGGTGGAAAGACCACCGCTACAAGCATGCTCAATGTAGAAATCAGCATGCTTGATGTCGAGTGGCATAAATAAAATATATTTTTGTTGGGATTTCAAACTCACGCGACAGGGTGTTTTGGTAAACACAAATGGGGAGCAAATCGATTACCGGTCGTTGTAACTGAAAAAGTAATTCCTAGTGACCGCTAGAGTAACAATGCATGAGACCAAGGATATGTAATGCAATTGGAGGATTGCAATTATGAATAACACTTTTTATATAAATTCAATGAGAAAGATGTTACTAGTCATGCTTACCAGAGTTTAAAATGTGTCTAAATATATGCAAGGGAATAGTGCACAAAGAATCAATCCGATAGAAGGTTAAAAGGGTAATGTTAGCATAATAGAATAATCAAATTTGTTTTAGGTGGGATTTAACCCTGGAACTACCGTGATATACTTCAACTAAAAACTAATTCCCGGAAATAAGGAAAGGGAGATTCGTATTACATTTAATAAGGGTAAGAAAACAAATTTACATGCTTTTCTGACAGCCAAAAATTGTTAGGTCCATGCCATCCCATACTTACTTATTTTTCGGATTGCACATATTTAATTTTAAAAACTAACATAGTCACTGTAATGGATTTATTTTTATTTTTAACCATTTGAGGTAACTAAGAGGTGCTGCACTTTTAGGTGTTCATGTAATTTGAGAATGCTCAAAGGATATACTACACAGCCTAAGTCACTATTCTAACTACTAAATGTGTTACAAAATATGCTAAAATGCTATTTCATATGTTATATTTTGTGTTTTGTTTTATTACATGTTATGTTTGCGTTCAGCCTGGATTTGAAAAAGGCGCCAAAGAAACACCGAAACACGTGTCATCCATATGGGCAGAATATATATCAAATAAATTAAGAAAATATGCTTGAAGAAACTTGACTACGTACTTTGATTCATTCAGATCAGAAATTTGGCGCAAAGAGGTGTAGGCACAAACAAACTACTGCTTACTTTACAAACGGAGTTGAGGGACTCTGTCTCCGTGTTGACCTACACCCTTGCGACACAAGAATAAAATAAGACAACCATTGCTAACCTTAATAGCACTGACATACGGGTCGCGAGAGTACACCTTATGAGATCCCCACTCAAGAAGTTCCTCACTCAGTTGATCATAACTATATGAACAAGCGGTCGGGCACCCAATAATACAGCGGTAATACCTACACAGGAGCCTGCAGATTAGCTCTCATGTGCTAGCACACAGACAAGGCCGTTCTGCTCCGTGCTGCGGAACCCTCATCGAGTATCCTGCAAACGGACGGTTGGGGTCGGAAGCGAACCGAGACACTCCTGTGACACTGAGCACAGACACTGTATTGGGCTACCTGCCCACACGGCCTTGAGGGAGTGGAGCATTGAGATAATCTACATTTGCATGTGACTGCAGTGAATAGGCATAACGCAGCGGATGTAACGCGTGCTGTGAGTGCTACTACAACAGGGCAACATCGACGACACAAACTCGGTGTTGAAATATGTGAAAGAGTGCAACCCATCCCAATAATCTGTGGATCGCAGACAGGTGGTTCATCAATTGCCTACGCAATAAAGACACTTGCCTATGACTCGGGGAATGAGCCTATTGTGAATGTGAAAATCCTTCGCCTGTTGTCCCTATTCTCCTGCCGAGAACCATTGCCAAGCCTGGCACTTGACTGGGATCGATCCCCTATTATATGGCTCTCCTGCGGACCCTCAATGCGGTCAACCAGAGTTTCTCAAGTACTCTTAAATTCAACCTCAGTGCTTTACCGAACTACAGCGACGGGTACCAGGAACTTTACGGAAGTAAACTAAGGTGTGGGCTGCCACTGAAGGACAACAGATATCTACAATTGCCTGCGCTTTTTAAATGCTACCCCTAAAGTTCGGGCCACGTGCAAAGCATATTGGGTCTGGCGCTTTCATTAATTGGCGATGCCCAGGGGAGCCAGCTCTAAGTCTGGACCTATGGACTCCTTTACAAGCAGCCAAACCCCAGGCACCATGCCCCAACCACCTGCCGATCTCCCGGCAACCACATCAGAGAATGCCAGATTTGAACAACTCCTAACCACGGTACAAAGTGGGTTTGTGTCAGTTAATGTGAAATTGGACGATATTGTTTTTTTTTTTTTTTAAATAGATTTTTATTGATTTTTCACCACAAACAACAATACAAACCAAACAGCAGTGCAATAAACATTATTCCAATAAACATTTAACCATTAGTGCGCACTACTCCCCTGATCCCTCCCCCCTCGCGAGCCATTTTCCATGTCTTGTTCCGCTTCTGTAGCACATGAGCGAGCATCGTCATCATCTGGATCTCCCAAAACCCCTGTCCCGAATATGCAGGATATCAATGTCTTCCATGCCATCAAAGAGCCCAGTTCCTCCTCCCAAGACATACAACTCGCCTCTTGCCACACCGCTGTCTCAGCCTCCGCCCATTTCTGTAGGTCATTCCACCACACCTCAACCCGTGGCTTGCTACATTTTTTCCAGCCCATGGCTATTCGTCGTTTGGCCAGCACATACGCTAAGTCTTTCAGTTTGCTTACATGTTTCTGCTGCCGAGGTCTGGGAAACCCACCCAGAAGGCATGCCCAGGCGGTGTCTATGGCAAACGTGACCCCTCTCTCTCTCAGCTTGCGCGCCGCCTCCCTCCAGAACCCCTCAATCACTGGGCACGCCCAAAACATATGCGTCATGTCCGCATTTTCCTCGCCGCATTTGGGGCACGCCTGTCTGCCTGCATTCCGAAATTTGGATATCCTCAGAGGGGTCATGTACGCTCTATGCGTGATGTACAGTTGTATTTGCTGCAGTCTGGCATTTCGAGACACTTTCCTGTGGTACCCCAAAGCCCGTTCCCACATCCCATCTCCCATTTCGATCCCCACCTCACTCTCCCATTCCAATCGTAAGCATGTCAGTTCCTTCCCAACTTTCAACATCACCATCTCATACAGCCTAGAAATTTCATGTCCTCCTTCCGTTGTATCATATATCCCCGCCATCGTAACCTCCGATTCATCTGCCATGATATTCTCAGGCCACAGTTCCCGAATTTTCTTCCCCAATCTGTGGTATGTAACATATTGGCCTTCGTGCAATCCAATCTCCTCGCTAAGTTCCACAAACCCCTTAATAGCACCCTCCTGCCACACATCGCCCAATGTCACCAACCCCACCGATTCCCAGTAAGTCCTAATAATCTCCCTCAGCTGTCCATCCACCCCCGCCAGGGCAACCAGTGGAATTTGCGGAGAACACGGAAGTGGGTCACCCATCATTGTACATGCCCGTCTCCACACCTTCCACCCCAGCTTCACCATCGCCGGGTACCTTCTCGTGACAGCCTCGGGCAACCAAATGACCTCCTTCAAGAAAAATGGGGCACAATCTTGCCCGAATAGTCTGAGTTCTGGGGTCTCTTCGTCGGACAGCCATTTAGACACAAACTGTAGTTGGCTCGCTATGTAATACGCCTCAAAGTTTGGGAGTTTGACTCCCCCTTTTTCATGAAAGTTCTGTAACTTCCAGAGCGCTACTCTATTACGAGTACCATGCCACAGAAACTCTCTGCAAACCCCATTTATTTTAGCGAAAAAACCCCTAGGGATCATGTATGGGATGTTGCTAAAGTAATGTAGCAGCCTAGGCAGAACTACCATCTTGATCATCGCCCCACGCCCCATCATCGCTAGGGGCAACCTCTGCCAAAAGCTCATACATGTGCGTATCTTCTCAACAGCCATCTCTGTATTATGCTTGTATTCTTCCTCAACCGTGTGGTAGATATCTATTCCCAGGTAACGGAATGTATTGACTGACCAGGGCACCTGGAGCACCGGCAACCGCTCCGTGGGAACACCCCTATAACAGCCCAGCGGGAAGATGTACGATTTCTGGGGGTTGACCGCTATGCCCGACAACCTCGCATATCTCCCCATCACGTCCAGGATATATTGTAAATTCTCCTCCGGATGACTCAAGTACAATAACAAGTCGTCCGCATACAGGGATATCAGCTGGTTTTCTCCCCCCACCTCAATGCCCACGCTATCATACTGCTGCCGCAAGTACAGTGCCAGAGGCTCCAGGGCCAGGATGTACAACATCGGGGACCAAGGACACCCCTGTCTAGTGCCTCTACTAAGCTGCCATCTCTCGGATATAATCATGCCCGTCCGCACTCTAGCCAGCGGAGCGCTGTACAGCAGCTCCGCCCATCTAATATATCCTGGTCCCAGTCCGTATTCTCTCAAGGCCGCCAGCAGCCACTTCCAATTAACCGAGTCGAAGGCTTTAACAGCGTCCAACGACACTATCACCATTTCCCCATCACTGTCAGATCCCATTTCAATCACCCGGTGGAGTCGTCTATGGTTTTGGGCAATGTTTCTCCCCGGGACATATCCCGTTTGGTCTGGGTGTACCAGTTTGCCTATCACCCTTCGCAGTCTGTTGGCCAGGACAGCCGTTAGTATTTTGCTGTCCTGATTCAGCATAGATATTGGTCTGTACGACCCACAACTATGCCCGGGTTTATTGGGCTTAGGGAGCGGTATAATAGTCGCTTCCCTGAGCGATTCCGGCAACCTCCCCTTCTCGAACGCCTCATTAAGCATATCAAGCATCGGGGGGAGTACTTCCGCTCCAAAAGTTTTATAAAATTCACTGGGCAGGCCGTCCGTTCCTGGGGTCTTGCTAGTGGGTAGCTGCCGGACGACCGCCTCCAACTCCTCTAGTGTTATTGGGGCATCTAGTTCCTCTCTCTCCTCCGTGCTCAACCTGGGCAGCCCGATATCTTGCAGGGTCTCCAACATTTCCTCCCGGTCGCCGCCACCCGGATCCCCGTACAATGCTTTGTAGTAATTTACGAATTCCTCATTGACACCCTCCTGGGTATCTATCTGCTCCCCATCCTCTCTAATTATTGTCCTAATCGGGGGCCTCGGGGTTTCTCTTTTATATAACCATGCCAAAAGACGACCCGTTTTATCTCCTCCCGCATGTTGCCTTTCAATATACTTTTTGTAATTTAGATTACAGAGCCTCCCCCAATGTTCTGTACACTGCTGCTGCAGTTTAAGCACCAGTTCGTCATCTATATGCTCGCTCTTCAGCACCTTTTCCAGCTCTCTCTCCGCCTTCTGTAAATCGACCAGGGCCCCATTCTGCAAACCTTTCGATTTAGCAATCGCCACCCCGCGTACCACAACCTTAAAGGCCTCCCACAGAGTTCCCGCCGAGTCAACGCTGCCAGTGTTGGTATCGAAATAGCTAACTATTTCCTCCCGCATGTCTTCCCTAAAGGCCTGGTCTTTAAGCGCCTCTGCGCGCAGGCGCCACGTCGGGATCCGCGCTCTGGGGCGGCCATATTGCCATCCCACCACCATAGGCGAGTGGTCCGAGAGGACCCTCGCTCTATATTCCGCACTAGACACATCCCCCAAGACGTCCGACGTGGCAAAAATATAGTCTAGCCTAGTGTGCAACCGCTGCGGGGCCGAGTAATGCGAGTACTGTCTCTCAGTGGGGTGCTTAGTCCTCCACACGTCATCGAGCTCAAAGTCCCGCAGCAGTGTCCGCAGCACCCGGGCCGCCGGGGCGGGCCTAATCACCTTATCGTCGGATCTATCCATCCCCGGGTCCAACACACAGTTAAAATCCCCTCCCCAGAACACCACACTCCCCACACACCAACTCAAGTTGGCACTCATGGTCCGGAAGTACTCTGCCGTGCCCTGGTTCGGGGCATACGTGTTCACTACACACATCTCTCTGTTCTCGACTACTCCTCTCACCATAGCCAGACGACCCTCAGTATCCACACGTTCCTGCTGCAGTTGAAACGGGACATGTGGCGCCACCCAGATCAGCACGCCTCTAGCATAAGCTGAGTACGCGGATCCTACCACCGTTCCCCCCCACTTTTTCTTCACCAGCTCTAATTTGTCTCGGGTCAAATGCGTCTCTTGCAGTAATGCGACGTCTATCTTTTGTCGCCTCAAGTACAACATAACTTTGTTCCGTTTAAGGTAGCTATTGAGGCCCCTGACGTTCCATGTTAACAATTTAAGCTCCCCCATGATGTACTGATATCTTGCACTCTCCCCCCCGACCATCCCTGTTCGTTCATGCTATCCAGAAGTCTCATCCAAAATCTTCCCTCAGGGCTCGCGATCCCATTCAAACCTCCCAACACTATGTACACCCCAACTGCCCCCACACCCCCCCTTCCCCCTGCCCATCCCCTCCCCCCCAACTCCCTCCCCAACTGTTGCCCAGCTCCATCCCGGGAACTCAGGCCCCCCCACATCTAGTTCCGGCTGTTACACACAGAGCCCAGTAGGGTAAAGTCGCCCTAGCGGCCACTTAACTAAGAAATACTAAACGGGGGTGAATGGACCAGCCCCGAAAGGCTCCCATGTATGACAACAATTACAGTGCAAACAGTGCATTTAACATCCAGTTCCAGGCCCGACCTCCCCAGGCCATAGGAATAACTATAATCAAGTCCCATAGTCTCCGGCAACACCCTCTCTCGTCGTAGAGCACTTATCTCTCATTGCCACCTTCATCCGCCCGGACCTCCGACTCCTGGGGGCTGCCCTGCATGTCCAGCCAACCCATGGCTTCCTCCGGTGACTCAAAAAACAGGGATCTATTATTGTGGATCACCTTTAATTTGGCCGGGTAGAGGAGCATATATTTCTTCCCTGCCTCTCTCAATCTTCTCTTGACCGCCCCGAAGTTCATCCGACTCCTCTGCACCATCATGGTATAGTCTGGGTAGGCCGTTATAGTGGCCTCCCCCCTTTTGATGGTTCCTCCTTTACGAAAATGCTCTAAGATCCTTTCCCGGTCACGGTAGTTAAGGATTTTGGCTATGATTGGCCTGGGCGGACCGCCCGGTGGAGGCCTCCTAGCCAATGCTCTATGTGCTCGCTCCACCGCAAAACCCTGCGACAGCGCACCCCCGGTGATCTCTTGGAGCAACATATTTTCAATGAAGTCTGTGGGGTTATGACCCTCCAATCCTTCCGGGATGCCCACAACACGGATATTGTTCCTTCGGGCGCGCCCCTCCGCTTCTTCGGCCCTGTTCTCCAAGTTGCGTACTTTCTGTTCCAAAATATGCAGATCGGCCTTGTGTGAGGCGCAATCTGCCGTATTGGCGCTGCCCTCCTTTTCTAGACTCTCTGTGCGCTCCGAAAGGGCCTTCACATCCTGTCGAAGTAGGTTCACCTCCTCCCGAACTTCTCCGACTTTGAGGTCGAGCGCAGTTTTCAGGTCCGCCACCACCATTTCAAGCTTGGCCTCCCAAGCGCTTTTCAAGTCCGCCTTCAGTTCAGCAAGAGCAGCCAGCACATCCTGATTTGGGCTAGCCGCGGCCATGGGTGGTTTCTCCTTGGTCCGAGCACTCTCTGGGCCCGTCGGTGTCTTGGTAAACTCGTCCAATGTGGGCTGTTTTGCTCTCTGACGGCCTTGTTCGCCATTCCACAGCCGCTGTAAGCCGTGGGCCCGTACACGCGACCCCGTCGTAGTATCAGCCACTATCCGAGTATCCCTCAAAGGTCAGGGCCAAAGCACGTAGTCCGTTGCACCAGTCAGCTCAGGCGGGTCCTAGTGCCGACCGCCGACCGTCGCCGACCGTTTCCCAGGCCCGCGTTAGGTCATCGGTGCCCACAGAGACGCGCTCTCCCAAAGGCTTATCTGTATCTTCACGGCCTGCACCGCCCACGTCGCCGCCGATCACCGCAAGGGTGTTCCTTTCAGCGCGTTTGTGTCCCCTCCATTGTCCGGTGTGGCCGCCATTTTCACTCCGTCCGGTCCGCGACTCCAGGAACTTCGATGGCATTTATCTACCGTTGCCGGGCTTGTGGAGGTTTCAGCTCTTCCATAGTTGTGCAGCTCATATTCGTGGACAGGTACTCTCGTTTCTGGCCCGCGGGAGTTAGTGCCAATGCACTATTGCACAGGATAAATGTAGGATCTCCGGGAGCTCTCCCAAGAGCGCGTCCTCTCACATGGCTTCCAAGCCACGCCCATTGGACGATATTGTTGCCACTATTGGCTCATTAAAAGCTTGCGTTGAGAAAGAAAGTGCGCATGTGACAGAGTCTGAATCCAGGATTAGCAACAACTAAGACTCCATCTGTCAAAACACTTGTGAGATCACCCTGCTGAAAAGGGAGATGGGCAAATTGTGAGGGAAATGCGATTATTTGGAATCCCCCAGAAACAATATTCGTATTGTGGGAATGGCAGAGTCATTCTGCAAGGGCCTTATGGAGACACATGTTGAAGCATAACTGAAATCCTTGTTTGGGGACCCGTCTTCTCTGAACAGTTCCTGGTGGAGAGGGCCCACCGTACACTGGCACCTACACCCAAACCTGGGGCCCCACCCCGAACTATAATCACCAGGTTATTAAACTCTCTGCCTAGCGAGGAAAATGGGGCCCCCTCCGATATGAAAGCAACAACATTCACATCTACCAGGATTTTGCAGCCGGGGTACAAGCCCAGAGGAAATTTTACGATGGGGTAAAAAAACGGCTCTGCTTACGACGGGTCCCATATGCGCTGATTTTCCCGGTGAAACTGCGTATGCAACATGGCGGTTGCGCTCATTTCTTTGAACACCCTATGGAGGCTATGGACTACAAAGAATCCTCGATTCCGCTGCCGCCATAAGAACTAAGAAATGATCAGAACAGGCCCCAGTGCCCTGCAGGAGATGGAAGAGATCCGGCTGAATGACCACCTCAACTCCAATATCCTTTTGTTATAATTGCGTTAGTGAAGGAAAGAGGTGCTCGGGTGGCACCGACGAACAATTGTTTTGCAGTCCGGTTGAGTGATGGTCTGCCGTGGCAGCTGTGAGTAGCAATGTCCGCACCCCCGGAAGGTTCCAGAAGTTGTTTAATGGGGTTCATAATCAGGTTGGGGTTGATGGTGCGAGTAGGAGGGATTGTACGGTATGTTTTCATCTCTGCACTAGGCGGAGCAATGTTGTGGCTGGAGGTTTCACCCACGGTAGTATGCTGGGTCAGGGTTGGTATGACCAGTGGAATGTTTGGACTGTTATGGTTATAGAATAAGTTACACCTCTACGAGATCTGCACGTTCGGCGTCAAACATTTCTATGAAATGGCTCACACAACACATGGTCATAAGGGGATAAATATCAAACTGATCTCCTGGAATGTACGGGGGCTTAACCCAATTAAGGCCAGGAAGGTCACGGCATATGTTGCGAGACATAACCCCCAGGTACTGCTGCTTCAGGAAATGCATGTACTTCAAAAGATGGTTTCTAGCTTTCTCCCGCGATGGGGCCCCCTTAGATATGGGACGGAATACTTAGCCCAGTCCAGAGGTGTCCTTACTATGATACACCCGCAGTGGGCTTTCGCTACCTGGACAGTAAGATAGATGCCCAGGGCAGATATGTACTGGTTTGGGGGGAGATCTAGACGGACCGTGGTCATAGTGAATACATACGGGCCCAGAGATGACCCAGAATTCTACCACACGATAATGGGTATGTTGGACACAACAGATGACACACTAATATTGTGGGTCATTGATCTCAATACAATCCTAGAAACATTGCTTGACTGGTCCTCCACAATTCCCCGGGGTCTTACCAAAGCTGCATCCACCGCAAAACACATGTCTCGGGTGTTGCTCGTGGATGCCTGGTGTTCACTTCATCCACTGGGGAAACAGTACACATATTTCGATGGGATTGTGTCCTCCGACGTATTCCTTATCTTTGATAATTCGTCTCCAGCTTGCTGGCCTCGGAAATGTTTTCTCTGTAGAGTGCGCTGCGCGTCGACGTCAGCCGAGTTTGTGTCCCTTGATAGCCACCGTATCGGCGCCGACGTCACCATGCCCATAAATAGCCACGCGCGGCGTCCGTTGCTCCTTTCCGCGCTTCGTGGGGCCTCGGAACATCGTTGCTCAGTTCACTTAGATAAACCTCTTATATTTCCTCGATAAAACCAACTTGTACTCGATGGCTTCCTCATCCGAACCGACGACTCCACGGTCCGGCTTCAAAAAATGTCGAGACTGTGGAAAGAAATTGTTGCTAACGGATCCTCACAGGATCTGTTTGTGGTGCTTGGGAGCCGAGCACCATTGTTCGGAGTGTGAGGACTGCATGTCCATGACGGCGAAAGCCTTGAATGAGCGCAAGGGGAAGCTCGAGAGAGGTAGGTCAGTCAAAACCTCCTAGAAAGTTTCTTGGGTCGAGGCATTCGTCTCCTCGCCGTCGAACATTCCCATTCTAGGTCTCGAAGTAGCTCCCACCACTCGTCGAGATCTAGACACTCAAAAAAGAGAGGTCGAAGATCCCCTTCCTCGTCATCTTCCGTTTCCCCAGAAAGCGTCTCCTGTCCCACAAAACACAGCTCTCGGGCTGAGTGGGAGGAATTCAGGAAAAAAAATGCTAAGCGTCTTCGAGAAAGCGGCCTCGACCCCCTCCAAGACAGCTGAGGGTGAAACCCTGGGTGAAAAGCCCAAAAAATCGAAACGGCGCGAGTCTTTGCACCTGCCGAAAGAGTCCACCGGAGAGTGCCACGGCCCATCAGGTAGGAAGGCATCATCTTCGCCGTCGTCGAAAGTCCCTGCGACTCATGGATTGGCGCCATCGACGCCGTTATCGAAGGGTTCTTCGACGCATCGGTCGATCGAGTCGACGCCGATAAAAGAAAAAACAAAGCTACTTCACAGCCAACGGGTATACCCAGAGCCTCCAGCACGACGCTGAGAACGTCGACATCCTCGAGCAGGATCCCGATCCTCTCGAGTTCCTCGAGGCCTCTTCCAGTTTTCTCGGTGCCTTCGAAGCCTTTTACATCGGCGGCGACGACATCGACTTTTTCTCGACAAATAATGACAAGTTTGGCTCCTTCTGCTTTAGAAATGGGTTTTACACCATTTCCGAGGTCAGAGTACCCCAGATTATCTTCATTCTATGCAGAAGGGGAGGATTCTGATCAAGAAAGACCCTTCGGGCTGCAGAGGACCACACCACCTGTTTCAGAGGATTTTACCTCTGAAGAAAGAAGGTTGAAAGACCTACAGGAATCATTACATGAGGCAAGTGGGTTGGACACTTCGCCATAAGTGGAATTTGTCAAACCAGACCCAGGGGGAACATGCCGAAACCCCCTATAGAACCCTGATGGCAAGAATTATTGAATTCATGGGTTGGTCTGCGCTTTCACCTGTTTTTCAACAGGATGACCTTACAGACATACTAGATAAAGGTCCACAGGAGGATCCTGTGGTCCCTTTCCATACAGCTTTACAAAGGAAGATTTCATCAAATTGGGAAACTCCTGAGGTTATCCCTGCAGGCTGAAAATTTTTTATTGACAAGTATAGGGTAGCTGCGGCTGACCCTGAATATTTATCAAAACACCCGACTCCAGAGAGCCTGGTGGTTCAAGCAGCAAGCAAGCAGCAACTTCATCAAGCAGCAGATCCGCTTATCCTACTGTCCCACAGGATAGAGATGACAAAAGGTACGATTCTATGGCAAAAAGTCTTTTCTACTTGTAGTATGGCGTTGAAGTCCATCAACGCCACTTGTACGCTCGCCAGGTTCAGTCACACACTGTGGGAGTGTGCTTCATCAGCGGCTGACTGCATACCGGAAGGAGATGAAAGGGAAGCCTTCCTTAACATCATTAAAGAATGCAAAGATGCGATGTGCGAATCTCTTCAAACTGGCATTGATTCCGCTGACAGTATCAGCAGGGCCATGGCGGCAAGTACTACAATCCGCAGGCATGCGTGGTTACGAAAGTCTGGCTTTGCGCCAGATGTACAGGCCAGACTTTTGAATATGCCCTTTGACGGCTCTTCTTTATTCGTTAAAAAGGCTGATGACAGTCTGGAAAAGTTGCAAACATCTAAAGCAGCAGCAAAATCTTTAGGAGCTGCAATCCGCCAAACTCCTTTTCGCCCCTCGGGAACCTCTGGGAGAGGAAAGTCCTTTCGCTATTATTCCGCATTCGGGAAAGGCAGAGGACAGCTGGCTCAAGGAGGCCAAAGGAGATCCACCCGAGGTGGACGGGTCAAAACTACTAAGGCCGCAGCAGCAGGTGCCTCTTTACCCTCGGCATCTGCATCAGCCGCCCCCAAACCACTCTGAGGTCTTTTCCACACAACACCTGTAGGGGGCAGGTTAACTCACCATCTGACAGAATGGCAGGCTATTACGTCAGATGCTTGGACATTGGAGACAGTTGCCCAAGGTTACTGCCTACCCTTTCTACGCACCCCTCAGTCATCCACCGGGGCACAGTTCTCTAAAAGTTCCAGATCCGCTCCTCTTGCAGGAAATTGTAGACCCTCTAGAGAAAGGTGCCATAGAACCGGTACCTGTAGCGGAGAGGAACAAGGGCTGGTACTCCACCCCCCCCCCCCCACTCCCCCCCTGGACCCCCCCAACTCTCCTCCCCTCCTCCTACTTTCTCATACCGAAGGACGGAGGACTGAGACCCATCTTGGACTTCCGAGAATTGAACAAGTTCCTCAGGAAGGACAAGTTCAAGATGGTAACTCTCTCTCAGATCCTTCAGGACTGGCTGGTATCCCTGGACCTCCAGGATGCTTATTTCCATGTGCCAATCCATCTCAAACACAGGCGATACCTGAGGTCGCAATTGGCGGCTCATTATTAATTTCGAGTTCTGCCATTTGGGCTGACCTCCGCCCCGAGGGTCTTCACCAAGCTAATGTCTGTAGTGGCTGCAAGTCTAAGGAGGGAAGGGATCCACGTCTACCCCTAACTGGACGATTGGCTGATCAGAGCTGTATCTTCGGAACAAGCTTAGATCCAGCTAGATTGTCTGCCACTTCCTTCACAAACTGGGCTTCTCCCTCAATTTAAAGAAGTCACAGATGATACCATCAGAGACTCCAGTTCATCGGAGCGGTCCTAGACACTTCTCTGGGAAAGCCTCACCACCAGAGGTGAGGGCTCAAGATATTCTGCAGATGGTCAACAAGTTTCAAAATGCCCAACATCTCCCAGCCTTCGACTTTTTGAGATTGCTAGGCCTCATGGCATCCTGCATCTTCCTTGTGCCAGAGGCTCGCCTGAGAAGGAGATCTCTCCAGTGGGCACTAAGAACCCAGTGGTTACAATACTCAGGAAGAATGACAGATCTCGTCCGGATTCCGGACACGGTAGCCCACGACCTTCAATGGTGGGCCTATCCAGAGAACATCTTGAAAGGAGAACTGTTTTGGCAACCATGGCCGGAGATAACAGTAGTCACAGACGCCTCACTTACGGGGTAGGGAGCCCATGCCAATGACTTGACCATCAGCGGTCGTTGGTCTCCATCGGAGTCCAGACTACACATCAACCTATTAGAGCCGAGAGCGATCAGACTAGCGCTGAAAGCTTTCCCGCCATCAGTACAGGGGAGAAATGTCCTGATAATGACAGACAACACGGTGGCCATGCACTACCTTTACAAAAGAGGAGGCGTAGGGTCACTGCCACTGTGCAGAGAGGCAATGCAGCTCTGGTTTTGTGCAATTCAGGAAGGAATCTCTCTATCGGCAGTCAACCTAGCCGGAGAGAAGAACTTGACAGCGGACGCTCTGAGCAGGCAGAGCAGTCTCCCACGAGTGGGAGCTAGCTCAGGAAGCCCTTCAAGAGATCTTCGCCCTTTGGAGAACCCCTCAGGTGGATCTGTTCGCCACCAGCACCAACAGGAAGTGCGATCAGTTCTGTTCAAGGGAATTTCCCCCAAGAGGAGCTCTAGGGGACGCGTTCGTAGTGGACTGGGAGTTTCCACTCCTTTACGCGTTTCCACCAGTCCCTGTTATTCCACAAATGATCAGGAGGTTGAGAAGATTCCGGAAAACCATGATCCTAATTGCCCTGGACTGGGCCAGGAGAACGTGGTACCGAGACCTTCTGGATATGTGCATATGCCCTCCGATCCGTCTTCCACTCAGAGAATCTTCGCTCGCAGAAGGGAGGTCAGGTTCTCCATCCAGACAGAAGAACCCTCAACCTTCACGCTTGGCTCCTGAAAGGTTGAGGTACAAGGATTGGGACCTCCTTGATGACGTCATGAAGGTGTTGCTTTCGGCCAGAAGGCCAGCAACAAAGTCTTTATACCGGTGCCGTTGGAACAAATTTTGCAGCTGGTGTAGAGAGGACAATATCAACACTTTTTCATGTAATACACCAACAGTGTTATCGTTTCTACTCTACTTGGCAAACTCAGGCCTTCAAGTTGGCACTGTAAAAGGCTATCTCGTGGCGCTATCAATCTTCAAGCGCACTGGGGAGGAACCATCATATTTCAAACTACCCTTAGTAATCCAATTTCTCAAGGGATTAACTGTTTATCCTCCAAGTTCCCTTATGGGACTTAAATTTAGTCTTAAATTTCCTAATGGGTACTCCCTTCGAACCACTCCACTCTTGTTGGCTGAGATTTCTCACTCTTAAAACTGTCCTATTAGTAGCACTAACATCTGCTAGGAGGGTGAGCGAATTACAAGCTCTATCTTTTAAACCCCCCCCCCCCCCCCCATACAATTTTCCATAAGGATAGTTGTCCTACAGGTGAAGCCTAATTTCCTCCCAAAGGTGGTTTCTGAATTTCGCATCACTCAGAAAATTACCTTACCTTCGTTCTACCCTCCCCCCATCCGGGGAAAGAGGAAGAAAGGCTTCATAGGCTGGACCCAAGGCGAGCTCTAAGCTTTTACATCAGCAGACTGGCTGGGATTAGGCAAGCAGACCAACTGTTTGTAGGCTACTCGGGTCACAAGTTGGGACTACCCATAACAAAAGAGACCATTTCCAGGTGAATTATTTTGGCCATTCTGGAATGTTACAAACTGGCAGGGAAAGAGCCACCCCAGAATCTTAGGGCTCATTCAACCAGGGGTATCACAGCCTCTTCTGCCCTCCAAAGAGGGGTACCGATCCGAGACACCTGTGCGGCTGCCACATGGTCGTCCGCACATACATTCACAAGATTTTACAACCTGGATTCCTCCGCTAGTCAAGAGACCAGATTTGGCAAAGCCGTATTACATTCGGTTCATTCCTAAAAGGGATACATGACATTACTCCCACCTCCAATTACATGCCACTGCTATGGGAGTCTATCAAAGATTAGGAATACGTCGGAGGACACAATCCCTTCGAAGAATAAGTTATTTCTTACCTGGTAACGTTCTTTCGATGGATGTTCCTCTGACGTATTCCTTATCGCCCCTCCCATCCATCCCCGCAGTAATACTTCCCTTGTGGTTGCAGCTTACGCTCTTTCAAGGTCAATAACCAATTCAGGCATGACTGAGCAACGGACGCCGCGCGTGGCTATTTATGGGCATGGTGACATCGGCGCCGATACGGTGGCTGTCGAGGGACACCTACTCGGCAGACGTCGACACGCTGCGCCCTCTACAGAGAAAAAATTTCTGAGGCCAGCAAGCTGGAGACGAATTATCAAAGATAAGGAATACGTCGGAGGAACATCCCATCGAAAGAAAATTACCAGGTAAGAAGTAACTTATTCGCTCATCAGTACATGACTCTGAATCAAGCATTGATTACTGGCTTGTGTGTTCGGCCCTGGCGAGTTCGGTCGTTGACTGCCACATATATCCGCATACCCTTTCAGACCATTATTCGATAACCGTCATCCTGGCTTGGCAGATCGACACCCCACAGACTAGGCGATGGAGGATGCCCCCGGCCATACTCGTAGATCCTCATATATGCGAAGCACTCCTCACAGAAATCGAGGAATTCTTTGAAATAAATGATCAGTTGACACATGCTCCACATTGTGAAAGACATTTAAGGTATGGATATGAGGCTTCATTATGGTTAAGTCCATGGGTCTATTGGCCGCTGTCAGGACGGAACTGGGAACAGTTGTAGCTAATCTGGCAGGGCTTGAAGCAGAATACAACAGCACACGTAATAAAAAGGTCCTTTCCAAAATTCATGAAGCGATGGGTACATTTCATAAATTAGCTGATGGGGGAAATCCTGTATTTAGCCAGCCCCACCAAGGCCCGCAGGTATGGCGAGAGTAATAAAGCAGGGACATTTCTAGCTAATATGCTGAAAGCAGAAAGCCACCGAAACCCAATTGTCAGTATACAAACTCCTGTGGGTGACCCAGTTAATCGGGAGGTGGACATTAACACCACATTTGTTGGGTTTTTTCTTTTACAAAGACCTATACTCTAACCGAGACACTAAGTCCATCAATAAAATAACCGACTATCTGCAGAGCATTGAACTCCCTACTCTTCCGAAACCCGAATGGCACTGGACTCAACCATAATATTAGACTAAGTCCTAGCTGCTATAAAGGCATTAACTTCGGGTAGGGCCACCGGTTTGGATGGCCTGAGCGCAGAGTTATATAAAGAATACCACAAGCTGGCCCCAATATTATTAAAAGTATGGGAGGAGGCAATGACACTGGACCCACTCCTGCCGTCGATGCGAGAAGCTGTAATATCTGTGTTGCTTAAGCCACGGAGCCTTACACATGTCCACTTACAGACCTCTCTCCCTCATTAACACAGATGCCAAGATCTTTGCTAAAATACTCACTACCAGACTTCTACCAAATATGCCCACGCTGGTACATCTGGACCAGGCAGGCTTTATCCCCACGCAGCCCACTGCCCTAAATCTTTGGCGTCTCATTGGTGTAATGGACAAGATCAATCCCAAAGCCGATGCAGTAATTGCTACCCTAGACGCCGAGAAGGCTTTGGACTGTGTCATGGTCCTACCTATTTGCAGTCCTTAAACGTTTTGGGTTGGGGCAGGTTTAGATGTGTCCGGCTCTTGTACATGACCACCGAAGCCTGGGTACTCACCAATCCTACCATTTCATCCCTCTTTCCACTGGGTAGGGGCACCAGGCAGGGATGTCCATTCTCCCCCATATGGCAGAATTCATCCGGCTACACCATACACACAGGTATCTGGATGACTGGACCTCCCCAATTAATCTCCTTATACGCTGACGACACTTTTCTGTATGTGCTGACCTCAGGGCCAATCTGGAGCCCATTATGGCAGATATTCACACATTTGCGGAATACTCTGGGTATAGAATAAACCTCCAAGTCTGAACTGTTTCCGTTAACGCCAGCTACCCAAGATTTATCTGACGTGGGCGGATTCAAATGGTCCCCTGACCGAGTTTGGTATCTGGCCGTGGTGGGGTCCAGGGATACACACACCATGTACGGATAATCACGAGACCCTCTTGCAATCATTAACCATTAAACTTCAGCTATGGACTAGACTTCCTATCTCCTTGTACGGCCGAGTGGCTCTCCTTTGATAATTGTCCTCCCTAAATTGCTTTACTATTTTTGCAACATACCCATTTGTCCCGGGAAAACATTTTTTAGGAAACTTCAATCATTCGTCTCCACGTTCGTGTGTGGTGGGAAGACAGCCAGGATGAAATGGACCAAATTAAGAGCCATTCTCAAGTGGTGGCATTTCAGCCCCAGACTTCGAGCTGTACTATCTAGTAGCCCAATCACAGTTCGCCAAGCATTGGTTTGACCCGGATGACAATGCAGCACATATCCCTATAGAGAGAGATGCTGCCTCCCCTTCCAATGTCTGCTCGGTTATTTTTGGCTCTAAACAAATACCCCTGCGAGTTTGACCCAGTGAGCGCTACCGTGCATGCATGGTTCAATATATATATATAACAGACGCGGGCTTGTGTACCCTTATGACCTGGAGATCCCATTATGGAATTTCCCCAACATCGCCCCTACATTTGATGGAACACTACAAAAACTGTGGGATCCAGCTAAACAGTCTAAAGTGTGCGATATGTTCCCGGAGGGCACACACATCGAACTGAAGGACTGTGTGGGGTGCAATGGTAAGCGGGCCACTCAGACGATTCTACTTTGATCGCATGAAGGCCGCGTTTGCAGCTGAATGGTCAACCTTCCCCGCAGAGCCCCCCCCCCACACGAATGTGCAAGGGCTATAACAGTGACAGATGGGCATAGGAAGGGTGTATCTGTTCTGTATGTTCTAGTACAAGCACATTCTCCTTCCCACAACACCATGAAGGAAACCTGGGAGCAAGACTTGGGTACACTATCAGTTATGAAAAATGGCTCAGATGTTGCCAGCTCACCAGATCTGTTTCCCTAAATTCTGGGTTAAGATTAATCCAATTTAAAATACTCAATCAGCTACACTACTCCCCTATCAAGCTGGCTAAATTTTGTGGGAAACTGCACTGGTAAATGTCTGACATGTGATGCCGACAATGCGAATGCATATCATATTTATTGGTCCTGCCCCCTGGTGGCAAAATTCTGGGACGAGGTGGCAGAGATCCTGGAGGAGATCACTTCTATCCCTGCAGCCCCTTCGCCACTAAAATAACTATTTGGGGATATAGGTAAAGCGGCAGAAACTACTAGACGACTATTTAATTTTGCTTCTGTAGTTGCCAAACGCTGCATATTAAAGTGCTGGAAGTCAATTAATGCACCCCGGAAGGACGACTTTCTTAGAGAACTCATGGTTAATGAGTGCGAAGAACAATTTGTTTTGACTGTCTACAATGTGCTGCCCTGAAGATATCTGGGCCACCTTTAGAAGCTACCTCTGTAATATGTTGTTGAGTAACGATTTTACTCTACAAACCCCCCCCCCCCCCCAGCTACTCCATGAAAAGTAAAACATTGTTTGTTGTGCTCTAACGGACCTTTTGTTGTAAGGATGGAATTACGCTGCTGATGGTGTGATGCTTTGTTCCGATGTAGCCCTCTTTAAAATAAAGATTTAAAATAAAAAATTGTGCTCTGCCTACAAAACCATCTCTACCAGCAAAGCATGGCGGAAAGTGCTGCAGAGTGTTTTGTGTTTGGTGGTTGCGTGGAGTGCGGTCACCTCCTCGGCTGCAGTGCGACTTATGCTTTAACAATCAAGCTACCCAGTTGGATAACAATGAACGCATTCTTATGTGATTGATATGTACTGACAATACAACCGTTTATGCTTGACCTTCGGAAATTCATTAAATGCCTAGTAATACTTGAGTGCCAAGCAGGAAGTTGTGTTGGGGGCTATTGTGCCTTGATCATTTATGAACATATTGGCACCTTGGCATAATTGCCTATAACCCTCCTTTTCTACATGTGCAGAGCGAAGCGAGTGACTGTGGGCTCTTAGCTTTTGAACTCGCTTTTTAAGACTGCAGGCGGCTTGTATTGAGAACCTTTGGAAAATATTTCAGAATTCATGTCTTATGCCGTGTGTTCGAAGCGAGTAACTGCGGGCTTCTGCCTTTAAATAATTCGCCTTTGCCAAAGATTCCACAAGGCTCCCCTTGAGAACGCTTGCTGTATCCCTCCAATTGGGAAACATATTTGAGATTAATGCTATATGCCTTGTATACAAAGTAAGTGACTCTGGGCCTTGTAGCCTTTGAACTTGCTTCCTTTAGAGTCTGATTACGCTCCACATTGAGAAATTGTGCTGTGAACCTTCAGCTGTGAAATATCTGCGATTGCTAACCTATACGTATTACAGCAAAAGCGAGTGACTGCGGGCCTTGTAGCCTTTGACCTCGCTTTCTTTAAAGCCTGATTACGTTCCATATTGAGAACGTGTGCTGTGAACTTTCAGCTGTGAAACAATTGACATTTAAGCTTTACGTATCGCTGTTATCTAGCTGGAGAGCCGTCTGGGTAAAGAGACATGGTGACTTACTACACTCCACCTACTAATGAGTTGTCTTTACACACTAAAAAAAGACATGCCAGCCATAAAGCCCCCAGCTATAAACACACCCCACCTCCCCCAACCGCAGAAAATCTTACTGGAAAGGGGAGAATCCCACAGAGTTGAACAGCGCCACTTGAACGCTTGCTCTCGAAAAAGAGCTCATTCTTTCATTGTCCAATAGAGGCTTCTCCCAGATTAAAGCACATTATACTGAACCTCAAAATGCGCAGGGAAAAAATAACAGTTGTAATAGTGTGCGACAAACATAGAAATACCTGATGACGTATTAATGCACTTTGCTGACCACAAGTCGGTCGAACCAGAGACGGCAGTCATGCCTGAAATCTGCCACTGGTTTATCTATTGCGAATAGGCCTGTACATGCATTATCAGCTCAGCAGCCTATAGAAACTAGCACATGTCTGATTTCATCATCCTTCGTTGCTGAACAGGGCCTTGGGCTCATAGGAAGTCAGGATAAACCAAATCATGGCAATTCTGAGACCATTTCATTGCCCTTGATGATTGATATAGAAATCCCTATTGATAACTTTCAAACAGCCATCTGTCTGACAGTAGCCTCATCTGATGTAACTACAATTAATGGAATAGCACCGGTTACTTTGAATGATGGCAAAGTCACCTATGTAGTATCAGCATTCACACCCCCACCCCCTCACCACTCTAGTTTATCACAATCTCCAGCCATGTTTTCTAACTTCTCTGCTACCTCCTCACCTCTATCAATCACCTATACCAATCCCACGCTAAAAAGAATGTCCTTTCCACCCCAAAATGTTACCCACTTGCTTGAGGCAACATTGGCGGCTATGAATACAACACTCTTGACTTTGGCTAAATTATGAGGTGATGGACAAGAAAATGCAGACAAACAACAAATTATTGGATAAGTTACTTCATGAAGGTGATTCTTAAAAGGGTGGAGCCGATTGCAGATCTGAGCTGAATGTAGCCCCCAACGTTGTCTTTTTAACGGGGTCACAGTCTAGCGAAAAGATGGTCTATGCACACAAAGGGCTCCTGATGTGCTTAATCCTATATCTTTAGAAAAAGACACGGATATGGGTTCTTGAAAGAAGATCATGCCCAAGGAATGCAGGACCTGACTCAAAATGCAGAAACACGTGTAGCAAAATCATCACATACACTTTTACAATCTTTGCTAAGAAGAAAACATTACCAACCAAGTGACATAAAAAATAAAGAAAATCAGAGGTTACTACCCAAATCTTCCCAAACAAGATCGCGTAACTTCATACAGGTGCTCACATCATCTAATAAACAGATCTTATGTACAAAAAAACAAATTACTAAAATATGCCAAAATGGCTCAAGTAAAAAGAATCTTAAACAATCGGCTCCAGACTCATTTGAGCATGGCATCACAGCCACTCCTGAAGACTGAGCCATTAGATGATCCAAGCGGCACAATCGCAAAAGTGATAACGAAACCAGCAATGAAATCTCTGCAATAAAACCTCACCCTGTGGGTAAAAGGTAATGCCAACAAATGTGCACAAACCATTGAGAACCAGCAGTCTGTACTGAATAAATCCCCATTTGTAACTCTGGAAAAGAGAAGGAATGACATTAACAAGTCTATTGACCCTTCTATGACTTTGCTGAATAAAGTTGAACGCTTCATTAGATAAATATAGGAGTTCACCACATTATGGCACCATTGAACCTACACAATTTGTCCAGAACAACAATATAAGAGTTGAAGCAATGCCTCCAAAAACAAATATTTCACAGGAGACTTGTCCTACACTCCTGAATACACATCATATTCTACTATTACAATATAGAGGTATCCTGTACCCATCTTGCACATTAAATAGATCAAGCATATTAGGTATCTTCAGTGATATCCCTGTATTGACTACTTTTCACAAGTTGAGTTTCTCAGTGAGCAGGATCTCACACAGGCTTGAATATGGATACAGTCTGGCATTGTCCTAAACACTATATGGCAAGCCAAACATGACCTACTCCAAATGGGCTTCATTCTTAAACAAGATCTCCATTAAGATCGAAACGCCAAAATGGAACAATCGGACCTAGACGTGCAACATGCCCCCAACCCCAATTTTAACATCACTTGTTCACGTGCGCCTTTTTGCAAAGTGAGGCAAGTAGAATCTGGATCAGTTGTTAGACAACAGGGGCTTTTGGACACCTTAAAGACACTGAACACTCAGTAGAGACGCAACAATCCATCTCAAAGCAACAGATATCCTACAAATTGGCTAGCTGGAACACAAGCGGCAATACACATTTGCTGAAGAAGGAACATAATCCCTTAGGTGCCTTTGATATTGTATTGTTGCAAGAAACTTGGCCTACTGAGGCACCCATATGGCAAGGCTATACATTAACCTTACTTCCAGCAAGATCTCTTGCGAAGGGTAGACCTTCGGCAGTCCTCTTGGTAGCTGTCAAAATAAGTACTGGGCTCAGTTTAGAACCTTGGGCGACTCCCAATAGATCATGCAACTAGTAAAAATACAATCGGCTGTTGATACATTAGCAGTTCTAAACATCTACTGGAGCCACTTAGGGATCACTGAGTAAGCTTTTTTAAAACTACTAGAGCAGATGTTTGAGCTAATTCTTTTTGATCCCGCTGTCACTTCTATTTTAGCAGGAGACCTGAACATACACTGCTTACCAGACCATACTGGTCCATTCTCCAGCATGGGGTCTGGCATGGATTCACATGCTCATGAATATTCCCCGTCGTCAGGCTGGGAATCCTCGGTAAAGAAAAAACCAGTATCAGTTTCGTTTCTGATCTGTCTTTCGTAGTAATATCCAATCACTGGTCTCTGCGTCATACTGACCACAGCCAATGACTGCCCTCTACCTAAGCACCGCCTCTGGCAGCCATCTTCAGATTTTTACCGCACGTTCATGTGTTGGGATCCTCATGCTATTGCTCTCGAGCGTTAGTGCTATTTTTTCACGTTTTTTCTCAAAAAACTTCTTGTTTTCGGTCAAAAGAGCCTCAAGCTCCACCGACTCTCCATCCGATCAACGGGGACCCGTGTCGGATTCGTCTGCGCCCCTCAAGGGTGAAGATTTCGTCGAGCTACGCTTTTGGAGGACTCCAGAAGTTTCTCAGGCCCGGACATGGCCCAGGAGAAGGGATGCTCGACGCCCGGAAAGCTGTTCAGGGTCTGCCCTGGATGCCAGCTGCAGAACGTCTTTAAGGAGGACGAACACTCCTTTTGTCTCTACTGCTTACATGAGGACAAGACGCACGTGGAGAAGGACTGTGCGTTTTGCGGCAACGTGTCGGAGCGGACCATGAAGGACCGCCATCAACGTCTCGCCAACTGGCTGGAAGGGAAGAGCCCGTCGGGCGAGAAGAAGAAGAAGAAATCCGAGCGGTCTTCTAAGACCTTTGAGGACGCCCCGGCGACGGGGGTCCAACACAAGGCAAAGCACCGCAAGTCCGCTGGCACCGGGAGCGCCGAACGGTCGGGCTCTACGGGCGCCAGGCAGGGCGCACCCTCCCCGGCACCATCAACCACGAGCCAACGCTCTGGGTCGGGTAAGAGGAAGGCCGAGCACCCGGCGAAGCTCCTGGAGAGGCCCCGGTCGAGCTCGAAGGCCCCATCGGAGGGGGAGCGAGGCAGTGTCCCCCCCCTCAAGGATAAGGCGGTGAGCGCACCTAAGGTGGTGAAGGCCTTAATCCATCCGGCCAAGCCCTCTATCGAAACTGTCGCGGCGGCCCTGGCTCAGCCTGTGGGGGCTACACCAGTGGTGGCGACCTCAGGGCTCAAGAGTCTCCCTGCCACCTCGGAGGGAGTCCTCTTTTGTGCCCATCGATAGGGCTCCCGTGAAATCCCCCGTGGGGAAGAAAAAGGGGGGGCAGGGCGTCGTCGTAGATTCGGCCTCAACCTCGGAGGAGGAGCTGGTCGAAGTCTTAAGCCACGGCCTCGGCGTGGAAGAAGACCGGCCCGTCGGGATGGATCCCGACGCAGGCGACGACGACATCGAGGGTACCAACGGGGCCCCTGATCGCCCGTCGGATCCCCCTCTGCCAGCGCCGCGAGACAGCTCGGCGGCCATTTTGTTGGCTATACAGTCCTTATGCTCAGAGATAAGGACGAGACTACCGTTGCCGACGGAACCTCTCCCGTCGGGGGACCCAGAACCGGGACCTTCTGGTGTTCCCCCTACCAAGAAAAGAAGGATCCACCCTCCGCCTCCTTTTCAGCCGTCGCGCCCCTTCCAGCCCTCCTCCCCGTCCACCCGAGGGGATGATACGGGGACTGACACGGCAGCGACGGGTACGGACGACGAGGTATACGACGAGGATGTACCGTCGTCGCCTCCCACCAGGGCTTCTCCGCCCGACGAGATAGGATCGTTCCACTCCATGATCACCAGGGCATCCGAGCTTTTCCAACTCTGCCCTGAGGAGAAGAAGGAGGAAGGTTTCCTTTATCAGCGGCGCGAGGCCAAGAGGAAGACGGTCCTCTCAGTGCCTCTATTGGACGACATTTGGGATGAGGGCCTCACCCTCCTCAAGAACCCTTCCACGACGCCAGCTAGAAGGGACCGGTACGAGAAGAAGTACCGGGTCCCTGACACGGCCCCCCTGTGCCTCCGGGCGCAGCCTACCCCGGACTCGGTCGTCTCCGCGGCGGCCAGGAAAAAAGCGGGGGGGGGGGTGCGGCCTCCACATCGACTTCCCCACCGGACGGCGAGGGAAAGAAATTGGACGCTATGGGACGCAGAGTCATCTCGTCTGCGGCGACGACGATTAAAGCGGCCAACGCCTTGGCTATCGTGACCCGCTACGACAGGGAGCTCTGGTACAAACTGGCTCCCCTACTGGACTTCTTGCCGGACGACAAGAGGGCAGAGGCCCGGGAGATCCTGCAGGAAGGTGAGGTGGCTTCGGACCACGCCATTACCGTTGCGACGGACATCGCCGACACCGGGTTCCGCCAGTTGGGCAACGGCGTTTGCCTTAGGCGGCGTGGATGGCTCAAGGCTACGGACTTCCGTCAAGACGTTCAGGCCAGAGTCCTGGACATGCCCTTCGATGGGAACAACCTGTTTGGGAAAACAGTGGACGATTCCCTTCAGGCCATTAAAGCGGACACCGAGACGGCCCGGGCCCTTGGAGTTCTGCAAAAAAAAAAAGGCGGCGGTTTCTCCACCTACCGTCAAGCGGCCCGCTCGTCGGCTCAGGAGGCCTACAGAGGACGAGGCAAGTCTGGCGGACCCCGCCGTCGTCGCCAAGGAGGTCAAGGCGGCAAAGCCTCGTCGAAGCAGGATTGAACCGACCGTGGGGTCGGGCCCCCACCGAAGCACCCCGGTGGGAGGCCGGCTGGCGAGATTCGTCAGCGTGTGGGAGTCCATCTCCACCGACCGTTGGGTGCTGGACGCCTTGGCCCGGGGCCACGCGCTCGAATTTCAAAGAAGGTGTCCGCGCGTCCCCCCCGTGGCCAGGAAAGAACTTCACGTCCCTCAACTTCTCCTGGAGGTAAAGGCGATGCTGAGGAAGGGCGCCATCGAACTCGTCCCAAAGAGACTTCGGGGCTCCGGAGTTTACTCGAGATACTTCCTCGTGAAGAAGAAGACGGGGGGATGGCGCCCCATCCTGGACCTGCGACGTCTGAACAAGTTCATCAAGGCGCAAAAGTTCCGGATGGTCACCCTCCAGCACGTCCTGGGTCAGCTGGAGGAAGGAGACTTCCTGTCGTCGTTGGATTTGGAGGATGCCTACTTCCATATTCCCATCCTAAAGGGGCACCGAAAATTCCTCAGGTTTGTGGTCCAAGGGCGTCACTACCAGTTCAAAGCCCTCCCCTTCGGACTACGGTCGGCCCCCAGGGTATTCACCAAGTGCCTTGCACCGGTGGCGGCGCAGCTGCGCCGCGAGGGGATCCACGTCTACCCCTACCTGGACGACTGGCTCATCCGAGCCAAGTCGAGGGAGCTCGCCCTGGATCACACGGCAAGGACCGTCCGACTTCTCACGGACCTGGGATTCTCCGTGAACTACGCCAAGTCTCACCTGGTACCCGCGCAAAACGCACTGTTTCTGGGAGCGAAGCTCGACAGTGTCTCTTCTGGCCTCCCCGTCGGAGGAAAGGACCAGGTCCATCCTGGGCAAGGTACAGCGGATGTTGGTTTCCGACGCGGCCAAGGTGAGGTCCATCAAGTCCCTCCTCGGAATGATGTCTTCCTGCATCTACCTCATTCCCATGTGCAGGCTCCGGATGCGCCCGTTGCAGGAGTTCCTGGACGCGCGCTGGATCCAAACGACGGGCAGCTTCGAGGAGAGGATCACACTCGACGAGAGTTTCCGCCGAGCAGTCCGGTGGTGGGGCAACCGCACGCATCTGACGGCAGGCATGGACAGGAGACAGGAGACAGTGACCACCGATGCCTCCCTGGAAGGGTGGGGAGCGCACACCGAAAATCTGCACGCGAAAGGCCTTTGGCTCCCGACGGAGAAGTCCCTCCATATCAACGTCCTGGAGCTTCGTGCAGTGTTCTGGGCCCTCAGGTCCTTCCTTCCGTCCCTCAAGGGCAAGGTGGTGAGGATCTTCACCGACAACACCACCACCATGTTTTACATCAGGAAACAGGGCGGAACCAGGTCCCCAGCGCTGTCCAAGGAGGCGCAGGACCTGTGGCATTGGGCCGTCGCCCAAAGGATGTTTCTGGTGCCATTTCATCTGGCATGGATAAAAAACACCATCGCCGACTCACTCAGCAGGGAGCTGCGCTCGTGCCACAAGTGGGAACTACGGCAGGATCTAGTGGATCGCCTCTTCCGACGGTGGGGCACACCCCAGATCGACCTGTTCGCGACGGCGACGAACTCCAAGTGCCGGAGGTTCGCCAGCAGGTTTCCCCAGGCGAGGAGCATGGGCGATGCCTTCTCGTTCCCCTGGGAGGGCCTGTTCCTCTACGCGTTCCCTCCTTTGCCACTGCTAATCCGGCTCGTCAACCAGCTCAAGAGGTCACTGTGCAGGATGATCCTCGTCGCACCTGCGTGGCCGAGGCAGATATGGTTCCCGGACCTTCTGGACTTGTCAGCGTCCCCGCCAATCAAGCTGCCGGTGGACGCGGATCTTCTCTCCAGGGAAGGAGGCGCCATCCTCCACCACGACCCGAAATCGCTGAACTTGCAGGCCTGGCTCCTGCAGCGCTAGAGTTTGGAGGATACGACATACCGGCCGACTGCAGAGAGGTTCTTGCAAAGGCCATGGCGTCCTCGACTCTTAAATGCTACGGACACAAATGGAAGAGGTTCTCTGTCTGGTGCCACGCACAGAAGATTAACCCTCTACGGATTACGGCTCCCCAGGTACTGCCGTACCTGCTGACGCTGGCCAAAGCTGGACTGGCACACGCGTCCATCAAGATTCATCTTGCTGCGATCTCCCGATACACCAGAACCACGGGCCGGACGTCCTTGTGGTCTCATCGTCTGGTGAAAGAGTTCATGAAGGGACTGTTCAGATCGTTCCCGCCGGTGAAGGCTCCGGCCCCGGCGTGGGAGCTCAACGTGGTGCTGACCAAGCTCATGGGACCTCCGTTCGAGCCTCTGCACTCGGCCCCGTTGAAGTTTCTGTCGTGGAAAGCAGTGTTTCTTGTGGCCATCACCTCCGCACGACGGGTGGGAGAGATCCAGGCCCTTTCATGCAAGGCCCCGTACTTGACTTTTCACGACACGAGGGTAGTGCTCAGGACGCACCCCTCCTTCATGCCCAAGGTACCGTCGGACTTCCATCTTAACGAACCCTTGGTGTTGCCTGTGTTCTTCCCATCGCCTTCGTCGCCGGCTGAGAGGACTTTGCACTCGCTGGATGTGGCTAGAGCGCTGAAGTTCTACGTGGACCGCACGAAGTGTTTTCGGAAGACGTCACAACTCTTTGTGAACTTTGGACCTGTCAATCAGGGGAAGGCTCTCTCGAAGGCTTCCATTTCCAGATGGCTCTCCGGCTGTATCATGTACTGTCATCGGTTGGCAAACCGACCGCTGCCTGGCCGTCCGAGAGCCCATTCCACCAGAGCGATCGCAGCTACCACGGCGTTCCTTTCTGGTGTGCCCCTGCTGGACATATGCAGGGCTGCTACGTGGAGGTCGACGCACACCTTCACGAAATTCTACTGCGTCGATCGGGATTCCAGGGAGGAATCCAGGGTCGGCCAAGCAGTGCTGCGCCACCTGTTCGCCTGAGGTGAGCCTGGTGAGGAGGTAAGATGCTTAATGTTGAGTTGGATGTACTGCTTAATGTTGAGCCTTTGCCACCTCCCGTGGTTGTGCATGTGTGTACTGCTATATATTCTTTATTCATGAGCATGTGAATCCATGCCAGACCCCATGCTGGAGAAGGAACAAGTTACTTACCTGTAACTGTTGTTCTCCAGCATGGGTCTGGCATGGATTCACATGCGAACCCTCCCGCCTACCCCTCTGCGGCTCTTCACTTGGTCATACTGCCACTTCACGTGCTTCCAAATCTGAAGATGGCTGCCAGAGGCGGTGCTTAGGTAGAGGGCAGTCATTGGCTGTGGTCAGTATGACGCAGAGACCAGTGATTGGATATTACTACGAAAGACAGATCAGAAACGAAACTGATACTGGTTTTTTCTTTACCGAGGATTCCCAGCCTGACGACGGGGAATATTCATGAGCATGTGAATCCATGCCAGACCCATGCTGGAGAACAACAGTTACAGGTAAGTAACTTGTTCCTTATCGTCAATAGCTCGGAGATCGCTAAAATGTATGCATCAGACAGTATGTCGTGCTCACTGGAATTCACAGTAGACGCACCTCCCAAACCTACTTGGAGGAGAGGGATCTCGTCAGCCACTATAGATTACATATTTGTGCTGAGACACATGGTGAACACTATCCAAGACCTCCAAGTGATATCACAAGTCCATAGTGACCATGAGTTAATTTCCTTAACATGGCTATGTACCAATACATCAACCTACTACACTACCCCCCACTATTGCAGGGGGAACAAATTAGGTGCAAATGTTCAGCAAAATCGGTCACAGAGCTGACATCTTGCTTAAGTTGTAGTTACAATAAACAATCTTACATTAGCTCAGCGTGATGAGTTATGTTGCAGTCATTAATATATTCAAGTGGTAACCATCACTGAACAAAAAAACAGCATTTATGCATAAGCACACATTTAACCAACATGTTGCCAGCAAAAAAGCTCAATTATGAAAGGAGATGAGGTTTGCTCTATCTACCAACGAGCACGAGATGTGGTACAATCAAAACACTTGCAATGCAATACACAAATTGGCTTAAATTGCATCGTGCCATCTCTTATCAAAGGGACTCGGCGGCAATGCTTAATGCCATAGCGACAAAAAATAGTACCAAGTCTGGGATTATCTAAACACAGTGAACCTTCGCACTCGACTGCTTTACCAGATTAATTCAGTATCCGAAGCAAATTGGATTCAACATTTTAAACCACTATGCACGCGAAAGGTGCACCCAAGACAATGTAGCCTGTGATTCACCATGCTTGACAATTTGCGATTTGACAAATGTGATATAGAATATCAAATCTCGAGATTGAGTGCATCCAGAGCTCCAGGGCCAGATGGCCTTACAAATCTCATGCTCAAAGCATGGGCAGCAGGGAATGGGCAGCTGTCTTGTTTCTTACCTTTACCAGGGTAATTAATCCAAGTTGGATTCCATCACCATGGAAGAAATCCATCATGTTCCCCATCTTTGAAAAAAGGCAATCGAGAACAGCCAAAGAAGTATCACCCCATTGCTCTGCTTGATATCCCTGGGAAAATCTTTGCCCGCCTTTTGCTCAGGGATTTTTCTGCATGGGTTAAAGAGGCCAAGATTTTTGATGCATTTCAGACAGGATTTGTACCGGGGCTGGGTACAGCATTCAATTTATTTACCATTGCAGCTATTAAGAACCATGGTCTACAAACTAGACAGCTATTCTACATAACATT
This sequence comes from Ambystoma mexicanum, assembly GCF_040938575.1. Classification (NCBI taxonomy): domain Eukaryota; kingdom Metazoa; phylum Chordata; class Amphibia; order Caudata; family Ambystomatidae; genus Ambystoma; species Ambystoma mexicanum. Next base: position 224,457,049 of record NC_090921.1, on the reverse strand, counting down.
TATAGATTGTAAGGCTGCTTTTGATTCTATATCCAGACAGCACTTATATGACCAAGATGAACGAAGCCAATTGTCCACTCCACCTACGCGCCCTGATTTCGCAGCTCCATATAGATACTTCAATCCAAATTAGATTATTTATTGATGGTATCCTGTCTAAAGCAATTTCTGCACACAGAATAGAGCTTAAGCAGGGTTGCAAGTGTATCCTCACTATTTAATGTTTACATCTCGGATCTAGGTCAGAGCATTGAAGCAATAGACCCTGATTTGGTAATGTTCAACATTTCATTGGTTGCTATATGCTGATGATCTTGTGCTCGTCTCTAAAACCCCTAGAGGTTAGCAAAATGTATTATCAGCATTGGAGCTGTATGCCATTAAAAATCATTTGGTATTTAATTTAGATGAGACCATGATCCTTATTTCTGCCACCAAACATCAAATGAAGAAATGCAGATACGCTTGGCAGATTTATGGTATGCAACTAGAAATTTGATCTGAATACGGTTATCTTGGTCTAAACACCAACAATGATCTATCGGATGCAACCTACCATTTGCAAAAGAAGAGAAGTGCAAATGGTAAACCAACTTCTTAAATATGGAAAATTCACTTAAGTCCCTGTAATAAAATACTACAAGTGGAAATTGGTGTCAACAGTTACATATGGAGCAGAAACCAGGGCTCATCAGGGTACATCATATTGGCCATACTGGAAGAAAGTCTTGTCTTGCTGCTTCCCAACCCATGTGCATTACACGTCATGAACTTGGCTTAGTATCCCTAGCTGCAGTTTGTACATGGAAAACCTGCATGCTGTACAGAAAATGTATGTCCAATCCAGAACAGGGCTCTATGTTGGCAAATTTAGCAGTACACTAACTACTACTGATGTTGTGATCCTATGTTGGAAGAAACACATTGCTGATACAATGGCTGCAGCAGGCATATCATTGGAACTGCTGATAGCCAATCCCAACCGTGCAAGGCAAAAATTGTGGCTGCATGATTGGATTATGACTAGTCAGGTAGCGCATGCTACCAAACTTTTGAAAACGGCAATTTTTCGATCAAGGGCCTCAATAATCCAGAATAATACTTGACCAAAGTTCTGGATCCTAAATATAGAGCCATGTTCTTAAGATTTAGACTTAACTTGTGGCCAACTCGAGACGTAATTGGTAAAAACCAAAACCATGCCTTCAGAAAGAACCTGCCGATTTTTGCCAAAATATGGAAAGAGAAACCGTCAAACATCTTGCGACAGTGTGCCAGTCGCTTAGATCTACAGCACCTTTTTCCAAATAGTCAGCCCTTCACTTGTGATATGCTATGGCATAGTGTATCCCAAGGAGATCGCATGACAGTTATCATTGCCGCAATGAACTTCATAATTTAGATTCAGTTAAACACAAATATATAACAGCGTGCGATATGAATGTGATTTTAATACAAGACATATTACCATTGTTTAATTTTTACTTTGCTAAATGTATTTATTGAACGTTGAAATGCCCAATCATATACATTTTTTGTTGTTGTTGTTTTTTTAATACCGAGAATTATCTGATCAGTTGACCAAAGTTTCATTTTCCTTCTTAAACTAAGGGACGCCACTAGACCTCTGGGTTAGAAATTGCAAACTACGTCAGTTTAGATGTCCTGGCAGACTAACAAGTGGGGGAGGTGTTATATTTTGCTTTGGTTATGTGCTATGTTTATGTATAGTGCAGTAAGGAGATGTTTATTTTGGGTAAGCCATGTGGTCCTGGTACATTGAGGGGGAGAGAAAAGGTACCATACTTTTTGGGCAGCATTTATATTCCTTTTCTGTACTTTTATGTTTGATGAAAGCTCTATATTGTTGCCTGTAACGTGAATAAAGAAAAGCAGGTGTTGCATGCAAAGCATTGGATTGAGACGGGCGTGGACTTAGACCTTCTAGTCTAGGTGGAATTTGCTCTGTTCTTCAAAGTGGTAATAAAACATAAACCTAAACACTTTTAGCCTTGAACTGCTACTTGTGCATGTCCAGAGATTTTTCAATGTTCAGGTGGATTGCCTCATTCTGTCCTGGATTTTATTAGGTCTTGTGGTACTTTCATCATTTTCCCCAACCTAGAATGCAAATGGTTAAGTTGGACTGGATGGGCTACTGCGGTAAGTCGGAATTGGGAGATGGGGAAGGCGGCTTTGTAAATTACTCTTTATTACAACACCTATGATAACCCTAACTCTGAGGTTAGTGTCCCTATCCTATACAGAAAACCTCAAAAGCATGCTCGTCAGGATGTTGTTACAAACCATAAAGCACTCTGTCTAGTATCCTATCCTAAAGTTCTGTTCCTACCACTTACGAAAGAAATACAAATCCAATATACAGAAGCCCATTGCCCTAATGAATGAGTGGTAGCAGGTTTCTGATACTCCCCTGGGGCCTTTCAGCGAGGCTCCTGGCTCCAGGAGCACAGTTTAAACCAGTATCCTTGAGTGTCTCTTTAAAAACTCACTCGTTGGTATAGTTCAATGAAGTTTCAGTAATGTCTCTTGTATGCTTGTCATTACGCTGAACCATCTGATCAGTATCCACCATTTCTGTGATGGTTCCTGGTGTTCGTGCCTTCAGATTTTTATCTTGCTGTGGCTTACATTTTCTCTCACCCTACTTTGGAGTCTGGTTCCTGCCCCCCTATGTCAGGGTCTCGCATCTCTCTCCTTTGATGTAGATTTTCTCTAACCCCTTACTCATTTAGGGGTTGTCCCACCTGGGGGTGGGCGCCCTTCTCTCTCCAAACCCTCCTAGAGGTCTAGCTCCATTCACCCTACCTTGGGGTTTCACTCCGTTCGGCCCGACGTGGGCTCTTCTCTCATACGCCACTGCAGGTCTTCACTTGGTTCACCCTGCCTTTGCGGTCTGGTCAGGCTCCACCCCTTCCCCCCTTTTCTCTGTTCTCTGGAGCAACCTTGTACCTCTCGTCTTGTCTGTGCTCCCCGGGCACCTCTGGGAGTTCAGCCTCTGTGTCTTGTCTTCTTCGCTCTCCCTCTTTGACTCCGTGTCTAGTGGAGCTTGCGATAGTCTTTCTCCGGCTCGCTGCGGCACTCGGATACCGCTCGCCCAGCATACTTGCTGTTGGGCGGCATGCGCTTTGTGCGGCTTCTCCTGGCTGTGTTCTTCTGGTTACTGCTTTGTCCGGGCCGTAGGCTTCCTGCAGGCCTGGCTGCTGTCTGGTCTGCTGCACCTCGCAGTTGCTCACTGCGTCTTGACACAGCTACCAGGTGGCGAGGACCTCGCTCTCCACAGCTACATGGCTGTCCACGTCTTTGTTTCCGTGCTGAACGGCTCTTTATCGTTCCCTCCGTTAGGGAGTGGGATCTTCCACGATTCTCTTTCACAGTGGGTACATTTGTACACATAAGGTCAGGATCCACATCGGCCACTCTTGCGATATGTTGCATGTTTTCATATAGGTTAACAATTTCCCAAGATCCCAATAAAAACATTGGGCTCTTGGGAATAGGGAGGATAACTTCATGCCAGTTTCATTAGGGTCTTATTGCAGTCTGCACAGATTTTCTGGGTGCAAAACTGCTGCCAGTAATTGCCACCACCGCTGGAGGTTTTACAAAATAAGCCTTATTGAAACAGCTGCACATTGGGTAATTGTAGTGGTATTCTTGAATACTGCTGGCTGTGTTATTAAAAAAAAAAAAAAAAAGCCCCATGCTGAAACCTCTAAATTCTTTTTTCCCCATCCATGTCCACCCTCCAATTGATGTTGGTAGTGTATAGTAGTGGTACCTACCACTACAGTATATATATATTTTTTAAATGTATAGAAGAGGTCCGTTGTGACTTGTTTACATTACATCTGAAAGATGTTGATGGGTTGGTTATCAAATATATGCTATTGTAATGCCTTCTTTACAGTTAAGAAGCTAAAACAATTTTCGGACACTTTCAATGTGGGCTTATATTTTGTGGTTGCAGCAGGAACAGTTTAGTGCCAATGAAGACCTATGTTATGGATTCTAGCGTTAAGAAAGTGTTTGACAGTGCCACTGCTGGCATGTACTGTGGGCACAGACTGACAATGTATAATGCTCCTGTGCAGTGCTGGAAAACTGGCATTTATTGGATTTCTTCATGTTTTCTACTGAACCTATTGGAAATTGAATGGCACAGTAACCAACTGTTATCATTGTGCTGCATAATGCAACATTTAAAACCATTATTTAAAACCATTCTCGCAGGCAAAAGCTGCCCTCTCGTGTCTCTAGAGCGCAACCATGTGAACTGCATACATCCTGAAACCACAAATTGAAACTATGGCAATGGTCGCAACAAGTATGACATTAGTTTTCTGTATACCAAAAAAGTCCGATTAAATATGTATTTTTTAATGTTTGTTCCGATGTGTTTTCCGAGAGCTGGCGGTGTCTGATATTAAGTGTCTATGAATTTAGTGAAGTTGACCCCGCCAATATGTCAAAGGAGCAAGATTTACACTAAGTAACGTTTTCATTGTATTGAAAGTTGCAGGCTACTTAGTGAAGACTTTTAGCCCTCAAAGCTTTCCACTTTTATTCCCCAGGTCTCCAAACGCCAAAGGCCAGCCGATGCAAAAGTCGTAAAAAGGAAGGCGCCTCCGAAATCTGTTCCGACTTCCCGAGCCGAGGGCACTTCTCAGCCTAGCAATATATTCGAGGCAGTGAAGACCTCAAAAAGTGCAATGCAGGTACTGTGTACTCCTACCTCTCTGCCAGTGTTCTCTACTGCTGTCCCACTTCTTTACGCTTCAGTACCAGTCTTCTTACTCATGCCACTTCCCTTGCATGTCCCGTTCTTTTCTCAATCGGTGTTTTCTGCCGTCAGTCTGTTGTCGATGATTGGCTGGAGGATTACAAGCAGGACAAGGAGGCGGGACTTCTGGACCTGATCAATTTTATCTTACAGGCGTGTGGGTGTAAAGGTAAGATGTGAATATTGATTCTCCCAATTCCACTTGCAGGGGTTAATAACGAGAGCAGTTGGCGCTTAGGTGGATTTAAGGGTTGCTGACCTCGTGTGAGAATTCTACTTGCTGTTTCCTGGGACATTACCTCTGTTAGCCTACATCACCCACACCCAATTTACTTATGTTCCTTTGCTCCCCCTTGCAACGCCTGCCCAGCGCAGTAATCCAGGCCAAGGACTAAATGTTGCTTCAGTCTTTGAATGCGTGTTATCGCTAAACCCAGTTAGTCCCCTTTCTGTAACTATTTCCAACAAGAATCTTGCCCCATCCTTATTGCGCCCACTAGCTTGCACTTTCACCCATAACCATACCACCACATGCTACCTTCAGCAATCTTCATGAAGAAAACTTTCTAACCATTGCGTCTTTTAAACATGTGACTTTGTATGAATTGAATCTCCAGAAGTATTTAAAATTGTTCTCTCTGGGCAAGCCTTAAAGGCAGGCAAAACGGACATGCTCTGATATCACTCCAACACGTTTCCGTGGCGTCTTTGACTATGCAGCCTTTCCCATAGGAGCGGGGGCTTGGTCAGGGTGATGATGGGCATAAGGTGTTGTATCTCCCAGTCAGACTATTTATTGCTAAGCTGCTATGGTTTGGATTCAGACCTTTGCTGTTGCGCACAAGTCTGACTGCGGCGATTTCAAGATGTTGTGTGCAGCGGAGTATGGTTGGATGACGGCCCAGGGCGAGTGGCTCACCTAGAGCGCGTTCCATAGGATTTCTTAAGGCAAACCTCTTTGGTAGGTCCCAGCAACTTGTAAGATTACTGCAGTGAGCAGCGACCTAATATGGGCTGCTGCATATCCTGGAACCTGCGAGAGGAAGGCTATTTCCCCCCAGCTCGATGTCAAGGGTGAGCGCTGGTAGGGAGAGGCTGCCTGCACCTTAATATTGGAGGATGTGGATAAACATGTGACCGTGCCACACTGTGGACCCCCGAGACTAGGTCCTGCCATTTTGTGGAAGACCGAGGAAGGAGTGCGTTTTTGTTTCTCTCTTCGTTCAGTCCCATTCCCTGTGGATTCGGCATGTTTTTCACCATGCTGAGGTAGGCTCTGGAGGGGTGGCTTGTGAGTTGAGGAACCTTGTGTTCTCTATTAAAGTTCTCCAAAATAGTGGCCATGGTAGATCAAGCTGTCTGTATGGGACTGAGTTTGGTGGTGATGGAATCCAAAGTCCATGGTGCTTAGAATAGGCTGCAAAAGGCAGGTTAACGAATGACTGCTTTCATAAAGTAGAGAATATGGTGGTGTGAGTGTACAGTCTGTTTCATGAAAAAGCAGCAGGTTTCATGATGCTTCTGAGGTTAAACTCGAGATGTCCCCAAATATATTGCCAGTTGGTCTTTTTGCTCAACTTCAGTAAAAAACGAGTGAGATTAAAAACGAAGAGGTACACTCGTCCCAAAAGGGCTAGATGACTGGGAGGAGGGTCTCTGCAAGGCTACAGCAAGGAGCCATGTATAAAGGAGGTAGACTTTTATCTTTTCTGGTCTTGAGCATGGAAACTATAGAAAGGTGGAGGGCGTTTCAAAATATAGTCAAGTGAAACTATACACCTTTTGAGGGGGACGCAGCAGCTTCATTTGTGCCAAAAATTGATTGGACTTGATGCAAGAGAAGTAGAAATTATTTCAGGTGTCATCTTCGTTGTAGGTTTCTAGTGCCCATATTGGCTTGAAACCACCTGGATTGCATTATGAGGTATTGAGGCTAGAACTTTGTAGGGTACGTGTTGGTTTCTACTGTATTCTAATGATTGGGACCATCTGTGAGTGTGCCCAACTCCTCCACCCCTCTTGGTTAATGTAGTTTCCCACCTCTCCCTCCCACAGGAAGTATGCGTGGCTTAGCCCCCTTCATGTAACATTGCCGGTCATCACAACTTCCGGGTTGGGAAAACAGGGGCATGATTTTCCAGGGACAGAGGTCCAATTCGGGGAGCAAGAAGGGAATAAAATAACACTGCACTAAACATGGGTTGTTCTGGTGAAGTCGGAGGAGTTGAAAGACAAAAAGACCAATAGGAGTGTGGAAGGAACAGCAGAGCGTGGAGGAGATTTCGGAAGGTGAGGTATTAGATAGTCAGCGAATTTGCTACTGCAGTGTGCACGTTAGCTTGTCAAGTGTGGTTACGAGATTTGGTGTAAGGAGGAACTATGACATGTATGGTACTGAGTGGAAGGAGGGTGCCTGCGTAGCAGTATTGTGGAGGAGAGCATAGGAGAGGTAACAACCGTGCTGAGTAGGTATTAAGGTCCAAGTGTTGCAGAGCGACTGACGAAAATGAGGTTGAAGGGGCAGGAGCGGAGCCGAGAGGAAAGGAGAAGAGGTGGGTGGAGTTGAAAGAGTAGGAGAAAAGAGGGAGAGAGACAGTGAGCGTAATAGAAGAAACCTGACTCAACACTCCTACTGAAGATGAACTGTTGGCTGGATTAGGGGAAATTGGGGAGTTCCGGAGACAGTTCAGTGAGACGAGGGCTTTTCGGTTAACAGCTCAGTTCATTTAGCGATTAGCATACGGAGGAGAAACAATCTCTATATACTGACTCCGGGCTAGGGAGCCAGTGCTTCTAGATGAGAGGTAGGGAGTGTGGGAGGGGGTGCCATAGGGCTCTTTTAATAATATTTCAATAAAAGCCCTTGAATCACATATAAGACTTGGAGTGATTTTTGTGCCGTCTGTGACAGCTGTTAAAAACATACAATATCGAGCATTGTTTCTACTGCTTATTGTGGGGTTGCAGTTCCTAGATGTTTGTTACAAGGTTATCACTGGTCGGACCGGTTATATTGTTAATCCTGTTATTACTGAGCATAATCTACAATTCAATCTGAAGAGTTTTTATTGAACTTTACCACAGTAGTATTTCTAAGTCTCCCACCCCTGTTTCCCTCAGGTGTGCTCACCCAGGAGATGCTGCAGAAACTTCAGAATGCTGAGATAATCCACATGATGACCGAAAAGTTTGACGAGGTACGGAGAGCTATCTTTTGTTTCCTATAGTCCAGTTTAAATTACATGGCATTTAAGTTAGATTGCCAGGGAGTTGATTAGAGGCTGATTTTAGTCAATGTAAGGTGGCAGGGAATACTGCTAAACCTGGGAGGGGTTGGCTTTCCACTGAAACAGCTTGTGGATCACATTGACAACCTGTTTGCATTTTTCAGAAATCTGTTTACAGTACTCGCCCCCTTATTAGATGTGTTTTGGATGCCATTGTCTGCGGGTACAAATCACTGGGAGGGAGTGATGGGTGGATGGAATGGGAGAGGGAGGTACGTATGGCCTAGAGCTCCGTAAGATGACTACAACCTTACATGAGCACTGCCCTGCCGATCCCCACTTAAAATACCGGCTTTTCAGTGGCATTTAATGAGTGCATAGTTTCTGTTCCTGTAAAGCTCAATTGTGCATGTGGTGAAGCACTGTAAAAGTTCCCAGTTTCCAATGCAGATTTGTTTCTCCATGTATATCCAATGATAACTATTCCACTCAGTATCTCTCTAGTCCAACTAGTCCAACTCAAAAAAAGTCCCGTTGAGCCACATTCCACATATGACTTAAAAAAGTGAACAAAATATCCTTGTGCCGTGGGGTTGGATGTGATGGCTGTTAGTACATGTCTTCACAATTGTTTGCCCAAATCAACTCTTTAAACCAGCAGACGTCATAGGAGAGGAGGAGCACATCCAAGCCAGTGATTTGCTTGTGAGCTGGTGAAAGGGCCAAATTGGCTAATCTACTCTTGTTTCAGAGGTATAACCAACAGAACGGGAGTGGTTCCGGAGGTACAGCTTCATCAGTTATTTTGAATAATTCCTCTGTAACCTTGCCACAGAAACTATTTGTATCTGTGCATAGACAGCACCGCCCTGCTTGCATTTGGGACAGGAGCCAGAAGCAGCAGGATCACATTTAGGGATTTGTCGGTGTGTAATATAGCTGATGTAATAACTTAAAATGCAATGATTGATACTTGTGGTTCTTTGAGATTCACTTGGTCTGAATCTGTAATACTCCTATGTCCCGTCCCCTTTTCTCCATACTTATGGGACATCTCTCCGTCCTGTGGGACGGGACCGGAGCACTTTGTAAAAAGCATCCCAAAAATGTTTTTCAAAATGTGTCCTTCCTCTTTCTTGCGTTCGGCCCAGCAAGCGGCCGTAAACCCGCCCACCTTGGCTTTGCCCAGCGCATCGCCCTTCAGTCCTTTTCTCCGCTCGTTGGGACTGGATGCACTTGCATCCTCGAAGATTTTCTTCCCTTTTTTCCTCTGGCTCTCGCCAGTGATCGTGTACTAGTCTGTCGTTCAAACTAGACTTTCCAGATTGTTCATCGTGTCACTGATGCTTCGCGAGGGCGGATCCCCATCCTCTTTGTTTAGAGAGTTTGGGTCCGGATCATCGTTGGGACTCCTGTTTTTACTGCGACTCCCTTTCGGTCCGGGCACTTCAACGTCGATTGGAGCGGTGGGAGGAGGTATTCTGACGACTTCCTCAGCATTTTCAGGCGTTCATCGACAAAAAGAAGAAACGCCCGGTAAGTTCGTTACTTTTCAGTGCAGGGGATACCTTTCCAGGTTCCTCCCGGGCTGGGAGGAGCGTTGATCGCTCTGTCACCAGGGATTTCCCTGAGGTGCCCGTTGGGCCTAATAATTGTACCAAAGTTTTCTCCGAGGGTCTCCGTAAGGGGCCTGTGGATACCGGAGCACGCTCCGAGGCCCCTCCTGTGGGGGCTGTTTGTAGACCCAGTTCTAGGAGTCGTGGGGTACTGGAGCTCGCTCTGAGGCCTCTCTATCTGCTTCCCTCAAGCATAAGACCGGGGTGCACCCCGAGGCCTTGGTTGGGCTCTGTGTCACCGAACGGATGTTCGAGGCTCGCGCGGATAAGGCTGTTACCGGACCTGGGTCCGAGATTCCGCGTACAGAGGCTAAAGCTACCAACATTTCTGAGAGGCCTGACACAGCATTATCGGTGAAGGCTGTTTCTCACCGTTTCCGCTCTTGCAGCGACACCAGATCTGTTGAGGGGCACAGAAGGAAAGTTCTTCTTTTACCGACAGTGCCGAGGTCCTCCCTGGGAAGGCTAATTTGGCGCCTGGTATGTCGCAGAAACATTCCAGGCCTCATAGTACCAGCTCTGCCGAGGTTCCTTATGTTAAGGCTAGAGTTAAGACCCCCCATCCATCGACTGGGACCCCTGCCTCACTTCCTCACGTGCCGCAGTTCCCCTCAGGCGATGACAAAATGGCACCCGTTCCCGCCACGACCGTGGCGGCCATTTTGGGTGCTACCCCTACAACTACGCTATCGGCCTCGGGTGTAGGGCTTGGTTCCGTGGGTGAACAAAGAGTTCCTGTGCGCATCCTTATCGGCCAGTTTATGATTGGAACGCCCGGATGCCCCTTCCGCACAATGTTTTGTTGCCTGCGGGGTCGGCACCTTTGATTTATGTGGATATGTCGGTGGAGGGGCGGTGTGGCACCCTTCCCCGTTACGTTCCTGGAATTATCCTCCTCATGAGAGGCCGCCTCAGGTTCCAAAGCAGTCCCCGGAGGATGCCTTTTTCGGTAAATTTCAAACGCTCATGCGTACCGACCCCAAGAGGGAATATTTCAAAGTGCCTTTTAGGGAGATATGTCCACCCGCGCCTCCGGCTCCACCTGTTCCTCCGGTGGTTCCGGCGGCGCCTCCCTTGCCTACGGTGCCTTCCCTGACTCTTCGCCTTTGCACCCATTGTCCCCCGTGGACAAGGCAGAGCCCGACACGGCTCAGCAGGATCCTGACCTGTCGGGATGACGTGCAAGGAGATCAGGACGAGGACCTGCCCCGCTCTATTAGAGCTTTTCATGACTGGGTACTGGACATGATGTGCTTCTTAGATGTTCCGGTGCCCGAGGCACCCGCTCTGCAGGAGGGCGTGCTTTCTGGGGCGTTCACCCTGTCTCCTTTGGAGCGTACTGGCCTGTTCTTGCCGAAGGACGTTCTGGCCAAGGTCCGCAGAGTCTGGGAAAAGCCACACTCTGGACTTTTCGTCAATAAGAAAATTGACGCGCGATACAGGCTTTTTTAATACAATGGTTTTGTAGACGAGGTGGCCCTGTCTTGTCCGCCCCCCTCCTCCACAGTGGTGGCTGCGGCCACTTTGCAGTCCAGGCCTGCAGCATCCTCTTCGACGATCGCTACTCGGGTTCTGGCAAAGGAGGATAAGCTCCTTGACTCCCTTGGGAGAAAATGTTTCGCCAACTCGGCCTTGCAGCTCAGGCAGGCCAATGCCGAACTGGTGTTAGCGGGGGCTAATATGCAGATGTGAAAAGGTCTGTCGGAGTTTGAGGAGTTCATCCCGGTCGAGAAGCTGGAAGACTTTAAGGCCGGATTATCTGACGCCAGGGTCTTTGCCCAGGATCTCCTGGAGGCTGCGGCTCATCACGTAGACCCCTCGGCTCAGGGCCTTATGCTGGGGGTTGATACCTCACGGCAGGCGTGGCTGCATGCCACTAAATTCTCATAAGAAGTGCAGGACAAGGTGTTGGACCTTCCGTTCGATGGTAAGGAGCTCTTTCATTATACAACAGATGTAGAGCTCACCAAGATGAAGGATAGCACTCAACAGCTAAGTCCTTATCGGTCCTTGTTAAGACCCCTTTCAAAACCTAGAGACCGTTGACGCAAAGCTGACCCTCCTCTGGCTTTAGGGGCTTCCTTGATCGGAAATCTCGCAGAGTGGATACCCCTTTGAGGTATAACCGCCGTAGGCAACAACGGACTCGGTTTTTCTCCTGCTCCTCAGCCGCCTCCTCAGGTTCAGGTGGCGACACCACCGAAAAACCTACAAAATGAGGGTTCTCCGCACTCGCACGAGACCCCGGTGGGAGGACGCATTGCGTCTCATTGGGAGGCGTGGCAGACCATCACCGAAGACCGATGGGTCTTGTCAGTCGTTCGGGCGGGCTTCTGCTTACCCCTACCCCACCCTTCAATCCTCCTTTTCAGCTGTCTGGCTCGCCCTCCCTCCAAGCCGAGGTTCAGAAACTTCTGGACCTCAGAGCTGTGGAACTTGTTCCCCTCGGAACGAGGGGAGGGCTTCTAATCCCAGCTGTCTACGGTGCCCAAACCCAACCAGGCTGGCCTCCGCACCATCCTAGACCTTTCCCAGTTCAATCTTCTCCTACCCCAAGAGAAATTCAAGATGATCACGCTCAGCCTGATACGGTCCTCCTTGCAGATGGGCGACTGGCTCAGTGTGGTGGATATTCAGGATGCATACATGCATATTCTGATTTGGAATCCACACAGGAGATGCCTCCTTTTCTCTTTGGGAGAGGAGCACTTCCAGTTTCGAGTGCTTCCTTTTGGCCTCAGCTTGGCGCTGCGTGTCTTCACGAAGATGTTGGTGATTGCAGCCTATCTTCGTCTGCAGGGTATCCATGTGTATCCGTATTTGGACGACTGGCTCTTACGCAGCCCTTGTCCGTTGAAAGCAGCGGGTAATCTTCAGTCACTCCTTCAGCTCCTGTTCCATCTTGGGCTGTCGGTTAACTGGCAGAAATCTTCTATGACGGTCTCGCAGGACTTGATTTTCCTGGGTTTTCGCTGTAGCACGATCGACTGCAGAGTGTACCTGACCGGGGACAGGATGGCAGATCGTTTAGCCACGTGTCAGATATTTGCGCAGTCGGAGAACATGTCGGCCTGGTGGTTCCAGAGGCTTCTGGGCCTCATGGCCTTGTGTGTGTTAGCTCTTCCTCTTGCTCGTCTCAAGATGAGGCGGATCCAGATGGCTCTTCAGAGTTCTTGGCGTCAGGCTGTGGACCCGGATTCCAAGCTGATAATGATTCCGGCTTTCGTGCGAGTGGACCTGGAATGGTGGTCATCTCTCAGCAACCTGTCGGTGGGTGCGGGGTTTCAGGACCCAGCCCCTACGGTGACGATCACGACGGACTCCTCCCTCCTGGGGAGGAGTGCGACGTTAGAGCCTCTTCAGGTCTCAGATCTCTGGTCGCCTCAGGACAAGCTCCTCCACATAAATCATTTAGATCTTCTGGTGATCTTCCTAGCGCTCAGGGCGTTCAGACCAATCATAGCCAACAAGGTGGTCCGCATACGCACGGACAATGTGGTGTCGATGTATTACATCATCAAGCAAGGGGGAACCAAGTCTCCCCCTCTCGTGGACCTGTCCATCCAGATTTGGGAGTGGGCTGTGCTTCATGGTCTTGGGCTGCTTGCAGTGCAGATCCTGGGCCAGCTGAATGTCACAGCGGATGCCCTCAGCCGGCGGACAGTGGTCAGCTACGAGTGGGAGTTGAAGGCGGAGGTTCTCTCATGGATTTTCCTGCGTTGGGGCACACCGGAGGTGGACCTCTTTGCTACGGCGGTAAACAAGAAGCTTCTCCAGCATGGGGTCTGGCATGGATTCACATGCTCATGAATATTCCCCGTCGTCAGGCTGGGAATCCTCGGTAAAGAAAAAACCAGTATCAGTTTCGTTTCTGATCTGTCTTTCGTAGTAATAACCAATCACTGGTCTCTGCGTCATACTGACCACAGCCAATGACTGCCCTCTACCTAAGCACCGCCTCTGGCAGCCATCTTCAGATTTTTACCGCACGTTCATGTGTTGGGATCCTCGTGCTATTGCTCTCGAGCGTTAGTGCTATTTTTTCGCGCTTTTTTCACAAAAAACTTCGATTCTTTCGGTCAAAGAGCCTCAAGCTCCACCGATCCTACATCCGATCAACGGGGATCCGTGTCGGATTCATCTGTGCCCCTCAAGGGTGAAGATTCGTCGAGCTACACTTCGGAGGAATCCAGAAGCTTCTCAGGCCCGGTCTCGGAGATGGCCCAGGAGAAGGGAAGCTCGACGCCCGGAAAGCTGTTCAGGGTCTGCCCTGGATGCCAGCTGCAGAACGTCTTCAAGGAGGACGAACACTCTTTCTGCCTTTACTGCCTTCATGAGGACAAGACGCACGTGGAGAAGGACTGTGCGTTTTGCTCAACATGTCGGAACGGACCATGAAGGACCGCCATCAACGTCTCGCCAACTGGCTGGAGGGTAAGAGCCCGTCTGGCGAGAAGAAGAAGAAATCCGAGCGGTCTTCTAAGACCTTTGAGGGCGCCCCGGCGACGGGGGCCCAACATAAGGCCAAGCACCGCGAGTCCGCTGGCACCGGGAGCGCCGAACGGTCGGGCTCTACGGGCGCCAGGCAGGGCGCACCCTCCCCGGCACCATCAACCACGAGCCAACGCTCTGGGTCGGGTAAGAGGAAGGCCGAGCACCCGGCGAAGCTCCTGGAGAGGCCCCGGTCGAGCTCTAAGGCAGAGGAGGAGCGTGGCAGTGCCCCCTCCCTCAAGGATAAGGCGGTGAGCGCACCTAAGGTGGTGAAGGCCTTGATCCATCCGACCAAGCCCTCTATCGAAACGGTTGCGGCGGCCCTGGCTCAGCCTGTGGTGGCTGCACCAGTGGTGGCGACCTCAGGGCCCAGAATCTCCCTGCCTCCTCGGAGGGAGTCTTCCTTTGTGCCCATCGATAGGACCCCCGTGAAACCCTCCGTGGGGAAGAAGGGGGGGCAGGGCGTCGTCGTCGGAGACTCAGCCTCAACCTCAGAAGAGGAGCTGATCGAGGTCTTAAGCCACGGCCTAGGCGTGGAAGAAGGCCAGCCCGTCGGAATGGACCCCGACGCAGGTGACGACGACGACATCGTCGAGGATACCGACGGGGCCCCTACTCGCCCGTCGGATTCCCCTCTGCCAGCGCCGCAAGACAACTCGGCGGCCATTTTGTTGGCCATACAGTCCTTATGCTCCGAGATAAGGACGAGGCTACCGTTACCGACGGAGGAACCTCTCCCGTCGGAGGATCCAGAACTGGGACCTTCTGGTGTTCCCCCTACCAAGAAAAGAAGGATCCATCCACCACCTCCTTTTCAACCGTCGCGCCCCTTCCAGCCCTCCTCCCCGTCCACCCGAGGGGATGATACGGGGACTGACACGGCAGCGACGGGTACGGACGACGAGGCATACGACGAGGATATTCCGTCGTCGCCTCCCACCAGGGCTTCTCCGCCCGACGAGATCGGTTCTTTCCACTCCATGATCTCCAGGGCTTCCGAGCTTTTCCAACTCTGCCCTGAGGAGAAGAAAAAGGAAGGCTTCCTTTATCAGCGGCGCGAGGCCAAGAGGAAGACGGTCCTCTCAGTGCCTCTGTTGGACGACATTTGGGATGAGGGCCTTTCCCTCCTCAAGAACCCTTCCACGACGCCAGCTAGAAGAGACCGGTACGAGAAGAAGTACCGGGTCCCGGACACGGCCCCCCTGTGCCTCCGGGCGCAGCCTACCCCGGACTCTGTCGTCTCCGCGGCAGCCAGGAAGAAAGCGGGGGGGGGGTGCGGCCTCCACATCGACTTCCCCGCCGGACGGCGAGGGAAAGAAATTGGATGCTATGGGACGTAGCGTCATCTCGTCGGCAGCGACGACGATTAAAGCGGCCAACGCCTTGGCTATCGTGGCCCGCTATGACAGGGAGCTCTGGTACAAGATAGCTCCCCTACTGGATTTTCTGCCGGACGACAAGAGGGCGGAGGCCCTGGAGATCCTGCAGGAAGGTGAGGTGGCCTCGGACCACGCCATCACGGTGGCGACGGACATCGCCGACACCGGGTTCCGCCAGCTGGGCAACGGCGTTTGCCTTCGACGTCGCGGATGGCTCAAAGCTACGGATTTCCGGCAGGACGTCCAGACCAGAGTCCTGGACATGCCCTTCGACGGGAACAACCTGTTTTTGGAAGACAGTGGACGATTCCCTTCAGGCTATCAAGGCGGATACTGAGACGGCCCGGGCCCTTGGAGTCCTGCAACGACGGGCGCCCTTTCGGAGCGGCGGAGGCAAGGGCGCCTCCAAAGGTTCCGGCGGCGGTTTCGCTTCCTACCGTCAAGCGGCCCGCTCGTTTTCGCAAGAGGCCTACAGAGGACGAGGCAAGTCTAGCGGACCCCGCCGTCGTCGCCAAGGAGGTCAAGGCGGCAAGGCCGCGTCCAAGCAGGATTGAACCGGCCGTGGGGTCGGGCCCCCACCGAAGCACCCCGGTGGGAGGCCGGCTGGCGGGCTTCGTCAGCGTGTGGGAGTCCATCTCCACCGACCGTTGGGTGCTGGACGCCCTGGCCCGGGGCCACGCGCTCGAGTTTCAAAGAAGGTGCCCGCGCGTCCCCCCCGTGGCCAGGAAAGAACTTCACGTCCCTCAACTTCTCCTGGAGGTAAAGGCGATGCTCAGAAAGGGCGCCATCGAACTCGTCCCAAAGAGGCTTCGGGGCTCCGGAGTCTACTCGAGATACTTCCTCGTGAAGAAGAAGACGGGAGGATGGCGCCCCATCCTAGACCTGCGACGTCTGAACAAGTTCATCAAGGCGCAGAAGTTCCGGATGGTCACCCTCCAGCACGTCCTGGGTCAGCTGGAGGAAGGAGACTTCCTATCGTCGTTGGATTTGGAGGATGCCTACTTCCACATTCCCATCCTAAAGGGGCACCGCAAATTCCTCAGATTCGTGGTCCAAGGGCGTTATTACCAGTTCAAAGCCCTTCCCTTCGGACTACGGTCGGCACCCAGGGTATTCACCAAGTGCCTCGCACCGGTGGCGGCGCAGCTGCGCCGCGAGGGGATTCACGTCTACCCCTATCTGGACGACTGGCTCATCCGCGCCAAGACGAGGGAGCTCGCAGTGGTCCACATGGCAAGGACCGTCCAACTCCTCACGGACCTGGGATTCTCCGTGAACTACGCCAAATCCCACCTGGTGCCCGCGCAAGTCGCACTGTTTCTGGGAGCCAGGCTCGACACAGTGTCCCTTCTGGCCTCCCCGTCGGAGGAGAGGACCAGGACCATCTTGGGCAAGGTGCAACGGATGTTGGTGGCCGACGCGGCCAAAGTGAGGTCCATCAAGTCCCTCCTCGGGATGATGTCTTCCTGCATCTACCTCATTCCCATGTGCAGGCTCCGGATGCGCCCGTTGCAAGAATTCCTGGATGCGCGCTGGATCCAGACGACGGGCAGCTTCGAGGAAAGGATCAAGCTCGACGAGAGTTTCCGACGAGCGATACGGTGGTGGGGCACCCGCGCGCATCTGACGGCGGGCATGGACTTCCAGACCCCAGCCCACCAGGAGACTGTGACCACGGATGCCTCCCTGGAAGGGTGGGGAGCGCACACCGAAAATCTGCACGCAAGGGGACTCTGGCTCCCGACGGAGAAGTCCCTGCATATCAACGTCCTGGAGCTCCGTGCAGTGTTTTGGGCCCTCAGGTCCTTCCTTCCGTCCCTCAAGGGCAAGGTGGTGAGGATCTTCACCGACAACACCACCACCATGTTTTACATCAGGAAACAGGGCGGAACCAGGTCCCCAGCGCTGTCCAAGGAGGCGCAGGACCTGTGGCATTGGGCCGTTGCCCAAGGGATTTTTCTGGTGCCGTTTCATCTGGCAGGGATAAAAAACACCATCGCCGACTCACTCAGCAGGGAGCTGCGCTCGTGCCACGAGTGGGAACTACGGCAGGATCTGGTGGATCGCCTCTTCCGACGGTGGGGCACACCCCAGATCGACCTGTTCGCGACGGCGACGAACACCAAGTGCCGGAGGTTCGCCAGCAGGTTTCCCCAGACGAGGAGCATGGGCGATGCTTTCTCGTTCCCCTGGGAGGGCCTGTTCCTCTACGCGTTCCCTCCCTTGCCTCTGCTAATCCGGCTCGTCAACCAGCTCAAGAGGTCACGGTGCAGGATGATCCTCGTCGCACCTGCGTGGCCGAGGCAGATATGGTTCCCGGACCTTCTGGACTTTTCAGCGTCCCCGCCGATCAAGCTGCCGGCGGACGCGGATCTACTCTCCAGGGAAGGAGGCGCCATCCTCCACCACGACCCGAAGTCGCTGAACTTGCAGGCCTGGCTCCTGCAGCGCTAGAGTTTGGAGGATACGACATACCGGCCGATTGCAGAGAGGTTCTTGCAAAGGCCAGGGCGTCCTCGACTCTTAAATGCTACGGACACAAATGGAAGAGGTTCTCTGTCTGGTGCCACGCACAGAAGATTAACCCTCTACGGATTACGGCCCCCCAAGTACTGCCGTACCTGCTGACGCTGGCCAAAGCTGGTCTGGCACACGCGTCCATCAAGATTCATCTTGCTGCGATCTCCCGATACACCAGAACCATGGGGCGGACGTCCTTGTGGTCTCATCGTCTGGTGAAAGAGTTCATGAAGGGACTGTTCAGATCGTTCCCGCCGGTGAAGGCTCCGGCCCCGGCGTGGGAGCTCAACGTGGTGCTGACCAAGCTCATGGGACCTCCGTTCGAGCCTCTGCACTCGGCCCCGTTGAAGTTTCTATCGTGGAAAACAGCTTTTCTTGTGGCCATCACCTCCGCACGACGAGTGGGAGAGATCCAGGCCCTTTCCTGCAAGGCCCCGTACTTGACTTTCCACGACACGAGGGTAGTGCTCAGGACGCACCCCTCCTTCATGCCCAAGGTACCGTCGGACTTCCATCTCAACGAACCCTTGGTGTTACCTGTGTTCTTCCCGTCGCCTTCGTCGCCGGCTGAGAGGACTTTGCACTCGCTGGATGTAGCTAGAGCGCTGAAGTTCTACGTGGACCGCACAAAGGTTTTTCGGAAGACGTCACAACTCTTTGTGAACTTTGGACCTGTCAATCAGGGGAAGGCTCTCTCGAAGGCTTCCATTTCCAGATGGCTCTCCGGCTGTATCATGTACTGTCATCGGTTGGCAAACCGACCGCTGCCTGGCCGTCCGAGAGCCCATTCCACCAGAGCGATCGCAGCTACCACAGCGTTCCTTTCTGGTGTGCCCCTGCTGGACATATGCAGGGCTGCTACGTGGAGGTCGACGCACACCTTCACAAAGTTCTACTGCGTCGATCGGGATTCCAGGGAGGAGTCCAGGGTCGGCCAAGCAGTGCTGCGCAACCTGTTCGCCTGAGGTGAGCCTGGTGAGGAGGTAAGATGCTTAATGTTGAGTTTGATGTAATGCTTAATGTTGAGCCTTTGCCACCTCCCGTGGTTGTGCATGTGTGTACTGCTATGTATTCTTTATTCATGAGCATGTGAATCCATGCCAGACCCCATGCTGGAGAAGGAACAAGTTACTTACCTGTAACTGTTGTTCTCCAGCATGGGTCTGGCATGGATTCACATGCGAACCCTCCCGCCTACCCCTCTGCGGCTCTTCACTTGGTCATACTGCCACTTCACGTGCTTCCAAATCTGAAGATGGCTGCCAGAGGCGGTGCTTAGGTAGAGGGCAGTCATTGGCTGTGGTCAGTATGACGCAGAGACCAGTGATTGGTTATTACTACGAAAGACAGATCAGAAACGAAACTGATACTGGTTTTTTCTTTACCGAGGATTCCCAGCCTGACGACGGGGAATATTCATGAGCATGTGAATCCATGCCAGACCCATGCTGGAGAACAACAGTTACAGGTAAGTAACTTGTTCCTTCCTCAGTATGCCTCCAGAGGGGGGCTGGGAGCCTCCTCTCTGGGGGATGCTCTCGAGATTCCATGGCACAACATGAGAGCTTACGCCTTCCCGCCTCTGCATTTAGTCCATCGAGCAATTTGGAAGCTGAAGAACTTGGTGAACTGTTCCCTTCTACTCCTAGCCCCGTGGTGGCCGGCCAGGTTTTGGTTCTCAGAACTTCAACACCTGTCGGTGTATCCGCCGATCAGGTTACTAGTGACCCCCCGATCTTCTTCATCAGGGGGAACAGCAGATGTGGCACCTCTCCCCACAATCGCTCAGCTTGGTGGCATGGTGCCGGAGTTCAAGTCTTTAGAACATCTTAAATTGTCTGCGGATAACATGCGTATTGTCCAGGCAGACAGGAAACCCTTGACCAGATCCCAATACAGAAGTAAATAGCTCAGGTTCTGTAATTGGTGTTTGGAAAAACGGTTGGACCCAAGGGGGGGCTACGATTGACACGGTGCTGTCCTTCGTATCCTTTCTAGCAGAGTCGGATGTTAACGTTCGGTCATGCAGAACTTACCTTTCAGCGGTCTCCGCTTATCTTTCTACGGACCAATGTTCTTAACCACTGTGTAATCCAGTGGTTAAGAAGCATTTTGCAGGCTTGACACGCCTCTACCCTCCAATTCGTAGTCCGCACCCGCCATGGGATCTAAATGTAGTCCTGACGGTGTTGTGCCATAAGCCTTTTGAACCAATGGCCACGGTGGACCTCAAGTACCTATCCTGGAAAGTGTCCTTTTTGGTCGCCGTTACGTCAGCGAGGCGGGTGAGTGAGCTCCAGGCCTTGTCGGTGGAGCATCCCTTGTTGGTCTTTCACAAGGTTAAGGTAGTCCTATGGACGAATCCTGCTTTCCTGCCAAAGGTGGTAACTGAATTCCATCTGAATCAGTCGATCTCCCTGCCGGTCTTTTTTCCAAACCCTACCTCAGAGGCAGAAAGGGTTCTGTATTGTCCCGATGTCAGAAGGGCTCTTAAATTCTATCTGGACAGAACTTCCAAGCTTAGGAGTTCTCAACTGTTTGTGACTTTTGGTAACCCTCAGGGTAAGCAGGCGTCTAAGGCGACTATATCTCGGTGGATCGCCGCCTGCATTACGGAGTCTTTCACTGTCCAAGGGATGAAACCTCCAAAGGGTATTCATGCACACCTGGTGCAAGGCAAGGCAGCCGCGGTTGCTTTTCAGAAATATGTCCCCTGGTTGTCCATCGCTAGGGCAGCTACTTGGGCCTCCCCATCTGCTTTTTGTAAGCATTATTGTCTTGACATGAGCTCAAGAGCTGTTTGGTCAGGCTGTGCTGAAGAACCTTTTTCAGTAAGGGGTATTTCCATCCACCTGTAGTTCCTGTTAGGAGTGCTTGGGAATCTCCCATAAGTATGGAGGAAAGGGGACGGGATGTAGGAGTATAACCAGGTTACTCACCATAGTGACCACCTAACTCCTAGTCCATAGTCCCCTTTCCTCCATACGCCCACCCGCCGTCCCCTCTAATAAGGTTGCTCTGTTATTGCTAATAGGTCTCTGACCTGGCGATAGAAATGACTGATCGGCGATGCGCGGGGTGGAGTCAAGGTGGGCGGGGTTACGGCCGCATGCCGGGCCCCCCGCAAGAAATAGAGGAAGGACACATTTTTGAAAAAAAAAATGTGGGATGCTTTTTACAAAGTGCTCCGGTCCCGTCCCACAGGACGGAGAGTTGTCCCATAAGTATGGAAGAAAGGGGACTAGGGACTTAGTTTTATTTTCAAATTTGTTTATTGGCATTTCTTATTTAACACATTTGCAGGACAGCATATATGACTAAGGTTCAAGGATAATGAGCATTACTGGGAAAAATAACAACTAACGAACGATACAACATTAACTTTCTCCCATTGATTTGCGTGTTGAGCAGATGCTGCGCAGTGGGCTAGGGGGAAGGGGTTCCTGGTGGTTTAGGGAGGGGGGGGAAGAAAGAGAAAGAAAGAGAGGGGGGAAGCAGCATTAGGACTTGTGAGCTCTAGTCCCAGGTCGGTTTTACGGTGGACACATACCAGTTCATGGGGGCTTGTCATCTGAGGGGTATAGCAGGGAGTCTGTGAGTTCCTTCCAAGCTTCCAGGGCCATACTGGAGCCATCTGTGGATCTGGTTACGCTGTCCTCCCAAGCCGAGGTTTCTGCTCGTACCCAGCGTTTCAGCTCAGAGTACCAGCATTTCTGTTGGGGCCCAGCTGCTTTCTTCCAGGACATTGCCATAGTTCTTTTTGCCAGTATGCACATGATGTCCATTAGTCTGGTGAAATGCTTTAGTTTAGCTGGCCTAGTATACGTGCCCAGTAGGCACTCCTCTGGGGTCCATTTGTATCCGGTCGCCGCCATGTTATTACTTGTCTGCTGCACGGTGGTCCACAAGGATTGCGACTTAGTGCACCTCCAAAACACATGAATCAGGTCCGCATTACTCTGTCCACACCACGTGCAATTGAAGGACACCTTGCTATTGAGTTTTGACAGCCTGGATTGCGTCAAGTATGTTCTATGTAGCAGGTTAAGCTGTATTTGCCTGAATCTGTGGTTTCTAGAGACAGATTTAGGGAATGACAAGGCCCTCTCCCATTCTTCATCAGACATTTCCCGGCCTATGTCAGCTTCCCATTTACCTCTCAAATTGGCGCTCCGTGGGTTGGGGATGTCGCTTAGTTGGGCATATATCTGGGACACCGGTTTCCATCCTTCTCCCAAAGCGTAAAGAAGCATGATTAGGGGGTTTGTTTCCGGTTCCTCTGGCCATGACGTCCACTTGGTGCGTGCTACGGCCCTCAACTTCTGATACCACAGGAACTGGCCTGTGTGGACTCCCTCCTCTTCCTGGAGTGTTACAAAATCTTTAAAAACCCCGTCTGTAAACAGGTCTCCCCATGAGTATATCCCCTTTCTTTCCCAGTGTCTGAGGTGATGTAGATCTGTGACGGACCCGCATAGATCCGGGAGTAGTGGTATGTCCGGGGCGTGCTGGTGCTTGGAGCGTGTAAGGGTTTTTGTTCTGCGCCAGATTTTTTGTCCCAGGGCGGCCATGAAAGGGGCATTCTGCATTAGGTGGGAAGGGGCCCAGATAAGTTCTCTCATGTGCAACGGGGATACTAGGGTCTGTAGCAGGGGGGGTCTCAGATGTGACTTCGTCTGCTAGCCATTTGGTGACAAAACTAAGCTGTGCCGCCAGATAATACTTTTCGAAGTTTGGGAGTTGGATTCCCCCCTGGGTGTATGGCAGCATCAGGGTGGAGAGTGCAATTTTGCGTCTTCCTGACCCCCACAAAAAGTCCCGGATTATCCTTTCCAACAGGCGGAAGAAAGACACATTGATGTAAAAATGAATATTCTGAAACCCGTATAAGAATCTGGGAAGGACAATCATTTTAATTATTGCCGCTCTGCCCATCATGGATAGGGGGAGTTTTGCCCAGAATTGCATGGATTTTCTCAGGGCGGGAATCGCAATCTTCGAGTTGTGCTCATGCATTAGAATAGGGGTATGCATTATGTGTATCCCTAAGTACTTGAATGAGGCAAGTTCCCATTGTATTCCCACCGCCGGGAGATCTGTTATGTCTTTCCCCTTGAGGCCTGCCAGGGGGAATAGGCAGGATTTCGCCCTACTAAACTGGATACCTGAAAACTTTGCAAAGTTGTCTAAGACATCTAACATCGTGGGCACGTTGTGTAGTGGGTCCCTGACATATAGCAGTACGTCGTCAGCATAAAGGGAGATAATATGATGAACTCCCCCCAGCCGTATCCCAGCGTCAAAAAATTGTTTACGGAAGTAGATAGCAATGGGTTCCAGCCCTAGCACGTAAAGCATGGGGGAGAGCGGGCATCCCTGCCTGGTGCCCCTACATATATCCCAAGCCGCCGACACGTGTTTTCCTGTTTTTACTCTGGCTTTAGGTTTGTTATAAAGTAACTGGATCCAACTAATGAACCCCGGGCCGAAGCCGAAGCCAGCCAGGACCTCCACCAGCCACTCCCAAAATATTGAGTCGAACGCCTTAATGGCATCAAGGGACAGCAGTGCATACGGCTCCATGCTAGCCTCTGTCTGCGCAATAATCTGTTGTACTCTACGGAGGTTCATGGTCGTGTTCCGACCCGGTATGAAACCACATTGGTCCCCATGCACCACCTCCCCTATAATTTTGGCCAGTCTATTTGCTAATACCGTGGTCAAAATCTTCACATCGTAATTAAGCATAGCTATCGGGCGGTAGGAGTCGCATTTGTCAGCGGGCTTATTGGGCTTGATGATTGGAATCAACTCTCCCTCATACCATCAGGAAGTATCCCCCTCTCATGTGCTTCTTGGAAGACCTCAAGCAGCAAGGGCGTTGGGGAGGCCTCATATGCTTTGTAGAACTCGGTGGGCAGGCCGTCGCTCCCAGGGGTCTTACCAGTGGCTAGGGACTTGATTGCCTCAGTTATATCCTCTGCTGTGATAACTGCGTCAAGAGCTGCAGCTTGTTCCAAGGAGATTTTGGGGAGTCCTATTTCCTCCAGGGTGTCTATGATTTGTTCTCGGGGAACCTGGACACTATGAGAATAGAGAAGTTTGTAGAATCCCTTAAAAGTGTCATTTATATCTTGCTGGGTCTGTACTACCATGCCTCCTTCAGTCTGTAACTTGGTAATAGTGTGTTGAGGGTGCTCTTTCCTGCATAGCCAGGCCAGCATTCTACTAGGTCTATCAGCTTCTCTGTGTATTCTATTTGTTTTGGTGGCATAATCAAATTTAGCTAGTCTTTCCCATGCGAGGGTACATTTAATTCTGAGTTCCTTAAGGTTGTCTTCCCTCTGGTGAGTGCTCACCGGGGTGGCTTCAAGCTGCTCAACCTGGCGTTCCCACTGATCCAACTCTCCCCTCAATTGTTTCCTAATGCCCCCTGCTTTTGCGATAATTTCTCCCTTCGTCACCACCTTAAGAGCGTCCCACATCCTACTCAGGTGGTCGACACTCCCCCTATTTCTTTCAACGAAGTTATCTATGAATTCCTGTAGTTCTTCCCTGAACGCAGGGTCACTGAGAGCGTCTATCGGCATCCTCCACATAGGGATGGGGGGGTCTGGGGCCAGTTTGATTCCATTCTATTAAAAGCGGGGAGTGGTCAGAGATGGTCCTGCCTAAATGCTGTGCCTCCTCTATTTGTGACAGGTGTTCTTTGCCTATGAAAATGTAATCTATCCTCGTGTGGAGATCATGCGGGGAGGAGAAATATGAGTACCCCCGGGAATCCGGATGACGTTCCCTCCAAGTGTCGACTAGATTCAATCTATTTGTTAATAGGGACAGAGCTGTGGTTCCCGGTGAGGGGTCTTTCGGGTGGGGCAGGGACCTGTCTAGGTTCACATCATGGACACAATTAAAGTCTCCCCCCCCGGAGAAAAACTCCATGCCTGTAGGGTGCGATTTTAGCATACATGGCGTTTCAATGAGCTGGGATGTTGGTATTGGGGAGGTAAGAGTTTATTATGCATACTTCTTCGTGTTTGTCGGCCCCAGAGTATGACAAACCTCCCCTCAGGGTCAATATCCGACCTGATTCGGTGGAATGGGAGTTGGTGGTGGATCCAGGTGTACACACCCCTTGCAAATTTGGAGTAGGCGGTGCCCACTCCCTGTCCTCCCCAGTGTTCCCCCAGCCTGGCCGGGAGTCCGCCGTACAGTGGGTCTCCTGCAATAGTGCTATTTGCACTTTTTTCCTGTTCAAGTATGACTTGATTCTATTTCGGCATAAGTAGGTTCGCAATCCCCTCACATTCCATGTCATTATCCTTATTTTTGCGTTGGATGCCATGCCGGGTCACTCAGATTGTCACCGAAATAGTCCGGCACCCGTCGATGCCTTCTGAACAATTCTCCCGGTCCCAACCATCCCCCCTCCCGTCCACCCTCCCCAGCAGCATCCGTTTCGCACGTGGGAGATTTTGTAACTTGGGTAACTCCCATTACCTTGAATGGGGAAGATGAACAAAGCAAACTAAACAAAACAGTAAAACCTTGAACTGCCCCCAGCAGTTGCTTCGAACTTGCAACGCTCAGGGGTCCAGAGCCTTCCAGACCAGTCCTGGTCATCCGGATCGGGCGGCGTGTAGGTAGATTACCAACACAGTTTCCGGAGGGGTGGGTCATTCTGCAGGTGCTTGGAGTTCTTGCCCGATCGAGCGTTCGTCTCAGTAGAACTCTGGTATAGTGTAAAAGTCTGCTTGACTAAGCTTGCGGACAGGGATCTCGGTATACCTCTTAGTTCAGTGTGGAGATGGTCATCCCATTTCCGACCTCGGGGAGGGTCTTCCTTGTCGTCGGCCAGGTTATTATGTTCTAGCCACAAATTTGCTGCGGCTGGGGTCTCCAGGAATATAGCTCTTCCTTTATAGAGAATCTTGAGGCGTGATGGATAAAGCAGCATGTATTTTAGGTTGAGCTTTCTTAGTTGCGCTTTTATTGGAATGAAGGAGTTCCTAGCTCGTTGCACAGTGGGGGTGTAGTCTGGGTATATGACTATTGTCGAGTCCTTCCATTTGATCTCGCCTCCTTCTCTGGAGTATCGTAGTATAATTTCCCGGTGGCGAAAATTCAGAATTATGGCTATAATTGGGCCGCTATCGCCTGCAGGACTTGCTCATGCTTAAGGTCTTCACCCTGCTGGGGGGGCTCTTCTAGGGTTTCCTGGGCCTGTTGTGGTAGCCTTTGGGGCCTGACCGTCGTAAAGGAATCCATTGTGACCAAATTCGGCTTGGTTTTGGTGGGAGACATCGCCCTCCTTAGGACCTTCTGCTTCTGGACCAGGTCCTGCTTTACAAGGCAAGAGGGTCTCGCTTATGGCCCTTGATCAGTGTTTCAGAACTGGAGTTACCCACTGAGGTGTCACAGGCAGGGCCCCCTATCTGGCCAATGTTCAATAGCTACAGTTATGATGCAGACCTTGCAAGTTCAATTTTCGTACTTCTGGCTATTTCAGGGGGGTTCAGCTTTCTGTGGTGTTTCAGCCGCAAGTACTTTTTGTTGTTCCGGGTGCCAGCTCCAGCAGCAGGGGGCCCCGGGTCAACCGTCTAATTGGTAGACTTTCCTCTCTGCTTGTTCCCCTTAGTTGTTCGGAGACTCACAGGTCGCCTCGGTTTCCTCTCCGCAGCCTCAACGGCGCCGTCGCCGCGCGCTCACCCCCTCGGAGGAGCCGTAATGTTCGTGGGCCTCCCCGTAACGTTGGGGCTCTGTCAGTGTTCTAGGGGTCAAGTTGTAGGCACCCCGCTTGCCAGGCAGCCGTGCAGATTGGGGTCAGGGGCCCCCGGTAGGGAGGTAATGGAAGGCGTGCCCCGCGGCCTCCGCTGCATTATGCAGCAGCCCACCGTCACCTCAGCTCCAGAAAGCCTGCTCAAGTGTGGTTCCAATCAGGCTCACCTGTGTGTGGGCAGCGCCAGCTCCTCAAGCCCGGAACCTCATCGCCGTATCCTCACGTTTCGGTGGTCAGGCCTGTCCGCCCCGCTTCAGCATGTCTGGTCCTCCAGTGCGTGTTGTCTTCGTTGGAGCCGCAGGGCACCAGCCTCGATCCCCCGATTATGTCTTCTGGTCGCAGGAGCCAGAGGCTGCCCGCCGCCGCAGCAGTCCGCAAGGCTTCTCAGGAACGCAGCCTTACATTAGCTTCGGTCTTCGGCGGTCGCCATCTTGCGGATTCTGGGAGCGCTAATTCCGGCTTCCCGATTCGGGTCTTCGGTGTTATATGTTAATGTCCTTTGCCCTCTTGGACAGGCAAGACCGCTTGAGCGGCACCAGCCTCTCCGATGTGCGGGCCCAATCCCGGGGACTAGGGACTTAGGAGTAAGGTGGTCACTACGGTGAGTAACCTGGTTAGTCTCTCTCCTAGTCTTATTCGCAATGTTGGTTTCCAAAGCTACCTGCTAGCGCCATTTGGAACTCCGGTCTTCCCTTCCCTTCTCTGCCACGCCACCACCAATTTATACAGGGCTAGTAAATTGTTAAACGTAGAACCAGGTTTAGTGATCTAAGCTGTGATGTACTTTGAACTGGCAAATTAGGAAATCCAGTAAATTTAGTTGACCTCTCAACCGCATCTGAAAATACAATGAGGCATGAACCACCGAGATCCTGAAATGTAGGCAATGCCAAGAAGTGTCATCAAATGTGATTAGGCTACCTTATGATGGCCTGATCAAAGAAAAAGGGTAGCCCATGTATCTTGTCGATGAACAAAGAACTGTTGAGGTTGATATTTACTGTGCAGCTTAAAACAGAGCTTGTATTGATCGTGTCAGAATGAGACTTGGAATACAATAAGATAATGGAACCCAGCACGTTGGGCAAAGCCTCTATCTTTTCTAAGCAAATGTTATGCTTAAGTTGAGGGTTTGCACCAATGGGTAGCGTGTTGTCATAACGATCAGCCATAAGTCTCAAAGTCAGGGACATGAAGGCCTCCAAGTTCATATGGTTATATCTTCACATCCCAAGTTATGCAGCCTTGCTTGCCCCTTTCAGGACAACGATTACATACAGTAGACTAGCTGTGGATGAGTCTGGTCTACCACAGATCATAGTAAGGGGAGTAATCAACGAGCTAGGATCTTGGCAGATATTTCTTGATCTAAGTTTAGCTTAGGCAGGGGTCACTAGGCTGGCTGTACAATTGGTCCTCTTTATTCAGCTTGGCCAGTACATCAAGACTGCTTCATGTAGTGAAGGAGGTCAAATATTCTTCTCAGCTTCCTGGTATACTTTTAGGAGCTTTGGGGACCTGATTATCTGTGTTTGCATGGTTTTCATATATATCTACGCCTAACCCAATATATAAATGAACTTTATGGGCTTTCCAGATATAATCAATTTCTATGGCAGTAGTTCAATGCAAATGTTCTTAAGCAGGCCTCTACTTCTGGTTGCAATCTCCAGCTTCTAGTATTTTCTCCTGAGTTTGTGATGAATTTCTCTTTATTGTATTTGCACAATATTGTATTATCTTGTACATCTATGACGTGTCCCCTTTTCTGTATATCTTGATCCAATGATCATGCCATTGAAGACATTATTTCAATTACACATCAAAAGTCAACTCTGTCACCTGATTCTCTTCCGGATCCAGTAATGGATAATGATATAAAGCATGAGTAGACGCTTATGTTCGTTATGAAAGGGTTTATTTAGATAACTGATAACCACCAGCACAGCCTCCACACTGTTACAGCTTTCCAACTCAAACAGAACCTTGATGGGTAAACATTCCTTCCCATGCATTCCAGGTTCCATCATTTATTTATTTATTTATTTATTTACATTTATATAGCGCACAAGCAGCCCAGGGGCATTGAGGCGCTGTTACTTGCAATGAACTTAGTTACATGGTACAGGTAGGATAGTGGATGTTGACACATTGTAAATGTTGCAGGATGACGTACTGTTACAAATATTGCTTTTGATCATATGATACAATATACATGGGGTAATCGTGCTAGTATGTCTAGCCTTAAGTGAACAGGGTAGTCATCCCTGAGCAAGTCACTTTACAGCACACCTTCCCTCCCAACAACACTTATTTTCTTCACCTTTGCAATTCTATTCTTATTCCAAACTTGTCCTCCTCTCACTGCACCCTTTAACACTTTTCCACCAAGACAGGCTCAGAATATAAAGAATCCCCCTTCTTAACCATTCCTTTCTTTATTCTCAACCAATCACCACACTGTCTTTTCTCATTCTCTCTCGTGATCCACCTTTTCTTCCTTTCCCTCACAACATCCACTACACAGTCTGTCTCTCTTGCTCTCCCCAACCAAGATGGCCCCAATGTTGTATTGAACTTGCGACCTCATCAGTTTAAACAGACTCACCTCTGTCTCTGCATGCGGAGACATTCGCAAACCATACAGTCTCTCCTGTGCTGCTACTCTCCTATCCTTACCACACACATACCAGCCCTCCTAATGGCGTCCATGAGGCACCTGTTAACTCTTTCCACCATCACTGGTGTCCACCGTGATAACACTCTTACTCCTTGTGTCGAAACACTTCAACGGCTTTGCCAAATGAATGTCCTCTTTGATGCAACAAAACTCCCTCTCACACGCACTATTCCAGAGGAACTCTTCCCTTTTTTTTTTAGTTTCCCCATTTCAACCACCTTATCTTCAACATTCTACACTTTAAAAAAAAAAAAATCTTTGATCATAGGTTTTCACACAGCAATACCATCAGACCTTGCGAACAAGACAACTAATCAACCCGCTTTTCTCTCCCCCTCCTGTGCCCTTTCTCCACCCTCCCCCCAGATAATGGTGTCTTTTTAACTAAAGGAAAACTCAGCAAAAAACCTTTGGCTGTCTAGGATCATGAATAATCATGTGTTACACATGTCCACGGCCGCCTCCTGAGCCTTACTTTAGTTTGTGGGGTATGGTCCGGCCAGTGGTAGACCATGGGGGAGGGGGCTGCTCATCCCTTTTCACAGGACATTGCCCTCAATCTTTGTACGTATCAGCCCATTATTTCAATTGTGCAAATATCTGTTCATAAATTCCACTCGAGTGCTCTCATGAGGCATAGCCCTCCCATGGAAAACCGCTGTTCTTTCCATGGTACAAATATTCAGCGCCACATTGATCCAGTCCATAACTAGGAAGGCCTGTGCTGCGAGCAGTAGATGCCCTGCCAATCCCTTACCCTGCTCAGTTCGCCCTTCAGTTCATTCATCCACCCCAACACTTTGTCCCAAAACACCTGTACTCTGGGGCATCCCCACCACATATGCCAGTAATCTGCTTTCTGATGTTTGTTAATCTGCTTAGAATCACATGCTGTGCATAGGTCCGACATCCAGTGGTCACTGCGGAGTATTGCATTTTGTTTTTCGTAGTCGAAAAGGGGACGTCGACAAGGCGTGTCTGTAACACTATCCCTATAGTGACGTGCGTTGTACCCACAATCCCTCACGCGTCGAGGTCCCTCAGATTGTTTTTTTCCGCCCAGTTTCTGGTCGCCTTTCGCGGAGCTCCTAGAGAGACATTGCTATACTTACCACGGACCTTGGTCCTTTTGTCATAACTTAATATACTGGTAACGATCCCTCCCCCTCGACGTTAGCTGTGAAGCTGTTTCTCCGCCGAACTATTTTCGACGGAGAGGAAGAGCGGAGGAGATCCTTCGGCGCTGCCGAACACGTGGCCTGGCCTCGGCGGCCAACTTACAGTAGGGAGAGTGGGGGTTAGAACTTTGTCTCTTCTCTTTGAGAATGTCTTTCTTTCTCCCTTTTCTTTCCCTTGGGGTTGTTATCGCCAGCTATTATTGCCTCAGCTATGGAGAGGACACCATTTAAGTTTTGCCCACGCTGCAGGGGCAAATATACTTGGAAAGATAAGCACAAGCTCTGTAATCGTTGCTTACCCCTCGATCACATAGAGAACAGCTGCGCAGCCTGCAAGCTCTTAAAACCCAGGACTCTTAAAGAACGTAGGGTTAAGAGGTGGGCAGACTACGCGATGTCGAAGTCAGTTTCCTCACCCGCTGCCGCTGTTACTGAAAGTGACGAGGAGTGCGATAACTCGACGTCCGTTACGGAAGTCATGAACCCCCAGAAGGAGCGCTCACGCTCCTCGTCGTCCGTCCCCGGCCCCGACGGGCTCGGCTCACGCCCTGCTTATGGGGATGAACACCCCGGCGACAAGGACGCACACAAACCCCATAAGGCTAAACACACTACCCACGGCTCTTCTTCGTCGAGAACGAAGGATCCATCAGCGCCGAAGGGGACGCAGGGCACTCCGGCGTCTACCGCAGACCGTAAAGGTCACAAGCCCCACCCGCAAACGCAGCCGCGACCAGCGATTGGGCTTCCATCTAACACGGGCGCTACCCCAAAAACATCCGACGCAACGCTCCATAGAGCGACCGTCGAGGTACAACGCGCAACGCACACAACGTCGACACCAAAGCCCTCGACGGACAAAATCGTGGCCGAGAGCCTAGCGAGAATTGTCGCCGAAGACGAACGTACGCGGACGACGAAACAAACGTCGAATACCGCGTCGAAAAAACACAAAAGTAGCCAGGAACTGCCCCTTTCTCCAAAGGACGCTTCCGAACTACCTGAAGGCTTTTCAGAAGGAGACGGGAACCTCTCGTCGACGCTGTGGGAGCGTTCGAAACGATTCGAAGGCGAAAACACTAATTTTCCCCCTCTAGACTATTCAGGGGTACCCCATGAGACCCTTGAAAGACTCCATTCTTGCATGGAGAAAATGGAAAGGTTTCTAGGAAACCAAGACCCACCCACTCACAAAAGACAAAGAGAATGGCCACAGGATGACCCTAGAGTCAAGATTCCTAGGCTGGTTGACCTCACTGAGGAGGAGCAATACCTCCAAGAAGATGAGGAGTGTTTGGGTGGAGAAGAAGAGGTAGAACTTGAGGAAGAGGGGTTCGAAGAAGATCCTTACACCACTCCTACAGGGTTTGAAGAGGATACAGCTACCTCGCAGCCCTGGCATTCACCGTCAGTGCAGCCTTGGCAATCCCCATCAGTACATTCAGACCCTGATGCCTTTCTCCCTTCTCCTCTCAAGGATTCACATGGGAACTCCTCTCCCATAGATGACCAACCTTCCCTCAATGCACTATTGCGCAAGGCAGCAGCGCATTTTGAGATTGATACAGGGGAAACTCTTCCAGACATTGACTTTGTAGAAAAAGTCATCAAAGAAAAAGCCCCTGTTAGCCAATCTATTCCTCTCCTGGCTTCTATTAAAAGAAGAATTTCTCCTTCCCTTACTAACCCAGCTCTAGTAAGAGGGGTCAACCCTAGAATAGAAAAGCTCTTCAGCCCTTCATCCTCTGACCCTTTATACATCAGAGGACACTCTATTCCGGACTCCCTTGTGGTTACCAACACAAGAAAAAGAGCAGGGGTGCCACTATCCACTAGTGAAGCACCTCCAGACAAAGAAGGCAAAAAACTCTACGCACTGGGGAAGAGAATCACGACCTCCGCCGCCTTCTCTACTAGAATTGCTAATAACAACTCACTTTTAGCTAGCTACGCAGATGCACAGTGGAACAAGCTGCGCAGCGAAGCAGAGGAAGCACCTGAACCTCTGCGTTCTCGCCTGCTAGCTATAATATCAGAGGGCACACTGGTAAACCAGGGCATCGTTAAAAACTCCCTAGATGCCGCTGAGACGGCTGGCCGCTCCCTAGTGCAGGGAATACTTCTCAAGCGCCACGTTTGGCTACGCAATTCAGGTTTTAAGCCCGAAACCCAAGCCTCCCTCATAAATAAACCCATTGAACAGACGCATCTGTTTGGGAAAGCAGTAGATGAGGCCCTAGAACATGCTAAAAAAGAGTTTGATACCATCAAAACTCTTGATCAAATTTCTAGGCCCCCTAACAGGCGAGGCTATGGTAATAAACGCTCCTTTCGTGGCCAAAGACAGCAGCAGAACCAACAACAACAATATTACTCTGGCTCCAACTGGCCCACCAACCAGGGTAACACCCAGTTCAGTCAAAGAGGCCAACGCCGTGGCAAAGGAAGAGGTCGTGGCTCCAGCCCCAGAGGTTCCATGCCCAATACCAGCAAATGACCCGAAAATTCGGGTCCCCTCCCATGCATCACCGGTCGGGGGCCGGCTAACATCGTTCCTTTCAGCATGGGAGGGAATCACGTCAGACCGTTGGGTATTATCCACCATAGCCCACGGATACTGCATCGAGTTCAACGGTTCCCCGAAGTACAAACCCCCACGGAACCGGCGCATGACACCGCAACACCTCTCCATTCTTCTTCAAGAGGTGGAAGAACTACTGAAGAAAGAAGCTATAGAGCCCGTCCCCCTATCACAGGTAACAGAAGGTATTTATTCAGTGTACTTCCTTGTACCCAAAAAGGACTTAACCATGCGCCCTGTATTAGATCTGCGCCCAGCGAACATATTTGTCAAACCCCAAAAGTTTCGTATGGTGACCTTACAGGAGGTAATCCCACTGTTATCACAAGGGGATTACATGACAACACTGGACATGAAAGATGCATACTTTCATATTTTAATGTTGACATCGCACAGAAAATACCTCAGGTTCAAAATAGAGGACAAACACTACCAGTTCAGAGTACTACCCTTCGGGATAGCATCTGCACCAAGGGTATTCACGAAAGTACTGGCAGTGGCAGCGGCCCACCTGCGCAGATTATCCATCCCGGTATACCCTTACCTCGACGACTGGCTCATAACAGGGGATTCTTACGAAACATGCTTCTCCAATACCCAAAAGACCGTAGACCTTTTGTCCCAACTGGGCTTCTCCATCAACGAAAAGAAGTCCAGCTTAGACCCCAGCCAAACCAAACAATTCCTAGGGGCTCTAATTCGAACAAGGGACGGCCTCGTATTCCCCTCCAACGAGAGGGTCCAAAACATGCTGTTTCAAATTCCCCATTATGTAGCAGGCCGAGAGGTGACGGTACGCAAAGCAATGCGCTTGCTAGGGATGATGGCGTCATGTATTTATTTGGTACCTCACGCGCGCCTGCGCATGCGCCCAATGCAAGAGTGGCTCTACAGCCAGTGGTGTCAGGCCAGCGGACAATGGGACGATCTAGTGGTGGTCTCGCAGGCCTTGGTTCTCTCGCTACGGTGGTGGACAAAAGAAAACCTGTTATTAGGGAAAACTTTTGCCACACCCGCAGTGGAAGCCACTCTAACCACAGACGCATCCCTTACAGGATGGGGGGCTCACCTATCCCATCAAACGGCACACGGAGTGTGGACTCCGAGTTTAGCATCCAAGCATATAAACCTGCTGGAACTACTAGCGGTGTTCAAAGCACTGAAAGCCTTTCAAGAACACTTACAAGGAAAGACAGTGATGGTCCTCACAGACAGCACCACAGCCATGTACTACCTCAACAAGCAAGGGGGCACTCACTCTCCAGGACTGTCCAAGCTGTCCCAGAATATATGGAAGTGGGCTCTCAAACACAACATGTTCCTACTAGCACAACATGTACCAGGGGAACTCAATCTGCTAGCAGACAAACTCAGCAGAGACTTCCCCCTGCCCGAAGAGTACGAATGGCAATTGCACGAAGACATCGTCTTAGACATCTTCACGCAATGGGGATTCCCGGAAATAGACCTGTTCGCAACCCTGGAGAACTCACAATGCCAAAGTTACGCCTCCAGGTAACCCCAGAACCAGTCCAAGGGGAACGGTCTGTTGATTCAATGGTCAGGGAAATTTGTTTACGCCTTTCCCCCGACTCCCCTTCTCAACAAAGTGGTGCACAAGATGCACCAGGAGCAGGTTACCATGATACTAGTGGCCCCAATGTGGGCACGGCAACCTTGGTTCGCTCACTTGATGGAGATGTCCCTATCTCCCCCAGTGAAACTTCCCTGCCCGTACAACATGCTGTCACAAGACAAGGGCAGGACACTGCATCCATGCCCTCAGACCATGAACTTAGCAGCCTGGCTCCTGAGATCATAGAATTTGGACATTTACAACTCCCACAGAGATGTATGGACATCCTCAGGGAAGCCAGAAAACCTAATACTCGACACTGCTATTCTAGCAAATGGAAAAGATTCGTTATCTGGTGTAGAGGTACTAGCATCAACCCAGTTGACTGCTCTCCTACTGACATTATTCTATACTTGACCCATTTACTGGATTCAGGTTTAGTATTCAATTCCATTAAAGTCCACCTAGCGGCACTTTCTGCATACACCACTTCCCAACTTAAAGTGTCGTGGTGGAAGATACCAGTTATCAAAGCCTTCATGGAGGGGGTAAAAAGGATACACCCTCCGATAGCTAACCCAGCTCCCGGATGGGACTTAAATGTGGTACTTTCCAGACTCATGGGCCCTCCCTTCGAACCCATGCACAAGGCAACTCTTAAAGATATCACCCTTAAGACTGCTTTCCTAATAGCTATCACCTCCATTAGGAGAGTAAGTGAACTACAGGCTCTTTCTGTACTAGACCCCTTCGTAACAGTTCACAAAAATAAAGTGGTTCTACGCACACACCCAAGGTTTGCACCTAAATTCATCTCGAAATTTCATGTAAACCAAACTATAGAACTACCAACGTTCTTTCAAAACCCTTCCAGCTCGGGAGAAAAAAGTCTGCATACACTAGATGTACGCAGAGCTGTCATGTTCTACATGGAAAGAACCAGACCACTAAGAAAGACTAATCAGTTCTTTGTCTCGGTGGCAGCAGGAAGAGAAGGAGATGCGTTCTCAAAATCCACTATATCTAGATGGATTGTTCAATGCATCACTCTCTGTTACACTCTTGCTAAGAGAGAACTACCCTTCAAGCCAAGAGCACATTCCACTCGAGGCACTGGGGCTTCCATAGCATTCATTGCAAATGTTCCCCTTGAGTCCATCTGCAAAGCGGCTACCTGGAGTTCTGTGCACACCTTTACAAAACACTACTGTCTAGATGCACACTCTAGATCTGACTCCCAGGTGGGACAGGCAGTATTAAGACATCTTTTCTCTACTGTTCCTTCTCATAACCCACCGCCAACTCCGGGTACTGCTCGCTAGTCTATGCACAGCATGTGATTCTAAGCAGATTAACAAACATCAGAAGACAATGCATTACTTACCGTAAAAGCATTTCTGATGGTTGTATCTGCTTAGATTCACATGCGCCCACCCTTCCTCCCCGCTCGGATGGAAGGAACATAGACTTCCTTTATATCTCTCTTTTCTGTACTCACTCACGTCTATAAGGCTCCCTCAGGGCAGAAAAATACAAACAGAGGGACCTCGACGCGTGAGGGATTGTGGGTACAACGCACGTCACTATAGGGATAGTGTTACAGACACGCCTTGTCGACGTCCCCTTTTCGACTACGAAAAACAAAATGCAATACTCCGCAGTGACCACTGGATGTCGGACCTATGCACAGCATGTGAATCTAAGCAGATACAACCATCAGAAATGCTTTTACGGTAAGTAATGCATTGTCTTATCCCCACATAGACGCCAGTAATCGGGGGCTCACAGTCTGAAACCTCTTTGAGAGCCTGACTGGATCATATGGCCACCTGTGGAGGAGCTTGATGGCATGCAGTTTATATTGGCTCGAGATCGATGTCTGAGGCCCCTTTACACAATCTGAACCACAGCACTGTCTATTTCCCTCTCCATGTCACTTTCCCATCGCTGCTTCAACTTCTCTGTGGAGCAGTTCCCTGCAACCACCAGTTCCCTATACATCAGAGATTAGGCCCTTCATTTCCGTTCTATTATCTAGGAGCTTCTCAAAGGGAGCAAAGTCCCTCTGTATCACGTCGCTCCATTTCCCCCCTGTGAGTACCCCTTTTAGCTGGACGTTGAGAAAAGACTGATAGGGTTCCCAAGTCCAGATCATATATGGTGATAAAAGTGCCGTCCCTCTACTATTGGCCAACACTCTCAAGGCCTGCCTCAAACCATGCCTGAAATCTTTCAGGATTCGGAATCGCTTCTCACCATTTCCGTGCCCTGCCCCATAATGCCCATATTGTGCCCAGAATTGGGCGGTCGCAAATTCTACTGGGGAGCCTTCCTCTGGGCACCCACAGCCATTAACCCACAGTGGCAGGGGACAGGTGGAGATTATCCAGTCCGACCCATTGGTGGTACTCCTCCATTCTGAGATTGGGTATGAGGACCCAACAGGAATTTCACCATAGCTCCCTTTTTCTCATTGAAAAATGCTTCAGGGATCCAAATCTGGAGCATTTGGAACGCGTAGCGGAGCCTTGGCAAGCACACCATCTTAAGGGCATCGAGACGGCCAAGCCATGATATCGTCAATTTCCCTATCTTTCAAGATCGCCCGGAATCCGGCCAGGAGCGTGGGGAAGTTGGCCTGGAGAAGTCCCCGAAGTCCAGCGTGAGATTAATCCACAAATGTGTGCCTTGGTTGACCAATAATCCCAGTGGAGAGAGCCTATTTATCTCCCTGTCCCTTTCCAGGGGGAAATGTACCGATTTTAGCCCTGTTAATCTTAAAACAGGAGAGATCTCTGTACTGTTCAATCAAACCGATTACCCTAGGTATGGAGGCGAGTGGATTCCTAATATGCAGAAGCATGTCGTCGGCATATAATGCAACCTTGTATTCCACTCCACCCACTGTGAATCCTTCTATAAGGGTATCTTCTCTAAATCTCTGAGCTAGTGGTTCCAGGGAGAGTGCAAATAGGACTGGGGAAAGTGGGCATTCCTGTCTCGTACCCCTGCTCAGGGTGAACCAGCGGGAGCAACCACCATTAACTGCCACACAAGCTCAGGGAACCCATTAACTGCCATGATACCCCGTCTCATCCTAGGGTCTAGGCCTACCTTACCCAGCACTTCCTTGAGAAATCCCCACTCAACCCTGTCAAAGGCTTTTTCAGCAACCACTGAGAGGAGAGAAGGGTCCCTCCACCCCCCCATCCCACGCGCCTAATGAATCCTATGTCGAGATTTCCTAAATGTGTCTGCCCCCTGACGCCCCTTTATAAAGCCCACTTGGTCAGAATGGATCATTTGGGGCATATATACCTCACGTCTTGCAGCAAGGACATGTGTATACATTTTGGCATCAATATTCAAGCGGGAGATGGGGCGATAAGATCTGCATAACCGGGGGTCACTGCCCTCCTTGGGTGTCAGTTATCAGAGCCTGGGAAAAGGGTTCTGGGGCCTCCCCCGTCTTCAGGATATCTTTAAATAGTTCTACCAAGAACGGGATGAGGGGGGGGGGGGTAACTAAAGGCCTTGTAGAAGCCCACCGAGAAGCCGTCCTCCCCAGGAGCCTTCTCCACTGGTACTCTTGCCACTGCCTTCTTGATTTCTTCGGCTGTTATAGGGGCTTACATTGCCTTGGCCTCCTCAGGGGAGAGCCTGGGCATTGGAGCACCCTTCAAGTACTCTGTTATTACTCCAGCCTCAGAATGGACATCTGTTGTGTAGAGATTTTCATAGAAGGATGCAAATACTTTTTGTATTTTCCCTACTTAAGGAGCCCTCCAGCCTCTTTTCCTCCGCAGATGGGGAGCAGGTGCAAGTGGATCCAGGTCACCTGGCCAAGCCCCACCCTCCGGGTGCCTTCCAGGTTGCCGCTTTTTTTCCCCACTAAGCAAGCCCCACCCACCTGGTGCCTTCCTGGTTGCTGCTCTTTTTCCCTACTTAAGGAGCCCTCCAGCCTCTTTTCCTTTACAGATGTGGAGCAGGTGGATCTAGTTCACATGCCTAAGCCCCGCCCACCTGGCGCCTTCCAGGTTGCCTGTCTTTTTCCCCCACTTGGCAAGCCCTGCCCACCTGGTGCCTTCCTGGTTGCTGCTCTTTTTCCCTACTTAAGGAGCCCTCCAGCCTCTCTTCCTTTGCAGATGGCGAGCAAGTGCAAGTGGGTCTAGGTCACGTGGCCCAAGCCCTACCCACCTGGTTGCTTCCTGTTTGCCGCTCTTTTTCCCTACGTAAGGAGCCTTTCAGCCTCTTTTCCTTTACAGATGTGGAGCAGGTGGATCTAGTTCACATGCCTAAGCCTCGCCCACCTGGCGCCTTCCAGGTTGCCTGTCTTTTTCCCCCACTTAACAAGCCCTGCCCACCTTGTGCCTTCCTGGTTGCTGCTCTTTTTCCCTACTTAAGGAGCCTTCCAGCCTCTTTTCCTTTGCAGATGAGGAGCAGGTGCAAATGGATCTAGGTCACCTGGCCTAAGCACCACCCACCTTCTTAGCCCTGCCTCTTCCTTTC
Source organism: Ambystoma mexicanum (assembly GCF_040938575.1). Classification (NCBI taxonomy): domain Eukaryota; kingdom Metazoa; phylum Chordata; class Amphibia; order Caudata; family Ambystomatidae; genus Ambystoma; species Ambystoma mexicanum. The sequence continues at coordinate 224,417,709 of NC_090921.1, read as the reverse complement.
TGCTCTTAGATCAAGGGTGTCTTTTGCCCTGGCGTTTGATGCGAAGGGCTGGCCAAGAAAAGGGCAATTCCTATTCAGACCCGGAGTACTCAAGGGCCACCCCCCCCATGCTCAGTCAGCAGGTAAGCATGCACCAACAGGTGTTGCCTGTTTTGCTTGGTGCTGCCCCCCTCCCCCCATCCCCCCTGCCTTCCTCTCCAGCCTACTTCTGCAGGAGTCTGTCCTGATACATTCTAGTTTCACAGTCACCGTCTTGTGGCCAATGCTGGATTTGACTTTTATGGACTTCATTGATTCACGATGCATCTCCCTTTCTCAACTCTCATGCTGGACTTCCTTTGCATCTTGTACTCATGGTGGCCCTGAATCATGCTGTTCCCATCTTGATCTTGTATTCTGGCTTACAACTTTGTGTTTCTACGCACTTCTGCAATTGTATTCGCTCTCCCCTCTTGCTTGGAGAATTACCCAGCTGTCTTGAATTGACTTTTCACTCAATACCTTGCAATGTTATTGAGTATTGATCAGATCTGTGTCATAAGTTACTAAGCAGTGTAATTACTGGTTCCGGCATTAAAAGTATAGTACTCTCTGCCCCCTCCTCTGCCAATTTTTTTTGCACATGGGATACAAAGTACCAATTGGATAGAGGGATTGACAATGTGACAATGTTTGAGCTAGTCAAAGAATGGGACAGGTCTGCAAGAGGCCAGTGGTGGGAGTGCAGGCTTGCAGGTTGTTTTGCCTTCTAAGGCCTAAGTCCACACTCCCTGACCACCCAACTGACCCTCTAAGGTCTTCCTTCCTTATACTTACCCAACCCCTCCTGCCTCACAGATGGTCACCACAGGCCTAGTTATCACATTTACACTGACCGGACCATGACTAAGCTCGCCACTTTAGCCCTATCACGCTCCATCATGAGCTGCTAGCCGGACACGCTGTAGTCTTTCAGATCTTGGACTCTTCCCTATGGATAGCATACTCGCAAGTTTCTCTGCTAAAACATAGAAAGTAGATTGGCACACAGGAAGCGCGTACCTCAGAACTACACACATCAACACCACATGTTTTTCATATGCCTCTCCCACTGTCTCCTTAATGCATCTGTCTCCTTCTAGAGGCATGTGCAGCGAGCGAGCCAATAGTAGCTGAAGGGCGCTATACAAGACCTCTTACAATACTATTAACACATGGACATGTGGCCTACTGTGAGGCCTGTGTTGAGTTTCTATTGCATACGATGGCATATTCACTGTGCACGTATGCTACATGCATCACTCTGCACCATAGCACACAACCAAGTCCCATGAAAAATGTTGTCCTCCTGTCCCCAAAACCCCTGTGTTTTGGCCAAAAAAACCATTAATTTTACCTATACCAAAACCCCCCAAAAAATACATAAAAAAAAAGGCATTCAGTGTTTTTTTTTTTTCCGGTCCTTTTGACTCGAATGTATTGCATTCGATCCTTTTGTTTTCGAATGAATGACTGGACACCCATCATATATTCCTCTTAAAAGATGGAGACCGGGCCCACCTAGTTCCATTTTCAAAACAGGCACTAGACAATCGCCTACAAACTACAGCCTCATTACTTTATTGGATGCCATTAGTAAGATCTTTGCATCAATAATTCTAAGAGAGCTAGAAATCTGGGTCAAGATGTCTGATCGAAACCAAACTGAACTTTTGTGTTCTTGCATACCTCCAGAGCGAGCCTTGCTTGGGCATTCACCAGACATTTTCATGGCGATAAGTGATCCATCTGCAGCGTTTGATTATGTAAACCGCTCAAGTCTGTTGAGTAAGCTGGTCTCCTGGGATTACCCAGTGCGTTGCTAAACCTCATTCACCTTCACTCCAAAACCCTCAATTAAAAATTAGGCTTCCCCACCATGGGGCTTAGTTTGACCAACCCAATACCAACCTATCAAGGGCTAAGGCAGGGTTTTTCAGACATGAACCTTTCCTTTGACCATACTGATTATTTGCCTCCTAAAATATCGAACCTCTGACTATACTCCATCTGGCTCCAAAGAGCTGTGGTCTTGCTCCAAGCCTACCTAATTGAGAATGAGCTTGACCTGACTATTCATAAAGCAAATATTCATTTTTCCAGTTCTAAGAGGACCATTACATTTAATTGATCCTTCAGGGACAAACACTAGAACAAGCAAATCAAACCACATATTTAGGGTTCCAAATTTACTATAGGAATAGCCCATTGTTGGTAAATGCTTCTCCACGGAAGAAAATACTTCTCCTTGATGCTCAAATGAGGCGTATATGCAATAGATTGTTTTCTCTCTACTCCCAGTAACTGACATTTACAGAGGTAAAGTAATTCCTAGATTAACCTGCAGGAACTATGGCACAAGTCTGACTGGGCATATCTACCTACACTAGAAGGCCTACTATGTAGGACAGCTCTGTTTACCCTATTGTGTTCCCATATCAGCCATATATGTTGAATTTGGTGGTCTTTAAAATCCCAAATTCATGTTAATGCTGTATTCAAAGATTCTGTTCCCCTCTGAAAATGCACTCTTTACCGATCTACATTGTTGTCTGAGATCCAGCAAGTGGATTTGGCTAAATGCGTTATCAGCAAAAGTTGACTTTAATATAGATCCCTTGGAACTCGAAGTCCTGAATGTGTAAAAAAAAGAAAACTTTGGGAAATTTGATTGGATCAATACTCCTGGCATTGGTCAAATACAAGCTATATAAATTACTACATTCTGAAGAAAAAGAATGTAGTCTTGCTCTTGCAGGGAAACAAAGAGAAACATTTATAAGATTCTGGCATAATATCTTAATCATGAAATTGTAAATATTAGAGCCGGTCCAACTCCTACTTGTATAACGGCCACTGGTAAACAAGTAATAGCAACCTGCAGTGTCACGTGGGCGTGGTAAATGTTGCATTACTTTGATTTATCTGCTGCTTGCCTTTCCATGACCCGTGAAACAGACACATTGTGTCTGCACTCAGCAGTGTAACGGAAAGTATCAAGAGGTTGCCTGCCGGTCGTGCAGTTGAAGAAAACCTGTAACTGTAGGTGGGACAGTTTGTACTAAGTCTGCATAATGGCTAAGCTGGCGCACTTTCCTCACACACATACTAGTGCATGTAAAGGCAAATAAGGAAACGGCAGAATATGCAGAGCGCAAACAACTTTAGTGGTGGTTAGAAAAGCGCTGGAGCTGCATGGGTCACACACAATAAATGGCTTCCTGCTGCATGTAATGAAGCTGTGTTTCCCGTTGTTGTAAGCATTCTTGAATTCCACAATGTATGTATATCCGTGAATGCTACTCCTAACGGCGTAGCATAAAGTGTTTGTACTGCATGTGACGACAACTGAAATGAAAGCACAAGGGACCAGTGGGCAGGCTACCGCCCTTCCAACAATTGCATAGGCTACTTTCATGTACAGCATTTCCCACGTCTGCTGCGGGCAACAAGAGGGGCACACCTGTAGGGCTGCGGAGCTGTAAAACAACCTTAGCAAGCCATGTGCCGTACTACAGACCCTTACCCGGCAAAGGGCATTGTATTGTGTACGTACTGAAACGCGCTAATGTACAGAGGGAAGGTACTTCAAAGTGCATGGGAACGGTCCTTACGGGAGCATTACAATGATCGGCGCCTATGTACGTTAGGGCCACCCAATAATTCTGTCTTCAGGAACGTCCCCTATAGTATCCAGGTAAGTGCTGTCCCTTCTGTACCAGACCTTTGCTGTTGTTCCTTCTGTGGTATGTGTGAGAACATAATAAATGAAAACGAACTGGTAAAAGAACAAAAGGTAAATAAAGAACGCACCTTTCACAGATCAACAACGAAATTGCCAATGCACACATGCAGGGCTGGAGGCGTGGCAGTGTGGTAAACGCCAGTTAAATCGGTTGGAAAGGGGGGTCGCTGTACAAATTGTTTTTTTACGTGTTGCAGAGCGTTTTCAAGAGTCGCAGCGCAACACTAACTACAAATAAATATGAATACTTTCAAGAAGGGGACCTAACCAATGTAGATGGGTGGTACCAAAATCGGAATTGCGGGCATACTAAGATGAACGTTATAGCTGACAAAGTATTCATGCTGTGAAACGTCATATTCCCAAGGGCGAAGTATGTCATTGGCACATGTCGAACAAAGGCAGAAATACACTTCTTTCCGGTTGCGTGTGACAAAGATGGCCGCCTGATCCAGGAGCTCCGATCCCCGACACATCCTTTCATTAATTTATCCTGGTTGTAGCTGCACTTAATGTAAAAAACTCACATGCCGGTGGGTTGGATACTGCAGAACATTCTGATTGACTTTGGCTAAGAACCACAGCGGCGGAGCAAAGTTATAGCAACAACAACATCCCCCGGGGACTACGCATGCTGCAAGCCGCTGCATTGCTCCACGTGAAAACCACGGCACGTGGTGGACTGAGCCCTGTGGCGGGCTGCAACGTGGGAGGAGCTTCCCCTGCGAGGATGCAGGCTTCTATCCTATGCCCAAACCCCCTTGCCCGCCCGACTGACGGAAGTCCCTCGCTGCGGTGGCTGGGGAACGAGGCCATCTACCGCGCCACTTGGCATCACTTGTCCTGTGCTGGGAGAGCGCTGGCTGGGGGGCTGCCGAGAGATACCAACCTACGTTGCCATCCGAAAAACACCCAAATAGTTGATCCTTCCCACACGGCCACCGTTAGAACACTGATCTGCTCCACGAGTTGGATATGAGGCACTGCCGACGAGAGGGGCTGTTGGTGTCTGTAGCCTCTTGCCCTGCCAGAAGTGCCCGCCGCCCCCCTCCTCTGGTTGTAACTTCCGTGGGACCCGTCAGTCTTGTCGTCTTCATCGCCTGCACTCTGAAACCATACAGAGGGGAAATGATCCCTTTGCTAAAGATCACATTTTGTACACGGGAGATTTTTTTATTTTTTTTAAGACTCGATTTGCTGCCCAACCCCCGGATCCTCGTAGGGAGGAACTGGCAGAGACGAACGCAACACCCCACACGCCATGATACGTGGGAGAAAACAGTCCATCCGTCATTAAGGCTGGTAGCACGATCCAATTAATTGTTTACTGGGATACCATTGATGGCGACGAACGGGGTGCTTCATTTATGGCTCGAACTATATTCGGAAACTTGTGATATAATTCTCCCACGGCATACATAACACCCCTGTGGAAAGTGAAACTTCAGTGAGCTGCCTCGGCGAAAGTCCATCTAAGCACATTTTTATCCTTCTCGCTCCCCATTGCAATCGAGAGGGGTGGCCTTGGCGGTCGACAACCGCGTCCAGGGATCGCGGCTCGAGAGCTTTCTGGAACACGGCCACATCCCTGGGAGGCCGTGTTCATCCCTAGCTACATCATTGATCACAACCCTCTCCATTTAAGTGAGACTGAATCAGCTAAGGTATACTCTGTAACGGGGAGTACGGACCACTGCAACTCGTCACACATTGAGGACATCTGAAACAATAAATCTCCTTGATTTGTACAGGACAGACTAGTGGCCAGTCATATCCGTTTATTAAGACAGGGAGCCCCACATCTGAGGAGACAGCACCACAGGAAAGCGAAGAGTAAAGCCACCTGGCATTGGGATCGCTGTACAACCCTAGGCATTCACAATACCCCAAGTTGAAGATTGAAGGCGACGACAATAACCTGCATTTGTGAAGCCAAAACTGAGAAACGCTCTTCACTTTGTAAATTACCAATAGAAACCTTGTTCCCGAGTCTGCGACTGATCATAGATCCAGGTAAATACACAGAACGAAACATTCAACGGGCCCCACACCGCCGAGTACGAACTCTAAAATCACAGCAGCCCTCCTACTAATACCTTAAATCCTCATGTCTGACTAGTTCACTAGTGTGCACAAATATTAGTTGCCACCTCGAATATTTCTTAGAAAGAGGGCCCCGGAGATCAACCTCTCCCTCTGCCTCGATATATCCTCGATATATCTCCGAACAGATACGGTTGCAGCCAAAGGCTAAATCGAATCGCCTCCCTCATTCGGAAAAAGTGAGGACTTGTTCTCTGGAATTGACAAAGGGATCCGGTTCCAAGAAAAAGGGCCCCATCAATTCCTTCACAAACTCACAATCCCACGTTCCAGCGACGATGCCAACTCCTCTCGATCCCACTGCAACGACATCTGAGACCGCCAGAGATGAGTCTACTGGCCACCATGCAGAGTGGCTTCTTGGCGGTCAATGTTAAACTTGATGACATAGTGGCCACCGTAGGCTCCCTCAAGGAGAGGGTCGAGAAGGAGAGTGCCCGCATCACCAAGACTGAAAATCGCATAAGCACAAATGAAGATACGGTTTCCAGACACAATTGTGACATCGCAGAGCTCAAAGGGGATGTGTCCAAACTTCAGGATAAATGCGAAGACTTACAATCAGATCCTGAAGAAACAACATACGAATAGTCTGAGTCTCAAACTTTTTGAAAAAGGACCAATGGAACGGCACGTGGAAAACTATCTGAACACTTCCTGGTGGAAAGGGCCCATTACACTGTAGCCCCTGTCCCCCGACCCGGAGCGCCGCCCCGTACAATAATTGCACATCTCCTGAACTATAGGGACAGGGACACAGTCCTTAGACTTGCTAGGGAGAAGAGCACGCTGCACCACGAAGAAAACAATATACATATCTACCCCGACTTTGCCTCCAGTGTCCAAGCTCAAAGAAGATCTTATGAGGCCAACAAGAGACAACTCTGCATTCGCCAAATCCCCTATGCACTCATCTTTCCTGCTAAAATGAGAATACAGCACAGTGGAAGAGCGCACTTTGAGACTCCAGCAGCGGCAATGGCTTATGTTGAAGCGAGACCGCGGGGGTGACCGGAACCGGAGACCTTAGCCGGGAGAGGGCAGACGAGACCCAGCGGACTGAGCACTGTATACTCTGATATCCTTTGAAATGTTTGTAGTAAAGTAAACGTTGGGCTCCATGCAATCTTATTGAATACAGGATCGTGGGTGCCTGCTGGCGGCGGCCGCAATGCCGCAACATGCACACCTCATGAAGAATAAAGATTTTCCATAATAACTTACTAGAAATTCTTGATTCTATTAAAGACACGGAGGCGAGCATTATACGCTTCTCTTTCTTTTATTAATATATAAATAGAAAGCTCAGCAGCAAGTGTTAATGCACCTTATTGAAAGCGCAGGAGTGCGTGGCAGACAAAAGGTGCATGAAAAAACACAAAGAACTTAGTAAACCTTAACAAAACAGTGTAAGTCCAAGAAAAACTCCATTTCCCAAGATGCTTCAGGAAAGGTCCAGCAAAGGGTCACTAACATGTGACTTAGTCCACCAATGAATAACTGGCTGTCCATATAAACAGTCATACAAATTATGTCACTTCCTCTTTCGAAAGCTGCGAACTTGAAAAACGGAGAAAAGAAGGGCTGTAGCTGAGGTCATCTCGAGACTGAAGCCGAAGCAGAGCTGATTAGGCAATCAGGAGGGCTTGTCTGGAGCCGCTGTCAGAGAAAAGAAAGTAACTAGAATTAGTTTCTGCATCAGAGAACCCTAGTTCCCCTTACGGGGGTGGGAGAGAAATAGTGTGTTAACTTGACATACATAAGTCAGTCCAATAAACAGTAACATTCCCAAACAAGTCGCCCAATTATAACCCAAAGGTGGTAGCGCTGTTATTTCTCTTGCTGGGCGGGATAATGCTCGCCTCCGTGTCTTTAATAGAATCAAGAATTTCTAGTAAGTTATTATGGAAAATCTTTATTCTATGTCAAGACCGGAGGCTCCCATTATGCTTGTTTAAAGCTTACTTACCACAATAGATGCTGGTTGTTCTAGCGGTTTCAGGTAGAATTCCTTGAATATTGATTCACCTGACCAATCCGCCATTCTCATGATATCTTCTAGGCGTACTCCGACCTGAAATGCTTTGGAAGCCATGGCTCCTCTAACGGAGTGGGCCCCGAAATGCAGGGTATCTATTCCTGCTTGAGTCAGAGTCCAGCGCACCCAGCGTGCTAGGGTTGGAGACGAAACTGCCTTGTGCGGTTTACTCAGGGCTATTAGCAGTTGCCCGTTAGGGGAAGTCCTAAGCGGGGCAGTCTGCTCCTCGTAAACTTTTAAGCATTTAACTAGGCAAAGCTTAGGTTGATCTTTGAAAGCGGGGTACGAAATAACCCTCGAGTTACATTTCGTTCTCCTGTGCAAATGGAATACCACCCCATCAGGAGAAAAGGTCCTGCCCGCCAGATCGAGGGCTCTAACGTCAGAGACCCTCCTGCAGGAGACTAAGCAGAGCAGTGTAGTAAGTTTGCCTGACAAGGCAGTCCGAGACAGGTCCTTGTTATGCGGCCATGACAGAAAAAGATTCAGAACCTTGTTGACGTCCCAAAGCTTATCATAGCGAGATGGGGGCGGAATTGTAAGTCTTATTCCTTTAAGGAGTCTGCAGACGAGCTGATGCTCTCCAGCTGGAAGCCCTTGAATGAGATCATGCCCGGTGGAAATAGCCGAGCGGTAGGCGTTTACCGTCCTATAGGCGAGGCCTCTTTCAACTAATGAAGCCAGGAAATTTAGGATTTCCTCTATAGGTGCTGAAACTGGATGTGAACCGTTCCTATGGCACCAGTTACTCCAGGCGTTCCAGGAGTTAGAATATCTCTTGAGGGTAGCAGGGGCCCAGCTTTCCTCAATGAGGTTGATTGCCATGGCTGAAATGCCGGGAATCCTCCACCTTGACCTGAAATCCTCCAGGCTGCTATGTTCAGTGAACCGTTGAGGAGAAGGGGGTGACGCTGTCCTGACGGATCCAGAAGGAGATCCGGAAATTGGGGTAGAAGGATTGGAAAATCCGAAGAAAGTTCCAGAAGAACTGGATACCAGGTCTGAGAGGTCCAGACCGGGGCTATGAGGACCAGGTCCGTATGCTCCTGACGGGCCTTCGCCAGGGTCCTCGCTATCATTGTAAATGGAGGAAAGGCATAGTGAATCCCCTGGGTCCACTGCTGTAGGAATGCATCGGTCGCAGCTGCTGCTGGGTCCGGTCTCCAACTGTAAAAGATGGGTAGCTGGGAGTTGAGACGGGATGCAAAGAGATCTACAGACATGGGGCCCCATGTTCGCTGGAGGCGGAGAAAGACTTCTCTGTCGAGCCTCCAGTCGCTGAAATCTGTGGAGTGACGGGAGTGCCAGTCCGCCACTACGTTTGTGAGCCCTGGGAGATATTCCGCTGTCACCGAGATCTGATGTTCCAGACAGAAATGCCAAAAGTCCTTGGCTAATTCCGCTAGAGGTCTTGACTTGGTCCCTCCCAGATGATTGATGTACCGCACTGCGGAGATGTTGTCCATCTTTAGTAAGATACAACTCGCTTTGCCTCTGGCAAAGGAGCGCACAGCGAAAGAGCCGGCGAGAAGCTCCAGACAGTTTATATGCATTTTCAGCTCCTGAGGTGACCAGAACCCTCCTGTGGCTACAGAGCCGCATCTCGCTCCCCAACCGGAGCGACTGGCGTCTGATTCTATGATAATATCGGGGGTGGATCCGAAAATGGCTCTGCCGTTCCAAGCTTCCATATGAGTGAGCCACCAATTGAGCTCCGTGCGCGCAGAGGTCGACAGTGTCAGACGTTGAGAGTAGGAGAGGCTCCGTCTCAGATGCTGACCCTTGAGCCTTTGCAATTCTCTGTAATGAAGAGGACCGGGAAAAATCGCTTGAATGGAAGACGACAGGAGACCGATTACTCTTGCTAACTCTCGAAGAGATATGAGGTCTCTCTCTAGAAGTCTGCGGATCTCCCTCCGTGTCGCATGTATCTTGGCCACGGGAAGATGAAGTTGCGAGTTCAAGGTGTCCACCAAGAATCCGAGAAATTGTAGATTCTGGGATGGACTGAGTACAGATTTCTCCCAGTTTGAGGAAACCAAGACTGTGCAGTAGGTCGATGGCTATTCTGGCCTGATGCACTACTAGGGCTTGAGAATGAGCCATGAAGATAATGTCGTCTAGATAGACTATTAATCTTACTCCCAGTTCTCTCAAGCGAGCTACTACGGGTCGCAGAAGTTTGGTAAAGGCCCAAGGCGCTGAGGAGAGCCCGAAGGGTAAACTCGTGCACTCCCAGTCTTGGTTTTTCCAGGAAAATCTGAGATAGCTTATGTGGGCCTGGTGAATAGGAACTGCTAGGTAAGCGTCCTTCAAGTCCAGGCGCACATGCCAATCGTTTGGCCTCAGGATGTCCCTGAGCATGTGTATCCCTTCCATCTTGAAGTGATGGTAGACAATGAAGTCGTTGAGAGCTCTCAAATTTATAACTGGGTGTACTTTTTGCTTCCTGCGAACCAAGAATATGGGACTGAAGAACCCGCCTTGGCTTGAGCAGGGGCGAATCGCTTGTTTTAGATGTAGACTGCGTATTTCGCCATCTAACGCTTCCTCGTCTGCTATGGACATAACTAATGGTGCAGGACGAGTGGTTTGGTGAGGTTGAGTGAAAAACTCTAAGCGCAGGCCGCGCGCTGCGTCCCTGATCCATGCATCTCCTGATAAGGAGTCCCATGCCTGTGCAAAAAGAGCTAACCTCCCCCCTATGGGTGTCTGTGGCGCAGGCGCTGTTATGGGTACACTGACCTGTAGTTTGCTGTTGGGCTGGATATCTTGCACTTCTTCTCCATCCACGACCTCTTCCCCGCCCTCTTGAGGGGAAGAAAGTGTCTGAGCGGTCCTGCCAAGAATTGTATTGGTCCCGGGATTGCTGAGGTCTTCGATCAAAGGCGAAGCGGCCGGAGGAGCGACCTCTGCCTCGTCCGGCCCTGGAGAAAACCTTAGTAGCAAAAACCCTTCTGATGGAGGCTTGAGCCTTATCCAAGGCAGTAAAGGTGCCGACGAATTTCGACATTTCTTTCATGAATGGGTCTCCGAAAAGCAGACCTTGGGCTGCTGCTCCTGATTCTGTATCTGCTAGCTCAGTTAGTTTGCCGTCAATTTTGTATAAAATACCTTTACGGCGTTCAGCCGAGATGGCGCAACTGGCATTACCCAGTAGACAGAGGGCTCTTTGCGCCCAACCTGAATGGATTGTTGGATCGATGGGATCGCTGGAATCAATGGCCGCCTCGGCCAGGTCCATAATGTTGGCTAGAGGACCAGTAATGTCCAGGACTCTGTCCTGACAGGACCTCCAAGCGCGGTCGATACCCTTTCTCGGGTCTTTCACATTCTTTCCTAGAAATGTGATCATCTTGGAGTCTAGCTCCGGGGTGAGGGCTATTTTTCCAGGAATATTGGGACGGGGGCATTCTGCCTTTAATCTGGCCCTTACTTCCTTATCTAGAGGCTTGCGCAGTCTGTTCATGATGTAATTGGTTGTTCTGGACGAAGGTTCCCAGTCAGAGGATCTGGGGTGCACAAGATCTTCTGGAGCAAACATCCCGCTGGAAGTGGGGGGTTCCTCCGTTACCTTCTTGGGGATGGGGACTGCCACAATCCCAGAGGTAGAGGGTCGCGACCCTATAGTTTGAGAATCCTCATCAGAGGATGAAAGGGGATGGTAGTTATCATAGACCCCTCTATCTTCGTCATCTGTGCCCTGTTGTTCTCCCTCCGGGCTTGAGGGTCTAATACCCCTGTTGTCTTCCTCGGGGTAAGAGGGTCTTTCGAGGGAAGGGGTGTCCTTCCTGTCCATGAAGGCTTTTTTAAGCCTGGAGAAGGCGTCTGAGACGGCAGCGGTGGCAGGAGTAGGCTGGCTCGGGGGGGTCATGGAGTCTTTGCTCCTACGAGCCGGAGTACATCCCCCATCTATAAGGTGCTTTCTTTTGCGGGTTTTCTTTCTCCCAGTTGGGGAGGTCTCCTGAAGATGCTCCTCCATACTGTCTAGGCGCTGCTGGATAGGTAGGAGCATCTCAGATACTGCCTTCTTGATGGTGGTCTCCACTGAGGATCCCAGCACCTTTTTGAGGCTGTCTGCCATTGCCACCTCATCTATGTGATACTCTTCCTCCTCATGATCAGACCAATCCTGATCTGCTTGGGGAAAGTACTGAGCTGCCATAATAATTTCAAATGCACCTCTTCTTTTTTTTTTTTTTTTAAATATAAATGCTCTCTTTGTGGGCAACAGACAGCCTTCTCTCAGCCCACTCAATTACAGACAAGGAAAGTGTGGAGCACGATACCTTGCTGCAGAGGAAAAACAATCTGTTCTGTGGAAGTTATCTGAGACTTCCTTCGATCTCGTTTTCTTTGTAAAGGCAACGGAAATGACGAGCGCCAGCTGCTTGAGGAAAGGACTCAGGGAGCAGAGGCTCCCTCTAGTGGCCACGGAAGGCCACCGCGAGCAAAATGCTCTCCGTGTGCGGCCCTCCCGGCTCTGTATCAGTGAAGAGCGAGCCGAAGGCCGCGCACGGAGGGGTGAATAAATTAACAGAGCCGCTCGCGAACGCGAGGGCTCCTGTCAGTTGCAGAGATCCTCTCTCGGCAGCGAAGCTGCTAACGCGGAGGATCGAGTGAAACTGACAGAAGATGAAGCGCGTTACGCGCGCGTATACTAATTATAGCAACGAACGCTAAATAAATTATGTAAACATCATTCACATTATTAAAATATATTTAAATTTAAATTTCTAAAATTTTTTTTTTTAATTTTTTTTTTTATAAACAAGGAGATAAAAAAATGGGTACTTATCTTTGCTGTGAGCAGCAAGAAAGAGGAAGTGACATAATTTGTATGACTGTTTATATGGACAGCCAGTTATTCATTGGTGGACTAAGTCACATGTTAGTGACCCTTTGCTGGACCTTTCCTGAAGCATCTTGGGAAATGGAGTTTTTCTTGGACTTACACTGTTTTGTTAAGGTTTACTAAGTTCTTTGTGTTTTTTCATGCACCTTTTGTCTGCCACGCACTCCTGCGCTTTCAATAAGGTGCATTAACACTTGCTGCTGAGCTTTCTATTTATATATTAATAAAAGAAAGAGAAGCGTATAATGGGAGCCTCCGGTCTTGACATAGAATCCAAAAGTTTGCTGAGCCGCATCATCCATTTGGGGATGATGATGCGGGAGGGGGCTGGGGAGATTCAAGTTGGCAAGTTTGTAATGAAGCCTGGTGGGATGGGGGGAATTGGGTAAAACTGCGATACTATTTTTGGCATCAGTTGTTGAATTTCAGTTTAAAATGTGTGGTTGCGCTGCTGTATGTGACATTAGGCTAGCAATGATGGGAACAATTGTAAATTTCCTCATAGTACACACATGGCATATAACAATGCAACGCCCAAGGGGCTAAAAATTAGACTCATTACCTGGAATGTCCGTGGGCTTAATAACCAGTCAAAATCGAAGAAGGTTGGAGCATATATTGCCAGACACCATCCCCACATTGTTATGCTACAAGAGACACATGCACTTGTGAAAGTAAACGTTTACACTGAATTCACGGCTCAGAACAGGGGAGTACTCGCGTTAATACACCCTTCATTGGGCTTCAATTACGTGAAGAGCAAAATAGACCTGCATGGGCGCTGCGTCATTGTGTGGGGCAGTGTGGTAGATGAAGAGATGGTCCTGGTCAACACCTATGGGCCAAACATAGATGACCCCGATTTTTACCTAAATGTTTCAAATGAGCTGGGCCTGATAGACGACGAAAGCATACTATTGGGGGGGAGAAGGGGGTTCAATACTATTTTGATGTTTCCCTCGACTGTTCCTCCAATACACACAGTGGTTCGACCAAGACAGCCACTACTCTACACTAGATTTTGAACGTTATCCCTCACAGATGCTTGGTGGACCTTACACCCACTAGAAAGGCAATACTCGTTTTATTCCTCAGCACACAACACGGAATCCTGCATTGACTATTGGCTTATCTCCACTCATCTATCCAACATGAATGATAGTTGCGAAATACACCGCCCTACCCTGTCAGACCACTCCCCAATATCCCTGGAGATAGAACTACAAAATGTTAAGCCACCAGTTAGAAGGTGGAGAATGCCACCTGATATCCTAAAAGACCCAAATGTCATAGAATCGCTTAATACAGAGATTGAAGAATTCTTTACGATAAACAAGGGCTCTGTAGACAGATATGCAACACTTTGGGAAACCTTTAAAGTGTGGGTAAGAGGGGCTTTAATGTTTAAAACCACTGGGCTCCTGAAAACTGTTAGATCAGAATTAGCGGAAGTGGAAAAGCGCCTGAGAGAACTGGAATTACAATATAGTGAGACCCATGAAAAGAGAACCCTAGTGGAAATTAATAACCTTCTGCAGAGATGTAATGAACTGGCGACTAGGGCGCTACAGTACTTGATAACACCTATCAGAGTGCGTCAGTACGGCAAAGGTAGTAAATCGGGGTGCTCCCTCGCAAATCTCTTAAACTGAACGCCACCATACACCCATCTCCAGTATGACGGCGAGGTAGTCACAAATGAGGGGATTAACCAAGAATTCACCAATTTCTATTTGGTTCTTTATGCAAACCAAGACGTAAGATCTGGCATAGAGAGTACAATATTTAAACATGTTGATACTCCCAAAACTCCTGCTAGAAAACAGGCTTGCCCTAGACCAACCGATAACGTGTGAGAAAGTCATAGAAGCAATCAAATCCCTGACGTCCGGGAAGGCGCCCGGGTCTGATGGCTTGGGGGCAGAATTATATAAAGAATACTGCGCCAAACTTGCCCCAATATGAATACTGGTGTGGGAGGAGGCGATGGAACAAGGAACTCTGCTAGAGTCAATGAGGGATTCTATTATAAAGGTGTTGCTGAAACCAAGGCGCCCACCCCACAACATGTCTTCTTACAGGCTCCTCTTCTCATTAATTCTGATGCCAAAAATATTCGCTAAAGTACTGGCCACTAGACTTCTGCCCAATATGCCCATGCTTGTCCACGTGGATCAATGCGGCTTCATCCCAACGAGATCTACTGCGTTGAACCTATGCAGATTATTTGGGGTCATGGCACAGATCAACCCTGATGCACGAGCCGCAGTGATATCACTAGACGCCGAAAAGGCTTGTGTCCTGTTCGCATTTCTCGAGGTTTGGAATAGGCCCATATTTTTTAGGTGTGTCAAGTTGTACACCGAGCCTGGAGCTGAGGGCCTCACCAACCGCACTATCTCAAAAACTTTCAATCTGGGTATGGGTACCAGGCAGGAATGCCAGTTCTCCCCCATCCTGTTTGCCCTGAAGATAGAGCCGGTGGCGGCGGCTGTCAGTCATAGCCAGCGACAGAGAGGAATCAGAATGGCAGGATTAACCCAATCCATATCATTCTATGCAGATGATGCACTATTATACATCCGGGAACCTGAAGTCAACCTTGATCCCATAATGAGGGTTATGCAAGAATTTGCAGAGTATTCTGGCTATAAAATAAACAGTTCTAAATCGGAAATCTTTCCACTGATGCCCGCCACCAACTGCTCAAACAACACATATGGTCTTAAATGGTCACCTACAAACATAAAATACCTGGGAATCGTCATGTCCAAGGATAAAACCTCCCTATATACTGACAACTATGAACAGCTACTACACACAATCGAACCAAACTTCAGCTATTGGCTAAACTCCCTATTTCACTGATCGGCCGTGTTGCGATTCTTAAAATGGTGATCCTCCCCAAGCTTCTATATATATTTAGCAATGTCCCAATGTGGCCGGGCAGGCAATTATTTGACAATTTGCGATCCATGGCCATGGCATTCATATGGAATGGAGGTGCAGCCAGGATGAAGTGGGAGAAACTGGTCGAACCACAACACTGGGGGCATAGCAGCACCGGATTTAGAACTATATTTAGTGGCACAAGCCCAATACGCCAAGGATTGGCAGGACCCGTTAGACACTGCACCACACATCCCAATAGAGCGTCATTCCGTACGCCTCATCGATCTGCGCTCCATTTTATTTAAAGTACAACACAGAGATGCATGTAAATTCGACCCTGTTAGCACGACGGTTCATGCTTGGGCCAAGATCTACAAAAGATTAAAAATAGACACTCTGATTTGGAAGCCCCTCTTTGGAACTTTCCCGGCATTTCGCCGACATTCGATGAGGATGTGAAGAGGACTTGGGATCCTAATCGGGAAATAAAAAAGGCGAAACAGGTTTCCTAATGGGAAATTTGTTACACCTGAAGATTTTGTAGCCACTGTAGTGTGAGGGCAGCTAAAAATACTACAGGATCATCGTATGAAAACTGCATTCGGAGAAGAATAGCCACTGTTTCCAGATGAACCGCCCTCACATGAATGCTTTGGATACCTGCCCTCCCAGAGCGGGACTAGTGTTTCTAAGATATATGCCATAATACAAATACATACACCCTCACTTAACACGGTTAAAGCCACTTGGGAGGAAGATATAGGGGCAACAACTGAAGACGAGAAATGGCTGAAATATTGTTAATTGTCCAAACAATTATCACTCTGCAGGCCTCCGTTTAATCCAGTTCCAAATTTTGAATAAACCGCATTATACACCCAGCCAAAATGGCCAAATTCACTGAGTTGCTCCGGGGGTTGCCAGAAACGTGGGAACCCTATGGCAGATTCTTCCACATGTACTGGGCCTGTCCCCTGATCACTGGGTTCGGGAGGGAGGTGGCTGCGATAATAGAGGAAATAACAGATTCCGGCTGAACTCACATCCCAGAAATACCTGTTAGACGATATAGGGAAAATGGCGGAGATAACGAGAAAGCTGTTTAATGTGACCTTTGCGGTAGCCAAGAAATGTACACTTGAGAATTGGAAAAGCTCACAGGCCCTACGCATAGACCACTTTCCTAAAGAACTTATGTATGTGAACGAATGCGAGGAACAATACGTGATGTCATTACCTAGGACGAACCGGCCTAAGGACATATGAACTCCGTTTAGAATATACCTTTGTGATATGATTTCTGATGAGGATAGTTCTCAGAGACCCTGATTTGGACTTGTAAAGTACAAGATATATGAGATGTAATGCAAGTACCCATCTCTGTTGTACATACAGTTTTTCTTGTGTTGCTACAGTTCCGCGGCTCACAATCAATAAATAAAGTTTTAAAAAAAATATAAGAAATCCACTTCTTTGCAATGTACCTTGCTGTCTGCATTCATGGACCAAATAGAAAATGTCGCTCCCACATCGGTGGCTGCATAATGCGGTAGAAACTTATGCAAGAGATCGGAAACAAATGCATGAACATGGCAAGTGCCTCCTTCAATCCAAACAGCACTGAAACTCGTGTAACATGCTGTGCAATTTTTCCTGCACAATCAACTATTATATCGGCATGATTGCTTGTCACCAAAGTGTCACACAGTGAAACCAAAATCGGGCACTTCATTGTAACTACTCCATAGCACTAAACATGCACATCATAGATTGCAAAATGAGTAGTCACTGCACAGTGTTTTCCATTCACCTTCAGTCAATGTATGTCAGAATCCCCTAAAACCTGCATCCTGTGCCTCGTGAAACACACAGCCATATCCGCACCCTCTGCATTTCTGTCCACAAATACACTGTGTTGCGCAGTCTGTCCGTACACACAAACTTTATTGCCCAATCCCGTTGTCTCTGCAGGCCCATTTCTATGGGCGTCCTCTGCAAAAGGTGTGTATGTAACACGTGCCACTATCGCAATATTTGCTGACTTTTCTTGCTGGACACGCGCGTGAGTGGGGGAATAACTTTGAACCAGGGGAGCAGATGTCGTTGGTTGTGGTGGCTGGTGCTTTCCTAGAAACAGTTTTGCTGTTTTCATAGATAAATGTGTGTTTTCAACGTTGGCTCACATTCTTACAATAGCCTCTTCAGTGCAGTGTGTAGTTTGCGAAACATTTCATTGCCACTGTACGACAATGACTTGCCATTTGCCATGAAAAGGTGTATGTATCGCAAAACGATGTTCTCATTATCACAGTAGAACATCCCAGCAGCACTTAAGAAGTCACAAATGCTTCTGTTGATGAGACCCCTTCCAACCTCTGGCTGGCGGAGGGAATCATTGGAATACTTCCACACTATTCTCGGGGGTATACATGAGAAAAGCACCTTGGCAGTAGGAAAAATGTGCTGCACTGCTTTCATCATAATCTTCAGTTGACGGAACACACAGGAACAAGGCATGTAACCCATAAAGAAGGCTCCAAAGTGCACAATCATTACATGTACAGTTGACTAGGCCATGCGTCGACATTCTACAAGCAGTCCGCCGAAACAGCACGCTTCGGTACCATACCCCAAAGCGTCCACTCCCTCCAAACCGAAATTGCCAGACAAGTCTTCTTGGTGGGCATGCACGCACAGATCTTCCACAAAACCATCACCCACAACGAAAACTGTGCGTCTTGCCATGTTTGCCAGCTGCAGTACATAAAGTAATGAGAAAAGTGAATGCCTCCCTTTCCTGT
The DNA here is from genome assembly GCF_040938575.1 of Ambystoma mexicanum. Classification (NCBI taxonomy): domain Eukaryota; kingdom Metazoa; phylum Chordata; class Amphibia; order Caudata; family Ambystomatidae; genus Ambystoma; species Ambystoma mexicanum. The sequence continues at coordinate 224,399,257 of NC_090921.1, read as the reverse complement.
GACGGACACACAAAGCACCTGATTGGCCAAAGGCCATAGTCCCATTTCCATTGGCCAGCATACTGAAAAGCGCAGAATGTGGCACGTGCCTTTCTCCATGTACCGCCAGGGCCGCACCCCAGTAAAGCAGGAGGAGCCCTTCCTATTGGCGCGCTTTCCTCTGACGCAGACCCTGAGCACCACCTAATAGGACAATCGCTACAATCCCATTTCCATAGGCCAGCATGGTGAGGGGCGTCCAATGTGGCACGTGTGGGTCCCCAAGTACGTCGAGGGCCGGTCCCCAGTGCAGTAGGAGTTGCTCTTCCTATTGCTGCACATCCTAAGCAACTCATTAAGTTCCATTTTCGTGGCCGCCACCCGCAAAATCCGTGGATGTGGCTTTCGTGCTGCGTGGGGGAATAACTTGTACCCAGGGCAGGGGGAGTTTGTGGTAAGGGTCGACTCTTAAAGTCTTTCTTTTTTTTTTTTTAGCTGCTTCTACAGAATCACCTTTTTTTTAATCTGTTTTAGTAGCTTTTGTGTTTTCTTCTGCTCACATTAGTACAGTAAACTCTTCACTGCATCCTGTAGACAAGCAAACAAAACTGCATTGCCAATCGGTGACAACAAAATGCCATTTTCTTTGGTCATTGTTGCAGAAGAACATTCCACGAGCAGACAAAGTGTACATGCTTCTGTTGATGAGACACCTTCCTGCGTCTGGCTCGGAACATCCATGAGCAGTGGGCCATATTCTATACGGTATTATAGATGAGAAAAGCACCTTGGCGGTGGGAAAAAACGTCCTCACGACATCCAGCAATTTCCTCAGTATACGCAACAAATCTAAGCAAGGCAGGTAACCCATATGCATGCAACTGGAATGGATGACGATGACCTCTACTACTGGAAACGTGGCGAGGTCTTTGCAAAGTGCATGCATATCGAAGAAATTGCACTCATACACAGCGCTCCACAATGTGTCCTCTCCTTCTAAACCAAAATTGCTGTCAGTGTCTTTGCAGGGCATAGTTGTGCCGATCTATGACAAAGGGATCACCTACAGTCAACACAATGCGTTTCGCCATGTCAGCCACACTCAGTATGCAGAGTATAATGTGCAATCGTTTCACCTGCCCTTCCTGTTAACCACACCCACACTACCTGATTGGCTAATCCCCACACTGCCATGGCAATTGGGCAAGGTGGTGTAAATGGCAGACATTGGAGCGTGCGCCTTCCAAAGTAGCGCGTGGGCCTCACCCCTGTAAAACTGGAGCTGTCCTTCTTCCCTTTGCACTCTACTTCATTGGGTTTGAATAAGTGGGCACAAACGCATCCACCAATTGCATTGAAGCCACCATCATCGAACACTGTCACTCCTGTACAACACTTGTAATGTACCATTTCACATTTACAGTACAAATGTGCCATCCAAAGCATGTGCAATACAAAGTTCAATGAAAGTATGCACGATTTCTCCATCTGCATACATCCACATAGCCACCCAGGATGTGGCACGTGCAATCCTGAAAGTACCGTGTAATCCACTACCTTTTCGTGATAGTGAAGTGGGGGAATAAACAATATGAAACTGGGTAGGGAATTCAGCGTAGATGTATAAAGGTTTTTTTTTTATTTTTTTAAATTTTTATTTTGTGCGGCGTGCGTGCAAGCAACTTTTTTCGTATTTTCTTTATATGCGTATATGCGTTTTTGTTTGCCTCTCCTCACATTTTTCCCACTTTCTGGTCAATGCTTCTTGCACAGTGTAAAAGAAAACGGCATTGCCAAAGGCGCTCAAATAAATGCCATTTTTATATAACCACTGCATATTTTGCGACCTCATGATCTCCTAGTCGGTGAAGAACATTCAAAAAGTCTGCATAAACTGACGCATAATTCAGTTTATAGCACACCTTCAGACCTCTGACTGAGGACAAATTACACAGTCATGGACCCATACGCCTCTTGGTGTTCTGCATGAGAAAACGACCTTGGCAGTAGGAAAAATATGCATCACTGCCGTCAGCAACTTTTTCAGGAGACGGATTAATAGACCACACGACATGTAACCCAAATGTAGACTTCCACAGTGCAGCACGACAAAGTCCACGTTCGTTGCGGATGCCACATATCTGCAAAGGTGAACTGCAGTCACCCTGACAGGCCCAGAAAGCGTCCACTCCTTCCAACCCAAAACTACCAGCAACGGCTCTTTGCACGCAACACCTAGGCAGGTGGCGCACAAAGGTCTCACTGACGATAATCTCTGTGCGTCTCTCCATCTTGACCACCCTTACGACACAGTATTGGGACAAAATGGTACTGCCCCCTTCTATGAACCACACCCTAAACTGCTAATTGCCTATTTCCCACAATTCCATTTCCCTTTCCACCCTGCTCATAATGGGAGGATGTGCATGTGCGCTTTCCCATCTACAGTGAAGGCCACAGCCCAGTAAAGCTCAGACAATACTTCTTCCCTTTGAACGGTCACTTTTTGCAGCACTCTTCCCTCCCCCCCCCCCTCCTCCCCACCCATTGGGTGCTGTCACATTTTAAAAACATGCATGCACCAATCACATACAAAACCTCTGCATTGCACACACTCATTTCTATACACCACTCCATATTTACCATTAAACACACTCGGTACACGTTCCGTTTGATTGCAAAGCCCCTCCACCAGAAACCTCTGCTCAAGAATGCACGTTTGCAGCATACACAAACATCCTAAAACGCACACCTTTGGACATGTACACAACATTGCAACCCTTTCCACACCCACCACTACACTATGCATCCAAGCAGGCGACCATGTGGGCACCTAACATTATGCACAAAAGTAACATATGTAGCGGCACTTCTAACCAACTCCCCCACACCATAAAACACCCGTTTACGAAAAACTTGTTACATTTAGCAGAAGCCACAAACCTACTGCAGCCTGCACCACCCCTACATACTGGAATTCAAAAGCTATTGTGTCACTGCCAACCTATGCACAACAGCTTCACAATATTGGCCCTACTTCAATAACTCTGCACACAGCAGAGTAACCAACCACATACAAGCTGCACTTCAACCATACCCACTTCCATACTCACAGTATGTACACACTGCACCCTGTGGCCACACGACACAACTTCACACTGCACCATCTCCTGCCGCACACCAAATACTGTAGCATGTTCCAACTATCACCACAACTATATAATGCACAATACATGCTTTGCAACTCATTTGTGCTGCTATAGCACGTCGACAGTGTGCTCCACACGCATTCTCCAAAGATCACCCTGTGCCTCATGCACTGCCAAACCTGCATTGCTCCAGTGGGTGTGCTCCTTGCACACATTCCCCCCACCGTAATGCAACCATGCATGTCACCAACTACCACTATGCACATATGCACCACTGGCACCAGCACGCCAAACCAACCTCCACACCGCTATGGACATGTACATATAACTGTTACTATAATGTATAAACATTACTGTCTCTGGCACCCCTACGCCCTCTCATTCACTTACTATTATCTTACCTGCTTCAACTCTCAAAGGATTGTTTCGCTGCCAACGTAACCACAAAATGTTTACAACATTGCCCATACTGCAAGCATTGTGCACACTATCCAAGCACATATAAACTGCCCTTCAACCATACCCTGCACCATACTGACAGTATACAAGCATGGCACCCAGTGCCCACACTGCATGACTTTTCACGGCAGCATCGCCAACCACAGCGCACCGCCATGGAGCAACAAATTGCAACAGTTACCATAATGTGTAACAAGACACTCTCCGGCATCCTTGTGCACTTTCAATCACATACTATGGGCGTACCCACTACCATTCACAAAGTATTGTGCCACTGCCAACCTACCCACATTCTGTGTGCAACAGTGGCCTAGAAAGGCTTAAATGTGCTCCACACCCATTCCTTACATGTCCCCACACTCTGATGCACATTGAAAAATGCATTACTGCCGTGGGTGTCCTCAAGGCCTAGGCTCTTGATTGCTTGGCCTACGGCCTACTGCCTTCGGCCATGCACCCACTTGTCTAGGCCTTTAACACACTCACTGCAATGTAATGCCACCATGCATGTCTCCATGTCAACAACTACGACAATCCACATACACACCACTGCCACCTACACTCTTACCCAACCTGTACACCGCCATGGTGCTACGCAGCAACAAATTGCACAGTGAACATAATGGCCATTTGGGCAGCTTACATTTTGCATAAATGTGCCATACGTAGGTAGCGGCATTTCACCCCAACTCCCCCACACCATAAAACACCCATTCACGAAAACAGGTTGCACGTACCAGAATGCACAAACATACCACAGCCATTCACAAAGTATTGTCACTAACCACAACAGTTTCACAACATTGGGCCTACGTCAACAAATCTGCACATAGCATAGGCCTTGAACACACCTACAGCAACGTAATGCGACCCTGCTTGTCACCATGTCACCAACTACCACCATCCACATACACACCAGTGCCACCAGCAGTCCTACCCAACCTGCGCACCACTATGGAGCTATACAGCAACAAATTGCAACAGTTATCACAATGTACAAAACGAAACTCTCTCCTGCACCCCTATGCACTTTCATTCACATACAATGGGCGTACCCACTCCCATTCACAAAGTACTGTCACTGCCAATCTACCGACATTCCGTTTGCAACACTGACCCTACTGCAACCAATCTGCACACACTGCACTATGCAAACACCACCCTGTACCCGATGCAGAGTCAAACATGCCTTCCTGCAGTGCATAAGTTGCAGCCATAGAGTGCATGCCCTACAGCCTACGGGCTTCGGCCATGCACCCAATAATGTAATCCTTCCAAAGACCCCCCGCACCTTCATTCACCCATGCATTCCTCCATGTGCCCAACTACTACATTCCATCCGCAGCGCACTGCCACTCGCGCTCCCTCCCATCTGTCATGTGCAATTCACTCCATCTGCAATTGACCTGCCACCACTCACCACGAAAAGAGGTCGCTGCAAACAGGTCACGGCAGAAGCAATGGGACAGTTACGACAGATGCCTCCAATCACCACAGAAAATACTTGCCTACATATGTCACATAAACCACTTCTCACTCCCCCAGCCGTTCCCTCCCTTATTGCTGCCAACACAATGTGTATGGTACATTTTCCAGACCCTTCGGCCGCCGCACTGTCCTCTGATACACCATGGTAGCTTTCCCAAAAAATGTTGACACACTGCACGCTTCCCTCCAGCCAACCACCGGCTGTGTCCAAACTTCTCCGCCACCACGCCATGCCGCGATCCAATGACACTTCTGTCAGAAGTGCGAGAGGACTATTTTTTTTTGGATATGTGCATTTCAGTATTTTGCAAATAAATTACTGGTCGGATTTCCACCAAACAAACAAAAGCACGCTTTGTGACCCAAGATCATGCTCCTGTCGCAAATTTGGTGAAAATCTGTCCAGCCGTTCGGGGTGCAGCCGTGCGCAAAGATTTTCCTCATTCAGTCTATGGAGAGAGAAAAAAAGTGGGACCTCCTCCCCCTCCACTCCCCACCCCCTATTACTTTGCCCTCCCCTCCTCCCCCCTGCACAAAACCTCTCCCAACTTGGCGAAAAAATTCAGAGCCGGCCATATACTTTTTTTGCAAAGTTATGAGTTTAGCAACTTAACCAGAACTACACGTGACGCCTTTCCAGACAGGCACAAACAGGAAAGAGATTCTTCCACTGAATGGATAAGTTATTGCTGCATATTTTGCTTTCCAGGCCCCTTCAAGAAACAAGCCGTGTGTTGACATCCAACTGTCCCCGATGGCCATAAATCTTAAACATTCACGTGTCAAGAAATACTCTGACTAGGGGGATTATTAGTTCAGCATCTCGAGACACGTTCAAAGAACATCTCAGCACACGTTGTTGCCGGAGTACCTTCCCCTACGTTACCTTATCTGATCTGTTAATGCACCTTGCATATCCTCAACGAATGCATTTTCTGAAACAGTGTGGCCATGTTATGTCTCGCACTCCTGTAATTTACACAGAACGGGACAGTCAATTCATTCAGACACGTACGCTGTCCTGGCACCTTTCTTTGGGATCCACACCACAATGGCGCTGATCCTGTGCGTTCCATCAACAAACTCCTTGGAACACACGGCACAGCCACTTTTTCCTCCTTTGGAGAGTGAATACGATAATTGCCAGATGCCTTGTGCAGTATTTCGATTACTGCATGGTCCGAGGCAATGTATTATATGCCCCAATGTGCTTTGCATCAGTAAGCACAGCAGCATCTCCACTGTGCACAGATTTGGGCACTGAATACAGTATTCACCTCCCACGCTGGGAAACAAAACTATATGCTCTTAACTTCACACTGTCCCATGACAGCAGGCAGCAATCCTAAATGTGCTCCCAAGTCTTTTGGCTTACCCTCAGAGCTGCAGTGACCATTTTCGTACTCCTGGTTTCTCATCATAAGCAGCAACAGGACTTCTTGCGTCACCCTCGTCCAGTTTCCTTGTGAGGGCTGGTGGTCACTTGAAGATGCCCCCCCAATTCATTATCGGTACCTAATTTTAACATCCTTGTCGCCAAATAGGTAGTATCCTGGGTATCGGGTGAGATCGGCAGCAAGCAGGAACACCTCAGGAACCAGGATTATGTAAAAGGAAAGTCTTTAATAATTATGGGTTACAAGGTAAGTGGTCAAGCAGGAGAGTGGAATATAAGCATTCTCCAGGCATCTACTCCGATTCTGAATCCCTTCCAACCATCACTCCTTGAATTTAGCGAACACTAGATTACATGTTCCTTCAGGCATTCCACTAATACATACCAACTCCTACGCCCGAGACTGAATAGCCCAAGAACACAAGATAACGAACAAACCCTCTTAAGGGATGGGGAATTTACAAAAAGTGACTAATCATGCACACGACTGGGCTTGTACAGCGGTCCCTATTCTCGCATATCCTATTTAATATCTGTCATCTACCCACTTGACTTCCTCTTTAGTTCTGACTCTACAAGCCTACGCTGATGATACCCAAATCTTGCTTTACACTAGAAACCACCCTGATAAACATGGCACTGTAGGCTGATGCTCAATGTTGTGGGTGAGTAAAGGGTGCACACTTGCTTCAGCCTAATGGTGGGAAGATAGTTGATCTACTGAGTAACCCATTGCCTGGAACAAGGATTTACCTTCCTTTTCACCTTTCTTCTGCTGCCCAAAAAACAAAATAAAACATTGGGTTCTGGTGGGACTCACCCAAATTGGAAAGGTGGTTCTTGGGGAGGTGGGTATCGGACTGCTGATTAACTCTAGGCTTCATTTTTGCAAGTCGTTGTGCCAGGGCCCCAGCAGGATGTCTCAGTCAAATTGATGTTCAGGGTTCAGAGGCTACCCATGTCTCTCCTTCCAGCTCTGCATTGGCATCTTTTTCAGGCTATGATTGATTTTTAGCATCTATTGCATGTTCCATAAATCTTTTAGTCGACTAGCCTTGCTTATCTTACAACTAAAATAAAAAATAAATCCTAGCACATTCACTTCACTCCTCAGATCAGAAGATGCTAATGATTCTTGGGTTAAAAAAAAATGTACGCTGTAGCTAGAGCCTCTAGAGCCCTTGACCCAAATTCAGAGTAGGAGCTAGAAGGTTTCGAGCCAGTGGCCTGAAGATGTGGAACTATTTCCACTGCTGCCTTCCTTGCCACTCCCTTTTCTGCTCTGGGAACAACTATAAAGCAACCTGCAGCACACAGCTCTTACCTTGGTTTGTATATGTGCAGTGCCCTAAGATAGTTCTCTCTCAAGAACATAACCTTAAAAACACTTAACTTGCTGCCCTCTCAGATGAGTGTATGCCCCCACGGCTCCCAACGAAAGACCTGAATGGTTCTGCCGTATCTGACACAGTTGGTCGGATTAAAGTAATTCCCTCATTGGGAATCCTGCATAGAATGCTGATTGTTTATAGCCCACATTATCCACCATTGTATTTTACAGGGAATTCACATCCTTATGAATATTCCCAGTTGACAGGCTGGTAATCCTCAGTAATATTAAATCAGTTTTGCTTTAAAGCTTAAAAAACCTGCTTGTAACTTATATAGCCCGTTGCTATCACTTTGGGTCATATTGCTCCAACCTCTCCACCGCTTCTAGCCAGCTTCAGATTTTTTACCGCATATGTACGTGTTGGCAGTCCTTGTTATTTGCTCCTCTGTTTAGAAATATTTTTAATTTTTAGTCAACAAATCATCATGGTTTCTGCACACATCAATGAACAATCCATTTTTCAATTTTGCGTTTCACTTTCTTTTGTGCATACAGTTTTAAAACCAGTTCACATCTTACACACATTCCACAATACTACATTTCTTAAGGTTTATACAAATGTCATCAATAATCCCGTTCTAAAATACAGGAGTCTATTTCAATCATTGTCAGTTTAATCCTTGCTCCACTAGTTTTATCAATACTAAGCATTGTACACAAATTTACTCGGAGTAGGGGATCTTAGCCCAACGCAGTCCATAAAAGCATGCCTTATAGCCCACATAAATATTAACTTTTTAAAGCAGATAACTCGTTTGAGGGGTGGGGAGGCGGGGGTTGTAGGGAGTCTATGAAAAGGTGATGGTATCTTGATCTACGAGACAGTGTACATCTGTCGACTAGACATCCTCTTTTCTACATTTAACCTTATTAGCCCTAGTGGGCAGAAGGTCAAGTCTAAATCTTGGCAGTGTGTAGCCCACCTTTCATGAGGGATATTTACAAAGATACTGTACACACGCTCAGTTTTTTTGTGGCCCTGGCTTAACCTTTGGAATTGTTTACGGGAGCCTACTTTGTCACAGGTTCTACATCAGTCTGCTCGCCAGACTTTGTCAATATGACATTGGATGGTCTTCTCAGAACACGCCCCCCAAAATTCCACTCCGATTGGTTGCAGTACTTCAGCCAAAATATTTAACGGGAGGCCTTCGCCGAAGTCTGCAAACAATGTAATAGGAGGGCGATTTTTGAATTTGACATTCTTTTCCAAAGAATTTGGGCTTCCAGTGATAAACACAATTCATAACGAATGACACAAATTGGAATAGCCTTTGGAATAGCCTGCGGTAACCTGAGGAATTTCAGCCTTATAAATCCATCAAGGTGACCGAAGTCTTCGCTTAGGAGAGTGTAATGAATTACAGCCCCATAAGATAGCATTGGTACAATCTTTGCCTTATAAAACTTTGAGTGGGATGATTGAACATTTTCCAAACTTCGAATAAAAATTTGGCAACTGCCCTAGATGCTTTTATAGAAACCCTCCATTATCAATGTTTTGTTTGGGCTGTTCAGAATATCGTATCCCAGATATTTAAGGCTGTTTATCTCTCATCTGTGTACCCCCAACCGCAAAGAATTTTGCTTTAGTTGTTTCCCCTCAGTCAATCTGATTAGTTGGGGTTTTCGCTTGTTTATGGTTAATTTGTTTTCAGTACAGTACATTTCTAGTTTATTCACCAATCTTTGGATCCCCACCTTTTGATGTTGTCTGCATAGGTGACCGAGTAGATGTTTAAACACAGAACTTTGGAAGGGATAAGAGGTAGGCTTAAGGTAAGCACTTAGGTCCTCCAAATATACAGTAAATATGAAGGGCGCCAATATGCATCCTTGTCTAACGCCACTATTGGTTATAATTCCGGAAGAGAGTAGACCCTCACCATTCAGCCGGACCCTAACTATAGAAAGTACATCTAAGTGAATAAGAGGGACAAGTAATCCCATCAGGAGCCCCCAGTTTAAGAGTTTCCTCCACCATGTATCTGTTAACCCTATAGACTGCAAGGGATAGACTGACACTACATATATTTTGTTCTGATGTTTGTTAATCTGCTTAGAATCACATGCTGTGCATAGGTCCGACATCCAGTGGTCACTGCGGAGTATTGCATTTTGTTTTTCGTAGTCGAAAAGGGGACGTCGACAAGGCGTGTCTGTAACACTATCCCTATAGTGACGTGCATTGTACCCACAATCCCTCACGCGTTGAGGTCCCTCAGATTGTTTTTTTCCGCCCAGTTTCTGGTCGCCTTTCGCGGAGCTCCTAGAGAGACATTGCTAATACTTGCCACGGACCTCGGTCCTTTGTTATACTTAATATATTAACAATCCCTCCCCTCGACGTTAGCTGTGAAGCTGTTTCTCCGCCGAACAGATTTTCGACGGAGAGGAAGAGCGGAGGAGATCCTTCGGCGCTGCCGAACACGTGGCCTGGCCTCGACGGCCAACATACAGTAGGGAGAGTGGGGGTTTGAACTTTTATCTTCTCTTTGAGAATGTCTTTCTTTCTCCCCTTTCTTTCCCTTGGGGTTGTTATCGCCAGCTATTATTGCCTCAGCTATGGAGAGGACACCTTTTAAGTTCTGCCCACGCTGCAGGGGCAAATATACTTGGAAGGATAAGCACAAGCTCTGTAATCGTTGCTTGCCCCTCGATCACAAAGAGGACAGCTGCGCAGCCTGCAAGCTCTTGAAACCTAGAACCCTTAAGGAACGAAGGGTTAAAAGGTGGGCGGACTATGCGATGTCGAAGTCAGTTTCCTCACCCGCTGTCGCTGTTACTGAAAGTGACGAGGAGGGCGATAACTCGACGTCCGTTACGGAAGTCATGAACCCCCAGAAGGAGCGTTCCCGCTCCTCGACGTCCGTCCCCGGCCCCGACGGGCTCGGCTCACGCCCTGCTTATGGGGATGAACACCCCGGCGACAAGGACGCACATAAACCCCATAAGGCTAAACATACAACCCACGGCTCTTCTTCGTCGAGAACGAAGGATCCATCAGCGCCGAAGGGGACGCAGGGCACTCCGGCGTCTACCGCAGACCGTAAAGGTCTCAAGCCCCACCCGCAAACGCAGCCGCGACCAGCGATTGGGCTTTCATCTAACACGGGCGCTACCCCAAAAACATCCGACGTAACGCTCCATAGAGCGGCCGTCGAGGTACAACGCGCAACGCACACAACGTCGACACCAGAGCCCTCGACTGACAAACTCGTTGTCGAGAGCCTAGCGAGAATTGTCTCCGAAGACAAACGTGCGCGGACGACGAAACAAACGTCGAATACCGCGACGAAAAAGCACAAAGGTAGCCAAGAACTGCCCCTTTCATCTAAGGACGCTTCTGAACTACCGGAGGGCTTTTCAGAAGGAGACGGTAACCTCTCGTCGACGTTGTGGGAGCGTTCGAAGCGGTTCGAAGGTGAAAACACAGATTTCCCCCCTCTAGACTATTCAGGGGTACCCCATGAGACCCTTGAAAGACTCCATTCTTGCATGGAGAAAATGGAAAGGTTTCTAGGAAACCAAGACCCACCCACTCACAAAAGACAAAGAGAATGGCCCCAGGATGACCCTAGAGTCAAGATTCCTAGGCTGGTTCCCCCTTCCACAGATGTATATGACCTCACTGAGGAGGAGCAATACCTTCAGGAAGATGAGTGTTTGGGTGGGCTAGAAGAAGAACTTGAGGAAGAGGGGTTCGAAGAAGATCCTTACACTAATTTCGAAGAGGATACAGCTACATCGCAGCCCTGGCAATCCCCGTCAGTGCAGCCGTGGCAATCCCCATCAGTGCACTCAGACCCTGATGCCTTTCACCCTTCTCCTCTCAAGGATTCACATAGTGGGAACTCCTCTCCCATAGATGACCAACCTTCCCTCAATGCACTATTGCGCAAGGCAGCAGCGCATTTTGAGCTTGACACAGGGGAAGCTCTTCCAGACATAGACTTTGTAGAAAGAGTTATTAAAGAAAAAGCCCCTGTTAGCCAGTCTATTCCACTCCTGGCTTCTATTAAGAGAAGAATTTCTCCTTCCCTTTCTAATCCAGCTTTAGTAAGAGGGGTCAACCCTAGAATAGAAAAGCTCTTCAGCCCTTCATCCTCTGACCCTTTATACATCAGAGGGCACTCTATTCCGGACTCCCTTGTAGTTACCAACACAAGGAAAAGAGCAGGGGTACCACTATCCACTAGTGAAGCACCACCTGACAAAGAAGGCAAGAAGCTGTACGCACTTGGGAAGAGAATCACGACCTCCGCCGCCTTCTCTACTAGAATTGCTAATAACAACTCCCTATTAGCTAGCTACGCAGATGCACAGTGGAGCAAGCTGCGCAGCGAGGCAGAGGACGCACCTGAACCCCTGCGGTCACGTCTGCTAACTGTAATATCAGAGGGAACACTTGTAAACCAGGGCATCGTTAAGAACTCCCTAGATGCCGCTGAAACTGCTGGCCGATCCCTGGTTCAGGGAATACTTCTCAAACGACACGTTTGGCTACGCAATTCAGGTTTTAAACCCGAAACCCAAGCCTCCCTCATCAATAAACATTAGAACAGACGCATCTGTTTGGGAAGGCAGTTGATGAGGCACTAGAACATGCTAAGAAAGAGTTTGATACCATCAAGACTCTTGATCAAATATCTAGACCCCCTAACAGGCAAGCCTATGGTAATAGACGCTCCTTTCGTGGCCAAAGACAGCAGCAAAACCAACAACAATTTTACTCTGCTACCAACTGGCCCTCTAACCAGGGTAACACCCAGTTCAGTCAAAGAGGCCAACGGCGTGGCAGAGGAAGAGGTCGTGGCTCCAGCCCCAGAGGTTCCACGCCCAATACCAGCAAATGACCCGAAAATTCGGGTCCCCTCCCATGCATCACCGGTCGGGGGCCGCCTAACATCGTTCCTATCAGCATGGGAGGGAATATCGTCAGACCGATGGGTATTATCAACCATAACCCACGGATACTGCATAGAATTCAACGGTTACCCGAAGTACAAACCCCCACGAAACCAACGCAGATCACCGGAGCACCTCACCATTCTTTTACAAGAAGTAAAAGAACTGCTGAAAAAAGAAGCAATAGAACCTGTCCCCCTATCTCAGGTAACAGAAGGTATTTATTCAGTGTACTTCCTTGTACCCAAAAAGGACTTAACCATGCGCCCTGTATTAGATCTGCGCCCAGCAAACTACTTTGTCAAACCACAGAAGTTCCGTATGGTGACCTTGCAGGAAGTAATCCCACTGTTATCACAAGGGGATTACATGACAACGCTAGACATGAAAGATGCATACTTTCATATTTTAATGTTGCCAGCACATAGAAAATACCTCAGGTTCAAGATAGAGAACAAACACTACCAATTCAGAGTACTACCCTTCGGGATAGCTTCTGCTCCAAGAGTATTCATAAAAGTACTGGCAGTAGCAGCGGCCCACCTGCGAAGGCTATCCATCCCAATATACCCTTACCTCGACGACTGGCTCATAACCGGGGATTCTTACGAAACATGCTTCTCCAATACCCAAAAGACCGTAAACCTTTTGTACCAACTGGGCTTCTCCATCAACGAAAAGAAGTCCAGCTTAGAACCCAGCCAAACCAAACAATTTTTAGGGGCTCTAATTCAAACAAAGGACGGCCTCGTCTTCCCCTCCAACGAGAGGGTCCAAAACATGCTGTTTCAGATCCCCCATTATGTAACAGGTCGGGAGGTGACGGTACGCAAAGCTATGCGCTTGCTAGGGATGATGGCGTCATGTATTTATTTGGTACCTCACGCGCGTCTGCGCATGCGCCCAATGCAGGAGTGGCTCAACAGCCAGTGGTGTCAGGCCACCGGACAATGGGACGATCTAGTGGTGGTCTTGCAGGCCTTAGTACTTTCGCTGAGGTGGTGGACAAAAGAAAACCTGCTAATAGGGAAGACTTTTGCCACACCCGCGGTAGAAGCCACTCTAACCACAGACGCATCCCTCACAGGATGGGGGGCTCACCTATCCCATCAGACTGCTCACGGAGCGTGGACTCCGAGCTTAGCATCCAAACATATAAACCTGCTGGAACTTCTAGCAGTGTTCAAGGCACTGAAAGCCTTTCAGAAACACCTGCAAGGAAAGACAGTGATGGTCCTCAGACAGCACCACAGCCATGTACTACCTCAACAAACAAGGGGGCACTCACTCTCCAGGACTGTCCAAACTGTCCCAGAATATATGGAAGTGGGCTCTCAGACACAACATGTTTCTACTATCGCAACATGTACCAGGGGAACTCAATCTGCTAGCAGACAAGCTCAGCAGAGACTTCCCACTGCCCGAAGAGTACGAATGGCAATTGCACGAAAACATCGTCTTAGACGTCTTCACGCAATGGGGTTTTCCGGAAATAGACCTGTTTGCAACTATGGAAAACTCACAATGCCAAAGTTACGCCTCCAGGTACCCCCAGAACCAATCCAAGGGGAACGGTCTGTCGATTCAATGGTCAGGGAAATTTGTTTACGCCTTTCCCCCGACTCCCCTTCTCAACAAAGTGGTGCACAAGATGCACCAGGAGCAGGTTACCATGATACTAGTGGCCCCAATGTGGGCCCGGCAACCTTGGTTCGCTCACTTGATGGAGATGTCCCTATCTCCCCCAGTGAAACTTCCCTGCCCATACAACATGCTGTCACAAGACAAGGGCAAGGCACTGCACCCATGCCCTCAGACCATGAACTTAGCAGCCTGGCTCCTGAGATCGTAGAATTTGGCCATTTACAACTCCCTCAGAGATGTATGGACATCCTCAGGGAAGCCAGAAAACCAAATACTCGCCACTGCTATGCTAGCAAATGGAAAAGATTTGTCATCTGGTGTACAAATAGGAGCATCAACCCAATTGACTGCTCTCCTACTGACATTGTCCTATACTTGACCCATTTACTGGATTCAGGTCTAGTGTTCAATTCTATTAAAGTCCACCTAGCGGCACTTTCTGCATACACCACTTCCCAACTTAAAGTGTCGTGGTGGAAGATACCAGTTATCAAAGCCTTCATGGAAGGGGTAAAAAGAATACACCCTCCAATAGCTAACCCAGCTCCCGGATGGGACTTAAATGTGGTACTTTCTAGACTCATGGGCCCCCCTTTCGAACCCATGCACAAAGCAACTCTTAAAGACCTCACTCTTAAGACTGCTTTCCTAATAGCTATCACCTCCATTAGGAGAGTAAGTGAACTACAGGCTCTTTCTGTACTAGACCCCTTCGTAACAGTTCACAAAGATAAAGTGGTTCTACGCACACCCCCAAGGTTTGCACCAAAATTCATCTCAAAATTTCATGTAAACCAGTCTTGAGAACTACCAACGTTCTTTCAAAACCCTTCCAGCTTGGGAGAAAAAAGTCTGCATACACTAGATGTACGCAGAGCAGTCATGTTCTACATGGAAAGAACCAGACCACTGAGAAAGACTAATCAGTTCTTTGTCTCTATGGCAGCAGGAAGAGAAGGAGATGCAGTTTCAAAGTCCACTATATCTAGATGGATTGTTCTATGCATCACTCTCTGTTACACTCTTGCTAAGAGAGAACTACCCTTCAAGCCAAGAGCACATTCCACTCGAGGCACTGGGGCTTCCATAGCATTCATTGCAAATGTTCCCCTTGAGTCCATCTGCAAAGCGGCTACCTGGAGTTCTGTGCACACCTTTACAAAACACTACTGTCTAGATACACACTCTAGATCTGACTCCCAGGTGGGACAGGCAGTATTAAGACATCTTTTCTCTACTGTTCCTTCTCATAACCCACCGCCAACTCCGGGTACTGCTCGCTAGTCTATGCACAGCATGTGATTCTAAGCAGAATGAGCATCCGAAGACCTACATTACTCACCGTAATAGCATTTCTGTCAAATCCAAGCATTGGCCAACAAGACGGTGATGGTGAACACGAAAGACTCCTGCAGAGGTTAGATGAAGGGTGGTGTGGGGGGAAGGGAGCAAGGTAGAAAATCCAGCATAACCAGGCAGCACCTGCATGGGAGAAGGGGGTGCACGGACATCACCGGAAGCCCAGAGAGGGGGGGGAAGGGGGTCACAGAGACATCACAGGCAACCCGGGGGGGGGCACAAACGGTCATCAGGGGGAACATGGGGGAGGGGCAGACAATTTGGGGACAAAGAGCAAAGGATAAAAATCAGACAGATGTTCTTTTGGACCCGTCAAATCAGGCTGTGAGAGGAGTGAAAGATATAGTGACCAGTTCTGGTTTCCTCAATCAGTTTGATATACCGTCTCCCAATCCGTCCCTGCAGACCAACCCCAATGGTACTCCCAAAACCATTTGGATGTGGCAATGGATGCTTCCAATCTCCCCAAAAATTACTTCCGCAGGTAGGAGGTGCAAAGGGCTGCTTTATTATGAACATCAAATACTCTCTGGCGAATTTGGTCAATTGCAGAATAAATGCCTTCGTTGATTAGGCGGGCTACCACGTCCCATCTTTCCAAGTCGCTCAACTCCATATGGTCTATCACTAGAGACCATCTTCTCGAGGCTTGGTACATCGTGTAGAATCACAAAAACCTTCAATCTTATTTTTTCCTTTTTCCTTTTTAAAATTTTTTTTTAGAAAATTGCTTCCAGGATATCTTTTTCCTGGAGTTCAAAACCTCATTGGCTTCATACAGAAGAGAAACCACCACCCTTTTCCATGTGTTTTATTTGCAGTATGTCTATTTTCCTGGCCTGTCGCCCGACCACCCCCCCCCCGTTGCCCCCAAACCCCCCCTCCATGTGTGGAAGAGCCCTCCGGCCCTTATTTGAAACCTTTGGTCCCACACATTCGAACTCAGATGGGTAAGATGCTATTCAGAAGGCCAAACTGTTCCCTGATCTCTTATAGAGTGAACTGCTTTACAGAATAGTTCTGTTTGCTGAAGGGAGGGTGCTTTGAGTTGCTATCCTTACCCAGGGTCGGGGTCGGGCCATTCAGTATTCAGTTTCTATCTGGCCTTACCACCATATGTTTATCTGCCATCCCTTTGTTAATTTGTATCAATGGTGGGGCTGTTAGGCAAGGGCAAGACCCATTTAAAGCCTTCCTTTGAGTAGGCATTGAGGTCCCGTTGTTCTTAGCCCATATTTCCTGAAGAAGCCACTCTTGGAGGTCTGTTTGAGTCAAATTCACGATGATAGAATGCTGCAATGGAGTCCCGCTCGGAGGTGGAATACTTATTTTCTAAAAGGTCCTTGTTTTAGGAATATCGGATCCACCTTCAGACCGTCTTTGGGTTTAACTCTGCTATTTGAAGAAATGCATTCCGGGTGAGAAGTCCCCTAGATGAGGTACTATTCATTTTCTTAGCTCTTTGGTTTTTCAATTTCATTTCAATCAGCGCCTTCTTCTTTGTAATACTTTACTCCTTGTTTTTTTTAGACCTCTTTCGATTTACCCCATTTTTGTTCTGAGTTAATTGGGGAGCAGGAGGATCAACGATAATTATCGAATGGTCTAGACCTTCCTCCCATCACTTCCAAGGGTATGAATTTTTCGATTACCAAGGGAAGCGTAAAAAAAAAGAAAAGTTGACCGTCCCCCTTCAACCATCACAGGGGTTTTGCTGTTATTCATACCTTTAGGGTTAAGCTGCATTAAGTTGACTTCACCATGTTGTTCCAAGTCCAAGGTGATCACTGCCGTAATTTGTAGGACGTCTTAATTCAACTTGGACAGTGATGTTCGTCCCTTTTGGTTTGGGTTCTTACCCGGTTCTCTCCTCCTCTTGGGTGTTATTTTATGCTGGGTCACTGTAGAAAGTTCCTGAAGCATATTTTTTTTTAAATTGGTTTCAATGCCCTTTAATTCATTTTTATAAAGGGACTCTAGTTCCTCCCGTCTGGGTACTGACCCGATAATTGTTAGAATTGTATGCAGTTGCTCTGAGATTTTCTTGGTTTGTTCTTTGAGCATGTCAAAGACAAAGAAGATAGGGCAAAGTTTAACGCCTCGAGTCAGGGTGAGGGGGCCTAATTCATGTCTACACGGATTGGAATATTCAGTTGAATTGAAACAGTAAGAAAGGACGTGCTCCCTCTGGATAGGGTCTTCCAGCAGGGTGTCTAAAAGATCTGGGGTATTCGACAAGGAGTTACTCATAGAACCGGGTAAGGGAGCACTACTCCCCTCCATTTTCTTGGTGGTATATCCTTAAAGGGTCTGGAATAACTTCACTTGTAACCCAAGGTCTCAATTCTGACAGTCTGGCAATGCCGTGTTTCCCTCATTGTTGTGAGGGAATTCTTCCCCTATTTTTCGTTGCATAGTTGACACGTTTAACTCACACTTTAAGCTTATTTTTCCCACAAAAGGTTCCTACGGATCTGGACTGTCGCACACGTTTTCTTAAATCAGTATGAAGCTTCATCTGCGGTTAAGGGGACAGGTTGTGCTTATTACATAATTGTTCCATTTTCAACTGTGGTATAGAGTTCATCAATTTCAGTGCCTGTCTCCTCTTTTTCCGTGGCTTCTGAGATTCTTTGTTGCATATACAAATTAACAAGCTTCAGAAATTCCATTCTTAATCTGCTTAGAATCAGATGCTGTGCATATGGTCCGACATCCAGTGGTAACCGCAGAGTATTGCATCTTGCCTTTTGGGGACCGAAAGGGGACGTCGGCATAGGCGTGTCTGTTTCTCCAGCATGGGGTCTGGCATGGATTCACATGCTCATGAATATTCCCCGTCGTCAGGCTGGGAATCCTCGGTAAAGAAAAAAACAGTATCAGTTTCGTTTCTGATCTGTCTTTCGTAGTAATAACCAATCACTGGTCTCTGCGTCATACTGACCACAGCCAATGACTGCCCTCTACCTAAGCACCGCCTCTGGCAGCCATCTTCAGATTTTTACCGCACGTTCATGTGTTGGGATCCTCGTGCTATTGCTCTCGAGCGTTAGTGCTATTTTTTCGCGCTTTTTACAAAAACTTCGATTCTTTCGGTCAAAAGAGCCTCAAGCTCCACCGATCCTACATCCGATCAACGGGGACCCGTGTCGGATTCATCTGTGCCCCTCAAGGGTGAAGATTTCGTCGAGCTACACTTCGGAGGACTCCAGAAGCTTCTCAGGCCCTGTCTCGGAGATGGCCCAGGAGAAGGGAAGCTCGACGCCCGGAAAGCTGTTCAGGGTCTGCCCTGGATGCCAGCTGCAGAACGTCTTCAAGGAGGACGAACACTCTTTCTGCCTTTACTGCCTTCATGAGGACAAGACGCACGTGGAGAAGGACTGTGCGTTTTGCGGCAACATGTCGGAACGGACCATGAAGGACCGCCATCAACGTCTCGCCAACTGGCTGGAGGGTAAGAGCCCGTCTGGCGAGAAGAAGAAGAAATCCGAGCGGTCTTCTAAGACCTTTGAGGGCGCCCCGGCGACGGGGGCCCAACATAAGGCCAAGCACCGCGAGTCCGCTGGCACCGGGAGCGCCGAACGGTCGGGCTCTGCGGGCGCCAGGCAGGGCGCACCCTCCCCGGCACCATCAACCACGAGCCAACGCTCTGGGTCGGGTAAGAGGAAGGCCGAGCACCCGGCGAAGCTCCTGGAGAGGCCCCGGTCGAGCTCTAAGGCAGAGGAGGAGCGTGGCAGTGCCCCCTCCCTCAAGGATAAGGCGGTGAGCGCACCTAAGGTGGTGAAGGCCTTGATCCATCCGACCAAGCCCTCTATCGAAACGGTTGCGGCGGCCCTGGCTCAGCCTGTGGTGGCTGCACCAGTGGTGGCGGCCTCAGGGCCCAGAATCTCCCTGCCTCCTCGGAGGGAGTCTTCCTTTGTGCCCATCGATAGGACCCCCGTGAAACCCTCCGTGGGGAAGAAGAAGGGGGGGCAGGGCGTCGTCGTAGAGTCGGCCTCGACCTCAGAAGAAGAACTGATCGAGGTCTTAAGCCACGGCCTAGGCGTGGAAGAAGGCCAGCCCGTCGGAATGGACCCCGACGCAGGTGACGACGACGACATCGTCGAGGATACCGACGGGGCCCCTGCTCGCCCGTCGGATTCCCCTCTGCCAGCGCCGCAAGACAACTCGGCGGCCATTTTGTTGGCCATACAGTCCTTATGCTCCGAGATAAGGACGAGGCTACCGTTACCGACGGAGGAACCTCTCCCGTCGGGGGATCCAGAACCGGGACCTTCTGGTGTTCCCCCTACCAAGAAAAGAAGGATCCATCCACCACCTCCTTTTTCAACCGTCGCGCCCCTTCCAGCCCTCCTCCCCGTCCACCCGAGGGGATGATACGGGGACTGACACGGCAGCGACGGGTACGGACGACGAGGCATACGACGAGGATTTTCCGTCGTCGCCTCCCACCAGGGCCTCTCCGCCCGACGAGATCGGATCTTTCCACTCCATGATCTCCAGGGCTTCCGAGCTTTTCCAACTCTGCCCTGAGGAGAAGAAAAAGGAAGGCTTCCTTTATCAGCGGCGCGAGGCCAAGAGGAAGACGGTCCTCGCAGTGCCTCTGTTGGACGACATTTGGGATGAGGGCCTTTCCCTCCTCAAGAACCCTTCCACGACGCCAGCTAGAAGAGACCGGTACGAGAAAAAGTACCGGGTCCCGGACACGGCCCCCCTATGCCTCCGGGCGCAGCCTACCCCGGACTCCGTCGTCTCCGCGGCAGCCAGGAAGAAAGCGGGGGGGGGTGCGGCCTCCACATCGACTTCCCCGCCGGACGGCGAGGGAAAGAAATTGGATACTATGGGGCGTAGAGTCATCTCGTCGGCAGCGACGACGATTAAAGCGGCCAACGCCTTGGCTATCGTGGCCCGCTACGACAGGGAGCTCTGGTACAAGATGGCTCCTCTGCTGGATTTTCTGCCGGACGACAAGAGGGCGGAGGCCCTTGAGATCCTGCAGGAAGGTGAGGTGGCCTCGGACCACGCCATCACCGTGGCGACGGACATCGCCGACACTGGATTCCGCCAGCTGGGCACAAAGCTACGGACTTCCGGCAGGACGTCCAGACCAGAGTCCTGGACATGCCCTTCGACGGGAACAACCTGTTTGGGAAGACAGTGGACGATTCCCTTCAGGCCATCAAGGCGGATACTGAGACGGCCCGGGCCCTTGGAGTCCTGCAACGACGGACGCCCTTTCGGAGCGGCGGAGGCAAGGGCGCCTCCAAAGGTTCCGGCGGCGGTTTCGCTTCCTACCGTCAAGCGGCCCGCTCGTCGTCGCAAGAGGCCTACAGAGGACGAGGCAAGTCTAGCGGACCCCGCCGTCGTCGCCAAGGAGGTCAAGGCGGCAAGGCCGCGTCCAAGCAGGATTGAACCGGCCTTGGGGTCGGGCCCCCACCGAAGCACCCCGGTGGGAGGCCGGCTGGCGGGCTTCGTCAGCGTGTGGGAGTCCATCTCCACCGACCGTTGGGTGCTGGACGCCCTGGCCCGGGGCCACGCGCTCGAGTTTCAAAGAAGGTGCCCGCGCGTCCCCCCCGTGGCCAGAAAAGAACTTCACGTCCCTCAACTTCTCCTGGAGGTAAAGGCGATGCTCAGAAAGGGCGCCATCGAACTCGTCCCAAAGAGGCTTCGGGGCTCCGGAGTCTACTCGAGATACTTCCTCGTGAAGAAGAAGACGGGAGGATGGCGCCCCATTCTGGACCTGCGACGTCTGAACAAGTTCATCAAGGCGCAGAAGTTCCGGATGGTCACCCTCCAGCACGTCCTGGGTCAGCTGGAGGAAGGAGACTTCCTATCGTCATTGGATTTGGAGGATGCCTACTTCCACATTCCCATCCTAAAGGGGCACCGAAAATTCCTCAGATTCGTGGTCCAAGGGCGTCATTACCAGTTCAAAGCCCTTCCCTTCGGACTACGGTCGGCACCCAGGGTATTCACCAAGTGCCTCGCACCGGTGGCGGCGCAGCTGCGCCGCGAGGGGATTCACGTCTACCCCTACCTGGACGACTGGCTCATCCGCGCCAAGACGAGGGAGCTCGCCGTGGTCCACACGGCAAGGACCGTCCAACTCCTCACGGACCTGGGATTCTCCGTGAACTACGCCAAATCCCACCTGGTGCCCGCGCAAGTCGCACTGTTTCTGGGAGCGAGGCTCGACACAGTGTCTCTTCTGGCCTCCCCGTCGGAGGAGAGGACCAGGACCATCTTGGGCAAGGTGCAACGGATGTTGGTGGCCGACGCGGCCAAAGTGAGGTCCATCAAGTCCCTCCTCGGGATGATGTCTTCCTGCATCTACCTCATTCCCATGTGCAGGCTCCGGATGCGCCCGTTGCAAGAATTCCTGGATGCGCGCTGGATCCAGACGACGGGCAGCTTCGAGGAAAGGATCAAGCTCGACGAGAGTTTCCGACGAGCGATACGGTGGTGGGGCACCCGCGCGCATCTGACGGCGGGCATGGACTTCCAGACCCCAGCCCACCAGGAGACTGTGACCACGGATGCCTCCCTGGAAGGGTGGGGAGCGCACACCGAAAATTTGCACGCAAGGGGACTATGGCTCCCGACGGAGAAGTCCCTGCATATCAACGTCCTGGAGCTCCGTGCAGTGTTTTGGGCCCTCAGGTCCTTCCTTCCGTCCCTCAAGGGCAAGGTGGTGAGGATCTTCACCGACAACACCACCACCATGTTTTACATCAGGAAACAGGGCGGAACCAGGTCCCCAGCGCTGTCCAAGGAGGCTCAGGACCTGTGGCATTGGGCCGTCGCCCAAGGGATTTTTCTGGTGCCGTTTCATCTGGCAGGGATAAAAAACACCATCGCCGACTCACTCAGCAGGGAGCTACGCTCGTGCCACGAGTGGGAACTACGGCAGGATCTGGTGGATCGCCTCTTCCGACGGTGGGGCACACCCCAGATCGACCTGTTCGCGACGGCGACGAACACCAAGTGCCGGAGGTTCGCCAGCAGGTTTCCCCAGACGAGGAGCATGGGCGATGCTTTCTCGTTCCCCTGGGAGGGCCTGTTCCTCTACGCGTTCCCTCCATTGCCTCTGCTAATCCGGCTCGTCAACCAGCTCAAGAGGTCACGGTGCAGGATGATCCTCGTCGCACCTGCGTGGCCGAGGCAGATATGGTTCCCGGACCTTCTGGACTTGTCAGCGTCCCCGCCGATCAAGCTGCCGGCGGACGCGGATCTACTCTCCAGGGTAGGAGGCGCCATCCTCCACCACGACCCGAAGTCGCTGAACTTGCAGGCCTGGCTCCTGCAGCGCTAGAGTTTGGAGGATACGACATACCGGCCGATTGCAGAGAGGTTCTTGCAAAGGCCAGGGCGTCCTCGACTCTTAAATGCTACGGACACAAATGGAAGAGGTTCTCTGTCTGGTGCCACGCACAGAAGATTAACCCTCTACGGATTACGGCTCCCCAAGTACTGCCGTACCTGCTGACGCTGGCCAAGGCTGGTCTGGCACACGCGTCCATCAAGATTCATCTTGCTGCGATCTCCCGATACACCAGAACCACGGGGCGGACGTCCTTGTGGTCTCATCGTCTGGTGAAAGAGTTCATGAAGGGACTGTTCAGATCGTTCCCGCCGGTGAAGGCTCCGGCCCCGGCGTGGGAGCTCAACGTGGTGCTGACCAAGCTCATGGGACCTCCGTTCGAGCCTCTGCACTCGGCCCCGTTGAAGTTTCTATCGTGGAAAACAGCTTTTCTTGTGGCCATCACCTCCGCACGACGAGTGGGAGAGATCCAGGCCCTTTCCTGCAAGGCCCCGTACTTGACTTTCCACGACACGAGGGTAGTGCTCAGGACGCACCCCTCCTTCATGCCCAAGGTACCGTCGGACTTCCATCTCAACGAACCCTTGGTGTTACCTGTGTTCTTCCCGTCGCCTTCGTCGCCGGCTGAGAGGACTTTGCACTCGCTGGATGTAGCTAGAGCGCTGAAGTTCTACGTGGACCGCACGAAGGGTTTTCGGAAGACGTCACAACTCTTTGTGAACTTTGGACCTGTCAATCAGGGGAAGGCTCTCTCGAAGGCTTCCATCTCCAGATGGCTCTCCGGCTGTATCATGTACTGTCACCGGTTGGCAAACCGACCGCTGCCTGGCCGTCCGAGAGCCCATTCCACCAGAGCGATCGCAGCTACCACGGCGTTCCTATCTGGTGTGCCCCTGCTGGACATATGCAGGGCTGCTACGTGGAGGTCGACGCACACCTTCACGAAATTCTACTGCGTCGACCGGGATTCCAGGGAGGAGTCCAGGGTCGGCCAAGCAGTGCTGCGCAACCTGTTCGCCTGAGGTGAGCCTGGTGAGGAGGTAAGATGCTTAATGTTGAGTTGATGTGATGCTTAATGTTGAGCCTTTGCCACCTCCCGTGGTTGTGCATGTGTGTACTGCTATGTATTCTTTATTCATGAGCATGTGAATCCATGCCAGACCCCATGCTGGAGAAGGAACAAGTTACTTACCTGTAACTGTTGTTCTCCAGCATGGGTCTGGCATGGATTCACATGCGAACCCTCCCGCCTACCCCTCTGCGGCTCTTCACTTGGTCATACTGCCACTTCACGTGCTTCCAAATCTGAAGATGGCTGCCAGAGGCGGTGCTTAGGTAGAGGGCAGTCATTGGCTGTGGTCAGTATGACGCAGAGACCAGTGATTGGTTATTACTACGAAAGACAGATCAGAAACGAAACTGATACTGGTTTTTTCTTTACCGAGGATTCCCAGCCTGACGACGGGGAATATTCATGAGCATGTGAATCCATGCCAGACCCATGCTGGAGAACAACAGTTACAGGTAAGTAACTTGTTCCAACACTATCCTTATCGTGACGTATAGTGTACCCAAAATTCCTCGTGTGCCAAGGTCCCTCAGATTGTTTTTTTCCACCCAGATAACTGCTCACCCCATTGCGGAGCTCTTCATAAGAGACATCGTTTATCCTTGTTTACCGACTTTGTCGGTTTATTTCCCCTAAAGTCATTTTGGCGGTGCTTCAAGATACTACGAGGAAGAATGTCTGAACTTTTGATGGTGGTGGACCTCTACGCCGAAGATCCGGCAGCAGTCATCCACCTGGCTGGGCCCTCTTGTCGGCCTACAGAGTAGGGAGAGTGGGGTTGGGGTGGTCATATCTTTCCCGAAGTCTCTCCTCTTTCCCCCTCTTTACCCTCTAGGTCTGGTCATCTTTTTTTATTACCTTTCGCTATGGAAAGGACACAGTTTAGGCTTTGCTCCTCTTGCAGGGTCAGATATCAGTGGAAGGACAAGCACGAGAAGTGCAATAATTGTCTACCCCTTGGCCACGAGGAAGCGCGGTGCGCGGCTTGTAGACTCCTTCGACCTAAAACTCTTAAGGAGCGCCGAGTTTGGATGTGGGCCTCCTACGGCATGTCACGGGCTGGATCTTCTTCCCACCCCCACCCACCGCCGCACCCGCCGAAAGTGATGGGGGCACCAGTGATGACCAAGAATCCGTACCGGATGCCATTGACCTTTGACATACCCTTCGAAGTCCGCCACGCCGCCCGTCCCCGACCCTTCCAGGCCTGACTTAAGTCACACTACAGGGACAACACCCGGTGACAGGGGCGTACAGAAAAGCCTCTCTGATCCCCCAATTTCGACGGGTTTGTCGATACTGGTGAAAGCGTCAACAGGACCGCCGAATGTTTTGACTGTTTCGACTGTTTCGCAGATCAACAGCCTTCAACACATCTGCAGCAGCGTATTGCGACTGGGCCTTTGAAAATTAAGGGCGCTACTTCAAAATAACATTTGGAGGCGCAGCACGCTCATGCGATGCATCAACGCCCTCTAAAGCCCTGATAGGACAAAAATCTACCGTTGGGCTTTCTAGTCAATCGCTAGGTGGAAAACCTACCGCTAGGCCTCCTTCTACCGCTAGGCCTACGGCACGCCCCGATTCACCAGACATTGCTGAAAGTATCGCAAGGATCACTTCGGCAGTGGGGTTGATGCCTAAGGAAACGTCGAAATTCAAGGAGCGTGCCGCTGACACTTCTGAAGACGTGCAACAGCACCCCGATGCTTGCGAAGACTGAGGATAGTTTGGAACCTTTATCTAGCGCTATTGCTAATACATTTCAGCTCCTAAGGCAAGAAAATGAAGAATTTCCACCTTTTGCACCTTCTGGTTCATCTAAATGGTGCATGGACCACCTGGAAAGGATTGTTGCTCTCAGAGCACCCTACACCCAAGAGACCTTGTGAGGATCTTCTTTCTATGTCAACCTTAAGATTTCCTGGAAATTTAGTATCTTCTCAGGACCATTTAATTTTCACCCACCCTGAGGACAAAATTCAAATGGACACATACCAAGATATCTATGAGGAAGAGAATACCTTCCTACAAGACTATACTGCAGATGACCAAGCGGATGCTACGGACAACTGGGCGGACACTCATCAAGTTGATGGAGCCATAGGCACTCTCTACTCACAATCAGGACACAGAAGTCCTATGTGTGGACTCCCCTCCTTCCACACCGGCCTGCCAAGCTTCACCAATAGACTATCAGATGGCCTTTAATGCAATCTTAAGGAAGGCAGCTGATCACTTTCAGATCGCTACCCAAGAAGCCATACCTGAACAAGATTTTGTGGAGGACTAGTGGCCAACCCTTGTTCGCTCATCTGATGGAAATGTCCCCCCCCTCCTACCCCCTCTCCCTGTAAAACTACCCTGCCTCAGGACAGGGGGAGACCCTACACCCATGCCCACAAACTCTGAATTTAGCAGCCTGGCTCCTGAGGTCATAGAGTTTGGACACCTACAGCTCCCTCAGAGATGCATGAACATACTCTGGGAAGCTAGGAAACCTAACACGCGCTATTGCTATTCCAGTGAATGAAAACGCTTTGTCATCTGGTGTAATGCCAAGGGCGTCAATCCCATCGATTGCTCACCCACACACATTGTGCGGTACCTAACCCATTTGTTAGACTCAGGCCTGGTCTTCAATTCCCTAAAAGTTCATCTAGCTGCTCTCTCAGCCAAAGCCATGTCACAACAGAAAGTGTCATGGTGGAGAATACCGGTTACTAAGGCTTTTATGGAAGTGGTTAAGAGAATCCATCTCCCCATTTCTCACCCAGCTCCTGGATCGGATCTAAATGTGGTTTTAACCAGACACAAGGGATCTCCCTTTGAGCCGATGCATAAAGCAAGTCTAAAAGACCTTACTTTCAAGACAGCCTTTCTAGTGGCTATCACTTCTATTAGAAGGATTAGCGAACTACAGGCCCTTTCTGTTATAGACCCATTTGTTATAGTCCACAGGGATAAGATGGGTTCTGCGCACTCATCCCAGATTTGCGCCTAAATTCATCTCAAAGTTCCATGTGAACCAATCGATCAAACTACCCACTTTCATACAGAATCCTACTAGCATGTCCGAAAGCCTACACACACTAGATGTGTGCAGGGCAGTCATGTTCTACCTGGAAAAAACGAAACCACTGAGGAAAACAAACCAGTTTCAGTGGCAGCTGGCAGAGAAGGGGATCCTGTCTCTAAATCAGCTATCTTAAAGGGGATTGTCAAATGCATCACACTGTTACACTCTTGCTAAGAGAACTGGCCTTCAAGCCTAGAGCACACTCCTCTGGGCACTGGGGCTCCCATAGCATTCATTGCAAGTGTTCCCCTAGAGTCCATTTGCAAAGCAGCAATCTGGAGTTCTGTACACACCTTTACAAGACACTATTGCCTAGACACTTATTCTAGATCTGACTCTCGGGTGAGACAAGCATCATTAAGGCATCTTTTCTCTACTGTTCCTTCTCATAACCCACCTCCAACTCCGGGTACTGCTCGCTAGTCTATGCACAGCATGTGATTCTAAGCAGAATGAGCATCCGAAGACCTACATTACTCACCGTAATAGCATTTCTGATGATTGTATCTGCTTGGATTCACACGCGCTCTCCCTGCATCCCCGCTCGTGGTGGAAGGAACATAGACGTCTATTTTCTCTCTTCATGTATTCGCTCACTGGGGCTCCCTCACAGCACAAAAAATACAATCGGAGGGACCTCGGCGCGTGATGGATTTTGGGTACACTACACGTCACGATAGGGATGGTGTTACAGACACGTATATGCCGACATCCTCTTTCGGTCCCCGAAAGACAAGATGCAATACTCTGCGGTTACCACTGGAAATCGGACCATATGCACAGCATGTGAATCGAAGTAGATGCAATCATCAGAAATGCTATTCCGGTGAGTAATGCATGTCATTCAGCACTCACTGTATTCAGTCTAGATGAACCCTGCTTCCGACCCACGCGCCAGACTCCTGAAACACACAGCTGCACACCGCTGCACTCTGTGCTTTCTGTGGGCATTTGCTTCTTTTGCTGACACTACCTCTAGTGCCAATCCAAATGCTAGCAAAGACCGACTCAGCAGCTTTTTGTCTGGAAAATAGAAGGTCCACACGGCTAACACGGAACATGGAATGCACAGCTACACATCACACACAAATGATGACTAATGGTAGTGGGGTCAGTTGCCGATGAATATCCAAACCATTGGAGCAACTTCTGGACATGGAGTACCTCATTGGTGAGGCCTTCTCCACGTGGCGATGGCGGATGCCAGTAAGAATACTCTTGTTTATGTCTTGTGCCAAGTGTGGCCTCAAACGTTTTCGTAGAAGATCGGCATACAAAATGTCTTTACTGCCTGCATCCGGACCACGAAGTAGAGCTGCTCCATCTGCTAGGAGTTTTCTTCTAAAACCCAGAAAGATTGACACTGATGGTTAGCCTCATGGTTGGAAGAAGGTGAGAAGGCCTTGGTGCGAAGTCATGCCTCAGCCAGGGTTGCCAGGCCTGAGCACAAAACTCCCTCTAACAAGAGGTTGAGATCCTTTGAGGATACTTCCTGTGGGAAGAAACCTGAAAAGTGCCATGCAACTGAGTCGCACGGTTCAACTACCCCTCCGTCGACGGCTGCCAGGGCTCCATCTAAATCTTCCACCCTGTCGTCTGCCCCGACAGCGATGAAGGGCTTGTCGACAGTATTGTCCTCCACAATTTTTGTCATTTGAATTTTCTTTTCGACATATTAACTGGATACCGTCGTCCACCACGGTGAAGGCCACACCGATGACCGTAGTCTCCACTAAGTCGTCATTGGCGGGAGCATCGTCGTCCAGCCGCCCGTCCACGCGCTAGCACAGTTCTATGATGAAACGCAGCTTTCATTCTGACAGCTACTCCGTTGACCCAGTCGGCCACTGCATCAACTAGCTGTATGACCAAAATGGTTATGGCCTTGTCATTACTGGCCATACGGATCCAATCATCTCCTTGGTCTTTGTTCACCACCATAGTATCCAGAGTTGCACTGCCTCCTAGGCCGGCTCCTATGCTTCCAACCAAGGATAAGTCTGATTTCACACTGGTGCCCATGGCCACAGCGGCACCACCTGTCAAGATACTACAGGGGGGGTAGCTTATCAGACAACCTTTGGAGGTTTCAGTTTAGGATTAAGTGGAGATAGAAAGGGATCCGGACCTTATTCTACCAGCTCCTCGACCACCAGAACAGCCTTCGGTCCCTAGACCATTTATTCCGGTCCAAGTACTGTCTTCATGCCCTGGACCACTGACTCCAGCTCCTCCTGCACAGACCGACTTGTCACAAGGCATTTTATCCACTTTGCAATCTCTGGTGAAAGAATTGCAGCAGCGACTACCTTCTCCAGCCCCTGAAGGTGCCCATATGGGTAGTCCCTCTCGCCAACCAGGAAATCTGAGGCTTCTCGGCCTCGGCTGCTTTAACCAGTGTTGGAGCATTTCTTGCACCCAGTGGCTCTAACAACCACGGACACTGGCCTGTACAGACTTATCTAAAGGTACCTAGGCTACCAATGAGTTCGACTTGGTACCGGCAGATGCAAAATCCCTGATGTGGATCTACCCTCCACAAGTACACCGCCTGATGAGATAGGGTCTTGTCACGCCTTGTTGATGCACGCTGTTATGCTTTTTGACCTCTTTATTGAGGAACAGAAGGACACTGTGCTGACCATTCCCCTTGACGACATTTGGGAGGATTGTCTCATGGTAATGCAGAAATAGTTTTCAGCACAGCAAGGAACTCCTGGTGGCAACAGTAAAGACACACAAGTGATTACAGTTCGTGTGTTTTATTAAACTGTATATGCGGGTTGGAAAAAATCCTAACCTAAATCTAAAATGGTAGCAAGCTACGACCATCAAATCATCCAGTCCTAGTGGCGTCGTGTCAAATGAAAGGGCCTACACTAAGAAAAACCTATTGCCTTATGCTTAATACAAACGGAGTGTGTGATAGGATTCAGAGGAAAGAAGTGTTCACAAATAATAAGTCAGGATGCGGTCGTCGGGGTCCCCCTTCCCCACGTTTTGAGCACGGGACAAGACAGGATTCCGGAGCACAGCACATGCTTTCCCAGCACGAGACTACAGTTCCGCTCTCTGGTATCGGGACCTTCGGTGGTTAAGTCTCTTTTCTACAAGAAGTCTCTTGCCTCCGAGGAACTGATGTTTTCCAAAAATAATGAACAAAGTTCCTTTCTGCTTGGGTGGTGCCTTTTCACCCCTGGTTCCCCCTCTTCCGGACTCAGACTCTTTCCGAATGTTAGCCTCCCTCCGTCGGGTTCACTACGGCTTTCAAAATAATCTCCCCTGTGACTTTCATAAATCTTAATGTCTTTTTAAACAGTTCACTGTGGACAATTCTCTGCCGGATTCACTCTCTTCCACTCACTATTTATTGCGACTTCAGGCTTCGACCCCTCTATCGGTATCTCTCCGTCTGGTTCACTCTTGCCCTCTTGGCCAATCATATATTCGAGGGGATTGGGTCCTCCGACGTATTCCATATCTATGACAGGTAATGTCCACAGCTGTGCTGCTTCGGAAAATCTTTGGCGTCTGCGTCCTGCGTTGATGCGCCGTCCCTGAGGACCTCCTCCGACGGCCGATGTCACCCGATGTGATAAGTAGGACGCACGACACCCATAGCCTCAGTTCCGTTTTTTCCGTGAACGTGTTCGCTTCGTGAATCTCGGTACGCCTCGACTCGTTGGAGTTGCGGTTTTCTATTCTCGGTTCGTTGAACCTGTTCGGTTGGTTGTGAAGACATGTTCGTGGCGATGTCTTTCTCATCTTCGACCCCGCGTCCGGGCTTCAAGAACTGCAGGGACTGTGGGTCCAAGATGTCAGTCACAGACTCGCACGACGCCTGCTTCTGGTGCCTCAGGGGGGCCCGCGATACGGACGACTGTCGACTGCCAGTCGCTCACTGCAAAGGCCTTGCGGGAACACAAGAAGCTGTCGGTAGGCCGGGTGTCTAAGCCCCAGAAGTCGAGGTCTGCAGGGCTTTCGACCGATGACTCGAGGGGTGACTCTCCACCTCGTCGTCGGAAGTCCGGTGGGTCTCCTTCCAGGAGTCGGTCTCGCCACTCCTCCGCCTCTTCTAGGCATTCCAGGAGGCGCCGGCATAGGTCGCCTTCCCCGTCCTCTTCCGAGGACTCCGCCCATCGGCGGGTGGCTTATCCCTCCATGCAAGTGACACCGGAGGAATGGGCACTGGTCCGTCCGCGCCTCCGAGTGGGGTCAGTTGGCACCGGTCGAGAGACACCGCCGGTACGCCTTCGGGCTCAGGTGGTCGGCACGGCTCGCGGGAGAGGTCCTGCTCAGACAAGGGTAGCCGTTCTCGCCATGCCCGTTCCAGGTCCCGGTCCTCTACGCGCTCGAGACCGCGTGATCCTGTGCCATCTTCGAAGAAGACGTCGACGCCTGTGGCTCCGAGGTCGACGACTATTTCTCTCGAGGTTCCGTCTTCGAGGGGGTCGTCGGCGCCCAGGTTGTCGAGAGACACGCTCAGAGCTCCGGCTTCGAGGACTGTCGATGCTGCTGATGCTGACGGCGCTGCAGCTGTCGTTGACGCCGATTCGCTCGCCCTCGACGCCTTTTCTGTCGACGCCGGCGCCTTTCGAGGCGGTGGTGTCGGAGGGGCCCCGTGGCACGGGGTTTGCCCCTAGAAAGGCTATGGCTAAGGTCCGGCACTGCTTTGGTCCGCAGAGGTCTTCCTTTCCCCGCCTGGAGTACATTTCAGAGGGTGATGAAGGCTCTGATGGCGGCCTGGTTCCGGTTCCAGATGACCTTATCTCGGGCCATAGCCAGTTTGATGACCTGAGGCAGTGGCTGCATGCCAGTGGACTGGACACCTCTCTGGAGGTGGAGTTTTGTCGGCCGGAGCCTGGCACTCATGCCAATTCTTCATATCGGCGCCTTATGTCTCGGGTTACCGAGTACTTGGGTTGGTCAGCTCCCCCAGGGGAGTTCGTTCAGGATGATCTCAAGGACATCCTTGATCTCGGTCCACCCACTGACCCGGTTTTGCCTTTTCATATGGCTCTGCAGAGAAGGTTGGCGGCGGCTTGGACTGCTCCGGAGAGTCTCCCGGCAGTGGGCAAGTCTTTGTTGCGAAAAAACCGTCCAGCCAGTAGCGACCCCTTCTACTTGTCTAGGCACCCCACTCCGGAGAGTTTTGTGGTGCAGGTAGTTACGGCCCCGGCCAAGCAGGCGTCGTATCCTACCATCCCTCCTGATAGGGACGACCAATGTTTTGACGGCTGGGCGAAGAAAGTGTTTTCTTCGGGGGGTATGGCGCTTCAGGCGGCCAACTCCATATGTGCCTTGTCTCGTTTCACGCACACTCTGTGGAACTGTGTTGCATTAGCGGCTGATCATATTGCCGAAGGAGACGAACGGGATGGTTTCCTTGCTATGGTTCAGGATGGCAAGGATGCTATGTGTGAGGCCGTTCAGTCGGGTTTGGACTTGGCGGATTGTGTCAGCCGGTCCATGGCGGCGAGCACCGTAATGCGCAGGTTTGCGTGATTGCGGAAATCTGGGTTCGCTCCTGATGTGCAGTCCCGGCTCCTCAACATGCCTTTTGACGGTGAACGCCTTTTTGGCAGCAAGGCTGATGAGAGCCTTGAGAGGTTGCAGACCTCCAAAGCTGCAGCGAAATCATTGGGTGCTGCAGTTCGCCAACCTCCGCCTTTTCGTCCTAGGGCACAGCAATGGAGGGGAGGTTCCTTTCGCTATTACTCGTCCTTCAGTAAAGCGAGAGGAGCTAGCAGTCAAAGAGGCCATCGTAAGAGTGTCAGAGGTGGAAACAAAGGTACTCGAGGTGCCAAGGTCGCTCGGGCAGTTGCCTCTTTGCCCTCAGGCAACGCCGCAGCCGCTACCACTCAGTCATGAGGCCAGGTCCCATGGTTCGCCGGTTGGGGGAATGCTGGCGCAGCATCTTGTAGAGTGACAAGCCATTACTTCGGATGTGTGGGTTCTGGAGATCATAACCCACGGCTACTGTCTTCCTTTTCGGCAGAAGCCTCACGACAATCCACCAGGGAACCTCTCTTTGAAGAGTCCGGATCCGCTCCTTGCGCAGGAAATTCAAGCCCTGCTGGAGAAAGGCGCCATAGAACTGGTGCCTGTAGCGGAGAGGAACAAGGGATGGTATTCCGCTTATTTTTTGATTACGAAGAAAGACGGGGGATTGAGGTCCATCATGGACTTGCGCGGTTTGAACAAACTCCTCAGGAAGGACAAGTTCAAGATGGTGACTTTCTCAAGTCCTCCAGGCCCTTCAACTTCAGGACTGGTTGGTGTCGCTCGACCTCAAGGATGCTTACTTCCATGTGTCGATCCATCACAAGCACAAAAAGTACCTGAGGTTCACTGTTGGTGACTCGCACTTTCAGTTTCGGGTCCTGCCGTTCGGATTGACCTCCGTCCCGAGGGTTTTCACCAAGCTCATGGTGGTGGTGGCAGCGCATCTCAGGAAAAGGGGGATTCACGTCTACCCCTACCTGGACGATTGGTTGATCAGGGGGAGCTTTCCCGAGCAAGTCCTGGATCATCTGTCCGTCACCTGCCACTCCCTTCACAGGCTGGGCTTCTCCGTCAATTTAAAGAAGTCCCATTTGACACCAACGCAGCGGCTCCAGTACATCGGGCAGTGTTTTCCTCCTCAGGTGAGGGCTCTTCACATTCAGCAGATGGTGCACAAGTTTCAGTTTGCCCAGAATCTCCCAGCGTCCGAGTTCTTGAGACTGCTCGGCCTCATGGCATCCTGCATTCTTCTAGTGCCAGAGGCTCATCTGCGGATGAGGTCTTTGCAGTGGGCACTCAAGCTCCAGTGGTCTCAGTCCTCCGGCAGGCTGTCGGACCCTGTTCAGGTGCCGCCCTCGGTAGCCCGGGACCTTCTGTGGTGGGCCGTCGAGGGCAATCTGATGAAGGGGGCCCCATTTTGGCTGCCCTGGCTGGAGGTGACGATCGTGACGGACGCATCCCTCACGTGATGGGGAGCTCATGCCAGCGAGTTGACAGCGGTCGTTGGTCTCCGTCGGAGTCCAGACTCCATATCAATCTGTTGGAGCTGAAGGCTTTTCTGCCGACTGTGCGCGGGAAGAGTGTCCTGATTCTGATGGACCACACGGTGGCCATGCACTACCTCAACAAAAAGGTGGGGGGCAGGGTCACTTCCGCTGTGCAGGGAGGCGATGCAGCTCGAGTTCTGGGCCATCCAGCAGGAAGTTTCGATCTCGGCAGTTCATCTGGCCGGAGACGACAACGAGACGGCGGACGCTCTGAGCAGGCAGAGCACGATCTCTCACGAGTGGGAGCTGGCTCAGGAGATTGTCCTGGAGATCCTCGCTCTTTGGGGGGGGACCCCTCAAGTGGATCTCTTCGCCTTCAGTGTCAGCCGGAAGTGCGAAAGGTTTTGCTCGCGGGAATTTCCTCCAAAAGGAGCCTTAGGAGACGCGTTCTTGGTGGAGTGGTCATTCCCACTGCTGTACGCGTTTCCTCCAGTCCCCGTCATCCCGCAAGTGTTGCGGAGGTTACGGAGGTTCGGTTCCCGGATGATCCTCATTGCTCTGGCGTGGGCCCGGAGGACGTGGTACCCGGACCTTCTCGACTTGTCCATCTGCCCTCCACGTCGTCTTCCCTACCGAGACGATCTGCTCTCACGGGCGGGGGGGTCAGGTTCTCCATCCAGAGGTCAGATCCCTCAATCTTCACGCTTGGCTTCTTTGAGGTTGAGGTATAAGGATTGGGACCTCCCTGAAGACGTGATGGAGGTGTTGCTCTCGGCCAGGCGGCCGGCAACAAAGTCTCTGTACCGTTGCCGTTGGAGAAAGTTCTGCGACTGGTGCAGAGTTCAGAATGTGGATCCTTTTGAATGCGACATTCCCATGGTTTTGTCTTTTTTGCTTTCTTTGGCCCACAGGGGCTTGCAAGTGGGGACCATTAAAGGTTACCTGGCGGCGCTGTCCATATTGAAGTGCTCGTCTGAAGAGTATTCCTATTTTAAGATTCCTTTAATTTCGCAGTTTTTGAAAGGGCTCACTAATGTGTTCCCTCCGTCACCTTTTTTGGCGCCAGGTTGGGATTTGAACCTTGTTCTTAAGTTTCTTATGGGTGCTCCGTTTGAGCCTTTACATTTTTGCCCTTTGAGGCTGTTGACTCTGAAAACGGTGTTTTTGGTTGCGGTTACTTCCGCTCGCAGAGTGAGTGAGTTACAGGCACTTTTAGTTAAGCCACCCTTCACTGTGTTTTACAAGGACAGGGTTGTCCTTAGAGTTCGTCCTTCTTTTCTTCCGAAGGTGGTTTCGGATTTTCATTTGAGCCAGAAGGTTGTTCTTCCAGCGTTCTATCCTCCTCCACATCCTGGTAAGGAAGAGGAGAGAGGCTCCATAGGCTTGATCCTCGGAGAGCGTTGAGCTTTTATATTTCGTGCATGTCCCAGGTCAAAGTGGACGATCAACTTTTCATTGGTTACGCTGGGAAGCGTTTGGGACAAACTGTGACGAAACAGACTTTGTCTCGGATTATTTTAGCTATCTCCGAGTGTTACCGCTTGGCGGGTAAGGACCCGCTGACTTGCGGGCCCATTCTACCTGAGGAGTGGCTGCGTCTACTGCCCTGCAGAGGGGAGTTCATATTCGTCACATCTGTGATGCAGCCACCTGGGCTTTAGTACATACTTTTGTACGTCACTATTCCCTTGATTCCGTCAGAGGGCAAGATCTGGCCTTTGGCAAGGCAGTTCTCTATTCCACAATTTGATTGGGCATGCTAAATTTGTATTCTAAATTCTTTCCCACCTCCTTGCTTGGTACTGCTTTGGGAGTCTGTCATAGATATGGAATTCGTCTGAGGACCCAATCCCCTCGAAGAACAAGTTACTTTCTTACCTGGTAACGTTCTTTAAATGGGATGGTCCGACGACTTATTCCATATCGCTCCCTCCCTGCCTTCCCCGCTGCAGAATTTCTTATGCGATTGCAGCTTGCGTTCTGCAAGGCCTTGTGTGTTTGACTTTCATAAAACTGGTGGCACACGTTCTGGGAAAAAACTATAACTGATGCTATGGGCGTCGTGCGTCCTACTTATCACATCGGGTGACGTCGGCCGTCAGAGGAGGTCCTCGGGGACGGCTCATCGACGCAGGACGTAGACGCCAAAGATTTTCTGAAGCAGCACAGCTGTGGACATTACCTGTCATAGATAGGGAATACGACGTCGGACCATCCCATCGAAAGAACGTTACCAGGTAAGAAAGTAACTTGTTCTTTCACGGTAATGTTCCAAACAGTTGTTTTATTCAAAATCTAGTTAACATATGTAGTACAAGCACAGATTTAACATTTACTCGAAAAACCAGTGTGCAACATGGTATGTTTTATTTGCTCTGAATTGTAATGATTGATGAGGACATGTGTTTTCTGATACCTGACAGTCTATTAATGTGTCCAATTTGCTTCCCTTTGCGCTCCCCAGTCAGCCTATTAGGCTCATTCAAGCATGCCGTCACCTCGAGTCAGCTTATGTTTAATTCTCAATATACGATTGGATAACGATTGAATGTCCTTGGGCTCTCATTGTAGAAAATGTTAGCCTCATGCAAACATGCCACTATATCGCCACTACACATTAGTCGCAGTTTGCAATGGTGGGTGCAGTGTATTTAATCATATTGTCTTCATGCATCCCTCGCGCTTCAGGCTACACATGGGGCCGCTCCTGGAAACATGCTAGGTGGAAAGAAATAGGCTCCTGGAACGACAAGGTTACACTCATCACAGAGTTTCGACTATCACTCAAGTGGTGGAAACATCAGTAGCACCTGACTCAGAGTGCCCCCTTTTCGCCCTCCAGCCCATCAAGCCACCATAATTACCGATGCCTCTCTGGAAGGTTGGGTGGGCGCACACACAGGTCAACTCTATGCCAGAAGCCTCTGGCTACCGGTCTTCAAGGAACTTCACATCAATGTGTTACAGCTCCGGGTAGTGTTCTGGCCTGTCTGGCCTTTTCCACCCCAGTTGCAGGGCCACATGATCCGCATCTTCACAGACAATACTGCCACCATGTTTTACATCAGGAAGCAAGCAGTGGGGGGCCCACTCTCCCGTCTTTTCCAAAGAAGCGCAATAACTAAGGGCAATGAGCGATCACGCAAGCGATGTTCCTCATTCCATTTCACCTGGCTGGGATCCACAACACCATCGCAGATTCCCTCAGCAGGGAACTGCGGTCTTGCCACGAGTGGGAGCTCTGTCAGGACCAGGTTTTCCGACTGTTCTCAAGATGGGGTTAGCGTCAGATCGACTTGCATGCAATGGGGAACAATTCCAAGTGCCGCCAGTTTGCCTGCAGGTATCCTCAGAAAGAGAATGCTAGGGGACGCTTTCTTCATCCCTTGGTTCCTATACGCATTCCCACCTATTCCGCTCGTTCTAAGAGTACTCAAGGCACTTAACACGAGCTGGTGCAGGATGATTCGGATAGCTTGGGCGTGGCTGCGGCAAATTTGGTACTCGGACCTACTCCATCTGCAGGTAGCGCTGTGCATCAAGCCTCTGCCTCTTCCAGACCTACTGTCTAGGGAAGGAGACCCATCCTTCATCACGACCCAGCATCCCTGAAGTCGATGGCCTGGATACTGCAGAATGGGAATTTGATAATTCCAGATACCCTTAAGATTCTGGTCAAGTCAAGAGCTCAATCAATGCTCTCTTGCTACAAGCATAAGTGGAAGAGGTTTTCCATTTGGTGTCAATCTCAGAAACTTAAGCCTCACCTTATTAAGGCTGCTCAAATCCTACAGAACTTATTGCCATTGGCAAAAGTTGGCTTATCACATGCTTCAATAAAGGTTAACGTGGCTGATATTTGTTGCTACACTCTGACTGCTGGCAAGCCTTTACTATGGTTGCATAGGCTTGTTCAAATGTTTCTCAAGGACCACACTCCACGTGGTTTTCCCTAAACTGATGGGCTCTCCTTTTGAAACTCTGCACGGGGCACTGATGAGGTTTCTATCTGAAAACACTGCTTTTCTGGTTCCTATTACATCAGCTAGGTACTTTGGAGAACTCTAAGCTCTTACTTGCAAATCACTATATTTGGTTTTTCATCAATCTAGGGTGGTGCGCACTAACCCTTCGTTTATGCTAAAAGTTCCTTCAGCATTTCATCTCAACGAAGCCATAAATCTTCCAGTGTTGTTCGAATCTTCTACCTCGTCGGCGGAGAGAGTGTTGCATTCACTGGACGGTGCCCTTAGGTTGAAGTTTAACGTTGCACGCACAAAA
Organism: Ambystoma mexicanum; assembly: GCF_040938575.1. Classification (NCBI taxonomy): domain Eukaryota; kingdom Metazoa; phylum Chordata; class Amphibia; order Caudata; family Ambystomatidae; genus Ambystoma; species Ambystoma mexicanum. The sequence goes on along the minus strand of NC_090921.1, from coordinate 224,360,740 downwards.
GACTTTGCAACTCTTTGTTGCTTTTGGGAAGGAGAACGCTTTGTCGAAGTCCATCTCCAGGTGGCTATCTGGCTGCATTTCACATTATCAACGACTTGCGAAGAGGCCTGGCCGCTAATGCAGCGTTCCTGTCCAGTGTGCCCATACTAGACATCTTCAGGGCTGCTACATCGAGGTCTAGCCAAACCTTCACAAGAATCTACTGCCTCAACAGGGAGGAGTCTTGTGTCGGACAGGCAGTTCCGCACAACATTTTTGCTTGAAGCAAGTGTTTTAGAGGCGAGTTACCATTCCTTCTGTAAGATCCAATGCTGGAGAAGGAACACGTTATTTACCTGCAACTCCTGTTTCCAGCATTGGTATCTTACATGAATTCACATGAGACCGTCCCCCTACTCTCTTTTGTTCCTACTGTCATTTTACTGTGCGCATTAGATGTGGATACCAGGGGTGGAAATAAGGAGGATGGAAGCCATTGGTTGGGGTAGTATGACTCAAAGTAATAGCAATGGGCTATATAAGTGACTAGAAATTTTTATTCTTAAGCGTTACGCCAAAACTGCTTTAATTTTAACGAGGATTCCCAACCTGATGGGGAACATTCAGAAGTATGTGAATCCATGTAAGATACCAATGCTGACAAACAGGAGTTACAGGTAATAACTTGTTCCTTGTCCGCTAGAGTGCCCTCCAAGTGACTGAAAATGGAAGCTGCTGTTTCAACCAGTACGGCTGAAACTAGAGTTTTTATCATAGCAGGACATTTTCACTGTCACGTTTGAGACACTGTCTTTGAATCCTACAGCTTGCCTGTACCACCGTACATTCTGCAGAAGTGCTGATTTTAAAGAATGCATTACAAATGCCAAAACAAATAATTTTCCTTTACAGTATCTTACTAATTGGTGTTTTTCAGTCGATCCCCACCCGTTTCATCGGCTTTCCTCGGAATTAAATATAATGAAGATTTGAGCTATCTCTTATGCTATAATTTATTTTGATTTAAACTGTATTCCACTTCACTTGATCTCCCCATTCGCAAGAGATGTGTGCTCTGCCAGCACGACTATGAAAGGCAAGTTGCTGTTGGTTACTACAGAACAATTGGGCACCAGGTCTAAAACTCCTCTTGCGCTTCTCTCCATTGTTTGCTTGCTTTAGTTTAGATTATAGGTGCATGGTGACGGATGAGTTGAGGCGCTGAAGCTAATTTGAACCTGGATACATTGCGCTGATTATTTAGATTGATTGATATCTACACAAAGGTTTTAACTCCAGTGGTGTTTTGGTGGTTGGTGGTCATAAGTGGTCAGCCGACACGTGTTTCGACACCACAGGGTCCTTTTCAAGGCTACATTTAAAAAAAAAAATTGCAGAGTGCTGGTTAGCCATGCACTGTCGCGGTACAGCACTCGGCCTTACTAGGCCAGCAGGAAAACTTGCAGCCCATGATCCATAAGACGTGACAATTTATTTAAAAAAATGTATCCTGAAAAAGAACCCTGTGGGGTCGAAACACTTGTGAAACACCAATAAAACCACACTGGAGTTTAAACTTTTGTGTAGATAGCAATCTAAATAATCATTGGAGGTATCCAGGTTCAAACTAGCTGCTGTTGGTTTCTAGCCTTATGGTTATTCCAACTATGGGCAGCCATAGATTCTTGCACGCAGTCAGATTTGTCACTCAAGCTCTTAACATTTTCGTAACTATTTTTATGATCAACTGCTACGACCAAAGTAGCAGAATTGACGAAATGTGACAAGTTCTCAACTTGTTGTTTTGCAGGAGTCTGCTGATTATCCACTGTCTATGACCAGCCTTCCCTGGAAAAAGTTCAAGGCAAATTTCTGTGAGTTCATTCATACCCTTGTACGCCAGTGCCAGTACAACATCATCTACGATGAGTTCCTTATGGACACGCTCATTTCTATGCTAACTGGCCTCTCCGACTCTCAAGTGCGTGCCTTCCGTCACACCAGCACCTTGGCAGGTAGAGTCCTTTCCTTTGTTCTGACATGCCACCAAGTCTTTTCTGTGTGACGAAAGATTGGCGTGCTGTTGGCTGTGTTCGACCTTTTCTGCATGCAGGGGTTGCATGCAGTGCTGTCTAAGAATGCAAGTTAAGAATATGTAGTTTTCCTATGTCCCTGTCTTTACCCTATGCTATTGAGACATCTCAGCCTGCACTTCACATTAAGGACTACCCCTTTGATGTAAAGAAATAATTGCCTAAACATATATCACAATCCTGTAATGACCTCAAGGGATTTTGGCGGCATCAAAACCCACAAGCCAAGGTTTAATTGGTTTAATAATTCTACCAGAACTCCGAGATAGTGTTCTTTTGCTCCTGGAGTAACTTGGGCACCAAAAGATATTTGCAGGTGAGAAGGAACCAAAAAACCACTGAAGTGATTGTGGCGACCTATCCCTCCCAGCCTATGAATGTCTCAGGATTGTTGTATTTTTTAACTCCTGCACTCTGAAGTGGCCGCACATGTGAAACAAGTATTGGCAAAGCAAATAGTTTTGGGCTTTTACTGCGGTTCCTTGCATTTTGAATTTATAGGCACCAGGGTGCAAATAGAGTGCATAGTTTCAAAGGAGGATGAGATAAGGGGTGTGGGTGTTTCAGAGAATGAGAAGGAATGGGAATAGAGCAAGGGAGGAAATGATTGAGAGAGGGTGCCTGTGATGCTGGAATTGCATCTGAGGGACAGGGCCTCTGAATCCTTGTCCTTTTTCTGTTTTTACCGTGTGTTCTGTTATGTTTTCTGCCCCGGAGTCCATGTGGGACTCCTGGCAGTGCAGCTCTCTTTTGGTTTGGTGAACAGACCCATGGGATACCCTTATGGCACCCATGGGTAGGGGTACAACCCTGTGCCCCTAGTGTATGTTTTTTGGCACCTGTGGGTGGCCCCAGAGCAGGGTATGGGCTGGTGGCAGCTCCGTGCTGAATTTGACAGGTGCTCCGGGTGTCCTCCATTTTGGGATACCCTGGCCCTGCCATTTGGATCTGTTGATTCCTGATAGGAAACAAGATGGCCCCTGTGGCCTCTTGCTTTCTATGGCCTGTTAACTTGTTTTCCCAAAGTCCTGGGAAGCCCTGTCTCTGTCCCTTCCCCCTGACTGGCTGTTGGGTGGAAGCTCCATGTATGGTATTGGTGTGAAGGCCCAGCTAGACTGGCTGGAGCCTTCCCAGTGACTATGTTGTGGGTACCTCCTGTGGGTGGGACCTGGGTGAATGGAGTGTGTGACCAATATACACTTCTTGTTGTGGTTGTCTGGTTTCTGGCATGAGAGACAAAGACTGAGACAGCCCTGCCCGAAACTGGCCTGAATGCAGTGTGTAGTGTTGAATGGCTGGGTACTTGTCCCAATCCACATTCCTTGTTGTGAGTGTCTGGAAGGGAGGAGTGTGGCCTGAATGCACTGTGTGCCTGATTGGCTGACTGATTGCATGAATGGCCTGCAGTATGATTGGCTGCTGAGTGTGTGCCAGCAGCGTGGATGAGAGAGAGGATAGTATATCTGGGGACCTCTCACCACTGGAAAAGTGTTCAGAAGGGACCTTTGGTTGAGAAGCGACCATTGTGCTCCTGAAGCAGCCAGGGAGCTGAGTCTCCACTCTACGAGTAACTGGAACTGCTGATCCTCGACGTCCAGCTGGAAGAAGAAGACTTGCTGTGGCATTTGCTTCGACCGATCTGAAGGCTGACGAAATCGTCGAGGGCTGACCCGAGAGAGGACCTGGTAAGGCGCCCTCTTCCTGTGCTCCGAGGGACCATCGAGCACCGCTCCATCTTCGCCGAAGCGCCCTGGAAGACAGACCCTCGAAAGGCTGTCTACCCGAGACGGGACCGCTGAGGAGATCGAAGTGAAGCACCCAGACATCGACGCCGTCGAAGTCCATTGCCGTCGACCAGGGTTCGCAGGTTTGTGAAACCGCTGGAGGCCCGTCGAAGTTGTGTTGCCCAGCCGTGGGAACCACTTGACGCCGTGCCGCCGACGACCGGAGCCGTCCGCTCCTTTGCCTAAGAACATTCAATCGAAGGACTCTCTCGACCGCATCGTCGACCGCTTATCCTGCCGGAGAAAGTCGAGGACGACCAACGCGCCGAGGAGAAACCTGCCGGTGGGTTTACCGCCACCCGACGACCTCAAAGACTCGGACGACTCGACGCCCTTGCTGGGTTTCCGTCTCTACAATCTTTGCGGTCCAGAACTATGGTCATCGAGGTGCCCCGCACACCTCCGCCTTGCAGGACGCCGACGCCCCGACGCCGACGAGCACCGCTCGGACGAAGCTGCCGCCTCTTCGACATCGGTCTACCTCGTTTGTCGACGGACGTTCGACGCCCCGTGCCTCCCGCTTGAAAGGGAAGGCATTCAAGAAGGGCCGTCGATTCCCCGTCGCCGAACAGCGAGTCCCTCGACGTTTGTCGACGCCTCTTCGAGGAGCTCGACTCCACCAGGTACATTGGGGGGGTAAAAACCTTATAGGAGAGAATAAGACTTGCAGAGCAATATATGGACTGGGCTTGTGCTATATCTGTCTTTACAGGTTGCCCAGGTGGGGGGATCTCCACACAGAACTGTGCCTAGTGGTAGGGGTCAGTATTCTGCCTATTGCTCAACCATCTTATTTTCTCTCCTCTCTCTATTGCTGTTTTCACTCTATTGGTCTGTGTGATATTGTACAGTATTGTTCATGCACTTCAATGAGATCTAGGGTGGTACCACTTTAGGATTGTAAATATTTGTCATTGTAGATTTTGCCAGAGTACAAAGTGAGTTATCATGATAAATGTACATAACCTTAACTTTTGATTATATAAAGACTGTGTTCTAACCAATACAGAGTGTGGATATTCCTTTGTGGGGGCTTGGGGGATACACTGTACTTAAGAACCAGCCTGCATCACATCCTGAGAAGCTAGGCCTTGATTGCTCGACCATTGCTACCGAATAGAGAATCTTGGCTGGGGTCCCCTGTGCCTCCCCTCCGCCATATAGGGAGCGGAAGTACAGACACCCCCCACCGGTCGTTGAGGCCCATCTCTCACAGTGCCATCGATGAGCAAGAGGAAATGTGAGGGAGGTTGAGAATGAGAGGATAAGAAATAAAGTATTAGTGCGAGATGCAGGATGAGCGGGTAGAGAGTCTGAGTGGGTGTGGTTGGGGGTAGAGCGAGGTGGGTGGGGGTAAATTTGGGGTTTGGGGGGGTTGAGTGGGGGGTAGGGTGGGTGGATGTGGGTATAGAGGAGCTAGTGTGGTAAGAGGTAGAGAGTGGCAGAAGGGGTAGTGTGGAGGTAGGGGTAGTGTGGAGGTAGGGGTAGTGTGGAGGTAGGGGTAGTGTGGAGGTAGGGGTAGTGTGGAGGTAGAGTGGTGGGGGGTGAGGGTAGAAGGAGGTGGGTGGGGGTAGAGTGGTGGGGGGTGAGGGTAGAAGGAGGTGGGTGAGCATGGAGTGGGAGAGTTTGGGTGTGTAGAAGGAGGTAGAGAGTTCAAGTAGGGTGGGTGGAAGGAGGTAGAGAGTGGGGGTAGGGTGGGTGGATGTGGATATAGAGGAGATAGTGTGGTTAGAGGTAGAGAGTGGCGGTAGAGTGGTTAGAGGGTGGGGTAGTGTGGAGGTGGGGGTGGGGGTTGGGTGTGGGGGTGGGTGGGTGGGGGTTGGGTGTGGGTGGGGATAGAACAAGGTGGGTGAGCATGGAGTGGGATCGGGATCTCCCTTGTTTGGCCGCAGGACTCTTCCTGTGGGTGGTTCGGGTCTTGAATAGGCTCGCCCGAGCCTTGTCAGGTTGCAGAGCGCGTTCAGAGTTCCGGGAAGTTCGTGGTTCCAGGGTTAGCTATAAACAAGCAATGTAGGGGGGGGGGGGGGAAGTCCAGGAACAGGTAAAAAGGCAAGGAAGGAATTATGAGGATCAAGGAAGCAAATGTAGAGAGCAAACACACGTCGGGTCACTATCGGAGATAGCGTTGAGACGCACGGACCCGCAAGGGCATGACCAATTTATAGTACGTGCTACGACGTGAATGCCAGTGCGTAGCACAGAGCTTGGTACGGCCATGTTGGGAGGAACAAGGAGTACAAGCCCTTCGTGACAATGACCATGAGGTCCAGAAGGGGCAATTTCGCCGGGTCATGACAGCATGCCCCCTCCGAAGACTGGTTCCTCCAGGCTTGCCTGGGTGAATAAGATGGAATCTTCTGAGCAAACGAGGGGTCTTTAAATTAGAAACTGGTTCCCATGTTCTCTCGCTAGGGGGGTAGCCTTTCCACTCGACCAGATATTGTAATCGACCCCTTCTATACCTGGAATCACATATCCTAGACACCTCATATTCCAACTGGTCGTCCACAACAACAGGTGTGGGTTTGAAGGGTTTTCGAGTAGAACTAACGTAGGGTTTCAACAGGGAAGTATGGAAGACTGGATGTATCTTCTTCCAGGAATCCGGGAGCTTAAGTCGGAAGGAGACGGGATTGATGATCTCCTTTATAGAAAATGGACCATAATAGCGAGGAGCCAATTTGTTTGGTCGTAGATGTCGAGGTAACAGTTTCGAGGCTAGCCAGACTTGATCGCCAACTGAATAGGAAGGTGATGGTCTTCTCTTAGAGTCCGCATATCTTTTGGTTCGAGTCTGGGCCTGTTCTAACTGATCCTTGGCCTCTCTTTGTAAGTCGATCAGCGTCTGAATCCAAGAGTCAAGGGTAGGTACCGGAGTAGATTCTGGAAGAACTGATGGTAAAACAGACGGATGATAACCTTGACTGCAATAGAAAGGGCTGATCTTGAGAGCTGAATGATCTGAGTTATTGTAGGAGAATTCGGCTAAAGGTATAAGGAGAGACCAATCTTCTTGAACCTTGGTGGCAAAATAATGAAGATATTGTTCCAGGGTTTGATTTACTCGTTCCGTTGCCCCATTGGTTTGTGGATGATGGCCTGAAGAAAGGGCACGTTGGATTCCTAGAACACGACAGAGATGTTTCCAGAATTGTCAAATATATTGAGGTCCCCGATCCGAAATAATCTTGGAAGGGAGGCCATGAAGATGAAAAATATGTTCCAGGAAAATTCCAGCAAGTTCTGAGGAAGATGGTAGTTTATACAATGGTGTAAAATGAGCTAGATGAGTGAACAAGTCAATGGTTACCATGATGGTTGTATATCCTTGGGAAGGTGGTAATTCAACAATGAAGTCAGTGGCAATAACTTCCCAGGGTCTGTTTGGCAAGGTAGGTTGTAGAAGCAGACCCGCCGGCCTCTGATTATCGTATTTGTTCCGACTACAAATTGCACAGGTCTTGATGTATTGAACTACACTGGACTTCATCCCTGGCCACCAGAACTGTCTTTATGTAAGACGGAAGGTGTTGGTTACCCCTCGATGGCCGGAGTGAAGAGTATCATGGCATAGATTCATTACCTTCTGTTGAAGTTCTTTTGTCGGAATGACCACTGAATTGTTCTTGAATACATATCCTTCCTTGATTGTCAAACGCCAGGGATTCTTCTCGGATATGTCCTTCCAGAGTTCAGATGATTGAGTCTGTACTCTGATTTCTTCCAGGAGATTGATCGCTTGAGCTACAAAGATTGTAGGTGGAAACATTTTAGGATAGATCTTATCCTCCAAGGGAACGTAGTCGGGACGCCGAGAAAGGGCATCGGCAATCATGTTTTGCGGTCCAGGAACATATGAGATTTGAAATTGATATTGAGCAAAGAAGTAGGCCCATCTACTGTTCCTGCACTCCATGGATTGTAGGACCTGAAGATTTCGATGATCAGTACGGACTTGAACTGGATATTTAACACCCAGGAGTAGATGTCTCCATTCAGTGAAGGCATGACGAATGGCCAATAACTCCTTCTCCAGAACTGAGTAGTGAGTCTCACTGGTAGTCAGGGTCCGTGAAAGGTAAGCAATGGGATGTTCCAACTTATCGGATTCTTGTTTTAAAACTGCTCCTATGGCGTAATTGGAGGCATCTGTTTCCACTGGAAAAGGACGATTTATGTCAGGTTGGGCCAGGATGTGGGCCTGAATGAATTCTTTTTTCAAGCGTTGGAATGCCTTGTCTTGTGGTATAGACCAGTTGAATGGAACGTCTTTCTTCAGGAGATTAACAATGGGTTGAACAATCTCGGAAAAGGTGGGAATGAATTTCCGGTAGAAATTGGCAAGCCCCAGGAAGGACTGTATTTGTTTTACAGATGTTGGGGCGGGCCAAGCCAGTATGGCCTTCACCTTTGAAGGATCCATACTAATTCCTTCAGAACTAAGGACAAACCCCAGATAGTGAACTGATGTAGCATGAAACAAACATTTTTCTGGTTTGGCTAAGAGTTGATTTTCACTGAGACGTTGAAGTGCTGCCTTTACATGTTCTTCATGTTTCAAGGAATCCTTCGAGAAGATCAATATGTCATCCAGGTAGACGATAACATTGAGAAATAACATGTCTGAGAACACCCTATCCATAAAACGCTGGAAGACTGCGGGAGCATTAGTCAGACCAAAGGGTATGACTAGGTATTCAAAGTGACCAAAGGGTGTTCTAAAGGCTGTTTTCCATTCGTCTCCTTCCCGGATACGGATCAAATGGTAAGCACCTCGGAGATCCAGTTTCGTGAATATCACTGCACCTCTCACAGCTTCAAGGATATCCGAGATCAGGGGTAGTGGGTATCTGTCTTTCAGGGTGTGTTGATTTAGGCCCCGATAGTCCAGGCAAGGTCTGTGCTCTTTGGTATCCTTTTTAGGAACGAAGAACAATGAAGCACCAGCTGGTGATTTTGAAGGTCTTATGGTGCCATTCTTAAGATTAGTGTCTAGGTATTCCCGGAGGGCTCTCTTTTCTGGTTCTGAAAGGATAAACATCCTGCCAAAGGGAATCACTGCTGAGAGTTCAGTTTCTATGGCACAGTCTTCGGGTCTATGTGGAGGTAAGGCTTGAACGATGGCAGTAGAGAATACATCAGCATACCCTTGATAGATCTCTGGAACTTGTACAATATTGGAAACCATGAGTGGTGTCTCTGGACACCTTGGTGAACTTTTAGTGGCTGTGAATGAGGTATCCAGGTTTAAACAATGGTTCATACAGAACTCTGAGCCCAGGAATAAGGATCCGGCCGTCCAGTTGATATATGGATTGTGCCTTTGTAACCATGGCATGCCCAAAACCAAGGGGTAATGGGCTGATTTTATAATGTCAAACACAATTCTTTCTTGATGATGATTTATGGAAAGATGGATCTCCCTTGTTTGCAGACTTATGTGTCCTGAGGAAAGAGGTCTTCCGTCAATTGCTTCCACTGGCTGTGAAAAACTTCTTGCTTCATACGGAATGTTATGACTTCTCCAGCATGGGGTCTGGCATGGATTCACATGCTCATGAATATTCCCCGTCGTCAGGCTGGGAATCCTCGGTAAAGAAAAAACCAGTATCAGTTTCGTTTCTGATCTGTCTTTCGTAGTAGTAACCAATCACTGGTCTCTGCGTCATACTGACCACAGCCAATGACTGCCCTCTACCTAAGCACCGCCTCTGGCAGCCATCTTCAGATTTTTACTGCACGTTCATGTGTTGGGATCCTCGTGCTATTGCTCTCGAGCGTTAGTGCTATTTTTCACGTTTTTTCTCAAAAACTTCGTTTTTTTCGGTCAAAAGAGCCTCAAGCTCCACCGACTCTCCATCCGATCAACGGGGACCCGTGTCGGATTCGTCTGCGCCCCTCAAGGGTGAAGATTTCGTCGAGCTACGCTTTTGGAGGACTCCAAAAGTTTCTCGGGCCCGGACATGGCCCAGGAGAAGGGAAGCTCGACGCCCGGAAAGCTGTTCAGGGTCTGCCCTGGATGCCAGCAGCAGAACGTCTTTAAGGAGGACGAACACTCCTTTTGTCTCTACTGCTTACATGAGGACAAGACGCACGTGGAGAAGGACTGTGCGTTTTGCGGCAATATGTCGGAGCGGACCATGAAGGACCGCCATCACCGTCTCGCCAACTGGCTGGAAGCGAAGAGCCCGTCAGGCGAGAAGAAGAGGAAGAAATCCGAGCGGTCTTCTAAGACCTTTGAGGACGCCCCGGCGATGGGGGTCCAACACAAGGCCAAGCACCGCGAGTCCGCTGGCACCGGGAGCGCCGAACGGTCGGGCTCTACGGGCGCCAGGCAGGGCGCACCCTCCCCGGCACCTTCAGCCACGAGCCAACGCTCTGGGTCGGGTAAGAGGAAGGGCGAGCACCCGGCGAAGCTCCTGGAGAGGCCCCGGTCGAGCTCGAAGGCCCCATCGGAGGGGGAGCGAGGCAGTGTCCCCCCCCCCCCCTCAAGGATAAGGCAGTGAGCGCACCTAAGGTGGTGAAGGCCTTAATCCATCCGGCCAAGCCCTCTATCGATACTGTTGCGGCGGCCCTGGCTCAGCCTGTGGAGGCTACACCAGTGGTGGCGACCTCGGGGCTCAGAGTCTCCCTGCCACCTCGGAGGGAGTCCTCTTTTGTGCCCATCGATAGGACCCCCGTGAAACTCCCGGCGGGGAAGAAAAAGGGGGGGCAGGGCGTCGTTGTAGATTCGGCCTCAACCTCAGAGGAAGAGCTGATTGAGGTCTTAAGCCACGGCCTTGGCGTGGAAGAAGACCGGCCCGTCGGGATGGATCCCGACGTTGGTGCCGACGACATCGTCGAGGGTGCCGACGGGGCCCCTGATCGCCCGTCGAATTCCCCTCTGCCAGTGCCGCAAGACAACTCGGCGGCCATTTTGTTGGCTATACAGTCCTTATGTTCAGAGATAAGGATGAGACTACCGTTGCCGACGGAGGAACCTCTCCCGTCGGGGGATCCTGAACCGGGACCTTCTGGTGCTCCCCCGCCCAAGAAAAGGATTCACCCTCCACCTCCTTTTCAGCCGTCGCGCTCCGTCCAGCCCTCCTCCCCGTCCACCCGAGGGGATGATACGGGGACTGACACGGCAGCGACGGGTACGGACGACGAGGTATAGGACGAAGATCTACCGTCGTCGCCTCCCACCAGGGCTTCTCCGCCCGACGAGATTGGATCGTTCCACTCCATGATCGCCAGGGCGTCCGAGCTTTTCCAACTCTGCCCTGAGGAGAAGAAAAAGGAAGGATTCCTTTATCAACGGCGCAAGGCCAAGAGGAAGACGGTCCTCGCGGTGCCTCTACTGGACGACATTTGGGATGAGGGCCTCGCCCTCCTCAAGAACCCTTCCACGACGCCAGCTAGAAGAGACCGGTACGAGAAGAACTACCGGGTCCCGGACGCGGCCCCCCTGTGCCTCCGGGCGCAGCCTACCCCGGACTCCGTCGTCTCCGCGGCGGCCAGGAAGAAAGCGGGGGAGGGGTGCGGCCTCCACATCGACTTCCCCACCGGATGGCGAGGGAAAGAAATTGGACGCTATGGGACGCAGGGTCATCTCGTCTGCAGCGACGACGATTAAAGCGGCCAACGCCTTGGCTATCTATCGTGGCCCACTACGACAGGGAGCTATGGTACAAACTGGCTCCCCTGCTGGACTTCCTACCGGACGACAAGAGGGCGGATGCCCTGGAGATCCTACAGGAAGGCGAGGTGGCGTCGGACCACGCCATCACTATTGCGACGGACATCGCCGACACTGGGTTTCGCCAGTTGGGCAACGGCGTGTGCCTTAGGCGGCGTGGATGGCTCAAGGCTACGGACTTCCGTCAAGACGTACAGACCAGTTTCCTGGACATGGCGTTCGATGGGAACAACCTGTTTGGGAAAACAGTGGACGATTCCCTTCAGGCCATTAAAGCGGACACTGAGACGGCCCGGGCCCTTGGGGTTCTGCAGCAACGACGGACGCCCTTTCGGAGCAGCGGAGGCAAGGGCGCCTCCAAAGGTTCCGGCGGCGGTTTCTCCACCTACCGTCAAGCGGCCCGCTCGTCGTCTCAGGAGGCCTACAGAGGACGAGGCAAGTCTGGCGGACCCCGCCGTCGTCGCCAAGGAGGTCAAGGCGGCAAAGCCTCGTCGAAACAGGATTGAACCGGCCGTGGGGTCGGGCCCCCACCGAAGCACCCTGGTGGGAGGCCGGCTGGCGAGCTTCGTCAGCGTGTGGGAGTCCATCTCCACCGACCGTTGGGTGCTGGACGCCTTGGCCTGGGGCCACGCGCTCGAGTTTCAAAGAAGGTGCCCGCGCGTCCCCCCCGTGGCCAGGAAAGAGCTTCAGGTCCCTCAGCTTCTCCTGGAGGTAAAGGCGATGCTCAGGAAGGGCGTCATCGAACTCGTCCCAAAGAGGCTTCGGGGCTCCGGAGTTTACTCGAGATACTTCCTCGTGAAGAAGAAGACGGGAGGATGGCGCCCCATCCTAGACCTGCGACGTCTGAACAAGTTCATCAAGGCGCAGAAGTTCCGGATGGTCACCCTCCAGCACGTCCTGGAGCAGCTGGAGGAAGGAGACTTCCTGTCGCCGTTGGATTTGGAGGATGCCTACTTCCATATTCCCATCCTAAAGGGGCACCGAAAATTCCTCAGGTTTGTGGTCCAAGGGCGTCACTACCAGTTCAAAGCCCTCCCCTTCGGACTACGTTCGGCACCCAGGGTATTCACCAAGTGCCTTGCACCGGTGGCGGCGCAGCTGCGCCGCGAGGTGATCCACGTCTACCCCTACCTGGACGACTGGCTCATCCGAGCCAAGACGAGGGAGCTCGCTGTGGAGCACACGGCAAGGACCGTCCAACTTCTCACGGACCTGGGATTCTCCGTGAACTACGCCAAGTCCCACCTGGTACCCGCGCAAAACGCACTGTTTCTGGGAGCGAAGCTCGACACAGTGTCCCTTCTGGCCTCCCCGTCGGAGGAAAGGACCAGGTCCATCCTGGGCAAAGTACAGCAGATGTTGTTTTCCGACGCGGCCAAGGTGAGGTCCATCAAGTCCCTCCTCGGAATGATGTCTTCTTGCATCTACCTCATTCCCATGTGCAGGCTCCGGATGCGCCCGTTGCAGGAGTTCCTGGACGCGCGCTGGATCCAAACGACGGGCGGCTTCGAGGAGAGGATCACACTCGACGAGAGTTTCCGCCGAGCGGTCCGGTGGTGGGGCAACCGCGCGCATCTGAAGGCGGGCATGGACTTCCAGACCCCAGACCACCAGGAGACAGTGACCACGGGTGCCTCCCTGGAAGGGTGGGGAGCGCACACCGAAAATCTGCACGCGAGAGGCCTTTGGCTCCCGACGGAGAAGTTCCTCCATATCAACGTCCTGGAGCTCCGTGCAGTGTTCTGGGCCCTCAGGTCCTTCCTTCCGTCCCTCAAGGGCAAGGTGGTGAGGATCTTCACCGACAACACCACCACCATGTTTTACATCAGGAAACAGGGCGGAACCAGGTCTCCAGCGCTGTCCAAGGAGGCGCAGGACCTGTGGCATTGGGCCGTCGCCCAAAGGATGTTTCTGGTGCCGTTTCATCTGGCAGGGATAAAAAACACCATCGCCGACTCACTCAGCAGGGAGCTGCGCTCGTGCCACGAGTGGGAACTACGGCAGGATCTAGTGGATCGCCTCTTCCGACGGTGGGGCACACCCCAGATCGACCTGTTCGCAACGGCGACGAACTCCAAGTGAGGTTCGCCAGCAGGTTTCCCCAGGCGAGGAGCATGGGCGATGCTTTCTCGTTCCCCTGGGAGGGCCTGTTCCTCTACGCGTTCCCTCCTTTGCCACTGCTAATCCGGCTCGTCAACCAGCTCAAGAGGTCACGGTGCAGGATGATCCTCGTCGCACCTGCGTGGCCGAGGCAGATATGGTTCCCGGACCTTCTGGACTTGTCAGTGTCCCCGCCAATCAAGCTGCCGGTGGACGCGTATCTACTCTCCAGGGAAGGAGGCGCCATCCTCCACCACGACCCGAAATCGCTGAACTTGCAGGCCTGGCTCCTGCAGCGCTAGAGTTTGGAGGATACGACATACCGGCCGACTGCAGAGAGGTTCTTGCAAAGGCCAGGGCGTCCTCGACTCTTAAATGCTACGGACACAAATGGAAGAGGTTCTCTGTCTGGTGCCACGCACAGAAGATTAACCCTCTACGGATTACGGCTCCCCAGGTACTGCCGTACCTGCTGACGCTGGCCAAAGCTGGACTGGCACACGCGTCCATCAAGATTCATCTTGCTGCGATCTCCCGATACACCAGAACCACGGGCCGGACGTCCTTGTGGTCTCATCGTCTGGTGAAAGAGTTCATGAAGGGACTGTTCAGATCGTTCCCGCCGGTGAAGGCGCCGGCCCCGGCGTGGGAGCTCAACGTGGTGCTGACCAAGCTCATGGGACCTCCGTTCGAGCCTCTGCACTCGGCCCCGTTGAAGTTTCTGTCGTGGAAAACAGCGTTTCTTGTGGCCATCACCTCCGCACGACGGGTGGGAGAGATCCAGGCCCTTTCCTGCAAGGCCCCGTACTTGACTTTTCACGACACGAGGGTAGTGCTCAGGACGCACCCCTCCTTCATGCCCAAGGTACCGTCGGACTTCCATCTCGACGAACCTTTGGTGTTGCCTGTGTTCTTCCCGTCGCCTTTGTCGCCGGCTGAGAGGACTTTGCACTCGCTGGATGTGGCTAGAGCGCTGAAGTTCTACGTGGACCGCACGAAGTGTTTTCAGAAGACGTCACAACTCTTTGTGAACTTTGGACCTGTCAATCAGGGGAAGGCTCTCTCGAAGGCTTCCATTTCCAGATGGCTCTCCGGCTGTATCATGTACTGTCATCGGTTGGCAAACCGACCGCTGCCTGGCCGTCCGAGAGCCCATTCCACCAGAGCGATCGCAGCTACCACGGCGTTCCTTTCTGGTGTGCCCCTGCTGGACATATGCAGGGCTGCTACGTGGAGGTCGACGCACACCTTCACGAAATTCTACTGCGTCGATCGGGATTCCAGGGAGGAGTCCAGGGTCGGCCAAGCAGTGCTGCGCAACCTGTTCGCCTGAGGTGAGCCTGGTGAGGAGTTAAGATTGCTCGATGTTGAGTTTGATGTAATGCTTAATGTTGAGCCTTTGCCACCTCCCGTGGTTGTGCATGTGTGTACTGCTATGTATTCTTTATTCATGAGCATGTGAATCCATGCCAGACCCCATGCTGGAGAAGGAACAAGTTACTTACCTGTAACTGTTGTTCTCCAGCATGGGTCTGGCATGGATTCACATGCGAACCCTCCCGCCTACCCCTCTGCGGCTCTTCACTTGGTCATACTGCCACTTCACGTGCTTCCAAATCTGAAGATGGCTGCCAGAGGCGGTGCTTAGGTAGAGGGCAGTCATTGGCTGTGGTCAGTATGACGCAGAGACCAGTGATTGGTTACTACTACGAAAGACAGATCAGAAACTGATACTGGTTTTTTCTTTACCGAGGATTCCCAGCCTGACGACTGGGAATATTCATGAGCATGTGAATCCATGCCAGACCCATGCTGGAGAACAACAGTTACAGGTAAGTAACTTGTTCCTTCTGACCCAATCTTGATCAATGAAGACTCCCATTGCTCTGCAATCCACCAAGGCCAGTATGGGGTAGACCTTGTCCTTGGATGGCGATAAAAAGGCCTGTAATATCACCAATTTGCTTTGTCCAGGAGAGTTCAAGGATGGAATTGATGTGGAGCAAACATCGCTCTCCCGAAACCTTGCTCCATTTAGGATCGGGAGCTGGCGTTTCCAGAGCGTCGGGGAGGAGCCAGAGGACATACTTTAACTAGATGTTTATCCGAGGCACAATACATGCATAAGCCTGTGTATTCTTCTTAACCTTTCCTGCGGGGAAATTGGTCCACGAAAGGCTCCAAGTTGCATGGGTTCAGAATCAGTGCTCGGACTCTTGGCAGATTCTGTCCTTTTAGTATTCTCTGGGGAGTATCTTTGAATTGATACTTTATTCTTTTTCTTTTCGGCCTTTCTTTCTTTCTAAAGTCTATTTGCATAGACAAGTCCAGGAGGGCCTGGAATGAACTAGGACGTGCCACCCTGGCTAGCTCGTCCTTAATCTCTTAATTTAGACCTCTGCGAAACAAAGTAAAACTGGCTTCCAGGGGCCAGTCCGCCTCTTTGGCTAGCTGTTTGAACCTGGTAACATAGGTCAACATGTCTTGGGATCCTTGTTGGAAGTCAAGTAGCTTTTCTTGAGCACTGTGAACCAGCTCTGGTCGTTCGAACATGGTCTTGAGTTCCGCGATGAACCCTTCATAATCATCCAGGAGAGCATCCCCTGAATTGAGTAATGGAGTGGCCCATGTAAGGGCATTACCGGAAAGATGCGATATTATGAAGCCAACCTTAGCCCTAGGAGTTGTGAAATAGTAGGGCTTGAAGGTAAAATGTACCAAACAAGAATCCAGGAATCCACGTAAGGTCTTGGTTGAACCGTCGTATTTATCAACCACTCCTCCCAATAATACGCTGTCCTTGTTCGCGGAGTCACGTGACAAGATGAGCTGTCTTAGCGCCCCATTCTCGGCTTTTATATTCTGCATCTCTGTGGAAAGTTCTTGCATTCCGCGCATCAGGTCCTGAATAGCATTCTCTATGGTAGAATCCGTATTGATCGTTTGGCGTCTCAAACTGTCATAAATCTCCCCCCGTCTCACCTGTGATCGGGATCTCCCTTGTTCGGCCGCATGACTCTTCCTGTGGGTGGTTCGGGTCTTGAATAGGCTCGCCCGAGCCTCGTCAGGTTGCAGAGCGCGTTCAGAGTTCCGGGAAGTTCGTGGTTCCAGGGTGTCCAGGATTAGCGATAAACAAGCAATGTAGGGGGGAAGTCAAGGAACAGGAAAAAAGGCAAGGAAGGAAGTATGAGGATCAAGGAAGCAAATGTAGAGAGCAAACACACGTCGGGTCACTATCGAAGATAGCGTTGAGACGCGCGGACCCGCAAGGGCGTGACCAATTTATAGTACGTGCTACGACGTGAAAGCTAGTGCGTAGCACGGAGCTTGGTACGGCCATGTTGGGAGGAACAAGGAGTACAAGCCCTTCGTGACAATGACCATGAGTTCCAGAAGGGGCAATTTCGCCGGGTCATGACAGTATAGAGTAGGGGTAGGATGGGTGAGTGGGAGGTATAGAGCAGGGTATTGAGTGGGGTTAGAGAGGGTAGAAATAGGGTGGGTGGAGGTACAGGGTGTAGGGTGGAGGGGTTAGGGTAGAGTGGATGCATGGTGGGTGGGCATGGGGCGAGTGGAGGTAGGGTATTTGGAGGTAGGAGCTGTGAGCGGGGTAGAGAGAGTGGAGTGGAGTAGGGTGGGTGGGGGTAGAGGGAGTGGATGTATGGTGGGTGGGGAAGGAGGTACGGTGTGTGTGCAGGTGGGTGGGGGCATTGGGGTTAGACCAGTTGCATATGTAGTTTTGTACTGGCTCATGGGGCTGCTACAACACATACCATTCCCGCCCTGGTGATAGTGGCTCCCTATCCAGTAGAAACACAAATTGCAGCAGCACACGTTTCCTTCAGTTATTTTGCTGTTTATTGTAAAGTTTCTATACGATTATGATTCATGAAAGTCTGGATATTAAATGGTGGAACATTATCGAGTGAGACATGTGTTGGGGGGGCCCCCTTGACTTTGCACCCAAACTCCCTATGTTATCACACAGAACTAAACCATGTAGGGGATGATCTGGCAAATTGATAATCCTGGGTCATCTGTTTTCCTTTCACTGGTTTTGTTCACGATTCTTAAATATGACATTGTGAATATGATTTGCATGTGATAGCATTCCTGTCGTTGTGCATGTGAAGTGTAGCGTTGTCCTCCACTGTGATCGGTTGTCCCTGGGTTTGATGCACTGACTTGTGCCATCTACCTTTCCTCTGCCCCATGTGGTGCTCCGAGAGATTCGATATAGCCGTCAGTGATCCACGTTGCGACCTGCCTAGACGCACTTCACTCTAAGTCTTCAGTAATATCACTACACTGGCCATCTCTTCAGGTGGTTGTGTAGTTACTTGGGATAGAACCAATATTTGCATGCATTGGTGATAGTGCCTTTCTCATGGATTTTCGGACTGTGCTCTGCTGAGGGACCATTCAGCCTATAGTTCTTCGAGGCATTTGCATATATTTATTTCTCCTGCATGGGGTCTGACATGGATTTACATGCTCATGAATATTCCCGGTCGTCGGGCTGGGAATCCTCGGTAAAAAGAGAAAACAGTTTGTTTAATTTCTAAACTGTCTTTCTCCTATAAACCAATCACTGAGGTCTGGCTCTGGGTCATACTGCCCCCAGCCAATGACTGCCCTCTACCTAAGCCCCTCCTCAGGAAGACATCTTCAGATTTTTACTGCATGTTCAAGTGTTGGCGTCCTCGTGTTTCGCTCTTCGAGCTTGCTGTGTGTTCCCATTTTTGGTTCAAGCGAGCCACTGTTTTTCATCGCGTATCTTTCCGATTAACGAGGACCCATTTTTCGGCGTCTTTCCTCATCCCTTAAGGGCAGAAATCGTCGAGTGTTCCTTCTTGGAAACTTCCAGAAGTTCATCAGACCTACACTGCGCCGGATCATTTCGGAGGGGGAAGGACAGAGCTTCCTTCTTCAAGCTGTGCACCAGCTGCGGTTTGCGGAATGTCTTCACGGATGACGAGCATTCCCAGTGTCTTTGTTTACCCTACACGTAAAGAAGATTGTGAAATCTGCCATGGCTTATCCAAGCCCACGATGACACTTCTGGTTGGTGGCGTGGCTCAAAACCAGGGCCTCCCCGGGGTGATTCACAGGGGCATGCCTCTTCCGGATCAAGCCTACCTGAGCGGGCTTCTAAGTCCTTTGAGGGTGCTCTATCCGTGTGGGCCCAACACAAGGCCAAGCCCTGCAAGTCTGCCTCCATTGGGGTCGCCATGTCAGAGGGTCCCGCGACTGTCATGGTAAGTTCATTGTCTCCGTTTGCCTCGATCTCCAGCCACCGCTCCAGCTCTTCCTCCAAGAGAAAATTGGCTACCCCATGGAAGCTGCGGGACAAACAGGAGGAGGCCACGCAGGACAAGGTGTCCGTCCTTTCAGTTAAGGCCCAGGCAGTCCTGACCAAGACACCTTCCATCGAGATGGTTTCTGCCGCCCTCTTGAAGGTGAGGAGGACTGACCCGGTCCAGGGTGCCCCGGCGGCGGCCACAGTGGTGCTTCCTCACAGGCGGGAGGTTTCGGCCAAGCCAGTGGAGAAGACTCCGGAGAACTTAGCCCTGGACCGACCCCTCAGGACCCAAAGAGGGGGCGGGGGCAGAGAAGAACTCCAAGGCATGGACATTTCTTTGTCCGACGAGGAGATACTTTCCGTCCACACCATCCACGGTGGTGACGTCGACAATGGGAACGTTGGGGAGGCACCCGGAGGCGACGATAACTACACCGTTGATGGGGATGACGACATGGGCGCTGGGCCCAGCGACCCTGTACCCCACTTGCCTCCGAACGACGCATCACAGGATATCATCTCAACCCTCCACACGCTGGTGTCGGAGATTTAGAGGAGGATGCCGACGGCACCACCAGCGTTTGACCCTGTTGACACAGGGGCAACCACTGGCAAAGAGGAGACATCCTAGACCACCCTTCCAACTGTCGCTGCCCTCCCCTCCCAGCGAGATGGGAACGGACACAACGACAATGGACACAGGCGGCGGCGGGAAACGAGACCCTGCATCACCGCCGACTAGAGCTTCACCACCGGACCAAGTGGGATCCTTTCATTCCATGATCAACCGTGCATCAGAGCTTTTCCACCTCACCCCGGAAGAGAAAAAGGAGGGCTTCTTGTACCAGCGCCGGGAGGTGACCTAGGAAGACCATCCTGTCGGTCCTGCTCCTGGACGATGTCTGGGATGAGGGAGTGGCATTGTTGAGGAACCCCGCCTCAGCCCCAGCGATGAGAGACCGGTTTGAAAAGAGGTGCCGGCGTCTGCTCCCAAGTGTCTGCGGTCTAAGGTGTCGCCGGACTCGGTGGTCTTGGCGGCCGCCAGTAAGAAATTGACGAGCTCGTCTACATCATCTGCACACCTGGACAACGAGGGGAAGAAATTGGATTCTATGGGTAGAAGGGTCATCTACTCAGTGTTGCTGGCTCAAGGCCACCAACTTTAGGTCCAGACGAGGGTCCAGGACCTGCCGTTCGACTGAGACAACCTGTTCTGGAAGGCCGCTGATGAATCCCTGCAGGCCATCAAGACCGACACAGACGGCCCGTGCATAGGGCACCCTGAAACAACACTGGCCGTCCTTTCGTTCCTCAGGAGGGAAGTCTAGCAGGTCTTAGAAGGGTTTTGGCGGGGGCTCTTCCGCTCACCGCCAAACCCAGGAAGCCAACAGGGGTTGCTCCAAGGACTTCGGAGGTGGCCGTCGTCAAGGCACTAAGGGCGGCACGCCAAACCTCCAAGCAGGACCGAACTGGCCAAGACATTGGGCCGCCACCCATGCTCCCCGGTGGGAGGCCAGCTGGCGATCTTTGTCAGCGTGTGGGAGACCATCTCCACCAATCGATGGGTGCTGGATGCTCTAGCCCACAGACACACTATAGAATTTCAACAGAGGTGTCTGCGAAGGACACCAGTGACCCAACAGGAACACATCCCTCAGCTACTGCTGGAAGTTTGGGCCATGTTAAGAAAAGGGGTGATAGAGCTGGTTCCACAGTGAGTCTGGGGCTCCGGAGTTTCCTCAAGGTACTTTTCGTAAGAAAGAAGACCGGGGGCTAGATGCCCATTTTTGACCTACGACTCAAGTACATAAAGTCCCAGATGTTCAGGATGGTCACGCTGTAGCATGTGCTCGGCCTGCTGGAGAATGGAGACTTTGTCGTCGTTGGACCTGGAGGACACCTACTTCAACATCCCCATACACGGAAAGCATTGCAAGTTCCTTCGCTTCGTCGTACAAGGGAAGCATTATCATTTCAAGGCTCCTCCCTTCGTACTGAAGCAAGCACCCAATGTCTGTCGTGGCGGCGGCCCATCTACGACTACAGGGGATTCATGTGTATCCTTACCTGGACGACTGGCTCATCCGGGCCAAGTCAAGGGACATTGCAGTCTATCACACAGCGAGGACCGTCCGACTGCTGACGGACCTGGGATGCTCTGTGAAGTATGCAAAGTCCTGCTTGACTCCATCGCCGGATGCCCTGATCCTGGGATCCAGGCTCGACAGTGTCCTGCCTGGTGTCTGTCGGAGGAGAGGAGACCGGCCATCTTGGGCAAGGTGCAACGGCTGTTAGCACTGAAGATCGCCACGGTGAGGACCATCAAGTCGCTGCTCGGCATGTCGTCCTGCATATACCTGATATGGTCAACGGCTCTGCATATTGCGTATGCGTCCATTCCAGGTGTTCCTTGACGCCCGTTGGGTCCAGGTGTCCGGAGGCTTCAGGACAGGATTGCGCTCAACGATGAGTTCAGTCGAGCGATAGGGTAGTGGAGTGGGGTGTGCGCTCCAACATCACCGAAGGCACAGACTTCCAGAGACCCCTTACCAGGAGACTGTCATTACGGACGCTCCCCTGGAAAGATGGGCAGCCCACACCGGACATCTTCATGCCAGAGGCGCATGGCAGCTGGAAGAGAAGGCGCTACACATCAACCTACTGGAACTACGGGCAGTGTTTTGGGCAGTCAGGTAGTTTCTGCCGTCCCTCAAGGTGCAAGGTGGTGAGTGTCTTCACGGACAATACCACAACAATGTTGTACATACAGAAGCAGGGGGCACCAGATCCCCAGCGCTTTCCAAAGAGGCGCAGGACTTGTGGCAATGGGCTGTTGCCCAGGGGGATGTTCTTCATTCCGTTTCACCTGGCTAGAGTAAAGCATACCATCGCCAACTCTCGCTCAGCAGGGAACGGTGCTCTTGCAATGAGTGGGCGCTTTGGCAGGATCAAGTGGATAACCTTTTCCTCAAATGGGGCAGTCCCCAGATCGATCTGTTTGCAACAGCGGCAAGCACTAAGTGCTGGAGATTCGCCAGCAGGATCCCCCAGCCGAGGAGCATGGGGGACGCATTCTCCTTCCCTTGGGAAGTCCTGTTTCTGTACGCGTTCCCTCCGTTGCCACTACTAATTTGAGTCATCAGTGAACTCGGATGGTACCAGTTCAGGATGATCCTCGTCCTACCAACATGGCCGAGGCAGATCTGGTACCTGGACCTTTGGGGGCACCCACGCGCGCACCCGAAGTGTGCCTTAAGTGTTTGGCTGTTTGGCTGTACACCCCGGAGCTCTTCATTCCCTGCTTGAAGTGCCGTCCTTAAGAGGAAGTCATCGCCACTTTCAACGTGGCGAAACTGCTTGGAATTACGTTCAAGTAATTATTGGAATTCCGACCTTCACTGTTATTACTCTCTCTAGGACTTTGTTTGACTCTTAGCCTTCCCAACCACGCTAGCAAATCTTTTGTTTTTGAATTTTCAGCGTCTCCTCTACTGGGTTGGCCCTGCCCACTTTTTCTTTTAGCTTTCCTACAACTGTGCTGTGTACCCGCAGTGTGCCTAAAGTGTTTGGCTGTTCGGGTGTACTCAGTGGCGAGTGGCAGTGCCTATTTTGATGTTTAGGTATCTACTTTCAGGAAGTAAGTCGAACTTCAGCAATCTTTAACCTCAGATGCGTCTACCTCATTCGCAAACTTGATTTGTACTTTTTGCTCCAGGCTGTGTACCGCATTTAGCAATCTGACTGATGCTAACCAACCAGAAATCATTGCTTACGGAAACGGGGCTTACCTGATTGCTTCTATGGAGCTGCTTGCCCCGCACGCTGAATCAAATGCTGTGGTTCTAACATCTTCCTAATTCCCCATGTGCCTTAATGTTCTGCAATTTTGGTTTGGGTTCTCCTTGCTGTGATTTGCACTCTGCAAACTGAGTAATAACCACCCAGAAATTACTGTTTACGAATACAAAGGTCACATGATTTTTCAGAGAGCTGCATGTTATGAATGCTGTGCCAATATTGTGGTTGAGCCTCTTTTGTGGTTTGGTTCTTCATTTTCCTGACTTCTGCGTACCTGTATTACATCTATATTTGTGCATTCGGGCTCAAGATGGTTAAAGGTTTGCGCAGCAGCAGGAAATTGCAGCACCCTGATGGGGGCTGAGGAGTCCTTCGGATAAAAAGGAGGTTGACACTATGATGCAGGACATCTATTTGCAAGAACTTGGTGAAAAAGTACCTCTGCAGAATGAACGTGACTGACGGGTTGGCCCTTCTAGGTCTCCAACACAATCCGTACTTATTGCTCACGGTGTGGCGGGTTGCACGCAGTCCAGGTGCACCAAATGCCTGGTGAGGTATGTTTAAGTATTGGCCTTCACAAAATTAATGATATTGATGTTGAGATTACTAAAGTTTTGACCTCTACTAACGGTAATATGACCGAAAATATCTCTGATGTGAAGCCTAATTTAGAGGAGGAATTTAAAAATCACATCTGATTTCGCTATGCTTGCTCCTGCGATTGAGGTGGAGCTGGGGAAACGTATAGGATTACCCCTGGGTGCCCCAACTCCGTCACCACAAAAAAGGATGGGGGTTGAAAATGTTTTTTATTCCATAACCAACAGGCGAATGCTAATTCCATCGATACTACACGTGATAGCAGACCTGGGTTCAGCAACTACCCTCACTCTTCTAGTTCCCCAACTCTTCACTCCAAGAGCTTACATTCGCACTTAGAGTTTGAGAACTTTTGGGGCTGTCCCTGAAGTAAATATCACCCATGATAAGAACGCCCCGCCTGATTACTCTAGCTCATCTCCCTGCTTTCCAGAGCGTAGTGTAACAGATAATTATCCCTTCTCAGTTCTCACTCGAATCTTGAAGCTTTTAGATAAGGGGCACGAACAAACACATTGGGAAATTCGAGAGATGAAACTAACATTCAAATGGATTGTGTCCTCCCACGTATTCCTCATCTTGTGATAATTTGTTTCGCCAACTTCGGCAGAGGGCGCTGTGCTCGAGGTTGTGGTGTCGAATGTCCCTCAACGGGCTCCGTACTGTGTTGACGTCACCGATGGTATAAATGGCTCGAGCTGCGCCCGTTGGCTTCAGTTCCGTTTTTCCGATTACTTCACTCTCGTGAACGGCACGCTTCGAGATTTTCTGTCAAGAAAATGTCTTCTTCTTCGACCGCTTCGACTCCCAAGACTGGGTTTAAGAAGTGTAATGACTGTGGATCGAAGATGTCCATCACTGATCCTCACTGTAGAGGAAAAGTAAGTTATCTTTGGGGCGGGAGGCGTCGAAGGACTCTTCGAAAGCCTTATCTAAAAAACATAAAAAAACATCCAACTCTAAGGAATCGGAACGATATAAAAAGCACTCGAAGAGATCTCGATCTCGTAGCAGGTCGAGACGATCTTCGTCTTCCTCTAAAAAGCTCAAAAGGAGACATAGATCTCCGTCGTGATTGTCCGATTCGTCGACAGAATTGGTCAGACTGACAGGAGCCAGAGTCGCCGGTTCGATGGTCTGAGCCCAGACACCACAGACAGATACGGTGAGGATCGGTGATGGACATCTTCGATCCACAGTCATTACACTTCTTAAACCCAGTCTTGGGAGTTGAAGCGGTCGATGAAGGCAATTTCTTGACAGAAAATCTTGAAGCCCGCCGTTCACAAGAGTGAAGCAATTGGAAAAACGGAACTGAAGCCAACGGGCACGGCTTGAGCCATTCATACCATCGGTGACGTTGACACGGTACGGAGCCCATCGAGGGACATTCTACTCCACGACCTCGAGCACAGCGCCCTCTGCCGAAATTGTTTTTTTTCCCGATGCAGCGAAGCTGGCGAAACAAATTATCACCAGTTGAGGAATACGTGGGAGGAACATCCAGTCGAAAGAACGTTAGAGTTGGTAAGTAACTTGTTCTTCTCGCACATTCTAGGAAAACTCAATAAACTTGAGGGACTGTTCTTTGCATATGATACTATGCTAGCCATGGCTTCTGTTTCTAAGGGTAGTAAGAATGCTAAAAAAATACTCAAACTGCAGATATTACCCCGATACCTGATCCCAATGCTAGATCCTATTCTGATGTGGCTGGTGATGGATGCTCAGACACTGGAATAAAAAATAACATGGAGGGTATTTTACTACAAACAGTACTGAGTAATTATGGGGAAATTGAAATGCAACTGAAAAATCTGCTGGACCTTCATGGATCCAATTTGAAATGACCTGCTGTTGAGAATACACCTAATTTAGCTGAAGCAATTACCATGGATGAGGGCCCCAGTAGTCCCTCAACACTTACTAATTGTCATGATGCCTACCCCAGGGCAGCTGGACCAAGCCCATCCGCCCCGGAAGCAGGCATCCGGACATCTGTTTAAACCTCAGAAGCCTAGGCTAGGGGCTATCTGGGTTCAGGCCTGGCGCCTTAGTCATCACTTACCTCAGGCAGACCATGCTGCAAACGCATCCAGGCCAACGTAAGACCTGGAGGGACTATTTTTTCCACAAGGACTACTTTTCACTCGGGTGTGGTTCTAGGGACTTCTTACCTGGGACTACTTTCAAAGCTCTTTAAACCACGCCCGATCTTCAACACACGCTTCGCGTTATTCTGCATTTAGCAGTGTAACGCTCACCGTGTCGGCAAACCTGCATCCAGCCTTCTGCCACGCCCGCCTCGAACACGGAGCCCCTAGGAGAGAAAGGAAAATAGAAGAAGGGGTTAGATTACAGACTTTAATCTGATTCCTCACCTGATTTCGGATCCTGCATCACTCCGAGCCTGAAGGGACATTATTCCGGCATGCGTCGCATCCCAGCTGCAGCGCCGCTCCATTTTCACCAGCCCACAGCATCTCCAACTCAGCGCTGCCTCCGACACTTTTTCGGTGATTTTCAATACCCGGGGAAAAGACCAGAAAAAGCAAGGTGAGCCTAAGAGACTAAAAAGACAATCACTTATATTACAAGACTTACCTGATTATCACCGGAGGCTTTAACCTTCAATATGCCGCATCTAGGAAAAAGGAAAAGACAGTGAGCTAATCTCACGCACCTTTACAGGACAGTTTGGGTAATAGACTCTTACCTGAACGCTGCCAGCAACCTCCAGACAGAATATGCCGCCGCAAATCAACAGGGGAGTGCAAGAGTGAACTTTGGACATTTTGAACTCTTTAAAAACTTGGCAAACTCAACAATCGTCCAGAACCCCAACACCTAAAACCAGTGAAGTAACTGGTATCTACGCACCCCTGCATGCCACGCAGGATGGAGAGCTCACCAATCAAAAATATAAGGTGAGAACACTGACCGGTAATATCAGAGGTGGCAAGTGGGGAGAACGGGAGCAGGGAGGGGGGGGGGGTCTGCATTCACACCCACGGGGCTAAATACCTTTCTCCATCTACCGGAGAATATTTCTATGAGTCAAGCTGTCATGATCTCTGCTTCCAAAAGGTCAGGGTTTTCCCAACTCCCTTGGAAGCAGATCCATAACCCAGGTTCTGAGGGCCAACCAGTCCCAATTGGGACCTTTTGGACCCAGTCCTGGCGCCAGTGGCACCAGGCTCATAAATGTGCCTAGTCCCAGCGCTGGAAGCGCCGGGCTCATGATGCTTGGGTGGACTTACCTGCAGCAGACCATGCTGCTTACTTGCCTGCCAGCTGAGCCTCTGATCCTCTTCTGTTTGGAACTACTTTTCCTGTTGGGTGGGGCAGGAGCCACTCCCTAGATTCATAACACTGGAACTCTTCTGGAAAGCAGGAACTCTTTTCTTACCTAGGCGTGGCTGTGGAAGGAGCCCTTTCTCGGATGGGAGTGGAAGAACACTTGATCAACCCTAAACCTGTACCAATCATTCCCGAACAAAGAATTCTGGGTGTAATCGCCACAGAATCCATAGAGGAAGTTAAGGATAAAGCCAGGCAACTTGTAACTCCAGCAGACATACAAAATTGGTATCTGCAGGGAAAGGACTTTGCAGTAAAGGATAACTTATTGTATTTCCAAGAACGATTATACCTACCCAGCACAGATTTACAGAAAAAAGTAATCTCCTGTTATCACGATTCTTTAATGGAAAGTCATCCCGGTATGGCCAAGACCTCAGAAAAGATCAAGCGCTACTTCTGGTGGCCGTCTTGGAAAAAAGATATTAGAGACTTTATAATGTCTTGTGGAGTATGCGCCCAAAACAAGAGTCAAAAGGAAAGACCAGCAGGCCTCTTACGCCCTATTGACATCCCACCTCGCCCTTGGCATACGCTTTCTATGGACTTCATCACCGATCTACCTCCATGCTCCGGATACAATACGATTCTAGTAATCGTGGACTTATTCTCCAAGATGGCGCATTTCATTCCGCTCAAAGGCTTGCCAACAGCAGCAACTCTGGCCCGAGAATTTCTCGAAAACATCGTCCGACTACACGGTTTTCCTTCGGTTCTAATTTCGGATCGAGGTAGTCAATTTATTTCTCATTTTTGGCGAAGTTGCTGTCGGTCGGCTCAAATTGATGTGAGACTATCGACCAGTCACCACCCTCAGACCGACGGACAAACCGAGAGGACCAATCAAACTCTGGAACAGTATTTACGCTGCATGCTGCAACAAACTGAAAAAACTTGGAAAGACATCCTTTGGATAGCCGAATATGCCTACAATAACTCTGTCCATTCGGGAACTGGGAAAACACCGTTTTTTCTTTTGTACGGCAGTCACCCTCGAACCTCGGAGTTGGATCCCCTCCAAGATCTTGAAACACCAGCAGTAGACTACCTGCATTCTACAATCACCCAAGCCTTTAAGGAAGCTTTTTCTCACCTTCAAAGGGCTAAAGAACAATACAAGAAAGGAGCAGATCAACATCGGAAGGAAGCGCCTCAATATCAAGTAGGGGACCAAGTCTGGTTATCCACCAAATATCTACCTCTAAAAGGGCCACGCACATTCAACCCAAGATACCTTGGTCCCTATTCCATCACTACCATAATAAACCCAGTAGCGGTCAAGTTGGACTTGCCCCCTCACATGAAGATACATCCGGTCTTCCACGTCTCTCTATTAAAACCCGTGCAACCTCAAACCCGACTAACTAAATATCCAAAACCCATCCTAGTTGATGGAGAACTCGAGTTTGAAGTCAAAAGCATTCTGGACTCCAAGATCTCCAAATCTAAACTATTTTACCTAATTGACTGGAAAGGCTACGGCCCCCAAGAGAGATCCTGGGAACCTGCTGAATATGTCCACGCTCCTCGCCTAATCAAAAGATTTCACCGAACATTTCCTGACAAGCCAAAACCCCGGAGAAGCCCGGTTTGGGAGGGGCCTTGAGGGGAGGTACTGTCATGATCTCTGCTTCCAAAAGGTCAGGGTTTTCCCAACTCCCTTGGAAGCAGATCCATAACCCAGGTTCCGAGGGCCAACCAGTCCCAATTGGGACCTTTTGGACCCAGTCCTGGCGCCAGTGGCACCAGGCTCATAAATGTGCCCAGTCCCAGCGCTGGAAGCGCCGGGCTCATGATGCTTGGGTGGACTTACCTGCAGCAGACCATGCTGCTTACTTGCCTGCCAGCTGAGCCTCTGATCCTCTTCTGTTTGGAACTACTTTTCCTGTTGGGTGGGGCAGGAGCCACTCCCTAGATTCAGAACACTGGAACTCTTCTGAAAAGCAGGAACTCTTTTCTTACCTAGGCATGGCTGTGGAAGGAGACACCTAAGCACTACAGGAGGTTATTTAAACCACACCCGGTGGATGAATCTTGCTTTGCGTTATTCTGCATCCTCTGCAGCAGAACGCTCATCGTGTCTTCTGCATCGGATCCTGGGCCTAAGGAAAAAGGCTTACCATCCTGAATCCAGTCTTCAGCAACACCTATAAAGACAAGAAAGAACAGGTTAGCATTCCGGCATCTGAAAGACAAAGGCTTACCTACTCTTCGTGCGCTCCGGAGGTCTTCACACTGCATTCCGGCATCTGAAAGACAAAAGCTTACCGACTCTTCGCACGCTCCGGAGGCCTTCGGCGCTGCATCCTGCATCTGAAAGACAAAACAAGGTGCGTTTAAAGACATTGGGGAACTTTGATACTCACGTGCCATTACTCCTTTCCACATCAACCCCAGTGGGTATTCCGGCACCCTGCAGCCGCTCCGAACTCGTACCTGCAAAATAAAAGACAGTTAGAGCGCATCGTGAAGCAGACAACAAGCGCTTACTTACGTGCTTCCAAGCGCTTCTATTCATCATACGGACTCCATCTTCAACTCACTTCAGCCCGTCATCCGCCATCGCCGGAACCTGCAAAACAAGAGACATCATTGCTAAAGACTTTGAAGACAATAGAATTACTCGCAACTTACCGTTCGTGCACTAAACGACGGACAGCAGTCCTCTGAAGTCAAGAGGCCTGCGCTACCGATCCAGTGAAGAAACTGGTTACAGCACCCTGCCCCGAGGCAGATGAAGAGCTCGGCATTCACTTACCTAAGACATCTTACTCTTGAAGTCAGGCATACAGTGCACAGAGGTCCAGCCCAAAGAGCCAACCGGGTGCTACACATCACCTTTGAAGATACGGTAGTCGCCCAGTCAAGACCGGCGCCTCTGCGAGAATCAGGTGAGCGTTACACAAGCTTACAAGACTGTGGGGGTCCGTCCAGACGGTCATCTTTGCCCTACGCTTCACGATGGTGGAGGCCGCAGCTGTCCGGGTTCGATCTACGCCCCTGTGGGAACCAGGTGAGCGTAACACTGATCTGATTGATTTTGAAGAAGAAAATGACATTCTGCAAGCATGAATGGATAGTGAGGCTACTGATTTGGAGTGTCCTGAGCCAGTAAATGGGCGCGTATTGCGCAGACAAACATCTAGCTCAAGGAGCTCTCAAAAAGAAAAATTATAGAAAAAGAATCCTACAGGCTTTGGAGAAAAAAGCAAAAAACCTACCTCCAATAAAAAATAAATGGACACAGTGCTAATATGAAAAACCTAGCTAATATCTCATGTGGATGTCACTCTTGATTTGCAACAACTTAATGATGAGAGCAAAATATTTTTAGACATTAAAAAAGGCATAGGTTTTACCCATCCTAAAACTAACAATGTTGTGACCGGTAAAATACCACACACTAAAAACCCTATGCGTAATGTAGATGGGAAGATGCCAAACCCTGTAAAGTCTATCAGTATAATAGACCTTACACCTGGTCAGTTGCTGACTTCCAACTCACTGAAACAAACGGAATGATCTAAATATCATACAGTGGTTGGGTCCAGAAAATGTAGAGGCACAGGACACACTTTGATCAATGGGGTCCCTGATAAAACTCAAGTGGTTAGTAATCCCTGTGTGGCCCCTCAGAATAAAGATCAATACCCCTTGTGTAATTTATTAAGCACAGGTATTAACTTGTTACCGAATTGTGGCTGTTCAGTGGCTGCCATTCTGATCCCGTAGGAAGAGTCCTTGCCCGAATGAATTTGTGTGGGATTTGTTGAGATATCCACTGACTTAGCTATTGATAAACAGTGCAGTGGGCCTTTACTAGTCCCTGTGAGAGTGTCTGCCCCCTCACACCATGAACACTACTAATAGCATTGCTGACTCTACACATGGGAATCCCCCTATAACCTTGAAGTAACCCATAGAAAGTGAGAAGTTTGAACCTAGGGTTCAAACTTCTCTGGTTCTGGTTCTAACCCACTATTATGGGGTGGGAAAGTGATCCTGCGATAAATGGGGATCTATCTTGAATAGAACATACTTGCTGAATGCATTTAAAACTATACCATCTCTAAGAGCGTTGGTAACCGAAGATATTGATGGGATAATACTTCCAATCATAAATAACAATCGTATGATTTGATATTATCACTCCTACATTATCATGAAATTAATATGGGAACTACGTCACAATCTGGCACATAAAGGTCTTACAACCCACATATTTAACTATGAGGAGGCTAATGCCTTTGTGGATGCTCAACCACTATCAAATCAAAAAATGGTGTGCATTAATCAGGGAGGATTGTCGACGGGCATTACAGTGACATCTTGAAGCAATTCTCTGCATTAGCCGCAGCCATTAAAGAATTTACCTGGCTTGAGCCCCTCTTGAAAAATGCACCGGAAAGTAAACCTGTAGCTCCATCGTAGCAATTGTGCCCATAGGATTATTTCACAGACCTCTTGTGGCCTATGGAATTTACAAACCTGGTTGTGTGCGATGTTTCAGAGTACTAAACCAGCAATTTTGATGGTTCAGGAGACCATGAGAATTACCCACTTTTCCAGCATTGGATCTTTCATGGATTCACATGCTTAGAATATTCCCCGTCGTCAGACTGGGACCCCTCGGTACACATATATAGCCTTTTCCTATAGGAAAACTTCCGACACTTTTGTGTCCTATCTACGTCCTTTTAGGACCCGCCTACGCATGCTCCGTAGGCCGTCCCAGTATAAGAGGCCCGCCCCCGCGGCTCCCCTTCAGATTTCAACCGTCTCCAAAGTAGTGGGATCTCCTCGCGTCGTCTTACTATTTTGTACAAGGTTGTGTACTGGAGTTTAAGAGAACTTTTCCTCCATGTCAGGAAAAGCGCTGTTCCGTCCATGCGCGACGTGCGGATTGAAAAAAGTTTACGAGGGGGACATACATATGGATTGTATATACTGCCTCCACCCTCATCATTCGGCTGATAACTGCGACATATGCAAAGGGTTTTCTCAAAAGACCCTCAAAGACCGAAACCGACGGCTGGTGACATGGCTGAATGATGGAGCAGGGGCATACCCCCCTTCGGAGGTAG
Organism: Ambystoma mexicanum; assembly: GCF_040938575.1. Taxonomy (NCBI): domain Eukaryota; kingdom Metazoa; phylum Chordata; class Amphibia; order Caudata; family Ambystomatidae; genus Ambystoma; species Ambystoma mexicanum. The sequence goes on along the minus strand of NC_090921.1, from coordinate 224,328,959 downwards.
GCTCCACACAATCGGCGAAAACATCACACCGCGCTTCCTCATCGGAACCACCGGCGAAGAAATCTCGACCGACGAAAAAAAGAATCATCTCGGAGTCATTCAGCTAGAGAATCCTCGTCGAAAAAATCGTCATCTTCATCAAAGTATGACAAGGAAAGGCCGAAAACCTCCTCGGGCGATCACCATAGATCGACCTCGAGTCGAGAGTCGAGTAAAGGCAGGCCAAGTGTGGAAAAGGCGGGACCGCCTAAACCACCTGCTAAGTCACCGTCGTCGATGGCGGTTCAGTCATCGGCCTCCACCCTGCCACTGACGCATGTGGTATCCACCGTCCCACCGACGACTGCGACGGTGGCCCCGTCAACGGGGATTCTACAGGAAGCCTGGAGGCCTGAAGTTTTTGATCCGATCCCCCCGGATACTTTATTGCAAGAACAGGCTGTGTCGCTGTCCTCGGGGGGGGGGGGGGGGTGGGGGGGTGTTGGACGAGAGCGGGAGAGTAGCTGGCCCGGCAGACCTCGGGCTACGAGTGGTCGTCGACGAGGGGATCCGGTATACCGGTATCTGCCCCTCTTCTCAATCCTCAATCTGTTTTGTCGTTGGAAATTCTGTCCACGCTTCAGTCTTTGGTACAGTCGTTGGACCAGAGACTACCTCAGGTAAACCTGCCACAGTCACCCGTCAACGAGCCGGGCCCGTCCCGTCCACCGACGCACTTACGCACGCCAATCTCAGCACTGGCACCCAAGAGGAAGGTGAGCTGCCAGATTCGGAGTCTGACAGGGGAGCCATGTCGGATATCTCATCACCCCCCCTCCAGGGATCCAACCTGGGAGTCAGAGGTGGAGTTAGAAACCCCAAGAAGCCCAGCTCACCCGTCCCCTCCGGACGACATTGCATCATTCCATTCTATGATGGAGAAGGCGTGTAAGGAATTTGGTTTGTCCCAGGAAGAACAGAAAAAGGACTGTTTTTTGTTCGACCACATGGGTAAGAGGTGGTCTGTGTTCTCAATACCAATACTAGACCATGTGTGGAAGGAGGGGTTGCAGACAATGCGTCACCCTTTTTCAGAGCCAGCAGTGAAAGGACGCCTCGAGAAAAAGTTTAAGGCTCCAGAGTCTACCCCCAAGTGTTTATCCTCCCAACCAAAGCCAGAATCGGTGGTGTCGGCGGCAGCGGCGAGGAAGGCGAAGGCCCAGCACAAATGCACGACTCCGCCTGAAAACGAAGCAAGACGCCAGGATGCCTTTGGCAAAAAAGTGCTATCCGTGGGAGCAACCACAGTAAAGGCCGCAAACACTCGTAGCCAGATACGACAGAGATGTGGCACAGGCTAGCGCCGTTGCTGGATCATCTTCCAGAAGAGCATAGGAAGGCAGCAATGTTACTTGTCCGAGAGGGTGAGGAAGCCTCCAATAACGCAATAAACATCGCGGTGGACCTCGCTGAGTCAGGCTTCAAGCAAGTCAATAATGGGGTCGTATTACGACGACAGTCATGGCTCAAGTGTACCTACTTCAGACCAGAGGTACAATACAAAGTATTAGATATGCCTTTTGAGGGAGACCTTCTATTCGGAGAGAAGGTAGACGAGGCCCTAAAGGGAATGAAAGAGGACTCGGACACGGCACGTTCATTGGGTGCCCTCCAGAGTGGCCAAAGCTACAAGTCTTTTCGTCCCTTTAGAGGGGCTTCAGGTAATTCCAGATTCTCTGCGTCTGGAGACAGATCCTTTGGCAGGTCGGCTTACCGATACATGCGTGCTTCCCAAACGGCAAACCGACGCCGGAACTTCCAGACGTCCAGGAAGAGACCATCCTATCCGTCGTCGTCGAGGGACAAACAAAATAAAGATCAGCAGTGACAGTCAACACACCGTTCTGGGGGAAAGAGTGTCCGCATATGTCGACGAATGGGAACGAATAACGACGGATCAATGGTTGCTGGACACTGTAAAGAACGGGCACGCTCTACAATTCAAGCACAGCCCTCCGCACATTCCACCTGCGTTCACCGCTCATTCCCATCTCAGGATACTGCATCCTGTTAGCAAAGGGCGTGATAGAATTAGTTCCAACATCACAGAGAGGTCAAGGAGTCTACTCCAGATACTTCGTCGTAAAAAAGGCGAACGGCAAATGGCGTCCCATTTTAGACTTACGCGATCTCAACAAGTCTTTAAAGAGCCTAAAATTCAAAATGCTCACGCTGCAGGAAGTGATCCGCGCCGTTCAAGAAGGGGATTTTCTAGCGTCCCTAGATTTACAGGATGCGTACTTCCATTTTCCAATGTGTCGGAAACGCAGGAAATTCCTGAGTATCGTAATAGGGCGGACCCACTACCAATTCACGGTTCTTCCCTTTGGGCTCAAGACCTCCCCCAGAACGTTCACGAAATGCCTGGCCCCTGTAGCGGCCTGGCTAAGGAAGCAAGGCCACCACGTATACCCATACCTCGACGACTGGCTGGTAAGGGGAACCTCCCCAGCGTCGACCAACACAAGTTTGCAAGCCACCATGCAGCTTCTGCAACAGCTGGGATTTGCCATAAACTTCGAGAAATCCTCTTTGCGGCCATCGAGAACGCTGGTGTTCCTGGGGGCACAGTTCGAGACCCAGTTGGGGCTAGTGAAGCCTTCTCTCGACAGAACCTCAAAACTCAATCAGCTGGCGAGCCGACTACGACAAACCACCAGGCTCTCAGTGAGGAAATACGTTTCGGTCCTAGGGGCCATGGCATCCTGCATCCATCTGGTGGCAAACTGTCGCCTATTTATGAGGCCAGTCCAGGAATTCCTCACGGACCGATGGACGCAGGCCCAAGGATCGTGGTCAGACAAGATAACCATCGACGACGACAAGCTGCTTCGGACCCTTCAGTGGTGGCAGAGTTCGCACAATCTGAACAATGGTGTACCCCTACAGGAACCGGAGTTTCAGCGAACCATAGTCACGGATGCTTCCCTAACTGGATGGGGAGCTCACATGGGTACTCTTCAAACGCAAGGTCGCTGGTCTCCAACGGAGTCACTCCTACACATAAACGTGTTAGAGCTCAGAGCAGTACGATGGGCCTTGAAGGCATTCCTACCACACATCAAGGGATCGCGAGTACGAATAATGACCGACAATACGACGGCCATGTTTTATTTGAGAACGAGGAGGGACGCGATCAAGAACTCTTTCAATAGAGGCCCAGAAAACATGGCATTGGGCATTGAAGCACGGGATTTCCATCGTGGCTCACCATCTCCCGGGAGTGAGGAATTCGCAAGCAGGTTCCCTCAGCAGAAGCATGGCCCAGATACACGAATGGGAAATGGACACACTTCAGCTGATGAAAGTGTTCGAGAAATGGGGTCACCCCCCTCTGGACGCTTTCGCAACCAAGGACAACAAATGCGAGCAATTCGCAAGCAGATGGCCTCAGGAGGGCTCCATGGGGGAGGCATTCTCCTTCCTATGGACGGACATGTTCCTTTATGCTTTTCCTCCGTTCCCCCTCATACGGAGGACAGTACAGTGGATACGCAGATACAGTAGCCGGGTAATTCTAGTGGCACCGTATTGGCCGCGGCAACGGTGGTTCTCCGACCTGCTTCACCTGTCGCTGGAACATCCAATAGCGTTTCCGAGAGTCCCGAACCTACTATCCCGGGACAAAGGCACGGTGTGGCATCACGACCCGGACAGTCTCAACCTTGCAGCCTGGCTCCTGACTTTTCGGAGTTTGGTGCTTTAGACGTTTCGGAGGATTGTCAAAAAATTCTGCAGCTCGAGCCCCTTCTACCAACAAATCTTACACCTATAAGTGGCTTAGGTTCTGTGAATGGTGTCGAGGACAGCAAGGCCTACAACCGTTGACGGTGACGCCGGAACAAGTTCTACCTTACCTGCTTCTCTTGGCGGAGAGTGGTTTATCCTTCACACCGATAAAGGTGCACCTGGCGGCCATCTCGAGGTTCACGAGGAAGAGACAGTCGTCTCCTCTCTTCTGCGACAGGCTGGTGAAACACTTCATGAGGGGTTTATTTCGGACTTTTCCCCCGGTGAAACGTTTCCCTTCAACTTGGAGTCTCAACACAGTGTTGGCAGGCTTAATGAAACCGCCCTTTGAGCCTATGGCCACGTCGGACATGAAATTCATGTCGTGGAAGTTGGCATTCTTAATTGCTATCACATCAGCTAGGAGAATCTCTGAACTGCAAGCACTGGTCGTAAACCCGCCATACTTGAGATTCTTTAAGGACAAGGTGGTCCTGGCAACTAATCCTACGTTCGTCCCAAAAGTTCCGACAGTGTAACACAAACACTCGCCCATTGTTCTCCCTACTTTCTTCGCGACCCCATCATCGGCAGCAGAAAAAGCTCTTTATACCTTGGACGTTAAGAAGGCTCTGAAATTTTACCTACATCGTACACAGGAACTCAGGTCTACTCGACAATTGTTCATCGCATATGGTCCGTTGACGAGGGGAAAAGCAATCTCTAAACAAGGATTGGCTCGATGGGTCTCATCGACGATTGCGTTTTGCCACTCCAAGGCCGGAAGGCCGCTGCAAGAGCATCCTAGAGCCCATTCTACAAGAGCAACGTCGTCCTCAGCAGCATTATGGGCAGGAATTCCGCTGACAGACATATGCCAGGCTGCGCGATGGTCAGTCCCCCACACGTTTACCCGCCACTACTGCCTTGCCAGGCAGCCAGGCAGCATGCGGACGAGGTGCAGATGGGAAGAGCTGTCCTGTGCCATCTGTTTCAGTAAGGTAAGCTCCACGCTGTGGAGAGTCGGTTTTCTACCTTTTGATGACAGTATACTTTATGTGGGTAAGGTTATGAGTTAACTTATTTCTGCTGTACATATGCATTGTGTATTATGGTGAGGGTATATTACATTACATTCTCACCGCCGTTTCAGATGTTACTGCTATACATTCTATTCTAAGCATGTGAATCCATGAAAGATCCAATGCTGGAGAAGGGAATAGTTTCTTACCTGTAACTCCATTTCTCCAGCATTGGTATCTTTCATGGATTCACATGCGCCCGCCAACCTCCCCGGAATGCAATGTATTTGCTTGATAAGTTTAACCGTTCCTACTGGGGAGGGGCCGAGCTGCGGGGGCGGGCCTCTTATACTGGGACGGCCTACGGAGCATGCGTAGGCGGGTCCTAAAAGGACGTAGATAGGACACAAAAGTGTCGGAAGATTTCCTATAGGAAAAGGCTATATATGTGTACCGAGGGGTCCCAGTCTGACGACGGGGAATATTCTAAGCATGTGAATCCATGAAAGATACCAATGCTGGAGAAATGGAGTTACAGGTAAGAAACTATTCCCTTCCTTATAGAAGGGTATGTAATATACGATCAATTGCCATCTAAAGGATTGCTGGGAAGACCGGCAGGGGAGTTGCTATATTGGTGAATGCCATTAGGGCGTCTACTAAATTAATTTATGCTAATGAAGACATATTGGCTATAGAACTAGCACTTTGTACTGAACCTGCAGAACCTAACTTCATTGTGTGTATTGGAATCCTGCCAAACTATCGCAATTGAACATGCAATCCCAATTGGATGATATTATGGAAGACACGTTTTTAATCTATCCTAAGTGTAAAATCATTATTGGAGGCGACTTGAATTCTGATTGCAGGGTTCATGTGAGAATAATATGAATAAAGATGGCAGTTTATTCTGTAATACACTTAAAGGGCATATTTGGATACATTTCTTCTTTGATTGGGACTTAGAGCGTTTTGATTCACATGTAAATGGTTATGATTATACATGGGCAAGATGCCAAGCTAGGTCCTATATTGATTATTTTCTTTTGTATCTACTTGGTTGTATAAGATCTGCAAGCCTGTACACATTATTAATCCTTCATTGGGAGACCACATGCCTATCAAACTTACAATAAGATTATCATATAGTTCTTGGGTAGTGGAACCTAACCTGGACTTGATTGAATCTGACCGACATCTAGTGTCAGTAAGGTGGTCACTTAAGTTGTGTTGCAGGCTTGCTAAAGCAATCGGCTATGATAATTGTCTTATAACGCGAGCTTAGTAAATAGTAGCAATGCCTCACAAATGGAGGAACACAATGTTTTTATAATCAAAAAATGCCCTAAAATACTTTTGGACCATAAACACACTAAATGTTCTGACGTGACACACTAACACATTTTTAACATGGCTGTTGCGCTTGCTAAAGGACAGAAAAATACTTTTCTAAGGCGTGCAACGAGCTGTGCAAACACTTACTTGGACCTTTAAATCAGAAGTGACTAATTTGCCAAGCCGATTGATCCCTATATTGCTGATAATCAGCGTATGATGTACAACCTAAGCAACCTTAACTCTAGACATGTATGGGCGGTGCTTAGATTTATCACTGGTGATGTGTCCAAGAATGCACAATCTATGATATGAGGCAGTATGGTCTGACTACATTACTACCAAATATCCGCTTCCAGTAGAGTACCAGAGTCCTAAATGTGAGAATTTGGAAATGCAGACCTATGACACTTGCCCCTGGTCCTCGTCTGATATAAAATGGTCCATTAACTCAAAAATTCAAAGTCTGTGGGCCCTGATGGAATTCCTTTGTGTGCCCTAAACATTGATCTTGACCTATGGGCCTCTATCTTGAAGCTGAAATTTGACTATATTTACTTATTGCAGTCTGTGCCATCATACTGGTGGTCTGCTTTAATCATACCACTATACAAGAAGAGAAATCCTAAATACCCTGACAACTAAAGGCCTATCGCCTTAATGGATGCCTCCTCGAAAGTATTTACCAGACTAATTTTGGAGGACCTACAAAGATCTATGGTACAAAATGATGTACTTTCATGGCTTCAGATGGGGTTCCGAAAGTACTTGGGTTGTCCCCTCAATGCAACTAGATTAGCTCATATCTTGCAAACGCCAAAAAACTCAATCAGGGCTTGTCTATATGGCTGCGCTCGAAATATCTGCCGCCTTTGATAGGTTAATCATAAATTATTTATGGACAAAAATGAAAACCCTTGGAATTCCTACCTCCTTGATTGCTATTATAGCCCTGTTACAAACTAACACAAATTATAGGGTGAGGTTAAATGCTGAAGGTTCTCACTGACCCTATAGTTACTTGTCCTGGTGTCAAATAGGGGTGCAACCTAGCGGCAGTATTGTTCAATTCATACATGTGCGACATGGTCGAGCTTTGGAAGCAGGATAACATCTATCCAGTCCGCATAGGCAAATTAAAGATCAACTGAATGGCCTTTGCGGATGACTTTTTTTTTTTTATCGCACTCCGTTTGGTCTGCAAAATAAATTGTACAGGTTTGCCTCATATGCTAACATGTATAACCTGCTTGCCAACCCATCCAAGTCACACATTGTAGTATTTACGAATCGAAAGAGAAAACTTTGCAACTATAGGTGGACAATTGCCGATATTGAAATTAAGCGTACTCCGGCTCTTCGCAACTTGGATATAATCTCTCTGATACTAATTCAGTGGTGATGTGGAAAGCTTCTCTTAACACAAAAATTAAACCGCTAATGTCGCAGATGAAATGTATTTATCACAAATGTTGCAAATATCCTTTGTCACCTTTGATCCAATACTATCAATTAAAGGTCGAAGCCATACTATTGTATGGACTCAATATGTGCCTAATCAATATAGACCAGATTCTGAATGTAATACAGGGTAAAATAAGGAAACATACCTTGGGTCTTGCATCTTCAATACCGAACTCTATAATTTGTCATGAATTTGATCTTTCTTCACTTTCATCCAAGTGGCACTGGCGGTCGGTATCTGTTAAAATTCTGATTCCTCCAAGAAGCGCTCTATACGAGGATCTCTCACAAATGCTTATTGATGGCAATCCCCCCTCTGAAGTCCACTTGGCTGAAAGAATGAACAAAATTCTTGTTGGGATTAATGTGTCCTCCAAAGATCTATGTGCCCTTTTACCTATGGTTAAACACAAACTGAAGGAACATGATTGGTGTATGCTTACTGATAAGAATTATGGCTACAAGTATTACACAGAATATGCAAAGTTTCTCAGAAAACGTGGGGAAAGAGAGCTCCTTATTTGCATAAATTCCCTTGTGACAAGCAAAGCATGTTGTATATGCGGTTCAATTTAAATCAATTTACTACTAATGAACGTATCAAATCTTGGCATAAGAATGCTTGAGTGGTGAAACTGGTACTTGTCGCTCTTGTACTAACAATTCTGAGATTGCCAGCTTGAAACACCTGGTAATGTATTGTAGGTATTCTGAGAAGGCACGGTTGCCTTTCTTTGATAAATATCTTGTAAACGACTGTTGTCTAGAAAAAGCTTATGGGACCGATGTATGTGGGGGAGCAATCAAACTTTGGTACTTGGATTAGTACGATTACTGGACATAATCAATAAAAGGTTAAAAGAATTATAGATACAGTGATAGATACGGTGTATAATGTTATCAAAATGGGAAATATAAGTTATGTATTGCACATAGGGCTGCAAATTGTGTTGCCAATGAATTTGCTCCTATCTTAATTTTACTGTTTAAATCTTAAATGGGGAAGATATGTTATATGTTTTATGTTACGTTTTGCGTGGTTTTATATGGTATGATGTATGTGTTTTAGCCTGTATTCATTGGCAGGATCCATTTCAATTATGTGTAAAATGGGAAGTTAACTGTGATATGTATCTATGTTAACGTATTTGTTTACTTTTGACCATCATGAATAAAATTGTAAAGGTTTATTGTACAAACCAAAAAACATTTTTTTAAAAATGACATCCTTGCCAGGGAAGGAGACGCAATTCTGCACCACAAACCAGGATTGCTGAACCTGAATGCCTGGCTTCTGCAGCATTAGTTTGATGGTTACGAGCTTGTAGCGTAATGCAGGGAGGCACTTGCCAAGGCCGGGGCGTCGTGGACTTTGAAGTGCTACAGACACAAATGTAAGCATGTTGGGACTTGGTGCTGGTCGCAGAAAATCAACCCCCTGAGGGTCACGGCTCCTCAAGTACTTCCGTATTTACTGTCATTGGCTAAATCGGAGCTGGCGCACGCCTCCAAGGTACATCTGGTAGCCATCTCCGCTACAACCGGTATCCGGGACGGTCTTCACTGTGATTGCACGGTCTAGTCAAAGAATTCATCAAAGTACAGTTCTGGTGAAGGCTCTGGCATGGGAGCTCAACGTGGTGCTGACTGGGCTCGTGGGGGCCCCATTCGAACCCATGCATTCAGCTCTGCTCAAGTTTCTGTCGTGGAAGACCCCTTTCCTCGTGGCCATCACCTCTGCAAGAAGAGTGGGTGAGATCCAGGCCCTGTCCTGCAAGTGGCCTTAGTTGACTTTCCACGAGACGAGGGTGGTGCTGCAGATGCACCCCTCCTTCAGGCCCAAGGTTCTGTCTGAATTTAATCTCAACGAGCCCTTGGTGTTACCAGTTTTTTTCTGACGCCTTTGTTGCCTGCTGTAAGGACTTTGCACTCACTGGATGTGCCTTGAACGCTGAAATTGTATGTGGCCAGCACGAAGAGTTTCCGGAAAACTTCTCTGCTTTCTGTGAACTTTGGTCCTGTGAACCATGGGAAGGCTCTGTCCAAGGCTTCCATTTCCAGGTGGCTCTCCGCCTGCATTAATCCTTTTCACCGGTTGGCAAACCAACCACTGCCTGGCCGTCCCAGAGCCCATTCTACCACAGCAATCGCTGCTACGGCAGCGTTCCTGTCTGGTGTGCCCCCTTTGGAAATTTGCAGGGCTGCTACGTGGAGGTCGACGGGGATTCCAGGGAGAAGTCCAGAGTCGGCCAAGTAGTGCTGCGCAACCTGTTAGTTTGAAGGTGAGCCTGGTGAAGAGGTAAGAGATTGCTTCTGTGAGTCTTGCCACCTCCTGTGGTTGTGTGATTATGTACTGCTGTCTATTCTTATTCATGAGCATGTGAATCCATGCCAGACCCCATGCTGGAGAAGGAACAAGCTATTTACCTTTAACTGTTGTTCTCTAGCATTGGATCTTTCATGGATGCACATGCAAACCCTCCCACCTGCCCCTCTGTGGCTCTTTTCGTGGTCCTACTGCCACTTTACTTGCTACCAAATCTGAAGATGGCTGCCTGAGGAGGGGCTTAGGTAGAGGGTAGTCATTGGCAGGGGGCAGTATGTCCCAGAGCTTGGCGATTGGTTTATAGGAGAAAGACTGTTTAGAAACGAAACTGAAAGTTTTGTCTTTTACCAAGGATTCCCAGCCTGAAGACCGGTAATATTCATGAGCATGTGACTCCATGCCAGACCTATGCTGGAGAACACCAGTTACAGGTAAGTAACTTGTTCCATATTTGAATTTTTGTTTAGAGCTGGCCTTACCCAGAGGGTCTCGGACTGCTTTACATGGTTCAACTATTGAAAAGGTGGGAGTTGAAAAAAGGTTGCAAAATGTTTTCAGGAGAGGATTGGAGGATTGGAAGATTAGGATAGACAAGTGATAGCAGTGGAAGGCATGAGATACTAGGTGCTTTACAAATATGAAATGAAATAACCCAATGTAACTTGCTCCTTCAGCTACATTATTCAATCCTACTCTGATCTATTGCTAGTATTTATATATTTGTAAAACTACAAAACCGCAATAACAGAGTGCAAGTGCGCTCAAGTGAACATTTCTCCTATGAAGAATTTTGTTTCGAACGCTGCAAACCCAGTTGACATAGTTGTTACCCTACACCTATTCTTCAATTCAGAGAAAAAACAAAAGTAGTCCACTTAAGTAAATGCGCTGATCCATTGAAGTACAAATGTGAGTCTTTATTCCCAAAATCTCCAGTGTCAAATAACATAAGATATACACAGTAGAACAGTTAATCATGTGCTATTCAATTTCTAGCTGACACGTGCTTCGACTTGGGTAGGTCTCTCTCGAGGCTAATCATCAATTCAAGACACTCATTCTATAGACATAACCATTAACAGTCATGGATTTTCATAATGCTCCTGTCCCATCTAATCGAAACATATTCTTAGAAATCATAAATACAATCATAAGGAAAGCAAAGAAAAACATTAATATGGATCTTTACTCCAATAATATTGAATATTAATATGACCTTCAACACTAGCACCTATAGTAATAATATCATGCTTGTTAGCCATGAGACCTTGAAAATAACCTGGTACAGTAAAGGAACTGCATTCCCCAACACACCACAATTCCTGTGCTCAATCTTTAGCACCAGTTAGTGGTAAAATCTACACCCCACCATTGTGCCCTCCCTGCATATATTATATGCTGTTATTGTCTGTATGTGAACGCATGTTCTATTTTCGGTGGATCATAACCGGATATACAGTGTTTATATGAAATATTTTTATATAGAATATATCGAATATTTTCTAACTAACATTTGTATAGTGAATTTATTTAGTGTGGGGTAAAGTGTTCAATATTTTTGGGAAATGGTTGGGATGGAGTTTTAGGGGTGGGAAACGGGAGTTGGAGGCCCCCCAAATAAAAGTGCATTCATTATAAAAGTTTGTTATAAAATATTGTATATATGTTCATTCTTTATAAAAGATTTCGGTATAAAGACATGTAACCATCATAACCTTATCCTGTCAAAACTCACCCTAGGTCCTGTTTCTCTTGTATATTCTAATATCGTGCTAGTATCTAATCTGAGGCTTAAGTTGATTAACCTACAATAATTATAAGATGCATTTAGTAACTATTGTTATTGAGGTTCCCGCTGAATGCATATTACGAGTATATTTACTCACCAACATCAGTCAATAGTGTTCTTGATTATCATATTCTGTCACATCGGTTTTAGAAAGCTGTATTAAAAAAATAAATGTCAGGGTGGTATTGTTGTACAGGTACAATAGTTTAACTGCAAGACTACCTTTGTTCATGCTTCATCTGCATTTGTAAAAAAAATATACATTGTTAGTACTACCCTGCGACTAAGAGTGTGCATTCACGAATTTCAGTTTAAGCAATTGGGAGCCACAAGTACCTTTGGCCAATCATTGGCAGGAAAATAACCAGATGGAAGACAAAGCGATATTGAAATTCATTGGATTACAGAAAGTGATACTTGGCAAGAGGCGGAGATCAGAAATGGTTACTACACCAATTAGAATCAAGACTTATTTTGCACACTTCATAGTACTATGCCCGGTTTAATACATCGCTCGAAAGTTGATTTTTGTGAGGATAAATGATGCTCACACATTGTCTTGCATAACTTGTATAGAAATATTTGGTAGCATATTTCAGAAAAATGTATATATTGATGTTCTAAAAGAGCAACAATACACCATGCAATCAATCTCTCTTGCTCTGATGTACGGGGCACACCTTATAACAATATACCTTTTGTTATTTATGGTAAAACTTCAAACATGGGCATGAAAGGCATGTATGCATACTGCTGCTTGCAATGACATATGATTTAATTGGTAGTCCTTCTTTTGTTCCACTTTACAAGGGACAACCAGATAACTAAGACATACTTATGATATCATTTGAATCATATATAGTAGCCCGATAATGATAAGAATTAATAAGAAAAACTGTATCTTTGATTAGTGGCAGTTAGTTTCTCATGTCTACTCCTCAATGTTATACCAACATTGTAACTTGAAGTATCGAGTTGACATTGTTTTTTATAGATGTGTTGTGTCAGGAAGGCATTGTATCAACAGTAAAATGGATACAAGTGACCAGAGTTCAAGGGTGTTTATTGAACTTCAATTGGGTTTGAAAAACACCTATCTAAAGATGGGTGCAAGCTACGGCCATCAAATAACATTCTCCTAGTGGTGTCTTGTCAAAATAAAAGGGGCTTCTACTAATAAACCTGTTGCCAATCCTTCCATTTAAATACAGATAGTGTGGGAAACAATGTTATGCAAAACAAAAAGTGTTTGTTGGCTTCCCTGCCCCATGTTTTCAGCACAGGTGGCACTCGCGCTTAGCACCGTCTCTGGCTTCTCTAGCACGAGTGTGCAGTTCAAGACTCCAACATCATGGCCTTCTGTGCCAAGTCTCTTTACCGTTCAAAGCTTCTTCTTTCAGAGGGCCTGATGTACCAACCAAATAATAAAGTTCCTTTCCTTTCAGGATTCTACTGTGGAGATTTTTCTCTGGTGATTTACTGTTTACCTTGGATCCCCCTCCGCTGGGCTCAGATTCACTTTAACACAAAGTTTGTATTCACATGGACACAATTTTTCTTAGGTTTTCTATGTATCCAGATTCTCGAGTGATTCACGGTTCAATCTGGATCCCCCTCTGCTGGGCTCAGATCCGTTCTAATACAAAATCTTCAATCCATCTCCCTCTGGAGGGATTGGTCCAATTTATCTATCGTAACACAAACTTGCTTTAACGAAGCTTTCGATTGATCTCCCTTCGTCGGGCTTCAACCAACTTTATTTACTTTGCCATCAACTTTCTTTAATGTATCAACATCGAGGACTTTCGATTGTGCATGGGATTTTGCTTGACTCGTTGCAGAACCACTTCTTCACAATCCTTTGCTACTCTCACTTTTGTCAACTCTCAGCTGGACACCTTACAGAGACCTTTGATTGAGCATGCACGCTATGCCGGACCACTCTGTCAAAGGTATCCTAACTTGGTTTCGAAGTTCAATCACTCATCTGCAGTGCGAGTTTACTCGCGTTTATCACACTGGCTTCATACAATGTTCGTTCCAGCGTTCGCCTTAGAATGTTGCTGCTTGCAACCTTGGCTTCAACACAGACCAGGCTTGTATCAGTCGCCCCAACTCACTGGCTGTGTTGATTTCACGGACACTACTTTGTTGTTGGAACCAAACTCTGTACCACGTCAGCTGGCGAGAGGACCCGGGTGTATCTGACACACAATGTAGGATTCCTCAGCCTGGTTTCCTGGTCCTTTGCTTTTTATGCTCGAGGCTTCATGAAAGTAACAGTTTCTTGTCGTAAAGGTCAAGGGAACTTACCTCCTTGTAATCCCCTTCGGCTTTGCTGTCTTTCTCCTTGTGTTAAACTGCTATCTTGGAACTGCTGCATCATTGTGTGCTTTGCTTCGCTCAGAGTGTTCCGCCTTTTATCCGTCTGGCAAAGTGTAATGGGAGTCTGGTGTGCGTGATGGCCAGTAATTGCCTCACCCTACCTCACCATTGTATTGGGACACGTCTGGTATACACCTCAGGTGTTGGTTCGTTTTCTCTCATAGCTGGCTGTCTGTGAGAAAGTGTTTGTGTTGCGAAAGGGGTTGGGGGGTGAGTTCCTAAGTATCCTACTTGTTAGGATGCGGTAAATGTGTTACAGGGAAAGGCATAACACGTCTCACCATCTGGCCTCCCACTCCCTGAAGACCCCTCACCCAGACCATCCTCTCGCACTGGCCCACCCCCAGGAACTTGATCCAAAAGCGATGGCCGTGTCCTGGCTGCCTGGATGACAGATCCCCAGGGTCTAGTGGGTGAGATACCTTCTGGTTTCTCACCGTTGTCACAACTAAGGTTCCATGTATAATGTGTAATGCAGCCAACCAATGGCATTCCACCACACGGACATCAACATAATACTAAACCTAAGGTGTTTTGGTGAACCCAACAATTCAATGTACAATGTGTAATTCAGCGAAGCAATGGCACTCCATAACATAATGTACTTAACACAATCCTACACCGAAGGTGTTCGGGTTAATCTAATAATTCAAAGTGTGAGAGCTAAGTTTTTGGTGTGGACACTGATTTGAAAAGTTCATCACTACGCTACCTGCAAACCAGAGTATATTGATTGTATCACGACCTCGCCCTCAAACGTCATCACACACCGGCCCTTTAAGGAAGAGGAGGACGTGGCTTTAAAACTGCACCCGCACAAAAGCGTAAGAGCCAAGTGTCTGGTGAGGGGTGTTGAGCCAAAAGGGCCGGTTTGTTCACCCAGCCTACCTTCAGGCCGCACACCTTTTTTCTCCCAGCATTGAAAGAAGCATTCTGTCCTACGCCTTGATCGCCACGCGAAGCAGTGAGTGACAAGTTGAATGTTGTCGGCTTAGAATTGTGAACATTTGCTGCTTCCATACTGTTAAGTGGTCATTGTTTCCTCCTGCTTCTTCTCTATTTCGAATCGCAGAACGGTTCCTGACTTTAACTGTGATGGTTTTACCGCTGCCGGCCTTGAGGTGGGGGGGGACCTTGCTGTATAGCCTAGCTACTGCCTGTCCCCACTGTTTGTTTCACTTTGGCGAGGAGCACTCTTGTCGTACACTATTGGCTTGGCAATTATGCCCGGTAAACTACACTCAAGAACAAGCAACTATAATCTGTGGAAAAACGCCCCCTACATGAAAGACTCAGTTTCCACTGCCACACGTTCAAAAACCTGTAAATCGACTTTCCAGGCTACCAGCTCACCGCGTAGGAACGGTGCTAAGGAGAAGGGTGCTGGTTCCATCAAATCTTTTTTCCAAGTAGAAACCGTGGCTCAACAAATAGCGGCACCCCCGGCTGAATGTAGGAATTCCCCTCAGCCACACCTCTATCCCCCTAAAAATCATGGAAATATTAGACTTATCCTTTGCAGCTATAGACAGCAGCTCAATGGTGGTTTTGCGCTATACTTTGCGGGACAGTATTGGAACTGATAAATTATCGGAATCAGACAAGTCTGGAAATGTGAGATCAATTGCTCATGAAACAGTGCCCACTGAAACTTCGTATGTTGCGACCATTCCACCCCTGCCAACTGTGGATGTTCAAAGATTATCGATAATTCCTAATCTGCTCCCTGCTGAGGATTATTCACATACCTGAAGTCCATGCCATGAGGCTGCGTCACTGCCAAATGAAGTACCAGCACAACTGGCAGTTATCCAGTTTGCTATGAAGGTCTTACTTCGCCTGAGTGGTAGCATACTGGAGGAAGTTGCGAGAGTTGGTCCAGTAAAACTAATAAGTGAGGACCAAGATAAAGAACTGGATGCCTTCTTTGAAGTAGCTGAATTAAAATTACTGGTTTACAGCAATCACTGAGAAATAAGTCTTCTCTCTGTACTACCTTAAGACCTTAACCTAGATTATATTGGAGCCGACGATGAGGTCAGTAATGTCTCAACAATCTATTTAACTAGGAATCGGCACAAACAAATGAAATTGGCATGCCTAAATTCCATCTGGTGGCCTAAAATCTCAATCCTCCAATGGGGCAAACAAATTTACAACCATGAACTATGGAAAATTCTTTAAATACACGGAAGAGCAGCAGGAAAAAGAAAAATGGAATTGTGAACGGTGTGCTAACCAGTAACTGATCAGAAGAGTAATGCAACAGCTGAGGAAACCTCTCTATACCATGGAGGGGATCTTGTGTCGGAGCAAGCAAATGATTCTGTACAATTGCCCTCCAGAGGACAGGCAAATCCTGTAAAAACCTTTGAAGTACCATTGGCAAGACCCAGAGTAAATGTGGTCCAAGTTCCAGGTGCTTCAGACGGATAGTCCTACTTACAGTGAGGACCCTATAATGACAATCACGTGCATATCCCAGGAAAAAAAGGTTCTCTAGCACATAAATAGATCGGAATTTTTGACATTGACCCACAGGAATTTTCCCTCATGGTCTTGGATACTAAGAACTTTGAACTCTTCGAAAAACAGCTGCAAATCTGATAAGAATGCACAAAAGCTGGTTCCTAGATGTGGGCTATGAGATAGATGCAGTTCTGGGCCTGCTCCCGCTCAAAAATAATGTAAACCTAAATGTGGGTAATCTGTGGGAGAAACCTTTACCAGGTGGCAAGATGGGTGGGAACAAACATCAACCTAGCTCCCCGCAAGAAAAGAAATGGGGATATTAAGTTGGTTGGTTCAAAACAACGAAAACAAACCTGTTTAATTGAATTTGAACTATTTGCTTATGGAATACGTGGGGTTTTAGCCACCTATTGAGTACAGAGGGATGATTGGATTAACATTTCCGGGCTGATTTGTTTTAAAAAAAAATTTTTTTTTCCGTTACATTAGATATTCCACGTATTGTCTAGTAAAGGCCCTAGGGGGGGCAACCTTTTGAGGACTTATAATGGGGGTTAAAAACTCTATAAAAGCCTCCAGAATTATACTGTCAGACATTATTGTTGGCATCCATAGCCAGATTATATCCCAATATTGACCTATGTATAACATCTTTTCTTTGACAACTCATGTTATCAGAAAAACTAAAGGTGAAATAACAAATGCACACATCCTGAAGTGTATTATAGCACTGTGCATTTTTAGCATTGTTTTTTTGGTATGAATTCTTGTTTTTAAATGATTGAAATGTTTGTCATCACTGTATGAATAGCTGACGCCGCTGTAAATGCTCTAATATGAGAAACTAGCCCACAATATTTCCTCCTGTTTTTTTCAGTCCTCGGGTTTTGAGGTTTTGTGAAGGTTGTAAGAACGAAACCTTTGAAACCAAATATGTAAGCAGCCTTTCTATTATGGAGAGGCCATCAACGACTGTGAAGGGGAATGCATGGTTGGATACACTTGCCGATTGGGAAGGTCTTATGCTCAATGGGCGAGTTACCGGGGAAAGGCTGGGAAAATTTACTTGGATAAATGCCCCCGTTATCGACAATTGGCTCTTTTGTAATGAGGTGGCTATTCCGCAAGTTAGGATGTTAGCAGTCGAAGAGAACATTCACAGCAACCATGCTATAACACTCTCCATTGCTTGCTATGGCTGTTCTTTTGATGCCAGCCATAATCCGTGATATCTATGTCCATTCTAACGGAATCAGAATTGGATGGTCAGAGAAAAACCTTGTAAAAGTGAATACATTTGTCACCTTACACCCATGCGATCTAACCCAAACATTCCTTGGTCTGATGGCGGATGCCATTGAAGCCTGGAAAAAGGAAGCTTTGTCTGGGATGAATGTGCATAAGGGTAGTCATGCAATGCTGATGAACCCGGGTAAGAGAGCCCATTTTGATTAAGCAATTCAGGATTCTAAAAGGCTCATGAAACAAGCTTAGAGGTATCAAGAAGTCTGACCTCGACCCTCTTGGTATTCATCAGGCATCTCGATTAGTAATAGATGCATGCAATGGGTTATGGGTTGGAACCTTTGCCATAGGAACGCACAATGGCAGTATCTGCTTAAAGCAGTGTCCTCAAAAGATGCGAAAAAGATGTTGAATCTTCTGACTAAATTCAACTCCATCGAAGTCTTGCAAGTTACAAATTGTATTAGCGAGCATGATTGTGCTGAATTTATGGGTGAGGCCTTTTGCTCAGCGAATGCCATTGGTGGGGAATCCACTTATATTAAGAGAAGTTTCAAATTAAATTAGGACCTTGTTGACATTGAAGTAAACATCCGTAAACTTTAGGGCACTAGGGCCTAATGGCCTAGCAAATGCTATATTAAAAAGAAAGGAAAAATAACTTATCCCAAAAACGTTGGACTACTAGCAATGTTGGATGTCATGGGGAAAATCTTTGCATCCCTGGTATTAGATGGTCTAACGAAATGGGTAAAAGCAACTGAGTTGCTCAATGATTTCCAGATGGGCTTTAGGGCGGGCCCTGGGGCAGGGCACTGCCATTGGCTCATTGATACTTTTACCTGGTATGTGAAGATTAAGGGTAGACCTTTCCTACATATGGCCATGATTGATTTCCGGTCCGCATTTGATAGTGACTGGAACAGATTGTGGCATAAACTTGAGGTTTACGGTTGTCCTGTAGACCACCTACATGCTGTACGAGACTTGCATGAAGAGACTGTCGCGCAGGTCAGGATGGAAAGTTGGGGGGGGGGATAATTACACAGCCCATCTGCACTGAGAGGGGAGTGAAACAGGGTTGGGCTCTTGGTCCTTTAAGCTTCAATCTGTATTTGGTAGATCTGCCAGAGTATTTTGGGCAAGTTGCTAATTGAGCATTGCCTGTGTTAAGTCAAAATCCCTATTCTACGCAGGCGACCTTGTACTGTGTGATCACACGTTTTCTGGTTTGAAACGTTCTTTATTTATTGAGAAAACCAAATACATGCATTTTGCTTCAAAAAAGATAGCTGCACCCAAGATAATAATGGAAGGCCAGCACATAGAACAAGTAAACCACTGATTGAGAAACTATATTTTTTTGCAATGTATGACATTTGCGCCACTAATTGCCCGCCCTTCAACCATAAAGCCTTCCTATAAACTGTAATTTCTGTTAGTAAACCCAGATATTTGGTATTCTACACAAATGAAATTTGTTGTCCATCCACTGCCCGTCCAAATGTGTTAAATGTATCTGTGTCCTTTGTTGTGCAAAATGCAGGACTACTTTGGATTGTCAGCCTGTTTAATTTGCCATATTCTTCAAACTGCAATAGCAGCCTCTGTAGACCCAACTGAGTTCTGACCAATAATATATCATGAGGGTAGTTAACACAGAAGCATCTCACATCTTTTTAATTCGGGTGAGAGAAAAGCGGTTCCTCCCAAGAATTCCCACAAGTCGGCCAGATACAAATTGAAGAGGTAAGCCGCCAGCACACATCCTCTCTCAGCCCACATTAAGTACTTATTGGAACGGACACGTCACCCCATTGGTTCGGTGTTACTTTAATCATCGTACCATTGTGTAATTGAATACGTTCGTCCAGGATATGTGCTGGGACACCCCAATCTGCGAGCTTCTCCCACAGCATTGGTAGATAGAATCAATCGCCTCGCTAAAATCTATACTAGCCACATATAACTGGCCCCCAACCTTGCATGCCTGGTTGATAAAAGATTGAATAAGTAACCCACTTGCGTCTGCCCCCGTATCTCACCTAAAGGCCTTCTGAAAGTTTGAAAGAATTCCTTTGTCTCAGGACCACACTTCAATTTATTTCAAGGGACATCTAGAGAAAATCTTATTTTCAGTTTCCATCGGGGCTATTGGTCGATAGTTTATTAGGTCGCTACGGTTTCCCTTTTATGTATGTGGACAATTATTGACAGAGACCAAGCTATGGGGAGGGTTTTACTTTGAAGGATATTGCAAAACAAGATATGAAGTACCTTTGCCCATGCTGGTGCTTCCTTTTTCAGAGTAATGTTACACAGGCCATTTGGACCTGGTGCGCGAGGAGTAGACCCAGCTTCTATAATGGCTTCAAGGGTCTCCACAGAGATGTCGAAGTCCCATTCTGTATTACATTGATGTGATGCTGGAAATGCATGGGAAGTACAGGGCCTCCAAATCCTTGTCCTTTACTGCTTTTTATCGTGTGTTCTGTCATGTTTTCCGTACAGGAGTTCATATGGGACTCCTGGCGGTGCAGCTCTTTTGGTTTGGTGAACAGACCCATGGAATACCCTTATGGCACCCATGGGTGGGGGTAAAACCCTGTGAACCTAGTATGTTTTTGGGCACCTGTGGGTGTCCCACAGAGCAGGGTATGAGCTGGTGGCAGCTCCATGCTGAATTTGACAGGTGCTCTGAGTATCCTCCATTTTGGGATACCCAGGCCCTGCCATTGGAATCAGTTGATTCCTGATAGGAAACAAGATGGCCACTGTGGCCTCTTGCTTTCTATTGCCTATTACCTTGTTTTCCCAAAGTCCTGGGAAGCCCTGACTCTGTCCCTTCACCCTGACCGGCTGTTGGGTGGAAGTTCCATATATGGTGGTGTTGTGAAGTCCAGGCCAGACTGGCTGGAGCCTACCCAGTGACTGTATGTTGTGGGTACACCCTGTGGGTGGGACCTGGGTGAATGGAGTGTGTGACGCATACGCATTCTGTGTTGTGGGTGTCTAGTATCTGGTGGTTGACACAATGACTGAGACAGCCCTGCCCGAAACTGTTATGAATGCAGTGTGGAGTGTTGAATGGCTGGGTACTTGTCCCAATACACATAACTTGTTGTGAGTGTCTGGAGAGGAGTGAATGGCCTGAATGCACTATGCACCTGATTGGATGCCTGCCTGCATGAATGCCCTTCTGACCGATTGGTTTCCAGAGTGTGACCCCGCAGAATCAATGGGAGATCAACAGTATATCTGGGGGCCTCTCACTGCTAGAATTTGTGCTCAGAAGCTGAAGTTCACTACGAAGAGTAACTGCAGTAAACCTGAAGCTTAACCTTGAAGACCTGCTGGAAGAGAAGTCTTGCTGCTGTTCTACTTCGTCGATCTGAAAGCTGCTATGTCTTCAAGGACTGACCCAGAGAGTACCTGGTAAGGCACCCTCTTCCCGAGCTACGAGAGACCATTGTGCGCCAGCTGATCTTTGCCAAAGCTCCCTGGTAGACAGACCTATGACAGGCTGCCTACCGGAGACGGGGACTGCCGCGGAATCCCAAGGAGAAGCGGCCGGACTGTTGTCCGCCACTGTCGACGACAGCCGTCGCCGACTGGAGCCGCCGTGCTCCCATTTGCCCAGGAACTTCATTTGATCCAAGGACGCTCTCGTCTGCATCGCCGCCCACTTTATCCCGCTGGAGAAGGCCCGACCGTCGATGCGCCGAGGTGCATCTGCCGGTGGGTTTCCCGCCACCTAAAAACCAGAGACACCGACGACTCCACGCCCTTGCTGGGCCACAGTTCTTCATCCTCTTTGTGGTCCAGAACTATCGTCCCTGAGGTGCCCCACACGCCTCTTCCTTGCAGGACGCCAACGCCCGGTCGTCGACTAGCACCGCTAGGAACGAAGCTGCCACGTCACTGCCGTAGTTCACCCTGTTCTCCGTCGGACGTTCGACCCGTGACTCCTGCTTTAAAGGGAGGGCACTCAAGAAGGGCCGTCGATTTCCCGTCGACGAACGCTACAATTCCAGGTACATTGGGGCTGTAGAACTATTGTAGAGGGAAATAAGACTCATAGAACAATATATGGACTGGGCCTGTGATACATCTTTGCTTTACAGGTTTCCCAGGTGGGGGGGGGGAGGGATCTCCACACAGAACTGTGCCCAGTTGGTAGAGGCCAGTATTCTGCCAATTGTTCAACCATCTTGCTTTCCTTCCTCTCTCTACTGCTGGTTTCCTCTTTATTTGATCTGTGTGATATTCTGACAGTATAGTTGATGCACTTTAATGAGATCTGATAATATTTGTGGTACCACTTTAGAACTGTATATATTTACCATTGTTAATTTTCTGAGCACAAAGTGAGTTATTGTGCTAGTGTACATAACCTTGAATATTTGTAGAAAGACTGTTTTAACTAATACAGTATGTGGACATTCCTTTGTGGGGGCTTGGGGATTACACTGTACTTAAGAACCAGCCTGCATCACCTCCTGAGAAGCTAGGCCTTGATTGTTCAACTACGTTACCAATAATAGAGAATCTTGGCTGGGGTCCTCTGTGCCTTTCCTCTGCCATATAGAGAGCAGAAGTACAGACACCCCCCTCCAGTCTTTACAATTGATCCTTCTGTTTTGAGGGAATCCCTCCATAGAGAAAGGTGCCCCACCCAACTATCTTCTAAATCGGGTTTTGCATGAATTGGTCCAGTTTCCCCTTTTGATTTACGAGTCCAGATGTTTTTGCTGTTTTTAGTCAGCACTGCTTCAAGCATCACTTCACCATCTCTGTAATAGGAGGCATTTGTTCAATATGAGCCAATTTGTAAGTGGTTTTTTTTAGCTTTTTTTTTAATCCCGCCCCTTTTAGTTGTGTCTTCACACTTGGTGGTTTTTATTTTCCTGATCACACTTCTCATCTCCCTTTTTCCTCCCTTGAATCTCTTCAACATACACGTGTGGGCGATTGGAGTATACACCTCCTTTTTTGGACTGGGCACAAAATGCTGTTTTTTCTGCCACATATATTGGGAAGTTCTCCACTCCTAATTTTCGTCTCCAAAGTTCTTGTGACACAGAAATCTCTATCAGGTTATTCATTTGTTCCATACCTTTCTGTCTCCAGCCTAACCTGTTTTCTGGGTTATTCACTGAACGATTTCTGCAATTAGTTGTGACTGGAAGAGAAATCACAAGGTTTATTTTTAGGGTTACTTTATCATGGTCACTTACCGGGCTGCTGACTACTTCAAGCCTTGTTACTATACAGGCTAGACCTTCAGAGGCTACAGCATAGTCTAACCAAGTTTTGAGTTAATTTCTATGCCATGTTGGTTTTGCTGGCATATCCCCCATTTAGAATTTACAATCCCCAACCTTCCCAGTATTCCCTCCACATTGTACCCTGGGCGACTTGGGACGGTGCATGGGGAGTTTTGCCCCTCCACCCACCTCCCAACTGTAGTGTCTGGGGCAGACGGTGAGAATTGAAGTTGGCAACCATTAACACTGCAGAATCTATATATTTCGTTTTGAAGGTTCCTATGATGTAATCCAAGGCAGCCATCGTAACCGTGATAGCGCAATGAGTTTTGAGCCAATATATATTTATCAACCGGATGTGTTTGCACACCAGGTTCTGGTCCAATGCCACCTGAATCCCAGTATACCTCTCTGGTCATTGGAGATCACAGTTCCTTTAATGCCCACTCCTTGCTTGATGAGCACACATAAACCTACAGATGGGCGACTCACACTCGGTCTATCAGCCATTGGTTGGAAGCAGGAGTACCCATTGCACAGTAAATCCTCAATCGCACATGTTTCCTGGAGACATACTGTAGAAAACTCTTTACTCCTACGAACCGTCCCCTTTCCTCTATACTTGTGGGGACATTCCGTCCTTCTGGACAGGATCCCGGAGCACCTTTTTTAAAAAGCATAAATTGAAAATATTTGTCCTTCTCTTTTTACGCGGAGTACTGCACGCGGCCGTAACTCTGCATCGCCCTTCAGTCCTTTTCTCTGCACGTTAGTGGCTGGACCCACTTGCATCACCGGGAAAAATACATTTCTTGTTCCCGTTGTCCTTCTCTCCTGCTCCAATTCTGCGGTGGCGCAGTCCTCCGTCTATGCAGGAGCGTCTGGGATTTGTGTCCTGTTCTTCATGCGAACGTTGCTTCGATAGGGCAGATCCCCATTCTCTTTGGAGTGTCTCGGGCCTGACTATTGCTGGGATTCGTGCTTCTACTGCTATTCCCTTATGGTCTGGGCACTGCAACGCCATCTTCTTCGGTGGGAGGACGTCTTTCAGCGCGTTCCTCCACATCATATTCAGCTTTTCATAGACTAAAAGAAGAGACGCCTGGTAAGTTCCTTACTTTTTAGGGCACCCGGGGACTCCTTCCCAGGGTCTTCTCAGGCCGGGAGGGGCTTGAGCAGCTCTACCACCAGGGTTTCTCCTAAGGTGCCTCGCAGGCCTAATAGGCTTACCTGAGTTTTCTCTGAGGGTTCCCACAACGGGCCTGCCTATACTGGATCACGATCCGAGGTTCACCGGTCAGGTGCTAAACGTCAGCCCAGTACATCTGTGGCTTCGGACACCAGAGTACGCTCCAAGGTCTGTTTCTGGAGCTTTCCACACAGACACCGGGGTACGCTCTGAGGCCTCCTTTTCTGGAGCTTTCTGTACCAAGCCATGGCTTGAGGCCCATCACAAGGGAGCTACACATACCGGGTTGAAGCCTGAGGTTCCTCTTCGTGAGGCTAAGGTTTGTACCGACAAAACCGAGAGACCTGTTAGGGAGAATTCTCATTCAATGTCTAATTTCCCTTGCATAGTGAGTCCTCCAGGAGCTTTGCTGGATTTCTGGAGTTTATTTTTTCACTTGGTAAGAGTGTGAGCTTTTCCCCCTTATTTTATTCTTACCTATGTTTTGCCATGTGTATTTCCTCTGTTATTGTGATTGTCGACTCTGGAGTACACCACTTCAGTAGCCTCCTTCTTTTGTGTGTTACACAGCACCTTCAGTGCAGTGACACAGGGTTGTCTTGTAGACTTCCCACCGACTCCATTTCTGGGGCTGACTTCTGTCCCTCAGTAATTAACTTTACTTTTAACCACAGATCCAGTACACCCTATCTTAGATGGAGTACTGGAAAGGGTTAATCCTTAGCCCTTCTTATATGTACCTCCTAGAGCATTGTTTCGCTCTTTTAACATTTAGACTTGGCTGGTGGCAGTGGTATCTACCCTAACTTTTCTACCGCGATTATACTATATAAACGTGGTATTGTTTTAGGCTATTATATTGGCCTCAAACTTAAACCCGCTTGACCAAATACTTTCTTTTGGCTCCGGTCGGGTTTATTCGCCATTTCTTTTGGTTAAAGTCCTTTGTTCTCTTTGGCGGGCTTCTGCCAAGAAGCCCTCCTCTAGGCGCCTGGGTGTCTAGGTGGACTGAATGTGAGGGAGGGGTGTAGTCACCCCCTGCACAGGGTATCAGAGGAGACCCAAGTCTCACTTTGCCATGATTGGCTGAGGTTGTTGTCTGGGCTGGACAACCCCCTGCTACGTGATTGATAGCCAGGCTGTGTGAATGGGGATTTTCGCATAAAAGGCAGGACTGTTGGGCTGGAAGTCAGTCGCCACTGGAACTACAAGGAACCGAAGAGAAGTGGAGAAGTCGGCTGCTGCAACTATCCCGTCCCGGTGAAGCCCTGCTGCAGTCCTGAGCTATCTACCCTTAGACGACCAGAGCAGATCCAGTCCGGAGTCTTCTTCCCTTGAGCCTGGTGGGGATAACCAGCTCATCTTCCACAGCCAGAGGATCCTCTTCGTGGTAGAAATTGCTGCACACTGCTGTAGTGATCCGGATAGCCATCTGATGAGCCTCTCCTGTTTTTAAGGAGCACACCTTTGATTCCGTGTCGCTGCTGCTGGCTTCAGCCCTGTGTGGTGCAGACGTCGTCCTTCTTGCCGAAGCACCAGGAACCGTGGGTCTGCAGGAAACTACCAGGAACAACTGCCGTGGCACCAGCTTCTTCATTGACTAAGGTACTGTGTTCTGCTCGAGGAAATTTGGGTGAATCCCTTTCCTTTGCCTCCAAGGCTTGCCCTTGTCTTCCATCCTTCTTATAACGTTTGCTTCCTCTGTTGACAATATCCAAGTACTCCTGGCTACGTTGAATCGTGAACAATCCGACTGTGTGATCCTCGACAACAGGAACCCGGTTCCACTTGACACTCGCTCCGGCCTATTGACTTTTGAATTTCTGTCTGAGTGTTCTCTGGTTCTGTCTGCATTGACAAAAGTATTGCCTATGATTTTTGTCCTCAACTCTCTCTGGGTATCTCAGGTGCTAAGTGTATTTTTGCCCCGGTACCATTTCTTGCCGCGGATACGGGTTTCCTTAATAAGACCGAACTGTCATTACTGTCAAAAAGTGATTTCAAGTGTATTCCCGGTAACGTCTTTTGTTCCACAACACCGGTCCGCTAAAACACAGGGTACTTAACTTGAAGTACTACCGTACAAAGTGAATTAGTTAGTTGTAGTATATTTTACATGTTTTGAATTAATAGAAGTGTCGTGTTTATAACAAATGGTTTAAAAATAAATGTACTTATATTTTTTAACTGAAACCTTGAGTCAGTGTTTGCTTGAGTCACAGTAATTGTGGTCCCTTTGTGTAATCTCTGCTGCTACTGCTCATATACTCTTGAGATAAGTCTGGCTGCTCCGCTCCTGCTACCACTTTAACATAGTAGTAAATACTTGTACCAAAGGTAAAACTTGTATTACCACATGCAGTCTTAATTGTGTGTAGTAGTCCCTAATGGCACTGCACAGGCTTGTGCCTAACACCTGTTTCTAAGGTCTTGTCTGTAAGGGTGATCCCTCAGACTTCCCCCGCTCAAGGATGCGGAGATACAGGTTCTGTTTAGGGGGCAAAGAGGGTGGTTATGCACCGTAACTCCCCCGTCACCGGCTCTGCTGATGATCCTCCTCTGGAGGCTATTTTGGGGTCCACATCTAAGATGTCAAGTAAACATCCGAGACCCCCCCCCCCCGTACCGGCTCAGCCAAGGGTCCTTGTGTCAAGGCCAAGGTTTTACTTCAGTCCCCTGACAAGCCTGAAGAGACGATTGCCTCATCTGCACGTGTGATGTAGTTCTCTTCAGGCATCAATAAAATGTCCGCCCACCCCTCATGGTCCATGACGGCCATTTTGGATTCTTCCCTTACACCTACGTTCTCGACGGCAGGTGCTGGGAATCTTAGTTTTGGGGCTGAGCAGCCTTTTTCACCTCAAGTGGAATGTAAAAATCAGTTCCGCCCTTTTTACGACTGGCGTGCTCGCATGCCGCTGCCACATACTGTCTCGCTTCCGCCTACTTCTGCTCCACTGATCTATGCGGACCCGATTGGATGCGGGCCTTCCCTGCGACCATCCTCATTGTGTTTGTGGGGGTATGCCCGTTATGAGAGGCCTCTGCCTTCCCCAGCTCCTAAACCTTCATCAGAGGATGTCATTTTCGGGAAATTTCTCATGCATTCTGACCCTATGAAAGAGTACTTGAAGGGTTTTTTCAAGGAAATCTACCCTGAACCTCCGGCGCCACCTTCCACTCCAGTGGCTCCAGCGGCTCTGGCAGTTGTACCACCTCTTCCTATCGGTCCGCCTCCAACTCTTCCTCCTCTTCCCCTGTTGTCTCCCATAGAGAAGACACCAGTAGAGCGGGATAGCACTTTAAAACCTGTTAGGGCTCAGTCGTCTGCCTCCGATCTGCTGGATGACCGACCCTCAAGCAGATCAGGATAGCGATGAGCAGCCCTGCTTTGTCAGAGCATTCCATGTCCAGGTGCTGGATATGATGGCCCTCATCGATATTCCAGTACCTGAGGCCCCTGCTCCGCAAAGGGGTGCTTTCGAGGAGTGTTCACCTTGTCGCCACAAGTGTACTGGCCCTTTCCTCCTTTTTGGCTGAGGCCCGTAAGGTCTGGAATAAGCCCCACACCGGCTGCATATTAAGAGAATGGACGCCCTTAGGGACCACTGCAAAAGATTTAAGACTACAGGTGTTTGGCAGTAAACCCATTTGGTAGCAGTCGGTAACACACAGATTATCTTGGTAGCTGTGGCTGAGCAGTCAGACTTCCCTCAAGAAGAGTTAGGCAGTATATAGAGTTTACACAATAGGTACAGAGACAGTAGCACAAGCAAACACTGACCAGAGCTTTGGTGTAAAAGTATATAATTATTTATTTAAAGACACACTTGTAAATTACACCAGCAAAAAGAGGTAAGTAAATTCAGTGCACAGTCACTATCATATATATACAACCCTCATTACTTATTAGACAAGTCTTAGTGAGAAACACCACTTATTTTCAGACAGAGGTGAGCGCTTAACATAAGATGGCACTCTTAGTACCTTAAGTGTGAAGGAAGCTCCAGCGGTGGCAGTTGTTCCTGGCAGCGGGTGCAAGTCGGTGTTTCTTCCAGCGGAAGAGGTCTCGCCGTGGAGGCAAGATGAAGGTCGTTGCACTGCCAGGGAAGAAACCAGCCGCGGAGTTCTTCGGTTAAAAGGTATTACCCTTCTCTTTGCGGTAGTGGTAAACTGTGGTATTCCGGTTACCGGGGTGCTTGGCACTGGCAAGGCGGCCACGAGATGCTCCAGGAAGGTGAAGAAAAGGCAAAACTGGTTATCCCCACCAGTCAAAGGAAGAAGACTCTCCGGACTGGAGAGCTCCTCTGTCGTCAGGAAATGTGGTGAGACGGCTCAGCAGGGCTCCACCGGTGGTGTCGTCGTTGCAGATCGGCTCAGCTTCTCCCTCCTCAGATTCTTAGGTCCTGTGGCGACTTCTGAAGTTCCAGTCCCCAAATCCCTGCTTTTATGCAGCAAACCCCCATTCATTCAGCCTAGCTGTCAATCAAACATGCTAAGTGGTGAGCCGGCCGGCTCACTACTTGGGCCTATCACACAAGAGTGCGACTTGAGTTGCCAAGGCAACTCAGTCCAGGGTGCCTAAACCCCCTCCCACACTCCCTGTGGTACCCAGACAGAGTGGCACCACTTTTGGAGGCTTCTGTGGAGAAGCCCGCCAAAAAGTGGAACAAAGGCTCGACCTGGGTTGGAGTCACAGAAGAGAACACAAATGCCATTTTAGAATCAAGTTCTGGCAACAAATACCAACCGGTGAATTAATATTAAATAAATATACCGGCGGTATGTTCGAGGCTATAAGAATTAAATAATTAAAGTTGGTAGCCTCGAACAATGGGAAAATCCCATAGGAATATATTCGCGGTTGAATATAAAGTATCCACTGCCACCAGCCAAAACTCGATCAGGGGGGGACGGAGACGTGCCCCCTCGAACAGACCCTGGGGCAATCGAATTGCCCCGACCAGTACGTCCTCAATATGAGGGTTTGTACTGGTTTCTGTTCATGATTTGAGACTAGTAAAGACACTGGTGACTTTACATGCCCTGGGAGACAGTAGTCAGTCCCAGGGTATGGAGTCTACGTTGGGGGGTCGCTACGACACCCCTGGGTTACGGCACGGAGGGTGCTGTGTAACCCACATCAAAAACACATTAGACCCTATGGAGTAAAAGACCCCATAGCCCATAAAACACATGGAAAGATAAAGGAACACCTCAAATCATGTCTAAGAGGGGGAGTAAAAGAGTCTCACTCTTAGCAGGAGAAAAAAATAAACCCCAACAATCCAGCCAAGCTGCTGGGGGACTCACTAGGTTTGGGAAATTAGCATTTACAGAGAATTCTCCCTAAACGCCCGTTAGTCTTCACAGCTCCGAGGAGTTAGCCTTGGCGTCTTGTCTGCTCCCTTCATCGATGGTGCTAGCTGTGGCCACGCTTAAATCCAAGCCGGCCTCTGCGGCTTGGATTCTCTCCAAGGAAGACAAGATTCTGGGCTCCTTGGGCAATAAAATCTTTGCCAACTCAGCACTGCAACTTCACCAAGCAAATACCGAGCTGACCCTGGCGGCAGCGAATATGAAACTCTGGAAGGAGTTGGCTGATTTCCAGGAGTGCATTCCTGGGGATAGGCTAGACGACTTAAAGACTGGTTTGTCGGACGACAGGGTGTTTGCACAAGATCTCTTGGAAGCTGCGGCACATCATGTGTATACCTCAGCTCGAAGCCTGATGGTGGGAATTGACACATCCCGCAAAGCATGGCTCCGTACGATGAAGTTTTCAAGGGAGGTGCAAGAGAAAGTTCTGGACCTTCCTTCGATTGCAAGGAATTGTTCCATTCATCTACGGATGACGAGCTTACAAAGATCAAGGCGAGCACCCAAACCGCCCAATCCCTGTCAGTCCTGGAAAAGGTCCCAGCTAAGGCCCCTTATAAGCAGAGGTCAGGCTCTCCGTCTCGATCCTTCTCTGGCTTCAAGGAATTCCAGGACCGCTGGGCGCGCAGGACTAAACCGTTAGTTGGCGGCGCCTGTCAAACAACATGGTCGGTTTTTCTCTCACCCAGCAGCCTCCTCTCCAGGAGCAGTCTCCCTGCCGACAAGTCTGCAAAATTATATTTTTTGTCGGTCGGACGAGACTCCGTTGGGAGGACGAATCTCATCTCATCTGGAGGCTTGACAGACCATCACCGAAGATGGGTGGGTTTTGTCCATTGCGTGGGCGGGCTATCGCTTGCCCCTCCCCCTTACTCCAACCTTCAATCCTCCCTTCCAACAGACCGGGACACCCTCCATCAGAGCCGAGGTTCAGAAGCTTCTAGACCTCAGGGCGGTGGAACCTGTTCCCCTCGGGGAGCAAGGGGAGGGCTTCTACTCTCGAATGTTCACCGTGCCCATACCCAACCAGGCTGGCCTGCGCACCATCCTAGACCTTTCCTAGTTCAACCTTTCTCTTCCCCAAGAGAAATTCAAGATGATCACACCCTGCCAAATAAAGTCTTCTCTTCGGAAGGGCGACTGGCTCAGTGTAGTGGACCTTCAGGACGCGTATATGCACATCCTGATATGGAGGCCGCATCGAAAATATCTGCAGTTCTCCCTGGGAGGGGAGCACTTCCAGTTCCGCGTGCCCCCGTTTCGTCTCAGCGCAGCGCCACGCGTCTTTACGAAGATATCCGTCATTGCATCTTTCTTTCGGCTGCAGGGTGTTCATGTATATCCGTACTTGGTCGATTGGCTCCTATGCAGCCCTTGTCCTCTGACGGCTTTGAGCAATCTCCAGTCTTTCCTCCAGTTCCTGTTTCATCTTGGGCTGTCTGTGAATTGGCGGAAATCTTCCATGACAGTCTCCCAAGACCTGATCTTCCTGGGTTTCCCTTGGAACACTATCGACTCCAGGGTGTATTTGACGGCGGACAGGATTGCGGATCTATTCGCCACGTGTCAACTCTTCATCCAGTCAGAGTACATGACGGCTTGGTGGTTCCAGGCTCTGGCTTGGTGGTTCCAGAGACTTCTTGGCCTCATGGCCTTGTGCGTGCTAGCTCTTCCTCTGGCACGTCTCAAAATCAGGCGTACGCACTATGCAGCTAGCTCTTCGGAGCTCTTCGGAGCTCTTGGTGTCAGGCTTCGGACTTGGATTCCAAGATGATTCCAGTCCCAACCTGCATGATGGCGGACCTTCTATAGTGGTCCTCGACCAACAATCTTACAGTGGTAGCCTCCTTTCTCCAGCATGGGGTCTGGCATGGATTCACATGCTCATGAATATTCCCCGTCGTCAGGCTGGGAATCCTCGGTAAAGAAAAAACCAGTATCAGTTTCGTTTCTGATCTGTCTTTCGTAGTAATAACCAATCACTGGTCTCTGCGTCATACTGACCACAGCCAATGACTGCCCTCTACCTAAGCACCGCCTCTGGCAGCCATCTTCAGATTTTTACCGCACGTTCATGTGTTGGGATCCTCGTGCTATTGCTCTCGAGCGTTAGTGCTATTTTTTCGCGCTTTTCACAAAAAACTTCGATTCTTTCGGTCAAAAGAGCCTCAAGCTCCACCGATCCTACATCCGATCAACGGGGACCCGTGTCGGATTCATCTGTGCCCCTCAAGGGTGAAGATTTCGTCAAGCTACACTTCGGAGGACTCCAGAAGCTTCTCAGGCCCGGTCTCGGAGATGGCCCAGGAGAAGGGAAGCTCGACGCCCGGAAAGCTGTTCAGGGTCTGCCCTGGATGCCAGCTGCAGAACGTCTTCAAGGAGGACGAACACTCTTTCTGCCTTTACTGCCTTCATGAGGACAAGACGCACGTGGAGAAGGACTGTGCGTTTTGCGGCAACATGTCGGAACGGACCATGAAGGACCGCCATCAACGTCTCGCCAACTGGCTGGAGGGTAAGAGCCCGTCTGGCGAGAAGAAGAAGAAATCCGAGCGGTCTTCTAAGACCTTTGAGGGCGCCCCGGCGACGGGGGCCCAACATAAGGCCAAGCACCGCGAGTCCGCCGGCACCGGGAGCGCCGAACGGTCGGGCTCTACGGGCGCCAGGCAGGGCGCACCCTCCCCGGCACCATCAACCACGAGCCAACGCTCTGGGTCGGGTAAGAGGAAGGCCGAGCACCCGGCGAAGCTCCTGGAGAGGCCCCGGTCGAGCTCTAAGGCAGAGGAGGAGCGTGGCAGTGCCCCCTCCCTCAAGGATAAGGCGGTGAGCGCACCTAAGGTGGTGAAGGCCTTGATCCATCCGACCAAGCCCTCTATCGAAACGGTCGCGGCGGCCCTGGCTCAGCCTGTGGTGGCTGCACCAGTGGTGGCGACCTCAGGGCCCAGAATCTCCCTGCCTCCTCGGAGGGAGTCTTCCTTTGTGCCCATCGATAGGACCCCCGTGAAACCCTCCGTGGGGAAGAAGAAGGGGGGGCAGGGCGTCGTCGTAGAGTCGGCCTCAACCTCAGAAGAGGAGCTGATCGAGGTCTTAAGCCACGGCCTAGGCGTGGAAGAAGGCCAGCCCGTCGGAATGGACCCCGACGCAGGTGACGACGACATCGTCGAGGATACCGACGGGGCCCCTGCTCGCCCGTCGGATTCCCCTCTGCCAGCGCCGCAAGACAACTCGGCGGCCATTTTGTTGGCCATACAGTCCTTATGCTCCGAGATAAGGACGAGGCTACCGTTACCGACGAAGGAACCTCTCCCGTCGGGGGATCCAGAACCGGGACCTTCTGGTGTTCCCCCTACCAAGAAAAGAAGGATCCATCCACCACCTCCTTTTCAACCGTCGCGCCCCTTCCAGCCCTCCTCCCCGTCCACCCGAGGGGATGATACGGGGACTGACACGGCAGCGACGGGTACGGACGACGAGGCATACGACGAGGATTTTCCGTCGTCGCCTCCCGCCAGGGCCTCTCCGCCCGACGAGATCGGATCTTTCCACTCCATGATCTCCAGGGCTTCCGAGCTTTTCCAACTCTGCCCTGAGGAGAAGAAAAGGGAAGGCTTCCTTTATCAGCGGCGCGAGGCCAAGAGGAAGACGGTCCTCGCAGTGCCTCTGTTGGACGACATTTGGGATGAGGGCCTTTCCCTCCTCAAGAACCCTTCCACGACGCCAGCTAGAAGAGACCGGTACGAGAAAAAGTACCGGGTCCCGGACACGGCCCCCCTATGCCTCCGGGCGCAGCCTACCCCGGACTCCGTCGTCTCCGCGGCAGCCAGGAAGAAAGCGGGGGGGGGGTGCGGCCTCCACATCGACTTCCCCGCCGGACGGCGAGGGAAAGAAATTGGATACTATGGGGCGTAGAGTCATCTCGTCGGCAGCGACGACGATTAAAGCGGCCAACGCCTTGGCTATCGTGGCCCGCTACGACAGGGAGCTCTGGTACAAGATAGCTCCCCTGCTGGATTTTCTGCCGGACGACAAGAGGGCGGAGGCCCTTGAGATCCTGCAGGAAGGTGAGGTGGCCTCGGACCACGCCATCACCGTGGCGACGGACATCGCCGACACTGGGTTCCGCCAGCTGGGCAACGGCGTTTGCCTTCGACGTCGTGGATGGCTCAAAGCTACGGACTTCCGGCAGGACGTCCAGACCAGAGTCCTGGACATGCCCTTCGACGGGAACAACCTGTTTGGGAAGACAGTGGACGATTCCCTTCAGGCCATCAAGGCGGATACTGAGACGGCCCGGGCCCTTGGAGTCCTGCAACGACGGACGCCCTTTCGGAGCGGCGGAGGCAAGGGCACCTCCAAAGGTTCCGGCGGCGGTTTCGCTTCCTACCGTCAAGCGGCCCGCTCGTCGTCGCAAGAGGCCTACAGAGGACGAGGCAAGTCTAGCGGACCCCGCCGTCGTCGCCAAGGAGGTCAAGGCGGCAAGGCCGCGTCCAAGCAGGATTGAACCAGCCGTGGGGTCGGGCCCCCACCGAAGCACCCCGGTGGGAGGCCGGCTGGCGGGCTTCGTCAGCGTGTGGGAGTCCATCTCCACCGACCGTTGGGTGCTGGACGCCCTGGCCCGGGGCCACGCGCTCGAGTTTCAAAGAAGGTGCCCGCGCGTCCCCCCCGTTGCCAGGAAAGAACTTCACGTCCCTCAACTTCTCCTGGAGGTAAAGGCGATGCTCAGAAAGGGCGCCATCGAACTCGTCCCAAGGAGGCTTCGGGGCTCCGGAGTCTACTCGAGATACTTCCTCGTGAAGAAGACGGGAGGATGGCGCCCCATCCTAGACCTGCGACGTCTGAACAAGTTCATCAAGGCGCAGAAGTTCCGGATGGTCACCCTCCAGCACGTCCTGGGTCAGCTGGAGGAAGGAGACTTCCTATCGTCGTTGGATTTGGAGGATGCCTACTTCCACATTCCCATCCTAAAGGGGCACCGCAAATTCCTCAGATTCGTGGTCCAAGGGCGTCATTACCAGTTCAAAGCCCTTCCCTTCGGACTACGGTCGGCACCCAGGGTATTCACCAAGTGCCTTGCACCGGTGGCGGCGCAGCTGCGCCGCGAGGGGATTCACGTCTACCCCTACCTGGACGACTGGCTCATCCGCGCCAAGACGAGGGAGCTTGCCGTGGTCCACACGGCAAGGACCGTCCAACTCCTCACGGACCTGGGATTCTCCGTGAACTACGCCAAATCCCACCTGGTGCCCGCGCAAGTCGCACTGTTTCTGGGAGCGAGGCTCGACACAGTGTCCCTTCTGGCCTCCCCGTCGGAGGAGAGGACCAGGACCATCTTGGGCAAGGTGCAACGGATGTTGGTGGCCGACGCGGCCAAAGTGAGGTCCATCAAGTCCCTCCTCGGGATGATGTCTTCCTGCATCTACCTCATTCCCATGTGCAGGCTCCGGATGCGCCCGTTGCAAGAATTCCTGGATGCGCACTGGATCCAGACGACGGGCAGCTTCGTGGAAAGGATCAAGCTCGACGAGAGTTTCCGACGAGCGATACGGTGGTGGGGCACCCGCGCGCATCTGACGGCGGGCATGGACTTCCAGACCCCAGCCCACCAGGAGACTGTGACCACGGATGCCTCCCTGGAAGGGTGGGGAGCGCACACCGAAAATCTGCACGCAAGGGGACTCTGGCTCCCGACGGAGAAGTCCCTGCATATCAACGTCCTGGAGCTCCGTGCAGTGTTTTGGGCCCTCAGGTCCTTCCTTCCGTCCCTCAAGGGCAAGGTGGTGAGGATCTTCACCGACAACACCACCACCATGTTTTACATCAGGAAACAGGGCGGAACCAGGTCCCCAGCGCTGTCCAAGGAGGCGCAGGACCTGTGGCATTGGGCCGTCGCCCAAGGGATTTTTCTGGTGCCGTTTCATCTGGCAGGGATAAAAAACACCATCGCCGACTCACTCAGCAGGGAGCTGCGCTCGTGCCACGAGTGGGAACTACGGCAGGATCTGGTGGATCGCCT
This sequence comes from Ambystoma mexicanum, assembly GCF_040938575.1. NCBI lineage: Eukaryota > Metazoa > Chordata > Amphibia > Caudata > Ambystomatidae > Ambystoma > Ambystoma mexicanum. The sequence continues at coordinate 224,293,302 of NC_090921.1, read as the reverse complement.
CTTCCGACGGTGGGGCACACCCCAGATCGACCTGTTCGCGACGGCGACGAACACCAAGTGCCGGAGGTTCGCCAGCAGGTTTCCCCAGACGAGGAGCATGGGCGATGCTTTCTCGTTCCCCTGGGAGGGCCTGTTCCTCTATGCGTTCCCTCCCTTGCCTCTGCTAATCCGGCTCGTCAACCAGCTCAAGAGGTCACGGTGCAGGATGATCCTCGTCGCACCTGCGTGGCCGAGGCAGATATGGTTCCCGGACCTTCTGGACTTGTCAGCGTCCCCGCCGATCAAGCTGCCGGCGGACGCGGATCTACTCTCCAGGGAAGGAGGCGCCATCCTCCACCACGACCCGAAGTCGCTGAACTTGCAGGCCTGGCTCCTGCAGCGCTAGAGTTTGGAGGATACGACATACCGGCCGATTGCAGAGAGGTTCTTGCAAAGGCCAGGGCGTCCTCGACTCTTAAATGCTACGGACACAAATGGAAGAGGTTCTCTGTCTGGTGCCACGCACAGAAAATTAACCCTCTACGGATTACGGCTCCCCAAGTACTGCCGTACCTGCTGACGCTGGCCAAAGCTGGTCTGGCACACGCGTCCATCAAGATTCATCTTGCTGCGATCTCCCGATACACCAGAACCACGGGCCGGACGTCCTTGTGGTCTCATCGTCTGGTGAAAGAGTTCATGAAGGGACTGTTCAGATCGTTCCCGCCGGTGAAGGCTCCGGCCCCGGCGTGGGAGCTCAACGTGGTGCTGACCAAGCTCATGGGACCTCCGTTCGAGCCTCTGCACTCGGCCCCGTTGAAGTTTCTATCGTGGAAAACAGCTTTTCTTGTGGCCATCACCTCCGCACGACGAGTGGGAGAGATCCAGGCCCTTTCCTGCAAGGCCCCGTACTTGACTTTCCACGACACGAGGGTAGTGCTCAGGACGCACCCCTCCTTCATGCCCAAGGTACCGTCGGACTTCCATCTCAACGAACCCTTGGTGTTACCTGTGTTTTTCCCGTCGCCTTCGTCGCCGGCTGAGAGGACTTTGCACTCGCTGGATGTAGCTAGAGCGCTGAAGTTCTACGTGGACCGCACGAAGGGTTTTCGGAAGACGTCACAACTCTTTGTGAACTTTGGACCTGTCAATCAGGGGAAGGCTCTCTCGAAGGCTTCCATCTCCAGATGGCTCTCCGGCTGTATCATGTGCTGTCACCGGTTGGCAAACCGACCGCTGCCTGGCCGTCCGAGAGCCCATTCCACTAGAGCGATCGCAGCTACCACGGCGTTCCTATCTGGTGTGCCCCTGCTGGACATATGCAGGGCTGCTACGTGGAGGTCGACGCACACCTTCACGAAATTCTACTGCGTCGACCGGGATTCCAGGGAGGAGTCCAGGGTCGGCCAAGCAGTGCTGCGCAACCTGTTCGCCTGAGGTGAGCCTGGTGAGGAGGTAAGATGCTTAATGTTGAGTTGATGTGATGCTTAATGTTGAGCCTTTGCCACCTCCCGTGGTTGTGCATGTGTGTACTGCTATGTATTCTTTATTCATGAGCATGTGAATCCATGCCAGACCCCATGCTGGTGAAGGAACAAGTTACTTACCTGTAACTGTTGTTCTCCAGCATGGGTCTGGCATGGATTCACATGCGAACCCTCCCGCCTACCCCTCTGCGGCTCTTCACTTGGTCATACTGCCACTTCACGTGCTTCCAAATCTGAAGATGGCTGCCAGAGGCGGTGCTTAGGTAGAGGGCAGTCATTGGCTGTGGTCAGTATGACGCAGAGACCAGTGATTGGTTATTACTACGAAAGACAGATCAGAAACGAAACTGATACTGGTTTTTTCTTTACCGAGGATTCCCAGCCTGACGACGGGGAATATTCATGAGCATGTGAATCCATGCCAGACCCATGCTGGAGAACAACAGTTACAGGTAAGTAACTTGTTCCTTCAGGAGCCCTGCCCACAAGTGACGATTACCACGACTCCTCCCTTCTGGGGTGGTGCGCGACGCTGGATCATCTCCAAGTTTTCGATCAATGGGCATCTGAGGGCAGGCAGTTTCATATAAATTATTTGGAACTCCTGGCTGTTTTTCTGGCGCTGAAACCTTTCCAACCTTCAATCATGAACCGGGTGGTCCGCATCCGCACGGACAACTCGGTGTCAATGTTTTATATCAACAAGCAGCTTGGTACCAAGTAACCACCTCTTGTGGACCTTGCCATACAGATTTGGGAATGGGCCATCCAGCACAGCATTTGGCTGCTGGTGGTACACATTCCGGGGCAACGCAATGTGACTGCAGACTCTTAGGGAGAATTCTCATTCTATGGCTAATTTCCCTTACCTATAGAGTCCCCCAGCAGCTTTGCTGGATTTGAAGGGGTTGTTTCTTTTTAACTGCTAAGAGTGGGACTTTTTTCCCACTTGTAGGCATTTTTGCTATGAGTGTTCTAGGCTATTTTTGTGTTTAATGTCTATGGGATTTTCTCAACCCCATAGGAACCATCTTTATTCACATGTGTTACACAGCACCCTAAGTGCGTGACACAGGGGTGTCGTAGCGACCCCCAAACATAAACTCCATAGCCTGGGACTGACTACTGTCTCCCAGGGCATGTAAAGTCCCAATTGACTTTACTAGTCAATTTTAATGAACTTAACCAGTACAACCCATCTTACTATGGACGTACTGAAAAGGGTTAATAGTTTTTCCCTTATGTTCATTTTCGAGAGGGTACCGTACAGTCCCTCTCTCAAAAGTTTCTGGCTGGTGGCAGTGGTTACTACCGTAAATATTCGACCGCGAATATTTCCCTATGGGACTTTCCCATTGTTCGAGGCTACCACTTTTTCTGACAGCCTCTAACATACCGCCGGTTTATTCTTATATTAACTTTACTCCGGTAGGGTTTATTTGCCAGAACTTTAAAATAAATTCTTTCTTGTGTCTTTCTCCAAACTCCTAACCCAGGTCGGGGATCCTTTGTTCGTCCTTTTGGCGGGCTTCTGCCAAGAAGCCATACTTTCGGCGCCACAGAGTCTGGGGTGGGTCCATTGTGTGGGAGGGGGTGTACGTACCCCTGGACAGGGGTGCCTCAGCAACCCATGTTGCACTCTATCCTGATAGGCTGGAGAGTCTCCTGCCAAAGATGACCACTCCACTGTGTGAATGACAGCTAGGCTGTATGAATGGGGCTCTTTTTGCATAAATGCAGGGTCCTGAGGACTGGAAGAGCAAGACGTCCCCACTGGAACTAAGAAGCCGAAGAGGAGAGAAGCCAAAGACGTCTGCAACAACTGAACCACCGGTGAAGCCCTGCTGCAACGTCTCGCCACTTTTCTCCACACGACGAGAGAAGATCTTCATCTGCAAGAGCCGCCTTCCCTTGAGCTGATGGGGCCAACCAGTTTGCCAATCGCCTTCCTGGACCTGCCTTGGCCGAATCACCAGTAGCCAGTATTTGTTGGCCAGATAGCCAGGCACAAGTCCACTCGGACTGCAATTTAAAGGAGCATACCTTTTATTCGTCGGGCAGCAACGCGGCTGGTTTCATCTCTGGGTAGTGCAGTAACTCGAACCTTCCTCTACGGCGAGAGCCTCTTACTCTGCTGGATCCCCCGAACTGCAGGAACAACCAAGAACAACCGCCACCGCCGGACCCACTTCTTCATTTTAAAGGTACATTGTTCCGCCAGGCTGCCCTTTCTTCGCAGTAGCACTAAAGGTGGTTTAAATCCTTTACCTACCTGCTGGGGTAGCCGCCCCTCTCTCAACATTGTCTTCGCTTTCTGCATCCACCTTTTCAAAATCGTTAACCAAAGACTTTAATGCAGCTATAAGAACATTTCGCTCCTGGGTCCTTGCCCTGTACCACTGACTCTGGCACAGGCCTATTGACTCTGGCTACATTTGTTAGATCTGCCCTCTTTCGATTATCAACTCGAACTGTGTTGGTGCTTCTGCTTCTGAGAACTACCCTTTTCTTCCCATTCCTAATCCTTGTGAAATGCCATTTTGCTCAGTTTTCATTTAAGTATATTCTATACTGATGCACTGTCTTGCTTAAACTGGTTCACAAACTTATGTGAAGTGTTGCTAGGGTGTGTAAGAAGCTACTGCCATATAACTTGTGCTTTCCCTTCCTTGTGAAAAATGGTTTGAGAAACTTTGTGTAGTTTTCACTGTGCCATTTTGCTCAGTTTTCACTCTGGTTCACTTGGTCTACAATTTACTAGGGAGTGTGTATTTTTCCTTGACTTAATTTAACTTTCTTGATAACTGTGATAAATGTTTTTTACTAGAAGTGTATACAATAGATATATATCTACTTTTTAATACAAAGCTTTGGTCAGTGTTTCCTTGAGCCATAGTACAGTAGGCCTATTGTGTAAACCCTGAATACTGCTCATCTCCCTCTTGAGATAAGTCTGACTGCTCAGCCACAGATACCAACTAAATCTATGTGGTACAAACTGATACCAAAGGGGATTTATTGCTCTCACCTGTAGCCCTAATCTTCTGTAGTGCTCCCTAAGGGAACTGCACAGGATTCTGCCTAACAGACTCACTCAGCCGACAGACAGCGGCCAGCTGTGAGTGGGAACTGAACATGGAGTTCCTCCATCTTTTGCCAATGAGGCACTCCAGAAGTGGACCTTTTTGCAACTCCCACAAACAAACTTCCCCTTTATGCATCCAGGAACGGTCTCGGGGGGGGGGGGGGGGGGGGTCCTCTCTAGGGGATGCTCTCAAGATTCTGTGGCACAACATGAGGGCTTATGCCTTCCTGCGTCTTCCTTTGATTCATCGGTCACTCTGCAAGCTCAGGAATGCATCAAATTGCACTCTCCTATTCATAGCTCCTTGTTGGCCAGCCAGATTCTGGTTTTCGGAACTTCAGCATCTATCGGTTTGTCCTCCTATCAGACTGCCATTGATTCCCAACCTGCTTCACCAGCGCGATCAGCAGATGTGGCACCCCTCCCCACAATCATTCTGCTTGACCGCCTGAATTCAAATCCTTAGCGCAGTTTAACCTGCCCAAGGACAATATGCGTATTATCCAAGCGTCCAGGAAGCCTTCTATGAGGTCTCAGTATAGGAGCAAGTGGCTCCAGTTTTGTCACTGGTGTTTGGCTAAGCAACTAGACCCTACCAGGCTACGGTTGACACTGTCCTTTTGTTCATTTCTCATCTGGCCGCTTCGTGCATTCATGTTCTGCCTTGTAGGACTTACTTGTCGGCTATTGCCGCCTAACTGTCCACTGACACCTGTTCCTTTTCTTTGACAAACCCAGTCATCAAAAGGCACTTTGCAGGTTTATTGCTTCTTTTTCCACCTGTACTCGATCCCCATCCAAAGTGGGATTTTAAATGTGGTCCTGATCGCCTTATGCATAAACCATTTGAACCCATGGCTACAACGGATCTAAAGTACCTTTCTTGGAAGGTTGCCTTTTTGATCGCAGTGACTTAACTTCCATAAGGATAAGGTTGTGCTCCGCACTCCTTTTTTCCCTCCTTAAAGTAGTGGCTGATTTTCATTTGAATCAATTTATATTATTACCTGTCTTTTTTTCCGAACCTGGCCTCAGATGCAGAGAGTGTTACACAATTTAGATGTCAGACAAGCTCTGAAGTTCTATCTGGACAGAACATCTGAACTCGGGGGCTCCTCTCAACTCTGTTATGTTCAGAGACCCGAAAGAGAAACCTGCTTCAAAGGCTACTATCGCCCGATGGATTGCCTCCTGTGTTTCAGAAGTGTATACCGTTCAGGGCATTCAACCTCCGAAGGGCACTCATGCCCATATTGTACGTGGCAAAGCGGCTGCTGTTGCCTTCCAAAAATATGTTCCCTGGGAAACAATTGCCAAGGCAGCTGATGGGGAAAGGATTACTGCTTGGATCTGAGCTCCAAGGCCGATTCTGAATTTGGCCAGGTTGTCCTTAAAAACCTTTTTCAGTAGAGAAAGTTCCATCCACCCGTATTACCTGTGAGGAGTGCTTTGGAATCTCCCACAAGTATGGAGGAAAGGGGACGGGATGTAGGAGTATAACAAAGTTACTCACCGTAGTGACAACCTTATTCCTAGTCCCCTTTCCTCCATTTAGTTAAATGTTTGTAACGCGCCACATGCCCGTGGGCCTCAGGGCGCACACAAAGAACAAAAGACAAACAAAAGGACAGGGTAGAAGAAACGTGGGACCAGGAGCAAGTTATTCCAGGATAAAGTGAGTTTTTATGGCCTGTTTGAACACAGTGTAGCTTTGGATCTGCCGTATCTGAGTTGGTAGTGCGTTCCAAAGAAGGGGTCCCTGTACATCAAGGGTGGCACCCCAAACAGCTGTCCTAAATCTGGGGTGTTTGAGAACGACAGCTGTGGATGAGTGGAGGTTCCTCTCATTAGACTTAATGCTAATGCTCTCAGACAAATATGTGGGGTTGCTAAGGCTGAGGCATTTGTGCGTTGTGGTCAACACTTTGTGTGTGATACAATGTTTTACTGGGAGCCAGTGAGGTTTCTTCCTAAAGGTGGTGATGTGGGTGCGGCGAGATTGGTTGAATATAGTGTGCACAGCATTGTTCTGGGCCACCTGTAAGGATTGGACATTTGTAGCTGTGGTACCAGATAGAAGACTATTACAATAGTCTAATCGAGAATGTATCAGTACTGAAGATAGAAGAGCACAGTTTTTTTCAGTGATGAATGGGCAGATCAATCCTATTCGCTTGTTAATTAGTCCGCAACTGGACCTTATGCTAGAGACATGAGATTTCATGGATAGCTCTTCATCCAGAACTTTACTTTCTTTTGGACAATGATGTTATCCGCAATAGGAAAGCTATATATAGGAAAGTCGAAGAGTAGTTAGTCAAGTTTGGTCCGAGTGCTTTTGGAAGACACCATCAGGAGCTCGGTCTTATCATTTAAAGCCAATGAGTTGCAGGCCATCAAGTCCTGTATGGCTTTGTATTTGTTATTAATGGTTTCAGTGTCTTTGTTATATGAAACACTCAGTTGTATCACTACCTGCGTGTCGGCAGCGTAATTCGTATATTGAGCTCCCAGTTTACTCTAAAGATCGAGAAGGGGGCGGATATATAGATTAAAAAGTAGAGGCGACAAACGGGAGCCCCGTGGAACTCCACAAGTCTGAGAAATGGGGGAGGCGTGATTGTTACCTACACATACCCTAACCATTCTGGGGCCATAAAACAGAAGCTATCTTCTTGATGCTGTCGTGGAACAGTTCGCGACCTCTCCGAGCCTAGACACAAGTAAGCTGTGATCAACCAGGTCAAATGCTGCAAAGAGGTTAAGTAGCATGAGCAGAGCGGCTTGGTTTTTGTCTGCTATACCAGCCAGGGCAGATTAAGATTGAGCATGGCCGTCTCGGTTCCATGACGAACTCTATAACCCGGGTGCCGAGGATTTTGTTCCTCGATGTGAGCCTGTAATTGCAGATATGCAAGTTTGTCTAATGTCTTGAGGATAAAAGGCACGTTTGTTATGGGCCTATAGTTGTCATTATTAGTGGGATCCAGGTTTTCTTTTTTTAATAATGGTGTTATCCATGCAGATTTTAGCAGGTCTGGTACTAGACCTTCATCAAAGGATAGATTTATCAGTTTGGTAATCCATGGAACCAAAATGTCAGTGGACTCCTTAAAGATACTTGTCGGACAGTCATCAGGACAAGAGGTGGCCTTGAGATCTTGTATGACTTTCAAAACTTTTTTCAGTGTAGTGAGTGAAGGAGATAGATGGATAGTGCTTTCCACTTTATTATGGGAGATTATTCCAGAAGGAGTTGGCACCAGCGCTACCTTGCCGATGGCTTACTTGATTTTCTCATTATGTGAGTCGATTTTGGCTAGGAATGAGTCATGGATGTTCTGACACCACGTATCATCTTTGATGATGTTATTAGCTGTTGGAGGCTGGTCTTGAAAGTCTGCTAGGATTTTAAATAGCTCGCCAACATTGGATTGTGCATTCACAATCCTATTGTTGTAATGTGCTGCTTTTGCCTCAATAAGTTTTTATAGGTTGCTGTGGATTTTTTGTAGTCAGCTACACTGTTGTCGTTTGGATCCTTCCAGGCTCTTTCGAGAGCTTTTAGTTTGTCTGGCATTGATAATGTCATCAGAGAACCAGGTGTTCTTTATGGTACTCCATATTTGAGTTTGTACACAACTGAACAATTGAAATCCCTTTGGTCAGGAAACTCAACTCTCACAATGTCCCTTGTGCAAATTGTTCTCAAACTTAGTATCTGTGCTCGAAGGAGCAGAACATTACCTCTGTTTAGGCAAATACTCTTTCCCCTTCCAAACGTGAGAGTAAACATCAATTGTAAGCTCTTTATACGATGACTCTCACTTGTACCCTTCTGCATTGGATTCACTCCTTGTCTATAGTTTTTTCCATTCTCCCTCCTATCCACGCTCTTCCCTTCCGTGGATCCGGTGTTGCATTACTTGCACATTAAGATCCTGACCTTTATTATAGCCCACCTCAATTGGTTTATACATGCGATTTTAACATCACCTACATTTGTTGTTCCCTGAATTTGGGGATTTCTTTCTATTCTTTCATTGCAATTTTGTCCTATAACAGACCCTCTCATCGGTTGCACTCCAGTTCGCCCCAACCACCTTACGTCATCTCTTTCCGACGGGCCTTCCCAATTCATAGGCAGACTATCTTTTTTCTAGGATTCCACTCACGTCTTTCATCCGATGCCCCCGGGTTGTCCCTATAAGCATATCCTTCTCTCTTCTCCAGCATGGGGTCTGGCATGGATTCACATGCTCATGAATATTCCCTGTCAGGCTGAGAATCCTTGATAAAGAAAAAATCAGTTTGTTTTGTTTCTGAACTGTCTTTCTCCTAATAACCAATCACTGGTCTCTGGGTCATACTGCCCCCAGCCAATGACTGCCCTCTACCTAAGCCCCTCCTCTGGCAGACATCTTCAGATTTTTACTACACATTCAAGTGTTGGGAGTCCTCGTGCCATAGCTCTCGAGCTTTTACTGTGTTTTTTGTGATTTTTTTAAAGAGTTTAATCTAATTTTTTCGGCCAATCGAGCCTCAAGCTCCACCGTTTCTACTTTCTGTTCAACGGGGACCTGTTTCAGAATTTTCTACACCCCTCAAGGGCGAGGTTTTCATAGAGTTTTGCTTCTTGGAGGATTACAGAAGATCTTTGAGGCCTACACCGCGTGGAGATGGCCTAGGACAAAGGAAATGCGACGCCCGGATCAAAGCTGTTCAGGAGCTGCCCTGGATGCGGATTGCAGAATGTCTTCAAGGAGGATGAGCATTCCAGATGTCTCTAATGCCTTCACGAAGCCAAAATGCACATGGAGAAGGACTATGCGTTTTGCAAGAACATGTCCGAACGGACCATGAGGGATCGGCATGTCCGGCTCACAAATTGGCTGGAAGGGAAGAGCCCAGCGGTAGGTGACCAGAAGAAGTCTGAGCGGTCTTCTAAGACCTTTGAGGGTGCTCTGGCGACCCAACATAAGGCAAAGCACTGCGAGTCTGCGGGCACCGGGAGCGTCGATCAGTCGGGTTCCTCGGCTGCCAGGCAGGGCGCACTTTCACCAACGCCATCAACCACGAGCCAACCCTCTGGCCCGGGGAAGAGGAAATCAGAACAACTGGGTAAGCTTCGGGAGAAGCACCGGTTGATCCCGACGGAGACAGCCGAGGGGGAGCGAGGCGGTGACCCTCCACCCAAGGTGAAGGCCTCAGGCACACCCAAGGTCGTCAAGGCCTTGATTCACCCGGCTAAGGCCTCTATCGAAGGAGTCGCGGCAGACCTGGTGAAGCCTGTGGAGGCTATGCCAGTGGAGGCGACCTCAGAGCCTAGAGTTTCCCTGCCACCACGGACGGAAATGGTCTTTTCAGCCCATCGATAAAAACCCTGTGAAACCCCGGTGGAAAAAGAGGGGGGGGCGGTGGCCATCACGGATATGGATACAGCCTCTGAGGAGCTGCTGGCTGGAGTCGCGAATATCCTGAAGAAAAAGTTCGAGGAAGTCTGGTCCCACGGGAGGGAACCCGACGAGGCGGGCGAGGAAAGCGACGGTGGTGCCGATGAGAAGCCCGTGGAGGCGGAGGATTCCACTCACCGGCCGTCGCGCCCATCGCAGCCGGTTCCTGGGCCACAAGACAACTCGGGAGCGATCTTGATGGCGATCCAGGCCTTGTGTACGGAGATGAGGACAAGGTTGCCCTTACCACCAACGGACGATCCAGCGGAGCCTGGACCATCGGGAAGCCCTCCAAGCGGAGGAGAGTTTATCCCCCACTCCCCCTGCCCAGCCGGCCTGCACGGCCTTCTTAACATTCATTGCCCTCTCCTGATCCGAGGGATGACACGGGAACTGAGACGGCCACGACTGGGACGGATGACGGTGGTGGAGACGACGGGATGGGCCTTCCATCACCACCTCCTCTGGCCTCCCCGCCCGACAAAATTGGCTCCTTCCACTCCATGATTGGCAGGGCATCCAAGCTCTTCCAGGTTTCCTCTATCAACCGCGTGAGGCCAAGAGGAAGACGGTCTCTCGATTCCCTTACTTGACGACATCTGGGACGAGGGGCTGTCGCTCCTGAAGAACAAATCCACAACCCTCGCCAGGAGAGACGGTACGAGAAGTAGTACCGGGTCCCGGATTCCGTCCCCATGTGCCTTAGGGCGCAGCCGACCCCGGATTCGGTCATCTCCGCGGCGGCCAAGAAGAAAGCGGCGGGGGCAACCGCTTCACCTTCGACCTCCCCTCGGGACGGCGAGGGGAAGAAACTGGACGCCATGGGATGACGGGTCATCTTGCCGGCGACGACGATTAAAGCGGCCAACACCCTTGTGATTGTGACTCGCTACGACAGGGAGCTGTGGTTAATGATCGCTCCCCTGCTGGACTTCCTCCTGGACGACAAGAGGGCTGAGGCCCTGGAGATCCTACAGAAAGGCGAGGTGGAGTCGTACCATGCCATAACGGTGGCCACGGACATTGCGGACACCGGTTTTCGCCAGATGGGCAACAGCGTTTGCCTTCGCCGGCGTGGTTGGCTCAAGGCAACCGATTTCCGCCAGGACGTGCAGACCAGGGTTCTGGACATGCACTTGGACGGGAACAATGTTTGGCAAGACTGTGGACGAGTCACTGCAGGCCATCAAAGCCGACACTGAGACGGCTTGGGAGTTCTGCAACAAGGACGGCCGCCCTTTCGGAACTCTGGAGGCTAGCAAGGTGCCTCCAAAGGATTCGGCGGCGGCTCCTCGACGTACCGCCAGGCAGCCTGCTCCTCGTCGCAGGAGGCCTACAGATGACGCGGCAAGTCAGGAAGATCTCGTCATAGTCGCCAAGGAGGCGAAGGTGGCAATGCCGCTGCCAAGCAGGTCTGAACCGGCCATAGGGTCGGGCCCCCACCTGAGCACCCTGGTGGGAGGCCGGCTGGCGAAGTTCGTCAGCGTGTGAGAGTCCATTTCCACTGACCGATGGGTGCTGGATGCCCTGGCCCGCGGACACTTGAGTTTCTAAAGAAGTGCCCCTGCATTCCACCCGTGGCCAGGAAGGAAAACCACGTCCCTCAACTGCTGCTGGAAGTAAGGGCGATTCTGAAAAAAGGAGCCATCGAGCTCGTCCCGAAGAGGCTCCAGGGCTCAGGAGTGTACTCACGATACTTATAAGAAAGAAGACCGGCGGCTGGCGACCCATCCTGGACCTTCGACGTCTAAACAAGTACATCATGCCCCAGAAGTTCTGGATGGTCACCCTCCAGCACGTGCTTGGACAGCTGGAGGAAGGCGACTTCCTATCGTCGGTGGACTTGGAGGATGCCTACTTTCACATCCCCATTCTAAAAGGACATCGAAGGTTCCTGAGATTCGTAGTCCAAGGGCGACCTTATCAGTTCAAGGCCCTTCCCTTCGGATTGAAGTTGGCGCCCAGGGTATTAACCAAGTGCCTAGCACCAGTGGCGGCGCGGCTGCGCCTGCAGGGGATACACATCTACCCCTACCTGGACGATTGGCTCATCCGAGCAAAGACAAGAGAACTCGCCGTCGGGCACACTGCGAAGACCGTCCAACTGCTCACGGAGTTGGGATTCTCGATCACTTTGCAAAATCTCACTTAGTGCTGTCGCAAGTCGCCCTGTTCCTGGGAGCCAGGCTCGACAGTGGCGCGATTGGCCTCTCCGTCGGAGGAAAGGACGAAGGCCATCCTAGGCAAGGTGCAACGGCTGTCGACCATGGACGTGGCCAGGGTGAGGTCCGTCAAGTACCTACTCGGCATGATGTCCATCTACCTCGTGCGCCTGTGTAGGTTGCGGATGCGTCCACTACAAGAGTTCCTCGACGCCCATTGGAGGCAGGCGAGGGGCAGCTTCGAAGAAAGGATCTCACTCAATGAGAATTTCCGCCAAGCGATCCGGTGGTGGGGCACCCGCACGCATCTGTCGGCGCGTATGGACTTCCAGACCCCGGCACATCAGCAGACGGTGACGAAAGACACCTCACTGAAGGGATGGGGGGGCGCACACCGAAGATCTCCACCCAAGAAGCCTTTGGCTCCCGGAGGAGAGGTCACTACACATCAATGTCCTGGAGCTCCGAGCCATGTTCTGGGCCATCGGGTCGTTCCTCCCGTCTCTCAAGGTGGTAAGGATCTTCACCGACAACACCACCACAATGTTAGACATCCGGAAGCAGGGAGGCACCAGATCCCCAGCCCTATCCAAGGAAGCCCAGGATCTGTGGCACTGGGCTGTCGGCCAAGGGATGTTTCTGGTATGCTTCCATCTGGCAGGAATAAAGAATACCATCGCCGACTCACTCAGCAGGGAACTGTGCTCGTGCCACGAGTGGGAACTGCGTCAGGATCATGTGGTTCTACTTTTCCAACGATGGAGCAATCCCCAGATCGACCTATTTGCGACAGCGGAGAACATCAAGTGCCAGAGGTTCGCCAGCAGGTTTCCCCAGCCGGGGAGAATGGGAGATGCCGTCTCATTCCCGTGGGACGGCCTATTCCTGTATGTGTTCCCACCATTGCCGTTGCTGCTGCGACTCATCAACCAACTAAGACGGTCCCGGTGCAGGATGATCCTCGTCGCATCGGCGTGGCCGAGGCAGATCTGGTTCCCGGACCTTCTGGACATGTCGGTGTCCCCCCACCCCCCAGTCATACTGTCGACGGACGTGGACCTCCTCGCCAGAGAAGGAGGCGCCATCCGCAACCACGCCCTGGGGTCGCTGAACTTGCAGGCCTGGCTCCTGCAGCACTAGAGTTTGGAGGGTACGATATTCCGGTGGACTGCAAGGAGTTGCTTGCAAAGGCCAGGGCGTCCTCAATTCTCAAGTGCTATGGACACAAATGGAAGAGGTTCTCTGTCTGGTGCCGTGCACAGAAGATTAACCCTCTGCGGATTACGGCCCCTCAAGTGCTGCCGTACCTACTGTCGCTGGCCAAGGCGGGCTAGCTCATGCCTCCATCAAGATACATCTGGCGGCGATTTCCCGCTACACCAGGAACCAGGACGCCGGAGCGATCATCTCTGTGGTCTCATCGCCTGGTGAAGGAGTTTATGAAGGGACTGTACGATCATTCCCGCCGATGAAGGCTCCGGCCCCGGCATAGGAGCTCCACGTGGTGCTGGGCAGGCTCATGGGGCCGCCATTCGAGCCTCTGCATTCGGCACTGTTGAAGTTCCTATTGTGGAAGACAGCGTTTCTCGAGGCCATCACCTCCGCACGACGAATGGGAGATATCCAGGCCCTCTCCTGCAGACCACCCTTCCTGACATTCCACTTGACGAGGGTGGTGCTGAGGACGCACCCCTCCTTCATGCCCAAGGTGCCGTCGGACTTCCATCTCAATGAGCCCTTGGTGTTACCTGTTTTCTTCCCGTCGCCTTCGTCGCCGGCCGAGAGGACTTTGCACTTGCTGGATGTGGCTAGAGCGCTGAAGTTCTACGTGGACCGCACAAAGAGTTTTCGGAAGACATCACAGCTGTTTGGGAACTTTGGGACTGTGAACCAAGGGAAGGCCCTCTCGAAGGCTTCCATTTCCAGATGGCTCTCTGGCCGTCCGAGAGCACATTCGACCAGAGCGATCGCTGCTACCACAGCGTTTTTTTCTGGTGTGCCCCTGCTGGACATCTGCAGAGCTGCTACGTGGAGGTCGATGCACACCTTCACGAGATTCTACTGCGTCGACTGGGATTCTAGGGAGGAGTCCAGAGTCGGCCAGGCAGTGCAGCGCAACCTGTTCGCCTGAAGGTGGGCCTGGTGAGGGTGGGGGTAAGAGATGCTTAATGTTGAGTTGTATTTAAATGCTTAATGTTGAGCCTTGCCACCTCCCGTGGTTGTGGATGTGTGTACTGCTATGTATTCTTGTATTCATGAGCATGTGAATCCATGCCAGACCCCATGCTGGAGAAGGAACAAGTTACTTACCTGTAACTGTTGTTCTCCAGCATGGGTCTGGCATGGATTCACATGCGAACCCTCCCTCCTACCCCTCTGCGGATCTTCTCTTGGTCCTACTGCCACTTTACGTGCGACCAAATCTGAAGATGGCTACCGGAGGAGGGGCTTAGGTAGAGGACAGTCATTGGCTGGGGGCAGTATGACCCAGAGACCAGTAATTGGTTATTAGGAGAAAGACGGTTCAGAAACTAAACTGATTTTTTTTCTTTACCGAGGATTCCCAGCCTGACGAAGGGGAATATTCATGAGCATGTGAATCCCTGCAAGACCCATACAGGTAAGTAACTTGTTCCATCCTCTCCTCCTGGGGCAGCTGCCTTTGATAAATCGACTCCTTCCCTCTCCCACCCTTTACCTGCGTTCTCGCACTTTGGACTTCCAACCACCGTTCATCTAACTCTTTCCCCCGTTATTCATCCCTGCATTATTCTAAATATCAAGCTTTATGTTCACACTACCCTTTTCTGCCCTTCGTCCCACTCCATCCTGTCCATGGATGAACTGGTCCTTGGCAGGCATATTAGGAGAACGACTTCTTGAAAGGTTCAGACCCCAAAGATCTAAACCTGTTTGAGTTGACATGGATACAGTAGTGCATGTTTGGTTAATGACAATCTTGTCTTGATCATCGCCCCGCCCCCTCCGCATGTCTACAATCTTCATGCATTGCTTCGGCATGGGGTCTGCCCGTAATGCATCGTCCTTCACCTGTTTCTTGCCATTGGGCATTGAGTTGCCAGCCATAACCTGTTCTATCAGGGACAGATCCATAGTCACTGGCTGTTCCAATATGACTATCGGCCGCACTTCGTTTCTTCCAGAGCCTCCTTCCTTTCCAGTCCCCTTAAAGGCTACCAAAGACAGTTTCCTAAAAAACGTTTGTATCAACGCATTCTTTGTTTTACAGCTTTTCAAGTTTATCGATTTTTGCTGCGCCCTCTCCATGTATAGGTCCTCCTATTATTTTTGCATGACACACTAGGGAGGTTCATTTCCACCGTTTGCGGTACAGTGTTAAACTGGCTACTGCTCTTGGCTCAAAGCTTTGCTGATTGTTGACTCTACTGATCGCTTCTGCTTCATAGCCCTCATCCATACTACATGGGATTGGTGGAGAGACTCTTTTTCGTAGGCACCCTAACACAAAATTCGTACCTTACTTCCACTGTGGTCCCCTGTAGGGGCTACTGCAGCATGGTTAATTAATCTACCCTTGCGCTAATGTTCACCAGCATAATGGAATGTACCTGCACCTCGTCCCAAATGTTGTCGTACAGGGTCACAAATTAACTCCATGCCATGTTTAGAGCTGACAAAGTCGGGGACGTAAGTCGAATGCATTCATCCACTTCTCGCAGGGTATGATGCATATTACTGGTATCTTCTTTATCAGGGTTCTGTTACTTCATGCGCCCCGCCACCCTCCTCTGTTTTCCAAGAAGTCGATGAGGTCTGATGCTGAACCTTGAATCGAGGGGTCCCAGGTCTGATTTACTGTGGTAATCCCCAAGCCTTTAGGCACTTCACATGGTAGGGATTCCATATATTCAATTAGGCTCAAATCGTGAACCTCATTCATGTGGGTCCTATCTAGGCATGCTGTCGTTTTGACCCCACCACCTTTTTTTTTATTCACAGGGACAATATTTAAAAAAAGGCAGATAGTCTTTGTGATGCTGGAAATGCATCTGAGGGACAGGGCCTCGGAATCCTTGTCCTTTTTCTGATTTTATCGTGTGTTCTGTCATGTGTTCTGCCCCGGAGTCCATGTGGGACTCCTGGCAGTGCAGCTCTCTTTTGGTTTGGTGAACAGACCCATGGGATACCCTTATGGCACCCATGGGTAGGGGTACAACCCTGTGCCCCTAGTGTATGTTTTTGGGCACCTGTGGGTAGCCCACAGAGCAGGGTATGGGCTGGTGGCAGCTCCATGCTGAAATTGACGGGTGCTCCGGGTGTCCTCCATTTTGGGATACCCAGGCCCTGCCATTGGAATCAGTTGATTCCTGATAGGATACAAGATGGCCCCTGTGACCTCTTGCTTTCTATTGCCTCTTACCTTGTTTTCCCAAAGTCCTGGGAAGCCCTGACTCTGTCCCTTCCCCCTGACTGGCTGTTGGGTGGAAGTTCCATATATGGTGTTGTTGTGAAGGCCCAGCTAGACTGACTGGAGCCTTCCCATTCACTGTATGTTGTGGGTACCTCCTGTGGGTGGGACCTGGGTGAAGGGAGTGGGTGACCAATATACACTCCTTGTTGTGGTTGTCTGGTTTCTGGCATGTGAGACAAAGACTGAGACAGCCCTGCCCGAAACTGGCCTGAATGCAGTGTGTAGTGTTGAATGGCTGGGTACTTGTCCCAATCCACATTCCTTGTTGTGAGTGTCTGAAAGGGAGGAGTGTGGCCTGAATGCACTGTGTGCCTGATTGGCTGACTGACTGCATGAATGCCCTTCTGTGTGATTGGCTGCTGTGTGTGTGCCAGCAGTGTGGATGAGAGACAGAATAGTATATCTGGGGACCTCTCACCAATGGAAATTGTTCAGGAACCTTCAGGAATGTTCAGACACGTTCAGAAGCGTTCAGAAGCGTTCAGAAGCTGAGTCTCCACTCAAGAGTAACTGGAACTGCTGATCCTCGACGTCCAGCTGGAAGAAGAAGACTTGCTGCTGCATTTGCTTCGACAGATCCGAAGGCTGCCGTGTTCGTCGAGGACTGATCCGAGAGAGGACCTGGTAAGGCGCCCTCTTCCCGTGCTCCGAGGGATCATCGAGCACCGCTACATCTTCGCCGAAGCGCCCTGGAAGTCAGACCCTCGAAAGGCTGCCGACCCGAGACGGGACCGCCTAGGAGATCGAAGTGAAGCACCCGGACATCGACGCCGTCGAAGTCCATTGCCGTCGACCAGGGTTCGCAGGTTTGTGTAACCGCTGGAGGCCCGTCGAAGTTGTGTTGCCCAGCCGTGGGAACCACTTGACGCCGTGCCGCCGACGACCGGAGCCGTCCGCTCCTTTGCCTAAGAACATTCAATCGAAGGACTCCCTGGACCGCATCGTCGACCGCTTATCCTGCCGGAGAAAGTCGAGGACGACCAACGCGCCGAGGAGAAACCTGCCGGTGGGTTTCCCGCCACCCAACGACCTCAAAGACTCGGACGACCCGACGCCCTTGCTGGGCTTCCGTTTCTACAATCTTTGCGGTCCAGAACTATTGTCATCGAGGTGCCCCGCACACCTCCGCCTTGCAGGACGCCGACGCCCCGACGCCGACGAGCACCGCTCGGACGAAGCTGCCGCCTCTTCGACATCGTTCTACCTCGTTTGTCGACGGACGTTCGACGCCCCGTGCCTCCCGCTTGAAAGGGAAGGCATTCAAGAAGGGCCGTCGATTCCCCGTCGCCGAACCCCGAGTTCTTCGACGTTTCTCGACGCCTGTCGACGATCCGTGACTCCTGCTTGAAAGGGGGTCGCTCAAGAAGGATCCGTCGACGCCTCTTCGAAGGTCTCGACTCCACCAGGTACATTGGGGGGGTAAAAACATTGGAGGAGAGAATAAGACTATTGAACAATATATGGACTGGGCTTGTGTTGTATCTCTTTATTTTACAGGTTGCCCAGGTGGGGGGATCTCCACACAGAACTGTGTCCAGTAGCGAGGGCCAGTCTTCTGCCTATTGTTTCAACCCTCTAGTATCTCTCCTCTCTCTATTGCTGGTTTCCTTCTTATTGATCTGCGTGCCATTTCTACAGTATTGTGAATGCACTGTTATGAGGTCTAATATTAGTGGTACCACTTTAGAATTGTAGATATTTATCATTATTGGTTTTCCTGAGCACAAAGTGCGTTGTTGTGATAAGTGTACATAACCCTTGAATATTAATTATATAAAGACTGTGTTTTCAGTAATACAGTGTGTGGACATTCCTTTGTGGGGGCTTGGGGATACACTGTACTTAGGAACCAGCCTGCATCACCTCCTGAGAAGCTAGGCCTTGATTGCTCGTCCATTGCTACCATAATAGAGAATCTTGGCTGGGGTCCTCTGTGCCTCTCCTCTACCATATAGAGAGCGGACGTACAGACCCCCCACCGGTCTTTACAGTCTTGCCTGTGGATGGGTGCGGGAAAGAACTATGGCCACAAACTCCCTGAAGTCAGCAATGACCTATTTCTGTGTTTGGGGTGAGCCCTAAGCCTTTCACCTTCTGCTTGAGCTGCTTGCATCATAGTCAGTGAGTCAAGTTCCTCCTGCAGGTAATAACTATCTGATTATGGGATTCTATATATCTACTGGTGCAACAGCTGGTAGCTCGTTTCTCCTAAGTTTACTAATCGACTCTGTTAGAGTGAGTGTCTAATTCGAGCTGGCTTTCTTGTGGGTGTGAAGTTGCATCCCCGGGCCCTTCTGTTTGACTATGCATTCAAGTGCGCGCTGCGATTATGCCCGACAAACAACGTCAATCGAAGTTACAAAGGCCAGTTACAAAGGCCAACTACATAGGCCCGCTATGAAAGTGTCACTGTTCGAATCAGAGTTTTTTGCCGGGAGTTAACTAAACTTCCAATTTGCCAGTTCATAGTGTGAATTATGTAGGATGACACGTGAGGCGTGTGCAAATGTAAGGATGGTCACACACACTCTTGCATTTATAATGGGCGGTATAGGAGAAGGCCGAAATTACATTGGGAAGTGCCATCTCCCTTAAAGTCGTTCCCGGTTTTCTAAATATCTGCCAAATGGATTTGGTATTGTGTTTACAATAGATACTTTATTATTTTTTGGTTGTCACGCAGGTGAAGAAGATGGTGTTGTCTTCTGATGCAGTTATTGCTAAATCGGCGTGCAATTAGTTTTTTGCTCGCCATATATTCCGAGGTGATAACTTTTGGGATGTTGTGTTTTAGATCAGTGTTTTTGTTAAGTAACGCCATATAAGGGTCAAAGTGATGTAAATGCTTTGCCTGATTGTTTAAATGTCTTTTTGATATCAAGATTAAGCTATCTCTTATATCGTTCTGATTTTCAAAATAAATGAGATCCTGTACTGTATAATTCTGACCAGGATCTTATAAGGACAGTCTATTTAATTTTCCCACCAGTTTTAGGCATAAATATTTCATCGAATAGTGCCCAGGAGACGCTCTATTTCTCTTTTTCTACGAGGGCCAATTCAGGAACATTTGCCAACTGTATCTAAAATAATTCAATTATGATTGAAATAAGGCAATGATCACTAAGACCCACATCCAAAGATCTAGTAAAAGAACATAAATTCAACAAACTCTCTGATATGGCAAAAAAATCAATTGTAGAAATAGTTATCCCTATGCCACGTGTATGGCAGAGTATCCTGATACAATTTTACAAATCTTATGTTCCATGCCAGGAAAAACTCTTTCCAACGCAAACCAAATATGACTGCTTTTTTTTGTGGAGTTATTTGAAAGACAGCCATAGAAGCCACCTAGAAGATCTGCATTAAAATCACCTCCAACAATGATGCCCTCATACTTACTACTCAAGACAGCAGTTTCAAATAATACGTCAAGTGTGTTAAATAATTCGTCCATTTTCTGTTTGAGCGGGTTAAAATACCAGTTTACATCATAATCATTTCCTTCTTTCCAGCATTCAATTTAATGTCTAAGGCTAGAATATCGGTTGCAGAGTGTAATATGGTTGAATATGCATTAATCCTGTTACTAATCAAAATAGCTAGGCCGCCAGAAGGGCGCCCCATCCCACATTGTGATGCAGGAGAAGAAAAAACACTATATCCACCAACGGACATCTGTTTAGTAAACATCGTCTCCTGAAGGAGGATAATTGCAGGCTTACTTAACAGGCCATTCATTTTAAGAGCTGAAAAAAGTGTGGTATACAGACATTCCAGGAGAACACCTGGATGCTATTTCAACTACCGTGACTGATTCGCCATGTTGCTGTTCGTTACAGCATTAACTAGGTTACCTAGCCATGACCAATCCTTGTTTGATGCAATTGCTGCTAGCTGAGCAATGGCATCCATAGAGACATTGGCTGCTGCAACACCATTACCAGCTATATTAAGGGAGGTCTCAGGTTGTGGTGCTACATAATTAAAAAAGGAAACAGCACTCATCTCATCAGGAAATAAATTCCATTGCAGCCCCAATTGGTCAAATTCCCTTTTGAAATCTTATAGCTGTTTTAGAATGATGGACGATGAAATCTTACAGATCATTTTGCCATTGTTGGCAATGGACAGTTTCGCCCACTCCACATCATTCGAGTTTAACAGTCTTAACATAGGAATTTTGTAAAGTTTTAAGAATAAACTTTCTATTCAGCCTTGTTTTACCATGTTTAATCCGATCACTACTCCAACCCAAAACCGTAGCGGGATTTGATATTGCTGCATTCTCTTCTTCACAAGAATTGAATGCCCCCTTGTTCTCTCCCTTTGATACTATTCCCTGCGCCTCTTCCTCCTCGCTTATCGAGGATTCGAGGCTGGGATGAGCCGCATTTGGATGAATGTTCCAACAGTCTGTATTGCCATCTGCCTTGGTCCCAACGGAAGGCTGAATGGCCTCTATCATCTTAGATTTAGTGATGGATCCTCGGGGTCATCGTTTCCTTGTGGAAGCTGCAGCGCCTGTTTGCTTTCAGCATTTAGTTGATCTAAATCTACTGCAGCTTCATCTATGATCTGACCGACACTCCCAGAATCCCCATTCTCATGTGTGTTACTAGGGTGATGTGAGATGTGCAATGCCTTAAGTTTTTTTTGTGTGCTTTCTTTTTCGGGCCTGAAATACTTTTTGTATTTTTAATTCGTTTTACTGCCCTTCGGTGTAAGCGCCTTTGTTTACGGGACATGAAGGGTATTTTACCCGATGTTGATTCCTCGGTTTCTAACCCCTCCTCCTCACTCGCACTTTGAGGAATTTCCTTTATATCATCCTCACTCTGCTGAAGTTCAAGTGCATGTACAAGTGCAGAGGGACTATCCACAAGTGTTACAGAAGATGAAGGATGGTTTTGTTCCAAGGGTAAACCTATATGATCAGCCAAACGTGCTAAGTCACTGGCAATTATTGAAAGCAGGTCTTCCAAAGCACTAGTCCGTCCGACTTGCGGGTTTTGAGTTTGATCTGCAAATTCATTGTTATTAGAAGGCCTAACCTCTTTGTACTCTGATACCGCTTGTGAAAAAGATTGTGTCAAAAACATTACTGCATTCCCGGCAATTTCATGTTTGAGAGCCCTTCACATTTGTTTCATGACACTTTGCTTGAGAGGCACACTCTCGGGTGAGAACCTTGTCTGCTTTGAGTGTCACCTTGTTTAGAGAGCCATATAACATCCCTTTGACCTTGCTAATGCTTGCTAAAATCTCCATGTTTGGTTATTTAAGTGCTCTTATTTCCAGATGAGTTAGCTCATGTGCTTTGTCTAGGAGATTGAGGATTCTGCTTATAACCGGACACTGAGACTCCATCTTCCCCACGGAGTATGCAACCGGAAAGGGCCCCAATGAAGAATTAAGTGCAGGTTCGTAATTAATTCTCGGCGGAGTAGTTAAGTCAACAGGACTCGAGCATCCACCTCTCTGAATTGTTTGTGGGCGGTTTTATCAGCAGTCCCTTCAGTCTCTAAATGAAACATGGCCATCCTAAAAGCTTTTAACTGGGCAATTGAAGGACTCGGATTTAAATTGCCCGTAACTTTACTGTCTTCCACTTTGGAGGCTTCAGATGAAATATGGACAAGCGCCTCTTTTTCCGTAGCCATATGCAAATGTACATGTTCCATGTCTCCATTTCTGCATGTGACAGGAGTGGAAGGCCCCAGTGAGAGACACGCCCTCTTAGATAGTTCAGTCAATACCGTAGCTCCCATCCTGGAGATATCCAAAATATGCTCCTTCGTGCAATTGGTGTTGGGATCAGATAAAAAGTCTTGCCCAACTAGCTTCACATTATCTCTCACACTTAAAAGGCTATGCTGTATTGACAATTCCCCATCATACATAATTAGAAAGCATTTCTTTTTACTGGAGATAGTCTCTTCCCCGGTAGTATTACCACCTATGTCTTTGTTCAACTTGACATCAATTGGTTTCTTACTTTGACACTCTAAGGAGCTGGTTGAAGCTTTAGAGCTGTCCTTACTAATTCAATTAGGAGTATCATTGTGAACCTCAACTTCTATAGTACTATGTTTTACCTTCTTCGTAAACTTGAAGGCATCCTCCTTAATTATGGTGGCTGTGTGTTTGTTCTGCTTGCCGCTGCGAGTATTGCTCGCCATGTTACCTATATCACAAAAGAACAGTGTGTTTGATTTGCAGACACTGTGTTCTTGTGTTAATGAATTTATTTTGGAATGCACACGCAGTAAATTCACGCTGAATACAAAACATACTTAGTGCACTAAATATCTTTCAACGTTATATACTAGAACCTCTCTCCACATCAGAAATAACGCATATGATCAATGCAGAGCCACGCTAAGTTTTAATGGCTCGAGCTGTAAATCAGCCCTAAGTAGATTAATGCAATTTTCATATGAGTGCAGCAAAGCAGCAGCGTTTGTTTTCAAAGAAAGAACTGCCTTCACGTGTTACCAATGCACTCACGGGAACACCCAGAGTTTCCCAGCGTTATACCCCAACAGAGTGTCACACGTTACATGAAGAGCAGTTAGAAAACAGCGTATAACGAAGCCTTCCTAAAACGCTCTTCTCATCAGGAGAGGCATCGTATGAACAGCATTGACCCAAAAAGATTGTCAGTGACTAATGCTTTATTTCGGCCACGCCGCAGCATAATTATAAATATGGATCCCAGTATGCTGAGGTTCCCACTCACTGCACGTAGTCTCCTCTATGATGCCAAAATAGACAGACTTCCATGAGCGGGTTACTCTCTGTACAAACTACAACCCCGTGGTAGGAGACGTTAGGGCTGTGCTACGAGCAGCGGACAGCAGACAGCCCACTTCTGGCCCACTTCCTCGGAGCCCGCATGCAGGAGCGCGCGTTCTGCTTTTCGTATTGAATTTGAATAAAAGGGGCGTGGCTTAGTAAAGCAGAAAAGTGCATATTACACATCTATAATTGATAGAAAGGCCAGTAAATTATATTGCACATATACTAAAGTCCATTGTGGGTTCGTGCTGCGAGTATATACCAATTCAATGTTGAAAGTAGCACGAAGTATTTTGTACCAGGTTTCCTGAAGTTGTGCCACCCTTGCCACTTTCGTAATTTTCTACCATAATCTTTCCCAGTCCTCCTCCTTAACCTCTTTGCCTATTATTTCCTCCTATCAGGTGTTATATGCCCATTTCTGCTAAGGGGAGGTTCCCCTATTATCTTGTGAAGACCTGCTATCAGGCCCCTGGACCCATTATTTTTTCCTAAGTATTTCTCGAAAGGAGTCATCTGCCGCGTGGCTGCCTGATTGATCCCTGCGCTCATCACCCAGTGCGAATTTGGAAATACCGGTCTCTCCCCTTCTCCCACCCCAAAGTCTGATTTACATTCCTGAAATGTTTTCGCTTTCTCACCCTCAAACATGTCTTTAACCTTTCTGCATCCTCCCTTCCTCCATCCCTCTTATGGCCCCCCAGTACCCTTCCAGTCCCGGCATGAAATCCTTGTTACTAACGATTGGCGTGAAGGGCCCACTACTTCTTTTTAAGTTTTACTGCTCCGATACATTTATTTTTCAAAATCCTGAATGGTTTCATTTTAAAATAAGTCTAGGAAGAAATTTAAACTTGGACTGTTCCCTTAAACAGCAGGTGCATGTGTTTGGGGGTTTGTATTGTGAGTGGGAGGGGGTGTGGTGATGGGGTTTCTGGGGTGTGGGTGCGGTCCAGCAGGGAACATAGTTCCACTACTTCATTTTCTACACTTCGACCACTGCATTGGTGTGTGCAAATAGACAAAAGATTCCTAGCAGCAAAAGACAAAACCATAACCACTCTAAAAAATGGCTTCAAGGCTTGGCTGAGAAATCACAAGCTCTCAAAATATGTTAAGATTAATTAGGGCTCGATAAAGGATATCTTTAACACTGATTTGCGGTCTTTATGGTGGAAATTAAATGCCAGAGACAAGACTAAATCAATAACTGAGACGAGCTGTATGTCTGAAGAAGACTGGGTTAAACATCTTTCTGCAGGTTGAGATATAGGGAGTGGTACCTGTCTGGATGTGCTTTTTTTTTTGGGGTCTGAATCATAGATCTGTATACTCTTGTGTTCTAGAGTTTACAGATTGGTTGTGTGACAGGTTTGTGAGCCATCTGTATTCTAGAGGACTGTGGAGCAGCAGCTTGTTTTCCATTCCAATAGTCCTGCAGTTTCTGAAAGGTTTGATTAATGTTCCCACAGCAGCACTTTTTGTGGCCTGGGAATTTAGTGTATTTTCCCATTTTTTTTCTAATGGATTCTCCGTTTGTTCCTTTACACCTGTTAACTTTTTGTAGTTTTCCTTGTAACAATCACTTCTGCCAGGATGATCAACAAAATTCAGACTTTGTCATGTGAGGCCCATTACTTGGTCTTTTAAAAAGAAGGTATCTGAGAGTCGGACCTTCCTTATTGCAAAGGTAGTCTCAGTTTTGTTTTTCACAGAAAAATTCGCCTTTCGAATGGATTGTGTTCACCCATGTATTCCTTAATTGAGACATTTCATATCGCCCGTTTTGCTCCTTCAGAAAAATTAAATTTCGGCTGAGGGCACTATACGCAATGCCATCGTGTCGATGTTCTTAGAGGGCCTCAGTCGAACGTCATTGTTGGTACAAATAGCGCATGCAGTGCCCGTTGGTTACAGTACCGTTTTTCCGAAGGTTTTTGCTTTGAGTGTTAACGGCGCACTTCAGTTTTTCGTGAATATGTCTTAATCTTCCACCCATTCGACCCCAAAGTCGGGATTTAAGAAGTGCTTCGACTGCAGGTCGAAGATGTCAGTTACCGATCCTCACCGCGTCTGCCTTTGGTGTCTGGGCTCCGGGCACCGTACCGATGACTGAGGGTCCTGTCGTGCCATGACCGAAAAAGCTCTCGGGGGAGCACAGAGATAGACTAGCAGTGGCAAGGGCGGCTTTGAAGTCTTTTTCGAAGAGGCATAAAAAGACCCGAGAGTCTAGAGACCCGTCCCGGCGCAAAAAAGTCAGAGGTCCCGGTCGAGGAGTCGATCGAGGCAGTCTTAATCTTCGAAGAAGACGAAGAGACGCCATAGGTCTCCTCCTCCTTCGGATTCCTCTACCGAGGAAATTGGGTGCCCGAGCAAATCAGATTCTCCCCAGAAAGAGGGATGCGTTTTAAGAGTGAAATGATGTGTATATTCGAGAATGCTGCCTCGACCCCCTCAAAGAAATCGCACAAAAGTCATGCCCCGGTCGCTCATTCCGACGACTCTGGGAAGTCAGACTACCAAAGTCGCACAACACCGACTGCTCGAAATGTCAGTCGCTGGCTTGCTAAGGCCTTGCGGGAGCCGAAGGGGAAGCTTCAGACAGTTAGGGGCTCGAAGCCTGTTAAGTCCCGAAAGTCCAAGGGGGTTTCCATCGATGACTCAGGAGTCCCGGGGATCTCGGTCCCGGAGTGGTTCCCGCCATTCGTCTTCCTCGTCCCGGCACTCTAGGAAGCGCTGTCACCGGTCGCCTTCCCTGTCGTCCTCGGAGGATGGTGCCTCGAGGAAGGTAGCGTGCCCAACAAAGTCCTCGACTCCAGAGGAATGTGCGGCATTTAAAGAACAAATGTTAGCAATTTTTCAATTGCAGGTCACGGGTCCAGTCGCGCCTTCTGACGAAGCCAGTCAGGATCGGTCTCGTACCATGGCTCACAGACCTTCGGCTCGGGTCCATGACATGACTCACTGGGAGCCTTCGAGGTCCCGTACGGACAAGGATTCGAAAAGTCGCAAGAGTCGTGTCTCTAGGTCTCGGTCCTCGTCCCCAGCCAGACTGCAGCTACACACTGAGGGCTCGATGCAGCGTCGAACTCGGTTGGCGCCGTGTCCGTCCGACTCGGACGTCAACGTTTTCCCATCGTACCACCCCACGGCGCCGTCGGAACTTGTCGACGCCTTAGGCACTCACGACGTCGATGTTGTTGACTATCTCGGCGTCAAAGCCTTCAGCGGTGCCGTTGGGGATTTTTTTCTCAATTTGCCTTTGGAGGACCCAGATCTCGTGGATATATGATATCATAGTTTATTTATATAGCGCCTATACACAATGTGTTTCAAAGCGCTTCAAGGCAAAGGAGGGAACAAGGGAAAATACGATGAAATTCTTACAGGCCATCAACAGTAGGGATGTGAAATTAACTATCGTACTCGGCCTGGCGACATTTCAGATAGTGCAAGTGCTAAGACATAGATAAGGAAGGGAGCGGGAGAGTGGGAAGAAAATGGAAACAGACAGGCGACTACCGTACTAGGCCTGACGACATTTCTGGTAGAGCCGGAGGAAAACAAAAGGTGAGGGAGAGGGGTGCAGAAAGGGAGGAGAGGAACAAAACAAGCGACTATCGTACTAGACCTGACACCGTTTCAGATAGTGCTGGAGGGAGGGGGGGGGGAGTAAGGGGATGGGGAAGCGACAGACGAGGTTGCTATCATACTAGGTCCAGGGACAATTCTGATAGAGTAAGTGCATAGAAGAAAGTAAGGGGAGGAGGGGAGGAGATGGGAAAAGGGAGAAGGGAGGGGAGGACAGAACAGAGTATACAGTCAAAAAGAATGAAGAAGCAAGAGGGGAGAATGAATACAATTGCAGAAGTCTGTAGTAACGCATAATGTTGCAAGTCTGGATACAAGATGAAGATGGGAACAGCATGATTCAGGGCCACCATGAGTACAAGATGCAAAGGAACTCCAGCAAGAGAGTTGAGAAAGGGTGACGCACCGTGAATCAATGAAGTCCATAAAAGTAAAATCCAGCATTGGGCACAAGACGGTGATGGTGAAACAATAATGCATCAGGACAGACTCCTGTGTACAGGAAGGGTGGGGGGGGGGTCGCAAGGGAACACGGAGAGACCAGAGAGGGTGGGGATGGCCTGTGGGGACAGAGGGTGTAAACACATGTTGGTGCATGCTTACCTGCTGTCTTAGCAGGGGGTCGGACTCTGGATACTCCTGGTCCGAACAGGTCCAAACAGGAATTGCCCTTCACTTTGGATGCCCGGGCGAGAGACGCCCTTGATCTCCGAGTTAAGAGCAGGAAGGAAGAGGCTGGGCTAAGAGGGTGGGTGGTGCGTAGGCCAGGTGAACTAGATCCACTTACACCTGCTCCCCAGCTGCAAAGGATCCTCCAAGGAATGCTTCAGAGAAGTGTCTGCGGCCAGTTTTAGCCTCCAGGCCCTCTTCTGTCTCCAGGCCCGAGGGTCTTCACCTAGCTAATGGTGGTGGTGGCAGCGTAGCTCAGGCGATTGGGGGGGGGGGGGGGTTCACGTCTACCCCTACCTGGACGAGTGGCTGATCCGGGCGCGCTCTCCAGAGCAAGTGTTGGATCATGCCGGTCTCACCTGCCGCACCCTCCACAGGCTGGGCTTCTCCCTGAATTTCAAGAAGTTGCATCTGACACCTTCCCAACAGTTCCAGTACATCGGAGCTGTGTTAGACACGTCCTTGGGGAAGTGTTCGCCTCACAAGGTAAGGGCTCATCAGATTGTGCAGATGGTGGAAAAGTTTCAACATGCCCAGTCTCCCCCGGCTTTAGAATTCTTAAGGTTGCTCGGCCCCATGGCATCGTGCATTTTTCTGTTGCCAGAGGCCAGGCTGCGGATGAGATCCCTGCAGTGGATGAGATCCCTGCTGTTGGTCCTCAAGATGCAGTGGTCCCAGTTCTCTGGCAAGATGTCTGATCCCGTTCAGATTCCACTCTCGGTCTCCTAGGATCTTCTGTGGTGGGCCAACGAAGGGAACCTGATGAGGGGGGAACCATTTTAGCAACCGTGGCCGGAGGTGACTGTAGTGACGGATGCTTCCCTCACAGGATGGGGCGCTGTTGGGTCGAATTGTCATAAATGGCTGATTTCCCTTACCTAATGAGTCCCTCAGCAGCTTTGCTGGATTTCTAGGATTTTGTTTTTCACCTGGTAAGAGTTTGAGCCTTTTTCCCACTCTTACATGTGTTTTGCTGTGTTTTCACTTTTTGTGTGATCTTGAGCACTGGTGCCTCACCTACTCCATGGCCTCATATTTTTCATGTTACACTGCACCTTCAGTGCAGTGACACAGGGTTGTCTTTGAGACTTCCCACTGACTCCATTTTCTGGGGCTGACTACTGTCCCCCAGAAAAGGTAAAGTTGCCATTAACTTTTTTAGTCACTTTAAACCACAGACCCAGTACACCCTATCTTACATGGAGTATTGAAAAGGGTTAATCCTTGTCCCTTTTTGTCTGCGTCTCTTGGAGCATTGTTTTGCTCCCTTTACATCAAGACTTAGCTGGTGGCAGTGGTAACTACCCTAACTTTTCTACCGCGGTTACCTTATATAACCATGGCATTGTTTCAGGCTATTATATTGGCCTCGAACATAAACCCGCTTGACCAAATACATTTTATTTTGGCTCCGGCTGGGTTTATTCGCCATTTCTTTTTGCTAAAGTCTTTCTCGTGTTTTCCTCTGCGTGCCAACTGGGGATGATTCCTTTGTTCACTGTCTTTTCTCGGGCTTCTGCGCAGAAGCCCTCCTTAAGGCGCCTGAAAGTCTATGTAGGCAGGATGTGAGGGAGGGATCTTCAGACCTCTGCCATGGGTTCCCTTAGTAACCCAGGTCGCACTCCTATTTGGCTGAGGGTACTGTCCTTGCCAGGACAGCCACCCTGCTGCGTGATTGACAGCCAAGCTGTATGAATGGGGGAAAACTGCATAAAAAGCAGGTCTCTGGGACTGGAAAGGCAGAGTCGCCACTGGAACGTAAGAACCAACGAGGAGCTGATGGAAGAGGACCCCTACAACGACTGAACCGCCCGGTGAAGCCCTGCTGCAGGTCTGAATCTTCAGAATCCGCCGACACAGAAGATCCTCAAGGAAACTTCTTCCCTTGAGTTGGTGGGACTAACCAGTTCGCCCAAACTGCAAGCCAGGACCCCTCCTTTGGTCGAATTCGCTGTATGGAGCTGCAGTGGGCCGGATAGCCAGGAAGGTCGGACCCTGCTTGGGTTTTAAGGAGCGCACCTTTTATTCGTCGTTTTGCTCTGCTGCTGGTTTTTTCCCTGGGTAGTGCAGGACCCCTGCAGTCTTTCTACTTCTTGTCAGTCCGACAGTCGCTTCAGGAACCGTGAGCCTGTAGGAACTACCAGGAATGTCCGCCTCAGCTACAGCTTCCTCTCCGTTTTAAGGTACTGTGCAAATCCGGTTGCTCGTTTTGTTCAACCGCGGTGAAAGTGTTTGAAATCTTTCTCCAATCCGGGGGCTTGTCCTTCTTTTCTCTTTGAACTATCTTTTCTATCAACCAACCTCGTCCGGAATCCGTGCCACGAACTTTACCGCCAACTACCCTGAACTGTGTGACCTTGAGCAAAAGACTTTTGACCCATTGACTTTTGCCCTAAGCCTTTTCTGCCTGATTCTCTATAGTTACTCTTGTTGAATTGCCCTGAGTACTTACCTGTTGGTTTGATTTAAATTCTATTAACTTTGTCTTTCCTTCCCTTTTAAATTGCTGGGAGTGCCATTTTGCTCCCACTTCATTTTGTGAGCTTAACTTGTCTGGAATTTAAGGGAAGTGGTGTGATGTATTAAGAGTGATTTTTAGACTGCTTATAATAGTGTAGTGTTATTCAACTGAAGAGTGAAATTAATTTATATTTTACTTGAAAACCTTGAGTCAGTGTTTGCCTGAATCATAGTAATTGCTGTCCTTTGTGTAACTATCTGGTGCTGCTCACTTACTCTTGAGATAAAATCTGGCTGCTCAGCCATCGCTACCACTTTAACTGTGTAGTACACGCTTGTACCACAGGTGAATTTGTACTGTCACTTGTAGTCTTAATTGTGTGTGGTGTTCCCAAAGGGTACTGCATATAATTCTGCCTAAAAGGCGCTCATGCCAACGAGTTGACAGCCAGCGGTCGTTGGGTCTACGTCGGAGTCCAAACTCCACATCAATCTGTTAGAGCTGAGAGCCATCGGGCTAGCCCTGAAGGCTTTTCTGCCTTCTTTACAGGGGAAGTGTGTCCTGATCATGACGGACAACACAGTGGCCATGCATTACCTCAACAAAAAAGTGGGTGCGGTAGGGTCACTCCCGTTGTGCAGAGAGATAATGCAGCTCTGGTTCTGGGCCCTCTGGCTGGAAATTTCATTCCTCGGCAGTTCATCTGGCCGGAGACGAAAATGCAGCGGCAGACGCTCTGAGCAGGCAGTGCACGATCTCTCACGAATGGGAGTTGGCTCAGGAAGTCCTTCAGAAGATCTTCGCCCTTTGTGGAACCCCGCAAGTGGATCTCTTCGCCACCAGTGTCAACCGGAAGTGCGAGAGATCCTGCTCAAGGGAATTTCCACGAGGAGCCATAGGAGATGCGTTTGTGGTGGATTGGCCATTCCCACTGTTGTACGCGTTTCCTCCAGTCCCCGTCATTCCTCAAGTGTTGCGGAGGTTTACGGAGGTTCAGTTCCCACATGATCCTCATTGCTCCAGATTGGGTCAGTAGAGCGTGGTACCTGGACCTTCTAGAAATGTCCATCTGCCCTCCACACAGTCTTCCCTACCGAGGGGATCTGCTCTCGTGCGAGGGGGTTGGGTGAGGGGTGGGGACGTGGGAGTCAGGTTCTCCATCCAGAGGTCAAGACTCTCAACCTTCACGCTTGGTAGCTGAAAAGTTGAGGTATAAGGATTGGGACCTCCCAGATGACGTGATGGAGGTCTTGATTTCGGCCAGATAACCTGCAACAAAATCCCTGTACCTTTGCCGTAAGTTCTGCGACTGGTGCAGAGATCACAATGTTGATAATTTTCAATGCTCCATTCCTATGGTTTTGTCTTTCTTGCTTTCTTTGGCCCATAGGGGTCTTCAAGTGGGTACAATTTAAAGGTTACCTGGCGGCACTGTCTATCTTTAAGCGCTCGTCCGAAGAATGTTCTTGCTTTAGGATTCCTTTGATTTCTCAGTTTCTTAAAGGACTGACTAATGTATTCCCACCGTCCCCTTTCCAAGTGCCGGTTTGGGATTTGAATTTGGTTTTGAAATTTCTCATGGTGGTCCGTTTGAACCTTGTCCTTTGAGATTACTGTCATTCAAGACTGTTTTTGGTTGCGGTTACTTCCGCTCGCAGAGTGAGTGAATTGCAGGCACTTTCATCTAAGCCACCCTTTTTGGACAGGGTTGTACTGCGAGTACGTCCCTCTTTTCTACCTAAGGTAGTAACTGAATATCATTTGAGTCAAAAGGTGGTTCTTCCATCTTTCTACCCTCCTCATCCTTGTGAGGAAGAGGAGCGGCTCCATCAGTTGGATCCTAGGAGAGCTCTGAGCTTTTACATTTCTAGGATGTCCAGGGTCAGAATAGACAATCAACTCTTTGTGGGAAATGCTGGACACTGATTGGACCAGGCTTTTATCATACAGACCTTGTCCAGGTGGATTATCCTCACCATTATGGAGTGTTACCGATAGGCGGGTAAGGACCCTCCTGAAGGGTTGCGAGCTCATTCCACTAGGGGCGTGGCTACTTCCACCGCACTCCAGCGGGGTTGTTCCTATTAGGAATATTCCCCAATCCACACCTTTGTTGAAAATTATTCCCTGTATGCACTCCATGGTCAGGATATGGCCTTTCGGAAGGTGGTTCTTTATTCCGCAATCTAATTGGGTACTCTAAATTCTTTTCCTTCCTCCATTTACTGGTACTGCTTTGGGAGTCTGTCAAAGATGTGCAATACGTTGGAGGACACAATCCATTTGAAGAACAAGTTACTTACCAACTGGTAACGTACTTTCGACTGGATGTTCCTCCAACGTATTAGACATTGATCTCGCAGACTGCCTCCCAGGAGAATTTCCTATGCGATTGCAGCTTCCATTTCCGCAAGGCTAAGTGCAGTCAAGCATGCATGAGACTGGTTCCACACGTTCTGAGGGAAAAAACATACTGAGGCTACGGGTGCCATGCGTCCTATTTATAACATCCGGTGACGTCATCCTCAACTGAGGTTTTCATGGGACATCGGCCTGACATCATCGACGCAGACTCCCTCTGCCGAAAAAGGTTCCCAAGTGCACAGCTGTGGACATTACATGTCAATGATGTGGAATACGTTGGAGGAACATCCAGTCGAAAGAACGTTACCAGTTGGTAAGTAACTTGTTCTTCTCCAGTGCCTCCGAAGAAGAGCAAATCGTTGACGCACTCGACGATTTTGCCGACTCCATCGGAGTCAAGCCTGTCGAGGCAAAACTCTAAGCCATTGTCAAAGCAATTGTCGAACCCATCGATGGTTGCTCAACTTTATCGAGTCCTCTATCCATTCCGGAGAAGGTTTGTAAACCTACTCCAAAGAGACTTTCAAGTCTATGGCCTCAATTTATGAGGAAGAGCTACCCTCTGAAGAGGATTCGCCTCCTTTTTGGTTGCGAAATGGCATATGAATAGGGTCACTGAATACATGGGCTGGAGCAGGGCTTCTCCTGCATATCAACAGGATGATATGACAGATATTTTGAATCGAGGCCCTCAGCAGGACCCAGCCTTGCCCTTTCATGCAGCCTTCAGAGGAAGGTCACATCAAATTGGGAAACGCCTGATCTGACCCTGCTGTGAAAGGAATTTTGCTAGAAAATAGACCTTCTAGCAATGATCCAGCGTACTTACTCCTCTATTCCCCCAGATAGACAACAAGAGGGTAGATGCCTGGGCTCGTAAGAACTTCACATCAGGCAGTATGGCCTTGAAGTCTACAAATGTCACATGCAACCTTTCAAGATTTGCTTACACCCAGTGACACTGTATTGCCATGGTGGCTGATCACATACCGTAAGGCGAGGAAAAAGACAGCTTCCTGAATAAAGTTAAGGATGGAAAGGAGTCAATGGGAGACTTTTCCCAATCAGGACTGGATACTGCTGACAGCAGATCCATGGCTTCTAGCACCATACTACGCAGATTTGCGTGGTTGAGAACGTCAGGGTTTGCACCGTATGTGCAGGCCAGACTACTCGATATGCTCATTGATTGCTCAAGGTTGTTCGGCAGCAAGGCGGATGAGTCTGAACAAGCTGCAGACCTCCAAGGCGGCGGCTAAATCACTTGGCGCCTCCATTCGACAACCTCAACAACCCTATTCAGGCTCATCTATCTGGAGGGTTTGTCCTTTTTGTTACTATTCCTCATTTGGAAGGGGAAGAAGACAGGCTGGACAAAGTGGACAGAAAAAAGGTTCCCTCGTGGTGGATAGGAAAGGGGTGCTAAATCAGCCCTAGCAGCAGCATCTTTACTCTCAGCCTCTGCTGCAGCCGCCTCTAAGCCACTCTGAGGCCTTAACCCACAAGACCCCCAGTGGGAGGCATCTGAACGAATGGCGGGGCATTACTTCAGATGCTTGTGCACTGGAAACAGTAGCCCAGGGTTACTGCCTTCCTTTTCAAAAAAGGCCTCAAGATGATCCAACTTTGTCAAAATTCCATATCCACTCCACGTGCAGGAAATGTTAACCCTGCTAGAGAAAGGTGCAATTTAACATGTACCTGTTGCGGGGAGGAACAAGAGTTGGCATTCCTCATACTTTCTCATCCCAAAGAAGGACAGAGGATTGAGACCCATCTTGGACTAAATTCCTCAGGCAGGACAGGTTCAAGGACAAGTTCAAGATGGTAACCCTTTCTCTGATCCCTCAGTCTCTCCAATTCCAAGACTGGTTGGTATCATTGGACCGTCAGGATGCTTACTTTCATGTGCCAATCCATATCAAGCACAGAAAGTACATGATGTTCGCAGTTGACGGTTCTCATTATCAATTTCGAGTTTTGCCATTTGGGCTGACCCTCCGCCTGAGGGTTTTCCCCAAGTTGATGGCGTTAGTGGCAGCAAGTCTCAGGAGAGGGGGATTCACATCTACCCCTACCTGGATGATTGGCTGATCAGGGCACGTTCTCCCGAACAAGCCCTAGAAAATCTGTCTAACCTGCTACTCCCTTCAGACTGAGCTTTTTCAATTACAAGAAGTCCCATGTGATAACATTCCAAAGACTCCAGTTCATTGGAGCAGTCCTGGACACTTGGCGAAAGCCTCGCCTCCCGAGGTGAGAGCTCACCACATTCAGCAGATGTTAACAAAATTCCAGAATGCCCATTATCTTCCGGCATTCGATTTTCTGAGGTTGCTCGGTCTCATGGCATCCTGCATGTTCCTGGATCCAGAGTCCTGATTGAGAATGAGATCCTTTCAATGGGCTCTCAGAACTATGTGGTCCAAATTTTAAGGGAATATGTCGGATCAACTGCAAGTACCAAGCAGAGTTGCTAAAGACCTTCTTTGGTGGGCTTGCAAGGACAAGATTCTCAAGGAGAATCTTTTTGTCAACTATGGCCGGAGATAACGGTAGTGATGGACGTCTCATTCACGGGGTGGGGAGCCCACACCAACGAACTGACTATCAGCGGTTGTTGGTCTCCATCCGAGTCCAAACTACACATCAACCTTTTGGAGCTGAGGGCAATCAGACTAGCGCTGAAGGCCTTTCTTCTCTGTACAGGGAAAGAATGTCCTGATAATGACGGACAACACAGTGGCCATGTACTACCCTAACAGGAGAGGTGATGTAGGGGTCACTGCCACTGTGCAGAGAGGCAATGCAGCTCTGGTTCTGGGTAATACAAGAAGGAATCTTTCTGTCAGCAGTTCATCTAGCCGGAGAGCAGAACACAGCGGCGGATGCTCTGAGCAGGCAGAGCAGCCTCCCACGAGTGGGAACTAGTTCAGGAAGTCCTTACAGAGAGATCTTCACCCTTTTGGGGAACCCCTTAAGTGGATCTGTTCATGACCGGTGTCAATCAGAAGTGCAAACAGTACTGCTCAAGCGAATTTCCTCCAAGAGTAGCTCTAGGGGACGCATTTGTAGTGGACTGTCAGTTTCCACTCCTGTATGCGTTTCCTCCACTCCGTGATTCCTCACGTAATCAAGAGGTACTATAAAAGGATACCTGGCTGCGCTTTCCATTTTTAAGCGCTCCTCTGAAGAGGTATCTTATTTCAAAATACCCTGGATTGTGCAATTCCTGAAGGGTCTCGTTAACGTGTACACTAGAGTCCAATTTCATGTGCCGGTTTGGAATTTAAACCTGATATTAAAATTCCTCACATGTATACCATTTGAGCTATTTGATACATGTCCTTTATGGCTCCTTACATTGAACACACTCCTACTAGTGGCTATAACATCAGCCCGCAGGATAAGTGAGTTGCAAGCTCTTTCTTGTAAGCCTCCTCATACCATTTTCCATAAGGATAAGGTTATCCTCGGAATCAAACCATCTTGGGAGTCTATCATAGATGAGGAATACGTGGGAGGACACAATCCATTTGAAGAACAAGTTACTTACCAACTGAACATTCTTTCGACTGGATGTTCCTCCCACGTATTCCTCATCGCCCTCCCAGCCTACCCCGCTGTACAATTTACGTATTTGTGTACACTGCACTTTCTGAGAGCTTGCGTCGTTTGGGTACGCCTGGTTAAATCCTCGAAGAAAAGGAATATCTGAAAAACAGAACTGAAGCCAACGGGTGCTGCATGTGCTATTTGTAATAACGATGATATCTACGTTCGTCGGAGGCCCTCGAAGGACATCGACACAATGGCATTGCATACAGCGCCCGCTGGCGAGAATCTATTTTTTTTCACGAAGCAGCAAAGCTGGCGATATTAAATATAATAGATGAGGAATAGGTGGGAGGAACATCCAGTTCGAAAGAAGGTTACCAGTTGGTAAGTAACTTGTTCTTCTGTTTATTTCCTCTTCATCCTTCCCTGGCGGAGGAAAGGTTCTGTCGGCTTGACACTCAGATGGCCTTGAGTTTTTATGTGGCCCGAACTAGTGAGCTCCTAAAGGATTGTATTGTGCATCTCCAAATGTTGGGAATTAACTGGGAAGGTGGTGTCGGAGCTCATGCCTCCAGGGGTGTAGCAGCTACTTCAACCTTGCCAAGGGGAAAGCCGTTTTTGGATAGTTGTCAATCTGCAACTACAAACTTAACCAAATATTGGATTCATTATCTACGTAAGGGTCTCTCTTCTGCTTTCTTGTGCCATGTCTTGGTTTAAAAGACAACTTACTCCCGTCACTCTTCTCATCTTCCAGAAAATTGGGACTATAAGGAAGTCATGGTATCAACAGTAAAACGGACACAATTGACCACAGTACAAGGGTGTTTATTGAACTTCAATTGGGTTTGAAAAAAGCTCATCTAATTCTAATTCTAAAAATAGGAGGAAGCTAAAACCATCAAATAATAATAATGATGTCCTAGTGGTATCTTGTCAAAATAAAAGGGCCTACACTAGTCAACCTATTGCCATTCCTTACCTCTAAATACAAATCGTGTGGGAAATAAGGTTATTTACAAGAAAGAAGTGTTCAAGAAATGATATATCAGGATATTCAGGCCGTTGCCCTCGGTTCCGCACGTTTTCAGCACAGGACAAGGCGGCACACTCAACCTTAGTACAGTGTCTGGCTTCTCTAGCACGAAGGTGCAGGTAAAATATTGGCATCAGGGCCTTCCGTGCCCAAGTCTCCTTGCCTTTCAAAGTCTTCTTTCAGAGGGCCTTGATGCGACAAACCACAGGTTATTTTCCTCTCATGATTTCACACATACTCAATTTCTCAGGTGATTCACCGTTCACCACAGCCGAGCTCCGATCCCCTTTAGCACAATGCTTGTAGGATTTTCATGTATCCAGTTTCTCGGCTGATTCACGGTTCACTCCGGATCCCCCTAAGCCCGGCTCACATCCGTTTCAACACAATGTTGAATCAGTCTCTTTCCCGGGCTCGGACCAATTTTAATTCACTCTGACACAAACTTGCTATAACCCAAAAGCTTTCAATGTATCTCCCTCGTTCAGGCTCTAAAACAACTTTATCTACGTTGTCAAAACAGTATCAACATGGAAGACTTTCGATTGTGCACAGGATTTTGCTTGATCTATCGCAAGACCACTACAGTGCACAGTACTTTGCCACTTTTTCACCTTTGGCAACGGTCAGTTGG
The DNA here is from genome assembly GCF_040938575.1 of Ambystoma mexicanum. NCBI lineage: Eukaryota > Metazoa > Chordata > Amphibia > Caudata > Ambystomatidae > Ambystoma > Ambystoma mexicanum. Next base: position 224,255,566 of record NC_090921.1, on the reverse strand, counting down.
ATACCTTACAGAGACCTTTGATTGGTCACATACGCAGTGCTGGACCACTCTTTCAAAGGTAATGTATCTTGGTTTCAAAGTTCAATCACTCACCTGTTGTTCAATGTTGCTCGCTTTGGTTATCACATGCGTTTCATACACTGTTCCCTTCAGCGCACACCATACAATGTTGCTGCTTGCAACCTTGGCATCAACACAGACCGGTCTGGTATCTGTCTCCTCCAACTCACTGGCTGTGTTGATTTCAGTGGCGCTGCTTTGTTGTGGGAGCCAAGGACAGTACCATGGCAGCAGGCGATTCTCCCCGCCTTGATTATCGACCCGGGACAGCCCCGGGTACCTCCAACACACAATGCAGGATTCTTCAGCCTATTTTGCTGGTCTTATGCTTTCTATTTTCGAGGTTTCGTGAAAGTAACGGCTCCATGTCAAAAAGGTCAACGGTACTTCCCTCCTTGCAATCCCATTCCGTTTCTCCGTCTTTCTCCTGGTGTTAAACTGCCATCTTGGAAATGCTGTTTCCTTGTGTGCTTTGCCTCGCTCAGAGTGGGCTCTCGCCTTTTATACATGTGGGGAAGTTAATGGAAGTCAGGTGTGTGTGATAGTCAGTTATTGCCTGACCATTCTATATACATCAATAGAAGACCGACCTCGAACGCACAAGAGTGAGGATCAGGACAACACAAGAGCCAGAAAGAGATTTGAGCTGCATGTAATCCAGTCCACCCCGCAAACCATCCATTGTTTCACAAGAGACCAGACAACGGCGGCCCAAGCTTCCGAACCTAGACCAGCTCACAGATAGGGAAGGCTATCAAGACACCCCCAATCCATGTCCCAGATGCAGGCAGTTACAGAACTTGCCGAAACGTCACTGGATAAGGAGAAGTTCTCCAGCATGACGTATGGCATGGATTCACATGCTCATGAATATTCCCCGTCGTCAGGCTGGTGTCACGCTCACCTGATTCCCACGGAGGCGCAGGTCTGGCTTCGAGTGCTGATGCTTCTTCTATGGTGAAGCGCAGGACTCTGAAGATGGATTCACTGGCCCGCAGGAATATTCCCCTGTGCGTGAAAAGGGAGTATTACCTACTGACGGAATAATGCTCAAGCCTCCCACTCCCTTCCAACCCTCCACGATACCCTTCCTCGATTCCCCGTGAAGTCTCACCTTAGGGTTTGGAAGGACGAGTTCTCCATCCTGCTTCTGATGCAGGGGCGCGTTGAAACCCAGTTACTTCACTGGATTGAGGTTTGATGGGAGTTCAAATAAGCTTGACTATTCAGGTAAGGCGCTGTAAGAGTTCTGTAGCAAGTTCAAAAGTTCAAGCTTAATAATAATGTTCATTGTCTTATTGCAGCAAGCGCTAACGCTTATGTCTTTTTCCCCTTAGGGGCCGGGGTTCGGAATGCCGAAGATATGGCGCCGACCCGAAGTGAAACGTGCAGTTCCAGTAAATGACAGGTAAGTTCTAGATGAGCGTTCGGGTAATGTCTTTGCATTCGCTCATTCAATGTCTTTGTCTTTTTTTCCCATAGGGGCCGGGGTCCGGAATGCCAGGAAGCGGCAGGACCCAAAATGAAATGGGAATGACCCAATAGGTAAGTCTTAGAAGGAAACTGAGCTTTTCCTATTCCCTTCCTTCTCTCACCTTGTTTTCGTGTCTTTTTCTCTCTAGGCTCTGGGAAGTGGCTGTGGATCCGGATGATCGCTGCTGAAGATGGAGGTGCCGAGGAAAGGTGAGTGAAATGCAGCGCTGCAGCGATCGAAGCGAAATGCTTTTAAAATGTCTTCCCTTTCAGGATCGTCGGTGTGAAGTTTCCGTGATGCAGCTTTAGCTAGTAAGGTCTTCTTTCTCTCCAATTCTCTCTTAGCAGGTGACCCAGGATGCTGACAGGCGTGGCTGAAGTCCAGATGCAGGAGCTGACACGGTGAGCGTCCAGCTGCGAGGAGCAGAACAACGCGAAGCGTGAGTTGCTGATCGGGTGTGGTTTAAATAGCTTTGGAAGAAGTTCCAGGTATGTATCCTTCCACCGATCAGGTATGTATCCTTCCCCGACCACACCCAGGGTAAAGTAGTTCCACAGGTAAAGTAGTTCCATTCAGGCCTCAAGAGGGCCTGGATGTAGCAGCATGGTCTGCATCAGGTAAGTGCACCTTAAAACACTTGAACACATGTCTAGCTTTATGAGCCTGGCGCCTAAGGCGCCAGGACAGGGGTCCAACATGAGCCTGGCGCCTAAGGCGCCAGGACTGTGTCCAAAGGGCCCCAGCTTGGGCCCGCTGGCACTTCCCTGGGGGAAATGATGCCTGCCTCTGGGGTTGCTGGGTCGGACCTGGCTCCTTGGAGGTAGGCATCATGACAGCTGGGAATCCTCGGTAAAGAAAAAATCAGTTTCAGTTTAATTTCTGAACTGTCTTTCTCCTAACAACCAATGACTGCCCTCTACCCAAGCCCCTACCCTGGCAGCCATCTTCAGATTTCAATTTTCACGTTCAAGTGTTAGGAGTCGTCGTGTTTATCTCGAGTTTTTACTGCATTTTTATGCTTTTTGTATTACTCTATTTTTCGGTCAATCAGGCCTTGTGGTCATCGATCAACCTTTTGATTAACTGGGACACATTTTTCAGATTCTTCAGCGCCCCCTCAAGGGTGGATTTTGTTGATTTTCTCCTTGGAGGCTTCCAGAAGATTCTCAGGCCTATGCCGCGTGGACCATGTCGGAGGAAAATGATTCAGCTCCCCGGTTCAGGATTTGCTCCTGCTGCGGCTTGCGCAATGTCTCTTCGGATGACCAGCATTCCGAGTGCCTTTACTGCCTGTACCCGATGCACAAGGAGGAGGATTGTGCGATTTGCCAGGAGAAAACCCCTCTCACAATGAAGGATTGGCACAGGCGGCTGAACGAGTGATCTACAGGTCCCAGCAGCATGCCTCTCCCAGCTCCTAGAAGGCTGAGCGGGCTTCCAAGACCTTTTGAGGGCGCCCCTCCTGTGGGGTTCTAACAGAAAGCAAAGCACAGCGAGTCCACTGCCACCAGGAGCACCATTGCGATGGGTCCTTGGCGGCCAGGGCGTGCTCGACATCTCCTGCTTCCTGAACGTTGACTGGTGACGGATCTTCTCCCAAAAGGAAGTCTGATCATCCCGGCAAACTCGAGGAGAGACTCAAGTCCAGCTTGCTGGAGAAGACCAAGGGGAGCAGGGCGCGGACCCTCCCCCTAAGGAGAAAGCCAAACAGGACAAGGCTTTGGCCCCGACCGTGGATGCCCAGGTAAACCCTTTGAAGGCCCCAGCTTCAACCGAGGGGGTCGCTGCGTCTCTGGCAAAGGCTGCCAAGGCGGCTCCACAGGGCGCAACCGCTAAGACCAGGGTGTAGACCATCTAGGAGGAGGGAAACGTAGGGAGCAGGCCCTACGACGAGCATGCCGACAAAGGCGAGGACAGCGAGGACACCATCGAGGAAGAGCAGCAAGGTGACTAGGGCCTGGGCTCCCAGCCAGTGCCACAGCGGCCTATTCTGCATGCTCCTCAGCTGCCACCCCACCTCAGCTACCTCCTAGAGACCTATCGGTGGACATCCTCTCGGCACGGCATACGCTGGTATCTGAGATACAGACCAGGATGCCTATTGTTGGGGAGAATTCTCATAAATGGTTGATTTCTCTTACCTAGTGAGTCCCCCAGCAGCTTTGCTGTATTTCTAGGATTTATTTTTCCCACCTGGTAAGAGTGAGCCTTTTTTCCCCACTCTTACATGTGTTATGCTTTGTGTATTTTCACTGTTTGTGTGATCTTGGGCACTGGAACCTCACCTACTCCATGTGCACCACTTTTTGTGTTACACTGCACCTTCAGTGCAGTGACACAGGGTTGTCTTTGAGACTTCCCACTGACTCCATTTTTCTGGGGCTGACTACTGTCCCCCAGAAACGGGTTAAGTTGCCATTAACCTTTATATAGTCACTTTAAATCACAGGCCCAGTACACCCGATCTTACATGGAGTACTGGAAAGGGTTAACTCTTATCCCTTTTTGTCTGTGCCTCTTGGAGCCTTGTTTCGCTCCCTTAACATTTAGACTTGGCTGGTGGAAGTGGTATCTACCCTAACTTTTCTACCGCGATTATCTTATATAAACGTGGTAATGTTTTAGGCTATTATATTAGCCTTGAACATAAACCCGCTTGACCAAATGCATTTTATTTTGGTTCTGGCTGGGTTTATTCGCCATTTCTTTTTGTTAGTCTTTCTCGTGTTTTACTCTGCGCGCCAAACCGGGGATGATTCCTTTGTTCGCTGTCTTTTCGTGGGCTTCTGCACAGAAGCCCTCCTTAAGGAGCCTGATAGTCTAGAGGGGCAGGATGGAAGGGAGGGATCTTCGGACCACTGCCATGGGGTGCCTTAGCAACCCAAGTCGCACTCTTATCTGATTGGCTAAGGGGACTGGCCTTGCCAGGCCAGCAGCCCTGCTGTGATTGACAGCCAGGCTGTATGAATGAGGGAAAACTGCATAAAAAGGAGGTCTCTGGGACTGGAAAGACAGTGTCGCCACTAGAACGAAAGAACCAAGGAGTAACTGGAAGAAGAGGACCCCTACCACGACTGAACCGCCCGGTGAAGCCCAGCTGCAGGTCTGAATCTCCAAATCCGACGACAGAGAAGATCCTCCAGGAAACTTCTTCCCTTGAGCTGGTGGGACCAACCAGTTCGCCAAAACTACAAGCCAGGACCCCTCCTCTGGTCGAAGTCGCTGTACAGAGCTACAGTGGGCCGGATAGCCAGGAAGGTCGGACCCTGCTTGGCTTTTAAGGAGCGCACCTTTTATTTGTTTGGCGCTGCTGCTGGTTTCTTCCCTGGGTAGTGCAGGACCCTCCAGTCTTCCTACTTCTGATCAGTACGACAGTTGCTTCGGGAACCGTGAGCCTGCAGGAACTACCAGGAATGTCTGCCTCAGCTACAGCCCCCCCCCCCGCTTTAAGGTACTGTGCAAATCCGGTTGTGCGTTTCGCTCTGCCGTGGTGAAAGTGTTTTAAATATGTCTCCAATCCGAGGGCTTGTCCTTCTCTTCTCTTTGAACTATCTTTTCTACCAACCAACCTCATCCGGAATCTGTGCCACGAACTTTACCACAAACTACATTGAACCTATTATCTTGAGCAAAAGACTTTTGAACCATTGACTTTAGCCCTAAGCCTTTTCTATCTGGTTTTAACCTTGTAGCCTCTCTTGTTCAATTGCTCTGATTACTTACCTGTTGGTGTTGCCCAATTTCTAATAACTGTCTTTCCCTCCCTTTTAAATTGCTGGAGTGCCATTTTGATCCAACTTCATTTTGTGAGCTTAACTTGTCTGGAATTTAAGGGAAGTGATGTGGTGTATTTATCATTGTGATTTTTAAACTTGCTTCGAAAGGTGAGCTGTTATACAACTGATAAGTAAATAAATATATATTCTTTTACTTGGAAACCTTGAGTCAGTGTGTGCCTGAATCATAGTAATTGCTGTCCTTTGTGTAACTATCTTATACTGATCACTTACTCTTGAGATAAGTCTGGCTGCTCTGCTACTGCTACCACTATAACTGTGTAGTACAGGCTTGTAACAAAGGTGAAATTGTACTGACACTTGTAGTCTTAATTGTGTGTAGTGTTCCCAAAGGGTACTGCATATCATTCTGCCTATCGCGCTGGTGGCCCCCCACCCACCCCCACCCCTGCCCAGGGATGAGACGGATCCGGACATAGCAATGTCGGGCGGCAGGTTAGAGGACCTCCTGTCTCGGCCTCACCGGAAAAACCTTCTTTCCCTTTAAATTTAGAGGTGCGCTGGGGTGCAGCACTGGGAGCATGCACTGCCCTGACACCGCCCTCCGGCGCCGCACCCCCGCTCCCTTTCCGCGTGGACTGGAAGGGGCAATTTCAGCAGCGCTCATGGGTTTGGCTTTGGCCATGTAATTCCATGCGCGGATACTTCTGTCTTTTTTGTCTTTTTATCATACAGGTACTCGGTCCTCAAGTGTCATCCTCCGCCATGGTGCAATTCGACTTCCACAGAGTTCAGCAGGTGTACATCCTGCGACGGGCTCTTCCCAACTTCAGACCGCCACGCCCTCTGCCTTTGTTGCCTTGGCCCAGACCACGATTTGCAAGGTTGTACTGCGTGCAACGCCCAGTCATCTAGATCTCTGAAGAACAGGCTAGCCAGGTGGAGGGTACTTTTCCAGAGATCGCCTTCAGAGGACCTGAAGGACTTCGTCAAACATCGCTCCAAGATGGCAAGAGGGCCACCGTGCCAGACATCACCCATCCGATGCCGCACCAGGATCGGGAATTCGGCTAAGAACGGGTTTCGAGGTGGGACTGGTGTCAACCAGGTATGTGGCCTACAGCCTATCCTTCATTTGCACAGGGTATGTTCCCGCTACATCCATATGAGCGGGGTGTGCAGCGCCTCCAGCAGCAGCCCGCTACTCTGTCTATATCCCCAAAAACCCCTCCAGACTGTGAGGACAGGTTCTTTGTGAGGTTCCTGGGACGCATGAGGTCCCCTCGGTTGGGTGTGATCCCCAGGGATGCCATCAGGGAGGTGCTACCGCCAACGCTTCCAGCACCTCAGGCTCCTCTGACGCAGCCGTAGCCACCTTCTCCGACCCCCCCCAACCGATTCCTCAGGCGGTTCCGTACCAACCTCTGCCACAGCCTCTGCCTATGATACCAGTACCCCAGCCTCCAGCTCCTGCTACTCCTCCACCGGTGCAGGCTCCTCCGGCTCCCCAGATGGACACGAAGGAGGACGACCCCGACCCGCCATCGTCCGCCAAAGCCTTCCATGAACGTCTTGCAGGGCTGGCTGAGTACCTGGGCCTGCCTAAACCGAGCTCGAGCAACCAGCAGAGGGGGTCCTCGCAGAAGTCCTCACGTGACGCCCCTCTGCTAAAACAGGAATTCCACTGCAGACCAATTTAGTAGCCCCACTCTGTCCAGCCGGTCAATCGACGCCTGGATGCCAAGTACAGGCAGATGGAGGGGGATCCATTCTTGCCATCGACCCACCCTCAGCCACACTCCTCAGTGATTGCTGCGGCATCACTATACTCCAAGCCTCAGTCGTCCTCAGCCTCCTCATCTGCCATGCTGCTAGGCAAGGAGAAGATCTTGGATGCGTACGGGGAGAAGCAGTATTCCAACACGTCCTTGCATCTTCGTCAGGCCAAGGCCGATGCCATGAGGTTGTGGCAGGAAATTGCTGATTTCCTCCCAGAGCTTCATTCACCGAGCCAATACCGTTTCAAGGTGGGACTGGCTGAGGCCAGGTTGGTGGCGCAGGACATAATGGAGTCCACCGTGGCCCACATTGACACCTCTGGCCGGGCCATCTGCATCGCCACAGACCTGAGAAGAACAGCCTGGCTCTGTGTGACTAAATTCAAGCCGGATGTCCAGGAACGCATATTGGAGCTGCCGTTCGAGGGGGGTCGGAGGGCGGCCTCTTCCACTCCTCCACGGACGAGGAGCTGGACAAGAAGAAAAACAGCTCACAAACGGCCAAGTCTTTATCCATCTTGACAAAGACGATGCCAAAATCGCACACCCAGTCACAGCAGCGCTCCGACAAGGGGTGTACATACAGAGGGTTCCACGGCTTCCAAGAGCGGAGGTCCAGGCAGCCGGATCACTCGCCGACTCCACATCGGTGCAAGAAACAAAAGGGGGGACTAAGGGCTATTTCCAGTCACCCTCCTCCGCAACAGCCTCTGAGGGAAAGAAGGCATGACATGCCCTTCCCGGTCCATGTGTCTCCAGTGGGGGGCAGGCTTGCTCTCCACGCACATTTCTGGCGCCAGAATTTTGCAGACCGCTGGATCCTCTCTGTAGTATTCACATGGTACCGCCTACCTATCCCACTGCCTCCTCCCAAACTTCCCTCCACTCCACCAGGTTGGGACAGCAACTCTTCTGGCGGAGATCCGTTCGCTCGTAGGGAGCCAGGCCGTGGAGGAAGTCCCAGCCTCCCAGCGAGGCTTGGGCTTTTACTCCAGGATTTTCATCATTCAGAAAAAGAACCAGGCGGGCCTGAGTTGTGCTGGACCTTTCCACCCTCAAACTCTCCTTACCTCTACAAAAATGCAATATGGTTACTCCAGCTTTTATAGCAGATACATTGTGCTGGGGAGAATGGATGTGCTCCCTGGATCTGAAGGACGCTTACCTGGACTCCTCGGGAGCGTAATACCTTCCCAGTCTGTGGACCTGATAGCTTGGAGCCTTTAGGATTTTTTTTCTGCTTGAACAAACTAATGACAACAATAGAAATGCTGTAACATTGATTAACTGAGGTAATACTATGAGATGTGTTTTCCCTTAAAACACTCCCTTCTAACTATAGGGCTGAATTCCTCTCTCACCTGTGTTTTATTATTCTTGCGCTTTCCATCCTGCTTTTCTACAGGGGCGCATTGAGATGGAGAAACAATGGTGACTTGGGTTGCTGATGAACTCTAACTTCTTGCTTTGAAATGTCTATTACTTTAAGAATGAGTCTTTGGGTAAGTAAGCAGGTGAATATACTGTAATCTTTAAGGGGCTGGAAATGATTCCTACGTTGGAGAGATCTTTCTAATGACTTTTGTGCTTTTTCTCTTTTTCGCAGGTTCTAGGAATTCGGGAAAAGAATTATGGCTGCGGAGTTACTCAGGATGAGAAAACATTTTAAAACAGAAGTTCGCCAATACAGAGTAACTGCCGCCCCCAAGATGTAGCGCAGTAACAACCGTGAGGTGAAAACCTGATGAACCTTCAGGTACGTAAACGCTTATAAGACGTCTTCTCTGTTAAACTGTTAAGTTCGTTTTTTAATTAGGTACCTCTTGTGTTGTCTGCAGGTTTTCTGAAAGCTGACGAAAAAATCTTTGGAAGAAGCAGTGGCTGCAGAAGAAACTTCTGACTGAAGAAGCTGCGGCTGCAAGCAATAAATGTTCTTGACTGAAGATAACGGCATCGGAGATAACTTCTGTCGGGTGTCTCTTCTGTGAACTATGGTACTCGTTAGCTTTTCGTAAAACTAATGTCTCCGTTATCTCCTTTTGTCATAGGTTCTGGGAGGAGAAACGCCGGTAGCATAGCCCGCTGTCAGTAGAGCAGACGCGAAGCACGCGTTCCAGCTCCTTCAGCTTAAATGGCGCCTCTGCAAATATGAATAGAACTGTGCGGCTACTTGTAAATGTGTTTTGCGTTTGTCATGTTAAGTGAATGAAATTACTGTTGAACATCATGGGAGCCTATAGAAGTAGATACTGTAGATGGTGTAAATGCCATATGTGCCAGGCTAACACCCACCTTTGACCTACTGATTGATGTAATGTTTCCTGCCTAGCCTGAATGAGGAATATGCTTACTGACTGGGATCATAACAGTACCTGCACGTCCCTATTTGGCAGCACCATCGTTCTTTCCTACGGTTCAGGATCATGGGCTACCATTTCAAATACAAGGTCCTTCCTTTTGGGCTCAACTCGGCCCCCAGGGTCTTTGCCAGACTCAGGAACACAGTGGCTGCCCTCCTCAGGGGCCAAGGCCTCCACTTCTTCCCGTAACTGAACGACTGGCTCGTCAGGGCTACATCGCCGGGAGCAGTCAACCGCGTTTCCCAGGCTCTTATGAACACACTGCACGATCTTGGCTTTTCGCTCAATCTCAAGAAGCCGCAGCTGCAACCCATGCCTTGGGCCTCATCTGGGACATGTGCTCTGAGAGGGTGTTCCCTTCGGAGGACAAGATCTCAGCAGCAGGGGTGCACGGTAATCAACCTGCTCCACAGAATCTGGCCCTCACAGCGTGGTTCTTAAGCAGATAACGCTAAGGCACCTCTGCCTTTCCCAGGTTAATATTGAGATCATACAGGGCACAAGGAGCAAGGCTACCAGGGCCCAGTATAAAAGTAAATGGACCAGTTTCTGCCACTGGGCAGACTCCAAGGACATCGATTCCCCTGGCATTTACTTTGGTAGACTTACTTTCCTTCTCAGCACACCTAACCCTCTCAGGCGTGCAGGTGGACATCTGTCGCACTTACCTCACAGCCATCGAGGCTCACAGAAATTCAGAGGAGGGGGGTCTTCTCCTCTAATCCGATCGTCAAGAAGCATTTGATGGGACTCGCAAGGCTCTACGCGCCCATTGAGAGGCCACACCCCGTGTGGGACCTGAACGTAGTCCTGGCGCACAAGCCATTTGAACCAATTTTGTCTGTGGACATCAGGCTGGTCACCATTTAGGCGGCCTTGTTAGTCGGCCTCACCTCGGCGTGCAGAGTCGGCGAGATCCAGGCGCTGGTCACCTCGGAACCATATACTACCTTTCATCCGGACAAAGTAGTCCTTCGGACACACCCAGCATTTCTGTCCAAGGTGCCGTCTGCTTTCCATTAAACGAAAGATTGTGCGACCTACATATTTTGCGGATTCTAAGTACAAGGCACAGAGATCTGCACTGCCTAGCTGTCGGGTGTGCCCTGAAATTCTATCTGGACAGGACCAAAGGCTTCCATAATTCAGATGCCCTATTTGTCACTTTTGGAGGTGCAAGACCAGGCTATCAGGCCTCCAAAGCCTCTATATTCCGCGGGATGGTCTCGGCCATCAAAGAAGCATACGTAGGGCAGCAGAAGCCTCTTCCAGCAAACATGCATTCTCATGCAGTCAGGGCCAAGGCAACGGCCATGGCTTTCCAGCGCCATGTCCCTTGGCAAGTCATAAGCAGGGTGGCCACATGGGCCACTCCCTCGGCTTTCTGCAAGCATTACTGTTTGGATGCCGGCTCCAGATCTGATGTGGCTTTTCGGACTGGCGGTTCCTAGGAACCTATTCACTTAGGGAGGGTCTCCTCTCCACCCTGGGGCTGAAAGAAGGGAAAAAGCTTTATGCCTTGGGCAAAAGAATTACCGCCTCGGCAGCGTTTTCAATTAGGATGTTGGCAAGCTATGCTGATGCTCAATGGGGAAAGCTTAAGCAGGACATCGAAGAAGCCCCTGAACCTCTAAGAACTTGCTTATTGGCTACAGTTACAGAAGGAGCTCTGGTCAACCAGAGCATCATTAAGCAGAAACTGCTGGCCGTTCTTTGGTGCAGGGAATTCTACTGAAGCGTCATGTCTGGCTTTGCAATTCCGGTTTCAAGGCAAAAACGCAGGCGTCACTCATTAATAAGCCAATAGAAGAGTAAAATCTCTTTGGAAGGGCAGTGGACGACGCACTGGAAAATGCAAAAAAAGAATTCGACACCATAAGGACCTTAGACCAAATCTCAAAGCCTCCAAACAGGCGAGGATTTGGCAACAAGCGCTTTTTTCGTGGCCAACGCCAACAGCAGCAGCAACAGCATTACACTGCGGGCCACTGGCCCTCTACTCAGGGTACCAGTAACCAGTATAACCAAAGAGGACAACGCCGTGGCAAGGGCAGAGGCCGGGGCTCCAGCCCCAGAGGCACCCTGGCAAATAACACCAAATGACCCGAAGGTTCGGGTCCCCTCCCATGCGTCTCCGGTTGGGGGCCAGATAACATCGTTCCTATCAGCATGGGAGGGACTACAGAAAGGAGCAATAGAGGTCGTGCCCCGATCTCCGGTAATGGAAGGTATTTATTCAGTGTACTTCCTTGTACCCAAAAAGGACCTAACCATGCGCCCTGTACTAGATCTGCACCCAGCGAACAAATTTGTAAAACCACAAACATTTCTTATGGTAACATTACAGGAGGTAATTCCCCTGCGCTATCAGGGGGACTACAAGACAACACTGGACATGAAAGATGCATACTTTCATATTTTGATGTTGCCAGCGCACAGAAAATACCTCCGGTTCATGATAGAGGGCAAACACTACCAGTTCAGAGTGCTACCCTTCGGCATAGCGTCTGCACCAAGGGTATTCACGAAGGTACTGGCAGTGGCAGCGGCCCACCTGCGCAGGTTGTCCATACTGGTATACCCTTACCTCGACAATTGGCTCATAACAGGGGAGTCTTATGAGACATGCTTCTCAAACACCCAGAAGACAGTAGACCTTTTATTCCAACTGGGCTTCTCCAATGAGAAGAAGTCCAGCTTAGACCCCAGCCAAAACAAACAATTCCTAGGGGCTCTAATTCGAACAAAGGACGGCCTCGTCTTCCCCTCCAAAGAGAGGGTCCAAAATATGCTGTTTCAGATCCCTCAATATGTGGCCGGTCGAGAGGTGACGGTACGCAAAGCAATGCGCTTGCTAGGAAAGATGGCGTCATGTATTTATTTGGTACCTCACGCGCGCCTGCGCCCAATGCAAGAGTGGCTCAACAGCCAGTGGTGTCAGGCCAGCGGACAATGGGACGATCTAGTGGTGGTCTCGCAGGCCCTGGTTCTCTCGCTACGGTGGTGGTCGAAGGAAAACCTGGTAATGGGGACACCATTCGCCACCCCCGCAGTGGAAGCCACTCTAACCACAGACGCATCCCTAACAGGATGGGGGGCTGACCTATCCCATCAGACTGCTCACGGAGTTTGGACTCCGAGCGTAGCTTCCAAGCACATAAACTTACTAGAGCTACTTGCGGTATTCAAGGCAATAAAAGCCTTCCAGACACACCTACAAGGGAAAACAGTGATGGTCCTCACGGACAGTACCACAGCCATGTACTACCTCAACAAGCAAGGGGGCACTCACTCTCCAGGACTGTCCAAGCTGTCCCAGAACATCTGGAAGTGGGCTCTCAGACACATGTTCCTATTGTCACAACATGTACCAGGGGAACGCAATCTGCTAGCAGACGAACTCAGCAGAGACTTCCCGCTGCCCTCAGAGTACGAATGGCGGCTACACGAAGACATCGTCTTCGACTTCACTCAATGGGGCTTCCCAGAAATAGACCTATTTACAACTCTGGAGAACTCAAAATGCCTAGATTACGCCTCCAGATACCCACAGAACCACTCCAAGGGGAACGGTCTCTGGATACCATGGTCAGGGAAATTTGTTTACGTTATTCCCCCGACTCCTCTGCTGAACAAGATAGTGCACAAGATGCACCAGGAACCAGTCACCATGATACTGATAGCCCTGATGTGGGCCCGCCAACCATGGTTTGCGCACCTGATGGAGATGTCCCTGTCCCCACCGGTGAAACTGCCCTGCGCGTACAACATGCTGTCACAGTGCCCGTACAACATGCTGTCACAGGACATGGGCAAGACACTACACCCATGCCCACAGAACATGAACTTAGAAGCCTGGCTCTTGAGGTCATAGAATTTGGCATTTTTCAACTCCCACAGAGATGCATGGACATTCTCAGAGAAGCAAGAAAACCCAACACTCGCCACTGCTATTCTAGCAAGTGGAAGATATTTGTCATCTGGTGTAGAGGTAGGAGCATCAACCCAGTCCACTGCTCTCCCACACAAATTTTACCTGACCCATTTACTGGACTCGGGTCTAGTGTTCAATTCTATTAAAGTCCATCTAGCGGCACTTTCTGCATACACCACCTCTAAACTTAAGGTGTCATGGTGGAAAGTCCCAGTTATCAAAGCCTTCATGGAGGGGGTAAAGAGAATACACCCTCTGATAGCAAACCCAGCATCGGCTGGGACCTTAATGTGGTACTTACCAGGCTCATGGGCTCACCCTTTGAACCCATGCACAAGGCAACTCTTAAGAACCTCACTCTTAAGACGGCTTTCCTAATAGCTATCACCTCCATTAGGAGAGTAAGTGAACTACAGGCTATTTCTATTCTAGACCCCTTTGTAACAGTTCACAAAGATTAGGTGGTTCTACGCACACACCCAAGGTTTGCACCGAAATTCATATAGAAATTCCATGTCAACCAGTCAATAGAACTACCAACGTTCTTTTAAAACCCTTCCAATTTGGGAGAAAAGAGCCTGCATACACTCGATGTGCGCAGAGCAGTCATGTTTTATATGGAAAGAACTAGGCCACTGAGAAAGACTAATCAGTTCTTTGTCTCGGTGGCAGCAGGAAGAGAAGGAGATGCAGTTTCAAAGTCAGCTATATCTAGATGGATTGTTCAATGCATCACTCTGTTACACTCTTGCTAAGAGAGAACTATCCTTCAAGCCAAGAGCACACTCCTCGAGGCACTGGGGCATCCATAGCATTCATTGCAAACGTTCCCCTTGAGTCCATTTGCAAAGCGGCAACCTGGAGTTCTGTACACACCTTTACAAAACACTACTGTCTAGATGCTCACTCTAGATCAGATTCCCAGGTGGGACAAGCAGTATTAAGACATCTTTTCTCTACTGTTCCTTCTCACAACCCACCTCCAACTCCAGGTACTGCTCGCTAGTCTATGCACAGCATGAGATTCTAAACAGATTAACAAACATCAGAAGACAATGCATTACTTACCGTAAAAGCATTTCTGATGGTTGGATCTGCTTAGATTCCCATGCGCCCACCCTTCCTCCCCGCTCGGATGGAAGGAACATAGACATCTTTCTACATCTCTCTTTTCTGTACTCACTCACGTACGTATAGAAGGCTCCCTCAGGGCAGAAAAAATACAAACAGAGGGACCTTGACGCGCGAGGGGTTGTGGGTACACTGCACGTCACTATAGGGATAGTGTTACAGACACGCCTTGTCGACGTCCCCTTTTCGACTATGAAAAACAAAATGCAATACTCCGCAGTGACCACTGGATGTCGGTCTATGCACAGCATGTGAATCTAAGCAGATACAACCATCGGAAATGCTTTTACGGTAAGTAATGCTTTGTTTTATAAGTGACTCAACGTAGTCCTTAGTCCCTTTTCCTCCATACGTCCCACCGTCCTCCCGGCGTCCTTTGTCGGGGGTTCCTCTTCTTGCCGCAAACCCTCCCGCTCTTCGGCCCGGGAGACCAAAAGGGGCCACTCCAAGGCCTTCGCAAGACTACTTTGTCGCCAGAATCCCCAAGGCTGCCCTTCAACGTCCAAGCAGGATTGAACCGACCGTGGCGTCGGGCCCACACTCATGCACCACGGTGGGAGGCCAGCTGGCGAACTTCGTCAGCGTGTGGAAGACCATCTCCACCGACCGTTGGTTGCTGGATGCCCTCGCCCACGGACACACCCTGGAATTTCAATGGAAGTGTCCCCAAATACCACCGGTGGTCCAGCCGGAAAACCATGTCCCTCAGCTGCTGCTGGAGGTGCGGGCCATATTAAGGAAAGGTGTGATAGAGCTCGTCCCAAAGAGGCTCTAGGACTCTGGAGTGTACTCAAGGTACTTCCTAGTAAAAAAGAAGGCCGGAGGCCCATCCTCGACCTTTGTCGACTAAACAAATACATCAAGTCACAAAGATTCCGGATTGTCACTCTTCAGCACGTGCTTGGACAGCTGGAAGAGGGAGACTTCCTATCATCGCTGAACTTGGAGGATGCGTATTTCCACATCCCCATTCAGAAAGGGCACCGCAAGTTCCTACGTTTCATGTTTCAAGGGAAGCACTACCAATTCAAGGCCCTTCCCTTCGGATTGAAGTCGGCGCCAAGGGTCTTCAAGTACCTGACACCAGTGGCGGCGCAGCTGCGACTGCAGGGGGATTCATATCTCCCCTGATCTGGACAACTGGCTCATCTGCGCCAGTTCGAAGGACATCGCCGTCAACCACACAGCGAGGACCGTTCGCCTACTGATGGATCTGGGGTTCTCGGTGAACTATGCAAAGTCCTGCATGACATTGCAGGACGTGCTGTTTCTGGGATCCCGACTCAACGGTGGTGTGCCTGGCTTCTCCGTCGGAGGAGAGGATGGTGGGCATCTTGGGCAAGGTACAATGGCTGTTGGCCCTGAAGATCGCCACAGTGAGGTCCATCAGGTCTCTGCTCGGCATGATGTTGTCATGCATCTACCTCATTCGACTGTGCAGGCTGCGGATCCGTCTCCTACAGGAGTTCCTCGACGTCCGTTGGATACAAATGTCAGGAAGCTTCCAGGACAAGATCACACTTGAAGAGAGCTTCTGTCGAGCGATACAGTGGTGGGGAGTTTGCATCTGTTCGCAGGTGCGGATTTCCAGACCCCCGCTCCAAGACATGGTCACGACAGACGCCTCCCTGGAAGTATGGGGAGCTCACACCGGAAGTCTTCAAGCAAGAGGCCTGTGGCTACCGGAGGAGAAAACTTTGCACATCAACGTGTTGGAGCTGCGGGCAGTGTTTTGGGCCCTCAAGTCTTTCCTTCGTCCCTCAAGGGCAAGGTGGTGCGGGTCTTCATGGACATTACCACCAGTGTTTTGCACCAGGAAGCAGGGGGACTCTCCAAAGAAGCGCAGGAACTGTGGCACTGGGCCATCGCCCAGGGGATGTTCCTCATCCTGTTTTATCTGGCAGGAGTGAAGAACACTGTCGCCGACTCCCTTAGCAGGGAGCTGCACTCTTGCCACGAGTGGGAGCTTCGACAGGACCAAGTGAATCACCCGTTCCGCAGATGGGCCAACCCCCAGATCGATCTTTTTGTGACAGCGACAAACCCCAAGTGCCGGAGGTTCACCAGCAGGTTTCCCCAGCTTTGGAGCATGGGGGACGCGTTCTCATTCCCCTGGGACGGCCTGTTTCTGTATGCGTTCCCTCTGTTGCATCTTCGACTATTCAATCAAGTCAGACGGTCCTGGTGCAGGATGAAACTCATCGCACCGGCGTTGCAGAGGCAATCTGGTACCCAGACCTTCTCGACATGTTGGCGTCCCCTCCAGTCAAGCTTCCAGTGGTCGCAGGTGTTCTCACCAGGGAGGGAGGCGCAATTCTGCACCACTACCCAGGATCGCTCAACCTGAAGGCCTGGCTCCTGCAGCAATAGTTTGGGGGTTACGATCTTCCAGTGGACTGCAAGGAGGTACTTGCCAAGGCCAGAGCATAGACTACTCTTAAATGCTACGGACATAGAGGTTCGCTGTCTGGTGCCGGTCCCATAAGATCGTCCCTCTGAGTCACGGCTCCGCAGGTGCTACCGTATTTGCTGCTGTTGGCCAATGCAGGACGGGCCCATGCCTCCAAAGTTCATCTGGCGGCTATGTCCCGCTACACCAGATCACCGGGACGGTCGTTACGGTCAGTCTGGTTAAGGAGTTTGTCAAAGGACTGTTCCGTTTGTTCCCGCCCGTGAAGGCTCCAGCCCCGGCGTGGGAACTCAATGTGGTGCTGACTAGGCTCATGGGCCCTCCATTCGAACCTATGCAGATTTTTTAACATTTAAAAAAAAAAAATTGTTTTCATTTATTACACGCCCGGACCCTGGGGTACCACGATGTGGCTAGACAGCTTTAGAAAGAAATTGATCATACAATTGTACAGTTATGCATGAAATTATTACAGTAAGCAGAATAGTATGCAGTTCACTCAAAACATTATTTACAGTTGGATCAGGTGTGTTTTGTTCTAATATTGGTTAAATAACCATGTTTTTAGCAGTTTTTTTTAAAGCCGGGGAGGGAGGTCTCTTTTTTTTTTTATGATAGGGAGGGAGTTCCAGTGATTGGGTGCTAAGACCTGGAAGCTGCTACCCCCCCACTCTGGTGTTTTTATATCAGGGGATCATTAAAAGTAAATTGTCGTTAGATCTTAGAGTTATGGTGGATTCTTTTTTCTGAAGGGCGTTTTTGAGGTAGATTGGGGCTTTTTTAGCAAGACATTTGTGTGCGATGCAGAGAGTTTTAAAGATAATTCTGGCTTTGATGGGTAACCAGTGGGCTTCCTTCCTTATCTTGGTTATATTCTCAAACGTTTTCATCCCTAGTGCTGCTCTTAAGGCCCTGTTTTAAATTAGTTGCAGTTTGTTGATGTTGGTATTCGAGATTCCTAGCAATAAGACATTGCAGTAATCTAACTTGGACAGTACTAAGGCCCCGGCTAGGGTGAGACACTTTATCGGAGTCAGAAATTGTCTGCTGGATTCTATGAGTTTAGAAGTGTACGCTGAGGTGGATGAGAGCGTACTAATATGTTTGGACATGGTGAGGTTGGAGTCGAGGTATACCCCTAATGTTTTTACTTGCTTGAGTACTGGAATAGGAGTGTCATCGATATTGATCGAGGAGTAGTCTGGGTGGAGGTCAGCTAATTTGGAAGTGGAGCCAACAATGAGAATTTCAATCTTCTCTCATTGAGGCAGACTATTTAGCGCCATCCAGTTTTGTATAATGGCGTACATTTTGTTAATGGTCGTGGTGTCTTGGTCATAGTTTCCTGAGATGGGTATGAGGATCTGGGTGTCATCCGCAAAGTTAGTGTAGATGACACCCATATCATCTAGTGCCGAAAATAATAGTTTGGTGTAGGCGTTATAAAGAGTGGGAGGGAGACATGATCCTTGTGGTACTCCAATGGGGACTGGGATGGGATCGGCAGCTTCTTTACCTATGGCGACTCTAGAGTGTGATCGGCAATAAATGATTTCACCCACATGGTGGCATCGTTTGAGAAGTGGAAATCCTTGGCTAATGAGTTAGTTTGTCATGGTCCACAAGGTCAAATGTGGCGGATAGGGAAACTTTGCATCCTCATGCTGTTAGACCTGAGTCTCTGATGGTGTCCATTTGGATTTTTAGATTGGGTCTGAAACCAGATTGTCTAGTTCTGAGTAGATTGTTCTGTTCAAGATGGGCTTGTATTTGTGTATAGGCTATTTTTATCTATAAGTTTGAGTAGGAATGGGACCGTTGTTGGTCGACAATTGGTAGGTACTGAGGGGTGACCCAGGCTTCTTTGATGCTAGTTGGGACTGTGTTGGTGAGGAAAGAGGAATTGACAAAGTTAGTGATGGTAGGGGTGAGGGAGAATGCACATGCTTTGACTAGTTTGGCTGGGACGTTATCCCCTTTACAATTGGATGTTTTTAGCTTGGAAATGGTGTCCAGCACTAGTTCTTGGGAGACCGGTGAGAAGTGGAATAGGGAGTTAGTATTGTCATTAGCTGGGGGAGGAGGGTTGGTGGTTAGAGCATTTTTGTCTGCTAGTAAGTCTTTTGTTGCTTATTTTATTTTGTAGCACAACAATTTTAGAAGCAAGTGCATCTTGAATAGTAGTGCACCACTCTTTGCTTGAGTTGGTGTGAGTCGCGGTAGGGATAGGATTTTCTAAGGATTGAAAACAGTTCTTTGGAATCTGATGCAGCATTGGTGATGCGTGTGTTGTAGGGGTTGGCTTTATGGGAGATAATGGCTGTTTTATAGCTTATGTTGGTATCCTTGAAAGCTTTGGCAGATTCGGACTGGGGTGTTTGTTATGGGTGTGTCAAAGGCACGTTTGGTTCTTCTTAGGGCGACTAATGCCTGTGGGCTTTGTGAGCGCTTTATAAATGTTAAATAAATTAAATTCTTCATCAAACCAGAAGTGGGACTTTTTGTCTGCATGTCGCGTTTTGGTTGCGATGGGTGCTACTTCATCGATAGTGAGGGTGAGGCATCTATGGTAGTAGTCAGCCATAGTGCTCGTGTCATTGCTGACAACTAAATTGGTTGCTAGGGTTTTATTGAGAGTAGGAACAAAGTTCTCTACAGTGAGCTTTCTGGGATTTCTAACTTAAAATGTATCCATTACTGTTGTCTTGGGAGGTTGGGGTTTGTCACTCAGGAGGGTTAAATTGATGCAGTAGTGGTCAGACCAACCTAGAGATGTAATGGTATCAATAGTTAATCTAGTATTAAGTGAGAGGATCCAGTCAAGGGTTCTGCCCTTGATATGAGTAGGATCATTCACCAGTTGGGTGAAGTTCAGATTTTTGAGTGCTGAGTGTAGAGCTGTGGCTTTGAGGTCTAGTTCATCATTGAAACCTAGGTTCAAGTCTCCAAGGATTATATATTTCATATTTGGTTTAATGAAGGGGTCAAGGAGAAGTGGGATGTCTATTTCAGGATGATATTGGAGCTGGGTGTTCTGTATATCACCAAACAATTGATAGTGGTTTTCTCATTCAAGGCGAGTTTAGCTAGCAACAGTTCATATCCTAAGAGGACTTCGATGGCACTAGATCTGAGTTGCAGGTTGCTCTTAGCTATGATAGCTACACCACCTCCTATGGTATGGGTTCTATATACTCTGAGGATGGAATAATCTGGTGGGATGGCCAAGGATAGCAGAGGTCCCGAAGCTTGGTGAAGCCAGGATTCTGTGATTGATTACTTGAGGTCCTGGATTTCGTTGGCATGTGCTCCAAGTGATTGGGCATTAATGAGGGCACATTTGACATTTGTGGATGTCTTGGTTTTCGCTGCGATTGCAATCTTAGGCTTAGGAGGGTAAGGGGTAATGTGCGTGGATTTTGGAGACACGGTAGTGGGTGGCTTGTACTTTTTGTTTTGACAGTAATCATTGTATTTGGGTGGTTTGGTTGCTACGAGTGTAGGGGTGTGGCTGTATTGGCTCAGTTTAGTGCGTGATCTTACGTGACAAACTCTGTGGTCCCCGGTGATAGGGTAGGTTTTGAGGCCTAGAGTGGCCTTAGGGGTGAGAGGGTGGTCTATTGAAGGAAGCGGGATATGGATGGGTGCACGGTCTTGCTCCGGAATCACGGTAGGGAGGATGCCCCTGAGGGCCTGTTCTGTGTTTGTTGGGAAGGGTGCGGTAAGTGGGAGGAAGGGTATAGGACAGGGTATGGGGTAGTGTCTTGGGCATGCCAGTTTGGACAGCCCATTTTTGAAGGCAAGGAAGTGGTACCCTGTGCATGGAGTGCTGTATAAAACTACGCAAAGTGGGAACATTGTAAGGAGTATCCCGCTTAACATAACTGTATTCAGTATAGGGTTAGCTAGAGACGGTGTTGCTGGGTTTTGCCGGCAAAGGTCTCAGTGTGAGGACTGGTACAATGTAAAGTAGAGCTGCATGGGCAGAATGAGTGTTGCCGTATATGATTAGGAGAAGAGTCTGGGAGTGTAGTCTGGGTGCACTGTACTACTAGGGGAACAGTAAGGCCTGTAATTCAAATGGCGTCCTGTGGCTAAGGGGACAATGTAGCGTAAGAGTCAAAGTGCCATCAGCTACTGGGCGCGAAGTATAATGTGATGGTCTAGGAACGGCAAGCTACCAACGGTACAGAATAGCATGACATTTAAAATGCAAATGCTCCTGGGCAAAACACTGTTGGGACAGGCTAGAAGTGATATACTACCAAGGGCACAACATGGCATGACATTTGAATGCAGATGCTCCTGGGCAAACACTATGTTGGGACGGGCTAGAAGCGATATACTACGAAGGGCACAACATGGCATGACATTTGAATGCAAATACTCCTGGGCAAACACTATGTTGGGACGGGCTAGAAGCGATATACTACCAAGGGCACAACATGGCATGACATTTGAATGCAGATGCTCCTGGGCAAACACTATGTTGGGACGGGCTAGAAGCGATATACTACCAAGGGCACAACATGGCATGACATTTGAATGCAAATGCTCCTGGTCCATCACAAAGTAGTGTTTTAGGTAAAGCGTACAGCTTTACAAAATGCAGAATCACCGAGTAGGGACTCCATGAGGTAGATGAAAGTAGTAAGGGACTGCTGACTGTGTGACTCGGTATATGGTAGACTCTAAATGTTCAATAAGTTAACATACAGGCATTATAGAAGGGAAATCAAAAGTCTGTGCACAGTTCGGGCAGATGTCGCGATCTGTCACTTTTCAGAGTTTTGTATGTCTTTGGATGGGTGAGACTGTGCAGCAGTGATCGTGGAGAGAGCTATCGTGCATATATACAGTGCTTACCGGTTTGTCTGGGAGCAGGGTAATGGCACACTTCTCCGGACTCCACACATGGATTTGGAGGTGAGCCTGAGGTAGGATGTGTACACAGATGAGCAGGGGTTCCGGCCTTGGCCTCTGGATCATCTCTGGACAGGCTCGGGACAGGTTCAAGCCTTTGTGCCTTCGTGCCGTGGGCCGGCTCACGCCTGTCGGCGTGTGATTGGTGCAGATAAGTCACCAATGGCCAATCCGAATCTCAGGATCGATGAGGGTGTGGAAGCTAGGCTGGAGCATTCACTTCGGTGAGTGGGGCGGCCATCTTGGGAACTGGTCAGCCTCATGGATCGCTATGGAGGCGCTGTGCACTTAAATGTGCAATAGAGAAGATCGGGTGATTTTCAACGATGTAGCCTGCATGGGATCTGATGTGTATGTGTGCTCAATGTAGTCACGTTCTCCCGTGCTACAGCCAAGTGTCGCATCCGATTCCTGCTGCGTCTACAATAAAGCCCTCGGGCTTACCTCGCAGCTGGTGTGTGGCGCAGCTGTTGTAACACTGCTCCTGGAGTGCTATCGGGTGCTCCAGCTCCTTCAAGGGCTCGCGATTCTTCTGGATAGTTCCACTGAAGTTCTTGTTGTGGAAGACAGCGTTCCTTGTGGCCATCACCTCTGCACGACGAGTGGGTGAGATTCGGGCTGTATCCTTTAAGCCACTTTATTTGTCTTTTCACAACACGAGGGTGGTGTTGCAAAAGCACCCCTCCTTCATGCCCAAGGTGCCGTCAGACTTTCAGCTAAACAAGCCCTTGGTGTTGCCTGTGTTTTTTCCAGGACCTTTGTCGCCAGCTGAAAGGACTTTACACTCGCTGGATATGGCTAGAGCGCTGAAGTTTTACGTGGACCGCACAAAGCTTTCTGGAAGACGTCGCAACTTTTTGTGAACTTTGGACCTGTGAACAATAGGAAGGCTCTCTCCAAGGCTTCCATTTCCAGGTGGCTCTCCGGTTGCATCACCCATTGTCACCTATTGGCAAACCGACCGTTGCATGCCCGTCCGAGAGCTTAAATGGAGGTCGACGCACGCCTTAACGAGATTCTACTGCGTTGACAGGGATTTCATTGAGGAGTCCATAGTCAGCCAAGCAGTGCTGTGCAACCTGTTCGCTTGAAGGTGAGCCTGGTGGGGAGATAAGAGATGCTTATGTTGAGCCTTCCCACCTCCCGTGGTTTGCATATGTGTACTGCTATGTATTCTTTATTCATGAGCATGTTAATCCATACCAGACCCCATGCTGGAGAATGAACAAGTTACTTACCTGTAACTGTTGTTCTCCAGCATGGGCCTCGCATGGATTCACATGCGAACCCTCCTGCCTACCCTTCAGCGCCTCTTCTCTTGGTCCTACTGCCACTTTACGTGCTACCAAATCTGAAGATTGCTGCCGGGGGAGGGGCTTGGGTAGCGGGTAGTCATTGGCTGGGGGCAGTATGACCCAGAGCTCAGTGATTGGTTTTTAGGAGAAAGACAGTTCAGAAATAAAACAAACTGTTTATTTTTTTTACTGAGGATTCCCAGTCTGATGGGAATATTCATGAGCATGGGAATCCATGCCAGACCCCATGCTGTAGAACAGTTATAGGTAAGTAACTTGTTCTTATGCTATTTCTTGCACCTGACTAAACCACAGCTAATGAATAGAGACGGCGACCAAGGATGATTGTTTTCTGTCTATTATTTTGTTTGATCATTCTTTCTCTATAGTTATATACACGAAAGGAAATGTCAAATGTCAGACAAGCTAATATCCATGTGATAGGATATTTGAAAGAATGCACGTGCCCATTTGATTTAAATGCGGCACTGCAGAACAAACATTGTACAAATCTACTTTGCCACTGTTGCTCTCCGAGTCCTTTCCATTTTTTGCGACTGTTTCCATTGATTGCATTGTTAGAAAACCTAAAAATAGGAGGTTACAACAAAAAACATTGAAATCACAAATGAACTAACTTTACAATAGATGTACTACTAAATGCATTGTGCACAAGGTACATTGTCTTGCAAATCAATTTATTTCTATTTTTATTTTTCTTTCTAAACATATGTACATGGCGTTGTATTCGCGTCTATATGTGTAAACAATTGTTCTTTGTTTACATTTAGCACCCTGTGAAATGATCATGGCAATGCTTTGAAAATATTGAAAATGTTGTAATAGAAATAAACGCACATGTGTAAAGCCCAATTAAGCACCCTGTACGAAACACATTATAACGTGCAGGACTGATGCATGTACAACCACAAAGTGGCAGGGCTCTTCTAGTTATAGCAATGACCATTGTATTGGGACAACATGGAGACTGTCCATAGGAATCCATTGCCCATGGACTCCCATGGGCAATCCTCACGACTCCCATGTGCCTCTTATTTGTCCCAGTGTTTCTCAGGATTGGGTAAGGGGAGGGGGGATAGGGTGTGAATTTGAATACTTCCTGATAGTAGAAAAGGGGAGGGGGGTGATGAGAATTATAAAAGGGTTGAATATCGCGTCTCCCCTTTGAACATTCTCCCCCGAATTCTCCACTCAATTGGTTGTCCCTTTTTATTCTACCTCCAGAAGCGCGACTTGATAGAGATTGTCTTTAGGCCTTAATGTAGTAGAACCCTGGGGAATAAGGCTGGAAAAATCTCGATTTTTCACAGGACTCTTGTGGGAGGATGCAATTCATTAGAAGAATACATTAACCAGTAATGTTTTTCTTATGGATTGTTGGCGTTCATACATTAAGAACAAAGGCGTTTTTTTTGTTCACAGCTTTCCAGAGATCTGTAACCATAGAGGACTGCAGAAAGGCTGGTGATGGGCCTTCCAAAACAGTACACATAGGATACTTTTTTCATGTATTTGCGTAGGCGGTTCACCAGATGTTCCTTTTTACGCTTCTCAAATTCTGAAGGGGATGGGAACTGGGGCATCAGAATACGAAACGTTATGCACCAGAACAGTCTTCAGTCCATTACTCCATTATCTATTTTATTTGTTTTATTATTCATCTGTCTCCCCACTGCTCCGCACTTTCCACTCTCCCCCTTCCATGCACTTTTCCCCTTCCCCTTTCCCATGCACTTGCACGTTCTCAATGTCACTGGGCCTAGTAAGATCGTTGTTTTATCTCCCCTGTTTCCCCTCCCCTCCCTTGTCGCGCTCTGAAATACTCGTGTACGAGCGCGTTACAAATAAAATATCATATCATTCGTAAGCACTCCCTTCATGACCTGCATTTTGATCTGACCGGTTCTCCTGGTGGGCTGAGAAAAGAGGACCAATGTGAACATTATTGGAATGCTGGTGGAGGGTCCAAGCTTGGGGTGTGAAAAGACCCTTTCAAGGTGTTTAGGTTATCATATGCTTTAGAAACGGTGGCATCTACTTACCATCCATCGTTTGGATCCCCAACTGTAACGTCGTTGGCCGCTAGGGCTAAGAACATCAGTGAATTTTCTAAGAATACCATATTCATCTTGCCCACTGTCTATTTTGTCTCCCTGCTAATGACTGCTCCCCCTCCTGTTGCGAAAGCCCTTAAGCTGATGTCTGCTCTTGTGAACGTGGCATTGAACCTGACTCTCCACAAAGACAATAACCAGCGGCAATATGAGGCAGAGAGGAATAAAGCGCTTGACAAGAGAGCCACTGAGAGGCTGGAGGCACTACTGGTTAAACGGAAGGAGGTAGGAAAAGAGCCATGTGTGGCTGTAGAATGTTCGGTAAAGGATACTCTCTCTCTCCCTTGTTCACTCTCGCCTGTGCGCGCCGTCTCTCATTCGCCCTCTCTAGCTCTAAGATTCTAGAGCATTCTCTCCCTTTCTTGCCCTTTTCTCTGCTCTTGCCGTTGCTCTCAGCCTTCTCTTGCTTCTCGACCTCTTGCTGTCGTTCTCCATCTCGCTTGCCCGTTTCACAGCCTCTCTTGCAGGCGTTCTCCGTCACGTTTGCCCTTTCTCAGCCTCTCTTGCTCACACTCTCCGTGTTGCTCGCTTGCGCTTTGTCTTTCTGACAGTCCTTCTGCAAGGTATCCCCATTCTGTTTGGCAGGCGCGCAATGTCATTGAGCTCACCGGGCTGAGCACCCCGAAATGGTATTTTAGGGGTGGGGCTTCCGTGCCGAGCATGGTCCTGTCGGCGCATTTTCTTTCTACCGAGGCAAATATGCTCGGACGGGAGGATCAAGCACTGCCCTTGTCACAGCCCCCCAAGACATACAGGCTGTGTTCCTGGCTCTGCATCCAGTGCCATAATGAACTCGACAACACCTTTCTTTTGTCATCAGCAGCATAGCCTTTCATATGCATAATGGTGAATTTCCAAGTAAAAGACCACCAATCTGTGACAGTTAATGAGAGCAACACAATAAAGTACCCTTAAAATGTGTTCAGACCCATAATGTCTAATAGTTTGATATGCTAAAAAGTAAAGTTTGCTTTGATGTCCTTAGTTGCATGTCCTTAAAACCATACCTAACACTCTGGAGGTTTGTGACTAATCTGCATGCCTAAGTGAGTTTATTACAAAACCTCTTTTATTGTGTATCTTAAAGAAAGTGGGTAAATACATATTTTGCCTTTTGCATCTTAGTTTTGCATTCAGGATGTAGAAATAAAAGGTACACTGATATTAATTTGGCTCAACATGCTGCTATAAGGATTTACATGTCCTGATGCTTTCTGATGCTTTACTATGCAATTTGGGTATTTTGCAAGTAAACTCTATAGGGCTATAGGGAAGTATTATTGTAGGCCTTGACACCCAAAACTTAAATATTTGTTCCAAGTACAGCGTGGAAGAAGGTGGCCGTGTCAAATTGCAGAGATGGTTAAAATCCCTGCTTCGCTGTTTAGCGGAAGTGTGTGACTCCATGCAAATAATGTCCTCACCCTGATTTCAACTGCAAAAATTGGAGTGCTTATAAGTGATTACGTTTACACCCTTCTAATAGGACAGTTTTAATAAGTGTAGGGACACATTGGTGTACCCTGGTGCTCCTTTGCTAGTAGCTCCAATACTGTCTCATAGAATTGTATTTACTGTGGTAGAACCAACATTACATGTTCTCCCCTGTTCTCCCAGCCACTGAAGTTGCTTGGGCCGTCCAGAGTACTGCCCCAGACTCTGTCCTGTTATTGTATGATTTTCTGCCTTTCATTGCACACCATCTGCCATTTTCACACTTTCTAGGACTTTCAGGATCTGCAAGAAGTGGGTGTTTTCAGATTTTTAGGAGAGTTAACTGATTGTAACATTGAATCTGCACTCGAATAGGCTCATTATAAGCCCCTACATGAGTAAGTTTGCCACTCCTCTACGGTCTCTGAAGTTAGCGCCTCTCACCATTTGAAGGGATAGCCACCGCCAACATTTTAGCATAGGGCACCCCTGGATGTGGACACTGGCATTTTGTTAGGCAGAGAGGTGAGGGAAGCCTTTCCCCCAAACTGGCGGCGTTAGTTTTACTGTGTTTGTTCAGAAAAATGGACTTGAACAAACACAGTAAAACTTTAAAGCTGCTACTTTCAAGATAGACTTGCATCGCCTTTCTGCATATTGTGCTTTAGAATACACTATTTGATAGTTGGTCCCAGACCATGGTGCGGTAGAACAGTGACAGCAGAGTCTCCGAGTGTGCCCAGTCTATTTTCTGAATTGGCCCCCCACCCCCTGAAATTTAGGTTTTGTTGCGCCCCTGCTGTATGGAAAGTCTGAGGAAATCGCAACCTGTTTGTCTGCTCCATGGTTTTTCTCTCTTCAATGTTTATGCCAGTTGTAGCGAGAGTTCCCACTGCATTGCTAAGCTTTTTAATTGGTGGGTGTTGCAAGGAAGTGGGCATGAACGTCCTAACCACCTTTGGGTTAAGCAAGCTGGCATTTGTTGTGTTGTACATCAACTTGATACACAGTTCATTAAAGATAACAAATACATTTGAGGGACGTTATGTGATTTATTACTTTAACGTATTTGTTACCTTTTAGCTCCAGGAGAACCAAGAAGAGATTGAGAACATGATGAATGCTGTGTTCAAGGGAGTCTTCGTACACCGCTACAGGTGAATGTGTTTAAACATTGGCATTCCAAGGTTCCTGCAGACATTCTTGTACTGAACCCATTGCTCTTTTTGTTGGATGTCTCTGGTGATTTTGTTATAGCCTGCTTTGTAACTATAGTGCACCGTTTCCTTTTACTACTCTGGGAACTCTGCAGACCTCAAACTACGAATTGTCTGGTAATTCTTACAATTGACACTTGTGCTGCCCACAAACCTCTAATCAAATCTTTTGCCAAATTCACTCCCTAATTTCATAATGTTAGCAAACTGTTTTTAATGTCAGTCTTATTCATTTGGACATTGCTTTGGTTATCTTTGTTCGATCAGTGTGCAACATTTCCAAAAGTGTGCACTTTATTTTCTTTGTGTACAGTTTAGTGCAAATCTTCACAAAAGAGAAAATGGAAAAAAGTATAGATCATTTGACAAAACCTACAGTAATTTTGAGTACCTAGCCTTGGTTAAAATGCAAATAAAATTGAATGTATTCCAATAACTTGAACAGCAAGTTGATAATGTAAACTAGTCATCCCACAGCCCCGCCTTCCACCTGACTCGCTAGACGCCGCCTGCCCCTCTGCCAGCTATTACAGCTGTACCCCTCCTCGTTGCCCCTCTGTATCTTACCCCCGCTGCATATTTGTTCTGTTACCTCTGAAATGCGCTCCCTTTAGTATCTGTTGTCTGCCGCTGTAGAGCGCTCTGTTGCTTCTCAAAGAGGGGTTTGCACTCAATAAATACCATAATAATAATAAACAATTCGATTAAGCATAACAATTTTAAAAGATTTAACCTCCCCCGCCTCTTACAAGTAGTTGTATATATAAAATAGCAGCTATGGTTGGGGAGGTGAGAGTTCCGTTAACAAATTATGGACATTCCACATACTGTCTTAATGTGTCCAGGTTGTCGTCCTTCCCACAAAAAATATCTGAGAGAAGGAATCCACTTATTTTTCACATCAAGAAATTCCATGGTCGGTAAACAATTGAATCACAATCTTATGAAGAATCCTCTCCAATTATTATTTGGAAATGTGTTCAAATATTTAGACAACTGAGTTCATTTCTTAGTTTCAATTGCGCGACTAACTTGTGTTTTTTCCCTCAGTTGTTTTAATAGTCATGTAGCCATCATTTATTTTATAAGTCGCCCTTTTATTAGCTTGATATTTCATTGTACAGAATTGAGGAACATAAATGCAAACAAAAGAGCTATTTACAACCATAGAGCGCAAGTTCAAACAAGTCAGAGAAAAGGGAATTGGGAGTGGGTTTCAATATTTTCAAATCTAGTGAAAAAAATCTTCCATTCCACTGTCTGCATTGGAGCAATTTTATATCTAATGAATTTCATATCTAATGAGAAGTACATGAACACGCAACAGCAACAAGAATTTACCTTTCACTATAGACCATGAAAAATTGGATCTTTGAATTCTGCTCCATATAGTAGAGCTGGAATCGTTTTTCCTTTTGGTTTTAACGATAATGTCCCACAATTATTCCATTAATTTTTGCTGCAATGCTGGGAGTCATATCTTTGAATTCAGGCTTGTTATGCTTTTGTTTAAGCTCAAATCCAAGCTATTTCCAGTGCAAGACCACTTCTAAACCCATGCTGTTTTTGTTTTGAGTTTTTTTTTGTTCAAGGAAGAGATGGAGTTTTGATTTGAGGTTTGATTCCTAGATCAACATTCTTGGTGAAGGGTGCAAGGGATTTGTGCTGCAGCCATATAGGGATTTGGCCCGATAGTATTTAATCACCTGGACATGCAAGATGTTAAATCAAAAAGGATCTGAGGGAGAAGGAACATCATTGTTCCCTTTAGATATCTAGACACATCAGCCATATACAAAATACACGAATTAGCATATTTAGGACAGCCCCAGAGTAGTTTAACACCATGGTCAGGTTGATCAGTGCCATATATAACTGTTTCTTCATAGTGGAGGCTTGGACTAGGTGGACAATAAGGTTGATTAGAGGTGCCCAAACTCTTCCGAAAACCTGATTGATTCTTGTCCAATTACCAGACTGTTCAATCCAGGCCTCCAGAGTACCCAACAGAATGTACACAAAGATCTTGCTGGAGACTTCTAACTAATCTATACAGTGGTTATTTGTCAGATTGAGCCGATCCCCTTTTTGAAAAAAATGGGGACCACTTAGTCGGTTCTCTAAGACAATGGGAGTACTCTTTAAAAATATGATTGAATAGCTGGTATAGAATATAAACGCACATCCCCTGTCAAAAGTCCTGTTGGAATGTTAATCGGGGCTCGATATATTTGCTTTGTTCATCATAATTAAGGGTATACTCCTGATCAAAAGTAAAATGTCCTGTCCGATCCATTTTACTGGACTGTAGATGAGATGTATGCTCTGGGATAGAATATAACTGAACAAAGTGTTTCCATGCTATTTCAGAGATGGGATTGGCTTGTACACTTAGAGTCGATAATTCTTGAGAGTTCATTAAATCCCATAAACTACTGTCTTGAGTTATTAGTGCTTGCAACCTATGTTCCAAATTACGCTGAATCAGGGTAGATTTGTAGGCCTTACGCCAGTTTTTATATCTCTGGTCAAATTTTTTTGTTGATTCCAATTATTGAAAACCATGAAGAATTTTGTGCCAGTATGCCCTTCGAGCTCTTTTTTTCAGAGTTTTTCATGAAACGTGTTTGGTGTCTAAATGGATTGCGTTTGAACAAACAAATCCTCATTTAAAGGTCTGAAACCTGTTCTATAACATGTGTATCTCTCTGGTTCAAAGCTATATTGCTACTATGGTCGTAACCGATTTATGTATATACCCTTATTGAGATGAGTCACTGCCTTCTCATTCCAAATTAATGTAGTTGCTGCAGAATCAATTCAAAGAAGGGCTAAAGATTTAAGTGTATCCATATGGGATAATTTCTAGGTTGAGCACCAATTGTAAGAGCATGGTCAATAACTGGAATATCTACAACATCAAAAGACAATATAGTATATGACTGAGCCTTGACCACCTCTTTTCAACATGGGCCTAGGAAATTTATCGGAAGCAATATTTCTTCTATATAGACTCCATGAATTCATTAAAGCTTCCAACCCATTCCACTAATGACCGGATTGGATGAATCGTCCTCTGTATAGTGCT
Organism: Ambystoma mexicanum; assembly: GCF_040938575.1. Classification (NCBI taxonomy): domain Eukaryota; kingdom Metazoa; phylum Chordata; class Amphibia; order Caudata; family Ambystomatidae; genus Ambystoma; species Ambystoma mexicanum. Next base: position 224,224,590 of record NC_090921.1, on the reverse strand, counting down.
TATGTATTGTACCTGCAATACAATTAGTGGATATTTCCAGGGGTGTCTTGATAAGGATGGGCTCACGGAAAAAGAATGAGAGGAGTGAACAGTAAACCACGCTCTGCCAAGAAATAGAACGGTTGCAACCGGGCGGTAGCCGGGGGTAGCGATGTCACATGTGGTGTCGCACTAACTTCGACGGTACAAGGTGCAATTAAATACTATCCTGGTCCAAGACACTGAGAAATAAACTCATGTTCTTAAAACAAAGGTACCATGAAAAAGGGTACAAGCCTGACAAGATTCTGGCGTGCAGATTGAGGGAGGAAAGGCCGCAAAGAACTATTGGGGGTATAGAGTCAGAGGAAGGAAAGGTAGGTTCGACCAGCAGTGCATCGTGGAAAAATTTACTAAATATTAAAGCTCCTTTATATACCTCAGAATGGGCGGGAGAAGATGAAAAGATTGATGCTTTCCTAGAAAATCTCCCCCTCCCTGTTCTAGCTCTTGATGTGGTTGAGGAGCTTGACCGACCTATTACAGTGGAAGAGGTTCAACAGGCAATTTTCGCTGAATTTCTATAAACTGTTCAGATCACTACTTGCCCCTTATCTAGTGAGACTTTTCAATGCCTGTCTAGAGGGGGAGGCCCTACCCGATATGATGCTGATGGCAAAAAATAATAGCGATCATAAGGAGGGAAAGAACACCAGGAAGTGTGCTTCCTATAGACCCATTTCTCTGAATAACGATGTGAAAATCCTTGCAAAGATCTTGGGAACGAGGCTGGAGACGAGACTGCCAACACTGCTCGATGGGGATCCAAGTGGCCTTTATCCCTGGGAGACAAGGGGCGGACAAGATTCGCAAACTAGCTCTGATTCATTGTGCTCAAATGGGCGACCAAGAGGCCTGCTTGGTATCTCTTGACTTGAGAAAGCTTTTGACAGGGTAGAATGGCCTTTTCTCCAGCATGGGGTCTGGCATTCACATGCTCATGAATATTCCCCGTCAGACTGGGAATCCTCGGTACAGAAAAAAATCAGTATCGGCTTCGTTTCTGATCTTTCCTAGTAGTAACCAATCACTGATCTCTGGGTCATGCTGCCCACAGCCAATGACTGCCCTCTCCCTAAGCCCCGCCTCCGGCAGCCATCCTCAGATTTTTCCGCACGTTCAAGTGTTGGGAGTCCTCGTGCTATAGCTCTCGAGCTTTTGCTGCATTTTCGTGCTTTTTCAAGGAGAATTTCTAATTTTTAGGTTAAATTGAGCCTCAAGCTCCACCGTCTTTACATCCGATCAACGTGGACCCGTTTCGGATGTTTCTACGCCCCTCAAGGGTGAAGATTTCGTCGAACAACGCTTTTGGAGGATTCCAGAAGTTTCAGGCCTACCCCGGACATGGCCCAGGAGAAAGGGAGCTCGACGCCCGGGACGCTGTTCAGGGCCTGCCCTGGATGCCAGCTGCAGAACGTGTTCAAGGAAGACGAGCATTCCTTATGCCTCTGTCTTCACGAGGACAAAACGCACGTGGAGGACTATGCGTTTTGCGGGAACATGTCGGAGCGGACCATGAGGGACAACCATCTTCGTCTCGCCAACTGGCTGGAGGGAAAGAGCCCGTCGGGTGAGAAGAAGAAATACGAGCGGTCTTCTAAGTCCTGTGAGGGCGCCCCGGCGACGGGGGCCCAACAGAAGGCTAAGCACCGCGAGTCTGCGGGCACCGGGAGTGCCGAACGGTCGGGCTCCTCGGCTGCCTGACAGGGCGCATCCTCCCCGTCGCCATCGACCACGAGCCAACGCTCTGGCTCGGGTAAGAGGAAATCCGAGAACTCAGCCAAGCTTCTGGAGAGGCCCCGGTCGATCTCGAAGATTTCGGCTGAGGGGGAGCGAGGCGGGGAGCCCTCCCCCAAGGTGAAGGCCACAAGCACACAGTTGGTGATTAAGGCCTTGATTCACCTAGCCAAGGCCTCGAATGAGGAGGTCACGGCAACCCTGGCGCAGCTTGCGGAGGTTACACCTGTGGTAGCTGCCTCGGGGCCCAGAGTCTCCCTGCCACCTCGGAGGGAGGCATCTTTCAAGCCCATCGAAAGAACCCCCACGAAGCCCCCGGCGGGGAAAGAGGGAGGGGGTCAGTGGCCGTCGTGGATTCAGACACAACCTACGAGGAGGAACTTGTTGAAGTCCCTGAGAGCCACGACACGGGCATAGAGGACCATTATAAACACAACAGTAGGTAAAAGTTAAAAGATCCCGTAATTGACCACCCTCGTTGAGGTCAGCAACCTTTATTACTAGACAATGAGGTCAAACAGGAATCTTGTTTGTTTTTCTCCATGAGTAACCATAGGATCAACAACGTGGTTGTGAACTACCCAATTTCATTAAATTAGCAGGCAGTTTTTTGAAAAAATATAAATGCTTTTTTATTGATAAGAGTGAATCATAAAAATACATATGTAAAGACAATCAACCAATTTTTAAAAAATAAGAAAGAATGTCAGTGCAACAACATAGAAAAGGAACAACAACAATTAGTCTAGGATGTGGGGGGCAGGGAAAAATGACTGTCCTCCAAAGTTTGAGGTACTTTGTACTCCAAGTGTCTTAGTGCAAGTGCAAAATACGCAATAATTTTGGCAAAACAGGGTTTAACTGGTATTCTCTCATTCAACATTTTACACATAGACCCTTCTCAACATACAATCATCCAACATGTTTCATTCCATCAATCACACCGAAAAAAGGAAAAGGTGAGAACACAGTCAAGGGAAATTCGTCAGGGAACTGTTGCGTCAGTATCTACAGATAGTGCACTGTATAGCGTCTCTATGCGATATTTAAAGGTAAAACAGAAGGCCCACCACATTAATTGGGTCTCTAATATTTCAGCTCTAACTGCACAGAAATATACACAGTGGCACGAAATAAATGTGCCACTTATAGTATTTCAATCGGATATGCATCCAAAAAACAACCAATTAGTTGAATCCACGTGATACCATCCATTGGATGGTCCAGGAAGTTCGAAAAACCAGATTACCAAAATGTGTTCAACAGGCAGGAAAGTGCAGGTTATAGGGATCTTCACCGTGGACTGTTAGTCCAACCGAGCCCCATATTGGAGGTGCTGGATTATTCTCAACCCGAACGGGTTCCTGTTTTTATTGAACACGGGTAACCTCTGTGCGGGATCCGACGTGTAGACTGGATTCCCTAAGACAAAGGGCTGCTCTTTTCCTCTTAAGGAGAGGCATCCCGACGAGGGGGACGACGGAATCGCCGACGGGACCCCAGACCAACCGTCGCGCGCGTCACAGCCAGTGCCGCAGGACAACTCGGTGGCCATTTTGATGGCAATTCAATCCTTATGCTCTGAAATAAGGACTAGATTGCCTTTACCCCCGACGGAGGAGCCAGGCCTGACGGAGGAGCCTCGGGCCGGGCCATCGGGAAGTCCACCACCCAAGAGGAGAAGAATACATCCTCCTGCACCCTTCCAGCCCTCGAGGCCTGCTCAACCCTCCTCCCCGTCCACGGTCAGCGGGAATGGCACGGACACGGCCATGACGGGCACGGACGATGAGGGCGGCGACTGCTGGGTGGACCTCCCGTTGTCCCCGGGCTTCCCCGCCCGATGAGATTGGATACTTCCATGCGATGATCTCCAGGGCACCCAAGCTTTTCCAGCTCTGCACTAAAGAAAAGGAGGGGTACCACTATCAACGTCGAAAGACCAAGCGGAAGACGGTCCTCGCGGTACCCTTACTGGATGACATCTGGGACGAGGGCCTCTCCCTCCTCAAGAACCCGTCCACGAGGCCGGCAAAAACGGGACCGATACGAAAAGAAGTACCGGGTCCTAGACGCGGCCCCTCTATGCCTTAGAGCGCAGCCGACCCCGGATTCAGTCGTCTCGGCGGCGGCCAGGAAGAAGGCGGGGGAGGGGGGCATCGGCTTCGACGTCGACTTCACCGCCGGACGGCGAGGGAAAGAAGCTCGACGCGATGGGACAACGAGTCATTACGTCTGCGGCGACGACGATTAAGGCGGCCAACGCCCTGGCTATCGTTGCTTGTTACGACAGGGAACTTTGGTACAAAATCACTCCCTTGTTGGACTTCCTGCTGGACAAGAGGGCAGAAGCCCTGGAAATCCTCATGAAGGCGAGGTGGCATCGGACCACGCCATAACGGTGGCGACGGACATCGCTGACGCTGGTTTCCACCAGTTGGGCAACGGTGTTTGCCTCAGACGGCGCGGATGGCTTAAGGCGACGGATTTCCGCCAGGACGTACAAGCCAAAGTGTTGGACATGCCCTTCGACGGGAACAACCTGTTTGGGAAGACAGTCGATGAGTCCCTGCAAGCCATCAAAACGGACACGGCGACAGCCCGGGCCCTGGGAGTTCTCCAGCAACGACGGCCATCGTTTCGGAACACCGGAGGCAAGCAAGGGGCCTCCAAAGGTTCCGGCAGCGGCTCATCTACCTACCATCAAGCGGCCGGTTCCTCGTCACAGGAGGCCTATAGAGGACGGGGCAAGTCTGGAGGTTCCCGCTGTCATCGCCAGGGATGGCAAGGTGGCCTCGAAACAGGACTGGACCGACCGTGGCGTCGGGCCCCCACCGAAGCACCCCGGTGGGAGGCCGGCTGGCGAAGTTAGTCAGCGTGTGGGAGTCCACCTCCACCCACCGTTGGGTGCTAGATTCCCTACCCCAGGGGCACGCCCTCGAGTTTTTAAAGAAGTGCCCTCGCGTGCCACCCGTGGCCAGGAAGGAAAACCACGTACCCCAGCTGCTGCTGGAGGTAAGGGCGATGCTCAATAAAGGTGCCATTGAGCTTGTCCCAAAGAGACTTCGGGGCTCCGGGGTCTAGATACTTTCTCGTAAAGAAGACAGGAGGTTGGCGTCCCATCCTGGACCTGCGGCGACTGAACAAGTACATCAAGGCTCAGAAGTTCCGGATGGTCACCCTCCAGCACGTGCTGGGACAGCTGGAGGAGGACAATTTCCTGTCATCGTTGGACTTGGAGGATGCCTACTTCCACATCCCCATTCTAAAAGGAAACCGGAAGTACCTCAGGTTCGCGGTCCAAGGACGGCACTACCAGTTCAAGGCCCTCCCGTTCGGATTAGTCGGGAACCAGGGTATTCACCAAGTGCCTAGCACCGGTGGCGGCGTGGCTACGCCTGCAAGGGATCCACGTCTATCCCTACCTGGACGACTGGCTCATCCGAGCAAGGACAAGGGAGCTCGCCGTAGAACACAGCGAAGACCGTCCAGCTACTCACGGACCTGGGGTTCTCCATCTTCCCCAAATCCCACCTGGGCCCGTCTCGGGTCACCCTGTTTCTGGGAGCCAAGCTCGACACAGTGGCACGGCTGGCCTCGCTGTCCGACGAAAGCCATCCTGGGCAAGGTGCAACGCCTGCTAGCCACAGACGTAGCCAGGGTAAGATCCATCAAATCCCTTCTCAGGATGATGTCCTCCTGCATCTATCTTGTACGCCTGTGCAGACTTTGAATGCGTCCACTTCAAGAGTTCCTCGACGCACGCTGGATCCAGGCCACGGGCAGCTTCGAGGACAGGATACCGTTCAACAAGACCTTCTGACGAGCGATCCGGTGGTGGGGCACCCGTACTCATCTGACGGCGGGCGCAGACTTTCAGACCCCAACTCACCTGGTAACGGTGATGATGATGCGTCCCTGGAAGGGTGGGGAGCGCATACCGGAAATCTCCACGCGAGAGGCCTTTGGCTCCCGGAGAAAAACAGCCTCATATCAACATTCTGGAGCTCCGCGCAGTGTTTTGGGCCCTTCAGGTCCTTTCTTCCGTCCCTCAAGGGCAAGGTGGTGAGGATCTTCACCGACAACACCACCACGATGTTCTACATCAGGAAGCAGGGTGGAACCAGATCCCCAGCCCTGCCCAAGGAATCCCAGGATCTGTGGCACTGGGCCGTCCATCAGGGGATGTTTCTGGTACCTTTTCATCTGGCAGGGATAAAGAACACCATCGCCGACTCACTCAGCAGGGAGCTGCGCTCGTGCCACGAGTGGGAGCTACGCCAGGATCCAGTGGATCGACTCTTCAGGCTGTGGGGCAGACCCCAGGTCGATCTCTTCGCGACGGCGACGAACTACAAGTGCCAGAGGTTCGCCAGCAGGTTCCCCCAACCGAGGAGCATGGCCAATGCTTTCTCGTTCCCCTGGGACAACCTGTTCCTCTATGCTTTCCCGCCGTTGCCACTGCTACTCCGGCTCGTCAACCAGCTCAAGAGGTCCCGGTGCAGGTTGATCCTCGTCGCAACGGCGTGGCCGAGACAGATCTGGTTCCCGGACCTTCTGGACTTATCGGCATCCCCACCAGTCAAACTGCCCGTGGATGCGGATCTTCTCTCCAGAGAAGGAGGAGCCATTCTTCATCACGACCTGAAGTCGCTGAACTTGCAGGCCTGGCTCCTGCAGCACTAGAGTTTGGAGGATACGATATACCGGCCGACTGCAGAGAGTTCTTGAAAGGGCCAGGGCGTTCTCAACTCAAGTGTAACAGACACAAATGGAAGAGGTTCTCTGTCTGGTGCCGGGCACAGAAGATTAACCCTCTACGGATTACGGCCCCTCAAGTACTGCCGTACCTACTGTCGTTGGCCAAGGCCGGACTAGCTCACGCCTCCATCAAGATACATCTGTCTGCCATCTCCAGATACACCAGGACAACAGGACGGGTGTCCTTGTGGTCTCATCGCCTGGTGAAGGAATTTATGAAAGGACTATTCCGCTCGTTCCCGCCGGTGAAGGCCCCAGCCCCGACATGGGAGCTAAACGTGGTGCTGACTAGGCTCATGGGGACCCCTTTCGAGCCTATGCATACGGCACTGTTGAAGTTCCTATCGTGGAAAACAGCTTTTCTTGTGGCCATCACCTCCGCACGGCGTGTGGGAGAGATTCAGGCCCTATCTTGCAAGCCTCCATACTTGACGTTTCACGACACGAGGGTGGTGCTCAGGACGCATCCCTCCTTCATGCCCAAGGTGCCGTCGGACTTCCACCTCAACGAGCCCTTGGTGTTACCAGTTTTCTTCCCTTCGTCGCCGGCCGAGAGGACTTTGCACTCGTTGGATGTAGCTAAAGCGCTGAAGTTCTACGTGGACCGCACAAGTTTTCGAAAGACGTCCCAGCTTTTTGTGAACTTTGGACCTGTGAATTAAGGCAAGGCTCTCTCGAAGGCTTCCATTTCCAGATGGCTCTCCGGCTGTATCATGCACTGTCACCTATTTGCAAACCGACCGCAGCCCGGCCGTCCCAGAGCCCATTCGACCAGAGGGATCGCTGCTACCACGGCGTTCTTGTCTGGTGTGCCCCTGCTAGACATCTGCAGGGCTGCTACGTGGAGGTCGACACACACCTTCACAAAATTCTACTGCGCAACCTGTTCGCCTGAAGCACCTGGTGAGGAGGTAAGAGTTGCCTAATGTTGAGTTTATGTATTGCTTAATGTTGAGCCTTTTGCCACCTTCCTTGGTTGTGCATGTGTGTACTGTTATGTAATCTTATATTCATGAGCATGTGAATCCATGCCAGACCCCATGCTGGAGAAGGAACAAGTTACTTACCTGTAACTGTTGTTCTCCAGCATGGGTCTGGCATGGATTCACATGCGAACCCTCCCGCCTACCCCTCTGCGGCTCTTCACTTGGTCATACTGCCACTTTACGTGCTACCAAATCTGATGGCTGCCAGAGGCGGGGCTTAGGGAGAGGGCAGTCATTGGCTGTGGGCAGTATGACCCAGAGATCAGTGATTGGTTACTACTAGGAAAGACGGATCAGAAACAAAACTGATACTGATTTTTGTTCTGTACCGAGGATTCCCAGCCTGACAATAGGGAATATTCATGAGCATGTGAATCCATGCCAGACCCATGCTGGAGAACAGTTACAGGTAAGTAACTTGTTCCTTATGATGAAGGTCCTGGGGAGGATGGGGTTTAGTCAGAATTTTCAGACTTGGGTTAGTACGCTGTATTCCAACCCCAGGGCAAGGGTACAAGTGAATGGAGGGCTCTCTCAGGTATTTAGATTAACAAGGGGTACGAGACGGGGATGCCCCCTCTCTCTGCTGCTCTATGCCCTGCACGTGGAACCTCTGGCGATTGCAAGTCGCGTAAACCAACGTATCAAAAGCATAGCCAGGGGGAGATTGAATGTACATTATCGCTATTCGCAGATGACATACTGGGATATCTCACTGAGGTGCAGCAGCCGATCCCGGCATTTATAGAACAAATCTTGATCTATGGCAATTTATCAGGTCTAAACAAGAATGTGCAGAAATCATGAATCCTGCTAATTCAAATGCAGTGTCCCCTATTAGACCCGCGTGGGAGATACTTGGGATAGAACATACATATATTCTGTACATGGGGATATGATTTACAAGTGATCTGGGAGAGATGGTGAAAATAAATGACGACCCCTTTTTGGAACAGCGCAAAGAAGATTTGAAAAGGTGGACCCTGTTTATATTGATGTGGTATGGGTGCATGACCTCGGTCAAGAGGTGCTTCCTTGCATTCTATACTTTACCTCCATCCTGAAACAACTCCTGGAAAGATTCTTTCTCGACCTATTCGGAGAAGTCCACAGATTTATACAGCAGAATAAGACACGGGGAGTGAAAATGGCAACCCTAACACTCCCGATAGAGGCGGGTTTGGATTCCTGTCTGTACTATAAAGCTGTTTAGTTGCAAATAATGAGGGATCATATGAGGGAGGACCCAAAAACTAATTGGGCATATCTTGAAGACCTGGTGGCCCACCCATTGAAGGTCGGGGATTACCTCTGGGCTCCACTCGGGTCCGTCCTGGAGCATTTGCTATCCCACCCCACACTGGTGGTTCTCTGGCCGGATAATGGGATAAACCGCGTTTTCTCATCTTAGCCTTCGCCCTTGTTCTCGGTGTGGGGCCCCCATTCAATCTGGAGAGTCTGGCACTGTTAAATTCCCAGAGATGGTCTGACCTCGGCTTTGAGAGGGTGGGTCAATTATTTAAGGAAGGGGCGTTCCTGGACATTAATTCGATTTAGGAGGTGCTGGGGTAGGGGTGCAATGTCAGTCTTCGAACACACTGACTGACCTGAAATAGAGAGGCGCAACAGCAAGGGAGCTTACCATCTTTGATGGTACCGATCATGTATGAGAAAAGGCATTCAATCTAGGCTGTATAAAGCTATGAATCTGTCGGCACTGGCAGGAGACAAACTTTCCAGAGATACTAGGTCGACCTGATGGGGGAGGAGATATCGGAGGATGAATGGGTGAAAATATTACCTTCCACGGCAACCTGTTTATCTCTACGCTGGAGTATAGTTATAAAATGTTAGTGGGATGGCACAGAGACTCATTGAGACTATCCAGAATATTCCCAGGGTCCTCCCCCTGTCTAATAGGAGATGTCCCTTTCTCATATGTGGTGGCACTGCCCCATTGTCAAGGTGTTCTGAGATGAAGTGTTGAGCTGGATGAAGGACATTACAGGGATAGTTGGATTTAGACTCACTACAGATGCTCCTGGGCTCTCTGCAAAATAAAGAAATGAAAATAGGCTTCACAGAATGGTCATTGTGCAAGGGTGGATAGATGAAAACCTCCAATCAAAGGATGGTTGGCTACAAAAAGTGCATACCATGATGCTGATGGAAAAACTGATGGCGGTGGTTAATGATAGGCTTGAGGCATTCAGAGGGGAATGGAATGTTCTCTGATATAGTGGGGAGGCGGATATGGGGGTCCCTGCTAAGGGAGCGAACATGCACATATTAAAGGCTCCCGAGACACCAAGTACAACAAATCCGGAAAGACACTATGTGCAGAGACAGAACCTCATTTTGGTGGGATGGAGAGGGAGGAGTAGGAAGGAGGGGAGGGAGGGAGTGAAAGGATCTTATTTACAGTTTGAGCTCATTGGTGGTTGTTTTGGTTGGTCTGGTATGGCTGAGGGGGATATCCTTTCAAGACTGGGAGTTCTTGGGCATCAAGCCCTGGGGAATTGCAAGAGTTGGGTTCCCCCGTCCATGAGAGGGGGTGAGCTGTGGGGTGTAAATTGAAAAACTGGCATTTCTACTTGGTTAACAGTGATGTATGTCTCATGTTTTATTCAAGGCCCATAAAAACTAAGTTTAAAAAAAAAAAGATGGGAGCGGTGTTGGCTGACAGAAGGCGGATTTTGGAGGTGCTGTGTAAGTTCAAGCGGCATTCCGTGCATGCTCTGTGAGGGTGTAGAAGGAGACTGACAAGGAAGTGGTCCTTTTGTGCACTGTAAACATTTATTAAGTAATTTAAGAAATTCTATCCCTCCCTATTTCTAAGGGGCTTGCCCTGCCTCAACCTAAGAAAACTTTAGAATGTTCTCAGTCCACACTCAGAAACCAACTAATCCAACCCCAACACTATAAACATAACTCTTAACTAAAGTGACGTTTGTGTTTGCTTCACCAGGAGAAACACTCCTTTCTCCTGGCTGCTTCAATCTTATAGTAGAAGTCGCTTCTTCAATGTCTCATCAAAAGGGATCATGGGAATGACCCCCATCTCCTGGTCCTTCTATAAAAGTTCTCCACAGTGGCCTTTGAGCACAGAACACCTGGATTAGTCTCTTTAACTCCTTCCAGGAAGTAGAAAAACTAATCGCCTTATGTGGCTTCTATTTAACACTTTAAATATGGATATCTTTTCCAGGTTTCTCTATTTCTTTCTTGTATCTATCTCTACTGGTTTCTATATTGTATTGCTTTGTTTCCCACAGCTCTTGGGCTTTCCAATGACGTCTGTTGGGTCACAGCCATTAGGGAAACTATTCTATTGTTTTAACAGAAGTATTGGGTGCATCACTGTGATGAGGGAGATTGGACTAAATACTGCGAAGAGGGAGAGGCCTCCTGATGCACTCTTGTGCCTCTTACCGCACCCCACCCGGTCTTGCCACTGATTGTTACATCTGTGCATTGGTGGTCACAGCGTTGTTTCTGGACCAGCCGGTCCACCTTTCTGCGGTCATGCCCCCACCAAGCGAGTCCGTTCCCTGCTGGCTCCCAGGACGCTCCAGTAACGTCCCGTTCTTCTTATGCCCCTCCTGGAGAGACCGCACTGCTTCAGCTACATTGTTCCAAGTTTGAGCTTCCTGAGCTTTGATTGCGTACTCCTAGCTTCTGCAGTGAGTGCTCCTTAGTCCATTCTTGCCTTCTACTTTCTACTGTTGACTCGGCCCTGTCCTGGCCAACACCATCTTGGAAAGTCTCTTTGGGGCTCTTTATGCCTCTAGTGTACCACCTCGTTGCAGGACTTGGCTGGCTTAGCATATTGTTATTCTATATGCGTCTCATGTTCTTCGTCCCAGTATGTTCTACATTTCGTCAGTGTCATGGTTTTACAATAACACATGGTTCCACTAGCAATGGTGGGAGAAAAAGGGTGACCAAGATGGTAGGGGGGTAATGTGACAGTTTTAGGGAGGCTTTTTCGCAGGTGGCTGTCCTTATCCCCAGAAGGAGAGACTGGCCCTGTGAGGTCCTACTACATATTACCACCCCTAGGGGGACAATTGGGTAGCAGCATTTCTGTTTGTGTGTTTTACTTTGGGTGCCAATTTCCCTAACCCGTCAACATTCGGGGGCATCATATATTTCCCACTCCCCCTGTTTACCTTCCAAATTCTTAAACCTAATTGACATGCATAAAAGGTGATGAGTATTGTGACCGTTATCTTAAAAATGTTCTCCAACCACATTGAAAGCCAGGCAAATAAACTATCGAGTCAGTCCTCTGATGTTACTGTCCTCGTTTCTTTTGTCAGTCTCATGGAGCATGTGCAGTTCCTCAGTAGCCTCTGTCAAATTTCTGTTTGCTGCATCGTTTGCTGGCACGAAAATAAAGCAGCAGCTCCGGATCTTTTTACACAAGCCGCCCTCCATTGATGTCTAAAAATTCAAAATGTACCTGTTGTGATGAATCTGATGGAGTCATCCCCGATTTCCCGATGGTGCCTCCCGTGTGGCATGGGATGACAGCCGCTACCTGACCCTGGGGGCCACTATATGAAGGATATGAAATTGGGGGCAGAGGGGAGACAACCTCGGGGTAGATATCATGACTAGATGTCATGGCTCAATCGGTCTAAGACATGGTAACACCCATTTTCACTTGGAAATAACCCTCTCATATCTAATGCCCTCATTGTATATTGTTATATATACACTCCTTCTCCCATGAAGAATAGGGAAATCACCCTCTCCAGGTCCACCTACTGATCATCCAGGACTCAATTGACCATTTAACACCATTGGAAACATTTATTCAAGATTTCCGAATAATCTCTCAAAACTGGACTTGCTTTCCCAGAATGTTCAAAATACTGGGACGAGTAAGAGGAATTGAGCAATGCAGAGCGAAGGCAGCCACAAGCCCAGTGAGCTCTCTAGTAGTTGCTCGCATACACCTGTGCCCAGGAAGTTTAAAAGGCAGCTGAAGCAGGGCATTGAGGTCTGCTGCTGGCAGGATAGAGATGCGTTTCTGAGGTTGAAGAAATCAAAAAAGGCAATTACTGGCATGGTGTAGCCACGTGTCTCGCCAACAAAGAAGGAAAAGGCTACTGCGCGAAAGACACACTGTGGGAATGCTAGGGGCCGGCGAGGGACTACTGGGTGTTTTTAGTTGACAGATAGCAGTGCTTCACTTACAGGAGCCTGGAACGAAGCAGACTTGTGAAGTGGAAGCCACGAGAGACTAAAAAATAAAGAGGAAGCAGCTGCGAGAAGGAAGCAGATGGAAACGCTTCTCCGGTTGACCGTTTGAGAATCCAGGAACTCCGAACAAGAAATGAGTCCACCCAGAGACAGCAGGGATATAAAAAGGGGAATTAAGTTGTATGTAAATTGCTTACGAGCAAATGGATATATATTGTGCAAGTATAGGACAAACCCAGACCAGATATTTTCCGGGTGTCATATTAATCCAAGTATATGTGCAAGTTTGGGAGGGTACAACATCCTTTCATCGGCAGTCTTTAGATGGGTGTTTTTAACGAACATTTTTCAATGAATAAACAAATTGAAAAATATAGGGGGGGGGGGTCTGAAATAGAGAAAAAACAGTAGGGAAAAGGGGAACCCCCAAAAATAAAACAAATATCCGTTTTGATTCATTTTTTCGTTGAAAAATATTCATTAAAAAATCCCTATAGGAAGAAAATTCCATCAATGAAATGACATCGAACCTTTGGCAGAGGACAGAGACCCTGTATGAACAGAAGCCCTAGCAGTGGAGTATACCAGGCAATCCCAAATGTGTGAATGCAAGAAGCCCTGGCAGGAGAGTATATCGGGCAACTACAGCTGCCTGAAATAGAGATTTTAAGAGTAAACATCAGGACTAGAAAACTGATTGTGTGAACCAGGAGTTCAGACAAGTCCGACAAGTTTGTACATCAATGTTGTTGCGGGACAAGAAAAACGCAAGGAACTGTTGTATGTGAAACAGAGTAATACTGAATCTAGGAGACAGGAACCACCCTCTGGAGCAAGGACTTTTATCCTTAAACTTTAGTGTTGCTGCCATTTATTCTTCTTTTGTGAACATTCTTCTGAACCATCCAAGGGTAAACACATTTCCCGATTTTTACCTTGAGTTTAGTTTTGGTGCGAGGGCCAGAATTGAACTTTAGGTCCAGGACAGTTTTTAGTTTTAGACATTGTCACATACAGATGCTTAGTTTTTGTTTATGTAGGAAAATTCCTCTTAGGGCAGGGTCAGCAAGGCTTTTTCCCAACCCCTTTTTTTTTTTCTATAAAGGTCTTAACCAAAATCATGGCTTGTGTGAGATTTTCATTCCTGACTCCTCATATGTGGTGTCAGAAGTGGGATAAACTTGGCAACAGAGTTTCCGATCCATCAGTAGTTGCATAACATTCCATTGGGTTTGATTTATGTAGTAGCAGGGGAGAGTTGATGCAACCTTGCGACCGAGTTTTAATACCAACTGATTTGGTCTCCGTACCTCAACCTGGAACTCTAAATCAGTACTAACTTGGCAATATGGCCTAGACGTTTTAGCAGGCGTCCTAGATCCTGATTATAGAGGTGACATCAGTGTCTTGGTACAAAACAAACAAATGAGAAAAAATTGCCCTGGGGATTCTATAGCGGGCACTATTTCCTAAGACAAAGGAGATTAAAAACTCTGATTAGACCGAGAGGCGAAGCAAAGCCTTTAGAGATGTTGACTTGGATAACCCAAATACATCTGAGGTAGTCTCACCTAAAGCCCTTGGGGGAAGAAGCCAAAATTATTTCAGACTTTACGTTTCCCCAAAGGAATGATCCCTTACTTGCAGGACCTTTCCTTCAGGTGTTTCCCAAAGAGGTGGGCAGATAGAAATGAGGGCCATTATTTTTCCTGAAAACTGGGCTACTTTACAGAGGAGACATTGGTCCTGATGGTACTCATAGGCCACAAATAATGGACCCTAAGGGTCATAAAAAAATTGTGTTGGAGATAGCTCGCACCAATCTGACAGGCAGTCATTTAGGAACTGCTAAAATGCAAGACCAGATATTAAAACGTTTTATTAGCCAGCGATTTATGCCGATGTGAACTACTTTGTGCTTACTTGCGCCTTATGCCAGAAGACTAGTTTTCACATTTTGAAAGGAAAGGTTGGAGTTTGGTAGGCGGAACTCCCTCACTCCTGCGCACTCCTATTTTTAGTTTGGTACTTTATTACGACCTGCAGCCTAGTTCTTGTTTGTCAGGGAACCAACTCCAGGGTTCCTGTTTGTAAAAACAATTCGTGGGGTTTGGACAAACTATGGAACTTATAGGCGCTGGTAGGGTATGGTAGTCCTATATCCGTTGGTTAAGTAGAAATTATTGGTGAAGGATGAGGCAGATTAGTTTTGAATTTCGCACGTGATTTGTTTTATTTCTATTCGTTGAACCGCACTAATACAATTCTTAGTCAGTTTCAACACATGGATAGCTTTACACAGCCACAGCCGACGCGCGTTTCAACCTTAGTCTTTATCAAGGCTTTTGAGTTGCATCAGGATAGCGAACGTGACGAGATAGCTGATTCATGCCAGCCGGCACAGCTCGACTATCCAGTCCTCTGGCACCCCAGCATGGGTAGGACCAGCACACCATTCTCTTGAAGCATATGATACAACTCAAAGGCCTTGATAAAGACTAAGGTTGAAACGCGCGTCGGCTGTGGCTGTGTAAAGCTATCCATGTGTTGAAACTGACTAAGAATTGTATTAGTGCGGTTCAACGAATAGAAATAAAACAAATCACGTGCGAAATTCAAAACTAATCTGCCTCATCCTTCACCAATAATTTCTACTTAACCAACGGATATAGGACTACCATACCCTACCAGCGCCTATAAGTTCCATAGTTTGTCCAAACCCCACGAATAGTTTTCACATTGCCTCTCCAGCTCCATTGCAGTATTTACCAATCATTGATGTGCCTTTTTCATGCATCGGCATGGACATAGTTCGGCCCTTTGAACTATCAAAACTAGGGAACCGATATATCTTGGTTATAGTGAATTATGCAACTCGCTATCCTGCAGCATTCCTTTTACGCAGTGATACGACCCACCAAATTCTCAAACATTTAATACCCTATTTTTCACGAGTTGTGTTCCCGAAGGAAATATTAACGGATCAGAGGACTACCTTCATGCGCAAACTAATGTCAGAGGTAAAGGAAATTCTACATATAAAAACAATTAGAACTTCATATTTTCACCCACAAACTGACGGACTAGTGGAGCAGTTTAATGAAACTTTAAAACATATATTTTTTAAGCTGAATGCAAAAACTGGCATAGCATGACAGCTTGTGCCCTTTTTGCCATCTGAAAGACCCCGGTCCTCAAAAGGATTTTTTTCCATTTGAACTATTATATGGCAGAGAACCACGGGATGTCCCTGGCATTTTGTGGGAGACTTGGGAGGACTGGGAAAAAGCCATCTTACCCTTTCCCAAACAGCCTAATGATTAAAATGACACATGGCTATGGTCAGGACAAACGTTCACTCATATGGTCAAAGCCCCAGCACAGAAGAAAGGTTGCCATGATGAGGCTTTGCGTAGATCCTTTTCCATTGGACAAAAAGTCATTGTTCTCCATCCTTCATCTGAGATTAAGATAAAATGATGTTCAAATCGCATGGTCCCTATGAAGTGATGGAACAGACGGGCATATTATCGAGAACCCTGTTGAAGATACCACCGTAGTATTGACCAGTCTGTTGTCCGATGAATCAAATAGGAACAACCATATTCCTTCCAAACTGCCTCAGAAGGAAGACCTGTTAGACCTAGAGCAATTCCATGATGTCTTTAGAACAGAGTCAGGACGAGTTAAAAAGGTGTTTCATTATATCTGTAAACCCCCAGAGAAAGTGGTGCATTTAAAGCCCTACCTGATATCGGAGTCTAGAAACAGAAATCATAGAGGATGTGTAAAACATGCCGATAGCCGATATCGAACCGTCTCCGAGCTCTTGCTCCTTTCTGATAGTAGTTGTTGCCAAGCCAGAGCAATCATGGAGATTCTGCTTTGACTTCAGAAAGGTGAACGCGGCCCCTTAATTCAACAGTTATTTTATGCCAAGGATAGCCGATCTGATTGATCGATTGCGAGCTGCTGTTTTCTTCTCCACAATTGATCTGACAAAGGCATACTGGTATGGTAGCTAAAGCGGCCCCTCCCCAAGGGTCACTTTGGCTTCCGCTTGGGTGTGCAGCAAATAAGGAGCTTAGACACAGACTGATGTGTAAACCAAGCTTCTTGTATCCGATGGAAAATACCCAGCATACAGTGTGATCAGCTGATGAGCAGAACAATCCAGCAGGGCAAGTCGCAGGCTGTCGGCACTCTGAGCTCTCTTTTGGAACAGCCCTTAGAGCGCAGGTTACATAGCATATCCTATGCAATCCCTAATGTAGTATAGCATTTGCAGAATGGTGGGAGGTACTTGGCCTGAAATTGCAGACATTTGGCAATAGCATCTCATGTCGCGTGAAGGGCAACGTTCTATCCTGCTGTTTGGCTGTGTGCTGCATGTTACGAACGTGTAAGGAACAATACACGAACCCCTTTGGATTTCTCTGACTGCACGGAGACGAAATCGTCTTGCTGGGCCCCTTTGAACAATCTCTAAACATCATTCAGACACGTACTGTGAAAGTGGATCAGCGTTGTTATTAGTTGCTCCGCCCATCCAGGAAGCCGATACACAAAAGAACGCCCCAGCGACCCTTGCGGCATTAAGCCCTGTTGCGTGAAGGGCAACGTTCTATCCTGCTGTTTGGCTGTTTGCTGCGTTGCCGCGGTGCAGCCTTAACAGGAGCAAGGGATATATGCTATGAAAGGTAAGAATATAATTACTAGTGTATCATCTTGAATTTCAGACTCCTAATACTAACTACAGTGTAAGTGAAGCTATAATACTGCAATTGTATCACGTAACTGATTCCATTACATTCTGCAAAAGCTTGCGACAAAACCAAAGTGTTTGTTTTTTGATATTTGAACACTTACAGTTGAGTACATGCGTTGCCACCTTGCCAGCTTGTCTGTAAATCTTGGTGTTCCTATAAACAGCATCTAGATTTTGATAGCTCAGAGGCTCCTCGATTAAAAAAAATAAATTTTAAATTAAAAAATGTTTGCAGGGAAGTTTATCCGGATCAGAGGCCTGCGTGCCCCCCGGACCCTGCTGTTGGAACCCAGAAAGCTCATACTTCAACTCGGAGCCGACAATCTACACAAGAATATAGAAGCTACCCCTGAGGACTGCGGGCCACGAGCCTTTGACTCAGGAGCCCTCTGGACCCTGTTGGAACTCAGAAAGCTCATACTTCAACTTGGAGCCTACATTCTCTACACAAGAACACAGAAGCTAGCCCTGAGGACAGCGGGCCACGTGCCTTTGACTCAGGAGCAGCAGATACTTGAGAAAGGCTTCCAACTTTACCTTTTTCATTCGAACTTTATTTGAAGTAAAAAACAGTGACTTATAATAAACATTCTGTGTTTTTCGGAACATGTCTGATCAAGCCAGGTCACTACTGATAGATTGTTAATGCAAACTACAGAGCTTGGAATCCGATTTGCTTATAAGATGACAGAAGATTCTGTGTCGTACCCATTAAATGACACTCTAAATGGTCCTCGCACAAGACAACGCTCAAAAGCGATTTCTACATCTAACACGCAAACTAAACCAAGAACGAAAACCATGAAACCAACTAAAAGACTCAGATATTTCTGTAATCTGAATCACAGCCTCTGAGTGTCGAAACCAGCCCAAAAATCTATGACCCGACACTTCCAGAACTAGATAATGCGCAAGATATTCAACTTATGACAGTTGGGAAAGAACACTGTGAGCAATACTATAAGAAATGAAGCCCCAATCGATTCTGCCATACAGGAAGAAAGGAATAGATTAATGCCTATAGATATTACCAAAACCTTTGACACCTACCAGAAACAAGATAGAACAATCCAAAAGAAGATCTCTATCACAACACATGAAGGAAACTTCCCCAGTGAGGATTCAGCAAGTCGAGGAAAACAATGCGATGTCATTGAACAGTACGATAAGAGGGCTAACGAACAGCAACCCGGCTGCCATCTACAAAAAAAATCTTTACGTATGATGGCGACACAGACCTCGTTGACTCGTCAACAACTATTCGAAATGGATCATCAACTGGGAATCACGTTTTGGAGGACCAATTCACTCCGTTGATCTCTCAAAGAGACAAAGCAGCGCTAGCAAAGAGACGTTGGCAATTAATTTCTCCAGCATTGGATCTTTCATGGATTCACATGCTTAGAATATTCCCCGTAGTCAGGCTGGGAAATCCTCGGTAAGTTATATAGACATTTTCCATAGGAAAAATTCCGACACTTTTGTGTCCTATCTACGTCGTTTTGGCCGCGCACGCCGGCGCCACTAGGACTTAGGGGTATATATAGCTCCGTCCCCTAGGCGCCCTCAGATTTCAACCGTCTTCCAAAGTGGTGGGATTACCTCGCGTATCTGCTATTTGGTTAGGTTGTACTTTCTACTTCTGCGACTGTTGGTTCTTCTCAAGAGAATGTCTGGAAAGGCGTTGTTTCGTCCGTGTGCTACGTGCGGTCTTAAGAAGGTGTACGAAGGGGATGGTCATATGGACTGCATTTACTGCCTTCATCCTCACCACACGGCGGACACTTGTGAAATCTGTCAGGGTTTCTCCCAGAAAACCCTCAAAGATCGAAAAAGACGCCTGGTCCATTGGCTCAATGACCGAGTGTGTGCGTACCTGGCATCGGAGCTGGGCTCCACGGCCTCAAAAAGTAAGTCGGAACCCCCGACGAAGAAGGCACATGCTGCCGAAAAACGAACCTCGGAGTCTGCCAAAAAACGACCCTCGGAGAAACATTCGGAGAAATATTCAAAGGCCTACAAGACTCCGTCTTCTTCCTCCTCATCTAAATAGGAGGGAAAAGAACCATCTAAATCCTCCTCAGGAGACCGTCCTAAGTCTACCTTGAGTCGAGAGGCCGCGGCCAGCAAGTCGCCCCCAAAAGCGGCGGGACCACCTCAAGCCCCTGCGCCACTGGCTTAGTCGACGACCCGCTCGTTGACGCCTGCGTCATCAGCGGCTCCTCCCACATGTCAGACTGCGGCGGTAGGAAACATCGTCAACGGTGGTCCCGTCGATGGGATGGCAACCGGAGGTTTTCGATCCCGTTCCGCCGGAGGCCCTGCTTCAATCAGAGGCGATTTTCTCCATCTCGTCGGCTGACGAGGAACGCGACACGGTTGCGCGCCCAACAGATCTGGGGCTGCAGCCGACCAGCGTGATGTCGCTCTTGGGTGTGGGTACCATCCCTACAACCTCGTCATTACTGAACCCCCAGGCGGTTCTATCCTTGGAGGTGCTAAATACGCTACATAAGCTATTACAGCGTTTGGACACACAAATACCCCAGCCTACGGCCCCGACACAGTCTACGCCATTCGTCGACGAGCCGTGCCCGGCTCCTCGCTCGGCGAACAGGATGACGGCCGCTTCCCACGCGCCGGAAGATTGCCCTATCCTGCAAGAAGGAGAACTACAGGACTCTGACCGTGAAGGATCAGGTTCAGACATCTCACTATCCCCCTCAAGGGACCCAACTTGGGACGCTGAAGCAGAGATGGAAGCTCCGAGAAGCCGGCACAGCCATCGCCACCTGACGACGTGGGTGCATTCCATGCCATGAGTAAGGCGTGTTCGGAGTTTGGCCTAGTCCCTGAAGAGGAGAAAAAGGATTTTCTTTTTGATCATATGGGCAAGAGAAGGAAATCCATATTCGTCATCCTGATTTTGGATCATGTCTGGCAAGAGGGCCTGAAGACCATGCGGCACCCGTTCTCTGAACCGGCAGTGAAAGGTCGCTTGGAGAAGTTCAAGGCTCCGGAATCGACTCCCAAGTGCCTGACGTCTCGACCTTCGCCAGAGTCGGTATCTGCGGCGGCAGCTAGAAAGGCCAGGTTTCAACATAAATGCACGACCCCTCCAGACAACGAGGCCAGGAGACAGGACGCTTTCGGCAAGAAGGTGCTGTCTGTCAGCGCGACTACAGTTAAAGCGGCCAACTCCTTGGCGATTATGTCTAGGTATGACAGGGAAATGTGGCACCGACTGGCTCCTATCTTGGAGCATTTGCCCGAGGAACATAGAAAGTCCGCCATGTTGCTAGTACGGGAAGGAGAGGAGGCCTCCAACCATGCTATAAACATTACCGTCGACCTAGCCGAGTCCAGTTTTAAGCAAATCAATAATGGCGTAGTTCTACGTAGACGAGTCTGGCTCAAGTGCACTTTGTTCAGGCCGGAGGTGCAATATAAAGTATTGGATATGCCGTGTGAAGGGGAACAACTGTTCGGTCAAAAAGTTAATGAAGCCTTGAAGGGCATGAAGGAGGATACTGACACGGTGCGGTCACTCGGAGCCCTCCAGAGTGGTAGGAATTTTCATTCCTTTCGTCCTTTGAGGGGCTTCTGGTAACTCCCGGTTTGGGTCATCTAGAGACCGAGGTTTCAGGAGACCCTCCTACTTGTCCCAAGGCTACAGACGTGCATCCTAATCTTCTCGTAGAGGCAGAGATTACCAAACCTCCAGACGGCGGGGTGCCTACCCTTCGTCGACGAAAGATAAACAAACCAAGAACCAACAATGACATGTTTCAGGATGTCCTGGGGAGCCGAGTGTTTTGTCGCATCGACGAGTGGGAGCGCATAACAGACCGATGGGTTTTGGACACGATTCATCTGGGCCACTCTCTACAGTTCAAGGGCAAGCCACCACACATTCCACCGGTGTTCTCGGCCCAGCCCAGCCCCACCTTCAAATACTACTACAGGAGGTGGCGCTTATGCTGCAGAAAGGGGCTATAGAACTGGTCCCGGTGGCAGAAAAAGGACAGGGAGTGTACTCCCGGTACTTTGTCGTCAAGAAACCAAAGGAAAATGGCGTCCCATTCTGGATCTACGAGCGCTCAACAAACTGCTCAAGAATTTAAAATTCAAAATGTTGACGCTTCAGGAGGTGATCCGATCGATACAACCCGGAGATTAGTTGTCGTTGCTAGACCTTCAGGACGCATACTTCCATATCCCGATGCGTCGACGGCACAAAAGATTTCTGCAGTTCGTCGTCGGACGAACCCACTATCAGTTCAAGGTCCTCCCGTTCGGTCTAAAATCGTCCCCCAGGACGTTCACCAAATGTCTGACACCCATAGCTGCCTGGTTAAGAAAGGAAGGTCACCATGTGTACCCTTATTCGGACGATTGGCTAGTGAGGGGACTGTCTCCGGAAAGGGCACAAGAAAGCCTAGATGCCACCCTGTCCCTCCTGCAACGTTTGGGCTTTGCAGTGAACTTCGACAAGTCCTTGTTAAAGCCTTCAAGGACCTTGGTCTTTTTGGGGGCAGAGTTCCACACACAGTCAGGGCTGGTGAAGCCATCCCTCGAAAGGATTCACAGACTGCAACAAAAGGCATCGGAATGGGAGATCGACACCAGAGTGTCAGTACGAAGGTACATGTTCCTGCTGGGGACCATGTCGTCCTGCATACCCTTGATAGACAATTGTCGCCTCTTCATGAGGTCTCTTCAGGAATTCTTGGCGGATCGATGGGCACAAAGTCGAGGACGCTGGTCTGACAAGTTGGCCAACGGCCAGCTCGTGCAGGCGCTTCAATGTTGGAGAATCTCCATACACCTAACAAAGGGAATGCCCTTACTGGAACCTGCGTTCCAGAAGATGGTGGTTACGGATGCTTCTCTAACTGGGTGGGGAGCTCATCTGGACTCCTTACAGGTTCAGGGTCGTTGGTCATCGGAAGAGTCCTCCCTCCACATCAACCTGCTAGAGTTGAGGGCGGTGCGTTGGGCCCTAAAATCCTTTCTGCCACAGATAAAGGGCTCAGTGGTGAGAATCATGACAGACAACACGACAACAATGTTTTATCTACGAAAGCAGGGAGGAACTCGCTCCAAGAGCCTGTCGACGGAAGCCCAGGAGATCTAGCATTGGGCCCGAAAACACGACATACATCTGTTGGCGTTCCACTTACCAGGAGTAAAAAATGTGCAAGCAGACGCTCTCAGCAGGGAGATGAATTGTCTACACGAATGGGAACTGAACGATCAACAACTGCACAGTGTCTTCGCGGAATGGGGTCATCCGGCCCTCAATCTCTTTGCGACGAGAGACAACAAGAAATGCTCCCAATACGCGAGCAGGTGGCCACAACAAGACTCGCTAGGGGACGCGTTCTCCTTCCCGTGGGCGGGCAAGTTTCTGTATGCCCCCCCCCCCATTTCCTCTCATCCGTCGTACTCTGCAATGGATCCACAGATATCCTTGTCGGGTGATCCTGGTGGCCCCGTATTGGGCCAGACAAGTGTGGTTCTCCATCTACTTCACCTCTCAGCGGCAGAACCAATGAGGTTCCAGAAGATCCCCAACCTTCTGTCTCAGGAGAAAGGGACCGTTTGGCATCACGACCCGGACAACCTTAGTTTGACGGCCTGGCTCCTGATTTCGCCGAGTTTGGCGCGTTAGTGATTCCAGCGGATTGTCGTCGTATTTTGCAAGCTGCAAGGCCACCTTCCACGAACACTTCATACACATACAAATGGAAAAGGTTCTGCATATGGTGCGCAGGTCAACCAGGTCTGGTCCCGCGGGCGATCACACCGGAACAACTCCTACCATACTTATTGCTCCTGGCAAATAACGGTTGATCTTTTTCATCCATAAAGGTGCATCTAGCTGCCATCTCGAGATTTACTCGGAAGAGACATTCCACTCCATTGTTCAGTGACCGCCTAGTTAAACACTTCCTTAAAGGGTTGTTTTGAACCTTTCCTCCCAAGAAGTTGTTTCATCCGATCTGGAGTCTGAACCTGGTCCTGGCAGCCCTGATGAAACCCCCTTTTGAACCAATGTCGTCGACATCATTAAAATTTTTGTCTTGGAAATTGGCTTTCCTGGTGGCCATTACTTTTGCTCGTCGCCTGTCGGAAATACCAGCTCTAGTGGTCGACCCTCCGTATTTGAGGTTTTTCAGTAATAAAGCTGTGCTGGCCACTAACCCGCATTTTATACCTAAAGTACCTTCCATTTTCCATAAACACTCGGCCATTTCTTATTGTCATTCCAAGGCCGGAAAGCCGCTAGAAAAGCGTCCAAGGGCCCATTCGACAAGATGTTACATCGCCTTTGTGGTCCGAAATTCCGCTGGGGGATATCTGCCAGGTGGCTTCGTGGTCGATACCACACACGTTTACCCGACATTACTGTCTCGCACAGCAACATGCTGAGGATACACAGAGGGGGCGGGCAGTACTACGTCACCTGTTCCAATAAGGTAAGCCCCAAGTGGGGTTGCATCCTTCGGCACCTATGCTTTAAAGTGTCGTGTCTTTTACGGTTAACATGCTATAACGTAATGTGTTGGCATAGTAAGTGGGCACTGTGATTATTGTGATGTTGGTTTGCATACATCCCCCATACTACTTTGGGGGCTGAAATCTGAGGGAGCCGCGGGGTGGAGCTATATATACCCCTACGTCCTAGAGGCGCCGGCGTGCGTGGCCCAAAACGACGTGGACGGGACACAAGTGTCGGAATTTTTCCTATGGAAAACGTCTATATAACTTACCGAGGATTCCCAGCCTGACTGGGAATATTCTAAGCATATGAATCCATGAAAGCTACCAATGCTGGAGAAATGGAGTTACAGGTAAGAAACTATTCCCTTATGAAAGTAAGCGCCTTACACAGGATATAGCAAATTCACTGTCAGTGCAACGCAACCCAAAAATAGCACGATTATCATTGGATATGATTGAGATTGAAACACTTCTGGCAAATCAAGAAAAACAAAAGGAAGTTTTCGGACACTCACATCATGAAAAGTCCACGTCCAAGCTTCAGCCAATTTCGCTGGACGACCGCTTCAAATATGATATTCCAAAAGGAGACGGCACAAAACTGAAAACAGACAATTCACATACCGTCTCAGACAAATGGGCCCTCTCCAGATGAAACACATGAAGCAAATACACTGAAACACTGGTATGCAGATACAACACCTAATACTGAACAGTTTCCTTCAATACCGACTACTATGCGGGACCTCCAAAATATGCTCATCGCGGTATCATCACAATCAATAATACCTTTTTAAAAAATGCAAGAAGCATGTCTAGATGCGAGTAAAGACCAAGCCACTACTGCCACGAATTCAGATTTTTGATTCTTTCATCCACAAAATTGAAAATCGCCTAGATTATGAGGCCGAAACGAGCAAGATATGGCAATCACGCCTCTCGGACATTGAGAGACACGAGAGAGCAGAACATTCAGTTAACCACAGCAATAATATCCATGATGAGCGCCAGTAACCAACAAACTGCTCCTCATTTAACCGATCCTGAGCCTTGTAATTGTCAAACCAAAATAGGCACACAAGATAAAAACACAAAAAACAGCGCTTCCAGGCCAGTGATGGCAGTGTCTAATCACCCCAACAATCCGACTCAATTGTCTCAAGATCTTGGAACAAATGCTGGCATACCAAACATAAACACGCAAAATAAAAATAAAGAAAATAACTCTTAACACAATAGCAAGTAACTAGGCCATCTTCAGTCCCATGGCCACTAATATAAAGATACAAAGGAATTTAAAATCAAAAAAAGGAAAAAAACAAGTTGGCTCTAGAGCCTTCCTGAGAAATCTCACTGTGCCGAATCAAATAAAGGATACTGCCCCACTAGTGGCAGTCACTGGATCAAGTGCTCCTCCACCTCAACTACCAAGAGCGATAGGAAACGGCTCATTAATGTCACAAGAAAACAGCCAAACGGAAGAATTATCTGAGGAACTGCAACTAGATCTGCTGCTCAACTTGTCTCAGTATCCTGATGAAGATCTATACAACTCGGAAGAAACCCAGATTCAACCAAGCGATGCTTCTCTTGTGATTGTAGAGGAGTATGAGAATACACGGTCATCACAGAAATCACAATTAACTTTATCGTGTGAATATATATCCAACTCCACATTTGCCTCAGACGAAGTACATTCAAATCACTCCAAATATGATGTCTCGAATATTTACTCTTCACCAGGTTCAAATCAAACACCAAAATCTGGAACACTGCAACCTATATTTGTCAACCCACGAACAACCACCAAATCACAAGCAATTGCTTTAAAAAGAATGCAAAACACTGATGAATTGATCCTTAATCGAACAAATGTTTTGAGGTTATTCAAAGCCATTCCAGACTTAAAAAACATAACGCAAGACATTTTGACAGTAAATTTCATCGATGAGACATCTGGATAGGATCCAATTACTCCTTAACTCTGCCAGAATAAAACACCTTAACAATCAAAAGGAGACATTATCCTTACTTGGATTTGAAGTGGATAATGCGAAGCCACAAGACGAAGCAGAAATGGAAAAAATCCTTAAAAAAAAAAGAGCTTCCTCTTTATTCAACCAAACAACTTAGATAATCAACGAAGATCGACAAGAACTGAACAAAGCCAAAGAAACACCTGGACTGAGGAAAATAATGACTGGGAATTACACAAATACCATAAATATATTGACCAAAATGATTATCAAATAAGGAGAGTAATGGATTGGTCCCAAACAACATATTCGTAGCAAAGGTACACAAATCGATAACAATTATTGCACCAATTTCAGTCTAAAGTCTCTTTATGCTCCTGGAACACATGTGGAAACATCCACCTCTTCAATGATCAGGATCATGACCTGACAACTTATGACATTATATGCATTGAAGAATCTTGGATTACAATTGAACCACTCTGCGACAACTACACCGTGCTGATGACGCTGGCTATAAAAAACAAAAAAGGAGGGTCTGCCGGACTGCTCACCCTAATCAAAATAAGCAGCAATTTTCAAATTGTTGAATCGGTCAGTGTCAACGAATGGATACAAATAACCATACTAAGGGTAAGCAATACAAATTCAACATGCAATCTGATCGCATTCGGCATAGTCAACAACTACTGGAACCCAATGGCTATTGCAGATTGAATTTTCGTTGACAAAGTGAGTTCCTATTTAGACAATATTTCCTTAAGATTCCCAAAGATCAACATAATACTATGTGGAGGCCTGAACCTTCATCTGTTTGCCAAAGTGGGCCTACCATTAAAAATCAAAACAATGGTTAAAAGAAATGTTGACACGAGGCTTCTCCAGAGTACCATTCTTGGAACAAACAATGGCAAAGTCACAGCACACCTGGTCCCGAGGCTCCTTCGGTGCCACTATTGACTATATATTTCTGCCTGAACAGATCCACTCCAAACTAATCCAAGTAGAGATTGTAAAATCTGATAAGAGTGATCATTCACTCTTGACAATCGCATCGCAAATGTACAATCGATCGAAAGAAAAATTGCAACTTCCAGAACTGACCATAAACAGAAGTCTAACTAGACTAAGAATCAAAAGCTCCACTCTGGGAAAATTCTCTGACTGCTTAAACAGTGATACTCTGTCTGACAAACGATTGAATTACCCTCAACTATTGAAAAATCTTGAACAATCCCGAATATCATCAAACCACCCAATCAAACTCCACGCACATGCATACTCGAACATAATTGTGAGCAAAAAAAAGAGCGGAGACGTCAAATCAAGAAGATAAAATGGCTGCCAGAAATAAATCCCGAAAAAATAAGACAATTAAAACATTATAAAAACTGGCTAAATAGGAATTGCGTTATGCAAAATCAGAATGACGCTGAAACAATTCTGTCCGCCCTACAAAAGCGCAATAGCAGAGACCTATGGAGACTACTGAACCCACAAACGGCAGCAGTAATCCCAATGTCATCTAATGTGGACGAACAGAGCTAGAAATTGCATTTTTCAAACCTTTATAAGGAAACCACGAATGAAGGAAAGACATCTGATAACTAAAAGCGACTTGGTCCTTCCTTTGGGAGATTGAAGATTTTGAGACGGCCCTCTCAAAATCTTCAATCAGTCACGGGCACCAGGTCCCGATGGGGTGTCTAATGAAATCATTAAAGCAAACATATCTACCTGGACACAGATTTGCTCTCTCATCTTCACAGCAATCGAAAAATCAAAGCCATCCCACCATCTTGGCAAAAAGCAGTACTGCTGCCAATTTATAAAAAAGGCGATTCAAAAGATCCAGGCAATTACAGACCCATCGCCCTTTTGGATCCACTGGGGAAAAATGTTTGCAAATGTACTGTTAGAACAGGTGAACATCTGGGCAAAAGCTAACCAAATATTTGCAAAAAGACAAACGGGTTTTGTAAAGCATGTGGGAACTAATATCAACTTATTCCTTCTAAATCTCTTAAAACAAGAGACCATCCATACTAAACAACTATATGCTGCATTCATTGACCTCAAATTGGCCTTCGACCTAGTGAATAGAACAAAACTATGGTCTAAACTACATCAATGGGGATGTCCAGAGCACACACTGGAACCTTTGAAACTATTATATGAAAATACATCAATCGGAATCGGACTTTCAAAGGACGGCACAGTTTCGGACGATATCCAAACCTTCAATGGCCTCAAACAAGGCTGTCCACTATCAGCTACATTATTTAACTTATTTGCAGCTGATTATGAATCCGAGACAAACACTGAGACAGCTAACCCCCCCAAAGTTAAAAAGAACACCCATCCCCTGTATGATGTATGCTGATGACATATTTATTTGCTCTCAAACACCAAGAGGGCTTCAAATAGCTCTGTCAAAACTAGAAGTCTACATGAAGGCAAATGGCCTTGAAATAAACACGCAAAAATCTCAAATTATGATGCTAGCACGTTACCCTCTCAAAGTCGTGTGTGGGCCTTAAACTTCACAATTGCCAACTCGGTAGGTAACAAGGTCACATTAAGCAGGGCTTCAACATAGGGTGCATTGAGAATGGGAGTACCTTGTGCAGATGGGTAATGTCTGTTCCCAGAGGGTCCCGTTGTCGTGTGAGATACCAAAAGCGTAACCTGAATCAGTGTTTCTGGAGCTTATGGATCTGCTTAGATAACATGCTATGCATAGTCTGACATCTAGTGGATGTTGTTGAGTATTACAAGATTTGTTTTCGAAACTCAAACTGACATTGCCGGGGCGTGTTAGTAAAATTATCCCTAGTGTGTTGCGTTCTGTACCCATGGTCCTTCACGCGTTTAGGTCCCTCAGATTGTTATTTTCCACCATTGAAGTCTGTCTCAAATGTGGACTTCTCTTCCAGGCTGATTAGTTGTAAATTTACTTGTAGACTTTCTTTCCTTATGGTTTGCTTTGCCGCACGGCCAACAGACTGCTCGACGGCTCTCGACAAACAACCTCCTTGTCTATGACTTGACTGATCGACCAGACGCGGCCTACACAGGCCTCTTCGGGCTTTGGCCCTTACAGTAGGGTGAGGGGAGAGAGGTTCTTCATACTGACCTCTTTAGAGAATGTATACTCTGTCAACCCCTTTCCCTTTTTCTCACCAATCCACCTTGTAAGAAATAATGGGCATAACTATCTTTACATTTTGTCCTACCTGCCACCAAATATTCCTGTGGAAGGACACTCCTGAGGGATCACCCTGAAAAAGTTTGCAAATCTTGTAAACTTTTTCGACCTAAACCTCTAAAGGATCAGCGCATCAAACGCCAGGCGGCTCACGTCATGCAGGCCGAGGCCTCCATCAACGTGACGCAAGACTCCAGCGAGGGCAGTATCGGGGTCATGAGTGATGCTGAAAGCGAGCCCGGTTCATCTGAATCCCATGTGCGGCCCCCCGACTCCAATAAGCAGGCCGGCGGCTCTGTGATGAAGACACCCGACGGCCAGAGCACACAAGTCCAAGAACACTAAACGCATCCCCCAAGGCTGACATTCGATGGTACCGTTGAGCGTCGAAGGCCACGCAGTATCCTCGGGTACTTTACTGTCCTCTGGGCTATTGTGCATCCGGCGAAAGGCGTTTTGGCGTCGCCCAAGAAAACACAGAAAAATGCAGGAAATAATCAAGACACTTTAGTGCTTCCCTACATAAAGCAAGTTCACCGAAAAAGTGACACATTTCAACGCCTCTGTCCTCGAAAAGCACATAGGCTGTAGACCCCCACCCTCCCAACACCACTACCCCCTGGGCTATCACAAAGATCAACTCCCTCCCAGGCCACCTCTTTCATGTCAGGCTTCCCACCTTCATGTGACAATAGACCTGATCAGTTTAATAAAATCTTGAGGATGTCCTGTTTTGTGAACTTCATGGACAGACACCCAGACCAACTGTCATCCCTTAGAGATGCCTCACAGCCACAGCCTAGCACCCCTCCTCTAGGCACACCAGCATCGACCTACCAAGACCCTTCTCAACACATGTACTATGACAACCTCTCAGGGCCACATATAGTCAAGACCAAGACAAATTCGAATGCATTGTGTCCTCCAACGTATTCCTCATCTTTGATATGTAGTGTCCACAGCCCGGCTGCTTTGGAAATTTTTTGGCAGAGGGCAACCTGAATCTATGGCGTCGGGTTGATGTTATAAGTGCACGCACGGCGCCCATAGCCTCAGTTCGTTTTTTTCTGCAACCATGTTTGCTTCGTGAAACTTGGCACACCTCGTACTGTCTAGTATTTGCTGTGATGGTCTTCGATATGTCTTTGTTTTCCACCCCAACGACGCCTCAGTCTGGGTTTAAGAATTGCCGGGACTGCGGATCCAAGATGTCCATCACGGATCCGCATTGTGTCTGCCTGTGGTGTCTCGGCGGGGGCCATGACACGGACACATGCTTAAAGTGCCAGTCAATGACTGGGAAGGCCTTGCGGGAACGAAAAGGGGAAACTCAAGGTAGGCAAGGAATCCAAACCCCATAATCCCCAATCTGCTGGGCCTTCAACCGATGAGTCAAGAGGTTCCTCTCCTCAGAGGAAGGCAAAGCATTCAAGATCCGGTAGTGACTCCCCCCACTCGTCCATCTCGTCTAAGCACTCAGAGAAGGCACTGCCGGTCGCCTTCCTTATCTTCAGGCGGCACCCGTGAGAGGGTGAGTTGCCCGTGCAAACATTCGACGCCTGCTGATTGGGAAGCTTTCCGTGTGGAAATGCTTTGAATTTTCCAAAAGCAGGGCAAGTCCCTGTACGCGCCTTCTGTTGAAGATGGCCGGGAACGTTCTCGGTTGGATACTTGCGTGGCCTCGAGCCCGGGTAAACGGTGCAATCCTCATTGTGAGTTTTCACAAGTCCCGACAAGGTTGCTAAGGATTGCTCGTGATGTGATGTGAGGCCAGTCTTTGTCTCCACTGAAACCGTTCAAACCCACGATGCCATTGATGCCACGCCAGTCGATGGTGCCTGTCGGGTCCTCCACCCTCGATGCCTTTGCCGCCATTGTTGACGCTATCGGCGCCGTCTGTGCCAAATCTGCTGATGCAGTCCCTGGTACTAGTGGATCCTCCTAAAATGGCGGTGTCTAAGTTGAAGTCCTTGGCTTCGAAGCCTCTGGCTGTGGTTCCTGAGAAACGGTGTTACCCCCTGCCGAAGAAAGACTTAAGTGCCTCACCTCCATATTTGAGGAGGAACAACAGTCTGATGAGGGTGAGGCTCCTTTTGGTCTCCAGTTTGGGACCTCTAATGTGCCAGAAGGCCTCATCTCGGAGGAGAGTAGGATGCACGATCTTTGTGATATCTTGAAAATGCCAGTGGTATTGACACTTCTCCGGAGCTGGAGTTTGGGGACCAGACCCTGGTGAGCATGCGGACTCCTCTTACCGATGCATTATGTCAAGAGTTTTGGAGTATTTGGACTGGTCCAGGCCTCCTTCCCACTATGATCAGGATGATTTTACAGACATTTTGGATCAAGGTCCTGCTACAGATCCCATATTGCCATTTCATGTGGCTCTGCAGAACAGGGTGGCACAGAATTGGGAAGCCCCGGAGACTAATCCGGCGGCGAACAAGTCTCCGACGAGAAAATACTGCCGCTTCAGTAGTGGACCCGGCTATCTGTCATCTTACCCCACTCCTGAGTCTGGTGGTCCAAGCAGCCACGGCTACCTCGAAGCAGGCTCCGTACCTACCATCCCTCCGGATAGGGATGATAAGCGCGTGGATGGATGGATGGATGGATGGATGGATGGATGGATGGATGAATGGATGGATGGCTGGATGGTTGGGCGCGCAATGTTTTTTCAGCTGGGAGTATGGCATTGAAGGCGGCCAACTCCTCTTGTGCCTTGGCAAGATTTTCATACACTCTGGGATTGCATCTCTATGGTGGCTGAGCATATTCCCTAAGGGCTTCCTAGCTCTTAAGGACGGAAAGGAAGCCATGTGTGAATCCCTTCAGTCTGGGTTGGATGTTGCGGACACAGTCAGCAGGTCCATGGCTACGAGCACGGTAATATGCATATTTGCATGGTTGCGGAAGTCTGGTTTTGCACCGGATGTGCAGGCTAGGATTCTGAACATGCCATTTGATGGGTCTCACCTTTGTGGCAGCAAGGCTGACGAGAGCCATCAGAAGCTGCAGACCTCTAAAGCGGCCGCAAAGTCCGCTGTTAGGTAGCCTCAGCCTTTTCGACCTAGCAGACAGCAATGGAGGGGTAGATCCTTTCGTTACTAATCATTTGGGAAGGCAAGAGGAATGGTCAGTCGAAGAGACCAACATATGTTTCATCGTGGTGGACGAGGTAGAGGTGCCAAAGCTGCTCAAGCAGCAGCCTCTCTGCTACTGCTGCTTCAAAACTGCTCTGAGGCCTTCGGTCACAACCCACCGGTGGGGGAGCAGGCTGTCGCTGCATCTTGTAGAATGGCGAGCCGATGCTTGCTGTTGGGGAGAATTCTCTGTTTAGGCTGAATTTCCTAACCTAGTGAGTCCCCCAGCAGCTTTGCTGGATTTTTTGGGGTTTATTTTTTTCTCCTGCCAAGAGTGAGACTCTTTTACCCTCACTCTTGGGCATGACTTGAGTGTTTCTGTGACTTGCTATGTGCTTATGGGCTATGGGGTATTTTTTCCCCATAGGCTATCATTGGTTTTTGAATGTGTGTTACACAGCACCCTCAGTGCAGTAACACAGGGGTGTCATAGAGACCCCCAAACATAGACTCCACACCCTGGGACTGACTACTGTCTCCCTGGGTCTGTAAAGTCACCATTGACTTTACTAGTCTTAACTTAGGAACTTAAACAGTACAAACCATCATACTGTGGAAGTACTGGTAGGGGCAATTAGATTGCCCCTGGGTCTGTTGTCGAGGGGGTACTGTCCCGTCCCCCCTTGCCGAGTTTCTGGCTGGTGGCAGTGGATACCACGGAAATATTCCACCGGAATATTTCCCAATGGGATTTCCCATTGATTTTAATGCACCACTTTTTGGCGCAATGGTAAAGATACCGCCGGTTTATTTATTTAATATAAATTCACCGGTTGGGATTTTTTGGCGTCTAGGTTCACTTCAGTAACCCTGAACCCGAGTCGAGCCTTTGTTCCACTTTTGGCGGGCTTCTGCACAGAAGCCCTCCAAAGTGGTGCCATTCTGTCTGGGTACCACAGGGGGTGTGGGAGGGGGTTTAGGCACCCTGGACTGAGTTGCCTTGCCAACTCATGTCGCACTCTGGTGTGATTGGCCCAAGTGGTGAGCCACCCCGCTCACCACTTAGCATGTTTGAGTGACAGCTAGGCTGTATGAATGGGGGTTTGCTGCATAAAAGCAGGGTTTTTGGGACTGGTTCTTCAGAAGTGGCCACAGGACCTAAGAAGCCGAAGAGGGAGAAGCTGAGCCGACCTGCCAAGACGACACCACCGGTGGAGCCCTGCGGAACCGTCTCACCACTTTTCCCAACGACAGAGGAGATCTCCAGCCGGGAGAGTCTTCTTCCCTTGACTGGTGGGGACAACCAGTTTCTGCCTTCTTTTCGCCGCCCTGAAGCATCTCGTGGCCGCCTTGCCTGTGCCAAGCACCCCGGCAACCGGGATACCACTTTTTACCTCAACCGCGAAAGAGGGGTAACATCCTTTTAACCGGAAAAAACTCCACGGCTGGTTTCTTCCCTGGTAGTGCAACGACCTTCAGCTTTCCTCCACAACGAGATCTTCTCCTCCTCTGGACGATGCCGCGACTTGCACCCACTACCAGGAACAACTGCCACCGCTGGAGGATCCTTTCCATTTTAAAGGTACCGTGTTCCGCCCGGCTTCCCTTGCCACCGATTGTACGGGGTAGATTTAGCCCTCGGCTCTCGACCCTGGGTAAGCCTGGGACACCCTAACTAAACTTTTCTAAACTTGGAAAAACCTTTTCTACTCACCTGTAAAGACTTGTGACATTGTGTGATCTTGGGCATCTTTTCGCCTGGCTTTCCCTAGAGTGGGCCTGGCAACCAAACTTCCTTGCTCCTCAATAGTCTGCCTTTCTAAACTCACTGTTTAGTTTAGTTTAGTTTATTATTTGTATAGCGCCGCCTGGCCCTAGGGCATCCAGGCGCTTGGGATGAATACAACAAGAATAATACAACAGAAATGTACAAACCGATTACATATTTACAAATTTACAGTCTTGGTGCATGCTAGTAAGGTAGGGCTAGGCAGTTTACGTTTCTTTGGATAGAAGCCAAATTTTGGTGTTGTCTAAATCTGTGAAAGGAAGGTTCTGATCTCAGCTCGAGTGGAAGTGAATTCCAAAGTTTGGAGGCAAGCACGGGGAAGCTGGAGCCACCTGCTTTTTGGAGCTTAAATCTTGGGATATTTAAGCAATGTGTTTGAGCTGATCTGGTAGGGCGCGCTGGGGTGTGGTGATTGAGATTGTCGGATAGGTATCTGGGTGCTTGGTTAGCTAGGCATTTGTGTGTGAGTGAGATGGTTTTATATTCAATTCTTTGTGGTATGGATAGCCAATGGCAGGTGCGTCTGGCGTCCGAAATGTGTTCATGTTTGGGTATGTTCAGGGCTGCTCGCAAGGCGTTGTTTTGTATGACTTGTAGTTTGTTGATGTTTTTCTGACTGGTTCCCAAGTATAACGCATTGCAGTAGTCAACTTTGGAAAGGACTAGCGCTCTGGCTAAGGTGATGCAGTTGGATGGTGAGAGGTAAGGTCTGCTGGCATTGATGAGTTTACAGGTGTAAGCAGTGGCTGATGATATGGAATTGATCTGTCTTGTCAGTGTGAGGGAGGAGTCGAGGTAGATTCCTAGGGTTTTGATGCTGTTAGAGACGATGATGTTATTGCCGTCTATAGTGAATGCTTGATAGAGTTTGTCGAGTTTATTAAGTCTGGGTTGGGAACCTAGGAGAAGAAGTTCGGTCTTGTCGTCATTGAGGCATAGGCCATGCTTGGCCATCCATTCTTGGATAATGGAATAAATGTTGTTGAGAGCAGTGAGGTCGGTGGAGTAGTCGC
The DNA here is from genome assembly GCF_040938575.1 of Ambystoma mexicanum. Classification (NCBI taxonomy): domain Eukaryota; kingdom Metazoa; phylum Chordata; class Amphibia; order Caudata; family Ambystomatidae; genus Ambystoma; species Ambystoma mexicanum. The sequence goes on along the minus strand of NC_090921.1, from coordinate 224,189,512 downwards.
CTGTTAAAGGGATCAGTATTTGGGTGTCATCTGCGTAGTTGGTGTAGATGACACCCAAGCGGTCCAATATGTCAAAGAGGGGTTTCGTGAACACATTATATAGAGTGGGGGAGACGCAGGAGCCCTGGGGGACACCGCAAGTGACTGGGGCTGGAATGGCAGAGGCTGTGGGTGCGTAGACTCTCATGGATCTGTTGTTAAGGAAGGAATGGATCCATGCGTTGGCGTTATCTGAAAATTTGGCTGCTGAGGATAGATGTTTGCAGAGGATGTCGTGGTTGACCAGGTCGAAGGCGGCCGATAAGTCAAGAAGGAGAAGGATGGCTAGTTTACCATTGTCTTTAATGTTGTCCATCTGTATCTTAAGGTCAATCAAGGCGGTCTCAGTGCCGTGTTTGGGGCGGAATCCTGATTGTCTGAGTCCTAGTAAGTTATTTTTCTCAAGGTGGTTCTGTATCTGAAGATAGGCAGCTCTGTCGAGGATTTTTAGTAGGAAGGGTACGGTCGTAATGGGTCTGTAGTTGGTGGGGACATTAGGGTCAAGGGTGGGCTTCTTAAGTAAAGGAAGAACCCAGGAGTCCTTGAGGTTGTTGGGCACTATGTTGGAGGTGAAAGATGAGTTGATGAGGGAAGTGATGAAGGGAGCAAGTTGTTTGGCTGCATCTTTAATGACTGGGGCTGGGCAGGTATCGCCTTGGCATTTGGACGGTTTAAGAGAGTAGATTATTTCTTCAACCTCTTTGATGGTTATGGTGGAAAACTCAAAGAGGTTATTGTCATCATTTTGGGGGGTGGTGTGGGTGTGTGTAGAGGGGGTGATGTTATCAGTGAGGGTGAGGCTTTCTTTCTTTGTCAGGATTTTGGCTTGTAGTGTGGCAATTTTGCCTAGGAGTGCTTCCTGGATGCTCGTGCACCAGTGGATGTCTTTGTTACAAGTGTCTGGAGTGGGGGAGGGTGATTCGAGTTCTCTCAGGATATTGAATAGCTCTTTGGTATTAGATTTGGCGTTGCTGATTCTTTCATTGTACATGTTTTTTTAAGACTGGATGATGGCTGATTTATAGATGTTCGATGCCAGTGCGTAAGATGTCTTATTAATAGTGGATGGTGACTGTTTCCATGCTAATTCAGCTTGTCTTTTGGATTTGCGGAGTGTTTTTAGTTTGGGGGTGAACCAAGAATTGAGGTGTGCTCGTGGTTTGGCTTTCCGAAGCTTGAGTGGTGCTATGGTGTTTATGGCCTTAAGGATAGTTGTGTTGTATAACTCTACTAGTTCAGTAGGGTTGGTCATGGTGGGTGAGAAGTCGATGATGGGTTGGAGTAACGGGAGGAGTTTCTCTAGTGTGATATTTTTGTTGTTTCTTGTGAGTGTGGGTGGGGCATTGGAGGAAGGCCCTGGTGTTTGAGTGCCTTTGTTGATGGTGAAGGTAATAAGGTGGTGATCAGTCCAAGCGCATGGAGTGTTGGAAAGGATGGTAGTGTTGCAGTTGAGGTCAGCTATCCAGTCAAGGATGCGGCCTTTGTTGTGTGTGGGTTGTGTGATATGGTGGGTGAGTCCTAATTCTGAAATTGTGTTGGCGACAGTGTGAGCTTTGTCATCTTTCACATCATTGAGACCTAGATTAAAGTCTCCTAGGATGAGTAGTCGAGAGTTAGGTTTGATATTGTCAGAGAGTAAAAGGGCTATGTCGTCATTAAAGGATAGTATAGGGCCTGGCGGTCTGTAAATGAGGTGGATGGTGATAGTGCTTGTGTGCGTTGTGTGTAGTTTGAGGGTGAGTAGTTCCGCTGATGGCAGTGATTGGTTTTGTATGTGTCTTATGTTGATGGAGCTTTTTGCAATAATGGCTACTCCACCACCTTTAGCTGTTTGTCTGTCTGCACGGTAGATGGTATAGTCATTGGGTATAGCAAGTGATAGAGAGGGGCCAGACGCTGGGTGGAGCCAGGTCTCTGTAATAGCTATGAAGTCGAGGTCATTGAAGGAAATAATGTCGGCTATGTCTAGGGCATGGGCGACTACAGATCTCGCATTGATGAGTGCACCTTTGATGGTTTCGGTGGTGATGCGTGATTTTTTGATGTGGGTGCGGGGGGAGGGTGCGTTCAGGCCGTGTGATATCTGGTCTGACGGAAGTGTAGGGCGTGTGCAGGAAGGGGCAGATTTGGTTAAGGTTATATTTTGTTTGTTGCCTAGATTGAGGAAGGATACGGGTGTGTGTGTTCTGGATCTGAGTCGGGTGAGTCTCGATAAGCCTGAGCAGGGATAGGATTTGCTGGTAGTGAGGTTCGTGATAGTGGATTGGCCGATGGGAGTAGTTTGTGATGCTTCTTGGGGGCTGGAGGTGTCTGCTGTGCGATGAGAGTCGATGGAGGAGGTAGGTTGGAAGGGGTTGATGTTGGGTAGGAAGGGGTGGGGCAGGGTATGGGATAATGTCTGGGGCAGGCTAGTCTGCTGAGGCCATTGGGGTGTAAGCGAAAGTGTGGCCCTGTACAAGGGGTGTCATGGGGGACCAGGCAGAATGGGAACATAATGAGGAAGGTCCAGGTTATCATATCTGAATTTAGAGGGAACTGGCGCACAAAATCATCAGAGAGAAGCTAGTACGCAATGTAAGTGCACAATGGTGCTGCAGTGAGGGTACTGATGCAGAGAATCAGAGAAATGCTAGTACACAGTGCTAATACACAGTTTTAATACACAGTGCTAATACACAGTGGTCTCTAAGCGACCATAAGGCACAACACTATGTCACAGTGGTCTCTAAGCGACCATAAGGCACAACACAATGTCACAGTGGTCTCTAAGCGACCCTAAGGCACAACACAATGTCACAGTGGTCTCTAAGCGACCCTAAGGCACAACACAATGTGAAAGTAGTTTGTGTTAGACCGTACTGCAAAAACAGGGTTCAGTGAAGGCTTGAAGCAGTTCAGGTTGCTGGCTGGAGCAGTGAAAAAAAGGTTGCTGTAAGGGGCAGTATGCTTGCCCCAGAGGAGATGGGCAGGGGATCTAGCCCTATGCTCGATGGCGTATACAGGCTAGAGATAGGCACCGTGTACAGTGCCTTCGAGGTGGGCCGGTTCGAAGCCTGCTGGCTTGTGGTAGGCTCCCAGTAGAGGAGAGGGGCCAATCACAATGTTTGCAGGGTTGCGGGGCCGGGTGAAGGGCTGAAGATGCGACGGTCAGCCATCTTTAAATGGTGTGGACCTAGGGGCTTCAATTGGTGGCTGGATGCACTCTGAGTGCAATAATGGGGCAGATCCTGGCTGGAGAAGGCCACACGCTTGAGCGGCGCGGATATTATTAAATAATCCGCCGCGTGTTGCCTTCAAGACGCACGCTCGTGCTTCGGCTAGGGACTCGTGACATACCTGGTGTCAGGCAGGGCTGGCTACTGCTCCAACAGTAGATGGAAGGAGCTCCTGCTCATGGTGGATCTGGAGTGGTAGGGGCAGAGTTCCTGGTCCCTGGCTCCTTAGGCTCCGAACAGGCACCCAACAGGCCTTAGTGTGGCCTTTGTGAGGGCCGGCGAATCCGCCTGCCGGCGGATGCTCGTTCGAGCTAAGAGGCGGTCTCAGCCTCGTTTTGGCGCCGCGCTGCGCCCGGCATGGAGAGGTCAGGCAGGCCTCTCAGACCTAGTCAGGCGGTCTCTGTGGGCCTCGTCTGTGCTGCTGGCTGCTTCGGGGCGGGGGAGAGGGCTCCTGCCCTCTTCCCTGGGCAGAAGATGTGGAGTGCGGAGGCACGGGCACCCAACAGGCCTTAGTGTGGCCTTTGTGAGGGCCGGCTGTGAATCTCTGGAAAGTGTTTTACCTTGCTGTTTTCATTGCTTCTGCCTTTTCCCTCCCTTTTTAACTTGTTGGAGTGCCATCTAACGTTAAGCGCTCACCTCTGTTTGGAAATAAGTGGTGTTAACTTAGACTTGTCCAACAAATAACTAGGGATGTACATATAAGTAATAGTGACTGTGTTTTGACCTACTTACCTTTTCTGTGCTAGTGTAATTTATGAGTGTGTCTTTTAAATAAATAATTATATACTTTTACACCTAGCTCTGGTCAGTGTTTGCTTGTACTACTGTGCCTCTGTACCTATTATGTATGCTCTATATACTGCCTAACTCTTCTTGAGGGAAGTCTGACTGCTCAGCCACAGCTACCAGGTAAATCTGGGTGGTTCATACTGCTACCAAGTGGGTTTACTGCCAAACACCTGTAGTCTTAAATCTTTTGCAGTGGTCCCAGAGGGAACTGCACAGGTTTCTGTCTAACACTTGCGCTCTGGAAACAATTGCCCGCGGGTACTGCCTTCCTTTTTTACGGAAGCCTCACGACAATCCACCAGAAGTACACTCTTTGAGGGTTCCAGATCCGCTCCTTGTGCAGGAAATATTAACCCTGCTAGAGAGAGGCACTATAGAACTAGTACCTGTGGCGGAGAGGAACAAGGGTTGGTACTTTGATTCCCAAGGAGGACAGGGTTCTGAGACCCATCTTGGATTTGAGATGCTTGAACAAGTTCCTCAGGAAGGATAAATTCAATATTGTCACTTTCTCAGATCCTTCAGGCCCTCCAACTTCAGGATTGGTTGGTGTCATTGGACCTTCAGGATGCTTGTCATGTCCGATCCATCTCAAGCACAGGAAATACCCGAGGTTCGCCGTTGGCGGCTCACATTATCAGTTTTGAGTCCTGCCATTCGGGATGACCTCCGCCCCGAGGGTCTTCACCAAACTGATGGTTGTAGTGGCAGCACATCTCAGGAGAGGGGGTTAGGGGATTCACGTCTACCCCTACCTGGACGATTGGCTGATCAGGACACGTTCTCCTGAACAAGCCTTGGATCATCTCAACGTTACCTGTCACTTCCTTCAGAGACTGGGCTTCTCCCTCAATTTCAAGAAGTCCCAGGTGACGCCTTCCAACAGCTCCAGTACCTCGAGGCTGTTTTAGACACGTCCTTGGGGAAGTGCTCGCCACCCAAGTTGAGGGCTCACCACATTCTCCAGATGGTAAACAAGTTTCAGAGTGCCTAGAGTGTTCCGGCCTTCGAATTCTTGAGGTTGCTCGGCCTCATGCCATCCTGCATTTTTCTGGTGCCATAGGCTCGTCTGTGAATGAGGTCCCTTCAATGGGCAACCAGGACTCAATGGTCACAATTCTCAGCCAGGATGTCGGATCACCTACAGGTTCCGGTCAGGGTGTCACAGGATCGTCTGTGGTGGGCCTGCGAGGAAATCCTAATGAAGGGAGAACCTTTTTGGCAACCATGGCCAGAGGTGACCGTAGTGACGGACTCTTCCCTCAGAAAGTGGGGTTCTCATGCCAACGATCTGACCAATAGAGGCCGTTGGTCTCCAGAGTCCAAACTGCACATCAATCTTTTGGAGCTGAGAGCGATCAGCCTAGCACTGAAGGCTTTTCTGCTGTCTGTACGGGGGAAGAATGTCCTGATAATGACAGACAACACGGTGGCCATGCATTACCTCAACAAGAGTGGGTGTAGGGTCACTACCACTGTGCTGAGAGGCAATCCAGCTCTGGTTCTGGGCAATTCAAGAAGGAATCTCCCTGGCGGCAGTTCATCTGGCCTGAGAAGAGAAAACTGTGGCGGCCACTCTGAGCAGGCATAGCGCAGTCTCCCACAAGTGGGAAATAGCTCAGGCAGTCCAAGAAGTCTTTGCCCTTTGGGGAACTCCTCAAGTGGATCTGTTTGCGACCGGTGCCAACCGGAAGTGCGAGCAATACTGCTCGAGGGAATTTCCTCTGAGTGGAGCTCTAGGAGACTCGTTCATGGTGGATTGGGAATTCCTGCTTCTGTCCGTGTGTCCTCCAGTCCGAGTCATTCCTCAAGTTCTCAGGAGGTTAAGGCGGTTCTGGTCCCACATGATCCTAGGTTTGAGCCAGGAGATCGTCTTACCCGGATCTTCTGGAAATGTCCATGCGTCTTCCCCAAAGAGAGAATCTTCTCTCGCGAGATGGGGGTCGGGTTCTCCATCCAGAGGTCAAGATTCGCAACCTTCACGCATGGTTTCTGAAACTTTGAGATGCAATGACTGGGACCTCCCGGATGACTTAATCGAGGTGTTACTTTTGACCAGGCGACCGGCAACAAAGTCTCTGTACCGTTGCCGTTGGAATAAGTTCTGCGACTGGTACAGAGAAAAGAATGTTAATCAGTGTTCAACTCCGGAAGGTCTGTCATTTTTGCTTTCTTTAGCCCACAAGGGTCTTCAGGTGGGGACCATTAAAGTTTGCCTAGCAGTGCGCTCAATCTTTAAACGCTCATCCGAGGAATGCTCTTTTTTTAAACATCCCTTTGGTAACTCAATTTCTGAAAGGGCTCAGAAATGTGTTCCCACCTTCACCATTTCAGGTTCCGTTTTGGAACGTTAACTTGGTCTTACATTTTCTGATGGATGTTCCGTTTGAGCCATTGCACTCATGCCCATTGAGGATGCTAACCTTTAATACTGTTATGCTGGTTGCTCTTACATCTGCAAGAAGAGTGAGCAAATTGCAGGCACTTTCTTCCAAGCCACCCTTTTCTGTATTCCACAAGGACAGGGTTGGGTTGAGTGAGACCCTCCTTTCTACCCAAGGTAGTTTCGGACTTTCATTTGAGTCAGAAATTGTGCTACCTGCCTTCTATCCTCCGCACCCTAGCAAGGAAGAGAGGCTTCATAGGTTGGACCCTAGGAGAGATTTGAGCTTTTAGATTTTCAGAATGTCCAAGGTGAGAATGGATGTTCTGCTCTTTGTGGGGTATACCGGGCACAAACTAGGCCAGGCTGTGTCTAAACAGACCTTGTCTTAGTGGATCATCCTCACTATTTCTGAGTGCTATACTTTGGCAGGCAAGGTCCCTCCAGAGGGCTTGCATGCTCATTCAACCAGAGGCATGGCTACGTCGACAGCCCTGCAAAGGGGTGTCCCTGTAAAGAACATATGTGATGCTGCAACGTGGTCTTCAATGCACACGTTTACCAAGCATTATTCCCTGGATACTGCCAATGCTCAAGATGTGGCCTTTGGTAAGACAGTCCTTTATTCTGCCCTTTGATTTCCAATCTTGCTAAATTCTTCATCCTCCACCAATTATGGATACTGCTTTGGGAGTCTGATAAAGATGAGGAATACGTTGGAGGACATAATCCATTCAAAGAACAAGTTAGTTACCCCTGGTAAAGTTCTTTCGACTGGATGTTCCTCCAATGTATTCCTCGTCTTTATCAGACTCCCAAAGCAGACTCCATCGACGCAGGGTGCCCTCTGACGAAAGATTTCCAAAGCAGCCGAGCTGTGGACACTAAATGTCAAAGATGAGGAATACGTTGGAGGAACATCCAGTCGAAAGAAAGTTACCTGGGGTAAGTAACTTGTTCTCTGACAACGCCATTTACGTAATTCTGTCACTGGACAATCGGGAGCAGCCGGTAGAAGATTCTCCTGTTGATAACCAACTACAATAAAATGAACTGCTACTGAAGGCTGAGCAACACTAACATCGACACTCAGGAAGCACAGGTCAACAAAGACTTTGTGGACGATATCGTGGGGGACAAAAGATGTACCACCCAGTTTATTCCGCTCCATTCCGCCCCTGCAGTCTATACAAAGACTCATCCAGCCATCCCTACTGGCGCCTAGTCTCATAAGGGCAGTCAACCCCAAAAAAGAAAAACTATACAGACCAGCGCCACTGACCCCCTGTATATTAGGGGTCAGCTTAAACCTTTTTCGTTAGTAGGCACCACTACCAAAAAGAGGGCAGGCACTCCCCTGACATCGGCAGAGGCCCCGCCAGACAAGGAAAGCAAATATATCTATAGAGAAAGGTTGCCTCTTCTGCGGCATACCAAAACAGAATCGCCAACACTACGCTTCTAGCTAGTTACGGCTGCCACCAATGGGATGAGCTGGAATGCCAAATCGAAGACGTCCCAGAACCCATAAATGCTGAAATGTTACACTATTACAGAAGGCAAGTAGATATCAAATTGCATTCTGAAAATTAACCTTGATGCAGCAGATAATGCAGGACGCATCATAGCAGAGGGCACGCTCATCAAGCGCAGTGCCTGGCTCAGAGAATCGGGGTTTAAGTTAGAAACTCGGGCAACCCTCCGAAACATGCCGGTGGAGCCCAATGTATTATTCGGGAAGGCTGTCGAAGCACTTACCAGTGCTAAGGAAGAATAGTACACTCTCAGATCCCTTGGCCAGTTAACAAACAAGCCCCACGTTCAATGGCGCTCCTAAAACTCTAAAAGGCTTTGTGGCCAGGGTGCTCAACGTTCCTCGGGCTATACTCGGGCGGACAGTCATCTTGGGGCCAATCGCAAGGGCAAAGTTCCTCTTCCAGTTTTTAAAGCGGAAATAAAAGGGGCAGAACCTCACTTGGGAGGTCCCCTTCCATGCCACTCAAGTAGGAGGCCAAATTTTACACTTCACCCACGCATGGGAGGGGATAACGTTGGACAAGTGGGTGTTGATCAACGTGGCAGGCGGGTATTGTATCAACCTGTTACAAAAACCACCCTACCGCCTGCCAAGACAAAGGAAAATGTCAACAGAAGAACGACGTATTTTGTAAGAAGTAAAGGCACTGCTGGAGAAGGACACCATAGAGATCGTTCCAGCGAATCAGGTAAACAAGGGTCATTTTTCAACGTACTTCCTTGTGCAAAAGAAAGACCTTTCCATGCGCCCAGGACTAGATCTGTGCCCTGCGAACAAATGTCAAACCACAAACAGTTCGCATGACCACTCTCCAAGAGGTAATCCCTAAAACGGTGGGACTACATGGCAACATTGGATATGAAGGATGCATACTTTTTATATGTCAATGCTCCCTGCGCACAGAAAATATCTGCGTTTCGAGATAGCGGGAGTTCACTACCAATTCAAGGTACTCCCCTTCGAAATCGCCTCAGCACCAAGAGTATTTACAAAGGAACTTGCATGAGTGGCAGAACACCTGCGCAGAAGGTCCATCCCAGTATATATCCTTATCCAGACGACTTGCTAATCTCCTCAAATTTGCAAACTAGATACCAAAACACATTAGACCTTCTTTTCAATCTGAGCTTCTACATCAACGAAATGAAATCCAGCCTAGTTCCCAGCCAAATAAAACAATTTCTAGGGTCTATTCTAAAGACAACGGAAGAGCTGGATTTCCCCTCAAACTAGAGAGTACAAAACAAGCTCGCTCATGCTAAACGTCCAATGCAGGAATGGTTAGCAAAACGATGGCCTCAAGCAGTCAGTGGGACATTCTAGTGGTTGTTTCCCTAACCCTGGTACAGGCTCTTCGCTGGTGGTACAGGGACAACCTGCTAAGAGGAAAACCATTCCACCAGCAAAGGCGATTCTTACTACAGATGCTTCACTTGCCGGATGGGGTTGGGCTCACCTCCTTCACCACACAGCCCAAGGCCAGTGGACACATGTGACTGCCCAAAGGCGTATAAAATTCGTAGAACTCTTGGCAGTCCTCCAGGCTCTTCTCACAGACCGCACCACTGCCATGTTCTGCATGAACAAGCAAGGAGGCACACACTCTGTCTGTCCAAGTTAGCCCAAAAACTATGGAAATGGGCACTGAAGCTGAACATGATCCTAACCTCTCAATATTTTCCAGGGGATCTCAATTCTCTGGCAGAGACATCTATGCAGATACCCTCTACCAGAAGAACATGAGTGGCAACTCAACAGATATCCTAGACAGAATATTCTCACAATGGGGTCACCCCCCCTTTAGATTTGCTCGCCACAAGCCAAAACGCACAATGCCCAGACTTCACATCCACGTTTCCCAAGCCAGAGTCCAAGGGGAATGCCCTGTGGATGAACGGGTTAAGGAAATTTGCTTATGGTTTTTTCACTCCTGAGCAAAATAGTACACAAAATGCACCAGGAGCAGGTAACTCTAATCCTGGTTACTCCTAGGTGGGCGAGACCAGCTTGGTTTCCACATCTGCTCACACTGGCGATGCGCGTCCCAATCAAGCTCCCGTGCCCGTACAACATGCTAACACAACTCAAAGGAGCATCCCACCACCTGTGCCCTCCGTCTATGAACCTGGCAGCTTGGCTCCTGAAGTTATAGAATTTGGCCACCTGGATGTTCCACAATGTGTATGGATATCCTAAAGCGGCACGAAAACCCAACACCGCTATTTCAAAAACTAGAAGAGGTTTGTGATATGGAGCACGTCAAAACCAGTAAACCCAACAGAATATTTCCGAGCTAACAATCTACGCTACTTGCTTCACCTACTAGACTCCAGCCTAGTATTTGACTCCATTAAAATGCATCTGGCGGCCCTGTCTGCTTACACAACTTCACAAAACAAGGTGTCCTGGTTGAAAGTTCCTGACATTAAGGCATTCAAGGAAAGGGTAGTGAGGCGGTTACGCCCCCAACCCCCGAACCTCAACCCCCACCCCAAAATGTCCAAACCTTCCCCGGGTTGGGATCTCAATTTTGTGCTCTCCAAGCTCATGGGTCCACCCTTTGGACCTATGCACAAGGCCAGCTTATATCTGCTATATAAAACTGCATTCCTAGGAGCTATCACCTCTATAAGACGAGTCAGTGAGCTACAGGCTTAGTCCGTACAAGACCCTTTTTTCATAATGCACAAGGACAAGGTTGTCCTCAGAAAACATCCTAGGTTCTAACCTAAGTTCATTTCAAAGTTCTATGTTAATCCATAGAACTCCCTACCTTCTTTCAAAATCCATAATACTCAGCAGAAAGAGGCCTCCATGCGCTTGATGTACAGAGGGCGGTCTGGTTCTACGTGAAAAAAACTAAACCTCTAAGGAAAACAGACCAACTCTTTGTTTCCATAGCACCTGGAAGAGAAAGCTATCACATATCAAAGAACGCCATCTCCAGGTGGCTAGTAGAGTGCATACAGCTCAGCTATTCCCTATCCAAGAAAGTCTTACCTTTCACCCCAATGCTGGCTCTACCAGAGGTACAGGAGCTACCTTAGCTTCCATTGCAAACGTCCCTCTAGACCCCATTTGCAAAGCTGCTACATAGAGCTCCATCCATACGTTCACACAGCATTATTGCATTGACACATACTCTAAAGCAGATTCACAGGTGGGTAAAGCGGTCCTAAAACATCTTTGCCGTTGTACCTGTTCACTTCCCACCTCCTACTCAAGATACTGCTCGCTTATCTACGCAGAGCATGTGGTATAAGGAGATCCACAAGCTCCAGAAGGGATTCATTACTCACCGTAATCATATTTCTGGTGCTTGTATCTGCTTAGATTCAAATGCGCCATCCCTTTCTCCCCTTCTGGAGTAGATGGCATTATCACTGTTTCTGCTTGATCACATCTGTACTCGCGCTACACTTCATGCAACCTCATGTCAGCAACAATCTGAGGACCTAGACGCGTGGAGGACCCTGGGGTACAGTACACGTCACACTAGGGATAGTAGTACTTACACACCCTGTCGACGTCCGGTTTCGAAAACAAATCTTGTAATACTCTGGGACTTCCACTAGATGTCGGACTATGCAGAGCATGTGCATCTAAGCAGATACAAGCACCAGAAATACAATTACGGCAAGTAATGTATCCATATAGTGGCTGTCTATTCTGTGGCGACTGTGCAAGCCCGTGTTAAGGCAATTAGTTCAGCAACTTGTGCTGATCGTGTTGAAGGGACTTGAAAAACTTCTAACCCTTCAAAGGAGGTGCATACGGCAAAACCTGCCATGATACTGCCTGTTGAATCTCTACGACAAGACCCGTCGACAAAGAGAATGAGGTGTGCTTTGGATTGGGTGATATCCTTAAGGTTGGTTCTTAGTGATACGTCAACCGCTTGTAAGCTGTCGTGCGGTTGACCGTCGTCAGAGGTAGGTAGGAGGAAGGCAGAGTTGGGTGGTGGCGCATCTGATGAGTGATGTTGGTGTCAGAGTAGCAGTTTTTCATATTTGGTGAGACGGGTATCAGATGGGTTTTGTGCTTTACACCTGTGGAGGAGTGCTAATAGTGAGTGGCACTGCTATGTTTATGTGGTGTGCTAGGGCGATGTTGTCAGCTTTTTTAAGGAACAGGGCATCAGCAGCTACTACTGAGACATTTTGGAAAGGCAGAGACTACAGGGTCTAACTGCCAGCTAAAAGAGGCTTCAGGGCGTTGTAGGTCCCGGTGCTTCTGTGTGAGTATCCCGAAGGTATACTTCTTATTCTTATCACAGAACAGGGTGAATGATTTAGAGTAGTCGGGAAGGGCGAGGGTGGGGGCAATGGAAAGTGCAGTCTTGATCTTGGAGAAGTGTCTGGAGACCACGTGAGTTTCAGGCTGGGAGTCATTTAGCATCTTTTGCATAGGTGCCGTATAGGCATAATCCAGGATACAGGTGTGTCAAATTGCTAATTCCTAAAAAGGATCATAACTGTCTTTTCGTGACGGTATGGGACATTGTAAGATGCAGGACACAGGGAGCAAGGCGCCTAGTGCCATGAGTATTGTGTCCTAGCTAACGGACAGTGGGTAGGCAGAGCTGCAATTTTGCCTTATTCATTTTGTGACCTTTTGCTGCTAGGGCAGTGAGCAGCACTTCGATGTTGCTTACAGTAGGTCATCCAAGTATTTGATCATAGTGGAGCGCCCCGGAAAGGTGACATCCTGGAGGTCTTCCTGCAGAATCTGGGAGAAGAGAGATGGGGAGTCAAAGCCCATTGGAAGGGACCTGCAGGTGAGCTGACATCCCTTGTGAATGAATGCAAAGAGATATTGAGAGTCATGGAGGATTGGGACAGAGAAGAAGGCAGAGGCAAGATCAATGCAAGTGAAAAATTGGGTGTGGGGTGCGACGGAATGTCCAGGGGGTCTGGGACCACCGGATGCAAGGTTATTACTGCCTTATTAAGGGCGCGCAAATCAGGAGCAAAACAGAATTTACCTGTGCCCTTTCTCAATTTTGAGCATGAGAGTATTCCAAGGGCTAGCGGTGTAGTAGAGGATGCCCTGATCAATGAGGGAAGTGATGACAGGCTTGATACGTTTCTCTGCTTGAGGGGATATTCTGTACTGGGGACACGCGGGAGAAGGACTTCTGGATTGAGAGTGATCCGAACAGGTTTAGCAGAGAGTGTTTCCTAACTCATTGGCATGCGCTATCCAGAGGGCAACTGGCACTGAGTTGCCAAAGTGTTGTAGCTTGTGCGGGTGTGAGGAGTGAAGGAGGCTCCAGGTGAGTGGGTTGTTTGAGGAGAAACAAATATTTAGCTTGCCTAGATTGTGGAACCTCTAGATAAATACCATCATGAGAACTATAAATGGTACAATGCATTTTGCATAGCAGATAAATAACAAACAGATTTGTGGGTGAGCCAGCGCATGCAATGCCGGGTGTGGAATAGTGGTACCAGATCTCCCAACAGCATTGACAATTTCCTTTGAAACATCAACATTTGGAAACCCAGCGGCTCACAGTGTGGAGCGCCTGGCACCTGTGTCATTTAAACAATTCACCTTTTTTCCTTGGATACCACATTTGAGATGGGGACCAGACCGGTTCAGCGGGAACAAAGCATCAGACAGCACGGCAGGGTCCCTCTGGCAATGTCATTGTGGACTACAGGCGATATGCATGTCCTGGTGGTCCCCGTTCGGAGAAGGCGTAGGGGGTGGGGGTGGGGGTGGAGGGTAGAAATTAGAATTGTCAGGAGGAATTAAATAATTGCAAGGAGTAGTGGGACCATATTGCTGTGGTTTGGTAGGGCATTGTTGGATGTGATGGCCTGCCTGCTTACAAGTTCTCCAGAAAGGATGACGGTTGTGATTGCTGGGGAGGCAAAAATGGGTGTGCGAAGGTCTGTTGTGGCTCTGGTGAAAAGCGGGAGGAGCTGGTTGGTCGTATGCTTGGCATGGGGCACCCGGGCAGCCCCAGCCCCCAGATGCAATCTTGTTGAGCATGTAAAGCCATGAGGCGGGTGGCACCCTCTTGCTCCTGGCGTTTGAGCTAGTCAAAGAAATGTTGAGATGCTTGCAGTGCTTTTTCAATGGATTCCGCTTGCCACCCAATCTGAACATTCTGAATATTGTTTGAAATTTCATGAAGGACCCCATTCACAAAATGAGAAACAAATGCCGGTTTAGCTTGTTCCCCAGCATTTGCAATACCAGTGTATTTAGTGAGTTAGTCAGTCTAGAAAGGTAGTCGGAGGGAGATTCAGACTGGTTCTGCTTGCAGGCTATTATTTTTGACCATTCACATTTGACCTGGTATTTTTCTTTGAGGGCGGTAAGTGCAGTAATATTAGCAGTAATAGCCTCACCTCCACCATTGTGTCAGGCCATTGTAGTTTGTCCATAATTTGTTTCTATAATGTCTTTTAGCACCGTTCGTAGGAGTTTAAGGTCCTCAATGGTGGGATCATAACATGCAATCGCTGTGTTCAAATGTTCCCTGAAAGCAGTGGGGTTGCCAGGCAATGTGGGGAAATGTTGTGCCATATGTTATGTCGGTGGTGATTCAGGGAGGGTGAATTCTCATAGGTACAGCATCGGTATTATACTGAGGGTAGGTGTGCATAGGCATAAGGGTGGTGGCAGCATTGGAGGATGTTGAGGCGTCCCTAGTGTGTAGTGAGAGTGGCTCAGACATAGTTGAATGTGATAATTGAATATCTCGCCTGATAAATTGTCCTGCCCTGGAGTTAAAAGCGTAAGAGTTGGACAGGGCTTGTAAGTCATCAATGTACTTTTAGCAGATTGAGTCAGAAATGCATCTGTAGGACTGGGGAGGGTAGGCAGGGGAGTGGATGTAGATTGAGATGGGAACCAACTCGGTTGGGAGCGCATCCAGGGTGGTGTGTAGGTAGAAGGTGCTGGCGGCAGAAGTGTAGGCATGGGAGGAGATGTTAAGTTCCCTTGAGGAGTGGACGGAGAGGTTGTGGTGGTAGAGGAAGATGGGGGTGGCTGGAGTTGTATGAGAGGGTGGTGGGGGGGTCAAGGATGTGGCAGGTGGCTGGCCTGACATGCCAGCTAGCTGTGGCACAGGGGGTGGTGGGTACCTCTTGTGGGGAGGAGGTGGTGTGTGGGCCCTTAGGCGAGGCGAAATAGGAGGTAGTCCATCTAAAATGCAACAGGTCACACTGTAGGTGCTTCTGAAGGGAAGTGTTTAACAGTGTCTGCAGAAACGCTTGCGGAGACGCCTGTTTTGTGAGTGTTTACTGTTTGTCCGGCCTTGGAGGGATGCTTGTATTGTTACAATTCCTTTTCTAGCTTAGCCTGAGAGTTCCTCAGTGATCATCTGACTGTCACGCAAGCTGTCTGTAGATACTTTGTACCAGGGGAAAAATAAGCAGACACTTGAGACTTTCTTTGTTGTAAAGCCTCACGCAAGATGATCTGCATGAAATGAGCCCTCCAGAGGCCAGTGAATGCCCTTTTAAAGCAGGCAAAATTGTAATTGTTAACATATTTACAGGTCAATGCTCCATAGATGGAAAACATGAACAATGCATTGGTCCATACAGCAGATGTAGGAAGTGGTGTTTTGGAATGCTCAGATCCTATGAATAAGTTTAGAAATGAAAAGACGGTCTAGACACAAAATGGAGATGGGGCCTGCAAGTCATGCAATCAGCTTCACCTCTTTAGCAGAAACACAGATATAGGCTGCAAGGCTCTGAGTGTTGTAGTAGATAATGAAAGTGGGGTGGGGGGGCAATCACGAAAATGTAGTTATGATCAAAAAAATGTCTTGCCAATCAAGGCCTTCCCTGAGCATGGAAGTAAAGCATGTAGGTATGTCTGTGCACTAAGTTGTCTGGAGCCTGGACAGGGCTCTGGTGAATAGTAGCATTTCCAAACAAAAAAAGTCCCCAAAAAATTCGGTGAAATTGGAAAAGGTCAATTTTTTTCAGTCGAAGAGACTTCAACCTTTTTAACTTAGCATGACAAATAGTAACTATACATACAAGCTGTTTGCTAGAAAGACCCTCTTAAAATATGCAGATCCTTATTGAGGGAAGAGTGGGAGCCAGTGACCTACGATACCCTGATTAAAACTACCAATAGAACTACAAAAGGACTGCATTCTGTATTTCAGTGCTTGTCTTATCTTAGTTTTATGTTTGGTGAAAAACTTTGGCTTAGCTGTGGCAGGCACCCTGCCAGTGCGTTTTAGCATTTTCAGGGAGCTACTCTGATGCAGGGAAGCGGGGGTAGGGGGGAGTCGTGGTCTGTTGCACCCTGTCTGTGCTTCTGCAATGCAGGGACCTGCTCTGCTAAAATATGGGAAACTTGTTTGTTTTGAACTTGTCTGCCAAAAATCACTGTAATCGCTACTTGTAACCCTATTGGTCTCTCAGCGAAGGCATTAGAAATAACTATGCACAGGAATAGCCTGCATCACTAATTTCAACCGTGGGCCCTTAATTTGAACATCTCTACAGTGGAACCCGCAAACAGTGCATAGAAGCAAGACAGACACGATAAATGCGACGGACAGAGCTAAAAGTATATGCAGCACCGCTTTCTACCCAGTTACAAATGCAAAATATACCAAAGGGTGTAGATGGAGAGGCAGCGCATACATGACATGGCATTTAACCTTTAGTAAAAATATACTGCAATGCTAAGAAAAACAGAGTGACAGAAAATAAGCGGCAGGAAGGTTGTTTTTGCCGATCAGTAATATCTTCATGGCCGTGCTCTGCACCAGAGATTATCTGTGGCCCACCTCTCGTCCACACTGCCGAGTTTGGGATCTTCGCAGACAACAAGTGAAACACGCTTATAAAAGGGACCAGTCAGCCTTGTGATCGTGACAGAGGGCAGCCTCTAGAAAACTTCTGCGCAGTTAGGCCCGAGTTACGGCACCCTCTGTGGTAGCTAAATCGGCCAGTCCCAAAGGGTCACTTTGGCCCCAGCTTCGGCATGCAGCAAATAAGGAGTTTAGACAGACTGATGGGTAAACCAAGCTCCTTGTATAAGATAGAAATTACACAGCATACAGAGTGATCAGCTGATAAGCCAGAAAATGCAGCAGGGCAAGTGGCAGGCAGTGGGCGCTTGGAGCTCTTTCTGGGACAGCTCTTAAAGCACATATGCCATGACTAATCTATTATAGCATTTGCACAATGGTGGGAGGTACTTGGCATACAATTGCAGACATTTGGCAATAGCTGTCAACCTCTCACTTGTGACCTCTTGAAAATGCCTTGCGGGGACATCAGCTTGGTACATTGTGTTGTATTGTGGCTACGCGGCTAATGCTTTATTTGTGGCGAGCAAGCAGAAGAGAAAGTCTAACGTGTCCCTTTGCCATGTTACAGGGTCTTGGTCTAACCTGCTCCAGGAGGGGTTTGGACATGTCAGAGGAGCAGTGTGCAGAGAGCAAGGCACAATGGAATAACTGAGGCCTAAATGTATAAGATCCTAATGTAACATAACTTCTGATGTTTGTTAATCTGCTTAGAATCACATGCTGTGCATAGGTCCGACATCCAGTGGTCACTGCAGAGTATTGCATTTTGTTTTTCGTAGTCGAAAAGGGGACGTCGACAAGGCGTGTCTGTAACACTATCCCTAAAGTGACGTGCGTTGTACCCACAATCCCTCACGCGTCGAGGTCCCTCAGATTGTTTTTTTCCGCCGAGCTACTGGTCGCCTTTATGCAGAGCTCCTCGAGAGACATTGCCAAATAGTTTCTTCGACCTTTGGTCGTTTGTTATTAATATCAATAACGATAGATCCCTCCCTCGACGCAGAGCCGTTTCTCCGCCGAGCAAGATCTTCGACGGAAGGACGAGCGGAGGAGATCCTTCGGCGCTGCCGAACACGTGGCCTGGCCTCGCCGGCCATACACAGTAGGGAGAGTGGGACTTTGTGGTCTTTCTTTCTTTTCTTTAAGAATGCCTTTCTCTTCCCCTCCCTCTCTTTCGAGGTCGTAGTCACATCTATTACCCTCAGCTATGGAGAGGACGCCATTTAGGTTTTGCCCGCTTTGCAAGGGTAAATATTCCTGGAAGGATAAGCACAAACGGTGTAACCGTTGCTTACCCCTCGATCACCAGGAGGACGGCTGTGCGGCCTGTAAATTACTAAAGCCCAAAACTCTAAAGGACCGCAGGGTCAATAGGTGGGCGGCCTACGCCATGTCTAGGCCTGACTCCTCGTCTGCTGCTGCCGCCGCCGAGTGTGACAAGGACAATGACTACACGGCCCCCGTAACGGAGGCTGTAGACCTCTCAAAGGAGCGCTCTGGCTCCTCGTCCGTCCCCGGCCCCGACAAGCCCGGCTCACAGCCAGCTTATGGGGATGAACACCCTGGCCACAAGGACGCACACAGAAAAATACCAAAGTACATACCCCCAGGCACACATTCGTCGAAGCGAAGACCGCCTTAGCGCCAACGGGGACGCCGGGCCCACCGACGTCTTCCACCGACCGTAAGGGTCGGCAGCCCTCCCCGCCACCGCTTAGGCGACTGGGCACTCTAAAAATAAGGGCGCTAACACCAAAATTTCCGGCGACACGCATCGCAAGAGCGCTCACGTTGCCAACAAGGACTCGACCAAGGACTCGACGAGCAAAGGCTCGACGCTTCATAGCGCGACGGCGACCGATCCCTCGGAAGAGAGAATGATCGCCGAAAGCCTTGCGCGCATAGCATCTAAGGAGGCCAAAGACGTACGGCGAGTGAAATGCCGAAAACCGCGCACAAGGCTAAAGATACGCCGAAGGTGCCGGAAAACCGATCAGGTCAGTTCCCGTCGCCGTCGGAAGGCCCTAGCCAGCAAGAAGGCTACTCAGAAGGCAAAGGCTCTTTCTTCGACGTTACGGGACAGAACCAGACAATTACAGGAGGAAGAAACCCCCTTTTCTTTCCCAGACCGTCCTGGCCGGACTCAGTGGACCTTTGAAAGGTTCCAGACCTGTATGGACAAACTAGGTTCATGTCCATCCCAGAAGACAGGGCACCCAAGAGACTAAGGGAGGCACCCCTTGAGAGTCCAAGGGTTAAATACCAGAAGTTTTATAGCCCCATACAGGAGGACATAAACTCTTACAATCCCACTGAGGAAGACACCTTCTTCCAAGAGGAAGATGAGTTCACCTATGTTGAGGACCAACAAGAAGAGGAAGGTTTTAACGAGGAAACTAACCTATGTGAGAAAGGATTCCAGGAAGACACAGGCGAGGGCGACCAAAATCCCTGGCAGTCACCAGCTAGGTCGACTGACACAGGCAGTAGCAGTATAGTCATCAGGTCTACTGAAACTACACCAGTCAGGAACCCTTCGCCTGTCGATCAACCCACCTTCAATGCACTGCTGAAGAAGGCAGCAGCACATTTCGAAATCGAAACTGGAGACGTCACCCCAGACACCGATTTTGTGGAGAGGATTATCAAAGAAACCCCCCCCCCCCCACTAGCCAGGTTCTACCTATCCTCGACTCAGTTAAGAGACGTATTACACCTTCTCTTTCCACTCCTGCATTGGTGAGAGGGGTCAATCCGAGGATTGAGAAACTGTTCTCTCCCTCTCAATCAGACCCATTATACATTAAGGGTCACTCAATCCCGGACTCCCTGGTCGTGACCAACACCAGAAAAAGGGCAGGAGTCCCACTATCTACTAGCGAGGTGGCCCCAGATAAAGAGGGGAAGAAGCTGTATGCCCTAGCCAAGAGAATCACCACCTCTGCAGCATTCTCTACCAGAATCGCCAATTATAATACCCTATTGGCAAGCTACGCCGATGCTCAATGGGCTAAACTCAGACAGGACATCGAAGAAGCTCCCGAACTCCTAAGGACTCGTTTACTGGCTACAGTTAACGAGGGCTCTCTGGTCAATCAAAGCATTGTCAAGAATACCCTCGATGCAGCAGAGACGGCTGGCCGCACTTTGGTACAAGGAATTTTACTGAAGCGTCACGTCTGGCTTCGCAATTCCGGATTTAAGGCGGAAACACAAGCATCCCTTATTAATAAACCCATAGAGGAATCCAACCTCTTTGGGAGAGTAGTGGATGACGCGCTGGAGAACGCGAAGAAAGAATTTGATACTATAAAGACCTTAGACCAAATTTCTAAGCCCCCTAATAGGCGGGGATTTGGTAATGAGCGCTTTTTTCGTGGACAGCGCCAGCAACAAAACCAACAACCGTACTCTGCCAGCAACTACCAGAGTAATAGCGGCCAGTATAATCAGAGGGGTCAACGTCGTGGCAAGGGAAGAGGCCGGGGTTCCACCTCCAGAGGCTCCCAAGCCAACAACACCACCAAGTGACGCGAAGATTCGCGTCCCCTCCCATGCAACGCCGGTCGGGGGCCGGTTAACATCCTTTCTTCCAGCATGGAACAAATAACATCAGACCGCTGGGTACTTTCCACCGTAGCCCACAGCTACTGTATAGAGTTCAACAGTTCCCCAACATACAGACCCCCGAGGGGACGCCGCATGACACCAGAACACCTCGCCATCCTTCTCCAAGAAGTGGACCAACTGCTGGAAAAAGGAGCCATAGAGGTCGTGCCTCTATCTCAGGTAATGGAAGGTATTTATTCAGTGTACTTCCTTGTACCCAAAAAGGATCTAACCATGTGCCCTGTATTAGATCTGCGCCCAGCAAACAAGTTTGTCAAACCTCAGAAGTTTTGTATGGTGACCTTACAGGAAGTGATCCCACTGCTATCACAGGGAGATTACATGACAACACTGGACATCAAAGATGCAAACTTTCATATTTTGATGTTGCCAGCGCACAGAAAATACCTCAGGTTCATGATAGAGGGCAAACACTACCAGTTCAGAGTGCTACCCTTCGGCATAGCATCTGCACCAAGGGTATTCACGAAGGTACTGGCAGTGGCAGCGGCACACCTGCGCAGGTTATCCATCCCAGTATACCCTTACCTCGACGACTGGCTCATAACAGGGGATTCTTGCGAGACATGTTTCTCAAACACCCAAAAGACTGGAGACCTTTTGTGCCAACTGGGCTTCTCCATCAACGAGAAGAAGTCCAGCTTAGACCCCAACCAAGTCAAACAATTCCTAGGGGCTCTAATTCGAACGAGGGACGGCCTCGTCTTCCCCTCCAACGAGAGGGTCCAAAACATACTGTTTCAGATCCCCCAATATGTGGCAGGTCGAGAGGTGACGGTGCGCAAAGCGACGCATTTGCTAGGTATGATGGCGTTGTGTATTTATTTGGTACCTCACGCGCGCCTGCGCATGCTCCCATTGCAAGAGTGGCTCAACAGCCAGTGGTGTCAGGCCAGCGGACAATGGGACGATCTAGTGGTGGTCTTGCAGGCCTTGGTTCTCTCGCTACGGTTGTGGACAAAGGAAAACCTGATAATAGGGAAACCCTTTGCCACACCCGCGGTGGAAGCCACTCTAACCACAGACGGATCCCTCACAGGATGGGGGGCTCACCTATCCCATCAAACTGCTCACGGAGTCTGGACTCCAAACGTAGCATCCAAGCACATAAACCTACTGGAGCTACTGGCGGTGTTCAAAGCACTAAAAGCCCTCCAGGAACACCTACAAGGAAAGACAGTGATGGTCCTTACAGACAGCACCACAGCCATGTACTACATCAACAAGCAGGGGAGAACCCACTCTCCAGGACTGTCCAAGCTGTCCCAGAATATATAGAAGTGGGCTCTCAAACACAACATGTTCCTACTGTCACAACACGTACCAGGGGTACTCAATCTGCTAGCAGATGAACTCAGCAGAGACTTCCCCCTGCCCGAAGAGTACGAATGGCAATTGCACAAAGACATCGTCTTAGACGTCTTCACGCAATGGGGATTCCTGGAAATAGACCTGGAGAACTCACAATGCCAAAGTTACGCCTCCAGGTACCCCCAAAACCAGTCCAAGGGGAACGGTCTGTCGATTCAATGGTCAGGGAAATTTGTTTACGCCTTTCCCCCGACTCCCCTTCTCAACAAGGTGGTGCACAAGATGCACCAGGAGCAGGTTACCATGGTACTAGTGGCCCCAATGTGGGCCCGGCAGCCATGGTTCGCTCACTTGATGGAGATGTCCCTATCTCCCCCAGTGAGACTTCCCTGCCCGTACAACATGCTGTCACAGGACAAGGGCAGGACACTGCATCCATGCCCTCAGACCATGAACTTAGCAGCCTGGATCCTGAGATCATAGAATTTGGACATCTACAACTCCCGCAGAGATGTATGGACATCCTCAGGGAAGCCAGAAAACCTAATACTCGCCACTGCTATTCTAGCAAGTGGAAAAGATTTGTCATCTGGTGTAGAGGTAAGAGCATCAACCCGGTTGACTGCTCTCCCACAAACATTGTTCTGTACTTGACCCATTTACTGGATTCAGGTCTAGTGTTCAATTCCATTAAAGTCCACCTAGCGGCACTTTCTGCATACACCACTTCCCAACTTAGTGTCGTGGTGGAAGATTCCAGTTATCAAAGCCTTCATGGGAGGGGGTAAAGAGAATACACCCTCCGATAGCTAACCCAGCTCCCGGATGGGACTTAAATGTGGTACTTTCTAAACTCATGGGCCCGCCCTTTGAGCCCATGCACAAGGCAACTCTTAAAGACCTCACTCTTAAGACTGCTTTCCTAATAGCTATCACCTCCATTAGGAGAGTAAGTGAACTACAGGCTCTTTCTGTTCTAGACCCCTTCGTAACAGTTCACAAGGATAAGGTGGTTCTACGCACACACCCAAGGTTTGCACCAAAATTCATCTCGAAATTTCATGTAAACCAGTCAATAGAACTACCAACGTTCTTTCAAAACCCTTCCAGCTTGGGAGAAAAAAGTCTGCATACACTAGATGTACACAGAACTGTCATGTCCTACATGGAAAGAACCAGACCACTGAGAAAGACTAATCAGTTCTTTGTCTCGGTGGCAGCAGGAAGAGAAGGAGATGCAGTCTCAAAGTCCACTATATCTAGATGGATTGTTCAATGCATCACTCTGTTACACTCTTGCTAAGAGAGAACTACCCTTCAAGCCAAGAGCACATTCCACTCGAGGCACTGGGGCTTCCATAGCGTTCATTGCAAATGTTCCCCTTGAGTCCATCTGCAAAGCGGCTACCTAGAGTTCTGTGCACACCTTTACAAAACACTACTGTCTAGATGCACACTCTAGATCTGACTCCCAGGTGGGACAGGCAGTACAAAGACATCTTTTCTCTACTGTTCCTTCTCATAACCCACCGCCAACTCCGGGTACTGCTAGCTAGTCTATGCACAGCATGTGATTCTAAGCAGATTAACACACATCAGAAGACAATGCATTACTTACCGTAAAAGCATTTCTGATGGTTGTATCTGCTTAGATTCACATGCGCCCACCCTTCCTCCCCGCTCGGATGGAAGGAACATAGACATCTTTCTACATCTCTCTTTTCTGTTCTCACTCGAAACAGAGGGACCTCGATGCGTGAGGGATTGTGGGTACAACGCACGTCACTATAGGGATAGTGTTACAGACACGCCTTGTCGACATCCCCTTTTCGACTACGAAAAACAAAATGCAATACTCTGCAGTGACCACTGGATGTCGGACCTATGCACAGCATGTGAATCTAAGCAGATACAACCATCAGAAATGCTTTTACGGTAAGTAATGCATTGTCATACCACAACAATGCCTAGCATAACAATCCTACCACATTACTGGCAAGTCACTTTTAATCCAGAGGACAAGGGGAAAACCATATTTATCAGCTAATTGGACTCTTTCTGTTCAAGGTATTACCTTTGAAACTACACTGGCCCCAGACACCTTTCAAATGTTAATGGACCAAGTCTTCCGGCCTTATGCACCTTTCTGTGGAGCATACATCGATGATATCATCCACAGTAGGACATGGAAAGACCATTTACAACACCTACATTTATTTACCAAGGCATTGAGAAAAGCTGCGCTCACAACGAATCCAAAGGCGGTCACTTGGCACAATCAGCAGTCAATAATCTTGGATTTGTTGTTGGCAATGGGCTAGTTTAACCCTAGACTGAGAAAGTAAAAACAGTCAAGGAAACCCCAGTACCCAAAACAAAAATAGACCTAAGGGACTTTTTGGGTTTAGTGGGGTATAATAGGCAATTCATCCCCAGTTATTCACCCATCATGCATTGACTCACTGATGAACTCAAAAATGCAGAGCCCCCAAAAGGTAAAGTGGAAGACAAACTGTTTTGGCTGTCAGATTTCAACAGTGCGTTTATTTTACAGACTGATGCTTCACACGTTGGCTTAGGTGAAGTTCTTGCAAAACGCCCTATTTTTTTTTACATCAGTAGGAAACTGTTTCCCCTGGAAAAGAACTATGCCACCATTGAATTGGAGCCCTTGACAAAGTGGGTGATGACCTATCTTAAATACTACCTTACTGGCAGAAAGTTTAGATTGGTCACATGCCATGCACCATTGACATGGATGAGCCTCTGCAAAGATATCAGCGAATGAGTCATGCGCTGGTTCTTGGACCTACAGCCGTATTGTTTCAGGTACAACACCGAAAATGTAGCAACCAGGACAATTTAGGCTTTCTTTCCTGTTTTCCAATAGGTGCCGAGAGAACCAGCAGCATTATGGGAAGGGTATGCGATAAATCTGATGGAGTCATCACTGATTTACCGGCGGTGACGACTTCCCATGTGGCACAGGGACGGCAGCCGCTACCTGATATTGACCGTGGTGGCTATATGAGGAAGGATCACATGGGGTGACAACATTTCTGAGATGTCATGGCTCCATCGGATGAGAAATGGTAGCCCCATTTTCCCTTGGAAATAACCCTCCTGTATCTAATACCCTCATGGACTATTGTTTTACTCCACTCCTTTTCCCATGTAGAATAGGGAAATCACCATCTCCAGTTCCACCTATCAATCATCCACGACTAATTCACCGTTGAAGACCACTGGTAATGTTTATTCAAGTTTTACGAATCAGCTCTCAAAACTGGACTTCCTTTCCCAGAATGACCAAAATACTGGAACGAGGAAGAGGAAACGAGCAATGCACTAGTGGTTGCTCGCATACACCTTTGCCCGGGAAGTTTAAAAGGCAATTGAAGCAGGAAATCGAGGTCTGGGGGGAGAGAGCTCCATCACTGTGAGGTTGAAGAAACCGAAATGCAGTTACTGGCGTGGTGGAGCCAGACGGACCAACAACTAAGAATGTTAAGGGCTGCTTCGTCAGATGGACACGCTGTGGCAATGCCTGGGCCCAGTGCGAAGACCCCTTGGTGTTTTTAGTTGACTGAGTGCTTCACTTACCGGAGCCTGGAACGAATCACATGTGTCAAGTGGAAGCCGCAAGAGATTTAGAAACCGAAAGGAAGCGGTTGGGTGAAGGAAGCAGATGGCAACGCCTTTCCGGTTGACTGCGGGAGAATCCAGGAACGCCAACAAGAGCTGTCGAGTCCTCCCTGGGACAGTGGGGGTACCCCGGGGCGTATCAGCGGCTGCACAGAATGCAAGTAATGACATCACAAGCAACCAAGAGAGAAAGAGCAAATGAACTTAATGTTAAAAGGGGATATAAGCTACAAGTAAAACCCTTGCAAGCAGATGGATATATACTGTGCAAGTATAGGAGAAACCCGGACCGGATAATGTATCCGGGGGACATATTAACAAAATATATGTGCAATTTTGGGAGAGGTAAGAGACCCAGTGTGAACAGAAGCCCTAGCAGGAAAGTATACCAGGCAATTATAACGGTGTGAAATCCTGAGAGGAAACATCAGGACTAGAAAAGTAATTGTGTGAATCAGGAGAGTAGGAGCACAACCCTGGCAGAAAGGTATGCCAGGTATTCTGAAAGAGACAAAATTGCAAATTCAGACAAGTTTGTAAGTCAATATTGTTGTGGGTCAAGAAAGGCGCAAGGGGCTGTAATGTGAAAAATCCTGTTCTTGCTCTCCTCTTCCTATCTCGGCCACCCTCTGGCTGCCTCTCCCCCATCCTCCTTTTTCCTCCTTCTCTCCGAGAACACCTGACAATGTCTCTAGACAAGTCTGATCTATGAACGTGTCGTCCAAACAGGTGCTATACCCTGCTCCTCAAGAACCATCAAGGACCACATCGACACCCTTGCTCCCGCCGCAGCTGAATTTCTGCAATCGCTCTTTCGCCACTGGATCTTTCCCCTCTCTCCTCAAGCATTCCCTTGTTCACCTCCTCCTTAAAAAGCCTTCTGCCGATCCTATCTGTCCGGCACACTATCGCCAGATCTCACTCCTTTCTTGGGCAAACTTCTGGACAAGGTAGTCATCTCTCGGCGTACTCTCCACACTGAATCTCTTGGTTGTCTTCATGACCATCAGCCTGACTTCAGAGCAGCCAAAAGGCACAGAAACTGCTTTCCTGAACACCAGTGAAGATCTGCTCTCTAATCGTGACTCCAGCCTTCTTTCTGTCCTCATCATCCTTTACCTTTCCTCTGCTTTTGACACAGTCAAATACGCCATCCTGATCTATTGACTCTGTGACAACCTGGGCATCACAGATCAGGCCCTGGAGTGGTTGACCTCCTTCCTTCTGGACCGACCCTCCCAGATCCATCTTGGGTCCTTCCTCTCCACCACCTCTCTCCACATGTGGTGTTCCCCAGGGCTCTATCCTCTCACCCTTCAATGACTACTTGGCTCCTTTGGCCCACCGGATCTCTACCCTTTCCTCTTACCTTCAGTGTTTTGCGAATGACACTCTGCTCCACTCGGCCCCCTCTCCTCTCTCGCTTATTCCTGAATGTCTATCCACGTTTCAGAATCTTTGTGCCTCCAATGATCTTTGCCTTAATGCCAGTTAGACAGAGATCCTTCTCATTGGGACCCCCCTGCTCCCACCTTCCTTCCCTCACTCACTTTGGCCGCCCTCTTCCTTCGCCTACCTGTGAGGTAAAAAACCTTGGTGTCATCTTCGTCTCCACGGTCACCTTCTCTCCTCACATCACGGACCTTGCCAAGAAGGCCCACTACCAGCTGCATCTCCTCAGAGGTATTCTTCCTTTTCTCACTTTACCCTAGAAGCTCACTGTCTCCCGAGCCCTGGTTCTCTCTTGGCTGGACTATTGCAACAGCCTCTTTCAAATGGATTGTGTCCTCCCACATATTCCTCATCTTTATATATCTCTACAGGTTTGCTGCTTCATAAAAAAACATTCTCGAAAGAGGGCTCTGTATGCAGTGTCATCGCGTTGATGTCCTCCGGGGGCCTCCGTCATCAGCATAAATAGCGCATGCTGCGTAAATTGGCTTCATTTCAGTTTTTCTGAGCTTAAAACTTTGAGTGATTAGAGTGTCATGACCCTTGCCCCCCTGGCCTTCACTAGCAAGTCAGCCTTCCAGTTAGTGCCAGGTCAAAGGCCTTAAAACCTCATCCAAGACTCTTGGAGTCAGTCCTGGCGCCTTTGGCGCCAGGCTCATAACCGTCATGAAGACCAACATTAGAATGGGACTATTTACTTGGGATTATTTAACTTGGGGGGGATGTGGGGGGGGTTTCAGCATACATGGATGCACACACATAGCTCAGTTACAAGTAACTGAGCTATGCGGTCTAGTCTTTTGGGTGTGGCAGGCCTGGGACTACTTTACCTGGACTACTTTGGGTGTGGCAGGCCTGGGACTATTTTACCTGGACTACTTTACCTGAGACTATTTAACCACACCCAAACAGCAGCTGTGGGCAGCGTAACGCTCACTGGGCAGCGTAACGCTCACTGTGTCCAGTTCTTTGATGCCGGCTTACCTGAAACCAAGGACCTGCAGAGAGAGAAGGAACACTACGAAACTTACCAGGAACAGTATCCTATCTTCGATCCATTGCCGACTTCAGTTCCACTCACCTGAAGATACGAACTCCATCATCTGGCACTGCATGCATCCAGGAATACCATAACCTGGAAAGAGGAGAAAGTATGACAGCATTAGTAAGCGTTTACTCACCTTTCCTCCCGAATGAAGAAAGCCACACAATTCTTACCTGGGTAGTCGTCTCCTGGTCAGTATCATTGCTGGAACTTTACAGCGCTCGTCGAGGAACATCGCAACCTGCAAGGAGAGAAAAGACACAGGTTCGCAATATAAAAGGCGAAACGGTGCCGCGCATCGTGCATTACTCACCGGACAGCATCGCGCACACCACGCTTTTGCCTACCGGCCCATGCTCATCTTCAAACTGCATGACAACCCCAAAATATCTTTCCATACCTAAAAGGAAAGAAGCAAGACATTATTATTCGAACTAAGAGGAACATAAGAACTGCATATAAAGACTGTAAAGCAGCAAACCTACGTAGTCGCAGCAGGCCTGGATTCCCACAGGGGAGCTTGCACCAGTGAAGTAACTTGGTCGCTGCTCGCCCTCCACATCTACGCACCCCTGCCACGAGGAGCAGGACGGAGAATCCACCTTTTACAATATTAAGGTGAGGAGAGGGCACAAGGGGGAAGAAGGAGTTGAGGCCAAGGGATTTGGGAGAACACAGACAATCTGGCATCGAATCCAGCTCTCCTATATTGCAGACCCATCTTTAACCAGAGGCCTTACCAAGGGACCGGGAGTGGGTCTGAGATCTCTATGCAATTAAAGATTCTCCGTAAATAGCGGGCCTCCGACAACCGCGAGATTGCCGAGAAGAATAGATAGTTGACAGTTACCTAGAGGTTCCCTGGAGGGGAGCACGAACTGTGCTTTCAAGGCACGGGGCTTACTCACGTACTGACGTAGTTTGCCCAGATTTGGCTTCGGGAATGAACAGGAAAGGTTCCCAGCTGATTCCTATGAAGTAAGAAACAAACTTGTGAGTAAGGCGCAAGAAATGAATAGAGGGATGTTTCGTAGTCCTAACAAGACAAATTTACGAAGCATCTGCTGGCTCCTACGAGAGTAGCAACGCGTCTTCCTCCTGGAGTTGCCGGGCAATAAGAGAGTAAACGGGAAGTGATGCCTGAGGTTTGCGAAGTTTCCTGGGAATGAACCACTATCCTGTGTGGTATGATCGGGTTAGGTGCCGAGGCGGCGGCATTCTTAGAATCAGGAACAACTAGGCTGCACCGTAGGTTATTTCTAAGTGCTGAAGCGACGGCCATGCTGGAAGTAGGCCGAAATGTGAAATTCGTATTGGTGATCATCACAAACATAGCGTTGAAAACCTAGACGATTTTGTCGACTCCGTTGGAGTCACCTATCAACGCCAAAGTAGAAGACAGCGCTGGATAAATCGGTGCCATTTTCTAAACCGTCTACGACACCATCAATGATTATTCAGACTTTATCAAGTCTCTTGGCATACAGGACAAGGTCTACAGACCTATTCGTAAAAAAAATACTTTAAGTCTGTCTTCAATTTATGAGGAGGAACAACCCTCTGACGAGGACTCCCCTCCTTTTGGCTTGGAATATTGCACCCCCAATGTTCCAGAAGAGCTCATTTCGGTTGAGTCAAAAATGAGACTTGTATTATAATCTACAGACGGCAAGGGGTTTGGATACCTCGCCTGAACTGGAATTTGGTAGGCTTGACCCTGAGAATGCAGATTCGTCTTAGAGAAGGCTCATGAGTAAAGTCACTGAGTTTATGGGGTGGAGCAGGCCTTCTCCTGCATATGACCAAGATGATATGACTGACATATTGGATTAGTGTCCACAGAAGGACCCAATTTGCTTTTTCATATGGCACTGCAAAGAAAGGTTGTTGCCTACTGGGATACACTAGAAGCTGGGCCTGCGGTTAACAAAAACTTTGCAAGGAAGTATAGGCCCTCCATCACTGATCTAGAATACTTGCCCAAGCATCCCGCTCCTGAACGCTTGGGAGTTCAGGCAGCTATGTCAACTAGGCAATTGGCTTATCCCTCTATCCCCCCTTGATGGGGATGACGAGAGGGTAGAAGCCTGGGCACGTAATGTTTTCTCAGCGGGCAGTATGGCCTTAAAGTCCACCAATGTGACTTGTACTCTGTTCAGATTCACTTATACCCTGTCAGACTGTGTTGCCATGGCGGCTGATCACATCCAGGAAGGCGAAGAAAGGGACAGGTTCCTGGCGAGGGTAAGGAGGCAGTGGGATAATGTCTCCAGTCAGGGTTGGATACTGCTGACCGCATCATCGTATCCATGGCTGCTAGCACAGTACTACGCAGGTTGAGGAAGTCGGGCTTTGCACCGGATGTGCAGGCTAGATTACTCAATATGCCCTTTGGCGGCTCAAGGTTGTTTGGCAGCAAAGCGGATGAGTTTGGAGAAGCTGCAGACCTTATGATGACATTCCACGATCAGGGGTTTTTGATCAACCTCAGGAAGTTTCAACTGCAGCCTACGCAGAGAATAACCTTTCTGAACCTCATATGGAACACAAGCTCTGAGAAAGTTTTCCCCTCGGAGAACAAGGTCACGGCCATCAAGAATACTACTACATACTTCCTCACCCGTGAAGTGACCTTGACCTGGTGGTACCAACATTTATTTGGTATCATGCAGCGGTCCTACTAGCCGTACCCCACACGAGACTCCAGATGAGACTCAAGATGAGATTCCATGAGGCACTTCGCGGCCTCATGGAATCGGGAACGGGGCTCCCAAGCGCAGCTGGTCAGCATTCCACCTTTTCTCCACCCGGACGTCACATGGTGGTCCAGGGACTGCAACCGGCGGACGGGCAAACCCTTCCGGCAGCCTGCCCTGCAGGTCACCATCACCATGGAATCCTCCCTGAAAGGCTGGGGGGGCCACTTTGGACAATCAGTGTCCATGATTCTGGTCCTTGCAGGAACAGGAGTCTCATATCAACTGGCTGGAGCTGAAAGCCATCTGGCTAGCTCTCAAAGCTTTCCTTCTGCTCATCGGGAGCAAGGTTGTCCTCATCCAAACTGACAGCTCCACCAGCATGTACTATGTCAACAAGCAGGGGGTACCAGTTCTCCTCCACTGTGCAGCCTAGCGATCAGCATGTGGAAATGGGCCCTGGAGAACATCTACCTGATGGCTTTCCACCTTCCGGCGAGTTCAACCTGTAGGCGGACAGACGAAGCAGACTGTGAGTGGACAATTACGAATGGCAGCTAAACGATTGAGTGTTGCTGGAGATCTTCAGCAGTTGGGGGCATCCTCGGGTGGATCTCTTTGCCTCCTGGGACAATAAGAAGTGCCAGCAGTTTGCATCCTGGCAGGGACAGGGCCCGGCTCCTGATCCCTGGCCGACATATTCCAGATGCAGTGGAACAGCATAACGGCATATGCCCCCCCCTCACGCCCTTGGTCCACAGGCTGATCTGCAAGATAAGGGAATCTTGTCACCTCAGCATCATTCTGATAGCTCTGTGGTGGCAGCGAGACTGTTGTTCTCGGAGCTTCTCTCCTCTCGGACAGGCCTCCCATTCACCTGCTGATGGGCCCAGCTCATCTTGCACAGCTGAGGGGGTTTAGGGGTTAATCCAACCCGCTCCACAGAATTTAGCCCTTGCTGCGGGGTACCTGAGAAGGTCATGCTGAAACAACTGGGTCTATCACAGGTTAACATAGAAATCATTCGGGGCGCTAGGAGCAAGGCTACTAGGAGTCAGTAAATGTGTAAATTGACTAGGTTCTGTCATTGGGCAGACGGCAAAACCGAAGGGGATCACAAGGAGGGAAATTCCCTTGACCCTTTCAACAAGGAACCGTTACTTTCCAGACGTCAAGAATAGAAAGTGTGATATCATGGCCACCAGGTTGTGTGAAGTTGCTAATTTCTCCCCGCTAGCTCGCAACTCGGTATTGTCATTTCTTAACAATCGAGATAGCAGTCTTCTGCGGCAACTCTGAATCTGACTCCATCGTCACGACCTGTGGTGTTCCACAGGGTGCTTGCACCTCCCCTTGCTTTTACAATATTTTTACTGCTCCTCTGTTTGCAATGATTGATCATGAGAATATTATATTTACCAACTATGCGGATGACACTCAGTGCGTCATCCCGCTCTCTGGATCTCATAGTATAGATGAGTTGGCCATCAACAGAGTCTTTACTCTAATTGAAACCTCAAGTGTCAGTAGTCTTGTTTCATCATGTTCTTACTACATCAAACTTTTAGCACTCTTCAGGCCTATCATCTCACAGGACAATGCAGAGACTACTGCGAGAGCAATAGTAGGCGCAAAAATAGATTATTGCTCTAGTCTCCTTATGGGAATCAATAAGTCTGAATGTAACGGGTTACAAATATGTCAAAATGGGGCTATAAGAGCCGTCATGAATCTCAAATATAGAGATCATGTTACGACGGCGAGACGCGAGTTGCACTGGTTGCCTGTGGCCGCCAGATTCCTATTTCGCACTCTTACTATTGTACACAAGTGCAGATCTGGGAACATGCCTGGAGATTTACAACAGCTAGTATCCATAAGAACTAACATAAGAACGCTGAGGTCAAATAATCAGCACCTACTATTTGAACCAAAGTGCCACACTGTTAGAGTAGCTAACGCAGCCTTCACTTCAAATGGACCTAGAGCTTGGAATGCTCGCCCTCTAGAGTTGAGATCCATTGACTCCCTGGACCGGTTTAAGAAAAGATTAAAGACCCATTTGTTCAATTAAATGATCTTGATATGCTCTTAAAATATTCTCCTTCTGGCTTCCCTTTTTGGATCTTTACGCTTTATTTGTTGTATTTGTCATGTAGTGCCCTCACGCCTTAGGGTCTATGGTTGCGCTATATAAATGTATTAAAGTAAAGTAAGACCAGGAAACCAGGCTGAAGAATCCTGCATTGTGCGTCGGAGATATCGGGACCTCCTGTGTCAATAATCAAGGTGGGGCTAATCGCCAGCTGCCGTGGTACCGTCCTTGGCTCCAAGAACAAAGCCGATACAAGACCGGTCCGTGTTGAAGCCAAGGTTGCAAGCAGCAACATTGTATTGCGAGCGCTGGAACGAACATTGTTAAAACGCGTGTGATAAGAGACACAACTGAAGTTGAACTGCTGATGAGTGATTGAACCTTAAAGCAAGCTACAATACTTTTGATAGTGGCCTGGTACGGCGTGGGTGCTCAATGGAAGGTATCCAGCTGAGAAGTGACAAAGGTAGATACACAATGGTCCGAGCCCGGAGGCGGGAGACCAATTGAAAGGAAATAAATGCCTGTTAATCGAAGTGGTCCTGCGGCAGATCAAGCAAAATCCTGCGCACAGTCGAAAGTCTTTGATTTTGATGACGTAAAGAAAAGTACATGAATTTGGTCCGAGTCAGGCAGAGGGAGACCAATTGAAGGTTTTGTGTTAAAGTGGGTCTGAGCGTGGCATAGGGGGACCCGGGGTGAACAGTAAATCTCCCGAGAAGTTATATAAGTGAAAATCCTGAGAATAAAGGAACTGTGTTTTTTCGTGTTGCATCAGACCCTCTGAAATAAGACTTTGAATGGCGAACAGACTTTGGCACAGAAGCCTCAGATGTTGCAATTTTGGACTGCATCCTCGTGCTAGAGAAGTCAGACTGTGGCATGCTTGAGTGTTTGCGGCCTTGTCCTGCGCTGAAAATGTGGGCAAGGGAAGCCAACGGCTTGAATATCCTGGCATATCATATCTTGACTATTGTTGTTTTGCATAGCATTGTTACCGCACTATTTGTATTTAGAAGTAAGGATTGGCAATAGGTTTATTAGTATAGTTCCTTTTATTTTGACACTCTACTACGACTGGCATTATTATTATTATTATTGGTCTGATCTTGCTCCCATCGTTAGATTTGGGATTAAATAGGCGTTTTTGAAGTTCAATAAACACCCTTGACTTTTGATCACTTGTCTCTTATTGTCCAATACCATGCCTTCCTTACAAGACTCAACAATTTCCTCAAATCTCAAGCAACTTGGAGGAGACTTCCTTTCCACTTTAGACTTAGAGAATGCATACTTTCACATCCCCATTGACCGGCGGCCCAGGCATTTCCTTCGGTTTCAAGTCCAAGAAAGGCACTACCAATTCAGTTTAAAGTCCACACAAAGAGTATCCACTAAATGCTTAGCGCCATTTGCGGCCAACCTCTGCATTCATGCAGTCACGTTTTCCATATCTGGACGACTGGCTGGTGTGCGCTCCAGTTCAGCCACTAATGATGCAACACACCGAAGAGACAATTCAGTGTCTGCTGTCTTTGGGGGGTTCTTGGTGAATTTTGCAAGGTCTTGCTTACATCCTGCTCAATGCTTGCTGTCCTTGGGCTTGCGTCTCAACACTCTTGCATGTGTTGCTATGCCTTCACAAGAGGGGGGTCAAGACGATACTCAGCATGGTCCAGCAGCTGGCCGACCTCCAGGTCGCACCTGTTCGCTCGCTCATTTCCCTCCTGGGAACAATGCCCTAATGCAGCCCATTGATTCCACACTGTAGGCTCCATATGAAGCCACTTCAAGAGTTCATGGACTCCAATTGGCAGCGGTTATTGGTATCCTGGGATAACCAGATTCGCTGCGTGCCAACCTTCTGCCAAACTTTCCAATGGTGGAGTCATCGCCTCAACCTCACTCAGGAAGCCCCATTCGCCTTGCACCACAGCAAGTCAGTGATCAGAGACATCCCTGGAGGTGTGGGGAGCCCACTCGAAGATTAGCACGCCAGAGGTCTATGGCTACCCATAAAAGGGCCTTTTCATCAATGTGCTGGAGTGAAGACCAGTGTTCGGGGCCTTGACATATTTCAAACCGCAACTACAGACCAAGGTGGTTTGCATCTTCAACACCACCAACATGTTCTATATCCGTAAGCAGGGTGGGACCCGCTCTCTCTGTCTGTCTACAGAGGCACAAGCGCTACCACCTACCAGGGATCCACAATATGATGGCGGATTCGCCCAGGAGGGATTTCTGGTCCTGCCACAAGAGTGAACCTCGCCAGAGCCACATTCACCATCTATTCTCAGAGAGGGGGCACCCGGGATCAAACTGTTTTCCATGGAAACCATCGGGAAATGCACCAAATGAATGAGCCGTTCCACCTGGAGGGGAGACGCGTATGCCTTCTCCCACCGCAAATCCTCCTATCTTGAGTTGTCAGTACACTCAAACTGAGCAGCTGCTAAATTTATCCTGGTGGCTCCAGCCGAGTCACCAGATTTCATACTCAGACCCACTTCACCTGTCAGTGACACCCTGCTGCAAACGTCCATCAGAGTGTATTTGTCAACCAAGCCATTTTAAGCGATAGGTGTACCTCTGATGCCAACATCTTTGTCATGCCAGCAGCGAGAGAAGATTCCACAGGAAGTCTATGTAAGAGTAAATGGATCAGATTTAGTTACTGCTCTCAAAAGCACATCAATCCACTTAAGTCTTCTTTAGACAATGTTGTCCTTAAAGGAATAGTTCGCTCATAAATATTATTGCCCCGAGGGTTCGGGCATATATTTTTAAGCATACGTTGATCGATCGTACTCACATTTCCTACGCACCTTATCGTAGTTTTCCTCTTTTGTACACATTCGAAATCAGGCTGCAGGACGTGGCCATCTTGTGATAATCTTTTATCCGTTGCTGGATCGCCCAAGGTTGACTGCCCTTGCAGTACTAATTCATATCCCCCGCCCCCGAGACTGAGATCACAAGACACGTACCACCCATTTCACAACGCCCCCATAATGGCAACAATACAGCCCTACTAGTACGAGCCGGAGTATTCCGAGGAAGAATTACTCGAAAGAGAAAGATGCACAAACGATGGGGCTTTGGACGACAGTTGGGAGGACTATTCAACAGATCAAGAGCCTGAGCGTAGTCGCATGGACAGCGTTCCCACCTGGTGTACCTGCAATCGGTGCACGCTAATGACAACCGAGGAGAACTGCTGCTGCCTTGAAAACTCTGGATGCTTGTCCTACATATCGGAAGGCGAGACACGGCCGCAATGCGTTACTGAGCTGCCAGACTTCAGGGCAGCCTGTCTCACACGGTCCGTGTTGAGGATTATGATGGTGCTTATGCACGAACTTCGAGCAACAGTTCGCCCTCGCAATCCAAGTAACGAGTAAGTGTACTCTAGTTGTGATGTCACTTAGGCCACTACCATTTCATGGTTGTCTCCTATATTGTCGGAACTTTGATCTATCAATGCCAAACGAATGTAGTTTGGCAATTCTATACATCACTTGCAATTTGGGGAAATCATAGTGGTCTCCTTATGTTTATTTCATGTACAGCCATGAAGCAATATTTCTTTGTGTCCCTAATGGAATGCATAGTCGTTCAATGTTGTACAGTATCTAGGTAACATTTGTACTGGCAACAATGCCATTGGATACAAGATTTGTATTTTCAACTAAGGTTTAATACACTTGTTCATTTCAAAGCAGCGTATCTTTCTCTTTCACAGGTGGTACAGGCTGGTGGCATACCGTTCGTTTAGATGGTGGCTTCATGGGAGGCTTGGACACCGCGTTCGAGTAATACCCGCCTGTGTCGTTGGTGCCATTAGAGAAACTTTCCCCAGTGACAGCGGTCAGTACAGGGGATTTTCCCACACTGTGCTGCAACCAGAAGTTTTTAATGTGTAGTACATTTGTGCCATCAAAATCTGCAACAAAATAACACAACAGAACTTTTATCAATGGTTTTTTCAGTTTTTCAATGAATCAAGTGTCTCTCCATTCAGCAGTGTTCTGGCCTTTTCCTGCACACCTCATGCCCATCCATCCCCCCTCCATTATCAAAGGCAGTTGGTACCAGTGGATGTGCGCTGCCAAAGGAGGCTTGCAAAGGTGGGAACGGCCAAGGTGCCAAACACCATGTACACTTCAAAGATATTTTACACGCAGGGGTCATTGTTCACGTGCCTTCCTCAGACCCCGTGTCTCCAGGCAGGATCCCTTTGAAGCAGGCTTTGTCCCTGCTATCCACATAAGACCGCGCCATATACACATCATTCATTCACATACACACCCACTTTTTTAATTCTTCATAAACCACTTGATATTTATCATAAGAACATCTTTGAGCACTGAAAGTCAGCTCGTCATCGTGCTACCTGTGAACATCTCCCTGTTCTCCTGCTACGAACTACCCGCTTTCTGAATCTAACTGTTTCTTGGTCAAGGTAAGGGCAGGTCACCTATTCATATCTCCTAGATCTTTACCTTGATCTTTACATTTCTATCTATTTCGAACGAACGTACCCAGTAGTGTAATGTATGTTCAATTCATTGCCATTGACTTGAGTTTAATTTGTTATGTTATCGATATATAGCAATTGTCATCATTGTCAATTGGTATCGAATTGCATCCTTCACGGACCGTGTCTATAAGCACGTTTCCGTTTGATGCACGATAGTACATTCAAGAGGTGAGTAACATGTTATGATTTGCGTCACATCAATGATTTGTGTATAAAAGTTATCCTCCAATACAGCCGGCTACGCTAGAAAAGGTTTTGCTTCGGTGACCAAGACGATAGATTGCATAGGAAAATGTATTATATAATTCCATCTTTCTCGCGCTTTTATGCAAATTAATGAACTAATAATGTTGTTTTTATTTTTTTTATTTACAGAATTTCCAACAATGCTTGCATGTACGGTTTCTGGTTGCCGCTCTAAGAGCCATAACAAACCTAAAGGCACTGCAATGCATGTATTCCCGAGGAATATAGATCTAATAAGAGAATGTGTCAGATATTGCGGATTTGCGCCTGAAGAGCTTGAAAGAGAAGCCCATGAAGTCTTGGGACTCGAGGGGTGATCGATTCTGTATCTGCCGCCTGCACTTTTCCACGAATATCTACGACCAATTGCAGTACACAAAGAAGCATCGACTCAGAACGTCTCATAAATTGCTTCCAAGCGCAATTCCGACTCTATTCATGCACACGCTGCCTCAGGTGAGTCACGTTTCTTTAGCTGTAGGCCCTGTGGTACTGAACAGGTAACTACATGAACGGATTGGTGTTTTAGGTGTAAATGTCCCTTATAATACTTTTCATATTTACAAGATTGTATTGCTTTATAACTAAACCACATTTTGCTTAACATCTGTCCTTGGTTTTAGGAGCATCATAGAAAATGATTTATGGGCACAGACAACTATGCTAGAGTGCCCTTGAAATAAGCATAATAATTTCGTAATCGAGTGCTTTAAATGTCAATTTTTTAGGTTGGCATTTCTAAATCAAATCTAATTTTCCTTTACAACTCCATGACAATGCACTGAATATGAAGGAGCAAGATTCTGCATCCATGTCTTTCCTGTTGTCAACAACAACTTTGAGTGCGCATCAGGTAGTTTTATTTAGCTATACAGGTCCGGAAATGTGTTATGCATGGATTTTGAGATAATCTGATAAAATGTACTTATCCTGTTAACATAATGTTTCATTTATGGGTTTTTATTGATATGTACCATTGTCTGCATCACATTGTGTGTCCAATTTCTTTCATCCATACTAAAACAGGTACTGTTTTACAGGGTGATGCTGGTACTTCGACTACAATTACATAATCCTTCAGAGCTGATACAGAGCCAGAGGTGTGTGTGTGTGTGTGTTTGTGTACTGACAGTTTCCTTGAATGAAAGAAAGTTGGTTCTAGATCGGATACTATTAGACATTGACATTATTATAAATGAGCATCTTTTGAAAATTGCTTTAGTGCAACATTTCAATCAGTGGATTTCGCACAGTCATCTTTCATCAAGTAAACTAGCCATCAATGAGGTGAAAATCGAAATGTATATTTTGACTAATTGACGTACACGGTGTACGAGGGTATCTGTGTAAGCCTTGTGTGCGATGGAATAATTTGATTTCAAATACGAATGACTTATTTTTAATGGATACTCTTTTCTAGGGATGTATGCAAGATCGGGATAGAGAAGAGGAGGCACATGGATCTGAGTCGGTAGACCAGCTTGCTGGTGCAGTCGTTACAGTAAAGAAGCTTCGAGGGGATTGGGTCCTCCGACGTATTCCATATCTATGACATGTAATCACCACAGCTGTGCTGCTTCAGAAACTTTTTTCTGCGTCCTGCGTCGATGACGTCGATGCGCCGTCGTCGAGGACCTCGTCCGACGTCATCCGATGTGATAAGTAGGACGCACGACGCCCGTAGCCTCAGTTGCGTTTTTTCCGCGAACGTGTTGCTTCGTGAATCTCAGTTAACGCCTCGACTCTTTGGAGTTCTGTTCTTCTCGGTTCTTCGAACCTGTTCGTTTTGTGAAAATCCTTGGTGTGAAGATGTCTTCTACTTCGTCTTCGACCCCGCGTCCGGGTTTCAAGAAGTGCGGGGAGTGTGGGTCAAAGATGTCGGTGACGGATTCGCACGACGCCTGCCTCTGGTGCCTCGGGGAGGCCCACAACACGGATGACTGTATCGACTGTCAGTTGATCACGTCCAAAGCCTTACGCGAACGTAAGAAGTTGTTGTCGGTAGGTCGGGTGTCCAAGCCCCGGAAGTCGAAGTCTGCGGGGCTTTCGACGGATGATTCGAGGGGTGACTCTCCGCGTCATCATCGAGGCATTCTCAGAAGCGCCGACACCGGTCGTCTTCCAGGTCCTCTTCGGAGGACTCTGCCCGGCACGTTGCTTACCCCACCAGCCGTGCGACGCCGGAAGAATGGGCTTCCTTCGGGAAGAAAATGCTGGCGATTCTTGAGTCGCAGGGTACTAAGCCGTCCGCGCCCCCGAGTGGGGTCGGTCGTGAGAGGTCGAGAGACACCGCTCGCAAGAGTGGTCGGCACGAGTCACGGGAGAGGTCCCGTTCGGACAAGGAGATTCGTTCTCGACATACCCATTCCAGGTCCCGGTCGACGCGTTCGAGACCGTGTGCACCTGTGAGGTCTTCGAGGAAGACATCGACGTCTGAGGCGTCGAAGGCGTCGACAGGCTTTCTCGAGGCTCCGGCTCTGAGGAAGTCGTCGAAGCCGTCGACGCTCAGGTCGTCGAGGGACACGCTCGGGGCTCCGGCTTCGAGGGCTGTGTCGACGTAGCCGATGCTGGAGGCGCTGCATCTGACGTCGATGCCGATTACCTCAACGTCGACGCCGATCCTCTCAGCGCCGATGCCTGTTCTCTCGACGTCGGCGCCGATTTGCTCGACGCCTTTCGTGTCGGAGGTACCCCGTGGCATGGGAGAGCCCTCTAGGAAGGCTCTGGTTAAGAGCAAGCACTCTCGGGTGCCTTCTTTTCGCCACCTGGAATATATTTGAGGCGGATGAGGATTCTGATGGCCTGGTTCCTAGTCAGGTTCCAGATGATATTGTCTCGGGCCATAGTCAGTTTGACGATTTGAGGCAGTCACTGCATGATGCCAGTGGACTGGACACCTCTCCGGAGGTGGAGTTTTGTAGGCCTGAGCCTGGCTCTCATGCCGATTCCTCGTACCGGCGCCTTATGGCTAGGGTTTCTGAGTACTTGGGATTGTCTGCTCCCCCAGGGGAGTTTGTGCACGATGATCTGACAGACATCCTTGATGTTGGTCCCCCAACTGACCCGGTACTGCCGTTCCATATGGCTTTACAGAGAAGGGTGGCAGCGGCTTGGACTGCTCCGGAGAGTCTCCCGGCGGTGGGCAGATCCTTGTCGCGAAAATACCGTCCAGCCAGTAGCGACCCCTGCTACTTGACCAGGCACCCCACTCCGGAGAGTTTGGTGGTGCAGGCGGCCACGGCCCCGGCAAAGCAGGCGTCGTACCCTACCATCCCTCCTGATAGGGACGACAAACGTTTTGATGGCTGGGCGAAGAAAGTGTTTTCTTCTGGTGGTATGGCGCTTCAGGCGGCCAACTCCATTTGTGCCTTGTCTCGGTTCACACACACTCTGTGGAACTGTGTTGCGTTAGCGGCTGAACATATTTCCGAAGGGGACGAACGGGATGGTTTCCTTGCTATGGTCCAGGATGGTAAGGATGCCATGTGTGAGTCCGTTCAGTCGGGTCTGGACTTAGTTGAATGCGTCAGTAGGTCCATGGCGGCGAGCACCGTGATACGCAGGTTTGCGTGGTTGCGGAAGTCGGGGTTTGCTCCTGATGTGCAGTCCCGGCTCCTCAACATGCCCTTTGACGGTGAACATCTTTTTGGCAGCAAGGCTGACGAGAGCCTTGAGAGGTTGCAGACCTCAAAAGTTGCAGCAAAGTCGGTGGGCGCTGCAGTTCGCCAACCTCCGCCTTTTCGTCCTAGGGGACAGCAGTGGAGGGGTGGTTCCTTTCGCTATTACTCGTCCTTCAGTAAAGCGAGAGGAGTTGGCAGTCAAAGAGGCCAACGCAAGGGTACCAGAGGTGGACGACAGGGTACCCGTGGTGCCAAGGCCGCTCGGGCAGTTGCCTCTTTGCCCTCAGGTAACGCCGCAGCCGCTCCCACTCAGTCACGAGGCCATGTCCCATGGTTCGCCGTTTGGGGGAAGGCTGGCGCAGCATCTTGTAGAGTGGCAAGCCATTACTTCAGATGTGTGGGTTCTGGAGATCATAACCCACGGCTACTGTCTTCCCTTTCGGCACAGGCCTCGCGACAATCCACCGGGGAACCTCTCTTTGCAGAGTCCGGATCCGCTCCTTGCGCAGGAAATTCAAGCCCTGCTGGAGAAAGGCGCCATATAACTGGTGCCTGTAGCGGAGAGGAACAAGGGATGGTATTCCCCTTATTTTTTGATTTCGAAGAAAGACGGGGGATTGAGACCCATCATGGACTTGCGCGGTTTGAACAAACTCCTCAGGAAGGACAAGTTCAAGATGGTTACTCTCTCAAGTCCTCCAGGCCCTTCAGCTTCAGGACTGGTTGGTGTCACTCTACTTCAAGGATGCTTACTTCCATGTGCCGATCCATCCCAAGCACAAGAAGTACCTGAGGTTCGCGGTTGGCGACTCGCACTTTCAGGTTCGGGTCCTGCCGTTCGGATTGACCTCCGCCCGAGGGTTTTCACCAAGCTCATGGTGGTGGTGGCAGCGCATCTCAGGCAAGGGGGGATTCACGTCTAACCCTACCTGGACGATTGGTTGATCAGGGGGAGCTCTCCCGAGCAAGTCCTGGATCATCTGTCCGTCACCTGCCAATCCCTTCACAGGCTGGGCTTCTCCCTCAATTTAAAGAAGTCCCATTCTGTCCGTCACCTGCCACTCCCTTCACAGGCTGGGCTTCTCCCTCAATTTAAAGAAGTCCCATTTGACGCCAACACAGCGGCTCCAGTACATCGGAGCAGTGCTCGCCACTTCCCTGGGGCAGTGTTTTCCTCCCCAGGTGAGGGTTCTTCACATTCAGCAGATGGTGCAGCATGCCCAGACGCTCCCAGCGTTCGAGTTCTTGAGGTTGCTCGGCCTCATGGCATCCTGCGGATGAGATCTTTGCAGTGGGCACTCAAGACGCAATGGTCGCAGTCCTCTGGCAGGATGTCGGACCCGGTTCAGGTGCCGCCCTCGGTCGCCCAGGACCTTCTGTGGTGGGCC
Organism: Ambystoma mexicanum; assembly: GCF_040938575.1. Lineage (NCBI taxonomy): Eukaryota > Metazoa > Chordata > Amphibia > Caudata > Ambystomatidae > Ambystoma > Ambystoma mexicanum. The sequence goes on along the minus strand of NC_090921.1, from coordinate 224,147,078 downwards.
GCTGAAGGCAACTTGATGAAGGGGGCTCCATTTTGGCTTCCCTGGCCGGAGGTGACGATCGTGACGGATGCATCCCTCACGGGATGGGGAGCTCATGCCAACGGGCTGACAGTCAGTGGTCGTTGGTCTCCGTCGGAGTCCAGACTCCATATCAATCTGTTGGAGCTGAGGGCTGTCAAGCTAGCCCTGAAGGCTTTTCTGCCGACTGTGCGAGGAAAGAGTGTCCTGATCCTGACGGACAACACAGTGGCCATGCACTACCTCAACAAAAAGGGGGGGCAGGGTCACTTCCTCTGTGCAGGGAGGCGATGCAGCTCGAGTTCTGGGCCATCCAGCAGGAGGTTTCGATCTCTGCAGTTCATCTGGCCGGAGACGAAAACGTGACGGCGGACACTCTGAGCAGGCAGAGCGCGATCTCTCACGAGTGGGAGTTGGCTCAGGAGATTCTCCTGGAGATCTTCGCCCTTTGGGGGACCCCTCAAGTGGATCTCTTCGCCTCCAGTGTCAACCGGAAGTGCGAAAGGTTTTGCTCGCGGGAATTTCCTCCGAAAGGAGCCTTAGGAGATGCGTTTGTGGTGGAGTGGTCATTCCCGCTGCTGTACGCGTTTCCTCCAGTCCCCATCATCCCGCAAGTGCTGCGGAGGTTACGGAAGTTCGGTTCCCAGATGATCCTCATTGCTCCAGCATGGGCTCGGAGGGCGTGGTACCCGGACCTTCTCGACTTGTCCATCTGCCCTCCACGTCGTCTTCCCTACCGAGACGATCTGCTCTCACGGGAGGGGGGTCAGGTTCTCCATCCAGAGGTCAGATCCCTCAACCTTCACGCTTGGCTTCTGAAAGGTTGAGGTATAAGGATTGGGACCTCCCTGAAGACGTGATGGAGGTGTTGCTTTCGGCCCGAAGGCCAGCAACAAAGTCTCTGTACCGTTGCCGTTGGCGTAAGTTCTGCGACTGGTGCAGAGTTCAGAATGTGGATCCTTTTGCATGTGACATCCCCATGGTTCTGTCCTTTTTACTTTCTTTGGCCCACAGGGGCTTGCAAGTGGGTACCATTAAAGGTTACCTGGCGGCGCTGTCCATCTTTAAGCGGTTGTCTGAAGAGTGTTCTTACTTTAAAATCCATTTAATTTCACAGTTTCTGAAAGGGCTCACTAATGTGTTCCCTCCGTCACCTTTCCTTGTGCCCGGGTGGGATTTAAACCTTGTTCTTAAGTTTCTTATGGGTGCTCCGTTTGAGCCTTTACATTCTTGCCCTTTGAGGCTGTTAACTCTGAAAACTGTGTTTTTAGTTGCGGTTACTTCCGCTCGCAGAGTGAGTGAGAAACAGGCACTTTCAGTTAAGCCACCCTTCACTGTATTTCACAAGGACAGGGTTGTCCTTGGAGTTCGTCCTTCTTTTCTTCCGAAGGTAGTGACGGAATTTCATTTGGCCCAGAAGGTTGTTCTTCCGGCATTCTATCCTCCTCCGCATCCTGGTAAGGAAGAGGAGAGGCTCCATAGGCTTGATCCTAGGAGAGCTTTAAGCTTTTATGTTTCACGCATGTCTCGGGTCAGAGTGGACGATCAACTCTTTATTGGTTACGCTGGAAAGCGTTTGGGGCAAGCTGTGACGAAACAGACTTTGTCTCGCTGGATTATTTTAGCCATCTCGGAGTGTTACCTTCTTGGCGGGTAAGGACCCACCGGCTGGCTTGCGGGCCCATTCTACCAGGGGTGTGGCTGCATCTACTGCCCTGCAGAGGGGTGTTCCTATTCGCAACATCTGTGATGCAGCCACCTGGGCTTCAGTACATACATTTGTACGTCACTATTCCCTCGATTCCATCCGAGGACAGGATCTGGCCTTTGGCAAGGCGGTCCTTTGCTCTGCTATTTGATTGGCTATTCTAAATTTTGATTCTAAATTGTTTCCCTCCTCCTTGCTCTGGTACTGCTTTGGGAGTCTGTCATAGATATGGAATACGTCGGAGGACCCAATCCCCTCGAAGAACAAGTTACTTTCTTACCTGGTAACGTTCTTTCGATGGGATGGTCCGACGACGTATTCCATATCGCTCCCGCCCTGCCTTCCCCGCTGCAGAATTTCTTTTGTGATTGCAGCTTACGTTCCGCAAGGCTTTGTGTCTGACTGGCAGTTGACTAATGTCACACGTTCTGGGGGAAAAAACTACAACTGAGGCTACGGGCGTCGTGCGTCCTCCTTATCACATCGGATGACGTCGGAGGAGGTCCTCGACGACGGCGCATCGACGTCATGGACGCAGACGCCGAAAAAAGTTTCCGAAGTAGCACAGCTGTGGTGATTATATGTCATAGATATGGAATACGTCGTCAGACCATCCCATCGAAAGAACGTTACCAGGTAAGAAAGTAACTTGTTCTTTCACAGAAAACCAAGAAAGCTACGGTAATTTACAATTTTATTTTCAAACAGTGTTTTGTGCTGGTGCCTACATAACATACTTTAAAAAAAAATCTAAAGTGCCATATACTGTATGCTGGATTTACATTGAACATATTTTTCCAACCTGTCTTCTACTTGCCTATTGGTGTATGAACTATGCAGACAAACACAGCTGCAGAAATAAGAGATGCTGCTTGCCAAACTGATTTGACCATGGAGCAACTATTATTTGACACACAGCGTGTTCAAATCAATAAGCAGACTCGAGATGCTTTTGCCCAATGGCCAGAAAATGAATTGAATGTTACTGGTGAAGCCAGCAAAGTGTTGTTGGACCATTGCTACAATGCGAGAGCTCCACCAGATGAAGGTGAAACCGAATGTAATGAAGATGCTTTAGAATTAGACGCGGACCACTTGACACAATCGACACCTGCCAAAAAAGGGCCACCAAAAAAACAATCGACATTGATGTTTTCTCTGATTCGTGTTCAAGCAGCAGAAGCTGAAATAGCAGAGACTAAAACATCAACCCAATTGACCGAGGAACTAGACAAAGATCTCGACTACAATTTGTCCAGTTGGACTGATATGTCAACCACAGTTGGGTCAGAAACAACATTCATGCAGGATGATAGTCTAATAAAGGAACCCAAATACATTGTATTTGACAGCTGCTTGATGGAGATTATAATGATGCTGAAATGTGTGCATCCAGTGAGAGGGGAAGTATGCGGGAAGCCATTGGTGAATGTGACTTGTGTATCACAAGGCAGTAATCTCAAAATACAAGCCATCTGTGAAATGCTCCATGTAAAATGTTCATTGTCCGCTCAACCGATGCTGGGGAAACTGCCAGCTGGAAATCTACTGTGTGCAGCTGCTTTACTTTTCAGTGGCTCTAGTTTCAGTAAGTTGTCCAGTTTTTGTAAATTTGTGGGACTCCAGTTCCTTTCTAAAATGCAGTACTACAGATATCAACGGGAATATCTAGTCACTGCTATTAATGAAGCTTGGAAAATTGAAAAAATGTCTATTCAAAGTACATTCTCCGAAAAAACGTTCAGGCTAGCTGCCGATGGTCTGTGTGACAGCCCCAGATTTTCAGCAAAGTACTGCGCATATCACTTTCAGGACATGGACGCTAAAATAAATGGTGAGTTCGGTGGTCGTGCAGGGGTCCGAATGTAAATCCTCAGTGGCCATGGAGAAACTTGGTTTTTATAAAATCCCTGGAAGATCTCCAATTGAGGGGAATGCAAATCGACCTCATAGCTATGGACAGACACGTTTCAATAGCCAAGACAATGATAGAGCAGTTTCCAAATATTCGCCATCAATTTGATGTATGGCATGTTGCCAAATCAATCAATAAAAAATCACAGCTTCGGGGGGGGCGGGGGAATGTTCTGAAAATATTTTACAGTGGTCCCAATCTTTCAGCAACCATCTTTGGTGGAGCTCCAGAACTTGTGATGGGGCTGTGGAAATTCTGCTAGAAAAATGGCGGTCACTAATGCACCACTGTTCCAACTTTCATTCATGGACAGAAAACCAACATTTCCACTAATGTGCACATGTCCCTTTGTCGCCGGAGCAGGAACGGAAGCAGAGTTTGATTCCATCTTCACCTTCACACAAAGCTCTTGAAGATTGTGTTTGATAAAACTCTATCGAGAGATCTGAAGGGACTCACAGAATTCTGTTTCACAGGAGATTTGGCGGTGTTCCACAATATGTGCCTAAAGAACAGGCCAAAGAGATTGCATTTCGGCATAGACGGGATGCAATATAGGACACTACTAGTGGTACTGGCCCATAACGAGAATGTAGGGCGTGAACAATCGAGGACTGTGGGAAACTTTGGGATGCTTCGCTACACAATGGCCTTTACGAAAAGAAGCAAAAAATGTGTGGTCAAGCCAATATATGAGGAAATGGAATTCGATTTTTGTGAAAGATCTTATTATGACTGTCTTGGTGATGCATACTCACAGAATTGCGCGCGATTTTGTTCTGAGAACACATACATTGCCACAAAACATTGCCAACATGCCCTGTCCACCTAAAGCAGATCTTGTGGAACAGTTCACCTCCAAGTACAAATGATTACCATCTGTGTTTTTGATCAACAATGTTTATATGAAGTGTTCAAATAAAGCATCCAATTCATCTTTGAAATCTATACTCTTTGTCAATTTCTTTTTTAAACAAGTACCATTTTTTACAAATGCCGTACAAAGTAACGCTGTGCTTTCACACTTCCCAGTTTCGTCGAGCTACTGTGGGACCGTCACTGATCTTTGGAGGGCCAGATGGATAACAGTATGAAAGCTACTTTGGAGTTCTGCAGTTGCCTTATGAAACAGTTGCCCAAATAGTTGAATAACTACTCGTTCCACAAAAAGGATGAGGCCTAGGCTAGATAAGATACTCGGCACGCAAGAACTACTGACTGCGAGCAAAACAGCGTCACAAAGTGGGTTGTTGGTGCGAAATAGCTGCACTCTGACCAATATATTCATGGGGCCATGTGTTGGGGGTCGTTGCTAATGTAAGAAAGGAGTGGGTCGGTTGAACCCCCCCTGCCCCCAAACATTGCACGCAAAAGTGACATCCTGCTCTTGCACTCGTGGGGGACGGCACCTTTGCCCTTCTGCTGCCATGGGGAATAAGGCCCTGACATAAGCAGAGGTGGGGCTATTTCTAGACACACTTGGACTCCATTTTGTGTACTCTAGACTCCAACTTTGGATAAGGCTGCATTCTGTCATTGCGAAGTTTCACTACCCCTCTGCAGCGCAGCAAACAGTGAGCACTGACAGCCCCCACATTTTTCCTGTTGTGCCTCACAAGTCCCTTTCTCATGGATGCGCCGAGACAAGATGTTGCAAACTTAGAATGTATTCATTTAAATCTTCCTCTGCGATCACTGTCCTGTGTGTCAATTATTCTCCTGCACCCCTCACCCCCACTGCTGGAAAATTACTGCTTGTTCAACCTTTTGCCCCTCTAAAGCTATTCTTTTCATGTACCAGAAGTGTGACCCTTCCTTGCTGGCCCCCCCAGAGTGCCTCCCAATAAAACAAGACCCCAGTCACAGTATATTCTGCCCTAAACTAAAATGTCACTCCACCCCCTTTCTAGCTCTGATGTGCCAGACCTGTGAGCTATCAATACCAAACTGCTGGTTGCCTCAGGGGCAAGACCCCCACACCCTGAAGAGAAACCTTGCTAGTGACCCAAAGTGTGATAGTTTATAGGCCTCTAATATATAACTGCGATCATAGGTTCAGAGGACCGCGGCCTGGCTGGAGGGGGTTGCAGCAGGGCTTGCCTGGACATACTCGTACAAGCCCATTTTGATAGGGCTCGAGACTTGCTCCTTGTGAAAAATGTTTACGTGATTTGCCGTGTGAACACGAGATAGGCTGAACTGACAGGTGGTGTGGGCTGGCTGTGGGAGTCGCTGGGAGAGTGCGAAGTTCTCCAGAGGAACCAAGTAAAAATCTTTGAAATTTCGAGCGCCATTGGTGGATCGCAGCAAACAATTTCTAATGCCACTATGGTCTGAAGGGCTATTGGCTCCCATTCTGAGTGAAGGTCAGCAGCTTCGAATATTTTGCTTGTGAGCTCGACCTCGAGGGAAATGGATGATTCCGAAATGAATGAAGGGAGCAGTATAATAATGTCAAATATGATAAGTTTCACTATTCCAAAACTGGACAGAGGAACATGTAATTTCATTTTATGAAAAATCGATGATCTGAACGGAGTCTCTGCATTATGCCAAGAGAATGGAAATTCCGAATATAATGTAAGTTTTACTGCTCGACGATTTTATAGACCAACGAGTCGACTTATTAGCTGGCCGTTATTGCTGGCTTACATTGTAGTGGGTTGTTCTTTGTGACATACGGCAATGAAATGCAAATACAACCTGTGTGTGTACTTGTCTTTGTCCCGGGCACATGGCCAGTCCAGCATTGAGATGCATTTGTCGTCAACCACTGAGTTCCCCCAGGTTCAACGATAATATTGAATTAAATTGACGTCTGTGTTCTTGGAATTGTAGCGTTAGCTTCCGCACCCCATCTCGAGCTGAACATACTCCATAGCCCTAACCTCTGACGCAAATTGTAGACTACTTTCCACGTTGTTTTCTCTGTGTTCCCATTGTTTCACATCTGTGTTCATCATTAGTTTTAACACAAGGCCGAATTAATGGGTAAAATGATAAATTGTAATAGAAATCGGCTACTGAGACACATTTGTTATGTTTTTCAAACTGCTACATCCTGCCCTTCTGCGATTGTCATCGATTCCAGATACCAACAGACCGGTTTTGTAACCGGCAGCTGCAGATACACTTGAATAGCTGGATCACAATAACGCTTTTTTGGGACGATCACCATGGGCTGATATGCCCTTATGCAGTACCAGCGATAAGGAGCAACCTGCCACCGTTTACGGTGGCCTAGCGCCAAGCTGATACCCAAGCCTTGCGATTCACGGTGCGTCCAATGCGCTTCTTGTACCCAAAAGGAACACCGCGTGACTCACGATAAACATTTGTGGATCAAGAAAAAAATTAACTATTTGATAGTGTATGGCAATCGCCGGATGTTCTCGGAGCGTTTATTGTGAAATTAAAGTACTTTACAAATTGTACAGGTTTGCTATTTCCTTATGATATGGCATTTATAACGCGCCTGTACACAAGTGTTTCAAGGCGCGACGAGGCGCGGGGGGTGTTGGGACCAAGGGGAGACAGACAACGATCCTACTAGGCCAGGTGTCATTCAGATCGCACAAGTGCAGGGTGGGGGGGGGGAAGGGAAAAGTGCAAGGGGGAAAGGGAGAGGAGAAGTGCAGTACAGGTTTAGTAGAAAAAATAAATAAGGGCCAGCTGGTGGCAAGTGCAAGCTAAGTGCAGGCAAGTGCTGGGAGGAGGGGCTGTAGGGATACAGAGACAGTCCCACAGTGCAGGGGTTGCCAGGTAGGCAGTGCAGGGGAGAGTGGCAGAGGCCACGGACCGGGGTAGGTGAGTGGTCCTGATGCAGATTCAGTGCAGTTTCAGTAATAACAGGGGAGAGGGGGAGAGAAAGCGGAGGCAAAGAGGAAGGTTTTGAGGTGCTTCTGGAACCGGAGATGGTTCTCTTCAAGTTTCAGGGAGGCAGGAAGGCTGTTCCAGAGGGAGGCCCCTGCAGCGGAGAGAGGTCTACCCCCAACTCGTTGCTTGGAGAAGCGGCTGACTCTGAGAGAGTTGGAGGTGGATGAGCGAAGAGCTCGAGAAGGAAGATATTTAGGAAGAGAGACTTGAAGGTATTTTGGCCCGAGACCCCAGAAGGCCTTGTGGACAATGCAGAGGGTTTTGAACTTGATCCTCGCAGCCACTGGGAGCCAGTGTAGCGATTTCAGTCCTGGAGAGATACGGTCCCTGGGCTTAAGGCCAAGGACAAGTCTCGCAGCATACTTGTAAAGTATAGTTTTATATTCTGAATTGTGATGCGTTGTGAGATGTGTGTTGATTTCCGGGTTCTGCGTCACGTCACATAGGTGATGGCTGGGCGCGTTTGGCTACGCTGCCCAGTAACGTCATGGAGATAGGCGGAGAATATCACTAGGTTTGGTGATCTCAGCCTCAGGGGCGGGGGATATGATTTAGTGCCGCCAGGGCAGTCCACCTTGGGCGATGCCGCAATGGATAAGATTAGCACAAGATGGCCGCGCCCTGCTGCCTGATTTCGCAGGTGTACAAAAGAGGAAAACTACGGTAAGGTGCATAGGAAATGTTTGTTTGATCGATCAACGTATGCTTAAAAACACATGCCCGAACCCTCGGGACAATAATATTTTTGAGCGCACTATTCCTTTAATGACCTTTTTAGCTGACACTAGCATTCAGGTTCAGACCTGCATGCACCATCTCATCTTCCTGACATTGCTGCTTAGCTTAATTTTTCTGAGGAGACTTTCTCTATGTAAAATGAGATTGTGAAGCAGCATTTTGAGGGGCTTCTTAAGCTCCACCCTCCTTTCACTGAGCCTCCTCTGTCTTGTGAAAATACTCTTGTGATTAGTCACAGTCCCATCTTCCATGGGGCAGACACCTATCCATGAGGCCTGGGGTGTGAGGCTGCTACCCGATAGTCCCCCTGAGGTTGTTTCTCAGTGGGTGGATTCCATGGGAGGGGAAATCCTTCATGGAAATGGTGACAATGACCCTGAGAGAATGCAGTATTCATTGAACCCTTTGGTGTCCCCACCTTCCTTAACTCCCTCTCGGGTCCATTTGGTCCACCACACCACACCACTATTTGTTATGGTTTAGTAGAGGACATCTTTAAGAACACTGGGATGAGAAAGAGAAAGAGGGACAATCTCCCAAGTGTGATGCAAAACATCACTATGAGGAGGAAGATGAAGCAAGGAGTTGAAGGTTCACCGCGGAACAAACACACGTGGTGCTGTGCCCAAAGGCAAAGCTAATGATATGAAGGGAAGTAGTACTTATTCGGTTTTCGAGCAACGAGCCCTGGAGGAGCGGGGAAGGAGATGCTGTTCCCGTTCCGAGGAACCCGAAGATTGGAGACTGGTGCATGGACTGCCACAGGTACCTGGGAGGTCTCAATGAGGCAGACCCGATCGGTGGCAGAGACACTGAAAGCAAATACGACGATGCAGGCAGCCGCCGACTAAGACGCCAGAGCTGCAGAGCCGCGAGAAGGACGCAGAGTATGGTGGGAGTGAAGAAGAAGAGCTGCAACCCCAGAAGTCACCGGAGGCCGCCCGAAAGTTCCCAAATTTACGGAAAGGGCCAGGTCGGTCAATTTATTTGAAAATGTGTTTATTGGAATATCTGTTATAAACCTAGGTTGAGGTACATACAGAAGATTGCATCATGAACTGCGGCATCCAAGACATTCAGTGAACAACCCAAGGCTCATTTGAAACCAATCTGGCTGTAGTACTAGCAAACATAACGGAACGATGATAAAAACAAAACACAACAAAGCCATGCATTAATGCTAAATATTCTGTTCTGAGAGCAGGGGTAATCGGGTGGGCCACCAACTTCTGAATACTAGTATATTACATTCTCTACATACACATCAGCACAAAAGTCACATCCCCGTCCTGCGTCTGGAGGGGAGGGGGAAGGTAGTATGCACCTTTATTCTTGAGATATCCTCTAATGTAAAGTAATATGAACCACAGGCATCATCCTGAAGTCACTGGGGTTTATCAACTGAGGGCCTGAACATTCCCTCCAGGAGGGCACACCATGCTGTGATGTTCTCAGTGGGCTCCAAGACCTTCGCCTGCGTGGCCCTATACCAAGCTGTCTTGTCCGCCATGCTCCATCTAAAAAAGTTGCTGTACCATGCTGCATATTGCTGCCTCCTATTATCCTTCCAAGAGATCACTATGCGCCTCTTAGCCAGTATGCAAGCCAGGTCAATGAATTTGCTAGCGCATCTGTATTTTTCAGGTCTGGGATATGCTCCAACCAGGCACTCCAGCGGCGCCCAGTTGAAGTGCGTTATTCCTGCCTTGTATACAACCTGTACGCAGTTCCGAAACATGTGTATGACTCCTGCATGCCCCCTCTAGCCCCTCAACCATTCCACAGGAATTCAGAGGTCCTAGTCTAGTCAAAGGCAGCTATTTGGAGTGGGGTCATACGTTCTATACAAAACATTCATTTGCAAAAGACGGAACCGTGCATTGCAGGAATCCTTTTTGCTGAAAAGCAGTACATTGACGCTCACCTCCCCGCCCAGTTGCTTGGCAGGTTGTGCTCTGAATCAGTCGCATTTAAAAGAAAGTCATCTGCATATAAAGATGGTAGGTGGATCGTCTCGCCCACCTCCAACCTGCCTCCAAGAACTCCTGCCTTCGGTACGCCACTAGGGGCTCAAGGGCCAAAATATATAACATAGGTGTGTAGTGAGAATTCTCATTTATGACTAATTTCCCTTACCTAGTGAGTCCCTCAGCAGCTTGCTGGATTTCTGGGGTTTATTTTTTCCACCTGGTAAGAGTGTGAACCTTTTTCCCACTCTTGCATGTGTTTTGCCATGTGTATTTCTACTTTTTGTTGCGATCTTGGGCTCTGGAGCCACACTACTCCAAGAGCCCCACTTTTTGTGTGCGTTACACAGCACCTTCAGTGCAGTGACACAGGGTTGTCTCTGAGACTTCCTACTGACTCCATTTTTCTGGGGCGGACTACTGTCCGCCAGAAATAGGTAAAGTTACCATTCACTTTATGTAGTCATTTAAACTACAGACCCAGTACACCCCATCCTCCATGGAGTATTGGAAAGGGTTAACTCTGACCCCTTTTTGTCTGTACCTCCTGGAGCCTTGGTTCGCTCCCTTAACGCTGAGACTTGGCTGGTGGCAGTGGTATCTACCCTAACTTTTCTACCGAAATTATAGTATATAAACTTGTTACTGTTTTTGGCTATTTTATTAGCCTCGAACATAAAACCGCTTGACCAAATAAATTTTATTTTGGCTCCAGTCGGGTTTAGTCGCCATTTCTTTTTGTTAACATCCTTCTTGTGTTTTACTTTTCGCGGCAAACCAGGTTTGCCTTCTTTGTTCGCCGTCCTTTGGCGGGCTTCTGCGAAGAAGCCCTCCTTTGGCTTCTGGGTGTCTAGGTGGGCTGAATGTGAGGGAGGGGTTTAGTAACCCCCTGCACAGGGTCTCCTTGGAGCCCCAAGTCGCACTTTCTGTCGATTGGCTGAGGTGGTTGTCCGGGCATGACAAACCCCCCCCTGCTGTGTGATTGACAGCCAGGATGTGTGAAAGGGGGAGTTTGGCATTAAAGGCAGGACTCGTGGGCTGGAAGTCGGAGTCGCCACTGGAACTACAAGAACCGAAGAGAAGTGGTGAAGAAGACAGCTGCTGCAACTCATGGATCCCGGTGAAGCCCTGCTGCAGTCCTGAGCTATCTAACCTTCAACGACAGAGAAGATCCAGTCCGGAGTCTTCTTCCCTTGAGCCTGGTGGGAGCAACCAGCTCACCTTCTACAGCCATAGAATCCACTTCTGGGACGAAATCGCTGCACTGAGCTGTAGTGGTCCGGATAGCCATCAAAAGAGCCCTCTCCTGTTTTTAAGGAGCGCATCTTTTATTCATAGTTGCTTTGCTGCTGCTGGCCTCATTCCTGGGTAGTGCAGATCGCTCCAGACGTTGTCCTTGTCCCCATGACTGAAGCTTCAGGAACCGTGAGTCTGCAAGAACTACCAGGAACAACTGCCGTAGCACCAGCTTTCTTCATTTGAATAAGGTACTGTGTCCATTTAGTCGTTCTCTCCATCCGACCTTGAGGAATCGGGGTGAACCCTTTTCCTCGCTGAACGCTTGTCCTTTCTTCCTTCCCTCTTATAACTTTTGCCTCCCTTTGACAATACCTAGTACTCCTGGCAACGTTGATCTCGAACTGTTCTAATCGTGTGATCCTCGACAACAGAACCCTGCTCCCTTTGACACTGGCACAGGCCTATTGACTTTATCTGTCTCTTGGAACACGTCCTCTGGTACGAGTGCCTTGACAAAAGTATTGCCTATGATTTTTATCCACTATTCCCTGATTTTAATTCTGTGTGCGAAGTGTGTTGACTAGGGTTACATTTCTTCCCACGGGTACGCTTTTCTTTCGTAAGACCGAACTGTCATTACTGTCAAAAAGTGAGCGCTTCTTAACCCCCGTCTTTTGTTTTGCAACGCCAGTCTGTCAAATCCTAATGTACTTACCTTGAATTGACCTAAACCAAAGGAATTGGTGGTCTGTAGTATATTTAGAGTGTGGTTTTGTTTAATAGAAGTGAAGTGTTTTGTGAACAGATGGTTTAAAAATAAATTCTTATATTTTTCAACCAGAAACCTTGAGTCAGCGTTTGAGTCACAGTAATTGTAGTCCTTTGTGTATCCCTATTACTGCTCATTTACTCTTGAGATAAGTCTGGCTGCTCAGCCATCGCTACCACTTTACTGAGTAGTACATGCTTGTACCAAAAGTGAAATTGTACTACCACTTGTAGTCTTAATTGTCTGTAGTGTTCTCTAAGGGTACTGCGGATGATTCTACTTAACAAGGTGACAGCGGGCATCCTTGTTGTGTGCCTCGCTGTACTTCCCAGGTCTCAGAAACCCATTTCCGTCTTTACTCTGGCCACCGGTTGCGTATATAGCACCTGTACCTATTTAATGAATCCCTGTCCTATACCAAATATATCCATTGCTGCCAGCATCCACTAGTAGACCAAGTCATAGACTTTGGTGGCGCCAACGACGCCACCGCAAACTGATGCTCACTGGAGCTGGTCTGATCTATAATGTGTTGTGACAGTCTCAGATTCATGGGGGTGTTACGTCCTGGGACAAACCCAGTCTGATACCTGTGTATCAGCGTGGTGATGACGTTCCTATGTCTACCAGCGAGCAGTGCCGTTATGATCTTGAATTCCTGATTCACCATTGCTAAGTGCCGATATGAGTCGCACAGTTCGTCTGGTTTCCTCGGCTTAAGTATTGGGACCACCATTGCCTCTCGCATGCTGCCCATAAGCCGCCCTCATGAATAAACCTCTCATATGTCTTGAGCAATGCAGGGCGAGCGCGGCTTGAAAAGTTTTATAGAATTCGGACGGTAGGCCATCCGAACCTGGTGTCTTACTAGTAGGGAGAGACCTGATCACCTAGCCTATTTCTTCCTCTGTCAACGGCAAGGACAGTTCTGCGGCCTGATGTATTGTAAGCCGCGGTAGCCGAATCTGTGAGGGCCTCCTGCTGGTCCCCAAGGCTCACTGGTGTTTCATGGCAATATAAAAGCTTATAAAATGTGCTAAAGGCTACATTTATTTCGCTCTGCCATCTCCAAAGTACCCCACACTCATCCCTAATCTGTGTTATTGGTTTCCAAGCCTTTTCAGAATTGCAGAGCCACAACAGAATTCACCAAGTCTTCTCGTTCTGCATGCGCCCTTGCTGTATATGTGGCGTAATCAAAACACCCAAGTCTGTCCCAGGCTTTCCTGCATGTACTACCTAAAGAGGCAAGCTCCCTCCTCATTTAGCGGCTTAGCCCCGGAAGCCTCCCCCACATGTCTTATCCTCCAGCCGCCCCAATTCCTCAACCAATCCTTTTCGACTATCTCCCCTCACCCCAAAGCGCCCGCCATTGCCTACCCCCTTGTGGCCACTTTCAAGGTTTCCCATACCGTGCCCCACGTATCCACAGTACCAAACTTTAATTCCAAAAAGCTTATCAGGAATTTGTCCAATTGGTCCCTGAACGCTCCATTCAGCAGTGACTCTGCAGACAGGTTCTATGTTGGGATTGGGGGTCAGGGGCCTTGAAGGGTCCAGTTCGTCACCAGTGGGAATGGTCAGAGATAGTGCTCCCCATGTATTTTAAAGTTTTTATTGGCATTTATAATGTACATGTGGCAATTCATTGCACAATTTGATAAATCAAATATGTACTTAAAACGAATTGAGACCAACAAATAACTTTATATTAACAGCAAACTGTCTTCACTTCCATACATGTTCATAAAAGGCGCTTATTTCCTCTTGCAAGTAGATTTCAACTCTTATGGTGTCCATTGGGGGCCGGGGCCTTAGTGGCAGCCCGAGCTGCTCTGTTTTAAGTTTTGGTTGATGCCTTGACACTGCTGCCACCAAGGTAGGCTAGTTCGCTCACGGCGGTTTATCATCCGATGGGTAAAACATGTCCCAGGTCAGCGCTTTCCAGGGCTTGGAGGCAGGGCTTGCATCCCCATCACCTTTAGTTATTCCATCACCCCATACCCTGGTGTCAGCCCCTGTCCAGTGCTTCCCATGTACATAGTACCTGCAAAGTCTATCAAGTTTTCAATTCCCACATCAAATAGTCTGTGCTAGTGTAAAGTGCGTGTGGGGCTGAATAAAAGGAATACCCCTTCCCACCCTGGTTTTGCTCCTTCCAGACGCCTGCCAGTGCAAGGTCAGCTATCATCGTGTTCAAGGACTCCCACCCCGACATTGACCTAGGTCGCAATGAATCAGACCTTTCAAGTTTCGGGTCCGTCACACAATTAAAATCTTCACCCAATATGAAGTGGGCCAGGTTTGGTCTCATTGACCCTAAGAAAGCAGGTACTGAGTGATTGGGGCCATACATATTCACTATGCATATCTCCCGACTGTCTTTGTGCCCATGCATGTTCACATATCGTCCCACGATATCCATTTTGGCGCTGATGACCCTGAAGGGAACCTGTGCGCCCATCTATATCAAAACTCCACTGGCTAACCTGGAATAAGTAGAGCCATGGCCCTTACCACCCACCTAGCTAACAGTGAGGCCTGGTCTTCCGGTAGGAGGTGTCTCCTGAAGCAATGCTATCGTGATGATCTTCCTGTTCAGACTTCACCTGACTCCTACTCGTAGATGTCTCCAGTCCCCTGACATTCCATGTTACTATCCTAATTGAAGACATATGCACTTAGTACCTTCAGCCCCACATTCCCCCCTTATATCCATAGCATCAGTGAATGAGCCCTCACCTCCCCCCTTCTTATCCCGCAGTTACCCAGAGTGCATGACTCAACCCAAATCTAAGCAACAAAGCAAAATACAACCATAACAAAGCGTCTGTAAACATAGGACGGCAACAGCGCCCAACAGCATCGAGTTGCTCGGGCAATCCAATATCGTCATAGCCCCAAGACCTCTGTGGCATAGGAAATTGTACAGAAGAAACGGTATCAGGAGAAACTCCTGTTTGGGGGTGCCTGTTGGTCCTCACTCTACGCAGCGATGTTGCACCCATGCCATATAGCAACTGTCTCAGGCGATTAATGTTCCTATTACATTTGGGCTGCGTGTAACCAGAATTTACTATATGCAGTTAATGCTATCCATCTATCCCTTACCATCTGTGAAGGACTCCACACTCTTGTCCTGCATTCTGTTATAGTCCATCCACATGTTGACTGCTTCTGGCATTTCAAACATATGCGTCTTACGGTTGTAGCACACCTTCAGTTTCGCTGGATAAATAAGCTTGTACTTCAGTTCCAATCGGTGAAGCCGATCTTTCGTGGAGACGAAGGTATTGCTCTTCCTTTAAACCAGTGGTGTGTAGTTTGGATATTTTGCGATCTTGCTGTTCCCTCTATGTATCCCTCTATGTATCACACCTCCTGTGCCCTTTCAATTGTGAATCCTTGGGACCCACCTCCTGCAAAATCAGGTTTTTGACGTGTGACGTAGGGTCAGTACCTTCACTCCCTTCAGGCATTCCGAGCACTCTGACGTTGTTTCAGTGCTTGGTGTTTTTGGCTTCAAAAGCTTTCATTCTCTTAGTAGCTCTGCCGTGGTAGACACGGTTTCATGCAATAGTGACACTGTTGTGGTGACTTGTTCCGTGAGCGCCCTCACATCTTCTTCTCTCAGAAGGTGAACATCAACATTGATTTCATCTACCTTGCATTCCAGGGAGGACCACAGGGTGGCAATGACATGTAGTATTATGTTGTCCAGAGACTCCGACTGGGTCCGTTGTGGTTTGGATTGAGGTGGTCCATCACTCTTGCTTCCCAAGGGTCCGAAATTCTGCTCTGTGCCGAAAACGAGTCCATGATTGTGGGTTTACTGTTGCCTTTGTTTGGTAGATGACTTAGTGCTGGCTTCCTAGGTATCTCCCAATGCTGTGGCATCCGCCTTTGAAGGACATTTCAACAATCGCTGCTTTCCACAGATTCCCTCAGTCCTCTGTGATGCAGCCCGCTGCTCACCCTGTGTGCCGGTTGCCTCCCCACATTTTCGCCTTCTCTCAGCAGTAAGGAAATGGTGGACAAGGGCCCTGTCAGCACAAGGCTATGGTATTCTTGGCAGTAGTGACAGTCTCAGCGTCTGGGCCAAACTAACGCCTACGCGGTGCCCCCGCTATCAGTCCTTTGCCACCTATATCCTCTCACAATAATATCAGCAGTGTATATTGGTGTATTTGACTACCAGGCCCCTATACAACGCCCAGGTCCCCCGCATTCCCACCACAGAACGCACAGCCAATGGAGACCACCTGTCTGCCCGGTTGCCTTGCCGGGGCTCATCTTCCAGGGCACTTCAACCCTTGTCCGCTGCCCTCTCTGCCTACCAGGGGGAGGAAAGGGCCTTTCGGCAGCATCCTTAGTTGCGTAGCCAGCTGGGACCACACTTCCCTGTGTTAGTTTGTGGCGCCGGGTCCTCCCAGTACCCTTCCGTCGTGGTGTTTCATCAATGCACAGGGCTCCCACCAGGATTCACGCACTGTGCTGTCAATCAGAGGGGCGCTCAAAGCTTTCTGCAGTCCAAACAACAATCCCTCGCCTCGGGGCCTGGACTCTCCTCCCGTCAGCTTCATCTGCTCCCAGCCCGGGACTCCGGCTCGCAGCAAGGAGCAGGTTCTTGTACTCGCGAGATGCCACACAGCAGCTTTCGTATGCGCCCAGTTGCTCCTGCTGCGTTCCGCGTTGTTGCAGTCGGTGTCTCTATAGAACAAGTGCAGCTGCCATTTTGCTCGTCTCGCTCAGGGGCTCCGTGCAGTCTCCCGGGCGTCCCTTCCTTGCACAGACAGGCACCGCAAACAGAACCTGCATTCCCCAGCTGTCTGTGTGGTTGCACACATAAAGGTTTACAGCCATACGCCTTTGCTAAGGAGTGTATTCAGGATCATAGGCAGGAGTACCCCGCCAACACGTCCTCACAGCATGGACCCTGGCCACGCCCCCCAGTGCCAGGCCGGTCAAAGGGGCTGTGAGGAAGCTGGAGGAGCTCAAGAAAACATACCAAAAAAGCCCTAGGGTGTGAGCAAGAGAATATACAATCTAAAACTAACTTTATAAATCCAATAAGAACATCCCGACGAGGACAAGTGGGTGAGCGAGCTACTATACACTATGATTTGAACAGTGTAAAGCAGATAAATGCATCCAGAGAGACGCAAGGAAATAACAAGAGGCAGACAGACTGATACGAACATTGGGTGTACACCTAGATGGGACAGTACCTGTCTAGGGAGTATACCAGGTCAGCCCAAGTGGACACTAGCTCATGAAGTAACAAGGATCCCACCAATGCAAAGTAATAGGTCTGGGACCCAGATGAGAATGGGCAACCGCCCCCTGTGGAATACATAATACATAAGGGTCAAGGACCCACCTGAAAACAGGAAGAATTATAACCAGTGAGCTGAAGCCTAAAACACTTAAGGTCCCTTGAAGTTGAACGTTGTGGAAATTAAGTCCGATATTCGAGTAAACAAGACTTGCTACACTGTTAAGTCTACGGTAAGGTCTGGCAGGTTAGTGAACCAGGTCTGACTAGACTGAGAAAGATCATTGTTTTTGTGCTATGAAATGGAGGAAGAGGAATTCCACAGAGGATTTGGTAATGGGTTCACTCTGGTAGAACAGGGAACTGGTTTATCTTCAAGTTGGAAGAAGAGTGAAATGTATACATTCTTTAGGCATAAAAATTGCACTTTGGTGTCAGCACGGGAGAGGTCTCCTTATGGAATTAAGACACCCATTTTCCTTTGGTTTAGATTGAAAGTGTAAGGGACAGAAATAGGTTTGAGAAATGAGACTGACATTTTTGTTTAACGGACATCCTGACCGGGTCTATAGTATTCTTTCGTTTAGAAAGGCAACCCTTTATAGTAGTTATGGACAGTTGGGCCTTTCCTCAATCGCTTTTCCTTTCTTTTAAGACAAATAAGTCTATAATCATTTACACCAAACTTGTGTCAAGTTTCTTAATTCTGCACCCTTAAAGGAATTTCATGTGGTTCCGGTTGCCATTATGCATTAATTTATGATATATTTTATTTGTATCACGCTCATACACAGGTGTTTGTGTGACGAGGCAAGGGAGGGGAAACAAAGAGGACAAAACTACTATCTTACTAGGCCCAGTTACATTGAGAATGTGTAAGTGAAGGGGGAAAGATCAAGGGGCGGGGGGGGGGGAGTGGAAAGTGCTGCACATGTGATTGAACAGGTAGTGCGGCCACAGGTGGTAAGTGCGAGAATAAGGTGTAGACAACAGGTGTCTGATAAGTGCGAGAATGGGTCTGTAGGGTTGCAGATACAGACCCAAGTGCAGGGGTTGCCAGAAGGCGGTGCAGTTGTGTGGCTGGGAGGGCAGGGATCTGGGCCCGTAATCAGAGGGTAACCTGGTGCCCGGTGCCAAAGCAGAGAGATTAGCAGGGGAGAGGAAAAGTGAAGCAGAAGCAAAGAGGAAGGTCTTTAGGTGCTTCTGGAACTGAAGATGGCTCTCCAAGTTTCAGAGAGGCAGGGAGGCTGTTGCAGAGGGAGGCTCCAGCCGAGGAAAGAGGTCTATCCCCAACTCGTCGCTTGGAGAAGCGACTGACCCTGAGGGAGTAGGTGAAGGAGCGAAGAGCTCGAGTAGGAATGTATTTACGGAGGGAGAGTTGAAGGTATTGTGGACCCAGGCCACAGAAACAATGTGGACATTGCAAAGGGTCTTGAATTTAATCCTTGCAGCCACTGGAAGCCAATGAAGTCATTTCAGGGCTGGAGAGATGCAACCCCAGGGCTTGAGGCCAAGGAAAAGTCTTGCAGTCTTGTTCTGGATGAGCTGGAGAGTGGTTGCAGGCATATTTGGAAAGAGGCTGTTGCAATAGTCCAGCCTAAACAGAACCAGAGCTCTGGAGACAGTGAGCCTTTGTGGGAAGGAAAGGAAGAATGCCTCTGAGGCGGTACAGTTGGCAGTTAGTCTTTTTTGAGACGTCATATGTGAGGAGAAAAGGAAAGCGTGGAGTCAAAGATGATCCTGAGGTTCTTAGCCTAGTAAGTGGGAGCAGGAACAGGGACAAGCGAGGCCGGCCAGCGAGTGACCGGAAAGGAAGGTGCAGGTGTGCCGATGAGGAGGACCTCTGTCTTACTGGGATTAAGGCGGAGGTCATTGTCGTCTCACCACTCCTGGATTGAAGACAGTCTGAGATGCAGAGTGAGAAGAGGTGGCAGAGGGGAGCCTAAAAACAAGTTGGTTGTCATCCGCATAGCCTTGAAAGTTTGGACAGAGAGCAGCAATGCAGTGGACCAGCATTGCCAGCTATTGTTTGAGGAGCCAGGGAGCAAGGTTAGACCCCAAGGGAACACCACAGGTAGAAATTGAGATTGAGGAAAGGAAGGACAAAGTTGGACCTGGGTGGGTTGCTTGGAGATGGAGGTCAGCCAGGATTGGGCCTGATCAGTGATACCCAGGTTATCACACAGGCGATTGAGCAGGATGCCATCGTTGACTGTATCAAAGGCAGAAGAAAAATCAAGTGATGAGGACAGGTGGGATATTAGAATGAAGGTTGGAGAACAGGTCATCATGGATGTTCAGGAGGGCAGTGTCCGTGCTTCTGGCAGCTCTGAAGCTAGACGAATGGTCATGGAGACAACCAACAGAATCGGTGTGTGGATTAAGCTGTGAGATGGCCAGCTTTTCCAGGAGTTTGCCAAGGAAAGGAGCGATAGAGATCGGGCGATAGTTAACCGGGCACAAGGGTTTGCCTGTGGGTTTATTGAGAAGAGGGGTGCACAAGAGAGTGCACCCTCTGTCTTGGGAGGATAGCTTAGGGGCAACTTGCTTGCCTTGGAAGCAAGTCGACACAGAGCAACACAGATTCGATCCCCGGGTCCATGCTTAGAAACCTCTGGGTATTAAGCGCGTTATAAATAACCCACCATATCATGTATTATGATTTCATTTCAGAAGGGGAGAGGGGTGGCTCCAGAGGCGAAGGAGTGGTTGCAGAAGTCAGCCAGAGCAGTAGCAAGGGTGGCAATGTGGTCCCTGATGGTCTTGGACGAACAGGGACAAACCTGTTTTAAGGAAGCTTTCATCGATCAGACTTGTATGGAAATCTCGTCATGGGAGAACAGAGTAAAATGAGAGGGAGGAGAGGCAGCTGCGGGGGGGGCAGAGGTATCTGGGAGAGGAGGAGGAGAGAACGAGAGGGTGGATAGGATGTCCTTGGTTTTTTAGATGAAATGAGAGGCAAGGGCTTTGCAGAGGGTCTTGGAGGCGACAGGAGAGGTAGAGACTGCAGCAGGGTTGGCCAGCTTCTTGCACTTCTGCCGAGTTATTAGTTGCTGAAGAGACGCAGACTTGGATATGGGCTCATTTCTTCGTGTGGGTAAGGAGCCGCCTTTTCCTCTCAGCCACCCTACACTTGCGTTTAAGGGTAACTAGGTCAGAGTCGTACCAGGAGATGCACTTGGCTTTGGGTTTAAAGAGGATCCTTATGACTGGGGCAAGAACACCAAGGGTATGGGAGATAGAAGCGTAGAGCATAGAAGGGGCTATCAGGATTGAGTCAGCCAGAGGTGGAGTAGGGGGAGAAAAAGTGGTAGCGAAAGCTTCGACTGACGCACGCGTCATGGATTGAATGACCGAGAATGTAGGTGGCAGTGTTTGGAGTTGACTTTGCCTGAGGGCTAGAGAGGGAGAGATGGGAGTAAAGGAGAGAGTGATTACTCCAGGAGAGAGGAGAGGAGAGGAGAGGAGAGGAGTGGTCAGTGGGATAGAGGGGGAGGTCTGAAGAGATCAGAACATCCAGAGTGTGACCTGCAGAGAGAGTCGGGCCAGAGGGGAGAATAGAAAGACAAAGTCGCAGAGGTCGCAAAAGAGTCCTGAGGGACAGGAAGCATCTAGGTGGATGTTGAGGTCTCCAAGAAGGAGTTGAGTGGTTGAGGCCAGGAAGGAGGAGAGGTCTGTCCACTCAGAGGAAGGAGGAGACCTGACCAGGAGGCCGATAGATATTAGCCCACGGTAAGAGAGAGGCCAGGAGAGCGAGAGAGCCTGCAGACAAGGGATTCAAGAGTAGGTCTGGATAGGAATGACAGAGGCAGGAATCCACTCCTTGAAGATCAAGGCTACACCACCTCCAGAATGGTAGGGCCTGGGTGCGGAGAGGATCTTGTAGCCACCAGGGAGGAGAGTGTAAAACCTTGTGACAGAGCTGGCCGTGAACCATATCTTGGTGAGACCAAGGACATCGAGGTTGAGTTCTTCCAGGAGGCGGCAGATGTCAGAGGAGTGTTTGACATCTGAGCGAGAGTTGAGGGTGGCAATATGGAGAAGGTTGCCCTCCTTTAAGTACTTCCGGGGAGGGCTACAAATCAGAGATACGCCCTGCAAAGGTTTAGGAGCCCGAGTGGGGGGCAGAGGAGGAAGGAGGAGTGCAAGGTAGCCAAGGAGGAGGAAGGGGGGGAGGCAAGGAAGCTGAAGGGCGAGACGGGACAGCAGGAGAAGAAAGGAAATTGAAGCGGCGTGGGAAGCATCTGTCAAAGAGGAGAAGGTTGGCCTAAAGGCCTTGGACCAATGCCGGTGCTATTAAGGTAGACCTTAATGATTACCTTAGAGGAGTGGAAGGGGTCCAGGAGTGCCCACTGGTTGCCACCCTTAATGGGTGAGGAAGAGAGCAGAGACCATATGAGGAGTCCAAAAGTCTGGCGAAGGAATGACAGATGTCACAGATGGTCTGTCTGGAGGAAGTGCTAGAGTAGATGTCAGCGATGGAGAGACCAGGGTTAGAGGCCAAGATATCCTTGTTTCACTTTTCTACCAGACTTAGTGGGAAGTGTAGGGTAGTCAATGGAGAAACAGAAAAAATAGGACCGATGGGGAATGCCATAGGTGTCATGGAGGAGGGGGAAGAAAAGAGTAATGGAGGGAGGGTGGGGGGAGACAGGATGTGGGAGAAAGCAGGAAGGGGTAGCACAGGGTGCTCACTGGGCACAGCTAAATCCAAATAGCAGCAGATGGTACAGGCAGCTAAATTCAAAAATATAGCGGCAGATGGCACAGGCAGCTAAATTATAAAAAAAAAACTAAAATAGTAGCAGATGGTACAGCCAGATAAATTCAAAAATAGCAGCAGATGGTGCAGGCAGCTAAATACCAAGTAGCAGCAGATGGTACTAACAGCCAAATACAAAGTAGCCAGCAGATGGTAATAACAGCCAAATTCAGGACCGCTTTTCTTGTGACTTGCCATTGTCAAGCAAAAGACAGCCTTTTTTAGGGACCTTCACTTGCGTTGAGTGAGCGACTCTCAGACTTTCTTCAGAAAGGTTATTATATTCTCTTTGTTTCTATCGGACCCGGTCTGTGTATGCCTCCTGGTGGCGTGACCACCCATATATTGGTTGGGGGCGAGGACTGCAATTCCAGATGCATTGATTATACGATTACTGAGAAAGGTGTCTTTATATCGGACACACAACCCATCAAGCGTTCTAAGTTTGAGACTGCGATCAAATGGGTTGAGTTTTTCAGTAATACTGCAGGTCTCCATTATAAATGGGTCAATAGCAGGCGATGTCCCCACAGCTCCAACATGGAAGATGACCAACAAAAACTCCACGATAGACTACCTTTATGATAGTGAGAGAATTAAGGAGTTGGCTGAATGTATGAAATGCACTTTGATAAATTATAGTGATCATGCTCTGCTAACCATCATCATGGAGCTAAATAAGACGGGGAATAACGATATTAATGTGGATGGGTGAGATCACTGAATAGAGGCTTGAATCGTGTGGGCTGGTTTGATCGGAACATCTTGGCTATTACTAAACATATACTCACCTTGGGAAAAGTGTATGAACCATTTACCTACCCTGATGAAATAATGTATTGGATAAGTAATCTCACCATAACCACCTTGACAAAAAATGTCCCCCCTCGCTTGAAAACCAATGAGATCCATGCGCATCAATATGACAGTATCGTAATATGGGGAAAAAAGCTATGAGACCCAAGATCAGAAAGATCTCGCAGCTAACTATCGATCAGTCCTCCAAATATTCTTTAATTGATGGCCTTAAGAACAAATATCATGACTGGAGGAAGCAACACTATATTTCCAACACTAACTTAGTGGCAAGGTGTTGAACAAGAACAGCAGACTCATGTGGCGGGTCTTCTATAAAAAGGACAATTACTCAGAAAAGTCTTTGATTAATATTATTTCTGCTGAGAAATGGCATGCCTTCTTTTCTGAGAAATGGAAGGCATGCTCCGTCCCCACTGCTGTAGCTCAGGTTAAGTTGACGTTAGCCGTATGTAGAGAGGATCTAGCACAGATAATCGGGAAACTGAAACGATCCAGAGCACCAGATTCTGATGGGTCTGCAAAGTGCAAACCCAGAGCTATGGGCTGTCATCCTAAAGATGCTGTTTTAGCGCATTGTTCAAACGGTAAATTACACGCTCCTGGACCCAATCATATATTAAGTGAAGGGGTTTCAACACACTTGAAGACTGCGCCACCTCTTATTGTCGTTTTGCAAAATGATTATCCCACACTGTAGTAAGATTTAAGCCAATTTATTCATTGATAGCTCTTATTGCCCATTTTGACCTTTGTTGACACGTGTTTCAGCCTCTCAAGGGCCTTTTTCAAAACAAAAGATTAATCTCGAGGACAAAGGTATTGTGCCAAAAGAATGGTTTCCTTTCCTCTAAGTAACATAAATAACATATAATGCATGTATCATGAAAAAGGTGATAACCACATACAAATAAACATAGTCAGATATGACGAATTATTCACAAAAAACGATTTGTAAAAGAGTACATGGAGAAAATGGAGAGGTAAAAAAGAGAAAAAAACGGAAAAAAGAAAGAAAATTAGAGATTGCGCTATGAAATGCGCCTTCAAAACATTTCCACACATTTTAGCCTTCCAATTCAATTGCAATCCAACTTAAACCAATCTTTTTTTGACATTATTTCAAAAATGTTATTGAAAATAATAATCCTATCGGCCAGAGTGCACCCGCATAATAATAACCTTAACCTTCAGCATTTGTAGTACATTTCCTACACCACTGAAATAATTTGCCGCGTTTGTGCATCTGGTCAAAAATATAGAGATTAACCTAATTGCATAACCTCTATTCCACTACCCTTCTATGATCAATGTAGTCCACTGCTTGTGCAAAGTACATAATCAATTCATATATGAATATATAGAACCTTACCCGAAAAGTCACTTTCACAAAAAGTCATGGGTTAATCCTGTGGAGCAAAAAACAAAGGCGAGTGTGTTCAACTTCTTAACAGAGCATCATCGTTGGCGCTAAAACCCATTTCCCCGCCTTTTCCTAACTTAATCTACGCTCGAGTAAAATGTAACAATTGTCAAATCCCTATTTCACCATTATTAGTCACTAAGGAATCCTCCTACAGACCGCGCACATTGAATGCATTTCCTCATCCCCTGTCCTCGCTTACCGTTTATCTTCCAGCTGCTATTCCTCGCGTTGGCGGGCAAACTGTTCCGAGACAGTGCCTAACGCGTACATAGATGTTTGTAGGTTGCCAAGGCAACCTCTTCCTTAGTCCCTTGTCACTGTTTCTCGTGTCGTATTTAATAGCAGTAATCACATATGATACCAATTCTATCCCCAATAATTTAGACCTTACCATGTTGTTCAAGTATATTCGTATACTATTATGCCTGAATTCTATTCAAATGTGTTTTAGTAGCTCAATAAGGAACAAAAATGATATGCAACCAATAATCTAAGTATATCTAAAATTAAAATTGCCAAAATACCATGCAATACACTGCGTTTGCCAAGAGGTTAAGCATTAAGTCTGGTTATCAGTGTTCCCTGGTCTATTAGTGTAAGGCATATCAATTCAGGCCAAAAAATGTCAAAGTGTCAAAGAAATATATATATATATATATATATATATATATATATATATATATATTTATATATTTTCTGATTTCCTCCTGACCTTAATTCTTGTGTGCCACTGTGGCAAAACGATTTAAACAAAGAAACTGCAGTTCAAAAAAGAAAAATTAATATATCTTGATGCTACTTCCCACTAGAGACTTTCGGGATTCCACCTGTGTCACATATCATATATTCAAAACTCCTATGTGAGCATTAAATTGAAACCTAATGGAATTATTTTCACCATAGTTGAAAAAACTCTCCCCTTTAAAACTTTTTATCTTTTTACTTTTTGACATGATGCATTCCCCCCCACATAGAATCCTAGGCAAATTTAAACTGAACTTGGCATCACAAAAAATGCACCATCTCATTGTCCTTATTTAATTCAAAATCAATTGTTCTAAATTTGCAAATAGTTCTTGCTTCGGCCTGTCTCAATTTTTGTTCCAAATTTCCTTCTTCTGCCCATCTTCACTTTTTGTAGCCCAATGAATCTCAGGTTCTTTTTATCTTCCAGTTGATGTTCGGTTTGCCAATGTTGGGCCAGTGGCAAAGTCGGATCCTGGCTACCAACTGTTCCAAAATGCTCCCGAATTCGTGTCCTTACTTCCCTAATCGTGCTTCCAATATATATTAAATTACATACACATATTATTGCGTAAACACAAAATTTAGAGCGACAGTTAATGTTGTCCTTTATCTTCATTCGTATTCCTCTTTTGTCCTCAAATGTTGTTGGTTCGTGAGCGTAGATGCACATTGAGCATCCCCCACATTTCCTAAACCCCAAGGGGTTGTCCTGTAGCCATGTTCTAGGGGTCATCGTTATTTTCTGGTAAAAGTGAAGGGCTTAGCATCATTTTGATTGTTTTTGCTTTACGAAAAGTCATCCCAGGTTTGTCCCCAATATATTTGGTCAGATGTGGATCGAGCTTCAATAGATGCCAGTTTTTGTTCAAGATCTTCCTCAATTGAATATTCTCGTCACTGTATGTTGTTATAAAGTTAATCTGATTCTTATCTGTTCCCGCTGGCATTGTTCTTGGCGTCACTGTTTCTTCCCATGACATTCTAGTTGCCTTTTGGCGTGCATTTTTAATACATGCTTTTGAATAACCCCTTTGTTGGAAACGCTCTTGTAGTAGTTCACATTCATCTTTGAAGTCCTTTGACCACTTGCAATTTCGCCTTTGAGGGCGCCCCGGCGACGGGGGTCCACCAGAAGGCCAAGCACCGCGAGTCCGCTGGCACCGGGAGTGGCGAACGTTCGGGCTCTACGGGCGCCAGGCAGGGCGTATCCTCCCCGGCGCCATCAACCACGAGCCAACGCTCTGGCTCTGGTAAGAGGAAGGCCGAGCACCCGGCGAATCTCCTGGAGAGACCCCGGTCGAGCTTGAAGGCCCCTTCGGAGGGGGAGCGAGGCGGTGACCCCCCCCCCTAAGGAGAAGGCGGTGAAAGCCTTAATCCATCCGGCCAAGGCCTCTATCGAGACAGTCGCGGCCGCCCTGGCTCAGCCTGTGGAGGCTACACCAGCGGTGGCGACCTCGGGGCCCAGAGTTTCCCTGCCACCGCGTAGGGAGTCCTCTTTCATGCCCATCGACAGGACCCCCATGAAACCTCCGACGGAGAAGAAAAAGGGGGGGCAGGAGGTCGTCATGGATTCGGCCTCAACCTCTGAGGAAGAGCTGATCGAAGTCTTAAGCAACGGCGTTGGCGTGGAAGACGACCAGCCCGTCGGGAGGGACCCCGACATAGGAGACGACGAGAACGTTGAGGGTGCCGACGGGGCTCCTGACCGCCCGTCGGACTCTCCTCAACCAGTGCCGCAAGACAACTCGGCGGCCATTTTGTTGGCTATACAGTCCTTATGCTCGGAGATGAGGACGAGACTGCCGTTACCACCAACGGAGGAACCGCTCCCGACGGGGGACCCGGAGCCAGGCCCTTCTGGGAGCCCTCCCCCTAAGAGAAGAAGGATTCATCCTCTACCTCCTTTTCAGCCATCGCGCCCTGTTCAGCCTCCTCCCCGTCCACGACACGTGGGGATGATACGGGGACTGACACGGCTGCGACGAGGTTTACGACGAGGATCTCCCGTCGTCACCTCCCACCCGGGCTTCCCCGCCCGACGAGATTGGATCGTTTCACTCCATGATCGCCAGGGCATCCGAGCTTTTCCAGCTCTGCCCGGAAGAGAAGGACGGTTTCCTTTATCAACGGCGCGAGGCCAAGAGGAAGACGGTCCTCGCTGTACCTCTACTGGACGATATTTGGGATGAGGGCCTTGCCCTCCTCAAGAACCCATCCACGACGCCGGCTAGAAGGGATCGGTACGAGAAGAAGTACCGGGTCCCGGACGCGGCCCCCTCGTGCTTTTGGGCACAGCCGACCCCGGACTCGGTCGTCTCCGCGGCGGCCAGGAAGAAAGCGGGGGGGGGCGCGGCCTCTACGTCGACCTCCCCGCCGGACGGCGAGGGAAAGAAATTAGACACGATGGGACGCAGAGTCATTTCGTCGGCAGCGACGACGATTAAGGCGGCCAACGCCTTGGCTATCGTAGCCCGCTACGACAGGGAGTTGTGGTACAAACTGGCCCCCCTGCTGGACTTCCTACCAGACGACAAGAGGGCAGAAGCCCTAGAGATCTTGCAGGAAGGAGAGGTGGCGTCGGACCACGCCATTACGATTGCGACAGACATCGCTGACACTGGATTTCGCCATTTGGGCAACGGCGTTTGCCTTAGGCGGCGTGGATGGCTCAAGGCTACTGACTTCCGTCAGGACGTGCAGACCAGAGTCTTGGACATGCCGTTCGACGGAAACAACCTGTTTGGGAAAACAGTGGACGATTCCCTTCAAGTTATCAAGGCGGACACGGAGACGGCCCGGGCTCTTGGGGTTCTCCAGCGACGGCGGCCGCCCTTTCGGAGCGGCGGAGGCAAACAGGGTGCCTCCAAAGGTTCCGGCGGCAGATTTTCCACCTACCGTCAAGCGGCCCGTTCGTCGTCACAGGAAGCTTACAAGGGGACGAGGCAAGTCAGGTGGACCCCGCCGTCATCGCCAAGGAGGACAAGGCGGCAAAGCCTCATCGAAGCAGGACTGAACCGGCCGTGGGGTCGGGCCCCCACCGAAGCACCCCGGTGGGAAGCCGGCTGGCGAGCTTAGTCAGCGTGTGGGAGCCCATCTCCACCAACCGTTGGGTGCTGGACGCCCTAGCTCAGGGTCACGTGCTCGAGTTTTTTAAAGAGGTGCCTGCGTGCCCCCCCCTGTGGCCAGGAAAGAACATCACGTCCCTCAACTTCTCTTGGAGGTAAAGGCGATGCTCAAGAAGGGCGCCATCGAGCTCGTCCCAAAGAGGCTTCGGGGCTCCGGAGTTTACTCAAGATATTTCCTCGTGAATAAGACGGGAGGATGGCGTCCCATCCTGGACCTACGACGACTGAACAAATTCATCAAGGCGCAGAAGTTCCGGATGGTCACCCTCCAACACGTCCTGGGTCAACTGGAGGAGGGCGATTTCCTGTCGTCGTTGGATTTGGAGGATGCCTACACCGAAAGTTTCTCAGGTTCGTGGTCCAAGGGCGTCACTACCAGTTCAGAGCCCTTCCCTTCGGATTGAGGTCGGCACCCAGGGTGTTCACCAAGTGCCTCGCACCGGTGGCGGCGCAGCTGCGCCGAGAGGGGATCCATGTCTACCCCTACCTGGACGACTGGCTCATCCGAGCAAAGACGAAGGAGCTCGCGGCAAGGACCGTCCAACTACTTACGGACCTGGGATTCTCCATAAACTACGCCAAGTCCCACCTGGTGCCTGCGCAGGACGCACTGTTTCTGGGAGCGAAGCTCGACAGTGTCGCTTCTGGCCTCTCCTTCGGAGGAAAGGACGAGGGCCATCTTGGGCAAGGTGCAGCGGATGCTGGTTGCGGACGTGGCCAGGGTGAGGTCCATTAAGTCCCTCCTCGGAATGATGTCTTCTTGCATTTCTCATCCGCCTGTCAGGCTCCGGATGCGCCCGTTGCAGGAGTTCCTGGACGCGCGCTGGATCCAGACGACGGGCAGCTTCGAGGAGAGGATCACACTCGAGAGTTTCCGACGAGCGATCTGGTGGTGGGGCACCCGCGCGCATCTGACGGCGGGCATGGACTTCCAGACCCCCGGCCACCAGGAGACAGTGACCACGGATGTCTCCCTGGAAGGGTGGGGAGCGCACACCGAAAATCTGCACGCGAGAGGCCTTTGGCTTCCGACGGAGAAGTCCCTCCATATCAACGTCCTGGAGCTCCGTGCAGTGTTTTGGGCCCTCGGATCCTTTCTTCCGTCCCTCAAGGGCAAGTTGGTGAGGATCTTCACCGACAACACTACCACCATGTTCTACATCAGGAAGCAGGGCGGAACCAGGTCCCCAGCCCTGTCCAAGGAGGCGCAGGATCTGTGGCATTGGGCCGTCGCCCAAGGGATGTTTCTGGTGCCGTTTCATCTGGCAGGAATAAAGTACACCATCGCCGGCTCGCTCAGCAGAGAGCTGCGCTCGTGCCACGAGTGGGAACTACAACAGGATCTAGTGGACCGCCTCTTCCGATGGTGGGGCACACCCCAGATCGATCTGTTCGCGACGGTGACGAACTCCAAGTGCCGGAGGTTCGCCAGCAGGTTTCCCCAGCCGAGGAGCATGGGCGATGCTTTCTCGTTCCCCTGGGAGGGCCTGTTTCTATACACGTTCCCTCCATTGCCATTGCTGATCCGGCTCATCAACCAGCTCAAAAGGTCTCGTTCAGGATGATCCTCGTCGCACCTGCATGACCGAGGCAGATATGGTTCCTGGACCTTCTGGACTTGTCAGCGTCCCCGTCAATCAAGCTGCCAGTGGACGTGGATCTTCTCTCCAGGGAAGGAGGCGCCATCCTCCATCACGACCCGAAGTCGCTGAACTTGCAGGCCTGGCTGGAGGATACGACATACCGGCCGACTGCAGAGAGGTTCTTGCAAAGGCCAGGGCGTCCTCAACTCTTAAATGCTATGGACACAAATGGAAGAGGTTCTCTGTCTGGTGCCACGCACAGAAGATTAACCCTCTGCGGATTACGGCTCCCCAGGTACTGCCGTACCTTCTGACGCTGGCCAAGGCTGGACTGGCGCACGCGTCCATCAAGATTCATCTTTCTGCGATCTCCCGATACACCAGAACCACGGGGCGGACGTCTTTGTGGTCTCATCGTCTGGTGAAAGAATTCATGAAGGGACTGTTCAGATCGTTCCCGCCGGTGATGGCTCCGGCCCCGGCGTGGGAGCTCAACGTGGTGCTGCCCTGAGCCTCTGCACTAGGCTCCGTTGAAGTTCTTCTTGTGGAAAACAGCGTTTCTTGTGGCCATCACCTCCGCACGAAGAGTGGAAGAGATCCAGGCCCTTTCCTGCAAGCCCCCGTACTTGACTTTTCACGACACAAGGGTAGTGCTCAGGACGCACCCCTCCTTCATGCCCAAGGTACCGTCGGACTTCCACCTCAACGAACCCTTGGTGTTGCCTGTTTTCTTCCCTTCGTCGCCGGCCGAAAGGACTTTGCACTCGCTGGATGTGGCTAGAGTGCTGAAGTTTTACGTGGACCGCACAAAGTGTTTTCGGAAGACGTCACAACTTTTTGTGAACTTTGGACCTGTCAATCAGGGGAAGGCTCTCTCAAAGGCCTCCATTTCCAGATGGCTCTCCGGCTGTATCATGTACTGTCATCGGTTGGCAAACCGACCGCTGCTTGGCCGTCCGAGAGCCCATTCCACCAGAGCGATCGCAGCTACCACGGCGTTCCTATCTGGTGTGCCCTTGCTGGACATCTGCAGGGCTGCTACGTGGAGGTCGACGCACACCTTCACGAAATTCTACTGCGTCGATCGGGATTCCAGGGAGGAGTCCAGGGTCGGCCAAGGAGTGCTGTGCAATCTGTTCGCCTTAGGTGAGCCTGGTGAGGAGGTAAGAATTGCTTAATGTTGAGTTTGATGTAATGCTTAATGTTGAGCCTTTGCCACCTCCCGTGGTTGTGCATGTGTGTACCGCTATGTATTCTTTATTCATGAGCATGTGAATCCATGCCAGACCCCATGCTGGAGGAGGAACAAGTTACTTACCTGTAACTGTTGTTCTCCAGCATGGGTCTGGCATGGATTCACATGCGAACCCTCCCGCCTGCCCCTCTGCCGCTCTTCACTTGGTCATACTGCCACTTCACGTGCTACCAAATCTGAAGATGGCTGCCAGAGGCGGGGCTTAGGTGGAGGGCAGTCATTGGCTGTGGTCAGTATGACGCAGAGATCAGTGATTGGTTACTACTACTACGAAAGACAGATCAGAAACGAAACTGATACTGATTTTTTCTTTACCGAGGATTCCCAGCCTGACGACGGGGAATATTCATGAGCATGTGAATCCATGCCAGACCCATGCTGGAGAACAACAGTTACAGGTAAGTAACTTGTTCCTTATACCACTCTTTAAAAAAGGAAAGGGGGATGATCCTAGAAAATATACCTATCTATCTATCTTAGATGGCCCGAGTAAAATCTTTGCCACTTGCATTCTTGGAGACATAGAGAAATGGAAAACATCTTGAGCACATTTCAGATTGGGTTCAGGAGGGGTTTATCATGCACTTATAACATCTTTATAGTGAATGCCATTCCACAACTATAGAAGAGCTGTGAATTCTACTGTTATAGGGGTGCCTGAGACAATACCACTTGAGGGAACTGTGTACTTCTTTTCAGAATGTTCTATACTCTTAAGGTGGGTCAACGCAGCAATTTAGAAATCTTTCTTCGCAAAAACGCCCATCACTTACCTTGAAGGAAGTAATCCAACTCTGTGGTTACCACATATTTATAGCATTGTTATAGGACCCCGAAACATTTTGGAACAGCATTACACCCAAGTTTAAGTTGCAAACCTTACAATTAGATGGGAGAAGGGTGTGTATTTCTTGATCTCAGTAAGGTGAAGATTGCTAGAAAATTTGAACTTTTAATTATTTGGATGAAATAGGCATATGTTATCATTCTGAGCCTAGGGTCCTTTACCAAAATAAGAAATGCAAGTTTGTGGCCATCCAAGCCACTGAAGCTTTTTGGTTATTGGGTGGGATTATACTCCTGCTTGATATTGAACTGGGCTTGTACTTTCTTTAATATTTCTATTCCAGATCAGCTGGGCTTTACAAGTGTTTAGCAATGGACTGTTTTTCTTTGATCAAGTTGTCTTTTCATTGGTGGAGAGGTGTGGTGTGGTCTTCTTGTTGTACAATGATGTGGGCTTCAGCCCAACCTTTTCTTGGGCGGGGGATAGTGTCATCTTTAGTATTCGCTATATTAAGATGGGGATTACGCTGCTGCATGTTCATGCTATGTAATGCCTCCTTTCCACCTGAAGTCCTTGTTTTGTGTTTTTCTACTATTCCTCTTTGTCTCGCCTTTCCATGTTACCCCTCTTCGCGCAGTTGCCATTTTTCTCTAACATTTTTCTTTTTTTCTTTGCTCTTTACTCTTGCTACAAATCCTGATAAAGAATCTGTTTTACTAAATTCTTGTGTAATTATAGGGAGTGGGTTGGTAACGCCTCTTAAAAATGGGAGGGACTTTTATGGTGTTTATTTCATTGTGCACATTGTTTTGGTGTTCAACTGCTATTCAAAAAAGTTAACAAATATATATTAAACTATCATTTTCCAGTAACATACAGTCATAATGATTACAATCTAATCGACCAGACCGGATTGACAGGCAAACGGAGAGATGGTGCTTTGCCCTGGGTCTGCAAAATGTGGCTTACCTTATGTTTTATACTGCAACTCCCATCAGCCCTTGCCAGCATAGTCAGTGGTGAGTGATAATGAGTCATATTCCAAGGGCCTTGAGTTGCAGACTCATGTGCTAGTCACCTGGTGATTACACCCAATCTGCCGTCCATCCAAAATGCCCTTAAGAGGTGTCTGGTTAGGGGGGAGGCTTAGTGATTTGCATTGGCCACTTCGACCACTAGCTCCTTCCAAATAATTGCATGCATGATTCTTAATCTCGTGTGACAAATTACAGCATGATGGGATTCTGTAGAGCCTTCCCTTGGAATAAGACGTATTAAACTCCTAAAGGCCGTCTTTTGATACTAAACAAGGACTTTTCCATGCGCTGCCTAAAGGTGCAACATGTTATGTTAAACACGAGGGAGAAAAAACTGTATTGACCAAAGATGTCTATATATTTGTTCTTATTTCATCTTTGTGTTTTATTGCGAATCAACCATTTGTTATTTGACCCAAAGACATATTTTTAATGTTTGTAGGTATTCTTTCTTAGTTTGTGCTCCGCTTAGCCATGATAGATTTTGTTGGACATAGTGGCTGGTGCATGAATATCTTCATGAAATGACACTTCTGCATCATGGCGGTCATTGACTCCTCAAAGATCTGTGAATTCTCAGACTTTTCACCACAGCATCATCCTTAAGCATAATTTCGAATGGATTGTGTCCTCCCACGTTTTCCTCGTATTTGATATCTCCAGTATCCAGCTCCTTCGGAATGTATTTATTTTTGGCAGGGGAGCTGTGCGTTGAGGCTGTCACCTCTGTCCCTCGAGGGCCTCCGTCTCGAGGATGTCATCAAAGGCATATTTAGCATGCGCAGCGCCCGTTTGCTTCAGTTCTGTTTTCAGAGTAAGCTTACGCTTGGCAAACTACATCGCGCTTCAGAAATTTCCTCGAGAAATATCTGACATTTTATTTTTATAACGACTACCCGAAGACCGGGTTTAAAAAGTGTCAAGACTACGATGCCAAGAAGTCTCTGATGGATCCGCATTGGGTATGCTTGTGTTGTCTCGGTGTGGAACACAAGACCTCGGCCTGTTCAAAGTGTCAATCGATGACCGGGAAAGCTCTGAAGGGGAGCGTTTGAGGAAATTGGCGGTAGGTAGATTCCCTAATAAATCCCCTTCGACTACCCTGTCGAAAAAGCTGCTGCTGACGAAGCGAGAGGCAATTCCTCGATGAAAAATTGAAAAAAAGTCCAAGTCACAGTGGCTCCCACCACGACCTTGAGTAAGTCGAACAGGCATCACAAATCGCCTACTTCGACGTCCTCGACCGACTCCTCCCGTGAGGACGATATCCTGTCCCATTAAGGCCTCCACTCAAGCTGAATCCATATCAACGCCACCTGCCACTCTCTCCACAGGCGGGTCTTCTCCCTCAATTACAAGAAGACCCACATGATACCATCTCGAAAGTTCGAGTTCTGTACTGGATACATCCTTTGGAAAGAGTTTGCCGCCCGAGGTGAGGGCTCAAGACATTCTGCAGATGATCACCAAATTTCAGAGTGCCCACAGTCTCACGGCTTCGACTTTTCGAGGTTGCTCGGCCTCAATGGCATCCTGCATTTTTCTGGTGCCAGAGGCTCGCCTGAGAATGAGATCCCTTCAATGGGCTCTCAAGACACAATGGTCTCAGTTCTCGGGCAACTTGTCAGACCTACTTCAGGTTCCAAGCAGGGTCACGCAGGATCTACTGTGTTGGGCCTGCGAGGACAATATTCGGAAGGGAGAACCTTT
This sequence comes from Ambystoma mexicanum, assembly GCF_040938575.1. Taxonomy (NCBI): domain Eukaryota; kingdom Metazoa; phylum Chordata; class Amphibia; order Caudata; family Ambystomatidae; genus Ambystoma; species Ambystoma mexicanum. Next base: position 224,112,325 of record NC_090921.1, on the reverse strand, counting down.
TTGGCAGCCGTGGCCGGAGATAACCGTAGTGATGGATGCCTCACTCACTGGGTGGGGAGCCCACGCCAATGATCTGACAATTGGCGGCTGTTGGTCTCCATCGGAGTCCAAACTACACATCATTGTTTTGGAGCTGAGATCAATCAGACTTGCATTGAAGGCTTTTCTGCCCTCTGTTGGGGGAAAGAATGTCCTGAAGATGACGGACAATACAGTGGCCATGTACTACCTCAACAAGAGAGGCAGTGTAGGGTCACTACCACTGTGCAGAGCGGCAATGCAGCTCTGGTTCTCGGCAAGTCAAGAAGGAATCTCTCTATTGGCAGTTCGCCTAGCCAAGGGAGAAGAACACATCGACGGATGCTCTGAGCAGGAAGAGCAGAGTCTCCCACGAGTGGTAACTAGCTCAGGAAGTCCTTAAAGATATCTTCACCCTTTGGGGAACAGCTCAAGTGAATATTTTTTCACGACCAGTGTCAATAGGAAATGCGAACTGTACAGCTCCAGGAAATTTCCATCAAGAGGAGCTCTAGGAGACACGTTCATGATGGATTGGGTGTTTCCGCTACTGTCTGTTTTTCCTCCAGTCCCAGTCATTCCTCACGTGATCAGGAGGTTGAGAAAGTTCAGGAAATCCATGATCCTAATTGTTCCGGATTGGGCCAGGAGGACGTGGTACCCGGACCTTCTAGACATGTCCATGTGCCCTCTAGATAGGAACATCTCTTGCGAGGAGAGTCAGGTTCTCTATCCAGAGGTCAAGACACTCAGCCTTCACGCATGTTTTTTTTAGAGGCTGAGGTACAAGGATTGGGACCTTGCAGATGATTTAATGGAGTTTTTGCTTTCGGCCAGAAGGTCAGCAACAGTCTTTGTGCCGTTGGAACTAATTCTGCAGATGGTGCAGGGACAAGAATGTGGACCATTTTTGCTTTGCAAAACATGACGTGTTATCGTTTCTGCTGTACTTGCCCAATCTGGGGCTCCAGATTGGAACCATTTAAAGGTTATTTATCAGAGCTTTCCATCTTCAAGCGCTTGTCTGAGGAATACCTTTTGGTGATACAATTTCTGAAGGGACTCACTAATGTGTTCCCTCCATTCAGGTTCCTGTTTGGGACCTTAATCTGTTTTTTTAATTTCTTGTGTGCACCATTTGAAGTACTCCGTTCATGTCATTTAAGGCTAATAACGTTCAAGAGCATAATACCATTGTTGGTAGCACTAGCATCAGCCTGTAGCGAGTGAGTTGCAGGTGCTATCTCCTAAACCACTGTTGACAGTATTTCATAAGGACAAGGTCGTCCTGAGGGTCAAGCCTTCATTTCTACCTCAGGTAATTTCAGACTTTCATTTAAGACAAAAGATTGCGTTATCTACTTTCTATCCTCCGCCTTGCAAGGATGAGGAGTGGTGGGCCAGGCTCGATCCACTAAGTGCTCTGAGCTTCTACATTTCAAGGTTATCAAAACGTAGTCTGGATGACAAATTAGTCATAGGTTACACGGGTCATAGACTGGGACAGGCTGTAACAAAGCAGACGTTATCCAGATGGATTATTCTAGCAATTTCCGAATGCTACGGGCCGGCCAACAAGTATCCCCTCAGAAGGCTTGAGAGCCCATTCCAATAGGGGCGTGGCTACATCTTCTGGTCTGCAAAGAGGTGTTCCTGTTTAAAAGCATTTGAGGCAGCTACTTGGTCTTACAAAAACACTTTTGCTAACTTTCCACTTCTCCCTCCATGCACTTTTCCCCTCCCCCTCTCCCATGCACTTGCGCGTTCTCAATGTCACTGGGCCTAGTAAGATTGCTGTTTTGTTCTCCCCTGTTCCCCTCCCTTGCCTTGTCACGCTCTGAAACACTTGTGTATGAGCGCGATAGAAATAAATTATTTAAAGGTAGAATGAAATGATAAGGATGGAAGCTTTGGGAAAGCTCTCCTCCATTCTCTTCATGGAAACCAGTGATGGCAAAATTTGTACTCCTTTTTGTTTGACAGAAGGCGATGTGCGTTGATGCCGTCGACTCGATGTGCCTCGAGGACCTCCGTCTCGAGGGTGATGCATCAAAGGCATAAGTAGCATGCGCAGCTCCTGTTTGCTTCAGTTCTGTTTTTCAGAGTTAGCCTGCACTTACTCCCTCCACCAAAACAAACACTGCTTTTGGAGTATATCAAAGATTAGGAATATGTGGGAGGAGTCATATTCCTCATCGCTCCTCCCAAGCTACCATTGATTAGAATTTCCCATGTTATTGCAGATTTCACTCCTTCAGAGCCTACGATGGTCAAATCTGTTAAAGCGGGTAGTTCTACTTGAGAATGACATGAAAAAACTGAACTGAAGCCAACGGGTGCTGCACATGCTATATATGCCTTTGATGACATCATCCTCAAGACAGAGGCCCTCGAGGGACATCAAGTCGACTGCATCGACACACAGCGCCCTCTGCCAAAGATTTTTCCGAAGCAGCTAAAGTTGGATATTGGAGGTATCAAAGATGAGGAATACATGGAAGGGACATCCAGTCGAAAGAACATTACCAGGGTAAGTAACTTGCTCTACTCAAGGTTTGTCAAAAGAAATGTTTTCTGGACCAAAGAAACCTTGTATTCGTAGCCACAGCGAAACTATTTTTTGCAAATACTAAACCAACAACATTTTAATTGCATTTCAGATCTTTAAAAAACATTTTCTGTGAGGCACCAAAGGTCACCTGTCACACACCATTCTTGCACATATACACATGTTTTGATCCAAGACTGCCAGGTTTGGTGCCAGATATTTTGGACAAAGACTACCCTTAAGTGTTAACACTACACCTACTTAAAATTGCACAATATTAAATAAACCATGATTTTTTATCTCACTAAATAGCCTTCCCAAAATACATTAGGAGTGATATATTTATAAAAACAAATCCCAGTCCTATAATGTTGGAAAGTGCTATATAGTGGGAGGATGAAAAACTACAATTCTGCCACAATCCTGTTGTAAAGCGCTCTTCTGCTCTTGAGGTCATGCTACGAGCAATAAATAAAATATAAAAAAATAAATGGTTGCAATGCTTTCCCATTTTCTGCTCTAATGATCTCTCACCATTTACTATAATTTCTAGGGCCGATGAGAGTAGTAGTCCAACATCTGGAGAGCCAAAAGTCTTACTCCTGTTATGTATGGCAAGACTCTATTACTCCGACCTCCATGGTGTATGGTTTTGCATTACAATTTTGATGGTGATTTGTTTTACCCTCTTGTGAGCAGGTCATATGCGTGGACACTGTTTTTCACACTGTTTTAATTCTGGTTGCTGTCCTTTGCAAAGACATTATTCCCAGGATCTGATCTTTTTGTATATGTTCAAGTTGATCTTGCTCTCAATGTGATCCTTTTTTTAGGGATGCCATTCCTGAGATCCGAGCAGTATGTATGGAGGAGATGGGCGTGTGGATGAAGAATTACAGCTACTCCTTCCTGAATGATGGATACTTGAAGTACATTGGTTGGACTCTAAACGACAAGGTACATCTCGTGTAGGCTGTAGTAGTCATTTAATAAATGTATTCATTGAATGCTACATATTACTGGTGACACCAGTTTCAAGGCGCTATAGAGAGGGATACAAACAGTAAAAAAAAGGCAGCATACAAAACCTAGTACAGACCATCAATAAATAACATTAAATATACAATGGCACAGCTGAAGGAGCCCTAGAACAGTCAACTTTATGGTCTACAGAGAGTGCAGGTACTCAATGTTTAAAATTCTGTAACGTGGGACTCTTTCTGATGGATGAAAGAAGCTTGTTTCACATGTGACAGCTGTGAGAACTGAAGGTGTCTCACCCACTAATCCCCGGAGATCTGTCATCCAGGTGACTAGGACACAGCCATCGCTTTTAGATTAGTAACCCCTGAGAAAAGTGATATAATCCTGTAGCAATCTCCAGAGAGAAATGCCTGTGTCTTTTGAAGGGCCAGAAGTAGGACGCGTACTCCGATAAGACATTTCACCATCTTCTTTATTAATCAAAGGAAAAATGCCAACCTCTCCCGTAAGGCATCCCTACCTAACAAAACTAGCTTCTGTGCTCGTCCATCGTCGGTGAATGTCTTAATGGAATCTGCCCACTGTCCAAACTGGCCCTGCCACTAATATAACTTAAGGACAAGAGACTGGTTACCTTCTCCTGGGGTTTTTGCTTTCCACAAACTGTATTGAATACTTGATTTTCAGATAGTCTCTGGTGACTCGTTTGAGTTCATATAACTCATTCAGTACTTTGTTCTTCTCTCTTTCACAATGATTTATTCTTTTACTCTGTTCCACTTGGTTCTCTCCACAGAAAGCGATTCTTTGTCTTTAACACAAGAGAGTATTTGAAAAATGATTCTTGTTAGACAAGATTTGGAGAAGTACTTTATGGGTGCACTACAATAACCGTGACCTCTTGGCAATAGGAGCCCAACCTTTGGTATAAGTCTGTACTGCACAGTGTGGTAGTGTGGCGGAGCAGCCAGGCGTATCTCAAGAGGGGTCAGTGTGAGCAGTAGGGTAGTTACACAGATGCACAGTGACAAGTATCCAAATAAACACTTACACTCAATGTTTTTTGATTAAGCAATTTAAGTCAGTTTGAATAAGCCTTCTACAGAAGGGGCAATATAATAGTAACAAACAAATACACTCCAAAATACACACTTAGGTTCTCTAAATTGGCAAGTACCGTTTGGGATGGCACACACACTTCCTACACCCTGAGGTGACTTAAATAGCTAGAACACTGTGGACATTAATATATCACTGGTATATTTAGAGCAATACTCAGCTGAGTGTTAAAGTAAAGAGGTTTCTGAATAAAACAAGAGATCACACAAATATTCTGAAGCAGGGGAAGTACTTTTGAACCCCCAATGCAAAGTAAATTAACCCTTTCCTGGAGGGAAGGTAAGACGGAGAAGTCATTCAGGGAGCCAGGCCTGCCAATGTCAATTGGGCAAAAGTCTAGGTGAGTTGAAACACTTCTTGCCGGTAAATAAGTCTTGCACAATGTTTTAAAAGTCTTTGTAGTAAAAGTAAAATCAAAGTATGGTCACAAGCTTGGAGGCTTGTGAGAGGTAGAAAATGCAAGCAACTCTACAGAAGTAATCAAGACATGTCTCAACTGAGGTCAAGTAAGGTTACAACAAGAGGAGGTAAGTTCTTACACTGTAAAATGCCTTTGGTTACATGAAATGGTTCCAGCTGGCTTCTGTTCCTGTATGGTTCTGCAGGTCCTTTTGTTCCTGTGCCTCAGTCGTGGGGACAAGAGGGAGGACTTTTGTGGACTCTTGCAACACAACGGGACGGTCGGCGACAGAAAAGGACCAACTTCTATTCAACGGCACTTTGCTGTGTCAGCTCCTCGCGTCTCAGCAAATGGCACCACAGCTGACTCTCGGATACCACTCTGGACTTTCATTGCATCTGGGTTCCAGCACTCTGAGGTGGCTCAGGCTAGGTCAGTCCTGTCTACTGGCAGTCCGGAGGATCTTCCACAAGCTCTGGTCTGACTTAAGTGATGCACTCAATTTGGTGTTTCTCTCCCTGCCACTTTGGTTCCAGTACAGCCAGCTCCGAGAGGATTTCCAAACGAGTTTACTTGCGCTGATCAGTTCAAACTCAGTAACCCTTTTTATCTTTTTCTTATTTTGGAATTTAACGTATTTTAAAGCTTAACCATTTCTTAACTTCTCTTCTGCAGACAACCAAAACTCTTCTAAGAAGATTAACTACATAGCATTCCACTATTTACACATATTGAACTGCAACTCCAGTTAAGCCAATCTGCTCTGGAAAGCATTTCCACCATCTTGGGCTTGGCTCACACCAGTCTCCTAAAGATACTTCTTAAGGAAAAAGAAAAGCTAGACTCCCACCCTCAAATCATAGTTACTCCTTGACCTTGTAATCTGCTACTCTCCCATGTCTCAGAAAGGGCTTGTGCATCCAGAGTCTTTTCCCAACATGAACACTGGAGGGAAACCTGACAATTTCAGAACATCACATTGAGTTCTAACCTTCATCTGGCACAGACCTGCACACCGAAGTAATTCAGTAAATAAAGAGGTGAAGGGTAGAGCCGAGATCATGCAGAAACTGTTAATTTACACCCCCGCCCCCAGAAACGCACACTGTAATAAATCGGTGTATATTAATGATAACATCACGTTTTATATACCACTTGTGGCTTGCCAGAACGAGGACTCTGACTACAGTGGGTCATGATTCAAAAGAGTTTATCCGAAATGAAAGAAAAATGTCTATCTTGCTCTACTGCTATGAGGGAAGTTCCCTACCTTCTAAAGCAAAACTAATGGTGCTTGTCAACGTCCGGAAGTAATGGTCCAAACTCCAAATCCTATCAACTAACTGGCACTGCCACTTTAGAAAATCCAACTAAAAGAGAAAAAGGAGACCGGAGTAACCTATCCTCTGTACCCTTATCTTCTCCCTTGGAAAAGGAGTCTCCTTAGACTACCTTCCTCATATTTTTGATAAATGTTCAAATCCCTACAGGATCACTTTTAACACAATTCTCTAGGCCCAACCTTTGTGGCACTTGAACTCCCCAAAGTCCTATGACTCTTTAGTATGTGTACTGGCTCTCAATCAACGTAATAGATTTAGGGTACCTGCCCACTCGGGTGTTCCAGGTTCCCGTAACCTAGTTGGGGTGTTGCCGAATATTCATACACCTTTCACTCTGTTTTCAGTAGGAGGCATGCCTGCATGACTTTCAGTTCCTCATACTTTTGTCAGCTTTCCCATGCTTGGCATAAAGCACTGGTGTCTTTCACTCTGTTTTGCATAAGGCATATGCCCATGGAGTTCTGACTCTCGACTTTTCTAGCATTTATAGAAGGGATTTGTATCTCTTTCGCTCCGTTTTACATAGGGTGTGTATCCGTTTTGTTCTCTCAAGCTCTCGTACCGTTATCGGCTTTCCCAGCCGTGGTTCTTTCTTTTCGTGCTCATCCAGTCTCTGTAACCTTTTTGGTTTTGCCAGTCTGGGAAACCAAAGTTCATAGCCCTCACTGGCGTCTTTACTTCAGGAGCGTATGCTTCCCTGTTGGTGCTTGTCTTGGCAACAAAGCCTCTTTATTGCTGCACGGAGCTTGCAGACCCGGGCTCCCTTCTTTCCTCTGATCTTGGTATCTGTTGCTGGGCATCGGGCCCACCACTACTCTCCTGTGGCCACGCCACCAGTCAAAACGGTTGTGTTTCAGACTCGGTCTTTCCTCAAACTGGAGCCTCATGCTCGGTCAGAATGACCGCCTTTCAGCCTCCAGCTAACAGTCCTCTCTTCCTTCATGCCACCGCTGCCTCCACGACACATCGTCTCTACAGAGGCTCGGCTCTGCATAGGGATTTCTCTCCTCCCTCTATACAAATCTCTGACTCGTACGCTCTGCACTTATATACGTTATCAGTAAACAAAAGAAATGTCAGTCTTCTTCGATTTTGGCATTCAGACGACGTTCAGCATTACATGAAGCCAAATGAGTGAAAGAAAGGTCCTTGATGGTTATATTTATAAAAAGAGATACAAAAGTCTTTCCAACACCCATACAGGCAGAAATTGTGTTTTGGACTTGGAGTTCCTCACCGAAATGGGAGACTTGCCGCAAGATGGGAATTGCTCCCAGCGATGTCCCACTTGCCCAGGCCCAAAGGGGAGTGTCTTGCTCAGCGGGCTGACCTCCCTAGCTTCAAAGGAGTGGCTTCCCAATGGGGATAACGGACGAATTGTCCAGATTACTGACACATCTACGTTCCAAATTTCTCTTCCTTCTTAGCACTGTAGCAATAGATGCTTACATTCCATCTAATAGTGCTAAATTTACCAACCTCAGAAAGATGAAGGAATGAGTCCAAGATACCAACTTGTCGGGATGTGTGGAACACATTTGGGGGGGTGTGGGGCTGGAGGAGTGTGAGGTGTGGTGTGCCCATGCTAGCCTGCCTAAATTTCTTTCGTATAAAATGTTGTTTATTAGCTGGCATTGGCCAATGAGAAATTTCATTTAAAGTTTAAGGTTGTGCCCGATATTCAGTTACCATTATTATTAGCCTTTATTGTTGTCCTTCATGTTGTATAAGGCTGAAGAGCAGACTCAATTGTATCAGATCTTAAGTCTGTTTCGGAACAGCTGTTGCTAAAATAGAATTGCCTTTGATTTGCTTCTGCACTAATTACAGAAAAGTTATGCAATGGAATTTGTTTTTCCTATGCAACTGTTTTTTTTAAAATGACTAGGTCATTGTAAAGACTGGATGGGGGTATATGTACTCCTGCCCTCTATTTGGCAGATTAGAAGCATAGAGCACTCCAGACAAAATGCTCTATATGGTAGAATGAACAAGCAATCAAGGCTTCAGCTCTCAGGAGGTGATGCAGGCTGGTTCTTAAGTACAGTGTAGTCCCCAAGTCCCCACAATGAATGTCCACGCACTGTTATGTTCTAACAGTTATTTATATAAAAATAAGGTTCAAGGTATATGCACTAATTAAACACTTTGTGCTCTGGCAATTCTAAATTGGCAGATATATACAATCTCTATAATTAGCTACTAATTCTGTTAAAATGCATCAACAGCTGACTGTTATAGTGGCATACAAGTCATGCAGCAATGTGTAACAGCATAAATCATAGGAAGGAAGGCAAGTTAGGTTAAACAGTGGCAGAATACTTCTTTAACTACTAAGACACAATTCTGAGTGAGGATCTTCCCACCTGGGCAACCTGTAATAAAGAGTATTAACAAGCCCCGGCCAGTATTGTTGAAATTTTCTTGTTTTATGGTTAAAATGTTCGACCACCCCAATGTCCATTAGATGAGTTTCTTTGACGGTTCGATGACGGATCCCCCAAGAGAGGACTCGGTTTAAAGCAAGAGCCAAAGGGTGTTGAGATTCCTTGTAGAAAGATGAAGACTTGCGTTGAGACTGCAGCTTCGACCTTTGCGGTGCTCTTAGACGATCGATCGTGGAAGTCCTGTGTATATGAGGCGGCCAGTCCACCTCGATGCAAAGAGTTTGGTGCCACAAAGATGGCTTGGTGATCTATGTAGGCCCAGCAGCGGGTGTCAGGAGATGCTTCGGTGGTCCTCTGGCTTGTCAGTGCTGCGACCGCAGCAGGTACCTCGGGATAGCATCGGCGATCGGGACTCGCCCACGGGCTCGACTTTGGATCTTCACTTCATCCATGTCCTCGGTACGTCTTTGTCGGCTTCTGGTGGCGGGAAAGCAACCGGCAGACTTTCCTCGGTAGCCGAAAACTTCGACTTTCTCTGGTGGGCCAAAGCGGTTGACAGTGATGGCAAAGGAGCCCTTCGTTCAAATGTTCTTAGGCAAAGGTGGAACGGAGCAGCTCTGGTCCTCTAGCAGCATGTTAGGGAGAATTCTCTGTAAAGGCTAATTTCCCAAACCTAGTGAGTCCCCCAGCAGCTTTGCTGGATTTTTGGGGTTTATTTTGTTTCTCCTGCTAAGAGTGAGACTCTTTTACTCCCACTCTTAGACATGATTGGAGGTGTTCCTTTGTCTTTCCATGTTTTTTTATGGGCTATGGGGTCTTTTACTCCATAGGGTTTCATGTGTTTTTAATGTGGGTTACACAGCACCCTCCGTGCCGTAACCCAGGGGTGTCGTAGCGACCCCCAAACATAGACTCCATACCCTGGGACTGACTACTGTCTCCCAGGGCATGTAAAGTCACCATTGGCTTTGCTAGTCCCAAATTATGAACAGAAACCAGTACAAACAATCATATTGTGGACGTACTGGTCGGGGCAATTCGATTGCCCCGGCGTCTGTTGTTTGAGGGGGCACGTCTCCGTCCCCCCTGAACGAGTTTTGGCTGGTGGCAGTGGATACTACTTTTTATATTCGACCGCAAATATGTCTATGGGATTTTCCCATTGTTCGAGGCTACCAACTTTAATTATTTAATTCCTATAGCCTCGAACATACCGCCGGTTTATTTATTTAATATTAATTCACCGGTTGGTATTTTTTGCCAGAACTCGATTCTAAAATGGCGTTTGTGTTCCCTTCTGTGACTCCAACCCAAGTCGAGCCCTTTGTTCCACTTTTTGGCGGGCTTCTCCACAGAAGCCTCCAAAAGTGGTGCCACTCTGTCTGGGTACCACAGGGGGTGTAGGAGGGGGTTTAGGCACCCTGGACTGAGTTGCCTCTTGTGTGATTGGCCCAAGTGGGGCTGAATGAATGGGGGTTTGCTGCAAAAATGCAGGGCTTTGGGGACTGGAACTCCACGGCAAGACCTCCTCTTCCTCTGGACGAAACACCAACTTGCACCCGCTGCCAGGAACAACTGCCCCTGCTGGAGCTTCCTTCACACTAAAGGTACTGTGTCCCGCCTGGCTTCCCTTGCGACAGATCGTTCGGGGTGTCAGTAAAGCCCCGACTTTCTAACCTGGGCTGGCCTGGGACAACCTAGCTAACTTTTCCTGACTTTAATTTCATCCTTTGTGTGCAAACTATCTACAAGTCTCTTTGGGCATAACCCCACTGTGTGAACCTGGACCCCATCTGCTTGCTCTCTCCAAGAGTGGGCCTTGCAATTGACTTCCTTGCTCTCCAGGAGAACTCTGCCTATCCTGCCTTACTGTGGTTCTTTTAAAAGTATTGACATTTGTGTGCTTCCATAACTCTGCCTTTTTCCCTCCCTTTTTAATAACTTATTAGAGTGCCATCTTATGTTAAGCGCTCACCTCTGTCTGAAAATAAGTGGTGTTTCTCACTAAGACTTGTCTAATAAGTAATTAGGGTTGTATATATATATAGTAGTGACTGTGCTGAATTTACTTTTCTCTTTATGCTAGTGTAATTTACAAGTGTGTCGTTAAATAATTATGTACTTTTACACCAAAGCTCTGGTCAGTGTTTGCTTGTGCTACCGTATCTCTGTACCTATTGTGTATACTCTATATACTGCCTAACTCCTCTTGAGGGAAGTCTGACTGCTCAGCCACAGCTACCAAGTGAATCTGTGTGGTACAGACTGCTACGAAGTGGGTTTACTGCCAAACACATATAGTCTTAAGTCTTTTGCAGTGGTCCCTAAGGGAACTGCACAGGTTTCTGCCTAACACAGCACAGCGTCAAGCTGTCACCGCTTCTGGGCGACATGACTCGACTGGCTCCCATTGGTTACGGAAATCCTCCGAACCCCGGTCGATGCAATGGACTTCGATGGCCTCGATGTCCTGGTGCTTCACATCAGGATTCTCGGTGGACCCCTTCTCCGGTCGACAGCCTTTCAGGACTGGCTTCCAGGGTACCTTGATGAAGATTAGCTTTTGCACGATGTTCCCTCATAGCTCCGGAAGAGGTGTCCTAGCCAGGTCCCATCTTGGATTAGTCCTCGACGGACTCGACAGCTTTTAGATTTTGTCAAAGGAAATGCAGCAGCATTTCATCTTCTTCCAGCTGGGCTTCAAGGATAAGCAGCTTCAACTTTCAACTTCTGAACAAATTTCGAAGTGCCAGGTCCCCAGATATAGACATCTGTCCCATATTCACTCTGCCTGAGCCAGGATCAGTCAGCCAATCACACAGAAGGGCATTCATGCAGGCAGGCAGCCAATCATGCTCACAGGCATTCAGGCTATTCGCTTCCACCCAGACACCCATAACAAGGAATGTGGATTGGGGCAAGCACCCAGTCTTCCAGAACACCACACTGTATTCATGTCAGATTCTGGCAGGGCTGTCTTATTCATTGTGTCTCACACAAACAAACCACACACCCATAACATGGAATGCATATTGGTCACACATACTATTCACTTAGGTCCCAACCCATGGGTGTACCCACAACATAGTCACTGGGAAGGCTCCAGCCAGTCTGGCCTGGACTTCCACACAATACCATATATGGTTCATCCACCCAACAGCCAGTCAGGGGAAAGGACAGAGTCAGGGCTTCCCAGGACTTTGGGAAAATAAGATAATAGTCGATAGAATGCAAGAGGCCCCGAGGACCATCTTGTCTCCCATCAGCAATCCACTGATTCCTATGGCAGGGCCCAAGTATCCCAAAATGGAGGCTTTGCAGAACATCGGTCAAATTCAGCATGGACCTGCCACCAGCCCATACCCTGCTCTGTGGGCCATACACAGGTGCACAAAAACATACTTCGAGGGGATTGGTTCCTCCGATGTATTCCACATCGGACAGTTCATGTCCACAGCTGTGCTGCTTCAGAAATGTTATCGGCGTGGGTGTCCTGCGTCAATGACGTCGATACGCTGTCCCTCAAGGGCCTCCGTCGATGCAATGTCACCGGATGTTACAAGTAGGACGCACGACGCCCGTAGCCTCAGTTCTGTTTTTTCCACTAACGTGTTCGCTTTGAAATCTCGGCGCGCCTGGGTTCTTCTCCTGTTGAATCAGTTCTTCTACTCGTTCTTTGTGAATAAGTCTTCTTCTTCCACCCCGAAGTCAGGCTTCAAGAAGTGTCGGGACTGTGGTTCCAAGATGTCGCTTATGGACCTGCACAACGTTCTCCATTGGTGCCTCGGCGAGAGCCACGCCACAGATGACTGCGACGAATGCCAGTCTTTGACGTCGAAGGCCTTGCGGAAGAAGTTGTCCGTAGGTAGGGTTTCCAAAGAAACGCTGTAAGTCGAAATCCGCTGGACTTTCAACCGACGATTCGAGGGGCGACTCTCTGCGTCGACGGTCCCGGAGTTGTTCCTGCCATTTCTCTCCCTCTTCTAGGCACTCGCGGAAGTGCCGTCATCGGTCGCCTTCCCTGTCCTCGTCAGAGGACTCCGCCCGACGGCGGGTTGCTTGTCCCATCAAGCATTCTTCCCCGACGAAATGGGACGCCTTCCGCAAGGAGATGTTAGCATTTTCGAGTCGCAGGGCACCGTTTCGACTGCGCCTTCGAGAAGCCGGTACCGAACGAGCTAGGGCCACCGCTTGCATGCCTTCCGGTACGGGCGGTCGGCGCGATCATCGGGGGGCCGTCGAGGTCCCGATTGGACAAGGTGGATCGCCATAGCAAACGTGCCAGGTCCAGATCCCGGTCCACTACACCCTCGAGACCGATGGAGCCTGTGAGGCCTTGGTATCGACGTCACTGGCACCATGTCCGTTGAGGGACTCGCTCGAGGCTCCTGCTCCGAGGAAGTCGTCGCCATCAGCGCAGAGGCTGTCGAAAGATGCGCTTGGGGCTCCAGCCTCGAAGCCGCTATCTAAGTCGTCGGTGACTCGGTCGACGCCTATTCTATCGGCGCCCTCCACACCTTTTGAAGAGGATTTGCCAGAGGTGCCCTGGAGGGTGGAAACTCTGAGGAAGGCCCTCAGTAAATCAGTTGGGCATGTATTTGAGACTTTCTGTGCCCTCTTCCAGGGTGGATTTATTCCAGCCTCTGGACTACATTTCTGAGGTGGAGGAAGGGTCAGATGAGGAGGGGATGGTACCTCCTAAGGGTCCTGATGACCTATTGTCTGGTCACAGCCAGTTGGAAGACCTGCGTCAGTCGTTACATGACGCCAGTGGTCTGGACACCTCTCCGGAGGTTGAGTTTGGCAGGCCTGAGCCTGGTACGCATGCTGAGTCATCGTACAGGCGTCTCATGTCGAGGGTGACTGAGTACCTGGGGTGGTCTGCCCCACCTGTGGATTTTCTGTAGGATGAGCTGACAGACATATTGGACCAAGGTCCACCCCACTGACCCGGTGCTGCCATTTTATATGGCCTTACAGAGAAGGGTGGAGGCAGCTTGGACTGCTCCGGAGTGTGCCCGGCAGTGAGTAAGTCGAAAAGGCTGGCGCAGCATCTTGTAGAATGGCGTGCCATTACTTCAGATGTGTGGGTTCTGGAGATCATAGGCCATGGCTTCCTTTTCAGCAGAGGCCTCGCGACAATCCACCGGGGAAGCTCTTTGAAGCATCCGGATCCACTCCTTGCCTATGAAATCCTATCTCTGCTGGAGAAAGGCGCCCTAGAAGTGGTGCCTGTAGGGGAGAGTAACAAGGGTTGGTATTCCCCATATTTTTTGATCCCGAAAAAAGATTGAGGGGATTGAGACACATCATGGACTTGCGTGGTTTGAACAAGCTCCTCAGGAAGGAAAAGTTCAAGATGGTTACTCTTTCATGTTCTCCAGGCCCTTCAACTTCAGGATTGGTTGGTGTCTCTCGACCTGAAGGATGCTTACTTTCATGTGCCGATTCATCCCAAGCACAAGAAGTTCCTGAGGTTCGCGCTTGGCGACTCGCATTTTCAGTTTCGGGTCCTGCCGTTCGGATTGACCTCCCCCCCGAGGGTCTTCACCAAGCTCATGGTGGTGGCAGCGTATCTCAGGAAAAGGGGGGATTCACGTCTACCTCTACCTGGACGATTGGTTGATCAGGGCGTGTTCTCCCGAGCAAGCCCTGGATCATCTGTCCGTGACCTGCCACTCCCTTCACAAGCTGGGCTTCTTCCTCAATTTAAAGAAGTCTCATTTGACACTTACCCACGGCTCCAGTACAAGTTGAATTTGGTATCCAACCAAAGAGGAGTCTTTTATCTTTGCCACCCACTTGGTCCCATGTGTCTACCTAATACGCTCACTGAGTTACTTTATTTGTTTCAAATGTAAAATCAGTGGTGAAATATAGATACTTAATTGACTTGACATATGACTTTCACATTATTCATCTGCTCTGTTTTTGCACTTGGGGCATCCGTGCTACAGCACAGATGCACAATTCCTCATGGATGTTGTCCGACAGTTATGGGTAAAATAACAAATCTTTTGTTCTCTGTACACTGAGCCGCACATCTGACTGGGATGATTGCCATGAACGGTTAACAAAGGCCCATTTCTAATGGATAAATCTGCCTTGAAGCACCCCATAAAGCAGACCAAATTATGGCCAACAGATTATCTCTTGGTGGCCCACAATTCGGTTTTAATCTAAAGCTTTCCAGAATGTTTTGATCATATTTTCCAAAGAGTATGCCAATGGTTAGGGAGACCCTCGGGTGAAACTCTGAAGTGCTTTAAGTGAACATTATTGGCTTTTAGTCCAAATACTATAGGGCATAAATAAATGCACAGCCTTTTCAAACCACACAAAATAACTTTTCAATCGTGTGTATAGGTAATATTTTCATTGTACTTTGTTAGTTAGGTAAGGCACTGCGCCACGGCCATGAAATATTCCGTCATCAAGAAGTCTATATTTAGATATTTATTCAAGATTGTAATTGGAAACAGAATGTTGATACTGACATTTACTAACACAAGAATTGAGTTTTATTGTTTGAGCCTAATACACGTATTATGTTTTTAGAGCAAACTTTAGTCGTATGGTGGCATTTGCTGATGTTTCTCCCTGCTGTGGGCTTTATCAAGGCTGTTACGTTGTGGTCGTTAGATTTTGTACCGTAAGTTATGTTATGTCAGCCACAGGCATTCACTCAAAAATACAGTCAAGCATGAGATCACGACCGTTGGCCTATTAGGTGCTAGTTGGCAACATTTGAAACATTGGGTATGTTAACCTGTTCAAATTCACAGGCGATTACAAGTCATTTTGAGTCTTGTATATGCTATTTCAGTTAGTGTAACTGTATAAAGTATTCATTTCAGGCATACATATTCAAAAAATCATGTGTGGTACAATATGCATTTCACATTGATTACTGGTGTTTACAAATGCAGTTGTTCCAGTGTATTTGACTTTTGCGGACCAGGGAAATATTGGAGAAAAGGTATGAGTTGATTTTTTTTGGGGTCCTTTTTGGGCTCAAAATAGCATGGTGAGTAAGGTACATATAGAGTAAGCAAACAATTTGTGTAGAGATTTGTGTAACGCACTATATCTCGTATGTGAGTGATCCTTAATACTTGTCGTTCAGTGTCCGTTTGTCTTATACCATTATATCCCACTTCCTTATCTTATATTCAACCTATTGTGGTAGGGACATATAGTGCTTGTGGATGGGCACTCGTAGTTCTACAACAATTTACCTTAGTGGTTTCCTAAGATCAAACTATTGTGACTGTTGCGTGTTAGATTACATTTATGTACTGCATCGTTACTACTATAGTGTGTTTAGGTATAATTTACCTGAGAGATGTCAGCCAAGCTCCTTTAACTAGTTATTTGAGTCAGACCCTGGACCCAAAAGATCCAGTCTGAATAATGTGGGTTCCCCCTGTAGAAGGAATGATACATTGTTGTTATATTACTGGTGTAAGTAATATATTGGGAACTCATGTGCCCGCACATGTGAATTTGGGGAGGAATTAAGGATTTAGGTTCAATTACCTTGTGGTGTTAAGATCCTGATGGTGACTAGAGAGGCGGCCGTTCGCTTTCGGCCTTCTATTTCTTTGTGGGCTATTCTCCTGTAGGGGAACAGTGTTATTAGAGAGGGTGGGAACCTGTGTGCCCTCGCACATGAATTGGTGTTCAATTACCTTGTGCGGATTTGTTAAAATCCTGATGGTCGTTAGAGATGTGTGCGTTAGCCTCTGTCCTTAAGGATTTGGGTTCAATTACCTTGTGGTGTTAAGATCCTGATGGTGACTAGAGAGGCGCACGTTCGCCTTCGGCCTTCTATTTCTTTGTGGGCTGTTCTCCTGTAGGGGGAACAGCGTTATTACAGAAGCTTGATAGGAAAGTGAGAGGCTATTGGGACACGGGGCTATACGTCATGCCCGTCGTAGGCTTTGAGCTTACTTGTTTAGGAGTGGTGGACTCGACTTGGTGAGTCTCGGTTGGTGGTGCTCGCTTTGTTGTGCGACCACCGCCATCTTGGAAACTGTATTGTATGCTGATGCGTGATGCTAAGCGTCTTTGTGCGTGATACCATCATTGGTTTCCAGGCCGCATGAACGCTATTATGTCCAGAGTAGGTCTCGGTTTGCCTGGATCATTCCACTTGTTGGTGTTCCATAGTTTCCTTTGCATAGTGTCAATCTTACTGTTGCTATACATGTTTAGTATTTTGACATGAATTTGAGTTGAAGTTTGGGCTGAATAGAAAGAGAGTAGATTGCTTGTTTTCTTCGTCATCCTGTTGCAAATAGATTGAGGCGTAGCCCTATGGTTTCGAACAAGGATGGGTGGGTTGTTTAGTACGCTCTGGATTTAAGTGCTTTTCGGTGTGATTAGGTGGTCGGACATAAACTTGTTCTCATTCAGTGGGGGTCTGTGATTTGAGGTGATCCCCCGCTTGTTTACTCTGCTTTTAGGTTGACTTGCATGGGTGGGATTTGACATATGTTGTCATAAAAAGTGATACATTTCATTATCTGCATTGAGACCTTCCTTTATAGTTCTGAGGTTACATATGATCTTGGCTCGACACCTTTTCTCTGTCTCCAAGCCTTTGGTCCAATTTGATATGACGTATCCCAAAGAATTTCCGTTTGCCTTTCTTTTCTGAATGGTGCTCCTTGTGCCAGTGTTCAGCCAGTGGTGTTTACGTTCAGTTGCGGTTAGGCTGTAGAAGTGTTCCCTTATTCTTGTTTGAAGTTCACGTATTGTACTCCAAACATACATTTTATTGCAAATACAGACAATGATTTAAATTACAAATGTTGTTTTGCAATTAATGAACTCCTTTATTTTGATGGTCTTGCCATAGCTGGTGGTGTGTACATGTTTGTTGTAAAGGGCATAGCTGCACATATTGCAGTTAGAACACCCTGTTATTGGTTTCCCTTAGATGAGTGTAGTTTGCACCGCTTGTCTTTTGGTTGCCATGTAGCTGGGGCTGAATTTTGTTCGCAGTGTGGGTGCCCTGGTAAATTTTATGCTTCATTTGGTTTTGATATTGTCTTTGAGATCAGGGTCTAATAGAAGTGCCTGCCAGTTTTTCTGGTCTATTCCTCTAATGGTTTGATGGGCATTGGAACACTGAGTTATTAATCTGACTGGACTATTCTCAGCTTCTCTTTGCTTATCTCAGGGTTTCAGTAGTTCTGTTCTCGTTTTTTTTATGTGATCTTTGCTTTGGCTTTATTGACGGTACTTGTTATTTAACCTCTGTCTAGGAATCTGTTTTTAATAAATGTGCATTCCTCAAGAAATTTAATCTCAGTGCTGCAATTCCTATTTGCTCTTGTGAATTCCCCGATTGGGATATTGTTAATAGTACTTTTGAGATGCAAGCTGTCTGCATGTAACGTGGCATTAACCTCGGTTTCTTTCCTGTATGTCTTGGTCTGTTTTTTGCCTTCCTCAATGTACATGCAAAGATCGAAGTGGTTAATCCTTTCCTTGCTTTTGTCTAGTGTGAAGCTTAGTCCAAAGGAGTTGTCGTTTAGATAGTTGCAGTATTGATCAAATTTGTCAGTGTTGCCGTCCAATATAATCAACACGCCGTCTATGTAGCTTAGCCATTTTGAAACGTAATTGTCTTGCTGACTGAATCTTTCTTGGCCATGGCACAGTGCCTTATCGAACTAACAAATTACACATTTATCTTGATTGACTAGGGGAATGCCAATTACAGTTGGGTCACTGCAGCTAGCTATTACACACTAAAGCAACCACCCGAGATAACAAAGGGAGGCGCACAGACTTGACACTTTCCCCAAAACCCCATAAACGCATTACTGCTGTGCACAATAGTCTGACAGATAAATGCACAATTTACTTAGAAATATATTCCTTGAGACTTCACTCAATATGTCAGAACTGTGCACCTTTTGAAAACCTAACCATGTTCTTTTCTACAGAGTATCTTACGCCCTCCTTTGTATACTGTCTGATATTCATCTTTCTGCACCAAAGGCCATGTATTTCCTTGCTTAATCAAGTTGCAAAGTTGGCCCTTGGTGCTTTTGGATGCACAGGCTTTTCTGAACCTTCAGTTGCAATTAAAATGTATTACACTCATTATTTTTTGGCTTACTTGCATAAATGTGTGAGAAATCTTGAACAGTGAGTCATCTCTACGGCTCTTATTCTTTTCTCTAATTTTTTAATAAAAATGAGCCGTATGCGACCTACACATTTTAAAGAAGCAGAGCGTTTTTTTAGCATCCTTTTGCTTTATGGAGAGTCTTATGTTCTATTCCTTTGCCCTGATTACATTTAGGTCAGACTCCAGTAAGACGTCTCAAGGGGGCCTAAACTCTCATGGACATGCTCCAGGAAGCTTAAATTAAGGACAAAGAACCCATCATTGACTATGGTCTCCAGACCAACAAGCCCAGCTTCTGCATTGATATCATTGCTTGATAACTAATTTCCTCCATGGGTACCCTGGAACATTTGGAACAGACAACCTCTTAGACTAGCTCACTGAAGCTGCACCTTAGACATTCTCCATTTCCTCACCCTATAGAGTGGTCTTTTTAATATGAGGGATTGTCACTTTCCCCAAGAGGGAGCCCCTTCCGGTGCGGCTAGGGAGGTGAGCCTGCTACGCAGCATATCCCCTAGGGGTGGCAGTAAGCGGGACCTCACAGGGAGAGACTCCCTTCTTGGGGATAAGGACTCACTTTCCAATGAGGAACTTGCAAAGTGTGCCAAGTGTTTTGCTGTGTGCTAGGAAAGAACACTGTCTTGGAGCTGAGCATTCTGAAGTCTTTATTTTCTATTCTGGTGCCGTTGAGAAATGGAAAGCTGCACCTTTGACTGCTGGACATTAAAGCCTTGAAATAGCTATGTACTACAAGAAGCATAGCGAAGTGTGCAGAAGTGTTTTGCTGTGTTCGGCTGTGGTGCCCGCCAGCACAAGTAAGTCTCCTTCCAATTACCTTTCTAAAATATTACTATCCTTTCCACCGACAAGTTTGATAAGTCTCGCTTCATACTTCAATTGCATATTTCTGACGCTACGCATGGAAGAACTCGGCGTCCTCCGAGAACAGTCGAGGTGACTTGTGGACATAATTGCCTTTGAGCCCCAATTACATTACATCACATTCCTCCAACAACTCTCTTTTGACGGTGTGTAAAGACTGCACGCATATTTGAGGGAACAGGAGGGAAACGCTGGGGTGACTGCAGGCACAATTTGCCTTTGAGCCCCATGTGCTAGTTTCCAGTTCAAATACACATATTGAGCGCAAGGACGCTGTGTGTTCCGGTAATTTGATCTTGCACACTTTGAAATCTCTTCATTGCGTCTTGAAAATCTCAGCGTCTATATACGCCTCTATTGAGCACTCTGAGACCATGTCTAGTAAGTGCAATCTTTAATCTTTAATTACTCAACGCTGCACCTTCAAAACAATGACTATGTACAACTTGAGAAACACCATTTTCAGAGATGACATAAAAGCCCCCGAAATGGACGGACAATTGTATGCTAACGGAGGCCGCCAAATTACATCACTCATCTTTGCATGTGCAGCTAGTGAAATAACATACTCTGATATAAACCTATTGAAAATAGATGGTTTCTGACATATGCTAACAATGTAATGGACACTGCAGCCACCAATGTTGCCAACAATTTCCTCTCACTTAGTTAAAGACATTTAAATCTGAACTTGGAATACACCATTTTGACTTCAACAATAAAGTGCTACAATAAAAACTGGACACAAAAAACAAACATCTCGCAGTTTGAATGAGCTTGAACACTTGTCATGGGCTTTATACCCAGTTCAGCAAAATCAACACAATAACATTGATCCAAACGCGTCACATAGGCGCATCAATATGTCCAGTAAAATGCATCCGATTAATAATCAAAAGAATGATTTGATACATGCTGCTGAAATTAACCTACAGGACGATGGCCTCTTCTCTCCTTTCATGCCACTCACGCCTCTTAGGTCAAAATCACCCCTGGGTCCAAGACACATCGAGAGTGGAGATCATGACGACAAATCATCTGAAAAAAAAATACACATTCTGAAGCACAGATGCCATTCATTGCTGAACGTCTTTGAATCTTGAAGGACAAAGTTCATACATATTCAGGCATCCTAATGGAACTTACCAAGGAAGTCGGCAATTGTGATTGTACCCTAGGTGGTTTGAATGGAGCTTTGCACAATCAATTTAAACAAATTGCTACACAATTTTCAATGAACGAAAAGGAACATATGGATGGCATAGAAAATATAGCAAATTATCTAAATCTATTCAAAAGCAATAATGACCTTATGTGGTCGAATATCAAATCTTTTTAACAGCGCAAACAAATGTGGCTTCTGGCAAAATAGATCAACTGCCATCAGTCCTTGGCAAAAGTTCAAACTGCGAGGATACTCAGTTATCTGCTTGTATACGACTCGCACAGACGGATGGGCAATCAATAGTGTGATTATTGCAGGAAACGCTGACAATTTGCCCAATACTTCCAATCTGAAGTCACATCTGCATTCAAACAAAGTTGCGCCCTGTGTAGGGATTGCTAATTGACCCAATTAGGTGCAAGAAAGTGAGTAACACCTCCCCTCTCAAAAAAAAAGAAAGAGCCTAAATACAAAAGGAAAAATAAGAAAACTAAAAGACTCTCAAAAGAAAATAGATGAGGCTGAGCAACCCTTAATACCTGAAGGTAACATAAAAAGTAGAAATCAAAAGAAAGCTGGCACAAAATACTTCTTTAAAGTCTTAGATAATATAACTCAAGGCAACAATAAAAGGATTAAGCTCTTCAAAGGCCACAACATCCAGTTGAAACCACATGACGGCACACAAGGAGCTGAACTAGAAATGGAACCTACCCTTGTACCGGAATCAGGCAATGGCAAATTTAAACCAACGTACATGGTCGCAAACTGACAGACTAATAATAAAATCAATGATTTCAGTTAAACCACTGAAATTAGCGCTGATATTTAGCAAAGAAATTAAATCTAAAATTATGGGAAAGTCCCAAAATGCCAACATAACTCCTGATCCTAAACAAATGCAATCTGTGCTCATAAACCTAGGCGTAGACAATAGTAACGTAACAAAAACATCAGTACAGCTTCCTTGTCTTTGCGAGCCCCCTGTATTGAACAAACCCTTTGCTGCCCTAAATTATGGCTTCAGCAACTTAATTCAAAAAAGGTCGAACGGCACTTAATCGTAGTAATATCATATCTTGCACCAAAAAGATTCCTGATCTTTATCTCTTTTCATCCAATGGCATTGAAAGACTTTCATTTCCATATGATAAAACCACACAATGATGCCTGTAAATGTTTTAGAATGCCTAACAGAGTGGAACAATCATACTGGTCTTAGTATTTGGCAAACTGATAAGAAGAGTGAGAATCCTGTAGATCAGAAGACTAAGGGACTGAATCACAGAATGTTTTCATCTGGGATTGCGCTATTATAAAACACTTCTGTGAATCGGGCTTTAAGAGTCATACAAAGACCCCCCCCCCCCCCTGACTGGGCCAGTGAGAAGAGGAATTAAGAGATGGCGAACCCTGACAATGGTATTTGTGCTATAGAGGGAAGAACTATGGTGAATTACCAGGGGTATACAAAGACAGTTTGTTTTTTATTTTATTATTAGGTTAAAATACAACCTTTCACCAAATTCCTTTAATCCACATTAATACATCATTTCCAGAATTTAAAAAGTAAAAAGAAAGAACACACAAAATAATTCATCTCTTCCTTCTGTGTAAGTGCAGAAATCTCTGAGAAACCAAAGGACCTTCTATTCAAGGGCCTGGAAGAGCCCATTGAAGGAACTTGAAAGATTACTACAAGAAGTGGCAAGGGGCTTTTTAAGGATCCCCTGTTGAGGAGAACTGTGCTTATCAAGCCATCCAGGAGAAGGGAGTCATTCTCCCAGAGCTTTTCTGTTTAGTACTAGTGGTAGGTTTAGGACGGGTTAGCTTTTGGGACAGAAGACCGACTCTTGATTTTGGACTTCACTTGACTAGCACCCTAGCTTAGGTGTTGGGTGGGGAAACCCTTAGTAACGTTGTTAGGCATTTGCTTTATTTTATAATCTTGTTGAAACATGGCACCCATTGATCCGTCTCCTTCTGACCTACCACCGTAGACGCTGCAGTGTCCTTTGTGCATAGGTCTGTGATACTCTGGTACTCGTTGGCTTTCACCCTTGATGTCCCTGAGGCAGCCATTTGTTTTTAGAACCAGCAGTCTTAATGTGCGTCTTCCAGCATTGTCTACCGCCTTGCTGGGGTAGACACTCCCATGTAAGCCCATTCATCCTGCCATCAAGTACCAGCTGCTTTATGATATATTTTGGATTAGCATACATGCATTTATTTTTTGTCACCAGTTCTGCCTCCTATGCTGGCAAAGCAGTTTTGGAAGACACCCTTGCAAGTAATGTCAGTTAAGAAATGACCATTTCAGGTCCCTCGCACAACACTATTCTAAGCATATTTGTGCTACTGAGGAAGTTGGTCCAATGTTGCCATATCCTCTAAACCTGAATTTACCTAATCTTCATTTTGTACATGTAGGTTAGGGTCACTCGAGACAATTCTTAAAGGAAAAGTTTGTTCCGGAATCATAGTTGGTACACAGCAAAGACGTTTTGCGATCACGTCCTAGATAGGCTAGATCAAGCATGGTATATGTTCCCCAAATTTAAAGTTGTTGCTGTACCGAATAGAGGAGGAAATATTTTATCATTATTGGCACACAGGGAAATGTATTGGATCAGTGCACTTTCCTTACTTCTAAGGCTCTAAATACAGACTGGGACTTGGATTTTTCAAAATTTCTATGCATTGTAATAATTGATTTGGGTCAATTAGGTGCAGAAATATGCTTCAGTATATGTCGTCTTAGTTTTAATTTTGTCATATTCAGTATTTAATGCATCTTCTCCAGCATTGGATCTTTAATAGATTCACATGCTCTGAATATGTCCTGTTGCCAAGCTGGGAATTCTTAAAATAGAGCAGCTTAAATTAAAGTGAAACTACAGTCACTTTAGTGCTCTATCGTCGCCGTTTTGTGTCCTACAGCCCACAGCCAATTGGAAACACTCCCTTAACTCTGCTCCAGTCAGCCATCTTTATATTTTTTACCACACTTTAGTGTTGGGAGTCATCAAAAATCTTCATAAATTTTCTTAGAATAAAATAGTAACATTTTGGAATTTCAACGAAAAAGAACATTTTTCCTCCACATCGTTCGACCGGCAACACGGTATCAACACCTCCATCCTAAGTTCCCACTGCCAGTAAATGTCCAAGACTAGTTCAACTACGCAGTTGGGCCTACCTCATAGCGAAGTCAACAAGAAAGTGCCTGTTCAGGGCGTGTGCCCGGTGTGGGCTGAAGAACGTCTATGTGGAGGGCCAACACGAAGAATGCCTATACACTCTTCGCCGGCAGTATGTCATCAAGAACTGAAAGATCTGCCAGTCTTTCTCATGAAAGACGCTGAAGGATCGCCATCGTGTCCCGTCTCTTGGCTGGAGGGCGCCGGTGAGGTCTCCGATTCGGCTTTGGTACAAATTCATGCCTCGTTTCTGCAGGGGAGGACGGCCCAGCGAACCACCTCAAGTAAGAGGTACAGATCGCATGACAACCAAGCCATAAGCTGTCATGAACCATCGAACTCGCCCCTTCTGGGCCACCTGGTCCCTGACACGTTGGGCCTTACACTCCATAATACTACCAACATGGCGGCAAGCTCAGAACGCTGCTCGCCAGTCTTCATGTTCTACGCAGCGTCCTCTATAAAGAAGCCACACCCCCGCGCGTCTCAACGCTGCTACTAGCTGTGATCGGACGTGTGCTCCGAACCTTTTCTAGTGCTACTTGCTATCCCCTGGCCCCTGGATTCCCTTCTCCCGACTTCTTCCCTCTTTTCTAACTTCCTGGAATCCCTGTGCCGCTTCCGCGTGCCCCCAACTCCCTCTCGAATACTCCTGGAGTTTCCGTGATCCTGGACATCGAAGCTGAACGTAATCTGGAAGCTGAGGACGGCCGAGCTGGCTTATTTAAGTCCCGAACCATACGAAAGAAAACTCCACCTAAAGAGGACATCAGGCAACATAGACAGGTGAGAAGGGGGGAAACCTGTGACATAAGCGAGAAGAGGCAGAAGGAAGCTTCAGGCTAGAGCTTGAGATCCTATCACAAAGACCAGCCACCAGGGAGAGCCAGGGCGGGAAAAACAACAAAGCCCCTTTCTATCAATCCAGAGAAGCATCGAGTTACAGCTCCAAGTCGGGTGAGCATTCCTCTCCGACCTTATCGCAGTCAGCTACGAAGCTGTTGTCTTTGCACTCCAGGTCGTCTCCAATGGGATCCTATGCGGTCAGCAGGATCAGTCCAGCATCAACCACCATGTTATCAGAGGAACGTATCTTTGGATCTGTTCACTCCCCTGAATCCCCAGTACCCTCCAAAGAGAGATTACTCGCTCCCCTTCCCAATCCCACCCCGTCCCCCCCAAGCCACAGGGGCACCAGAGTTACTGAAGGATGAGGGAGCGGACACGGAACCTGAGAGGGACACGTCTCATACTCATTCCGATACAGACGAGTTTGAGGATTTCGTCACTGCAGATGGTGAACCAGGTGAAGTTCCTCTTAGGGACCCTACCCCTCCCCCCGATGAAATGGGAGCATTCCACATGCTTATGTCCAGAGCATCCATAATGTTAGGTTTAACTCCGGAGGAGCAAAGAAAAGAAAGCGGTTTATGTCAAGTGCAGAGAACGTAGGAATTCTATCATGGCGATATCACTCCTGGAAGACATATGGGAAGACGGCCTGGTAGCCATGGTACACCCGGCAACTGCACCTCCAAAGAAAGATCGGTTTGACAAAAAGTACAGGGCTCCAGAGAGCGCTGCGGCCTGTCCCCGCACGCAGCCCATTCCAGACTGTGTTTTTTTTTCGGCGGCAGCCAGAAAGCCGACGGGCAGCCCATCTTTATCCTGCTTGGTGCTCCCAGACAAGGAGGGCAAACGCCATGACGCCTTCGGCAAAAGGATCATCCCGACGACGGCCACAACCATCAAGGCGGCTAATGCTATGGCCATACTCGCCCGCTATGATCGCGAGTTATGGTACAAGTTGGGACCCCTGTTCGAATTCTTGCCCGAGGCCAAGAAGCTTGGGATATTATGCATATATCGCATCTGACCACGCCATCACTGTCTGTCGACATCGCAGATACAACCCTATCGCCAAATAGGGAATGGAGTGGTCCTGCACCAACAAGGGTGGTTAAAGGCCATGGATTCAGACCAGGCATATCCCGTGTTACGGATATGCCTTTCAATGGCACAGCCCTGTTCTGGGTACATTGTAGCACAAGCGCCTGTTTTTTTCGGGCAGGTAAGGGGCGTTCCAATAGAACTTCATGGGACAACAGCATCACGCATCAGTCGTCCTCGTCCTACAAGACCCCTTATTCATCTCGGGACCAGTATAGGAAGCGGACTACAAGGGCTCCCAAAGACGCAGAGGCTCCTGTCAGTGTGCAGGCATGACCGGCCGAGAGCTGGGGCCCCCCACTTCAGCACCCCAGTGGGTGTTGTCTAATCAGACTTTGTCAACAAATGGGCTCAAGTAACATCTGACAAATGGGTGCTGTCCCTCCTCCATAAGGGTAAAACTCTGGAATTCATACTGAGCACAGTGAGCAGGGAGACCACGTCTAGTTGCCCCCAGGTATGGGGTTGCTGTTGGTACTCTTGTTCAGAGAGGAATTGCCATAGCATTTCGGTGCTGGATTGCCCATGTGGGCGGGACAAAGACTGATATGCAAATGGATATTTCCCATCTGTGAAAGGCACAGTGAGCAAAAAGCGTGTGCTGCAAACTCTCACCTCAGAACAGGTTATCATGCCATGTTCTTTCTGGAGAGGAGCGCCAGCTACCTTTTTTTTAAATAACCAACCTCTCTTGAATGAAGTTTTGTCCAGAGGAGCAGAACACTGCCACATTGACACACAGGGAGCATAAGAAGAGAGGGACTTTGCCGAGGAGTTAGCTGGAGGAAGGAGACCTGTTGCCCAGGCCATCCCTATCCTTAAATCAATACAAAGGAGGATAGACCCATCACTTGTAACTCCCAACCTCACCAGGGCAGTAAACCCCATTATCGAAAAGCTTTTCAGGGCAGCCCAATCAGACCCGCTGTACATAAGGGGGCATCTGAAACCGGACTCCCTGGTAGTTACGAACAACCGAAAGAGGGCGGGAACACCCCTGTCATCGTCCGAAGCTCCTCCCGACAAGGAGAGCAAGAAGATTTATGGCTTGGTTAGGAAGGTAGCCTCCACTTTCCCCTACCAGGCAAGGATTGCCAACTCCACCACCCTACTGGCGAGTTACAACTGCCACCAGTGGGAAGAAGTCGAGGCACTCATAGACTCCGCCCCAGAACCCTTAAAGAGCCAATTGGCACGAGTTGCGTCGGAGGGAAGAGCCGTGTCCAGTTGCATCTTAAAAGCAACCTTTGATGCCGCAGATAACGCCGGCAGATTGATAGCAGAAAGCACTGTTATCAAAACACATGCTTGGTTACGGCAATCCGGGTTCAAACCAGAGACCCAAGCATCGTTAATAGATAAACCGGTGGAGCCGGATCTATTATTTGGAAAGGCGGTAGAGGACGCGTTGAAAAATGCCAAGGATGAGTACGAGACTCTCAAATCCCTGGGCCAATTAACCAACAAACCCCCGAATCAAAGAGGGAATGGCAATTTTCGTCGCCCACGCGGACAAAATTCCCAGAGAGGATCTAACTATTCCCAGGGGCAGGCTACACCATGGAACAACCAGCAGTCTACCCAGGGTTATGGCAGGGGTAATAAGAGGACGTGGTAAAGGTAGAGGCAGCCCCAGTAGAGGCGGCGGCACGCCTCCACCAAAAGTGACGTTCCGTTCAGGGTCCCTTCTCATGCATCCCCAGTAGGGGGACGCATTTCCAACGTCACCCAAGCTTGGGAAGTGATCACATCAGACAGATGGGTGCTGTCCTCATTGTGTGCAGGATACTGCATAGAACTGTTAGAGCGTCCCCAAAACCACCCTCCACGTTTAAAAATACACTCATTGGACCACCAGAAGATCCTCCTCGAAGAGATCGTCAATCTTCTAGCAAAGGACGCGATAGAACTCGTCCCGGGACACTAGGTAAACAAGGGTATTTATTCAACTTCCTTCCTTGTGCCAAAAAAAATTTAACAATGCGCCCAGTATTGGACTTACGGCCTGCAAACAAGTATGTCAAACCCCAAAAATTTTGCATGACTACTCTCCAAGAGGTAATTACATGGCAACATTGGACATGAAAGATGCCTGTTTTCATATTTCCATGTTCCCAGCGCACAGAAAGTACTTGCGCTTCAAGGTGGACAGTCAGCAGTACCAGTTCAAGGTACTGCGCTTCGGGATAGCCTCGGCTCCAAGGGTATTCACCAAGGTACTGGCGGTGGCGGCGGCACACCTACGCAGGGAGGCAATCCCAGTGTACCCTTACCTGGACGACTGGCTCATCACGGGGGAGACCCCATAATTTGCAGAACAAACCTTCAAAGAACGATCGACGACCTCTTCGAGTTAGGTTTCTCAATAAACGAGAAAAAGTAAAGTCTGGTGCCAAGCACCTCCAAACAGTTCCTAGGAGCTGTCCTAAACACTCAAGAGGGATTGGCCTTTCCATCAGAGGAAAGAATTCAGAATATACTGCTGCAAATTCCGCAATATCAGGCCGGTCGCCAGATAACGGTACGCAAAGCTATGCACTTGTTGGGCATGATGGCGTCCTGTATTTACCTGGTCCCCCACGCGCGCCTGCGCATGCCTCCCATGCAAGAATGGTTGACGAAACAGTGGTCTCAGGCAAGTGGTCAGTGGGACGATCTAGTGGTCGTTTCGCCAACACTTGTACAAAGCCTTCACTGGTGGACAAAAGAGAATCTGTCCAAGCGGAAACCCTTTTACGATCCCGAGATACAGGCGGTAGTCACAACAGACGCATGCCTGACAGGGTGGGGAGCACACCATCTCCACCACACAGCTCAGGGTCTCTGGTCTCACTCTGTGGCCAAGAATCATATGAACCTGCTAATGCTTCTGGCAGTATTCAGAGCGCTTCAAGCCCTACCTGTTAAACATGTAAGTGCAGATCCTGACGGACAGCACAACAGCCATGTTTTACCTGAACAAACAAGGATGGACTCGTTCGCCAAATCCGTCCAAGCTTGCCCAGAAAATGTGGATTTGGGCACTCAGACGGAACATCTTCCTGTCATCTCAACATGTTCCAGGGGATCTCAATTCTCTGGCGGATGCTTTGAGCAGAGATCCCCTCCCAGAGGAACACGAATGGTGTCTACACAGAGAAGTCGTAGAAGATATCTTCTCTCAGTGGGGTTTCCCCACTATAGACCTATTTGCCACAAGCGAAAACAGACAGTGCCCAGGATTTGCATCCAGGTTCCCCCAACCAGACTCCCAGGGGAACGCCCTTTGGATGAACTGGTCAGGGATGTTTGCGTATGCTTTTCCACCAACACCTCATCAGGAAGGTGGTAAACAAGATGAACAGAGAATTGATGACGCTCGTCCTCGTTGCTCCCATGTGGGCGAGACAACCGTAGTTTCCACACTTGGGCAGACTAGTGGTGTGCGAACCCATCAAACTCCCGGGCTGGTACAACCTACTGTCCCAGCACCAGGGTTACAAGATGCATCCTTAACCCAACTCCATGAACCTGGCAGCATGGCTCCTGAGGTCATAGTTTGGACATCTCAATTTATCACAGCGATGTATGGACATCCTAAGAGAATCTAGGAAGCCAAAAACAAGGCACTGCTACTTTGACAAATGGAAAATATTTGTTATCTGGTGCCAGAATAAGCAAATCAACCTGGTTGATAGCACTCCTTCCACAATTGTCATACATGCTCCACCTGCTAGACGCAGGGTTGGTTTTTAACTCACTGAAGGTACACCTGGCAGCTCTGTCAGCCTACACCACCTCCCATAGCAAGGTGTCGTGGTGGAAAGTACCAGTGGTTAAAGCCTTCATGGAAGGAGTAAAGAGACTTCACCCTCCAATTTCAAACTCAACACCAGGATGGGACCTTAACGTGGTGCTATCTAAACTTATGGGGCCCCCATTCGAGCCCATGCATAAAAGCAGTCTCAAACACCTGACTTATAAAACGTCCTTCTTAGTAGCAATTACATCTATAAGAAGGGTCAGTGAAATTCAGGATCCTTTCTTTACAGGTCATAAAGATAAACTGGATTTACGTACACACCCTAGGTTCTCACCTAAGTTGATTTCTAAATTCCACGTGAACCAGTCCATCGAGCTTCCGGCTTTCTTCCAAGACCCACAAAGCTCGGCTGAGGTGAAACTACACACCCTAGATGTGCGTAGGGCGGTCCTATACTATGTAAACAAAACCAGACCGCTAAAGAAAACAGACCAATTGTTTGTCTCCATAGCTACAGGCAGAGAGGGAGATCGGATCTCTAAAGGTGCCATCTATAAGTGGATTAACTGTATCCAGCTGTGTTGCTCCCTTTCTGAAAAAACCTTGCCTTTCACGCCAAGAGCCCACTCTACAAGAGGCATTGGGGCCACCCTGGCTTTCATTGCAAATGTACCCCTCGACACCATTTGCAAAGCAGCTACTTGTTGCTCTATTCACACTTTTACTCAGCACTACTGCATTGAGACCCATTCCAAGACAGATACTCAAGTGGGACAAGCGGTTCTAAGACATTTATTTGCTCATGACCCTTCTCACATCCCACCTCCTTCTAACACTACTCGCTAATCTATGCACAGCATGTGATCCAAGCAGATTCCACAAGCCTCAGAAGGGATACATTACTCACCGTAATCGTATTTCTGATGCTTGTATCTGCTTAGATTCACATGCGACCCTCCCTTCCTCCCCTCTGAGAGAAGGCGCATGGATGCTTGTAGTCTTATCTTTCTATCTATCTGCTTGGATTATCTGTACTCGCGCTACTCCTCATGCTACCTCATGTCAGAAAAAATACAATCTGAGGGTCCTAGACGGGTGAGGGATCATGGGTACAGTGGACGTCACACTAGGGATAGTATTACTGGCACGTCCTGTGTCGACACCCATTTTTGAGATTCGAAAAACAAACTGTAATACTCCGCAGCTTCCACTAGATGTCAGCCTATCGACAGCATGTGAATCTAAGCAGATACAAGCATCAGAAATACGATTACGGTGAGTGATGTATCATATATATATATATATATATATATATATCTCTATCTCTATATATCTTTGTTTCAAATTCGTATGTGTACATTTCCTGTCATAGTGAAGATTGTGTACATTTCCGGATATATATATATATATTCTTGAAAACAAGAGCTGCTAGTAACGAGTACATGAAGCCAAAACGGACTGCACTCCCAGAGCAGCCAAAGAATAAAAATCTTCAGCAAATTCAAAAAAGGCAGCAAAACGGAATCCAGTTTGCACTTTAAATTTATTTTGCAAAGTGCTGTAAGGGAAAGCCAAAAACAGGACGACTCGTTTCGCGATACTCTGACCGCTTGATCATGTGGTTCAGCAGGGACACAAATGATGGACATTAACTATACGTGCAACTCTATGGTGCGTACAGAATGTCTTTCATTTCAGTTAAACATTCCTGTTGCATTTCCAGAACGGCCATTTTAAAACCTGCAATTATGACAGCGTGACATATAGAAAATTGTTTTTACAATTAAATACAGTTGATGGCTTATCTGTACCAGAAAACGTTAATCAATCTTATAGTATGTGTAGCTTCTGGCTTATGTTAGGAGTATTTTACACAAATAATCAAAAAAGCATTGAAATGTATGTCAGTATGATGCAGAGTGTATGAACATCTGCTTTCTTGAGCGTCTAGTACAACTCATACAGTGGCAGTATGACAGTAAAAAGAAACCCCTTAACAACGGTACAGCCTATTATGTAAAGTCCTAATGCGAGCTTTCAATATCACAGATATGGATTCAGTTGACTCGGCCTTTGGAACGTAGGGCTTTGATAGAGATAAGTTCTCATGATTACCAAGGACATTAAGTATCTGTGCAGATATGCTTGTGCAAATAGGCAAATATATACACCTCATAAAGTGCATAGTGCCTTAATTGTAATACTGAAAGTGCAAAGTGCATTCAAGTATTTTCCAATAAAGTGCTAGTGCCTACTACTTTCTAAATCTTTCAGCCCTACCTGTGATTCCACATTAATTAAAAACGATGATCAATCAATAAATAAAAACCTCAATGTTACATAAGATTGGTAATTATGCCAGTCAACATGTGCATCAAAAGGCCAAAATGCAATATTACTACAACCGTATACCAATGTTCCCTCTAAGCTGTGCGCATGTGCGCTTGCCCTGCTTGCTGCTGGGTGCCGCTCAGAAGATTTTTAGCAGCGCACACAGACAATTCTCACTTATTCAAAAAAGATTTAATAAGGTAGAAGCCACAACTATTATCTGACATTTGCTTTCCCTTACAATTACTAACTAATCTGGTATGGCTCATTTGCATTACCCTACTGTGCAAGCGTGACCTTAAACACCTAAAAGCCCCAACAACAGAATACACCCACAAGAGGTTAAAAACTCATTTGAAAAAGTGCTTGCATGACCAGCAGAATCTAACCAAGATTTGCCTGGAGACATTTACCAAATAATGTTTTCTACCCACCCATGACTCCAATACTTGATTCTTCCACACTTTTACCTTATGACTAACTTCTGCCCCAGAACACATTTAGATATCAACCTTGACTCTTCCTCGTTTGGCTCTATGAAAGGTTACCAGACTTGTACCTTGATCCACTTGTTTATATTTGTTGTAAAATGAATAACGTTCAAGCGCCAGATTTTCTGTTGCTCATTGTGCCTCACCCAAAGTGTCACCCACACTATGTAACCCAACTATCAGCCAAATATTGGCTACTGATTGTAAGTAAATAGGCTACTTGGATGTGTAGCTTCATCCGATGCTTCCTCTTCTTTGTATATATGTCACGCAAGTACTTTGCAGCGGTCCCCTTTCAAGTTAAAACATTATGAAACTCAAATATTTGCTTTGATTTTGAGTAGACAAATGTCATGCCCCGTGTCTCCTACTTTAGCACTGCTGACATTACCCTATAAGCTAAGAGCAACATTGCAATATAATTTTCTTAACCTGCAAGGGATAAAGGGTATGGACTACACCTGAACATTACTCCTCTATAATATTAGGGCGATGGATATTCTATTTATTTATATTTAAATACAGGAAGAACAATTCTCTTTTGATAGCAAAAAACGTACAATATATAAGAAATAAGATTTGTCGGAGAGCACTGAGCTTCGTACAATGAGGTGAGTTTGAGGGACATTCTGACCAGGTTGTGGAGGGGAGTAAATGGAACAATTACTGGGGACAATACATAAGTGGATATACATAGATTAAGGACAACCAAAATTGGACATTTTTAAGTGCAGGTGGACGGATCAGACAGCTGTTGTTGGGATGTACCATGATGGGTGAAGTGCTAGAGTGGAGGCAGAGGAAGTGAGGGACAGGCAGGTTAGAGGTGGGGGAATGTTAGCTAGCAGACAGATGAGAGGTAGGTTAAAAGGGTAACTCAGAGGTGAGAAGGTAGGCTTTTAGTTTGGATTAGAACAAATCCGTGTGGATAGTTTCTCGGATGTTGGAGGGAAGGGAATTCCATGAAAGTAGAGCAAGAAGGGAGAAATAGCAGAAGTGAGAGGAAACACAGGGAGGGTGAAGAGCCACAAGAGTAGTAGAGGAGGCAGAGCAGAGATTATGAGAAGGCTTGTAGAGTTGGATAGAGAGGATAGACACAGATAGTAGAATGCTTTTCAAACAATCTGCATCCTTTCTAAGTGTTCAGAGTTCCATTGGGCATAGGCCATAACCAATTATATAGTAACTCTGCTATACAGAAATGGCTTCACTGAGCACTTATATAATACTTTAGGGTTGTAGGGGTGGGGCATGTAGCAAAACATCTTGCATGCCCTGTAAAATAATTGTGTGCATGCAGATTGATGACATTCTCAGAGTGTTTACTGCTACTATCCCTCACTTTCTACAGTGCTCTGTCAACTAGTATTGGAGTCTAGCACAGGAACCGGGGGATTGCAGAGTACAGGTGGAATGGTACAGGAGAACACGCCTTGGTGATGAAGAAATCAGCAAATTTCAAAAACCAAGTCAAACTTTTCGGCAGTACAGTAGAGTGAAGTAAATGTGTTTGTTTGCTAAAGGATAGGAAACTGCCCCATCTGTTTCTATCTATGCTCTACTGCTGAGGGCTTTTCTACATAATCATGTGTTCTTTGTTTATTGGCTCTAGCATCCCCCAGCACCTACTTAAGTGATAACAATGAATTGCTGTAGAGGGGTCCCTAGTTACAGAAGAAGGCAATCAATCTGTTGGTCAGTTGAGCATTGCTGCTATTAACTTAAAAGGCATATATATGTAATTTTCTTCAACGGGGCGCCATAAGAAACCTCAGTAAGTCTCTTGTTGAATTATGTCTAGGCTGTGGTGAGGAAGGGAGAGCAAAACTATAGACTGTATTATTAGCCCGATCATTTCACTTCGTATGGCAGCGTTGCAATAAGGACTCTGATAAGATTTTGTTCTCTATTTGGGTTCAAAAAAATATTCTAAGGGTGTAAAAAAGTAACTAGGCTTATTAAAATATGTATTTGCCTTTTATAATTCCTCTTGAGATCGGGCAGCAATCTTATTAAGTATTGATTCCTATGCCAGTGTTCTGCTCGTAACTAACTTGAAAACGTATCAGTACAGCTTTGTGGGTAGAAGCAGGGGGTAGGCTCCCATGTGTTCATTGTTTCCCATTTTTGTTGGGCACATTTTCCTGTTTTTAGGGAGTAGAAATGTATGGTGTATATGTCTCTTACCTATAGGGCTTCTGTCGAGTAAGTGGTGTTACAACTCACAGGACAACACAATGTGGATAGTAAGCAGAGGCCCAGGAATTGTGACCATCATATTCTGATGAAATTATCATTATTACACATTACACATCGTTACACAAACTAGGCATGTTCTCCTGGCCCTTGAATTACTTCATTAAAGTGGAACATGAACTCCTATTGGCATGTTTTCTGACATATTCCTTTCAGTTGCCGATGTTCCATGAGCAAATATTGTATTCTGCCTGAATTGTTTCACAGCTACATCTATTATGCAATATTTGTTTTTTGTAATACGCATGAGTGTTTTTCCAGTGCCAAAAAACATACTGTTTTCTCTGCACTGGAGTACTTTTGCTATGTACTGTGGCAAATCTTGAAGTCTTGGACTAGTTGATTAGCTGTCTTTATAATAACCTATGTGTTTGGAAAAAGTGATGTGAAATGTTACTTTTACACAGATTTGTAAAGAACTGCAGTGATTGGGAAGTGGACATTCCTTTCCAATTCTATTCAGATATGGTAGCTCACTAACTATGCATGCTAACAAAGTGGCTTACCTCATTAGTCAGCTGCACCCATGGAAAATAATGTGAGCACGACAGCCAACCAGTTCCGCACATAGAGAAAAGTAATTAGAGGGAACATTGCCGTATACTATAAGAGTCCATATAGTCTAAGTGCCCATATAACCAATTCCTGTTACCATGCTGTAAAGCCATATTGTTAAAAAGAATTTTATACAGTGTAATTATATTAAATCATTAAAAGTAAATGGTTCATTTAATGCATCTATACAAACTGCAACCATCGCAACCAGTGCATTAGTATTCTGAAAAAACAAGGCAATAGAAAACATAGTGATACACACTGATTGGAGACTCTAGCAATGATATATATATATATATCGGTTTTTTTCATCTTCCTATGGCTTACATGTTGGTATAGTGCTTTTAACACTCACTCCACGCCGGTATCCACACTTCCTGCATATTGCTCCACATTAGTTTTATTGTGGATGCTTTTGCCTTGCTGAGGTCGCTCCCCTAATATACCTTCCCAGTTTATATGTCTGAATGGTATTAGCCGAAGACATTATTTGTTTTTCGGGCTATTTTTTTTTTTCTGGCAATCACACACGTAGGCATGCAGGACGCCAGGGCGGCAGCCCGGCTTCTCCAGGCCAGGGATTTATTCAACGAGAAGCAGGTTTTACCTGCAGTGGTATCTACCAGTGGGGCCAAAAAAACTACCGCTACTACCACTACTGAAGTTGCATTACTCCGTGAAATAGAAAAATCCCGTAAAAAAGAGATTTCGAAGTGGTGGGAGGAGCACTCCCTGCAAAACTATCTTGATGTAGGCCGTGTACCCCGTGGACTGCGAATTATGATTACACCATCTTTTGAGGACCAGGATCCCAATATGCTGGAAGAGTGGGGAGGTGCCAGCAGTCCCTGCTCTGCGCAATTCTTGAACATTTTAGTTAAATATGCCAATTCGGATCGCAAGGCTGCACTTCTACATCTCGATAAATTGGAATCTGACTTATGCGACATTCCCAGCACTGAAGAGGGTAAAAAACTACGCAGTAAAATTGAAGAAGATCTTATTACGTATGAAGAGGAGATTAAGCAACGTAAACATAGAAAGTTTATCAGAGATAAAATTGACTATGAGTCAGGTCGCATTTTTACTTTTGCTAAGCGATTTGATTCCTTGCGTAAAAGCTCCACCATTCAATCATCTTCCAAACAATTGGGGGAGGCAGAAACTGTCTCTTCGGAATCTGATGTTTCTGTGTCAGAAAATGATGAAATGCCTATTAAATTAAATTTTTTAGACGAAATGAGACTTTTATGTCAAGATGGCAAAAACCAAAAGAGGGGCAGAGGCCGTGGAAAGAACAGGGGAAGAGGAAGAGGGAGAGGAAACGATCAGAAATTGTCAAAGGGAAAAAAACCCGTCGAGGCTGTCGTGGGAAGCGGCTCAGATGTACAACAACAGGGCAGGTCGATGCGCTCTGGGGCGAAGTAGCAACAACAGACAACATGAATCTACATCGTATTGTAAACATGTCCTCCCACACCCTCACGGGCCCACAAGCTTCATTACTTTCCTTGGGTTTGAATTTCTGTCCCACCACCCAGTTTGACTATATTCAATCACGTTTGGACTTCGATAAATTCCTACGTAAAGTCAGACTAAAAAAATTCTTCTCCATCAATCCTCCACAAATCAAACCATCTGTGCCACGATGTGGCCGCACTGACCTCCATATCTCTGATATTTCTACTTTGACGGACTTGGCTTGTCTCCAAAATGAATTGTTTGATCCTTCTACCTTTGATCCAGTTGACTTTGATATCGATCCCAACTGGGATGTGCGTACCAAATTGAAAAACAAGTCTAAATTTAACCCGCAATTCTTAGTAGGAGGCTGTATTGAGGCATTTCACGATTTGTGTGTGAATGATTTTCGTAAACTCCGCAAGAAACCCTGTAACAACAAACAGAATCTTACCATCTCACAACGATCGGCCCTTAATGAATTACAGAATCTGTCCAATATTGTGATAAAACCTGCTGACAAGGGCTCCAATATAGTTATTCAGGACAGGGAATGCTATGTGGCTGAGGCTAATCGTCAGCTACGAGATCGATGCTGTTATTCCAGGCTTTCTAAGAATCCATTTGTGGAAATGCAGTTGGAGCTCACCACTTTATGTACCAAATGGGCCGAAAAATGCCTTATTGAAGATGAGCTTGCTAAGTTTCTTGTGCCTGTGAGTCATACCATTCCCACTATATACTTTCTGCCAAAAATTCATAAATCCTTGATTCATCCACCAGGCAGGCCGATTGTTACCTTATGTGGTTCCCTCCTCGAACATATGGCCCAATTTATAGATGAGACGTTGTTCCCGTTGGTGTCAGTCCTGCCTTCATATCTACGTGATACCAAGGACTTTTTGAGTCATATTTCTGATATACCTTGGGAGGAGGGCTTAATGTTGGCAACCTTAGATGTTGTCTCCCTATATACTTCTATAGATCACACGATCGGATTGGCAGCCTGCAAATATTTTTTGGACACTCGTTCTTTGAATTATTTGGGGCACAATGATATGATTTTGGATATGCTTTTGTTTTGCTTAACTAACAATGTGTTTCTTTTTGAGGGTTCCTTCTATCACCAGGTTAGGGGCACTGCCATGGGCAGTACCTTTGCGCCATCGTATGCTAAACTTACTATGGGGTGGTGGGAGGCTACTTTCTTGTCTGAGTTACTTTTAGCATGTTTTTCCACACAAGTTATTGGTTGGTGGCGGTATATTGATGACATTTTTATTATTTGGAAGGGAAATGAGAACGAGTGTACTTGTTTTGTGAACAGCATTAACACCAATGATGTGAATTTGAGATTCACTGAATGCCACAGTTTTACTCACATCGTGTATTTGGATGTTAATGTAAGATTGGACAATTTAGGCATCCATACTTCCCTACATAAAAAACCCACCAACACTGGTCTGCCACTCCATGCCACGAGCTGTCATCCGCTCTCCTGTAAAAACAGCATCCCCTATGGCGAATTTATTCGCTTTCGGCGCAACTGCACAGATATTGAGGAATTTGATCACTGTTGCAAGGTGGCTGCAGCCGATTTTTTACTTCAAGGGTACCAAAAAAAGATGATTGAGATGGCCTTTTTAAAAGCGCGGTCACTCTCAAGAGAAATGTTATTACATGGCTCTGTTAGCAGGAGTAAAAATAGGGACCAGGATGATCCTCGCCTTATTGTTACTTTTAATAAGGCCTCATGTGATGTCCGTAAGATTATTGTTAAACACTGGCACATCCTCAGGCTGGACAAAGATATTGGTCCTTTACTCCCCAAGTGCCCCACGTTAACTTACAAACAGGCACCCTCATTAAAGGACAGACTGGTTTCCAGCTTTTTGCCCCCGGTCCAGAAAAATTCCATCAGTACCAATTGGTTACCTGGTTTACCTAAGGGTTTTACAAAGTGCCAAAAATGCAAAGCCTGCCCTCATGCAACTATTTGTAAATCCTTTTTACATCCTATTACGGGCATTGAATTTAAGCTGAAACATTTTATCAACTGTGAGACCCCGTTTGTGGTTTATGTTTTAGCCTGTCCCTGCCGGAAATGGTACGTGGGATCCACCACGTGTGTTCTTAAGCTCTGCATCCTACAGCATCTCAGAGCTATTAAGAACTTTGACCCCACGTACCCCATGGCCAAACATTTTAGGCAGCAACATGACAGTGATGTCCATTTACTTACATTTTTTGCTGTCGCTCATGTACCGATTGACCCAAGGGGTGGTGATCGCACTCTAAAACTGAGACAGCTTGAAACCAGGTTTATTTTGGACTTTGATTCTAAATATCCTAACGGGCACAATGTGGATGAGGAGTTATATACTTTTGTGGGAACTTAATTATTTTAATTATTTTGTTCCTTTATGAATTTGCACAAATTTCCCCCTTTTTATTCTTCTCTTGCTCAGTTTTATTTGATCTTGGTCTTTTGCTATTTGCATACTGCTTCCTGCTCTCTTCTCGTTTGGACTTATTTGTAAAAATGTTTTTTTTGACCTGGCCTGGAATTGTTTATTGATTTTACTCTTATTTTTTATGTCATCCAACTTTTTCCATCGTTTAGTTGGTGAATTTTGGCTGTCTTCCCTAAATTTTTCTTCTGTGTTTAGGGGGTCTGAAGTTAGTGAGTACATGATTATATCTGTACTGTGAAAGTTTGGTGGTCGATTTTGTTCCTCCATGGTATGATTGCTTGTACTTTTTCCATAATAAGCTCCAATACTGTGTCATGCACTTGCACTGTATGATTACTTAACCTTCTTCAACTAGGCTATGCTACTAGAGTGACATGCCTTTGCACTTTATATAGCAGTTTACAACATGCTTTTATTCTAAAGGTTGTATTCATTGATTGCTACATCCTCAATGAATAATGCACTTGCACTTTATGATTACTTAACCTTTTTAGATTAGGTTATGCTGCTAGAGTGGTATTTTTACGATCTATTGCACTTGCACTTTAAATTGCAGCTTGCTACATGTTTCATCACTGAGCATGCATTCACTGACTGTTCTAAAATCCCCCATGAATTGTTTATGCCTACCTTGTTGATTAGGCTACATGGTTAATGTGTTAGGTTTACGGTCCAATGCACCAGCACTTTATATTGCAGTTTGCTATATGGTTTTATCGTGCAAGTTACATATAGGTTTGTCCAAGCTGTTTTCTACTCTGGGAGCATATATTACATACTGCCATGGTTAGCGAAGATTTGCACTTGCATTTCATCCTTACACATTTATGTATTTAGACTTGCCTGCCACTGGCATGATTAGCTTTTAAGCGCTTATAGCAAAATATTTGTACCATGTCACAGCTACGGACTCTTTATTAATTCGAATTTTTGCTCATGTGTACTAATTCTTGTACAGCAACGTGTTTTGACATCCACTGTATTGTCTGACTTGTCTTTTTATCAACGTTCCGTTTCAGCATTTATATTGTGGGATTTTAATGTGCTCTGTA
This sequence comes from Ambystoma mexicanum, assembly GCF_040938575.1. Taxonomy (NCBI): domain Eukaryota; kingdom Metazoa; phylum Chordata; class Amphibia; order Caudata; family Ambystomatidae; genus Ambystoma; species Ambystoma mexicanum. Next base: position 224,071,817 of record NC_090921.1, on the reverse strand, counting down.
TTTTACTGTTGTATCTAAACTTGCACTCTCTATGGTTAAAGCAGCTTCTTGACTACACTCTAAAATGGCCGCTATGGTTTCATGCAAGGTTGTGAGCTTAGGTTGGTTGGCAACATGGAAGAAGGACCAGTTTACAATATTAACTTTCATTTTCAACACGTCCTCCTAACGTGATCAAGCGCTCAGGGAAGCGCGAAACGCGTCGTTAAGGACACTGCCTAGGCGTCCTGTATCGCTTGCTGTGTGGTTTTGCCATTTATTTTGTATTTTTTACCATTCATTAAACTCGATTTTTCCACTTATCTGGATTCGAGTTTTTTTCATTTGTTGGGATTCACTGACCTCCTGCACATGGAGTGCAGGTTTTTTCTATCCTCCATGTGTTTACAATATATATATATATATATATATATATATATATATATATATATATATATATATATACATATATATATATATATATATATATATATATATATATATATATAGTAAAACACTTTATTAAAGGGACGTTATGGTTCAGTTGCGCTACTAAAAACCTGTGAAATTCAGTAAAAAAAAACTTTGTGAAAGGGACATTATGGTTCCAAGTAAAACTGAAAACCCCCTGAAATTCGCCAGTTATGGTCAGCTAAGCAACCATAACTCGCGCCACCACTGTGCCATGCTAAGACTAACAACCAGGACATCAAAGATGATATCACAAATATCATTGACATCACTGATGACATCACATGTACATTTAGTTTTCATGCAGAGCCTCCACAAGGGATTGTCGCTTTAATATTGGCAGGAAAGTATCAGAGATGATTGAAGAACTAAGATACGCCACATAGTTCATTAAGCAATGCATTGCTGAAAAATACCCATTGCATTACTGAGTTCTTTCAGTACATGAACAAACTCATGAAAAAATGTAGGCATCATCTGCAGCATGCGCTACAGAGGTGCAATATTTGAAAATCTTCCCATGTTGCATACTAAATTGGTAAATGCTTCCATTACATATTTTTACATACTGTGAAACATAAGTATCTATGTATGCTTCCCTTACTGCATAATTGCACTATTGCTCACAAAAACATAGAGAGCACAATGCATAATAATATAAGCATATACAGGGAATGTAAAGCAAGCACCAAAAACTGCAGTATTAACACAAAATGTTCAAACCCGAACTAATTAACTTCATGCACTGAAAAGATTGTTGTGTTTCTGGATTCCTTCTTCTATAACCGTAACCTAAGGAAAGTAATTAAGAACATATGAGAAGGGTAAGGACTACAAATATAGCACTTTTAACTTCTTACACTCCTGACTGCCGTGAAGAAAGCCACCTGGCTTACATATGTCAGTGAACAAAACAAGGAGCTAGACATGTAATGTCATCTGTACTGTCATCATAGTACTTTGTACTATAGTATAGTGACTTATTAGTTCCTGCCTGTTACTGCCCTAGATATATCAGTGAAGGTAAAAAGAATGAGCCAGACATGTGATGTCATCAGTGATGTCATCAATGACATTTGTGATGTCATCTTTGATGTCCTGGGTCTTAGTCTTAGCAGTGCACAGTGGTGGCGCGAGTTATTGCTTAGCTGACCATAACTGGCGAATTTCTGTTTTTTTTGGTTTTACTTGGAACCATAATGTCACTTTAACAAAGCATTTTTACTGAATTTCACAGGTTTTTAGTAGCGGAACTGAACCATAACGTCCCTTTACTAGGAGATGTTTACTAGAATTCCCTTACTTTATATACATGTAACATAGAACATACTGAACCCCCCGCGCTAATGATTTTTGAAGGCCACGGACTGTGCGTATATGTCTGCGGACGGCCACGGACTACATCAACACTACCCAAACACTCAAGGGGGGTATCTTAAATTGTTCTATCATACCATATAAAAACTGCACAAGTTTAAAAAGCAGCACATAAACACATTATAGGTAATGAATAAGCAGTGGAACCTACACGTCTAACACATCAACCATCCATTTAAATACCATATGTAATGAAATGGATTATACCATAACAAAAAAATATGCCTCCAACATAATTACCTCACAGAAACTTCAGAGCTAGCAGCGACAGTAGACAAACCCAACACAACGAATACAAATTACCAGACACTAGTAAGTAAACTTCATTTTTCTTATATATTTGTATACTTTTTGTATGAGGTGCAGAAGAATTAATCGATTTGTGTTTTTCACACAGAAATGTGCAGTACTGAGTGGCTCGAGGAGAATTTTCCGTGTGACGAAATGTCGGAAGATGGCAATAATATTGGTACACATTTCTCTGCATGAGAAAATTAATAGTCAGTACTTTTTGTACTTAACATATATATATTTATTTTTAAGACCCTGCAAAATTTAAGAAATTCCACCAAAAGACAGTGCACAAGACCTTGCAACGCATAGAACAGAAAGTGGTCATGCTGAAAGATAATTTCAATGGTTTAAAGCAATTGGTGGAGGACCAAGTCAAAGGAAAAATTAGATACCACTGTACTACCTGTACCCCCTCTCCATGTCCCAGTGAACTATCCCCAAACCCTCACCAACAACATAAACGTTTCGACGAAACGTCCATCCCTTCATCCCCTCACAGCCATCCCCTATATTTATTTGAGTTTCTGCCTCCCCCTCTTTCTTAATTGCTGTATATGTGTATATTAAAAAAATGTTGTTAGTCTAATTTTATTTTTTTTTTAAACAGTTAAAATGGCCGCGGACAGTGCGCCTGTCCGTAATTAACAAAATATGGATGTCCTAAGGACAGTACACCTCTCAAATAACATTCACAACCAAGATGTAATTGTTCTTCGAACACACCAGCTGTCCGGGATGTCCGTAAAAGAACAAAAAGGCGGTGTCCTAGGACACGGTACCTCTCCGTCCGCAACCAAGATGGAACTGTTCTTGGAACACAGCAGCCGTCCTGGATGTTCGAAAATGGACATAATGGGTGTGTCTTAAGGACACTGTACCTGTCCGTACAGTTCGCAACCAAGGTGCAACTGTTTGTAGAACATGCGCAGTGTCCAGGATGTCCGTCATGAAACAAAATGGAGGTGTCCAAAGGACACTGTACCTGGCCGTACACTGTACCTGGCCGTACACTGTGCACACCATCTACGCAAATGCGCACCATACCCGTAAGTCTTGCGAACATCGCACCTGTCCGTAACTGTCCGTCTCACTTGTATTAGACTTTTAATTAGTTTCAGGACCCGAACACTGTCCATAGAACACCCGCGTGCATGCGCACGACCGTTCCTGTGCATTCCCTTCACGTGCGTTTTCACAACGTCATCATGTGACCGCACCCACGCTGAGCGTGTCCTAATTTACGCATTTTGTCCGCTTCCCCAACATTTTAAAAAATTAAGCAGACAATCCAAATCATTTTACAGTAAAGAATCACCATTTCACATGTCCCAGACAATGGCACTAGCTTTCCACATGTTTTTGGAACTTTTTGATCGCTTTTGGGTGATCGATATGGTCACGAGGCGCACCCCTCTACCCCTATAAAAAGCCACACCCCAGAGCTCATCTTCATTGTACTTCTGGCTATTGGAGATTGACTTTTGCTGCCTTTAGTGCTCTAGCAGAAATTACCTCACCAACCGTAATGACATCCATGGCTGCTGTTGACACATCAGCCTCAGCACCACCCCCAAACCCTCCACCACCACCACCACCTCCCCAAGGGCCTGCAGAGGGGAATACGTATGACGATCTAGAGAACAAGGATGAAGAGAATGAGGTAGAGGAACTCCCTACTACCAGCACTCGCCGGGAGTCGTGGGTGTGGTGGTTGTTTACCGTTCATGGTAATGTACCGAAAGCATGTGCGAACAAGGTCACCTGTAACCAGTGCAATTTGGTGCCGAGTCGTGGGATACGTGTTTCGTACAGCTTTGGTACGACATCCATGAAGCGACACCTAACTTCGTTCCACGGTGTGGACATTCGCAAAGTTGTACCATGCAAAGAACGTAGTAGGTTGAGTTCCTCTGTAGCATCCTCCGTTTCCAATCCTCTCACCACAAGAGACACTCCTGTGGGAGAGCGCATCCCTCCAGCTGCTTCACAAGCCATTTGCGATCCTGTTGACCTTACCTTTCGAGGGTCACAATATTGTGTATGTACTGCGACACAGTACTCTGCAGGGGGAAGAGTCTTCGAAGCGCTTTCGAGACTACGGTCAGGGAGCACCAGAAGAGCTGCTACCTACCTAAATAAGGCCCCCCCTACATCTTCCTCTCTCCACCTGCCCTTTCTTATCCTCGTGGTTGGTGTCCCTTCCTTACCCTCCTTTCCCCTCCTCTCCTAGTGTCTGGTGTAGAAAAAGCCAAAAAAAATATAAAACAACAAAAAGTAAAAAAAGAAAGCTCTTTTCAGAGCCGCCTTTCTCAGTAAAAAAATAGAACTATCAAGTAAACAGTGCAGGCCCCCGTGCATTTTTTTAAGTCTGCGAACAGATAAAATTTTGGGGTGCAACCCTAGCAAAACCAATGCACTTTTCTCTGGGAGTAAGTGGTGGCTCTGAAAAGAGCCTTTTGGTGGTGTTTTATGTGTTTCAAAAACTTCGATTCGTCAATATGTAATGCAAAATAGATGACTATACTTCCAAAAAAGGTCGCATTGCATTTTGTACATTGAGCATATGTAAGATGGACTCCATCTCTGCCAAAAATGAATGTGCTGCGAAGCATAATATTTTTATTGTGGAAAGACGACATGCCAACATCTCTTGGGCATAAACAGCCTTATTGACATTGCACCTCGCTTTCTCCATTTGTGGACCAAATGAAGAGGAATGCAGCCACATTTGTCTTTGCGCAATACGTGAAAAAAATACTTGGCAATTTGGAAACATGTCCATGACCTTCTCAAGTCCTTCCTTCATTGCAAATTGCAAAGAAATTTCGGACACATGTCCTAAACTGTTCCCTCCACAATGAATTATAATTGTCAGGATGACGCTCTGTGAAGTAGCACAGAGGGGTTCCAAGTCCAGCCACTTCATTCCACGCACTCCATGCCAGTACACTTCCACATGAGGGAATCCAAGATCTGTAAGCCGGTCAAGTGGCACAGTGAGTAGAGCGCGCTCTTTGACATTCATGCAGAGCCTGCTAACGCAGGTTTGAATCCCGGCGGGGCCAAAATCAGCCTTTCATCCTTCCGAGGTCGATAAATGAGCACCACACACCGTGGGTAGTAATAAGCAGCGCTCAGATACCTGAGGGTTCGTAGCGCTATATAAATGCCAAATTATTATTGTAGATATACCACAACTTTCTGCATGCACCTCCAACCAATGTATCCATGAGTCTCCCAAAATTCAGATGATCTGTTTTCGAGCACACACAGCCATAGCTGTCTGTTTTCCTCTCAGGAAAAAAAGTCCTCACTAAATCTCTCCGTACACAACATATCCACTAAACTTTACTGACCAATCCCTAGCTCCTCATTCTCATTCCTCTGCATGCCTCTCCAACCCAGAATCCCTGTATGTAATATGCGCTGTCCGCAGACTATCCGCGGATATGTAGAAGATCTGAGCGTGGCGACTGTAAATTTAAATAGTGTTCCCCATTTCCCCTTTAAGGTGGGCTCTGAAAAGCCTTTTTTTTTTTTTTGCAGATGCCTGACAGACACCTGTTATTTTGTCTTTTTTTGGGGGGGGTTTTCTTCTTAGTTTACTCCTAAAATCTTCAGATAACCTGTTCCAAAGCAACCCTTATATTCCAAAAGAACATGGCATTTCCCAAAAAAGATAAACACCATCTGCTTCAAAATAAACCGCATTACTTGAAACAATGTTATCGTGGCTACAGAAAAACATACCAGCTCTTAGCATGAAAGCACACCTGCCTCGATTGATTGCACACCTAGCAATGCTTTGATCAGGACAAAAAACAGAACTGTTGTCCCATTTTGCTCTAGAAAGTAATCCAGAAAAAATTACTTTCGCATTTGAAGGATGTTGATTACTGCTTGAACCAACTGTTCCTAATCTCCCAACAAAGTAGGCAACTCACGTAGCCCAAATGTAAAGCACCATAGTGCAAAACTACCAAATGGGGACTGTTCATCCTACGCATATCTATGCAAACTTGGAGAATTGCCTCTACATTGCAGTCAGTCGCAGCTCTTCACACCACCTCCACTCCTCTAACATCGAAATTGTTTGCCACATGCCTGCATTGAGAATAGTGCTGTAAACCATGAACAAACATATCTCCGAGCACCAACACCCTGACTGTCTCCACCTCTGCCATCTTCACTACTCACACTTTCTACACAAATCAACAATGTCAGCACCTGATTGGCAGATCCCTACAGTCCCCTTTCCATGCTGTATTTGCTGTAAAACCCTGTTTGTGGCACGCCCTACCTGTGACAGGCGCGGTGTCCGCGCGGCACATAACTCTTAGCCAGCCCTTCTACCCTTTCCACATCACTTGCGAATCCATCCCTCATTGGACATAGCGAAGCAGTCACACAACCATCCACCAATCACATCCAAGACCTCTACATCTAACTCCATCATCAGAGTTCCACACTTTAAATGTACTGTTGATCACTCTGAATACAAGTTTCTTATCATTGGAAAGCACCCACTACAAAAACTACTGTGCAAGTTTCGAAGATTTCTACTTACAGCTCCATGCATATGTCATGATGCATACCCCCGGGCATCCAGACCACATCCATCAGTCCCGGGAGCAGGCATCATGTCGCCTTGAGAAAACCCAGCAACCTCTGCTAGGGGCTGTCTGGGTTCAGTCCTGGCGCGAGTGTCATATGGGACATCAGTCCTGGCGCCATAGGTGCCGGGCTCATGGATGCACACTTACCAGAAGCGGACCATGCTGCAAGAAGACCCAAGACCATGTGAGGCCTGGAAGGGACAACTTTACCTTAGGGACTATTTTGTTACTCGGGTGTGGTTGGGGAGGAATACCTACGGGCTACTTTGGAGGCTATTTAAACCACGCCCGAAGAGCAGCACACGCTTCGCGTTATTCTGCATCCAGCAGCGTAACGCTCACCGTGCCAGCAGCAGCATCCAGCCTTCTGCCACGCCCGCCTCGAACCTGGAGCACCTAGAAAGAAGGAAAGAAACAAAGGTTAGAACAAGAGTATTACCTGATTTCTTACCTGATTCCGGATTCATTGCATCTTCACACCAGATGAAAGACTTTGTTTTAAACGCGTCGCATAGCCAGCAGCAGCGCCGCGCCAAACTCACCGTTCCACGCAGCATCTCTTCGATCCGGCGCTGTCTCCATCTTTACATCACCGAATCCCGGCAGCTAAAGGGGACAAGGAACAACAAGGTGAGCAGAGAGAACAGACAATCTCTTTAGCCACCATATGCTTACCTGATTTTACCGCCTGAGGTATAATTCATCAGCACGCCACATCTTCTTATGCCGCACCTGTAAGATAAGGAGAAACCAGCAAGTTTAACCCTTGCCATTATTTACCGGACAGTGTTGGGTAACAGACTTTTACCGGAGCGCTTTCAGCTGTCAATCTTCTTATTGGGTCAAAGCTGCAAGATAAGAGTAATTGGACAGGAGTGAATTCCAGACATTTTGAACTCTTACGAACTATATACTTACGGCTCTTTGCCAGGATCTTTTGAAATCAGTATTCGTCTACAACTCTTCCAATACCTTCAAACAAGTGAAGTAACGGGTCATCAACGCGCCCCTGCGTGCTTCGCAGGATGGAGGGCTCATCCTTCAAGAATATAAGGTGAGATTGCTGGCGCTTCAGTGGTGATTAGTGGGGAGGACAGTGGGGGTGCTATCACTTGAATCCACAAGTGGCTAAATCCATCTCTCCACTTGTAGGAGAATATTTCTATGGGCCAAGCAGACAAGATTAGGAGGGAAGATCCAGTCAGTCATCGCTGCACTACGCATCACGTGGGTGGAGGCCGCAGCAGTCCGGGTCCGACCGATGCCCCTGTGGGAGCCAGGTGAGCGTAACAGCATATCCACATGCATGATTACAAAATACAGGTAGGCATATTTTATTCAGAGTACATGTACAACTCTTATGAATACAAATAAAGTAATGCCACTAAATCTGCAAAGCCAATAAATGCATGCCAACGCTCCCGCTTTAAGCGTGAGACTCCCGATTTTTCATTGAAAAATCGCACTATTTTACTATCTCCCGCATAACCTATACATTCATGCCAACCCCCCGATTTACGCGCGAAACTCGATTTTTCATTAAAAAATGTCCCAATTTTTTTGTCTCCCGCCTAAATTAATGCTAATCCCAATGCAGTAGTATGAGAAAAATAAACGTTCCCGATTGCTGTGGTGAAATCTCCCTCTCAGGTGCTCCCGATTGTTTGCATGTTTAGTTAATATGAAATTATTCACATTTTTCCCATCTACTATAATGAACTATCACTGCCAAACCTCACCAACTACAACACAGCTGCAAAAAAAGGGAATTTCATGAACTTAAAATTCTACTCATTTGCGAAGCAGGTTGAACTAACATACTGCAAATAACATATAAAGGCTGCACATAGTCAAATGAAATGCGTGCATACACTATGTTCAGATATAAAACGAGAATACTACCACAATGACATAAAAGTTAACGTGTACATTAACATCAGTGCTATAAACACACAAATTTACTAACTTCTTCCTTTTACAATTGCAGTGAAGACCACTCTCCTGAAAATCAACCGCATCTAAACTACAAACATAGCCGAAGAAACCTGCTCATTCCACAAAAAAAAGTAAGTAGAATACTACCTTTATATTCCTACTGTTCCTCAAAGAGACTGTGTGGGTCATTCATGTAATTTGCGCACCAAAAGAAACATTGATTTCTGCCCACAAATCTCCATTTATTAAACCGAGATTAACAGGCAGAATGGCACACACATCCCCCTTTTTTTTAACACAAATATCATACTGGAGCCTTAGAAGGTTAGTACTACAAAACCAATAACTGTTTTATTTGTATACTATTAATGCTTCTCCTCACCACTAGCTCACTTTCTACTCTCATCTGAACCACAGTGCAGTAACATACAAACAGAAAAATAGCCTTCCTAACTCATTGTAATTGCCCAATGCACATTCACACAACAAACATCTTCCCCATCAAACTCATACAGGCATGCATACAGCACACATGCATTGTAAAACAGACTAACCCATACCTACTTTTTTTTCAACAGACCCCAAAGAATGCCTACCAAAAAGCAAGTCCGTTGAAAGCAACGCAGAAATAGAGCAAATGAAAATAAGTGTCCAAAATAAGCATCCATCTCTACCAGAGTTTGTACAAAACGTTCAAACAAAACAGCTAATGTAGTCATTTAGCAAAACAAAAGAAGCTTAAACTACAGAAACTTTGCCTCCTCTATCAAAATGTGAAACAAAACAGAAAATGCTTAACAAGAATTTGTCTACCGCTAACACTGCTCCTATAAATCCTCATATACTAGCAAGAAACCATACAGAAAAAAGTATTTCAGGAAAAATGTTCCACCACAGAGCCCTTCAGAATCTAATAAGAACAGGAGCGTAATCATCCACAACCCTTAACCTACCGTAGAAAATTAATCCTAGGACCTCTCGTAGACAGTGCAATCCTTCTCAAAAGGAAGTTATTTATTTTAGTTTTAAACAGGATGAAACCACTAATAAAACGAAGTACAAAATTACAAAAGAAACTTCTCAATAAACGGAATGTCACCAAAAATAACTTCTTAAATATCTGTGGAGGTGAATGGAGTCGCACCACGACCACAGAACCATATTTTAATGAAGAAGCATACAAACAAAACCAAACAATCACAATTGCCATCCATAGCAGTGGACAAGGATATGAAAAAATCAATAATACCATCATGCAACAAGAAACACTGCTTACAAAAGTATCCCCAGAAAACTCAGAATTACCTCTCCATTTGACTGAACCAGAACATCCAGTATACAAATGGCCGTGCACGTCAATGTGTAACATTCCCAAGAAATCTTTCAAATCTTTACGCCAGTTCCTCAATCAGTATGTGAAAGGTGAAGACAAAATCAAAATGAAAGTGCTGCAAAATATGGATACCCGTCCAGTGCGTAAATACACAGGACTACAAAGACATTCATTAGCCTGCATTTCAGGACCTATTTTCAAAAGCACCTTCCATGATATCAATATGATATCAACCCATCATTCAAATGTAAGAAATCTAGTGTATAAACTGTACTATGCTAAAAGTCCTGCTTTAGAACTAGCCAATTTAAATAACACTCTTCTACATGGTACACCCAAATACCTACAAGAAGAAATCGACTGTATCCAGAGAAAATAGTTTGGAAGTGAAAGTCACTTACAAAATGCAATAGCTTTAAAACAGACTAGCAACAATTGTGCACGTGGCAACCTTCTATTACACATATACAAAAAAGAAATACTAACATTTAAAAGTACATCCGCTGAAGTACCAAACCATGTGTGCGTGTGTTGCCGCAGAACTTTTTACAAAAGTAACACAAAAACTATAGATATAACATACAAAATAAAAGATCATGAAGATTCCAATTGGTTTGAATTAGCTCTCTACCTTTTAGCAGAAAACAAATATGAAATAAGTGAACCCTTAATATGTTGCAGTTACTGCACTACAAAACTTAACAACCAAACTCCTTCATGTGCTATCACAAATAACTTGGAATTATTCCTACTACCAAAACCCCTGCAACAACTCAATTTGTATGAGAGCATCATAATTCAAACAGTGCAACCATTTCAAACAATAATACGCCTTCATCCAAAAACAGCAAAATTTACCTCACTCTGAATTGGTGAAAGGCATTTGTGGCAAAGTAGTTTATTTACCATTATATCTGACAGAAAATGTGCACTCTAGGAGTGCAACGTCCAATAGAGCAATCTTTAATTTTCTTAGTAAATGGTGTACCAACAAAAGACAAATATTTGGCAACAACTCGTGGATTTACATAAAGTTAGACAAGCCTTGCAATATCTGAAAGACAATGAATACTACAAAGAAATATTGAAGAAAGCTTAAGGGAAACAACTGAAATAATTCAAGAGTCATCAGAAACTGGTCAATTTGAACTTCTGGATCCCGCTGCAGTCTCCACTCTTTTGGACCATTATACAATTCATCCATTGCATTCTAATGACAGCATAGATGATGCACTAGAAACTTACCAAATGCGACAAACCAAAGGTTCACCAATGAACATATGGGAAAAAAGTATAGAAGCACGTGCTTTTTCACGATTTCCTACTGGCAAAGGAGGAAGATACGATGATAGACCCACTCAGATAACAGCATCAGAATACCACTCATTACATATGTATTCTGAAGCTCCCAGATTTAGACAAAATGTGGAATACATATTCCACCTACTCTTTTGAAAGTGAACTAGCAACCCTATGTTACGGAGTTGCACACACATTGGAATCTGGAACCCACTTTCAAAATATGTCAGCTACGCAATTAATACAAAAAGTGTACGAAAGAATACTGGTTCCGATGTCACGGAGATGTACGTTGTATGATCAGAAAACTTGGACCAGCGACTTGGTTTGTAACATTAAGTTGTGCAGAATATGCATGGGAAGATTTCCTGCGCATATCAAACAACAAAACCAACATAGATATACTAACACCTGGAGAACTTTGCTCTCTAGATCCTGTTAATGTTTCAAGATATTTCCACCATTGTTTAATTGCTATGCTACACTTTATTTGTAATAAAACTGTTCCTCCCCACGGAGAAGTTGTTAGGGAGAATTCTCTGTTTAGGCTGAATTTCCTAACCTAGTGATTCCCCCAGCAGCTTTGCTGGATTTTTGAGGTTTATTTTTTTCTCTCCTGCCAACAGTGACTCTTTTACCCTCACTCTTGGGCATGATTTGAGTTTCTCTTTGACTCTAGATATGTTTAATGGGCTATGGGGTCTTTTACTCCATAGGGCTTCATGTGTTTTTTTGATGTGTTACACGCACTCTCAGTGCAGTAACACAGGGGTGTCATAGTGACCCCCCCCATATAGACTCCATACCCTGGGACTGACTACTGTCTCCCAGGGCATCTAAAGTCACCATTGACTTTACTAGTCTCAAATTCTGAACAGAACCAGTACAAACCATCATATTGTGGACGTTCTGGCTGGGGCAATTCGATTGCCCCAGGGTCTGTTAGTCGAAGGGGCACGTCTCTGTCCCCCCTGATCGAGTTTTGGCTGGTGGCAGTGGATACTACTTTTTATATTAGACCGCAAATATATCTCTGTGGGATTTCCCATTGTTCGAGGCTACCAACTTTAATTATTTAATTCCTATAGCCTCGAACATACCGCCGGTTTATTTATTTAATATTAATTCTCCGGTTGGTATTTTTTGCCAGAACTCGGTTCTAAAATGGCGTTTGTGTTCGCTTCTGTGACTCCAACCCAAGTTGAGCCCTTTGTTCCACTTTTTGGCAGGCTTCTTCACAGAAGCCCTCCAAAGTGGTGCCACTCTGTCTGGGGTACTTAGGAGGGGTGGAGGGGGATTTAGGCACCCTGGACTGTAGCCTAGGCAACTCAAGTCGCACTCTGTCCTGATTGGCCCAGTGGTGAGCCGGCCGGCTCACCACTTAGCATGTTTGAGTGACAGCTAGGCTGAGTGAATGGGGGTTTTCTGCATAAAAGCAGGGCTTTGGGGACTGGAACTTCAGAAGTCGCCACAGGACCTAAGAATCCGACGAGGGAGAAGCTGAGCCGACCTGCTACGACGACACCACCGGTGGAGCCCTGCTGAACCGTCTCGCCACTTTTCCCAACGACAGAGGAGATCTCCAGCCCGGAGAGTCTTCTTCCTTCGACTGGTGGGGATAACCAGTCTGCTTCCTTTTTCGCTTCCTGGAGCATCTCGTGGCCGCCTTGCCTGTGCCAAGCACCCCAGCAACCGGGATACCACGTTTTACCACTACCGCGAATCAAAGGGTAGTACCTTTAACCGGAAAACTCTGCGGCTGGTTTCTTCCCTGGCAGAGCAACGACCTTCATCTTTCCTCCATGTCGAGATCTTCTCTTCCTCTGGACGACGCCGCAACTTGCACCCGCTGCCTGAAACAACTGCCCCCGCTGGAGGATCCTTTCCACATAAGGTACCGTGCTCCGCCTGACTTTCCTTGCAACCGACTGTACGGGGTAGATTTAGCCCCCGGCTTTCGACCTTGGGCTAGCCTGGGACACCTTGGCTAAACTTTTCTGAGCCTAACTAAAACCTTTCTGAACTCCCTGCAAGACTTTTTAAGCCTGTTGTCATTAGTGCAACACTTCTTTTGGAGAAAAGAATAGCGAGCCAGAGGAGCACCACATATCCACATGCTTTTATGGATTAAAGGTAAACCTAAATTTGGTCAGGACAGTGATGCCACTGTTTTGCAGTTCATCCAAAAATGTCACTTGTGAAATCCCTTCACAAATGAGACATGGTGACCTTCATGGACAAATTGTACAATTTCAAAGACACAAATGTGGTAAATAATCGTCACAAATACAAAAACAAAGGGAAATACTACACCAAATGCCGCTTTGGTTTTCCCTAGACCAATTACAGAAACGGGTGAAGTGAACAACTTCATGTCTTCAGTTCGACATAGTGTTAAAGGTAAATCACCTAAGGACATGTATTACATAAAAAGAACAGAAGAATCAAAATATATCAATGATTACAATGCAATCATTGCCCTCTTATGGGATGCAAACATATAGGTTTTCCCTCATAAATCTTCCCTTATGGTATCCCAAGCTCTGGTTCTCTCTTGCTTGGACTATTGTAACAGCTCTCTCTAAATCTACTTGCCTCTATTCTCCGCCCTCTGCAACTAATCCAGAACAGGACTGCGAGACTTGTCTTTGGCCTCAAGCCCTGGGATCGTATCTCTCCAGCTCTGAAATCTCTCCACTGGCTCCCAGTGGATGCAAGGATTAAATTCAAAACCATCTGCATTGTCCACAAGGCTTTCTGGGGCCTGGGTCCAAAATACCTTCAGCTATCCCTCCGCAAATACCTCCCCTCTCGAGCTTTTCGCTCCTCCGCCTCCAACTCTCTCGGGGTCAGTCGTTTTTCTAAGAAACAAGCTGGGGGTAGATCGGTCTTCGGCTGGGGCCTCCCTCTGGGACAGCCTCCCTACCACTCTAAAACTTGACGAGAACCATCTCCGGTTCCGGATGCAGCTCAAGACCTTCCTCTTTTCTTCTGCCTTCGCTCCCCCTCTCCCCTGCTGATCGGTTCTCTCTTGGCACCGTGCACCTGGCCACCCTCTGTCCTTCGGGCCCAGATACCTGCTCATCCTGCCACCCTCCCGCACTGCCTCCGGGCCACCCCTTGCACTGGGGTCTGTATCTGCACCCATACAGCCCCCCCTTTTTCTTCCTGCACTTATCAGACCTACCCTGTCTGCTGCCTTAAACCTAGAACTTGCAAATTGCTGGCTGCATTACCACTGTTTGTTGCCTTTATTATTTTTTTATTGTTATTTATCTGTTTCTCCTCTGCTTCACACTTTCCACTCCTCCCCCCTCTCCCATGCACTTGCGCGTTCTTAATGTCACTGGGCCTAGTAAGATCGCTGTTTTGTTCTCCCCTGTTCCCCTCCCCTCTATTGTCGCTCTCTGAAACACTTGTGTCCGAGTGCGATAGAAATAAAATATCAATAAAAAAAATCAAAACAATTCCACTGCAGTTGCACGATATGTTACAGCCTACTTAACAAAAGCAGAAATAACAGAGCTTCAAGACCTCTGGAATGAACCATCATCAGACAAAACACTATCTCAAATTGTACAGCCTAGGCATAAAAATGCGCTCTCATAGAGAATGTGGCGCCTATGAAGCTGCAGATCGTTTAACCTGTACTGCTTTGTATGGAAAATCTGAAAATATAGTATGGCTAACTCTTGTTCCTGCTAAATCTAGAAAGAGTTCTCAAATTATATGAGGACATAGAAACAATAGCCAAAAATGACCCCAACAGCCAATACATTTTGAAAAACAATTTTCTAGACACATACTACCCAACAGGAGTACCGCTTTGGAAACCATGTATCTATACCACATAGCCTAAAACTTTGCATACAAAAATAATATAAAACCTGATGAAAACAAAGGTAGATAGAGTGACAGATTGTGAAGGCAGCAACTATATTACATGTCACTGCTACAACTTTTTAAACCATGGAGAAAAGAGATACTAGATAACTAAGACTGCTATGAAGACGCTTTCAAAGCAAATGAAAGCACCATCACCGATGTGAACTTTACGCAGTACAAAACAATGTTGCACAATGAACAGCAACACGAAGAACAACTCCAGACCCAACTAGATAAGGACACTTCCGACAGTAGTCAACCTTCTGTAACAGGAAGCCAAGAACAATTGGGACAGCCACTAATAGCAAATGTGGCAGAATTAGCTGTGACAGAAGTAGAAAACACCATGTGTCACTATGAAGAAGGTACAGAAGACTTAACTGTACTACAATCAAAACCTAAAGACCAGCGCACAATTTTTGAAGAAGTAACAAAAGAAATTGCACATGGTGTACAACATGAAAATAAAGAATGTACCTGCGAAAATTACAAACCTATACTGCTGTACGTGGGTTGTGAAGCTGGTTCAGGCAAAACATTCTTAATCAAAATCAGCAAGTTCCTTCAACAATTTACAAACAACAAACTGTCAGCTGTTGTAACTGCCCACACAGGTGTAGCTGCCTACAACATAGGCGGTGCCACTTTACACCAAAACAAAGTAGACTATTACAAAATTTCTACAGAAGCTACAATGGAACTAAGCAGAGTATTAAAACAAATGAAAATTCTACTAATAGATGAAGTGAGCATGGTCTCCAACCTAATGTTGGCTTTGATTCACCTCAGATTGCAAGAAGTACTCAAAACAAACTACGAAGAACTCTTTGGAGGAAAACACATTGTTTTTGTAGATCTTCTGCAATTGATACCAGTGAAAGGTAAACTTATTTTTAAAACCTTAGGACACAAACTCTGCCGTAAAACTGTTGGCAACATAGGAAATGTCAACCTTTGGCAACATTTCCAATAGAGAATTAACAGAAAACATGCGTCAATCTGCAGACCTCACTTAGGCCAATATTTTAGAGTTGGTGTACTATCTCAAGAAGCACAAGCAATATTGAAAACCCGGCACATCCATGCACTGTATGGCAATAACGCTTGTGCTACTGATGTTATGGAACAATTAGCGCACAAAAATGTTAATTGTATGTCCTTAATTCCAACTCTTGCAAGCTGTTCCAAATTCAATGAAACAATGTTGAAAAAAGAAATGCAACCAATAATTGAAATTTGCTCCACAGACAAACTGGCCGTACATGGTATGACACTACCCAAATGTCAGCAAGCCACAACAAGACTAAATACCTTAGAAAAGTTAAGCTCCAACACAGCTGGGTTGGAAAATATATTAAAATTATCCTTAAATTGTAGAGTAATGCTTAAACGTAACCTTGACCTGGAGCAAGGACTAGTTATTGGAGCATTGGGTACAGTTGTTGGCTTTCAAACATACTCACGTGACAGCAACATTCAGTTTCTCAATATTCTCTTTGGCAACTTTCAGAAGTAAAAAGGATAGGGCGCTCAACACCTCGATTCCTTCTCTTCAAAGACATGTATCTACGTAGAGAACAATTTTCTCTAACTCTTGCATATGCAGTCACCATTCATAAATCCCTAGGTCTTACCCTAGACAAAGCATTGATAGATATTGGGAACACAGTCTTTAAAGGAGGCATGAGCTACGTAGCACTATCACGCGTCCGTACACTTGGCGGTCTATTTCTAATCAACTTTGATGCAAGTAAAGTAAACGCTGATATTCCTTGCAATTTAGAATACAATAGACTACGTTCACTGTGCACCCTCCATCTGAAATCGTATCCTGTGCCACAAAAAGGAAAACGTTATAAAAGAAAACTAATTCAAGCAGAAATGCAACAGGATCCGACTAGAAACTAGAAGGGAGTAAAAGAAGCGAATACCTCATCAATTACCACAACCAAAGAAGAACCTATTAGTGAAAGTAACTCAGGTACTTCTTCAAAGAAGCAACACAAACTCCGACAAAATGACACGGACACAGAACTATCTGGTCCATTCAAATTTCCAAATGTAACTGGTGTAAGTTGCTATGCAAATGTGGCAATAAATATTCTATTTCAATTGCCACCAATTGTTAACAAAATGTACTTACACAGTACAGACCAATTGTGTTTTCAAATGTTAGTCCTTCATAGAAACGCAACAAACAATCCTGACAACAAGTATATAGTGTTCACAGAACAAGACAAGAATTGGACTACTGTGCTGGAATGGTGAGGATCACTATAAACTCACAAGAATTGCTAATGTACTTACTACAAGTACTGGAAAACAAAAACATACCTATAAATGAAATCTTCCAGATTTCATACATGTGGAAACATACATGCACTCTCTGCAACAATGTGACACAGGAACAAATCCCTAATGAGCGCTTTGTGTATGTATCTATACCTAATTGTGAATCCATTCCATTTCAGCAACTTGTACAAAATGCAAACCATGGCAGATTATGTACTATCTGCAATTCAGATAATCGCTCCACCTTACTAATACAAACACATAGTAACTACGTAATACTAATGCTTCTATGTTACAATGCAGATGTTACCAAAAACAACTGCAAGTTGTCAAGTGTCACTTGGTAAGAAAACCTTCACAACAATAGGTATAATCTACCACGCAGGAGCCACAAGCAATGCAGGTCACTACACAGCATATATTAAAAAGAAATGTGGATGGTTCGAATGTAATGATAGTAGCATTACTCTAAAGCAGAGATTACCAGCAAATCTTACAAACGCTTATTTAATCTTCTTAATTTGATAATTTAATAACTAATCTGTACTTCAACATTAACAAAAATGCAATTAAAAAACTATAAAAAGTTAGAATACGCCAACAGGTATCTAACTGGCCCATGATTGTATAATAACCACACAGATAAATGAATAGTACTGAATTGTAACAAAAAATACAGACAGAATACGCGAACAGGTATCCAACTGCTTCAAAAATCTGCAACAAGCCAACAGATAGAACATTAACCAGAAACAACAAGTGAGCACTCAAAGGAAACAAACAAATAGTTTGTAGCATAACCAAAAAAGGGTTGTTTTTTTTATCCGACAAGGATTTTTTTTCCCCCAGACCCAATGATTTGAAAAACAGACTGACTGAGCAAAAGGCACAGTACACTGGTTTGCAAACTAAATATAAGGGTCGAAAAAAAGCTAAAATGTCTATTATGCAATGTAATAAGTCTTTATAAAATACATACACTAACATGCTCAGAAATTGAAAAAGAATATTTCCTCCAAGTGCTAAAGTCATGTAAATATATATTGAATCTCAACAAATGAAACAGTAAGAATAATTTCAAACATTTCATACCTATTCAAATCTATACATGTGCTCTATGGCTGTAATATGGTGCAGTGGTTGTGGCAGGGCCTAGAGTCTTAGGTGTATAGCCTATGGCCTGCAGCCATGCACCCAAGACTCTAGTTCGTGCACACAACCACCGCACCACATGACACCCATGATGACTTTTAACTTCATTGCTTGTAACTTCAGTCTGTGGTGCATGGCCTTTGGCCATGCACCCAAGACTGTAGGTCCTGCCAAAAACCACTGCAACATATCACACCCATTGTGCCTTATAACTTTAGTACTTAGAATTTTGATCTTGTGTGGATGGCCTTCGACCATGCATCCAAGACTAGGTCCTGGCCAAAACCACTGCAACATATCACACCCATTGTGGCTTATAACTTTAGTACTTAGAATTTTGGTCTTGTGGGCATGGCCTACGGCCATGCACCCAAGATTCTAGGTCCTGGACACAACCTCCGCAGTATATGAAACCCATGGTGGCTTATAACTTTAATGCTTATAACTTCGGTCTTGGGTGCATGGCCTTTGGCCATGCACCCAAGACTCTAGACCCTGCCCGAACCACCTGATGGATATTAGATTCTATGGGTGTATGTATGGGTGTGATATGCTGCAGTGGTTGTGGCCAGGGCCTAGTGTCTTGGGTGTATGGCCTACGGCCTGCCGCCATGCATCCAAGACTCTAGGTCCTGGACACAACCACTGCAGTATATGAAACCCATGGTGGCTTATAACTTCAATGCTTCTAACTTCGGTCTTTGGTGCATGACCTTGCACCCAAGACTGTAGGCCCTGTCCACAACCACCGCAGCATATCACAACCATGGTGGTTTATAACTCATTGTCACACCAATAGAATGAAACATTTTAACTGCAGCATATGCTCAATTTGCACCCAGGACTCTAAGCCCTGCCCACACCTACCTGATAGATATTCGATTGTATGGGTGTGATGTATGTGTGTGAAATGCTGCAGTGGTTGTGACCAGGGCCTAGAGTCTTGGATGTATGGTCTACGGCTTGCGGCCATGTCCCCAAAATTCTGCGTCCTGCCCACAACCACCACATTATATGAAATCCATGGTGGCTTATAATTTGACTCCTTATAGCATATCACACCCCTAGTGGCTTATAACTTCAGTACTTATAACTTTGGTTTTGGGTGCAGACTCCAGGTACTGGCCACAACCACCGCAGTATATGAAACCCATGGTTGCTTATAACTTCAGTGCTTATAACTTTGTGCCAAAGGCCATGCACCCAAGACTCTAGGTCATGTCCACAACCACCGCAGCATATCACACCCATGGCGGCTTATAACTCATTACCACATCCATAGATTCAAAGTTTTTAACTGTGGCATATACTCAATATTAATGTCCGCTGACACCACGCGTGTCTTTAGAACAGTTTCAACTTGCCTGCGAACAGCAGGGACGGAAATACTATCCTTAGGACACCCCTCATTTTCAGACAGTGCGGGCATGGCGAATACATCAGTAGCACCTGCCGCCTAAACAAATAGGGTATTTCACCCATCTCTTACTCCCTAAACCTCCCCAAGCACTCTTGACACACCAAAACACTCCACAAAAACTGCATTTTGCCTCGGTTCGCCGCTGCGCTGTCGGCGGATCCAAGATGGTGGGCACATCCGAACAATCTGATGCACATCACACCTCACTCCAGCCAATCGGCGGACACGTCGCGTGTCCACGGTCATGACGCGAGTCCATTAGCTAATCGTTATCCTGTCCGCAGAGCGGACAGGGAAGTGTGACCGCGCAGCGGACATAGATATCACACATTTTTTTTAGACCTACTTTTTGGTCGTTTTAAAGAAAACTACTGGGCGGATTGTCACCAAATCTACAAAAGCACGCTTTTGGGACCTAGCTCCTGCCGCAATTTGGTGAAAATCCGTCCAGCGGTTTGGGCTGTAGGCCTGCACACAGTTTTTCCCCCATTCAGTCTATGTGAAAAAGACGTTTTTGGACCCCCCCTCTAACTTTTCCCCCCGTGGACCAAACATCACCAAACTTTGCAAAAAAATCATAGTGGCCCATATACTTTTTCTTGCAAAGTTTGGTGAGGATTCGTCCAGGGGAGTGAAGTTATAAGCCGCCCAAAAAGTGCTCTTACACGGTAGTGGCTGTGTAGTTATGGTTAAGTTGCTGTTTCCATAGGAAGAGCACTTTTTGGGCGGCCTATAACTCCGCCCCCACCTGGACGATTCGTCACCAAACTTTGCAAAAAAAAAAAAATATATGGGGCACTCTGAATTTTTTTGAAAAGTTTGGTGATGTTTGGTGCAGGAGGGTAAAAGTTATAGGGGGGTCCCAAAACGTCTTTTTTTTCCCCTTAGACTGAATGGGGGAAAAGTTTGTGTCCGCAGACATGTGGCGTTTTCCCTGATTGGTTGTGGAACAGCGTGAAGTACGTCCGCTTTCTTCGGTGCCCCTGCCATCTTTAATTCATGTTTTGGAGTACGCGGAGATCGCCAGTAACACATAAAAAACAAGACCGCATTGCACTTGTCAGACTTATGACATACTATTTCAGAAGGTGACCTTTAAGGATGCTGGGATGGGATGTAGCTGCCCAAACTGAAAAAGTGGAGTTTACTTGTCACCAAAGTCATACCGTTAAATGGAAGTTGGTGCTCACTGTACCACTACCAATTAGTGCGTCTGGGTTACAATGTTTTTGGATTAATATTGCCGTCAGACTGGCGTCCTAAGTTTTGAAAACTAAGCCCGCCATCTGCACTGTTTGCTGGAAACGGCGATTCTGGAGGTGTATGGGAGTAGCGGTTCTCATAATTGGATTTCAATATGTTGCAAAGTAAGAATGTATTTGCCTTCTGAGTGAAGGTCACATGAGTTGCTTTTTTTGGTTGCACGCTGAATAGGCCCACGCATCCGAGTAAATGTATAAGGGGAAATTGTTTTTTGACCTTGAGCGAAAGGGAAACTTTAGAAGCAATTCAAGGAATGAAAGGTTCGAAAAAAAAATAGCAATTGATAAGGTTATGTTTTTAAAACATTTGTAAGGCACATGCAATATCAGTCCACGAAGATTCTTCGGTGCAAATACATTGGTGTCTGACTTGGCCAAAAAGAATGGAGGCAGTAAATATTATGTAAGTTTACTTTTCACCACTCTACACCGAAACGCTTTATAATTTTAAATTACCGAACTCTAATTGTGACAATATAACTGAAGTATTATCTTTCTGCGCGGTTATATTTTTCCTCTAATAATGGAGAGTGCAGAGTTTCCGCGTTTGCAGGGTATGACTACACTCACCCTTTTTTAGCGTTAATATTTCTTGTTTGAAACGTTATGTTCGAGGGGATTGGGTCCTCCGACGTATTCCATATCTATGACAGGTAATGTCCACAGCTGTGCTGCTCCGGAAAATCTTGGCTCCGACGTCGATGCGCCGTCCCCGAGGACCTGCTCCGATGGCCTACGTCACCCGATGTGATAAGTAGGACGCACAACGCCCATAGCCTCACTTCCGTTTGTTCCGCGAACGTGTTCGCTTCGTGAATCTCGGTACGCCTCGACTCGTTGGAGTTTGCTGTTTTCGATTCTCGGTTCGTAGAACCTGTGCGGTTTTTTTGTGAAGACCTGTTCGT
The DNA here is from genome assembly GCF_040938575.1 of Ambystoma mexicanum. Lineage (NCBI taxonomy): Eukaryota > Metazoa > Chordata > Amphibia > Caudata > Ambystomatidae > Ambystoma > Ambystoma mexicanum. Next base: position 224,049,597 of record NC_090921.1, on the reverse strand, counting down.
AGCGATGTCTACTTCTTCTTCAACCCCGCGTCCGGGCTTGAAGAAATGCGGGGACTGTGGGTCCAAGATGTCGGTCCCAGACTCGCACAACGCCTGCCTCTGGTGCCTCGGTTAGGTCCACGATACGGACGACTGTGTCGACTGCCAGTCGCTCACGGCAAAGGCCTTGCGGGAAAGCAAGAAGAAGCTGTCGGTTGGCCGGGTGTCTAAGCCCCGGAAGTCGAGGTATGCAGGGCTTTCGACGGATGACTCGAGGGGCGACCATCCGTGTCATCGTCGGAAGTCCAGTGGGTCTCCTTCCAGGAGTCGGTCGCGCCACTCCTCCGCCTCTTCGAGGCATTCCCGGAAGCTCCGGCATAGGTCGCCTTCCCCGTCCTCTTCCGAGGACTCCGCCCGTCGGCGGGTCGCTTATCCCTCCAGGCAAGCGACACTGGAGGAATGGGCTTCCTTCGGGAAGCAGATGCTAGCGATTCTTGAATCGCAGGGCACCGGTCCGTCCGAGCCTCAGAGTTGGGTCGGTCGGCACCGGTCGACAGACACCGCTCGTACGCCTTTGGGCTCGGGTGGTCGGCACGGCTCGCGGGTGAGGTCCCGCTTGGACAAGGGTAGCCGTTCTCGCCATGCCCGTTCCAGGTCCCAGTCCTCGACGCGCTCGAGACCGCGTGATCCTGTGCCGTCTTCGAAGAAGACGTCGACGCCTGTGGCGCCGAGGTCGTCGACGGTTTCTCTCGAGGTTCCGCCTCCGAGGGGGTCGTCGGCGCCTAGGACGTCGAGACACGCTAGGAGCTCCGGCTTCGAGGCCTGTGTCGACGCCGTCGATGCTGGCGGCGCTGCAGCTGACGTCGACGCCGATTCGCTCGACGTCCACGCCTTTTCTGTCGACGCCGACTCGTTCGGCGCCCTCAACGCCTTTCGAGGAGGTGGTGTCGGAGGGGCCCCGTGGCACGGGGTTTGCCCCTAGAAAGGCTATGGCTAAGGTCAGGCACTGCTTTGGTCCCCAGAGGTCTTCCTCTCCACGCCTGGAGTACATTTCAGAGGGTGATGAAGGCTCTGATGTGGGCTTGGTTCCGGTTACGGTTCCAGATGAGCTTATCTCGGGGCATAGCCAGTTTGATGACCCGAGGCAGTCGCTGCATGATGCCAGTGGATTGGACACCTCTCCGGAGGTGGAGTTTTGTAGGCCGGAGCCTGGCACTCATGCCGATTCTTCATATCGGCGCCTTATGTCTCGGGTCACCGAGTATTTGGGTTGGTCAGCTCCCCCAGGGGAGTTCGTTCAGGATGATCTCACGGACATCCTTGATCTCGGTCCACCCACTGACCCGGTTTTGCCGTTTCATATGGCTCTGCAGAGAAGATTGGCGGCGGCTTGGACTGCTCCGGAGAGTCTCCCGGCAGTGGGCAAGTCTTTGTCGTGAAAATACCGTCCAGCCAGTAGCGACCCCTGCTACTTGTCCAGGCACCCCACTCCAGAGAGTTTGGTGGTGCAGGTGGCTACGGGCCTGGCAAAGCAGGCGTTGTATCCTACCATCCCTCCAGATAGGGACGACAAATGTTTTGACGGCTGGGCGAAGTGTTTTCTTCGGGGGGTATGGCGCTTCATGCGGCCAACTCCATATGTGCTTTGTCTCGTTTCACACACACTCTGTGGAACTGTGTTGCATTAGCGGCTGAACATATTCTCAAAGGGGACGAACGGGATGGTTTCCTTGCTGTGGTTCAGGATGGCAAGGATGCCATGTGTGAGGCCGTTCAGTCGGGTTTTGTCTTGGCAGATTGTCAGCCGGTCCATGGCGGCGAGCACCGTAATGCGCAGGTTTGCGTGGTTGCAGAAGTCTGGGTTCACTCCTGATGTGCCCTTTGACGGTGAACACCTTTTTGGCAGCAAGGCTGACGAGAGCTTTGAGAGGTTGCAGACCTCCAAAGCTGCAGCGAAGTCGTTGGGCGCTGCAGTTCGCTAACCTCCGCCTTTTCGTCCTAGGGGACAGCAATGGAGGGGAGGTTCCTTTCGCTATTACTCGTCCTTCAGTAAAGCGAGGGGAGCTAGCAGTCAAAGAGGCCATCGTAAGGGTGCCAGAGGTGGAAACAAAGGTTGCCCTCAGGCAACGCCGCAGCCGCTACCACAGTCATGAGGCCAGGTCCCATGGTTCGCCGGTTGGGGGGAAGGCTGGCGCAGCATCTTGTAGAGTGGCAAGCCATTACTTCGGATGTGTGGGTTCTGGTGATCATAACCCACGGCTACGGTCTTCCTTTTCGGCAGAGGCCTCACGACAATCCACCAGGGAACCTCTCTTTGAAGTGTCCGGATCCGCTCCTTGCGCAGTAAATTCAAGCCCTGCTGGAGAAAGGCACCATAGAACTGGTGCCTTTAGCGGAGAAGAACAAGGGATGGTATTCCCCTTATTGTTTGATTTCGAAGAAAGACGGGGGATTGAGACCCATCATGGACTTGCGCGGTTTGAACAAACTCCTCAGGAAGGACAAGTTCAAGATGGTTACTCTCTCAAGTCCTCCAGGCCCTTCAACTTCAGGACTGGTTGGTGTCTCTCGACCTCAAGGATGCTTACTTCCATGTGCCGATCCATCCTAAGCACAAGAAGTACCTGAGGTTCGCGGTTGGCGACTCGCACTTTCAGTTTCGGGTCCTGCCGTTCGGATTGACCTCCGCCCCGAGGGTTTTCGCCAAGCTCATGGTGCTGGTGGCAGCGCATCTCAGCAAAGGGGGGATTCACGTCTACCCCTACCTGGACGATTGGTTGATCAGGGGGAGCTCTCCCGAGCACGTCCTGGATCATCTGTCCGTCACCTGCCACTCCGTTCACAGGCTGGGCTTTCCCCTCAATTTACAGAAGTCCCATTTGACACCAACGCAGCGGCTCCAGTACATCGAAGCAGTGCTCGACACGTCCCTGGGGCAGTGTTTTCCTCCTCAGGAGAGGGCTTTTCACATTCAGCAGATGGTGAACAAGTTTCAATTTGCCCAGGATCTCCCAGCGTCCGAGTTCTTGAGACTGCTCGGCCTTATGGCATCCAGCATCCTGCATTCTTCTGGTGCCAGAGACTCGTCTGCGGATGAGATCTTTGCTCCAGTGGTCTCAGTCCTCCGGCAGGCTGTCGGACCCTGTTCAGGTGCCGCCCTCGGTAGCCCGGGACCTTCTGTGGTGGGCCGTCGAGGGCTATCTGATGAAGGGGGCCCCATTTTGGCTGCCCTGGCCGGAGGTGACGATCGTGATGGACGCATCCCTCACGGGATGGGGAGCTCATGCCAACCAGTTGAGTCAGCGGTCGTTGGTCTCTGTCGGAGTCCAGACTCCATATCAATGTGTTGGAGCTGAGGGCCGTCAGGCTAGCCCTGAAGGCTTTTCTGCCGACTGTGCGTGGAAAGAGTGTCCTGATTTTAACGGACAACACGGTGGCCATGCACTACCTCAACAAAAAGGGGGTGGGGGGCAGGGTCACTTCCGCTGTGCAGGGAGGCGATGCAGCTCGAGTTCTGGGCCATCCAGCAGGAAGTTTCGATCTCGGCTGTTCATCTGGCCGGAGACGACAATGAGACGGTGGACGCTCTGAGCAGGCAGAGCACAATCTCTCACGAGTGGGAGCTGGCTCAGGAGATTCTCCTGGAGATCTTCGCCCTTTGGGGCCCCCTCAAGTGGATCTCTTCGCCTCCAGTGTCAACCGGAAGTGCGAAAAGTTTTGCTCGCGGGAATTTCCTCCAAAAGGAGCCTTAGGAGACGCGTTCTTGGTGGAGTGGTCATTCCCACTGCTGTACGCCTTTCCTCCAGTCCCCGTCATCATGCAAGTGCTGCAGAGGTTACGGAGGTTCGGTTCCCGGATGATCCTCATTGCTCCGGCATGGGCTCGGAGGACGTGGTACCCGGACCTTCTCGACTTGTCCATCTGCCCTCCACGTCGTCTTCCCTACCGAGACGATCTGCTCTCACGGGAGGGGGGTCAGGTTCTCCATCCAGAGGTCAGATCCCTCAACCTTCACGCTTGGCTTCTGAAAGGTTGAGGTATAAGGATTGGGACCTCCCTGAAGACGTGATAGAGGTGTTGCTCTCGGCCAGGCGGCCGGCAACAATGTCTCTGTACCGTTGCCATTGGAGAAAATTCTGCGACTGGTGCAGAGTTAAGAATGTGGATCCTTTTGAATGTGACATTCCCAAAGTTCTGTCTTTTTTGCTTTCCTTGGCCCACAGGGGCTTGCAAGTGGGGACCATTAAAGGTTACCTGGCGGCGCTGTCCATATTTAAGCGCTCGTCTGAAGAGTGTTCCCATTTTAAGATTCCTTTAATTTCGCAGTTTTTGAAAGGGCTCGCTAATGTGTTCCCTCTTGTCACCTTTTCTGCTGCCGGTTGTGATTTGAACCTTGTTCTTAAGTTTCTTATGGGTGCTCCGTTTGAGCCTTTACATTCTTGCCCTTTGAGGCTGTTAACTCTGAAAACTGTGTTTTTGGTTGCGGTTACTTCCGCTCGCAGAGTGAGTGAGTTACATGCACTTTCAGTTAAGCCACCCTTCACTGTCTTTCATAAGGACAGGGTTGTCCTTAGAGTTCGTCCTTTTCTTCCGAAGGTGGTTTCGGAATTTCATTTGAGCCAGAAGGTGGTTCTTCCGGCGTTCTATCCTCCTCCACATTCTGGTAAGGAAGAGGAGCGGCTCCATAGGCTTGATCCTAGGAGAGCGTTGAGCTTTTATATTTCGCACATGTCCCGGTCAGAGTGGACGATAAACTTTTCATTGGTTACGCTGGAAAGCGTTTGGGACAAGCTGTGACGAAACAGACTTTGTCTCGTTGGATTATTTTAGCTATCTCAGAGTGTTACCGCTTGGCAGGTAAGGATCCTCCGGCTGGCTTGCGGGCCCATTCTACCAGGGGTGTGGCTGCGTCTACTGCCCTGCAGAGGGGTGTTCCTATTCGACACATCTGTGATGCAGCCACCTGGGCTTCAGTACATACATTTGTCTGTCACTACTCCCTCGATTCCATCAGAGGGCAAGATCTGGCCTTTGGCAAGGCAGTTCTCTATTCCGCAATTTGATTGGGCATGCTAAATTTGTCTTCTAAATTCTTTCCCACCTCCTTGTTTGGTACTGCTTTGGGAGTCTGTCATAGATATGGAATACGTCGGAGGACCCAATCCCCTCGAAGAACAAGTTACTTTCTTACCTGGTAACGTTCTTTCGATGGGATGGTCCGATGACGTATGCCATATCGCTCCCTCCCTGCCTTCCCCGCTGCAGAATTTCTTTTGCGATTGCAGCTTGCGTTCCGCAAGGCCTTGTGTGTCTGACTGGCAGAAAACTGGTGGCACACGTTCTGGGAAAAAACTATAACTGATGCTATGTGCGTCCTACTTATCACATCGGGTGACGTCGGCCGTCGGAGGAGGTCCTCGGGGACGGCGCATTGACATCAACGCAGGACGCAGACGCCAAGATTTTCCGGAGCAGCACAGCTGTGGACATTACCTGTCATAGATATGGAATACGTTGTCGGACCATCCCATCGAAAGAACGTTACCAGGTAAGAAATTAACTTGTTCTTTGCCCACATAGCTTTGTGTATCACTTTGCGCGTTCTTTTGGTCTTGTTTGAAATCACGAGATGAAATTAATTTTTTTTACTCTTCCATTCATTTTGCCTTCATAACTGAATTATCGTCTTCCTGTGTAGTTGCCATTTTTTTTTACCTTACTGCGTATGCAGAATCTCAGCGTTTGTAGCCTGTCACTATATTTGCATATGGTCAATAGTAACATTTCACTAAAATGCCATGTTTCACCACTTAAATTTGTGTATTACTTTGCACATTCTTTGTGTCTTTTTTGCAATTTTTTGGTAAAAGTTGGGTATTGACACGTATTTTCTGTTAGGTTTTCCACCCAGGTACATTTTGCCGTACTGTCCGTGCCACGGTTTCCAGATGCCGAGTGACAGCTTTTTTGGACGCCAAATACAACTGCTTGTGACCGGTTGCCTGTCCATCACAATTATGTGGGATGACGGCTCAGGCCCGCTTTGCCCGTACTCTGATCTCGCTATTAGGACCAACATCACATCATTTATGGTGCTGTAGGCCGAAGGTCAAGGCGACTTCTTGGAAATCACTGTGGAAACAAAGCGGCATGTGATATAATCGGTGATGATATCACGTGTGTAGCCCCTTTTGTTTTTGTTCACTGATATATATATATATCAGTAAAAACACTTTGTTAAAGGGACGTTATGGTTCAAAGTAAAACCAAAAAACCCTTGACATTCGTTACTTATGGTAAGGTAAGCAACCATAACTCACGCCACCTACGTGCATTGCTAAGACTAACACCCAGGACATCAAAGATGACATGACAAATGTGATTGATGACATCACTGATGACATCACATGTCTGGTTCCCTCTTTTCCTATAGTGATATATCTTGGCCAGTAATACTTAGGAACATAAAAATAGAAAAGTACTACATTTGTAGACTTACACTTCAAATATGTTCTTACAGTAATTCATTTGGGGTTCACTCTTAGCATATGAAACATATACATAGGGAGAATACGCACTTGAAAGATACCAATGCTTTCTGTGCGTGAAGACCATCAGTAAGGTTATCAACACTTTCTTATTGGTCTGCTGTTTTTTTAATTACTGTACTTTCTGTGGATCTGCTCATATTTGTATTCGCCTTACTCTCTTTAGGGTGCAGTCACATGTGATAGTTATTCATAGGGAAGTAGTAGGTTTGAAGCAGAACAATCATTTCGAGGGGATTGGGTCCTCCGACGTATTCCATATCTATGACATGTAATCACCACAGCTGTGCTGCTTCGGAAACTTTTTCGGCGTCTGCGTCCTGCGCCGATGACGTTGATGCGCCATCGTCGAGGACCTCCTCCGACGTCATCCGATGTGATAAGTAGGACGCACGACGCCCATAGCCTCAGTTCCGTTTTTTCCGCGAACGTGTTGCTTCGTGATTCTCGGTTCACGCCTCGACTCTTTGGAGTTCTGTTCTTCTCGGTTCTTCGAACCTGTTGTTTTTGTGAAAATCCTTCGTGTGAGGATGTCTTCTACTTCGTCTTCGACCCCGCTTCCGGGCTTCAAGAAGTGCGGGGAGTGTGGGTCCAAGATGTCGGTGACGGACTCGCACGACGCCTGCCTCTGGTGCCTCGGGGAGGCCCACGACACGGATGACTGTGTCGACTGCCAGTCGCTCACGTCCAAAGCCTTACGCGAACGTAAGAAGAAGTTGTCGGTAGGTCGGGTGTCCAAGCCCAGGAAATCGAAGTCTGCGGGGCTTTCGACGGATGATTCGAGGGGTGACTCTCCGCGTCATCGTCGGAAGTCTCGTGGGTCTCCTTCTAGGAGTCGGTCTCGCCACTCCTCTGCCTCTTCGAGGCGTTCTCGGAAGCGCCGACACCGGTCATCTTCCCGGTCCTCCTCGGAGGACTCTGCCCGGCACGTCGCTTACCCCACCAGCCGTGCGACGCCGGAGGAATGGGCTTCCTTCGGGAAGAAAATGCTGGCGATTCTTGAGTCGCAGGGTACTAAGCCGTCCGCGCCCCCGAGTGGGGTCGGTCGTGTGAGGTCGAGAGACACCGCTCGCATGAGTGGTCGGCACGAGTCGCGGGAGAGGTCCCGTTCGGACAAGGAGACTCGTTCTCGCCGTACCTGTTCCAGGTCCCGGTCCTCGACGCGTTCGAGACCGTGTGCACCTGTGAAGTCTTCGAGGAAGACATCGACGTCTGAGGCGTCGACAGGCTTTCTCGAGGCTCCGGCTTCGAGGAAGTCGTCGAGGCCGTCGACGCTCGGGTCGTCGAGGGACACGGTCGGGGCTCCGGCCTCGAGGGCTGTGTCGACGCCGCCGATTCTGGAGGCGCTGCATCTGACGTCGACGCCGATTTCCTCGACGCCGATCCTCTCGGCGCCGGTGCCGGTTCTCTCGACGCTGGCGCCGATTCGCTCGACGCCATCAACGCCTTTCGTGACGGAGGTACCCCGGGGCACGGGTGGACCCCCTAGGAAGGCTCTGGTTAAGAGCAAGCACTCTAGGGTGCCTTCTTTTCGCCGCCTGGACTATATTTCAGAGGCGGATGAGGATTCTGATGGCCTGGTTCCTAGTCAGGTTCCGGATGACATTGTCTCGGGCCATGGTCCGTTTGACGAGTTGAGACAGTCACTGCATGATGCCAGTGGTCTGGACACCTCTCCGGAGGTGGAATTTTGTAGGCCTGAGCCTGGCTCTCATGCTGATTCCTCGTACCGGCGCCTGATGGCTAGGGTTTCGGAGTACTTGGGATGGTCTGCTCCCCCAGGGGAGTTTGTGCAGGATGATCTGACGGACATCCTTGATGTTGGTCCCCCAACTGACCCGGTTCTGCCGTTCCATATGGCTTTACAGAGAAGGGTGGCGGCGGCTTGGACTGCTCCGGAGAGTCTCCCGGCGGTGGGCAGATCCTTGTCGCGAAAATACCGTCCAGCCAGTGGCGACCCCTGCTACTTGACCAGGCACCCCACTCCGGAGAGTTTGGTGGTGCAGGCGGCCACGGCCCCGGCGAAGCAGGCGTCGTACCCTACCATCCCTCCTGATAGGGACGACAAACGTTTTGATGGTTGGGCGAAGAAAGTGTTTTCTTCTGGTGGTATGGCGCTTCAGGCGGCCAACTCCATTTGTGCCTTGTCACGTTTCACGCACACTCTGTGGAACTGTGTTGCGTTAGCGGCTGAACATGTTCCCGAAGGGGACGAACGGGATGGTTTCCTTGCTATGGTCCAGGATGGTAAGGATGCCATGTGTGAGTCCGTTCAGTCGGGTTTGGACTTAGCTAAATGCGTCAGTAGGTCCATGGCGGCGAGCACCGTGATACGCAGGTTTGCGTGGTTGCGGAAGTCGGGGTTTGTTCCTGATGTGCAGTCCCGGCTCCTCAACATGCCCTTTGACGGTGAACACCTTTTTGGCAGCAAGGCTGACGAGAGCCTTGAGAGGTTGCAGACCTCAAAAGCTGCAGTGAAGTCGTTGGGCGCTGCAGTTCGCCAACCTCCGCCTTTTCGTCCTAGGGGACAGCAGTGGAGGGGTGGTTCCTTTCGCTATTACTCATCCTTCAATAAAGCGAGAGGAGCTGGCAGTCAAAGAGGCCAACGCAGGGGTACCAGAGGTGGACGACAGGGTACCCGTGGTGCCAAGGCCGCTCGGGCAGTTGCCTCTTTGCCCTCAGGTAACGCCGCAGCCGCTCCCACTCTGTCGTGAGGCCATGTCCCATGGTTTGCCGGTTGGGGGAAGGCTGGCGCAGCATCTTGTAGAGTGGCAAGCCATTACTTCAGATGTGTGGGTTCTGGAGATCATAACCCACGACTACTGTCTTCCCTTTCGGCACAGGCCTCGCGACAATCCACCGGGGAACCTCTCTTTGCAGGGTCCGGATCCGCTCCTTGCGCAGGAAATTCAAGCCCTGCTGGAGAAAGGCGCCATAGAACTGGTGCCTGTAGCGGAGAGGAACAAGGGATGGTATTCCCCTTATTTTTTGGTTTCGAAGAAAGACGGGGGATTGAGACCCATCATGGACTTGCGCGGTTTGAACAAACTCCTCAGGAAGGACAAGTTCAAGATGGTTACTCTCTCTCAAGTCCTCCAGGCCCTTCAGCTTCAGGACTGGTTGGTGTCACTCGACCTCAAGGATGCTTACTTCCATGTGCCGATCCATCCCAAGCACAAGAAGTACCTGAGGTTCGCGGTTGGCGACTCGCACTTTCAGTTTCGGGTCCTGCCGTTCGGATTGACCTCCGCCCCGAGGGTTTTCACCAAGCTCATGGTGGTGGTGGTAGCGCATCTCAGGCAAGGGGGGGATTCACGTCTACCCTACCTGGACGATTGGTTGATCAGGGGGAGCTCTCCCGAGCAAGTCCTGGATCGTCTGTCGGTCACCTGTCGCTCCCTTCACAGGCTGGGCTTCTCCCTCAATTTAAAGAAGTCCCATTTGACGCCAACACAGCGGCTCCAGTACATCGGAGCAGTGCTCGACACTTCCCTGGGGCTGTGTTTTCCTCCCCAGGTGAGGGCTCTTCACATTCAGCAGATGGTGCACAAGTTTCAGCATGCCCAGACGCTCCCAGCGTTCGAGTTCTTGAGGTTGCTCGGCCTCATGGCATCCTGCATTCTTCTGGTGCCAAAGGCTCGCCTGCGGATGAGATCTTTGCAGTGGGCACTCAAGACGCAATGGTCGCAGTCCTCCGGCAGGATGTCGGACTCGATTCAGGTGCCGTCCTCGGTCGCCCGGGACCTTCTGTGGTGGGCCGTCGAAGGCAACTTGATGAGGGGGGCTCCCTTTTGGCTTCCCTGGCCGGAGGTGACGATCGTGACGGATGCATCCCTCACGGGATGGGGAGCTCATGCCAATGGGCTGACAGTCAGCGGTCGTTGGTCTCCGTCGGAGTCCAGACTCCATATCAATCTGTTGGAGCTGAGGGCCGTCAGACTAGCCCTGAAGGCTTTTCTGCCGTCTGTGCGAGGGAAGAATGTCCTGATCCTGACGGACAACACAGTGGCCATGCACTACCTCAACAAAAAGGGAGGGCAGGGTCACTTCCTCTGTGCAGGGAGGCGATGCAGCTCGAGTTCTGGGCCATCCAGCAGGACGTTTCGATCTCGGCAGTTCATCTGGCCGGAGCCGAAAACGTGACGGCGGACGCTCTGAGCAGGCAGAGCGCGATCTCTCACGAGTGGGAGTTGGCTCAGGAGATTCTCCTGGAGATCTTCGCCCTTTGGGGGACCCCTCAAGTGGATCTCTTCGCCTCCAGTGTCAACCGGAAGTGCGAAAGGTTTTGCTCGCGGGAATTTCCTCCAAAAGGAGCCTTAGGAGACGCGTTCGTGGTGGATTGGTCTTTTCCGCTGCTGTACGCGTTTCCTCCAGTCCCCGTCATCCCGCAAGTGCTGCGGAGGTTACGGAAGTTCGGTTCCCGGATGGTCCTCATTGCCCCGGCGTGGGCTCGGAGGACGTGGTACCCGGACCTTTTCGACTTATCCATCTGCCCTCCACGTCGTCTTCCCTAACGAGACGATCTGCTCTCACGGGAGGGGGGTCAGGTTCTCCATCCAGAGGTCAGATCCCTCAACCTTCACGCTTGGCTTCTGAAAGGTTGAGGTATAAGGATTGGGACCTCCCTGAGGACGTGATGGAGGTGTTGCTTTCGGCCCGGAGGCCAGCAACAAAGTCTCTGTACCGTTGCCGTTGGCGTAAGTTCTGCGACTGGTGCAGAGTTCAGAATGTGGATCCTTTTGCATGTGACATCCCCATGGTTCTGTCCTTTTTACTTTCTTTGGCCCACAGGGGCTTGCAAGTGGGTACCGTTAAGGGTTACCTGGCGGCGCTGTCCATCTTTAAGCGCTCGTCTGAAGAGTGTTCTTACTTTAAAATCCCTTTGATTTCACAGTTCCTGAAGGGGCTCACTAATGTGTTCCCTCCGTCACCTTTCCTGGTGCCCGGTTGGGATTTGAACCTTGTTCTTACGTTTCTTATGGGTGCTCCGTTTGAGCCTTTACATTCTTGCCCTTTGAGGCTGTTAACTCTGAAAACTGTGTTTTTAGTTGCGGTTACTTCCGCTCGCAGAGTGAGTGAGTTACTGGCACTTTCAGTTAAGCCTCCCTTCACTGTATTTCACAAGGACAGGGTTGTCCTTAGAGTTCGTCCTTCTTTTCTTCCGAAGGTAGTGACGGAATTTCATTTGGCCCAGAAGGTTTTTCTTCCGGCATTCTATCCTCCTCCGCATCCTGGTAAGGAAGAGGAGAGGCTCCATAGGCTTGATCCTAGGAGAGCTTTAAGCTTTTATGTTTCACGCATGTCCCGGGTCAGAGTGGATGATCAACTCTTTATTGGTTACGCTGGAAAGCGTTTGGGGCAAGCTGTGACGAAACAGACTTTGTCTCGCTGGATTATTTTGGCCATCTCGGAGTGCTACCGCTTGGCGGGTAAGGACCCACCGGCTGGGTTGCGGGCCCATTCTACCAGGGGTATGGCTGCGTCTACTGCCCTGCAGAGGGGTGTTCCTATTCGCAACATCTGTGATGCAGCCACCTGGGCTTCAGTACATACATTTGTACGTCACTATTCCCTCGATTCCATCCGAGCACAGGATCTGGCCTTTGGCAAGGCGGTCCTTTGCTCTGCTTTGATTGGCTATTCTACATTTTGATTCTAAATTCTTTCCCTCCTCCTTGCTTGGGTACTGCTTTGGGAGTCTGTCATAGATATGGAATACGTCGGAGGACCCAATCCCCTCGAAGAACAAGTTACTTTCTTACCTGGTAACATTCTTTCGATGGGATGGTCCGACGACGTATTCCATATCGCTCCCGCCCTGCCTTCCCTGCTGCAGAATTTCTTTTGCGATTGCAGCTTATGTTCCGCAAGGCTTTGTGTCTGACTGGCAGTTGACTTATGTCACACGTTCTGGGGGGAAAAAACTACAACTGAGGCTATGGGCGTCGTGCGTCCTACTTATCACATCGGATGACGTCGGACGTCGGAGGAGGTCCTAGACGACGGCGCATCGACGTCATCGACGCAGGACGCAGACGCCCAAAAAGTTTCCGAAGCAGCACAGCTGTGGTGATTACATGTCATAGATATGGAATACGTCGTCGGACCATCCCATCGAAAGAACGTTACCAGGTAAGAAAGTAACTTGTTCTTCTGTGCATAAAAATATTCAGGTAGGTTATGAACAATTTCTGGTTCTACTGCTGCTTTTTTGAGTACTTCACTTTCACTGTATATACTCATATTTGTATTTATGTCTTTGTGTTTTGTATGTAATGAAATTATATAGGAAGTGGGTTTCATTACCTACGAAAGCTTTTACCATTTCACCATTTAACATGGGAATATTATGAATATTGCACCTCCATGTATGCTGCACACAATGCTTATGTCTATACAAGAGTACATTACACTGTAAAGAACTTCATAACAGAATGCAATTTATGTCAATGCATTGCTTAATGCACCACATAGCTCATGTCATCTATTCCAATGACCCTTGACAGTTTTGTTATCAACATTATAATACGACTCCCTTGTGCAGATTGTTCATGAAAAGTACATTCACATGTGACATGCCACCCTCAATGCTCTATAGTAACTTTTACCAAAAAAGGATACAAGTAGTGTTAAATAAAGGATACAAGAAGGATCCGGGTCTTCTCAACCTTCAGTGAAGAATCTTCAAGGAAGAATATTTTCCTTTGATCACACCCACTGCCTGATGTAATAACACAGCCAGAGTGAGGAATCAATTGAAAGGATGAATAACTATGCACAGTCTCCAATCTGTTACAAGAAAACAAATGGTAAATACCAGATCTTTCCACTTTGGTCTCCCTTAAATCCACTATTTCTGCACTAACCGTATATGATTAGATAGTTGAGAAGAACTGTGATGTTCCAGATGAAACCAACACAAAACGGCAAGGAAGGGAAGGTTAGTATGAAGCTAATCCCGAACGGAACGAGGGCCGAGCTAGTGTCGGGTTGGTGCACTCTGGATAGCGTTCGTTAGTTCAATCCACATAACATAAACAATTCCTGGTATCTCCAGCAGGGTGAGCTTTTGAGGTTTTCACTGGAGTGCAGTACGTTATTCACCCTAGAATATCTGTAGCAAAGTCCAACCTAAAAATATCCTCTGCTGATAATGCGAAATTCACCCTTGAAAATAACTCAAATCCCGACTGGGATGTAGTACTTAATCATACAATGTTCCTGGAAATCAAACTAAACAATAACCAGTAGTACACCCGTACTTCCGGAAGTATCTTTGAGAATTCAATATACTTGGGAAAACTCAACAGCGTAAAGTCTTGTACCTTATGGTGAAAGCAGGTCCCGTCTGTAGCAGCAAAGACAGTCGTATTTGAAGCGACACTCCTCGGTAGTTACAGCCACTCGCTCTGCAAAGCCACCCCGTGGAACGGCATGGAGCTGGAAGGCCATCGAGTGAGACAGCGAGAAGCTGGAGCAGTTCCGCAGAAGAATGCAGCCGATGGGGGAGAGCTAGAGCAGTCACGTGGAGAAACGCGGCTGGCTGAGAAGCCTCCACGTGGGACAGCGGACACTTGAAAATGCAGCAGGTTACAGCCGCCGATTGGGGAACGCCTCCATGAAGTTCCAAAAGTAGGCAAGGAAGCGTCCGTAGAAATGCTGAGGCAGGCTAAATCCCAGGGGAGCTATAGAATACGGTTTGTGAGTAAACGAACTGCACGCGAGGAATACTTTCAATCAGAAGCACGGAGCGTTCTGAAGAAAGGACTTAAATACGTGCCACAGACACGTGACTGATCATGTGATTAGATGCAGAGATTCAGTATTGTTTAGCAGGAAGGTTGGAGAACAGTCTCCATTTATTATAGAACGGTTTTGCTGCCATTCTAAAAGCATATGGATTCCTGCTACCATGCCCAACAGTTAAGTGCATGACATGTGATGTCATCAGCGATGTCATCAATGACATTTGTTATGTCATCTTTGATGTCCTGGGTGTTAGTCTTAGCAATGCACGTAGGTGGCGCGAGTTATGGTTGCTTAGCTTATCATAAGTAACGAATGTCAAGGGTTTTTTGGGTTTTACTTTGAACCATAACGTCCCTTTAACAAAATATTTTTACTGAAAATAAATATATATGGCAGTGATCAAAAACAAAGGGGCTACACATGTGATATCATCATTGATGACATCAATGACATTTGTGATGCCATCTTTCATGTCCTGGGTGTAAGTTACCAGTGCACAGTGGTGCGGGCAGGTATGGTTGCTTAGCCTAACTGGCGAATTTCAGGGGCTTTTCGGTTTTACTTTGAACCATAATGTCACGGTTATAAAAACATTTTTAGTGAATTTCACAGGTTTTTAGTAGTGCAATTTAACCATAACGTCCCCTTAAAGTTTTTTTTGTGATATATATATATATATATATATTGCACAAAAAGAGGAAACCGCCATAAAAATGGACGGTTTAACCTGCACTCCAAGTCTTAGAAGATGTCACGGGGTCCCATTCACAAAAAGATGAGCCAGAAACTTGAAGTAAAGTTACTTACAAGTTTATTAAATCAAACAAAAATGTAATAAAAACACCATTTGTATTTGTTTTATTTGTAACACGCACCGTCAGGCCCGGAGGCATCAGGGCGCAACTTTGGGCATGGTTACATAGCGAGAATAGATACAGTGCAAAGTAATTAAGAACATACCGCAATATACATCATTTACAGAGTAGAGGTTAGAACAGGCGTTTTACTAGGGCAGGGCTCCCAGGTGCATAAGAAATCCGTGTTTCAAGGCTGGTTGAAGAGCCAGGATTTCGTTTTGGACTTGAAGGTACTAAAGCATTCTTCTGATCTGATGGTGAGGGGGAGGGCATTCCAAAGCTTGGAAGCTAGGACGGAGAAGCTTGATCCACCCGCTTTTTGTAGTTTGAACCTAGGGATGGTTAAACAGTGGGTCTGGGCGGTTCTTTGAGGGCGGGTAGGCTTGTGGCGGGAAAGCCGGCTGCAGAGATATGGGGGGGGGGCTTGGTTGGCTAGGCATTTGTGGGTAAGGCCTAAGGTTTTCAGTGCAATTCCCTGTTTGACCGGTAGCCAGTGTAGGTTGGATCTAGATTCCAAGATGTGATGTTTACGCGGGATGTTTAGGGCCGCTCTAATGGCGTCGTTCTGGGAGTTTTGCAATTTGTTCAAATTCTCTTGGCTGGTTCCTAAGTAGAGGGCGCTACCATAGTCGATTTTGGCCATGAGCGTTCTGGCCAGTGTGACTGTGTTGGTGGTGGTCAGAAATGGCCTACAGGCTGCAGTGAGTTTTCAGGTGTATGCTGAGGCAGATCTGACTGCATTTGTTTGTCGGGATAGGGATAAGGTGTCGTCAAGGTAGACGCCTAAGGTTTTAGTGTCTTTCGAAACTTGGATTAACGATTGGTAGGCCGGTTTAAGTTTACTAAGACGTTGCATAGTACCCAAGATGAGGAGCTCAGTCTTGTCATCATTGAGGCATAACTGGTGTTGTGCCTTCCAAGCTTGGATGACCAGGTAGACGTCATTCAGGGCCTTGGTGTCAGCCAAGTAGTCACCAGTGATGGGAATGAGTATCTGGGTGCCGTCAGCGTAATTCGTATGAGACACCCAGATAGTCCAGTACATCAAAGAGCGGTTTTGTAAAAACATTATAGAGTGTTGGCGACACGCAAGAGCCCTGGGGGACGCCACATTGTATAGGGGAGGGATCTGCAGCTGCAGATTGAGAAAAGACCCGCATAGATCTATTACTCAAGAATGATTTATACCAGGCCGTAGCTGACGGAGGGATAATGGGCAGCGGAGTGAAGATGCTTACATAAGATCTGGTGGTTGACCAAATCGAATGCCGCAGAGAGGTCGAGTAGAAGTAACAGGGCAAGTTTGCCGTTGTCCTTTAAAACTTCGATTTGAGTTTTTAAATCTAGTAGAGCTGTCTCTCTCCCGTGTCTGGGGTGGAAGCCAGATTGTCTGAGACCTAGAAGATTATTGGCTTCCAAGTACTCTTGGATTTGCAGGTATGCTGCGCGGTCTAGGATTTTTAGCAGGAACGGGACAGTAGTAATAGGTCGGTAATTGGTAGGTATGCTACGGTCAAGGGAGGGTTTTTTAAGCAGGGGGATCACCCATGCGTCCTTAAGGTTGTCGGGAACGATTCCTGTTTTAACGGAGGCATCGATGAAAGATGTGATAAATGGAGCCAAATCGTGGGCAGATTCCTTAATAATTGGGGCGGGGCAAGGATCACCCTGGCAGTTGGAAGGTTTGATCCTCAGGATAATGTTTTCCACCTCCGCAGCGGTGAGCGGTGAGAAGGCAAACCGTTTCAGATTGGGCAAGTCAGGGGAGAGGGCCCCAGCTTGTGTGGGAGGGCGATTATCCAGTTTCAGACTGTCTTGTTTAGCTATGATTTTAGATTGAAGCGTGGTGATTTTATTCAGTAACGCTGCCTGAATGTTAGCACACCATTTGCTATCTTTAATGCAAGTGTCGGGAGGGGTAACGGCAGTTTCAAGCTCTTTTTAGGATCTTAAAGAGTTCCTTAGAGTTGGAGTCAGCTTGCAGGATGCGATTATTAAGGGACTCTTTTTTTTTTCGTTTCTATAATGGCTGCTTTGTATGTGAGCGATGCCAAGAAGAAACTGTCTTTGTGCACGTCAGATGGGTGACTTTTCCAATGATTATCGGCACAGCGTTTGTTTTTGCTGAGTACTCTTAACTGTGGAGTGAACCAGGAGTTAAGGTGTGCCCGTGGTTCGGCCTTCCTCAGTTTAATAGGGGCAATAGTGTCTATAGCTGTGAGCATGCTGCAGTTATTTATGCCAGCTAGGGTGGTGGGGTCATTGCAGGAGTCAGTGGCCTCTTTGAGTGAAGGGAGTAGCAGAGGGAGAAGTTTCTCATTAGTTATGTCCTTTTTATTTCTGGTCTGGAGAGCAGGTGCGATCAAGGTCTGGATACGGGGGGAGGCTTCAATATTAAAGGTGATAATGTGGTGGTCTGACCATAAGCAAGGGGTGTTAGCCAAGACGTTGATATTGCAGTTAGAGCTGGCTAGCCAGTCAAGGGTCCTACCTTTAGAGTGCATGGGCTCTTGGATGTGCAAGGTGAAGCTAGAATTAGAAAGGGCGTTTTCCAAGTCTAGTGCAGTGGGATCTTTGGGGTCGCCAAGTCCCAGGTTGAGGTCTCCAAGGATGATGATTTGTGAGTTAGTTTTTGCATTATCAAGGAGGAGGATAGACATTTCGCCGACAAAGGAAGGTGCAGGGCCTGGGGGCCTGTAAATAGCTAGGGCAGTGCAAAATCAACAGTAGGCAGGTTCGGTTTTAGCTAGGGCAGTGCAAAATCAACAATAGGGAGGTTTGATTTTTAGCTAGGGCAGTGCAAAATCAACAATAGGCAGGTTCGATTTTAGCTAGGGCAGTGCAAAATCAACAATGGGCAGGTTCGATTTTAGTTAGGGCAGTGCAAAATCAACAGTAGGCAGGTTCGATTTTAGCTAGGACAGTGCTAAATCTACAATAGGCAGGTTCGATTTTAGCTAGGGCAGTGATAAATCAACAGTGGGCAGGTTTACTTAGGCAATGCATGGTCGACAGTGGGCAGGTTCGATTTTGGCTAGGGCCATACACAACCAACAGTAGGCAAGTTATTTTTAGCAAAGGCAGTGCACAATGAACAATAAGCATGTTGTATTTGACTAGAGTAGTGCAGAATCAACAGAGAGCAAGTTCACTTTGGCTCAGCAACGTAGAATCAACAGTAGGCAGGTACAAATTTAGCTGGGGCAATACACAGACAATAATAAGCAAGATCACCATTAGCTAAGGCACTGCACATTCGGGGAGCGGACTGCCAAATGCTTCAGAGTAAATGGGGACATGGATTGGGAGGTAGACGGAACAGTGTACTGTAAAAAATGGGTGCGGTGGAGGAACAAGTACCTTGGCGTGAGCCGTACAGAATCAGGCAGTGCAGCACACAGTGCTGGCATAGAGCAGAGTCGAGTGGCCGCCTTGGATCGCGAGTGGAGCCAGACCTTGGATTAGCCCAAGATAGATGCGCAAGAGCAGGCACAATATGGGGTGCAGCACAATTAGACAGTTAGCACGTGTGGAGGGTTAGCGGCTCAGAACAGTATTTGTTAGGTTGGCGCGACATACAAGATATTGAGGCATTGTATAAGGAGATTCAAGTCAATGATACCGGAGGTTGCTGGCAGGGTAGCGTTGGGTGTGGGAAGGGCAGAGGGCGGATCACCCTTTCGCGATGAGCGCAAATAGGCCTTACGGAATTGCAATTGACACGGTATGTAGCGTGGTCAGCTAGTGCAGTATAGGCACTTACCCTGAGGGTACAAACAGTCTGTATTGAATCGGGCAGCGTTTGTGGCTCCTAGCTCCTTCGGCTCAGACAGGCTCCAGACAGGGTTACCTTGTGTGTAGGGCCTTAGGGGGAGGGCCGCCTGCCAGCGAATGGGTGTTGATTATGGCCGCACCGTTGGCCAATGGGAGAAGGGCAGGCCTTAGAATGCCGTTACCAAGGTAGCGCACAGTAGCTGAGGTGCAAGTCGAAGCTGGAGGCCATTTTAGAATGGCGGTGATCCTCGTGTCCTGTAATGGAGATGGGACACCGTCGATCGGCATCCAATGCTCTGAAGGTGGATGCAGCTCAATAAATCAGGTGCTCCGCGACAGTGTAGCACAGGAGAATTACTCCATGCAGGCTGCCGACAAAAAGCTGGTGATCGGGGGGGGTTGCGGGAGAATTCGATAATGTGCTCCTTCCCTTACCTCACTGCTGTGAGTGCCTGGAGGGGGCTGTGGGCTGCTCCTGCAGCTGAGACGGAGGGAGCTCCTGCTCATACACCTCCTGGCCGCATACAAGTGGCCGACAACCATTGACTGACAACAGAGGCATGACACCATGAGAGCAGTCTGCGTTTCGCGCTCTACAAAGCGATTGTTCACCAATGCGGGAGAAAGGCAAAACATGGTATAAATAACAAGTCCCTTCATTGTGTCTACCACTCAGCAAGTATGTATATGCATGAGTCAAACCGTTGGCAGACATCTTTTAACGTGGTAACCTAGTACTACATACTGAAGGAAGGGTTCATGAAAAATGCATTGACCTTGAAACATGAGTCTCATACAATATATATGAATTTTGAAATGTGAACAGACTATGATACGAATGCAACATAGCAAAAAATGAGTACCAAAGAAAAAGCACACTGAAGAAAACAACTGGAAAAGTCCAGAATTAATTGGTGAAATACCAATAAAGTGCAATGTGCAAATGCTAAGCTTCTCAGTATTCAACAGGGGTACAAATATATGCATATTAAAAAAAAAAAAAACTAGACAGATTTAAAAATGTCAAATGCATAGGTCTTTTAGATATTCATGAACTTCCTTTTGAAATACAATAGTATGGTGCACAGCAGTTAGACAAACAATATGTTAAAAAGTTCTGCCCAACCAACCTTCATAACTGCGGAAGCAGACTAATGAAAAGTAAAGTGCAAATGCAAGAGAGCATCATGGTTGAACTTTCAGTCGGAAACCCAAGACCTAAGTCAATTAAGGTGCAAATGCAAAACAGCAACTGTATGCTCAAAATCAATGAACAGTCAAAAAATTGACCATGAAATTGGAGTCATAAGCCAAAGTAAAGTGCAAATGCAAACCAGCGTCTCAATAAAGGAGCATCAGTCAGAATAGTAGCCGCAAAGACCAGAGCCAAAGTGCAAATGCTTAATAGCAGCATAGCACTAGAAATAAGGTGCAAGTGCAAATCAGCGGCTGAATGAAAGTGCATCGGTCAGAATAGCAGCAAAACGCAGATATAAAATGTAAATGCCTAATAACAGCATGGTAAGCAATAGCTGTAGTTACTGGCAAAAAAGATAAAAAGATCTGAAGGATCATAAAGTGCGAGTGCAAGACAGCGGCTGGATGAAAGTGCAGCAGTCAGAATATCAGCAAAGCCTAGAGACAAAGTACAAATGCTTCATGACAGCATAGTAATAAATGGCGGTCGTTACTGGCCAAAAAGGCCAAAGGAAGGTCTGATGAATAATAAAAAGGTCTTAAGCCAAAGAATGATGGGAGAGCACAACATTAAAACCAGAGACAAAAGACACGATGTGTAGAAGAGACATTGAAAAATTACCATGAAACTTAAATAACCCCTATTGACACAGAGACAACACAACTAACCAATGTATAAGAACAGAGGTTAAAATTTTAATTAAAAGAACCCCTACTGACAGTCTAAAATGTAATAAGACTATCAGCAAACAAAGTGAGCAAAAAGATGAGACTGGAACCGACATGAGATATCAACTACATGTCTCAATTGTATATAAAGCCAAATGATACACGATATAAAATAAAACATCAGCCAATGCAAAAGAAACCCCTCTAAAATGACCAATTTAAACTCCCAGGAAAGTATATAACTCCTCATCCGTGTTGTGACCGTTGGGTCTTAGTATCTAAATCCAAAATATATTTGGTTTCAAGCTGCCGTAGTTTTTTTTTCTTCAATTAGAATTTTATTGGTTTTAGTACATACAAGTAACGAGAAACAGGTAGACTTTCGTTATCGTAATATTACCTCGCTTCAACAAAACATTTCAACAAAATACAACCTATACAGTCGACTATTTCTATGCAGTTCGTTGGCTGAGATGCATACTTCATGTTTATTGGAACAATTGTCTGTGTTTGGTTGTGTTTTTTCCTGATTTGCGGCTGGCTCCTTTATCTGCGGTGGGTGGGTGGTGGTTAGGCCTTCCTCCATTATGTGGATTGATTGAGTCTCGGGATCATTAGTTCACTGTCGTCCTGGGTCTGGAACGTGCAGGGCGGCAGTGTCACACCATATTTCTTCATTGCGTGTTGCTTTTCCGTGGCGCATTGCTGTAATTTTCTCCATCGTATATATATTTATCGCAGTACTTATCCATTCCTTTTTCGTTGGGAGGCCTGGGGATTTCCATTTGATGACTAGACCTACTCTCGCTGCCAGTAATAGCGGTGATGCTAGTCCCTTTGTCCTGACCAGCTCATCCTCATCTTCTTGTCCAAATAAGGTCAGGAGGGGTGTTGCTTTCCTCTCGACTACGTCTATCTGTTTAATCCATCCCAGCACCTCATTCCAATATATGCGTACTTTAGGGCACTCCCACCACATGTGCCAATAGTTGGCATACGTTCCACATCCTCTCCGGCATTTTCGGCTGTTGGTCTGATACATTTTGGAAAGTCTGTGAGGGTCAAATTGCCATCTATGAAGTAGCTTTACTGCATGGAGCTAGTATTGTGCAGCGATTGATATTTGGGATGGTGTTTTACATATCGTATCCCAGGCTTGTTGCTCGAATTTTCTTTTAAAGTCTTTTTCCCACTCGTCTATCAGGCTATAGGTGGAGTCTTGATTTTTGTTGATCAGGGCCCTATACATTCATGATATTAGACCTTTATTCGCAGTGATCGTATTGAGGATTTTCTCAAATGTGGTGAGTTTGTTGCGTATTTTGGGATGCCATTCCCGTTTGGATAGGACGCCTTTTAGACGTAGGTAGAGGAATATCGGTATTGGGTGCAGTTGAAGGGCTTCCTCTAGTTCTGATATTGCTATGAATTTGTCTTCCCTCCATAGTTGCCCAACTCTTTCAAGCCCTGCATCAAACCAGGTTTGGTATGTGGTGTGCTCAGGGATTTCCTCCCTGATTCCCGGAGCCCACAGATGGCTCAAGGGTGACGGCCATGTTATGCCTGTCATTGCTTAGCCCTCTTTCCATATGTCACATAACGGCCCAGAATAGGGTGTTCGTGCAATTTTCATGTGAGCTTTGGTCGTGGGACCCACAGCCATTCTGAGAGTGTCGCCGGGGTCAGGTTATCATTGCCCAGTTGTACCCATTGTAAGTCTTTTCTGTCTCTTAGGTGGGGGACGAGGACTCTGGACCGCTTGGTAGTGTCGCTCTGTCTGGGGGGCCGACTCCGCCTAGCTCTTTGGGTAGTATGAGAGTTTCGTATGGCATTCTAGGCTTTTTCCCTGCCCACAGGAATCTTATTATTGCCTTTTTCACTTGTTTGAAGAAGTCTTCCGGGATCCTTATAGGGAAGACTTGGAATGGGTAGAGGAAGCAAGGGAGACTAACCATCTTGATGGCGTTGAGGCGGCCCATCCATGAAATCGTGAGGAGTTGCCATCTTGCTAAATTGGCGTGGAGTGCGGAGAGGAGATGCAGAAAGTTGGCTTCATATAGATCGGCTATGCTGCTAGTCAGGTTGATGCCCAAGTAGGGGCGCGTCGGCCCTCCGATGGTGAGGTCTAGTTGGGTGAATTCCGATAACTGATGCGAGGTGGGCTCTTGTAGAGGAAAGAAGATGGACTTGGTTCTATTGATTTTGAAGCCTGATAGCGAGCAATATTCTTCGATGAGTTGTATGGTGCGTGGTATTGATGTCAAGGGGTTCTGGACGTGGAGTAGGATATCTGCATACAGGGCAGATTGTATTCCCTTCCCTGTATACATAAGACTTCCACTCTTTTGTCTGTTCTAAGCGTCTGTGCTAGGGGTTCCAGGGACAGTGCGAATAATATTGCCTAGAGCGGGCATCCTTGCCTGGTACCTCTAGTCAGTGGGAACCATCGGGAGTACTGTGAATTTACTGTTAAAGATGCTCGGTGCGAGGTGTACACTGCTTTTATTCCTCTCCGGAGTATCGAGCCAAATCCTATTTTCTTTAGTGTTGCTTCCAGGAGGGGCCAATTCGACTCTGTTGAATGCTTTTTCCGCGTCGATCGAGAGCAGCGCAGGTGTGTTGGGCATTTTCTTGGCCTTGTGTATCAGATGGGAGGGTCTTGCGAGTGGAGTATGCCCCTTGTCTACCAAGGATGAACCAACCTGATCTGTGTGGATTATTGAGGGCATGTGCTTTTCTAGTCTTGCTGTGAGGACGCATGTGTATATTTTGGCATCAATATTTAGCAGGGAAATAGGGCAATTAGACGCGTGCTGCTTGGGGTCTTTGCCTTCTTTCGGAATGACTGTAATGAGTGCTTCAGAGAAAGATTCCGGTGCGGTGCCGGTTTGTAGAATGTGATTGGAGTTCGACCATGAATGGGAGCAGGGGACCAAGGAAGGTTTTATAGAACCCTGCAGTGTAGCCATCGTTTCTGGGAGCTTTCCCAGTCGGGAGTCTTTTGATGGCGTCTTCCATTTCTTTGTCTGTGATGGGGGATTAGAGTGCCTCAGCTATTTCTTGGGTTAGTCTAGGCATACTTATTTTATTCATATATTCATTGATGACCTCCTCATCTGGTGTGGCTTGGGATGTGTATAGTTTCTCATAAGTTGGCGAATGCCTCAGAAATGTTGGCGGGGAGTTTTGCACGCAAGTCTGTTTCATTTTCTATGGCTGATACCCATCTTTCTGCTCGTTGAGCGCCTAGTCTGGCAGCCAGTAGTGCGTCTGCCTTATCCCCCTTCTCATAATGTTTCTGTTTCAGAAATTGAAGTTTGCGAACGACTTGGCCTATCTCCAACTGGTGCAGTTCCTCTCTTCTCGTTCTCCTCAGCTATTCTTTTTTCACTCTCGATGTCTGTGGATTGCGCACACCGGTCCAATGGTCTTATTTAGTTTCTGAGCTTGTTTTCTATCAGGGTTAGTGCTCTTAACTTTGCATCCCCTTCTTTCATTAGTATACCGCTCCATGTGGCCTTCCCTGCTTCCCTTACCGTGTGTTTTGAGACTTCATCTGTGTTCCATTCAAAGTATTCACTCATGTCATTCTCCAGTTGGTCGCGGAACACCAGATCCTTCCAGAGTGTTTCATTGCTGCGTCATTTCGTGCTCCTTTGGGGTAGCACGATCTCAGTGAGAGTAACCGTGACCATGTTGTGGTCCGAGCAAGTTATGGGGATTATCTCTGATGTTGATATTGCGTCCATTCGGCCTGGTGAAAGGCACATATAATCATTCCTGGTGTACGTGGCATGTGGTGCAGAATAGAATGTGAACCCTGGTCGCTGGGGGTTCATGTGGTGCCATGCATCTGTGAGCTTGTATGTGTTCATCATCTCAATCACTTCTGTGCGGCCAACCTCAGGTGGGTTGCCTGCATGTGGGTTACCAGTTTGTCTGTCGAGTGTTGGGTCCGCCCACATGTTGAAGTCGCCCCCTAAAATCACTTCACCTTCTGCTGCGATCATGACTTTGGAGATTGTTTGTTGTAGGAACTTGGACTGACCTTTATTGGGGGCGTATATAGAGAAGAGTGTGATGGTGGTGTCTCGTATCCTGCCCACTAGCATGAGTGCTCTACCGCTTACATCTGGCCAGGTTTTTAGTACTTCCATTTTGAGTCCTTTGCTTACTAGTATGCCCACACCAGCTTTTTTGAGTGGGCCAGAGCCCCAATATTCGGTTCCCGATTTGGCATACAGAACCTTTCGTCGTTCTACTCTTATATATCTTGTTTCTTGTAAGAAAAGTACATCTAACTTGGCTTTTTTGAATTCTCTGGTGATTGGCGATTTCTTGGTGGGAGAGTTAATTCTTTTGACATTTAGTGTTCTGATTCTGATGGAGGCTGGCCTGTCGGTTGTGGCGTTTATGATATTAGTCGTTGGCGTTTGTCCCTTGTTTATTCACGGAGCCCCTTCTTTTATCTCTAGTTGCCAATGATCTGCGGATATGTTGCTCAATATGTCGGTCTTAAACTTTAACTTTTTAGCCCCCCCACCTCCCTTTTCTTGCTGCTTTTAAAACCCATCCCCTCTTCCCTTACCCCTCGTCCCTTTTTCCCCTCTCGTCCATGTCTTCCATCCTTGGTTGGTGGCGTCTGGTTTGGACTGGATAAAAACCGTCAATCCAACGTCAGACCACCGGGGAGAACCGTCAGTGTTTCACCAACAATCGTTTTAACAGTGTGAACCCCCTTCCGACTCCCCCCTTATATAAAACACATTAACTTTTATAAAAGGATATGACTTGGCATGAGCACTTCCTTGGCCCAACTTCAGCTTGTCATTTCACCCTTCTTCCAGGAGGGTATCCTTTCGAATGCTTCTGGCCTCGTGTCAGTGGTTTAGACGCTTTGGGGCGCGTTATTGTTGTTGGCCTGTCAGGTCTCTCAGTATCTCCTCTGTTGGGTTCTGACCATCCAGGTGATATTTTCATTTGTCATTATCTGGAGTGTTGTTGCCTCACCTGTATTTCATGGATCCCTTCACTCTTTCTCCTTGGTCCCTGGAGTTCCCATTTCGTTCTCCCTTACTCAGGTTCTTCTCGATCTGCGTCCTTCGGGGTTGTTCCCAGGAGTTCAGCGATGCAGTCTCGGTCCTCCTTCAGTTTTCAGGTGTATTCTTCTACTTCCATGTTTGAATTTGAGGGAGAAGGGGTTTCACCATCTGTATCGGGTACCTTGGTCTTTGAGCCATTTTGTGAGTGGGCTAAATAAGCATCTCGGGGCTAGTGTGAGTGAGGATAGGTCTTGGAAGATGGTAATCTGGGCACCGCCAAGGGTAAGTGGACCTCCAGACCTGGCTTTCTCTAGGATCCTGGCTCTGTCTTGGTACCTATGGAATCTGGCAAGGACTGACCTTGGACCACCGGACGTTCCTCCGGCCCTATGTATCCGCTCTGTTTTAGGTTCGTCAATAACTTCATTGGCTGTCAACATTTTTATAATTTCATGGATTGTTTTCTTGTGGTCTCCCTCCTTTTCTCCCTCTTGTTCCGGGATACCGAAGAAGCGTAAGTTGTTCCTTCTTTCGCTGTTTTCTAAATCGTCCACTTTTAGTCGGAATTCCTCCTCCCTTTTCTCTGTTTCTCTTATTCTCAGGTCTATTTCAGTTTCAAAGGTATCTATGGAGGCTTGATTATTCTCGACCCCTTCAAGCCTTTGTTCAATGTTGTCCATTCTCTGGGTTATCTTATCTATTTTGCCACCCAGGTTAGCTCCCATGTTCTTGATCTCGTTCAGTAGTGCAGCCGTGTCACCCTTTATGGCTGCAGCGCCTGTTTCGGATGTATCCATTATCAATATTTTCTCTGTGCCTAGGGTTGATGGGAATGAAGCGTAGGCGTATCTGGCGAGTTTCACTTTAGCGTTCATATGGGGTAGCTACTGCTGAGGAGGCACACGCCCCTGTTCCGGGGGCCCAACCCTCAGTGTGATGGTTACCACTGTTGGCTTCGAGGTGAGTCCTTTTGTCACTTGGTGGTCAGTGGCACCCTGTGGGGAGTGGTTTATTAGGAGTTATATGAGCTACCTAGGTTGGCTTTGCACTTTGTCTGGGATGCAAATGATGGGGGCGGGGGCGAGTTGCCTTGTTAGCGTTGTATGCCTACGGCGGTTGTCTTCCTTCCCCTTCACGTGGGGGCTTGTGGCCAGCCTTTCCCCTAGGCAATGAGGTAGTCTTGGGTGGCCCTACATCGTTGGGGCTGTAATCTGCATTTATTGCGCGTTGATTACGTCGGTGCAGAGCAGTATGTAGGGCTGCTGGGCTGTGGTGTTACATTTTTCTTTTCTGTAATTCTTACTTGGGTGCGCAGGTGTCATGGGGGTCTTCGCCTCTTTCACTCTTTTTGGGACCTTTGGATTGGTGGTTTGATGTTTCAGGGGGGTACCTTCCTTCAAGAATGCTGTTCTTTAGGGTGTCGGGGGCAGCTTTGTGTGTTCTGTGCCGATTCCTCTGGCTGGTTTGGTTCCCTCGTGCTTATACGGTGCAGGGTGTGCTGATGTGCACTTGCCGGGGTTCCGTATGCTCCTCTCGTCTGGTGGGGCCTTCCCTGTTGTGTCCGTGGGGTTTCAGTGGCAACCTATGCGTCCTTCGGCCCCTCCCGCGGTTTGTGCTCCTCAGGCGGCCGCCGTGGGAGAGGACCAAGTAGGAGCCGCACCCCCAGCAGCAGCTGGCAGGCCGCCAGTGGGGGGTGCTGCACTGAGGTCCTCTGGGCTGCTGGCGAGGCATATCATGATCAATGCAGGTATATAACGAAACAGCATCCAATGTGGCCAAAATAAGACCCTCTTCCCATGGTATGTCACTAATGTGTTGCAAAAAATCCTTGGTGTAACGTAAATGGGATGGCAAAACAAACAAAATCAGAGTCTCGTCTATAAACTGTGCCAAATGCTCCAACAAAGAACGACATAAAGTGACGATGGGTCTACCAGGTGGATGTGTCAATGATTTATGCATTTTTGGAAGAAAGTAAATCTTGGGTATGGTATAACAAACCAGAAGGAACGAAACTTGCGTAAGTCTTCATCGAGCAAACCATTCTCCAACCACTTGGTACATAATGAAGTCTGTTTCAACTGAATTTCAGAGAAAGGATTGGTCGGTAGAAAGAGGTAATATGAGCGATCACGAAGTTGCCTGTTTGCTTTGGCAACATAGCTGGTACGAGCCTGTAATACAATATTGGAACCCTTGTCTGCTTGTTTAATCACTATATGGGGTAAATTTTTCCAACTCAGACATGGCTTTGCGTTGAGACAGGGTGATATTCTGTTTAGAATGAAATGTAGAACTTCTGCGTAATTTGCGAAGATCACTGACACTTCAATGCAACCACCATCCGGAATGGGTGGCTTGAATCTGGATTTCAATTCGAGTTTAGTTCGAACATCCCAATTCAGATCAAAATCAGAAAAGTCAAGATTTGAGGGATCAAAAGAGTCACCTAGACAGGCCAGATCAACCAACAAGGAAATATCCGAAATACAAAGATCGGTACAGCCTGTGCGTAGTGTAGATGGCCTGTTAGCTGGATTAATTGCGAAAAGCATTTATTTAATCTTTTGAAAAAATGTGTCAATCGAGTTGTGACTGAGTTGTGACTGTACCTAATCAAAGGTGGCAGTGGGACAAAAGTTCAATCCCAGAGACAAAAGTGCCTTTTGGGAATTGGTAAGAATGTGAGAGGAGAGATTTATGATCTGACAGAACTTATTCATGGTGGGTTTCATTGTTTGACTCCAGAGCGTGTTAATTATGCAATATGACCCGAGCGGCGGGGCATTAACAACTCGGATAATGCCCAGGGGGCCCATAGCTATAGGCCCAACCGAGGGCCTTACCGAAGGCCCCGGGGCATTACCTGATTCGGTAATGCCCCCGCCGCGAGGGTCATATTGCTATTAGTACCCCGGCCCGCATTATGTGCGTGACCGGGGCACTAAAAGCATTTTTACTGTCCCGAAACGCTGTGGCGTTTCGGAACAGAAAAAAAAAAGAAACGACCAAGAAAATGGCCGCCGCCATGGAAAGGGAAAACTGAGTCAGTTTTCCCTTTCCATGGCCGCCAGCGGGAGCGGACACGCTGGGAACACAAGTGTTACCAGTGCGTCCGCTCCCGAAAAAGGATCAAAAAGAAGGTAAGTGGGGTTGGGAGGGCAGGAGTTGGATGGGGAAAAATAAATGTACCTACGTCCCCGGCGAGGGACGAGGGAAGCCTCTAGCCGTGTGGAGGCGCGGAGCGGGGAGAGCCCCGCTCCGAGTCACAACATGGCTGGAGACTTCCCTCGTCCCCCGCCGGGGACGCAGGAACAAGAAGCTAAGTTGGGGGGTGGAGGGGTGGTTGTTCGGGAAGGGAATAAAAAAATTAGACTTACCCGAGTTCCCGGCAGGGGGCGAAGACAGCCTCTCAGCCGCGTTGAGGCTCGGAGGGGGGATGACCCCGCTTCGAGCCTCCTCATTGGCTGAGGGGTTGCCACGCACTCCGCCGGGGACAAAGGCTGTGGAATCCCGACGGAGGGATTCCCGGCCTGGTAATGACTCGGCGAGGACCAATCAGAATGGCTCTTGCATTCTGATTGCGCCCTTGCCGGGTACTAATCTGTTAATCTGCCCTGTTGATCGATTTTTGAGCCATCTCTTACGTTGGCCTCGGCGGGTTTTCTTCCTGTCGGCTGTTTGTATCCCCTTCCTCTTCCTTCGCCTCTTCCATGACCCCTGCCTCGTTTTTGATTTTTATTTTTTTTTCCCATCCTGGCACAGTAGTAGCATTTCTTCTAAAAAATTAAGCCTTACTATAGGCTCCTCGTTTTCTGAAATCGAAACATCAGATTTAGACGAGATGACCCCAGCTTCCAAAGGCTCTGGCACTGAAGGTTGCTGTTTAGTGATTTTGCGTAGAGAGTCAAATCGCTTGGCAAATGTAAATACTCTGCGGGATTCATAGTCTAGCTCGTCTCTGAACTTCCTTTGTTTTCGTTGCTTAATGTCATCTTCATAATTAATGACTCATTAATTTGTTGCCCTCATCCTTAACTGGAATTTCTTTCAATTCATTTTCTGATTTTTCAAGAAGTTGCAATTCAATCGATCAATCTTTATTGGCATATTTAACCACCATAGTTAAGAAACGTGCTGAACAGTCCTTGCTAGCTCCACCCTATTCCTCGAGCATTTCAGCATCCTAATCCTCAAATGATGATGTGGTCATGATACGTAAACCTCTGGGTACCCGTCCTATATGCAAATAATTTTGCAGAGAATGCTCCTCCCCGTCATTTGGATATTTTTTTTAATGTCGTTTTTCAATTTCTTAGAGTAAGGATGGCTCCTTGCTGATATTTTCATCTTTTTTCTTTTTAGCATTACATTAGCATTACTGGTGCTGGCACCTGATGGCAGTATTTGTTGCTCACTAAATAAATCTTTTGTACGTAATAGGCGAGCTGCGTCTCTGGTGTCCTGCATGTTGTCAACATCAACAAGGTGAAAAAATAAATAGAACGCTGGCAAAATGAGGGGGACACCTGACTTGACAACTTGACACAGCCACCCTTATAAGGAGACCATTTTCACCAAGATGATGGCAATAAGGGTTGATGTACATCTATCCTGTCATAGTGAAGGATGTATTATTGGAGGAGGTTCAAGCTTCTAGATACACACATACACACAGCTACAGGGCACTGCCATGGGCACGAGCTTTGCACCCTCGTATGGCAGCTTGACCATGGGATTTTGGGAAAAGTTTACTGTTTGGACAGAACAAAATGAAGCCATAACGGAGAAGGTGGTCATCTGGCCCGGGTACATTGATGACCTGTTCATCATTTGGAAGGGGAGTGAACGACAATGGGTAGATTTCGTTAAGTTGCTAAATACCAATGACAATAACTTGAGCTTCACTGAAGCACTTCCATCACCTGTGTAAATATTAATCTGAGAGTAGTGGATCAAAAACTTACCACCGAATTGTATAGGAAACCTACAGGGATTTATGCTCCTCTTCATGCAATGAGTGGGCATCCTAAGAATTTAATATGGAGCGTACCATATGGCGAATGTATCTTACTCTGGAGAAACTGTTCCACTTTGGAAGTCTTTGATAAGGAGAGCAAAATTACAGCGCGCGGTTTTCAAGAGAATTATTGAATGAGCATACATCAAAGCCCGTCTATTGAATAGAGCAAGTCTTCTAACTGCCTCCAACACTGTCCAGAAGTTAGATTCTGGGAGAATGGCTACCCGACTAACTTTCAGCACTGGGGCACAATTAGACGCATGTTAAAAAGACACTGGAAGATTCTGCTGGCAGATGCTGAGCTGTGCACCAGGCTTAATCCTCATCCGGATATCAGCTTCAGAAGGAACTGCTCTATTAAGGATACACTTGTGAGCAGTCTCATGCAACCTGAAAAGAAGGGAGACGATAGGATGTGGCTACAGGACTCCAGAAAGGGTTTTGCAAAATGTACCAGATGCAAGAGCTTCCATTATGCACGTAATTCTCATTTATACATCCAGTTTTGCGACACAATATATCCATAGGTGACCGAATCACATGCAAGTTTGGCTATGTTGTATATGTCTTGCAATCTGGCTAAGAAATTAGAAGAAATAAATTACCATCGCAGAATTATGAGGCACGCGAAGAAAAGGGCACGAAATATTCCAAGAGAAACACGAACATCCAAGGAGAAAAAGATAACTAGATCACAGCGGCCTTTAGCCAATCACCCATAGTGAACCGCATAAAAAAGGAAATCATAAAATTATGGCCTAATAATGTGGGTGAGGGAACATTGGACACCACCAATTCGCCATTAAAAGGAGGCGGAACATAAGGGACATCCTGGTGCACACTTACAAAGAAGAGAATGAAAACCAACCTACAATGTGGAATGTAGCGAAGGCCACAGGACACACCATGTGGTGCCTGTGCAGCTGCCCATTCACCAAACGGTCAACAGTAGAAATTGGCTGGAATACGCCATGGGAACAAAGGATACTGACCAACTGCAATACCACAAATGTGGTATATTTAATAAAGTGCCCCTGTGATCAAATCTACATTGGGATGACTAGAAAAATCAAAACAAGAATTGGAGAACACAGATCCAAATCAGGATGAAAAGAACCACTGCCCCACTAGTAGAACACTATCTATGGCATAAACACTCTGAAAATGAGATGAGATCCTTGAGAAGGTAAAAGCACCATAGAGAGCGAGAACAACTGTGGATATTTAGACTAAAGAGCCATATTACTGGCCTGAACGAAGGTATATGCTGGCAAACACTAGCAGTCGAGAAGTAAGTAAAGAACAAATATAAACGAATGGATATAAGAATATGGAAATATGACTGATATCACCAAGACAAACTCATGCAATAAAGTAAGTAGAACCCCAGCGCACTTAGATAATGTAGGTTTACTACAGATGAAATACCGTGCAGAGGGTCTAATACCACAGTGAAATTACATGTGAAAAGAAAATTACCACACTATTTGTGCAACATCAGGAGTACCCCACATGAAATAACAAGAGCTCAGTTAAATCATACACGCGGTCTAATATCTCTACGGTATAATAAGAATCTGGAAGAATGTTGCGCATCAGAAATTATAACAAAATAAATGCTTCGGGATCATTAGATGGCCCCTCTAAGAGGCACATAACAAGTTGCTGTTTAGAAACATATGCAATAGCAACAAACATCGAAAAAGGACTAGAAGCCGCAGAGCCTGTAACTATATAAAACAGGCCCTCCCAAGATGGCGGACGATACCGGAACGTAGAGAAAACCGATCCAAGCGGCGCGCATGCAAAACTGCAGGTAAGAGGAAAGCAACAGGCAATGGCACTGCTGAAACTAAAAGAAGGGGAGGGCATATATGTACAAGTAGAACGCCAAACCCGTTAAGCCAGAGACGCTATGAAAACAATAGCTCTCGCGTAACGTGCATTCATTATGAAATGTTACCTCAATAGAGGATGAAAGCAGGAACAAAAACATCCCGTGCCAAGCAGCATGAGAGGTTTTTTGAACACATGATTAGCAAACACGCGATAGTGTAACCCTGCGCTGGGTTTGAATAACAAAAGGGAGTTGCTTTGCCTTAACGACGATCACGAGATGCCCAAAAAATGTTACAGTAATTTGTGAACAGAGCAGAATGTCTTAGAGGTAAGTATGTCAGAGGTGGTTGCTATATTTTACACCCTTTAGGCACAACAGCCTTTACGGAACACCTATGAAAAGAAACAAGATAGACGACATATGAATATCAAGCACTAATAAAACCGAGGTGACGGTAAGTGCTGCAACATAATAGACATCAGACATTACAAATGAGTGAGAAACAAGTGAGGACAAGAATCTGACCACAAGTCATTTATTTGACAGACCAAAGATTCTGGCAGAAGGAGCACAGAGACCGAACCGATGTTCTACCACAGTAGGCAACGTATGGTGGTAAGAGGAACCAAGAAAATTGCACTCTACAGTGAATATTAGTCGGATGCCTTCTAGGTCCCTGATTTATGCATTTTCCCTTGCAGGGAGCAGATGCACTGATGAGATGTCCCATCTAGATGGAAGAAGCCCGCTCCAGATAAAGCAATTGAGTGACAGAGAAATGATGCAACTGTCCTTTTTATGTACAGAGTGCCCAAATAGGCATTATCTATAGTCTTGAAGAAAGCGGCAAACTGTTTTTCCCCACTGAAACCGGTTGACAAAGATCGGCTCAGTGTGATGACCTGATCCACCTGACTCATAGCAACCAATATATGTGCTTGGCTATTAGACATCCTTTGTTTTTATAATGCACAGCGGTAATGAGACCAATGAACATTGGACCACATATTGCTGTGCTTTTATGATAAGTCACACCAAGGGGCAGCAACACGAATAAAGAGGTTTGTTGACTCCCATATGGTGTGCACCTCTTAGAATCTTAGGAAAGTAGTGAGCCAGGATAGGGCGAGTTTTTTGGCTGTCCCCTTCACCTATAGAGGTGAAACGCCAGCGCCCAACTAGGGACAGTTATTTCAAGGGATAGAGAGCTTTCCCCTATAGGGACATGTAGTTAGAGTTAAGGACATATGCCGTAGGCATAAATTGTTCAAGTAAAATAGTTTCTGCTTGTGATGTGTTAATAGTTAGAGGGGAGGAGAAAGAATCCAGTAACCCAGACAACTCCTTGTATTGGCTCTATACTTTACAACACCTTTTCCTAGGACTGCTGCATTGAGGCACACTGTACTTTATTTGTTCGTATCTACACAATAGCACTCCTTTTGTGAGGAGTCACATCCATACCAGGGGGACTTGGATTTGCAACACTCATTACATGTGTACTTTTGCATTTTATGGGTATTTAGATCTACTAATATAGTAAAACTGTTTACTTGGTAATACCCTTCCGGTGAGAATAGACAGAGGCAGTTAAACATCTTGATCATCATAAGCCTCGCATTTTTCTCTGCACCGTGCTTGTGAGGGGATCCTTATCGTGGATCCAAGCAAGTCTTTCCATCGTGTCTCACTGGCTCAGACGAGTGTTTGCTGACTAGTGCTTTACAGGTATTCTAATGGGCAGGTAAACCATTCTCAATGCAGGCAACGTAATGCAATATGGCTGAAAGTAAAATCTAGAGGGAAGGAGTCCCTTCATTATGTTCATGATTTTATCCATTTGTAATTACGCCTATAAATGTACACTGGGATGGTGGGTAAGATATGTGATCAAGCGACGTGTCAGTCGCGAAATGAGTAATGCTGCTGAATTTTCGGATGCCACTGCTTGTGGGAACTCCATATGTTTATGGATTTTAAATGGTCTATGATGCACGGTTAAAAGCAACTTCCTACATTCCGGACCCTGATTCCTGTTTGAAAACTTTACAGTGAATTTGAAGTGTGCCACTCAACCTCGGTTGTTCATGCAGCAGTATTGCAACACATATGTATCTGCCCATGCTTTATTACGACAGATTCTTACTAATATATCTATGAATGAGATTTTAATTGATGGTGCCTTTAGAGTAGGCACGAAACATCAGGATAAGCACCCGCCCGCTACATTGTGGAGAAACTCCATGACTATTTGACTAAAGAAGCTATTCTTATTGCTGTCTGAAAGAGAAGACACGTGATATTTTTAGACTAAATTATCCAAATCTTCCTCAACTTTGCTCCAGCTCAGCTTACTTGACCCAAAAACCACAACGAAATACAATCTGGTTGTACTTAACAGAATAGACCCTTAGTGAGAGACGTTGGCTAATTGTAATTGTGCGTAACGCCCTACGTTTTGACTGGTTTTTACTGCACATCGAAGGAACTACATTAAAGGAATGGTTTGCCCAAAAAATGTTATTGGCCAAAAAGATGGGCAATAATAAAAATATATTGGCACTTTTTTTTTTTTTTTGAAGTCCCCATGTAAAATTTTGAGAAAATGAAGCTCAAAGGGAAGCACATGGGGGCATCCATTTTGTGAAAAGGATGCCCGCCTGTGCTTGCTTTTGCTTCTGCGGCACTAATGCAGGAAAAGCCAGCCAGCTGTAGTGAACAAAAGCTTCCACTGGGTGGCTTTTCCTTCATTGGTGCCGGGACTCGGAGGACGGAGACCGGAGACTACAGGCAGAAAAGCTGCAGCGGCATCTCGGTAAGTGCTATTTTTTTAAATAAAAAACACTAGCTGCGTTTTTTTTTTCCTAAGTTTTCCGGGCTGGAGGAGCCCGGAAAACTTAGAAATAAAACTGCAGCTTTAAAAATGTTGTATTTATGTTTGCGGTAGCTTTTGAAGCTACCACAAACATAAATATGTTCTTGTGTTTGAAAAGCACCGGAGACTCAAAGTGATAGCCACGACAGGCAAAAACAATCTTGGAGGAGCCTGAGAAACTTATAAAGAAAAACCGCAGCGTTTTCAAACACAATAACGTATTTGTTTGCGGTAGCACACATAAATAAAACGTTTTTAAAGCTGCAGTTTTATTTCCAGCCCGGAAAACTTAGGAAAAAAAAACGCAGCTAGTGCTTATTTTTTTTTAAATAAGTAGCACTTACCAAGCTGCAGCTTTTCTGCCTATAGTCTCCGGTCTCCGTCCTCCGAGTCCCGGCACCAATGAAGGAAAAACCACCCATTGGTAGCTTTTGTTTACTACAGCTGGCTGGCTTTTCCTTCATTAGTGCCGCAAAAGCAAGCACAGGCGGGCATTCATTTCACAAAATGGATGCCCCCATGTGCTTCCTTTTGTAAATTTTGAGCTTCATTTTCTCAATTTTACATAGGGACTTAAAATAAAAAAGTGGCAATATATTTTTTTTATTATTGCCCATCTTTTTGGCCAATAAAAGTTTTTGGGCAAACCATTCCTTTAAGCCGGCACTTATCTCCAATGCCATTACTTTCAGTCTCTTGATATCGTTGTTTATTTTGCTGGTGTTCTTGTAGTACTGTACAGTTTTCTTTGCTTGTACTACAAGATCTGCTAGAGTAAGAATATGAGTTTGTATTGAGGCAATATGTCCTGAGGTGTTGGGCCCACACTGTGGGTAACGGCCCGCCACCCAAGTTAAGGGCCAGAGCGAAGCAAGGGTCTCTTAATGAGGGTGGTTGGTCGTTACCCACACGGTATGCCCAGCCACCAAGGGGCATATTGCCATTAGCACCCGTGTAGTTGTCTACACAGGTGCTAATGGTGTAGATTTTAAAAAACAAGAAAAATCAACTTAGCTTAGAAGTGCGTCCTGATGCTGTGCAGTCCTGTTTAACGGGAAGTCAATGCTCTATGTTGGTGACATTGGATGTCATAGACGTTGAAAACTGGCTTCCTGATCAACAGGACTGCACAGCATTATGCCGCCCTTTTGGTATGTTTCTTTTTTATTTAAAAAAGATAAAACACCCTTGGCACCCACATAGGAAACTACATGGGTGCTAAGAGAAGAAGGTGGAGCGGGGAAAGGAAGGGGACGCCGGCTGCAAAGGCAGCTCCGAGGGCAGGCTTTTACCAAATACATAAATAAAAACAAATCTATATATTTCTGGAGCTTGTGGATCTGCTTAGATCACATGCTCTGCATAGTCCCGACATCTAGTGGAAGTCGCGTAGTATTACAAGATTGGTTTTGGAAACTCAAACTGACGTCAACAGAGTATGTTAGTAATGCTATCCCTAGTGTGACGTGTACTGTACCCATGGTCCTTCACGTGTTGAGGTCCCTCAGATTGTTTTTTCCGCCATTTTTGCCTTTTAATTAGTTGAAAGTTTACTTGTAGACTTTCTTTCATTATTGAAGGCTCTTCCCACATGGCCAACCGACTGCTCAACTGCTTTCGATGTGCAACCTTGTCGTCCTCTTTGGTATTTGGCCCATTACAGTAGGGAGAGAGGGGTGAAGTTCTTCATACTGATCTCTTTAGAGAATGCATATTCTGCCATCCCCTTTCCCTCGCCAATCTGCCCTTGTAAAAAATAATGGACAAAACTTCCTTTAAATTTTACCATTACAGTCTCCCGAGGGATCCCCTCAAAAAAAAGCTTGCAAATCCTGTAAACTTTTTTTACCCAAAAACTTAAAGGATCGGCTCACCAAAGGCTGAGCTGCACATGCAATGCTGACCTAGGCCTCCATAGATGTGACGGAAGACTCCAGCGAGGGCAGTGTCGTGGTCATGAGTGATGCCAAAGGTAAGCAGGTTTCGTCTGAACCCCATGTGCGGGCCCCTGACTCCAAGAAGCAGGCCGGCGGGTCTGTGATGGAGAAGACACCCTGCGGCCAGAGCACACATAAGCATAAAGACGCTAAACACATACCCCACGGTCACCTTTCGAGGGTACCATCGAGCGTCGAAGTCCACGGAGAAAGCCTCGGGTTCTTCACTGTCCTCTGGGCCATCGAATACGCCTTCGACTCATAACAGGCCCCCGAACCCAAAAGGTCGGATCGGACACTGCACACAAAAAGGCCCTCCTTTTACGCTGAAGAACAGGCGGCGAAAGGCATTTCGACATCCCCCAAAAAAGAACTCTGAAAATATTGGAGTTAATCAAGAAACATGTCAGTGCCTCCCTGCTTATAGCAAGGTCGATGAAAAAGTTGAACATTTCGACACCTTTACTCTAGAAAAACGCACTGTCTACAATTTCCCCTCGTAGACTCTCTCTCAGGGGCTATCCACCACAAAGATCAAACTCCCTTCTAGGACACCCCTATCATGTCCGGCTTCCCACCTTCATGTGACTATACATCTGAACAGTTTAATAAAATCTTGCGGAGAATGTAAAGTTTTGTGGACTTTATGGACAGACACCCAGATAAACTGTCATCCCTTAAAGATGCCTTACAGTCTGGGGCCTTCAGTACAGCAGCCCCCTGCCAAGAAGTTTTGTCTTGGGCCACAGCCTAGCACCTCTGCTTTAGGCGCCGTGGCCTTGACCTATCAAGAACCCTCTCAGGATATGTACTATGATGGCCTCCTCAGGGTGACCAGACCGGGTCTCGAGGGAACTTTTATAGTCCGGACCAATACTGATTTTATGTCGACGATAACTATATTTACGTAATCCAGTTGCCAGACCACCAGGACCAGCCGGTAGCAGATTCTCCCGTTGACATACAATATAATAAACTGCTACTAAAGGCTGCACAACACTTTAAATTCGACACTCAGGAAGCACAGGTCGACAAAGACCGTGTGGAAGACATTCTGTAGGACGAAAGGTCTACCACTCAGTTTATGCCGCTCCTGCTTTTGGTACAAAGACACATCCAGCCATCCCTACTGGCGTCTAGTCTCACAAGGGCGGTAGACCACAAAATAGAAAAACTATTCAGACCAGCGCTCACTGACCTCCTGTATATTAGGGGTCAGTTTAAACCGAATTCGTTAGTGGTCAGCACCACCAGAAAGAGGGCAGGCACTGCACTACCGTTGGCAGAGGCCCCGTCAGGCAAGGAAAACAAAAAAAAAATATGTTCGGGGAAAGGTTGTCTCCTCTGCGACATACCAGACCATAATAGCCAACAACACTCTGCTTCTAGCTAGTTACGGCTGCCACAAATGGGATGACCTGAAACGCCAAATCAAAGCCGTCCCGGAACCCCTAAAGGCTAATTTGTTAAACTATTACAGGAGACCAGCAGATATCAAACTGCATCCAGCAACATAACTTTGATGCAGCAGATAATGCAGGACGCATCATAGCAGAGGGTACGCTCA
Organism: Ambystoma mexicanum; assembly: GCF_040938575.1. Classification (NCBI taxonomy): domain Eukaryota; kingdom Metazoa; phylum Chordata; class Amphibia; order Caudata; family Ambystomatidae; genus Ambystoma; species Ambystoma mexicanum. The sequence goes on along the minus strand of NC_090921.1, from coordinate 224,010,540 downwards.
TCAAGCAGCACGCCTGCTCAATCGGGGTTTAAGTTAGAAACTCAGGCAACCCTCCTAAACATGCCGATGTAGTCTAATGTATTATTCGTGAAGGCTGTTGATGCGCCTTAAGAGTGCTAAGGAGGAATACAACACTCTCAAATCAATTGGCCAGTTAATCAACAAGCCCTATGGTCAACAATCACCTCAAACTCTAGAAGGTTTCGGGGCCAGGGTGGTCAACGTTCCTCTGGCTTTACTCGGCCGATCAGTCTTTGTCTTGGGGCCAATCGTAAGGTCAAGGTTCCTCTTCCATTTTCCATGAGGAAATAAAAGGGGCATAACCTTACTTGGGTTAGGCTTCACCCCTCAGTGACACGCCGCTTCACCCCTCAGTGACACGCCGCTTCAGGTCCCCTCCCATGTCACTGCATTTATCTGTACCTACCTAGTCGTCCTTATCTGAACTACTGCCGTGAGTCATGGATTGCATTTTGCACATTTCGTACCTACATAGTCGACCTTATCTGAACTACTGCCTTGAGTCATTGATTGCATTTTGCACATGTACTTACCTAGTCGACCTTATCTGAACTACTGCCCGGAGCCATTGATTGCATTTTGCACATTTTGTACCTACCTAGTCGATCTTATTTGAACTACTGCCTTGAGTCGTTGATTGCATTTTGCACATGTACTTACCTAGTCGGCCTTATCTGAACTACTGCTTTGAGTCATTGATTGCATTGTCCATGTACCTACCGAGCAAGTCACACCAGATCAGCCACCTCCTGACTAATCTGACTTCCAACCAGTATAAAACCTCACCGCTTTCCTCTCATTGCACTCGTAGTACACCTCACAGAAGGGTCGGACACTTGGATCTCACATGCGGCCTCTGCCATTTGTCAGCCACCTGATCGACGTTATCATTGTAGGGTACTTTACTGTTGCCTCCTTTTGTACCTCCTCCATCAGCAGTGTTAAGATCAACCATCACTACTCTACTATACATTATCCCACCATGCCCCATAGCAACCCATACCTCAATGACCCCTCCTTATGGCTCCAACACTTCACCACTAAACCAACACCTAATCAACCATGGACTCTTCAAGCTAGGAATCTCAGACTCTGAGATCTAGACTGCCCCGCGCCCCATGCACTCTGCGTATCTACACTTCTCCAGCATGGGGTCTGGCATGGATTCACATGCTCATGAATATTCCCTGTCAGGCTGGGAATCCTCTGTAAAGAAAAAATCAGTATCAGTTTCGTTTCTGATCTGTCTTTCTTAGTAGTAACCAATCACTGATCTCTGGGTCATACTGCCCCCAGCCAATGACTGCCCTCTCTCTAAGCCCCGCCCCTGGCAGCTATCCTCAGATTTTTACCGCACGCTCAAGTGTTGGGAGTCCTCGTGTTTAGCTCTCAAGTTTTTTTACATCTTTTCAGGAGAATTTCTCATTTTTTTCGGTTTAATCGAGCCTCAAGCGCCACTGTTTCTACTTCCGATAATGGGGACCCGTTTCTGAATTTTTCTACGCCCCTCAAGGGTGAAGTTTTCGTCGAGTTTACACATCTTGGAGGATTCCGGAAGAACTGCGGCCTACCTCAACGGACATGGCCCAGGACAAGGGAAGCTCGACGCCCGGATCCAAGCTGTTCAGGAACTGTCCTGGATGCGGATTATTTAACGTTTTCAAGTAGGACGAGCATTCGCGATGTCTCTACTGCCTCCATGGGGACACGACGCACGTGGAGAAGGACTGTGCGTTCTGCAAGAACCTTTCGTAAACGGACCAAACAAGATCGTCGTTCCCGCCTCGCCACCTGGCTGGAGAAGGGCACAGCAGGTGAGAAGGTGAAGAAGTCTGAGCGGGCTTCTAACTCCTTTGAGGGCCCCAGCAACGGGGGCCCAACAGAAGGCCAAGCACCACGAGTCCGCAGACTTCGGGAGCGCCGAAAGGTCGGGCTCTTCGGTTGCCATGCAGGGCGCTACTTCCCCGGCACGTTCGGCCACGAGCCAGTGCTCTGGTTCGGGGAAGAGGAAGTCCGAGAACCCGGGTAGGCCGCTGGAACGGACCCGGTCGATCTCGAAGGGGGAGCGAGGCGCTGACCCTCCCCTCCGCCCCCCAAGGCGAAGGCCCAGGACGCACCTAAAGTGGTGAGGGTTTTGATCCACCCGGCTAAGGCCTCTACCGAAGTGGTCGCTGCGACCCTCGCGGAGCCGGCTGAGACTACGCCAATGGAAACGGCCTCTGGGCCCAGAGTATCCCTGCCGCCGCGGAGGGAATCCTCTTTCCAGCCCATCGCTAAGACCCCCGTGAAGCCCCTGGCTGAAAAAGAGGGGGGGAGCGGTGGCCATTACAGACTTGGAATCAGCCTCTGAGAAGGAACTGGTGGAGACCGAGAAGGGCCTCAACGAAAGGTCCATAGGCCTCAACGAGAGGTTCATAAACCTCAACGAGAGGTTCGAGAAGGTTCGATCCCAGGGGACGGTCCCTGCTGACGTGATCTAAGATGGCAACGACGAGCAGGGCCCAGTGGAGCGGCCATCCCGTCCGTTGCAGCCATTGCCCGAGCCCCAGGATAGCTTGTGCGCCATTTTGTTGGCAATCCAATCCTTATGTACAGAGATCAGGACGAGATTACCACGCGCCCCGGCGGAGGAGCCAGAACCAGGCCCGCCGGGAAGCCCTCCGAACTAGCGGAGGAGAGTCCACCCCACTCCGCCCTTTGTGCCTGCGAGACCATTGGACCCCTCATCCCCCTCGCCGGACCCTAGAGAGGGTATGGCGACTGATACGGCGACAATGACGGCGGCGATGACGCAGCGGACGTCCCCAGCCGACGAGGTTGGCTCTTTCCACACCATGATAACCAGGGCATCCGAGCTCTTCAAGCTCTGCCCTGAAGAACAGAAAAAGGAGGGGTTTCTGTACCAACGACGAGAGGCTGAGGGAGACGGTCCTCGCGGTGCCTTTACTCGACATCTGGGACGAGGGGCTTGCTGTCCTCAAGAACCCTGCCACGACACCCGCCAAGAGGGACAGGTACGAGAAGAAGTACCGAGTCTCCGATGCCGCCCCCTTGTGCCTCAGGGCCCAGCCCACGCCGGACTCTGTCGTCTCGGCAGCGGCTAAGAAGGTGGCAGCGGGCGCGGCGGCTTCAACTTCCACTTCCCCGCCGGACAGCGAGGGCAAGAAGTTGGACTCTATAGGACGACTAGTCACCCCGTCGCCGGCGACGAGGATTAAGGCGGCCAATGCTTTAGCGATCGTGGCCCGCTACGACAGGGAGCTCTGGTTCAAGATGGCTCACCTGCTAGATTTCCTGCCTGATGACCAAAGAGCGGAGGCCCTAGAAATTCTGCAGGAGGGCGAGGTGGCGTCGGATCACGCCATAACGGTGGCAACGGACATTGCCGATACCAGATTTCGCCAACTGGGCAACAGAGTTTGCTTCCGACAATAAGGAAGGCTCAAGGCGACAGACTTTCGCCAGGACGTCCAGACCAGAGTGTTGGACATGCCGTTCGACGGCAACAACCTCTTTGGTAAGGCGGTGGATGAGTCTCTACAGGCCATCAAGACCGACTCAGAGACGACCCGGGCCCTTGGGGTGCTTCAGCAGTGACGGCCATTTCGGAGCCCCGGAGGCAGACGGGGTGCCTCCAAAGGATCCAGCGGTGGCTCCTCAACTTAACGCCAGGCGGCCCGCTCCTCTTCCTAGGAGGCCTAGAGAGGTCGCGGCAAGCAAGGGGGTTCCCGCCGTCGTCGCCAAGAGGCCAAGGCGGCAGGGCCGCTTCCAAGCAAGACTGACCCTGCCGGGTTGTCGGGCCCCCACTGAAGCACCCCGGTGGGAGGCCGGCTGACTAAGTTCGTCAGAGTGTGGGAGTCCATCTCCACCGATTGTTGGGTGTTGGACACCCTGGCCAACGGGCACTCGCTGGAATTCCTAAAGAAGTGCCCTCGCATTCCTCCCGTGGCCAAGAAGGAGAATCACGTCCCTCAACTGCTGTTGGAAGTAAAGGCGATGCTCAAGAGTGCCATCGAGCTCATCTCCAGGATGCTCCGGGGCTCCGGAGTGTACTCAAGGTACTTCCTCGTCAGAAAGAAGAAAGGCGGTTGGTGCCCCATCCTGGACCTGCGTCGCTTAAACAAATACATCAAGGCGCAGAAATTCAGGATGGTCACTCTCAAGCACGTGCTGGGACAGCTGTAGGAAGGCAACTTCCTATCGTCGTTGGACCTGGAGGATGCTTACTTCCACATCCCCATTCTAAAAAGGCACAGAAAGTTCCTCAGGTTCGTGGTTCAGGGACGCCACTACAAATTCAGAGCCCTACCGTTCGGATTGAAGTCGGCACCCAGGGATTTCACCAAGTGCCTGACACCAGTGGCGGTGCGGCTGCGCCTACAGGGGATCCACGTCTTCCCCTACCTGGACGACTGGCTACTCCGGGCAAGGTCAAGGGAACTCGCCGTCGATCATACGGCGAGAACCGTCCGGTTGCTCACGGAGCTGGGGTTCGCCATCAACTACCCCAAATCCCACCTGGTTCCATCGCAAGTAGCACTGTTGGGAACGAAGCTCGATACAGTGGAGCAATTGCCGTCACCTTCAGAGGAGAGGACCAAGACCATCCTGGGCAAGGCACGGCGCCTGTTAGCCATGGATGTGGCCATGGTGAGGTCCATCAATTCCCTTCTCAGGATGATGTCTTCATGCATCTACCTTGTGCCCCTTTGCAGACTTCAGATGCATCCGCTACAGGAGTTCAACACCCGCTGGTTTCAGGTGAGGGGCTGCTTCGAGGACAGGATCCCTCTCGACGAGGAGTTCCGTCGGGCGATCCTATGGTGGGGCACCCGGGCTCACCTCACCACAGGCACAGACTTTCAAACCCCGGCGTTTCAGGAGACGGTGACTACGGACGCCTCTCTGGTAGGTTGGGGGGCCCACACAGGAGATCTCCATGCCAGAGGCCTCTGGCTCCCGGAGGAGAGGTCTCTTCATATCAACATCTTGGAGCTCTGAGCAGTGTTCTGCGTGCTCAAGTCGTTCCTTCCGTCCCTCAAGGACAAAGTGGTGAGGATCTTCACTGACAACACCACCACGATTTTCTACATACGGAAGTAGGGGGGCACCAGATCCCCAGCCCTATCCAAGGAGGCCCAGGATCTATGGCACTGGGCCGTCGCCCAGGGGATGTTTCTGGTTCCCTTCCACCTGGCAGGAATAAAAAACCCCATCGCCGACTCACTCAGCAGGGAGCTGCGCTCGTGCCACGAGTGGGAACTGCGCCAGGATCAAGTGGATCGACTCTTCCAACGATGGGGCATACCCCAGACCGGCCTGTTCGCGACGGCGACGAACTCCAAGTGCCAGAGGTTCTCCAGCAGGTTCCCACAGCCGAGGAGCATGGGCAATGCTTTCTCGTTCTCTTGGGACGGCCTGTTTCTATAGGCGTTCCCTCCATTGCCGTTGCTGCTGCGCCTCATCAACCAGCTCAAGAAGTCCAGGTGCAGGATGATCCTTGTCGTACCGGCGTGGCCGAGGCAGGTCTGGTTCCCAGACCTTCTGGACTTGTCAACGTCCCCGCCAGTCAGGCTGCCGGCGGATGCGGATCTTCTCTCCAGAGAAGGAGGCGCCATTCTCCACCATGACCCACAGTCGCTGAACTTGCAGGCCTGGCTCCTGCAGCACTAGAGTTTGGAGGGTACGATATCCCGGCTGATTGCAGAGAGGTTCCTGCAAAGGCCAGGGCGTCCTCAACTCTCAAGTGTTACGGTCATAAATGGTAGAGGTCCTCTGTCTGGTGCCGTGCACAGATTAACCCTCTGCGAATTATGGCCCCTCAAGTGCTGCCGTACCTGCTGTTGCTGGCCAAGGCTGGACTGGCTCACGCCTGCCTCCATAAAAATACATCTGGCTGCCATCTCCCGATATACCAGGACGACGGGACGGGCGTCCTTGTGGTCTCATCGTCTGGTGAAGGAATTTATGAGGGGACTATTCCAATCATTCCCGCCGGTGTAGGCTCCTGCCCCGGTGTGGGAGCTTAATGTGGTGCTGACCAGGCTCATTGGGGCCCCATTCGAGCCTATGCATTCGGCGCCTTTGAAGTTCCTGTCATGGAAGCCGGTGTTCCTCGTGGCCACCACATCTGCACGACGAGTGGGAGAGATTCATGTCCTATCTTGCAAGCCTCCATACTTGACTTTTCATGACACGAGGGTGGTGCTGAGGATGCACCCCTCCTTCATGCCCAAGGTGCCGTCGGACTTCCACCTCAACGAGCCCTTGGTGTTACCAGTTTTCTTTCCATCGCCTTCGACGCTGGCCGAGAGGACTTTTTACTCGCTGGATCTAGCTAGAGCGCTGAAGTTCTATGTGGACCGCACAAAGAGTTTTCGGAAGACGTCACAACTGTTTGTGAACTTTGGGTCTGTGAATCAAGGGAAGGCTCTGTGGAAGACTTCCATTTCCAGGTGGCTCTCCGGCTGCATAATGCACTGTCACCGGTTGGCAAACCAACCGCTGCCCGGCCGTCCGAGAGCCCATTCGACAAGAGCGATCGCTGCTACCACGGCGTTCCTGTCTGGTGTGCCCCTGCTGAACATCTGCAGGGCTGCTACGTGGAGGAAGACGCACACCTTCACAAGATTCTACTGTGTCGATCGGGACTGGGAGGGGTCCAGGGTCGGCCAAGCAGTGCTGCGCAACCTGTTCGCTTAAGGTGAGCCTGGTGAGGAGGCAAGAGATGCTTAATGTTGAGTTGTTGCATTGCTTAATGTTGAGTCTGTTGCCACCTCCCGTGGTTGTGTATACTGCTATGTATTCTTATATTCATGAGCATGTGAATCCATGCCAGACCCCATGCTGGAGAAGGAACAAGTTACTTACCTGTAACTGTTCTCCAGCATGGGTCTGGCATGGATTCACATGCGGACCCTCCCTCCTTCCCCTCTGCGACTCTTCACTTGGCCATACTGCCACTTGGCGTGCTACCAAATCTGAGGACGGCTGCCAGGGGCGGGGCTTAGGGAGACGGCAGTCATTGGCTGGGGGCAGTATGACCCAGAGATCATTGATTGGTTACCACTAAGAAAGACAGATCAGAAACAAAACTGATACTGATTTTTTTCTTTACCGAGGATTCCCAGCCTGACGACGGGGAATATTCATGAGCATGTGAATCCATGCCAGACACATGCTGGAGAACAACAGTTACAGGTAAGTAACTTGTTCCTACTATCACGCACTCTACTACACAGAAGACACCACCCTTCGATAGCTCCATCAACACTAAAGAACTCAAGGGTGCCCTCATTAACGCCAGATCCCTCACGGACCATGCTTTAGACATCTGACCTTATCACCGTCCAAAACCTCGATTTCATTGCCATTACTGAAACTTGGCTACATGATGCAGCTTCTGGCCCACTTCTTGCCCTCGCCACCCGAATGGATACTCTATCAACAGAGCTGACCGACAGTCCTCCTCCAAAGGAGGCGGAGTTGCGTTCATACATAGAGATATTACATTAAGAACTATCCCTAACATTGAGCTTAGCTCTGCAGAATCTCTTTCCGTGAAACTCACCCTTTCTCCGACTAATACTACAACTCTGCATCTCATCTACAGACCTCCAGGACCACTTGGCTCCTTCACAGATGAGATCACGACCATCCTGACCGACAATACTAAGCCTAACTCTCAGGTACTGCTACTAGGTGACCTTAACCTTGGCCTTTCCGACCCTAAGGATCACTTGGCCATTGAGGTCGCTACCGCCTTAGCAAATTTGGGCTTCCAGCAACGTATTGGCGAAACTACCCATATCAAGGGCCGAACGCTTGACTTGATTACTGATCTTAACTCCAACACTATTATAAGCTCCAACCATGCCTGTCCCTGGTCTGACCACCACGTCATCTTCCACTTACCAGCCACCAATCCTCACACCACACCTACCATAGCTCCTGCCATTCCCACAAGGAACAAAAAAGACATTACCAGGGATAAACTACTCCCCCTCATCCCCCCTATCCTGAACAACTGCGTTTCTCAACAGAATGACCCCACCGTTTTAGTAGATACTTTCAATCAAACATTGCTCAATGCTATTGATACTATAGCACCACTCAAACTACGGAAAGCCAAACAAGCCCACATGTACTCCTGGTTCACCCCACAGTTAAGAGTTCTAGGATAAGAAAAGCGTAAGGCTGAATCTCTATGGAAAAGCCTTCCCTGCGAATCTAACAAAGACCGCCTCATCATCACTTCCCACAATTACAAGGAAGCGATTGTACAAGCCAAAAAGGAGACCTATGACCAGCGTATTTCCCAAGCGGAATCCAATACAAAGGAGTTATTTAAAATCCTTAAAGAACTAGAATCCCCTTCCACTGCTCACGATACCTGTTGCAAAGACAGTACATGGTACAACATTAAAAATGCACTCCTCAACAAAATAACCACTCTGCAATCGAAAATGAACTCCAAACAAACCACTCTAATCACCTCCCCCCTAACTAGACCGCTTACGACCACCATAGCCTCTTTCTCTCACACCCCTTTCAGCCTCACCATCCCCGAAGTTGAAAACATCTTTCGCAATTTAAAACCTTCCAACTGCCAAGATGACTCCTGCCCGGCACCTATCATAAAGGAAGCGGCGCATGACCTCGCTCCTTTTATAACCACCTTCATGAACTCCTCATTCCTAACGGGAACGGTACCTAACTTCTTAAAGGATGCATGGGTTATCCCTCTACTTAAAAATAAAAAAAAAATTTAAAAAAAAAAAAAAAAGCGACACTAGACCCTGAGATACCAACTAACTATAGACCTATCACCACCGTACTTTTCCTACTATAAATACTAGATAGAGCAGCATATTTACAGATACAGAACTACTTGGAAACAAATAACCTCCCCGGCACAAGACAATCTGGCTTCAGCCCAAGCACGGGACAGAAACAGCACTTTTAGACCTCAAAACGCAAATTGAGGACCTAAAAGACAACGGCAAACTGGCCCTTTTACTCTTATTGGACCTATCCACGGCCTTCGATTTGGTCAATTACCAAATTCTTTGTCAGTGCCTGAAATCCACTGCCCACTTCTCCGATAATGCCACTAACTGGATCGGGTCTTTCCTCGACAACAGGCACATGAGAGTATTCTCACCTACCTCATCAGCTGATCCCACGCCAGTCCCCTGTGGAGTCCCGCAAGGGTCCCGTGTTTTCCCAACCCTCTACATTGTATTCACCAAACCATTGTTCGATGTGCTCGACTATCTCGGTGTCACCCACACTAATTATGCTGATGACACCCGGATACTCATTCCTATCACTGGTGACTACGTTGCTGACTCCAAAGCCCTTAATGACATTTACCATGTCATCCAAGCCTGGATGGCTCGGCATGAATTGTGCCTCAACGACGACAAGACAGAGCTTCTCATCTTGGGTACGCAACAGAGACTTGGCAAACTGAGCCCATCGTTCAGCTCCTTCAATATTGACAGTAATTCCATCAAAGTATCTAAAGATACTAAAACCTTAGGAATCCACCTTGACTCCTCACTCACCCTCATTAGACAAACCAATGCAGTGGTTGACGCGTCGGCCTACACCTGCAAGTTGATCACAGCTTGTCGCTCATTCCTCACTACCCAGAACTGCATCACTCTGGCTAGTAACCTGGTCATGTCCAAATTGGACTATTGCAATGCAATGTATCAAGGCACGAACCAGGGTAACATCAACAAACTGCAGACTACCCAAAATAATGCCATCAGAGCTGCCCTCAACATCCGTAGATCTGCCCACATCTCAGAAACTAGGAAGAACCTCAACTGGCTCTCAGTTGCCCAAAGGATCTCCCTGAAAGCTTTGAGCCTCACCTACAAATGCATAAACAATTAGGCCCCTATATATCTAGCCTCTCGATCTACTCAGCACATACCTTCGCGAGTACTCCGATCTGCACAAACTCAAAGCCTCATGATTTCCAGATACAAGCTTCAATCAGCTGGTGGGGCCAGCTTTCCAGTGCTGGCAGCTAAGCTCTGGAACACCCTACCACTCACCATCAGAAATCTACCTTCTTTCAACCTATTCAAACTCGAAAGCTAAGCTCTGGTTAGCTACCTCACACTAACTAACCTTGGCCCTGTGCGTACCAGCTGGGACCCTGTACTGCATTGCTCTTTTACATTTCTTCTCTTCATCGATGCTTTGGTATATGTAACATCTACTGTAACTCTGTCACAACTGTTACGACTACTGTGATTATATGTAATTTCTGTAACGTTCTATTAAGATATGTGCCCGGTTGCCCTTGGGCCTGGTTTTGCGCTATACAAATAAAATAAATACAAATACTCCAGTAGGTGGCAGAATTTCACACTTCACCCACGCCGCATGGGACGGGATAACGTAAGACAAGTGGGTGTTTTCGACCATGGCAGGCGGGTATTGTATCCAGTTGGTACAAAGACCACCCTACCGCCCGCCAAGAAACAGGAAAATGCCAAAAGAAGAAAAATGCATACTTTTGGAAGAAGTAAAGGCACTGCTGGAGAAGGACACCATTGAGATCATCCCAGCAAACCAGGCAGACAAGGGTATTTATTCAATGTACTTCCTTGTGCCTAAGAAAGACCTTTTTATGTGCCCGGTATTAGATCTGCGCCCTGCGAACATCTATGTCAAACCCCAAATGTTCGCATGACCACTCTCCAATAGATAAACCCACTCCTAAAATTTGGTACTACATGGCAACCTTGGATATCAAAGATGCATACTTACATATTTCAGTGCTCCCTGCGCACAGAAAATATCTGTGCTTCAAGTTAGGAGTTCACTACCAGTTCAAAGTACACCCTGTCGGCATCGCCTGAGCACCATGAGTATTCACAATGGTGCTTGCAGTAGTGGCAACACACCTGCGCAGGAATTCCATCCCAGTATGCCCTTATCTGGACGACTCGCTAATCACCAGGGAATCTCCTCTAATTTCCAAACAAAATACGCAAAAAACAATAAACCTTCTTTTCTATTTGGACTCCTCCATCAACAAAAAGAAATCCAGTCTAGTTCCCAGACACATTTCTAGGGCCTCCTCTAAAGACAAAAGAGGAGCTGGCCTTCCTCTCAATCGAGAGAGTACAAAACATGCTGTTGCAAGTACCTCACTACAAGGTTGGTCGCCAGATAACTGTGCGCAAAGCAATATGATTGCTCGGGATGATGGCCTCATGTATTCACTTGGTTCCACACGTATCCCTGCACATGGGTCCAATGCAGAAATGGTTAGCAAAACAATGGTCTCAGGCAAGCGGTCAGTGGGACAATCTAGTGGTGGTTTCGCAAACCCTTGTACAGAGACAACCTTCTAAAGTAAAAACTCTTTTTCATTCCACCGGCACAAGCGATCCTAACTACATACGCATTACTCGCCGGATTGGGGCGGGGGGAGGGATCACTTTGTTCACCACACAGACCAGGGCCAGTGGACACACGCTACTGCCCAGAGGCAGATCAACTTTCTAGAACTCTTGGCAGTTCTCAAGGCTCTACAAGCCTTTCAGCAACATCTCACTGGTCAAACAGTGCAGGTCCTCACTGACTGCACCACTGCCATGTTCTACCTGAAGAAGCAAGGAGGCACACACTGTCTGTCCAAGCTATCCCAAAAAATATGGAAGTGGGCACTCAACCGGCACATTTTCCTAACATCTCAACATGTTCCAAGGAACTCAGTTTTGTGGCAGACACGCTAAGCAGATACCCTCTACCGGAAGAACACGTGTGGCACCATGGGGTCACCCCCCATTAGACTTGTTTGCCACAAGCCTAAACGCACAATGCCCAGACTTTGCGTCCAGTTTTCCCCAACCAGGATCCTAGTGGGATCATCCTGTGTATGAACTGGTCAGGGAAATTTGCTTACGCTTTTCCCCCCGGCTCCACTCCTGAGCAAAATAATGCCAAGATGCACCAAGAACAAGTAACTCTAATCCTGGTTTTTCCTATGTGGGCGAGACAACCTTGGTTTCCACATCTGCTCAAACAGGCGATCTGCGACCCAATCAAGGTCACGTGCTTATACAACATGCTAACACAACACAAGGGAGCATCCCTCCACTTGCGCACTCAGTCTATGAGCTTGGCTAGGCGCAAAAACCCAACACCAGATACTGCTATTTCAATAAGTGGAAGAGATTTGTGATATTGTTACGCTCACCTGTCTGCCACAGGGGCGTCGATCGGACCCAGACAGCTGCGACCTCCTCCAACGTGAAGCGTAGTGCAGAGATGACAGACTGGACTGGACCGCCTAATCTCGTCAGCTTGACCCGTAGAAATATTCTCCTGCAAGTGGAGAAAGGGATTCAGCCACCCGTGGATTTTAGTAATGGCACCCCACTGTTCTCCCCTCTAATCACCACCGATATTCACTTTCTGTAAGCTCACCTTATGTTTGTAAATGAGCTCTCCATCCTGCGTGGAATGCAGGGGCGCGTAGATACCAGTTACTTCACTAGTTTGAGGGCGTTGGAAGAGATCCGGATGAATATTGACTCCGAGGTTCCAGGCGAGAACCCGTAAGTATAAAGTTCAAAGAGTTCAATATGTCCGATGTTCACTCTTGTACATTCCTTTCTTGTGTTGCAGCTGGGTCCAAGGTAAGATTGTCTTGTGGCAGCTGATGGTGTTGAGGTAAGAGTCTGTATTACCCAAAACTGTCTGGCAAAAGATGCGTGTGTTTAAATTGCTGGTTTCTCTCTCCTTACAGGTGCGGCGTAAGAAGTTGCGGTTTGTTACAGAATAATGCCTCTGGTTGTTAATCAGGTAAGTCTATGGTGGAGAGGTTGTATTTGTTGGCTCTCTCGGCTCACCTTATGTTTCTTTTGACCCCTAGATGGTGGAATTCGGCGGAGAAAATGATGGAGGCTGCGCCGGATGGAAAACTGCTGTGAGGATTGGTGAGTATGGCGCTGCGAGGTTTACATAGCCTCCAAAGTAGTTCCAGGTAAGAAGTCCCTAGAATCACACCCGAGTAAAAAATAATCCCTGTAGAAAAATAGTCCCATCCAGGCCTCACGTTGGCTTGGATTCATTTGCAGCATGGTCTGCATGAGGTAAGTAAAGTCTATGAGCCTGGTGCCTATGGCGCCAGGACCGATTTCTATTATGAGCCTGGCGCCTAAGGCGCCAGGACTGAACCCAGGCAGCCCCCAGCCGGTGCTGCTGGGGTTTTTATTAAATACCTGGATGCCTGCTCCCGGGGCTGATGGGCTTCATCCGGATGCCCGGGGGTAGGCATCATGACGGATATGGTGCACGTCACAATCACTAAACCTAACAGAATCTTTCTAGGTAGCATTGTACACTACATGCTTTACCTACTAGACTCCGGCATAATATTTACTTCCACCAAATTACATCTGGCAGCCCTGTAAGCTTACACCACTTCACAGAACAAGGTGTCCTGGTGGAAAGTTCCTGTCATTAACGCATTCATGGAATGGCTAAAGAGGCTATTCCCCCAGCACCCGATTTCCAATCAACCCTCGGGTTGGGACCTCACTCTTGTGATCTCCAAGTTCATGGGTCCACCCTTTGAGCATATGCACAAGGCCAGCCTAAAACATTTGACTTGCACAACTGCATTCCTAGTAGCTTTCACCTCCATAAAACGAGTCAATGAGCTATAGGCTTTGTCCGTACAAGGCCCTTTTTTCATTGTACACAAGGATAAGGTTGCCCTCAGAATGCATCCTAGGCTCTCACCTAAGTTAATTTCAAATGTCCATGTTAATCCATGGAACTTCCTACCTCCTTTCAAAATCCATCTAACTCAGCAGAGAGAAGCCTCCATACACTTAATGTATGGAGGGCGGTCTTGTACTATGTGAACAAAACTAAACCTCTAAGGAAAACAGACCAACTCTGTTTCCACAGCACCTGGAAGAGAAGGCGATCACATATCAAAGAATGCCATCTCCAGATGGATAGTCAAGTGCATACAGCTCTGCTATTCCCTATCCAAGAAAGTGTTACTTTCACCCCCCAGTGCTCACTCTACCAGAGGTACAGGAGCTACCTTAGCATTCATTGCAAACGTCCCTCTAGACGCGATTTGCAAAGCTGCTACATGGAGTTCCTTCAATACATTCACATGGCATTATTGCATTGACAAACTAAAGCAGATACACAGGTGGGACAAGCAATCCTAAAACATCTCTTTGCCGCTGTAACTTATCTCTCCCCACCTAATTCTCGGTAATATATGAAGAGCATGTGATTTAAGCAGATCCACGAGCTACAGAAGGGATTCATTAATCACCGTATTCGTATTTCTGGTGCTTTGTATCTGCTTGGATTCAAATGCGCACACCCTTACTCCCATTCTGGAGTAGAAGGCGAATAGATGTTTTTTGGGTTACCACTGTTTCTGCTTTCACATCTGTACTCATGCTACACTTCATGCAACCTCATGTCAGAAACAATCTGAAGGACCTCGAAGCGTGAAGGACCATGGGTACAGTACACGTCGTACTAGGGATAGTATTACTAACACACCCTGTCGACATCCGTTTTCGAGATTCGAAAACAAACTTGTAACACCCTGCGACTTCCATGTTGGACTATGCAGAGCGTGTGAATCTAAGCCGATACAAGCACCAGAAAGCCGATTACAGTGAGTAATGTATCCTATATAATTTCCATTTGGACTTCATTTCAAGATTGATTTTTTAAAAAAAGATGCTGTTAACCCAGCAGATGTGGCCAGCGTCTTCAACAATAGACCACCTCAGGGGTCTGCAACCTTTGGGTCTGTAAATCGTTTCCTCAAACATCTGGGGAGCTGCAGGTTTCAGGCCTCTGGACTACCTGGATATGAAAATGAACCACCTGCAGCAACACAGAAAACCTAGTGGTCATACCTTTTAATTGCAATGTAAAACACTGAGGAATCTGAGAAAAGAAGTCTTTGCAAGATGAGGCACCAGCTCAACTAATGACCCCACTGTCTTCAGCTCTGGCTGTAGATGTTGAATTTCATGTTTACTCAAGAGAGGACATGTAATTTAGTGACTGGGGTCTGCGTCACCAGTTGGGCGTGCCTTTTTTTCTTTTCTGTACTCTGTCAGGATGGTTTTGTGGTTTGTCTTTTTTACTGTTTCAGACACTCTTCGCTGTGTCTCTGTTGTATCTTCAACAAAAGTGATTCTCCTGGTTTCCCTTCTACACCACCACCTCCTTCCTTTGGTTCTCTGATTGTGGTCCTCTCGCATGTACAGATCGCCTCGGGTCTGTTCCTGGCATGCAGCTTCCCTGGCACGTCGACAGAAGGGTTCTCCTTTGACCCGGCTTGTACGTTCCTGCAGGGTCTTTTACCAACTCTGCCCTCTTGGTTGGTCGGGCCCCGTACCACTGTCACTTCTTCTCCATAGCTGCTTTCAAGCGCCTGAAACAGCGTTTCCCTTGTTTTCACAGGATTCTCGATCCGGCAGTTCAATACTCCAGGGCTCATTTCCCGGGCCTCACAGGAAGGGTCTACCCCTTGGCAGAAATGACTGAATGTCACAACCCCTAATCCAAGGGTACGGCTATTTCACAGCCTTAGTAAGGAACCAGTATCTGTACTAGCCCTGCAACAAATACGTTTGCTTCAGACATGCCTAAAAAACAGGATCTGATTATACCTTGAAGTTTCATCAAATAAAACACAGTGGAAATTATACTTCTATTTTATAAAGGATTCACCTTTGAAGTTGTTGCCGAACAAAGGAAAGTTGTGGTGTGATGTCATTTTACTTAAGCGATAGGCTCCAAGCAGGGGGGGGGGCATTACCTGAAGTGGTAATGCCTCCTACACCCCTGTGAGGCACCTATTGCTATTAGTACCCTGGCCCGTATGACCGTGGTACTAAGAGCATTTTTTTTCTGTTCCTGAAACGCCCTGGCATTTCGGAACAGCAACAAAAAAAAAATCAAAAGAATGGCTGCCGGGGACGGGAAAACTAAGTCAGTTTTCCCTTTCCATGGCAGCCATTGAGAATGAATGTGAAAAAGTAAACAAAATGGCTGACATGGAAGGGGTGAAGTGACTGCAAGTAGTCCCTTCTCTCTTTCCTTGACGGCCATTCAAATTATAGGGGAAAATGTAACCAAATTGGCCACCATGTAAAGGAGGAAGGGTGGCTGCCACGAACTCCCTCCCCAATCTCCCCCCCACCCTTCCTCTCCCTGCCGGGGACAGAAGAGCAGGAACGTTGTGGGGGTGAGGATTCCCGGCAAGGGACAATGAGCTCGCTTGTAACCAGCTCATTGACCCGCGCCGGGTACTAATATTATAAAGTTGCTTCCTTTTTATTCTCCCAAAACACCTCCTTCAAGTTCCATTTCTTGTCAGCTCTCATTGCATTTGCAAAAGGCAAATGGATAATTGCTGGACACCTAAAATTGGTAATGGATTATACTTTTTAGATGTATTAGGACATGTTTGTCAGACTTCTATGATTAATTATATATGTTTTTGTGTAAACGGATTTGGGAAATTCTTTTGTCCCTACCATCATTTCTGATCAGTGTTATGGAAATATCATTTGATCTGGGTATAAATAGTGAAGAATGGGTGAATTTGTACTGTACTCTGAATAAATCCTAGGAATGCGCCAGTTCCGCTTCCGCCCCGGCCATGTCACAGACTCATCCCTTCTAGACCTGAAAAATCAGCTGGACGAGATCATAGATGGTGCAAATCAGCACTGCTCCTACTGCTAGATCTGTCGGCTGCATTCGACATTGTCGACCATACAATCCTATACCATCACCTCATGACGTCAGCCAAATTCTCCAGGGTACAGCCTAGATTGCCTCCTTTCTGGAATGAAGAGTCTTGAAGGTGTTTGCAGATCATGCCAATGCCCACCTTCCCTCATCCCCTGCGGGGTACCGCAAGGGTCATTCATCTCCCTGACCCTTTACGACATCTTTACCAGGCCCCTCTTAGACATTCTGACTTCCTAGGAATAGCCTACACTAACTATCCAGACACCCAATTATTGATCCCTCTCCCAGGGAACTATGCTGAGGATTCAAACACCCTCAGTAATACGTACTCCCTGATACAGTCATGGAGGGCGACTAACCATCTTTGCCTGATCTGTGACAAAACCAAAATCCTACTCGTTGGACTGTTGAGAGCCCTAGAAAATCTCTCCAAACAATATTCTGCATTCCAGATTGGCATCTCCATTCCCGTCTCAGCCTCGGTCAAAGCACTAAGGGTGTACCTCAATGCCTCCATCATGTCAAAAAGTCCTAAATGCTGCCAGACACTTCCTCTCTAAAAACAGCTGCCTAACTGTAGCCCAAGCTATCACCTCCAAGTTGGACTACTGCAATGTCACCTTTGCAGGCACTTCCTCCGGCAACATCAAACTCCAAACTATTCAAAACAACGTCCTTCGAGCAGCATTAAACATCCCAAGAAGAGAACACATCTCAGAAGCTAGAAAGGATGCACACTGGCTGCCCATTCACGCTTGCATCGCCTCCAAAACTGTCACCCACAAGTTCCTATCCGCCACAGCCCCCTTCTCTCTCAAACTAACCAAGGCCCCCCTCAACAAGACCAACCAGGGCACCATACGTTTACCTCCTACTCCTTCCCAAAGTAAAAACTCACCAAAGCAGGCGGTTCCAGCTTTCCCTACCTAGCAGCCAAACAATGGAACCCTGTTGCCCCCCCTCACTCAGCAGAGAAATCTTACTGGGTATTCCGAAAAGCACTAAAAACGCAAATCTTCAACTGAGTCGCGGGGCGCCTTCGGAACCCACATATACTGTATCTGTGACCTAATGCAATTTCTGTGACTTCTGTATGAATGCATCACTAATCACATGCACCTGCAACAGCGCCTCAATGCCTCTAGGCTCTTTGTGTGCTTTACAAATAAAAAAAATATATAAATGAAATAAATCCATGCTCTTGAGAAACTTTACCAGGTTATTACTGGGATGCATTGAATGACACAATTTGAGATGGTTTGGCTAATTCACTGAAGCAGACGAGGGCTCACTATGTAAAGACTCTTTTACATGACCTGCGCTAAGCTTGTGAACGTCATAAAAGAAAATTTCTAAACAAACTTTTAGGAAACTCACAACTATTAAGATGCAATAAATACGCAGACAATAAGTATAACTAAGAAACACTTATGAGTAAACCGCGTTTTATTTGAGTAACCTTCTAAGGTGGGAAGGCAACTTGCAGATAGGATTTAAACTCTGGAGAATAAAAATGTTAGTAAAACGGTTATAGATATTTGTACAGTAGAGGAACTTGCATATTAGAATATTTCTATTAAAACCACTGTAGTCCCAAACATACTAATAAGGAACAGAAAGAGTACTTAAGGAACTTCTCCTACTGCAATTAACAGATACAAAGAATCCGATTTCAAAGTTGAAGTTCTCAATGCGATCAAATAACGGAAAAAACGTGAGCCCCCGCCCAAATGGGCTGACATCTGCTTCAAAAAGTTCATGGTTTAGTTACTTTCGAAACAGTTGGCAGACTGCCAAGGAGGTGAATTGCTGGATTGTTTATGGAGTTTACAGTGCTGATTATTCCAGGGAAAGACCCCAAATTGTTCCACTACTGTAGAACAATTGTATTGTTCAATTTAGATGTGAAAATATTTACACATATTATTGCTGATAGATGGTAGTAGTACATGCTTCATCTTATCACACATCCTAATCTGGATTTATTGTTATGGGGAATATTTTTGATGGCATACAATGGCTCATCCTCCTTTTGTGAAAAGTCACTAGTACCTAGAATCCAGAGCTGCTAAATACTTGACAAGCAAAAATTATTTGACAGTGGACATTTTCTTTTTGCCGAAATATGACAGATTATGGTAAATTATCAATATTGCACATCCTGTAAAATGGTCGGTGGTGCAGTAGCAGAATATATTAATCTAGGGAGCAGCATTAGCCAAGGAGGCTTTTGCCAACCCCTCTGAGTGCACTCTCTATGGAACTTGTAGCCCAAAGGAAAAGGAGACACCTTTTGGTTTCACATTACATTTGGCAACACCAGACTTTAAATCTGTTTCTAAGATGATATTTTGGCTATTTTGTTTCCCTAAGTACCTTGACTGAACCGCTCTGAACTCGGAAAATGTAGTAAGGTTCCAGTACTCAAAATGAATGGCTCAAAATCAGAGATACTAAGCTTTAGTGTCTGGAAATGAGCGAGCGGCATTAGCTATTGGTCAAGAAGGAATATTTCATTGAAACCTGGCCATATGTCTGATGGTTACTCTCCCTGGCCCCCCAAAGCCCCATAGACTGTTGACATTCGATTATTAAGATTTGTCTCCTGTATCTTTTTCAGAATATACCAATCCCATGCCAGCGGTGTGAGCTTAATGAGCGGAGGTCCCTGTTGGGCAGAAACCTGTGCAGTTCCCTTAGGGACCACTGCAAAAGTCTTAAGGCTACTGGTGTTGGCAGTAAACCCAATTGGCAGTAGTCTGTACCACCCAGAATTACCTGGTAGCTGTGGCTGAGCAGTCAGACTTCTCTCAAGAAGAGTTAGACAGTATATAGAGTATACACAATAGGTACAGAGATACAGTAGCACAAGCAAACACTGACCAGAGCTTTGGTGTAAAAGTATATAATTTATTTATTTAAAGACACACTTGTAAATTAAACTAGCACAAAAAGAGGTAAGTAAATTCAACACACAGTCACTATTATAGATATACAACCCTGATTACTTATTAGACAAGTCTTAGTGAGAAACACCACTTATTTTCAGACAGAGGTGAGCGCTTAACCTAAGATGGCACTCTAATAAGTTATAAAAAAGGGAGGGAAAAGGCAGAGTTATGAAAGCACACAATTTCAATACTTTTAAAAGAACCACAGTGAGGCAGGTTAGGCAAAGTCTACTGGAGAGCAAGGAAGTTCAAATGCCAGGCCCACTCTTAGAGAGAGCAAACGAAATGTGTCCAGGATCACACAGTGGGGTTATGCCCAAAGAGTCTTTGTAGATGGTTCAAAAAGATGAGAACAAGTCAGGAAAAGTTATTTAACAGGCCCCAGGCTAACCCAGGTTAGAAAGTCGAGGATTTACTGTCACCCCAAACGATCTGTCGCAAGAGAAGCCAGGCGGGACACAGTACCTGTGGTGGGAAGAACGCTCCAACGGGGGCACTTGTTCCCGGCAGCGGGTGCAAGTCGGTGTTTAGTCCAGAGGAAGAGGAGGTCTCGATGTGGAGGAAAGATGAAGGTCGTTGCACTGCCAGTGAAGAAACCAGCCGTGGAGTTCCCTGGTTACAAGGTACTACTTTTTTCTTCGCGGTAGTGGTAAACCGTGGTATCCCGGTTGCCGGGGTGCTTGGCACAGGCAAGGCGACCACGAGATGATCCAGGAAGGCGAAAAGACAGGCAAACTGGTTATCCCCACCAGTCAAAGGAAGAAGACTCTCCGGACTGGAGATCTCCTCTGTCGTCGGAAAAAGTGGTGAGACGGTTCAGCAGGGCTCCACCGGTGGTGTCGTCGTTGCAGGTCTGCTCGGCTTCTCCCTCCTCGGATTCTTTAGGTCCTGTGGCGACTTCTGAAGTTCCAGTCCCCAAAGCCCTGCTTTTATGCAGAAAACCCCCATTCATCAGTCCTAGCTGTCACTCAAACATGCTAAGTGGTGAGCCGGGCGGCTCACCACTAGGCTAATCACACCAGAATGCGACTTGAGTTGCCAAGGCAACTCAGTCCAGGGTGCCTAAACCCCCTCCCACACCCACTGTGGTACCCTGACAGAGTGGCACCACTTTTGGAGGCTTCTGTGGAGAAGCCCGCCAAAAAGTGGAACAAAGGGCTCGACTTGGGTTGGAGTCACAGAAGCGAACACAAACGCCATTTTGGAACAGAGTTTCAACAAAAAATACCAACTGGTGAATTTATATTAATTTAATAAACCGGCGGTATGTTCGAGGCTATATTGAAAAGTGGTAGCCTCGAACAATGGGAAAATCCCATAGGAATATATTCGCGGTCGAATATAAAGTAGTATCCACTGCCACCAGCCAAAACTCGGTCAGGGGGGACTGGACAGTGCCCCTTCGAACAACAGACCCCGGGGCAATCGAATTTCCCCGACCAGTACGTCCACAATATGATGGTTTGTACTGGTTCTGTTCACAATTTAAGACTAGTAAAGCCAATGGTGACTTTACATGCCCTGGGAGACAGTAGTCAGACCCAGGGTATGGAGTCTATGTTTGGGAGTCGCTACGACACCCCTGGGTTACTGCACGGAGGGTGCTGTGTAACCCACATACCAAAAACACATGAAGCCCTATGGGGTAAAGGACCCCATAGCCCATAAAACACATACAAAGTCAAAGGAACACCTCAAATCATGTCTAAGAGTGGGAGAAAAAGAGTCTCACTCTTAGCAGGAGCAAAAAATAAACCCCAAAAATCCAGCAAAGCTGCTGGGAGACTCACTAGGTTTGGGAAATTAGCCTTTACAGAGAATTCTCCCTAACAGTCCCTCATCTTCAATTCCATTTGGTCTGGAAATAAATGCTGTGTTGGGCAACAAATACTTTCCTTAACAAAGAAACGGAGTCCTGGGGTGCCCAGGTGTTTAGATATTTAGCTTTGCAAATATAAAGCAATAGTAATTAGACCAAGTTGTGCTCTTGGCTTCTGAAGTGTTAGGGACCCTCTAATTTTCACAGAAATGCTTTAGCAAAGCTGCATTTCAGGCATGCAAGACTTTACCAGGGCTTTTCTCTTCCCCTTTTACATATGTTGGGTGTAATAACGATTTTTCCTTAGTGGTTCATAAAGTCTTTGCACAATAGAGTAAAGGGAGCTTTCGGAAACCTCAGGGCTTATTCTCGGGTGGTATAATCAAGTTGAATAAAAGACTGCTTTGGAAGAAAGGGAGAAATTAAAATACTGGCAAATTAGACAGTGCATGCTTCACCCTTCTATTAAAGATTAGGTGACAGAGGTGATGTCTTAATTGGAACAAATACTTAAAGAGGCTGTCTTAGCTAAGGGTTTCATCTCCCAAGTTATGATGTTGTGGTGGCCGCAGGGATTTGAAAATATTAGATGCATATAGCAGGCGGCAAGATGAGTTGAGCGTGCCTATTGAAGACCAAGCATGTAATGGTGCTGTTGAAGTCCTCAGTTCGTACTTTGCATCTGAAAGCTAATTGAAATATCTAATGTGTGGTATCTCACTCCAGATTATCTCACATTAACGTTTGGTTAAACCACACTGATGCTGGACTGGGTATGGAAGTAAAGGAACTTTTTTGCATGTTCTTTGGGAATGCCCAAGACTGAGAAGCTTTTGGCTTGCAGTTGGGTTTAAGATCTGGGAGATAATGGGAATAAAAGTCCCGGATTACCCTCTCTTATGAAAGTTTTGGAAGCATCACGTGTAAATGTATTTCCTAACATTTGATTTGAAGAATAGAGGTTAAGTGGTAGTTATGGGGATCCATTGCAACCCATGTTTAGTCCTTTTTGGGTTTTTCATTTATTCATGGAACCTTTGGTCAATTTGGCTGCAAATCATTCAGCTAATGTGCACCAATATAGCAAGATCACTTACCTGTATCTCAGAATCTCTTCAAAAAGAGATGTTGCAGCTCTGTGATATGAATGTCCGTTCATTGTTCAAAACCATAACAGATTTTTGTATTCTCTCATGTCAATCCACAATTTCCAGTTGGTGTCTGAATGCAACAATTCCAGAGTCTCCCTCAGTTTTCTCACACTGTGAAATCCCTGGATTTCACTCTGGTATGCAGAATGTCTTTCATAGCACACATAAATGCGTTGGTGAAATCGGCTAATGTTCATCTCTTTGCTTTGAGATCTGTGATATTTAAAATTAACTAGGCACTTTTGGTTCTTACTGTAATCTTTGGTTTTATCACAGATTAACTTTGGCAATTCTATTTTAGTGGGTATTCGTCACTCTACTGAAGGTGGATTTTTCATGCAGCTGCACGTGTGGTTTACGGCGCACAGAGATTCAATCTTAGTACCCCCATTTTAAAGTCTCTTTATTGGTTGCTACTAGATGCCAGGATCACATTTCTAACTAAAGTATTTTCTAGAAAGCAATTTATTTTCAGTCCATTCCTATTCAGTGTTTTACAGTGTATTTTATTACATTTGACTGTATTGCTATCTATTTATGTTAAATATGTACAGCGCTGGGATGCATTTGTCTCTTGTTTGTGCTTTATAAAAACTAGGGGGAAAATGTGGATGGAATATACTTAACACTGCTTCTGACTAAATTGAAAAGAATGGCACAGTGCAAGTTGCCCGATTCCTCTTCCTAGTGACCTGTAAATTGTGGTATTTCATTGCTATGGAAACTTCAGGCGTAATGTAGACAAAATGTTTATTCGGTTCCATGTCATTTCGCCGATCCCCTTTCTTTTTCCGACTGATGTTTTGCTGCAGGGGCTTTTCGAATAACTTCATCTAACTTTTTGGGAAATTATTTTTTTAAATTCCCCCCGCACTCCCAAACCTTTAACGTAAAAATTTAGATGGACTTTTTTGGCAAAACTCCTGCGGCAAAACACAAACACCAGTCAGAACAAAATTTGTTGGCAAACGGACGCAATACCATTTATTCAATAGACACCTGTATATAGTCCAAACAAAGTTTAGTGTTCTCTTGCGTGGCAAGATTCGATTGTTAAACTGATCTGTCATTCATATTTGATATTTGTAAAAATATACAATTGTTTGAATTATGAGCTGAATGTCAAACCAGATGTGTTGAATTTGGAAGTAGGGGAGGGATGACGTTGGGGAGAAGGGTGGGGATACAATTGATTTGTTCTGTCATTTTTGGTCTATGAATGATGCAATTAAAATGTAATAAACAGCCGGAAGAAATAGTAATTCTGGACAGAACAAGATGCTGGGCTTCCAGGTTGTGTGCAGGGCTCACATAATATACTTGCACTTCAACAGTAAATTGCTTATTGGTTGTCACTAAGCAGTCAAACGCAAATTTTCAGTCTTTACCAAAAGGTAGATTCGACTGAGCTATTTGTGATTTGGTTCCTTTCAAGACCAGCAGCAGGATCCGGCCACATCATCAAAGGCTTACCATTATTAGTGCAACTCATCAAATCAAGGCTCAAGCAAAATCCGTTAGGAAAGGAAGGAGCACCCCTTGCCTACCTTACTATCCTAACTGACGATCCAATCCACGTTGCTTGCTTACGGCAATTGGAACTATTGCATGAAAATTATTTTGTGAATACCTGCTGGCTTAGACTAGGTCATAAACATTTGTCATACTAACCCTGCTTTTACCCCTTATTTTACCCCTTATTAAACTGGTCTAGCCTATTCAATGTAACATATGCATTTTATAAAGGCACCTTAACCAATGAATTCCTCCACTGTTCAAAATTACATTCTTGTTCTGCTAAATAGAAATTACAAATAGAAATTAATGCCTCTATATGGTCCTGCTAGTTCAGGGACTTGGCTCTACTTTTATAGGTCAGTATCTTCCCGTGAGGACTGGCCAGCCCTCTTTGCTAGGAGTAAGTGTTCACCGGCCCCTCCCTACCATTGATCAGCTTGAGAGCCTGGTACCTGCAGAGATAATTTACACGTCAAGGCCTAATTTATGGATCATATGAACAGTGTGACAGTCACAGGGATGACCTCAAACCTGAAAGGGGACACTGATTAAGGGGTAAGCGGCTTCGTTTACAATATGCTCTTGTGAACCCAGTAAAAACCTTTAAAACTTTAAATTGGGTTACTGTCCCAGTGTCCATGCTGGATCCGCACAGGTAATTTTGGTTGCTTCTCCAAAGAAACTCGCCCACCTGTGGCCAGACTACACGCTGGAAATTGATGATGGAGCTGAATTTAATGGTTTGCAGACCTGTGGTCCTGAATCCTGTCCCAGCCTTTTAACCTTTGGGGGGTGGGGGGCTTATTGAGTATGGATAGTGTTCCTCCTCTGTCATGTACCCACTGAAGGCTTGCACGTAAGAGGGGAAAGGATGGTTGCTGAGAACCTTGCTAAACTTGGTGACCTGGGTAATTTTAGTGGGGGGGGCAGGGGGGAGAAGTGCAGTCCGAAGCTTATGAGCTGGGAACTGAGGCCGGGCCTAATGCACAATTGGTTTCCAAGAAATTGGGGTAGTGCCTGGTAGCTTTCCTCAATGGCAAGCCGTAGCTCGGACTGATAGGATGTGTGACCCAGCCTTCCAATTACGCAATGGTTGAACAGGGCTCGACAAGGAGGGGGAGGGATCTTAGTGTATTTGTGCTTTATAATTGGACAGTGAAAGAGGGAAGAATAGAGAATTGTTGTTAAAAGGACGAGCGAACGTGTGCTTCGAGTTGAGTTTGGAAAATGCGAAGCGGATCATGAACGAATCGGGAGGAGAGAAGAGCGTTTCAGTGCTTTGGCGCGAGGAGGGACAAAAAGCACAATTGGGATGAGCCACGTGGGCGACTGGGAACAGTAAGTAGAAGCTTGTTTTGGGAATGAGGGGATGAACAATGAGAAACAAGGAAAGAATGATAGTGAAGCAAGACCATGGATACAGGTGTAGACAATTGAAAATGAAAAAAGCATACGTGCGTGAAAAGGTGTGTGGATCTAGATAGCAGAGAAGAAGAAATAGAGCTCGAGGAAACTAAGAATAGGAGCAGCTGAGTTCTAGACAGAAAAAAAAGGGGGAAGAAAGTTTGTCAGATTAGAACAGTAGTTGATACAAGAGAAAAAAATGATGAGGCGCTTAGTGGCATGAAAAGATACATCCAGGCAAGCACAAAGAATGTTAAACGGGAAAATGCATGAGGTATTTGGGTGAAGGAAGTAAGAGGACATCCACAGTTGCTTGGAGGAAAGACAGATGTTGTAATAGTGAGTCAGTGAATGAAGAGAATAATGAATTTTTATCAGCATAGAAGTGATTATAGTATAGGGAGATAGAAGAACAGAGAGAAGGATCTTGTAAAGGGAGAAAAGCAGAGGACCTTGTGGAAAGTCGTAGAGAAGCAAGTGTGAGGGTGACGTTTGTCCAGACCAAGAAACTGAATAGAAATGGTCAGAAACACATGAGTTGGAGCCCTTTCAGAATGTGATCAGAGGACAGTACAATAGTGATCCACAGTGTCAGTCTGTGCAGAGATCCAAAAGAATAAGGGCAGAATAGAGTTTAGAGTGGCGGGCAGATGAAAGAGCATTGGAGATTTGAAGGTGGGTCGTCTGTGGAGTGGGAGGAGCGGAGTAAGAAGAGAAGGAAAATTTAGGTGAGATGAAACCTGGAAGTAGACTGTGCACTCAAGACTTTTAGAGAGGAATAGAAGAAGGGAAATGGGACAAAAATTGCCTGGGAGACTGGGACAAGAGTGGCCTGGATACCTAGCTGAGCTGCCGTGACTGATACGTTGTAGCTCTGTAGTTGCGATTGCCCCTTTCAAGCAACATGCCCAAGCAACCATCTCTTCCAGCATCTCACACCAATGAGGCAGAGTGCAAGATTGTATTCCTGGCTCGGAGGAAATCTCATACAACGGGTGGTGCCCTTCATGGATACAGTGTTAACTTTACAAAAATACCTCCAATTATGTCTACAACCCACTGTAGAATCACTGCAAAACACTGGTGCAAGAGGTTGCATCTCTTCTGCAGAAAAGAGCGATATTCTCCAGCATGCGGTCTGGCATGGATTCACATGCTCATGAATATTCCCCGTCGTCAGGCTGGGAATCCTTGGTAAAGAAAAAACCAGTATCAGTTTCGTTTCTGATCTGTCTTTCGTAGTAGTAACCAATCACTGATCTCTGCGTCATACTGACCAAAGCCAATGACTGCCCTCTACCTAAGCCCCGCTTCTGGCAGCCCTCTTCAGATTTTTACCGCACGTTCAAGTGTTGGGATCCTCGTGCTATTGCTCTCGAGCGTTAGTGCTATTTTTTCACGTTTTTTCTCAAAAACTTCGATTTTTCGGTCAAAAAGAGCCTTAAGCTCCACCGATTCTTCATCCGATCAACGGGGACCCGTGTCGGATTCGTC
Source organism: Ambystoma mexicanum (assembly GCF_040938575.1). NCBI lineage: Eukaryota > Metazoa > Chordata > Amphibia > Caudata > Ambystomatidae > Ambystoma > Ambystoma mexicanum. The sequence continues at coordinate 223,983,394 of NC_090921.1, read as the reverse complement.
TACGCCCCTCAAGGGTGAAGATTTCGTCGAGCTACGCTTTTGGAGGACTCCAGAAGTTTCTCAGGCCCATCTCGGACATGGCCCAGGAGAAGGGAAGCTCGACGCCCGGAAAGCTGTTCAGGGTCTGCCCTGGATGCCAGCTTCAGAATGTCTTTAAGGAGGACGAACACTTCTTTTGTCTTTACTGCCTACATGAGGACAAGACGCACGTGGAGAAGGACTGTGCGTTTTGCGGCAATATGTCGGAGCGGACCATGAAGGACCGCCATCAACGTCTCGCCAACTGGCTGGAAGGGAAGAGCCCGTCAGGCGAGAAGAAGAAATCCGAGCGGTCTTCTAAGACCTTTGAGGACGCCCCGGCAACGGGGGTCCCACACAAGGCCAAGCACCGCGAGTCCGCTGGCACCGGGAGCGCCGAACGGTCGGGCTCTACGGGCGCCAGGCAGGGCGCATCCTCCCCGGCACCATCAACCACGAGCCAACGCTCTGGTTCGGGTAAGAGGAAGGCCGAGCACCCGGCGAAGCTCCTGGAGAGGCCCCAGTCGAGCTCGAAGGCCCCATCGGAGGGAGAGCGAGGCAGTGTCCCCCCCCCCCAAGGAGAAGGCGGTGAGCGCACCTAAGGCGGTGAAAGCCTTAATCCATCTGGCCAAGGCCTCTATCGAGACAGTCGCGATGGCCCTGGCTCAGCCTGTGAAGGCTACACCAGTGGTGGCGACCTCGGGGCTCAGAGTCTCCCTGCCACCGCGGAGGGAGTCCTCTTTTATGCCCATCGACAGGACCCCCGTGAAACCTCCAACGGAGAAGAAAAAGGGCGGGGCAGGAGGTCGTCGTGGATTCGGCCTCAACCTCTGAGGAAGAGCTGATCGAGGTCTTAAGCCACGGCGTTGGCGTGGAAGAAGACCAGCCCGTCGGGAGGGATCCCGACGTAGGAGACGACGATATCGTCGAGGGTGCCGATTGGGCCCCTAACCGCCCGTCTGACTCCCCTCAACCAGCACCGCAAGACAACTCGGCAGCCATTTTGTTGGCTATACATTCCTTATGCTCGGAGATAAGGACGAGACTGCCGTTACCACCAGCGGAGGAACCGCTCCCGACGGGGGACCCGGAGCCAGGCCCTTCTGGGAGCCCTCCCCCTAAGAGAAGAAGGATTCACCCTCCACCTTCTTTTCAGCCATCGCGCCCTGTTCAGCCCTCCTCCCCGTCCACGACTCGTGGGGATGATACAGGGACTGACACGGCCGCGACGGGTATGGACGACAAGGTTTACGACGAGGATCTGCCGTCGTCACCTCCCACCCAGGCTTCCCCGCCCGACGAGATTGGATCGTTTCACTCCATGATCGCCAGGGCATCCGAGCTCTTCCAGCTCTGCCCGGAGGAGAAGGAAGGTTTCCTTTATCAACGGCGCGAGGCCAATAGGAAGACGGTCCTCTCCGTGCCTCTACTAGACGATATTTGGGATGAGGGCCTTGCCCTCCTCAAGAACCCATCCACGACGCCGGCTAGAAGGGATCGGTACGAGAAGAAGTACCGGGTCCCGGACGCGGCTGCCTTGTGCCTCCAAAAACAGCTGACCCCGGACTCCGTCGTCTCCGCGGCGGCCAGGAAGAAAGCGGGGGGTGGTGCGGCCTCTACGTCGACTTCCCCGCCAGACGGCGAGGGAAAGAAATTGGATACGATGGGACGCAGAGTCATCTCGTCTGCAGCGACGACGATTAAGGCGGCCAACGCCTTGGCTATCGTAGCCCGCTACGACAGGGAGCTGTGGTACAAACTGGCCCCCCTGCTGGTCTTCCTACAGGACGACAAGAGGGCGGATGCCCTAGAGATCTTGCAGGAAGGTGAGGTGGCATCGGACCACGCCATTACGATTGCGACGGACATCGCCGACACTGGATTTCGCCAGTTGGCCAACGGCGTGTTCCTTAGGCGGCGTGGATGGCTCAAGGCTACTGACTTCCGTCAAGACGTGCAGACCAGAGTCTTGGACATGCCGTTCGATGGAAACAACCTGTTTGGGAAAACAGTGGAGGATTCCCTTCAAGCCATCAAAGCGGACACGGAGACGGCCCAGGCTCTTGGGGTTCTCCAGCAACGGCGGCCGCCCTTTCGGAGCGGCGGAGGCAAGGGTGCCTCCAAAGGTTCCGGCGGCGGATTTTCCACCTACCGTCAACCGGCCCGTTCGTCGTCGCAGGAAGCTTACAGGGGACGAGTCAAGTCAGGCGGACCCCGCCGTCGTTGCCAAGGAGGTCAAGGCGGCAAAGCCTCGTCGAAGCAGGACTGAACCGGCCGTGGGGTCGGGCCCCCACCGAAGCACCCTGGTGGGAGGCCGGCTGGCGAGCTTCGTCAGCGTGTGGGAGTCATCTCCACCGACCGTTGGGTGCTGGACGCCCTAGCCCAGGGTCACGCGCTCGAGTTTCAAAGAAGGTGCCCACGCGCCCCCCCTGTGGCCAGGAAAGAACATCACGTCCTTCAACTTCTCTTGGAGGTAAAGGCGATGCTCAGGAAGGGCGCCATCGAGCTCGTCCCAAAGAGGCTTCGGGGCTCCGGAGTTTACTCGATACTTCCTCGTGAAGAAGAAGACGGGAGGATGGCGTCCCATCCTGGACCTACGACGACTGAACAAATTCATCAAGGCACAGAAGTTCCGGATGGTCACCCTCCAACTCGTCCTGGGTCAGCTGGAGGAGGGCGATTTCCTGTCGTCGTTGGATTTGGAGGATGCCTACTTCCATATTCCCATCCTAAAGGGACACCGAAAGTTTCTCAGGTTCGTGCGGACGCGGCCAGAGTGAGGTCTATCAAGACCATCCTCGGAATGATGTCTTCTTGCATTTACCTCATCCCCCTGTGCAGGCTCCAGATGCGCCCGTTGCAGGAGTTCCTGAACGCGCGCTGGATCCAGACGACGGGCAGCTTCGAGGAGAGGATCACACTCTACGAGAGTTTCCGACGAGCGATCCGGTGGTGGGGCACCCGCGCACATCTGACGGCGGGCATGGACTTCCAGACCCCCGGCCACCAGGAGACAGTGACCACGGATGCCTCCCTGGAAGGGTGGGGAGCGCACACCGAGAATCTGCATGCGAGAGGCCTTTGGCTCCCGACGGAGAAGGCCCTCCATATCAACGTCCTGGAGCTCCGTGCAGTGTTTTGGGCCTCAGGTCCTTCCTTCCGTCCCTCAAGGGCAAGTTGGTGAGGATCTTCACCGACAACACCACCACCATGTTCTACATCAGGAAACAGGGCGGAACCAGGTCCCCAGCCCTGTCCAGGGAGGCGCAGGATCTGTGGCATTGGGCCGTCGCCCAAAGGATGTTTCTGGTGCCGTTTCATCTGGCAGGGATAAAAAACACCATCGCCGACTCACTCAGCAGGGAGCTGCGCTCGTGCCACGAGTGGGAACTACGACAGGATCTAGTGGACCGCCTCTTCCGACGGTGGGGCACACCCCAGATCGATCTGTTCGCGACGGCGACGAACTCCAAGTGCCGGAGGTTCGCCAGCAGGTTTCACCAGCCAAGGAGCATGGGCGATGCTTTCTCGTTCCCCTGGGAGGGCCTGTTCCTATACGCGTTCCCTCCATTGCCATTGCTGATCCGGCTCATCAACCAGCTCAAGAGGTCCCGGTGCAGGATGATCCTCGTCGCACCTGCGTGGCCGAGGCAGATATGGTTCCCGGACCTTCTGGATTTGTCAGCGTCCCCGTCAATCAAGCTGCCAGTGGATGCGGATCTGCTCTCCAGGGAAGGAGGCGCCATCCTCCAAGACCCGAAGTCGCAGGCCTGGCTCCTGCAGCGTTAGAGTTTGGAGGATACGACATACCGGCCGACTGCAGAGAGGTTCTTGCAAAGGCCAGGGCATCCTCAACTCTTAAATGCTACAGACACAAATGGAAGAGGTTCTCTGTCTGGTGCCACGCACAGAAGATTAACCCTCTGCGGATTACGGCTCCCCAAGTACTGCCGTACCTACTGACGCTTACCAAAGCTGGACTGGCGCACGCGTCCTTCAAGATTCTTCTTGCTGCGATCTCCCGATACACCAGAACCACGGGGCGGACGTCCTTGTGGTCTCATCGTCTGGTGAAAGAGTTCATGAAGGGACTGTTCAGATCGTTCCCGCCGCTGAAGGCTACGGCCCCGGCGTGGGAGCTCAACGTGGTGCTGACCAAGCTCATGGGACCTCCGTTCGAGCCTCTGCACTCGGCCCCGTTGAACTTCTTGTCGTGGAAAACAGCGTTTCTTGTGGCCATCACCTCCGCACGACGGGTGGGAGATCCAGGCCCTTTCCTGCAAGGCCCCGTACTTGACTTTTCACGACACGAGGGTAGTGCTCAGGACGCACCCCTCCTTCATGCCCAAGGTGCCGTCGGACTTCCACCTCAACGAACCCTTGGTGTTGCCTGTTTTCTTCCCGTCGCCTTTGTCGCCGGCTGAGAGCACTCGCTGGATGTGGCTAGAGCGCTGAAGTTCTACGTGGACCACACGAAGGGTTTTCGGAAGACGTCACAACTTTTTGTGAACTTTGGACCTGTCAATCAGGGGAAGGCTCTCTCGAAGGCTTCCATTTCCAGATGGCTCTCCGGCTGTATCATGTACTGTCATCGGTTGGCAAACCGACCCCTGCCTGGCCGTCCGAGAGCCCATTCCACCAGAGCGATCGCAGCTACCACGGCGTTCCTATCTGGTGTGCCCTTGCTGGACATCTGCAGGGCTGCTACGTGGAGGTCGACGCACACCTTCACGAAATTCTACTGTGTCGATCGGGATTCCAGGGAGGAGTCCAGGGTCGGCCAAGCAGTGCTGCGCAACCTGTTCGCCTAAGGTGAGCCTGGTGAGGAGGTAATTTTTGCTTAATGTTGAGTTTGATGTAATGCTTAATGTTGAGCCTTTGCCACCTCCCGTGATTATTCATGAGCATGTGAATCCATGCCAGACCCCATGCTGGAGAAGGAACAAGTTACTTACCTGTAACTGTTCTCCAGCATGGGTCTGGCATGGATTCACATGCGAACCCTCCCGCCTACCCCTCTGCAGCTCTTCACTTGGTCATACTGCCACTTCACGTGCTACCAAATCTGAAGATGGCTGCCAGAGGCGGGGCTTACGTAGAGGGCAGTCATTGGCTGTGGTCAGTATGACGCAGAGATCAGTGATTGGTTACTACTACGAAAGACAGATCAGAAACGAAACTGATACTGGTTTTTTCTTTACCGAGGATTCCCAGCCTGACGGGGAATATTCATGAGCATGTGAATCCATGCCAGACGCATGCTGGAGAACAACAGTTACAGGTAAGTAACTTGTTCCTTATTAGTTACTAAAAGGAGGGGTAAAAAAGTATATACACCACATAATCCGCGGTAGACACGGGGACATTTTCGTTATTGGATAAAACAGTTCAAGATCGTTTCAAGGTGGTGACCGCTAAATCCATTGCACATATGCCCCAGATAAATACCTGTGTGATCCCTGTATATATTTAAGATGATGCACGTTTCCACATTTCAATCAGTGCCATGCACAGTCGTGATCTGCCCATCATGGGAGGCGAGAACCTAATTTACATGAACTTAAAAAAACATTACTTATTGCAGAAAATCTTTCCCCAAGGGAAAAAGATTAGGAACAAAGTTAGCGGTTTGTGTCTGTGACTAATAGATCTTTACCACATTCAAAAATGTTATTTTCATAAGAGAAAATAAGAACATATCATAGCATTAATCTACTAATATGCACACAATCAACCAAAGTCAGAACACATTAAGTAATTCATCATACACTAATTCTGAATAACAAATAGAAGCGAAAGAATAGAGGGGGGAAGAAGAAAAAGAAGAAAGGAAAAGGAAAGAGAACATGGAAGTCCATGACTGAAAATTACATTTGAAATTAACCTTGCAGCAAACACAACAATATTACAAACCGATTACATAAACTAATAGTTATATTAATTAATAGCAAGTAAAGCTAGAGGCGTAAAGTCCTCAAATTAATGTTCAGTTTCATCTATAGACGTCAAGAAAACCGCTCCAAATTACCCAAAATTGATCAATTTCATCTGTGTTTTTGTAGATGGCTTTTTTCATACGTTGAAACTGTAAGAAGCTCCTCCACCCAGTCATCAATATCAAAAGAACTACTTGATTTCCAGGACCTCAGTATTTTTTAGCAACCATGCATGCGTGCTGTAACCATACTTTCCTGCCAAAGTCAATTTCATCCAGCAAAGAGATATTGCCCAAAATTAATAGAGACATTCATGGGGATCAGTGTTTAGGACTAAACTTAACCTTTCACAAACCCTTTCCCAAACTGCATCTTCGAAGGGATTGTGTCCTCCGACGTATTCCTCGTCTTAGATATCTCCTTCCAGCTCTGCTGGCCTCGGTAAATTTTTTCTCTAGAGGGCGCTGCGCGTCGACGCCCTCCGAGTCGATGTCCCTCGACAGCCGCCGTATCGACGTCGACGTCATCCTGCCTATAAAGGCCGCGCGCAGCGTCCGTTGCTCAGTTCCGTTTTTCCGTGCTTACTCAGTGCCTCGGAATACCGTTGCTCAGTTTGTCAGATTAAACCTATTTACCTCGAGTTATTCGATCCGTACTCGATGGCTTCCTCGTCGGAACCGACAACTCCTCAATCCGGCTTCAAAAAATGCCGAGATTGTAGAAAAAAGATGTCACTGACTGACCCTCAGAGTTTGTCTGTGGTGTTTGGGAGCTGAACATCATTGTTCGGAGTGCGAGGACTGTATGTCCATGACAGCTAAGGCCCTGAAGGAGCGTAGGGGGAAGCTGGAGAAAGGTAAGACTTTTAAAGCTTCTTCTTCGTCGACGAAGTCGAGACATTCGTCTCCTCGTCACCATTCGCGCTCCAGGTCTCGGAGTGGGTCCCATCACTCTTCGAGATCGAAGCACTCGAAGAGGAGACGTCGAAGATCCCCTACTCAGTCTTCCTCTTCCTCTGTTTCGCCAAAAAGAATCCCTTGCCCCACGAAACATAGTTCCCGTGCTGAATGGGAGGAATTCCGCAAAAATATGATGAGCGTTTTCGAGAAAGCGGCCTCGACCCCCTCGAAGACTGCCGAGAGCGATGCTCTGGTCGAAAGACCCGAAGCTCAAAAACGCCACGAGTCGCAGTACCCGGCGAAGGAAACCTCTCGAGCGCGTCTCGAACCCTCGAGTAGGACTATGACCTCCAAACCTTCCTCGAAGGTTCCGTCGACGAGGGTTCCGTCGACGCCGAGGTCGGTGTCTTCGACGCTGTTGTCGAAGGGACCTTCGACACACGGGTCTGTGGACTCGACGCCAGCTTCGACACCGGCGTCGACGCCAAGAAAAGTCACGGTCACGACACACCCAGTGACTATCCCCAGGTCCTCGATGACGATGGCTTTGAGATTGTCGAGTAGAATCCCAATTCTGTCGAGGTCATCGAGGCCTCCGCCTTTGTTTTCGACGCCACGCTCGAAGCCTTCGACGTCGGCATGGATGACATCGACGTTTTCGAGGCCGATAATGACATGTTCGGCACCCTCTGCCTTGGAAATGGGATTTACACCCTTTATGAGTTCAGAACAATTGAGAACTATGTCCTCAATTTTGGAAGAGGGTGAATTGTCTGAACAGGAAGACACATTTGAGTTGCAGGGACCTGTAACCCCAATTAGAGAGGAATTTTCCTCTGAAGAACGCAGGTTAAAGGATCTTCATGATTCCTTACATGAGGCAAGTGGGTTAGACACTTCCCCTGAGGTGGAGTTTGCTAAGCCAGACCCGGGGGAGCATGCTGAAACCCCCTATAGAGCCTTAATGGCCAGGATCAGAGAGTTTATGGGGTGGTCTGCACCTTCACAATCTTTCCAACAAGATGACCTCACGGATATTCTTGACAAAGGCCCACAGGAGGATCCTGTGGTGCCTTTCCATAAAGCTCTTCAGAGGAAGATTATGACGAACTGGGAAACCCCAGATGTCGTCCCGGCAGTAAATAAAAAACTGTCTACAAAATACAGGGTATCCTCTACAGACCTGGAGTTTTTGTCAAAACACCCATCCCCAGAAAGTCTGGTGGTACAGGCAGCATCTTCTACTGATGTCAAGACGGCTTATCCTACCGTCCCACAGGACAGGGACGATAAAAAATATGATGCTATGGCAAAGAAAGTTTTTTTCGGCATGTAGCATGGCGTTAAAATCTGTGAATGCTACTTGCACCCTTGCTCGATTCAGCCATACACTTTGGGAGTGTGCTTCTACAGCGGCTGACTGCATCCCGGAGGGAGAAGAAAGGGAGGCGTTCATGAATATCATAGAGGACGGTAAAGATGCTATGTGCGAATCCCTCCAGACGGGCATTGATTCGGCTGACAGTATCAGCAGAGCAATGGCGGCAAGTACAACAACCAGGAGATTTGCTTGGTTGAGAAAGTCTGGTTTTGCCCCAGATGTGCAAGCCAGGCTCTTGAACATGCCATTCGATGGCTCTTCTTTGTTTGGGGAAAAAGGCGGATGACAGTTTAGAAAAACTGCAAACTTCAAAAGCAGCAGCAAAATCCCTAGGCGCTGCAATCCGTCAGACACCTTTTTGTCCCACAGGAACCTCTGCGAGAGGCAAGTCCTTTCGCTTCTACTCTGCATTCGGAAGAGGTAGAGGACGACCGGCTCAAAGGGGACAAAGAAGAACTACCCGAGGTGGACGGGGTAGATATTCAAAGGCCGCAGCAACAGCAGGTGCCTCTTTACCATCTGCATCAGCCGCCCCAAAACCACTCTGAGGATTTCCCTCACAGGACACCTGTAGGAGGCAGGTTGACTCAACATCTGGCGGAATGGCAGGCTATCACATCAAATGCTTGGGCATTGGAAACAGTTGTCCAAGGTTACTGCCTGCCTCTCCTACGCATACCTCAGAGTCATCCACCGGGGATCAGCTCTCAGAAAGCTCCAGATCCGCTCCTCTTGCAGGAAATTTTGGACCTGCTAGAGAAAGGTGCCATAGAACCGGTACCTGTAGCGGAGAGGAACAAGGGCTGGTACTCCCCTTACTTTCTCATTCCAAAGAAAGACGGAGGACTGAGACCCATCTTGGACTTGCGAGAATTGAACATATTCCTCAGAAAAGACAAATTCAAGATGGTCACTCTTTCTCAGATCCTCCAGGCCCTTCAGTTCCAGGACTGGTTGGTATCTCTGGACCTTCAGGATGCTTATTTCCATGTGCCTATCCATCTCAAACACAGGAAATACCTGAGGTTCGCAATTGGCAACTCTCACTATCAATTTCGAGTGCTGCCATTTGATCTGACCTCCGCCCCGAGGGTCTTCACCAAGTTAATGTCGGTAGTGGCGGCAAGTCTAAGGAGGGAAGGGATTCACGTCTACCCCTACCTGGACGATTGGTTGATCAGGGCTGTCTCTTCGGAACAAGCTCAGATCCAGCTAAATCACGTGTGCCACTCCCTTCACAGACTGGGCTTCTCCCTCAATTTAAAGAAGTCACAAATGATACCATCGCAGAGACTCCAGTTCATAGGAGCGATCCTGGACACTTCCCTGGGAAAAGCCTCGCCACCAGAGGTGAGGGGTCAAGATATTCTACAGATAGTTACCAAGTTCCAAGATGCCCAACGTCTCCCAGCCTTCGACTTTTTGAGGTTGCTAGGCCTCATGGCATCCTGCATTTTCCTAGTGCCAGAGGCTCGCCTGCGAATGAGATCCCTCCAGTGGGCACTAAGGACTCAGTGGTCACAATTCTCAGGGAGAATGACAGATCTTCTTCAGGTTCCCGACAGGGTGGCTCGAGACCTTCAGTGGTGGGCCTGTCAGGAGAACATTCTGAAAGGAGAACATTTTTGGCAACCCTGGCCGGAGATAACAGTAGTCACGGATGCCTCACTCACGGGTTGGGGAGCCCACGCCAACGACTTGACCATCAGCGGTCGTTGGTCTCCATCGGAGTCCAGACTACATATCAACCTGTTAGTGCTGAGAGCCATCAGACTTGCGCTGAAGGCGTTCCTGCCAGCTGTACAAGGGGAAAAATGTCCTGATAATGACGGACAACACAGTGGCCATGCATTACCTCAACAAAAGAGGAGGCGTAGGATCACTACCCCTGTGCAGAGAGGCGATGCAGCTCTGGTTTTGGGCAATCCAAGAAGGAATCTCTCTATCGGCAGTTCACCTAGCCGGAGAGAAGAATTTGACAGCGGACGCTCTGAGCAGGCAGAGCACAGTCTCCCACGAGTGGGAACTAGCTCAGGAAGTCCTTCAAGAGATCTTCGCCCTTTGGGGAACCCCTCAGGTGGATCTGTTTGCCACCAGCGTCAACAGGAAATGTGATCTGTTCTGCTCAAGGGAATTTCCCCCGAGAGGAGCTCTGGGAGACGCGTTCATAGTGGACTGGGAGTTTCCGCTTCTGTACGCGTTCCCGCCAGTCCCTGTCATTCCTCAAATGATCAGGAGGTTGAGAAGATTCCGGAGAACCATGATCCTAATTGCCCCGGATTGGGCCAGGAGAACGTGGTACCCGGACCTTCTAGACTTGTCCATCTGCCCTCCAGAGAGAACCTACTCTCACAGAAGGGAGGTCAGGTTCTCCATCCAGACATCAAAACCCTCAACCTTCACGCTTGGCTTCTGAAAGGTTGAGGTACAAGGATTGGGACCTCCCTGATGATGTTATGGAGGTGTTGCTTTCGGCAAGGGGGCCAGCAACAAAGTCTTTATACCGCTGCCGTTGGAACAGATTTTGCAGCTGGTGTAGAGAACAGAATATCGACCCTTTTTCATGTGGTACACCAATGGTTTTGTCCTTCTATATTTGGCGAATTCAGGCCTTCAAGTTGGCACCATTAAGGGCTATCTCGCAGCGCTATCCATCTTTAAGCGCACTGCGGAAGAACCATCCTATTTCAAATTACCCTTGGTAATACAGTTTCTAAAGGGGTTAACCAATGTTTATCCCCCAAGACCATTCCAAGTTCCCCTATGGGATTTAAACTTAGTACTAACTTTCCTGATGGGCACACCTTTTGAACCACTCCATTCTTGTTCGTTAAGATTCCTTACCCTTAAAACGGTTTTATTAATAGCACTTACATCTGCTAGAAGGGTGAGCGAATTACAAGCTCTTTCTTGTAAACCCCCTCACACAATATTTCACAAAGACAAAGTTGTCCTGCAAGTGAAGCCTAATTTCCTCCCAAAGGTGGTTTCTGAATTCCATATCACTCAGAAGATTACCCTACCATCTTTCTATCCTCCTCCTCACCCGTGGAAAGAGGAAGAGAGGTTACACAGGCTAGACCCTAGAAGAACTTTAGTTTTTACATCAGTAGACTAGCCAGGATAAGACAGGCAGACCAGCTGTTTGTAGGTTACGCAGGTCACAAGCTGGGGTTACCAATAACTAAGCAGACCATTTCCAGATGGATCATTCTAGCCATTCTGGAATGTTATAAACTGGCAGGGAAAGAGCCCCCTCAAAACCTTAGGGCTCATTCGACCAGAGGTATTGCAGCTTCATCGGCCCTCAAAAGAGGCGTGCCGGTTAAAGACATCTGTGCGGCCGCTACATGGTCTGTCCATACCTTTACACGTTTTTACAATTTGGATTCCTCCTCCAGTCAAGAGACTAGGTTTGGAAGGGCTGTACTGCATTCTATTCATCAATAGAAGACAGCGTGAAGTCAGTACTCCCTCCTCCAATAATAGAATACTGCTATGGGAGCCTATCTAAGATGAGGAATACGTCGGAGGACACAATCCCTTCGAAGAACAAGTTACTTCTTACCTTGTAACGTTCTTTCGACAGGATGTTCCTCCGACGTATTCCTCATCGGCCCTCCCATCCATCCCCGCAGTTCTACTTCCCGTGTGGTTGCAGCTTACGCTCCTTCAGGGTGATTAGTCTAGTCCAGAAAGTATTATTGTGGGCTACAAAACGGAACTGAGCAATGGACGCTGCACGCGGCCTTTATAGGCAGGATTATGTCGACGTCGACATTTTTGACCTGCGGCCTCAAGAACGTGTAAGAAGTGGACAGCCGCGTTTATCACTTGTACTGCTTATACTGCTTATACCCCAATCAGTCTGCCACAAACTGTACCGTCTTTCAGGGGTTCTCCCAGAAGACACTTGAGGACTGTAACTGGCGATTGATTTGCTGGCTGAACGAGGGGGCCTATTCGGCTTCAGAGGTGGGCTCTTCCCACAGGGGCAGGTCCTCTACGCTTTCGGCCAAGAGATCGCCATCGCACCAGAGGGCGCGGTCCACTCAGCCAACGACCTCAGAAGCAACACACAGGGCCAGGCCGACAACGGAGTTGGGAAAAGGATGCAAGTCTTCGGTGGCATGACCGGTACAGGTTCGGACAAACTAACAAAGGGACCAAACCTGGTTTGGCACGCAGAGTAAATCCCAAGAAGTAACTTTCCACATAGAAATGCTTAAAAAAGAAGACCTGGCCATTTTGACAAAAAATGGCACCGTTGGTTGCTTTACTGCAGCTGCGAACGCAGCCCGCGGTAAATGCACACCACGGTAGTTAAAAATAAACCACTGCCCCCAGCCATTCATCGAGGAAAGGGTAACATAAAAAATGTTACATGAGAAGCTAGACAAAGGGGATACTAAGTAACATCTCCACCCTATTGTAAGATAGTGTGTGCTCGGTCTAGAAAGTTACAAGTAGTCAATTTCACTTCACTGCTCTTGGAAACAGTAGGTATTTAAACATTGGGGAAACCTGAAAGACTTCCCTGGGCCACTGCGCTGAAGGTAAATGTAAAATGATGATGCCTATGGGGTTTGTCAGACAGAAATACAGAAAACGCATTGAATTAAAAATACAAAGTCCCAAAGTTCAGCAAAAGAGCTAGGGGCCTCTGAGGTGGGAATTGAGCACTAAACTGAATATTCTCCCTAACAACCACCCACCCCGCCCCCCGCACTTACTCTCTCCCCCTTCCATGCGGAACTTGCATGATCTCATTTTCACCTGGCCTAGTAAGATTGTCTGTCTTCCCTCTGTTGCCCCTCGCTTGCCTCTTTGTGCTTTTAAATACTTGTGTATAGGCGCATTATAAATGCCACAGCATATCAGTAAAGCAGAGATTGTTGTCTGCACACCACTCCTGAAAAGCAGACAGACAATCTGAGATGAGAGAAAAAGAGGTGGCCAAGGGAAGCCTGAAAATGAGTTGTTGTCCGCATAGAACTGGAAATTGGACCAGAGAGCGGCAATGCGATGGGCGAGAGTTGCCATGTATTGGTTGAAAAGCAGGGTGAGAGGTTTGTTCCCTGGGTAACACCGTAGGTAGTGGGAGAGATAGAGGAAAGGAAGGACCCAAGTTGGACCAGAGGAAAGGTCAGCCAGGTCAGAGCCTGTTCGGGGATACCCAGATTGTCATGGAGACGGTTGAGCAGGGTGGTATGGTTGACTATGTCGAAGGCAGAAGATAGATCGAGGAGGATGAGGACAGAGGGAATGTTAGAGTCAAGGTTGGAGAGAAGGTCTTCACGGATGTTCAGGAGAGCAGTTTCAATACTTCTGGCAGTGCCAAAGCCTGACTGGTTGTCATGTAGACAACCAACAGAATCGGTGTGAAGGTTTAGCTGTGAGATGGCCAGCTTTTCCAGGAGCTTGCCCAGAAAATGGGTGATGGAAATTGGCGATAGTTAGCCGGGCAAGAAGGGTCTGCTGTGGGTTTCTTGAGAAGAGGGTGCCCAAGAGAGTGCTTCAGAAGGCAGGGCAAGGCTTCTGAGGCGGAGAGGTTGCAGAAATCGACAGTGAAGGAGCAAGGGTGTCAATGTGGTCCTTGATGGTTTTGTAAGAACAGGGAATAACCTGTTCAGATGAGACTTTCATAGATCAGACTTGTCTAGAAACCTTGTCAGGGGAGAAAAGAGGAAAGGAAGAGAAAGAGGGTGGGGGGCGGCTGCAGGAGGGCCAGAGTTAACAGAAGGGGGAAGGGGTCGAGAGGGGGGACAGGTTGGTCTGGGTTTTAGAGATGAAATGAGAGGCAAGGGCTGTGCAAAGTTCCTGGGAAGCGACAGGAGAGATAGACACTGCAGCAGGGTTGGCCAGTTCCTTGCAGATTTTGAGAGTTCGTCCGAGTTGTTGAATGCCGCAGAGACATGGGCTTAGATCTTGGCATTTTTCTTAGAATGGACAAGGAGCTGGTATTGCCTTTGGAGCAGGCTGCATACCAGTTTTATTTTTCAGCAAATGAACGAGAAGCCCTCCTTTTCCTCTCAGCCACCCTGCACTTATGTTTAAGGGTAGCTAGGTCAGTACTACCAAGAATTGCACTTGGCTTTGGCCTTCAAGCGGATCCTCATGACAGGGGCAAGAGCATCGGAGATGGAAGAGTAGAGCATGGAAAGGGCTGTGTCAGGATGTGATTCGGCCAGAGGCAGAGGCGGGTAGGGGGGTGTGGAGAAATTAGCGGCAAAAGCTTCAACTGACACATGCTTCATGGGTCGGATGTCCGAGAAGGTAGGTGGCAGTGTTGGGGTTGGCTTTGCCTGGGGGGGCTAGAGTGGGAGAGATTGGAGGAAAGGGGGGAGTGATCGCTCCCGGTGAACGGAGTGGTTCGTGGGATGGAGAGTGAGTCTGGCCAGAGGGGAGAATAGAAGGGAGAGAGAATCGCAGAGGTCACGAAAGAGTACTGAGGAGGAACAGGGAGCATCAAGATGGATATTGAGGTCACCAAGGAGAAGTGGAGTGGTTAAGGTCAGGAGGGAGGATGAGAGGACCCCCACTCAGAGGAATGAGGTGATCTGACCACAAGGTCGATAGTCACAGTAAGAGAGTAATTTCCTCCACTTCCTCCAACCTATGGGAGAAGAAACCTCTGGGCAAGATGGGGGAGACAGTTTATCAAAACACATCCCTACATCTTTGGCCTGCCACATGTTTTGCTAGTACAACTCCAAGATAGCAGATTTTTCATTTCTTCTTACCTACATGCAAGATTGATTCCAGAGCATCCTTTTTTTTTTGTCTTTTTTTTATTGTAACAATTAGTTTTTTACAAACTTTAATTACAAAACACGAACAATCACATCACAATACACTTCATTAGATGATTAAGGCACACATAGGTCCACACATACATATGGGTTCAACCAATACTGTAACCCGTATGCTTCAAGATACGGGGCGTCTCCCTACTCCAGCAGTTTTTCCAAAAAATCTATTACTGCACAAGTTAACATCACATTGTTTCCATTCAGCACCCTCCACCGCCACTCATCCATATTAATGTTAGGTGATACAAATCTGCCCAAAAAGCAAATCCGTTGAGTGGTTATTGTGGGACATTCCATGATTAGATGTTTTAATGATTCTATTTCCATTGTACAGAATCGACATAGATTGTCAACGATCTTCAGATCTTTTCTTCTCCACAAAACTTCTTTGGTTTTATATACATTCCAACGAAGCCTCAGAAACTTGTTCCGATGCCATCTGGAAGGAAATCTTGATAGATATCTTGGAACATTGTCTAGGTAATTACAAGACATACCAAAATTCAGGGATGAGGACATTGACAAACGCTGTTCTTCTTTTAAAATCCAGTTCCATTGCCTTAACTTTTTCTTTGCGAGTTGTGGCATTGTTATTACCATTTGCCATGGGATGTCAGCTATTTTCAAGATATTCCTGATTTTATTTGCCCAAGACAAGAGAATTCCTCCATGTGGATTTTTAGTCGTTGATTCAAATATTTTGTACGCTGGAGCGATTTTTGATAGCTGCATCTTTCGTAGAGCTGCAATAGATTTCCATTGAATTGTTCCATGTAATGGTGCCAGGCCCAGTTCATATCTTATTGCAACAATCGGGTACTGCTTGGAAGTCGCAATATTTCCTTCCAAAATTTGCCTTCCAAGATGGCCCAAATTTGATGGTCAATGTTCCAGCCAGCTTCCGCCCCATACGTTATTATGGGAATTACTTTTTGTACATAGAAGGTCCGTAGTGGTTGGAGGGTAAATTTGCCATATTCAAAATGCAGCTTTTGGCCTTGTATTGTCAATATGGACATGCGATGTTTCAATTCTGCTAACCATACTGATTCACAGATCGAGCTGTTTATTTGCACGCCTAAATATCGGATTGTTGATACTGTCTCAATTGTCTCGCCTGCTACTGACCACTTAAACTGGTTGTCTTTCTTTTTTGCTCCTGATGTTGTTGCCATGATTTTAGATTTCTTCGTATTAATTGCAAGCTCATTTTCTTGAAAGTATGCAACTAAATTGTTCAAGAGTCGTTGCAGACCAATTTGGGTCAGGCCAAACAACTCAATATCATCTGCGTAATATGCCCAGCTGATCTCTTGACCATTCACTTTGGGTGGAAATCGAGGAGTATTTTCCAGATTGCCTGAAATATCTGAAGTGAATAGTTTAAACAGTAGGGCAGCTAATGGGCACCCCTGTTTAACGCCCATAGAGGTTTTTATTTCATTTGTCAGATTTCCTGAAGCATCCAAACGAACTCTTGTAGTGGTATCATTATGTAACGCAATCAGTGGTTGAAGCAAGGCTGGCGGGCAAGACCATGATTGTAGTTTCATCCATAATTTATCACGGTTTATAGTGTCAAAAGCTTGACGCATGTCTATAAAAGCTATAAACAAGTTTTTTATTTTTCAATGCGTCAAGCTTTAATAAGCTTAGTATCAACAAGTTCACCTCAGTTCCTGTATCTTTGGTAAAACCTGTTTGTCTACAATCCATTCGCCCAGATGCATATGCCCAAGACGTTAACTTTTGTTGCAGACATGTTGCAAATATTTTTCCTATAGTGTCCTGAAGGGCAATAGGGCGATAGTTGTTCGGATCGTCCCTATTACCCTTATTAAAAATAGGCACAATAACCGATGTCCACGATGCTGGAATGGTTTTTGATGTCTATCAGTTGGAAAAGGTTCTCAATGAAATCAGCCCAAAGTTCCTTTTTTTCTTTCAACATCACGTTTGACAAGCCATCAGGGCCTGCCGCGCGTGAGTTTTTTAATTTTTGTATCAATGTCAAAATTGTATCTTTTGATTCAACCACATCCCAAGGTTCTGGACAGACCACATTTACTTTCTCTATTTTTCCCAGTTTGCCGTTAAAGACTAGATTGAAGTGCTCTTCCCAGGCAGATGCAGAAATACCATTCGCTAGTCTTGCCTCTTGGCATAGTGATCCTGTATTCAGGATTGACCAAAAATCTTTTACTTTTTGTTGTACGATCAACTTCAACATAAGTTCTGCTCTTTCTTGATCTCTTATTAATTTAAATGATTTGAGCCAGTTTCAATATTTTACCTTGCGTTTTCTGATTTTAATCGCCATATCACAGCCTCCATTTTTTTTCAAAAATCTTATGTCTTTGGCCAATTGTTTTTTTTTCCAAGCTTACCAGCACACTGAATACATATTTGTTAGTTGGGCAAACATTCCTTTGCTGTTTTTTCATACAGAATTGTTGCAGCAAGGGAGAAAAGTTTATTCTTGTCGCTAGATCATTAGACGAGTTCTTTAAATTTTTACTCAGCATCTGTATTTGTTGATTGTTTATTCTTAATCTGTTTGCTCCTTGATTTATCTCAAGTGGACAGTTATACGTTAGTTTTACACCACACCTTGTCATTTGTAAGGTCAACACCAGTGCATGATGATCGCTTTTAGATGACTTGTGTATATCCAAACGTTCAATTTTCGACCAATGTAAGGAACTGGTCCAAAAATAATCTATTGTTTTTTTACAGCTCTCTCGCTGCCATGTGACCTAGGTGGAATATCACTTTGTACTCTGCCATTTACCATTTCGCAGTTTCTTACTTTTAGAGCTTGACTCCAATAATCGCCTCTTGTCAGCCCTAAGGGGGCTACAGATGAACTTACTTGCCGATCTTCATACCAAGAATAATTAAAATCTCCACAAATTATTATGGCAAGATTTGAGCATGGTATTAAACACTGACCGATGATGTTGTGACAGCGTTAATAAATTGTGCTGTAGATATCATTAAAGGATTCCAATATATATTTATCAATAGCAGACATTTCACATCCACTTTTGTTTCTGATTCCATCACCAGCAATGTTCCTTGAACATAGATGTTGGATTATATATTTAGCCCTGAAAATGGCCGTCCTAATCTGTTTTTACCAGCTGCATTTAGCAATATAGTATAAGCAGCTTTTATTGGAGTTTCACGCAACCAGGTTTCCTGTAGAAATATTACAAAATTATTCTCCATGGGTAGAGACCATTCTTGGAATAGATGATTAAAACCTCTGGTGTTCCATGAGATTATATCACACGATTCCACTCCACTGAGAAATGTAAGTTATGAGGTCTGCCTAAAGTTTGCATTTCCTCTCGAGATTTTGTCATTTCTTGTCATTTCTTTGTAGGTATCGCACTTCATTAGATGATTTTGGTGACTTCAGTTTAAAGTGCTGTTTTAAAACACATTAAAGATACCCCCGTTCCGGTCCTAAGCAAGGTTAAAACCCTAGGTATGCTGCTAGAAGCATCGTTGGGTGCGGACGCCCAAGTACAGTTCATCAAAAAAAACTGTGCCTACCACCTCCGTCTAATAAAAGCCATCAGACCTTTCATATCTGAGGAAAATTGTGCGACCGTAGCAAGAGCCGCCATCTTGTCGCGCCTTGACTATGGCAACGCTCTAGTCCTGGGTGCCTCCAAGCAATGCCTAACAAAGCTACCAAATTGTACAGAACAACGCGGTAAGAATTGTCAAGCTGAAAACTAAAACAGAGCATATCAGTAACTCCAGAAGGGAGCTTCATTGGCTGAAAATCGAAGATAGGGTGCATTTCAAAACCTTAACCATAGTTCAGATACATCTACGAAAAGGCACCAACCTACTTAAAAACTAGGATCAAACCATACGTTCCTAATAGAACACTGAGATCATCCCAACTTGTTAAAATTGCTCCGTCACCTCACAAACTCAAAAGTGGCTTAGGTAGAGCCTTTCCAACCCTTGCAGCCAACCTTTGGAACAACCTACCAGACCACCTTAGACTGGAAACCAACTACTCGCGTTTTCGCAAACAGGTGAAAACCCACATCTTCAAATAAACGGCCATCACGGCATATACCTCAGTTAACTTAATTCTGTGTGACTGTCCCGTCTGCTCTGTCTAATCACTATCTGTTCCGTCCGTTCTCGTGTCCTTGTTTCTGCGCCCCGAGGCTCGCGAGCTACCGGCGCAATATAAATATTAAAAAAAACAAAAAAAACAAAAAAAAACATCTCTTCTATATTCATTTGAGGATTGAGCGCTCGCTGATGACAAATTACTTATTTCCCTCCAGTCAGTTTGCTGCTTTTCCACCTGGATGTCAAAACCATAAACTAAAAGCTCATTCTTTGCAGCGAATACAGTTTTTTCTACTGCGTACGATTTTATGTGCAGGAATATTCCATCAGCAACATCCTCTGAAATGTATTCCACAATGACAATATCATCACAGGTAATTGTCCGAAGTGATGGTATTGTGTGTAATAAGTGCATCAAATTTCTTCGGTTCAAATTGATGTCCTTGTCATCAGGAAAGAGATTTTCTACTCTAATCTTCCAGGTCCTTGTTTTTTTACCATCAGGGGACCCTGACCTCATACTATTCTTGAGTTGACATTGAATCTTCATTTGAGCTGAAGTCATCTTTGGATTAAACTTATGACTATTTGAAGATCTGGCTTGATCAGGCCTTTCTGCAGTGTCTGCTGTCACATCTTTAACGCTTGGATTTGAGGCATCCATCAAAGCTTTCATTCCTCCATTCCTTGATGCTTTTACTACTCCACGCTCCGGGACTTTAGAACTAGCTAAATCAGCAGGTTCCTGATTATTAGGTCCACCACCTGTGATCACACTAGCCTCTTGAGCCATCTGGGCCTGATGCTGCGACCCTCTTCCACCAATAGAGCTCATAGTATTATCTGATTCGATGGAATATGTTGAAAGATCACAGAAATCGATTGATTCGTCTTGTCCCTTGCTGATCTCCAAATCTGAATCAATTCTGGCTCTTTTCCTTGAATTTTGTATTTTGGTAGCAGTTTTCTGATCAGCTGCTTTTGACATTTTGGATGGCACATCAGTTTGCTCTTGGTGTCTCATCTGTATTTTCTTCGTTTTATTACGGTCAAATAGCCCCAGTTTTTCAGGAGTAGGTAGGTTTCGTACAAATTGTTTGGTATTAGTTGATTTGCATTTTGCACCTTTTCTTGTAGCCTTAGATGTTGATTGTACAACTTTAGCCTTATTTAAATCAAGACGCTTTTCCTCCAGATTCTTCGCGGAACCGGTAAAGATTCCAAAGGATGGTTGCTTTGACTCACTTGACGCTCTTTCTTTAGTTGACTGCTTACTCAGTTGGTTGGCGTCAGTTACCAAAACATCCCTTAATGTGTTAGTGCTTACAAAGTAATTTGGGAATGAAACATGACTCAACACAATAGCTGGAAAATTTATAGTGGGAGTTTCGGTTTGCTTCTTCCCAGAAACAGCAGGACCTACTGCTCTATCAGAGTTTGGCACATTTGATATTTCACTCGTAGCGTTACATGACAGTTTGTGATCCAGTGCTTTTCCAGGTTGGTGACCGGGAGGTAAGTTTAGTGGGATGTGTTCCAAACTGCCCACTTTCCTTATTGTCTTTATGCCTCAGCCATTTCATGCATTCAAGAACAGCATTCATAAGGGTTGCATTATCTGCGTGCGCACTTGATGCTTGATCACCTAGCCGGTAATCCCATTGCGATGAGATTTTAGCTTCTCTTTCGGTTCGAGACTGTAAGGTATTGTTAGTTTGTTCAAGTTTTTCCAATTGTAGCAGGATGGTAGACAGTTGTGTACCTTGTTCTTTTATAGAGTCATTTAAAGACTGCTACAGTTTCGTAAAAGGGATTAGTGCTAGCGAAGTTGCTGCCAGCACATTATTATGCATTTGAATGCCTGCAGCAACTGATAGACTTGCTTTATTGTTCCGTTCCATGTCGTGATCATATGTTTGAGCAGGGTCAATACTTGGTTGTGTTATGTTAGAGCTCATACTAGTGTCCAAGTGCGACTGAGAGACACTTTTTGTTGCCAAACCTATAGACGGAGCTTCTAGTAAGGTAACATCATTGCTCGATGCAGCTTGGTTTTTTAAAATCAATCCCTTCCTCAGAGGTGTACTTGTCTGGGTCTGGGTCTTTGTTCGCAAATGTAAGATTGAATGCTGCAACTTTCGCAGCTCCTACTCACCAGTTGTAGGTTTCGACTGTGACTGAAATTTTGTCTCTGATTTAGAACTGAAGCTGTTTATTAGCTTATCTTTTATTTGTTAATAATCAGCTGTCAAACGTTCCGCTAAACATGCTTCACGAGCTACTAAATCATGTCCTGATAGTTTGTTCAAGTTTACTGGAACTGTTTGACAATCTACTGCTAATCGTTTCTGTGCAGGAATGACACACAAGTTGCGAAGCAGTACTGGTTGGCTGACATATCAGACTATTAAAATGTTGACGAGCTTCAGTCAGCATGGCACTTTTGTGCACCAGAATGTGTTTCGTTTTGTTTTGCAAGTCTCTTTTAGCTTCCATTGTTTCATCAGAATGCTTTTTTGAAAGCTCATCTCCTTTAGTTTCGGTCTTTTTCCAACTTAGACGAGGCAGTACATTTTTTTTCTGAAAGCAACATTAAAGGCTTTTTGCTTGCCCTTTCATTTTACAAAACATGCAATTTCTGAGCGTAAATCACTTCATTTTGAAGAGCAGTGTTTCCGCATAGATTCTCGTGCGGACATTGTAATGACATACATTCGTCTTCTAATAGAAGTGGAGGATTAAGTGGGGGGTTAAATACGAACGTGTTCAGCCTCGCTGAATCAGCGGATACATGAATTTGGAGAAGCTTGTGGTCTGTTACATCAAAAGGTGATAAAAATGAAGCCGTATTTATTTCTATAGCTTTATCACCCATAGCCTCTTTTGGCTCAAACGCGAGTGAAATTGAAATCCTTATCGGCAAGGTTGCTTTCTACAGTGCTTCCATTTGAAGTCCCCGCTGCTAATGTTTTCTCATTTGCCGCTCGTAAGTTGGCTTTATAGCATGCATCTGGGGCAGCATCTATTAATGGAGCACCTTCTGTTGTTGCCACACAGCCATTGTTTATTTCTTCTACTACCGACTCAACTTGTGGCAGTACTGATATATTTTGAGCACATTTCCATGCCGCCGCCTGTATTCCATTACCGCTAACGATCATTTTTGCTAGGGATTTTAGCGAGGGAACACCCTCGGTTGAGGTCAGTTCATTCATCACGTTTCTGCTTACCTTGCTGCTATTAACCGCGGCACTTTCATTGCTGCCTTCCATCATTCTGTCATTAGTCACGCGTCTTTCTAGCAGCGTGCGTTGATGAGTGAAAGGGCCAACCATACTCTAGACGCCTGGACGATCCGGGAGCGGACTGGGGCAGACTGGGACTCTCCTCGGGACTCCGCGCCCGCCATCACCTTTTAAGGTGGAGTCTAGGAGCCTCAGTCAAATGTTTAAAGGGGCCAACACAGTGAAAAGCACACAAAATAAACGCAGGTCGTTGCTGCAGCTCCTCTTTTGCAAAAGGACAGGGGTAGACTGGGACTCTCCTCGGGACTCCTTTCTGATGCCAAGCAGCTTTCTTCAGACAAATTCCAGGGCGCTCTTCAACATGTGGACACAACAATTTGCTGCATGTGAATTGGGGCATGCTTCACCAGGTTTACTTCTATGAGGCAAAACTCCTGGAAGTGGAGGGCACGATTGGTTCTTGATCTCCCTTTTGAGGACAACAACCTTTCCATTTGTATATAGATCAACAGCTAACCAAAGGAAAAACTAACTCCGATGGTGTAGCATATTAACAAGTAGTACACCGAGAAGATGCCTTTCGAATGGATTGTGTCCTCCCACGTATTCCTCATCTTTGATATCTCCTTCCAGCATCAGCTACTTCGGAATTTCTTCTCTCAGTAGAGGGTGCTGCGCGTCAACTAGATGCCCCTCGACAGCCTGTGTCCGCTCTCGAGCAGGACGTCTCTGACTGTGTATATATAGCGTGAACTGCGCCTGTTACTTCAGTTCTGTTTTTCCGCTGCCCAGTTCGCTTCGGTTCATTGATGTATCGACGACGGTTTTTCGAACAGTCACATCCTAAGACAGGCTTTTAGTAGTGTGTGGATTGTGGGGTTAAAATGTTCATCAAGGACCCACACCTCATTTGCCTCTGGTGTCTCGAAATCGGGCACAAGACTGAAGACTGCGTTTCCTGTCGGGCCATGACAGGGAAGGTGCTACAAGAAGAGGAAGGGGCAACTCGCTACAGGTATGCACTTATACAAATCCCCATCAACGATTTCTTCAAAGAGGCGATTTTCAGATGAGAGGAGCTCAAGGGGTAGTTCACTGCCACAGAAGCACTCCAAGAAACGCTCACGGTCTAGAAGTGTTTCTTTCGTGCCATTCTTTGTCCTCGGCTTTTCAAAAAAAGGCCAAGAAAAGGCATCATAGCTGCAGCTCTACTTATTCTATCTCTCCCGAATCCAAAGAACCCAAGGCGGACCATGACCCCATCGTGCCTCGTAATGGTGTCAAGGTTTCAGCTTGTGCATCCTCGAGCCTGGGCTCGGAGCCTTCGACCCCTCGAGTAGACTTGAAGCCTCGCGACAAGGAAAAGTCTAGGCCTCATTCCTCTGGTATTCCATCGAGGCACGGGTCAGGTTCTTCGAAGCGGTCGTCGATGGAGCCAGTGAAGGTTTTTAAACCTCTTCTGTAGAAATACTTTTTAAGCAATGTCTTCTGTTTTTGAGGAGGATGAGCCTCCTGACCACGACACCCTTACTTTTGTACTTGAGTCTGCAACCCCCAAGTGTTCCTGAGGCTCTGATTTCAGAAGTGTCT
This sequence comes from Ambystoma mexicanum, assembly GCF_040938575.1. Lineage (NCBI taxonomy): Eukaryota > Metazoa > Chordata > Amphibia > Caudata > Ambystomatidae > Ambystoma > Ambystoma mexicanum. The sequence goes on along the minus strand of NC_090921.1, from coordinate 223,959,409 downwards.
AGGATGGAACACTAGATGGACTCTTTGAGAGAGACAAGTGGCCTTGATACTTTTCCTGAGGTTGGAGTTTGCAACAGAACCTTCTGATCATGCAGAGGCCTCTTGAAGGTCAGCGATGAATAAGGTTAGAGTATCTGGGAACGTGACGGCCTGTCACAGTTTACCAGCAGGATGACATTCCCAATATTTTAATAAAGGTCCTCCAAAGGATCCTTCTTTTGCCATTCCATACTGCTTTAAAGATGAGTAATAGCGTATTGGGAAGCTCCAGATACCAACTCTGCATTGAGTAAAAACCTCACTAGAAATTACAAACCTTCAAGCGTGGATTCAGATTTTTTGTCCAAACATCCAACTTTCAGAGGTTTGGTGGTGCAGGCTGCTACCTTATCTAGGCCTACCAGACTACACCACCTTGTGGGGAAGATAAAAGATTTGACACATTTGTCAAGAGTAGCACGGCAGTAAAATCCATTAACGCTACTTGTTCCCTGGCCAAGTTTTCCTTCATGCTATGGGATGTCATAGCTGCGGTTGCAGAAAATATACCAGATGGGGAGGATATGGATGGTTTCTTAAACATCAATAAGAATGGAAAGGAGGCCACATGCAAGTCTCTGCAGGCTGTGCTTGATTCTGCCGACAGTGTCAGCAGGGCTAAGGCAGCCAGTACTGTTTCGCTCAGGTTCACATATTTGCGTAAAACTGGCTTTGCGCCCGATGTTCAATCAAAATGATTGAGCTTACCTTTCAATGGTTCCCATCTGTTCGGAAGTAAAGCAGATGAAAGCTTGTAAAAACTCCAATCATCCAAAGCTGCAGAAAAGTTGCATGGCGCGGCAAGCAGATAACCACAGAAGGCCCATCTGACTCCTCGAGGTTGGAGGAGTCAGTTCTTTTGATATTATTCATCTTTCGGAAGGGCTACGCAAGCTAAAGGGTCCAGAGAAGTTTTCCTCAAGGTGGACTTAGTTGTGGTGGAAAGACCGCCCAAGCAGCAGCCTCCTTACCATCAGCTATTACCACAGCTGCACCAAGACCTCTCAGAGGCCTTGGTCCACAGGACTGTTGTGGGGTGCAGGCTCACTCAGCATTTGGAAGCATGGCAGGGCATTACTTCTGATGCTTGGTCTTTGCAAATTGGAGCCCACGGTCACTGCCTCCCTTTCTTGAGAAGGCTACCAGAGAGCCACTCTCTCAAAGTTTCAGATCAGTTCCTTCTGCAGGAGGTTTCCACCCTGCTAGAGAAAGGTGCCATAGAGCCGGTGCCTGTGACGGAGAGGAACTGGGGGGTGTTACTCCCCTTATTTTTTGATCCCCAAGAAAGACAGAGGATTGAGACCCATATTGGACTTTAGATGCTTGAACAAGTTCCTCAGGAAGGACAAGTTAAAAATTTTCACGATTTTGCAGATCGTACAGGCCCTCCAGCTCCAAGATTAGATGGCATCATTGGACCTTCAGGATACTTACTTTCATGTGCCTATTCATCACAATCACCGGAAGTACCAGAGGTTCGCCATTGACGGTTCTCATTTTCATTTTCAGGGTCTGCATTTCGGGCTAACCTCAAGTTGATGGCAGTAGTGGCAGCAAGTCTAGGAGTGAAGGGTGTGGGGGGAGATTGATTTTTACCCCTAACTAGTAGATTGCCTGAACAGGGGCTATTCTTTCGAACAGGTCCTGGAACATCTCTGCATCACTTGCCGCTCTCTCCACAGAATGGGCTTCTCCCTCAATTTCAAGAAGTCCCACATGACCCTTCTCAGAAGTTACCATTCATTGGAACTGTCCTGGATGATTCCTCAGGGAAAGCCTCCCCACCTGAGTTGAGGGCTCAGCACATTTGACAGATGGTCATCAAGTTTCAGATGTCTAGACGTCTACCGGCCTTTGATTTTCGGAGGTGGCTTGGTCTCGTGGCATCCTGCATTGTTGTGGTGCCAGAAGCTCATTTGAGAATGAGTTCTCTCCAATGGGCCCTCAAGTCCCAGTGGTCTCAGTTCTCCAGCAGAATGACGGACCTGATTCAGGTCCTGAGCAACGTTGTGCTGGATAACCTTTGGTGGGACTGCTTGGAGAACGTACTGAACGTACTGAAGGGGTAATCTCTTTGGCTACTGTGGCCAGACACGGACGCTTCCCTCACAGGTTTGGGAGCCCACACCAACTATCTGGCAATCGTTGGCCGTTGGTCTCCATCAGAGTCCAAACAACACATCAACCTTTTAGAGCTAAGGGCAATCAGACTAGTATTGTTGGCTTTTCTGCCCTCGGTACAGGGAAACAATGTCCTGATAATGGACAGCACAGTGGCTATGCACTTCCTCAACAGGAGAGGGGGGCTAGGGTCACTACCACTGTGCAAAGAGGCAATACAGCTCTGGTTTTGGGCACTGCAAGAACGAAGCTCGCTGTTCACGTAGCCTAAGAGGAGAACACAGCGGCGGATGCTCCGGGCAGGCGGAACAGTCTCTCATGAGTGGGAGCTAGCGCAGCAAGTCCTTCAAGAGATCTTTGCCCTATGGGGAACCCCTCAAGTGGATCTGTGTCCTGTGTGAACAGGAAGTGCGACCTGTTCTGCTAAAGGGAATTTTCTCAAGGAGGAGCTCTGGGAGACATGTTTGTAGTTGACTGGGACTTTCTACTTTGTACAGACTGGAGGGGGGTATCTGTACTTCTGCCCTCTATATGGCAGGTTAAAGGCACAGAACACCCCAGTCAAGGCTCTCAATTTGGTAGCAATGGACGAGCAGCCAGCCTTACGCTTTCAGGAAGAGATGCAGGCTGTTTATTAAATAGCGAGTCCCCAAGCCCCACAAAGGAATGTCCACACACTTTTGGGTGATAACACAGCTTCTTTATATAAAATACAGTTGCTACCCAGATATAGACGTATAAATAATACCACTTTGTACTTGGAAATACTTATTGAAAGAATGGAAAATTCTATTCGGTACCACAGGATACTTAAATTCAACAATAGATGCACTAAATGCAGACAGCTTTAAGTAGGCATGTGAATTCCTAAGTGAGGTGTATCAGCATTGAATAAGTAAGAAAGACAGGTTAGTTGTGAACAGTGGCAGAATGGTATCACAAGTATGACTGACACAAAAGGTACAATTTGTAAAACCTTTATTCAATGTTCAGGGTTTGGAAAAACTCCTACTTTGCCCTTTAGCTTGGATGTGAGTAGTCTCGAACATCAAAGAATAAATAAACCGTCCTAGTTAAGTCTGTCAAATCAAACTGGCCTATACTAACAAAACCTAATGCCTGCCCTACTTCTTGTACATAAGTGTGTAATGTAGAATATGTATGCAAAGGAAAATTAGTGTTAGAATGTAAAGAATAAGTGTGGCTAAGTCCGCTTTCCTCCCCACGTTCTACAGCATAGAGTAAGGCGGTCCCCATAAACAGGATGACACCCACTGGCTCAGGTTCACAAAACAAAGGCAGTTCAAAATGTGGATCGAGGCCCGCCTGGCCTTCCACGTTAAAGTCTTTCTTTCCAGCTTTCACAAAACAGTTCAACAGAAAGTTCACGTCACTCTTCCTCAGTCGGACCCAGACCTTTTTAAGTCCAACACTTGAAGGAACTCCTTTCCCCAAGCTTAATTCACATCCTTTAAGGGTTCTCTTACCCAAGATTATCATACTTCCGGTCTCCCTCAGTCAGGCTTCAACCCTTTCCCGATGTCGAAGGCTTTCAAATGTGTGTGGCTTTTACTACAGACCTACACAGGACCACTTTGACTTTCCTTTTAGCTCGCTCTTTTGTGTTATTTGCCCCATTTTCTCTTGGTTGGGGTAGTTCGATATCATAAGCAGAAAAGTTCAACGTTCCCTTTTTGCTTACCCCTTTTTCTTGGGGTCACTTTTGATCACTTTGCTTTTTATAATTCATTCACTTTATCGCTTCATATCAAAACGTTTCACCTTTTACAGAGACTTTTGAGTGGGCTGCTTCCTTTCGCTGGACCACTCTGCTACTCCGTATCGCTGGTTTCACAGCTGTCGATAATTCAAAGTTCATCACTTGCCTGCCTTTTTTCGTGTCTCATCCACACACGTGCAGCCTTCAAATGTGCAATATATTGATGCTATTTCAATCTTTCCTCAACCGACAAAGGTTTTTCATGTTGCTTGCAAACTCACCGGCTGTGTGCATTTCATTCTTTTTTGCCGTTCTCAATGGATAAGTCCAGGTTAATACGACAGGCTTGAACTCACCTCCCCAACTCTGCCATTCACCTGGGAGGGTCAATGGCATCCTTGAAACGCAATGCACTTTTCTTGTCTGTGATTTTCTTTCTCCACGTATCTTTCAGTCTTCTGTAGCCAATTACCTACTGCAGGGAACTCCTGGTGTCCTCTACCCTTTGCTCTCGTCCCTTGGTCAGTTGCTCTGCTCCAGTCGGTTTGACTTCACCCCGGAAGTTCTCTCTTGCTCGTGTTCCACCTTGCTCAGAGTGTGTCTCTATGTACTGCCTTTTATCTGTATGAGGAGAGCTAATTTGTATCAGATGTATGCACTTAAACTCAAGTGTTTGACTTGCCTGACCCGATTAGCAGGACATGTCCATTGTGATGTATAAGGGTTGTTACTCTCATTCGCCCTCTTCCTCGGCCCAGTGTTTGTGTTAAAAGGGGCGGGGGAGTTGGGTCAGTGGAGAGTCCTATAAAATATGATGGGTCATGTATACGGGAAAGGGGAGGAATACCGCGTCTGACAATCGGTTGCCTCATCCCCACTCCCTGAAGACCCCTCACCCAGGTGATCCTCCCGCACTGTTCCACCCCCAGGGTGTGGATCCAAAGGCAATGGCAGTGCCCTGGCCACCTGAGCGATAGATCCCAGGGACTAGTAGGTGAGACACCCTTTGGTTTCTCAAACTAGATATACACTTCTGCGTGAAGATTCCCCCCCCCACCCCCCTCCCCCTTTCCTGGGCAACCTGTGATGGAAAAGTTAGGGAGTAACTTATCTCGTCTTTAACAGTCTAGTCCAATAATGTTCAATAACCTTCTGCTTCCTTTTTAAAGGTTCTACCACCCCAAAGTACATGAGGCTACCGGAGAGCAGGATCCAAGACTAACATCGGACCCCTGGACGTCTCCTGAGGCTAAAAGATGCTCTTCCTCGTCACAGTGCCTATGGTACCTTGGCAGGCGCAGTGGCAGATTTTTTCGGTTTCACTTGTTGATCCCCCTCCTAGAATGGATCCCCTTGGAAGGAGGAGCCACTGGGATGCTGAGTCCACAAGAAAAATTGAAATGGGTCTCTCTAAAGTGCAGCAGTTTTACTCTTCGCGGTGCTCTTCTTTGGTCGACGATTTCTCTGACTGTAGAAGTACTGGGAAGATGAAACTTGCTGTGGGCTTCTTAAAGGTTTGGCAGATCAGGGTAAGATCACTGGTGACCTTCAATAACTTCTGGTGGCGACGGTGCATAGAACACTTTTGGTGCCTGGGTCAGATGTACATAGTTGTCTGACTTTTGGTTCTTCATTGCTGCAACCGTAGCACAAACCTTTGGACGGCTTCCACTGGCCTGGACTCGACCACTGGAGTGGACTTCTGACCCTCACCAGGTTTGGACGCTCGGGGCGTCTTCGTTCGCTTCTGGTGGCGGTAAACCCACCAGCGAACTTTCCTATGCACCCAGCGACTCTGTACACTCTGGTGGGAAGAAGTGGTCTGTGACGATGGCAAGGATGTCCTTAGAAATGTTCTTACGCAGTTTGGAACTTTTTTGCTGCTCTGGGTGTCCAGCAGTACCTTGCTAAGAGTACCCGCTCTTCTGGGCGGTCAAGGGCAGTGGTTCCAGTGGTCACGAAACGCACCTCCGGACCCTGAGTGACATCAGTAGACATCTTCGACTCGAGCTGTCCGGGCATTCCTCTTCAGGATTCACAAAGACCCCTTCTCCGGACGGCAGGCACACAGGATGGGTTTCCAGGGCACTTCTGCAGAGAGTAGTAGGTTGCATGATGGTCCCATGTAGCTCGGGGAGAGGTCTCCTTTGCAGGTCCTCTCTGGATCAGTATTTGGAAGAACACAGCAGCTTTTGGATTACATTAAGAAAATGCAATAGCAGACGTCTCCTCCAGCTGGCTTCAAGGAACAGCTTCTTCTTGCTTCGACTTCAACTTCTGAATAAATTGGTGAGTGAGAGGTTTCCTGTTATCACATTTGGTTCCTATTCACTCAGGCTGAGCCAGGATCAGTCAACCAAATCGCCCTGAAGGGCATTCAGTCAGGCAGCCAATCAGACTCTCAGGCATTCAGGCCATTCACTCCACCCAGAAGCCCATAACTAAGAATGTGGATTGGGCAAGTACCTAGCCTTTCAGCACACTACACTGCATTCATGTCAGTTAGGGCTGTCTCAGTCATTGTGACACACACAGAAACCAGGCACCCATAACACAGAATGTGAATTCACTTCATACTCCATTCATACAGGTCCCACGCCTAGGGTGTACCCACAATACAGCCCCTGGGAAGGCTCCAGTCAGTCTGACAGGAGGCAGCCCCAGACCTATATGTGGTATTTCCACCCAACAGCCAGTCAGGAGGAAAGGACGGCGTCCGGGTTTCCCTGTACTTTGGGAAACAAGGTAAAAGGCAATAGAAACCAAGAGGTCACAGGGGCCATCTTGCCTCCCGGAAGGAATCCATTGATTCCTATGACGGAGCCTGGGTGTCCCATACATGGAGGACACTCTGATCCACTGCAAAGTCAGCATTAAGCTACCACTAACCCATACCCTGTTCTGTGGGCAACACACAAGTGCCCGAAAACACTAAGGTGTACCCCCACCCAAGGGTTCCATAAGGGTATCACATGGGTGGTGTTCACCAAAAGGAAAACATGAAGAGCTGCACTGCCAGAGTTCCAGGCTGGACCGCAGTGGCTGATAACATAAAGAAAACAAACAGAGAAGTGGTAGGACAAGGACTAGAGACCCTGTCCCTCCATAAGGCATTTACAGCATCACACACTCTTCTATGCTTTTCCTCCAGTTCCTGTCATTCCTCACGTCATCAGGAGGTTGAGGAAGTTTGAGAAATCCATGATCCTGATTTCTCCGGATGGGGCCAGGAGAATGTGGTGCCCAGACGTTCTGGACATGTCCACCTGCCCTCCAATTTGTCTTCCCCAAAGAGAGGACCTGCTTTCGTTAGAGTGAGATTGCATTCTTCACCCACAGATCAGGACTCTCAAACTTCACGCCTGGTTTCTGAGAGGTTGAGATACAAGGATTGGGACCTCCCGCAAGACGTATTGGAGGTGTTGCTTTTAGCTAGAACACCAGCAACTAAGTCTCTGTACCGCTGCCATTGGAATACGTTTTGCAGCTGGTGTAGAGCTAAGAATGTGGATCCTTTTGCTTGCGACACACCAGTGGTGTTGTCCTTTTTACTTCATTTGGCCCATCAGGGACTACAGGTTGCTACTGTAAAAGGCCATCTAGCAGCGCTATCGCCCCAAAGAAGGGATATTCTTTTAAGATCCTTATTGTGGTCCAATGCGTATGGCCACAGGCAGAACTTGGGAAAGTTGTTTTAATGATGAATACATTCTTGTTCCCACCACCTACATCATGCTGCTTTGGGAGTTTATCATAGATGACAATGCGTGGGAGGATGCAATCCATTTGAAGAACAAATGACTTACCCCTGGTAATGTTCCTTCGATTGGATGCTCCTCCCATGTATTCCTAATCGGGTGAAGCCTGCGCAAGTCAAGGGCACAGCTTCAACTGCTGTTTCGCTGTGCTGTGCTGCTGTGGATACCTGTGCTCAGAGGCTGCCCCCTGTGCCCTGCGAAGAGCCTCCTAAGCGCTGGCAGCACAACGAGAACACGTGCTGTGGAGTCTGCGCAGTTACTTTAAGGCATCTCAAGCCACCGCCAATAAGGAACATTAAAAGGAATTAAGGCACTGTTGCCTTAAGAGTTACGGCTCGCCTAGCTCTGCCCACCCAGGAAGTGGAATTTGAAAACAACAGCATCGATGCCCTTGCGGCGTGAAGCCCGCGCAAGTCCAGGGCGCGCTTTCAACTGCTGTTTGGCTGTTTGCTGTGCGCTGCACGGTGCCCCACTCTCCTAGGTTGAGAGCGAGCAGAGCGACGGAACTAGACGAACAAAGAAAGCAAAGGGCTTCCCCCATACCCTTGTTACAAAGGGTTTTCGGGTAAGAGATTATAAGCGCTACATGTACTACAAGGTGGGAGACTGTTGAGGTAAGTCCTCTTTGATCCCATCAGGAAGTCAGTGTTCATAGCAACGTGGAAAACTCCATAACGGGAAAAGAGTACACGTTACAGGTGCTTTGTGGAAAAGAACAAAAGGGAAATAAAGGTAGTGGCTGATGTACCTTGATCACTAAAATAAAAATCTTGATAATAGTGACTTAATAAAAAGAGGAAAAAATGAAATTGCGAAGTAATGCATTGCAGGATGACACTAACTGCCCAGAATGGTATGGCGCTTACTCCAAAAAGCATCAAAATCAAGAGCTGCCATTAAATAATGCACCTATCACAAGTCAGCACTCAGCTAACATAACTACTGCACAGGTACATCCTGGTCCTTTTGGCTATTTGCCAGCTAGTAGCACCCCGTCTGACACGGTACAGTCGTGGAGAAAAGGGTTGGAATACTCTATTACCACAAACAAGATTCAAAGGAAAATTGATGAACATTTTTGCAAGAAAGAACTAAGCCAAAGTGGAAATGTTGTTCGTAGAAGCAGCATAGAACTCTGATAATGACGTAAATGAATGTTCATCCATAGTAGACCCTCCTCTACAATTTCCCTTACAAAAAACCGCTATACCTGAAAGGGAGGCAGTAAATGGAGAGGAGGCACCAGGAGAGGAAGTTCTCACACAAACACAAAACCACAAGGAAAAAAAAAACTGTCTCCACACCCAAGGTAGTCAGGAGTTAAAAAATTCAACAGAAGAAGAAGCTCCAAGAGAGCCAAGCTCTGCTGCTCTTGGAGCTTTGAACTTCGTGTTAAACTCACTGGTGACTGTCTTTGAGCAACTGAAACTGGAAGTCCAACTACAAGCAGGCACGCTGATGGAAATGACCAAAGATCTAACCAGTTTGGGCTCCACCGTAGTGGGGCTGAACTCATCAATTAACACAGTTATAACACCGTCCCTACGAGAGCTGAGAGTGGAGCTTGCAAAACAAGGTCTAGATCGTTCAGCCCTAGAAAGGTCGCTGGTAAAGAAAAAAGAGGAAGAAGACAAACATATGTGTCTACTTGAAGAAATTCTACACCTAGGCCGAGAAGAAAACAGCGACTGGGTCCTTGGAAAGCCCGAGAGACGGGGAGAGCGCAAGTAACCAGTTTGATGACACTCCCCTTTCGGAGTCAGTTCTGGAGGAATTCAGAAGGTTTGCTCACGTCGTAGAAGATGAAGTGGTAGAAATCGAGCCCCATATAAACAATCAGGAGGCCTTGCCAAGCGATCAGGAAGTAAGCTCTGCTGAATGGCTGGTACCTGGTAAACAACTGTCAAAGGGAAGAAGAAAAGCCCAAATAAAATAAATGAAAAAAAAAAATCAGCACGTTGGCATTCCCAGTCACCCTTGGAAAACAAAATAAAAAGGCCAGCTAGGTGTCCAAAAAATTAAAAATCCTAATAATGAGGAACCATCAGCAATTAAAGAAACAAACTCCTTCTGGGAAAGATTCCCAAGGAAACGACTCGAATATCCTGGACACAACAAATGGAAACCCGAAAGGTCCACAGGCAAAAAGTGGGAAACCTCAACGTGGTACTGATTAAAAAAAAAAAGCACAGAAGGGAAACAAAGCCACTGTGGAACCCGATATGCGTTGTCCGGCAAAAGAAAATCTTGAGTGCAAGTGTTGGACTACAGACAGATTTCGTAGATCAACAAGTAATTCCACCACAAACCTCATCTGCAGGAGTCACGAGTATCATAAGTCCCATTGGGAGAAGAGAAGAGAAAAGGGAAAGAAAACAATATTAAGTTGTCCATCACTCAAAGGCCCACCTTGGCCTCCAATATTCCTGGGGAATGAGAACCTAAGTCTTCCCAGAAAAGTTATCTTTCCCTTGTATTAGTGAACATTTACTGGAACCCAGCGCAATGCAGTCTGGAACAGTTTCACCGGTCGCTGTCGATGGTCTTGGAGAAGATTGCACTGTTTCATGGAGATGCCAGTGTGATCTTGGGAGGTGACCTGAATACACAATGTATAGTGACTCGAGATACGAAGAACTCATCAAAATGGGCAGAAATCTCCAAGACAGGGAGACAGTGGATAGAGTATCTGAATTCATGGGGCCTCTTCATGTTAAATGGCGCTGTAGAAGGCGACTGCCCATCAAAACCAACATGGACCCGTGGCAACTCCTTCTCCACATTAGATTGTTTTTGAAGACCTACAGTTAAAGGAAACATCTATGGAAACAATTTGGGGAGACGGGAGCGATCATGCTCGGCTAAGAGTCAAAATCAAGAGCTCAATGGAAGGCCTACTGAAAAGATACCCACAGGACCTACTACTGAGAAAAGGCAAAGCGGTCCTGGTTAAATACAAAAGAGAGGGACGAAACTTGAATGAGAAGCTAAACCTTATCTCAGTAGAAGAACAAACAGAATTGCAAGACTGACTGCTGTAAGCCATTTATTTGGTCGGTGCACCGCCCAACTGCAGGAGCCTTGTTAAAAGAAACTCATCAACATTCATTCGACAAGGAAACGTGGATTCAGAAAAGGACCTTAAGGCGAGAAGTTAGACGGCTGAAGAAATCTATCACAAATCCATTCGAACTTCAAACAGAACAGAAAAAGCGCATTAGAAATTACAAGCAATGGTCACGAGCAAAAAAGGTCCTTCGACACCAACAAGATTATGAGCAGATGCTGGAGGCCCTTTGCGATAACAGTACTCGTAATTTTTGGTCGATTATAAACGGCAAAGGAAAGAAATTAGCCAGCAACACTACCCAATGTAATCTGGTTCCAGAGATGGATAGACTATCAGACCAAGAACTTTAAAAATACGTCAGCCACCCTGAAAGAACAGCAGGAGGTCGTCAACTCGACTTTGATATAATACTAATAGAAGATCTTATGAGCGCCTCATCATCAAAGGCAGTGGGCCAAAATGGGTTAACCTATCAGGTCCTGAAGAACAATGCAAATATCTGGGCGACCCTTCTTGATACCCTTTATAGGGAAATACTAGAGTCAAAATGCTTTCCTCCTTTCTGGAAACAAGCGGTTATAATACCATTCTACAAGGGGGGGGGAGATAGATCTCAGCCTGAAAATTATAGGCCAATCGCCTTCTTGGACTTCGAAAGCAAGATATTCATGCGGATCCTCTTGATAGAGCTAGAGGATTGGGCCAAATCAAATAATATTGTTTCCAAATTTCAAACGGGATTCAGACGAGGAATGTCTACAGCACTAAATGGCATCACCCTGAGCCTCTTAGTAGAACACTCTAAAAATATGGAGAGGGTCCAATTTATGGATCCTGGGTAGATTTCTCCAGAGCATTCGACCGAGTAAATAGGGAGACACTGTGGGCAAAACTGAGAAGGTGGGGTCTTCCAAGCAAGCTCCTGGCTATATTAATTTAATTGAGCTTCACAAAAACACCTTGCTTATGGTAAGACTAGATGAGGCTGGTCAGCTTACAAAAAAAATTCAGCGTGGAGAAAGGAGTGCGACAGGGGTGCATGGAAGCCCCCCTTTTCTTTAACTTTTGTCGGATCTGGGTGATTTTCTTCAAACTTGGATTATGGCAAGTCCTAACCTCAACTCCAAGGTTCATTGGCTCGCCTATGCAGACGACATCGTCCTGATTGACAGGACAGCAATAGGCTTGCAGCACTTATTGAATGGCTTAAGTGAATATACTAAACTTAGTGGTCTATAAGTAAACCCAAAGAAGTCCAAAACTTTGGTGCTGAAACATCCGAACAAGCAAATTAACTTTGGTAAATGGTTTTTTGAAGGTGAAGCGATTGAGGGTAGATGAATTAGTCTACTTGGGCTACACGATGTTTGCCTTTCCTTGAGTCAGTAAAGTGGAACTAGAAATTAGATCCAAGGTTGAGAAAACAATACCTCAGATGAAAAAGATCTTCTTTGAGCTCTGCAAATTCTCAATTAAACCATTAATAAAGTTTTATAATGCCAAAGTAATCCCAGTGATATTGTATGGGTTGGAGGCCCACCCAAAGCTTTGGGACATAGACTGGGCAAAAGTAGGTGGTCAGATTTGGAAGAGCTCTTTGGGATTGCCCAGCTGTCTTCCTATGCAGGTCCTAAGGTTTGAACTTGGCCTGAAATCATTGCAGCAACAGGTAGCCTGGAGATTGTTATCTCTATACAGACTAATAATAATTCCACAAAAAAACTCCCTCTATGAAGACATCAAGCATCATCTCCAAATGGACAGATCCAAGATTCTCCAACAGTTGGACATAAAAGTAAAAAGAAACCTGGCAGGAGCCGATTCATCGATAGCAACCCTGAAAGAGAATCCCATGAAAGCAAAGAAAGAACTGGAAATAATGGACTGCATCAAAACAGGGCTGGAAATGAGACTTGTAAAACCAAAGAATAGTTTTTTAGTAGTGGAAAAAAAATTGGGAGTACTGCCTAAATATCCGCTAAAACATCCAAGCAGTGAATCAAGATATGTATTTCTTAGGGCGCGCCGAAACCTAATCCATACAGGCGAGATCTTAAGCATCAGCAGGCAAAGTCAGAATAGAACACCGTTTTGTAAATTATGTGCAAACCGAAATAAGCAAAACCTGCATCATTTGCTCCTAGAATGTGAAGGAACTTGGGAAACCAGAGTTCTGTACTTTGGGAAATTTGTTCATGAAGTGGAGTGCTTGCATTCAGAGAACTTTTGGAATCATTTGATTTCGGGGCAAAACACTGCCTTGATGATTGCGGTGGGTCAGGTCCTATTAAAACTTGGCCTGACCCAAACAGGCGCTCGGCAGATTAGGACTAATGTTTCTCAAGAAAATCTGGCTTCATTCAACAGTAGAAATTAACAATTTAGGATGGGGTGCAGGTTTTTGGGGGAGTGAAGGTTTTTTTCCTTTTTCTTTTTCTCAATTTTTTCTCTTTCTTTTAAAGGCATGTCCTCTGTCTTGTAGAACTGTATAAAGGACATCTGTACATTTAGTGTTAATCATTAATTGGCAATATGTTGGTTTTAATATTTTGTAAAGATCTAATTTGATCAAAACAAATAAAAATTAAAAAAAGTAATCCTAATCGCCCCTCCCATCCTGCCTCTCAGAAGAATGTCTGTATATTACAATGTAGGTGTGGGCCTTTGATCACTGTAACCAAAAGCAGGCCCGCCTTTAGAGGGAATACACACTTTGTCCGGAAAGCAAGTTTATTGTACAAACAGCCGGGAGGGGTTAGATGACATCAAAGAGTCAAACTTTCTTTTTTTTACAAATTACGCTGATGATTTCCAGTTGGTACTTAAAATCAGCGGTAACCACAAGGTTGACTCAGTGAATCTTAATGCTATCTAGGGCATCATTAAAAGGTGGATGTCGGATAATTGGCTCGGTCAAGCTAGGACGGAACTGTTGCTCTTTGGAAGTGCCCAGGCCAGAGCAAGACAAGGGCCGGAGTATGTATCCTTTCGCATCAAGCATTGTAATATCCCACTGATGGAGAAATTCAAGATGCTGGGTGTCTTTCTGTATTCCTCACTTAGTGCGGAAGTCCATAACAACTATTTATCGTGTAACTGCCAGTATCACCTGAAACTTCTAAAGAATATAAAACCTTTCATTTCTGAAGCTAATTGCTCAGCAGTGGCTTGAGTCATAGTTGCATCACTCCTGGATTATTGCAATGCCTTACTGATTGAGGCAAGTAAAAAAATCCCTACATCGTCTCCAAACCTTCCAAAGTGATGCTGTACGCATTGTTAAAGGTGTCCCACGACGCAAGCACATTACAGCGGCCAGGCACTCGTTGCATTGGTTACCGATCCAAGATCAGATTCACTTTAAAATCGCTGTGCTGGTCCATAAATGTCTGTATGGTAAGGCTCTAGTCTACCGTAAAACTGGCCTCTCGCTACATGAGACCAAACGCATTTTGCGTTCCACTAAAACGGGATTGGTTAACTTGCACAAGGTCAGACTTGCCAAGGAACTTGGTAGGGCATATCCTTGCCTAGCAGCACAATACTGAAACTCTCTGCCAAGTACCCTTTGCCTAGAAACGATTATGAATACTTTTCGGAGATCTTTCAAAAACCCTGCTGTTCAGGTAGTTCCTGTTTAGGTATATGATCATGCTATTTGTGTTTAGGTTGTTTTCTGCTGAGTCCCGTCTTGTATGGTTGTATATTCGTGTTTGTGTGCGCCCTGATGCCTGTGGGTTTCCGGCGTGTTTTAAATATATTTTTTAAAAACAAACTAACCGGTCTACCTGAAACACACACAGAACACGCATTTTATACAATTTGCAACAGTTAAAACACTCCCAAAGGTTTTTTGGTCAACCCCCACACATGATTGGTTAAACCTATCCAATGTAACCATATTCCCTTTATTTCCCACACTTCTTATTGGATACATTCATCTAAGCACCATCCTCTTTAACTTACAATTGCATGTTTCATATTTACACTACACCCCTCTCTGGGGCCTTTCCATATTTGGTCATACTCCATCTCCTAGTTACAGTTTACACAACTTACAAACAATTTCAATTACCACATGTTCTATCTGGTTAGAAACCTATACCTCTACTTGTGATGCACACAGCTATAGAATGTCCATTGATGTAGAGAGGAGTGCAAACCCATTTCCTTTTGATCTATTGTTGCTGGTTTTATCGGGCAAACAAGTTGGTGTCTACATTTCATTCTAAACTATGCGACTTACCATTCCAGCCCACGTGGCCCCAACCCACACCTTGACAACTCTATTGAAATTCCATGATCTATCGGTGTGCCTTTCCCTGCAAGCAGCCCGTCGCTACCTTCTCTCCTTCTGCACCATTGGCTGACTCACACCATGACACTGTCAGTCTAGAAATACGGATACCGCTACTTTGAGACCGCAAACGCATTTTGGTGGCCGTGGGCCAACCGTCTCATGCACGATATGACAAAATATAGGTTTTCGAGTTTGCCAATGAACGGCCATTTTGATGTAACAAGAATCGCCGTTTTGTTTTCTAAACCATTGCTCATTGCTTTCTGTTCCTATTGCTTCGCAGTATATTTTCTGCTTACACTGCTCGACTGTGAAACATTGTTGTCTGTATGTGAAAAGGACAAGGCCGCAGGGCCGTGAGGATAACAAGAGTTCGCTGAAACACAAACGTAGGCAGCGCCAGGAAGAATGCCTGGCTCCCTCCCGAATATGTTAGAATAATACCGCTAAAGGCTTGAATTATGCTTTTCTTACAGCCCCCCTTTGCTGAGCCTGCTAGAGCATGTCGGCTCCCAGGACGCGAATAGCACCTGATAGCAAGGTCCGGAATGCGACTCCCCCCCCCCCCCATATGTAGTTCGCTTCAAAGAACAGAAGCGCCGTGTTCAATTCAATAACCGAAAGATGCCTTCGCACTCACAAATTGCAAATTGTTACTAGAATAGATGTTTGAAGGTGTCATAGTGGTCGGAGATGTCCATCATCACACCAAGTTCAAAGAAACCCAATAAAGGGGGGTGTTAAACATGTCATAGCTGATTGTTTGATATGCATTTTGTATATATGTAATTGATGTACGTAATTCGCTATCTTGCGTCCCTCGAGGTCTAGAGATGCACGTCGCGGGGCGTGAGACTGAGTTGGCCAACAGACTTTTGCTTTGCAATAAAATCCTAGCTTTGGGAATACAACCTTGTGTCTGGCGTCTCTATCGTGTGTGGTGACTCGCCTTGTTTCCATAAACGTGAGGGTCCCCTAGGGGCCCCTTTCAAGATGGCGCCCGAATAGGAACCCTCCCCCACTTGTTCCATCGCGTAACGTTGTAATTGAGAAAGGCAGAGAACGGCAAGGACAGGACGATCGAGCCGGGATAGAGAGGTGTTTGGGGCGCCCTGTAAAAGTGATGAGACTCCTTTGCAGATCTGCACACATCTGATCCCTGATCGATGTGCCTGGCTAGAGAACAAGGAGGCGAGGGTCCCGAAACGAGGCGGAAGCCAAGAAACGCAGACACAACGTCCTTTGGTGCGTCAGTATACAGACGACTTGATTTATCAGGTGAGTCATTCCCCGATTCAAAGCATTCTGATATTGGTTGAGAGTTGACTTTGCAAAATCAAACACCCTAGGTAAGGTTGATTAACCAGGGGGAAGGTTGAAACATGCCTGGGGTATTGTCCACCCTAGCAGGGTTTTTCCGCTGTGGTAGACCATCTTTGGAAGATGGCCAAATTGTACCACCTGGGGGAACGCCGGCGTATGAGATGTATGTGAAGTATGTAGTGGGTGCGATAATATTCTGTGAGACTTGTCATAGGCAAACCAGAAAGCAACAAGAACATCAGTGGCCGATTAATGGTAGTTTTGAGATAGCGAGGATAGACAACCTGGAAAGGGTTTTGAAAAGAAAGACAGCGCGTCCTGCAGCATTTGAGACTATTAAAGACTGGAGTAAGGAAGCAATGCTCAGATTTAAAAGCAGAGCAAAGCATGCGCGCAGACATAAATGAAAAGGTGAGGTAGCGGAAGAAAAAGAAGAGGAGGAGTGGACAGACTCTAAGAAGGGCAGGCAGGCGTGACCAGTTGGATATAGAAAAGATATACCCACAACGAGAATTACACATAGCAGATGAATTGATAGAAAATGTATTGACCCATACAAAACAAAGCCCAAGATCAGAAGTAAGACCAGACACGTCAGTAGCTATTGCCCAGACCCCGCCCGTAGCTCAAGCTCCCCCTGCGGTAGCTCAAGCCCTCCCACAGCCACAGACTGCGCACGTAACACTTCCTATTAGCCAACCAGGTCCACAACAGACACTCCCTGGTCCCATTGTCCCATCCCCACCTCCCGCCTTAGACACAGACTCGGTACCGTCGGCTCCTCCCGGGGTTGAAGTTGAAACCGTGGGGGCAAGAGGCGGGACTGACCAACGGGGGTGCACGAGGGTAACCCGCAGCGCAATCAGCAGAAAGGAAGGTGGAATTGCAGCAACAGGCAGAGATTTATAGACGGGAATGATGGGACTGCAACATTGGCTTCGATATGACTTCCATAGAAGCAACGAAAGACGGGTAGTGTTGGAATGCATGGGTGAATATTTGGTGGAGAAATGGAAACAACTAATTGGGAAATTACCACTGCAGCGATTGTTAGGTTTGAATGCATTAGCACGCTGTAGGGAGAGGGATGAAGAAGTGAGAGAACATGTGTATAGACTTTTTGAGCTTAGAGATGAATTAGATGATGATTATGTCGAAACGTTTACTGCACCTGTCAAAGTGTCTGCTACACCTGCATACAGGAGTAGGGACATCGGGAGAAATAGGAAGGAAACTGTAGAGTCATATATACGACAACATTTGATGTCGTCATTACAAAGGGGCGACAAGTTAAAAGTATGTATGCGAGAAGTGTTTAGATGGATGTCAGATCCTAGTATTCCCACAATGGAGATACACGAAATATTTGATGAATATTCCATGCCCATGAAAAGAAAAGCGCTACGGTCGATGGTTAAACAACTATTAGACAAAGATATAAAAAACGATAAGGCCAGCCCACCCGAAATAATGGCAGTATATAGAAGAACACTAGAGCGAGGGGCAGGAGAAACAGCCCTATCGTTGGATCTCGGAATATTGTTACATCTAAGAGAAGGAGGGGGGACGGTAAGTGGGGCATTTCCTATGAGAGGTCCCACCTACCTTTGTGCCCAAAGTGGAGGATCCCGCAGTGGGCAATGTAGCGGCGCAGGTAACACCAGCCCATTACACCGCCCAATATGTGCATGTCCCCTTTTCCAGACAGGACGTGAACAACATAAAGCAGACGATTCCTGATATAAGAGAATCCTGCAGGGTTTTACAAGGAAGTAGAGTCCTGCCTACAATCATCTGTGCTTACCATGGGTGATATAGACCTAATATTCCCGGTGATCCTGCCAGCAGACATATGGAAACAAATAAGGAAGGTAGATGACACAACGGCCTTTGGTGCCACATGGGCGGACTTGATAATAGAAGATAGAAATAAAGCGGTTGGAGGGACACCGGGAGCGAACCTGGCGGCGTTACCAGCACGCATAGTACAGAAGTTAAAAACAATTGTCCCAGAGAAAACAATCCAATGGGACAAATTGACTGCATGTGTACAAGGCAAAGATGAGTTGGCTACAGATTATTTTAATAGATTTGAGGAAGTATTCACAGACCTCAGTGGGCAGGATGTGGGTTCAAAAGCAGGAAAGAGGTTATTTGTTGACAAATATGTGAGGGGGTTAAAACTTCCAATTCAGGATCTAATAATGACATCAGAGAGTGCATGGCAAGCAAAATCGTTGGGCGAAGTACTGCATATGGCCCAATATTATGAGCGCAGAGTGACTGCAGGAAAAGGAGAGGGATAGGGTAAATCTAAAGACACGAGTATTAATGCAGCAAGTAGTAGGACATAATAGATGGCGAGGGAACGCACAAGGAAGGAGTAGTTCGAATATGCATGGCGGAACAGTGGGACCGAATCAGTGTGCATATTGTAAAGAGGAAGGACATTGGCGAGCGCAATGCCCGCATCTACAGAATAGAAATGGGTCTGGTCAGAGGAGACAGCATAGAGGACACCCAGGAGCGAATGGACCAAATAGGAATAGTATGCAGCAGCATCATAATAACGGAGGTAATCAAAACCAAGGCCAAAACCAAAATGCCCCAAACCAGAGTCAGGGACAGCAAAACAAACAATATGGAAATCAGAGTGGGGGAAATGGAGGGAAGAGTGGAAATGTTTTCGATACACAGCCAAACACGTATTACAGTAATAGTAATGATTACACATCGGACGATGTGCTATTTCTCCAATAGGACAGCCCAGGACAGGGGTCGGAACCAGTGTCTATTCCCGTGAATCAGAGAGGACCCTACGTAGAAATGAGTCGGGAATGAGGAGCACTGCTTTCTTGTAAATACAGGAGCACAGAAGTGTTCAATAGACCATCACTTGGTTCCGGATATACCACTGTCGGGGAAAAATAATATTTCCGTAGGGTTCGCAGGTACACCAGTCATAAACCCAGTGCCCAAACCAGTCCCAGTTACCATAGGACCATTTACTGAACATTGTCCTTTCCTTCTAACAGAAAATTGTGGAGAAAATATGTTAGCATTAAATTTGTTGAAAAAACTAGGTTCTGTTATACATTGCACGGCAGACAGAGTGTTTCTAATGATATGGCCACAAGATGCCCCTGTGTCAGAATTCATGTCTGAAACGTTACCAGGGGAACTAAGTAAAGTACCAACCTGTATATAGGCAATGCATGACAACAATGTGGGATGTTTAAAGATAGAGCCAGTAAAGATTATTTTTAAAGAAGGTGTTACCCTACCGCGAATACCCCAATACAGAATTTCGGTTGAAGGTGAGAAAGGATTGAAGAGTATTGTTACTGATTTGGTGAAATTAGGGGTAATCGAGGAAATCGCAGGCAGTACATGCAACAGCCCGATTCTTCCGGTTTATAAAAAAGGAGGTAATGAGGTACCATACCGTTTTATAATTGATCTACGCGCATTGAATAAGGTAGATCCGCAATATCCTCTAGTGCCAGACGTCGCTACAATATTGATAATGATACCTGTTTCAGCAGAATATTTTAGTGTAGTAGATTTGAAAAATGCATTCTTTAGTATTCCAGTGGACAAGGACAGTAGATATTTGTTCGCGTGCACATTAGGAGGACGATCATTTACATTTACGCGGATTCCGCAAGGTTACACGGAAAGTCCAAGTATTTACAGTAGAGCATTAAAACAACAGCTAGACATGCTGGAATTAGCCATGGGTTGTGTACTTTCGCAATACATGGACGATCTATTGCTAGCTGCAGACACGGAGATTTGTAAAGAAAGCACTGTATTACTACTGTCACACCTAGCGGCACATGGCCATAAAGCTAGTTTGAAGACATTTCAGTATAATCGAAAGGAGGTGGCTTATTTGGGCTACCTACTTTCAAAAGGAGGAAGAAGACTAACGCCAGAACGCATAGAAAGTATTTCTTGTATGCCTATTCCAAAGACACAAAAAGGAGTCAGAGCCATAATAGCCATGGCTTCATATTGCCGACAATGGATTGGTAATTTTGCGTTAATTGTGAAACCATTAGTGAATTTAACTAGAAAGGATGTGGTTATGCCTTTGCAGTGGGATGAGGAATGTCGGAGAGCATTTGATGGATTGAAAACTGCATTATGCTCGGCTCCAGTTTTGGATATGCCGAACTATGAGAACATTTTTAGACTGTGTGTGAAAGTGAAGGATTTGCATTGGCGGTTTTGACACAGGAACAAGGTGGAAGAAATAGGCTGTGCGGCTATTTTTTTTCTGCGCTGGAACCTGTAGCGCGTACACTACCATAATGTTTGTGAATTGTCGCGGCGGCTGCTGCATCAGTGAAACAGACGGAAGGGATGGTATTGGGGCACACTTTAATTCTGATGGTGCCACATGCCATAGACGTTCTATTAAATAGGACACAGACGCAACACCTCAACTCTGCTAGATTGACAAGATATGAGATTATCTTGTTCGCGCCCCATATCCAAATTATGAGGTGTAGCGCTTTGAATCCTGCAGAATTAATTCCACTGACCTTAAAAGAAATTGGGAAGAATGAATCACCCCCCCACGATTGCTTAATGGTCATTGAGGAAGAAACCAAGGGAAGAGTTGATTTAAGTGATATTCCACAGAAAGAGCCGGATGGAGAGTTATTTTGTGACGGCTCATGTTTTAAATTACCAGATGGCACAACAACTGATGCATATGCTATCACTACCCTAGAGAGTGTTGTGGAAAGTAAAAGATTCCCCTATAATTCAGCACAAGCCGCGGAAATAATAGCATTGACCAGAGCCTGCGAGATTTCTGAAAATTTGAATGTGAATATATATATACTGATAGTCAGTATGCTTTTGGAGTGGTTCATAACTTTGGTCGACTCTGGGCTGAGAGAGGGTTTCTGACATCACATGGTGCCAGAATTCAACATGGCCCTTTGATTGTACGATTGCTGTCTGCATTCACGTTTCCAAAGCGCCTAGCAATAGTGAAATGCGAAGCACATAAAGTAACATGCAAAGTAGGAGAGGGAAACGCGTTTGCAGACAGAATTGTGAAACAAACTGCCACTGATTTAATACCAAGATGTTGACTGTTCAGACAGAGGAAGTACCCTGTATGATAGAAGATGGAGTTGCGACTGTCGAAATGCAGGCCGAGGCTGCGGCCGATGAAATACAGGGATGGGCAGAGGGATCTGCTGAGTTGGATCTGGAGGGTTGTTGGGTGGACAAGGGAACTAGAAACTGGATGTTGCCAAATTCGTATGTGACTGCAATGGTCACAATGGCCCTACGCACATCTGTGCCAAAAAAATACAGCACCTTTCTACAGTATGGCAGAATGTAAACTTAAAAAGGAATGCAGAGAGGTTGGTGCAGAACTGTATCACGTGTTTACAACACAATGTAGGAAAGGGTACAGTGACTCCAGCAGGTAGTTTTGGCCCGCCCTCCATGCCATTTGAGGTAATCCATTTTGATTTCATAGAGATGGAGAGGTGCCAAAACTTAAAATACGTCTTGGTGGTGATCTGTGCATTCAGTAAGTGGGTGGAGGCATATCCTTTGAAAGATTGCACAGCAATGAGTACGGCAAAAGTAATGTTGAAGGAGCACCTTTCCAGATTTGACTTACCCCGGGTCCTATGGTCTGATAATGGGCCGCATTTTGTGGGTGCAGTGCTATTACAGATATGTGCTGGTCTCCAGATTGATAAGATTCCATAGTTCAAGGCATCCGAGTTCTGCCGGTCTTGTGGAGAGGCACAACGGGATTCTTAAATCAAAGATTAGCAAGATTTGTGCGGGAAGCAAGTTGAGTTGGGTGGATGCATTACCAATAGCACTATTATGCATGCGAACGTCTGTACAGGCTAAAACTGGGCTCTCCCCGTACGAAATCGTAATGGGGAGGCCGGCAAATGTTTGGTGCGCACATCAGCCAAAACGACTTAGTTAGATAGAACATCCTGTGCTGAGTACTTATTGTGGCCTTTTAATGCAGAAATTGCGTTTGATTCATCAGCAGGTGCAGGAGGCATTACCAGTGAGATACACCGGTCCGGGGCACGCGCTGGAGCTAGGAGACTGGGTGCTGCTAAAAAACTTTGAAAGAAAGTCATCATTAGCACCCAGGTGGCGCAGGCCCCCTCAAGTACTTTTGGCGACGCAGACGGCAATACGGGTGGATGGAAGGAAGTCGTGGATCCATGCCAAGAAGATTCCAACTGCACTGAAAGACTTGCCTGACACTGATGACCGTAAAGAGACAGCGGTCCCAGAAACGAAAGAAACTGTTGCCAGTAAGCAGCCACCTAATCTGGCAAAACGATAAGTGAAACTCGAAACAAAGCCTGAGACGATTGCCAAAGAGGGGGAAGGACAAAGAGTGCCCCAACGTTGCCCAGCAAAATCGACATCACTGCTGACCGACGCGAAATCTGCCTTGCAGATACCAGCATAACCAAATCATGTACCCCTTTGGCACCCACCAGCACTTGCCAGCACGCCAAAGAACAGATCTGCATCATTGGCGCGGCGCACACCAGCACCTGCATTAGCGCCACAGGCTGACTTCAAGCCTGAATCTGAAGGTGCACCGGCACTGTTCACGGATCATACGATACCAGGAGCAACGCGATACAACCTGCGGCCTCGGGAGACAGTGATCCGCAGTCTTTTTGGTGTTTGTCAACCTCTGGTTCAGCTCATGGACGGAGAAGGAACCAGAGGTGTAAAGGAGAGAAGCGTGAGAATTGTGAAAGTCAGACAATTCAAGACGCGCGGCTCCTCGTGCGATCATAAAATGTACATGTGTCCTGAACCAGAACGGACAAACTGGGCGCACATGGTACTATGACAAGTGAGATAACCGATTTAACAGTACATGTGTCCTGAACCAGAGCGGACAAGCTGGGCGCACATGATACTAAGGGGATAAGATAACTAATCAAAGGTCCTCTGAGCAGTGAAAGAGGGGACAAGTGATCTCGCCTAAAAGTGAATAATCGGATCCAGGCTAAAAAGGACAGGCAGGCCTGAACTGTGACAATTCCATTGAACTTATTAACATCAGAGTAAGCGCGACGAAGAGAGATATCCACAACGAACTGTGATAAGGAAGAAGGACGACGAGAAACATGCCGAGACTGGTTCCAGCCTCCTCCTGCACCACCACTGCTGAGAATGAGTCAGTTATAAAGACTATAAGTTTAAGAAAAACGCATGGTAAAACAAATTGTATGCTGGTACTAACGATAATAATGTGCTTCATGAGTGTGGTAGCACCAATATCGACAGCCCTAATATTATGGTGGGTAGAAACAATACACCCACTAGAAATGTTTTTACCAATAATTAATATATCCACTACTGAAAGCCCGGTTCAGGTGGTCACTTATACCCTACCCCCAATGGAAGAAAAACACAGGGAAGGTTTTGGAAATAACACCTTACTGCTGATAATGAACATGACACATGCAATCCTGAAGAAAACAAACTGCTGGGTATGTGCCCATTTACCACAGCATGCCGGGAAAGGAATAGGGTGGTATGTGCAGCCATTACCATTAAGTTCTGCATGTAGTGTATCTTTAGGTGCAATGTTCTGTGGGAAGTGGAATGAGAGTAATACGGGTCAGTTAGACAGAACCAACATGAATGAGTTTGAGGAGATAATAATGAAGCCTGTGGATTGTTCCATTTTCCATAAAGCACAAGTAATAGCCCCATAGCCCACGAGGAAAAGTACACGGAAGATAACACGACAAAATAGACGAGATAGATTGTGCCCGCCAGAAAAACATCTGTAATGACGTTTCGTGTAAGAACAGAAGGGGACCAAGATGCAATTCCCCCATCTTAAACGGTGAATTATAGCCCAAGAACTGTCCCTTTTTGTCTAAGAAAGAAAGGCTCTTTTTCAGTCCGAACATATACTGGTTGTATGAATACAGTGGTACTAAGATGGGAAATAGAACCAGTATACGTAGGTGATCCAGTTTATTTTATATGTGGAGAGAAAGCATACCCTTGGTTGCCCAGAAACTGGGGAGGTACATGTTACCTAGGGCTACTGTTCCCAGGAGTATTCCTCTTAGAAACAGCAGCCATGGCCAGATTATCCAAAACTAGAGTCAAAAGGACTGACAAAGGTGTTTTAATAGCAACTGATGTAGCGAAATCATTCATTCCATTCTTAGGACAGATAGTGAACTCCTATAATATAAGGCAACTGTCCAGAATTCTAAAGAATACAATAAACACAACAACAGATATATTATTTAACATGCCGTTGGAAGAATGAGGAATCGGGTTAATGACGCTGCAAAATAGAATGGCTCTCGATGTGATCCCAGTTGATCGTGGGGGAATATGCAAAATAGTGGGATTAGCATGTTGCGTTTATGTCGATGACTATTCCCCCACGATCTTTGAAACAATAAAGAAAATGCACATTCTAAACTCTGAACTCCCTACTGGAGAAGGGATCTGGGGAATAGGATCTTGGTTTTGGGGAATACTACGATCTTGGGGATGGAAGTTGATCTCAATATTAGTAGTGGTGTTTGGAATATTCCTAACGTGCTGTTGTTGTATACATTGTTTACCCATAGTTTGCGCTGAGGTAACTGAGGGATGTACGAAAGGATGCATGCATATGATAACAAAGAAAAAACCTCATGATCGAACTAGCCCTGACCCAAATGAGATGAGAGCAGTAAAAGAGTTGATGGCAATAGATATTGATGAAGACAATGATGTCCACGATAGCATGCAAGACTCAGACATAAGTACTTCAGATTCATCATCACTAGAGAGGTTTCAATAAATAGATGAGACTTTTGGCATACAGCCAAAGGAGGGTTTGTCAGTCTAAAAATATGGATACCTCTACTTTGAGACCGCAAACGCTTTTTGGTGGCCGTGCGCCAACCGTCTCATTCACGCTATGACAAAATATAGGTTTTCGAGTTTGCCAATGAACGGCCATTTTGATGTAACAAGAATCGCCATTTTGTTTTCTAAACCATTGCTCATTGCTTTCTGTTCCTATTGCTTCGCAGTATATTTTCCGCTTACACTGCTAGACTGTGAAACATTGTTGTCTGTATGTGAAAAGGACAAGGCCGCAGGGCCGTGAGGATAACAAGAGTTCGCTGAAACACAAACGTAGGCAGCGTCAGGAAGAATGCCCGGCTCCCTCCCGAATGTAGCCTTGAAGCAGAGCTGCAGGGCATTTAATCATTTCACAGCTGCCAGCCAGTCTCGTTATTTGGTAGAATATTTTAGAATAATACCGCTAAAGGCTTGAATTATGCTTTTCTTACGGCCCCCCTTTGCTGAGCCCGCTAGAGCATGTCGGCTCCCAGGACGCGAATAGCACCTGATAGATAGCAAGGTCCGGAATGCAACTCCCCTCCCTGTCCCCCCGTATGTAGTTCGCTTCCAAGAACAGAAGCGCTGTGTTCTATTCAATAACCGAAAGATGCCTTCGCACTCACAAATTGCAAATTGTTACTAGAATAGATGTTTGAAGGTGTCATAGTGGTCGGAGATGTCCATCATCACACCAAGTTCAAAGAAACCCAGTAAAGGGGGGTGTTAAACATGTCATAGCTGATTGTTTAATATGCATTTTGTATATATGTAACTGATGTATGTAATTCACTCTCTTGCGTCCCTCGAGGTCTAGAGATACACGGCGCGAGACTGAGTTGGCCAACTGAGACTTTTGCTTCGCAATAAAACCCTAGCTTTGGGAATACAACCTTCTGTCTGGCGTCTCTATCGTGTGTGGTGACTCGCCTTGTTTCCATAGACGTCAGGGTCCCCTAGGGGCCCCTTTCAACACAGCCCTATCTAACCTTCATCTTTCAATCTCTAACACTCTTAATGTACTTGCCTCTGCCATGAGGATCCGCTTGAAGCCCAAATCCAAGTGCAACACTTGGTACGACTGGACTTCGTCACCTTCAAACACAAGTGCAAGGTGGCTGAGAGGAAGTGGAGGGCATCAGATGCACCCTCTGACAAACTGGCCTGCCACCTGCTCCAACGGCAATAAAGACTCTGTTCTCGCAGAGAAGAGAGCCCACACCCAAGCCTGCGTCTCTACTGCATATAACAACTGGGCCAAACTCTTCAAAATCTACAAGGAGATGGAGAATCCTGCTGCAGTGTCTACCTCTCATGTTCCTTCCCAAGCCTTCTGTATGGCCTTGGCTTCTCATTTCATCACTAAAACTCAGGACATCCTGTCCACCCTCTCCTCCTCCTCCTCCTACGCTCCTGGCCCGCTTCCCCTACTCCCTTCTGTTCCTTTCACTTGTTCACCCCTGATGATGATTCTAGACGAGTCTAACCTATAAAGGTCTCGTCAAAACAGGTTCTCCCCTGTTCATCAAGAACCATCAAAGACCACATCGACACCCTCGCTCCTGTCCTGGCCTCTTTCTGCAATCACTCCTTTGCCACTGGAACCTTCCCTTCCCACTCTTGAGAACCCCTGTGTGCACCCCTTGCTAAAGAAGCCCACTGTGGATCCTTCCTCTGTCTAAATATCGCCCGATCTCGATCACCCCTTTCTAGGGCAAACTCTTGGAGAGGCTGGCCATCTCCCAGCTTAATCTGCACACTGTTTTGGTTTTCTCCACGAACACCAGTCTGGCTTCAGAGCTACTAGAAGCACAGAAACCTCTCTACTGAACACTTGCGAAGGTCTGCTCTCTAACCTTGATTCTAACCTTCCTTCTCTCCTCCTCCTCCTTGATCTTTCACTTGCCTTTTGAAATGGTCAACCATGCAGTCCTGCTCAATCTCCTCTGCGATAACCTGGGTATCGCCCATCAGGCCCTGGCCTAGCTGACCTCCTTTATCACTTACTTACCCTCCCAGGTACAACTGGTGCCTTTCCTCTCTTCCATCTCTCTCTCCACGTGTGGTTTTCCCCACAGGACTAACCTCTCTCCTTGGCTTTTCAACCAATACCTAGCACCTCTTGCCCACCGCATCGCTTCCTTCTTCTCCAACTTTCAGTGTAAGGCGGATGACACCAATGTTGCCTCTAATTATTTTTCCCCCCAAGTGTGGCAATGCTAAGCTTTCGTGCGTACATTGTTTTCCATGTGCACAACTGAATTACAAGGTAAGCATGCCTACTTAGGTGAGCCACCATCTCCAAAGAGTTTGAAAGGGAATTTCCCCTTCCCAACCACTGCAATTCTTTACAAACCAGTGTAAAAGGTACATCTTAAAGCTTTTTCCAAACATATAGGTTTTAAAAAAATATATATATTTTATATACGACTTTAAGGAGAGCTCATCAACCAGTCCAAGACTTCAGGATATGCCATAATACCTACCAAAAGTACTCCTGTGGAGAGAATAAACATGTATGCACAAAAATGTTTTGTATGCTCAGGATAAACAATAGGTTTAGTTGTGGCTATTCATTTTGTCGACACTGCTTCGAGACAATGCAGAAAGTGTCTAATGCCATTGGGAAAAACACTCATGTTTATAAAAAAAAGCAAATATCGCTTATCACTGATGTAGCTGTCATCAAATTCAGACAGGATACTATTTTTGCAAATGGAATAATGGCAACTAAAAGGAATGTGTCAGAAAACATGCCAATAAGAATGTATGTGCCACTTTAATGAAGTAATTCATGGGCAGGTGAACATGCCTCATAATTTGTTTAAGGATTATAATTGCGTGACAATAACTGCACAACAGAATGATGATCAGAATTCCTGGGCCTCTGCTTGCTATTCACATTGTGATCCTGTGAGTTGTGACATTTGCTCAAAACCAGCCTTACAGCTAAGAGACATTTACACCATCCATTGCAACTCTCTAAAAACAGGAAAATGTGCCCAGCAAAAAATGAAAACCATGAACATATATGAGCCTTCTCCCTTCTTCTACCTACAAACTTTCACTCATATTTTTTCGAATCAGTGACCAGGAGAGCTGTAGCACTGGTAGGAAGTGGAATAATACTACTGGCCAATATCAAGACGAATTTAAAGTGGAAAGAACATATTTAATAAACATTAAACATCCCTACTGCTAATTACTTTCTTACTCCCTGAAAAATCGTTTGATTCCTAGCAGGGAACACAATCCTATCACATCCTTCCTTGTAATCCTGATGTAGGAAGTGATATGACAGGGTACATAATACTGCTTATAGTTTTGCTCACCATAGCCTGGACAAAATCCAACTGAGTCTTACTGAGATTTCATGTGGAGCACCATTGAACAAAATCACATTCTTCTTTCACTAGTGACCCCTCCTTAAATTCACTCTTATCAGTTGAACAAGCTGCATGGGGATGCCGGAGGCAATAAACACAAACGCATGATTATATTGAAAAGCCCTCAGCAGCATTGCATAGAAAGGATCTGAAGCCGCAGTTTCCTAGACTGTTACTACTTATCCTTCAGCAAACAAACACATTTCCTTCACTGTACTGCCAACACGTCTGATTTGGTTGTTGAACGTTGCTGATGTGTTCACCCTGAAGGAGTGTTCTCCTGTGCCCTTCCATCTGTGCCTCACCCTGGCTCCTGTGCTAGCCTCCAGTAGCATTTGACAGGGCTCTGTAAAATGTGAGGGATTGTAGCAGTAAAACACTGATATATGTGCATACCCACAATACTTTGCAAGCAAACCATATTTAAAACCTCACTATATTATGTGCAGTTCAAGAAAATGCCATGAATCTGTATGTGCACAATTACTATGAAGTGCATACAAGGTGGTTTGCCACCTACTGTACCTTTAAATTGTTGGGTAGGATTATAAAAATGCTCAGTGGAACAGTTTTTGTATAGTGGCGAGTTAGCATATAATTTAAGGCCCCATGGAACTCTGAAAACTTGGAAAGGCTGCAGATTGTGTGAAAAGCATTGTAGTTATCAGAATATCTGTTGCTCTAATACTATATATTAATAATGCCAGGCATAGTCCATACCCATTACCCCTTGCAGGCCAAGTACATGATGTTGCAATGTTGCTCTCCACTGATAGGGTAATGTTAGCAATGCTAAAGTAACAGATGCTGAGCTTGCCTTTTTCCTACTCAAAATCCTTAGGGGGTAAATAGTCTGGGTGATGCTTTTGCTAAAGCACCAAATGTACCGTGAGCAATAGAGGTTCTTGTGATTGAACACCATTCATATTATAAGAAACATAAAACAAGTGGATGTAGGTACAAGTCTGGTAACCTTTTGCAGAGTCAAGGTTGTCTGGTAATATCTGATGATGTCTGGGTCGGAAGTTCAAGTCCTAAGGTCTAAGTGTGGTAGTCCAGTATAGGAGTCATGGGCGAGAAGGGGAGATAAGTTGGTTAATGTGTACAGGCATCTTTTAGGTATAGATTCTGTTCATGGAGTTACTTTTTCATATTCATCTTTAACCTATTGAGTGTATTCTGCTTTAAGGGCTTTAGGGTTTTTAAGGCCAGGCTTGCATAGTAGGGTAAAGTAAATAGGCTAGACCAGAATATCAAGACTAGCGAGTATAATTTATCTTTGTTTGGA
Organism: Ambystoma mexicanum; assembly: GCF_040938575.1. Classification (NCBI taxonomy): domain Eukaryota; kingdom Metazoa; phylum Chordata; class Amphibia; order Caudata; family Ambystomatidae; genus Ambystoma; species Ambystoma mexicanum. The sequence continues at coordinate 223,929,506 of NC_090921.1, read as the reverse complement.
GAGAAAGCAAATATTAGGTACATTCTCTGACTTGTGCCTTATTAAATCTTTTTGAATAGGTGGGAATTTTCTTTGTGCGCTGCTAAAATTCTTTTGAGTGGCACCCAGAAGGAAGCTGGGCAAGCGCACATGCGCACAGCTTGGAAGGAACATTGGATGGCACACCGCTTTCCTTCAGACTCCCCTCAGCCGCCTCTTCTCCTACTCATTCCTGATTGTCTGATCGCGATCCAGGAATGGTGTGCCGCCAATGATCTCTGCCTTAATGCCAGTAAGACTGAGGTCCTCCATCGGAACACCAGTTCCTTCCTTTGCTCTCTCTGTCTGCCCACTTTGGGTCCTCTTCCTGCTCCTACTTGCAAGGCTAGGAACCTTGTGGTCATCTGTCATGGCCACAGAGCAAGGACTACAAGCTCCATCACATAAAGGGTCCAGTTGGACCCAGTCCTGGCGCCTTTGGGGCCAGGCTCATGAGAAAGTGCACACTTTTATTCTAGTGCATTTGTTGTTTCCTCCCCTGCAGGGTCTCCACGTGCATCCAGGTTGGGCGTGTTAATAGGAATACATTGGGCTGCAGAGTGGGGCCACAAGGCAGAGGAAAGGGGCATGGCTGGGGCCAGGATATTTAAGCCTGCCCTGCCCGCATGTAAGCGCTTTGCGTTAGTCTGCTTATGGCAGCATAACGCTCACCGCCCCCTGAAGCGCTTCTTACCTGATTCCAGTAATACCATCGCTGGACGTGCATCTTGCCTAACTCTAGAAATAATCATCGCCTATAGCGCATCATACCTGAATCCAGCAGTTACCACAGTCGGAGCGCATCCTTACCTGTTCCGGGCTTCCAACACTTACTCGGGAGCTCATTTCGGCCAGCATCCTCGTGGATCCAGCCATCCATCACCCGTCTGCAGATCTTCAGGTAGCTGCTTCCTGTCTGATTTCGCCAGGCCATCCCTGCAGGAGAAAAGGACAAATAAGGTCAGAAACAACATAGACATTATGCTACGGTCGCACGCAACACAATCCTCGCACTTGACCTTAGAACCAAACTTACCATCTATTTAGGACATTGTAAACTCTTCAGGTCTCCATTGGGGCTCGCTTCCAACACTGCGACTCCGCTGGGCCTCTCATCACCTATTGGGGAGAAGGAAAGACATTACAAGGGATACGGACAATAATCACGGAAAAAAGACATTGCAAAAGAATACAAACAATAATCATTGTTGAACACTTACCTTTGAAGTGGATCAGCCACAGCCGGTCTGGGGTGCCATGCCCATGGACCAGTGAAAAAACGAGGTCTATCTAATGCGCCCCTGCACTTGAGAAGCAGGACGGAGTGCTCACCCTCATAAATAAACAGGTGAGGTTATATGGGTAAACGCATGCTCACCACATTCTGGGAAGAAGGGTTTGAGGGAAACCACAGCCATATCACAGCATTCTCACGGCCTCTCGTATTCTCGCAGGAGCAGTATCAACAACCAGCGCAGTCCACAACACAGGAGCAGGGGAAGAAGCCTGACCCAGGGGAGCCAGTTCCAGGTAGGGCTGCAACCGTGCCCCAACGTCCCCGCAGAGACCAGGTGAGTGTAACATAATCTTAGACTCCTTCTCTCCTCACATCTTTGACCTTTCTAAGAAGTCAAACTATCAGCTGAACCTCCTCAGAGGTATTCTTCCTTTCCTCACTTTCCCCCAAAAGCTCACTGTCTCCAGAGCTCTGGTCCTTGAGGCTGGACTACTGCAACAGCCTCTTTCTGAATCTTTCTGCCTCTACTCTACGACCTTTGCAACTTATCCAGTACAGGACTGGGAGACTTGTCCTTTGCCTCAAGCCCAGGAATCGCATATCTCTGGCTCTGAAATCTCTTCACTGGCTCCCAGTGGTGGCAAGGATCAAGTTCAAGACCTTCTGTAACGTCCTCATGGCTTCCTGGAGCTGCACTACCTCCAACTCTCTTCCCAAACCTCTCTCCTCTCAAGCTCTGCGCTCATCCACTTCCAACTTTCTGATGTTCAGTCGCTTTTCCAAGCAGAGAGTTGGGGGTCGGCTGAGGCCTCCCTCTGGAACAGCCTCCCTGCCTCTCTCAAACTTGAGCAGAACCACCTCTGGTTCCGGAGGCAACTCAAGACCTTCCTTTTGGCTTCCGCTTTCTCTCTTCCTCTCCCCTGCTGATGTCCCGACTGCTCCACGCACTGGTTACCTGGCTACCCTCTGAACTTGGGCCCAGGCTCCTGCATGTCTGTATCTGCAACCCTACAGTCTCTTCTCTGCATTTACAAAACACCCATTGCAGTACTTTTAGTTACCTGCACTTCTCTCCCCCCCCCCCCGCCACCCCCGCTTCCCCTACCGGCACTTCCCCACTTCCCTGCACTGGGGCGATCTGATTGACACAGGGCCTAGTAGGATCGTTGTTTTGTCTTCCCTATGTTTCCCCCCTCCTTGTCTTATCGCGCCTCGAAACACATGTGTACAGGCGCATTATAAATGACAAATCATGTAAGATTTAATTGTCCAGCCCTGACATGTAGCCAGAATCCTGTTGTGATTCAATAACAGATTCCTATATACTTAGAGATTGCATCTTCCCTTCATAATGCACCTGGACCATACAAAAGACCTGCCCGAAACTGTCATTGCACCTGCTGCTGTCTTTCCTCAACCTTGTAAAACTAGTTTTTCAGTCACACAGAGTTCAATTGCCCAACCCAGGTTTTTAGTTAGCGCAATTCCTAACTTGTCAGAACTCTGCGGCTAAACGGATCTATATATTCATACTGCCCAAAACCTATTTCCCTAGAGACCCCATGCATGTGTACCTATACATGTACTGTGAGAAACCTGAGGCGTTTCGGCCATGCTGTTCCTGGGGATCCCTGACTCAGGTGGCCAGGCGAGGGCTCTTGATACCAACCCTGCAGATGGACACACGAGGGAGGATTATCTGGGAAAGAGACCCTATGAAACTGTCGAAGGAATACCCTGTGGTGAGACATAGTTTCCCCCCCACTCCCATTCCAATACATCCCTACCCGACATCCCCTCAGTCATCCTGAAATATCATCACCTAAAACTCATTCACTGACAACAATACATCTACCCCCTTCACCTTGACAAAAACCCACATGGTTTTTCCATTATCCCTAAGAAAAACAACTTGCACAATCCCTTCATCCACTATAACAACCCAAAGACTGAGACTAGGAAGATTGCTTATAAGGATTTTAAACGGCTCTGTCCCACTTATAAGATTAAGCAGTGTCAGGCGCTCTGTCACCATCACGCCCACTCTGCCTTTAGGAAATATGTGCGGTGCCCCTAACCCCATTTTTGAACGATACTAAGAAGAAGAAGAGCTATGAAGATTACACATAGGAACCAATGCACCAGTGATTCCTATGCGCAGTCGCCATTTTGTCCCGATAATGAGGCCAGGCAGGTTTAGGCCTCCCTCCACAATCATTCCCACCTGAAACCTGTTCAACCTACCAGTCAGTATAAAAGGCAGAGCACACAGGCACACTTTGAGCGATCTGGGGATGCTGGATGATGCACAGAGGCCAGGAGGAAGGAACAGCAGCAGAAGAAACCCTGGAGGGCCTGGAAGGAGTAAGACTGCCTGAACAATTGAGCCTGTGAGTGGCTACAGTGTGGCGAGGGAGCTGTGAATCCAGTAGGCCAAACCAGGGGCAGCACCCATGCCACGGCTCCATCCCCTGGGTCAGATGCAGAGACCCAGGCAGTTGAGGGGCAGTGTAACGCTTACCTTAGACTCCTCGGGGACACCACGTGATATTCGGAAACTTCTCAGGGTGCGCAGTTATCTTTTGTTCACTATCCCAACTGGACTCTCAATCTATGCCATAAAAACAAATTACCACACCAAATAACTGAGTGATTCCTGAAGTAGGGGAAAATAAGAACCTTTTCCAAAAAACTGCATAGTTTGGTTACCTTAGTTGGTGATTTAGTTAGCTCTCCATCCTGCTTCTGTGCAGGGGCGCGTGTTCTGAAGAAGGGATGTGAGAAGGAAGGATGAATTGCCCAATATGGAATTTACCTATCAACAGAACGACACTACTGTGACTGGAGAATGAAGGGAACACTACGGAACTCCTAGAAACACCTAAAAGGGTACACTTCCTAACAGTGCTCAGACAGGAATGGTGTCGCTAGCCAACTAATTGCAAGAAACACCCAAATGTGTCTAAAAACTGAAGTGCACAACTCGAAAGATTTTTAGATTCCTAAATGTGTAAACTTAGTGTACCCAATGACGACAGAAAACACGAACACTACTGTTCCTAGAAACAATGTTCTCCACACAACCCCCTTAGCTCTGTGAGGCAGATACAACTAGCATGGTTTTAGCATTCACTTGCGCACTAAGAACGAATGTGTGAAGAGCCCCTATGGCACCTTTAGTAATGGAGAAAACTAGATGAGTAAGAATACTTGCTGTGATACAAGGAGTGACAACTGGAACGAGCGCCTCGAAAATTCTCCTCACAAATTACGCCAAAAGGAAAAGCGTATACTGCCAGCTTAACGCTGACGAACGCCAACTTCACACAGGGTTCACAGAAATAGGGACTGAGAACTGGACGGGAAAAGCTATACCAGGGCACTACTAAAAGGGTATCTATGAAATACTAAGGAAGCTGAGGAATTCCTGTCAGAGGGCTGAACCGCGGTAAGCGTTCGCTGAAACAGCTGAAGACGCGAAGCGCCGTTGAGCAAAGGGGAGGGGCTTAAATACTCCAGAGTGACAGAAAACTAGACTGCTGGCCCAAACTAGAGGTTGTAACATCAGGCCGCCATGTTGGGTGATGTGGAAGAGTCTAACCTACCTATCCTTAGACCAGCAGGAAATCTTGGAAATTCTTTTGCGAGAGAACCCCGTAATCATGACAGGCAGGTGGTGAGACCCTGACCTCAGACATCCTATTAAGACCCTCTGCAGCTCCCAAAACTGCCTGAATGCCATTAAAGGGGTGCTGGCTGAGTGGGAGCAAAATAAGAAAGCTGCATTGTGGGACCTGAAGTCTAGAGACATTTTTTTTAATTGAACTTATGTGCAAAGCGAGAGGGTCCAAGCCCGACTGAGGGAGACCCGTGTGAGAAGCTAAACGAGGGGTCATAGACCCATGAGAATTAGAGCAGGGTGGAACACGGGAAGGAGCAGAGCTTCTGGGGCAAACCCACTGGAGCAGAACGACCAATGAAGGGACCAGAGCGAAGGGTTGGGGGAACTCTGAAGTTCCCTGCAGGAGGTTGTTGCCTCCGAAAAACCCAGAGAGCCAAATCCCAGACAAAAAGACTGCATTGTGTTTCGAGGATGCCAGCAACCCTCACGGTTGAACCAGAGTTTGGGAGGCGAGGCCAAGCCTTTTGTATTAACTTTGACTCCTGAATTGAAAACGCTACGTGAATGAACTCTGAAATGCATAATGGTCAAGATTAACCCCAGCGAAGGGGGAATTAAAAAGGTGATTACTTTAAGCTAAAGATTTCTTTGAACTTTTTGCTTATGATACAGAACTACCAAGACCCAGAAAAACTGGGGCAAATAACACAAAAGGCGAGTGGAAGTGAAAGTTGAAGTGGCCCTGCAGAGGTCCATAGTAAAAGCCTTGCACTTTGGAAAGTTTTGGACATCGGTGTAAGGTCCAAGCACTATTGGGGGAGACCTGGAATGAGAAATAAGTTGGGGGAAGGGAACCCCTAACGAATATGAATAATACTTAGGAAGGGAACCCCTGCAAGTGCTGTGATTGAGAGTTCCGAGCCTGGCTGAGGGAGATCTGTTGAATAGGGTGCTTTTTAGTTTGACGGGTCCGAGCCCAACAGAGGGAGTCCTATGTGAAGTTTTTATTAAACTGTGAAAAACCAGTGACTTAAACATGGAAGGCCAAGTGGGCCTTAACCCACGTTTATGAACTGCTTCTTGATAACCTGAGCCAGAGTGTGTCATGCTGCCTATTGGGAGGGCGCCTTATTCTGTGCTGTCCAACGTGGGAAGTAGATCTTGATTCTTTGTTATAACACAGACTTTTCTTTGCATACATATTCCCCTTTACACACTTTTTGTAGAAGTGATAGGACAGATATTAGGTTCTGTTAGTATAGACCATTTCGATTTGACAGATTGACTAGGTCTGTTTTCTTTATTATTTGATGGTAGAAACTACTCCCATCATAGCTATCGGGCAAAGTAGGAGTTTTTCCAAACCCCACAAATCTAATAGAGGTTTTGAAATTGTATCTCTTGTGTCAGTGTCATACTTGTGATATCATGTCTTCCTTATGCTTATGTAAGTTCAGGACTACTGCAACCCCTCACACTGATGTTCCCATTGCAAATAGTTTGCCTCTCATGCACATGTAGAGCTCACTGCTGGCTGATAAGTGCTTTGTGGCATGACAGACCTGTATTGCTTTTATATTGTATCAGCAGTTTTGACACCTATCGTGCTCTGTAAATTCCATTAGAAAATGTATCAAATAAAACACAAACACTAAAAATGACACATCTCATTCCCATTAGCTACAATAGATTCATACTAACTTGCCACATTAGGTCAACATCAATGTCACCCCTGCTACCAATATGGCGCGCGCTATTCAAACGTCTCTTTACCCGTGGGACCCTTTTCAACCACCACCACAACAACACCTACCTCTCTTTTACCGTTTGGTCATTTTGACATTGCGAATGTCTGTGCTTTTAAAGAGGGAAAAACTAGAACTGAAGCAACGGGCGCAGTGCATGCAATATATATTCATTGATTTCATGCTCGAGAATAGACTGAGGCCGCTGAGGGGCATTGAGTCGATGACGCACAGCGCTCTCTACTGAGAGGAAAATACATTCTGAAGTAGCCGACGCTGTAAGGATATATGAAAGATATACGTGGGAGGACCATCCAATCGAAAGAACATTATCAGGGTTAAGTAATTTGTTCTTTGGGTCCAGTTATAAGCCTAGACACGAACCCGCCATAGGGGGAATTTGACAGTACCAAGGATTACATGGGTGTCCATATTGTTCCCGACGTGACAACCAAAGAAAAGCACAAACAATTGCAAAATCCTTCTTTGAGGCTTCATCTAAATAATACCCCAGGTGGTCCGCTTTTCTGATCTGCTAAGTTTAAATCCAGTCCTATGTAACCCCGGTAGGTTATACACTCGCTCTCGCGTGTTTCTATCCATCCGATAGGCAATGGAGATCGCCACACTCCTCCATTTTCAGGCCATCAAGAGGTCTACCTTCAATGTTGTCTCAGGGCTTCTTTTCCTATTTTTTTCCAGTAAATAATGGTGGAGGTCTCTGAATGTTCCTCATCCTCTCTCCCTTCAGTTTATTTCTCGATGAGATGGTTACTCTCACACAAATCTGGTGTACTTTTTACTAGGGTGATTGGTCTGGCCTATCGATCTCAAGGAGGCTTGGCTACATATTTCCTATCCGGCATCCTCGCCGCTGGTTCATTTGCTTCTCAATGCAGATAGGAATTTCCAGCACAGATTGGTCTTAGGGTCTTCACAATATTGAAGACTTTGTGACAAGTTTGATGTAGTTGCGGGGTATCTGCTTGTACCTCCCACAGCAACTAGCCTATTTGGACTTGGTCTCGATATGAATACTCGTGCCGCCTGTCAGCCCTTTTACAGTCTGTTTTTGCCTTATCCCTTTTCTTTTACACTCTTCGTTCTTCCCTGTCCCTTACATCCCTGTTCCCTACAGTCCCTCACTTTCAGGTATGTGGGTTGCAGCCATGGGAATACAAATTAAGTGCTCGTCTTTGTTGAATATTCTTTTCCTTTAGAATATTCTGGTCTAGTGTCCTCTTGCATAATGGAATACTGGCAGTACCCTTTGCTCTCGAGGAGAAATGTTTAGCTCCGTCGGTCAGATTCTTAGGATCAAATCAAATAGCCTAAACCCTTCTATATACCCATTACAGAGTAGGTGAGGATCTTTGCTGGTGGCCCTCGAATCTTGTGAGAGGCTCCTCCCTCCCCTTTTTCTCCTTCTAATCTGCATTTGACCGACTGCTTGTAGTGTGGCTGCAGTGGCTACATTATGCTCACTGACAATACATGTTTGGTCTCGGAATATTGAAAGGCTCACAACTATGTCCTCAAACTCATGGCTTTCTCCCTAGCTTTATATATATTTCTACATGATGTTGAACATTTTTCTGGACAACAGAATCGCCATATTTTAGATCAGCAAGCAGTGGAGGGTAGTTCAGATCTCCTCAGTTGTTCAAAGTGCCTTTGGGAATAGGCTCTTAAAACTTTGGTGGCTCATTTTTTGCCCAATATATTTTGGTTCTTTAAACTGTTTTACAAAGTACTATTCCCTCAGCTGTTTGCTCCTTTTGTATCTTGTATCACAGCAGAGCGGCTGGCTTCCACACCCCACACACATCGCTGAACTCTTTTGGCATGCTTGGTCAGTGTCAGGACATCATGGACCTCATCAAAGCCACACAGAGATATTCCTTTTGCAGCTGATATAAAAACAAATTGTCAAAATTCGGTACTGTGTCCTAGCCCTTTGAGACACTACTTTGCAGGCCTTTTCGGTCAAATGGACATTCATTCATCAAATTTAGCAAGATCATTCATTAAGTCAGATTATGCAGCACTTCCTTGTCAGTGGTAGGCCCATGATAGTTTACAAAAAGTGTTTCTTTTGCGAATTCAGGAGTTAAGGAACACTTTGATCTACCCGGTTAATGCTCTGTCCCCGTATCTGGAAATAGGCACAGGCAACTGAGAAAAGTTTGGGTTACAAACTTTTATTAAAATAACAATATGTTGGTTTAAGGCCCATCTTGCCCTATGCTAAGGTGGGATTTCCCTACCTGACTGGAACTGATAGTCTGTGTCAGGAAGTTCAAAGTTAGTGTTCACCTGTGTCTAAAACCTATACTTGCCCTAACGTCTATTCGTTCTAACTGTGTAGGGATGTCAGCATCAACAGAGACAGTGTTCAAACAAAAGTTAGAGCTTCTTCCAGCTCTTGGTCAGAAAGGAGTTCTCCCTTCCCCAGGATTCCAAATAGTTCATTCTCAAACAAAAGGGGTTCCCTTCCCCAAGCTTTCAAGTCTCACTGTTTTCCCAACACAAATCCTCTGGATTCTTCCCAGCATTCAGACTTTTTGTTCTTTCATCAATATCATAAAGTTCAACTCTTGAAGTTCACAATGTACCAACTTCTCAACTTCTCTGGATATTCAACAAACTTATAGATGAGTCAAATGGCTTCTCTTTAGTTGGGTGTATATTCGGTCTAGGTGCAGTTTTCGGACTGCACGGTCCACCCATTACATGTCAAGCAACGGACACACCTGATTGACTTTTTTTTTCCACAGTACCACAATCACTGCTTCAGCTCAGCAGTGGTATTGGACTTGTATTCTTGCAATCCTTTTCAACACTTGTTTGCTACCATTCACTTGTTTATTAAACCTGCTCATAGTATTGCCACAATTTCAACTTAACTTGCAATTTGTACAGTTACTTTTTTCCTTATGACTCTTGCCAATGCTTGTTCTTTTTCAACTAGTACAATTCACAGTTCTTTATTTTATTTATTAATGTGTTATAGCTTATTCTAGGTTGGGTGAGCTTACCCGTAACCATGCGCCGTAATATAGAAAAAATGAGATGAGGTTTTGTTTCAGTTGCCAAAATAATAATTCCTTTAATTTCAGGTTGAAAGGCATGGTGACTTTAAAGCCTTAGTGAATGAAAGTCTTAGTGAATTTAGAGCCTTAGTGGATAACACGTGTTTGGGCAAGCAATGCCCTTGTCAAATCCAGGCTTGATCATCATAACAAAAATAGAAAAAACAGAAAAAACCCATAAAGGAAAGGAAAAAGAAAGAAAAGGAGAGTATTTACATTCATTGAACAAGTGCGAATCCAAAACAGTTGCAATGTGATAACAGTTATACGGCTAATTAATTAGTGAAACGAAATAAAAATTGTAACATAGTGTGGACTCATAAGTGGTCATTGAAACAAATAAAAAGGAGGAAAAAATGAGGCAGGAGAATAAGGAAGGGGAAAAGACTCAGGAGAGGAGGAAGCATGGAAAAAATAAATTTCATTAATATTAATGAGTTGAAAAAATCAAATGATTGGTTTGAAATGACTACGATTTAGTTGCACTGAAGGTATGATGCTAAGGTGAAAAGAAACAATGTCTTACCCTAGTTATGATTCAGAGATAATAGCAGCATAATGCAATGATGTGGAATGCGGTCATGGGATCAATCCCACCTAGTTATGGACGGCAAGAACAAAGGAATAAAGATATAAGTGTTGCATTGATGTGTGTTGAATTAAAACACTTAATTGCGTGCTAGTTAAACTTTAAGACAAACAACAGTCCCATGTTATTATTTAGGTGACGCTCAGTTATTTACAAACATTGCATTGGGAACAGAGGCGGGAGAGGCCCCCACATTGTTTGGTAAAAAATGAAAGGAAAAAGTGTCGTAAAAGAGAAAGATTGCTACTTAAAATGTAACCGGGTTAATCCCACGTAAATCATAAAGAGGAACTGGAACATGGGTAAATGGGTGAATAAAAAATAATAAACGCCGTCTTCGGCTTCACGTGTATGTCTATGGTGGGGCACGTGTGAAAAGGACCCCCTAGGGGGGACACCAAAAGCGAGTTGTGAGGGTCCTACCTGGTCAGGAAACATCCTCCGTGTATCGTATTGTCCGCTTGGGTTAGAATGAAAAGATTAGATAAAGAGGAAAGTCCTACCTTGATGGCAGTTGTTGGCGGCCATATTTTGGGATGGAAAATCATTGGCTTAATGGTAAGCTTTGGTAGATTCTCCGTTTCGAAATGTACGACGCTAGACAGCAGTATGAGAACCCAAATGAGACTGAATATAAAGTAAATGATGAACAACAAATATTAGTTGTTGACGTAATGTAATGCATGCTGTTTCCTGGTTTATAGATAAATTACAAACCTCGCTAGTTTTCAGCAGGTTTAAAAAAGAGGCTGTAAAAATTGAATTCTTGGTGTTGAAGTACGAGGCCACATATATGAAAAATTCCCATGGGAAATATAAGAATAATGGTTGCTACATATCTGAAAAGATGCAACAAAAATGTAATTCGAAGTCTGTTTCAAAAATAAGCAGACAGCAGAATTTGTTATGAAATTATGCATTATGGGTATGGGAGCCGACATCTAAAAGATAAAAACATGGGGCAAATAGCATAGAGAGGTGTTTGAAAGAATGGCATATTTATAGTTAGTGTCTGCGCCTAAGGACAGGATCAAGAACAAGAGAGAGTGTGCGATAGCCAAGTATAATACATTGAAATACAGTAGTAACAATTCCAAACATCTTAAGTGAGTACAGTATGTCCATTAATTCTGCAGGTTTGGTGAACATACACAATTTGCAAACAGTAGATTATTAGAGAAAGTGTATCATTTCGTTATCGGAGTTAAGTCCCCAGTCTATTGTTCGATGATGCCAAATAAGGCGTGCTTCCGATTGTCTGAGGAAAAGTTCTTGATTTCCACCTCTTGGTTTACTCTGTATTTTCTGTAAGCCAATAAACTTGATTTCTAGTTTATTGTCCATCTGATGACAAAGTTGCCGATGCTGTGAGAGCGGCAGATTACTGTCCTGACTGCCAATTGCAGAGATGTGTTCCCTGCTGCGTGTTTTCAGTTCACGTATTGTGGAACCAATGTAGATTGAATTGCGTAGATCACAAATTTCGAGCGACAATTAATTTGCGGTTTGATTCTGGTTTGGATCCCTTTGATATCCGTGAATACAGTACTTGCAGGAAAGGCGTGCTTACACATGGTGCAGAAACCACATTTTCTGAATCCTGTTGTTGGTTGACTGAGCCATGTTGACTCAGTGGTTTGCAAGTTCTGGTAAAAAAGAGGGACTGACACACTGGCTTTTTTGAAGATAAGTGTCGGAGTGTCTTTGATATTTTTTGAAATGTGGGCATCCAGTTTGAGAAGATACCAGTTTTTCTTCAAGGTTTTTCTAATGACTTTGGTGTTTTCACAATACGTGGTAATGAATTTTACCACCTCTTGTTGATGTTGTGTTTTCGTTTGAGGAGTCAAAGTTGTAGTTCTGGACATCATTTTGGCTTTAATTCTGGCAGTTTGTATAGCATTTTTGGGGTACCCCCTGCTGAGGAATCTTGAAGACAGAAGGTCACACTCTGATTCGAAGGAGGAAATGTTGGTGCAATTTCTTTTTGCCCTAACAAATTCACCCTTTGGGATATTTTTGATAACGGGTTTATAATGACAACTTGTAGCAAAAAGTGTGGAGTTCACTTCAGTATGTTCTAGTCAATAATTTGTTCCCGGCTATAGCTTAACCTAAGCTTTTCACATATCATAAATCAATACAAATTTCAAAAGTAAAATGCTATATTATTTCATTAAACATATTCCTAACAAAAAAGAACATTATCAAAAGTTAACCAGAAAGAGAATAGTAGAATTAGAGTAAAAGTAAATAGCATAAATCATTTTATATGAAAATATCAAAGAATACATTTAAAATTTCATCATATTGATGTTTCGATAAGCCGTGGCATTATGCTTTGTTCACCTATATACAGTACATTTGCTTGAGATTCATTTTAAAGCTGTGAAGTTCTTGCAGACAGCACGTAAAAATGCTTAGAAATGCAGTGTAAAATTCTTTAGTCCCAACAATGGAATGGGGAAGGAAACCTCTATATAGATCTGTACAATAGTTTCTCAGCTGTCAGCCAAACGTTGTACAGAGCAATATAAACTTTAATTCATGTTGCATTTAACTCCCTCAGCCAGAAGTCTTTGCTGCTAATATGGTCCATTCGGTGAACAAAGTCCCTATAGCGTATTGTATAGGTTTATTGCATCAAAGGGCATCTAGTTAGGACATGCTTACCAGTTTCAGTGGCCGACCTATTCATGCAGAGCTGGCAAGAGCGTTCTGATTTGGTCAGGTTGCTCGTGATCCCACTGATGGGCAGTACCGGTAATTGATCAATCATCAGAAGATGGATAAAATGTCTCAGCCGTGGTGAAGGACACAGAGATAAATAAGATAATGGCTTCTTAATAGTATATCTCATATGTTGGACAAATATATAACGTTTCAGACCTTCTAAATGAGCAAAATTGTCAATCCAGTTATCTAATTCAGATTTTTTCACCAGAGCGCATAGTGTATTGGCTAGATCTCTATTCGGCCTATTAATCCAGCCAATCTTTTCCAGGTAGTCGATCATCTCTTTTTTCATGAAGGGAAATGTAGCAGATTTATTGATTTCATCATACATGGCATTCAGTAGAGAATTTTCTGCTTGCGATGAGATCTTTAAATAAAGTTCAGCCCTTTTTCTGAGTACCATTGGAATGCAATTCGGGAGACCAAGTATTTTCTTCCAGAATTTCCCCTCAAGTATCTGCAGCCATCCCAAAGCCATCAGCTGCAAGGCTTCTAGGCCATAGGTGGTCATGGGGGTTAGAACCTGTTGGTACAGTTGACGTGCAGCCCAGACGGTTTACCCGCAGTGAGACATGGAGAAACGATGTATCAGGGCACTAATTTACGCAGCTCGGGTAATTTGAACTTGCTTACACATAGTGTAGTGTCCCTTGGGCTCTATCTCAATGCCAAGATATCTATAATAAGGTGTGTATAATATTATACACCCATGTATTTTGATGCTCACTCAGGCTATCTTCTTGCAGCTAAAAACCATCATCTGGGTTTTATCCAGGTTCATTGTAAGGCCGTTTTGATTGGCATAGGACCATAGTGCCTCTGCTGAATTTTGGAGCCCACTGATTGTATGATCCATGATGGCTAAGTCGTCATCATAGGCAAGAACCGAGCAGTGGGCCTGGCCTATCTTAGGTGGGCAGTTATGCACTGCAGATAAGGCTTTAGGTATGTTGTGAACAAAGATTGTACAAAGACGGGGCCGTCGCACATCCTTGCTTTACGCCACGTGTTTGATCAATCTTGTGGGTCATATTGCCCTTGGCGTCCAATTTCTAAGAGACTGTGGTATTACAGTATAGTAAGCGAAGATAGTATAATATGCCTTTAGGGCATCCCAAGATCTCAAGTTTAGTCCACAGCAGATCTCTGGGTTCTAAGTCAAAAGCCGCCTTAAAATCGATCAATAATATATATAGCGGTGGATTCTCAGGAGATCTAGCCTTATTACAAAGCATATCCATTAACATCAAGTTATGTATTGTATAATATCCACCCCTAAAGCTGCATTGGAATTGATCTAAGATCTGTTCTCGCTCCATCCATTTATGTAGCTCGTGTAATAAGTATGTTATGAACAGTTTGTCCGTACAATCCAGCATGGACAGTAGTCGATAGTTGGAAGGGTCTGTCTGGTCTCCCCTCTTATAAATAGGGACCAGGGTTGCTGTCTGCCAAGATTCTGGGATATGCCCCTCCTTCAGAGTCTTATCAAATAGGATTTTTAGGACCTCTGCCCAATATTCGGACTGCTTTTTAGTATAACATTGGCAAGGCCATTGGGCCCTGGTGCTCTTGATGATTTGAGCTTTTTTATCATGGTAATCAGTGATTCCACAAATACCTTAAAAGGGGGAGAGGGGCGATCCAAGGTTATCCTCTCCGGGATCAAACCTGATGGGCAGTGGTTGCAACTTCTCAGAAATTCCTCCCATTGGCCTATACCGATAGGATTATTGAGGGAACTGCTCGTATCGCCCCTTGCCTGTCTCAGCAGGCCCCATATAGAACGAGAATTCCCGTTGCAAAGTATCTGGACTGTCTTTTGCCATTTAACTAATTTGGCTGCTTAACGTTTATGCATAAGCCAGAGTCTAAAGGCATTTTTTAGCTTCTTACTTGAGATCTGATAGCTGACCCAAGTGATGGAATATTTGCGTAACTTCTTGAGCTCCGCTCTTAACGTCCTTTTGGCATCTCTGATTTCAACATCAAATGTGTTAGTTTGGCATCTGGGGCAAGCATGCTTGTCTTGACAGAAGCGTAGTTTTGTGAGAATGATGTTATCCATTCTTCAATCTCGTTGCTGGACATAGTACGAAGGACTTCACAATCCAAATATGCCATATCACTTGTGGCCTCTACTGCTTTCCTGATGTTTTTGTCAGACCAACGGATATTAGCAGAGGTATGGTTCGTTCTTAGTTCACCAATAGGTCTAGGCCGGGCATGCTGTGCCGCAAAGTTAAATGATAACGTAAGGTAGGCATGATCACTCCAGTCGTTGTTGTTGACCCTCCTATCAATGGCCAGTTTTGCCATAGATGGACTTACATAGATGTAATCTAATGTCCTTTTGGATCTGGTATTACTCCATTTAGGTTGTCCTGGATAGTCACTATTGGTTCTGCCATTTAAGATTTCAAAATTCCACGAATTTAGGAAATTTAGCCAGAGTAATCCCTCAGGGTTCTCCTCTGCATGCCACATCCTGCCTATGTTCTTCAGTAAAGGATTTTTATTGCTGCCCGCAGATCCCACTATGTGACAGTTGAAATCACCTGCCAATATAACTAGATTATGTTCCGCATTGATCATCCAATTTATCAGCAGATCATGGCAAGCTTCCTGAATGACATCTCTGCAGGTAGATTCCGGAGGGTTATAAAGATTGATCAATAGCAAGTTCTATTTCAACTGCTAGTACAAACTCGTCCTTATTGGTGTGGATCCTAGTTGACTTTAGTGGATGTGATATACCATTAAGGAGACCCCCTTAAGGTCTTCCCTGGGTCCCTTTTTGGCTAATTCCTCGTGGATAGAATATCCTTTTTGAAGGGCCCGGGATCTAAGCCACGTCTCCTGTAAACATATGCAGGTGTGACCAACTAACATGGGGGTTGAGCCATCTATAGATAATAAATGGCTAAATCTGCGGCAATTCCATGTAACTAGGCTTTGATCTCATTGGTTAATTGACATAGCAGGGAGAGACTCAGAAAGCCATTTAAGAACATTCTGCACATCTGCTAACTGTATTGAGTTGCCATTAGGTAACTGCAGAGCCGTAGTTTCACAAGGTTTAGTACTCGGCGATTGTATTGGCCACTGAGGATCAATTGTGTTAGGGTCCGCATCTACTTCAATGTCGACTTCCCACAGACTAGCTTTGAAATTGCGTATTAAATTAGCTGTTGCTAAAAATTTGCAGTGTATTGCTGATAAGTTGGAGTTCCTGGCTTTCAATGGTTCAATGAATTTAAAGTCTTCCGACCTCAGCACTCTCAGCTGTGGGATGGCGTGCAGTCTGGTCTTCAGCGCAGATCTGGAGATCCAATCATGGTTGTTATTTTGATACAAGTTCTTGATGAAGCAAGTTCTTCCGCCTAGTGGCGGTATAGTATTACCTTTGTCATCGTTTGATGGCACAATTAATGGAGCAGGTACAATATTCATTTGAGGCGGATTTATTGCTTCAATATTTGTAGCTTTCACTGCAGAGTTCTCCTCCAGCTCGTTTGGGCAAAAAGAGGGCTCTAAATCGGCATCATCCACTAGTTGAGAGGAAATGCTGTTATTTAGGTCTCCCTCTTCAGCAGGAATTACTGCAGTGCCCTTGTCAAGGAGGAGCCAACTTGTCAGTTTACCCTCTTTGCCCGCGGTGCCTTTGTTCACACGGACTGCTTTCCGTTTAGATTTTTTCTTGTTCAGTTTTTGGGAACTACCTTTTGCTGGTCTGGATATTTCCTCTTCCGGCTCTGTCAGGCAGTATTATGGTCGTAGCTTGGCGTTTTTTCCTTGCAATCGTTCTTCTGGTCATTCGTCGCTGTTTGCGTGAGAAATAAACATCCTCATTGGTTGTAGTGTTTGAATCGTGGTCTACAATTTCTGGACATGCTGGCACTGAGGTGTTCCCTTCATTTTACACAGGCTTCAGGTTACTATTGTTTGCTGTGTTTCCTGCCGGTAGAGTAAGAGTAACTTCAAGTATCCTAACGCACATTTTTAACAGGATATTTAAGGCGAATTGCAGAGATGCAACCGAGGATTGCAGGTCCCCCGTGGTCGTTTGGCTTTCCTCTTGCTCTCTGCTACTATCTGGTGCTGGCGATTCCAAATGTACGTCCAGACTGGGTGAAGCAGATAGTCTATCATATGTTTCTCGTTGGGAGTGAACAGGCAGATGTTGGTAGCTATTGATCTGAGTGCCCGGATTGCCACCTATATGGGGAGTCATAGATCTTTGCATAGACAGGTCCAAAAGTGAGTTATCTATTACACTTTCTCTTAGTGCCTCTATGGTATTATTCATACTTTGGCCCCCTGTCGCCTTTTCCGTGGATAGCGGTGTAATGGTTATATTTGCCATGTCGGGGGATCGTAAAAAAATCAGCGATTGCACCTTTCTCCACCGGTGCTATTTTGGGTCCCTTGCATCCATTCGTTTTTGATGTTGGAGTCTTGCTCCTCTGGTTACGAAGATTGTATCTTGTCGCTGAGCACTTTTTGACTGTCGGCATTGTAAAATCGAGTGTCCCTCCTCAGATTGATGAACTCTTGGTGGTCTGTGCAATGTAGTTATCAATAGAGGGGCGATGTTACAAGAAGGGCTGACAGACCGTGATTTAAGTGTATCTTTATCTTGGATCAAGGCAGCGCCAGGCCGCACTATTAGCGATGGCCCATTCACTTTTGTCTTTGTTTTTGATACTCTAGGGCACCTTGTCACTAATTCAAGTGCGCCTAGTGACCCACTACGGGTTCCAGTGTGATAACGGTAGCCTGCCTGTAATAAAAATCTGGAGATTATGCCTTCAGCTGTTGATGCCTTGTAAATAGTGCCAGGATCAAAGGAATTGCCCGCAGTCTCCTGGAAAGGCTATCAAGTTGTTAGTATCCCGTACACTGAAGTGCACTGAAGTGCAATAATTAATTGATCCTTATAGTATCCCTGTGCCTTCCTCTTTCAGTACTGCTCTCGCTGAAGCCAAGGACAGTAATTGGAGAGTGACAGAGTATGTGTCTGTGGGGCGCCAATGACTATATCTATTATTCCCCACAATTACCGGGATCCCTAGTAAATAGGGTTTCAGATCCTCGTGTAATCACCGCGTAATGCAGATGGAATATAGAGTGTGGCAGTCGTAGAGATGATATAGCCACGTCAAATGTACCACCCGAACGGAGGATGTCTTTTCCCAGGAGGTTACAGGGGTTACAAGGATTACCGGTATTACACGTTGACGGGGGTAGCTGGTTCCAATCTAGTGCGTTATAAAGAGCATGTCTCATACGGAAATGGCTCTATTATCGCACCGCATCGTATCTCACCTTCCTTAAGTAACTGTCACCGGGGGAACGCATGATGCCTCGCCTCCTCGCTTTCTATTACTTCCGAGGTGGTGGCACTGGGAGGGGCACTGGAGGGTAGATGGAAGGTAGCGTCTTGCTCATCTAGCCCGCGCTGGCTGGCTCCTGCTCTGCTTTGTTTTCCACCCCCTCTGGAGACCGCCGTCTGTAAGAGGTTAGGGGAAAGCACCTTGCGGTTTATCACGTGAAGACCGTCAAGCCGCACTGTCGTTTTCGCACTGAAACAGTGGAAACACTGTGGACGCTTCCGACAATCGGTACCAAATTTATGTTCAATACCAATGCTTGCTTTCTTTAGTTTTCAAGATTCACAGTTCCTTTTTATCGGGGAACACTTTTCTCTGCTTCCCACTCACGTGGCATTCACTCACATTCACTCATTATTACTTTCCTTTGGTATTCAAAACTTCAATTCATTCATATGACAACAACGTAACTGCAAATTCCAAGTTCACGCTCCTGCAGGGAATATGCACCCTGTTCACAGGCTTCTCATTCAATCTAAAGTTTACTGCTTGTCTGGCCCTTCCACAGCTTTTCCAATTTCAATATAGTTCAGTATTCACAACCCGGTGTGTTCATCAACCTTCATATCCTTGTCAAAAATCTGTGTTTTACTTTTGGACCGGCTTTTCCCGTTGCCTATGCGGTCCACCGCTCACTCGCGAGTGATCCGACTGCCATTCACAATGCGGCTTGCCCCACAGTGTCCCGGTGTCATTCAGCCTTACTTGACTTGCCGTGTACACTGTCCTCGTTGGCCCTTCTCTGCTTCGGTCAGTTCTTTGTGGCTGTTGCTTTTCCCCATTCGGCAAGCCCCTCTTCCTGGTTCTCTGACACCTGGGCTACCGGAGAGGGAGTCCTCTTGACTCCAGGAAGTCGGCAGCCAGAACCTGTCACCAGAGACTTTCCGCAAAAGCCTGTTTCGAAACTACTTTTCAAAACCTTCGTGCCTTGGGTTTGTCTCCCTACCTTCATCTCCGGCTTCTCCGTCTGCAAGCATTCCACAGGCGAACTCCTTAGCCTCACCTGAGCGGGCCATTTATACCTCCATATTGGCTTCAGGTGCAGGCCATTCTCACAGATTCCCCAACGGTCTTGGTACTCAGCTGACCTCTTCCATGTACCAGAGTGTTTATGTATGTCTGAATTGAAGGATGAATGCAAGTTCCTCTGTGGTCCCTTCCTCGTCTCAGTACAATAGTGGTGTGTATTGGGAGATGGTTTTCTCACACAATAGGGAAGGAATTGGAAATATCCCATGATCTCCTAGGGGATATTTGATTCCAGATGAAAAGGAAATGGCGGGTTTGGGGGGGACCGAATACCGTGTGCCACCCAAGGGTTCCTCATCCCTACTCCCCAAGTCTCCTCCTCCCAGTTGATCCTTCCTCTCATATCCACCCCCAGGGTCAGGATCAGAAATTGACAGCCTTTCCCTACCCACCTGGAGAGAGGGTATTTTGGGGAAAGAAGTGAGGGCTCCCAGTTTCCTCAAAGGACCTTAATGAAGTTCTAGTGTTTTTTGCTCATAATCCCTGTGTGCCTATGGCGTTGTCTGACCCTCAATTGGTAACTTGGAAGACTGCAATTATAATAGCCTTCCTATCAGCTAGACATGTTTGTCTTTTGGCTGAGTAGCCCTTCACCACATTCCACAAAGACCATGTATTTCTACACATTTAGTGTTCCTTTTGAAGCGTACTTCAGACTTTATTATGAATCAAGAAATAATCTTTTTTTCTTTCCCGACCCCTATGCTAAATCGGAGGGAATTCAGTTCTATCTGGACATCCACAATGTTTTAAAGTAAGTTCCATCTGTACAGTACCAAGGGCTATGGAGGTCAGAATAATGAGAAACAAGTGCTAAAAGCTACTGTTTCACCCTAAGCGGTCTCTTGAATCCCAGAGTGTTGCAAGGTTCAGTAGATGGTGCCTCCTAAATATCTTCATGCGCAGTTGGTTCAAAGGCTACCTCGGTATTTTTCGAACTCATTTGTAAAGTGCTAATTGGGAGCTGCACACTTTTTGTGGAAATATATATACTTTGTGATTAGTTCAATTAAGAAATTTACACAAATAAACAATTGACAATTCAGAATTTATTATCATATTACATTTCGAATATTTCACACTTCTCATATATCAAATGTATCAAATATATCACACTTATCATATGTTATGTTATTTTGCAATTATATAGTGCCTTATGTACCATTGGTATGGTCTGAAGGCGCTGGTGTGTAAGCAGCAGTGTTTACAGAGTGATGGAGGAGTATGCGGCAGATGTTGGTATGAGAACAGTTATACCGAATGGTGTCATAGTATCCCTGTGTTTTAGTTGAATGGTGGTGTAAAGAAGAGAGTAAGCGTGGTAATGTGATATGATGGGTTATATGCTCTTTCAAACGTTTCATGCACTCCAAACCATTCTAAGTAGGTCACGCAATTCTACGCGCTCCAGTCTGCCCCGCGCACTCCAGTCTGCCCCGCGCACTCCAGTCTGCCCCGCGCACTCCAGTCTGCCCTAGTTACTCCGATTTGTTCCGAGTATTCTATGTTGTTTTATGCGTTCCATCTACATACTTCACACGTTCCATCTACATACTTCACACGTTCCATCCACATACTTCACACGTTCCATCCACATACTTCACCTGTTCATCCACATACATCACATATAACACCTATATCAGAATTAATTGATCAAACAGTCTTCACACATAAAAAGAATCTATACTGATCCATATAAAATGATAAAAGTGTTGATAATAAGCATGGTAATAGTTATATCCCATCATAGTTGGTAAATACTGACCACCCTGTAACTAAACAGTGTATGACCTAAAATCTCAAACTCATCAATTAAAATACTACTGCACTTCCATTTAGACCAGATCCACATAATGGGGTCCCAATACACAATTTTCCGGTCACTTCTCATATCAGCTTCTTGTAGAACACACAATAGGCTCTAATCAATGCCAAACATATTTAACTGGTTTGTGCAATGTCCTTATAGCTGTATGCAATTCAATACCACATAATAGGGCCTATATAAAGCTGGTGGACACTTGTTTCCACACTCGCCACAGTGCGATTTGTAAAGATAGTGATTCCGGTTCAAACAAGTATCCCAGAAAACTTCACAAATGGGCCATAATTATTCATATAAATGTCGCCCATTTTAATACACTGGGTGAAAACATGTCTAGCTAATTCCATTTGCGATTTAAGTGTACAAATATGACAATATCGTTCCTCTGCTCCCAAACCCAAGCGAGTGCCCGTTATTGTATGTAAGGGAAGTTGATTTGTGCGTAATTTCAGGATAAATGTCCTTAGTGCCAGATCCGGACTAAGTAGTAGATACGGTTGGACTTTGCAGTATCGATGTACCACTTGGGATAATTCCTCATGACCTTTGTTTGGCTAGATGGGTATAATTGTTAGACCAATCCCATCTACCAAATATTTTTCTAAAGGCTTTCCTCAGGTGGAAATACCGTTTAGATGATTTGCCTGCAGTAGATTTATGGGTCCAACCAATATCTTTAAAAAGGTCTTCATTCAGCTCTTGATAATTTCGACCCATAAAAACCCTTTCACTAGCCATATTGTGATCCACTGTTTCCAACATCGCACAGGATGGTTTAGAGCATGCTTTAAGGTAGAAACACCCTCTAGCCTGCCTCACCATACCCCCTAATGATATTAGACCAAGCTCTAATCTCAAATATTCCATTGAGCAAGAAGGTCCCATACACAGTAATGAACGCCAAAAGTCCCTCTAGCACATCCAGCCATGAAAAATCTTGATTTGCCAGAGTATCCAAACAATAAAGCATTGCAGGGACAAACCATTGCTTATATAACAGTCAAATGCGGCCAAAGAGAACCCGGCATGTTCTCCTGCATACTTGCCCGCCTGCAGGATTAATTGCTTAGCTGTTTTTTTTTTTTGTATTTCTAATGGTGACATAATCGCCCCTATAGCAGAAATCCAGGCTCAGATATGGGTGGGTCTCAATGTAATCAATGACACCAAAAGCTGTATCCGTCCGGTTTACCGTGTTCCTAGTGACCAACATCAAATTTGTCTTCTCCAAGTTAATGGTCAAACCCAGTTCCATGGCATAAACCTTCAGCTCACCCAGCAGAATCTTCATACTTTTGTATGTACTGTCGAAAATAACTAAATCGTCCGCGTACAACATTCGTGCAATAGATAAATTGCCACTCCTAGTTGGGCAATTCGCTACTCCCAACATATGATGCAACATATCAGTTGTATGCAAATTATATATGGTAGGTGCGGCGACACAGCCCCATTACCCCTTTGTTGGTGAGTATAGGGTTAGTAACATTCCCTCCATGATCCAGGCGAACTCTTGCATAATTACTGTGTAACAGCCAGAGCACATGCACTATCCACTCTGGGCAATTTAATGCTAGCAATTTGTTGCATAAAATATGCCGATCAACCTGGTCAAATGCGCTCTTAAAATCTACAAAAACGATGTATAGGGTCACGTCTCTGCGACTCTGGGTAGTCTGTATTAGATGATCTAACACCCATATGTTGTGAGTTGTTCCAGAGCCTGGGTGGAAGCCTCTCTAGGCTGGGTGAAGAATGTTATTTTTAACCACCCATTTTTGTAGTTCTTGAAGAACCAGTGATGTAAATATTTTACCCGTGCAGTCCAACATCGATAATTATTTGTTTTAGCTCAGTCTCCCTTTTTTATAAAAGGGGAGAAGGACAGACTGCTGCAATGACTATGGAATTCTACAAACTCTACTAAACAACGTTAATAGAATGTGTGCCCAGTGTTCCGGGTCATCTTTGAGCACCACATTGGCCAATCTATTTGGCCCAGGTGCTCTAGATCCTTCAATTTTAAAATCGCTTCCACCAATATCTTATGGCTTAATGGGACTAACCAGGGTCCCTTTGCCCCTTTGTGGCATTGTACATTTGATTCTAGTTCCATGGCAGATGATACTTTTTTGCAACCAGTTCTTAGGATGATGGTTAGCGGAGATTCCCCAGTATTTTTTCCAACTGTAAAGTGCTTGAGTAGTCTCCCAATAGGATAGTGGAAAGGGGCACAACATTGGAGTCTATTACATTCAGCACCGAGACTGACAAAAACAAAATAGTTGGCGGATCACAGGAACATGTGCAGAGCTGTGTATGACTGTGCTATTGCATGCCCTACCCTGCTCGGCACATGTTTAAATTATTTATTGATGAGGGCCACCAGGGGGCACGGGCAAGATGGCTGCCTGACTTGTAAGCTCCTCACCGATCCCTGGGGAAACTTGTGGAGAATCAACGGAGAAAGAGATTAACTCCGCTGCATGTGGCAGAATTCTGCTGACTGACCCAGAGAGGCATTGAATGGTGCGAAGTTGGAGCCTGGAGTTGCCTCCTACCCTTATAACGGCCGCTGGAACGTTGAGTACTCCCCTCACGGCCGTGCTACACGCAGCCAAAGAAGAAAGCGGGACCGCCCAGCTTCCCCATTGTGCCATATGAGCGGTGTCCAACTGCGCTACCCACACAGTGATGTACAGGCAACCGAAATGCAGTTGCAGGGGGGTGCAGATAAAGACCTGTTGTCCTCCCCATGTCTGGCGGGGGTTGACCCGGACTCTGCTAGTGACCCCTGACATCACCTGCGTTCCGTGGGTCAGAGACTCGAATCGGGGTTGCCCACCTCCTGGCTTACGCTGGGGAAATGAGAAGCATTGAGGCGGTCACAGCCGCGAGTACAGATACTTGCTGGGGGTGAGGCTGCCGGAGTGCCTCTGGCTTGAGTATTAGGTTTAGATCCCACCCCCCGCACCCCAACCCACGGTGTTCAGTGTGTCACGGCCCGACATGGGAGCGTGCCCGGACTCACACCTGCACCTGGACTCGGTCACAGCTCCTGGACGGCCCTCCTCCCCGCTCCCTTGGAAACCACTTGTGAACCCGGGCCGACGCGGGAGCGCGCCTTGGCACCACTCTCGGTAGATGGAAAGGACAGGGACAGTGGCACAACGGAGATTAGGAGGCCACTGGAGATGACTCCACACCTCACAGCAGCATTGAGGGCCAGTGACCCCCACAGTACGCTTGGGGGGGCCACCATGATTATTGAAGGGTGGACATTGCCTGGGGAGAGGACTCGCGCCTGGACCACCGGAGAGACCCTGCTGGTGGGCAGGGGGAGGTGGCTGTCGTGTGTACTCTTGGGGGAGATCCCTATCCTGGGAGTGCTGACCGCCTGACGGGGGCACTTCCACCCGGCAGTAACACAAGGTGACATCACAGAGGATCGAGTGGATGAGGGAGGCGAAATTGAGTGCCTCTGAGCTCTGTGTCTAACGAACTGTGTGAAAGGTCACCTACAGCCTAGTGCTACGCGCAATGGTAAACACAGAAACACATTAAGCCAGCTTTGACCGTTGCTGGAGTGCGCCCGAGGCAAAGCTGACGGGGGGACCACTTGGGGAGAGACAGGGGTGATGGCCCAGAGAAGGTCCCTGTAACGGACGGGAAGGCACCCGCACCGTGAGCCGCCCCCCCTTCTGAGTGGCATCGTGACCAGCAAGGGGTTATCTTGCACCTGCTGGGCGACTTGCCTTTGATAAAAGAGGAGAGGGAGGGAACTAGCGCTGCGGAGGTAGCGGTGCTCAGGGGCCCGTCTGGTTGGTGCCCCACGCATTAGGAGTAGGACTTGAGGATCGGATCATCCCAAAAGCAGAACACTTACCAGGGCGCATAGCGTCGCTCCTAGCTATATTGCAGCAACTCTCCCCCCTTTTGGGCAGCGGGCCTCACCACCTATAGCCCCTGAAGTGGACCCTGGCGGACAGACTCGCACCTCAGTGAGACTGAGCTACAAACACCTGGCGGACACAGGAACGCTGAGGGAAGGGCAACCTATGAGCTGCAGAGAAGCCCTAGCAAAGTAACAGTTCCAGGCAGGAGGCACTGAGAAGGAGGCCAAGGTGTCCACGTTAGAAGACAACCAAGTGTCTACTGACCTCCTGGAGACACAGATGGAGGCAAGATTCATGGAGATGCCGCACGTGAGGAAGAGCGCTGCTGTTAGGTAGACAACATGGAAAACAGCGAGAGGAGAAATAATCTGCTCTTCTCTGGCCTGGTGGAAACACAGGGTGAGACCCCGCTGGGTCTGGAGGGCAAGGTGCAGGACATAATACAGATTGTCCTGGGAGTAGATGCTGGAGAAGGGGTCATGAGACAGTCCATCAGGCAGCGGGGGTGGGAAAGGCCCTCGCTCAGTGCTGGCACGGCTACACTACTACAGAGACAAAGCCAGGATCCTGGAATAGGCAAAGAACCTTAGTGACATACAATATGGAGACTCTAGAGTGGCCATCTTCCAGGATCTCTCGGCCTTCACACTGATGAGGAAAAAATGTGGGGCCCTCACCAAACGGCTACAAGGGAAGGGGGAGGTCAGATACTGCTGGGGGCACCAATTCTACTTGGCTTTTGAATGGCAAGGGACAGAGGCATCTCCTCTTGGCTGAGGAGGACATCGAAAGAGTCATGGACGACCTGGTTGGTGGCCGTGCGGACTCCTCAGGGGAGTGGGCCGAGGGAGACCTGGATGCCACTCGGGGTCCTAGGGGTCCTAGGGACCCAGACTGGGCCTTGGGGGAAACATAGGGTGAAATTTCAGAAAACTAAACACTCCCCTGCTGCCCGTGGGTGTCACTTAAAGTGAAACAAAACTGCCTCTTAGGTGATCCGCACACTAACATGCTTTCTGTGGTCCCCGAAGGTTGAAGGGGGAATGTACTGTCCAGGCAAGTTGCCATAGTTGGCCTGTTCTAAGTTTCTAGGTTTGTGCTGACACCGCTAGGATTGATGATGCACTGTTTGTAAAGTTACGCTTGTTGTTTGTGGGATAGGCCGACTAAGTTTCTCAATGCTGTTCACGGAAGGGGATGTGCGGACTGAGGGACAAGACTTTGGGGGCCTCTACCCAGGGCCAGTGGGGATGTATCGAACGGTTCGGTTTAGTAATTGAAGGGTTGGATTCCTGTCAGATGAGTATCCCGGGGCAGGGGACGAGCACCTGATGGTTCTCCGACCGATCCCAGCAACCCTGGGAGATGGATGTGGACGCCCCCAACAGGGAGGGAGCTAGGGAAGGTAGGGAGGGAAGGGTGAGGGTAGTGGAAAGTGGTGAAGGGTGTGTGTAAAAGGGGAGGGGTTTGACTGGTTAAGCCATGGATCTTCAGTTTACAGAAGGCCTTGAGCCTAGTGGGGCGCATGGACATTTTTGAGAACTGGGTTGGCGATGATGGTTGGATGGATGGGTACGTTGAACATTAAGGGACGGAATTCGCAAAATAAACGGTCCCTCACTGGCAACATGTTCTGCAAACAGAAATTAGGGGTCCTTTTCCTACAGGAAACACATTACAGGCAGGGGGCTACAACAGTAAAAAGGGAAAGAAAGCGGTAGGAACTTTTAGGCTTCCCATAAACCCTCCAAAAAGGAAAGGGTGGGCATACTCTTGGGCAAATCATTACGCCTTATGGAGGTTGACTAATAGGGGCTTCGAAGTGAGGTTCCTGGGGATTAAGGGAACATGCGTGGGTACGCGGATCATATTGGCCACCCACTACACACCCAATGTGGGCCAGATAAAGTTTCTGCGCCGGGTGTTCAGGGTAATGGATGAGTGGGCAGAGGGAGCCATGGTCCTAGGTGGGGACTTCAACCTTATAGATGATCCTCGACTAGACTGATGGTCGGCGAAGGGGACGGGGGTGAAAGAGGTTACGAAGGATAACCAGGCCATGAGGGATCTCTTAGAGGAACATTATTGGGTCAACATGTGGCACAAATCATTGCCGGGCCCAGGGAGTTATACTTTCTTCTCTCCACCGCATCATACATACAAAAGAATCAGCCTTTTACTGGTAAATGAGAAGGGGGAGCGGGAGGTAGGGGTGCCGAGTGTGGAGGCTATCACTTGGTCGGGCCACGAGCTGCTTGTGGTGGATTGGTAAATTCCAAGGGCCACGAGAACCTACAGGTGGCGTTGTAATGATACCCTATTGAGGGATCAAGTAGTTAAAGAATTCCTGAGGAAAGAAATGGAGGCCTACTTCGAGATTAACGATGACGGTAGTGTGGGAAGCGGCGAAGGCCACCTTTCGGGGCCTCCTTATTGCAGAGGGATTGCAAAGGAAGCGTGAAAGGGCGTTGATCGAGAACAGACTTAGTGAGGAACTGAGGGCTATGCGGCATGGCTCACCCGTAAGGATGAGAATCGAGAGGCTCTCTTGGGAGAATTGCAGGAGAAAAGGCCATGCTCTACATGCGGTCCTTATTGGGGAGGGGATTAAGAAGCTGAGATATACGTGGCAGCAGTATTACGAAAGGGGTGGGATAAGGTGGGAACCCTGTTGGCGCATAGAATGAGAGGCTGTAGGATGGAAAGGAGGGTGGGGAGGTATCCAGGACGGGGGGGTTTAAGGAGGGGGAGAGGGTAGCGGAATGCATGGCGGACTTCTATAAAGAACTGTACACTAAATGGGAGGGGGAGTCAATAGAGGACATCCATAATTACATGGAGGGGCCTCCCCTTTCCAAACTTAAGGACTCGGAACGAGAGGCCCTAGAGGGGGAGATATCGGAGGAGGTGAAGGGAGCTATTAAAAGGCAGAGGAAAGGAAAGGCCCAGGGGGAGAATGGCTATACGGCTGACTTCTTCAAACAATTCCAACCCATCCTGGTGAAACCCAAACTGTTTAACCAAATTAGGGAACATGACACAATACCAGCGACAGTCCTACAGGCCTTGATTGACATGATACCCAAACCAGGGAAGGACCCGATGGAATGTGGCTCATATAGGCCCATCTCCCTCCTAAATGTGGATGCGAAGATCTTCGCCAGGGTCCTGGCAATGCGTTTGGAGAGATCTTCCCCGGCTGATCCACCCGGATCAGGCGGGATTTGTGCTGAACAGACGGGAAGCAGACAGCATGCGAAAGACTATCCACGTGCTGAACTCGAGGGTGGTGCGGGAGGAGGGGGCTCTTCTGTTATCATTGGATGCTGAAAAAGGTCTTCGATTGGGTGAGCTGAGCTTTCATGGAGGGGGGGACGTTTTTGCGTCTCTGGGGATGCGCCCGAGATTGCTGGGCTGGATGTCGGCCCTGTATTCCGGGCCTCAGCAAGGGTAGTGGTGAATGGTAATTAATCGGGGCCGTTTCCACTGGGGAGGGGCACGAGACAGGGCTGCCTCCTATCCCGCTCGTTTAAGCATTGGTGATGGAACTATGGGCGGCATCTATCCGGAATGATGGGGGGTAAGGGTGGGGGACACGCAATGTAAGATCAGCTTGTTTGCGGATGATGCATTACTTTGTCACCAAACCATCCCACTTGGTGCCATGGGTGCTCCGAAGTTTGGAGCAGTATGGAAATCAGTCAGACTTTAAGGTTAATCTACAGAAGTCGGTGGCATTCATGGCAGGAAAGCTATAGGATACTGAAGGGAAATATGTGGAGGGGCTACCATTTAGAATATGGAAAGACAAGTTTTTGTATCTCGGGATTCAGGTGACACAACCCTGGTGACCTCTTTGCCAGTAACTTCCTCCCTCTTTGGTAGGCTGTGAAGCGATATAATGAGCGATGGGCAGGTTTAGGACTCATGGATGGCGCGCCTCAACTCGGTGAATATGGTAATCCCTGAGTTCCTGTTTCAAATGCTCCCGATACTGGTGCCCAAGCCATTTCTGGTGGAGGTCAAACGGGCTCTCTTATGTTAGTTTTGGGCGAGTAGAAGGTATAATCTCCCTTACGAAGTACTGACTAGGCCAAAGGAGGAAGGGTGAGTCGGACTCCCGGACCGAAACATAATATAGGGTGGCTCTGTTGAGGATTTTGGTGGATCACTTTACTCCGGGGACTGGGAAGCAATGGGTGCCAATGGATAACAAGGTCTTATCCCCAGTCACGTTGGATGAGTGGTTATGGGTCCCCAAGACACGCATCCCAGAGAGGGTTCTGCAACACCCAGTGCTGGGCATTTTATGGTCTGTGTGGAAGGAGGGAGGTGATTATATATGGCCCTCGCCTCTGAGCTGCATCTGGGCTCCTCCGCTCGTGGACGGGATAGAAGAACCACTTGCGTTCCAACAGTGGTACGAGGCGAGTCTCAGTTTGGCGGGACAGTTGTGGGTGGGGCGAACTTTCATGTCATTAAAGGAGTTGGCGGAGGTGCTGGGCTTGGATAACCTCTCGCCCTTTCGTTACTTGCAACGAAAGGGAGTCCTCACCAAAGACAGATGTGGGGGATACCCTCAGGATGGAATTAACAGACTTTGAAAAATTCCTGATTTCACACAAGGGATCCAAGGGAGTGATATCTAAACTCTATAAACTTCTGCTTCTGGCAGCTCTGGGGGATCCTCCGCACGCGCAGGGAAAGATCTGGGCGAGGATATTGATGTTAGGAGATGGACCATCATGTGCTGACAGGCCAGTTGTTCAATTGCCTTGCTCCAGTACAGTCATCAGGCTCTGAAACTGCTGTACAGATGGCACTATCCTCCACAGAGGATAGCCCGGATGAGGGAGGGATATGACTCACATTGTTGGAAGTGGCACATTGAAAAGGGGGACTACGTACACATGTGATGGAAATGTTTGGTGGTGCAGACGTACTGGGAAGAGGTCCTGTCCTGGATCAAGGGGGTGGATGGGATAAGGAAGGCCCTATCCCCATGGCTTCTTCATTTTGCGGTTGATGTGGAAGAGACCCACGGCGAGGCACACGACCATATGTTTCAGGTCATGTTGGTGGCGGCTAGGTGCTGTCTGGCCCAGAGATGGAAAAGTTAGCCAATGCCAGGTGAGAAAGAGTGGATCACCAAAGTCCATGCAATTTACGATATGGAGTTTCTAACTCATCTAATGGATGAATCCAGGTCGAACATTGAAGGAATGTGGCTCTGCTTTTTTGAAAAAATACGGACGTTCTGCTTGATGTGACTGTAGAACGTCCAATTGAGGAACCTGGTAGCGTAAAATATTAGGGGGTACACTATGCTTGAGGGACATGATGCCTATGATGAACAATGGAATATGAAGGCGGATATGCCCAAGGTTCTAGCGTACCTAGTAGAGCTACCCTGAACGGAAAGTGAAGGGATGTAAAGTCAGTCCAACTCTTGATGTAGTAGCAAAGGAACGGTCCATGGCTAGATGCGAGGGGTGGGGGGCCAGCAGAGCGGGGGAAATGTTAAAATTGAGACTAGGTGTGTTATGAATGTTATTATATGTTATAACCTAAATGCCAATAAAATCGGACTTAAAAATATATATATTTCTTGATATAAATGTTCTGGTCGTGTCCCCATGGGGCATAGGTTGCAATTGTATGGAAGAAGGGGGAACTAGGGAGTATGAGTCACTGTAATGAGTAACTTGTATTCATTTGTGGATGGTGCTGTGATCAAGTGAGGGGGGATATGGGAGTAAATGGAGAAGTACATGGAAAAGCCCTGCACACACTCACTAGGCTTTGAGGCAAATGGGACCTCACCGAGAAAGAATCCACCTTTGGGGACAGAGACACCCGTTCCCATGAGAAACTCTGATGCCTTCCAAGTGATGGCTTATATGGACTTTACTATTACACAAGAATGTTATCAGTTTCAAGAAGTTGAAACCATATTAACAAGAAACTGAGGTTATCCCTCTAAATGAGTCTCAATGGACTGCCAAAGTATGCCGAAAAGGAATGGTGATGCAAGGAGGCGGCGGCGCAGAAGGCAGAACCTGCGTAATCCAGAGCTGCACCAGCGCGGAATCAAGAAATGATTCGGGACTGGCATGCGAGAATGGGGGAAATCCAAACAAGTTGGAACCGAAAGATCATGGTGGCGTGACCATGGAGCAATTGTGGTGGGTAGCCGGACTACGCAACAAAGCCGACACCATCAGAGGGAGGAAGCAACACCTGAAGCGAGCCCCGGCAACTGTTCTAGCCGTAATGAGAAAGCAAGATGCAAATGAAACAGACGTTGTGGAAAGTGAACCGCGAAGCTACCAGGAAGCTGAGAGAGTCCAAAGTCCTACAGGTACCGACAAACTTAGCTCTTAAGCTATAAGGTAATACGGACAATGGGAAGACTTGAAAGTTAAAAGGGACTAAGTATAACTTGAACAAAACTCGTCGCAGTACTAATTGGAAGAGAATTGGAACCGAGCACATGAATCCACACTATATTAATGAGATAAAGAGAAACACACAAACGATTGAGTGGGAGAGAAATGGATTTGAAATCGTATTTCAAGGGGAAAGGTAGACACATATCCCATAAACAAGAAAGAACAGAATCCAAAAAGAGATGCCTTTTGGGAGAGATCAAGGCCTTCTCCAGCATGGGGTCTGGCATGGATTCACATGTTCATGAATATTCCCCGTCAGGCTGGGAATCCTCGGTAAAGAAAAACATCAGTTTGTTTTGTTTCTGAACTGTCTTTCTTAGTAGTAACCAATCACTGGTCTCTGGGTCATACTGCCCCCCAGCCAATGACTGCCCTCTCCCTAAACCCCACCCCTGGCAGCCATCCTCAGATTTGTACCGCACGTTCCAGTGTTGGGAGTCCTCGTGTATAGCTCTGCGTTTAGCGTTTTTTTAAAAATAGTTTTCTAATTTTTTCGGTCAATCGAGCCTCAAGCTCTGCCGTTTCTACTACCGATCAACGGGGAACCGTTTCAGAATTTTCTACGCCCGTCAAGGGCGAAGTTCTCATCGAGTTACGCTTCTTGGAGGATTCCAGAAGACCTTGAGGCCTACCCCATCGACATGACTCAGGACAAAGGAAACTTGACGCCCGGATCCAAGCTGTTCAGGAACTGCCATGGATGCGGTTTGCAGAATGTCTTCAAGGAGGACGAGCATTCTAGATGCCTCTACTGCCTGCACGAAGACAAAACGCACGTGGAGAAGGATAGTGCGTTTTGCAAGAACATGTTGGAAATGACCATGAAGGATCAGCGTATTCGCCGCACCAACTGGCTAGAAGGAAAGAGCCCAGCAGGTGAGAAGAGGTCCGAGCGGTCTTCTAAGTCCTTTGAGGGTGCTCCGGCGACAGGGGCCCAACAAAAGGCTAAGCACCGCGGGCACCGGGAGCGCTGAACGGTTGGGCTCCTCGGCAGCCAGGCAGGGCGCGCTTTCACAGACGCCATCAACCACAAGCCAGCGCTCTAGCTCAGGGAACAGGAAATCTGAGAACCCGGATAAGCTTCTGGAGAAGCCCCGGTCAATCCCAACGGAAACAGCCGAGGGGGAGCGTGGCGGTGACCCTTCCCCCCCAAGGTGAAGGCCTCAGGTGCGCCTAAAGTCGTGAAGGCCTTGATTCACCCTGCTAAGGCATCCATCGGGGGAGTCGTGGCGGCCCTGGCGAAGCCTATGGAGGTGACCTCTGGGCCCAAAGTTTCCCTGCCACCGCAGAGGGAATCCTCTTTTCAGCCCATCGATAAGACCCCAGTGAGAACCCCGGTGGAAAAAGAGGGGGGCGGTGGTCATCACGGCCCCGGATTCAGCCTCTGAGGAGCTGCTGGCTGGGCTCGTGAAGATCTTCCACAAGAAGTTCGAGGAGGTCCGGCCCCACGGGAGGGATCCCGACGAAGCGGACGAAAAGAGCGATGGTGGTGCCGACGAGGTTCCCGTGGAGGTGGAGGATTCCACTCCCCAACCGTCGCAGCCGGTACCCGACCCTCAGGACAACTTGGGAGCCATCTTGATGGCGATCCAGTCCTTATGTACGGAGATAAGGACCAGGTTGCCCTTACCCCCAACGGACGATCCAGCGGAACCTGGCCCGTCGGGGAGCCTTCCAGACAAGCGGAGAAGAGTTCACTCAAGCCCCCCCTCCGCCCTTCCAGCCTTCGCGGCCCTCACAGCCTTCATCCCCTTCCCCTGATCCAAGGGAGGACACGTGAACGGAGACGGCCACGACGGGGACGGATGACGATGGTGGTGACTGGATGGACCTTCCATCACCACCACCTCCTCGGGCCTCCCCGCCCGACGAAATTGGCTCCTTCCACGCCATGATTGCCAGGGCATCCGAGCTCTTCACGCTCTGCCCCGAAGAACAGAAGGAAGGCTTCCTCCATCAACGGCGTGAGACTAAAAGGAAGACGGTCTTCTCGATCCCGTTACTTGACGACATCTGGGATGAGGGGCTGTTGCTCCTGAAGAACCCGTCCACGACTCCTGCCAAGGGACTGGTACGAGAAGAAGTACCGGGTCCCGGGAACCGCTCCTCTGTGCCTTAGGGCTCAGCTGACCCCGGATTCGTTTGTCTCGGCAGCGGCCTAGAAGGCGGCGGGGGCTACGGCTTTGTCTTCCTCCTCCCCGCCCCCCGGACGGCAAGGGGAAGAATCTGGACGCCATGGGGCAATGTGTCATCTTGTCAGCGATGATGATTAAAGCGGCCAACGCCTTAGCGATTGTGGCCCGTTACGACAGGGAGCTTTGGTTGAAGATGGCTCCTCTGCTGGACTTCCGGACAACAAGAGGCCGGAGGCCATAGAGATCCTGCAGCAGGGCAAGGTGGCATCGAACCATGCCATAACGGTGGCCACGGGCATTGCGGACACTGGCTTCTGCCAGTTGGGCAGCTGTGTTTGTCTTCGGTTGGTTCAAGGCAACCGATTTCCGCCAGTATGTGCAAACCAGAATTTTGGACATGCCCTTCGACGGGAATGACCTATTTGGCAAGACAGTGGATGAGTCGCTGCAGGACATCAAGACCGACACAGAGACGGCCCGGGCCTTGGGGGTCTTGCAGCAACGACGGCCACCCTTTGGGAATTCCGGAGGCAGGCACGCAAGGTGCCTCCAAAGGATTCGGCGGCGGCTCCTCGATGTACCGCCAGACGGCCCGCTCCTCGACGTACCGCCAGGCGGCCCGCTCCTCGTCAACTCCATCTCTGGCGAGGAGATCCGTGTCCGTCGACAGCTTGACTGGGGGGGGGGACGCTGACAAGTCCAGAAGGTCCGGGAACCAAATCTGTCTCGGCCACGCCGGCGCAATGAGGATCATTCTGCACCGGGACCTCTTGAGTTGGTTAATGAGTCGTAGCAGCAATGGCGGGAACGCGTACAGGAACAGGCTGTCCCAGGTGATTGAGAAGGCATCTCCCATGCTCCCCGGCTGGGGAAACCTTCTGGCGAACCTCCGACACTTGGTGTTCATTGCCGTCGCGAATAGGTCGATCTGGGGATTGCCCCATCGTTGTAAGAGTAGATCCATTTGATCCTGGCGCAGTTCCCACTCGTGGCACGAGCGCAGCTCCCTGCTGAGTGAGTTTGCGATGGTGTTCTTTATTCCCGAGAGGTGGAAGAGCACCAGAAACATCCCCTGGGCGACGGCCCAGTGCCACAGATCTTGGGCCTCCTTGGATAAGGCTGGGGATCTGGTGCCCGCCTGCTTCCGGATGTAGAACATCGTGGTGGTGTTGTCGGTGAAGATCTTCACCACCTTGCCCTTGAGGGACGGAGGAACGATCTGAGGGCCCAGAACACGGCTCGAAGCACAGGATGTTGATATGTAGTGACCTCTCCTCTGGGAGCCAAAGGCCTCTTGCATGGAGATCTCCGGTGTCTGCTCCCCACCCCTCCAGGGAGGCATCCGTCGTCAGTGTCTCCTGATGCGCCGGGGTCTCGAAGTCTGCACCTGCCGCCAGATGCGTGCGGGCGCTCCACCACCGGATCACTTGGCAGAAGGCCTCATTGAGCGGGATCCTGTCCTCGAAGCTGCCCACCGCTTGCATCCACCGGGCATCGAGGAACTCTTGCAGTGGCCGCATCCGCAGTCTGCACAGGAGCACTACGTATATGCACAAGGACATCATGCCGCGAAGGGACTTGATGGACCTCACCCTGGCCACATCCATGGTCTACAGCCACTGCACCTTGCCCATGATGGCCTTCATCCTTTCCTCCGACGTGGAGGCCAGCCGCGCCACTGTGTCGAGCTTGGCTCCCAGAAACAGTGCGACCTGCGACGGAACCAGGTGGGATTTGGTGAAGTTGGAGAAACCCAGGTCCGTGAGCAGTTGCACCGTCTTGCTATGTGCCCGACAGCGAGTTCTCTTGTCTTTGCTCGGATGAGCCAACCGTCCAGGTAGAGGTAAACGTGGATCCCCTGCAGAAGCAGCCGCGCCGCCACCAGTGCTAGGCATTTGGTGAACACACTGGGCGCCGACTTCAATTCGAAGGGAAGGGCCTTCAATTGGTAGTGCCATCCTTGGACTACGAATCTGAGAAACTTTCGATGTCCTTTTAGAATGGGGATGTGAAAGTAGGCATCCTTCAAGTCCAGCGACGATAGGAAGTCACCCTCCTCCAGCTGCCCCAGCACATGCTGAAGGATAACCATCCGGAACTTCTGGGCCTTGATGTACTAGTTTAAACAACGAAGGTCCAGGATGGGTCGCCAACCGCCGGTCTTCTTTCTGATGAGGAAGTACCGTGAGTACACTCCGGAGCCCTGGAGCTTCTTTGGGACGAGCTTGATGGCTCCTTTCTTCAGCATCGCCCTTACTTCCAGCCGCAGTTGGGGTGAAGTGGTTTTCCTTCCTGGCCATGGATGGAATGCGGGGGCACTTCTTTAGAAACTAGAGAGTGTGCCCGCGTGGAAGAGGTTCTCTGTCTGGTGCGGCGCACAGAAGATTAACCATCTGCGGATTACGGCCCCTCAAGTGCCGCCGTACTTATTGTCGTTGGTCAAGGCGAGGCTGGCCCATGCCTCCATCAAAATTGCATCTGGCGGCTATCTCCTGCTACACCACAACTCTGGGGCGCTCATCTCTGTGGTCCCATTGCCTGGTGATGGAGTTCATGAAGGGACTGTTCCGATCGTTCCCGCCGGTGAGGGCTCCGGCCCCGGCGTGGGAGCTCAATGTGGTGCTGACTAGGCTCATGGGGCCGCCATTCAAACCTCTGCATTCTGCACCGTTGAAGTTCCTGTTGTGGAAAACAGAGTTTCTTGTGGCCATCACCTCCGCACAATGAGTGGAAGAGATCCAGGCCCCCTCCTGTAAACCTCCATACCAGACTTTCCACGAGACGAGGGTAGTGCTAAGGACGCACCCCTCCTTCATGCACAAGGTGCAGTCGGACTTCCATCTCAACGAGCCCTTGGTGTTACCTGTTTTCTTCCTGTCGCCGGCTGAGAGGACTATGCACTCGCTGGATGCAACTAGAGCGCTGAAGTTCTACGTGGACCGCACAAAGAGTTTTCGGAAGACCTCACAGCTGTTTGTGAACTTTGGACCTGTGAACCAAGGGAAGGCCCTCTCGAAGGCTTCCATTTCCAGATGGCTGTCTGTGCGCATCATGCACCGTCACCGGTTGGCAAACCGACCGTTGCCGGCTGTCTGAGAGCCCATTCGACCAGAGCGATCGCTGCTGGACATCTACATGGCTGCTACGTGGAGGTCGACGCATACCTTCACGAGATTCTACTGCGTCAACCGGGATTCCAGGGAGGAGTCCAGAGTCGGCCAAGCAGTGCTGCGCAACCTGTTCGCCTGAAGGTGGGCCTGGTGAGGAGGTAAGAGATGCTTAATGTTGAGCTTTGCCACCTCCTGTGGTTGTGCATGTGTGTACTGCTATGTATTCTTGTATTCATGAGCATGTGAATCCATGCCAGACCCCATGCTGGAGAAGGAACAAGTTACTTACCTGTAACTGTTGTTCTCCAGCATGGGTCTGGCATGGATTCACATGCGAACCCTCCCTCCTACCCTTCTGCGGCTCTTCACTTGGGCCTACTGCCACTTTACGTGATACCAAATCTGAGGATGGCTGCCAGGGTAGGGGCTTAGGGAGAGGGCATCCATTGTCTGGGGCAGTATGATCCAGAGACTGGTGATTGGTTACTACTAAGAAAGACAGTTCAGAAACGAATCCCGACGACTGGAAATATTCATGAGCATTTGAATCCATGCCAGACCCATGCTGGAGAACAACAGTTACAGTTAAGTAACTTGTCCCTTTGAGATCAGTAAGATGAATATTCCAGGAAGAGGTGAATGATATTTGGAAGTTGAGCAACCAAAATTCTCGAGAGGAAAACCATATACAAGGGAGTCTGGAGTCCTACAAGAAAGGGGAAGTAATTTGAGCAGAACAAAGCTGATATCTAAGAGAACAAGGAAGCTGCCAGTCCCCTAAAATAAAAAAGAACTACAGAACTTAGTTCAAAGGATAAGCAAAGAGTATATACATATGGTCAATTGAGTAAAACAGTTTAATCAAGAAATCTCCTGTGAAGGAACACAGCACCCTGGTGAAAGGAGTCATTCTTCTGGCCATAGTTGGTTATGTTAGTAGTAGGGTCAGATGGGTTAGAGTTCGACAGTGGACTTACTTGTTTTGTGGACAACGCTCTGGCTCGGGTAAGAGGAAGGCCGAGCACCCGGCGAAGCTCCTGGAGAGACCCCGGTCGTGCTCGAAGGCCCCATCGGAGGGGCAGCGAGGTGGTGACCCTCCCCCCAAGGAGAAGGCGGTGAGCGCACCTAAGGTGGTGAAAGCCTTGATCCATCCGGCCAAGGCCTCTATCGAGACAGTCGCGGCGGCCCTGGCTCAGCCTCTGGAGGCTACACCAGTGGTGGCGACCTCGGGGCCCAGAATCTCCCTACCACCGCGGAGGGAGTCCTCTTTCATGCCCATCGACAGGACCCCCGTGAAACCTCTGACGGAGAAGAAAAAGGGGGGGCAGGAGGTTGTCGTGGATTCGGCCTCGACCTCTGAGGAGGAGCTGATCAAAGTCTTAGGCCACGGCTCTGGCGTGGAAGAAGACCATCCTGTTGGGAGGGACCCCGACGTGGGAGACGATGAGAACGTCGAGGGTGCCGACGGGGCTCCTGATTGCCCGTCGGAACCCCCTCAACCAGTGCCACAGACAACTCGGCAGCCATTTTGTTGGCTATACAGTCCTTATGCTCGGAGGTAAGGACGAGACTGCCGTTACCACCAACGGAGGAACCGCTCCCGACGGGGGACCCGGAGCCAGGCCCTTCTGGGAGCCCTCCTCTTAAGAGAAGGATTCATCCTCCACCTCCTTTCCAACCTTCGCGCCCTGTTCAGCCCTCCTCCCCGTCCACGACACGTGGGGATGATATGGGGACTGACACAGCCGCGACGGGTACTGACGACTAGGTTTACGACGAGGATCTCCTGTCGTCACCTCCCACCCGGGCTTCCCCGCCCGACGAGATTGGATAGTTTCACGCCATGATCGCCAGGGCATCCAAGCTTTTCCAGCTCTGCCCGGAAGAGAAGAAGGAAGGTTTCCTTTATCAAGGGCGCGAGACCAAGAGGAAGACAGTCCTCGCTGTACCTCTACTGGACGATATCTGGGATGAGGGTCTTGCCCTCCTCAAGAACCCATCCACAACGCCGGCTAGAAGGGATCGGTACGAGAAGAAGTACCGGGTCCCGGATACGGCCCCCTTGTGCCTTTGGGCACAGCCGACCCCGGACTCGGTCGTCTCCGTGGCGGCCAGGAAGAAAGCGGGGGGGGGGGGGCGCGCAGCCTCTACATCAACCTCCCCGCCGGACGGCGAGGGAAAGAAATTGGACACAATGGGACGCAGAGTCATCTTATCGGCAGCGACGACGATTAAGGCTGCCAACGCCTTGGCTATCGTAGCCCGCTACGACAGGGAGTTGTGGTACAAACTCGCCCCCCTGCTGGACTTCCTACCAGACGACAAGATGGCGGAGGCCCTAGAGATCTTGCAGGAAGGAGAAGTTGTGTCGGACCACGCCATTACGATAGCGACGGACATCGCGGACACTGGATTTCGCCAGTTGGGCAACGGCGTGTGCCTTAGGCGGCGTGGATGGCTCAAGGCTACTGACTTCCGTCAGGACGTGCAGACCAGAGTCTTGGACATGCCCTTCGACGGGAGCAACCTGTTTGGGAAAACAGTGGACGATTCCCTACAGGCCATCAAGGTGGACACGGAGACGGCCCGGGCTCTTGGTGTTCTCCAGCAACGACGGCCGCACTTTCGGAGCGGTGGAGGCAAACAGGGTGCCTCCGAAGGTTCCAGCGGCGGATTTTCCACCTATCGTCAAGCGGCCCGTTCGTCGTCACAGGAAGCCTACAGGAGACGAGGCAAGTTAGGCGGACCCCGCCGTCGTCGCCAAGGAGGACAAGGCGGCAAAGCCTCGTCGAAGCAGGACTGAACCGGCCGTGGGGTCGGGCCACCACCGAAGCACCCCAGTGGGAGGCCGGCTGGTGAGCTTCGTCAGCGTGTGGGAGTCCATCTCCACCGACCGTTGGGTGCTGGACACCCTGGCTCAGGGTCACGCGCTCGAGTTTCTAAAGAGGTGCCCGCGCGTCCCCCCTGTGGCCAGGAAGGAACATCACGTCCCTCAACTTCTCTTGGAGGTAAGGGCGATGCTCAGGAAGGGCGCCATCCAGCTCGTCCCAAAGAGGCTTCGGGGCTCCGGAGTTTACTCAAGATACTTCCTCGTGAAG
This sequence comes from Ambystoma mexicanum, assembly GCF_040938575.1. NCBI lineage: Eukaryota > Metazoa > Chordata > Amphibia > Caudata > Ambystomatidae > Ambystoma > Ambystoma mexicanum. The sequence continues at coordinate 223,889,529 of NC_090921.1, read as the reverse complement.
AAGAAGACGGGAGGATGGCGTCCCATCCTGGACCTACGCCGACTGAACAAATTCATCAAGGCACAGAAGTTCAGGATGGTCACCCTCCAACACGTCCTGGGTCAACTGGAGGAGGGCGATTTCCTGTCGTCGTTGGATTTGGAGGATACCTACTTTCCATATCCCCATCCTAAAAGGACACCGAAGGTTTCTCAGATTCGTGGTCAAGGGCATCACTACTAGTTCAGAGCCCTTCCCTTCGGATTGAGGTCGGCACCCAGGGTGTTCACCAAGTGCCTCGCACCTGTGGCAGCGCGGCTGCGCCTAGAGGGGATCCACGTCTACCCCTACCTGGATGACTGGCTCATCTGGGCGAAGACGAAGGAGCTCGCCGTGGAGCACACGGCAAGGACCGTCCAACTACTCACGGACCTGGGATTCTCCATAAACTACGCCAAGTGCCACCTGGTGCCTGCGCAAGACGCGCTGTTTCTGGGAGCGAAGCTCGACACAGTGTCGCTTCTGGCCTCTCCGTCGGAGGAAAGGACGAGGGCCATCTTGGGCAAGGTGCAGCGGATGCTGGTTGCCGACGCAGCCAGGGTGAGGTCCATCAAGTCCCTCCGCGGAATGATGTCTTCTTGCATTTATCTCATCCGCCTGTGCAGGCTCCGGATGCACCCGTTGCAGGAGTTCCTGGACGCACGCTGGATCCAGACGACGGGCAGCTTCGAGGAGAGGATCACACTTGACTAGAGTTTCCGACGAGCGATCCGGTGGTGGGGAACCCGCGCGCATCTGACGGCGGGCATGGACTTCCAGACCCCCGGCCACCAGGAGACAGTGACCACGGAAGCCTCCCTGGAAGGGTGGGGAGCGCACACCGAAAATCTGCATGCGAGAGGCCTTTGGCTCCCGACGGAGAAGGCCCTCCATATCAACGTCCTGGAGCTCCATGCAGTGTTTTGGGCCCTCAGGTCCTTTCTTCCGTCCCTCAAGGGCAAGGTGGTGAGGATCTTCACCGACAACACCACCACCATGTTCTACATCAGGAAGCAGGGCGGTACCAGATCCCCAGCCCTGTCCAAGGAGGCGCAGGATCTGTGGCTTTGGGCCGTCGCCCAAGGGATGTTTCTGGTGCCGTTTCACCTGGCAGGGATAAAAAACACCATCGCCGACTCGCTCAGCAGGGAGCTGCGCTGGTGCCACGAGTGAGAACTATGGCAGGATCTAGTGGACTGCCTCTTCCGACGGTGGGGCACACCCCAGATCGATCTGTTCGCGACGGCGACGAACTCCAAGTGCCAGAGGTTCACCAGCAGGTTTCCCCAGCCGAGGAGCATGGGCGATGCTTTCTCGTTCCCCTGGGAGGGCCTGTTTCTATACGCGTTCCCTCCATTGCCGCTGCTGATCCGACTCATCAACCAGCTCAAGAGGTCACGGTGCAGGATGATCCTCGTCGCACCTGCGTGGCCAAGGCAGATATGGTTCCCGGACCTTCTGGACTTGTCAGCGTCCCCGTCAATCAAGCTGCCAGTGGACGCGGATCTTCTCTCCAGGGAAGAAGGCGCCACCCTCCATCACGACCCAAAGTCGCTGAACTTCCAGGCCTGGCTCCTGCAGCGTTAGAGTTTGGAGGTTACGACATACCGGCCGACTGCAGAGAGGTTCTTGCAAAGGCCAGGGCGTCCTCAACTCTTAAATGCTACGGACACAAATGGAAGAGGTTCTCTGTCTGGTGCCACGCACAGAAGATTAACCCTCTACGGATTACGGCTCCCCAGGTACTGCCGTACCTACTGACGCTGGCCAAGGCTGGACTGGCGCACGCGTCCATCAAGATTCATCTTGCTGCGATCTCCCGATACACCAGAACCACAGGGCGGACGTATTTGTGGTCTCATCGTCTGGTGAAAGAATTCATGAAGGGACTGTTCAGATCGTTCCCGCCGGTGAGGGCTCCGGCCCCGGCGTGGGAGCTCAACGTGGTACTGACCAAGCTCATGGGACCTCCGTTCGAGCCTCTGCACTCGGCTCCGTTGAAGTTCTTGTTGTGGAAAACAGCGTTTCTTGTGGCCATCACCTCCGCACGACGGGTGGGAGAGATCCAGGCCCTTTCCTGCAAGCCCCCGTACTTGACTTTTCACGACACGAGGGTAGTGCTCAGGACGCACCCCTCCTTCATGCCCAAGGTGCCGTCGGACTTCCACCTCAACCAGCCCTTGGTGTTGCCTGTTTTCTTCCCGTCGCCTTCGTCGCCGGCTGAAAGGACTTTGCACTCGCTGGATGTGGCTAGAGCGCTCAAGTTCTACGTGGACCGCACAAAGTGTTTTCGGAAGACGTCACAACTCTTTGTGAACTTTGGACCTGTCAATCAGGGGAAGGCTCTCTCGAAGGCTTCCATTTCCAGATGGCTCTCCGGCTGTATCATGTACTGTCATCGGTTGGCAAACCGACTGCTGCCTGGCCGTCCGAGAGCCCATTCCACCAGAGCGATCGCAACTACCACGGCGTTCTTGTCTGGTGTGCCCTTGCTGGACATCTGCAGGGCTGCTACGTGGAGGTCGACGCACACCTTCACGAAATTCTACTGCGTCGATCGGGATTCCAGGGAGGAGTCCAGGGTCGGCCAAGCAGTGCTGCGCAACCTGTTCGCCTAAGGTGAGCCTGGTGAGGAGGTAAGAATTGCTTAATGTCGAGTTTTGGATATAATGCTTAATGTTGAGCCTTTGCCACCTCCTGTGGTTGTGCATGTGTGTACTGCTATGTATTCTTTTATTCATGAGCATGTGAATCCATGCCAGACCCCATGCTGGAGAAAGAACAAGTTACTTACCTGTAACTGTTGTTCTCCAGCATGGGTCTGGCATGGATTCACATGCGAACCCTCCCGCCTACCCCTCTGCGGCTCTTCACTTGGTCATACTGCCACTTCACGTGCTACCAAATCTGAAGATGGCTGCCAGAGGCGGGGCTTAGGGAGAGGGCAGTCATTGGCTGTGGTCAGTATGACGCAGAAATCAGTGATTGGTTACTACTACGAAAGACCGATCAGAAACGAAACTGATACTGATTTTTCCTTACCGAGGATTCCCAGCCTGACGACGGGGAATATTCATGAGCATGTGAATCCATGCCAGACCCATGCTGGAGAACAACAGTTACAGGTAAGTAACTTGTTCCTTCTAGATAAAGGCAAGTCGCCCTTCTGCTCCTCCTAGACCTCTCTGCGGCATTTGATTTAGTCGATCATGCCATCCTCACGAACCATCTCACTCAGGCCGCACATTTCTCCAAACAAGCCACAAACTGGATCACCTCCTTCCTCGAAGGAAGAGTGATGAAAGTGTTTTCCAATATAGCAAACTCAGAGCCTACCACCATCAGGTATGCAGTCCCTCAGGGCTCATTTACGGCTCCTACCCTCTATAATTTTTTTACCAAACCTCTCTTTAATAAACTGGACGCACTTGGGATCACATACACCAACTACGCTGACGATACCCAAGTGCTCCTCCCGCTCACAGGACTCTTCCATCAGGACGCAGCCACCCTCCAGAATATATACGCCACCATCCAAGCATGGATGGCCACGAACGGCCTATGTCTTAACGGAGATAAGACCGAAATTCTCATCCTTGGTCAAAAATCTACTCTCACAAACCTCGACCCACTCTACACCAACTTCTGCATAGACAATTGTCATCCCAGTTCTACCTTCTGTTAAAACACTAGGAGTCCACATTGACGCCTCACTCTCCATGGACAAGCAAGTCAACTCCATTGTTTCTGCCTCCACCCTGAGCACTAAGCTTATTAATGCCATCAAACCTTTCCTAACCAGAAAGATTCTTGTAATGCGCTATTGGCTGGCACCTCCAACTCCAATCTCAATAAACTCCAAACAACACAGAATAATGCATCTTCACCCTTTGGGGAACCCTTCAAGTGGATCTGTTCGCCACCAGCATCAACGGGAAGTGCGATCAGTTTTGTTCAAGGGAATTTCCCCCGAGAGGAGCTCTAGGGGACGCGTTCATAGTGGACTGGGAGTTTCCACTTCTGTATGTGTTTCCTCCAGTCCCTGTCATTCCTCAAATGATCAGGAGGTTGAGACGGTTCCGGAAAGCCACGATCCTTATTGCCCTGGATTGGGCCAGGAGAGTGTAGTACCCGGACCTTCTAGACATGTCCATCTGTCCTCGGATTCGTCTTCCGCAAAGTGGATCTTCTCTCGCAGAAGGGAGTTCAGGTTCTCCATCCAGACATCAGAACCCTCAACCTTCATGCTTGGTTTTTGAAAGGTTGAGATACAAGGATTGGGATCTCCCGGATGATGTCATGGAGGTGTTGCTTTCAGCCAGAAGGCCAGCAACAGACTGTATACCGCTGCTGTTGGAACAAATTTTGCAGCTAGTGTAGGGAAAAGAATATTGAACCCTTTTCATGTAATACACCAATGGTGTTATCTTTCTTGCTTTACTTAGCAAACTCAGGTCTCCAAATTGGTACGGTCAAGGGCTACCTCGCAGCGCTGTCTATCTTCAAGCGTACTGCTTAGGAGCCTTCATATTTCAAACTACCCATTGTAATCCAATTTCTGAAAGGATTAACATGTCTAGCCACCAAAACCTTTTCAGGTTCCTTTGTGGGACTTAAATTTAGTCTTAAAGTTTCTGATGGGCACTCCTTTTGAACCACTTCATTCTTGTTCACTAAAGTTTCTCACTTTTAAAACAATATTTTTAGTGGCCTTAACTTCTGCTAGAAGAGTGAGTGAATTACAAGCTCTATCTTGCTAACCTCCTCATACAATCTTTCATAAAGACAAAGTTGTCTTACAAGTGAAGCCCAATTTTCTCCCAAAAGTGGTTTCTGAATTCCATATTAGTCAGAAAATATCCTTACCTTTGTTCTATCCTCCTCCCCATCCAGGAAAAGAGGAAGAAAGATTACAAGCTTGATCCAAGGCGTGCCTTGAGTTTTTATATTAGACTTGCTAGGATAAGGCAAGCAGACCAATTGTTTGTAGGATATGCAGGGCACAAATTAGGATTGGCAATCACAAAACTGACCATTTCAAGATGGATCATTTTGAACATTTTACAATGCTACAAATTCGCAGGAAAAGAACCCCCTCACCATCTTAGGGCTCATTCAACCAGGGGTATCGCGACCTCTTCGGCTCTCCAGAGAGGGGTCCCAATTAAAGATATATGTGCGCTGCCACATGGTCGTCCGCACATACTTTTACCAAATTTTACCGCCTAAATTCCTCCTCTAGCCAGGAGACAAGATTTGGGAAAGCTGTGTTGCATTCTGTACATCTTTAAAGGGAAATATTTCATCTTTACTCCCACCTCCTTTTTATACTACTGCTATGGGAGTCTATCAAAGATGAGGAATACGTTGGCAGACACAATCCCTTTGAAGAACAAGTTACTTACCAAACTGGTAACGTTCTTTAGATGGGATGTTCCTCCGACGTATTCCTTATCGCCCCTCCCATCCATCCCCGCAGTAAAACTTCCCTTGTAGTTTCAGCTTATGCTCCTTCAAGGTTAATAACCAATGAATGCACAGCAAATCTGAACTTCAAAACGGAACTGAGTAACGGACGCTGCGCTAGTCTATTTGTTCTCATGATGACGTTGGCGCCGATACGGAGGTTGTCTGGGGATACAGACTCGAGGGACGTCGACGCGCAGCGCCCTCTGCTGAAAATGTTTTCCGAGGCCAGCAAGCTGGAATGGATAACCTCAAAGATAAGGAATACGTCGGAGGCACATATCGAAAAAACATTACCAGTTTGGTAAGTAACTTGTTTTTTGAAGCCTAAAATTAGCAGAAGGAAACAGCACCAATTAAGTTTTCAGGAAGCCTTTAATCAATAAGCAAAGGCTTACAGGTACTTGGGAAACACAGGAATAGGGCTCAGGTAGAAAGACAGCTAAAATACAGTAGACAGAAATGTGTTATGAGTAGGGGTAAAATGGTCCACTTGGCCCTCGCACTTCTACAAAACACAACTCAGTTATACAGGTAGAATTGGGACATTCAACATATATGCATCCTTTGCCTTTAGTGGTAATGCAAACCGAGGGCAGGCTATTCTCTTAAGAGGGGTGTGAAGGTGAACCAGTAGGGACCCAAACACAGTATCACAGTCCAAAATAATAAGGGAATATCCAATCAAGGCTCTGAAGCAAGGCATTGTATCAACAGCAGACACAGACACAATAGATGCAAGTCTAAAACCTATTTTTGTTTTTGTTAAGGTTGGGAGAATTCCTAGCTGGCCTTAATTCTAGTATCTTGAGTAGTCTTGACCATCAAACAAACAAGCCCAAGTCAGACTAGACAAAATAAAAAAGGACTATACTAAAAAAAAAAACACGAACCTTATCCTCCTTCTCTAATGACAAATGTGTAAAGGAGATGTCAAAAGGAAAAATAGTTTCTTAAAAGAAATGCCAGAATGGCTTTGGTAACAACTCTGTTCCTGTTACCCTCACCTGGTATCCACAGGGACGCCACTCATCCCGGGTTGGTTGCTGGTACCTTCTTCCCAGTTTTCCGAGATGTTGTCTACGGAGCATGTTCGGCCTGGAAAATACAGGAGGGCTGTGTTCAAGACTGGCCGACTGAGGTAAGTATCCACCCACCACCCTGCGTGACTTCGGCCCCTCTGGGCCTTCTCCTCACCTTGTTGTGGAATCAGGCGTGCTCTCTGTCCTGCCTTCTTGGCAGGGGCGCGTTGTCTTCTGTGGGCGTGTCCCCGCTTAGGTATCTTTCAGTTAGGTCTTATTGCAGTAGTTCTGTATGGCGTTGTTATTCTTGCCTTTCTTTGTTTAATAATGTCTTTTTTTCTCCCCTTGGTTTGTGGAGCTTCAGCGTGGTGAACTGGCTGAATTGGGCCTCGCCAGTAAATGATGGCGCGTGATGTGCGCTACGATGCGGTAAGCGCTATGTGAAGCACTGCTTTGTCTTTCCTTTGCTAACCTGTTTTCTTCCTTCCTTACAGGTCGCAGTGCTTCTCCAGCGTGTGTGGAACTCCGGAGCGGTGCCGGCCGGGAGGAGACCAGCCAGGTAAGCTTCTTGTGCTGTTTGTGATTTAGCAATGCCAAATATGCCTTCTCGGATATTGTCCTCTCCTCTTCTCTTTCAGGTCTTTCGGTCCGGATGGTATGCGGAATTCAGAAGAAGCTGTTCACTGGAGCTGAGAGCGGGTAATCGGATGAAGATTGCAGGTAAGATGCTGCTAACAATGTCCCTTTTGTCTCCCCTGCAGGAGGCTCGTGGGTATCACAGGACACAGTGAGCGTCACGTTGCAATCTGCAAAGTAACGCGAAAAGTGCTTTCTTGTTCGGGTGTGGTTTAAATAACCTCAACCAAGTAGTCCAGGTAAAGTAGTCCCTAGGCCACCACACCTAAAACACTATACGCATAGCTTGGTTCCTGGGAGCCAAGCTATGTGAGTGCCTCCATGTTGGCTGCAGGTCTCAAATGGTAAAGTAGTCCCCCTGCACACATGTTCTTCACGTGTATGGGCCTGGCGCCATATGCGCCAGGACTGGCCCCAAGAGAGCTTTGGGAGTGGGTGCTAGGCCTTCAAGGCCTTAATGGAGACCCAAGCCCTGATTCCACATGGCAAGTGGGCTTACCAATGGTGGTCTGGGGTGAGGGTCGTGACAGTTCACCACGTTCAGAAGCATGGCGTCTCAGGAGTTTCTTACAAGGATAGGTGGCTGTCACAGTTCTAGCAGTTTGGCACACTTTGGCTTACTGGTACAATTCAACAGTTCAGGCTTTTGCTTCGAGCTTTTGACAGTTCCATATATTCTTTAGGCTTTGTCCACCTTGCCATAAATGCACAGTTAAACTCTTGACTTTTACTTTACCACAATTCAGCATAGGCGACCCTCTGCCGAGTTAGAGCCTGTCTTTCTTTTCTCATTCGTCTCTTTCACCACAGTTGAAAACAGCCTTCCCTCTGCCGGGCTCCAGCCTGTCTTTCCTCTTTGTGGTGTTCCCTTCCCCACGTTTTGTTTCATTTACCTTTTATCTGTCGACTTAAACTGCAAGGATTTTGCTTATACCTCTGCATGACCACCTCATCCTCTTTGACCAATTTGACTACCTTCATCAACTCGCACCAATGCTTCTTGGTACTTTTAGTTTCTTAGATTTATTTCTTTGCTTTATCATTTATTTTTTATTCAATGCACTACACACCCTTGGGCCTCAGAGCGCAAACTAAAACAAAGGGACGGGTCGATCATGAGGAGAAAATCTGGCAACAAGAGCGTGGTACCTAATCAGCAGAGTCAAAGAGCAATATTTTGATGGCCTTTTTAAAGACCGGAAGTGAAGATGATAATTTACAAGCATGATGGCAGATGGGGAGCAGGTGCAAGTGGATCAAGGTCACCTGCCGCTGTTTTTCCCCACTTAGCAAGCCCCACCCACCTGGTGCCTTCCTGGTTGCCGCTCTTTTTCCCTACCGAAGGAGCCCTCCAGCCTCTTTTGCTTTGCAAATGGGGAGGAGGTGCAAGTGGATCTATGCCACGCCCACCCGGTGCCTTCCTGGTTGCCGCTCTTTTTCCCTACCGAAGGAGCCCTCCAGCCTCTTTTCCTTTGCAGATGGGGAGGAGGTGCAAGTGGATCTAGGCCACTTGGCCTAAGCCCCGCCCACCTGGCACCTTCCAGGTTGCCGCTCTTGTTCCCCACTTTGCACCTTCCAGGTTGCCGCTCTTGTTCCCCACTTTGCAAGCCCCGCCCACCTAGTGCCTTCCTGGTTGCCGCTCTTTTTCCATACAGATGGGGAGCAGGTGCAAGTGGATCTACGTCACTTAGCTTAAGCACCACCCACCTTCTTAGCCCTGCCTCTTCCTTCCTGCTCTTAATCTTAGATCAAGGGCGTCTCTCTCTCCCGGGCGTCCGATGCGAATGGCTGGCGAAGAAAAGGGCAATTCCGGTTTGGACCTGTTCGAACCCAGAGCCCAACCCCCTGCTCAGACAGCAGGTAGGCATGCACCAACATGTGTTTACCGCCTCTGTCCCCACAGGCCATCCCCACCCCCTCTGGTCCCCCCATGATGTTCCCTTGTGCCCCCCACCCTTCTCGCACACAGGTTTTGCTTGATTCTTCTGCTCGCACCCCCTACTATGTCTCCCCCCCTCGAGCCTACTTTTGCAGGAGTCTTTCCTGATACTTTCTGGTTTCACCATCACTGTCTTGTGGCCAATGCTGGATTTGACGTTTATGGACTGCATTGATTCACAGTGCGTCACCCGTTCTCAACTCACATGCTGGACTTCCTTTGCTTCTTGTACTCATGGTGGCCCTGAATCATGCTGTTCCTGTCTCCATCTTGTATCCTGGCTTGCAACATTGTGTTACTAGTGACTGCTGCAATTGTATTCGCTCTCCCCTCATGCTTCTCCACTTTTTTTGACCGCTTACTCTGTTCTCTCCTCCTCTCCCTTTTTCCCTTTTCCCATCTCCTCCCCTCCTCCCTTTACATTCTTCTATGCACTTACTCTATCAGAATTGTCCCTGGACCGAGTATGATAGCAACCTCGTCTGTCTCCCCCTCTCCCTTTAGTTGTCCCCCCCATCCCCCTCTCTCCTTCTAGCATTATCTGAAATGTCATCAGGCCTACTACGATAGTTGCTTGTTTTGTACCTCCCCTCACTTTCTGCACCCCTCGCCCTCCCCTTTTGTCTTTCTCCGGCTCTACCAGAAATTCGTCAGAACTAATACAGTAGTTGCCTGTCTGTTTCCATTTCCTTCCCACTCTCCCCATCCCTTCCTTGTCTATGTCTTAGCTCTTGCTCTATCTGAAATGTTGTCGGGGGGGAGGAGGGAGGGGGAGTACGATAGTTAATTCCATATCCGTACTGTTGATGGCCTGTAAGAATGTCATTGTATTTTCCCTTGTTCCCTCCCTTGCCATGAAGCACTTCGAAACACATTGTGTATAGGCGCTCTATAAATAAACGATCATATCATATGAGGGAGAGTATGCTATTCCTGGGGAGCACAAACCTCAAAGCATGTACCTCCGAACCCTTTTTAGGCAGAAGAGTGGTTGATATTGTGAGTGAGAATTATTGGGGCGCAAGACTCTGGTCGGTTGAGCACAAGCGATTCTTCTTTCCAGGTAGGGAGGAGCGTCAATATTCTGGCATTTGTAGGTCAGGAAGATTAACTTGTGTCTGATTCTTTGTCTGACCAGAAGCCATTATAACTTTTTTTCTGTAAATGGATACCTCATGATCATTCTTGGCTAGACCGTATATTGCCCTGATGGCCCCAATCTTTAATGCAAAGCTATGGCTTAATTTGATAAAATAACTTCATAATATATCCACAAGATGAATGCACACTTGAGACCTTTTGTTTCATGGATAATTCATAGTCTAATATAACACCAAGAGTTTTAACTGATTTACTGACCGGGATACTGTTGCCCATGATAGAGATGGGAATAACTAGGGTCAATATTCTTCAGACGGGGACATGCGTCAACAATGAGAAGCTCTGTTTTTTAAGTGTTGAGCGCAAAAGAATTTTAGCCCATCCAAATTTGAATTTCATTATATGAAATTCACATTTATGATGTCACTGGCATAGGTACCTGATCACTCGAAGAGAACCTGGGTGTCATCTGCATAATTAGCATTTTGAACATCCAGGTCATCAAGAAGATATCAAGCAGTGGTCTAATGTATACATTAAACAAGGTCGGGGATAGACAAGAACCCTGAGGTACTCCGTACGTAGAGGGCATAGTAGTGGCTTCGGCATCCTTGAAAGCTACTCTTGAGGTTCTAGGACTCAGAAAGGAAGAAATACAATCAGCTGCTTTTCCTGAAGTTTGCGATGTTGAGCAGCCTTTCATGTAGGAGATTGTGATCTATAAGATCAATGGCTGCAGAGCTGTCCAATAACATGAGCAAGGGCGTCTTTAAACAATTTGACGATCTTCATCAACTCACAACACCAATGCTTCTTGGTACTTGTAGTTTCTTAGAATTATTATTTCTTTACTTGGCCCACTTGGCATCTTTAAATGTCCATGTCTTCGCTTTTGACTTTACCTACTCTCATTCGGGATCGTGGTTATTTTCTTGCCCTAGTTTCCCTCTTTATAACAACTTCAAACATTTCACCAAGACTTTCGAATATGCAATTCCACCTCGCAGAACCACTGTTACTTTGTATACTTTCATTACCCTTCAGCAATTGTCTTTTCCATTACGCGTTTTATAGGCACGCACGCAACGTTCACCCTTTTACAGTCACCTTTGCTTTTAACACAAACCGGGCATTGGAATTATGGGAACTGTAGTTTCCCATAAAATGGGTAGGGATGGGGGTTAGATGGGTTGTAGAAAAAGGGGATACCATGTCTCACCATCGGGTTCTTCTCACCTACTCCCAGAGGAACCCCTAACCAGGTGATCCTCCCTCGCTTGTCCACCCCCAGAGTCGAGATCCAAAAGCGATGGCATTTCATTGGCCACCTGAGTACGGGATCCCTGGGACTAGGTTGTGAAACAACCTCTGGTTTTTCACAGTTCTATAAAAATATAAACACTTTAATAAAACACACCATCTGCAAGTAGAACAAAGAGATTACTGTACAAAAACCCAATCCAATGGAAAGCCCGAGAAGAAGCGACAAGTAGCACGTCAAGCTTAGTTTCAGGGGTAGTGTGTAAGGTACTAAGAAAAAGGATATCCAGGTGAAGACAGGCGATCGTGATCTAACCAGCCTTTAGGGCTCAAGTGGACCGGGGGTGGGGTGGCATTCAGGGGCTGCATTACAGTGTCACAGTAACTGAATTTCGAGGGGATTGGGTCCTCCGACGTATTCCATATCTATGACAGTAATCACCACAACTGTGCTGCTTCGAAAAATTTTCTGCGTCGATGACGTCAATGCGCCATCCTCGAGGACCTCCTCGGACGGCCGGCGTCACCTGATGTGATAAATAGGACGCATGACGCCCGTAGCCTCAGTTCCGTTTTTTCCGCAAACGTGTTTGCTTCGTGTCATGATCTCTGCTTCCAAAAGGTCAGGGTTTTCCCAACTCCCTTGGAAGCAGATCCATAACCCAGGTTCCGAGTGCCAACCAGTCCCAATTGGGACCTTTTGGACCCAGTCCTGGCGCCAGTGGCACCATGCTCATAAATATGCCCAGTCCCAGCGCTCGAAGCGCCGGGCTCATAATGCTTGGGTGGACTTACCTGCAGCAGACCATGCTGCTTACTTGCCTGCCAGTTGAGCCTCTGATCCTCTTCTGTTGGAACTAGTTTTCCTGTTGGGTGGGGCAGGAGCCACTCCCTAGCTTCAGAACACTTGAACTCTTCTGGAAAGCAGGAACTCTTTTCTTACCTAGGCGTGGCTGTGGAAGGAGACACCTAAGCACTACAGGAGGCTATTTAAACCACACCCGATGGATGAATCTTGCTTTGCGTTATTCTGCATCCTCTGCAGCAGAACGCTCATCGTGTCTTCTGCATCTGATCCTGGGCCTAAGGAAAAAGGCTTACCATCCTGAATCCAGTCTTCAGCAACACCTATAAAGACAAGAAAGAACAGGTTAGCATTACGGTCAGTGACAGCTCTTCACTTACCTGGTCCATCGGCTGTCACCAACGCCTCGCGCTGCATTCCGGCATCTGAAAGACAAAAGCTTACCAACTCTTCGCACGCTCCGGAGGCCTTCGGCGCTGCATCCCGCATCTGAAAGACTAAACAAGGTGCGTTTAAAGACATTGGGGAACTTTAATACTCACGTGCCATTCCTCCTTTCAACATCTAACCCAGTGGGTATTCCGGCACCCTGCAGCCGCTCCGAACTTGTACCTGCAAAATAAAAAGACAGTTAGAGCGCATCGTGAAGCAGGCAACAAGCGCTTACTTACGTGCTTCCAGGCGCTTCTATTCATCACACGGGCTCCATCTTCAACTCACTTCAGCCCGTCATCCGCCATCGCCGGAACCCTGCAAAACAAGAAACATCATTACTAAAGACTTTAAAGACATTAGAATTACTCGAAACTTACCGTTTGTGCAGTAAACGACGGACAGCAGTCCTCTGAAGTCAAGAGGCCTGCTCCCCTTATCCAGTGAAGAAACTGGTTACAGCACCCTGCCCCGAGGCAGATGGAGAGCACGGCGTTCACTTACCTAAGGTGAGAGCGTTAACCTTTGGGGTTCTACAGGAGAAGAGAAAGGGAAGAAGAGAGAGACATTCAATAACCCAGTTCCTTAATCCCATATTTTCTATCTGCAGACATCTTGCCCTTCCAGTCAGACATACAGTGCACAGAGGTCCAGCCCAAAGAGCCAGCCGTGTGTTACACATCACCTTTGAAGATACGGTATACGCCCAGTCAAGACCGGCGCCTCTACGGGAATCAGGTGAGCGTTACACTTCGTGAAACTCGGTACACTTCGACTCTTTGGAGTTTCTGTTGTTCATCTCGATGCTACAAACCTGTTTGTGTACGATTTCTTCGTGAAGATGTCTAACTCGTCTTCCACACTGCGTCCTGGCTTTAAGAAGTGCGGGGACTGTGGGTCCAAGATGTCGGTCACAGACTCGCACAACGCCTGCCTCTGGTGCCTCGTGGATGCCCATGACTGTGTCGACTGCCAGTTGTTCACGTCGAAAGCCTTGCGGGAGCGCAAGAAGTTATTGGTCGGTAAGATGTCCAAGCCCCAGAAGTCGAGGTCTGCGGGGCTTTCGACGGACGACTCAAGGGGCGACGCTCCGTGTCGTCGTCGTCGGAAGTCCAGTGGGTCTCGCCACTCCTCTGCCTCTTCGAGGCACTCCCAGAAGCACCGTCATCGGTCGCCTTCCCCGTCCTCATCCGAGGACTCCGCCCGTTGCGTACCCCACCGAGCATGCAACACCGGAGGATTGGGCTTCCTTCGGGAAGAAAATGTTGGCGATTCTCGAATCGCAGGGCACTGGTCCGTCCGCGCCTCTGAGTGGGGTCAGTCGTGATCAGCCAAGAGACGCCGCTCGCACGCCTTCGGGCTCGGGTGGTCGTCACGACTCGCGGGAAAGGTCCCGCTCAGACCAGGGGAATCGTTCTCGGCTCGAGACCGCATGAACCAGTGAAGTCTTCGAGGAAGACATCGATGCCTCTGGCGCCGAGGTCGTCGACGGACTCTCTCGAGGCTCCACCTTCGAGGCCTGTGTCGATGCGATCGGCGCGGCGTCTGTCGTCGATGCCGATTCTCTCTACGTCGGCGGTGATTCACTCAATGCCCTCGACGACTTTCGGGGCTGTGTCGACGGGGGTACCCTATGGCTCGGGGGAACCACCTAGGAAGGCTCTGGCCAAGGTCAAGCATGGCTTTGGTTCCATTTCTGTGCCTTCTTACCGCCATCTGGAATTCATTTCAGAGGTGGATGAGGGCTCTGATGATGGCATGGTGCCTGACACGGTGCCTGACGAGATTCTCTCGGGCCATAGCCAGTTTGAGGACCTGAGGCAGTCCCTGCATGATGCTAGTGGGCTGGACACCTCTCCGGAGGTGGAGTTTTGTAGGCCTGAGCCTGGCATTCATGCCGATTCTTCGTACCGGCGATTTATGTCACGGGTCCCAGAGTACTTAGGATGGTTTGCTCCCCCAGGGGAGTTTGTTCAGGATGACCTTACGGATATCCTAGACATTGGTCCACCAACTGACCCGGTACTGCCATTTCATATGGCTCTGCAAAGAAGGGTGGCAGTGGCTTGGACTGCTCCAGAGAGTCTCCCGGCAGTGAGCAAGTCTTTGCCGCGAAAATGCCACCCAGCCATTAGTGACCCCTGCTACTTGTCCAAGCACCCTACTCCGGAGAGTTTGGTGGTACAGGCGGCTACGGCCCCGGCAAAGCAGGCGTCGCACCCTACCATCCCTCCTGATAGGGACGACAAGCGTTTTGACGGCTGGGCGAAGAAAGTGTTTTCTGCAGGGGGTATGGCGCTTCAGGCGGCCAACTCCATTTGTGCCTTGTCTCATTTCACGCACACTCTGTGGAACTGTTTCCTTGGCGGCTGAACATATTCCCGAAGGGGATGAACGGGATGGTTTCCTTGCCATGGTTCAGGATGCCAAGGATGCTATGTGTGAGGCTGTTCAGTCGGGTTTGGACATGGCAGATTGCGTCAGCCGGTCCATGGCGGCGAGCACCGTGATAGGCAGGTTTACGTGGTTGCGGAAGTCGGGGTTTGCTCCTGATGTGCAGGCCCGGCTCCTCAACATGCCCTTTGTCGGGGAACATCTTTTTGGCAGCAAGGCTGACGAGAGCCTTGATAGGTTGCAGACCTCCAAAGCTGCAGCGAAGTCGTTGGGCGCTGCATTTCGGCAACCTCCACCTTTTCGTCCTAGGGGACAACAATGGAGGGGAGGATCCTTTCGTTAATACTCAGCCTTTGGTAAAGCTAGAGGTTCTGCCAGTCAAAGGGGCCACCGTAGGAGTGCCAGAGGTGGAAAACAAGGTACTCGAGGTGCCAAGGCCACTCAGGCTGTTGCCTCTTTGCCCTCAGGCAACGTTGCAGCCGCTTCAGCTCAGTCATGAGGCCATGTCCCATGGTTCGCTGGTTGGGGGAAGGCTGGCGCAGCATCTTGCAGAGTGGCGCGCCATTATTTCAGATGTGTGGGTTCTGGAGATCATAACCCACGGCTACTGTCTTCCTTTCCGGCAGAGGCCGTGAGACAATCCACCGGGAAATCTCTTTGAAGAGCCCTGATCCGCTCCTTGCGCAGGAAATTCAATCCCTGCTGGAGAAAGGCGCCATTGAAGTGGTGCCTGTAGCAGAGAGGAACAAGGGATGGTATTCCCCTTATTTTTTGATTTCCAAGAAAGACGGGAGATTGAGACCCATCATGGACTTGCGCGGTTTGAACAAACTCCTCAGGAAGGACAAGTTCAAGATGGTTACTCTCTCTCAATTCCTCCAGGCCCTTCAACTTCAGGACTGGTTGGTGTCTCTCGACCTCAAGGACGCTTATTTTCATGTGCCGATCCATATAAAGCACTAGAAGTACCTGAGGTTGGCGACTCGCACTTTCAGTTTCGTGTCCTGCCGTTCGGATTGACCTCCGCCCCGAGGGTCTTCACCAGGCACATGGTAGTGGTGGCAGCGCACCCCTACCTGGACGATTGGTTGATCAGGGCGCGCTCTCCCGAGCAAGTCCTGGATCATCTGTCCGTCACCTTCCACTCCCTTCACAAACTGGGCTTCTCCCTCAATTTAAAGAAGTCTGATTTGACGCCAGCACAGCAGCTCCAGTACATCGGAGCAGTGCTCGACACATCCCTGGGGTTGTTTTTTCCTCCCAAGTTGAGGGCTCTTCACATTCAGCAGATGGTGAACAAGTTTGAACTTGCCCAGACTCTCCCAGCGTTCGAGTTCTTGAGACTGCTCGGCCTCATGGCATCCTGCATTCTTCTGGTGCCAGAGGCCAGGTTGCGGGTGAGATATTTGCAATGGGCACTCAAGCTCCAGTGATCTGTCCTCCGGCAGGATGTCGGACCCGGTTCAGGTGCCATCTTCGGTCGCCCAGGACCTTCTGTGGTGGGCCGACGAAGGCGATCTGATGAGGGGGGGCTCCATTTTGGCTGCCCTGGCCGAAGGTGACTGTTGTGACGGACGCATCCCTTATGGGATGGGGAGCTCATGCCAGCGAGTTGACAGTCAGTAGTCGTTGGTCTCCGTCGGAGTCCAGACTCCATATCAATCTGTTGGAGCTGAGGGCCGTCAGGCTAGCCCTGAAGGCTTTTCTGCTGACTGTGCGAGGAAAGAATGTCCTGATCCTGACCGACAACATGGTGGCCATGCACTACCTCAACAAAAAGTGGGGGGCAGGGTCACTTCCTCTGTGCAGGGAGGCGATGCAGCTCTCGTTCTGGGCAATCGAGCAGGAAGTTTCGATCTCAGCAGTTCATCTGGCAGGAGACAAAAACGAGACGGCGGACACTCTGAGCAGGCAGAGCGCGATCTCTCACGAGTGGGAGTTGGCTCAGGAGATTCTCCTGGAGATCTTCGCCCTTTGGGGGACCCCTCAAGTGGATCTCTTCGCCTCCAGTGTCAACCGGAAGTGCGAGAGTTTCTGCACGCGGGAATTTCCCCCAAACGGAGCCTTAGGAGACGCGTTCGTGGTGGAGTGGTCATTCCCACTGCTGTACGCGTTTCCTCCAGTCCCAGTCATCCCGCAAGTACTACGGAGGTTCGGTTCCTGGATGATCCTCATTGCTCCGGCGTGGACCCGGAGGACGTAGTACCCGGACCTTCTCGACTTGTCAATCTGTCCTCCGCGTCGTCTTCCCTACCGAGACGATCTGCTATCACGGGAGGGGAGGGGTCAGGTTCTCCACCCAGAGGTCAGGTCCCTCAACCTTCACGCTTGGTTTCTGAAAGGTTGAGGTATAAGGATTGGGACCTCCCTGAGGACGTGATGGAGGTGTTGCTTTCGGCCAGAAGGCCCGCAACAAAGTCCCTGTACCGTTGCTGTTGGAGTAAGTTCTGCGACTGGTGCAGGGTTAAAAATGTGGATCCTTTTGCATGTGAAATTCCCATGGTTCTGTCTTTTTTGCTTTCTTTGGCCCACAGGGGCCTTCAAGTGGATACCATTAAAGGTTACCTGGCGGCGCTGTCCATATTTAAGCACTCGTCTGAAGAGTGTTCCTATTTTAAAATTACTCTAATTTCTCAGTTTCTGAAAGGGCTCACTGATGTGTTTCCTCCATCACCTTTCCAGGTGCCCGGTTGGGATTTGAACCTTGTTCTGATGGGTGCTCAGTTTGAGCCTTTGCATTCATGCCCTTTGAGACTATTAACTCTGAAATCTATTTTTGGTTGCGGTCACTTCCGCTCGCAGAGTGAATGAGTTACAGGCACTTTCAGTTAAACCACCCTTCACTGTGTTTCATAAGGACATGGTTGTCCTTAGAGTTCGTCCTTCTTTTCTTCTGAAGGTGGTGTCGGAATTTCATTTAGGCCAGAAGGTTGTTCTTCTGGCTTTTTATCCTCCTCCACATCCTGGTAAGGAAGAGGAGAGGCTCCATAGGTTTGATCCTAGGGGAAGGTTAAGCTTTTATATTTCACGCATGTCCCTGGTCCGAGTGGACGATCAGCTCTTTATTGGTTACGCTGGAAAGCGTTTGGGACAGGCTGTGATGAAACAGACTTTGTCTCGCTGGATTATTTTGGCCAACTGAGTGTTACCGCTTGGCGGGTAAGGACCCCCCCGGTCGACTTACGGGCCCATTCTACCAGGGGTATGACTGCCTCTACTGCCCTGCAGAGGGGTGTTCCTATTTGCAACATCTGTGATGCAGCCACCTGGGCTTCAGTACGTACTTTTATACGTCACTATTCCCTCGATTCCATCCGGGGGGCAGGATCTGGCTTTGGCAAGGCGGTCCTTTACTCCGCAATTTGATTGGGCATGCTAAATTTCTGTTTTGTAAATTCTTTTCCCACCTCCTTGCATTGGTACTGCTTTGGGAGTCTGTCATAGATATGGAATACGTCGGAGGACCCAATCCCCTCGAAGAACAAGTTACTCTCTTACCTGGTAACGTTCTTTCGATGGGATGGTCCGATGACGTATTCCATATCGCTCCCTCCCTACCTTCTCCGCTACAGAATTTCTTTTGCGATTGCAGCTTGCGTCTCCGCAAGGTTTTGTGTGTCAGACTGGAAGAAGACTGGTGGCACACGTTCTCGGAAAAAACTACAACTGAGGCTACGGGCGTTGTGCGTCCCAATTATCACATCGGGTGACGTCGGCCGTCGGAGGTCCTCGACGCAGGACGCAGACGCCGAAAATGTTCTGAAGCAGCACAGCTGTGGTGATTACTGTCATAGATATGGAATATGTCGTCCGACCATCCCATCGAAAGAACGTTACCAGGTAAGAGAGTAACTTGTTCTTTGGTTCTTGGTGGGCCGATACATCAGACCCAGTTGAACGAATTTGCGAGCTGATCAGGCGGGCATGTAGAATCGTAGAGGCGCTGGCATTAAGCGGGCGTAGAGCAGCGTCAAATGCAGGTGCTTGGTGAGGTCGAATGGCAGCAGTTCATTTACAGCAGGTCGGGCGGTCTCAAGACCTTTCAACGTTGGCCTGGCTGAGACTGGCACTAGCCACTGGCAGAAGATGGTGGGGCATGGTGGTATTCTTAGGGCATTTATGCGTCAGGGTTAGGGTCTTGAAAGTGATCCTTTCTCTTACGGGGAGCCAGTGGGCATCTCGTCTGGCCTGTGAGATGTGATATCTTTTAGGAGTTTTGAAGGCTGCTCTAGGTGCATTGTTTTGGACCGTTTGAAGACGGTTGAGATTTCTTGCAGAGGTGCCTGCCAGGAGGACGTTGCAGTAGTCTAGTCTGGCCCCTATTGTGGCTCTAGCTATCGATAGGCAATTCTGGTTGGGTAGAAAACGTGAGACTGCGTTTGAGTTTAGTGGTGTGAGCTGATGCAGAGGCTATGGCGCTTACTTGGTCATGGATAGAGTAGACCCCTAATGTTTTGACTGACGACGGAGATGGTGGAGTTGGCAGTGGGGAAAGTTGCAGTATTTTTGGTTGAGCTTAGCTAATGTTTCTTTTGGGCCTGTGATGATTTACATTTTATCCCCGTTCAGGCACAGACCATTGGCCGCCATCCACGCTTGGATGATGGAGTAGATCCTTCTGAGGGCTGCAGCGTCCTGGTTATTGTTAGGGAGAATTCTCTTAAAAGGCTAATTTCCCAAACCTAGTGAGTGCCCCAGCAGCTTTGCTGGATTTTTTTTTTTTTCTACTGCTAAAAGTGAGACACTTTTCCTCCCACTCTTAGGCATGATTTGAGATGTTCTTTGACTTTGTATGTGTTTATGGGATATGGGGTCTTTTATTCCATAGGGTATCATCTGTTTTTGTATGTATTACACAGCACCCTCAGTGCAGTAACACAGGGGCGTCACAGTGACCCCCAAACATAGACTCCATAGCCTGGGACTGACTACTGTCTCCCAGGGCATGTAAAGTCACCATTGGCTTTATTAGTCCAAATTTGTGAACCGAACCAGTACAAACCATCATATTGTGGAAGTACTGGAAGGGGTTAATTAGATTGCCCCTGGGTCTGTTTTCAAGGGGGGCACTGTCCAGTCACCCCTTGTCGAGTTTCTGGCTGGTGGCAGTGGTTATCACTCGAAATATTCCCCCGGAATATTTCCTATGGGATTTTCCCATTCATTTTAAACGCACCACTTTTTGGTGCAATGTTAAAGATACCGCCGGTTTATTTAATATTAAATCACCGGTTGTGTCTTTTCGCCAGAACTCGGTTTTAAAATGGGGTTTGTGTTTGTCTCTGAAACTCTAACCCAAGACGAGCCCTTTGTTACACTATTTTGGCGGGCTTCTCCCCAGAAGCCCTCCAAATGGTGCCACTCTGTCTGGGGTCCACAGGATGTGTGGGAGGGGGAATAGGCACCCTGGTCTGCATTACCTCGGCAACTTAAGTGGCACTCTAGTCTGATTGGCCCAGTGGTGAGCCGCCTGGCTCACCCCTTAGCATGTTTGAGTGACAGCTAGGCTGTTGAATGGGGGTTTTTCTGCATAAAAGCAGGGCTTTCGGGACTGGAACGTCAGATGTCGCCACAGGACCTAAAGAATCCGAAGAGGGGAGAAGCTGAGCCATCTGCAACGACGACACCACCTGTGAAGCCCTGCTGCAACGACCACCACTTTCCCGACGACAAGAGAAGATCTTCTGCTGGACGAGTCTTCTTCCCTTTGAGCTGGTGGGACCAACCAGTTCGCCATTCGCCTTGGTCGAATCGCCCGTGCCAAGCACCCCGGCGGCCGGATAGCCAAGCTGCACCACTGTGACCGCGAATAAAAGGAACGTACCTTTTAACCGAGAACTCCGCGGCTGGTTCATCCCTGTGCAGTGCAACGACTTCATGTTTCTTCCTCGACGAGATCTTCTTTTACCCTGGTCGAACCCATGACTTGCACCCGCTGCCAGGAACAACTGCCACCGCTGGAACTATCTCACTTTTTAAGGTACTGTGTTCCGCCTGGCCGCCCTTGCAACGGATTGCTAAAGGTGACCCTTAAATCCTTTGCTTTCCAACTGGGTTGGCCCCAAACCTTCTACCCTTATCTTCCTACATCGTACCTACCTCTTTTGAACATTCTGCAAAGACTTTTAGTGCGTTTTTGTCTGTGTGATCTTGGGCACATTTCACCTTGCACCATTTAAAGTGGGCCTGGCCTATGAACTTTGGCTCTACAGTTGACTCTGCCTTCACCAACTTGCTATGATCTTCTAAAAGTGTAGGTAACTGTTTTATTTCTATGCCCTGCCTTTTTCTCTCCCTTTAACCAAATTATTGGAGTGCCATCTAGGTCACGCGCTCACCTCTGTTTTGCAAATAAGTGGTGTGTTAAGTTAGACTTGTTTAATAATTCTTAAGGGAGGTGTGTATAATTTTGTTGATTGTTTGAACTTGATTTACTATATAGTGCTAGTGTATTTTCTTAAAGTGTGTGTTAAATAATTATATACTTTTGATACCAATGCTCTGGTCAGTGTTTGCTTGTTCTACTGTGTTTTATGCATATTGTGTATGCTCTTTATATTGCCCTACTCATCTTGAGAGAAGTCTGACTGCTCAGCCACAGCTACCAGATAAATCTGGGTGGTGCGGACTGCTACCAATTGGGTTTACTGCTTACTCCTGTAGTCTTTATCTTTTTGCAGTGTTCCCTAAGGGAACTGCACAGGATTCTGCCTAACAGTCATATGAACCTGAGGGGTAGAAGCACCTGCGTATCATCGGCATAATTTGTGTAATCTATGCCGAAGGAGCCTATTTTATCAAAAAGGGGTTTGGTAAATAGATTGTAGAGGATGGGCGCGGTGCAGGAGCTTTGTTTGACTCCACAGTGGATGGTGGAGGTTTCTGCATTGGCTTGGTCTGAGAAGACCTTCATAGCTCTGCCCTCCAGGAAGGATGTGATCCAGGAGGAGGCATTGTTAGAGAAGTGAGCTGCCTGGGTCAGGAGTGTATTTTAGGGTTTCATGACCAACAAGATCAAAGGTGACCGAGAGGTCTAGGAGTAGGAGGAGGGCTGGTTTATCCTGATCCATGATTGTGGTTACTTGGTTTTTGAGGTCCTGGAGAGCGGTTTGTGCTGTGGCCTTTACGGAAACCACATTGCCTTTTACCCAGGATGGTATTAGCTTCCAGAAGTGCTGAATCTGGTTGTGGGCTACTTTTTCCAGAATTTTGAGCAGGAAGGGGACGGTGGGGATGGGTCGGTAGTTGGTGGGAGATGATGGGTCGAGGGTGATTTTCTTTATAAGCTGGTAATACCCAGGCTTCTGAGGCTGGAGGGGACAATACTTGACGAGAAGGAGGCTTTAATGAATGCAGTAAGTAGATGATCTAGGGAGTCGGCACAGTCTTTTATGATGGACGGGGGACAGATGTCTCCTTTCTATGTGGATGGCTTGAAGTGTAGAAGGAGATCAGACTTCCTTTTCTGTAACGTCACAGATGGAGAATGTGGGTTCTGCCTGTGGGTCAATAAGGGGGCTTGGCAAAGGTGGATGGTTGGGCTTAGGCAGAGCTAAGAATTGTGTTTGTATTTTTTGTTGGAGGAGTTCGATTTTGCCGAGTAGAGCAGCCTGGATGCTGGAGCACCATGCTTTGTTTTTGATCATCTCGTCTCGGCTGGTGGAGGGAATAATGAGTTCTCGGAAAATGGTGAACATTTCTTTGGGTTGAGAGTTGCCCTTGGTGATCCATGAGTTAAACGAATTGGATTTGGCTAGAAATATGGCACGTTTGTATTTCTTGGAGATTTTTGTGAGTTCTTATTTAGTGGAGTCGTTGGGGTTGGATTGCCAGTTTGCTAAGGCAATGTATTTGCTAGAGCATAAGGCCTGTAGGTCGTCCGTGAACCAAGAGTTGGTGTGCATGGATTTTTTCTCCTTTTTGTTCTCAATAGGGGCTAGGGCGTTAAAAGCTCTGGTGAGAGTGTCAGCGTAAATGTTGGCGAGAGTACTGGGGTCGCTGAATAAAGGGAGTCTGAGTTCAGGGAGTTCATGGAAGGGTCTGAGATTGTCTTTTGTTCGTTTTTTGGAGCTTCTGACTTAGGCAGGGGGGGCATAAGGGAGGGTTTTGGTCATGTCAGTAGTTTGGATGGTGAATTGCATGCAGTTATGGTCGGTCCAGGGGTAGGCCATGTTGGAAATGATGGAAGTTGAGCAGTTGTGGTCTGCCACCCAATCGAGGGTGCAACCTTTGCAGTGTGTTGGTCGATAACTTTTTGTGTGAAGCCAAGGTCTTTTAGTTCCTTAGCGAAGGCAGTAGCTGCTTTGTCTTTGGGGTCGTCCAAACCTAGGTTGCGGTTGCAAGCAGGATCGTTTTGGTGGAGCTTTTGAGGTTATTGCGAAGTATGTAAAGGAGGTGTCCTTGGAAGTCAGGTGCTGAACCTGGGGACCTATATGTTGTTTTTTGATGGTGCAGGGTAGTTTAGCTGTGAGAAGGTTGGTGTTTCCCTTCCAGGGGTGGGGGCATTGTCTAATGGAAAGGGTCTCTTTGGTGATAAAGGCTGCACCCCCTCCTTTAGAGAGTACTCTATCTGATCGGTGAATCGAGAATCCGGGAGGGAGGTCTAGGGAGATGTCAGGGCTGGATGCTTCATGGAGCCATGTCTTAGTTATGGTGAGTACATCTAGGTTGTGCGAGGAGTTGAGGTTGTTTATTTCTAGTGCATGGGCTGAGAGAGATTGTGCATTTATCAGAGCGCATTTGAGTGTAGGCGAGGGGGTGCTTTTATCATGGGGCGAGGAGGGCAGTCTGGCGGAGGGGGGGTGGTGGGTGAGGATGGCAAGTGGATTGGAGTTTTAGTGAACAGATAGCGCTTGTGAAGTGATATATCTCTGTGCTGGGGTGCACTAGAAGTGGATTTGTGAGGGAGGTGGGGGGGGTTTGATAGATTGCAGTGACTTTGCTGACTGTGGCGAGCAAGTGGACTTCTTGTGACCGTTGAATCTGCTCTGCGCCACAAGCAGAGCGGTGCTGCAGATCAGGCTACTGATGCAGCTGGGAATAAGTGCTCTGTTTTTGGAATGGAGCTGTGACCAAGTGAGGGGAACTGGTTTGCAGATTATCACTTTAAAAAAAGTATTGCCTGCATCATTTTATATATTAAAAATAAAAAAAAACACTGTTCTGCACCCTTGCCAGATGACAATTCCTCACAGCCAGTGTCGGTACAGAAAGTGTGATCAGGGACAAGACTTTAAAGAGCTTTCATGGGTTCTGCAAGGTCACCCAAACCAGGAACAAAACCAGCATGTTTTTAAACTTTACATCCATGGGGTCTTGGTTGGCTTTAAGTAGCACTGCGAAGAGTGCCTCTTTTGTGGTCTGCGCCAAGTGACCTCTATCTAATGGATCAATATATACTTTAAGGCAAATGGGAGCAGAATGGTCTAAAAACTCTTTGTAGAACTCGCCAGACAACGCATCCGGGTCAGGGTTCTGCCAGACCTCGGCTCTCGGATCACCTCAGATGATCGTGATTGAGTATCGGTGCCACCATATCCAAATAACTTGTTAAATTGTGCCATTGCGGACTTGGAGAAGTAAAGAGGAATAGTAGAGCAGGGTACGTCTCATTGTAAATACTGGGCTTACCAATCGTTCACCCTCAACACAGATAATGGATTCACTTTCATTTGATCCTCCGGCACACATTATCACTCCAATTCGGCATATTTCCAGGTTGCAGTTTTACAAAAACAGAACTTGGCCTCCTTTTCCATTGGGTCCCGAAACATGGATAGTTGCGACTATGTTCAGAAGCACTGAAAATCTTGTTCCAATCACTCAAGGTTGGTCTCCCACATCTTTGTGTTGTCTTAATTTCTTAAGTCACACATCGCCCAGAATTTAAACCTTGAATGTTTCCCAGACATTGAATGTATCTATTTATTATATCCATTTATTGAGTCGTGCTAGTAAGGAAAAAAGGAATCTTCCTGATTTCGGTCCTGAAGAACAAATCAGATGGGGCATCCAGTTTAAATGTACATGTGCAGGCCCAGGGGTGTAATTGTGGATGGGATAACTCCAGCACAAAAGGAGTAATTGGATAGGGTATTAGGGACTATCTCTCAGCAATCTTACCATCTTACCATCCAAGGCATGCCTAATCACAAGTCTAGCTTTGAATGAGCGTACTGATGAAATTAAGTAAATAGAAAGCGACATTTGCCTTGGATTTTCAAAGAAAACATCAAGGGACAGGCACAGTAGGCTGGCGGCATGGCTTAACGCCAAAGCCAACGCATCCTTTTCTTCGGTCACTCCGGACAGCGAGGGCAAGAGGATGGATGCCATGAGAAAGGTGATTTACACTGTGGCGTCCACTTTCAAGCTGGCCAACGCACTGGCTATCCTGGCCAGGTACAACAGACTTTTGGTACAAGTTGTGGCCTATTCTGGAGTTCCTCCCCGATAAGATGGAAGCAGTCGCTCTCTACCAGGAAGGGCCAGTGGCGTCTGATGACGCCATCGCAGTGGCATTGGATGTTGCTGAGACGGGGTTCTGGCAAATGGGGAGCAGTGTCTGCCTTTGTCGCCAAGGCTGAATGAAAACCACAAATTTCCCCCAGGAAAAGCAGGCGAATGTGCTGGACATACCCTTCGATGGAGAGAACCTATTTGGGAAGTTCCAGGCCATCAAAACGGATACCGAGAGGGCCCGTTCCATGGGAACTCTCCAGCAGCACTGCTCTTCTTTACTTTCCTCCACAGGAAAGTAGATCAGGTCTCCAAAAGGTTTCTCAACATGGTACCGTCAACCTTCCAGATCCACAACTCAGGAAGCCTACATAGGCTGTTACTGGGCCTACAGTAGCAGAGGACGGATTCGCAGTCGCCGGCAGAGCAGTGCGCAGAAGCAAGCCTGGACCGACCGAGACTTTGGCCTCCACCAGTGGTGGTTTACCCTGATGGGGAAATCGGCTGACTAAGTTTGTCAACGAGTGGCGAAAGATCACCACCATCAGATGGGTGCTGGACAATCTCGTCCAAGGACACACCCTGGAGATTGAACGCAGGAGTCCGCAGAGCCCACCGGTTACCTGGCAGGAGCAGCACATCCATCAGCTCCTGGAAGTGGTACAGGCCATGCTGCAAAAAGGGGCGATGGAGCTAGTTCCCCAACATCTCCGGAGTCTATTCCAGATACTTTCTGGTCAGAAAGAAGGGGCGTGGGGGGCAGGAAGCCCATCCTAAACCTACAATGTCTGAACAAATGATGTCCCAAAAGTTTAGGATGGTCGCATTGCAACACACGCATGGCCAACTGGCAAAAGGAGACCGCTTGTTGTTGGACCTGGGAGACGCTTACTTCCACGTCCCCATTCACAAGAAACACCAGATGTTCATGCAATTTGTGGTTCATGGCTTACCTTTCGGATTGAAGTTGGCACCCAGTGTTCACGAAATGCCTGTTAACAGGGGCGCGCAATCTGCCTCTACAAGGTATACACGTAAACCCGTATCTGACCCACTGACTCGCGCCCACTCATAGGAGCTGGCTGACGGTCTCACAGAGACGACGGTCCGACTACTGGCGGATCTGGAATTCTCCATCTATCCGAAGTGCTGCTTTACGCCGTCGCAGAACGCGTTGTTCCTAGGAGCCAGACTCAACAGTGTCTTGCCTGGTGTTGCCCTCTGAGGAGCAGATAGCAGCCATTCAAGGGAAGGTGCAACGGCTGTCGTCGACTAAGACTGCCACGGTGTGGGCCATCTAGTCGTTACTACTGGCATGTCGTCCTGCATATACCTCGTCTGGCTCTGCAGTTTGCCAATGTGACCCTTACAGGAATTCCTGGACGCGCATTGGATACAGGTGTTCAGAAGCTTCATGGACCAAGATCCCTCTCGACGATTTCCGTTTGGCGATAGGATGGTGGGGCGTCCGCTCGAACATCGCCTAAAGCACATGTTTTTAATACCCCCATACCAGGAGACTGTCACCACAGATGCTTCCCTGGAAGGCTGGGAGGCCCACACCGGACGTCTACAGGCCAGAGGCGAAGGATCTCCATATCAACATCCTGGAGCTACAGGCAGTTTTCTGGGCCCTCGAGTTGTTCCTTTCGTCTCTGAAAGGCAAGGTGGTGAGGATCTTCACGGACAACACCTCCACCACCATGTTGTACATCAGGAAACGAAGGGGCACTCAATCCCATGTGCTCTCCAACAAAGCGCAGGACCTGGTGGGAGTCAAGAACACCATCGCAGACTCCCTCAGCAGGAAACTGAGCTCCTGCCACGAATGGGAAATTTCTAACGGGATCAGGTAGAGCGCCTCTTCGTCTAGTGTGGCAGGCACCAGATTGATCTATTTGCGACGGTGGCGAACTTCAAATGCCTGTAGTTTACCAGCCGATTCGACTATCCGAGGATCGTCGGTGGAGCGGTCACCTTCCCGTGGGAAGGGCTGTTTCTGCACGAGTTTCAGCCGTTCCCTCTCCTGCTAGGAGTCCACACACTCGCAGTGTCAATGCAGGATGATACTTCTCTCCCTGGCGTGGCTGAGTTAATATTTGGTAACCAGATCTTCTCAGCCTGTCAGTGTTGCATCCGGTCAAGCTGCCTGTGGTTCCAGATCTTCTCACCAGAGAAGGAGGTGCAATCCTGCATCACGACCAAGGATCGCTGAACCTGAGGGCTTGGCTCCTGCATCCTTAAAGTATGGAGGATATCAGTTGTTAGCAGACTGCAGAGAGGTCCTTGCCAAAACCAGGATGTATACCTTGAAGTGCTATGGTCACAAGGGGAACAGTTTCGCTACGTGGTGACGTTCACAGAAGATTGCCCCTTTGAGCATCATAGCCCCAAAGATCCTGCCGTACATGCTATCCTTGGCCAAGGCCCGACTGGCGCACGCCTCCAAGGTACATCTGGCGGCTATCTCCTGCAACACCAGGTCACCAGGAAGATCTTCAATTTGGTCCCACT
Organism: Ambystoma mexicanum; assembly: GCF_040938575.1. Classification (NCBI taxonomy): domain Eukaryota; kingdom Metazoa; phylum Chordata; class Amphibia; order Caudata; family Ambystomatidae; genus Ambystoma; species Ambystoma mexicanum. The sequence goes on along the minus strand of NC_090921.1, from coordinate 223,861,484 downwards.
GACTTATCAAGGAGTTTCTCAAAGGACTTTTCAGATCTTTACTGCCAGTGAAGGTTCTGGCCCTGGCGTGGGACCTCAATGTGGTTTCCTACTAGGCTCATGGGGGGGGGGGGGGGGGGGTCCTTCGATCTGCTGCTTCAGGCCCGGCTCAAGTTTCTCTCGTGGAAAACGTCTTTCCTTGTGGCCATCGCCTCTGCCAGAAGGGTAGGTGAGAGCCAGCCCCTATCCTGCAAACAACCATACCTGACATTCCTCTAATCGGTGGTGGTGCTACTTATGCACCCCTCCTGAATGCCGAAGGTTCTGTCGGAATTCCACCTCAACGAGCCTTTGGTGTTACCTGTTTTTTTTCCTGAAACCTTAGTTGCAAGCGGAAAGGCCTTGCACTCGCTGGATGTTGCTTGTGCCCTGAAGTTGGGCCACACACAAAGAGTTGGGTCTTCACAGCAGTTCGTGAACTTTGGTCCTGTAATCCATGGGAAGATCTAGTCCAAGGTTTGCATTTCAAGATGGCTTTCCGGCTACATCAGGAGTACAAACCACTCCTTCGCCACTGGAATCTTCCCTTCCACTCTGAAGTACTCTGAAGTACTCCCTTGTGCACCCTCTTCTTAAGACACCCTCTGCCAAGCCTTCCTGCCCAGATAACTATTGCCCAATCTCCATCACTCCTTTCCTTGCCAAACTCCTGCAAAAGCTGGCCATCTCCCAGCTTAATCTTCACACTGAATCTGTTGGTTGTCTCCATGACCATCAGTCTGACTTCAGAGCTTCCAGAAGCACAGAAACTGCTCGCCTGAACATCCGTGAAGATCTGTTCTCCCACCTTGATTCAAACGCCCCGTGTCCTCACCTTACATGATCCCTCTTCTGCCTTTGACACGGTCAACCCTGCTATCCAGCTCAACAGTCTCCATGATAACTTGGGTATCACTGACCAGGCCCTGGCTTGGCTAACTTCTTTCCTCTCCGACTGTCCATCCCAGGTCCAACTTTGGTCCTTCCTCTCCTCTATCTCTACCAGTGGTGTTCTCCAGGGGTCTAACCTCTCTCCCTGGCTGTTTAACCAATACCTGACACTTCTTGCCCACCGCATTGCCGCTCCCTGACCCATCTTTTCAGTGCTATGCTGATGACACATCATTTTCAGGCTCCCTTCTGCCACCTCTTCTTTCTTTCATCTGTCTGCTATCCAGGAGTGGTGTGCCGCCAATGATCTCTGCCTTAATGCCACTAAGACTGATTCTCCTAATTGGCACACCTGCTCCCTCCTTTCCTGTCAATCTGGCTGGCCTCTCTTGGCCCTCTTACTGCTCCCACATGTGAGGCTAAAAAGCTCGGTGTCATCTTCGAATCCACACTCTCCTTCTCTCATCACATTTCCGACTTCTCTAAGGAGTCACACTACCAGCTGCACCTCCTCAGAGGTGTTCTTGCTTTCCTCCCCTTCCCCCAGAGGCTCACTGTCTCCAGAGCTCTGGTTCTCTCTAGGCTGGCCTACTGCAACAGCCTCTTTCTAAATCTTCCTGCCTCTACTCTCCGCCCTCTGCAACTGGTCCAAAACAGGACTGCTAGACTTGTCATTGGGCTCAAGACCAGGGATTGTATCCCTCCAGGACTGAAATCAATGCACTGGCTCCCTGTGGCAGAGGGGATTAAGTTCAAAACCCTCTGCATTGCCCACAAGGCCTTCTGGGGCCTGGGACCTCAATACCTCCAACTCTCTCTTCCTAAATATCTTCGTTCTCCAGCATGGGATCTGGCATGGATTCACATGCTCATGAATATTCCCCATCGTCAGGCTGGGAATCCTCGGTAAAGAAAAAAATCAGTGTTTCGTTTCTGAACTGTCTTTCTACTAATAACCAATCACTGGTCTCTGGGTCCTACTGCCCCCAGCCAATGACTGCCCTCTACCTAAGCCCCTCCTCTGGCAGCCATCTTCAGATTTTTACCACACGTTCAAGTGTTGGGAGTCCTCGTGCTATAGCTCTCAAGCTTTTATTGCGTTTTGCGTTTTTTTTTTTTTTCGAAGAGTTTACTCTTATTTTTTCAGTCAATCGCGCCCCAAGCTCCACCGATTCTACTTCCGATCATCAGTGACCAGTTTTGGAATTTTCTATGCCCCTCGTGGGCAAATTTTCGTCGAGTTTTCACTTCTTGGAGGATCCCGGAAGATCTTTGAGGCCTACCCCGCGTGGACATGGCCCAGGACAAAGGAAACCCGATGCCTGGATGCAAGCAGTTCAGGAGCTGCCCTGGATGCGGATTACAGAATGTCTTCAAGGAAGATGAGCGCTCTCGGTGCCTCTACTGCCTTCACGACGACAAATCGCACGTGGAGAAGGACTGTGCGTTTTGTAAGAATATGTCCGAACGGACAATGAAGGATCGTCGTACTCGACTCACCAACTGGCTGGAGGGGGAAGAGACCAGCAGCAAGGGAGAAGAAGAGGACATCCGAGCGGTCTTCTAAGAACTTTGAGGGCGCTCCGGCGACCCAACAAAAGGCAAAGTACCACGAGTCCCCGGGCACTGGGAGCGCCGATGGTTCGGGCTCCTTGGCTGCCAGGCAGGGCGCAACGTCACCGATGCCATCAACCACGAGCCAACGCTCTGGCTCGGTGAAGAGGAAGTCGGAAAACCCGGGTAAGCTTCAGGAGAAGCCCTGGTTGATCCCGACGGAGGCAGCCGAGGGCGAGCCAGGAAGCAACCCTCTGCCCAAGGTGAAGTCCTCGGGCGCGCCCAAAATCCCGAAAGGCCTGATTCACCCTGCTAAGGCCTCGAGGAAGGAGTTGTGGCAGCTCTGGCGAAACCTCTGGAGGCTATCCCAGTGGAGGTGACTTCCGGGTCTAGAGTTTCCCTGCCATCCCGGAGGGAATTCTCTTTTCAGCCCATCGATAAGACTCCCGGGTGGAGAAACAGGGGGGGACACGGTAGCCATAACGGACACAGACACCACCTCTGAAGATGAGCTGGCTGGCGTTGCAAAGATCCTGGACAAGAGGTTCGAGGAAGTCGGTTCCTATGGGAGGGATCCCGACGAGGTGGACGTGGAAAGCAGCAGTAGAGCCGAAGAGGAGCCGCGGTCCGTGGAGGAGATGGAGCACCCTACTCCCCAGCCGTCGCAACCTATGCCACAGGACAACTCGGGAGCAATCTTGATGGCTATTCTGGCCATGTGTACGGAGATGAGGACAAGGTTGCCCTTACCCCCAGCGCCTGGAATGTCTGGAAGCCCTCCGAACAAGCGGAGGCGAATCCATCCTCCCCCTCCATTCCAGCCTTCACCTCCTTGCCCACCACCAAGGGATAAGACGGCGACGACGGAGACGGACGATGGTGTTGACGACAGGACAGATCTCCCATCACCTCCTGCCCACCCCGCCTCCCCCGGTGAAATTGGCTCCTTTCACGCCATGATCGCCAGGGCTTCGGAGCTCTTCCAACTTTGTCCCGAAGAAAAGATGGAAAGTTTCCTCTACCAAAGATGGGAGGCCAAGAGGAAGACCGTCCTCTCAGTACCGTTACTAGACGACATCTGGGACGAAGGACTGTTGCTAATCAAGAACCCGTCCACAGCTCCTGCGAAGAGGGACCGGTATGAGAATAAATACCGGGTCCCAGATTCCGCCCCGATGTGCCTTAGAGCTCAGCAGTCTCCAGATTCGGTGGTCTCCGCAGTGGCCAAGAAGAAATCGGCAGGGGCGACGGGATCAACTTCCACTTCCCCACCGGATAGCGAGGGGAAGAAGCTGGATGCCATCAAAGCGGCCAACGCCCTCGCAATCGTGGCGTGCTACGACAGGGAGCTGTGGTTCAAGATCGCTTCCTTGCTGAACTTCCTCCCAGACAAGAGGGTGGAAGCCCTTGAAATCCTGCAGGAAGGCGAGGTGGCGTCAGACTAGCCATCACGGTGGCCACAGACATCGCCGACACTGGTTTTCGCCAGATGGGCAACAGCGTTTGCCTTCGCCGGCGCGGTTGGCTCAAGGCCACCGATTTTCTGTCAGGACGTGCTGACCAGGGTACTGGACATGCCCTTCGACGGGAACACCCTGTTCGTCAAGGCAGTGGACGAGTCACTGCAGGCCATCAAGGCGGACACCGAGACGGCCTGGGCCTTAGGTACTCTCCGACTGCCGTCCTTTCGGGCCCCCGGAGGCAAGTCTCAAGGTGCCTCCAAAGGATTTGGTGGCGGCTCCTCGTATCGCCAAGCGGCCCGTTCTTCATCGCAAGAGGCCTACAGAGGCTTGCAACAAGGCCGGAGGACGTCGTTGTCGCCAAGGAGGCCAAGGCCTCGACGAAGCAGGATTGAACAGGCCGCGGCGTCGGGCCCCCACCCAAGCACCCCGGTGGGAGGCCGGCTGATGAAATTTGTCAGCATGTGGGAGTCCATCTCCACCGACCCTTGGGTGCTGGATGCGCTGGCCCACGGACACACTCTGGAATTCCAAAGAAAGTGTCCCCATCTACCACCTGTGGCCAAGAAGGAAAACCACGTGCCACAGCTACTTCTGGAGGTACGAGCAATGCTGAAAAACGGTGCGATAGAACTTGTCCCCAAGAGGCTCCGGGACTCCGAAGTGTACTCGCGGTTCTTCCTCGTCCGAAAGAAGACCAGCGGTTGGCGACCCATCCTGGACCTTCATCATCTAAACAAATACATAAAGTCCTAGAAATTCCGGATGGTCAACCTTCAGCATGTCCTGGGACAACTAGAGGAAGGCGACTTCCTGTCGTCGCTGGTCTTGGAGGATGCCTACTTCCACATCCCCATACTCAGAGGACCTTGAAAGTTCCTACGATTTGTGGTCCAAGGACGACACTATCAGTTCAAGGCCCTTTCCTTCGGATTGAAGTTGGCGCCCAGGGTCTTCACCAAGTGCCTGGCACCGCTGGTGGCGCGGCTGCGCCTGCAGGGGATCCACGTTTACCCCTACCTGGACGATTGGCTCATCTGAGCAAAGTCAAGGGAACTCACTGTCGATCACACAGCGAAGACATCCAACTGCTCACGGATCTGGGATTCTCGATCAACTTATCGAAATCCCACTTGATACCGTCGCAAGACGCCCTGTTCCTGGGAGCCAGACTCGACACAGTGGCGCGATTGGCTTCGCCCTCGGAGGAAAGGACGAAGGCCATCCTGGGCAAGGTACAACGGCTGTTGACCATGGACATAGGCAGGGTGAGGTCCATCAAGTCGCTACTCGGCATGATGTCATGGTGCATCTACCTTGTGGGATTTTGCAGGTTGCAGATGCGACCACTGCAGGAGTTCCTCGACGCCCTTTGGATGCAAGCAGCAGGCAGTTTCGAAGACAAGATCTCCCTCAAAGGGACGTTCCACCAGGCAATCCAAGGGGGCAGGTGGTGGGGCAACCGCACGCATCTAGCAGCGGGTATGGACTTCCAGACCTCGACGCACCAGGAGACGGTGACGACGGACGCCTCCCTGGAAGGATGGGGAGCGCACACCGGAGATCTCCACGCAAGAGGCCTTTGGCTCCCGGAGGAGAGGTCACTACATTTCAACGTCCTGGAGCTCGGAGCCATGTTCTGGGCCCTGAAGTCGATCCTCCCGTCTCTCAAGGCCAAGGTGGCAAGGGTCTTAACCAACAACACGACTACAATGTTCTACATCTGGAAGCAAGGGGGCACCAGATCACCAGCCCTATCCAAGGAAGCACAGGATCTGTGGCACTGGGCCGTTGCCCAGGGGATGTTCCTGGTACCCTTCCACCTGGCAGGAGTAAAAAACACAGTCGCTGACTCGCTCAGCAGGGAGCTGCGCTCGTGCCATGAGTGGGAACTCCGGCATGATCAGGTGGATTTGCTATTTCAAAGGTAGGGCAATCCCCAGATAGATATGTTCGCGACAAACTCAAAGTGCCGGAGGTTCGCCAGCAGGTTTTCCCAGCCGGGGAGCATAGCCGATGCCTTCTCATTCCCCTGGGACGGCCTGTTCCTGTATGTTCCTGTATGCGTTCCCTTGGTTGCCATTGCTGCTGCGACTCATCAGTCAACTCAGAGGGTCCCGGTGCAGGATGATCCTCGTCGCACCGGTGTGGCCGAGGCAGATCTGGTTCCCGGACCTTCTGGACATGTCAGCTCCCCCCCCCCCGGTCAAACTACCGACGGCTTGGATCTTCTCACCAGGGAAGGAGGCGCCATCCTCCACCACGACCCAGGATTGCTGAACCTACAGGCCTGACCCTGCTCGGAGGGTACATATCCTGGGAGACTGCATGGCAGTGCTTGCAAAGGCTAGGGTGCCCTCGACTCTCAAGTGCTATGGACACAAATGGAAGAGGTTCTCTGTCTGGTGCCGTGCACAGAAGTTTAGCCCTCTGCAGATTGCGGCCTCTTAAGTGCTGCCGTACTTCCTATCGCTGGCCAAAGCAGGGCTGGCACATGCCTCCATCAAGATTCATCTGGCGGCTATCTCCCGCTACACCAGAACTCCGTGGTGGTCATCTCTGTGGTCTCATCGCCCGGTGAAGGAGTTCATGAAGGACTGTTCCGCTCGTTCCCGCCGGTGAAGGCTCCGGCCCCAGCTTGGGAGCTCAACGTAGTGCTGGCCATGCTCATGGGGCTGCCATTCGAGCCTCTGCATTCGGCGTGGAAGACAGCGTTTCTTGTGGCTATCGCCTCCGCACGACGAGTGGGAGAGATCCAGGCCCTCTCCTGTAAACCTCCATATCTGACATTCCACGAGATGAGGCTACTGCTGAGGACACACCCCTCCTTCATGCCCAAGGTGCCGTCGGACTTCCATCTCAACAAGCCCTTGGTGTTACATGTTTTCTTCACTTCGCCTTCGTTGCCGGCTGAGAGGACTTTGCACTCGCTGGATGTGGCTAGAGCGCTGAACTTCTATGTGGACCGCATCAAGAGTTTTCGGAGGACAGCTCCTGTGAACTTTGGCCCTGTGAACCAAGGGAAGGCCCTCTCGAAGGCTTCCATTTCCAGATGGCTCTCCAGCTGCATCATGCACTGTCACCGGTTGGCATACCGACCGTTGCCCGGTCGTCCGAGAGCCCACTCTGCCAGAGCGATCACTGCAACGACATCTTTCCTGTTTGGTGTGCCCCTGCTCTACATCTGCCGGGCTGATACGTGGAAGTCCATGCACACCTTCACAAAATTCTACATCGACGGGGATTCCAGGGAGAAGTCCAGAGTCGGGCAAGCAGTGCTATGCAACTTGTTTGCTTGAGGTGAGTCTGTTCCAGGGGTAAGTGTAATTGCTTCTATTGAGCCTTGCCACCTCCCGTGGTTGTGTAATGTTGTTCTGCTCTTTCCCCAGCATGGCGTCTGGCATGGATTCACATGCTCATGAATATTTTACGTCATCATGCCGTGAAATCTCGGTAAAAAAACATTTTCACCTTTACTTACAAACGGTTTTTCTCCTATAAACCAATCCCTGAGCTCTGGCTCATAATGCCTCCAGCCAATGACTGCCCTCTCCCGAAGCCTCTCCACTGGCAGTCATCTGAAGATTCTTACTGCATGTCCAAGTGTTGGGAGTCCCCGTGTTTTGCTCTTAGAGCTTTCTGCGTTTTTCTAATCTTTTTGCTAGGAAATTCCTATTTTTGTTAGATCGACCCTGTGTGCTCCATTTCTTCATCCGACTAACAGAGATCCGTTTGTCGGCACCTTTCGTCGCCCCTCAATGGCAGAATCGTCGAGTGTTTCTTCTTCGAAGTTTCCAGAAGGCCATCGGGCCGACGGCGTACGCCAGACCAAGCCGGAGAAAGAGGACGGGGGTTCCCTCTTCAAGCTCTGCACCAGCTGCGGTTTGAGGAGTGTATTCTTGGAGGACCAACTTCTCAGTGCCTCTGTTGTCTTCACCCGACGCACAAAAAGGAGGCTTGCGAGATCTGTCGTGGCTTTACCGAGCGCACCATTAAGGATCCGCACATCAGACTGATGGCAAAGCCAAGGCCTCTGCCCCGTGTGGTCCACAGGGGCATGCCTCACCCGGATTCAGCCAGTCAGAGCGGGCTTCTAAATCCTTTGAGGGCGCTCAATCCGTGGGGGACCAGAACAAGGTCAAGCACTGCAAGCCCATTTTCCGTCTAGGTCGCCGTGCAAGCGGGTCCTGCAACGAGCAGGGCGCGCTTATCCTCTCCATCGACCTCAGTCTCCAGCCATCGCTCAAGTTCTTAATCAAAAAGGAAGTTAGCTACCCCGGAGAAGGCCAAACAGCAGGATAAGGGATCCGACCTGCCCGTGAAAGCCCAGGTGATACAGGCTAATTCATCCTGAACTTTCAAGTTGGTGACGGCCTGTTAGGCAGAATTATATGCAGTACCCTTTGGGAACACTACACACAATTAAGACTACAAGTGACGGTACAAATTCACCTTTGGTACAAGCCTGTACTACACAGTTATAGTGGTATCAGTAGCGGAGCAGCCAGACTTATCTCAAGAGTAAGAGAGCAGTACAAGATAGTTACACAAAGGACAGCAATTACTATGATTCAGGCAAACACTGACTCAAGGTTTCCATGTAAAAGAATATATATTTATTTATCATTTGTATAACAGTTCACCTTACTAAGCAAGTTTTAAAATCACAATCATAAATACACCACACCACTTCCCTTAAATTCCAGACAAGTTAAGCTCACAAAATGAAGTGGGAGCAAAATGGAACGCCAGCAATTTAAAAGGGAGGGAAAGACAAAGTTATTAGAAATTAGTCAACCACAACAGGTAAGTAATCAGATCAATTGAACAAGAGAGGCTACAAGGTTAAAATTAGATAGAAAAGGCTTATGGCCAAAGTCAATGGTTCAAAAGTCATTTGCTCAAGATAATAGGTTGAATGTAGTTCGTGGCACAGATTCCGGACGAGGTTGGTTGGTAGAAAAGATTGTTCAAAGAGAAGAGAAGGACAAGCCCTCGGATTGGAGAAAGATTTCAAACACTTTCACTGCGGCTGAGCAAAACGCACAACCGGATTTGCACAGTACTTTAAAACGGAGAGGCGGCTGTAGCTGAGGCAGACGTTCCTGGTAGTTCCTGCAGGCTCACGGTTCCTGAAGCGACTGTCGGACTGATCAGAAGTAGGAAGACTTGAGTGTCATGCACTACCCAGGGAAGAAACCAGCAGCGCCAAACAACAAATAAAAAGTATGCTCCTTAAAACCCAAGCAGGGTCCTACCTTCCTGGCTATCCGGCCCACTGTAGCTCTGTACAGCTACTTCAACCAGAGGAGGGGTCCTGGCTTGTAGTTTAGGCGATCTGGTTGGTCCCACCAGCTCAAGGGAAGATGTTTCCTGGAGGATCTTCTGTCGGATTTGGAGATTTGGACCTGCAGCATGGCTTCACCGGGCGGTTCAGTTGTGGTAGGGGTCCTCTTCTTCCAGTTCCTCGTTGGTTCTTTCGTTCCAGTGGCGACTGTCTTTCCAGTCCCATAGACCTGCTTTTTATGCAGTTTCCCCCCATTCATACAGCCTGACTGTCAATCACACAGCAGGGTGGCTGGCCTGGCAAGCCTCCTCTTAGCCAATCAGACAAGAGTGCGACTTGGGTTGCTAAGGCAACCCATGGCAGGGGTCCGAAGATCCCCTCTAGACTATTTGTATTAGTATTTTATTGAAGTTATATAGCCCTTTAATCCAAAGTGCTTTACATAAGAACAGGCAAAATACAACAAGCATAAGATGGTAATTGAATCATAACACGAAAACTGTTTAAAGAAAAATTTACAACATTGCAGAGGTGAGGAGGGAGTAGGGAGGGGCAGGGTGAGCGAGGGAAAGTTGGGAGTTAGTGGGGGTAAGAGCGGGAGAAGAGAGAATGTAAGAGTGAATGAGAATGAGGAAGAGGAGAGGAAAGAGTGGGACTATGAGAGCAGGGGATGGGGAGGAGGAGGTAGAGAGGGAAGGGAAGAGCAGTGGTAGGAGGTGAGGAATGAAGGTGAGGGAGAAGAACGAGAGGAAACAAAGGGTGCTAGGGAGTTGAGTGAAAAAGGTAAAATTTGAAAGAAGAGCGAAAGGAAGGGAAGGGAGGGGGAATAGCGGATGTGAAGGGGAGGCGGTTCCAGTGGAAGGGAGCCAGGAGTTGGAAAGATTGGACGCGGGAGGGGGCATGGGGAGTTGGAGGAGTAGAGAGTAGAAAAAGATTAGCAGAACAGAGAGAACGAGAAGGGGTATAGAAAGTTAGAAGGGAGGAGAGATGGGGGGGCAAGACCATAGAGGGATTTGAAGAAAAGACATAGGAACTTGAATTTGAGATGGGAGTGAAACAGGAGCTAACCTAAAGAGGTGAGAGAAGCAGAGATGGAATCAAGAGGTGAGAGAAGGCAGAGGGAGCGGATGGCAGAGTGGTAGATGGATTTGAGTGGGGAGAGATGAGGAGGGGAGTCCAAAGAGAAGGGAGGAACAGTAGAAGAGTCTGGAGAAGATGAGGGAGGTAATTAAAAGTTTAGTAGCATGAAAGGTAAGGAGGGGTAGCAGCGCCTTACGTGCAGAAACCCGCAAACAGACAGCGAACTAAGGGGTCATCCCCGGTTTGGCATGCATAGTAAAACTCTAGAAGGACTTTAACAAAGAGAAATGGTGAATAAACCCAGCCGGAACCAAAATAAAATGTATTTGGTCAAGCGAGTTTATGTTCGAGGCTAATATAATAGCCTAAAACATTACCACGTTTATATAAGATAATTGCGGTAGAAAAGTTAAGGTAGATGGCACTGCCACCAGCCAGGTCTAAAAGTTAACGGAGCGAAACAAGGCTCCAAGAGGCACAGACAAAAAGGGATACGAGTTAACCCTTTCCAGTACTCCATGTAAGATGGGGTGTACTGGGTCTGTGGTTTAAAGTGACTATATAAAGTTAATGGCAACTTTACCTGTTTCTGGGGGACAGTACTCAGCCCCAGAAAATGGAGTCAGTGGGAAGTCTCAAAGACAACCCTGTGTCACTGCACTGAAGGTGCTGTGTAACGCACACAAAAAGTGGTGCACATGTAGAAGGTGTGGTTCCAGTACCCAAGATCACACACACAGTGAAAATACACACAGCAAAACACATTTAAGAATGGGGAAAAAAGGCTCACACTCTTACCAGGTGGAGAAAATAAATCCTAGAAATCCAGCAAAGCTGCTGGGGTCTCACTAGGTAAGGGAAATCAACCATTTATGAGCATTCTCCCTAACACGGCTGGTCCTTTCAAAGGCGAAAGGGGCTGACCCAGTCCAGGGTACTCTGACGGTAGCTTTTCCTCCCAGGCCGGAGGCTTTGGCCAAACTATTGGAAAGACCCAAAAAAGAGAATTCCGTCCCTAAGCCCGGGTTGCCCCCCTCAGGACTTGGGGAAGGGGTGGTGGTGTGGAGAGGCTCTTCAGATATTTCGACATAGGCGCTGGGCCCAGTGAGCCTTCTCCCCTGGCACTTTCCAGGGATTTGTCTCGGGACATTCATTGGACTCTCCACACACTGGTGTCAGGGATACAAAAGATGATGCCGACTGCACCACCAGGGCCACCACTGCCGAAGAAAAGGAAGCAGAACCCTACACCACCACATGTGTCCACCCCCCCTAGGGATACGGGCACAGCAACGACAGGCGGCAACATCTCTCTGCCTCAAAGGGCCCCCTCCCCCACCCAGATGAAGTGGGCTCCTTCCACTCCATGGTCGCCCATGCATCGGAGCTCTTCCAGCTCACGCCGGAGTAGGCAAAGAAGGTGGGCTTCCTTTATTAATGCTGGGAGGCGAAAAAGGAAGACCATTCTGGTGGTGGTCCTCCTGGACGACGTCTGGGATGAGAGCCTGGCACTGCTGAAAAACTCCAAAGATAGACCGGCTGGAGAAGACATTCCGGGTGCTGAAGTCTGCACCCAAGTGTTTGCGGTCACAGCCATCAGCGGACTCTGTGGCTGTGTGGAAGAAGTCATCCAGTCCGTCATCCTAGGCCTCCGTTCCCCCATTCAGCTAGGGGAAGAGGTTGGACGCCGTGCGTAGAAAGGTCATTTACTCAGTGACGATGGTCAAGGCGGCGAACGCTTTAGCTATCCTGGCCAGGTATGACCGGGAGTTATGGTACAAGATGGCCCTGCTACTGGACGACTTCCGTGAGATCCAACGTGTTGAGGCAATGGAGATTCTTCAGGGGTGCGAGGTGGCGTCGGACCATGCCATCACTGTGGCCCTGGACATTGCGGACTCAGGGTTCCGCCAGATGGGAAACAGGGTCTGCCGCCGTCGTGGTTAGCTGAAGGCCACCAACATTAGGTCAGAAGTTCAGACGAGTGTCCTGGACATGCCGTTCGACAGAGACCATCTCTTCGGGAAGGCCGTTGATGAATCTCTTCAGGCCATCAAGATCTACACAGACGACCCATGTCTTAGGCACGCTGTAACAGCACCCTCCGTCTTTTAGTTCCTCGAGAGGGAAGTCGAGCAGATCGAAAGTTTTCAGCAGAGTATCGTCCTTGTACGGCCAACCCTCCCATTGCTCAACCCAGGAAGCATACAGGGGTCGTTCCAAAGCCTTTGTGTCCTCTGTTGTCAAAGCTCCCAAGGTGGCGCGCCAGCCTCCAAGCAGAATTGAACCAGCCAAGACGTCGGGGGGGGGGCCCCACCCCTGCACCCCAGTGGGAGGCCGGCTGTGGATCTTAGTAAGCGTGTGGGAAAAAATCTCCGATGGATGGGGGCTGGATGCTCTCGCCCACAGACACACTTGCCAGATACTTCTTAGTAAGAAAAAAGTTAGGGGGCTGGACCTTGAACGACTAAACAAGTACATAAAGTCCAACAAATTCAGGATGGCCGTGTTACAGCACGTGCTTGGCCACCTGTAGGAGGGAGACTTCCTGTTGTTGCTGGATCTAGAGGACGTGTACTTCCACATCCCCAAAAATATTGCAAGTTCCTGCGCTTCATCGTACAAGGGAAGCACTACCAGTTCAAGGCTCTCCCCTTCGGACAGAAGTCTGCGGCCATAATCTTTACAAAATGCAAGCGCCGGTGGCGTCCCATATGCACCTACAGGGAATACATGTGTACCCATACCTCAACGACTGGACAGGATTGTGCTCGACGAGGAGTTGCATCAGGCAATAAGGTGGTGGGGTGTGCACTCCAACATCGCCGGGGGCACAGATTTCCAGAGCACCCTGTACTAGGAGATGGTCAGCACGGACTCTTCCCTAGAGGGATGGAGAACCCACTCTGGACGTCTCCACGCCAGTGGCCTGTGGCTACCGGAGGAGAAGGAGCTACAAATGAACGTCCTGGAACTACGGGCATTGTTTTGGGCCCAGGTGCTCTCCAGAGAGGTGCAGGATTTGTGGCACTGGGCCGTCTCCCAGGAGATTTTTCTCATTCCTTTTCACCTGGCGGGAGGTAAAAAAGTCACTGACTCCCAGCAGGGAGTTGCGCTCTTGCAACGAGTGGAAACTTCGGCAGGATCAAGTGGACACCCTGTTTCTCAGGTGGGGCAGGCGCCAGATCGATTTATTTGCGACGTCAGCGAACACCAAGTGCTGGAGATTCGCCAGCAGTTTCACCAGCCACGGAGCATGGGGGACGCATTCTTCCCTTGTGAAGTTCTGTTCCTGTACGTGTTCTCTCCGTTGCCTCTGCTACTACAAGTAATCAGTCAACTCAACCGATGCCATTGCAAGATGATTCTCTTTGCCGATACAGATTTGGTATCCGGACATTCTCATCCCGTCGACGTCAACTCCTGTCAATCTGCCAGTGGTCATGGATCTGTTTGCCGGAGAAGGAGGCGAAATCCTGCACCACGAACCAGTATCGCTATACCTGAAGGCCTGGCTCCTGCAGCCCTAGATTTCAGTGGGTCGAGCTACCGGGGGACTGCATGGAGGTCTTTGCCAGGGCCAGAGCATCGTCAACGCTTAAGTGCTACGGGCACAACTGGAAACAGTTTGTTACTTGGTGCAGGTCACAGAAAATCAACCCGTTGAGTTCCACGGTCCCTCAGATCCTTCCGTATTTGTTGTCTTTGGCTAAGGGGGGGGGGGGCTGGCGCACACCTACATCAAAGTGCATCTGGCGCTTTATCCCGCTACGTCATGTCTCTGGGACGGTCTTCTCTTTGGTCTCAGCATCTAGTCAAAGAGTTACTTAAAGGACTATTTCGATCGTTCCGACTGGTGAAGACGCCTGCCTCAATGTGGTTCTGACGAGGCTCTTGGTAGCCCCCTTCGAGCCTATGCATCAAGCCTCTCGTACCTTTCGTGGTAGACGGTTTTCCTTGTGGTTATCACCTCTGACAGGAGAGTAGGTGAGATCCAGGCCCTGTCCTGCAAGCAGCCTTATCTGACTTTCCACGATATGAGGATGGTGCTGCGGATGCACCCCTCCTTCATGCTGAATGTTCTGTCGGAATTCCATCTCCATGAACCTTTGGTGTTACCTTTGTATTTTCCGGCTGAAAGGATTTTACACTTGCTGGATATGGCGTGTGTTCTAAAGTTCTATGTGGCCTGCACAAAGAGTTTCTGGAAGACATCTCAACTTTTTGTGAACTTTCGTCCTGTGAACCATGGGATGGCCTTGTCCAAGGCTTTCATCTGCAGGTGGCTTCCCGGCTGCACCACCTATTGTCACCGGTTGGCAAACTGACCGCTGCCTGGCAGTCCGAGAGCCCATTCGACCAGAGCAATTGCTGCGACTATGGTGTTCTTGTCTGGTGTCCCCCTGCTGGACATCTGCAGGGCTGCTATGTGGAGGTCTATGCAACCTGTTCGCTTGAAGGGTAGCCTGGCGAGGAGGTAAGATTAATTGCTTCTGTTGCGCCTTACCACCTCCCTTGGTTGTGTGTGTATATATTTCATGAGCATGTGAATCCATGCCAGACCCCTTGCTGGAGAAGGAACAAGTTACTTACCTGTAACTGTTGTTCTCCAGCATGGGTCTGGCATGTATTTGCATGCAAACTCTCCCTCCTGCCCCTCTGCGGCACTTCCTGGTCATACTGCCACTTTGTGCTACTAAATCTGAAGATGGCTGCCATAGGTGGGGCTTGGGGAGAGGGCAGTTATTGGCTGGGGGCATTATGACCCAGAGCTCAGTGATTGATTGATAGGAGAAAGGTGGACCATTTTTAAACAAAAGTGAAACTGTTTTTTCTTTTACCAAGGATTCCCGGGCTGACGGGGAATATTCCTGAGCATGTGAATCCATGCAGGAGAAAAATAATTACAGGTAAGTAACTGAAACCATGCGCGACTACATTAAACTGTCGGTTCTTCCTCTACTCAATATGTCCTCGACACCGAAGACCGGTTTTAAGCGGCCTGCTGATTGTGGGGTAAAATGTCCAATAAAAGACCCGCACCAAGTCCCTGTGGTGCCTTGGGGTAGGTCACAAGGTTGATGACTGTGGCTCGTGCCATTCCATGACAGTCAAGACCTTGATGTGAAATCTTTTTTAAACCTTGAAAGTGACTAGCAGTTTGGAGACTTCACCTGAGATGGATTATGGAAATCCAGAGGTTGCTGGCTACTCAGCCCCATCTTATAAATCGGTGATCAGGAAGCTGTCGCAATATCTTGGTTGGTCTAAATGAGCAGCTATAGTTGAAAGAGATGACCTTATGAATATACTCGACAGTGGACCAGTAAGAGTAGCAGTGTTGCCCTTTCACTCTGCATTGAAAGTCTGAGTAATGGAGAATTGGCTTATGCCGGATTCTATCCCACCAGTGAACAAGTTACTAATACAAAAATATAGACCAGCTGCTATAGAGCCACCTTTTCTCATATAGCGCCAAACACCAGAAAGTCTGGTCGTTTAGGCTGCCACATAGTCATCTAGGGCGTCATCTTATCTTTCTACACCAGCTGACAAAGATGATAGGAAAATTGATGGCATAGGAAAAAATGTTCAGTGCTGATATTATGGCACTGAAAGCTGCTAATGCCATCAGCGCTCTGCAAATATACGTATACCCTTTCTATAGTGGCTGCTCTGGAAGCGGATCATATACCGGTGGGTGAAGAGAGATGGATTTTTAAATGCAGTCCAAGATGGGTAAGCATGCTATAAGGCAGTAGTTTCAATCAAGCCTGGACACAGTTGACTCTGTAAGCAGGGCAATGGCTGCCAGTATGGTACTAAGACTCAAGGCATGGCTAGGGAAATCAGATTTTGCGCCAGATGTAAAGGCACGTTTGCTGAATATGCCCTTTGATGGTGCTCAATTGCTAAAAAAACTCATGGCAATTTAGAGAAGATGAAGGCTCTAGAGCAGCAGCAAAATCTCTGGGGGTTTCAGTAAGACAACCTTTGGCGCAAGGGTTGAGAGCACGTCCTCTTCACTTTTCCTCTTCCATTTCAAGAGGGAGAGGACTTTACTCTACTCTCAAAGAGGTCAGAGAAGGACACCACGTCCATCCAGAGGTAGCGGGGGTAGAACTCCTTGTGCAACAACCTCTGAATTGCCCTCAGCTGCACGTGGGTGTTAGGCAGAATTCGGTGCAGTGCCCTTAGGGACCACTACACACAATTAAGACTACAGGTGGCAATACAAGTTTTACCTTTGGTACAAGCCTGTACTACTAGGTTATAGTGGTAGCAGTAGCGGAGCAGCCAGGGTTATCTCAAGAGTATATGAGCAGTAGCAGAGATTACACAAAGGGAGCACAGTTACTGTGACTCAAGCAAACACTGACTCAAGGGTTCAGGTAAAAAATAGAAGTACATTTGTTTTTAAACCATTTGTTATTAACACAACACTTCTATTAATTCAAAAACCACACGTAAACTATACTGCAACTAACCAATTCACTTTGTATAGTATTATTCGAGGTAAGTACCATGTGTTTGAATGGACCGGTGTTGTGAAACAAAACACATTACCGTGAATACAATTGCGATCACTTTTTGACAGTTCGGTCTACTAGATAAACGCGTATCCGCGGCAAGAAATGCTACCGGGGTAAAAACACACTTAGCACCCGAAATACCCAGAGAGAGTTGGGGGCATAAATCACAGGCAATATGTTGGTTAGGCAGACAGAATCGAAGAACACACATGGACAGGAATTCAAGAGTCAAAGGGCCGGAGCCAAAGTCAAGTGACACCGGGTGCCTGTCGAGGATCACAGTCGGACAGTTCGAGATTCAACGTTGCCAAGAATACTTTGATGTTGTGAAGGTTCGGAAGGAAAAGTTATAAGAAGGAGGGAAAAGTAAGGACAAGCCTTAAAGTAGAGAAATGGGGATTTCACCCAAAATTCCTCAAACAGGACACAATACCTTTCTCAAAGAACAAAGCTGGTGCCACGGCAGTTGTTCCTGTTGGTTTCCCGCAGACCCAAGCTTTCCAGCAGCTTCAGCACGAAGGACGACGATGAGGGGGTCCGCACCACACAGGGATGAGGCCGGCACCAGCGACAATGAATAAAAGGTGCGCTCCTTAAACAGGAGAGGTTCTTCAGGTGGCTATCCATACCACAACAGCAGTGTGCAGCGATTCCGACCACGAAGGCGACCTCTGGCTGTAAAAGATGAGCTGGTTATCCCCACCAGGCTCAAGGGAAGAAGACTCGGGACTGGATCTCCTCTTAGTCGTTGAAGGGTAGATAGCTCAGGACTGCAGCAGGGCTTCACCGGTACGGGGTAGTTGCAGCAGTTGACCTCTCCTCCACTTCTCTTCGGTTCCTTGTAGTTCCAGTGGCGACTCTGACTTTCAGCCCAAGAGACCTGCTTTTTATGCGCAAAACCCCATTCACACAGCCTGACTGTCAATCACCCAGCAGGGGGGTTGTCCAGCCCGGACAACCACCTTGTCCAATCATGTCAGCGTGCGACTTGGGTTTCCTAGGATACCCTGTGCAGGGGGTGACTACACCCCTCCCTCACATTCAGCCCACCTAGACACCCAGGGGCCCTGAGGAGGGTTTCTAGGTAGAAGCCCACCAAAAGGCAGTGAACAAAGAAGGCAAACCTGGTTTGCCGCGCAAAGTAAAACACAAGAAGGAGTTTAACAAAAAGAAATGGCGAATAAACCGCACCGGAGCCAAACGAAAAAGGACTTGGTCAAGCGGGTTTAAGTCTGAGGCTAACACAATAGCCTTCAATATTACCACGATTATATAAGATAACCGCGGTAGAAATTTAGGGTAGATACCCCTGCCACCAGCCATGTCTAAATGTTAAGAGTGAAACAATGCTCTAGGAGGTACAGATAAAGAGTTAAGTTAACCCTTCCAGCACTCCATGTAAGATGGGGTGTACTGGATCTGTGGTTAAATTTGACTAAGTAAAGTTAATGGTAACTTTACCCTTTTCTGGGGGACGGTCGTCGCCTCAGAAATGGAGTCAGGGGAGTCTGAACGACAACTCTGTGCGAATGCAGAGAAGGTGCTGTGTGACGCTCACAAAGAGGGGGGCTACTGAAGTGGTGTACTCCAGAGCCCACAATCACAAAAACAGGTCAAAACACATAGCAAAATACAAGTAAGAGTGGGGGAAAAGCTCATACTCTCACCAAGTGGAAAGAAACAACTCCAGAGATCCAGCAAAGCTGCTGAGGGACTCACTAGGTCAGGGAAATTAGCCATGAAATGAGAATTCTCCCTAACAGTGGGTCAGCAAAATCGTTTTGACTCCCTCACCCACAAGTCTCCAGAGTTGGCAAGGCATAACTTCGGGTGCATCAGTGCTACAAACAGTGGCCTAAAGTTACTGCCTCACATTCATGAAGAAGCCCCGGATTGTCCCCCAAGAGACGTTCTTCTTTGGATACATATCCGCTGCTTCATCAGGAAATTCTCATCCTGTTGGAGAAAGATGCAGAAGAGCTGGTACCTGCAGCAGAGAGAAACCAGAGTTGGTACTCTCCCGATTTCCTAATCCCAAGAAGGACGTAAGAGTGCGACCCATCTTGCACTTGAGATGCTTTAACAAGTTCCTCATGAAGGACAAATTCCAGATGGTAACTCCTTTTGCAGATCCGTCAGGCCCTGGATTGGTTGGTGTTATTGGACCTTCACGGTGCTTCCTTTCGTGTTCCCATACATCGAAAGCAAAGAAAGTACCTGAGGTTCGCAGTTGGTGGTTCTCACTATCAGTTTGGAGTTATGCCATTCGGGCTCACCTCTGCCCGAGGATCTTCACCAAGCTTATGGTAGTGGTGGCAGCAAGTCTAAAGGGACAGGTGATTCACATCTACCCTTACCTAGATGGCTGGTTGATCGAGACTTGTTCCCCGGAACATGCTCAGTCATCTCAGTCACACCTACATCCTCCTCCACAGGCTGGGCTTCTCCCTGAACTTCAAGAAGTCCCACTTGACACCTTCACAGAAGCTTCAATTTATTGGAGCAGTCCTGTATTCAGCCTTGGCGGAAAGGCCTTGCCACCAGAGTTGACGGCTCAGTGTCTCTCACAGATGGTCCAAAAATGTCAGAGTGCCCAACATCTCTCGTCCTTCGTCTTCCTAAGGTTGCTCAGCCTAATGGCAACCTGTGTTTTTCTGGTACCAGAAGACTGTCTTGAGAATGAGATCCCTTTAGCGGGCTCTCAGATCCCAGTGGTCTCAATTCAACGGCAGAAGGACCGACCTTCTCCAGGTCTCGACAAAGGTCGCCCAGGATCTCCAGTGGTGGGCCTGCCGAGAGAATGTAATGAGAGAGAACCCTTTTGGCAACCATGGCCTGAGATGACAATTGTGACAGACGCCTCCCTCACAGGATGGGGTGCGCACATTAGGAATGCTTCACTCAGCGGACATTCATATCAGTTGAAGCCCAGACTTATCAACCTTTTGATGCTGAGGGCAATCAGATTAGCTCTGATGGCCTTTGTGCTCTCGATACGGGAAAGAAATGTCCTGATGACGGACAACACAGTGGCCATGTATTACCTTGACAAGAGAGGAGCTGTAGGGTCACTACCTCTGTGCTTAGAGGCAATGAATCTATCTTCTGGCAGTTCATCTAGCCAGAAAAAAGAAAACGGTGGCGGACGCTCTGAGCACGCAGAGCACGATCTCCCACGAGTGGGAGCTGGCTCAGGATGTATTTCTGGAGAGCTTTGCCCTTTGGGGAACCCTCAAGTGGATCCTTCTGGGGCCTCAGTACCTTCAGCTCTCTTCCTAAAGATCTTCCTTCTCAAGCTCGTTGCTCATCCGCCTCCAACTTCCTCAGGGTTAGTCGCTTCTCCAAGCAACGAGTTGGTGGTAGATCGCTTTCTTCAGCTGGGGCCTCCCTCTGAAACAGGCTCAATGCCTCCCTGAAACTTGAGAACCATCTCTGGTTCCGGAAGCACCTCAAAACCTTCCTCTTTGGTTCTGCTTTCTCTCCGCCTCTCTCCTGCTGTATTTCTGGCTGAAAATGTACTTGTTACCTGGCCACCCTCTGATCTCGGGCCCAGGTCCACTCTCCCGCCAGTTACACACCTGCACTGCCTCCTTGGCAACCCCCGCACTTGGACTGTTTTGTGTATCCCCAGAGTCCCCCACCAGCACTTGACACCTCCTGATGGCTGCACTTACCCTTGCACTTGCCACCAGCTGTCCCTATTCCTCTTATTGTTATTTATTCTATTACCCCATGTACTGGACTATCCCCTTCCCACCTCCCACTCTGCACTTTACCTCTTCCCCCGCACTGAATGACACTCTGCCTAGTAGGATCGCTGTCTCTGTCGTCCCTCGGTTCCCACTCCATTGCCGTATCGCGCCTTGAAACACTTGTGTATAAGCGCGTTATAAATGCCATATCATATCTGTTCGCAACCAGTTTCAATTGGAAGTGCGAACAGTTCTGCTCCAGGGAATGTCCCCAAAAAGGAGCTCTATGGGACGCATTCGTGGTGGACTGGGAATTTCCACTACTGTATGAGTTTCTTCCAGTTCCCGTAATTCGGATGTTAAGGAAATTTGAGAAAGCCATGCTCGAGTGCTCAGGATTAGGCCAGGAGAACGTGGTACACGGAACTTCTAGAGATGGCTATCTCCATGCCAGTCAGTCTTCCCCAAAGACAGGACTTACTCTCGCAAGAAGGGGTCTCCTCCTTCATCCAGCAATCAGTACTCTGAAACTTCACAGCTGGTTTCTGAGAGGATGAGATTAAAAGATTGGGACCTTCTGGAAGAGGAGGTGTTGCTTTCGGCTACAAATCCAACTAAACCCTAGTCCGCTGCCGCTACAACAAATTTTGCAGCTGGTGCTGGAAAGAAATGTTCCTTTCATGTGCAACGTTTCTACTGTTTTTCTTACTCCATTTATTCCATTCAGATTTACAAGAGGCTACAGTCAAAGGCTACTTAATGGCACTTTTGAGCTTTAAGAGATCTCCTGATGAGGGATCGTACTATAAGGTGGAAATTGTGATACAGTTTCTAAAGGAACTTGTGAGAAACCAAACCATGTCTCTGTTATGACTTGATGGTCGTGAAGATTATGGGGCCTCTGTCCACAAGTTCCACTCAGAAAGATACAAATAACTTCCTGAGCGATCCTTGAGGCCACAGGTTTTTTGAGTGCCGAAGAACACCAGGAACCAAAAACACTGGTGACCCCTCGACCGCTGTAAAGCAAGCAATGGGTCAGTAAAATGGCAAACAATACACTGAATAGCGAGGTAACAAATATCAAGGGGCTTACCAAGGGTCTGTGGACGGGAAGAGCACAAATGAGAATGGAGGTGTTCCGTGTGGCTGCAGAGTGTAGCAAGCGGCAGCGGGTAGGCGTAGATTGTTGTAGAAATAGGCACGGCAAGACCTGTATGGAAAGGGTACTCCAAAAGGTAACAGAAGAGGAGATCCGAAAACAGTCCGTTAAGAGTTCCAAGGTCAAAAAGCCAGCCAAGTTCGTCGAAACCAGTGGTAATCCAAAGGAATCCAAAAACACAGTTGAAAGGTCCTGAAACAGCAGAGCAAAACAGTATCCAAGGGCTTGACAGAGGAATCCAAGAAGAACAGTCCATAGTCCAGAATCAAGATGTGGAGACAGGAAGAGGCCGAACAGTGCCTGATTGGGTCAGCTGTGAAGCACTGAATGAGCGTTCCCTCTCCGGTTTTGAAGGGGCCTATGATTGTCACACGACCCCATCATGTGACCGATGATGTAGCACATTTCCTTGTCACATGACCCAAGTTTTCAAAACGCTGCCGGGTCTTCCTGGGGGCGTGATGAAGCAAAGAAAAAAGCTGGTGTCTCCGTCCACTGTCTCCAAGACGCCAGGGCAGCTGCCAACGTTGCAATGGGTGAGTATGACCATAGCGCGTTAGATGCCCTTGTGTGCGCCGCTGCCGTGCTGCTTGAGGGAGTGAGGAAATGAGGTCAGAAGGGGAAGGCAGATCAGGACCTGAGATGAAGGGCTTAGTGGCTGCACGGGTATTCGTGTGCGTAAGGTGACCAGTGGATGGTGTAACAGAGACCACCCCTGCCCCCAAAGGCCCACGACCCCGTGGGCAAGCAGGAAAATCACGATGAAACTGGGCTACCAAACGAGGGGCATGCACATCCCGGGCAGGAACCCAAGAGTGCTCCTTGTGACCATAACCCAACCAATCCACGAGGTACTGGAGCTGCCCCCTGAAGAGACGAGAGCCCAGAATACCCCCAACCTCAAACATCAGGGTCATCCAGTGACACAGGGGCAGGGCGAGAGACCAGGCGTGTAGGACCAGGGCATGGTTTCAGGAGGGAAGTATGAAAAACTGGATGGCCCTTTCAGGTTAAAGGAAGGGATAGGCGATAAGCCACAGGACTCAGGACACCAGACACCCGAAAAGGACCAACAAACTTGGGAAGCAATTTGCGACAGCCAGGCAAGTGTAGATAGCGGGACGACAGCCAAACTCGGCCTCCCACACGGTAAACAGGGGCAGCAACCCATTTATTATCGGCTGAAGCTTTCATGGCCAACTGAGCTTCCTGCAGATGGGCAAGAGTCTGGCCATGAACCATGGCAAGTCGCGAACACAAGATGAGGCAGCAGGAGCACAGGAGGATGCATAATCGGGAATGGGCAATGTACGGGGGTGTTGGCCATAATGGGAGTAAAACGGAGAAAAGCCAGTAGAAGAGTGCAAGGAGTTGTTATGGGCGAATTCAGCGAGATGTAGCAGGTGTACCCATGATTTCTGATGTTGTAGTGAAAGACAGCGTAAATATTGTTCTCCAGCATGGGGTCTGGCATGGATTCACATGCTCATGAATATTCCCCGTCGTCAGGCTGGGAATCCTCGGTAAAGAAAAAACCAGTATCAGTTTCGTTTCTGATCTGTCTTTCGTAGTAATAACCAATCACTGGTCTCTGCGTCATACTGACCACAGCCAATGACTGCCCTCTACCTAAGCACCGCCTCTGGCAGCCATCTTCAGATTTTTACCGCACGTTCATGTGTTGGGATCCTCGTGCTATTGCTCTCGAGCGTTAGTGCTATTTTTCGCGCTTTTTCACAAAAAACTTCGATTCTTTCGGTCAAAAGAGCCTCAAGCTCCACCGATCCTACATCCGATCAACGGGGACCCGTGTCGGATTCATCTGTGCCCCTCAAGGGTGAAGATTTCGTCGAGCTACACTTCGGAGGACTCCAGAAGCTTCTCAGGCCCGGTCTCGGAGATGGCCCAGGAGAAGGGAAGCTCGACGCCCGGAAAGCTGTTCAGGGTCTGCCCTGGATGCCAGCTGCAGAACGTCTTCAAGGAGGACGAACACTCTTTCTGCCTTTACTGCCTTTCATGAGGACAAGACGCACGTGGAGAAGGACTGTGCGTTTTGCGGCAACATGTCGGAACGGATCATGAAGGACCGCCATCAACGTCTCGCCAACTGGCTGGAGGGTAAGAGCCCGTCTGGCGAGAAGAAGAAGAAATCCGAGCGGTCTTCTAAGACCTTTGAGGGCGCCCCGGCGACGGGGGCCCAACATAAGGCCAAGCACCGCGAGTCCGCTGGCACCGGGAGCGCCGAACGGTCGGGCTCTACGGGCGCCAGGCAGGGCGCACCCTCCCCGGCACCATCAACCACGAGCCAACGCTCTGGGTCGGGTAAGAGGAAGGCCGAGCACCCGGCGAAGCTCCTGGAGAGGCCCCGGTCGAGCTCTAAGGCAGAGGAGGAGCGTGGCAGTGCCCCCTCCCTCAAGGATAAGGCTGTGAGCGCACCTAAGGTGGTGAAGGCCTTGATCCATCCGACCAAGCCCTCTATCGAAACGGTCGCGGAGGCCCTGGCTCAGCCTGTGGTGGCTACACCAGTGGTGGCGACCTCAGGGCCCAGAATCTCCCTGCCTCCGCGGAGGGAGTCTTCCTTTGTGCCCATCGATAGGACCCCCGTGAAACCCTCCGTGGGGAAGAAGAAGGGGGGGCAGGGCGTCGTCGTAGATTCGGCCTCAACCTCAGAAGAGGAGCTGATCGAGGTCTTAAGCCACGTGGAAGAAGGCCAGCCCGTCGGAATGGACCCCGACGCAGGTGACGAGGATACCGACGGGGCCCCTGCTCGCCCGTCGGATTCCCCTCTGCCAGCGCCGCAAGACAACTCGGCGGCCATTTTGTTGGCCATACAGTCCTTATGCTCCGAGATAAGGACGAGGCTACCGTTACCGACGGAGGAACCTCTCCCGTCGGGGGATCCAGAACCGGGACCTTCTGGGTGTTCCCCCCACCAAGAAAAGAAGAAAAAGGAAGGCTTCCTTTATCAGCGGCGCGAGGCCAAGAGGAAGACGGTCCTCGCAGTGCCTCTGTTGGACGACATTTGGGATGAGGGCCTTTCCCTCCTCAAGAACCCTTCCACGACGCCAGCTAGAAGAGACCGGTACGAGAAAAAGTACCGGGTCCCGGACACGGCCCCCCTATGCCTCCGGGCGCAGCCTACCCCGGACTCCGTCGTCTCCGCGGCAGCCAGGAAGAAAGCGGGGGGGGGTGCGGCCTCCACATCAACTTCCCCGCCGGACGGCGAGGGAAAGAAATTGGATGCTATGGGACGTAGTCATCTCGTCGGCAGCGACGACAATTAAGGCGGCCAACGCCTTGGCTATCGTGGCCCGCTACGACAGGGAGCTCTGGTACAAGATAGCTCCCCTGCTGGATTTTCTGCCGGACGACAAGAGGGCGGAGGCCCTTGAGATCCTGCAGGAAGGTGAGGTGGCGTCGGACCACGCCATCACCGTGGCGACGGACATCGCCGACACTGGGTTCCGCCAGCTGGGCAACGGCGTTTGCCTTCGACGTCGTGGATGGCTCAAAGCTACAGACTTTCGGCAGGACGTCCAGACCAGAGTCCTGGACATGCCCTTCGACGGGAACAACCTGTTTGGGAAGACAGTGGACGATTCCCTTCAGGCCATCAAGGCGGATACTGAGACGGCCAGGGCCCTTGGAGTCCTGCAGCAACGACGAACGCCCTTTCGGAGCGGCGGAGGCAAGGGCGCCTCCAAAGGTTCCGGCGGCGGTTTCGCTTCCTACCGTCAAGCGGCCCGCTCGTCGTCGCAAGAGGCCTACAGAGGACGAGGCAAGTCTAGCGGACCCCGCCGTCGTCGACAAGGAAGTCAAGGCGGCAAGGCCGCGTCCAAGCAGGATTGAACCGGCCGTGGGGTCGGGCCCCCACCGAAGCACCCCGGTGGGAGGCCGGCTGGCGGGCTTCGTCAGCGTGTGGGAGTCCATTTCCACCGACCGTTGGGTGCTGGACGCCCTGGCCCGGGGCCACGCGCTCGAGTTTCAAAGAAGGTGCCCGCGCGTCCCCCCCGTGGCCAGGAAAGAACTTCACGTCCCTCAACTTCTCCTGGAGGTAAAGGCGATGCTCAGAAAGGGCGCCATCGAACTCGTCCCAAAGAGGCTTCGGGGCTCCGGAGTCTACTCGCGATACTTCCTCGTGAAGAAGAAGACGGGAGGATGGCGCCCCATCCTAGACCTGCGACGTCTGAACAAGTTCATCAAGGCGCAGAAGTTCCGGATGGTCACCCTCCAGCACGTCCTGGGTCAGCTGGAGGAAGGAGACTTCCTATCGTCGTTGGATTTGGAGGATGCCTACTTCCACATTCCCATCCTAAAGGGGCACCGAAAATTCCTCAGATTCGTGGTCCAGGGGCGTCATTACCAGTTCAAAGCCCTTCCCTTCGGACTACGGTCGGCACCCAGGGTATTCACCAAGTGCCTCGCACCGGTGGCGGCGCAGCTGCGCCGCGAGGGGATTCACGTCTACCCCTACCTGGACGACTGGCTCATCCGCGCCAAGACGAGGGAGCTCGCCGTGGTCCACACGGCAAGGACCGTCCAACTCCTCACGGACCTGGGATTCTCCGTGAACTACGCCAAATCCCACCTGGTGCCCGCGCAAGTCGCACTGTTTCTGGGAGCGAGGCTCGACACAGTGTCCCTTCTGGCCTCCCCGTCGGAGGAGAGGACCAGGACCATCTTGGGCAAGGTGCAACGGATGTTGGTGGCCGACGCGGCCAAGGTGAGGTCCATCAAGTCCCTTCTCGGGATGATGTCTTCCTGCATCTACCTCATTCCCATGTGCAGGCTCCGGATGCGCCCGTTGCAAGAATTCCTGGATGCGCGCTGGATCCAGACGACGGGCAGCTTCGAGGAAAGGATCACACTCGACGAGAGTTTCCGACGAGCGATACGGTGGTGGGGCACCCGCGCGCATCTGACGGCGGGCATGGACTTCCAGACCCCAGCCCACCAGGAGACTGTGACCACGGATGCCTCCCTGGAAGGGTGGGGAGCGCACACCGAAAATCTGCACGCAAGGGGACTCTGGCTCCCGACGGAGAAGTCCCTGCATATCAACGTCCTGGAGCTCCGTGCAGTGTTTTGGGCCCTCAGGTCCTTCCTTCCGTCCCTCAAGGGCAAGGTGGTGAGGATCTTCACCGACAACACCACCACCATGTTTTACATCAGGAAACAGGGCGGAACCAGGTCCCCAGCGCTGTCCAAGGAGGCGCAGGACCTGTGGCATTGGGCCGTCGCCCAAGGGATTTTTCTGGTGCCGTTTCATCTGGCAGGGATAAAAAACACCATCGCCGACTCACTCAGCAGGGAGCTGCGCTCGTGCCACGAGTGGGAACTACGGCAGGATCTGGTGGATCGCCTCTTCCGACGGTGGGGCACACCCCAGATCGACCTGTTCGCGACGGCGACGAACACCAAGTGCCGGAGGTTCGCCAGCAGGTTTCCCCAGACGAGGAGCATGGGCGATGCTTTCTCGTTCCCCTGGGAGGGCCTGTTCCTCTACGCGTTCCCTCCCTTGCCTCTGCTAATCCGGCTCGTCAACCAGCTCAAGAGGTCACGGTGCAGGATGATCCTCGTCACACCTGCGTGGCCGAGGCAGATATGGTTCCCGGACCTTCTGGACTTGTCAGCGTCCCCGCCGATCAAGCTGCCGGCGGACGCGGATCTACTCTCCAGGGAAGGAGGCGCCATCCTCCACCACGACCCGAAGTCGCTGAACTTGCAGGCCTGGCTCCTGCAGCGCTAGAGTTTGGAGGATACGACATACCGGCCGATTGCAGAGAGGTTCTTGCAAAGGCCAGGGCGTCCTCGACTCTTAAATGCTACGGACACAAATGGAAGAGGTTCTCTGTCTGGTGCCACGCACAGAAGATTAACCCTCTACGGATTACGGCTCCCCAAGTACTGCCGTACCTGCTGACGCTGGCCAAAGCTGGTCTGGCACACGCGTCCATCAAGATTCATCTTGCTGCGATCTCCCGATACACCAGAACCACGGGGCGGACGTCCTTGTGGTCTCATCGTCTGGTGAAAGAGTTCATGAAGGGACTGTTCAGATCGTTCCCGCCGGTGAAGGCTCCGGCCCCGGCGTGGGAGCTCAACGTGGTGCTGACCAAGCTCATGGGACCTCCGTTCGAGCCTCTGCACTCGGCCCCGTTGAAGTTTCTATCGTGGAAAACAGCTTTTCTTGTGGCCATCACCTCCGCATGACGAGTGGGAGAGATCCAGGCCCTTTCCTGCAAGGCCCCGTACTTGACTTTCCACGACACGAGGGTAGTGCTCAGGACGCACCCCTCCTTCATGCCCAAGGTGCCGTCGGACTTCCATCTCAACGAACCCTTGGTGTTGCCTGTGTTCTTCCCGTCGCCTTCGTCGCCGGCTGAGAGGACTTTGCACTCGCTGGATGTGGCTAGAGCGCTGAAGTTCTACGTAGACCGCACGAAGTGTTTTCGGAAGACGTCACAACTCTTTGTGAACTTTGGACCTGTCAATCAGGGGAAGGCTCTCTCAAAAGCTTCCATTTCCAGATGGCTCTCCGGCTGTATCATGTACTGTCATCGGTTGGCAAACCGACCGCTGCCTGGCCGTCCGAGAGCCCATTCCACCAGAGCGATCGCAGCTACCACGGCGTTCCTATCTGGTGTGCCCCTGCTGGACATATGCAGGGCTGCTACGTGGAGGTCGACGCACACCTTCACGAAATTCTACTGCGTCGACCGGGATTCCAGGGAGGAGTCCAGGGTCGGCCAAGCAGTGCTGCGCAACCTGTTCGCCTGAGGTGAGCCTGGTGAGGAGGTAAGATGCTTAATGTTGAGTTTATGTGATGCTTAATGTTGAGCCTTTACCACCTCCCGTGGTTGTGCATGTGTGTACTGCTATGTATTCTTTATTCATGAGCATGTGAATCCATGCCAGACCCCATGCTGGAGAAGGAACAAGTTACTTACCTGTAACTGTTGTTCTCCAGCATGGGTCTGGCATGGATTCACATGCGAACCCTCCCGCCTACCCCTCTGCGGCTCTTCACTTGGTCATACTGCCACTTCACGTGCTTCCAAATCTGAAGATGGCTGCCAGAGGCGGTGCTTAGGTAGAGGGCAGTCATTGGCTGTGGTCAGTATGACGCAGAGACCAGTGATTGGTTATTACTACGAAAGACAGATCAGAAACGAAACTGATACTGGTTTTTTCTTTACCGAGGATTCCCAGCCTGACGGGGAATATTCATGAGCATGTGAATCCATGCCAGACCCATGCTGGAGAACAACAGTTACAGGTAAGTAACTTGTTCCTTCCATGGCCTGGTTTACCCTTTCTGTCTGGCCGTCGGTTTCCGGATGGTAAGCAGAGGAAAATTGTGCATCAATACCCAATAATTTAGTGAGCGCACACCAGAAACGGGACGTGAATTGTGAACCTCTGTCAGAAGACCATAGGGAGCCCAAATAAACAAAAAATGGACTTGAAAAACAGGATTGCCAATGTAGGTGCAGAGGGTATACCAGAACAAGGAATAAAGCGAGCCATCTTTGTGTAGGCGTCTACTACAACCCACACTGTATCATAACCCTGTGAACGAGGGAGATCAGTCAAAAAATCCATAGTAAGGGTATGCCAGGGTCTGGGGGGAATCGGCAAGGGCTGTGAAAGACCCAAGGGGCGGCCCCTGCGGGACAGACACTGGGCACACACTGAGCAGGTGTTAATTCTCAACGTCACGCCGCATCGAAGAACAGCAGCACCAGCGTTTAAGTAGATCCAGTGTACGCTGTTGTCCTGGGTGGCCATGGATGGCAGCATCATGAGACCATTCCATAGCTAGATTTCGAGTGTCACTAGAGGGTAGGAACAACCTGTTGTGAACAAAAGGTAGACCATTGTGATAAACGGGATCCCATTCTGCTAACTGTTGTGGATGTTGGGAAACCCATGTCAGCCATACACACAACAGAGGAGGCGATGGAGTGCATAAGCATACTACATGCCCGTGGTCAAGCACTGTTTCTGGGAAGACCGGATGCAACACCCCTCCAGGAGAGCGGGATAGAGCGTCTGCTTTACCATGAGACAGACCAGGACGGTGTTTCATACCAAAGTCATAGGCTGCGAAGAATAGGTGCCAACGCACCTGACGACTGTTGACGCATTTGAGGGATGCGAGATCCTGCAAATTCCTATGATCAGTGAAAACTGTGACTTGGTGTTTGGCCCCAATCAAATGGTGCCTCCATACCTGAAATGCGTCTTTAATTGCCAGGAGTTCCTTTTTGGTAACTGTATAATGGGACTCAGTAGATGTAAACGTGCGTGAATGGTATGCTACAGGGTGTAAATGACCAGAGGTTGGGCAGGGTTGTGACAATACCGCTCCCAAAGCAAAGGATGATGCGTCTGCCTTGACAACGAATGGCAACTCCGGATCCGGGTGTTGTAGGACCGGAGCTGAGGTAAACGCAGATTTCAAGGACTCAAAAGCGGCTTGATGTTCGGGGTTCCAGATAAATGAGGCACGTGGACTGGTCAGTTTAGTTAATGGTCCCACTATAGTAGAAAAAGCAGGGATGAACCGCCGATAAAAATTGGCAAAGCCCAGGAAAGACTGTAAAGACTTCAAGTTTACCGGGAGCGGCCATTCCAAAACGGCTCGTACTTTAGACTGATTCATAGTCAATCCACCCGGTGAAATGTGGAAACCCAGAAATTCTACTTCTTTGGTATGAAACTGGCTCTTCTCAGGCGTGGCAAATAGCATATTCTTGCGCAAACGGGATAGGACTTCTTGGACGTGAAGGATGTGTTTGTCTAAAGAGGAGGAAATGATCAGAATGTCGTCCAAATAGACCACCACATAATTGTCCTGGATGTCCCCAAAAACCTCATTCATAAACCGCTGGTAGGTTGCAGGGGCGTTGGACAAACCGAAGGGCATTACTAGGTATTCAAATAAACCCTGTTGGGTGCAAAACGCTGTCTTCCACTCATCCCCTTTGCGGACACGTATCAAGTTGTATGCTCCCCGGAGATCTAATTTGGTGTAGATGGAGGTGTGTGTTAATCTATCCAAGAGTGGAGAGATGAGAGGTATGGGGTATCTATCTTTGATAGTGATGGCGTTCAAACATCTGTAGTCTACACAGGGGCGAAGATCCCCCTCTTTCTTTGGAACAATGAAGATAGGGCATGTAGCAGGCGAGGAGGAGGGCCGAATGTGGCCTAAACGCAATGCCTCCTGCAAGTATTCTTTCAAGGCTTTATCCTGTACTGGTGATAAAGAATAGATTCGGCTCTTGGGGATCTGAGCATGAGGGACCAGATCTATGGGGCAATCGTAGGGTCTGTGTGGAGGTAAACTCACTGCGGTGCCCTTGTCGAAGACTGACAAAAACTCATGATAAACTGGAGGTATGTTGGAAAAGACAGCACCAACCATGTGTGAAGTGGAAGAGTGATGTTAATCAGTCTCGGATAGGGTCAGATGTGCTACTGCACCCAACGCTGCAGCAGGTGTATTGATTACCTCCTCTCTCTCGATAAGACAAAAATGTTGACAAACTTCGAATTCAAAACAGACCTGGCCAGTACCCCAATTGATTAGCGGATTGTTTTTTTAACCAAGGGATGCCGAGAATGATACCAAACTGAGGGGTGGTGATGAGGTCAAAGGCAAGTGTTTCCCTGTGTGTTTCCTGGATGACTACTTCCATGGGAGCAGTCTGTTGTCGAATAGGTCCAGAAGCAAGGAAAGTCCCATCCACAGCCTGTACTGGCTCGGGAAACTCCTTGGTAACTAGTGGAAGGTTCAAGGCATAAGCCATTTGTATGTCGATAAAGCAGCCAGTGGCCCCGGAATCAATGATAATCTGAACGGGGTGCATTGTGTCAGGAGTAGGCTTTAATAAGGCGCGGACTGTGACTGGTCTAATAGGCCCAAATGCCCGAGGAGAAGAAGAGGGGGACTGTGTAGAACTCGTCCTGGCCCCCATTTTCAGGGACGAGCAATCGGAAAACCCGGATTCTTTTCTCCGTTCTACTCTCATTAAGTCCACAATAAAAGCAAGCGTTTTCGGTTCTCCGCCTTTCTCGTTCCGTCATAGTTATAGGGCTACGTATTCCACCCACTTGCATGGGTTTGCTGGCTACATCAGGAGAACCCGACAACTGTGTACCTGAGAATCTGACTTCTGCCTTGCGCTCGGTGCGTCGAGCGTCTAACTGGAGTGTTAGATCAACCAGATCAGAGTACTGATTCGGAAGCGACGGCTCCACTGCCAAAGCGTCCTTAATGGAGCCACTTAGACCTCTGTAAAACACTACAGCCTTCTTGTTTTCGGGCCAGGATGTTTCTGCCGCTAACTGATTGAATCGTGTTATGTATTCTATAAGGGTGCTTTTCCCCTGAGAGAGATGTAGTAATTCCAAATCTCTGGATTGAGCTTTGTGTCTGGTGTCAAAAACCTTAGACATTTCAGTCACTGGCAGGTCAAAGTCATAAAGGGCTGGATGATTGTTTTCAAGTAATGGGTTGGCCCATGTGGCGGCGACGCCAGACAAATTGGAAAGCAAAAACGCAGCCTTGGCAGGTGCATCGGGGAACGCTGAAGGTCTACAAAGGAAATGTAATTTACATTGATTCAGAAATGTATGGAATTTCCTGTGTCTCCCTGGAATCTCTCATGGGGTGCTAAATAGTGACCTAGGATTGAACAAGGTGCGACCCATGACTGTGGTAGGTGTGGTGGATTGAATCCATTGCTGCGAGGAGCGCATTCGCCTGCCACTGCAATCGCTCCTTGAAAACAAAGGCTGTATTAAGTAGCCTCAGTGACCCGATTTGCACGAGTCCTGACATGTCATAGGCAGACATGTATCCAAGAGTCCAGCACCCATAACAGGACTCCCAGCACAGCGTCACAGCGTCACCGCTGCACCACTGCAGATGATGAAGGCCACCACCACCTCGGGCTCTTATCCAGCCCAGTCTGGCCGAAACACTTCCGTGTTGATTTGTTGTGGTACAACCCCTGTATATATGTTCTTGTAGATAGTGTTGTGTACACTTTTTGTGTTTAGCACCCCCGGACCTACCACAGTCTTGGGTCGCACCTTGTTCAATCCTATGTCACTATTCACTTGTATTGCATACTTGTGCACCACTGTGGAAACAGCTCCTCAACAAACAATGAGGACGATACTCACCGGTATTTCCCTCTGAAAAGAAATGTCTGTCCAAATAAAATTTCGTGCTTAGCGAAAGTCCTGTAAATGTTTAAATATATTCATCTGTGCAAAATCGTTTTGAAGACAAAATAAAATAGCTTCAAAACCTGACAGCTGTCTGAGGATCTCTCGCCCTGATTAAAAATGTTTTACATACAGGTACCCTCCTGGGCATATTAGGACTCCGCCAGGCGCCCTTTATATTTTCTTCAGCTGTGAAACCTGCAATACTGTGTAACGGAGCGGTCCAGAGAAAGGAAGTAACCCATTTGAAGTCTCTGTGAAAGGTGCAATGTTTGTAGCGATAAAGTTAATGAATTACAAAAGCGAAGTGAGCAAAATTAACCCAGAGAGAATGGGAGAGTAAAAATCTGAACATTGAACTTTGAGTCGAAGTGGTCCGGCGGAGGTCTGTAAAGAAAGCCACGCACATTCAAAAGTTTTTGACATCCAGAAGCTTTCTGCGCCCGACTCAGGGAAACCCGAAGTATAATAAGCTATTGTTGAACTTTGTTGTGAAAGGTATGAGACAGACATAGGGGGACCAATGTGAACTTTTGTTGAACATTGTTTGAAAGACTGGAAAGAAAGACTATAACGTGAAAGGACAGGTGAGCCCTGATCCACGTTTTTAACGGTTTGTGTTAAAAAACTGAGCCAGTGTGCCATCTTGCCTATGGGGACCGCCTTACTCTGTGCTGTTTGACGTGGGGAGGAGAGCCGATTCAGCCACATTTATTCATTTTTTTCAAAATCAAACTTAATTAGCATTTAAGTCAAAAAAACACGTTATCAATGAAGCTTCCCCTATAACCAACGTGTTAACACCCCCCCTACATCTCCCCGTGCAGCAAAGTTCAATTGTCTGCTCTAGGTTTCAACAGTAGTTGGTACTCTTTTCCCAGCTAGATGTTCCAAGGGTACGGTTGTCCATGGATCGGGGGAACCCTCCCAAAAATGCACCATTTCCCCTTTTTTGTCCGAAGGGGCTCAAACAAAGTTCCAGTCTCTCCTTCTGGTGGGCATCTCTCCCCCACCTCGCCACCCATTCCTATCTCATCTCCGCCCATATTTTTCAAGGAAAGGTAACCATAGACCATTGATATCAGACCTACACTCGTCAAGGAGGTGAGCGAGGTATTCCATATCATATATGGCGTGAGTCTTCAATACCCATTCCTTTTCCCTTAGCAGTCGCAGAGTTTTCCATAGCTGGGCCAGACAACATCTATCCGTGACCAACATGACATGAAACCTGTGCCCCGGTTCTAATACTGACTCCTCCCTTGGACTTGTTCAGAATAAGAGAAGCCATGGCGTGAGTTCCATCTGTATCCCGTCCGCCCCTTTTATCCAGGACAGAACCTCTCAATACACCTGGACCCTTGCCAAGCCCAACCTCATATGAATGTAGTCCCCTTTTTCCAGATGGCACTTCCAGCAGCGTGGGTCATATCCCTCTCATATTCGCGCAATCCTCGTTGGGGGTAGTGCCATCTGTGTAATAACTTTAAAGCCTGATGCCTACACTGAAGCGAGTTCGTGGAGCGGTAGGCCCTCCTACACATCTGAGCTTATAGATTGTCTCCAATGTCCCTGCCCAGATCCTGTCCCCATTTGATTCTCAATGGTGGGGGAGTCACCAGTGTTCGCCAGGAGGATCCTCCCATATAAACCGGCTATCAACCCTCTTAAGCACCTCTGTGTGATCAGGAAACCTCCAAATCCATCAGCTCCCTCTTGAGATTGTCCCCCTGCCGGCTCTTACTTAGAACCGCTTTCCATTCCAGAATGCGAAAGGGTGACAGTTTACAAAGGCCCAAGGCCTACTCCAGTCCGCTCAGGAAGTTAAAGGTGTTCCCTTCCCACATTTGACCCATTCTGCTTAATTCAGCCTCATACCTGGACTGAAATGCCAGAGTTTCTGCGATATCCCTCCGCTGGGGTGCCAAGATACAGCTCAGGGGTTATGGCCAAGTTGTGAGCCATCTATTGTCTCCCCCATCCCTCCATATATAGAGCACAGGAGCTCCAGGACCGAGGGATGCAGCACTCTCCTCTGGATAAGGAAGGGCCCTTGGGACCCACAGCCATTCTTCCAGCGTAACCAGAGCTATACCCTGTTATCCATGGCCACCCATTGTCTCTGTGTGTGGGTCAAAATGATCTACTAAGATCCGGAGCTGGGCTGCCCCATAATATGTTGCCAGGTCAGGAAATCCCACTCATCCCTCCTCCGTTGGCAGGATCAGCGTTCTATATGCAATCCTGTGCTTGGCCCCGGCCCAAAATAAATCTCCACATGGCCACTTTCATCTCAGCAAAAAATTACTTTGGTATTATTTGGGAAGCACAACCATGTTTAAGCAATTCAGACGAGCCATCCAAGATAGTCCTGTGCTCGACCATCTTTCCATGTCTCTTTTTATGGTGGATCAGAGGGGGAGGAAGTTCCTAGGGAAGAGGTCCTCATGACACTGTCACCTGAACCCTGAGGCATCTGAAGGCGTCTTCCTGCACCCTAAATGGGAGCACCGCAACATGTTCCCTATCGGACATCCCTCCCACCACATACATCACTGACTTTCCCAAATTAATTTTGAACGCCGATAGTCTCCTATAACGTTCCAAACATTCCAACACCTGGGGAACTGAGTGGGTTGGTCTGGTAATGTAGAGCAGGACGTCATCTGCGAAAAGACTCACCTTGCAGTTCACCGTAACACCTCTTATCCCGTCGCTTTCCTTAACCGACTGTGCCCATGATTCCATCACCAACGCATAAAGTAACAGGGAGAGTGGGAAGCCCTGGTGCGTACCTCATAACGGCAAAGCCTGTGACCCTGCACCATTTACCACTACTTTGGCCAACGATTTTGAATACAGGGCTGACATCCATCCCCTCCACCTTGGGTCCATTCCTAAGGACGCTAAGACGTCTCTCATAAAGGACCAGCTGACTCATTCGAATGCCTCATCAGCGTCCTCAGCTAACAGAAGTACCACTTTGTCTTTCGCTACTGGGGAGCTGAGAACATGAAGCGTCTTCTGCATGTTGTCTGCCCCTTGCCTATGCAACATAAACCCTGCCTGGTCTGGATGGATCAGTCTCGGAAGGCACTGCTCCAGGCGTGATACGATGAACATGGCAAAAATCTTTGCATCGACGTTAAGGTGAGAAATCGGCCTGTACGAGGACAGTGGCTTGGTCCTTTACTGACTTTGGGATGACTGCTATTAAGGCCTGGAGAAACAACGGCAGTATTGTCCCCTAGTATAGAATTAAACAGTTTTGCCAGAGGCGCCGGCAGTTGATTCTGATACTGCTTGAAAAAGTCAGCAGTGAACTGTCTTCTCCCGGAGCCTTCCCTGCCTTCAATCTTTGGATGGCTGCCAATACCTCTTCCCGAGTTATTTCACTATCTAGGCCCCTTTCGCCCAGGTACTGTTGCGTGTCCCCTACTGCCCCCTCAGCCAGCTTAGTGTATGACTCTCTATAAAAGCTCACGAAGCACGTCGCAATATCCCCAGCCCCTTTACCACACGTCCCTCCACATTACATATCCTCTCTAACCTCCTTTCCTCCCTGAAGCCTCTCACCCTGTTCGCCAGGAGGGTCCCAACTGAGTTCCCTTCTTTGTAGTATCTCTGTCGGGTGTATTTTGTCTTCTTCACAACCTCCCCTATCAAGACTGTATGAAGTCCCCGCCTCTTCTCTCATGTCACCCAGGAGTTTCTCCCTATCTACATCTTGCTGGGTCAGTTGGGACCTTAACCCTTTTAGTTCTTCACAGAGCCCTCTTTTAATTGGCCCTTTTCCTACGAGTCCCCTCAGCAATGAACCTTCCTCTGTTGTCCCGTCATTTGTCTGTGTAGGTCCTGTCTCTTTGGGAAGTGCTCTGATGCTCGCGGGCTTTAACGCTTTACAAATAAATAAATAAAGGAGTAGTCCCCTAAGAGTGGCCTTAGCTGCCTCCCAGACCATAGGCATGCCTGTCTGACCATTGTCGCTCATTTTGAAATAGGCCTGTATCTCCGGCTCTGAGAAGTCCCTAAACACCTGGTCCCTTGACAGGGTGTCATTGCACCTCCATCTAAAACATTGCGGCGGCTCCGGGAGGCGCCATCTCGCCTCCACCATTTCATGGTCGTCCATGTGACCTCCTCGACCCTGGGTGTCCCCACTTCATCCTCCTGTTCCCTCGGGACAAGGAGGTGGTCAATCCTCGTGTAGGTTTGGTGTGGAGGGGTAAAACATTTAACCTCCCGGGCCTGGCCACTGCTTATGCCAGAAGTCCACCCAGAAATGATCCTGTAAAAGATCCCGAAAGGCCAGGTTATCCTTAGTCACTGCCTTAGTACTGTCACCCTTCGCTGACCACCAGTCTAGCGTGGGGTCGACCACCAGATTGAAATCCCCCCTCTGAAAAGTGTTGCCCCTTCCGCCCAATCCATCCATCATCCTGTAAACCTGTCACAGGAAGCCCACCTGCCCTGTTTTGGGTGAGTAGAGAGTAGCTAGCATGATCTGTGTCCCCTCGTGAATACCAGTTACACCGAAGAACCTTCCCCAAACCCCTTATTAACCCGGGTCCCCGTCAATCGAAAGGACTTGTCCAGTAGAATGCCCACCCCTTCCTTCTTGGAGTTTTTATTGGAAGCCCGCTTGTAGTGGGTTTCTTGCAAGAAGAGGATTGAGAATCCCTGCTTCCTGAACATATTGCTAGTTAAAGATATCTTATTCTGGGAGTTTAACCTCTTCAAGTTCAGCGTACCTATAGCCACCTCAGTCATACACCTTCTCCCTTCGCTGGACGTTCATGTTCCCTGTATCGTACCTGACCTCTGTTACGTAGGTGATTTTGCTGCATAAAGTACCTTACCCTCTGTTAGGGAGAATTCTCATTCTATGGCTAATTTCCCTTACCTAGAGTCCGCCAGCAGCTTTGCTGGATTTGAAGGGTTTGTTTTTTTTCCTCCTGCTAACAGTTTGACTCTTTTTTCCACTCTTAGGCATATTTGCTATGTGTGTTCTAGACTATTTTTGTGTTTAATTTCTATGGGGTTTATCTCACCCTCATAGGAACCATCTTTATACACATGTGTTACACAGCACCCTCAGTGCAGTGACACAGGGGTGTTGTAACGACCCCTAAACATAGACTCCATACCCTGGGACTGACTGTCTCCCAGGGCATGTAAAGTCCCCATTGACTTTACTAGTCAATTTTTATGAACTAAACCAGTACAACTCATGTTACTATGGAGGTACTGGGAAGGGTTACTAGTTTATCCCTGGTGTTCATTTTCGAGAGGGTACTGTACAGTCCCTCTCTCTAAAGTTTCTGGCTGGTGGCAGTGGTTACTACCAAAAATATTCGACCGCAAATATTTCCCTATGGGATTTTCCCATTGTTCGAGGCTACCGCATTTTCTGACAGCCTCTAACATACCACCGGTTTATTCTTATATTGACTTTACTCTGGTAGGTTTTATTTGCCAGAACTTTTATATAAATTCTTTCTCGTGTCTTTCTCTACACTCCTAACCCAGGTCGGGGATCCTTTGTTCGTCCTTTTGGCGGGCTTCTGCAAAGAAGCCCTTCTTTCGGCGCCACTGAGTCTGAGGTGGGTCCACTGTGTGGGAGGGGATGTAGCACCTCTGGACAGGGTTGCCGCAGCAACTCATGTCGCACTCTGCCCTGATAGGCTGGAGGGTCTCCATCCAAGATGACCACTCCACTGTGAGGCTGTATGAATGGGGCTCTTTTTGCATAAAAGCAGGGTCCTGAGCTGCAGCATCTCACCCTTTTTCTCCACACAACGAGAGGAGATCTTCATCCGAAAGAGCCACTTCCCTTGAGCTGGTGGGGCCAACCAGTTTGCCAATCGCCTTCCCGGACCTGTCTTGGTCAAATCACCAGTGCCCTGCACTTGGAGGCCGGATAGCCAGACAGCCATCCACCCGGACCACGATCTAAAGGAGTGTACCTTTTATTTTGTTTGGCAGCACCGCGGCTGATTTCTTCCCTGGGTACTGCAGTAACTCGAACCTTCCTCCATGATGAGAGCCCCTCTTCCTCTGCTGGATCCCCCGAACTGCAGGAACTACCAGGTACAACCACCACCGCTGAAGCCTCTTCTTCATTTTAAGGTGCATCGTTCCGCCAGGCCTCCCTTTTCGTACGGTAGTGCTAAAGGTGTTTTAAATCCTTTACCTACCTGTTGGGTTGGCCACCCCTATCTTCTAACATTGTCTTTCACCTTCTGCATCCACCTTTTTGAATCGTTAACCAAAGACTTGACTGCAGCTACAAGAACATTTTGCTCCTAGGCTCTTTGCCCTGTACCACTGACTCTGGCACAGTTCTATTGACTCTGGCTAAATCTGTTACAACTACCTTATCTAGATTGCTTCCCAACTAGAACTGTGTTGGTGCACCTACTTCTTATAACTACCCTTTTCTTTCCCTTTCTAAACCTTGTGAAATGCCATTTTGCTCAGTTTTCATTTAAGTATTTTTTTATACTGATGCACTGTCTTGCTTAATCTGGTTCACAAACTTATGGGAAGTGTTGCTAGGGTGTGTAAGAAGCTATTTCTATATAACTTGTGCTTTCCCTCCCTCATGAGAAATTGCTAGGGTATCCCTTGTGTGTCGTTTTCACTGTGCCGTTTTGCTCAGTTTTCACTCTGGTTCACTTGGTCTACAATTGAACTAGGGAGTGTGTATATTTTTCTTTGACTTATTTTAACTTGCTTGTTGACTGTGATAAATGTTTTACTAGAAGTGTATAAAATAAATATACATCTACTTTTTAATACAAAGCTTTGGTCAGTGTTTCCTTGTGCCATAGTACTGTTGTCCTATTGTGTAAACCCTGAATACTGCTCATCGCCCTCTTGAGATAAGTCTGCCTGCTTAGCCACAGCTACCAACTAAATCTTTGTGGTACAGATACTAAAGGGGATGTATTGCTCATACCTGTAGTCTTATTCTGTAGTGCTCCCTAAGGGAACTGCACAGGATTCTGCCTAACACCCTCCCCACTCTCCCTTCCCACCCGTAACCCACTACCCCCACCTCCCCCAATATGAGGTGAACTACTCCGTGCGTTCCATCACATAGGGCACGTTTGTCGAACTGCCAGGGTTGCCGCCGCTAAACCCGATTCCCCATATTAAGCAGCTCTGCTATCCCCTTGTTAGGCAGAATCCTATGCAGTTTCATAATTGAGCACTACAGAAGATTAAGACTACAGGTATATGTAATAAATCCCCTTTGGTATCAGTCTGTACCACAAAGATTTAGTTGGTAGCTGTGGCTAAGCAGTCAGACTTATCTCAAGAGGGAAATGAGCAGTATTCAGGGTTTACACGTTAGGACTACAATACTATGGAACAAGGAAACACTGACCAAAGCTTTGTATCAAAAAGAATATATTTTTCTGAAGCTTGTGGAATCTGCTTAGATCACATACTGTGCATAGACCGACATCTAGTGTAAGATGCGGAGTATTACAGTTTGTTTTTCGAAACTTGAAAATGGGCGTCGACACAGGGCGTGCCAGTAATACTATCCATAGTGTGACGTCCACTGTAGCCATGATCCCTCATGCGTGTTGGACCCTCAGATTGTTTGTTTTTTTCCGCCGTACTTGTCGGAAGCATTGTTCCTGAGTTCCCTGGCTTTCAGCCATTTTGCTAAAAATCAGTATTTATTTCCCTGTTCTTTCAACCCTACGTCGAGATCCGAAGATCGACGCCGGTCCGAAGTACAAACAACCGTTGAGACTGCATGACGGACTTTGGGCTTCGGAAGGCCTCTGGCCTCGGGCCGGGCCTCGGAAGGCCTCTGGCATCGGCCCTGCAAGTAGGGAGAGTGGGGGGTGGAAACATACTCACACTCACTATTATTTCCTACATACACCAGCCCGCTGCCATAAGGTGACATATGGAGAGTACTCCATTTAAATTTTGCCCCAAGTGCAACCGCACGTACCCTTGGGTTGACAAACATGCCACCTGTAATCTGTTTGCCTAGAGACCACTCCGAAGCTAACTGCAGAGCGTGTAGCCTGTTTAAGGCGAAAACACGAAAGGACCGCTCCACTAAACGTTGGGCCCACCGTGCCAGGCAGCTCGAGGCCATGGAAGCGGTGGGTGCCTTCAGTGATGGCAGCGATGCCGCACTTTTGGACGGTGAGGGCACAAGATCGTCGAAAGACACCCAAGCGCTAGTCCCCGACCTCGGAGGATTGTCCGGCAGGGCAGTTATGGGGACCACACCCAGTGACACGAGCGCTACCCATACTACTACACCCAAACACACTAAGGCCAGCCGAGACTCGACACGTGTGTCGAGTTCTCGGAAGAAAGAGGCACATAGAGAGCGTTCCACAGAATGTGTCCTCTGGGCGTTCCAGGTCGAGATCGCTGCATGACACACGGCAACCGTCCACAGTTGCCAAAAGTGCCTCGCTCCCCAAAGTCACGCAGGTGTATTCGTAAGATGACGAATCCGACCTCCACCCCCAAGTTGCACACTTGGATTCGGCTCCGGTAGCCCGTTCGGCGTCTGCCTCCGAAAGTCGACGTGCACACTCGAAAGATTCAGAGAGTACCCTACACACCCCCGAATCTCGACGCCAGGTGTCGAAAGGTTCAGATAAGGTCAAAACACTCTTCTACTCAAGGGGAAGGGGATAAACAGCAGAAGTCATCACACAACTTCAGGTACACAAGGACAGACACAAGTCTTCAGATAAAGATAGATCCAAGACCCCTCTCCCTGTCTCTAAACCCAAACTTATCCCTCCCACTCCTCAGGATATGGGAATAGAAGAGGAACTTCAACAGGTTGTTGTCATCCCAAGCTCTAGAGAATGGAGCAGTGAGGACATTGACAGGGTAATGAGGAGAATGTCTTCCCTGGCTGATTTCTACGCAAAAAACCCAGAACATTTCCTCAGGTATCAGAGTACCCCTGACAACGCTACTCCTTCAGGATCCAGGGACCCTCGGCCTCCTAATAAGAGACCTCGGTTTGAGACTCCACTCAGGGCCTGATTTCAGACCCATACTACAGCCAACCTTACCAGCAGTATGGTGAGGATCCACACATAGAAATATTGGACGACCAAACAGGAGTCAATTATTATGGAGAGGATGAGGGCCAAGATGGGGAGGAGGAAGACTAGACAGAAGTCGACAATATCGAGACACCTGTTTGCAAAGAACCACAGGTTACTGACACTCCAGTAGATAACCAGCCACTTGTAAATGAGGTCTTAGCTAGAGCGGCAGAGCACGTCCACATAGACACCAAAGGGGCACAAGAAGAGAGGGACTTTGCAGAGATCATGGGGGACAAGAAAACCATTGCCCAAGCCATTCCGATTCTGAAGTCCATCCTACACAGAATGGATCCTTCCCTCCTCACCCCTAATCTCACCAGGGCTGTAAACCCCAGAATTGAAAAGATGTTCAGGGCCGCCCAATC
This sequence comes from Ambystoma mexicanum, assembly GCF_040938575.1. Classification (NCBI taxonomy): domain Eukaryota; kingdom Metazoa; phylum Chordata; class Amphibia; order Caudata; family Ambystomatidae; genus Ambystoma; species Ambystoma mexicanum. Next base: position 223,819,085 of record NC_090921.1, on the reverse strand, counting down.
AGACCCACTTTACATAAGGGGTCAACTTAAGCATGACTCGTTGGTAGTCACTAACACCAGAAAGAGAGCGGGGACACTTCTATCAGCATCTGAAGCTCCCCCAGACAAGGAGACCAAGAGGATTTATGGGTTAGGAAGGAAAGTGGCCTCCACTTCCGCTTACCAGGCAAGAATCACCAATACCACCACTCTGCTGGCAAGTTATAATTGCCACCTGTGGGAGCAAGTACCTGCTCTCATTAACTCCACACCGGAACCACTAAAGGGCCAGTTAGCCCAGATCGCGTCGGACAGTAGAGCCGTGTCCGGTTGCATTCTAAAGACCACCTTTGATGCCGCTGATAATGCAGGCTGGCTCATAGCAGAGAGCACCGTCATTAAGAGGCATGCTTGACTTAGACAGTCACGGTTTAAACCCGAGACCCACGCTACCTTTATCGACATGCCAGTGGAACCAAATGTTTTGTTTGGCAAAGCAGTAGAGGAGGCACTCGAAACTGCCAAAGACGAGTACGATACCCTTAAATCCCTGGAACAATTGACTAATAAACCCACGAACCAAAGAGGGAATAGTAATTTTCATTGCTTACGCGGCCAAAATTCCCAGAGGGGCTCCAATTACGAACAGGGGCAGGGTACATCGTGGGATGGCAACCAACAGACTACCCAAAGTTACGGCAGAGGTAATAAAAGGAGCCATGGTAGAGGAAGAGGCAGCCCAGGCAGAGCCGGTACGCCTCCCGGCAAACAGTGACATTCCGCTCAGGGTCCCTTCCCATGCATCCCTAGTAGGGGGGCGCATTTCCAACTTCACCCAAGCATGGGAAGGGATCACATCGGACAGATGGGTGCTGTCCACAGTGTCCGGAGGATACTGCATCGAACTGCTGGAGCGCCCCCGCAGCCACCCTCCAAGACAAAAGATACATTCCCTGGACCACCAAAAGATCCTCCTCGAGGAAATCGTCAATCTTCTTGCAAAGGACGCGATAGATCTCGTCCCGGGCAACCAGGTAAATAAGGGTATTTATTCAACTTACTTCCTTGTGCCAAAAAAATATTTGACAATGCGCCCAGTATTAGACCTACTCCCTGCAAACAAGTTTGTCAGGCCCAAAGATTTCGCATGACTACTCTCCAAGAAGTAATCCTCCGAAAAAAAGGGAGAGTACATGGCAACATTGGATATGAAATATGCCTATTTTCATATTTCCATGTTCCGAGCGCACAGAAGATTCTTGCGCTTCAAGGTGGACAGTCAGCACTACTAGTTCAAGGTGCTGCCCTTCGGTATAGCCTCGGCTCCGAGGGTATTCACCAAGGTACTGGGGGTGGCGGCAGCACACCTACGCAGGGAGGCAATCCCAGTGTACTCTTAACTGGACGACTGGCTCATCACAGGGGAAACCCCAGTAATTTGCAGATCCAACATCCAAAGAACTATCCACCTCCTCTTCGAATTGGGTTTCTCTATCAATGAGAAAAAGTCAAGCCTAGTGCCAAACACTTCCAAACACTTCCTAGGAGCTGTCCTAAACACTCAAAAGGGGTTGGCCTTTCCATCAGAGGAAAGAATTTGCAATATACTACTGCAAATTCCTCAATATCAGCCCAGTCTTCAGATAAGGGTGCGCAAAGCGATGCGTTTGCTAGGCATGATGGCGTCATGTATTTACAAGGTTCCCCATGCGCGCCTGTGCATGCGACCCATGCAGGAATGGTTGGCGAAACAATGGTCTCAGGCAAGTGGTCAATGGGACGATCTAGTGGTTGTTTCGCCAACACTGGTACAAAGTCTTCACTGGTGGACGAGAGAGAGAACCTGTCAAAGGGAAAACCCTTTTTTGATCCGCAGATACAGGCTGTAGTCGCTACAGACATGTCCAGATTGGGGTGGGGAGCACACCACTTTCACCACACAGCTCAGGGTCTCTGGTCTCTCACAGTGGCCAAGAATCACATAAATCTGCTAGAGCTTCTGGCAGTCTTCAGAGCGCTTCGAGCGTTCGAAACCCACCTGTTGAACCTGTCAGTGCAGATCTTAACAGACATCACGACAGTCATGTTTTACATAAACAAACAGGGAGGGACTTGTTCGTCAAATCTGTCCAGGCTTGCCCAGAAAATGTGGACATGGGCACTCAGACGGAACATTTACCTGTCATCTCAACATTTTCCAGGGGATCTCAATTCACTGACACGCTCTGAGCAGAGATCCCCTCCCAGAAGAACACGAATGGGGTCTACACAGTGAAGTCGTAGAAGACCTCTTCTCACAGTGGGGTTTCCCCACTATAGACCTATTCGCCACAAGCGAAAACAGACAATGCCCAGGATTCGCATCCAGGTTCCACCAGCCACACTCTAAGGGGAACGACGTGTGGATGAACTGGTCAGGGATGTTTGCCTACGCTTTTCCACCAACGCCTCTCATGAGGAAGGTGGTCAACAAGATGCACAGAGAATCGATGACGCTCATCCTAGTTGCTCCTGTGTGGGCGAGACAACCGTAGTTCCCACACCTGTGCAGACTAGCAGTGTGCGAACCCATCAAACTCCTGTGCTGGCACAACCTACTATCCCAGCACCAAGGTCAAACATTGCATCCTCAACCCAGCTCCATGAACTTTGGCAGCATGGCTCCTGAAGTCCTAGAGTTTGGACATCTCAACCTGCCACAGAGATGCATGGATTTCCTAAGAGAATCTAGGAACCAAACACGATTCGCTGTTACTTTGATAAATGGAAGAGATTCGTTATCTGGTGCCAGAATAGACAAATCAACCCGGTTGATTGCACTCCTTCAAATATTGTCACCTACATGCTCCACCTGCTGGACGCAGAGTTGGTATTTAATTCACTCAAGGTACACCTGGCGGCGCTGTCAGCCTACACCACCTCCCATAACAAGGTGGTGTGCTGGAAAGTACAAGTGGTTAAAGCCTTCATGGAAGGGGTAAAGAGACTCCACCCTCCAATTTCAAACCCACCACCAGGATGGGACCTTAATGTGGTGCTTGCTAAACTCATGGGCCCACCCTTTGAACCCATGCATAAGGCTAGTCTCAAACACCTGACCTATAAAACTGCCTTCTTAGTAGCCATTACATCCATAAGAAGGGTCCGTGAAATTCAGGCTCTGTCAGTGCAGGATCCTTTCTTTACTGTTCATAAGGATAAACTGGTTCTACAAACACACCCTAGGTTCTCACCTAACTTCATTTCAAAATTCCACATTAACCAGTCCATTGAGCTACCAGCCTTCTTCCAAGAACCCAAAAGCTCTGCTGAGGTGAAACTACACACACTAGATGTGCGAAGAGCGGTCCTCTATTATGTAGATTAGACCAGACTGCTGAGAAAGACAGACCAACTGCTCGTCTCATTAGCTACAGGCAGAGAGGGAGATCGCGTCTCTAAGGGTGCCATCTCAAAATGGATAGTAAACTGTATGCAGCTGTGCTACTCCCTGTCTGAGAAAAGCTGCATTTTACTCCAAGACCCCACTCTACAAGAGGCACTGGGCCACTCTGGCTTTCATTGCAAATGTACCCCTTGACACCATTTTCAAAGCAGCTACATGGAGCTCTATTCACACTTTTACTCAGCACTATTGCATTGACACTCATTCAAAGACAGATACTCAAGTGGGACAAGCGGTTCTAAGACATCTGTTCGCTCATGACCCTTCTCACATCCCACCACCTTCTTCTAACACTGCTCGCTAAGCTATGCACCGCATGTGATCTAAGTAGATTCCACAAGCCTCAGAAGGGATACATTACTCACCGTAATCATATTTCTGATGCTTGTTTCTGCTTAGATTCACATGTGCCCGCCCTTCCTCCCCTCTGAGAGAAGGCGCATGGATGCTTCTAGTCTTATCTATCTGCTTGGATAATCTGTGCTCGCGCTACTCCTCATGTTACCTCATGTCAGAAAAATTACAATCTGAGGGTCCTACATGCGTGAGGGATCATGGGTAGAGTGGATGTCACACTAGGGATAGTATTACTGGCACTCCCTGTGTCGACGCCCATTTTCGAATTTCGAAAAACAAACTAATACTCTGCAGCTTCCACTAGATGTCGGCCTATGCACAGCATGTGAATCTAAGCAGATACAAGCATCAGAAATACGATTACGGTGAGTAATGTATCCCATATTTATTTTACACACACTGATGTTCACACATAAATCACTATCATTAAAGTCAGTTAAAACAGTGTGGAAAAAGTATACACACTTCCTTTTTAAATTGTAGACAAGTTTGAGCCATAGTGAAAACTGAGCAAAACGGCACAGTGAAAACTAAGCAAAAATGACACTAAGAATTTCTTCAGAGGAAGGGAAAGGACAAGTCATAGAGTTAGACTCCAAAACACACCAGCAACACTTCCCAATTATATTGTGAACAGGTTAGGCAAGGCAATACTTCAGTATCTGCAATACTTTGATGAAAACCGAGCAAAATGGCACTTAAGCAATATAGAAAGGAGGTGGAAGGAACAAGTTACTTACCTGTAACTGTTGTTCTCCAGCATGGGTCTGGCATGGATTCACATGCTCATGAATATTCCCCGTCGTCAGGCTGGGAATCCTCGGTAAAGAAAAAACCAGTATCAGTTTCGTTTCTGATCTGTCTTTCGTAGTAATAACCAATCACTGGTCTCTGCGTCATACTGACCACAGCCAATGACTGCCCTCTACCTAAGCACCGCCTCTGGAAGCCATCTTCAGATTTGGAAGCACGTGAAGTGGCAGTATGACCAAGTGAAGAGCCGCAGAGGGGTAGGCGGGAGGGTTCGCATGTGAATCCATGCCAGACCCATGCTGGAGAACAACAGTTACAGGTAAGTAACTTGTTCCTTCTCCAGCATGGGGTCTGGCATGGATTCACATGCTCATGAATAAAGAATACATAGCAGTACACACATGCACAACCACGGGAGGTGGTAAAGGCTCAACATTAAGCATCACATAAACTCAACATTAAGCATCTTACCTCCTCACCAGGCTCACCTCAGGCGAACAGGTTGCGCAGCACTGCTTGGCCGACCCTGGACTCCTCCCTGGAATCCCGGTCGACGCAGTAGAATTTCGTGAAGGTGTGCGTCGACCTCCACGTAGCAGCCCTGCATATGTCCAGCAGGGGCACACCAGATAGGAACGCCGTGGTAGCTGCGATCGCTCTGGTGGAATGGGCTCTCGGACGGCCAGGCAGCGGTCGGTTTGCCAACCGATGACAGTACATGATACAGCCGGAGAGCCATCTGGAAATGGAAGCTTTCGAGAGAGCCTTCCCCTGATTGACAGGTCCAAAGTTCACAAAGAGTTGTGACGTCTTCCGAAAACACTTCGTGCGGTCTACGTAGAACTTCAGCGCTCTAGCCACATCCAGCGAGTGCAAAGTCCTCTCAGCCGGCGACGAAGGCGACGGGAAGAACACAGGCAACACCAAGGGTTCGTTGAGATGGAAGTCCGACGGCACCTTGGGCATGAAGGAGGGGTGCGTCCTGAGCACTACCCTCGTGTCGTGGAAAGTCAAGTACGGGGCCTTGCAGGAAAGGGCCTGGATCTCTCCCACTCGTCGTGCGGAGGTGATGGCCACAAGAAAAGCTGTTTTCCACGATAGAAACTTCAACGGGGCCGAGTGCAGAGGCTCGAACGGAGGTCCCATGAGCTTGGTCAGCACCACGTTGAGCTCCCACGCCGGGGCCGGAGCCTTCACCGGCGGGAACGATCTGAACAGTCCCTTCATGAACTCTTTCACCAGACGATGAGACCACAAGGACGTCCGCCCCGTGGTTCTGGTGTATCGGGAGATCGCAGCAAGATGAATCTTGATGGACGCGTGTGCCAGACCAGCTTTGGCCAGCGTCAGCAGGTACGGCAGTACTTGGGGAGCCGTAATCCGTAGAGGGTTAATCTTCTGTGCGTGGCACCAGACAGAGAACCTCTTCCATTTGTGTCCGTAGCATTTAAGAGTCGAGGACGCCCTGGCCTTTGCAAGAACCTCTCTGCAATCGGCCGGTATGTCGTATCCTCCAAACTCTAGCGCTGCAGGAGCCAGGCCTGCAAGTTCAGCGACTTCGGGTCGTGGTGGAGGATGGCGCCTCCTTCCCTGGAGAGTAGATCCGCGTCCGCCGGCAGCTTGATCGGCGGGGACGCTGACAAGTCCAGAAGGTCCGGGAACCATATCTGCCTCGGCCACGCAGGTGCGACGAGGATCATCCTGCACCGTGACCTCTTGAGCTGGTTGACGAGCCGGATTAGCAGAGGCAAGGGAGGGAACGCGTAGAGGAACAGGCCCTCCCAGGGGAACGAGAAAGCATCGCCCATGCTCCTCGTCTGGGGAAACCTGCTGGCGAACCTCCGGCACTTGGTGTTCGTCGCCGTCGCGAACAGGTCGATCTGGGGTGTGCCCCACCGTCGGAAGAGGCGATCCACCAGATCCTGCCGTAGTTCCCACTCGTGGCACGAGCGCAGCTCCCTGCTGAGTGAGTCGGCGATGGTGTTTTTTATCCCTGCCAGATGAAACGGCACCAGAAAAATCCCTTGGGCGACGGCCCAATGCCACAGGTCCTGCGCCTCCTTGGACAGCGCTGGGGACCTGGTTCCGCCCTGTTTCCTGATGTAAAACATGGTGGTGGTGTTGTCGGTGAAGATCCTCACCACCTTGCCCTTGAGGGACGGAAGGAAGGACCTGAGGGCCCAAAACACTGCACGGAGCTCCAGGACGTTGATATGCAGGGACTTCTCCGTCGGGAGCCAGAGTCCCCTTGCGTGCAGATTTTCGGTGTGCGCTCCCCACCCTTCCAGGGAGGCATCCGTGGTCACAGTCTCCTGGTGGGCTGGGGTCTGGAAGTCCATGCCCGCCGTCAGATGCGCGCGGGTGCCCCACCACCGTATCGCTCGTCGGAAACTCTCGTCGAGCTTGATCCGCTCCTCGAAGCTGCCCGTCGTCTGGATCCAGCGCGCATCCAGGAATTCTTGCAACGGGCGCATCCGGAGCCTGCACATGGGAATGAGGTAGATGCAGGAAGACATCATCCCGAGGAGGGACTTGATGGACCTCACCTTGGCCGCGTCGGCCACCAACATCCGTTGCACCTTGCCCAAGATGGTCCTGGTCCTCTCCTCCGACGGGGAGGCCAGAAGGGACACTGTGTCGAGCCTCGCTCCCAGAAACAGTGCGACTTGCGCGGGCACCAGGTGGGATTTGGCGTAGTTCACGGAGAATCCCAGGTCCGTGAGGAGTTGGACGGTCCTTGCCGTGTGGACCACGGCGAGCTCCCTCGTCTTGGCGCGGATGAGCCAGTCGTCCAGGTAGGGGTAGACGTGAATCCCCTCGCGGCGCAGCTGCGCCGCCACCGGTGCGAGGCACTTGGTGAATACCCTGGGTGCCGACCGTAGTCCGAAGGGAAGGGCTTTGAACTGGTAATGACGCCCCTGGACCACGAATCTGAGGAATTTTCGGTGCCCCTTTAGGATGGGAATGTGGAAGTAGGCATCCTCCAAATCCTTCCTCCAGCTGACCCAGGACATGCTGGAGGGTGACCATCCGGAACTTCTGCGCCTTGATGAACTTGTTCAGACGTCGCAGGTCTAGGATGGGGCGCCATCCTCCCGTCTTCTTCTTCACGAGGAAGTATCGCGAGTAGACTCCGGAGCCCCGAAGCCTCTCTGGGACGAGTTCGATGGCGCCCTTTCTGAGCATCGCCTTTACCTCCAGGAGAAGTTGAGGGACGTGAAGTTCTTTCCTGGCCACGGGGGGGACGCGCGGGCACCTTCTTTGAAACTCGAGCGCGTGGCCCCGGGCCAGGGCGTCCAGCACCCAACGGTCGGTGGAGATGGACTCCCACACGCTGACGAAGCCCGCCAGCCGGCCTCCCACCGGGGTGCTTCGGTGGGGGCCCGACCCCACGGCCGGTTCAATCCTGCTTGGACGCGGCCTTGCCGCCTTGACCTCCTTGGCGACGAAGGCGGGGTCCGCTAGACTTGCCTCGTCCTCTGTAGGCCTCTTGCGACGACGAGCGGGCCGCTTGACGGTAGGAAGCGAAACCGCCGCCGGAACCTTTGGAGGCGCCCTTGCCTCCGCCGCTCCGAAAGGGCGTTCGTCGTTGCTGCAGGACTCCAAGGGCCCTGGCCGTCTCAGTATCCGCCTTGATGGCCTGAAGGGAATCGTCCACTGTCTTCCCAAACAGGTTGTTCCCGTCGAAGGGCATGTCCAGGACTCTGGTCTGGACGTCCTGCCGAAAGTCTGTAGCTTTGAGCCATCCACGACGTCGAAGGCAAACGCCGTTGCCCAGCTGGCGGAACCCAGTGTCGGCGATGTCCGTCGCCACGGTGATGGCGTGGTCCGACGCCACCTCACCTTCCTGCAGGATCTCAAGGGCCTCCGCCCTCTTGTCGTCCGGCAGAAAATCCAGCAGGGGAGCTATCTTGTACCAGAGCTCCCTGTCGTAGCGGGCCACGATAGCCAAGGCGTTGGCCGCCTTAATCGTCGTCGCTGCCGACGAGATGACTCTACGTCCCATAGCATCCAATTTCTTTCCCTCGCCGTCCGGCGGGGAAGTTGATGTGGAGGCCGCACCCCCCCCCGCTTTCTTCCTGGCTGCCGCGGAGACGACGGAGTCCGGGGTAGGCTGCGCCCGGAGGCATAGGGGGGCCGTGTCCGGGACCCGGTACTTTTTCTCGTACCGGTCTCTTCTAGCTGGCGTCGTGGAAGGGTTCTTGAGGAGGGAAAGGCCCTCATCCCAAATGTCGTCCAACAGAGGCACTGCGAGGACCGTCTTCCTCTTGGCCTCGCGCCGCTGATAAAGGAAGCCTTCCTTTTTCTTCTTTTCTTGGTGGGGGGAACACCAGAAGGTCCCGGTTCTGGATCCCCCGACGGGAGAGGTTCCTCCGTCGGTAACGGTAGCCTCGTCCTTATCTCGGAGCATAAGGACTGTATGGCCAACAAAATGGCCGCCGAGTTGTCTTGCGGCGCTGGCAGAGGGGAATCCGACGGGCGAGCAGGGGCCCCGTCGGTATCCTCGACGATGTCGTCGTCGTCACCTGCGTCGGGGTCCATTCCGACGGGCTGGCCTTCTTCCACGTGGCTTAAGACCTCGATCAGCTCCTCTTCTGAGGTTGAGGCCGAATCTACGACGACGCCCTGCCCCCCCTTCTTCTTCCCCACGGAGGGTTTCACGGGGGTCCTATCGATGGGCACAAAGGAAGACTCCCTCCGCGGAGGCAGGGAGATTCTGGGCCCTGAGGTCGCCACCACTGGTGTAGCCACCACAGGCTGAGCCAGGGCCGCCGCGACCGTTTCGATAGAGGGCTTGGTCGGATGGATCAAGGCCTTCACCACCTTAGGTGCGCTCACCGCCTTATCCTTGAGGGAGGGGGCACTGCCACGCTCCTCCTCTGCCTTAGAGCTCGACCGGGGCCTCTCCAGGAGCTTCGCCGGGTGCTCGGCCTTCCTCTTACCCGACCCAGAGCGTTGGCTCGTGGTTGATGGTGCCGGGGAGGGTGCGCCCTGCCTGGCGCCCGTAGAGCCCGACCGTTCGGCGCTCCCGGTGCCAGCGGACTCGCGGTGCTTGGCCTTATGTTGGGCCCCCGTCGCCGGGGCGCCCTCAAAGGTCTTAGAAGACCGCTCGGATTTCTTCTTCTTCTCGCCAGACGGGCTCTTACCCTCCAGCCAGTTGGCGAGATGTTGATGGCGGTCCTTCATGGTCCGTTCCGACATGTTGCCGCAAAACGCACAGTCCTTCTCCACGTGCGTCTTGTCCTCATGAAGGCAGTAAAGGCAGAAAGAGTGTTCGTCCTCCTTGAAGACGTTCTGCAGCTGGCATCCAGGGCAGACCCTGAACAGCTTTCCGGGCGTCGAGCTTCCCTTCTCCTGGGCCATCTCCGAGACCGGGCCTGAGAAGCTTCTGGAGTCCTCCGAAGTGTAGCTCGACGAAATCTTCACCCTTGAGGGGCACAGATGAATCCGACCCGGGTCCCCGTTGATCGGATGTAGGATCGGTGGAGCTTGAGGCTCTTTTGACCGAAAGAATCGAAGTTTTTTGTGAAAAAGCGCGAAAAATAGCACTAACGCTCGAGAGCAATAGCACGAGGATCCCAACACATGAACGTGCGGTAAAAATCTGAAGATGGCTGCCAGAGGCGGTGCTTAGGTAGAGGGCAGTCATTGGCTGTGGTCAGTATGACGCAGAGACCAGTGATTGGTTATTACTACGAAAGACAGATCAGAAACGAAACTGATACTGGTTTTTTCTTTACCGAGGATTCCCAGCCTGACGACGGGGAATATTCATGAGCATGTGAATCCATGCCAGACCCCATGCTGGAGAAAGGTGGTTATAAGAGTTTTAGGTGCACGAACACATTTCCTAGTGAGAAACAATCTAGAGAAGACAGTTGTAACAGATTTAGCCAGCGTCAACAGGCCTGTGCCACAGTCAATGGTACAAGGCAAGTGCCCAGGATCAAATTGTTCTAGTAGCTGCAGTCAAATCTTTGGTTAACAAGTTGAAAAGGCGGTTGCAGATGTAAAAAGATAATGTTAGACGCCAGGGGGCGGCCAACCCAGAAGGTAAGTAAAAGATTTAAAACACCTTTAACAGTAACCAGCGAAACGGGAGATCTGGTGGAACAATGCACCTTGAAAAGTGGAAGAGGCTCCTGCGGTGGCGGTATCTCCTGGCAGTTCATGCAGTTTGGGAGATCCAGCAGAGGAAGAGGGGCTCTCGTCGTGGAGGAAGGTTCAAGTTACTGCACTGCCCAGGGATGAAGCCAGCTGCGGTGCTGCCAAGTCGAATAAAAGGTACGCTCCTTTAAATCGCGGCTGTGGTTGATGGGTGCCTGGCTATCCGGTCTCCTAGTGCTTGGCACTGGCAATTCGACCAAGGCAGGTCTTGGAAGGCGATTGGCGAACTGGTTGGCTCCACCAGCTCAAGGGAAGAAGACTCTTGCAGAGGAAGATCTTCTCAAGTCGTTGGAAAAAAGTGGTGAGGATCTGCAGCAGGGCTTCACTGGTGGTTCAGGCGTTTCAGATGTCTTCAGCTTCTCTCCTCTTCAGTTTCTTAGTTCCAGTGGCGACGTCTTGTCCTCAGAGCCCTGCTTTATGCAGAAAAACCCCATTCATACAGCCTAGCTGTCACTCACACAGTTGGGTGACTAACCTGGCGGGAGAACCCCCCAGCCTATAGGGGCAGAGAGCGACATGGGTTGCCTAGGTAACTCTGTCCAGGGTGCCTATTTCCCCTCCCACACATCCTGTCTACCCCAGATTCAGTGGCGCCGAGAGGAGGGCTTCTGGGCAGAAGCCCGCCAAAAGGACGAGCAAAGGATCCCCGACCTGGGTTAGGATTCCAGAGAAAGACACGAGAGAGAATTATTACCAAAAATCTGGCAATAAAAACCTACCGGAGTAAAGTTAATATAAAAACAAACCAGCGGTATGTTAGAGGTTGTCAGTAAAAGTGGTAGCCTCGAACAATGGGAAAATCTCATTGGAACATTTTCGCGGTTGAATATTTACGGTAGTAACCACTGCCACCAACCAGAAACTTTGGAGAGAGGGACTGTACGGTACCCTCTCGAAAATGAACAGGGAAAACTATTAACCCTTTCCAGTACTTCATAGTAAAATGGATTGTACTGGTTTAGTTAATAATTATTGAATAGTAAAGTCAATGGGGACTTTACATGCCCTGGGAGACAGTAGTCGGTCCCAGTGGAGTCTATGTTTGGGAGTCACTGTGACACCCATGTGTCACTGCACTGAGGGTGCTGTGTAACACACATGTAATCCGATGATACCTATGAGGGTGAGAACAACCCCATAGACCATAAGCACACAAGATAGCCTAAAACACACACTAGCAATCTGGCTAAGGGTGGGAAAAAAGAGTCTCACTCTTAGCAGGAGAGAAAAATAAACCCTTCAAATCCAGCAAAGCTGCTGGGGGACTCAATAGGTAAGGGAAATTAGCCTTAGAAGAGAATTCTCCCTAACACCCCTGCCGTCTCCTGTCAATCCAGCTGGGGGGGAACCCCCCTCCCCGTGTCTTCATGTAACAATCAACCAATTTGCCCAACTCCCGAGTTCCCCCCTCCTCCCCTTTTAAAACTCCTTCGTACCCCTCCACCCCCCTTCCACTAACTCAATGTCAAACCAATAACAGCAGACCAATCTACCGGCAGCCTCTGGGTGTCCCACTTTAGACTGTCCAGCTCTGAGAATGCCCCCAGGAGGGCCACTGGGTATCCCCCCCAGTAGCTTGGAGGCCTACGTAAAGATGTTTTTAACCCCCATTCTCAGGTGTCTTCATTTCGAGATGGAGGGATGTTAAGCCCCTGGAATTTCCGCACTCTTCTCTTTGATATGATATGGCATTTATAACGCACCTATACACAAGCGTTTCAAGTTTTCCTCTCGCCGAGTCTTGGCCTGAGGGGACCGGTGAGTTATGGGGGAGGCCCATGTCCTCTGCTCTCAGACATAGTCCTCTCAAAGGCCTCCTCTGTAACCCGCTGTATCTCCTCCTCTGCTACCAGATGATGGTATTCACTCTCCCATTCGAACACAACTCAACCTCTCCCCCTTTTCCTGAAGCCACCTAGTGAGAGCCCCACACTTCTTTCTCATAAATAACGTCTGGGCTGATAGGTCTTGGAAAATTGCCAGCTTCGAGTCACCGTAGTTCATCTCCTTCATGCACTTCGTTTTTTCGAGGATCTTCACCTTGTCCCCATAATAATGCATGTGCGCTAGGACTATGTGCACGCTTCGTGATCTGCCTCCATCTCGGTGCACCCTGTCTATGGTGACCCGTTCTCCTCCCCTGGAACCAAGGACCATCCCTATTATTTCTTGAACCTTTTCTACTGGGGTCTCACCGTCCACTTCCTTCAGTCCAAAAAAATCTGAGGTTATTCTGCCTCTCCCTATTCTCGAAGTTGTTGACCTAAAGGTGCACCTCCTCTTCCCGCCTCTCCATTTCCATGAAGCGTGCCTACATTTGTGTTTCTAACAGTCCAGTAAAGACCTGGTTAACTTCCACTCCATTCATACTGTCCTCCAAAATGAGCACCTTAACCGAAAGGTCTGCCAACTAAGCCCCCATGTCCGTCCCCAACCCTCTGATTTCTTCTAGGATGGTCTGTATATCGCTCCTGATGTAGCCAAGCTCCGCTGGAGCTGGCCCCATTACTCAGAGGCCTCCGCCATTGTCTATGCACCGTGGTAGTGGAATCACGCCAATGTATCCTGCCAGCTCATAAGCGTCCTTGTTTGCTCTCCCTTATCCCTGGGGGTGGTCTAGGGATCACAGGCTCTGTTCCTGTTCTTGGTACCACCAAAATCAAAAGTTCTCTACAGGAGGTCCTTGAGTGAGCAACTATATATGAAATCAGTGATTACCCAGCACCACCCCTGTGAGGCGCTATGGATTGTACTGGGATCTTCTTGTGAACTGGATTCTGCCCCTCCTGGTCCAGGGTCCTTGTTGCTCCAGGGATGCCCCTCCTGCGCCCTCCTCACTCCAAGACTTAGCCCCTATGCACTCCTGCATTAACATCCAGTGAGGTGAGCCACATTGCAGGTCCCTCCACCCCCCCCCCACCCTCACAAGGCCTCTTGTCTCGTCCCTCCACCTATGTGAGGCCTCCTCCTTTCCTGGTCTCCATCCAGGCAGTACGCGGGTGTCACATTTCACTCAGCTTCTTTCATTCCTTCATCCGTCGCACTGTTGTCTCTGTGGTCAGGAAGCTGTGTGGGTGCAGCTTCAGCGTTGCTGAAAGCCTCAACGGCTGCCGTTGATCCCTTTTCCCTTAAATAATCCTCTCCTTAGCTGATGCCTCCTCTTGGTTCACTCGGGCGAGGGGTCAGGAGTTTTTAAATCTTGTCGGCACCCACGCACCGAGACCCGCCTGGGGTTATCCCCTCTCTGAATCTCCACTAGATTGCGTGTGTCTGTGCTGTCGGGAAGCAGGCCGGGGCGGCCAGAGCGCCAATCGCCCGCCCGCTGCATCCTCCCGACAGGCGAGTGTCTCCTCCTTCTGCTAGTGTCAAGTAGGGACCTGCCGTGTGCGTAAGTCTTGACTCCTCCCCGGGTCTGCCGTGTCTCTCTGCCTCCGCCTACAAATGCCAATGACGGTGTCCGCTTTGGCGCTCTCGCAGCTGCTGCGCTACGTAGCTGCGCCTCCCAAGTACAGGATCAGCGTAGAGCTGCCGCGACCTCCAGGCGGGCGGTGATCTTCTCCCTCACTCACCCTTCAGGGGCGAAGCTTGAACCCATCAGCGACACAGGTGCGGGCCCCCTCCACGGCCCGAAGCCAGACATCGCTGTCCGGCCTCTTCTTTTTCTGGGACTGACTCCACCAGACTCCTCTGAGCAGACAGGCCTCGTCACCACAAGAACCGGCCCGCACCAACAGGAACGGACCTGATGCGCATCAGTTCCAGGGGCTTTTTTTAACCGCTGCATGCCTCCCCGCTCAGAGGGGTAGTCCCGTAGGGGAAGTAGCTGCCATTTATCTGCATGTTTCCACAAGTTTACCAAGGTAAGGGACGGAGCCAAACGCCCAGGCAGCCATCTTGCCTGCTCCCCCTAGTGGCCTCCAGATTTATTCAATTGAACACTTTTTCCCCATTACATACATATCTCCTTAATGTACTTTTTGTACAAGAGCTAGGGCCGGCATTAGGTTTTGTTAGCATAGGCCATTTTGAATTGACCTACTCCACTAGGACTGTTTTGTTTATTGTTTGATGGTCGAGACTACTCCCATTTTAGTTATACGGCAAACCCAGAACTTCATTAAAGATTTTACAAATTGTACCTTTTGTACCTTTTGTGTCGGTGTCATATATCTGATATCATGTCTCCCCTACACCTAACAAATCTGTTTCCACCAATTCCTTTTATCGTTCCAACATTGGACTTGAACCCAGTGTTCAAGCACCTCATGGGGGCTACTTTCGAGCCATTACAACCGTGCCCTTTAAGGATGTTAACACTCCAGACAGCATTTTTGTTCGCTATCACGTCTGTCCGCAGGGTAAGTAAACTGCAGGCCCGGTCTTCAAAACTACCTTTTACCTTTTTCTTAAAGGACAAAGTAGTGTTAAGATTCCATTAATCTTTTCACACAAAAGGTGTCGGGATTCCACCTAACATAACTGATAGTCGTCCGACTTTTTACCCACTGCCTCCATCAAAAGAAGAGGGGAGGCTTTATCAGCTAGTCCCTAGAAGGGTTTTAAGTTATTACATTTCACAGATGGCAAACGTTCGACAGGATGACCAACCTTTTGTAGGATACTCAGGGTGGAGATTAGGTTTAGCTGTAACAAAGCAAACCATTTCAGGAAGGATATTTCTTTGCATTATGGAATGCTCCTCACTAGCAGTTAAAGACTTGATTACTTGAGGACGCGTTCCTCTTGATTAGCTGTTTCTTCTGCTCTGGAAAGAGGGGTACCAGTGCAGAACATCTGTAGAGTGGCAACTTGGTTGTCCGTTCATACCTTCAGTAGGTTTTACTTCCTAAACTGTCGGGAGAGGAGGCTAAATTTGACATGGCTCTTCTCCGCAACATCAACAAATAGAAATGTTTAGCACCCACCTCCTAAGACAAACTACTATGCAAGTGTATCAAAGATGAGTAATACATGGCAGGACACAATTTATTCGGAGAACAAGTTAACCTATGGTAATGTTTTTTTCGACTGGATGTTCCTCCCACGTATTCCTCAATGACCTCCCATCCTTTCCCTCTTGCTTGCCAAGACCTTCTGTGATATAACACCTTCCTTTCTCGCAACGTCAAGTACGGCTCCATCTATGGCAAAGCATGCAGAATAAGGAAGAAAACTAAAACTGAGGCAACAGTCACCGCGCATGCTTCATATACCAGCATCGACGTCACGGCAGAGGACAGTACGGAGGCTGCCGAGGGCCATGAATCGACAAGGCAGGTCTGTATGAAAAGAAAATCAGGAAGCAAGCGGACTGGAGTATCAAAGATAAGGAATACGTGGGAGGAACATCCAGTCGAAAGAACGTTACCATGGGTAAGTAACTTGTTCTTTACGCATATATGGCATGCACTTCGTATGCCTGTATTTCCACTTATATCCTTTATTTTTATGTATTTATTGTTCATTTGTAATGCACCTATACACAAGTGTTGAGGTGCAGCAGTGCAGGAGGGAGAACAGGAAGGAGTAAAGTAGCAATCGTAATCGGCCTTGAGACGTTCAGATCGAGCAAGTGCGGTAGCGAGACGTGCATGGGGGAAGGAAGGTGGGGAAGAGCAGTGTTAGGCAAAGTTTGCATGCAGTACCCTCTGGGACCACTACGCACAACTATGACTACAGGTGTAAGCAAAACCAACCTTTGGTATAAGTCTGTACCACACAGTTTTTGGTAGCGAGCTGAGCATCCAGGCTTATCTCAAGAGGGAATGTGAGCTGTAATGATGTTATACAGAAGTCTACCATCATAAGTATTGAAACCGACTCTTATACTCAATGTTTCTTGGTAAAACACTTAATTTATTACACAGTAAGTTAGAAAACATTCACTAAAAGGAGGCAATCAATATCACACAAATATACTAGCATACTTCACACTATCCGGACCTGAGGCATTTAAACTACTTTGAAGGAGGAGCAAAATGGCATTCAGAGCATTGAAGTAGGAGCAAATAGGCATAAGTTAATAAAACGAATAGTAGAATTATTCTTAAACAGTGCAAATAGTTTGAGTTCAGCAGAGGAAGGAGTTGTTCCAATGCAATAGGTAGGCCAAAGTCAATGGGCTAGAGTCTTGTATAAGTAAAAACGGACCTGGTAGGTAAACGGAAAAGTCTTTCCCACGGTTCTCACAAATAGTTCATAGAAGAAAGCTCTAGATGTCGGATCACAAGCTGACTAGGCCTGCAAGTTGCCAAAGTTTCACGCACTTTAGCTCTGAGAGGTAAGTTCTATCGGTCGGGTTTTCACAGTACCTTGTATTGAAGAAAAGGAATCAGCTGAGGACTTCTATACCTGGCAGTTCCTCCAGATCTCACTGTTCCTGAGCCTCAGTCGTGGGGACAAGAGGGGTGACGGATACGCCGGCGGCCCAGCTAAGGTCCACATAAGGCCCCTGTTTACCCCTGGAGCCCCCTTACTGCCCCAGCAGCCACACGGAGGAGAGGGCAGGAGCCCCTCCTCACCGATGCCGCTCGCCGACACGAGGCCCCACACGCGGCCCCGCCTGCCCCTCGTGCAGCGACAAAAGTATCCTGAGGCCCAGCAGTGTGGAGAAGAGCACTCATTGCACTGGAAGAGGCTGTACCATACAGGTTGGTCGCAGTTTCCCGAAATTTGCTGCATTTCGACGGAAATCAAGTACGGAAAGCCGTGCCTGACCTGCCTTGCCTGACCCCTTGATGCCGAGTGCAGCGCGGCACCAAAGCGAGGCTGCTGCCTCGTTGCTAGGAAACTAGCTCTTTTCAATTTGGAAAACATCCGCCGGCAGGCGAATACTCCGGTGGCCCAGCTAAGGCCCACAAAAAGCCCCTGTTTACCCCTGTTTGCACCGATTGTGCCGGTGCCACCCTATATGCTGCCCCTCATCTTCACCTAACACACCCACAGTATGAACGTCCTGCAATCCAGCCGTCGATCCTCGTGCTTATCGTTTAACGCTCATCCTGCAGTAAAAGTGTTCATGGACATCTCGAAAGACCTTGCTCAAACTTGACTCTCTTAACTCTCTGAACGATCTTGCAGGGTCCTTCTGAAACTTGATGTAATATCTCCCCTCAAGACATGCCCTATGTCCCGCTAAACACATTGTAATACTGCACTGTTAGTCATCTGCTAGGCTAGATTCTATAACCATCTGCTTTGCCTGATTGTTAGACTTACTCTGCACGCAATAAGATAGTAATCTCACTCTATTATACCCAATGTGTACCACATGTTCAGTTACTTGCTTGGTGCGACAGACCCTTATAACTACAGCCTAGTACTCTTTTGACCCCGCATAGTACTAAAAGCATATGTTGACAACATTTGCCCTGCCAAGCATCTTGTACCCTGTGCTTACCCGGACGCCCAAATATAATTCCAATCTGCCCTCTGTTCTATGCTAGAACGCCTGTGTGCTTGCATACTGTGTTTTGGGCATCCCCTGCTAAAATTGAATCTGCCTATTGTGAACTACTGGGCCACTGTGTTGTGCCTTATGGTCGCTTATAGACCTCTGTGCTATTGTGTTGTGCCTTATGGTTGCTTATAGACCACTGTGCTACTGTGTTGTGCCTTATGGTTGCTTATAGACCACTGTGCTATTGTGTTGTGCCTTAGGGTCGCTTATAGACCACTGTGCTATTGTGTTGTGCCTTATGGTCGCTTATAGACCACTGTGCTATTGTGTGGTACCTTATGGTCGCGTATAGACCACTGTGTTGTTGTGTTGTACCTTAGGGTCACCTAGAGACCACTGTGCTATTGTGTTGTGCCGTATGGTCGCTTAGAGACCATAGTGATATTGTATTGTCTACCCTTATAGCATCCCAGCTCCCGCCGCCCTATCTCAATATGTACACCACCCACACACTGTACATCTTCATAGGTTTAGTTTACATCTTACTCACTAGTAATATTGCCTACTTCGTACCCACAGGGCAACCCTACAGCCAAATCATGGAACTTAAGCACACCACCACACACGCCACTCCCCTCAAAATGCCCGAGATCTTACTCAGGCAGCACACTCAGAACACGCACATTCCATCTAGCATTCCTCTCCAGACCCATGCATGTAACACTTAGGAACTCACGCCTAAGCTCACCCACTCACTCTAAGACCTGCCGCCCGCCATACACTATTACCCACAAGCGCCTAAACAAAGCTCCGACGCTCGCTCCTCCCAGACATCACAAGACCAATAAGCTTACTCACACTACCAAAAAGCTCAGTCCTATTACCGACCTCAAGCCGCCTCAATCAAAAAAGATCCAACACCTTAAATGTGCTCTATTAAACGTTTGCTCACTCAACGGCCACGCTTTAGAAGTCAATGATATTATTACCAGCCAAGACTTAGATATGTTAGCCATAACAGAAACATGGTTGCATTCTGCCTCTGGCCTTACTATCAGCCTAGCTGTACCATCAGGCTACTCGATCTTAAGACAGGACAGATTAGCAAAAATGGGAGGTGGGGTCGCTCTAATTTTTAAAGACACCCTAGCCTTAAGACAGACCCCCTCCACCGGGGAAGACACCACAGACATCCTCTCAACCAAACTCACCCTTTCCCCTAAAGACACAGTAAACATTCATGTCATATATAGACCCCCAGGCCCTGTCAATAACTTCACAGGCATAGTCCACCATCTCCTTGGAAAAAACATCAAACTTCCAAAACACTGCTCCTAGGAGACCTACACCTTGGATACAATGATGAACTTGACAAAGCAGCCAGCACTCTCACCAGAAACCTCTCGGATCTAGGATTCACACAGATACTTACTGCCCGCCCCATAATAAAGGCCGAATCTTAGATTGGGTGGCAGATCACAACTGTGGCTCCACCCTCAACTCCATCACAGCCCTTCCATGGTCTGATCACAACTGCCTTCAATTCTGCATTCCCATATACTTATACTCCAAACCACTTATACCCGCACCGCCAAGCTAGCCAGAAGTTCCAAAAAACTTAGAGCAGACAATATACGTCCCTTTCTCAACAACCCCTGCCTAGCACCTCCCTTCTCCTCTGACCCCAACATTCTAGCAGAGATCTTCAAAGACACCCTAACCCATGCCATCAATGCCGCAGCTCTTCTTGAAAACAAGAAAGAAAAAAAATCGTTTCACTCCAACTCATGGTTCACGGAGGACCTATTAAATCTACGCCAATGCAAGCGCCAAGCCCTCAAAACATGGCAGGCCAATCCCTGTGATGCCACCAAAGTAGACTTTCTTTGTATTTCTAAAAAATACAAAAGTGCCATATTTAAGGCAAAGTCAGAAACCTACAATAAACGTATCATGGAAGCCAACTCCCACTCTAAAGAGCTTTTCACTATCTTTAAAGAGCTCACCGTCCCACCAATCTGTACAGACGAGATAGTTAAGGATGAAGCTTGGTGCAAAAGCATCCAAACAGCGATGTTAAATAAAATAGACCTTCTTCAAAATAAAATAGCAGAACACTTCAAGGCTCTGCACCCCCAACAGACCCTCTCCGTCAATACTGCTAAAGATAAGCACACCTCCAAATTCAATTTTTCCCCAATCACCGAATCTGATGCTCTCCATATCCTCAAACAGCTCAAACCATCTCAATGCAAAGGCGATATATGCCCCCCCAACATCATTAAAGAATGTGCGGCCCCCCTCGCACCGATCATCACAGCATTCATTAACGCCTCATTCAAGACGGGCAAAGTCCCTGACAGCCTTAAGAGGCGTGGGTGCGCCCGCTCTTAAAGAAACCAACCATGGACCCTGCCCAACCTAACAACTACCGGCCCATTACAACAGTTCCATTTCTTCCAAAAATCTTAGATAAAGCTGCACACATGCAGATACAGTCCTACCTGGAAAACAACTCTGTCCTAGGTAAAAGGTAGTCCGGATTCCGCAAAGGTCATGGCACTGAAACTGCTTTGCTAGATCTGAAGAACCAAATTACCCTAATTCTAGATAAAGGCAAGCCGGCCCTTCTGCTCCTCTTAGACCTCTCGGCGGCATTTGATTTAGTCGATCATGCCATCCTCATGAACCATCTCACTCAGGCCGCACATTTCTCCAAACAAGCCACAAACTGGATCACCTCCGTCCTCGAAGGAAGAGTGATGAAAGTGTTTTCCAACATAGCTAACGCAGAGCCTACCACCATCAGGCATGGAGTCCCTCAGGGCTCATGTACGGCTCCTACTCTCTATAATATTTTTACCAAACCTTTCTTTGATAAACTGGACGCACTTGGGATCACATACACCGACTACGCTGACTATACCCAAGTACTCCTCCCGCTCACAGGACTCTACCATCAGGACGCAGCCACCCTCCAAAATATATATGCCACCATCCAAGCATGGATGGCCACGAACGGCCTATGTCTTAACGGAGATAAGACCGAAATTCTCATCCTTGGTCAAAAATCTACTCTCACAAACCTCGACCCACTGTACACCAATTTCTGCATAGACAATTGTGTCAACCCAGTTCTTCCTTCTGTTAAAACACTAGGAGTCCACATTGACGCCTCACTCTCCCTGGACAAGCAAGTCAACTCCATTGTTTCTGCCTCCACCCTGAGCACTAAGCTTATTAATGCCATCAAACCTTTCCTAACCAAAGATAACTGCCTTTCTATTGCCAGAGCCACCATTGGAGCCAAACTAATTATTGTAATGCGCTACTGGCTGGCACCTCCAACTCCAATCTCAAACTCCAAACTACACAGAATAATGCACTAAGAGCAGCTCTCAATATACCTAAAAGGGACCACATCGCGCACGCCAGAAAGGCAGCACACTGGCTACCTGTCAAAGAGCGCATTACATTCAAAATACTTACCACCGCACACAAATGTATCAATCTGTCTGCACCCTCATACCTGTCTGACACAATAGCCAGATCTCACTCCATCAGACCAACTAGGCAATGCCACACCAACCAAATTAGGGTCCCACGCATCAAACGAGCCAGAGCAGGTGCAATAAGTTTCCCCTACATTGTCCCTAAGCTATGTAATGCACTACCTAGCACACTCAGAGCACAAACCTCTCACTGCCTTCCGTAAAAAACTGAAAACCACTTTGTTTAACTAATTCCTCTTCCTTTCGTGCTGTTTACTCTTTCCTCCTCTCCTCCCTTCTCCTCCTCCCCTGTAGCTACTATTTCTTCTTTTGCAACTAAGTAATGACTTCACTGTATGTACTACAAGTCATGCTCATATCTGTAACAAGCGCCACGATGCCCTCTGGGCTGCCTGTGCGCTAAACAAATGCAAATAAATAAATAAATAAATAGATGACGTCGGGGGGGGGGGCTCCTGCACTGCACAGGGACTAGTCACAAAGCTGGCAAACTGGCAAATCTTTGGTTCCAGTAGCTGTAGTCAAGCACACAAACTGGTGTCCTTCTCCCTGGCTATTCGGTTTCCTGCAGAACTCTGAGGAAAATAAAGCCAACTCCGAGAATGGTATCCAGGTGGCTTACGAGTTGATTGTTCCCACCAACTCAAAGGGAGAAGTCGTCCTTGAAGGGCTTCTCTGTCGAGATGAACTTGGCGATTCCGACCTGCAGCAGGCCTTCACCGGGCAAACCAACGGTCCAGGAGTTGCAGCAGCCGTCCTCTTCCAGCTTGTCTTCGATTCTTTCGTTCCAGTGGTCGACTCTGCCTTCCAAGCTAAGAGACTTGCCTTTTAAAATGTTTTCTCCCATTCATTCCAGCCTAGCTGCCACTCACCTAGCAGGGTGGCTGTCCTTGCCGGACAGTCAGCCAGCCAATCATGCTAGAGTGCATTTGGGTCTCCTAGAAGACTAAGCACAGGGAGTTTCGGGCACCTCCCTCACTTCCTGCCCACCCCAGACACTCGGGCGCCAGAGGCGATCTTCACTCCTGAAGGCCGCCAAAGGCGAATGAACAAAGAGACCAAACCTAGTTTAACGCTACCGGTGTTCGCGGTCGGGATAAATCATGGTATCTTGTTGTAAAACCACTGCCACCTCAAGAGGAAAGGTAGCATTGGACTGCTGCATGAGTTTCTAGACATAGGTGATACTAAGTAACCCTCCAGCACTCTATTGTAAGGAATTTAAAAAGACTAGTAAAGTCAGTTTCGCTTTACTTACTCTGGGAAACAGTAGTTTATACCAGACAAGGTATTCAAACCTTGGGGACGCCTGAAAAGGTTTCCCTGTCCACTGCACTGAGGGTGCTGTGTGACACACATGAAAAGATGATGCCTATGGAGCGGTCTAAAACTCCATAACCGATGAACATACCGACAGAAAACAAACAGAATTAAAAGTACAAAGTCCCAAAGTTTAGCAAAAGAGCTGGCCGGCTCTAAGGTGGGAGGAATTGGCACATTTATGAGAATTCTTCCTAACAAGCACGAACTGGCCCATGGGAAGGAGAGAGCCAGGGAGGCCAGGTGGACAGGGCCAGGGGTAAGAAGAGAATGAAGGGGGGGTCCACAATTAAGTGTAATTAAAGGAGGCGGGAAGGCTATAGGGGTGCAAGATAACTAGCTAAGTGTAGGCGGGGTGGCCCATGAGGGCAAGTGCTTGATGAGGATAAGGAGGGGGCTGGGCCAGGAGAATAAACTGCAGAGGTAGGCTGGGCAGGGGAGAGACTCTGAAGGGACCATGCCACCAGTCTCGGGCCGAGTGGACATTAGCTAGTGAGTAGGTGGGGGAAGGAAGTAGAGAAAAGTGGGGTCTTGAGCTTCCGGAACTCGAGATCCGGTTCAAGTCTGAGGGGAAGGGAGACTATTTCAGAGGGTGTCACCTGCGGAAGAGAGATCTGCCCCCACTTTCTGCTTAGAAAAACATCTGATTTGCAGAGAGTTGATGTTAAAGGAGCAAGGTCTTTAGTGGAGACGAATTTTGGGAGATGGATATAGAGGGGTCCCAGGCCCCAGAATGCCTTTTGGGTGATGCAGAGGGTCTTGATTTTGATTCTCGCAGCAACCGGGAGCCAGTGGAGAGATTCAAGGGCTATCTGGTCCCTGGGTTTAAGGCCAAGGATAAGTCTTGCAGTCCTATTCTGGTTTAGTTGAAGGGGGAATATGAAAGAGTTGGGCAGATTGAGGAAGAGGCTGTTGCTGTAATCCAGCCTAGAGAGAATAAGCACTCTGGAGGCATTGGGTTTCTGGAGGAAGGTGAGGAAGGGGAAAATGCCTCTGAGGAGGTGTAGCTGAAAGTGGGCCTTCGTGGCCAAGTCCATGATGTGAGAGAGCAGCAGAGGGAAGAGTCGAAGATGACCCCAAGGTTTTTTGCTTCACACAAGGGTGAGGGGAGTGGACCCAAGGAAGGTGGCCACAGTGTGGGAGGTAAGAAGGGAGAATGGGTCCCAAAGAGAAGGATCATAGTCTTACTGGCATTAAGGCAGAGATCGTTAGTAGTGCACCATGAATAGCAGACCGGCAGTCAGGAATGAGAGAGGGAGAAGGAGGTTGAGGAGGGTAGCTTGAAAGAGTTGCATGTCATCAGCAGAACGCTGTAAGAGAAGGTGGAGATCGGATGGTATGGGGGGCTGGTAGATATTGAAGAGCCAGGGCAAGAGGATAGAGCCCTGAGTTACACCATGGGTGGAGAGTGAGATGGTAGAGAGGAAAGGGCACAGTTGAATCTGGAAGGGTCAGTCAGAGAGGAAGGAGGTCAACCAGTCCAGAGCCAGGTTTGTGATGCCATGAGTGTTAAAGCAGTTTTATTAGGGTGACCTAATTGACTGTATCAAAGGCAGAGGAGAGGCGAAGGAGAGCTGGAATCGAGATTAGTGAGCAAGTCTTCACGGGTGTCCAGGAGAGCAGTTTCTGTGCCTCTGGCAGCTCTAAAGCCAGATTGGTGGTCATTGTGGCAACCAACAGATTCATTGTTGTGGACAAGCTGGGAGATGGCCTGCGTCTCCAAGAGTTTGCCCAAGAAGAGGTTAGTGAAGATAGGGTGGTAGTTTGCTGGACAGGAGGGTTTGGCAGATGTTTTTTTAGGAGAGCGTGCACAAAGGAGTGTTTGAGGAGAGAGGCGAAGGATCCAGTGGCAACAGTGTGATTGCATAAATCGGCCAAGGCTGGACAAAGGGAAACAATGTTGTCCTTCATAGTTCTGGAGGAGCAGGAGAGCACCTGTTTGGGCGCCTTTCATAGAGCGGACGTGTGTAGAAACCTCAACCGGTTGTTATGGGAGAAAAAGAGAGGATAATGGAGGGAAGGGACGGGGGAGTCGGGGTCAAGGGAGGACCGGAAGAAGGGGAGGGAGAAGGTTGTGGAGTAGAGGTGCGTGAGGAGAGGATGTCCTGAGTTTTGGAGATGAAGTGCAGGGTGCCAAGGAGGGCATAGGAGAAGTGGATACTGCAGTAGGGTTGGCGAGTGCCTTGCAGATTTGGAAAAGTTCTGCTGTGTTACTGACCGTGGAGATGCAGGCTTGCTTATAGTCCCTCTTCTTAGAGCAGATGGCAAGTCTGTATTGCCTTTGTAGCAGGCAGCAGGCCAGTTTGTCAGAGGATGTGCTCGAAACCTGACACTTCCACTCAGCAACTCTGCACTTGAGTTTCAGAGCGGTCAGATAGGAGTCATACCAGACGTTGAACTTGGAGGCAGGCTTCAGGCGGATCCTCATGGCCTGGGCATGGATATCCAGAGTATTGGCGATGGAGTGTTGAAGGTTAGAGAGGGCTGTATCAGAGTGAGTCAGTGGGGAGGTAGGAGGGGGAAGTGAAGGTGGCGGCAAAAGCAGCAGCTGAGACTCGCTTCATCAGTTGAATAAAGGAGGAGGAGTTTGGCAGTGCAAGTGAAGGCTTAGCCGATTGACCAAGGAGGTCCAGGTGGGAGGAAAGGAGGGCGTGATCAGACTAGGTGTTAGAGAGAATTCTCATTTATGGCTAATTTCCCTCCCCTAGTGAGTCCCCCAGCAGCTTTGCTGTACTTCTGGAGTTTATTTTTTTTCACCTGGTAAGAGTGAGCTTTTCCCCCACTCTTACCTGTGTTTTGCTATGTGTTTCCATCTGTTTTTGTGATTGTGGACTCTGAAGTACACCACTTCAGTAGCCCCCTTCTTTGTGTGCGTCACACAGCACCTTCAGTGCCGTGGCACAGGGTTGTCTTTGAGACTTCCCTCGACTCCATTTCTGAGGCGACTGCTGTCCCCCAGAAAAGGATAAAGTTACCATTAACTTTACTTAGTCAATCTACCACAGATCCAGTACACCCCATCTTCCATGGAGTACTGGAAAGGGTTAACTCGTATCCCTTTTTATCTGTACCACCTAGAGCATTGTTTCGCTCTTTAAACATTTAGACTTGGCTGGTGGCAGTGGTATCTACCCTAACTTTTCTACTGCCATTATAGTAGATAAACGTGGTACTGTTCTTGGCTATTATATTAGCCTCGAACATAAACCCGCTTGACCAAATGGTCTTTCTTTTGGATCCGGTTGGCTTTATTCGCCATTTTTTTGTTAAAGTCCTTCTTGTGTTTTACTTTGCGCAGCAAACTAGGTTCGCCTTCTTTGTTCACTGTCTTTTGGCAGGCTTCTACCCAGAAGCCCTCCTCATGGCGCCTGGGTGTCTAGGTGGGCTGAATGTGAGGGAGGGGTGTAGTCACCCCCTGCACAGGGTATCCTAGGAAACCCAAGTCGCACGCTGACATGATTGGCCAGGGTAGTTGTCTGGGCTGGACAACCCCCCTGCTGCGTGATTGACAGCCAGACTGCGTGAATGGGGGTTTTTCGCATAAAAGGCAGGTCTCTTGGACTAGAAGTCAGAGTCACCACTGGAACTACAAGGAACCGAAGAGAAGCGGAGAGAACGACGGCTGCTGCGACTACCCCGTCCTGGTGAAGCCCTGCTGCAGTCCTTGGCTATCTGCCCTTCAACGACTCAGAAGATCCAGTCCGGAGTAGTCTTCCATTGAGCTTGGTGGGGATAATCTGCTCATCTTCTACAGCCAGAGGATCCTCTTCCGTGGTCGAAATCGCTGCATACTGCTGTAGTGGTCCGGATAGCCACCTGAAGAGCCTCTCCTGTTTTTAAGGAGCGCACCTTTTATTCTGCGTCGCTGCTGCCGGCCTCATCCCTGTGTGGTGCAGACCCCCTTCAGACGTCCTACTTCTCGGCAAGCTCCAGGAATCGTGGGTCTGCGGGAAACCAACAGGAACAACTGCCAGGGCACCAGCAGCACCATTGGAACAAGGTACTGTGTTCTGTTGAGGAAACTGGGTGAATCCCTTTTTCTTAATTTCCAAGGCTTGACCTTGACTTCCCTCCTTCTTATAACTTTTGCTTCCGAACATTGATAATATCCAAGTACTTTTGTCTCCGTTGAATCGTGAACTGTTAGACCGTGTGATCTTCGGCAACTGGCCCTGGTGTCTTTGACCCTTTGACTTTTGAACTCCTGTCTGAGTGTTTCTTGATTCTCCCTGCCTAACCAAAATATTGCCTGTGATTTTTGCCTCCAACTCCCTCTGGGTATCTCGGGTGCTAAGTGTGTTTTTGCCCTGGTAGCATTTCATGTCACGGATACGCGTTTGTTTAGTAGACCGAACTGTCAAAAAGTGATCGCTTTCATATCCGCGGTAACGTGTTTTTGTGCCCAACACCGGTTCATTCCAACACAGGGTACTTACCTTGAGACTTACTGTACAAATTGAATTGGGTCGTTGTAGTATATTTAACATTGTTTTATTGAGGTTTAATAGAAGTGTTGTGTTTATAACGAATGGTTTAAAAATAAATGTTCTTATATTTTTCTAACTGAAACCTTGAGTCAGTGTTTGCTTGAGTCACAGTAATTGTGGTCCCTTTGTGTAATCTCTGCTACTGCTCATATACTCTTGAGATGAGCCTAGTTGCTCTGCCACTACTACCACTATGACATAGTAGTACGGGCTTGTACCAAAGGTAAAACTTGTATCACCACCTGTAGTCTTAATTGTGTGTAGTGGTCCCTAAGGGCACTGCACAGGATTCCGCCTAACACTAGGAAAGAAGAGTAACGAGAGGGTTGTAGATGGGGTGGTCTGAGGAAATGAGAGCATCCAATGTGCGTCTGGCAGAGTGCTTCAGACCAGAGGGAAGAATGGAGAGGGAAAGAGTCCTTGAGGTTGAGGAAAAACCCAGAGGCAGTATCATGGGAGTCGAGAATATTGAAGTCTCCAAGGAAGATAATCTTGGAGGAGGAGGTCACAAGAGTAGAGGTGAGGTCAGCCCATTCAGAGGAAGTGGGTAGACCTGGCCAGGGGGGTCTGTAGATGGTGGCCAGAGTCAGAGAGTCCAGGGGAGACACCAAGCCTGAAGATAAGGGTTTCAAAAGAAGAATAGTACTGAGTGGATATGATAGTAGCAGGGACACACTCAGGGAAAATGTGGGCCACTCTGCCCCCAGACCGGTTAAGCTTAGGTTCAGAGAGGATCTTGTAACCCTCAGGTAGAAGAGTATCAAAACTCGTGACGGAGCTGTCCGTGAGCCCTTTTTCGGTAAGAGTGAGGACATTGAGGTCCAGATCCTTGAGGAGGTGGCCGATGTCAAAGGAGTATTTGACAGCAGAGTGAGAGTTGAGGGTAGGTTGCCACTTCAGAAGGTCTTCCATGGAGGGGTACAGGAGTGTGGTACACCCGTCGGAGCTGGCAGAGGAGCCAAAGGGATGACCGAAAGACGAGAGGCAGGAGAGGGGAGCAGCATTTCCCACCCACCTATGAGCAAGCTTTAAAGATATATCTCATAACAAACACCCATGATTTGGCTGGGGTCCCTGAGAAAGTAGAATGTTGGGAGCACAGCTGCAGAAGGTATAATCCAATGTAAATAAATAGAATATGCATTAAAAACACCAATTGCCCCATCTACAGTGGCCCACCTCAACTTTCCATCAATAAAACCGAAACTGAGGAAACAGTCTACCTAGTCCCGCAAGGTAGGCATACACCATATGGCGAGGGGAGGAGGGGTTCTGCAGACCATGAACACCGCATTCATCAATGATAAAATCCCTTTGTGTGGTCACCTCCGGTTACCAGACATTTGGTCGAAAAAAATTGGTCGACCAGACAAATGGTCGAACCAATTTGGTCGAAAACCAAATGGTCGAATTTTTTATTTTTTTATTTTCACCCCTTTTTTGGAGAGGGGGGCTCCCCCCCACCCCTTTTTTTTCTAAAAACCCATTTTTGTAAAAAACGAAAACCCAAAAAATAAATATATAATTAAAAAAAAAAATTCGGCCATTTGGTTTTCGACCAAATTGCGTCGACCAACTGTCATTCGACCAGTTTTAGGTCGACCAAATGTCTGGACACCGTCACCTCCATCTTGGCCATCAACAAGCACACCTGCAGCACAAATTCAAAGCATTAAGTCACAAAATGGAGGGATCCTTATGATATATAGAACCATAGAGCTTAATCCAGATCTGCAAGAAGTGCGACTTGTTATTGAACAGGATTTTCAACTTTTCTGGAAAACACATGGAATATTGTATTTGATACTCCCCCAGCACTTTACTATTCAAGACAACCTTTTTACATTACTGTGCCCAGGATTAAGTCTCTCTCTCTAGTTAGAAATTCAGGAAATGATGTGTCGTAGCAGATGCAAATGTTATTTCTCTTTGCACGGTTTTCAAGCATTTTG
Organism: Ambystoma mexicanum; assembly: GCF_040938575.1. NCBI lineage: Eukaryota > Metazoa > Chordata > Amphibia > Caudata > Ambystomatidae > Ambystoma > Ambystoma mexicanum. The sequence continues at coordinate 223,789,713 of NC_090921.1, read as the reverse complement.
TTCCTAGCACAAACCTTTCCAAACTAAGATCTGAGCTCACATGGGTATGTATCTAGGGTATGAATTTTCTTCTCCACATTGGAAATTCCTTTTTTGACCTCAAACTCTGGAGCAGCTTGCCAGCTTCATATTAAAGGATTCAAACTTGGCTGTTTGTGAGTCCAACTTATCAATCAATCCAGTGGCGGCCTGAAGATGGTGTAGTGACTCAACTATGGGTTGTAAGGAGCTCCCGAAAATGATATCTAACCTGACAAGCACTCGGTGGCCTCGGATGGATTGTGACTGGTTTGCCTGCCATCGTGAGTAATCCGCAGGGAGGTGCACGAACAGATGGGAAGGATAGTACAATTTACTATTATATAGCTTAAGCTTATCCCTATAAACTTGCGAAGACGGAAATTCAAGACGCAACAGATCCTCCTCATAAGGCTAAATTCAGACAAAGGCCTTTGAAAATGCCTACCTCTATTGTATGCGCAGGTTTTCCAGCCAGACCAGCTACAGGTGTTAACTTTCCAGGCCTCTCAGATTGACAGCTGCTCAAGGGATTCACCACCCGATGACAGCACTTGTCAGCCCGAGGATTGCAGTGGATCGCTGCCCATTGCACCTCTCCTAATCCATGCCCCAGTGTGTAGCCCCAACTAAGTGGATCTCTGCAGGCCTACCACCTGCACAGTAACAGTGGGCTGTCCGATGAGTCTGCCATCTGCAAATTTATATGGCACGGGATGGCCAGAAGCCCCACAGCCCTAGGCAACCAGCTTTGCGGTTCGGCAGCCACATCATTGCATGGGTGTGCTTCCAACCCCTTGAGGCGGCTGCTTCGTCAGTGTTCTCATCCGTGATGCAGGAGCATAGGGGAGGATGCTGACGCCCACCCAAGCAGGCTGCTTCATGCCCATGGTGCTGGGCTATGCCCAACAATGCTGGTCACGCTACCCCAGCTGTGTATTAGGCCCCTCTGAGGCCTGCAGCCCTCATGCCGCACCGCCAGAGCCAAACATGCCATTTGGGACCCTCACTGTCGGAAGACTGATGTGCAAATTATGGCCCTAACATTGGATTTTTTAGGATATATACAGTGGGAGCCGGAGCTTCTTCTGAACACGGCCATCTTCTTTGCCGCACAGCAACACCTCCCAATTGTACATCTTTGGTTTTCAGATTGGCAGCCTTCTTGATTGATCTTGTTAGCCCTTGTTCAGCCTCCTGAAGTGAAATAAAGCCTCCCGCTCAACTGTACTGCAGGCAGTAGTTCCGTCCTTCTTGAAAATTCCTTGTTGGATCTCGCTGGTGTTTGGTCTCAGCTGGCATGGCCTACTGAGTTTAGAACAATGCTCTGTGGTCTCCTACAATGGCTTTCTCTGGCATCTGGGAAGAACTTAATTCTCTATAGTACACAAATCTACCAGTCAGCTAGCGGGATGCAGCATGTCTGTCCCAACCACTTTCTCCACAGTATATTCACCTCTTGGGTGCAGCCTTTATTGCCAGATGTTTATTAACTATAGTGCTCTTACATACTTTCATTGAAGTCAATCCAAATAAGAGATGTTGCTTTCACATATAGTCTGAGACCAGATGACCCATACTGTGTAAATCACTACCATTGCTAAATACTATGGGTTTTGTAATCCCAAAGACTTGCACATAAGCACTGAGAGCACAATAGCACTCATATAACACAGGGATGACCTGTTCCTGCAGATTGGAAAACGTAAATCTGCATAAAACATAACACACAAGTCAGGGTAAGGCTCTGTTGAGTGAGGGGCAGAGGGGTCTTTGTATCTTCGCTAGGTATCTCAAGGCTATGGGTAGAATTGCTTTGATATACTGGCTTTCCTGGTCTTCAAAGACCCTTCCTTGCCTTTGGGCCAAGGTCTGGTCTGTCTTCACCCCATTGGGCAAGCATTAAATAGGAAATGGTGAGTTCTATTTGTTTCTGTGCGTTCTGGGGAGTCATTGCACCAACTGACACTGACCAAAAATAAGACCCTTTTTGTTATAGTCGCATATGTTCAGGTCTTACATTTTGATTGTTTTTCTTAAAAGAAAAAAGTTTTCTTATGAGAAATAATACATTACAAAAATAATTGTTGCATATTCATCTGACTGACTGCTTGGGTGTGTATGCTGAAGTCTAGGAATGTGAAGGATGCTACTGGAGAACTGTTCCTACGGGTAATCATTGTTTATTTCTCCAGGTAGTTGTTGGTGAGGCATTCCAGCACAGCAGCCAAGTTTTGCCTTCTTTTGCTTTATGGTGATGTTTGTGGATTAATTAGGTTTACACAGAACACCTTGACCCCATTAGAGTTTTAATTCAATGTTTATTCTGTGGCAGAAAAGAGAATAAAGATTGGTTTATTTAAACAGCTAGTTATTGTTTGGTTAATGCATTATATTGATTTCCCCCCTAGTTTCCATCCACATAATTCACCCCGGAACAACTTCTGTAGTATCTGAGGCTAGCCCGCAACTTTGTTTTCACACTGTCTAGCAAACTCAAATGTTTAACAATTAGGCCATTACTTGCTTTTTTGGTCTCTTCCTATTAAATAAGTTGGTTACCCTTATGTTCCAACTTACCTCTTTCCAAAATGGCATCTCGTATTCAATATTGACCATCTATCTAACACTGATTTTCTCCCATTTGTAGCAGGTCACCATTAATTCTAAATGTATGTACCTAGGTTTGGTTTTTCAATGGTAGGTTGTCAGCACGTCTGTGATTCTTGATGTATTTGTTCACAGTAGCTTCTCTGCCTGATGTAGTGTTTTACATGTAAAACAAAAGCGGTGATGGCTGGAAGGTTTAGAATTAATCTTAACCTCTGGCATTGCTCTGGGCAACCATCGTTCTTCACTTGCCAATCATTACAAAAGCGGAAAGACCATATGCAAACCAGGTTTGGTTCCACCCCACTAAGACATATCACATATGAAACACATAATGCTATAAGAATCACAATAGTATTAAATCTGTTAAAAGCAAAAGATATAACAGCATGTAGAGTGTAAAACCATCATTTACATTTTCAATAGCGGAATGATACAGTGCCAAAGGCAATAAAGTGCAAGGTGTACAGATGTCGAGTTAGTGTCGAGACAATAGTCCCAGAATTCTTCAAACTTAATAGATTCATAGTGACTCAAAAACCGACCCAATACGCATGTGTAACCAGTTCCCAGCTTACAACATTCGGTAAAAACATGCCTAGCAGTTTCTAGTTTAACCTCAGATTTACAAATACGGCGTAGTCTTTGGTCCGAAGTTATTTTTAGGTAAGCCCCTTGCATGGCCAATAAGGAATGTTGGTTAATTCTGAGCTGCAAAATCAAGTCTCGACTGCAAGACTAGGACTCTGCAGCAAGTAAACCTGAGTTTTGAGGTACGAATGGGTGACCTTAGCAACGTACTTATAACCGTGCAATGTGTTTAGGAGGTCATAATTGTTTATCCAATCCCATGCTTCCATTTTCCTTTTAAATATAAACTACTTCATCTCAAACGCAGTACCTCTCTGGTAGTCAGGGTACCAGTTGATGAGGGAAAAGCAATCATTGTGTAGGGTATCAAAATTGCCATTTCCTCTACAACCAAATTGAGAATTATTGCTGTGTTGTCCCAGCATTCCCAATACAGGACATGAGGGGTCCGATTTGGACTTGATGTACAAAGTCCCTCGCCACAGTAGTAGCTAGCTGCTAAGTGAGACCAACCCCAGCTCTAAGCAAAGGTATTCCATTGGTACGGATGGACCAAGATTAAAATATTTTCACCAGAAGGCCCCTTCAACTACATCAAGCCATTTCAGGTCCCTCATGGTGAGTACCTCCAAACCATATAGTATAGCAGGACAGAAACTCTGCTTCAAAAGTGTAACAATACCTTTGATCGAATATCCGTCCGTTTGCTTGATAAATTTACTAATGGTGGCAGTCGTACAATTTGCTTTCCTTTTTCCCCCTCTTTGATATTAGAAAAGACCCACACCCAAGTAGAGGTATTGTTCCACATACTTGATGTCACTAATTAGGTATCCCAGGTTTGCGACTAGATGCCACCATACAATTTAGACATATTTCTCCAGCATGGGGTCTGGCATGGATTCACATGTTCATGAATATTCCCCGTCGTCAGGCTGGGAATCCTCGGTAAAGAAAAAATCAGTATCGGTTTCGTTTCTGATCAGTCTTTCTCAGTAGTAACCACTCATACTCCCCCCCCCCCCCAACCCCCTAGCCAATGACTGCCCTCTCCCTAAGCCACGCCTCTGGCAACCATCCTCTGATTTTTACTGCACGCTCAAGTGTTGGGAGTCCTCGTATTTAGCTCTCTGGCTTTTGCTGCGTTTTCGCGCTTTTTCAAAGAGAATTTCTCCTTTTTCGGTCAAATAGAGCCTCAAGCTCCACCGTCTCTACATCCGATTAACGGGGATCCGGGGACCTAAGGGTGAAGATTTCCTCGAGTTACGCTTCTTGGAGGGGTCCAGGAGTTTCTGCAGCCTTCCCGAACATGGCCCAGGAGAAAGGAAGCTCGACGCCCGGAAAGCTGTTCAGGGTTTGCCCTGGATGCCAGCTGCAGAATGTGTTCAAGGAGGACGAGCACTCGATGTCTCTACTGCCTTCATGAGGACAAAACGCACGTGGAGAACGACTGTGCGTTTTGCGGGAACATGTCGGAACGGACCATCAGGGACCGACATCTTTTTGTCTCTCCAACTGGCTGGATGAAAAGAGCCTGTCAGGTGAGAAGAAGAAGAAGAAGTCAGAGCGGTCTTCTAAGTCCTGTGAGGGCGCCCCGGCGACGGGGGCCCAACAGAAGGCACAGCACCGCGAGTCCGCGTGCACCGGGAGTGCCGAACGGTCGGGCTCCTCGGCTGCCAGGCAGGGCGCATCCTCCCCAGCGCCATCAACCACGAGCCAACGTTCTGGCTCAGGGAAGAGGAAGTCAGAGAACCCCGCAAAGCTTCTGGAGAGGCCCCGGTCGAGCTCGAAGGATCCGGCCGAGGGGGAGCGAGGCGGTGACCCTCCCCCCAAGGTGGAGGCCACAGGCCCGCATAAGGTGGCAAAGGCCTTGATTCACCCGGCCAAGGCCTCTATTGAGTAAGTCGCGGCGGCCCTGGCGCAGCCTGTGGAGGCTACACCAGTGGAGGTGACCTCGGGGCCCACAGTCTCCCTGCCTCTGCGGAGGGAAGCCTATTTCAGACCCATCAAAGTCCCCCGTGAAGACCCGTTGCGGAAAAAGAGGGGGGGGTGGCCATTGTGGACACAGACACAGCATCCGAGGAGGAGCTGGTAGAAGTCGTAGAGGGACTCGACGAGGGCGTCGAAGAGGCCCGTTCCCACGGGAGGGATCCCGACAAAGGTGACGACGAGAGCGCTGCCGGCGAGGGTCTTAGTCACCCGTCGCTTCCGGAGCCGCAGGACAACTCGGCGGCCATTTTGTAGGCAATACAATCATTATGTTCGGAGATGAGGATGAGATTGCCCTTAACACCGACGGAGGAACCGGAACCAGGCTCGACGGAGGAGCCAGAGCCAGGCCTGGCAGGAAGCCCCCCGAACAAGAGAAGACGGATCCATCCAGCCCCCGCCTTTTCAGCTATCGCGGCCTACTTAACCTTTGCCCACGTCCCACGTCCCCCGTCCCTGGGGATGACATGGGAACGGACCGGCCACGACTGGTACCGACGATGCCGGCGGTGACGACGGGACGGAGCTCCGATTGCCCCCAGCCCGGGCCTCCCCGCCCGACAAGATCGGATCTTTCCATGCAATGATCGCCAGGGCATCCAAGCTTTTTCAGCTCTGCCCCGAAGAGAAGGAAGGTTTCTTTTACCAACGGCGCGAGGCCAAGAGGAGAACAGTCCTCGCCATGCCTCTGCTGGATGACATCTGGGACGAGGGCCTCACCCTTAAGAACCCTTCTACGACGCTTGCCAAGAGGGATCGGTACGAGAAGAAGTACCGGGTCCCCGACGCGGCCCCTTAGTGCCTTAGGGCACAACCGACCCCTGACTCGGTCATTTTAGCGGCAGCCAAGAAGAAAGCGGGGGTGGGGCATTGGCCTCAACGTCACTTCCCCACCGGACGGCGAAGGAAAGAAGCTGGACGCAATGGGACGATGAGTTATCTCGTCGGCGGCAACAACGATTAAGGCGGCCAACGCCCTCGCTATCGTGGCCCGCTATTACAGGGGGTTATGGTACAAGATCGCCCCCCTGTTGGACTTCCTACCATACGATAAGAGGGCCGAGGCCCTGGAGATCATGCAAGAAGGCGAAGTGGTGTCGGACCACGCAATTACGGTGGCAGCGGACATTGCTGACACCGGTTTTCGCCAGATAGGCAACAGCGTTTGCCTTAGACAACGAGGGTGGTTCAAGGCGACGGATTTCCGCCAGGACGTACAAGCCAAGGTTTTGGACATGCTGTTCGGGAACTATCTGTTTGGGAAAACAGTGGATGAGTCCCTCCAAGCCATCAAGGCGGACACGGAGACAGCTAAGGCCCTAGTTGTTCTCCGGCAACAAAGGCCGTCCTTTCGGAGCACCAGAGGTAAGCAGGGTGCCTCCAAGGGATTCGGCAGTGGCTCCTCTATGTACTGCCAAGCTGCCCGCTCCTCGTCGCAGGAAGCCAATAGAGGACGAGGCAAGTCGGGTGGACCCCGCCGTCGTCGCCAGGGAGGCCAAGGCGTTAGGGCGTCCTCAAAGCAAGATTGAACCCACTGTGGTGTCAGGCCCCCACCGAAGCACCCGGGTGGGAGGCCGGCTGGCGAAGTTCGTCAGCGTGTGGGAGTCCATCTCCACTGACCGTTGGGTGCTGGATGCCCTGGCCCAGGGGCACGCCCTTGAATTTCTAAAAAATTGCCCCCGAATTCCACTCGTGGCCAGGAAGGAAAATCACGTCCCTCGACTGCTATTGTAGGTAAGGGCGATGCTCAAAAAAGGTGCCATCAACCTCGTCCCGAAGAGGCTCTGGGGCTCCGGAGTATACTCAAGGTACTTCCTCGTGAAAAAGAAGACCGGAGGATGGCGCCCCATCCTGGACTTGCGACGTCTGAACAACTACATCAAGGCACAGAAGTTCCGGATGGTCACCCTCCAGCACGTGCTGGGACAGCTGGAGGAGGGCGATTTCCTGTCGTCGTTGGATTTGGAGGATGCGTACTTCCACATCCCCATTCTAAAAGGACACCGAAAGTTCCTCAGGTTTGTGGTCCAAGGACGGCACTACCAGTTCAAGGCCCTCCCGTTGGGATTGAAGTCGGCACCCAGGGTATTCACCAAGTGCCTCGCACCGGTGGTGGCGCGGCTGCGCCTGCAGGGGATCCACGTCTACCCCTACCTGGACGACTGGCTCATCCGAGCAAGGACAAGGGAGCTTGCCGTAGAACACAGCGAAGACCGTCCAGCTGCTCACAGGCCTGGGATTCTCAACTTTCCTAAATCCCACCTGGTCCCGTCGCAAGTCGCACTGTTTCTGGGAGCCAAGCTCGACACAGTGGCGCATTGGCCTCGCCGTCGGAGGAAAGGACAAAGGCCATCCTGGGCAGGGTGCAGCGTATGCTGGCCACAGACGTGGCTAGGGTGAGGGCCCTCAAGTTCCTCCTCGGGATGATGTCCTCCTGCATAGATCTCGTGCGCCTGTGCAAGCTTCGGATGCGCCCTCTGCAAGAATTACTCGACGCCCGCTGGATCCAAGCGACGGGTAGCTTTGAGGACAGGATCCCGCTCAACGAGACATTCCGACGAGCGATCCGGTGGTGGGGCACCCGAGCTCATTTGACGGCGAGCACAGACTTTCAGACCCCATCTCGCCAGATAAGTGATGACGGATGCCTCCCTGGAAGGGTGGGGAGTGCACACCGGAGAACTTCACGCGTGAGGCCTTAGGCTCCCAGAGGAGAAGCCGCTCCACATCAACCTCCTGGAGCTCCGTGCAGTGTTCTGGGCCCTCGTGTCCTTTCTCCTGTCCCGCAAGGGCGAGGTGGTGAGAATCTTCACAGACAACACCACCACAATGTTCTACATCTGGAAGCAGGGAGGAACCAGATCCCCAGCCCTCTCCAAGGAAGCCCAGGATCTGTGTCATTGGGCCATCGCCCAAGGGATGTTTCTGGTGCCCTTTCATCTGGCAGGGATAAACATTAGCCGACTCACTCAGCAGGGAGCTGCGCTCGTGCCACGAGTAACTATGTCAGGATCAAGTGGATCGACTCTTCCAACGATGGGGAAAACCGCAGATCGACCTGTTCGCGACGGCGACGAACTCCAAGTGCCAGAGGTTTGCCAGCAGGTTTCCCCAGTCGAGGAGTATGGGCGATGCTTTCCCGTTCCCCTGGGACGGCATGTTCCTATATGCGTTCCCTCTGTTGCCGTTGCTGCTCCGACGTGTCAACCAGCTCAAGAGGTCCCGGTGCAGGATGATCCTCATTGCACCGGCGAGGCAGGTCTGGTTGCCGGACCTTCTGGACTTGTCAGCGTCCCCACCAGACAAGCTGCCGACAGACGCGGATCTTCTCTCCAGAGAAGGAGGCGCCATACTTAATCACGACCCGGAGTCGCTGAATTTGCCGGCCTGGCTCCTGCAGCACTAGAGTTTGGAAGGTACGATGTCCCGGCTGACTCGAGAGAGGTTCTTGCAAAGGCCATGGCATCCTCAACTCTCAAGTGCTACGGAGATAAGTGGAAGAGGTTCTCTGTCTGGTGCCGTGCACAGAAGATTAACCCTTTACGGATTACAGCCCCTTAAGTGCTGCCGTACCTACTGTTGCTGGCCAAAGCTGGACTGGCTCACGCCACCATCAAGATAAATCTGTCTGCGATCTCCCGATAGGCCAGAACCACAGGACGGGCGTCCTTGTGGTCCCATCGCCTGGTGAAGGAATTTATGAAGGGACTGTTCTGATCGTTCCCACCGGTGAAGGCCCCTGCCCCGGCGTGGGAGCTCAACGTGGTGCTGACCAGGCTCATGGGAGCCCCTGCATTCGGCACCGTTGAAGTTCCTGTCGTGGAAGACTGTTTCTTGTGGCCATCACCTCCGCATGACGAGTGGGAGAGATCCAAGCTCTATCCTGCAAGCCTCCATACTTGACTTTTCGCGTCACAAGGCTGGTGCTGAGGAAGCACCCCTCCTTTATGCCCAAGGTGCCGTCGGACTTCCACCTCAACGAGCCGTTGGTGTTACCTATTTTCTTTCCTTCGCCTTCGTCGCCGGCCGAGAGGACTTTGCACTCGATGGATGTGGCTAGAGCGCTGAAGTTCTATGTGGACCGCACGAAGAGTTTTCGAAAGACATCACAGCGATTTGTGAACTTTGGACCTGTGAACCAAGGGAAGGCTCTCTCGAAGGCTTCCATTTCCAGATGGCTCTCCGGCTGCATCATGCACTGTCCTCGGTTGGCAAACCGACCGTTGCCCGGCCGTCCGAGAGCCCATTCGACCAGAGCGATCGCTGCTACCACAGCGTTCTTGTCTGGTGTGCCCCTGCTCGACACCTGCAGGGCTGCTACGTGGAGGTCAACGCACACCTTCACAAGATTCTACTGCGTTGACCGGGATTCCAGCGCGGAGTCCAGGGTCGGCCAAGCAGTGCTGCGCAACCTGTTCACCTAAGGTGAGCCTGGTGAGCAGGTAAGAATTGCTTAATATTGAGTTTTGATGTAACGCTTAATTTTGAGCCTCTGCCACCTCCCGTGGTTGTGCATGTGTGTACTGGTATGTATTATTATATTCATGAGCATGTGAATCCATGCCAGCCCCCATGCTGGAGAAGGAACAAGTTACTTACCTGTAACTGTTGTTCTCCTGCAAGCGTCTGGCATGGTTTCACATGCGAACCCTTCCTCCTACCCCTCTGCAGCTCTTCACTTGGTCATACTGCCACTTTACATGCTTCCAAATCTGAGGATGGCTGCCAGAGGCGGGACTTAGGGAGAGGGAAGTCATTGGCTGGGGGCAGTATGACCCAGAGACCAGTGATTGGTTACTACTGAGAAAGACAGATCAGAAACTAAACTGATCCTGATTTTTTTTCTTTACCGAGGATTCCCGGCCTGACGGGGAATATTCATGAGCATGTGAATCCATGCCAGACCCATGCTGGAGAACAACAGTTACAGGTAAGCAACTTGTTCCTTATCGAAAGGTCATTTTTGGCAGCATTTCTGAGAATGTCACCCCCCTAACAGAACGATCCATCAGTACTAAATCAGCGTATAACATACTTGCCAGGGGGGTGCAGCCGAACTTCACCAGGCAACTATCACTTTGTAACAGGCCACGGGGAGTAAGTCTGACATATAGGTTGAACAACGGGGGCCAGCATGACCGCACTTTAAGTCCTTACCGCCTTAGACAGTATATCCTCCCCGTCTATCCGAATTTGGATTCCCTTGTCTGTATGCAACATTGTGATAATTGGTAATAACCAGTCCGGAGACACCCTAAGGTTCTCAACTTGTGCCATAATATGAGACAGTTTACTGAGACAAAAGCTGCAGAAAAATCAACAAAAATCAAATACAGCCCTGGTTTTCCCCGTATAGCAGCCTCCTGGATCAGCTTGTCCAGCAACCTAATGTTGTGAGTTTAGCCGATCCCAGTCAAAAATCCATCTATATTGTGTATTGTGTGTAATATATTTTCGGCAGTCACCCAGTTTTCCAAATTAGTCAGGATGAAAGAGGCAAATAATGTCCGAAAGGAGAGTAGCCTGTAATTTTCTGGTTGTTCTCCATCTCCCTTTTTATAAACTGGGACCAATAATGCCTGCTGCCAGGAAGATGGAATGTCCTTGTCCTTACAAATCTTATCAAACAGAGTTTTTGATATTCTAACCCAACTATCGGGGTCGTGCTTTGGCACGGTTTACTAATCCATTTGGTCCTGGGGCGTGAGAATTCTCTAGTTTAATAATAGCTGTATGTAAGGCCGCCTTGCTAATTTGCAGCAACCAAGACCCCTCATATCACCTGTCACCTGCTGATGGAAGTACACCACTCCTGTCCTATTTGTATTCAATCCACTTATTCGCACTAATCGGATTTACTAGTTGCGCGTGTTTATTCCTTTTGGCCAAGGACAATATCTGCCAGATAGTACGCTGCTTCTACGGGCCACAATCGTTTGGTGCCACTGTACGTTATTTGCAGAATGTCTCCACCTTTTAAGCCAGGCCCTGTATTCTTGCTTAATCCTTTTAGTTTTAGAGTAGACTTCACAATTTGTACCCCTAACCAATTGGGCCCTTTGAATGCTCATTGGCATTTTCTGTTGCTTATCTAATTTCTTTATCATATGGATTCTGATGTTTTTTGTTTGTAAAACATACGCATTTTAGTTCTAATTTCGCAGCTTGAGTAGCTAGGAGTTTTAAGCGGTTTTCGATTACGTTCACCTTTGGACCAGACAGTTTCTAAAGCTCCAAGGCAGAAAAGGTGTAAGCCAAACTGCCAGCCCTTTCAATATTCCTTTAAGTCAACTTAATCTGGTTCCCAGTTTAATGTACCCCCACCCCATAGAAACCCTTCTGCCTTACATGTACCCAGACATAAGTGTCAACGCACTAATAGTGGTCGCTAAATTCAGTGGCAGTCACTTTGAGTAGCTCTATTTTGTTTTTTTATTATTTATTTTTCTCCAGCACAGGAATTGCTTCTAAAGAAGTAGTCGAACCTAGCCGACTTAGTACACTATTTTCAGGTACACTGCTCGGGGCAGTCACCATCTGCCCTACCATTGAGCATGATCAGGTCCCAGTCTTTCATAAAGCTTATCCATTGAATACCCTTCCTGTTACCCCTCTTATGTACCATCAAACTGTCGGCCTTCACATTCGGTTAAGTAGCACATTTATCCAAGTTCCTGCTTCCTGCGTTACGGTCAACCCCCAATACGATAGTGTCATGGCCCAGGACAGAGTTCTAAGAGCCACATAAGGCATTGATACATTCATGGATCTCGCAAACAAGAACCACCAGGGGGCTGTATACATTCAGTAGCAATAGACCATCGCTACCACCCCATCAGTGGAAGGAACGCCAATCGCCAAAACATTACTACAATTAGAAGTCAACTTTGTACTATCAAGCTTTGTTTAATTGAAGTGTCCAACATTTTATTGGGGCGGCCTTGGTGGCTCTTTCTGGGAAGTTCCTGTAATACTAAATATCCATCGGAAATAACAAGAGCAACAAACCAGGTCTCTCGGAGGAGAAATATATCAAATTCTAGTATTAGTGGCAGAGAACCATTGTTATCAAGGAAGTGCTTGGCCCCCCTGGTGTTCCAACTTGCAAGCTTCCAACATCATTTGCTTTCCAACAGTTGTTTCATGAGGAACTTTCTGAACCAATCCCACTCCTGTTCTTTTTCTACCAGCTCAGGTGATGTTTGTGAACACCCCAAGCGACCGTTCACAGGACCTACTCCTTTTGTTTTAGCTGGGGGGGTGCAGGAGACGGGCGTGGTAGGATGTGGCGAGGGCTGCCAATGATGTAGCCCAATGATAGAATAGAGGCCTGGTGGTTGCGTATAAGCACAGCAACTTTGGGTGATGAACAGTGAACCCGGGCAAAGTTGGCACTTGCCGTTTCCACTGGTTCCACAAATCCAAAGTCGTGGGTCGTCAATACTCTCAGAGCCAGGACTTTTCCACATAAGGTCAGCAAGTCCGATCTATTAGAATTGTTCTCAGAAAATGACAGAGGCGCACAACCAATTGTGAATATTATGGGGTCCAAAGCAGGGGTCATCGGTTCCTGCTTAGTAGGTCTCTCTCTAGCACTAGTTACCAGGCCCATAACTCTCGCTGCCGTGACTGTGGGGGACACAAGAAACGACTGTAGAGTCTTCGAGCAAGACTGGACCATCTGATCCTATGGGCAATGGAGCCGAATCCGTTCCTGCTGCAGTACAGGCATAGCCCCCTCATTGATGCGCCAACTAGTTAGCGTATCTGCAGAATTTAGCTTTCAAGGGGATTGTGTCCATGCGTCAATGACGTTGATACGCTCCCTCAAGGACCTCCGTCAACATCACTGGATGTTATATCTAGGACGCACGACACCCGTAGGCTCAGTTCTGTTTTTTCCACGAACATGTTTGCTTCGGAATCTCGCTGCGCTCGATTCGTCTACTTCGTTTGTGAAAGTTGAGATCATGTTTTCGTCTTCTTCTATCCCGAAGTCGGGCTTCAGATATTGTCGGGACTGCGGTTCCAAAATGTCCATTACGGACCCACACAACGTCTGCCTCTGGTGCCTCGGCGAAAGCCACGCCACCGACGACTGCGATGACTGACAGTATCTGACTTTGAAGGCCTTGCGGGAGCCGAAGATGTTGTTAACGGTAGGTAGGGTATCGAAAATCCGTAAGCCGAAATCTGCTGGACTTTCAACCAACGACTCGAGGGGCGACTCTCCGCGTCGGCATAAGTCCAGGGGGTCTTGGAGTGGATCCCGCCATTCCTCTGCCCCTTCTAGACATTCTTGGAAGCGCCGTCACAGGTCGCCTTCCCCGTCCTCGTCTGAGGACTTCGCCAGACAGCGGGTAGCTTGTCCCACCAAGCATTCATCGCCGGCGGAATGGGATGCATTCCGCAAGGAGATGATGGCGATTTTCGATGGGCCCAGTTACATCTGTGCCTTCGAGAGAAGCCGGCGAGGAGCGAGCTAGAGCCACCGTTTGCATGCCTTAGGGCTCGGGCGGTTGGCTCGATCGGGAGCCGTCGAGGTCCCGATCAGACAAGGTTGAGTGCCATAGCCATGCCAAGTCCCGGTCCTCGACGCCGTTGAGACCGTCGGAGCCTGTGAGGCCTTCTAAGAAGGCGTAGACGCCGTCGGCGCCATGTCCGTCGAGGCACTCGCTCGAGGCTCTTGCTCCAAGGAAGTCATTGACGCTGAGGCTGTCGAAGGACACACTTGGGTCTCCGGCCTCAAAGCCGTTGTCGAAGTTGTCAGCGCCTCGGTCGACGTTGACGCAAATTCCATCAGCGCCCTTGACGCCTTTTCAGAGGATTTACCAGAGGGGTCCCGGAGGGCTGTGGAAACTCAGAGGAAGGCTCTCTGTAAGTCGGTCAGGCCTGTCTTTGAGCCCTTCTCTGGTCATCACCCCAGGCTTGATTTATTCCAGCCTTTGGATTATATTTCAGAGGTGGAAGCAGGGTCGGATGAGGAGGGGGTTGTGCCTCCTCAGGTTCCTGATGACCTGTTGTCTGGTCACAGCCAAATGGAAGACCTACGTCATTCTTCACATAACGCCAGTGGTCTGGACACCTCTCCGGAGGTTCAGCTTGGCAGGCCTGAGCCTGGTACATATGCCGAGTCCTCATACAGGTGTCTTGTGTCGACGGTGACTGAGTACTTGGGGTGGTATGCTCCACCTGTGGATTTTCTGCAGGATGACCTGACAGATATATTGGACCAAGGTCCACCCACTGACCCGGTGTTGCCATTTCATATGGCCTTACAAAGAAGAGTGGCGGCGGCTTGGACTGCTCCAGAGAGTCTCCCGGCAGTGAATAAGTCGCTTCCAAAAAAATACCGTCCAGCCAGTGGTGACCCCTGCTACTTGTCTACGCACCCCACTCCCGAGAGTTTGTTGGTGCAGGTGGCTACGGCCCCAGCGAAGCAGGCTGCGTACGCTACTATCCCTCCTGATGGGGACGACACGCGCTTTGATTGGGCGAAGAAAGTATTTTCATCTGGGGGTATGGCTTTAAAGGCAGCCAACTCCGTTTCTGCCTTGGCAAGGTTTACTCGCACTCTGTGGAATTGTGTATCTTTGGCGGCTGAACATATTCCCGAAATGGGGGGGAACGGGATGGTTTTCTGGCCCTCGTTCAGGATGGCAAGGATGCCATGTGTGAATCCGTTCAGTCTGGTCTGAACATGGCAGACTGTGTCAGCCGGTCCATGGCGGCGAGCACCGTGGTGCGCAGGTTTGCGTGGTTGCGGAAGTCAGGGTTTGCTCCGGATGTACAGTCCCGGCTTCTCAACAGGCCCTTTGATGGTGTCCAACTTTTTGGCAGCAAGGTGGACGAGAGCCTTGAGAGGTTGTAGACCTCCAAAGCTGCAGTACGTCCACCTCCGCCTTTTCATCCCAGGGGGCAGCAATGGAGGTGAGGTTCCTTTCGATACTACTCTTCCTTTGGTAGATCGAGAGGAGCTGCCAGTCAAAGGGGCCAACGTAGGAGTACCATGGGTTGGAAAACAAGGTATTCGAGGTGCCAAAGCTGCTCGGGCAGTTGCCTCTTTGCCCTCAGGCACTGCGCAGCCGCTTCCACTCAGTCATGAGGCCATGGGCCATGGTTCGCTGGTTGGGGGAAGGCTGGCGCAGCATCTTGTAGAATGGCGTGCCATTACTTCAGATGTGTGGGTTCTGGAGATCATAGCCCATGGCTACTGTCTTCCTTTCTGGCAGGGGCCTCACGACAATTCACTGGGTAAGCTCTTTGAAGCGTCCGGATCCGCTCCTTGTGCAGGAAATCCTATCCCTGCTGGAGAAAGGCGCCATAGAATTGGTGCCTGTAGCGGAGAGGAACAAGGGCTGGTATTCCCCATATTTTTTTATCCTGAAAAAAAGACGGAGGATTGAGACCCATCATGGACTTGCGTGGTTTGAACAAGCTCCTGACGAAGGATAAGTTCAAGATGGTTACTCTTTCTCAAGTCCTCCAGGCCCTTCAACTTCAGGATTGGTTGGTGTGTCTCGACCTCAAGGATGCTTACTTGCATGTGCTGATTCATCCCAAGCACAGGAAGTACCTGAGGTTCGCAGTCAGCGATTCGCATTTTCAGTTTCGGGTCCTGCCATTCGGATTGACCTTTGCCCTGACGGTCTTCGCCAAGCTGATGGTGGTGGTGGCAGCGCATCTCAGGAAAGGGGGATTCACGTCTACCCGTACCTGGACGATTGGTTGATCAGGACGCGCTCTCCCAAGCAAGTCCTGGATCATCTGTACGTCACCTGCCACTCCGTTCACAACCTGGGCTTCTCCCTTCATTAAAAGAAGTCTCATGTGACACCTACCCAGCGGCTTCAGTATATCGGAGCAGTGCTCGACACATCCCCGGGGCAGTGTTCGCCTCCCCAGGTGAGGGCTCATCACATTCTGCAGATGGTGGACAAGTTTCAAAGTGCCCAGAGTCTGCCGGCGTTCGAGTTCTTGAGATTGCTCGGCCTCGTGGCCTCATGGCATCCTACATTTTACTGGTGCCAGAGGCTAGGCTGCGGATGAGATCTCTGCAGTGGACGCTCAAGATGCAGTGGTCACAGTTCTCCGACAGGATGTCGGATCCCATTCAGATTCCGCCCTTGGTCGCCCAGGACCTTCTGTGGTGGGCTATTGAAGGAAATCTGTTGAAAGGGGCTCCGTTTTGGCAAATGTGGCCAGAGGTGACGATTGTGATGGACCAACCCTCACGGGTTGGTGAGCTCATGTCAATGAGCTGACAGACAGCGGTCGTTGGTCTTTGTCGGAGTCCAGACTCCACATCAATCTATTAGAGCTGCGGGCTGTCAGGCTAGCCCTGAAGGCTTTTCTGCCGTCTGTGCGGGGGAAGAATATCCTGATTATGACGGACAATATAGTGGCCATGCACTACCTCAACAAAAAGGGGGGGGGCAGGGTCACTCCCACTGTGCAGGGAGGTGATGCAGCTCTGGTTCTGGGCCATCCAGCAGGAAATTTCGATCTCGACAGTTCATCTGACCTGAGACGGAAATGCGGTGGCGGACGCTCTGAGCAGGCAGAGCATGGTCTCTCAGAGTGGGAGCTGGCTCAGGAATTTCTGTTGGCGATCTTCGCCCTTTGGGGAACCCCACAAGTGCATCTCTTCGCCACCAGTGTCAACCGGAAGTGCGAAAGGTTCTGCTCCCGGGAATTTCCTCCACATGGAGCCTTGGGGGACGCGTTCGTAGTGGAGTGGTCCTTCCCACTGCTGTACGCGTTTCCTCCAGTCCCCATCATTCCGCAAGTGATGCGGAGGTTCGGTTCCCGGATGATCCTCATTGCTCCGGCATGGTCCAGGAGAGCGTGGTACCCGGACCTTCTAGACATATCCATCTGCCCTCCATGTCGTCTTCCCTACCGAGACGATCTGCTCTCACGGGAGGGGGTAAAGTTCTCCATCCAGGGGTCAAGTCTCCCAGCCTTCATGCTTGGTATCTGAAAGGCTGAGATATAAGGATTGGGACCTCCCTGAAGACGTGATGGAGGTGTTGCTTTCGGCCAGAAAGCCCACAACAAAATCCCTGTACCTTTGCCGTTGGAGATAGTTCTGCGACTGGTGCAGGGTACAGAATGTGGATCCTTTTCAATGTTCCATTCCTTTGGTTTTGTCTTTTTTGCTTTCTTTAGCCCACAAGGGCCTGCAAGAAGGTACCATTAAGGGGTAGCTGACGGCGCTGTCCATATTTAAGCGCTCGTCTGAGGAATGTTCTTATTTTAAGATCCCTTTGATTTCTCAGCTTCTAAAAGAGATAACTAATCTGTTTCCACGTCACCTTTCCAGGTGCCGGGATCAGATTTCAATTTGGTTTTAAAGTTCCTAATGGGCGCTCTGTTTGAGCCCTTGCATTCTTGCCCGCTGAGACTGTTGTCCTTTAAGACTATTTTTAGTTGCGGTTACTCCCGCACGCAGAGTGAGTGAGTGAGTTGCAGGCACTCTCCGCCAAGCCACCTTTCACAGTGTTACCCAAGGACAGGGTTGTCCTTGGGGTTCGTCCTTCTTTTCTTCCGAAGGTTGTGTTGGATTTCATTTGAGCCAGAAGGTAATTCTTCCGGCATTGTATCCTCCTCTGCATCCTGGTAAGGAAGAGGAGAGGGGTCCATAGGTTGGATCCTAGGAGAGCTTTGAGTTTCTATCTCTCACTGATGTCCCGGGTCAGAGTGGACGATCCGCTCTTTGATGGTTACGCTGGAAGGCGCTTAGGTCGGGCTGTTTCCAAACAGACAATGTCCAGATGGATAATTTTGATGATCTCTGAATGTTACCGGTTGGTGGGTTAGGACCCTCCAGTAGGCTTACGGGCTCACACTGCTAGGGGCGTGGCTGCCTCCACGGCTCTACAGAGGGGCGTTCTGATTCGCAGTATTTGCGAAGCAGCCATGTGGGCTTCTGTCCATAACTTTGTGAGACACTATTCCCTGGACTGTATTCATGGGCAAGATTTGGCCTTTGGTAAGGCAGTCCTATATTCAGCAATTTGATTGGGCATTCTAAATTGTTGAAATTGTAAATTATTTTCCCACCTCCATACGTTGGTTCTGCTTTAGGAGTCTTTCAAAGATGTGGAATACATCGGAGGACACAATCCCCCCGAAGAACAAGTTACTTCTCTTACCTGGTAACATTCTTTCGATGGGATGTTCCTCCGACGTATTCCACATCGTACCCTCCCAGCCTGCCCCGCTACAGAATTTCTTATTCGATTGTAGCTTACGTTTCCGCAAGGCTTTCTGCAGTCATACTGGCAGGTGATTGGTGCCACACGTTCGGGGGAAAAAATTCCAACTGAAGCTACGGGCGTCGTGCGTCTTAGATATAACATCCAGTGACGTCGACGGAGGTCCTTGAGGGAGCCTATCTGTCATCGACGCAGGACGCCTACGCCGAAAAAGTTTTCTGAAGCAGCACAGATGTGGTAATTACTGTCAAAGATGTGGAATTCGATGGGATGTCCCTCCGACGTAAGAACGTGACCAGGTAAGATAAGTAACTTGTTTGTCTCTTTTACCTCCACGTTGCTTTTTTCCTGGCCTTCCTTGGCTTCATGCGGCCCGCTGTTATACTCATGGAATTGACTGGTTCCGGGTTAGGAGCGCCACTACTCGGGGTTTGAGATCTGATGGCAATTCCCACATGCATGGCAGCACGTTTAGTTGAGCGTCTTTCCTTTCTTGTCAATTTGATCGATAAGGCTTTGTTAGCAACTTCAATCACTTGGCGTCCATTTGAGCCACCCTCCTCAAGTTGACCAGTCCGAGGGTTACATGATTCACCATCCTCAACTGTAATTAGAGCCTCCAAACTCATGCCCCGCGTCCCCTTGTCTTTCAGTCGCGGATCAATAGATGCAAGATCCTTGTGACTGCACCTTGTTTAAGATAACCCTACACCGTTTTAAAAGGATCTTTACTGCAAAGTGGACCACCACAGGTACTAGTTTAGAAGAGTTGGAAGGCTCACCTTCGATTTTGCTACTATCCAAGGGCTCCTTGTTGCCTGTCTCTCCACTGACGTCAGCCCCGATGCTCTCGTCCAGGTATAAACTGGACGAGGCGGAGAGGCGATTATTAGTTCCTTGTAACGACAAGGGGACTGGAGCGGGGGGGGGTGAGCACTGAGGCTGCCAAGACTAGCAACTATTGTGGGCACTGCAGAGGTGGAACCAGTAGCCCCTTGTAAAGTATAACAGAGAATGAGCAGGGAGTTGTTGTTAATGTCACCGAAGTCTAGGTTAATCATTTGTTTTGCTCTCAGCCGTATCCTTGCCCTCCCTCCCCCCCACACACTGCTGCAGTTATCCATTCCTCCTGGTGCTGAAAAAAAAAAGGTTCTTTTATTGATAAGTACCTCCTTGGGTTGCCTGTGGGGCTCAACTTCCCCAGCCATCACTGCATTGGTCTCTCTAGCCGCTCGCTCTCTTTCCGGGTTACTTGAGCGAATGCCAGTTTTGTTGTACGGTTGGCCTTTTTTGAGATTGTAATTTCTTGTCTTATTTTTCCCAGGCATGTTTAGCGACAAGTACCAAGTTGCCTGTGTTAGGCAGAAACCTGTGCAGTTCCCTTAGGGACCACTGCAAAATGTTTAAGACTACAGGTGTTGGCAGTAAACCCAATTGGTAGCAGTCTGCACCACCCAGATTTACCTGGTAGATGTGGCTGAGCAGTCAGACTTCTCTCAAGAAGAGTTAGGCAGTATATAGAGTATACACATTAGGTACAAAAATACAGTAGCACAAGCAAACACTGATCAGAGCTTGGGTATAAAAGTATATAATTATTTCTTTAAAAACACATTTGTAAAAATACACTGGCACTAATATTTCAAGCAAGTTCAAACAGTCACTCGAAATATATACACCTCCCTGATTAATTATTCGACAAGTCTTAGGAAAAGAACACCACTTATTATCAATACAGAGGTGAGCGCTTAACCAAGATGGCGCTCCAATAATTATTGAAAAAGGTAGGGAAAAGGCAGAATTAGGAAAGCACACAATACCAACACTTTTAAAAGAACCACAGCAAGTCGAGTCTACTGTAGAGAAAGTTCATAGGCCAGGCCCACTCTTGGAGAGAGCAAGGCGGAATGTGCCCAAGATCCCACAGTTGAAGTACACTTTAAAAGTCTTTGCAGATAGTTCAAAAGGAGTTGGATCAGTTCAGAAAAGTTAGTTAACAGGTCCCAGGTCACCCCAGGATAGAGAGTCAAGGATTTACGGGACACCTTGGACAGTCTTTTGCAAGCGAGACCAGGCGGGACACAGTATCTGAAATTGTAAGAAAGCTCCAGCGGGGACAGTTGTTCCTGGCAGCGGGTGCAAGTCGGTGCTTCGTCCAGGGGAATAGAAGATCTCAACGTGGAGGAAAGCTGGAGGTCGTTGCACTGCCAGGAAAGAAACCAGCCGCTCAGTTTCCCGGTTAAAAGGTACTACCCTTTTATTCCCGGTATAGGTGAAGCGTGGCTATCCGGCCGCCGGGGTGCTTGGCACGGGCGATTCGACCACGAGACGATCCAGGAAGGCGAAAAGAGGGCAAACTGGTTAACCCCACCAGTTCAAAGGAAGAAGACTCTCCAGGAGGAAGATCTTCTCTGTCGTTCGGAAGTGGTGAGTCAGTTCAGCAGGGTTTCACCGGTGGTGTCGTTGCAGGTCGGCTCAGCTTCTCCCTCTTCGGATTCTTTTGTTCCTGTGGCGATTTCTCAAGTTCCAGTCCCGAAAGCCCTGCTTTTATGCAGAAAACCCCAATTCAGCAGTCCTAGCTGTCACTCAAACATGCTAAGTGGTGAGCCGGGCGGCTCACCACTGGGCCAATCACACAAGAGTGCGACTTGAGTTGCCGAGGCAACTCAGTCCAGGGTGCCTATTCCCCCCCTCCCACACATCCTGTAGACCCCAGACAGAGTGGCACCACTTTTGGAGGCTTCTGTGTAGAAGCCTGCCAAAAAGTGGAACAAAGGGCTCGACTTGGGTTGGAGTTACAGAGGCGAACACAAACGCCATTTTAAAACCGAGTCCTGGCAAAAAGACCCAACCGGGGAATAAATATTAAATAAATAACCCGGCGGTATCTTTAACATTTCACCAAAAAAAGTTGTGTGTTTTAAAATGAATGGGAAAATCCCATAGGAAATATTCCGGTGGAATATTTCACGTGGTAACCACTGCCACCAGCCAGAAACTCGACGAGGGGGGACTGCACAGTGCCCCCTCCAAAGACAGACCCAGGGGCAATCTAATTACCCCTACCAGTACTTCCACAATATGATGGTTTGTAGTGGTTCTGTTCACAATTTAAGACTAGTAAAATCAATGGTAACTTTACATGTCCTGGGAGACAGTAGTCAGTCCCAGTGTATGGAGTCTGTTTGGGGGTCACTATGACACCCCTGTGTTACTGCACTGAGGGTGCTGTGTAACACACATCCCAAAAACACATGAAGCCCTATGGAGTAAAAGACCCCATAGCCCATAAAACACATTACAAAGTCAAAGGACATTCTCAAATCATGCCTAAGAGTGGGAGAAAAAGTCTCTCACTTAGCATTAGAAAAAAATAAACCCTAAAAAATCCAGCAAAGCTGCTGGGGGACTCGCTAGGTTTAGGAAATTAGCCTATACAGAGAATTCTCCCTAACAGCCTGTCCAAGTGAAGCCCGCGCGGAGGAAAGGACGCGCTGTTTGACTGCTGAGACCTACGTTTTGTTTGTTTCCTCCCTCCCTGCTGGGAACTTTGCATCAAGAAAGACTTTCCCCCTCCAATTCGCGTAAGACTGTCAGTCGCCAACACAGCTGACAGCAGTTGAAGCGAGCGGGCGTTTCTAGAGAGGCTCGTATACTGACATGTGACCTGTGTCACGTGATTTCTCCTGGACACCCCCCCTGAGCTCCGTTACAAAACCACAACAGCGCGACTCTTGCGGCGTGAAGCCCGCGCGGAGGAAAGGGCGCACTGTTTGACTGCTGTTTGCGGCTGGAGGCGGCTAATAGGAGAGGTGAGAAACCATTGTCACTTGAAATACGAACAAAGAGATAACTTCTGTCAGATCAACTATAAAATACTAACGATAAAGATGGAGAACACAAAACCACGCACTAGATTGCAAGAAAAATTGGAAGAAACACTTGCAATAAAGGATAAAGGCAGGCCGAAAGACAATGATCATCCCCAGTTCACTGACATTCACATAGAAGAGAAACTGAGACCATCTATAAACAAAGAAAATACTCCAGTGAAAAATGAGAGCAAATACAGCACTAGTGATCTTCCACTAAAAAATGCTCTTCCTGTAGTTAACAGCGCGAATGCTGCCACAGAGATCCAATCCAGATCCTTCCTAGACCAGACAAACACACTGCCAGGGGAAAATAGAATCCAACAAAAGTCAACAGATGATAATATAGATCTTGTAGAAGAGATATCAAAACAATGTGATTCTGACGCTAAACAACTACCAAAAAAAAGCCCAGATGACTCATGCTGCACACCATCCTTACAGGAAAGAGCACGGATCGCAAAACAACAATGGCAGACAATGTATCGGTCAGCCCACTCTGTGCGACAATAACATACATCCCATTCCCCTAAGGATAGCACGACTCTCAATGGATATCACAGAGATAGACGCCTTATTGGATAGTCAAGACAAAAGACGAGGTGTTCAACGTGAAATGTGCCACCACCCACACCAACCAAATAAATACCTCTATACCGAACAACTACAAAGACAGTAAATCAACAAAAAAAAATGATGTGAATGAAAATAACGGATATCCAAAAAAACAAACATCGGGATCAGAAGAGTCTTCAGCAATAAGCACACAATCAGAACACAATAGGGACGTGAATAATTCACCACCAAGAATACCAACAACAATGTTAGACCTACAAAATACCCTAACTGCAGTATTATCAAACGCGATGATTCCCTTTTTGAAAATACAAGAATCAATGGTTGACGCCACAAAAGACCAGGCTACGCTACTAGCGATGATTATGACAAAACAAACTCAGTTCGAAGCATTTACAACCAGCATACAGGAGCGACTGATATGAGGCCGAAACATCAAGATCTTGGCAATCGCGTTTAGCAGATATGGCAAGAGTAGAGCATATCGAAAAAGAGAATTTACTAGAAACAGTGTCAACTATAACAAAAAAATGAATAGACGAAAAGGCAAGAAAACAATCCCAAATCTCACTACGGATCTATGCAATAAGCCAAGACACACAAACCGAAGAAGCAGATTGGTCAAAACACAAGATTGACAAGACAACGCAGTACGAGATGCAACCATTGAGGATTGAAACATCTGAAACTAATGAACCTTCCATATGTACACCATTTGACATATTTGATCTCTCAAAACGAGCACAAGCAGGACAGGATAGTCTGAATAAGCCAACGCATAAAGCTACAAAAAAATCACAAACAGGATCTAGAGCGTTCCTTAGAAATATGCAAAAAGTGCAAAAAACGCTACATGACAAAATAACAAGAACAAGGTGACGAAACATAAAAAGACAAAAACTACAAACTTGCCTATGCCAACAACGGACAGTGCAATTACAAGTGTCCAAATACACAATCCAGCACAAAGGGATCTTTTAGACGATCTGATATTGGAAATTCATCACCAGAATGATAAGCAAACAACAAGCAAAACTGGAGTAACAAGAGGGGAAGAAAAGTCCCTGAATTCAAGTATAGCATCGGCAACAGAGCAGATTAAAATTGAAGACTCCGTAGAAGATACCTTTTGCAGTACAAATGATCAAAACGAGCAGTTGATTGTCATCGATGAATATAACGATCCAATCAGGACGCCAACAACTATTTCGCATGATTTAACCTTACAAGGAGATAATGCAGCCTTCAATTACTCGGCTGTCTCGAGTGCAGAATCGTGGACATCTCCTGAAAGGCAACAGACTTCAGAAAAATAACAGAAGCAGACTACTGCCCAAGAGTCGCCAATTTTGAAACCTAATTTCCAGAATCCTTTGAGTAGAACATACGCCTACAGAGTGGCCCTGTTCCAACTCGCGCCAAGTTCAGAAGAACCGGTGACACTTAATAGATACAACACTTTGCGTCTGATGAAAGCAATCCCGCAACTTAGAGATATAGAATCGGATAACATCGAAGTAATAACTTTCCCCAATAAGAATCATATGGAGGAAGCTCACATTGACTTTTACCTAGAGGAAACCATGGATCGTGTCCTAGCGGCCAACCATCATCTCAAGAAACTTGGCTTTAAAGCAGAAGAAGTTTATGTAACCAGACTGATGGCAAAAAAGAAATCTATGAATATCACAATATTAGACCAAAGGATAAAAAACAACAAAAAGAATGAGGTACATCAAACTAACATACAAACTAATGATCGAAGTACCCCAAGTCAAGTAAATTTAGCTGAAAGGACAAACAAGATCACTCAACCAAGGAAGACAAACCTATAACAACCAAAGGAGAAACTATGTGATACACATAAAATATCTCTAACTTCGTGGAACACAAGGGGCTATAAACATCTCCTAGAAAATTACTCCACAGTTTTAGAGAATTCAGAATTAATCTGCTTACAAGAGACCTGGCTTACCGATGAGATCGTCTGCGAGGGATATACAACCTGGATGAACCCTGCAATTCAATCGAAAACAGGTAGAGCGGCATCAGGAATGATAATCCAAATGAAAATCAATACAATGTGGAATGCTTTTCAAGCAGCCACATTGAAAGATCAGGAAAAACTGAACTATGGATGGCTATTAGAAAAATACAAAGACCCACAAACAAAAACAAAGCATGCAGCAAAAAACTCTCATGGACATTATTACATTCAAACTATCAAACAAGAAAAGCATGAACATCAAAAGAGACTGCGTCACTTGAAATCAAAAAATGAACCGGACTTCAAAAAAGAGTTAAAGAAAGAAAAACAAAGATACTCAAACTTTATAAAACAAAACAAGGCTATGATGAAACATGATGCGAAGCAATATTGAACGCTTTAAAAAATAAAAACACAAGAGATCTATGGTCTATGATGAATGATAAATCAACTCATCAAACATTAATACAAGAAGTTGACTCACAAAACTGGGTAAGACATTACCATGAAGTATATAACAACAAAACAAGCAAGCTGTTAATTGATGGAGGAAACGATGAATCTATTTGGAAATTTGAATGGAAGCTCGACGACATAATAAATAAAATTAAAGCTTTGAATTCTTCACGAGCACCAGGCCTGGATGGGCTCTCAAATGCAGTTCTCAAAGAATCACCAGAAGACTGGGCAAAATTCTTCTCACAATTATTGCAACTCATAGTGAAAAGTAAAGAAATCCCCAAAACCTGGACAACTGCAATAATAATCCCAATCTTTAAATCAGGAGACCGAAAGCTGCCAAACAACTACAGACCGATAGCCCTCCTTGATCCACTAGGAAAGCTATTTGCAAGCTACCTACAAAAACAACTAAACATATGGGCAGCAAAAAATGGAAGACACGCAAAAAGACAGACTGGCTTTGTGACGAAGATTGGGACAAACGTAAACTTACTGTTACTGAATATGATAAAGGTTGAAGCAAGCATCAGAAATCAGCAAGTTTATGCCTTGTTTATAGACCTGAAAATGGCATTCGATTCAGTAAACAGACAGAAGCTCTGGGAGAAACTAACAGCTTGGGGTTGTCCTGCTTACATCTTAAACCCAATTATTCAACTATATTCAAATACATCTATTCGAGTCCGATTAACAAACGCTGGTATGGTCACAGAATCCATTTCTACTAGGAACGGTTTGAAACAAGGCTGTCCCCTAGCTGCATGTCTTTATAACCTTTATACTAATGACTTTGAAGAGCGTATTCAAAACACGAGCGCAAATCCTCAGAAAAACAATAACGAACCTATCCAAGCACTTATTTATGCTGACAATATTATCATCTTGGATAAAACGACATCTGGCTTGCAAGAATCTCTGAACAAAACACAAGATTATATGAACGTAAACGATCTGCAAATCAATACGTGCAAAACCAAGGCCATGAAACTGATCAGTCTGAAATGGAAAAAACATCATCCCTTTAAAATCATGCTGGATGGAAATGAAATTGTAATGACAAAGTCAATGAAATATTTGGGTGCCCTGATAAATCCTTCAAACAATGAAAAAGAATGGTTTGAAAACATCAAAGAAAAGGCTATATCTTTAGCAAGACCAGGAAGATTCTTTCATCTGAAGTATGGCACATTCTCAGCAAAGCCAATAATGTTATTATATAGGCAAAAGGTAGTTCCTATCATAACTTACGCCAGTGAATCTATAATCAAGGAGAAGTTTATTAACTGGTCCATTCTAGAAGGGCTATACTGGCGGAAAACGTTGGCCCTTCCAAAATCATTTCCTGTGGCAAGGATCAGATTCGAATTGGGTCTGCAATCAATGGAATCCATAGTTACATGGAAACAGATGGATTTATACAGAAAAATCTTATCGGAGGATCCAATTCCATCACTTGAAATATTAAAAAAGAAAGAAAAAGCAGTCCAAACGACAGCTCTCGAAAAATGGACGACATCAATTAAAGGAAAATTGCAAGAAAAAGAAATATCAGAAGAAATGTTGACTAAGAGGCCCCAACAGGCGAAAAGAAAATTGAAAAGCAATGACTGGACAAAAACAATAGAGAAACAAAAATCTTACAAAAGGTATCTAAATTGTGACACTGAAACAAGGGCTCTGAACGAACTACCGGGATACCTAAACCAATTTCCTGATGAAACAATCCGAGATCAATTTCTAAGATTTCGCTTAAATATACTACCAACCAGAGACTACCTAGCAGCATTTGACAAAACTGGCACTGTCGCAGTGGAGTGTAGATTTCGTAAAGAAGCACAAATCCCAGAAACATTATTTCATTTAATTATGGTGTGTCCGAGGCTGAAAGAAAAAAGAGATCTATGGAGAAGTTTCTTCCGGATCTCGAGTAAAGTGATGACGACAGAAGAAAGATGGGCGAATCTTCTAAGAGGAAATGACCAGTGGTTAATAATCACAATAATGAAATTTTGGGGCGAAATCATAAAATGAGTCCTAATCTTCAGAAGAAACGAAATTGTTCTTTTTAAAGAATAAATCGGATTAGACTTGAATGTAAAGTTTGAAAAATCAAACCAAACATTATAAAAAATAAATTAAAAAAAAATTAGCCTATACAGAGAATTCTCCCTAACAGCCTGTCCAAGTGGAGTTCACCCCTAGTTTCAACCAAAAACTCCCAATAGTAATGGGACATCAGCTCCTTTACTTAGAATAATCTCATACAGCAGAACTGGCAGTAGGCAGGAGAGTACCTATCCACCACAGCATCACCTGCCCTTCTCAGAACTTTGCCTACTATTATTAAGTACTGAAAGGCAGGGGAAGGGGTAAGCTGCCTGAGCAACTTAAAGCACACTTATAGTGGGCTCTCTGGCGGCGAGCCACAGCTGTACTGGCTCACACACAGCTGCTGAACACTGTATACAGCTGCAGCTCCAACTCCCCCAAATGAGCAGATCTCTCCTGCTCCGGATGCTCATCTGTCCTCCCAGCCTTTCAGTGCTGTTTGGATACTGGTCAAATAATAACATCCAAGTGGTGTCTTGTCAAAGTTATAGGGCCTATACTAATAAACCTATTGCAAATCCTTATCTCTAAATACTGTGAGAAACCTGAAGGTGTATCCCTGACTAGTCTCCGGGGATCTGTCATCCATGTGGCCATAACAATGCCATCGCTATTGGATCCATTTCCTGGGGGTGGACTAGTGAGGGTCACCTGAATGGTGGGGTCCTCGGGGAGTGGAAGTGGGACACCGTTGTGTGAGATACGGCATCTCCCTTCTTATAACACCTTTTCCCCATCCTACCCCGTAGGATACGGAATCACTCTACCTCCGCACCCTCTTTTCATACACAAACACTTGCACACCACGAAAGATGACGGACAAAATCCCCAGCCATTTACATGACATGTCACAACACAAGGGTCAGGCAATTGACCAGAATCACACACCGGACAGCCCTTTCCCTTCCGCACAGGGGTAAAACGTGGAGCATGAAAGCATAATACGATCAAGGCAGTCCGCACGATGAGAGAGCTACCCCAGCATGGCAGTTCAAGAGGAGGAGAAAGTCGGCCACAACCCAACGGGTGACAAGAGACGCAACCTTGCCCGTTTGCACCTTTAAACACTTGAGTATAGGTGTGTTATAAATGCCATATCATATAATTTCCAACACATTCCCGCGCAACCTACGTGGAAGGAATCGTAAGACCGCGAACAATAGCCAACGTGCGTCGCAGCAGATGTCAACGGTACACAGGACCCTCCTCTGCTGATATTCAAGCCGGGGAGAGACGCTTGCCACTGTCATATCGACCTTGACTCCAGAGACGAGCAAAGCCAAGTGGTTTATCACAGCCTGTGAGTCGAGTGGAGAGCTGCTAAGAAACCGAACTGTTGAACAAAAGTAGCAAGGGGCTAATTCAAGAAAATATAAATAAACTGTTAATGTGAGAGGGGAAAACCAGCCTCAAAGGAGTCAGGCTGCACGTGGGTGCTCACTCGGGAACCTCTGGGAGATTACCCTTTTGTTGAAACTATTGCTCCCAGAATGCAAAAAAGGGATGAAAGTGGTCATTTGCTTTGAAATGCTTTGAAGCACTTCATCTGTCTATAAGCGCTGTATAAATGGACAATAAATAAATACAGGGGTCTAGTAAAATCCTCTGTACAGTCTAAAGTCTTTGACCGGCAGATGATTACAAAGCTAAGGGCAGTGAATCCTGCATTGTAACAACTGTGCAAGGAATTGTCTGATTGGCAAAGTTGGCAAGAGTGAACCCGACAGAGGGAGGCCTATATAGAGGGGGTGAAGCCTGAAGTACCAATAGTGTGTTGACAAGAGTGAACCCAGCAGTGGGATGTCCACCGCGAGCTGTTTCAAAAAAGGGCATTAAGATTCGTGATTGTCACAGATGAGATTGTGTTGAAAACCATAGTGAACCTGACGGAGGGAGGCTAACATTTAAGAAGGGTCTGAACACGGAAGAGGGGGATTCAGGGGGTGAGAAGGCATTGCCCAACGTGCAAGCAGAAAGGAACTTTTGTTAATAATTTTTGGAACACGTCAGGTCCTCGGAGGCAAGAGACTTTTTGTAGAAAAGAGACTTAACCACCGAAGGTCCTGATACCGTAGAGCGGAACTGTAGTCTCATGCTCAAAACGTGGGAAAGGGAGAACCAGACTACCGCATCCTGATTTATTATTTGTTAGCACTTCTTTCTTTCCTGTGAGTCCTATCCCGCACTGTTTGTATTTAGCCTTAGGATTGGCAATAGGTTTTTCTTAGTTTAGGCCCTTTTATATGACAAGACGCCACTAGGACTGCCTTATTATTTGATGGTCATAGCTTGCTCCCCTCTTAGATTTAGATGAGATGTTTTTCCAACCTGCATATACAGTTTAATAAACACCCTTGAACTGTGATCACTTGTGTCTGTCTTTACTGTTGCCACCATGAGTTCCTTACAATACAAAGCGTGTGGGAAACAAGGTTATGTAAAAGAAAGAAGTGTTCAAGAAATTATATGTCAGGATATTCAGGCAGTTGGCCTCCCTTCCCCACGTTTTCAGCACGGGACAAGATAACACACTCAAGCTTAGCACAGTCTCTGGCTTCTCTAGCACGAGCGTGCAGATCAAACATTCGCATCAGGACCTTCCGTGCCCAAGTCTCTATGCCTTTTCATAGTCTCTTATTTCAGAGTGCCTAATGCGACAAACTGTTATTTTCCTCTCAGGGTTTCACACGTGCTCAATTTCTTGGGTGATTCACCATTCACCTTGGATCCCACTCAGCCAGGCTGAGATCCCCTTTAACACAGTGCTCGTAGGATTTTCATTTATGCAATTTCTCGGGTGATTCACCCGGGATCCCCTCAGCCGGGCTCAGATTTGTTTCAACACAATATTCGATCAGTCTTCCTCTGCCGGGCTCGGACCAATGAAAATCACTCTAACACAAACTTGCTTTAACACAAACGTTTTCAATCTCCCTTGTTCGGGAGCCAATCCACTCAGACGGTCCCGGTGCAGGATGATCCTCGTCGTACCGGCGTGTCCGAGACAGATATGGTACCCAGACTTTCTGGACTTGTCAGCCTCCCCTCCAGTCAAGCTTCCGGCGGTCACATATCTTCTCGCCATGGAAGGAGGCGCAATTCTGCACCACGACCCAGGATCGCTGAATCTGAAGGCCTGGCTCATGCAGCACTAGAGTTTGGGGGCTACGATCTCCCAGGGGATTGTAAGGAGGTGCTTGCCAAGGCCAGAGCTTCATATACCCCCCACCCCCCGAACAACGGAATAAAAGACAGGTGGACCCAAGAATAGACTGGGATGGCACTAACCCCCTTACTCCCTATATTACAAGAACAAAAGGGCACTATTGATACCCACATCAAATGGCAGGAGATGACGAAGCAATAGAAGTCAGCAACCCAATTATCAATTTCACAGACTGATTCAATGACACAGCTGCCTCCACAGAACCTCAACCAGAGTCAACGTAAAAGCACCCCAACTGAACACCCACAAATCAAAACAGGGAACAAAAAACCAAATCACACCAAAAAGATGCACTGCAATCTAATTAACGTAAACATGCCACTGAAATATATGACCTTCTAAGTGAAGGCGGCATCGATATCCTATTCAGAACCGAAACATGGCTTGAAGACAACTACAAGATTACCCTCAATAACTACCTGCCCGATACCTTCAAGTGTGCCCAAGCAAACAGAAAAACCAAAAGAGGTGGTGGACTGGCAATCATCCACAATGAACACTTGGAAATGAAAGTAGAAGACCCATTAAACATTGATAAATGTAAATCCCTAATCCTCCGTCTATCAACAAATCCCAGAACAAACCTGAAATTCATACTGGTATACAGACCACTAACTTATGCGGCCTTCGTAGACACCTTCACAGAAGCAATCACCAACCTAGCTACCGAGCATAACCACTGTATTATCCTCGGAGACTTCAACATCGGGTTCGATGAAACCACTACATCCCAAAAAATCTCTTACCCAGGTCATGCACTAGCCGCAATCTTTGCCAACAAAAAATTAATTGCCACGGTGCCACCAATACAGATCCTCTGGAGCGACCACCTCATCATCCCGTTTGTAATCACACTGCCCCCACAATAACCAAGCAACTGGGAAAGCTACTGATCATCATGAAAAACTGGAGAAGCATAAAAAATTCCAACCTTGCAGAACTGCTGGAGAACACCAAACCACAAGCGACAACTATGGACAAAGCTGACTTGGACACTAAAATAGATATACTTCGCAACTGGATCACGACAACAATTGACGAGGTCTCCAAAGAAAAACTCTTTAGTCCATCCCGCAAAAGAGCGATGGCAAAATGGTACACCCCGCTACTCGGCGCCATCAAAAGGAAAAAACAAACTCCAACTAGAATGGCGGATCAATAAAGACTGCTCAAAGAAATTGAAACTTCAACAACATACCCGTTCATACAAAAAGGAAATACAAAAAGCAAAAAGGAAATACGATTGCAGAATTCTCAAAGCACCAAACGCCCAAAAAGAACTCTTTAAAATCATAAATGAAATAAAAAAACAGACTGCAACAATGCTCCAATACCATCGAAGAAACTATGTAGTGAACTCGCAGACATTTCAAAATCATGACCATCCAACAGACCATACGAAACAGACTATGCAACCACAATACTGAAGAAACTCACCTTCGAATCGATTGTGTCCTCCAACGTATTCCACATCTTTAACTGCAATGTCCACAGCTGTGTACGTCGGAAACTTTTTTGGCAGAGGGCGTCCTGTGTTGATGGCGTCTGGTTGATGTCCCTCGAAGGCCTGCGTCGAAGACGACGTCACCGGATGTTCTAAATAGGACGCACTGCGCCTGTAGCCTCAGTTCCGTTTTTTCCAGAAACGCGTTTGCTTCGGAGACTCAGCGCACCTTGTGTATTCCTCGTGAATATCTTCCTCTTCGACCCCTCTGAATCCTCGGTCTGGTGTCATGATGCCTACCCCCGGGGAACCAGACCAAGTCCAGCAACCCCGGAAGCAGGCATCAAGTTATTTTGAGCAAGCCCAAAAACCCCTGCTAAGGGCTGTTTGGGTGCGGTCCTGGCGCCTATGGCGCCAGGCTCTTATGGAGAGTCAGTCCTGGCTCCATAGGCGCCAGGCTCATAGAGTAGAACTTACCTGATGCAGTCCATGCTGCAGAGCTCCAAGCCAAATGAGGCTTGGAAGGGACTATTTTTCCTAGGGACTATTTTTTACTCGGCTGGGGAGGAATACTTACCTGGGACTACTTTGGAGGCTATTTAAACCACGCCCGAAGAGCAGCACACGCTTCGCGTTATTCTGCATCCAGCGGCGTAACGCTCACCGTGTCTGCAAGCCTCATCCAGTCTTCTGCCACACCCGCCTCGAGTCTGCAGCTCCTAGAAAAAGGGAGGAACAGAAGAAGAGGTTAGAATAAGAGCAAAACCTTTGATCCTTACCTGAATTCCGGATCCACCGCGACTTCGAGCTGGAAGAAAGAAGCATTTTATGCGCGCCGCCTCGCCTTCTGCAGCGCCGCGCTGAACTCGCCGGCCTTCGCAGCATCCTCACGATCCACCGCATCCTTCTGCACATTCCCGCCGCACTCTGGCACCTAAGGGGAACACAAGAACAGCAAAGGTAAGCCAAGGGAATAAACAGAGGCAATAGTAACTACCCCCCATAGACTTACCTGATTACCACCGGGGGTATTATTCCTCTTCACAGGTTGGCGCAGTCTCCATTGCATCCTCGCCGTACCCCAGCCCCTAAGGGGAACAAAAGGACAACAAGGTGAGACTAAGGGACAAATAAGGGGAACTTTTCTCACCACAATAGACTTACCCAATTTTACCGCCAGAGGCATTATTCCCCGAACTTCATATTTTCTCGCCACACCTGAATAAGGGAGCAAGCCACAGGTTACATTCTGGCCTTATTTTATTGAACTGTGTAGGATAAGCCAAATCCTTACATGAACTTAGTCAGCTACCACGAGGAACTCTTCGCTGGGGTCAAGCTGCAAACTGCAAGGAATCGGTCAAGAGTGAAAGTCAGACATGTGAACTCTTACGAACTACATACTTTTCGGAGTCAATATTGTGCTGGAACTCACCAATTCCTTCGAGCCAGTGAAGCAACTGGTTATCAACGCGCCCCTGCGCTCAATGCAGGATGGAGAGCTCATCTTTTCAAACCATCAGGTGAGACTATAAGAGGGGACATCAAAGGTGATCTGTGGGGAGAACAGCGGGGGTGGGAGGATTTACGCTCAACCCCACGGGTGGTTAATTCCCTTTCTCCATTTACAGAAGAATATTCCTACGGGCCAAGCAAACGAAGCTATATGGGCCAGTGCAGTCTGTCATCTCGGCCCCAAGCGTCACATTGGTGGAGACCGCAGCTGTCCAGTTCAGATCGACGCCTCTGTGGGAGCCAGTTGAGCGTAACATCTGGCTTCAAGACTTGCAGGGACTGCAAGTCTAAGATGTCGATCACCGACCCGCATTGCATTTGTTTGTTGGGCTTGAGCAAGAGTCACAACACCGATGACTGTTCCAAATGCTAGTCGCTGACTGCTAAGGCATTGCGGAGCATAAGGGGAAGCTTTTGGTAGGTAGGGGTTCTAAACCAAGTAAGTCCCGTAAATCTAAGTTAAAGGGGATATTTGACGATTCGAGGGGCGACTCTCCGCGTCGGAAGGAGTCCAGGGGATCTTGATCCCGGAGTGGTTCCTGCCATTCGTCGGCCTCAACTCGGCATTCTAGGAAGTGCCGTCACCGGTAGCCTTCGCCGTCGTCCTCGGAGGATGGAGCCGCAAGTAAAGTGGCTTGTCCAACGAAGTCCTCGACTTCAGAGGAATGGGCTGCCTTCAGGGAGCAGATGCTGGCGATTTTCAAATCCTAGGGCACAGTTCTGTCCGCGCCTTCTGATGAAGCCAGCGCGATCCTCATCGGGAACCTTAGAGGTCTCGTACGGACAAGGCTCAGGATAGTCGCAAGAGACGTGCTTCCAGGTCTTGGTCCTCATCCCCAGCAAGACTGCAGAAACCTGCTAAGGGCACGAAGTCCGTCGGATACGAATGTGAAAGCTTTGCCTTCTTACCAGCCGTCGGCGCCGAAACCGTCGACACTCGACGTCAACGCCGTGTTAGGGAGAATTCTCTGTTAAGGCTAATTTCCCAAACCTAGTGAGTCCCCCGGCAGCTTTGCTGGATTTTTGAGGTTTATTTTTTTTCTCCTGCTAAGAGACTTTTTCTCCCACTCTTAGACATGATTTGAGAATGTCCTTTGGCTATGTAATGTGTTTTATGGGCTATGGGGTCTTTTACTCCACAGGGCTTCATGTGATTTTGGTATGTGTTACACAGCACCCTCAGTGCAGTAACACAGGGGTGTCATAGTGACCCCCAAACATAGAATACATACCCTGGGACTGACTACTCAGTCCCAGGGCATGTAAAGTCACCATTCGCTTTACTAGTCTCAAATTGTGAACAGAACCAGTACAAACCTTCATATTGTGGAAGTACTGGTAGGGGTAATTTGATTGCCCCTGGGTCTGTTTCCCAAGGGGGCACTGTCCAGTCCCCCCTTGTCGAGTTTCTAGCTGGTGGCAGTGGATACCACGCGAAATATTCCACCGGAATATTTCCTATTGGATTTTCCCATTCATTTTAAACGCACCACTTTTTGGTGCAATGTTAAAGATACCGCCGGGTTATTTAATATTTTTCCCCAGGTTGGGTCTTTTTGCCAGGACTCAGTTTTAAAATGGCGTTTGTGTTCGCCTCTGAAACGCTAACCCAAGTCGAGCCCTTTGTTCCACTTTTTGGCGGGCTTCTCCACCGAAGCCCTCCAAATGGTGCCACTCTCTGGGGTCAACCGTATGTGTGGGAGGGGGATTAGGCACCCTGGACTGAGTTGCCTTTGCAACTCAAGTCGCACTCTTGTGTGATTGGCCCAGTTGTGAGCCGCCCGACTCACCACTTAGCATGTTTGAGTGACAGCTAGGCTGATGAATGGGGGTTTTGCTGCATAAATGAGGGCTTTGGGGACTGGAACTTCAGAAGTCGCCACAGGACCTAAAGAATCCGAAGAGGGGAGAAGCTGAGCCATCGACGACGACACCACCCTGCTGTACGAACTCACCACTTCCCCGACGACAGAGGAGATCATCTTCCAGGAGCTTTTTTTTTTCCCTCCGAGCTGGTGGGACCAACCAGTTTGTCTTTTTCGCCTTCCTGGATCGTCTCATGGTCGAATCGCCCGTGCCAAGCACCCCGGCAGCCGGATAGCCACGCTTCACCACTACCGCAAATAAAAGGGTAGTACCTTTTAACCGGGAAAATCTGCGGCTGGTTTCTTCCCTGGAAGTGCAATGACCTCCAGCTTTCCTCCACGTCGAGATCATCTCTTCCCCTGGACGAAGCCCGACTTGCACCCGCTGCCAGGAACAACTGCCCCCGCCGGAGCTTTCTCACCATTTTAGGTACTGTGTCCCGCCTGTTCTCCCCTGCAACCGACTGTCCAAGGTGTCCCGTAAATCCTTGACTCTCTATCCTGGGTTGACCTCGGACCTGCTAACTTTACCTTTCGGAACTGATCCAACACCTTTCGACTTTTCTGCAAAGTCTTTGAGTGCATTTCCACTGTGTGATCTTGGGCACATTCCTTCTTACTCTCTCCAAGAGTATGCCTGGCCTATGAACTTTTTGCTCTACAGTAGACCCTGCCTCTCTTGACTTGCTGTGGTTTCTTAAGTTTTGGTACTGTGTTATTTTCCTATTCTGCCTTTTCTCTCCCTTTTTAAACAGATTATTGGACTGCCATCTACGGTTACGCGCTCACTTCGTGTTTTGCTAAATAAGTGGTGTCTTAACCTAGACTTGTCGAATAATTAACTAGGGAGGTGTATATACTTATAGTGACTGTTTGAACTTGCTTGACATATTAGTTCCAGTGTATTTTTTACAAGTGTTTTTAGATAAATAATTATATACTTTTATACCAAAGCTCTGGTCAGTGTTTGCTTGTGCTACTGTATTTTTGGCCCTATTGTGTATACTCTATATACTGCCTAACTCTTCTTGAGAGAAGTCTGACTGCTCAGCCACAGCTACCAGGTAAATCTGGGTGGTGCAGACTGCTACCAATTGGGTTTACTGCTTACTCCTGTAGTCTTAAACTTTTTGCAGTAGTCCCTAAGGGAACTGCACAGGTTTCTGTCTAACACGCCTTCGGGGCCTTTTTGCTGGGATTTGCCATAGGAGATCCCATGTACTGTGGATCCTCTAAGGAAGCCTACTTCCAAGTCTGTAAGGCCTGTTAAAGACTCCAGACCCTCGGCTGTCCGAGACAGGACTTTTACCTTCCTCTGGATGACATCTATGAGGAGGAGGAGAGATCCGATTTAGATTTTGACCCTGTTGACCCTGATGTGGCTCTTTTATTTTCTGGGGATAGTCAATTGGAAGAGTTAAGGAAATCTCTTCATGATGCCAGTGGCTTAGACACTTCTCCTGAGGTGGAGTTTGGCAGGCCTGAACCTAGGGCTCATGCTGAGTCGTCCTACAGGAGACTAATGGCTAGAGTCACAGAATATCTTGGTTGGTCCATTCCTCCTGAAGCATTCGTTCAGGATGACTTGACAGATTTTCTGGACCAAGGTTCGTCCTCAGACCCTGTTTTACCTTTTCATTTCTCCTTGCAGAAACGGTTGGCAGCTGCTTGGCAGACCCCTTTATCTCTTCTTGCAGTTAACAAATCATTAACTAAAAAATATTGCCCTTCCAGTAGCGACCCCAGCTATCTTTCATCTCACCCTACTCCCGAGAGTTTAGTGGTTCAGGCGGCTACGCCCACCTCTAGGCAGGCGGCGTACCCTACCATCCCTCCTGATAGATGACAAACGCTTCCACGGTTGGACATGCAAGTTGTTTTCTGCAGGGAGTATGGCGCTGAAATCGGCCAACTCCACTTGTGCCTTGGCAAGATTTTCACACACTCTGTGGAATTATTTCTCTTGTGGCTGAGCATATTCCCGGAGGGGAAGAAAGGGATGGGTTCCTTGCTCTCGTGCAAGATGGCAAGGATGCCATATGTGAATCCCTTCAGTCGGGTTTGGACACGGCCGACAGTGTTAGCCGGCCAATGGCTGCGTGCACCGTTATACGCAGATTTGCGTGGTTGCGGTAGTCTGTTTTGTTCCGGATGTGCAAGCCCGTCTTTTGAGCATGCCCTTTGATGGCGCACATTTGTTTGGCAGCAAGGCTGACGAGAGCTTTGAGAGGTTGCAGACCTCAAAAGCTGCAGCAAAATCTTTAAGCGCAGCTGTGCGTAAACCTCTGCCTTTTCGTCCTATGGGACAGCAGTGGAGGGGAGGTTATTTTCGTTACTACTCCTCCTTTGGTAGAACAAGAGGAGCCGCCAGTCAAAGGGGTCAGCGTAAAAGTACCCGTGGTAGTCGGGGAAATAGGGGTGCCAAAGCCGCTCGGGCAGCTGCATCTTTGCCTTCAGGTGCTGCCGTAGCCGCTCCGAAACAGTCATGAGGCCATGTCACATGGTTTGCTGGTTGGGGCAGATTGTCTCATCTCGAAGAATGGCGAGCTATTACTTCGGATGCGTGGGTTCTGGATACAATAGCTCACAGCTACTGCCTTCCCTTCCTACAGTGGCCTCGCGACAATCCAAAGGGGAATCTCTCTTTTAAGCTTTCAGATCCGCTCCTTGTGCGGGAAATCTTGACCATGCTCGGGAAAGGCGCTATAGAATTGGTGCCTGTAGCAGAGAGGAACAAGGCATGGTATTCCCCATATTTTTGATTCCAAAGAAAGACGGGATTTAGACCCATCCTGGATTTGCGTTGGTTGAACAAACTTCTCAGGAAGGATAAGTTCAAGATGGTCACTTTCTCAAGTCCTCCAGACCCTTCACCTTGAGGATTGGTTGGTGTCTCTGGACCTACAGGATGCTTACTTTCATGTGACGATTCATCCCACGCACAGAAAGTATCTGAAGTTTGCGGCTGGCGACTCGCACTTTCAGTTTCGGGTCCTGCCATGCAGATTGATCTTCCCCCGAGGGTCTTCACCAAGCAAATGATGGTGGCAGCGAATCTCAGGCGAGGGGGGGGATTCAGGTCTACCCCTTCCTGGACGACTCGCTGATCTGGGCGTGTTCTCCCGAGCAAGCATTGGATCACCTCGTTCTCACCTGCCGCTCTGTCCACAAGCTGGGCTTCTCCCTCAATTTCAAGAAGTCTCATCTGACACCTTCCCAACAGCTCCAGTGCATCGGCGCTGTGTTGGACACGTCCTTGGGGAAGTGCTCGCCTCCCAAGGTGAGGGCTCATCACATTGTGCAGATGGTGGACAAGTTTCAACATGCCCAGAGTCTCCCGGCTTTCGAATTCTTAAGGTTGCTCGGCCCCATGGCATCCTGCTTTTTTCTGGTGCCAGAGGCCAGGCGGAAGATGAGATCCCTGCAATGGGTCCTCAAGATACAGTGGTCGCAGTTCTCAGGCAAGATGTCGGATCCCGTTCAGATTTCATTCTGTCTCCCAGGATCTTCTGTGGTGGGCCAACGAGGGGAACCTGATGAAGGGGGAGCCATTTTTGTAACCATGGCCGGAGGTGACTGTAATGACAGACGCTTCCCTCACAGGATGGGGAGCTCATGCCGAAGACTTGACCGCCAGCGGTTGTTGGTCTCTATCAGAGTCCAAACTCCACATCAACCTGTTAGAGCTGAGGGCCATCAGGCTGGCCTTGAAGGCTTTTCTGCTGTCTGTGCGGGGGAAGAGTGTCCAGGTCATCACAGACAACACAGTGGCCATGCATTACCTCAACAAAAAGGTAGGGTCACTCCCGCTGTGCAGAGAGGCGATGCAGCTCTGGTTCTGGGCAATCGAGCAGGGAATTTTACTCTCTGTAGTTCATCTGGCCGGTGAGGACAATGCGGCGGCGGATGCTATGAGCAGGCCGAGAGCGATATCTCACGATTGTGAGTTGACTCAGGAAGTCCTTCTGGAGATCTTCCCCCTTTGGTGAATCCCACAAGTGGATCTCTTCGCCACCAGTGGCAACCGGAAGTGCAAGAGATTCTGCTCAAGGGAATTTCCTCTGAGATGAGGCTTAGGAGACACATTTGTAGTGGATTGGTCATTCTCACTGCTGTACGCGTTTCCTCCAGTCCCCGTCATTCCTCAATTGTTAAGAAGGTTATGGAGGTTTGGATCCCACATGATCCTCATTGCTCCATATTGGGTCCAGAGAGCGTGGTACCTGGACCTTCTAGAAATGTCCATCTGCCCTCCCTGCTGTCTTCCCTACCGAGAGAATCTGCGCTCTCTCTCTCTCTCTCTCTCTCTCTCTCTCGCGTGCTGGTGGGGTCAGGTTCTTTTTCCATATGCCAGGACTCTCAACCTTCAGGCTTGGCATCTGAAAGGTTGAGGTATAAGTATTGGGACCTACCGGATGACGTGATGGAGGTGTTGCTTTCAGCCAGGAGG
Organism: Ambystoma mexicanum; assembly: GCF_040938575.1. NCBI lineage: Eukaryota > Metazoa > Chordata > Amphibia > Caudata > Ambystomatidae > Ambystoma > Ambystoma mexicanum. Next base: position 223,749,779 of record NC_090921.1, on the reverse strand, counting down.
CCAGCAACAAAATCGCTGTACCATTGGCGTAAATTTTGCGACTGGTGCAGAGGACATCATTTTGATCCTTTTTCAGTGTTCCGTTCCCATGGTTCTGTCTTTCTTGCTTTCTCTGGCCCATAGGGGCCTTCAAGTGATTACCATTAAGGATTTCCTGACAGCGCTGTTTATCTTCAAGTGCTCGTCTGAAGAATGTTCTTACTTTAAGATTTCTTTGATTTCCCAATTTCTTAAAGGGCTCACTAATGTGTTCCCGCCATCCCCTTTCCAGGTGCCGGTTTGGGATCTAAATTTTGGTTTTGAAATTCCTCATGGGTGCTCCGTTTGAACCTTTGCACTCTTGTCCTTTAAGACCGTGTTCTTGGTAGCGGTTACTGTCCTTAAAGACAGTGTTCTTGGTTGCGGTTACTTCCGCTTGCAGAGTGAGTGAATTGCCGGAACTTTCATCTAAGCCACCCTTTACTGTGTTCCACAAGGATAGGGTTGTACTGAGGGTATGTCCTTCCTTTCTACCTAAGGTAGTGTCGGAATTTCATTTGAGTCAGAAAGTGGTTCTTCCTTCTTTCTATCCTCCTCCTCTTCCTGTTAGGGAAGAGGAGCGACTCCATAGGTTCGACCCTAGGAGAGCTCTGAGCTTTTATATTTCTAGGATGTCCAGGGTCAGAGTGGACGAGCAACTCTTTTGTGGGGTATACTGGTCACCGGTTGGGCCAGGCTGTTACAAAACAGGCCTTGTCCAAGTGGATTATCCTCACCATTACTGAATGTTACCGTTTGGCGGGCAAGGACCCTCCTGAAGGGTTGCAAGCTCCTTCCACTAGGGGCGTGGCTACTTCCACAGCCCTGCAGTGGGTTGTTCCTATTAGGAATATTTGTGTTGCAGCCACACCTTTGTTAAACATTACTCCCTGGATTCACTCCATGGTCTAGATACGGCCTTTGGTAAGGTGGTTCTTTATTCTGCCATCTGATTGGGTATTCCAAATTCTTTTCCCTCCTCCATTATCTGGTACTGCTTTGGGAGGCTGTCAAAGATGTGGAATATGTTGGAGACACAATCCTTTCGAAGAACAAGTTAGTTACCAACTGGTAACGTTCTTTCGATTGGGTGTTCCTCCAACGTATTCCACATCGCCCTCTCAGCCTGCTCCTCTGGAGAATTTCCTATGCGATTGCAGCTTACGTTTCCGCAAGGCTATGTGCAGTCAAGCAGGCATTGGATGTGTGCATGTCACACATTTATGGGGGAAAACACAAACTGATTCTACGGGCGCTGGGCGTCCTATTTTGAACATCTGGTGACGTCGCCCTCGACAGAGGCCTTCGAGGGACTCGACCCGACACAGGGCGCCCTATGCCAAAAAAGTTTCCGAAGTACAAAGCTGTGGATGTTACATGTCAAAGATGTGGAATACTTTGGAGGAACATCCAATCGAAAGAATGTTATCAGTTGGTAAGTAACTTGTTCGCTACGAGGAACACCGGAACAAATTCCGAAACTTCCCGCATGTATCAGTGGAGACATTTGTTAAACTGGTAAATCAAAGCAACAAATCAGGTTCCCCCGCGGATCCCTGCCCCTCTGACATTTACAAATCAATACTCTCACAAGGAACACCCATGGAATATTACAGCAATGTCCTCAACCAATCGATCTCAACAGAGAAAGTGACATAATCCTTCAAATCAGCGTACATCAAACCACTCCTCTAGGATACAGTAGGAAACGTAGAGGACCTCTCCAATTAGACCCATTTCCAACATCCCGTACCCAGCTAAACTCCTGGAAACACACATATATAGAACAACCCAAGAATTCTTAGAAGAACACTGCCTATTAAACCAGGCGCAAGTAAGCTTCAGACGGGAGAGAAATGGAAACACTTTTTCATATTCTGGGATGATATAAAGGCAAACAGACTCAAATAACAGCACTGCTTTAATGGTTTTAGCCCTCTGTTGCATTCGAAACAGTTAACCACAACATTCTCATGATACTGGAAGAATTTGGAATCACTGACAACACCTTATTATGGATCAAATCCTTCCTAACAAACAAACAATATGGTTGAAACATTTCAAGAGAATCGGCATGCGGAGTCCCACAAGGATCATCCTTCTCCCCACTACTATTCAACATCTACCTGCCTCAACAAATTAAAATCATCAAAAGACATTGCCTCACCTGTTACGCTGACGCCACACAAATAGTCCATAAAATACAAGACTCACAAGAAGAAAACTCAACACTAGAGAACTGCCTTCGTTAAATATACAACTGGATGAACTCAAACTACCTCAAACTCAACTCAGGCAAAACAGAAATAATGATAATCACAAAAAACAGAAGACAACCTCTACATCCCCTGACCAACAGTACTTGGTGAAACCCCAGCTCCATCGTCCATTGTAAAAGAACCTGGGAGTCCTGATGGACAAAAAACTCACTCTAAGTTAACTCTCTAATCAAGAAATGCTGCTTTCTCCTGCGAGCGGCTAAAAGGATCCTACCATGCCTGTCATTCACCAACAAAACTACCGTCATTGCTCTCATGTCCAGATTAGACTACGCCAATAGTTTGTATTTAGGCATGCTGGAACGACTTCTAAAAAAAACTTGAACGCATAAAAAATGTGGCGGCCAGACTGCTCCTTAAACAAACTACCTCAAAGAGAACTCATGACACCAGCGCTGAAAACGCTACACTGACTACACATCATACAGTAAATAGAGTTAAAAACAATGTGCATAACGCACAGAGCAATCCACGACCAAGGCGCAGAGTTCCTTAGAAGAAAGATAAATGTACATAAAAAAGCAAGGCCACTCAGATACAGTATCGACATCCGTTTGGAACCCAAACCGTACATCAAAAGAAAACTTGGAGGATCCTCATTCTCTTACCTTGCACCAAAAACATGCCACGAACTACGAAAGAACATACGGAATACAAGAGAACACTTACAATTCACAAAACTCCCCAAATCCTAGCTCTTCATCCGATAGCTAGAAAGAATGCCTATAGGGGCATACACAGCGGAACTATGCTGAGAGGAAACCTATCCCCTTTTCCCTAAGCCTTCAACCCTTAATAGAAGTAAGAGATATTCTGATCTACAACATATCCACTTACCAATTGAAAGACAGACCACCCAGAATCATACCAGAGAACGGCAACAGATCAATCGGGAAGGAAGACAAAGGCGACCCATCAATAACACCTTGGCCAGCAGTGTAATTGCAGGCAGCAATGGACCAGTGACAGTAAATAGATGGGAAGGAGCGGGTGAATGATAATATAGCACTACTATCTGAGTAGGAGATAATGCTCGCCCAACCGGGTGTACTATGCTCAATTAACTTAGCTGGGAACCAGCCACTCCATTGCCCTAGAAACTAGACGGTCAGGGAAGTAAAGAGAATATACATACCCCGCATGACATCCGGATATATAAAACAAGAACTACAAGGATTAAGAGACATATAACCCACTAACCAAAAGCTCACATTTCTGCATACTTAACTCACACAAAAACCTACACAGCCACTTCTCTCACAGCAAACCGCACACAATTCACACTGCAACAACAAACACCACATAAATCGCACCAACAGCACACGAGTGTTAGGGAGAATTCTCATTCTATGGCTAATTTCCCTCACCTAGTGAGTCCCCCAGCAGCTTTGCTGTATTTCTGGAGTTTATTTTTTCCACTTAGTAAGAGTGTGCCTCTTTTTCCCGCTCTTACCTGTGTTTTGTCATGGGCATTCCTACTTGTTGTGTGATCTTGGACTCTGGAGCACACCACTCCATGAGCCCAACTTGTTGTATGTGTACACAGCACCTTCATTGCAGTAACACAGGTTTGTCTCTAAGACTTCCCAATGATTCCTTTTTCTGGGGCTGACTACTGTCCCCCAGAAACGAGTAAAGTTGCCATTAACTTTACATAGTCACTTTAAACCACAGACCCAGTACACCCCATCTTACATGGAGTACTGGAAAGGGTTAACTCGTATCCCTTTTCATCTGTGCCTCTCTAAGCTTTGTTTTGCGCTCTTAACATTTAGACTTGGCTGGTGGCAGTGGTATCTACCCTAACTTTTCTACCGCGATTATACTATATAAACCTGGTATTGGTTTAGGCTATTATATTAGCCTCGAACATAAACCGCTTGACCAAATACTTTTTAGTTTGGCCCCGGTCGGGTTTATTCACCATTTCTTTTTGTTAAAGTCCTTCTTGTGTTTTACTTTGCGCAGCAACCCAGGTTTGCCTTCTTTGTTCATTCTTTTGGCAGACTTCTGCCAAGAAGCCCTCCTCTGGGCGCCTAGGTTGGCTGAATGTGAGGGAGGGGTGTAGTCACCCCCTGCACAGGGTATCCTAGGAAACCCAAGTCGCAGTTTGCCATGATTAGCTGAGGTGGTTGTCCGGGCCGGACAACCCCCCTGCTGCATGATCGACAGCCAGGCTGTGTGAATGGGGGATTTTCGCATAAAAGGCAGGACTCTTGGGCTGGAAGTCGGAGTCGCCACTGGAACTACAAGGGACCGAAGTGAAGCGGAGAAGAAACTGGCTGCTGCAACTACCCCGTCCCGTTGAAGGCCTGCTGCAGACCTGAGCTATCTACCCTTCAATGACCAGAGAAGATCCAGTCAGGAGTCTTCTTCCCTTGAGCATGGTGGGGTCAACCAACTAATCTTCCACAGCCACAGGATCCTCTTCGTGGTCGAAATTGCTGCACCCTGCTGTAGTGGTCGGGATAGCCATCTGAAGAGCCTCCCTTGTTTTAAAGGAGTGCACCTTTTATTCACCGTCGCTGCTGCTGGCTTCATCCCGGAGTAATCCAGGCCCCTCCAGATGTCCTCCTTCTTGTCTCCACGACCGAAGCTCCAGGAACAACTGCCGTGGCACCAGCTTCTTCATTGAATAAGGTACTGTGTACAGCTTCGAGGAACTAGGGTGAATCGCTTTTCTCTTCATCCAAGGGGTGCCCTTGTCTTCCCTCCTCCTTATAATTTATGCTTCCTCTGACAATATCCAAGTACTCCTGGCAACGTTGAATTTTGAACTATCTGACTGTGTGATCCTCGACAACAGGAACCCGGTTCCACTTGACAATGGCTCCGGCCTATTGACTTTTGTTTTCATATCAGCAAGTGTTCTCTGATTCTGTCTGCCTTGACAAAAATATTTTCTATGATTTTTACCCCCCAACTCTCTTTGTTTAACTCAGGTGCTAAGTGTGTTTTTGCCCCGATACATTTCTTTTCGCGGATACGCGTATCTTTCGTAAGACCGAACTGTCATTACTGTCAAAAAGTGATCACATAAGTATTCCCGGTAACGTCTTTTGTTTCACAACACCGGTCCGCTAAAAGATAGGGTACTTACCTTGACTTGTTCAGTGCAAAGAGAATTGGTTGTGTGTAGTGTATTTTTGTGTGGATTTAATTTAATAGAAGTGAAGTGTTTTACCAACAGATGGTTAAGAAATTAATGTATTTTTACTTTTCAACCAAAAACCTTGAGTCAGTGTTTGCTTGAGTCACAGTAATTGTGGTCCTTTGTGTAATTTCTACTACTGCTCATTTGCTCTTGAGATAAGTCTGGCTGCTACGCTACTGCTACCACTCGAACAGTGTAGTACAGGCTTGTTCCAAAGGTGAACTTGTATTACCACTTGTAGTCTTAATTGTGTGTAGTGGTCTATAAGGGCACTGCACAGGATTCTGCCTAACGAGGACTCTCATCGATCCAATATTCACACCAAAGCTCAGCGCACAGTGAAAACCGAACTATAGCTGCCTACAGGACACCACCTTCTCACTTTCCCACGCCCTCTTCACCCCACTTACCCGGCCCAACCTCTTTGTTTACAGATCCGCCTAAGTGCCTGGAGACCAATTCCGTTGGTGACGGTCTGCTATATTACCTTTAACATTACTTTAAAACATAGGCTACCAGCATATCTAACAAATGCCTACTTAATATTCCTTCAACCAAAATGTTGTCACTAAAGTATAATACAATAAACCGAATACTCCAACTGGTATATAACTACAACTAAAATACTATAATGGTACTTTCAAAATCCAAGACCATTAGAATATGCCAATGGGTATCTAACTACATTAAGAACACCTTTCATTGTAATACACTTCAAATATGCCATCCGTTATTCTTACTTCAAAACTCCTCTTCAAGCCCAATATAGTAGAATATGCCAACATGTATGTAACTACTTTAAACATTCCCTTAATTACAACACACTTCAAACATACTATCACACTTCCACTCACATACTATATCCATGCTACCACACACAACTACAGTATTTTATTTGTAATCCTCTATGCATTTCTTTTCCCAATGATATTTCATTTCATTACAACAGTGTAGCACACACTAGTGTTGTACCAAACATAGTACATAGAATGTTTCGAAGGGATTGGTTCCTCCGACGTATTTCACATCTATGACGGGTAATCACCACATCTGTGCTGCTTTGGAAAATTTTAGGCGTCTGCGCCTATACGCGGTCCTCGAGGGCCTCCGTCGAGCCGACGTCACCGGATGTTATAAGTAGGACGCACAACGCCCGTAGCCTCAGTTGTTGTTTTTTCCGCGAACGTGTTCACTTCGGAGATCTCGGTGCGCCTCGGTTCTTCTGATTCTATCGGTTCTTCGAACTTGGTTTGTGAAGTATCATTTCTTCTTCTACCCCGCGGTCGGGATTCAAGAAGTGTTGGGACTACGGTTCCAAGATGTCACTTACGGACCCGCACAACGTCTGCCTCTGGTGCCTCGGCGAGGACCACGCCACGATGACTGTGACGAATGCCAGTCTTTGACGTCGAAGGCCTTGCGGGAGCAAAAGAAGAAGCTGTCGGTAGGTAGGGTTTCCAAGCCCCGAAAGTCGAAATCCGTTGGGCTTTCGACGGACTATTCGAGGGGCGACTTCACATTGTTGGCGTAAGTCCAGACGGTCACGGTCCCAGAGTGGTTCCCGCCTTTCCTCTGCCTCTTTGAGGCATTCGCAGTAGTGCCGTCATCGTCGCCTTCCTCGTCCGAGGACTCCGCCAGACGGCGGGTAGATTGCCCTACCAAGCATTCCTCTCCTGTGGAATGGGACACATTTCGTAAGGAAATGATGGCGATTTTCGAGTCGTAGGGCTCCGTGCCGTCCGCGCCTTCGAGAGAAGCTGCCAAGGAACGCGCTAGGGCCACCGTTCGCACGCCTTCGGGCTCGCGTGATCGCCAGGAACCTTTGAGGTCCCCGTCGGACATGGTGGATCGCGCAAGCCATGCACGCTCTAGGTCCCGGTCCTCGACGCCCTTGAGACCGGTAGAGCCTGTGAGGTCTTTGAAGAAGACGTCAATGCCATGTCCGTCGGGATTTTCTCGAGGCTCCGCCTCAGAGGAAGTCATCGGCGCTGAGGCCGTCGGAGGAGACGCTCGGGGCACCACCCTCGAGGCCTGTGTTGAAGCCATCAGCGCCACGCTCTACGTTGATGCCGATTTTGTTGATGCCCTCGACACCTTTTGTGGAGGCTTTACCGGAGGTACCCCGTGCATCGGTGGAAACTCAGAGGAAGGCCCTGAAGAAAGTCAGTAAGGCCTGTATTTGAGCTTTTTTCTGTGCCCTCATCCAGGGATTTATTCCAGCCTCTGGATTACATCTGAGGTGGATGAAGGGTCTGAGGAAGGTTTGGTTCCTGATGACCTGTTATCTGGTCATAGCCAGTTGGAAGACCTGCGTCAGTCTTTGCACGACGCCAGTGGTCTTGATACCTCCGTGGAGGTTGAGTTTGGCAGGCCTGAGTCTGGTATGCTTGCTGAATCTTCGTATAGGCGGCTCATGTCGAGGGTGACGAAGTACTTGGGGTGGTCTGCGCCACCAGTGGATTTTCTGCAGGATGACCTGACAGATATCCTTGACCAAGGTCTGCCCACTGACACGGTGCTGCGATATCATATGGCTTTACAGAGAAGGGTGGCGGCGGCTTGGACTGCTCCGGAGTGTCTCCCGGCAGTGAGCAAGTCGTTGCTGAAAAAATACCGTCCAGCCAGTAGCGACCCCTGCTACATGACTACGCACCCCACTCCGGAGAGTTTGGTGGTACAGGAGGCTACGGCCACAGCCAAGCAGGCGTCGTACCCTACCATCCCTCCTGATAGGGACGACGAACGTTTTGATGGATGGGCGAAGAAAGTGTTTTCTTCAGGGGGTATGGCTTTACAGGCAGCCAATTCTGTGTGTGCCTTAGCACGTTTCACTCACACTCTGTGGAATTGTGTGTCTTTGGCGGCTGAACATATTCCCGAAGGGAAGGAACGGGATGGTTTTCTTGCCCTCGTTCAGGATGGCAAGGATGCCATGTGTGAATCCATTCAGTTGGTCTGGACATGACAGACTGTGTCAGCCAGTCCATGGCGGCGAGCACCATGATGCGCAGATTTGCATGGTTGCGGTAGTCGGGGTTTGCTCCTGACGTACAAGCCCGGGCACTGCCGCAGCCGCTTCAGCTCAGTCATGAGGCCATGTCCCATGGTTCGACGGTTGGGGGAAGGCTGGCGCAGCATCTTATAGAATGGCGTGCCATTACTTCAGATGCGTAGGTTCTGGAGATCATAGCCCACGGCTACTGTCTTCCTTTCCGACAGAGGCCTCACGACAATCCACCAGGGAATCTCTCTTTGGAGAGTCCGGATCCGCTCCTTGCGCAGCAAATAAAATCCCTGCTGGAGAAAGGCACCATAGAACTGGTGCCTGTAGCGGAGAGGAGCAAGGGATGGTATTCCCCATATTTTTTGATCCCAAAAATAGATGGGGGGGGGATTGACACCCATCATGGACTTGCGTGGTTTGAACAAGCTCCTCAGGAAGGACAAGTTCAAGATGGTTACTCTCTCAAGTCCTCCAGGCCCTTCAACTTCAGGACTGGTTGGTGTCTCTCGACCTCAAGGATGCTTACTTTCATGTGCCGATTCATCACAAGCACAAAAAGTACCTGAGGTTTGCGGTTTGCGGTTTGCGGTTGGCGACTTGCATTTTCAGTTTCGGGTCCTGCTGTTCGGATTGACCTCCGCCCTGAGGGTCTTCACCAACCTCATGGTGGTGGTGGCAGCATATCTTAGGAAAGGGGGGATTCACGTCTACCCCTACCTGGGCGATTGGTTGATCAGGGCGCACTCTCCCGAGCAAGTCCTGGATAATCTGTCAGTCACCTGCCACTCCCTTCACAAGCTGGGCTTCTCCCTCAACTTAAAGAAGTCCCACTTGATACCTACCCAGCGGTTCCAGTACATCAGAGGAGTGCTCGACACATCCCTGGGGCAGTGTTCACCTCCCCAGTTGAGGGCTCATCACATTATGCAGATGGTGTACAAGTTTCAACATGCCCAGAGTCTCCCGGCGTTTGAGTTCTTGAGGTTGCTCTGCCTCATGGCATCCTGAATTCTTCTGGTGCCAGAGGCCTGGTTGCGGATGAGATCTCTGCACTGGGCTCTCAAGCTGCAGTGGTCGCAGTCCTCTGGCAGGATGTCAGACCCTGTTCAGGTGCGGCCCTTGGTCGCCCAGGATCTTCTGTGGTGGGCCGTCGAAGGCAATCTGATGAAGGGGGCTCCATTTTGGCTACCCTAGCCGGAGGTGACGATTGTGACGAACGCATCCCTCACGGGATGGGGAGCTCATGCCAACGAGTTGAGTCAGCGGTCGTTGGTCTCCGTCGGAGTCCAGACTCCATATCAATCTGTTGGAGCTGAGGGCCGCCAGGCTTGCCCTGAAGGCTTTTCTGCCGACTTTGCGAAGGAAGAATGTCCTGATTCTGACGGACAACACAGTGGCCATGCACTACCTGAACAAAAAGGGTGGGGGGCAGGGTTTCTCCCTCTGTGCAGAGAGGCGATGTATCTCTGGTTCTGGGTCATCCAGCAGGAAATCTTGATCTCGGCAGTTCATCTGGCTGGAGACGAAAACGTGGTGCGGGACACTCTGAGCAGGCAGAGCATGGTCTCTCACGAGTGGGAGCTGGCTCAGGAGATTCTCGTTGAGATCTTCGCCCTTTGGGGACCCCACAAGTGGATCTCTTCGCCACCAGTGTCAACCGGAATTGCGAATGATTCTGCTCGCGGAAATTTCCTCCAAGAAGAGCCTTAGGGGACGCGTTCGGAGTGGTCCTTCCCACTGCTGTACGCGTTTTCTTCAGTCTCCGTCATTCCGCAAGTGCTGCAGAGGTTACGGAGTTTCGATTCCCGAATGATCCTTATTGCTCCGGCATGGGCTAGGGGAACGTGCTACCCGGACCTTCTCGACATGTCCATCTGCTCTCCATGCCGTCTTCCGTACCGAGACGATCTGCTCTCATGGGTGGCGGGGGGGTCAGGTTATCCATCCAGAGGTCAAGTCCCTCAACCTTCATGCTTGGCTTCTGACAGGTGGAGGTAGAAGGATTGGGACCTTCCTGAAGACATGATGGAGGTGTTGCTTTTGGCCAGAAGGCCTACAAGTCCCTGTGCCGTTGCCGAAAGTTCTGCGACTGTTGCAGGGTTAAGAATGTGGATCCTTTTTCATGTGCCATTCATGTGGTTCTGTCTTTTTTGCTTTCATTAGCCCACAAGGGCCTGCAAGTGGGTACCATTAAAGGTTACCTGGCAGCGCTGTCCATATTGAAGCGCTTATCTGAGGAGTGTTCTTATTTTAAGATTCCTTTGATTTCCCAGTTTCTCAAAGGGCTCACAAATGTGTTTTCACCGTCCCCTTTCCAGGTGCCCGGTTGGGATTTGAACCTTGTTCTAAAATTCCTAATGGGTGCTCCATTTGAGCCTTTACATTCTTGCCCTTTGAGACTGTTGACCTTGAAAACTATATTTTTAGATGCAGTCACTTCCGCTTGCAGAGTGAGTGAGTTGCAGGCACTTTCCGTTAAGCCACCCTTCACGGTGTTCCATAAGGACAGGGTTGTCCTTAGGGGTCGCCTTTTTTTCTTTGGAAAGTTGCGTCGGAATTTCATTTAAGCCAGAAGGTTATTCTTCGCGTTCTATACTCCTCCACATCCTGGTAAGGAAGAGGAGAGGCTCCATAGGTTGGATCCTAGGAGAGCTTTACGTTTCTACATCTCACGCATGTCCCGGGTCAGAGTGGACGATCAGCTCTTTGTAGGATACGCTGGAAGGCGTTTGCGACAAGCTGTTACTAAACAGACTTTGTCTAGATGGATTATCTTGACAATTTCTGAATGTTACTGCTTTTCGGGTAAGGACCCTCCGGTAGGCTATGGGCCCATTCTACTAGGAGTGTGGCTGCCTCTACTCCCCTGCTGAGGGGTGTTCCCATTGGTAACATTTGTGAAGCAGCCACATGGGCCTCTGTCCATACTTTTGTGAAACACTACTCCTTGGATTATATCCATGGGCAAGATCTGGCCTTTGGCAAGACAGTCCTCTATTCTGCAATTTAATTGGGCATTCTAAATTCTTTCCCACCTCCTTACATTGGTACTTCTTTGGGAGTCTGTCATAGATGTGGAATACGTCGTAGGAACCAATCCCTTCGAAGAACAAGTTACTTTCTTTTCTGGTAACGTTCTTTCGATGGGATGTGCCGACGATGTATTCCACATGGCTCCCTCCCTACCTGCCCCTCTACAGAATTTCTTATGCGATTGCAGCTTTCGTTTCCGCAAGGCTTTCTGTAGTCCTTCTGGCAGAAGATTGGTGCCACAGGTTCTCGGGGGGGGTGGGGGGGGGAACTACAACTGAGGCTACGGGCGTCTTGCGTCCTACTTATTACATCCGGTGACGTCGGCTCGACGCAGGCCCTCAAGGACAGCGTATCGACATTGACGCAGACGCCGAATATTTTCCGAAGCAGCACAGCTGTGGTGATTACCTGTCATAGAGGTGGAATAGGTCGTCGGAACATCCCATCGAAAGAACGTTACCAGGTAAGAAAGTAACTTGTTCTTATGAGGGTCAAAAAAATAAATCTTTATGTACAATTGTAAGCATTTAAAGGTTTTAAACTATCTTGCTGAACAAATTAAACTGTTTTTTTTCCACAGAAAAAGATCCAGCGATCCCAGCTTTATTACCATATGCAACGAAGTACTGATAAGCAGTATTATCCTATTTGTTATCTTTTCTTTACAAAGATACATATTCCATAAGCACTTGCCTCAATTGTACTACGATCCTAAATACCATATACACTTCAATTATATCATTTCACCATATTACGAATACTACATACTCCCCCCCCCCCCCCCCCCCACCCCCCATTATAATACCTATAATCACTATACACATTACTATAATTGCTGTGGCCACCACAATAGGCTTAAACCATAAAACAAGTACATACAATACACCTTCAAATAACAATCACAGAGAACCCTCCCCTCCCCATTGGATTGATATCAGCGGACAGTCAAAATGACAGCAGCATCAGTGGCACCTGCACACCTTTTTTTCACCCATACAAAAAGCTCCATTTCAACTTTATTCCACTCCCCCACCCTTTCCAAGCCCTCTTGCAGCCACCAAATAACCCCACATATTTTCCCAGTTTTTTTCCTCACTGCGCTGTCCGCAGATGAAAGCCAGTGTCCGCAGATCCAATTAAAAGAGACACCTCATGCTTTTAATTCACCAAACAGCATTCATGTACGATGTCCGTGAACATAACGCCGCTCCCTGATTGGTCCAGAGGTGTCCGTGGACTCAGAATCAAGTCCACGGTCTAGACCCAGATATCACTAATTTTGTTTTCCTACTTTTTGGCGCTAGTTTGGTGAAATTCCGTCTAGCGGTTTGGGCTGAAGGTGCAAGCAAAAGTTGTTTTCATTGTGTCTGAGGATTTAAAAAATCTTGGGTCCCCTCTTATAACATTGCCTCCTGACCGCCCAACCCACCTTCCCCAGACGAAACCACACCAAACCTCACAAAATCATTCCGAAGGGGCCATACACTTTTTTTGGGTCAGTTGAGGGGCAAAATTATAAACAAAATTATAAGCTGCCCAAAAAGTGCTCTTCCTATGTGTTCAACAACTTAATTATAACTACATGGCCAGCAGAGAAGGCTGTGTATATAATGTAGCTCATGTATATAGTTTGCATTAGAATGTTGATGGGTGATGTCAGTGTGTGATGTAGGTAACAATCTAATGGAGTGTTTAGTATTGAATAGAATCCAGCATCAGCCATTTGTTCTGTATAAGGTAAGAGGCTGCGCTGGGGGTCTGTGCAGATATATCTAATAATACTTAAAAGACGCTCATGTGTTCAGACTCACTATTACATTTGGCAACAATGATCCCTGGATGAGGACACAGACCCCCGGCAACCATAGTGGCATGCACAAGGGGGATTGCAGTCCATCTCGCTCCGCCGTGTAGGTGTCGCAGCGGCCAACGAGGAAGCCTCTCCGCTTTCCCTAAGCGTTGTAGCGGCCAACGCAAAGAACCCAGTTCCTGTGCCCCTCTGAGCACCTTCCTGTATCTCCAGTGAGTTGGAGCCTTCCATCTGGCTGCCTGGAAGCCTGTGCCCTGAACTGTGGACACAAACGAAAGCAGTGCGTCCACGCGAGACTTCCTCCTCATAAAGAAATCCCCAAAAGATGCTCATGCGCATAAGACTGCCTGACCTTGTAACACGAAACAAACCTTTACTGCGCATGCGCAGAATCGCGCGTTTGTTCAGAATCCTTGTAAACCGGTTTCAAAGTGAAGAATGGGGCATAGCATTAAGATACAAAGCTAGGAGATTCCAAGATGGCTGCACATGGGTGAGCACCGCGGCTCCGAGCTCCCAATCCGCAAAAAGCTTTTAGCAATATAAAACGCAGTACAAGCCCTCCCCAGTTCTTATTGTTAACTACGCTCGTGGCCTGGTCATAGGATGCAGAGGGCTACAACATTCAGAGACCGAAACTCCCAGACCGAAATTCACAGACACAAAAAGGGTGAAGTTCAGCTGCCTGCCAGCGGAGAGGGGCGTACAAGGGAGCACAGCCTGCTTCGGGCGACGGTTCCGACCTACAAAGCAAATTGCCCCCTGCCGGCAACTCGCTGTTAAGATCCAACGGGATGCCCCGCGACGCACACCGGACAGCTCTGCATGCAACCCCCAGCCGAGGCCTCCTGTCGCCCAGCAGAGCCACGCCTGAACGGAACTCAGGAGCGATAACCCGAGCAGGCCCACCGTGCAAAGTCCGACGGTCTGGGGGGAAGGCGATCCACCGACTAGACTCCCAGCGGGCCAGAGACCGGCACTCACTCCCAGAGCGGCGAAAGGAACATGGACACCCGACCATGGGCCAGCTACCGGTAAGGAACCTGTGCTGCTCACATCTCACGGTACCAGACCACCGGTCCCCACTCCATTGCCCCAGACTCAAAGGAGCGGCTGCCCAATCTCAGGCGGGAAGCACAGCGGCTCCATGCTCACAGCCTGCCCCGCTCTCTCGACTAACCTGACGGGAGGCTGGGAAACATATCAAAGGCCTCATATTCCAAACGGAGCACAGGTTGTACATTACGGCAGCCGGTAAATGGGCCCCCGATTCCACAACAGACCACTCGGTCCTACTACGGTGGCGCAGCACACTAAAATGGGTGGCAAATCCCATCTTGAGACGATTGGGGGGGCCAGCAGCTCAACCGTCAGGACCTGCGTGCTCATCCATCTGAACGTGAGCCTGGGGCACCAAATAAGAGCTGGAGAAACCCAACAGAGCCACTGACCTCATTACAATAGCCGGGTAACATGCCTGCACAAAGCCACCCAGTTCTTAACCGGTAACACAGAATTATGAAAACAAGAGGCAAATCTCCTCAGGGACAAACTTACACAGCACACCTCCCGGAACACCGAAAGGAGACCAGAGCCGGACCGCGGTAAGCTCAAGGCAACCCGGGCTCGCAGTGAAAGGCCGCTTAGCCCAGCTCTCGACGTCGTGAGCGGTGGACAGGAACTAAGGGGGAGCGCCGACCAGGCCCATCAGACCTCCTGAAAGGAGTACTAAGGAGAACGAAGGGGACAAGCAAAGACCCCCTGTAATGAATCGGCTATGAAGTGCATAGGAGATCTGCCCTTGGGCACTGGCTCTGGCAATACCAGCATAGGTGAGATAAGCAGGTCAACAAAGGGTTAACTACTTCTGTCAGCTGGAGAGGATAATTGACAGTGTTTGTGATCAATCACACTAAAGATTCAAGCTGTTGTCCTTTTTCTTTTGTTTTGGTTGGTTGCTAGGGAACGGGGGAGTTGGAGGAGGAAAATGACGGTTACAGCTGGGCTTACTAAAGTATGTGAGAAAGCCCGAAGTGAAATTATATCAAAGAAGACTGTTTTAATGTTAAAGAGTTAGAGTTGCGCCGTTGCCCTGATGCCGAAATAAGTTAATGATGTTGTTGTCTGGAGCAATCGTATAACGCTGCCTGAAGCCGCTTAAGCTAAGGATTACAGCCGCAATCAGCCTGGCGAGGTGAGAGAGAGCCCGACTCGCTGAAGCAGAAGCCGCTCAAGCTGAGAACTACGGCCTCGACCAGCCTGGCGAGGTGAGAGAGAGCCCGACCCGCTGAGACAGAGAGGGAAGGAGGGGGATGAGTAGCGCCTCACCCGTGAAAGCTAATACAGCGGGTAAAACCCTTTTAAAGCCAGTGATCCGAAGATCGTTACGGCGAAGGTCGAGAGGGGAGCAGAGTTCGAAGGAAGGGGCCCGTTATCCCGTGCGAGAGAGTCGAGTGGCCGGGCTGCTGAGTAACCGTGGCGGAGCTCACTCGAAACCACTACGGTATACATCGGCGGCGCCGAGTTAAATGAGACAAACAGCTGAGGGGCGGAGCTATTAAGCCAGGCCGACTAACGAAAGAAGGTACGGCTGGAGAGCGGAAGCCACAACGTGAAAGCAGCGTATGAGAATAAACCGAGACATTGAGAGAACAGACGCCCAAACGACAGTTGCAAAGGGAAAAGGGCTTCTCCAGCATGGGGTCTGGCATGGATTCACATGCTCATGAATATTCCCTGTCGTCAGGCCGGGAATCCTCGGTATAGAAAAAATCAATATCAGTTTCGTTTCTGATCTGTCTTTCTCTGTAGTAACCAATCACTGGTCTCTGGGTGCTACTGCCCCCAGCTAATGACAGCCCTCTCCCCTGGCAGCCATCCTCAGATTTTTACCGCACGTTCAAGTGTTGGGAGTCCTCGTGCTTAGCTCTCGAGCTTTTGCTGCGTTTTCGCGCTATTTCAGGAGATTTTCTCATTTTTTCGGTTAAATAGAGCCTCAAGCTCCACCGTTTCTACTTCCGATCAACAGGGATCCGTTTCTGAGTTTCTACGCCCCTCAAGGGTGAAGATTTCGTCGAGTTATGCTTTTGGAGGATTCCAGAAGTTCCAAGGCCTACCCCGGACATGGCCCAGGAGAATGGGTGCTCGACGCCCGGGAAGCTATTCAGGACCCACCCTGGATGCCAGCTTCAGAACGTTTTCAAGGAGGACAAGCATTCGTTATGCCTCTGTCTCCATGAGGACAAGACGCACAAGGAAAAGGACTGCGCGTTTTGTGGGAACATGTCGGAGGGGACCATGAAAGATCGCCACCTCCGTCTCTCCAACTGGCTGAAAGGTAAGAGCCCGCCAGGCGAGAAGAAGTCTGAGCTGTCTTCTAAGTCCTGTGAGGGTGCTCCGGCGACTGGGGCCCAACAAAAGGCTAAGCACCGCGAGTCCGCGGGCACCGGGAGCGCCGAACGGTCTGGCTCCTTGGCTGCCAGGCAGGGCGCACCCTCCCCGGGGCCATCGACCACGAGTCAAGCTCTGGCTCGGGTAAGAGGAAGTCCGAGAACCCGGCAAAGCTTCTGGAGAGGCCCCGGTCGATCTCGAAGATTCCGGCAGAGGGGGAGCGAGGCTCGGACCCTCCCCCCAAGGTGAAGGCCCCAGGCGTACAGAAGGTGACGTTGGCCTTAATTCACCCTGCTAAGACCTCAATTGAGGATGTCACCGCGGCCCTGGCTCAGCCTGTGGAGGCTACGCCAGTGTAGGCGCCCTCAGGTACCAGAGTCTCCCTGCCACCGCGGAGGGAGTCGTCTTTCAGGCCCATCGAGAAGACCCCCACGAAGTCCTCGTTGGAAAGGGGGGGGAAGGGGGTGGTGGCTCATCCAAGTCGTGGAGGAGGCCCAGCCCATCGGGAGGGATCCCGACGAGGGCGACAACGAGGGCGACAGTGACGCAGACGAGGCTCCTCGAGAGCCCTCGCTCCCGTAGTTTCCGGCGCCGCAGGACACCTCGGCGGCCATTTTGTCAGCCATCCAGTCCTTATGCTCGGAGATAAGGACTAGGTTTCCCGTTCCCCCGACGGGGGTGCATGAGCCAGATCCGTTGGAGGAACCGGAGCCAGGACCTTCGGGGAGCCCACCACTTAAGAGGAGGACGATGCATCCTAGGCCTCCTCTCGCGCCTCTGCGGCCTGCTCTGCCTTCCCCCTGGTCCAATACCCACGGGGATGATACAGGCATGGACACGACTACGACGGGTACGGATGACGACGGAGGCGACGACGGGACGTGTCCCCCGTCGCCCCATGCCCGGGCGTCCCCGCCCGACGAGATTGGATCCTTCCATGCAATGATCTCCAGGGCATCCAAGCTGTTCCAGCTCTGCCCCGAGGAAAAGGAGGAGGGGTTCCTTTACCAGCGGCGCAAGGCTAAAGGAAGACGGTCCTCGCCATACTGCTTCTTGATGACATCTGGGATGAGGGGCTCGCCCTCCTCAAGAACCCTGCCACGGCTCCTGCGAAGAGGGACCAGTACGAGAAGAAGTACCAGGTCCCCGACGCTGCCCCCTTGTGCCTTAGGGCGCAACCTACCCCGGACTCAGTCGTTTCGGCGGCAGCCAAGAAGAAAGCGGGGGGGGTCATCGGCCTCGACTTCAACCTCCCCTCTGGACGGCGAGGGTAGGAAGCTGGATGCAAAGGGACGACGGGTCATCTCATCTGCAGCGACGACCATCAAGGCGGCCAACGCCCTGGCCATCGTAGCCCGCTACGACAGGGAGTTGTGGTTCAAGATTGCCCCTCTGTTGGACTTCCTTCCGGATGCCAAGAGGGCTGAGGCCCTGAAAATCTTGCAGGAAGGTGAGATTGCCTCGGACCATGCCATTACGGTGGCTACGGACATCGCCGACACCGGTTTCCGTCAGTTAGGCAACAGCGTTTGCCTGAGACGACGAGGATGGCTCAAGGCGACGGATTTCCGCCAGGACGTTCAGGCCAAGGTTTTGGACATGCCCTTTGATGGGAACAACCTTTTTGGCAAGGCGGTTGATGAATCCCTTCAGGCGATCAAGACGGACCCGGAGACGGCCCGTGCACTGGGTGTGCTCCAACAGCGATGGCCGTCCTTTCGGAGCTCCGGAGGCAGACAGGGTGCCTCCAAGGGAGCCGGCAGCAGCTCCTCTACTTACCGTCACGCGGCAAGGTCTTCATCGCAGGAGGCCTACAGGGGACGCGGCAAGTCAGGTGGATCCCGCCGTCGTCGCCAAGGTGGTCAAGGAGGCAAAGCGGCCTCCAAGCAAGATTGAACCGTACGTCGGGTCGGGCCCCCGCCGAAGCACCCCGGTGGGAGGCCGGCTGACGAAGTTCGTCGGCATGTGGGAGTCCATCTCCACCGACCGTTGGGTGCTGGACGCACTGGCCCTGGGGCACGCCCTCGAGTTCCAGAAGAGGTGCCCCCGCATTCCTCCCGTGGCCAGGAAGGAAAATCACGTCCCTCAACTGCTGTTGGAAGTACGGGCGATGCTCAGGAAAGGTGCCATCGAGCTCGTCCCGAAGAGGCTTCGGGGCTCCGGAGTTTACTAAAGATACTTCCTCGTGAAGAAGAAGACAGGAGGATGGCGTCGCATCCTGGACCTGCGGCGACTAAACAAATACATCAAGGCACAGAAGTTCCGGATGGTCACCCTCCAGCAAGTGCTGGGACAGCTGGAGGAGGGTGATTTCCTGTTGTCGTTGGACTTGGAGGATGCTTACTTCCACATCCCTATTCTAAAGAGGCACCAAAAGTTCCTCAGGTTCGTGGTCAAAGGGCGGCACTACCAGTTCAAGGCCCTCCCGTTCGGATTAAAATCGGCGCCCAGGGTGTTCACCAAGTGCCTAGCGCCGGTGGCGGCGCGGCTGCACCTGCAGGGGATCCACGTCTACCCCTACCTGGACGACTGGCTCATACGGGCAAGGACAAGGGAGCTCGCCGTGGAACACACTGCGAAGTCCGTCCAGCTGCACACGGAACTGGGGTTCTCCAGCAACTTTTCCAAAATCCCACCTGGTCCCGTCGCAAGTCGCCCTGTTTCTGGGAGCACAGCTCGACACAGTGGCGCGGCGGGCCTCACCGTCGGAGGAAAGTATAAGGACCATCCTAGGAAAGATGCAACGTCTACTGGCCACGGACGTGGCCAGAGTGAGGTCTATCAAGTACCTCCTCGGAATGATGTCCTCCTGCATTTATCTGGTGCCCCACTGCAGACTTCGGATGCGGCTCTTGCAAGAATTCCTCGACGCCCACTGGATCCAGACGACGGGCAGCTTCGAGGACAGGATCCCGCTCGACGAAGCGTTCCGTCAGGCGATACGATGGTGGGGTGTCCGCGCTCATCTGACAGCAGGAACAGGCTTCCTAGCCCCGGCCCACCAGGTGACGGTGATGACGGATGCCTCCCTGGAAGGTTGGGGAGCGCACACCGGGGGTCTCCACGCGAGAGGCCTTTGGTGCTCGGAGGAGAAGACTCTCCACATCAACATCTTGGAGCTCTGCGCTGTGTTCTGGGCCCTCAGGTCCTTCCTTCCGTCCCTCAAGGGCAAGGTGGTGAGGATCTTCACCGACAACACCACCACGATGTTTTACATTCGGAAGCAGGGCGGAACCAGATCCCCTGTCCAAGGAAGCCCAGGATCTGTGGCATTGGGTACCCTTTCATCTGGCAGGGATAAAAAACACCATCGCCGACTCACTCAGCAGGGAGCTGCGCTCGTGCCACGAGTGGGAACTGCGCCAGGATCAAGTGGACCGACTCTTCCGACGATGGGGCGAACCCCAGATCGATCTCTTTGCGACGGCGGCGAACTCCAAGTGCCGGAGGTTCGCCAGCAGGTTTCCCCAACCGAGGAGCATGGGCGATGCTTTCTCGTTCCCCTGGGATGGCCTGTTCCTTTATGCATTCCCGCCATTGCCGTTGCTACTCCGGCTCGTCAACCAGCTCAAGAGGTCCCGGTGCAGGATGATCCTCGTCGCACCGGCGTGGCCGAGACAGATCTGGTTCCCGGACCTTCTGGACTTGTCAGCGTCCACACCAGTCAAGCTGCCGACGGACGCGGATCTTCTCTCCAGCGAAGGAGGCGCCATTCTTCATCACGAACCAGAGTCGCTGAACTTGCAGGCCTGGCTCCTGCAGCACTAGAGTTTGGAGGATACGACATCCCGGCCGACTGCAGAGAGGTTCTTTCAAAGGCCAGGGCATCCTCAACTCTCAAGTGCTACAGACACAAATGGAAGAGGTTCTCTGTCTGGTGCCGTGCACAGAAGATTAACCCTCTGCGGATTACGGCCCCTCAAGTATTGCCGTACCTACTGTCTTTGGCCAAGGCTGGCCTATCTCACGCTTCCATCAAGGTACATCTGGCTGCCGTCTCACATTACACCAGAACTACAGGACGGGCGTCCTTGTGGTCTCATCGTCTGGTGAAGGAATTTATGAAAGAACTGTTACGATCATTCCTGCCGGTGAAGGCCCTTGCCCCGGCGTGGGAGCTCAACGTGGTGCTAACTAGGCTCATAGGGGGGCCCCATTTGAGCCTATGCATTCAGTGCCGTTGAAGTTTGTCGTGGAAGACAGCATTCCTCGTGGCCGTCACCTCTGCACGACGAGTGGGAGAGATCAGGCCCTGTCTTGCAAGCCTCCATACTTGACTTTTCACGACACGAGGGTGGTGCTGAGGACGCACCCCTCTTTCATGCCCAAGGTGCCGTCGGACTTCCACCTTAACGAGCCCTTGGTGTTGCCAGTTTTCTTCCCATCGCCTTCGTCGCCGGCTGAGAGGACTCTGCACTCGCTGGATGTAGCTAGAGCGCTGAAGTTCTACGTGGACCGTACGAAGAGTTTTCGGAAGACATCACAGCTGTTTGTGAACTTTGGACCTGTGAATCAAGGGAAGGCTCTCTCGAAGACTTCCATTTCCAGATGGCTCTCCGGCTGCATCATGCACTGTCACCGGTTGGCAAACCGACCGTTGCCAGGCCGTCCGAGGGCCCATTCGACCAGAGCGATCGCTGCTACTACAGCGTTACTGTCTGGTGTGCCCCTGCTCGACATCTGCAGGGCTGCTACGTGGAGGTCGACGCACACCTTCACGAGATTCTACTGCGTCGACCGGGATTCCAGGGAGGAGTCCAGAGTTGGCCAGGCAGTGCTGCGCAACCTGTTCGCCTAAGGTGAGCCTGCTGAGGAGGTAAGAGTTGCTTAATGTTGAGTTGTTGTATTGCTTTATATTGAGCCTTGTGCCATCTCCCGTTGTTGTGCATGTGTATACTGCTATGTATTCTTATATTCATGAGCATGTGAATCCATGCCAGACCCCATGCTGGAGAAGGAACAAGTTACTTACCTGTAACCGTTGTTCTCCAGCATGGGTCTGGCATGGATTCACATGCGAACCCTCCCGCCTACCCCTTTGCGGCTCTTCACTTGGTCATACTGCCACTTCACGTGCTACCAAATCTGAGGATGGCTGCCAGGGGTGGGGCTTAGGGAGAGGGCAGTCATTGGCTGGGGGCAGTATGACCCAGAGACCAGTGATTGGTTACTACTGAGAAAGACGGATCAGAAACAAAACTGATACTGATTTTTTTTCTATACCGAGGATTCCCGGCCTGACGACGGGGAATATTCATGAGCATGTGAATCCATGCCAGACCCATGCTGGAGAACAACAGTTACAGGTAAGTAACTTGTTCCTTACATTCCTGAAGCAAGAGAAAGTACCAGAGCTAGTTGGAAAAGAAGAGACTGTACAGTATAAAGAGGTGAAAACATTAATAGCGAGCCACAAGAAAAGTGAGGGGCCTGAAATGCCGTGAACTGGCAGAAGCTATAAGGAGACAGTAAAAAAAGTAGGGTATAACATTGCTGTCCGGAGGAGAATTACCAGGAAGATCCAAAGCCGCTGCACAAAGTTGTCTCCATTGCCAAAGCTCAACCAAGTTGAAAACGTATCCTTTTACCTAAAACAAGGAGAGAAAAGAAAGTTATTTCAAATAAAAGTTGTTTCAGAAACAAGTAAACCTTACTTTTAGTCTCAGCGCAGTCATTTCAGGTTATAAAGAGAACACACGGTTACACCCCCACATAGAGGCACACAAATTTAGAGGTCGGACTGCAACCCCCGACAATGACCTGGGCAGATGCCCCCGTAGCAAAGGGGTATTCTCCTGCAACAAGCAGGAGAACACCGGTGAATCCCCCCGTAAGTAAGGGAGCATAAGGGACCACCAATCGCCGACTTCACATGTACTGCGTAAGGAAGCATCGCAAAAGGAAAGGGGTCCCTCACCCCACAACAAGAGAAGCCGAAACTGGGGGAACCCAAAGCAAGCAAGCATTCCAGGAAAACCCAGTAGGGACGCCAGAGAATCCCCAAAGCACATAGCGACGGACATCCACAATGGAACCTCCAGGGGGTTACGCAGAAGACACTAGGAGTGGGGAGTGCCTATATCCTCGTGCCCGACCCAACAACACACTCGGCCGACAACTGCCCCTGGTACATATCCAGGTGAACAGGTTCAGACATGGGGCCTCATTAGGAGTTTGGAGGTAGCCATGGTGCTAATAGTGCCATGCCTGCCTCCAAAATCGGTCCGGGTTCCTTGAATGAGGAATTACCGGGCCATTCCAACCTTGGAGGACCCGGTAATTCCTCATTCAAAATGCCCATCCCCATTCGTGCCCCCATCGGGCCCAATGGGAACTAGGAGGGAGTAATTACGGGCCTGTTAACGGGACCGTTATTAGCTCCCTGGTCCCTTAGTGGCTCCTGCCTGTACCTCGTAATGCGGTGGTAAGGGGTTAACGGCATCGTTAACCCCTTATCGCCGCACTCGTAATGAGGCCTGTAGTCTGGGATCCATCAACCACGGCTCACCATGTCGAGAAGTAGGAATGAAAGGACACCATCAGCACCAAAAATGCCTTAAAAAAAATTAAATTAAAAAAAAAAATGTAAGAAGGACTCTTAGAAAAAATATGGGCCAAAGAATCTGACCAGGCAGGGGGTCACACCACAAGTGACTGGACAACGGACCAAGACACAGGCTCCACACAAGACCACCAGGATAGACAGGTAACGTACGCCTCCTTCAAGCACTTCATGTGAGAGATAGTTGAAAAAAATCACTGCGGCCTGCCAGAAACAAATGGACACGCTCGGGGAAGATCTGGCCGAGGGAATACCGGAAATAAGAAGAGACATTACCAAAATAGAGGGAAGAGTGGACACCAACGAGCGTGCCATATTGGCACTCTCAGAAGATGCGAGGAAAGCTGACCTACTCCTGGAAACTTTGGCAGAAGCGACCCACAATCTAGAATTGCAGGCAGATGATTTGGAGAATAGATCTAGGAGAGTGAACATACGGGTCAAATGCCTTAAGGAGGTGACGCAAGACGATGACCTAACCCAGGTACTCAAGAGCATCTTCGGCGACCTGTTGGACTCAGAAATAGGAGCAGAGATCCAATTTGATAGGATCCATAGGGTGGGGCCGTGCTTGCTAGAACCGGGGGCGAGACCGAGAGATGTCCTGGTGGCCTTCCACATCTATACCGTCAAAGAACAAATCCTAGCCAAGGCAAGCAAAGCAAATCACCTACAATGGCGGAGAAATAATCTTGTACCAAGATCTAGCACAAAAAACCCTCAACAAAAGGAGGCAGATGAGCCCAGTACCAGCGTTCTTGAGATCACAACAAATCAGATATAGATGGACACACACTTTTGGTCTGAGTTTCAACTGGCAGGGGAAGCGGCACAAAGTTGCGTCATGCGAACTAGGAACAAGCCTTTTGGGAATTGAAGATGACCAGCAGACCTCCCAGCAGCCAACTAACCATTCTATCACCCGTAGACCCTTGGAAATGGTCCATGGTGAAATACAAAAGACCTAGGAATACGGGAAACCAGCCCTCCTCCAAGAAGCCAACGGGCAGCCAAGAAACGAACAGCAATGGAAGCGCTACCAGGGACACAAACTGAAGCCCGAACTCCCCAAGTTAAGCGCAATGCTTCAAAGTTAATTGGATGAGGTGATGAGTGAGCTAGCGGGGAGGGAGGAAGGGGGTTCTTGGAATGGGATTGGCAAAGCCTGCGTGGGGTATTCCTGGGCGTTCCTTATGGTTCAACTCTAGAGTCCACAATTCGAGGTGGGCCATGAGCCAGTTGATCCCACCCAGAAGTAAGGGGGAGGTTGAAAGGTAGGGGGGCAGGAAAGGGTGGATCTGGGGACAATAGACATCCGAGGGGGAGTCACCCGGGGCCAGAGGTACCAAAAGGACAACTTCGAGACATCAAGGAGGATTTGGCAATCAGCACATACCCGAGAGAATAAGAATGGATAGTACCAGTAAATTGAAATTCATATCACTAAAACAGGTTGAACTCACCTATCAAAAGGAAGAACGTGGAAAGATATCTTAGTAGGGAACAACCGCACATAGTCACACTGCAAGAAACCCACATCCATACTCGGGATACACACAGAATAAAATTCTGGGGCTACAAGAGGATCATTCAGGCTACCCAATTCGACAAGAAAGGGGGAGTGTTGTTAGCTTTAAAAGACTGGCTCGATCCAGCTATTAAAAGAAAGGAAACAGATGGCCAGGGGAGATATTTGGCAGTAGCGCTGGAGGGGGACGGGGGAGGCCTACACAGTGGCAACACTTTACGCTCCCAATGCGGACCAAGATGCCTTCATTCAAACAACAAAAAAAAAAACTCTCCTGGAGAAGTGTGCAAAATCCCTTATACTGACAGGGGACTTTAACATGGCCTGCGACCCCACAACGGACAGGATCTGGCGCATGTCGCTATATGCAGGAAGATGGAGGGGGACAGGGAGGGCTATACCTTTTACCCCCATGCTCATAGGTCACACTCAAGGATTGACTACACATGTCTCTCCAGACCGCTGCTCAGGAGAGCAACTGGCATCATGCTGGGAGCGATTATACTTTCAGATCACGCACCAATAACAGACACGTTGCAAAGAAACAGGGGCCTGCCAGGTCTGTGCAGGTGGTGTTACCCAACCCCGCTCTTTAATAATGTAATACTAGCCCGGGAAGTAGCAGAGGAAGCAGAGGCTTTCGTTGAGCATAATAAAGTTGAGGATACCGCCCCGCAGATATGGTGGGATGCCCTCAGGCCAACACTAAGAGGGAGACTCATAGCTATAAAAGCGAGAAGGGATAGAGCGCTGAGGCTGAAAGAAGCTCAACTAGAGGATAAGCTAAAGGACATAATGGCTAAAATGAGGACATCACAGACGGCAGCCACTAAAAGGGAATATCGGATGATACAAGGGCAATCAGATCTCATATGTACAAGGGCGGCGGAACGCAATTTACTGTACCTTTTGGCAAAAATATGCTATCAAAGCTAATGCATATGACTGTCTTCTGTCCCGAATGTTGAGGGAGGAAAGAACAATCCTAAAAATGTAAGTCCAGGGAGGGTTGCCTACCACTAACAATAAGAGCATTGAAAGAGAGTTTATAAATTTCTATGCCAACCTATACAGCTCAAATAACCCATCACTGTTGCGACAAGTTGACTACTTAAACAAAATCGAGTAGCCATAAATATCTAATGAAGCAAGGGCATTCTAAGAAGGTGTGATCACGAGAGACGAAGTCAGGGCAGCAATAAACTCCCTTCACACAAATAAATCCCCGGGCCCGGATGGCTTCGTAGCCGAATTCTACAAAACCCACAAAGAAATCTTAATACCACACCTCACAAATCTATTTAACCACGTCAGACAGTCAAAAACCGTACCAAAAACAATGGAAGAGGCATTTTGATACCCAAAAAAGGCAAGGACCCTACTGAGTGTGGGTCATAGCGCCCTGATAAATGTGGATATGAAAATCCATATGAAAATATTGGCCCTAAATTAGTTGATACCGACCAATCGGGCTTCATTAGGGGCAGGCAGATGACTGACAACGTCAGGAGAACTGCACATCTAATTGAGAAGACCCAGAAGAGAGAAATCCCCACTCCCCTTGTGGCAGTGGACGCTGAAAAAGCTTTTGATCGGGTGGAGTGTGGATTTCTCTTTGCAACCATGATCAAGATGGGATTCAGGCCCAAATTCCTGGGCCGAGTTGGGGCCAACTACCAACAACTGCTCCTCGGGCTCTCCATTAACGGGCAAATCTTGGACCCAGTAGCGGTCAGGAGGGGTACGAACTATGGCTGCCCTCTGTCCCCCATACTTTACGCCCGACACCTAGAACCCTTTTTACAAGCCATAAGAGTTAACAAGGACATTGCGGGGATACCTTTTGGGGGGAGCACCCACAAAGTAGCAGCTTTCGCAGATGACATGCTCATCACAGTGACCCAACCAGAGACCTCCCTGAAGGCACTGGACACAGAACTCCTTCAGTTCGGAGCAGTGGCCAGATTAAAGGTGAACATAAATAAATCTGAAATCCTTAGCCTCACTCTTACAGCCAAGGCAGAACAAAATCTCAAAAAGACCTTCCACTATACATGGGTGGACAACTCCATAACGTACCTAGGGGTAACACTGGCCAAAAAAGGTGGGAGAGCTTTATCAGACAAACTTCCCTGCCCTACTGGAGAAGCTTTTAAATAAAATGGTCCACTGGGGCCCGTTGACAATAACTTGGATGGGGCGCATAAACTTTCTAAATATGGTGGTACTCCCTCAACTACTCTACTTCTTTACGGCCCTTCCGATCCTCATCCCTCAGGCCTTTTTCAGATCCCTCCACAAAATCACAAACCAATTAGTCTGGAATAAAAAAGAAAACGAGTCAAATTAATGAGAACCACAACTTCACAAGGGGGAATGGGGGAACCGGACTTAAGGGACTATTCAACGGCCGCTCAAACGAGGGTCATCGGACTGGCAGGACGACGACCCGGGGAAAATATGGAGACCCATGGATGGAAAGGGCTGTAGCAGGGGGGTTTGGAGGGGATCCTATGGAAACCCAAAGTACCCCTACCCTTCGCCATACACACACCCCTCCACCCCCGTTCGACAACCCACAATTCACCCCGGGATATAATACACACTCCTTCGAGGCCTGGCAACAGGGGGGATGCCAGAGGGTTGGAGATGTTTGTGGGAGACCAGGTAAACCGCTTCGAACCATGAAAGGCGGACTTCGGACTGGGGCAAATCCAGAGGTACAGATACACTCGGGTGAGGCATTGGCTGCTACATCCCTCCAATGAAAGAACCTGGGACCCGGCAATTAACCCCATTCGAGAAGTACCTAAACACAGACCCTGGCGATAGGAGAGTGGTTTCAGCAATATACAAGCACATTAAAGAGGGAGAAATCCCCCCGTCAAGAGCATATATGAATAAATGGGAAGAGGCCACAGTGGGTACAATAGAGGAATCACAGTGGGCACGACTCTGGGAGCAGGTCCCAAAACTATCAAGATCCCTACAAATTAGGGAGATATAGCTGAAGCTCATCTTCCAGTGGCATCGAACACAGGTCAGATTGCATAGAATATACCTGGGGACTTCACAACTATGCTGAATGGAATGTGGAGGGGTGGGCAAGTTTTGGGGATCAAGGCTGGAGGGAACCGGGGACTAGCAATGATAGGACTCAACAGGGTGCTAGAGGACATCACCTACTAGATACAAGGGGCAAATTGCAGATTCAGCTCAGACTGGTAAAGTTTACTGAGATACTCAAGAGAAAGTGCACAACGCACATGGTGCCCTAGAACTGTGAGCCTCCTGGGTATTATTGACCCTCCAGGGGCGAACGTCAACACTTAAACACAACCTCTCTGAGGAGGGGAGCCACAGCAAGGTCTGTTCCCGGATCAAGGGAGTTGGGGGTAGGGGGGATTGAGAGGGAGGACATTGCTCATGTTGGAAATGTTATTGTTAAAAATGCAAATAAAAACTTATTGGAAAAAAAAAGATGCCTAGTACTACGCATGTAACTAAGCTGAGCTAAGCAATACAAAGTGAAGAAGGCGTTCAAAAGCATTTTAAGTGAAAAGTGGGGCACAACGTAGATATACTAAACTCTAGGCAGAGTTAAGAAATGTAAAGTGAAGAAGGCGTAAAACAGGTGCAAACATGAAATAAGCCAGCAACACAACCTGCAGTAGTACTATACACAGAATGGTTATGACAGGATTACCTGGACCACCTGCCTTCATGGCATTTCCGGGCCAAGCTAAAGTAAAGCGGGCACAATGTAAGAAGGGATTTGTTAATTATATCAGGGCAGCATCTGGAAACTCATAATCAATGATCAGGAAGGTGTCGTTATGAATGCACTTTCTAGGATATGAGGCACAACTAATTTGACAATTTACCGTCCTTGACAGATGAAGGGGATGGTGATAACATAAGTGATTTAGACAACACCCTATGGAAATTAGATCTACACTTCAACCCCAAAACCAGCACATTTTTTGAAAAGTACAATTTTGTTGTACGCATCCTAGAACAAGGAGAAAGTATGGAGGAGTATGTGTCTGTGCCTTGAGATATTTGGCTCTCTTGTAAATTTAGAAACACCTTTGACGAACACATTCGGGATCAGTTTGATTCCCTGTAGTTGAACAAGATAAGGGAAGAATTCTGGCTAAAAGCTGAGCCCTCATTGGAATAAGTCTTGGATATAGCAAAGAGGGTTGAACTCTTATTGGCCTGTGTGGTGGAAATTAGAGAAACAGATCAGTTAAGTTAAAGTCGATGTGATGAACAAGTCCAAACATAAGAGTAAAGGAAGAGAAAAACCAGCAGCAAAGGAAAAGAACGATGACCAGAACAATAAGTGGAAAGGAGAGAGAAAGGATCAGGATCATCGCAAGCGATTATGCTTCAGGTGTGCCAGCAGTGCACATTTTGCTAGATCGTTGACACGTCCGGGAGGAGGGCCACGTGCGTGAAGTGCAGAAGACATGGTAATTTTGTTAATTGTTGCAAAAACATTAAATTCATTCAACGGAAGGTTTTATATGTTAATGATGAGGATGTCCACAGGTCATCAGAGGAGGAAAGATGTAGTGTGTAAAACATAACTGTTAATGTGTTTCAGGGTGCAGATGAGGGTGAATGTGAACACCCTTTTGCAAGTGTATGAGTAAATGGGGAAATGATTTAGATGATGGTGGATTCTGGGTCAGAGATATCTTTGATATCAAAGTTAGTATTTGAACAGGAGATGGGAGATGATGTCCGAAATTTGTTGGAACCAGACATCAATCCTGGGGGTTACAACCAGGATAGAATTGACTTACTGGGTTATTTTGAGGTAAAATGTGAGTTTAAAGGGAGATGTGCCCAAGGGAAAGTGTACATTACCAAGAAGGGCATGAATCTGCTAGGGTAGCGAGAGCAAAAACTATTAGAGTTCAGATTAGATCCTAATAAGGAGGATCAGGTACTGCATGTCAATTCAACATTTGCTGATAGATACAACAATGTGTTTAAAAAATGTGCGGGTAAAGTTAGGGGAATACAACACTTTCCCCTAAGCAAAACTGCGACTAGTGCCACTAGCGCTAACAGGGTGTAAAGGAGGAACTGAGTGAATTGTTACATATGGGTCTTTGAGAGAGCGGGTGGCGTGGAATGGATGTCTCCTCTGGTTGTGGTTAGGATGCTGTCAGGAGATTTACACCTGTGTGTGGATCTATGCCTACTGAATAGGTGTGTTAATTGAAAGCCATCCTTTGCCCAATTTGGGGGAGATGCTTGCTGTGATGGGTCATGGGCAGGTGTTCTCGAAATTAAACCTGGCCTCTGCATAACTCCAGGTAGAATTGGAAGAGAAAGTTAACTGCATTTATAGCTCACAAAGGGGTATTTCAATTCCGTAGGATGCCGATCGGGCTGGTATTGGCGTCCTCTGTGTTCCAAAAGATAATGGACAAATTGTTTTATGGTATAAATGGGGTATTCTGCGTCCAGGACAATCTTTTGATATGTGTGGAAAATGAAGTTCAGCATGACGGAGTGTTAGACAAAGTGCTGGAAATTCTAGGGTCTAAGGACATAACACTGAGAGAAGAGAAGTGTGTATCGAACGAACAAAGTTGAATATTTGGAGCATGACATATCGGCACAGGGAATAAGGCAGAAGAGTTGTATGGTCAGAGCTATAAAGGACGTGGAAAGTACCAGATCTAAAGGAGAGTTATGTTCGTTTTTAGGGATGTTAGAATTCCACCAAAAGTTTGTTATGAATTTTGCCGATACGGTGGGTGAGAGGAGAAGACTGCTAAAGAAAGGAGAGGAGTTCGTATGGAGCGAAAAGTGTGATCGAGAGTTTGAGATAAAAGCGGAGATTGATCTTGCAGGTCCGTTGGGAAAGTTTGATACCAGAAGGAGAAATTTAATAACGGTTGATGCCAGTGATGTGGGTGTAGGTGCGGTTTTGTCCCAGGTAAATGAAGGGCAGGAGTAGATAATTGCCCATGCATCAGAGAGGACGTAGGGGTGCTGAAAAGAGATTCAGTCTTGGAGAAAGAGGCATTAAGGTGCTATTGGGCAGTTGAACAATTCAGGAACTTGGTGTGGGGCACAGATTTTGTCTTGCAAATAGATCATAAGCCTTTTAAAATCCATGTTTTAATCCAAAGGTCCTGATAAGGTGTTGAGACGAATAGCAGGATGGGTTACATGAATGCAATGTCATAGGTTTAAAAAGTGTGCGATATATGATAAAGATAACATTTTGGCAGACTGTTTTTCAAGATTGAATAGTTGTCAGAGGAAAGCAAGGAGATCAAGCCTTCAGAATTAGTCTTGGTGAACTATGAGGGCATTGTAAGCAAGGACGAGTGGATGAGTGCCATAGAAATGGATGAGACCTTGTCGAAAGTAAAGGTGTATATAGAGGCTGGATGGTCCTAAAAAGTAGAGGTATGGGAATGTGAAAAAGCATTTTCGCATGTATGTGATGAATTAAGTGTGGTTGATGGGATCGTTTTCTGGTGGCAACGTGCGGTTGTTCCGGAATTAGAGGATCATTGAGCTGGCATACAAAGACACATTGGAATATCTAAAACCAAGGCGGTAATAAGGAATGAATATTGGTGGCCAGGTTTTGATAGGGAGGTCAAGAGGAAATTGGTTGATTGTGTTCAGTGTGTAAAGGGTTGTATGTAAGGGAGTAGTGGCGAAAGGACAACCTATGATTGAATCTGATGTGCCACAGAAAGTGTGGCACGATGTCGCAATAGATATCCTAGGTCCTGTCAAGGTGGGTTTTGGCCAGGGTAGATACATTTTGGTGTTGGTAGATTTACTGTCCTGGTGGTGTGAGTTCAAGGTGATTAAGGAAGTTTGCGGGGAGGACATTGTGGAATTCTTGCAAGATATTTTGTGCAAGGGAGGGAATTCCCAGTAGTATTTTGACAATGACCCTCAATTCACTGGTGGGTGTTTCAAGGAATATGTAAAAAAAAAAAAGTGGTATGAAGCATAACTATCAGCGTTGTATCATCCTGAGGGAAATGGTTTAGTTGAGAGTGCATCATGGAAGCCATTAGAATGGCAGGTGCTTGTTGTATTGGTAGAAAGGTGGCAATCCAGGAAAGTTTATATGCGTTGAGGATTTCTCCACATGCTACAACGGAGGTAACTGAGCTGATGAGGGGGCGTAAGGCGAATACCGCAATAAGCCCCCCTTGGTTGGGTAGAGTGAGAGAGTCAGATTGTGTGGTTGAGGAGTTGAGGAACAAGTTAAGAATCGAAAGGGAAGTGTGTGATGAGAGAAAATGAGAATAGGTAAGAAGGAGTTGAGGGTGGAATGTGGAGATTGGTTCATGATAAACGGTTTGATCAAAAGGAAAGGAGATGTGTTGCATTCTGTTCCGGTTCAAGTGGTCGCGGTGATGAGAGGGTGCTGTTAGAATAAGTGGTGGTCAAGTTTGGAACAAGAACAGAATTACAATTGTGAAGAGGGGTTGCGTTGGATAAAGAAGGGAGATGTTATAATATAGCTCATGTATATATTTTGTGCCTTAGAATGTTGATAAGTGAGGTCAGTGTGTGATGTTGGTTACAATCTAATGCAGTGTTTCGTATTGAATAGATTCCCGCATCAGCTGTTTGATCTGTGTAAGGTGAGAGGCTGTGCTGGGGTTCTGTGTATATGTAACTAATAAACAATACTTTAAAGACGTTCCCGTATGGAGACTCACTTTTACAAATATATATTCCCATACGTTTTCTTGGGTTTTACCAACATTTGTACCTCACTCCTCACATCAGATTTTTGCTTCATAGACCACGGAAGACACGCTATTAGTTACAATTGTTTAATATTGTATCATAACTGGCTTTTATCAGACAAACATCAACAGAAGTTACACCACTGCATTAACGTGTGTCACCCTTTCCCGGGCTTCTTCTGTGTCAATTCTTTTCATTTGCATCCCATTGTTCAGAGCTTGCTGCCATCTTTCAATGTTTTTGGTACTTTGCTATTCTTTAGGTCGTTGTTCACTTTTCCCACATGTTGCACCTAACTCGATGTTTTAAAGCATAGTGTTCTAAGAGAAGCCTTCATGCTTTTTGCTTCATCAACTGGTCTCATTGCTGCCAGAACATAATGCGATTTACTCATGCAGCATTTTACCTATTGCCCTATAGCTATCAGTAGCAGTGGAAAAGTGCGTGGTGTATAGAGAATGCATAGAGACTTTATATGGCAATCTTTACTTTGCTGTGGAACGATGTACTTTCTTAATTGGGTTCTTCATTTATATGCATAAAGCAACCATTTGTACAATCCTTTCTTCATA
Organism: Ambystoma mexicanum; assembly: GCF_040938575.1. Lineage (NCBI taxonomy): Eukaryota > Metazoa > Chordata > Amphibia > Caudata > Ambystomatidae > Ambystoma > Ambystoma mexicanum. The sequence continues at coordinate 223,716,674 of NC_090921.1, read as the reverse complement.
TGTATAAGTTTATAGCATTCCTGAACACTTAGTGCATGTTTGTGCAACATTTGGTATCTCTTCAAAATTAAAGTACATACTGTGTGTGTAACATTTATCATAAGACACATAAAAAGTTTAACTCCAGAGGTGCATAAAACATTATGTATAATACATGTGCAAAAACTGTACCAAAGTTCCTGATGTTCTGAAGCTCATAGTTCATGTTTTTGTCTTCCATCTTTATCCTGATGGTTTTATACTCCTCTTTTTTTTCTAGGTGCTGAAGTGGTTTGTTGCTGTATGCATATAGCTTTTTATTATTGAGAAGAACCCATGTTACTTTACATAGTTATAAAGAGCTTAGTGACTTATTTGTGTAAACAATGGTTCCTTCTTTGTATCTTAAGCTCAATAGATACAGAGCGCCTTTGCTATGTCCCTAATGGATACTCCTCTAATTAGTGATTGTTCGTTTTTATAATATTGCATACCAATTTATAATTGGTTATAAGATGCATCATATAGTTGATAAGGTGCATACTGCATAGCCTAATTTTTATTTAGGTTCTCATATCTGTTTTGTTTTAATCTCAAACTACACTCAGTTCATGTCACCTTTTGTGTAGAAAACATATTGGAAACTGCATCTATAATTTTAATCCATTCAATGACATTGTAAAAAAGAAATACAGAAGATTGAACCTTATCGCTTTATCCATCCGTTAGTTTTTATCCAAATATTCTGTCTAAGGTTCCCATTTATCATATAGTTTCATTTGTCTGTTCAATTCTCTATCGTACACAGACAAACGTATACAGTTCCTCATCCAGGTTGTGTCCTTGTGGGGTCGTGGTGTTAATGTCCACAATATATCTTGATTCTTTTTGCCTTAATTGCAGCTCTCAATCACCCCCCCCCCGCACCCCCTGGAGTGTTTTCTCTTGGTGAATAATAAAATACAGTAGAGTTTCTACACTGCTCATTTGTTCTTAATAGCTTGCAGATGTTGCAGGATTCTGAGTTTGGCCAGAATCTTTTTGTTACCCATGTACCATTTTGTGCACCCATAGCTGATAACATAGACCACATTTGTGCTGCTACATGTCAGATGATGTTGGATCGTCACTTTATTTCCTTTTCGTTATGTCATTATGTATTGTAGTGACTTTTCTTTTTCTTCTTCTTGAAACTTTGTTCTTCATTTTCAATAGATTGTCTCTCTTCAGTTTTCAGGCTTTACCATATGCTGTCTCGATGATGATTGGTTTTGGGTATTTTCTCTCCCTAAATCTGTGCGCTGCATCTTGAACTTCAGGCATTCCTCTTCTTCTGAGCATTTGCTTTTTTGATTCTTATGAACTCTCCATATTGTATGCTCCATTTTAGGCAATTTGGGTGTCCACTGTATGCAGGTAGCACGGCACTTGTTTCTTTTCTGTTTATTAGACTCTAGCTTATTGTGCACTATCTTGATGTTTAAATCCAACTATATGTTGCTATCTGTGTGATGCTGGTCTGTGAATTTAATGTTATTTGTGTTTTTGTTAATGATAGATCCAAATTGGAGCCCTTCTTTGGAGGTTCCTTCCCATTTTATAAAAAAGCCATCTATATAACAGGTCCAGAGTTGTATTTGCTGTGTATAGTTTTGATAACTTTTCTGCATCCTCATTTTTTTTCCCCACATTCCCATGTATAGATTGGCATGCAAGGGCGCAAATGTGGACCCATTGCTGTGTTTTTCACAGTACAGAGACCAGAGGAAGTTGCTGGTCATAGAAATACCCCATTATTAACACTAAACTACAAAATATTCTCCTCCAGTCCTGCTGAGATCCATTATAGAACGGATATAATTCAAATGTTTGCCTTTAACTCTATTGATCACAGATTTCAATATGCAACATTACAGACTTTTTTTTATATAAAAACAATTTTCTTGTATTTTTCTCACTGTGGAAATAGTGAGTGTCAACTTCATATGGCTATTTTCTAAGCCTAAATGCAACCTTTTCAATTAAATATGTAATTGTTCACACATTCCTACTATTGCAACCATTCCCTCCTTATTACCATTCACAACCCAACATGGTTCATTCCCTATTCACTCCAATTAAGAATCAGTAAACTGGAATTTCATCAGGGGGACACTGATTCTTCTTTCCACCACACTTTTCCAAAATTCTTTACACACTGCTATAATTCTAGCTCCAATCTTGCTTTTATCTGTATTACATGGATTAGTACTATTGATCCATTTGCTCCTCTACTAATTTTCTTTCTTCACACTGTTTATTACAGGATTTTGCCCAGGGACAATGTTTCAAAAACAGGGTTCAGCTACAACTCTGGTTGTCTCATGGTACTCTTTCTTTAGTTCTCCGTATCTTGCTATGATAGGTGGACTGCAACCTTGTTAGCTGCGGGCTTCCACTTTGGATCACTGCCGTGCCACAGGATTGACGGTAGTATTTCCCATTGAATTATGTTCTAAGCAGTATTTTAACATCTCTCTCAGCATGAGGGAGTGGTCTCTGTAACTTTCTAATCTGATTTTGTAGATAAGAAATGTTGTATTGCTTTGATTCAATTTTTATGCTCTATGAAGGTGTACAATGATACCACATCTGATGTCGTTAAAAAGTATGTTTCTTTCCATGGAATCAAGCGCATCTTACTCAGGAAGTCCATGGTATCTCTGATGTACAATGGGAGAGTGGACACAACTGGAAAGAGATATTTATCAATGTACTTGGATGTTTTCTCCAACAACGATCCCATTGCTGATTTAATGGGTCTTTTAGGTGGTTCCTGAAGTCACTTATGCACTTTTGGTGCAAAAGAAATTGTTGGGATTATCGGGTGTTTCACCCATAGGTATTCTTTCTTCCCATTCATGTAGCCATTTGTTCAGCAATCCCTTTGTCATTATTTTCATATAGTTCTTGATATTCCTGCATCAGGTTATGAGCCAGCCTTTGGTATTGTTTCAAATCCCTTAGGTGCTGCATCGCTTCTGCAATTTAGTGTACTGTATCCATTACCACCACATTTCCTCCCTTATCCAAGGGTTTTATCATGATGGTATAGTAATTCCTTAATACGTATATTGCTTCTCATTGTTTTGAATTAAAATTGGACTGCTTTCCTTTGGGTGCTTGTTCCCCTAGTTTTTTCAAGTCATCGGTTACTAAGTCCAAAACGTCCAAATGGACATTGTGTTTGGTGGTCAAATTGAATTTTGATTTTCGGTTTGAAATCACTTTTCTCCGTTAGTGCAGTATTGGTACCGAAATAGCTTAGATCATCCCTTCTCCATTCTGAATCTTCTTCTTTCATGTTGGTGGTTTGTTTCAGAGCTTGCCAATATATACACGGATCTACCTGCTGGCATATCACCGGGTTTAGGTTGGGATGGTTTTTCTATGTAGGGCTATTTTTTCTTCATTAATTTTGATTGGCATAGTCATTTTTCAATATCATCTTTCTCATGAAGTGATTATCTATTTTTGTTTGTGCATAATCATATCTTCCATCGGGGGGAAACCTTTTGATAAAACATTAGTTTCTGTTAGTCAATTATCTTTGTGACAGATTTACCACCTGCACGTCTATGTTAATTTGTTTTTGTACTTTACTTTTCGAGAGCATGTTGATCGCATCCATGGCGTTGAATCACTCCTCTCTGTGTCTTGTACCGATTCGCCATGTACCTTGTGTTGCCTTGTCCTGGTGCCAACCTCTACTTGCTGGATTTTTTCCTTCCATGTGTAGAAGACTCCTTTCTTCTAAGAATATTTAGCCTAATCAGAGTTTCAGATGTTTCATTTTCTGACATTTCAACAAATGAAATGGCAGATTCTATTGATGTTTGTTCTTCCAGCGTGTCCTTGGTTTGTCTTGTGGTTATGCTGGCCCGTCTCGCTTCATACATTTTTGCAAACCTTTCTATTCTGCCCATCTCATAGTCCTGTGTGTCCCGTACAAATGTATGTTGTTTTCTATCTTTTATCTCTGTTTTGTATTTTTTGAGATATTTGTTTTTGAATTTCCTTTGCTTGTTCAGCTTCATTGCTTGAGTTAACATCTTCTTTTTCTTTAAATTATATATTGGGCTTTGCTGACCTTAGCATCAGCAACCAACTGCTTTATAGCGCTAAAAGGCACAGACTGTCCCAGTGGTGACCGGTCATCCATGCCTTCGCTATACTTAGGCTATGCTGAGCACATCTCGAGCCCACTCTTCATCTCTTGAATCACTCTTTCTGAGTTTAAGCTTCCCTTCATTCTACGTATCCCCTTTTCTATAACTCCTCCAGCTCTAATCCCCTATTCTCATTTCCCTCAATAGTCTAAGGTCTGGCAATCCCTGGGTTGGGGGACACAGCACACCCTAAAATCTCAGACAAGGGTAGGTTCTTGGAGCCCACAGTGGTGGTGATTCTGCTCAGTATGAAAGCACAACAATATAATTAGAAGCATCTCTACAGCGCACCCCATTGTTTGAGGTCAGAACAATTGTCTTTGTGACATTTAAAGCCTGTTTTTAACAGTAAGATAGCATGTTCTCCCCTTCAAATGAGGAACAGGGGTGAAAATTGACAGGCAATATAGGTGGTCTGATCAGAGGTCAAGCACTAGCCAACGAAAGAGAATGAGTAACATTTTAATGAGCCCTAATGCCTTTGCAAGAGTTATATAAATATTACTTTTTTTTACCCCCCTGCTCTATAGCAAGGATATGTACGCCTGACCTGCCTGAAGACATTGCAGGCCCTGTACTGCAACAAAGAAATGTCGGGGAAACTGGAACTGTTCACCAGTCGCTTCAAGGTGAGAATGCAATACTATTCTTGTTAAGGACCATCTGGGCTAGAGAACAATGCTTGTGTGGGTCTCTTCCATGAGGGGCTTAAGTAATACCCCACACTTACCTGTGATGGTCCGTGATTCCTGGGTGAGCGTTTAATAGCATGGAGTGCATGTGTTCTTGGGAAGGAGATAGTTTACCTTATACAGCACATTTCTCCGGGTGAAAGGATGAATGGCAACCTGAGTTCCTAGCTCCTTGCGGCGCAATCTGCTCTTTACCCAATGTTTTAAATATATATCTTTTGGTTTTTTATTGGTTTAAATGTTGTCCCTGGTATATGACCCACTTTTTTATACCCTCATAAGCAGACTCACTACTTGTTCTCATATTTGTTATTGTACAGGCACACTTCGTGGAAATGCCTCCATCCGTAAATATTGTAATTGTAAGCCATTTCTGATTGAAATGTAATTCCCAGTTTAAATACAAATGCCAAACACAGTACATGTTAATGAGCCAGTACCACTTGGACCTATTGCTGCCTTGTTTATTAATACAGGGTGCCTGATATCGATATGATTGGGTCCACACAATTGATAAATATTATATCTGGCTGGTTTCGTGATCCCGGGATGCATATGCAAGTCACCACACAGCATGACATCAGTCTATTGAGGCAAAGTAAATCAGACCTGCTTAAATATGGGCACATGCTTACACAAGCAAAGTTACTTTTGGTGTCATCAAATGGTATATTGCAACTGAGATAAGAAACAAAATGACGTAACCCACGAACATTGAGCAGACAAGGGAAGACTGCATCCACTCAAGTAATAGCCTTTTTATTCAAGAACTGGTGGTCCTTGATGAGTGAGAAAGTAACTGCACTTCACAAATACTTTGGGTCTTACACTCTGAGGTACGTGACCACACATCAATATAGAAGTGGGTTTATTCTTTATAGCTGGAGACCTTTGAACATGTTGCAGTATATGTGATGTACACATTGTCAAGTTGACAACTCCCCATGGTAAGCATTTTGAATGTCACAATACTGTCTTGGCAATAGGAGTTTAAGATTTACCCAACTATTTGGACTATGATTTCCCATATTTTCAAGTAGATACAGGAACGGGGGAAGAACTCTTTAGACTGTAAAGCTTTCTTTACAGACCGAAATCGCTGGACAATGTATTTTTATTTCGAGGGGATTGGGTCCTTCGAACTATTCCAGATCTATGACAGGTGATCACCACAGCTGTGCTGCTTCGGAAAACCTTCGGCTCCTGCGTCAATGACGTCGATACGCTGTCCTCGAGGGCCTCAGTCGAGCCGACGCCACTGGATGTTATAAGTAGGACGCACAACGCATGTAGCCTCAGTTCCGTTTTTTCCGCGAACTTGTTCGCTTCGGAGATCACTGCGCGCCTCGGTTCTTCTGAGTTCTATTCTTTCGGTTCTTTGAACCTGTTAGTTTGTGAAGATTTCCATTATGTCTTAGTCGTCTTCTACCCCGCGGCCGGGTTTCAAGAAGTGTCGGGACTGCGGTTCCAAGATGTCGCTGACGGACCCGCACACCGCCTGCCTCTGATGCCTCGGTGAGAACCACGCCACGGACGATTGTGACAAGTGCCAGTCGATAACATCGAAGGCCTTGCAGGAGCGTAAGAAGCTTTCTGTCGGTAAGGAGTCCAAGCCCAGGAAGTCGAAATCCACTGGGCTTTCGACTGATGATTCAAGGGGCGACTCTCTGCATCGTCGGCGTAAGTCCAGGGGGGTTTCAGTCCCGGAGTGGGTCCCGCCATTCCTCTGCCTCTTCAAGGCGCTCACGGAAGCGCCGTCACCGGTCGCCTTCCTCGTCCGAGGACTCCGCCCGTCGGGGGGGTTGCTTGTACCAACAAGTATTTCACTCCTGCGGAATGGGATTCATATTGTAAGGAGATGATGGCGATTTTTCAGTCGCAGGGCTCCGTTCCGTCTGCTCTGTCGAAAGACGCCGGCAGGGAACGTGCTAGAGACGCTGTTCGCACGCCTTCGGGCTCGAGCTGTCGTCGCGATCACCGGGCACCTTCGAGGTCCCGGTCGGACAAGGTGGATCGCTCTAGCCATGCCCGCTCCAGGTCCCGGTCCTCGACGCCCTCGAGACCATCGGAGCCTGTGAGGTCTTCGAAGAAGACATCGACGCCTTCGGCGCTCAGACCTTCGAAGGACTCTCTCGAAACTCTGCCTCCGAGGAAGCCGTCAACGCCATCGGCGCCCAGGCTTTCGAAGGAAACGCTTGGGGCTCCGCCCTCGAGGCCTGTGCCGATGGCTAAGGCGCCACGCTCGACGCCGATTCTGTCGACGCCTTTTAAGGAGGCTTTATCGGAGGTGCCCCGGAGACCGGTGGAAACTCTGAGAAAGGCCCTGCAGACGTCAGTAAGGCAGGTATTTGAGCCTTTTTCTGTGCCCTCATCCAGGGATTTATTGCAGCATCTGGATTACATTTCTGAGGTGCATGAAGCGTCTGATGAAGGTATGGTTCCTGATGGGGTTCTTGACGAACTCCTGTCTGGTCAAGACCAGCTAGAACACCTGCATCAGTCTTTGCATGACGCAAGTGGCCTGGACACCTCTCCGGAGGTTGAGTTCGGTAGGCCTGAGCCTGGCACGCACACTGAGTCCTCGTACCGGCGCCTTATGTCGAGGGTGATGGAATACTTGGGGTGGTTTGCGCCACCAGTGGATTTTCTGCAGGATAACCTGACGGATATCCTTGGCCAAGGTCCACCAACTGACCCAGTATTGCCATTCCATGTGGCCTTGCAAAGAAGGGTGGCAGCGGCTTGGACTGCTCCAAGTATGAGCAAGTCTTTGCCGAAGAAATACCGTCCAGCCAGTAGCGACCCCAGCTACTTGACTATGCACCCCACCCCTGAGAGTTTGGTGGTGCAGGCGGCTATGGCCCTGGCAAAACAGGCGTCGTACCCTACCATCCCTCCTGATAGGGACGACGAACGTTTTGATGGCTGGGCGAAGAAATTGTTTTCTTCAGGGGGTTTGGCTTTACAGGCAGCCAACTCTGTGTGTGCCTTAGCACGTTCCACTCATACTCTGTGGAATTGTCTCTTTGGCGGCTGAACATATTCCCGAAGGGGAGGAACGGGATGGCGTTCTTGCTCTTGTTCAGGATGGCAAGGATGCCATGTGTGAATCCGTTTGGTCTGGACATGGCAGATTGCGTCAGCCGGTCCATGGCGGCGAGCACCGTAATGCGCAGATTTGCGTGGTTGCGGAAGTCTGGGTTTGCTCCTGATGTACAAGCCTGGCTTCTCAACATGCCCTTTGATGTGAACAACTTTTTGGCAGCAAGGCTGACGAGAGCCTTGAGAGGTTGCAGACCTCCAAAGCTGCAGCGAAGTCGTTGAGCGCTGCAGTTCGCCAACCTCCACCTTTTCGTCCTAGGGGACAGCAATGGGGGGGAGGTTCCTTTCGATACTACTCATCCTTTGGTAGATTGAGAGGATCTGCAAGTCAAAGGGGCCCCCATAGGAGTACCAGAGGTGGAAAACAAGGTACTCGAGGTGCCAAGGCCGCTCGGGCAGTTGCCTCTTTACCCTCAGGCAATGCCGCAGCCGCTTCGGCTCAGTCATGAGGCCATGTCCCATGGTTTGCCGGTTGGAGGAAGGCTGGCGCAGCATCTTGTAGAATGGCGTGCCATTACTTCAGATGTGTGGGTTCTGGAGATCATAGCCCACGGCTACTGTCTTCCTTTCCGACAGAGGCCTCACGACAATCCACCAGGGAATCTCTCTTTGGAGAGTCCGGATCCGCTCCTTGCGCAGCAAATAAAATCCCTGCTGGAGAAAGGCACCATAGAACTGGTGCCTGTAGCGGAGAGGAACAAGGGATGGTATTCCCCTTATTTTTTGATTTCGAAGAAAGATTGAGGATTGAGACCCATCATGGACTTACGTGGTTTGAACAAGCTCCTCAGGAAGGACAAGTTCAAGATGGTTACTCTCCCTCAAGTCCTCAAGGCCCTTCAACTTCAGGACTGGTTGGTGTCTCTCGACCTTGAGGACGCTTACTTTCATGTGCCGATCCATCCCAGGCACAAGAAGTACCCAAGGTTCACGGTTGGCGACTCACAGGTTCAGTTTCGGGTCCTGCCATTCAGATTGACCTCGGCCCCGAGGGTTTTCACCAAGCTCATGGTGGTGGTGGCAGCCTATCTCAGGAAAGGGGGTATTCACATCTACCCCTGCCTGGATGATTGGTTGATCAGTGTGCGCTCTACCGAGCAAGTCCTGGATCATCTGTCAGTCACCTGCCACTCCCTTCACAAGCTGGGCTTCTCCCTCAACTTAAAGAAGTCCCAGTTGACGCCAACTCAGCATCTCCAGTACATCTGACCAGTGCTCGACACGTCCCTGGGGCAGTGTTTCCCTCCCCATTTGAGGGTTCTTCACATTCAGCAGATGGTGCACAAGTTTCAACATGCCCAGAATCTCCCAGCGTTCGAGTTCTTGAGGTTGCTCGGCCTCATGGCATCCTGCATTTTTCTGGTGCCAGAGGCCAGGTTGCGGATGAGATCTCTGCAATGGGCTCTCAAGATGCAGTGGTCACAGTCCTCCGGCAGGATGTCGGACCCAGTTCAGGTGCCGCCCTCAGTCCCCCAGGACCTTCTGTGGTGGGCTGGCGAAGGCAATCTGATGAGGGGGGGCTTCATTTTGGCTACCCTGGCAGCAACGATCGTGACTGACGCGTCCCTCATGGGATGGGGAGCTCATGCCAACGAGTTGACAGCGGTCGTTGGTCTTTGTCGGAGTCCAGACTCATTATCAATCTGTTGGAGCTGAGGGCCCCCAGGCTTGCCCTGAAGGCTTTTCTGCTGACTTTGCGAAGGAAGAATGTCCTGATTCTGACGGACAACACAGTGGCCATGCACTACCTGAACAAAAAGATGGGGGGGGTGCAGGGTCACTTCCTCTGTGCAGGGAGGCGATGCAGCTCTGGTTCTGGGCCATCCAGCAGTAAATTTCATAAGGGCCTGCAAGTGGGTACCATTAAAGGTTACCTGGCAGCGCTGTCCATAGTTAAGCGCTCGTTTGAGGAGTGTTCTTATTTCAAAATTCCTTTAATTTCTCAGTTTCTGAAAAGGCTCACTAATGTGTTTGCCCTGTCACCTTTCCAGGTGCCCGGTTGAGATTTGAACCTTGGTCTAAAATTCCTAATGGGTGCTCCATTTGTGCCTTTACATTCTTGTCCTTTGAGACTGTTAACCCTTAAAATTGTATTTTTAGTTGCAGTTACTTCCACTCGCAGAGTGAGTGAGTTGCGGGCACTTTCTGTTAAGCCACCCTTCAGTGTTTCATAAGGACAGGGTTGTCCTTAGGGTTCGTCCTTCCTTTCTTCCGAAAGTGGTGTTGGAATTTCATTTAAGCCAAAAGGTCATTCTTCTGGCATTTTATCCTCCTCCGCATCCTGGTAGGGAAGAGGAGAGGCTCCATAGGTTGGATCCTAGGAGAGCTTTAAGTTTCTACATTTCATGCATGTCCCGGGTCAGAGTGGATGAGATCAGCTCTTTATAGGTTACGCTGGAAGGCGTTTGGTACAAGCTGTTACTAAGCAGACTTTGTCTAGCTGGATTATCTTGGCAATTTCTGAATGTTACCGCTTGGCGGGTAAGGACCCTCCGGTAGGCTTATGGGCCCATTCTACTAGGGCTATCTGCATTATGAAATTGTTGTAATTTTACTGATCTCTTTAAGATTGATGTTATGTAAAGGGAAACTGCTATTTAACCGGCAAAATTATTTTGCATTTTAAGTTGCACTGGATTCTTTTTTATTTAAATGATTTGTTGTGTTTCTCATTCTTAAAAAGGGATAAATGGGTCTTTAACTATCTTTTTAATATATATGAAATGTTTTTACTTAATGTATTTGTAAAGGTTTCTTTTGTAAACCATATACAATAAAAACATTTTTAAAAAAATTTAAAACTAGGGGTATGGCTGCCTCTACTGCCCTGCAGAGGGGTGTTCCTATTCGTAACATTTGTGAAGCAGCCACTTGGGCTTCGGTCCATACTTTTGTAAGACACTACTCCCTAGATTCTATCCCTGGGCAGGATCTCGCCTTTGGCAAGGTGGTCCTTTACTCTGCAATTTGATTGGGCATTCTAAATTTCTATATTCTAAATTCTTTTCCCTCCTCCATACCTTGGTACTGTTTGGGAGTCTGTCATGGATATGGAATACGTCGGAGGCCCCAACTACTCGAACACGTTACTTTCTTACCTGGTAACGTTCTTTTGATGGGATGGTCCGACGACGTATTCCATATCGCTCCCTCGCGACCTGCCCCGCTACAGAATTTCTTATGCAATTGAAGCTTACGTTTCCGCAAAGCTTTCTGTGGTCATACTGGCAGAAGATTGGTGCCACACATTCTGGGGAAAAAACTACAACTGAGGCTACAGGGCGGTGTGCGTCCTACTGATAACATCTTTGGCTCGACGGAGGCCCTCGAAGACAGCGTATCAACATCATTGACGCAGGACGCAGACGCTGAACATTTTCCGAAGCAGCACAGCTGTGCTGATTACCTGTCATAGATATGGAATACGTCGTCGGACCACCCCATCGAAAGAACGTTACCAGGTAAGAGTAACTTGTTCGTCTCAGTGTGTCTCCCCTATATTGAGTGAAATGTGGACTGACATTTTAGAGATTGACATTGTTCTCGCCCTCGATTTTGCTACAGCACTCCCCAGACGAGATGGGGTACAGGCATCCTGCCAACAAATGATGAGCGCCTCGTTTAGTCTTGGTGTATTACCCTCATGAATGCAAATAATCATTTGTTGAAAATGGTTTACTCGTGATTAAACAGTCAGTTTGTATAATATTTCCCAAATATGTTTTTAAACTTGGACATTTTTAGTGAAATAAATAAGTGCTGGCAAGAATTACATTTAATTTGGTTTATTGGCCATATTGAAGGTTTTTTGTTTTCAACTAATTAATTCTCCTATTTAGAGGCTCAGGTGGCAATAGTTTGTACCATAGTATGAGAACGTACTAAAGAGATGCATCTTTTAATCTGTCCCTTGTAGGTAGGTAGTTAAAGTCTAGATATTGAAAAATAGGCCGTAACATTTCAATGTTTCTGGGTGGTGAGGAGGTAATGCAGTCTAGAACAAAGGTTGTATGACAAAAGCAAGAAAAGGTATCCTATGCTCCTGTCCCGTGCACACTGTTTATCTGAGAACAGTCCACATTTTGCGAGTTTTTCTTTTCATACTGGTTTTCAAACATTCAACATAAGATTTAAGAACGAGGAGGGTATTTCAAAGATTCTCATTCTTCTTATTAATGACATCTGATAGCAGGATCCATTTTTCTAAAAAGTGTATTTGTAAATCTGTAGAATATAAATATATACACTATTCTGAACCCTTAAGACAAGAAAAAATACAATTTAAATATTACATTGATTTACCTTAAAAAAAACAAAGGGAATCTTGTAGACTTCAGTTTGATTGTCGTATGATCTTTATGCTTCATGCAAAAGATAAAAAATTTGAATATAACTGTCATCAAGGAGAATTGTGTACCACCTCAAAGGAGGAAAAAGCTGAAACAGACGGTTTTAAAAAGGTTACAAAAAAGAAACACTGGTTCCATTTAAGAATATGTGCTTGAGTATAGTTGCTTTATGACGAACAGTATTTGTTATATGTGAATCGGTAGTATAGTAGAATCCTCTTCTCTTAATTGATAGTCAAAAAGCATCAAAGTAAGAACAGAGATGTGTGTTAGGTTGAATTTTGGAAAAATTAGTTTGCTGTATTGTATTCAAATAATGACTGCGGATATTCTCTACAATAAAGAATTGTATGTTCATTGTTATGGGATCTCTAATAATTTAGGCATAGGTTCATTTTGAATAATGACATTCAAACCAATTTAATAGGTTCCATGTGGTGTTCTTGGTTATTGATATGCCTCTTTAGCGTGATACGTGAAGGACACAGCACCATGTGCGAAATCCTGCAAAATGGTGGTTATTTATGATTACTTTAATGCCATTAGAGCGTAGTCATGTGAGTGACGCCATATCCGATAAAAATGTAGCATTCAATTACATTCCTTGTAGTGTTTGGCACATTCCTTCTGTGTGAGGAATTCCGGCGTCAATATCGTCCCTTGGACTAACAGTATTTTATTTTATATGTTTTTACAAGTAAGTGATCAATTTATAAAGGCCAATATGAAGCTGTAAAACCAGTTAGTATTTCACTTTTACAATCAATGATGCAACATCTTTACAAATTACTATATATTATGGAAAAAATGTTAAGTCTGTGAAATTTACATTGTTCAATATAAACATATTAATATGCTATATGTATTATTGAATTTCAATATCTGGAGAAAATGAGGATAATCACCATTACTTTATAAACTGCTGATAAAGTAGACCCCATTGGAAAATAAGAGACCTAGGCCGATTAGCCTTCGGTGTGGGATGCACACCCTTGTTACCACTTGGTTGTATACATTTCATTGTGTGCATAACATTTTACAGAGAATTTCTCTCAATATTTTTTGCCTATAAATGGCTTTACCAAAAAGAAATGTATTCAAAATGTTCGTGAATTTTTATTAAATCAGTTGTTTGTAAATGCAAATAGCTGCCAATGCATTTCGGACTGCAATTAGTGTTCATCAGGGCGTTTTTATCTTATCTGGTCAAGTATGTTTGTATGTATCATCATATAAAAAAACAATATTCAGCCTATCGTCAGAAAACCACTATATATTCCCACCAACGTGCAGTGTAGTTTAGGCCATACCAATATCTGGGAATGTGTCACAGTATTGAAGTCAACAGTGATCTGATCGATTATGGCGTTTCAGTCATTGTACAAATGCATTAGATCATTAACAAAATTGTGTATATGTACATAAGTGCTCAAGGAAAAACAATGTACAAGCCACAATTAGGCCACAAGACATGCGTACACAAGACAACAAAAAGAAAACATACAGAGAGAAAACATAATAAACATATCAGCGTTTGCGTGTGTAAGATTGGTAATTGATATTTAATCAATTAGTTGTGAGCATATATCCTACTTGCCCGATCATAGCGTGCATTTTTAGTGATAAGTTGTCATAAGGATTCTGAAATAATCTATTTAAATTGTAAAGGATGCGATGCATGATGTGTTTGCATGCAATCTCTGTGATATTATTATAGTTTTTGCGACTCCCCAGATTATAGATCTCTTCAGAGATATCCATGTATCTCAGGGTCACCGACTGGTATGATTCTATCTATGTTGCCTTCTTAATGTTAAAGACCGTAGCTGACAATCTCAATAAACACTACTAACCTTTGTTTTTGAGGAATCTTCCTCCTCTGTGAAAATACTAATAGTTTAACGACGGTCACAATGGGCCTCATTACGACCCAGGCGGTAAGTTACCGCCTGGGCCGTGACTTTACCACCATGGCGTAAACTACGTTTACGCCATGGTGGTTGGCGGACTTACCGCCCCATTCCGAGGTCGGCGGGGCGGTAAGTCCCCAATCCCCATTTACCCTTCCCCATTCCCATTTTTGCCCCATAGGGCATAATGGGAGTGGGGAAGGCGTTAATTATGCCACCGTAAATTACGGTGGCGTAATTAACTCCATGGTCCCTTAGCGCCATGGATTTTAACACCTGCTAAAAGCAGGTGTTAAAAGCGCCATGGCGCTAAGGGACCTCGTAGTTGGCGGTAAGGGGTCGGCGCAGCTAACGCTGGCGTTAACCCCTTACCGCCAGGGTCGTAATGAGGCCCAATCTGATTAACCAAAACGTAATGAAGAGCAGTATGTAAAAATTCCTGTCATAGAAGCACTGTTGCTTGTTACCAGAGAAGTTAGTTATGTCTTACCTGTTGTGTCGGGAGCCAGATGTGTCATGCTGTGCAGAGCGCAGATGGCATGTGTTCTCTATTAGTTTAAACAAACGCGTTCATGTAAACGACGTTACTATACTAACCGTGCTAGACATAAAGAATGTCAGGCACAGTGTGTGTAACAGCGGACGGCCATTGTGGAAGGGAACATTAGCTACATATGCGGTCGGGAGTTAGCCAGTTATGGAGGATGCTTCAAGCGCCTCAATACCCTTACAAACATATCATAAAAACATGTATGATCTCTATGCTACTGCGATAAAGTAGCGTCTGACTCATTATTGGTCTTTGTGTGTACATGGTTGTATGCTGGATCAGTCATCGCAGTTGATGACTTCGCCGTTGTGTAGCGAGCCAGTCTGTGTGGGACTGATCCAAAATGGGTTCTGCAAGAAGGAAAAAGGTATGAAGACCTCATCAAGAAAAATGATAATAAATAAAACATAAAAAATAACCAAATCTTAATGAGCAAAATCGCAGCTGAAAACTGAAATTCGAATTAGACATCAAAACAATAAATGCATGCAATTTTGGAGCAACAATGAAACTACATTAAGGGTGAATAAACTGGAAAGATGAAACTCAAAACAGTAAAGGTCCCAATCTTCGTTCCATTAGGACTCAAGGCAACTAACTGGTCAATCAGGTAGGCCCCTCTCTGCACCATTGTCGTGATGGCTACTGATTTTTAAACATCCAGTTGTCCTAATTTACTACAAGATGAGTACATACATTATTTTGGACAATATTTTGAACCAGGACCCTACAACTCCTATTCAACTACTCATTAGAGGTGTCTTAGAAAAGGCTCCTGAAGAAAAATGGATCACTCCTCAAATTACGGAGTTCCTCACACAAACCTTCACAGTAAGGTGGTTGAGTTGGGAGTCAGTGGCCAGTGAGAGAGTTGGTTCTGTTTGAGTCCCGTTTAGTGGTAGAGGAGGAAGTAGTGAAGGGAAGAGTTGATGCTCCTTAAGGGACGCTAGATGGGGCTTAATTGCTCAACCTCCAAATCTGCTCTTTTCCAAGGAATACCAGACGGCTAGGATTCCCTATGTTGGCTGGGGCCCTTGCTGTGCACTCTTTCTCTTCAGGAACACTGAGGTTCCCCGTTGCTGCTTTATGCCCTTTCAAATGCTGGCCTGGATGCCTTTGGGAGACTAAAGTAAGAAAGGGGGGAAATAAAATATATCACCTTAACCTCTGGGAACCAGTCAGAATTTCCACAGTGTCTTCCGTTAGGTTACAGCGGTTGCAGGTCCCTTGGTGTTGCAGTAAGAGGGGAAGTTTGTTTTTGCTGCTGGATCATCGTTCGATCGCCATGGTCATCTGGAATGACACAATCGGTGCTGAAAACCTTTCATATGTATGGAAAACACATAGGAACTGAGTAGTGATGCTCCTGCTGGAGGCAGGTCCTATGAGCAGGTTTGGGAAACACCTGCCCCAGACAATATAATGTGACACACCTTTCAGGTCCTACCTATGGATGTAATCACTCCCAACCAATAGAGGGAAGTAAGAACTAAGAGTACTGGAATCCCAATGAGGTAATATTTTCATTTTGCCCCACTGTTTGCAGGACAGGATGGTCTCAATGGTTCTGGATAAAGAAGATGGTGTATCTGTGGCAGCAATCCAACTTTTGACTCTCATCCAACAGTGAGTACTGTGAGGTCCTCGTGTGTCTAGGTGTGTAAAACTAATGATTTCAAAGAGACCAGCTAAGCAGTGGGTCCCTTGTTAAGTGTGTGCTGAGGGGTTACCTAGTCAATCTTAGGGGCTATGTTACAGTGTGGTAGTGCAACAATGGAATGACTGAACAAGGTGTCCTCTATAGATTGAGAGCAGAAATGTAGTTTTACTATTTTGGTGTAGTACTTAGTTTTAGTTATCAATTTTTCCTGGCCCTCTTGAGTCCTGCTGTGGCCCAGTATCTTATCACCTATAACTTAAATTGCGTAAATATGGGGCACAAACTGTCAGAATGCAGTCATGCTCTAGCTGCTTTTTCTCACCTTATTATCTAGCAGAGTGATACACCGTGACCACATGAGTGGATACAAGACCTCCATGGATCCTCAACCAATGGCCTAATCTGACTGACCCATAGATGGCACTTCTACTGCTCCTTCTCCTTCCTCAGTTGCTTAACCAGTACTATACTATAGCAATTTTTGCTGATAACACCAAGTCCTCATTGGTAGTGTTTGTTTTTGACTTGTAGGAATATGGAGGACTTGCTGTCCAGCGAGGACTGTGAAAATGTGTATCCTCTCGTGTTCGCTTCAAATCGTGCAATTGCATCAGCAGCAGGGGAATTCCTCTACAAGAAGTATGCATCTAATACGTTGATATCAGAACTAAATCACTGATTATAATTTGTTTGCCCTCTTTCAGTGTTACACTCAAATGTCCAGTCCCCTTTCTTCCCTACTCTTAAGATGTCACTGCACCTGGACGGGGCAGAACCTTTTCTCAGCAAAATATCCTTAGTTTGCAACAATAACAGAAGGGCATCCGTGAAGTGTAACTCTACCCCTCCATACTCTGCCCTCTGACCTCCACCCCCTAGTTCTTTTTAGAATGGTTTCGGCAGCAATGGATGCCAGTCAGCACACAGGATATTTTATTTTCCTGCCTCACCCCATATTTTTCTGAATTTCTGATATTCATTTATTTTTCCTTCTGCCTCCTTCCCGCCCAGACTGCTGATTTGTCACAGCAGTGTGTTTTTACCTTGTTTTTTCGTGACCAGAATTTTGTAGCAGCTGATCCTCCTTGCTGCTTCTAATGCCTAGGCACAATATAGTTGCACCTTCTGCGGCGCGTTGGCCGTTCATTCCCCTAGGGGACGGTTTTATGCAGTGGGAGAGATCTCGAAGTAGCTTCCTCCTTTTGAAGCTGGAAAGGTTTAAAGCCAACTAGAAGAGCTCATAGAAGCCAAGAGGCTTGTTTTTTTTTCCTCAGCATCCCAGTCTCGGGACATGTCCCAACTAAACTCCAATCTGGGCGCATACCCCTGGTTCTGTGAGTGTTTCTTTGGGACCGGAGAGAGCTAGCAACTGTGACAGTGAGGGTATTGGCATAATTGTTCAATTTTATTTGGTCGAATGGCACATTTGACTGAATTTGACCTGTATCATTCGACCGAATAAAATCGAACAATTAGGCTAATGCATACCGAACATGCGGAGCGGGGGTTAGAGGGACCTGTCTGACACTGCAGGTGTGAAGGGGACCACGCGGCGTGCAAAAGGGTTAAGTAGGGGGATGAGGTGTGGGTTGGTGTGCATGCGTTTGGTGTGCGATTTGGTCCTCCGACAATTGATCACATGCTGGCAGTTTCTTTTCAGACTGTTTTCTGCGATCAATCGTCAGGCGATCAAACACCATCAAACCCTAGTGACTGGCGTTTCCCCTTGCATTGCTAGTCCCGGCCATTGGCTGAGGGGCCCATGGTACCTTTTACCAGAGCGTCAACCAAGGCTGCTCTAAAACACTCATCAAGACTTCCCTTCCTGAGCGCTAATGGCTTGGTGCCAAGAGGCGCCCCAAGATGCCCCTTCTGACTGGTTAGGTCTACTAGTTGCACCGCAAGATGCTGGCAAGCACCTTACAGCACTAGTTCGACATTGCTGTCCCAGTCAAGTTTATCTGGCTCAAATGGCTTTCAAGAGGACCCTTCACAGGCCTCTTTTACAAGCAGTTCTAGTGAGGTAGCCTGTGTCCTGTGGAGATTGTTTGCTTTTTACCACTAAGGTAGGTCCGGTAGAGTAGACCATGTTATCCAATTCTAGATTCCACCTACTTGAACCCAATTATACCCAAAGTTGTCCTCACCAGCAATACCTCCTGCCACATCAGTTTGTGCAGATGGTCTGGGAGAAGCTGAACTCTCCTCTTCCCATCAATGCAGGTTTGACATTCGGTACATGCCAGTGTGATCAAAGCCGCTTTGCCCGACTCCCTTTCTCAAGATCCAATCTTTTGTTGTAGCAATGGTAAAATTTGGCAAGCCATCTGCCCAACCATTGACCAGTTGCCCCGTAAATGAGCACAATATCGTTCTGGTTTAGATGGATAGTATACCAGAACTCTGCGGTCCACCAGCGGCAAACTCATGCAGATGCTTATCATGGCTGGCAGCAATCAAAAAGTATTGCGTGAGAGTGGTGATTTTGAGTTGCTCCTCCCTGAAGTGCATTATGCAGCTTTTAGACCAGGCTCGAATCAAGTTGTATCTGATTTGATGGAGTCAGCAGTCAAACAGCCATTTGTCCAGAATACAGTACTAAAAGGCAGGCTTGGTCGCGGGTTGGCCGTTCAACACTGATGTCCAGGATAAGATTGTGGATTTGCCATTTTATGGTCTGGAGCTTTTTCCATCCCAGCACTCTTGGTCTTTCCAAGAAAGACCACGCACAGGCTGCTAAATCGTTGTGTGCCTAACTGAAAAGTTGCCCAAATACTTTTGGAGCCAGTCTAGGTCCGACATGCCTTGGCCTTGCACTAATTTCCTTGGCTACCGGAATAGGCAACTCGGGCTTCAGGGCACATGCTGTAGAGAATAGCCAAGGAAGCAGTCGAGATCTCTGCTCCATGGCTTCTTTTCCCAGTCTTCAGTCTCTGACCCTAAAGGTAAACAATGTAAGGGTTACGCAGCAGGTGTCACTTGGAGGCGGATAGTCAGAAAAATCACAAATAATGGACTTGTCTCTTTTAAAGATCCCTGGATTATCTCTGTGATTTCAAAGAGTATCATTCTTCTGATTGTCTTAAAACCACCCTTCTCAGTTCTATTGCTGCATAGTGGAAGCATTGCTCTGTGGCAAGTGGTTAACCAGTGCCTCACTTAGCCATAGAGTTGGTTCAATCCTCCAAGAGGAGCTCCAGCTTTTCTATGTCATCTGCAATACAGAAAATGAACTAGGCTGGCTTTTGCACAACCTGGATCTTTCCCATCTGGGCCTTACTTTCCCCTCAAGATGATCATTCCTGCACAGATCGTTTGTCCCTCTTTCATGGTTTTAGAAGCCTCGTTGAAGGTTTCTCCTGGTCTCACTATAGGAGTATCCATTGGAGTACAAGATTCTCCCTTTTGGTCTGAATTAAGCACTGTGAGTGTTCATCAAATTGACACAACTGGCTTCAAACCAGCACCTAAAAAGTATCCTTATTACACATGTACACCTAGTTCAGTGCGTCTCTTCTCAGAAGAACATAGCATCATTCTAGAGCCTGGTAGATATGGCGACCTGGTGGTTCTACATGCTTCTAAGTGTAATGGCATCCTGTGTCATGGCAATTTCTACGGCTTACATTCACATAATTAAGCAGATGCAGGCAGCATCACTTAGAAACCAGAACTAACAAAGCCAACCACTTGCATACCGATGACAGCGGCTATCAAACAAGATCTGGTGTAGTAGGTTGTAGCCTAGAATCTTCTGAAAATTGTATAACTCCTCACCTACGGGTAGGAAACCTGTGTGCTCAACATGTACATTCATGAACTATGGGGTATCCAGGATTCACATCTGCATATGTGCTCTGCAGTAAAATGTCATATTCTTGGCTGTGAATACTTTCCTTTGCCGGAACTGGAACAGAAGGGTGTTGGGTGTTATGGACAATACTTGTTCATGTATTACATGAACAAGCATGTCGTCGCTAGAGCACCACAGTTTTGGTGTCTAGCAATAGCCCATTGAGAAGGGGCCATACAACACGATTTTCCTGCAGGCATCCCCAAGCAAGTCGACAAATGCAGCTATGTTCTTGAGAAAGTTCATTACAACGAAATGTGTACATCATCCTCATAGTGCATCATTGGCCAAATTCTGGTTCTGAGATTTCCTTTCGCTAGCAAGAGTCCCCCCTATTCTTCTGCCTCAAACTCCAGCAGGAGGGGTAGGCGCTCTGGCCATCCATACATCAAATTAATGTTTGAGCTTAATGGCATTGTGCTTCATCATCATTCTCCTGGGAATTCAAGAAGCTAATATGGATTTCCTTCAGGCAGCTAGGAAGCTTTCTACCAGAGCCCAGTATTGCAGGAAGTGGATCAGGTTTTGTCCTTGGTGTCTGCAATCCTTTGAACCTGCCACAAGCCCTATATTATTTACAGTTTATCTGGCACATTCAGGTTTCCAGATTGAGTCCTACAGAACTTATCTTTACACACTAGTGGCCTATTGTGACTGAGACATTTTATCGGTCTGCCTCTAATCTCATAATTACAAGGCACTTGGAAGGCTTGCCTCACATGTTTCCACTGTTTGGACTGCATGTCTCAATGCATGACTGCTCCTTAAATGTGGTCCTGGATGACTTGACCTAGAAGCTTTTCAAACTAATGGCTTCTGTTAGTTTGCACTTGGTGTCCTGGATAACAACCACCTTAGCAGCTTTTCTGTCCAACATTTAGTTTATCGAGTTAACGGTCCTTTTAGACCAAGAAACAATTGGATGTTGCTCAAGGACAAGTTGTCCTTCGCACTTAACAGAATACATTGCCCATGATGGTTTCCGACTTCTCTATCAACTAGGAAATGTTTGACAACTTACTATTAAAATATTCCTTCGGACGCCAAGAATGCTTCATTCTTTGGAGCTCAGCAGCACACTAAAGCTATATCTGAATAGGACATCTCAGTTTAGAAATGGATACTTTTGTTGTTTTGTTAAATATGGCCTGGCAAGACTTGCACGCATCTCACCCCCCTATCGCAATATGGAGTGTATCCCGTATTATTCTATCCTTGAAGTGCTTGGACAAGCTCCGCTCCCGCCACTTTCACTGCCCAAGAGTGTACATACGCATTCGTTAAGGGCTATAATTCGACGTGTTTTTCGAAGGAATTACTTCAAAGCTTCTTTCCCATTTACTGGTCCCACCAAGGCAATCTCAACTGACTGGCGGCTGAAGCCGAAGGACCAGGCTCTCTTGCTTTTTCTCAAATTTAGGATATTTGCTGACCAAATGCCCTGGTCCTGCCCCTGTGCAAGGACATCCTATGTGTAAGGAGGAAAAGGGACCAAGGACTCGGCGTATAGTAGTGATTACACTATCACAATACCCACCCCATGGGCTCTGTCTTTTTTTGATGGAGTCTTCAAGATCTGTATATATAAACATTCACTTAAGCCTCATTCTGAGTATCTCAGAAGTGACTCAGTACATTGACATGATCGTGGTTCTACTCAAATATATGTTTAAGGGGTGATTTTATTTTCTTTTGAGTAATAGTCACACACTGTGCCATGATGTTTGGATTGATGTTGCAGTGCTGGCCACATGGCTTTCTTTACCTGACTCGGGTGATTGATTGAGGAGAATGGCTGCTCCACGTGCCATCTGTTTTTTCTTTTAACGTTTACTGTGTTTTCACCGCGGCTATTTTAACCGTGGTGCTTTGCCGTGGCTGTTTTGGGCTAATTATTTTTAAGAAATACATATGTTGTGTGTTTGGGGATAGGGTTTTCGGGGGTGGTGGGTGGCATTGTTATATGGGGTGTGGATGGGCTAGATAGCGGTGGGGGTTTGTTCCATCCTTTAAATAAAAAAACACCAAAAACGGCTGCTGTGAAAACACCACCGTGAAAATGGCTTCAGTGAAAAAAGTCGCAGGGAACACACGAAAAACTGTTTTTTCAGTCGTGTGGATCAAGGTAGAGCGTCTGAGTTACCCTAAATATGCTGTGTCCCTGTGTTTCTGCGGGGTGTGACTTTTACAGATACAGGGTTCTTTCTCTGGGTTTAGGGCTTTGTTTATCACCTGCCTTGTGTGATGCCAACTCTGTGATTTACAGATGGCAATTTATAATCTTTGAGTGTTTTTTTTTCTCCTTCTACTAATGTTTTCTTGTAGGGAAATGTAGACTTTTCCCAATGGATACTATCACTTGTTTCAGAAAAAGTGGCGAGTGCAGCAAAGGGAAAAGTGAGCCTTGTGGTCATTGTGCACAAGTGTCCAGCTGTGCTTGCCCTGCCACACTCCATGCTGATATATCAAGAATGCTTTATCTTTATGCTCACAGGTTGTTTCTTCCAGAAGTTGAAGCTGCAGCCAAGAACAAAGGCCGTCGAGGTGTGAGCGGATCTTTCTTTCTTCTGCTTGTAGCCTTCTTTATTGAGAGTGAGGTAAGTTGCAGAGAACAAGTGCTGAACCTGGTCTGAAGCCTACAGACTTAACCGCACACATTTCTACACTTTCAAGTCTAACTGCATTACGGCACTCTGTCCAGAGGTTTTCAAATATATTGTGCTCTTAAGTCATCCACAAGACTGTGGCATCGATCTTCACTGAACTACAATTAGAGGCTTAAACCTTTCTGTGCTAGCACCCTGCATGCAGATGCTCAAACCTTTGTATGCTAGCTCAATGCTGCGATGCAGGCTTCCTTCAGAGAGTTGTATTCAGCTAGTCAATCATGTTCTCCTTAAACCTAAGATCCTGCAGCCAGAAACTAATATGCGTTGATCTGCTGTCGAATGCTACCTTTTTCTGCATTGCAGTTGAACTCACCAGCGTGGCAGTTGCACAATCTTCTGGAGATTTGCGGTCATAAATTGTCAGACCTAACCCTGCCACCAGATGTTGATTCAAACACTATTGTAAGCACAGGCGGGTGAAATTTCTACAAGCAAAATGGGTGGAATTAGCAACAGATTTTGTTCTGCAAAAAATATTTCACGATTTGGCATCTTTGTGTATTGCTAAATTTCCGATTATGAGGTACATGCAAAAGTAGGAAAGTGTTCTTTCATGAAAGTGTAACACTTTCCTTACAAACACCATATTCTGATATTAAAAGAATATGATGGTGCAGAGACATGAAAGCCGCAGCCTTTGCATGTGCCTTAAGTATGGCGTAACAGGCTTTGCAACCATCTCGAATGCAGTGCAACCACATGGAGGGGATTCTCCTCCCAGCAACACTGGTTTAGCATGTCTAACAAAGGAGATAAGATACGGCACCTGTGGGGTGCCGTTAAACTCCACTGTGCACTTTTTCACTTTATAAAGTATTTCTTAGACTGAAGCACCACTTTTCAAGTTTAATGAAAATTTAAGAAAAACTTTCTTAAATTAGAAAAGTGGCAGTCTTTCAAGAAATGCTGGCAGTGCCACTGGAGCGCCCATTTTGAATGGATTGTGTCTTCACACTTCTCCAGCACGGGGTCTGGCATGGATTCACATGCTCATGAATATTCACTGTCGTCAGGCTGGGAATACTCGCTAAAAGAAAAAAGTTTCACTTAAACTGTTTTTCACTTACAAAAATAGAAAACTTTTCTGTTGAAAAAACAGAAAAACCTAGAAGTAGCTCACGGAGCAAAACAAAACCAATCACTGTACTCTGGGTCATAATGCCTCCAGCCAATGACAGTCCACTCCCTAAGCCCCTTCTCTGGCAGCTATCTTCAGATTTCCCCTGCACGTTTCAGTGTTTGGGAGTCCAAGTTTTGCTCCATGAGCTACTGCTACGTTTTTCGATGGAAACGTTTTCTATTTTTGTCAAAGAGCCTGTGTGCTCTTCTCTCCATCTGCTGACAGCGGGGATCCGTTTGTTGATGAATTTGAAGCACCCCTCAAGGGCGAGGATCTTCGAAGTTTCAAGAAGTCCATCGGGCATGCGCTGCACCTATGGCCATGGCACAGGAGAAGGAAGGAAGGAAGGTCCCTTTTCAGGCCATGCACCAAATGTGGGCTATGCAACCTGTTTGTAGAGGACAAACACCTCCAACGCCTCATCACCCGGACCACAAGGAGGGAGAGTGCGAGATCTGTCTTGGCTTCTCCAAGAAAACGATGAAGGACCGACTGTTAGGGAGAATTCTCTGTTTAGGCTGAATTTCCTAACCTAGTGAGTCCCCCAGCAGCTTTGCTGGATTTTTGAGGTTGATTTTTTTCTCCTGCCAAGAGTGAGACTCTTTTACCCTCACTCTTGGACATGACTTGAGAGTGTTTCTGTGACTTGCTATGTGCTTATGGGCTATGGGGTATTTTTCCCCCATAGGCTATCATTGGTTTTTGAATGTGTGTTACACAGCACCCTCAGTGCAGTAACACAGGGGTGTCATAGAGACCCCCAAACATAGACTCCATACCCTGGGACTGACTACTGTCTACCTGGGTCTGTAAAGTCACCATTGACTTTACTAGTCTTAACTTAGGAACTTAACCAGTACAAACCATCATACTGTGGAAGTACTGGTAGGGGCAATTAGATTGCCCCTGGGTCTGTTGTCGAGGGGGTACTGTCCCGTCCCCCCTCGCCGAGTTCTGGCTGGTGGCAGTGGATACCACGGAAATATTCCACCGGAATATTTCCCAATGGGATTTCCCATTGGTTTTTATGCACCACTTTTTGGTGCAATGTTAAAGATACCGCCGGTTTATTTATTTAATATAAATTCACCGGTTGGGATTTTTTCCCAGAACTCGCCGCCAAAATGGCGTCTAGGTTCACTTCAGTAACCGTGAACCCGAGTCGAGACTTTGTTCCACTTTTGGCGGGCTTCTGCACAGAAGCCCTCCAAAGTGGTGCCATTCTGTCTGGGTACCACAGGGGGTTTGGGAGGGGGTTTAGGCACCCTGGACTGAGTTGCCTTGCCAACTCATGTCGCACTCTGGTGTGATTGGCCTAAGTGGTGAGCCACCCCGCTCACCACGTAGCATGGTTTGAGTGACAGCTAGGCTGTATGAATGGGGGTTTGCTGCATAAAAGCAGGGTTTTTGGGACTGGTTCTTCAGAAGTCGCCACAGGACCTAAGAAGCCGAAGAGGGAGAAGCCGAGCCGACCTGCCAAGACGACACCACCGGTGGAGCCCTGCGGAACCGTCTCACCACTTTTTCCCGACGACAGAGGAGATCTCCCGCCGGAGAGTCTTCTTCCCTTAACTGGTGGGGACAACCAGTTTCTGCCTTCTTTTCGCTGTCCCGAAGCATCTCGTGGCTGCCTTGCCTGTGCCAAGCACCCCGGCAACCGGGATACCACTTTTTACTTCAACCGCGAAAGAGGGGTAAAATCCTTTGTAACCGGAAAACTCCACGGCTGGTCTCATCCCTGGTAGTGCAACGACCTTCAGCTTTCCTCCACGTCGAGGTCACCTCTTCCTCTGGACGACGCCGCGACTTGCACCCACTACCAGGAACAACTGCCACCGCTGGAGGATCCTTTCCACTTTTAAAGGTACTGTGTTCCGCCCGGCTTCCCTTGCCACCGATTGTACGGGGTAGATTTAGCCCTCGGCTCTCGAACCTAGGTAAGCCTGGGACACCCTAACTAAACTTTTCTAAACGTAGTAAAACCTTTTCTACTCACCTGCAAAGACTTGTGACATTGTGTGATCTTGGGCATATTTTCGCCTGGCTCTCTCTAAAGCGGGCCTCAAACCAATTCTCCTTGTTCCACAATTGACTGCCTTTCTAACCTTATGTGGAAAGTGTTTTACCTTGCTGCTTTCATTACTTCTGCCTTTTCCCTCCCTTTTTCAATAACTTGTTGGAGTGCCATCTAACGTTAAGCGCTCACCTCTGTTTGGAAATAAGTGGTGTTAACTTAGACTTGTCCAACAAATGACTAGGGATGTACATATAAGTAATAGTGACTTTGTTTTGACTTACTTACCTTTTTCTGTGCTAGTGTAATTTATGAGTGTGCCTTAAAAATAAATAATAATATACTTTTACACCTAGCTCTGGTCAGTGTTTGCTTGTACTATTGTGCCTCTGTACCTATTGTGTATCCTCTATATACTGCCTAACTCTTCTTGAGGGAAGTCTGACTGCTCAGCCACAGCTACCACAGTGAATCTGTGTGGTACAGACTGCTACCAAGTGGGTTTACTGCCAACACCTGTAGTCTTAAATCTTTTGCAGTGGTCCCAGAGGGAACTGCACAGGTTTCTGCCTAACACCGAAACAGTAGACAGGTGGTGTGTCTAAACACCAAGGCCTGGCTCCCGTGTCCCGAGCAGGTTCATGCTTCACCCAGGACCCGCTGATCTGAAGAGCGGGCTTCTAAATTCTTTGAGGGTGCCCCATCTGTGGGGACCCAAGCCAAGGCCAAACACCATAAATCCAGCTCTGACACGCATGCAGGTCCCACGATGGGCAGGCCGCAATCAACATCTCCATCGCCAGCCAGCGATAAAGCTCCTCCTCGAAGAGAAATCGCCCAACCCCCGGTTAAGCTGCGGGAGAAGCCAGAGAAGCCAAGGGCTAAGGAAAATGCAGCCGCCTACCCAAGAAGGCTCAGCCGGCACAGTTTCTAGAGGCGCGAGGCAAAAAGGAAGACCATCATGGCGGTACCCCTGCTGAACGACGTGTGGGAGGGGGGCCTGGCTCTTGGAGAATACCTGCATGGGCTCGGCCAAGCTGAATAGGCTGGAGAAAAAGTACTGGGTGCCAGAGTCCGCACCAAAGTGCCTACAGTCGCAACCATTGCCGGACTTGGTGTATGCGACTGTGACGAAAAGGTCTTTGAATCCTTCATCGTCCTCAGTCCCCCCGGACAGCGAGGGGAAGAAGTTGGACGCCATGGGGAGGCAAGATTATCTACACCGCAGCGTCAACCATCAAGGCAGCAAATGCGCTGGCGATCGTGGCCAGGTACGACAGAGCTGTGGTTCAAGCTGACCCGATTCTGGAGTTCCTTCCCGATGACAAGAGGGTGTAGGCGATAGCCCTCTTCCAGGAGGGAGAGTGGCTTCGGACCATGCCATCACAGTGGCACTAGACATCGCTGACACAGGTTTCCGGTAGATGGGGAACAGTGTCTGCCTCTGTCGTCAGAGCTGGCTGAAGGCCACAAATTTCCACCAGGAGATCCAGGCAAGGGTGCTGGACATGCCTTTCGACGGAGAAACCTTTTTTGGAAGGCTGTCGACGAAACCCTGCAGACCAAGGCAGATAGAGGCGGTCCGTGCTCTGGTCATGCTCCAGAAACCCCACTCTTCCTTTCACTCCTCCTCCGGAAAGTCAAGCGAGTCGTGAAACGGTTTCTTCTCATACTGCCAGCCCTCCAGGTCCATGAATCGGGTGGCCTACATAGGCCATTCCAAGGTCTACGGTGGTGGTGGTCAGTGCCGCCGTCTCCCACAAGGCAACGCGCCAAAGGAGTACTGGATCTGCCGGGACTTCGGGCCCCCACCCATGCACCCTGGTGGGAGGCTGCCTGACAGGATTCGTCAGCAAGTGGCACAAGATCTCCACCAACAAATGAGTGCTGGACAAACTCACCCACAGACATAACCTGGAGTTTCAGCACAGGTGTCAGCGGATTCCTCCGGTCGGCCGGCAGGAGCAGCATATCCCTCAACTCTTGGAGGAAGTACGGGCCATGCTGCGAAAAGGGGCGATAGAGCTGGTTCCATGACGACTCCGGGGCTCTGGATACTTTTCAGTCAAAAAAGACCGGAGGCTGGAGGCCCATTCTGGACCTGTGACGTCTCAACAAATACCTAAAGACCCAAAAATTCAGGATGGTCCCGTTGCAGCACATCCTCGGCCAACTGGAGGAAGGAAACGTCTTGACGTCGCTGGACCTGGAGGATGCCTAATTCCACATCCCCATTCACAAAAAGCACAAAGTTCCTACGCTTCATGGTGCAGAGACAGCACTACCAGTGCAAGGCCCTCTCCTTCGGCCTGAAGTCAGCCCACCATAGTGTTCACGAAGTGCCTGGCACCAGTGGCGGGCCATCTCCGTCTACGGGGGATACACGTGTACCCGTACCTGGATGACTGGCTCATTCAGGCCAGTTCGCGTGAATTGGCAGTCAACACAGACGACCGTCCAGCTGCTGATGGATCTGAGATTCTCCATCAATTATCCAAAGTCCTGCTTGACGCCATCGCAAAATGCACTGTTGCTAGGAGCCAGACTCCATACAGTCTCCTGACTAGCGTAGCCCTCGGAGGAGAGGGTAGCAGCCATAATGGGGAAAGTGCAGCGACTGTTGTCACTGAACACTGCCACAATGCGGACCGTCAAGTTGCTTTTCGGCATGTCGTCTTGCATCTACCTTATCTGGCTCTGCAGATTATGGATGCAACCTCTTCAGTTCCTGGACGCTCGCTGGATTCACGTGTCTGGAAGCTTCGTGGACAAGGTGGTGGGGCCTTCACGCAGTCACCCGGGGGCACATTGTTCCAGAGCCCCCCGTACCAGGAGACAGTACTCACAGATGCGTTCCTGCAAGGCTGGAGAGCCCACACCGGACGTCTGCACGCCAGAGGCCTCTGGCAGGCAGAGAAGGAGGATCTTCACATCAATATCCTGGATTGGAGGGCAGTGTTCTAAGCCCTCAAGTCGGGGCCCTAAAGTCATTCCTTCCGTCTCTGAAGGGCAAGGTGGTGAGGATCTTCGCGAACACCACAATGTTCTACGTCAGAATGCAGGGGGGCACTCCATCTCCAGCTCACTCCAGAGAGGCGCAGAAGTTGTGGCACGGGGCTGTCGGACAAGAGATGTTCCTCGTCTGCTTTCACCTGGTGGGAGTCAAGAACACCATTGCCGACTCCCTCAGAAGGGAGTTACGCTCCTGTCACAGGTAGGCACTTCGACAGGACCAGGTTAACTGCATATTCATAAAGTGGGGCAGGCCTCAGATTGATCCGTTTGCAATGGCGGCGAACTCCAAATGCGAGGGGTTTGCCAGCAGGTTCCACCAACCGGGGAGCATGGGGGATGCGTTATCCTTCCTGTGGGAAGGCCTGTTTCTGTACAAGTTCCCTCTGTTGCCTCTCCTGCTGTGAATCAATCACCTCAAACGGTGCCAATGCAGGATGATACTCGTCGCTGCAGCATGGCTGAGGTAGATTTGGTACCTGGACCTTCTCAGCCTTTCGGTGTCGCCCCCGTCAAGCTGCCGGTGGTCGCACATCTGTTCACCAGAGAAGGATGCACAATCCTCCATCACGACCCAGGTTCGCTGAATATCGGAGCTTGGCTCCTGCAGGCCTAGAGTTTGGAGGATACGAGTTGCCAGCGGACTGCAGAGAGGTCCTTGCCAAAGCAAGAGCGTCATCGACTCCTAAGTGCTACGGTCACAAGTGGAATCGTTTTGCGACGTGGTTCGCAGAAGATCGCCCCTCTGAGGGTCACGGCCCTGCAGATTCGTCCAAACTTGTCCTTGGCCAAGGCGGGCTGATGCACGCTTCTATCAAGGTGTATCTGGCAGCTATCTTCCACTACACCAGATCTCCAGAAAGATAGTCTCTTTGGTCCCACCGTCTCATCAGGGAGTTCCTCAAAGTACTGTTTCGATCTTTCCCGCCGGTGAAGGCTCCTGCCCTGGCGTGGGAACTCAATGTGGTGCTGACGAGGCTCAGAGGGTGGGGGCGGGGGGGCTTCGAGCCTCTGCATCTGGCCCCTCTCGTTCCTCTCGTGGAAAGAGCAGCTTTCCTTGTGGCCTTCACCTTTGCCAGGAGGGTGGGTTAGGTCCAGGCCCTATCCTGAAAACTGCCATATCTGACCTGCCACAAATCGAGGGTGGTGCTGCGGATGCGCCCCTCTTTGATGTCGAAGGTTCCGTTAGAATTCCACCTTAATGTGCCTTTGGTTTAACCTGTGTCTTTTCCAAAGCCTTCATCACTGGCTGAAAGAGCTTTGCACTTGCTGGACGTTGCTTGTACTCTAAAGTTCTTGACACCTGCAGGGCTGCTACATGAAGGTCCATGCACACCTTCACGAGATTCTACTGCGTCGACAGGGATTCCAGGGAGGAGTCCAGAGTTGGCCAAGCAGTGCTGCGCAACCTGTTAGCTTGAGGTGAGCTTGTTGCAGAGGTAAGGGTGATTGCTCCTGTTGAGCCTTGCCACATCCTGTGGTTGTGTAATGTTGTACTGCTATGTATTATTTATTCATGAGTGTGAATCCATGCCACACCCCATGCTGGAGAAGGAACAAGTTACTTACCTGTAATATTGTTCTCCGCCATGTATCTGGCATGGATTCACATGCAAACCTTCCCTCCTGCCCGTGTGCGGCTCTTCTTGGCCATACTGCCACTTTACGTGCTTATCCAATCTGAAGATGGCTGCCAGAGGGGCTTAGGCAGAGGACTGTCATTGGCTGTGGGCAGTATGACCCAGAATACAATGATTGGTTTAGGGAAGAAATACGGTTTGTAAGTGAAAGTGAAACTGTTTTTCCTTTTACAGTGGATTCCCGGTTTTACAGGGAATATTCATGAGCATGTGAATCCAAGCCAACCCCATGCCGGAGTCAATAGTTACTGGTAAGTAACTTGTTCCGTATACCTCATCTTTGATATTTAGTATCCAGTTTCAGAAAAAATTATTCAGCAGAGGGCACTGTATGTCAATGTAGTAGACTCGATGTCCCTCAAGGGCCTGCGTCTCGAGGATGAGGTCATCAAAAGGCAAATATAGCACGCACAGTGCCCGTTGTCTTTAGTTCCTTTTTTCCGAGTAAGCTTAGGCTTCGAGAACTACGAAGCGCTTCAGTATTTCCCTCGTGAAATATACGAAAATGTCTTTGCCTTCGACACCAACTACCGTGAAAACCGTGTTTAAAAAGTGTCAAAACTGTGATGCCAAGTTGTCGCTGACCGATCCGCTTTGAGTAGGCTTGTGATGTCTTTGTGTGGAGCACAAGACCATGGCCTGTTCAAAGTGTCAATCGATGACCGGAAATCTCTGAAGGAGCATAGGGGAAAATTGGCGATAGGTAGATTTCCTAAGAAATCCCCATCGACTATCCTGTCTAAGAAACCTTCTGACGATGCGAGAGGTGTCTATCCCCGAAGAAAGAAGGCAAAAAGGTCCAGGCCAAGGAGTGACTCCAATCACTCCTAGTCTTTGAGGAAGTGGCACCATACGTCGGCTAATTCGACGTCTTCGTCGTCGTCCTCTTCTGAGAGAACTATATCCTGTCCCACTAAGGCCTCCACTCCTGCCGTATGCGGAACATTCAGGCTAGAAATGCTTCAAATATTTGAGAACCAGAAACACTTGACCAGCCATGCCCCTACTGCACCTTCTAAAGCCGGTCAGGGAATGGATTGTGCCAAATCCCTTGCTCCCTCAAGCGTGGGATGAAGGCCAGGTCCACACTGAGAGCCGTCGAGGACTCGACACAATGAGAAATCGAGGGATCCTTCTAGACATAAGTCGAAAGACAAGTCGAGGTTGTTGACTCCATTGATGCCAGCTGTGCAATCGATGCCAGTGGGCCCATCGACAGCAGTGGCGCCATCAAAACCTTCTGTGCAATCGAAGTCAAACATCATCCTTGAAGACATGGACGACTCATCAGCCTCGACATTTGTGAAGCCATCAACGCCTTTACTTGAAAAAACATTCACTCCGTTACCAAGTAAGGATTTCTTTAAATCTCTGAAGTCTATTAATTGGGACAATGAGCCATCTGATATGATGCACCCTTTTGGTCTGAAGTATGGAACACCAAATGTTCCTTATCTCTAATTTCAGAGTAGTCCAGACTGAAAGATCTATATGACAATTTGCAGACAGCCAGCGGACTGGACACTTCACTGGAATTGGAGTTTGGCAAGCCTGAGTCAGATGAACATGCAGATGCCGCTTACAGGCAGTTGATGACCATGGTAGTGGATTACCTCGGATGGAGCAGACTTTCCCTCCCTTTCGAACAAGATTACCTTACAGACATCCTTGCACCGGATGTGCAATCTAGACTCCATAGCATGCCTTTTGATGGGTCTCACATTTTTGGTGACACCCCAGTGGGAGGCAGACTGTCTCAGCATCTGAAAGAATGGGGAGACATTACTTTGTGTGCTTTTGCAAAAGAAACCTCAGCCCAAGGTTACTGCTTGCCATTCAATCGGAGACCTCAAAGCCATCTACCGGGGAGCCATTATTTGAAAGATCCAGATTCGCTACTTGTGCAGGACATTTTGACCCTGCTAGAGAAAGGTGCTATAGAGCTGGTACCTGTAGCGGAGAGGAACAAAGGATGGTACTCTCCATATTTCCTAATCCCCAAGAAGGACATAGGGCTGAGACCCATTTTGGACTTGAGATACTTGAACAAGTTCCTCAGGAAGGACAAGTTCAAGATGGCCACACATTCTCAGATGCTTCAAGCTCTTCAGTTCCAGGATTGGATGGTGTCATTGGACCTTCAGGATGCTTACTTTCATGTTCCTATGCATCACAAGTACAAAGTACCTGACTGTTCTCATTTTTTGTTTTGAGTTCTGCCATTTGGGCTGACCTCCGCCCGAGGGTTTTCACCAAGCTGATGGCAGTGGTGGCAGAGACTCTTGGGAGAGGGGGTATTCACGTCTACCCCTTCCTGGACGATTGGCTGATCAGGGCACCTTCACCCGAACAGGCCCTGAAACAGCTCAGCTTTAACTGCCACTCTTTCTACAGACTGGGCTTCTCCCTCAATTACAGTAGGTCCCACATCATACCATCTCAAAAGCTCAAGTTCATTAGAGCCTGTACTGGATGCGTACTTGGGAAAAGCCTCACCACACGAGGTGAGGGCTCAACACATTCTGCAGATGGTCAGCAGATTCCAGAGTGCCCATCGTCTTCTGGCCTTTGACTTTTTAAGGTTGCTCAGCCTAATGGCATCCTGCCTTTTCCTGTTGCCAGAGACTCGCCTGAGAACGAGATCCCTTCAATGGACTCTCAGGACAAAATTCTCTCAATTTTCAGACATAACATCAGGCCCACTGAGCAAGGATGCACATGATCTTCTGTGGTGGGCCTGCGAGGTGAACAACCTGAAATGAGAACCTTTTTGCCAACCACTGATGTTTTAAAGGTAACCATGCTAACAGCAAAACTAGACAGGCTATGAGAGGTGGTAAGACAAAGAAATAGGACAGCAGTGCACCCGATATTAAATGAATAATAAATGAAACGGTATGTAATCCATGGGTGAATGAAAGAATAAGCAAAGGAGCTGGTAAAATGTTCAATCAATATGTACATTTCACCAATAAACTACTCGTGCTTCTAGCCTAGACATTTACTAGACATCTTTCTCTGGCTGATTTATTGGTCTGACCCACATATAGCAGGTCACATGGGCATTTTACTCCAGTGCTATTGTATGTGGAAAAATCTGAGTGCTATTTTCTTTCTTGTATGTGGGTGCTGAATAGTGTTACCTTTAATGATATTGCTGCAATTACTACACTGGAGTCGTGGGTATTTACCCTTCTTGCGTGAGGTCAATGTTCTTTATTTGTCAAGGGGACATTTCTCAGCTTTCCCCAACCTGTCCCTAAGGTTTCTCCCTCTCCTATAAGCCATCATTGGGGGTTTGGATTACTGTTTGATGCAGTGGGTCGTGGTGCAAATATTTCCAATTGTTAGTGATAATTCTCTGTAAATGGAGACTGTCTAGAAAATTCAGAGATATAGAGAAGTGGTATACCTTTTTGTCTTTTGGGACCGGATGTAGTAAGGACTCATCAATGGCATCATCCTTCTCTTTAGCTTGTTTCACTATCTCAAAGGGAAATCCTCTCTTCACAAATGTGGTTTTCTAGTCGGAGTTTTCTTTCTCAAGTACCGCAGTGTTGGTTCTTATTCTTTTGATGCATAGGAATTGGCTGTAGGATAAGCTCTATCATTTGCCTCGGATGGAAACTTGCATAATGTAATACATTATTGAGATTTGTTGGTTCATGGTAAACGTTGGTTTCTAGTCCAATGTGTGTGATTTTGAGTTCTACATCCAAGAAATGTAAGTGTGGTTCTCCTATCTCTAGGGTGAATTTAACCCTGGATTGTATTTCATTAAGAAATTCATGAAACCGGGTTAGTTGCGATCTAGTACCAGACCATATTCCAAAAATGTCATCTATGTAACGTTTCCAAACTATCAGATGCGTATTTCAATCTTCATTTTCAAGAATGTGTTGTTTTTTCAAGTTAATACATAAAAATGTTGGCATATGCTGGAGCCATAGCAGAGTCCATTGCGGAGCGAGAGATTGAGCATAGTATATAATGTTGTATCTAAAGTAGTTGATGTGTAGAAAAATGTAAAGCAGTTCAATTATGAATTATCACCTCTTACTTGGTCTTCTCTCAACAAGCGCCATTCTACTGCTTCTAGGCCATCCTGATGTGGCATGGAAGTTTATAAACTCCCTGCGTCCAGTGCAAAAAGAATGTAGTCTGTGGAGATCATCGCAATATTGGTCAGCCGATTGAGAAAATCTCTGGTATCCCTTAAGTATAGGTCAGTGGTTTGTACAAGAGGTTGTAGTACTTTGTCCACATAAATAGCCAGAGGGCCGCATACACTTCCAGTTCCTCAAAACTATCAGTCTAAAGGGTGGTATGGTAGCATTTTTGTTAATTTTTGGAAGGGTCTAGAAAACTGGGGTTATAGGGAATTGATTGGTCAGAAAATCCTTTGTTCTTGAAGAAATCCACTCATTTTGTTCAGCTTTATCGAGTGCAGTCTTAATCCGATATTTAATTTAAATAATGGGGTCCCTATCTAATCTCATAAATACTCTCAACAGATAAAAGGTTGAGACAACTAGTGTGATAGAATTCAGAGTCCATGACAATTGCTCCTCCCTTATCAGCTGGTTTAATAATCATAGTCTCGTCCTTAGCCAGATTCTCAATGAGTTTGAGTTGATTGTTCTTGATGATCAGCGGAATTTATTTTTGCAAGTTAACCTTATTCATCTGTTTAATGACTTGGCTCTCAAACATGTTGAGTCTTATGTTAATGAAGGTTGGATTGAATTGACTGTTAGGTCGGAGTTCCAATAGATCAAAGAATGGAGATTTGTGTTCTAAGTGAAGTTGTAACTCCAAAAACATTTGCAGATGCATTTTCTGCAAAAGTTTATGGAAATTAACCTTTTGTGTGTTATACTAGGCACTCAAAATACAACCAGATAAATTGGAGAAGTCGTATTTGACTGCAGCCCTGTCCTGGTTTGAAGTGCGGTGCCCTCGTTCAAAGAAGGATCCAATGATGTAGTAAGACCTTCCTAATGACCAACCCCACTAGCCGAGAAGAAGCTAAAGCTAGTGCAGTGGATCACTGGAAAGGGTGCAGCGTTCCCTATTACGGGGTCAGCCGGGCAGGCTGAGTTGTATCTTCTCTTGGGACGGTATTTTCTCTTAGAAAGAGGAGGATCGGTTTCAATATAGGAAATGGGATTGAGAAAACTGTTCCCTGGTGGTCCGGAAGAAGTTCAGAAAAACTAGTGAGAAAGGAATGTTAGTTGGGGACTAGAACCTGTACAGCACTAGGGACGCACTTGTGTCAGGCTAGTGCACAAATCCACAGGAGACCGCCTGAGTCCAGTGCACAGGAATTCTGAGATACACGCAAGGTATGTCCATATAAGCATCAACACTGAAGATACAATACACTTAAAGGCATTCTTAAAATCTGTGTAAGTCCAGAATGGTGGAACCTTGCGCTGTGGGTGCTTTAAGCATGAGACAAACGAAACAGTGGAGCCGTGCCACCGGTATGCAGATAGAGGCTGTTGCTGAATCAAAGTCTCGGATATGAGTGTACAAATAGAATAGCCGATGGCTGCGGTAACATCCCACTTGTGAACATAAATGGCGTCCAAGAGTTTCTCCAAGCAAGACGCTGGAAAAGTGGTAGTGGAAACTGCACAACTAATTGAAGCAGGAAGAGCAGTAACTGTGGGTATTGTGTGGCTGGGCCTGAAAAGGCAGGTCTGCTGAACCCGCGGGAGGCAGCCGGAATGAAGGAGCTGCTGTAGTCTGTTGGATTAGCAGCGGATCTGCCATAGCCACGGGAGCCGTGTAGAATGAAGGAGCAGCTGGGACGGCAAACTTCTTTTGTAGAATGAAAAGTAACTGGAAACACTGTTGCCGGACAGGAACATGAGGCAACTGAAGCTTCAGGGTTAACGCATCAATTAGAAGCACCAAGCTCCTGCCAAGGAGCCCGGTAAGTAACACACCAACCACCAAGCACGTGATACTGAGTCATGTGACTTAAAGTTCATTAGGGTAATGGATGGCGGCACCTCGGCAAGAAACGCTGTTTTCAAGGAAAACCTGTGATCCTGTAATGTAAATCGAACGCGCCCTGGCTGCCGTTCTACGTGCAAAGCGTTGCTTGGAAAGCGCGTTATTCTACCTGGCGGGAGAAGGTGCAGCTGTCCCTGGGGCAAACCCTGCAGCATGACATTCTGTGCATAGTGAAGAGTTGAACGAAGGTACAAAAGACAATCCCATATTTAATAATTTCAGTTGTTTATACAATGGTTTACTTGAGATGTTCACTACAATGTCATTCTTCATCTTTGGTTTGATCATAGCTTTCTTCTTCTTCCCTCCTCTTGTTTATTTCTTGGGTCTAAAAAGGGACCCACAAAGGTAAAGATTCTGTATTGGTCAGTCCTGGTGTAGCACTCGAGATTGAGCTTCACTCGTGGAATGAATCTGGGGAGTGGGTATAGCACTACCCCATGAGCTGTTGCTGTCGTCACTTAGATCACTAGAATTGGGTGGTCCACTAGGTTTATTAGGGTTCCTTCTGTTGGTGTCTTCAACTTTTTGTGTGTAATACTCCTGCCGATTATAGACAATATCCCTCATGTAATCCAAGGTATCTCTTTTGAATTTACAGATTTTCCTTTGTTCAATATCAAGTTGATGTCATGTGAATTGTGTATTGATGTCTTCCAAAATGTCCTTCAATATTTCTTCTGTTTTAAATTCACTCAATTGGGTTTTCAGTTCTACCATTTTGTTGTCTATAGATTGTAGTTTTGTAGATAGTTCTCCTATAGTGAGGAGTATAAGATCTAATGAGCACTTATTCAGCATCTGATCCTATTTGTTTACAAATTCAATGCTGTCTTCACAGAGTGGGGCGTAAGTAGACCCGTAATCCTCTCTGGATAAGCTTCGCTTTGTAGTATTCAATTAGTATAGATGCGTGTAACTTCTGGGAAGTCTCTCCCTGATACGTTTCTCAAGTTTATTAATTAATTTAATAGGATATTCCAATGTCTGTTGTGGGCTCAACTTGGGTGAACAATGATAGACTTCTGTCAAACTCTTCAGTAGCAAAGGCTAGAGTTTTGGCATGCTGATCAGTAATTTCATTGATTCTTGAAAACGACATATCGAAATTCTATCTTGGGTTTGCTATACTTGTTTTTTTCCCCCAGGAAAGAGGTTTGACACAAATAGGTATCAAATCTGTATGGTAGCTCACCTTTTAGATGTATATTTTAGAAGGTATGATATTTTTACTGTCAGTCACCATGGTTCCCTTTAAAACAGTCATGATTGCGGCGGATGTTTCCCTCGCTTCAATATCCACACAGGTATTTGTATTGATGCTTTGCTTACCTTTGACTCCTTATTCATCAACACTGTATGATATATGGCATTTACAACATGCCTATACACCAGTGTTTCAAGGCGCGACGGGGCAAGGGAGGGGAAACAAAGGGAAGACGGAGACAATGATCTGACTAGGCCCGGTGACATTTGAGATCGCAAGTGCAGGGGAGAGTGGGAGGGTGTAAAGTGCAGGGGGGGGAAACAGTACATAGGAAAACAATAAAATAAAGAGAAAGTGCGGCCAGCTGGTGGCAAGTGCAAGGTTAAGTGCAATCATCGGGTGTTAAGTGGGCCCGAGATCAGAGGGTAGCCAGGTAACCAGTGCAGTTTCAGATTCAGCCAGGAGATTAGCAGGGGAGATGAGGAGAGAAAGCAAATGCATAGAAGGTCTTGAGGTGCTTCCGGAACCGGAGATGGTTATCCTCAAGTTTCAGAGAGGCAGTTCCAGAGGGAGGCCCCAGCAGAAGAGATCTACCACCAGCTTGGAGAAGCGACTAGCCCTGAGTGAGTTGGTGGCGGATGAGCAAAGAGCTCGAGAAGGAAGATATTTAGGAAGAGAGAGTTGAAAGAATTGAGGTCCCAGAAGGCCTTGTGGACAATGCAGAGGGTTTTGAGCTTGATCCTTGCCACCACTGGGAGCCAGTGTCGAGATTTCAGTCCTGGAGAGATATACCTGGGCTTGAGGCGAAGGACAAGTCTTGCAGTCCTGTTTTGGGTGAGTTGCAGTGGAAGGAGAGTAGAAGCAGGGAGATTTAGAAAGAGGCTGTTACAGTAGTCCAGCCTAGAAAGAACCAGAGCTCTGGAGACGGTGAGCTTCTGGCAGAAGGAGAGGAAGGGAAGAATACCTCTAAGGAGGTGCATCTGGTAGTGTGACTTCTTAGATACGTCAGAGATATGAGGAGAGAAGGCAAGTGTGCCGTCTAAGATGACCCAGCGGTTTTTGGCCTCATAGGTGGGAGTTGGAAGAGGGCCAAGAGTGGCAGGAAAGGAGGGAGCAGGTGTGCCGATGAGGAGAATCTCGGTCTTACTGGCATTAAGGCAGAGATCATTGGCGGCACACCACTCCTGGATCGCGGATACAGTCGGAGATGAGAGAAGAGGTGGCAGAAAGGAGCCTGAAAATGAGTTGTCATCCGCATAGCACTGAAAGTTGCGGCAGAGAACGGCAATGCGGTGGGCAAGAAGTTCCAAGTATTGGTTGAACAGCCAGGGAGAAAGGTTACACCCCTGGGGAACATCACAGGTAGAGATGGAGGAGAGGAAGGACCCAGCTGGACCTGGGAGGGTCGATCAGAGAGGAAGGTGGTCAGCCAAGCCAGGGCCTGATCGATGATGCCCAGGTTTTCACGGAGACGGTTGAACAGGATGACATGGTTGACCGTGTCAAAGGCAGAAGAGAGATAGAGTAAGATGAGGACACAGGGTGTTGGAGTCGAGGTGGGAGAGCAGGTCTTCACGGATGTTCAGAAGAGCAGTTTCCATGCTTCTGGCAGCTGTAAAGCCAGACCGATGGTCATGGAGACATCCAACAGATTCAGAGTGAGTATTAAGCTTGGAGATGGCCAGCTTTTCCAGGAGTTTGTCCAGGAAAGAAGTGATGGAGATTGGACGATAGTTAGCTGGGAAGGACTGATCGACAAAGGGTTTATGAAGAAGAGGGTACACAAGGGAGTGCTTCATGGGGAGGGGAAGACTCCAGTGGTGAAGGAGTGGTTGCAGAACTCAGCCAGAGCAAAAGCCAGTGTGTCAATGTGGTCTTAGGTGGTTTTGGAGGAACAGGGACTTTGACTTTCAAAGATCGGACTTGTCTAGATACCTCGTCTGAGAAGAACAGGGGAAAGGCAGAGAAGGAGGGATGCAAGGTGGCTGAAGAAGGGCCAGAGGAGGAGCAGGGAGTAGAGGGTGGAGGGAGAGTGGACAGGATGACCCGAGGTTTAGAGATGAAATGAGAAGCCATGGCTGTGCAGAGGGCCTGGGAGGGGACACGAGAGGTAGAGACTGCTGCAGGATTGGCCAGCTCTTTGCAGATTTTAGAGTTCGGCGGAGTTGTTAGATGCTGCGGAGACGCAGGCTTGGATGTGGGCTCTCTTCTTGGTGTAGACAGAGAGCCGGTATTGCCTTTGGAGCAGGCGTTAGGCCAGTTGTCAGAGGATGTACTGGAAGCACGCCATTTCTTCTCGGCCACCCTGCAATTGCCTTTAAGGGTGACGTGCTGAGTCGTACCAAGAGTTCCCCTTGGCTTTGGGCTTCAAGCGTATCCTCATGACTGGGGCAAGAACATCGAGAGTATCGGATATAGCAGAGTGGAGCATGGAAAGGGCTGTCAGCGTGTGAGTCAGCCAAGGGGGGGGAGAAAGTGGCAGCGAAAGCCTCAACTGACACACGCTTCATGGGTCGGATAGCCGAGAAGGTAGGTGGCAGTGCTGGAGTTGGCTTTGCCTGAGGTAAACTCGCTTCTAGATATGTGTTTGTTTAAATTTACATTACTTGTTTTACATTGACTTCTTGTCAAGTAAAGCACAAGAAATGTGTTTTACTGAGTCGGCTAACGCGCTGAACCAGACGTGACAATGCATTCTATGGGCACTCATCCTCTAAGAACACATGTACTTTTGTGTTTGCATATATACATTCAGAATAGGCAACTCCTACTTTTCTTCTATTGTCCTTTTTACAAATAATTTCGCATTACCTAACTAACCTGCATACTGAATCCTTTTTACAAGCATTTTTCTATGCCCCCCCCCCAGCAGTGTTCCATTAATGTCGGCATTCACCTTCCTATTACTGTGCTGTGCACAGCCTATGCTACATGCACCATTTTACATTATTTCTATGAACCATTTTTTGTTATGAGCTTTACAATTGGAGATCACTGTGGTGATGGCTGTGATTCTGGAAATGCATTGGTGGGACAGGGCCTCCATATC
This sequence comes from Ambystoma mexicanum, assembly GCF_040938575.1. NCBI lineage: Eukaryota > Metazoa > Chordata > Amphibia > Caudata > Ambystomatidae > Ambystoma > Ambystoma mexicanum. The sequence goes on along the minus strand of NC_090921.1, from coordinate 223,675,636 downwards.
CTTGTCCTCTACTCACTTATGTGTGCTCCGTGTTTTCTGCACAGGAGTCCAGTTGGCACTCCTGGCAGTGCAGTTAATCTTCTTTTTGGTTGTGTTGAACAGAGACCCTTCGGATACCTTTTTGGCATCCATGGGTGGGGTTACAACCCTGTGCCCCCAGTGTATGTTATTGGGCACATGTGCGTGGCCCACAGAGCAGGGTATGGGCTGGTGGCAGCTCCATGTTGAATTTGACAGGTGCTTTGAGTATCTTATGTTCGAGAGGATTGGGTCCTCCGACGTATTCCATATCTATGACAGGTAATGTCCACAGCTGTGCTGCTTCGGAAAATCTTTGGCGTCTGATGTCGATGCGCCGTCCCTGAGGACCTCCTCCGACGGCCGACGTCACCCGATGTGATAAGTAGGACGCACGACGCCCATAGACTCAGTTCCGTTTTTTCCGCGGACGTGTTGGCTTCGTGAATCTCGGTACGCCTCGGTACGCCTCGACTCGTTGGAGTTGCTGTTTTCTATTCTCGGTTCGTTGAACCTGTTCGGTTGGTTGTGAAGACCTTTTCGTGGCGATGTCTTTTTCACCTTCGACCCGCGTCCGGTCTTCAAGAACTGCGGGGACTGTGGGTCCAAGATGTCGGTCACGGACTCGCACGACTCCCGCCTCTGGTGCCTCGAGGAGGCCCACGATACGGACGACTGTGTCGACTGCCAGTCGCTCACTGCAAAGGCCTTGGGGGTACGCAAGCAGAAGCTGTCGGTAGGCTGGGTGTCTAAGCCCCGGAAGTGGAGGTCTGCGGGGCTTTCGACCGATGTCTCGAGGGGTGACTCTCTGCGTCGTCGTCGGAAGTCCGGTGGGTCTCCTTCCAGGAGTCGGTCTCGCCACTCGTCCGCCTCTTCTAGTCATTCTAGGAAGCGCCGGCATAGGTCGCCTTCCCCGTCCTCTTCCGAGGACTCCACCCGTCGGCGGGTCGCTTATCCCTCCATGCAAGCAACACCGGAGGAATGGGCTTCCTTCGGGAAGCAGATGCTAGCGATTCTGGAATCGCAGGGCACTGGTCTGTCCGCGCCTCCGAGTGGGGTCGGTCGGCACCGGTCGAGAGACACCGCCCGTACGCCTTCGAGCTCGGGTGGACAGCACGGCTCGCGGGAGAGGTCCCGCTCGGACAAGGGTAGCCGTTCTCGCCATGCCCGTTCAAGGTCCCGGTCCTTGGCGCGCTCGAGATCGCGTGATCCTGTGCCGTCTTCGAAGAAGTCGTCGACGCCTGTGGCGCCGAGGATGTCGACGATTTCTCTCAAGGTTCCGTCTTCGAGGGGGTCGTCGGCGCCCAGGTTGTCGAGAGAGACGCTCGGAGCTCCGGCTTCGAGGACTGTGTCGACGCCGACGGCGCTGCAGCTGTCGTTGACGCCGATTCGCTCAATGCTTTTCTGTCGACGCCGACTCGTTCAGCGCCCTGGACACCTTTTCTGTCGACCCCGGTGCCTTTCGAGGCGGTGGTGTCGGAGGAGCCCCGTGGCACGGGGTTTGCCCCTAGAAAGGCTATGGCTAAGGTCCGGCACTGCTTTGGTCCGCAGAGGTCTTCCTCTCCCCACCTGGAGTACATTTCAGAGGTCGATGAAGGCTCTGATGGCGGCCTGGTTCCGATTGCGGTCCCAGATGACCTTACCTCGGGCCATAGCCAGTTTGATGACCTGAGGCAGTCGCTGCATGATGCCAGTGGACTGGACACCTCTCCGGAGGTGGAGTTTTGTCGGCCGGAGCCTGGCACTCATGACGATTCTTCATATCAGCGCCTTATGTCTCGGGTTACCGAGTACTTGGGTTGATCAGCTCCCCCAGGGGAGTTCGTTCAGGATGATCTCACGGACATCCTTGATCTCGGTCCACCCACTGACCCGGTTTTGCCTTTTCATATGGCTCTGCAGAGAAGGGTGGGGGCGGCTTGGCCTGCTCCGGAGAGTCTCCCGGCAGTGGGCAAGTCTTTGTCGCGAAAATACCGTCCAGCCAGTAGCGACCCCTGCTACTTGTCCAGGCACCCCACCTCGGAGAGTTTGGTGCAGGCGGCTACGTCCCTGGCAAAGCAGGCGTCGTATCCTACCATCCCTCCGGATAGGGACGACAAACGTTTTGACGGCTGGGCGAAGAAAGTGTTTTCTTCGGGGGGGTATGGCGCTTCAGGTGGCCAACTCCATATGTGCCTTGTCTCGTTTCACGCACACTCTGTGGAACTGTGTTGCATTAGCGGCTGATCATATTCCCGAAGTGGACGAACAGGATGGTTTCCTTGCTATGGTTCAGGATGGCAAAGATGCTCTGTTTGAGGCCGTTCAGTCGGGTTTGGACTTGGCGGATTGTGTCGGCCGGTCCATGGCGGCCAGCACCTTAATGCGCAGGTTTGCGTGGTTGCGGAAGTCTGGGTTCGCTCCTGATGTGCAGTCCCGGCTCCTCAACATGCCTTTTGACGGTGAACACCTTTTTGGTAGCAAGGCTGACGAGAGCCTTGAGAGGTTGCAGACCTCCAAAGCTGCAGCAAAATCGTTGGGTGCTGCAGTTCGCCAACCTCTGCCTTTTCGTCCTAGGGGACAGCAATGGAGGGGAGGTTCCTTTCGCTATTACTCGTCCTTCAGTAAAGCGAGAGGAGCTAGCAGTCAGAGGCCATCGTACGAGTGCCAGAGGTGGAAACAAAGGTACTCGAGGTGCCAAGCCGGCTCGGGCAGTTGCCTCTTTGCCACTCAATCATGAGGCCAGGTCCCATGGTTCGCCGGTTGGGGGGAGGCTGGCGCAGCATCTTGTAGAGTGGCAAGCCATTATTTCGGATGTGTGGGTTCTGGAGATCATAACCCACGGCTACTGTCTTCCTTTTCGGCATTGACCTCACGACAATCCACCAGGGAACCTCTCTTTGAAGAGTCCGGATCCGCTCCTTGCGCAGGAAATTCAAGCCCTGCTGGAGAAAGGCACCATAGAACTGGTGCCTGTAGCGGAGAGGAACAAGGGATGGTATTCACCTTATTTTTTGATTTCAAAGAAAGACGGGGGATTGAGACCCATCATGGACTTGCGCGGTTTGAACAAACTTCTTAGGAAGTACAAGTTCAAGATGGTGACTTTCTCAAGTCCTCCAGGCCCTTCAACTTCAGGACTGGTTGGTGTCTCGACCTCAAGGATGCTTACTTCCATGTGCCGATCCATCCCAAGCACAAGAAGTACCTGAGGTTCGCGGTTGGCGACTCGCACTTTCAGTTTCGGGTCCTGCCGTTCGGATTGACCTCCGCACCGAGGGTTTTCACCAAGCTCATGGTGGTGGTGGCAGTGCATCTCAGGAAAGGGGGGGATTCACGATCAGGGGGAGCTCTCCCGAGCAAGTCTTGGATCATCTGTCCGTCACCTGCCACTCCCTTCACAGGCTGGGCTTCTCCCTCAATTTAAAGAAGTCCCATTTGACACCAACGCAGCGGCTCCAGTACATCGGAGAAGTGCTCGACACGTCCCTCGGGCAGTGTTTTCCTCCTCAGGTGAGGGCTCTTCACATTCAGCAGATGGTGCAAAGTTTCAGTTTGCCCAGAATCTCCCAGCGTCTGAGTCCTTGAGACTGTTCGGCCTCATGGCATCCTGCATTCTTCTGGTGCCAGAGGCTCGTCTGCGGATGAGGTCTTTGCAGTGGGCACTCAAGCTCCAGTGGTCTCCACCCTGTTCAGGAGCCGCCCTCGGTAGCCCGGGACCTTCTGTGGTGGGCCGTCGAGGGCAATCTGATGAAAAAGGGGGATGGAGCAGGGTCACTTCCGCTGTGCAGGGAGGCAATGCAGCTCGGGTTCTGGGAAGTTTCGATCTCGGCAGTTCATCTGGCCGGAGATGACAATGAGACGGCGGACGCTCTGAGCAGGCAGAGCACGATCTCTCACGAGTGTGAGCTGGCTCAGGAGATTTTCCTGGAGAGCTTCGCCCTTTGGAGGACCCCTCAAGTGGATCTCTTCACCTCCAGTGTCAACCGTAAGTGCGAAAGGTTTTGCTTGCGGGAATTTCCTCCAAAAGGAGCCTTAGGAGACGCGTTCGTGGTGGAGTGGTCATTCCCACTGCTGTACGCGTTTCCTCCAGTCCCCGTCATCCCGCAAGTGTTGCGGAGGTTACGGAGGTTCGGTTCCCGGATGATCCTCATTGCTCTGGTGTGGGCCCGGAGGACGTGGTACCCGGACCTTCTAGACTTGTCCATCTGCCCTCCACGCCGTCTTCCCTACCGAGACGATCTGCTCTCACGGGAGGGGGGTCAGGCTCTCCATCCAGAGGTCAGATCCCTCAATCTTCACGCTTGGCTTCTGAAAGGTTGAGGTATAAGGATTGGGACCTCCCTGAAGACGTGACGGAGGTGTTGCTCGCGGCCGGCAACAAAGTCTCTGTACCGTTGCCGTTGGAGAAAGTTCTGCGACTGGTGCAGAGTTCAGAATGTGGATCCTTTTTGAATGCGACATTCCCATGGTTTTGTCTTTTTTGCTTTCTCCAGCATTGGATCTTTCATGGATTCACATGCTTAGAATATTCCCCGTCAGGCTGGGAATCCCCGGTACAATATATAGACCCTTTCCTGTAGCAAAACTTTTTCGACGCTTATGCGTCCTATCCACCTCGTTTTGTATCATGCGTGCCCGCGCCGTCAGGACGCCATGATGTAAATACAGGACCCGCCCCCGCGCTCCCTCAGATTTCAACCGTCTTTCAAAGTAGTGGGATCCTCGTGGTTACTGCTAGTCGAAATTAGGTTGTATTTTCGCTTCGGCGACGTTACATTCTGGATAAAGTATGTCAGGAAAAGCTTTATTTCGCCCTTGTGCGACATGTGGACTCAAAAAAGTCTATGAAGGTGATGCTCACATGGATTGTATCTACTGTCTCCACCCGCACCACACGGCGGATACATGCGAGATATGCCAGGGTTTCTCCCAAAAAACTCTTAAAGACCGGAAAAGAAGGTTGGTCGACTGGCTTAACGACGGAGCGGGTGCCTATCCGGCATCAGAAGTTGGCTCCACGGCCTCCAGGAGCAGGTCGGAACCTCCCTCGAAGAAGGTGCGGCCTGTCGAAAAAGGCCCTGCGGACAAGCATACGGGGAAGCATGCTGGGTCTTCCTCATCACACAAAGTCCTCCTCCTCCTCATCCTCCAAGACGGAGAGGCAAGTGGCATCAAAACCCTCCTCAGGGGACCGTCCTAGGTCTTCCGTGAGTCGAGACTCTTCAGCCGGGAAGTCGGCAACGAAATCAGCTACGAAGTCTAAGGGCTCGGTGCCGGCTACTTGCTCGTCGACCCCGGTGTCGTTGACGATGCCTATTACTATTCAGGCAGCAGCGGTGGGGATTCCTTCGTCGACGGTGACTCAATCTATGGCCTGGCAGCCAGAGGTTTGTGACCCGGTCCCCCCTGAGGTCCTACTGCAGCCAGACACGGCCTTGTCGGTGACGTCGGCGGAAGGAGAATGTGACAGGGTTATGCAGCCGTCGGACTTGGGATTACGGCCTTCCAATACGTCGACGACGAGTGCGAGTGGGGGTGTGGTCCCTCTATCCTCGACGTTGCTGACCCCCCAGACGATTTTGTCTCTGGATGTGCTTAATACACTTCAGAAGCTCCTGCAGCGTCTGGATACGCAGATCCCTCAGCCTGGCACTTCATCGTTGCTATTTTCTGCACCTTCCGTCGACGAGCAAGCTCAAGCAGCCCGCTCGACGACCAAAAGCCCGTCGGCCTCCCAGGTGGTGAAGGATCGTGCTCGAGCGCAGGAGGAGGGTGAGCTATCGGAGTCCGATTCTATACGAGGTGACTCAGGGTCGGACCGTCGAGAGACCCAACATGGAATTCGGATGTAGAGGTAGTCTACGAGGAACCAGGCACAACCATCTCCTCCGGATGATGTGGGAGCCTTCCATGCAATGATGGGAAAGGCGTGTTCCGAGTTCGGCTTAATTCCTGAGGAGCAAAAGAAAGACTGTTTTCTTTTTGATCACATGGGTCAAAGGAGGAAATCGGTATTTGCCATCCCAATCCTGGACCACGTGTGGCAAGAAGGCCTCAAGACGATGCGTCATCCGTTCTCGGAGCCGGCTATTAAGGGGCGTATTGAGAAAATGTTTAAAGCTCCGGAGTCCACTCCAAAATGTCTAACATCACAGCCTCTGTCAGACTCTGTGGTATCGGCGGCAACGGCTAGGAAGGCCAGAGTACAGCAAATACGATAGGGAAATGTGGCATAAACTAGCCCCTATCCTAGAACATCTGCCGGAAGAACATCGAAAAGCAGCCATGTTGCTAGTACGTTGCTAGTACGAGATGGTGAGGAGGCCTCGAACCATGTAATTAATATTGCGGTGGACCTAGCAGAGTCTGGGTTCAAACAAATCAACCATGGCGTAGTACTACGTCGACAAGCGTGGCTCAAATGTACTACTTTCAGACCTGAAGTCCAATTCAAAGTCCTGGACATGCCATGTGAAGGAGAACATCTGTTTGGAGACAAGGTAGATGAAGCATTGAAGGGGATGAAAGAAGACACGGATACCGCTAGGTCTCTCGGCGCCCTCCAGACAGGTAGAAGTTTTCGCTCTTTTCGCCCCTTCAGGGGTGCGTCCGGAAACTCCCGCTTTGTAGCCTCTAGGGACCGTGGATTTAACAGGCCCTCATACTCCTCACAAGGTTACAGACGTGCATTCCAGTCGGCACGTAGAGGCAGAGATTTTCAAGCCTCCAGACGACGCGGCTCTGGTCCCTCGTCGACGAAGGACAAGCAAACCAGCAACCAATGACGGCCTTCGGAACGTCCTGGGGGGTCGAGTCTCTCATCATATCGACCAATGGAAAGGCATCACCACAGATCGATGGGTTCTGGACACGATTCGGATGGGTCATGCGCTACAATTCAAAAACAAGCCTCCAAGTCTTCCGCCAGTGTTTTCGGCCCAGCCCCACCTTCGAGTTCTACGACAAGAGGTGGCGCTTATGCTGCAAAAAGGAGCGGTAGAACGGGTTCCCGTGGCACAGGAAGGACAAGGGGTTTATTCCCGGTTCTTCGTTGTCAAGAAGCCAAATGGAAAATGGAGGCCCATTCTCGACCTGAGGGTACTCAACAAATGGCTAAAGAGCTCAAAATTCAAAATGCTAAAGCTCCATGAGGTTATCAGGTCAGTGCAACCCATGGATTACCTGTCGTCGCTAGACCTTCAAGATGCGTATTTTCATATCCCAATACGTCCACGACACAGGAGATATTTAAGGTTCGTCGTCGGGCGAAAGCATTTTCAGTTCAAGGTCCTCCCGTTCGGTCTCAAGTCCTCCCCCAGGACGTTCACCAAGTGTTTGGCCCCTATAGCGGCCCATTTAAGGAAGGACGGCCACCATGTCTATCCCTATCTAGACGACTGGCTGGTCAGAGGTTCGTCCATGGAACAAACACGAAACAGTCTGGGGTCCACGATGTCCCTCTTACAGGAACTGGGCTTCGCGATAAACTTCAGCAAGTCCTCCGTAGAGCCTTCGAGGACCTTGGTTTTTCTAGGAGCGGAGTTTCAAACGCACACAAGCCTTGTAAGACCGTCCAGCGAAAGAATACAGAAGCTACAAAGCAAGGTGTCGGAATGGAGATGCGGTACCAGGGTGTCGGTGCGCAAATACATGTCCCTGCTAGGGACCATGTCATCCTGCATTCCGTTGATAAACAACTGCGGTCTGTTTATGAGGCCTTGCCAGGAATTTCTAGCGGACCGTTGGGCGCAGAGCCAAGGTCGCTGGTCCGATAGACTGGTCATCGACGAACAACTGGTACAAGCACTCCGTTGGTGGAGAGCTTCTACTCATCTAACGAAAGGAATGCCTCTGGTGGAACCGGAGTTCCAGAAGACGGTGGTGATGGATGCATCGCTGAGCGGATGGGGAGCTCATCTGGATACGTTACAGGTACAAGGCCGGTGGTCGTTACAAGAGTCCTCCCTGCATATCAACCTGCTAGAACTGAGAACAGTGCGGTGGGCTCTAAAATCTTTTCTTCCTCAATTGAGAGACTCTGTGGTGCGTGTCATGACGGACAACACGACTACAATGTTTTACAAAAGGAAACAAAGAAGGAACACGTTGCAGGTCCCTGTCGACGGAGGCACAGAAAATCTGGCATTGGGCCCTGCAACACAACATGCTAATCTTGGCGTTCCACCTGCCAGGTGTGAGAAATGTGGAGGCCGATGCCCTCAGCAGGGAAATGAACGAAGTTCACGAATGGGTGCTGAACGACCAGCAACTACAACACGTATTCAAGAAGTGGGGACATCCTTCCATCGATCTGTTCGCGACGAAGGACAATAGGAAATGCCCGCAGTATGCAAGCAGATGGCCTCAGCAGGGCTCACTGGGGGATGCGTTCTCCTTCCCATGGACGAACAGATTCCTGTACGCATTCCCTCCTTTTCCTCTTATCCGGAGGACGTTGCAATGGATCCTCAAGTACCCATGTCGGGTGATTCTGGTGGCCCAGTATTGGGCCAGACAGGTGTGGTTTTCAGACCTGCTGCACCTAGCGGCGGCGGAGCCAATGAGGTTCAGGAAGATGCCCAACCTTCTGTCTCGACAGGAGGGTATCGTTTGGCATCACGACCCAGACAGCCTCAAGTTGACGGCCTGGCTCCTGACTTCGCCGAATTTGGTCAGCTAACGATTCCGGAGGAGTGTCGTCGTATTCTGCAAGCGGCAAGAGCACCTTCCACAAACACCTCGTACTCGTACAAATGGAGGAGTTTCTGTCAGTGGTGTGTGGATCAACCAGGTTTGGTTCCGCAGTCGATTACGCCGGAACAGCTCCTTCCATACTTGCTGTTCTTAGCTCAAAAGGGCTTATCGGTGTCGTTGATAAAAGTACACCTGGCTGCCATCTCCAGGTTTACCCGTCAACGACATTCCGCACCATTATTCAGTGATCGCCTGATTAAGCACTTCCTTAAAGGTTTGTTTCGGAGTTTCCCTCCCGAGAAGAAATTTCCTCCGGCGTGGAGCCTCAATCTGGTGTTAGCGTCTCTTATGAAACCTCCTTTTGAACCAATGTCATCATCGTCTCTAAAGTTTTTGTCGTGGAAATTGGCCTTCCTGGTGGCCATCACTTCAGCTCGACGTATTTCGGAAATCCAAGCTCTAATGGTAGACCCACCATACTTAAGAATTTTCAAGAACAAGGTGGTCCTTGCCACAAACCCACAGTTCATACCGAAAGCTCCTTCAGTGTTCCATAAACATTCCTCTATTGTTTTACCTACGTTTTTTCCAGAGCCATGCTCGGGAGCGGAGCGCACGTTACACACATTAGACGTGAAAAGGGCTCTCAAGTTTTATCTTCATCGCACGCAACCTTTCAGGAAAACGAGGCAATTGTTCGTGGCCTATGGTTTGAGTGCTAAAGGCAAAGCCATTTCAAAGCAAGGACTGTCAAGATGGGTATCGTCTACCATTTCGTACTGCCTTTCCAAGGCTGGAAGCCTCTTCTGTGACGCCCAAGAGCTCATTCAACTAGAGCGGCGGCATCGTCGACGGCGCTGTGGTCTGGAGTCCCTCTAGGGGACATCTGCATGGCGGCTTCCTGGGCGGCTACACACACTTTTACCCGCCATTACTGCCTGTCACAACAACATGCCGAAGATACTCGGATGGGACAGGCGGTGCTTCGACACCTATTCCAATAAGGTAAGCCCCGGTTGAGGGGTTAGATCTTGTTGCAATTAAGATTGAATATTGTTTGTTTCCTATGTTAACAATTGCTGATGTGTACACGACCATAGGGAACGGGCATTGTGAGGAAAGTATGTGGGTTTGCATGCACGCCTCCTCTTTTCTGGATGGTACTGCTGGGTATCACTGGTCAGGCTCTGGCGTGGCTGACCTCTTTCCTTTCAAATCGACCCTCCCAGGTCCAACTGGGGTCCTTCCTCTCCGACATCTTTTTCTCCACCTGTGGTGTCCCCCAGGGATCTAATCTCTCTCCCTGGCTGTTCAACCAGTATCTGGCTCTCCTTGCCCACCGCATCGCCGCTCTCTGCCCTTATTTCCAGTGCTATGCGGACGATACCCAGCTCATTTTCAGGCTACCCTCAGCCTCCCCCTCTTCTTCCCTCATCTCTGACTGTCTGTCTGCTATCCAAGAATGGTGTGCCGCCAATGACCTCTGCCTTAATGCCAGTAAGACTGAGATTCTACTCATCGGTACTCCCACTCCCTCCTTCCCTGCAGCTCTCTGGCCTGCCTCCCTTGGCCCCCTCCCTGCTCCTACCTGCAAGGCAAAAAACCTTGGGGTCATCTTCGACTCCACACTCTCCTTCTCTCCTCATATTTCTGACGTCGCCAAGAGATCACACTACCAGCTGCTCCTCCTCAGAGGTATTCTTCCCTTCCTCTCCTTCCCCCAGAAGCTCACTGTCTCCCGAGCCCTGGTTCTCTCGAAGCTGGATTACTGTAACAGCCTCTATCTTAATCTGCCTGCCTCCACTCTCCGCCCTCTGCAACTCATCCAGAACAGAACTGCGAGACTTGTCCTTGGCCTCAAGCCCAGGGACCGTATCTCTCCAGGACTGAAATCTCTACACTGGCTCCCAGTGGCTGCGAGGATAAAGTTCAAAACCCTCTGCATTGTCCACAAGGTCTTCTCGGGCCTGGGTCCTAAATACCTTCAACTCTCTCTTCCCAAATATCTTCCTTCCCGAGCCCTTTGCTCATCCGCCTCCAACTCCCTCATGGTCAGCCGCTTCTCGAAGCAACTAGCTGGGGGTAGATCTCTCTCCGCGGCAGGGGCCTCCCTCTGGAACAGCCTTCCTGCCTCCCTGAAACTTGAGGAGAACCACCTCCGGTTCCGGAAGCACCTCAAAACCTTCCTCTTTGCTTCTGCTTTCTCTCTCCCTCTCCCCTGCTGAACAGCTAATTAATTCTTCACTAAACTGCACTGATCCTGCAACTGGACCACTCTAAACTGCCTTCGGTCCTGGTCCCAGTCACTGATCCCCTGGAACCCCTCTGCACTACGGGACTGTCTCTGTATCCCTACAGCCCCCCCCCTTCCCCAGCGCTTGTTCTGCACTTACCTTGCACTTGCCATTAGCTGGCCCTTTTTTATTTATTACTTACGCCACTTACCTTTACTGCACTTCCCCCCCCCCTCCCCTTCCCCTTGCACTTTTCCCCCCTCCCCCACCCCTGCACTTGCGCGATCTGAATGACACCTGGCCTAGTAGGATCGTTTGTTTTGTCTCCCCTTGTTCCTCCCCTCCCTGCCTCGACGCGCCTTGAAACACCTGTGTATAGGCGCGTTACAAATACCATATCATATCATATATCATATCATAAATTATTCTAAGCATGTGAATCCATGAAAGATCCAATGCTGGAGAAGGGAATAGTTCTTACCTGTAACTCCATTTCTCCAGCATTGGTATCTTTCATGGATTCACATGCGCCCGCCTGCCTCCCCTGGGCATGCAAACTGGTTCCCCCACTACTTTGGGGGCCGAAATCTGAGGGAGCGCGGGGGCGGGTCCTGTATTTATATCATGGCGTCCTGACGGCGTGGGCACGCATGATACAAAACAAGGTGGATAGGACGCATAAGCGTCGAAAAAGTTTTCCTACGGGAAAGGGTCTATATAATGTACCGGGGATTCCCAGCCTGACGACGGGGAATATTCTAAGCATGTGAATCCATGAAAGATACCAATGCTGGAGAAATGGAGTTACAGGTAAGAAACTATTCCCTTCTTTGGCCCACAGGGGCTTGCAAGTGGGGACCATTAAAGGTTACCTGGCGGCGCTGTCCATATTTAAGCGCTCGTCTGAAGAGTGTTCCTATTTTAAGATTCCTTTTAATTTTGCAGTTTTTGAAAGGGCTCACTAATGTGTTCCCTCCGTCACCTTTTTTGGTGCCAGGTTGGGATTTGAACCTTGTTCTTAAGTTTCTTATGGGTGCTCCGTTTGAGCCTTTACATTCTTGCCCTTTGAGGCTGTTGACTCTGAAAACGGTGTTTTTGGTTGCGGTTATTTCCGCTCGCAGAGTGAGTTATAGGCACTTTCAGTTAAGCCACCCTTCACTGTGTTTCACAAGGATAGGGTTGTCCTTGGAGTTCGTCCTTCTTTTCTTCCGAAGGTGGTTTCAGATTTTCATTTGAGTCAGAAGGTTGTTCTTCCAGCGTTCTATCCTCCTCCACATCCTGGTAAGGAAGAGGAGAGGCTCCATAGGCTTGATCCTCGGAAAGCGTTGAGCTTTTATATTTCACGCATGTCCCGGGTCAGAGTGGACGATCAACTTTTCATTGGTTACGCTGGGAAGCGTTTGGGACAAGCTGTGACGAAACAGACTTTGTCTCGTTGGATTATTTTAGCTATCTCAGAGTGTTACCGCTTGGCGGGTAAGGACCCTCCGGCTGGCTTGCGGGCCCATTCTACCAGAGGAGTGGCTGCGTCTACTGCCCTGCAGAGGGGAGTTTCTATTTGTCACATCTGTGATGCAGCCACCTGGGCTTCGGTACATACTTTTGTATGTCACTATTCCCTTGATTCCATCAGAGGGCAAGATCTGGCCTTTGGCAAGGCAGTTCTCTATTCCGCAATTTGATTGGGCATGCTAAATTTGTATTATAAATTCCTTCCCACCTCCTTGCTTGGTGTACTGCTTTGGGAGTCTGTCATAGAAATGGAATACGTCGGAGGACCCAATCCCCTCGAAGAACAAGTTACTTTCTTACCTGGTAACGTTCTTTCGATGGGATGGTCTGACGACGTATTCCATATCGCTCCCTCCCTGCCTTCCCCGCTGCAGAATTTCTTTTGCGATTGCAGCTTGCGTTCCGCCTTGTGTGTCTGACTGGCAGGAAACTGCTGGCACGCGTTCTGGGGAAAAAACTATAACTGAGGGTTTGGGCGTTGTGCGTCATAGTTATCACATCGGGTGACGTCGGAGGAGGTCCTTGGGGACGGCGCATCGACGTCATCGACGCAGACGCCAAAGATTTTCCAAAGCAGCACAGCTGTGGACATTACCTGTCATAGATATGGAATACGTCGTCGGACCATCCCATCGAAAGAACGTTGGGGTCATCTTCGACTCCACACTCTCCTTCTCTCCTCATATTTCTGTCGTCGCCAAGAGGTCACACTACCAGCTGCACCTCCTCAGAGGTATTCTTCCCTTCCTCTAAGAAAGGTAAGAAAGTAACTTGTTCTTTTGGGATATCCAGGCCCTGCCATAGGAATCAGTGGATTTCTGATAGCGGACAAGACGGCCTCTTTGGCCTCTTGGTTTCTATTGCCAGTTACCTTGTTTTCCCAAAGTCCTGGGAAGCCCGGACTCTGTCCCTTCCCCTGACTGACTGTTGGGTAGAAGAACCATATATGGTATTGTGGGGAAGTCCAGCCAGACTGGCTGCAGCCTTCCCAGTGACTGTATGTTGTGGGTAGGACCTAGGTGAATAGAGTGTGCGACCAATATGGAATCTGTCATGGGTGTCTGGTTTGTGTGTGTGTGACGCAATGAATGAGACAGCCCTGCCTCAAACTGACATGAATGCAGTATGGTGTGCTGAAAGGCTGGGTACTTGCCCCAAACCACATTCCTTGTTATGGGTGTCGATGTGGAAGTGAACAGCCTGAATGCCTGTGAGCCCGATTGGCTGCCTGCCTGCCTGCATGAATGCCCTTCTGGCTGATTGGCTGACTGAGCTTGGCTCAGCAGAGTGAATGAGGGACAGATGTGTAAATCTGGGGAACCTCCCATTTCCTAATTTGTTCAGAAGCTGAAGTTTAAACTTTACTCTGCTTAGCCTTGAAGCCCAGCTGAAGAATGGCTGCTGCTTTCCTTCGACCCAAACTTAAAAGCTGTCGAGTCAGTCGAGGACTGATCCAAGAGAGGACCTGACCGAGCTACGAGGGAACATCGAGCAGAAGCTGATCTTCGATGTACCCTAGACCCCGTCCCGAAAGGCTGTCAACCGGAGAAGGGGTTCACAGAGAATCTTAATGTAAAGAACCAGGACATAGAGGCCATCGAAGTCCATTGCCGTTGACCGGGGTTCGGAGGATTTCCGTATCCGCTGGAAGCCAGTCTAGTCGTGATGCCCAGAAGCGTGGACAGCTTTACCCCTTGCTTCTCGAAGACCGGAACCACAACCCTTCACCTTGCCTAAGAACATTGAACAAAGGGCTTCCTTGCCATAACCATCGGCCGATTTTTGTCCTGCCGGAGAAAATCGGGGTCGTTGACTGTTAGGGAGATTTCTCATAAATGGCTGAGTCCCTCAGCAGCTTCGCTGGATTTCTAGGATTTATTTGTTTCACCTGGTAAGAGTGTGAGCCTTTTTCCCACTCTTACATGTGTTTTGCTGTGTGTGTTTTTACCATTTGTGTGATCTTGGGCTCTGGAGCCTCACCTACTCCATGAGCACCACTTTTTGTGTGTTACACAGCACCTTCAGTGCAGTGACACATGGTTGTCTTTTAGACTTCCCACTGACTCCATTTTTCTGGGGCTGACTACTGTCCCCCGAAAACATGTAAAGTTGCCATTAACTTTATATAGTCTCTTTAAACCACAGACCCAGTACACCCCTTCTTACATGGAGTATTGGAAAGGGTAAATTCTTATCCCTTTTTGTCTGTGTCTCTTGGAGCATTGTTTCGCTCTCTTTTCATCAAGACTTGGCTGGTGACAGTGGTAACTACCCTATTTAATCATGGTATTGTTTTAGGCTATCATAGAAGCCTCGAACTTGAACTTGCTTGACCATATTGATTTTTAATATTACTCCGGCTGGGTTTATTTGCCATTTCTTGTTGTAAAAGTCTCTCGTGTTTTACTCTGCGTGCTAAACCAGGGTTGGTTCCTTTGTTGGCCGTCATTTCACAGGCTTCTGCACAGAAGCCCTCCTTAAGGCGCCTGAAAGTCTGGGTAGGCAGGATGTGAGGGAGGGGTCTTAGGACTCCTGCCATGGGTTCCCTTGGTAACCCAAGTCGCACTCCTGTTTGATTGGCTGGGTGACTGTCCTTGCCAGGACAGGCACCATGCTGTGTGATTGACAGCCATGCTGAATGAATGTGGGAATACTGCATAAAAAGCAGGTCTCTGGGACTGGAAAGGCAGAATCGCCACTGGAACGAAAGAACCAACGAGAAGCTGATGGAAGAGAACCCCTACCACGACTGAACCGCCCGGTGAAGCCCTGCTGCAGATCTGAATCGTCAACCCAGACGACACAAGAGGATCCTCCAGGAATCTTCTTCCATTGAGCTGGTCGGACCAACCAGTTCACCCAAACTCCAAGCCAGCACCCCTCATCTGGTCGAATTCGCTGTACAGAGCTACAGTGGGCCGGATAGCCAGGAAGGTTGGACCCTGCTTGGGTTTTAAGGAGCGCACCTTTTATTCATTGTTTTGCTCTGCTGCTGGTTTCTTCCCAGGGTAGTGCAGAACCCTCCAGTCTTCCTACTTCTTGTCAGTCTGACAGTCGCTACAGGAACCGTGAGCCTGCAGGAACTACCAGGAATGTTCGCCTCAGCTACAGCTCCTTCTCTGTTTTAAGGTACTGTGCAAACCCGGTTGCTCGTTTCGTTCCGCCGTGGTGAAAGTGTGACATCTTTCGCCAAACAGAGGGCTTGTCCTTCTCTTCTTTTAACATTAACTCTTTTGCCGACCAACTTCGTCCGGAAACCCGTGGCACGAACTTTACCGCAAATTACTTTGAACTGTAAATCTTGAGCAAAAGACTTTTGTCCTATTGACTTTGGCCCTACGCCTTTTCTAGCTGATTCTCACTGTAGTCCCTACTGCTCTATTGCCCTGAGCGCTTACCTTTTGGTGTGGTTCAATTTCTGCTATACTTTGTCTTTCCCTCCCTTTTAAATTGCTAGGGTGCCATTTTGCTCCCACTTCATTTTGTGAGCTTAACTTGTCTGGAACTTATTGGGAGTGGTGTGGTGTATTCTTTTACTTAGAAACCTTGAGTGTTTGCCTGAATCAAAGCAATTGCTGTCCTTTGTGTAACCATCTGATACTGCTCACTTACTCTTGAGATAAGTCTGGCTGCTCAGCTACTGCTACCAATTGTTCTGGATAGTACAGGCTTGTACCAATGGTGAATTTGTACTGTCACTTGTAGTCTTAATTGTGTGTTCTGTTCCCAAAGGGTACTGCGTATAATTCTGCCTAACATTGACAACCAAGGAAATTCCACCAGTGTGTTTCCCGCCACCAGGGGTTCACAAAGACGCAGAGAAGTGAAGGTCCGAGATCCAGTCGTGGTCGAGTCCTGATTGCTGAAGCTATCCCGCCACCACCTGCTGGGCCTACGTTCCTCACCAAGTCTTCTTTGGGGCACTGAACTCTTTGCATCGAGGTGGACCGCACGCCTCATCATCCCAGGACTTCCTTGAACGATCGTCAAAGAGCACCGCGAATGTCGAAGCTGCAGTCTTGGTGCAAGTGTTCACTTTTCTTGGTGGAATCTCTACGCCCTGTGGCTCCTGCTTTAAAGCGAGTCCACTCTCAAGGGATCCGTCGACGAACCGCCATAGAAACTTTTCTAACTCTGTTACATTGGGGTAATTGATCATTATAACCAGGAAACAAGACTACGTGAACCTCAATGGACTGGGCTTGTTAATATTCTTGATTACAGGTTTCTCCGGTTGGGGGGGAACCTCACTCAGAATTGTTCCTTGGTAGAGGTGGAGAAAATTCTGCCATTGTGTAACTTTACTTGCTTTCCTTCCTATGATCTATGCTGTTACCCATTGCTGGATGATTTGTATGCCATTATAACTGCCAGAAGTTGATGCATTTTGAAGGGGTCAATAGCTAAGTGTAGTACCGCATCGACTTTGTATATATTTGCCATATTAGGATTCCATAGTACAAAGTGTGTTAATAATTGAAGTATATATCTCAAACATTATTTTTATATACATAACTATGTTAGCACATAACATAGGGTGTGGACATTCCTTTATGGGAGCTTGGGAACAACACTTAAGAACTAGCCCGCATCACCTCCTGAGAGCTTAAGCCTTGGTAGCTCGGCCATTCACTACCCTATATAGAACCTTGGCTGGGGTGCTCTGTGCTTCTACGCTGCCATATAGAGGGCAGGAGTACAGATACCCCCTCCAGTCTTTACAATGTCTACACAGGTTTCACATAATTTCTACATGCTTGGATGCACACTTACCGGCTCCTCATGATTCACACTCTAGAACCCTCAGTTACTTCTGATGATCTGTTCATTAATATGTTCAAATCCACTGGTACTCAGTACTATAGGAGCTATTTTTGAGCTAGTCCATACGGCATGATTTGAATTTCACATACGGTTGCCAATAGCACTCTTGTACATTGATTTAATTTATAATATGATTAATTATTGTATCTGTGATGGTCTTTAAACAATGATGATCTGACATGAAGTTTATCGTATTTAATATTCTTTAGACTCTTTAAACTGCACCTGATGAAGGGAATTTTGAATCCCGAAATGCTTTGTGCTTTTTACTTTCAACCATAAAAGATTATTTGGATAAAGAACAGTTTCATTTATCAACTTGTTATATATTTCTGCATTCATGTCTAAATATTAGCTTAACATCATATATGCGCTGATTTTCAGCAATTAGGTGTGCAGGGGACAGGAGTATCCTCTTCGGACACCATCTTGTTTGTTCACAACTGTGTCAGGGTTGTTACCCCCTCTGCACCCAAGTTTGCCATTACTATATTAACATGCATCTAAAGCTGTGCTACTGTACAGATTTGATACTGGTATATTTTCCTACCAGGGCTTTTCTCATGTGTATATTCTTGCACCTTTAATTTGCCTGGTATACTTTATGCCAGGACTTCTCTCATAGGTACATTCTTGTAGCTTGCATCGGTCTGCTACATACTTACAAACTTGATAGCCTCTTCTATTTATTTAGTTCCATCTAAATTCCTCCTGGTATACTCTTCTGCCAGGACTTTTCTTATATATGTACTGTGCACCTTTGCCGACTTAACAGTCTTATATCTGTACTGTCCAGTCTGGAATCCCCCGGTATACTATCCTGCCAGGGTATCTCCTATAGTTTTATTGCACACGCTCACAAACTTGACAGTCTTTTCTGTATATTCCGTTATACCTCTTTAAGGGACAATAACTTGCTTATGATTTATTTGCATTTCATTTAGGTTTGGCAGGCTTGCCAGTATGTCCTGGTGTCTCTGCTTCCCTTGAGTGGACTCTCCGGCCTTGGCTGGCGTTTGTCAGTTGTCCCTGCTGCAAGCCGTTGGCGGCCTTCTGGTGTTCTGCCTCCTCTTGCGGCTCCTACTTCTCTGCTCCACATCTCTCCGGGTTTTGGTTCGGTGGAGGCTGACTTGTAGTACCGGCAAACGCCCAGTAGCTCTTTGTCTGCTTCTGGTGTTTTCGCCGCATACATTCACCTGCAGTTTGCTTTCCTTTTCCTTGTCGGAAAGCTGCTTCGCTCCACGGACTACACTCCAGCTCAACATTTCCTTGGTCCGCACAGAGAGAGCGTGTTCGCCAGCCAACATCCCTTCATCGGCTGTTGTGCTGTTTAAAATTTCCCGGCTTAAGGTAGGTTTCTTTAACAACTAGAGTGCAGCCTGTGCTCCTCCCCTCCATTTATCCTCATTACTCGACTCATCTTTCTCATTACAGTATTTTCACCTTTAGGGAAGACTGTTTCTGATAACTTGGATGTGAATTTTGGTACAGTGTTCTTGGTGGTCTTGAACGGCAAGTCAGTCCTTGATGTCTTGTGTGCAGAACCATTGATTCTGCGGCCTTAGGATTCGTTGCTTGATTTTATGACTGACCAAGCTGGGTTGCTTCAACTGGTGTACAACCTCCACCATACCATTGGTCGGGACACGTCCACGGATGTGGAATTCCAGCATTTGAGCCTGTATGTGCAATATCACAAGGCAGTCGATAAGGTTGCCTGGGCTTGGTGCTCCATCAAAGCCAGTTTCACAGTACGATCTCACTTACATCCTCGAACTTGGCCCACCAACTGAATGCGCTTTGCGGTCAATGCAGCTATAGCAGACCCGTTCCTCACCTTGTGTCAGCGTCTGTGCTCGACACCGGCAGTCGACACAGAGCTTGCGAAAAAGTACGTCAGCAAGCGGCGATGTCCAGCTATTTGCTTCCCACCTGAATCTGCAGGGGCTAGTGGTGCAGGCCCTAGATTTAGAACCTCTCCACCTACAGAGTCAGAAGAGGTCTTTGCCTCGGGGAGCATGGCTCTTCAGGCTATAAATGCCTCTTGTGCTCTCTCTAAATGTTCCCACATCCCCTGGTGCACAATTTCAAAGGCATCTGATCACCTCCCAGAGCAGGAACTAAAGGCTGGCTTCCTAGATATAGTGGTTTATGGCAAGGTAATTGCCCGTCAGGCTCTCCAAGCAGGGTTGGATGCTGCTGACTGAATAGGTGATGTTATGGGCATGTCGACAGACTTGCGCAGGTCTGCCTAAGGGGTGGGCTCTAGGTTTTCCCCGAACATTCAAGTGAAATTGCTCAACCTAACATTTGATGGAGAGCATTTTTTTGACCCCAAAGCAGACAAGTCCCTAGAAAGTTTTAAGGACTCCATTTGTGTCTCTAGTCTCTGGGACTAACTGTACAGCAACAGCCATCATCATAGATTTTTGCCTTTTGGTTCAGAGGACTTGGGTACAGGAGGTACTTTACCTTCCCCAGAAGGGCTCAAGCGCTCAGCCCACAAATGGGTAATGCAGGTTCCCACGGCCAGATAGAGGTAGTAGTGGGTTTGAGACCGTTGACTGCTGCAGTGGTGTCGAGTTCTACGATGCCTCTGAAACTCCCCCCTCAGCCTCCGGCAGCCGTAACGGGAGAATGTGAATGGAGCAGTAGAGTCAATTCCTCCAGGCAAGGAAGTAGGCTTGGGTTAGTACACCCGGTACTTTGTGGTTCCCAAGAAGGGGGGTGGGCTACGTCCCATCCTGGGCCTCAGGAATTTGAACAAATTCCTGAGGCAGGACCAATTCAGGATGGTAACATTGAGTAAAGTTTTCCATGCTCTGCAGTTCCAAGGTTGACTCTTGTCACTTGACCTTCAGGACGCCTATGTGCATGTGCCCATCCACACAAAGCACAGGCGATTTCTAAGGTTCGTCATCAGGGATGCACATTAGCAAACCAAAGTGTGCCCCTTTGGCTTTACCTCTGCCCCCAGGGTTGTTACCATGCTGATGGCAGTAGTGGCGGCCAACCTCTGGAGACTAGTTATCTTTGTGTTTCCATACTTGGACTGGCTGACTGATCTGGGCATGGTCACCGGAACAGGTTTCGAGGCATCTTGTTCACTACTACACGACTTAGGTTTCTCCATGAAGTTGAAGAAATTGTAAACTTCACAAGCGTAAAGACTAAAAATCTTCGGAGCATTCTTCGACACCCAGGAAGGGAAGACTTTTCCTCTCTAGGAGAGTCGCCAACATGGTGCTCATGATCATTCTTTTTCAGACCTCCAACAGTCTCCCGGCATCATCTTTTCTGCGACTGCTGGGACTCTTTCTGATCGCGATGGCCAGGGGATCAGGTGGTCACAGACGCCTTACTGAATGGCTTGGGGGCGGGGGGTGGCCTCATTGCGGCGCTCTCCAGATCATTTGTTATCGGTCTCAGAACGGGAAAGGTTGCCACATCAATCTGCTGGAGCTGCGGGCATTCTGACTGGCACTGACAGCTTTTGTGCCCACCTTGTAGGGGTAACATGTACTGGTATTAACGGACAGCAATATCACATGCACTACCTCAACAAGCAGGGGGGGGCGGGAGATCACTACCCCTGTGCACGAAGGCTGCACAGCTATGGTTCGGGATGCTGGAGAACATCTCAGCCTCTGCAGTTCATCTGGCAGGGGTGGAGAATGGATCGGCAGATGCTCTGAGCAGGTAGAGCTCAGTTTTCCACAAATGGGAGCTATGCCGGGAGATCACTTCGATGAACTTTGCCTGGTGGGGCACCACGATGGAGGATCTGCAACGGTGAACAACACAAAGGGCAAGCAGCTCTGTTTGAGGGAATTTCCCCCACGGGGCATTGTGGGACGCGTTTTAGTGGAGTCGGTCTTTGACCTCCATTATGCATTTCTTTTTTAGTCTTTTTTTTTTTTTTAGCTTTTGTTTATTGGCATAAAGGTTAAGACAAGTTCAGCACAAATTACATAGCAATGAGCTGACAACATAACCGCACGAGCGGCAGCACATCATGGCTGAAATGAACATCTCAAATTGATGACGAGTGATATCTCAGAGAGGCGACAATAAGCAAAAAAAAGAAGAAAATAAAAAAGGGAAAATTACACTTCACATGGCGTGTCGGGCTGTACTGGTAGGGGAGTTGAACTCCATTCCACTTCATCTCTATTATTCAAGTAGCTACAGAATTCCGACTAAACATTTTTGGGACGTGATGTTGAAGGCAGGGATCCAATGTATTCTTCTTCGCGCATTTGTGTCCAAGTAAGGGCTTTCAGCCACATCATAAAAGTGGGGGGATTGCGGCGCTTCCAGCATTGCAATATACATCTTTTGGCCACAATGCCACTTACATTCAAGAATTTTGACATTTTCCTTACTTCTCCAGCATGGGGTCTGGCATGGATTCACATGCTCATGAATATTCCTTGTCGTCAGGCTGGGAATCCTCGGTAAAGAAAAATCAATATCAGTTTCGTTTCTGATCTGTCTTTCGTAATAGTAACCAATCACTGATCTCTGCGTCATACTGACCACAGCCAATGACTGCCATCTCCCTAAGCCCCGCCTCTGGCAGCCATCTTCAGATTTTTACCGCACGTTCAAGTGTTGGGATCCTCGTGCTATTGCTCTCGAGCTTTAGTGCTTTTTTCGTGCTTTTTCTTAGGAACATTTTCTCTTTTTCGGTCAAAAGAGCCTCAAGCTCCACCGTTTCTTTATCCAATCAACGGGGACCCGTGTCGGATTCTTCTACGCCCCTCAAGGGTGAAGATTTCGTCGAGCCACGCTTTTGGAGGACTCCAGAAGTTTCTCAGGCCCATCTCGATCATGGCCCAGGAGAAGGGAAGCTCGACGCCCGGAAAGCTGTTCAGGGTCTGCCCTGGATGCCAGCTTCAGAATGTCTTTAAGGAGGACGAACACTCCCTTTGCCTCTACTGCCTGCATGAGGACAAGACGCACGTGGAGAAGGACTGTGCGTTTTGCGGCAATATGTCGGAGCGGACCATGAAGGACCGCCATCTGCGTCTCGCCAACTGGCTGGAAGGGAAGAGCCCGTCAGGCGAGAAGAAGTCCGAGCGGTCTTCTAAGACGTTTGAGGGTGCCCCGGCGACGGGGGTCCAACAGAAGGCCAAGAACCGCGAGTCCGCTGGCACCGGGAGTGCCGAACGGTCGGGCTCTACGGGCGCCAGGCAGGGCGCATCCTCCCCGGCGCCATCAACCACGAGCCAATGCTCTGGCTCGGGTAAGAGGAAGGCTGAGCACCCAGCAAAGCTCCTGGAGAGACCCCGGTCGAGCTCGAAGGCCCCATCAGAGGGGGAGCGAGGCGGTTACCCTCCCCCCAAGGACAAGGCGGTGAGCGCACCCTACGTGGTGAAAGCCTTGATCCACCCGGCCAAGGCCTCTATCGAGACAGTCGCGGCGGCCCTGGCTCAGCCTGTGGAGGCTACACCAGTGGTGGCGACCTCGGGGCCCAGAGTCTCCCTGCCACCGCGGAGGGAGTCCTCTTTCATGCCCATCTACAGGACCCCCGTGAAACCTCTGACGGAGAAGAAAAAGGGGGGGCAGGAGGTCGTCATGGATTCGGCCTCTGAGGATGAGCTGATAGAAGTCTAAAGCCACGGCGTTGGCGTGGAAGAAGACCAGCCCCTCGGGAGGGACCCCGACGTAGGAGACGAGAACGTCGAGGGTGCTGACGGGGCTCCTGACCGCCCGTCGGAATCCCCTCAACCAGTGCCGCAAGACAACTCGGCGGCCATTTTGTTGGCTATACAGTCCTTCTGCTCAGAGATAAGGACGAGATTGCCGTTACCACCAACGGAGGAACCTCTCCCGACGGGGGACCCGGAGCCAGGCCCTTCTGGGAGCCCTCCTCCTAAGAGAAGGATTCATCCTCCACCTCCTTTTCAACCATCGCGCCCTGCTCAGCCCTCCTCCCCGTCCACGACCCGTGGGGATGATACGGGGACTGACACGGCCGCGACGGGCACAGACGAGGTTTACGACGAGGATCTCCCATCGTCACCTCCTCCCCGGGCTTCCCCGCCCGACGAGATTGGATCGTTTCATGCCATAATCGCCAGGGCATCCGAGCTTTTCCAGCTCTGCCCGGAAGAGAAGAAGGAAGGTTTCCTTTATCAACGGCGCGAGACCAAGAGGAAGACTGTCCTCGCTGTAACTCTACTGGACGATATCTGGGATGAGAGTCTCGCCCTCCTCAAGAACCCATCCACAACGCCTGGAGACCTCACGAGAAGGGATCGGTACGAGAAGTACCGGGTCAGTGAAGTGGCCCCCTTGTACCTTCGGGCACAGGCGACCCCGGACTCGGTCGTCTCCGCTGCGGCCAGGAAGAAAGCGGGGGAAAGGGGCCTCGCCTCTACGTCAACCTCCCCGCCGGACAGTGAGGGAAAGAAATTGGACACGATGGGACGCAGTCATCTCATCGGCAGTGACGACGATTAAGGCGGCCAACGCCTTGGCTATCGTAGCCCGCTACGACAGGGAGTTGTGGTACAAAATCGCCCCCCTGCTGGACTTCTTACCAGACAAGAGGGCGGAGGCCCTAGAGATCTTGCAGGAAGGAGAAGTGGCGTCGGACCACGCCATTACGATAGCGACGGACATCGCTGACACTGGATTTCGTCAGTTGGGCAACGACGTGTGCCTAAGACGGCGTGGATGGCTCAAGGTAACTGACTTCCGTCAGGACGTGCAGACCAGAGTCTTGGACATGCCGTTCGACGGGAGCAACTTGTTTGGGAAAACAGTGGACGATTCCCTACAAGCCATCAAGACGGACACAGAGACGGCCCGGGCTCTTGGTGTTCTCCAGCAACGACGGCCACCCTTTTGGAGCGGCGGACGGCAAGCAGGGTGCCTCCAAAGGTTCCGGCGGTGGATTTTCCACCTATCGTCAAGCGGCCCGTTCGTCATCACAGGAAGCCTACAGGGGACGAGGCAAGTCGGGCGGACCCTGCCGTCGTCGCCAAGGAGGACAAGGCGGCAAAGCCTCGATGAAGCAGGACTGAACCGGCCTTGGGGTCGGGCCCCCACCGAAGCACCCCGATGGGAGGCCGGCTGGCGAGCTTCGCCAGCGTGTGGGAGTCCATCTCCACCGAACGTTGGGTGCTGGACGCCCTGGCCCAGGGTCACGCAATCGAGTTTCTATAGAAGTGCCCGCGCGTCCCCCCCGTGGCCAGGAAGGAACATCACGTCCTTCAACTTCTCTTGGAGGTAAAGGCGATGCTCAAGAAAGGCGCCATCGAGCTCGTCCCAAAGAGGCTTCGGGGCTCCGGAGTATACTCAAGATACTTCCTCGTGAAGAAGAAGACGGGAGGATGGCGTCCCATCCTGGACCTACGACGACTGAACAAATTCATCAAGGCACAGAAGTTCCGGATGGTCACCCTCCAGCACGTCCTGGGTCAACTGGAGGAGGGCGATTTTCCTGTCGTCGTTGGATTTGGAGGATGCCTACTTCCATATCCCCATCCTAAAGGGACACTGAAAGTTTCTCAGATTCGTGGTCCAAGGGCGTCACTACCAGTTCAGAGCCCTTCCCTTCGGATTGAGGTCGGCACCCAGGGTGTTCACCAAGTGCCTCGCGCCGGTTGCGGCGCGGCTGTGCCTGGAGGGGATCCACGTTTACCCCTACCTGGACGACTGGCTCATCCGAGCAAAGACAAAGGAGCTTGCCGCGGAGCACACGGCGAGGACCGTCCAACTACTCACGGACCTGGGATTCTCCATAAACTACGCCATGTCCCACCTGGTGCCCGCGCATGACGCACTGTTTCTGTGAGCGAAGCTCGACACAGTGGCGCTTCTGGCCTCTCCGTCGGAGGAAAGGACGAGGGCCATCTTGGGCAAGGTGCAGCGGATGCTGGTTGCGGACGCGGCCAGGGTGAGGTCCATCAAGTCCCTCCTCGGAATGATGTCTACTTGCATTTCTCATTTCGCCTGTGCAGGCTTTGGATGCGCCCGTTACAGGAGTTCCTAGACGCTCGCTGGATCCAGACGACTGGCAGCTTCGAGGACAAGATCACACTCGACGAGAGCTTCCGACGAGCGATCCGGTGGTGGGGCACCCGCGCGCATATGACGGCGGGCATGGACTTCCAGACCCCGGGCCACCAGAAGACACTGACCACGGATGCCTCCCTGGAAGGGTGGGGAGCGCACACCGAAAATCTGCATGCGAGGGGCCTTTGGCTGCCGACGGAGAAGTCCCTCCATATCAACGTCCTGGAACTCCGTGCAGTGTTTTGGGCCCTCAGGTCCTTTCTTCCATCCCTCAAGGACAAGGTGGTGAGGATCTTCACCGACAACACCACCACCATGTTCTACATCAGGAAGCAGGGCGGTACCAGATCCCCAGCCCTGTCCAAGGAGGCTCAGGATCTGTGGCATTGGGCCGTCGCCCAAGGGATGTTTCTGGTGCCGTTTCATCTGGCAGGGATAAAAAACACCATCGCCGACTCGCTCAGCAGAGAGCTGCGCTCGTGCCACGAGTGGGAACTATGACAGGATCTAGTGGACCGCCTCTTCCGACGGTGGGGCACACCCCAGATCGATCTGTTCGCGACGGCGACGAACTCCAAGTGCTGGAGGTTCGCCAGCAGGTTTCCCCAGCCGAGGAGCATGGGCGATGCTTTCTCGTTCCCCTGGGAGGGCCTGTTCCTATATGCGTTCCCTCCATTGCCGCTGCTGATCCGGCTCATCAACCAGCTCAAGAGGTCACGGTGCAGGATGATCCTCGTCGCACCTGCGTGGCCGAGGCAGATATGGTTCCCGGACCTGCTGGACTTGTCAGCGTCCCCATCAATCAAGCTGCCAGTGGACGCGGATCTTCTCTCCAGGGAAGGAGGCGCCATCCTCCATCACGACCCGAAGTCGCTGAACTTGCAGGCCTAGCTCCTGCAGCGTTAGAGTTTGGAGGTTACGACATACCGGCCGACTGCAGAGAGGTTCTTGCAAAGGCCAGGGCGTCCTCAACTCTTAAATGCTACTGACACAAATGGAAGAGGTTCTCTGTCTGGTGCCACGCACAGAAGATTAACCCTCTAAGGATTACAGCTCCTCAAGTACTGCCGTACCTGCTGACGCTGGCCAAGGCTGGACTGGCGCACGCTTCCATCAAGATTCATCTTGCTGCGATCTCCCGATACACCAGAACCACGGGACGGACGTCTTTGTGGTCTCATCGTCTGGTGAAAGAATTCATGAAGGCACTGTTCAGATCGTTCCTGCCGGTGAAGGCCCCGGCGTGGGAGCTCAACGTGGTGCTGACCAAGCTCATGGGACCTCCGTTCGAGCCTCTGCACTCAGCTCCGTTGAAGTTCTTGTCGTGGAAAACGGCGTTTCTTGTGGCCATCACCTCCGCACGACGGGTGGGAGAGATCCTGGCCCTTTCCTGCAAGCCCCCGTACTTGACTTTTCACGACACGAGGGTAGTGCTCAGGACGCACCCCTCCTTCATGCCCAAGGTGCCGTCAGACTTCCACCTCAACGAACCCTTGGTGTTGCCTGTTTTCTTCCTGTCGCCTTCGTCGCCGGCTGAAAGGACTTTGCACTGGCTGGATGTGGCTACAGCGCTGAAGTTCTACGTGGACCGCACAAAGAGTTTTCGGAAGACGTCACAACTTTTTGTGAACTTTAGAACTGTCAATCAGGGGAAGGCTCTCTCGAAGGCTTCCATTTCCAGATGGCTCTCCGGCTGTATCATGTACTGTCATCGGTTGGCAAACCGACCGCTGCCTGGCCGTCCGAGAGCCCATTCCACCAGAGCAATCGCAGCTACCACGGCGTTCCTATCTGGTGTGCCCTTGCTGGACATCTGCAGGGCTACTACGTGGAGGTCGACGCACACCTTCACAAAATTCTACTGCGTCGATCGGGATTCCAGGGAGGAGTCCAGGGTCGGCCAAGCAGTGCTGCGCAACCTGTTCGCCTAAGGTGAGCCTGGTGAGGAGGTAAGAATTGCTTAATGTTGAGTTTTGGATATAATGCTTAATGTTGAGCCTTTGCCACCTCCCGTGGTTGTGCATGTGTGTACTGCTATGTATTCTTTTATTCATGAGCATGTGAATCCATGCCAGACCCCATGCTGGAGAAGGAACAAGTTACTTCCCTGTAACTGTTGTTCTCCAGCATGGGTCTGGCATGGATTCACATGCGAATCCTCCCGCCTACCCCTCTGCGGCTCTTCACTTGGTCATACTGCCACTTCACGTGCTACCAAATCTGAAGATGGCTGCCAGAGGCGGGGCTTAGGGAGATGGCAGTCATTGGCTGTGGTCAGTATGACGCAGAGATCAGTGATTGGTTACTACTACGAAAGACAGATCAGAAACGAAACTGATACTGATTTTTCTTTACAGAGGATTCCCAGCCTGACGACGGGGAATATTCATGAGCATGTGAATCCATGCCAGACCCATGCTGGAGAACAACAGTTACAGGTAAGTAACTTGTTCCTTCTATATATCTCATGAGTATGGCAGTATTGGGCGCGTATATGTTGACCAGTAAGCATTCTTCGTGAGCCAAGGTGCAATGTAGGATCAAATATCTACCTTCCGTGTCTATGTGGGATGAGCGGAGAGTGAAATGGACTGATTTATGGATAAGGGTCAGGACTCCCCTATCTTGGGTGGAGTATTGGGTGTAATATCTATTAAGACCCCAAGTCTGTGCAATGTTCGATGATAGGTGTTTAAGGGCATGTATCTCCTGTAGTAGGAGTACCTTGACCCCATGCCTCTGTGCGTAGGCCTCTATCCTACGAGACTTCGCGAAATTTGTCAGGCCCCGAAGATTCCATGACATCTTAATCGCCATATAGGCAGTCTGCGGGACATCCCAAACAAAGGATCTGCCTCTGATAAACGCCATGAGTGCTGCCCCAGCACAATAGTGCCACCCTTTGGAACCGGTCTCAACCCCTACGCCATTTTGAATAGAACCTACCCCAACTTTCCAACCCCCCGCCCTCACCGCCCTGTCCAACTAGCAGTGTGTGGATACCCACCCTTAGAGTGAACTTTTGCATGACATCCCCAACTTGGCAATGCTTGAAAAGACGCCCAACCGGGGCAAAAACACAAACATTTAGACTCTATAGGAATTGCAGCTGCAGTGGGGGCCACCTCTGCAGTTCCGCCCACCAGTAGTGATACAAATTTCGATAAAACAATATAAACTGAAGATCGGCTAATGCAAGTGAGATTACAAAGCAAGGATATATGTACTGAAGGGTATCAAGACAGAATCACCAGAGGAGAACAGCCTCGTCCCGGACCGTTGCGTACTCGATCTTCCTATCCCGTAGCATTTTCTTCACCGCAGTGAATCTGCGTCTCTCCATCTGCACCCCTACTGAAAAATCGGGGAAGATCCTGATTATTCGCGAATCCAGCCTTAATTCCCCTTCTCCCTGGCCAATCGGAGTATATGATCTCTGTCCTTATAGCTGAGCAGTTTTGCTATTATAGGTCTGGGAAAATGCCAAGGCCGAGGTGCCAAGGAGCGATGAGCTCTTTCAACCGTGAAGAATGGCGAAAGATCGGGGTCACCCAGGAGGTCTTTGAGTTTTTCAACCGCCAGCTCTATGCGCCCTTTGAGTTCAGATTCGGGAACCCCAATTATGCGAATGTTATTCCTTCGCGACCTCGATTCGAGGTCATCGCATTTAGCTTTGACTCGTTTCACATCTTGGACAAGCTCTGACACTGTGTTTTGTAGAACATGCACATTGTCCTCCGTGGTGCCAGTCCTCTGTTCCACTTCGGTGATCTTGGTCCCGTGTTGGTCAAGCTTAGCCTTTAATTAAGCCACATTCGCATTTATGTCTAACTTTTCATGAAAGGCAGCAAAGTTTTTGGCCATGGATTCCATCATAGCGGCCAAGTCCGGTTGCGGGGGGTCCGGCAGGAGGTCGCCCTCTTGAACTGTAGTGGACGATGCCTGGTCTCCCCTGGGCGTCGCCCTGGCGAACGTGTCCATAGCCCCCACCTTGCCAGCGCCACGTGCTCTGTTAGACATTGCTCCGGGTAATAATCACCGCCGACACGATGAGGTAGGTATTTGCGGAGGCCGGGACCCTGTAGCTGGAAAGATAGAACAGTGGCGACAGTCCTCTAAAAGGGGGTAGCATGCGACACAACGTTGATGAGGAAGCAGCAGCCGAGCCCCACTGAGGCCCCGCCGCGGCCAAAGGCGAGGGAACGGCGTGAGCAGTGAGACCCGGGTATGGTTGGTTTCGCCAGACAATGCGCCCCCAGTGAGGCCGGTAGAGTTCTCTGGATGTTGAAATGCAACAAGACCCTATGCCCATGCATAATTCAGGGCACTTGTTGATAGGGTGGTGGATACCATGGGGTTGAACACTCCAACTCAGCCAGTCCTGGGTTATGACCTTATGGACATCCTCAATGCAGGTACTGCCCTAGAAAGGACTATGCCTTTCAACTTGGCTATCACTATTCCTATTGCTATTGCCACCTTATTTCTGTGTCCTTGCACTATTCCTCCGGTTAACTCAGACCTTACAAAGAAATATATGCCGGCAAGGGGAGTTCCCTCTTTTCTAGTCTCTCACCCAACACCGGAAGGTTTGCTGGTACAGGCAGCCACAGTGTCCAACAGACCTGCCACTTCCACATCTAATTTGCCAACTGATAGGGAGTGTAAGAAAGTGGATGCCCTAGCAAAGAAAATATTCTCATCCGGGAGCATGGCATAGAAGGCGACCAACGTCTCCTGTGGCTTTGCAAAGTACTCTTCGGTTTGTGAAAGGTGGTGGAGCAGGTGGCCTAGTATATCCCCTTCACTGGCTCCCCGTGTTTGCAGGATTAAGTTCAAGACCCTCTGCATTGTTCACAAGGCTTTCTGGGGCATGGGAAATACCTACCACGCTGCCTACCTATATACTGTCCCTCTCGAGCCCTCCGCTCATCTACCTCCTACCTTCTGCGAGTGAGCCGGTTCTCCAAGCAGCAGAGATTTGGAGTGAGATCCTTATCCTCAGCAGGTGCCTCCCTGCCATCCTTCGTCTTGAGCCAAATCACCTTAAATTCCGGAAACTCCTGAAGACCTTCCTCTCTCCCCCAACCCTGATCACCTAGCTCTGTTCTTTCCTTCTCCCCCTCCTCTTCCTTACAGCTTGCTGACTGGCTGCCTGGTGTACCTCCAGAGTCTCACAGTTCCCCGGCGCCCCCGCTAGTCCTTTCGCACTTACCGCAGTGCCCTACACCCCACCCACATTCACTGCACTTGAGACATAACCCAAGAGAGTGGCTCTCTCTAGACTTACCCCAGTCTCAACCCGGTGCACTTGTCCTCCCCCTTCCTGTGACCCTCTTTGCACTTGCACGATCCGTACGCACCGCCCCTATAGATAGTCTGTCTGTCTGTTCTCCCTTGTCTTCACCCCTCAATTGCACCTGTAAAAATGCAGAATCGCTCTCAGGCCTATTTGCTTTATCCTCGACTCTTAAATGTATTTTTTACACACTTACTCTGTCTGTGCAGACTTTTATCGTCTCAGAATTTCAAGGGCTCTGAGCGACTGTTGATTTTTTTCCCCATGTTCCTACACTCCTTGAGCGGTTTGATACACTTGCCTATGTTTAGGCACTATAAAAATAAACCATACCTATCAAACACCAAACCTATCGCTGAGGGGGAGATGCGGGAGGGTTTCCGGCAGGTGGTGGACGATGGGGAAGAGGTGGCCAGACAGTGCTTACAGACATGCCTGGACGTGACACTTTGTTGGCCGGTGAATGGGCTCGGCTATAGTTCTCAGGCGTCAGCCGTACCTGCACTCCTCGGGATTCTCTCCCAATGTCCAGAATAAGCTTCTCGACATTGGTTTTGATGAGATCAAACTCTTTGGCCCAAAGATTGATGACTCTTTGGAGGTGTCCAAGCTTGCTGCAAAGTTGCTCGGCCTAGCTGTGCAGCAGCCGGTCAAACCTGCCTTTTTAGTTTCTCTTATAAGGGCAGAGGCTATAGCCACTACATCCCCTACGGCAGGAAGGCTCAGCTCCCGCAAGCCAGCCAAGGTCCGAGGCGTTTCCCAGACTCCGGAAGGGGCACAGGGGCCTCCAGAGGCCAGCAGCTGGGTTGGTTCTACTCTCAAAGCAGTTTTGATTTATCCTCCCGCAACTCCCAGGTTGGAGGAGGGTTGACCGAGCATTAGGCCCAATGGTGGTACATTACCTCCGACGCCTGCGCGCTACAGCTCGTGCGGTGGGGTTATGGTCTGCCTTCTTACAAAAGCCTCCGGATATGCCTGCCAGCATGAGCTCCAGAAAGAACTGCAAGCCCTGCTATTGAAGTTCTGTGGAAAAGGTACCTGAACAGAGGGTCGGGCTGGTATTCCTGGTATTTCCTGTACACAAGAATGAGAGAGGTCTCTGTCCCATCCTGGACCTCAGGGCTTTGAACAAATTCCTGAGGAAAGACAAATTCAGGATGGTGACGTTGAGGGAGATTCTCCAGGCCCTCAAGTTATAGGACATAGGACTGGCTGGTGTCCATAGATCTTCAGGACACTTACTTTCATATGCTGATACGTCAGAAGCACAGGAAGTTCCTGCGATTCCTCATAGGGGACAAGCACTATCCGTTCAAGGTGCTCCCCTTTGGGTAGACCTCAGCACCAAGGGTCTTCACAAAGCTCATGGTTGTAGTCACGGCTCACCTCAGGAGATCCGGCGTCCATGTGTTTTTCTGTACCTGGACTGGCTGATGAGGAAGGTCAGCGGAAAAGGTCTTGTCCCACCTCAGGGCCACCTGCTCACTTCTTCTGAAGCTGGACATCTCTCTGAACTTGCAGAAGTCCCACACGACACTAGCACAGAGGCCATCACTTCAGCTAGGCGGGTCAGCGAGCTGCAGGCCCTTTCATCAGAGCAGTCTTGGCACTCAGGCATGGAAGGCTTTTCCTCCAGAGGAGAGAGTAGGCAGCGTGGCACAGATGGTGCAACTGTTTCAGGACCACACCACCTTACCAGCGACTACCTCAGCCACTTGGTTCTCATGGCCTCCTGCATTTTTCTGGTGCCAGAGGCCAGGCTGCGAATGCGATCTTTGCAATGGCTCCTTTGGGGCCAGTGATCCCAGTACTTCAGCATTTTAAGGGATGTTCTCAGAGTGTCCAGGTCAGTGGTCGCCGACCTCTCCTGGTGGGCCAGCCGCAGCAACATGCTGGTGGGGGAACCCTACTGGCCTCTGCAGCCTCAGGACTGAGGGGGCCACTGATGCGTTCCTGAAGGGTTGGAGTGCACACTGCAAGGACTTTCAGGTGAGTGGCTTTTGGCTGGAATTGCGAGCAATCGAGTTGGTCCTCAAGACGCTTGCGCCTTCTCTGAAGGGGATGCCTGTTCTGGTCTTGATGGGCAACAGAGTGGCCAAGCACTAACTGAACAAGCAGGGTGGCGTGCGCTCCCTACCCATCTGTAGGTCGGGGATGCAGCTGTGTTTCTGCCTATTGGAGAAGCAGGACTCGGTCTTGGCAGTACATCTGGCGGGGACACAGAACAGATTGGTGGATGCTCTGAGTAGGCAGAGCAGTGTCTCATATGAGTGGGAAGTGTGCCAGGAAGTCCTAGAGGAGGTCTTTGCTCTCTGGGGTACCCCAGCGGTTGATCTGTTTGCCAGGGTGTACAACAGGAAGTGCAGATAGTTTTCCTCAAGGAATGCCTAGTGTTCGACGCGCTAGGTTATGTGTTTCTTGTGGACTGGACATTTCCTTTGCACTATACCTTCCCTCCGATTCCCGTCATCCGGTAGCTTCTCAGAAGGTTTAGGAGGTTTTGAGCATCCATGCGGCGAGGAGGACATGGTACTAGGACATTCTGGACTTGACCATCTAACAACCTCTCATTTTGCCTCGCCAGCCGGATCTCCTACCCCAGTTGGAAGGTTGGATGCTTCACCCGAACTCGGAGTCCCTCAATTTACATGTGTGGCTCCTCGGAGCATGAGATATGTTGACTGAGACCTCTCTGAGGAGGTACTTGAGGTGCTGCTGGATGCACGCACACTGTCGACAAGATCTTTGTATGTGTGCAGGTGGAGAGGATTTGAGGTGTGGTGCAGGAACGCGAGATTGTTTGACCCTATCTCTTCTCCCACCACTACAGTGATGGAATTCCTTCTGTCACTTCTGGCCTTCAGGTCACCACAGTCAAAGGATACCTGGCGGCTTTGTATACAAAAGGTCTCCGGACCTAAGATCTTTCTTCACAATTCTGGTTATGGCCCAATTCCTTAAGGGCCTTGTGACTACGTTTCTGCCTTCTCCCTTTGTTGTTCCTTTTTGGGGATTTGAATCTGGTCCTCAGATTCCTCACGGCGGCTCCTTTTGAGGCTTTACAGTCTTGCTCACTGTGTTTGTTAACCTTTAAGACCGCTTTCCTGGTGGCCATCACTTTAGCGGGTCAGCGAGCTGCAGGCCTTTTCTTGTAAACAGTCATGCCATTGTTTTTTTCGTGAAAAGGTTTCTCTTAAGGTGAGGCCCGTGTTCCTGCCTAAGGTGGTTTCTGAATTCCTTCTCTCATCATCGATCTTCTGGTGTTTTATCCACCGCTGTACCCCTCTGAAGAGGGGCGTTTCCACTGGCTTGACTCTTAAGAGTGTTACATTTTTACGTAGCCAGGACGGCTGAGTACAGGAAGGTCATCCAATTGTGGCCTTTTCTGTATCCAGGGCAGGTTTGGCAGTATCGAAGCAGACAATCTTGCGTTGGATCACGATATGCATTTCTGAATGCTACCATAGCGTGGCCAAGGAGTTGACCCCTGGCATCAGGGTGCATTTGACCAGAGGGGTTTCCCCCTCTAAGGCTCTGCAAAGAGGATTACCGGTCATGGACATCTGCCAGGCTGCAAACTGGTCTACGGTTCATACATTCAAGAAGCATTACAGTCTGGACGTCGGTCGTGGGGGCGGACGCTAGCTTCTGAAGGGCGATGTAAAGTTTTCATCCTGCCTCCATTATTTCTTCTGCTTTGGGAATTTGTATTTTTTTACAATTTTTATTGGTTTCAACATAAGCAACTTAGTGGAATGCCAAAATGTGCATTCACAGCATTACACTACCACATTTTCGTTTTTCACCCCCCCTACCTCTCCACCCACCCAAGCCTACCCCACACTACTTCTTGCCTCAACCTCTTCCACGGGTGTCACTTCCCCTGTGGCGCCAAGAAGAGATATCTTCCTCCGAGCTTCTCCGACCAGGCTCAAACAGAGTTAAAACTAAGTGTTTCCAGGCAGCCAACGTGCTGCTTCCTCCTCCCCCAATCAGTTTATGGCCTCGTGCCACACTGTTGTCTCGGCATTGGCTCATTTCTGGAGATCTTGCCACCAAGCTTCCACTCTCGGCCTCCTAGTTGCTAACCAACTCATTGCTATTCTACGTTTAGCAAGTATGTACGCTAAGTATTTAAGCTTACTCGCATGTCTGAGTTTACGCAGCCTAGGGAACCCACCTAACATGCCCGCCCACAAGGAGTCTACGTCCAGAATTATCTTTATCGGCCAAGAGGTGCGCCACCTCCCTCGAGAATTTCCTAGTTTCAGGGCATACCCAGAACATATGCACCATTCCTGCACTCTCCTCTCCACATTTAGGGCATGTCTGTGCTCCAGCGTTTTTAAACGTGGCTGCCTTCTTAGTGGTCATGTATGCTCTGTGGGTAACAAACAGCTGAATCTGTTGCAGCCGCACATTTCTGGATACTTTCTCGTGGTAACCCTGAGCCATAGCCCATCTCCCATCACTTCCCCTCCCTCCTCCCAATCACGTCTCATCTTGATCACTTCTTTCCCAACCCTAGACATCAACAGCTCGTATATCCGAGAGACTTCATGGCCCCCTTCTGACACATCACAAAACGTTCCTATGGCAACATCGGCTTGTTGGGCCAACACAGCCTCAGACCATTTACCTTTCATCATCTTAATTAACCTTGCATATGTGATATATTGTCCTTGGTGTAATCCTGTGTCTCCCACCAATGTGTCACTTTCCTGTCTTGCCATAAATCCCCTATGGTCGCTAAGCCTTTCGTTTCGCAGTGCTGTCTAATTATCCCTCTCATTTGTCCTTCAGTCCCTTCCAGTGCCACCAGTGGCATTTGCAGAGAGCACGGGGTGGGGTCATCCATCACCCTGCAAACCCTCCGCCATATTTCCCAACCCAAATTCAATAATCTCGTCCCCCTCCCCACTGCTGCTTCGACAGCCACATCCATTTGTTGAGAAAATGAGGGGCGCCCTCTGCTCTGAGCAGCCTAGACTCAGGTGTGGGGGTCATCTGCCAGTAAGAGCGCCACATATTGCAGTTGGCTGGCCAAGTAGTACACTTCAAGGTTGAGCAATCCAATGCCTCCTAGTTCGTACGGGTTTTGTAGCTTCCATAACGCTATTCTGTTTCCGGAATTATGCGATATGAACCCCCTGCATATACTCTGTATATCATCAAAAAACATTTAGGTATCAAATACGGGATGTTCGCGAAATAATGTGGTAACCTAGGCAGTACTACCATCTTCAACAGCGCTACCCTCCCCATCATGGCCAAAGGCAGCTTAGCCCAGAACGTCATGCTGTTTCCGATTTTGGACATTGCCTTCACAGTGTTTTGCTTGTATTCAACCTCGATCTTATGGTATATATCTATTCCCAGGAATCTGAACGTTTCGGTTTCCCGCCTTATCTTTAATACCGGCAGTCTGTGTCGTGGCAGACCCCCACATACATTCCTAGGGGGAATATGGTAGACTTTTTAGGGTGGACTGTTATGCCAGATAACATCGCATACTGCTCCATAACCTCTAAGATATACTGCAGGTTCTCCTCTGGGTATTTCAGGTACAATACCGTATCATCCGCATACATTGATATAAAATGTTGCCCACCCTTAGTGTCAATCCCAACCTCGCCATATTGCTGTCTCAAATACGCTGCCAAGGGTTCCAATGCTAAGATGAAATGCATCAGGGACCATGGTCATCTCTGTCAGGTGCCTCTACTTAGTTGCCATTGTTCAGAAATGGTCGCCCCTGTTCTGACTCTGGCCAATGGTTTGTTGTATAGCAGCTGGATCCACTTCAAATATCCTGGGCCAACCCCTTAATCCTTCAGTACAGCCAGCAGCCTGGGCGATTTGACCGAATCAAAGGCCATCACCACATATAGTGGAATTATCGTCATATCCTGGGAGCTTCCCACTGTCTGATCTACGACGTGGTGGAGCCTTCTAAGGTTATCTGATATACACCTGCCCAGGGACATACTGTCATGACCCTTGCCCCTGGCCCTCACTGGCAAGTCAGCCTTCCAGTTAGGGCCAGGCCAAAGGCCTTAAAACCTCATCCAAGACTCTTGGAGTCAGGCCTTTGGCGCCAGGCTCAGAACCATCATGAAGACCAACATTAGAATGGGACTATTTACTTGGGACTATTTAAGGGTTCAGCCAACATGGAGGCACACACATAGCTCTGTTACAAGGAACTGAGCTATGCCGTCTAGTCTTTTGGGTGTGGCAGGCCTGGGACTATTTTATCTGGACTACTTTACCTGAGACTATTTAAAGCACGCCCAAACAGCAGAACATGCTTTGCATTATTCTGCTGTGGACAGCTTAACGCTCACCCTGTCCAGTTCTTTGATGCCAGCTTACCTGAAACCAAGGACCTGCAGAGAGAGAGAGAGAGAGAGAGAGAGAGAGAGAGAGAGAACACTACGAAACTTACCTGGAACAGCATCCTGTATTCAATCCATCGCTGACTTCAGTTCCACTCACCTGAAGGTACAAACTCCATCATCTGGCACCGCATGAATTCTGGAATACCATTACCTGGAAAGAGGAGAAAGACCGCATCAGTAAGCGTTTACTCACGTTTCCTCCCGAATGAAGAAAGCCACACAATTCTTACCTGGGTAGTCATCTCCTGGTCAGTATCATTGCTCGCACATTACGGCGAACGGCGAGGAACATCGCAACCTGCAAGGAGAGAAAAGACACAGTTTAGCAATATAATATTACTCACCGGACAGCATCGCGCACACCGCGCTTTCGCCTACCGGCCCATGCTCATCTTCAAACTGCACGACAACACCAAAATTCCTTTCCATACCTAAAATGAAAGAAGCAAGACATTATTATTCGAACTAAACGGAACATAAGAACTGCATATAAAGACTGTAAAGCAGCAAACCTATGGAGTCGCAGCAGGCCTGTATTCCCACAGGGAGGCTTGCACCAGTGAAGTAACTTGGTCGCTGCTCGCCCCCCACATCTACGCGCCCTTGCCACGAGGAGCAGGACGGAGAATCTACCTTTTACAATCTTAAGGTGAGGAGAAGGCCCACGGGGGACGGAGGAGTTGAGGCCAAGGGAGGTGGGAAAACAAAGACAATCTGGTATTGAATCTAACTCTCCTATATTGCAGACCCATCTTTAACCAGAGGCATTACCAAAGGACCGGGAGAGGGTTCGAGAGTGCAAATCATCCAACCAGGGCTGGGTTGCGTCCCCGTGGATACAGGTGAGCGTAACACATACCCTGTTTGATACAGGTGGACAAGTTTGTTTATAACGGGCTTCAATCTATTTGCCATCACTGCTGTAAGTATTTTACTGTCTTGATTAAGCATTGAAAGCAGTCTGTAGGACCTGCAGTCCGTGTCCGGTTTGTTAAGTTTAAGTAGCAGGATGATTACCTCCCGAAGAGATGCAGGCAGTGTATTTGTATTAAACGCTTCGTTTAGCATAGCTAACATCGGGGGGATCAATTCCGTCTTATATGCTTTCTAAAACTCGCTCGGGAGACCATCCGCGCCTGGGACTTTATTAGTGGGTAGTGTCTTAATAACATATTCCAGCTCGTCTAGCGTAACTGGGGTCTCTAGGCTCTCCCTTTCGGTCGCATCAAGCTTGGGCAGGGAGATCTCGGTTAATGCCTCCACAACATCCATTTCTTCCCCATCCATAATATCTGCCTACAATGCCCTATAGTATAAAAAAAAACATTCATTCACCCCCTCCTGAATATCTCGTGTCTGGCCATCTGGTCCCTTCTCTGCTCTTATTTCTTGTCTAAGGGTTTCGCTTTTATAGACCAGGCAGGCTGCTAGCATGGCTATATCTCCCTCTGCATGTTGTGTCTCCACATATCTCCTATAATTTAGGTTGCATAATCTTCCCCAGTGCTCCCTGCATAACTGTTGTAGATGGCTAATGACCGTAGTTTCCGCCGGAGATGTCATACCCTCTGTTTCGTTTACAGCTCCCTCTCCACCTTACGCAATTCCCGTATTATGCCACCCAGCAGCCCCTTTGACTTTAATATTGCCACTCCCCTTGCTACCACCTTAAATGCCTCCCACAGCGTTCCGGCTGATTCTACGCTACCCGTATTATGTTCAAAATATTCACGTACATCCTTTCTCAGCGCTTCTCTGAACTGTGTCTTTGAGTGCCTCAGCCCTGGGTTTCTATGTCGGGATTCTAGCTCTAGGGGGTGTGATCTGCCACGTCACTACCAATGGTCTGAGAGAACTATAGCTTTATATTCTGCCTGTGTCACCGCTTCTAGTAGTTCTGGTCTGGTAAATATATAATCTAATCTGTTTCATAGGTTTTCCCTCTATCCTGTGGGTGGCGCATATGCTACACGTCTACCATTCCAAAATCCTTCAACAGGGTGAGCAAAGCCTTTGCAGCTGGGGTAGGTCTATGAACCTTCTCATCCAATCTATCTAGCTTCGGGTCCAGGGTACAATTGAAGTCACCATCCCATATAACTGCCCAATCCATATATGGGCTTATCCTGGTGTATAGATTCCTGAAATAGGTTGTTGTCATGATTCAGGGCATAGATGTTTATAATGTTTACTTCTCTATTTTCCACCATCCCCTTAATTAATACCATCCTCCCGTCTTTGTCTATAGTGGACCATAATAGCTTAAAAGGGACATGTGGTGCTATCCACGTGAGGACTCCTCTGGCGTACGCCATGTATGTTGCCCCTAGAGTTGTCCCTTTCCATTTCCTCATTAGTACCTCTTGCTTCTCCTTATTCATGTGAGTTTCTTGTAATAGTGCGATATCTATCTTCAATCTCTCGAAGTACATCATTACTTTGTTCTGTTTAATATGAGTTCATTCCCCTCCCATTCCAGGTCATTATCCTCAGGTCTCCCATGCTATCCGTTTCCCACACCTCCCGTCTCCGCACCCACCCATCTAATCTTCCTCCGTGGCTTGTGATTGTAGGCTTGTACCCAGCTAACTATCCCAACATCCATCTCTACCCTCCCTTGAAACGCCCCAAACGCCCACCCCCCCTGCCCACCTTCCTACCCCTCCCCAACTGTTGCCCAGCTCCATCCCTGGATCTCAGGCTACCCTGCATCTAGTCCTTCTCAGCCTTGCCGGTGCTTGGAGCTCTGCAGGGGGATACCACACTATTGGTATCGCAACTAAACTAACTACTGGGGTTAGGAACGCATTCCTTCTAAGTCTTCTGCATTAACGCCACAGTGTACTACGCAAAAGCCTTATGCATATCCCTTATTACTTTATCAATTTTAGCCTAGAGTAGCATATCATGCGAATAACTGGAGTGCAATGTCTACATACCCTACACGGATACCATGAGCCCCTTAGGATTTTGTGCTACTCGTCGTCCATATTAGTGTTGCGGCCGCTAACCAGCCCCAACTGCATCTATCACTTATTCTGTCCGCTCTGGGTCTGGCCCTTCTCACCCTCTGGGCAACCCAGGGTGTCCAGCCAGCTCGCCGCCTCCTCAGGTGTCTCAAAGAAAAACACCTTGTTCTTAGGCAGACTTTGTCTTGCCGGAAACAGCAGCATGAATTTGAAGCCAGATTCCTGCAGCCGCCTCTTGACCGTCACGTAGTTTAGTCGTTGTCGCTGTACCCACAGGGTGTAGTCTGGGTACGCTGTAACAGTGGCCGATGCTCTTATCGTCCCACCTTTGCGGAAGTGTTCCAGAATCCTCTCCCTGTCCTTGTAATTCAAAATCTTGCCGATAATCGCCAGAGGAGGGGCCCCCGACTGGGGTCTCCTAGCTTGGGCCCTGTGCGCCCTCACCACAGTAAACCATTGGGTGAGTGCTCCTGCGGTGAGTGCTCCTGCGCCAATCTCTTGTTTCATCATGTTCTCCACATAATTCGTCGGGTTTGTACCTTCTTCTCCTTCTGGTAACCCCACCACACGTATGTTGTCGTGCGTGCCCTTCCGCTTTTTCTG
The DNA here is from genome assembly GCF_040938575.1 of Ambystoma mexicanum. NCBI lineage: Eukaryota > Metazoa > Chordata > Amphibia > Caudata > Ambystomatidae > Ambystoma > Ambystoma mexicanum. The sequence continues at coordinate 223,635,072 of NC_090921.1, read as the reverse complement.
CACGGCCTTCCAGATTACGCACCTGTTGCAATATATGTACCTCCTTAGCATTGGCCGTGCCAGTGTCTGTGTTGCTCTTCACCTTGCTTTTCAATCCACTTGTGCGTTCCACCAGCGCCCTCACGTCTTGTCTCAGGAGGTTGACGTCCACACTAACCCCATCAATTTTGAATTTCAATTAGGTTTTCAGTTCCTCCATGGCTGCGTTGAGCTTGTTCTCCCACAAGGATTTCAGGTATGCTATGGCCTCCAGGATCTGGTGGTCGCTAGGCGATGGAGTGGTTAATCAACGTGTATCCTCCCAGTGTGCGTGGAAGCATCCGGTGAATGAGCCGGCTTAGTGAAGATATTCATCGTGGGTTGTTTCCCTTTACCTTCACTGATCTTAGATGCCATCTTTTCTTGTGTTGGCAGTGGCGTTTCCGCCTCGGAGTGTTCCGTGATCAACAGCCAAGGTAGCCACTGGTGACCTGTGCCCTGTGTATATTGTGCTTTTCTGCCGCACCCTGCTCTTCGCAGCACCAGTTTCCAGTACAGGGTTGGCTGCTTTGTCCGCTCCTCCTCCACTCCCACACCATATGTAGCCAGAGCCACTGTGGGTCAATGGAGCACTGACCTCTTAGTTATTTCCTTTACAGCCACCTTCCACAGCCCTCAACTACAGGACTCCTCTGCAGAGTCCTACCAGCCTAGACTAAGATCTTGCTGTCTAAGCACATGTATCCATTAGATTACGGGGCACTCCTGGGGGGTGATCTGTTACGCACTGCAAGTTGCGTTCTGGATTTCGTTCTCGTGTTGCTTGGTGCTAGAGCTTGTGTTCATCTCTTCGCCTCATGTTATCCTGCAGTGGTGTGCTATAACATGGCTCCACCCTCGCTGGCCAGTCTTCGGTCGCGATGCCCTAACTCACTGCCAGCCCCATTGCGTTTGTGAATCTGGCTTGTTCAGGTGAGGTCGCAGCACCTCCTACCCCCCACCCAGCCTAAGCCAGGTCCTTCGTCACTGTATCCTGGTGATCAGCTCAGAGTCTGTGCACCTCTACTGTGTCCCCACTACTATTTGGCCCTCAGGGCCTGTATTAGTTCAGTATCTTGGGAGCACTGCCCTAGATGGCTATGTCGTTTCAACTTATGCTGCGAGTGTCCCAAATGCTGATTCTGAAGATTGTGCTGTGCTTCTGAGTACCCTGGTGGCCTTACTGAGCTCCTGTTCCGTAGGAGGGCACTTGTGCATCGAATCACGCATGGGTCGGACCCCCAGCACGTCTGGGTACGTTGTTACAGACCATTCAGTGTCATATTGTATTTATGTTCTTAATGCGTGGGTGTATGGCGTTTTGCTGGTACGTGCTTCAAAGCAACTCACAGCGTCTTAGTAATCCCTACTGCTTAGTCCATTTTCCTTTTACATTATCTATGCTTATGATCACCCAGCACAGTATTGCAACACTCTGGCCATGTACTGTGCTGCCAGTAATCTTGTAGGTCCATATCACGTTGTTAGAACCCCGTTGCAGGCATCCGTGTTTTATTTATTTGGTAATGCAAACCAAACCCTAGGGTAGCCAGGCGCAGCAGTACAAGAAGTCTTATAGCTTAGTTACAGTGCTTAACACAGGTTAGTAAATACATATAATACAAAGCGTAAACCTTAGTGAGTCAAGGCGACAATGACATATATGTTTATTTCTGATGTTTGTTAATCTGCTTAGAATCACATGCTGTGCATAGGTCCGACATCCAGTGGTCACTGCGGAGTATTGCATTTTGTTTTTCGTAGTCGAAAAGGGGACGTCGACAAGGCGTTTCTGTAACACTATCCCTATAGTGACGTGCGTTGTACCCACAATCCCTCACGCGTCGAGGTCCCTCAGATTGTTTTTTTCCGCCCAGTTTCTGGTCGCCTTTCGCGGAGCTCCTAGAGAGACATTGCTATACTTGCCACGGACCTCGGTCCTTTTGTCATAACTTAATATACTGATAACGATCCCTCCCCCTCGACGTTAGCTGTGAAGCTGTTTCTCCGCCGAACTGATTTTCGACGGAGAGGAAGAGCGGAGGAGATCCTTCGGCGCTGCCGAACACGTGGCCTGGCCTCTACGGCCAACTTACAGTAGGGAGAGTGGGGGTTAGAACTTTGTCTCTTCTCTTTGAGAATGTCTTTCTTTCTCCCCTTTCTTTCCCTTGGGGTTGTTATCGCCAGCTATTATTGCCTCAGCTATGGAGAGGACACCATTTAAGTTTTGCCCACGCTGCAGGGGCAAATATACTTGGAAAGATAAGCACAAGCTCTGTAATCGTTGCTTACCCCTCGATCACATAGAGAACAGCTGCGCATCCTGCAAGCTCTTAAAACCCAGGACTCTTAAAGAACGTAGGGTTAAGAGGTGGGCGGACTACGCGATGTCGAAGTCAGTTTCCTCACCCGCTGCCGCTGTTACTGAAAGTGACGAGGAGTGCGATACCTCGACGTCCGTTACGGAAGTCATGAACCCCCAGAAGGAGCGCTCCCGCTCCTCGTCCGTCCCCGGCCCCGACGGGCTCGGCTCACGCCCTGATGAACACCCCGGCGACAAGGACGCACACAAACCCCATAAGGCTAAACACACTACCCACGGCTCTTCTTCGTCGAGAACGAAGGATCCATCAGCGCCGAAGGGGACGCAGGGCACTCCGGCGTCTACCGCAGACCGTAAAGGTCACAAGCCCCACCTGCAAACGCAGCCGCGACCAGAGATTGGGCTTCCATCTAACACGGGCGCTACCCCAAAAACATCCGACGCAACGCTCCATAGAGCGACCGTCGAGGTACAACGCGCAACGCACACAACATCGACACCAGAGCCCTCGACGGACAAAATCGTGGTCGAGAGCCTAGCGAGAATTGTCGCCGAAGACAAACGTACGCGGACGACGAAACAAACGTCGAATACCGCTTCGAAAAAACATAAAAGTAGCCAGGAACTGCCCCTTTCTCCAAAGGACGCTTCCGAACTACCTGAAGGCTTTTCAGAAGGAGACGGGACCCTCTCGTCGACGTTGTGGGAGCGTTCGAAACGATTGGAAGGCGAAAACACTAATTTCCCCCCTCTAGACTATTCAGGGGTACCCCATGAGACCCTTGAAAGACTCCATTCTTGCATGGAGAAAATGGAAAGGTTTCTAGGAAACCAAGACCCACCCACTCACAAAAGACAAAGAGAATGGCCACAGGATGACCCTAGAGTCAAGATTCCTAGGCTGGTTGACCTCACTGAGGAGGAGCAATACCTCCAAGAAGATGAGTGGTGTTTGGGTGGAGAAGAAGAGGTAGAACTTGAGGAAGAGGGGTTCGAAGAAGATCCTTACACCACTGCTACAGGTTTTGAAGAGGATACAGCTACCTCGCAGCCCTGGCATTCACCGTCAGTGCAGCCTTGGCAATCCCCATCAGTACATTCAGACCCTGATGCCTTTCTCCCTTCTCCTCTCAAGGATTCACATGGGAACTCCTCTCCCATAGATGACCAACCTTCCCTCAATGCACTATTGCGCAAGGCAGCAGCGCATTTTGAAATTGATACAGGGGAAACTCTTCCAGACATTGACTTTGTAGAAAAAGTCATCAAAGAAAAAGCCCCTGTTAGCCAATCTATTCCACTCCTGGCTTCTATTAAAAGAAGAATTTCTCCTTCCCTTACTAACCCAGCTTTAGTAAGAGGGGTCAACCCTAGAATAGAAAAGCTCTTCAGCCCTTCATCCTCTGACCCTTTATACATCAGAGGACACTCTATTCCGGACTCCCTTGTGGTTACCAATACAAGAAAAAGAGCAGGGGTGCCACTATCCACTAGTGAAGCACCTCCAGACAAAGAAGGCAAAAAACTCTACGCACTGGGGAAGAGAATCACGACCTCCGCCGCCTTCTCTACTAGAATTGCTAATAACAACTCACTTTTAGCTAGCTACGCAGATGCACAGTGGAACAAGCTGCGCAGCGAAGCAGAGGAAGCACCTGAGCCTCTGCGTTCTCGCCTGCTAGCTATAATATCAGAGGGCACACTGGTAAACCAGGGCATCGTTAAGAACTCCCTAGATGCCGCTGAGACGGCTGGCCGCTCCCTAGTGCAGGGAATACTTCTCAAACGCCACGTTTGGCTACGCAATTCAGGTTTTAAGCCCGAAACCCAAGCCTCCCTCATAAATAAACCCATTGAACAGACACATCTGTTTGGGAAAGCAGTAGATGAGGCCCTAGAACATGCTAAACAAGAGTTTGATACCATCAAGACTCTTGATCAAATTTCTAGGCCCCCTAACAGGCGAGGCTATGGTAATAAACGCTCCTTTCGTGGCCAAAGACAGCAGCAGAACCACCAACAACAACAATATTACTCTGGCTCCAACTGGCCCACTAACCAGGGTAACACCCAGTTCAGTCAAAGAGGCCAACGCTGTGGCAGAGGAAGAGGTCGTGGCTCCAGCCCCAGAGGTTCCACGCCCAATACCAGCAAATGACCCGAAAATTCGGGTCCCCTCCCATGCATCACCGGTCGGGGGCCGGCTAACATCGTTCCTTTCAGCATGGGAGGGAATCACGTCAGACCGTTGGGTATTATCCACCATAGCCCACGGATACTGCATCGAGTTCAACGGTTCCCCGAAGTACAAACCCCCACGGAACCGACGCATGACACCGCAACACCTCTCCATTCTTCTTCAAGAGGTGGAAGAACTACTGAAGAAAGAAGCTATAGAGCCCGTCCCCCTATCACAGGTAACAGAAGGTATTTATTCAGTGTACTTCCTTGTACCCAAAAAGGACTTAACCATGCGCCCTGTATTAGATCTGCGCCCAGCGAACATATTTGTCAAACCCCAAAAGTTTCGTATGGTGACCTTACAGGAGGTAATCCCACTGTTATCACAAGGGGATTACATGACAACACTGGACATGAAAGATGCATACTTTCATATTTTAATGTTGACATCGCACAGAAAATACCTCAGGTTCAAGATAGAGGACAAACACTACCAGTTCAGAGTACTACCCTTCGGGATAGCATCTGCACCAAGGGTATTCACGAAAGTACTGGCAGTGGCAGTGGCCCACCTGCGCAGATTATCCATCCCGGTATACCCTTACCTCGACGACTGGCTCATAACAGGGGATTCTTACGAAACATGCTTCTCCAATACCCAAAAGACCGTAGACCTTTTGTCCCAACTGGGCTTCTCCATCAACGAAAAGAAGTCCAGCTTAGACCCCAGCCAGATCAAACAATTCCTAGGGGCTCTAATTCGAACAAAGGACGGCCTCGTATTCCCCTCCAACGAGAGGGTCCAAAACATGCTGTTTCAGATTCCCCATTATGTAGCAGGCCGAGAGGTGACGGTACGCAAAGCAATGCGCTTGCTAGGGATGATGGCGTCATGTATTTATTTGGTACCTCACGCGCGCCTGCGCATGCGCCCAATGCAAGAGTGGCTCTACAGCCAGTGGTGTCAGGCCAGCGGACAATGGGACGATCTAGTGGTGGTCTCGCAGGCCTTGGTTCTCTCGCTACGGTGCTGGACAAAAGAAAACCTGTTATTAGGGAAAACTTTTGCCACACCCGCAGTGGAAGCCACTCTAACCACAGACGCATCCCTTACAGGATGGGGGGCTCACCTATCCCATCAGACGGCCCACGGAGTTTGGACTCCGAGCTTAGCATCCAAGCATATAAACCTGCTGGAACTACTAGCGGTGTTCAAAGCACTGAAAGCCTTTCAGAAACAGCTACAAGGAAAGACAGTGATGGTCCTCACAGACAGCACCACAGCCATGTACTACCTCAACAAGCAAGGAGGCACTCACTCTCCAGGACTGTCCAAACTGTCCCAGAATTTATGGAAGTGGGCTCTCAGACACAACATGTTCCTACTATCACAACATGTACCAGGGGAACTCAATCTTCTAGCAGACAAACTCAGCAGAGACTTCCCCCTGCCCGGAGAGTACGAATGGCAATTACACAAAGACATCGTCTTAGACGTCTTCACTCAATGGGGATTCCCGGAAATAGACCTGTTCGCAACTCTGGAAAACTCACAATGCCAAAGTTACGCCTCCAGGTACCCCCAAAACCAGTCCAAGGGGAACGGTCTGTCGATTCTATGGTCAGAGAAATTTGTTTACGCTTTTCCCCCGACTCCCCTTCTCAACAAAGTGGTGCACAAGATGCATCAGGAGCAGGTTACAATGATACTAGTGGCCCCAATGTGGGCCCGGCAGCCATGGTTCGCTCACTTGATGGAGATGTCCCTATCTCCCCCAGTGAAACTTCCCTGCCCGTACAACATGCTGTCACAAGACAAGGGCAGAACACTGCATCCATGCCCTCAGACCATGAACTTAGCAGCCTGGCTCCTGAGATCATAGAATTTGGACATTTACAACTCCCACAGAGATGTATGGACATCCTCAGGGAAGCCAGAAAACCTAATACTCGACACTGCTATTCTAGCACATGGAAAAGATTCGTTATCTGGTGTAGAGGTATTAGCATCAACCCAGTTGACTGCTCTCCTACTGACATTATTCTATACTTGACCCATTTACTGGATTCAGGTTTAGTGTTCAATTCCATTAAAGTCCACCTAGCGGCACTTTCTGCATACACCACTTCCCAACTTAAAGTGTCGTGGTGGAAGATACCAGTTATCAAAGCCTTCATGGAGGGGGTAAAGAGGATACACCCTCCGATAGCTAACCCAGCTCCCGGATGGGACTTAAATGTGGTACTTTCCAGACTCATGGGCCCTCCCTTCGAACCCATGCACAAGGCAACTCTTAAAGATATCACCCTTAAGACTGCTTTCCTAATAGCTATCACCTCCATTAGGAGAGTAAGTGAACTACAGGCTCTTTCTGTACTAGACCCCTTCGTAACAGTTCACAAAGATAAGGTGGTTCTACGCACACACCCAAGGTTTGCACCTAAATTAATCTCGAAATTTCATGTAAACCAAACTATGGAACTACCAACGTTCTTTCAAAACCCTTCCAGCTCGGGAGAAAAAAGTCTGCATACACTAGATGTACGCAGAGCTGTCATGTTCTACATGGAAAGAACCAGACCACTGAGAAAGACTAATCAGTTCTTTGTCTCGGTGGCAGCAGGAAGAGAAGGAGATGCGGTCTCAAAATCCACTATATCTAGATGGATTGTTCAATGCATCACTCTCTGTTACACTCTTGCTAAGAGAGAACTACCCTTCAAGCCAAGAGCACATTCCACTCGAGGCACGGGGGCTTCCATAGCATTCATTGCAAATGTTCCCCTTGAGTCCATCTGCAAAGCGGCAACCTGGAGTTCTGTGCACACCTTTACAAAACACTACTGTCTAGATGCACACTCTAGATCTGATTCCCAGGTTGGGCAGGCAGTATTAAGACATCTTTTTTCTACTGTTCCTTCTCGTAACCCACCGCCAACTCCGGGTACTGCTCGCTAGTCTATGCACAGCATGTGATTCTAAGCAGATTAACAAACATCAGAAGACCATGCATTACTTACCGTAAAAGCATTTCTGATGGTTGTATCTGCTTAGATTCACATGCGCCGCTCGGATGGAAGGAACATAGACATCCTTTTATATATATTTCTCTCTTTTCTGTACTCATTCACGGCTAAAAGGCTCCCTCAGGGCAGAAAAATACAAACAGAGGGACCTCGACGCGTGAGGGATTGTGGGTACAACGCACGTCACTATAGGGATAGTGTTACAGACACGCCTTGTCGACGTCCCCTTTTCGACTACGAAAAACAAAATGCAATACTCCGCAGTGACCTGGATGTCGGACCTATGCACAGCATGTGAATCTAAGCAGATACAACCATCAGAAATGCTTTTACGGTAAGTAATGCATTGTCATATACACGTACTCGCCTAAGGTACAGTATGACTCCACGGGTGCAAGGTCAGGTGAAAGCCGGAAGTAGTGGGAGTAAAATAGATCAGGTTAAGTGTTATTAGTGCACAACCATTTGAGTACCTTATGTTTAAATTTAGGGCAAGGTTGTTCTAGTTAAGGTCAAGTGGTAGCTTATTCCAGAATTGCGCAGCTTTAACAGGGAAGCTAGTGCCTCCCGCTGTCAATCGTTTGAACCTGGGAATTTCCAGCATAAGTGTTTTAGCAGATCTCGTAGGGCAGATAACCGTTCTAGTGATTTTTTTTCCGATAGGTAAGGGGGAGCTAGGTTATTCAGGCATTTGGAAGTGAAAGAAGCTGTTTTAAGGAAAATGTTGCTTTTTTGCAGCCTTCCGCCCTGCCTGTATGATGTAAGACCAGCCGGCGTGTGTTCCAATGTGCTTTTCCCGGGTTAGGCAGCCGCGTTGTTCCGGCACAGTAACAATGTGTCTCTGTTCCTTTTCAAGTATTTAGCGGACCGCCGCAGCATTTTTCCCAGAGTGTTGCAGCGTTTATTCAATTCGAAGTGTCTCCAGGGCATGCGGCCAGTCCACTCAGCAGCAAGTCCTTACCCCCCGGCTCTCGTGCTTTTCCCCCACTGTAGCCAGGGTAAGAGACATCCGACGTGCCCACGCTTCGCTCCGGGCAGATCACTCTGTGTCCAGGTTTGTTTGCACGTGTCTTCTTGTGTGCGCCCACACGGTGTTAAAGGGGCTGCCTCCTTGCCCGCTCCGTCACTGGGTTCCCGCTGCTCATTAAGCTGCGAAATATTAGAGGTTCACTGCTCCTCCTTCCTGTTACCGGCTTCTGTGCTTGGCTACGGTCTGCTTCCAGCGTGTACACCAGCAGCAGTCTTATCACCACATTTGATCTCTTTGTCTCAAGCCGCCATTTTTTCTTTTCGCTTGTAAGCAGCTGCAAACTTCTCGTAGTTCTTGAATCACAGTGTCAATCCGTCCAGCTTGCTCTCCTGGTGTACCACGCAGTTTCATAGGTCCACATGCATATTTTGGTCAGTCGTAGGTTCCATTTAGTGTGACTTTTGCATGGAACAGTCCAGGATCAGCAGGAGCTCCTCAGAAAACACGTTCTATCCCATGGCCTTGTAGCCATGCCCCCCTTGGGAATATTTCTTATGAGGAATCTGCAGGAGAACGGCAATCCATTGAAGGAGATATTACTTACTGTATTCTTTCTATGGATTCTTCTCCCGCAGATTCCTCATCCCTACCCGCTAAGAAAGCATCTGCAGTAGTTGGTTGCTTCCTCTTACGAGGCAAGTGGTATTGAGGGTTCCAGGGTCTCTCCTGCTCTTCTTGGTTGCAAACTGCATGCCTTATTCTAAAAAAAATATAGGAAATACATATTTCCCAGCTGGGATTTGGTTTTTTCTAATTCTCTGTTGGCTATTAGTCATATTTTTCTCACTAGTTTTACTCGGCAATGGCTGCTTTCTGGGGGGGAAATGGGAACTGAGGTAAGGAGGGCTAGTAGTGACGCAGTATATGTACGACGCCTGACGTCTTGTCCAGAGCCAACCATCGAGCACTGAGTCAAGACCGATCGACGGCCCCTGTTGAAGTTTTTTTCCAAGCAGCTGAAGCTGGAAGGGGATATCTATCTGATGCAGTATCTACGGTGGAAGAATCCATAGAAAGAACATTATGGTAAGTTACTGCAGGTTTCCTCTCACAGGACGGGCCCGGGTGCGAATGGGGGGCCTTTGTGTAAAAGTGGGGAACTGAGGTGTGGGGTGTAGTACATCCTTTTTAACGACACCCGACATTGCGTCTGATTAAGGAATGGTGCGGCCGTATATGAAGGAGTAGTCCATCACAGTATCGAGCGGTACTGGTCGCCCCCCTCCCCCATCCCCCTGTTCCGAGCAGTTGTTGCTGGATAGCTATCAAGATGAGAAACCTGGTGGAAAAAGAATCCATAGAAGGAACATTACTGGTAAGTCATTTCTCCTTCTTTTGCCTTCCTTCCCTCTTAAACCTTGCTTCATATGCTCGCTCTAAGTTTTCTTCTGGTGTTAACCACCACGGAAACTCCTGGCGCTCTCTCCAACTTTTCACCTCTTGGTCTGTACCATGTACTTTGAATTTTGTTTCACCTCTCTTCAGGTCTCTGCTCTTTCTCTCCCCGCTCTTTCTCTCCTCACTTTGGTGTCTTGCTTCTTTCACCCTGCTTTGGGGTCATACTTCTCTCTCCCAGCCTTCGATTTTGTCTGTCTCACCGTGCCTTAGGGGTTGTGCTTCTCTCAACCCGCTTTGGCATCTTCAGGGGTATTTCGCCACCCTCATCCAGGTTCTCTGGAGCCCCTGTGTACCTTTGGTTTCCTGGTGGTGCTCCTCAGGAGAGCCAGCGAGCTGGACTGATATTGCTGCTTTTTAGACCTCTGGTGCTCTGCATCAGGTGTAGTCGTCTTTCTCTCTCACCCTGCAGGACCTCCGTCTGTCACTTCTCGGGGTGCTGCTTAACCGTGTGTATTGCTCTGCGTCTGTTCTCAGTCCCTCAGCCAAGCGTTTCTGGCTTCTTGCCCTGCAGGATCATGAGTGTACTGTGGGTTGCACTGCCGCTGGGTCCAACACGTTTGGCGTACGCTCTCGGTCTGACCACACCACCTAGGTTGTTTCTGGGCTTCAAGAGATTCCGCTCTTCACTCTGTCCCATTCTGATGGCTCTTCATTCCCTATTATGCTAGGGGATGAGACCATCCACTGTTCTTTAGTCCCAGGCATGGGCGGTGCACAAAAATGGTCAGAAACCATACCAGCCGTTCGTACAGGAAGTTTCACAGTGTCGTATAGTCCAACTTCCATATAACCAACAAAGATATTGGGATCTTGAGACAAAGGAGGTTTAACTTGTATTTCTGTTCTCTGAGGGAGTGGGGGTCCTCCCTAGCAACATCCAACTTACCCTGATCCCTAGGGGGATGTTCTGCTTAGCAGGCTCATCTTCCTATTACCAAAGTGGTGGCTCCCCCTTGGAGGAGAGGAGACAAATTCCCTGGATTCATCAGAGGATACTGAAGAGAGCATGTAAAAGACTGGAGGAGGGGCTGAGGGATTTAGCCAAATTATATTTGGTGAGCAGAGGAAAGTGAAAGAAAGTAGCTGAGACAGTATAAAGGGCAGCGAGTGTGTCAGTACCATGAGAGCAATACACGTTTCAGTGACTCCTTTGACAGCAAACGGAGTGTTCTGGAAATTAAAATGGTTAGTGAGGAAGGTTTCCTAAAGAGATTGTATATTCCAGAGCTAGAGTAAGAGGGGAATAGGTTAAGGTTTGGGAGGGCATGAAAGAGTGTAGATGAGTTGAGTGTTGGCCATAATGCAAACATGGGAAAATTATCCCCGTCTAAAGTGTAGAGAGTTAGGAGCAGGGTGAGGGTGTATAGGTGCATGTTAGGGGCAGCGAGAGATTTGGGAGCAGTGGCGCACATTGGCAACCAAATGAAAATGGTGTCTGGTCAGTTCTGCCCTAGATGGAGGTTTTTGCAGTTAACCATAAACTGGTAAATATGTTTACCCTTTGCCAATGGTGCTTTATCTGGCTGACTAGCTAAACTCCAGTCAATGTGAAAATTGGGGAAGGGACCTATGTCAGATGAGAGGCCGGGACTAAATTGAAGGCAACATCCCTGTTTGATCGATGCTGCACATGTGGGATGGCAGTTTCACAGACTGTGGCTTTGCCCCAGATGGCTTAGCCATCTGTGTGCTGGGGCCAATATATCTCCTGCTTAGCTATTACCAAGATGTTGACCATTACTGGCAGAATAAAGACCTAAAGTAAATGTATTATAGTTTACTTGCCTGTAAATAAAGATACTACATGTAGTGCGTTTTCATGTTTTGCTGTGTGCAATCATTAAATGCTTTGTAAACATGTCGTACTGTCTACATCTTAACCACTACTTTGCCACCCTAATTGTTGCTTTTAACTGCTCGGCCACTTCTTGCGAGCAAGGTAAATCTTGGCTGGAAATCCTGTTGCCTAACGCTGTGGTTCAACCCCTTCCCACCATATCCCCTCGATCACAAGGAAGGTACATGGTTCTAACATGAGGTCCTGGGGAACAATTTCATTGTGAAATGTGTTGATTCTCCTCATTTAATTCTGCATGCCTAAAATAAAGGCACTTAAGTGACATCTACGGAGACCTTTTTGAATGCAATGATTGTGGCAGCATTTTCATACATGCACTCCTACTGATCCGAATGTGGTGATATAAGGGGGATTGGGGTAATACAGCAAGTTCAATAGTAGAGCAATATTTCATTAGAAACCAATAGTTAATTTCCAAGACAGCACAGCTTCTACCATCCCAAAGATGTAAAACTCAAACTTGCAGTACAGTCTCAACTGCCCATCCGATCTATTTGTGACATTTTAAAGAATGTTTGCTTTTTATTCTGGGTTATCATCTTTTTTTCCGTTTTGGAAGGATCATTCATGCCATGCTTTTTGTTTACTTTGTCATGAAACCAAATCACTATGCCACAGTGCCTGTGTTTGTGAACTTCATCATGCGAACGTTCTCTCAGGCAATTGTTTCGGTTTATGTACAAACTGATTTGAAATATGAGAATACCCCATTCCATAAATACGAGCATTTGATAACAACCACGAGGGAAATGTTGATATTAAATTGGGGTGAATTGCTTTTTCCTATTTATATTGGAGTGATGTTGGAGTGATGGGTATATTAAGAGGACGACAATGAGAAAAGGAATACGCTATGCTTTTTTTTTCTAAACCATTTAATGTCCCTTTCCTAAATAAAGAGATAGGGGGTGGCATTCATGGCTTTCTCCTTAACATGAGAATCTATATAGATGTTGGAATTCTTTTTTGAAAGGTATTTCACTTGTGTCTCCCATGTTTACTTTCTGTGTCAGTACCATGAGCATGCTGCCTACCTTGTGGACAGCCTTTGGGACAGCGCAGCACCGCTTTTGAAGGATTGGGAAGGCCTAACAGCACTGCTCCTGGAAGAAAGTTCTGAGGAGGAGGAAGGTGAGTAGTTTGGCAAATATGTTCATTCTTGCTGCTTAACTTTGTCTTGCTTTTTTAAACTAAATGGTCTATAGACATTAGGAAACTGTGCCCTACCTAAGAGGTTAGAAAGCAAATCGTACAGATAGTCTAATTGTATGCATTAGTGACAAGTTACTGGTTGCTTCACCATGGATTTTCACTAGTGTATTTTTTGATGAAGTTACTAACTTTCCACAAGGACTGGGGGGACTCTATGAACCAGGAACTCGGCCTACTCTGTTTCCCTGGCCTGAGTTGTGATTGATCCACCAAAAGATGATGCAGGGTCGTTCCCTAGAGGGGTCCTTGCACTGGCCAGGCAAGGACCCACTTACTTGTTGATGTCCTCTCCCACACCCCCTCTATTCATCTTTTATGGACATAATAAAGTCAGCCCGGAATGTATAGGAGAAATATAGAACCATGCCCATCAACAATGAGTGCTACAAGGCTGGGGAGGGGAGAAAGCAGAGCACTGTGTGCCACAAACATGGAGGAACTCTCTCGTGCTCACTGGACAGGCTCACTGAGGCAAATTAATCAGGAGGAGAAAACTCATTGCCGTGTTCCAGTCCTGATTCACTGCCATCAGTCTGAATCACAACTTTGCGGCAACAGCTGGCAGAGCATGGAAAAGCACAGAACTACTTCTTAGAGGTTGGACTTCTGCTTCGAAAATAGATATAAATTGCCAGCTATTGTCAGGTTTTGACACCAGTATAATAGAGGTCCACTTGCTGTAGGTAGGCGACCGTCTTAGCCTAATCAAACTCTGTGGTGTCTGGATCTTGTGGTCCACGCCTTGTACCCTACCTGAGTTCTGGGAGAACATGTTAGAATACTTTACCAGCAATTCTGCCAGTTCATTGTGGTTGGCTGTGACTTGGATTTAGATTTGTGTTTTGAAGTGCTCGGAGTGTATGCATGTAAATGATAAGCTGAGAGAATGTTGGTGTGCTGCGACAGAATGTTTGTGTGAATGATGTGTCAAGGTTCTAGGATTTAGCGGTTGGTGGAAGCCAGCCTGGGTGATGGGAACCAGTGGTTCGATGTACCATCTTATAAAGTAACTACAGTAAAGCCTACTTGAAGAACATTACTTGAGAGTGCCAGGCTGCTGTTTTGTAACCATGGCAACGAGGATTTCTTCTAAGCAGAGAAAAGGAACCTAGTTGAAAAGAGAAAAGAAGATGAGCAGTCTGAGGGGGGAGCAGAAGAAAAAGAGAACTGGTGCCACCCTAAGTTCCATCACCCAGGGGGAATAGAAGGGGAAGTTAGAGGAACTAGAGTAAGGTAGCTCTATCCACCTCCCAGACCAAGAGGGAGAGAAAAGCTCCAGTGCAGTACCCAGAGAAATAAGAAGGGAAGCAGAAGCCCCAGTGCAGTACCCAGCGAAAAAGAGTGGGAAGTTAAACCCGATATGGAGGAAGTAAAGCAGGGTAAACTGCTGACAAGGGGAGGTTAAAGAGGACCAATTATAAAGTATGGTCTCAGCCCCAGAAGGAGAAGTATGCTAAAGTTTAACGAATAAAAGTAGCAGTCTTGCTGTACAGGGCAAAAAGGAAAGCCTGTAACCTTGGTATTTGCCAGAGAGAGGACAGGGGTAGAGAAAAGAGTAAGGAAGTACCCATTCCCCCAAGAGAAGTAAAGGGGCATAGAAACAAAGGGGGGCTTTACCCCAGGAAGAAGTGTGATGTTATTGAAGCGCTGGCAATCAGAGGCTAATGGTTAATGTGAGGACGAGCAGAAGTGAAGAAGTAGCAGAAGCCCGTTAAGGTAGTTCCCCTCCGGTCAGGGCTATCAGATAAATGTGATGTAGACATTACCCTGTACCAGTTCGCAAGCAAACAAACCTGGACAGGTGCTTCAAGGAAGGTGTGTTACCACACGTAGTGGTAAAGGGATAGACTGCTGCAATTTATAATAGGATATTCCCCAAGGATAAGGCAAATGCTGCAGTGGCGCAATTACCGTTTTATGTGGTATTGGAGACCCGCTGTTATCCTCCATTTGAAAAAAAATGAGGATGTCGTCATGTGTGGGGGAGTTGGCGAGAAGGTAGAACGTTCGGAGCTGCGCAGCATGGAGGTGACTGTTAAGAGGAAAGGACCGTCTGACGTGTTCCGACGTGATAACGGCTCATTGTCAACGGTGGAGTGTAAAGTTGGAAGTCTTCCTGCATCTTGTTAACCTGATATGGGCCGTGTAGAGGATATTCTGTCGGGTACTTTGACTGGCAGTGCGCTGTATTTTAAATAGTATGGAAGCAAACGGACGATGGCTGCGGGTGCCATCGTGTGAATATTGGCAGCAGCAGAGCGTCGGAGAAGCAGAGCACCTCCGAGACGAGGTACAGCGATTTCCTTCTTGTTTCAAAAGGAAGTGGGAAAAGAGGAACTTAGCTAAAGAACGAGGTACTGCTCTGAAGGTACCTCCCATTCTTGTATGAGTGAGGAAGTGAGGCGCGGCACAGAATTGATGCAGTCCAAATTTGTTAGAAAGACAGGGCGCAACCCCTAATAAGGTAGAAGAGACGCATGTGAAATGGATGCGCGGAGTGCAGTGAAGTGCCGCGCAGATCTGAAGCGAAGTACAGGCAAAGCTGAAGCTACTGGTTTCTGGAAATTGGGTTTGCTTTTTGTTGATACATTTGCAGTATCCTTTTATTAGTAACTTTTAAAGAAATGTTTACAAGAACTTGTGGAGATAAATGTACGCTGCAATAACATAACATGTAAAATGGTTGAAGAGTTGATTGCACGTGTTTTGAAGTGGATGATGCACAGAGTAATTGAGGTGCAAATGACAACACTATATATGCATTCGAATTTGACATTTCCTAGGATTTTCAGGTTAGGGGTGTAATGCACCTATGGGCTTTTAGGAAATAGTCGTCGTCGTAAAAGGATCAAGGAATGTGTCAGTGTGGTGAGAAGATGAGATGTGGGTTAGAGTTAACCTTTTGAAGACTTTCAGGGTTTGAGCCGATACCATGCATGGACATTTAGCAATTCAGTTTGAGTTCCAGAATAGCAATGTTAATTGTTATGTTGGGGCATGCTGAATTTTGTGGTGATAATGCCCCATGAGAAGTTGGATGAAGTAGTGGATGGGAATGGTGTGTCCCACAAGTTTGGAGAGTTGTGCTTTCCACTTGTGGATGTGGGTATAGTGTTCCTCAAGGATTGGAGGGGCGCGCCTTCCCATGAATATGGTTATATTGTCACACGCGGATTGGAGGAATGCGCCTTTCGTCAGAGAAGTGAGTGAGTTGAATGTATCGGTATCAAGTTAGGGATGTGGACACATCCCTGAATGTTTGAAGAGTCTGCATGGTGGCAGCAAATGTAGAGAGGGGGAGTCACCCTCTGTGTACAGATGAAGAGTATGTTGGGGGGGACACTCTCCAATATTGTGAGTTTCATCTCTCCTTAAAAATATGCCTTGTTAGTGTGTTCACCACGTGTATCCTTTTGTGGTTTTGTGTGTGCAAGGAGGGAGATGTGTTGTGAAGTGTTTGCAGTGTATGCATGTGAATGAGCCAAGAGAATGTTGGTGTGCTGTGACAGAATGTCTTTGTGAATGCTGTGTCAATGTTCTAGGATTGAGCAATTGGGGGAAGCCAGCCTGGGCGATGGGACCCAGTGGTTCTCTGTACCATTTTATAAAGAAACTACAATAAAGCCTACTTGATAGAACCTCACTTTAGTGTCCAAGGATGCCTCTTTGTAACAATTTTCAAGGGAGTCTCCATGGTATTGTTCGCATAAAAAGCCAGGAACTGAGGATTACCTTTCTCTTACCATGCTGTCAAGTTACTGATGTGATATAGTGGGGGATGCTTCTTCAATCAGCCTGTTGCACTTTATACTTTAGGCTAGAGTTTGTTCTGGGTGTGTTGGGGAGTAGCGGGGAGTAGCACGATGACCTTGTTTCCTAATTGAAAAGTGTGTAACCTGGCTTCATTATTGCACTGACTTGCCTGTGCTGTTTGAAGAGGCATTTTTAGCCGACTTGTACCTTCTCAATATATTCCCATTTTATTTTTTGCATCTGTTGACTGTCTGGACCTTTCCACTTTTCCCTCATGTCTATGACATCCAGTGGGTCCCTGCCATACACAAGCTGAAATGAAGAGAACCCTGTCTTTTGGGGGTGGTTCCTCACAGCAAACTGGTCCATGGTTTAAATCACCCCAGTTCCCATCCTCTGCGATTAGTTTTCTCAGGATGTGCTTTAGGTTTTAGTTAAACTTTTCAAACAGGGCATTGATTTGGAAATTATATATCCAACGTTCTAAGGGTCTCGATCTTCGTATGGTCTTCATTTCACCCATCAGCTTGTACATTAAACTGCTGCCCTGGTCTGTGAGGATTTCTGCCGGAAGCCAACTCTGGTGAAGAAGGTAATGAGCACCTTGAGTCTTAAGGAAAGGCCTCTAAGACACCTGGTGGCGTAGTTTAGGATTACAATTATGTACTGGCAGATGCCCCACGACATCCAGCCAATTTAATAGAATGGAATCTCTAAGGTAGGTAACGGATGGAGGGAGGTTCTGGGCATGTCATCCAGTGAAGTCTACTCGTAGATTTGGCAGACAGTGCAGACTTGTTAGATCTGAGCATACACTCCAGGCCAGTAGAATTGGCAGAGTACGTTTTGCAGTCTCTTCTGAGTCTAGGTGTCCAGTCAGATTTGAGTGCCCAAATTCAATCACTGCCTTCTGGAATTGCTTCAGTATCAATCGCTGGTAAACGTTGGTGTCTTCCCCAATCTTGGGTTTACACCCACTCAGTACAGGAGACCCTTCCTTGGGCTACGGGTGGAGAGGGGAGGTCTTCTGGGTTCAGTTCTCGCCTTTGGATACCAATTACTTAAGAGCTTGTTCAAGACGGGATTTGTTATCTGGGCTTCTAGGAACTCCACAGATGCGGGTACTGGGCCTCCTAGGGTATGGGGTTCTTCTCTGTGGGCTTCAGTCATTCTCACAAACCCAACTTTGGCCCTTTCAGAAATCGATTGGGCTATAGTTTTTATGGCATGGGCCAGATTTCCCAGGTCAAAAGACTACCTTGACTCAAGCTCCCACATTGATGGAATGTTATGTGCCAACTGTGATTTGGGAGTGATCCATCCTTTCACCAGCAGTCCTTGCCCCCTAGTTGAGTCTAGCACCTCCTTGTCTCCATATAGGTCACATCTCGCTGCTCTGGGTTTTGCTCTGTGGGGATTCAAGTAGTCTTCATCAGTTACACTATCCTTCACATTTCCTTTGGTTGTCGGCGACCTCTATATGGGATCTGAATGATCCCACTATGCCACCACATGTTCCCGATAGCTAACGAACGCACCAACTTTTAAAGACAGCTCACAGGTTTTTATTTGAATGTTTGAAATGGGCTTCACTAAGGGTGTCCCGCTATCGCCTTGCATGGGCTTTTCCCTCTCTAGCTGGGTGCCCCGAAATCCCAAGGTGGTCACTAGAGGTTGGTAATCCCTTCTGTCTATGCTACATGTGAGGGCCTAAAGGAAATCACTGTCTCGATCTAGCTCCCAACCAGACTTTCTAGTTTGTTCTTAACCGGGTCCACAAGACTGAAAGATCTTAAGGAGGGGGTGCCTTCCAATTACCCATGTCTCACTTAGCCTTGCCCTTTCGGCCTTTTTACCCCTTGCCCGAATGTTCTGTCTTTTCCCTTGCTTCTCCTCTCCTCCCTTCTCTTCCTCCCACTCTCCTCCTATCCCTCTCTGCCTCTGTCCCTCTGTTCTTTAGTGTACTCCTTCCTGCTAACTTCAATCTCCTCTATTCTCCACTCGCACGCTCTACTTGTCATGAACCGCCGATTACGTCCGTTCTGGACATCGTGGTCTCTG
Source organism: Ambystoma mexicanum (assembly GCF_040938575.1). Classification (NCBI taxonomy): domain Eukaryota; kingdom Metazoa; phylum Chordata; class Amphibia; order Caudata; family Ambystomatidae; genus Ambystoma; species Ambystoma mexicanum. The sequence continues at coordinate 223,616,211 of NC_090921.1, read as the reverse complement.
ACCCATAGAAGACTGAATTTAGTGATGCTTCCAACATGGCCGCTGGATACGAAACGCAGCTTACCAGCCTTTACGTGCTACGTTCAACTTCCTACAAAACAGTCACGCCCGCGGCTCTGCGCGTCTCAACGCTACCGCTTCGAGTAGTCGGACGTGTGTTGCCGGAGTTCGCTCGGGGCCTCCTTCCGAGTCCCGTTTTCCATTTTCCTGATCATTCTCCCTTTTCCGTCCCCTTTCCTTGTACTACCACCTTCCGTGCTCATCTTCCTGGATTTCTCCTGTGCTCGGGTCACGACGTTCCGTGCCTCTGAGTTAGGACACCGTTTCCTTCCTGGCTCCCAGTCCTGGATATTGAACGCTATTTGGCGTAGGACTTGTAATCCTCACACTGGAATCCGAAGACCTGCACACGGGCCTGTATAAATCCGGGACCGTGCAAAAGAAGGAAGTCGCATCCAAGAAGGTCGCAAGCAAGGAGAAACGGGTGAGAAGAGGAGAGACTTGTGACACTACTCCCCTAAACTCTACTACCCTCTTCTCTCCACTTTATAATGCTCAAAGCCTGTCCCTCTCCCACAATCGCCTTTCTTTCAGACTCCAACATCTTGTCCCCTTTCCGCCATACTGCCTGGGTATTCCTTTACAGGGACAGTACCAGAACCATTTTGCTGTGCAAAAATGTGCTTTTCCCCTTTTTTAGAGCGTGATGAGTCACGATGGCAGGTGTAACCATGACCCGCTGACCCCACCCACCGGCGCTTCATCTCCTTCCTCTTTTCACGGTGGACAGGAAAGGATCTGCCCCGCACCTCAGCGCTATTTTTATGCTGCGTAGCAGCCTTTTCCACTGTTTTTCATCCAGCTCCTGATACCTTGCTCCCCAGCGTATGTCGGTCACAAGTGACTTTACACAGGGCTGCTCCTGCGAGGGATGCTTTCCTGCGTCAGATCCCCATTCACTTTGTTTAAAGTGTCTAGGGACCGACCGCCGGTTGGATTCCTGCGCGTCATGCGACACGCTTACTCCGCGGTCTCTGAAGAGAGATTGATTTTGTCGGTCGCCTCTGGAACTTCTCAAGGATGTCACCCCTCACAAGTCGAAGAACACCAAACTGGCAAGGCCAGCAGGGTGACTGCTTCCTGGGCTGTTCCTTGCCTCAGAGGGGTTAACGCGATCCTTGTATCAGCTCGCGACCTGAAGTCTCTAACGCTACCGGTGCATGCACCAAGAGGTCTACAGATTTTCCCATGTTAAGAGACGATGGACGGGCTGGCTCTAGTATCGGTCACCAGTCCAAGGAGCGAGACAGCTATATTACCAGGATCAGACCTGGTACGCGATCAGCCTACCGGTCAGCTGCCCAAGGGTGTAGAGCCTACCGTAGGGAAGTCTGAGGTCGGTCATAATAATGAGTCAGGTTTCGAGGGCCTACAAATGCCTAAAGTTAGGGGCTCTACACCGAGCAGCAAGCCTCTGTGTATTCCCCCAAGTCTACCACAACAATGACATTCAGTCACTCGGTAACACCATGTAAAGACTGGAGGGGGTTATCTGTACTCCTGCTCTCTATATGGCAGAGGAGAGGCACAGAGGACCCCAGCCAAGATTCTCTATTCGGTAGCTATGATCGAGCAATCAAGGCCTAGCTTCTCAGGAGCTGATGCAGGCTGGTGCTTAAGTACAGGTCGCCCACCCCAGACTGAGGTTAGGGTGCCTAATCTCCCACGAGATACACCCACATCCAGAAGGTCACACTACCTTCTGGAAAGGCCATCTGCATTATCGTGACTCTTCCCTGGTCTATGCTCTATGGTGAAGCCTAGCTCTTGCAGGCTAATGGACCACCTGAGCAGTTTCGGATTCTCACTCTTCATCTGCATAAGCCACTTCAGGGGCTCATGATCTGTTTGGACCTTGAAGGTAGACCCCGTAAGGTAGGGCCTAAAACGCTGAAGGCTCCAAGCTATGCTAAAACATTCCTTTTCAACCGTAGCCCACTTTAGTGCTCTACACTTGAGTTGTCTACTGACTAATATGATCGGATGTTCCCTCCCTTTGTCATCTAACTGGGACAAGACCACTCCAATTCCGGTGTCGCAGTCATCCGTCTGGACGATAAAGGGCTTGCTGTAGTCAGGCGCACACAACACAGGTGCCCTACACAGACTTTCTTTCAAGCCATCATAGGCCCTCTGACGGTCTTCAGTCCAATTAACCTTCCTAGATTGTTTGGGTGAAGTCAGAGCTGCCAGTGGTGCAGCTATGGTTCCATAGTCCGCCATGAAATTGTGATAATACCCAGTGAGCCCAAAAAGGCTCTCACCTGGGTTTGAGTAGTGGGAGTCTCCCAGTCATGTACATCCTGTACTACTTTACTGGGGAGAGGTTGGATTTGACCCCCTATTACCTCATGACCAAGATATGTGACTTTCCCCTGAGCTATCTGGCACTTGGTGGCCTTGATAGTGAGGTTAGCCCTTTTCAGGACCTGCAACACCTTATCCAGATGTGTCAAATGCTCTTCCCAGGTGGAACTGTAGACGGCAATGTCGTCTAAGTAGGCCATACAAAAAGCGTCCAGCCCACTGAGCGCATGATTGACCAATCTCTGGAAGGTGGCAGGGGCATTCTTCAATCCAAAAGGCATGACCCTAAACTGGTAGAGTCCCTCCGGTGTTGAGAACGCCGCCTTTTCCTTGGCATGGTCCGTCAGAGCTATTTGCCAGTAGCCTGAGGTAAGGTGAAAGGTGCTCACAAATTTGGCAGCACCTATGGTGTCCACAAGCTAATCAGCCCTGGGCAATGGGTGCGCGTCAGTTTTGGTGACGGCATTGACTCCTCGGTAGTCCACACAGAACTTCCAATCCATGGTACCTGCCTGGGAACTTGCCTTGGGGACATGGACCACTGGACTGGACCAGGGACTGGTTGATGGTTCAATAATACCCAGATCCAACATCTTGGGGACCTCAGCTTGGATACATTAACTGTATCTGACATACGGTAGCACCTGCTTTTGATAGACTGTGGGATATTTTGACCCATTCCAATGTGCCCCACTGCATCACTTTACAAATGGTGAAAGAAATAGCCCAAAATAGATGCGCTGACTCCTACGTGCGCCAAAATCTGCAAAACTGCATTTGGGTCACAACCAAAAAAAGGCTGCACACCCTGCCACACATAGGGGGTCATTACGAGTTGGGCGGTAGGGGATACCGGGCACCGGTAAGGAGACCGCTGCCGGTAATCCCCTGTCGCCCAATTCCGAGGTCCCTTAGTCGGAACCGTAAGGGACGTGGGGCAAGACCACACGTCCTTTACGGGTCCCGCTAAGGGACCAGGGCGCTAATAACTGGCTTGCTACTGGCGAGCCCGTCATTAGCGCCCTCCCCATTCCGATTGAGCCCTACGGGGGCTGAAATTGGAATGGGGAATGGTTTGTTCAATGGGGATTTACCGGTCCCTCCAGGGTCGGAATGGACCGGTAAGTCCCCATTGAACAACACCGGTGCCAGACCCGTTATTGGAGGCAGCCAATGCGCAAATAGCGCCATGGCTACCTCCAACCTTGGAATGAGGCCCATAGTCGGGAGGGGGGTTGAAAAACAGAGTTCTCAATGCAGGAGCATGCCAGTGGGCTCTGCCACATTCCACATGGAGCAAAGCAGCAGAATTGTACTGAAAACCGAAATTGCCTTTTAAAATGTTAGCTTTGCAACCTTCAAAAGTGCTGTTTTTGGCAATTGATCCATTTATTTCCATTGAATCATTGAGATTAAAAGGGTACTGAAATGTCGGGATCATCCAATGTGGCTCAGAGGAACCGGGCCTCATTGACTGACTGCTTTATGAAATGTATCTAAGGAAAAAGCAGCCCAGGAACATGGGTTTTCAGTTCCACAGGAAAAATGCTGCTAAAATTGCAACATGTAACAGAATTAGCTGTGCAGACAGAAACTCCAAACAAAGGCTGGATACATGTATCCAGTTTGCAAACAATCCCAGCACTCAAGGGAAGAAATAATGCTGAATCAAATGCGAATGGCTGCATAGGAAAATCGGATTTAAAAGAACTTGGTATAATGTGTTTTTCCATGACGAAAGTGCAAAATCGCCTATTTTGAAAGCATGTTTTTGTTGAAAGGCCCATTTCTTTAAGAAATGTCAAAGGATTGCTAATGTAAAAATCCACCTATAAACTGTGTTCATGTTATATGTTTAAATGAAAGATGTAGGTGAAACTTAAAGTAACCAAGTTTGGAGTTGATTAATTATTTTTAAAAAAAAATCTGCTTGGACATCCTTAGCCTAGGAAAGGCTAATTGCTGTGGGGAGGCCTTGCATACTCATGACAAAGGACCATCAGACTTTCGTCTGGGCCCCAGGAAAAGACAATGGCAGGCTTGAACATTCATCCCTCCAGGGGAGGAGCAGGATGCTGGGAGAGGCTTCTCATTGAACTTCAAAGGACTGACTATTTGCTCACACTTGTGAAGGAAAGAAAAAAAAAACCTGACATGTGATTTTGGATTTAAAATTGCCACAGAACTCCATGACATTTAACTTGGCAGCAAAGATAAGTAAAGGAATGAAAAGTACATACATCGAAATCTGAATTTATGATAGACATGTGAATACTTGGTAGGATTTCTTACAGCGTAGGGAACTGAAGTTGGGAAAAAGGACTAATTGCGCAGAAACTATTAATTCTGCAGATGTAATATTGTGTACCCATGTACTAGGTGTGATTGCACATATATGTACCGAATTAGGAATTGTTAGGCCAAACCTTTGATTAAAATTGCTGAAATTCAATAGAAAGACCACACCTGGGAGTTGGATGTAAATGTGACCCACGAAATATGTAATTTGTGTCTGATTTTATTAGAGGGCATAATTATATAAATGTATTTGTGGGAAAGTTTAATTTTGGAACCAATAACCATGGGAGGATTCCAAGTCACATCATAAAACATGACAACCCTTTCTGTCATCCAACCAGCAAAAAGCAAGGCGGAAACTGTGCCTTTGACCAATCATAGCCTTGTGGGTGTGGGTTGTAATTCTGCCCCTACTATAAACTTACTGATGACATTTGTCAGGATAAATAAGGGAACCTCACAACACACAGACACTGATTCCTGACTCCATCCTGATTTCCACGTGGCACCTTGTTCCTGAATTCTCCATCTTGTTCCTGTTAGTGCGCGGTACAAATGTCCTTTAACATTATCACCACCGGAGTGGTCCCCTGGCGCTCTGGCGGCTCTGAAAAAGGAGGGGAGGTTGAGTTAGTGGGAGGAAGCAGGAAAAGTGCAAGGGAGCAATGATGTGCTGTTGGCGGCCTCAGCCCGGTGGGTCCGTTGGCTGGACCTGGGGTGTTTGCGGCTGGGAGTCGTCGGGAACTGTTGTGCAAGACTATGTGTTTTGTTGTTGCAATGTAGTGAAGTTTGTGCATTTTGTTGTGCTGTAGGTTTTGGTTGCGTTTGGTTTGGAGTTTGAGCGGTGTATGCAGAAAGGGAAAAGTTAGTAGGGTTGGTTAGTTTGTGTCTCTATCCTGGGTTGGGGCTCTCGGCTTGTGTGGTCTCCCCTGATGCGGCTCTGTCCTGATCTCAGTTCGACTGGCATATAAGGTTCCTTACTCCTCTGGCCCCCACCTCCAACATGCTCTCTCATAGCTCCCCTTATCCTCCCTTCATACTCCTGTGGCCAGTGCACCTGCCAATGTCAACCTCTCAGGTAGTGTGGTGATTTCTAATATCTCGACGATTCCACTCCACTGTGGTAACTAAGGGGCAGGTGAAAGTGTTGGTCGGATTGTCTGGGTTAGTTGACTCAGTTTCCGTGTGTGCCGCCTGTGTTCCAGTATATTCGGTGTCATCCGTCCAGGTGCCGTTTGAGTTACCCTCTCGGGTCGGGGATGTCCTTGTCCTTTCCGGTTTAGTCATCCTTTTTTCTGATTTTGGTTTGCAGATTTCGTCTGTGGTTTGGTTTTTAGTGATTTCCTGAATTTTAGGTGATCTTCAGTGTTTATTTCTTTTGGGATGATGTTCCAGGTTTTTGCGGCTAAGTGGTAGAAGGTGTCTCCAAGTTTTTTCTTAAGGTATGGTTTGAGTTCCAGGTGGATTTCGTTGCTTGATCGGAGGGGTCTCGTTGGTTTGTAGACTGTTATTTTCTTTTGTAGGAATTCTGCTCCCTGTCCGCTGATTGTCCTGTGCGTTATGCACATTGTTTTGAAGGTGATGCAATGTTTTACTGGGAGCCAATGTGGTGTTTTAAGGGCTGGAGTGATGTGGTCTCTTCTGGATAGTTTCGGTAGTCTTGCTGCTGCATTTTGGATCCGTTGCAGTTTCTTCAGGAGGTATTCTGGTATTCCGAGGTAGAGGCTGTTTGCATAGTCGATTTTTGACATGATTATGGCGACGATAGTGAGTGTTTTGTGCGTGAAGGAGAGTAAAGGTAGAATTCTTCTTGCCGTGTGGAGGTGGAAAAAGCATTTCTTAATTGTTGCATTTATTTGTGGTTCCAGGGTTAGGGTGTTGTCCATTAGAATTCCCAGATTTTTTACTACCTTCGATGGTGTTGGTGCGTTTCCCATTTCCGTAGGCCATAGGATGGTGGTTTCGTTCTCTTGGTCTTTGGATACGATCATGATTTCTGTCTTTCCTGGGTTGATTTTCGGGTTGTTGGCATCCATCAAGTTGAAGACTTCTTTTAGGCAGTCAATTAGGGTTGAATGGTCGGCATCAGTGTCTTTGATTTTGTAGATGATCTGAGTCATTCTGCGTAGTTGTAACATGTAATGTATTTTTTTAAGATTCTGATGACCGGAGTCCGATAGATGTTGAAATATAGCAGAGATAGTGAGGATCCTTGTGGCACTCCACAGTCATTAACTTGTGGAGTGGATTTGAAAGGTTTTATCCATACGGTTTCTGTTCTGTCTGCTAGGAATGATTTGGTCCAGCGTAGTGCTGTGTCTGTTATGCCTATGTCTTCTAGTCTTTTTGTCAGAGTGTCGTGGCTAACTGTGTCAAAGGCTGCGGAGAGGTAGAGCAGAATAAGGGCTGAGGTAGTGTTTGAGTCTGTTAGTTTTTAGGTCGTCCCAGATGGATAGTAGTGCTGTTTTCCGTTCTTCTCGCTGGTCTGAAACTGATTTGAGCTTGGTCCAGCAGATGGTGTTTTTCTACGTGTTCTTGGGTTAGTTTATATACGTAGGTTTCTAGAAGTTTTGCTGGGTAGGGGATGTTAGAGATCGGCCTGTAGTTGGAGAGGTCATCTACGTCACCACTTGTGTTTTTCAAGAGTGGCTTGATGTATGCTGCTTTGAAGATCTTCGGTACAGTCCCTGTTGATAGTGATAGATTTAGAAGGTTTCTGTAGTATTCTCCTGGCGATCCTTGCGCGAGAATTGATTTGTAGATGTCTGGGGGACATGGGTCCATGGGTGATCCTGCTTTCTTGCTTTGTTTTACCAGCATTGCGAATGCCTCTGTTGATATTTCAGGAAAGCTTTGGAGTTTGTTCTGTGGTTCCGTGTTAGGTTCGTTGGGTTGTATGTTGTGGTTGGTTGGTCGCTTTTATATGGTTTGTCGGATGTTGGGGTTTATTTATTTTTTTTTTTTAGTGGTCTGCCAGGTCGTTGTATAGTTTTTCTGAGGGGATTGGGGCGTTATCGCAGCCTGGTGGGTTTCTCATTTCTTCAATGATGCTAAACATTTCTTTTTGAGTGTTGGTGGTGTAAAGACCGGTGGGGGGGTCTGTACTTCCGCTCTCTATATGGTAGAGGAGAGGCACAGAGGACCCCAGCCAAGATTCTCTAATACGGTAGCGATGGACGAGCAATCAAGGCCTAGCTTCTCAGGAGGTGATGCAGGCTGGTTCTTAAGTACAGTGTATCCCCAAGCCCCCCACAAAGGAATGTCCACACACTGTATTACTGAAAACACAGTCTTTATATAATTAATATTCAAGGGTTATGTACACTTATCACAACAACGCACTTTGTGCTCAGGAAAACCAATAATGATAAATATCTACAATTCTAAAGTGGTACCACTAATATTAGACCTCATTAAAGTGCATTCACAATACTGTAAGAATGGCACACAGATCAATAAGAAGGAAACCAGCAATAGAGAGAGGAGAGATAAAAGATGGTTGAAACAATAGGCAGAATACTGGCCCTAGCTACTGGACACAGTTCTGTGTGGAGATCCCCCCACCTGGGCAACCTGTAAAATAAAGGGATATGACACAAGCCCAGTCCATATATTGTTCAGCAGTCTTATTCTCTCCTACAATGTTTTTACCCCCCCAATGTACCTGGTGGAGTCGAGTTCTTCGAAGAGGCGTCGACAGATCCTTCTTGAATGACCCCCTTTTAAGCAGGAGTCACGGATCGTCGAGAAACGTCGAAGACCTCGGGGTTCGGCGACGGGGAATCGACGGCCCTTCTTGAATGCCTTCCCTTTCAAGCGGGAGGCACGGGGCGTCGAACGTCCGTCGACAAACGAGGTAGAACGATGTCGAAGAGGCGGCAGCTTCGTCCGAGCGGTGCTCGTCGGCGTCGGGGCGTCGGCGTCCTGCAAGGCGGAGGTGTGCGGGGCACCTCGATGACAATAGTTCTGGACCGCAAAGATTGTAGGGACGGGAGCCCAGCAAGGGCGTCGAGTCGCTCGAGTCTTTGGGATCGTGAGGTGGCGGGAAACCCACCGGCGGATTCTCCTCGGCGCGTTGGTCGTCCTCGACTTTCTCCGGCAGGGCAAAAGCGGTCGACGGTGCGGACGAGGGAGTCCTTCGAGTCAAATGTTCTTAGGCAAGGAGCGGACGGCTCCGGTCGTCGGCCGCACGGCGTCAAGTGGTTCCCACGGCTGGGCAACACAACTTCGACGGGCCTCCAGCGGTTACACAGACCTGCGAACCCTGGTCGACGGCAATGGACTTCGACAGCGTCGATGTCCGGGTGCTTTACTTCGGTCTCCTCGGCAGTCCCCTTCTCCGGTCGGCAGCCTTTCGATGGTCTGGCGTCCAGGGAGCTTCGGCGAAGATTCAGCGGTGCTCGATGGTCCCTCGGAGCACGGGAAGAGGGCGCCTTACCAGGTCCTCTCTCGGGTCAGTCCTCGACGATTTCGACAACCTTCAGTTCCGTCGAAGCAAATGCCACAGCAAGTCTTCTTCTTCCAGCTGGACGTCGAGGATCAGCAAATCCAGTTACTCTTGAGTGGAGACTCAGCTTCTGAATGCTTCTGAACAATTTCCAGTGGTGAGAGGTCCCCAGATATACTATTCTGTCTCTCATCCACACTGCTGGCACACACACAGCAGCCAATCACACAGAAGGGCATTCATGCAGTCAGTCAGCCAATCAGGCACACAGTGCATTCAGGCCACACTCCTCCCTTTCAGACACTCACAACAAGGAATGTGGATTGGGACAAGTACCCAGCCATTCAACACTACACACTGCATTCAGGCCAGTTTCGGGCAGGGCTGTCTCAGTCTTTGTCTCTCATGCCAGAAACCAGACAACCACAACAAGGAGTGTATATTGGTCACACACTCCATTCACCCAGGTCCCACCCACAGGAGGTACCCACAACATACAGTCACTGGGAAGGCTCCAGTCAGTCTAGCTGGGCCTTCACAACAACACCATATATGGAACTTCCACCCAACAGCCAGTCAGGGGGAAGGGACAGAGTCAGGGCTTCCCAGGACTTTGGGAAAAACAAGATAACAGGCAATAGAAAGCAAGAGGCCACAGGGGCCATCTTGTTTCCTATCAGGAATCAACTGATTCCAATGGCAGGGCCTGGGTATCCCAAAATGAAGGACACCCAGAGCACCTGTCAAATTCAGCATGGAGCTGCCACCAGCCCATACCCTGCTCTGTGGGCCACCCACAGGTGCCCAAAAACATACACTAGGGGCACAGGGTTGTACCCCTACCCATGGGTGCCATAAGGGTATCCCATGGGTCTGTTCACCAAACCAAAAGAGAGCTGCACTGCCAGGAGTCCCTCATGGACTCCTGGGCAGAAAACATGACAGAACACACGGTAAAAACAGAAAAAGGACAAGGATTCAGAGGCCCTGTCCCTCAGATGCATTTCCGGCATCACAGGTGGCATTGTTGATTCTGTCATTGTAATGTTTTCTTTGCTTTTTGAATTTCCTTTTTGTATGCATGGATTTGTTTCTGATAGTGTTTTTTTTCCCCTGGGTTGTATTCTTTCCTCCATTCCAATTCCGTCTTTTTGTTTTCCTTTCATGTCGCTTAATAATGGGGTGAACCATTTTGCTGTTGCTCTTTTTTTTTTAATGGGGTGAATGGTTTTTCTGGGGCGATCTTGTCTATCGTATCCGCGATCCATTTGTGCAGAATCTCTGCTTTCCCGGCTAGGTCCGCTAGTTCCAGTTCTGTAATTGAGGGTTTCGTTAATTCCAGTTGTTCGAATAGGTTGCTTTCTTTGACGTGTTTCCAGTTTCCTTTTGTGGTGTTTGTGAGTTTCAGAACTTGAATGTAGTCTTGGGTAGGCAGAGTGATCACGAATGGGATGATGAGATGGTCGCTCCACAGTATTTGTATAGGAGGTGCCGTGGTGATGAGTTTTTCTTTGGCGAATGTTGCGTCTAGGGTGTGTCCTGCCGAGTGTGTTGCTCCTTTGACTAGTTGTCGTAGTTTCATGGTGCCGAGTTGTTCAATTATTGAGTTTTGGGAGTTGGCGTGGCTGTCTTCAAACCAGATGTTGAAGTCCCCCAGGATGATTAGGTGTTCGTGGTTGATGGCTAAGTTGGTGATGGCATCTATGAAGTTATCGACGAATGTTGCATCATATGTTGGCGGTCTGTATACCAGGATGAATGTGACGTTGGTTTTCAGGCTCACTGTTAGGTGTATTACCATGGTTTCGCAATTGAGGACGTTGAGTGGTTCGTCAGTTTTTATTTTCAGGTGTTCTTTGAATGCTATAGCGATGCCTCCTCCTTTTTTGTTTTTTCTGTTTATATGTAGGCATTTGAAGTCAGTTGGAAGGCAGTTTTGGAGTGCGATTTTGTAGTTGTCGTCCAGCCATGTTTCTGTGATGAACAGGATGTCAATGCCGTTGTCGTCGAGTAGGTCGAAGATCTCTGTTGAGTGTTTTGACATGGATCCTTCGTTTATTAGATTGCAGTGAAGTTTGGAGGTGTTGTTTGGTTTGGGCTTTGTCGAAGTTGTCTTCTGCTAGGTGTTGAGGTTTCCTTCCTGGTCGGTCACTTGTTTGGCAGTGGGATTTGGAGTGTCAGCGTTTTCAAAGAGTTCTTCTAGGTTTTGTCTTGGGTTCTTTGTGTTTTCATCGGGTTCGTCTTCCGAGAGTTGTGGTTGTTGTTTGGAAGTTCCTCTTGCTTTGGTGATGTAGGGGGTTATTGTGTCGGTCGACTGTTTGTTGTTTGTGTTGGTCATCCTTCTTCTCCTTGCTTATGTTAGGTTGTTTGATATTGCTGCTTCTAATGTTGGATTGGGTTGCCGTGGTGGCCAGCTGTCTGCGAGGTATGGCGTTGGGTAGAGGATTGTTCTCTTCTCTCAGAGTTGCTTCGGTTTGTGTTCTTGTCTGTGGGGGTCCACTCTATGGTGGTTGTTCTAAGTTGCTGTTCTGGGGTGTTTGTTTTTTCATCTCTTCGTCTTTTCCTTGGAGTGGGTCGTTTGCGCCGCATTGTGAGATTGAGAATTGTATAGTCTTTGTTTGGTGACGTCTAGTTGGTCCTGCTTTGGTCTTGTCTTGTGGTGTAGTGGCGGGTGAGGGGGTGTCCGCTGTTAGTTTGGGCTCTGTCTGTAGATGGTATTCCGGCTGGATTTGGGGACTCGTTCAGTCGCTGTCCTAGGAGGGGAAGGGAGTGGTAAGGGTTATTAAATTGGGTGTTATCCGTGGCTCTCTTTACTGTCCGTCTCCCTGAGCGCGGTTTATTGTGGTGAGCAGGCTGTGTGGGTTGGGTAGGGTGTCTGCTGGTTGGAGGGTGGCTTAGGCAGGCGCAGCTTGGACTTTCGCCTTGTGATGCGAGAGGCCCTAGTCAGAGAGACCCTCCATTGTAATTCACTGGTGACTTGAGAGTTAGCTAAATTTGCTAGTGATCTAGATTTGAGATACCTGTATAGTGGGAGAGAGGCCTATCAATGCAGTTTGGGACTGAGATAATGGAGTCCATGCAGTTTGGAGATCAGACAATGCAATTTGGGCACAGAGGCCCTGCTAAGTTTGAGACACCTGTATAGTGGGAGAGAGGCCTATCAATGCAGGTTGGAGATCACACAATGCAATTCGGGTACAGAGGCCTTGCTATCAATGCAGTTTGGAGATCAGACAATGCAATTCTGGCACAGAGGGCTTGCTATCAATGCAGTTTGGAGATCAGACCATGCAATTTGGCCACAGAGGCCCTGCTACCAATGCAGTTTGGGGCAACGGGGGATGATCACATTGGCAAATATTGGCAGGACCTGGAGGAGTGGCTTCCAAACCTTCTCTGATCCAGGCAAGGACCCCCCTCACCCGATGTCCAAAGAGTAACTCAAAGGGGCTGAAACCAACACCCTCTTGAGGTACCTCTCTGTTAGCGAACAGCAGGCATGGCAGGAAGAGATCCCATTTCCTTCTTAGGGGCTCTGCCAAAGCACTTAGCATGCCTTGAAAATTTTAGTAAATCTCTCAACCAGACCATTGGTCTGGGGATGGTAAGAGGTGGAGAACTTGTAGGTTACCCCGCACTCTATCCACATGGTTTTCATGTAAATAGAGATGAAGTTGGATCCTCTGTCAGAGACCACCTCCTTAAGGAATTCATCACCAGTGGAAATGCCTAGGAGAGCACTAGCAAAACACCTTGGCATTAACAGTCCGAAGGGGTATATCCTCAGGGTACCTGGTGGCATGATCAACCAAGACCAGGATGAACCGATGTCCACCTTACGTGGGAGGCTCAAGGGGACCGACAATGTCGATGCCCACCCTCTCAAACGTTGTTCCAACCACTGGCAATGGCTGCAGTGGGGCAATGACACTACCTCCAGTCTTGCCAGACAACTGACAAGTGGGGCAGGTCCTGCAGTGGGACTCCACTTCTACTCCCATCCGGGCCCAGTAGAAATGGGCAGAGAGTCTCTCGTTAGTCTTCTTGGTACCAAGATGACCAGCCAAGGGCACCTCATGCACCAACTGCAGCAGGAAGGGCCTGTAAATCTGGCATACTACCAACCTCTTGAGGGTACCAGGTTCAGGCTTAGTGGGCTCACTAACCATGAGGTCACCCTCCCAATAGATCCGGAATGTCCAAAGGCACTTCTCCTTGTGCCTGGGACAGGGCCTGTTTCCTCAGACCCTCGAGAGAGTGGCATTCTCTGTCCCTTACAGAAGTCAGCCCGGGAGGGTCCCCCTTCAGCCAGCAGGCATTGAAGGTCGGTGTAGTCCTCCGGGTTGAGCACCTCTCCCGCAGGAGGGTCTTCTGCCTCTTCTCCCTCAGGAGTTGAGTTTGGGTTTTCACTGAACCCACCCCGCCCGGAGCATGGATCCCAATGGGTGCTGTAGGAACAGAAGGAGCACCCCTCGCAGATGTGGCTGCCTTTTTCTTCCGTCTTCTTGCCTTAGCCTTGCCTTTGGCTCGGGTACCTGACTAACAACCAGACCATGTGTCACCCGTGACCTAGTGACTGCAGCAGCAGTCATGGGGAGACCATCAGAGATCAACCCCAACTCTACTAGATCATTTCCTAACAGAATGTTAGCAGGGACATTGTCCTGAACCAGGACTTGAAGCTTTGCTGTCTTGTCTCCAATCATGAGTGTGACTAAGGCTACAGGCAATAACATGAGAGGCCCACCAGCTAACCTGGTGGTTCTCAGAGGAGTACCTAAATAGTCCTTGCCCCAATGTGTCTCAACCCAGTAGAAGGCTGGCCGTTCAAGAGGACACTTCTCAAAAACCTGTGGGATTGTCGCCATTACTTCTGTGTACTGGTCCTAGGCCTCAAGGGACACTAGGGAAATCTCTACGGGGCACCAAATGTGATCCTTGTAGAGGAGGGGAGGACAGTGGCCTCCACCTCAGGCGGGCTGACAGCCAGGACTCCAAGTGCCTTAGCTTTACACTAGGGGTCACCCTTCTTGTGATCCAGAGCCCAACAAGTGTAATGCGGGGTACGGTACTGGAACCACTGGGAGCCTGCTTTGCAGCAGGTGGACCATTACTCTTATTCACACCCACATAGGACTTCTCCCCAGTAGATTTTGGGGTCTTAGGAGAGGAAGGTTTTGGTTTACCCGACTGTGATTGCTTTGGGGACGACTCCGCTTTCTGAGAGGTACCCTTTTCTTTGTCCTTGTCCTTCCCACTGGAGTCCTTAGCGGACACCCGGTGGGAGACCCACCTGTCAGCCAGCCTGGCCAGCTTTAAGGAATCCAAAATGTTCTGGTCAGCAACATACTGACACAACTCTGGTGAACAGGCTTTTCAGAAAAATGCTCAAAAAACAAAAGGTGGGACAATTCAACAAACGTTTTCACCTTGTATCCATCAATCCACCTCATCATGTTCATATGTGCAGCACTCACCCAGTCAATCCAAGGCACATTATCTCTTTTCTTAAATTCCCTGTACCTTTTAAGGTATTGGGTAGGTGTCTTGCCAATCTTGGCAATCAAAGCAGACTTCATGCACTCATACTGACCCCTTTCTGACCCTTTTCTTCCACACTCAGTTTCAGAATACTGTCATATCCAGTCTGAGGCACTCTGCTTAACAAACAATTACCCCAATCTCTCTTATCCACATCATGAATTGCACAAGCCATCTCAAACGCTTCAATCCATTGGAGTATATCAGAACCCTCCACATACACACCAACCAAATCTTTCATAAACTTGGTGGCTGGGGAACTGACAGTCTCCACTCAAGCTTTCTCTAGCTGGATTCTCTGACATTCAGTGTTCTTGTTCTTAAGTTCAAGATCTCTATTCTTTAGTTCCAGATCCCGTGCTTTAATGATCACTTGCTGTGCCAACTCCTCTTTCTTAAGTTCAGCTTCTGTTTCCAACTTTTTATATTCAGAGGCCAATTTCATCCATGATTCAAGTTCAAAGGAATTTCCCAGAAACAGTTTCAATGGCAATCCCAGGGGCAGGGGCCTCAATGGTTACATCCTCCCCTTCAAGAGCTTCACAATCAGTCTGGTAGTTCACCAGGGCAGCTATCAGCTCAGCCCTAGACTTATCCTCAAAGTCTAACTCCCTGGCTTCACAAGCACTCTGGAGAGCCTCTAGGCTCATCCTAGTCCATTTACCATTTGCAATAGATTCCATTGCTTGTAATGCAGTTCTCCAGCATGGGGTCTGGCATGGATTCACATGCTCATGAATATTCCCCGTCGTCAGGCTGGGAATCCTCGGTAAAGAAAAAATCAGTATCAGTTTCGTTTCTGATCTGTCTTTCGTAGTAGTAACCAATCATTGATCTCTGCGTCATACTGACCACAGCCAATGACTGCCCTCTACCTAAACCCCGCCTCTGGCAGCCATCTTCAGATTTTTACCGCACGTTCAAGTGTTGGGAGTCCTCGTGCTTAGCTCTCGAGCTTTAACTGTGTTTTTCGCGCTTTTTCAGGTGAATTTTCACATTTTTTTCGGTTAATCGAGCCTCAAGCTCCACTGTTTCTACTCCCGTTAACGGCTACCCGTTGCAGGGTTTTCCTACGCCCCTCAAGGGTGAAGATTTCGTCGAATCAACTTCTTGGAGGATTCGAGAAGATTCGCGGCCTACTTCGAGATGGCCCAGGATGCGAGTTCGTCGCCCGGACCCAAGCTGTTTCGCAACTGCCCTGGATGCGGGCTGCAGAATGTCATGATCTCTGCTTCCAAAAGGTCAGGGTTTTCCCAACTCCCTAGGAAGCAGATCCATAACCCAGGTTCCGAGTGCCAACCAGTCCCAATTGGGACCTTTTGGACCCAGTCCTGGCGCCAGTGGCACCAGGCTCATAAATATGCCCAGTCCCAGCGCTGGAAGCGCCGGGCTCATAATGCTTGGGTGGACTTACCTGCAGCAGACCATGCTGCTTACTTGCCTGCCAGTTGAGCCTCTGATCCTCTTCTGTTTGGAACTACTTTTCCTGTTGGGTGGGGGCTGGAGCCACTCCCTAGATTTAGAACACTGGAACTCTTCTGGAAGGCAGGAACTCTTTTCTTACCAGGAACTCTTTTCTTACTTAGGCGTGGCTGTGGAAGGAGACACCTAAGCACTACAGGAGGCTATTTAAACCACACCCGGTGGATGAATCTTGCTTTGCGTTATTCTGCACCCTCTGCAGCAGGACGCTCATCGTGTCTTCTGCATCCAGTCCTGGGCCTAAGGAAAAAGGCTTACCATCCTGAATCCAGTCTTCAGCAACACCTATAAAGACAAGAAAGAACAGGTTAGCATTCCGGCATCGGAAAGGCAAAGGCTTACCTACTCTTCGTGCGCTCCGGAGGTCTTCATACTGCATTCCGGCATCTGAAAGACAAAAGCTTACCAACTCTTCGCACGCTCCCGAGGCCTTCGGCGCTGCATCCGCATCTGAAAGACAAAACAAGGTGCGTTTAAAGACATTGGGGAACTTTAATACTCACGTGCCATTACTCCTTTCCACATCTAATCCAGTGGGTATTCCGGCACCCTGCAGCCGCTCCGAACTCGTACCTGCAAAATAAAAAGACAGTTAGAGCGCATCGTGAAGCAGGCAACAAGCGCTTACTCACGTGCTTCCAGGCGCTTCTATTCATCACATGGGCTCCATCTTCAACTCACTTCAGCCCGTCATCCGCCATCGCCGGAACCCTGCAAAACAAGAGACATCATTACTAAAGACTTTAAAAAGACATTTGAATGACTCGAAACTTACCGTTCGTGCAGTAAACGACGGACAGCAGTCCTCTGAAGTCAAGAGGCCTGCGCTACCTATCCAGTGAAGAAACTGACTACAGCACCCTGCCCCGAGGCAGATGGAGAGCTCGGCATTCACTTACCTAAGGTGAGAGCGTTAACCTTTGGGGTCTACAGGAGAGGAGAAGAGGAAAGAGATAGGGACACCCCAATAACCCCAGTTCATTAACCCCATATTTTCTATCTGCAGACATCTTACTCTACACGTCAGGCATACAGTGCACAGAGGTCCAGCCCAAAGAGCCAACCGGGTACTACACATCACCTTTGAAGATACGGTAGTCGCCCAGTCAAGACCGGCGCCTCTGCGAGAATCAGGTGAGCGTTACAAGAATGTGTTTAAGGAAGATGAACATTTGCGATGCCACTACTGTCTTCATGGGGACAAGACTCATGTAGAGAAGGACTGCCAGTTCTGCAAGAACTTCTCGGAGCGTACCATGAGGGACCGTCGATCCCGTCTCGCAAGCTGGTTGGAGAAGGGCTCGACGGGTGAGAAGAAGAAAGGGTCAGAGCGGGCTTCTAAGTCCTGTGCGGGCGCCCCGGCGACGGGGGCCCAACACCAGGCCAAGCGCCCCGAGTCCGCTGGCTCCGGGAGCGCCGAAAGGTCGGGCTCTTCGGTCGCCAGGCAGGGCGCACCTTCCCCGGCACCGTCAACCACGAGCCAACGCTCCGGGGAAGAGAAAGTCCGAGACCCCGGGTAAGCTTCGGGAGAAGCCCCGTCCGATCTTGTAAGAGGGGGAGCGAGGCGTCGCACCTCCCCCAAAGGAGAAGGCCCGGGAAGCACCTAAGGTGGTGAAGGCCCCTACCCAGCAGGCGAGGGCCTCTATCGAGGCTATCGCGGTGACTCTGGTCAAGCCGGCAGAGACACCGCCAGCGGAGACCGCCTCCGGGACTAGAGTTTCCCTGCCGCCAAGGAGGGAATCCTCTTTTCAGCCCATCGTTGTGGCCGCCGTGATGGAAGAAGCAAGGGGGGGCACGTTGCCCTCCTCGAGCTCGGAGTCAGCCTCGGAGGAGGAACTGACCGAGGCCGTGAGGAACCTCGAAGTCCAATTCGATAAGGTTCGATCCCGTCAGGAAGATCCTCGGGAGATAACCGAGGAAGACGACGATGGTGAGGAAGAGCGGCCTTCCCTTCCGGCGCAGCCGGATCTTAGGCCTCAGGATGGCTCAGCGGCCATTTTGTCTGCCATCCAGTCCTTATGCTCTGAGATAAGGACGAGATTCCCACGGCCCAGGCCAGAGGACCCGCAACCTGGCCCGTTGGGAAGTCCTCAGAACAAACGACGGAGGACCCAACCCTCTCCTCCGCTCGCCCCCGTAAGGTCTACAGTTCCCTCCTCATCCTCCCACGAGTCGGGAGATGACGGTGCGTTGGGCTCGACGACGGGTTCTGAGGGCGACGACGACGGAACGGGTCTCCCGTCGCACGGGCCTCGCCGCCCGACGAGATTGGCTCATTCCACGCCACGATCGCCAGGGCGTCCGAATTGTTCCAGCTCTGCCCGGAGGAGCAGAAAAAGGAAGGTTTCCTCTATCAGCGCCGGGAGGCCAAGAGGAAGACAGTCATCGCGGTGCCCCTAATCGATGACATCTGGGAGGAGGGCCTGTCGGTTCTCAAGAACCCCTCCACGGCACCGGCCAAACGGGGCCGGTACGAGAAGAAGTACCGGGTCCCCGAAACCGCTCCCCTGTGCCTCAGGGCCCAACCAACGCCAGACTCGGTCGTCTCGGCGGCGAAGAAGAAAGCGGCGGGGTCAGGACCCTCGTTGTCGAATTCCCCGCCGGACGGTGAGGGAAAGAAGTTGGACGCCATGGGGCGGCGGGTCATTTCGTCGGCGGCGACGACGATCAAAGCGGCCAACGCCCTGGCGATCGTGGCCCGTTACGACAGAGAGCTCTGGTTTAAGCTGGCCCCCATATTCGACTTCCTGCCGGACGACAAGAGGTCCTTGGCCCTGGAAATACTGCAAGAGGGCGAGGTGGCGTCGGACCACGCCATAATGGTGGCAACCTATATTGCAGATACCAGGTTCCGCCAGCTGGGCAACGGTGTTTGCCTACGATGACGGGGTTGGCTCCGGGCGACCGACTTCCGTCAGGACGTCCCGACCAGGGTGTTGGACATGCCGTTCGACGGCAGCAACTTGTTCGGGAAGGCAGTGGACGAATCCCTCCAAGCCATAAAAACGGACACGGAGACGGCCCGCGCCCTAGGAACCCCTTAGCAACGGCGGCCCTTTCGGAGCTCCGGAGGCAGACAGGGTGCCTCCAAGGGATCCAGCGGTGGCTCGTCGTCCTACCACCAGACGGCACGCTCCTCGTCTCAGGAGGCCTACAGGGGTCGCGGCGAGCAGGGAGCGCCTCGCCGCCGTCGGCAAGGTGGCCAGGGCGGCAAGGCCACCACCTCCAAGCAGGACTGACCCGGCCGTGGTCTCGGGCCCCCACCGAAGCACCCCGGTGGGAGGCCGGCTGACGAACTTCGTCAGCTTATGGAAGTCCATCTCCACCGACCGTTGGGTGCTGGATACCCTGGAAAGAGGACACACTATCGAATTCCTGAAGAAGTGCCCTCACGTTCCGCCTGTGGCCAAGAAGGAATCCACGTCCCGCAACTGCTGTTGGAAGTACGGACCATGCTCAGGAAGGGCGCCATCGAGCTTGTCCCGAAGGGGCTCCGGGGTGTACTCAAGGTACTTACTCGTCAGGAAGAAGACGGGCGGCTGGCGCCCCATCCTGGACCTTTGTCGTTTGAACAAATACATCAGATCACAAAAGTTCAGGATGGTCACCCTCCAGCAAGTACTGGGACAGCTGGAGGAAGGCGACTTTCTATCGTCGTTGGACCTGGAGGATGCATACTTCCACGTTCCCATCCTCAAAAGTCACCGAAAGTTCCTCAGGTTCGTCGTCCAGGGACGCCACTACCAATTCAGAGCACTGCCGTTCGGATTGAAGTCGGCCCCCAGGGTCTTTACCAAGTGCCTAGCACCAGTGGCGGCGCGGCTGCGCCTGCAGGGGATTCACTTCTACCCCTACCTGGACGACTGGCTCATCCGCTCAAGGACGAGGGAACTCGCCGTCGAACACACTGCGAGGACCGTCCAGCTACTCACAGACCTGGGATTCGCCATAAACTACCCAAAGTCCCACCTGGTGCCGTCGCAGGTGGCCCTGTTTCTGGGACCGAAGCTCGATACAGTGAGGTGCCTGGCGGCCCCGTCGGAAGAACGGACGAAGACCATTCTAGGCAAGGTGCAGCGTCTGCTTGCCACGGACGTGGCCAGGGTGAGGTCCATCAAGTCCCTCCTGGGGATGATGTCCTCTTGCATCTACCTGGTGCGCCTCTGCAGACTACGGATGCGCCCTCTTCAAGAATTTCTCGACGCCCGTTGGATGCAGGCGACGGGCACCTTCGAAGACGGGGTCCCCCTCAACGAGGGGTTCCGGCGGGCGATTCAGTTGTGGGGCGTTCGAGCACACCTCACGGCGGGCAAGGACTTTCAGATGCCGGCGTACCAGGAGACGGTGACGACGGACGCCTCCCTGGAAGGCTGGGGTGCCCACACCGGCGATCTCCACGCAAGAGGCCTCTGGCTCCCAGAGGAGAGGCTCCTGCACATCAACGTCCTGGAACTCCGAGCCGTGTTCTGGGCTCTCAAATCGTTCCTCCCGTCGCTCAAGGGCAAGGTGGTGCGGATCTTCACGGACAACACCACGACAATCGTTTACATACGGAAGCAGGGAGGCACCAGATCCCCAGACCTATCCAAGGAGGCACAGGATCTGTGGCACTGGGCGGTCGCCCAGGGGATGTTCCTGGTTCCCTTCCACCTGGCAGGAGAAAGAAACGCCATCGCCGACTCGCTCAGCAGGGAGCTGCGCACGTGTCACGAGTGGGAACTGCGCCAGGATCAGTTGGATCAACTCTTCCGATGATGGGGCAAACCCCAAATTGACCTGTTCGCGACAGCGACGAACCCGAAGTGCAGAGGTTCACCAGCAGGTTTCCCCAGCCGAGAAGCATGGGCGATGCGTTCTCGTTCCCCTGGGACGGCCTATACCTGTATGCGTTCCCTCCGTTGCCGTTGCTGCTTCGACTCATCAGCCAGCTCAAGAGGTCCCGGTGCAGGATGATCCTCGTCGCACCGGCGTGGCCGAGGTAGATCTGGTTCCCGGACCTTCTGGACTTGTCAACGTCCCCTCCCATCAAGCTGTCGGCGGACGCGGACCTTCTCTCCAGAGAAGGAGGCGCCATCTTCCACCACGACCCGGCGTCGTTGAACCTGCAGGCTTGGCTCCTGCAGCGCTAGAGTTTGGAGGCTACGATATACCGGCCGATTGCAGAGAGGTTCTTGCAAAGGCCAGGGCATCCTCAACTCTCAAATGCTACGGTCATAAGTGGAAGAGGTTCTCTATCTGGTGCCGAGCACAGAAGATCAACCCCCTACGGATTACGGCCCCTCAAGTGCTGCCGTACCTGCTATCGCTGGCAAAGGCTGGGCTAGCCCATGCCTCCATTAAGATTCATCTGGCGGCGATCTCCAGATATACCAGAACCACAGGACGGACGTCCCTTTGGTCCCATCGACTAGTAAAAGAGTTTATGAAAGGACTGTTCTGGTCGTTCCCGCCGGTGAAGGCCCCAGCCCCGGCGTGGGAACTCAACGTGGTGCTGACCAGGCTCATGGGGGCCCCCATTCGAGCACTCCGCACCGATGAAGTTTGTGTCGTGGAAGACTGCGTTCCTGGTGGCCATTACCTCCGCACGACAAGTGGGAGAGATCCAGGCCCTATCCTGCAAAGCACCGTACCTGACTTTCCATGCCTCGAGGGTGGTGCTTAGGACGCACCCCTCCTTTATGCCCAAGGTGCCGTCGGACTTCCATCTTAACGAGCCCTTGGTGTTACCTGTTTTCTTCCCGTCTCCTTCGTCGCCGGCCGTGGACCGCACGAAGAGTTTCCGGAGGACATCACAGCTGTTCGTGAACTTTGGATCTGTGAATCAAGGGAAGGCTCTCTCGAAGTCTTCTATTTTCAGATGGCTCTCCGGCTGCATCATGCACTGTCACCGGTTGGCTAACCGACCGCTGCCAGGCAGTCCGAGAGCCCATTCGACCAGAGCGATCGCTGCTACTACGGCGTTCTTATCTGGTGTGCCCCTGCTGGACATCTGCAGGGCTGCTACGTGGAGGTCGACGCACACCTTCACGAGATTCTACTGCGTCGATCGGGATTCCAGGGAGGAGTCCAGGGTCGGCCAAGCAGTGCTGCGCAACCTGTTCGCTTAAGGTGAGCCTGGTGAGGAGGTAAGAGATGCTTAATGGTGAGTTTTTGTATTGCTTAATGTTGAGCCTTTTGCCACCCCCCGTGGTTGTGCATGTGTGTACTGCTATTTATTCTTATATTCATGAGCATGTGAATCCATGCCAGACCCATGCTGGAGAACAACAGTTACAGGTAAGTAACTTGTTCCTTATCTAGCACACAACTAAACCTCAATTTAACAAAGTGCAGATATTTTGTAAGTGGCCCGGTTATACACTGATTCTTAAAACGATAAGCATCCCATCGCTGCCACCAGTATAAAGACTGGAGGGGGGTGTCTGTACTCCTGCTCTCTATATGGCACAGAGGACCCCCGCCAAGATTCTCTATTTGGTAGCTATGGTCAAGCAATCCAGGCCTAGCTTCTCAGGAGGTGATGTAGGCTGGTTCTTAAGTACAGTGTAGTCTCGAAGCACCCACAAAGGAATGTCCACACACTGTATTAGTGAAAACAGTCTTTATATAATTAAGGTTCAAGGTTATATACACAATCACTCAATTTGTGCTCAGTTAATCTACAATGGCAAATATATACAGTTCTAAATGGTACCACAATTATCAGATTTCATTAAAGTGCATCAACTGTACTCTGGTCAAATGTCACACAAATCAATTAATAAAGGTAACCAACAATAGACATAGGAGGAAAGCAGTTGGTTAGAACAATTGGCAGAATACTGGCCCCTAGCACTAGGGTCAGTTCTGTGTGGAGATCTCCCATTCCCCCTCCCCCCCAACCTTGGCAACCTATAAAATAAAGATATACTACAAGTCCAGTCCATATACTGTTCAATTATTCTTATTCCCTTTTCCAGCATGGGGTCTGGCATGGATTCACATGCTCATGAATATTCCCCGTCGTCATGCTGGGAATCCTCAGTAAAGAAAAAAATCAGTATCAGTTTAGTTTCTGATCTGTCTTTCTTAGTAGTAACCAATCACTGGTCTCTGGGTCATACTGTCCCCAGCCATTGACTGCCCTCTCCCTGAGCCCCGCACCTGGCAGCCATCCTCAGATTTTTATAGCACGTTCAAGTGTTGGGAGTCCTCGTGCTATAGCTCTCGAGCTTTTACTGCGTTTTGCGCTTTTTCAAAGAGATTTCTCATTTTTCAGTTTAATCGAGCCTCAAGCTCCACCGTTTCTACTTCCGATCAACGGGGACCCGTTTCGGATTTATCTACACCCCTCAAGGGTGAAGTTTTCGTCGAGTTACGCTTCTTGGAGGATTCCAGAAGTTTTTGAGGCCTACCTCGCGGACGAGAAGACCATGGCCCAGGAGAAGGGAAGCTCGACTCCCGGCAAACTGTTCAGGATCTGCCCTGGATGACACTTACAAAATGTGTTCAAGGAGGACGAGCATTCGAAATGCCTTTACTGCCTCCACGAGGACAAAACGCACATGGAGAAGGACTGTGTGTTTTGCATGAACAGGTCGGATCAGACTATGAGGGATCGTCGGACCCGTCTCTCCAACTGGCTGGAAGGCAAGAGCCCAGCAGGTGAGAAGAAGTCTGAGCGGTCTTCTAAGTCCTGTGAGGGCGCCCCGGCGACGGGGGCCCAACAGAAGGCAAAGCACCGTCACTCCGCGGGCACCGGGAGCACCGAATGGTTGGGCTCCTCGGCTGCCAGGCATGGCGCACCTTCACCGACGCCATCAACCATGAGCCAACGCTCTGGCTCTGGGAAGAGAAAATCCGAGAACCCGGCTAAGCTTCTGGAGAAGCCCCGGTTGATCTCGAAGGAACCGGCCAAATGCGAGCGAGGCGGTGACCCTCCTCCTAAGGTGAAGGCCTCAAGCACGCCCAAGGTGGTGAAGGCCTTGATTCACCCGGCTAAGGCCTCTATCGAGGGAGTCGCTGCGGCCCTGGCAAAGCCTGTGGAGGCTATCCCAGTGGAAGCGACCTCGGGGCCCAGAGTTTCCCTGCCTCCGCAGAGGGAATCCTCCTTTAAGCCCATCGAGAAGACCCCCGTGGAAAAGAGTGGGGGGGCGGTGGCCGTTATGGACACAACCTCCGAGGAGGAACTGACCGAGAATTTGGAAGAGGCCCGGTCCCATGGGAGGAATCCCGACGAGAGCGAGGGTGGCAACGACGACGAGGTTCCCGTGGATGAGGAGCAACCGTCGTGCCCGTCGCAGCCCAAGCCGCAGGACAACTCGGCAGCCATTTTGACGGCAATGCAAGCCGTATGCACGGAGATAAGGACGAGATTGCCCCAACCCCCGACGTACGACCCGGCTGAACCGGGTCCGTTGGGAAGCCCTCCAAACAAGAGGAGGAGAATTCATCCAGTGCCCCTTCAGCCCTCACGGCCTTCTCAGCATTTGTCGCCTTCCCCGGTCCCGAGGAACGACATGGGAACAGACACGGCCACGACGGGGACGGATTACGATGACAGTGACGACGGGACTGACCTACCGTCTCCGATTCCTCGGACATCCCTGCCCGACGAGATTGGCTCCTTCCACGCCATGATTGCCAGGGCATCCAAGCTTTTCAGCTCTGCCCCGAAAAGAAGGAAGGCTTCCTCTACCAACGGCGCGAGGCCAAGAGGAAGACGGTCCTCGCAGTGCCGTTGCTGGATGACATCTTGGACGAGGGACTTGCCCTCCTCAAGAACCCGTCCACGACACCTGCCAAGAGGGACCGGTACGAGAATAAGTACAGCATCTCCAACGCCGCCCCGTTGTGCCTTAGGGCACAGCTGACACCGAATTCGGTCGTCTCAGCAGCGGCCAAGAAGAAAGCGGGGGGGGGGGGGCCATCAGCTTCATCTTCAACTTCCCCACCGGACGGCGAGGGAAAGAAGCTGGACGCCATAGGACAAGTCATCTCCTCGGCGGCGACGACGATTAAGGTGGCCAACGCCCTAGCGATTGTGGCCTGCTACGACAGGGAATTTTGGTACAAGATCACCCCCTCTGTTGGACTTCCTCCTGGATGACAAGAGGGCAGAGGCCCTGGCGATCCTACAGGAGGGTGAGGTGGCGTCGGACCACGCCATAACAGTGGCCACGGACATTGCCGACACCGGTTTCCGCCAGTTGGGCAACGACGTTTGCCTTTGACGGCGGGGGTGGCTCAAGGCGATGGATTTCTGCCAGGATGTGCAAGCCAAGGTTTTGGACATGCCCTTCGACTGGAACAATCTGTTTGGAAAGACAGTGGATGAGTCGCTGCAGGCCATCAAGACCGACACAGAGACGGCTCGGGCCTTGGGAGTTCTGCAGCAACGGCGGCCGCCCTTTCGGAACTCTGGAGTCAAGCAAGGTGCCTCCAAAGGATCCGGTGGCGGCTCATCGTCCTACCGTCAGGCGGCCCGTTCCTCGTCGCAAGAAGCCTACAGGGGACGAGGCAAGTCAGGTGGATCTCGCCATCGTCGCCAGGGAGGTCAAGGAGGCAAGGCTATTTCCAATCAAGACTGAACCGGCCGTTGCGTCGGGCCCCCACCAAAGCACCCCGGTGGGAGGCCGGCTGGCGAACTTCGTCAGCGTGTGGGAGTCCATCTCAACTCACGGTTGGGTGCTGGATGCCCTGGCCCACGGGCGCACTCTGGAATTCCTAAAAATGTGCCCCTGAATTCCTCCAGTAGCCAAGAAGGAAAACCACGTCCTCTACTGCTGTTAGAGGGCGATGCTCAAGAAAGGAGCCATTGAGCTCGTCCCAAAGAGGCTCTGGGGCTCCGGAGTATACTCAAGATACTTCCTCATCAGGAAGAAGAAAGGAGGTTGGCGTTCCATCCTGGACTTGCGTCGGCTAAACCAATACATCAAGGCACAGAAGTGCCGGATGGTCACCCTCCAGGACATGCTGGGCCAGCTGGAGGAAGGTGACTTCCTATCCTCGTTGGATTTGGAGGATGCGTACTTTCACAGGACAACTCGTCGGCCATTTTGACGGCAATGCAAGCCGTACGCACGGATATATGTTCGAGATTGCCACAACCCCCGACGTACGACCCGGCTGAACCGGGTCCGTTGGGAAGCCCTCCAAACAAGAGGAGGAGAATTCATCCAGTCCTGGGCCAGCTGGAGGAAGGCGACTTCCTATCGTCGTTGGATTTGGAGGATGCGTACTTTCACATCCCCATCCTAAAAGTACACCGAAAGTTTCTCAGGTTCGTAGTCCAAGGGTGGCACTACCAGTTCAGGTCCCTCCCATTTGGATTGAAGTCGGCGCCCAGGGTGTTCACCAAGTGCCTAGCACCAGTGGCGGCGCAGCTGCGCCTGCAGGGGATCCACGTCTACCTCTACCTGGATGACTGGCTCATCCGAGCAGGGACAAGGGAACTCGACGTCGAACACACAGCGAAGACCGTCCGGCTGCTCACGGACCTGGGATTCTCCATCAACTTCCCCAAATCCCATCTGGTCCGTCGCAGGTTGCGCTGTTTCTGGGAGCCAAGCTCGATACAGTGGCGTGATTGGCCTCGCTGTCGGAGGAAAGGACGAATGCCATCGTGGCCAAGGTACAGCATCTGCTGGCCACGGACGTGGCCAGAGTGAGGTCCATCAAGTCCCTGCTCGGGATGATGTCCCCTTGCATCTATCTTGTGTGCCTGTGCAGGCTTCGGATGCGCCCCCTGCAGGAGTTCCTCGACGCCCGTTGGATGCAAATGACGGGTACCTTCGAGGACAAAATCTCCCTCAATGAAGTATTCTGCCAAGCAATTCGATGGTGGGGCACCAGCGCGCATCTTACGGCGGGCACAGACTTTCAGATCCCAGCATACCAGGTGACGGTGATGATGGATGCCTCCCTGGAGGGGTGGGGAGCGCACACTGGAGATCGTCACGCGAGAGGCCTGTGGCTCCCGGAGGAGAGGCCACTCCACATCAACATACTGGAGCTCCGAGCTGTGTTCTTGGCCCTCAAGTCATTCCTCCCGTCCCTCAAGGGCAAGGTGGTGAGGATCTTCACCAACAACACCACCATGATGTTCTACATCCAGAAGCAGGGAGGAACCAAATACCCAGCCCTGTCCAAGGAAGCCCAGGATATGTGGCACTGGGCCGTTTCCCAGGGGATGTTTCTGGTACCTTTTCATCTGGCAGGGATAAAAAACATCGCCGACTCACTCAGCAGGGAGCTGCGCTCGTGCCACGAGTGATAACTACGCCAGGATAAAGTGGATCAACTCTTCCGGCGATGGGGCAAACCCCAAATCGACCTGTTCGCGACGGCGACAAACTCCAAGTGCTAGAGGTTCGCCAGCAGGTTACCCCAGCCGAGGAGCATGGGCGATGCCTTCTTGTTCCACTGGGACGGCCTGTTCCTGTATGCGTTCCCTCCGTTGCCGCTCAGGCTCATCAAGCAACTCGAGAGGTCCCGGGGCAGGATGATCCTCGTCGCACCGAGGTGGCCGAGACAGATATGGTTCCCGGACCTTCTGGACTTGTCAGCGTCCCCACCAGTCAAACTGTCGACGGGCGCAGATCTTTTCTCCAAAGAAGGAGGCGCCATTCTTAATCACGACCCGGAGTTGCTGAACTTGCAGGTCTGACTCCTGCAGTACTAGAGTTTGGAGGGTACAATATCCCGGCTGACTGCAGAGAGTTTCTTGCAAAGGCCAGGGCATCCTCAACTCTCAAGTGCTACGGACACAAGTGGAAGAGGTTCTCTGTCTGATGTCGTGCACAGAAGATCAACCCTCTACGGATTACAGCCCCTCAAGTACTACCATACTTACTGTCGCTGGCCAAAGCTGGACTAGCTCATGCTTCCATCAAGATACATCTGGCAGCGATTTCCCGATATACCAGAACTGCAGGACGGTCGCCCTGTGGTCTCATCGCCTGGCGAAGGAGTTTATGAAAGGACTGTTTCGATCGTTCCCGCCGGTGAAGGCTCCAGCTCCTGCATGGGAGCTCAACGTGGTGCTGACCAGGCTCATGGGCCCGCCATTGGAGCCCTTGCATTCGGCTCCGTTGAAGTTCCTGTCGTGGAAGACAGCGTTCCTTGTGGCCATCACCGCTGCACGATGCGCGGGAGAGATTCATGCCCTATCTTGCAAGCCTCCATACTTGACTTTCCATGAGACGAGGGTAGTGCTGAGGACGCACCCCTCCTTCATGCCCAAGGTGCCGTCAGACTTCCATATCAACGAGACCTTGGTGTTACCAGTCTTTTTCCCGTTGCCTTCGTCGCTGGCCGAGAGGACTTTGCACTCGATGGATGTTACTAGAGCGCTGACGTTCTATGTGGACCGAACAAAGACTTTTCGGAAGACATCACAACTGTTTGTGAACTTTGGACCTGTGAACCAAGGGAAGGCTCACTCGAAGGCTTCCATTTCCAGATGGCTCTCCGGCTGCATCATGCACTGTCATCGGTTGGCAATCTGACCCTTGCCCGGCCGTCCGAGAGCCCATTCAACCAGAGCGATCGCTGTTACCACTGCGTTCTTGTCTGGTGTGCCCCTGCTGGACATATGCAGGGCTGCTACGTGGAGGTCGACACACACCTTCACAAGATTCTACTGCGTCGACCGGGATTCCAGGGAGGAGTCCAGAGTCGACCAGGCAGTGCTGCGCAACCTGTTCGCTTAAGGTGAGCCTGGTGAGGAGGTAAGAGATGCTTAATGTTGAGTTTTATGTAATGCTTAATGTTGAGCTTTGCCACCTCCCGTGGTTGTGCATGTGTGTACTGCTATGTATTCTTATATTCATGAGCATGTGAATCCATGCCAGACCCCATGCTAGAGAAGGAACAAGTTACTTACCTGTAACTGTTGTTCTCCAACATGGGTCTGGCATGGATTCACATGCAAACCCTCCCGCCTTCCCCTCTGCGGCTGTTCACTTGGTCATACTGCCACTTTACGGGCTACTAAATCTGAGGATGGCTGCCAGGGGCGGGGCTTAGGGAGAGGGCAGTCATTGGCTGGGACAGTATGACCCAGAGACCAGTGATTGGTTACTACTAAGAAAGACAGATCAGAAACGAAACTGATACTGATTTTCTTTCTTTACCTAGGATTCCCAGCCTGACGACAGGGAATATTCATGAGCATGTGAATCCATGCCAGACCCATGCTGGAGAACAACAGTTACAGGTAAGTAATTTGTTCCTTCTAAAGTGTGTCTACCACCCTAATGTACCTGGAATAGCAGAGTTGGACGATGGGTCGTCGACGGATCCTTCTTGAGCAGCTCCCTTTAAGGCAGGAGCCACGGAACGTTGAGATCCTATGAAGAAAAGGGTGAACGGCAGTGAGGCAGCAGCTTTGGTCCTGGCAGTGCTCGTCGACGGCCGGTCGTGGACATACTACAAGGATGAGGCGTGCGGGGCACCTCAGTGACGATAGTTCGGGACCACAAAGAGTCTATGAAGAACTTTGTATCAGCAAGGGCGTCGGGTCATCGGCGTCTGGCGTCAACGAGCGGGACATGACCACGGCTGGCTCTTAATGGCTTTGCCGGCATCTCTGAGGTCTTCGGGTGGCGGGAAACCCACCGGTGGAGTCTCCTCGGTCGTCGACAGCCTCAACTTTCTTCAGCAGGACAAAAGCGGTCGACAATGATGAACAAGGGAGTCCTTGGATTAAAGTTTTCTTAGGCGAAGGAGCACGCCGGTGGCGGTCATCAAAGGTGGACTGCTGTCCGGTGCTTTTCTTCATGATTCTGCGACTGTCCCTGTCTCTGGTCGGCAGCCTTTCGTAGGTCTGTCTACCAGGGAGCTTTGGCAAACATCAGCTGGTGCACGATGGTCCCTCGTAGCTTGGGAAGAGGTCTCCTTACCAGGTCCTCTCTTGGATCAGTTCTTGGAGACACAACAGCTTTCAGATTGGCAAAGTAGAGCAGCAGCAATTTTTCTCTTCCAGCAGGTCTTCAAGATTAAGCTTCAGTTTCAATGTCAGTTTCAACTCCAGCTTCTGAACGAATTCTAGCAGTGAGAGGCCCCAGATATACTGTTCTCCCATTCATTCTGCTGGGTCACACTCAGGCGACCAATCACTCAGAAGGGCATTCAGCGGTCAGTCAGCCAAGCCAGGCATACAGTGCATTCAGGCCATCCTCCTCCCTCTCAGACACTCGCAACAAGGAATGTGTATTGGGATAAGTACCCAGCCATTCAACACTACACACTGCATTCATACCAGTTTCGGGCAGGGCTGTCTCATTGTGTTTCATATCAGAAACCATACATCCACAACAAGAAGTGCATATTGGTCACACACTCCATTCACCCAGGTCAGACCCACAATGTACAGTCATTACTAAGGCTACAGCCAGTCTGGCCTGGACTTCACTACAATACCATATATGGAACTTCCACCCAACAGCCAGTCAGGGGGAAGGGACAGAGTCGGGGCTTCCCAGGTCTTTGGGAAAACAAGGTAACAGGCAATAGAAAGCAAGAGGCCACAGGGGCCATCTTGTTTCCTATTGGGGCCTGGGTATCCCAAAATGGAGGATACTCTGAGCACCTGTCAAATTCAGCATGGAGCTACCACCAGCCCATACCCTGCTCCGTGGGCCACACACAGGTGCCCAAAAACATACACTAGTGGCACAGGGTTGCACCCCCACCCATGGGTACCATAAGGGTATCCCATGGTTCTGTACACCAAACCAAAAATGGGAAGAGCTGCACTGCCAGGAGTTCCACATGGACTCCTGGGCAGAAAACAATCCGGAACATAAATGAAAAAGGACTACAGCACAAGGACAGGGATTCCCTATCCCTCCAATGCATTTCCAGCATCACATACCAGGGCCCTAATATGATGAGTGGAATACATCTATGGCCTAATCACCTTCAGAGTGGGCTACTCATTCAAGAGCTGAAAGGCATGCAACAAATTGCTTGGAATACCTCTTGCCCCACAGATTCTGTCAGATATACTGAGGGGAGTGGATCACAACAAAGAAACTCAGGGCGAAGGACTCCAGTGTCTACCTGCACTCCGACAGCAGCAGCGCCACTCTTGGCACCACAGGCTCCACAAGCACAGGTGGCATATGAGTAAAGTTTTTTTTTCGACAGTTTGATGCAGTTAATGTGGCTGCATCTAATGATGGGCATTTAAAAGAAATCTCACTAGAGGTGGTATCTTCGGTGCAGCCCCTGCCTTCACCTCAGGCTCCATAACCAATGTTTCTCCAGCATGGGGTCTGGCATGGATTCACATGCTCATGAATATTTCACGTCGTCAGGCCGGGCATCCTCGTTAAAGAAAAATCAGTATCAGTTTCGTTTCTGATCTGTCTTTCTTAGTAGTAACCAATCACTGATCTCTGGGTCATACTGCCACCAGCCAATGACTGCCCTCTCCCTAAGCCCCTCCCCTGGCAGCCATCCTCAGATTTTTACTGCACGTTCAACTGTTGGGAGTCCTCGTGCTATAGCTCTCGAGCTTTTACTGCGGGGTTTCGCGCTTTTTCAAAACTATTTTCTCATTTTTCGGTTAAATCGAGCCTCAAGCTTCACCGTTCTACTTCTGATCAACGGGGACCCGTTTTGGAATTTTCTACGCCCCAAAAGGGTGAAGTTTCGAGTTACGCTTCTTGGATGATTACAGAAGATCTGAGGCCTACCATGGACATGGCCCAGGACAAGGGAAGCTCGACGCCCGGATCCAAGCTGTTCAGGACCTGCCCTGGATGCGGGTTACAGAATGTTTTCAAGGAGGACGAGCATTCGAGATGTCTCTACTGCCTTCATGAGGACAAGACGCATGGGGAGAAGGACTGTACGTTCTGAAAGAACCTATCGGAACGGACCATGAAGGATCGTCGTTCCCGCCTCGCCAGCTGGCTGGAGAAGGGCCCAGCAGGTGAGAAGAAGAAAAGGTCAGAGCGGTCTTCCAAGTCCTGTGAGGGCGCCCCGGCGACGGGGGCCCAACAAAAGGCTAAGCACCGCGAGTCCGCGGGCACCGGGAGCGCCGAACGGTCGGGCTCTTCGGCTGCCAGGCAGGGCGCGCCTTCCCCGGCACCATCAACCACGAGCCAACGCTCTGGTTTGGGGAAGAGGAAATCCGGTAATACAAGAAAACCTTCTGGAGAGGCCCCGGTCAATCTCGAAGGATTCAGCCGATGGGGAGCGAGGCGGTGAACTTCTCCCCCCCCAAGGTGAAGGCTTCAAGCGCACCCAAGGTGATGAAGGCCTTGATTTTCCCTGCCACCGCGGAGGGAATCCTTTTTCCAGCCCATCGACAAGACCCCCGTGAAGATCCTGGTGGAAAAAGAGGGGGGGGGGGGCAGTGGCCATTACGGACACGGATTCAGCCTCTTGAGGAGGAGCTGGTGGAAGCTGTGAAGAACCTCAACGAGAGGTTCGAGAAGGTACGATCCCACGGGAGGGATCCCGAAGAGGTGGTCGAAGAAAGCAACGGTGGCGCCGACGAGGCCCCAGTGGAGGAGCAGCCATCCCTACCATTGCAGCCATTGGCCGAGCCTCTGGACAACTCGGCGGCCATTTTTCTCATGGCAATCCAAACCTTATGCACAGAGATAAGGACGGGATTACCACGAACCCCGGCGGACGATCCAGAACCGGGCCCGTCGGGAAGCCCTCCGAGCAAGCAAAGGAGAGTTCATCCCCCCGCCCTTCATGCCCTCACGGCCCGTGGAGCCTTCATCCCCCTTGCCGGATCCCAGGGATGACACTGCGACGGATACGACGACGGGGACGGATGACGGTGGTGACGACGGGACGGAACTTCCATCACCACTCCCTTGACGAAATTGGCCCCTTTCACGCCATGATCGCCAGGGCATCCAAGCTCTTCAGCTCTGCCCCGAGGAACAGAAGAAGGATGGTTTCCTCGATCAACAGCGAGAGGCCAAGACAAAGACAGTCCTCGCGGCACCGTTACTCAACGATATCTGGGACGAGGGACTTGCGATCCTGAAGAACCCATCCACGATGCCTGCCAAGAGGGACAGGTACGAGAAGAAGTACCGGGTCCCTGACGCCGCCCCCCCTTGTGCTTCAGGGCTCAACCGACGCCGGATTCGGTCGCCTCACTGGCGGCCAAGAAGAAGGCGGTGGGGGCGACAGCCTCAACCTCTACTTCCCCACCTGACGGCGAGGGTAAGAAATTGGACGCCATGGGGCGACGGGTCATCTCGTCGGCGGCAACGACAATTAAGGTGGCCAACGCCTTAGCGATTGTGGCCCGTTACCACAGGGAGCTATGGTACAAGATAGCTCCCCTACTGGCCTTCCTACCAGACAAGAGGGCAGAGGCCCTGGAGATTCTGCAGGAAGGTGAGGTGGCGTCTGACCACGCCATAACGGTGGCAACAGACATTGCCGACACCGGGTTTCGCCTGTTAGGCAACAGTGTTTGCCTTAGACGACAAGGCTGGCTCAAGGCGACAGACGACCGTCAGGATGTGCAGACCAGGGTGTTGGACATGCCGTTCGACGGCAACAACCTGTTTGGGAAACGGTGGATGAGTCGGTGCAGGCCATCAAGGCCGACACAGACTGCCCGAGCCCTGGGAGTCCTTCAGCAACGACGGCCCTTTCGGAGCAACGGAGGCAGACTGGGTGCCGCCAAGGGATCAGTTGGTGGCTCCTCTACGTACCGCCAGGCGGCCCGCTCCTCGTCCCAGGAGGCCTACAGAGGTCGCGGCAAGCAAGGAGGATCTCGGCGTCGTCACCACGGCGGCAAGGCCGCCTCCAAGCAAGATTGAACCTGCCGTAGCGTCGGGCCCCCACCGAAGCACCCCGGTTGGAGGCCGGCTGGCGAAGTTCGTCAGCGTGTGGAAGTCCATCTCCACCGACCGTTGGGTGCTTGATGCCCTGGCCCACAGGCACACTCTCATTCCAAAAGACTTCTTTTGTCCCTGCATTCCTCCCGGGGCCAAGAAGGAAAATCATGTCCCTCAACTGCTGTTGGAGGTAAAGGCGATGCTCAAGAAAGGTGCCATCAAGCTCGTCCCCAAGAGGCTCCGGGGCTCTGGAGTATACTCAAGATACTTCCTCGTCAGAAAGAAGACAGGCGGTTGGCGCCACATCCTGGACCTACGTCGATTGAACAAATAAATCAAGGCACAGAAGTTCAGGATGGTCACCCTCCAGCACGTGCTGGGGCAGCTGGAGGAGGGCGACTTCCTATCGTCGGATTTGGAGGATGCTTACTTCCCCATCCTAAAAGGACACCGAAAGTTCCTCAGATTCGTAGTCCAAGGACACCACTACCAATTCAGAGCTCTGCCATTCAGATTGAAGTCGGCACCCAGTGTGTTCACCAAGTGCCTAGCACCAGTGGCGGCGCGGCTGCGCCTGCAGGGGATCCATGTCTACCCCTACCTGGACAACTGGCTCATCCGTGCAAGGACAAGAGAACTCGCCGTCGAGCACACGGCGAAGACCGTCCGCTTACTCACGGAGCTGGGATTCTCCAACTACCCGAAATCCCATTTGGTTCCGTCGCAGGTGGCACTGTTTCTGGGAGCGAAGCTCGATACAGTGGAGCGATTGGCGTCTCCGTCGGAGGAAAGGACGAAGGCCATCTTAGGCAAGGTGCAGCGCCTGCTAGCCACGGACGTGGCCAGGGTGAGATCCATCAAGTCCCTCGTCGGAATGATGTCCTCATGCATCTACCTAGTGCGCCTGTGCAGACTACGGATGCGTCCTCTACAGGAGTTCCTCGACGCCCGCTGGATGCAAGCGGCGGGCAGCTTCGAAGACAAGATCCCACTCAACGAGGTTTTCCGTCGGGCAATCCAGGGGTGGGGCACCCGTGCGCACCTCACGGCGGGCACGCACTTTCAGACCCCGGTACATCAGGAGACTGTGACGACGGATGCCTCCCTGGAGGGATTGGGTGCGCACACCGGAGATCTCCACGCAAGAGGCCTTTGGCTCCCGGAGGAGAGGTCTCTCCGCATCAACATCTTGGAGCTCCGGGCCATGTTCTGGGCGCCCAAGTCGTTCCTCCCGTCCCTCAAGGACAAGGTCGTGAGGATCTTCACCGATAACACCACCACAATGTTCTACATCCGGAAGCAGGGAGGCACCAGATCCCCAGCCCTATTCAAGGAGGCCCAGGATCTGTGGCACTGGGCCATCGCCCAGGGGATGTTTCTGGTTCCCTTCCATCTGGCAGGAATAAAAAACACCATTGCCGACTCGCTCAGCAGGGAGCTGCGCTCGTGCCACGAGTGGGAACTACGCCAGGATCAAGTGGATCGGCTCTTCCAACGATGGGGCAAACCCCAGATCGACCTGTTCGCAACAGCCTCGAACTCGAAGTGCAAGAGGTTCGCCAGCAGGTTTCCCCAACCAAGGAGCATGGGCGATGCTTTCTCGTTACCCTGGGACGGCCTGTTCCTGTATGCGTTCTCTCCGTTGCCTTTGCTGATCAGACTCATCAACCAACTCAAGAGGTCACGGTGCAGGATGATCCTTGTCACACCGGCGTGACCGAGACAGATCTGGTTCCCGGACCTTCTGGACTTCTCAGCGTCCCCACCAGTCAAGCTGTCGACGGACGCAGATCTTCTCTCCAGAGAGGGAGGTGCCATTTTTCATCACGACCCGGTGTAGCTGAACTTGCAGGCCTGGCTCCTGCAGCACTAGAGTTTGGAGGGTACGATATTCCGTTTGACTGCAGAGAGGTTCTTGCAAAGGACGGGGTGTCCTCAACTCTCAAGTGCTACGGACAAAAGTGGAAGAGGTTCTCTGTCTGGTGCTGTGCACAGAAGATCAACCCTCTATGGATTACGGCACCTCAAGTGCTACCATACCTGCTGTCGCTGGCCAAAGCGGCACTAGCTCACACTTCCATCAAGATACATCTGGCAGCGATCTCCCGATACACCAGAACTACAGGACGGCCGTCCTTGTGGTCTCATCGACTGGTGAAGGAATTTATGAAGGGACTGTTCCGATCGTTCCCGCCGGTGAAGGCTCCAGCCCCGGCGTGGGAGCTCAATGTGGTGCTGACCAGGCTCATGGGGCCGCCATTCGAGCCTTTGCATTCGGCTCAGTTGAAGTTCCCGTCATGGAAGACAGCATTCCTTGTGGCCATCACCTCCGCACGACGCGTGGGAGAGATTCAGGCCCTGTCCTGCAAGCCTCCATACTTGATTTTCCACGAGACGAGGGTGGTGCTGAGGACGCACCCCCTCCTTCATGCCCAAGGTGCCGTCTGACTTCCATCTTAACGAACCCTTGGTGTTGCCAGTTTTCTTTCCGTCGCCTTTGTCGTCGGCTGAGAGGACTTTGCACTCGCTGGATGTAGCTAGTGCGCTTAAGTTCTACGTGGACCGAACAAAGAGTTTTCGGAAGACATCACAGCTGTTTGTGAACTTTGGACATGTGAACCAAGGGAAGGCTCTCTCGAAGGCTTCCATTTCCATATGGCTCTCCGGCTGCATCATGCACTGTCATCGGTTGGCTAACTGACCGTTGCCCGGCCGTCCGTGAGCCCATTCGACCAGAGCGATCGCTGCTACTAAGGCGTTCTTGTCTGGTGTGCCCCTGCTGGACATCTGCAGGACTGCCACATGGAGGTCGACGCACACCTTCACGAGATTCTACTGCGTCGACCGAGATTCAAGGGAGGAGTCCAGGGTCGGCCAAGCAGTGCTGCGCAACCTGTTCGCCTGAAGGTGTGCCTGGTGAGTAGGTAAGAGTTGCTTAATGTTGAGTTTAAATGTAATGCTTAATGTTGAGCCTTTGCCACCTCCCGTAGTTGTGCACGTGTGTACTGCTATGTATTCTTATATTCATGAGCATGTGAATCCATGCCAGACCCCATGCTGGAGAAGGAACAAGTTACTTACCTGTACCTGTTCTCCAGCATGGGTCTGGCATGGATTCACATGCGAACCCTCCCTCCTTCCCCTCTGCGGCTCTTCACTTGGTCATACTGCCACTTTACGCGCTACCAAATCTGAGGATGGCTGCCAGGGGAGGGGCTTAGGGAGAGGCAGTCATTGGCTGGGGGCAGTATGACGCAGAGATCAGTGATTGGTTACTACAAAGAAAGACAGATCAGAAACAAAACTGATACTGATTTTTCTTTACCGAGGGTTCCCAGCCTGACGGGGAATATTCATGAGCATGTGAATCCATGCCAGACCCTTGCTGGAGAACAACAGTTACAGGTAAGTAACTTGTTCCTTCCTCCTCCAATACAAATGCCAATTCAGGTTGGTCCCGGCTCTCCCGCAATGTCAGGGTTAACCCGTGCTTGAGACACTGAATCCACTCCAACATATGCTAGAAAATGAGGCATCTCATCCAGCGGCATGTGGACTGGGACAGTACTCCTACAGTTCATGATACTGACGAAGAGGAGAAATAAAATCATTCCTCAGCCAAGGCGTTAAACGACCGCTTGGAAGGGTTGGCAGATTTTGACGGGGGTACCAGCGCCTCAGCAGGCTCAGCCGGAAGGAGGAGTTCTAGCAGAAGTCGAGTGACTCGTCGTTCTGGCCTTCCTTTTCATAAGGACGTCTTGGAAGTGGCTAAAACGTTGTGGGGAAACCATGCTCTTCAAAGGCTATAAATAAGTGTTTGGATGCTAGATTCAGACAACTGGATGGAGAGACTATTTTGTTATCTTCACACCCACAGCAGCATCTTTGTTCCAAACCGTCAGCAACATCTTCCACTGCGACATCAGCAGCAGCTTGCCTTTTCCAGGAAGACAGCTATGCACGGGTCCTAATGGGTTCTTCTCACCACACACCCCTCCTCCGCACAAGCCTCAGTATAAAAAAAACAATGGGGGAAGCGTTACTGATATTAACAACGTCCTACATTACCTGATCCCGCACCTCAAGACATCTGAACGAGGTTAAAACAAATTGTTTCGAATAATGACACATTGGAAAGGGAGAATGAGAAACTTACTGCTAAATATATCCAAAAAGGATATCCCAAAACTGTAATTGCAACAACTCAAACCAATGCTAGCCCCATTCAACGTGAGGACCTCCTGAAGGCCAGAACTAAGATGCACAAGATTCACTTTCTTTACACTTTCAAATACTGAAGTAAAAGTCACCATGTGGCTCGACATCTCATGAAGACCTGTAAACTCATACAATTGGACTCGCAACTACAACTATTCCCAAGACATCACCTCATAGTTTACAAGAGGTAGAAATGTCAGGGATCAATTGGTGAGGGCTGAAAAGTCAAAACCAAACCCACAAACCATATTCTGCAAAAAAGTGTGGGACATTTCCCTGTCTCCATTGCAGCAATTGCAATGTCATGCAGGGCAGCTATGTGAGAAACCCGCAAACAGGGGAAAAAAATAAACTAAGACTGCCATATGCGCCTCGAGTTCAGTGATTTACTGCTTAAGAGTTGCCGTTGTGGGTTTCTGTACGCGGTTCAAACAGCAAGGAAGGTGAAAGATATATGCAATGAGCATAAAAGCAACATAAGAACAAAGTATAAACGTTCATCCGTTGCCAGACATTTCACGAAGTAGAGTCATGTAGTAGCCCAATTGAAATGTATGGTACTAGAAGTGGTACATAAATTCAATCGAGGTGGGCATCTAGCTAAAAAAACTGAATAAGAGGGAATCTCTACTGGATTGAAAAGTTGACGGCCTAATGGCATGAATGAGGAGTTTTATCTAGGAGCCTTTTTGTAAATGTGTGCCATAATAATCATAAATGTTGTAGCATGTTCGCCCCCTCTGCAAACATTCACCTGGAATAGTCTCCCTTTATTCCTGATGTCTTTTGAGCATAACATACTCTTATTGTATGGGTATGTATATCACATTAAGACATCTAAGATATAGGGCCTCGTTACGACTTTGGAGGTATTTCAGAGGTAAATCCTTTGAAATACCACCAACCAGATTTACAGCTACCACCAGTTGGAAACCTGTTTTTTTTCTCCTGAATGTTTTTTGATTTTTCGTATTCATTCCTTGCTATTGCGCTTTTAGCGTAGTTATTTTTGCACTGTAGTCCTTACTGAGATTATTTTGTGTTCTGTATCGTACTGTTGGATATTGTACAGTGCTCCTCATGGCAAGGTTTGCGCTGCATCAAATAATGGAAATAAAATAAGTGTATTGATACACGTGAAGCGTAATCTATACAGAAGCATACATAAAATTAGACTCCATTCTTACAGTGCATATTTGGATTTTATTAATTATCTAATAAATTTCCTGTCTAATGTTGGGTTTAGTCTTAAATACAGTGTATCTATCCATCGATAATGTTGCAGTGAAAATGGCCGCCAGGTGGCGACATTGCCCTAAAAATGCACCCTCTAGACAATCGTACACTTTCCCCAAATAGTCTAGGATTGGAGGTAATGTTATAGAATGATTCCCCGCCTAGAATATTTGGGGAAAGAATTTTAGGCGGCAGGGAAAACGTTGCTTACCTGGCAACTTTTTCACTGCAACATTATCACATTGTAAGCCTTGCATCTTCGTATTGCTCCGCCTGTTACCCCTGGGTTTGGTGTACATTGAAAATAAACATACATAGAACCAAATACAGATGGTTTGCCCTGTACTTTGTAACGTAGAACCATTGATATGGGGTTCTCCCTTCTTGCTGTTTATTACAAATTTTTCCACCGTCTTATCTCCTTTCCCTTTCAGAACTAAATGACAAAGAGGAAGGCGCCTTGATAGAAATTTTGGCCTCCAGCATTAGGCAGGCGGTTGAGGGCCAACCGCCAGTTGGGAGAGTCTCTAGAAAGAAGGTACCTCAACATCCCAACGCCAACCATTTTCTTTGGCTTAATGAACAGTGTGACTTGTCAGGCACCTACTAACTCTGTTACACTTCTTGATGTGATTATGCTCATTACAATGATGAGGAGCAGTAAAATTACTGATGTGGCAGCGGTTATGTTGTAGTTTTCGTCACCTCGCCATCCGTGTGTCTGCCCTTTTTATTGAGTAGGTTCACTGAACCACTTTACTTGTACTCCCCAGATTGTTACAATGAAGGAAAAGAAGGCCCAGGCAGATGAAAAGGTGAAGCTGACACAGCACCTGATCCTGGTACTGCCACAGCTACTAGCCAAGGTACTGTTGGTCTGATGATATTTGTGTAGTTCCATCTGTCCAAGGTACTGGATCCAGCCTCCTGTACTCATTGTAGCTGAAACCTGAACCAGGTAAACCCCACTTGTGCGTTTTGAGCCCATCACTGTTCGCCCCCCCTCCCACATTCCATCCTCCAAAACATGCTGTTTTTGCATTAAGTTCCCCTTCTGATTCCAGATGTCTGGATCTCAACTTCCTCCAGCCGTTCCAAATCCACCTTCATTTTTTCTTAACCAATGAATGATTGAATTATTTGTGACCGCACAAGTCAAATGTAAACTTGAAGTACGTTTTTGTTGTTTTACTCGCTGCCAGCATTTCTTTTTAAGGTACCTATGTTTGTCACAACAAACCACTTTTAAGTAGTAGGAGTCCTTTGGGAGTCTTAGGGCATGCAGTACACAAGCCATGTACACCCCAAAGCTGCTTTTTATTTAGCAAATTGACATTTCTTACCACCTGAACTGCATCTCACAAATTAAGAAATGTTCACTTAGCATGAGTGATTCTGTTTATTCCTGAAATGGAAATTCTACAAAATGGTGCACAATTTGAGCTGCTGAAAGAATCCTATCCAGGTAAAAAATTAATTAAAGGGGAGACGAGACAATGGGTGAGGGAGAAGTATTTCACATTTCCCTGGCTTGGATAGTGCCCTTTGCATCCTGATTTGAATAAACCCTAAAAGCTCTGTGGCTAGTAATTATAAGCATCATTGTGTTGTGCATTCTGGTAACAAAACATTATCTTGTAAGGTGCGCAAATAAAGACCACATGCATTTTAGAGCAACCCCATGTACAAACTTGTGGCCCACAGGCTTCCGTACTCAAGACTTTGAATGGTGTCTCTTTTTTTTTTTTTTAAATCAAATTTGTCATTTACTTATTATACAGTCCCTCAATAAATACCTTCCAATTCAATGACATATAGCTCTTGTCAATTTCTACCCCTGCCTGCCCACCCTACCCTTCCCATGCAATGCAATCAAAACCTGTCCCCGTCACAACTCCCACTAACATTCAATGTTTTTACTCCCGCATGGCAGGTTAGCATACGTAATTGGCGAAACATGGAAGCCAAGCTCCCTCTATGGCCGTGCATGCCTCGTCTATTAAATGTGTTGGATATTACATATCGTATATGGCCTTCGCTTTCTGCACCCATTCTTTTTCAGTGGGGATATTACCTCTTTTCCAGTGCTGAGCAATGCAGCTTCTCTCCGCCACTAATAAGGTTCGCACCTTGTGAGCCACCTCCTCTTCCACCTCATCCTCCGCATGCACTCCAAACGACAATAACCATGGCAACAGTGTCCTCTGTATCCTACCTAAATCTTTAAGCCAGTCCAGGACCTCCGTCAAGTACCTCTGTATCTGAGAGCAACCCCACCACATATGGTAATAGTCACTCTGCAGCTGCCTGCAGCGGTATAGTCCGCCCTTGGGTACATTCTGGCCAATGCAGCTGCGGGATAGTGCCAACGATGTATCAGTTTGACAGCCTGCTTTCTATATTGCAGAGATAAGGAAGATAACTTTACCCTCCTACATATCCTACTCCACAACTGGTCAGTTATCTCTATTCAGATCTTTAGCCCATTTTCCCTTGTTGGCAGGATGTCAATAGGGTTGTTATGCCTTAACTCTCTGTATAACGTAGCTGTCCGACCCTTCGTGTTTGTGTCCTGCAGTAGTATTTTTTGAAAGGAGGCGAGATCCCTTTGTAGGTTGCCCCACCACCCCCACCCTGGCTTCGTGCCTTTTAGCTGTAAGTACCAAAAGACTTAGTCTACCCATGTGAAGGCATTGTTCCAGTCGTTCTAGGGACAAGAGACTACCCCCTCCCACATCTGCCCCGCCCTTGCTAGGCCTGCTTCGTACCCGGATTGGAACTGTAGTGGGTCAACAGTAGTTTCTCAGGGGGTGGTGCCTAAATACAACTAAGGGGCAAGGGCCATGTCGACAGCCAGTCTGTTGTGCTTTTTTCTCGCCAAATTGACCAGAAAACCTCTAATACAGGATGCGCCAATACCCTTCT
Source organism: Ambystoma mexicanum (assembly GCF_040938575.1). Lineage (NCBI taxonomy): Eukaryota > Metazoa > Chordata > Amphibia > Caudata > Ambystomatidae > Ambystoma > Ambystoma mexicanum. Next base: position 223,573,890 of record NC_090921.1, on the reverse strand, counting down.
GGGGATCTCCTTCTGGGGAGCCCACAGCCACTCACCCAATGTGACCGGGGCAAGGACTGTATTGTCCATGTGAACCCACTGTTTCCCTGATGAGGGGGTATAGATGGTCCACCATGATGCGCATTTGTGCTGCTTTAGAATCCCCCTTTGATTCTCTCATTGCCCCGCAGCCCGATACCCATGGCTCGATCACCAGGGCGTACAGCAGAAGTGACAAGGGTTAGTTCAATATGTGAAGGGTCTTCTGCAAATTATCTGAGCCTTGGCTATTGTAAATAAACCCTAACTGGTCTGGGGTGGATCAGCCTGTGGAGGCTTCTCTAACCTGGACGCCAATATTCTCATAGCTATCTTGGCGTCCACATTAGGAAGGATATAGGTCTGTAGGCTGTGCAATGCACACAATCCTTTCCCAGTTTGGGGATAACGGCTATCGGTGCTTCCAAAAACATGTGTGGTATATCATCAGCAACCTTGATTGAGTTAAAGACTTTGCCATAAGGTGGCTTATGTCTTGTAGTATCTCCTCCCCTGTGATGTCTGCCCCTAACATGGACCTCTCCCCTGTGGTCAGCTGTGGGATGGGGAAGTCCTTCGAATTGATTGTGTCCTCCCACGTATTCCTCCAATATCTATTTTTTTATTCTTTTTTATTTTGTTGGCACAGGCTGCTGTGCGTCAATGCTGTAGACTCCATGTCCCTCTAGGCCCTCCGGCTCGAGGATGTCACCAAAGGTATATATAGCATGCGCAGCGCATGTTGTCTTTATTTCCGTTTTTCCGAATAAGCTTTCGCTTTGTGAACTATGGCGCGTTTCAGATATTTTTCTGTGAATTACCAACAATGTCTGTCTTCACCTCTGACACCGCGAAGACCAGGTTTAAAAAGTGCCAAGACTGCGAAGCCAAGATGTCGCTGACGGACCCGCATCGAGTATGCTTGTGGTGTCTCGGTGTGGGCACAAGACCTCGGACTGTCAAAAGTGTCAGTCAACGACCCGGGAAAGCTCTGAAGGAGCATAAATGGGAAATTGGCAGTAGGTAGACTCCCCAAAAAATCCCCTTTGATTACCCCGTCGAAAAAACATTCTTCTGACGAAGCGAGAGGCGGAAGAAAACTAAAAGGTCCAGTTCACGGAGTGGCACCCACAAACTCCTTGTCCAGAAAGTTGAAGAAAAGGCATCATAAATTGCCTACTTCATCATCCTCATCCGACTCCTCCCCAGAAAGGACTAGATCTTGTCCCACTAAGGCCCCTACTCTGGCTGAATGGGAATCATTCAGGCAGGAAATGCTTGTTAGGCAGAATCCTGTGCAGTTTCCTTAGGGAGCACTACAGAAGATTAAGACTACAGGTATGAGCAATAAATCCCCTTTTGTATCAGTCTGTACCACAAATATTTAGTTGGTAGCTATGGCTAAGCAGTCAGACCTATCTCAAGAGGGAGATGAGCAGTATTCAGGGTTTACACAATAGGACTACAATACTATGGATCAAGGAAACTCTGACCAAAGCTTTGTATTAAAAGGAATATATATAAATATACATATATATTTTACACTTATAGTTCAACACATCAATCAGTTATTAAAGCAAGTTAAAATCAGTCAAGAAAAGTATACACAACTCCCTGATTAAATTGCAGACAAGTTTGAGCAAGAGTGAAAACTGAGCAAAACGGCACAGTGAAAACCAAACACAAATGGCACTCTTATCAATTTCTCACAAGGGAGTGAAAGAACAAGTTATACAGAGATATACTCTTAGACACCCTAGCAACACTTCCCAATAAGATTGTGCACAAGTTTAGGCAAGGCAGTACTTTAGGTATAATACTGAGCTGAAAACCGAGCAAAATGGCACTTTATAAGTTTAAAAAGAGGGAAGGAAAAGGTGGTTATAAGAGTTGGGTGCACCAACACATTTCTAGGTGAGAAGCAATCTAGAGAGGGCAGTTCTAACTGATTTAGCTAGAGCCAATAGGCCTGTGCCAGAGTCACTGGTACAGGGCAAAGTGCCTAGGGGCAAAATGTTCTTGTAGCTGCAGTCAAGTGTTTGTTAAATGATTTAGAAAACGGTGGTTGCAGAAAGTGAATGACAATGTTAATCGATAGCCAACCCAGGAGGTAGGTAAAGGATTTCAAACACCTTTAGCAATACCCTGCTGAACAATGTACCTGAAAAGTGGAAGCGGCTCCTGCGGTGGCTGTGGTTCCTGGAAGTTCCTGGCATTCGTGATGACCAGCAGAGGAAGAGAGGCTCTCGTCATGGAGGAAGGCTCGAGTTACTGCACTGCCAAGCGAAGAAGCCAGCCGCGGTGATGTCGAAATCGGGCACCTGGCTATCCGATCTCTGAATGCAGGGCACTGGCGATTTGACCAAGGCAGGTCCTGGAAGGCGATTGACAAACTGGTTGGCCCCACCAGCTCAAGGGAAAGAAGGCTCTTGCAGATGACGATCTTCTCTCGTCGTGTGGAGAAAAGTGGTGAGACGCTGCAGCAGGGCTTCACCAGTGGTTCAGTCGTTGCAGATGTCTTTGGCTTCTCTCCTCTTCGGCTTCTTAGTTCCAGTGGTGACGTCCTGCTCTTCCAGTCCTCAGGACCCTGCTTTTATGCAAAAAAGACCCCCATTCATACAGCCTAGCTGTCACTCACACAGCGGAGTGGTCTTATTGGCGGGAGACTGTCCAGCCTATCAGGGCAGAGTGCGACATGAGTTGCTGAGGCAACCCTATCCAGGGGGCCTACTCCCCCTCCCACACAATGGACCCACCCCAGACTCAGTGGCGCTGAAAGGAGGGCTTCTTGGCAGAAGCCCGCCAGAAGGACGAACAAAGGATCCCTGACCTGGTTAGCATCTTAGAGACAGACACGAGAGAGAATTTATATAAAAGTTCTGGCAAATAAAACCTACCGGAGTAAAGTTAATATAAAAATAAACCGGTGGTATGTTGGAGGCTGTCAGTAAATGTGGTAGCCTCGAACAATGGGAAAATCCCATAGGGAAATATTTGCGGTCGAATATTTTAGGTAGTAACCACTGCCACCAGCCAGAAACTTTTGTGAGGGAGACTGTACGGTACCCTCTCGAAAATGAACATAAGGGAAAAACTATTAACCCTTGCCAGTACCTTCTTAGTAAGATGGTTTGTACTGGTTTAGTTCATAAAGATTGACTAGTAAAGTCAATAGGGACTTTACATGCCCTGGGAGACAGTAGTCAGTCCCAGGGTATGGAGTCTATGTTTGGGGGTCACTATGACACCCCTGTGTTACTACACGGAGGGTGCTGTGTAACACATGTGTAGAAAGATGGTTCCTGTGAGGGTGAGATAAACCCCATAGACATTAAACACAAAAAAATAGCCTCGAACACACACAGCAAATATGCCTAAGAGTGGGAAAAAGAGTCTCACTCTTAGCAGGATAAAAAAACAAACCCTTCAAATCCAGCAAAACTGCTGGGGGACTCTATAGATAAGGGACATTAGCCATAGAATGAGAATTCTCCCTAACAATGCTCAACATTTCCGAGAGCCAGAAACCCTTGAAGCAAGTAGGCCATGCTCCTACTGCACCTTCTGAAGCTGGTAAGGAAAGGGCTCGAGCCAAATCCTGCGTGCCCTCGTGCCCGGACAGAAGGCCAGATTCCCATCGAGAGCCATTGAGGCCTTGACACGGAAAGTCATTGTGGAATCCTTAGAGCCATCGAAGTCTGTCCTGGACAAATTACAAGTCGATGTCGAATTCATCAATGCCATCGAAGCCTCCAGTGCCATCGACGTCTAAAACATAATCGATGAAATTGACGACTCCATGGACATCTGGCTCGAAACCTTCTAAGCCATTAACGCCTTTACCTGAAATTCAGAAAACCTTTACTCCTTTACGAAGGAAAGATTTCTTTAAGTCTCTCTCTATTTTTGAGGACAATGAGCTGTCTGATGATGATACACCCTTTGGATAGCAGTATGGCACTCCAAATGTCCCTGATAGTTTCATATCCGAGGAATCCAGGTTAAGGGACTTGCATGAACATTTACAGACGGCCAGTGGAGTGGACACTTCACCAGAATTGGATTTTTGGAAAGCCTGAATCGGATGATCACGCAGATGCCTCTTACAGACAGTTAATGACAAGGGCAATGGATTATCTGGAATGGAGCAGGCCTGCCTTCTCATTCGAAACAGGATGAACTCACAGATATCCTAGGCAAAGGTCTTCAAAGGGATCCTATCCTACTTTTTCATGTCGCTCTTCAAAAAAGAGTAAGTGCTAATTTGGAAGCACTGGAATCAAGTCCGGCAGCAAATAAGAACTTGACAAAGAACTACTGGCTGTCAAGTAGTGACCCCCGCTACTTGTAAAAACATTCTACCCCAGAAAGTCTGGTGGTACAAGCAGCAACCGCTACCTCAAGCAGGCTGCTTATCCGACCATCCCACCAGATCGGGATGATAAACGTGTAGACGGCTAGTCTAGGAAAGTCGTTTCTGCTGGGAACATGGCTCTCAAATCAGCCAACTCCACATGCGCCCTTGCAAAATTTACTTGCACTCTATGGGACTGTATATCCATGGTGGCTGAACACATTCCTGAAGGGGAGGGAAGAGATGGTTTCTTGGCCATTGTAAAAGATGGCAAAGAGGCCATGTAAGAGTCTCTTCAGTCGTGTTTATATTCTGCAGACTGTATCAGCAGAGCCATGGTGGCAAGCACCATGCTATGCAAGTTTTGCGTGGTTAAGAATTAAGTAATTCTGTATTTGCACTGGACGTGCAGTCTAGACTTCTTAATAGGTCTTTTGGAGGGTCTCATCTTTTTGGCAGCAAGGCGGACGAAAGCCTTAAGAAGCTTCAGACCTCGAAGGCGGCAGCCAAGTCTTAAGGTGCCACCATTAGGCAGCCTCAGCCCTTTCACTGTAGTGGATCGTCGTGGAGAGGTAAATCTTTTCGCTACTACTCAGTTGGAATGGTGAGAGGAATGGCTGGTCAAAGAGGCCAAAGAAGATTCCCTTGTGGTGGACGAGGGAGATGTACAAATCCCACCCAAGCAGAGGCATCTTTACCTACAGCCACTGCTTCAGCCGACTCAAAACCTCTCTGAGGTCTCGACTCACGACACCCCAGTGGGAGGCAGACTCAGCATCTGTGAGAATAGCAGGGTATTACGTCAGATGCTTGGGCATTACAAACCATAGCTTAAGGTTACTGCCTCCAGATCATCCACCGGAGAGCCTTTCTTTAAAGGTTCCAGATCCATTCCTTGTGCAGGAAATGTTGACCCTGCTAGAGAAAGGTGCTGTAATGGAGAGGAACAAAGGATGGTATTCTCCATATTTCTTAATCCCCAAGAAGGACAGAGGACTGAGACCCATCTTGGACTTGAGATACTTAAACAAGTTCCTCAGGAAGGACCAGTTCAAGATTGTCACACTTTCTCAGATCATTCAGGCCATCCAACTCCAGGATTGGATGTGTCATTGGACCTTGACTATGCTTATTTTCATGTGCCAATCCATCTCAAGCACAAAGTTCCTGAGGTTCGCCGTTGGCAGTTCTCATTGTCAGTTTCGAGTTCTGCCGTTCGGGCTGTCCTCCACCCGAGGGTTTTCACCAAACTGATGGCGGTGGTGGCAGGGAGTCCCTGGGCAGGGGATTCAAGTCTACCCCTACATGGACAATTGGCTGATTAGGGCGCGTTGTACCAAACAAGTCCTGGATCATCTTTGCATGACCTGCCACTCACTCCACAGACTGGGCTTCTCCCTCAATTACAAGAAGTCCCACATGATATCATCTCAAAAGCTCCAGTTCACGGCGCGGTACTGGATACATCCTTGGGAAAGACCTCGCCACCCAAGGTGAAGGCTCAAGACATTCTGCAGATGGTCACCAAATTTGAGTGCCCAGTGTCTACCGGCCTTTGACTTCATGGCATCCTGCATTTTTCTGGTGCCAGATGCTTGTCTGAGAATGAGATCCCTTCATTGGTCGCTCAGTATCTCCTGTGGTGGGCCTGCGAGGTAGATATTCTGAAGGGAGAACCTTTTTGGCAACCATGGCCAGAGAGAACCGTAGTGACGGACGCCTCACTCATGGGTTGGAGAGCCCATGCCAATGATCTGAAAATCTGCAGTCATTAGTCTCCATCAGAGTTCAAACTACAAATCAATCTTTTGGAGCTGAGAGCAATCAGACTTGTGCTGATGTTATTCTGCCCTCTCTACCGGGAAAGAATGTTCTAATAATGACGGACAAGACAGTGGACATGGGTACGATGTCCTTTCTTCGCAGGATAAATCCTTGCTGGGTTTTTCTCTGCTGAAATTTTATAGAAAAATCTCATAGAATTTTGGGGAGGGGGCTACAAATATATCGCCAAATGGAGACCAGATTTATTTTAGATCTTGAATCGAAAAAACCCAAAGGCCATAATCTTGGCGAAGAATTATATACATATTTAGGAACCTGAGAAGTTGGTCTATCAAGAACTAATAATGATTGGTTTTAATTGTTCTTATTGTCTTGTGGAAATAATTTGGGTTATTAGTATACATTAATTTCAGTTTGTTTCTTAACTGATAGCTTGTATATCTATAAGAACTTCAGAAAGCTACTGCTTGGTAAGATGCTTTTTATTATATCTTACTCAAGATTTTTAACATTTTGTGTGTAGTGGCTGGATGTGGCTATATGAATGTTCAATTAATGGTGTTTACATGTGTTTTTATTCATTTTAAATTTCTACTCCGCGGTGGTTCCCGTACAAAGATAATGAGAATGGTCTCTAGGAATAGTTAATTCTGCTACCTATATCTAAATATAGGTGGTCTAATTTTGATTCATGTTTACATAGATGCTAATTGTACTCATAGATTATATTTGCACTATGCACTTTATTATTCTATCCTTAGTGAAATTCCATTTGCACTAAGCACTTTATGAATCCATGCTAAATGAGAACCTCATGCAAATTTGCACTTTAAATGGTTACGCGAAGCTAAGCACAATGCACTTTATTGATTAGCATTCGATATGTATTGATTCATGCACTTTATGACCCGTTTACCATCTATTAGCACTATGCACCTTATTGTAAAGGTTCAGATTTTCTTTTTGGTCCATTAAGGTTGACATACCATTTGCCTTTAAAAACCTCCGCAATTGAAGCGGTTGCATTGTTTATTCATGTTATTTTCGCCTCAGGCAACACTTTAATAGGAGCGAAATAATCTGGCAAGGTTGCCTTAATTAACAATACTCTACTGAATGCATATAAGAATGTGTCAAAAAGGCTGGGAATTACAATTACATTCCCACGCTTATGTCTATCCTGATAAAGGCGTGTTAGTAATTTTGTGTATATGAAAGCTGTCGTAATAGCCATTACAAAATGGCAACCATGCTTATTAGCTCAAATAGGCTGAGTTTTGGTAGCAATGAAAACTAAAAAAGGGACCACCACTGGCTGTGGAACCATAGAGTTGGGAAATGGTGGGTATATCTGCACAATGTCACTGAGCACTCACTTGTACGTGATCAAGCAGCGAGGAAGCTGTGAAACGCGTTGTACCGTGTGATTTTCTACGTTGGCTGATGCCTCGATATTTTTAAAGGAAAACCCATTGCTTTTTGTGTTCAATAACGGACAAAGCTTTACTCTGGCGAGTATTTCATTGTTTGGAGTGCCATCCTCTCTGGGAAGAAGAAGAAATCATTGTTTCCCTTTCTTTGGAATATATATATATATATATATATATATATATATATATATATATATATATATATATAGTTTGGGAATACAAAAACATTAAAGGGGATGGGGCGCGGGGGGGGGGGAACCCGATCCCAAAAATAAAAATTAGATGTTTTCTCGATAATATTTCAGCTAGGAAAAACCCAGCAAGGAAATGAAATGGAACCATGTCCATGTACTATCTCAACAAGAGAGGTAGTGTAGGGTCACTACCACTGTGCAGAGGCAATTCAGCTCTGGTTCTGGGCAATTCAATGAGGAATCTCCCTATCGGCAGTTCACCTAGCCGGAGAGCGGAACACGGCGGCGGATGCTCTGTGCAGTCAGAGCAAGTCTCCCACTAATGGGAACTAGCTCAGAAGTCCTTCAAGAGATCTTCGTCCTTTGGGGAACACAAGTGGATCTGTTCGCGACACTGTCAACTGTTTTGCTTCAGGACATTTCGGAGACGTGTTCGTAGTGGATTTGGAGTTTCCAGTGTTTGCGTTTCCTCCATTCCCTGTAATTCCTAATGTGATCATGAGGTTGAGAAAGTTCGGGAAATCCATCCTAATTGCCCCGGATTGGTCCAGGTGGACGTGGTACCTGAACCTTCTGGACATGTTTATCTGCCTTCCAATACGTCTCCCACAAAGATAGAACCTTCTCTCGCGAGAGGAAAGTTGGGTTCTCCATCCAGAGGTCAAGACACTCAGCCTTCACACATGGTTTCTGAGAGGCTGAGGAATAAGGATTGGGTCCTCCCGGATGACGTAATGGAGATTTTGTTTTCGACCTGAAGGCCAGCTACAAAGTCTTTGTACCCGCTGCCACTGGAACAAAATCTGCTGCTGGTGCAGGGACAAGAATGTGGACCCTTGAGGATTCCAAGATGGCAGCGTGTGGGTGAAGACGCGCCCTGAGCTCCTGCGCAGCAAATGTGAAATCGCACGCAGAAGCAACCACAACGCTATAGTTGCCATCCCCGGGAACAGTCTGGTGCGGACCACACACCCAGAATAACTGCGGTCACGGAATTGGCCCTTGTCAAGGTCCAGTCTTGAATCTTCCTGCAGGAGTGATGCTGGCCCACCAGACCCCCTAGTTGTGCCAACTCAACAATCTCTAATAATACAATTACCAAACTGGCAAACACAAGGGGAAAGGGGAATGGAGAACAAAACAAAAGCAGATCTTCACTGGTCTTTTCTATGAAGACTTCTCGACTACTGGTTTTCCATCTGGAACTGGTGTTCGGAATTGATGATTCCTCAGTGTCGCGTCTGTGAAGATCTAAACATATATAATATACTATTACCTTCACTTTAATTAACCACAAAAACTTTAATATATTTTCAGTTTAAGGAAATATATATATATATATATATATATATATATATATATATATATACCTGCAGCCTATGCTTGATAGCTGATAGGCTTAATATCGCTCAGTATCTTTCTTTCTGAATCTTTAATATCTTCTTTTACTCAAACTTATAGTCTCGAGTATCTTAATTTATTGTGAAGCATTAATAGTTAAAAATCCTTCAAATAATAGTCTTGAGATTTAAAAGTGTTCTTGTCAGAATATTGATGTCGGAAATTTACAATCAAAAGTTTATATTTTTCTTGGTAACTTTCACTTACTGCAGTACAAATGTTGAAGAGGAACACGCTACTATTGACATCTGGAACTAGCGTGCTCATACCTGAACTCCCATGATGAATATAAGAATTCTTGACTGAAGATGTGCTGTCAAATAAAATGAAGCTAACGAAAAAACATGAAGCAAATGGCACCGCGCACTTCTGGAAGATGAACCGCGCAGTAGAAGAGGAGCCGCGCACACTGCGCACTCTGGAGAGATGAACCGCGCAGTAGAAGAGGAACCGCGCACTCCGGAGAGAGGAACCGCGCAGTTGAAAAGGAACCGAGCACACGCGCAAACTGGAAAGGGTCCGCACACTAGAAAATGAGCACTACCCAAACGGAAGCCAATTGAATAATACGTCACAACCAGGAAGTATCAGGAGCTAAACAGAGGACGCCCGATACACGTTTTAAGGTACTTTACTCAAACAATCTATGACGAACTTCACGCGCACGCATGAATTCAAATAACATTCGATAATTTAGCATTGTAAAACACCACTAAAACTTGACTCATGTAAACAATATATACCTAGATTCAGAAATACTATTCCAACTAGAAAATTATTAATATTAAATATTAATGCAGCCGCAATTACAGGGAAGCGAAAGTTTACTTTACCAGCCGGTAAACAACACGAGCAAAGAGTACTTGAAAGTTCATAGCTTAGTAGGATTACTTTCTCAAACGAATATTGTTTCAAAATAACTTATTGACTCCAATAGTAGATATTAAATTGATAACAAATAATAAGTGTTAACCACTTATTGATTTAGCTTGCTTCATCTGCATAGAATTTCTTCTTTCAACACTGGATGAGTTCTTCTTGAAATAAGTTTCTCTTCTCAGTAGTTTTTTCCTTCTTAAAATGTTTCTAAAGATCACTTTAGTTAAATTTTTTAGAGAGCTAAATAACTGCAACCTTCCTCTAAGGAAACTGGAATGAAAGGCAGTTTAGAATCTTAGTGAAAGTTCCAAACTACCTCACATCATCTCTCATCCAATCACTGTTGTGGAACGGACCCTCCATCTTGGCTTGGGAAATTAGGCACTTCCTGAATAATTTTACATTAAGGAAACTTAAGTAAACAATCAGATGTTTAATTCAGAACAAACACCCAAACATCACTCAACATTACTCCTACAAATATCTATGATGATGTAGCCTCCTAAATGGTAGTTTTCTAATAAAGTGTCCCTTTGAAAATGTGGAAATATGCCATGGAATCCTGACAGTACCCCCTCCGTAATGCCCTGACCCAGGGCCAACCTTATCAGGATGTAAATGATGAAATCTAACCAATCTAGGAGCATGTATATTTTCTACTTTTTCCCATGAACGCTCTTCTGGACCGTATCCCTTCCAATCAACTAAGTATTGAAGTTGACCACGAACCAGTCTTGAATCTAAAATAGCTTGTACCTCAAATTCATGCTCATTATCAGAAAACACAGGGCCAGGCGCATCATTAATTATGGTATCCTTCCTGAAGCTTTTCAATAAACTAACATGGAAAGTTGGATGAACTTTTAATCCTGGTGGTAACTTCAATTTCACAGATACAGGAGAATAAACCTGTTCAATTTCAAAAGGTCCAATATATCGTGGACTAAATTTATTCCTACCCTTCAAAGGTACATTTTTTGTAGATAGCCATACTTTATCCCCAATCCGATAATTTGTTTCTTTCCTACGTTTTCTGTCTGCACATTTTTTGTAAATTAATTTACTCTTTTCCAAAGCCTGAACTGCTCTTTTCAAATTTTGATCCATAGCTAACAACCTACTTTCAACATCAGGGACCTCTATATCATCCAAAACCACCCCTCTCAAAAAACGTGGATGGGAAACCTTGATTTAAGAAAAATTGAGACATAGAAGTTGAATCCTTTGAAGAATTATTATAGCAGAATTCTGCCAACCAAAGTAATTCCAACCACCCTTGATCAGCACCAAGATAGCATCTTATATACTTCTCTAATTCTTGATTCACTCTTTCGGTTTGACCGTTACCCTCAGGATGATAACTTGTTGTTAAATTAATCTCAATTTTCAACTCTTTGCAAAATGCTTTCCAAAATCTAGAAACAAATTGAGATCCTCGATCGGAAATCTCTTGACTAGGTAAACCGTGTAACTTTACAACATTTTGCAAAAAAGCCTGAGCTAAAGATGTTGCTGTTGCCGCTCCCTTAATAGGAATAACGTGACCAGCCTTAGAAAACACATCCACTATAACAAGTATAGTTGAGCAACCCTTGTCAGGCGGTAAATCCACAATATAATCCATTGATACCGTATGCCAAGGACGAGGTGGAATCGGAAGGGGAACTAACAATCCTGCAGCTTTCTGATGATCTGACTTAGAACGAATACAAACATCACAGGTTCTCACATAATTCTGAGTCTTCCTTCATTTCCTTCCACCAAAATTCTCTTTTAAGAAGATCAAAAGTTTTCTTAATTCCAGGATGACCAGCCAAAGGAGAATCATGACAATTCTTCAATGCCTCTATCCTCAACTCTTCAGAAGGCAAATACAACTGTTTTCCAACAAAAGATAACCCTTCCTTGATATGACGTTCAGAATCTTCTGCCGGCCAAACCAAAAGTAGTTCTTCAGTAAAAAATTGCAAAATTGACTCACGAAAATCCTGAAACCTCTCAACCCCAGCAATGACAAAATTCTTCTCTGCAAGCAAAGGCATAGGAGTACAAGGATCACTCTTCAAACTTCCAGGAATTACACCTAGACAAAGCATCTGCTTTACCATTCTGACGTCCAGGTTTTAACAAAATAACAAAATCATATTCTGCAAAAAATAACGACCACCTCAATTGCCTTGGTGTTAAAGTTCTTGCAGATAGAAGAAAAGTCAAATTCCTATGATCAGTCAACACTGTGACCCGATGTCTGGCACCTAAAAGATAGTGTCTCCACTCCACAAAAGCTGCCTTAATAACTAACAATTCACGATCAGAAATTGTATAGTTTCTTTCGGCAGGAGAACATTTTTTAGAAAAAGCTACCGGATGAAGCTGTCCAGTAACACGATGACGTTGAGACAATACAGCCCCCATAGCACAATCTGAAGCATCAGCTTCTAAGAAAAAAGGTTGTTCAACATCAGGATGTAATAAAATAGGTCCAGAAACAAACTTATCTTTTAGAAAATCAAAAGCTTTCTCAGCTTCTCCAGCATTGGATCTTTCATGGATTCACATGCTTAGAACATTCCCCGTCGTCAGACTGGGACCCTCGGTAGACATATATAGCCTTTTCCTATAGGAAAACTTCCGACACTTTTGTGTCCTATCTGCGTCCTTTTAGGACCCGCCTACGCATGCTCTGTAGGCCGTCCCAGTATAAGAGGCCCGCCCCCGCGGATCCCCTTCAGATTTCAACCGTCTCCAAAGTAGTGGGATCTCCTCGCGTCGTCTTACTGTTTTGTACAAGGTTGTGTACTGGAGTTGGAGTTCGAGGAAATTTTTCCTCCATGTCAGGAAAAGCGCTGTTCCGTCCATGTGCGACGTGCGGCTTGAAAAAAGTTTACGAGGGGGACGGACATATGGATTGTATATACTGCCTCCACCCTCATCATTCGGCTGATAACTGCGACATATGCAAAGGGTTTCCTCAAAAGACCCTCAAAGACCGAAATCGACGGCTGGTGGCATGGCTGAATGATGGAGTGAGGGCATACCCCCCTTCGGAGGTAGGCTCCACACAATCGGCGAAAACATCACACCGCGCTGCCTCGTCGGAACCACCGGCGAAGAAATCTCGACCGACGGAAAAAGAGTCATCTCGGAGTCATTCAGCTAAAGAATCCTCGTCGAAAAAATCGTCATCTTCATCAAAAAAGTATGACAAGGAAAGGCTGAAATCCTCCTCGGGCGATCACCATAGATCGACCTCGAGTCGAGAGTCGAGTAAAGGCAGGCCAAGTGGGGAAAAGGCGGGACCGCCTAAACCACCTGCTAAGTCACCGTCGTCGACGGCGGTCCAATCATCGGCCTCCACCCTGCCACTGACGCATGTGGTATCCACCGTCCCACCGACTGCGACGGTGGCCTCGTCAACGGGGGTTCTACAGGAAGCCTGGAGGCCTGAGGTTTTTGATCCGATCCCCCCGGATACTTTATTGCAAGAACAGGCTGTGTCGCTGTCCTCGGGGGAGGACGAGAGCGGGAGAATAGCTGGCCCGGCGGACCTCGGGCTACGAGTGGTTGACAAGTCGTCGACGAGGGGATCCGGTATACCGGTATCTGCCCCTCTTCTCAATCCTCAATCTGTTTTGTCGTTGGAAATTCTGTCCACGCTTCAGTCGTTGGTACATTCATTGGACCAGAGGCTGCCTCAGGTAAACCTGCCTCAGTCACCCGTCGACGAGCCGGGCCTGAAGCCTGAAGTTAGGGCTGGTGAAGCCTTCTCTCGACAGAACCTCAAAACTCAATCAGCTGGCGAGCCGACTACGACAAACCACCAGGCTCTCAGTGAGGAAATACGTTTCGGTCCTAGGGGCCATGGCATCCTGCATCCATCTGGTGGCAAACTGTCGCCTATTCATGAGGCCAGTCCAGGAATTCCTTGCGGACCGATGGACGCAGGCCCAAGGATCGTGGTCAGACAAGATAACCATCGACGACAAGCTGCTTCGGTCCCTTCAGTGGTGGCAGAGTTCCCACACTCTGAACAACGGTGTACCCCTACAGGAACCGGAGTTTCAGCGAACCATAGTCACGAATGCGTCCCTAACCGGATGGGGAGCTCACATGGGTACTCTTCAAACGCAAGGTCGCTGGTCTCCAACGGAGTTACTCCTACACATAAACGTGTTAGAGCTCAGAGCAGTAAGATGGGCCTTGAAGGCATTCCTAACACACATCAAGGGATCGCGAGTACGAGTACTGACCGACAATACGACAGCCATGTTTTATTTGAGAAAACAAGGAGGGACGCGATCGAGAACTCTTTCCATAGAGGCCCAGAAAACATGGCATTGGGCATTAAAGCACGAGATTTCCATCGTGGCTCACCATCTCCCGGGAGTGAGGAATTTGCAAGCAGATTCCCTCAGCAGAAGCATGGCCTAGATACACGAATGGGAACTGGACACAGTTCAGCTGAGGAAAGTGTTCGAGAAATGGGGTCACCCCCCTCTGGACGCTTTCGCAACCAAGGACAACAGGAAATGCGAGCAATTCGCAAGCAGATGGCCTCAGGAGGGTTCCATGGGGGAGGCATTCTCCTTCCCATGGACGGACATGTTCCTTTATGCTTTTCCTCCGTTCCCTCTCATACGGAGGACAGTACAGTGGATACGCAGATACAGTTGCCGAGTAATTCTAGTGGCACCGTACTGGCCGCGGCAACCATGGTTCTCCGACCTACTTCACCTGTCGCTGGAACATCCAATAGCGTTTCCGAGAGTCCCGAACCTACTATCCCGGGACAAAGGCACGGTGTGGCATCACGACCCGGACAGTCGCAACCTTGCAGCCTGGCTCCTGACTTTTCGGAGTTCAGTGCTTTAGACGTTTCGGAGGATTGCCAAAAAATTCTGCAAGCGGCTCGAGCCCCTTCTACTAACAAATCTTACACCTATAAGTGGAGGAGGTTCTGTGAATGGTGTCGAAGACAGCAAGGCCTACACCCATTGACGGTGACGCCGGAACAAGTGCTACCTTACCTGCTTCTCTTGGCGGAAAGTGGTTTATCCTTCACATCGATAAAGGTGCACCTGGCGGCCATCTCGAGGTTCACGAGGAAGAGACAGTCGTCTCCTCTATTCAGCGACAGACTGGTGAAACACTTCATGAGGGGTTTATTTAGAACTTTTCCCCCGGTGAAACGTTTCCCTCCAACTTGGAGTCTCAACACAGTGTTGGCAGGCTTAATGAAACCACCCTTTGAGCCCATGGCCACGTCGGACATGAAATTCATATCGTGGAAGTTGGCATTCTTAATTGCTATCACGTCAGCCAGGAGAATCTCGGAACTGCAAGCACTGATTCTTTAAGGATAAGGTAGTCCTAGCAACTAATCCTACGTTCGTCCCAAAAGTTCCGACAGTGTATGACAAACACTCGTCCCTTGTTCTCCCTACTTTCTTCGCGACCCCATCATCGGCGGCAGAAAAAGCTTCATACCCTGGACGTTAAGAGGGCTCTGAAATTTTACCTACATCGTACACAGGAACTCAGGTCTACTCGTCAACTGTTCATCGCATATGGTCCGTCGACGAGGGGAAAAGCAATCTCTAAACAAGGATTGGCTCGATGGGTCTCATCGACGATTGCGTTTTGCCACTCCAAGGCCGGAAGGCCGCTGCAACGGCATCCTAGAGCCCATTCTACAAGATCAACTTCCTCCTCAGCAGCATTATGGGCAGGAATTCCGCTGGCAGATATATGCCAGGCTGCGGCATGGTCCGTGCCCCACACGTTTACCCGCCACTACTGCCTTGCCAGGCAGCATGCGGACGAGGTGCAGATGGGAAGAGCTGTCCTGCGCCATCTGTTTCAGTAAGGTAAGCTCCACGCTGTGCAGAGTTGATCTTCTACCTTTTAATGACAGCATACTTTATGTGGGTATCGTTATGAGTTAACTTATCCCTATGTATATATGCATTGTGTATTATGGTGAGGGTATATTACATTACATTCTCACCGCCATTTCAGATGTAACTGCTATACAATCTATTCTAAGCATGTGAATCCATGAAAGATCCAATGCTAGAGAAGGGAATCATTTCTTACCTGTAACTCCATTTCTCCAGCATTGGTATCTTTCATGGATTCACATGCGCCCACCAGCCTCCCCGGAATGCAATGTATTTGCTTGATAAGTTTAAGCCTTCCTACTTTGGAGGGGCCGAAATCTGAAGGGGATCCGCGGGGGCGGGCCTCTTATACTGGGACGGCCTACGGAGCATGCGTAGGCGGGTCCTAAAAGGACGCAGATAGGACACAAAAGTGTCGTAAGTTTTCGTATAGGAAAAGGCTATATACGTGTACCGAGGGTCCCAGTCTGACGACGGGGAATGTTCTAAGCATGTGAATCCATGAAAGATACCAATGCTGGAGAAATGGAGTTACAGGTAAGAAACTATTCCCTTCTTCATTCCATTCAAATTTGACTCCTTTCTTTAATAATCTTGTTTAAGGAGAAATAATCTGTGAAAAATTCTGTATGAATCTACGATAAAAGTTAGCAAAACCAATAAAACTTTGCAAATCTTTTATTGAAGTCGGCTGTGACCAATCTCGTACTGCTTTCACCTTAGCTGAATCCATTTCTAACCCTTCCGGAGACAAAACAAAACCTAAAAATTCCACTCTATCAGTGTGAAATTGGCTTTTTTCAAGTTTTGCAAACAATTGATTTTCTCTTAACTTAGTCAACACCTTTTTAACATGTTCAATGTGTTCATTCAATTCTTTAGAAAATATTAAGATGTCGTCTATATATACTACAACAAACACATCCAAATATTCTCGAAGAACTTGATTGATGAAAAATTGAAAT
Source organism: Ambystoma mexicanum (assembly GCF_040938575.1). Classification (NCBI taxonomy): domain Eukaryota; kingdom Metazoa; phylum Chordata; class Amphibia; order Caudata; family Ambystomatidae; genus Ambystoma; species Ambystoma mexicanum. The sequence goes on along the minus strand of NC_090921.1, from coordinate 223,556,964 downwards.
GCAGCAGGAGCATTACAAAGACCGAATGGCATGACCTGGTACTCAAATAACCCATAACGAGTCCTAAATGCTGTTTTCCATTCGTCACCCTCTCTCACTCTTACTAAATGATAAGCTCCTCTGAGATCCAATTTTGAGAATATTTTAACTCCTTGAATTCTGTCCAACATGACTGAAATCAGAGGTAAAGGATATCTATTTTTAATTGTGATCTTATTCAATGCCCTATAATCAATACATGTTCTCAAGGTCTTATCTTTTATGGGCACGAAAAATAATGGCGAAGCTGCTGGGGACTGGGAATGTCTAATAAACCCTTTGGCAAGATTCTCATCAAGATATTCCTTTAAATATTCATTTTCTTTTTCTGTCAATGCATAAGCTCTTCCATAAGGTATAGGAGCTCCATCTTCTAAATCAATTCTACAATCAAATGAACGATGTGGAGGTAATTCACTAGCCACTTCCTTATCAAACACATCCTTAAACTCTTGATAGCAATCTGGTAAAATACCGGACACAGCTCCTATAACATGTTCCTTAACAACTCCAGCAGCTAAACACACTCCTTGAACTTCTGAAATTACTTCTTGATCCCATTCCTGAGAAAACACAGAACATTGTTCCCTACAAATTTCTGACTTAAACTCCACCGTTCTTCTTCCCCAATCTATATAAGGATTGTGTAAAGTCAACCATGACATTCCTAAAATAATTTGCAACTGTGGTGCATCAATTAATTCAAATACAATTTCCTCACCATGCTTTTCACCAATCTTCATCTTTAAAACACATGTCATCTTAGTAATCAAACCTGAGGTCAGTTGTGTACCATCCACAGCTCTCACTTGTTCTGGAACTCCCTTAGTTACAACAGGCACCCCCAATCTCTCCGCTAAAGCCAAATCCATAAAATTTCCTGTGGCTCCACAATCAATCACACACGGACCACCACACCTTAGTTTACCATCCCAATATAAGGATAGTAGTGATATGTGGTAAAGCTGTTTGAATGGTATTTGCTACCACTTGTCCTTTCTCAGGAAAAGGAGGAAACCTTTTAGGAGCATGTGGACATTTTCCTACAAAATGTGTTCCATCTCCGCAATACAAACACAATTTCTCCTTACGTCTTCTTTCTCTTGTTTAGTTAAAGGACCTCTGATTTGATTATCGCTTACTGGTAGCTTAACTTCTTTTCCTGAATTGTGTTCAACTTTAGGTCGTTCACTTCTACTCCAGTTTCTGATTTCAGAAAAAATTTCTCCTCTTTTCGGACCTTCGTTCTAATAATCTCAAGTCTAATTGAATTACTAAGGAAATTGAATCTTCACAAATTGTTGGTCTCTCTATCGTTGCCAGGGCATCCTTTAATTCTTCCCTTAATCCTCTATAAAAGATTGAGGCTCTCTTCTCTTCTGGCCACTCACTCTTTTGCACCAGGGATCTAAATTGTGTAATGTAAGCTACCAGCTCTCTGTTACCCTGACGTAATTCTAATAATTCTCCATCTATACTTAAAGATGAAGTTCTTTTGTCAAACATCTTACGGAATTCATCTTTAAACAGGTTCCAGTCTCTGAGTTCTCTAGCACCTCTTTCTACAAAAGGAACTGATCATGCTGATGCCTCTCCTGTAAAATAAGAAATTAAAAATGCCACTCTTGCTGTTCCGGTAGGAAATGCTTCCGGTCTACCCAAGTAATGTATTTCTCACTGCATTAGAAATGTCTTTAATTTTCTGTGATCTCCACTTAATCTTTCTGGTGGCGCTAATGGAGTTGATACTAAAGAAATTCCTGGTGTTAAATGTATGTCTTTCTTATCTTTTTTCTCTTCAAAATTTGGCCATTTTACATTTAACTCTGGATACAAAACTGGTGGTTCTTGCTCTAAATTTCTTTTAATCTTAGAAGTACTGTCTATGTACATAACTACTTAACTCTTCCATTTTAACTCCCAAAGTTACTGTCTCACTCTTAGCTAACTTTAAATCTTCTTTTATTTCCATTAACATCTTTCCTATAGCCCCCAAACTTAACTTTGACTCTGGTTCCATCATCACTCGGGCAGGATTTAAATACTTGGGCCTTTCATTCTGTCAAGGTCCAGTCTTGAATCTTCCTGCAGGAGTGATGCTGGCCCACCAGACCCCCTAGGTGTGCCAACTCAACAATCTCTAATAATACAATTACCAAACTGGCAAACACAAGGGGAAAGGGGAATGGAGAACAAAACAAAAGCAGATCTTCACTGGTCTTTTCTATGAAGACTTCTCGACTACTGGTTTTCCATCTGGAACTGGTGTTCGGAATTGATGATTCCTCAGTGTCGTGTCTGTGAAGATCTAAACATATATAATATACTATTACCTTCACTTTAATTAACCACAAACACTTTAATATATTTTCAGTTTAATGAAATATATATATATATATATATATATATGTAAACAAAAGGAGGAGAGGGGAAGGACCGCACTCTCCGTGAATTCATATCCAAATAAGGAAAAAAAAAGCGCAGCTCACACAAATTAGAAAAAAGGAAAAATATTTAATCAATTATAAGCTGTGCAAATGCACAAAACAAAAGGCTGGGAAAACAGCATATACAAACAGAGGCAGGACGCCAAAAGGCACGGCCCGCTTACAACGCGTGTCACGCTCGACTGAGCGCTTGATCACGTAACACAAACGAAGGACAAAGGACACGGTTAAAAAGTGTATAGTCCATCTTCTATGTCAATTGTGAAAAATAGGTGATACATTTACATGGTGATTCAACAGTGGCCATCTTGAAACAGAGAGTCATACAATAGATCATAATAAATGACAACATTTAGTTTGTGTAATCAGTTTAAATACACATGGGAACAAGAATTATCAAATATCCCAATTATGTTTTATAAACAAATGCCACAAAATTGTTAAAGATGCCATTTCATATATTGTAATTTCCACCTTATGTTTCCATAATTGGCAAAGCCAAGCTAAATTGGCATTTAATTGCAGACCTAGTACATTGACTTAAGACAGATGGTATCTGATACAAATACAGGCAACGGCTTGTATAATACAATCGATTCTTCATAGTACCAATTATAAAGGGGGGACATGTAATATCATCATATACAAATAGATAGAAAGAGGGAAGTCAGGTCAGGCTATGTCATTGTAGATGGTATATCAAAGTAACCTCCAATTTGGCATTGTGCAAATATGCAAATTAGCAGCATCAATGTGCATAAATGGCATCTAATTACTGAGATGGAATAGAGCCTATGTCTCATGCAAAATTGCAAAGATAAAAACACATAGAATATGGTTAAAAATCCATTATGATTGCAGTATCAAAACTAGACATAGAAATCACAGTTCAAGTAACAAGAAAATACAACACAATTATAATTATCAAAAATTTATTATAAAAATATTGATCTTTGGTATTAAACCTAATCATGTTTAGGAAGGAGGTAAAGTGCAAGTGCAAATTCAACAATGGCAAGCTAGGCAATATGCAGAATAGACACAGTTCTAGGAATGACCACGTTTAAAAATTGTGAAATCATCTGCCTATCTCTGCTATCAGTTATGCCAATGACCTGTCCAGGACTAGAACTATATTGTCCCGGCCTCACAAACATAGATATAATCTAATTACTTTTCTAGTTGTACTATCAGACTAGACATATGTAAATCTGAGATCTTATGTAAAATGTACCAATAATGACCTATTTAAACAAATAAAAACCAGAGTGGAACTATGGACACAAAATATCACATTATTCACCAGTCCAGAGTCCTTTAGGTCGTGAATATAGCAACATTTAAAAACAAAAAAAATGTGTCTTTCCTTTTTTGCCCCCACTAACCCTATTATAAACCATATATATATACCTGCAGCCTATGCTTGATAGCTGATAGGCTTAATATAGCTCAGTATCTTTCTTTCTGAATCTTTAATATCTTCTTTTACTCAAACTTATAGTCTCAAGTATCTTAATTTATTGTGAAGCATTAATAGTTCAAAATCCTTCAAATAATAGTCTTGAGATTTAAAAGTGTTCTTGTCAGAATATTGATGTCGGAAATTCACAATCAAAAGTTTATAATTTTTCTTGGTAACTTTCACTTACTGCAGTACAAATGTTGAAGAGGAACACGCTACTATTGACATCTGGAACTAGCGTGCTCATACCTGAACTCCCATGATGAATATAGGAATTCTTGACTGAAGATGTGCTCTCAAATAAAATGAAGCTAACGAAATAAATAAAGCTAACGAAAAAACATGAAGCAAATGGCACCGCGCACTTCTGGAAGATGAACCGCGCAGTAGAAGAGGAGCCGCGCACTCTGGAGAGATGAACCGCGCAGTAGAAGAGGAACCGTGCACTCCGGAGAGATGAACCGCGCAGTTGAAAAGGAACCGAGCACACGCGCACACTGGAAAGGGTCCGCACACTAGAAAATGAGCACTACCCAAACGGAAGCCAATTGAATAATACGTCACAACCAGGAAGTATCAGGAGCTAAACGGAGGACGCCCGATACACGTTTTAAGGTACTTTACTCAAACAATCTATGACGAACTTCACGCGCACGCATGAATTCAAATAACATTCGATAATTTAGCATTGTAAAACACCACTAAAACTTGACTCATGTAAACAATATATACCTAGATTCAGAAATACTATTCCAACTAGAAAATTATTATTAAATGTAAATGCAGCCGCAATTACAGGGAAGCGAAAGTTTACTTTACCAGCCGGTAAACAACACGAGCAAAGAGTACTTGAAAGTTCATAGCTTAGTAGGATTACTTTCTCAAACGAATATTGTTTCAAAATAACTTCTTGACTCCAATAGTAGATATTAAATTGATAACAAATAAGTGTTAACCACTTATTGACTTAGCTTGCTTCATCTGTATAGAATTTCTTCTTTCAACACTGGATAAGTTCTTCTTGAAATAACTTTCTCTTCTCAGTAGTTTTTTCCTTCTTAAAAAGTTTCTAAAGATCACTTTAGTTAAATTTTCTAGAGAGCTAAATAACTGCAACCTTCCTCTAAGGAAACTGGAATGAAAGGCAGTTTAGAATCTTAGTGAAAGTTCCAAATTACCTCACAGCATCTCTCATCCAATCACTGTTGTGGAACGGACCCTCCATCTTGGCTTGGGAAATTAGACACTTCCTGAATAATTTTACATTAAGGAAACTTAAGTAAACAATCAGATGTTTAATTCAGAACAAACACCCAAACATCACTCAGCATTACTCCTACAAATATCTATGATGATGTAGCCTCCTAAATGGTAGTTTTCTAATAAAGTGTCCCTTTGAAAATGTGGAAATATGCCATGGAATCCTGACAGCCCTGCTGCGGCTGCCGCACTCCATTGCGAATCAGCGAGCCCCGGGGCCAGCTGTCCGGGGGTGGTGGAGGCGGGCATCACGCTGAGAGACGGCCGCGTGCCGAGGCAGATCTGGCAGCCGCGGCACCCCCATGGGGATACTGGTGAGCCGCGGCCTCTGCACCGGGGGATCAGTGGTGCCGAGCCCGGGGAGCCGCCTTTGCCATTCGCTGGGCTGCGGCCTCCCGCGGAACGGAGCGGGCTGCCGGGCCCAGGAGGGCGGGTCGCTTGGCAGGTGGCAGCAGTACCACGGCTAGCAACGAGAGGCGGGCCGACACCGCGGAGGTGTCGCGGCGGCCCACCTGCTGGGGTGAATCGGGTTCTGCTCCAGAGGAGAACTTGGGGCATCCCGCAAGCTGAAGATACCTCCCCCAGTCGGGGGCGAAGGTCTAGCCCCGGACCGGCGCCACAAGTATATTGAAGTAAGTGGGTGGGTGGGGGGCCACGGACGAGCAGTAGTGAAGGTGGGGCCCCCTGCGCGCCCCCTCCCCTCGCAACTGAGACTGTCTGGAGCACGAATAGTGGGGAAGGGAGTAATTCCCCCCAAGAAGGGACCTGGCGGGGGTTCCCGGGACCCGGCACCCTACCCCCAACATCAGAACCATACATCCCAGGGCTCCCCTGGGCTCAGGAAACCAGAAACCGACCCCACGAGGAGGCACGTTTAAACTAACGCTGGGCCTACACGGAAGACGGCGTTAGGGGGGGGGAGGCCCCGAACTGTTAGCACACGGCTAGGAAGCCCTCCAGGCGCATCAGCCCTGGGATAAAACGGTGCGGGGGGCTGGTCATGGAAAGTTACCCTGGATTTCATAGTGCTGAGCAGAGAAAAGCGGTGCATACTCGGGGGTGCCCCAAGCCCCTGCAGGATGTCCAGAAGTAAGTCCAAGGACACCCCAGCCTCATCTAAGATGGCGAAAAAGCTCCAAGAGGGGTCACTAGCCCAGATGTGGGCCAAGGATCTTGGAGAGCAGAGACTTCAGTATCCCAAAGAGGGGTCCACGCAGCCGGTCCCGTCGCCACCCAAGACCCGCCGGTTACCCAATCACTGCTCTGGACCTTTCTAGGGGAAATCGTAAAGAAAATCACAGAAGCAGGGCCGAAACAGATGGACGCGCTAAGGGTAGACCTGGAAGAGGTCCTACAAGACATGAAAAAGGACCTCAACAAAATGGAAGAGAGGGTGGACACGAATGAGAGGGCCATACAAGAGTTGAAAGAAGACTCATGAAAAGCGGTCTCCACATTGGAAACCCTAGCAGCAGCAACTCATAACCTCGAACTGAGGGCTGAGGACTTTGAGAACAGGTCCAGAAGGTCCAATATACAGGTGAAGTCCCTACCAGAAGCAGTTCAGGATCTGGTCGAAACAATGAGATCAATATTCGGAGACATCTTGGAAGCTGATCAGATCGATGACATTAGGTTCGACAGGGTCCACAGGGCTGGGCCGAAGCGCCGGGAACCGGCAGCGAGACCACGGAATGTATTGGTGGCATTCCACAGTTAAACACAGGATGAGAGGATCCTGCAGGCAGCCAGGAAGGCAGGCCAGATAACCCACTGTTGGGCAGAATCCAGTGCAGTTCCCTTAGGGAGCACTACACAAGATTAGGACTACAGGTGAGACCAATAAATCACCTTTGGTATCAGTCTGTACCACAAAGATTTAGTTGGTAGCTGTGGCTGAGCATTCAGACTTGTCTCAAGAGGGAGATGAGCAGTATTCAGTATTTATACAACAGACCCACTAGACTATGGAACAAGGAAACACTGACCAAAGCTTTGTATTTAAAAAGAATATATATAAATTTATTTTATACACTTCTAATAAAACACATGTATCACAGTCATCAAGCAAGTTAAATTAAGTCAAAGGAAAAATATACACACTCCCAAGTTGAATTGTAGACCAAGTGAACCAGAGTGAAAACTGAGCAAAACGGCACAGTGACAACTACACACAAGGGATTCTCCAACAATTCCTCACAAGGGAGGGTAAACGCAAGTTATCTAGAAATAGGTTCTTATACACTAGCAACACTTCCCATCAGTTTGTGAACCAGTTCAGCAAGACAGTGCATCAGTATAGGCAATACTTAAAATGAAAACTGAGCAAAATGGCATTTCACAATGTTTAAGACTGGGAAGGAAAGGGTAGTTACAAGAAATAGGTGCACCAACACAGTTCTCAGTGAGAATCAATCTAAAGAAAGCAGATCTAACAAATGTGACCAGAGTCAGTAGGCCTCTGACAGAGTCAGTGGTACAGGGCTAGCACCCAGGAGCAAAATGTTCTTGTAGCTGCAGTCATGTCTTTGGTTAACGAATTTGAAAATGTGGTTGCAGAAGTTGAACAAACAATGTTGAGAGAGGGGCGGCCAACCCGACAGGTAGGTAAAGGATTTAAAACACATTTAGTGCTACCGCGAAGAAAGGGCGACCTGGCGGAACAATGTACCTTTTAAATGAAGTGGCACCTGCGGTGGCGGTTGTTCCAGGTAGTTCCTGCAGTTCGGGTGATCCAGCAGAGGAAGAGAGGCTCTCGTTTGGAGGAAGGTCCGAGTCACTGCACTACCCAGGGATGAAACCAGCCGCGGTGCTGCCCAACGGATAAAAGGTATGCTCCTTTAAATCTTGGTCCGGGTGGACTGGTGCCTGGCTTTCCGGCCTCTGAGTACAGGGTACGGGAGATTCGACCAAGGCAGGTCCGGGAATGCGATTGGCAAACTGGTTGGACCCACCAGCTCAAGGGAAGAAGGCTCTTTCAGGTGAAGATCTTCTCTCGTTGTGTGGAGAAAAGTGGTGAGACGCTGCAGCAGGGCTTCACCGGTGGTTCAGTCATTGCAGATGTCTTTGGCTTCTCTCCTCTTTGGCTTCTTAGTTCCAGTGCGGACGTCTTGCTCTTCCAGTCCTCAGGACCCTGCTTTTATGCAAAAAGATCCCCATTCATACAGCCTAGTTGTCACGTAGTGGAGTGGTCATCTTGGCGGGACACCCTCCAGCCCATCAGGATAGTGCGATATGGGTTGCTGAGGCAACTCTGTCCTGGGGTTCTACTCCCCCTCCCACACAATGGACAAATCCCAGACTCTGTGGCGCCAAAAGGACGAACAAAGGATCCCCGACCTGGGTTAGGAGCTTAGAGAAAGACATGAGAAATAAGTAATATCAAAGTTCTGGCAAATGAAACCGACCGGAGCAAAATTAATATTAAAATGCACCGGCTGTATGTTAGAGGCTGTCAGAAAAAGTGGTAGCCTCGAACAATTGGAAAATCCCATAGGGAAATATTTGCGGTCGAATATTTATGGTAGTAACCACTGCCACCAGCCAGAAACTTTTGAGAGGGACTGTACGGTACCCTCTCGAAAATGAACATAGGGGAAAAACTATTAACCCCTTCCAGTACCTCCATAGTAAGATGGGTTGTACTGGTTTAGTTCATAGGATTTGACTAGTAAAGTCAATGGGGACTTTACATGCCCTGGGAGACAGTCAGTCCCAGGGTATGGAGTCTGTTTGGGGGTCGCTACGACACCCCTGTGTCACTGCACTGAGGGTGCTGTGTAACACATGTGAATAAAGATGGTTCCTATGGGATTGAGAAAGATCCTATAGGCATTAAACACAAAAATAGCCTAGAACACACACAGCAAAAATGCCTAAGAGTGGGAAAACGAGTCTCTCTTAGCAGGTGAAAAGGAACAAACCCTTCAAATCCAGCAAAGCTGCTGGGGGACTCTTTAAGGGAAATTAGCAATAAAATGAGAATTCTCCCTAACACCCACAATGGAATAGCAATACAGCTATATCAAGATCTATCCCAGATCACCTTGAAGAGACGGCGCATGGCCCGGGTCCTGGCCCACCTAAGAGAAAACCAAGTGTGGTACAGGTGGCTCCATCCATTTGCCCTCTGCTTTCAATGGCAAGGAAAGATCCATAAAATTACGACCTGTGACCAAGGAATAGCGCTATTGGGCCTAGAGGACGACACTCCGCCGCCACGAGCGTTCTTGTCAGGGCGAGCAATCTCCAGGAAGCCCTAGGAATGGTCAGAAGCGGGCCCGAAGAAATCAAGGAGGGAGCCAAAACAACCTCAGCGCAGATCCAAGTCCCAGGACCAGGTGCCCGATCGTGGAGACCAGCTTGGGAAAAGGGGCGTACAAGAACAATAAGGAGCATGAACCATATCCCGATATAAACCCTGGGGAGGGCACAAACGGGTTTTCACTATCGTGCGTATAAGACTATCAGTGGCTATCGTCTACACAAGAGCGGGTAGCAACGGGGTAGGAGGGAGGGACCCGCCATCTTGGGAAGGGGAGTTCCTGCAAATTCCGTGTGGAATGTTTCTGGGTTTGTTATGGAGTTCGGCTCTCGTAGACAACTCACGAGAGGGAGCTTGGTGCCAGCCAAATTCGCCTGGAATGGTGAAGGGGGTGGGGGGAGAGAAGATCCAAGCTTCAGGTCTTGAAGGCCCATCCAGCGGCCCACAAATCGAGGGCACACATCAGGGAGCATAGGGCAAGGGGCTACATCTGGGTTAACTAGATTTCCCACATCTTGTCCATATGGCTAACTCGGATGCACTGAAGGTGCACTCATTAAATGTGAATGGCCTCAATTCCCAGGTCAAGAGGAAGAAAGTGGAGAGATTCCTCAAGCGAGAACATCCCCACATAGTAGCTATACAGGAGACCCATGTACACACTAGAGACACTCATAGGATAAGATTCTGGGGATATTCACGAGTGGTACAGGCTATGCAGGCCAGCAAGAAGGGGGAGTATTAATTGCACTGAGACGGGCTTGATTTGACCATCGGAGACATGCAGAAGGATAACCAAGGCAGATATTTGGCGGTGATACTTGAGGGGATGGCGGAGCCCTTCAGGGTTGCATCCCTTTATGCACCTAATCGGGCCCAAGACACCTATATACAAAACATTGTCACCCGCCTAGGAAAATTTGCCAATGCGAATATCCTCCTACTGGGAGACTTTAACTTAGCCTGGGACCCCGCAGAAGACAGGAGTTCTACCTCGTGAGAGGCACGGGGGGGGGGGGGGGTTTTGGGGAACCTGGTGAAGTAAATACGAGCTCTGGCCATGGTTGATGCATGGCGCGAACGTTACGGTGACGCGGAGGGATACACCTGTTCGCATGCGCATAGATCACACTCGCGGATAGACTACGCATGGATATCAAAACCATTGTTGGGAAGAGCCATGGCCTTGGAAATAGGGGCAATAACCCTTGGAGACCACGCTCCACTTACCCATTCAATAGCTAGACCAAAGGGGCTCCCAGGTATCTGGAAATGGAGGTAACCGGCTGGGCTGTTCAGGGATCAAATCCTGGTTAAGAAAATAGAGAAGGAAGTACTTAAGTACACCAATCACAACAACTGGGAGGATGTTGGGCAGAATCCTGCGCAGTGCCCTTAGGGACCACTACACACAATTAAGACTACAGGTGGCAGTACAAGTTTTACCTTTGGTACAAGCCTGTACTACTATGTTAAAGTGGTAGCAGTAGCAGAGCAGCCAGGCCTATATCAAGTGTATATGAGCAGTAGTAGAGATTACACAAAGGAACCACAATTACTGTGACTTAAGCAAACACTGACTCAAGGTATCAGGTAGAGAAATTTAAGAACATTTATTTTTAAACCAGTTGTTATAAACCCGACAATTCTATTAAATTCGAAATCACACGTAAAATACACTACAACTAACCAATTCACTTTGTACGGTATAAATCAAGGTAAGTTCTCTGTGTTTGAATGGACGGGTGTTATGATACAAGTAACGTTACCGTGAATACGATTGCGATCACTTTTTGACAGTTCGGTCTACTAAATAAACACGTATCCGCAGCAAGAATTGCTACCGGGTCAGAAACACACTTAGCACTTGAGATACCCAGAGGGAGTTGGGGGCAAGCATAGGCAATACTTTGTTCAGGCAAACGGAATCAGAGAACACTTATAAACAGAATTCAAGAGGCCGGAGCCAGTGTGAAGTGGAACCAGGTTCCTGTTGTCGAGGATCACACAGTCGGACAATTCACGATTCGACGTAGCCAAGCGTACTTGGATATTGTCAATGTTTGGAAGCAAAAGTTAAAAGGAGGAGGGAAGTTAAGGACAAGCCTTGTAGAACGAGAAATAGGGATTCACCCAAATTCCTCAAGCAGGACACAGTACCTTGTTCAAAATTAAAAAGCTGGTGCCAAGGCAGTTGTTCCTGGTAGTTTCCAGCAGACCCACGTTTCCTGGAGCTTCAGCAAGGGCGACGACGATGATGAGGGGATCTGCACCACGCATGGATGAGGCCGGCAGCAGCGACCACGAATTAAAGGTGCGCTCCTTAAAAACAGGAGAGGCTCTTCAGGTGGCTATCCAGACCACTACAGCAGTGTGCAGTGATTTCGACCACGAAGGAAATCCTCAGGCTGTAGAAGATGAGCTGGTTATCCCCACCAGGCTCAAGGGAAGAAGACTCCGGACTGGATCTTCTTAGTCGTTGAAGGGTAGATAGCTTAGGACTGTTGCAGGGCTTCACCGGGATGGGGTAGTTGCAGCAGATGACTTCTTCTCAGCTTATATTCGGTTCCTTGTAGTTCCAGTGGCGACTGACTTCCAGCCCAAGAGACCTGCCTTTTATGCGAAAATCCCCCATTCACACAGCCTGGCTGTCAATCACGCAGCAGGGGGGTTGTCCGGCGCGGACAACCACCTCAGCCAATCGTGGGAAAGTGCGACTTGGGTTTCCTAGGATACCCTGTGCAGGGGGTGACTACACCCCACCCTCAAATTCAGCCCACCTAGAAACCCAGGCGCCTAGAGGAAGGCTTCTTGGGAGAAGTCTGCCAAAAGAAATTGAGCAAAGAAGGCACAACTGGTTTGCCGCGCAAAGTAAAACACAAGAAGGTGTTGAACAGAAAGAAATGGCGAATAAACCGCACCGGAGCCAAAAGGAAAAGTATTTGGTGAAGCGGGTTTAAGTTCGAGGCTAATACAATAGCCTACAATACTACCACGTTTATATAAGATAACCGCGGTAGGAAAATTTAGGGTAGATACTGCCACCAACCAATTCTAAATGTTAAAAGAGCGAAACAATGCTCTAAGAGGTACAGATAAAAAAGGGCTAAGGATTAACCCTTTCCAGTACTCCATGTAAGATGGGCTGTACTGGATCTGTGGTTACATGACTAAGTAGCAATAATGGCGTTACCCTTTTCTGGGGGACAGTAGCCAGCCTCAGAAATGGAGTGGGTGGGAAGTCTGTACGACAACCCGGTGTCGTTGCACTGAAGATGCTGTGTAACACACACAAGAAGGGGGCCACTGAAGTGGTGTACTCCAGAGCCCACAATCCTAAAAACAGGTAAAAGACACATAGCAAAACATGGTTAAGAGTGGGGGAAAAGCTCACTCTTACCAAGTGGAAAGAAATGACTCCAGAGATCCAGCAAAGCTGCTGGGGGACTCACTAGGTAAGGGAATTTAGCCATGAAATGAGAATTCTCCCTAACAGAGGACAAGACCCCTCAAATTTGGTGGGACGCCTTCAAAGCCACTGTTAGAGGCAGGATCATAGCGCTCAAGGCCAGAAGGGAACGGGAGCTGAGATTGGGGGAGCAACAACTAGAATCTCGACTCGTAGTCGAATTCATGGCTTTTATGGGCGCTAGGATGTCAGCAGCCACTAAGAGGGAATATAGAGCAGTGAGGTCAGTTGAACCTTATACAACCAAGGGCGGCCGAACGAAATCTCCTCTGGCTGCGTCAAAGGTTCTATATTAAAGGTAATAAGGCGGACCGCTTGCTGGCCAGAAAACTCAGGAAGGAGGCAGGCGACAAAACTATCCTAAAAATAAAGGGGGAGAGAGTGGTCCTGCTTAACAAAAATCCTGACATTGAGGGGGAATTTTACACATTTTATTCGGACCTCTATAGATCAGTGGAACCTGCAAGTCTAGATCTGGAGGCTTATCTACGGCAAGCGGGGTGCCATCGGATCTCCCAGGAAGATAGAGAGGTGCTGGAGGGGGAGTTCACTACGGATGAAGTTAGAAGGGTGATTAATAACCTAACGACCAGCAAAGCCCCAGGGCTGGATGGGTTTGTATCCAAATTTTATAAGACACATAAAGAAGTTATAATCCCCATTCTTACCAAATTGTTTAACTGCAGAGGACCCAAGGAAATCTCCCCAATTCTATGAATGAAGCCAAAGTCATTCTAATACACAAGAAGGGCAAGGACCCGACTGACTGCGCTTCCTACCGACCAATAGCCTTAATAGACGTAGCCCCAAAATCCACACCAAGGTCCTGGCCAACCGCCCTGAATCAATCCTCCCCAAACTAATACTCACGGACCAGACCGGTTTTATTAAAGGCAGGCAAACATTGGACAACGTTAGAAGACTGGCCCACCTGATCGAAAAGACACAGAAAAAAGAACATCCCGGCCCTTCTCCTGGCAATCAACGCCGAGAAGGCTTTCGATCGGGTTGAATGGTGGTTCCTGTTTGCGGCTATGTGCGAAATGGGGTTTGGCCCGGGTTTCATCTCACAAGTAAGGGCAAATTACCGGAACCCAATAATCCGGCTAGCAATAAACGGCCAAATATCAGCCCCAGTTCGGGTCGCAAGGGGCACGAAGCAAGGCTGCCCGATGTCACCGCTCCTCTACGCCCTTCACCTGGAACCATTCCTGGAGACAGTGAGAGCGACCGAGCATATAAAGGGGGTCCCGTTTGGGGGTGAGGAACACAAGATCGCTGCCTTCGCAGATGACATGATCTTGTCGCTGACCCAACCGATCATCTCCCTGCTGGCAGTGGCGAGGGAATTGAACCGGTTCGGCCAAGTAGCAGGCCTAAAAATCAATGCCCACAAATCTGAAGCGCTCCCTCTTAACTTGTCTGCTAGCGCGGTCCAGGACCTCAGGAAGGCTTATAACTATATATTGGTTGACCCCTCACTAAAGTACTTGGGAATTCATATGACCAAGACCACTGGGGAATTCTACACAGCAAACTTCCCTCTGCTCCTCCAGAAGGTAAAATCGAAACTAGTCGATTGGGGCCCCCTCGAAATCTTGTGGTTGGCTAGAATCAACGCCCTAAAGATGACGGTCTTGCCCCTGATACTTTATCATTTTTTGGCCCTCCCTGTTTGAGTCCCGGCGACTTTCTTTAGGAACCTACGAAAAACAACCAGTCGCTTTGTCTGGAACCGTAAGCGCCCGAGAATGGCGGCCTCCCTCATGAAAGCTTTGTCTGACAGGGGTGGGGTGGGAGAGCCAGGCTTTAGGGTATACTACCTGGCAGCACAGATTAGAGTCACCAGAGATTGGCAAAGAAATGACAGAGGGAAGGTGTGGAGGCGGATGGATAGAACGGCGGTGGGAAAGGACCTGGAGGGGGTTCTGTGGTTGCGAGGCACGATAGACCTTCTCAAATGTATTGTAGTAATATAACATTGACTACAGGAGATTCTTGGGATCAAGCTATAAATGGGGCACACATTACCACTTTCCCATCCCTGTATATGCCCCTGCATGGGAACCTACAATTCACACCAGCAGTCACCAATGCACAGGCCTTTGATCCTTGGTTTTAGGGGGGCTGCCGGATGGTGCGCGATATGTTGATGGGGGGGGGGGGGGGCGAGGTGAAACAATTTGAGCAGTGTAAGAAAGACTTTGGCTTGGGGGAGAAGCAGAGATTTTCCTACCTCCAGATCAGGCACTGGGTCTCCCAGCAGTCACTCAAATAGGCGGGCCGCGCCCCCTCACTCAGTTCGAAAAGTACGTAGATACAGACTCGGGGGACAAGGGGATAGTCTGGTCCATCTATAAACTTATTAAGCGGCAAGAAACCCTGCGGTCCAGGAACTATATGGTCAAATGGGAGCAGGATGTAGGGATGGGCATAGAGGAACCGCAATGGGTAAGGCTTTGGGCTCAGATTGCGAAACTTGCAAGATCCATTCAAATTCGGGAGATGTAGATGAAACTGATGCTAAGGTGGCACCTAACCCCAATCAGGTTAAATAAAATATACCCCAACGTTTCAGGGTTGTGTTGGAGGGAATGTGGCGCAGTGGGCTCCTGGGCTCATGTCTGGTGGGAGTGGCCCAAAATAGATCCCTTTTGGTCTCAGGTCCAGGCTGCGGTCGCCCAGGTGCTCAGAGTTAAGCGGGGTCAAAACGGAGGGCTGGATTTATTGGGCCTCAATGGGATGCTGGCAACGCTGGTCACTACAGCGGACCGCAAACTTTACGTGATAATGATGATGGCGGCAGCACTGGTCCATGCCCGGAAGTGGAAGTCGAGGGACCCCCCACAGGAACATGAGTGGATTGCTAAACTGTGGTCGCTGGTGGCCATGGAGTGGCTCACCTATTCAATCCAGGGGTCTCGTATGCGATTCATGTCGGACTGGGCAAATTTGTTAACATACCTATAAGCGGGGGCCCGCCGGGCCTGTTGCCCCAAGGCTATGGAACTACTGGGCATCATTAGCCCACAGGACGCATCAGACCTGGGTGATGTGGGTTTGTTAACGCACCCACCACGGGGAGAAGCCGACTAGAGAACATGATGCAACGGCCCACCCTTGCACCCAGGCCTATATAACATGCATTATATTTCTATTTCTAATTGCGTTGTCATGCTATCAGACCTCTTGGAACGGGGGAGGGGTGTTTTGGGAGCGGGGGGTTTGTTTGCCCGTTTCATTGAAAAATGTTAATAAAAACATATTGGGAAGAATGTGGACCCTTTGCTATGCAAAACACCAGAGGTGTTAAACTGTCTGCTTTATTTGGCCAATCTGGGGCACCATTTTGGGACCATTAAAGGTTATTTGGCATCAATTTCCGTCTTCAAGCACTCGTCTGAGGAAACAGATTTTAAAATACCTTTGGTGATACCATTTCTAAAGTGACCCATTAATGTGTTCCCTCCATCTCCTTTTCAGGGACCTGAATCTTGTGTTAAAGTTTCTCAGGTGTGCCCCATTTGAACCTCTCCATTCATATCCCTTAAGACTACTAACATTTAAAACCATCTTGTTTGTAGCGATAACATCAGCTGTAGAGTGAGTGAGTTGCGGGCATTATCTTCTAAACCACCCTTTACAGTATTTCATAAGGACAAGGTCGTCCTTGGGGTCAAATTTTAATTCCTACCTAAGGTCATATCAGATTTTTATTTAGGACAAAAGATAGTGTTACCTACTTTCTACCTTCCACCTCATCCTGGCAAGGAAGAGGAGAGACTTCACAGACTCGACCAACGAACGACTGTTTCTACATTTGAAGGATGTCAAAATTGCATCTGTGTGACCAACTGTTTATAGGATACACTGGTCATAAGTTGGGACAGGCTGTTACAAAACAGACCTTGTCCAGACGGATTGTTTTGGCCATTTCCAAATGCTATAGGCTGGCTGGGAAAGATCCCCCAAAAGGCTTGGGAACCCATTCCACTAGGGGCATTGCTGCTGCTTCTGCTGTGCGAAGAGGTGTTCCTATAAAAAAACATTTGTGAGGCAGCCACTTGGTCTACAATTCACACTTTTACTAAGCATTACTGCCTTTATTCCACCTTTAGTCAGGATGGAAGGTTTGGGAAAGCAGTCCGTCCTTCTGTTCATGACAGTCCCTGTTTGCAAAATTATTACTCCTGCCTCCAAAACAAACACTGCTTTGGGAATCTATCAAAAGATGAGGAACACGTGGGAGGACACGCTCCATTCGAAGGAAGTTACTTACCCCTCGTAACGTTCTTTCGACTGGATGTTCCTCCCATGAATTCCTCATTGCCGGTCCCACCTTACCCTGCAGTATAAATTCCATGTTGCATCTTGCGCTCCTTCACAGTCTAGTGTAGGAAAATCTGCTTTATTGCGGGTAGTTCTTCGTAAGAATGACACGAAAAAAACAGAACTGAGTCCAACAGGCGCAGTGCGTGCTATATATACCTTCGAGGGGATTGGGTCCTCCGACGTATTCCATATCTTTGACAGTAATGAACACAGCTGTGCTGCTTCGGAAAATGTTCTGCGTCGTGCGTCAATGTCGATGCGCTGTCCCCGAGGACCTTCTCGACCGCCGACGTCACCCGATGTGATAAGTAGGATGAACGACGCCTGTAGCCTAAGTTCCGTTTTTTCCGCAAACGTGTTCGCTTTGTGAATCTCGGTACGCCTCGACTCTTTGGAGCTTCTGTTGTAATCTTCTCAGTTCTTTGAAACTGTTCGGTTTTGTGAAAAAGCCTGTTCGTGACATTGTCTTCAACCCCGCGTCCGGGCTTCAAAAAATGCGGGGACTGTGGGTCCAAGATGTCGGTAACGGACTCACACAACGCCTGCCTCTAGTGCCTCGGGGAGGCCCACGACGCGGACGACTGTCGACTGCCAGTCGCTCACGGCCAATGCCTTGCGGGAGCGCAAGAAGTTGTCGGTAGGTAGGGTGTCTAAGCCCCGGAAGTCGAGGTCTGCGGGGCTTCCGACGGGTGATTCGAGAGGCGACACTCCGCATCGTCGTCGGAGGTCCAATGGGTCTCCTTCCAGGAGTCGGTCTCGCCACTCCTCAGCCTCTTCGAGGCATTCCCGGAAGCGCTGGCATTGGTCGCCTTCGCCGTCCTCTTCCGAGGACTCCGCCCGTCGGCGTGTCGCTTATCCCATCATGCAAGCGACACCGGAGGAATGGGCTTCCTTCGGGATGAAGATGTTCGCGATTCTGGAATCGCAGGGCACTGGTCCGTCCGCGCCTCCTGAGTGGGGTCGATCGTGAGACGCCGCTCGCACGCCTTTGGGCTCGGGTGGTCAGCACAGTTCGCGGGAGAGGTCCCGCTCGGTCAAGGGTAACCGTTCTCGCCATGCCCGTTCCAGGTCCCGGTCCTCGACACGCTCGAGACGGCGTGATCCTGTGCAGTCTTCGAAGATGATGTCGACGCCTGTGGCGCCGAGGTCGTTGACGGCCTCTCTCGATGCTCCGCCTCCAAGGGGGTCGTCGATGCTGTCAGCGCCTAGGTCGTCGAAGGACACGCTCGGAGCTTTGACTTCGAGGCCTGTGTCGACGCCGTCAATGCTGACGGCGCTGCGGCTGACGTCGATGCAGATTCTCTCGCGCCGATTCTCTCGACGCCTTTCAAGGTGGTAGTATCGGAGGGGCCCCGTGACACGGGGGAAGCCCCTAGAAAGGCTCTGGTTAAGGTCGGGCATAGCTTTGGTCCCCAGGGGCCTTCCTCTCACCGCCTGGAGTACATTTTAGACATTGATGAGGGCTCTGATGAGGGCTTGGTTCCGGATACGGTGCCAGATAAGCTTCTCTCGGGCCATAGCCAATTTGAAGACCTGAGGCAGTCACTGCATGATGCCGGCGGACTGGACACCTCTCCAGACGTGGAGTTTTGTAGGCCTCAGCCTGGCACTCATGCCAATTCTTCGTACCGGCACCTTATGTCTCGGGTCACCGAGTACTTGGGATGGTCGGTTCCCCCAGGGAAGTTTGTTCAGGATGATCTTACGGACATCCTCGATCTTGGTCCCCCCACTGACCCGGTACTGCCGTTTCATATGGCTCTGCAGAGAAGGGTGGCAGCGGCTTGGACTGCTCCGGAGAGTCTCCAGGCAGTGGGCAAGTCTTTGTCGCGAAAATACCGTCCAGCCAATAGCGACCTCTGCTACTTGTCCAGGCACCCAACTCCGGAGAATTTGGTGCTGCAGGCGGCTACGGCCCCTGCAAAGCAGGCGTCGTATCCTACCATCCCTCCGGATAGGGACGACAAACGTTTTGATGGTTGGGCGAACAAAGTGTTTTCTTCAGGGGGTATGGCGCTTCAGGCGGCCAACTCCGTATGTGCCTTGTCTCGTTTCACAGACACTCTGTGGAACTGTGTTGCATTAGCGGCTGAACATATTCCCGACGGGGACGAAAGGGATGGTTTCCTTGCTATGGTCCAGGATGGCAAGGATGCCATGTGTGAGGCCGTTCAGTCTGGTTTGGACATGGCAGATTGTGACAGCCGGTCCATGGCGGTAAGCACCTTAATACACAGGTTTGCGTGGTTGCGGAAGTCGGGGTTCGCTCCTGATGTGCAGTCCCGGCTCCTCAACATGCCCTTTGACGGTGAACATCTTTTTGGCAGCAAGGCTGACGAGAGCCTTGAGAGGTTGCAGACCTCCAACGCTGCAGCGAAGTCGTTGGGCGCTGCAGTTCGACCGCTGCCTTTTCGTCCTAGGGGTTCCTTTCGTTATTACTCGTCCTTCAGCAAAGCGACAGGAGCTGTCAGTCAAATAGGCCGTAGGAGTACCGGAGGTGGAAAACAGGGTACTCGAGGTGCCAAAGCCGCTCGGGCAGTTGCCTCTTTGCCCTCAGGCAACGCCGCAGCCGCTCCCACTCAGTCATGTGGCCATGTCCCATGGTTCGCCGGTTGGGGGAAGGCTGGCGCAGCATCTTGTAGAGTGGCGTGCCATTACTTCAGATGTGTGGGTTCTGGAGATCATAACCCACGGCTACTGTCTTCCCTTTCGGCAGGCGCCTCACGACAATCCACCTGGGAACCTCTTTGAAGAGTCCGGATCCGCTCCTTGCGCAGGTAATTCAAGCCCTGCTGGAGAAAGGCGCCATAGAACTGGTGCCTGTAGCGGGATGGTATTCCCCTTATTTTTTGATTTCGAAGAAAGACGGGGGATTGAAACCCATCATGGACTTGCGCGGTTTGAAAAAAACTCCTCCGGAAGGAAAAGTTCAAGATGGTTACTCTCTGTCAAGTCCTCCAGGCCCTTGAACTTCAGGATTGGTTGGTGTCTCTCGAACTCAAGGATGCTTACTTCCATGTGCTGATCCATCCCAAACACAAGAAGTACCTGAGGTTCGCGGTTGGCGACTCGCACTTTCAGTTTCGGATCCTGCCATTCGGATTGACCTCCGCCCGAGGGTTTTCACCAAGCTCATGGTGGTGGTGGCAGCGCATCTCAGGAAAGGGGGGATTCACGTCTACCCCTACATGGACGATTGGTTGATCAGGGGGAGCTCTCCCGAGCAAGTCCTGGATCATCTGTCCGTCACCTGCCACTCCCTTCACAAGCTGGGCTTCTCCCTCAATTTAAAGAAGTCCCATTTGACGCCAATACAGCGGCTCCAGTACATCGGAGCAGTGCTCGACACATCCCTGGGGCTGTGTTTTCCTCCCCAGGTGAGGGCTCTTCACATTCAGCAGATGGTGCACAAGTCTCAACTTGCCCAGATGCTCCCGGCGTTAGAGTTCTTGAGGTTGCTCGGCCTCATGGCATCCTGCATTCTTCTGGTGCCAGAGGCTCGTCTGCGGATGAGATCTTTGCAGTGGGCACTCAAGCTGCATTGGTCTCAGTCCTCCAGCAGGCTGTCGGACCCTGTTCAGGTGCTGCCCTCGGTCGCCCAGGACCTTCTCTGGTGGGCCATCGAAGGCAATCTGATGAAGGGGGCTCCGTTTTGGCTTCCCTGGCTGGAGGTGACGATCGTGATAGACGCATCCGTCACGGGATGGGGAGCTCATGCCATCGAGTTGACAGTCAGCGGTCGTTTGTCTCCGTCGGAGTCCATACTCCATATCAATCTGTTGGCGCTGAGGGCCGTCAGGCTAGCCCTGAAGGCTTTTCTGCCGACTGTGCGAGGAAAGTGTGTCCTGATTCAAATGGACAACACGATGGCCATGCACTACCTCAACAAAAAAGGGGGGGTATGGTCACTTCCTCTGTGCAGGAAGGCGATGCAGCTCGAGTTCTGGGCCATCCAGCATGAAGTTTTGATCTCGGCTCTTCATCTGGCCGGAGACGACAACGAGACGGCGGATGCTCTGAGCAGGCAGAGTACGATCTCTCACGAGTGGGAGCTGGCTCAGGAGATTCTCCTGGAGATCTTCGCCCTTTGGGGGACCCCTCAAGTGGACCTATTCGCCTCCAGTGTCAACCGGATGTGCGAAAGGTTCTGCTCGCAGGAATTTCCTCCAAAAGGAGCCTTAGGAGACGCGTTTGTGGTGGTGTGGTCATTCCCACTGCTGTACGCGTTTCCTCCAGTCTCCGTCATCCCGCAAGTACTGCGGAGGTTACAGAGGTTTGGTTCCCGGATGATCCTCATTGCTCCGGTGTGGGCCCAGAGGACGTGGGACCCGGACCTTCTCGACTTGTCCATCTGCCCTCCACGTCGTCTTCTCTACCGAGACGATCTGCTCCCACGGGAGGGGGGTTAGGTTCTCCATCCAGAGGTCAGATCCCTCAACCTTCACGCTTGGCTTCTGAAAGGTTGAGGTATAAGGATTGGGACCTCCCTGAAGACGTGATGGAGGTGTTGCTCTCGGCCAGACGGCCGGCAACAAAGTCTCTGTACCGTTGCCGTTGGCGTAAATTCTGCGACTGGTGCAGAGTTAAGAATGTGGATCCTTTTGAGTGTGACATTCCCATGGTTCTGTCTTTTTTGTTTTCTTTGACCCACAGGGGCTTGAAAGTGGGTACCATTAAAGGTTAACTGGCGGCGCTGCCCATATTTAAGCACTCGTCCAAAGAATGTTCCTATTTTAAAATTCCTTTAATTTCTCAGTTTTTGAAAGGGCTCACTAATGTGTTCACTCCGTCACCTTTTCTGGTGCCAGGTTGGGATTTGAATCTTGTTCTTAAGTTTCTTATGGGTGCTCCGTTTGAGCCTTTGCATTCTTGCCCTTTGAGACTGTTAACTCTGAAAACTGTGTTTTTGGTTGCGGTTACTTCCGCTCGCAGAGTGAGTGAGTTACAGGCACTTTCAGTTAAGCCACCCTTCACTGTGTTTCATAAGGACAGGGTTGTCCTTCGAGTTCGTCCTTCCTTTCTTCCGAAGGTGGTTTCGGAATTTCATTTGGGCCAGAAGGTTGTTCTTCCGGCATTCTATCCTCCTCCGCATCCTGGTAAGTAAGAGGAGAGGCTCCATAGACTTGATCCTAGGAGAGTGTTGAGCTTTTATATTTCACGCATGTCCCGGGTCAGAGTGGACGATCAACTCTTCATTGGTTACGCTTGAAAGCGTTTGGGACAAACTGTGACGAAACAGACTTTCTCGTTGGATTATTTTGGCTATCTCCGAGTGTTACCGCTTGGCGGGTAAGGACCTGCTGGCTTGCGCGCCCATTCTACCAGGGGTATGGCTGCCTCTACTGCCGTGCAGAGGGGTGTTCCTATTCGTAACATCTGTGTTGCAGCCACCTGGGCTTTTGTTCATACTTTTGTACGGCACTACTCCCTCGATTCCATCTGAGGACAGGATCTGGCCTTTGGCAAGGAAGTCCTTTATTCTGCAATTTGATTGTGCATGCTAAATTTGTGTTCTAAATTCGTTTCCCACCTCCTTGCTTTGGTACTGCTTTGGGAGTCTGTCAAAGATATGGAATGTGTCGGAGGACCCAATCCCCTCGAAGAACAAGTTACTCTCTTACCTGGTAACGTTCTTTCGATGGGATGGTCCGACGACGTATTCCATATCGCTCCCTCCCTACTTTCCCCGCTGCAGAATTTCTTATGTGATTGCAGCTTACGTTTCCGCAAGGCCTTGTGTGTCTTACTGGCAGAAGACTGGTGTTGCACGTTCTGGGGAAAAAACTACAAGTGAGGCTATGGGCGTCGTGCGTCCTGCTTGTCACATAGAGTGACGTCAGAGGTCCTCGGGGACGGCGCATCAACGTCATCGACGCAGGAAGCACACGCCGAAAACTTTTCCGAAGCAGCACAGCTGTGGTGATTACTGTCAAAGATATGGAATACGTCGGAAGAATATCCCTTCAGGCTCGGAGTGATGCAAGATCCGTAATCAGGTGAGGAATCAGATTAAAGTCTGTAATCTAACCTCTTCTCCTATTTTCTTTCCTCTCCTAGGGGCTCCGTGTTCGAGGCGGACGTGACTGGATGCAGGTTTGCAAACACGGTGAGCGTTACGCTGCTAAATGCAGAATAACGCTAAGCGTGTGTTGTAGATCGGGCGTGGCTTAAATAGCTTTCAAAAAGTAGTCCCAGGTTAGAAGTCCCTAGAACCACACCCGAGTGAAAAGTAGTCCTTGTGGAAAAATAGTCCATTCCAGGTCTCACGTTGGCCAGGATGCATGTGCAGCATGGTCTGCCTGAGGTAAGTGATGACTATGAGCCTGGCGCCTAAGGCGCCAGGACTGAACCCATATAGCCCCTAGCCAGGGCTTCTGAGGTTTAAACAAATGTCCGGTTGCTTGCTTCCGGGGCGGATGGGCTTGGTCCAGCTGCCCAGGGGTAGGCATCATGACAACACTCAAAGGTGGCTTGGCTAATCTTGTTCCGGGTTGGACTGGTTTTAGAAGAGAAACATGGAAGACATGATGGATCCGCATACTAGGGGGCAATTCTAATTTAACTGCTACCGGTTTGATAATTTTTTTAATGGTGTAAGGCCCCAAATATCTAGGATTAAAAGTTTGCGTCCCTTTTAGGGGTATGTGTCTGGTTGCCAGCCAGACTTGATCTCCAATCTGATAATGGGGAGTGTCACTCCTATGCTGATCGGCATTCTTCTTGTATTTCTCCTTTGTGTTTTTCAAATGTTCAGTTGCTTCCTTAAAGGCTTGAGTAATAGTGGAATGCAGATTGGTCACTGCCGGCATTTCCAAGTGTTGGGGTGAATCAAGTTCTGAGGTTCGAGGATGAGGACCATAAACGGTATAAAAGGGGCTTTGTCCGGTTCCTGAATGTACTGAGTTATTGTATGCGTATTCGACAATCCATAATATATCCTTCCAATTGCCCTCGATCTGATGTAACATGCAACGTAGGTATTGTTCCAGAGTCTGGTTGGTCCTTTCCGTCTGACCATCGGTCTGGGGGTGGTGACTAGTAGATAACCTCACGTCGATTTGCGCTAGTTGACAACATTTCTTCCAGAATTGCGAAATGAATTGACTACCTCGATCTGACACCAATACAGAAGGAAATCCATGTACTCGAACGATGTTTTCAAGGAATTCCTTGGCCTAAATTGAAGCGGAAGGTAATCCCTTTAAAGGAATAAGGTGAGACATCTTGCAAAAAAGGTCAACAACTACTAGAATGGTGTTAAACCCATTACATGGAGGTAGATCTGTAATAAAGTCTAGGGACAAGGTGTGCCAAGGTGTAGGCGGAATATCCAAAGGCTGTAAAAGACCGGCTGGTTTCTTCTTCTGACTTTTGTTTTGGGCGCAGATCCCACAAGACAACACAAATGACTTTGTCCTTTCGCCAGGTGGGCCACCAGAATTCTTTTAACTTTAGCTTCAGTCTTGGCAATAACTGGGTGTCCTTCCATCAAAGCATCATGGTAATTGGAGATTACCAGTTCTTGCAGTTCCTTGTGTGGTAAAAACAGACGCCCTTGATAGTAGGGTAACTCATTAATGACTGAATAATCTGGGCCTTTTTTTCCCAGTCCTGCAGGGCTGTTGAATCGAAAAGTTGTTGAATCTTTAAATGAATATCTTCCAAGGTCTGTAAAGTAGTTACGCGGAGGATTCTTTGTCCTGGAATTATGGGTTCTGGTTCTGGGTTCGAAAATGCTTCTCCCATTCCTATTCGGGATAAGGCATCTGATCATTCTTGCAACCAGGTCGATAAGTAATCACGATATCGAATTCGGCGAAGAATAGCGCCCATCGTAGTTGACGGGATGATTGGGCATTGGCTGTTTTTAAATACTGCAGGTTCCTGTGGTCAGTGATTACTGTGATGGTGTGCCTAGCACCGAGATGGTAATGTCTCCAAGCTTTGAAGGCAGATTTGATGGCTAACAATTCTTTATCGGTAACCGCATAGTTTACTTCGGGGGCCGAAAACTTTCTGGACCAAAAGGCTACAGGATGAAGTTGACCGGTTTCGGGATCCTTCTGGGACAGGACAGCCCCCATGGCTAAACTGGACGCATCTGTTTCGACTATGTATGGATGTTCGGGACGTGGATGCTTCAAGACAGGTGCTGATGTGAATTTCGACTTCAACTTTTGGAAGGCTCTTTCAGCCTCTTCGGTCCACAAGAAGCGTTTGTGCTGTGATGGGGTGTACGACCTGTGAGAAGTGTGGGATAAATCTGTGGTAGAAATTAGCAAATCCGAGCATGCTTTGTACTCGTTTAATTGAATTGGGTGATGGCCATTTGAAGATTGCATCCACTTTTTGAGACTCCATTCGGACTCCTTTTTGAGTCAAGAGAAATCCTAGGAATTCTACTTCCGTGGTATGAAAAACGCATTTTTCCAGTTTCGCAAATAACTTGTGCTGACATAGTTTCTGAAGGACTGCTCGAACTTGCTCAACATGATCTGATTCCGAGGAAGAGTACACTAGAATATCGTCAATGTAAACAACAACACAAAGGTCGATGAGTTCATGAAGGACATCTTTCATAAAATACTGGAAGGTTGCTGGTGCATTGCACAACCTGAAGGGCATCACCTGTTATTCGAACAATCCGTATTTGGTAGTCTTCCATTCGTCGCCCTTCTTTACACATACCAAATGATATGCACCTCTGAGATCTAATTTAGTGTAAATGCAAGCATCCTTTACCTGGTCTAGTAACTCTGGGATCAAAGGCAATGGGTATCGGTTCTTCAGTTATTTGATTTAATGCACGGTAGTCTATACATGTTCTAAGGTCACCTTCCTTTTTCGGTACGAAGAACAAGCTGAGGAAACAGGGGACTTGGATGGACGAATAAAACCATTAGCAAGGTATTGGTCTAGATATTGTCGTAGGTGCAGGTTTTCGGGTTCCGTGAGGGCGTAGATTCTGCTGCATGGGGGTTGTGCACCGGGGATGAGGTCGATTTGACAATCATATGATCTTTGTGGCGGTAAGGTATTTGCCTGTTCTTTTTGGAAGACATCCTGGAATTCTTGGTATTCCTGCGGTAACTGCACGACTGGAGTAGTGACTGTGGCCAGGCCTTTGTTCAAGGGTTTTTCCGGGTAGCAGGTGTGTGCACAGTCCGGGAAGGTTATTCTCTTCTCTCGCCAATCAATACAAGGATTGTGTTTCTAACCAAGGTATCCCCAGTATTATATGGAACTGTGTTAGGGAGAATTCTCTCTTTAGGCTGAATTTCCTAACCTAGTGAGTCCCCCAGCAGCTTTGCTGGATTTCTGGAGTTTGTTTTTTTCTCCTGCCAAGAGTGAGACTCTTTTTCTCCCACTCTTGGACATGATTTATGGTGTTCTTTTGACTGTTAATGTGTTTTCTGGGCTATGGGGTCCTTTACTCCATAGGGTCTCATTTTTTTTTACTATGTGTGTTACACAGCACCCTCCGTGCAGTAACACAGAGGTGTCATAGTGACACCACACCATAGACTCCTTACCCTGGGACTGACTTCTGTCTCCCAGGGCATGTAAAGTCAACATTGGCTTTACTAGTCCCAAATTATTAACAGAAACCAGTACAGAACAATCATATTGTGGACGTACTGGTCGGGGCAATTCGATTGCCCCGGGGTCTGTTAGTCGAGGGAGCACGTCTCCGTCCCCCCTGATCGAGTTTTGGCTGGTGGCAGTGGATACTACTTTTTATATTCGACCTCGAATATTTCCCTATGGGATTTTCCCATTGTTCGGGGCTACCAACTTTAATTATTTATTTCTCATAGCCTCGAGCATACCAGCGGTTTATTTAATTAATATTAATTCGCCAGTTGGTATTTTTTGCCAGGACTCGATTCTAAAATGACGTTTGTGTTCTCTTCTGTGACTCAAACCCAAGTCGAGCCCTTTGTTCCACTTTTGGCGGGCTTCTCCACATAAGCCTCCAAAAGTGGTGCCACTCTGGGTACCACAGGGGGTGAGGGAGGGGGTTTAGGCACCCTGGACTGAGTTACCTTGGTAACTCAAGTCACACTCTTGTGTGATTGTCCCAAGTGGTGAGCCGACTGGCTCACCACTTAGCATGTTTGATTGACAGCTAGGCTGAGTGAATGGGGTTATGCTGCATAAAAGCAGGGCTTTGGGGACTGGAACTTCAGAAGTCGCCACAGGACCTGAGAATCCGACGAGGGAGAAGCTGAGCCGACCTACCACCACGACACCACCGGTGGAGCCCTGCGGAACCGACTCACCACTTCCCGACGACAGAGAAGATCTCCCGGCTGGAGAGGCTTCTTTCCCTGACTGGTGGGCACAACCAGTTTACCTTCTTTTCTTCGCACCCTAGACCGGTTTGTGGTCGAACTGCCCGTGCCAAGCACCCCGGCAGCCGGATAGCCACTTACCACTGAACTGCGAATCAACGGACCGCTCCTTGTACCTGAGAAACTCTGTGGCTGGTTTCTTCCCTGGCAGTGCAACGGACTCCTGTCTTCCTCCCCGACGAGATCCTCTCCTCCCCCGGACGAAGCACCGACTTGCATCCGCTGCCAGGAACAACTGCCCCCGCTGGATTGTTCTCACCACTTTAAGGTACCGTGTCCGCCAGGCCTCCCTTTCTAAAGATTGCTACAAGGTACTAATAACCCCTTAACCTTCTGGACTGGGCTGCCTGCCTTGACCCTCTAACTGGTCCCTTTCTTTGGTTCAACTCCTTTTTGAACCGTTACAAGACTTTTGTGCACTGCAACCGTGTGACCTTGGACACATTTCGTTTTGATCCTCTTAAAGCGGATCCGGCCTACTGACTCTGAATTCACGGTGTTACTTTGCCGTCCTCTCTTGTTGTGTTTGTGAAAGAGTGTTGGGAACTGTTTCAACTTATTCTCTGCTTTTCTCTCCCTTTTTAAAACAAATTATTAGAGTGCCATCTACGTTAAGCGCTCACCACTGTCTGAAAATAAGTGGGGCTTTACTGAAGACTTGTCTGATATTCTTTTAAGGGAGTGTATATCTTTTAGTGACGTGTTTTTGAATTGCTTACTATTAGTGCCTGTGTGTTTTTCTAGATGTGGTTTTAAATATATAATTATATTTTACACCAAGCCCTGGTCAGTGTTTACTTGTTCTATTGTGTTCTCTTGACCTATTGTGAATACTCTATATACTGCCTAACTCTTCTTGAGGGAAGTCTGACTGCTCAGCCACAGCTACCAAGTGAATCTGTGTGGTACCGACTGCTACCAAGTGGGTTTACTGCCAAACACCTGTAGTCCTAAATCTTTTGCAGTGGTCCCAGAGGGAACTGCACAGGTTTCTGCCTAACAAACTGTGGGGCTTTGATTAAGTCAAACACAATAGTCTCTCGATGCCCGCCCTGACCCAGCAATGTCATCTCTGTAGTGGAATGAGTTACAGGCCCTGAGGCAATTTCAGTTCCATCGACTGTGGTGATGACATCCGGAGCGGTCTTTTTGCAGAGAGATAGATTCATCCTAGAAGCCAATTTATGGTCCATATAGTTTCCTACGGCCCGGCTATCGATATATGCCCTTGCTGCGTGCATACGTGATGGGAGTCTTGCATCTCTAAGGACCATTGGTATGATTAAATGCGAGGTCCGTGTCTCCTTCTTCAAGCTCGGCAAGCGGACCTCTACGCTTGTCGGGCGTGGTCGTTTCCCGATTCAGGTTCTGTTTGATTTCTAACAGCTACTCCGGCTACTTTCTTGGACGGATTAATAGGGCAATCCCTCAAAAAATGTCCTGAAGCCCCACAATAAAGGCACAATTGCATTTGTTGTCGTCTTTCTCTCTCTTTTTGCGTTAAGGGTCCCTTAACCCCCACTCCCCTGATCTGCATGGGTTCTGATGTGTCAGTTCCTTTGGAGGTAACATGTGGTTTGACCAGTACTCGATTCTCGAATTTAGCTCGATCAGCCTTTCGATTCTGGAGTCGGTGGTGTAACTGGATTACTAAATCTATATATTCTGTGCAATCCTGGGGTGGGTTCACCACTTGGGCCAAAACATATTTGAGTTCACCCCGAAGCCCACAATGAAATAAAGTAATTATTTTCTACTCGGGCCAGCCGGTTTCCACCACTAACCAGTTGAAGGTTGCGATATAGATTAGCAGATCCTGAGTACCTTGTCGTAGGGATAAAAGTTTGTTATCCAGGGCCTGACCCTATGAATGTCTGGCAAATAGTTTTTCCATGCTCAATTGAAAACCTTGAAATTCCTGAAGAAGAGGGGACATCCTGGTTGACCAGCGGGATTGACCAATCTGCTGCGCTGCCACCAAGGTACGACAGTACAAAGGCTACTTTGGCTTGGTCGTTTGGGAAAGCTCCTGGTCTGCATAGAAAGTGCAAGCAGCACTGGTTCATGTACACGGCGAACCTTTTCGGGTCCCCAGCAAAACGTTCGGGTGGAGCTAAAGGAATGCTCCCTGGTAGAACTACTTGCACAGGATTGCTCGAAGGGACAGGAGTTGGATACCCTCCGAGTCCAGGTAGTAGTGTTTGGCCGGTTTGGCTTTGCAGCACTTGTCTAGCAAGATCAGTGCATTCATTTGACAAAATAAGTTCTCTCCTGAGGGCATTAGTCTCTCGGCGTGCAGAGTGCACCTCTGCCCTAAGTTCCCCTAACAGTTGGGCTAGTTGGTCGGTTTCAGAGGTTTCCATAACGCCCGGGTGGGGTTTTTTAGGTAGGCTCCGCGTTCTGTTGCGCTCACCTGGTTCCCACAGGGGAGTAGATCGAACCCGGACAGCTGCGGCCTCCACCAGCGTGAAGCGTAGGGCAAAGATGACCGTCTGGACGGACCTCCTTAGTCTTGTGAGCTTGACTCGTAGAAATATTCTCCTGTAGATGGAGAAAGGTATTTAGCCCTGTGGGTGTGAATGCAGATCCCCTCCCTGCTCCCGTTCTCCCCACTTGCCACCTCCGATATGCCCAGTCAGTGTCCTCACCTTATGTTTTTGATTGGTGAGCGCTCCATCCTGCGTGACATGCAGGGGCACGTAGATACCAGTTACTTCACTGGTTTTAGGTGCTGGAGTTCTGGACGATTATTCCGGAGTTTGCCAAGTTTAGAGTCCAAAATGTCCAAGTTCACTCTTGCACTTCCCTGTTGATTTGCGGGGGCAGATTCTGTTTGTAGGTTGCTGGCGGCGTTCAGGTAAGAGTCTATCACCCAAAGTATCCTGTAAAGGTGCGTGAGATTAGCTCACTGTCGTTTCCTTTTTTCCCAGATGCGCCGTATTGAAGGATAAAGCCTCCTGTAATAATCGGGTAAGTCTTGAAATATAAGTGATTGTCTTTTTAGTCTTTTTAGGCTCACCTTGCTATTTCTGGTCTTTCCCCCAGATGTTGAAAATCACTGAAAAAGGTGAAGGAGGCAGCAGCGAGTCGGAGATGCTGTGGGCTGTGAAAATGGAGCGGCGCTGCAGCTGGGATGCGACGCGTGCCGGAGGAATATCCCTTCAGGCACGGAGTGATGCAAGATCCGAAATCAGGTGAGGAATCAGATTAAAGTCTGTAATCTAACCTCTTCTCCTATTTTCCTTTCTCTCCTAGGGGCTCCGTGTTCGAGGCAGGCGTGGCTGGATTGTTACGCTCACCTGGCTCCCACAGGGGCGTCGGTCGGACCCGGACAGCTGTGGTCTCCACCCACGTGATGCGTAGTGCAGCGATGACTGACTGGATCTGCCCTCCTAATTTTGTCTGCTTAACCCGTAGGAATATTCTCCTTATATTCTTGAAAGATGAGCTGTCCATCCTGCGTGGATTTGCAGGGGCGCGTCGATTCCAGTTAATTCACTGGTTTGAAGGCTCTGGAGAGTTCCGGAGAGTATTGACTGAGGTTCCTGGTGAGGACCAGTAAGTGTTAAGTTCATAGAGTTCAATATGTCGTATGTTCACTCTTGTTCCCCCCCCCCCTTCGTTTCTTGTCTTGCAGCTGGCTTGTGAAAAGATGCTGTTGTGGCAGCTGGTGGCGCTCAGGTATGAGTCTGTATTAGCCGGCACTGTCCGGTAAATGTTAAATGAGGAAACAGTGTTGTTTTGTCTCTGTTTACAGATGCGGCACGTGAAAATATGGAGAGTCACAAAAGGATGCCTCCGGTGGTAAATCGGGTAAGTCTATGGTGGTAAGAATTATATTTGTTGGTTCCCCTCGGCTCACCTTGTGGTTTTCTTTTGTCTCCTAGGTGCCGAAGTTCGGCGACGAAATGATGGAGGCAGCGCCGACCCGAAGGATGCTGTGAAGACTGGTGAGTATGCCGCGGCGCTGCAGCTGGTGTTGCGGCGCGTGCAGAAATGATGTTCGTTAGAGGTCCGGAGACGAGATGGATCCAGAATCAGCTGTGGAATAGAAATAAGTTTGTTTTATAACCTTGTCCCTGTCTTTCCTTTTTGTTTTAGGAGCTCCGGATTCGAGGTGGGCGTGGCAGAAGACTGGATGCAGGCTGCAGGCACGGTGAGTGTTACGCTGCTGGATGCAGAATAACACAAAGCGTGTGTTGCTGGTCGGGCGTGGTTTAAATAGCCTCAAAAGTAGTCCCAGGTAAGCAGTCCCTAGAACCACACCCGAGTAAAAAATAGTCCCTGTAGAAAAATAGTCCCTTTCAGGCTTCATGTTGGATTGGAATCATTTGCAGCATGATCTGCCTGAGGTAAGTAATGACTATGAGCTTGGCGCCTTAGGCGCCTGGACTGAACCCAGATAGGCTCTAGCCAGGGCTGCTGAGGTTTTACTAAATGTCTAGATGCCTGCTTCCGGGGCTGATGGGCTTGGTCCGGATGCCTGGGGGTAGGCATCATGACATGGATGCAGGTTACAGACATGGTGAGCGTTACACTGCTAAATGCAGAATAACGCTAAGCGTGTGTTGTAGATTGGGCGTGGCTTAAATAGCTTTCAAAAAGTAGTCCCAGTTAAGAAGTCCCTAGAACCACACCCGAGTGAAAAGTAGTCCTTGTGGAAAAATAGTCCCTTCCAGGTCTCACATTGGCCTGGATGCATGTGCAGCATGGTCTGCCTGAGGTAAGTGATGACTATGAGCCTGGCGCCATAGGCGCCAGGACTGATTTCTACTATGAGCCTGGCGCCTAAGGCGCCAGGACTGAACCCAGATAGCCCCTAGCTTGGCTTCTGAGGTTTAAACAAATGTCCGGATGCCTGCTTCCAGGGGGGATGAGCTTGGTCCAGCTACCCGGGGGTAGGCATCATGACACCCACCCCCAAAATAAAATAAACTGTAGGCTAAGGACGGGCCAGTCAAATCCCTCTGCCGGCGGCCCCCACCCCTACTTGATAACCACCCCACATATCAAGCTACAAGACCGCCCAGACTACACTGTTACACCTATAATCACTTTGCAACGAAACCAAGAACTGCCACATACTCTTTCGTCCTGTCCCCTTTCTTCCATACTGCATGGGTGCCCCTTCCAAGGGACAGGAGACGGAACCTTTTTCATCAGGAAAAAAACCTTCCCCATTACATTTAGAGGCGCGGGGGGGTGCGGCCCAGGGAGCATGCGCTGCCCTGACCCCGCCCTCCGGCGCCACACCCCGGGCCCCTTTTCTGCATCGACGGGAACGGCCAAATTCACCAGCGCTCCTGGGTCCGGCTTCGGCCTTGTAATTCCATGCATGGGTACTACTTCTCTGTCTTTTTTGTCTTTATCATTCAGGTACTCGGTCCTCAGGCGTCGCTCTCCTCCCCGGCGCATGCCGACTTCCACAGGGTTCAGCAGGTGTACATCCTGCAACTGACTCTTCCCAAATTCAGGCCCCCCCGCCCTCTGCCTACGTTGCCTTGGCCCCGACCACAGCTGGCACGCTTGTTCAGCGTGCAACGCCCTGTCATCGAAATTGTTGAAGAACGGACTAGCCAGGTGGAGGGAGCTCTTTCAGAAGTTGCCTCCAGAGGACCTGAAGAACTTTGTGAAACAGCGAGCCAGGCCCAAGGTAGAGCCTATATTTTCCATGGCACCCCGCAAGGGAGACTCCTTCCCAAGGACTCGCCTGCGTGTGAGGGGCCGCTTAGGTCCTTGTACCAGCACGTGCACCGAGGCTGCTTCATCTGCAGGCCGAGGGATCCTTGTGTCCTTCCGGTGACAGTGTTGAGGGACCGAAAGTTTCTTGAACGGGATTTTCATCCGAGGGGCTCCGCCCTTGTACCGACATTATGTAAGAGTGGCTAAGCCCTACTACCGGCAATACGTCCAAGAGGGCGCCTAAACACAGCTCTACTGACCCCCGGGTTGAGGGTGTTACACCTTGCGGTTCTAGGCCCGAGGAGCAGGGTAGGCCTCACGATCCACACTCAAGAGTCTTGGAGGAGACTGGGCCAAGCGAGCCACGCAACACGACGCAGGCACGTGGCAGGCAGCTCAACAAAATGGCCGCTGTGCCCAACATGGGCACACGTCCAACGCCATTCCAGGTGTCCGGCAAAGAACGAGTGTCAAGGTGGGACTGGCTTCAACCAGGTACTTGGCCAACAGCCTATCCTTCATTTGATTTGCGCAGGGCAGGTTCCCGCTGCATCCTTGCGGGCAGGGTATGCAGCGGCACCAGCAGCCTTCCGCTACCCCGTCGTTATCCCCTACCACCTCTCCGTCCTGTGAAGAGGGATTCTTCGAGAGGGGCCTCTGGCTCATGAAGTCTCCTCAGATGGGGGTTATCCTCAGGGACGCCATTAGGGACGTGCTCGCTTCGATACTACTGACATCACAGGCTCCTCCCCAGCACCCCTGCCCCTGGTGCATCCTCTGGCTCCGGTTCCGCACCAGCCTCCGCCTCAGCCTACGGCTCCTGTCCCCGTACCCCAGCCTCCGGCTCCCACTATTCCTCCACCTACGCAGGATCCTCCTGACACACAGGAATATGATCCTGATACGCCATCCTCAGCCAGGGCCTTCCACTAAAGTCTTGCAGGGCTGGTGGAGTACCTGGGCCAACCTCAGCCCGAGGTTGAGCAGCCAGAAGAGGGGGTTCTGTCTGAGGTCCTCACACAATGCCCCTCTGCCAAAACAGGAATTCCACCGCAAATGTAGTTTCCCTGGCCAAAAAGGGTTGGCTCAAGCCCCGCTCTGTTCAGCCGGTCAATCGACGCCTGGACGCAAAGCACAGGCAGATCGAGGGGGATACACTCTTGCCATCGGCCCATCTTCAGCCACACTCCTCAGTGATCGCTGCGGCATCACTATACTCCAAGCCTCAGTCGTCCTCAGCCTCCACCTCGGCGACGCTGCTAGGCAAGGAGGAGACTATCCTGGAGATGTACAGGAAGAAGCTATATTCCAACGCGTCCTTGCATCTTTGTCAGGCCAACGCCGATGCCATGCTGGCTGCCGCTAACCAAAGGTTATGGCGGGAAATTGTGGAATTCCTCCTGGAACTCCCTGTGCAGAGCCAATCACGTTGCATGGCGGGACTGGCTGAGGCCAAGCTGGTGGCACAGGACCTCATGGAATCCACTGTTGGCCATATTGACACCTCTGGCCGTGCCATCTGTATTGCCATGGACATGAGAAGGACAGCCTGGCTCCGGGCAACGAAATTCAACCCGGACGTCCAGGAACGTACGAGATCTGCTGTTCGAGGGGGATTGGGGGGGGGACTGCTTCCACTCCTTCACGTACGAAGTGCTGGACAAGAAGAAAAAACAGCCAAGTCTGCACTGCACTGATAGACCTGAAGACTCAGATCGACGAGCTGAGAGATCAAGGGAAAACAGCATTACTGTTGCTACTCGACCTCTCAGCTACATTTGAGTTGGTTGATCACAAGGTCCTCTGTAGGCATCTTGAGACAGCAGCCCATTTCTCCTTAGGTGCTGTTAAGTGGATAGAATCTTTCTTGAGCGACAGAACTAGCAGAGTATTCTCACCTTCTGCAGCTGCGGATCCCACCCCTTTCCTGTGTGGGGTCCCTCAGTGATCGTGTGTCCCCTACCTTCTAAAATATATTCACTAAGCCACTGTTCGATGATCTGGACCTTCTGGGTGTCACCTACACTTACTACGCAGATGACACTCGGATTCGCCTCCCTCTTTCTGGGTATCATGTCAGGGACCTGGCGTTGGTGAATAGTATCTATCTCATTCAGGCATGGATGGCCACTCACGGCTTATGCTTGAATGATAAGACAGAGCTGATCATCCTTGGCTCCCCCTCCAACATCTCCAAACTAGGGCATGAACATGCCTCTTTCACCATTGACGGTAACAATACTATTGTCTCCAAGGAGGTAAAAACTCTTGGTTTCTACCTGGATGCAACGATGTCCTTTACTAAACAACTAAACGCCCTGGCTTCCACCACAGCCTATACCTGTATACTGATCAGAGCAGCTTCCTTTCTAATGACAGCTGCCTCATACTGGCCAGAGCACTAATTCTATCAAGATTAGATTACTGCAACGCCCTCTACAGTAGTGCTAACAAATCATTATCCAGAAACTCCAAATACTACAAAATAATGCCATTAGAGCTGCACTAGGCATCAACAAAAGAGTGCATATCTCTGCTATCAGGCGCCACCATAAATGGCTATCTACCCACAACAAAATTAAACTAAAAATTGCCCCTTTGACACACAAAGCATTACACAATGTTGCACCGAGCTACCTAATTGACAGAATATCCAGAAGAACTTCCAGCAGACAGTCTAGAACCATTAATACTAATTGTTTGGTAGTACCGAGATTTAAAACCTCCAAGATTGGCGGTAACAGTTTCCCTGTGAAGGCCGCTAAACTCTGGAACTCCCTGCCACACCAGTTGAGAGCCGGCCTACCCTACTCCTTCAGAACGAACCTCATTACGCACCTCAACCTAACAGAAAATTAGCTCTCGTCTGAAACTTTGGTACGCTAATATGACCTGCTGTTAGATTGTAAATTATGTACATCCCTAGTTATTAACATGTAAATAACTCTGCCTCGACATGTAACCTAAATCCTGTATATTATACTATAGCATATGTTTTATTATTTCCTGTTTAATGTGACTTTTGTATATTGCTTGTACATTATGTAACACTTGCAAGCCTCGCATATCCTTCTGCGCCCTGCTACTCTTGGGTCTGGTGCGCTTTACAAATGTAATAAACAAACTGTTATTAAATTGTTCTTCTATTTGTCTGATTTTACTTTGAAGAGGATAAGGTTTCAACTGGTTAATGTGCACAAATGGGTCTGATATTTGATTTTCCTTTTTAACTTGTATTCGGAATGCATCAGTCTTCCATATTTTGTGTAAAATTAAATATGCCCCACTGCAAAGTGGGGAAACTGCATTGATTTCTTCTGTGTTCTGAGGCTTTTAAATTGCAGTAAGGTTTGGCACTATAATACAATCTTTCTAAGTTTCTACAAGCAAAATGCATGCTGAAGAGGTATTCTCTGTAGATTTCTTATCTACCCGACCTCCTCCCTGGAATGATCCTCATCCATCTGTGGCAGGATGTATCAGCGGAACTGTTGGTTGGGCCTCGGGGTGTGCAGAACTTAAAACCTTGATACTGGCACTTCCAGTGGAGGCCATGATGCCTAACACCATGGGTATGGGTGGCACCATGCAAGCGTCCTTTGAAACTGCCGTTGGACCTCGCATGGGCTTTACAAAGATAAGCAATCTGCCTCCTGCCTAAAAGTGACGGAAATACTTGTTTATTGTTACATTCTTGTGTTCCCTTGATATTTTTTTTTTTTAAAGGATGAATGTTCAGACTAGACCTAAACAGCACAAGTGTTCCCACGTGAAGTCATTTTAAGCGTTCCTGAATTTAAAGATACCAATGTTGAACTAGCATTCGAATAAAGTAACTTTTGCCCCTACCTTTTCCAGTTCTCACCAGACACAGAGAAGGTGGCTGTATTGTTGCGCTTACCCCATTTCTTGGAGTTGGAGATTTACTGCACCAGTCGTTTGGAGAAAGTAAGCTACCTTTTCATTGTACTTAAATGGAGTGTGATGGGCCACGGTTTATGGCAGATAGGGCTTGTTTTCGTAAGTACTTAATAGCTGCACAGAGGTTTTGTGAAGTTGCATAAAAATGTGGAGTATGCTGATCATGAGCTTCCTATTTTCTCTCATTCAACTTGCAGTATCTCGAACTCTTGCTGAAGCAAATCCAGGAGATTGTCGAGAAGCATACAGATAATGAGGTGCTGGAAGCATCGGCCCGTGCACTTTACATCCTCTGCAATGAGGAGCTGGCAATATACAACCGGGTCAACATTGCTTTGAGTCAGCTGCTTGACCGCTTAGTTGACAAATTCCAGCAAGAAGTTGAGGAGATCATGCAGGTACGTCTCAAAAGGGGGTGGAAGTAGAATTTAAATAGGTTAGACAATGATGGTCTCTTTCACTTTTTCAATTATCTAGAAGATATCCAAATTATAAACAGCAAAGGTGAATGATTACCACGTAGGTTGAAGATCTAATTAAATGTACATAACCTCCATCCCGATATGAAAAAGTCTTCAGTTCTTGAAAATCGAATACAGACACACATTGTTTTTTTTTTTTTTTCCCCATCTTCTTCCAGTAATTTACTTTCGAGGAACACCCATAGTGAAGACTCAGCTGTCAATGTTGCCTAAGACCTCTCAATGTCGGGGATGATTTTAGTACATTTTCCTTGTTTCTTCATTTTTCCAAGGTGGCTGGGAGAAACCACAATGTTTCGAAGAGGGTGACTGAGGCTTTGGTGTTACAAAAGTTTATTGCAGGCTCTAAACATTCTCGTCAAACCCACAGTCGTCTACAATTATCACTCCTGACAGCGCATTGGTCACTTGAAAGCAAGGACTAAGCGTTACACTCTGAGATCTATTGGGGGAATTCATCTGAACCATTCCAGTGCCACATCAAACAGGTTGAGCAGAGTTTCCAAGCATGTCAAAAGAATCTTGTGGCGAAGGCTACTTAATGGTCCAGCATGGCCAGAAAATGATAAGTCACCATCATCTACAGTAGCCGTTAGTGAAGCAGATTCTGTACCATGTTCTGGGCGGAACCCAGATTGATAGAAATCAAGAATACCTGAAGACGCCACAAAATCATTTATTTGAATTAAAACTACCTGCTCCAGCAATTTTGAGATCAGTGAAAGACCTGTGATAGGCCAATAATTGGCCAAGGTGGCAGCGTCTAAAGTTTTTTTTTTTTTAGGAGGGGGAGACAATTTCTTCTTTGATTTGAGGAGGAACTAAATCTTCCTGAAGTAATAGGCTATTCACAGAACAACTAGTTGAACCAAGACCATTTACGTGTTGGCGGGGAATAAAGCAGGCAGAGTTCTCCAGAATGGGATTGGCATGGATTCACATTCTCATGAATAT
This sequence comes from Ambystoma mexicanum, assembly GCF_040938575.1. Lineage (NCBI taxonomy): Eukaryota > Metazoa > Chordata > Amphibia > Caudata > Ambystomatidae > Ambystoma > Ambystoma mexicanum. The sequence goes on along the minus strand of NC_090921.1, from coordinate 223,518,297 downwards.
TCCCGGTCGTCCGGCTGGGAATCATTTATAAAAGAAACAATTTCACTTTTCACTTACACACGGTATTTCTCCTTTAAACCAATCAATGTCCTCTGGATCATACTGCCCCATCCAATGACAGTCCTCACCCCAAGCCCCTCCTCTGGCAGCCATATTCAGATTTTTACTGCATGCTTAAGTGTTGGGAGCCCTCGAGTTTGCTTTGCGATATACGGTTTTCTTGTTTTTTCGACAGAAAAAGGTTGGATTTTGTTCTAAAAAGAGCTTGTGTGCTCTCTTCTCCATCTGCCAACAGTGGGTATCGGTTGTCAGTGAATTTCAGCGCTGCTCAAGGGCGAAGGTCGATGAAGTTTTTAGAAGGCCACCATGCCTACTTCATGCCCTCCGACCATGACAGAGGAGAAAGAGAAAGAGGCGGGAAGGTCCCTCTACAAGTTCTGCACCATCTGTGGACTACAGAACATGTTTGTGGAAGACGAGCACCTACAATGTCTCTACTGCCTACACCCGGACCATAAGGAGATGCGGGACATGCACAGTAGACTGGCGGTGTGGCTTAACGCTAAGACCTATGCCCCGTGCTCCGAGCAAGGTCATCCCTCACCCAGGACAGGCCGGTCCGAGGAGTGGTCTTCTAAGTCCTTTGAGAGAGCCTCATCCGTGGGGGCCCAAGACAAGGCCAAGAACCGCAAGTCGGAGTCCACCTGGGTCACCGTGGAAGAAGGATAAGTTGCGGTCGACATCACCCTCTGCCTCCAGCCTGCAATTGAGCTCCTCTTCAAAAAAGAAAACTACCCTGGTTAAACTGCGGGAGAAGTCTGAGAAATCACGGACGGACGCGAAGAACGCCGAACTGCTCAAACAGGCATAATCAGCACAGGCTAAGACTTTGTCGACGATGGAGTTGGTGGCCGCTGCTCTCACGATGGCTAAGGGAGCAGACCCTGTGAAGGTAGCCCCTGCAGCACAGAATGTATCCCTGCCCCCTAGGCACCACAGTGACTTTGGCAAAGTCTGCTGACAGGCCAAAAGGGGGGAAACTGGCTCAGGCCTTGGTGCAAGCCCCACAAGGCATAAAATGAGGAGGGGGGGTGAGGAGGCCCCGAAACAGCCATCCCAGGCTGTAGCTCAGCCATGGAGGTCATGTCCACAGACGACGAGAACAAGGAGTCCTTGCACACGGTCCACGAGGATGTGGAAAAGGAGGACGGACACAATGGTGCAGGACCTAGTTATCCGATTCTGCCAGCTCAACCGAGGGATGTGCCTCTGGACATTCTGTCGACCCTTCTTACCTTGGTGTCAGAGAAAAAGGAGGGCAGGACCCTCTTCAGGCCCTGCACCAAATGCGGACTACGAAACGTCATCGTAGAGGACAAGCATCTACAATGGCTTTACTGCCTGCACCCGGACCACAAGGAGGTAGAGTGCGAGATCCGTCTGTGGCTTCTCGAAGAAGACAGCAAAAGACAGGCATAGCAGGCTGGCAGCATGGTTCATTTAGAACAATTCAAAACCTTCCATCCATCACTTTTGTGCTGACTGTTTGTCTCACTATGTGAGAGAGGGTATGCCCAGACGTGGGTCCCTTGCTCGCTGCGCCATAGGGAACCAAGCTGCACCTCACTGAGGAGGCCCAACAAGGCCGAAACATGTCTGGGGTTGCTTGTGTTTCTGTGCAGAGGGGACCTGGCCTAGCAGTTCGGGCTGGGATGCTACCATTGCAGTACCTGACTGATTTGCATATTGCTGGACCTCTTTTGGAATGGCACAGACGGGCTAAAAAACGGTTATGTGGAAGGTTGCCCAGAGCAATGCCAGTGGTTCAGATTCATTCAAAACCTTCCACCCATCACTTTTGTGCTTATTTCGAACAAGGCCTGAGCTCCGAGCAGGGTCATGCCTCGCCCAGTACCGGCCGTTACAAAGAGGGATCTCCCTCTGGGAAGAGATCTAAGTCTTTTGAGGTTGCCCCATCCATGGGGGTCCAAGATAAGGCCAAGAACCATACTTCTGATTCCACCGGGTTCGCCGCAGTTGCAGGTCCCAGGCTCCGTAGGCCGTGATCAATATTGCCTTCAGCCCCCATAGCCAGCCTGCCATCGAGCTCCTCCTCAAAGAGGAAATCGTCCACCCCGGCCAAGTTACGGGAGAAATCGGGTAAGCCTAGGCCGGAGGAAGAGTAGACGACCGCACTGCCCAAGCAGGCTCAACCAGCGCAGCTTAAATTCCTTGTCTACCACGGCGGCAGTAGGTGCCGATCCTACGAGGGTTGCTCCTACAGCCTAAAGAGTATCCCTGCACCCAAGACGTGACGCACCATCGAGGCATTTGCGAAGACTGCAGCTGACCCTGCTGTGGGCGGGGGGGGGGGAGCACTGGCCCAGATCCCGGTTCAAAACCTTCACGGAGGAAAAAGGGGGTGGGGGTGTGAGGAGGCCCCAAAATAGCCCTGCAGGGTTGGCGTTCAACCGATGGACATCTCATCCATGGATGACTGTGACAGATAGTCTGTCCATACGGTCCACGAGGACAACAACGGTGGTGCAGGACTTAGCGATCCATTCTGCCTTTTGAAACCAAAGGACATATTCATGGACATCCTGTCGACTCTCTACACCCTGGTGACAGAGATCCAGCAGAGGTTACCCCCAGCACCGACACTGGTGGTGCCGCAGGCCCCTGACCAGCTTCTGAGGAAAAAGAGCATCATCCGGTGCCTCAACATCAGCTTACTCCACCACATCGGCCCCGACTCCACCAGCGGACATGGAAAATAGTACGGGCATGGCCGCGACGGCCACAGGAACCGACAAAGATGAGGACTTCATTGCGGCAGGCGATGATTCACCTAACCTGGACGCCCTTCCTAGAGTCTCTCCACCAGACAAGGTGGGATCATTCCACTCTGATTTCTAGGGTCTCCGAGCTGTTAAAGCTGGTGCCTCAGGAAACCAGGACAGAGGGCTTCTTGTATCAGCAACAAGAGTTCATGTAGATGACCATCATGGCAGTGCCCCTTCTGGACAACATTTGGGAGGAAGGCCTAGCCCTCATGAAGAACCCATGCACAGCTCCAACCATGGGAGACAGGCTGGAGAAGAAATATAGAGTGCTGGATTCCGCGCCCAAGTGCTTGAGGTCGCAACTGTCGCCAGATTCTGTAGTATCGGCTGCTGCAAGGAAACATTTGGCGAACCCGGCTTAATCGTCATCCATTCCCCCTGGACAGCGAGGGGAAGAAGATGGATGCCATGGGAAAGAGAGTGATTTACATAGCAGCATCCGCAATCAAGGTGGCCTATACTCTGGCCATCTTGGCTCAATAGGACTTTGTGCTTCTGTACAAGCTTGACCCGATCCTGGAATTCCTCCCCGACCCAAGAAGATGGAAGCCTTCGCCCTCTTTCAGTATGGGGAGGTGGCGTCGGATCGGACCATGCCATTACAGTGGCAGTGGTCATCGCCGACACAGGTTTACGGCAGATGGGGAACAGTCTGCCATTGTCGGCAGGGATGGATGTAGCCCACCAACTTTTCGGCAGGACGTTCAGGCGAAGGTGCTGGACATGCCCTTAGAGGGGGAAAATCTGTTCGGGAAGGCGGTCAACGAATCCCTTCAAGCTATAAAGACAGATACAGAGAAAATGCCTGTTCCCTTGACACTCTTCAACAGCGGCACCAGTGCCCAAATAGTCCTGAACCGGACAAGACATCAGGCCCCCACTCGTGCACCCCGGTGGGAGGCCGGCTGACGAGGTTAGTCAGCGAGTGGAGGAAGATCACCACTGACAGATGGGTGCTGGACCCTCATGGCCAGGGACACACCCACCAGTTTCTCGTCAGGAGCACCCCATCCTTCAGCTCCTGGAAGAAGTGCAAGCTTTGTTACGTAAAGGGGCGATTCAGCTTGTTCCCCCAACGACTCTGAAGTCTATTCCAGATACTTTCTGGTATGAATGAAGACAGGCGGTTGGAGACCCATTCTGGACCTGCGCCATCTGAACAAGTACCTCAAGTCCCATAAATTCAGGATGGTCACGTTGCAGCACGTGCTCGGCCAACTGGAGGAAGAAGATTGCTTGATGTTGTTGGACCTAGAGGACGCATACTTCCATGTCCCCATCCACAGGAAACACTGAAAGTTCCTGCGGTTTGTGGTGCAAGGCCATCACTACCAGTTTGTTAGGGAGAATTCTCCTTTATGACTAATTTCCCTTACCTAGTGAGTCCCTCAGCAGCTTTGCTGGATTACTGGGGTTTATTTTTTCCACCTGGTTAGTGTGGACCTTTTTACCACTCTTGCATGTTTATTTCTATATGTATTTCTACTTTTTGTCTCATCTTGGGCTCTGGAGCCACACCATTCCATGAGCCCAACTTCTTGTGTGTGTTACACAGCACCTTCAGTGCAGTAACACAGAGTTGTCTAAGACTTCCCACTGACTCCATTTTTCTGGGGCTGACTACTGTCCCCCAGAAACAGGTAAAGTTGCCATTTATGTAGTCATTTAACCTACAGTCCCAGTACACCCATCTTACATGGAGTATTGGAAAGGGTTAACTCTGATCCCTTTTTGTCTGTACCTCTTAACACTAAGACTTGGCTGGTGTCAGTGGTATCTACCCTATCTTTTCTACCGCGAATAAAGGTGGTACTGTTTTAGGCTATTGTATTAGCCTCGTACATAAACACGCTTGACCAAATACTTTTTATTTTGGCCCCGGTCGGGTTTAGTCACCATTACTTTGTGTTAAAATCTTTCTTGTGTTTTTACTTTGCGCGACAAACCAGGTTTTCCTTCTTTGTTCGCCATCCTTTGGCGGGCTTCTACGAAGAAGCCCTCCTTTGGCGTCTGGGTGTCTAGGTGGGCTGAATGTGAGGGAGGGGTTTAGTAACCCCTCGCACAGGGTCTCCTTGGAGACCCAAGTCGCACTTTGTGTCCATTGCCTGGAGTGGTTGTCCGGGCTGGACAACCCCCTTGCTGTGTGATTGACAGCCAGGCTGAGTGAATGGGGGAGTTTGGCATAAAAGGCAGGACTCTTGGGCTGGAAGTCAGTCGCCACTGGAACTACAAGTACCGAAGAGAAGCGGCGAAGAAGGCTGCTGCACCTCCCGAGTCCCGAAGCCCTGCTGCAGTCCTGAGCTATCTACCCTTCAGCGACAGAGAAGATCCAGTCCAGAGTCTTCTTGCCTTGAGCCTGGTGGGATCAACCAGCTCACCTTTCTACAGCCAGACAATCCTCTTCTGAGTCGAAATCGCTGCACAAAGCTGTAGTGGTCCGGATAGCCATCAGAAGAGCCCTCCCCTGTTTTAAAGGAGCGCACCTTTTATTCACCATTGCTTTGCTGCTGCTGGCCCCATCCCTGGGTAGTGCAGATCACTCCAGACGGTCCTCTTGGTCCCAATGACTGAAGCTTCAGGAGCCGTGAGTCTGCAGGAACTACCAGCAACAACTACCGTGGCACCAGCTTTCTTCATTTGAATAAGGTACATTTGGTCGTTCTCTACGTCCGACCTTGAGGAATCGGGGTGAACCCTTTTTCTTACCGAAGGCTTGTCCTTTCTTCCTTCCCTCTTATAACTTTTGCCTCCCTTTGACAATATCCAAGTACTCCTGGCAACGTTAATCTCGAACTGTTCTAATCGTGTGATCCTCGACAAGAGCCCTGCTCCATTTGACACTTTGACACTTTATCTGAATTTTAGAACACATCCTTTGATTCTAGTGCCATGACAAAAGTATTACCTATGATTTTTATCCCCTTTACCTTGGTTTTTATTGAATGTGCCAAGTGTGTTTGACTACAGTTACATTTCTTCCCGTGGGTACGCTTTTTCTTTCGTGGGACCGAACTGTCATTACTGTCAAAAAGTGAGTGCTTCATAACCCATGGTAACGTTGTTTGTTTCACAACACCGGTCGTTCAAATCCCAATGTACTTAACTTGAATTGTCCCAAACCAAAGGAATTGGTTGTGTGGTATATTTGGAGTGTGGTTTTATATAATAGAAGTGAAGTGTTTTGTGAACAGATGGTTTAAAAATAAATGTACTTATATTTTTTAACCAGAAACCTTGAGTCAGTGTTTGCTTGAGTCACAGTAATTGTAGTCCTTTGTGTAATTCCTATTACTGCTCATTTGCTCTTGAGATAAGTTTGGCTGCTCTGCTACTGCTACCACTATAACTGTGTAGTACAGGCTTGTACCAAAGGTGAAATTGTACTGCCACCTGTAGACTTAATCACCTGTAGTGTTCCCTAAGGGTACTGCAGAGGATTCTGCCTAACACAGTTCAATGCCCTATGAAATGCCTGGCCCTGGTGGCGGCACCTCTGTGTCAGCAGGGCATACACATATACCCTTACTTGGACGTTTGGCTGATATGTGCCCGCTCCCGGGAACTGGCTGACAAGCACACGAAGGAGACGTCCGGCTACTGACTGAGCTGGGGTTCTCAGTAAACGATCAAGTTCTGCTTGATGCCATTGCAGAACCCGCTGTTCCTCTGAGCCAGACTCAACACAGTGACTTGCCTGGCTTTGCCCTCAGAGGAGAGACTAGCAGCCATTCAAGGCAAGATGCCATGTCTGCCGTCGGCGATGGCTGCCACGGTGTGGGCCGTCAAGCATTTGCTGTGCATGATGTCAGGCATCTACCTCGTCCGTCTCTGCAGGAATTCTTGGATGCTCGTTGGATACAAGTGTCTGGGAGTTTTGTGACAAGATCCCTCTCAACGAGGAGTTCCGGCAGGCGATAGAATGGTGGGGCGTGCGCTCTCACATCGCACATGCCATACCAGGAGACGGTCACCAGTTGGGGGGCTCACACCAGACATCTACATGCCAGAGGTCTGTGGCATCCGGGGGTGGAGGATCTGCACATCAACGTCCTAGAGCTACGGGCAATGTTCTGGGACCTCAAGTCTTTCCTGCTGCCTCTAACGGGCAATGTGATGAGGATTTTCAAGGACAACACCACCACCATGTTCTACATCAGGAAGCAAGTGGAACTAGTTTGCCAGCGCTCTATAGGGAAGCTCAAGACTTATGGCACTGAGCCATTGGTCAGGGTATGGTCCTCGCCCCCCTCCACCTGGCAGGCGTCCAGAACGAACACTTTCGCAGACTCCCTCAGCAGGGAACAGCTCTCCGGCCATGAGTGGGAAATTTGTCAGGATCAGGTGGACCTTCTGTTCTTCAAATGGGGCAGTTCCCCAATCGATCTATTTGCCACAGTGGCAAACTCCAAATGCCAAAAGTTTGCCAGCAGATTCCACCAACTGAGGAGCTTGGGGGACGCATTCTACTTCCCGTGGGAAGGTCTGTTTCTGAACGCCTTTCCCCCATTTTCTCTCCTGCTACGTGTCATCAACACAGTCGGTGTCGATGCAAGATGATATTCATCCCCACGGCGTGGCCGAGGCAGATTTGGTATCTGGACCTACTCAGCCTGTCAGCGTCGCCTCCAGCCAAGTTGCTGGTCTTTCCGTATCTGCTTGCCAGAGAGGGAGGGGCAATCCTTCATTATGACCCAGGATTGCTGAACCTGAAGGCATGGCTCCTGCAGCCTTAGGGTATGGAGGTTATGCGTTGCCTGCAGACTGCAGGGAAGTCCTTGCCAAAGCCAGGGCGTTGTCGACTCAAGTGCTACGGCCATAAGTGGAAACGTTTTGCTACGTGGTGCCGGTCACAGAAGATTATCCCTCTGAGGTTCACGGCTCCGCAGATCCTTACATACTTGCTGTTCTTGGCGAAAGCTGGACTGGCTTGCACATCCATCAAAGTACACCTGGCGGCCATCTCACGCTAGACCAGATCCACGGGAAGATCCTTGCTGTGGTCCCACAGACTCGAGGAGTTCCTCAATGGGCTTTTCTGTTCTTTCCTGATGGTGAAGGCTCCTGCCCTGGCATTGGAACTCAACGTGGTTCTGACGTTGCTCATGGGGACACCCTTCGAACCTATGCATCAAGCCCCACTCAAGTTTCTCTCGTGGAAAACGGCTTTCCTCGTGGCCATCTCCGCCAGATGTGTGGGTGAGAGATACAGGCCCTGTCCTGCAAGCAGCTGTATCTGACTTTCCATGAATCGACGGTGCTGCTGCTGCAGACGCACTCCACTTTCATGCCGAAAGTTCAGTCGGAATTCCACCTCAAAAAACCTTTGTTAACAGTTTTTTTCCCGAAACCTTTGTCTCGGGGGGAGAGGACCTTGCATTTGCTGGATGTTTCTCATGCCTTGAAGTTTTTTGTGGCACGCACAAAGAGTTTCTCGGAAGACTTCTCCATTGTTTTTGAACTTTGGTCCTGTGAACCATGGGAAGGCCTTGTCCAAGGCTTCCATTTCAAGGTGGTTCTCTGGCTGCATCATGCACTGTCATCGGCTGGCTAACCAGACTCTGCCGGGCCGCCAGTAACCCCACTCCACCAGAATGATCGTGCAACAATGTTCCTTTCTGGTGTGCCCCTGCTCGACTGCAACATGGAGGTCCACGCATACCTTTGTCGACCGGGATTCCAGCAAATAGTCCAGAGTCGGCCATGCAGTGCTATGCAACCTGTTCGCCTGAGGTGAGTCTGTTCCATGGGTAAGTGTTGATTACCTCTGTTGAGCCTTGCCACCTCCTGTGGTTGTGTAATGTGTACTGCTGTGTATTTATTATTCATGAGCAGGTGAATCTATGCCAGACCCCATGCAGGAGAAGGAACAAGTTACTTACCTGTAACTATGTAACTATTGGTCTGTTCTAAGTCATTACAGGTATAGCAGTCCTCATGGGATGTGCTGCTTCTGCGCCATTACAAGCATAGCCGCCCTAAATAGCTGTGTGTCCTGAGCCATCACAGGTATAGTTATTGACCCACTGAGCTGCCTTTCCCAACAGACTGTTGACACTGAAAGACACATAGTATTAGTGCACTGACAGTATCGTGTGAGGCTTGCCTAACATAAATGTCTTTTCTAAATCTCTATGCTTGTTAGGACTATACTATATTGTCCCGGAGATTTATAATGAGGCTTTGAAATGTGCTCTATTTTTGCCAGTGGGACTCAGTAATCGGACATGGGAGAAGCAGACATTTTGAAAAGCCCAAGACCAAGCAGAAGGGATTGAAGTACATGACAGCAATGCCATCTTCTCACGCTGTCGGAGCTTGGTTGGAAGAACTCAGACAATGTTCTTTCTCAGTACCTTAGCTCTCTGCATAAAATGCCAACACATGTTTGTGCTTTAACAGCAGTTCTGTTAAGAAATTCAGGTACTGTCCCAAAACACAGCAGTCCTGCTAAGAAATGTGGGCATGATGCAATCAGACCTGCTGTGCATATTTGGCATAGTGTCATGACATGCGCATAGCTGCTCTGTTGTTAATTTAGACTACTTTGCCTGAATATATAGGAGTCCTTTTGAGAGGTACCGGTACAATCTATACCTCTGAAAATATATACAGCACTGCTTCTACCTGTATCCATTATACATGCTTGCTGATGGTGGTCACAAAAGGAGTTAAAGTTGAGAGCACATGCCTAGCTATTTATTGCTCTCTAAGAACACAAACTATGTATGGTGCCCTTTCATGCACGCGAACACATGCAATCTTAAGACAAAAAAAACACATCTTCATCAATGTACCCTCCTAATTATTTTTCCCTACGTGCGGAAATGATTAACCTTTGTGCGCACATTACTTTCCATGTGCGCAACTGAATAATGATGTAAGCCACTTAGTGAGCATGCGTGGTTAGTTAGATGCCATCTCCAAAGAGTTTGGAAGGAAATTTCCCCTTCCCAACAACCGCAATTCTGTACAAAACAGTGTAAAAGGAGCATTTTACAACTCTCTTTCCAAACATATAGGCTACAAAATCATATAGTTTATATGTGATTATAAGGAGAGCTCATCAACCGGTCCAAGATTTCAAGATCGGCCATAGTACCTACCAAATGTACTCCTGCGCAGAGAGAAACGCGTGTATGCCCAAAAAAGCTTTGCATTCTCAGGATAAACAATAGGTTTAGTTGTGGCTATTCATTTGTCAACACTGCTCAGACAATGCAGAAAGTGTTTAATGCCATTGGGAAAAAACTCATGTTTATTACAAAAAACAAGTATCACTAATGTGGTTGTCAAAAAATTCAGACATTATGCAATTTTTGCAAATGGAATAATTGCAACTGAAAGGAATGTGTCAGAAAACCTGACAATAGGAGTTCATGTGCCACTTTAATGGAGTAATTCAAGGCCCAGGAGAAAATGGCTCTTATTTTTGTAATGATAATTGCATCAGAATAACCACCACCGAATATGATGATCTGAATTCCTGGGCCTCTGCTTACTATCCACATTATGATCTTCTGCGAGTTGTGACATTTACTCAAAACCAGCCTTACAGCTAGGAGGCATATACTATTTTACTAAAAACAGGGCAATGTACCCAACAAAAACGGGAAACCGTGACCATATAGGAATCTACCCCCTGCTTCTACCACCAAGGTTCCACTGATCTCTTTTCGATGGTAGGAACTCGAATAATATTACTGCCTAATCTCATGAGGAATTTTAAGGGGGAACCTACATATTTTAATAAGCATGAAATATTAGGGATAATGGCAAAATTGAATGCAATTGATGTGCTTCTGTGATGAAAAGACAGCAAAGTATGAAATACCCATGCTGCTGCAACTGCGCAGCATCCATTAAAGCGGATTAAGACCGAGGATAATGAAGCAGGAGAGTGTTAAAAAAAAATTACAGACCAGGACTCATCCCAGTTGCTTCTTTCAAGGAACTGTGTGGATTGCTAAAGTAGAGTGATTTGCAACCTGCTGCTCGCCAGGCTCACCAGTGAGCTCCATGATTTACGGGGTTGCTGCCATAAATAGCCTGTGTAAGCGGTACGCAAGGAAGTATTAAAAGGGCAGTATTGACCAGATTTCTGTGCATAAAAAGGCCTGATATGCACCTGATCTGGAGGGCTGCCTCCCTCCACTCCCCTTTCACAACACAACCACTTTCTCAAGGGCAGCCCGCAATGAGAGAAAACGGACTAACACCCAAGCCCAATACCTGACATACCCCAATACAATAGTCATGCAGGGTCAGGCAATTTCTGACCATCACGCACACCTAACTTCTCCAGCATGGGGTCTGGCATGGATTCACATGCTCATGAATATTCCCCGTCGTCAGGCTGGGAATCCTCGGTAAAGAAAAATCAGTATCAGTTTCGTTTCTGATCTCTTTCGTAGTAGTAACCAATCACTGATCTCTGCGTCATACTGACCACAGCCAATGACTGCCCTCTCCCTAAGCCCCGCCTCTGGCAGCCATCTTCAGATTTTTACCGCACGTTCAAGTGTTGGGATCCTCATGCTATTGCTCTCGAGCGTTAGTGCTTTTTTCGCGCTTTTTCTTAGGAAAACTCTCTTTTTCGGTCAAAAGAGCCTCAAGCTCCACCGTTTCTTTATCCGATCAACGGGGACCCGTGTCGGATTCTTCTACGCCCCTCAAAGGTGAAGAATTCGTCGAGCCACGCTTTTGGAAGACTCCAGAAGTTTCTCAGGCCCTTCTCGAGCATGGCCCAGGAGAAGGGAAGCTTGACGCCCGGAAAGCTGTTCAGGGTCTGCCCTGGATGCCAGGTTCAGAATGTCTTTAAGGAGGACGAACACTCCCTTTGCCTTTACTGCCTGCATGAAGACAAGACGCACGTGGAGAAGGACTGTGCGTTTTGCGGCAATATGTCGGAGCGGACCATGAAGGACCGCCATTAGCGTCTCGCCAACTGGCTGGAAGGTAAGAGCCCGTCAGGCGAGAAGAAGAAGTCCGAGCGGTCTTCTAAGACCTTTGAGGGCGCCCCGGCGACGGGGGTCCAACAGAAGGCCAAGCACCGCGAGTCCGCTGGCACCGGGAGCGCCGAACGGTCGGGCTCTATGGGCGCCAGGCAGGGCGCATCCTCCCCGGCGCCATCAACCACGAGCCAACGCTCTGGCTCGGGTAAGAGGAAGGCCGAGCACCCGGCGAAGCTCCTGGAGAGACCCCGGTCGTGCTCGAAGGCCCCATCGTAGGGGGAGCGAGGTGGTGACCCTCCCCCCAAGGAGAAGGCGGTGAGCGCACCTAAGGTGGTGAAAGCCTTGATCCATCCGGCCAAGGCCTCTATCGAGACAGTCGCAGCGGCCCTGGCTCAGCCTGTGGAGGCTACACCAGTGGTGTCGACCTCGGGGCCCAGAATCTCCCTGCCACCGCGGAGGGAGTCCTCTTTCATGCCCATCGACAGGACCCCCGTGAAACCTCCGACGGAGAAGAAAAAGGGGGGGCAGGAGGTCGTCGTGGATTCGGCCTCAACCTCTGTGGAGGAGCTGATCGAAGTCTTAGGCCACGGCTCTGGCGTGGAAGAAGACCATCCTGTCGGGAGGGATCCTGACGTGGGAGACGACGAGAACGTCGAGGGTGCCGACGGGGCTCCTGATCGCCCGTCGGAACCCCCTCAACCAGTGCCGCAAGACAACTCGGCGGCCATTTTGTTGGCTATACAGTCCTTATGCTCGGAGATAAGGATGAGACTGCCGTTACCACCAACGGAGGAACCGCTCCCGACGGGGGACCCGGAGCCAGGCCCTTCTGGGAGCCCACCTCTTAAGAGAAGAAGGATTCATCCTCCACCTCCTTTTCAACCTTCGCGCCCTGCTCAGCCCTCCTCCTCGTCCACCACACGTTGGGATGATACGGGGACTGACACGGCCGCGACAGGTACTGACGACGAGGTTTACGACGAGGATCTCCCGTCGTCACCTCCCACCCAGGCTTCCCCGCCCGACGAGATTGGATCGTTTCACGCCATGATCGCCAGGGCATCCGAGCTTTTCCAGCTCTGCCCGGAAGAGAAGAAGGAAGGTTTCCTTTATCAACAGCGCGAGACCAAGAGGAAGACGGTCCTCGCTGTACCTGTACTGGACGATATCTTGGATGAGGGTCTCGCCCTCCTCAAGAACCCATCCACAACGCCGGCTAGAAGGGATCGGTACGAGAAGAAGTACCGGGTCCCGGACGCGGCCCTCTTGTGCCTTCGGGCACAGCCGACCCCGGACTCGGTCGTCTCCGCGGCGGCCAGGATGAAAGCGGGGAGGGGGTGGCCGCTACGTCAACCTCCCGGCCGGACGGCGAGGGAAAGAAATTGGACACGATGGGACGCAGAGTCATCTCATCGGCAGCGACGACGATTAAGGCTGCCAACGCCTTGGCTATCGTAGCCCGCTACGACAGGGAGTTGTGGTACAAACTCACCACACTGCTGGACTTCCTACCAGACGACAAGAGGGCGGAGGCCCTAGAGATCTTGCAGGAAGGAGAAGTGGCATCGGACCACGCCATTACGATAGCGTCGGACATCGCGGACACTGGATTTCGCGTGCAGACCAGAGTCTTGGACATGCCGTTCGACAGGAGCAACCTGTTTGGGAAAACAGTGGACGATTCCCTACAAGCCATCAAGGCGGACACGGAGACGGCCCGGGCTCTTGATGTTCTCCAGCAACGACGGCCGCCCTTTCGGAGCGGCGGAGGCAAACAGGGTGCCTCCAAAGGTTCCAGCGGCGGATTTTCCACCTATCGTCAAGCGGCCCGTTGGTCGTCACAGGAAGCCTACAGGGGACGAGGCAAGTCGGGCGGACCCCGCCGTCGTCGCCAAGGAGGACAAGGCGGCAAAGCCTTGTCGAAGCAGGACTGAACCGGCCGTGGGGTCGGGCCCCCACCGAAGCACCCCGGTGGGAGGCCGGCTGGCGAGCTTCGTCAGCGTGCGGGAGTCCATCTCCACCGACAGTTGGGTGCTGGACGCCCTGGCTCAGGGTCACGCGCTCGAGTTTCTAAAGAGGTGTCCGCGCGTTCCCCCTGTGGCCAGGAAGGAACATCACGTCCCTCAACTTCTCTTGGAGGAAAGGGCGATGCTCAGGAAGGGCGCCATCGAGCTTGTCCCAAAGAGGCTTTGGGGCTCCGGAGTTTACTCAAGATGCTTCCTCGTGAAGAAGAAGACGGGAGGATGGCGTCCCATCCTGGACCTACGACGACTGAACAAATTCATCAAGGCACAGAAGTTCAGGATGGTCACCCTCCAACACGTCCTGGGTCAACTGGAGGAGGGCGATTTCCTGTCGTCGTTGGATTTGGAGGATGCCTACTTCCATATCCCCATCCTAAAGGGACACCGAAAGTTTCTCAGATTCATGGTCCAAGGGCGTCACTACCACTTCAGAGCCCTTCCCTTCGGATTGAGGTCAGCAACCAGGGTGTTCTCCAAGTGCCTCGCACCGGTGGCGGCGCGGTTGCGCCTAGAGGGGATCCAGGTCTACCCCTACCTGGACGACTGGCTCATCCGAGCGAAGACTAAGGAGCTCGCCATGGAGCACACGGCAAGGACCGTCCAACTACTCACGGACCTGGGATTCTCCATAAACTACGCTAAGTCCCACCTGTGCCCGCGCAAGACGCACTGTTTCTGGGAGCAAAGCTCGACACAGTGTCGCTTCTGGCCTCTCCGTCGGATGAAAGGACGAGGGCCATCTTGGGCAAGGTGCAGCGGATGCTGGTTGCGGACGCGGCCAGGGTGAGGTCCATCAAGTCCCTCCTCGGAATGATGTCTTCTTGCATTTATCTCATCCGCCTGTGCAGGCTCCGGATGCGCCCGTTGCAGGAGTTCCTGGACACGCGCTGGATCCAGACGACGGACAGCTTCGAGGAGAGGATCACACTCGACGAGAGTTTCCGACGAGCGATCCGGTGGTGGGGCACCCGCGCGCATCTGACGGTGGGCATGGACTTCCAGACCCCCGGCCACCAGAAGACAGTGACCACGGATGCCTCCCTGGAAGGGTGGGGAGCGCACACCGAAAATCTGCACGCGAGAGGCCTTTGGCTTCCGACAGAGAAGTCCCTCCATATCAACGTCCTGGAGCTCCGTGCAGTGTTTTGGGCCCTCAGGTCCTTTCTTCCGTCCCTCAAGGGCAAGGTGGTGAGGATCTTCACCGACACCACCACCATGTTCTACATCAGGAAGCAGGGCGGTACCAGATCCCCAGCCCTGTCCAAGGAGGCGCAGGATCTGTGGCATTGGGCCGTCGCCCAAGGGATGTTTCTGGTGCCGTTTCATCTGGCAGGAATAAAAAACACCATCGCCGACTCGCTCAGCAGAGAGCTGCGCTCGTGCCACGAGTGGGAACTACGACAGGATCTAGTGGACCGGCTCTTCCGACGGTGGGGCACACCCCAGATCGATCTGTTCGCGACGGCGACGAACTCCAAGTGCCGGAGGTTTGCCAGCAGGTTTCCCCAGCCGAGGAGCATGGGCGATGCTTTCTCGTTCCCCTGGGAAGGCCTGTTTCTATACGCGTTCCCTCCATTGCCGTTGCTGATCCGGCTCATCAACCAGCTCAAGAGGTCACGGTGCAGGATGATCCTCGTCACACCTGCGTGGCCGAGGCAGATATGGTTCCCGGACCTTCTGGACTTGTCAGCGTCCCCGTCAATCAAGCTGCCAGTGGACGCGGATCTTCTCTCCAGGGAAGGAGGAGCCATCCTCCATCACGACCCGAAGTCGCTGAACTTGCAGGCCTCGCTCCTGCAGCGTTAGAGTTTGGAGGCTACGACATACCGGCCGACTGCAGAGAGGTTCTTGCAAAGGCCAGGGCGTCCTCAACTCTTAAATGCTATGGACACAAATGGAAGAGGTTCTCTGTCTGGTGCCACGCACAGAAGATTAACCCTCTACGGATTACGGCTCCCAAAGTACTGCCGTACCTACTGTTGCTGGCCAAGGCTGGACTGGCGCACGCGTCCATCAAGATTCATCTTGCTGCGATCTCCCGATACACCAGAACCACGGGACGGACGACTTTGTGGTCTCATCGTCTGGTGAAAGAATTCATGAAGGGACTGTTCAGATCGTTCCCGCCAGTGAAGGCTCCGGCCCCGGCGTGGGAGCTCAACGTGGTGCTGACCAAGCTCATGGGACCTCAGTTCGAGCCTCTGCACTCGGCTCCGTTGAAGTTCTGGCAGTTTACCACAAGGAACCGCAAAACCGAAGGGGATCACAAGGAGGACATGTCCTTTTCGACAAGAAACCGTTACTTTAATGAAGCCATGAGAATAGAAAGCGTAAGACCATGAAACCAGGCTGACGAATCCTGCATGGTGTGCCGGAGGTACCCGAGGCCCTCCCGCATCGATAATCAAGGCCGAGTGAATCTCCAGCTGCTGTGGTACCGTCCGAGGCTCCAACAACAAAGCAGCATCCGTGAAATCTACACATCCCACCGGCTGTGTTGGGGAGACTGATACAAGACCGGCCTGTGTTGAAGCCAAGGTTGCAAGTGGCAACATTGTATGGCGAGTGCTGGAACGAACATTGTATGCAACGTGTGTGATAACCAACGCAAATAAATTTGAACAGCAGATGAGTGATTGAACTTTGATGCCAAGATATACAATACCTTTGACAGAGTGGTCCAGTACCGCATGCATGCTCAATCGAAGGTCTCTGTAAGGGGTCCAGCTAAGAGTTGACAAAAGTGAGTGTGTCAAAGGATTGTGAATCGAAGTGGTCCTGCAACTGGTCAAGCCAAATCCTGTGCACGATTGAAAGTCTTCGATGTTGATACAGTAAAGAAAGTTGATGGCAAAGTAGGTAAAGTTGGTCTCAGCACGACTGAGGGAGATCAATTGAAAGCTTTGTGTTACCATAGCTAAATCGTTCCAAGCCCAGCAGAGGGAGACTGATTGAAGATTGAGTGTTATAACAGATCTGAGCCTGGCAGAGGGAGATCCAGGGTGAACCGTGAATCACCTGAGAAATTGGATGTGGAAATCCTACGAAAATTGTGTATATGTGGAAATATGAACATTATGTTAAAGTGGATCTGAGCCTGGTGGAGGGGGGTCAGAGGTGAACAGTAAATCACCTGAGAGAAGTGTGCATAGAATAACTTTATTATTTGTTTGGTTCATTAGGCCCTCTGAAAGAAGAGACTTTGAACAGTAAAGAGACTTTGGTACAGAATGCCATGATGTTGGAGACTTGATCTGCACCCTTGTGCTAGAGAAGTCAGGGTCTGTGCTAAGGTTGAGTGTGCCCCCTTATCCCGTGCTGAAAATGTGGGGAAGGGAAGACAACGGCTTGGATATCCCGACATATTTCTTAAACACTTTACTTTTGCAAAACATTGTTTCCCACACTATTTGTATTGAGAGGCATGGATTGGCAATAGGTTTATTAGTATAGGCCCTTTTATTTTGACAAGACACCACTAATACTGCGCTATTATTAGATGTTCGTAGCATGCTCCCATCGTTAGATTTAGGATTAGGTAGGCGTTTTTCAAACCCAATTGAGGTTCAATAAACACCATTGAGCTGTGGTCACTTGTCTGTTTTACTGTCGATACTATGCCTTCCTTACAGAGATTCGGTTGACACTGCAGCTCTCACTCTTCACATATGGCTGACATATGGAAGCTACATTCTATGGTGGTAGTATCAGGGTCTTCACAATGTATCCCCCGGATTCTATAAGGTGTGTTGCAGCGTTAGTGGACACGTTTAACATTCTCTTTCCTTTTCTATTTGTTGTACTTGTCTGTTGGTCCTGCAGACTAGTGAACTGGATGAAGATGAAATTTACAACATGGCTGCCACAATGAAGAGGATCTCAGTCTTCCACAAGTGAGTGTCCAGGGTGATCTAGACCAGTATGGAGACTATTGCCTGACCTGGGCAGGTCATTGGGGATAGGATCTTTGTGGGTTCAAACCTCTGTCATTTGTCGTCCTTATTTAAGTATCTTCAAGCAGCCTGATGTTCCCCCTGAAACCATTCTTAGCCACTGCCCCGAGAAGCTTTTGATTCAAACTGTGTTGCAGAGGCATTTGTGATAATTGCGTGTAAAATGTAGCTTTGTTCCCAATCCTTCTACGTATGTGATACCCAAAGGCATTGGCTGCATGTACTTCGGTGCCCTCAGCTAAAACATGTTTTGTCAGCCATTAAGTGGTTAACATTTCTTATCCTCTCCTGTGGAAGCCACCTCTGCTGTAGTCCTTGACTGTTCAATTAACTGTCTAAATTCAAATTCACAGTTTGCATGGCTTTGTGGCCAGGGGACAGCTAAGGGGCAACGCGCTCATCTTGGAAACAGGACCACTCTGGGGAGTACAGGTCTGATACCCGGTCCCGCATTTAGAGGCTGGAATCCGCATGAAGTGCATTATAAAAAAGATTTAATTTTTAAGTGTTATTTTCGTTAACGCCATGTGTCCCAGTGCATGTTTGTTTCCATTTATTTACTGATCTGTATTTTACCCTTGCAATACCTAAGTTTGTTTTCGCTACTCCGCCATGCAACATACCCCTGCACACTTTTCCTTTTTCAGCTAATTCTTCATTTCTGTTGGGACACTGATCCCACCCTAGTGTTAAGATTTTGCAGTGCGTAGTGCTGCAGTTTGACGAGGAGCAGTCTATTTTTGAGTGCCTCAGCTATTTTGTCCGTTTTTTTTATTTTACATTTAATGCACATGTTCAGTAAGTCTACAGTTGAAAGCTGAATACCGATACACTGATTTCTCTCTTTTTCTTCAGTGCTCACAATATGACCAGGTGGGAACTCTTTGATCCATGCTGTCAGCTCTTGAAGAAAGGGATAGACACAGGGGAGATCCCCAAACAGGTAATTGTGCTTGAAGTACATTTTCTTACAGTCTGAGGCTTTATTCAACATATAGGAGGAAAAGACAAGATGTGTAAACGTTAGAAGTGGAGCAGCTGGTGGGTACCGAGAGAGCCTGTACCATGAAGGATAAACAGCAGTGAACTTGGCACAGACACACAGATACAAAAGTGGAATATACCGAAAATATTTCTTTAGCCACAAATTGGAGTCGGTTGTATGGTATGTTTTCTGTCTATTTCCTATTAGGCACAGGCTGCAGGCTGTCATGCAGTGACATTACTTCAGTAACCCTTAGAGGTTGGAACTGCAGTAAGGCATCTTTCCATGTAACGGTCAGTGCTAGTTCGGACCGCATTATGTAATTCTAGTGGTAATACACTTTGTCAGAATGACCGCTGAGGGAGCTGACCATTTTCTCCAGAGAGTTCTATGGGGTTGTTGAGAGAAGCATGTGTTTTGGTATGGAGCGCCCACTAATTGTTCCATTGGTTCGTTTTTTCCCTGCCATCCTCAGCTTCCTTCTTCCTAGGCACGGGGTAGCCCGACCACAAGCAAATACAGATGTTTTTAAAATCTGCGCATTTGTGTGGCTTACTGTCTATCGGAACCTTTCTAAGGGAGCATGCCTCAGGAATAGCCTGGGTTTGCAGTCTCTTTAGAGCTTTGTGTCCCCACTGTCAGGGAGTGACACAGACTTGACTGTGCAGAGGACTGTTTGGAGTTTAGACTAAAGTTTGGTGTATGGGTGGTTAATGTTGGAGTGACCCCCTCTCTTGTGTCTTACACTTGTTTTTGTGTCAAGATTTTGATGCATGGCCATCTACATTGATGTCCTAGTAACTCGCAGTGCTGTAGCAATTTAGGGATCCTTATGGTTGAATATTTAACTACTTGGTCCAGGTTAAACCTTTGTCACGTTCTGTAATTATTCACAAGCATGGTATCGGGTGCTTGTTGAATATTCAGTAACTTGGTCCAGGTTAAATCCTCATGTGGCTTTGTGCAAAGAGTAACAAGTATATTATCGGGTGGTTGCTGCCTTTGCTGCTTGGGGCTGACCGATCTGAAGTCTGCTTGCTCAGGTGTTTTTTCAGAAGTGGCACACAGATGGGTTGAGTAACATTAGTAACAACACTTTCTCATGAGTGCTGACCTTGTGCTGTATGTTCAGCAGTGTTCAGAAATGTTATTTTAATCTGTGTTATAGCATTATAAGTGTTGGGATTTATTGTGACACACAACTTGTTTGTCTATCAGGTTGCATTGGCAACACATTTAAAGATGTCTCTAGGCCTGTTTGCTTCTCTGAATTACAGCACTTTCAAGTGTTTCTCATTCCTATTGTCACTATGGTGTTAGGTTGAACACTACTTGGCTCATGCTCTGGTGGCTGTAGTGCACTGAATGAGGAGTATAATTACCCCTGCAAGATCCTTGGTGTTAAGAAGGAAGGCTCTCTCAATGCTGTGTAGCACTTCTGAGTGTTATCTAGCCTATGATTGGTGGAGATCAGGCCGCAAGGGCTATTCCAGTTATTTTTCTTAAAGATTACCCCTTTGATATTTAGGATCATGATGTAATGATTGTATACAGGTATAAAATCACATCACACTTAAATATTTCCCTACACAGAGCTATCGTCCTTAATTTAAAAAAAGGTATATCTTCTCCTGTCTCTGAAGATGTATTTGATGTTTTGAGTCTGAATTATAATGTCTTTAGTGCGTATACGAGGCACCTACCCTCCTTTATATAATTTGGCATAACTTGAGGTAGCCATTCTTTTTACAATCTGTTTATTAGAACCAAAGGCTAAATGTGCCTTAATTGTACTTTTAACATATACATTGCAAATGTCTCAAGAATGGAGGTTGTGGTGTACCCCTCTAATGCTTACTTACAGGTTAGCACCTAGTAACTCCTACTTTCCTGAGGGGAATTATGCTGTTAGCCAAAAACTGTTTATATATACATATTAAAAGGAAAGGTAATCAATGTATTAAAGTAAATGTATGACACTTATCATTTAGATGAGGATACTTCTTCAGTATAGTGGCTTATATAGATGCACACACTTTGAATACACTAATATTTAAGGACCCGATCCTCCAGCACTTTAAAATGAATGTACAGCAGTAGAAACAATATTTAACAACTTTGATCAAGCATAACTTTGTAAGTAGGTGCTGCCACCTATGAAGGAGGGCTTGGCAAACCTTGAGGCTGAAGGGGGTCCCTGCATGTAATACGCAACTAGAGGTGGTGTAAGGGTGATCCTCCAGAGCTTTCACAGTCCTTCCGTTCAGGTTCAACTCCAATGCATCATTAAAGGGGCAATGTGCTTCATTGGAGCGCAGAATAGGTTGAATCCCTTTTGACTTTGAATCAAACCCCTACACACTGAAAACCCTCAAGGAATTGGGCCAAGACACCATGTTTTACAGTCCTAAAGTAAGGTATGTGCGCATTTCTGAAGCCAATCATGGATGTATGCCGTATCAGTGCATTTCACCGAATCCGTGTTCACCTAATGTGAAATCTTCGAAAAACAATTTCTTCGAATTTAGTTGGCTAAGTGGGTACATTTTAAAACATAGATGGGGGGTGGGGTAAAGGGATAGGATAAGGTAGGGGAAAGTGGGAGGGAGCGGGCGGTCTACCCCCATAATGAAAAAAACAAATTAGACGATTGAAATCATACATCCGTTGTATGCCGGGGACAGGACTCATGGAGCAGCAACAATTCGTTGAGAGTCGCCACATGTAGTGTGGACGTGAGCTACAAAGAAATCCTTCAGCAGCAGAGACATGATGAGAGCGCTCACTTTCAACACACAGATTCTGAATGCTCATGAACTACTTACTTGGGAGTCCGAGAGCTGCTTCAGAAGGCTACAAGGATGGTGGCGTCTGATCCCACCATTATAAGACAGGTTTTTGTAACCCAGGGCTGGGGCAGAGGCAGATTAGTTTTATATTAAAAAGCACAATGCCTACAGACCTGGAAGTTCGTCAGCCATATAATTGGGGAAGTGGTGGAGCCATTAGGGAAAGGCCAATTGCTGAGAAAGCTTATTGGGAAATGGCCCTATACATTGGAAAGCTTTATAGAAAGAGGCATATGCCTCCTGACTTTGTGGATCTTAAAATAGCGTTCCAGCTAGAGATGTTATGATGCATAGAGAGGGAGAGGAGATTCAGAAGAATACACCCTGTGTTGGCCAAGCAGTAGTGGAGAATCAAAGGGGAAGGGAAAGGAGCAGAATCTATGCACACCCACTCCCTGCTTTCCTGTCACTCTCTGGCCGGCCTCTCTTAGCCCCCTTCCTGCTCCCACCTGTGAGGTTAAAAACCTCAGGGTCATCTTCGACTCCACCCTCTCCTCCTCTCCTCACATCTCCAACGTCTCTACGAAGTCGCACTACCAGCTGCACCTCCTCAGAGGTATTCTTCCTTCCCCCAGAAGCTCAGTGTCTCCAGAGCTCTGGTTCTCTCTAGGCTGGACTATTGCAACAGCCTCTTTCGAAATCTGACTGCCTCTACTCTCCGCCCTCTGCAACTCATCCAGAACAGGACGTCGAGACTTGTCCTTGGCTTTTTGCCCAGGGATCGTATCTCTCCAGGACTGAAATCTCTGCACTGGCTCCCAGTAGTTGCGAGGATAAAGTTCAAAACCCTCTGCATTGTTCACAAGGCCTTCTGGGGCCGGGGTCATCACTACTTTCAAATCTCTCTTCCTAAATATCTTCCTTCTAGAGCTCTTTGCTCATCCACCTCCAACTCAGGGTCAGTAACTTCTCCAAGCAACAAGTTGGTGGTAGATCTTTCTTCGGCTGGGGCCTTCCTCTGGAATAGCCTCCCTCCCTCCCTGAAACTTGAGGAGAATCATCCCTGGTTCCGGAAGCACCTCAAAACATTTATCTTTGCTTCTGCTCTTTCTACTCCTCTCTCCTGTTGACTCCCTGGCTGAAACTGAAACTGCACTGGTTACCTGGCCACCCTCTGATCTCGGGCCCCGGTCCCCCCTTCCCCTACCAGTCGCACACCTGCACTGCCTTCCTGGCAATCCACGCACTTGGGGATTGTTCTCTGTATCCCTACAGTCCCACTACCAGAACCTGACACCTGATGTGTGCACTTAACCCTGCACTTGCCACCAGCTGGTCATACTTTTACTTTATTTATTCTATTATCCCATGTACTGGACTGCCCCTCCCCATGCACTTGCGTGATCTGAATGGCACTTGACCTAGTAGGACCGTTGTCTGTCTTCCCTCTGTTCCCCCTCCCTTGCCTCGTCGCGCCTTGAAACACTTGTGTATAGGCACGTTATAAATGCCATATCATAAGTCGGCCAATCAAATCCAATTAATAGGAATACTTAGTCAGAGGTAGTTGGACCTGTATTGCTAGTGATTTGGAAAAGCCTTGTTAAAGTGTCAGGCTAAATCAGGAGGCCTGTTAAGAACCTATGGCTGAAGGCTGGGAGGGAGTCCACCCTTGCTAGAGCATTTTGAGGAAAAACAGCGGGGGGGACTGCAACCTAGACTACAGTGAAATATGCATGGCCAAACAAGTGTCTGAAAACTTTCCTTACCCAGTAATTGGGGGAGAAAACCCTGCTCAAAAGGACCTTGTGGAGGGGGGGTGGGGACCACCACCCAGCAGCAACCTAGCAATTCCGGAGGCAGGTACGGTCAAATACAGGACTTTCCACAGTACAGTTGAGGTTGTGTTCTTCCTACAGTCCACAACAAAGATCATGGCAGAGACGAGACCAAAGAAAAAACCAGTCTAAGATGGAGTCGGGACCAAGACGAGGGCATTATGAAAGAATTGTACTCGAACATCGTAAAATCACTCTTATGTGTTCATGGATAAAAACTGTCTTGGACAGGTGCCTGGAATATTGAAGCCTGGTACAGGAATTGGACTGTGGGCATTAGGCCCTATAGGTCAGCCATGAATACTCAATTTACTTTATCTTTTTTTCTTCCAACTCTTCTATGGGTGCTCCATGGTCACCACATGTGACAGTGCGGTTTGTGACAGTGCATTACCCTTTAATTTCTGTCATTCTGCGTTTTCTTACCAATCCTCATGTAAAGTCTTAAATTGGGCTCTGCTTGTTGTCTCTTTGTGCATAGCTGCTCCATTAATAAGCTTCTCACCAACTGACATAGCTAGTCATTAAAGTAGTTCTTTGATAATGCATCCTCCTTATTGCCCTTAAGGCAGTGGTCTGCCACCTTGGGCTCTGCAGATGTTTTTACAATCCCCATCAACCGTAGCCAGCATAGTCAACGTGAAAGCATCATGGGAGTCATTGCACAAAGCAAATGGAGAGCTGCAGTTTGCAGATCCCTTCCCTAAGGCGGTAGGCCACCTGACTTTCTAGCACCCCCATCTGAATGCTTTTCTCTCTCCTTTTTTTAGTTGGTCACTTGTCAATGTTATTTTCTAATAGATTGTATCTTCCCACAGGTTCCTCGTCTTAGATACTTCAAAGGCAGCATCAGCTGACCCTGGAACATTTCTTACCAGCTACGGGTGAAGGAGGGGGGGGGGGGGGGGGAGTGTGCCTCAACGTGAACTCACTTCGAGGATCCTTCGCTTGTGTTAGGGAGAATTCTCCTTCTAGGGCTAACTTCCCTCACCTAGTGAGTCCCCCAGCAGCTTTGCTGGATTTCTGGAGTTATTTCTTTACACCTGGTAAGAGTGTACACCTTTTGTCCACTCTTGCATGTGTTTTGCCATGTGTGTTTCTACTATTTGGGTGATCTTGGGCTCTGGAGCTCACCACTCCAGGACCCCCCTTCTTTTTTGTGTTACACAGCACATTCAGTGCAGTAACACAGGGTTGTCTTTTGGACTTCCCTCGACTCCATTTCTGAGGCGACTACCGTCCCCCAGAAAAGGGTGAAGTTAACATTAACTTTACCTAGTCAATCTACAACAGATCCAGTACACCCCATCTTCCATGGAGTACTGGAAAGGGTTAACTTGTATCCCTTTTTATCTATACCTCCTAGAGCATTGTTTCGCTCTTTTAACATTTAGACTTGGCTGGTGGCAGTGTTATCTACCCCAACTTTTCTACCACGATTATATTAGATAAACGTGGTACTGTTCTTGGCTATTATATTAGCCTCGAACATAAACCCGCTTGACCAAATCGTCTTTCTTTTGGCTCCGGTTGGGTTTATTCGCCATTTCTTTTTGTTAGTCCTTCGTTTGTCTTAGTTTGCGCGGCAAACTAAGTTCGCCTTCTTTGTTCACTGTCTTTTGGCGGCCTTCTGCAGAGAAGCCCTCCTCAAGGCGCCTGGGTGTCTAGGTGGGCTGAATGTGAGGGAGGGATGTAGTCCCCTCCTGCACATGGTATCCTAGGAAACCCAAGTCGCACTTTGCCATGATTGGCTGAGGTGGTTGTCCAGGCTGGACAACCCCCTGCTGCGTGATTGACAGCCAGGCTGTGTAAATGGGGGTTTTGCGCATAAAAGGCAGGTCTCTTGGGCTAGACGTCAGAGAGTCGCCACTGGAACTACAAGGAACCGAAGAGAAGCAGAGAGAACGACGGCTGCTGCAACTACCCCGTCCCGGTGAAGACCTGCTGCAGACCTGAGCTATCTACCCTTCAACGACTAAGAGAAGATCCAGAACGGAGTCTTCTTCCCTTGAGCCTGGTGGGGATAACCCGCTCATCATCTTCAGCCAGAGGTCGCCTTTGTGGTCGAAATCGCTCCCCACTGCTGCAGTGGTCCGGATAGCCACCTGAAGAGCCTCTCCTGTTTTTAAGGAGCGCACCTTTTTATTCGTTGTCGCTGCTGCCAGCTTCATCCCTGTGGAATCGTGGGTCTGCGGGAAACCAACAGGAACAACTGCCAGGGCACCAGCTGCACCATTGAAATAAGGTATTGTGTTCTACTTGAGAAAACTGGGTGAATCCCTTTTTTTTATCTTCAAGACTTGCCCTTGCCTTCCCTCCTCCTTATAACTTTTGCTGCCGTACATTGACAATATCGAAGTACTTTTTGGCTACGTTGAATTGTGAACTGTCTGACTGTGTGCTCTTCGGCAACTGGCCCCGGCGTCTTTCGACTCTGGCTCCGGCCCTTTGACTTTTGAACTCCTGTCTGAGTGTTTCTCGATCCTGCCTGCCTAACCAAAATATTGCCTGTGATTTTTGCCCCCAACTCCCTCTGGGTATCTCAGTTATAAGTGTGTTTTTGCCCCGGTAGCATTTCATGTCACCGATACGTGTTTAGTTAGTAGACCACTGTCAAAAAGTGATCGCAACATGTTTTGTTCGTAACACCGGTTCATTCAAACACAGGGTACTTACCTTGAGACTTACTGTACAAAGTGAATTGGTTAGTTGTAGTATATTTAACGTGTGGTTTTTATTTAAGTTTAGTAGGAGTGTTGTGTTTATAACTGATAGTTTAAAAATAAATGTACTTATATTTTTTACCTGAAACCTTGAGTCAGTGTTTGCTTGAGTCACAGTAATTGTGGTCCATTTGTGTAATCTCTGTTACTGCTAATATACTCTTGAGATACGCCTGGCTGCTCCGCCACTGCTGCCACTATGACATAGTAGTACAGGCTTGAACCAAAGGTAAACTTGTATTGCCACCTGTAGTTTTAATTTTGTGTAGTGGTCCCTAAGGGCACTGCATAGGATTCTGCCTAACGGCTTGGCCTAGGAAATGGCGGTGTCCAGCATAGTGGAGGACTCCACTCCTCCTAATCCAGTTCCTTTTTTCTGCACCAGAACTCTACTTCAGACAAGAATATTATCTGCGTCAATATGCCAGGCTGTTCTAGAATCCTGGGTTTAAAATACTGCAGGCAAATGCTGCCAGGAGCATACATCCAAACTGTCCATTGCAGACTTCCATGATATCTGTGTCTGATGTTTGGGGATCGACCTGCAGACTGCAGTACCTGCCAGACAGTGAATCCCACTGCCTTTTGTAAATGCGCAGTAAGGTAGTCCTATGTCGACCCTCATCCAAGTTATGGGACACCATTTTGATATGTGGCTATTCGGAATAGAGAAGATGATGGATCAACCCACGCCTGAAAAGATTTGCCATCTGGCAGGAAGCCCAAAAAAGCACAGACATTAAAATGGGTCCCACTACAGGAGCAGATCACGCCGATCTTTCTCCTCTTCTGTCCAAAGGAAGCACCACCACTCACTTAGAAACGAGGGTGAGGAAGAATACTCACTCTCCTGGTAAAAAGGTAGCATGCCCCACTGTGTCGTCTTCAGAGGAGTAATGAATCAACACCACACCGATTAAGGTCAGCAGAGGTTCCTCGAAAATAGACACACAAATGTTAGAGAGCTTGGGCACCCCTTTGAAACAAAAATCCTTTTGGAGCTCAAGATGGGTGAGAAGTTACCAGCACCATTATCTTGTCTTTCAATGTTGAAGACCTTTTGGAAGATGCAAGGGGATTTCCTCCTGCCCCTGAAGGAAATAGTTTAACACCCTGGCATCCTTTAAGTGCTATTTTGAAATAATGTTGCAGGTGTAAGACAAAGAGTGGGACCAGATTTCAATGAGCCAACAGCTGAACTTAAGGCCCCCAGCGGACTGGACAGCTCACTGGATATTGGGACCTCCCTTTATGTGAATCCAAATGTTGCCTTTAGGATGACCATTGAAACAACTGTGGAGGCTCTGGCTACTGAGAAGACCTTGGTTCTTTACGGACATAGAGACAAAAGACACTGATCAGTGACCACGATACCGATTCTGGACACAGTTTGGGTTGCGTAGGAGAACATACTGGCCACTCCGCTTCCCACACCTGCGTTGGTTGCTCTGAGCAAAAGTACAAGGTCTCAATTTTGGCTCCTTTCTGCCAACAACAAAGATTGCAGAATCCAGCATCTCCGCTCGCAGCCCCACCTGACGAGGAGGGAAGGAGGGATTCAAACTCGAGGCTATGGCCCGGAAAGTGTCAGCGGCAGCATAATTGGCAGAGGGGGCTGCAAAGCAATGGCAATGGCTATGATGGCCAGATTAGACTGAATGTCGAGACTGGTCAAACACCTCACAGTCGAGTTTCAAGAGGAAGCGAAATCCATAGTCACGGACGGCGAGAGCGCTTCGAACCATATGATCGATGCTGCTGAAGATGTTGTCCATTGTGGCTTTAGGCAAATGTATTGTGGCACGGTCTTGCAACACCAAGCCAGGATGAAGGCCACCAACTTTAGACCAGAGGTCCAAGGACTGATTCTGGACACGTCTTTTGACGGCCCAGAGCGAAGATTGATGACCACCTGAAAGGCATCAAGTCAGACACTGAAACGGCAAGGGCAATCAGTTACCTCAGAGACAAAGTTAAGGCGCGTCGTCCATTTTGTTCTTTTCGAGGTTCTAGTGCCAGATATAGATCTTATGGCAGGCCCTTCCAGATTCAAGGATCGTCAGGCTCCTACCAACCTCCTCGCAGGTATCGAACCCAAAAAGCTAAAAGGGGAGAGGGCGCTAGAGGGCCATCCAAGATGGCCGCTTAAGTCTCAGCTCCCGTGTAGCCCTGCATCAATCCTGCCTGATCCTGCGGTTCCTGGCATTGCTGTGTCCCGGAACCCCTGTCCCTGAAGTGCTGGCCTCCTTAACAACACTCTCCTGAAATTTGGAAGAAAATCGGCGCTCCCTGCCCGAAAATCGGCCCAAGCGGCCCGACTGCCGAACAGCGCAGGGCCGGCCCACTCGACTCCACGCTCCAAGGGCCGGCCACTTTAACTACAGGACATGGAGCACCTCCTGTGCTGTCTACGGAGAGTGTGCCCAGAGTGAGGGAGAAAGATCGGCAGCCGTCCGAAGAACGCGCTCCGGCCGGTGACGAGCCATTGGGTGATCCTGACTCCCCTCTCTCCCCTCGCCTGGTGCCGGCGCCGAGGGGGAAATCGCAGCTGCGAGATGCCCAGGCAGGCAACAGCACGTGCAGCGGAGACAGCAGTCAGTGGATCGGCTGCTTTACCAACCCCTCTCCGCCCCCCCACCCCCCCGCAGCCTGCATCCGCCCCATGTGCTCCGCCGTTGTCTCAGCCCCCGCTCCCCCTCCCCCGCGCGGAGGCGGTGAAAGAACCAGAGGGAGCAGCAGCGACGCGAGGAGCCGGTGAGTGGCTGCGCGACCAGCGGCCTCTTCATCTGAGCCCGGCCACCTCCACCGAGCCCGTCCGGTGTTAAGACGGATTTCTGAACTCTGTCCTGGTGGCGCAGAAGTTCAGAAGGCCAACCTAATTACTTGGAACAGGGTAACCTCTGGACGAGCCAGACCAATCAAGGTAGCGATCGCGGCGGTCAAGACTAGGTCTCAAGAGGGGTGAGGGTGACTGAAAGCCTGCAATGAGCACACAAAGAAAGAGCGCTTACAAACTACTCCAAACAGTTGTTATATCAAAAATAGATACACATTTATTTTAAGGCCTTTAAAATAATGACCGTAGCGAGAAAATCACAATATCACAGTATTAAACCAACACATACCATATCAACACAATATATATACAAATACGACAGTCTTAAGCATTAGAGGCACGAAATGTGTAGTCCACCTGCCAGGGAAGGAAAACAGGCAGTGCGATAACGCTTTAGACTCAGTTCGCCTTCAGAGGCACCTAACTAGATGGAAGTCCGAGCCCTGCGAAGAGTGGAGCCTTGTGCTCAAAGTACCTGCCACGCCGGTGCCAACGGGCAAAAGGGGAAGCTCTTCGGAGGAAGTCAGGCAGTTCAGGTTAGTGCACAGCAGAAGGAGAACAGGTTCCGCAACTCAAGCGCAGCCTCCACAGCGAGCAGAAGCAGAGCGCGAGTACGGCAAAAGGGTGCTGTTTTTACACAGCAGGGAAAAGCAATGGGATACTGCAGGAGGGCGACCAGATCCTAGGTATACTACTCACCGGTCCCCGAAGCAAGCAGACCCAGGCTTCTCCACGTTAGTTTCAGCAGCTGGCAGGTTCAGAAGAGCAGGGAACGCCTCGTAGTCGTGTAGAGCAAAAAGACGTCCCAATCGACGAAACCGGCACAGTTTGTTGCCGCAGCAGGACAACGGAGCGGCCGTGTGTATTCGAGCCAAATGTACACTCCTCCCTTCAGACTTGGGAACGCCAAGCGTACGAAGCGTGGGAGAGGGACAAGGACTCGAAATACAACACAACCTGGCGGCGGTTACAGAGCAGGACTCCCTTGTAAGCTGGTCAGTCAACTGGATGGCCCAGAGACACTTCCGAAGGCTTACTTGGCAGGAGATGATGAAGTTGCCGGGAATAGCTGTTCCTGCTATTCCAAAGGTCGAAGCACCAGTACAGGCCTTCTGGTTCGATCAAAGGAGGAAAGGGTTTCACAGGACGACAGCAGTGCAAAGGAGGATTCCTTCAGCGGGTCACCAGCGATTCCTCGGTCCAGCCTCGTGGTTGCAGGATACTTGGCTCCTGTATTCCTTCGTTCGTGAGAACTCAGGAGATCGACATGGTAGTGGTGTTTCCAGCCCCCTCTTATCCACGGTTCCCTTCGCGCCAAAACGGAGGGGAGCCAATGGGAGATCCGCTCATCAACACACATACCATACGTGGACCAATCACGGACCACGGTGGTCCCAGGCATTCACACCACCCTAGACTCTCTGGCACCCAGGATGTGTATTGGGACCCGACATCCCAGCCCACACCCTGGAGGCACACAAACGACATGTAGAAGCCCGCGAAAGCAACCACGTTTCGCGGGAAAGTACATGCCCAAATAAGGAAGGCCCCGGGTCGCTCGACCTCGGGAAGGTGAAGGGAGCAAGACGGTCAGTGGACAAGACAAAGGAGCCTCGTGGTCTGGCCATTTTGGGAGCCAGGCCACCATTTTGGGTTCAGTGCGAAAAACGTGCTCAGAACGCCAAAAGGAGCTCAAAATAAACAAAACGATCGCTGCCACCATTCCAGTCCCTGAATGACTTGCACCGATCAAAATACCATCCTAAAAGAGTATCTAGGGCCTGTAGAAGGCTAGAGACCCAAGAGAGCTGTAACTTAGCTTACAGTGCCCTCTTGTGTCATGTTGCACTAAAGCCGCAACATGATAGAAGAAACTACGGGAAACAGCGTTCCCCGGTACTGACTGTCTTAAGGGCATGTCAGTATCCCCGTAAGAAAAGAGCGAAAGCCCAGAGGAGTGCGGCAGAAGGCTGCACTTCTCTGGCAAAGTCAAGAACAAGGTGAAAAACAACAGCAAAAAGTTTAGGGGTTGCCACATGGAAGGAAAATTACTTACAATTACGAAATCTTTCCTAACATCCGGCGATCGGAGCCCGATCAGGAGAAGCACTAGGAGAGAGTACCCTGTGCGAATCGAGCAAATTTGTTGGCGTCCCAGGGCTGCCGGGGGGTAAGGAGGGGTGGAGAGACTGTGACTCTCCCCAGGAGCTGCCTCGAGGGGTGGGGGCCCACTCCCCCAGCAAAACTCACACACCAGCCCTCGCCAGTCAAGGATTGTTGCGACACCTGTGCACGCGGAGCGCTTGAGGAATCCTTCGAAGCTGGGGCAACCTGCACCACCAGCCACACCTTGTTGTGCAACCACCTTTCTGCGGGAGACCTCTCTTCCCTGTACTACTACACAGGTGTGCAGACATTATACTATCCCTCCTCCTCCTGTTTTAGTTTTACCCGGTAGGCCCTATGTTAAACATCCCGGACATCTATCAATGGCGCACCATTACAGTCAGTTCCTCATTCTAAGAAGCCCATAGGGCGGGTAGCCCTCGTCACACGTCAGTCCTGCAACGAAACTTACTGCGGAATCTGCGCTAACTGAGGAGGGCTCCATATACGACGAGAGCCGACCCCCCCATCCTCCTCCTGTACTGCCGCTAAATCTCCTATTATGGTTAGCTACGCTCAACCGAGCCCGAAGGTGGACCCAAGAGGGGTACGGGAGCACAGCAAGACCTCCCGCATCCAAATTAAGCTGTTTCGATCCCGCAGCCATGATGGGGAAAAAACGATAAATCTCAGAGGAAGCTGAACTTCGAAAGTGGCACGACCCCCATGGCTCTGCCCCACCAAGAAGACCAAGCTTCTTCGTCTGTCTGCCCCCAGCAGGAAGCAGTTGCGGATAACCCCTTTGCAATAAAAGAAATCCTTCTCGACCTGAAAGCAGGCATTGGCAGTTTGAGTAACAAAATGGACGGTCTCGCGTCCAAGGTCGATCTCCTACAACATCGCATGGATTCCCATGCCGAACGCATGAACGAGATGGAGCAAAGGGTGTCGGGTCTCGATGATAGTTCGACAACCCTAACAGTCTCTCAGCTGGAAACACAGATGAAACTAACCACTGCCAAGTGTGAGGACTTAGAGGGTCGGTCGAGGAGGAACAACCTGCGGATAGTCGGAGTGAGAGAACAGCAAACGCAGGGGAAAATGGAAGACTTTGTGGAATCTCTATGCACCAATCTATTTGGCCGTGAGGCCTTGTCCCACCTATTCATAATTGAGAGAGCCCACAGGATTCCCGCGACGAGACCAGCACCAGGCGCTCCTCCCAGGCCAATAATAGCGAGATTGCTGAATTATAGAGATCGCGACTGCCTACTCCGTCTCGCCAGGGAAAAGGGCGAGCTAAGCCATGACGGGGACATAATCCACCTCTATCCCAACTTTTCCCCAGCAGTACAATTGCAAAGGAAAACATTTGCTAGTGTCAAACAGAGACTCCGTAACAGCCAACTGCCGTATTCAATGCTTTATCCAGGGCGCTTAAGAATCCAGCACGAGGGGAGGGTCCAGTTCTTCCAAACCCCAGACGAAGCAAATCTGTTCCTGGATCGTCTAGGTCTCCCAGATCAGAACCAGGCTCGCCCCAGACCTCAAAGAAACAGGAACCCCAGGAATCCTCCTTAAAAGGCACTTCAAAGCTGCGTACAAAATGCGGCACAGCAGCGTAAAGTAAACCAGTTCATTTACAGCAGCACGAGTCTGGGTAGAGTCACTTGGGAGGCCCCAGCTGCCCCCAGCACAGCTACTGTTCAGTTACTGTTTGCCTACGTTGAGTCGGTACAATCGAAGTGTGGATCTAACACCTCGGCATGGCGACTCCATGGGCCTTCTTAGTTATGTGTTGGGTAATTCAGAAACTCCCGGCGGGCCAGTTTGGGGTTGCCCACCCAGGGGAGAGTTGCGTCTCGGGCCTGTTGGGGTTAGCCCGTAGTTCGGGCCCCTCGAAGTTAAGGGGAAAGTTAAGCGTCACCGGGTCATGACGGTCCTGCTCCTCGCCAGCTCCCTACCCACTGCCGAGCCCGTCACCGCACCGGGGCTCACAGCCTGTGAGCGAAGACCCCGGTGTAAGCTCAAATACAACCAGACTACCGCAGCCCATGAAACCGGAAACACGGCACGATATAAAATTTAAGTCGCCCCATTCAATGTTCTAACGTGGAATATAAGAGGCGGCAACATCCCGGCTAAATCTATGAAAATTCTGCAATACTTAAGACGCCACGAAGTGGACGTGGCCATTGATTCAAAAGACTAATTTTACTCAAGGGAAGGACCACCAGTGGACCAAAAGCTGGGGCTGCCACAGATACATTTCATCTTACTCCACATACTCGAGAGGAGTCGCCATCCTCATACACAGGCGGCTCAGTTTCCGGCTACTACACATGGCAAAAGACGATGAAGGCAGAGCACTATTGGTGAGCGGCATCATCGCAGGTCAGAAAGTGACCTTTAATTCTTATGCTCCGAATATAGATGGCCCGACAACTTTGGCTGGGTGTTAACACAGCTCTCTTCGCTCAATCCCGCAACAATTGTCTGGGGCGGAGATATGAACACGGCAATGGATCCTGTAAGAGACAGATCGACGACCGCACAATATCCACCCTCCAACACGTGGAGAGTCTCCAATGGGGAACGGCGTGAATACACCTTTCATTCTGCGGTCCACAATGCAAGCTCCAGGATTGACTACTTTTTTACCTCAACAAACGCCCCCCTGTCATGCGGCCGGTGCTGCATCCACCCGAGAACACTCTCAGACCACTCCCCAATCCTCCTTAAGCTCAAACCAGCCAACCCCACTCCGCCACTACTGCGTTGGCGCTTTAAACAGGGATCACTTCGGGACGAGGTCTTTGCATCCGAACTAAGAGAGGAGATTGACGTGTTCCTGGAGGCCAACCTGGGGTCGGTCCCCTCAGCAGGTATAATTTGGGAATCCTTAAAATGCTTCATTAGTGGAGTCTGCCTCGCCAAAGAAAATGGCATTCTCAAGCTTATTAGGAGCGAGCTTACAACCAGCGAAAAAAAATTAAAGCAACTCGAGATCCAGAACCCGAACAAAACCAACCCGCAGTCTGCAGTCGCTTTAAAAACGGAATTACAGAAATTCAACGCAGCAGCAGAGCACGAGGTTAAGTTTCTATACCGCACCAGCCAAATCCGTCAATATGGTGAGGGCCAGAAACCAGGTGCTCTAATGGCAAATCTAATCAGAGCCGACAATAAGCAGTCCCAAATTGAAAGGATCAGAACCAGGCAAGGAAAGGAAGTCCACACTGATGAAAGGATAGCAGAAGAATTTAGGCTTTTTTACCAAGATCTCAACAGCGCCAAGCTCCCGAAAGACTCAAACCTCCCTCTGAAATACCTAGAAGACACTGAACTTTATTGGGTCGAGCATCAGTTGCGCGAACCTCATAACAAACTGATTTCACAGGAAGAGATCAGAACAGCTATAAAAACCCTACCATCTTCCAAGGCACCAGTCGCTGACGGCCTAACGGGTGAATTTTACAAAGCCTTTGCAGAAACCCTGGCTCCCCTGTTGGCAGCAGTATATGAGGAAGCGTTGGAGCGTGGGTCCCTTCCACACCCTCCCGCGAAGCCAATGTCATTCTATTACACAAATCAGGAAAACCACCGGAAGAATGCGCCTCGTATCGCCCGATCTCTTTGCTTAACCTGGACAATAAAATTCTTGCCAAAATCCTAGCGAATAGATTGATGCCCCTGATGCCTGCGCTGGTGCTAGCTGACCACCAGGCTTTATACCGGGCCGCAATACGACCTTTGGCATTCGAAGAATGTTTGGAATCATCAAGGCTCTGGACCCAACAGACCATGCAATTGCGGTCCTGCTAGATGCAGAAAAGGCGTTCGATTCAGTGGAGTGGCCGTTTATGTTCATGGTCCTCAACAGGATGGGGTTGGGGGCCCGCTTCATCAAGCTAGTCTCCCTCCTAGACACCAATCCACAAGCTAATATTGTAGTGGGCACGGCAAAATCATCCTCAATAAACCTACAGCGTGGTACGAGACAAGGGTGCCCTCTTTCGGCACTAATATTCGCTCTGGTGATGGAGCCACTAGCCTCCAATCTGCGGGAACTCTGTCAACAGAGGGGTCTCATCATCGGCCCACACAAGCTCATAGTATCCTTATACGCCGATGACGTGCCCTATATATACGTGACCCGGAGGTTAATCTGAAACCGGTCATGCGAGAAGTCATCAAATTTGGGGCAGCCTCCGGATTGAAAATCAATCATTCAAAATCAGTCGTCTTCCCACTGACCCGAGACACAAAACAGTTTGCCGATGACTTCGGACTCACGTGGAGAACCGCCGGGGTTCGATATCTGGGGATCCAGCTGTCACTAGACCATCAAGTGGTGTTCCGGGATAACTACGAAGAAGTGTTCAAGTCCCTGCACGACAAGGTTTCTTGCTGGAAGACGCTCCCACTGACACTCTGGGGCAGAACCTCCTTAGTTAAAATGGTAGTGTTGCCAAAATTACTGTACCTCTTCAACAATATCCCGCTGCTACCACAATCCTTCTTGAAAAGGCTGAAAAGCTTGGTCCTTGAGTTACTTTGGGCTGGCAGACCAGCTAGAGTGGCGTATACAATACTGACACTCCCTGTGTCCAACGGCGGACTTGCCCTCGCTGACTTGGAGAATTATTTCTGGGCAGCCCAAGCACAGTACCTCAGCCACTGGTATGCAACGCAAACAATCCGTCCTCATGTACCGGTGGAACGAGCAGTGGCGACTCCCAACGTCCTGACTGCAGTGGTCTTCGCCGAGCTCCCCCTTCCCAATCGCACGATGAACGTGATGCTCACGACATACAAGGTCTAGAAGACTGTGGCAAAGAAGCTGGGGGTGCACACAAGGTACTCTCCCCTCTTGCCAGTCAAATTTATTCCTGGACTCCCACTAACATCAGAGAAAGTGTTTCACCAGTGGGTTGATAAGCTACACATACAATCCCTAGGGGATCTATTCACAGAAGAGGGTTTCATGACACCAGACCAAGCCAAACAGAAAGAGGGCAACACTGCGCTAGACGTGTTCCTCTACTTCCGAACTCGCTACACCCTGCAGACCCATCTATCAGACTTCCCGCGTCAACCACCTACGTGGCAATTGCTCCACGATGTTATTCAAGCACAAGGGTACGGCAGGTTGGTGTCGCAAATATACAAAACTCTAACCGCTGGAACAACCCCCGTCAACACTGGGGCGAAAATCAGATAGGGAAAAAGCGCTAAATACAAATATAACAGACGCAGATTGGAGCTACATATTTAATCAGACTCAGAAAATTGGACTTAATTCCCGGCTCAAACTTATTCATTTCAATTTCCTCCACCAAACATACCACACACCGGGAAAAGCTAACAAACATCATCCCGACATCCAGGCAGAGTGCAAGAGATGCGGAACCATATCCGCAAGCTTTATACACTTGGCATGGGAATGCCCTGAGGTAGCCCCCTTTTGGAACAGGGTGCTAGATACGTCAACGGCAATCGTGGGAGAAGTGATACAACCGAGATGCACGGCAGCCATGCTGGGAATGACTAGACTGCTATCCGCTCCTTTGAGGAAACTGGCCGGGGTCCTACTAACACTAGCCCACAGGAGAGTCGCCCTGGCATGGGGCCGCGGCCCCCCTCCTTCCTACACTGCCTGGCGAAAGGACCTACTCTACTACCAAGATGTAGAGGCAGACTTCATTAAACTTCTCCTTCAGCACGCGCGCCCGCCTGACATTTGGGGCCCGCTGATAACTTTTCTGATAAATGAAGCCTCCTCAACGGGCACCTCGGAGTCGGGCAACGCACCCTGATACAGTCTGAAGTCGGGCCAATAACCCCTTGTACGAGGACTCAGTGGGGCGAACTGTTGCCCACCAGTGTATCTGCCTAGTAGCAGCGGGGGGGCAGGCGGGGAGTACGGGGGGGATGGAAAGGGTCCAAGTTGATGGCGCAAAGTTAATAATCCACCCTAATGTGGGTGTGTATTTGTTCGGTGTGTTAAATACCAAAAATAAAGGTTTAAAAAAACAAAACAAAAAAAAAAAAGGCTAAAAGGGGGTTCTAGCCAGGGCAGAGCCCAGGCCAAGAAAAATTGTCTTCCGGACGCCACCCTTCCTGCATCGCACCCCTGTCAGAGGATGTATAGCCAATCACTGGGCGTTGTTGCGTCGGACAAATGGGTGTTACAGGTGGTGCAGGAAGGGCACTCAATAGACTTTATCCAGCGACCTCCGTCCTGACCTCCTTGGTCCATAAACACACATCTAATGGAGCAGCTAATGGCGGAAATCAACAAACACTGTTGAAGATGGCAATAGAGCAGGTCCTGCTCCAGCAGCAAGGAAGAAAGTTCTATTTGCGCTTCTTTCTAATCAAGAAGAAAAACGGGCAGTGGCGCCCAATACTAGATTTAAGGGCCTTCCACCATATTAGCATGCCACCTCAAATTCAAGATGACATCAATCTAGACGGTCCTTCCGTGGCTGAGCATAGGCGACTTTCTAACCACCCTAGACGTAGGAGGAGTCTACTTTCATATTCCGATCCATTCGGTTCCCGGTGGTAAAAGACCACTTCCAGTTCAAGGTGCTTCCCTTCGGACTCAAGTCGGCACCAAGAGTGTTCACAAAATGTCCGGCACCAGTAACCACTCATCTCAGGCGATTGAGGGTAGAGGTTTTTCCATACCTGGACGACTGGCTCATAAAGGGAGTTTCCCTGCGAGAAGTGTCGGAAGCAGTGGTGTAGACTACAGCTATGCTTCAGGACCTAGGATTTACCATCAATGAGGAAAAGTAATCGTCTCTACCAGCGCAGACCTCGATCTTCCTGGGGGCAGATCTGGATACTAGTGTCCCAGGGGTACGTACCCTAGGTTTGGTCATGTGGCTTCAAAAGAATGCAAGCTCTACGGTACGACAATACAAGTCCTTCCTGGGTATGATGTCCTTCTGTATCTTCCTCATAACGAATTGCAGACTGAAGTTGAGGCCTATTCAGGAAGAGCTGTACAGTCAATGGATCCAAAACAGTGGATCATGGGAAGACATCCTGCTTCTCACTCCGGCATTCCACAAGGCCTTGCGATGGTGGGCCAAGGCGACCACCTTAGTTCAGGGCATGCCATTCCAAATACCCATGTCCACTTTGCTGCGAAGGACGGATGCCTTTCTATCGGGGTGGGGCACTTACTTGGGGAACCTGCAGGCGAGTGGTGTGTGGTCGCAAGAAGAGTCTCGCCTTCACATAAATATACTAGAGCTCAGGGCTATCTGCTGGGCACTAAGATCGTTCCTACCAGTTCTCATCGGTCAAGTGGTGATGATGCAAACGGACAATACAATGGGTACACCATCCAACATCTTGTCACTAGAAGTGCAGAGACTCTGGAACTCGGCGCTAAAACTTGAGCTCCACCTGAGGGCAGAGCACCTTCCGGAAAAGTACAACATTCTGGCAGACAAGCTCAGTAGGCCCTTCTTGCAATCTCACAAATGGCAACTGAGCGAGCAGGAACTGAACAGGCTGTTCGGCAGGTGGGGGAAGCCTGAAATAGACCGGTTTGCCACACTAGACTGCAAGAAATGCAACCAGTTTGCATCCAGGATAAACACTCCCTGGTAGACACCTTCTCAGTGGATTGGACGGGGAAATTCCTTTGCAGTTTCCCTCCGACACACTCGTATCACGTGTGCTCAGGAGACTGAAGAACCAACCATGCATCATGGTAGCCCCGACATGGGCACGTCAGTTATGGTACACAACGCTTCTGCAGCTTTCATGGGAGACCCCATCCATCTCCAACCACACCAATATCTACTATCACAGCACAAGGGCAAGTTGCTCAACCATGACCCTGCCAGTCTTTCTCTCAGGGGATGGTACATCATCGGCGAGGATTCCACAAACTTGGATTAGACTCAGAATGCTGAGGCATCCTCGGAGCGGTCAGGGCTCTGTCCACTGTTGGACGTACGCCAAGATGTGAAAGCGCTTCAAGGTGTGGTCCACAGGATCAAGAGCACACCCTTTCTGAGCTCTTGTCAACCAGATCTTACCTTGTCTCCTCCAATTGGTGAAGAGTGGACTAGCACAGTCATCTATCAAGGTGTACCTTTAGTCCATTTCTGCGTTTCCCCACAGGCCTCATCAAGAATCTCTAGTCTCCGACCCAGCATTTAAGGCTTTCCTGAAGCATTTAATGCACATCTTCCAGAGGGAGCAGAGACCCATCCTGTCCTGGAGTCTTAATACCACCCTGACAGTGCTAAAGAGAGCGCCCTATGAGCCCATTCATAGGTGCGACCTACGATTTCTATCTTGGAAGGTAGCCTTTTTGGTAGCCATCATGTCAGCCAGGCGCATTGGGGAGCTACAAGCACTTTCAGTTGAGCCGCCCTTTACCGTCTTTCAGAAAGATAGTGATCCTTCGACCTCACCCGAGGTTTGCCCCTAAAGTGATGTCTGAGTTGACATTGTCTGAGCGGATAATATTGCCTGCCTTCTTCGGCAATCATATGACGGCAGCGGTACAGACACTGCATTCATTGGATGTTTCTAGAACACAAATTCTATGTACAAAGATTGTTATATTTTCCAAGAGGCTTTTTGGTCGCCTTTGCGAGACGTAGCAAGTGATGTGTTTTTCAAAATAAGGACAAGCTTGCTGGGTGTTGAACTGTATCATTCACTGTCACCAGATGAGATGATCCTCTATCGTCTCCACCGACAGCACACTCCAGCAGAGGAAGGGCAGCTTCGGCAGCAATCCAAGTGGGAGTGTCTTTAAAAGATATATGTTGAGCGGCCACATAGAGCACGTGATATAGTTAGATATGTTTGCATGGAGTATTTATTTGTATCCCTCCTTCCCTACACTTTGTTCTCTACGTACGTCTTGTGTGCAGTGCTCACTTACACAGAGCAAGTCTCATACGTGTGTGTATATATCTCACGGACCAGTTTCTTGGTTCTTACTGCTTGGTATTCTATTCAAGCATGTGAATCTATGAAGTATCCAATGCTAGAGAAGTCTGTTACTTATCTTGTAACTGTATTTGAAATGGATTGTGTCCTCCAACGTATTACACATCTTTGACATGTTATGTCCACAGCTGTGTACTTTGGAAATATTTTGGCAGAGGGCGTCCTGTGTCTATGGCGTCGGGTCGATGTCCCTCGAAGGCCTCCATCGTGGGCAATGTCACTGGATGTTATAAATGGGACTCACGGCACCCGTAGCCTCGGTTCCGTTTTTTCCGCAAACGTGTTTTCTTCGGAGACTCCACGTGCCTCTTGTATTCCTTGTGAATTTCGTCTTCGACCACTCCGACTGCGCGGTCTGGCTTTAAGACTTGCCGGGACTGCAAGTCTAAGATGTTGTTTTACGGACACGCATCGCATTTGTTTGTGGTGCCTGGGCGAGAGTCATGACACAGACAGTCGCTGACTGCTAAGGCCTTGCTGGAGCGTAAGGGGAAGTTACAGGTAGGTAGAGGTTCCAAAACCAGTAAGTCCCGTAAAGCTGCTAAGGGGATGTACACCGATAATTCGAGGGGCGACTCTCCTCTTCGGAAGGAGTCCCGGGGATCTCGGTCCTGGACTGGTTCCCGCCATTCGTCCTCGTCTCGGCATTCCCGGAAGCACCGTCATCGGTCACCTTCCCCGTCGTCCTCCGGAGGATGGTGCTGCAAGGAAACTGGCTTGTGCTACGAAGTCCTAGACTCTGGAGGAATGGGCAGCCTTCAGGGAGCAGATGCTGGCGATTTTTCAATCATAGGGCACAGTTCCGTCCGCACCTTCGGAAGAAGTCAGCAGGGAACGGTGTCGGTCCGTGGCTCGTGCGCCTTCAGGCTCGGGTCCTCGGCGCGATTCTCATCAGGAACCTTCGAAGTCCCGTTCGGATAAGGTTCAGGTTGATCACCAGAGACGTGCTTCCAGATCTTGGTCCTCGTCCCCAACGAGACCGCAGAAATCTGGTAAGGGCTTGAGGTCGGCGCCGTGTCTGTCGGATACAGATATCGAAGCTTTGCCTTCACACCAGCCCTCGGCGCCGTTGTCAACGCCAAAGCAGTCAGCATCCTTGGATCCTTCAGGGCCTTTTGGCCGGAATTTGCCAATAGAGGTCCCTGGTACTGTTGATCTTCCACGGAATGCTACTTCCAAGTTTGTGAGGCCTGTTAAGGATCCCAGACTCTCTTCTGTCCAGAGTCAGAAGATTTTTCTTCCTCTGGATGATATCTATGAGGATGAGGCA
Organism: Ambystoma mexicanum; assembly: GCF_040938575.1. Classification (NCBI taxonomy): domain Eukaryota; kingdom Metazoa; phylum Chordata; class Amphibia; order Caudata; family Ambystomatidae; genus Ambystoma; species Ambystoma mexicanum. The sequence goes on along the minus strand of NC_090921.1, from coordinate 223,476,982 downwards.
AGGTCAGATTTGGAATTTGACCCTGTTGAGCCTGATGTGGCGCCTGTCTTTTCCGTTGAGTCAATTGGAAAAGTTACGTCAATCTCTTCATGATGCCAGTGGCTTGGACACTTCCCTGGAGGTGGAGTTTGCAGACCTGAGCCTGGGGCTCATGCAGAGTTATCCTACAGGAGACTGATGGCTAGGGTCACTGAGTATCTTAGTTGGTCTAGTCCTCCGGAAGCTTTTGTTCATGATGACTTAACACATTTTTGGGATCAAGGTCCGTCCTCTGACCCGGTGTTACCTTTTCATTTGACGTTGTAGAAAAGGGTGGCGGCTGCTTGGCAGACACCGGAATCTGGTTATGGTTAGCAAATCGTTAACTAAAAAATACTGCCCTTCCAGTAGCGACCCCAGCTACCTTTCCTCTCACCCCACTCCCGAGTGTTTGGTGGTTCAGGCAGCTACGCCCACCTCGAGGCAGGCGGCATACCCTACCATCTCTCCTGATAGGGACAACAAACGCTTCGATGGTTGGGCACGTAAGGCGTTTTCTGCGAGGAGTATGGCGCTGAAGTCGGCCAACTCCACTTGTGCCGTAGCAAGATTTTCATATGCTCTGTGGCATTGTTTCTCTAGCGGCTGAGCATATTCCTGAAGGGGAAGAAAGGGATGGGTTCCTTGCTCTCGTGCAAGATGGCAAGGATGCCATGTGTGAATCCTTTCAGTCGGCATTAGACACGGCGGACCGTGTTAGCCGGTCCATGACTGCGAGCACAGTTATTCGTAGATTTGCATGGTTGCGGAAGTCGGGTTTTGCTCCGGATGTGCAAGCCCGTCTTTTAAACATGCCCTTTGATGGCACGCATTTGTTTGGCAGCAATGCTGACGAGAGCCTTGAGCGGTAGCAGACCTCAAAAGCTGTGGCTAAATCTTTGAGCTTAGCTGTGCGTCAACCTCTGCCTTTTCGTACTAGGGGACAGCAGTGGATGGGAGGTTCCTTTCGTTACTACTCCTCTTTTGGTAGGACGAGAGGAGCCGCCAGTCAAAGGGGCCAGCGGAAAAGGTACCTGTGGTGGACGGAGAAATAGGGGTGTCAAAGCCGCTCAGGCAGCTGCCTCAGCTGCTCCAAAAAAAGCATGAGGCCATGTTCCATTGTTCGCCGGTTGGGGGCAGACTGTCTCAGCATCTCGAAGAATGGCGTGCTATTACTTCGGATACATCGGTTCTGGATACAATAGCCCACGGCTACTGCCTTCCCTGCCTACAGCTGCCTCACGACAATCCACCTGGGAATCTCTCTTTAAACTTCCAGATCCACTCTTTGTGCAGGAAATCTTGACCCTGCTGGAGAAAGTCACTATAGAACTGGTTCCTGTAGCAGAGAGGAACAAGGGATGGTATTCCCCATATTTTTTTATTCCAAAGAAAGACAGGGGCTTGAGACCAATCTTGGACTTGTGTTGGTTGAACACATTTCTCAGTAAGAAGAGGTTCAAGATGGTCACTCTTTCTCAGGTCCTCCAGGCCCTTGGACTTCAGGATTGGTTGGTGTCTCTGGACCTACAGGATGCTTACTTTCATGTGCCGATTCATCCAAAGCACAGAAAGTACCTGATATTTGCGGCTGGCAGCTCGCACTTTTTCGGGTTCTGCCATTCGGATTGACCTCTGCCCGAGTGTCTTCACCAAGCTAATGGTGGTGGCGGCAGCATATCTCAGGCGAGGGGTGGGGATTCACATCTACCCCTACTGTAACGCTCACCTGGTTCCCACGGAGGCGCGGCGTCGAAGGCGCAGAACTCTGAAGATGGACAGGAAGGGCCCCTCTATTCTGGCTTCCCTGGATCGTTGGATACCCTCCTGTGTGTGAAAAAGGAGTATTACCAACTGTGGAACAATGCTCAAGCCTCCCACTCCCTTCCAACCCTCCACGATACCTCCTCCACGATTCCCCGTGAAGCCTCACCTTAGGGTTTGGAAGGATGAGCTCTCCATCCTGCTTCTGATGCAGGGGCGCGTTGAAACCCAGTTACTTCACTGGATTGAGGATTGATGGGAGTTCAGGTAAGCTTGACTGTTCAAAAGTTCAAGCTTAATAATAATGTTCGTTGTCTAATTGCAGCAAGCGCTAATGCTTATGTCTTTTTCCCCTTAGGGGCCGGGGTTCGGAGTGCCGGAGATATGGCGCCGACCCGAAGTGAAACAGTTCTGGATGAGCGCTCAGGTAATGTCTTTGCATTCGCTCATTCAATGTCTTTGTCTTTTTTCCCCATAGGGGCCGGGGTCCGGAGATGCCAGGAAGCGGCAGGACCCGAAATGCAGTGGGAATAATCCAACAGGTAAGACTTAAAAGGAAACTGAGCTTTCCTTATTTCTTTTCTCCCTCTCACCTTTGTTCTTGTCTTTTTTCCTCTAGGCGCCGGGGCGTAGCTGAATCCGGAAGATCGGTGCTGAAGATGGAAGCGCCTTGCAAAGGTGAGTAAAATGCAGCGCTGCAGCGATCGAAACGAAATGCCTTTAAAATGATGTCTTCCTTTTCAGGGCCGTTGGAGAAATGACTCCGGGATGCAGATTTAGCAGGTAAGGGTTTTTCTTCTCCTATTCTCTTCCTTTCTCCCCTTGCAGGTGTTCCAGGGTGCTGGCAGGCGTGGCTGAAGTCAGGATGCAGGAGCTGACACAGTGCAGAACAACGCGAAGCATGTGTGGCTGTTCGGGTGGGGTTTAAATAGCCTTGGAAGAAGTTCCTGGTATGTATCCTTCCACCAATCAGGTATGTATCCTTCCCCGACCACACCCAGGTGGTGAAGTAGTCCTACAGGTTAAGTAGTCCCATTCAGGCCTCAAGAGGGCCTGGATGAAGCAGCAAGGTCTGCATCAGGTAAGTGTGCACCCAAGCACTTAAACACATATCCTCTTCTATGAGCCTGGCGCCTAAGGCGCCAGGACTGGGGTCCGCTATGAGCCTGGCGCCTAAGGCGCCAGGAATGATTCAAAAGGGCCCCGACTTGGGCCCGCTGAGACTTCCCTGGGGGAAATGATGTCTGCCTCTGGGGTTGCTGGGCCCGGCCTGGCTCCTTAGAGGTAGGCATCATGACACCTACTTGGACGACTGGCTGATCCGTGCGTGTTCTCCCGAGCAACCGACGAATCATCTCGGTCTCACCTGCTGCTCCCTCCACAAGCTATGCTTCTCCCTCAATTTCAAGAAGTCGCACCTGACACTTTCCCAACAGCTCCAGGACATAAGGGCTGGGTTGGACATGTCCTTGGGGAAGTGCTTGCCTCCCAAGGTGAGGGCTCATCACATTGTGCAGATGGTGGACAAGTTTCAACATGCCCAGCATCTCCCGGCTTTCGAATTCTTAAGGTTGCTCAGTCTCATGGCATCCTGCATTTTTCTCTTGCCAGTGGCCAGGCTGAGGATCAGATCCCTGCAATGGGTCCTCAAGATGCAGTGGTCACAATTCTCAGGCAAGATGTCGGATCCCGTTCAGATTCCACTCTCGGTCTCACGAGATCTTCTGTGGTGGGCCAACGAGGGGAACCTAATGAATGGGGACCCGTTTTGGCAACTGTGGCCGGAGGTGACTGCAGTGACGGACGCTTCCCTCACAGGATGGGGCGCTCATGCCATTGATTTGACTGCCAGCGGTCGTTGGTCTCCGTCGGAGTCCAAACTCCACATCAACCTGTTAGAGCTGAGGGCCATTCGGCTGGCCCTGAAGGCTTTTCTGCAGTCTGAGCGGGGGAAGAGTGTCCTGATCATGACAGACAAGACAGTGGCCATGCATTACCTCAACAAAAAATGGGAGCTAGGGTCACTCCCATTGTGCAGCGAGGCGATGCAGCTCTGGTTCTGGGCAATACAGCAGGGTATATTGCTCTGCAGTTCATCTGGCTGGAGAGATGAATGCGGCGGCGGACGCTTTGAGCAGGCAGAGCATGGTCTCTCATGAGTGGGAGTTGGCTCAGGAAGTCCTTCTGGAGATCTTCGCCCTTTGGGGAACCCCAAAAGTGGATCTCTTGCGACCAGTGCCAACCGGAAGTGCGAGAGATTCTGCTCAAGGGAGTTTCCTCTGAAAGGAGCCTTGGGAGACGCATTTGTCATGGATTGGTCATTCCCACTTCTGTACGCGTTTCCTCCAGTCCCCGTCATTCCTCAAGTGATACGGAGGTTCGGATCCCACATGATCCTCATTGCTCTGGATTGGGCCAGGAGAGCGTGGTACCCGGACCTTCTAGAAATGTCCATCTGCCCTCTACACCGTCTTCCCTACCGAGAGGTCAAGACTCTCAACCTTCACGCTTGGTATCTGAAAGGTTGCGATAGAAGGATTGGGACCTCACGGATGACATGATGGAGGTGGCCGGCAACCATATCCCTGTACCGTTGCCGTAAGCTTTGCGACTGGTGCAGAGGATAAAATGTTGATCCTTTTCAGTGTTCCATTCCCGTGGTTCGGTCTTTCTTGCTTTCTTTGGCCCACAGGGGCCTTCAAGTAGGTACCATTAAAGGTTACCTGGCAGCGCTGTCTATCTTAGAGTCCTTGTCTGAAGAATGTTCTTATTTTAAGATTACTTTGATTTCTCAAATTCTTAAAGGGCTCACTAATGTGTTCGCGCCGTCCCCATTTCAGGTGCTGGTTTGGGATCTGAAATTGGTCTTGAAATTCCTGATGGGTGCTCCATTTGAACCTTGCCCTCTTGTCCTTTGAGACTGTTGTCTATCAAGACAGTGTTCTTGTTTGCGGTTACATCTGCTCGCAGAGTGAGTGAATTGCAGGCCCTTTCAGCTAAGCCGCCCTTTACTGTGTTCCACAAGGATAGGGTTGTGTACTGAGGGTCGTCCTTCCTTCCTACCTAAGGTAGTGTCCGAGTTTAATTTAAGCCAGAAAGTGGTACTTCCTTCTTTCTATCCTCCTCCTGGTAAGGAAGAGGAGCGACTCCATAGGTTGGACCCTAGAAGAGCTCTGAGCTTTATATTTCTAGGATGTCCAGTGTCAGAGTGGACGATCAACTCTTTGTGGGGTGTGCGGGACACCGATTGAGCCAGGCTGTTACCAAACAGACCTTGTCTAGGTGGATTATCCTCACCATTACTGAATGTTAGATTGGTGGGCAAGGACCCTCATGAAGGGTTGCAATCTCATTCCACTAGGGGCGTGGCTACTTCCACAGCCCTGCAGCGGGGAGTTCCTATTAGAAATATTTGTGACGCAGTGACATGGGCTTCTACCCACACCTTTGTCAAACATTACTCCCTGGATATGCTCCATGGTGAAGATAGGCCGTTTGGTAAGGCGGTACTTTATTCTGCCATCTGATTGGGTATTCTAAATTCTCTTCCCTCCTCCATTTTCTGGTAATGCTTTGGGAGTCTGTCAAAGATGTGGAATACGTTGGAGGACACAATCCATTCAAAGAACAAGTTAATTACCAACTGGTAACGTTCTTTCGACTCGATGTTCCTCCAACGTATTAGACATTGCCCTCCCAGCCTGCCCCTCTGGAGAATTTCCTATGCGATTGCAGCACACATTCCCGCAAGGCGATGTGCAGTCAAGCAGGCATTGTGTGCGAGCATGTCACACATTATGGAGGGAAAAACATAAACTGAGGCTACGGGCACCATGCGTCCTATTTAGAACATCCAGTGATGTCGCCCTCAAAAGAGGCCTTCGAGGGACATCGACGTAAGGCGCCCTCTGCCGAAAAATTCCCCAAGTACACAGCTGTGGATGTGAAATATGTGGAATACGTGGAATACGTTGGAGGAACATCCAATCGAAAGAGAGTTACCAGTTGGTAAATTACTTGTTCTTTTCCAGCATTGGGATCTTTCATAGATTGACATGCGCTCGCCCACTTCCCCTGCTCCAGTCAGTCAACATCTATCCACCTTCACGGATCAAAATCTGAAAATGGCTACCTGGGGTGGAGCTTAAGCCCTGTCACCTCATTGGTTATGGTTAAAAAGGACATAGGGAGGTGGAGGGACTATCCAAGTGGCTACACAGGCACTATGGAACTTGCTGTGTAGCTTTTTCCTATGGGAAAAATGTATTTAATTATAGGTTTTCAATTACTGAGGATTCCCAGTCTGACGAGAAATATGCATGCATGTATGAAAGTTAAACATGCTGGTGAAATAGTTACAGCTAAGTAACAAAGAATTATTGCGAGTTCCCCTCAAGCCCTCCAGAAAGTTATACACACGTATGTGGAGTTTATGGACAGTTTGGATGTAGCAATAAATGCATCTAAATCAACTGTTCTTGTATATCTCCCGCCCCCAAAGAGTCCAAAGCCACCAATGTTTCACATAGGCAGCATTATAATTTGTGTATGTGATAACTTTGATTATCTGGGCATAACATTCACCCCCACTCTGAGCGGGTCAAAACACATTGAAAAACAGAAAATGAAAATTACTCGGACCTTGGGAGGTATTTCCCATTTACAAAGACCTTCAAAAAACCTATAGAAATCATTCTTAAAATGTATAATACGAACACCAAAGTGGTTGCTACATATGACTTGTGCCTATGGGCAACTGAGGCTCTAACTAGCCACCAAACTGTGGACAATAGTTTTCTCAAGCAACTGTACGACCTACCAATCTCTGCTCCATCCTTTGCTACCCACAGAGAACTGGGAATGGATTAGCTGGTTGATGATTTAGTGAAAGAAACAGTTAAATTATGGTTCAGGTCTTGGGCAAATAAAAAAGCGACGCTCACACACTGCATTTTGTCATATTCTTGCATCCAAAGGTAATTGCCTATTGATTCCATGGTGTGCATTTGTATCATTTTCTGACCCATCTTTAATTTCTCAGAAATGGTAAAACATAATTTAACTTTGCAACTGCACATGGAACGAGAGTACAAAGAACTCCTTAAACCAGCAAATCATGCACATTTTTTTCTCCATAGATAGTATCTCAGACTTTTAAATTTGGTCACACTTCATGCATGATTGCTCATTCACTACAAGAGCACGATTTAACTTGCTACCTTTGAGGGGTAACAGGCTAAGGGTTTCCAGCAGAACATTGATATAGAGAGAGATCTTGTGTATCTTTTATGTAACGCGTTCAATGAAGACTTCACGCATTTATTTTTTTGGCCAGCCTATTTTAATATTGGCGAAAGTGCTTTAAATGCTTAGTCGCACAATATTCAGTTTAATCGGTGCAGAGCCACTATGCACTTTAACCTTCTAGCAAACTCAATGGTGGTGGCTTGGACGTTACGTACGTACCTTGGAAGAGCATTTGGGCACAGACTTTTTGAATGAAATTTTGAATCTTTTCATTTAATCGAGTCTAATTGTATGATTCTACTTTTAGAAAGATAATTTTAATAATGTTGATTTTACTAATGTTCATTATGTTGTATGGTTTTTGTCCGAAATCAAGTATTTCACCAACAGTTGCCATTTAAAGAGGAATTTCTGCTTTAAAAATTGTGTCAGATTTGTAGGCTGTTATTTTATGAGCACAAGATTTAGCAATATAGCCTGAGACGTGTCTAAATTGTTTCAGTTCCCCCACTATCTGGGGTAATGTAGATCTGGGTTTGACATTGTGAAGATCACGTCATCTGCGAATGGGCTAGCTTAGAGGTGAATGGGCCTTTACTCACTCCTGTAATGTCTGAGTTACATCTGATCATATTGGCTAGGGGCTCCAGGGCCAGGCAGATAGTATTAGCAATAAGGGGCATTCTTAGCGTGTGCCATGATAAATGGGGAAGGAATCCAAACACCTTTTATTCATATTAATGCATGTGGGGCGAACAACATTTGCAAAAACATATTTAATGAAGTTAGGCCCAAATCCAAATTGCTGTAGATCTTTAGTCAAATATTCCTAGTCGATGCTATTGAATGCTTTAATTGCTTCTAGAACGAGTAGGGTCAAGTGGGTTTTCTTTTTATTACAATAACGGACAATATTAAGTATTCTGTGAATGTTATCATGACTTTGACTCTTTATGGTGAAGCTTCATTGATCGGTATCTATTCGTTTTGGTAAGTGCAGTGCAAGGTGGGTTGCGAACACTTTGGGATACATTCTAGCATCTTAATTTAGAACTGGAGTTGGTCCTGACGGCTGAGCAGTGTTTGGGCTTTTTGTCCTTTTAAGTTAAATGCCAAGCCTAACATGGAGGAAGAAAGTGTGCCTGTAATGAGAAAGTGATTGAGCGAGGCGATCCAGAAGTTAAGAGGATAACTTTTTGTAGAAAGCTATGGAAAAGCCACCTGGGACATGGTCCTTTCCTGTTAGAAGTGCTTTGATTGCTTGTAAAACGACTTTAGCCTTAATCGGGTGCTCTAGTGTAGATCTATAGTCATATGGTAGAAGTTGGGACTGTCTGGGGTATTGATTTTGTTGTATAGAATCTAGATTCCTGGTTGTAAACAAGGTAGCATAGTAATCAGAAAATATCTTAAAGGATAGTTCCGGGACTTTTTTTTTATTGTCCCTACGGGTCGGCCATGTGTTTGTAAGCATAAATCGGTAGATCGTAGGAAACTTTCCTATGGACCTTACCCGACTTTTCGCCCATTATCGCACTCGAAATCAGCCTCCATTTTGTGATAATCCTATCATTCCGCCGCATCGACCTGGCTCACCTGCCTTTGCGGCACTAAATCAAATCCCCCGCCCCTGAGCCTGACATCAGCAGACGCGTACTGCCCATTTCAAGCACGTCTCGTGTCATCAATCGCTGCGCCTCAGCTATTGACGTGTTGCCATGGAAATGGCAGGACGCCTCTTTCCCCAATAAGTATAAACAGACCGTTTCACAACACACAGCAGCAGATTTTCGATTCCATTCCTCTCTCTGTGTTACTTTGAGTATTCTGTGACTCGTTTCAGTGCTCTGGTCAGCTACCTTCGCCGCTTGTAGCCCGTGTGAACACCTGTACCATCTCTGTAAATTATTTTACTATCTTTACCGCACAATGGCCACAATAATGCCGTATATGTACGAGCCCGAGTACACCGAGGAAGAACTACTGGAAAGTCAAGCACGCGAAAACGATGGGGATTCGGACGGCAGTTGGGAGGACCAGTCAACGGATGAAGAGCCTGGACCATGTCGCATGGACGGCGTCTCCACCTGGTGCACGTGCAATCGGTGCGAGCTAATGCCAACTGAGGAGGAGAACTGCTGCTGCCGTGAAAATTCCGGGTGCTTGGCCTACATTTCGGAAAGCGAGCAAAGTCTGCAGGAAGGCGAGCAAAGTCCGCAATGCATCACCGAGCTGCCAGAGTTCAGGGAAGCCTGCCTCTCACGGACCGTGTTGAGGATGATGATGGTGCTTATGCACGAACTTCGCGGCACTGTTCGTCCGCGTAATCCGAGTAACGAGTAAGTATACTCTGTTTGTGATGTCAGTGATGCCACCACTATTTCATGGTCGTCTCCCACATATAAAATTACATTTACATATCATTCGAACGCATGTAAATTTGTTCCATATAGTGCATTTTCTAGATATAATTTTTTTCTAAGAAAAATGACATGTGTTACCTGAATCGACATTGATAAGAAAGTTTGGTCAGTTTAATACAGTTTGCATCTTTTTTTTTCACAGGTGGTACAGGCTGGTGGCCTATCGTTGCTTCACTTGGTGGCTTCACGGGAGGCTCGGACACCGCGTTCGGAGAGTAATACCTGCCTGTGCGGTACTTGCCATTAGACAACATTTCCCCAGTGACAGTGGACAATACCGCGGATTTTCCCTCGATGTGCTGCAACCTCAACTTTACAATGTGTAATGTTTATTATTTATGTTTAATTAAAATCTAAAATAAAGCCCAACATATATTTTAACAATGGTTGTTTTGATTTTTTAAATGAATCTAGTGTATATTCTCCTGGGAGGGTGAGGTATTTATAAACTCACCCCCCTGCATTCCATGTAGTAGATCCTGCAGCCATCCTCTTACATTCAGTTAGATGGCCTCTCCTTGGTGAGGCCCTGCGGCAAACGGGTCTTGTCTGCACGACCACCGCCCCGATCCACCCCCCCGCCCTATCAAAGGCAGTTCGCACCGGGGTACTTGTGCTGGCAAGTGGAGCTGTCAGGGAGCGATAAAGGCCAAGAGGTGCCAAAGACCATGTACACTTCAAAGTGGTCTATAGAGCATGGGTTGTTGTTCCCATGTCTACCTCCAGACCCCGTGTCTCCTGCCAAGCATCCCCCCTCACGCTGGACGGCCCCCTGCAATCCACATAAGTGTGTCTCCATTCACGAGTCTTCCTGTGTCTTGTCTGCACGACCACCGCCCCGATCCACCCCCCCGCCCTATCAAAGGCAGTTCGCACCGGGGTACTTGTGCTGGCAAGTGGAGCTGTCGGGGAGCGATAAAGGCCAAGAGGTGCCAAAGACCATGTACACTTCAAAGTGGTCTATAGAGCATGGGTTGTTGTTCCCATGTCTACCTCCAGACCCCGTGTCTCCTGCCAAGCATCCCCCCTCACGCTGGACGGCCCCCTGCAATCCACATAAGTGTGTCTCCATTCACGAGTCTTCCTGTGTCTTGTCTGCACGACCACCGCCCCGATCCACCCCCCCGCCCTATCAAAGGCAGTTCGCACCGGGGTACTTGTGCTGGCAAGTGGAGCTGTCAGGGAGCGATAAAGGCCAAGAGGTGCCAAAGACCATGTACACTTCAAAGTGGTCTATAGAGCATGGGTTGTTGTTCCCATGTCTACCTCCAGACCCCGTGTCTCCTGCCAAGCATCCCCCCTCACGCTGGACGGCCCCCTGCAGACCGCATAATGCCACGACATATACACGTCATTCATTCACAAACACACCCCTGTTTCGAATTCTTTATAACCCACTTCATATTTCTAATGAGAACTTCTTTGCGCTTTGCTAGTCAACCCGTGAAGGTGCTGGTTATCTGCTCTTCGTCTCTGTGAACTTCCGTGACCACTTTGAGCAAACTCGTCAGTTTGCAACCTGTGAACTGCTCCCTGTTCTACGACAAGAAACTACTCTGATCCCTGCATCTAACTGTTTGTTCGTCAAGGTAAGTCCATGTACCATAATCATTTTGCGTCCAATTTTTTAATTTATATCTATTTGCTAGTAGTCATCAAATTGCATCCATGTTTTCTTTTCGTTCACGACAGTACATGCAAGGAACTAGTCACATGTTCTGAGTTTAGTCAAATTACTTTTTCTATTTTTTGAAAGTTATTGAAATACTTATCCGCATGTGAATAACATGTATAGTTCCAAGAACCAAAACGGACCTTGCATTGAACCTTTTATGTGTCATTTAATGTTTTAACACATTGGTATTCATAGAGAATTGTTGATCTTTACTTTTCAGAACTTTCCATAATGCCTGCCTGTTCCATTGGCGGTTGCCCTTCGAAGACCCATAACAAATCTGAAGGTACTATAATGCATGTTTTCCCTAAGACAATAGATCAGATAAGAGAATGGGTCCGATATTGCGGATATCCAGCCTCTGAGATAGAAAGTAGAGTCCTAGAAGTCTTTGCGGACAAGAGGGGTGATCGATACCGCATCTGCAGCAGGCACTTTAGCCCAGACATGTACTCCACATCATTGCTAATAAGGACGAAAACACCGCGAGCGAGGCGAAAATTGCTCTCAACCGCTATTCCCACTCTATTCGTCCACATCCCTCCACTGGTGAGTCAAGTTTACGTATTTATCTCTCGGCATTGCGGTAGTGTGTAGCATTAGCTAACAATAATTTCCCCATTTATGTATCCACTCAATATGAAGGCTGAAGATTCTCCATCCGTGTCGTTATTGCAGTCATCTGCCACTTCAAGCGCCTATCGGGTAATCTTACTTAGCTATTCTGACACTGACTTGTTTTAGGCATGTAAATCAATAGTTTTAATTGATCGTGTAATTATTTTACCTAATGGTACACCACAGTACTCGTCCTCTAGTCTTTGTTTTCAGTTATAATTATTGTTATCCAAAATAATGCAAGTACTGTCTTTCAGGGAGATGCTGAGGAGTCCAACGCATTGACGACAACCGTAGATGTCACTCAGATGCTCGAGGTACGTTTCCGGACAGTTCCATCGATGGAGATCATCAGATCTTGCATTCTTGTAGCGTGATTGTTACACACAATGTTTCTTTCGTTTTTAGCCATTGGTATGTCCTTCTGTCGTCGCCCTCCTATGTGTCTTCTTTTTTCAATATTGTGTTCATTACTAATGAAAGTCCTATGTTTCAGGGAGTCGATGGAGCATTAGTCCAAGAGGAAGGGGGAGCATGCAGTTACGGGTCGGCGCAACAGCTTGCAGAAGTGTGCACCGCAGTTACAGCGTCCCTTGATGTTCTTATGCATTTCGAGGTATGGATACTGACAGATCAATCATGCGAGATCAAATGACGTGATTACATCCGCTATACTTCCTTCTTTATTAACGCAAGTACTATGTTTCAGGGAGCTGACGGAGCTTCTTCAACAAGAACATCACCCCTAGTAGTTGATGCAGATCTCTGGGTGGTGACACTTCCAACGATGGAGCAAATCGAATCATATTTGGATATCCATTATTTATTTTAGACAACTGATCATTTGTGCAGGTCTATTTAGATGAGCCGTTGACGCCTGCAGAAAGTTTATGTTCTTTTAAACAAAATAGAAAACCATACTAATGCAATTACTGTGTTTCAGGGAGTTGCTGAAGCGTCATCTTCAATAATATCATCAATGGAAGTCTATGCGGAGCCCGAGGTATGGATCTTGACAGTTCAATCTAACTAGATCAACAATGCGTGAACTATTGTCGTTTGAATGTTCTACACAATGCGTTCATTCGTGTTTTGCTATTGAGATGTACGTATGGGTATTGGTCCCCAAGTACATTTTGTGTTTTCAATATTATTATACATACTAATGAAAGTTCTATGTTTCAGCGAGTCGATGGAGCCTCAGTGAGTGATGGATGTGCTTATCATGAAAGTATAGTCGTTGCAGCGCGAGAGGAAGTGGAGACATGCACACACGAGTCGGAGCAACAGCGTCCAGATGTTGAAGTTCGAGGAAAGAAAGTTTCAAAGAAAAGAAAGCAAAAGAAGGTTAGTGTCCTGTTCACTATATTATGTTGTCTTTCACTGTCAATAGTTCAATACTGTAAGTTGTGTTTAAACTGAACATCCCTTTTCTAATCTGTCCTCTAGTTGCGAGTGGGTGTAAGAACTAGATCTACACAGACAGTGAAGCGAACGAGAGATGTTGCTTGACAAACCTTTTGGCAGGGACTTGAGACTGGAGATGCATCGTGCCAATGGGAAGAATATGAAGTGATTGACAACGGAGCTATACCACCACCAGCCATTGATAGTGAATGTCCTCCTGGTAGTTTGGATGCAGTCGTAGATCAATTCACAGAATCCACACCCGCAAAAAATAAGAGCACGCGAAAGTTGAAGACATTGTTTTTTTCTCCCATCTCCGGACAAGGAACAGATGTTGCAATGGAAGAGAATGAAGTGGACGACAATGAAACACCATCAATATCACTCAGCATAGCGGAAGACGATATCAGAGATTGTACCTTTCATGCGAGTGACATGTCCTCAACGTTACAGGCCGAACCAGCTGGGATGCAGAGTGACAGTATAAGGAAAGAGGCCAAATTCATTGTATTCGATAGCTGTTTGATGGATATTATTATGATGATGAAATGTGGGCATTGGGTTGGTGGGGAAGTATGTGGGGAGCCATTGATTAATGTGACTCGTGCAATTCGAGGCACTAACCTTAAAATACATGCCACCTGTACACAATATCATCCGTTCGCATGGTCTGCACAACCCATGCTGGGGCAACTGCCAGCAGGCAATCTACTTTGTGCAGCGGCCGCACTTTTTAGTGGTTCAAGTTTTAAAAAGTTACAGTATTTCTTTCAGTTTGTGGGAATCCATTTCATTGCGAAAAGTCAGTTCTACAAATACCAAACCGATTATCTATTTCCAGCCATCAGCGAAGCTTGGAGAATGGAAAAAATGTCAATGGAAAGTACATTCGCGGGCAAACGCTTCAGGCTAGCCGGTGATGGACAATGCGACAGTCCAGGATTTTCAGCCAAGTACTGCACCTACCACTTTCAGGACATGGAAAGTAAGAAAATTGTGAGTTCGGTGGTCGTGCAGGTGTCACAAAGTACATCCTCAGTGGCCATGGAGAAAGTTGGCTTTGTAGCATCATTGCAAGAACTACAATCGCGGGGAATGGTGATCGACCTGATAGCCACGGACAGACACGTTTCAATTGCCAAGACAATGAGAGAACAGTACAAAAATATAAATCACCAATTTGACGTATGGCATCTTGCAAAAACAATCAATAAAAAATTGTCGGCTGCAGGAAAAAAAAAAGATATGCAAGGTATTTCACAGTGGTCCAAGTCAATCAGCAACCATCTTTGGTGGAGCTCAAAAACATGTGAAGGGTCGTTGGAAATTCTACTGGAAAAATGGCGGTCAGTAATGTTGCACTGTAGCAACGTACATCAATGGTCGACAAATGAGCATTTCCACAAATGTGAACATGGCCATTTGTCCACAGAGGAGGCACGGAAGAAGAAGTGGTTGATTCCTTCATCACCCACTCACAAGGCCATTGAAAAGATTGTATTTGATAAAACTATAACAAGAGATTTGAGGGGACTCACGGAATTCTGCCACACAGGAGATTTGGAGGTGTTCCACAATATGTGCCTAAAGTACAGGCCCAAAAGATTGCATTTTGGCATGGAAGGCATGATAAATCGGACTCTTCTAGCGGTCTTGGCACATAACCATAATGTTGGCCGTCAACAAAGTAGGACGACCGGAACTTTAGGGACGCTTCGCTACAATAAGGCCTTCACTAAAAGAAGTAAACAATGGGTGATCAAACCAGTGTTTGAGGATATGCAATATGAGTTTATTGAGAGACTTATCGTAGATGTCCTCGATAGGCACATACATGGAGTGGTGAACGAACCTATGCAGGGGACAACTGCATTGCCACCCAACATTGCCTCTGTTCCATGTCCACCTAAAGCAGAGCTCATTGAGAAATACACATCACGGTTTAAATGATTGTAATTCGATTGTCTGTTCTCTCGAGTCTCCTCATGTTGCAGGCCCATTGCAATTAAACCAAACAGTAATATAAATCATTTTTACAAAAATTATAGAATGTTTCCGTATTACAAACACATGGCCGACCCATAGGGACAATAAAAAAAAAGGCACGCAGACAAGATGCCCTTACACTAACTGGAGCTAACTAGAAATGTGTGCTCGCTCAAAGTGAAGGTCAGCTGCTTTGATGTTTTGCTCGGGTGGCGGAAAGGCCCACGACCCAATATAAGGTTCTATTGTGATTTGACCTTGACAGGCCGGGACCATCCTGAAAGACTAAGAAAAGATAATGAATAAAATTTCAGAAACGAAACGATGAGCCACGTTCATTAGAAGAAGTAACGTCGGCAAAGAAGGAGTGGTGTTTCGGGTCTGCCCTACACAGAGACACAATGGAAAATGCAAATATAATGTAAGTAACTTTTGATGAGTTTATACCGCAATTTCATTACTATACAGTGGCTTTAAAGACGGGTTCAGTTGTACTTGTTCGTTCTATGTGGCATAGTGTTTTCTACCGCGCACTATCTGGAGGAGAACCATCTTCTTTTACTGAAGCACCTCAAAACCTTCCTCTTTGCTTCTGCTTTCTCTCTCCCTCTCCCCTGCTACAACTGGTCCACTGTCTGCGACCTCGGTCCTGGGCCCTTCCACTCTCCACCTGCACTGCCTCCCTGTCAACCCCTGCACTGGGGGACTGTCTCAGTATCCTACAGCCCCCCCTTCCCAGCACTTGTTCTGCACTTACCTTGCACTTGCCACCAGCTGGCCCTATTTATTTATTATTTTATGCTACTTACCTTGTACTCCACTCCCCCCCCTCCATGCCTCGCCACGCCTTTAAACACTTGTGTACACCCAGTAGCGCTGTCCTCGCTATGAAATGAATAATTTTAATAAGGATCTGATGGTGAGACTAATTTAATTTTTTATGTTTTTAGGTACATCATTCACTACTGTCTGTGTCACGAGTACCAGACACCGGCGGACGGCTTCTACAGCCGCCAGTTGCTTCTCCGCGTGAACAACGTTACCACCCTGACCATTTTATGGGACGATCGCCAAGTACAAGTATGCCCTTACGCGGTACTAACGGTTAGATGCAACATACCTACCGTTGTGGTGGCCTAGTGCCTCGTTGTTGGAACAGCCATGCGATTATCAGTTCGACAGAAGAGCTTATTTTTATCGTAAACCAACACCCTGTGTACTGCACACGAACATCGCTTCCCTCAAGACGAACTAATTTGGATCGAGAGCAAAGAAAAATGCAAATCGCTGAATATTCTCTAAACATTTGATGTCCAATAAACGTACTTTGCCAAATGTACAATCTTGCCGTTTGCTTTTAAACCACGGTTTCACATTCCGAATTGTGGTGCTGTATTGTGAGATGCTCTAAGACCCTGTGTACAGCAAAGGACCATCGCGTTCCTCAATACGAACTTTTTGGAACATGAGCAAATAAAAATGCAAATCGCTGAATATTCTCTAAACATTTGATGTCCAATAAACGTACTTTGCCAAATGTACAATCTTGCCGTTTGCTTTTAAACCACGGTTTCACATTCCGAATTGTGGTGCTGTATTGTGAGATGCTCTAAGACCTTGTGTACAGCAAAGGACCATCGCGTTCCTCAATACGAACTTTTTGGAACATGAGCAAATAAAAATGCAAATCGCTGAATATTCTCTAAACATTTGATGTCAAATAAATGTACTTTACCACATTTACAATCTTGCGGTTTGATTTCAAAGTACAGTTTCATATTCCGAATTGTGGTGCGCTGTATTGTGAGCTGATCTGTGTTGATTTCCGGGGTCTGTGTGGAGTCGCGTAGAAGACGCCTGGGCGCGTTTGCCTACGCAGCACAGTCACGTCACGGATAGAGGCGGGGAATATGAATGTTTTGATAAAGTCTGTTTCAGGGGCGGGGGATTTGATTTAGTGCCGCAAAGGCAGGTGAGCCAGGTCGATGCGGCGGAATGATAGGATTATCACAAAATGGAGGCTGATTTCGAGTGCGATAATGGGCGAAAAGTCGGGTAAGGTCCATAGGAAAGTTTCCTACGATCTACCGATTTATGCTTACAAACACATGGCCGACCCGTAGGGACAATAAAAAAAAAGTCCCGGAACTATCCTTTAAGTTTATCAGGTTCCACCAATTTCGGGATCCCATTTCCATCTTTGACGCGATGTACATGTTTATAACCCAAAATCCTATTTCCCTTATTGCTTTTGATGTAATAGATTTTTTTAGTGCGCAAAAGCAAATTGGTAGCTTCTTCTGAGAGCAATGTTTCCATACCCACCCCCCCCCTGCAGTTCTCAGTTTGATAAATAGTACACAAGCCTTATTGTGTGTTTTTTTCAAATGCAGTAATCTCTGCTTCCAGGCTACCCAACTGAGATTGTTTTAATTTGCATTGTGATACTTATCACTTAATTAGTTCGACCTGAACCACTGACATACAGACATCCCATACTTAGTCTTGTGAGATGTCACAATTATCATTTATTTAGAAATATTATTAAAGAATGTGTTCCTTCACTTTTTCCCCCAACATAGGGCCTTCTGAACTTGTCGTTAAGGCGCCATCTAAAGGAGGTAGGTGCCAGATCATTGTCCAAAGAGATGGTTAGATCAATTAAGGCATGGTCCAAATTGATTTTGATCCCTATTGTCGCCCTTTGGAGTGAATCAAGAATGGAAATGGGGGGAAAAAGATCTGGGGAAGTGGCTATTATGAATGTTCGAGTAAAATGAGTAATCGTGCTCACTAGCATGAAGGGGATGCCAAATATCAATCAGCCCCAGATCAGAAACCCTGCCTAAGAAGGAAGGTCATAGAGGAGGTGCTGGTACAAGCGAGATGGGGAAGTGATCCAGATAGGGGGTGTTCACCATATTAAAGTCACCACCAACAATTAACTGTCCATTGGATAATTGTGCAATTGTATTGAAGATGTGATCCAAAAATGTAGATTGTTGTTTTTTTTTCTTCCAGTCCCCGATCGCCCCATAAAGACACACATCGCCCCTCTGTATCTCTAAGAATGTGTTTTAGTCCAAAGATAAGGCTACTACAAAGGAATGAAAACACACCAGTCATGAGGAGCAAAGTACAACGTTTATTTGTATTTCGTACGAAAGTCTGTCATGCATTTACACAGGTATAGCGTACAGTGAGCCCAGAACTCTGGGCAACAGGCTGTTATATACCTTCCGGATAGCATATACCAAGTTTGTCCTACCCCTTCATGTATTGGGGTTCGTGACCTATAGACGTGGACAACTACCATAGCAACATATAGCTAAAACATGCACGTCATCTCTCAGACAATTTAATGTCTGGGAACAGGGCAAGTCAGAGTGTGGGAGCATATCTTGTTCTCTAGTACAAGGTAACATTCCTCACGCTACTTATCTGTTTTGCTCCTAGAGCCTAAGGTCAGTCTACATTTCAGCTTAGCAATACGGTTTCTCTAAAGGAGCATGTTTCAGAGGTACTTTATTGCATTTAATGATGAAGGAAAAAAAACACAGCCCCAACAGGATGGCACCTAATTTACAGATGAACTACGCTCTGTGTGAGCTTCAAGGTTCTTCAGTGAAAGACAATGTGTTCAGCAGTTTGTGCATTCATGTACGGGGGTGTAAGAAAGGTTCATGGAGTGGTCTTTTACAGCATGTATGATGGAATGGACAGTGAATAGAGCAAAGCAACCAAAATGGAGAAAAACAAAATGGCCGTCTAGTGAGCATATTGCGGTTCAATGCGTGTGTGCATTGGCCAACAATATACCATTACAGTACTAAAACTAATGCATATTTACATTTCAGCTCCCATTGCACCATAGCGCCTATTAAGGTGTCGACCCCTCGATTTTTGTTTTTATATTTTTTTATTTAAAAAAAATTGTTTATGCATGCCTGATCAAAAGAATTGTATTGGGAATTTTCTAGAGTATAATCTTGTACTTACTGTAAGATTGCTCCATGAGCCCATAAACCATTTACGTTTTTCCAATCTGAATGTTTCATCTACACCATCAAACAGAATCAACTCAGTTTCAGCATCTCCGGCAACCAACCCCGCCGGGAAACAAATACAGCAGATAACCATTTCATAGGTAGTATGATATTTGTATTTCGCCTCTAGCTAAGTGTTTCTAGGCGCCAGTACAGCAAATTAATGCTAACTGCCCAGAAGTTGGATACTTAAAACAAAAAAAGAAAAGGGGAAAAAAAGAATGATAAAAGTAATAAGGAGCTAAAGGAATGTTTTGACTTGGGGAGTATGACTCCTCAACTGATGGGGTAAGCAAGCTGCTAGCCTCTTGATCAGGACTGAGTTTCTGTTATATTCCCTGTCCCAACAAAGGGGAGAAAACCTCCCAAGCTAGACTTATTGTTTTCTTTTTAAAAATTGCATGATGGAGTCTACCACCATCTGCTTAATGAGATGTCATTGCAGCCAATTTATGTTACTTCACTGGCTAGAGCATGTCCTTCACTCTGCTTTGCTAAATACCTTGCCTTCAATGCAGATCTTCCTCTTGCCGATCTAATATTTTCTTACATTGACGGTCATTTCTTCTCCATTCCTGTTGCCTTGTATGACTATCCAGAGCTCACGCCCCATAAGAGCCTGGTCCACCACAGTTGGAATGTTCACCCAAAGAAGTGAGGATGCCTCCTCCAGTGAAGTAATCTGGCACATCTTGCCTTCATGCTTGAACAGCAGCTTAAATGGAAAGCCCGATTTATATGGAGTAGCATATTCTTGGAGCCATGATGTCACTGGTTTATGGATCTCCTCTTCTGGGGAGTAACATGTGCCAAATACTGGACTAGACGCAGCTTTGCCCCATGAAAGGTGCATGATTCAGTGTGTCTAGCTTTTTTCATGATGCTCTTTTACATGAAAAAAATGCACCCTTGTCAAAACATCCGGGGGAAAGCCCTTCTTCCTCAGATATGTTGAAAAGTGTGTAGTGCTTGCATTCTAGTTTAATTTCCGTTTCAGCCGTGAAGACCAGAATGTCCCTAAACAATTCTTGGACATAGCGCACAAATTCCATGTTGGTGATCGCAATCCGGATCTCTCCATGTCTAATATTTTATTTATTTGTTTTTAATTTGTAAAATGCCTAAGCCAAGAGGCATCAAGGCTCTGTTGCAACCAGTTACTTGAAACATCATCTTACAAGAGTTGAATAACAACCACACTAGAAAAGACATAAATACAAGGGCTAAATGTTGGTTAATACCACCCAAGGATTTGGATGCACGTGTGATATCCTATAAACAGTTTAGGCAAATAGCCTAAGTAGGAGTCCTCTGCTCTTTGCGCTAGAGGGAGGGAGTTCTAGATGTTCACTTCCACTGTGGGGGAGCTTGCTCCACCTCCTTTGGCCCTTTTCACTTTCAGAGGGATTAGGCGGTGAGCATGGAAGGATATTACAGGTCTGTTAGTCTTGGATCTTTCGATTACCTGAGAAAGGTATTGCGGAGCTGTTACTCAAATATTTATGCGTTATAGACAGACATTTGAAAACTATTCTTTCCCCAATTGGCAGCCAGTGAACCTTCTTCCTGGCCTCTGTGATGTGTTCTCTTTTTAAAAGGTTCAGTGCTGGATTATCTGTAGTTTGTTCATGTCCTGCTTGGACGTCCCAGGGAAAAGTGCATTGCGATAGTACAGCCTTGCACCTGTGATAGCTCTGGCAATATTCAGGCAGCTCTCTGGGGTCAGTAATTGTCTGGCTGCGTTGATGAGCTTGGCCATGTATGCTGCCAATGAAGCCACAGCGCTCACTTGTTTAGTGAGGGGGAGAGAGGTATCCAAGTAGATACCTAGTGATTTTACAGAGGCTGCAACCGGGATACAGATTTAATCTATGGTGAAGGTGGTGAATTGGGGGCTCAGTTTTTTTAGCATACGCGGTGGGCCGACCAGAAGGATCTCTGTTTTGTTGTCATTCAAGCCGTGGTGGTTAGTTGCCACCCAGGCCTGGATTATGGAGTAGATTTTAATGGCTGAATGATAGTCCTCTCCGTAGGAGCCTGATAGGGGTATGATGATTTGGGTGTCATCGGCATAGTTGGTATATGAGATACCAATGTCATCCAGGAGGTCGAATAAGGGTTTGATAAAAATGTAGTAAAGGGAAGGGGAGACGTAGGAACCTTGTGGAACACCGCACAAGATGGTGATAGGTGTGGGATTCGTGGTGTCTCATGGACCTGTTTTCAAGGAAGGAGCTATCCAGGCGGATACTTCTTGAGAGAAGTTAGCTGATCTAGTGAGGTTGCGGCACAGCGTTTTGTGGTCTACTATGTCGAAGGCGGCCGTTAGCCTTTGTCTCTGAAGGAATCTAGTTGGATCTCGAGGTCTAATAGCACAGATTCAGTGCCGTTCCATTTAACCTGATACCTCCATCTGTTTGTGAGCTTCTGGGCTTGTTGTTCCTCCGCCTGTAGTTAGCGCTAATATATGCACACTCCATTGTTGGAGACTTCCATCAAGGACAACTCAACCTCCTCAATACGTTTTTTTCGAACTGTTGAGATCTCCTACTGCTCATTGCAATTCTTTCTTACAATCTGATATCTTGGTTCAAGGAGGGTAAGAAGTAGAGTAAAACACTGAACAGGTCATCTTGTATCAAGTACGTACTGAAGCTCACTGGTTATGGGTTTCATTCAGATAAAACACCCTTGGTTAGAAGGGTGATACCATCTTACCTGACCCACAACCACCAGATGACAGACACCTCATAGTTCTTTGGTGATATTTCTGATCAGCTATTTAGTACTTTAAGAGATACTTCAGCTTAACCTTGGCAGTTTTCTCCTACTGGTTTCAGATCTGCATCTTTGGGAAGCACGGCATTTGTTTGCCCAATCCCACCTCTTCATCCTGTACTTTTCCTTCAACCACCTTACTTTTTCACAAATGTTACAGGTATTCTTGGTCTCTGGTATCATAGACCTGACACAAAACTAAATCTATTACAGGCACATGACAGTTTAATACCACCCTGCAGTATGTATCTGCTCAACCGAGGAATGCCTATGGGGACTGTCGGAGTGCTGCAAACCATTCTTGAAGACTTATTTCTGGATATATGTAGTCCAGCACAGTCTGTGAGCTAAATCCAAAGGTGCCAGAGGCAGTTTCGGGAGCCAGTCCTGTTCCACTGTTGCTGGATGTAGCTGCAGTGGCACAGACTGTGGATCCTGCATTTCTAACCCTGCCTCATGAATCGAATCCACAGCCTAATCTGATCCTGAATAAGAAACCAAAGGTTGAAATGAAAACGGTGCTGGATCCTGAAGAGCCTTCTTACATGCAGTTTGCCTATTGGATGTTTTTACACCCATTAAGCCTGCCTTCTAAGATCATATGGCCAACCTTGATGTTACGCTCACCTGGCTCCCACAGGGGCGTCGATCGGACCCGGACAGCAGCGACCTCCTCCAACGTGAAGCGTAGTGCAGAGATGACAGACTGGACTGGACCGCCTAATCTCGTCTGCTTGACCCGTAGAAATATTCTCCTTATGTTTGTAAGTGATGAGTTCTCCATCCTGCTTGGAATGCAGGAGCGCGTAGATACCAGTTACTTCACTGGTTTGAGGGCGTTGGAAGAGTTCCGGATGAATATTGACTCCGAGGTTCCAGGCGAGAACACGGAAGTAAAAAGTTCAAAGAGTTCAATATGTCCGATGTTCACTCTTGTACATTCCTTTCTTGTGTTGCAGCTGGGTCCAAGGGAAGATTGTCTTGTGGCAGCTGATGGTGTTGAGGTAAGAGTCTGTATTATCCAACACTGTCTGGCAAAAGATGCGTGTGTTTTAAATTGCTGGTTTCTCTCTCCTTACAGGTGTGGCATAAGAAGTTGTGGTTTGTTTCAGAATAATGCCTCTGGTTGTTAATCAGGTAAGTCTATGGTGGAGAGGTTGTATTTGTTGGCTCTCTCGGCTCACCTTATGTTTCTTTTGTCCCCTAGATGGTGGAATTCGGCGGAGAAAATGATGGAGGCTGCGCCGGATCGAAAAATGCTTTGAGGAGGAGTATGGCGGGGCGCTGCAACTGGTGATGCGACGCGTGGAGAATGTCCTTTTCAAGCTCAAAGACGTGATGGATCCGGAATTCAGGTAAGGATTGAAATAATATCTGTTTTCTAACCTTTCCTTCTTTCTTCTATTGCTAGGAGCTCTGGCTTCGAGACGGGCGTGGCTGAAGACTGGATGCTGACTGCAGGCACGGTGAGCGTTACACTGCTGGATTCAGAATAACACGAAGCATGTGCTGCTGCTCGGGCGTGGTTTAAATAGCCTCCAAAGTAGTTCCAGGTAAGAAGTCCCTAGAACCACACCAGAGTAAAAAATAGTCCCTGTAGAAAAATAGTCCCATCCCGGCCTCAGGTTGGCTTGGATTCATTTGCAGCATGGTCTGCATGAGGTAAATAAAGTCTGAGTCTGGCGCCTATGGCGCCAGGACTGATTTCCATTATGAGCATGGCGCCTAAGGCGCCAGGACTGAACCCAGACAGCCCTCAGCCGAGGCTGCTGGGGTTTTATTAAATACCTGGATGCCTGCTCCCGGGGCTGATGGGCTTGATCCGGATGCCCGGGGGTAGGCATCATGACACTTGCTTCTTCTAAACCTGAGAAACCAGTTATTGGCATGCATCCCTCTTTGGTTATTTGACAAAGGCCTCACTCTGAAGCTCACATTTCAAATTCTTTAGACCTTAAAAATAATTAGGCTTTTCTGGTTTAGGTTTAAAAAGATAACTCTCCCGAGATCAACCTCTTCTTACTTTTCAGTGAAAATTGAGGGAACTGCAGTCTTTGGCAGTCACCCTTTTGCTTCCAGTGCTTTTTCAAGTCTGTTGGCTGTTTTTACTCAACCGTGGGAGGACCCACTTTTTCCTTCAAAAGCCGCATTTTGCAGCGGAGTGGACTGCAGAGTGACCTGCAGTCTTTGGCAGTCAGTGGCTGCCGGGCGATGTGCGATATGGAGGAGGAAAGTCAGACATTGCGAAGCGGTCGCCAGCGCATAACTGACTCATGTGCACGAGAACCCGTCGAGAAAACGACGTCAGTGGTGGCCATCTTTCTCGCTCAAGGTAAGTTCAGTGGTGGACATCTTTCTCGCTCAAGGTAAGTGAGGGTGCTTGAAGGCAGGGACAGAAGCATGCAAAACTGCCGCTCTAAATCACGGCTTAAGTCCCTACTCAAGTCCTTCTTTACCACTCAACGACACAGAGGAGCGAAAAAATAGCTGAGTTTGCATCGGAAATGAGCACGCTCCCCTTCACGCCCCCTTACCTGTTGCGCCAGATGTACCTTCTGTGACACTTCTGCCGCCCTCGCAAGGAGTCCTAAAGCGGTTTGTATGGTCCGTAAAAGGCGGCAACCAACCCGTGCTGGACGGCAGTAGCACGTTGGGATTGGTTAATGAAGACCTCTTTCACTCCCAGATAACATCTCAAAATAAAGTTAGACCTTGCTAAACTGCAACAAACGACCACGCGCATCTCCAATCAGCACCCGACTCCAGCGAACTTGATCATAAACATCGACGTACATCCAAAGATTGAAAGAGAAGACCTAATGAGCCCTCCAGGAAACAAGCTACACTTGACCATCTCACAGGGGGAGGAAGGAGGAAATGATCAAGGCTTTCAGACCCCTGAGTCGGGGGACAAGCACAAGCGGATTAATCAGACATCTCCTGCACTACCTGTCTAACAGTGGTGTCAAACAGTCTGTGATGAAAGGAGCAAACTCAGACATTGACACCTATGTCAAACCCCCAGAACTCTTCTTTAGTTAATCCTAAAAAGACGAACAAAGATAAGGGGTTTCTCAACTTAAAAAAGAAAACTTTTAAGTCTCACAGAACCCAAAACGCGCAACAGCGCAGAGGTAATAAGAACACAAAGAAAGCAGGAAATGTGTCGCTCAGAGCAAAATGCAAGCAGAGTAAGGTTCCTCCATTCTCCGCCCACCAACAACTCCTGCTGTCAAATTTGCTCCAAAACTTTTTAAAGAAAAAGTTAACATCAAGTAGCGCCTGCTCAGAGGAAATCTCAGATGTGAAACTCATCGAAGGAGTTGAAGCTTTGAATGCATCCCCACGACTTAACACACCGATTATATTAGAGAGCCCCTCAGGAGACATAAACTCCTGCACAAACAGCATAGAAAAAACATCAGTAACGCAAGGAGAGACTAGATGCCGGGTGAATTCTACCAACAAAAAAAACACTATTCGAAAGATGGCATTTTGGTAAGTCTCCAGTAAAAGACCGAAGTGAGAGGGTGGATTTAGACCGTTCAGACAGTGCAATAGTGGCAAGAGACTTCAAGGTCTCAAAAGAACCTCCGACTACTATTAGAACGGTCGTGACGAATGACAAGGGCTCAAATTGTCCATCTCTAGAGCCTCGCTAGACTCTAAACAATAAAACGCAAGAGCTCCAGGAGAAACATTCCTACTCTAGAGAGAGGATAGATTGTGCGCCCAGAGTGTTATGTAGACAAATCTTGTTGGACGACTCAAATTTGACAGTCGAGGATAGTATTCAGACGTCAACCAATTTCATAAAGGACAAATCAACGATATCATCAAGAGAGCCAAAAAAAAGAAATATTTCAGGGTCCATTACATCATGATGTAAGCCCAAAGGAACGCTGCCCCAAAATAGACGTCCAAGTGAAATTTCAACCCCTATATTAAAAGAATCACCATAAGAAAAAAACAGATTTAATGTCCATCATGACGACTGTCATAATAACACTTGCTCCCTTTAGCAAGTTGCACGAGGCGCTGAATGACACCTTGAAGGACCATACTACTCTTACTGCCCTAATGCACACCAAACTGTCCTTTCTAGAGGGATATGTTATGGCAAAAATCGGCGACAAACCGCAGTGAAAAGATCAATCTACAACATCTGATTTCACAATGGAGAAGACAACGAATTGTGACCATGTCGCCGACAAGAAAACAAACTGCACATCTGCGACAACTCAAACAATGGAACCCTCAAAAGCATACACAATCAAAAAGCAAACCGATTGGAGAAGGGAAACAAAATAAGCAAACAGGGAAAACAACAAAAGCCCGCCGCTAGATAACCGGAACTCTATGGCTAGACGCAAAGGTAACGGCTCTATACTCTCTACCTCGCCCTCTCAGCTCGAGATAGAGTCCATGCCTTGCCAAGATCCTACAAAAAGATCGCGATGAGAGAAAAGCGCCCCACAAATGGCATCATACAGCATTTTCCCACACAAACTGTATGGAAGCCAAGTGGTAATGAGCGAGAAAGATGGCAATTTAAATTCTCAAATTAGCCATCCAACGAGACTAACATTACATAACTTCAAAGACAAATCTGTGGTGGTCTTGAAGACCCAAAATAGATTAGCTCAGAGCACTCGACAGATAACACACTCATTAAGCCATTAGCATCAAGGGAATGGAAACGATCTTGAGAGCGCTATGGACGACGAAGATAAGGAGCAGTCTGTGGGCCTAATGATCTTAAGCCTTTACACGATGGAAGATCCGGAATTGGAACTGGTGCCCGCGCCCCAGCAAAAGGGAAAGCCGTTGTCCTGTTGGAAGAGCCGTCATTACAAGAACCTAAAAAGAAAATCTTGATTTGGGTTATGTCGTCCCCGACTTTTCTAACAATGGATGAGAAATGCAAATTGATACATGTAGATCAACCAACATGAACACCTAAGAAATACAGAGCTACGAATCATGAACCTTGGCACCACGATAAGATAAATAGTTGGTTGGAAAGAAGGGATAGTGAAAATTATCGAGCCCCTTCGAACGAAGGTTCGACAAAACAAAAAAAGCACTCTAAAGAGTACGATGAGAACACCGGGAAGCGCCAGGAGCACCAGGAAACCAACAGGAGAGAAAACCGAAAACATAGTACTCACACAACATCATATCAAAGGAGACAGGAAGATGAAAAAACGAACCAGGGAAGGTTAAAATCTACAGTGAGATCAGTATTCAAGATACGCGAACATTCAAGTTAGAAAGAATCTCAAAGGAAGACAACTTGATCTTAAATCGATGAAATTAATGAAACTGTTCAACTATGTTCCTAGCCTGAGACATCTCCACTCCGATGATATAAGGATTGTAGAGTCCATGCAAAAAGTGCGTAAAGACTGCTCATACTTACACATTGATTTGCCCGTAGTGAAGCATCTGCTGTTGAAAGCCACTGAGAATCTGACAATCCTGGGTTATGACCACCTAGAAACCAATCCAGAACGAATCATAAAAAATCAAACAAAGGAAACGAAATTGTGGCACGAGAGATCATTTAAAAAAATCTCTCTCCCAAAACAATATGAAAGAGTGAAAGATCGCCAAGACGCGATCAGTCATCTGGAAAAAGATCTCAGGAGTCAGCACAAAATCAACTTTGTCTACCTAAGAGAATAGAGATAAAAAGATGCACGACAAGGGAACATTTAGAAGATGTCCTAACACACAGAACGTGTACTATGGACATTGAGGCATTTAAAGCCAACAGTAGAGACATCGAGAGGAAGCCAAAAGGTCTGCTCCCTCTATTAAAAATAACTTTTGATCAAGATCTTTCAGCGGTGAAAGGGACGAAGCAAAACACTACATGGGGCCAATCACATGTTAAAGACCTCAAGCAACAACAATACAAATGGACCTGGAACTCTATGGCTCATCATTTACAAAAAAAACAACTAGCCACTAAAGATCGGGAATACAGGCGATCTGGTGCCAGGAAACTAATAGGAAATTACCTCACCAGGTGATGCCAAAATCATAATGGGCTCTTGGAATACTAGAGGCTTTGGCCACCTGACCGCTGTTAGCGATGTCAAACTGGGAGCGTTTGACGTGCTATGCCTACAAGTGACTTGGCTGAAGTCTAAACCGAGTCTCGACGGCTATGAATTGGCCTTTTTGTCAGCAATAAATGGTCCGAAAGGTTGTCCGTTTTCAGGTCTCCTTACAGCCATTAGATCAGGTAGTTGGCTACACCTGATGAGTGTTATACTATCAACTGAACTAATGCAAGCTTCCTTGATTGCCTGGCATGCTCCCAACAAGTTAAAGGGCAAAAACAAAATTGAAAATATATTTAGTGAACACGTATTGGAATCCAGCAACAACTACCACAGCGTCTTATCTAAAGAAAACAGAAAACATCATAGAGGAGGCAAATTAATCTCATCAAATCTACTATACAATAATCAACGGTGACCTAAATGCAGTCTGTATGAATGAGGACTGCAATCGCCCCTACAAAAACTGTGCTCCTTCATCTATAAGAGCCAATAAGTGGAACAACTTGATGGATTCAAACCGCCTTCACAATCTGCATAAGATAACGGAAAAAGCAAAACCATCAGTTCTGACATTGGAGAGTAATGGTATACGACTGATACTGGATCATACCTGTTTCACAGGAACTTCTGGCTCTATTTGAGAGCTTTGAAGTATTCAGTACGAAACATAGTGATTATAATGTACTGATTACAATATGGAAATCCTTCTGCACAAAACCTGCTCAAATGTCAGCAGAAGTGGAGAATGGCAACTGCAACACTTGCCTTAGATAAAATGAAAATGCCATCAAGACCTTCACACAGACATACCAGAGACAGGTTGTAAAGGTGATTGCGGGAGGTACACAAGAAATGGATTACCCGCTATTGACAGTCTACAAATCAAAGAAGAACCAAGACTTAGCCACCCCTAAAACTAACATCCACGTGTACAATCAGACACTAGTGGCTAAAAGGAGATCTTTGAGACAAATAAAACGACTGGCTAAGAAATCGAGAAATAAAAAATTGAGGGGCGATGCAAAAATAGCAGAGAAGAACTTTCGAACTTGGTTACGCAATCAACAACACCAACTCCACCATGCGGATTCGGAGGAAATGCTTTGCACTCCAAGCGGGAAGAAATCAAGAGATTTCTGTGCACTAATAAGTTCATGTGCAAAAGATACAAATTCAGCTCTACAGAATAATGTGGGAGAACATACATGGTAAATCACTTCATGAACCTTTATAAAAAACCAGCAAACGAACCACCAACTTGCCAATTCCATCCTGTGTCTGCATGGGAAATTCCATATGATACAGAGCTGATTGCAACGAAGATCAGAAAGCTTAACGGCTCAAGAGCACCAGGCCCGGGTGGGAGAACAAACTTCGATTTTAAAAATACATCCAGAAGCATGGACCTCTTTTGTAAGTGAAGTGTTCCAGAATTGCATAAACACGAGACATTCCGCCCTCATGGATGACCGCAGATGTGGTTCCTATCTTTTAAAAAAGGTGCAAAAGACAACCCTTTGCACTATCAATCTATTGCCTTGTAAGATACAATTGGGAAAATCTTTGGATCTTTAGCCCTTCACAACTTCCAGCAATGGATTAATCATACTGAAAATTACGACCCCCCCCCTTCAGGCGGGTTTTGTCTGGGGCATGGGAACCACAGCAAACATCTTACTACTAAGCGCTCTGAAGGCTACGGTAAAGGAGGGCAAACCACAGGTTTTTTTGTTTTTTTGGTATTCGTTGACCTTGTCCAGGCTTTTGACCAGGTCAACAGAGAAACTCTGTGGAGGAAGCTCGGCCATCTGAAATGCCCAGGCCCAATCTTGGAGCCAATAAAGGCCCTGTACTCCAAGACAACTATGAGTGAGACTTAGCAGAGCGGGCCTTCTATCAAAATCTATAATCCTGGCATTAAACAAGGATGCCCTCTAGCTCTGGCCCTGTATAACTCCTATATAGCAGACTTTGTGGACTACCAGAAGATCAGAGCCTTCCCTCCTAAGTTAGGAAATCTAAAACTCTCAAGATTACTCTATGCAGATGACATTGTTGTAATAGACCAAACACCAGTGGGCTTACAGAGGTAGTTGAATAACCTTATAGCCTACTTGAAAGAAAACCACCTGGAATTGAATAAAGGAAAAACAAAAGTAATGTCGCTCGAAAAGTCAGTGAAAACAAAGCGAAATCGGAGTTGGTTTACTGAAGAGATACAACTGGAAAAGGTCCAGAGTTTCAAATATCCAGGAATGATCTTAAACAGTGGAATTTAAACACTGATGCAAGAACACCTCTACGCGAAGATCCAAGCACTGACGGCTCAAACTAAAGCAGTAAATCGAACGTATGGTTGTTTTTCATTGATACCAAGATTGGATTTTTATAGAACACATTTCTTACTGGGACTAATCTATGGAGTGGAAGCCATGCCAAATATTCCGGCTCATATTTGGCAAAAGCTGGAAGGCCTTTTTTAGTGTCAAGTGTTCGCCTTGCCTCAATCAACCCCCATCGTCCTAATTCGTCGAGATCTAAGCCTAATGTCCTTTAAGGCAATAGTAGAGCGTAATGGTCTAATGCTCTATAGAAAGATCATTCTCCCCTCACCCAAATTGATTTTGGAGATCATCAGAAGAGAAATGGACGGGTGGCAGAATTTAATGTTAACTTCATGGAAATCAAAGAACAGCCTTCTGTTGGACAACATAGGAAGCTCAGAGGAGGAGTTGATAACATATTCAACAAAAGTGAACAAGAAAATATCAGAATTTGACTGGATACAAACACTGGAAGAAGCCGAAAGAAACAAGCTCACTAAAGATCTACCCGCGAACCCCAAGAAATTAAATGAAGTTATACCATGCTTAGTAAAACTTCCCGACCAAAAAGTGCGGCAAAGCTTCCTACGAATTCAACTAAACCTGATCAGCACAAACGAGATCCATGCAACAAGAGGGAATGTTACCTCTAATAAATGCCGGTTTTGTCAAAACCCAAATTAAGTGGAAACTATAAGGCACCTATTAGCTTGTTTGGGTGTGAACGATGAAAGGAACACTTGGCTAGGCCACTTCTTTAAAGATCTTCACTTTTATAGGGAAGAAGATTGGTGGACCCACCTAATGAACAGAGAAAAGATCAGTTGGGTGATAGCAGTAGTGGGATTCTTTGGGATGATTGGCTTGGTCTAAAAAACTGAACATGGAAGCTGCGAGTTGGACGTTCCCGTGAATGAGATATACTTGAAGAAACGCTGGTTAAACTTTGTACTAACTTTAAGAAGACTTGATGTAAATCTTTCTTTGAACGTTTTTTTCTTTTTTCTTTTATACTTTGGACAAAAACTGCAATTTGGATTAATGAATTAAGAACATCTAGGTTTTCTTCTTTTTGTAAAAATTGTTTTATACAGTTAAATCAAATACAAAAAATATAAAAAAGGTCACGCCTACTTTTAGTGTTGTATGTGTGCTTTACATTTACTGCGATTGCTACAGGGGTGGACTGGAAGGTAGTGATCAAAGGAGCCCACAGGGATTACGCTGCTGTCAATGAAATATGTAAAACAGTTTTAATTTTTTCATTAAACATGCTTACCAGTCAGCTTACCTGCAGCAAAGGCTGCCTTTGATGTTTTCCTTTTGCATTTCCTTGTTTCAGGCCTGTACTTTGATTGTAGCCAAAATTTGTATGTTTTCCAGCCACCCACACAAGCATTGCTCCAGCCCACCCATAGTCCCTCATTCCGCTACTGTACACTGTATGGATTCCAGTCCTTTTTTTTCACAATGCCCTCACAGATGACTTTACCATAGATTTTAGGACAGGTTGGCACCCATTTGTCATTTTACTGCCTTTTCAGCTTAATTGCCTGGAAAAAATATTGGAGGCCATTTTTTGGGGAGCTTTCTAAAGATACATTAATCAGGAGAATGAGCCAACTATGATTGTGAAGCTGGTGCCAAACAAATAATAATCTATACTATACATATAACAAAAGCAATATTTCTAATGGACTACAGTCCAATAATTTCCCCATTTTACATATGCATCCTAAAATGGCAGCTGTCATCAGAAATCTTTCACAGCAGTGGGTGTAGTGTAGCATTGCGCCAGCTTGCCTCAACAGTTCAACTCCATGTCTCCGAAGTGACGCCATCATTACTACGTATAGAGCACCCTATGCCCCGTGACATCAATTCAGCTTTGTTTGAACGCTTCTCCCTGAGAGAAAGTTTGCTGTGCAGTATGCCTGCAATACCGAAAACCTAGTATTTCAGGTGGAAACAGACAGAGCATGCTCTTCTGATGCTTATGGCCAGGACATCATTTAGTTTGATCTATTTATTGGGTTCTTATAATGCGCCTATACACAAGGTGTTTAAAGTGCAACTAGACAAAGGGGGAGGGGTGGAACAGGGATGACCAACAGAAACAGCCCTACTAAGCTTTGTGACATTCAGATTGTGCAAGTGCAGTAATAGAAGTGGAGGAAAGGAAGGGGGCAGGAGATGTGCTGATGACTTAAGCGAGTGCCCGGGGTGGCCAGGTGGACTGAGCCCAGGAGGAAGAGTGCAGGGGCAAAAGGTCCATGTGTTAAGTGTGAGGAACGGGCTGGAAAGGCTGAGGGGATGCAGTCCTAGCCAGGCTAGTGCAGGGAGCCCAGAAGGGCAAGTGCAAGTTGGAGAGGAGAATGGGGGGGGGGGGTCGGAGATGACCAAGTGCAGGGGTAGACTGGTAGGGGAGCGCCTGGTGCACCTGTAAGAATCTGAAGGAACCAGACTGCCAGTCAAGAGGTGGGGGTGGGGGAGAATAAGCAGGGGAGAGGGAAGGGGGGAAGAGAAAAGGAGGTTCTTCAGAAGCTTCCAGAAATTAAAGGAGATTCAGCTCAAGTCTGAGAGGGGCAGGGAGGCCATTCCAGAGGGAGGCACCTTTGGAGGAGAGCGATCCAGCCCCCACTCTCTGCTTGGAGAAGCGTCTGGTCTGCAAAGAGTTGGGGCTGGACTCTAGCACTGAGGTATTTACAGAGAGTGAGTTGGATGTAGTGGGGTCCCAGGCCCCAGAAAGTCTTGTGGATGTTGCAGAGGGTTTTGAACTTGATCCTCTCAGCAACCAGGAGCCAGTGGACGTATTTTAGGGCTGAAGATAGTCCCTGGGCTTGAGGCCAAGGATAAGTCTTGCAGTCCTATTCTGAATGGGGCAAAGGGAGGAGTTGGGTCGGTTGTTACAGCAGTCCAGCCTGGAGAGGTCCAGCGTTCTGGAGACCTTGAGTTTCTGGGGGAATGTGAGAAAAGGAAGAATGCATCTGAGGGAGGTGAAGCTGAAAGTGAGCCTTCTTGGCAAGAACCAGGATGTGAGGCGAGGAGAGAGAGGAGTCGTAGATTACTTCTAGGTTTTTGGCAACACAGGAGGGTGTGGGGAGAGTTTTAAGATTGATTTCTGAACTCTGGCCTCGTGGGCAGAGGTTCAGAAGGCCAGCCTAGTTTCTTGGTACAGGGTAATCGACCAATCAAGGTTGCATTGGCAGCGGTCAAGACTAGGTCTCGGGAGGAGTGAGGGTGACTAAAAGCCCACAATGAACACACACAGCAAAGGGCACTACAAATCACTCAGTCAGGTGCATATATTAAAAATACATATTCCTTTATTCAAGGCCTATGAAATCAAACACAGCAATTATCAACAGTAATACTTCAAACCAATACAACACTACTACAATACCAAGTGGCACAGGAATGAGTACACAACCTAGAAGGAAAGGGAGCAAGGAGTGCAAATAGAAATTAGACACTTCCTCATCAATCAATCCCTAACTAAGAGGCCGTCCAGTCCCTACGAAGAGTGGAGCCTAACACTCGAATGTACTTTCAGCTGCTGGTGCACGCGATGGTGCAG
The DNA here is from genome assembly GCF_040938575.1 of Ambystoma mexicanum. NCBI lineage: Eukaryota > Metazoa > Chordata > Amphibia > Caudata > Ambystomatidae > Ambystoma > Ambystoma mexicanum. Next base: position 223,443,045 of record NC_090921.1, on the reverse strand, counting down.
AGGAGCGATAACGGGGTCTCATGCAGGGGCTGTAGCAGCTCAGAAAGGTGGGTGAGGCAACGAAGAATAGGTTCCCACTATTCCAGGACGGGCTCCCCAAAAGGGCAGGAGAGGTTCCAGGAGTTGGGAATTGGGCGGTAGCACAGGCTACCAGTGGAAAGGTGAGTGGCCTTCAGGGGACACATTGTGCGTAAAAATTGTTGGATGTGCTAGGGGCAATCAGTAAGGGTTGCAAGTACTCATTGAACCCCGGCGTACTCCGGACAAAACTTCGGCTGTCGAGTCCACTTTGGTTGCAGGTTCAAATGCAGCAATTGGGTGGCTCTGTGTCTTTCAGCGGTTGAGATACAGCGATGATTCCGTGGCAGGACAGTGGCGATTTCTCCGTTCCTGGTGAAGGGATCAGACAAGTTTCACAGCAGCAGCAGGATTCAGGGCACAGAGGGGCACATCAGCAAGGTACCTGCAAAGTTTGTCACCACAGCTGAGACACGGTGACCGCGTGTACCTTGGTTCAGGCGCTCTTTCTTTATTCCAGACCTGGGAATACCAAGTGTACGAAATTCGGTGTGAGAATGCCATGAACACAGAGCTTGCGATCTACCATGTTCCAAGAGTCCACTCGAAACGGCAGTGGTTTCATAGCAAAGGTCCTGCGCAAGCTGGTCAGTTCACTGGTTGGCCCAAGAACACTTCCGAAGAGGCTTACTTGCAGGTTAGGATGACGGTGTCGTGAATAGTTAGTCCCACTATTCAAATGGGTCGAAGCGCCTTTCCAGACCACCTGGTTCGATCATATTCAGAGGGGTCCAGCGGGACAAGAGCGGGCTCAGGGTGCCAAACCTTCCAGCGCGTCACCAGTGGTACCTTGACTTAGCTTCTTAGTTTGAGGATACTTGGGTCTTATCCTTGGTTCAGTAAGAACTCCAGATCGACTTGGTATGGTTGTTTGGAGCCTTCTTATACAGAATCTCCTTTGCACCAAAATGAAGAGGACCCAATGAGATAGCTACTCACATACAGGTACACCAGACTGGGACCAATCACGGACCACGGTGGTCCCAGTCATTCCCAGCACAACAGACTCTGACACCCAGGATGTGTATTGGAACTAGACGGTCCAGCCCCCATTCTGGAGGCACACACAAGGCATGCAGAAGCCAGCTAAAGCTTGGCGTTTCATGAGGAGATGCATGACCAAATAAGGATTGACCCGGGTCTCGACCTGAGGAAGGTGAAGGGACTAGATGGCCAAAGGACAGGACGAAGAACCTTGTGGCCTGGCCTTTTTGGGGGAGAGGCCTCCTTCATGTGCCAAACGCGGTAAACGCGGTTTGCATGGCAAAGCGTTAAAAATTACCGAAAAGATAAGCTGCCACCAGCCTTGTCCAAGGCACATCTGTACTTCTCCTAAAACATCCTTTGGGGAAGTCTAGGGCCTTTGGAAAAGAAAGGAAGACCAAAGCACACTGTACTGTAAGGTACTTTGTGCACCTTTAACATTTTGCAGAAAAGTTGCAACATAGAAAAGGACTAAGGGAAACAAAGTCACCCAATACTGATTGTCTTTAAGGACATGTCCGTTTCCGCATATTAAAGTGAGCGGAAAAACCCAGCATAGTCCAGCAGAAGGCTGTGCTCCACTGGCAAAAGTCAGGCTAGGCTTGTCGGATAGCCGCAAAAAGTTGGGGGGTACACAACTGGAGGTAAAATTACACCTAAATGGGAATCTTTCCTAACCAAGAGGGCCCATGGAGAGCAGCCAGAGTGTAGGCGGAAAGGAGGGAGCAGGAGTCCCAATGAGAAGGATCTCAGTTTTACTGGCATTAAGGCAGGAATCGTTAGCCGTGACTCATGCCTGAATAGCAGACTCAGGGCCTTATCAGGAATGCTATTACTGCTGCATTTACTGCTCCACTGAATCCAGAGTATGGCCCTACCTGGTCGCATTCGCCTCCAGCTCGGAGCTGGAGGCGAATGCGCCAGTGGTATGAGAATTTTCGGTGTTATTACCGCCAGCGGTATTGCATGGGTGGTAATAGAGCCACCCTTCCCTATAGGGTCCATTGGACCACATGGGGAATGTGAACTTACCGCCTTAACACCACTCGTGATCCGGCGGAAATCTGGACCGAGTAGCATTAACGCTAATTGCGCTGGGCAGTATCCCGGTGCAATTACTGCTGGTATACTGCTCTACTTGTGATGAGGCCCACAGTCGGGTATGAAAGAGGAGGCGGCAGAGAAGGGAAGCTTGAAGGAGAGTTGCGCGTCGTCCGCATAACACTGCAAGTTGGGAGAGAAGACGGAGATCAGATGGGCTAGAGGGGCAAGGTAGATGTTGAAAAGCCAAGGTGACAGAATAGAGCCCTGAGGGACACCACATGTGGAGAGTGAGATGGAGGAGACAGAAACGGGCCTAGTTGAACCTGGGAAGGTCGTTCAGAGAGTAAGGGGGTCAGCCAGTCGAATGACCTCATTGTCTCCCTTGCTCCAGCCTTGGTTGATTTCTGCATTCACTCCTTTGCCACTGGATCTTTCCCTTCACTCCTCAAGCACTCGCCCCTCACCGACCGTTCCTGTCTGGCTAATTATCGCCCTATCTCCATTACCACCTTTGTGGGCAAACTCTTGGAGAAGCTGCCATCTCCCAGCTCATCCACCACACTATGATAGAATAGCAGTTAGAGAATATAGGGCAGATAGAGAGCACCATTGATGGAGAACATGGAGAGCGGGTAAGAGGGAGACAGAGCAGTGCATAAACCGAACTACTACACCCAGCAGAGCAACAATCAAGAGTCAAATGGCCAGGAAGGGGAAAGCATAGGTTACATCCTGCAGCAGAAAGCAGGACACCTAGAAGTGAGTTATCAGGATAGAGGGAAATGCCTAATTTTGAAACACACTGTAAAAACACACAGATTCGACATTCCTAGAATGTTTGATAATAAGCTATGAATCCTGAAGTCCTCAGGGAAGGCGGAGCCAAGCTTGCTTTTGAGCAGCCCGACCTAATTCACTTAGATTTACTGTACACGCGCTGAGCCTGACATAACATGGGTACCAGTATATATCAAGGGGCTCTACCCCATGACATCACTTCCTTTTTTCTACGCATGCTGTTCGCTTCGAGGAGCACCACGAGTCCGGGTTTTGATATGCCTAACCCCTGAAAGGCAGCCTGGGCTTCAAGCCCTGCATGGAATGTGGTCAACAGATGCCACTCTACTCCCACAGAATATGTGCGTAGTATTTTAAGGAGGAACATGACCCTCAGGACTTCGAATCGTGTCAGTCTATGCATCCGAACGCCCTCCGAAAGCAAACAAGGAAAAAGACAAGCGGTCTCGTTCAAGGTATTAGGGCGTGGAGCGCAGGTAATAAGAGTGGTCCGCAGCCCGAAAAGAAGTTACACTGCATGAGGTCCAGCACACCAAGGAGTTCCTCTGGGCACCAGTATTCGACTTTGAGTAGTCCCTGCTCCAGAGACTGCCTGGAAACTGCTCTGTAGTACAGTTTCCCATCCAATCCTCCACTCCGGTGTAATGGAAAGCTTTTCAGCTAAAGATGCTTGTCATCTTCGCCAAGGCACCAGCGCCATGAGTAGCCACCATGTGGGTACATGTCGGATATGATTCTGCAAAGGACTGCAACCACATGCCTTATGGCTAGGCCCTGATTCTTTTACATGTGAAGACCCATCATTGTTCTACGGTTTCTATAGGTGAAGACACTCACTGCTGACATGCTATGACCTCTGGTGTTTAACGCCATCTCCCACTGCCTCTTTGTTGCCGGTGCTGGGTGTCCTCTGGAAAACACTCTGCTTCCAATGGTGCCATTTATTTCGGAAAATGGAGAAATCTTTGACAAAGGTAATACTATCCCATTTGGGATGGGAACCTCTATGTCCTAGGGAAGTGAGCGACTTCCCAGAGGGGCTCTATCGTGAGGCAGTGGGGTTTTTGGTCCTGGCATTCTGACTTTCAGAATGCAAGTGGTTTGGGCATGTCCCAGGAGTTGGACATGTTGCTGGTGCATCAGTGGGGAATTCACAGGCTTTGTTCCATTGTATAATGGCCAACGTGGTCGAGCCTCTTCCAGACCAAAAGTTCAGTTTAAAGGTATGGACATTCTTGATGAAGGTCTGCAAAAAGAGACCTTGCTGCTATTTCAACCGTCAATAGAGGCTCTGAAAATGTATGCTTGGGAAAAGCCTGGCTCCGTCCCTGCAGTTGACCGTAACCTGACGAAGCACCGCCTGGCATCTTCTGACTCAGCGTTTCTGTCCACTCATGCCTCCCCTCAGAGTTTGAGTACAGGACGGCCAACCTGAAGACATCTACATTCCCTTTTCTCTTCCCCTGTGTATGGAGAGTGAGAAGCTGGACATGTTGGGGAAGATGGTCTCCCCTTTGGCTGGCTTAGTTTTGTTTATGCCTTTGTTCAGCAGTTTCGGGGTGGCAGATCACCTAATGGACAGGTGGATAAGAGAGGGGCTTGATAACCTGATCCGGGATGGTAAGGAGGCATCCTGTCAGATTCTGTAATCTGGTCTTCACACGGCCAACTGTGTGACAACGGCAATGGCTACAAACGCAGTGATGAGTCGATACTACTAGATGAGGACTTCGGGGCTCGCATAGCACATGCTGGCAAAGCTCCTGGATATGCCTTTTTAGGCGCTAAAGCCGACAACTCATTGTAGAGGTTGCAGTACTTCTCCAGCATGGGGTCTGGCATGGATTCACATGCTCATGAATATTCCCCGTCGTCAGGCTGGGAATCCTCGGTAAAGAAAAAATCAGTATAAGTTTCGTTTCTGATCTGTCTTAGTAGTAACCAATCACTGATCTCTGGGTCATACTGCCCCCAGCCAATGACTGCCCTCTCCCTAAGCCCCGCCTCTGGCAGCCATCCTCAGATTTTTACAGCACGCTCAAGTGTAGGGAGTCCTCTTGTTTAGCTCTCGAGTTTTTTACTGCGTTTTCACGTTTTTTTTCAGGAGAATTTCTCATTTTTTCGGTTTAATCGAGCCTCAAGCTCCACCGTTTCTACTTCCGATAACGGGGACCCGTTTCGGAATTCTTCTACGCCCCTCAAGGGTGAAGTTTTTGTCGAGTTTACACTTCCAGAAGATCTGGGCCCTACCTCAACGGACTTGGACCAGGACAAGGGGAGCTCGACGCCCGGATCCAAGCTGTTCAGGAACTGTCCTGGATGCGGATTATATAACGTTTTTAAGGAGGACGAGCATTCGCGATGCCTCTACTGCCTCCATGGGGACAAGACGCACATGGAGAATGACTGTGCGTTCTGCAAGAACCTTTCGGAAAGGACCAAACAAGATCGTCGTTCCCGCCTCGCCACCTGGCTGGAAAAGGGCACAGCAAGTGAGAAGGCGAAGAAGAAGTCGGAGCAGGCTTCTAAGTCCTTTGAGGGCGCCCCGGGCGACGGGGGCCCAACAGAAGGCCAAGCACCTGTGAGTCCGTGGGCTCCGGGAGCACCGAAAGGTCAGGCTCTTCGGTTGCCAAGCAGGGCGCTACTTCCCCGGCACGTTCGACCACGAGCCAGCGCTCTGGTTCGGGGAAGAGGAAGTCCGAGAACCCCGGTAGGCCACTGGAGCGGACCAGGTCGATCTTGAAGGGGGAGCGAGGCGCTGACCCTCCCCCCAAGGCGAAGGCCCAGGACGCACTTAAGGTGGTGAGGGCTCTGATCCACCCGGCTAAGGCCTCTACCGAAGTGGTCGCTGCGACCCTGGTGGAGCCGGCTGAGACTACGCCAATGGAAACGGCCTCTGGGCCCAGAGTATACCTGCCGCCGCGGAGGGAATCCTCTTTCCAGCCCATCGCTAAGACCCCCGTGAAGCCCCTGGCTGAAAAAGAGGGGGGGGGGCGGTGGCCATTACAGACTCGGAATCAGCCTCCGAGGAGGAACTGGTGGAGACCGAGAAGGACCTCAACGAAAGGTCCATAGGCCTCAACGAGAGGTTCAGAAACCTCAACGAGAGGTACGAGAAGGTTCGATCCCAGTGGAAGGTCCCTGCTGACGTGATTGAAGATGGCGATGACGAACAGGGCCCAATGGAGCGGCCATCCCGTCCGTCGCAGCCATTAGGCGGCCATTTTGTTGGCAATCCAATCCTTATGTACCGAGATAAGGACGAGATTACCACACACCCCGACGGAGGAGCCAGAACCAGGCCCGTCGGAATGCCCTCCGAACAAGCGGAGGAGAGTCCACCCCGCTCCGCCCTTCGTGCCTGCGAGACCGGTGGACCCCTCATCCCCCTCGCCGGGAGAGGATACGGGGACGGACGATGACGGCGGCGATGAGACAGCAGACATCCCGTTGTCAGCCCCCCCCGCGGGCGTCCCCAGCCGACGAGGTTGGCTCTTTCCACGCCATGATAACTAGGGCATCCGAGCTCTTCCTGCTCTGCCCTGAAGAACAGAAAAAGGAGGGGTTTCTGTACCAACGACGAGAGGCTAAGAGGAAGTCGGTCCTCGCGGTGCCTTTACTCGACGACATCTGGGACGAGGGGCTTGCTGTCCTCAAGAACCCTGCCACGACACCCGCCAAGAGGGACAAGTATAAGAAGAAGTACCGAGTACCCGATGCCTCCCCCTTGTGCCTCAGGGCCCAGCCCACGCCGGACTCGGTCGTCTCGGCAGCGGCTAGGAAGAAGGCAGCAGGCACGGCGGCTTCCACTTCCCCGCCGGACAGCGAGGGCAAGAAGTTGGACTCTATGGGACGACGAGTCATCTCGGCGGCGACAACGATTAAGGTGGCCAATGCCTTAGCGATCGTGGCCCGCTACGACAGGGAGCTCTGGTTCAAGATAGCTCCACTGCTAGATTTCCTGCCTGATGACAAAAGGGCGGAGGCCCTAGAAATTCTGCAGGAGGGCGAGGTGGCGTCGGATCACGCCATAACGGTGGCGACGGACATCGCCAACTGGGCAACAGAGTTTGCCTCAGACGACGGGGATGGCTCAAGGCGACAGACTTTCGCCAGGACGTCCAGACCAGAGTGTTGGACATGCTGTTCGACGGCAACAACCTCTTTGGTGAGGCGTTGGATGAGTCTCTACAGGCCATCAAGACCCACTCGGAGACGGCCCGGGCCCTTGGGGTGCTTCAGCAGCAAGGGCCCTTTCGGAGCCCCGGAGGCAGACAGGTTGCCTCCAAAGGATCCAGCGTTGGCTCCTCCGCTTACCGCCAGGCGACCCGCTCCTCTTCCCAGGAGGCCTAGAGAGGTCGCGGCAAGCAAGGGGGATCCCGCCGTCGTCGAGGAGGCCAAGGCAGCAAGGCCTCCTCCAAACAAGACCGTCGGGTCCCCACCGAAGCACCCCGGTGGGAGGCTGGCTGACGAAATTCGTCAGCGTGTGGGAGTCCATCTCCACCGACCGTTGGGTGCTGGTCACCCTGGCCAACGGGCACTCGCTGGAATTCCAAAAGAAGTGCCCTCGCATTCCTCCCGTGGCCAGGAAGGAGAATCGCATCCCTCAACTGCTGTTAGAAGTAAAGGCGATGCTCAAGAAAGGTGCCATCGAGCTCGTCCCCAGGAGGCCCCGGGGCTCCGGAGTGTACTCAAGGTACTTCCTCGTCAGAAAGAAGACAGGCGGTTGGCGCCACATCCTAGACCTGCATTGGTTAAACAAATACATCAAGGCGCAGAATTTCAGGATGGTCACCCTCCAGCACGTGCTGGGACAGCTGGAGGAAGGCGACTTCCTATCGTCGTTGGACCTGGAGGATGCTTACTTCCACATCCCCATTCTAAAAAGGCACAGGAAGTTCCACAGGTTTGTGGTTCAAGTACGCCACTACCAATTCAGAGCCCTACCGTTCGGATTAAAGTCGGCACCCAGGGTTTTCACCATGTGCCCGGCACCAGTGGCGTCGTGGCTGCGCCTGCAGGGGATCCACGTCTACCCCTACCTGGACGACTGGCTAATCTGGGCAAGGTCAAGGGAACTCTCCATCGATCATACGGCGAGGACCGTCCGGTTGCTCACGAAGCTGGGGTTCGCCATCAACTACCCCAAATCCCCCCTGGTTCCATCGCAAAAAGCACTGTTTTTGGGGGCGAAGCTCAATACAGTGGAGCAATTGGCCTCCCCTTCAGAGGAGAGGACCAAGACCATCCTGGGCAAGGTATGGCGCCTGTTAGCCACGGACATGGCCAGGGTGAGGTCCATGAAGTCCCTTCTCGGGATGATGTCCTCATGCATCTACCTCGTACCCCTTTGCAGACTTCGGATGCGTCCGCTGCAGGAGTTCCTTGACGTCCGCTGGTTTCAGGCGAGGGGCTGCTTCGAGGACAGGATCCCCCTCGACGAGGAGTTCTGTCTGGCGATCTTATGGTGGGGCACCCGGGCTCACCTCACGACGGGCACGGACTTTCAAACCCCAGGTGTTTCAGGAGATGGTGACTACGGATGCCTCTCTGGAAGGTTGGGGGGGCCCATACCGGAGATCTCCACGCAAGAGGCTTTTGGCTCCCGGAGGAGAGGTCTCTTCACATCAACATCTTGGAGCTCCGTACAGTGTTCTGGGCGCTCAAGTCGTTCCTCCCATCCCTCAAGGACAAAGTGGTGAGGGTCTTCACCGACACCACCACCACGATGTTCTACATACGGAAGCAGGGGGGGGCAGCAGATCCCCAGCCCTATCCAAGGAGGCCCAGGATCTGTGGCACTGGGCCGTCACCCAGGGGATGTTTCTGGTTCCCTTCCACCTAGCAGGAATAAAAAACACCATCGCCGACTCACTCAGCAGGGAGCTGCGCTCATGCCACGAGTGGGAACTGCGCCAGGATCAAGTGGATTGACTCTTCCGACGATGGGGCAAACCCCAGACGACCTGTTCGCGACGGCGGAGAACTCCAAGTGCCAGAGGTTCGCCAGCAGGTTCCCACAGCAGAGGAGCATGGGCGATACTTTCTCGTTCCCTTGGGACGGCCTGTTTGAATACGTGTTCCCTCCATTGCCGTTGCTGCTCCGCCTCATCAGCCAGCTCAAGAAGTCCAGGTGCAGGATGATCCTCGTTGCACCGGTGTGGCCGAGGCAGGTCTGGTTCCCGGACCTTCTGGACTTGTCAACGTCCCCGCTAGTCAGGCTGCCGGTGGACACGGATCTTTTCTCCAGAGAAGGAGGCGCCATTCTACACCACGACTGTAACGCTCACCTGATTCCCGTAGAGGCGCCGGTCTTGACTGGGCGTATACCGTATCTTCAAAGGTGATGTGTAACACACGGCTGGCTCTTTGGGCTGGACCTCTGTGCACTGTATGTCTGACTCGAAGGGTAAGATGTCTGCAGATAGAAAATATGGGATTAAGGAACTGGGTTATTGAATGTCTCTCTCTTCTTCCCTTTCTCTTCTCCTGTAGAACCCCAAAGGTTAACGCTCTCACCTTAGGTAAGTGAACGCCGTGCTCTCCATCTGCCTCGGGGCAGGGTGCTGTAACCAGTTTCTTCACTGGATAAGGGGAGCAGGCCTCTTGACTTCAGAGGACTGCTGTCCGTCGTTTACTGCACGAACGGTAAGTTTCGAGTAATTCTAATGTCTTTAAAGTCTTTAGTAATGATGTTTCTTGTTTTGCAGGGTTCCGGCGATGGCGGATGACGGGCTGAAGTGAGTTGAAGATGGAGCCCGTGTGATGAATAGAAGCGCCTGGAAGCACGTAAGTAAGCGCTTGTTGCCTGCTTCACGATGCGCTCTAACTGTCTTTTTATTTTGCAGGTACAAGTTCGGAGCGGCTGCAGGGTGCCGGAATACCCACTGGGTTAGATGTGGAAAGGAGTAATGGCACGTGAGTATTAAAGTTCCCCAATGTCTTAAAACGCACCTTGTTTTGTCTTTCAGATGCCGGAATGCAGTGTGAAGACCTCCGGAGCGCACGAAGAGTAGGTAAGCCTTTGTCTTTCAGATGCCGGAATGCAGCGCGAAGCGTTGGTGACAGCCGATGGACCAGGTAAGTGAAGAGCTGTCACTGAAGACCGTAATGCTAACCTGTTCTTTCTTGTCTTTAGAGGTGTTGCTGAAGACTGGATTCAGGATGGTAAGCCTTTTTCCTTAGGCCCAGGATCAGATGCAGAAGACACGATGAGCGTTCTGCTGCAGAGGATGCAGAATAACGCAAAGCAAGATTCATCCATCGGGTGTGGTTTAAATAGCCTCCTGTAGTGCTTAGGTGTCTCCTTCCACAGCCACGCCTAGGTAAGAAAAGAGTTCCTGCTTTCCAGAAGAGTTCCAGTATTCTGAATCTAGGGAGTGGCTCCTGCCCCACCCAACAGGAAAAGTAGTTCCAAACAGAAGAGGATCAGAGGCTCAACTGGCAGGCAAGTAAGCAGCATGGTCTGCTGCAGGTAAGTCCACCCAAGCATTATGAGCCCGGCGCTTCCAGCGCTGGGACTGGGCATATTTATGAGCCTGGTGCCACTGGCGCCAGGACTGGGTCCAAAAGGTCCCAATTGGGACTGGTTGGCACTCGGAACCTGGGTTATGGATCTGCTTCCAAGGGAGTTGGGAAAACCCTGACCTTTTGGAAGCAGAGATCATGACAACGACCCTCAGTCTCTGAACTTGCAGGCCTGGCCCCTGCAGCACTAGAGTTTGGAGGGTACGATATCCCGGCTGATTGCAGAGAGGTTCTTGCAAAGGCCAGGGCGTCCTCAACTCTCATGTGTTACGGTTATAAATGGAAGAGGTTCTCTGTCTGGTGCCGTGCACAGAAGATTACCCTCTGTGGATTACGGCCCCTCAGGTGCTGCCGTACCTACTGTCGCAGGCCAAAGCTGGACTGGCTCACGCCTCCATAAAAATACATCTGGCTGCCATCTCCCGATATACCAGGACTACGGGACGGGCGTCCTTGTGGTCTCATCGCCTGGTAAAGGAATTTATGAAGGGACTATTCCGATCATTCCCGCCGGTGAAGGCTCCTGCCCCAGCGTGGGAGCTTAATGTGGTGCTGACCAGGCTCATGGGAGCCCCATTCGGGCCTATGCATTCGGCGCCTTTGAAGTTCCTATCATGGAAGACATTGTTCCTCGTGGCCATCACCTCTGCACGACGAGTGGGAGAGATTCAGGCCCTATCTTGCAAGCCTCCATACTTGACTTTTTATGACACGAGGTTGGTGCTGAGGACGCACCCCTCCTTCATGCCCAAGGTGCCGTCGGACTTCCACCTCAACGAGCCCTTGGTGTTACCAGTTTTCTTCCCGTCGCCTTTGACACCGGCCGAGAGGACTTTGCACTCGCTGGATATAGATAGAGCGCTGAAGTTCTACGTGGACCGCACAAAGAGTTTTCGGAAGACGTCACAACTATTTGTGAACTTTGGGTCTGTGAATCAAGGGAAGGCTCTCTCGAAGACTTCCATTTCCAGATGGCTCTCCGGCTGCATCATGCATTGTCACCGGTTGGCAAACCGACCGCTACCCGGCCGTCCGAGAGCCCATTCAACCAGAGCCATCGCTGCTACCACGGCGTTTCTGTCTGGTGTGCTCCTGCTGGACATCTGCAGGGCTGCTACTTGGAGGTCGACGCACACCTTCACAAGATTCTACTGCGTCAATCAGGACTCCAGGGAGGAGTCCAGGGTCGGCCAAGCAGTGCTGTGCAACCTGTTTGCTTAAGGTGAGCCTGGTGAGGAGGTAGGAGATGCTTAATGTTGAGTTGTTGTATTGCTTAATGTTGACCCTGTTGCCACCTCCCGTGGTTGTGCATGTGTATACTGCTATGTATTCTTTTATTCATGAGCATGTGAATCCATGCCAGACCCCATGCTGGAGAAGGAACAAGTTACTTACCTTTAACTGTTGTTCTCCAGCATGGGTCTGGCATGGATTCACATGCGAACCCTCCCACCTACCCCTCTGCGGCTCTTCCCTTGGTCATACTGCCACTTGGCGTGCTACCAAATCTGAGGATGGCTGCCAGAGGCGGGGCTTAGGGAGAGGGCAGTCATTGGCTGGGGGCAGTATGACCCAGAGATCAGTGGTTGGTTACTTCTAAGAAAGACAGAATAGAAACGAAACTGATAGTGATTTGTTTCTTTACCGAGGATTCCCAGCCTGACGACGGGGAATATTCATGAGCATGTGAATCCATGCCAGACCCATGTTACAGGTAAGTAACTTGTTCCTTGTTCTATAAAGAAAAGGTGACTCTTCAGAGTGAAGCCTCCCTTCCTCACCAGAGTGATCTTCAAAATAGTTGTGTGTATGGTAGGGTCTGTCATCAACGAGCAAGCGGGATAAACAAGAAAGACTGCTGGCTTTTATCCATAAACCCAAATGTGAGAAGAGTTGGAATAGTCCTTGCACATGCAAGATTAATAAAGGGGCAACAAAGCTGGAACGCCCAGCCTAGGAAGAGAAAAGAACAGATAAAAAGGATACCAAACCTATCATCAAAATTCTGAAAGGAAAAGTTAATGTATATTCATCATACCTATGGAGGTATGCTTGTCATACCTGGTAAGCTGTCGGCTGCAAAAGTACCAACTGCAAAACTATTTTTTGTAAACCGCAATTTAGTTTATTACAATTTTTTTAAAACAATATCACATTTCTAACTCAAGCAGTCGCATCTCATAATGAACAAGCTTCGGTTATTTTTCCTCCAACGTCAGTTTTTCTTCTTTAGTTCATATTCCTAACTTGTTCTTCAGGCAACGACACTGGTCGATAACTGGGCTAACAGCTTAGCTATTTACTCCAGGAATATCAAGGCGAAAGTGAGTGTTGAGTTTTTCCCTTTGCACATCATTTGCCACCATTCTTGCCCATCGATGGCCTACCCACAATGCAAGGGCCTAACCTTCTTGTTCTCAATGTTCTCAGTGCGGGGCAAATATTAAAAATTAAAGTGTTGTAGTGTTTCACCAGCGCCTTGACAGAAGCGGCACTTATTGTCTTTAGACATCATTGTTCTCCAATTTTCCAGAATATCCTTTGTGTGGAATACATTGAATCAAAATTTCATAAATAAGTGCCAATAATGTTGTCTGGGAAATGTTTCCAAATATTTTGGTAAATTGTGTAGGTCTTTAGATTCACTGGTCACATTCTTGAAGAGTCTGTATTTTTGTCTCTGGTCGCTGGTGTCAGACCAATCTCTATTCCACAATCTTCTCTTTACTTTCTCTGAATTAGATCTCAACGTTTCCGTGGAAGTACCACTGTCGTCCAAGGGTTTTTGGCAGCAATCATTCCACTCTTCTAGAATTTGTTTGTCTTTATATTTGCATCCGGATTGTAGGATTCCCAACTGTGGAGCGTTATCGTCCAGAATGATTTTCTATACAACGATGGAGCACTCCAAGTTACTCTTGCGTTTATAGACTTGTTCCAACTCATACCTTATGATGCCTGTGGGAACACTCCTAGGAAGACGCGCTATTCTCCAGAATAGGCTCTCCAAAGTTGGCTGCATGGGCAGCATAAAGTGCATTCAGTGCCGTGGATTAAGGCGGGACTACTTTCTGGTTGTAATACGAGATTACTGAAATCAGTGAGAATTTCCAGAATTTTTTGTATACAAAACATCCCTGTGCTGTCAATTGCTTGAACTTAGTTTTAATGCTGGCTACCCACGGGGCGTCTTTGCCACTCGAATTGATGCGCATACCGCGGTATCTTGGTGCTTCAACTTGGAAGCATGGAGTTTCTTTTCCTAAGGACCAGTATGATGTCTTTTTGGTCTTTTTTCCTTTTAAATTTTGCAATGTTAACTACTCGGATTTAGTTGCATTAATATTATGGCCATTCTCCACATAGATTTGTAGCAAATTCAGTTTGCTCTGCTGCCCTATCGGTGTTTGGTCTACTAAGATTAAATAATCTGCGTAGAGCATCTACCCAAGTGTATTCCCATTCATTTTAGGTGGGAATGAGTTTGATTTGTTCAATGCTTCTCCAATGTCTGATATAAAGAGATTGAATAGTAAGGGTGCCAGAGGCCATCCCTGTTTGACTCTTCTGTGTGTATCTATCTGTTTTGATAAGAGCCCAGTTTAAGTGTATGGCTTTAGTAGCAAGGAGCAGACCCATCGGGCAATTCCATCTTTTTAATTTCGACCACAGTAGATCTCTGTCAATACTGTCAAATGCCTGCGCTAAATTGATGAATCGATAAATGCCAGGTAGACCCTCTTTCCTTGTTTAATTGCCTTTATCTTTAACAAGTTGGTCAAAAATAAATTGAGCCTGCATCCAACTCCTTTTACAAATCCTGTTTGTCGACCGTCTTAATGATTTGATGTTTGAATCGAAATTGCCATTTTTGTTTGAATCAAGGATGCAAAAATGTTGCCATAGTTCTTTGGGTCCGTTCTTATTCCCTTCTTGTAGATCAGTACCACAAGATTTTGTGATTTTTTTTTTTTTTATTTTTTTTTTATTATGCGTAAGAATTGGGTCATCCAGAAATCAATCCATTCTTCTGGTGATTCTTAAAGCATTGAGTAACTCATTTGGACCTGGGGCTCTTGAAGAGCTGGAGTTTTCTGATTCTAGATGGAATATCATCCCTAACAAAGACAAGGTTCCACTTGTCAACATTTGGAAGCACCGGATCTACAAATTCTCCTATTTTTTCATAGATCTTCAAAATGTCTGAACAAAGTTTCTTCTGGGACCATGTTCTGAATGGAGTGCTGTGAATTGTTAACATTATTCAGTAGCCCCCAGAAATCTTTTGTGTTTCTATTGGACAGTGTTTCATTATTGCTTCAGCATCTCGTTTCTGGATTGAGTTGGTGGAAAATAAGCAATATTTTTGTATTTTTGTTTTAGGGCTTTTTTTTTCTGCTCGTTCCTTAGGCAAAAGACGGATAGTAGTTCTTAATGCTTTTGGAGCTTTCGCTTACGCATAACTATTTCTGGATCAAAAGGCACGGTTGGTTTTATGACTTCATCTCCGAGATCCTCGCACGATCGTTGCATAATCTTGGAGTATGGGCAGATATTCTAGCTCAATTCTTGAGAGTTCAAGTTCCCATATTTGCTGTGTAATTCATACACCTCAATTGTGTTTAAACAGAGTCGGTTTCTGCCAGCCTCTATCAAAAGCAATATTTTTCATGAATCGTATGTTATGGGCTTTGCCAAATTACACTCGAGGTCCAGCAAATGATGATCACTATTCGTCTTTTTTATTTATTTATTCATTATTATTTTTTACGTGTAACAATATGATTTTTGGTGTCTCTTTCTGACCTGAAGAAGTAATCCAATGTTGATTCTTGTGAACTTCTCCTCCATGTTGCTCGTGCTAGAATATCTCCTCGTATCTGGCCGTTCAACTTACATATTCCTCTAGCTTCAATTTCTTCCACCCAGATCTTGCCCAGAGTTGCTTTAACATCTGGTTTCATATTAGGCTTGTTGATTTTGGCCTTGCCTGTACTTAGGCAGTTAATGTTTGAATAGGCACATATGATTGATTAGATTCACTAGGGAGATGTTGAAGAAGTCAATCATATTTGTATTTGATCGATATATTTTGCTCCCGTAGTTTTGTATTGCCAATTAAGGTTCATGACTAGCAATGTTTTTTCCGACGTGTTTGACTTTTGTCCTAATTCCACAATGATTGTATGCTTGTAAGAATTTGGATTCTCGGTTTTTTTCTTCTCAAAATCCTGTCCTTTCTTTATCAGTATAAGCAGACTGGCCATTGGTCTCCCTTTCTTGCCCTTTATCGTGGGTTTTAAGAACGTGTTGTAGCCCTCAGCACTTAGTTCTGCAGTTAACCAAGTTTCCTGAAAGCATAGTATGTCAAATTGGGTTCGGTTATAGTCGTCGGAAAATAAATGGACTAATCCCTGGTGTTCCATGAGCCAATGAGTGTAGATCCCTCGGGATGTTGGTTCTGGCATTAGCTCTTGTTGCTTGTGCACAAAGCCTCAGCTAGCCAATACCACGTGTCCTGCTTGGACTCTCACGCTTTCGCACATGTGGCTTTGTTGGCTGTCTTTGAGTTATTTGGAAAATGTATTGTGCTCCTCAGCGGGCAAATTTGATCCATGATCTTGTTTTTGTTCTTTGTCATACATTTACCCACTCCCTTGCCCGTCGTATCTTGGGTTGCTTTTGTTCTTCTGATTTTCTTTTGTGCATTGTGTCGTGAAATCCACAGCTTTTTGCAGCCTTTTATAATTCATTTCTTGATTATTTTTTTTGTTGAGGATTCTTGCTTAGGTCTGTTAGGATTGTTATATCTGTCAATCTGGTCTAATTCACCTGATAATTCAGTGATGTCAAATCCTAGTGGCAATGGAGACTGTGAGGCGTTGAGCAAGCCATCGCAAATCAATCTGGTGTGAATATGTAGACCTTACACGGTCATGCTGTGTTCTTCAGTAAACTCCATAACCGCAGGGGTCCTCTGAGTCTATTGCACGCAAGGCAGGGGCATGGTGCAGTATACAAACGGAGGTTTTTGATTGGTTTATGAATGATTGATAATTCAATCATTCATAGACAAAATACTTTCCAGTAATAATTGATTGTTTGTACTTATTTTTCTTGCGGTTGTTTCCTTTTTATAGTGACCTTTCTTGTTGTAATTGCTTGCCCTCTGCTCATCCTGCTGGCTTTCATGCAAGGAGTTTGCCTTACTGAATGATTGACCTTGTTCACTTGACTAGTTTATGTTGGGTCAAGTCTGCCACTCGTTCCTCTTGCCATGAATTTACATGGCTGTGCGGACTCCCTTCTTGACATTGACTTTTATAGAGTTTTTTTCCTTCTCTCCGAAAGGGTAAGGAAGCAGTTCTCAAAGTTGAGTTTGCTTTTCCTCTATTGATATCTTGCGTCTTAGTTTATCGATGTCTTTTATTACGTCAGTTTGTATGACTTGTCCTGGGTTCATAGAAATCGAGTCTCTTCTCTTCTTCGTCATATGCATCAGAATTTATCTTATAGGTTGACAAATCGAGTAGGTTCATCAAATCCTCATTTATTGTTCATGAGTATTGGTGATTGCCCAATTAATGTTTGTGTATCTATTTTCTGTTTATTTTTACTCATGGTTTTATTCATGGGTACTGTTTCTCATTTCTCATAGTATTGGAGGCGCTATTTTCTGTTTGTTCAATCTGATTGATTCTGTTTTTTCTTTAGGGGAATCTCCCATTTCTGATGAGAAGGCTTTCATGTTCCATAAACATTTTCGCGAACCATTGGATTTGAGTTGTTTTCCTTTGGCTTTACTTTTTATATTCTTTGGTTGGCAGCCTTTGGATTCACTTATGGTTGTCTTTAGCGGAATACATCTTTGAAATATCAAGTAAATGCGGCCCGTCGGATGTGTTATCTTTTTCTTTTGCAGGCCTAGATCTATCGGATTGCAAACTATACCTTCTGTGTTTGCAGAGGTTGAAGGCTGATTAATTCCTGCTCTTCAGTTGTAGCACATGTTTTGCTAATATTCTTTTTTGAGCATTTGAGCATATGTTGGCTAAACTGCTTCTTTGATGGTACCTAAATTGCATTGCTCTGAAATAGTTGAGATGTGATCTCAATGCCTAACGCGATCCTCAGAAATTAGATCCAGTGTTTCTGTTTGGGAGCTGGATTTGTTTTTCCCACTTGTTTAGGCATGCTCGTTTTTCAACTCCCAAAAATTTGTGATGGATGTTATTCATGTTTTTGTTGATTTTCAGCAAGATTAAAGCTTCTCGTGCAACTTCTGCCAGAAGTTTTTTGTCGTCACTGTTTCATTTTTGTTGATCTACCATCACTTTTTGTGCTGTTTCTGATCTCTCTACTTCTTGATTTATTTTGGTTTGAAGGATGTTCATGAATGTTTCAATATTTAAAGCTTTGAATGCATCATCGCCATTAGTGTTTTGATCTTTATAGTTGTCATTTATATTTATTTATTTGAATTTATCAAGCGTACGGGCAGCCCAGAGGCATCAATGCGCTGGTCCAACCGAGAAAAGTAGTTACAGGGTGTGGCTACTAGTTACATGAGGGAATTGCTTGTGAGTGAGTACAGCAAAGATGGTGTTAACAGTAGGTACCGGAATTCTGTGCTAGGTTGTCAGACAGATGGGGTGGGTGGATCGTAAGTTCATGTGAAGACAAGGGTCTTGATTGCTTTCCGGAAGGCCGGGTGTGAGGTTATCCCTCTAAGTTGAGGTGGTAGAGCATTCCAATTGGCAGCCACAATAAATTGAAAGCCAGTTATGGCTCTCGCTATAGATGAGCAGTTTTCTTTGGAGAGGAAAGGTCTAGCCGCTCTGAGAAGCTTGGCGTGGTAGGCTGCTGCAGACGAGTTTGCGTTAACTTGTTTTTACATGGAGAGGTTGAAGTCAGGTATATGCCTAGTGTTTTGATGGTGTGGGAGAAGGGAATTCAAACATTGTCAATGATGAATGACCTGTAATTCCCGTCAAGTTTCTTTAAGGTTGCTGGGAAGCCGATTATGAGCAGTTCTCTTTTGTCCCCATTAAGACAGCCAGTTTTCTGCCATTCAAGTTTGGATGGTGGCGTAGATTGAGTTAATGGTTCTGGTCTCAGCTTCATAGTCACCTGAGAGTGGGATGAGCACCTGCGTATCATCCGCATAGTTTGTGTAAGTGATGCCTAGGGCATTGAGGATGAGGAGAGTCCTCTGACTATATTGTATAGAGTAGGGGATATGCATGACCCCTGCGGGACACGACATTTTAATATGTTGGGGAGTGCACACTTTAAGTCAGAGACGACCTTCATTGCTCTATCTTTGTCCAAGATCTTTAGTAAAAACCAAACTGTTGTGATGGGCATGTAGTTCCCAGGGTTAGTGGGGTCGAATGTGGGTTTCTTAAGGAGGGGGCAAAACCACGCTTCAGGCAGGGTGGAACATGCCCTGTGGTGAAGGAGACGTTGATGAAGGCAGTGAAAAAGGGGGCGAGGGTGGGAGCTCATTCTTTAATGAGCTTTGCAGGGCAGTTGTCCCCTTTACATTTTGATGGTTTGATCGAGCTCATAAGATCAATGACTTCTTTTTCTGTAATATCTTGGAAGGAGATGCCAATTCTCTGAATATGGCGAACATCTCTTTCGAGTCTGATTTTGCATAGCTATTATAACGTTGAAGGATGTAGCTTTAGCTTTGTTGACCGCCAGTTTGTAATCTTTGGCTAATTTGTTGAAATCTTGTTTCAGGGAGTCAGTGGGCTTGGATTCCCATCTAGTGAGCGCTTCTCCTTTCCTAGTGCGTAGCTAAATGAGTTCAGGGGTTTACCATGAGTTTGAGTGCTTCGTGCGCTTAGCTTTCCTAGAGGTGAGAGGGGCGCTGGGAGTTAACAGCTTGTGTGATGATGCCATTGAATGTTTGAACTAACGGCAACAGGGCTGCTGGAGAATGGAGGTTTGAGGGCAGGCACCAGGAGGTGGGGAGTAAGTCTCTCTTTTGTGAGCAAGCGGGAGCTTCTTGTAAGAGCAGGGGGGAGTGGAGATTGCTTTTGGGTGGCAGCCTTGGAAGTGCCAAGGTTGAAGTGGATAATTTGGTAGTCAGACCATGGTATACGGGAGTTGGAGTTAATGGTAAGGTCACAGATGTGGTGAGCTATCCAATCTAGGGTACGCCCTTTTCATTGGGTGGGAGCAATAATGACCTGTTTGAAGCCTAGGGTGGATAACGCTTTGTCTAAGGATTTGACTGCGGCATCATTAGCGTCGTTAAGGCAGAGGTTAAGGTCTCCCAAGAGAATGGACTGTGTGGTTTTCTTCAGGTTGTCGGATAGCAGGTGCATAAGCGAGGCTTGGAAGTCGTTGGTTGGTCCTGGGGGTCGATGTGTGATAGTGCAATTGGCTGAGATGCTAATTTTGAGGAGCCGTTGTTCACTTTGGTTGCTGATTTCACTGTCAACTTTTCTGATTGGGATGGATTCTTTAGATATAAGAGCCACTCCTCTTCCTTTGATTTGAGGGCTGGCTTGTCTGAATATTGGGTATCCAGGTTGGATTGTGAGGGTTAGAATTGGGCCTGCGGTTTCGTGAAGCCAGGTTTCACTGATGATCGGAAGGTCTAAGCTGTGGCAGTTGAGGATCTCATGAATGTCAAGTGCGTGTGCTACGAGTGATCGGGCATTAATAAGGGCGCAGCTGAGAGATGAGGTATGTGTGGTGCAGGGGTTGATGGTGTTCAGGGCGGCGGGTGAGGAGGCCTTAAGTGGGAGTCTATCCGACGGGTTTGGAATGGATGGTGTGGTGTTGGAGTGTCTGGTGGGTTTGGTTTTAACTTCTGTGGGCAAGGGGGGGGTGAGGTAGTAGTAGTAGAAGGCATGGGATTGTTTGGTGTGGCTCCCATTTGTGAGGAAGACCTGTTGTGGTGGTTTATGTCTAGAGTATGGTAAATTGGTGGTGTCTTTTTTTTTTGGGTGGCGTGGACAGGTAATGCAGGTGGGTCGACCAGAGTAAGGGAGGATAATCGTGGGCTAGTGTGGTGGTTGGAATCTAAGGTATTTGCTTGGTCGGTGTGGTCTGGAGTAGTGTTGGGCGGCTTGCAAGTGGATACAGTCTGTGCCATGGTATGTGCCGGATCAGTAGTAGGGGGGCGTAGTGGTGGGAACGGGGGTGATTTGGGTAGGAAGTTAGTAGGTGGGATATTGAAAGGGTTAGGGATTATAGTAGTCATTAAGGGATTGGCGGTGCTGAGGAGAATGCAAATCCTGGGACACTCTCATAGTTGTAGAGTCTGAGTTAGGGGCTATAATCAAAGGAGCGCTGAGGTGCGGCTGTGGTTAGATGTTAGTGGTACACAGGCGGAGTCTAGATGATGGCTGTAATGGATATGTTAGTACATTTTGAGGAATGGCGCCAGCGATATTCTTATGGCTGACATAATGGTTGCATTCAATTCCTGTGGGGTGTTATTAGGCTTTATGTCCATTGCTTTATATCTGTTATTTCTGTATTAAGAGGCTCTCTGTATCTTTGGAGTCTCTTTGCAGAATTGATGAATCAGAGGACAATTCTTCTGCACTCGTACTTGACTTTTCACCTAAATCACTGTTTTCATAATTGCTCGCAGTAGGAGTTAATCCTCTAGTCTTTTTTTTTTTATTTTCAAACTCACTTGTGAACACACAATGTTCAGTGAAGTATCAGAGTCCACTTTTCTCCGTTTATTTGACAGAATGTTACATTTGCTTTGTTTGCGTGAGATTTCATCCAGGTATAGAGTGGCTCAACTTTTTCACTCGATTGGCGCTGCATTTTGGATGATATTTCAGCTATATCAAGCAAGATTTTATCTGCAACAGCCAAGGAGTTGTGTCTAGATGATAAAGGTTCTTCGGTGACATCATCCTCATTTCGAATCACACATTGTGCTATCGTACTAATATGCAGATTAGGATTTTCTTGTGCCATCATCTTATTATTTAACACTTTTTCAGCTACGCCACCTTGATGGCTCCATGGCGCTGTGTTGCCTCTGTTAGCTTTGTATGTTGGGAATGTCGGAGTGTGTTTTTCATTAGGCCCATTCAATTGGATGCTACGCTCCCTTTCATGCTCCCTCTAGTCATGGAGCTTGCGACAGCAAGAGGGGAAAGTATTTGATGTCGATAGAGGTTTACAGCTCACAAGCAGTGTTCACCTCCGCTTCTCTATTCGCCAGACATCTGCAACGAATTTGGAGGTATAGGTGGCGGTATGGCCTTCAATGCCATCCACACCGGTAGGTACGCCCATTAACTAAGAATAAGCGGCCACGGTTTTGTTTCTGACCACGATATTCTCTGCTCCCGTGGACGCTTCATGTATAGGATTTTGAATTCATCTTTCTGTAGAGCCCCCCCCCAGAGCGGCACATGTAAAGTCAGAAGATTCAAAAAGGAACGTGCAAACTGCACTTACTTCTTTTTCTGCCTTGCCACTTCTGCCACACACGGTGCTCTGGATTCCACTTAAGTCGCTTGCAGAGCTCATTTGCCTCAGAGTCTCAAGTCTTGTTTGACGTCTAGTCTACAGGGGGAAATGTGTCATATCGTTCAAGTCAATTTCAAGTTCAGTAACCACTACTTTCATTTTCGTATTGGAAAGGGAGCACATCTCCCCATTAGATTCCATGTTCCCAGGTTACCCAGAGCACACAGGAAACACTCCAAGCACTCTGCAAACCTATATTTGCTAGAAATCCTGGGTGCTTTAGGTAGCTTTTTCATACCTTTAACATAGCTAAATTACATGATCTTTCCGACCAATCCAGGAGGTACTGACCCTAGAGACCTAATATCACGTCCATGTCATCCACTTTGGTGCTTGTCATTTCGGAAATGGGGTACTATGAGTGTGGGTCATCCAGGAAGAGCAAAGGCAGAATGCTCCACAACTGACAAGACAGCCCAGCGAGCAATGGCTCATAAACCAACCAGCTGTTCATCAGAGATGCTTACTTATCATTATGATGCCTTTTGCTCCATCCCTCAAAAGAAAAGACGACCCTGAAACTATTTACAAATCCTGGGCCGTTGGCTGCTTCGGCAATGGCACCAGAAACACATTCAGAACCCACTGTCTTTCCAATGCAGTCTGGAATTCTATGATGTCCAATTCCTGCACTCCCAAGAGCTCTGACTGGCGCCAAGCCACTAGCACTGGTCAGGTTGAATCAACACTCCACTTCACTCAAGACATGGCCTTCAACGTCAAGAGGACACTTGAAGTGGGTGACAAAGTGAACTCTGGAGTGAAGAAGTGATGTCCTTTGGTCAATGCAATCCATTGCTGATGAACAGGGCAATATCATCCCGTTTGGTATGGAGGCCTCATACAGCAGAAAGAGACTTCCCTTAATATGAGAGGAAGCTGGGACTTCTGAGTTAGATGCTGGTTTGCATAATGTGAGTTTGCTACGTCTCTCGAGCTTACCATAATACAGGAGAGCCCTTATGGTTGCCCAAAGGCTTCCTATTGGTTTATTGTGGCAAAGGTTGCAGAGTACCTGGGCTTAAGTGCTCCAAAAGATCTCTCATAGTGTATTCACTTTCAGACATCCTTGATAAAGGGCCTCTGAAAGAACTGGTGATATCTTTTAATGCAGCCCTAATAGATTTTTTTATGGAGCTGTCAGAGGTTCTCCACATTACCGGATGTCTACAAAGAAATGGTGAAGAAATATAGGTGACCTCCTTCGGACCAATAATTTCGTTCCCCACGACGGAGACTAAAACAGGCTCAAAGTCAGAAGTTTTCCTGACTCTTCTTCCTGTCAAGGATGGAAACAAAATGGATGCAGTGGTCAGGTAAAGGAGTGTCAAGAGGTGTGACTCCTCAAGCAGTCAACAAATTGTGCGCTAAGGCTAAATATTCACATATTTATTAGGTGGTGGTCTTTCAAGAAGCCACCCACATACCTGAGGCAATCTGTCAGGCTTTGTAGGCTTAATTTGATGCCATGGATTGTGTGGCAAGATCAATGGGCATTAGCTAGATGTCCAAGAGATTCTCCTGGTAGAAGACAACTGGATTTTTCACAAGATATCAGGGCTAAACTGATGGACAGTCAGCTACTAGATACTCTTGCCCTGCAATGGATGTGTTCTCTGCTGGAGAAAGTAGCCATAGTACTAGTTCCCACAGCTGAAAAAGGCCAACGGTGCGTGACGAACCAAGGTAGACTAGGGAGATGAGCCTGCTAAGCTTAACACCTCCTAGGAGACAGGGCAAGCCGGTTCCCACTGTGGGGTGGCCACCCAACACCTCTTTGAGGACAGCCAATCCATAAACAAGGATCTGTGTTTTCCTCATTTTTCTTTGGAAACTCAGTTTGTTGTTTATATGGAACTGCGTAATAACTTGCTACTTCCTACACTAATTGCTGGTATGGTTCCTAACCCTTCTAGGGCACCGTCTATACCTCAAAAGATGGAACAAAGAATAAACCGTCCTACCAGTTGCATGGAAGATAAAGATCCAATCGGCGATTCGACATGAGAGAAGAGTAGCCCACATAGCTGCAGAGGAGGAGAGACTTCTTCCTGGGAGGTGTGGCACAGAGAACCCAGTTCACGCCCAGCCTGGAGAGTAGAAGCTTGAGGAGAAAACCTGCATCAGCCTATTGGAATGCCAGCCGGGAGGAGCACTGCCCAGAGACAGAAGATATGTGGTTGCTCTGGGTAGGAAGGCAGAAAGGCCAAGCTAGACCCAAGGCAGGGTGAGAGACTGGAAACACTAGGCGGGGAGAGAGCAACAAAACCACAAGGTGGGCATTTTTCAAAAATACAATAAAGAGAATATTTAAAAAAAACAGAGTGCAGAGAGGTCCATGACCCCAAAGCGGAGTAAGGGAAATGAAACGCCAAAGGTGGGTTAAATAGAGAGATCCAAGGCAGGTTAAGAGAAGCGACCCCAATACTGGTTAAGTAAAACGAAACCCAAAGGCAAGGTAAGGACGAGAGAGGTCAGAGACGTCAAGGCAGAGTAAGAGAACCAAGACCCCAAAGCGGGGTGAGGGAAACCAATCCCCAATTGAGGGAGAAAGAAACCAGACCCCAAGGCTAGTGACAGAGACAAGACCCCAAGCTGAAGTAAGAGCAAACAAATCCTAGGACAGGGTGAGATAACTCAGACCCCAAGGTTGGATGAGAGTACGAGACCCCAAGGCGGGATGTGGGGAATCGGATCCCAAGTCGGAAAGAGAATTCCAACCCCAAGATAGGGTGAAAGAAACTGGGCCCAAAGGTGGGCTAAAAGATACCATACCCCATTCTGGGGTGTAAGACCTGAGGCTCCAGTGAGGGGGTAACACCAGGAGAATAAATCACTGGAGAGAGTACCACAAAGTTTCTTGGTGTGGAAACCAAGAAGAATACCTAGTGTAGACTTGGGATCCAGGCGGTTACCAACGGTAGAAGAAAATCAGAGACTAAGAAAGTGCCAAGGAGAAAGAGACTAAACGAAGACTGACTGGCAAACCCAAGAAAGGAAAACCTCAAGAGACATTTATTCTTTTACTTTGAACTGAACTAAGACAAGAAGCCTATTTGTTTTGATAAATGAACGTCAAGCTGGGAGCAGAAACCAGCCAAAACTATTTTAATTAAAATAAGAGCGTTAACATAAGAGCTCCAAATAGGTGCTTTGATTTGAGCGTCTGTAATGCTTTTCAATACAGATGACATATGAGGATGTATTTGTTTTGCTATGTGTCCAACCATTTAACACCCATCTCCAAGTCAAATCTGTTTTTCTTCCCATCTCCACCCAAAACACACCCCTTTTGCACTCTTTACCTGCATTTGTATTGGGTGCTGAATTTGGCAGCCATTTTTTCCACAATGGTGGCTGCCAGATTTTGTTTATAAAAAGGTATTTGACCTGATTGATGCTTTAAAAATATTTACTACAGTTTTTATGTTACATATTTTAATGTATTTTGTATTAAAATAAACAAGTTGCTGTTATAGTTACGTTTTGTTCTAAAATGCCTCTGAAAATGTCCATGTACTGATTTGTCGGGGTTGGTCTGGTTGTGTTAGTGTTGTCACTATGATTTTATTGGGTCTGCAGTATATGCTTTCTTTTGGCAAGGTAGCCATTTTCTTTCACTGAATCGAGGTGTACCTAGGACAGGGTGCCTGAACTTGAAGAACATCCGGTCCATGCCCTTTCATGCACACTAACCGTGTGCTCCCCCCGTCACAGAATCTCTTGTGGTTCACACAGTCTGCCGATTGACCTCGCTGGGTGATCAGGGCTGTGCGAGGAACACTGCTCTGTTTGCTTCACTTGGGTTGCCGAGCACACAGACGGGTTTATCAGCAGTCCGCAAGGCAAGCGGCCTGGTCAGCCCTTCCCCCCCTCAGACACGACATGTGTGATCTGCCAGATGTAAACTGGGGTGATCCGCAGCTCCGTGCAAGGTGGGCGTGACAGGCAAATTCAAGACAAATCGGGCGGCAGTTGCCACCGTTACAAAAGTCAGCGGACACCTTTGAGGAGGTTAATATATTGCTGGTGGAAAGTTCCACAGGGAATACGGCATAAAATATTGCAAACGTGACGTACTGGAAGACATGTGACACTATCTGCTTCTGCCCTGTGCTTGCTTCCTTGAATATTGTTGGATAAAGGACCAAGTGTGTATTTGTTTACGAGTATACATACAAAGAAGACTCATCCTAATAATTAAATGCTGAACATATTAGGAGAAACCCATCACAGGTTTAAGAAAGCTTTTGTCAAACTACTCTTAAATGGAGTTTGTGCTGTAAGGAACTCATGATGGCAACAGTAAAGACAGACACAAGTGATCACAGTTCACGGGTGTTTATTAAAATGTAAATGCAGGGTTGACAAACACCTAAATCTAAGATGGGAGCAAGCTTCGACCATCAAATGAAAAATAAGGCAGTCCTTGTGGTGTTGTCAAAAATAAAAAGGCCTATACTAAAAAAAAAAACCTATTGCCAATTTCTTAAAGCTAATTACAGAAACAGTGTGGGATAGGGTTTCAATAAAAAAGGAAGTGTTCCAACTAATAAGTCGGGATGTGATTGCCAGGGGTCTCCCGTCCCCATGTTTTCGGCACGGTACAGGCTGTCACCTTGGAGCACAGCAAATGCGCAAGCTTTCTCAGCTCAAGCCAACAGTTCTGTTCCAGCTATCGGGTACTTCGATGCTTACGTCTCTTCAATAAAAAGTCTCTTGCCTTCCAGGGCCTGATGTATTCAACAAACAAAGGTATTTTCCATGTGTATGTTTGGTAATTGCTTCACCCCTGGTTCCCCTCTTTTGGGTGCAGACCGCTCGCGAATCGTATTCAAGAAAATAAGTACACAGTTCTTTTCTCAATGAACTTTGGGTGATGACTTTCCACTTTTAAATAGTTTTTCAGGCTTCGCCCATTGAGTCTGCTTCCATCTGCAAGGTTCACTCTTGCCAACTTTTACCAAACAGTTAACTGTGAGTCTTTACACTTCACCCCTTCTCGTTAGCATCCCTCCGCCGGGTTTACTCTTGCCAACTTTTACTACACACAGTTCATATACTGATTCCACCATGCAGGATTAATTTCCCTTAGCTTCACAATCATCTGTCGGTCAAAGGCTTTCGGCGCTACAGAGGATTTTACAAGAACCCAGTAGGACCAATTTGCCCTCTCTACGCCTCTTCCCTGTGCCTTCTGGTGAATGTAAGTGTCCCCAGAAACGCACCCCCCTTAGTGAGAGGCAATAATGGGCACACCCCAGAAGGGGAATGAGGCCAGGACCAAGTGCGGGTGAGATCAAAAAGAACTTTATATAATTCAATATAGGGCATGCAAAGGACTCTGCAAACTCCGAGAGTGCTCTGTCTGATAATAGCAAAGACAGTCAGTTATATTACAAATACACGTCATACATGAGGTAAGCTATAGGGGCCAAAGACTCTTAGGGATTGGGTAGTGATGGCTAGGTGGTATACAATGTATACAGTTGCTCCTACAGGATTGGAGGACATTGGTGCTGCGCCACATGAGTTGGGAGGTCAGCTGGGCTCATCAGGGTGTAGCGCCGGGCCGGACATGCCTTGTAACAACGATTGATAACTAAACTAACATTTGCCCTTTTGGCCACACATTCCCACCCATTCGTCACACTTCATGTGTCCTGTTGATTTGCAACTCTTGTAAGCGCTGACCTTAGATCAATACATGGCCAGGAACATTAGTATGTGATCTGGAGTGTCTCAATATATCAGTTTGGGGGATAGCTCAGGTTCAAACAATCAGGTCTCATGGGCATGGTCAGTGGCATGGGCGGGGGTGCTTGACTAACCATCATTGGCAATTTCGGTGAGGGATGGTATTACGATCTGTTGGTAGACGTGTGGGTGCACCCCCTTTCTAGGGTCATTAACTCTGAGTCGATGGAGGTACTACTGGCCCGTGGGGGGCATGTGACTGGTGCCTGAAAGGCGGTGGGATTTAGGACCAGGTAGCTCGTAAGTCATGGAGTCAGGCTGTGGCGGCCTCTGACACGGGGGGAGGGTGGCGGATGCTTGAAACGGGTCCAGCAGGATCGGGAGGTAAGGCAGGGCTGTGCTGTTTGAACACTGTCTATCTCGAGAGGGCCTGGGCAGTAGGAGGGGGAAATGGCCTTGCAGCTCCTTGCGTGCCATCTTGCACGAGGCGGTTTACTGTCGTATGGATGAGGGGCGACTAATAACACATGGGGTTTCTAAAAGCACTCATATGTATTTGCATTAACATGGGAAACTAGCTGGGATCATACTTTTTTACATAGCATTTCACATCTACAGTTGACATACGAACATGAGGTAGTGTCAGGCAGGTGTGTATAAAGAGTGCAACACAGGTTATTGTTCATGGCACATATTACATAAATGGTTTCTACACGTTGGAAAGGTTTTTGGGGTGGGTATGTGTGCGAGGCGCCACGACGTCTATAGTTGGGGGGGGGGGGGGGGGGGGGGAGGGAAGGGGCTTGGTGCAGGGGTCAGGGTCTGCAGGGTTTGGGCTGGTCTCAGTTACATCCTAATGTTCCTGTTCATGGCTGGGGCAATGATGTACTGCAGAAGGTTAACAGCTACAGTGTTTTATTTTGTTGTTTGCTCGCGTCTGGTGACTCGTGAGAACGAGTCCTCAGCGGATCTGCCATGCAGTGGGAGGTGGGGAAAGTGTGGGCCTCTGTGAGCGCGGTCAGGTGGGGGTCACTCTGCAGCGTTCAGTGTCTCTGCCTTGGGTTAGAAATGCACATTTCTAGCAAGATGGGGATGGCTTAATACAAGATGGCGTCTATGCTCTGCCACATAATGTGGCGGTGTAGCCCCACGTGTCGGCCTGCAGCCGCCCAGCCACCTGGGCCCGGGGGGCTGCCGACGAATCATGGGTCTTAACTAGGGTGGGCCATGTAGTGGGAGGGGGGGTCCTATTGACCTACCCTTCCCTACACTGGTTATGGCAGTCACGTCGTGCCGGACTCCTCTGTTGCTGGTTTTGCACCTCTGTTCTCAATAGTTCCTTTAAACCTTTCAAAGTTCAAATTAGCCACTTGCTACTTTTCGTTTAACATGGTCCGGTTTCTTATCAACTCTCCCCTTGACTCACCGCCTGTGATGAACCGCCTGGCTTCCCTTCCCTTCGCTTTGGAGTCAAGGTTGGTACCTCCGAGACAAGCGTCTCTCCCCAGCTTGGTAATCAGCAGAGGCAGGTCTTTTGTACCAATGACGTCTGCTGCAACACACGCTGGCCTTTGTTCGCGGTCTTAGGTTTCTGTCTGCTGAGGTTTCACAGGCTTTGATCGGAAAGTGCAAGATCACTTCTCTCCTTGTTGCCCTCATGGTATTCGCCGTTTTTCGCCTCCTCTTGAACTGCCGTACTGAGTTATCTCTCACTTTGTGCGGTCTGCCTTGCTCTTCTTGTGCTCCACCTTTTATCCCTGTGGGGAAAGGAAAGAGCCGTCAGATGTGTGTGATTTGGGTCAATTGCCTGACTCTGCTTGGCCCTTGGGTTGGGACGTGGCAGGTAAACTGCTTTAGAATTAGTCTGTGGTCTTTCGTGGTGTATGAAAGTGCTTGTGTTGGAAAAGAGGGGGGTAGAGTATCTTGAGTGTCCTACATGGTATGATGGGAAAAAGGTATTATCCATGAAATGTTGTAAAAGTTCTAATATTTTTATACTAAAGACAACAATAAACAAAAACAAAACAAAAAAAAAGGTATTATAAGACGGGGGGGTTGGTTGGATAACTCGGAAGGAGGAGATGGATAGGGTTTGTGGAATGCAAGAAAATTACCAGAGTTTTTATCATGACCTGGACAGGGGGGATTGTGGGACTGATAGTGTTTTAATGCAATATACTGGGGTTTCAGATAAGAATAATCATAGGAACGAGAGGAAGAAGGGTTGGGAGTATTAGGGTACAAAACTGGAAAACAGGGATTCTGTGAGATGTTTTTTTCGAGTCTTATGGGGTCCGTGCTCGTAGTTGGTTCACTAGAGGTGTAAGGGTGGTTTGATTTTATTAAGGGAGCTTCTTCGGGTGTAAGGGATGTAGATGCGGAATACCCAAAGAAAATCTCAGGGACTTCCTTCTCCTCTCTGTCTTCATGATGTAGTACTGCGTCCCACCTAGGGCATTTCCCCGGGTGTTAGGCAGAATCCTGTGCAGTTCCCTTAGGGAGCACTACAGAAGATTCGGACTACAGGTATCCGTCTGTACCACAAAGATTTAGTTGGTAGCTGTGGCTGAGCAGTCAGACTTATCTCAAGAGGGAGATGAGCAGTATTCAGGGTTTACACAATAGGCCTAAAATACCATGGCACAAGGAAAAACTGCTTTGTATTAAAAAGTAGGTATATATTTATTTTATACACTTCTAGTAAAACACATTTATCACAGTAATCAAGCAAGTTAAAATAAGTCAAAGCAAAATATACACACTCCCTAGATAAATTGTAGACCAAGTGAGCCAGATGAAAACTGAGCAAAACATCAGTGAAAACCACACCCAAGGGATACTCTAGCAATTTCTCACAAGGGAGGGAAAACACAGGTCATATAGAAATAGCTTCTTACACACCCTAGCAACACTTCCCATAGGTTTGTGAACCGGATTAAGCAAGACAGTGCATCAGTATAGAAAATACTTAAATGAAAACTGAGCAAAATGGCATTTCACAAGGTTTAGAAAGGGGAAGGAAAGCATAGTTATAAGAAGGTGCACCAACACAGTTCTAGTTGAGAAGCAATCTAAAGAAGGCAGTTCTAACAAATGTAGCCAGAGTCAGTAGGCCTGTGCTAGAGTCAGTGGTACCGGGCAAGAGCCCAGGAGCAAAATGTTCTTGTAGCTGCAGTCAAGTCTTTGGTTAACGATTTTGAAAAGGTGGATGCAGAAGGTGAAAGACAATGTTGAGAGAGGGGCGGCCAACCCAACAGGTAGGTAAAGGATTTAAAACACCTTTAGTGCTACCGCGAAGAAAGGGCGGCCTGGTGGAACAATGTACCTTTTAAAATGAAGTGGCTCCTGCGGTGGCGGTTGTTCCTGGTAGTTCCTGCAGTTCGGGGGATCCATCAGAGGAAGAAAGGCTCTCACCATGGAGGAAGGTTCGAGTTACTGCACTACCCAGGGATGAAACCAGCCGCGGTTCTGCCCGACGAATAAAAAGTACGCTCCTTTAAATCGTGGTCCGGGTGGACTGGTGCCTGGCTATCTGGCCTCCGAGTACAGGGTACTGGTGATTCTCCAGCATGGGGTCTGGCATGGATTCACATGCTCATGAATATTCCCAGTCGTCAGGCTGGGAATCCTCGCTAAAGAAAAAATCAGTATGAGTTTTGTTTCTGATCTGTCTTTCGTAGTAGTAACCTATCACTGATCTCTGCGTCATACTGACCACAGCCAATGACTGCCCTCTACCTAAGCCCCGCCTCTGGCAGCCATCTTCAGATTTTTACCGCACGTTCAAGTGTTGGGATCCTCGTGCTATTGCTCTCGAGCGTTAGTGCTACTTTTCACGTTTTTTCTCAGAAAAATTGCTCTTTTTTTCGGTCAAAAGAGCCTCAAGCTCCACCGTTTCTTCATCCGATCAACGGGGACCTGTGTCGGATTCGTCTATGCCCCTCAAGGGTGAAGATTTCGTCGAGCCACGCTTTTGAAGGACTCCAGAAGTTTCTCAGGCCCATCTCGGACATGGCCCAGGAGAAGGGAAGCTCGACGCCCGGAAAGCTGTTCAGGGTCTGCCCTGGATGCCAGCTTCAGAATGTCTTTGAGGACGAACACTCCCTTTGCCTTTACTGCCTACATGAGGACAAGACTCACGTGGAGAAGGACTGTGCGTTTTGCGGCAATATGTCGGAGCGGACCATGTAGGACCGCCATCAACGTCTCGCCAACTGGCTGGAAGGAAAGAGCCCGTCAGGCGAGAAGAAGTCCGAGCGGTCTTCTAAGACCTTTGAGGGCGCCCCGGCAACGGGGGTCCAACAGAAGTCCAAGCACCGCGAGTCCGCTGGCACCGGGAGCGCCGAACGGTCGGGCTCTACGGGCACCAGGCAGGGCGCATCCTCCCCGGCGCCATCAACCACGAGCCAACGCTCTGGCTTGGGTAAGAGGAAGGCCGAGCACCCGGCGAAGCTCCTGGAGAGACCCCGGTCGAGCTCGAAGGCCCCATCGGAGGGGGAGCGAGGCGGTGACCCTCCCCCCAAGGAGAAGGCGGTGAGTGCACCTAAGGTGGTGAAAGCCTTAATCCATCCGGCCAAGGCCTCTATCGAGAGAGTCGCGGCGGCCCTGGCTCAGCCTGTGGAGGCTACACCAGTGGTGGCGACCTCGGGGCCCAGAGTCTCCATGCCACCGCGGAGGGAGTCCTCTTTCATGCCCATCTACAGGACCCCCGTGAAACCTCCGACGGAAAAGAAAAAGGGGGGGCAGGAGGTCGTCGTGGATTCGGCCTCAACCTCTGAGGAAGAGCTGATCGAAGTCTTAAGCCACGGCTTTGGCGTGGAAGAAGACCAGCCGGTCGGGAGGGACCCCGACGTAGGAGACGACGAGAACGTCGAGGGTGCCGACGGGGCTCCTGACCGCCCGTCGGACTCCCCTCAACCAGTGCCGCAAGACAACTCGGCGGCCATTTTGTTGGCTATACAGTCCTTATGCTCGGAGATAAGGACGAGACTGCCGTTACCACCAACGGAGGAACTGCTCCCGACGGGGGACCCGGAGCCAGGCCCTTCTGGGAGCCCTCCCCCTAAGAGAAGAAGGATTCATCCTCCACCTCCTTTTCAGCCATCGTGCCCTGTTCAGCCCTCCTCCCCGTCACGTGGGGATGAAACGGGGACTGACACTGCCGCGACGGGTACAGACAACGAGGTTTACGACGAGGATCTCCCGTCGTCACCTCCCACCCGGTCTTCCCCGCCCGACGAGATTGGATCGATTCACTCCATGATCGCCAGAACATCCGAGCTTTCCCAGCTCTGCCCGGAAGAGAAGAAGGAAGGAAGGTTTCCTTTATCAACAGCGCGAGGCCAAGAGGAAGACGGTCCTCGCTGTACCTCTACTGGACGATATTTGGGATGAGGGCCTCGCCCTCCTCAAGAACCCATCCACGACGCCGGCTAGAAGGGATCGGTACGAGAAGAAGTACCGGGTCCCGGACGTGGCCCCCTTGTGCCTTTGGGCACAGCCGACCCCGGACTCGGTCGTCTCCGCGGCGGCCAGGAAGAAAGCGGGGTGGGGGGCACGGCCTCTACGTCGACCTCCCTGCCGGACGGCGAGGGAAAGAAATTAGACACGATGGGACGCAGAGTCATCTCGTCGGCAGCGACGATTAAGCCGGCCAACGCCTTGGCTATCGTAGCCCGCTACGACAGGGAGTTGTGGTACAAACTGGCCCCCTTGCTGGACTTCCTACCAGACGACAAGAGGGCGGAAGCCCTAGAGATCTTGCAGGAGAGGTGGCGTCAGACCACGCCATTACGATTGTGACGGACATCGCTGACACTGGATTTCGCCAATTGGGCAACGGCGTGTGCCTTAGGCGGCGTGGATGGCTCAAGGCTACTGACTTCCGTCAGGACGTGCAGACCAGAGTCTTGGACATGCCGTTCGACGGAAACAACCTGTTTGGGAAAACGGTGGACGATTCCCTTCAAGACATCATGGCGGACACGGAGACGGCCCGGGCTCTTGGTGTTCTCCAGCAACGGCGGCCGCCCCTTCGGAGTGGCGGAGGCAAACAGGATGCCTCCAAAGGTTCCAGCGGCGGATTTTCCACCTACCGTCAAGCGGCCCGTTCGTCGTCACAGGAAGCTTACAGGGGACGAGACAAGTCAGGCGGACCCCGCCGTCGTCTCCAAGGAGGACAAGGCGGCAAAGCCTCGTCGAAGCAGGACTGAACCGGCCGTGGGGTCGGGCCCCCACCGAAGCACCCCGGTGGGAGGCCGGCTGGCGAGCTTCGTCAGCGTGTGGGAGTCCATCTCCACCGACCGTTGGGTGCTGGACGCCCTAGCTCAGGGTCACGCGCTCGAGTTTCTAAAGAGGTGCCCGCGCGTCCCCCCTGTGGCCAGGAAAGAACATCACGTCCCTCAACTTCTCTTGGAGGTAAAGGCGATGCTCAAGAAGGGCGCCATCGAGCTCGTCCCAAAAAGGCTTTGGGGCTCCGGAGTTTACTCAAGATACTTCCTCGTGAAGAAGAAGACGGGAGGATGGCGTCCCATCCTGGACCTACGACGACTGAACAAATTCATCAAGGCACCGAAGTTCCGGATGGTCACCCTCTAACACGTCCTGGGTCAACTGGAGGAGGGCGATTTCCTGTCGTCGTTGGATTTGGAGGATGCCTACTTCCATATTCCCATCCTAAAGGGGCACCGAAAGTTTCTCAGGTTCGTGGTCCAAGGGCGTCACTACCAGTTCAGAGCCCTTCCCTTCGGATTGAGGTCGGCACCCAGGGTGTTCACCAAGTGCCTCGCACCGGTGGCAGCGCAGCTGCGCCGAGAGGGGATCCAAGTCTACCCCTACCTGGACGACTGGCTCATCCGAGCAAAGACAAAGGAGCTCGCCGTGGAGCACACGGCAAGGACCTTCTGTCATGATCACTGCTTCCAAGGAGCCAGGACCAACCCAACGTCCTTGGAAGCAGGCCCCTAACCCTAATCCTAGGCACCAGCCGGTCCCCACTGGGACCTTTTGGACCGTGTCCTGGCGCCGGTGGCACCAGGCTCATCAGAATCATCGGTCCCGGCACTGGAAGCGCCGGGCTCATAATATGTGTGCAGATGCTTGGGTGGACTTACCTGCAGCAGACCATGCTGCTTACTTACCAGCCACTTAGAAGTCCTCTGTGAACAGGAACTACTTTCTTACCTGGGTGGGGCAAGCTCCACTCCCTGGATTCAGCACTGGAAAGCTTCTGGAACTGGAACTCTTTTCTTACCTAGGCGGGGCCGTGGAGGAAGACGCCTCATCACTCCAAGGCTATTTAAACCACACCCGATAGACGAAATGTGCTTCGCGTTATTCTGCATCTGCAGCAGAACGCTCACCGAGTCTGTTCCAGCCTTTCTTCTTACGATCCTGAATCTGCAAGAATCATACTCACCATTCCGGCATCCTGAATCTGCAAGAAGCATACTCGCCATTCCTGCATCCAGTCGACAGCAGCACCTGCAGAGACAAGAAACAGCAGGTTAGCAAGGCAGCCTTAACTCGCAGTGCTACTCACCTGATCCATCGGCTGAGGTCATTTTCGGCACGCTGCACCTCTGCCTGCGAAGACAAAAGCATTGTCACTACTTACCGGCACTCCACGAATTCTGGAGTTCTTCACACTGCATCGCCGCCTGCGGAGATAAAAGCATTGTATCTACTTACGGACATTCCGCGGACTCCGGCGCTGCAACGCAACTTCTGAAAGACAAAAGAAGAGACATTAGACAGGTATTTACTTACGCCCATCGCGCTCTTCGCAATAGAACGCCTGCAATACTCTGGTGTCTCTTCAGCACGAACTACGCTGCAAGGGAAAAGACAGTTAGAGCGCTTGCATTTATTCACGCATTTCCAGGCGCTTCACTCCATCTTCCTCAAGAATCCTGCAAGACAAAAGGGAGAAAAGCATTATACGAAGTCCTGTTCAATGTTAACGTGCCTTGCACCTAAAGACTATAAAGACTAAGAAGGTGTCTGGAAACTCACCGCTCGTGCAGTTAACAACGGTAACGGTCTTCTGAGTCCAAGAGGCCTATGTTTCACCAGTGAAGGAACTGGCAACAGCGCCCTGCACCAGACGCAGATGGAGAGCCCAGCATTCACCTATCTAAGGTTAGCACGTTGACCTGGGGGCTCTACAGAGAGGAAGAGGGACATTGAACAACCCAGACCATTAACCCCTATATTCTTTCACCTGCAGAAACCTCACCCTACGAGTTCGACACACAGTGCGAAGAGGTTCGACCCCAGAAGCCCATCGGGTTCTGCACATCACATTTCGAGTCACAGACACCTTCCTGCCAAGATCAGCGCCTCCGTGGGAATCAGGTGAGCGTTACACCGTCCAACTACTCACAGACCTGGGATTCTCCATAAATTACGCCAAGTCCCACCTGATGCCCGTGCAAGACGCACTGTTTCTGGGAGCGAAGCTCGACACAGTGTTGGTTCTGGCCTCTCCGCCTGAGGAAAGGACGAGGGCCATCTTGGGCAAGGTGCAGCGGATGCTGGTTGCGGACGCGGCCAGGGTGAGGTCCATCAAGTCCCTCCTCGGAATGATGTCTTCTTGCATTTATCTCATCCACCTGTGCAGGCTCCGGATGCGCCTGTTGCAGGAGTTCCTGGACGCGCGCTGGATCCAGACGACGGGCAGCTTCGAGGAGAGGATCACACTCGACGAGAGTTTCCGATGAGCGATCCGGTGGCGGGCATGGACTTCCAGACCCCGGGCCACCAGGAGACCGTGACCACGGATGCCTCCCTGGAAGGGTGGGGAGCGCACACCGAAAATCTGCACGCGAGAGGCCTTTGGCTCCCGGCGGAGAAGTCCCGCCATATCAACGTCCTGGAGCTCTGTGCAGTGTTTTGGGCCCTCAGGTCCTTTCTTCCGTCCCTCAAGGGCAAGGTGGTGAGGATCTTCACCGACAACACCACCACCATGTTCTACATCAGGAAGCAGGGCGGAACCAGGTCCCCAGACCTGTCCAAGGAGGCGCAGGATCTGTGGCATTGGGCCGTCGCCCAAGGGATGTTTCTGGTGCCGTTTCATCTGGCAGGGATAAAAAAACACCATTGCCGACTTGCTCAGCAGAGAGCTGCGCTCATGCCACGAGTGGGAACTACGACAGGATCTAGTGGACCGCCTCTTCCGACGGTGGGGCACACCCCAGATCGATCTGTTTGCGACGGCGACAAACTCCAAGTGCCGGAGGTTCGCCAGCAGGTTTCCCCAGCCGAGGAGCATGGGCGATGCTTTCTCGTTCCCCTGGGAGGGCCTGTTTCTACACGCGTTCCCTCCATTGCCATTGCTGATCCGGCTCATCAACCAGCTCAAGAGGTCACGGTGCAGGATGATCCTCGTCGCACCTGCGTGGCCGAGGCAGATATGGTTCCCGGACCTTCTGGACTTGTCAGCGTCCCCGTCAATCAAGCTGCCAGTGGACGCGGATCTTCTCTCCAGGGAAGGAGGCGCCATCCTCCATCACGACCCGAAGTCGCTGAACTTGCAGGCCTGGCTCCTGCAGCGTTAGAGTTTGGAGGATACGACAAACCGGCCGACTGCAGAGAGGTTCTTGCAAAGGCCAGGGCGTCCTCAACTCTTAAATGCTATGGACACAAATGGAAGAGGTTCTCTGTCTGGTGCCACGCACAGAAGATTAACCCTCTACGGATTACGGCTACCCAGGTACTGCCGTACCTTCTGACGCTGGCCAAGGCTGGACTGGCGCACGCGTCCATCAAGATTCGTCTTGCTGCGATCTCCCGATACACCAGAACCACGGGGCGGACGTCTTTGTGGTCTCATCGTCTGGTGAAAGAATTCATGAAGGGACTGTTCAGATCGTTCCCGCCGGTGAAGGCTCCGGCCCCGGCGTGGGAGCTCAACGTGGTGCTGACCAAGCTCATGGGACCTCCGTTCGAGCCTCTTCACTCGGCTCCGTTGAAGTTCTTGTCGTGGAAAACAGTGTTTCTTGTGGCCATCACCTCTGCACGAAGAGTGGGAGAGATCCAGGCCCTTTCCTGCAAGCCCCCGTACTTGACTTTTCACGACACGAGGGTAGTGCTCAGGACGCACCCCTCCTTCATACCCAAGGTGCCGTCGGACTTCCACCTCAACGAACCCTTGGTGTTGCCTGTTTTCTTCCTGTCGCCTTCGTCGCCGGCCGAAAGGACTTTGCACTCGCTGGATGTGGCTAGAGCGCTGAAGTTTTACGTGGACCGCACAAAGTGTTTTCGGAAGACGTCACAACATTTTGTGAACTTTGGACCTGTCAATCAGGGGAAGGCTCTCTCAAAGGCCTCCATTTCCAGATGGCTCTCTGGCTGTATCATGTACTGTCATCGGTTGGCAATCCGACCGCTGCCTGGCCGTCCGAGAGCCCATTCCACCAGAGCGATCGCAGCTACCACGGCGGTCCTATCTGGTGTGCCCTTGCTGGACATCTGCAGGGCTGCTACGTGTAGGTCGACGCACACCTTCATGAAATTCTACTGCGTCGATCGGGATTCCAGGGAGGAGTCCAGGGTCGGCCAAGCAGTGCTGCGCAATCTGTTCGCCTAAGGTGAGCCTGGTGAGGAGGTAAGAATTGCTTAATGTTGAGTTTGATGTAATGCTTAATGTTGAGCCTTTGCCACCTCCCGTAGTTGTGCATGTGTGTACTGCTATGTATTCTTTATTCATGAGCATGTGAATCCATGCCAGACCCCATGCTGGAGAAGGAACACGTTACTTACCTGTAACTGTTGTTCTCCAGCATGGGTCTGGCATGGATTCACATGCGAACCCTCCCGCCTACCCCTCTGCGGCTCTTCACTTGGTCATACTGCCACTTCACGTGCTACCAAATCTGAAGATGGCTGCCAGAGGCGGGGCTTAGGTAGAGGGCAGTCATTGGCTGTGGTCAGTATGACGCAGAGATCAGTGATTGGTTACTACTACGAAAGACAGATCAGAAACGAAACTGATACTGATTTTTTCTTTACCGAGGATTCCCAGCCTGACGACAGGGAATATTCATGAGCATGTGAATCCATGCCAGACCCATGCTGGAGAACAACAGTTACAGGTAAGTAACTTGTTCCTTCAACAAAGGCAGGTCCAGGAAGGCGATTGGCAAACTGGTTGGCCCCACCAGCTCAAGGGAAGAAGGCTCTTTTAGATGAAGATCTTCTCTCGTCGTGTGGAGAAAAGTGGTGAGACGCGCATCTGGGCTTCGTTGCAGGGGCCTTTGGCTTCTCTCCTCTTCAGCTTCTTAGTTCCAGTGGCGACGTCTTGCTCTTCCAGTCTTCAGGACCCTGCTTTTATGCAAAAAGAGCCCCATTCATCCAGCCTAGCTGTCACTCGTAACAGTGGAGTGGTCATCCTTGGGGGGAGACCCTCCAGCATATCAGGATAGAGTGCGACATGGGTTGCTGAGGCAACCCTTTCCAGGGGTCCTACTCCCCCTCCCGCACAATGGACCCACCCCAGACTTAGTGGCGCCGAAAGGAGGGCTTCTTGGCAGAAGCCCGCCAAAAGGACGAACAAAGGATCCCCGACCTGGGTTAGGGGTTTAGAGAAAGACGAGAAAGAATTTATATTAACTTTCTGGCAAATAAAACCTGCCGGAGTAAAGTTAATATAAGAATAAACTGGTGGTATGTTAGAGGCTGTCAGAAAATGTGGTAGCCTCGAACAATGGGAAAATCCCATAGGGAAATATTTGCGTTTGAATATTTACGGTAGTAACCACTGCCACCAGCCAGAAACTTTTGAGAGAGGTACGGTATCCTCTCGAAAATGAACATAAGGGAAAAACTATTCACCCTTGCCAGTACCTCCATAGTAAGATGGGTTGTACTGGTTTAGTTCATAAAAATTGACTAATAGTCAATTGGGACTTTACATGCCCTGGGAGACAGTAGTCAGTCCCAGGGTATGGAGTCTGTTTGGGGGTCGCTACGACACCGCTGTGGCACTTCACGGGGGGGTGCTGTGGAACACACGTGAATAAAGATGGTTCCTATGGAGTTGAGAAAAACCCCACAGACATTAAACACAAAAATAGCCTAGAACACACATAGCAAAAATGCCTAAGAGTGAGAAAAAGAGTCAGGAGAAAAGAAACAAACCCTTCAAATCCAGCAAAGCTGCTGGGGGACTCTATAGGTAAGGGAAATTAGCCATAGAATGAGAATTCTCCATAACACCTAGCATAACCCCTCGTTCCCCTACCAAGATAATCCTCCCTCACTCGTCCACCCCCAGGGTTGGGATCTGAGAGCGCCAGCCCTCCCAGGCCACCTGAATAAGGGATTCCCAAGTCTTACTCTGGAGAATACCCTCAGGTTTCTCACAGTGCTCAGTTTAGTGTTAAGTTGTTTTCATTCTGGTGCTCCTTCTCTCCCTTTTAGTTTGTTTTTCCGTCTTTTTCTTGTGTTCCTTGTGTACTCACCTTGTATTTGCAAGTGACTCCTATATGAATCGCAATTAATAAGCGCTGTGAAAGTGTTTGTGGAATGTAAAGTTTTGTGGGATTGGGTTGCTGTGTCTTCTTCAATGAAAGCTGTTGCTTACATCTAGTATAATGAATAATTTGACAGTGACACTAAAACTAAGTAGAGATGGAGTATTTACCTTTAGAAAAAGTAAACCGGTTTGTCGGAATTCTCATTGCTTAAATATGTTTTCTAACTAATTGTATAATTGACCAAGAGGATAGCAGATTTCTAGTGGAAGAATAGTATCTCAATAGAATCAATGACATGCACTATGCCCTTTAAGTAGAACCCATTTTATAATCAAATAATGGCACTATTATGTTTCAGTGATGCAACGTTCAACACTGTTTAAATTAGGTTTTGCTTTAAATTCCTTTATTTCATGTTTTTGTTGTTGCATTAACTGTACTGCTTCAGGCATTGAGCTTAAACTGATAAATAGAAACATGTTGCTATATATATATATATATATTTCGAAGGGATTGGTTCCTCTGACTTATTCCACATCTATGACAGGTAATCACCACAGCTGTGCTGCTTTGGAAAATTTTCTGCGTCGATGTCGATACGCTGTCCTCGAGAGCCTCCGTCGAGCCGACGTCACCGGATGTTATAAGTAGGACGCACAATGCCCGTAGCCTCAGTTCTGTTTTTTTCAGCAAACGTGTTTGCTTCGGAGATCTCGGCGTGCCTCGGGTCTTCTGTGTTGTTCCATCGGTTCTTCATACCCATTTGTTTGTGAAGATTTCTGATGTCTTCGTTGTCTTCTACCCCGCGGCCAGGTTTCAAGAAGTGTCGGGACTGCGGTTCCAAGATGTTGCTGACAGACCCGCACGACGCCTGCCTCTGGTGCCTCAGTGAGGACCACGCCACGGACGATTGTGACAAGTGCCAGTCCTTGACATCGAAGGTCTTGCGGGAGCGTAAGAAGAAGCTTTCTGTCAGGGTGTCCAAACCCCGAAAGTCGAAATCCACTGAGCTTTCGACCGACGAGTCGAGGGGCGACTCTCCGCATCGTCGGCGTAAATCCAGGGGGGTCTTGGTCCCAGAGTGGGTCCCGCCATTCCACTGCCTCTTCGAGGCACTCACGGAAGCGCCGTTACCAGTCGCCTTCCCCGTCCTCTTCTGAGGACTCTGCCCATCAGCGGGTTGCTTGTCCCAACAAGCATTCCTCTCCTGTGGAATGGGATTCATTTCGTAAGGAGATGATGGCCATTTTTTCAGTCGCAGGGCTACGTTCCATCCGTGCCGTCGAAAGACGCCGGCAGGGAACGTGCTAGAGCCACCATTCGCACACCTTCGGGCTTGAGCCGTCAGCATGATCACCGGGAACCTTCGAGGTCCCGGTCGGACAAGGTGGATCGCTCTAGCCATGCCCGCTCCAGGTCCCGGTCCTCGACGCCCTGGAGACCGGTGGAGCCTGTGAGGTCTTCGAAGAAGACTTCGGCACCGAGGCCCTCGAAGGACTCTCTCGAGGCTCCGCCTTCAAGGAAGCCATCAACGCTATTGTCACCAAGGCCACCGAAGGACACGCTCAGGGCACCACCCTCGAGGCCTGTGTCGAAGCCATCGTCGCCACGCTCGACGATGATT
This sequence comes from Ambystoma mexicanum, assembly GCF_040938575.1. NCBI lineage: Eukaryota > Metazoa > Chordata > Amphibia > Caudata > Ambystomatidae > Ambystoma > Ambystoma mexicanum. The sequence continues at coordinate 223,401,297 of NC_090921.1, read as the reverse complement.
CCGTCGACGGCTTTCGAGGAGGCTTTATCGGAGGTGCCCCAGAGACCAGTGGAAACCCAGGGGAAGGCTCTGGCCAAGTCGAAAAACGTGGTTGCGCCTTTTTCTGTGCCCTCATCCAGGGATTTATTCCAGCCTCTTGATTATATTTCTGAGGTGGATGAATGGTCTGCGGAAGGTTTGGTTCCTGATGAGGTTCCTGACGACCTCTTATCTGGTCATAGCCAGTTGGAAGACCTGCGTCAGTCTTTGCACGACGCCAGTGGTCTGGACACCTCTCCAGAGGTTGAGTTTGGTAGGCCTGAGCCTGGCACGCACGCCGTGTCTTCGTACCGGCGGCTCATGTCGAGGGTGACCGAGTACTTGGGGTGGTCTGCGCCACCAGTGGATTTTCTGCAGGCTGCCCTGACAGATATCCTTGACCAAGGTCTGCCCACTGACCCGGTTCTGCCATTTCATATGGCCTTGCAAAGAAGGGTGGCAGCTGCTTGGACTGCTCCGGAGAGTCTCCCGGCAGTGAGCAAGTCTTTGCCGAATAAATACCGTCCAGATAGTAGCGACCCCTGCTACTTGACCACGCACCCCACTCAGGAGAGTTTGGGAGAGCAGGCGGCTACGGCCCCAGCAAAGCAGGCGTCGTACCCTACGATCCCTCCTGATAGGGATGACAAGCGTTTTGATGGCTGGGCGAAGAAAGTGTTTTCTTCAGGGGCTATGGCTTTACAGGCAGCCAACTCCGTGTGTGCCTTAGCACGTTTCACTCAAACTCTGTGGAATTGACTCTTTGGCGGCTGAACATATTCCTGAAGGGGAGGAACGGGATGGCTTTCTTGCTCTTGTTCAGGATGGCAAGGATGCCATGTGTGAATCCGTTCAGTCGGGTCTGGACATGGCAGATTGTGTCAGCTGTTCCATGGCGGCGAGCACCGTAATGCGCAGATTTGCGTGGTTGCGGAAGTCAGATTTGCTCCTGATGTACAAGCCCGGCTTCTCAACATGCCCTTTGATGGTGAACATCTTTTTGGCAGCAAGGCTGACGAGAGCCTTGAGAGGTTGCCGACCTCCAAAGCTGCAACAAAGTCGTTGAGCGCTGCAGTTCGCCAACCTCTGCCTTTTCGTCCTAGGCGGCAGCGATGGAGGGGAGGTTCCTTTCGATACTACTCTTCCTTTGGTAGGTCGGGAGGGGCTGCAAGTCAAAGGGGCCACCGTAGGGGTACCAGAGGTGGAAAACAAGGTACTTGAGGCAGTTGCCTCTTTACCCTCGGGCAATGCCGCAACCGCTTCGGCTCAGTCAAGAGGCCATTTCCCATGGTACGCCGGTTGGGGGATGGCTAGCACAGCATCTTGTAGAATGGCGTACCATTACTTCAGATGTGTGGGTTCTGGAGATCATAGCCCATGGCTACTGTCTTCTTTTCCGGCAGAGGCCTCACGACAATCCACCAAGGAATGTCTTTGAAGAGTCCGGATCCGCTCCTTGTGCAGGAAATCAAATCCCTGCTGGAGAAAGGCGCCATAGAACTGGTGCCTGTAGCGGAGAGGAACAAGGATGGCATTCCCCTTATTTTTTGACCCTGAAGAAAGACTGGGGATTGAGACCCATCATGGATTTGCGCGGTTTGAACAAGCTCCTCAGGAAGGACAAATTCAAGATGGTTACTCTCTCTCTCAAGTCCTCCAGGCCCTTTAACTTCTGGACTGGTTGGTGTCTCTCGACCTCAAGGACGCTTATTTCATTTGTGCCGATTCATCCAAAGCACAAGAAGTACCTGAGGTCGCGACTCGCATTTTCAGTTTCGGGTCCTGCCGTTCGGATTGACCTCCGCCCGAGGGCCTTCACCAAGCTCATGGTGGTGGTGGCAGCGTATCTCAGGAAAGGGGGGATTCAAGTCTACCCCTACTTGGACGATTGGTTGATCAGGGCGCGCTCTCCCGAGCAAGTCCTGGATCATCTGTCAGTCACCTGTGTCTCTCCCTTCACAAGCTGGGCTTCTCCCACAAGTGTATCTCTTCACCACCAGTGTCAACCGGAAGTGCGAAAGATTCTGCTCGCAGGAATTTCCTCCAAGAGGAGCCAAAGGGGACGCGTTCGTAGTGGAGTGGTCCTTCCCACTGCTGTACGCGTTTCCTCCGGTCCCTGATATTCCGCAAGTGCTACAGAGGTTACGAAGGTTCGGTTTCCGGATGATCCTCTTTACTCCGGCATGGGCCAGGAGAACGTGGTACCCGGACCTTCTAGACATGTCCATCTGCCCTCCACGCCGTCTTCCCTACCGAGACAATCTGCTCTCACAGGAGGGGGGTCAGGTTCTCCATCTAGAGGTCAAGTCCCTCAACCTTCATGCTGGGCTTCTGAAAGGTTGGACCTCCCTGACGACGTGATGGAGGTGTTGCTTTCGGCCAGAAGGCCCGCAACAAAGTCCCTGTACCGTTGCCGTTGTAGAAAGTTCTGCGACTGGTGCAGGGTTAAGAATGTGGATCCTTTTTCATGTGCCATTCCTGTGGTTCTGTCTTTTTTGCTCTCGTTAGCCCACAAGGGCCTGCAAGTGGAAACCATTAAAGGTTACCTGGCGGCGCTGTCCATATTTAAGTGCTTGTCTGAGTGTTCTTATTTTAAGATTCCTTTGATTTCTCAGTTTCTCAAAGGGCTCACTAATGTGTTCCCACCGTCAACTTTCCAGGTGCCCGGTTGGGATTTGAATCTGGTTCTAAAATTCCTAATGGGTGCTCCTTTTGAACCTTTACATTCTTGTCCTTTGAGACTGCTGACCTTGAAAACTTTACTTTTAGTTGCGGTCCCTTCCGCTTGCAGAGTGAGTTGCAGGCACTTTCCGTTAAGCCACCCTTCACGGTGTTCCATAAGGACAGGGTTGTCCTTTGGGTTTGTCCCTCTTTTCTTCCGAAAGTTGTGTTGGAATTTCATTTAAGCCAGAAGGTTGTTCTTCCGGCGTTCTATTCTCCTCCACATCCTGGTAAGGAAGAGGAGAGGCTCCATAGGTTGGATCCTAGGAAAGCTTTAAGTTTCTACATCTCAAGCATGTCCCGGGTCAGAGTGGGCGATCAACTCTTTATAGGTTACGCTGGAAGGCGTTTGGGACAAGCTGTTACTAAACGGACTTTGTCTAGATGGATTATCTTGACAATTTCTGAATGTTACGGGCCCATTCTACTAGAGGTGTGGCTGCCTCTACTGCTTTGCAGAGGGGTATTCCCATTTGTAACATTTGTGAAGCAGCCACATGGGCCTATGTCCATACTTTTGTCAAACACTACTCCTTGGATTCTATCCATGGGCAAGATTTGCCTTTAGCAAGGCGGTCCTCTATTCTGTAACTTAATTGGGCATTCTAAATTCTTTCCCACCTCCTTAAGTTGGTACTGCTTTGGGAGTCTGTCATAGAGGTGGAATACGTCGGAGGAACCAATCCCTTTTGAAGAACAAGTTACTTTCTTAACTGGTAACGTTCTTTCGATGAGATGTTCCGACAACGTATTCCACATCGCTCCCTCTCTACCTGCCCCTCTACAGAATTTCTTATGCGATTGCAGCTTTTGTTTGCAAGGCTTTCTGTAGTCATTCTGGCAGAAGATTGGTGCCATACGCTCTGGGGAAAAAAATACAACTGAGGCTATGGGTGTCGTGTGTCCTACTTATAACATCCGGTGACGTTGGCTCTACGGAGGCCCTCGAGGACAGCGTATCGATGTCATCGACGCAGGACGCAGAACATTTTCCGAAGCAGCACAGCTGTGGTGATTGCCTGTCATAGATGTGGAATACGTTGTTGGAACATCCCATCGAAAGAAAGTTGCCAGGTAAGAAAGTAACTTGTTCATCTGAAGCTTGTGGAATCTTCTTAGATCGCATTCTGTGCATAGGCCGACATCTATTGGAAGCTGCAGAGTATTACAGTTTTTGTTTTCGAAACTGTTTTCGTGACGTCCACTGTACCCATGATCACGCGTCGAGGTCACTCAGATTGTTTTTTTCCGCCATTCTAGCGGAACAGCGTGTAGCAGAGTTTCTCTTTCGGCGTGAAGCCATTTACTTATCAATTACCGATAGTTAATTCTTTCTATCCTTTACTTCACCGACCATCGAAACATCATACCGGTGAAGACAAAGACACTGCCCCTTAAAAGACTACCGCGACGGACAGTTCGGCCTTGGAAGGACGCCCCAGGCCTCGGCCCAGACAGCAGAGATAGAGGGGGGAGGTCATTTTAGGATGTATATGCCCCTTTTCTTACACTACTTTCGCCCAGCTGCCATAGTTTGTAGTTATGGACAAGACCCCCTTTAAATTTTGCCCCAAGTGCAAGAGAAAATCCACGTGGGTCGATAAGCATTTAGGCTGTAACTTGTGTCTCCCAAATGACCACGTCGAGGGTTCTTGTCGAGCGTGTAGGCTCTTCAAGCCCAAGCCTTTTAAGGACCGATCGACAAAACGCTGGGCCAACTACGCCAGGCAACTCGAGGCCGTTGAGGTAGAAGGTGCAATCAGTGATGGCCCAAGCGCAGGCCCCCGAACCTGGAGGACAGGCCAGTGACCCTGTTGTGGGGGACTACACCCGGCGGCGGAAGTCCTCTGGTCACTCTCCCTCGAGATTGCTGCATGACACGGCCGGCCTTTGAAAGATGGCACGGGTAAAACTTCTTCCCAGGGCCGATTGTCCGCAGACTAGGCCTATGCTCTACCCACACCCAAAAGTCGAATCTCTGCGTCAGGTCAGGTAGTAGGCCCCAAACAGTCAGATAAACACGCCTCTTGGTGCAAGGAGGGGGGGAGAACACAAAAAGAAGTCCTCAAAGACCCCTCATTGGGATGAAAGCCTCATTAGGATAAAACCCCTCATAAGGAAAAGGGCGCATCTCTCATAAGGATAAACCTCTAGAGGCTAGGCCTAAAAAATCTGAGGGTAATTCCTCCCACAGATGAAGACTTAGGACTTCATTTCCAACCTTTGGTCATCCCAATTTCAGCAGAATGGTCATCATAAGACATAGACGGGGTCATGAGGAGAATGTCCTTTATGGCCAATTTCTACGAAAAGGACCCTGCCTACTTTGAAAGTTTCCACTCCACTCCCCCCACTAGAGCTCCCTCTGGGTAACAAGTCTCTGCTCAACCTTCTCAAACCCCTACTAAAAGGTCTCGTCCCGAAATTCTAGTGCATAGCACAGTCACAGAGCTCTATGACCCGTACTCCGAACACGAGGACCTCTCAATTGTAGAGGCAGCTGACTCTCAGTACGAGGATGATTGAGCAGACCCTTATTATGGGGTAGATGAAGACCAAGAGGCTGACCTAGAAGCCATTATGTATCCTATAGACTCACCTATTGATCAGAAACCTCCTATCACTGATTCTCCTGTTGACAATCAGCCCCTTCTTAATGAGGTGCTAGCCAGGGCGGCAGAGCACTTTCAAATAGAGACCCAGGTGGTACAAGAGGATAAGGATTTTGTAGAACAGATCCTTGGGGACAAGAAGATGGTGGCGCATTTTATTCCTTTACTCAAGTCGGTACAGCACAAGATACAACCTTCATTAGAGACCCCTAACCTTACACAGGCTGTAAACCCCTGTATAGAGAAGCTATTAAAACCTGCACCTTCAGACCCACTGTATATTAGAGGGCAACTGAAGCCTGACTCGTTAGTCGTAACTACAACTAGGAAAAGAGCAGGCACCCCCCTTGCTTCCTCTGCAAACCTTTTGGCCAGCTACAACTGCCATAAATGGGAGGAAGTTTTGGACTTACTGTCGTCATCCCCGGAACCACTAAAATCACAACTAGCACAGTTGGCCGCAGAAGTGAGAGCAGTGTCAAGCTGCATACTTAAGACCAACCTTGACGCTGCAGACAATGCCAGACGTATTATTGCACAGGGGACTGTTATCAAACATCACGCCTGGCTGCAGTAATCAGGTTTTAGACCAGAAACGCAGGCCACCTTAATTAACATGCCAATTGTACCAAATGTGCTCTTTGGCAAGGCCGTCGAGGACGCCCTTAAGACAGCTAAAGAGGAGTATGACACACTTACATCTTTAGGTCAACTCACCAGCAAGTCACGCGACTAGAGGGGTAATGGCAATTTTTGCTGTTTTCACGGCCCATGTTCACAACGGGGGTCCAATTACAATCAGATCCAAGGGTCTCCCTGGGGGGGGAATAATCAAGGTCAGTCCTCCCAGAAATTTCCTAGAGGACCGTGTAGGGCCAGAGGTCATGGCAAGGGCAACTGCTCTCGAGGGGGTACCTCTCCACAAAAACAGTGACTATCTGATTCAGGTGCCCTCCCATGCCTCCCCAGTAGGAGGGCGCATTTCCAGCTTCACCCACGCATGGGAGGGAATCACGTCATACAGATGGGTGCTGTCCCCAGTAGCAGGCGGATACTGTATAGAGCTCCTCGAACTGCCCCAAAACCACCCCCGCGACAGAAAATCCATTCAAAGGAACACCAATGTATCCTCCTCGAGGATGTCGCCACACTTCTGCTGAAGGACGCAATCGAAATCGTCCTGGCCAACCAGGTAAACAAGGGTATTTATTCAACTTACTTCCTTGTGCCAAAGAAAGATGGGACCATGCGCCCAGTGTTAGATTTGCGTCCTGCAAACAAATATGCAAAGCCACGAAAGATCTACATGACTATTTACAAGAGGTAATCCCTCTACTAAAAAAGGGGGATAACATGGCAACACTGGATATGAAAGATGCCTTTTCTCATATTTCAATGTTCCCAGCGGACAGAAGATTCTTACGTTTCAAGATAGCGAACCAGCACTACCAATTAAAGGGCTACCCCTTGGAATAGCATCTGCTCCCAGATTATTCACAAATGTACTGGTGGTGGTGGTGGTGGTGGCAGCACACCTGCGCAGGGAGGCAATCCCGGTGTACTCTTACCTGGACGACTGGCTCATTATAAGGGAGTCCTCCCTAATTTGCAAACAGAACATTCAAAAGAATATCCACCTTCTCTTTCAATTGTGCTTCTCAATAAACTAGAAAAAATCCAGCCTAGTGCCAAGCACAACCAAACAGTTCCCAGGAACTGTCATAAACACACAAGAGGGGTTAGTCTTTCCGTCAGAGGAAAGAGTCCAAAATATGTTGTTGCACATACATTATCAGGCCGGCCGCCAGAGAAGGGTGCACAAAGCGATGCGATTGCTAGGCATTGTTAGGGAGAATTCTCATTTATCGCTAATTTCCCTTACCTAGTGAGTCCCTCTGCAGCTTTGCTGATTTCTGGGGTTTATTTTTTCCACCTGGTAAGAGAGTGAACCTTTTTCCCCCTCTTACATGTGTTTTGCTATGTGTTTCTACTTTTTGTGTGATCTTGGGCTCTGAAGCCACACCACTCCATGAGCCCAACGTCTTGTGTGTGTTACACAGCACCTTCAGTGCAGTAACACAGGGTTGTCTCTAAGACTTCCCACTGACTCCATTTTTCTGGGGCTGACTAATGTCTCCCAGAAACAGGTAAAGTTGCCATTTACTTTATGTAGTCATTTAAACCTACAGACCCAGTACCCCCATCGAACATGGAGTATTGGAAAAGGATAACTCTGATCCCTTTTTATCTGTACCTCTTGGAGCCTTGTTTTGCTCCCTTAACACTAAGACTTGGCTGGTGGCAGTGGTACACCCTATCTTTTCTACCGGGATTATACTATATAAACGTGGTACTGTTTTAGGCTATTGCATTAGCCTCAAACATAAACCTGCTTGACCAAATACTTTTTTCTTTTGGCTCCGGTTGGTTTTAGTCGCCATTTCTTTGTGTTAATATCCTTCTTGTGTTTTACTTTCCATGGCAAACCAGGTTTGCCTCCTTTGTTCGCCAACCTTTGGCGGGCTTCTACGTAGAAGCCCTCTTTGGCGTCTGGGTGTCACTGTGGGCTGAATGTGAGGGAGGGGTTTAGTAACCCCCTGCACAGGGTCTCCTTGGAGACCCAAGTCGCACTTTGTCCATTGTTTGGAGTGGTTGTCGGGGCTGGACAACCCCCCTGCTGTGTGATTGACAGCCAGGCTGTGTGAATGGGGGATTTTCGCATAAAAGGCAGGACTCTTGGGCTGAAAGTCAGAGTCTCCACTGGAACTACAAGAACCGAAGAGAAGTGGAGAAGAAGACGGCTGCTGCAACCCCTGAGTCCTGGTGAAGCCCTGCTGCAGTCCTGAGCTATCTACCCTTCAACGACCGAGAAGATTCAGTCCAGAGTCGTCTTCCCTTGAGCCTGGTGGGATCAACCAGCTCACCTTTCTACAGCCAGAGAATCCTCTTTTGGGTCGAAATCCCTGCCCGAAGCTGTAGTGCTCCGGATAGCCAAAAGAGCCCTCTCCTGTTTTAAAGGAGCGCACCTTTTATTCACTGTTGCTTTTGCTGCTGCTGGCCTCATCTCTGGGTAGTGTAGATCACTCCAGACGTCAACCTTCTTGTCCCCACGACTGAAGCTTCAGAAACCGTGAGTCTGCAGGAACTACCAGGAACAACTGCCGTGGCACCAGCTTTCTTCATTCGAATAAGTTACTGTGCACATTTGGTCGTTCTCTACATCCAACCTTGAGGAATCCGGGTGAACCCTTTTTCTTACCAAAGGCTTGTTCTTTCTTCCTTACCTCTTATAACTTTTGCCTCCCTTTGACAATATCCAAGTACTCCTGGCAACGTTAATCTCGAACTGTTCTAATCGTGTGATCCTCGACAACAGAGCCCTGCTCCATTTAACACTGGTGCAGGCCTATTGACTTTATCTGTATTTTTGAACACGTCCTCTGATTCTAGTGCCTTGACAAAAGTAGTGCCTATGATTTTTTTATCCCCTTTGCCTTGGTTTCTATTCAATGTGCTAAGTGTGTTTGACTACAGTTGCATTTCTTCCCGCGGGTTTGCTTTTCTTTCGTAAGACCGAACTGTTATTACTGTCAAAAAGTGAGCGCTTATTAACCCCCGGTATTGTCTTTTGTTTCACAACACCGGTCTGTCAAATCCTAATGTTCTTTCCTTGAATTGTCCTAAACCAAAGGAATTGGTTGTGTTGTATATTTAGAGTGTGGTTTTATTTAATAGAAGTGAAGTGTTTTATGAACAGATGGTTTAAAAATAAATGTACTTATATTTTTTTAACCAGAAACCTTGAGTCAGTGTTTACTTGAGTCACAGTAATTGTAGTCCTTTGTGTAATTCCTATTACTGATCATTTGCTCTTGAGAGAAGTATGGCTGCTCCGCTACTGCTACCACTATAACTGTAGTAGAGGCTTGTACGAAAGGGGAAATTGCACTCCCACTTGTAGACTTAATCAGTGTCCCCTAACAGTACTGCAGAGGATTCTGCCTAAATGGCATGATGGCATCTTGCATTTACCTGGTTCCACACAAGCGCCTGAACTTGCGACCCATGCAGGATTGGTTGGCGAAACGATGGTCTCAGGCAAGCGGTCAGTGGGACGATCTAGTGGTCGTTTCGCCAACACTGGTACAAAATCTTCGCTGGTGGACGAGAGAAAATCTACTGAAGGGGAAACCCTCCTACGATCCAGATTTACAGGCGATTATCACAACGGAAGCCTCTCTTGCTGGGTAGGAGGTCCCACTACCTACATCACACAACTCGGCGTCTGTGGTCTCGCGCGACAGCTCAGGACCACATCAATCTTCTAGAACTTGTGGCAGTATTCAAGGCCCTTCAGGCGTTCGAATCCCACTTAATGAACCAATCTGTGCAGGTCCTGACAAACAGCACCACAGCAATGTTTTACATAAACAAACAAGGGGGCACATGTTCTCCAAATCTGTCCAAACTTGCACAGCAAATCTGGAAATGGGCACTCAAACGGAAGATATTCCTATCGTCACAGCATGTACCAGCATGTAACTAGACTCTCTTGCAGCCTCATTGAGCAGAGATCCCCTACCAGAAGTACACGAGTCAACTTCACGCAGAGGTCGTAGAACACCTCTCTATGGGTTTTCCCCACAATAGACTTATTCGCTACAAGCCAGACTTCGCGTCCAGGTTCCCCCGCCAGGCTCCAAGGGGAATGGCCTATGGGTGAACTGGTCTGGGAAATTTGCTTACGCTTTTCCCCACCCAACACCTCTCATGAGGAAGGTGGTGAACAAAATCCACAAGGAACAGATGACGCTCATCCTAGTTGCTGCTACATGGGCAAGACAACCCTGGTATCCACATTTGCACAAACTGGCGATGTGCAATCTGCTCTCCCAGCACGGGGGCCTAACAGTGCACCCTCTCCCTCACTCCATGGCTCATGAAGTTAGTTTGGACATCTTAAAGGAATCAAGAAAACCTAACACTAGACACTGTTATTTTGACAAGTGGAAAAGATTCGAAATTTGGTCCAGTCTAATGTACTCCTTCCCACATTCTTACATAAATGCTGCAATTACTGGATGCAGGGTTAGTATTCAACTCCCTAAAGGTCCACCTCGCGGCTTTTTCAGCTTACACCACTTCCCACAAGAAGATCTCATGGTGGAAGTTACAGGTTATCAAAGCATTCATGGAGGGAGTAAAAAGACTCCACCCTCCAATCTCTAACCCGCCGCCAGGATGGGATCTTAATGTTGTACTCACTAAGCTCATGGGCCCACCTTTCGAACCAATGCACACGTCTAGTCACAAACACCTGACTTACAAGACTTCCTTCTTAGTAGCCATCACTTCCATAAGAAGAGTTGGTGAAATACAAGCATTGTCAGTGCAGGATCCTTTCCTTGTTGTACACAAAGACAATCTGGTTTTACACACTCACCCTAGGCTCTTCCATAAATTCATCTCCAAATTTCATGTAAACCAGTGAATTAAGCTACCGGCTTTCTTCCAGGTACCCAATAGCTCAGCTGAGGTAAAACTCCACACACTGGATATGAGGAGGGCGGTTCTCTACTATGTAGACAAGACCAGACCACTTAGAAAGACAGATCAACTGTTTGTCTCCATAGCGCCAGGCAGAGAACGTTTTCGCATCCCACCTCCTTCTAACACTGCTCGCTAATCTATGCACAGAATGTGATCTAAGCAGATTCCACAAGCCTCAGAAGGGATACATTACTCACTGTAATCGTATTTCGAGGGGATTGGGTCCTCCGACGTATTCCATATCTATGACGTGTAATCACCACAGCTGTGCTGCTTCGGAAACTTTTTTCGGCGTCTGCGTCCTGCGTCGATGACGTCGATGCGCCGTCCTCGAGGACCTCCTCCGACGTCATCCGATGTGATAAGTAGGACGCACGACGCCCGTAGCCTCAGTTCCGTTTTTTCCGCGAACGTGTTGCTTCGTGAATCTCGGTTAACGCCTCGACTCTTTGGAGTTCTGTTCTTCTCGGTTCTTCGAACCTGTTCGTTTTGTGAAAATCCTTCGTGTGAAGATGTCTTCTACTTCGTCTTCGACCCCGCGTCCGGGTTTCAAGAAGTGTGGGGAGTGTGGGTCCAAGATGTCGGTGACGGACTCGCACGACGCCTGCCTCTGGTGCCTCGGGGAGGGCCACGACACGGATTACTGTATCGACTGCCAGTCGCTCACGTCCAAAGCCTTACGCGAACGTAAGAAGAAGTTGTCGGTAGGTCGGGTGTCCATGCCCCGGAAGTCGAAGTCTGCAGGGCTTTCGACGGATGATTCGAGGGGTGACTCTCCGCGTCATCGTCGGAAGTCTCGTGGGTCTCCTTCTAGGAGTCGGTCTCGCCACTCCTCAGCCTCTTCGAGGCATTCTCGGAAGCGCCGACACCGGTCGTCTTCCAGGTCCTCTTCGGAGGACTCTGCCCGGCACGTCGCTTACCCCTCCAGCCGTGCGACGCCGGAGGAATGGGCTTCCTTCGAGAAGAAAATGCTGGCGATTCTTGAGTCGCAGGGTACTAAGCCGTCCGCGCCCCCGAGTGGGGTCGGTCGTGAGAGGTCGAGAGACACCGCTCGCAAGAGTGGTCGGCACGAGTCACAGGAGAGGTCCCGTTCGGACAAGGAGACTCGTTCTCGACGTACCCGTTCCAGGTCCCGGTCCTCCACGCGTTCGAGACCGTGTGCAGCTGTGAGGTCTTCGAGGAAGACATCGACATCTGAGGCGTCGAGGGCGTCGACAGGCTTTCTCGAGGCTCCGGCTCAGAGGAAGTCGTCGAAGCCGTCGACGCTCAGGTCGTCGAGGGACACGCTCTGGGCTCTGGCTTCGAGGGCTGTGTCGACGCCGCCGATCCTCTCGGCGCTGATGCCTGTTCTCTCGACGCCGGCGCAGATTCGCTCGACGCCATCGACGCCTTTCCTGTCGGAGGTACCCCGTGGCACGGGTGAACCCCCTAGGAAGGCTCTGGTTAAGAGCAAGCACTCTCGGGTGCCTTCTTTTCGCCACCTGGAATATATTTCAGAGGCAGATGAGGATTCTGATGGCCTGGTTCCTAGTCGGGTTCCAGATGAAATTGTCTCGGGCCATAGTCAGTTTGACGATTTGAGGCAGTCACTGCATGATGCCAGTGGACTGGACACCTCTCCGGAGGTGGAGTTTTGTAGGCCTGAGCCTGGCTCTCATGCCGATTCCTCGTACCGGCGCCTTATGGCTAGGGTTTCTGAGTACTTGGGATGGTCTGCTCCCCCAGGGGAGTTTGTGCAGTATGATCCTAAGGACATCCTTGATGTTGGTCCCCCAACTGACCCGGTACTGCCGTTCCATATGGCTTTACAGAGAAGGGTGGCGGCGGCTTGGACTGCTCCGGAGAGTCTCCCGGCGGTGGGCAGATCCTTGTCGCAAAAATACCGTCCAGCCAGTAGCGACCCCTGCTACTTGACCAGGCACCCCACTCCGGAGAGTTTGGTGGTGCAGGCGGCCACGGCCCCGGCAAAGCAGGCGTCGTACCCTACCATCCCTCCTGATAGGGACGACAAACGTTTTGATGGCTGGGCGAAGAAAATGTTTTCTTCTGGTGGTATGGCGCTTCAGGCGGCCAACTCCATTTGTGCCTTGTCTCGTTTCACGCACACTCTGTGGAACTGTGTTGCGTTAGCGGCTGAACATATTCCCGAAGGGGACGAACGGGATGGTTTCCTTGCTATGGTCCAGGATGGTAACGATGCCATGTGTGAGTCCGTTCAGTCGGGTTTGGACGCGTCAGTAGGTCCATGGCGGCGAGCACCGTGATACGCAGGTTTGCGTGGTTGCGGAAGTCGGGGTTTGCTCCTGATGTGCAGTCCCGGCTCCTCAACATGCCCTTTGACGGTGAACACCTTTTTGGCAGCAAGGCTGACGAGAGCCTTGAGAGGTTGCAGACCTCAAAAGCTGCAGCGAAGTCGTTGGGCGCTGCAGTTCGCCAACCTCTGCCTTTTCGTCCTAGGGGACAGCAGTGGAGGGGTGGTTCCTTTCGCTATTACTCGTCCTTCAGTAAAGCGAGAGGAGCTGGCAGTCAAAGAGGCCAGCGCAGGGGTACCAGAGGTGGACGACAGGGTACCCGTGGTGCCAAGGCCGCTCGGGCAGTTGCCTCTTTGCCCTCAGGTAACGCCGCAGCCGCTCCCACTCAGTCATGAGGCCATGTCCCATGGTTCGCCGGTTGGGGGAAGGCTGGCGCAGCATCTTGTAGAGTGTCAAGCTATTACTTCAGATGTGTGGGTTCTGGAGATCATAACCCACGGCTACTGTCTTCCCTTTCGGCACAGGCCTCGCGACAATCCACCAGGCAACCTCTTTGCAGAGTCCGGATCCGCTCCTTGCGCAGGAAATTCAAGCCCTGCTGGGGAAAGGCACCATAGAACTGGTGCCTGTAGCGGAGAGGAACAAGGCATGGTATTCCCCTTATTTTTTTATTTCAAAGAAAGACTGGGGGATTGAGACCCATCATGGACTTGCGCGGTTTGAACAAACTCCTCAGGAAGGACAAGTTCAAGATGGTTACTCTCTCTCAAGTCCTCCAGGCCCTTCAGCTTCAGGACTGGTTGGTGTCACTCGACCTCAAGGATGCTTACTTCCATGTGCCGATCCATCCCAAGCACAAGAAGTACCTGAGGTTCGCGGTTGGCGACTCGCACTTTGTTTCGGTCCTGCCGTTCGGATTGACCTCCGCCCCGTGGGTTTTCACCAAGCTCATGGTGGTGGTGGCAGCGCATCTCAGGCAAGGGGGGGATTCACGTCTACCCCAACCTGGACGATTGGTTGATCAGGGGGAGCTCTCCCGAGCAAGTCCTGGATCATCTGTCCGTCGCCTGCCACTCCCTTCACAAGCTGGGCTTCTCCCTCAATTTAAAGAAGTCCCATTTGACGCCAACACAGCGGCTCCAGTACATCGGAGCAGTGCTCGACACTTCCCTGGGGCAGTGTTTTCCTCCCCAGGTGAGGGCTCTTCACATTCAGCAGATGGTGCACAAGTTCCAGCATGCCCAGACGCTCCCAGCGTTAGAGTTCTTGAGGTTGCTCGGCCTCATGGCATCCTGCATTTTTCTGGTGCCAGAGGCTCGCCTGCGGATGAGATCTTTGCAGTGGGCACTCAAGACGCAATGGTCGCAGTCCTCCGGCAGGATGTCGGACCCGGTTCAGGTGCCGCCCTCGGTCGCCCGGGACCTTCTGTGGTGGGCCGTCGAAGGCAACTTGATGAAGGGGGCTCCATTTTGGCTTCCCTGGCCGGAGGTGACGATCGTGACGGATGCATCCCTCACGGGATGGGGAGCTCATGCCAACGGGCTGACAGTCAGCGGTCGTTGGTCTCCGTCGGAGTCCAGACTCCATATCAATCTGTTGGAGCTGAGGGCCGTCAGGCTATCCCTGAAGGCTTTTCTGCCGACTGTGCGAGGAAAGAGTGTCCTGATCCTGACGGACAACACAGTGGCCATGCACTACCTCAACAAAAAGGGGGGGCAGGGTCACTTCCTCTGTGCAGGGAGGCGATGCAGCTCGAGTTCTGGGCCATCCAGCGGGAAGTTTCGATCTCGGCAGTTCATCTGGCCAGAGACGAAAACGTGATGGCTGACGCTCTGAGCAGGCAGAGCGCGATCTCTCACGAGTGGGAGTTGGCTCAGGAGATTCTCCTGGAGATCTTCGCCCTTTGTGGGACCCCTCAAGTGGATCTCTTCGCCTCCAGTGTCAACCGGAAGTGCGAAAGGTTTTGCTTGTGGGAATTTCCTCCAAAAGGAGCCTTAGGATACGCGTTTGTGGTGGAGTGGTCATTCCCGCTGCTGTACGCGTTTCCTCCAGTCCCTGTCATCCCGCAAGTGCTGCGGAGGTTACCGAAGTTCGGTTCCAGGATGATCCTCATTGCTCCGGCGTGGGCTCGGAGGACGTGGTACCCGGACCTTCTCGACTTGTCCATCTGCCCTCCACGTCGCCTTGCCTACCGAGACGATCTGCTCTCACGGGAGGGGGGGTCAGGTTCTCCATCCAGAGGTCAGATCCCTCAACCTTCACGCTTGGCTTCTGAAAGGTTGAGGTATAAGGATTGGGACCTCCCTGAAGACGTGATGGAGGTGTTGCTTTCGGCCTGAAGGCCAGCAACAAAGTCTCTGTACCGTTGCCGTTGGCGTAAGTTCTGCGACTGGTGCAGAGTTCAGAATGTGGATCCTTTTGCATGTGACATCCCCATGGTTCTGTCCTTTTTACTTTCTTTGGCCCACAGGGGCTTGCAAGTGGGTACCATTAAAGGTTACCTGGCGGCGCTGTCCATCTTTAAGCGGATGACGTCGGACGAGGTCCTCGACGGCGGCGCATCGACGTCATCGACGCAGGACGCAGACGCCGAAAAAAGTTTCCGAAGCAGCACTGTTGTGGTGATTACATATCATAGATATGGAATACGTCGTCGGACCATCCCATCGAAAGAACGTTACCAGGTAAGAAAGTAACTTGTTCTTCTGATGCTTGTGTCTACTTAGACTCAAAAGCGCCCTCCCTTCCTCCTCTCGGGGAGAAGGTGCATGGATACTTATGAGCTTGTCTGATACCTATCTGCTTGGATACAACTGTACTCTTGCTACACCACATGCTACCTTATGTCAGAAAAATAACATTCGAATGGATTGTGTCCTCCCACGTATTCCTCATCTTATAATATTCGTATCTCGCCAGCTTCGCTGCTTTGGAAAGTTTTCACGCCAGAGGGCGCTGTGCACAAGGTCGTGGCGTCGATGTCCCGCGACGGGCTCCGTACCGTATCGACATCACCATCAGTAGAAGTAGCTCATACTGCGCCTGTCAGCTTCAGTTCCGTTCTTCCGATAGCTTCGCTCTCGAGTTAACGGCATGCTTCGAATTTATTTTGAGAAAATGTCGTCTTCTACCCCTTCTACTCCCAAGACGGGGTTATAAAATGTATCGACTGTGGATCTAAAATGTCGATCACGGACCCTCACCTCGTTTCTTTGGTGCCTGGGTTTGGACTATCGAACCAGCAACTGTGGCTCCTGTCAGTCGATGACGGAGAAAGCTCTTCGTGAGAGAAAAGGTAAACTGGCGGTGGGGCGGGAAGCTTCCAAGGCCTTGACAAAAAAACATAGAAAGTTGGGCAAACAAAAGATTTCGGATCAGCGAAAACATTCGAAGAGTTCTCGATCACGTAGTAGATCGAGACGTTTTTCATCTTCTTCAAAGAAGATGAAGAGGAGACACTTTTCCCTCCTCTTCCTCTGACACATCTACCAAATTGGTAAGATGTCCGACTAAGATTCCTCAAGGAAATAGGATGAATATAGAAAGCAGATGATGGTCTTTGAGAATGCGGCCTCAACCCCCTCAAAGAACCCTTGAAAGAGCCAGATCCCGGTCGCTACGTTGGACGACGCAGGAGAGTCAAACTACTGTGGGCAGAACCAGTAGTAAGGGTGAAGCTCGAAAATCTCAACCCGACGTTAAATCGTCGAAGTTTCCTCGAGAATCGAGTGATTCTCCAGCATGGGGTCTGGCATGGATTCACATACTCATGAATATTGCCCGTCGTCAAGCTGCGAATCCTCGGTAAAGAAATAATCAATTTTTGTTTCTGAACTGTCTTTCTACTAATAACCAATGACTGCCCTCTACCTAAGCCCCTCCTCTAGCAGCCATCTTCAGAGTTTTACTGCACGTTCAAGTGTTGGGAGTCCTCGTGCTATAGCTCTCGATCTTTTACTGCGTGTTTCTTTTTTCAAGAGCTTACTCTCATTTTTCGGGAGAAGCCCCAGCCGATCCCGACTGAGAAAGCCAAGGGGGAGCGAGGTGGTGACCCCCCCCACGGTGAAGGCCTCCGACGCTCCTAATGTTGTGAAGGCCAGATTCACCCAGCAGAGGCCTCGTTTGAAGGTGTCGTGGCGTCCCTGGCTAAGCCCGTGGACTGACCCCAGTCGAGACGGCCGCCAGGCCTAGAGTTTCCCTGCCATCTCAGAGGGAATAGTCTTTCCAACCAATCGACAAGACCTCTATGAAGCCCCGGGCCGAGAAGGGTGGCGGGGCAGTAGTCCTAGCAGAGTCTGATACCTCCTCTGAGGATGAGCTGTCGGTTGTCAAGGCGGTCCTGCCGGTCCTGGACAAGTGGTTCGACGAGGTCGGGTCCTGCGGGAAGGATCCCGACGAGGCTGACATGGAGAGCGAGGGTGGAACTGACAAAGAACGGCAGGTTGACTAGGAACCTGAGGAGCCTCTGCCGACACTCCCGTCGCTACCGATAACACCGCCGGACAGGTCGGAAGACATCTTGCTGGCACTGCACACCCTGTGCAAAGAGATAAGGACAACGTTGCCCTTACCACCAGTGGACGATCCAGCGGCGCCTGGACCGTTGGGGAGCCCTCCAGCCAAGCAGAGGCGAGTCATTCCACCTCCACTTTTCCATCCTTCACCTCCATCCCCTCCACCGAGGGATGAGACAGAGACTGAGACGGCTTCGACGGGACAGACAACTACAGAACAGATTTCACATCACCCACTCCCCCGGCTTCCTTCCTGAGTTAATTGGCTCATTTCACACCATGATCGCCGGTGCCTCGGAGCTTTTCCAGCTATGCCCCAAAGAGCAGAAGGAGGGATTACTTTATCTGCAGCGAGAGGCCAAGAGGAAGACCGTACTCTCGCTCCCGCTGTTAGACGAAATCTGTGAAGAGGGACTGTCCCTTCTAAAGAACCCGTCCACAGCCCCTTTGAAGAGATACCGGTATGAGAAGTAGTATCGGGTCCCAGATTCCACTCGTATGTGCCTCAGTGCGCAGCCGTCCCAGGACTCGGTGGTCTCCGCGGCGGCCAAGAAGAAATCGGCAGGGGCGACGGCATCTACTTCCACTTCCTTACCGGACAGCGAGGGGAAGAAGCTGGATGCCATGAGACGACCATTAAGGCGGCCAACGCTCTTGCTATCGTGGCCCGCTATGACATGGAGCTGTGGTTTAAAATCGCCCCCCATCTGGACTTCCTCCCAGACAAGAGAGCGGATGCCCTCGAAATCCTGCAGGAGGGCGAGCTGGCTTCTGACCACACCATCACGGTAGCCACAGACATTGCAGACACCGGTTCTTGCCAGATGGGCAACAGCGGTTGCCTTTGCCAGCACGGGTGGCTCAGGGACACCGATTTCCGTCTGGACGTACAGACCAGGCTACTGGACATGCCCTTCGACGAGAGCAACCTGTTCGGCAAGGCAGTGGACGAGTCACTGCAGGCCTTCAACATGGATACCGAGACGGCCTGTGCCTTGGGCACGCTCCATCAGCAAAGGCCGTCCTTTCGGACCTCCGGAGGCAAGTCTCAAGGTGCATCCAAAGGATTCGGCGGCAGCTCATCGTCGTACCGTCAGGCGGCCCGTTTTTCGTTGCAGGAAGCCTACAGGGGCCACAGCAAGGCCGGAAGACGACGACATCACCGTCGCCAAGGGGCCCAAGGTGGCAAGGCCTTAGCAAAGCAGGACTGAACCGGTTGGGACGTCGGGCCTCCACCCCGAGCACCACAGTGGGAGGCCGGCTGTCATCGGCGTGTGGAAATCAATCTCCACCGACCGTTGGGTGTAGGATGCCCTGGCTCAAGGGCACACTCTGGAGTTCTAAAGGAAGTGTCCCAACTTTCCACCAATGGCCAATAAAGAAAATCACATTCCACAGCTACTTCTGGAGGTACGAGAAATGCTGGTAAAGGGCGCGATAGAACTCGTCCCGAAGAGACTTCGGGGCTTCGGAGTGTACTTCCTCGTCCGAAAGAAGACCGGCGGCTAGCGGCCTATCCTAGACCTCTGCTGCCTCAACAAATACATAAGATCCCAAAAATTCCGGATGGTCTCCCTTCAGCACGTGCTGGGACAGCTGGAAGAAGGGAACTTCCCGTCGTCGCTGGACCTGGAGGATGAATATGAAAATGTCTTGCGCTTCGTGGTCCAGGGGCGACGCTATCCGTTCAAGGCACTGCCCTTTGGTTTGAAGTCGCCACCAAGGGTCTTCACCAAGTGCCTGGCACTGGTGGCAATGCGGCTGCGCCTGCAGGGGATCCACGGCTACCCCTACCTGGACGATTGGTTCATCCGAGCAAAGGCAAGAGAACTCACCGTCGACCACACAGCGAGGACCGTCCACCTGCTCACGGATCTGGGGTTCTCGATAAACTATGTGAAGTCCTGCTTGGTGCCATAGCAGGACGCACTGTTCCTGAGAGCAGGCTCAACACGGTTTTGCGGCTGCCTTGACAGTCAGAGGAGAGGATAAAGGCCATTCTGGGCAAGGTTCAACGGCTGTTGACCATGGAAGTTGCCAGGGTGAGGGACATCAAGTCCCTACTCGGCATGATGTCGTCATGCATCTATCTTGTGTTACTTGCAGGTTGCGGATGTGGCCGCTGCAGGAGTTCCTCGGCGCCCGATGGATACAAGTGGAGGGAAGCTTTGAAGACGAGATCTTCCTCGACGAGACTTTGTCAGGCGATCCAGTGGTGGGGCACACGCGCACATCTCGCTGCGTGCACGGACTTCCAGACTCCAGCTCATCAGGAGACGGTGACGACGGATGCCTCACTGGAGGGATGGGGCGCGCACACCAGAGATCTCCACGCAAGAGGCCTTTGGCTCCTGGAGGAGAGGTCACTGCATCAATGTCCTGGACCTTCGGGCCGTGTTCTGGGCCCTCAGGTCCTTCCTTCCATCCCTCAAGGGCAAAGTGGTAATCCCCAGCTCTCTCCAAGGAAGCGCAAGATCTATGGCACTTGGCCATCGGCCAGGGAATGTTCCTGGTAACCCTTTCACCTGGCAGGAGTAAAGAACACCGTCGCCGACTCACTCAGCAGGGAACTGCACTCCTGCCACGAGTGGAGGCTTCGGCAAGATCAAGTAGATCTCAGACGATGGGGCAATACCCAGATCGACCTGTTCGCGACGGCGACGAAAACCAAGTGCCAGAGGTTCGCCAGCAGGTTTCCCCAGCCGGGGAGCATGGGGGATGCATTCTTTCCCATGGGACGGCCTGTTCCTCTATGCGTTCCCACCATTACCGTTGCTCCTATGACTCATCAGTCAACTCAGACGGTCCCGTTGCAGGATGATCCTCGTCGCACCGGCGTGGCCTAGGCAAATATGGTTCCCAGACCTTTGGACATGTCAGCGTCCCCGCCAGTCATGCTGTCGACGGACGCGGATCTTCTCGCCAGGGAAGGAGTCGCGATCCTACATCATGACCCAGGATCTCTGAACCTACAGGCCTTGCTCCTGCAGCACTAGAGTTCGGAGGCTACGACATCCTGGCGGACTGCAAAGAGATACTTGCCAAGGCCAGGGCTTCCTCTACTCTTAAGTGCTATGGACATAAATAGAAGAGGTTATCGGTCTGGTGCCGTGCACATAAGATCAACCCTCTACGGATTACGGCCACTAAGTACTGCCGTACTTGCTGTCGCTGACCAAGGCGGGTCTGGCACATTACTCCATCAAAATTCATCTGCCGGCTATCTCGCGCTACACCAGGACTCTGAGGCAGTCGTCGCTGTGGTCCCACTGCCGGGTGATGGAGTTCATGAAAGGACTGTTCCGCTCGTTCCCGCCGCTGAAGGCTCCGGCCCCGGCGAGGTTGCTCAACGTGGTGCTGGCCAGGCACATGGGTCCGCCATTCGAGCCTTTGCATTCAACGCTGCTGAAATTCCTATGGTGGAAGACGGCGTTTCTTGTGGCCATCCCCTCCGCACTACGAGTGCGAGAGATCCAGGGCATCTCATGTAAGCCGCCGTACCTGCCATTCCACCAGACGAGGGTAGTGCTGAGGACGCACCCCTCCTTCATGCCCATGGTGCCGTCGGACTTCCATCTCAACAAGCCCTTGGTGTTGCTTGTTTTCTTCCCTTCGCCGGCTGAGAGGACTTTGCACTCGATGTATGTGGTTAGGTCGCTGAAGTTCTACGTGGACCGCACAAAGAGTTTTCAGAAGACATCACAGCTGTTTGTGAACTTTGGCTCTGTGAACCAAGGGAAGGCCGTCTCCAAGGCTTCCATTTCCAGATGGCTCTCCGCAGGGCTGTTACGTGGAGGTCGACGCACACCTTCACGAGATTCTACTGCGTCGACCGGGATTCCACGGAGGAGTCCAGAGTCGGCCAGGCAGTGCTGTGCAACCTGTTTGTTTGAAGGTGAGCCTGGTGAGGAGGTGAGGGAAGCGTAATGTTGAGCCTTGCTACCTCCCGTGGTTGTGCGTGTGTACTGCTATGTATTCTTGTATTCATGAGCATGTGAATCCATGCCAGACCCCATGCTGGAGAAGGAACAATTTACTTACCTGTAACTGTTGTTCTCCAGCATGGTTCTGGCATGGATTCAAATGCGAACCCTCCCGCCTACCCCTCTGTGGCTCTTCTCTTGGTCCTACTGCAACTTTACGAGCTACCAAATCTGAAGATGGCTGCCAGAGGAGGGGCTAAGGTAAAGGGCAGTCATTGACTGGGTGCAGTATGACCCAGAGGCCAGTGATTGGTTATTAGTAGAAAAACAGTTCAGAAACTGAAACTGATTTTTTCTTTACCGGGGAATCCCAGCCTGACGATGGGGAATGTTCATGAGCATGTGAATCCATGCCAGACCCATGCTGGAGAACAACAGTTACAGGTAAGTAACTTGTTCCTTCTCCGACACCGAAGAAAAATCAGAAGTCGTTGAAGCTCTCGACGACTTCGACGCCAACAGCTTCGAGACCGAAGCCGAACAAGGTTTTGACACCACCTTCGAAGACTCCTTTGAGTCCCTCAAGGCAAACTCGGACACAGGAAAGGAGGTTTACTCCCTTACCTTAATCAGACTTTAAGTCCATATACTCTATCTATGAAGAGGTGAGGGCCTCAGAAGTTTCTCCTTTTGGAGTACAGTTTGGTACCAGAGGGGTGCCAGAAAAATGTATCAATCTGAATCGAAAATGAGAGACCTGTGAGAGACACTTCATTCTGCTAGTAGCATTGATACGTCACCAGAGCTTGAATTTACAAAACCTGATCCCGCAGAACATGGGATTCAGGGTACAGTAGTCTAATGAATAGGGTTGTTGAATACATGGGGTGGGCTAGATCCTCACCCACATTTGATGAGGATGATATGACAGATATCCTGGACCAGGGCCCCCAGAAGGACCTAGTTGTCCCTTTCCATAGGGCACTTCAGAGAACAGTGGAAAAAAAACGTGGGGCTCCTGAGACTGCTTCTGCAGTTAACAGTAATTTTCCTAAGAAATACAGAGCTTCTAGTTGTGAGTACTTAAAGAGGCATCCCACGCCTGAGAGTCTGGTGATTAAGGAAGCAACTGCTTCAAGACAAACTGCCTATACATCTATCCCCCTGGATAGAGAGGATGATAAAGTAGATGATTGGGCCTGTAAGGTCTTTATCTCAGGTAGCATGGCTCTCAAGTCAGCAAATGTCACCTGTACCCTGGCCAGGTTCACCCATACCATGTGGGACGGCATCACGGGGGCGGCTGATCATGTTCCGGAAGGCGAGGAAAGGGAAGGCTTCCTGAATATTATAAAAGATGGAAAGGAGGCAATGGGGGAATGTCTCCAATCTGGACTGGATTCTGCTGATAGCATCAGCAGATCCATGGCTGCAAGCACAGTGCTACGCAGATTTGCATGGTTGAGGGAGTCAGGGTTTGCACCTGATGTGCGGGCAAGGCTACTCAAAATGCCTTTTGATGGCGTGAGGCTGTTTGGCAGTAAAGCTTAGAAAAACTGCAGACCTCCAAAGAGGCGGCTAAATCTTAGTGCCTCTGTGCGACAGCCTCAGAAACCTTAATCGGGCTCATCTTCCTGGAGAGGTAGTTATTTTCGATACTACTCCTCCTTCAGTGGAGGAAGAGGACAGGCCATACAAAGAGGTAAAAGAAATGTCCCTCGTGGTGGACGAGGAAGAGTTGTGAAACCAACCTCAGGAACGGCATATTTGCCCTCAGCCGCTCCTGCAGCCGCCTCCAAGTCACTCTGAGGCCTTATCACACAAGACCCTAGCGGGAGGCAGAATCTCGCAGCATCTAAAAGAATGGGGACAGGCATTACTTCAGATGCTTGGTCACTGGAGACAGTAGCTCAAGGTTATTGCCTCCCCTTCAAAAAAAAGACCTCAGGACCATCCACCGGAAGCCAACTCTGCAAAAATTCCAGATCCGCTCCTTTTGCAGGAGATTTTAACCCTGTCAGAGAATGGTGCAATAGAGTATGTACATGTAGAGGAGAGGAACGGGGGTTGGTACTCCCCTTACTTTCTCATCCCAAAGAAGGACAGAGGATTGAGACCCATCTTGGACTTAAGAAACTTGAACAAGTTCTTCAGGAATGACAACTTCAAGATGGTAGCCCTTTCTCAGATCCGTCAGGCTCTCCAACTCCAAGACTGGTTGGTATCATTGGACCTTCATGATGCTTTCTTTCATGTGCCAATCCATCTCAAGCACAGAAAGTACATGAGGTTCGCAGTTGGCGGCTCTCACTTTCAGTTTCGAGTTCTGCCTTTCGGGCTGACCTCCGCCTGAGGGTTTTCACCAAGCTGATGGCGGTTGTGGCAGCGAATCTCAGGAGACGGGGGGCGAGGGGTGCGGGGATTCACATCTACCCCTACCTGGACGATTGGTTGATAAGAGCTCGCTCCCCCGAACAAGCTCAGGAACATCTTGCAATCACCTGCCACTCCCTTCACAAGCTGGGCTTCTCCCTAAATTAAAAGAAGTCCCAAAATATCATTCCAAAGACTCCAATTCATCAGAGCAGTCCTGGATACTTCCTCGGGCAAAGCCTCACCTCCCAAGATGAGAGCTCTCCACATTCTGCAGATGGTAACAAAGTTCCAAAATGCCCAACATCTTCCAGCCTTCGATTTTCGGAGGTTGCTCGGTCTCATGGCATCCTGCATCTTTCTGGTGCCAAAGGCCCGATTGAGGATGAGATCCCTCTCAAAGGGGAATCTTTTTGGCAACCATGGCCGGAGATCACTGTAGTGACAGACGCCTCGCTTACGGGGTGGGGAGACCACATCAACGATCTGACAATAAGTGGTTGTTGGTCTCCATCAGAGTCCAAACTACACATCAACCTGTTGGAGCTGAGGGCAATCAGACTAGCGCTGAAGACCTTCCTGCCCTCTGTACGGGGAAATAATGTCCTGATGACGGACAACATGGTGGCCATGTACTTCCTCAAGAGAGGAGGAGTAGGGTCACTACCACTGTGCGGAGAGACAATGCAGCTCTGGTTCTGGGCAATACGAGAAGGAATCTCTCTGTCGGCAGTTCACCTAGCCGGAGAGCAGAACACGGAGGCAGACGCTCTGAGCAGGCAGAGCAGTGTTCCACGAGTGGGAACTAGCTTCAAGAGATCTTCACCCTTTGGGGAATCCCTCAAGTGGATCTGTTTGCGACTAGGGT
This sequence comes from Ambystoma mexicanum, assembly GCF_040938575.1. Taxonomy (NCBI): domain Eukaryota; kingdom Metazoa; phylum Chordata; class Amphibia; order Caudata; family Ambystomatidae; genus Ambystoma; species Ambystoma mexicanum. Next base: position 223,376,466 of record NC_090921.1, on the reverse strand, counting down.
CAACCGGAAGTGCGAACAGTACTGCTCAAGGGAATTTCCTCCGAGAGGAGCTCTAGGTGACGCGTTTGTGGTGGACTGGGAGATTCCACTCCTGTACGCGTTTCCACTAGTCCCAGTGATTCCTCATGTAATCAGGAGGTTGAGAAAGTTCAGGAAAACCATGATCCTAATTGCCCCGGATTGGGCCAGGAGAACGTGGTACCCGGACCTTCTGGACATGTGCATCTGCCCTCCAATACGTCTTCCACAAAGAGAGGATCTTCTCTCGCAGGAGGAAGGTCGGGTTCTCCATCCAGAGGTCAAGGCACTCAACTTTCACGCATGGTTTATGAGAGGTTGAGATACAAGGATTGGGATCTTCCGGGTGGCGTAATGAAGATTTTGCTTTCGGCCTGAAGGCCAGCACTAAATCCCTGTACCAATGTCGTTGGAATAAATTCAGTGACTGGTGCAGGGATAAGGATGTGGACCCTTTTCAATGTGCCACCCTAATGGTGCTTTCTTTTCTATTACATCTAGCCAATCTGGGGCTCCAGATCGGAACAATTAAATGATATCTGGCTGCGCTGTCCATTTTCAAGCGCTCCTCTGAAGGTTTTCTACTTCAAAATTCCTTTAATCATTCAATTCCTGAAAGGGCTCACTAACGTGTACCTTCCAGTCCCTTTTCATGTCCCTACTTGGGATCTAAATCTTGTACTTAAGTTTCTAAATTGTATACCTTTTGAGCCTCTGCATTCCTGCCCCTTGAGACTTTTAACACTAAAAACTGTCCTCCTTGTGGCCTTAGCATCAGCCCGCAGGGTTAGTGAATTGCAGGCGGTCTCATGCAAACCTCTGTACACTACTTTTCACAAAGACATAGTGGTACTTAAGGTTAAACCTTCTTTCTTAACAAAAGTAGTTTCTGACTTTCACGTGTCACAAAAAATCATATTGTCAATGTTCTACCCTCCTCCCCATTTGGGCAAAGAGGAGGAGAGGTTTCATAGACTGGACCCAAAAAGGGCTCTTAGTTTTTGTATATCGAGAATGTCAAAATTGCGTCAGGATGACCAGCTTTTTGTGGGTTATACTGGCCATAAATTGGGATTAGCGGTGACAAAACAGACCATATTCGCTGGATCATTTTGGCTTTAGTTGAGTGCTATAGATTGGCGGGAAAGGCCCCGCTGGATGGGCTTCGAGCCCATTCCACTAGGGGTATTGCTACTTCCCCGGCTCTGACGAGGGGAGTCTCTGTAGCGGATATTTGTTCAGCCGCAACATGGACATCAATGAATACCTTCATCAAGCATTACTGCTTAGATGCTTCTTCCAATGAAGTTTTACTTTCTAAGGCGATACTCCATTCCGTCCATGAGAAAAATAATTAGTAGTCCCACCTCCAAAATTACCACTGCTATGGGAGTCTATCATAAAATGAGGAATACGTGGGAGGACACAATCCATTCGAAGAACAAGTTACTTACCAACTGTAACATTCTTTTGACTGGATGTTCCTCCCATGTTTTCCTCATCGCCCCTCTCATCCTACCCCGCAGTGCAGTTTGCGTTATTTACACTTCCTCACAAAAGGTTTTTCAGTCATGAGGCACGCCAGGGTGTTCCTCTATTTCCTTGAAAAAACAGAACTGAAGCCAACGGGCGTGGCACTACTGATGGTGACATCAACATGGTACGGAGCCCACGAGGGACATCGATGCCACAACCTCGTGCACAGCGCCCTCTGGCGAGAAATTTTTCCGAAGCAGCGAAGCTGGCGAGATACAAATATCATAAGATGAGGAATACGTGGGAGGAACATCCAGTCGAAAGAACAGTTGGTAAGTAACTTTTTCATCTGGGGGACCTCGACGCGTGAGGGATCATGGGTACAGTGGACATCACACTAGGAATAGTATTATTTTCACGCCCTGTCGACGTCCCTGTTCGAGTTTCGAAAACTACTGTAATATATATATATTAATTTTTATTTTTCTCAATGAACAAACTTTGTTAAAGGGACGTTATGGTTATTACCAGTGTGTGCTATTTTCCTACAACTTACTAATATCATACTTACTCAATATAGCAATTATTTGTGTCCAATTTACAAAGTGTCACCGAAACTCTGCCATTCCCACCTTCTGGAATCATTTTTAACACTTCTATACACTTTTTGCAATTACTTCAACTTGTTTTGGATCCGTAGATGTCTACGAACATCTGACTTCATTGCGGACCTTCAGGACAGTGCCACATGACCATACGCTGGCGCGCAGCATGACGACGTGTCCGAGAACCAGTCTGTGCTTTTGAGGACAGTTCGGAACTGCATTTTCTACTTATCTAGGAACTATCAAGGAGCATGAGAACCTCTGCCCCCTACCTTAGAAATAACACACGCGCAACATTTTCCCCTGTCCACCTAACCCTCCATATTAGTGTTTGGTGCCTTTTCCCTCATTTCCTCCCCACCTTTCGTTCTTAGCTCTCCTGCCAAAAGAAATACATCCAAAAACAACAAAAGAAATGTTCCTTTAGGAACCACCTTTCACAGTTAAAAAATAGTACTAAAAAAAACATACAGACTCCATCTACTTTATATTTTTCAGTAAAGTACATAGACTCAATATGATTTTCCAACATTCCCATTTGCGTTTTGTGTTATGCTAAGGGAATATTGTGGCGTTCATCCTCCGTTCCATGGGACTGCAACGATGGATACCGGCCTGACAGCTCAAGTTATCAGCCCAAGCGAAGAGAGGGTGGATAACAAGGTCTTTGGACCATTATCCCCCCATTCCAGCCACTGTAATGGGGGATGAAGGACATTAGCACCCTAGGTTCCCAGAGCGGGAACCTGGGGTGCTAAAAAAAGATTTTTCTTCGTCCCTGTGTAGGAAGGAAAATCCTTTTACAAGATGGCCACCATGGAAAGGGAAGGCGTGGTTCCATACAGGGGCCCTCTTCGCCTTCCATGGAAGCCTGTAGAAGGCGAAAAAAGAGAGCCCTATGACCTTATTACCACGAGCACATGTTTCTTCCCTTTCACATCTATACCAATTTCGAATAACTTTACCACAAAGCCAGTCCCAGGTGGACATGGCCACTTTAACCCAATGTTTTGTCCCTCGTGGTCATGGCCAGTAGCCAGATTGTCCGGATCATGACCTTATTCCATGACCCTGATAATCTGGCCACTGCTCATGGCCACAAGCTACACCTCAGTCACCAAAGATATATCACTGTTTTGTACCTACATTATGACAATTGTCATAAAATAAAACACGGGCACATTTGCAAAACCATGCTTTCAGCTCCTTGCCAATGCTCCTTACACAGGTTTGCTGGAAATCCAGCCATGTTTTACTTTTTCTAAAGTTTCAAATGTATGCACATACAATCGTCATATAACCTAGCCCCTACTTGACAAAATCCATTCGGACTTTACGAAAACATTTATATTTAGATCTATAATCTTTTTGCAAACCTTTGTGTACGTTGGTCAAATGGCACCACATTCATAAGCCTTTACAATATTTAGGGGACCCCCCTCTAATTTTGCATCTCTTGAAAGAATCCCACCAAACTTTGCAAAAACATTTAGATCTAGCTCTATTATCAGTTTGCCAAATTAAGTGTATATTCGCCAAATGGCACCTCATTTATAAGCCTATACATTATTTTGGGAGCCCCCTCTAATTTTGCCCCCTCTTGACAAAATCTCACCAAACTTTGCAAACTCATTCAGATTCAGGTCAGGAATATAATTGCAGAATTCCATGCAGTTTCATTGAGTGATGCCAAAGTTATATGCCTTCCAAAAACTTCCCCCAAACATCTGAAGTGTCCCCGAACTTCTCAGGACTGTTCGCAAACATCTGCACTGTTTGCGGACTTTCGCGGCAAAAAACACCTGTTTTTTTGCTTCATGCAGCCATTTCATTTCCCATCCTATCCTCATCACCCCTCACCTCACCACAGATTATTTGATAAGTTTTGCAATGTTGTCTTTTTTTTAATATGTTTTAACCGCGATGTATGCGGACACGGCCGCTGGCCGCAAATCGAAGATGGCAGGCGTTTCCAAAAATCTGGCGCACTTCATGCTTTTCACCAACCAAACAGCGGGCGCGTCCGATGTCCGTGGACACCTGTCCTCTATGCCAATCGGAGTCCTGCCCGCGGACCGAACCGGGAAGTGTGTCCACGGAGCAGACCTAGATATCACTCATTTTTTTTAGACCTACTTTTTGGTCGTTTTAAAAAAGAATTCTGGACGGATTTCCACCAAATTTGCAAAATCATGCTTTCGGGACCAAGCCGCCGCTCCTGCCACAAGTGAAAATCCATCCAGCGGTTTGGGCTGTAGGCGTGAGCAAAGTTTTTTTTTCTCCATTCGGTCTATGGGAATAAAGAAATTTTGGGACCTCCCCTATAACTTTGCCCCCCCTTGACCAAAATTCACCAAACTTTTTTTGCAAAGTTTGGTGAGGATTCGTCCACGGGGAACAAAGTTATAAGCCGCCCAAAAAGTGCTCTTCCTATGGGTTTAGCAACTTAACCATAACTACATGGCCGCTACCGCAGGCCATTTAATATATATATATATATCTCCAGACCAGGACCCAATTTAAATATGACACTGGATACCAGTCTGACTGCTGGCACTCACTTGGCGTGAAGAGGGCATTTTTTCTGGTGAAATAGACCTGCACATTCTTTTCTTTGCAGCAGAAAAACATTTCAGAATCTGTCACATGGTGGTGAAATCAAGGGTGCTAAATAAAAAAAATATTATTTAGTCCATGGAAGAGTATTCAGAGCTTGCATGCAAGCGGTTAAAAACATCAAACTTTGCCGTGCTTCCATACGGAGGGCTCGTATTGGCTTCGAAAGTTTAGTCACTTCTTGGATGTTCAATTATATATGCGTCGCTCATCACACACGCTTCATACACTGTTTCTTCAGATTGTTTCATACAAAGTTGCCGCTTACAACCTTGGTTCTAACACAGACCGGTCTGCTATCAGTCTCCCTGACTCACCGGCTTTGCTGACTTTACTGGCGCTGCTTTGGTGTAGGAGCCAAGGGCAGTACCACAGTGGCAATCGCTTCTCCTCATCTTGGTTATCGACGCGAGAGAGCCCCAGGTACCACCAACATCCAATTCACTTTTCTTCAGCTTTAATTCCAGGTCTTATGTTTCTTATTCTCGAGGGCTCGTGAAAGTAGCGGTTTTCCACCAAAAAGGTCAAGACCACTTTCCTCCATGAAACCCTCTCTGGTCTTGCCGTCTTTCTCCTCGTTTTGAACTGCCATCTCAGGAACTGCTGCTTCCTCATGTGTTTTGCCTTGCTCAGAGTGTGCTTTCGTGCTCAGCCTTTTATCCGTGTGGGGAAGTCTGATGGAAGTCAGGTGTGTGTAATTATCAGTAATTGCCTGACTCTGCCTGACCTTTGTGTTGGGACATGTCAGGTATGCGGCTCAGGTGTTGGTCTGTTTTCTCTCACATTGAGCTGTCCGCGAGAAAGTGTCCTACTAGGTTGGGAAGGAGATACCTTGTCTCACTATCTGGTGTCCCACTCCCCGAAGACCCCCCATCCAGGGGATCCTCCCACACTAGTCCACCCCCGAGAACTGGGTGGATCCAAAAGCGATGGCCGTGTCCTGGCCACCTGGATGACGGATCCCTGGGGACTAGCGGGTGAGATACCGTCTGGTTTCTCACACTACTCATCTCTGCCTCTGGACAAGAATGACAAAAGATATAATGCCCTTTCCAAAAAGTTTTGTGCCCTTTGCAGCATGGCCTTCAAGGCTACGAACAAGACATGTGCCTTAGCCAGGTTTACCAACACTTTATGGGCTGTGATTTCAGAGGTGGCAGAAAAGTCTTGCAGAAGGGGAAAAGAGGGATGTTTTAAAGAAATTGTAACTGATGGGGAGGAGAAAATGTGTCGAGCACTGCAATCTGATTTGGATACAGGTGGTTGTGTGGGTAGGGCAATGAGCTTGGTGTGACAGATTCTCCTGGCTAAGAAAGCCAAACTTTGCAGGCAAGATTACTAGACTCCCCCTTTGATGGCTCAAATCTTTTCAAGCCTAAGGTGAACAAAAGCCTGCAAAATCCTTAGGGGTAGCAGTGCATCAATAAACTATTTGCAGCACAAGAGTTTAAGCGACAGACCCTTTCGATATTTCATGCTACATTAGCCAAAAAGGGGAACATCCAAACACCTGGAAGACAGGCACAAAGCAAATTTGCCAGCCCTGCAGGAGGTAGAGGTGAAGTCTTTTCAATCTACACCTTTCTTTGCCTCATCAGGTGCTTCTGCAGAACCAAAACCTCTTTGAGGAATTCTTTCAACCTCTTCCAGTGTGTAAGGGGGTGTCTCAACAATCCATAGAATGGTAGGGCATTACTTCAGACTCCGACAGGTTGTGAACCAAAGTAATCGAATTTTCTCAAAATCCAATCCAAATTGCCCCCCACCCACTCCACCGTTTTGGGATCCAGATCCGCTACTCTAGCAGGAGATTGTTTCCTTGTTATAGAAAGGCACAATAGAAATGGTGCCTCAAGCGGAAAGGAGCAAGGTAATATTCCCTTTTCTTCCTAGTAATGAGGAAGGACTAGCGACTGTGAGCCATCTCAGACCTTTGTCTCTTGAACAAATTCCTCAGGAAGGACAAATTAAAGATGGTAACACTCGCAGATCCTCACGGCCCTAGAGCTTCAGGATTGGTTGGTGTCACTCGACCTTAAGGACGCTTACTTTCAGGTGCCCATTCAACCCAAGCACAGGAAGTACCTTAAGTTTGTGAATGGCAGTTCTGACCACCAGTTTTTGTTTCTGCTTTTGGGCTCATCTCTGCCTGAGGGTCTTCACCAAGTTATTTTCAGTGGTGGTGCCAGTCTAAGCAGAAGAAAGTGTCTTACCTGGACGATTTGTTGATCAGACTGCTCTTCAAAGCTAGATCAGGAACATCTTGGCTGCACTTGCCACTTCTTACACAAACTTCATTTCGAATGGATTATTTTTATTTTGTATTTAATTTATTTCCATTTGTATAGCGCTCAAAATGACCCTTAGGCATTGTGGCACTGTTGGAGTAGGCTTGCTTAGTTACATAGTAGGTACAGATAAAAGACAGTGGTTATCGTGATTGTCTCCTCCCACGTATTCATCTTTTGATATTTCCTTTCCAGCTTCAGCTGCTTCGTAAAGAACAAATCCTCAACAGAGATTGTTGTGCACTGGTCCTGTCGACTCGATGTCTCTAGAGGGCCTAGGTCCGACGGTCGACGTCATCACCAGTATATGTAGCATGCGCTGCCCCTGCTGGCTTTAGTTCCATTTTTCTGATGCAGCTTTCGCTTCCAGAGAAATATTGCGTGCATCGGTTCTTCAAATTTAATGTCATCGTCTGCTCTTCGACACCTAAGACGTGTTTAAAAAAAAAAGTCAAGTCTGTGGGGCAAAAATGACAATTACCGATCCCCACTGCATATGCCTATGGTGCCTGGGCGACGCACGACGGACTGTGTTTCCTGTTAGGCAATGACCGATAAGTCTCTAAGGGACCGTAAAGGTAAATTAGCACTGTTGTAGCACTCCGTAGAAATCCCTTTCAAGTCTTTAAAAAAAATGGTCGACCGACGAGTTGAGAGATTCTCCTCAACTGAAGAGATCCCAAAAAAATCTTGATCCAGGAGTCGATCACGTCACTCTTTGTCTAAGAAGGCAAAGAAGAGGCTTTATAGATCTCCCTCAACCTTGAGTGATTCCTCTCCTGAGAGGATCATATGCCTGACCAAATCCCCCACTCCGGCTCAGTGGGAAGAGTTTCAGAGGGAGATGCTAAAAATGTTCGAGAGGGAGGCCAACCCCCTCTAAGAAAGAGGAGAGAAGCCATGCCCTGGTCGCTCTGCATAAAGATGACAAATGGAAGTTAAAGACTAAATCATGTGGGCCCTTGTGCCAGGTACGTAGGCCAGAATCTCATTGGGCGTCATCAAGGACTCGAACCGACAACAATTCAAGGGCTTTCGACAAGTTGAGAATCCAGCCCTTCGAGGGCATTATCGATGAAAAAGATGTCAACAACTTTGACAGTCACAGAGCCTACGGCATCAGTCGTCGATGGCAGTGTAAAGATCGATGCCAGGGTTGAAAGCTTTGTCATTGTCCTCAAAACAGACGTTGATGGCAGGTGCGAAGCCATCGCAGCTGCCAACGGCACACGAAAGTCTTACAAACTTTTGCCGAAGAACGATTTCTTTAAGGCATTATCCTCAATTTGTGAAGAACATGAGCCTTCGGATGACGACACTCTTCCTTTTGGCCTACCGTATGGTACGCCAAATGCCCCAGAAGCTTAATATCCGAGGATTCCAGAATTAAAGATTTATATGACAACCTGCAGACAGCCAGTGGTGTGGATACATCAACTGAGTTTGGAAAACAAGACCTTTCTGATAACACTGATGCTCATGTAGGCAATTACTGTTAGTTTTTAGGATGGAGAAGCCATACTCCCCCATTCGGGCAAGTTGAATTAACAGATATTCTGGACGACAGAAATATCCAATCTTGCCAGTTCATATTGCTCTGCAAAAAAGGGTTAAGTCAAATTGGGAAGCTCCAGAGATTATTGCTGCATTAACAAACACTTCTCCAAGAAGTATATGCCATCCTGCAGTAACTCTGAATATTTGACCATATATCCTACATCTGGAAGTCCAGGTAGCAACGTCCACTAAACAGTCGGCATACCCCATTATTCCGCTGGTCATGGACGTCAAGCATGTGTACGCTTGGGCGTGGAAGATCTTCATAGCAGGCAGCATGGCTTTGAAGTTTGCCAATCCCTCTTGGGCCTTGTCAAAATTCACATTCACCCTGTGGGACTGTGTAGCAATGACAGTGACCACATCCCTCTAAGGGGATGAAATAGACGGCACACAAATTGGAACTGATTAGGAAATTGTATAGTGATGAAGAACTGACCATAAGAAGCGCAGTTAAAGGGGGAGCACTAGTCCTGTTAAACACAGCAGACTATGATGCCGAATGCATGAGGCAGCTGAACGACCCAAACACATATGCAAGATTGGACAGAGACCCGACGGTCGAGATAAAGCAGATCCTGGAGGAGTTATTAAAGCAGAAGAACTCAGTTGGATCAATCATCACACCAAAAAATTCCTAACAAACATCTTTCTGAAAATTCCTCATTTTTACACACTACCCAAAGTTCATAAAACCTTTACAAACCCGCCTGGCAGACTGATCGTGGCAGGCACGAACAGCATTTTACAGCCACTAGGGATCTATATTGATAATTATTTACAACCATTAATACAGAAAACTAGCACGTATGTAAAGGACACTACACATTTTTTGAAATACTTGGGAGAATCTGAATACGCTGAAAATAACATCATGTTCACAATAGACGTATAACGCCTCTATACTTCGATCCCTCATGACCAAGGAAGAACTGCAGTAGAGTGGCTGTTACTCCAAGAAGGCGACATTCCGGCTCAAAAAGAATTTATGGGCTTACTAGAATTCATTAGCGAAAACTTGTGCTTTCAATACAAGGAGCATTTTTTTCCTGCAGATAGCAGGGACATCCATGGGGGCCACAATGGCCCCATCCTACGCCAATGCATTTATGCATAAATTCGAAGTAGATCATGTTTTGAGACACTAATGTTGGAATAACAAGATTGGACTATGGATTCGTTACTTAGACGATATCTTTGGGATTTGACGAGACACCAATGAAGAATTAGAAATGTTTTTGGAATATCTGAACAGTATAGACCAACAAATACAGTTCACATCAGAATTCTCCACAGAAACCATACTTCTGATGTTTGTTAATCTGCTTAGAATCACATGCTGTGCATAGGTCCGACATCCAGTGGTCACTGCGGAGTATTGCATTTTGTTTTTCGTAGTCGAAAAGGGGACGTCGACAAGGCGTGTCTGTAACACTATCCCTATAGTGACGTGTGTTGTACCCACAATCCCTCACGCGTCGAGGTCCCTCAGATTGTTTTTTTCCGCCCAGCTACTGGTCGCCTTTACGCGGAGCTCCTCGAGAGACATTGCAGATTTCATCTCCTCGACCTTTGGTCGTTTTCCTATATTAATATAGAACATATCGATCCCCCCCTCGACGCTGTTGTGAAGCTGTCTCCGCCGAGCAAGATCTTCAACGGAGGGGACGAGCGGAGGAGATCCTTCGGCGTTGCCGAACACGTGGCCTGGCCTCGCAGGCCAAATACAGTAGGGAGAGTGGGGGTCGTGGGACATCTCTAATTCTTTTCTGAGAATGCCTTTCCTTTTCCCCTTCCTTTCCCTTGGGGTGGTTATCACGTTTTATTGCCTCGGCTATGCTGCTCAGGGGTACCCCATGAAACCATGGAAAGGCTCCATCTCTGCATGGAAAGAATGGAGAGGTTTATGAATGCCCAAGACCCTCCCACTCCAAAGAGAATAAGAGAAGGGCCTCAGGAGGACCCCAGGGCCAAAATTCCAAGATTAGTCAACAACCCATGGCTCTTCTTTGCCAAAGGCAAAGAGAGCATCAGCGCCCAAGGAGACGCAGGTTTCACCGGCGGCCTCCTCGGACCGTTCGGGTTCGAAGCCCCTCTCGCAGCCGCGACCAGCGACTGGGCTTTCGGCAAATAAGGGCGCCGCCCCCAAATCATCGGCCGGAGCGCATCAGCAGAAAGCGCATGCCGCCGTAGAGCGTTCGACACCCATAACGTCGAAACCACAGCTCTCCGCTGACAAACGAGTCGCTGAGAGCTTGGCGAGGATCGTGGTAGCCGACGCCCACAAGCGTGCGCCGAAAGACACGTCGAGCGCTACGCAAAGGTCGAAAGACGCGCCGAAAACACAGGGACGATCTCCTTCAGTCGAAGGGATTCCCAGCACACCTGAAGGTTTTTCGGAGGGCGACGGGACCCTTTCCTCGACGTTATGGGAGAGGTCGAGTCGTTTTCAGCTACAAGTTCGGAACCAGGAGGAAGGTCTGGAAGACAGCCCAGACTTGGTAGGAGAAGGCTTCGGAGAAAATCCAGAAGGACCTTCTCACCCCTGGCAATCACCATCAATATATTCCGACACTGATGTCCTGAACCTAAATCCTCCTGACATTTCACCTGTTAGAAATACGTCTCCCATTGAAGATCAACCCACATTTAATGCCCTGTTGCGCAGAGCAGCAGCACACTTCGAACTGGACACTGGGGAGCTCTCCCCTGAATTAGACTTTGTATAAAGGGTAATTAAGGAGAAACCCCCGGTCAGTCAGACAATTCCCCTCCTCGCTTCGGTGAAGAGAAGAATCGTCCCTTCGCTGTCCACACCCGCACTTATCAGAGGGGTCAATCCTAGAATTGAAAAACTTTTTACTCCTTCACCCTCAGACCCGCTGTACATCAGGGGACATTCCATTCCGGATTCCCTGGTAGTAACCAACACAAGAAAGAGGGCAGGGGTACCTCTTTCCACCAGTGAGGCGCCACCTGACAAGGAGGGCAAGCGGTTATATGCCCTTGCAAAAAGAATTACATCCTCGGCCGCCTTTTCGGCAAGAATTGCCAACAACAATTCTTTGCTCGCTAGCTATGCGGACGCGCAGTGGGCCAAACTACGCAAAGACGCCGAAGAAGCGCCGGAACCATTACGTACACGCCTGCTTTCAACTATTGGCGAAGGAACCCAGGTCAACCAGAGTATTGTAAAGAGCTCTCTGGATGCGGCAGAAACTGCGGGACGTTCCCTAGTTCAGGGAATAGTCCTAAAACGACACGTATGGCTGCGCAACTCAGGGTTCAAACCGGAGAAACAGGCGTCTTTAATAAATAAACCTGTTGAAGACTCGAACCTCTTCGGGAAAGCGATGGATGAGGCTCTGGAGATGGCTAAAAAAGAGTTTGATACGATCAAAACTCTTGACCAAATCTCTAAGCCCGCTACCAGGCGCGGCTATGGCAATAAACGCTTTTTTCGTGGCCAACGCCAACAACAAAACCAGCAGCAACAGTACCCTGCCACCAATTTCCAGACCAATAGTGGCCAGTACAGCCAAAGAGGACAGCGCCGGGGCAAAGGAAGAGGGCGAGGGTCCACCCCCAGAGGTTCCCAAGCCCCTAACAACACCAAGTGACGCGAAGATTCGCGTCCCCTCCCATGCAACACCGGTCGGGGGCCGGATAACATCCTTTCTTCCAGCATGGGAGGGTATAACGTCAGACCGCTGGGTACTTTCCACCGTAGCTCACGGATACTGCATCGAATTCAACAGTTCCCCAACATACAAACCCCTGAGCGGACGACGCATGTCACCGGAACACCTTGCCATCCTTCTACAAGAAGTACATCAACTGCTGGAAAAAGGAGCCATAGAGGTCGTGCCTCTATCTCAGGTAACGGAAGGTATTTATTCAGTGTACTTCCTTGTACCCAAAAAGGATCTAACCATGCACCCTGTATTAGATCTGTGCCCAGCGAACAAGTTCATCAAACCCCAAAAGTTTCGTATGGTGACCCTACAGGAAGTAATCCCACTGCTATCACAGGGAGATTACATGACAACATTGGACATGAAAGATGCATACTTTCATATTTTAATGTTGCCAGCGCACAGAAAATACCTCCGGTTCATGATAGAGGGCAAACACTACCAGTTCAGAGTGCTACCCTTCGGGATAGCATCAGCACCGAGGGTATTCACGAAGTGGCAGCGGCCCACCTGCGCAGGTTGTCCATCCCAGTTTACCCTTACCTCGACGACTGGCTCATAACAGGGGATTCTTACGAAACATGCTTCTCCAATACCCAGAAGACTGTAGACCTTTTGTTCCAGTTGGGCTTCTCCATCAACGAAAAGAAGTCCAGCCTAGACCCCAGCCAAATCAAACAATTCCTAGGGGCTCTAATTCAAACAAAGGACGGCCTCGTCTTCCCCTCCAAAGAGAGGGTCCAGAACATGTTGTTTCAGATCCCTCAATATGTGACCGGTCGAGAGGTGACGGTACGCAAAGCAATGCGCTTGCTTGGCATGATGGCGTCGTGTATTTATTTGGTACCTCACGCGCGCCTGCGCATGCGCCCAATGCAGGAGTGGCTCAACAGCCAGTGGTGTCAGGCCAGCGGACTATGGGACGACCTAGTAGTGGTCTCGCAGGCCTTAGTTCTCTCGCTACGGTGGTGGACAAAAGAAAACCTAGAAAAAGGGAAACCCTTTGCCACACCCGCGGCGGAAGCCACTCTAACCACAGACGCATCCCTCACAGGATGGGGGGGCTCACCTATCCCATCAAACTGCTCACGGGGAGTGGACTCCGAACGTAGCATCCAAACACATCAATCTTCTGGAGATACTAGCGGTGTTCAAGGCGCTAAAAGCCTTCAAGGAACACCTACAAGGCAGGACAGTGATGGTCCTTACAGACAGCACCACAGCCATGTATTACATCAACAAACAGGGGGGAATCCACTCTCCAGGACTGTCCAAACTGGCCCAAAACATATGGAAGTGGGCTCTCAAACAGAATATGTTCCTTCTGTCACAACATGTACCAGGGGAACTCAGTCTGCTGGCAGACAAACTCAGCAGAGATTTCCCCCTGCCCGAAGAGTACGAATGGCGTCTGCACGAAGACATCGTCTTCGACGTCTTCACGCAATGGGGGTTCCCAGAAATAGACCTGTTCGCAACCCTGGAGAACTCACAATGCCAAAGTTACGCCTCCAGGTACCCCCAGAACCAATCCAAGGGGAACGGTCTGTCGATTCAATGGTCAGGGAGATTTGTTTACGCTTTTCCCCCGACTCCCCTTCTCAACAAGGTAGTGCACAAGATGCACCAGGAACAAGTAACCATGATACTGGTGGCCCCAATGTGGGCCCGACAGCCATGGTTCGCTCACTTGATGGAGATGTCTCTATCTCCCCCAGTGAAACTCCCCTGCCCGTACAACATGCTGTCACAAGACAGGGGCAGGACTCTGCATCCATGCCCCCAGAACATGAACTTAGCAGCCTGGCTCCTGAGATCATAGAATTTGGACATCTACAGCTCCCGCAGAGATGCATGGACATCCTCAGGGAACCCAGAAAACCTAACACTCGCCACTGCTATTCTAGCAAATGGAAGAGATTTGTCATTTGGTGCAGAGGAAAGACCATCAACCCAATTGACTGCTCTCCCACACATATTATTCTATACCTGACCCACTTATTGGATTCAGGTCTAGTGTTCAATTCCATTAAAGTCCACCTAGCGGCACTTTCTGCATACACCACTTCCCAACTCAAAGTGTCGTGGTGGAAGATCCCTGTTATAAAGGCCTTCATGGAGGGAGTAAAGAGAATACACCCCCCGATAGCTGACCCAGCTCCCGGATGGGACCTTAACGTGGTACTTACCAAACTCATGGGCTCACCATTTGAACCCATGCACAAAGCATCTCTTAAAGACCTCACTCTTAAGACTGCTTTTCTAATAGCTATCACCTCCATCAGGAGAGTAAGTGAACTACAGGCTCTTTCTGTTCTAGACCCCTTTGTTACAGTTCACAAAGATAAAGTGGTTCTACGCACTCACCAAAGGTTGGCTCCAAATGTTCATCTCAAAATTCCATGTAAACCAGTCTATAGAACTACCAGCGTTCTTTCAAAATCCTTCCAACTTGGGAGAAAGGACTCTGCACACGCTAGATTTGCGCAGAGCGGTCATGTTCTACATGGAAAGAACCAGACCACTGAGGAAGACTAATCAGTTCTTCGTCTCGGTGGCAACAGGAAGAGAAGGGGATGCAGTTTCAAAGTCCACTATTTCTAGATGGATTGTTCAATGCATCACTCTCTGCTCTACTCTTGCTAAGAGAGAACTGCCCTTTAGGCCAAGAGCACATTCTACTCGAGGCACGGGGGCGTCCATAGCATTCATTGCAAATGTTCCCCTTGAGTCCATCTGCAAAGCGGCTACCTGGAGTTCTGTGCACACCTTTACAAAACACTACTGTCTAGATGCACACTCTAGATCTGACTCCCAGGTGGGACAGGCAGTATTAAGACATCTTTTCTCTACTGTTCCTTCTCATAACCCACCGCCAACTCCGGGTACTGCTCGCTAGCCTATGCACAGCATGTGATTCTAAGCAGATTAACAAACATCAGAAGACAATGCATTACTTACCGTAAAAGCATTTCTGATGGTTGTATCTGCTTAGATTCACATGCGCCCACCCTTCCTCCCCGCTTGGATGGAAGGAACATAGACATCTTTCTATATTTCTCTCTTTTCTGTACTCACTCACGTCTAGAAGGCTCCCTCAGGGCAGAAAAGTACAAACAGAGGGACCTCGACGCGTGAGGGATTGTGGGTACAACACACGTCACTATAGGGATAGTGTTACAGACACGCCTTGTCGACGTCCCCTTTTCGACTACGAAAAACAAAATGCAATACTCCGCAGTGACCACTGGATGTCGGACCTATGCACAGCATGTGAATCTAAGCAGATACAACCATCAGAAATGCTTTTACGGTAAGTAATGCATTGTCATTTTTTTTTATGGCAAGGTCAGAGGTCAGTAAGGAAAGCACAGGCTACAAGACCAACATATATCAGAAGCCCGTGGACAGAAATAACATCCTGCACAAGTTGAGCTTTCACCAACCCACCTGATAAAAAAATCTACCCTACAGCCAAATGCTCAGAGTTAAAAGGATAGTTAGTGACCCAGAGGATTATGAAGAAGCCGTACATAAAATGGGAACGAAATTCTTGAATCGTGGATACAACAGATCAAAATCGAAGCAGCAGAAGTGAGACTTGAGAATAAAGAAAGGGAAGAACTCCTCAAACTAAAATAAAAGTCAGATGTATCGCCCTCTATTGTGTTTGTTTCAAAATATTCTAAACAGAGTAAACTAATCAAAGAGATAATCAGAAGGAATTGGAACATATTATCTCTGGATGAGAGAGTGGAGCCCCTTTTTAAGGAACTGCCCACATTTGCTTGCAAAATGAGTCAAAATTTGAAAGACAAATTGGTGAAAACAAAGAGCTTCAAGATGAAGAAAGATGCAACTAAAACCGGAACATTTCCATGCCTCAACTGCTCAAATTGTGGATACATACTCAAGGGGTACATAGTGAACCATCCGCACACCAGAGAAAAAATAAAACAGACCGTTTGGGACATGCAATTCAAATAATATTACCTACTCAAAATACCCATGCGGACTATACTACGTGGGACAATCGACACGTGCTGCCAAAGTAAGATGGAATGAGCATCGCTCATGTACACAGAATCATAACAAGAACTCAGCGGTAGGACGGCATTGGGATTCTAAGAAACGCAACCTGTCACAAATAAGATTCCAAATTTTGGAGGTGGTGAGAAAATGAGAGCCACATATGAACCTGCAACAAAGACTAGACGAGAGGGAATCCTTCTGGATCGACAGGCTTGGAACTCTGACGACAAGAGGATTGAACGAAGAGATAAACCTTTCATGTTTTCTCTAATAATGTACAAACATTGATTGCAAATACATTTTTTTAGACAATGGAGAAATTGTGCATAAGGAGAATTAGTGGTCTATCTTTTGTTTTTTCTCCGATAGTGCATAGACATGATATGCCTGGGTGGAGTTTTGAGGTTTAATTTGATAATTGTGGATTTTGTGCCGTGAAGGGGTGAGTTATTGTACCAACACGATAGCTTTAATAGCAAATAGTAATTGATCATTAGTTTCTAGCACATACCTAACTGTTGGGATATAGACGATTCGATTTAGTAATCATGATGGGAGTGGAGAGGCAACACATGACACGTGATTAAGTTTGGGTACCTATTATCTTGCTGCTGTGAGATCATTAAAATGCAACATGGCATCATTGTTTACAGGCACTATGCCTTTATTTGTTTATGACCGTCTGTATCACGGCTACATAATATCCCGTGCCCGGCCTCACGGTTCGGTCTATTAACGCTCCTAGTTATGGAGACAAGCTATACATACAGATCTAAGATCTAAAATGTGGGAGTGTGCAGCAGGGTGTCTGAAAATGCCTTACGGCGTTGAAGAAACACACCACGCACACAGGCCAAGTTGCCATGGCGAGCTACAGTCCCGCCCTGCAACTCACGTGGGAGGGTGGGACTGGAGGCATGTCCGCCATGTCCAATTGCGGACGGCGGGCGTCGTCTTGATCGCCATGACAACAAAACAGAGCCTGTGGCGGGTACGCGCATTCGCGACGCTCTTCACGAGAGATTCGTCAAGTGAATTGTGGAGGCAAGGAGCTCCGTGTAGGAATGATGAATAGGAATTTAAGAGTAGAATCAAGGAGAAACTCATTACCGCTTTGTTTCTAACAGGGATACTCCATTGATGCATGTGCCTGTATACGAAGCGCCACAATTATTTTAAAGCAAGCTAGGGTAAACGCACACCGGAAAGTTGATGCAGTCACAGAGGTGTGTAAGCTGTTATGCTCTTAACAATCATGTGGAGACTAATGAAAGTACTGTCATGTTTTCTCTTCTTTTTTGATTTAACAACATTATGGGAATTGTCCTGTGACAACATTCACTTACGGGATGGCATGTACATTTGAAATGTATTTAATGTGTTTACAATGTAATGGTATTGTATTGTTTGTTAAAATGTAGCCCTGAAGATGGTGCTTTGACTGAAAAGCATTGGCAAGAGCTGATACTTTAAATTGAGGAATTACGCATTCGCCTAAAAGCATTGTGTGAATAAAATACATACCCTTTATTGGACATTTGAAGAAAGTGTTCTGATATCTCATTTAAAAAGCAGCTACAGAAAACTTACAATATCATAGTAAATGCACAAGCAAAATACTGAACTTATAAAACATTAAGGAATGGATTTAGCTTCCTGAGGGGAGCAAGGAGGAACACTGGGCTTTACAGGGTGGTTTCTACCCTGTTATTTCTTACTGCTGCAGGAAATAGACGTCTACCTGGATATCATTCAAGATAGAAGAGAGGCAATGTGCGAGTGCCTACAGTCTGGTCTGGATACTGCAGATCCATGGCGGCAAGTAACGTACTGCGCAGATTTGAGTGGTTGAGAAAGTCAGGTTTTGCACCGGGGAGCAACTCATTCAAAATTCCAGATCCGCTCCTTGTACAGGAAATGTTGACCCTGCTAGAGAGAGGTGCTATAGAACAGTACCTTTAGCGGAGAAGAACAAGGGTTGGTACTTCCCTTATTTCCTAAACCCCAAGAAGGACGGAGGATTGAGACCCATCTTGGACTTGAGAAACCTGAACAAATTCCTCAGCAAGGACAAGTTCAAGATGGTTACCCTTTCTCAGATCCTTTATATACTCCAACTCCAAGACTAGATGGTGTCAGTGGACCTTCAGGATGCTTACTTTCATGTGCCTATCCATCACAAGCACAAAGTTCCTGAGGTTCACAGTTGGCGACTCTCATCGCGGTGGTTGCAGCAGGTCTCAGGAGAGAGGGGGATTCACATCTACCCCTATATGGACGATTGGTTGATCAGAGCATGTTCACCCGAAAAAGTCCTGGAACATCTCAGCATCACCTGTCACTCACCACAGACTGGGCTTCTCCCTCAATTACAAGAAGTCCCACATCATACCATCTCAAAGAGTCCAGTTCATTGGCGCAGTCCTGGATGCATTCTTGGGAAAAGCCTTGCCTCCCAAGGTGAGGGCTAAATACATTCTGCAGATGATCACCAAATTCCAAAGTGCCCAGCGTCTTCAGGCCTTCGACTTATTGAGGTTGCTCGGCCTCATGGCATCTGGCATATTTCTGGTGCCAGAGACTCACCTGAGAATGACATCCCTTCAGTGGGCTCTCACCACACAGCGGTCTCAATTCTCAAGCAAGATGTCAGACTTACTTCAGGTTCCAAACAGGGTCGCATAGGACCTCCTGTGATGGGCCTGCCGGGACAATATTCTGAAGGGAGAACCTTTTTGGCAACATTGGCCGGAAGTAATTGTAGTGACTGATGCCTCACTTATGAAGTGGGGAGCCCACGCCAATGATCTGGCAATCAACGGTCATTGGTCTCCATCAGAGTCCAAACTACTCATCAACCTTTTGGAGCTGAGGGCAATCAGACTTGCACTGAAGACCTTTCTGCCCTCTGTATGGGGAAAGAATGTCCTGATAATGACGGACAACACAGTGGCCATGTACTATCTCAACAAGAGAGGCGGCGTAGGGTCACTGCCACCGTGCATAGAAGCAATGTAGCTCTGCTTCTGGGCAATTCAAGAAGGAATCTACCTATCAGCGGTCCATCTAGCCAGAGAGGAAAACACAACAGGGGATGCTCAGAGCAGACAAAGCAGTCTACCATGAGTGAGATCTAGCTCAAGAAGTCCTTCTAGAGCACTTCACCCTTTGGGAAACCCCTCAAGTGGACCTGTGCGCGACCAGAACCAACCGGAAGTGCAAACTGTTCTGTTCCAGGGTTTTTCCCCCAAGAGGAGCTCTAGGGTACGCGTTGGTAGTGAACTGGGAATTTCCACTCCTGTACGCATTTCCTCCAGTCCCTGTCATTCCTCAAGTGATCAAGAGGTTGAGAAAGTTTGGGAAATCCATGATATCGACATAGCCATCTGCCCTCCAGAGTGAGTGAGTGAGAGAGAAAGGAAGAGGGAGAAAGAAAGAAAAAAATCCATCCGGAGGTCAAGACACTCAACCTTCACGCATGGTTTTTGAGAGGTTGAGGTGATGTGATGGAGATTTTGCTTTCAGCCAGAAGACCAGCAACAAAATTCTTATACTGCTGCCGTTGGTACAAATTGAGCAACTAGTGCAGGGATAAGAATGTGGATCCTTTTCAATGTGAAAAACAAACAAGTGGCAAAAAGCCTCCCATATATTTCCGTTTTCTTCGTAGGCAGACGAATTTGACTTTGTGGAAAATTAGCTTTACAAATATATTGTAAGTGACTTGGGACCAAAACCTTATCAGTAACACAATAGGCGTAGAATAGAAAAATGAGACTAAGCTGCGCCTGGATAGGCAATTTCAATGCAACTTATAGTATCATTTCTATAACTTTATTTCAAGGTCTGGTACCCTAATGGAACTACTTTGAGGTAATTAGATTTATGGTGCTTGGCCTGTGTGGCGCACTGCTCATCAGGCTATACAAAAAAATTATATTTTGCTGATCAAACAATAGCTTAACACTAATTGTGCTTTCACTCTTCATATATTCTTCTCTCTTTCAATGTTTGTTCTGTGTCATTGTACCATATCGGAATGGATAGTTTTCAGTACTTACTGAACCAGTGGTTACCACTTATTATCCAATGCGAATTGATGTGATTTATTTTCATATTTGTACATGACATCCCCTTCTTGTTACCTAGTGGTCTTGTACATATTTGCTTCAATATTTTGAATTCATATGGTGAAAAATGAACCACATATGGTTCAATTGCATAATCAGTCTTTGAAAAAAGAGCTTTGTTTGCTCGAAACACGTGTCAGGCTGACCTACAAGAATAAATATTTCTGCAATCACGCAGCAAAACCTGTGGTTATGGCGCAGTGTGATTGTGTAATTTGTTAATTGGTTTATCCTTCTCAATGTGATACACCTAT
Organism: Ambystoma mexicanum; assembly: GCF_040938575.1. Taxonomy (NCBI): domain Eukaryota; kingdom Metazoa; phylum Chordata; class Amphibia; order Caudata; family Ambystomatidae; genus Ambystoma; species Ambystoma mexicanum. Next base: position 223,355,795 of record NC_090921.1, on the reverse strand, counting down.
GGTGTTATCCTTTTTGTTACATTTAGCGGATATGGGGCTCCAGATTGGAACTATAAAGGGTCATCTGTCAGAGCTTTCAATTTTCAAGCGATCATCGGAGGAAACTTCATACTTTAAAATCCCATTAATCATATCATTTCTTAAGGGACTCACTAATGTGTCCCCGCCTATTCCCTTTCAGGTCCCTGTTTTGGATTTAAATCTTGTACTAATATTTCTAACATGTATTCCATTTGAACCTCTACATGTCCATTATGGCTGCTGACATTGAAAACCATTTTTCGAGTTGCAAAAACATCAGCCCGCAGGGTGAGCGAGTTGTAGGCACTGTGAGAAACCTGAAAGTGTCTCCCTAGCTAGTTCTCGGGGATGTGTCATCCAGGTGGCCAGGACACGGCCATTGCTATTGGATCCAGTTCTCGGGGGTGGACCAGTGAGGGAGGATCACCTGGATGGCGGGTCCTCGGGAGAGGTGAGACGCGGTATCCCTCTTCTTTCAACACCTTTTCCTCATCCTACCACGTAGGATATTCAAAACCACTGCCCGCCCCCCCTTTTCTGACACAAACACTTTTGCACGACACAAAAGAGAACAGCCTAACACCAGAGCCATTTACCTGATATGTGCCACTATAAGGGCAGGCAAAGTCAGGCAATCGATAAGAATTGCACACATCTGAGGGCCCTTTCCCTTCCCCACATGGATAAGAGGTGGAGCAAGAAATAACAGTACAAGCAAGACAGACAGCACAACGAGACTGCTATCCAGACCTGGAGGTTCAAGAGGAAGAGAAAGCCGGTGAATATCGAGAGGCTGACAAGAAGAGACCGTGTTAGGGAGAATTCTCTTCTAAGACTAATTTACCTTATTTATAGAGTCCCTCAGCAGCTTTGCTGGATTTGAAGGGTTTGGTTTTTCCCCTGCTAAGAGTGAGACCCTTTTTTCCCACTCTTAGACAGATTGCTGATGTGTGTTTTAGGCTATTTTTGTGCTTATGGTCTATAAGGTTTTTCTCACCCTACATGTGTGTTACACACCACCCTCAGTGCAGTAACACGGGTGTCACAGTGATCCCCAAACATAGACTCCATACCCTGGGACTGACTACTGTCTCCCAGGGCATGTAAAGTCCCCATTGACTTTACTAGTCAATAGTTATGAACAAAACCAGTACAACCCATCTTACTATGGGAGTACTGGAAAGGGTTAATAGTTTTTCCCTGGTGTTCATTTTCGAAAGGGTACCGTCCAGTCCCTCTCTCCAAAGTTTCTGGCTGGTGGCAGTGGTTACTACCGTAAATATTCGACCGAGAATATTTCCCTATGGGATTTTCCCATTGTACGAGGCTACCACTTTTACTGACGGCCTCTAACATACTGCCGGTTTATTTTATTAACTTTACTCTGGTAGGTTTTTATTGCCAGATCTTTGATAATATTTCTTTCTCGTGTCTTTCTCTGAAATCCTAACCCAGGTCGGGGATCCTTGGTTCGTCCTTTTGGTAGGATTCTGCACAGAAGCCCTCCTCTCAGCGCCACTGAGTTTGGGGTAGACAGAATGTGTGGGAGGCAGAATAGGCACCCTGGACAGGGTTGCCTAAGCAACCCAAGTCGCACTCTGCCCTGATAAACTTGGGGGGGTTATTCTGCCAGGATAACCACCCCACTGTGTGAGTCACAGCTAGGCTGTATGAATGGGGGGTTTTCTGCATAAAAGCAGGGCTCTGTGGACAGCAGGACAAGACGTCGCCACTGGAACTAAGAAACCCAAAGAGGAGAGAAGCTGAAGAAATCTGCAACGACTGAAGCACCGGTGAAGCCCTGCTGCAGATCCTCACCACTTTTCTCTGACTCGAAGATCTTCACCTGCAAGAGTCTTCTTCCCTTGAGCTGGTGGGGCCAACCAGTTTGCCAATCGTCTTCCAGGACCTGCCTTGGTCAAATCGCCGGTGCCAGACCCTCGGAGACCGGATAGCCAGGCACCCGTCCACCACGACCGCGATTGGCATCAGCGCAGCTGGCTTCATCCCTGGGCGGTGTAGTAACTCTAACCTTCCTCCACAACGAGAGCCTCTCTTCCTCTGCTGGATCTCCCAAACTGCAGGAACTACTGCCACTGCAGGAGCCTCTTCCACTTTTAAGGTACATTGTTCCGCCAGGCCTCCTGTCTCGTTGGGTACTGCTAAAGGTGTTTTAAATCCTTTACTTACCTTCTGGGTTGGCCGCCTGTATCGTCTAACGTTATCTTTTTACCTTCTGCAACCACCTTTTCAACTCGTTAAACAAAGACTTGACTGCAGCTACTAGAATCGTTTGATCCTGGGCACTTTGCCTTGTACGACTGACTCTGGCACAGGCCTATTGACTCTGGCTAAATCTGTTACAACTGCCTTCTCTAGATTGCTTTTCATCAAGGAATGTGTTGGTGCACCTAAACTCTTATAACCACCTTTCGTTCCCTTTTTTAATATTGCTGAAGTGCCATTTTGCTCAGTTTTCACCTAAGTAATGCTTATGCTGAAGTACTGCCTTGCCTAACTTGTTCACAATCCAATTGTGAAGTGTTGCTGGTGTGTTTAGGAGTCTAACCCTGTATGACTTGTCCTTTCCCTCCGTCTGAAGAAATTTAGTGCCATTTCTGCTTGGTTTACACTGTGCCATTTTGCTCAGTTTTCACTTTTGCTCAAACTGGTCTACAATTTTAATAGGGAGTTGTGTATACTTTTCTTGACTGTTTTGACTTGCTTTAATGATAGTGATTTGTGTGTTGAGTTAAGAGTGTGTAAAATAAATATATATATTCTTTTTGATACAAAGCTTTGGTCAGTGTTTACTTGTCCCATAGTATTGTAGTCCTATTGTGTAAACCCTGAATACTGCTCATCTCCCTCTTGAGATAAGTCTGACTGCTCAGCTACAGCTACTAACTAAATCTGTGTGGTACAGACTGATACCAAAGGGGATTTATTGCATATACCCTGTAGTTTTAATCTTCTGTAGTGCTTCCTAAGGGAACTGCATAGGATTCTGCCTAACACACGACCTTGCCCTTTTCAACGCAGACCCGCAAGACCTCCGTAAAGGGAAGCGTAAGAACGAGGACAATAGCCCAGGTGTGCTGCAGCAGATTTCACCAGTACGCAGAGCGTGTCAATGCTGATAAGCCAGAGGGAGACAGACTCCTGGTTCTGTGGTACCGGCCTTGACTCCAGTTAAGCGGAAAGCCAAGCAGATCATCAAAGCCGGTCAGTCGACAGCGGAACCAATGAGAACCGGGCTGTGATATATGAAAGACGCAAAGTGGCAGAGCGAGAAAAGTGCATAGAACTGTAAAATTGTAAAGGAGACCAGCTGCAGTAAGGGACCGGCGGCACATGAGTGCTGCTCTGAGAAACTCTGGTCGATCCCCGTTAGAGTGAAACTACAGATACCAGAAGGCCATAGGAGAGCAGTTAAGATGGGTCAAAGTGGTCATACAAGAGGTCAAGCAAAATCCCCTACAGTCGAAAGCCTTTGACCTATAAAGAAAGCAAGGGAATCCCGCCACATGATGAAACAAGGGAAGTCAAGCCCGTAAACATTGAAGTAAATGTGAAGTTGGCAAGAGTGAACCCGGAAGAGAGATGCTGATGAGAAGGGGGAAAGTCAAAAGTCCCTAGAAACAGTGTGTTGACTTAGGTGAATCCGACCGAGGGATGTCCACTGGAACTGCTTAAAAAGAAATTAAGTCGGTGAATAAAGGACACGCCATAGTGAACCCGGGGGCGAGAGTCTGAGAGTAAAGAGGGGCAGTGCCCAGAAGAGGGGGACCCAGGGGTGAAGAATCTTCAGCCTAAGTGAAACCAGGAAACAAACTTTCATTTTGTTGCAGGAACTTTTGTTATTTGAGAGCGTCAGGTCCTCGAAGGCAAGAGACTTTCAAGTGAAATGAGACTTGACTGTCAACAACCCTGAAAGCTGCAAGCGAAACTATCGTCTTGTGCTGGAGAAGCTCGAGAGGGAGAGTGTACGGGGCCTCAAGATCGCACCTTACCCCATGCTCAAAGCGTGGGGAAGGGAGACCCAAGCTGCCGGACCCTGACATATTATCTATGAATACTTTTTTTCTTTTCTTGAAAACTATCCCACACCCTTTTTGTATTAGTTGTAAGGTTTGGCAATCTGTTTCGTAGTATCGGCCCTTTTTATTTGACACAACACTACAAGAACTGCCTTATTTTCATTTGATGGTCTACGCTTGCTCCCATTTTAGGTTTAGATTAGGCGTTTTTTTAATTTTAGTTTTTATATGGTTTATTACAAACCTTTAAAATGTAATTACATCATCAAATCCAATTAACATAACATACAAAATTTCCATTCAACAAATTGTTGCATTTTTGCTCCACAGTTTTTTAGGCCGTTTACTTAGGCAATCTCCTTTTCAAAGTTATTTAATTTCCTTTCTAAAGTGTCTAAATAGAAAGTAAGGGCAAAGGTTTGTTTTCTTTCTGTCTCATCAAACAAAATTTGCCACCAATCATCAGCATTTAAAAAAGGTATTTTTGTAATCTAATCTCCAAGACATCTTGTTCGTTCCTTTCTGAGGGCTATGCATAATAGAGTAAGATGTTTTAAAGTCTCCTCACATAGCCCACAGAATCTACAGATCTTTGTCATGTTTTTATTTTTCTGCCATAAGCCTTTTCTCTCTTGTGTCTTGAATAGGTTCAATTTAAATTTAAAGTATAAATCTCGTCGCCGAGCTTCTGGAAATAATTTTGGGTAGTTTGGAATTTTGTTGTATGCTCGTTTTTCGTGTGGTACATTTTCCATCAGTTTGTGAGTTCTTCTTTTATCTTCTGTAGCGATCCAGTCACTTCTCCAGAGGTATTTTTTCACCAAGTTTGGGTTAGTGTGTAAAGTTTCAAAATCAGTGTCAAGATTCTTCAAAATCATCTTGCAACTCTCTACCCACGATGTTATCACATTTTGTTCCTTGGAGTTTTCAATATTTTTTAAAATCTCATATTGGATAGGAGTATTTGTGTTAGTTATTTTCGAATAAAGATTTAACGTATTCCAGCAGATTCTGGCGTGAATTGATATTAAACCAAGTTCATATCTAATACACGCTGTCAGAGTTCCTTGTGGTAAGTGTAGCACCTTAGTCCAAAAGATATTTTCAAGAGAATTCCACAGCTGACATGGGGCACCAAATGCACATTCTGCTCCTTTTTGTTTGTAAAACGCCAAGGCTGGGAGGAGTGAATATTGTCCATATTTTGTATGAATGATACATGCTTGATTTGTCAATTGTTGACATTTAGATTTAACACTGGCAACCCAAGGTGCGTCATTGACGCTTGAATTGATGATCATTCCTAAGTATCTTGTTGATGGTGTGTTTTGAAGGAACGTCTTTTCTAGTGACCAGCGGAATTTACTTACTCTGCTTTTTGTTTCTGCCTCTAAGATTTTCTAACACGAGAATTTTAGATTTTGTCGTATTGATGGTAAGTCTGTTAGTTTGGATATATCTCTTTTCTTGAGGAATGCTATCAAAAGCATGAGCAAAATCTATGACAGCAATGTATATTTTTTTGCCCGCTCTTATTTCCATTTTTAGAATGTTTACAATTAGCAAATTCAGGGCACATCCGACTCCTTTCACGAATCCTGTCTGTCTTGGGTCCAGTTGGTTTGTAGTGTGGGTCCATTGATTTAGTTTGCGTGTTAGCATTGTTGCATATACCTTTCCCAAGACATCTAAAAGTGCTATTGGACGATAGTCCTTCGGATTGCTTCCATCTCTCTTTTTGAAGATGGGGACTACAATAGCACTTTTCCAGGACTTCGGGGTACAGCATGAGATCGCAATTTTATTGAAGAGTACATGATAGAAGCTGGCCCATTCATCGGGATTCTCTTTTAGGATGTAATTGCTCAGCCCATCTGGGCTGGGAGCTCTTGAGAGATTTAGCATTTTAATAATAGTTAGAATCTCGTCATGGTCAAAGGTTAGATCCCACGATGTTACGTCTGCGAATTTTGGCTCTTTTGCATTTTCTTTTTTACTGTGTACGGTGGTATAATGAGATATCCAGTCTTTTTCTTTTACTGCATTTGTCATAATTGCCTGTTGCGAGGTGCCATGTTGGTTAATGACACTCCAAAAGTCTTGAGTATTTGTTTTAGCGAGCTTTAATATCATTTCGGCATCGTGTTGCTTCACGATCGCCTTGTGGGATTTAACCAGTTTTTGTACATTTGCATGATATTTTTTTTTTGCTTTGTTTTTCTGTAGTATTCGTTGTTTGTATGGCTCGTATTTGAGATCTTATTTTACGTTTTTGTTTTAGAATTTATAAATCAAATATGTTTTGGTACAAAGCCTGATCTTTTAAGGCCATGATTTTTTCCCTTAAATTGAGAGAGAATAGGGTCATATTCCAGTACATCTTTTTCGTACTTATACATCGCAGTAATGTCTTTAACATCGGTATCCTCAAGCTTCAGGCGTAGTCTTGTGGAATCAGTGATGACATCAGTTTCCAGTAAGCTCGGGCTTCTGAGGTTATATTAATCAGACTTCTCCAGCATGGGGTCTGGCATGGATTCACACGCTCATGAATATTCCCCGTCGTCAGGCTGGGAATCCTCGGTAAAGAAAAAATCAGTATCAGTTTCGTTTCTGATCTGTCTTTCGTAGTAGTAACCAATCACTGATCTCTGCGTCATACTGACCACAGCCAATGACTGCCCTCTACCTAAGCCCCGCCTCTGGCAGCCATCTTCAGATTTTTACCGCACGTTCAAGTGTTGGGATCCTCGTGCTATTGCTCTCGAGCGTTAGTGCTATTTTTCACGTTTTTTTTCTCGGAAAAATCTCTTTTTTCGGTCAAAAGAGCCTCAAGCTCCACCGTTTCTTCATCCGATCAACAGGGACCCGTGTCGGATTCGTCTACGCCCCTCAAGGGTGAAGATTTCGTCGAGCCACGCTTTTGGAGGACTCCAGAAGTTTCTCAGGCCCATCTCGGACATGGCCCAGGAGAAGGGAAGCTCGACGCCCGGAAACTGTTCAGGGTCTGCCCTGGATGCCAGCTTCAGAATGTCTTTAAGGAGAACGAACACTCCCTTTGCCTTTACTGCCTACATGAGGACAAGACACACGTGGAGAAGGACTGTGCGTTTTGCGGCAATATGTCTGAGCGGACTATGAAGGACCGCCATCAACGTCTCGCCAACTGGCTGGAAGGAAAGAGCCCGTCAGGCGAGAAGAAGAAGAAGTCCGAGCGGTTTTCTAAGACCTTTGCGAGCGCCCTGGCGACGGGGGTCCAACAGAAGGCCAAGCACCGCAAGTCCGCTGGCACCGGGAGCGCCGAACGGTCGGGCTCTACGGGCACCAGGCAGGGCGCATCCTCCCCGGCGCCATCAACCACGAGCCAACGCTCTGGCTCGGGTAAGAGGAAGGCCGAGCACCCGGCGAAGCTCCTGGAGAGACCCCGGTCGAGCTCGAAGGCCCCATCGGAGGGGGAGCGAGGCGGTGACCCTCCCCCCAAGGAGAAGGCGGTGAGTGCACCTAAGGTGGTGAAAGCCTTAATCCATCCGGCCAAGGCCTCTATCGAGAGAGTCGCGGCGGCCCTGGCTCAGCCTGTGGAGGCTACACCAGTGGTGGCGACCTCGGGGCCCAGAGTCTCCCTGCCACCGCGGAGGGAGTCCTCTTTCATGCCCATCGACAGGACCCCTGTGAAACCTCCGACGTGGAAGAAAAAGGGGGGGCAGGAGGTCGTCGTTGATACGGCCTCAACCTCTGAGGAAGAGCTGATCGAAGTCTTAAGCCACGGCGTTGGCGTGGAAGAAGACCAGCCCGTCGGGAGGGACCCCGACGTAGGAGACGATGAGAACGTCGAGGGTGCCGACGGGGCTCCTGACCGCCCGTCGGACTCCCCTCAACCAGTGCCACAAGACAACTCGGCGGCCATTTTGTTGGCTATACAGTCATTATGCTCGGAGATGAGGATGAGACTGTCGTTACCACCAACGGAGGAACCGCTCCCGACGGTTGACCCGAAGCCAGGCCCTTCTGGGACCCCTCCCCCCTAAGAGAAGAAGGATTCATCCTCCACCTCCTTTTCAGCTATCGCGCCCTTTTCAGCTCTCCTCCCCGTCCACGACACGTGGGGATGATACGGGGACTGACACGGCCGCGACGGGTACAGACGACGAGGTTTACGACGAGGATCTCCCGTCGTCACCTCCCACCCGGGCTTCCCCGCCCGACGAGATTGGATCGTTTCACTCCATGATCGCCAGGGCATCCGAGCTTTTCCAGCTCTGCCCGGAAGAGAAGAAGAAGGAAGGTTTCCTTTATCAACGGCGCGAGGCCAAGAGGAAGACGGTCCTCGCTGTACCTCTACTGGACGATATTTGGGATGAGGGCCTCGCCCTCCTCAAGAACCCATCCACGACGCCGGCTAGATCGGTACGAGAAGAAGTACTGGGTCCCTGATGCAGCCCCCTTGTGCCTTCGGGCACAGCCGACCCCGGACTCGGTCGTCTCCGCGGCGGCCAGGAAGAAAGCGGGAGGGGGGCGCGGCCTCTACGTCGACTCCCTGCCGGACGGCGAGGGAAAGAAATTAGACACGATGAGACGCGGAGTCATCTCTTCGGCGGCGACGACGATTAAGGCGGCCAACGCCTTGGCTATCGTAGCCCGCTACGACAGGGAGTTGTGGTACAAACTGGCCCCCCTGCTGGACTTCCTACCAGACGACAAGAGGGCGGAAGCCCTAGAGATCTTGCAGGAAGGAGAGGTGGCGTCGGACCACGCCATTACGATTGTGACCGACATCGCTGACACTGGATTTCGCCAGTTGGGCAACGGCGTGTGCCTTAGGCGGCGTGGATGGCTCAAGGCTACTGACTTCCGTCAGGACGTGCAGACCAGAGTCTTGGACATGCCGTTCGACGGAAACAACCTGTTTGGGAAAACAGTGGAGGATTCCCTTCAAGCCATCATGGCGGACACGGAGACGGCCCGGGCTCTTGGGGTTCTCCAGCAACGGCGGCCGCCCTTTCGGAGTGGCGGAGGCAAACAGGGTGCCTCCAAAGGTTCCAGCGGCGGATTTTCCACCTACCGTCAAGCGGCCCGTTCGTCGTCACAGGAAGCTTACAGGGGACGAGACAAGTCAGGCGGACCCCGCCGTCGTCTCCAAGGAGGACAAGGCGGCAAAGCCTCGTCGAAGCAGGACTGAACCGGCCGTGGGTTCGGCCCCCACCGAAGCACCCCGGTGGGAGGCCGGCTGGCGAGCTTCGTCAGCGTGTGGGAGTCCATTTCCACCGAACGTTGGGTGCTGGACGCCCTAGCTCAGGGTCACGCGCTCGAGTTTCTAAAGAGGTGCCCGCGCGTCCCCCCTGTGGCCAGGAAAGAACATCACGTCCCTCAACTTCTCTTGGAGGTAAAGGCGATGCTCAAGAAGGGCGCCATCGAGCTCGTCCCAAGGAGGCTTCGGGGCTCCGGAGTTTACTCAAGATACTTCCTCGTGAAGAAGAAGACTGGAGGATGCCGTCCCATCCTGGACCTACGACGACTGAACAAATTCATCAAGGCACCGAAGTTCCGGATGGTCACCCTCTAACACGTCCTGGGTCAACTGGAGGAGGGCGATTTCCTGTCGTTGTTGGATTTGGATGATGCCTACTTCCATATTCCCATCCTAAAGGGGCACCGAAAGTTTCTCAGGTTCGTGGTCCCAGGGCGTCACTACCAGTTCAGAGCCCTTCCCTTCGGATTGAGGTCGGCACCCAGGGTGTTCACCAAGTGCCTCGCACCGGTGGCAGCGCAGCTGCGCCGAGAGGGGATCCACGTCTACCCCTACCTGGACGACTGGCTCATCCGAGCAAAGACAAAGGAGCTCGCCGTGGAGCACACGGCAAGGACCTTCTGTCATGATCACTGCTTCCAAGGAGCCAGGACCAACCCAACGTCCTTGGAAGCAGGCCCCTAACCCTAATCCTAGGCACCAGCCGGTCCCCACGGGGACCTTTTGGACCTTGTCCTGGCGCCGGTGGAACCAGGTTCATCAGAATCATCGGTCCCGGCACTGGAAGCGCCGGGCTCATAATATGTGTGCAGATGCTTGTTAGGGAGAATTCTCTGTTTAGGCTGAATTTCCCTACCTAGTGAGTCCCCCAGCATCTTTGCTGGATTTCTGGGGTTTCTTTTTTTCTCCTGCCAAGAGTGAGACTCTTTTACCCTCACTCTTGGACATGTTGAAGTGTGTTTTCTTGGTTAAACCTTGTGTTGAATGGGCTATGGGGTCTTTTACTCCATAGGGCCTCATGTATTTTTGTGATGTGGGTTACACAGCACCCTCTGTGCCGTGACCCAGGGGTGTCCTAGGGACTCCCCAACATAGACTCCATACCCTGGGACTGACTACTGTCTCCCAGGGCATGTAAAGTCACCAAAGACTTTGCTAGTCATGAATCCTGAACAGAACCAGTACAAACCATCATATTGTGGACGTACTGGCTGGGGCAATTCGATTGCCCCAGGGTCTGTTAGTCGAGGGGGCACGTCTCCGCCCCCCCTGATCGAGTTTTGGCTGGTGGCAGTGGAAACTACGTTTTATATTCAACCGCGAATATTTTCCTATGGGATTTCCCATTGTTTTAGGCTAACACATTTAATTATTTATTTACGGTAGCCTTAAACATACCGCCGGTTTATATATTTATTATTATAACTCCGGTTGGGACTTTTTGCCAAAACTTGATTCTAAAATGGCGTTGGCGTTCGCCTCTGTAACTCTGACCCAAAGTGGAGCCCTTTGTTCCACTTTTGGCGGGCTTCTCCACAGAAGCCCTCCAAAGTGGTGCCACTCTGTCTGGGGTACTTAGGAGGGGTGGAGGGGGGTTTAGGCACCCTGGACTGAGTTACCTTGGTAACTCAAGTCGCACTCCGTCCTGATTGGCCCAAGTGGTGAGCCGGCCGGCTCACCACTTAGCATGTTTGAGTGACAGCTAGGCTGGGTGAATGGGGGTTTGCTGCATAAAAGCAGGGCTTTGGGGACTGGAACTTTAGAAGTCGCCACAGGACCAAGAATCCGACGAGGGAAGAGCTGAGCCGACCTGCTTCGACGACACCACCCGGTGGAGCCCTGCTGAACCGTCTCACCACTTTTCCCGACGACCGAGGAGAACTCTTAACGGAGTGGCTCCTTCCCTTGACTGGTGGGGACAACCAGTTTTCGCCTTCTTTTCGCTTCTCGAGGTATCTCGTGGCCGCCTTGCCAGTGCCAAGCACCCCGGCAACCGGAACCCCACCACTTTTACCCCAACCACGAAAGTCGGTACAACCCTTTGACCGGAGGACTCCGCGGCTGGTTTCTTCCCGGGCAGTGCAACGACCTTCTTCTTCTGCTCTTCTGCGAGAACTTCTTCTCCCCTGACCGACGTCGAGCCTTGCTGCCACTGCCTGGAACAACTGCCACCGCTGGAGGATCCTTTCCGCTTAAGGTACCGTGTTCCGCCTGGCTTCCCTTGCCACCGACTGTACGGGGTAGATTTAGCCCCCGGCTTTCGAACCTGGGAGTGCCTGGAATACCCTGGCTAAACTTCTAAGCCACTCTAAACTCTTTCTAACTCTCTGCAAGACTTTGAATCCCTAATAACAGTGTGATCTTGGGCACATTTTCGCTCCGGCTACTCTAAGAGTGGGCCCTGCCTAGTGACTTTTGCTCACCTGTGACTTTGTGCTTCTTTGAGCCTATTGCAAGTGTTCTGGACCTTAGAGTGGTGTGTTTAACCCATTTCTGTTTCTTTTTATCCCTTCCTTAAACCTACTAGAGTGTCATCTAACGTTAAGCGCTCACCTCTGTTTTAATTATGTGGGGTTAACTTAGAGTTGTCTAGATAGGAGTAAGGGTTGAAACTGCTTTCATTATAACTGTGTTTTAAGTGTTTTTACTATACTTTGCTAGAGTGTTTTCAACTTATGTGTTCTTAAAAATAAATAACTATATACTTTTGAAACCAAGCTCTGGTCAGTGTTTGCTTGTGCTATTGTGTCTGAGTACATATTGTGTATACTTTGCATACTGCCTAACTCTTCTTGAGGGAAGTCTGACTGCTCAGCCACAGCTACCAGGTAAATCTGGGTGGTGCGGACTGCTACCAAGTGGGTTTACTGCTATACCTGTAGTCTTAAATCTTTTGCAGTGGTCCCCAAGGGAACTGCACAGGTTTCTGCCTAACAATGCTTGGGTGGACTTACCTGCAGCAGACCATGCTGCTTACTTACCAGCCACTTAGAAGTCCTCTGTGAACAGGAACTACTTTCTTACCTGGGTGGGGCAAGCTCCACTCCCTGGATTCAGCACTGGAAAGCTTCTGGAACTGGAACTCTTTTCTTACCTAGGCGGGGCCGTGGAGGAAGATGCCTCATCACTCCAAAGCTATTTAAACCACACCCGATAGACGAAACGTGCTTCGCGTTATTCTGCATCTGCAGCAGAACGCTCACCGAGTCTGTTCCAGCCTTTCTTCTTACGATCCTGAATCTGCAAGAATCATACTCACCATTCCGGCATCCTGAATCTGCAAGAAGCATACTCGCCATTCCTGCATCCAGTCGACAGCAGCACCTGCAGAGACAAGAAACAAGTTAGCAAGGCAGCCTTAACTCGCAGTGCTACTCACGTGATCCATCGGCTGAGGTCATTTTCGGCACGCTGCACCTCTGCCTGCGAAGACAAAAGCATTGTCACTACTTACCGGCACTCCACGAATTCTGGAGTTCTTCACACTGCATCGCCGCCTGCGGAGATAAAAGCATTGTATCTACTTACGGACATTCCGCGGACTCCGGCGCTGCAATGCAACTTCTGAAAGACAAAAGAAGAGACATTAGACAGGTATTTACTTACGCCCATCGCGCTCTTCGCAATAGAACGCCTGCAATACTTCAGCACGAACTACGCTGCAAGGGAAAAGACAGTTAGAGCGCTTGCATTTACTCACGCATTTCCAGGCGCTTCACTCCATCTTCCTCAAGAATCCTGCAAGACAAAAGGGAGAAAAGCATTATACGAAGTCCTGTTCAATGTTAACGTGCCTTGCACCTAAAGACTATAAAGACTAAGAAGGTGTCTGGAAACTCACCGCTCGTGCAGTTAACAACGGTAACAGTCTTCTGAGTTCAAGAGGCCTATGTTTCACCAGTGAAGGAACTGGCAACAGCGCCCTGCACCAGACGCAGATGAAGAGCCCAGCATTCACCTATCTAAGGTTAGCACGTTGACCTGGGGGCTCTACAGAGAGGAAGAGGGACATTGAACAACCCAGACCATTAACCCCTATATTCTTTCACCTGCAGAAACCTCACCCTACGAGTTCGACACACAGTGCGAAGAGGTGCGACCCCAGAAGCCCATCAGGTTCTGCACATCACATTTCGAGGCAGACACCTTCCTGCCAAGATCAGCGCCTCCGTGGGAATCAGGTGAGCATTACACCGTCCAACTACTCACGGACCTGGGATTCTCCATAAACTACGCCAAGTCCCACCTGGTGCCCGTGCAAGACGCACTGTTTCTGGGAGCGAAGCTCGACACAGTGTCGCTTCTGGCCTCTCCGTCTGAGGAAAGGACGAGGGCCATCTTGGGCAAGGTGCAGCGGATGCTGGATGCGGACGCGGCCAGGGTGAGGTCCATCAAGTCCCTCCTCGGAATGATGTCTTCTTGCATTTATCTCATCCACCTGTGCAGGCTCCGGATGCGCCCGTTGCAGGAGTTCCTGGACGCGCGCTGGATCCAGACGACGGGCAGCTTCGAGGAGAGGATCACACTCGACGAGAGTTTCCGATGAGCGATCCGGTGGCGGGCATGGACTTCCAGACCCCGGGCCACCAGGAGACAGTGACCACAGATGCCTCCCTGGAAGGGTGGGGAGCGCACACCGAAAATCTGCACGCGAGAGGCCTTTGGCTCCCGACGGAGAAGTCCCTCCATATCAACGTCCTGGAGCTCCGTGCAGTGTTTTGGGCCCTCAGGTCCTTCCTTCCGTCCCTCAAGGGCAAGGTGGTGAGGATCTTCACTGACAACACCACCACCATGTTCTACATCAGGAAGCAGGGCGGAACCAGGTACCCAGACCTGTCCAAGGAGGCGCAGGATCTGTGGCATTGGGCCGTCGCCCAAGGGATGTTTCTGGTGTCGTTTCATCTGGCAGGGATAAAAAACACCATTGCCGACTCGCTCAGCAGAGAGCTGCGCTCATGCCACGAGTGGGAACTACGACAGGATCTAGTGGACCGCCTCTTCCGACGGTGGGGCACACCCCAGATCGATCTGTTTGCGACGGCGACAAACTCCAAGTGCCGGAGGTTCGCCAGCAGGTTTCCCCAGCTGAGGAGCATGGGCGATGCTTTCTCGTTCCCCTGGGAGGGCCTGTTTCTATGCGCGTTCCCTCCATTGCCATTGCTGATCCGGCTCATCAACCAGCTCAAGAGGTCACGGTGCAGGATGATCCTCGTCGCACCTGCGTGGCTGAGGCAGATATGGTTCCCGGACCTTCTGGACTTGTCAGCGTCCCCGTCAATCAAGCTGCCAGTGGACGCGGATCTTCTCTCCAGGGAAGGAGGCGCCATCCTCCATCACGACCCGAAGTCGCTGAACTTGCAGGCCTGGCACCTGCAGCGTTGGAGTTTGGAGGATACGACATACCGGCCGACTGCAGAGAGGTTCTTGCAAAGGCCAGGGCGTCCTCAACTCTTAAATGCTATGGACACAAATGGAAGATGTTCTCTGTCTGGTGCCACGCACAGAAGATTAACCCTCTACGGATTACGGCTCCCTGGGTACTGCCGTACCTTCTGACGCTGGCCAAGGCTGGACTGGCGCACGCGTCCATCAAGATTCATCTTGCTGCGATCTCCTGATACACCAGAACCACGGGGCCGACGTCTTTGTGGTCTCATCGTCTGGTGAAAGAATTCATGAAGGGAAGTTCAGATCGTTCCCGCCGGTGAAGGCTCCGGCCCCGGCATGGGAGCTCAACGTGGTGCTGACCAAGCTCACCGTTCGAGCCTCTGCACTCGGCTCCGTTGAAGTTCTTGTCGTGGAAAACAGCGTTTCTTGTAGCCATCACCTCTGCACGAAGAGTGGGAGAGATCCAGGCCCTTTCCTGCAAGCCCCCGTACTTGACTTTTCACGACACGAGGGTAGTGCTCAGGACGCACCCCTCCTTCATGCCCAAGGTGCCGTCGGACTTCCACCTCAACGAACCCTTGGTGTTGCCTGTTTTCTTCCCGTCGCCTTCGTCGCCGGCTGAAAGGACTTTGCACAGGATGTGGTTAGAGCGCTGAAGTTTTACGTGGACCGCACGAAGTGTTTTCGGAAGACGTCACAACTTTTTGTGAACTTTGGACCTGTCGATCAGGGGAAGGCTCTCTCAAAGGCCTCCATTTCAGATGGCTCTCCGGCTGTATCATGTACTGTTATCGGTTCGCAAACCGACCGCTGCCTGGCCGTCCGAGAGCCCATTCCACCAGAGCGATCGCATCTACCACGGCGTTCCTATCTGGTGTGCCCTTGCTGGACATCTGCAGGGCTGCTACGTGGAGGTCGACGCACACCTTCACGAAATTCTACTGCGTCGATCGGGATTCCAGGGAGGAGTCCAGGGTCGGCCAAGCAGTGCTGCGCAATCTGTTCGCCTAAAGTGAGCCTGGTGAGGACGTAAGAATTGCTTAATGTTGAGTTTGATGTAATGCTTAATGTTGAGCCTTTGCCACCTCCCGTGGTTGTGCATGTGTGTACTGCTATGTATTCTTTATTCATGAGCGTGTGAATCCATGCCAGACCCCATGCTGGAGAAGGAACAAGTTACTTACCTGTAACTGTTGTTCTCCAGCATGGGTCTGGCATGGATTCACATGCGAACCCTCCCGCCTACCCCTCTGCGGCTCTTCACTTGGTCATACTGCCACTTCACGTGCTACCAAATCTGAAGATGGCTGCCAGAGGCGGGGCTTAGGTAGAGGGCAGTCATTGGCTGTGGTCAGTATGACACAGCGATCAGTGATTGGTTACTACTACGAAAGACAGATCAGAAACGAAACTGATACTGATTTTTTCTTTACCGAGGATTCCCAGCCTGACAACGGGGAATATTCATGAGCGTGTGAATCCATGCCAGACCCATGCTGGAGAACAACAGTTACAGGTAAGTAACTTGTTCCTTATTTCTAACAAGTTGTGATCGCTTTTTTGCTTTTCATGGATTTGCATGGTCTTTATTCTCCAGTGCAAAGTCTAATACAAAAAAGTAGTCTAAAATGGATTTCTGATTCTCTTCTCCAGGTTATATTAGCTGGTATATCCCCTTGCGTGTTTCCATTTAGCATATGCAGCTTCCGTGTTTCCATCTCCATACACCATTGCGTGGCTGTGCTAGAATCGCTCATGTACGCTAATGTGTTGTCTTCTATGCACTTGCACAATTGTGTTATCATGTCAATAAAGCACGTTGGTTTCATTATTTTATGTTGCCAGTAGATGTTAATAAGATGTATTGAATCTATAGTCCTTTGATCTTCATCTTGTTTGGCCATACAGATCACTTGTATATACGCATTTACATTTATAGCTTCAATTATCTTGTATCCTAGATCTTTCTTAACCAGCGTGATTAAGCCAGCCATCGGTCTTCCTTTCTCATTTTTAATGGCTGGGTTGAAGCAGATGTCATATGCGTCAGAAATGGGAGGATCGATCATCCAGGTTTCCTGGAGACATGTAATGTCCAGTCCTTTCATCCACTTTTGTTGGAGAAGATTTTTATATCCTTGTGTGTTCCAGGATCCACAGCTGAGTGTTGATTTAGCAGGAACTGCCTGGCGTTTATTTTTTCTATTGGGTTTTGTCAACGCAGCCGGGATCCAATTCCAGTTTTTTAGCTCGTCATCATTCTCGGGCAGTGAAGATCTTATATTAGTATCCTTTCTTTGGTTATTATTATTACATGCAAATGAGATTTGGATTTGTTTCTTTCTTTACTTGCATTGGTACTTCTTCGTTAGGCGTTTTTCAAAACTGCATACATTTTAATAAACACTCTTAAACTGTGATCATTCGTGTCTGTCTTCACTGTTGCCACCATGAGTTCCTTACAGGACTTTCCTGTAAGCCTCAATTCACTATAGTCTGAAGCCTTCCTTTCTGCCAAAGATACTCTCCAATTTCCATTTGTCCCAAAAAATTGTTTTACCAACTTTTGACCCACCTGGTAAGGAAGAGGAGAGGTTGCATAGACTGAACCCAAGAAGGGCTCTGAGTTTCTATTTCTCACAAATGTATAAATTTCGCCAAGATAATCAATTATTTATTGGTAATACAGATCATAAATTAGGTTTGGCAGTAACAAAACATAGCCTATCCAGATGGATTATTCTGGATATTGGGGAATGTTATAGATTGGCTGGTAAAGATCCTCCGGAGGGTCTGCGGGCCCATTCTACGAGGGGCCTGGCAATATCTTCTGCTTTACAAAGAGGGGTGCCAATTAAGGACATTGCATGGCAGCCGCTTGGTCTACCATTCACACTTTTGTAAAACATTGTCTGGACTCAACTTCCACTCAGGAAGGGGGATTTTGGAAGGAAGTCCTTCATTTGTCCATGATAATTCTTAAGGAAATGTCTAAATTCTTACTCCCTCCACCTAGACCAATACTGCGTTGAGATTCTATCAAAGATGAAGAATACATGGGAGGACACAAGCCATTCAAAGAACAAGTTACTTACCCCTGACACAGGTCCTCCAGGGACATCAAGTCAACAGGACCAGTGCACAGTGCCCTCTGGCGCCGTCTGTTGCGGGAAAGGAAATATCAAACGTTGATGAATACTTGGGAGGAGCATTGTTAGGAAAGATTTCTCTTTACTGCACCTTTCCTTCCATCTTTATGGAATCCCAAAACTTTTTGCTTTTATCTTTGAAGTTGACCTGTACTTTTTGCAGGCAGTGAAGCCTTACACTTCACTGGGCTTTGCTCATATGTTATGGGGAAAATGGTATGTCCTTCAGGCTATCAGAACTGTGAAACCTTGTTTCCCTTATTCGTATTACTATGTTATTACTTTTGGTTACTTTCGTATAACCTGGGTGAATGGAGTGTGTGACCAATATGCACTTCTTGTTGTGGATGTCTAGTTTCAGGTGTTTGACACAATGACTGAGACCGCCCTGCCCGAAACTGGTATGAATGCAGTGTGTAGTGTTGAATGTCTGGGCACTTGTCCCAATACACATTCCCTGTTGTAAGTGTCTGAGAGGGAGGGGAATGGCCTGAAAGCACTGTATGCCTGATTGGCTGACTGATTGCTGAATGCCCTTCTGAGTGATTGGTTGCCTGAGTGTGACCCAGCAGAATGAATGGGAGATCAACAAGTATATCTGGGGGCCTCTCACTGCTAGAATTCGTTCAGAAGCTGAAGAGAAACTGGAGTTGAAACTGAAGCTTGACCTTGAAGCCCTGCTGGAAGAGAAGAATTGCTGTTGCTCTACTTCGTCGATCTGAAAGCTGCTGTGTCTTCAAGAACTGACCCAGAGAGGACCCGGTTAGGTGCCCTCTTCCCGAGCTACGAGGAACCATCGTGCACTGCTAACCTTTGCCAAAGCTCAGTAGACAGACCTACTACGAAAGGCAGTGCCCACCGGAGACGGGGACCGCCGCCGAATCACAAGGATAAGTGCCCGGACACTGTTGTCCATCACCATAGACGACCGCCGTCGCGGACCGGAGCCGCCGTGCTCCCTTTGCCTAAGTAACATTTGATCCAAGGACACTCTCCCCTGCACCGTCAACCGCTTTGTCCCGCTGGAGAAAGTTGAGGCCGCCGAGACGCATCCGCCGGTGGGTTTCCCACCACCTAAAGACCGCAGAGTTGCCGACAACCCGATGCCCTTGCTGGGCCAACGTTGTTCAAACTCTTTGCGGTCTTCAACTATCGTCATCAAGGTGCCCCGCATGCCTTTTCCTTGCAGGATGCCAACGCTCTATCATCGACGAGCACCGCTAGGAGCGAAGCTGCCACCTCACCATCATTGTTCACCCTTTTCCTCGTAGGATCTCGACGATCAGTGGCTCCTGCCTTAAAGGGAGCCGCTCAAGGAGGGTCCGTCGACGACCCGATGTTGAACTCTGCTATTCCAGGTACATTGGGGTTATAGAACCATTTAGAAGGAAATGAGACTCTTGTGAACAATATATGGACTGGGTTTGTACGCTATATCTTTACTTTACAGGTTGCCCAGGTTGGGGGGGAGGGGGCATCTCCACACAGCACTGTGTCTAGTGATAGCGGCCAGTATTCTGCCAATTGTTCTAACTGCTTTCCCTCCTATATCTATTGTTGGTTACCTTTTTAAGTGATTTGTGTGACATTTAACTAGAGTACAGTTGATGCACCTTAATGAAATCTAATAATAATTGTGGTACCACTTAGAACTGTATATATTTGCCTTTATAGATTAAGTAAGCACAAAGTGAGTTATTGCGATTGTGTACATAACCTTGAACCTTAATTATATAAAAATGGTGTTTTATCTAATACAGTGTATGGACATTCCTTTGTGGGGGACTTGGGGACTGCACTGTACTGAAGAACCAGCCTGCATCACCTCCTGAGAAGCTAGGCCTTGATTGCTCGTCCATTACTACCAACAATAGAGAATCTTGGCTGGGGTCCTCTGTGCCTATCCTATCCTCTACCATATGGAGAGCAGGTGTACAGACACCCCCCTCCAGTCTTTACAGCTACCAACTGTGGCTACTGGTCAAACATGGCCGTTCCACGAGATCTTTCGCCTGTTCTTTTTGCCATCTTGTCCTTTAGCCTTCTTCCTTGCCTGAGGGGTGTGTGCGTGTGTGTCCTTTTGCGTCACTGTGCACAGTGACCACCATCCGAAAATTGCTTAGCTTACCAGAGTCCAGTCCTGAGAGGGGGTGATACATCAAGTTTTTCTGCATTCTTCGACCAAGTGTCGTTGCAGCAGTAAAAGACACCAACCGGAGAGCTGCTCGAACCTTCAACCCCTGTGAATCGAGGACTGCAACTTTTGGCAGGACAAGCAACCTCAGACCCTCTTCCTTTGTTCTGCCAAGTCTAGCGAAGAATCTGAGTACGGGGGTAAATTACAGAGTTTCTAACTATAATGACGAGCCGCCACACTTTGGTAGGTAATAATAAAGCTTTATTACCAAGATACATATAAGAATAAAGACCCGCAACCTTCCTCTGGCAGCTCTCTCTCTCCAACTGCCCTTCTTCAGCTTCAACACATTCCCTTGCAGAACCTTAACACAATGTTCCACCATAACATTCCACTAGCCTCCTTCCACCTTGCCTAAGTATATTACACAACACACCTCCCCCCCTTATTTACCCCAAATTTGTATTTGATTAACATTCATAAATTCACTCCAACTATATACAGGACAACCCTTTATTTTTGACATCGTAATTTAATCACGACTAACTCCCATAACATTGATGGCATGAAAGAAACTCAATGCATGAGAACATTTAACACATCATGTAATTAAACAAGAATGGAATGTCATTTGATATATTACTTAATTTTTCAACGTTTTCCCGATCAGGCCTTAAAATCGCTGACTATTTAGGACATGTTCCAGATTTGGCTGACTATTTAGGACATGTTCCAGATTTGTCCACTTTGTACTCTTACCGCACCTTTCAACACCTGCGATACCCGCACCGGCTCAGAATACATCATATCGCCCTTTTTTTTAATAACTCCCTTCTTCACCCGTATCCAATACAAAACTTCTACAACACTCGCCAGCCTAGGCAATCTTTCATTCACGCTTCTTATCCAGCCATCCTTCTTCTCATCCATTCTTCTTCTCACTTTTTCCACCACACATTTGGTCTCTCTAGCCCTTCCCAACCACGGTGGAGACACCAACGTATTGGGTTTTCTACACCTCATCAGCTCAAATGCACTAATTCGTTCTCCATGGGGCGCTAGGCGTAGTGCATATAAACGAACCCTGATCGCAATTTTCGTATCTTTTCCAGTTGCTCCACATATCCGCATCCATAATACAACGGTTCACCCTTCAGCCATGCCATTTGTCTGAGGTTGATATAAGGCGGTTTGCTTATGCTTTATTCCACACATCTTTAATCTTGAAACAATCCACCAACAAATTGTCTACCGTTATCGGTCAAAATGGACAGAGGCAATCCTTCTCTTTCAAAAATACTCTGCAGAAAATCAACAATACACTGGGATTACACATCCCTCACAATTTTAAACTCAGTCAACCTGGAAATTAAATAATTACCACCACAACGAACCTTCCACTTCCCAAATCCATTGGACCAGCGATATCCATAGCTAAATCACTCCATACACCCACTGGGGCATCCACTTTAATCATTGGTTGACGTTTGGCAATTTTTATTTGTAGCAGATACTTCACACTCAACACAAGATCCTACCACCCTCTCTATGTCACGGTCGAAACTCAGCCACCAATAATCTCCCTTGAGAAGCTCTTTGTTTTGACAGTCCCAATATGTCCTTGATGACTAATCTCGATACGTCTCCTGCGCAATTTTCCTAGAAGCACAAGACGGTCCCAACGATATAACCCATTCCTTATACTCAACTCTGATCTTACTTCCCACATTGCTCTCTCCTCCCCACTCAAGAGTCTCTTTTCTGGCCATCCTTGTTGAACAAATTCCAAAATGCGTCTCCACATTTCATCTGCATGCAACTCACACTCCCACTCCCCCGAGTAATCACCCCATCATGGGTAAAAATACCATATTTGTAATAATATCTTCTGATGTATCTCAACTCCCTTCAAAGTCCTCATTCCAAAATCTAGATACATGATCAGCTTGTACATTCTCCTTCCCTGCAATCACCTCAATTACAAATTTATGGCACTGCAACCTTGCCACCCAGTTGAGAGGTTTGTGATCCGTCTGTAATGTAAATTCTAAACCCCAAACAAAATTCTTACATTTTTCAATCCACCAATGGCACGCCAGAGCCTCCTTTTCCAAAACTGGGTAATTTCTCTGAGCACCTCTCCGCATCCTCGATGCATGGGTACCACTTCTTCACTGCCATTTACCCCAACTTGGGATAATACAACATCAATCCCTGCCTCACTAACCTCGACCGAAATAATACATCTTCTTTTAGTATCGTAATGCCTTGGACATATCAATTTTTCTCTTTATCTCGTGAAATTCTACCTCGCACTCATGGTCCCATCTGGATTCAAGACCTTTTTTCAATACATTTCTCATTTTGTTAACTCTATCC
This sequence comes from Ambystoma mexicanum, assembly GCF_040938575.1. Classification (NCBI taxonomy): domain Eukaryota; kingdom Metazoa; phylum Chordata; class Amphibia; order Caudata; family Ambystomatidae; genus Ambystoma; species Ambystoma mexicanum. Next base: position 223,333,436 of record NC_090921.1, on the reverse strand, counting down.
GCAAAATTATCCACAAACCTGTGATAGAATTTGATGATGCCCAAAAATAATTTCAGTTCGGCCTTATGCCTACGCGACTTTACCTTCTTAATCCCTTCTACCAAATCCTCCTTTGGTCGAAGGCCTTCCTCAGAAATTCTGTCTCCAAGATACTCCACAACTCTACTTCCAAAGATACATTTCTATGCCCTAAGCGTTATCCCTTTCTTACTTAAAACACTCACTACTTTCTTTACATTCCTCTCAAGCATTTCCTCTCTTTCCCCACACACTAATATATCATCCTGCAAGCACCATATGTCGTTCATTCCTCCCAATAGTTTGTCCATCACCTTCTGGAAAACAGATGGCGCAGAGATCAACCCAAAAGGCATTCTACAAAATTGATAGACACCATCATGCGTTATAAACGCTTTGAATTTCCTAGATTCCTGATCAAGTTGAATTTTGTAGTATGCACTGGCCATATCGAGTTTAGTAAAGTACTTAGCCCTTCCAATCCTGCTCAGCATTTCTGACATATTAGGCAGGGGATGTCTTTCTTCAACAACACATTTGTTTACCTCTGAAATCTACACATACCCTCAGTTCACCGCTAGCCTTCTTAACCGCAACAAATGGTGAAATCCACTCTACACTCTTTGCCGGTTCTTCAATCTCTCAAGTTCCTCATGCATTTTTTTAAAAATTTTTTTTTATTTTCATTTCAATGGAACACACTTTTGAAAAAAGAACTTTTTGATTAAAAAGATAGAAAAAACAAAGAGAAATACACATACTAAAAAAGGAGAGACACAAAGCTTATTGCCTTAACTTGCAGTGTCTCTTTAATCTTATTTTGGTCTTAGACCTTGTTCATTGTCACTGGGTTGCAACTATTTTTCTTGGTTCCTCTGTATGTTGTTGCTTATGATTTCGTTGTGCAAATTGTTCTCCCTTGATTTGTTGCTGAATCAGGCTCGCCTTTGGAAATGATAGGTCTCATTTCTAATTGATTCTGTAATATGTCTAAGAATCGCGTAAGCGCAATCAGCACTGAGTTGCTTTCGGTCAGGTGTAATAGCCTCCACCACACTTCAGTGTTCAGCGTCTGATAGTTTTCCATCACTTTACCTAAACAGTTTTCGCGTTGCATATTCAGTTCGGAACATTTTAGGATAAGATGTTTTAGGTTTTCGTCTTCTTTCGCACAAAATCTACATAGTACATTTCCCTTTGGGATTAAGCGCCTGGTCCTCAGAATTTCTTTTGTTTCTATGATGTTCAGGTGAAACTGCAAGTAGAGTCTTCGCACACTTTTGCATGGTGATAAAACCAGATCTTTCTGGAGTGTGTTCTGTTTTTTTGCTTCTTTAGGCTGATTTCGCATGGATTTTTGTGATTCTCTTTTCGCACCAATTTTGATCCAGTCGAGATCGAGCAGTTTTTTTTTACAGAATCAGGTTTAGACAAGAGTGTGGTCTCATCTGTGCCCAATTGGTTAAGGATCTCTCTGCAATGTTGTTTCCAATCTCTTAGGGCTGATTTTTTTCCTATTTCATTTCCCATCAGGATTTTGAACATTGTCAAGTTTGCTTCGTCATGAGTTTTCCTGAAGAGCAGTAGTTTATTCCATATGATCCTTGCATTCAAGGTGGACATCCCTACTTCATACAGGACACAAGATGTCGGCGTACTTTGAGGTATCTGGAGGATTTTTTTCCAAAAGAATTCTTCGCATCTGGCCCATATCTTGTGGTCGCAACCAAACATGTTCTCTGCCCCGTAGGTTAGAATCGGTGTCACTTTATTTTGATAAAATTTCTTCACAGGCTCGCACGTGAATTTCCCAAATTTCTTTTGCATTACGATTCCTTGTGTGGTAAGTTGCCTGCAGCTATTTAAGATTTTTTCCATCATCGGTTCGTCGTTTACGCTGGAGTTGATTAGTGTACCTAAATATCTTGTATAATGTACTTTCTCCAGTTTTGTCTTTCCCACGAACCAGCTTGTACTATATTTCAATGGCTTCCTTCCTCTGTTATAGCTTGTACTATATTTCAATGGCTTCCTTCCTCTTTTATTTTCTAGGACTAGGATTTCCGATTTAGCTACGTTTATCTCTAGTCCGAGATCTTCTGTATAGTTCTTTAATGCTGTTAGTTTGCACTGCAAACCGATAGGTGTGCGATCCAAGATCACCATATCGTCGGCATATAGGATGTGATGTAACTGTAATCCATTAATGCTTGGTGGGAATGGGCTTTTTCCACTTCTGAGATGTAGAAGTTGAACAGGGTCGCCCCTAATGGGCAACCCTGTTTTACACCTCTCTCTGTGGGAATTGGTTTAGATAAATTTCCTTTACTATCTAACCGTACTTGAATGTAGGTGTCTGAGTAAAGTTCCTTGATGGCAGCAATTAGGCACTCGTGACACCCTCTTTCTTTTAATTTGTACCATAAGATTTCTCTGTTTACTCCATCAAACGCATTTGCCATGTCAATAAATGCTAGGTAGATTTTCTGATTTTCAATAAGTTTAGTATTAGAAGGTTCGTGCTGCATCCTACTCCTTTGACAAACCCGGACTGGCGCTCATCATATATTTTTTCTTGGTTAATCCAGGTTGTTAGTTGGTTAAGGAGTTGGGTTGCAAACACTTTTCCTACAACGTCAAGGAGGGCTATGGGCCGATAATTTGCAGGGTCAGAGCGCAGGCCTTTTTTGAATATAGGCACAATGATCCCTGATTTCCAGGTTGTAGGGATCCTTCCTTCTTTTATTATTGCCTGGAATAAGATGTCACAGAATTGGGACCATTCTTCAATATTTTGTTTTAAGTCGGCATTGGAAAGACCGTCGGGCCCTGCCGCTCTAGATGCGCTACTCTTTTTAATTGTAGCTCGAATGTCCGCTTTGTCTATTTCAATATCCCATGGTACTTTTGTTTGGCACTCAGTTTTACGTGTGCTTTCTCTTGTTTTGAATAGGTTTTTATAGTGACAATCCCAGTCGTTTTCTTTTACCATATTAGTTATCATGGCTTTTTCTGAGTTGGTTGATTCATTTATTGGGGCCCAAAAGCCTCGGGAGTTCCTTTGATTCAGTGCCTTCAGCATTATTTCAACATCTCTTTGCTCCATCTTTGCTCTGTGTTGTTTACACCAGTTGTTATATTGGTTCTTCGCTCTTTTTGTTGAGCTTTGAGTCATTTCTCCTTTTGTCGCAAGAATTTCTCTTAAGTTTTTCCTTAGTTCTCTCTTCTTTCTCGCTACTTCTGGGTCGTATGTGTGCCTTCTATAGTTTTGAGTCTTTTTACAGAACTTATTTTCAGTTTTGTAGATTTCTAGCAATTGCTGATATTCGATTCCAACAGTTGAACTTTTTACTTGGCATCTTTGCATTTGGTCAGATATCTCCTTAATGTCCGTTTTTTTTAGCCTTAATCTGTTTCGCCCTGGTCCCACTGAGATGTCACAAAACCACTGTTCCCTTTTCTTAACTTTGATCAATTTCCATTCTGTCGATATGATGTTATGGTCACTTTGATTGTCTTTGGTGACTTTGAAAGAGATTATTTCGTGTAGTATGTTTTCAGAGACAAAGATATAACCTAATATAGATCTCTGGTTTCCTCTTTCCCATGTCGGCTTTGCCGGAATGTCTCCTCTTGTTGCTCCATTGAGCATTGAGAGATTTCTGAGTGACTTTTCTTCTAGCCAACAATCATTTTTGTATCTTTCACTGTCAGTCTTTGTTGTTCTCTGTTGATCTAATTAAATTAACTTCATATTGAAGTCTCCACACAACAAAATTACTGCTTTTGAATCAGTTTTCAGAATGGAATCGATGGCTTCAATGATGTCATCCTCAAGCTTTTGATTTGAATTTGGTGTTGAGTTCCAATAAATATTTAGTATGTACACTAGGCGGGAGTGCTTCTCTTTCAGCTCCACTTACTCTAAACAGACTTCCTGCAGGAAAGGTGACCAGATGCGGGCCGATTTGATTTTTAGACCGCTTGTTGTCTTAGTCAATTGACCTGACATTGGCTGCCCTTTTTTTGTTTTACAGCTGGATTTATTGCTACTTCGAATCCATCCACACATGGCATGGTGGTGATCCATGTCTCTTGTAAGCATATCAAGTCTGCCTTTTCTAAGATTGCAGGAGGGGAACTTAGGAGATGTGAAAATCCTCTAGTATTCCACAAAGCTATCACTAGCTTCGTTATCTCCTCGTGGCATTAGCTCTTCTTTACATTGTTTAGCGATTTTGCTAGCCAGGACCATTTTTTCAATTCTCCTTCCCCATCGTTTCGTTCTAAATCGCTGCTTCTTTCCTCGTTTGATTTGCCCCGATTTTCTATTGTTTTGATTTTCTTCTTTCCTTTCTCATCAGGTAAGCATGATTTTTCTGCATCGCTATCTTCATAGGTTAGCTTGGCGTTATCGCACTCCTGAGTTGCTCTATTTTCTATTGTTTTATTTGACCAACTCTTTTTCTTTTATTTTCAGTGCTTTTACATCTTTTGTTTTTTCATAACCTTTGTCCCCTAGTGTGTTGTCAACTTCATACACTTGATATCCCGCGTCCAGAAGTTGTCTTTCGCTCATCATGAGTAGTTCCGCGTCTTTTTTGTCGTTGATGTGTAACAGCACAAATTTCTGGTTCATATCAGGGATGATTTCTACACGATTAATCCGTGGACTCTTTATTGCTCTTAGCACTGATATTTTTTGGAATATCTGTAGAATGGTGTAGCGGTTCAGAGGAATATCACTTTTTTTACATACTATCTTTTCGACTAATATTCTGTATTGATGGTTCGTTACATTCTCCTCGACGTTTGTGGTGTTTTTCCATGGCTTGGCTAGCTCTTCAACGCTTTCCTTGTTTGCCAGTTCTGGTTTGTTCATTTTCTCTTTATGGGATTCTAGTTCCATTTTGTTGTTCTCTCGCTCATTTGTTGATGAGTCTTGTGTTTCTTCCTTATTCCTCAAGATGGTTTTTGGGTTCAGCATACTCTTTCGCCTTTTCTCTTACAAAGTGAGGAAGATTAGAGGATCTTCAGCTTTTTTGTCAGCTTTCTTTGGTGTAGCTAAGGCTTTTTTAGGAGTTTCTGGCCACAAAATCACTCTTTTGCTTGTCATTTCTGTTTCTCTCTCGTTCTCGCACTCTTGAGCATGCGGTTTGGTGTAGTTACCATAGACTCGGGGACCCCTTGCCCATTGGCTTTGTTAGTTACTTTGGCGTTCCCTTCCTTGGTCTCTTCTTTATTTTCGTCTCCATCGGATATGCTGTAAATTGAAATATTCAGCAATTCTTCATTGTCACTGTCGGAAGCCAGCTCGGCTATGCTTTCCATCTGGGAGTTGACTTCCTCGTTCCTGATTGTGCCTTTCCATCCACGGGTACAATATCATCAGTCTTTTTTTTCCCTTTCCTTGCCGGTTGCTCAGAGTTATTCACTGTTATATTTAGTGCTTTAATATTCCTAAAGAAATTTGCTGAGCTACGAGTATTCTTACTCTTTTGAGCTTGTTGATTCTTTGTTTTTCTTTTGCAATCTATTTGTTTTGGATTGTCTCTATTTGTCTTCATTCCTTTGCTCACTCCCAATGGAGCTTTCGATTGCTCAAATATGTCCAACCACTCTCCATCCGTCTTTTTTGCTGTAATAGAGGTTGCATTGCTTGTTGCTGCCTTTCCATTTACATCATTGTAATTTTGGTTACTTCGTGGCTCTGGATCGGAGGAGACTAGTTTCTTTTGGGAATTGGTCCTAGCCACCTCTTTCAGGCACTGCCATTGCTGTAGTCGATTTAGACGACCTTTCTTTAGAACTTATCTCATTCTCTCGGGTTTCTTTCCTTCCGTGGTCACAATCTTCGGCACTTATTGGTAGCACCTTGTCATAAATGCAATTTTGCATAGAACCCTTTTTCTCAGCCTCTCTCGTTTTCTCCAGAGGTTGTTTGTTTTAGGAATCTCACTTGTTTCCAATGGTTCCAGATTGGTCGTTGGATTTGTGCTCGTTTGATCTTTCTTAGGAGCTCGCTTTTCATTTTGATCACTCCTTCCTTCTCGTTCATTTTGTAGAAGTGTGAGGGCTTGTCTCGTCACTTCAGCCAAGAGTTTCTTGTCCTCAGAGTTGTTTCTTAACGATTCTTTCAACGCTGTTATCGAAATATCGTTCCCTCTTTTAGATGACAGAATCTCAGATGACATCTCCTTTAAGTCAGTCTCTAGTTTTATCATTTTAGAGTTCAATAGGGCAATCAGAGTCGTTTGGTCTCTAGAGTTCTCATTCAGGTTCTCAAACAACTTCATCAATGGGGCTACAGCTATCGTTGTAGCTGACATCAAAATGGGACTCAACTTTGAAATTGTTGCCTCAATGTAGGGCAAGATATCGTCTGGGTCATTTCTTTCCTTCGGAAGTAACTCATTAGACTTCCGTCGCCTTAGATCTTTGAGGGTTATTGCCTCATCCTCACCCTCTGACTCTGAAATTAAGGAAGTACACTATTTTCTTTTTCGGGGATGGCATCTCTTCTGGTTTTTTTTGTACACCTATGGTTCTTCCTTGGGTTCTGCTTTTGCATCGTTTATCCACATTTCCCTCATCACTCTCAGAGCTTTCTCTTCTTCGACTCCTCTTCTGAGACACCGTAATTTCTTCATTTCTGGATTCGAATGCTGGGGAGTTTGCTTCAAGGATCATTACTTCGTGAATGCTCTTATGTTTAGGACATTGGATCTCCACGAGTCGTGGGCTACCCCCATTAGAGCTTAATTGTGAAGGGCTCCCTGGCTGTATTAGACTGGCATTCATCCTTGCCAAGTCTTTTTTTTTTTAAAAACATATCTTTATTATTTTAGTGAACAGCGTACAGTCAACTTTGTACTAACATTTCACCCCCAACTCCCCCTCCCCCCTACCCCCCGGGGTCACATGATATTGAACTCAGAGGGATTATTCTATGCGTTGAAAACGTCCGTAACCTTAATATTGTGGGGGCACCATTGTTCCATAAAGTCCGACTGTAGGTGTTCCATGACACTTCCCCATTCTTTGACGAACCTGTCCTTTGTGCCTTGGATTGTGTGGGTGACTTTTTCCATTGCTAACTGTGCCCAGACTTTTTGAAGCCACGTAAATACTAGCGGAGTTTCCCTCTTTTTCCAATTCTGTGCTATTGTTGTCCAAGCCGCTATGAGGAGTCCCACAAAGCTTCTCAATTGTGCTTTCGTGTATCTTTTTGTAGTGTCGTCTCTCATTCCGCACATCCATACGCCGTCACTTATTTGCTCCACATCTGGGAACATTTTGTCCATTTCTCCCTTGACTTCTTCCCAGAACGGCACTATTCCTTTACAGGCCCACCAGATGTGTTTCCACGTCCCCACCTCTCCGCATTCCCTCCAACAGAGGTTAGACGTATTTGGGAACATGGTGTGCAGTCTCTCTGGCGTGTAGTGCCACTGAGTCACTATTTTGGTCCACATTTCTCTCATCTGCACCGATCTTGTCAATTTGGGGATCAGGGCCCATATGTCCTCCCACTGGTTTCTCGTTAGTTCCATTCCCAGCGTTCTGTCCCATTTGCTCATGTATGACCATTTGATCTCTTCATCTTGCTTATTTATAAAGGTGTATAGTGTAGAGATCCATTTCTTTGCTCCTGAGTTGGATGTTATGTAATTCTCAAATGGGGTTAGGGTTCTCGTTGCCGCCTTTGCGATTTCGGGGGATTTTAACCAGTGCTTAAATTGTTCATACCTGTATCTGTTCCCTGTGGTTCTATTTGGGAGTGTGAGGCATGCTTCGTATGGTCTAATTTCTTTGTTGTGAAACATTTCCCCAATTTTCGTTATGCCCGCCTCCTTCCAATCGTCAGATATACCCTGCTCCATCCCTGGCGGGAATTGCGGGTTCCTCCATATGGGTGTGAATGGGCCTAGTGTGGTGGACATTGCGCCTTTACGTGTTTGGGTGTCCCAAGCCTCCATGGTCGTGCTCAGTATTTCGCTGATCCCTATATTGGGATGTCTATGCTGTTTCTGTTTCCAGAGTAGTTCCACTAGTGGGGTTCTAGCCACCGCCCTATCTTGAGCTGCCCATAGTTGTTGTGGGTCTTCTCTCAGCCACTCCCGAAGCACCTTTAGTTGGGCCGCTTGGTAATATTTTTGGAAATGGGGAAGCGCCATCCCTCCCTCCCTTGTTGTCGATGTTAAGACAGCCCTGGACAGTCTTGGAGTTTTCCCCTTCCACACAAAGGTCGAGATCACCCTCAGGAGTGATCTGAAAAATGAACGGGGAATCCCTACCGGTAGGGCTTGGAAGTAGTAAAGGAGCCTTGGGAGAATGGTCAACTTTACCGCCTGAATCGTACACCACCATGAGATCAGCAGGGGATTCCATTTACCTATGTCACTTCTGACGCTAGACAGCAGCTGCGGGTAGTTTTTGCAGTATAATTGTTCCACCTTATGTGTAAGGGTGATTCCTAGGTACTTAATACCCCCTTCTGCTATTTTGAGGTTGAGTGCCCTTGCTTCTCTTTTAATCTCTTCCCGTCACCTGCTAGTATTAGTATTTCTGACTTGTTTCTATTGATTTTTAACCCAGATATGGCCCCGAAAGTTTCTAGCTCTCCCACTGCTGCAGCCAGCGTGCTGTCCGGCTCTTCTATATGCGGTTACCTTATGTTGCATGCCAGCCATCTCTATCCCCTTTATTTGCGTGGCTTCCCTGCTTTTCATCAGAAGGGGCTCTAGGAAAATGGCGTATAGTAGTGGAGATAGTGGGCACCCCTGTTTTGTTCCTCGAGATATGTTTACCCTTTCGGTTACCTCCACATTGATGGCCACTCTGCAGGTTGGGGTGTTGTAGTTCGCTCTGATTCTAGCCATAAAGTGTTCCCCAAATCCCATACATTGTAGTGTCTTAAATAACATGGACCATTCAACTCGGTCGAATGCTTTTTCGGCATCGAGTGACAAGAGAATTGCTGGGGTTTGCTTTACTCCTATCTTTTCCACTAGGTGGATGATCCTTCTAAGGTTGTCATGTGTTTGTCTTCCTGGGATGAAGCCTGATTGATCTAAATGAATTAACTTTGGGAGAAGCGGGGATAGCCTAGCTGCTAATATCTTCGTATATATTTTGGCATCAATATTAATCAGTGAGATTGGTCTATATGAAGCTGGGCAGGATGGGTCCTTCCCTGGTTTGTGAAAAACCAGGACCTTTGCTTCGTTCATTGTGGGGGTCACATTTCCGCTTTCTTTGAAGGAGTTTAAGAGTCTGGTTAGGACCGGGGTTAGCTGATCCGCGTATTTTTTTATAAAATGGGGCAGTGAAGCCGTCCGGGCCTGGGGCCTTATTCTTTGGGAGTTCATTTATTGCTTTTCTAACCTCATCTTCCCTTATGGGATCTTCTAAGGCTTGCCTGTCTGCCGTTGTGATTTGCTGGAATGTGAGGGAAGCCAGATATGTGTCTTGTGCATCTGGTTCCGGGTGGTCCGTTATACAGTTTCTGGTAGTATTCTCTGAAGACTTCCCCTATGTCTTGTGTACGTGTCAGGTGTTCCCCTTTTGTGTCTGTAATGTTTTTAATTGTTATGTCTTTCTGTTTGGCGCGGAGTTGTCTCGCTAGTAGTCTATCTGCTTTATTTGCTTTTATGTAATATCTTGTCTTAGGTACAGGAGGCTCTTTTCCGCTCCCTTTGTGCGTAGCATCTCTAGTTGGCCCTGAGTGTGTCTGAGAGTCCTCCTATGTTCCCTTGTGGGTTGTGTCAGTATTTTCCCTTGCAGCTCCGAGATTGATCTTTCCAATTCTTTTTCCCACAAATACCTGTTTTTCCCTCGTTATTTTCAGTGCCATTAGTTTTCCTCGGATCACTGCTTTAAACGCCTCCCAGACTGTGGAGATTGATACTTCCCCTGTGTCATTTTCGGTGAAGTATTCTTCTATCTTTTCCCTTATGGTCTCCCCCATTATCTTGTCCTGGATTATGTCTTCCGGCAATCTCCACCTCCACAAGCCTCTAGTTTTCCCCTGTAGCTTCAAGTCGAGCCACAAGGGTGCGTGATCCGAGAGTGCAATTGTCCCCTTTTCTACCTCCTGGATTTTGCCCATGAGGCTAACTGAAGCCCACAGGTAGTCAATTCGTGACATAGAGCTGTGCACATGCGAGAAGTAGGTGAACCCACTTTGGTCCCCCCTGAGTTCCCTCCATACATCGCCCAGGGCCAACTGGTCCATTTGTTGCTTGAGCCGTTTTGAAGGTGCCCCATGGCTATATGTCCCTCCGGCACATCTGTCCCTCTGTGGGTCCCAAGCTATATTCAGATCTCCTCCCAAGATCACCTCCCCCCTTGCGAAGGATTCTAGTTTGTCCAGGGTGTCTCTTAAAAAGCCGTCCTGTCCCACATTGGGCGCATATACTGACGCAAGGGTGATTCTCTGTCCCTCCAGCACCGCATTGACAAAAGCATACCTTCCCTCCTTATCTGTGATGGAGTCCTCTACAATGGCGTCCCTTCCGGTCTTCACTGCAATGAGGACCCCCGCCCTTTTTTCCGTGGCATTCGCCTGGGCCCATATTGTATATCCCCTTACCCTTGCCTTTAGTTTATCTTTTTTCCTGATATGCGTTTCTTGGAGGAGGCGGAGGTCCACCCCTTCCCTTTTCAGTAATTTCTCCAGTTTCACCCTTTTTGTTGGACGGTTCATCCCCCTTATGTTATAGGTCACTATGCGTATCTTTCCCATTTAAGAAGGCACAAGTTCAAAGTACGTGCGATCCCTTCCTTCGGTGCTGCCTTCTGTCTGTGGTCCCGGTCCCTCCTTACCAACCCTCTGAACTCCCCCCCCCGCCCCCAACTGGTAACCATAACAAAACCAAACTTGTAGCCCCCGAGTAGGGCGAGGGTTCCTACTGATGCCTGGGCATTGCGCCCGAAGCTCCCTGCCCTCCTTCCTCTCGGGGGAGATGTGCATGGGGGATCCTAAACCCCACATTACTGTCTTATCTTACCCGATTCCAATCCGGATGATCCATCCCGGACCGCCTGTTCCGGTTCTAGCGCGGCTGTTTGTGTTCTCTCCCGCCCCCTCACCGGAGTCAGCACGATGTTGCACGGTTGACCTCATCTCTCTCTGCGACTTATCCTCCTTTCATATTTGCTTCCTACGGCCTTCTCTTCCTGGGGCCGGCCTTTTTTGCTTGATCTTTTCCCATCCTTTCGGACTTCTCCTTTGTTCTCCGCTGGCTGCTGTTTGATCCCCTTCCTCCGTATCACCCTGAAGGCCCATTATGCTGAGGCCCTCTTCCCAAGTGGTTGCTCTCCTCTGTTTCCCTTCCCATGTAAACGTCAGCCCGAAAGGGAATGTCCATTTGTATCGGATTTCTTTCGCCTGTAGGGCCTTGACTAGTGGGGCCATCGCTCTTCTCTTTTGCAGTGTAGTTAGTGCCAGATCTTGGTACAATTGAATTTACTGACCATTCATTCTTATGTGGACCATTTCTCTGGCTTTCCTCAGGATTTGTTCTTTTTGCGGGTAGGAAGAAAGCGCCACCAGAACGTCCCTTGGCCTCTCCCCGGGTGCTCCCGATCTTTTAGGGCCAACCCTGTGGACTCTGTCGACTACAATTGTATCCGGCTCTGCTGCACCCAGGATGTCTCTAAACACCTCCTTAACTGCCGACATCAAATCTCTGTCCAGTACTGTTTCCGCCATATTTTTGATGCGAATGTTGGATCGTCTGGAGCGATTCTCCAAATCCTCACACTGTATCTCGAGGTTATGGGCGAGTCTCACCAGATGTTCCTGGGTTTCGCTAGCCTGCTGCGTTTCTTCATCAATCACTTGGAGTGTTCTTTCCAATGTGTCGGTTCTCTCCTCCAGTTTCGCCACATCGACCCGTAGGTCTTGGACCGCCTGTTTCATGTCTTTTTTCATCGTCGTGAACTCTTCCTGCACTGTGGACATGAATTTTTCCTGGAGTTCGTGGAACCATGTTTGCATATCCTCCTTAGAGGGTGAATGATGGGGGTTCGCCTGTGCCATTCCTTCAACCTGTTGGTTGTCCTGTGGCTTCCCTTTGGGTTGTTGCGCAGCGTCCGTGGACCACAGTTGAAGGATGTTTGCTTCTTGCCTCGTGGGTTGTGGGATCTGTTGGGCTACGGTGTTTGTTTTTTGCTCTTGACATGGTGTGGTTGTGTCCTGGAGTTCACAGGGGCCGCTGTGTTGCCCTCTTGAGTTTTGTGCTTTGCCCCCCTTGCGCTCGCGGAGCTGTCCTCTTGGTTCTCCTGTGGGGTCTGCTTGGTGTAGTCTGTTTGTGTGGCTTATTCCCCTTTCCCGGTCGGATTTTCCTGGTTAGGGCTCTGCAGGGGAGCACCCACCTGACCGGCCCCCCCGCCGGACCCTCCCGTCTCTCTGTATTTGTGTCCGTTGCCCTTCTTATTGTGCACCGTTGGGAGTCTTGTTGCCGCCTTCAAGGACGTATCCCTTGCTCCACCACCTTTGGCTTGGCCCTCCATTCATTTGGGAGCGCTTCTTTCTGGCGGCATATGGGGGGGGGGGGCGCCGGGGGTGCTCCCCTACTTATTTAGGATTTGGGTTCCGTCTTTTCGCCGCCGCACCCCGCGACGCTCTCCCCGTCGTTGGGTGGTGCCTCAACCGCCTCTGGGTCTCCACTGCAGGGGGCCGGTACGGCGGCCCTCAATGTAGGCGGGGCTGGGGGCCAGGATGACCCCGGTCGCTGCTGTAGGCGAGCCGGTCCCCCTGGGGGATCGCGTGTCTCTTGGCTCCCGCGGGGGGGGTCGCTCCACCTCTCCGTCGCCGGGGCCTACGCCTCGGCCTCAGTTCTCGCTCCGCACCGGGGCACCTCCGCATCCGAGGCGAGAATCGCTCGATGGGGGAGGGCCGGTCGCCGCGGAGCGGTGTACCCTGTTTTCCCGGCGCTCCACCGCGGTGCACCCGGTGCCTCTGGTCTGTGGGTTACTCCGGGGGGGGATATCTGCTCTCTGGCGCTCCGGATTGGCTTCGATATGTGCTATTTTTCGGCGGCCCGGGACGATCGCGGCTTAGTCGCGACCCGTCTCCACGGCGGCCATCTTGGAATCCTTGCCAAGTCTTTTAGTACTTGGTCTGCAATCCCTAGTGAATTTCTTCTTTCTCCTGGATTTGTATTAATTTTCGATCCTGTGTTTTGTAGTGCGTTTTTTTTGCTCCATTCATCTTGGGTTGACCATGCCTCAACAATTTCGTCCATTCTGTTAGAGGCATCAGGACCTTCATTTGCTTTTGATTTAACTAGAGGTGGTTTGTGCATCTCTGCCACCTTTAACCATGCCAATAGTTTTAGTGATGAACTCGAATTTCGTTGCTCATCCGAGTTCGAGGGTCTTTGATAATTCGTAATGTTTTTAATCGTGAGCTGTCGGATGGGGCCAGTATCTTGGGTCTGCTCGCCGTCCCTCGGCTTACAGGGAGTGGTAGTCTTCTCGGACTGCATATTCTCAACCTGATGAATCATTGCCGCACATGTTTCAGTGTTCATATCACCGGTCCGCTTATCCTCCGACTTTCCATTCACATCCAGCGCGCTTTCTGCCTGGGCCCCCTCGCCTTTTCCTGGCGTCACGCAAGGTTTACTGTTCTGTATCGCTGGGGATCTTGGTTGCTGATCTCCATTATCTTGCCTCTCTCCCACAGCAGACCCATCATTATCTTTCTCTTCATCTTCGTCTAGTTCACTTTCACTTTCGATGTCATTTCTTACGTCTATGGTTTCGTTCGCAATGTTAGTGCCTCTCTCTCGTAACAGCTGAACCGCCACCACGTTCCCGCGGGATGACTCAGACTCGGGCAACTTGTCGTCGAGTCCGCTGAGATGAAGCAGCGGACATCATCCCAGATCCTCCCTCTCGGGGAGACACACCCTCCTCATCCGCGGCGGCAACATCAGAGGTATGCATTGTAAATCTTATTTTTCCATTGAAATTTTCGTTTACATTTGACATACACACTGCGTTCAGCCTCGCTTGGCTTGCGCTCGTGTGTTTGCTTTATTTGTGACGCCCCTCGTGGTCATTGACATTATTGGTGTTTAGCGGTATTGAGTATGTCTGTGCTGGGCTCTGCACCGCGCTACAGAGGGCAGCCTACGCCTGATTGCGCGCTTACCCGCTTACCCTAGCTCTTACCGTGTTCTTGGGTAGCTGCAGAGGACGGGCGATCACAGTTCGATTCGCAAGCAGCTGCCTTTTCCTCGCGTACCTCTCGAGTCCCTCGAAGCCCCAGGGAGGCCCCAGGGAACACAGTCAAAACACTCTTGCACACTCCGCTACGCTCCGCTCGGTAGCAGTGGGGGTTTTTAAAGTCTTGCTCCGCCTCCAGCCTCCAGCAGTTGTAATGGTAAACAGACTTGCCAGTCACAGGCAACACCTTCCGAAGTGCAAGGGTTGTGGGGCGAAGTTTCACACTTACAGGCTTACTTCCTTCTCGCATCACAATTTTGTGTACCATCCCTTTAACACACCCCACCTTCTTGGAGAACACTTCAGGGAATTTTCCAATTATGTCCCATTTCTCTCCTACATTGAGAACCTGTTCCTCAGTGTTGGGATCTAACCTTATCCACAACCCTTTCTGTTCCCTCCAACCTAGGAGAGTCTCCTCCACTTTTGGTCACATATATTTTCCCTTGCGTTTCTCTTACTTTAAATTTGAACGTAGCAACGCAATATCCAATTACATCAATCTTCCCACAGTTGTACCCACCTGGCTTTTTATCAGACGACATCAGCTCATCTACCTTCCCACCACTTCATTTTCATACACCTCTCGTGACATAAGTGTTATCTTAGCACCTGAATCAACCATGATGCTCACCTTTTTGCATTTACAGTGATGTCAGCAAATGGATGTTCACACTCTTCCTCATCACACTTCACCATATTAACTGTGACCACTTCTAATCTTTCATCCTCACCCAAGGACTGTCACGTTTCCTCCCCTATGTACAACACGTTCTTGCCATCACCTGTGGAGCAGTTTTTGCAGCAATTATCAAAATGTCCCCACCTTTTAGACCTGCTGCACAACGCTTCCCTCTCTGGACATATTGGTGAGTTTGCAAAGTGTCTAGCACTCGCACACCGGAAACACAACCTATCCTCTCTTTTACTTCCCTTCATGACCATGCTTTTCTCGCTTCCTATTTTGGGGCCCTTAGGTCCCTTATCTTTTGCTTTTTTTTAATGTTTTTGTGAAACTCCTGCCTTTGTTCCCTGACCCTTAATACTTCATTTGTGGGTGTTTTCACATCCTTATGAGATAACTTTGCCACACACTGTAATGTATGTTGCACCCTTTTAGCCATCATAACCACTTCCTCGAGCCCTGGCTCATTTTTTAACCACTTTTCCTCATGAATCTCATCTTTTGAACAGTGCAACATAAATTGATCGCTAATGTGCTCATCCAGCTTGTCCCCAAATTTACAGTTCAAGGACAAGTGACGTAAAGCCGTAGTCTATTCCTCATCGCTTTCCCCTTCATGTTGCTCTCTCATACTGAAGTGATATCTTTCCATTACTGTATCAACACGTGTCTCAAAATGTCGATCCAACTTCAATAAGGCAACATCAAATTAATGTGTTACTTTCAAGGTCTAATTCCAAAATGTTAGGCAAAGTATCAAATCTTTTGTCCTTCATAGCCAATAAAATGCACCAACATGGAGAGCTTGCGTTCAGCTGATAAACTGTTTCTGCAAGCAGCTTTGACGTAATGCAGAAAACCTTTTTTCAAAGACATCCACTTAATCTTAGTTGGGCCTGGACTGGACATGAACATGGGCGGGCCAGGCACTCCTGCGATAGCCATGCTTCTACCCCCACTCGCTGCAGAAACGCTGCTTTGCTCACCTTAGTCCCAATACATCAGGAAATAAAATGTCAAAGCATTACCATACCAACCAAGAAAATCTCTTGAAGCTCTTAATGGACTTCCACACGCCCAGATCACTAGGCAACCATAACAAAAAAAAAAAATGTTCATCCAGTATGTGCACCTCTCCCCAATTGGGCCGCGGTGGATGGGTTCCAATGCGAGGCGTTTGCTTGGCAAGACGAACTCCGGCAGTGTTCCTTTCCTTCAACCTTGCACGTCGCGTCACAATACAGAAGGCATCGCACACGCGTAGTGCAACTAAGCGTTGCTAAAATACAACCAACAATGCTCCTGGTTTTACCTTTTGCTTTCCGCGTTCCGGAGCTGAGAAAGTGAGTGTGCAGGCTTGCATATGCAGGCAGAGTTCAAAAGATGCACATTTGAAATGCGCTTTTGAAGTCTCCCCGAAGCCGCTGACGCAAATATCAAAGGTACTAAATGAATTTTCGTACCTCTCCTGATGCTTTCCCCAGCAAGCAATCGCCAGACTAGTTCATGCAAGCATAATGGCTTCCAAAACCAGACTGCTCCTTCCTCACAGCCGTAACGTTGTCAGTATTGTCAAACAGCGCGCCCTGCCTTGCCACATAACCTCTCACTGAGTCTCTGCACAGCATATGTTGAGCTCACGCGTAGCCTGTGATCCTGTAGCCTTCTTGCTTGCCTTGTGGTCCTGCTTCCTGGGAAATCCACCCCACAGTTCTCGCGGTCAGGGGTCTTGGTGGACCCTCTTTAGATCCTCGTCGCCATTGTAATGACGAGCTGCCACAATTTGGTAGGTAGTAATAAAGCTTTATTACCAAGTTACATAGAAGAATAAAGACCCCCAACATTCCTGTGGCAGCTCTCTATCTCTCCAAATGCCCTTCAACACATTCCCTTGCAGAACCTTAACACAATGTTCCACCATAACATTCCACTAGCCTCCTTCCATCTTGCTGAAGTATATTAGACAACACTAACCTACTCCTATACTCCCATTAGAAGTCTTGCGCAAGACATCTGTTGGGGCTACTTTTGGGTATTAGTGTAACTTGAACCCTAACCCTGTCTACCTTTCGCTGTACCCCAAAGAACCTGCTTGCATTTTTTCCTGCATCCTAACTTCTGTGGAACTGTAACATGAACTATTGGGCAAAACGCCCCAGGCTATTTAGGGCTGGGCAATTTTAGTTGGGGATCATCTCTGTGGACCATAAGTGCATAATACTTGTCTGACCTCTTCTTTGCAGGAGTTTCTGATGTGTATTATGCCCTAAACCAAATTGAATGTATATGTGTATTTAGTTTGATAGTGTTGTGTGATACGTCTACCTGCTAGTTGTCATTTTGATATAGTGTGTTTTGGCCATAAATAAATAACTGTATTTTTATACATCTCAGCTAAGTGTAATCTGTGATTCACATTGTGTGACCTCATTGTGGACCTCTAACAAGCTCACCACCTCTGAAGAACTTAGCCTAGACTGCCTGTCACTGCTACCTAAACTGGTTTGGCTACAGCTTCCCAGAGTTGTTCCTGTCACAATATAGATTGGCCTTCTATACCTCTGTCTACCAGGTCAGAGTATAGAAAATCAGTCCTAAAAAAACATCCAATCAAAAGAATGTTACCAGGGGTAAGTAACTTGTTCTTCTCTCTCAAATTCAAAAAGTCACAAGTGACACCCTCACAAATGCTTCTGTTTATAGGATATTTTCTGGACTCCTTTGTGGGGGCTTTTCCTCCCTAGCTAACAGAGTTCTGCACATTCAGTGGATGTTCTGGAAACACCCACACATTGCTGGTCCTGGACCTCTTATGGTCGCTGGGTCTCGTCTCGTGGTCACCTGCCCAGACGTGGGTCCTGTGCCTGCTGGACCTAGAGGTCCAAGGTACTCCTTACTGATGAGGCCCAACTAGGCTGAAACATGTCTGGGGATGCTTGTGGTCTCGTGCAGGCATGTGACCAAGCAGTTTGTGCTGGACTCCCCCTTTTGGCCTTGGACCAAGCCTGATTTGTATATGGTCTTTCCCCTTTTGTAATGGCTTTGCAGGCAAAGAACGATGGCATGGAAGGTTGCCAAGAGCGATGCCAGAGGTTAAGATTAATTCTAAACCTTCCAGCCATCACCTCTTTTTTTTGTTTTGCCTGCATTTCTCTGGAGCCAGAGGACTGACTCAGAATGAGGTCACTTCAGTGGGCCCTCGGGTCGCAATGATATGGCATTTATAACGTGCCTATACACAAGTGTTTCAAGGCGCGACGAGGCAAGTGAAGGGGAACAGAGGGTAGACCGAGACAACAATCTTACTAGGCCAGGTGACAGTGAGATCGCGCAAGTACAGGGGAAGGGGAAAAGTGCGGTGGGAAGGGGGCAGTGCAGTACATGGAAACGACAGTTAAATAAAATAAATAAGCAATAAGTAAAAGTGCTGCCAGCTTGTGGCAAGTGCAAGGGTAAGTGCAGACATTGGTTGTCAAGTGCTGGTAAGGGGCTGTAGAGATACAGAAAACAGTCCCCAGTGCTAGGGATGCCAGGGAGGCAGTGCAGGGTTGCAACTGGCAGGGAAGGGGACCTGGGCCCGAGATCAGTGGGTAGCCAGGTAGCCTGGTGACCAGTGCAGTTTCAGCCAGGTGTTCAGCAGGGGAGTGGAGGAGAGAAAGCAGAAGCAAAGAGGAACATTTTTAGGTGCTTCCAGACTGCTGATGGTTCTCCTCAAGTTTCAGGGTTGCTGTTACAGAGGGATGCCCCAGCCGAAGAAAAACTTGAAGCGTGGAGAAGCAACTGACCCCGAGGGAGTTGGAGGCGGATGAGCGAAGAGCTCGAGAAGGAAGACATTAAGGAAGAGAGAGTTGAAGGTATTGAGGCCCCACAAGGCCTTGTGGACAATGCATAGGGTTTTGAACTTAATCCTCCCAGCCACTGGGAGCCAGTGCAGAGATCTAAGTCTTGGAGAGATACAATCGTTGGGCTTGAGGCCAAGGACTAGTCTTGCATTCCTGTTCTGGATTAGTTGTGGAGAGTAGAAGCAGGCAGATTTAGAAAGAGGCTGTTGCAGTAGTCCTGCCTATTTATTTATTTATTTATTTATTTATTTACATTTATAAAGCGCTCACACAGCCCGCAGGCATCGAGGCGCTGTTACAGGAATTGTTTGTTTTTCTTAGTTGCGTAATTGTGTTTTTTTTTTTGTCTTAGTTACGTATTTATAACGCGCTTAAACACCCGGAGGTTTCTAAGCGCGGACCCGGGGATCGAACCTGTTGCTGCTTTGTGTCGTCTTGCTTCCAAGACGCGCACGCTGCCGCTGAGCTATCCTCCCAGGACAAGAGCTCTGGAGACAGTGAGCTTCTGGGGGAAAGAGAGGTAAGGAAGAATACCTCTGAGGAGGTTCATGTTGTAGTGTGACTTCTTAGAGATGTTGGATGTGAAGAGAGGAGAGTGTGGAGTCTAAGATGACCCCAAGGTTTTTTAGACCCACAAGTGGGAGCAGGAAGATGGCCACAGTTCTCATGCAGCATGACAACCTCCTTCAGGTACCAAGCAGGGTCCCACAAGATCTCCTGTGGTGGTCCCAGAGAAAGAGCTTGATGGTGGGAGAATCATTTTGCAACCATGAATTGAGGGAACTGTGGTTACAGACACCTGCTTGAAGGGTTTGGGCGCACAACTAAACCAGCTGACGGTAAGTGCGTTGTCGTGCCCGGCAGAGAGAAAACTCTTTTTTTAATATGTTACAGAGGAAATCTGTTCTGTTCATGATGGACAACACAGCAGCTAAACTCTTCCTCAAAAAGAGGTGCTATAGGACAACTTTCTCTGTGCAGCAAGGCAATGCAGCTCTGGTTTTGGGTGTTAAATATTAGGATCTCGTACACAACTGTTCACTCGCAGCGCAGTCTCCCTAAAGTGGGTGTTGTGTCGGGAAGTTAATTTGAAGATCTTGGCTCTTTGGGGATCTCCTCAAGTTACTTTGTTTGCATCCAGTTCCAGCTGGAAGTGCAAGCTTTTCTGTGTCAGGGAATGCCCCCCAAGAGGAGCACTGGGGATGCGTTTGTGGTGGACTAGAACTTTCCATTTATATATGCATTCCTGCCAATCCACGTCATACCTCAAGTCCTAAGGAGGTTCGGGAAAACCATGATCCTGGTCTGCCAGGAGGATGTGGTACATGGACCTTCTGGACATGGTCAACTGCCCTCCACATAGTCTGCTTCAGAAGGTTAACCTGTCACGCTCCGTACTTGGAAACCCTGGAATCGGTGGAGATTGGGTAACATTGTTCGCTCTAATTCAACGGTCTAGTCTACCCCTAAAATGGCCACCAGGGTAATATAGACTGTCACTTCCGGATACGCGATGCGTTATTAGTTCTTGGATCTTTGCTGCTGGTACTACTGCCCTGGTGCTATGGTTTTGCTCTGTTCGTTCACTGCCTTTTTTTCTCTCTTCTGAATCGTGCGCCCTCTCTGCTTCTTGAAAACCCATACTTTTTCTTTCTTTCTTTTTGCCGTGTTCGCGGAACTCTTTTGACTTTCGGTTTCCCCTTTCTAGGCATAGGGTGTATTCTGCTTTGTTCATTTCTCTCTCGCTTACTTTCTTTCTACTCGCATCTAATGGCATACTGTGTTCGGCTTTATTTTCCCTTTCTCTTTAAAGCTTTTTGGCTGTTGCTGACACGTTTCGCTCTTAACTTGTTTCGAGACTATATTTAGTCACTCTGACTTTCCATTCTGTCTATCCTTTGTTTTTCTTACCAGTCTCTCACTCGGATCTGCCTTTTCTGGATTCCTTTCTCATGTGAACCCTTTTGTTTCTACTGTTCCGGGTTCTCTTGCGCGTTCATTCTGGGATTCATACTAGTCTTATCTAATACCTTTCTGTTAGCTGTCCTTTTGTATGTGATTCCTTCAGTACATTGCTCATCTGGATTCGTTATTCCTCAGATATTCTAGTTACGGGGAACACTTGATCCACCTTTGCAGCCAAGCTCTTATCAACCTTGGAGGTTCCAAAATCAAGCCTTTTAAGTACAGTCTTCGTTTCACTGCATTTCCCTACTTCCTCGTTTATGGAAGAACATTACAACATCTGTTGAAAAGGAAATTCTTTACTCAAGACACAAGCTACAAGCCCGGAACTAAGCACACATCTCAAACAGGGTTTTATCTACCGAATCAGGCTTTTTCCCTGGACATTTTGGGAGCTTGCTCCTTGAGGTTCCCCTTGATCCAGTTCATCTGCAGGTTACGTGGCCTCTGCAGGCGCTCGCCCTTATTTTCACGTTAAAATGGAAAAGAGGCTCAAAAAAACCAAGAAGACCAGAAAGAAGAAGGAATCTGAAAGCTCCAAAGACACTTTTGAAGGCTCAGGTGAGGAGAGGGAACGGGGAGGTACTTCAGATCCTGACATAACCTACACTCGCAAGAGGGAGGTCTGGTTCTACTTTGCTGTCCGCTCGGGCTCCTCACATCACCTTGATGCTAGATCAAAAAACTGCAAAAGATTGCCATACCAAAAATGGGGCTCTGTCCCGACAGTGTCTAAACAAGTGTTTTGTGAAAGTGTGCATTGAAGACCATGTTAAGGCCTGACAAATGTGCAAAGTCGTTACTCGTCTCTGGAGCTCAACCCTCTAAAAGCACCACAAATAATCTACAAAGGCAAAGGACTTGCCACCACTGGTGATAACAAGCACATCATCATCAGCAGTCATTCAACGGGCTCTGCCTGGGCCACTGTGAACACAAGAAAGTGTCTCTCCAACACGGTCCTTAAGTCTGACTGACTGGCCGAGCCTGATTTTCATGATCGCTTTTCGGAGCCCGAAACACAAACGGACAAGTCTGAAGAGGTGATTACTCAAAACCCACCCCAACAGACACCTACCAATAGGAGGAGTATGTCATTGAGTAGCAAGAGGCGTGACTACCCTGACAGCTCTTCACCGCCGGACGACAGCTTAGTTCCATTCGAATTGCAAGACTGCAGCAATGTTTCCTCTACAAGTATCGTGTGCAGAGAATAAGTCAGGACTGTATCAGCATAGTCAAAGGAAGGGGGATGGTGTAATGCAATAACCATACCCCTACAAGGCCCCAGAAGAGACATCACTATGTTGCGGGGTCACCTGAGACCTGATTGTCACCACTGTGGCCGCCAGGAGGAAACTCACAAATCCTGCTTCACTACGATCAGTGCCACCTGCAAAGAAAGCCGGAATCTTGAGGCTGTACTCAGCATAATTTCAGCTTCAGCATCGTTGTCTATTACAACAGGCAGTGCCCACGCTTGCCCAGAGCCCAGATAGTTTAGTCAGTAGAGCATCAGACTTTTAATCTGAGGGTCCAGGGTCCAAGTCCCTGTTCGGGTGTGTAAAGCACGGGAGGAGGGCGTCTGGATTCCTGCTCTCTATGGCAGAGTCGAAGCACAGAGCACCCCAGCCAAAGTTCTCTACATTGGTATCCTGGTCGAGCAACCAAGGCTTAAGCTCTCAGGAGGTGATGCAGGCTGTTTTTAAAGTACAGTGTAGTCCCTAAGCACCCACAAAGGAATGTCCACACACTGTTAGTGAAAACAGTCTTTATATAAATAAGGTTCAAGTTATATACACAATCACAATAACACACTTTGTACTCTGACATTACTATAATGGCAAATATATACAGGTCTACGTGATACCGCCCTTAAATATCGATTCCTTTGAAATGCATGCACTGCTAACATTTCAAAATGACATACGAATCAGATTATAAGATGAATCAATGATGGACCACAGAAAGAATGCAAGTTTAATCAAGCAATATCAGAACGGTCTATCCCACTACCATGAGACAGTTCTGTGCGAGGGTCCCCCCCACCTTGGCAACCTGTAAATAAAGCATATTTGACAAGCCCAGTCCAATTATGCTCCATATAGTCTGGATTCCTTTCTAAAAGGTTCCACAACCCCAAAGTACCTGGTTTCGAAGAGTTCATCGACGGGCCCTTCTTGAATGCACTCCCTTTAAAGCAGGTGCCACAGGTTGTCGAGATTCGGTGAAGAAAAGCGTGTACACTGTCGTTGTGGCAGCAGCTTCGGTTCTTGCGGTGCTCAATGACGATCGGTGAAAACGTCCTGCAAGCTGAGGTGTGTGGTACACCTAGACGACGAGTGTTTGTTGGCGCAAAGAGTCGATGAAGAACTTTGGCCCAGCAAGGGCGTACGGTTGTCGGCGTCTCTGTGGTCTTTGGGCGGTGGGAAACCCACCAGCGGCTTCTCCTCAGTCGCCAGCGGCCTTGACTTTCTCCGGCAGGACGAACGCGGTAGACGGTGATGAGCAAGGGAGTCCTTGGATCAAATGTCTTAGGCAACGGAGCACCGCGGCTCCGGTCGGCGACGGGGATGGGCTTCAATGTCAGGGCGCTTTGCTTCGTGTTTCTGCATCGGTCCCAGTCTCCGGTCGGCAGCCTTTCGAGGGTCTGACATCCAGGGAGCTTTGGCAAAGATCTGGTGCACGATGGTCCCTCGTTAAGAGGTCTCCTAGCCAGGTCCTCTCTTGAATCAGTTCCTTGACAGTCACGCCGCTTTCAGATTAGCGAAGGACAGCAGCAGCAATTCTTCCAGCGGGCTTCAAGGTTAAGCTTAAAGTATCAACTTCAGCTTCTGAACGATTTCTAGCAGAGAGGGGCCCCCAGATATACTAGTTGGTCTCCCTTTCACTCTCCTGGGTCACACTCAGGCAACCAATCACTCAGAAGGGCATTCAGCAGGCAGGCAGCCAATCAGACTCACAATGCATTCAGGCCATTCTCCTCCCTCTCAGACACTCGCAACAAGGAATGTGTATTGGGATAACTACCCAGCCATTTACCATTCCACACTGCATTCATACCAGTTTCGGGCAGAGCTGTCTCAGTCTTTGTGTCACATACCAGAAACCAGACACCCATAACAAGAAGTGCAAATTCACTCACTCCATTCACCCAGTTCCTGCCCCAAGGGCATACCCACAACATGCAGTCATTGTGATGGCTCCAGCTAGTCTGGCCTGGACTTCCCCATACTACCATATGTGGAACTTCAGCCAGTCAGGGGGAAGGGACAGAGTCCGGGCTTCCCAGGACTTTGGGAATACAAGGTAACGGGCAATAGAAAGCAAGAGGCGACAGGGGCCATCTTGTTTCCTATCAGGAATCACCTGATTCCAATAGCAGGGCCTTGGTATCCCAAAATGCAGGATACTCAGAGCACCTGTCAAATTCAGCATGGAGATGCCGTCAGCCCATACCCTGCTCTGTGGGCCACACACGGGTGCTCAAAGACATACACTAGGGGTACAGGGTTGTACCACCACCCATGGGTGCCATAAGGGTATCCCAAGGGTATGTGCACCAAACCAAAAAGAGGAAGCGGCACACCGCCAGGAGTCCCACATGAACTCCTGCACGGAAAACCAAGACACAACATACATGATAAAGCAATAAAGGACAAGGATATGGAGGCCCTGTCCCTCCAATGCATTTCCAGCATCACAGGGTGTCACTGCTCTTCTAACAGTGAGATATGACAGACAAAGGTGGGACCCGATGTCCAAGTTCATGGGGAAACTGCCAGCCGAATTTTCAAAACTAGGCTTATCACATCATTCAAAACGAACAAACCGCTCCTGATCACATGATTCACTCAGCAGTGGATGCAGCTGCGTCTGTGTTCAGAGTTGACTCATGGAGCGGTCCTCCGATGCCAAGCATGCATGAAGACTTCAAATGCAGGCATGAAATACAGGTGCAAATCATCCATATTCTCCAGCATGGGGTCTGGCATGGATTCACATGCTCACGAATATTCCCTGTCATCAGGTTGGGAATCCTAGGTAAAAGAAAAAAAGTTTCACTTTCACTCTAAAACTGTTTCTCCTCTAAACTAATCACTGTCCTCTGGGTCAAACTGCCCCATCCAATGACAGTCCTCTCCCTAAGCCCCGCCTCTGGAAGCCATCTTCAGATTTTACCGCATGCTTCAGTGTTGGGAGTCCTCGAGTTGCCCTCCGAGCTATTTGTATGTTTTTTCCAGGTTTGTTCATGGAAAAGTTTGATTTTTGTTTCGCCAGATCCTGTGTGCTCTATCCTCATCGGCTGGCAACGGGGACCCGTTGTCGGTGAAGTTTTGCACCCCTCAAGGGCGAAGATTTCTGAAAGGCTGTCTTGGGCCTACTTCAAGACCTCCGACCTTGACGGAGGAGAAAAAGGAGGGAAGGACCATCTTCATACCCTGAACCAAATGCGGGCTACGAAACGTCTTCGTAGAGGGCAAACATCTACAATGTCTTTTCTGCCTGCACACGGACCACAAGGAGATAGTGCGAGATATTTATTGATATGTCTTGGCTTCTTGAAGAAGACAACTAAAGACGGGCAGCGTTCTCCCTCTGGGGAGAGATCCATGTCCTTTGAGGTCAACCCATCCGTGGGGTTCTAAGAGCCGATTTGACCAGGTGCACTGCTGATGCAGGTCCCAGGTTGCATAGGCTGCAGATCATTATCGCCTTCAGCCTCCGTAGCCAGCCTGCCATCGAGCTCCACCCCATGCCAAGTTACTGGAGGAATCAAATAAGCATAGGTCAGAGGTAGAGAAGGTGGCCACACAGCCTGTTGGGGAGAATTCTCATTTCATGGCTAATTTCCCTTACCTAGTGAGTCCCGCAGCAGCTTTGCTGGATCTCTGGAGTTATTTCTTTCCACTTGGTAAGAGTGTGAGCTTTTCCCCCCACTATTACCCATATTTTGCTGTGCATCTTTTACCTGTTTTTAGGATAGTGGGCTCTGGAGTACACAACTTCAGTGGCCCCCTTCTTGTGTGTGTTACACAGCACCTTCAGTGCAGTGACACCGGGTTGTCGTACAGACTTCCCACCGACTCCATTTCAGAGGCTGACTACTGACTACTGTCCCCCAGAAAAAGGTAAAGTTGCCATTAACTTTACTTAGTCATGTAACCACAGATCCAGTACACCCCATCTTACATGGACGTACTGAAAAGGGTTAATCCTTAGCCTTTTTTCATCTGTATCTCCTAGAGCATTGTTTCACTCATTTAACATTTAGAATTGGCTGGTGACAGTGGTATCTACCCTAAACTTTCCTAGCACGGTTATCTTATATAAAAGTGGTAGTATTGTAGGCTATTGTATTAGCCTTCAACTTAAACCCGCTTGACCAAATACTTTTTTCTTTTGGCTCCGGTGCGGTTTATTCGCCATTTCTTTCTGTTAAACTCCTTGTGTTTTACTTTGAGCGGCAAACCAGGTTTGCCTTCTTTGTTCACTGTCTTTTGGCGGGCTTCTGCCTAGAAGCTCTCCTCTAGGCGCCTGGGTGTTAGGTGGGCTGAATGTGAGGGAGGGGTGTAGTCACCCCCTGCACAGGGTATCCTAAGAAACCCAAGTCGCACTTTTCCATGATTGGCTGAGGTGGTTGTCCGGGCTGGACAACCCCCCTGCTGCGTGATTGACGGGCTGTGTGAATGGGGGATTTTCGCATAAAAGGCAGGTCTCTTGGGCTGGAAGTCAGAGTCGCCACTGGAACTGTAAGGAACCGAAGAGAAGCGGAGAAGAAGTCAGCTGCTGCAACTACCCTGTCCCGGTGAAGCCCTGCTGCAGTCCTGAGCTATCTACCCTTCAACGACTAAGAGAAGCTCCAGTCCGGAATCTTCTTCCCTTGAGCCTGGTGGGGATAACCAGCTCATGTTCTACAGCCTGAGGATTTCCTTTGTGGTTGAAATCGATGCACACTGCTGTAGTGGTCTGGATAGCCACCTGAAGAGCCTCTCCTGTTTTTAAGGAGCGCACCTTTTATTCGTCGCTGCTGCTGGTCTCATCCCTGCGTGGTGCAGACCCACCTCATCGTCCTTCTTGCTGAAGCTCCAGGAAACGTGGGTCTGCTGGAAACTACCAGGAACAACTGCCATGGCACCAGCTTCTTCATTTTGAACAAGGTACTGTATCCTGCTTGAGGAATTTGGGTGAATCCCTATTTCTCGTTCTACAAGGCATGTCCTTATCTTCCCTCCTTCTTTATAACTTTTGCTTCCGAACATTGACAATATCTAAGTACTCTTGGCTATGTCGAATCGTCAACTGTCCGACTGTGTGATCCTCGACAACAGGTACCCGGTTCCACTTGACACTGGCTCCGGCCTCTTGACTCTTGAATTTCTGTCTGAGTATTCTCCGATTCTGTTTTCCTAACCAAAGTATTGCCTATGTATTTTGCCCCCAACTCCCTCTGGGTATCTCAAGTGCTAAGTGTGTTTCTGCCCCGGTAGCAATTCTTGGGGCGGATACACATTTATTTAGTAGACCGAACTGTTAAAAAGTGATCGCAATTGTATTCACGGTAACGTTACTTGTTTCATAACACCGGTCCATTCAAACACAGGGTACTTACCTTGATTTATACCGTACAAAGTGAATTGGTTAGTTGTAGTGTATTTTACGTGTGATTTTTAATTTAATAGAAGTGTCGTGTTTAGAACAACTGGTTTAAAAATAAATGTACTTCTATTTTTCTACCTGAAACCTTGAGTCAGTGTTTACTTGATTCACAGTAATTGTGGTCCCTTTGTGTAATCTCTACTACTGCTCATATACTCTTGAGATAGGCCTGGCTGCTCTGCTGCTGTTACCACTTTAACATAGTAGTACAGGCTTGTACCAAAGGTAAAACTTGTATTGCCACCTGTAGTCTTAATTGTGTGTAGTGGTTCCTAAGGGCACTGTGCAGGATTCTGCCTAACACAGACCAAGCAGGTTCAACCAGCGCAGCCAAAGTCCTCATTGACCACTTTGTCGACACGTACTGTGATGACCATGGCGTCGATAGGTGCAGATTCTATGAGGGGGACTCCAACAGCCTAAAGGGTATCCGTGCCTCCAGGGTGCGACACGGCCGGTGAGGCAGCAGCGAAGGTGGCAGGCACGTCAGCAGGTTTGAGGGGGGGAGGCACCGGCCCATACCCCGGTTCAAACCCCTCAGGGAGGAAAAAGGGTCCGGGGCTGTGAGGAAGCCCCAAAACAGCGCTCCAGGGTTGATGTTGAACCGATGGGCATCTCATCCACGGACGACGACCAAGATTCTGTCCGTATGGTCCACGAGGACGGCGGTAGCGCAGGGTCTAGCAATCCTTTGTTCCCTTCGCAACCAAGGGACATATCCATGGACATCCTGTCGACTCTCCACACCCTGATGACTGTGATCCAGCACCGACACCGGTGGTGCCACAGGCCCTTGACCAGCGTCTGCGGAACAGAGAGAAAGTCATCCTACTCCTCCACATCAGCCTTCTCCACCACTTCAGGCCCCAACGCCACCAGGGACCCGGACACTGGTATGAACACGGCCACGGGAACCGATGAAGATGAGGACTTTGTTGCGTCAGACGATGAAATCGCTGCATCTGGACCCCGCTCCTAGAGTCTCTCCACCAAATGAGATGGGATCATGCCACTCTGATTTCCAGGGCCTCTGAGCTGTTCCAGGTGGTGCCCTAGATAACCAGGAAAGAGGGCTTCCGTATCAGCAACGAGAGTCCAAGAGGAAGATTATCATGGTGTGCCCTTTCTGGATGACGTATGGGAAGAAGGCCTAGCCCTCACGAAGAACCCGTGCACTGCTTCAACCAAGCAAGACAGATTGGAGAAGAAATATAGGGTGCGAACTCTGTTCCTAAGTGCATGAGTTCGAGGGGATTGGGTCCTCCGACGTATTCCATATCTATGACATGTAATCGCCACAGCTGTGCTGCTTCGGAAACTTTTTTCGGCGTCTGCGTCCTGCGTCGATGACGTCGACGCGCCGTCGTCGAGGACCTCCTCCAACGTCATCCGATGTGATAAGTAGGATGCACGACGCCCGTAGCCTCAGTTCCGTTTTTTCCGCGAACGTGTTGCTTCGTGATTCTCGGTTAACGCCTCGACTCTTTGGAGTTCTGTTCTTCTCGGTTCTTCGAACCTGTTCGTTTTGTGCAAATCCTTCGTGTGAAGATGTCTTCTACTTCGTCTTCGACCCCGCCTCCGGGTTTCAAGAAGTGTGGGGAGTGTGGGTCCAAGATGTCGGTGACGGACTCGCACGACGCCTGCCTCTGGTGCCTCGGGGAGGCCCACGACACGGATGACTGTATCGACTGCCAGTCGCTCAAGTCCAAAGCCTTACGCAAACGTAAGAAGTTGTCGGTAGGTCGGGTG
Source organism: Ambystoma mexicanum (assembly GCF_040938575.1). Taxonomy (NCBI): domain Eukaryota; kingdom Metazoa; phylum Chordata; class Amphibia; order Caudata; family Ambystomatidae; genus Ambystoma; species Ambystoma mexicanum. The sequence goes on along the minus strand of NC_090921.1, from coordinate 223,304,276 downwards.
TCCAAGCCCCGGAAGTCGAAGTCTGCGGGGCTTTTGACGGATGATTCGAGGGGTGACTCTCCGTGTCATCGTCGGAAGTCTCGTGGGTCTCCTTCTAGGAGTCGGTCTCGCCACTCCTCAGTCTCTTCGAGGCATTCTCGGAAGTGCCGACACCGGTCGTCTTCCAGGTCCTCTTCGGAGGACTCTGCCCGGCACGTCGCTTACCCCACCAGCCGTGCGACGCCAGAGGAATGGGCTTCCTTCGGGAAGAAAATGCTGGCGATTCTTGAGTCGCAGGGTACTAAGCCGTCCGCGCCCCCGAGTGGGGTCGGTGGTGAGAGGTCGAGAGACACTGCTCGCAAAAGTGGTCGGCACGAGCCACGGGAGAGGTCCCGTTCGGACAAGGAGACTCCTTCTCGACGTACCCGTTCCAGGTCCCGGTCCTCGACGCGTTCGAGACTGTGTGCACCTGTGAGGTCTTCGAGGAAGACATCGACGTCTGAGGCGTCGAGGGAGTCGACGCTGATCCTCTCGGCGCCGATGCCGGTTCTCTCGACGCCGGCGCCGATTCGCTCGACGCCTTTCGTGTCGGAGGTAACCCGTGGTACGGGAGAACCCCCTAGGAAGGCTCTGGTTAAGAGCAAGCACTCTCGTGTGCCTTCTTTTCGCCACCTGGAATATATTTCAGAGGCGGATGAGGATTCTGATGGCCTGGTTCCTAGTCAGGTTCCAGATGAAATTGTCTCGGGCCATAGTCAGTTTGAAGATTTGAGGCAGTCACTGCATGATGCCAGTGGACGGGACACCTCTCCGGAGGTGGAGTTTTGTAGGCCTGAGCCTGGCTCTCATGCCGATTCCTCGTACCGGCGCCTTATGGCTAATGTTTCTGAGTACTTGGGATGGTCTGCTCCCCCAGGGGAGTTTGTGCAGGATGATCTAACGGACATCCTTGATGTTGGTCCCCCAACTGACCCGGTACTGCCGTTCCATATTGCTTTACAGAGAAGAGTGGCGGCGGCTTGGACTGCTCCGGAGAGACTCCCGGCGGTGGGCAGATCCTTGTCGTGAAAATACCGTCCAGCCAGTAGCGACCCCTGCTACTTGACCAGGCACCCCACTCCGGAGAGTTTGGTGGTGCAGGCGGCCACGGCCCCGGCGAAGCAGGCGTCGTACCCTACCATCCCTCCTGATAGGGACGACAAACCTTTTGATGGCTGGGCGAAGAAAGTGTTTTCTTCTGGTGGTATGGCGCTTCAGGCGGCCAACTCCATTTGTGCCTTGTCTCGTTTCACACACACTCTGTGGAACTGTGTTGCGTTAGCGGCTGTACATATTCCCGAAGGGAACGAATGGGATGGTTTCCTTGCTATGGTCCAGGATGGTAAGGATGCCAGAGTCCGTTCAGTCGGGTTTGGACTTAGCTGAATGCGTCAGTAGGTCCATGGCGGCGAGCACCGTGATACGCAGGTTTGCGTGGTTGCGGAAGTCGGGGTTTGCTCCTGATGTGCAGTCCCGGCTCCTCAACATGCCCTTTGATGGTGAACACCTTTTTGGCAGCAAGGCTGACGAGAGCCTTGAGAGGTTGCAGACCTCAAAAGCTGCAGCGAAGTCGTTGGGCGCTGCAGTTCGCCAACCTCCGCCTTTTCGTCCTAGGGGACAGCAGTGGAGGGGTGGTTCCTTTTGCTTTTACTCGTCCTTCGGTAAAGCGAGAGGAGCTGGCAGTCAAAGAGGCCAACGCAGGGGTACCAGAGGTGGACGACAGGGTACCCGTGGTGCCAAGGCCGCTCGGGCAGTTGCCTCTTTGCCCTCAGGTAACACTGCAGCCGCTCCCACTCAGTCATGAGGCCATGTCCCATGGTTCGCCGGTTGGGGGAAGGCTGGCGCAGCATCTTGTAGAGTGGCAAGCCATTACTTCAGATGTGTGGGTTCTGGAGATCATAACCCACGGCTACTGTCTTCCCTTTCGGCACAGGCCTCGCGACAATCCACCGGGGAACCTCTTTGCAGAGTCTGGATCCGCTCCTTGTGCAGGAAATTCAAGCCCTGCTGGAGAAAGGCGCCATAGAACTGGTGCCTGTAGCGGAGAGGAACAAGGGATGGTATTCCCCTTATTTTTTGATTTCGAAGAAAGATGGGGGATTGAGACCCATCATGGACTTGCGCGGTTTGAACAAACTCCTCAGGAAGGACAAGTTCAAGATGGTTACTCTCTCTCAAGTCCTCCAGGCCCATCAGCTTCAGGACTGGTTGGTGTGACTCGACCTCAAGGATGCATACTTCCATGTGCCGATCCATCCCAAGCACAAGAAGTACCTGAGGTTCACTGTTGGTGACTCGCACTTTCAGTTTTGGGTCCTGCCGTTCGGATTGACCTCAGCCCCGAGGGTTTTCACCAAGCTCATGGTGGTGCTGGCAGCGCATCTCAGGCAAGGGGGGATTCACGTCTACCCCTACCTGGACGATTGGTTGATCAGGGGGAGCTCTCCCGAGCAAGTCCTGGATCATCTGTCCGTCACCTGCCACTCCCTTCACAGGCTGGGCTTCTCCCTCAATTTAAAGAAGTCCCATTTGACGCCAACACAGCGGCTCCAGTACATCGGAGCAGTGCTCGACACTTCCCTGGGGCAGTGTTTTCCTCCCCAGGTGAGGGCTCTTCACATTCAGCAAATGGTGCACAAGTTTCAGCATGCCCAGACGCTTCCAGCGTTCGAGTTCTTGAGGTTGCTCGGCCTCATGGCATCCTGCATTCTTCTGGTGCCAGAGGCTCGCCTGCGGATGAGATCTTTGCAGTGGGCACTCAAGACGCAATGGTCGCAGTCCTCCGGCAGGATGTCGGACCCGGTTCAGGTGCCGCCCTCGGTCGCCCGGGACCTTCTGTGGTGGGCCGTCGAAGGCAACTTCCCTGGCCGGAGGTGACGATCGTGACGGATGCATCCCTCATGGGATGGGGAGCTCTTGCCAATCAGCTGATAGTCAGCGGTCGTTGGTCTCTGTCGGAGTCCAGACTCCATAATCAATCTGTTGGAGCTGAGGGCCGTCAGGCTAGCCCTGAAGGCTTTTCTGCCGACTGTGCGAGGAAAGAGTGTCCTGATCCTGACGGACAACACAGTGGCCATGCACTACCTCAACAAAAAGGGGGGGGCAGGGTCACTTTCTCTGTGCAGGGAGGTGATGCAGCTCGAGTTCTGGGCCATCCAGCAGGAAGTTTCGATCTCGGCAGTTCATCTGGCCGGAGACGAAAACGTGACGGCGGACGCTCTGAGCAGGCAGAGCGCGATCTCTCACGAGTGGGAGTTGGCTCAGGAGATTCTCCTGGAGATCTTCGCCCTTTGGGGGACCCCTCAAGTGGATCTCTTCGCCTCCAGTGTCAACCGGAAGTGCGAAAGGTTTTGCTCGCGGGAATTTCCTCCAAAAGGAGCCTTAGGAGACGCGTTCGTGGTGGAGTGGTCATTCCCACTGCTGTACGCGTTTCCTCCAGTCCCCGTCATCCCGCAACTGATGCGAGGTTATGGAAGTTCGGTTCCCGGATGATCCTCATTGCCCCGGCGTGGGCTCGGAGGACGTAGTACCCGGACCTTCTCGACTTGTCCATCTGCCCTCCACGTCGTCTTCCCTAACGAGACGATCTGCTCTCACGGGAGGGGGGTCAGGTTCTCCATCCAGAGGTCAGATCCCTCAACCTTCACGCTTGGCTTCTGAAAGGTTGAGGTATAAGGATTGGGACCTCCCTGAAGACGTGATGGAGGTGTTGCTTTCGGCCCGAAGGCCAGCAACAAAGTCTCTGTACCGTTGGCGTAAGTTCTGCGACTGGTGCAGAGTTCAGAATGTGGATCCTTTTGCATGTGACATCCCCATGGTTCTGTCCTTTTTACTTTCTTTGGCCCACAGGGGCTTGCAAGTGGGTACCATTAAAGGTTACCTGGCGGCGCTGTCCATCTTTAAGCGCTCATCTGAAGAGTGTTCTTACTTTAAAATCCCTTTAATTTCACAGTTTCTGAAAGGGCTCACTAATGTCCCGGTTGGGATTTAAACCTTGTTCTTAAGTTTCTTATGGGTGCTCCGTTTGAGCCTTTACATTCTTGCCATTTGAGGCTGTTAACTCTGAAAACTATGTTTTTAGTTGCGGTTACTTCCGCTCGCAGAGTGAGTGAGTGAGTTACAGGCACTTTCAGTTCAGCCACCCTTCACTGTATTTCACAAGGACAGGGTTGTCCTTAGAGTTCGTCCTTCTTTTCTTCCGAAGGTAGTGACGGAATTTCATTTGGCCCAGAAGGTTGTTCTTCCGGCATTCTATCCTCCTCCGCATCCTGGTAAGGAAGAGGAGAGGCTCCATAGGCTTGATCCTAGGAGAGCTTTAAGCTTTTATGTTTCACGCATGTCCCGGGTCAGAGTGGATGATCAACTCTTTATTGGTTACGCTGGAAAGCGTTTGGGGCAAGCTGTGACGAAACAGACTTTGTCACGCTGGATTATTTTGGCCATCTCGGAGTGTTACCGCTTGGCGGGTAAGGACCCACCGGCTGGCTTGCGGGCCCATTCTACCAGGGGTATGGCTGCATCTACTGCCCTGCAGAGGGGTGTTCCTATTCGCAACATCTGTGATGCAGCCACCTGGGCTTCAGTACATACATTTGTACGCCACTATTCCCTCGATTCCATCCGAGGACAGGATCTGGCCTTTGGCAAGGCGGTCCTTTGCTTTGCTATTTGATTGGCTAATCTAAATTTTGATTCTAAATTCTTTCCCTCCTCCTTGCTCTGGTACTGCTTTGGGAGTCTGTCATAGATAGGGAATACGTCGGAGGACCCAATCCCCTCGAAGAACAAGTTACTTTCTTACCTGGTAACGTTCTTTCGATGGGATGGTCCGACGAGGTATTCCATATCGCTCCCGCCCTGCCTTCCCCGCTGCAGAATTTCTTTTGCGATTGCAGCTTACGTTCCGCAATGCTTTGTGTCTGACTGGCAGTTGACTAATGTCACACGTTCTGGGGGAAAAAACTACAACTGAGGCTACGGGCGTCGTGTGTCCTACTTATCGCATCGGATGACGTCGGACGTCGGAGGAGGTCCTCGACGACGGCGTGTCGACGTCATCGACGCAGACGCCGAAAAAAGTTTCCGAAGCAGCAGAGCTGTGGTGATTACATGTCATAGATATGGAATACGTCGTCGGACCATCCCATCGAAAGAACGTTACCAGGTAAGAAAGTAACTTGTTCGTCTAAACCGTCGCCGGACTCTGTAGTGTCGGCTGCCGCAAGAAAACGTTTGGTTAACCCGGCTTCGTCATCAGTTCCCCTGCACAGCGACAGGAAGAAGTTGGAGGCCAAGGGAAAGAGAGTGATTTGCCTGGCAGTATCCGCGATCAAGGCTTCTAATGGTCTGGGCATCTTGGCCGGATACGACCAGGCGATTTGGTACAAGCTGGGCACAATCCTGGAATTCCTCCCCGACGACAAGATGATGGAAGCTCTCGTCCTCTTTCAGGAAGGGGAGGTGGCCTCGGACCATGCCATTATGGTAGCCGTGGATGTTGCCAACACAGGATTCCAGCAGATGGGAAACAGAGTCTGCCTTCGTCGGCAGGGACGGATGAAGGCCACAAATATTCAGCAGGAAGTTCAGGTGAAGGTGCTGGACATGCTCTTTGACGGGGAAAAACTGTTTGGGAAGGCTGTCGACGAATACCTTCAAGCTATAAAGACAGATATGAAGACAGCGTGCTCCCTTGGCACTGTTCAACAGCATCGCCCATCTTATTGCTTTTTCAGGGGTAAATCGAGCAGATCATCCAAGGGATTCCCCTCATCATGCCAATCCTCAGACAAGTGTGGATCACTATGCTCCCCCACCCTGCTCTTGCATCTCAGGGCCTTTGTGCACTGTTTTACTCCTAGATTACTCCTAAATTACTCCTATGGACACACTAACATAAGACACAAAGAAAACACATGAATCGATTCAACAATAGAAACACTTTTATTCATACATAACAATGCATGATGCAAACACTACTATAATGCAAATCTCAGATTTGCACCTTTTATGCTTTTGGTGCAAATCTACCATGCAATGCAATAACTAAGCCTTACAGACAGGCTTCTAATGCAAGCAATCTAATAGCAACTCCAATCCACACCATTCCTCTCCACTCCACACCATACTTCAGACAGGGTTTGTCTTAGAGAGAGTGTGATTACCCCATCTATCATGTCAGCCAAAGCTCTGTGTGAGTGTCTGTTCTAATTCCCCATGCACGTGTTTTATTCAACAATACTCCCCTTTTGCTCTGTTGCTGTCTCTCTTCTCCAGCTAACTCTGCAACGAGCCAGTCAGTCAGGGCCAGGCCTCTCTCTGCCAGATTCCTGCTAGAGCGATCCCCATCTGCATATCAGCCAAAGCCATTGGATTCTGATGCTTGCAAAACCGCTTCCCGAAGTACATCCAATCACTCCCAAGCGCATCTCTCGATCTCTGAGTGTCAGTGTGTCATCTTCAACTCCAACTAGCATCTCGAACTACCAACTCCCTCTCTCCTCAGAGAGCAGACCAGCAGAGAGCAGCAACTCAAATCTCAGAGCCTCACCTCTCATTATACTGTTCAATGGCATATGCATATCCATGGGTGCATGTCTCTCTAAGCTAAAATGCCTCTCTTTCTGTCTGTCAGCATTTCTAATGTGAGCTGTGTCTAAATGTCTGTGATGCATGACTTGTACTTTTTCAATCACTGCGTGTTCTGGTCATCATGACATTTTCTACATATCTATACCATATCTTCTGTCTGCCTGCAGTACAAAACACCATCTTTCCATCTCCTCATATTTCTCCATTCACTCCATTGAAATACCTCTCTCCTTGCATGTCTCTCCCTGCAAAGCACCTCTCGCTGCTGCCTGCCCCCACCTTTTCTCTGTTTGCGAAGCACAACCCAGGCTGATAAGGCCTCCATTCCTTCTCCACTCGGACAAAGGTCGGCTTATCTGCCAAGCAAACTGTTTATGCATACTTCATTCACACACTAACTCATAACAACTTTGCAGTCCCGCAGCGCTTCTGTCTCAATGGAATGGCTTCATGCTTTCTCTAGTGCTTACTCTCTCAAACCCAAGTGCTATCTATAATGCCTCAATTCATATTCTAAGCGCACACTCATTCATGTCTCTCTACAATGCATACATAATACCTAACATATCTCTACATGTGTCTACATGTCTCTACAAATATAACGTGTCTCTACATGGCACTTCAAATTTAACCGGCTTTATTCTATAGCAAATTGCAAATGCATACAAAGTGGCAGAAGAATGTGGATAATCTAATGTCACTACTTCATGTCACTACTAATCAGTATGTATCCGAATGTATGATGGATAACTTTATCCCTAAATGGGTAATGATTCTCTAACAATGGGCAATGATTCTCTAATGATAACAAACCAGGCTTCTTCATACAATCAGGTTTTACAATCATACAAGCAGCCTCCCCGATCCTCCAAGAAGAAAGCCTACAGATGTCGCTCCCAGGCCTACCATAGCAATGGCCAGCATCTCTGTATCCCGCAGGGAAGGTTCCAGTGCCCAAACAGGCCGAAACCGGCAAAGACTTCAGGGCCCCCACTCGTGCATCCCGGAGGAAGGCCAGCAAATGAGATTCGTCAGTGAGTGGAGGAAGATCAGACAGATGGGTGCTGAATGCTCTTGCCCAACACACACCTTGGAGTTCCAAAGCATATGCCCTCGTATTCCACCGGTTTCCCTTCCAGAGCTCCACATCTCTCAGCTCCTGGAAGTGCGAGCCATGTTACGGAAAGGGGCGATAGAGCTTGTTCCCCAACAGCTCCAGGGCTTCGGAGTCTATTCCAGATACCTTCTGGTAAGAAAGAAGACATGTAGTTGGAGACACATCCTGGACCTGCGTCATCTGAACAAGTACCTAAACTACTAAAACTTTCGGATGGTCACGTTGCAGCACATGCTTGGCCAACTGGGGAAGGGGAGTTCTTGACGTTGTTGGACCTAAAGGACGTATACTTCCATGTTCCCATCCAAAGGAAACATCAAATGTTCCTACGATTCGTGGTGCAAGGCCAGCACTACCTGATATCGTCCCCAAGGGTGTTTACGAAATGCCTGGCCATGATGCCGGCCCATCTGCGTCTGCAGGGCATACATGTATACCCAAACCTGGACCATTGGCTGGTGTGGGCCCGCCTCTGAGATCTGTCCGACGAGCACACGAAGGAGACGGTCCGACTCTCCGTAAGTATCCGAAGTCCTGCTTGACGCCATCGCAGAACGCATTGGTCCACGGGCACCAGACTCAACATGGTGACTTGCCTGGCGTTGCCTTTGGAGGAGAGGCTAACAGCCATTCAAGGGAAGTTGCAATGGCTGGCGATGACTGCCACGGTGCGGGCCGTCAAATCATTGCTGGGCATGATGTCCTGCATCTACCTCGTCCATCTCTGCAGGTTGCGGATGCCACCCCTACAGGAGTTTTTGGAAATAGGTGTCCTGCAATTTTTCGGACAAGATCCCTCTGAACGAGGACTTCCAGCAGGCAATAGAGTGGTGGGGGGTACGCTCCCACATCACCCAGGGCATGGGTTTTCAAACCCTGCCATACCAGGACACAGTCGCCTTAGGCAGCTCGCTGGAAGTTTGGGTGGCTCACACAAAACGTCTACACACCAGAGGTCTGTGGCTTCCAGAGGTGAAGGATTTACACATAAACGTCCTGGAACTATAGGCAGTGTTCTGGGCCCTCAAGACTTTCCTACCGTCTCTGAATGGCATGGTGGTGAGGATCTTGACGTACAACACCACCACCATGCTCTACATCAGGAAGCAAGGAGGCACTCTATCCCTGGCTCTCTCCAAGGAAGCGCAGGACTGCGCTCCTGCCACGAGTGGGAACTTCGTCAAGATCAGATGGACTGCCTGTTTGTCAAATGGTGCAGACCCCCGATCTATCTTTTTGCCACAGCAGCAAACTCCAAATGCCAGCAGTTTGCCAGCAGATTCCGCTAACCAAGGAGCTTGAGGGACGCGTTCTCCTTCACGTGAGAAGGTCTGTTTCTGTACGCTTTCCCCCCGTTTCCTCTCCTGCTATGTGTCATCAACACACTCGGACAGTGTTGATGCGAGATGATACTCAACCCATTAGCGTCGCCTCTAGTCAAGTTGCTGGTACTTCCGGATCTACTTACCAGAGAAGGAGGTGCACTCCTTCATCACGACCCATGATCGCTGAGCCTGAGGGCATGGCTCCTTCAGCCTTAAATTTGGGTGTTATGAGTTGCCAGTGGACTGCAGGGAAGCCCTCCCCAAAGCCAAGGCGTCATCGACTAAAGTGCTATTTCCATAAGTGGAAGTGTTTTGCTACGTGGTGCCGGTCGCAGAAGATTACGCCTCAGAGGGTCCTGGCTCCACAGATTCTGCCTTACTTGCTGTTCTTGGAAAAGGTTGGACAGGCTCACGCATTCATCAAGGTACATCTGGCGGCCATCTCACTCTAGACCAGATCCCCGGGAAGATCCTTGCTGTGGTCCCACAAACGCATCAAGGAGGTCAAGGGGCTTTTCTGATTCTTTCCGCTGGTGAAGGCTCCGGCCCCGACATGGGAGCTCAACGTGGTCCTGACCAGGCTCATGGGGGCACCTTTCGAACCTATGCATCAAGCCCCACTCAGGTTTCTCTCATGGAAAACTGTTTCCCTCGTGGCCAGCACCTCGGCCAGACGTGTGGGTGAAATCCAGGCCCTTTCCTGCAAGCAGTCGTATCTGACTTTCCACGATTCAAGGGTGGTACTGTGCACACACCCCTTTTTCATGCTTAAGGTTCCTTGGGAATTCCACCTCAACGTGCCCTTGGTGTTGCCTGTTTTCTTCCCAAAACCTTTGTTGCCGGCGAAGGGGACCTTGCATTTGCTGGACGTTGCTGGTGCCTTGAAGTTCTAAGTCAGACACAGAGTTTTTGGAAAAAATCTCAATTGTTTGTGAACTTTGGTCCTGTGAACCATGCAAAGGCCTTGTCCAAGGCTTCCATTTCAAGGTGCCTCTCCGGCTCCATCATCCACAGTCATGGGCTGGCTAACCGTTCTCTGCCGGGCCATCCGAGAGCCCACTGCACCGAAGCGATCGCTGCGACGATGGCGTTCCTTTTTGGTGTGCACTTGGTCGCAATCTGCAGGGCTGCGATGTGGAGGTCCACGCATACCTTCACGAGGTTCTACTGTGTTAACAGGGATTCCAGATGGGGCCAGTAGTGCTATGCGACCTGTTCACCTGAGGAGAGTCTGTTCCAGGGGTAAGTGTTGATTACTTCAGTTGAGCCTTGCCACCTTCTGTCATTGTGTAATGTGTACTGCTGTGCCTTTGTTATTCATGAACATGTGAATCCATGCCAGACCTCATGCTGGAGAAGGAACAAGTTACTTGCCTGTAACTATTGTTCTCCAGCATGCGTCTGGCATAGATTTGCATGCAAACCCTCCCATCACCTCTGCGGCTCTTCTTGGCCATACTGCCACTTTACATGCTTACTAAATCTGAAGATAGCTTCGAGAGGCGGGTCTTGGGGAGAGGACTGTCATCTGATTGGGGCAGTAGCCCCAGAGGACAGTGATTGGTTTAGAGGAGAAATCGTTTTAGAGTGAAAGTGAAACTGTTTTTTCTTTTACCAAGGATTCCCAGCCTGACAACGGCGAATATTCATGAGCATGTGAATCCATGCCAGACCCATGCTGGAGAATAATATTCATAGGTAAGTAACTTATTCCTTCCCTTCAACTGCCAACTGCCAACAGTTGTTCACCTAAAGAGGTAACGACTGGGAAAGACGTACCTTTCGCCCTATCGTGGTGTATCATGGAAAGTTCGATCCTACAACAGATCCTATACCATGCAGAGGTCCACCTCAGCAAATCAGTCGTCCCCAAGGTACCAGCAGTCCTCCTTGAATTCACATTGCACAAGGGCAAGCGCGGGACCTGCCAAACGATGGCCAGTTCGCCATCTCCTCCCACGTCGCACCCCGGTGAAAGGGAAGATCAGCCACGATTACATCAATGGCAAAAGATTGCGGCAGACAAGTGGGTGCCCAAATATTAAACAAAGGGCATACAATCGAGCCTGTACGCAGCCATCAGCTGTAACTCCTCGTGCTCACATCGCGCATCAGTGGCCCAGCTGAGCTAGTGATGGACAGATTGCTACAGGAAGCCACTGTGCACACAGTTTCTCCCAATCTTCGGGGAACGTTTTTCTACTCACGCTCTTTTGTAGTAAAGAAAAGGAACGGGCAGTGGCGCCCTATTTTAGACCTACTTGCTTTAAGCAAGAACTTCAAGTGCATAACTTTCAAACTAGCCACACTTCAGCAGACATGTCATGGCTCCAAAAGGGCTATTTTTCTGATTATTATCCACCTAGAAGATGAGTTTTTTCAATTCAAGCACCCATTTATCTGGTGCTAGGTGCTACCTCAGGTTTACAGTGGGAAACAAGCATGTTCAGTTCCGGATCCTCCATTCGGCCTAGGGTCAGCACCTAGGGTCTTCACCCAAGGTCTTTCCCTGGTGGCAGCTCACCTAAGAAGAGCAGGTGCGGAAGCATTAACATACCTAAACGATTGGCTCATCTGAGCAAGGTCAAGGATGCACACAACCAAAGGCGGTCAGGCAAACAAAGGAGACCATCAACAAGGTAGAGCTTTTTTCCATCTCAAAGGTAAATCAGTGGGCGACATGCACCTTTTCTTTATGGGAACTGAACTGGACACCCACATTCCGAGGGTGACTACATCCTTTGGACGAACAGTGCTTCAACGGTTTTCAGCTAGTCAGCGGTATTCTTAAAGCCACGCTCAACATGGTGCATCATTACAAATCCCTACTATGCATAATGTCATGTATACTACTTCCAAATTGCAGGTTGAGAATGAGGCCGATCCAGGAAGAACTATATCGTCAATGAATCCAAGCATTGGGTTTGTTGAAGGACATTGGGCACCTGCCACTTCCTTTCCACCACAGTGGCGGAGGGAGCAGAACCTAGAATAAGGCAGACCTTTCTAGGCCCCCACTCCGCTCTTCTCAGAACGGATGCATTCCTGTCAGGATGGGGAGCCCATCTCAGAAGCTTACAGACAAAGGACACATGGTCCCATCCACATCAATATCTTCAAACTCAGAGCATTTTCTTGAGTTCTGATGTCTTTTCAACCTATCCTCGTGACAGGTGGTAACCTTCCACAGACAACACCACCTATATGCATTATACCATCATGCAAGGGGGCACAAGGTCAGTTGTGATCTGCAGACGCTCACAAACCCTGGAAATGGGCCCTCACCCACAACACTCGGGTCAGAGCAGAACACCTTCCATGAGAGCACAACTTTCTGGCAAAACCAACTGAGATGGCAACGCTACAAGTCCCATCATATGGAACTCAATTGGACCGAGGTCGAACAAAACTTGATTGGACCGAGGTCCAACACATTTTCAGAACATGGGGTCACCTCCACTTCTGCCCTCCGTTTTGGATCCAGCTACCCGAAGAAAAGAAAAAAATTCACTATGGGATGCCTGCTCCCTCACATGGGCAGGCGAGCTCCTTTACACTTCACGCTGCTACCATTGCTGTCCAGGGGGCTCAGACAGGTCGCAGGATACACTGCAGGATGATCTTGGTATTTCAAACCTGACCCAGGTAAGTATGCAATCAGACTATCCTACAAATGAAGCGTCCATGCCCATCTGCCTCGGAGTGCAACAAGCGTGGTTTACAATGGAAAAACCACTTCCTTCACAACCCACCGTCGCTATCTCTCAAGCCTTGCTTGCTGGGCAACAAAAACATACCAACCTAACGTTGTCGGACGAATGTTGAGATATTCGCATCCAGGTTCCCCCAACCAGACTCCCAGGGGAACACCCTGTGGATGAACTGGTCAGGGATGTTTGCATATGCTTTTCCACCAACACCTCATCAGGAAGGTGGTCAACAAGATGAACAGAGAATCGATGACGCTCGTCCTAGTTGCTCCCATGTGGACGAGACAACAGTAGGTCCCACACTTAAGCAGACTACTGTTTGTCTCCATAGCTACAGGCAAAGAGGGAGATCGTGTCTCTAAAGGTGCCATCTCTAAGTGGATTGTTAACTGTATCCAGCTGTGTTACTCCCTTACTGAAAAAACGTTGCCTTTCACGCCGAGAGCCGACTCTACAAGAGGCATTGGGCCCACTCTGGCTTTCATTGCAAATTTACCCCTTGACACCATTTGCAAAGCAGCTACTTGGAGCTCTAGTCACACATTTACTCAGCACTACTGCATCGACACCCATTCCAAGACAGATACTCAAGTGGGAGAAGCGGTTCTAAGACATTTATTTGCTCATGACCCTTCTCACATCCCACCTCCTTCTTCTAACACTGCTCGCTAATCTATGCACAGCATGTGATCTAAGCAGATTCCACAAGCCTCAGAAGGGATACATTACTCACCGTAATTGTATTTCTGATGCTTGCATCTGCTTAGATTCACATGCGACCCACCCTTCCTCCCCTCTGAGAGAAGGCGCATGGATGCTTGTAGTCTTATCTTCTATCTCTCTGCTTGGATTGTCTGTACTCACGCTACTCCTCATGCTACCTCATGTCAGAAAAAATACAATCTGAGGGTCGTAGACGCGTGAGGGATCATGGGTACAGTGGACGTCACACTAGGGATAGTATTACTGGCACGCCCTGTGTCGACGCCCATTTTCGAGTTTCGTAAAACAAACTGTAATACTCTGCAGCTTCCACTAGATGTCGGCCTATGCACAGCATGTGAATCTAAGCAGATACAAGCATCAGAATAAGATTACGGTCAGTAATGTATCCCATATATATATGATAGTCTGATGGGGAATATTCAAGGAATATTCAAGCATGTGAATCTATGAAAGATACCAATGCTGGAGAAATACAGCTACAGATAAGTAACTAAGACTTTTACCCTTCCCGACCCAAGAGCGGGACCCAAAGAGGGGTCCTAGTGCAGGCCAGCATAACAATGCCAGCAAAGTGCTTGAGGTCAGCAGCCGTGAGCTGAGCAGCTGTCTGAGCTGGTAGTATAGAAAAGCACAGCACTCTTCAGGCAGACACAAGCTTGGCTGGACCAGTCACCCCTCCATCCCCTCCACCCCCATCCAAAGTCCTCACTCAAATGCCTCAAAGTTTTACTGGATCAGAGACTGAGCCCTAAAGATTCACTGCTCAGGATACAGCACCTGGCGACTAAACATTATGAACACAAGTAAAATGTTCTCATCACGCAATAAATTGTTAATCCCTAATACACCTTAAACAGTCTACAGTTCTATATGAACAAATCATATTTTTACTAAAAGCAATAAAACATGATTTTTTCTGAAAGAGCAGCAATGAAAGAGGGAGGTGAAAGGGTTGGATATGAGTCTCAAGACAGTATGTCCTGAATTGGTCAGAAAGATAATCTGTTGGAATTAAAGGAAAGAAGAAACTACCTACATCACCCAGGTTTTCTGGGATATGTAGTTTTTCATTTGATTTATTTAGCTGCTAAAGTATTCAATAATGTTCGAGAATCTTAATTCTCTCCACTGTGTCCTGCTGTAGAATCTAATTTATCGTAGACACTGTTGTGGAGACACCCGACAATGATACATGTCAGTCAGTCAATAACTTTATTTGATCCAGGATGACATAAAAGTTCATCGTAACACGTAGAAATGAATAAAACAATAATGGGCAATGCTGCATGGGCATCCCATAAGCGAGGCAGGATAACTGCTGTTACCATCGGCAGCTGGGAGAGGGGCAGCCCCAACCCCCTGCGCCTGCTCCTCTACCCCCCCCCCCCCCCCAACTACAGAGACACGCAGTCTCGGCAGCACAAAAGCCACAGAAGGGTAAGGTGCGAACAGTCATTGCACCCTTCCTCCAAACAGCAAGGTGCTAAAGCACCACAAGGAAACAAGCATTAGGCAGGGTCCAGGTTCAAAGATCTGACCCCACCAGGGGGTCAGACAGTCGGCTATCTGGCTGGGGGCTGCGACAACAGCGGCCCCCATCACATACACAACAAAGACCCAGGGCTTCCCTGGGTCCTATAAATGAGCAGCATGCTCATAGTAAACGCAATCTGTGTATCCTGAACGGGGACCCAAGCAAACGGGAGGTTCACTGTTTACTCAGTGTCTTCCAAATCTTCTTGCTTCTTTAGCAGTTCTTGAAGTTCACTGTACATAGCATTGTCTTTTTCCTCCCCGAACATTGTACTGTTCAAAGCATTTGCAATACAGCTTTAATGAAGGAAGAAGCGGCAACCGAACGGCCAGCGCGGGCGCTGTCAATTTCAACATTTTTTGGCATAGAACGAAAAGCGAGCTGCGAGCGTGTCCGAAACAAAGCAAACAAAGACGTGTGCCGCGGAATCATCCCCAAAACCAGTGCGAACGAAGGAGAAGCTGCACACGATCAAGCACGGCACGGACGGCGTACGATTCAACACTTTTAAGGTGAGCCAATGCGCTGGGGCTATGAGGGAGGATAAATAGAAATTTATGTCTGGAAGTTTTGATTACAGTGGACCGGAACCCCCGTGTTATAAGGCAGACTGGGCAAGATAACACAAGGCAGTTTTAAACTCGGGCAGAGTAAACAAGCCAGCTTGGGACTTGTCTTTGCTTTACAACCACACAGAGCTAACGAACAAACTTCCATTTGCGGCGGGCCCAAAGACTGCAGATTTAAAATAATTTCTGTAATATTGCAGGGCGACCTCACAGCGAAACCAATTTAAATCCAACCTGGGGGCTGCCCAATTCTCTGAACCCGGGCAAGAAGGCACCAGTCAAGTTACCCACCACGGGCAACAAATAGAACAGGCGCCAAAAAACTCGCCGATAACAACGGTTTAACTCCTTTATGAAACCCCCTTTTTCTTTTTCCTATAGCAGGCATAGAAAAACATGCGGCCCAAACGGAAAACACGGGCACCCCCCCCAACACCGGCGCAGAAGCCCAAATCTCCACAACTGCTAGCAGCCATTGAAGCGGCAGAGCACTACGATTGGGCATGGGTTAGAGAAAACATGTACGCCTACTCAGGGAAGGAATTACCAGCCCACCCAGCCAGGAGGAGGTTTCTGCACCATTAAAAAGGAGAAAAATATCCGAAGGCGCCAGAAAAGGTACCAAAAAATTGTCAGCACTATGCGAGAATGTAGCGGAATTACAGCATCTATTGGTAGAAATAAGGGGGAAGCAGACACCGCCCACAAGGGAACCTGGGGCCTCAAACCCCTCCATCGCAATAGAACCTACAATAACGGATGTCAACCCACCTGTAACACCACCTATAGCAATCCCGCCACAACAAGCACAACAGTTGCCAATAGCCCTTACAGCTATAAAGGCAACAGCCCCCACAACTCCAGCAACTGATCCTACAGGTGCCCTAAAAGCTTGGAAAACCCCAGGCACAGACAACATGGGCGCGACAGGGACACCTGGCAGCAATACAACTGACATTGTAACAATTTGTAATGCACAATTAGACCAGAAAATGAAATCCTTCCAAACAGAGATATTAAATAGATACAAAAGATGCCTGGAATGGAACATTGATACCACAATCAAAGAAGCCATATGGGCCAAAGAATTTATAGAAATCTTTTCCCTAATAGAAGTCCAGCGCAAAGGTAAAGACGCTTTCAGAGACCCCAAAAAAATAGAATAAAAAGCTATTGCCAGAAACGCCCAGGTCGAACTAAACTGGGACAACTGGTTACAGGCTTTTGCCATCTTAGCAACAATATACAAAGAAAAATTCCCTTTGGATGGCCGGAAGATCTGGGCATACGTTGATAAAATAAGGGAAGTAGAAGTAACACAGAGGGGGAAGACATGGCTTGCATACGACATTAGATTTAGGAGGAGCATGTCAGAAAGGCAGGCCATTGAGTGGGATGAAGTCCAGAAAGATTTATATACCCTCAACGCTGAACCTCCCCAGGAAAAAGATACCATGCAGTCTTCTTCCAAAAATAGCAAAAATTCCAGAGTAAGCAAATCCCATGACAATGATAAATCCAAAAAAGGGGAGCAGCCCTTTCGGAGGAACCAGCCTTGGGTGGCTAAAAATAATGCCCACAGACAGAACAAACAGCAGGCTGTCAAAACCAACATCCCATGCAGAAATTTAGGAAAAAACCAGTGTACATGGGGCAAAGAATGCTGGTACAAACACGCCTGCACAAACTGCAACGGCGACCAAGCAGGAAACAACTGCACCAGACAACCAGCCAAGAAAGAATGATATCACATTTTTAGAACCAGGACTAACGCCCATCAACCCGGGCAATTTTAGGGACGCCCTAAACAGCTACCCTGACAAGGAAACCAGCAGGATAATATCGCAAGGTTTCACCGAAGGGTTTTTCATCCCATTTAAGGGCACTGGGTCACAACACATCCCGATGAACCTAAAGTCAGCAAGGGACAACCCCCAGATAGTAGAAACCAAAACCAAGAAGGAACTGCAACTTGGAAGGGTAGCAGGTCCCTGGGATTTCATGCCTTTAAAAGACTATTTAATATCTCCACTAGGCCTGGTCCCCAAAAAAGAACCCGGAAAAATGAGACTAATTCATCACCTCTCCTACCCTAAAGGCCAGTCTTTAAACGACGGCATCCCACACACAGAATCCGCAGTATCTTACATGCATTTTCAAGAGGCGGTAAGGCTCATACAAGACTGCGGCAGAAATGCGCTGTTGGCCAAACTGGACATTGAATCTACTTTCAGACTCTTGTCAGTCCATCCAGAGTCACAGCAGTGGTTAGGTTTCACCTTTAACAACAAATTCTACGTAGATAGATGCCTCCCCATGGGGTGCGCAGTATCCTGCGCACTATTTGAACAATTCAGTTCCGTTTTTCAATGGGCTTTCCTAAAACAGAGAGCAGGGACAAAAATAGTGCACTACCTTGACTATTTCATGGTCATAGGGCCACCAAACTGCGTGGAACGCGGCCGGGCTTTAGCAAAACTCAAGCACATGGCCGCACAGTGGGGAGTTCCCCTAGCGAGGGGAAAGAAACCACCAAACCAGACACAAACCTAATTGTTCTGGGCATCGAAATAGATTCAGCAAAGGGACTCTGCAGAATCCCCAAAACAACAATATCAGAACTCCTGGCAAAAATACAAAACCTGATAATGAGAGAAAATGGGACCATAAAGGAAATGCAATCCTTGGCAGGCAGCCTCAATTTCGCATCCAAAATAATACCTCAAGGAAGGATATTTGCCAGAAGCCTGGAGTTCAAAATCAAATCACTCACCAAACCACACTTGCATATCCGGCTAGGCAGAGAGGTGAAACAAGACCTGGAAACATGGGGAAAATTCCTCAGAGATTTCAATGGGGTTTTACTTTGGCGAACGCCTCTAAATACCCGGTCAAACAGGGTCCTATACACCGACGCAGCTGGGAGCAAGGGGTTTGGAGCCATACTAGACTCCGAATGGGTGGCAGGACACTGGCCCAATTCATGGCAAACAGCAGGGTGGACAAGAAAAATCACCCTACTAGAAATATTCCTCATCTGGCTAACATTACACATCTGGGACAGGCGACTAGCGAATACGGAACTTTTGATCTGGTGCAACAACATGGCTGTAGTGGGCTCCATAAACAGAAGGTCTACAAAATTCCCTCTAGTACTAAAGGTACTACGAACCATTACAACAGTCACACTACAAGTAAACGTACTCAAAGCGAAGCACATTTCAGGGCAGATAATAACATTGCGGATGCCTTATCTCGTTTCCAGTGGACAAGATTCCGAGAGCTAGCGCTGCACGCACAAGAGCGGATGACACCAATACCAGCGGAATGCTGGACAATAATGGGAAGACAAGAATAATGACATCAACGCCAACTCCAGAGAGCACAGGCCGGGATGCCCAACGAAAAACAGGCACCTCTAAAACGGGTGCCAACAACACATTGGCATCAACGCCTGCGCCAGAGAGCCCGGGCCGGGATACCCAACAAGAATCAGGCACATCAACAACCTCACAGGCTTCCTAACAGAGATGGCAGAGAGGGTGGTGGCAAGCACCACTGCAACGCAGTACAGTAAGTGTTTGCAAACAGTATTTAAGGCCACAGGTGTAAACCACGTAGAACTTATAACGATTAAAGATATAGAAGTATTTTTAAAATGGGCCCGGGAACAAGGTTTCAAAAGGGATTGGGCAAAAAGACACTTGGTGGCAATTTCAAACTTTACAAAAATTCGGGGCGATTCAGACCCCACTCAGAACGCCCTCATCTCTTACGCAATGAAGGGTTGGGGCAGAATTGAGGGTCCACAAATGGACCCCTGCCGACCCCTTGATTTCAGCAAACTGGTGCAGATAGCAAGCCATTTGGAAGCCATATGTTGGCACCCATACGAGATAACGTTATTTAAAACAGCTTTTTTCCTAGCCTACTTCGGGGCTTTCTGGGTGGGGGAACTCATCGCTTCCAGCACCAAGGCCACAAACGGCCTGGGTGTCATGGAAATCGGGGTGAGGCAAGAGAGTGTTAACATAGAAATGCAACAGTCGAAAACGGGTGCGAAAAGAACCATCAATATTCGTTGCATCGTCGAGGCAACAAACTGCTCAGTTTGTATCACCAACCTCTATTACGCGCAACAAACCAAAGTAGGGGGGAGCTTTTGAATCCACAAGGATACGTCGGCCCGAAGCCGCTACCAATTTAAAGGAGTACTGATGAAAGCAATCAGCAGAGCAGGGTGGGATCCCAAACAATTCGGCACTCACTCCTTCAGGATAGGTGCCGCCACTGCAGCATGGCAAGGAGGTTTAGCACTGCAACTACTAAAAAACATAGGGGGATGGAAGTCAGACTGTTATAAAAGATATATCAGACCAAAATTGATATAGCCTTCCGCCCTAAAATTTTCTTTCTTTTCCCCTCCTCCCACCACCACAGAAACAACAGGTGAATCGAGGACCACACTACGATCAGCATGGATAGTTGGCCACTCTTTCGTTTTCAGGACAGGCAAATGGGCTGAAGAGACCAAAGAAGGGCCACCGTTCAGAAACACCATTACTTCATGGTGGGGGTACAGAGGCCTACGCTGGGCTCATGTCCACGAAACACTAGCAGAACTGGTGGCATACAGGGAACCCCCAGAATTCCTGATCATCCATCTAGGGGGCAACGATCTAGTTAACAAAGCTAGACGCATCCTATGCGAAGAAATCTGCTCCTCCCTAGCAGGTATTTCACACAACTGGAGGGGGACGGAAATATACTTCTCAGCCATTTTACCAAGAAAGATATGGCTAGGGGCCAACTGCTACAAATCTATAGACCTATCTAGAAGAAAACTGAACAGGACGATAGAGAGATTCTGTATGACAAGAGGACTGGGTTTCATAAAACCACCCAGCCATTACACTAGGCAACCTAGACCTTTTTCTCCATGACGGCACCCACCTGTCTAACCAGGGCATGGAGCATTTCTTTCGGGAAATCAATACAACGCTTGCTCACAGGGGCTGTCTCTAGGGCATACTCTTGGGGGAACACGGTCAGCCGGGAACCTGCCCATGTGTGGCGGCATGGGTCCGAGGGGGTAACCTCAGGACCCGGTGCCCAAAAGTATACCATCATGATATGTGATATTGTTATTGTCGTAACCCATATCTGTACAATAAAATCCTACAGCCTTTTTATTGCCAACACTTGAAACAAGTTGTGAGCCTATCATTATGGGTGAGGGTTTGGGGTTCGGCCATTACTAATGCATGCATATGGGTTCAGCAGTTAAGGGAAATGCTGCATGGGCATCCCACAAGCGAGGCAGGGTAACTGCTGTTACCATCGGCAGCTGGGAGAGGGGCAGCCCCAACCCCCCCGCACATGCTCCTCTCACACCCCGACACCCCCCCCCTGCCAACTACGGAGACACGCAGTCTCGGCAGCACATAAGACACGGAAGGGTAAGGTGCGAACAGTCATCGCACCCTTCCTCCAAACAGCAAGGTGCTAAAGCGCCACAATGAAACCACCATCAGGCAGGGCCCAGGTTCAAAGATCTGACCCCACCAGGGGGTCAGACAGTCGGCTATCCGGTCGGGGGCTGCTACAACAGCGGCCCCCATCACATACACAACAAAGACTCGGGGCCTCCCTGGGTCCTATAAATGAGAGCAGCATGCTCAGAGTAAACACAATCTGTTTGTGGAACCTGAACGGGGACCCAAGCAAACCAGGAGGTTCACTGTGTTTACTCAGTGTCTTCCAAATCTTCTTGCTTCTTTACCACAGAACCCACCCACCCTACAAAAGGGGAGAAGAACAAAAAGAAGTATAAGGCACTGTACGGTGCCCACAACAAGTCGTGGGACACAAGAAGGCGGCACGGGTCTGAGGGGGTAACCTCAGGACCCGGTGCCCAAAAGTATGATACCATCATGATATGTGATATGGTTATTGTCATAACCCATATCTGTACAATAAAATCCTACGGCCTTTTTATTGCCAACACTTGAAACAAGTTGTGAGCCTATCATTATGGGTGAGGGTTTGGGGTTCGGCCATTACTAATGCATGCATATGGGTTC
Source organism: Ambystoma mexicanum (assembly GCF_040938575.1). Taxonomy (NCBI): domain Eukaryota; kingdom Metazoa; phylum Chordata; class Amphibia; order Caudata; family Ambystomatidae; genus Ambystoma; species Ambystoma mexicanum. Next base: position 223,282,603 of record NC_090921.1, on the reverse strand, counting down.
AGCAGTTATGAATATACATACTTAAAAGGTGCAAAGCAACAATTTATAGGTGCAATCGTTCTGGTGGGTTTATCCAAGTTCCTTTTCCCCAATAGCACTGCATTGGCAACAGAAAGCACAGGAACGTACGATCTAGTTTCAAGAGCGCATACTTTCTTGTGCACATAGTTGGGTCTAACTTCGATCACGCTATTTTGCGGGGGCAACATTTCATAACAAATCCCACAACCCTGTTCGCTATCCTCTGCTCCCTGAAGTTCATCCGGATAGGGTCAAGAGAACTCTCCCCTGAAGTGGGAAGTCTAGTACTATTTAAAATGTCCTCACAGGTTACAAATAAGCAGCACAAACTATGAAGAGCCAGTGGATGCTTTTGTTGGTAAGTGCTTCCCTGGTTTGTAGGTGGACAGGGGAAAGCTTGAGGACCTTGTGCAAGAATACTACCCCTCCCCCACTCCCAAACGACCCCTCTACCCATTGCTGTTTTTCATACCCTACCCATACTGTGATCCGCAGCAAACGTGGGGGCATAGTTAAATGCCACCTAACATTTCTTGCTAACTAGATTGTTGGCTTTTGGTTTAGCACTAAAAACACCATCTAGCCGCTGACTAGACATCAGTGAAGGGGTGTTGTGCTATATGAAACGGTGGGCATGGGGTGGGGGCGGAGGGCCCTAGATGGATTTTGCCTGGCGCTCCATAATCATCTGTGCACTGTTACTACCTGTACTCTATATAGGTTTGCTACCGGGCCCCAACCCCACAAAATCAGTACTAATCATGTTTATAATGTTATGGGGATCTATCACCATCGGTGGTTTTGGAGCCCCTAGGTCATCACCCAGTCTACCATGGGGCTCCCTTGTAGCCTCCCCTACTTCCATGAGAATCTAGGAGAGCCAAAAGTACTAACTCTCTCGGAGCAAGGCTAAATACATCCACTAGCCATTGATGCCTCCTCTACAGCAGGATACGGGATGTACAAAGCGACTGGATCAGGGCCCCACTTGCTGCCGCGCTGATGCATGTGACACTGCAATTTTTGTGGTAAAGCAAAGGTTCTATTTGAGATTGTACATGTTGTGGGGGCAGTCCTAGTGGCGGCGTGTCGAATAAAAAGGCCTATACTAACAAACCTATTGCCAAACCGTGCAACTAATACAAAAAAGGGTGTGGGATGATTCTCAAGAAAAGAAAGAAGTGTTCTCAAATAATATGTCATGATGCGGTAGCCTAGGCCTCCCTTCCCCAGGTTTTGGACACGGGGTAAGATTGGAGCACAGTACAGTCTCTGGCTTCTACAGCATGAGACGACAGTTCCAATGGCAGTTCTCAGGACAGTCGATGGCCAAGTCTATTTTCCTGTGAAAGTCTCTTCCTTCCAGGCCTAAATTATAAAAAAACAAATGTTCCTTTAACCAAATGCAAGTTTGTTTTAATGTTTGCTGGGTGATTGGTTCACTGCTGCGTCTTTTCTTCTGGGCTCTGATCCGTCTCAATTGTTTACCACAGTTTCACATAGGGTGATGGCTTCCCCGTGGGTCTCCCTCTTCTGGGTGCTGACGCTTCTTGTATTGTAGTCCACAAATATATGAAAGTTCCTTTATCAACTTTGGGTGATAGCTTCACCCCTCTTCTCTTTATATTCTTGGGAGATGGCTTCACTCCTGGATTTCCCTCGGTCAGACTCGGACCCCTGTTGCCTTTTGCAGGATTTCTCCTCCTCAATTATTCATTGTCTTTTGATTGGGTGATGGCTTTACCCCTGGATCTCCCTCGATCGGGCACTAACCCCTCTTTACTTCATATTCACAATCATCCAATATCATTGGGATTCACTTCCCTTTCTTTCACGGTGCTTGTAGATCAGTCTTTCGATTGTATAGGGAGTTCGTTTGACCACTTTTACCTATTTCCTCGGCCCTCCTATGGCCTTCTAGTATCTGTAGTTTTTCACATAGTGGGCTCGACCAGAGTCTCTTGAGTTAGCACCCACGTGGTGCCGGTTTCCCTCTGCCGCTGGTCTCCCCTTCACCCTTTTCATTCAAAGTTCATCAGCTTTGTTTCAAAACTTGGCACTTTACAATTCTTACTCAACACAGCCCGGTTCTTATCGGTTCTCCCCTCGACTCCCCGGCTGTGATGAACCGCCGTCAAGGCCGATACAACAATTGCAGGAGCTTCCCTCACTCCTGCTTATCGGCATAGGTTCGCCCTATGTACCGTTGACATCTGCTGCAGGACACTTGTGCTATTGTTCGCGGTTTTAGGCTCTCTTCCATGAAGGCTCAGTGGATCTGGGACGAAAAGGGCAAGGTCACTTCTCTCCTAGCCACCCTCTCGATTCCTGCCGCTTTTCTCCTTCTCTTGAACTGCTGCGTGGTAGCTGCCTCGTCGTGCTGTCTGCCGTGCTCACCTTGCTCGTACTGTGCTCTCTGGCTCCACCTTTTATCCCTCTGGGGAAAGGAAGGGCCACGCACCTGTGTGGTTCAAATGAATTGCCTGACTTTGCCTGACACTCCGGTTGAGACATGTCAGGTACACAGGCTTAACATTAGTCTGTTTGTGGTATGCGCAAGTGTTTGTGTTGGAAAAGGGGAAGGTTTGAATCTCCGAGCATCCTACAGAGTCGGAAGGGTAAAGAGGTGTTGTATGGGATCATATCCTTCGTATTTGGGTTTGGGGTGCTCTCGGAAGGGTAGGTTTTGGAGGATTTGTTAAATGGACAAAAATGACCGGGATAAAGAACAGAACATAGGAGGCATGGGGGCGGTCGTGTTCTGTCATAGAATGTTGCGATTTGGGGGAATTGACACTCAGGGGGACGGGATCGGTAGGGTTTGCAGGGTAAGCAGAAATATATGGGGTTGTGACATGAACAAAGGGGATTGTGGTAATCGTAGTGTTTTATCTGATCAAGTAGGGAATGCAGAAAATGATATTCGGAGGAATGGAAAGAGTATTAGAATGAAGACCGGTGAAACAAAGACTCTGGGAGTTGGGTTTTTTGTGTGTAACTGTGTTTGCGAACTTAGAGGGTTTATTACGTACAGAGGTCTTGTTGGATCTGGAGAGATCTAACAGAAGGAAGGCAGGCAGCTGCAATACAGCCCAAGAAAGCCTCAGCTGTCTCCCCTTTCTCTCCTTGTCTGGCACAATACCGTGTCTCACGTGGGGTGTTCCCCCGAGCAAACCCCTGTTACCCCTATCCAGGTGACCTCCCCCACTGGTACACCGACAGGAACTGGATCCAACAGCCATGGCCGTGTCCTGGCCACCTGAATAAGGGATTCTCAAGGCTTTACTGGAAGAACACCCTTAGGTTTCTCATCAGCCCTTTCCTCTCTGAGATACCCCAGTCTACGAAGTATAGTCTCAGAATGGATGGCCAACATACAATTCTAATCCCTAATCTTAACAAGTGTTTCATCCTCCAGGCTACCCTAAATTAATAACACAGGATTCTGAGGATGTGGACCAACGCAAAGGATCACATAACCTAATCTTCAAAGGTCCTCCCCTAATCTAACCTATGTTTCACTTGAGAGGGGCTAGCAACAGTTAATATGGTATTATTTGCAGGTGTCTGCTTTAATTTTGCTCAAATCTAATCTCACTTTTTAACCTAGGGTTTCTCAGGATTCACAACAGGCCCCTCCTGGACCTTTGTTTTTTCAGGATTCACACCAAGTTAATCGTGTACCTTTGGATTGCCAGGATTCACTATAGGTCTCTCCTGGATCTTGTTTAGGGTAGGATTCACAACAGGTCACCCCTTAGCATCATTAACCACAGTAGTCTCAGGCTACTTAAAGGGGAAGTGCGCTCTAATATTTTTTACTGTCTTGATCGTTCGGCATGTACTGCTAAGCATACTGTAATCGATCATTTAACACTACAGACAATTAAGTGTACAAGTGGCAGTACCATTTCACCTTTGGTACAACCCTGTACTACACAGTTATAGTGGTAGCAGTAGCGGAGCAGCCAGACTTATCTAAAGAGCAAATGAGCAGTAACAGGGATTACCCAAAGGACTACAATTACTGTGACTCAAACACTGACTCAAAGTTTCTGGTTAAAAAATGTAAGTACATTTATTTTTAAACCATCTGTTCACAAAACACTTCACTTCTATTAAACAAAAACACACTCTAAAATATACCACACACAACCAATTGGTTCAGGTCAATTCAAGGTTAGTACATTAGGATTTGACAGACCGGTGTTATGAAACAAATGATGTTACCGGGGGTTAAGCAGCGCTCACTTTTTGACAGTAATGACAGTTCGGTCTTCCGAAAGAAAAGCGTACCGGCAGGGAGAATTGTAACCGTAGTCAAAACACATTTAGCACATCGAATGAAAACCAAGGCAAGGGGGATAAAAATCATAGGCAATACTTTTGTCAAGGAACTTGAATCACAGGACGTATTCTAAGAGACAGATAAAGTCAATAGGCCTGCACCAGTGCCAAATGGAGCAGAGCTCTGCTGTCGAGGATCACACGATTAGAACAGTTTGAGATTAACGTTGCCAGGAGTACTTGGATATTGTCAAAAGGAAGCAAAAGTTATAAGAGGGAAGGAAGAAAGGATAAGCCTTCGGTAAGGAAAGGGGATCACCCTGATTCCTCAAGGTCGGACGTAGAGAACGACCAAATGGACACAGTACCTTATTCGAATGAAGAAAGCTGGTGCCACGGCAGTTGTTCCTGGTAGCTTCTGCAGACTCACCGTTTCTGAAGCGTCAGTCGTTGGGACAAGGACGACGTCTGGAGCGATCTGCACTACCCAGGGATGAGGCCAGCAGCAGCAAAGCTACATTGAATAAAAGGTGCGCTCCTTTAAAATAGGAGAGGGCTCTTCTGATGGCTCTCCGGACCACTACAGCTTCGTGCAGCGATTTCGACCCAGGAGAGGATTCTCTGGCTGTAGAAAGGTTAGCTGGTTTATCCCACCAGGCTCAAGGGAAGAAGACTCCGGACTGGATCTGAAGGGTAGATAGCTCAGGATTACAGCAGGGCTTCACCGGGTCTTGGGAGTTGCGGCAGCCGTCTTCTTCTCCTCTTCTCTTCGGTTCTTGTAGTTCCAGTGGCGACTCTGACTTCCAGCCCAAGAGTCCTTCCTTTTATGCGAAAATCCCCCATTCACACAGCCTGGCTGTCAATTACACAGCAGCGGTGTTGTCCAGCCCGGACAACCACTCCAGCCAATGGACATAAAGTGCGACTTGGGTCTCCAAGAAGACCCTTTGCAGGGGGTTATTAAACCCCTCCCTCACATTCAGCACACCTAGACACCCAGATGCCAAAGGGGGCTTCTTCGTAGAAGCCCGCTAAAGGACGGCGAACAAAAAAGGCAAACCTGGTTTGCTGCGCAAAGTAAGACACAAGAAGGATATTAAAAAGTATTTGGTCAAGCGGGTTTATGTTCGAGGCTAATACAATAGCCTAAAACAGTACCACGTTTATATAGTATAATCGCGGTAGAAAAGTTAGGGTAGATACCGCTGCCACCAGCCAAGTCTTAGTGTTAAGGGAGGTGCAACAAGGCTCCAGGAGGTACAGACTAAAAGGATCAGTGTTAACCCTTTCCTATACTCTATGTAAGATGGGGTGTACTGGGTTTGTAGGTTAAATGACTACATAAAGTAAATGGCAACTTTACCTGTTTATAGGGGACAGTAGGCAGCCCCAGAAAAATGGAGTCAGTGGGAAGTCTTAGACATCCTTTGTTACTGCACTGAAGGTGCTGTGTAACACACACAAGAAGTTGGGCTCATGGAGTGGTGTGGCTTCAGAGCTCAAGATCACACAAAAAGTAGAAATACACATGGCAAAACACATGCAAGAGTGGGAAAAAGGTTCACACTCTTACCTGGTGGAAACAATAAACCCCAGAAATCCAGCAAAGCTGCTGAGGGACTCACTAGGGAAGGGAAATTTGCCATAGTTTAGAATTCTCCCTAACAACCCAGCACACTATCTTGCAGTAGGGAGCTGGAGGGGTTACTTACCATCCCCTTTGTCTAGTTTCTCATGTAACATTTTTATGTTACCCTTTCTACAAATAAGTGCTGGTGGTAGTGGTTTACTTTTTCCTACCTTTGTGTGTTTTTACCGAGGGCTGCGATTGCACTTGCAGTAAGACACCCATGGGTGGCCATTTTGTCAAAATGGCCCCAGTCGTCTTTTTTTCACCATTTCTTGTTGGAAAGGGTCCTTCTTGAGATTTACTCTGTGTGCCAAAGCCGGTTTGGTCCCTTTGTTCGTTTTGTCTTTGTGAAGACCTCCTCTGACTCCAGCGTGTCTGGCAGGAAGTGAGGGTGGTGCCCGAAACTCCCTGTGCTTAATCCTCTTGGTTACAGGAATGCACCCAAAGGTGATTGGCCGGCTGGCTGTGCTTGGAGGACAGCTACCCTGCTGTGAGTGACCGCTATGCTGCGAGTGAATGGGTGAAACCTGCATAAAAGGTGAGGCTTTTGGCTTGGAAGGCAGAGTCGACCACTGGAACGAAGGAATCTGAAGAAGAACTTGGAAGACGCCTGGTGCAACTCCTGGACCGTTGGTTTGCCCGGTGAAGCCCTACTGCTGTGCTGAAGCTCCGAGTTTGCCTCGACTAGAGAAGCCCTGCAAGGATGACCTCTCACCTTGGGTTGGTGAATGTACTTCCATTGCTGCTACAGCAACTGAAGTGCCAGGGAGAGAAACACCAGACTGAATGCATCGCTTTTAAGTCAGACCCGAGCTCCAGGAAGATTCTCCGGACTTCCCTGAAGCAGGACTGACCAAGCCTCAGCCACCTCAACAGAGTGCTGGACCACAGATGTGAGGAAGGCCCATGGTGGTATCCGAGATACCGCAGTGGTGCAATTTGCGAGAGACGCGAGGAGCTGAAACTGCGAAGTGCCACTGATCTGAAGTTTGCCCATTGCTGCCGCTGACCTTCCGTTCATAGTGCATGAGTCCTCCCTCTTGTCCCCACGACTGTTGCCCAAGAACACAGGAGCTGCAGTCCTACACAGGAACAGAAGTACATATGGATCCAGTTTTCTTCTAAATCAAAGGTACTGTCAACCTAAGAGGACTTAACTCTTGTTGTGTAGCCTTGCTAGTTCTCAGTTGAGACTTGTCTTGGTTGCCATTGCAGAGTTGCTGCCGCTTTGCCTCTCAAGCCTCCCAGCTTGTGGCCCTTCAAGTGAATCTTATTTCTACAAACTTTTCTAAAAGCATTGTACAAGATTTTTACTTATCTGCAAGAAGAGACTGAGAGACTCTTCTTACATCTGACTTTGTGTTTTTGCCTTTCCCCCTGGAAAGGGTTAATTTTCTTTGCATTGCAGGGTTAAAAAGTACTTAACAGTTTATGAAATATTTGTTAACCTTTGTTTTATTCCCATCTCTAATCCGTTGCACCAAACTCAGTATTGTTCTAAATGTCCAGTGTCCTAGCTATTTAAGTCACCTCAGGGTGTATGAAGCGTCTGTGTGCCATCCCCAATGGGCATCATCTGAGTTAGAGAAACAGTGTACTTTGAAGTATATTTTAAGTGTTACATATTATGAAGAAGGTTTATATAACTGACTGTTAAATTAATAATTGTTTAATCAAGAAACCTTGAGTCTAAGTGTATATTTGAATAATTGTCATTGTGAAACTCTGTTACAACCTTAGAGCTCACATTGACTCCTCTTGAGATAAGCCTGGCTGCTCAGCCACACTACCAACCTGTTTAGTACAGAAGTATACCAAAGGTTGGGTTCCCTATTGCCAGGACGACTGTGCTGGTGCAGTCTCCCACAGGGTACTGCATACAATCTTGCCTAACATTAAAAAGTGCTTTTATTTTTTCAAAGAACGCTCACAAGAGATTAAGTCCACGAAATGAAAAATATTTTTTTCCATATAAGTGTTGGCTAACTAACATCGCATGCTTCGAATGTTGTTTAGAACGTCCTCCTGATACGCCGATTGCGTTCAACGTTCGATTAATCGCATTACTCCAATACTTGTGTGTCCTTATGTTACACCAGCAAAACATTCTAACGCTGCACATGGTGCTTCTTTTGGGAGAAGATGTATTCTTTGCTCCTTCAAGGGCAACACTTTCGCTTCTGCACTTTGTTACATCGAGAAGGCTGACCGGTTGCTCCTTGTTGCTGGTTCTGCCAAAGGGCAGATTGGTCCCTGTCGGTCGTCCCACATAACAGTTATGGAAAAAGCGCCATTTATGTTATCCGCCAGTGTTGATTGAAGAATCCATGCGACAGTAGCCAGAAACTATGGCAGACGCAGAACGGTACAATATATCTGTGTACATAATAGAATATATTTCAGTAGCTGTTCTGTAATCATATATAACAAGTTACTGTATAATTCATTACCGGATGAAACCAAATCATAAACACAAACCACATATATTGAACACACACATGACAACATGGGGGATTATTTCAGACCACAAGGTGCATAAAAGGTTAGCGCTATGGTATAGGAAGGTATAGCTCCCAATGGGACGGAGAACCACATGCAGAAAACAAGGACAAAGATGGCAACCTTTTATGTTGAACCACCGACAGATGACATTATAATGAAACTGGCAAGATTACTGATCGAAAAGTGAACCAAATGCCCACGAAAATGTTTATTCCCCGTCCCTTCCCCCGAACACCGACTTTATGGTGCTCAAGAATACAACGGTATATTCCACATGACAATGCGGTTTAGATATCACTAGCCTGCATACAGGTGGTGTTTGTGGGACGTCGATGAATAATTGTCCCAATATGCTCCAGCTAACAACCGAAAACAAGGCCAGTAAGCAATACTGCCCAAAAAATCAAACCTATTCACTCCTCTTTAGGCTATACACAAACAACAATCAATACTAACAGATGAATAACCCCCCAGTTACACACTCATTTTTATATTGCCATGGTATAAATAAATAAACCAACATAACGTACTGTGTATTTTGGATACATTTGCTCGTCGTTGAATGAGTTATCATGCATAGAGCACCGAAGTCCTTTTTAATCGCAATAATATTATGTAAAGGTAAACTTAGGTAATTTTGGGATATTCCATTGTCGCGTTGTGATGCTGAGCAACTGCTCTGAACAATGGATAGCAGAAATGGAAACTAACTTTTTAGAATGTCCACTTTCTATTTACTAAATGTAATTTTGTGTGCCTATTCGACAACTTGTGTCCTTCGAACAGATGCTGACTTGCGGTCAAGGCCAAATGACAAAAGCAGCTTGTTTTCAAGACAGAGACGGGTAGGTTTCGATTTTATCAAAGAATGCAAAGAAAAAAAAATACCGGACAAGACGATGCTGCGTCCCAAGGACAGTTACAAACATCCGTGTAAAATGTTTCGCGGTGGGAACGTGCAATCATTCCCAAAAGGTATGTGTTGCTGCTACGCCCGTGGATATATCATCCCTGGTAGAAAATTCAATAGAAACTCATCCTCGTCCTGCATTGTATCATGGCACAAAGCGCAGAATGTGTTGGCCAGTGTGACTGCATTTCTTCCATCCTTCAGCCATGGCAGCATCCCACGAGCATTCCTGGTGAATTCCGTAGTGATGTAGTAGTAGGCTTAACATATTATCGTACTTTTCACAATGTAATTTATGAGCGACCTGAACTTTTCTACATGGCGAGACGGGCCCAGCTGAGACACGCTGGTATCTACAGACGACTGAGCAAAAAAACAAATGTAGCTGGCCATCCCCTATCTAGTAGTATTACCTATACTGTCTTACCAATCAACAGTGCAGGTTCAGACACAGTACGTGATTTCATTACTGGCGCTGTGGCCTTTCAAAAGGCATCATTAATTCTGTATTCAGAACATTCTAGAGCTGCAGAGATCTTTGCTGATACTTTTGTATTCTGTACATTTAAACCGTGTTATTCTTGCTAGCTATCTCTTATCTTCGTTCACTTGTGGTGTGAGTGTAACAGTGTAACAGAAAACTTTGCTTTCAATTGCAGAGCGCTTACTATAGTTCATGCATGTCAGTTCATACTCCCTTGCACACCTGAGGCAGCTCTCTCTCTCTACCTTCATGCGATACAGTTCACATTGTGTGCACCATACTAAATAAGTTACATTCATGGTCCGACTAGGATTTGTGCCAATCGGCCTTGGTAGTGCATAGGGCAAGGAGTACCCTATGGGTGTACAAGTGCTTGAGGGGGGTGTTAAGATGCATTTCTAAACTATTACCTGATGTAACACGCTAAGAACATTAGACAATTTTTCTGAGTCATTCCCTAACTTTCGAGTCCAGCCCTGAGAAGTGGGTAACCTTGTTCACAACATTGCAGTAGTGGGTGAAAGCACACGATCGTGATGGTGAAGGAAAAAGGGGTGGTTCTTGGAAAGGCTGTCAAGTCAGGAAGGGGCCTGAGGCGATGAAGAATTGGTTCCCACTATTAGAGTAGGGTGTGCTATTGGCGTCAAATCGGTTTTCAAACGGTGAGAATAGCTGGGGAGCGCAGGATAACCCAACCAACACTGAATGTCTCAGACTGTCTGTCTTGTCACACTCTGGCCGGCCTCCATTGGCCCTCTTCCTGCTCCCACCTACGATGCTAAGAACCTCGGGGTCATCCTCGACTCCACACTCTCCTTTTCTCCTCACATCTGACGTCTCTAAGAAGTCAAACTACCAACTGCACATCCTCAGGGGTATTCTTCCTTTCCTCACCTTCCCCCAGAAGCTCACTGTGTCTAGAGCTCTGGTTCTCTCTAGGCTGGACTACTGCAACAGCCTCTTTCTAAATCTGCCTGCTTCTATGCTCCGCAATACCTCCAACTATCTCTTGGAAATACCTTCCTACTCGAGCTCTTCGCTCCTCCGTCTTTACCTCCCTCAGGATCAGTCACTTAACCAAGCAACAAGTTGGCGGTCAATAGCTTTCTTTGGCTGGGGCCTCCCTCTGAAACAGCCTCCCTGCCTCTCCGGAACTTGAGGAGACCTACCTTCCTCTTTGCTTCTGCCTTCTCTCTTCCTCTCCCCTGCTGATCTCTTGTCTGATACGCACTGGTCACCTGGCTACCCTCTGAATACAGAGCCAGGTCCCTGCCGGCACAGTTGCACACTTGCACTGCCTCTTGGCAACCTTTGCACTTGGGACTGTATCTGAAACACTACAGTTCCCCTACCTGCACTTATTTGAAACCCGCTGTTTGCAATTAACCTTGCCACCTGCCGTCTGCACTTGTTATTCTTTGTACTACACTGCCCCCTCACTCCCCAGGCACTTTTCCCCTCCCCTCCCCTCTCCCCTGCACTTGCGCAATCTCAATGTCACTTGGCCTAGTAAGATCGTTCTCTGTCCTCACTCTGTTCCCTTCCAGGCCTCGTGCTTTGAAACGCTTGTGTATTGGTGCGTTATAAATGCCACATCATATCATCATACCTTCTTGGGATATTCGTGCAAAAAAGGTATTGGTTCTACTGGTTGGAAACTGTCAAGTGATACAAGGGCTTGATCAATATAGCCAACTGGAGCCATGGGATAGATTTTATGTCCGCAATGACATCCTTTTTACTCCTTCCCACTACCCTTTCATCAAACCTATTGTGACGGGACGCACTTCGTACATATATAAAACATATGGCTTATTGTAACAACGTATTGCGTCTGCTACGGGGAGGCTGTTGGGACAGTTTTTCTACAGTCCAAATGAGGGCTTATTAAAAGCGTTCAACTGAGGCACTCCAATAGTGCAATCTTAGTATAATGCATTACCCCCTGAGTTCAGGGTAGCGTAGACAGAGCAGCCAGGCTTATCTTAGGAGGGAGAGGGCGCTGTAGAAATAGTACAAGTGAAATTGTAATACAAACGTTCCAAAGAAACTGAAACATTATGTATAGAAAAGATAAACAGTTTAAGTATGAGTAGGCCTACATACATTTTAGGGCTCATAAGTAATATCAGATTGTATATAACAACATTTATAAAAACACAACACTATGCTTGAAGGTACACACACCAAAGCATATAACCTTATTTCGAACACCTAACAGGAGTTCTTTGGAAATCAAAACCACTAGTTACATTTAAATTACTTTCAGTAATACAAGGGTAGTAGACGTATCAGTTGCACTGCGGCGCTCAGCAAGAAATCGCATACTTTAATGAACGTGACCATATATTTCTCCGATCTAATGAAACTCCGATACTAGGCACAGTATAAACCAGTAACTCTTCGGGATAACACATTTATTCCAGGGGAGTTGGACCTTGGGGTATAATATTCAATTAGTTTCTTTTCAGTTCAAATGTAACTGTGAGCAGATTTTGAAGACAGTTACAAATCATTTAAATCTGGAAGTCAACCTTTCGACAAGATTTTGGAGGACAAGGCGCGTTTGCAATGTTTTGTGGCATTGTATGTGTCCTAGGAACAAATTCAGCATCCTGTCCATGAGTATGCATGGCACAACACCAGATCTTTCACAAATTAAAAATCCATTTCCTCGTATATTGGCTTGGCCACCCATTGTTTGCCTCGTTTTGTAAAGGCCTTGAGATAACGAAGCATCCCGAATGTTCCTGAAGTTTTTGCTTGTTCCCTTTTCTATTTTTGTTCTGGCCTCCATATCGTCTATGCCGAAAATGCAACCTTTTGGGCCTGTACTTTAGGCATATATTATGGGATACCTCCAAGTCTCTTGAAAGCGTTTTATCTTACACGATCTTCTCAAGTTCTTTGTGTAGAGGGGAACATGGCACCAACCACTTCTTCATGCTTTCCTCCTCCTTCGATAAAGGTTCACGTGCACATTTGTGGAAATGTTGGTTTTCTGACAATGAGTGTACGTTGGAACAATGGTGCATTAATGAATGCCATTTCTCAAATAGAATATCTAAAGATCCATCACAAGTTTTGGAGCTCCAGCAATAGACTGATAGTGTGCTGATAGACTGACACTACTTTAAAAGGTTTTCCAAACCCTTATTTCTACCAGCAGCTGTATTTTTTTTTATTGTTTTATTGATTGATTTGGCAATGTAGTAACCACAAAGGAGAGTTAAAAGGCAGTTCCCTCCCGTTAATGCCCAATAATTGTAACACTTAGAAAACAGAAGGCTAAGTAATTATAAAGTTATTCCTATGGCTGAGTCCCTAGCCAACCACTTAAATGACCCTATCTGTAAATAATCTCGTGCCAAGTGGATGTGGGCCCTAGTTGGTGCTGCTGGGCCCACTCCAAGTGGTGTCGAGATCCTGTCCCTATTATCTCTAAAACACTTTCCTGGTGTCTAATAAGTGCAGACAGAGAGGAGGTCGATATATTGTGTTTTAATTTGTCGCCCCCATAGTGTGTGTCTTGTCTTATTAAAACAAAACAACTATTTCTATGGATAATGATCACTAGAATAGATTTTTTTTAAAACAATATTCTTCCGCCAAACAATGGTGCAAGAGTATATGTGTGGATAACACTTTCAATTTCTTTTTAACAAGCCCTTTATTTTATTTATAAGGGGGTTGAAGTCTGGGTTATCAACCAGAACTATGCAACAGTCAACCGGTTTCAGTGGGATTCTCAAGTAGCCGCTTTCTTCAGGACGAATACTATTTTTTTCTCCAGCATGGGGTCTGGCATGGATTCACATGCTCATGAATATTCCCCGTCGTCAGGCTGGGCATCCTCGGTAAAGAAAAAACCAGTATCAGTTTTGTTTCTGATCTGTCTTTCGTAGTAGTAACCAATCACTGATCTCTGCGTCATACTGACCACAGCCAATGACTGCCCTCTACCTAAGCCCCGCCTCTGGCAGCCATCTTCAGATTTTTATCGCACGTTCAAGTGTTGGGATCCTCGTGCTATTGCTCTCGAGCGTTAGTGCTATTTTTTCACGTTTTTTCTCAAAAACTTCGATTTTTCGGTCACAAAGAGCCTCAAGCTCCACCGATTCTTCATCCGATCAACGGGGACCCGTGTCGGATTCGTCTACGCCCCTCAAGGGTGAAGATTTCGTCGAGCTATGCTTTTGGAGGACTCCAGAAGTTTCTCAGGCCCATCTCGGACATGGCCCAGGAGAAGGGAAGCTTGACGCCCGGAAAGCTGTTCAGGGTCTCCCCTGGATGCCAGCTTCAGAATGTCTTTAAGGAGGACGAACACTCCTTTTGTCTTTACTGCCTACATGAGGACAAGACGCACGTGGAGAAGGACTGTGCGTTTTGCGGCAATATGTCGGAGCGGACCATGAAGGACCGCCATCAACGTCTCGCCAACTGGCTGGAAGGGAAGAGCCCGTCAGGCGAGAAGAAGAAGAAGAAATCCGAGCGGTCTTCTAAGACCTTTGGGGACGCGCCGGCGACGGGGGTCCAACACAAGGCCAAGCACCGCGAGTCCGCTGGCACCGGGAGCGCCGAACGGTCGGGCTCTACGGGCGCCAGGCAGGGCGCATCCTCCCCGGCACCATCAACCACGAGCCAACGCTCTGTTTCGGGTAAGAGGAAGGCCGAGCACCCGGCGAAGCTCCTGGAGAAGCCCCGGTCGAGCTCGAAGGCCCCATCGGAGGTAGAGCGAGGCAGTGTTCCCCCCCCCCAAGGAGAAGGCGGTGAGCGCACCTAAGGTGGTGAAAGCCTTAATCCATCCGGCCAAGGCCTCTATTGAGACAGTCGCCGGCGGCCCTTGCTCAGCCTGTGGAGGCTACACCAGTGGTGGCGACCTTGGGGCTCAGAGTCTCCCTGCCACCGCGGAGGGAGTCCTCTTTTATGCCCATCGACAGGACCCCCGTGAAACCTCTGACAGAGAAGAAAAAGGGGGGGCAGGAGGTCGTCGTGGATTCGGCCTCAACCTCTGAGGAAGAGCTGATCGAGGTCTTAAGCCACGGCGTTGGCGTGGAAGAAGACCAGCCCGTCGGGAGGGATCCCGACGTAGGAGACGACGATATCGTCGAGGGTGCCGACGGGGCCCCTGACCGCCCGTCGGACTCCCCTCAACCAGCGCCGCAAGACAACTCGGCGGCCATTTTGTTGGCTATACAGTCCTTATGCTCGGAGATAAGGACGAGACTGCCGTTACCACCAGCGGAGGAACCGCTCCCGACGGGGGACCCGGAGCCAGGCCCTTCTTGGAGCCCTCCCCCTAAGAGAAGAAGGATTCACCCTCCACCTCCTTTTCAGCCATCGCGCCCTGTTCAGCCCTCCTCCCCGTCCACGACTCGTGGGGATGATAAGGGACTGACACGGCCGCGACGGGTACAGACGACGAGGTTTACGACGAGGAACTGCCCTCGTCACCTCCCACCGGGGCTTCCCCGCCCGACGAGATTGGATCGTTTCACTCCATGATCGCCAGGGCATCCGAGCTCTTCCAGCTCTGCCCGGAGGAGAGGAAGAAGGAAGGTTTCCTTTATCAACGGCGCGAGGCCAAGAGGAAGACGGTCCTCTCCGTGCCTCTACTAGACGATATTTGGGATGAGGGCCTCGCCCTCCTCAAGAACCCTTCTAGCCGGCGTCGTGGATGGGATCGGTACGAGAAGAAGTACCGGGTCCCGGACGCGGCCCCCTTGTGCCTCCGGGCACAGCCGACCCCGGACTCCGTCGTCTCCGCGGCGGCCAGGAAGAAAGCAGGGGGGGGGGTGCGGCTTCTACGTCGACTTCCCCGCCGGACGGCGAGGGAAAGAAATTGGATACGATGGGCCGCAGGGTCATCTCGTCTGCAGCGACGACTATTAAAGCGGCCAACGCCTTGGCTATCGTAGCCCGCTACGACAGGGCGCTGTGGTACAAACTGGCCCCCCTGCTGGACTTCCTACCAGACAAGAGGGCGGATGCCCTAGAGATCTTGCAGGAAGGTGAGGTGGCGTCGGACCATGCCATTACGATTGCGACGGACATCGCCGACACTGGATTTCGCCAGTTGGGCAACGGCGTGTGCCTTAGGCGGCGTGGACTTGCTCAAGGCTACTGACTTCCGTCAAGACGTGCAGACCAGAGTCTTGGACATGCCGTTCGATGGAAACAACCTGTTTGGGAAAACAGTGGACGATTCCCTTCAAGCCATCAAACCAGACACGGAGACGGCCCGGGCTCTTGGGGTTCTCCAGCAACGGCGGCCGCCCTTTCGGAGCGGCGGAGGCAAGGGTGCCTCCAAAGGTTCCGGCGGCGGATTTTCCACCTACCGTCAAGCGGCCCCCAGGGGACGAGGCAAGTCAGGCGGACCCCGCCGTCGTCGCCAAGGAGGTCAAGGCGGCAAAGCCTCGTCGAAGCAGGACTGAACCGGCCGTGGGGTCGGGCCCCCACCGAAGCACCCCGGTCGGAGGCCGGCTGGCGAGCTTCGTCAGCGTGTGGGAGTCCATCTCCACCGACCGTTGGGTGCTGGATGCCCTAGCCCAGGGTCACGCGCTCGTGTTTCAAAGAAGGTGCCCGCGCGTCCCCCCTGTGGCCAGGAAAGAACATCACATCCCTCAACTTCTCTTGGAGGTAAAGGCGATGCTCAGGAAGGGCGCCATCGAGCTCGTCCCAAAGAGGCTTCGGGGCTCCGGAGTTTACTCAAGATACTTCTTCGTGAAGAAGACGACGGGAGGATGGCGTCCCATCCTGGACCTACGACGACTGAACAAATTCACGTCCTGGGTCAGCTGGAGGAGGGCGATTTCCTGTCGTCGTTGGATTTGGAGGATGCCTACTTCCATATTCCCATCCTAAAGGGACACCGAAAGTTTCTCAGGTTCGTGGTCCAAGGGCGTCACTATCAGTTCAGGGCCCTTCCCTTCGGACTAAAGTCGGCACCCAGGGTGTTCACCAAGTGCCTCGCACCGGTGGCAGCGCAGCTGCGCCGAGAGGGGATCCACGTCTACCCCTACCTGGACGACTGGCTCATCCGAGCCAAGTCGAGGGAGCTCGCCGTGGAGCACACGGCAAGGACCGTCCAACTTCTCAGGAACCTGGGATTCTCCGTAAACTACGCCAAGTCCCACCTGGTGCCCGCACAAGACTCACTGTTTCTGGGAGCGAAGCTCGACACAGTGTCGCTTCTGGCCTCCCCCTCAGAGGAAAGGACGAGGGCCATTCTGGGCAAGCTACAACGGATGCTGGTTGCGGACGCGGCCAGAGTGAGGTCCATCAAGTCCCTCCTCGGAATGATGTCTTCTTGCATTTACCTCATCCCCCTGTGCAGGCTCTGGATGCGCCTGTTGCAGGAGTTCCTGGACGCGCGCTGGATCCAGACGACGGGCAGCTTCGAGGAGAGGATCACACTCGACGAGAGTTTCCGACGAGCGGTCCGGTGGTGGGGCACCCGCGCACATCTGACGGCGGGCATGGACTTCCAGACCCCCGGCCACCAGGAGACAGTGACCACGGATGCCTCCCTGGAAGGGTGGGGAGCTCACACCGAGAATCTGCACGCGAGAGGCCTTTGGCTCCCGACGGAGAAGGCCCTCCATATCAACGTCCTGGAGCTCCGTGCAGTGTTTTGGGCCCTCAGGTCCTTCCTTCCGTCCCTCAAGGGCAAGGTGGTGAGGATCTTCACCGACAACACCACCACCATGTTCTACATCAGGAAACAGGGCGGAACCAGGTCCCCAGCCCTGTCCAGGGAGGCGCAGGATCTGTTGCATTGGGCCGTCGCCCAAAGGATGTTTCTGGTGCTGTTTCATCTGGCAGGGATAAAAAACACCATCGGCGACTCACTCAGCAGGGAGCTGCGCTCGTGCCACGAGTGGGAACTACGACAGGATCTAGTGGACCGCCTCTTCCGACGGTGGGGCACACCCCAGATCGATCTGTTCGCCGGCGATGAACTCCAAGTGCCGGAGGTTCGCCAGCAGGTTTCCCCAGCGGAGGAGCATGGGCGATGCTTTCTCGTTCCCCTGGGAGGGCCTATTCCTATACGCGTTCCCTCCATTGCCATTGCTGATCCGGCTCATCAACCAACTCAAGAGGTCCCGGTGCAGGATGATCCTCGTCGCACCTGCGTGGCCGAGGCAGATATGGGTCCCGGACCTTCTGGATTTGTCAGCGTCCCCGTCAATCAAGCTGCCAGTGGACGCGGATCTGCTCTCCAGGGAAGGAGGCGCCATCCTCCATCACGACCCGAAGTTGCTGAACTTGCAGGCCTGGCTCCTGCAGCGTTAGAGTTTGGAGGATACGACATACCGGCCGACTGCAGAGAAGTTCTTGCAAAGGCCAGGGCGTCCTCAACTCTTAAATGCTACAGACACAAATGGAAGAGGTTCTCTGTCTGGTGCCACGCACAGAAGATTAACCCTCTGCGGATTACGGCTCCCCAAGTACTGCCGTACCTACTAACGCTGGCCAAAGCTGGACTGGCGCACGCGTCCATCAAGATTCATCTTGCTGCGATCTCCCGATACACCAGAACCACAGGGCGGACGTCCTTGTGGTCTCATCGTCTGGTGAAAGAGTTCATGAAGGGACTGTTCAGATCGTTCCCGCCGGTGAAGGCTCCGGCCCCGGCGTGGGAGCTCAACGTGGTGCTGACCAAGCTCATGGGACCTCTGTTCGAGCCTCTGCACTCAGCCCCGTTGAAGTTCTTGTCGTGGAAAACAGCGTTTCTTGTGGCCATCACCTCCGCACGACGGGTGGGAGAGATCCAGGCCCTTTCCTGCAAGGCCCCGTACTAGACTTTTCACGACACGAGGGTAGTGCTCAGGACGCACCCCTCCTTCATGCCCAAGGTGCCGTCGGACTTCCACCTCAACAAACCCTTGGTGTTGCCTGTTTTCTTCCCGTCGCCTTCGTCGCCGGCTGAGAGGACTCTGCACTCGCTGGATGTGGCTAGAGCGCTGAAGTTCTACGTGGACCGCACAAAGGGTTTTCGGAAGTCGTCACAACTCTTTGTGAACTTTGGACCTGTCAATCAGGGTAAGGCTCTCTCGAAGGCTTCCATTTCCAGATGGCTCTCCGGCTGTATCATGTACTGTCATCGGTTGGCAAACCGACCCCTGCCTGGCCGTCCGAGAGCCCATTCCACCAGAGCGATCGCAGCTACCACGGCGTTCCTATCTGGTGTGCCCTTACTGGACATCTGCAGGGCTGCTACGTGGAGGTCAACGCACACCTTCATGAAATTCTACTGCGTCGATCGGGATTCCAGGGAGGAGTCCAGGGTCGGCCAAGCAGTGCTGCGCAACCTGTTCGCCTAAGGTGAGCCTGGTGAGGAGGTAAGATTTGCTTAATGTTGAGTTTGATGTAATGCTTAATGTTGAGCCTTTGCCACCTCCCGTGGTTGTGCATGTGTACTGCCATGTATTCTTTATTCATGAGCATGTGAATCCATGCCAGACCCCATGCTGGAGAAGGAACAAGTTACTTACCTGTAACTGTTGTTCTCCAGCATGGGTCTGGCATGGATTCACATGCGAACCCTCCCGCCTACCCCTCTGCGGCTCTTCACTTGGTCATACTGCCACTTCACGTGCTACCAAATCTGAATATGGCTGCCAGAGGCGGGGCTTAGGTAGAGGGCAGTCATTGGCTGTGGTCAGTATGACGCAGAGATCATGTCATGATCTCTGCTTCCAAAAGGTCAGGGTTTTCCCAACTCCCTTGGAAGCAGATTCATAACCCAGGTTCCGAGTGCCAACCAGTCCCAATTGGGACCTTTTGGACCCAGTCCTGGCGCCAGTGGCACCAGGCTCATAAATATGCCCAGTCCCAGCGCTGGAAGCGCCGGGCTCATAATGCTTTGGTGGACTTACCTGCAGCAGACCATGCTGCTTACTTGCCTACCAGTTGAGCCTCTGATCCTCTTCTGTTTGGAACTACTTTTCCTGTTGGGTGGGGCAGGAGCCACTCCCTAGGTTCAGAACACTGGAACTCTTCTGGAAAGCAGGAACTCTTTTCTTACCTAGGCGTGGCTGTGGAAGGAGACACCCAAGCACTACAGGAGGCTATTTAAACCACACCCGATGGATGAATCTTGCTTTGCGTTATTCTGCATCCTCTGCAGCAGAACGCTCATCGTGTCTTCTGCATCTGATCCTGGGCCTAAGGAAAAAGGCTTACCATCCTGAATCCAGTCTTCAGCAACACCTATAAAGACAAGAAAGAACAGGTTAGCATTACGGTCTTCACTGACAGCTCTTCACTTACCTGGGCCATCGGCTGTCACCAACGCCTCGTGCTGCATTCTGAAAGACAAAGGCTTACCTACTCTTCGTGCGCTCCGGAGGTCTTCACTCTGCATTCCGGCATCTGAAAGACAAAAGCTTACCAACTCTTCGCACGCTCCGGAGGCCTTCGGCGCTGCATCCCGCATCTGAAAGACAAAACAAGGTGCGTTTAAAGACATTGGGGAACTTTAATACTCACGTGCCATTACTCCTTTCCACATCTAACCCAGTGGGTATTCCGGCACCCTGCAGCCGCTCCGAACTTGTACCTGCAAAATAAAAAGACAGAGCGCATCGTGAAGCAGGCAACAAGCGCTTACTTACGTGCTTCCTGGCGCTTCTATTCATCACACGGGCTCCATCTTCAACTCACTTCAGCCCGTCATCCACCATCGCCGGAACCCTGCAAAACAAGAGACATCATTACTAAAGACTTTAAAGACATTAGAATTACTCGAAACTTACCGTTCGTGCAGTAAACGACGGACAGCAGTCCTCTGAAGTCAAGAGGCCTGCTCCCCTTATCCAGTGAAGAAACTGGTGACAGCACCCTGCCCCGAGGCAGATGGAGAGCACGGCGTTCACTTACCTAAGGTGAGAGCGTTAACCTTCCGGGTTCTACAATAACCCAGTTCATTAATCCCATATTTTCTATCTGCAGACATCTTACCCTTCGAGTCAAACATACAGTGCACAGAGGTCCAGCCCAAAGAGCCAGCCGTGTGTTACACATCACCTTTGAAGATACGGTATACGCCCAGTCAAGACCGGCGCCTCTACGGGAATCAGGTGAGCGTTACAGATCAGTGATTGGTTACTACTACGAAAGACAGATCAGAAACGAAACTGATACTGTTTTTTTCTTTACCGAGGTTTCCCAGCCTGACGACGGGGAATATTCATGAGCATGTGAATCCATGCCAGACCCATGCTGGAGAACAACAGTTACAGGTAAGTAACTTGTTCCTTAGTTCTTGTATTCTCAACAATATCTTCAACACTGTGAGGTATTGGAGGGTGCCTTCTAGGGTCCAAAACTGAATATGGTGAAACAATTCCTGATCCTATATGGACAAAGACAAGAGAGACAATTGGGGCTGATGTCAGTCTCAAGTACTATAGTTAAAACTAAAACCTATTAGGAACAAATATTTCACTGGTGATTCTGCCTACTAGAGATGAAGTTCTCCTTACCTCTATGGCAGAGTCCCAGGATCTGAAATGCGCTGGGCAACACAAATAGTGTCTACTGTGTCTAGAAGTCTTGATAGTAGATCCAAAATATTCCAGGTGCTCTGCTTTTTACTCACTACCTAAAATAAAATGCATAAAGGCGTCCTCTCCTCCCAACACCTGGACGCCCCATTGTATCCGGAATTGGCTCCATCCTAGAACCACTTTCACAGTTCACTGACTTCTTTCTGAGAGAAGAAGTTAGCAAAATGCGCTCCTATGTTAAAGATACCACAGCGATCCTGGTATATCTAGACACTCTTGTCCTTGAGAGTGAAGACATCTATATAGTAACTATGGACATAGTCATTATACTCTAAAATCCCCCAAGGAGAAACATTGAGGGTTATCGAAAGTGTGCTACGAACTAAAACACTGGACATGCCTGTGACATTGATTATGCAATTGGCAGAAATAGCCCTAACAAAGAACTACTTCATGAATGAAGAGAGCTATTATGAACAGAACAGCTATGGGCGCAACATTCGCACCGACATTAGCGAATTTATATGTTGCCAATTTTGAAGATAATCACATATATCCAGAGACTAATCCTTTTGTTACCAACATAGTAAGTTGGCGTCGATATATTGATGACGTCTTTCTACTCTTTGATGGAGACAATGCCACCTTAAACAACTTTATGGAGTGGATCAACGGATTGAACCCCTTCCTCAAATTTACATACGAGGCAAGTAAAACCTCAACTACGTTCCTTGACCTGTAGATCACCAAGATGGGTCAGACGTTTTAGACCACGGTTTTTCAAAAACCCACCGACAAACTCCCTATTGGATTACAACAGCTTCCACCAGAGGTCTTTGAAAGAGAATTTACCCTTTGGGCAGTTTCTCCGATTTAGGAGGAACTGCACCACGAGAATTGAATGATATACAAGCTACAAGGCTCTCTAATAATCTTTTAGAGAGAAATTACCCGAACAGAATTATCAAACAAGCGAAAAAGAGGGCAAGAAATATACCAAGAGAGAGAACCCTCAACCAACATGGGAAAAGAAAAAGAGATGACAACACTATTACAGCAGTATTTAGTCACTCGCCCATAATTAATCGCTTGAAAAAAGAAATTCGGAAAGCTTGGCACATACTCAACATTGAAGAGAAACAACTGCCCGAACCTCAATTTGCAATAAGGAGAAGGAAGAACCTAAGAGTCACCGGTGCATACTTATAAAGAAACACCTTCCACCGGTGGTACAAATACTCTCTGGAATACATCTAGACCCCAGGGCCACACACCATGTGGTACCTCTACAGTGTGTAAGTACACACGACGCACTACAGCCATAGACATAGGCTGGAAGTACCCTTGTGAACAGAGAAGTCTGACCAATTGTAATATGACCAATGTAGTATACCTCATACAATACCCCTGTAATAAGAAATACATTGGCATGACAACTAGGGCCATACAGACACGCATATGGGAGCACCGCTCTAACATCAGGACACAAAAAAGAACGGCCCTTTTGGTGGTACACTACATTGAGCAACATCACACTGAAGATGACCTTATGTGGACTATAATAGAGAAAGTAAAAGTACCTAAAAGAGGAGGTAACATCACAGCCCTCTTATTAAAAATAGAACCCGCAGCCACTTGGAAGGCCTTAATGAGGAGATTTGCTGGCAAACCCTGGCGGTCCTATAACAATGGACATATTGTAATTAAGCTGTTAACCTCAAGAGATATACCACTTCTGAAAGCTCGGAAAAGGGGCCTACCATCGCACTATGGGCTAACCCCATTCCTCTTCTTTTTTAATCAAAACCGCTTCGACAATCGTGGTGCACATCCAATTGACCACATGTTTCTGGAGACCCAAGGGCCCTTCGATAATCACTGGGCTCTCAGTTGCGAATAGGCAATCAAGACGTGCTCGCCCACATTTGCAACTTTAAATCTGTAACCTTGTAGATGATTAAAACTAATGATGCGGCTATAGCCACAAACATGGTTTTCCTCCCTGTACAAACACGGTCTCTCCCTCTGAACCATATTGGAACACGAACTACAACTCCCAAGTAACCCTTGGCTGCCTCTGTGGTTTAAATATGCACAGACGCAGCCATAACGGCGGCAGTTTGCAATGCTGTACTCTGAACTATAGGGGCACTCATTGGCCAAAATAGGAGTCCGCTTATTCATTTACACGAGCTATAACCATTTAGCGCAAATTGCGTTTTTTTTCATGCATACGCACACGAGACGCGACTCGGCGATCACGTGACATGGCAATAATCGTGGGCCACTTTTTTCTGTACCATATTTACATATGCTCAGACCTGACCACAGGTATCACATAGCCTGGGAGTCTAAATTAGCGTGGCACCATCTGATTCACGCGACGTGATTGCAATCACGTGACACGGCACGCACGATCACGTGTCCATGACGTACAAAATAAAATAACCTCCAAAACAAGATGGCGCGGTACTGGACTAGACGAACGTAGGCGGATGGAATCCGCTCACAGAGGTAAGCGCCAACAATTACGTTCCACCATACCAATACATGATGTGGCCTAGGGATACGATATAGGGCCCAGGTCTTTAGGTAATCTAAATATAGACCTAAATGTAAATGAGTTTCAGTGGAATCGTGGCCATCCAATACGGATATTTAGCTTCATATGTGATTGCAAAACACAAACGGAACACAGGATATTCTCCCTTTGGGGAGATGCATCTCAGAGAACGCCATAGACAAACAAAATGGGAACACCACACAGTTAGATGTGGGTACTCAAGAAAACCCAACGAATGTGAATAGCTAGATGTTGATATTTAAGAAAATTCAAATTTTGAGTATATACATGTCCCATTTTTCAACTACAGGGTAAGAAAGTGAGGAGAGAAAACAACTCTACTATCAAGACTTCTAGACGCAGTAGACACTATTTGTGTTGCACAGCGCATTTCAGATCCTGGGACTCTGCCATAGAGGTAATGAGAACTTCATCTCTAGTAGGCAGAATCACCAGTGAAATATTTGTTCCTAATAGGTTTTAGTTTTAACTATAGTACTTGAGCCTGACATCAGCCCCAATTGTCTCTCTTGTCTTTGTCCATATAGGATCAGGAATAGTTTCACCCTATCCAGTTTTGGACCCTAGAAGACACCCTCCAATACCTCACAGTGTTGAAGATATTGTTTAGAATACAAGAATACAAGAACTAAAAAATAGTATTCGTACTGAAGAAAGCGGCTACTTGAGAATCCCGCTGAAACCGGTTGACTGTTTCATAGTTCTGGTTGATAACCCAGACTTCAACCCCCTTATAAAGAAAATAAAGGGCTTGTTAAAAAGAAATTGAAAGTGTTATCCCCACGTATACTCTTGCACCATTGTTTGGCGGAAGAATATTGTTTAAAAAAAATCTATTCTAGTGATCATTATCCATAGAAATAGTTGTTTTGTTTTAATAAGACACACACTATGGGGGCGACAAATTAAAACACAATATATCGACCTCCTCTCTGTGTGCACTTATTAGACACCAGGAAAGTGTTTTAGAGAGAATAGGGACAGGATCTCGACACCATTTGTAGTCTGCCCAGCAGCACCAACTAGGGCCCACATCCACTTGGCACGAGATTATTTACAGATAGGGTCATTTAAGTGGTTGGCTAGGGACTCAGCCATAGGAATAACTTTATAATTACTTAGCGTTCTGTTTTCTAAGTGTTACAATGATTTGGCAATGTGCCATACATTAAATTGATGCTGAATGTGTGGAAACTGTTCTTGCATGCCCCTGGCTATTGAAACGTGCCGGTCAGTGGCTATGGGGTCTATTTGCATTCCCCTGGATTACAGATGTTCGATCGATTCAATGAAACCATGTTTCTCCATGGCCAAAGACGATGTACATTCAGACACCTGCACGATCATGGAATTCACAATTTATTTACTTTCCATTTCTGGAAACTGAAATGTGCAGTACTTTGCGGAAAATCCTGGACTATCACACAGTCTGTTGCCAGCTAGCCTGAAACGTTTGCCAGAGAATGTACTATTCATTGACATCTGTTCGACTTTCCAAGCATGGCTAATAGCGGGGAATAAGAATTCCCTTTGGTATTTGTAGTATTGGGTTTTAGCAAGGAACTCAAGACCCACACATTGACAAAAACTGGAAATCTTGCTGAAACTCGGTCCGCTGAATAGTAAAGCTGCTGAACAAAGTAGATTTCCAGCAGGCACTTTGCTGAGCAACGGTTGAGCAGACCATGAAAATGTATTATGGAGGTGGACACAGGTTGCATGGATTTTCAGGTTGGTGCCTTTTGATACACAAGACACATTCACCAATGGCTCCCCGAAAATGTTTCCTTTTGATGTATTATTTTTTTTTTCAAACAATGTTTATTCGTTTTTACAATGAACGATCAACATTCAACAACTCCAGCAGTTCTCGTCATAACCCTTTAGCAACATGTAAATATCGTTAAATAGTTACTGCTTTCCCTTTACCCACCCCCCAACTGGAGCCTACCCCACTTCGCACTCTGCTTTTTCTCCTTCTGGATATTCCTTCCCCTCAGTATCCTCAGAGGTTTCATGATTGCTTTGGTAGTCCTGGGCGGACCCCAACAGTGTGGCCACTAAGTGTTTTCAGGCCGTCAGGGTTTCTGCTTCCTCCTCACTTCCTCTACTGCCCACTTCATTCCACACTGCCGTCTCAGCTTTGTTCCATTTCTGGAGATCCTTCCACCAAACCTCTGCCTTCGGTCTGTTGCATGCTTTCCACCCCATGGCAATCCTGCGCTTGGCAAGTATATAAGACAAGTACTTAAGTTTGCTCACATGTTTTTATGTACGCGGCCTAGGGAACCGCCCTAACATGCATGCCCACACTGTTTCAACGTTTAGCTTGATCCCTTTCTCATTTAATCGATGGGCCACCTCTTCCCAGAACTTTCCAATTTCCGGACATGCCCAGAACATGTGTATCATCCCAGCGTTTTCTATCCCGCATTTTGGGCATGTTTGTCGTTTCGCGCTCATGATCCGAGCTATCCACTCTGGGGGGCGTGGGGTCGTGTGTGCCCTGTGGGTTACATATAGCTGTATCTGTTGTAGTCTTGCATGCCTAGACACTTTCTTGTGATACCCTTGAACCCACTCCAATAACCCGTCACTCATGGGTTCCCAAGCCTCCTCTTCCCAATCCTGTTTTAACTGGGCCACTTACTTCCCCACCCTGGACATCAGCTGGTCCTAGATTCGGGAAACCTCATGTCTTCCTTCTGCAACATCATACATTGTTTCAATAGCTTTGTCAGGTTGATCTCCCGGCGTTATTTCAGACCATATCTCTCTGACCCGCCTTACCAATCTAGTATAGTTAATGTACTGCCCTGAGTGTAAATCCGTTTCCTCTATCAGCACCTCAAATTGCTTTACTTCCCCCTCTTGCCATATATCTCCCATTGTAGCGATTCCCACAGGTTCCCAATACCTACGAATCGTCATTCTCAGTTGCACGTCACCTCCAGTCAATGCAACTAATGGCACTTGCAGAGAGCACGGGGTCAGGTTCTCCAAGGCCTGACAAGCCTTCCGCCATATTTCCCATCCCAACTTCAACATCCCCGGGCGCCCTTTTAGCTCATGTTTGGGCAGCCATACTAATTCTTTCAGAAAAAACTGGGCACACTCAGATCTCAACAGTCTGGACTCTGATGTCCAGTCTTCAGTTAACCATTTAGCTACATATTGCAGTTGACTGGCCAAATGGTAGACCTCAAAGTTTGGCAGTTTTATTCCCCCTTTTTCATACGTATTCTGTAATTTCCACAGGGCTATTCTGTTCCTAGATCCATGCCAGATAAAGCCCCTGCATATGCTCTGGAGTTTGACGAAGAACCGCTTTGGTATCCTATATGGTATGTTCCCAATAAAATGTAATAGCCTAGGCAATACGACCATTTTCAGCAATGCCCCCCTCCCCATCATGGCCAGGGGGAGCTTAGTCCAGAACCTCATGCTATTCTGAATGTTCGTTAACGCTTGCTCTGTGTTATGTTTATATTCCGCTTCCACCATGTGATAGATGTCAATCCCCAGGTATCTGAAGGTACTGGTCTCCCAGGGTATTTGTAAAACTGGCAGTTGTTCCCGCGGGACCCCTATATACCTCCCCAAGGGGAATATGTACGATTTCTTGGGATTAATAGCAATGCCAGAGAGCGACGCAAATCGCTCCTTTACCTCCAGGATGTATTTTAGATTTTACTCAAGGTACCTCAAGAATAGCAACACATCTGCGTTGTATTGCTGTCTCAGGTATATCTCCAGGGGTTCTAGTGCTAGAATGTACAGTATCGGCGAGCAAGGGCATCCCTGTCTGGTGCCATTGCTGAGTTGCCACCTTTCTGAGATAATCGCCCCCGTCTTAACTCTGGCTAGCGGTGAGCTGTATAATAATTTCACCCACTTCAGATACCCGGGCCATCCCATATTCTTTTAGGACTGCCATCAGCCAAGGCCATTTGACCGATTCAAAGGCCTTCACTGCGTCTAGTGATACATTTGCGATCTCGCTCGAGTCTCCTTCTGTGTGCTCTATGACCCGGTGGAGACATCTGAGGTTGTCGGATATGCTCCTTTGTGGGACATATCCGGTCTGATCGGGGTGTATCAATTTACTTATGACCCGTTTCATTCTGCTTGCCATCACTGTCGTGAGTATCTTGCTGTCCTAGTTCAGCATTGACAACGGTCTGTACAACCCACAGTCCGTGCTTGGCTTTTTAGGTTTGGGGAGTGGGATAATGATTGCCTCTCTGAGATTCTGGCAATGTTCCGGTTTCAAATTCTTCATTTAACATTGATAGCAGCGGGGGGAGCACATCGATCTTATACATTTTATAGAACTCTCTGGGGAGGCCATCTGTGCCCGGGGTCTTACTTGTGATTAGTTGATCAACCACCCCCTCTAATTCTTCCAATGTAATTGGAGTGTCTAGGTCCTCTCGCTCTTCTGCACTTCATTTTGGTAAGCCAATATCCTCTAGCGTTTTGACTATCTTGCTCCCTCCTGCGTCCCCGTACAATCTTTTATAAAATTCAAGGAACTCCCTGTTCACGTCCGCTTGGGTGTCTAATAATGGTCCTCTCTCTCTGGTTACTGCCCTGATCGTTGGTCTATGGGTCTCATTCTTGTACAACCATGCCAGCAGTCTCCCCGGCTTGTCTCTCTGTGTATTTCTTATAATTACGTTTAGTTTTGCCTCCACCTTCTGCAGCTCCCGTATTATGCCTCCCTACAGACCTGTAGATTTGGCTATAGCTGATCCTCTCATCACCACCTTAAATGCTTCCCATAGAGTTCCGGCTGATTCTGAACTCCCGGTAATTTTTTTGAAGTATTCTACGATGCCTTCCCTCAGGTCCTCCCTAAACATATATTTCAATGCCATGTTGGGATCCTAGCTCTAGGAGGCACATATTGCCATGTTAAAACCAATGGCGAGTGGTCCAAGAGGACCCTCGCTTTATATTCTGATTGTGCCATTTCTCCCGTCATCTCATGTGAGACAAATATATAGTCTAACCGTGTATACCAATTTTGTGGGGCTGAGTAGTGCGAGTATTGTCTATCTTGTGGGTGTCTCGTCGTGTGTGGATAGTCTCCACATATCCTCCAGCTTAAGGTCTCCCAACAGGGTCTTTAGTATTCTGGCTGCCGGGGTGGGTCTGTCTAGTTTCCTATCTGACCTGTCTTCCCTCGGGTCCAGTTGTACAGTTGAAGTCGCCTCCCCATATGACCCCCCAGCCCTCCCAGGTACGGGCTAATTTTCCTATAAAGTGTCTTCAAATAGGCATTTTGTCTTGGTTCGGGGCATATGTGTTGATAATGCATATTTCTCTGTTTACTACCAATCCCCGTATTGCCACTATCCTCCCATCCACCTCCGCAGTGTTCTGTAGCAACTGGAAAGGGACATGTGGTGCCACCCAAGTGATCACTCCTCTGGCATAAGACGAATATGTTGCGCCTATGATGGTCCCCTTCCATTTCCTTGGTATCGCCTCTTGTTTTTCTTTCGTGAGATGCGTTTCATGTATTATGGTGCTATCCATCTTCTGCCTTCTTAAGTACATCATAATCGTGTTCCTCTTCAGGTAACTGTTGAGTCCCCTGACATTCCAGGTTAGTATCTTAAGGTCCCCCATAGTTCAACTGTTCCCAGTCCCCACCTCTGTCCGTCCTTGTTTCAGCCTTTAAGCACCAGCGCGCGTGTATGTAAGTTTGTTCCCTAACCAATAACACTGCAATCCCCTACCACCACCCGCCCTTTCCGTCCCTAACTGTTGCCCAGCTCTATCCCTGGATCTCAGGCCGATCCCGCATTTAGTCCTGTCACGGCTTACCAGTATTAGGAACTCGGCAGGGGGGTTACCACACTACCGGTAACCTATCTAACCTAACTACTGGGGTGCGAAGATGCATCCATTGTGACTCCCGCAATCATGCATCATATCGTGTGTGCCCGCAGCCTTCTACTTAAAACCTAACTCTTCTCTCAGCTTACGTTTGCCCTATCCTATATTTAAGTCCCAATGTCATAGTTTATACAGCACCTCAGCCTCTGGAGCCACTGCTTCACTTCTCTGTTCCGTCCTCCTACTGTGTGCTTGTTCCCGACGGGCAGTTCTGTCCATCCAACTACTCTGTAGCATCCTCTGGGGTTTCAAAAAACAAGGCCCTGTTCTTGTGAAACACTTTCAGTTTTGCCGGGTACATCAACTTATACTTAAAGCCCGCCTCTCACAGCCTCTTCTTCACTGTCCCATAGTTCAGTCGCCTTCTCTGCACCAGGAGAGTATAGTCCGGGTACGCCGTGATAGGCGGGGATGCCCTTTGTATCGTTCACCCACTTCGGAAGAATTCCAGGATCTTTTCCTTGTCTCTGTAGTTCAGGATATTGGCAATTATCGGTCTCGGGATGGGGGGGCAGCAGTGGGGGGGTTGGTTCAGGGGCTCCTGGCTGTGGTTTCCTTGTCAGGATCTCTGAGGAATGTGACGTGCAGGCAGCTAAGTTTTTGTTTGATTCCTTCTCCAGTTCGACTGTGCATCCCACTATTTTCTTTACATCTTGTCTCAGTAGGTTCACATCCTCTTTTACTGCTCCAATTTTGAGGTCCAGAGATGTTTTGATTTAGACCATAGCTGCCTCCAGTTTTGTTGCCCATGCAATTTTCAGGTCCACGATCGCGTCTAGGAACTCTTGATCATTTCATGCTGCTGCAGTGTCTGTTTGCAGGTTCCTTTCTCTGTTCCTGGTTCCCTCGGGTGGCTGGGGTGTTTTTGTGAATTCCTCCATTGTCGATTGTTTCCCTTTTGTTTTGGGCAACTTGGATGCCATTCTGGTGCCTCCTGGTGTATCAATTACTGTAGTTGGGGCTAGTGTCTCGGGCCCTTCGTCCAGCCTTGGCCCGTCCAGTGCTTGGTTCAATTTGGGAGCTGCCGTCAGCCCCCTCTAGTTGTGGGGTGCATCAGCGGGTTTTAGTGTGCCACGAGGCGCCCTGTGGTGTGGTGCCTGCTTCTTACCCCTGTGCGCTCTTCCGTACTGCCTCTGCAATGGCTGTGTGTACCCCACTGTCCAGACAGTTACCAACATCTGTGGTTGTCCTGCATCCAGCTGGCCGCCGTGCGTGCCACCAACTGGCCTGTGCTCCCGTCCGGGCTGGACTGGCCCACTTCTGCCTATGTAGTACACTCGCTCCCCAGTTTAAATCCTTTGTCCTCCGGTGCCCTGGAAAGTTGCCGTTCTCTAGTGCTGTCTTCACTTACTCTTACGGATTCTGTTAGTGTCTTATGCTGCAGCGGGCTTTATGTATAGCTGTACAGCTTGTGTTGCGACGCACTTGCAGGTGTGCGTATTGCGATGCCTGTTCTGCAGCAGCAGCGATTCCGATGGGCCTCCTTGCCCCTTTTGGGTTATATCTGCTCTGCAATGTTCTTGGTCGCTGCCCTGCCGTAGCTCCGGTTCCTTGTGTTTCCCTGTTTGTCTTTATCAGGGCTATATCAGGACATTGCATTACCCCCTTCGCTGTCCTGGCCGTGTTATGTGGTCTTGTTTGCACGTGGGTTGGGCCGTAGTATTTACTATAGTCCTTCTGCTGTATACCCCTTTTCAGCCACTGGGGTAACTTTTCGTGATGCTCCAATGACCGTGCCTCCCTGCGTGCGTTCAGTCCGCTACAGTTTCCTTGTCCTCATACTTCGGTAACCAGCCTGCCTGTGTTGTGCGTCTGCTTTGCTTCCACTGTGTGTGAGGACTCTTACCTCACTGTTAATGCGTCAGTTTCACTTAAGTAACTGGCCTGTGCACTGCAGCTCCACCATCAAATGTCTCCTCACACAACATACGCTATAGTGTATCTGGCTCTGCTCAAGGGCTTCCCCTTAGTGATCATCCGGCCGCAGCTCAATTAAGCTACTTCCATGGGTTATTCCCGATCTTGTACTTTGCTGCGCCACTTTATAACTTAGTTTTGGTTATGAGTGCCCCCAGGGCCATACGCTGTCCGCAATCCTAGTTCAATCTCTGGGCGAGGCAGTATTTCTGTGAAGCCTTTATCCTCCGCACCCGCTACTTCCAGTGCTCTACAGTCTGCATTAGGTTTCTCCGGGGCGAACCTCGCCCTTGCGGGCCTCCTAACTGCTTAGTGATAAAACTTTGCTTCAGCCGGTTTCCCGCCCCGTTGCAGCAGGCGCTCGTGTTCAGCAACTTTCCACGCAGCCACTGGCTCCCTTTTCCACCTCTGGTCCCATACGCAGTAACCAGGGTCCACTCCTCTTGAACTGCAGCGCGTCTCTTCTTTTCTTTGTGTGATAATCTTATGGTAAGTTCCTTTGTTCTCGGCCGGGCGCCATCTTGCAATCTTATCTGGCTCCCAGTTTACTGATCGTGCTGTTTTCACCAGACTCTTGGTATGCTCCTCCATATTCCTGGTTCCGTAGTTTCAGATTGGCATCTCCCAGCCTGCTCGGAGCGTCTTTTATCTTAGGATCACTGCAGGATCAGCAGGAGCACATAGGAATCGCGTCCTACTCCGTGGCCATTTAGCCAATCCCCTTACCCTTTTGATGCATGATCAAATTTCAGCATTTGTACAATCTCTAGCAGGCAGCTGTCGAATACAATGTACTTTTGCTCCTTCAATAGCCAGTCGTCTGGCAGTACTGTGATAGTCGACAGTGGTGGACAAATCCACCAAACTTGCAAACTGATGTCGAGATCTTGAGCAAATTCATCAATTGCATTGAAGCTTCAGGCTCTGTCAGTTCAGGCTGTGATATTTCAGCATGAATTGGAGAAACAGGTAACACTGAATGTTTTTTGGGTAGAAAATGTTTATAGGGTGTAGATTGTGTGAAAGGGTTGCCGAGCATTTGCAATGCATCCTAATTGTCTTCAGTTTCATCTTGTCGAGTTTGCACAAAGTAGCAATTGTCAATGGTAACTTTGTATTGCTCGCAGGTGAGATTCCATTCATTTTCGGGTCACTGGACATATGCATCAATAGTCTGAATTTTGACTGGACCACGCTGCGCCTCAAGTTGCTTCATAATGAAATCCGTTTGGCAAGCGAGATCTTTGGTTTCCGTCGATGTCTGTGTCTTTATACTCCTCTTCCTTATGGCCTTCTAACCTAATGAATAGAAAAGGATGTGCAATGTATAGCACACATACAGAATATACGATTTTGAAACTAAAAACATATGTCTAAAACACCCACTTACAAACTTGTTCAAAACAGAGTGGGTCGTTCTTTACCCTTATTTTCTGGCCTTCACTTTGCAGACCGCAACATCAAGCTGTAAAAAAGCATTTTTATATGGTTTAAATACAGTAAATTTAATTTCAACGCAAACAAACATATGTACATATCTACAAACAGAAACAACTTGACGGACTTGTAAAGATAGCAACGTTATTAAATTGTATTCATAATGCAACGTGAAGCCCAATTGTATTTCATATTAGGTTATGTATACCTCTGGTCCATGTCTCTTCTAATTCCACATCTTGAGTACATTCCTTCAGTAGAATAATAATAAAAAAATAAAAAAATGTCAATCAAACTGAAAATTAAAATCTTTCATCGCACAGAGCACCTCCGCACAAAGTATTTTAAAATGATTGCGAGCCATATCCTATTAGGTTTGTTGTCGCAACACAAATGGAACATTAGTATGAACATAACCTCAAAAAGTTTACGCGATTTTTGTCATAATATTAATTTCATATTTCCCCCTGATAACCTTCCGTGATGACACATGGACTTGATCTGAGATCACCCTGTAAAACATAGTTATTATAATGTTGCCCTGAAAAGTAGTTTGCTTTGTAATGTGTCCTTGGTAACTATTCGGCATTAGGGAAGGAAGTGCAACGTTAGAACCAAAATCGGCACGTTTACATGCATTTCAGTTTCAAAGTATATCCGTTGTAGGATTTACTTTGATTCTTGCAAGTGAGCTATAAGTACAAATACCTCATACTCTGGACCTGTTGCAAAGGAGGAAGTGATTGTAGTCGAAGTTCCAGCATCCCCCTATAACACAGTATTTGTTTTAATATGAATTAAAAAGAGAAATGAAAGTGAAAAAATTAGATGCAGACGAAGGTACATAAAAACTGAAAACATAAGATGCAGACGATGGTACACATGGAGAGACATCCATACATTCCACTTTGTGTAAATAACCAATACTAGACATAATACATTTCAATATGTTGAAATTCCAAGCATAACACATCCAAGTAGTTCAATCGCATATATAGGACTAGTACAATATAATTACGTGGTAGGCGAGTGAGGTTGATGTTGACTCTGCAAAAGTAATTGTGATGAATCTGGTAACTATGGAAACTCAAGTAATACAACTTTGATGGAAATAAACACTGAAAACTGTAAACCGTTCTTGAAGTTACCTTTTCAATACACTACTTTTAAATAAATCGAGTGATCATAGAGAATACTTCTTTATACAGACCATCATCTTACATACCAACAAACATAACAAATTCATCGTCCACTGCTCACCTGAGCCAGTGTGAGCCGCATTTGAGTAAGAATTTCATTTTGAAGCAATTTACGAAGACTTGGGGTTCGACACTTTTTTGTGTACTTTGATTGTTCGTACATATTGACGGTAAAGTGCAGGCTGCAGAGGCGGAATCGATTGCCCCTCACGTCTCCCAAGACAGACTGGGCTCTACTTTCAGTCTCGTTCACTGCAAAACACCAATTGCTAATCCATCTTATTTAAATCAATATCCTTCGGGAATGTATGCCGGACTGTGCCCAGAGTTTTGTCATGGCTCATAGAAGAGCAACCGATAAAGCTACATGAAGGCATTCTTAGAAAAGTATGTAAGATCTGTGTAAAAAAAAATATAATGATTACAAATAATACTGTTTGAATGTGAATAAAGCAATTATTACACGGCTTAGTCTGTAAAGATTTTCTTAAATAAAGAAAACATGTCTAACCTCGTCAAATAAACACAGCAATAACTTAAAGAATTGATTGTTATACTGCAAAACCGAACGTGTTACGCCATTGAATGAACTTTAAAGCATCAAAAGAAAACATGCTTGCAGACATGGACCACTAAACATTCCATACTCTTGCGTCCCGTCCCCTTTCCTCCATACCAGAAAAAAACCTTATTCCCCTTTAAATTTAGAGGCGCGTGCGGGCCTGGGAGCATGCGCTGCCCTGACTCTGCACTCCAGCGCCACACCTCAGTCCCGTTTTCCATGTCGATGGGAACAGGCCGAATTCAACGCTCCTGGGTTTGGCGTCAGCCATGTAATTACATGCGCAGATACTTCTTTGTCTTTTGATCATTCAGGTACTCGGTCCTCAGGCGTCACGCCCCTCCCCGGTGTATGTCGACTTCCACAGGGTTCAGCAGGTGTCCATCCTGCAACAGGCTATTCCCAACTTCAGACCACCATGCCCTCTGCCTACGTTGCCTTGGCCCAGACCACGGTTGCAAGCTAGCACAGCGTGTGGCTCACTATCAACGAACAGACTGGCCAGGTGGAGGGAGCTATTCTCAATCGCACCCCGCAAAGGAGACTCCTTCCCAAGGACACTCCTGCACCGGAGGGCCGTTCAGGTCCTCGTACCAGCACGTGCAGCGAGGCTGCTGCAGCTACCGGCCTTGGGGCCGAGGGATTCTTGAATCCTCCCGGTGGTAGTGTTGAGGGACCGGAAGGTTCTTGTACCAGATTGTCATCCGAGGGGCTCCGCCCTTGTACCGGCAATATGGCCTAGGGGCTATGCCCTAGTACCAGCAATACGTTTGAGGGGGCACCTAATAGCAGCTCTACCGATCCCTGGGTCGTGGGTGTCGCACCTTCCGGGTATAGACCAGAGGAGCAGGGTAGGCCTCGTGATCCACACGCAAGAGTCTTGGAGGAGGATGGGCCCAGTGAGCCGAGTAACACGTGGCAGGCAGCTTGACGAGATGGCTGCCGCGCCAGACAGAGGCACCTGTCCGCGATTCCAGAAGTTCGGTGAAGAACAAGTGTCAAGGTGGGACTGACATCAACCAGGTATGTGGCCTACAGCCTATCCTATTTATGCACAGGGCAGTTTCCCACTGCGTCCATACGGGCAGGGTATGCAGCGGTTCCAGCAGCTCCCGGCAACCCTGTCAGTACCCCCTACCACCTCTCTGGCCAGTGAAGAGGGGTTCTTCGAGAGGTTCCTCTGGCTCATGAAGTCACCTCAGATGGGGGTTATCCTCAAGGACGCCATCAGGGAGGTCCTCCCTACGATGCTACTGGCACCACAAGCTACTCTGCATGCACCCCCGGTCCCGGCGCAGCCGCTGCCTCTGGCTCCCCAGCCGATTCCTCAGGCGGTTCCGTACCAGCCTCCTCAGCCTCCGGCCGTGGTCACTGTTCCCCAGCCTCCGGCTCCAGCTACTCCTCCACCTTCACAGGCTCCTCCTGATCCACAGGATATGGATGAGGAGGAGGATCTGGACACGCCATCCTCAGCCAGGGCATACCATGAACTTCTTGCAGGGCTGGTGGAGTGCCTGGGCCTACCCCAACCCGAGGCAAAACAGCCAGCAGAGGGGGATCTGGCTGAAGTCCTCACACGAAGCCCCTGTGCCAAAACGGGGATTCGCTTGCAAACCGATGTAGTCTCCCGGGCCAAGAAAGGTTGGCTCAAGCCCCACTTGGTCCAGCCAGTCAATCGATGCCTGGACACCAGTACAGGCAGATGGAGGGGGATACACTCTTGCTATCTGCCCATCCTCGGCCACACTCCTCTGTGATCGCTGCAGCATCACTATACTCTGCGTCAGTCGTCATCAACCTCCACAGCAGCGATGCTACTAGGCAAGGAGGAGATGATCTTGGAGGCGTATGGGAAGAAGCTGTATTCCAATGCATCCTTGCATCTTCGTCAGGCCAACGTTGATGCCATGCTGGCCGCCGCTAACCAAAGGTTATGGCAGGAAATTGCAGACTTCCTCCCAAAACTCCCTACAGAGAGCCAATCGCATTTTAAGGCGGGACTGGCTGAGGCCAAGATGGTGGCAAAGGACCTCATGGAATCCACCGTGTCCCATATTGATACCTCTGGCTGTGCCGTCTGTATCACCATGGGCGTGAGAAGGACCACCTGGCTGAGGCAACGAAATTCAACCCAGACGTCCAGGAACGAATATTATATCTACCGTTGGAGGGGAGGGGGACCTCTTCCACTCCACCACGGACAAAGAGCTGGACAAAAGAGCTCACAAACTGCCATCTTGACAAAGACCACTCCCAAATCGTACACCAAGTCACAGCAGCGCTCCGACAGGGGGCGTACTCATGGAGGCTTCCGAGGCTTCCAGGAACGGAGATCCAGGCAGCCGGGACCGCTCGTCGTCTCTGAACCGTTGCGAGCAACAAAAAGGGGGTGGGGTTAAGGAGTAAGGGCTTTTTCCAGTCCCTCTCCTCCGTGATAGCCTCTGAGGGAAAGAAGGCTTGACATGCCCCTTCGGGTCCACGTGTCTCCAGTGGGGGAAAGGCTTGCTCTCCATGAACATTTCCAGAATTACGCGGACCCCTGGATCCTCTCTGTAGTATCCAGAGTACTGCCTACCCATCCCAGCCTCTCCTCCCTTCCACGCCTTCAAGTTGGGACAGCAATTCTTCTGGCGGAGATCCAGTCGCTTGTAGAGAGCTAGGCAGTAGAGGAAGTTCCAGCCTCCCAGCGAGGCTTGGGATTTTACTCCAGGATATTCGCCATTCAGAAGAAGCCAGGCGGGCCTGAGAGTTGAGCTGGACCGTTCCACCCACAACCTTTCCTTGCCTCTACAAAAATTCAAGATGGTTAAGCCAGCTTTTATAACAAAGACATTGTACAAGGGGGACTGGATGTGCTCCCTGGATCTGAAGGACGCGTACCTACACGTCCCGATTTGGCAGCCCCATCGTTCAGGTTCAGGATCATGGGCTACCATTTCCAATACAAGGTTCTCCCTTTTGGCCTCAATTTGCCCCCCCCCCCCCCCCCCCCCAGGGTCTTTAGCAGGCTCATGAATAGATGGCTGAGAACTTGTCCTCTGACAAGAAAACCTTCTTTGCAGCACGTGTCCCAGATGAGGCCCAAGAATGTCAGTCTGCTTGGGCTGCAGCAGCGACTTCTTGAGATGGAGCGAGAAGCTCAGATCATGCAGTTTGTTCATAAGGGCCTTAACATAGTCTCGGGCGCCCTCGCGCACAAACTGTTTGAGCCAATGGCGTCTGCAGACATCAGGCTGGTCACCATAAAGTCACCTTACTAGTAGGCCTCACCTCGGCTCGTAGAGTCAGCGAAATCCATGCAATGGTCACCTCGGAACCGTATACTACCTTTCACAGGGACAAAGTAGTCCTGCGGACACACCCAGCATTTCTGCCCAAGGTGCCATCTGCTTTCCACTTGAACGAGGAAATAGTCCTACCTATGTTCTTTGCCGATCCTAAGGACGAAGCGCAGAGTGTGCTACACTGCCTTGATGTCAGACGTGCCCTGAAATTCTACTTGGACAGGACCAAAACGGATGCCCTGTTTGTCACTTTTGGAGGCTCAAGACCAGGCTATCAGGCTTCCATATCCCGATGGATGGTCTCGGCCATCAAAGAAGCGTATGAGGGACAGCACGGGCCGCTTCCGGCCAACATGCACGCTCACGCAGTCGGGGCCAAGGCAACGTGCATCGCATTCTAGCGCCATGTCCCTTGGCAAGTCATAAGCAGGGCGGCCACTTGGGCCACTCCCTCTTCTTTCTGCAAGCATTACTGTTTGGATGCTGGCTCTAGATCTGTTGCGGCTTTCGGACAGGCGGTTCTCAGGAACCTATTTGCTTAAGGGGGGTCTCCTTTCCACCCTGAGGCCACATTCAGTTGTAATCGCCCATGCAGTATGGAGGAAAGGGGATGGGACGTAAAAGTAATTATAAGTTAGTCCTTTGTCCCCTTTCCTCCATACGTCCCACCATCCCCCCCCCATAATAATATGGTGTCATTAGGCAATGTTAAATCTATTGTTGATGCCTTTATGTGGACTGAGGTGTGGCGCCAGAGGGCAGAGTCAGGGCAGCGCATGCTCCCAGGGCCGCACCCCTCTAAATTTGGAGAAGGGTTTTTTTCTGGTGAAAAGGGTTCAGTCTCCCATCCCTTGGAAGGGACGCCCATGCAGTATGGAGGAAAGGGGACGACTAAGAGTACTCTAGTCACTATGGTGAGTAACTTATAACTTCTATTACAATGCACAGTGATGAAATGTGCTATTTACCAAGATCAAAATTCATCAAACATTCAATAATGGTGAAGTCTTTGAGAAAAATGAACATTATAATACTGGGTACATTAGGTGAAAATCCATAGAAACTTTCAGAGCAGTGATCGATGAACATGAAGAAGCAAATAGGTGACCTTCCCTTACTTGGACGAACAAATGAGCCGATTCAGCAAGCAGGGGAACAAGTAGCAGTGGAACAGGTATCCTGGGAACAGGTAGCTCGATCACGATATACCTTGCCGATCTCAGAGATGTTCTCCTGGTAAATGTGAAGGTGTTTACAAAGGCTTAGAAAAGTGGGTGTGAATGTGTGACTTGTTCATTGACACCCACTCAACCTTGATGCCAATGTTTCACATCTGACATACCCACCCATCCCCCTTGCGAGTGGACAGGCATCGGCCTGCTCGTACTGCCTATATGGCAATAGGGCCATGGTTGAACCACAAAGGCAAAATCCTTTTGTGGGTAATCTTTTTTTTTTTTTCATTTTATTTTAGTAAAGTGGCTAACTTTGTTGGGCCATGTGGTCCAGTTTGATTAGTTACTTCGATATGCGGCTAGTAGTAGTGAATACTGTTGCTGAATATATTTCTTTTAAAACGCACAATGTGCATCAACTTTTCATCAAAATATTCACCTTTGGTTAATATTCAAACGCTGTCCAAAAGGAATGAATCGCGACTTCAAACTGTGTGCCCCTGTTCATAGGTGCCAACTGCCATTGATACTAGGGAGGAGGATGGATAGGGACGAGGTGAGCGCAAAAGAACCAGAACAATTCTCAAATTACATAAAACATATGTTGATTGCAGGGACTAGATCTTGAAGAGGGGAGTCAGGAGACACTGGGCCTCGTCTGGCCATGTGGTCAACGTCCACATGGCCTGGTCCATGGCAAATGGAACACACCTATCATTAAATGGTATGGAATTATTCCATACAGGGATTTTAAACGTACTAGCAACAAGGGTGTGCAAATAGAGCTTTAGGAGAGCAAGGAACTTTTGGGTGATTCAGAGTGCCCCCAAACCCACTCGGGTGTGGGGACATGGGTCTGGAAGGAAGCTGCCAGCATGCGCAACAGTGCTCACCATACAAGATGGAGATCCCCCCAACACACGGACCTGAAAACCCATAATGGGGGCAGTTGGTGAGCCAAGGAGGGCCAGTTCCTGTTTCACGGTCCAAGTGCCCTAAAAGTTCAGAACCATAACGATGCACACCTGTTGATTTGGGCATGGTCTTAAGTGCGAACTGCCATCAGTACTGGGGAGGGTGGGAAGGGGGATGGATGGGCATGAACGATGGAGTCTGGAGACACTGTCTGTTGAGTCCATGTGAACAATGGTCCCTGTGCGAAATAACCCTTTGAGATGCACATGGTGTTTGGCAATCCAAGTGTCACTGGGGAATTTGGCACGAATAGCTTGAACGACACAGGCGGGTACTCGTCGAACGCGGCATCCAAACCTCCAGTAAAGCCACCATGTAAACGAACGATAGGCCACCAGACTGTACCACTGGTGAAAAAGAAACATTCATATTTTAATTGAATGAACCTGATAAGTGTGCTAGCTTACTTGAAAGTGCATCCTAAATTTGATGGCATTGTTGCTCTTAGAAAAGTAACTTGCTGGAAAAATGAACCTGTGCTTTGCAGTCTGGACACATTACAAAAGTGAACACCTATTCGAGCCAGAACAATTTAGGCCATAGAGAAATATTTTTTTTAATGTTTTCCAGTAGAAACCTTTACAATTGAAATTTAGAAAAATGCATCACAAAAATAGTGTCATTATAATACATGCATTATTTCATGATTAAACAAGAGAAAATACCTTCATTTGCATAGGCTCCACATAGTCACAAAGTTAAGCATTAGCAAAAGAGATTTATCAATCATTCAAAAAATGTTTATACATATTAAAAACTGTGACGAATGGAACCTTTGAACTTTTTATCTAAAAACACAAAGCTAAAAGATTTTTTTCATTGTTCCAGTACCCTATGGCATTTAACCCTCTACTACCATATTAACTAGTATCCCCCTTACACCAATGGATAACAAGGCACAGCTTCCAGAGCGTGGTCAGTGTATAGATTCAACATTTTAATAAAACATGCTACAGCCAGACCCTCTGTATTATTCTGGATCGAGATACATTGAGACCAAATATAAGCATCATCACCCCTAATTCCCCACTTTGCAAACTTCTCAAGATAGATCATTCTTTATCCCTGTAACTCCGGGCATGAGAGTAATAATTGCTTACAAGATTCCATTTCCCCTGGTTTCTGACAAAAATCGACAGAAGGAATTCACATCATCCACAATCTTCCTTCTTTTCAGAACCTCTTGTTGGGAGGATATTCCATCTGAGTCTACGGAGGAGTGCACAATATTATCGATTTGGAAACTGTGTCATGATAAAGAAAATTGGCCCCTGCTTTTTATGCTCATATTTTAAATCACTGAGAAAGGAATATGAATGGAATTTGTCTATCATATCAATCCAGTCCCTTTCATATAAATGTTTTTTTAACGTTCTCAGGATTTGTTACCAACGTCTGCCTATGTGTATCCAATTCAGCAAGACAAAGGTCACACTGATCAAGGCCAAGTATTTATTTGGGGTAGTCCCAGTTCCAACAGAGGCACCAATTTACCCAGGTCCTCATATAAGGTGTTGCAAACAGGATCTATCAGGCGTTGGAACAGGGCCAAAAGACACCATTTGAACTTCACTTTGAATGATAGTAAACCCAATTCATAGTGGATGGCCGCCAAGGGGATGTTTTTTTGTAGTTTCAAGGTTTTCCCCCATAAATTCTGCAATTGGAGGTAATATAATTCCATTCCATATATTAATTTTCCCCTCATAAAAGTAAACTGCAGGTTTTGCGGAAAATTGACCACATTTATGGTCTAGTTTTAGCATTTGGGTAGCCAAAGGCAGGGCCTTCTGTTTCAGAAAGGCACAAAGTCCAGATCTTGATGGCTGGGATGTTATTGGCAAGCCTAGGTATAGAATTTTTGGGGTAGTCTCTATGGGTAGCCCCCCGCCCCCCAAATTACAGCCCAGCATTTTCCTTTTCCCTTTTGACACAACTAGAACTCCAGTCGTCTGTGGATTGACTGCCAACCTGTTTTTGCTGCAAATTCTGTAAAGTTATTAATTGACCTTTGGAGACCCACTCTGGTGTGGTCTAGAAGCAGGAGGTCATCCGCATAGGCCAACCATGGTATCTGCAAGTCCCCAAATTCTGGAACCCCTAGGCACACTTCTTCCAGGAACTCTCCAATATCCGACACATAGAGATTAGATAGACAGGGAGCCAGTGAGCATCCCTGTCTTAGTCCCATGTGAGTTTTGATCTGACGGGACAGATTTCCCTCTAAATTCAGCCGCACTTGGATTCCTGAGTTCTCATACATAACCATTATTAAATTCAACTGACCTCGAGGGGTGCCCCATTTCGCCAGTGTATCCCAGAGATGAGAGTGGATTACACTGTCAAAAGTTATAGATAAATCAATAGAGGCTACATATAGCTCCCCTCCAAATTTTCCCCAAGTTGAGCCCTGGAGGGCTCTCATTACCAGCCCATTTAAATT
The DNA here is from genome assembly GCF_040938575.1 of Ambystoma mexicanum. Lineage (NCBI taxonomy): Eukaryota > Metazoa > Chordata > Amphibia > Caudata > Ambystomatidae > Ambystoma > Ambystoma mexicanum. The sequence continues at coordinate 223,239,773 of NC_090921.1, read as the reverse complement.
TTGTAGAGTGCCTTACTCTGAAGCCTGTTTGAAGGTTATTTAGTAAATTAGAGCTAGCCACCCTTTCATTTACATGAGATAGCAAAAAAGACGTGAATAGCTTACAGTCTGCGTCTATTAATGCGATCGGTCTGTAATTCCTTGATTGGGTTCTATCCCCCTTCTTGAAAATGGGGACTACATAAGCCGTTCGCCAGCTAATTGGGATAGTTACACTTTTTATAATACACCCAAACAACATGGTAAGAATCTGGGCCCAAGCGGCAGGATTACCTTTTAGTGTGTTGTTGGTAAGTACATTAGGGCCTGCCACACATGAAGTTTTAGCTGTCTTAATTCTGATATTTCAGCATACTCAATATTAGGGGCCCAACCTACCATTCCCTCTACATTAACACCACCATAGTCCTCTGGCCAGCCCACCATATGGTCCCCATACAGATCAGAAAAAAAACGAAATCCATTGTTTGTTTATGTTTGAGTTTATTAAGCGCTTTACAGTATAACAGTTACAATAGTGAGAGAAGCATATTTACAACATGAAACAAGTCATTAGAACAATCTGTAGAACAATTTACTAAAAGGAGGGGGGAAGTGGGGGAGTGGAGAGGGGTAGATAATGGGGGGTAACCAAGACTGTATTGAGGTCAGGGGAGTGGGAGGAAGGGGGAAAGGGGAAGGGGGAGTTGTCAGGTAACCAACAGTGCCTCACGTGGTTTATCAGTGGAAGTCATAGGGGAAGGAGGGGGGGGCAGGCATAGGGCGAGAGAGAAGGGAAGGGGATGAGAGGGAGTGAGGCAAAAGGGCTTCCAGGGTTAGAGGGGAGAGCGGAAGGGAAGTGGCTTTGGGGGGGGGGGAGTGAAGAAAAAAGTCTTTCAGGGAGGAGCAGAAGGGTGAGTAGTTGGGGGTGGAGCAGATGGAGAGCGGTAGGGAGTTCCAGTGTAAGGGGACCAAGAGTTGGAAGGAGCGGAAGCATGAGGAGGCACATGGGGCTGGGGGTACAGTTAAAGGTAGAGGTCTGCAGAACGGAGAGGGTTTGAGGGAGATTAAAATGAGAGGAGGGAGGAAAGGTAGGGGGGGGCCAGGTCATGGAGAGATTTGTAGACGAGACACGAGACATAGGAATTGGAATTTCAGTTGTGAGAGGAAGGGAAGCCAACCAAGTTGAGAGAGAGAGGAAAAGATGGTGATGAGGGCCGCGAAGACACAGGGTATGAATAGAGGAGTGGTAGATGGATTTTAGGGGAGTCCGATGAAAGACAGGAAGTCCAAAGAGGAGAGAGGAGCAGTAGAAGGGGTGGGAGAAAATAATGGAAGAGATTAGGCATTTGGAAGCATGGAATGTGAGAGGGGAGCGGATCTTGTGGATATTGAAGAGGTGGTGCCGACAGGGTTGAGAGGTTAGAGAGATGTGGTTGGACACAGAGAGAGATGAGATGGAGGCCGTGATTGCGTGTATGGGTAGAGTTGGGGAGGTTGGAGGGTGGAAAGTAGATGAAAGGGGGGGGGAGAGAGAGTGTTAGGAGGGAAGAAAAGTACCTCAGTCTTGTTTGTATTGAGGGAAAGAAAGTGGGATGACATCCAGTTTTTTATGGCTGTGAGGCAGGAAGAGTGAGTGTGATGGAGGTCTGGTGTGAAGGAAGAGAAGGAAAGGAAGAGTTTGGTATCGTCCACGTAGAAGTGGGGGAGATGCACGTTGGGCAGAATCCTGTGCAGTGCCCTTAGGGACCACTAAACACAATTGAGAGCACAGGTGGTAATACAAGTTTTACCTTTGGTACAAGCCCGTACTACTAAGTTATAGTGGTAGCAGTAGCAGAGCAGCCGGGCTTATCTTAAGAGTATATGAGCAGTAGCAGAGATTACACAAAGGGACCACAATTACTGTGACTCAAGCAAACACTGACTCAAGGTTTCAGGTAAAAAATATAAGTACATTTATTTTTAAACCATCAGTTATACACACAACACTTCTATTAACCTTTAAATAAAACCACACGTTAAATATACTACAACTAACCAATTCACTTTGTAGAGTATGTCTCAAGGTAAGTACCTTGTGTTTGAATGTTTGAATGAACCGGTGTTATGAACAAAACACGATACTGCGGATACGGTTGCGATCACTTTTTGACAGCTCGGTCTAAAAAATAAAAGCGTATCCGTGACATGAAATGCTACCGGGGCAAAAACACACTTGGCACCTGAGATACCCAGAGGGAGTTGGAGGCAAAAATCACAGGCAATATTTAGGTTAGGCAGACAGCATCGGGAAACACTCAGAAATAGGAGTTAAAAAGTCAAAGGGGCGGAGCCAGGGTTAAGTGACACCGGAGACCTGTTGCAGAAGATCACACCGTTAGACAGTTCACGATTCAGCGTAGCCTAAAAGTACTTTGATATTGTCAATGTTCGGAAGCAAAAGTTATAAGAAGGAGGGAAGACAAGGACGAGCCTTGAGGATGAAGAAAAGGGATTCACCCAGTTTCCTCGAGAAGAACACAGTACCTTATTCCAATTATGCAGCTGGTGCCCTGGCAGTTGTTCCTGTTGGTTTCCCGCAGACCCACGATTCCTGGAGCTTCGTTGTGAAGGAGGATGTCTGAAGGGGGTCTGCACCACACAGGGATGAAGCCGGCAGCAGTGACGACGAATAAAAGGTGTGCTCCTTAAAAACAGGAGAGGCTCGGCAGACAGCTATCCGGACCACTAAAGCAGTGTGCAGCGATTTCAACCACGACGGAGACATCTGTCTGAAGAAGATGAGCTGGTTATCCCCACCAGGCTCAAGGGAAGAAGACTCCGGACTGGATCTTCTTAGTTGTCGAAGGGTAGATAGATCAGGACTTCACCGGCATGGGGTAGTTGCAGCAGCCGTCATTCTCTCTGCTTCTCTTCGGTTCCTTGTAGTTCCAGAGGCGACTCTGACTTCTAGCCCAAAAGACCTTCCTTTTATGTGCAAAACCCCCATTCACACAGCCTGGCTTTCAATCACGCAGCAGGGGGGTTGTCCCGCCGGGACAACCACCTCGGCCAATCATGGCAAAGTGCGACTTGGGTTTCCTAGGATACCCAGTGCAGGGGGTGACTACACCCGTTCCCCACATTCAGTCTACCTAGACACCCAGGCGCCAAGAGGAGGGTTTCTCTGCAGAAGCCCACCAAAAGACAGTGAACAAAGAAGGGGAACCTAGTTTGCCGCACAAAGTAAAACACAAGCAGGACTTTAACAAAAAGAAATGGCGAATAAACCCAGCCAGAGCCAAAAGAGACGATTTGGTCGAGCGGGTTTATGCTTAAGGCTGTTAAAATAGCCAAAAGTATTACCACGTTTATCTAATAATATATTGGTAGAAAAGTTAGGGTAGATACCACTGGCACCAGCCAACTCTAAATGTTAAAAGAGCGAAACAATGCTCAGGGAGGTACAGACAGAAAAGGGGTACAGATTAGCCCTTTCCAGTACTCCATGTAAGATGGGGTGTACTGGGTCTGTGGTAAAAGTGACTATGTAAAGTAAATGGCAACATTACCTTTCTCTGGGGGACAGTAGTCAGCCCCAGTGAAATTGAGTCGGAGGGTAGTCTAAAAGACAACCCTGGGTTACTACACTGAGGGTGCTGTGTAACCCATACAATAACAGGGGCATCTGGAGTGGTGTGCTCCAGTGCCCAAGATCACACAATGAGTAAAAACACATAGGCAAAAACACATGTAAGAGTGAACAAGGATGTACACTCTTACCAGGTGGAAAAAATAAACTCCATAAATCCAGCAAAGCTGCTGGGGGACTCACTAGGTGAGGGAAATTAGCCCTAGAAGGAGAATTCTCCCTAACAATGCCAAAAGAAGAGAGGTGTATATAGAGAGAAAAGAAAGGGTCCAAGTACATATCCCTGGGGGACACCATAGTTCAGGGGGAGGCTGGAGGAGTTGCGGCCGCCCCAGGAGACAGTGAAGGATCGATTGGAAAGGTAAGAGGAGAGCCAGGAGAGGACAGAGCCTTTGAAGCCGAAGGAGGACAGAGTGTTAAGAAGTAAGGGGTGATCTATGGGTTCAAAAGCTGCTTCGATGAGGATTGAAGATTGCTTAGCATAGCGTGCATTGAGGAGAGAGTTGAGGACATAGGTGAGGGCAGTCTCAGTGGAGTGTTTAGGGCGGAAACCAGACTGCGAGGTGAGGAGGAGGGAGTTGAAAGTAGGCTAGGCGCTCGAGGAGCTTTGAGATGAAGGGGAGAAGGGAGATAGGTCTGAAGTTGGAGGCGAGAAGAGGGCTAGCAGAAGGTTCCTTCAGGATGGGGATAATGGTAGCGTGTTTGAAAGCTGAAGGAAAGGTGGTGGAGGAGAGAAAGATGTTGAAAAAGATGGTTAGGTAGGGGATAAGGATAGGGTAAATTTTGGGGATGAGGGAAGTGGGGATGGGATCAGAGGAGGCAGCAGTAGGGTGAGTTTTGGATAGGAGATGGGAGTCGCATGCTGGGTTGGAGAGGTGTGAAATGCAGGGACCTAGGATAGGGGTTGCAGTAGGAAGCGATCAAGGGCAGTTGGAGAGATCAGTGGAGCAGCAGAGCGGTCAGGTAGGAGCCTTTTGGAGATAAGCAGCTGGGTGTAGGAGGGGTGAGAACTGCAGTGACCTAGGATAGGGGTTGTAGCAGGAAGTAATCAAGGGCAGTTGGAGAGTTCAGTGGAGCAGCAGAGCATCCAGGTCAGAGAGGAGAGTAGCAGGGGCAGTTGTAGAGATCATCAGATCAGCAAAGCGTCCAGGGCAGAGAGGTGTGTAGTGCTGGGCAGGAGAGCACAGCTGAAGAAGTAGGTCCGGTGTCATCGGGAGGAGGAAGGAAAGTTTCTTGTGCAGCAGTCCAGCCGAGTTGTGGCGGGCTGGGGACCGTGAGAAAGGGGCTCCTGCAGGCAGGGAGCGCCAGGGTGGGCAGGAAGCAGGGTCACCAGGGCACTTGAAGATGGTGAGCTCTGGTGATGGTGAAGGATGTCACTGGAGCGGCGGCCCTTCAGGGGCAAGGCTGGATGGCGTGCAGGCTAGAGGAACTGGGTGGGGTTAGCGAGGCGGCTGTGTTGTGTACAGCCTGGCCGGTGGTGAGGTGCGGCGGTAGTCAGGCAGAGATACCTGCAGATGGTGGGCTTCGGCGAGCTGTGGCACTTTTTACCTTCAAGTATTTGCAGAGTCCAGGCAGGCGGTGAAGGCAGGCAGATACCAGTGGCTCCTCTTGCCTTCAGGAGTGTGCAAAGTCCAGGCAGGCAGTGAGGAGTGGTGGCAGTCCGGCAAGGGCTTTCACAGGAGGTGAGCTTAGAAGGAGATGGTGTTGTGGTTCAGCGGTGCGTCTGGGTCAGACAGATGGCGGAGCTGGCCCGGGCCTCACAGGAGGAAGAGATGGGAGGGCTGCACGCGCTGGCGGTCCGAGGCTCTGCATGGTTATCGTCCGGGGCACTGAAGGTAGCCGTCAGGGGTGCAACAGAGGCGGATGACGGTGACAGCTGCAAGGGCTCACACAGATGGTGGGCTTAGGGAGTGACAGTGATGCGGACCAGTTGGGAGAGCTGTGCATAAGACTATAAGAAGAATATTATGATTGTACATTTGATTGAATGTTGCTTAAAGTTTTACCCCTGAAGAATTTCCTTGTGATTCGTGTGTAAGTGTGGAAGGAATGAAACATGTCGGGTATGGTTTGAATGTGGTATGAAAGTAAGCATGGGTTTTATGAAGTTGAAGTGAAAGGTTTTTACGGACTAAGTTGTTTGCCTCTATGATAGAGGTAAGCACCTTTAAGATCTAGGTTAAGAAATGAATTTTGTGAAATATTAAATGGTCAAATGATACATGAGATTAAATGTACACAGCGATAGATTATCGCAATGTTGTAGATCTTGTGATCTAGTATAAACACTTGAACAACTCTCCATAAAAATAGTGGTGATAAAAAGAAAAAAAGATAAAAAGTTTTCTATGTGTTGAAATATGAAAAATAAATAACTATTTTTGATAAAATGTGGTGCAGCCTATGAGAATTTAATGGTGACTAATCTCATATAGTAGGGTTAAACTTTTCTATGGACTTGGGGAAGCAAGGGACCGAGTGAACATTGTGTATTGTTTAATTGGGAAAGTCCTACATCTACAAATATGTAGTCTATTGGTGAGGAACTAGCTCCTCTATGCCACGCAGAGGGAGTTGGAATAACTGGTTCAGTTCTCCATTTAGACATACCAAACCCACAGATTCAAGAGAGAGCTTCCACAATTTGTCTCGATGAGATTTCTGCCCACTCTCTGTCCCACATGTCAATTTTTTGCCCAAATCCCAAACGCCCTCGTCATACGAGATGCGACAATCTGAATTAATGTCGCCTGCAACGATCACTTTTCCGTTCGGGACAGAACAATGCCAAACCCGAACTAGGGAGGTGATAGCTATCGCAGTATGCAAATATACATTAATCACTAGCATGTTTAAGGAGAGTACTTTAACAGCGAGCATCCCAAACAGGTGGTTGGGGACTACCTCAGCCGATAGATCCAGAGTACTCTTGAGTGCAATAATTAAACTGGCAGAGGGTCTGCTCTGTTTGGCCAATTGAGACAATGTCTCGAAGCCATCAACGGATGGTTTTGACAGGTGCCATGCCTCTTGCAAGAAAATACAATTCTCCTGCATTGGATCTTTCATGGATTCACATGTTGTGAATATTTCCTGTTGTCAGGCTGGAAACCTCGGTAACTTTAATATAGTGGGTGTCCTATGGAAAAAACGTAGACACATTTTGAGTGTCCCATCGATGTCTTTATGGGTGCTTTAGGCCGCCCCAATGGGACGTCCCATATATAGCCCTGACCCTGCGGCTTCCCTTCAGATTTCACACATCTTCCAAACTGTTGGGATCACCTTGTGTACTCTCCAGAGAATACGCTCTTCTTTCATACGCAGCCTTCGCTGTTTCCAGTGGCTTTTTGGTACTTCTGGGCCCGTCATGTCTTCTGTGGGTCCGAAGAAGTCATTATTTCGGCCGGGTGAGATCTGCAGCCTCAAGAATGTGTATGAAGGGGACGGCCATTCGGATTGCTTGTACTGCTTATATCCCAATTACTCCATCGAGAACTGTGCCATCTGTCGGGGGGGGGTTCTCCCAGAAGAGACTCAAGAACTGCAACTGGCGATTGATTTGCTGGCTGAACGAGGAGGGCCTATCCGGCTTCGGAGGTGGGCTCTTACTGCAGGGGCAGGTCCTCTCCTACTTCGGCCTAGAGGTCGCCATTGCAGCAGACGGCGCAGTCGGTGGAGCCAACGCCTAAGAACCAACACACAAGGTACAGGCCGGCATCGGATTTGGGAAAAGGCAGTGAGTCTTTGGTGGCACGACCGGTGCCAAGTAGTGCGGGGTTGGGGGCCCCCCTCTCATGGCAAGTCTGCGCCATGGGCCGATAAGCCGAAGCACTTGGGTTCACGCCCGCAGAAGCCTGCGGAACCGACGCTCAAGGCACAAGCATCGGACAAGAAGTCCATGTCTCATTTCTCCTCTTCGTCGACAATGAAGTAATCTTCCAAGGACAGGCACTCCTCTTCGGGCCATGAGTCATCGAAGCACTGGTCCAAGTCTGTGTCCAAGCGGTCCTCTTCTCTGACTCGAGAGGTGTTGGTGCCAAAGACAGTGCTGGCAGCGGGTATTTTGTCCATTTCATCGACGAGGTACCTTCCATCACTGACAGCATTAACATCTGCGACCCCATCGACGAACCTGCTGGTGACGGTCCCATCGATGACCCCGTTGGTAACGGCCCGGCCAATAACCATTCTGACGGCTTCGTCGACGGCTACAGCGACTGTGGAAAGGCAGAAGTTCACGGCGCAGCTGGTGGCAGCCTGCGGCACAATCTACTTCCATACTCCCAATGGATATTCCCCAACATGAGCTGCCTTCCGCCTATGTGTTTGACTCAGATCAGGAGGAGGAAGTACAGCAGTTTCCGGATCCATCTGTTTTGGGCCTACAGCCTTCTCTTCCGTCCACGTCAAGTGGACCGGAGGCTATCCCGCCTCAATATCCTCTTGTCAATCCACCCTTGTTAATCTCAGTGCAGGTGCTTACGATGTTACAATCGCTCCTGGGGCAGTTGGATGCCAGGCTCCCTGTGCCTCAGGCTCCGACTGTTCTGTTGATGTATGTTAGGGAGAATTCTCATTATTTGGCTAATTTCCCTTACCTAGTGAGTCCCTCAGCAGCTTTGCTGTATTTCTGGAGTTTATTTTTTCCACTGGGTAAGAGTGTGAGCTTTTCCCCCACTCTTACCTGTGTTTTGCCATGTGTATTTCACCTGTTTTTGTGATTGTGGACTCTGTAGTACACCACTTCAGTAGCCCCACTCTTTTGTGTGTTACTCAGCAACTTCAGTGCAGTGACACAGGGTTGTCTTTTAGACTCCCTCCCCCCCACCCCGCAACTCCTTTTCTGGGGCTGACTACTGTCCCCCAGAAAAGGGTAAAGTTGCCATTAACTTTACATAGTCATTTAACCACAGATCCAGTACACCCCATCTTACATGGAGTATTGGAAAGGGTTAATTCTTAGCCCTTTTTATCTGTACCTCTTGGAGCATTGTTTCGCTCCCTTAACCTTAAGACTTGGCTGCTGGCAGTGGTACCTACCCTAATTTTCCTACCACCATTATATTACATAAGGTGGTAGTGTTTTAGGCTATTTTAGTAGCCTCGAACTTTAAACTCGCTAGGCCCATTACTTTTTCGTTCAGCTCTGGTTGGGTTTAATCGCCATTTCTTTTTGTTAACATCCTTCTTGGGTCTTTCTTTGCATGGGAAACCAGGTTTGCCTCCTTAGTTTGTCGACCTTTGGCGGGCTTCTGGCCAGAAGCCCTCCTTTGGCGTCTGGGTGTCTAGGTGGGCTGAATGTGAGGGAGGGGTGTAGTCAACCCCTGCACAGGGTCACCTTGGAGACCTAAGTCACACTTTGTGTTGATTGGCTGAGGTGGTTGTCCGGGCTGGACAACCCCCTGCTGAGTGATTGACAGTCAGGCTGTGTGAATGGGGTATTTTGGCATAAAAGGCAGGACTCTTGGGCTAGAAGGCAGAGTCGCCACTGGAACTGCGAGGAACCGAAGAGAAGCGGAGAAGACGGCTGCTGCAACCCCGAGTCCTGGTGAAGCCCTGCTGCAGTCCTGTGCTATCTACCCCTTCAACGACCAGAGACGATCCAGTCTGGAGTCGTCTTCCCTCAAGCCTGGTGGGATCAACCAGCTTGCCTCTTCTTCAGTCAGAGAATCCTCTCCTGGGTCGAAATCATTGCAGTGCTGTAGTGGTCCGGATAGCCATCAGAAGAGCCCTCTCCTGATTTAAAGGAGCGCACCTTTTATTCATTGTTGTCTTTTTTGCTGCTGCTGGCCTCATCCCTGGGCAGTGCAGATCACTCCAGATGTCCTTCATGTCCCCACGACTGAAGCTGCAGGAACCGTGAGTCTGCAGGAACTCCCAGGAACAACTGCTGTGGCACCAGCTTTTCTCCAACGGAATAAGGTACTTTGCACACTTGGTCATTCTCTCCGTCTGACCAGCCAGAATCGGGGTGAACCCTTTTCCTCCACGAAGATTTGTTCTTTCTTCCCTCCCTCTTATAACTTTTCTTCAATTTGACAATCTTTACGAACTCTTGGCATCTCGAATCTCGAACTGTTCAATGTGTGATCCTCGGCAACTGAGCATCTGCTCCATTGACACTGGCGCAGGCCGATTGACTTTAATCTGCATCTTTGAATAAGTCCTCGAGTTTCCTCGCCTTAAAGTATTGCCTATGATTTTTATCCACTTTTCCCCTTGTTTGAAATTCTAAAGTACAAAGTGTGTTTAACTTCGTGAGCATTTCTATTCGAGGGTACACGTTAGTATCGCAACACTGGTTTGTCAAATCCTAATGTACTTACCTTGAATTTGCTGGAACAAGTGGAAAGGAGTTGTGTGTAGTGTATTTTACGTGTGGTTTTGAATTTATAGAAGCGAAGTGTTTTATAACAGATGGTTTAGAATAAATGTACTTTTATTTTTTACCTGAAACCTTGAGTCGGTATTTGCTCGAGTCACAGTAATTGTGGTCCTTTGTGTAATTTCTACTACTGCTCATTTACTCTTGAGATAAGTCTGGCTGCTCCGCTACTGCTACCACTTTAACAGTGTAGTACAGGCTTGTACCAAAGGTGAACTTGTAGTCTTAATTGTGTCTAGTGGTGCCTAAGGGCACTGCACAGGATTCTGCCTAACAATGTAGGACTTACCTACCATTCCTCGTCCGAAGGATGTATCGGAAGCTCCTCGCAGTAGAGGGCCTTATTCCAGAAGGTCTTCCCCGGTTCGGCCTCTTCCGCAGTCTCCCAGGGCATTCAGCTTTCCTCAAAGGGATCAGGAGGAAGGGGAACTAGTGGAGTCTGAGCTGGACAGTCTCTCTCTCTCTCTCTCTCTCTCTTTCTCTCTTTCTCTCTGTCTCTCTCCCCTCTTTGGCCAGGCGCGATACAACCCCGAGATGTGGCACAGATTGGCTCCCCTGTTGGACCACCTGCCAGAGCGGCAGCGGAAGGAGGCGATGCTTTTGGTTTGTGAGGGGGAGGAAGCGTTGAATCATAGTATTAACATTGCGGTCGACCTGGCAGAGTCTGGGTTTAAGCAGATTAATAATGGGTTGGTTCTACGGCAGCACGCCTGTCTTCGCTGTACTGATTTCCGGCCAGAGGTTCAGCACAAGGTGGTGGACATGTCTTGCGAAGAGGAACAGCTGTATATTTTCACATCCCCATGCACCCCAGGTATCGCAAATATCTACGGTTCATGGTCGTCGACAAGCATTACCAGTTAAGGGTTCTTCTCTTTGGCCTAAAGTCATCTCCCAGGACTTTCACCAAGTGCCTGTTTCAGGTGGCCGGTTACCTCTGCAGAAACAGACACCATGTTTATCCATACCTGGATGACTGGTTGGTCAGGAGGGGGGGGGGGGGGGGGGGACTTGTCAGCGGATGTCAGAATCTCTCAGCGCAGCAATGCTCCTTTTGCAGCGTCTGGGCTTTGCAGTCAACTTCGGCAAATAATGTCTGACGGCTGATGCCCTCAAGGGATCTGGTTTTTCTGGGGGAGCATTTTCAAACTGCGCTCAATCAAGTCAAGCCCTCAAAGGAAAGGATAGAGAAGCTGTTGTCCATGGCGGGCTTGTTTTTACCGGGAACTTCAGTCCCGGTCCGCATGTACATGTCTCTTCTCGTCACCATGGCGTCCTGCATCCCACTCATCCATAATTGTCGACTTTTCATGCGACCTGTGCAGGAGTTTCTCACTTCAAGGTGGTCACAGATCCACGGCTCCAGGTCCGACATAGTTTTCATCTCCCAGTCCCTGGCAGATGCACTGCAGTTGTGGACTCACTCCGGCAACATCGTAAGGGGCATGCCCCTGGTGGAACCAGATTTTCGGTACACGATCGTGACCGATGCTTATCAGATTGGATGGGGAGCTAACCTAGAACAGTTCCAGGTCAAAGGCCTGTGGTCCCTCACAGAGGTTTCTTTGCATATCATCATTCTGGAATTGAGGGCAGTTCACTGGGCACACAGATCTTTTCTTCCCCTCATTCAGGACTCAATGGTACAGATTCTCACTGACAACACCACCACTATGTTCTATCTACGCAAACAGGGGGGCCACACATTCACAGCCCCTTTCCCAGGAGGCTCAAGCCATCTGGCACTGGGCAATAGAGCACAAGGTTCAGATCTTGCGTTCTACTTACCAGTGATTCAAGACATTCAGGCAGACACCCCCAGCAGGGAGTCTGCTCAGATGCACGAATGGCGACTAAAGGACGTCCAGGTGGCGAGGATATTCGGGAAATGGGGACTCCCCCCTCTGGACTTATTCGCCAGCTCAGAAAACAAGCAGTGGAGTTTCTTTGCCAGAAAAGTGTCTCATCCTGACTCCAGGGGGGGTGCATTCTGGTTCCCATGGACGGGCCTGTTCCCTTACGCGTTTCTCTTGATCAGGAAGACAATTCAGATGATTCGCAAGGTTCCACGCAGGGTGATCCTGGTGGCCCCGTTCTGGCCCAGACTGACCTTCTTCACCTAGCGGTGGACGACCCTCTTCACCTCGATCTTCTCTCACAGAACGAGGGGAGGATGTGGAATCACAACCCGGGCTCTCTCAACCTTGTAGCATGACTCCTGACCACTCTGAATTCGGAAGCCTAAGGATTCCTCAGGATTGTCGCTGCATCTTGGCAGCTGCAAGAGCGCCATTTATCAATGAGTCATACGCCTGTAAGTGGAAAAGCTTCTGTATCTGGTGTTCACAGCAGCCAGACTTGCAGCCATTGCTGGTTTCGCCTCTGCAACTCCTTCCTTACCTTCTGTTGTTGGCAAAGGAGGGTCTGGCATTGTCATCTATCAAGGTTCACGCAGCAGCGCAACTCTACACGTCTGTTCAGTCAGAGATTCATTAAACATTTCCTCAAGGACCTTTGCGGGACTTTTCCCCCGAAGAAGTTTTCTCCAGTATGGAGTCTCAACTTGGTGCTTGCGGCCCTCATGAAACCACTGTTTGAGCCTATTTCAACGGCAGCCATAACATTTCTCACGTGGAAGGTGATTTTTCTGGTGGCCATTACATCTTCCAGGCTGGTTTCGGACTGCAGGCTCTGGTCATTGATCCTCCATACCTACGTTTCATGAAGGACAAGGTTCTCCTCTCTACAAATCCCCACTTTATTCCAAAGATTCCGTCAGACTTTCACAAGAACACTTAGATAGCCTTGCCAACCTTTTTACTCAAGGCTTCCACTCCAGCTGAGAAAGCATTGCATTCATTGGATGTCAAGAGAGCTTTGAAGTTCTATCTGGACCGGACTAAGTCGTTCAGGACATCTAGACAACTCTTTGTGGCTTTCAGCCCCTCCAACAAGAGGAAGCCGATTTCGAAGCAAGGCATCTCACGATAGGTGTAGTCTACGATATCATTCTGCCAAGAGTAAGCTAACAAACCTTTACAGTCGACTCCCAGTAGACTCTACGAGGTCCACAGCATCTTCTGCAGCTCTTTGGGCGGGCATACCGCTCAAGAGACACTTGCCAGTCAGCAATGTGGGCAGTACTGCACACGTTTACCAGACACTACTGTCTAAATTAACATGCTGAGGGTGTGCAATTGTAGCGTGCTGTGCTTCGCCTGTTCCAGTAAGGTAAACCACGCAGCTTCTGTGTTTTCTGGCTCTGCTGATGTTTTTTTTTTTAATAACTGAAAGTAATGTCTTTCTGTTGTTTATATTACATGTTTTAAAGGTCCTGTTTGCCTGTTATGCACCTCCAGGTCCTCTTACTGCTACGTAGTCTATTCGCAGCATGTGAATCCTTGAAAGATCCAATGTGGGAGAAGGGAGTATTTCCTTACCTGTAACTCCATTTCTCCGCATTTGTATATTTCATGGATTCACATGCACCCTCCGGCTTCCCCCCTTCAGGCAAACATCCTTCTCGTTGTTTGGAGAGATTAAAATCTGAAGGGAAGGGGCGGGGCTATATACAGGGCGTCCCATTGGGGTGGCCTTAAGCACCCATAAAGACGTTGATGGGACACTCGGGGTGTCAAAGATTTTCCATAGGAAAACCACTATATCAATGTTAACGAGGTTTCCCAGCCTGACGACAGGAAATATTCACAGCATGTGAATCCATGAAAGATCCCAACGCTGGAGAAATAGTTACAGGTAAGAAACTATTCCCTTATTTTCTTTCAGCATCAAGACAGTATCAGGATTAGTAAACCGATGTGAATTATCTCTGGTATTCCATGATATAAAATTCAGATTGACAACTTCCACTAATAAGTCTCCTGAGTCTGCTTTCCCCATGACGACGACATTTCCAATGGGCTGAGGTGATTTGTGCCCAATCTTGGTCCTCTTTATAGTGTCCCCTGGAGACCTGCCTCCCATGCTCCCTGTTTCTTCTTTAAGGGTGTAAATAAAACCCTTATACCCCTCAAAGGACTTCTGTTCAGCCTTCGCAACCTTTATTTCGAGGGGATTGGGTCCTCTGACGTGTTCCATATCTATGACAGTAATCACCACAGCTGTGCTGCTTCGGAAAATCTTTCGGCGTCGATACGCCGTCCTCGAGGACCTCCTCCGACGACACCAGATGTTATAAGTAGGACGCACTACGCCCGTAGCCTCAGTTCTGTTTTTTCTGCAAACGTGTTCGCTTCGGAGATCTTGGCGCACCTCGGCTCTTTGGAGTTTCTGTTCTTTCGGTTCTTCGAACCTGTTAGTTGTGAAGTTTATCGGCTTCCATTTCTTCCACTCCGCATCCAGGCTTCAAGAAGTGTGGCGACTGCAGGTCCAAGATGTCGGTGACTGACTCGCATGACGCCTGCCTCTGGTGCCTCGGGGAGGCCCACGACACGGATGATTGTGTCGACTGCCAGTCGCTTACGTCCGAGGCCTAGCAGGAGCGTAAGAAGAAGCTGTCAGATGGTTAGGTGTCTAAGCCCCGGAAGTCTAGGTCCACTGGGCTTTCGAGGGGTGACTCTCCACATCGTCGTAAGTCTAGGGGGTCTCTGTCCCGGAGTGGGTCCCGCCACTCCTCTGCCTCTTCGAGGCACTCACGGAAGCGCTGTCATCGGTCGCCTTCCCTGTCCGAGGACTCCGCCTGTCGGCGGGTTGCTTATCCAACCAACCATGCAACTCCGGAAGAATGGGCTTCCTTCGGTAAGAAAATGTTGGTGATTCTTGAATTGCAGGGCACCGGTCCGTCCGCGCCTCCGAGTGGGGTCGGGTGTGACTGTACTAGAGACACTGCTCGTACGCCTTCGGGCTCGGGTGGTCGCCACGATTCGCGGGAAAGGTCCCGCTCAGACTAGGGGAATCGTTCTAGTCATGCCCGTTCCAGTTCCCGGTCCTCGATGCGCTCGAGACCGTGTGCATCTGTGAAGTCTTCGAAGAAGAAATCGATGCCTATGGCGCCGAGGTCGTCGAGGGACTTTGTCGAGGCTTCGCCTCCGAGGAAGTCGTCGACGCCATCGGTGCCCAGGCTGTAGAAGGACACGCTTGGGGCTCTGCCCTCGAGGCCTGTGCCGAAGCCGTCGATGTGGTCGGCGCAGCGCTCAACGTTAATGCCGATTCATTCACAGCCTTTCGAGGCTGTTTTGTCGGAGATACCCCGTGGCACGGTGGAACCCCCTAGAAAGGCTCTGGCCAAGGCAAAGAATGTCTTTGTCCCCTATTCTGTGCCCACTTGCCACCATCTGGAATATATTTCTGAGGTGGATGAGGGTTCTGAAGATGGGTTGGTTCCCGATTCGGTGCCAGACGAGATTATCTCTGGTCATAGCCAGATTGAAGAACTGCGTCAGTCACTGCACAACGCCAGTGGCCTGGACACCTCTCCGGAGGTGGAGTTCTGTAGGCCTGAGCTTGGCACCCATGCCGAGTCCTCGTACCGGCGCCTGATGTCGAGGGTCACCGAGTACTTGGGGTGGACTGCTCCACCAGGGGATTTTCTGCAGGATGACCTGACGGATATCCTCGACCAAGGTCCACCGACTGACCCGGTACTGCCATTCCATATGGCTCTGCAAAGAAGGGTGGCAGCGGCTTGGACTGCTCCGGAAAGCCTCCCGGCAGTGAGCAAGTCTTTGCCGCGAAAATACCGCCCATCCAGTAGCGACTCCTGCTACTTGACCACGCACCCCACTCCGGAGAGTTTGGTGGTGCAGGCGGCTACGGCCCTAAGCAAAGCAGGCGTCGTATCCTACCATCCCTCCTGAAGCGTTTTGATGGTTGGGCGAAGAAAGTGTTTTCTTCAGGGGGTATGGCTCTTCAGGCAGCCAACTCTGTATGTGCCTTGTCACGTTTCACACACACACTGTGGAACTGTTTCCTTAGCGGCTGAACATATTCCCGAAGGGGACGAACAGGATGGTTTTCTTGCTATGATGCAGTATGGCAAGGATGCCATGTGTGAGGCGTTCAGTCGGGTCTGGACATGGCAGATTGCGTCAGCCGGTTCATGGCGGCGAGCACCCTAATACGCAGGATGCGTGGTTGTAGAAGTCGGGGTTTGCTCCTGATGTGCAAGCCCGGCTCCTCAACATGCCCTTTGTTGGTGTACATCTTTTTGGCAGCAAGGCTGACGAGAGCCTTGAGAGGTTGCAGACCTCAAAAGCTGCAGCGAAGTCGTTGAGCGCTGCAGTTCGACAACCTCTGCCTTTTCGTCCTAGGGGACAGCAATGGAGGGGAGGTTCCTTTCGTTATTACTCATCCTTTAGTAAAGGGAGAGGAGATGCCAGTCAAAGGGGCCACCGTAGGAGTGCCAGAGGTGGAAAACAAGGTACTCGAGGTGCCAAGGCCACTCTGGCAGTTGCCTCTTTGCCCTCAGGCAACGCCGCTTCAGCTCAGTCATGAGGCCATGTCCCATGGTTCGCCGGTTGGGGGAAGGCTGGCGCAGCATCTTGTAGAATAATGTGCCATTACTTCAGATGTGTGGGTTCTGGAGGTCATAGCCCACGGTTACTGTCTTCCCTTTCGGCAGAGGCCTCACGACAGTCCACCAGGAATCTCTTCGAAGAGTCCGGATCCGCTCCTTGCGCAGGAAATTCAAGCCCTGCTGGAGAAAGGCACCATAGAACTGGTGCCTGTAGTGGAGAGGAACAAAGGATGGTATTCCCCTTATTTTTTGATTTCGAAGAAAGACGGAGGATTGAGACCCATCGTGGACTGACGCGGTTTGATCAAACTCCACAGGAAGGACAAGTTCAAGATGGTTACTCTTTCTCAAGTCCTCCAGGCCCTTCAACTTCAGGACTGGTTGGTGTCTCTCGACCTCAAGGACGCTTATTTTCATGTGCCAATCCATCCAAAGCACAAGAAGTACCTGAGGTTCGCGGTTGGCCACTCGCACTTTCAGTTTTGGGTCCTGCCGTTTCGGATTGACCTCCGCCCCAAGGGTCTTCACCAAGCTCATGGTAGTGGTGGCAGCGCATCTCAGGAAAGGGGAGATTCACGTCTACCCCTACCTGGACGATTGGTTGATCAGGGCACGCTCTCCCTAGCAATTCCTGGATCATCTGTCCGTCAACTCAGCGGCTCCAGTACATCTGAGCAGTGCTCGACACGTCCCTGGGGCAGTGTGTTCCTCCCCAGATGAAGGCTCATCACATTCAGCAGATGGTGCACAAGGTTCAACATGCCCAGAGTCTCCCAGTGTTCGAGTTCTTGAGGTTGCTCGGCCTCATGGCATCCTGCATTCTTCTGGTGCCAGAGGCTCAACTGCGGATGAGATCTTTGCAGTGGACACTCAGAATGCAGTGGTCATAATCCTCCGGCAGGATTTCGGACCCCGTTCAGGTGCCGCCCTCGGTCAACCAGGACCTTGTGTGGTGGGCCGTCGAAAGCAAGATGATGAAGGGGGCTCCGTTTTGGCTTCCCTGGCCGGAGGCGACGATCGTGACGAACGCATCCCTCACGGGATGGGGAGCTCATGCCAACAAGTTGACAGTCAGCGGTCGTTGGTCTCTGTTGGAGTCCAGATTCCATATCAATCTGTTAGAGCTGAGGGCTGTCAGGCTTGCCCTGAAGGCTTTTCTGCCGACTGTGCGAGGAAAGACTGTCCTGATTGTGACGGTCAACACAGTGGCCATGCACTATCTCAAAAATAAGGGCGGGGCAAGGTCACTTCCTCTGTGCAAGGACGCGATGCAGCTCTGGTTCTGGGCCCAGCAGGAAGTTTCGATCTCGGCAGTTCACCTGGCCGGCGACTAAAACGAGACGGCTCTGAGCAGGCAGAGCGCAATCTCTCACGAGTGGGATCTGGCTCAGGAGATTCTCCTGGAGATCTTCGCCCTTTGAGGGACCCCTCAAGTGGATCTCTAAGCCTCCAGTGTCAACCGGGAGTGCAAAAGGTTCTGCTTGCGGGAATTTCCTCCAAGAGGAGCCTTAGGAAACGTGTTCGTGGTGGAGTGGTCCTTCCCACTGCTGTATGCGTTTCCTCCAGTCCCCATCATCCCGCAAGTGCTGCGGAGGTTATACAGGTTCGGTTCCCGGATGATCCTCATTGCTCCAGCATGGGCCCAGAGGACGTGGTACCCGGACCTTCTCGACTTGTCCATCTGCCCTCCACATAGTCTTCCCTACCCAGACGATCTGCTCTCACAGGAGGGGGGTCAGGTTCTCCATCCAGAGGTCAGATCCCTCAACCTTCACGCTTGGCTTCTGAAAGGGTGAGGTATAAGGATTGGGACCTCTCTGAAGACGTGATGGAGGTGTTGCTTTCGGCCAGACGGCCAGCAACAAAGTCCCTGTACCGTTGCCGTTGGAGAAAGTTCTGCGATTGGTGCAGAGTTAAGAATGTGGATCCTTTTTCATGTGACATTCATGTGGTTCTGTCTCTTTTGCTTTCTTTGGCCCACAGGGGCCTGCAAGTGGGTACCGTTAAAGGTTACCTGACGGCGCTGTCCATATTTAAGCGCTCGTCTGAGGAGTGTTCTTATTTTAAAATTCCTTTAATTTCTCAGTTTCTGAAAGGGCTCACTAATGTGTTCCCTTTGTCACCTTTCCAGGTGCCCAGTTGGGATTTGAACTTTATCAAGTTTCTGATGGGTGCTCCATTTGAGCCAGAAAAAGAGAGAAATAAGTGGGCACCACAAGATAAATGCTATTTAGCATCCTTCGTCCGAAGAATCAAAACACTTACAGGAGCAGGCTGTGATGGGTCTGGAGTCACCCTGACCCGAAAACAAATGAGGCAATAGACTAGATAAGAAACCTAGTCACACAACCGCTCTCCGTTTGTACCCGGTCTGGGTAATTTTGTTTGAAAAAACAGTTCTAAATGGTGTTAATATTGTTCATAAGAAATAAGTTCCAAGGCTTTGCTTTTGTAATGTATATATTTCTTTATGAAAAGAATCAAAAGAAAAATCACTAATCAAATCTTAGTGAGGACGCAGCCGACATATTTCATTATAAGAGTCGACTTAAGATGCCAATGCATTTCGGAGTGTAAACTCCTTCATCAGGGCAAGTCTGTGTCATTAGAAAACAGTAACATTAACAAAAACATATATAAATGTATGCAAAACAATATAGAGCAACAGATACACAACGAATGTAATGGTAATCGTAAAGCACATAAACAAATATTGGTTACATACCCCAATAGGAGAATTCAAGTCAAGGTGTAATATGTAAAAAACAATAGAAAAAACAGAGATCAGTACAAAAATCATGGTGGCAACTATTCAATTATTATCATGTGCTCGAAACGAAAGGAATTTACCTTGCTTAAAAAATGGAGTCAGGTGCCCTGAAAAAGTAAAGAACAATATCTGACGTATGTTTCCACAAGGAAAACGATCGGGAGCTGGAGAGTATCCAGTATACGCTCTGTAAAACGAAGCCAACTTTAGTGGGTGCGGTTAAGGGAGATAAATAAATGAAGAAGATTAAGCCACAAGAAGTTTGGTTACCTGGGTTCACAGAATGGTGTCGGCGGTAAACGCAGCGAGCAGTTGTGCATTGCTGACTGAAACCGTTGTTAGGGAAACGGTGAATAAAATAGACACGTGACCGCAACACGCTGGGAGAACCCGCGCAATGCGTATGCAATTCAAGAGGCAGCAAACTGCCATTAGGTACATCAATAATGGACTTGTGATAGTGTGAACATAATATATGGAATTAAGTGCCCATGCGGGAAATACTACGTTGGCCAATCCACGAGAGCTGCTAAAGTACGATGGAATGAGCATCGCTCGTGCATCCGGAATTCGAATCTAAATTCAGCAGTGGCCAGACACTGGAATGAGAAACGACATAGTTTGACACAAATCAGGTTCTTGATTTTGGAAGTACTGACCAAGGTTAATCCTCATGAGGATTTGAGTCTTCGCCTTAACCAAAGAGAAACATTTTGGATCGATAAACTTGAGATTCTGTATCCCAATGGTCTCAACGATGAGATTAACTATCATTGCTATACTTAATGTTTCAACTTGTAGTATATTTGTTACCATTGGCATGCACTGGTTACCTCGTCGATGTATCTTTTCATTCTCTTGATAAGGTATAACATGGTTTATCACATCAAGTTTACTTTTCCTGGTTACATAACTGTGTCCCAGTGTGACACTTCTCCGTATCACCGCTAACATGGTTCATCACATCAAGTCTGCTTTTCCTGGTCACATGACTTTGTCCCAGGATGGTACTTCTCCGTACCACTGTTTACAGTCCTGTTGCATGTTTGCCCACGTTGCCTTGAGTGCTTGCTATATATGTGTACAAGCGTAGACACACTTGGTTATTAATAGCGTTCCACCTATATTTTGCTAATGAGATACATTATGGTTTACCACAACCAGTCTGCTATTCCTGGTCACCCGACTGGGACCCCAGGTGGGGCCACCCGGCACCACCACTTGCAGATCGTTCTATACATTTTTTATGCTCTTCTTAATGTTTATCATGTTATTGTATACATTCATCAGTTTAGACATCTTAGGTATTTTTAAGTGTTCGTAAGAACAATTTTTTTAAATAACTTTGATTCTCCTTTTATCTCAAGGAGTTACAGTTTTGTGCAACACTTTGTTAATATGATGAATTTAGATTACTTTTCTCATTTACAGGCTATGTTTGGTTTACAATGTGGCTTTCTCGTGGATATGATAATAGTATTTTTTCTATGTCTATGTCATACATAAATTTTTACATTTTTTCTTTTTAGTATTCATGGTTTAGCCCATACAGCCGCCTTAATTTCTTTTTTTGCATTTTTGATGTCCCTAATGGCAGTTTGCTGCCTCTTGAATTGCATACCGCATTGCGCGGGTTCTCCCAGCGTGTTGCGGTCACGTGTCTATTTTATTCACCGTTTCCTTAACAACGGTTTCAGTCAGCGATGCACAACTGCTCGCTGCGTTCACCGCCGACACCATTCTGTGAACCCAGGTAACCAAACTTCTTGTGGCTTAATCTTCTTCGTTTATTTATCTCCCTTAACCGCACCCACTAAAGTTGGTTTCGTTTTACAGAGCGTATACTGGATACTCTCCAGCTCCCGATCGTTTTCCTTGTGGAAACATACGTCAGATATTGTTCTTTACTTTTTCAGCGCACCTGACTCCATTTTTTAAGCAAGGTAAATTCCTTTCGTTTCGAGCACATGATAATAATTGAATAGTTGCCACCATGATTTTTGTACTGATCTCTATTTTTTCTATTGTTTTTTACATATTACACCTTAACTTGAATTCTCCTATTGGGGTATGTAACCATTATTTGTTTATGTGCTTTACGATTACCATTACATTTGTTGTGTATCTCTTGCTCTATATTGTTTTGCATACATTTATATATGTTTTTGTTAATGTTACTGTTTTCTAATGACACAGACTTGCCCTGATGAAGGAGTTTACACTCCGAAATGCATTGGCATCTTAAGTCGACTCTTATAATGAAATATGTCAGCTGCGTCCTCACTAAGATTTGATTAGTGATTTTTCTTTTGATTCTTTTCATAAAGAAATATATACATTACAAAAGCAAAGCCTTGGAACTTATTTCTTATGAACAATACTAACACCATTTAGAAGTGTTTTTTCAAACAAAATTACCCAGACTGGGTACAAACGGAGAGCGGTTGTGTGACTAGGTTTCTTATCTAGTCTATTGCCTCATTTGCTCCATTTGAGCCTTCACATTCTTGCCCTTTGAGACTGCTAACTCTTAAAACTGTCTTTTTAGTTGTGGTCACTTCCACTCGCAGAGTGAGTGAGTTACAGACACTTTCAGTTAAGCCACCCTTCACTTTGTTTCATAAGGACAGGGTTGTCCTTAGAGTTCGTTCGTTCTTTTCTTCCGAAGGTGGTGTCGGAATTTCATTTGGGCCAGAAGGTCATTCTGCCGGCATTTTATCCTCCTCCACATCCTGGCAAGGACGAGGAGAGGCTCCATAGGTTAGACCCTAGGAGAGCTTTAAGTTTCTACATTTCACGCATGTCCAGGGTCAGAGTGAACGATCAGCTCTTTATTGGTTACGGTGGAAGGCGTTTGGGACAAGCTGTCACTAAGCAGACTTTGTCTAGATGGATTATCTTGGTAATTTCTGAATGTTACCGCTTGGCGGGTAAGGACCCTCCGGCAGGCTTGCGGGCCCATTCTACTACGGGTATGGCTGCCTCTACTGCCCTGCAGAGGGGTGTTCCTATTCGTAACATCTGTGAAGCAGCCACTTGGGCTTCAGTCCATACTTTTGTACGTCACTACTCCCTAGATTCCATCCATGGGCAGGATCTGGCCTTTGGCAAGGCGGTCCTTTACTCTGCAATTTGATTGGGCATTCTAAATGTGTATATTCTAAATTCTTTAGAATATAAATTCTCTTTACGTTGGTACTGCTTTGCGAGTCTGTCATAGATATGGAATACGTCGGAGGACCCAATCCCCTCGAAGAAGTTACTCTCTTACCTGGTAACATTCTTTCAATGGGATGGTCCGACGACGAATTCCATATCACTCCCTCCCTGCCTACCCCGCTACAGAATTTCTTTTGCGATTGCAGCTTAGGTTTCCGCAAGGCTTTCTGTGGTCCTACTGGCAGAAGTAAATTCTTCTACTTTCTTTATTAGGCTAACACTCCCCAACCAACTTAACCTTGCTCTGCCTGCCCTTGCGGGAGTTACCAACTGCGGGTGCGCCTTTCTTGACGGGTGAAGTTGCGCACAATTTCATAAAAACCTCTGTTCTCCATCAAAAACTTGCTTCTCCCTGTTTTCCACAGTCCATAATCGGCACAACTCCCCCAGCCCTTCATGTCTGAGAGACTCCTGTCTCTGCAGATGTTCCTGACCTGAGGGAGGGCCGTTAGTTGGGGTAGGGGGAGAGCCAAGCCCTCCTTGCTACCACCAGACGCCCCCGCCGTTTTTAGGCTCCCAAGAGGCGCTGGTCCAAAAGACCATTCTGGTTTTGTAATGGCTCATCCACCGGCTCCTGCTTTTAACCCGGCTGTCTGATCAACTTGAGCATCATACCTCTACCTTAGCAGGAGTTTACCATGTTGGGAGAGCGCTGTTCCTGACGGGTTAGACTTTTAGACACCACATTTGCCTTACTTCCTCTTTGCCTCAGTCCTCTCCATTTTTTATTAGGCTAAATTCGCCACCACAAGAAACCCCGGTCTTGTGCCGTTTCCGACAGGAGAAGCTGACCTTTTAATTCCTTTAGTAAAGAGCCCCCTTCACCGCCCGACTTTCAAAGGGGGGGGCCTTACTACTTCAATTTGTACTTGTCATGTAGGCCCCATCTCCCCTACCCTGCTCCTCTGTGGCTTGCCCACCCCTGTGGCAGTATTAACAGCCTGGGGGAGTGTTGGGCAGAATCCTGTGCAGTGCCCTTAGGGAGCACTATCCGCGGCAAGAAATGTTACCGGGGCAAAAACACACTTAGCACCTGAGATACCCAGAGAGAGAGATAGGTGCAAAAATCATAGGCAATACTTTTATCAAGGCTGACAGAGTCAGAGAAGACTCTTAAGTCAATAGGCCGGAGCCAGTGTCAAGTGGAACCGAGTTCCTGTTGTCGAGGATCACACAGTCAGATAGTTCACGATTTGGCGGAGCCTGGAGTACTTAGATATTGTCAACAGAGGAAGCAAAAGTTATAAGAAGGAGGGAAGACAAGGGCAAGCCTTGGAGATGAAGAAAAAGGGATTCACCCTAATTCCTCGATCAAAACACAGTACCTTATTCAAGGAAGAAGCTGGTGCCACAGCAGTTGTTCCTGGTAGTTTCCTGCAGACCCTCGGTTCCTGGAACTTTGATCCGAAGGAGGACGTCTGGAGGGGTCTGCACCACACAGGGCTGAAGCCGGCAGCAGCGACAGTGAATAAAAGGTGTGCTCCTTGAAAAACAGGAGAGGCTCTTCAGATGGCTATCCGAACCACTACAGCAGTGTGCAGCGATTTCGACCACAAAGAGGATCCTTTGGCTGTAGAAGATGAGCTGGTTATCCCCACCAAGCTCAAGGGAAGAAGACCCCGGACTGGATCTTCTCTGGTCGTCGAAGGGTAGACAGCTCAGGACTGCAGCAGGGCTTCACCGGGACGGGATAGTTGCAGCAGTCGACTTCTCCGCTTCTCTTCGGTTCCTTGTAGTTCCAGTGGCGACTCTGTCTTCTAGACCAAGAGACCTGCTTTTTATGCGAAAATCCCCCATTCACACAGCCTGGCTGTCAATCACGCAGCAGGGGGGTTGTCTGGCCCGGACAACCACCTCAGCCAATCATGGCAAAGTGCCACTTGGGTTTCCTAGGATACCCTGTGCAGGGGGTGACTACACCCCTCCCTCACATTCAGCTCACCTAGACACCCAGGCACCTAGAGGAGGGCTTCTGGGCAGAAGCCCGCCAAAAGGTAGGGAACAAAGGAGGCAAACCTGGTTTGTTGCGCAAAGTAAAACACAAGAAGGACTTTAATAAGAAGAAATGGCGAATAAACCCAACCGGAGCCAAAAGAAAAAGCATTTGGTCAACCGGGTTTAAGTTTGAGGCTTATCTAATAGCCTAAAACTGTCAGGCTTTATCTCTAATCAGGATGTTGTCCGCGGAAGCTGCTGAACCCCCGCAGTCCACTTTGGATGCTAACCTCTTAACTGGTAACAAACAGTTCAGTTGAGAGTATCCCCAAGGGAAAGGGGGAAAATGGGACAAAATAATAAACTTCAGGTTTTGGTCAGCTTCTTTGTCTCTTAACCTGTAGATAAAATAACAACAAATACACTTTAGTCACTAACCTTTCTTTTACTAGGCTCTGACTTCTCTTTATCGAATTGAGTAAATAAACACGCCACCATACCTGAATATCCTCTATTGATAACTTGGAGGAAGTGTTTGTTTTCTTACTGAAGAAAAAATAGAGTCTCTAATGCTCTTACTAACTTCTTCAATTCAGAATTGGAAAACTGCTATCTTTAGCTCGCTCTCTGTTCCATGAATTAATCTTCTAGCAGTTCAAATTCCAAAACACACATACGCCCATCTGGAAATGCTAGTTCCGTCTTTTGTGTGAATCTCTAGCTTTAACACAAATTCCAAATATGACACTCTTGCTTCTTCCTTTCAGAATTGTTTGTGCATGTGGAAAGAAAGGAGTGTTCACTAAGTGGATCTTTTGCTTGCGTAAAAATATCACTCTTCAAGGAAGCGTTCACTTGACTGGAGTTATGCGCATGCGTGAAGATATTCCTTTTCCTTCTAAAATGGTGTGCGCATAGAAACAGAAAACAGAGTTCAAAAATGGCATATGCGCATGCATAGTAGATCAGTATTTCTCCCGCCTTAATTTAATTTGTTCAAGTAGGAAAGAGGAAATTACTGAGCTCCGGACACTGATCCTTGAAGAGGCAGTTTAATGAGGTACGCGCGCCAGGTTAGAATGTTAGTAAATAAAACATAACGTTTCAGGATCGCGTATCTATAACACTGTCACTTGCGCAGAAAGTGTAAGATTTCTAGCGCTAGCCCGAAGCACTATTACCGTAAGAAGGAACAGTGCTCAATAATTTTTATACGCCGAAAAAACACACAACGCTGAAAAGATGAACAAGCTTCCACACACCAACTTGCGACGCGCCAAATATGTTGCGCAGTCCATTAAAAAACAGTACTGTTCAAGAAATCCAAAAATAAAGTCTTAAAAGAACAAAACTAACTACTCAATAAACAAAGAATAAGAAAACAGGAACTAGTTAATAAATTGTATAGAAATATAACTTCTTCTTGAATTTCACAAAGTTCAGTTAAAATTATAAAGTCACTTAACTTGATTCTTTCTTTTACCGGAACGTTTCTGACTTTCTTCTTAAATTCTCCAACACTTTCCTGATCCAAATAACAAATCCTAGGCACAAGGGCCTAGCTAGAGTTTCTAAATCTTCAGAGCTTCAAACATAAGGCCTTCCTGCAGGGCTTCTGACAATGAAAGGCAGTTTAGAATGTTCTAACAATGCCTTTCTTTTACTTCTGACCAATCACTGATCCTTTTGGAAGTCTCCATTTTGGCTTGGGAAGCTCTCCACACTCTGCACTAAAAGTTAAGGCCCAAACCATAATTTATGTTAATCATACACCCATTCCACCACTTTCAACCCAAACCTGACAAAAACAAAACCACGTTTATCTAGTATAATCGCGGTAGAAACGTTAGGGTAGCTACCACTGCCACCAGCCAAGTCTAAATGTTAAGAGCGAAACAAAGCTCTAGGAGGTACAGATAACAAGGGCTAACAATTAACCCTTTCAAGTACTTCATGTAAGATGGGGGGTACTGGATCTGTGGTTTAAATGACTAAGTAAAGTTAATGGCAACTTTACTCTTTTCTGGGGGACAGTAGTCAGGCTCAGAAATGGAGTCGGTGGGAAGTCTAAAAGACAACCCTGTGTCACTGCACTGAAGGTGCTGTGTAACACACAAAAGAAGGGTGCTACTGAAGTGGTGTACTCCAGAGTCCACAATCACAAAAACAGTGGAAATACGGATAGCAAAACACAGGTAAGAGTGGAAAGAAAGGTGCACACTCTTACCAAGTGGAAAAATAAACTCCAGAGATCCAGCAAAGCTGCTGGGGGGCTCACTAGGTAAAGGAAATTAGCCATGGAATGAGAATTCTCCCTAACAGGGAGTACCATTCATGGCCGAGAGCTGCTGGGCCAATCTCTTACCTTTAAAACAGGCCCCTTTCCTCACTTCTATTCATTGTGTAGGCCAACGCTTCTCAGCCATCGTAGCGTTTTACCAAAACCCTGACTACCACCTACCAGACGTCCCCCAGCCCATGCTACCTGTTTATTGACCCCCGAAGGATTGAAAGGCTCAGTTTGCATTGTTGACGTGTTCATCCTTAGAACCCCAGATCCAATGCTAACAATGTCCCCGATGCCTAGCACCTTGTTTTAGAGAATGATGGCTTGCCCCAATTTCCATTGCAGCTTTGGCAGTGTTGGACACATTACCCCCCAGTCAAACCTTTAGCAATCTCACTAGCCCCTTTGTCAACCGCCTCCTGACTTAATTTTTGCTCATGCTCCCTTGCTCCCCACTTAACCAAGCTAGTTTAACCAATTTACCCCCAGTGCCCCTTCACTAGTCCGCTGAGTTATTCCCCACTAAGTTGTCATCTGGCCTTTGAATGAGTCAACTTTTCCCAGAGTATCGTGTGCTTCAGCGCCCCTGCAGCTCTGTCTTTGCTTCCTTTCCTGTTAAGCTGCTCCAAACCTAACCCCAATCAAGCTCTAAATGTATCCTGCCTATTATTTGTACCCATGCGCTATGCCATTGCGCCAGGCGCCCCTGGGGTGTTATTTGAGGGTACCCGATTTGTAACTTGATTTGCCCCAGTGCATACTCACTAATAAGTTGAGCTGTGTATTTGTATCCTTCCTGTTCGCCTCTGCAGCTCAATGGGTAATCCGGGCCCTCTCCCCCACTTCAGTGCCACTACAACTACCAGACCTTGCAGTAAAACGGTACCCCACCATGTCTCAAACCTGGCCATCCTGCCTCGTGGGGATACCTTCTTGCACATCCACCTCGACGGATCAGTAACTGACCTGGGCACCTCATGAACCTTCACCCCCTGGCCAAATCAGATATACCACTTACCATACCGCGACAGGGGGTCCCTAAAAGCTGACGCACCTCCCCCATTAAATGAATACCCATGGCATATGTAATGTTGAGTTATTTATAACATGCTTAATACCCAGAAGTTTCTCCAAGCTTGACCCGGTGCCGAACTTGGTCTGCTACATGTCGTCTTGCTCTCCAAGCGAGATAATAATTCAGCACTTATAAAGTGACCGGCGGGTAATGACCTAAACCCAGTGAGATATTACTCAGCCAATCTCATGTCTGCACCATACCCCTGTGCTCCCGCCTATCCATTTGCTGAAAAGCCCGTACAATCATAACTGTTTCCAGCACAAGGCTGGTTCCGCTTTGCCCCACTGCATTGTGGTATTTCAGGTCTGGGGGATGGTTGGGGGGTGGCACATCATGACTAACCCACTCGCCTGCCTGGTTACCAATGCAGCCCCCCCCACTTGATGCTTTCCCCTATCGTCGCTTGTTCTCCTGTAATTGCATAGGTGGTAAGGCGATCGCACATTCAGACCGCAAATGCGGCCATGCGCATGTTAGGCAGAATCATCTGCAGTACCCTTAGGGAACATTACAGACAATTAAGACAAATGATAGTACAATTTCACCCCTGTTACAAGCCTGTACTACGCAGTAAAGTGGTAGCGATGGCTGAGCAGCCAGACTTATCTCAAGAGCAAATGAGCAGTAATAGGAATTACACAAAGGACTACAATTACTGTGACTCAAGCAAACACGGACTCAAGGTTTCTGGTTAAATATAAGTGCATTTATTTTTAAACCATCTGTTCACAAAACACTTCACTTCCATTAAATAAAACCACACTTTAAATATACTACACACAACCAATTCCTCTTGTTCAAGTCATTACAAGGTAAGCACATTATGATTTGACAGACCAGTGTTGTGAAACAAAGACGTTACTGTGGGTTAATACGTGATTATTTTTCGACAGTAATGACAGTTCGGTCTTACGAAAGAAAAGCGTACCCGTGGGAAGAAATGTAACCGTAGTCAAACACACTTAGCACAAAGAATTAAAACAAAGTGGATAAAAATCATAGGCAATACTTTTGTCAAGGCAATAGATAGAATCAGATGATGTGTTGTAAAGGCAGATAAGTCAATAGGCCTGCGCCAGTGTCAAATGGAACAGGGGCTCTGTTGTCGAGGATCACACGGTGAGAGCAGATCGAGATTAACGTTGCCAGGAGTACTGGATTTTGTCAAAGGGAAGCCAAAGTTATAAGAGGGAAGGAAGAAAGGACAAGCCTTCGGAAAGGAAAAGGGTTCACCCCGATTCCTCGAGGTCGGACGGAGAGAACGACCAAATGGACACAGTACCTTATTCGACTGAAGAAAGCTGGTGCTACGGCAGTTGTTCCTGGTAGTTCCTGCAGACTCACGGTTCCTGAAGCTTCAGTCGTGGGGACAAGGACTACGTCTGTAGTGATCTGCACTACCCTGGGATGAAGCCAGCAGCAGCAAAGCAACGGGGAATAAAAGGTGCGCTCCTTTAAAACAGGAGAGGCCTTCTGATGGCTATCCGGACCACTACAGCTCAGTGCAGCGATTTCGACCCAGAAGAGGATTCTTTGGCTGTATCAGGTGAGCTGGTTGATCCCACCAGGCTCAAGGGAAGACGACTCCAGACTGGATCTTCTGTCATTGAAGGGTAGATAGCTCAGGACGTTGTCCAGTTAAAGTTTCAAAATCAAAAGGATCAAATGCCAAAGGTGAGAGTGCATTCGACCGAAAACGAAAGGATCGAACACATTTTTTAAATGTATATATTTTTTTTTGCTCTAGTTTAGCTTGAAAAAGGTGTTTTTACACCAAAAATGGGGGTTTGGGGTGGGGATCCCCGCACCCCCCAAAAAGGGGTAAGGGTGTAAATCACATTTTATAGCTTCTTTTTTACAATTTACCGAACCACTAATCCAAATATCTTGCAATTTATGGTTGCAAAATGTGTTTGTCTCATTTCAGATGTTTAAGACAAACAGACACTCTTTGAGCTGGAACTAAAAAAACCATCATTTACTTCACGCTTTAAATAAGCAGC
Source organism: Ambystoma mexicanum (assembly GCF_040938575.1). NCBI lineage: Eukaryota > Metazoa > Chordata > Amphibia > Caudata > Ambystomatidae > Ambystoma > Ambystoma mexicanum. The sequence goes on along the minus strand of NC_090921.1, from coordinate 223,210,005 downwards.
AACAGGATAGACTGAAACCGACCTTATTTATAGGTACATATAATTTGATTTACCCCTTTACTGATCCAAAACCTGCCGTGCTCCTAGTGATAAACCCACATACTGGAATAGAATCTGTGTGACTAAAATTATTATAAAATGACTTAAAAATAGTGTTTTGCATAAACAACAGTGCCAATTGGGGCATTTATCGTTGAATTTTCATAGTTTGAGTACCTTGTGTGGAAAAAATCAGATTCATCTAACAATGTTTTTTCTGTTTTTTCTGTTTTTGCCTCTGTTTTCTCTACCCCCCTCTCTGGTTTTATGTCTCCCCACTCTCCGCGTTAGAAAAAAGCCATTCTCAAAATGTTCTAAACAAAGCCATTGACTAAAGAGTGTTATAAAATTTGCCCTAATATTACTTGTTCTTACGCCCTGAGGACAACCTTTTTGGGTTGAAACGCGTGTAGGTGTGTCGTCGTGTTCTTTACATCTTCCAACTTGAGTGTTGATTTTTACTTCAAACTTTTTTGGAATATATAATGTCAATCTGTATGAATGATAATACAGAGGTGTATATACTTACCTTGACTCAAGTGTTCTATCTACTATTCTTTTGAGTTGCTAATACACCACGAACCACTTGAATGGATAAATGTATAATTATGACAGGATGTTAGAGCACAGTCTGTGAGGTCTGTACTTTCTCTAACTTGTTTACTATATAGGCGGTAGTGGAAAATCGTCTAACTCACCACACGGCAGAAGCTAGCCTTCAATCCACGTGCACACAAAACCCTATATTCTTTCAGACGTGTGCGTATCCACCAAGGGGAATTTTTAGTTTCCACAAACCATAATACTTATCAACTTCCTGCGGCAGGACACACACATGTTATAAGGGGCATCCCCCCCTTTCCTTTGTCCGCCCTTCGCTGGCTTTTGCATGTTTTGCCGCACTTTGGCGGGCACCTTACCCAGGGGGGAGGGAGGAGGAGGACCCCGCACGGGTTATCGGGGTGCCTCCTCCATTACTGTGTTTCCCGTCGTCACCTGCATGAACACTTCTGACGACTGCTGATCCAGTGGATGGGAGTGGCTAGCTATAAAAGCCACTCCCAGGCATGCTGCTTTGCACTCAACACTGTTCACCAGAAAGAAGATCAAGGAGCACCCACAAATCAGCCTCAACAGGGAGACCATCAAATGGGAGAGCATCAGCCGCTACCTCGGTGTGACCCTGGACAGCAACCTCAACTGGGAAAGCCACATCGAGAACACTCAGCAGAAGGCAACAGGAAAGATGGCTGCACTGTACCCACTCCTGTAGACCAAGTCCATGCCCCTCCGAACAAAGATCAACGTCTACAAGGCAATCATCAGACCAACACTGACGTATGCCTCCCCAGCATGGATGACCTGCCATGAGCGACACCGGTAGAGTCTTCAGATAGTCAAGAACAAGACCCTGCGGATCTCGTCTGGAGCTCCAATCTTCACAAGGATAGCAGACCTTCACAGAGACCTGGACATCGAGATGTTGGAGGAACATCTAGCGAAGCTAAGAACTTCTGCCAAGGACTGGATCAGAACTCGAACCCTCTGATCAGAAGACTCACTGCCACCACTGCAAACCCCTTCGACCACTACCCGCGGCCCATCACTGCGAAGAACCTGTGAAACCAGCCCTACTGTGACAAGACCACACAGACCAAGAAGAATACAAACCCACAACATACTTAACCCGAGAAGATTGATTAATGAGGTTCAAGCTTCGGTATCCAAAAATCCCAGCTGATGGATAAAAAATCAATCAGCAATAAGAAGCACGCTTGATTCTGTAATGCATTTAACGCTTAACGTTACCTGTGTACCTCCGACCGACCTGCAAAAAGGAAAGAACGACGGATGTTGGAGATCTGTTTGCAACACCTACAGATTGCAGCCTGCCAGTAACTCAACTGCATTGCGCTGGCCTCCTGTCACAGCTCTGGTTTGTTTTCGTTTTCAGAAGCGTCGGCTTCCATCCCTAATCGTGCTCGCAGCTCTTCTCACCATCCCTCAGAAGCGCTTGCCTCAATCGCTCTCCCGGCTTGCAACCCCTCCCGTTAAAAAGCCGTGCAGCGGACCGCCCCTGTATTGGGGAGATGAAGAAAGCAGAAAAGTGGAGCGGCATCGGATAAACACTTGCCGCTTTTCTTTCCACCTGCAAGCAAAGCAACCATGTGCATAAGCGTTGCAAAAGAAAGCATGCAGCTCAAGCCACCCTGCACTCAATTATTACTGCTGCTATCCTGTTAGACACACTAATGTCCCAACCACCAAGGATTACATTTAAGACATTGCCAGGGCTTGGACATTCAGAGTCTGAGAACAGTGCTGAATAGCACAGAGCCTCTGCAAGTAGCCTGGCCAGACCGCTGAAGGCATCAGCCGGACCAAGGCCACAGGACTCTACACAAGCCTCTTCACATCGTCCTTACACATCAAGGGACAGCGAAGAAACGCACTATCAGGCCACAGTCGGTCTGGGCTTGAACGCCGGTAAGGAAACTGGTGGCGCACATCATAGAAGATAGCGCCCCCGTCATTGACGACAGGAGGGAGAGCCCACCATCATTATAACCCAGATGAGCTGAGCGCCCAGTGGGCAAACACGGGCGAAAAACGGGAGGAGTCAGGGAAGTGGGTGTGCACAGGGTTCAGATGGGTAACACATGTCATCTCTCGATAGGTGAAGCCAGACAGCACACAATCAGACGCCCAAGCAGTGCCAGCCATCCCAAGGGTCCTGATGCTTCCGCAGAGATAAGGCAAGCGTTACAGGAGGTTTTCAAATAATCACCTAGCTGATACAATATTAATTAGTGTCAGACTTTCGGTCTAAGATACCAAACGCTTAATTGGGACGGTCAGCCCAGCCTATGAGACAGCCAAATCTAGTGCTAGCAATATTTATTTGCCTTCTTTCCTCACCGATTGGGATGGATCCCGTAGCAGGCACATTCTTTTGGGCCTCGACTATTATTTCTTCCACAATTAAGGTTTCCTCTACCCTTCTAGGAACACTAGCAGACATAATAGGTTGAGCCAGGGGGTCAGTCTGGATGCCTGTATCAACCTTTCGAAGGCAGGGGCCTTTACCTGCACCTATTTGCACCGGCAAGACTGCCAGGCCTACATCCAATGATTGATCATTGGCTGGGATAAGCCCGGTTTCCATCTGTGCTCCCTTTTCGGCCCCAGCATTATTTCTTGTACTTGCAGGGTAGCTGTATCTCTGGTTTTCCCAAAAACGGCATGTTCTCTTCCTGCAGCACTCTGGTTATCACTTAATGGATTCTTTGGTATGTGAACAGTTATGATTTTCAGCATGATAATCTGGTAATTGAAGTCATACAAGGCAGAATGAAAGAGGGAGGGTTGCTTCGGGATGGGATATATAGTATCTCTGAAACAGAAGAAAGACCTAGGCCAAATAGCCTTTGGTGTGGGCCGCACACACTTAATACCCACTATGGGTTAAACATTTACTTGATACTTAAATATGAACTTCGATACAATTATAACCATTCAAAAGTCGTTTTATTTTTCAAAAAGTAATCTGTGTTTTCAGACCATCAAATTAGTGATTACATTTCATCAATTAGGCTGGGGCAAACTGTAACTCATTGGGCTAATGCATTTCAGAAGTAAGTGCGTGTATGTGAATGTTTCCATGCATCAGGAGTCACTGACCTGTCTGCCGTAATTTTTAACTTGCACGGAAACTTCGTTGTTTGTCGATCGAAATACGCTGTTAGACGACAAAATGATCAGGTTTAAAGTTTCTTATTTTTACATTTATGTTGTCTGTTGCACCTTAAGTACGCTCAGTACAGCAGCAGCTCAGATACAGACTCTAACTGAGATGAGCAAACTTCACAAGCACCACAACATAGAACGGAAGAAGGAAGAGACGCTGGTAGAGCTACTCCAAAGCACCAATGCAGGGTCTTTTTTAGACAATCAACAAGGAAGAAACGAATGAGGAGGGGGGAAGAGGAAAAGGTCCCGGAGTGCAAACTAGATTTCAAGCACGAGCAACTTAGTGGTCAACATTTCAAACAGGACACTCACCAAACAAGAAGAAGACATTCTACAAAAAGGGTTGAAATTCTTACCTACCTATAACACTAATTTATTTAATACCAAGGTCGAATTACACAAGCTTACTAGAAAACTAACTAAAACTCTGTTTTCTTTGCAGAAATGGAGAATACTGCTTCTACACATGAACCACCAGAGTTAGTTGAAATCAAGCCTAAAAGTACATTTGTACCACCTGTCAGTGTTCGATCTATCGAAATCTTTGAAAGAATGGTTACAGCAGTTCTCAAGAAGATTAAGTATGGTGTGTCTAAGAATAGAAACCTCAGCAGAGGAGAAATGTCAATAATTCAGAACTTATACTCTGACGACACGATAACCATAAAACCGGCCGACAAAGGGGGTGCATCAATACTACAGGACACACTGGATTATGAGAAAGGATGTAAGAGATAACTTAACTAGGTCTACTCTAAAATCGATCATGACCCAACTATGGAGATAAGAAACAACTTAGAAGAACTGCTGACCAAAGCAGAAGAGAGAGACATGATATCTAAGAAAACCAAAGCTTTTCTACTTAATCCGAAACCTAACACACCTCACTTTTATTTGTTGCCCAAAATACATAAGTCTCATTCATCCACCAGGAAGACCAATAGTGGCTGCCACGGGTGGAATCCTGCAACCACTAAGAACTTACATTGACCATTTCCTTCAACCCTTAATACAGAAGACATCAACTTATGTAAAAGACAGCACCCACTTCTTGAATATAATAGAAGAGGTACAACTAAACGAACAGTACATACTTTTTACGATCGATGTAACTAATTTGTACACAAGTATTCCTCATGACCTGGGTCAAGAAGCGGTTGAGTGGCTACTGTTACAAGAAGGGGAGATGGTAGCAGTGAAAGAATTCATTCTGACACTACTTACCTTCAGCTCAAAGAACTCTTACTTTGAGTACAAAAAGGAATTCTACATCCAAACTTCCAGCACTGCGATGGGTGCAATTGTGGCACCTCCCTATGCAAATGCATTTATGCACCGTTTCGAAACAACTCACATTCTACAAAAAGAGGAATGGAATAACAAATTGAAAAAATGGGTGCGTAATATAGACGACATTTTCGGAATCTGGCAAGGAACAAGACAATCACTTTATGAATTTGATTTACATCAACAGTATAGATCCACGGATACAGTTTACCACAGAGATTGGCATTCCAGGCATACACCACCTGGACATTAGTGTTAACATACACAACCATCAGATCACAACCTCCCTGTTTACTAAACCAACCGACCGGAATAACTTGCTACACCGCATGAGTTTTCACCTGCAGAACACCCTGAAGAACATACCTTATGGCCAAATGCTGCGCTTAAAACAGATCATCAGTGATGAGAGAGAATGTGAACAAGAGTTAGAGAAACTAAGTAAAAAACTCTAAGAAAGAGGCTATTATCTCAGGAAAGATTTGCAAACGGCAAAGAAGTCATCCAACAAAACAAGAGCCAGCACACTTATACACAAAGATAAGAAACAATCCCCAGCGCTAGTATATGTGTCAAAATTCTCCTCACAAAGTATGCAGATCAAAAGGTGCATTAACAAACATTGGACAATACTCAGGAGTGATGAAAGAACCAAAAATCTTTTTTCCGAAAGCCCAACATTTGCATATCAAAGATCAAGTAATCTGAGAGACTTGCTCATGAACACCAGAGACACGAAAAAGAAAAGGACTGAACCAAAGAAAGTAGGGACGAAAGTAGGGACCAATCCATGCCTGAACTGTCATCAAAGGCGGGTTAGTCCCACATCCTTACACTGGAGAGAAAATAGCAATCGGATGCTACGCAACTTGCAGCACAGAAAATTGCATCTATTGCATTCGTTGCCCATGCAGGCTTTATTATGTGGGAGAAACAGGACGAAAATTGAGAATTCGAATGAATGAACATAAGTCATGTTTACGTAACAGCAACATGAACTCTGCGGTCGCAAGACATTTTAATGAGAAGCAGCACAACATTTCTCAGGTTAAATTTCAAGTCAAAACCATTGAAGCACACGGCTCACACACAGACATGAAGAAAAGAAGACCGCAAAAAGAAGCATACTGGATAGACCGCTGGATAGAAGCTTAGAAGCACTATCCCCACGAGGACTCAATGAAGAATTTGATCTTAATTGTTTTTATAAAAAATATTGTTGTTTTGTTCATGCTAAACATAATGTAATGCTACCAATGTGAGATGATTCAATGAGTGGTTAGAACAGTATATAGTTTCACACAACAAGAGTAACACGAGTATGTGGTACTCTGACATATAGCACAACCATCATTTATACCATAGAATAAATGTAGAATTTCTTGATTAGTCACTCAGTTTTTGCATTACAGACATGCATAATAAGAGATTCCGTGATTTAAATAAGCTTTAACATCTGATTCATAATTGAAGTATGAGTATACTCGACACTAATTGTTACAGCACACTGGCTATATGCCTAGTGACTGTAGACTGTATACTATACACGTGTTGCTGTTTGTAGCGTGCAAATGTATCTCTACAAACCACTTTAGGACTTCATTATTGTTTGGTGAATCGTAGTGACATCTGCAATAGTAATTGCTAAAAATATAATCATCAGTACACAGGCATCAGGGCACTAGCCTAACAGCCCATAAACACTCTATTTTTGCCCCTACCAACATGGTCGAAGCGTCTACACACGCGTGGCCATATTGGGACCTAACGTAGTCCTAGTAACGCCACGTACAGAGACCAGGTTCACCGATCACGTTAGCAGGAGCAGGACCAGGCTCCTGACACTCGAAGGTAAGACTATCTGGATGTTAGATCAAGCGTACTTAAGGTGCAACAGACAACATAAAGGTAAAAATAAGAAACTCTAATCCTGATCACTTTGTCGTCTAACAGCGTATTTTGATCGACAAACACGGATGTTTCTGTGCAAGTAAAAAAATTACAGCAGACAGGTCAGTGACTCCTGATGCATGGAAACATACACAGTCACGCACTTACCAATATATAGAATTGATTAGTTCGCTAATAGAACGTATAAATCACAATAATGGGGCGCACTGCATGGTCAGTGTTACTTTATAGCCAACATTGCCACTCCACTAAAGTAAGAGAACACAGTTGTGTTACTACTAAGTTAATATCGAATTGGAAAAACACAGGAATGCATGCAGAAAAGACATTGTACTACGAACACCTATTTAACTGGCTGAAGGATATGCCTAAAATTGTAATTGGTGATTTTATGTAGGATGTGGATTAATCAAGTCAATTCTTTCACCTTTTCTCTCTCTACACATGGTTGTATGTTTGTTTGTACTTGTGGGCGCCCTGTGTTGTTGAAACATTGTGATACGTAATATGGTGTTAAGTTGCATTTTAACTTGGAATTGTGATTTGGGGCTGTTGTAATGCACCAATGGACATGATACTTTTGGATATGTTGATATCACCTTATTAGTATTTATAACCGGGCTCTGAAGAAGGAATTACTTCCGAAATGCATTAGCCCAATGAGTTTCTCAGTGCTAACCTAATTGATGAAATTTAATCACTAACTTGATGATCTGAAAACACAGATTACTTTTTGAAAAATAAAACCACTTTTGAATGGTTACAATTGTATCGAAGTTCATATTTAAGTATCAAGTAAATGTTTAACCCATAGTGGGTATTAAGGGTGTGCGGCCCACACGGAATGCTATTTGGCCTAGGTCTGTCTTCTGTTTGTTTGCTTTTAGTGCCTCACACGGTGGCACTGGATAGTGGGCTTCACCCTACTAATGAACATTCAATTGACAAAAGAATATTACAAAGAAAAGCACAAAACAACAGATTAGAAAAGCTGTGCACTCTCTCTCTCTCTATTTCCATATATAGTATCTCTGCCATACTGAATTTCTCTTCATTAAATTCATAATACACATCAGCCCAATCAGTGTTAAAAACTGCAGCATGGGGAGGAACGAATGGGACTAATCCTCCAAGAGAGTTTTGCAGTTGTGTATACATAAACTGATGATGCTGGACTTTCTCCACCCAGCATTATCTGTCCCTGAATCTTTCCTGTCTCGGTTCTTCCTTTCTCCAAATAAATAGCTCTCCTTTGCTCTTTTTCTATCCATAGTCATAGCCTTTTTGCACAGTCATTCTCGCTTTTCACTTTCCCTATTTCAGTCTGGCTTTTCACTTTCTGTATTTCAGTGTGGTATACTGCATTTCCCCTTTCTTCTTTCCTTTAATTCCCTCCTAGCCCCAGTTCTCTGCCATACCTACAAATCCAATCACTGTCTTTTCCTCCTTGTGTATCACAGTAAGAGTGGAATAGAGCACTTTCACAATTCCTTGTCACTGGCCACAATGCTGCATACTTGCCATCTTTAACTGTTCTATTCTTCACTTTGGACAGATACGTCTTTTTTTTCTTGCAGATTATGGTGCCAGCTCTCACTTGTGCTCATTTCTTCATCCTGTGGGAACTGTGCCAGGCCTCAACTACACTGCCAAAAAAGGTGAGAAAGGGATATGCAGTATGTAGCAATTTTGTAAACCATCAACCTCATTTGTGTCTAATCCCTCTGTATCAGAATTCTTTAATGCAGGAGTCTTCATATTCAATAATCGGACGATACAAAATCAGCATGGCCAACAGTGCAACTATCATTTCCATCATGATGCGACCGCTGAACAGGGAACATACGTTTTGTTAATTTTGTATTGATTTTACATAAGTGATTAGTAGTCAAAGAACTAGGGGTGTACCTAAATTCGACTTTAAGTATTCGGCCAAAGTTGGCCTTAAAATAAGATATTTGACAGAATACTTCATTAATTAGCACTCAAAGACGAATAGTTTCCCCTACAAAATACATTAAGTACTACTTTATTAAACTGCGTGCCTGCAATCATTCAGGCATGTCATGTTTATCCTTTACAAGGATCATTAAACAAATGCTGCTGTCACTTTTTTGATTGAGTACAGGCAGTGCAGATGTTTGGGAGATAAAACAAAGTCCCCACCCTTCATGTGCTGGGCAGATCGACTTTCATCTGGTGGTTTCTGGGGAGGGTTAAGCTGAAGCAAAACTCATTTTAAATTCAGCTATGGTCTCCTCTGTATTTTGCAATTGAAAATCATTGAGCTGTAATTTAGGCAGAATCCTCTGCGGTACCATTAAGGAACACTACAGATGATTAAGTCTACAAGTGGCAGTACAATTTCACCTTTGGTACAAGTCCGTACTACACAGTTATAGTGGTAGCAGTAGCGGAGCAGCCAGACTTATCTCAAGCGCAAATGAGCAGTAATGGGGATTACACAAAGGACTACATTTACTGTGACTCAAACACTGACTCAAGGTTTCTGGTTAAAAAAAATATAAGTACATATATTTTTAAACCATCTGTTCACAAATCACTTCACTTCTACTAAGTAAAACCACACTCTAAAATATACCACACACAACCAATGCCTTTGGTTCAGGTCAATTCAAGGTAAGTACATTAGGATTTGACAGACCGGTGTTTTGAAACAAAAGACGTTACCGGGGGTTAAGCAGCGCTCACATTTTGACAGTAATGACAGTTCAGTCTTACGAAAGAAAAGCGTACCCGCGGGAAGAATTGTAACCGTAGTCAAAACACATTTAGCACATTGAATAAAAACCAAGGCAAAAGGGGATACAAATCATAGGCAATACTTTTGTCAAGGCACTTGAATCACAGGACGTATTCTAAGAGACAGATAAAGTCAATAGGCCTGTGCCAGTGTCAAATGGAGCAGGGCTCTGTTGTCGAGGATCACACGATTAGAACAGTTTGAGATTAACGTTGCCAGGAGTACTTGGATATTGTCAAAGGGAGGCAAAAGTTATAAGAGGGAAAGAAGAAAGGATAAGCCTTTTCTAAGAAAAAGGGTTCACCCCGATTTCTCAAGGTCGGACGTATAGAACGACCAAATGTGCACAGTACCTTATTCGTATGAAAAAAGCTGGAACCACAGCAGTTGTTGTTGTTAGTTCCTGCAGATTCACGGTTCCTGAAGCTTCAGTCGTGCGGACAAGAAGGACGACTTCTGGAGCGATCTGCACTACCCAGGGATGAGGCCAGCAGCAAAAGCAAAGGTGAATAAAAGGTGCGCTCCTTTAAAACAGAGAGGGCTCTTTTGATGACTATCCGGACCACTGCAGCTTCATGCAGCGATTTCGACCCAAGAGCGGATTCTCTGGCTGTAGAAAGGTGAGCTGGTTGATCCCACCAGGCTCAAGGGAAGAAGACTCTGGACTGGATCTTCTGTCGTTGTAGATGGCTAAGGACTGCAGCAGGGCTTCAGGGGTTGCAGCATCCATCTTCTTCTCCGCTTCTCTTCGGTTCTTGTAGTTCCAGTGGCAACTCTGACTTCCAGCCCAAGAGTCCTGCCTTTTATGCGAAAATCCCCCATATACACAGCCTGGCTGTCAATTACACAGCAAGGGGGGTTGTCCAGCCTGGACAACCCCTCCAGCCTGGACAACCCCTACAGCCACTGGACACAAAGTGCGACTTGGGTATCCAGGGAGACCCTGTGCGGGGGGTTATTAAACCCCACCCTCACATTCAGCCCACCTAGACACCCAGATGCCAAAGGAGTGCTTCTTCGCAGAAGCCCGCCAAAGGTCGTATTTGATCAAGCGGGTTTATGTTCGAGGCTAATATCATAGCCTAAAACAGTACCACGTTTATATAGTATAATTGCGGTAGAAAAGATAGGGTAGATACCACAGCCACCAGCCAAGTCTTAGTGCTAAGGGAGCAAAACAAGGCTCCAGATGGTACAGACAAAAAAGGGGTTAGTTATCCCTTTCCAATACTCCATGTAAGATGGGGTGTACTGGGCCTGTAGGTTAAATGACTACATAAAGTAAATGGCAACTGTTTCCTGTTTCTGGGGGGCAGTAATCGGCCCCAGAAAAATTGAGTCAGTGGGAAGTCTCAAAGACAACTCTGTTCACTGCACTGAAGGTGCTGTGTAACACACACAAACGTTGGGCTCATGGAATGGTGAGGCTCCAGAGCCCAAGATCACACAAAAAGTAAAAATGCACATAGCAAAACACATGTAAGAGTGGGGGAAAAAGGTTCACACTCTGACCAGGTGGAAAAAATAAACCCCAGAAATACAGCAAAGCTGCTGAGGGACTCACTAGGTGAGGGAAATTAGCCATAAATGAGAATTCTCCCCAACACTCGCCGTCCCACCCCCAGACTAAGGGACAGGAGGATTTAATCCACTCCTGGATGGATCTCATACCTCAAGTCGGTTATAAACCTCCTAGACCATCAGCATTTTGGTGGTGATTTCCTGCTCTGTGCTCAATGGTGAAATCAAACCCTTGCAGGCAGATTGACCATCTTAGTAGTTTGGGGTTTTCCCCTTTCATTTGCATCAGCCATCTCAAGGGTTGGTGGTCAGTCTGAATAATGAAAGTAGATCCATATAAGTATGGTCTAAACTTCTTCAGTGCCCACACAATAGCAAAACATTTGTGTTCTATTGTTGCCCACCTTGTCTCAGGATCCTTTAACTTCCAGCTGATGAAACAAATGGGATGTTCCCTACCTTTCTCATCCAGTTGACTAAGGACGGCACCTATACCTGCATTTGAAGCATCAGTTTGTACAATGAAGGGTTGGTGGTAGTCAGGAGCTCTTAGGACTGGAGCTTGACAAAGGGCTTTCTTCAGTCCTTCAAAGGCTCGAGTGCACTCCTCAATCCATCTGACCTTAGGAAATTTGGGAGAGGAGATAACATTCAATGGAGAAGCTATGGACCCATAGTTCTCTATGAAGTTCCTGTAGTACCCAATTGAGACCTAGGAAGGCTCCCACTTGGGTTTGAGTAGTAGGGATGGCCCAGTTTTGGACATCTTGTACTTTTCTAGGCAATGGCCTTATTTCAACTCCTCCTACCTCATGTCCAAGGTAGACCACTGTGCTCTGACCAATTTGACATTTACTTGCCTTTATAGTTAGATGGGCCTGTTCAGGAGCCTGCAAAACATACCCCAGGTGATCAATATGTTCTTTCCATGTAGGGCTGAACACTGCAATGTCATCCAAGCATGCCATGCAGATGTCCTCTATCCCGTTCAGAACTTGATTGACCATCTTCTGAAATGTAGCATGTGCATTCTTTAGTCAAAAAGGCATCACAGTAAACTGATGGAGGCCTGCTGGGGTGGAGAATGCAGTTTTCTCCTTTGCATGGTCTGTCAGGGCTGTTTGCCAATAGCCTGACGTTAGGTCAAATGTGCTGAGGTACTTGGCTGCACCAAGTTTGTCCACCAGCTCATCTGTCCTAGGTAAAGGATGGGCATCAGTCTTGATGACTGCATTTAGAGCTCTATAGTCCACGCAGAATCTCAACTCCTTGGATCCTGCCTTTGGTACAAGCACAACTGGGCTAGACCATGGACTAGTAGAGGGTTCTATAACCCCAGGATCAAGCATCTTGTTGACCTCATTCTTTATGAGGGTTCTGACATTGTCTGACATTTTGTACCCCCTGCTTTTCACAGGCAAACAGTCCCCAGTGCGTATATCATGCTGGCCCCAACGGTTCTGCCTGGTGAAAGTGAGAACAGAGAGGCAAACAGATTCAACAGTAACTTGCACTCATCTTGCTGGTCAGATGTTAGACTGGAAGATAAATTAACTCCTTCCACTTTCTCATCTAAAGGTAAACCTCCGAGGAGGTCAGGCAGAGGTTCACTCTCCTCCTCCTCCTCCTGAGCTGAAGCTAGAATCAAAGCTCATATCTCAGTTCTAGAGACATAAGCCTTTAAACGGTTGTTGTGAAAGACTCTGGGAGCCTCCTTAGGATTGCCTAAGTCCACCAGATAGTTCACCTCTCCAAGTTTACCCACACCTTTGAAGGGTCCTATCCACTTGTCCTGCAAGGCCCTCTGCCTTGTGGGTACCATAACAAGAACAAGCTGGTCTTGAGTAAACTCAACCATGCTAACCTTCTGGTCATGCCAATGCTTGACCAGAGCTTGACCAGCTTTCAAGTTATCACTTGCCTCTGCCATCATATGTGACATTCTCCTCCGGAGACCTATCACATAGTCAGTCACTCTTACTGGCTTGGGGGAAGGAGCACTCTCCAACCCCTCCTTAATCAGGGCCAATGGACCTCTGACTGGATCGCCATAGAGAAGTTCAACGGGACTGTAACCTACTCCCTCCTGAGGGACTTCTCTATATGCAAAGAGAAGGCATGGCAGTAGAAGGTCCATCTTTCTTTTAAGGGGTTCTTCTAAAGCACCTATCATGCTCTTCTTAGTTCTGTTAAACCTCTCCACCAGTCCATTGGTTTGTGGATGGTAGGCAGTAGAGAACTTGTAAGTGACTCCACAGTTTTTCCACATGATTTGCATGTAGTGGGACATAAAGTTGGATCCCCTGTCAGATATCACTTCCTTAGGAAAACCTACTCTGGTAAAAATACAAAGTAGGGCCTTAGCCACAGCCTGAGCTGTAACAGTTCTCATAGGTATTGCTTCAGGATACCTAGTAGCATGGTCTACTACCACCAGGATAAACCTGTTACCTGAAGATGTGGGAGGATCAAGAGGACCAACAATGTCAATCCCGACCCTCTCAAAAGGAACTCCCACCACTGGGAGATGGACCATGGGTGCCACATTCTTGGCTATACTCTTGCCAGAGGTTTGGCAAGTGTGACAGCTCCTACATAACTTGTCTACTTCTGAACCCATTTTAGGCCAGTAGAAGTAAAGGGAGTGCCTTTCCTTAGTCTTCTTAAAGCTTAAGTGACCAGCCAAAGGTATCTCGTAGGCTAACTGTAGGAACTGGAGTCGGTTCTCTAGAGGTACTACAAGTCTTTTGTAGTCTCCAGGGGTTGACTCAGTCGGTTCACTGCAGAAGAGGCCATCTTGCCAGTGCAACCTAGACTTCCCAGGCTCTTTCCCATTGATCTGAGAAGATGCCCGTAGGCGAAGACCTTCAAGAGTAGGACACTCTTTTGTTCTCTACTGAAGTCTGCCCTGTTGGGTCCACCTTCTGCCAGTAAGGACTGCAGCTCAGGATGTTCAACGGGGTCAAGATCTCCAACCAGAGTAAGATCTTCTTCCAGATCTGATTCCTCAGTTTCTGGTTGAACCACACAGGGTTGGACCTCACACTCAGCATCAGCTGGTGGAGGAGTCATAGGGGTAACTTTGGACAGTCTTGATGTGCTTGCTGTTTTCTTGCTGGCAGACTTTAGTTTCCCCTTTCTCTTTTTGTCTTGCAATATCAGTAAGTCCTGTGGACTTGGGGTGATAGTTTCTTCTATCAAGTCCCCAGGAGAGCCTCTCAACGTTCTCTCCCTTGCAGACCTTGCGAGCTCCTGCTTCCTCTTACTGGAAGGTCTGGGGGTACTGGACACAACTCCAAGAGTTTTTAGGTCATTACCCAGCATAACTCTCCCAGGTACTTCACTCTGTACACTAACAGGTATTCTGACAGTCATGTCATTGCACTGGATGAGAGCTGGTAACTGGGGAACCATTTGCATAGGGCCTCCAGCTAACTTGGTTGGGTATTTGGGTGCCTTAGCAACATCCTCTACCTTGAAAAAACATTTATCAACCACAGTTATGCTGGATACAGTGTGTCTGATGGAAGGGGTCTCCTGACCATTTACAAGAACACTGTCTTTGTAATACTCTTTAGTATTATCTGGGATTGAGTTGTAAACTTCGAAGTTCTGTTGTTCCCAAAGACCCAAGAACACTACATAAACAATAGCTGAGACTCTCATGGGTTCATCAGCCAGTAACTGAAAGTTACCACTTGTCATAGGTACTTCTTCCACCTGGGAGAAGGCTAAGGGAGACCGTCTGGACCCCTCAATGTTTACCCTTACATCTGGAATCCCCTTTCAACCCACAAGTCACCAGCCCTAGCTAATTACTTAGGATCGATCTCCTTTGAATCAGCCAAGTGCTGTCTCAGCTCAGGAGAGCGGGCATCATAAATTGACTCCAACATAACATGATTCCTCAAACCTTCATAAGTGTTCAATTTGTAACCCTTAACCCACCATCTAATTTTTCAAACATTCACACACCCAGGTAGGCCAAGGGGTACCATCATGCTTTTTGAGGGTCCTAAACCTCTTGAAGTACTGGGAAGGGGTCTTCCCAAATCTAGCTATCAAAGCTAGCTTCACACACTCATCCTGTTTATCCACCTCCCCCAATTCCATGACAGCATCACTTGCAACTGGGGGGAGCCTAGAGAAAAGCCAAGGAATCAACTGATTCCCTGAGATACCCTGAATCCCATGATTGTATTCAAACATTGCTAACCAATCCAAAACATCCAATATTGTCTCATACATACCAATCATTTCCTTTGACATACAGGGTCTCTTAGGACTGGAAGACCTAGGAGATCCTGGGAGAGAAGCATTTTCTACACTCAATTTCTTCACTCTAAAGCATGAGCCTTCTCCATTTCTCTGAGCCTTAATTATTGATGTTTCATAGCAGTTTGCATCAATACATTTCACTTCCAGCTCAAGTCTCATTTTCTCAAGTGCAATAAATTCAGGAGTAAGTGTAGGACCTGTTGGGGTCCCTGTGGATAGAGGTTGGGGTCTCTGAGCAGGTAAGGGATTTGTAGGGCCTCCAAACAAAGACTCATATACTTCTTCTAATCCAACACTCTCAGAATCGGAAACTTCATTATCCACATTTGCTGGAGTGGTAGGTCCTTCTGACCCACTCTCCAGACTTTTTTTTCCCAATAATTTAGCAACCAGTTCAGATTTGTATCCTTTACTAGAGTGGTTCTTTTTAGAATTCTGTGGTGTTTAGCCTTGTGGTTAGTTGACCCAAGGTAATAGCAGCACTCTAAGTGTAATCTCTATACTTAAAAATCCCACCGCTGTACACCAGTGTTAGGCAGAATCCTCTGCAGTACCCATAGGGAACACTACAGGTGATTAAGTCTACAAGTGGCAGTACAATTTCACCTTTGGTACAAGCCTGTATGTTAGGCAGAAACCTGTGCAGTTCCCTCTGGGACCACTGCAAAAGATTTAAGACTACAGGTGTTTGGCAGTAAACCCACTTGGTAGCAGTCTGTACCACCCAGAGGTATCTGGTAGCTGTGGCTGAGCAGTCAGACTTCCCTCAAGAAGAGTTAGGCAGTATATAGAGCATACATAATAGATACAGAGGCACAGTAGTACAAGCAAACACTGACCAGAGCTAGGTGTAAACGTATATAATTATTTATTTAAAAGAAACACTCATAAATTACACTAGCACAGAAAAGGTAAGTAAGTCAAAACACAGTCACTATTACTTATATGTACATCCCTAGTTATTTGTTGGACAAGTCTAAGTTAACACCACTTATTTCCAAACAGAGGTGAGCGCTTAACGTTAGATGGCATTCCAACAAGTTAGTTAAAAAGGGAGGGAAAAGGCAGAAGTAATGAAAGCAGCAAGGTAAAACACTTTTCAGAGATTCACAGTAAGTTTAGAAAGGCAGTCTATTGCGGAGCAAGGAAGTTCGGTTGCCAGGCCCACTCTAGGGAACGCCAGGCGGAAAGATGTCCAAGATCACACAATGTCACAAGTCTTTACAGGTGAGTAGGAAAGGTTTTACTAAGTTTCGAAAAGTTTAGTTAGGGTGTCCCAGGCTTACCCAGGTTCGCGAGCCGAGGGCTAAATCTACCCCGTACAATCGGTGGCAAGGGAAGCCGGGCGGAACACGGTACCTTTAAAATGGAAAGGATCCTCCAGTGGTGGCAGTTGTTCCTGGTAGTGGGTGCAAGTCGCGGCGTCGTCCAGAGGAAGAGAAGATCTCGACGTGGAGGAAAGCTGAAGGTCGTTGCACTACCAGGGAAGAAAACAGCCGTGGATTTTTTTCCGGTTAAAAGGATGTTATCCCTCTTTCGCGGTTGAGGTAAAAAGTGGTATCCCGGTTGCCGGGGTGCTTGGCACAGGCAAGGCAGCCACGAGATGCTTCAGGGAGGCGAAAAGAAGGCAGAAACTGGTTGTCCCCACCAGTCAAGGGAAGAAGACTCTCCCGGCTGGAGATCTCCTCTGTCGTTGGGAAAAGTGGTGAGACGGTTCCGCAGGGCTCCACCGGTGGTGTCGTCTTGGCAGGTCGGCTCGGCTTCTCCCTCTTCGGCTTCTTGGGTCCTGTGGCGACTTCTGAAGAACTAGTCCCAAAAACCCTGCTTTTATGCAGCAAACCCCCATTCATACAGCCTGGCTGTCACTCAAACATGCTAAGTGGTGAGCGGGGCGGCTCACCACTTGGGCCAATCACACCAGAGTGCGACATGAGTTGGCAAGGCCACTCAGTCCAGGGTGCCTAAACCCCCTCCCACACCCCCTGTGGTACCCAGACAGAATGGCACCACTTTGGAGGGCTTCTGTGCAGAAGCCCGCCAAAAGTGGAACAAAGGCTCGACTCGGGTTCAGGGTTACTGAAGTGAACCTAGACGCCATTTTGGCGGCGAGTTCTGGGAAAAAATCCCAACCGGTGAATTTATATTAAATAAATAAACCGGCGGTATCTTTAACATTGCACCAAAAAGTGGTGCATTAAAATCAATGGGAAATCCCATTGGGAAATATTCCGGTGGAATATTTCCGTGGTATCCACTGCCACCAGCCAGAAACTCGGCGAGGGGGGCGGGACAGTACCCCCTCGACAACAGACCCAGGGGCAATCTAATTGCCCCTACCAGTACTTCCACAGTATGGTGGTTTGTACTGGTTAAGTTCCTAAGTTAAGACTTGGTGACTTTACAGACCCAGGGAGACAGTAGTCAGTCCCCGGGTGTGGAGTCTATGTTTGGGGGTCACTATGACACCCCTGTGCTACTGCACTGAGGGTGCTGTGTAACACACATTCAAAAACCAATGATAGCCTATGGGGAAAAAATACCCCATAGCCCATAAGCACATAGCAAGTCACAGAAACACTCTCAAGTCATGTCCAAGATTGAGGGTAAAAGAGTCTCACTCTTGGCAGGAGAAAAAAATAAACCCCAAAAATCCAGCAAAGCTGCTGGGGGACTCACTAGGTTAGGAAATTCAGCCTAAACAGAGAATTCTCCCTAACACTGCACTACAGTTATAGTGGTAGCAGTAGCGGAGCAGCCAGACTTATCTCAAGAGCAAACGAGCAGTGATAGGAATTACACAAAGGACTACAATTACTGTGACTCAACCAAACACTGACTCAAGGTTTCTGGTTAAAAAAATATAAGTACATTTATTTTTAAACCATCTGTTCACAAAACACTTCACTTCTATTAAACAAAACCACAGTCTTAAATATACTACACGCAACCAATTCCCTTTGTTTAGGACAATTCAAGGTAAGTACCTTAGGATTTGACAGACCAGTGTTGTGAAACAAAAGACGTTACCAGGGGTTAAGAAATGCTCACTTTTTGACAGTAATGACAGTTCGGTTTTACGAAAGAAAAGTGTGCCCGCGGGAAGAAATGTAACCGTAGTCAAACACATTTAGCACTTTGAATAAAAACCAAGGCAAATGGGATAAAAATCATAGGCAATACTTTTGTCAAGGCACTAGAATCAGAGGACATGTTCAAAAATGCAGATAGTCAATATGCCTGCACCAGTGTCAAATGGAGCAGGGCTCTGTTGTCGAGGATCACACGTTTAGAACAGTTCGAGATGAACGATGCCAGGAGTACTTGGATATTGTCAAAGGGAGGCAAAAGTTATCAGAGGGAAGGAAGAAAGGACAAGCCTTTTGTAAGAAAAAGGGTTCACCCCGATTTCTCAAGGTTGGACGTAGAGAATGACCAAATGTGCACAGTACCTTATTCGTATGAAGAAAGCTGGTGCCACAGCAGTTGTTCTTGGTAGTTCCTGCAGCCTCACGGTTTCTGAAGCTTCAGTCGTGGGGACAAGGACGACGTCTGGAGCGATCTGCACTACCCAGGGATGAGGCCAGTAGCAGCAAAAGAAACGGTTAATAAAAGGTGCGCTCCTTTAAAACAGGAGAGGGCTCGTCTAATGGCTATCCGGGCCACTACAGCTTCGTGCAGCAATTTCGATCCAGTAGAGGATTCTCTGGCTCTAGAAAGGTGAGCTGGTTGATCCCAACAGGCTCAAGGGAAGACTACTCCGGACTGGATCTTCTCTGTTGTTGAAGGGTAGATAGCTCAGGACTGCAGCAGAGCTTCACCGGAGCTCGGGGGGAGGGGAGGTTGCAGCAGCCGTCTTCTCCGCTTCTCTTCGTTTCTTGTAGTTCCAGTGGTGAGACTGACTTCCAGCCTAAGAGTCCTGCCTTTTATGCGAAAATCCCCCATTCACACAGCCTGGCTGTCAATCACACAGCAGGGGGGGTTGTCCAGCCCGGATAACCCATCCAGCCAATGGGCACAAAGTGCGACTTGGGTCTCCAAGGAGACCCTGTGCAGGGGGTGACTAAACCCCTCCCTCACATTCAGCCCACCTAGACACCCAGACGCCAAAGGAGGGCTTCTTCGCAGAAGCCCGCCAAAGGTCGGCGAACAAAGAAGGCAAAACTGGTTTGCCGCGCAAAGTAAAACACAAGAAGGATATTAACACAAAGAAATGTCGACTAAACCCGACCGGAGCCAAAAGAAAGAGCATTTGGTCATATAATAGCCTAAAACAGTACCACGTTTATATAGTATAATCGCTGTAGAAAAGAGAGGGTAGATACCACTGCCACCAGCCAAGTCTTAGTGCTAAGTGAGCAAAACAAGGCTACAGGAGGTAAGACAAAAAAGAGGTTAGTTATCCCTTTCCTATAATCCATGTATGATGGTGTGTTCTGGGTCTGTAGGTTAAATGACTACATAAAGTAAATGGCAACTTTACCTGTTTCTGGGGGACAGTAGTCAGCCCCAGAAAAAAGGAGTCATTGGGAAGTCTCAGACAGCCCTGTGTCACTGCACTGAAGGTGCTTTGTAACGCACACAAAAAGTTGGGCTCATGGAGTGGTGAGGCTCCAGAGCCCAAGATCACACAAAAAGTAGAAATACACGTAGCAAAACACATGTAAGAGTGGGAAAAGAGTTCACACTCTGGCCAGGTGGAAAAAATAAACCCCAGAAATCCAGCAAAGCTGCTGAGGGACTCACTACGCGAGGGAAATTAGCCATAAATGAGAATTCTCCCTAACAAGGAGGAAGACCAGGCCCAAGGTAGGTGCTCTGTTCTTCTCTGCACCTCATAAGGGCAACTCCGTCCCGGGAAGCGCCCCAGCTGGAGGAACATCCCAGGTCAAACCCGGAAGAAGACCAAGGCTACTCCAGCTTGCGGGCCGACAGGTTGCAAGATCCTACCGGTCCTACCGCTGAGGGCCGCAAGGCTCTATTACCGGGCTACAACCAGAGAGGCTGTTTCCTAATACTGGGCACATGTCCGAGGGGGCGCCTGTACGCAGCCCTACTGGTACCATGGCCGAGGGCACTCTGCCTCCCAGTTCTCGATCTGAGGTGCAGGGAAGGTCCCAGCTTTCGCTATTCAGCATGCAGGTATAGACTGGACCCAGCTCAGCACGCACCATGCCTCAGGCACGTGGTGTGGAGCAAGACAAAATGGCTGCTGGGCCAGACAAATTGGCGGCTCACCCGGTGCCTTTCCCGCTCAGAGATCAGGCAGGGGTGCGCGCATCCAGATGGGATTTGACAACGCCAGTTACCTCGTCCACGTCCTATCCCTCCACTTCGCAGGGAAGGTACGCGTCCCCCAGTTTGGCAAGACAGGGACCGCCCGGGACAATGCAGCCTCAGGGCCCGACCCCTATTCCCCAGGCGCCCCTCCTACTTGCGAGGATAGGTTCTTCAAGTTCCTCACCCCCATGAGATCACCACAGATGGGTACTATCCTCGGGGATGCAATCCGGGACATGCTCCCTCCGATATGGCCACAAGCTCCCACTGGTGTCCAGGCCATGGGTCCAACTCAGCCCCTGGCTCCCACGCCCGCTTCAATAATGGCAGCTCAACCCCTCAGCTGACCAGGGCACTGCCAGTTGTTAGGCAGAATTATATGCAGTATCCTTTGGGAACACCACACACAATTAAGTCTACAAGTGACAGTACAAATTCAGCTTTGGTACAAGCCTGTGCTACACAGTTAAAATGGGAGCAGTAGCGGAGCAGCCAGACTTATCTCAAGAGTAAGAGAGCAGTATCAGATAGTTACACAGAGGACAGCAATTTCTCAAGGTTTTCAAGTAAACGAATATACATTTATTTCACTCTTCAGTTGTATAACATTACACTATTATAAGCAAGTTAAAAATCACAATCTTAATACACCACACCACTTCCCTTAAATTCCAGACAAGTTAAGCTCACAAAATGAAGTGGGACCAAAATGGCACTCCAGCAATTTAAAAGGGAGAAAAAGACAAAGAAATGTATTAGAAATGTAATCAAACCAACAGGTAAGTACTCAGGGCAATTGAACAAGAGGAACTACAGTGATAAAATCAGGTAGAAAAGGCTTAAGGTCAAAGTTAATGGGTCAAAATTCTTTTGCTCATGATCATAGTTCAGGGTAGTTCATGGTAAAGTTCGTGGCACAGTTTCTGGACGAGGCTGGTTGATAGAAAAGTTAGCTCAAAGAGAAGAGAAGAGAAGGACAAGCCCTCGGATTGGAGAAAGATTTCAAACACTTTCACTGCGGTTGAAAAAAAACAATCAACCGGATTTGCACAGTACCTTAAAACGGAGAGGGAGCTGTAGCTGAGGCGGACGTTCCTGGTAGTTCCTGCAGGCTCCCGGTTCCTGAAGCGACTGTCGACTGACAAGAAGTAGGAAGATTGGTGCATCCTGCACTACCCAGGGAAGAAACCAGCAGCAGAGCAAAGCAACGAATAAAAGGTGTGTTCCTTAAAACCCAAGCAGGGTCCGACCTTCCTGGCTATCCGGCCCACTGTAGCTCTGTACAGCAAATTCGAACAGAGGAGGGGTCCTGGCTTGCAGTTTGGGCGAACTGGTTGGTCCCACCAGCTCAAGGGAAGAAGTTTCCTGGAGGATCTTCTGTCGTCGGATTTAGAAGATTCGGACCTGCAGCCAGGGCTTCACCGGGGCGGTTCAGTCGTCGTAGGGGTCCTGTTCTGTCAGCTCCTCGTTGGTTCTTTCGTTCCAGTGTCGACTCTGCCTTTCCAGTCCCAGAGACCTGCTTTTTATGCAGTTTTCCCCCATTCAAACAGCCTGGCTGTCAATCACAAAGCAGGGTGGCTGTCCTGGCAAGGACAGTCCCCTTAGCCAATCAAACAGGAGTGCGACTTGGGTTACCAAGGGAACCCATGGCAGGGGTCCGAAGACCCCTCCCTCACATCCTGCCTACCCAAACTTTCAGGCGCCTTAAGGAGGGCTTCTGTGCAGAAGCCCATGAAAAGATGGAAAACAAAGGAGTCATCCCCCGTTTGGCACGCAGAGAAAAACATGAGAAAGACTTTAACAAAAAGAAATGGCGAATAAACCCAGCCAGAGCCAAAATAAAATGTATTTGGTCAAGCGGGTTTATGTTCGAGGCTAATATAATATAATAGCCTAAAACAATACCACGTTTATATAAGATAACCGCTGTAGAAAAGTTAGGGTAGTTACCACTACCACCAGCCAAGTCTTCATGTACAGGGAGCGAAACAAGACTCCAAGAGAGACGGACAAAAAGGGATAATAATTAACCCTTTCCAATACTCCATGTAAGATCGGGTGTACTGGGTCTGTGGTTTAAAGTGACTAAAAGAAAGTTAATGGCAACTTTACCTTTTCTGGGGGACATTAGTCAGCCCCAGAAAATGGAGTCAGTGGGAAGTCTCAAAAACAACCCTGTGTTGTTGCGTAACACACTTCAAAAATATGAGGCCCTGGAGTAGGTGAGGCTCCAGTGCTCAAGATCACACAAAAAGTGAAAACACATTCAGAAAAACACATGTAAGAGTGGGAAAAAAGGCTCACACTCTTACCAGGTGAAACAAAAATAATCCTAGAAATCCTGAGGGACTTATTAGTTAAGGGAAATCAGCCATTTATGAGAATTCTCCCAAACACCAGTCAGCACACCACAGTTGCTTGCGCCCAGCACTCCTCCTGCACCCCCAGATCTGCAGGACACGGCAGCGGACATGGACAAGGAGGAAGATCTTGACACACCATCGTCAGCTAAAGCGTTCCATGAGAGTCTGGCGAGTCTGGCAGAGTACCTAGGCATCCCTCAGCCACAGGCGGATCAGCCCGAGGTGGGGGTCCTGGCAGAAGTACTTACACTCGTCCTCCAATGAGAACTGGCATCCCTCTCCAGAAGGACATGGAATCCCTAGCCAAAAAGGGCACTCCAACCTGCCTACCAATAAGTGCCTGGCCGCCAAATGGAGGCAGAAGGAGGAGAAATCCCTCTTATTGTCGGTGCACCCTTGGCCACATTCCTCTGTTGTAGCGGGGGCATCGCTGATTGATTTGTGTATTTGTACCGCACATACCCTTTGGGGGACCGAGCATGAATGCATCTAGGCACAGGATGTTCTTCTGTTATTTATCGCAATGTTGCAGGGGGCTGATTAGCTACTCGTAGATTCTGTACTAGACGAACAAGTACTTTTTTAATGGTTTCCTGAAAATTATTAGCGATTTAAGGAGTTAAAGGTTCCGTGGAAGAGCCTTCCACATTCGAGGGCCGAGAACGGAAAACAGTTGTCGCCCCGTGTAACCGTTCTAACCCTTGGCATCTGCAAGAGTCCCTGATCCAAAGAGCGCAGCTGTCTCTGATGTTGGTACAGCTGGATCTTAGCACTCAGAGAAGTTGGTGCCGTCCCGTTAATGCACCGAAATACCAGGCAGATGACCTTGAAGAGAATCCTTTGAGGTACCGGAAGCCAGTCTAACTGTCTTCTAAACGGAGAGATTGAAGTTCTGCTCAGTGAGAAGATCTGGCTAATAGCTGAGTTTTGGGCTACCTCTAACCTCTCGATCTGAAATGTTTGCACCCCCATAAGCAGAGCATTGCAATAGTCCAACCTGGCGTTCGTTAGTGTTCCAACCGCAGTTGGCTGATCCTCTGCTGCAATCAGAGGTATCACTGGTTTTAACAACCTTCGTTGAAAATATACAGATTTCACCATCTGATTGACCTGTAGGTTGCGGTCCATACTGGACTGCCAGATACAACCAAGGTTTTTTACGTCTACATACTTAGTGGGAATGTCAAAGAGGGATGGACACGGGATGATATCAATCATGTCCCGTACCTCCCTCCTTGCGCCCAGTATCATCACTTTGGTGTTTACTGGATACAGCTGCAATTTATTTTCCAGCATCCATTCCTTGATCTTAGTAGCGCAGGAAAGCAGTGTTTACTGCCTCAACTGGCTGGTTTAGTCGCACATAAATTTGGGTGTCATCCGCATATGAATGGTATGACTAACCAAATTTCGATAGAATATTCATCAAGATGTAAATGTTGAATAATAAAGTCAACGGTGAGGACCCATGGGGTACCCCACACTAGACCGGCACAGTTTCAGAGAGGAAGTCGCCCATTTTTACCTGCTGGATGTGTTCTGAAAGAAAAGACACAAATCATCTCATGGCCTCCTCTGAGATATGTGCCACTGTTGAGTCTGGTAATAAGAATGTCAAAGTCCACTGTATCGAAGGCCACCGACAGGTCCAGCATGATGAGCATGCTGACAGTACCTTCGTCGGCGCCCCACAACAGGTAATCCCAGACTATCACCAGGTCAGTCTCGGTTTCATGGGCCGTTTCCAAACCTGACTGAAAGCAGTTAAGAATCTTATATCTATCTATAAATGTCCGGAGTTGGTTTGTCACTACATTTTTCTAAAAAAAAAAATAATTCAGGCCATAACAGGCCGGCCAATGGATGATAGTTAACAAAATTTTGTGGTCCAATGTTGGCTTCTTTAACAAGAGTGTGAGGATTTTTTTTTTCTTTTTTTTAACTCCAAGGGAACGCTGCCTTGTGATAGAGAGGCATTTGTAAAGGACGCCAGAGGTTTACTAAGAGCCAAGGCATGTTGTTTTGCCAAGTACAACGGAATTGGGTCATAAGCAAAATGTGTAGGTTTCAATTTTTTCAGGTATCTGAGAATTTCATCTGACCCAACAATGGAAAAGGAAAAACTGGGACCGGAATTTGGTATTGGATGGGAAATACTTAAGTCAGCTTCTATGGGCACTGAGCATACATGCATATTTTTTCTGATTGACTCTTCTGGAAAAAATAGTCACATTCACTAGCCAGGGCGACAGAGGCTACGGATCGCTATATTCCAAACCGCAGTCTTCCTCAGCGACATCCGCTTCTTCGCTCCTGGGCAAGGAGGAAAATCTTTTGAAGTAGTTTGGAAAAAAGATATACTTAAATGCCACTCTCCACCTGCGTCAGGGCAACGCTGATGCCATGTTGGTGGCGGTTTGTCGAAAGTTGTGGTCGGAGATCGCAGACTTCCTTCTAGAGCTTCCTGCCCACAGCCAGGCATGGTTCAAGACAGGGTTGGCAGAGGCCAACATTGTGGCCCAGGATATAATGGCATTTACGGTGACCACATTGACTACTCGGGCAGAACCATATGCATCGCCACCGACATGAGGACGAAGGCCTGGCTCAAGGCGACAAAATTCAACTCAGACATGCAGGAACTCATCCCCAACCTGCCGTTTGAGGTGGGCGACTTGTTCCACTCGACAACAGACGAGGAACTAGACAAGAAAAAGAATAGCTCACATACAGCTAATTCCTTGTCTATCTAAACAAATCCACACCCAAGACCTACAGCCAAGCTCACAGGCACTCGGACAGGGGTCAGGCCTTTGGAGGCTTTAGGGGCTTCCAGGAGAGACGGTCAAGACAACCTGACAGGTCTCCAACCCAACACAGACGCAGGCAGCACAAGGCGGCTAACAAGTATTTTTTTTTTTTAGTCCCCTTCCTCGGCACCATCCTCAGAGGAAAAGAAATTGTGACGGGTCCATCCAGATCCATGAGTCTCCGGTGAGGGGCAGACGAAGAGTTGCCGTCAACCAGCACCAACAGATAAGGTAGGCACTAGTCCTGCAAAATCACACTGGTACCAATAACCACTTTAGCATTCACCCCACTATACAACACTAGCACTGGAAAGAAATACACAAACAAGCTCGCACCCGGCACTAGGAAATTACTGCCTGCGATTCTGCGAAGTTCTGCCTTTCTCGAGTTATCTAGTTGTCTCAAATCTATGTGTTTAGTTACTGCCTGCCATTTTGTGAAACCTAGGCCATTCTCCAGTTATCTAGGTGTCTTAAATCTAGGTGTTCCAATTGCTGCTTGCCACTCTGTGAAGCCTAGGCCTTTCTCCAGTTGTCTAGGGGTCGGGAATCTAGGTGTTTAATTATTATCATTCACCGAAACCTAGATCCCTCTCGCTAATAACTTTAAGAGATCTAGATAATTGTAAACCACCTGTGAAACATAGGCTCCCCACTAACTTGTGATCTTCAACCTCTAGGTATTCTATCAGTACCTGCCATAATTGAGTCCTACGACTTGCTTCCTTGGACAGTCGGCCCATAGAAAGAGTAACACTCTAACCCAACCGACTGAGCAGACAGACACCGTCGGAGAGCATCCAGTCATCGCAACATAAGAGGATAAAACTCAATATTATCCAAGTACAAGGCACAGTAGGTGGGCAACTGCCACTGTGACCTCAATACCCAGACAAACTGTTAGGGAGAATTCTCATTTCATGGCTAATTTCCCTTACCTAGTGAGTTCCTCAGCAGCTTTGCTGGATCTCTGGAGTTATTTCTTTTCCACTTGGTAAGAGTGTGAGCTTTTCACCACTATTACTTGTATTTTGCTATGTGTTTTACCTATTTGTTTTGGGATTGTGGGCTCTGGAGTACACCACTTCAGTAGCCCCTTCTTTGTGTGTGTCACACAGCACCTTCTGTGCAGTGGCACAGGGTTGTCGTTCAGACTTCCCCCGACTCCATTTCTGAGGTGACTACTGTCCCCCAGAAAAGGGTAAAGTTACCATTAACTTTACTTAGTCAAAACTAACCACACATCCAGTACACCCCATTTTACATGGAGTACTGGAAGGGTTAACTCTTAACTCTTTTCATCTGTACCTCTTAGAGCATTGTTTTGCTCTTTTAACATTTAGACATGGCTGGTGGCAGTGGTATCTACCCTAAATTTCTATCGCGGGTATCTTATATATCCGTGGTGATATTGAAGGCTACTGTGTTAGCCTCAACCTTAAACCCGCTTGACCAAATCCTTTTCCGTTTGGCTCCGGTGCGGTTTATTCGCCATTTCTTTTTGTTAAACTCCTTCTTGTGTTTTACTTTGCACTGCAAACTAGGTTTGCCTTCTTTGTTCATTGTCTTTTGGCAGGCTTCTACCTAGAAGCCCTCCTCAAGGCGGCTGGGTGTCTAGGTGGGCTGAATGTGAGGGAGGGGTGTAGTCACCCCCTGCACAGGATAGCCTAGGAAACCCAAGTCACACTTTGTCGTGAATGACCAGGGTGGTTGTCCGGGCTGGACAACCCCCCTGCTGGTTGATTGAAGGCCAGGCTGTGTGAATATGGGATTTTCTCATAAAAGGCAGGACTCTTGGGCTGGAAGTCAGAGAGTCGCCTCTGGAACTACAAAGAACCAAAGAGATGTGGCGAGAACGACAGCTGCTGCAACTACCCCATCCCGGTGAAGCCCTGCTGCAGTCCTGAGCTAGCTGCCCTTCGACGACTAAGAGGAGATCCAGTCCGGAGTCGTCTTGGATAACCAGCTCATTTTCCACAGCAGAGGATCCTCTTCCTTGGTCGAAATCGCTGCACAAAGCTGTAGTGGTCCAGATAGCCATTTGAAGAGCCTCTCCTGTTTTTATGGAGCGCACCTTTTTATTCATTGTCGCTGCTGCCGACTTCATCTTGTGAGGTGCAGACCCCTTCCCGACGTCCTCCTTCACAACAAAGCTCCAGGAATCGTGGGTCTGCGGGAAACCAACAGAGACAACTGCCAGGGCACCAGCTGCATCATTGGAATAAGGTACTGTGTTCTGCTTGAGTAAACTGGGTGAACCCCTTTTCTTAATTTCCATGGCTTGCTCTTGTGTTCACTCCTTCTTATAACATTTGCTTCCGAACATTGACAATATCGAAGTACTCTTGGCTACGTTGAATCGTGAACTATCTGACTGTGTGATCTTCGGCAACAGGCCCCCGGTGTCACTTGACCCTGGCTCCGGCCCTTTAAATTTGGAACTCTTGTCTGAGTGTTTCTCGATTCTGTCTGCCTAACCAAAATATTGCATGTGATTTTTGCCTCCAACTCCCCCTGAGTATCTCAGGTGCTAAGTGTGTTTTTGCCCCGGTAGCATTTCATGTCACGGATACACGTTTAGTTAGTACACCGAACTGTCAAAAAGTGATCGCAATCGTATTCACGGTAACCTGTTTTGTTCGCAACACCGGTTCATACAAACACAGGGTACTTACCTTGAGGCATACTGTACAAAGTGAATTGGTTAGTTGTATATTTAACGTGTGGTTTTTGTTTAAGTTTAATAGAAGTGTTGTGTTTATAACGAATGGTTTAAAAATAAATGTACTTATATTTTTATACCTGAACCCTTGAGTCAGTGTTTGCTTGAGTCACAGTAATTGTGATCCCTTTGAGTAATCTCTGCTACTGCTCATATACTCTTGACATAAGCCTGGCTGCTCTGCCACTGCTACCACTCTGACATACTAGTACAGGCTGGTACCAAAGGTAAAACTTGTATTGCCACCTGTGGTCTTAATTGTGTGCAGTGGTCCCTAAGGGCACTGCACAGGATTCTGCCTAACCCCAACTCCTCCTACCGAGGACCCAAAATGCTCCGACGCAGAATTGGATGCCGACAGAGCAGGAACATGGACCAACTAATAGGGCTACACAAACTCAACCGCCTCTAGTAGAAGCCGCCTCGAATACAGAATGCACCCCGCCAAATTATACAAGGCACAGAACAAACATTGTAAGAGAAAAATCCCTATACCTTACACCGTACCTCGCAAGAACCACAGAACCTCGATACTTTAATGACACGGACATCTCCAGACAGGCAAAGAATTTCCCTGAACGGAAAAAAAGACGGGAGGGCCCAAGAAGAAAATGGGATGATACCAATCCCCTTCTGCAGCATGGGGTCTGGCATGGATTCACATGTTCATGAATATTCCCCGTCAGGCTGGGAATCCTCGGTAAAGAAAAAATCTGTTTAATTTCTCAACTCTTTCTCCTAACATCCAATCACTGGTCTCTGGGTCATACTGCCCCCCGCCAATGACTGTCCTCTACCTAAGCCCCTCCTCTGGCAGCCATCTTCAGATTTTTACAGCACGTTAGAGTTGTGGGAGTCCTCGTGATTAGCCCTCGGGCTTTTTACTGCGTTTTGCGCTTTTTCTTCGAGTTTACATTGATCCATCATCCGACTAACGGGGACCCGTTTATCAGAATTTTCTACGCCCCTCAAAGGCGATTTATCGTCAAGTTCCCTTCTTTGGGGATTCCGGAATATTCTTTGAGGCCTACTCTGCGTGGACATAGCTGAAGATAACAGAGACTCAACGCCTCTGTTCAGGATCTGCCCTGGATATGGACTACGTAACCTTTTCCTGGATGATGGGCACTCCCTGTGCCTTTACTGCCTACATTCTGACCAAACGCACATGGAGGAGACCTGTGCGTTATGCAAGGATATGGTGCCCCACACCATGAAGTACCGTCGCAAGCGGCTCTCCGAGTGGCTCCTGGCAAAGATCCCGGGGCAGCAGGCCTCACCTACCAAAAGGAAATCTGAGCGGTCTTCTTAGACCTTTGAGGGCGCTCTGGCTATGGGGGCCCAACATAAGGCAAAGCACCGCGGGCACTGGGAGCGCCATGGGGACGGGCTCCTCGGCGGCCAGTTTGGGAACGGCATCTCCGGCACCCGTGACCACGAGCCAACACTCCGGGTCAGTGAAGAAGAGGAAATTGGACCATCCGGGTACATTTCTGGAGGAGTCCTAGCCGACTGCAAGGGAGAAAGCCAAGGGGGAGCGGGGCGCTAAACCTCCCCCCCACAGTGGAGGCCTCAAGTGCGCCCAAGATCATGAAGGCCCAGGATCACCATGCAAAATATTCCCTTGAAGGAGTGGTGGCGTCCCTAGCGAAGGCCGCGGATGGGATTTGCAAGAGGCGGTGTTAGGCAGAATCCAGGGCAGTTCCTTTAGGGAGCACTACCCCAGATTAGGACTACAGGTGAGAGCAATAAATCCCCTTTGGTATCAGTCTGTACCACAAAGATTTAGTTGGTAGCTGTGGCTGAGCAGTCAGACTTATCTCAAGAGGGAGATGAGCAGTATTCAGGGCTGACACAATAGGTAGTACAGTACTATGGAGCAATGAAACACTGACCAAAGTTTTGTATTAAAAAGAGTATGTATAGTTATTTTATTCACTTCTAAGTCAACACATAGATCACAGTTAAAGTAAGTTAAGTTTAGTCAAAAGAAAAGCATATACAACTCCCTATTCAATTGTAGACAAGTTTGTGGTATAGTGAAAACTGAGCAAAACGGCACAGTGAAAACCTACTACAAATGGCACTCTACCAATTCAACGAAAGGGAGGGAAAGTACAAGTTAAACCGAAATATCTTCAGACACCCCCTAGCAACACTTCCCTGAAGTTTTGTTGACAAGTAATGCACAATAACACTTTAACCAAAATGGCACTCCACAAGTTAAAACAGTAGGAAGGAAGAGGGGTTTAGAAGATTTAGGTGCATCAACACATTTCTCATTGAAAACTAATCTAGTGAGAGCAGATCTAACAAATCAGCCAGAGTCAATAGGCCTGAGCTAGAGTCAGTGGTACAGGACCAAGAGTTTAGGAGCAAACATGTTCTTGTAGCTGCAGTCAAGTCTTTAGTAGAAAACTTTTGAAGAGGTAGATGCAAGGCGTAAGACAATGTTAAGTGAAAGGGCGGCCGACCCCACAAGTAGTTAAAGGATTTAAAACACCTTTAGAGCTACCACGGAGAAAGGCGACCTGGCGAAACAATGTACCTTAAATGTGGAGAAGTGGCTCCTGCGGTGGCGGTTGTTCCTGGTAGTTCCTGCAGGTCGAGGGGTCCAACAGAGGAAGAGAGACTCTCGTCGTGGAGGAAGGTTCGAGTCGCTGCACTACCCAGGGATGAAACCAGCCGCGGTGCTGCCAAATGAAGTTTAAAAGGTACGCTCCTTTTAATCGCGGTCCGGGTCGATAGCTGCCCGGCTATCCGATCTTCAAGTGCGGGGCACTGTCGAGTCGACCAAGGCAGGTCCGAGGGTGCGATAGTTGAACTGGTTGACCCCACCAGCTCAAGGAAAAGAGGCTCCTTCGCTGAAGATCTCCTCTCGTTGTGTGGAAGAAAAGTGGTGAGACTGTCCGGCAGGGCTTCACCGATGGTGTAGATGCTGAAGATGTCTCTGGTTTCTCTTCCCTTCGATTCTGTAGTTCCAGTGGCGACGCCTTGCTCTTCCAGTCCTCAGGACCCTGCTTTTATGCAGAAAGAGACCCATTCATACAGCCTAGCTGTCACCCACACAGTGGAGTGGTCTT
This sequence comes from Ambystoma mexicanum, assembly GCF_040938575.1. Lineage (NCBI taxonomy): Eukaryota > Metazoa > Chordata > Amphibia > Caudata > Ambystomatidae > Ambystoma > Ambystoma mexicanum. The sequence continues at coordinate 223,178,200 of NC_090921.1, read as the reverse complement.
CTTGGTGGGAGACCCTCCAGCCTATAAGGTTAGAGTGCAAACTGAGTTGCTGTGGCAACTCTGGCCGGGGGTTCCACTCCCCCTCCCAAACAGACCCACCCCAGACTCAGTTGCGCCGAAAGGAGGACTTCTTGGCAGAAGCCCGCCAAAAGGACGAACAAAGGATCCCCGACCTGGGTTAGGAAAATGGAGTAAGACTCGAGAAAGAAGTTTTATCAAAGTTCTGGCAAATAAAACCTACCGGAGTAAAGTTAATTAAAAAAATAGACCGGCGGTATGTTAGAGGCTGTCAGTAAAAGTGGTAGCCTAGAACAATGGGAAAATCCCATAGAGAAATATTTGCGGTCGAATATAAAAGGTAGTAACCACTGCCACCAGCCAGAAACTTTGTAGAGGGAGACTTTAAGGTACCCTCTCGAAAATGAACATAGGGGAAAAACTATTAACCCCTTCCAGTACTTCCATATTAAGATGGGGTGTACTGGTTAAGTTCATAAAAATCAACTAGTAAAGTCAATGGGGACTTTACATGCCCTGGGAGACAGTCGGTCCCAGGGTATGGAGTCTGTTTGGGGGACGCTACGACACCCCTGTGTCACGGCACGGAGGGTGCTGTGGGACACATGTGCATAAAGATGGTTCCTATGGGTGAGAGAAAAGATCCCATAGGCATTAAACACAAAAATAGCCTAGAACACACATAGCAAAAATGCCTAAGAGTGGGAAAAAGCGTCTCACTCTTAGCAGGTAAAAAGAAATAAACCCTTCAAATCCAGCAAAGCTGCTGGGGGACTCCATAGGTAAGGGAAATTAGCCATAAAATGAGAATTCTCCCTAACAGACGGCCCCTAAAACGAGTGTCCCTGCCTGCTCGGAGGGAATAGTCTTTTCTACCCATTGAGAAGACACCAGTGAAGACCATGCCAATCATTTCCCCTAGACCGTCCCCGCTGGTCGAGCAAAAGGGGGTAGGGGTGGTAGTCCTGCAGGGCTCGGACATCTCCTCCTCTGAGCTTTCTGGTCTGAAGGCCGTACTGGTTAAGAAGTTCGAGGACAGGTCCTATGGGAAGGACCCCGGCGAGGCGGATATGGAGAGCAGCGAGGAAACCAAGGAGCAGCAGGCTGGTGAGGAGCCGGAGAACATCACGCTACTGCCACCGTTCCCGTTGCAGCCACTGCAGCAACTGCCACCACCACCAGCGAATGTGTCGGCGGACATCCTACAGGCACTGCAAACCTTGTGCTCAGAGATTCGGACAAGGGTGCCCCTGACGCCGACTGGAGTCCCCGTGGCACCGGGAACGTCGGGGGAACCCCCTGTCAAGAGAAGGAGACTCCTTCTTCCACCTCTTTGCCATCCTTCACTGCCATCACCTCCTCCGAGGGACGATGCGGTACCGGATACGGCGATGACGGACTCGGACGATGAAGACCGAGTGGACCTCCCGTTGCCAGTGCCCAGGGCCTCGACACCCGACGAGATCGGCTCTTTCCATGCTATGATCTCTAGGGCCTTGGAAATGTTTTCAACTGGCCCCCGAGGAGGAGGAGGAGGAGAAGGAAGGTTTCCTGTACCTGCGCCAGGAGGCCAAGAGGAAGACTGTGCTTTCGATCCCTCTATTGGACGACATTTGGGACGAGGGACTGTCCCTTATGAAGAACCCGTCCTCGGCGAAGCGAGACCGATACGAGAAGAAGTACAGAGTGCCAGACTCTGCACTCCAGTGTCTCAGATCCCAACCGTCCCTGGACTCTGTGGTCTCGGCGGCGGCGAAGAAGTAAACTTCCAGCTCTTTGATGTCCGCTTCCCCTCAGGACGGCGAGGGGAAGAAATTGGATGCCATGGGGCGATGGGTCATCTCATCGGCCGCAGCGACAATTAAGGCGGCCAATGCCTTGGCCTTCATGGCCCGTTATGACAGGGAGCTGTGGTTCAAGATCGCTCCTCTCCTGGACTTCCTTCCCGATGACAAGAGATCCTGCAAGAAGGCAAGGTGGCATCGAACCATGCCATTACGGTAGCCACGGGCAACGCCTACACAGGATTCCGTCAGATGGGCAACAGCGTTTGCCTTCGGCGGGGTTGGTTGTGGGCCACTAGCTTCCACCAGAATGTACAGTCGAGGGTGTTGGTCATGCCCTTCGACGGGGCTCATCATCCTATCGTCAACGGTCCCGCTCTTCAGCTCAGGAAATCTACAGGGGCCGCAGCAAGTCCGAAGGAGGTAGTCATCGCCAAGATCCCCAAGGTAGCACCCCCACAGCGAAGCAGGATTGAACCGGCTGTGATGTCTGGCCCCCACCTGTGCACCCCGGTGGGAGGCCGGCTGGCGAACTTAGTCAGCGTGTGGAATTCCATCTCCACCGACCGTTGGGTGCTGGACCACGGACACACCCTGGAATTTCAACGGAAGTGTCTGCGCATTCCACCGGTGGCCAGGCAGGAAAACCACGTCCCTACACTTCTGCTGGAGGTCCGGGCCATACTGAAGAAGGGCGCGATAGAACTCGTCCCAAAAAAGCTCCTGGCCTCCGGAGTGTACTCCCGGTACTTCCTCGTCAGAAAGAAGATGGGCAGTTGGAGACCCATGCTGCACCTCAGCCGCCTCAACAAGTACATCAGGTCCCAGAAGTTTCAGATGGTCACCCTTCAGATCGTGCTGGGACAAATGGAAGGAGACTGCCTCTCGTTTGCGGACCTGGAAGATGCCTAGTTCCACACCCCCATTCACAAGGGGCACCGCAAGTTTCTGCGCTTCGTGTTCCAAGGACAGCATTACCAATTCAAAGCCCTCCCCTTCGGCTTGAAGTCGGCACCAAGGGTCTTCAAGTGCCTGGCGCCCGTGGTGGCACGGTTGTGCCTGCAGGGGATTCACGTCTTCCCTTACCTAGACGATTGGCTCATGCGAGCAAACTCGAGAGAGACTGCCGTCGAGCACACGGCGGGGACTGTCCGGCTACTCACGGAACTGGGGTTCTCGATAAACTTTACAAAGTCCTGGTTGGTGCCATGGCAGAACGCGCCGTTTCTGGGGTCTCGGCTCAACAGTGTTGTGCCTGCCATCTCAGTCGGAGGAGAGAATAGCGGCCGTCCTGGGCAAGGTACAACGGCTGTTGACCCTGAAGATTGCAAGGGTGAGGTCCATCAAGTCCCTCCTTGGCATGATGTCTTCGTGCATGGCATGATGTCTTCGTGCATATACCTCGTGCACCTGTGCAGGCTGCGGATGGGACCGCTGCAGGAATTCCTCGACGCCCGTTGGATCCAGGTATCGTGAAGCTTCGAGGACAAGAATGCCCTCGACTAGAGTTTCCGTCGAGCGATTCAGTGGTGGGGTGTCCGTGCGCATCTGTCGGCAGGCGTGATTTCCAGACCCCCCACCCCATCAGGAGACGGTCACGACGGACGCATCCCTGGAGGGATGGGGTGCGCACACCGGTCGTCTCCACGCAAGAGGCCTGTGGCTACCAGAGGAGACGTTGCACATCAACGTTCTGGAGCTACGGGCCTTGTTTTGGGCTCTCAAGTCTTTCCTTCCGTCCCTCAAGGACAAGGTGGTGCAGATCTTCACAGACAACACCACCACAATGTTTTACATCTGGAAGCAGAGGGGCACCAGATCCCCGGCGCTCTCCAAAGAAGCGCAGGACCTATGGCGATGGGCCGTCGCCCAGGAGATGTTCCTTGGCCCATTTCATCTGGCAGGAGTAAAGAACACAGTCGCCGACTCTCTCAGCAGGGAGCTGCGCTCGTGCCAGGAGTGGGAGCTTCGACAGGACCAAGTGGATCTTCTGTTCCGATGATGGGGCAATCCCCAGATGGATCTGTTTGCGACAGCGACGAACACCAAGTGCCGGAGGTTCGCCAGCAGATTTCCCCAGGCGGGGATAATGGGGGATGCATTCTCCTTCCCCTGGGACAGCCTGTTCCTCTATGCGTTTCCCCCATTGCTGTTGGTTCTGTGACTCCTCAATCAACTCAGGCGGACCCTGTGCAGGATGATCCTCGTCGCACCGGCGTGGCTGAGGCAGATATGGTACCCAGACCTTCTGAACATATCAGCGTCCCATCCAATGAAGCTTCCGGCGGATGCAGATCTGCTCGCCAGGGAAGGAGGCATGATTCTGCACCACGACCCATGGTCTCTGATCTTGCAAGCCTAGCTCCTGCAGAGCTAGAGTTTGGTGGATACAATCTCACAGCGGACTGCAAGGAAGTGCTTGCCAAGGGCCAGGGCTTCGTATACACTGAAATGCTACGGACATAAGTTGAAGAGGTTCACCGTCTGGTGCTGGGCACAGAAACTCAAGCCTCTACGATTACAGCTCTGCTGGTGCTGCCGTTCTTGCTGTCACTGGCCAAAGCGGGGTTGGCTCATGCGTCCATCATGGTTCATCTGGCAGCTATTTCCTGCTACACCAGAACTCCAGGGCGGTCGCCGTTATGGTGACACCGCCTGGTTAAGGAATTCATTAAAAGGACTTTTCCGTTCATTCCCGCCCGGTGAAGGCACCTTCCCCGGCGTGGGAGCTCAATGTGGTGCTGGCTAGATTCATGGGTCCCCCGTTGTTAGGGAGAATTCTCTGTTGAGGCTAATTTTCCAAACCCTGAGAGTCCCCCAGCAGCTTTGCTGGATTTTTGGGGTTTATTTTTTTCTCCTGCTAAGAGTGAGACTCTTTTTCTCCCACTCCTAGACATGATTTGAGGTGTTCCTTTGACTTTGTATGTGTTTTATGGGCTATGGGGTCCTTTACCCCATAGGGCTTCATGTGTTTTTGGTATGTGGGTTACACAGCACCCTCCGTGCAGTAACCCAGGGGTGTCGTAGCGACCCCCAAACATAGACTCCATACCCTGGGACGGACTACTGTCTCCCAGGGCATGTAAAGTCACCATTGGCTTTACTAGTCTTAAATTGTGAACAGAACCAGTACAAACCATCATATTGTGGACGTACTGGTTGGGGCAATTAGATTGCCCCGGGGTCTGTTGTTCGAGGGGGCACTATCCAGTCCCCCCCGACCGAGTTTTGGCTGGTGGCAGTGGATACTACTTTTTATAATCGGCGCAAATATATTCCTATGGGATTTTCCCATTGTTCGAGGCTACCACTTTTTAATATAGCCTCGAACATACCGCCGGTTTATTAAATTAATATAAATTCACCGGTTGATATTTTTTGCCGAAACTCTGTTGTCCCAAAATGGCGTTTGTGTTCGCTTCTGTGACTCCAACCCAAGTCGAGCCCTTTGTTCCACTTTTTGGCGGGCTTCTCCACAGAAGCCTCCAAAAGTGGTGCCACTCTGTCTGGGTACCACAGGAGGTGTGGGAGGGGGTTTAGGCACCCTGGACTGAGTTGCCTCGGCAACTCAAGTCGCACTCTGGTGTGATTGGCCCAGTGGTGAGCCGCCCGGCACACCACTTAGCATGTTTGAATGACAGCTAGGACTGATGAATGGGGGTTTTCTGCATAAATCGAAAAACAAACATGGTGCCTCAGAATCCCACCGAGACACAAATAGGTGCACTGCTAAAGCAGTAAAGACTGCAAAAGTATTAGTTATTATCAATAAATATCATTAAATGTCAAACACATAAATCATGAGTGTAATGTGTCTATATTTCACAATTCAAAAATAATATATAAGACTAGATATGAACGTTTGTAAAAAAAAAAAAAAAGGATGAACATTCACATTAAGAAATACAATTCAATTTAAACAATTCCCATAATAAACACTGTTCTTGATCACAGTAATATGCAACACAAAATCAATGTGTCTCAGAGTTGTTCAGTGTAGGACTTCTTCTTATCCTGTCACGATATCTAGATCAGGAGATTTGTTCAAGATGCTTATTTAAACACGCTCCACTAGTCTTATTACTACGCGTTTCGGGCTAAGTGCCCTTCTTCAGGTATTAGATATCCTTTATCTTCCTATAAAATAATAGAAAATAAAGTATGTCAATATGTTCAGGTACTCACTATACTAAAGGTTAAAAACATTTTTTTGGGGAATTACGAGTCTTTTATACACTAACCTGTGTCTTCTACACTCCTCAGCCAAATGTCTACGCTGTTGTCTGTTGGGTACTTTACTAGCCCCCCTAAAATCAAATAAAAAAATATATATAGAATTCAATTCAGGAGATTGACTTCAGGGATTCATAATTGACATCAATGAATCCTCTGCACCCCAAGGAGATCTGAGGCGGGACATTACGTAATTAAACGTGGTGTCCCGCACAATAAACAGATCTCCTGAGGTGCAGAGACTTTGTATAGTTATTCATGATTTATCACTTGTAACCAGGTGCTCACCTCTGACTGTAGAGCCCTCAAATGGATATATTCAATTGGCCGGGTATCTCTGGGTTTAAGGAGTCCAACGGTGAAAGAGACATGTATATGGTTGTCACCTCACAGGTTCACGGGAATTTAAAAGAACCAATTAATAAATTGCTCAAACGTATACATGCAAGTACCTCAAGTAGGATTCCTTCTTGATTTAACAGGAGTATCTACATGTTGGTATAGGCGCTGGTAACGATCTATCTCAGCCTTTGTTATTCACCCCCAAGCGTTTCAGTCTCTAATCAAAAATCAAAATACAGTTGTTCTCTACCTGTTGCCGACTGATTCCAAAAAAACGCTCCGTTATTCTTTTCTCACAAATCCGCGATTCTACCGCGCATCCGTAAACTTGGCTGCTCAAATACCATTAAAGCCTTAAATTTTAGACCGCAGACCGCCTGCAGCAGTGTAAAGGTAAGCCGCTTTTTATCCCGTTTAAACCCGGAAATGAACCTTCGTTGTATGTTGTTTCACTGAAACTAGACCCCTTCTTTGTGCTTCCAGTGGACTATTAATTCAGCACCATCTTGGAAGAAAAAATGGCGACCAACCTCTTCAAGTAAGTTCCAAAAACTATCACTCCCATATACTTTATCGGTTAAGTTATAAATCGTACTATCCGAGCTTTCAATACGAGAGCCACTTTCCCTCCTCAGTCAACAGAAATGACAGTTTTAGATGTTTACCAATTGGAAACCACTTTCTCCCCAAATCACGTAATATGCAAAACAGTCACGCGTGCTCCTTAGCCCAAACTTCCTCTTGATGTTATGTGTTAAAACAAGCATCTTGCAACTCAATGATCCATATATCATTGACTTCATCATGTCTGCCAGAATTCTTTCTAGTGGGCCACTTGACCAACAGTTAAGTTCCTATATCGTTTGTATAATAAAACCACACATTATCAAAAGGTATTTTCCCATCACCATTATTCTTCGATACTACAGATGTCAGTTCTTTATACTTATATCCTAACTGTGATGTATCATCAACATTCATCACGAGATCTTGTAATGATATTAAGGATTCCCTGGCTTCCCATAAATTTCACAATCCTATAACAATATATCTCACAACATATCAGATCAGTGGGATGTACACAGAATCATAACAGACAGTATCTCAATTTACAAAAAACAGTTTAGATCCCATTCAAGGTTCATTCCCCTAGGATGCATTTGGTTTTCTGCATAAAAGCAGGGCTTTGGGGACTGGGACTTCAGACGTCGCCACAGGGCCAAAGAATCCGAAGAGGGAGAAGCTGAGCCGACCTGCATTGACGACACCACCGGTGGAGGAACCGTCTCGCCACTTTTCCCGACGACAGAGGAGATCTTCAATCCGAAGAATCTTTTCTTTTCGCCTTCCTGGATCATCTCGTGGCCGCCTTGCCTGTGCCAAGCACCCCGGCAACCGGGATACCACGTTTTCTCCACTACCGCGAATAAAAGGGTAGTACCTTTTAACCGGAGAACTCCGCGGCTGGTTTCTTCCCTGGCAGTGCAACGACCTTCAGCCTTCCCCCACGTCGAGGTCGTCTCTTCCTCTGGACGACACCGCGACTTGCACCCGCTGCCAGGCACAACTGCCCCCGCTGGAGAATCCTCTCCACTTTAAAGGTACTGTGTCCGCCTGGCCTCCCTCGCAACGGTCTGTGTTGGGTGACTCTTAAAGCCTCAACTTACCACTTGGATTGGCCCTAGGCTGGCTAACTGAACTTTTCTAAACTGAACTAATTCCTTTCTGAATTCTCTGCAAGACTCTCCAAGCCTTTGAAACTGTGTGATCGTGGGCGCATTGGTGATCTACTCTCTCCAAGAGGGAACCTGGCCTCTGAACTTTTTGCTCACAAGTAGACTTTGACTTTTCTGCCTTGCTAAGTGCTTCTGAAGGATTGTGTTGTGTGCTGTTTCTAATTTCTGCCTTTTCCCTATCTTTTTCTTAAACTTATTGGAGTGCCATCTTTAGTTAAGCGCTCACCTCTGTCTGGAAATAAGTGGTGTTAACTAAGACTTGTCTAATAAGGAATAAGGGATGTACATATGATAATAGTGACTGTGTTTTTGAACTTACTTATAATAAGAGTGCTAGAGTGTTTCTAAGTGTGTGTTTAAATAAATAATTATTTACTTGATACCAAAGCTCTGGTCAGTGTTTGCTTGTGCTACTGTATTTTGGTACCTATCTTGTATACTCTATATACTGTCTAACTCTTCTTGAGAGAAGTCTGGCTGCTCAGCCACATCTACCAGGTAAATCTGGTTGGTACAGACTGCTACCAATTGGGTTTACTGCCAACACCTGTAGTCTTAAGCCTTTTGCAGTGCTCCCTAAGGGAACTGCACAGGTTTCTGCCTAACACCCGTACGAGCCTCTGCATACAGCATCGCTGAAGTTTTTATCGTGGAAGACAGCGTTCCTGGTGGCCATCACCTCCCCACGACAAGTGGGAGAGATCCAGGCCCTCTTGTACACCGCCTTACTTGACATTCCACGAGACGAGGGTGGTGCTGCGGGCGCACCCCTGTTTCATGCCCAAGGTGCCGTCGGACTTCCATCTCAACGAGCCCTTGGTGTTACCGGTTTTCTTCCCGTCGCCGGCTGAGATGACTGCACTCGCTGGATGTGGCTAGAGCGCTGAGGTTCTATGTAGACGGCACAAAGTGTTTTCAGAAGACATCACAGCTGTTAGTGAACTTTGGCCGTGTGAACCAGGGGAAGGCCTTCTCCAAGGCTTCCATTTCCAGGTGGCTCTCCGGCTGCATCACCCATTGTCACTGGTTGGCGAACAGACCTTTGCCTGTCCGTCTGAGAGCCCATTCGACCAGAGTGATCGCTGCAAGTACGACGTTCCTGTCAGGTGAGCCTGGTAAGAAAGTAAGAGATGCTTAATGTTGAGATGCTTAATGTTGAGCCTTGCCACCTCCCGTGGTTGTGCATGTATGTACTGCTATGTATTCTTTAATCATGAGCATGTGAATCCATGCCAGACCCCATGCTGGAGAAGGAACAATTTACTTACCTGTAACTGTTGTTCTCCAGCATGGTTCTGGCATGGATTCACAAGCAAACCCTCCCACCTACCCCTCTGCGGCTCTTCTCTTGGTCCTACTGCCACTTAACGTGGTACCAAATCTGAAGATGGCTGCCAGATGGGCTTAGGTAGAGGGCAGCAATTGGCTGGGAGCAGTATGACCCAGAGACCAGTGATAAATTGTTAGGAGAAAGACAGTTCAGAAATTAAACTGAAAGTGATTTATTCTTTACCGAGGATTCCCAGCCTTACGACTGGGAATATTCATGAGCATGTGAATCCATGCCAGACCCATGCTGGAGAACAGTTACAGGTACAGGTAAGTAACTTGTTCCTTCTCTTTCGTATGGGAAAATCGGGGTAATTGGAAAGCTCTTTTACTTTTTTGGCTCTTTAAATATTTAATTGCTTGTTATTGATATTTTATGATGCACTTTTATAGTTTGTGATTAAAACTTGGTGTATATATTTTGGATGTTATATTTATCATTTTATTTTTCATTCTTTGTGTGATATTCATTCCTGGCATCTGCATAAGGACTGTAGACCAGCTCCAGACAGACAGCATTGAGTAGGCTGCTGGTCATGAGACCAGGCCCTGCTCTGCCCACCAGTCCTCGCGTCCTCAGCAAAGTACAGACGAACACAAGGACCTCACCTCTAAGGGGCCAGATCTGATATCCTGTGTTTCACCTACAAACTAGTTGCTACTCCTGCTACTCGCCTCCTCCCTCAACAGCCCAACCCCACTCTCACTAGGGTTCGAATGTCTAAGTGCCCTGGGAAGCCAAGACAAGCTACCCTAGCGAAACTCAACAGCTCTTACCCCCATCCAACACCCATAGAACATACGCACACGCCCTCTCATGTTGATCAATGCTCGCTCGGCAGTCAGTCACGATGCAGAGATCGCTGACTTCATGTACAAAAACTTTGATGCCCTTTTCATCACTGAAACATGGTTTACTCCAACCTCCCCGTGCGTTTCTGATGTCTTCCTGCCCCAAGGCTACTGCATCCAATATACGGATTGGCCAGTAAGGGCAGGAGGTGCAGTGGCAATCATCCACAGGTGCAATTGGCCATACTCCAACATTCCCTCTCCAAGAACAAGCTTGTTGGAATCACTCGCCTGCTGGTTCACTTTGTCGCACACAAACTCAATCACCTTCCACCTCAACTTAAGACCACTTTGTTAGGCAGAATTATGTGCAGTGCCCTTGGGGACCACTGCACACAATTAAGACTACAGGTGGCAATACAAGTTTTACCTTTGGTACAAGCCTGTACTACTATGTTAAAGTGGTAGCCGTAGCGGAGCAGCCAGGCTTATCTCAAGAGTATATGAGCAGTAGCAGAGATTACACAAAGGGACCACAATTACTGTAACTCAAGCAAACACTGACTCAAGGTTTCAGGTAAAAAATGTAAGTACATTTATTTTTAAACCATTTGTTATAAACACGACACTTCTATTAATTCAAAAAACATGTGCAAAATACACTACAACTAACCCATTCACTTTGTACAGTATACTTCAAGGTAAGTACCCTGGGTTTTAGTGGACCGGTGTTGTGAAACAAAAGATGTTACCGGGAATACTCTTGCGATCACTTTTTGACAGTAATGCCAGTTCGGTCTTACTAAAGAAACGCGTATCCGCGGCAAGAAATGTTACTGGGCAAAAACACACTTAGCACCTGAGATACCCAGAGAGAGTTGGGGGCAAAAATCATAGGCAATACTTTTGTCAAGGCAGACAGAACCAGAGAACACTCTTAGACAGAAATTCAAGTCAGTAGGCCGGAGCCAGTGTCAAGTGGAACCGGGTTCCTGTTGTCGAGGATCACACAGTCTGATAGTTCACGGTTCAACGTAGCCAGGAGTACTTGGATATTGTCAACAGAGGAAACAAAAGTTATAAGAAGGAGGGAAGACAAGGGCAAGCCTCGGAGGTGAAAAAAGGGATTCACCCAAATTCCTTGAGCACAACATGGGATGACATTCCACTCATTTTCAGGCTCTTTTCCGCCACCTATTCTCCTTCTCTCATCTGACTGTCTGTCTGTTATCCAGGAGTGGTGTGCCGCCAATGATCTCTGCCTTAATGCCAGTAAGACCAAGATTCATCGGCACAACTGCTCCCTCCTTACCTGTCACGCTCTAGCCGGCCTCTCTAGGCCCTCTTCCTGCTCCCACCTGTGAGGCTAAAAACCTTGAGGTTGTCTTAGACTCCACACTCTCCTTCTCATCTCACATCTGACGTCTCTAAGAAGTCACACTACCAGCTGCACCTCCTCAAAGGTATTCTTCCTTTCCTCTCCTTCCCCAAGAAGCTCACTGTCTCCAGAGCTCTGGTGCTCTCTATGCTGGACTACCTACTGCAACATTCCAAGAATGGTGCACCATTACTTCGGACGTATGGGCTATTCAGGTAGACTCACAGGGTTACTGCCTCCCATTTTTAAAGCACCCTCAGATTTCCCCCTCTGGCCAGACCACCACCTGTACAGGCGAGGAACAGGTCGTGGCAGTCCCACTATTTTTGATTCTAATGAAGGACAGATGTCTGTGACTCATCTTGGGCAAGAGGCGCTTGTACAAGTTCCTCAGGAAGGACAAGGTAAAGATGGCAACACACTTGCCGATTCTCCAGGTTCTAGGAATTCAGTATTGGCTGGTGTCACCCGACCTACAGGATGCTTACTTTAGTGTGGCAATCCATCGTAAGCACAGGAAGTACCTGAGGTTCATCAAAGGCAACATTCATTTCCAATTTTGAGTTCTGCCTTTCAGACTTACTTCCGCCCCAAGGGTGTTCACCACGCTGTTGATGGTAGTGGCAGCCAGCCTCAGGTAAAGAGGGATTCACGTCTTTCCCTTCCTGGATGATTGGTTAATCAGGGCATGGTCTCCAGATCAAGCCCTGGATAATCTCAATCGCACTTGCCACCTCCTCCATTAGCTGGGCTTCTCGCCCAATTTAAAGCAGTCTCAGCTGAGACCTTCTCACACGCTCTTATTCGTCGGAGTGGTCCTGGATCCCTCAGGTAAGGCTTTCCCTACCGAGGCGAGGGCTGTCCACATCCTACAGATGGTCACAAAATTCCAGAATGCCCAATATCTGCCAGTCCTAGACTTCCTATGATTGAACGACCTCATGGCATCTTGCGTTTTCCTGGTACCAGAGGCTCAATTGAGAATGAGATCGCTCCAATGGGCCCGCAGATCTCAATAGTCTCAATTCTCTGGCAGTATGACAGAGTTGATTCAAGTGTCGAAAAGTCGCTCTGGATTTCCTTTGGTGGGTTTGCACAGAGAACGTGATGGCAGGAGAACCATTTTGACAACCATGCTGACAATGAGTGGGGCGTGGTCGCTGGTAGAGACAAAACTTCACTTCACTGGCGCTGTTGGACCTTTTCCCCTCCCTAGTGGGGAAGACTGTCCTGATCATGATGGACAACACAGTGGCCATGCACTACATCAACAAGAGAGGTGGTGTAGAGTCACTCCCCCTGTACAGAGAGGCAATGCAGCTCTGGTTTTGGGCGTTACAGAACCTGATGCAAATTCACCTTGCCGGGAAGGAGAATACGTTGGTGTGCTTTATCTGGCATTTCATGGAACACAAGAAGATTTTCTGAGTTATTGAGAAATAATGTTTTATGTGATTTTCTTGTTTTTTTAAGGGATTTTACGTTACTATTATATTTATTTTTGTCAGTTTTAACAATCCTTTACAAAGTTTAAAACATTGCATTCAATAGCAATGAAGGTACAAATATAATAGCTAATAAGATTCAACAATACATTGAAATATACAGTAGTAAATATTGGATACATGAAATTATCAATAAGAGTCTGATTTTCATCAATTGACAATATAAACACATCAACAGGTAAAGTAAACGAGCTAATTAATACGTTTACAGATATTTTGTTAAAATCTAAGACCAGCTGGATTCCAAGATGGCCCCCGACATGTAAAGTCGCGCCACCTCGAGCTCTGTACCCGCCTTAGCTCAGCTCAGCCAGCAATAGCATACACCAGTCTGGAGCAGGGGAGAACACTTTGGGCAGTAAACGGCAGGTACCCCCCACATTGTCGATTTGTGAATTGCTGGGAGCGCTCCGGACAGTCAACCCATAGCGAGCGCTATGCACGGCTGCCTAGGCCCCGGGTGGGCTCTGCGGCAGCTCCCACCACTTCCGCGCACCCAGCACCAACAGCTGTGGGGGACCCGGAGGTCCGGGCCCTGCTGTGCACTCTGCCAAGTGTAGAAGGCAACCCCGGGCCCGGCTCCCATTACTGGGCAAAGAAGCTGCTACACCCCGGACCCCCACTACCTGTCTGCAGGCCAGCATATACCGGGGGAAGAACTGACAAAGGGTCTCGCCATCCATTCCCTCTGACTCTGCTCCAGGCCTTATGGTCACACCGGCTTCCTCTGCACCCTCCTAGGGCATGTCTTCAGCCTCCACTGTCACGAGGTAAGCAGGATTCTGCCCAGGGTGCAGCAGTAACCCCTCCCATCCTGTATGCATGCAAGTTATATTCTTAGCTGGAGTGGGGGGCAACATGGCGGACCATAATGGTGCCTGTGGGCACTAGTTGGACAAGGCCTTAGATGAATGACAAAGCAGCACGCCTCGCCCCTAACCCGGCCCCCCCCTGCCCCTGGAACACCAGGTTCCCAGACCATAGAACACACCATGCAGGAGGACAAGGGCCCGGACATAACCCTGTGCCAGATGTAATAGAGGGTCCCGAACAACAAGGGGGAGAGGTGACTCTTCATTGCAAAACACCCAATCCATGGTGCAAAGGGGAGGAAAACACAGCAGAAACCCCTACAGCAGCCACCCGATAAGGCGAATCCTATACAAGAGTGCTGAGCACAATCAGAAGGTACCCTCCTTGGTGTAGACTCCATATTGGACATAGCTGGGGCTCCCCCTAGTACGCCACAGCACAACATGGTTGCCTCCAAGGAAGATATGGAGCAGTGTTTTCTGGACTTCCAGGAGAAATGCTCCACCTCACTGCAATCACAGTTCAACTCATTTCCAGTGAATTCTGGTCAGAACTGGCAGCGATGAGGAAATATGTATCCTCCCTCAGGGAAAGGGTTGATATAAATGAAAAAAGCACTACAAGACCTGGCCCTTGACTTGTCTAAATCAGAGGAATTGCTGGAGCACATAGCCAGGACAACGCATAACATTGAAATGCAGTGTGAGGACCTAGAAAATTGATGGCAATGGTCTAATATTTGCATCGGAAAACCTCCCGAAAATATGCGACGCAGATATGAAAGCTCAGGTTACAAATATCTTTAGAGACCTTCTCAATGTGGAAGCTGAGGGGGAGATTCCGATTAATAGGATCCATAGGGTTGATCCCTTACGCAAAGACCCAGGGGCACGCTCTATAAACATACTGGCTGCACTCACGTGCTATCCACAAAAATAATTGATCCTGAGGGCAGCAAGAAAGGCCACGCCGATCTCTTTCAATGGCAGCAAAACGCTGCTCTTCCAGGATCTGTCCCAACTGACCCTACAGAAGCGTAGGGGCCTGTGTGGGCTGCTGGACTAACTATCAGCCAAAAATATCCCATATAGGTGGATCTTCCCATTCAGTATTTTGTTCTACTGGGGAGATTAAGCAACACAGGGTGACAACAAAATAGGAGGGGGCTCGGATCATGCAGATCAAATTTGATGACCACCCCGGTACAACCATGCCTCATGCCCCCAGAGGTCCTCGCTCTTGGAATGGACCTCCAAAGAACGTACTCGCAGGAGAGGTTCCACGGCCCACATACCTCTACAAACTGTCTGTCAAGGACAATCCTGAAACAACGTGACCCTGTAAGGATCAACCAATCAAACCGAGCTGTGCATTTTACCGTACAATGAAACTTGATGATATCTCATCCTGGAATCTATCTATAATCAGCATAGGGGTTTTAGGATATCCTGCATTTGTCCCTGGTTGTTTTGGTAGGCTATCTCCGAGGACTAAGTCTGAGGTTGGATTAGCAAGGGTACATCATAGAGTCCACAGTCTTGCATATGGACACCTCACGCCGTGCCAACTGCTTTGCCACGGACATGAGAAGGACAGCCTGGCTCCGGACTACTAAATTCAACCCGGACGCCCAGGAGTGCATATTGAGGGTAACAACTTCTTTAATTCCTCATAAAATAGTCCATAGGCGCCCCTCTGCAAGAACGAACAAGGCTAAATGACCTGTTCTTTGGGAAGGTACCCACTCGAGAGTCCGCAGCCACACTTTAGCTCACTGTACCTTTCACAGAAGGGAAATTCCATTTGCATATCAGTCTTTGACCCACCCACATGGGCAGTCCAGCACCAAAATGCTATGACAATTCTCTTCTGAACAAGAGTACCAACAGCAACCCCATACACGTGTTTCAGCCTTGTTGGGACTCATCAGTGAGGTGGAGCTGTGCCTCTCTGAGCACAGTGAGCAAGGGGTCCACGTCTGGATGACCCTAAGAAACTTGGGGTGACTAAACCGAAGTCCCTTAAACAATCATAAAATAGTCCATAGGCGGCCCTCTGCCAGAACGAACACGGCTAAATTACCTGTTCTTTGGGAAGGTACCCACTTGAGTCTGCAGCCACACTTTAGCTCACTGTCCCTTTCGCAGAAGGGAAATATCCATTTGCATTCCTCCGCAGATGAGAACCTGGATAAGAAGGACCTTTCACAGACTGCAAAGTCCTTATTCATCCTTACAAAGCCCAAGCCCAAGACTTTCAGTCAAACGCACCAGCATTCTGACAAGGGTTGGGCCTTCAGCAGGTTCCGGGGCTTCCAGGAATGATGGACCAGGCAGCCTGACCGCTCTCCGAGCCAACACCACCGCAAACGGCACAAGACGGGGAATAAGGGCTTCTTTCAGTCCCCCACCTCTGCCTCACAGTGAAAGAAAGCACGTGTCTCCGGTGGGGGGCAGGCTTGCTCTCCACGCACACAATTGGCGTGCATGATTTGCCGATCCCTGGATCCAATCAGTAGATTCCACAGGCTACCGCCTACCGGTTCCTCCCTCTCCTCCCCTCCACTCCCACAGATTGGGACAACAACTCTGTTGGTGGAAATTCGATCGCTCCTAGAGAGCCAGGCAGTGGAAGAAGTCCCAGCCTCCGAGCGGGCTATGGGCTTCTACTCCAGGATTTTCGCCATACACAAGAAGAACCAGGCCGCCCTGAGAGGTGTTGGACCTTTCCACCCTGAACCTTTCCCTCCTGCTTCAAAAGTTCAAGATGGTTACCCGGCACTTATTGCGGAGACACTGTGCAAGGGAGGCTGGATGTGCTCCCTGGGTCTGAAGGTCGCTTACCTACATGTCCCCATTTGGCAGCCCCATCGGTCCTTCATGAGGTTCAGGATCATGGGCTTCCATTTCCAGTACAAAGTTCTACCCTTGGGCTTCAATTCAGTCCCAAGGGTCTTTAACAGCCTTATGAATGCAGTGGCAGCCCTTGTCAGGGCCCAGGGTCACCATGTCTATCCATACCTAGACGACTGCCTCGTCAGGGCTAGATCCCCAGAGACGGTCCATCATACCTCCTCTGCCCTCATGAACACATTATACGACGTGGGATTCTCAATCAATCTCAAGTCTCAGCTGGAACCGACGCAGAGTCTACCGTTCCTGGGCCTCATCTGGGATACAAGGTCTCAGAGAGTCTTTCAATCAGAGGACAAGATCGCGGCCATCAAGAGGGCCCCAAATCACTTTCTCAGTCGAGGGGTGACCTCAGCTTGGTGGTACCAACACATCCTGGGTATTATGGCAGCATGTCTTCTGGCAGTGCCCTACACAAGACTCAAAATGAGGAGATTACAGCTGCACTTTGCAGCTTCATGGAATCAGGAGCGACGATCTCTTGTGGAACTCCCTATGTGGGACCTCAAGATAGTACTCCCGACTTTCTTCACATACCCCAAGGACGATGCTCAGAGGGTTCTGCATTGCTTAGATGTCTGGCGAGCGCTAAAGTTCTATCTTGACAGAACCAAGAGCTTCCACAAGTCTGATGCGCTAGGTTATCAGGCTGCCAAGGCCTCCATAGCAAGGTGGATGGTCGCAGCCATTAAAGAGGCCTATGAGGGGCAGCACAAGCCTCTTCCGGTTAACATGCATGCCTACGCTATCTGAGCCAAGGCCATGGAGGTTGCATTCCAGAGACCCGTCCCGTGGCAGGTCATCAGCAGGGCAGCCACGTGGGTCACTCCCTTGGCTTTCTGCAAGCACTACTGTTTGGATTCCGGCTCTAAGTCAGACGCGGCATTCGGGCAGGCAGTACTAAGGAACTTGTTTTCTTAAGAAGGGTAACCTCTCTACCCTGGGCCTACATTCAGTTGTAATCTCCCATGCAGTATGGAGGAAAGGGGACGGGACGTAAGAGTAATTATAAGTTACTCACTGTAGTGACTAATGTACTCTTAGTCTATATTCCCCTTTCCTCCATACGTCCCACCATCCTCCCCCCTAATAAAACTGGTGTCATTAGGCAATGGTAAATATTGTCGACGCGTAAATGGGGACCGAGGAGTGGCACTGATGGGCGGAGTCAGGGGAGCGCATGCTCACAGGGCTGCACCCCACGCCTCTAAATTTAAAGGGTATGAAGATTTTTTGGGTGAAAAATGTTCCATCTCTCATCCCTAGGCAGGACGCCCATGCAGTATGGAGGAAAGGGCACTATGGACTAGGGGTACGTTAGATACTACTTATCATTTTTGCTGCAAGACTTAAATATTGCATTGGATCCCTCTAAGCACCGGAGTTCTAAAATTGAATATGCCCAACCACCAACATCGCATCATGCACCCTTAATGCAAGATTTGCACAGCTTGCACCCGGGGATGTCTGGACGTCCCTACGGGGCGACAAAATCACATATACTCACTTATCAAATGTTCATATATCATTCTCTAGGATAGACTATATATGGGCCTTGGCCACGCTGATGGGGACAAAAACACACAAATAAGACACCCACACCATAACGATCTCTGACCGACCTGATCGTACACTTCAATACTTACAATCAACAACACTACAAAGTCTCCCCATCCCAGACAGGGAAAAGCTAGAGAAGGACGTCACCCGAGAGGAGGTACTGTTTGTAATATCAAATCTCCCGATTAATAAATCACCAGTACGGATGGGTATCCTGCCTCCTTTTACGAAAGGTTCTGTACGTTCCTAGCCCCTAGACTCGCAGACCTGTTTAACTTGTTTGCCACATCTGATGAAGTAACATACTTCATGAAAGAGGCTAAGATAATTCTCTTTTGCCATATGAGGGAAAGACCCAGGCGGCAAATGTGGATTTTACTGTCCTATTGCGCTCATGGACATAGATGCAAAGATCTATACCAAAATTCTTGCAAAATGGTTGGAACGTCTAATGCAAACACTGATGCACCCCGATCAGACCGGGTTCATAAAAGGCAGCCAAAATCATGATAACCTCAGGAGGTTGTGCCATCTGTTAGGAAGAGTGTCTAAGAAATGGGACTCTGCAGTATTGGTATAGCTAGATGCTGAGAAGGCCTTTTGGCAGGGTCGAATGGTCCGTTCTCTTCAATACTCTGCAGGAAATGGGATTTGGCCCAACGTTTATCGCCAGGAAACGAGCTAAGTACGTCACTCTCCTAGCTAGACTTATGATAAACGGCCACCTGTCCCTTGCAGTCTCCATGCAGAGGGGCACGAAACAGGACTGTCCCCTTTCCCGCTTACTATATGTTCTACACTTAGTGCCGCTTCTGTCGCGCATATGTCAACTGGAGGCTGTTAAAGGCATAGAATTTGGTAGGGTGGTTTATAAAGTGATGGCACATCCGGATGACCTGCTCCTCGCAATCGTGGACCTGGCTGCCTCGCTCCCTGCTGCACTGCAAGAAGTGGAAAGGATCCGCTTGGTGGCCAGCTTGAAAATTAACGTTGCTAAATCAGAGATACTAAACTTTTCGCTCAACCAGAAGGAATTAATAAAAGCTAAGGAGGCGACGCAACTTAAATGTGTCCCCAAAAGCATTAAAATGTTGGGGTTTACTATTACACATACTCTGAAGGAACTATACACACCAAACTTCCTACCACTTAGAGAGTATCCAGGATCAATTGCAGTACTGGACCCCTCTTTCGTATCCTGGCTAGGGGCGGGGGGTCAACACTATTAAAATGGTTATTCTAGCTCATATCCTGTGATTATTTCAAGCTCTCCCAATTCATATTCCTACTGCATTTATTTGCCCGCTAAGAAAAATTTTGTCCAGATTTATATGGAGGAATACATTTCCCCGGATAGCATTTGAAAACCATAAAGCTCCTCCCAAACCGAGGGGGACTGGGCCTCCAAGGCCTCACAATTAAGAGTCATTAAGGACTGGTTTTGGGAGGATACAGATAACAGATGGGTGCAGATGGAAAAACCAGTAGTGGGCCCACGAATTGGAGAAGAATTATGGCTACCTAGAATAGATCGACCCTGCAATATACATTATAGTGATATCACAAGAGTGGTTGAGGATTCGTGGGACCAAGCACCCCGACAGCATCATATCACAACATTACCCTCCCCCTTCACGCCACTCTTTGAGAAACCACAATTCTCTCCAGGTCTAGAGGCTCACTCATTCCTACACTGGAAGGCGACTGGGTGCATGAATTTTCGAGATATGTTCTTAGGCGATGATATCAAATCTTTCAATATATGCAAAGCCAAACTGGGTCTGCAAAAATCCCAACACTTACCATTCTCCCAGGTACGCCACTGTCTAATGGCCCTGCCGAATAGATTAGCTGCACAAAGACCCCTTGCGCCATTCGAAAAATTCCTCACCTCAAACCCAGGGGACAAACACCTGATTTAAAAAATATAGACATTTCTCACAGATGTGCCGCTGCAGACGAAATCTCCTTATCAAACTCGATGGGAAAAACACATTTGGGACCACACGATCAGAGGAGAGCTGGACATATCTCTGGGCTGATACCCCCCGTCTCCAGATTAGGGAAGTCTGTTTTAAAATTATGCATCAGTGGCATTACACCCCTGAGCAGCTACATAAAATGAACGTGGCCATTCAGGTCTCTTGTTGGAGAAATTGCAGGGGGACGAGAGACTGGCTTCACGTGTGATGGTCGTGCCCTAAAATATAGGGGTTCTGGGCAGAAGTGAATGAGAATATGGGGGTGATGTTTGAGACGAATGCAAAGTGTCCTAAGGTTGAAGTCCTCCTGGGTAAAACGGAACCGGACAATAGACTATGGCCAAAACAGAAGAAAAGCTTTTTATATCCGGCACATGGCGTCTTTACTCGTTATAGCCCACAAATGGAAGTCCATGGATCCCCCGCTTATCGCGGACTGGTGTAACAGATTATGGAACTTTGTTTCCTTGGAAAGGGTTACTTGCGTGATACAGGGGGAACAGTACAGATTCTCGACAGAATGGGCAGAAATTTTGGACTTTCTTCATGGAGACTTAGTAGAACAATTCTGTCCCTATCCTGAACTACTTGTATTCTTGCATAATGTCCCATATGTGTACTTGGGGTGGGTGGGGGTTAGGGGTTCCAGAGAAGGTACTATTATTATTTTTTGTCTGTGTTGACTTTGTGTGTTTGCTATATCAGAAAACCCAATAGATAGATAAAAAAAATCTAACAGCTAAACTCCAATATACTTTTTTCCCATGCTTAATGTTCAGCCATAAAAGGTCCAAAGACACCCAATGCACATTGGTAACATTTTTACTGAAATAATCAATTCTCTGAGGCCTTAAGGCTAAACAAACGTGATAACGTTTGTTTTTCATGAGAACTTTTACAAAATCGACAGTACGCTTGCGCATCTGAGAACCTACTTCTGATAAAAAAGAATTTCATTTGTGGGTAACACATTTAGCCTGATGCGCATTAAATAATTTGTAGAGTTCCTATTAGGAAAGCGTTTAAAAATATGATTGAAAAGAACCAAATACCTTTTGAGTACAAATGACCTGAACATAAATACGAGAACTTGACACTCTTGTGTATAGTATTTGCCCAGTAATTTCTTTGCATTGACGTCATTGCCTTATCTGGAAACTTCAATAAAATTTCCACAGAAATTCCCATAGTATCCAAAGACTGCAGGCATTCATAATAAAAATAATGGACAAAAACATCCTTCGTTGTGCCTTCCCGAACCGCTTTACTCAAAATGGAACATAAGCTTTTATCAGTATTAACAAAAAAAATTCCGAAAGATTATTCTCCAGCATGGGGTCTGGCATGGATTCACATGCTCATGAATATTCCCCGTCGTCAGGCTGGGAATCCTCGGTAAAGAAAAAACCAGTATCAGTTTCGTTTCTGATCTCTCTTTCGTAGTAACAACCAATCACTGGTCTCTGCGTCATACTGACCACAGCCAATGACTGCCCTCTACCTAAGCACCGCCTCTTGCAGCCATCTTCAGATTTTTACTGCATGTTCATGTGTTGGGATCCTCGTGCTATTGCTCTCGAGCGTTAGTGCTATTTTTTTTCACATTTTTCTCAAAAACTTCGTTTTTTCGGTCAAAAAGAGCCTCAAGCTCCACCGACTCTCCATCCGATCAACGGGGACCCGTGTCGGATTCGTCTGCGCCCCTCAAGGGTGAAGATCTCGTCGAGCTACGCTTTTGGAGGACTCCAGAAGTTTCTCAGGCCCGAACATGGCCCAGGAGAAGGGAAGCTCGACGCCCGGAAAGCTGTTCAGGATCTGCCCTGGATGCCAGCTTCAGAACGTCTTTAAGGAGGACGAACACTCCTTTTGTCTCTACTGCCTACATGAGGACAGAACGCACGTGGAGAAGGATTGTGCGTTTTGCAGCAATATGTCGGAGCGGACCATGAAGGACCGCCATCAACGTCTCGCCAACTGGCTGGAAGGGAAGAGCCCGTCAGGCGAGAAGAAGAGGAAGAAATCCGAGCGGTCTTCTAAGACCTTTGAGGACGCCCCGGCGACGGGGGTCCAACACAAGGCCAAGCACCGCGAGTCCGCTGGCACCGGGAGCGCCGAATGGTCGGGCTCTACGGGCGCCAGGCAGGGCGCACCCTCCCCGGCACCATCAGCCACGAGCCAACGCTCTGGGTCGGGTAAGAGGAAGGGCGAGCACCCGGCGAAGCTCCTGGAGAGGCCCCGGTCGAGCTCGAAGGCCCCATCGGAGGGGGAGCGAGGCAATGTCCCCCCCCTCAAGGATAAGGCGGTGAGCGCACCTAAGGTGGTGAAGGCCTTAATCCATCCAGCCAAGCCCTCTATCGATACTGTCGCGGCGGCCCCTGGCTCAGCCTGTGGAGGCTACACCAGTGGTGGCGACCTCGGGGCTCAGAGTCTCCCTGCCACCTCGGAGGGAGTCCTCTTTTGTGCCCATCGATAGGACCCCCGTGAA
Organism: Ambystoma mexicanum; assembly: GCF_040938575.1. Taxonomy (NCBI): domain Eukaryota; kingdom Metazoa; phylum Chordata; class Amphibia; order Caudata; family Ambystomatidae; genus Ambystoma; species Ambystoma mexicanum. Next base: position 223,155,331 of record NC_090921.1, on the reverse strand, counting down.
ACCCCCGGCGGGGAAGAAAAAGGGGGGGCAGAGCGTCGTCGTAGACTCGGCCTCAGCTTCAGAGGAAGAGCTGATTGAGGTCTTAAGCCACGTCCTTGGCGTGGAAGAAGACCGGCCCGTCGGGATGGATCCCGACGCAGGTGACGACGTTGAGGGTGCCGACGGGGCTCCTGATCGCCCGTCGGATTCCCCTCTGCCAGTGCCGCAAGACAACTCGGTGGCCATTTTGTTGGCTATACAGTCCTTATGTTCAGAGATAAGGACGAGACTACCGTTGCCGACGGAGGAACCTCTCCCGTCGGGGGATCCTGAACAGGGACCTTCTGGTGCTCCCCCGCCCAAGAAAAGAAGGATTCACCCTCCACCTCCTTTTCAGCCGTCGCGCCCCGTCCAGCCCTCCTCCCCGTCCTCCCGAGGGGATGATACGGGGACTGACACGGCAGCGACGGGTACGGACGACGAGGTATACGACGAGGACCTACCGTCGCCGCCTCCCATCAGGGTTTCTCCTCCCGACGAGATTGGATCGTTCCACTCCATGATCGCCAGGGCATCCGAGCTTTTCCAACTCTGCCCTGAGGAGAAGAAAAAGGAAGGATTCCTTTATCAACGGCGCGAGGCCAAGAGGAAGACGGTCCTCGCGGTGCCTCTACTGGACGACATTTGGGATGAGGGCCTCGCCCTCCTCAAGAACCCTTCCACGACGCCGGCTAGAAGAGACCGGTTCGATAAGAAGTACCGGGTCCCAGACGCGGCCCCCCTGTGCCTCCGGGCGCAGCCTACCCCGGACTCCGTCGTCTCCGCGGCGGCCAGGAAGAAAGCGGGGGGGGTGCGGCCTCCACATCGACTTCCCCACCGGACGGCGAGGGAAAGAAATTGGACGCTATGGGACGCAGGGTCATCTCGTCTGCAGCGACGACGATTAAAGCGGCCAACGCCTTGGCTATCGTGGCCCGCTACGACAGGGAGCTTTGGTACAAACTGGCTCCCCTGCTGGACTTCCTACCGGACGACAAGAGGGCGGATGCCCTGGAGATCCTCCAGGAAGGCGAGGTGGCGTCGGACCACGCCATCACTATTGCGACGGACATCGCCGACACTGGGTTTCGCCAGTTGGGCAACGGTGTGTGCCTTAGGCGGCGTGGATGGCTCAAGGCTACGGACTTCCGTCAAGACGTACAGACCAGAGTCCTGGACATGCCGTTCGATGGGAACAACCTGTTTGGGAAAACAGTGGACGATTCCCTTCAGGCCATTAAAACGGACACTGAGACGGCCCGGGCCCTTGGGGTTCTGCAGCAACGACGGACGCCCTTTCGGAGCAGCGGAGGCAAGGGCGCCTCCAAAGGTTCCGGCGGCGGTTTCTCCACCTACCGTCAAGCGGCCCGCTCGTCGTCTCAGGAGGCCTACAGAGGACGAGGCAAGTCTGGCGGACCCCGCCGTCGTCGCCACGGAGGTCAAGGCGGCAAAGCCTCGTCGAAACAGGATTGAACCGACCGTGGGGTCGGGCCCCCACCGAAGCACCCCGGTGGGAGGCCGGCTGGCGAGCTTCGTCAGCTTGTGGGAGTCCATCTCCACTGACCATTGGGTGCTGGACGCCTTAGCCCGGGGCCACGCGCTAGAGTTTCAAAGAAGGTGCCCGCGCGTCCCCCCCGTGGCCAGGAAAGAGCTTCACGTCCCTCAGCTTCTCCTGGAGGTAAAGGCGATGCTCAGGAAGAGCGTCAGCGAACTCGTCCCAAAGAGGCTTCGGGGCTCCGGAGTTTACTCGAGATACTTCCTCGTGAAGAAGACGACGGGAGGATGGCGCCCCATCCTAGACCTGCGACGTCTGAACAAGTTCATCAAGGCGCAGAAGTTTCGGATGGTCAGCCTCCAGCACGTCCTGGGGCAGCTGGAGCAAGGAGACTTCCTGTCGTCGTTGGATTTGGAGGATGCCTACTTCCACATTCCCATCCTAAAGGGGCACCGAAAATTCCTCAGGTTTGTGGTCCAAGGGCGTCACTACCAGTTCAAAGCCCTCCCCTTCGGACTACGGTCGGCACCCAGGGTATTCACCAAGTGCCTTGCACCGGTGGCGGCGCAGCTGCGCCGCGAGGGGATCCACGTCTACCCCTACCTGGACGACTGGCTCATCCAAGCCAAGACGAGGGAGCTCGCCGTGGAGCACACGGCAAGGACCGTCCAACTTCTCACGGACCTGGGATTCTCCGTGAACTACGCCAAGTCCCACCTGGTACCCTTGCAAAACGCACTGTTTCTGGGAGCGAAGCTCGACACCGTGTCCCTTCTGGCCTCCCCGTCGGAGGAAAGGACCAGGTCCATCCTGGGCAAGGTACAGCGGATGTTGGTTTCCGACGCGGCCAAGGTGAGGTCCATCAAGTCCCTCCTCGGAATGATGTCTTCTTGCATCTACTTCATTCCCATGTGCAGGCTCCGGATGCGCCCGTTGCAGGAGTTCCTGGACGCGCGCTGGATCCAAACGACGGGCGGCTTCGAGGAGAGGATCACACTCGACGAGAGTTTCCGCCGAGCGGTCCGGTGGTGGGGCACCCGCGCGCATCTGACGGCAGGCATGGACTTCCAGACCCCAGACCACCAGGAGACAGTGACCGCGGATGCCTCCCTGGAAGGGTGGGGAGCGCACACCGCAAATCTGCACGCGAGAGGCCTCTGGCTCCCGACGGAGAAGTCCCTCCATATCAACGTCCTGGAACTCCGTGCAGTGTTCTGGGCCCTCAGGTCCTTCCTTCCGTCCCTCAAGGGCAAGGTGGTGAGGATCTTCACCGACACCACCACCACCATGTTTTACATCAGGAAACAGGGCGGAACCAGGCCCCCAGCACTGTCCAAGGAGGCGCAGGACCTCTGGCATTGGGCAATCGCCAAAAGGATGTTTCTGGTGCCGTTTCATCTGGCAGGGATAAAAAACACCATTGCCGACTCACTCAGCAGGGAGCTGCGCTCGTGCCACGAGTGGGAACTACGGCAGGATCTAGTGGATCGCCTCTTCCGACGGTGGGGCACACCCCAGATCGACCTGTTCGCGACGGCGACGAACTCCAAGTGCCGGAGGTTCGCCAGCAGGTTTCCCCAGGCGAGGAGCATGGGCGATGCTTTCTCGTTCCCCTGGGAGGGCCTGTTCCTCTACGCGTTCCCTCCTTTGCCACTGCTAATCCGGCTCGTCAACCAGCTCAAGAGGTCACGGTGCAGGATGATCCTCGTCGCACCTGCGTGGCCGAGGCACATATGGTTCCCGGACCTTCTGGACTTGTCAGCGTCCCCGCCAATCAAGCTGCCGGTGGACGCGGATCTACTCTCCAGGGAAGGAGGCGCCATCCTCCACCACGACCCGAAATCGCTGAACTTGCAGGCCTGGCTCCTGCAGCGCTAGAGTTTGGAGGATACGACTTACCGGCCGACTGCAGAGAGGTTCTTGCAAAGGCCAGGGCGTCCTCGACTCTTAAATGCTACGGACACAAATGGAAGAGGTTCTCTGTCTGGTTCCACGCACAGAAGATTAACCCTCTACGGATTACAGCTCCCCAGGTGCTGCCGTACCTGCTGACGCTGGCCAAAGCTGGACTGGCACACGCGTCCATCAAGATTCATCTTGCTGCGATCTCCCGATACACCAGAACCACGGGCCGGACGTCCCTGTGGTCTCATCGTCTGGTGAAAGAGTTCATGAAGGGACTGTTCAGATCGTTCCCGCAGGTGAAGGCGCCGGCCCCGGCGTGGGAGCTCAACGTGGTGCTGACCAAGCTCATGGGACCTCCGTTCGAGCCTCTGCACTCGGCCCCGCTGAAGTTTCTGTCGTGGAAAACAGCGTTTCTTGTGGCCATCACCTCCGCACGACGGGTGGGAGAGATCCAGGCCCTTTCCTCCAAGGCCCCGTACTTGACTTTTCACGACACGAGGGTAGTGCTCAGGACGCACCCCTCCTTCATGCCCAAGGTACCGTCGGACTTCCATCTCAACGAACCCTTGGTGTTGCCTGTGTTCTTCCCGTCGCCTTCGTCGCCGGCTGAGAGGACTTTGCACTCGCTGGATGTGGCTAGAGCGCTGAGGTTCTACGTGGACCGCACGAAGTGTTTTCGGAAGACGTCACAACTCTTTGTGAACTTTGGACCTGTCAATCAGGGGAAGGCTCTCTCGAAGGCTTCCATTTCCAGATGGCTCTCCGGCTGTATCATGTACTGTCATCGGTTGGCAAACCGACCGCTGCCTGGCCGTCCGAGAGCCCATTCCACCAGAGCGATCGCAGCTACCACGGCGTTCCTTTCTGGTGTGCCCCTGCTGGACATATGCAGGGCTGCTACGTGGAGGTCGACGCACACCTTCACGAAATTCTACTGCGTCGATCGGGATTCCAGGGTCGGCCAAGCAGTGCTGCGCAACCTGTTCGCCTGAGGTGAGCCTGGTGAGGAGGTAAGATGCTTAATGTTGAGTTTGATGTAATGCTTAATGTTGAGCCTTTGCCACCTCCCGTGGTTGTGCATGTGTGTACTGCTAGGTATTCTTTATTCATGAGCATGTGAATCCATGCCAGACCCCATGCTGGAGAAGGAACAAGTTACTTACCTGTAACTGTTGTTCTCCAGCATGGGTCTGGTATGGATTCACATGCGAACCCTCCCGCCTACCCCTCTGCGGCTCTTCACTTGGTCATACTGCCACTTCACGTGCTTCCAAATCTGAAGATGGCTGCCAGAGGCGGTGCTTAGGTAGAGGGCAGTCATTGGCTGTGGTCAGTATGACGCAGAGACCAGTGATTGGTTGTTACTACGAAAGACAGATCAGATACGAAATTGATACTGGTTTTTTCTTTACCGAGGATTCCCAGCCTGACGACGGGGAATATTCATGAGCATGTGAATCCATGCCAGACCCATGCTGGAGAACAACAGTTACAGGTAAGTAACTTGTTCCTTCTCCTCCATACGAAAAGTCTCTGAAGCGACTGTTGAACGCCACATAGATGCTTCCTATAAACTTAATTCAGGTACTAAATACCCAGGAAAAAATGCCAGTCCATAACAGCCTCAGAATCACTTTTGCCATATAGAATTGTATCGTTGGGAGAGCAGAGAATTTTCCATAATTGTCAACCTTTTTCAACGTAATACACTTTTCCCTCAGTTAATTCCTGTAGAAACACAAGTTTGATTTGGTTCAAAAACCACACAGGTTCCTTTTTACATTTTAGTTTTGACATCTGCAGAAACACACTGTCTTTTGCAAATGAATGCTTAAGTAAGTTAACACAATATATTGATTGAAGCCTTCAATTAAGCTTTGTTGTCCAATTGGAGTATCATCAGCCAATATAAAATCTGCATATGCTGCCCATGCAATTTTGAACCCCATCCTCCCCCATTCTGGCGGAACAAAAGAGGTACTTGCTAGTGAAGCACCAACATCGGCTAAATAGAAGTTAAAGACAAGGGGCCAATATGCAACCCTGCCTAAGGCCATTGGAAGTTGAGGGCCAGTCAATAGGCCATCATTGTTTAACCTCACTTGAATCCGAGAGTCCTCATGAAGATGGACTAGAATCCTCAGTAAACACCCCAGAAGTCCTAATTTATCAAATTTTTTTCCATAGCAGAGGTCCATCCGCTTTATCAAAAGCCATGAAGAGATTTCTTTTTCCAGGCTACGCAACAGAAGGCCCCCACAGTCAGTGCCCATACATTTCATGAATCTCATTTGAATCGGATCAAGAATGTTATTAATGGTGCACCATTCAACATTTTGCTCCAAAATCAGTGATGCAAATATTTTGGAGTCTGCATCCATAATTTCAATCGGGCGGTAATTTAACAAAGATTTCTTGTCTCCCTTCTTATAGATGGAGATATAACATAAGAGGTACCCCATGAATTAGGAGTGGACATAGTTACGATGTCCCTAAACAGTATACATAGATTCTTTGCCCACAATTCTGTATTTTGTTTAAAATCACGTTGGCCAAGGAGTTAGGACCACAAGTTCTGGACAAGCTTGCTTTAGTGATTATCCTCTCAATGTCTTCCACGATCCCTGACACCAACCAGCAAGATGGACCAGACACGCCCACTTTGCTGTTAGTATCCTCCCTGAACTTATCGTGATCCAAGAAGTGGTTATGCCAAATCCGTTCCACGATAGGATTGGTTTGGACAACTAATTATTTGAGCTCAAGTCCATTTCCTAAAGACCAGAAATTACAAATGTTCTGAACCCTCAGCGACGCCATCATAGCTTCACTATCTCAATGGAGCATCTAGTAACAATGTAGTTCTCCAGCATGGGATCTGGCATGGATTCACATGCTCATGAATATTCCCCGTCGTCAGGCTGGGAATCCTCGGTAAAGAAAAAATCAGTTTCAGTTTTGTTTCTGAACTGTCTTTCTACTATTAACCAATCACTGGTCTCTGGGTCATACTGCCCCCAGCCAATGACTGCCCTCTACCTAAGCCCCTCTTCTGGCAGCCATCTTCAGATTTTTACCGCACGTTCAAGTGTTGGGAGTCCTCGTGCTGTAGCTCTCGAGTTTTTACTGAGTATTCCATTTTTTCAAAGAAATTACTCGAGCCTCAAGCTCCATTGTTTCGTCAAATTAGACTTCTTGGAGGATTCCGGAAGACCTTCGAGGCCTACCCCTAGTTGGACGTGGCCCAGGACAAAGGAGATTTGATGCCTCCTGGATCCAAACTGTTTAGGAAATGCCCAGGATGTGGACTGCATAACGTCTTTAAGGAAGACAAGCACTTCCGGTGCCTCTGGTGCCTACACGCCGACAAATCACACGAGGAGGAGGACTGTGCGTTCTGCAAGAACATGTCCGTACGGACCATGAAGGGCCATCGTAAATGACTCGCTGACTGGCTGGAGGCAAAGAGCCCAGCAGCAGGTGAGAAGAAGTCTGAGCGGTCTTCTAAGACCTTTGAGGGCGCTCCGCCGACGGGGGCCCAACAAAAAGCAAAGCACCAGGAGCACCGTTGGTTCGGGCTCCTCGGCTGCCAGGCAGGGCGTGTTAGGGAGAATTCTCTGTTAAGGCTAATTCCCCAAACCTAGTGAGTCCCCCAGCAGCTTTGTTGGATTTTTGAGGTTTATTTTTTTCTCCTGCTAAGAGTGAGACTCTTTTACTCCCACTCTTAGACATGATTTGAGGTTTTCCTTTGAATGTGTTTTATGGGCTATGGGGTCTTTTACTCCATAGGGCTTCATGTGTTTTTGGTATGTGTGTTGCACAGCACCCTCCGTGCAGTAACACAGGGGTGTCATAGTGACCCCCAAACATAGACTCCATACCCTGGGACTGACTACTGTCTCCCAGGGCATGTAAAGTCACCATTGGCTTTTCTAGTCCTAAATTGTGAACAGAACCAGTACAAACCATCATATTGTGGACGTACTGGTAGGGGCAATTCGATTGCCCCTGGGTCTGTTGTTCGAGGGGGCACTGTCCAGTCCCCCCCGATCGAGTTTTGGCTGGTGGCAGTGGATACTATTTTTTATATTCGACCGCAAATCTATTCCTATGGGATTTTCCAATTGTTCGAGGCTACCACTTTTTAGCATAGCCTCAAACATACCGCCGGTTTATTAAATTAATATTAATTCACCGGTTGGGATTTTTTGCCAGAACTCTGTGCCAAAATGGCGTCTGTGTTCGCTTTTGTAACTCTAACCCAAGTCAAGCCCTTTGTTCCACTTTTTGGCGGGCTTCTGCACAGAAGCCCTCCAAAGTGGTGTCACTCTGTCTGGGTCTACAGGATGTGTGGCATGGGGGTTTAGGCACCCTGGACTGAGTTGCCTCGGCAACTCAAGTCGCACTCTTGTGTGATTGGCCCAGTGGTGAGCCGGGCCACTTAGCATGTTGTGTGTGACAGCTAGGACTGATGAATGGGGGTTTTCTGCATAAAAGCAGGGCTTTGGGGACTGGAACTTCAGAAGATGCCACAGGACCTAAAGAATCCGAAGAGGGAGAAGCTGAGCCGACCTGCAACGACGACACCACCGGTGGAGCCCTGCTAAACCGCCTCACCACTTCCCGACGACAGAGAAGATCTTCATCCCGGAGAGTCTTCTTCCTTTGAACTGGTGGGGATAACCACTTCGCCCTCTTTTTCGCCTTCCTGGATCGTCTCATGGTCGAATCGCCCGTGCAAAGCACCCCGGCGGCCGGATAGCCACGCTTCACCACTACCGCGAATAAAAGGGTAGTACCTTTTAACCGAGAAACCCCGCGGCTGGTTTCTTCCCTGGCAGTTCAACAACCTCCAGCTTTCCTCCACGTCGAGATCTCCTCTTCCCCTGGACGTAGCACCGACTTGCCCCCGCTGGAGCTTTCTCACCATTTCAGGTACTGTGTTCCGCCTGGTCTCGCTTGCAACAGACTGTTCAAGGTGTCCCGTAAATCCTTGATTCTCTATCCTGGGGTGACTTGGGACCTGTTAACTTTTTCTGAACTGATCCAACTCCTTTTTGAACTATCTGCAAAGACTCCTGAAAGTATAATTCAACTGTGTGATCTTGGACACATTCTGCCTTGCTCTCTCCAAGAGTGGGCCTGGCCTATGAACTTTCTTGCTCTACAGTAGACTCTGCCTTCCTTGCCTTGCTGTGGTTCTTTTAAAAGTGTTGGTATTGTGTGCTTTCCTAATTCTGCCTTTTCCCTCCCTTTTTAACTAACTTATTGGAGTGCCATCTTAGGTTAAGCGCTCACCTCTGTCTGCAAATAAGTGGTGTTTTAACTAAGACTTGTTCAATAAGTAATCAGGGGTGTATATATATTGATAGTGACTGTGTTTTGAATTTGCTTGCCATATTACTGTTAGTGTATTTTTACATGTGTGTTTTTAAATAAATAATTATATACTTTTATACCAAAGCTCTGGTCAGTGTTTGCTTGTGCTACTGTATTTTGGTACCTAATGTGTATACTCTATATACTGCCTAACTCTTCTTGAGAGAAGTCTAACTGCTCAGCCACAGCTACCAGGTAAATCTGGGTGGTACAGACTGCTACCAATTGGGTTTACTGCCATCACCTGTAGTCTTAAGCATTTTGCAGTGGTGCCTAAGGGAACTGCACAGGTTTCTGCCTAACAGGGCGCGATGTCTCCGACGCCATCATCCACAAGCCAACGCTCTGGCTCGGTGAAAAGGAAGTCGGAGAACCCGGGTAAGCTTCGGGAGAAGCCCTGGTTGATCCCGACGGAGAAAGCCAAGGGGGGGTGAGGAGGTGACCCACCCCCTAAGGTGAAGGCCTCAGACGCGCCAAAGGTCGTGAAGGCCCTGATTCACCAGCTAAGGCCTCGATTGAAGGAGTCGTGGTGGCCCTGGCGAAGCCGGCAGAGGCTACCCCAGTGGAGACGACCTCCGGGCCTAGAGTATTCCTGCCACCCCGGATGGATTCATCTTTCCAGCCTATCGAGAAGACCCCAGTGAAACCCCCGGGACGAGAAAGAGAGGGGGGTCACGGTAGCCCTAACAGACTCGGATACCTCCAAGGATGAGCTGGCTTGCGTCAAAGCTATCCTGGACAAGAAGTTTGAGGAGGCCAGGATCTACGGGAAGGATCCCGAGGAGGCGGACGTAGAGGGCGACGTTGGAGCCGACGAGGAGCCTCAGGCCATGGAGGAAACAGAGGACCCCACCCTCCAACTGACACTCCTGTCGCAAACGATGCCTACGCCATAGGACAATTCAGGAGCAATCTTGATGGCTTTGCAGACCCTGTGTACGGAGATAAGTACAAGGTTGTCCTTACCCCCAGTGGACGAATCAGCGGCGCTTGGACCGTCGGGGAGCCCGCGGAGCAAGCGGAGCCGAGTACATCCCCCCAGCCTTCACCCCATACCCTCCGCTGAGGGACGAGCTGGTGACGACAGGGACTGACGGTGGCGACGACGGAATGGATCTCTCGTCGCCTCCTGCACGATGTCCCCTTTGCCCGCCAGCCCCCTGATGAAATTGGCTCCTTTCACACCATGATCGCCAGGGCCTCAGACCTCTTCCAGCTGTGCCCCGAGGAACAGAAGAAAGAGGGATTTCTTTACCAACAACGGGAAGCCAAGAGGAAAACCGTACTCAGTCCCGCTGTTGGACGACATATGGGATGAAGGACTGTCTCTTTTGAAAAACGAGAAGAAGTACCGGGTCGCGGACTCTGCTCCTATGTGCCTCATGGCGCAACCGACCCCGGATTCCGTAGTCTCTGCGGCAGCCAAGAAGAAAGCAGGAGGGGCGACTGTGTCATCCTCCACTTCCCCGCCGGACAGCGAGGGAAAGAAGCTCGATGCCATGGGACGTTGAGTCATCTCGTCGGCAGCGACGACCATAAAGGCGGCCAATGCCCTCGCGATCATGGCCCGCTATGATAGGGAGCTCTGGTTCAAAATTGCCCCATCCTGGACTTCCTCCCGGACGACAAGAGGGCGGAAGCCCTGGAAATCTTGCAAGAAGGCAAAGTGGCATCGGATCATGCCATCATGGTAGCTACGGACATCGCCGATACCGGATTTCGTCAGATGGGCAACATCGTTTGCCTGCGCCGACGCGGTTGGCTCAGGGTGACCGACGTCCGTCAGGATGCGCAGACCAGGGTACTGGACGTGCCCTTCGACGGAAACAACCTGTTCAGGAAAGCGGTGGACGAGAGTCTGCAGGCCATCAAAGCGGCCTGCAGACTCTCAGCCAAGGCCTTGGTCATTCCATCAACGATGGCCGTCCTTTCGGACCTCCGGATGCAAATCCCAAGGTGCCCCCAAAGGATTTGGCGGCAGTTCATAGTCGTACTGCCAAGCTGCCCTTTCCTCGTTGCAAGAAGCTTACAGAGGCCGCAGGAAGGCCGGTGGATACCGTCGTCACCAAGGAGCCCAGGGTGGCAAGGCCTCGGCAAAACAGGACTGAACCGGCTGTGACTTCGGGCCCCCACCAACGCACCCCAGTGGGAGGCCAGCTGGCGAACTTCATCGGCGTGTGGGAGTCCATCTCCACCGACAGTTGGGTGTTGGATGCCATGGCCCACGGGCACACTCTGGAGTTCCAAAGGAAGTGCCCCTGTTTCCCACCTGTGGCCAGGAAAGAAAACCATGTTCTGCAGCTGCTTCTGGAGGTACGAGCCATGCTGTGAAAGGGCGCGATAGAACTCGTCCCAAAGAGGCTCCGGGTCTCCGGTATACTCACGGTACTTCCTCGTCCGAAAGAAGACCGGTGGCCTCAACCTTCGACGCCTCAACAAATGCATCAAAGCCCAGAAGTTCCGGATGGTTAGCCTTCAGCACGTGCTGGGACAGCTGGAGGAAGGTGACTTTCTATCGTCGCTGGACTTGGAGGATACTTACTTTCACATCCCCATACACAAAGGACATCTAAAGTTCCTACGTTTCGTGGTCCAAGATCGGCACTACCAGTTCAAGTCCTTGCCCTTCGGGTTGAAGACGCCTCCAAGGGTCTTTACCAAGTGCCTGGCACCGGTGGCGGCGCAGCTGCGCCTGCAGGGGATCCACGTATACCCCTACCTGGACGATTGGCGCATCCAAGAAAAGTCCAGAGAACTCGCCGTCGACCACACAGCGAAGACCGTCTGCCTGCTAACGGAGCTGGGATTTTCGATCAACTTTGCGAAGTCACACTTGGTACCGTCGCAGGACGTCCTGTTCCTGGGAGCCAGACTCGACACAGTGGCGCAGTTGGCTTCACCGTCGGAGGAAAGGACGAGGGCCATTCTGGGCAGGGTACAACGGCTTTTGACCATGGAAATGGCCAGGGTGAGGTCCATCAAGTCCCTGCTCAGCATAATGTCATCGTGCATCTACCTTGTGCGTCTGTGCAGGTTGCGGATGCGGCCACTGCAGGAGTTCCTCGACGCAGGTTGGATGCAAGCAGCAGGAAGCTTAGAAGACGAGATCCCACTCAACAAGACTTTCCGTCAAGCGATCCTGTGGTGGGGCGCGCGCATCTCATGGCGGGCATGGACTTCCAGACCCCAGCGCACCAGGAAACGGTGACGATGGACGCCTCCCTGGATTGATGGGGAGCACACACCAGAGATCTCCACGCAAGAGGGCTTTGGCTCCAGGAGGAGAAGTCTCTGCACATCAACGCCCTGGAGCTCCGGGCCGTGTTCTGGGCCTTCAGGTCTTTCCTTCCGTCCCTCAAGGGCAAAGTGGTACGGGTCTGCACCACCACAATGTTCGATGTTAGTAGCAGGGAGGCACCAGATCCCAAGCCCTATCCAAAGAAGCGCAGGATCTGTGGCACTGGGCCGTCACTCAGGGGATGTTCCTGGTGCCTTCTCATCTGGCAGGAGAGAAAAACACTGTCGCCGACTCACTCAGCAGGGAGCTGCGCTCTTGCCACGAGTGGGAACTTCGGCAGGATCAAGTGGATCTCCTATTCCGATGGTGGGGCACTCCCCAGATCGATCTGTTTGTGACGGCGACGAACTCCAAGTGCCAGAGGTTCGCCAGCAGGTTTCCCCAGCCGGGGAGCATGGGCGTTGCATTCTCCTTCCAGTGGGACGGCCTGTTCCTGTATGCGTTTCCTCGGTTGCTTCTGCGACTCATCAATCAACTTAGACTGTCCTGGTGCAGGATGATCCTCGTTGCACCGGCATGGCCGAGGCAGATATGGTTCCCAGGCCTTCTGGACATTTAAGCGTCCACCCCCCCCCAGTCAATCTGCCTACGGACGCGGATCTGCTCTCTAGGGAAGGAGGCGCCATCCTACATCACGACCTGGGATCGCTGAACCTGCAGGCCTGACTCTTGCAGCACTAGAGTTCGGAGACTATGACATCCCGGTAGACTGCAAGGAGGTGCTTCCAAATGCCAGGGCGTCCTCGACTCTTAAGTGCTATGGACATAAGTGGAAGAGGTTCTCTCTCTGGTGCCGTGCACAGAGGATCAACTCTCTATGGATCACGGCCCCTCAAGTGCTGCCGTACTTGCTCTCACTGGCCAAGGCGGGGCTGGCACATGCCTCCATCAAAATCCATCTGGCGGCTATCTCCCGCTACACCAGAACTCCGGGGTGGTCGTTGCTGTGGTCTCATCGCCTGGTGAAGGAATTCATGAAGGGACTGTCCCGCTCGTTCCCGCCAGTGAAAACCCCGGCCCTGGCGTGGGAGCTCAACGTAGTGCTGACCATGCTCATGAGTCCGCCATTCGAGCCCTTTGACTCAGCACCGCTGAAGTTCCTATCATGAAAGACAGCTTTTCTTGTGGCCATCACCTTCGCACTACGAGTGGGAGAGATCCAGGCCCTCTCCTATAAGCCTCCATACCCGACATTCCACGAGACGAGGGTAGTGCTGAGGACATACCCCTCCTTCATGCCCAAGGTGCCGTCGGACTTCCATCTCAACGAGCCCTTGGTGTTACCCGTTTTCTTCCTGTCGCCTTCATCGCCGGCTGAGAGGACTTTGCACTTGCTGGATGTGGCTAGAGCGCTGAAGTTCTATGTGGACCGCACGAAGAGTTTTCGGAAGACATCCCAGCTGTTTGTGAACTTTGGCCCTGTGAACGAAGGGAAGGCCCTCTCAAAGGCTTCCATTTCCAGATGGCTCCCCGGCTCCATCATGCACTGTCACCGGTTGGCAAACCGACCCTTGCCCGGCTGTCCGAGAGCCCATTCGACCAGAGCGATCGCTGCTACTACAGCGTTCCTATCTGGTTTCCCCCTGCTGGACATCTGCAGGGCTGCTACGTGGAGGTCGTCGCACACCTTCACGAGATTCTACTGCGTCGACGGGATTCCAGGGATCAGTCCAGAGTCGGCCAGGCAGTGCTGCGCAACCTGTTTGCTTGAAGGTGAGCGTGGTGAGGAGGTAAGAGATGCTTAATGTTGAGTTTTTGTAATGCTTAATGTTGAGCCTTGCCACCACCAGTGCATATGTGTACTGCTATGTATTCTTGTATTCATCAGCATGTGAATCCATGCCAGACCTCATGCTGGAGAAGGAACATGTTACTTACCTGTAACTGTTGTTCTTCAGCATGGTTCTGGCATGGATTCACATGCGAACCCTCCCGCCTACCCCTATGTGGCTCTTCTCTTGGTCCTACTGCCATTTTACGTGCTATCAAATCTGAAGATGGCTGCCAGAGGAGGGGCTTAGGTAGAGGGCAGTCATTGGCTGGGGACAGTTTGACCCAGAGACCAGTGATTGGTTACTAGTTGAAAGATAGTTCAGAAATGAAACTGAAACTGATTTCTTCTTTACCGATGATAACAAAGTCTTTATACCGCTGCCGTTGGAACAGATTCTGCAGCTGGTGTAGAGAACAGAATATCGACCCTTTTTCATGTGGTACACCAATGGTTTTGTCCTTCCTACTACATTTGGCGAATTCAGGCCTTCAAGTTGGCACCATTAAGGGCTATCTCGCAGCGCTATCCATCTTTAAGCGCACTGCGGAAGAACCATCCTATTTCAAGTTACCCTTGGTAATACAGTTTCTAAAGGGGTTAACCAATGTTTATCCCCCAAGACCATTCCAGGTTCCCCTATGGGATTTAAACTTAGTCCTAACTTTCCTGATGGGCACACCTTTCGAACCACTCCACTCTTGTTCGTTAAGATTTCTTACCCTTAAGACTGTTTTATTAATAGCACTTACATCTGCTAGAAGGGTGAGCGAGTTACAAGCTCTTTCTTGTAAACCCCCTCATACAATCTTTCACAAATACAAAGTTGTTCTGCAAGTGAAGCCTAATTTCCTCCCAAAGGTGGTTTCCAAATTTCATATCACTCAGAAGATTACCCTTCCATCTTTCTATGCTCCTCCTCCTCATCCGGGGAAAGAGGAAGAGAGGTTACACAGGCTGGACCCAAGAAGGGCTCTAAGTTTTTACATTAGTGGACTGGCTAGGATAAGACAAGCAGACCAGCTGTTTGTAGGCTACGCAGGTCACAAGCTGGGGTTACCGATAACTAAGCAGACCATTTCCAGATGGATCATTTTAGCCATTTTGGAATGTTATAAACTCGCAGGAAAAGAGCCCCCTCAAAATCTTAGGGCTCATTCGACCAGAGGTATTGCAGCTTCATCGGCCCTCAAGAGGAGTGCCGGTTAGAGACTTATGTGCGGCTGCCACATGGTCGTCCGTCCATACCTTTACACGGTTTTACAACTTGGATTCCTCCTCCAGTCAAGAGACTAGGCTTGGAAGGGCAGTATTGCACTCTATTCATCAATAATAGGAAGCATGAAGTCAGTACTCCCACCTCCAATAACAGAATACTGCTATGGGAGCCTTTCTAAGATGAGGAATACGTCGGAGGACACAATCCCTTCGACGAACAAGTTACTTCTTACCTTGTAACGTTCTTTCGATGGGATGTTCCTCCAACGTATTCCTTATCGACCCTCCAATCCATCCCCGCAGTACTACTTCCCTTGTTGTTGCAGCTTACGCTCCTTCAGGGTGATTAGTCTAGTCCAGAAAGAATTATTGTGGGCTACAAAACGGAACTGAGCAACGGACGCTGCGCGCAGCCTTTATAGGCAGGATGACGTCGACGTCGATACGGCGGCTGTCGAGGGACATCGACTCGGCGGACGTCGACGCGCAGCGCCTTCTAGAGAAACATTTTTCGTGGCCAGCAAAGCTGGAAAGAGATATCTAAGATAAGGAATACGTCGGAGGAACATCCCATCGAAAGAACGTTACAAGGTAAGAAGTAACTTGTTCTTCAACTTCGTAGCTAGAGCCTTCAGAACAACATATGCTGTGAATTGTGCTTCACTTTAATTATCTGGATGCACATTCTTTTAGAGAAGCTTCTGAAGCTGTGACTGTGGGGATTTTCACTGCGTCAGAATGAAAACCCGAAAATTAGAGCAAAGCAGCCAAGATGGCGTTTTCAGAAACTGCGATGGCGCGTTTCAATGTGTATGTGCTTAAGCCAACATTGTAGTGCGAAATACATATGCTTTTACAAACCTTCCTTTTGGCCCAAGCCAACACATTGCTAGAATTATGTGACCATGTGCCATCGGCATAAGAATAACCAGAGTCATCACTGTCATCTATATTGATAGACATAAACTGTTTGATAGTCACTTTTTGTATTATCAAGGCATTAGTTACATTTACAGGAGGATGGGGACCAGATCTTAGTTTCATCAAGGATTTAGAACAGCAGTCGCCTAGTGCAGAACCTACAATGGTTAGAAATTGTATACAGCAGCAGAAAAATAGTATTACCTCAATGATAACAGCAAGTGCTAAGAAGATTTTCCAACCCTAGATTCTGAGCGGATTCCAGGCCCATGTGTCATGGCCACTAACAAAGGGCCCTTTATTTCCTCCTTCCAAAGCGTTCAAATGGACCCTGTCCACGCGCCTTTGGCGCCAGGCTCATAAGAAAATGTGCTCTGCACACTTGGGGTCCAAGGCACGTGTATCCAGGCCGGGCGTGAACATTAGAAAGCATTGGAAGGCACGTGCGATCATCCATGGGAGTGGTGAGATGGGGCCACAAGGCGGAGCTAAAGGGGAGGGGCTAGGACCAGACTATTTAAGCCGGCCCCACCCGCATGTTGAGGCTTATCGTTAATCTGCTGTATGCAGCGTAACGCTTACCGACGTCTGAAGCTCTTACCTGTCTCCCGCTCTGCATCTTCTGATTCCAGATTCACATCTTCGGCGCGCACCTACCTGATGCCAGCTGTACATCTTCAACGCGCACCTTACCGGGATCCGGCTATACCATTGCGTGGAGCGCATCCAATCTTGATCCGGCATCCGCAGCGTGCACCTTACCTGAAGCCAGCCACACCAACACTTGAAGCACTAAGAGCTTCACACCAGTATCTTCAGCGCGCACCTTACCTGTCTCCTCGAATCAATCTGCTGTTGGGCGCCTCTTCCTCACCTGTTGGAGTCTTCATTCACATCGATGTCTTCTTCTCGTCAGGCATCCTCATGGTTCTTCCATCTCGCTGCCGCAAACAGCTTCTCGGATAGCCGCTCTCCATCTTCCGACGCCAGGCCGTCCCTGCAAGAACTAAAGACAGCACAAGTTTAGAAACTACATAAACATTTAATGCTTGGCCACGCAACACCTAAGCCTTGCGTTTCGTTTAGAAACCCTACTTACCCTCTAGTGGCGTCCGCTCCATCCTTTTCGGACACAGCGTGGGTCCACTGTCAGCAACGCGACTCAGCGGAGCCATCTTCAACACCTATTGTGGAAAAGAAAGACATTTACTCCTACGTCCCTTTCCCTTTACTCCATATTTATGAGACATTCCTCCGTCCTGTGGGACGGGACCGGAGCACTTTGCAAAAGCATCAAAATTTTGCAAACATTTTAGTCCTTCCTCTCTTTTACGCGGGGTACTGCACGCGGCTGTAACCCCGCCCATCTTAGCTCCACCTTGAGCATCGGCCATCAGTCCTTTTCTCCGCTCGTTCGAGACTGGATGCACTTGCATCTGCGGAAGATTTTTTCTTCCAATTTCCTCCTCTCTGGCTCTCGCTTGCGATCGTGTGATAGTCTGTCTATGCCTTTTCAGCTAGACTTCCCGAATTGTTCTCCCCATCAGCGACACTTCGCTAGGGTGGATCCCCATCCTCTTTGTTTAGGGTGTTTGCGTCCTGACCACTGGTGGGACTCGTGTTTTTATTGCGATTCCCTTTCGGTCCGGGCGCTTCACCGTCGGTTAGAGCGGTGGGAGGAGGTGTTTCAGCGCACTCCTCCTATGCATTTCCAATCCTTCATCGACGAGAAGAAGAAACGCCCGGTAAGTTCTTTACTTTTTAGGGCACCCAGGCTGGGGGACTCCTTTCCGGGTTCTTCCCGGTCTGGGAGGAGCCTCAAGGGCTCCGTTACCTGGGCTTGTCCTGAGGTGCCGCCTAGGCCTAAACATCGTACCAGAGTGTTCTCTGAGGGTCTCCGTAAGGGGCCTGTTGACACAGGGTCACCATTAGAGGCCCCTCCTGTGGGGGCTGTTTGTAGACGTAGTTCTACTGAGTCTTGGGGTACCGGAGTTCGCTCAGAGGCCTCCTTGATTGGAGCTTCCCTCATTTGAACCGGGGTGCGCCCCGAGGCCTTGGCTGGGCTTGTGGATTCCGAACAGAAGTTCGAGGCCCGGCGTGAAGAGGCTTCTACCGGACTCGTGTCCGAGGTCCCTTGTTTAGAGGCAAAGGCGACCAACAGTTCTGAGAGGCCTGTTAAGGCCTTGTCGGTGAAAAGTGTTCCTCATTGTTCCCGCTCTTGCGGTGACCCCAGAACTGTTGAGGGGGCAAGGAGTGAGGTTTCAAACCATAATGCCTCCTTTACCGGCAGTACTGAGGTCCTTTCTACGAAGGCTAGTTTGGCTATTAGCATGTCACAAAACCATCCTAGGTCACACAGTACCGGCTTGGCCGAGGTTCTTTGTGTTAAGGCTAAAATAAAGACCCCTGACCCACTTGTGGGGACCCCTGCCTCACTTCCACACGTGTCGCAGTTCTCCTCAGGTGACGACTAAATGGCTGCCGTTCCCGCCAAGACCATGGTGGCCATTTTGGATACAACCCTTACAAATACGCCATCGGCCTTAGATGTAGGGGGTGCTTTTTCAGGTGAACATCCGTTTCATCCAGTTTTTGACTGGAACGCTCGGATGCCTCTACCGCACAATGTCTCGCTACCGGCGGCATCGGCGCCCTTGATTTATGTAGACAGCAATGGGGAAGGGCCCTCTTGGCAACCCTCTCCCCTGCTGTTAGGAACACTGCAAAAGATTTAGGACTACAGGTGTTAGCAGTAAACCCACTTGGTAGCAGTCTGTACCACCCAGATTTATCTGGTAGCTGTGGCTGAGCAGACAGACTTCCCTCAAGAAGAGTTAGGCAGTATGCAAAGTATACACATAGGCACTCAGATACAACAATACAAGCAAACACTGACCAGAGCTTTGGTATCAAAGTATACAATTATTTATTTAAAAACACACTGTTTGAAACACTCCAGCACTCTTATTGTAAAACACTCTAAACACAGTTACTATTATAATATATACAACCCTTGTTCCTTATCAGATAAGTCTTAGTTAGCACCACTTATTTTCATACAGAGGTGAGTGCTTAACTATAGATGGCACTCCAACAAGTTCATGAAGAAGGGAGGGAAAAAGACAGAATATGGGAAGGTACACCACTCTAAGCTTTAGGAACACTATTAGCAAGGCAGAAGAGCAAAAGTCACTTGTGAGCCAAAGTCCATAGGCTGGGCCCACTCTTAGAGAGAGCAGAGCACAAATGCGCCCAAGCTCACACAGTTACACTAGGCTTAGAAAGTCTTGCAGAGAGTTCGAAAAAAGTTTAGAGAGGCTCAGAAAAGTTTAGCCAGGGTGTCCCAGGTTCGAAAGCTGGGGGCTAAATCTACCCCGTACAGTCGGTGGCAAGGGAAGCCGGGTGGGACACGGTACCTTAAGTGGGAAGGATCCTCCAGCGGTGGCAGTTGTTCCTGGCAGCGGGTGCAAGTCTCGTCGTCCAGAAGATCTCGACTTAGAGGAAAGATGAAGGTCGTTGCACTGCCAGGGAAGAAACCAGCCGCAGAGTTTTCCGGTTAAAGGTATTACCCTTTAATTCGTGGTCGTGGTAAAACGTGGTATCCCGGTTGCCGGAGTGCTTGGCACAGGCAACGCGGCCACGAGATACATTGGGAAGGCGAAAAGACGGTGAAACTGGTTATCCCCACCAGTCAAAAGGAAGAAGACTCTCTGGCGGGAGATCTCCTCTGTCGTTGGGAAAAGTGGTGAGACGGTCCAGCAGGGCTCCACCGGTGGTGTCATCGTGGCAGGTCGGCTCAGCTTCTCCCTCGTCGGATTCTTAGGTCCTGTGGCGACTTCTGAAGTTCCAGTCCCCAAAGCCCTGCTTTTATGCAGAAAACCCCCATTCACTCAGCCTAGCTGTCACTCAAACATGCTAAGTGGTGAGCCGGCCGGCTCACCACTGGGCCAATCGGGACAGAGTGCGACTTGAGTTGCCTAGGCAACTCAGTCCAGGGTGCCTAAATCCCCCTCCACCCCTCCTAAGTACCCCAGACAGAGTGGCACCACTTTGGAGGGCTTCTGTGGAGAAGCCCGCCAAAAAAGTGGAGCAAAGGGCTCGACTTGGGTTTGAGTCAAAGAAGAGAACACAAACGCCATTTTAGAACCGAGTTTTGGCAAAAAATACCAACCGGAGAATTAATATTAAATAAACCGGCGGTATGTTTATGTTCGAGGCTATCGTAATTAAATAAATAAAGATAGCCTCGAACAATGGGAAAATCCCATAGAGAAATATTTGAGGTTGAATATAAAAAGTAGTATCCACTGCCACCAGCCAAAACTCGATCAGGGGGGGACGGAGACGTGCCCCCTCGACTAACAGACCCCGGGGCAATCGAATTGCCCCAGCCAGTAAGTCCACAATATGATGGTTTGTACTGGTTCTGTTCAGAATTTAAGACTAGTAAAGTCAATGGTGACTTTACAGACCCTGGGAGACAGTAGTCAGTCCCAGGGTATGGAGTCTATACTGGGGAGTCACTATGACACCCCTGTGTTACTGCACTGAGGGTGCTGTGTAGCACACATCACAAAAACACATGAAGCCCTATGGAGTAAAAGACCCCATAGCCCATTAAACACATCTAGAATCAAAGAAACACACTCAACTCATGTCCAAGAGTGAGGGTAAAAGAGTCTCACTCTTGGCAGGAGAAAAAAATAAACCCCAAAAATCCAGCAAAGCTGCTGGGGGACTCACTAGGTTAGGAAATTCAGCCTAAACAGAGAATTCTCCCTAACACCTGCGCCCTTGGAATTATCCTCCTCATGAGAGGCCTCCTCCTGTCGCGCCTAAGTCATCAGCGGAGGATGTCTTTTTCGGCAAGTTTCAGAAACGTATGCGTTTCGACCCCATGAAGGAGTACTTTAAGGGCCTGGTTAGGGAGATAAGCCCGCCTGCGCCAACGGTCCCGGCTACGGTGCCTGTGCCTCCACTGGCGCCGCCTTTACCAGCTGGGCCTTCCCCAACTCTTCCACCCCCCACCTCCATTGTCCCCAGTGGACAAGGCGATTGTGGTGCTGGATGTGACTCAACCTGATCCGGATCTATCAGATGATGTACAGGTTGATCAGGACAGCGAAGACCAGCCCCGCTCTATCAGAGCCTTTCACGACCAGGTGCTGAACATGATGTGTCTGTTAGATGTTCCAGTACCCGAGGCACCCGCTCCACAGGAGGGTGTGCTTTGGAGGGTGTTCACCTTGTATCCTTCAGAGCGTAACCGGCTTGTTCTTGCAGAAGGATGTTTTGGCCGAGGTCCCTAGAGTATGGGAGAAACCACACTCTGGACTGTTCATCAATAAGAAAATTGACGCGCGCTACAGGCTTCATTCTTCGGAAGAGGTGACCTTAGCGTCATGTCCACCACCTCCTCCACGGCCGTGGCTGCGGCCACTTTGCAGTCCAGACCTGCAGCACCGTCTTCTACGACGGCTACACAGGTCCTGGGCAAAGAGGTTAAGCTTCTTGACTCCTTGGGAGAAAGATTTTTGCTAACTCGGCCCTGCAATTGCGTCAGGCCAATGCAGAACTGGTGTTATCAGGGGCGAATATGAAAATGTGGAAACATCTGTCGGAGTTTCAGGAATTCATCCCTGCTGAAAGCTTGAGGACTTTAAGGCGGGTTTGTCGGATGCCAGGGACCTGGCTCAGGATCTGCTGGAGGCGGCGGCCCATCATGGCGACACTTCGGCCCGAGGCCTTATGCTTGGAGTGGATACTTCTCGTCGGGCTTGGCTGCATGCCACCAAGTTCTCTAAGGAAGTGCAGGATAAGGTTTTGGATCTGCCGTTTGACAGCAGGGAGCTTTTTCATTCCACAGCGGATGTGGAGCTGACTAAAATGAAGGATAGCACCCAGACCGCCAAGTCATTGTCTGTCCTGGTGAAACCACCTTTTAGGACACAGAGACCGTTGTCACAGCCCCGGTACGCCTCTGGCTTTAGGGGTTTTCTGGACCGGAAATCCTGCAGAGTCGATACCCCTTTGGGAAGTTCCCGCCGGCGGCAGCAACGGAGTCGATATTTCTCCCGCTCCTCAACCGCCTCCTCAGGTTCAGGTGGTGCCGCCACCGAAAAAACAGCCAAATGAGGGTTCTCCTCGCTCGCACGAGACCCCGGTGGGAGGACGCATTGAGTCTCATTGAGA
This sequence comes from Ambystoma mexicanum, assembly GCF_040938575.1. Classification (NCBI taxonomy): domain Eukaryota; kingdom Metazoa; phylum Chordata; class Amphibia; order Caudata; family Ambystomatidae; genus Ambystoma; species Ambystoma mexicanum. The sequence goes on along the minus strand of NC_090921.1, from coordinate 223,133,134 downwards.
GGTGTGGCAGACTATTACCGAGGACCGGTGGGTCTCGTCAGTCGCTCGGGCGGGCTTCCGCTTACCCCTTGCTCCTACCCCACCCATCAATCCTCATTTTCAGCAGTTTGGTTCGCCCTCCCTCAGGGCCAAGATCCAGAGGTTACTGGATCTGAGCGGTGGAACCTGTTCCCCTAGGGGAACGAGGGGAGGACTTCTACTCCCGACTGTTTACGGTGCCCAAATCCAACCAGGCTGGCCTGCGCACCATTCTAGACCTTTCCCAATTCAATCTTTTCCTACCCTAAGAGAAATACAAGATGATCACGCCTGGTCAGATAAAGTCCTCTTTACAGATGGGCGATTGGCTCAGCGTGGTGGACCTTCAGGATGCGTACATGCATATTCTGATCTGGAATCCACACCGGAGATACCTGCGTGTATCTGTGGGAGAGGAGCATTTCCAGTTCAGAGTGCTTCCCTTTAGCCTCAGCCCGTCACTGCGTGTCTTTACGAAGATGTCAGTGATTGCAGCTTATCTTCGTCTGCAGGGTATCCATGTGTATCCTTATTTGGACAATTGACTGTTGCGCAGCCCTTGCCCGGTGAAAGCTGCATGCAATCTTCAGTCTCTCCTCCAGCTCCTGTTCCACCTTGGGCTGTCGGAGAACTGGCGGAAATCTTCCATGACGGTCTCTCAGGACTTGATCTTCCTGGGTTTTCGCTGGAACACGTTGGACTGCAGAGTTTAGCTGACCGGGGACAGAATGGCGGATCTTTTGGCCACGTGTCAGATATTTGCGTAGTCGGAGAGCATGTCGGTCTGGTGGTTCCAGAGGCTTCTGGGCCTCATGGCATGGCCTTGTGCGTATTGGCTCTTCCTCTTGCTCGACTCAAGAGGCAGACTCAAATGGCTCTTGGCGTCAGGCGGTGGATCCGGACTCCAAGATGATTTTGATTCTGGCTTCCATGAGGGCGGACCTGGTGTGGTGGTCGTCTCTCAGCAACCTGTCAGTTGGAGCAGGGTTTCAAGACCCTGCCCCGATGGTGATGGTCACAACGGACTCCTCCCTCCTAGGGTGGGGTGCAATGTTGAATCTTCTTCAGGTCTCAGACCTTTGGTCGCCCCAGGACAAGCTCTTCACATAAATCTGGAGCTTCTGGCGATTTTCCTAGCGCTCGAGGCGTTCAGGCCGGTCATTGCCAACAAGGTGGTCCGTATCCGCACGGACAATGTCGGGCCAATGAATTACATCAACAAGCGGGGGGCACCAAGTCTCCTCCTCTTGTGGATCTGACCATCCAGATTTGGGAGTGGGCCGTTCGGCATGGTGCCTGGCTAATAGCAGTGCACAGCCCGGGCCAACTGAATGTCACGGTGGATGCCCTCATTCGGTGGACAATAGTCAGCTACGAGTGGGAATTGAAAGCGGAGATCCTCTCACGGATATTCCTGTGTTGGGGCACTCCGGAAGTGGACCTCTTTGCAACATCGGCAAACAAACTTCCTCTGTATGCCTCCAGAAATGGTCTGGGAGCCTCCTCTCTGGGGGATGCTCTCGGGATTTCTTGGCACAACATGAGGGCCTATGCTTTCCCACCTCTGCCTCTGATTCATCGGACGGACGATTTGCAAGCTGAGGAACACTGTGAACTGTTCTCTTCTGCTCATAGCCCTGTGGTGGCCGGCCAGGTTCTGGTTCTCAGAACTCTAGCATCTGTCGGTGTGTGCACCGATCAGGCTACCGGCGAGTCCCGATCTGCTTCACCAGAGGGATCCACAGCTGTGGCACCCCTCCCCACAATCATTCAGCTTGGCGGCATGGTGTTAGGGAGAATTCTCATTCTATGGCTAATTTCCCTTACCTATAGAGTCTCCCAGCAGCTTTGCTGGATTTGAAGGGTATGTTTTTTTCTCCTGCAAGAGTGAGACTCTTTTTCTCACTCTTAGGCATTTTCGCTATGTGTGTTGTAGGCTATTTTGGGGTTTAATGTCTGAGGTTTTTCTCACCTCCATAGGAACCATCTTTATTCACATGTTACCCAGCACCCTCCGTGCAGTGACAGTGTCGTAGCGACCCCCAAACATAGACTCCATACCCTGGGTACTGACTGTCTCCCAGGGCATGTAAAGTCCCAATTGACTTTACTAGTCAATTTTTATGAACTAAACCAGTACAACCCATCTTACTATGGAGGTACTGGAAAGGGTTAATAGTTTTTCCCTTATGTTCATTTTCGAGAGGGTGCCATACAGTCCCTCTCTCAAAAGTTTCTGGCTGGTGGCAGTGGTTACTACCGTAAATATTCGACCGCAAATATTTTCTATGGGATTTTCCCATTGTTCGAGGCTACCACGTTTTCCGACGGCCTCTAACATACCGCCGGTGTATTTTAATATTAACTTTACTCTGGTAGGTTTTATTTGCCAGAACTTTAATATAACTTCTTTCTCGTGTTTTTCTCTAAACTCCTAACCCAGGTCGGGGATCCTTTGTTCGTCCTTTTGGTGGGCTTCTGCCAAGAAGCCCTCCTTTCGATGCCACTGAGTCTGGGGTGGGTCCGTTGTGTGGGAGGGGGGGTAGGACCCCTGGACAGGGTTGCTTCAGCAACCCATGTCGTACTCTATCCTGATGGGCTGGAGGGTCTCCCGCCAAGATGACCACTCCACTGTGTGAGTGACAACTAGACTGTATGAATGGGGATTTTTTTTGCATAAAAGCAGGGTCCTGAGGACTGGAAGAGCAAGACGTCGCCACTGGAATTAAGAAGCCGAAGAGGAGAGAAGCCAAAGACATCTGCAACGACTGAACCACTGGTGAAGCCCAGCGTCTCACAACTTTTCTCCACACGACGAGAGAAGATGTTCATCGGAAAGAGCCTTCTTCCCTTGAGCTGGTGGGGCTGTAACGCTCACCTGGTTCCCATGGGGGCGCTGGTCTAGTCTGGATTGCTGTGGCCTCTTCTAGCGTGATGCGCAGGACCCGGAACACCGATTGGACAGGACCTCCAAATCGTGCTTGCCTGGCCCGTAGGAATATCCTTCTGCAGATGAGAAAGGGGATTAACAGTCTGCAGAATAGTGTGCTAGCTCCCCCCTTTCTCCCTTCCCCCTTCGTTCCTCTCTAACTTCCTCCAAACCCCTGTTTAAGCTCACCTTATGGTTTGGAAGGATGAACTCTCCATCCTGCTTCTGGTGCAGGGGCGCGTGTTTGTCCAGTTACTTCACTGGTTTTCAGAATGGCGCTGGCAAAATCCACTTGAATTTCCTGAGCGATGCGCCGTAAGTATGAAAGTTCAAAGTTCAAGTGAGGCCCCCTTTATGTTGTCTTTCTAACCTGTGATCTGTCCTTTATTTCAGGTGCAGAATGAAGGCGATGCGTCGAGGGGTTAAACTGCCGAGGTGAGTAGTGATGAGGGCGATCCCTCTAAATGTCCTTATCATTCCCCAGAAATGTCTCTTGTCCTTTCCCCATAGGGGCCGGGGTACGGTACCTGCCAACGGGGCGGCGCCGACCCGAAATGTGGAAGAAAAGCCGGTAAGTATTATGGCTGTTAATCAGGCTTTCCTTCTGTGTTCCTTCTGCTCACCTTTTGTTTCTTCCTCTCTCCCCTAGGTGCAGAGATGTGGCGTCCGATGCTGACAGCCGCGATGGAGCCGGGAGATGTCTCGAGGACAGGTGAGTGAAGCGTGGCGCTGCAGCGAGCAACGCAATGCTTTTAAATGGAAGTCTTTCTTCAGGGATGCTGGCGAGAAGATTCCGGATGCAGGTAAGAAGTTTGAAATAGTCCTTGGGTTTCACCTTTCTCTTCTCTTCCTTCCTTGCAGGTCTTCTAGGTTCGAGGCGGGCGTGGCTGGAGTCCAGGAGCAGACACGGTGAGCGTTAAGCTGCAGGAAGCAGAACAACGCGAAGCATGAGCTGCTGTCTGGGCGTGGCTTAAATAGCGTTCCAAAGAAGTCCCAGGTATGTATCCTTCCCTGGCCACGCCCGAGTGAAAAAATAGTCCCTATGAAAAAATAGTCCCTTTCAGGTCTCAGGGAGGCCTGAAGCGTGCAGCATGGTCTGCATCAGGTAAGTGCACAAAACACCTCCCTTTATGAGCCTGCCGCCTATGGCGCCAGGACTGATGTCCAAAGAGCCCCTATAAGGGGCCGCTGGGCTTTTACCCGAGGGCATGATGCATGCTTCCGGGGGTGCTGGGCCTGGCCTGGCGCTCCGGGGGTAGGCATCATGACAGGGGCCAGCCAGTTTGCCAATCACCCTCCTGGACCTGCCTTGGTCGAATCGCCAGTACCCTGTACTCGGAGCCTGGATAGCCAGGCACCAGCCACCCGGACCGCGATTTAAAGGAGCGTACCTTTTATTCGTCGGGCAGCACCGCGGCTGGTTTCATCCCTGGGTAGTGCAGTAACTCGAACCTTACTCCACGACAAGAACCTCTCTTCCTCTTCTGGATCCCCTGAACTGCAGGAACTACCGCCACCACAGGAGCCACTTCTTCATTTTAAAGGTACATTGTTCCGCCAGGCCGCCCTTTCTTCGTGGTAGACCTAAAAGTGTTTTAAATCCTTTACCTACCTGTTGGGTAGGCCGCCCCTCTCTCTTAACATTGTCTTTAACCTTCTGCATCCACCTTTCAAAATCGTTAACCCCCTGCACAGGGTATCCTAGGAAACCCAAGTCGCACTTTGCCATGATTGGCTGAGGTGGTTGTCCCGGCTGGACAACACCCCCCCTGCTGCGTGATTGACAGCGAGGCTGTTTGAATGGGGGTTTTGCGCATAAAAGGCAGGTCTCTTGGGCTAGAAGTCAGTCGCCTCTGGAAATACAAGGATCCGAAGAGAAGCGGAGAGAACGACGGCTGCTGCAACTACCCCGTCCCAGTGAAGCCCTTCGACGACTAAGAGAAGATCCAGTGTGGAGTCTTCTTCCCTTGAGCCTGGTGGGGATAACCAGCTCATCTTCTTCAGACAGAGGTCTCCATCGTGGTCGAAATCGCTGCACACTGCTGTAGTGGTCCGGATAGCCGCCTGCCGAGCCTCTCCTGTTTAAGGAGCGCACCATTTTATTTGTTTTTGCTGCTGCCGGCTTCAACCCTGTGTGGTGCAGACCCCCTTCGGACGTCCTCCTTCACAACGAAGCTCCATGAATCGTGGGTCTGCGGGAAACACAGGAACAGCTGCACCTTTGAAATAATGTACTGTGTTCTTCTCGAGGAAACTGGGTGAATCCCTTTTCTTCATCCTCAAGGCTCGTCCTTGTCTTCTCTCCTTATAACTTTTGCTTCTGAACATTGACAATATCAAGGTACTTTTCGGCTACGCTGAATCGTGAACTGTCTAACGGTGTGATCTTCGGCAACAGGTCTCTGGTGTCACTTAACCCTGGCTCCGGCCCTTTGACTTTTGAACTCCTGTTTCTGAGTGTTTCTCGATGCTGTCTGCCTAACCTAAATATTGCCTGTGATTTTTGCCTCCAACTCCCTCTGGGTATCTCAGGTGCTAAGTGTGTTTTTGCCCCGGTAGCATTTCATGTCACGGATACGCTTTTATTTAGTAGACCGAGCTGTCAAAGTTTTCGCCACTGTATCCGCTGTATCGTGTTTTGTTCATAACACCGGTTCATTCAAACACATGGTACTTACCTTGAGACATACTGTACATAGTGAATTGGTTAGTTGTAGTATATTTAATGTGTGGTTTTGTTTAAAGGTTAATAGAAGTGTTGTGTTTATAACTGATGGTTTAAAAATAAATGTACTTATATTTTTTACCTGAAACCTTGAGTCCGTGTTTGCTCGAGTCACAGTAATTGTGGTCCCTTTGTGTAATCTCTGCTAGTGCTCATATACTCTTGAGAGAAGCCTGACTGCTCTGCTACTGCTACCACTATAACTTAGTACGGGCTTGTACCAAAGGTAAAACTTGTATTACCACCTGTGGTCTTAATCGTGTGTAGTAGTCCCTAAGGGCACTGCACGGGATTCTGCCTAACAACTGCCTTCTCTAGATCGCTTCTCAACTAGAACTGTGTTGGTGCACCTACTTCTTATAACCACCCCTTCCTCCCCACTTTTAAACCTTGTGAAGTGCCATTTTGCTCAGTTTTCATTTAAGTATTTGCTCTACTGATGTACTGCCTTGCCTAATCTGGTTCGAGAGACCCGCTCGGAGCTCTGGCTTCGAGGCCTGTGTCGATGCTGGCGGCGCTGCAGCTGACACCGATTTGCTCGACGCCGATTCTCTCGACGCCGGCGCTGCCTCATTCGGTGCCCTCAAAGCCTTTCGAGGCGGTGGTGTCGGAGGGGGTCGTCGGCACCTAGGTCGTCGAGAGACACGCTCGGAGCTCCGGCTTCGAGGCCTGTGTCGACACCGTTGATGCTGCCGGCGCTGCTGCTGACGCCGATAAGCTCGATGCCGATTCTCTCGACGCTGACTCGTTCGGCGCCCTCAACGCCTTTCGAGGTGGTGGTGTCGGAGGGGGCCCGTGGCACGGGGTTAGCCCCTAGAAAGGCTCAGGCTAAGGTCAGGCATAGCTTTGGTCCCCAGGTTTCTTCCTCTCACCACCTGGAGTACATTTCAGAGGGTGATGAAGGCTTGGTTCCGGTGCAATATGAGCTTCTCTCGGGCCATAGCCAATTTGATGACCTGAGGCAGTCCCTGCATGATGCCAGTGGACTGGACACCTCTCCGGAGGTGGAGTTTTGTAGGCCGGAGCCTGGCACTCATGCTGATTCTTCATACCGGCACCTTATGTCTCGGGTCACCGAGTACTTGGGATGGTCGGCTCCCCCAGGGGAGTTCGTTCAGGATGATCTCATGGACATCCTTGATCTTGGTCCCCCCACTGACCCGGTACTGCCGTTTCATATGGCTCTGCAGAGAAGGGTGGCAGCGGCTTGGACTGCTCCTGATAGTCTCCCGGCAATGGGCAAGTCTTTGTCGCGAAAATACCGTCCAGCCAGTAGCGACCCCTGCTACTTGTCCAGGTACCCCACTCCGGAGAGTTTGGTGTTGCAGGCGGCTATGGCCCCGGCAAAGCAGGCGTCTTATCCTACCATCCCTCCGGATAGGGACGACAAACGTTTTGAAGGCTGGGCGAAGAAAATGTTTTCTTCAGGGGGTATGGTGCTTCAGGCGGCCAACTCCGTATGTGCCTTGTCTCGTTTCACACACACTCTGTGGAACTGTGTTGCATTAGTGGCTGAACATATTCCCGAAGGGGACGAACGGGATGGTTTCCTTGCTATGGTTCAGGACGGCAAGGATGCCATGTGTGAGGCCGTTAAGTCGGGTTTGGACATGGCAGATTGTATCAGTCGGTCAATGGCGGCGAGCACCGTAATACGCAGGTTTGCGTGGTTGCAGAAGTCTGGGTTCGCTCCTGATATGCAATCCCGGCTCCTCAACATGCCCTTTGACGGTGAACATCTTTTTGGCAGCAAGGCTGACGAGAGCCTTGAGAGGTTGCAGACCTCCAAAGCTGCAGCAAAGTCATTGGGCGCTGCAGTTCGACAACCTCCGCCTTTTCGTCCTAGGGGACAACAATGGAGGGGGAGTTTCCTTTCGCTATTACTAGTCCTTCTTTAAAGCAAGAGGAGCTGTTAGTCAAAGAGGCCACCGTAAGATTGCCAGAGGTGGAAAACCGGGTACTCGAGGTGCCAAGGCCGCTCGGGCAGTTGCCTCTTTGCCCTCAGGCAACGCCACAGCCGCTACCACTCAGTTATGAGGCCCGGTCCCATGCTTCGCCGTTTGGGTGAAGGCTGGCGCAGCATCTTGTAGAGTGGCGTGCCATTACTTCAGATGTGTGGGTTCTGGAGATCATAACCCACGGGTACTGTCTTCCTTTTCGGCAGAGGCCTCACGACAATCCACCTGGTAACCTCTCTTTGAAGAGTCCAGATCCGCTCCTTGCGCAGGAAATTCAAGCCCTGCTGGAGAAAGGCGCCATAGAACTGGTGCCTGTGGCGGAGAGGAACAAGGGATGGTATTCCCCTTATTTTTTGATTTCGAAGAAAGACGGCGGATTGAGACCCATCATGGACTTGCGCGGTTTGAACAAACCTCAGGAAGGACAAGTTCAAGATGGTTACACTCTCTCTCAAGTCCTCCAGGCCCTTCAACTTCAGGACTGGTTGGTGTCTCTCGACCTCAAGGACGCTTACTTCCATGTGCCGATCCATCCCAAGCACAAGAAGTACCTGAGGTTCGCGGTTGGCGACTCGCACTTTCAGTTTCGGGTCCTGCCATTCGGATTGACCTCCGCCCCGAGGGTTTTCACCAAGCTCATTGTGGTGGGGGCAGCGCATCTCAGGAAAGGGGGGATTCACGTCTACCTCTACCTGGACGATTGGTTGATCAGGGGGAGCTCTCCCAAGCAAGTCCTGGATCATCTGTCCGTCACCTTCCACTCCCTTCACAAACTGGGCTTCTCCCTCAATTTAAAGAAGTCCGATTTGACGCCAGCACAGCAGCTCCAGTACATCGGAGCAGTGCTCGACACATCCCTGGGGTTGTGTTTTCCTCCCCAGTTGAGGGCTCTTCACATTCAGCAGATGGTGCACAAGTTTCAACTTGCCCAGACTCTCCCAGCGTCCGAGTTCTTGAGACTGCTCGTCCTCATGGCATCCTGCATTCTTCTGGACCCAGAGGCCAGGTTGCGGATGAGATCTTTGCAATGGGCACTCAAGCTCCACTGGTCTCAGTCTTCCAGCAGGATGTGGGACCCTGTTCAGGTGCCGCCCTCAGTCGCCCAGGACCTTTTGTGGTGGGCCGTCAAAGGCAATCTGATGAAGGGGCCCCATTTTGGCTGCCCTGGCCGGAGGTGAGGATCGTGACGGACGCATCCCTCAAGGGATGGGGAGCTCATGCCAACGAGTTGAGTCAGCGGTCGTTGTTCTCTGTCGGAGTCGAGACTCCATATCAATCTGTTGGAGCTGAGGGCCGTCAGGCTAGCCCTGAAGGGTTTTCTGCCGACCGTGCGAGGAAAGAGTGTTGTGATTTTAACAGACAACACGGTGGCCATGCACTACCTCAACAAAAGGGGGGGGGGCAGGGTCACTTCCTCTGTGCAGGGAGGCAATGCAGCTCAAGTTCTGGGCCATCCAGCGGGAAGTTTCGATCTCGGCTGTTCATCTGGCCGGAGCAGGCAGAGCACGATCTCTCACGAGTGGGAACTGGCTCATGAGATTCTCCTGGAGATCTGCGCCCTTTGGGGGGACCCCTCAAGTGGATCTCTTCGCCTCCAGTCTCAACTGGAAATGCGAAAGGTTCTGCTCACAGGAGCCTTAGGAAACGCGTTCGTGGTGGAGTGGTCATTCCCACTGCTGTACGCGTTTCCTCCAGTCCCCATCATCCCGCAAGTACTGCGGAGGTTAGAGGTTCGGTTCCCAGATGATCCTCATTGCTCCGGTTTGGGCCCAGAGGACGTGGTACCCGGACCGTCTCTACTTGTCCATCTGCCCTCCACGTCGTCTTCCCTACCGAGACGATCTGCTCTCACGGGAGGGGGGTCAGGTTCTCAATCCAGAGGTCAGATCCCTCAACCTGCACGCTTGGCTTCTGAAAGGTTGAGGTATGAAGATTGGGACCTCCCTGAAGACGTGATGGAGGTGTTGCTCTCGGCCAGGTGGGCGGCAACAAAGTCTCTGTACCGTTGCCGTTGGAGAAAGTTCTGCGACTGGTGCAGAGTTAAGAATGTGGATCCTTTTGAGTGTGACATTCCCATGGTTCTGTTTTTTTTGGTTTCTTTGGCCCACAGGGGCTTGCAAGTGGGGACCATTAAAGGTTACCTGGCGGCGCTGTCCATATTTAAGCACTCGTCTGAAGAATGTTCCTATTTTAAAATTCCTTTAATTTCTCAGTTTTTGAAAGGGCTCACTAATGTGTACCCTCCGTCACCTTTTCTGGTGCCCGGTTGGGATTTGAACCTTGTTCTTAAGTTTATGAGTGCTCCGTTTGAGCCTTTGCATTCTTGCCCTTTGAGACTGTTAACTCTTAAAACTTTATTTTTGGTTGCGGTTACTTCCGCTCGCAGAGTGAGTGAGTTACAGGCACTTTCAATTAAGCCACCCTTCACTGTGTTTCATAAGGACAGGGTTGTCCTTAGAGTTCGTCCTTCCTTTCTTCCGAAGGTGGTTTCGGAATTTCATTTGAGCCAGAAGGTTGTTCTTCCGCGTTCTATCCTCCTCCACATCCTGGTAAGGAAGAGGAGAGGCTCCACAGGCTTGATCCTAGGAGAGCATTGAGCTTTTATATTTCGTGCATGTCCCGGGTCAGAGTGGACGATCGACTTTTCATTGGTTACGCTGGAAAGCGTTTGGGACAAGCTGTGACGAAACAGACTTTGTCTCATTGGATTATTTTAGTTATCGCCGAGTGTTACCGCTTGGCGGGTAAGGACCCTCCGGCTGGCTTGCGGGCCCATTCTACCAGGCGAGTGGCTGCGTCTACTGCCCTGCAGAGGGGTGTTCCTATTCGTCACATCTGTGATGCAGCCACCTGGGCTTCGGTACATACTTTTGTACGTCACTACTCCCTCGATTCCATTCGAGGGCAGGATCTGGCCTTTGGCAAGGCAGTCCTTTGTTCCGCAATTTGATTGGGCATGCTAAATTTGTGTTCTAAATTCTTTTCCCACCTCCTTGCTTGGTACTGCTTTGGGAGTCTGTCATAGATATGGAATACGTCGGAGGACCCAATCCCCTCGAAGAACAAGTTAGTCTCTTACCTGGTAACATTCTTTCGATGGGATGGTCTGATGACGTATTCCATATCGCTCCCTACCTACCTTCCCCGCTGCAGAATTTCTTATACGATTGCAGCTTGCGTTCCGCAAGGCCTTGTGTGTCTGACTGGCAGAAAACTGGTGTCACATGTTCTGGGGGAAAAAACTACAACTGAGGCTACAGGCGTCGTGCGTCCTACTTATCACATAGGGTGCCGTCGGAGGAGGTCCTCGGGGACGGCGCATCGACATCATCGACGCAGGACGCAGACGCTGAAAATATTCCAAAGCAGCACAGTTGTGGACATTACCTGTCATAGATATGGAATACGTCGTCGGACCATCCCATCGAAAGAACGTTACCAGGTAAGAGAGTAACTTGTTCTTTGGCCCCAAAAAGGAACCATGGCTTTCGCTACATCACCCAATACCTGGAGCGGGGTATCATCGTCTATTCCCCTTTCAGGGCAGTGTTTCAGTATGTCTGCAGTGGATGTAACATAAACTCCTGGCAGCAATATCCCCAGATAACAAGTCCCCTTCCAATCTTTAGGTAACCATGGATAAGCCACTTTTCCACAAACAAAGTAAATAGGCCCCCAATGCATAAGGGTCTATTTTTATTCACCAGAACAGCAGTGTTTATACATTTATCATATGTGCCCATATACCGGGAACCTTTTTTTCCCAAAATAAATGGTACTATATCCGAATCATGATTCATGGTGTAAGATGGAGGAATTGCTTCCCTGTTTCCTACTGGTGCCATTCTAAATGAGATCATGAATTGGTAAGGTCTAGCATGTTTCAGTATATTTAGTGGAGGCAATATTTGTCGTACTCTTATTCGCAAAGATGGAACATCCTAGGGGTAACAAAACTAGTATATCAAATTCATTGATGTTCATTCCATCGTAGGTACCAGTGGCACTATCGTTCCACTTCCCAAAGAATAGGGCTCTAAAGAATCCATAGCAAGAAGTTGATAGTGGAAGCAGATAGATATACCATCCCAAACCTTTCTCAATGTGTTGTGGTAGGTGAGAACATACCCAGCAGTTAGTTTTGTTCAGGATTGCATGTGTTGCGTTCATTATCTGTATGAGTGTATTATGATAACCATCTCAGTGTTTCAGATGAAGTGGAAGAAGAGTGTGAGAGTTTACATAGAGAGGAGACGAAGTGGTCCTAGCAGTAGGAAGTAGTATACAAATCGCATGTGAACTCTCCGTACAATATTACAGGTATTCATATGATCACAACACATGTTGCAAATGTGATTATTATAAGCTTCTCTGTGGTGGTCCATAGCCCTCTAGATGTGGACTTCCCAGTGGCAGTGCTTTCCATATTATCATTTCTATGTGCCCCAAAGATAGGTATAGTTTTTAGTGTCCGTTAAGAAGCCTCAGTGAAACAGGCTTTATATGTTCATCCCTAGGTGGCACTTGACCACGTGGCCGTTCTTGCTTGTAGTCTTCTTCGTGCTCTGCCCCCCTGTGGAACTCCTCGAACCGTCTTTAGGGGGATTGGAGGGAAGGCTGTTCGTTTCTTGTGGGTGCAGTATTCAAACTACACTTCCTAATCTATCAAAATGTCATTCCCTAACTATTTCCGTGGTCGAAGGTTGTACCTTGTGACTCCAGGTACAATGTGCTCGGTAAACAATGGAACAGGGTCTGAAGAAAGTGTAGTATTCTCGAGTTGTTTGGGCTCAAAATCTTGCCCTGGATCAGAATGGGTACCCTCGTTCAAAGGCAAATCTTTGCAATCATGATCATCAACCCCCTCCTTAACCCATTTGTCGCAGGGTAAAGGCAAGGGCACTCGTTTCCGATCGTTGCATGAATCCAGTGGCGTTTTCTTTCAACTCGAACAGACGTCTGAGAAGCCAGTAGCACCTGATATGGTCCTTTCCAACGAGCTGCAAGGCAGGACTTGCATTTTGAACCTGTTGGTGAATCAAATGCAGGTTTTGAGTCAATTGGTCTCAGTAATCGGTGTTAGGGAGAATTATCTGTTTAGGCTGAATTTCCTAATCTAGTGAGTCCCCCAGCAGCTTTGCTGGATTTTTGGGGTTTATTTTTTTTCTCCTGCCAAGAGTGAGACTCTTTTCTCCAGCATGGGGTCTGGCATGGATTCACATGCTCATGAATATTCCCCGTCGTCAAGCTGGGAATCCTCGGTAAAGAAAAAACCAGTATCAGTTTCGTTTCTGATCTGTCTTTCGTAGTAATAACCAATCACTGGTCTCTGCATCATACTGACCACAGCCAATGACTGCCCTCTACCTAAGCACCGCCTCTGGCAGCCATCTTCAGATTTTTGCCGCACGTTCATGTGTTGGGATCCTCGTGCTATTGCTCTCGAGCGTTAGTGCTATTTTTTCACGTTTTTTTCTCAAAACTTCGTTTTTCCGGTCAAAAGAGCCTCAGGCTCCACCGACTCTCCATCCGATCAACGGGGACCCGTGTCGGATTCGTCTGTGCCCCTCAAGGGTGAAGATTTCGTCGAGCTACGTTTTGGAGGACTCCAGAAGCTTATCAGGCCCGGACATGGCCCAGGAGAAGGGAAGCTCGACGCCCGGAAAGCTGTTCAGGGTCTGCCCTGGATGCCAGCTGCAGAACGTCTTTAAGGAGGACGAACACTCCTTTTGTCTCTACTGCTTACATGAGGACAAGACGCACGTGGAGAAGGACTGTGCATTTTGCGGCAATATGTCGGAGCGGACCATGAAGGACCGCCACCAACGCCTCGCCAACTGGCTGGAAGGGAAGAGCCCGTCAGGCAAGAGGAAGAAATCCAAGCGGTCTTCTAAGACCTTTGATGACGCCCCGGCGACGGGGGTCCAACACAAGGCCAAACACCGCGAGTCCGCTGGCACCGGGAGCGCCGAACGGTCGGGCTCCACGGGCGCCAGGCAGGGCGCACCCTCCCCGGCACCTTCAGCCACGAGCCAACGCTCTGGGTCGGGTAAGAGGAAGGGCGAGCACCCGGCGAAGCTCCTGGAGAGGCCCGGGTCGAGCTCGAAGGCTGCAGAGAGGTTCTTGCAAAGGCCAGGGCGTCCTCGACTCTTAAATGCTATGGACACAAATGGAAGAGGTTCTCTGTCTGGTGCCACGCACAGAAGATTAACCCTCTACGGATTACGGCTCCCCAGGTACTGCCGTACCTGCTGACGCTGGCCAAAGCTGGACTGGCACACGCGTCCATCAAGATTCATCTTGCTGCGATCTCCCGATACACCAGGACCACGGGCCGGACGTCCTTGTGGTCTCATCGTCTGGTGAAAGAGTTCATGAAGGGACTGTTCAGATCGTTCCCGCCGGTGAAGGCTCCGGCCCCGGCGTGGGAGCTCAACGTGGTGCTGACCAAGCTCATGGGACCTCCGTTCGAGCCTCTGCGCTCGGCCCCGTTGAAGTTTCTGTCGTGGAAAACAGCGTTTCTTGTGGCCATCACCTCCGCACGACGGGTGGGAGAGATCCAGGCCCTTTCCTGCAAGGCCCCGTACTTGACTTTTCACGACACGAGGGTAGTGCTCAGGACGCACCCCTCCTTCATGCCCAAGGTACCGTCGGACTTCCATCTCAACGAACCCTTGGTGTTGCCTGTGTTCTTCCCGTCGCCTTTGTCGCCGGCTGAGAGGACTTTGCACTCGCTGGATGTGGCTAGAGCGCTGAAGTTCTACGTGGACCGCACAAAGTGTTTTCGGAAGACGTCACAACTCTTTGTGAATTTTGGACCTGTCAATCAGGGGAAGGCTCTCTCGAAGGCTTCCATTTCCAGATGGCTCTCCGGCTGTATCATGTACTGTCATCGGTTGGCAAACCGACCGCTGCCTGGCCGTCCGAGAGCCCATTCCACCAGAGCGATCGCAGCCACCACGGCGTTCCTTTCTGGTGTGCCCCTGCTGGACATATGCAGGGCTGCTACGTGGAGGTCGACTCACACCTTCACGAAATTCTACTGCGTCGATCGGGATTCCAGGGAGGAGTCCAGGGTCGACCAAGCAGTGCTGCGCAACCTGTTCGCCTGAGGTGAGCCTGGTGAGGAGGTAAGATGCTTAATGTTGGGTTTGATGTAATGCTTAATGTTGAGCCTTTGCCACCTCCCATGGTTGTGCATGTGTGTACTGCTATGTATTCTTTATTCATGAGCATGTGAATCCATGCCAGACCCCATGCTGGAGAAGGAACAAGTTACTTACCTGTAACTGTTGTTCTCCAGCATGGGTCTGGCATGGATTCACATGCGAACCCTCCCGCCTACCCCTCTGCGGCTTCACTTGGTCATACTGCCACTTCACGTGCTTCCAAATCTGAAGATGGCTGCCAGAGGCGGTGCTTAGGTAGAGGGCAGTCATTGGCTGTGGTCAGTATGACGCAGAGACCAGTGATTGGTTATTACTACGAAAGACAGATCAGAAACGAAACTGATACTGGTTTTTTCTTTACCGAGGATTCCCAGCCTGACGACGGGGAATATTCATGAGCATGTGAATCCATGCCAGACCCATGCTGGAGAACAACAGTTACAGGTAAGTAACTTGTTCCTTACCCTCACTCTTGGACATGATTTGAGTGTGTTTCTTTGAATCTAGATGTGTTTAATGGGCTATGGGGTATTTTACTCCATAGGGCTTCATGTGTTTTTGTGATGTGTGTTACACAGCACCCTCAGTGCAGTAACACAGGGGTGTCATAGTGACTCCCCAATATAGACTCCATACCCTGGGACTGACTACTGTCTCCCAGGGTCTGTAAAGTCACCATTGACTTTACTAGTCTTAAATTCTGAACAGAACCAGTACAAACCATCATATTGTGGATGTACTGGCTGGGGCAATTCTATTGCCCCGGGGTCTGTTAGTCGAGGGGGCACGTCTCCGTCCCCCCTGATCGAGTTTTGGCTGGTGGCAGTGGATACTACTTTTTATATTCAACCGCAAATATTTCTCTATGGGATTTTCCCATTGTTCGAGGCTACTATCTTTATTTATTTAATTACGATAGCCTCGAACATAAACATACCGCCGGTTTATTTAATATTAATTCTCCGGTTGGTATTTTTTGCCAAAACTCGGTTCTAAAATGGCATTTGTGTTCTCTTCTTTGACTCCAACCCAAGTCGAGCCCTTTGTTCCACTTTTTTGGTGGGCTTCGCCACAGAAGCCCTCCAAAGTGGTGCCACTCTGTCTGGGGTACTTAGGAGGGGTGGAGGGGGATTTAGGCACCCTGGACTGAGTTGCCTAGGCAACTCGAGTCGCACTCTGTCCTGATTGGCCCAGTGGTGAGCCGGCCGGCTCACCACTTAGCATGTTTGAGTGACAGCTAGGCTGAGTGAATGGGGGTTTTCTGCATAAAAGCAGGGCTTTGGGGACTGGAACTTCAGAAGTCGCCACAGGACCTAAGAATCCGACGAGGGAGAATCTGTGCTGACCTGCCACGACACCACCACCGGTGGAGCCCTGCTGGACCGTCTCACCTCTTTTCCCGACGACAGAGGAGATCTCCCGCCGGAGAGTCTTCTTCCTTTGACTGGTGGGGATAACAAGTTTCACCGTCTTTTCGCCTTCCCGACGTACCTCGTGGCCGCCTTGCCTGTGCCAAGCACCCCGGCAACCGGGATACCACGTTTTACCACGACCGCGAACAAAGGTCTCCGCGGCTGGTTTCTTCCCTGGCAGTGCAACGACCTTCATCTTTCCTCCAAGTCGAGATCTTCTCTTCCCCTGGACGACAACGCGACTTGCACCCACTGCCAGGAACAACTGCCACCGCTGGAGGATCCTTCCCACTTAAGGTACCGTGTCCCGCGTGGCTTCCCTTGCCACCGACTGTACGGGGTAGATTTAGCCCCCGGCTTTCGAACCTGGCTTAGCCTGGGACACCCTGGCTAAACTTTCCTAAGCCCTCTAAACTCTTTTTGAACCCTCTGCAAGACTTTCAAAGCCTAGTGTAACTGTGTGATCTTGGGTGCATTTGTGCTCTGCTCTCTCTAAGAGTGGGCCCAGCCTTTGGACTTTGTCTCACCAGTGACTTTTGCTCTTCTGCCTTGCTAACAGTGTTCCTGAATCTTAGAGTGGTGTACCTTTCCATATTCTGTCTTTTTCCCTCCCTTTCTCACAAACTTATTGGAGTGCCATCTAGTTAAGCGCTCACCTCTGTATGAAAATAAGTGGTGTTTTACTGTGACTTATCTGATAAGTAAAAGGGGTGTATATCTTACAATAGTAACTGTGTTTAGAATCTTTTACAATAAGAGTGCTGGAGTGTTTCAAACAGAGTGTTTTTAAATAAATAATTATATACTTTGATACCAAAGCTCTGGTCAGTGTTTGCTTGTATTATTGTGCCTGGGTGCCTATTGTGTATACTTTGCATACTGCCTAACTCTTCTTGAGGGAAGTCTGACTGCTCAGCCACAGCTACCAGGTAAATCTGGGTGGTACAGACTGCTACCAAGTGGGTTTACTGCCAACACCTGTAGTCTTTAATCTTTTGCAGTGTTCCCTAAGGGAACTGTACAGGTTTCTGCCTAACAATCAGTTAATAGGGGTTACTCTATCTCACATAATTTCTTAGGTCTGGGTGCCTTCAATATATTAGCAGGTGATCTCATGACAATCTCGTAGGGAGAAAGTCTGTTCTAGATTGAGCCGTTGTCCTCATTGACAGTAAGGCTAATGGTAAGGCGTCAGGCCATTTCAGTTTGCTTCGTGCACACACCTTTGCTAGTTTATTCTTAAGGATACCGTTATGACGTTCCACCAAACCGGCAATCTGTGGATGACTCGCTGAATGAAATCTCTTATCTATTTGTAGCGCCTCGCATACCTGTAGTATGATAGCCGATATAAAATGTGGTACTTTATCAGACCAAATTACTCTGGGTAATCCAAATCTAGGGAAATAATATTTGGCTACTTTTGCCGTGGACATGGCAGAATTATCCTTCAGAGGGAAGGCTTCGACCCATTTACTAAAGGCTCATATCACTACTAAAACATATTTGTAGTTTTGGCATCGCTCCATCTCGAAGTCAAAGTGTATCACTTAAAATGGCATAGCGGGAGGTCCAAAACTACCTTTGTTTGCTGTTTTACCCTTACCAATGTTATGTTGCAGGCAAATCATACAGTTCTGAACTAATCGTTCTGCAGCTTTGGGAATGCTATTGTTGTTCCAATCTGCATCTAAGTGTTAACAAAAGTTTTTCGCACACCAATGTGTGTTGGCCCATGTGCTATAGTAACTATCACTGTTACATAAGCGTTGGGCAGCATCCATCTCTGTTCTTCCTGATCAACCCAACATCCCTCCTTATCCAACACTGCAGATCCTGAAGCCCAGTATTCAATCTCTTCCTTTGTGGCCTCAGCACTACTAATGCCCTCCTCCATCATCCCAGTCTCAGCAACCCATTTCGCAGAAACGAACATACATTCGTGAGTGTGTGTGGGTCAGTGGCAGTTTGGTTAGCTATTTTGTCTACAAAGGCATTTCCTTTTCCAATATTGTCAGTGACCCTCTGGTGTGCTGCGCATTTCAGTATAGCTAATTGTTGGGGAAGGGCTAATGTAGATAACAGTTGCACTGTCAAGGGACCATGCTGAATTGTACCATGAGATGTTAAAAATCCCTGTTGAGCCCAATACCTTCTAAGGTTGTGAGTGACTCCAAAGGCATACTTACTGACAGTATAAATATTTACTCTAAGCCATTGGGTTTATCTCAAAAGCTCTAGTCAAGACAACTATCTCTGCAGCCTGGGAAGAGTTGTGTGGAATCCATCTACTGTGGCGATTGCATAGGCAGCAGCAGAAATGCCATCAGGTAGTGTAAAACAAGAGCCATCACCGAATAGCTGTCCATCTGCCTTTTCTATCCTCTTCAGTAATGTACAGGCAGTCATGAGATGCATTATTAGTGCAATCCTCATTCAAAGGAGCCAATAGTTCAGCTGGATTCAGAGAACCGCATCTCTTCATTGTTCATGTCCGGTGCAAATAGAATCAATTCATACCTCGTGAGTCTAGCAGATGTGAGATGCTGAGTCTGTGTTCTATTTAACAGAACATCCACTGAGTGAGGTACCATTAAGGTAAAGGAGTGACCCAAAACCATACCCTCACTTTGGTTTACTGAGGCAGCAGCTGCAACCCTAAGACATTTCGGCAGAGTGCATACAACAGGGTTTAATATGGAGAAAAAATAACCGCGCTGTCTGCTTCTTCACCCATGTTACTGTGTCAAAACAGCCAAGGCACATCCATCTCGCTCATGCACAAATAAAATAAACTCCTTTCTGTAATTTGGTGTGCCCAGAACATAACACAGTTTTGAATAGATCAAAAACTTCTTGACAATCCGTATCCAAAGGTAACTGTAAAGCTACATCCTTCCTAGTTAATGCCAACATTGGCTTGATCAAAAGTGAAAAATTCGGAATCAATTGTCTACAATATGAAGCCTTGCCGATAAAGGCCCTTGTTAGGGAGAATTATCATTCTATGGCTAATTTCCCTTACCTATAGAGTCCCCCAGCAGTTTTGCTGGATTTGAAGGATTTGTTTCTTTTTTTCCCGCTAAGAGTGAGACTCTTTACCACTCTTAGGCATTTTTTCTATGTGTGTTCTAGGCTATTTTTGTGCTTAATGTATCTGGGGTTTTTCTCACCTTCATAGGAACCATCTTTATTCACATGTGTTACACAGCAACCTCTGTGCAGTGACACAGGGGTGTCGAAGCAACCCCCAAACATAGACGCCATACCCTGGGACTGACTGTCTCCCAGGGCATGTAAAGTCCCAATAGACTTTATTAGTCAATTTTTATGAACTAAATCAGTACAACCCATCTTACTATGGAGTTACTGGAAAGGGTTAATAGTTTTTCCCTTATGTTCATTTTCGAGAGGGTACCGTACAGTCCCTCTCTCAAATGTTTCTGGCTGGTGGCAGTGGTTACTACCATAAATATTCGACAGCAAATATTTCCCTCTGGGTTTTTCCCATTGTTCGAGGCTACCACTTTTTCTGACAGCCTCTAACATACCGCTGGTTTATTATTATATTAACTTTACTCCGGTAGGTTTTATTTGCCAGAACTTTAATATAAATTCTTTCTTGTGTCTTTCTCTAAACTCCTAACCCAGGTCGGGGATCCTTTGTTCGTCCGTTTGGCGGACTTCCGCGAAGAAGCCCTCCTTTCAGCGCCACTGGGTACCCTCTCGAAAATGAACATAGGGGAAAAACTATTAACCCCTTCCAGTACCTCCATAGTAAGATGGGTTGTACTGGTTAAGTTCATAAAAATTGGCTAGTAAAGTCAATGGGGACTTTACATGCCCTGGGAGACAGTAGTCAGTCCCAGGCTATGGAGTCTATGTTTGGGGGTCGCTACAACACCCCGGTGTCACTGCACTGAGGGTGCTGTGTAACACATGTGAATAAAGATGGTTCCTATGGGGGAGAGAAAATCCCATAGGCATTAAACACAAAAAATAGCCTAGAACACACACACAGCAGAAATGCCTAAGAGTGTGAAAAAAGAGTCTCACTCTTAGCGGATAAAAAGAAACCAACCCTTCAAATCCAGCAAAGCTGCTGGGGGACTCTATAGGTAAGGGGAATTAGCCATAGAATGAGAATTCTCCCTAACAGGACTCCCTTTCGAATAAATGCCTTCATTGGTTACGCCCGTCTCTGTGTCAAAGGTCTCTATGCTGGAATGCACCAGACTGACCAAGGAACTGCCTGCCAAATCGGACACTGTCAAACTGGTCTTTAGGGATGCTCACAAGGCAAGGGCGATTTTGGAAACTTGTAATTCCCACAGGCGGACCCTAAGAAGTGGCATTATAGTCCCCTCTTCCCCCAACTCTGGCATTTCGGTCCCCTTAGGTGTTTCCAATAGCAACAGATCTCTCTGAGGCGAACCTCACTCCTTTGGGCCCGAGGAGTTACAGGAGGTAAAAAGGGCATGGGGTCAGTGGTTTTGAACTTGTGATGAAGATCTGCACGTTGGCACTCAAGGAGGGTACTGCCTTTTTCAATTAATTGTTTTATCTCTGCCTGTGATTGATGTAATAATTTACTAGAACTGTATTGTTAGGTTGTACTTGGATGGCCCCACAGGCAGAATAAAGTTGTTTAACTTGAGTATTGTGTAAAATGAAAATTGTCTTCAACAAGGGCTGCGTTTTGGCTTCATTTTCCTTGGTCTCCGCTTTTAATGGCGGCAGCGCAGTTGCAGCAGCATGGGCATTTCATACTTTTTCTTTTCATCAGAGAATTGCATCAATTGCATTCAATTGCTTGGGGTTCTTTGTGTTTTTATTTTGATATTTATAAAGCGCACCAAACCCGGGGGCATCTGGGGGCGCTTGATCTCGAAGTTTTTAGGAGAGCCTCCCAGCAAGCAGTTGTTTGGTTTTTGTGAGAAGGAACAACTTTTGGTGTTCTATATGAAGATGTGGTTTTTTTGGTATTAAGATAGCATGTGTTGACGTGCGTGAAAGAGCACTATACATCGTTTATTTTTCTTAGAGAGCAACAAATAGCTAGGCATGTGGTCTGAACTTTTTTTTAAAACATCTTTTTATAAGCATATTGTTAGACAGAAAAATCAATCGATTAAATTCAAAATACTGGTGCTTGTGGCAGCAAAGTCTCAGCGCTGCAATCAGATGGCCTCAACATTCTTACCCTAGTACATCATCTTGATGGGGTAGGTTCTTTTGCTTTTACTCCTCAGATGGAAGAGCGCAAGGCCTGGCTAGTCAGAGGCCAGAAAAGATTCCCTCGGGTGGACGAGGGAGAAGTACTATGTCCACCAAACTGCAGCTGCTTTACCTTCGGCCACTGTTCCAGCCTCCTCTAAACCACTCTAAGACCTTAACCCACAAGACTCCTGTGGGAGGCAGACTCTGATGGCATCTGAAAGAATAGCAGGGCATTACTTCGGATGCATGAGCATTGGGAACTGTATCCTAAGGTTACTGACTTGAGAATCCACCGGGAAACAATTCATTCAAAATTCCAGATCCGCTCCTGGTGCAGGAACTTTTGATCCTGCTAGAGAACCGGTAGCTGTAGTGGAGAGGAACAAGGGTTGGTACTTCCCTTATTTCCTAATCCCCAAGAAGGTCAGAAGCTTGAGACCTATGCCGGATTTAATAAGCCTGAACACATTTCTCAGAAAGAACAAGTTCCAGATGGGTTTCTCAGATCCTTCAGGACCTCCAACGCCAAGCCTCGATGTTGTCTTTGGACCTTCAGGATCCTTACTTCCACGTTCCTACCCATCACAAGCACAGAAAGTACCTCAGGTTCACAGTTGGCAGCTCTCACTTTGTTTTGAGTCCTGCCATTTGGGCTGACCTCCGCTTGAGGCTCTTCACCAAGTTAATGGCAGTGGTGGCAGTGAGTCTCAGGAGAGGACGGATTCACATCTACCACTTCCTGTACAATTGGCTGATCAGGGTACATTCACCCGAACAAGTCCTGGAACATCTCAGCATCACCTTCCACTTTCCACAGACTGGGCCTCTCCCTCAATTACAAGAGGTCCCACATGATACCATCTCAAAGACTCCAGTTCATCGCAGCAGTCTTGGATACAACCTTGGGGAAAGCCTTGCCTCCCGAGGTGAGGGCTCAACACATTCTGCAGATGCCCAATGTCTTTCAGCCTTCGACTTTTTGAGGTTGCTCGGCCTCATGGCATCCTGCATTTTTCTGGTGCCAGAGGCTCTCCTGAGAATGAGATCCCTTCAATGGGCTCACACGACAGTGGTCTCAATTCTCGGGCAAGATGTCAGACCTACTTCAGGTTTCAAACAGGGTTGCACAGGATCTCCTGTATTGGGCCTGTGAGGACAATATTCTGAAGGGAGAACCTTTTTGTCAACCATGGCCAGCTAGCAATCAGCGGTCGTTGGACTCACATTGCAGTCCATACTACACATAAACATTTTCGAGCTGAGGGCAGTCAGACTAGCGCTGAAGGCCTTTCTGCCCTCTGTATGGGGAAAGAATGTCCTTAAAATGACAGACAACACAATGACATGTACTACCTCAACAAGAGAGGAGTTGTAGGGTCACTTCCACTGTGCAGAGAGGCTACGCAGCTCTGGTTCTGGTCCATTCAAGAAGGAATCTTACTAACGGCGGTTCAACTCGCTGGAAAAGAGCACACAGTGGCGGATGCTCTGAATAAGCAGAGCACCGTCTTCCACGATTGTGAACTAACTCAGGAAGTCCTTCAAGAGATCTTCACCCTTTGGTGAACCCCTGAACTAGACCTGTTTGCGACCACTGTCAACCGGAAGTGCAAACTCTTCTTCTCCAGGGAATTTCCTCCAATAAGAGCTCTATGGGACGCTTTCTTAGTGGACTGGCAATTTCCACTCCTGTATGCGTTTCCTGCAGTCTCTGTCATTCCTCACGTGATACAGAGGTTGAGAAAGTTTGGGAAATCCATGATTCTAATTGCTCCGGATTGGGCCGGCAGGATGTGGTACCCGGACTTTCTGGACATGTCCATCTGCCCTCCAATGCGTCTCCCGTATAGAAGAGGACCTTATTCCATGAGTGGAGGGTTGCGTGCTCCATCCAGAGGTCAAGACACTCAACCTTCACGCATGGTTTCTTAGAGGTTGAGATGTAAGGATGGGTGTCGTAATGGAGATTTTGCTTTCAACAAGAAGGCCAGCAATAAAATCCTTGTACCGGTGCCGTTGGAACAAATTTTGGAGCTCATGCGGGGAAAAGAATGTGGTCTTTTCAATGCGTTACACCCATGGTGTTCTCTTTTCTGTTAAACTTGGCGAATCTGGGGCTCCAGATTGGAACCATAAAGGGTTTTTTTTCAGCACTTTCAAGCACCATCGGAAGAAACTTCATACTTTAAAGTCCCTTTAATCATACCATTTCTTAAGAGACTCACTAATGTGTTTCCCCCTACTCCTTTTCAGGTCCCAGTATGGGATTTAAATATAGTATTAACATTTTTAACATGTATTCCTTTTGAACCTCTGCATTAATGCCCATTAAGACTGCAAACGTAAAAAAAACTATTTTGCTAGTGGCAATATCAGCACGCAGGGTGAGCGAGTTGCAGGCACTATCTTGTAAACCTCTGTTCACTATATTCTATAAAGACAAAGTAGTTCTTAAAGTGAAGCCTTACTTTCTGCCAAAGATAGTCTCTGACTTCCATTTGTCTCAAAAAAATCGTTTTTCCAAATGTATACCCACCTCCTCCTCCTGGAAAGGAGGAGGAAAGATTGCATAGACTGGATCCAAGAAGGGCACTACTCCTTTCTATATTTCACGAATGTCTAAAATTCACCAAGGTGAGTAATTATTTATTGGTTATACAGGTCATTAGTTAGGTTTGGCAGTAACTAAACAAACCCTATCCAGGTGGATTATTCTGGCTTTTGAGGAATTGTATAGACCGGATGGTAAAGATCCTCCGGAAGGTCGAAGGGCCCATTCTATGAGGGAAATGGCAACATCTTCTGCTCTACAGAAAGGGGTACCAATTAAGGACATATGTGCGGCAGCCACTTGGGCAGCCAGCCATATTTTTGTAAAACATTGTCCGGACTCAACTACCACTAAGGAAGGAGGATTGGGGAAGGCAGTTCTTCATTCTGTTCATGATAATTCTTAAGGACCGGTCTAAATTCCTATTCCCACCTCCAAGACCAATACTGCTTTGGGAATCTATCAAAAGATGTGGAATACGTGGGAGGACACAATCCATTCAAAGAACAAGTTAATTACTCCTGGTAACATTCTTTCGATTGGATGTTTCTCCCACGTATTCCTCATTGCCCCTCCCATATATTCCTCATCGCCCATCCCATCCTACCCCACTGTAGAATTTGTGATCTTTACACTTATCGCTCTTTTCAAGTCTATTACGGTTTTTAATACTATTGCTAGTGCTTTCTTAAAAAAGGAAAACACAGAACTGAATCCAACGTGCGCTGCGTGTGCAACATATATACGGGTGATGACTTCGACCGTTGGACGGAGACCCTTGAGGGACATAGTCTACGGGACCAGTGCACAGCGGCCTCTATCGACAAAACTTTTTTTTTTCTGAAAGCTGGAAAGGTAATATCAAAAGATGAGTAATACATGGCAGGAACTTTAATAGGGGTGTGTAACTCTGTATTCTCCAGCATGGGGTCTGGCATGGATTCACATGCTCATGAATATTCCCCGTCGTCAGGCTGGGAATCCTCGGTAAAGAAAAAACCAGTATCAGTTTCGTTTCTGATCTGTCTTTCGTAGTAATAACCAATCACTGGTCTCTGCGTCATACTGACCACAGCCAATGACTGCCCTCTACCTAAGCACCGCCTCTGGCAGCCATCTTCAGATTTTTACCGCACGTTCATGTGTTGGGATCCTCGTGCTATTGCTCTCGAGCGTTAGTGCTATTTTTTCGCGTTTTTTACAAAAACTTCGATTCTTTCGGTCAAAAGAGCCTCAAGCTCCACCGATCCTACATCCGATCAACGGGGACCCGTGTCGGATTTATCTGTGCCCCTCAAGGGTGAAGATTTCGTCGAGCTACACTTCGGAGGACTCCAGAAGCTTCTCAGGCCCTGTCTCGGAGATGGCCCAGGAGAAGGGAAGCTCGACGCCCGGAAAGCTGTTCAGGGTCTGCCCTGGATGCCAGCTGCAGAACGTCTTCAAGGAGGACGAACACTCTTTCTGCCTTTACTGCCTTCATGAGGACAAGACGCACGTGGAGAAGGACTGTGCGTTTTGCGGCAACATGTCGGAACAGACCATGAAGGACCGCCATCAACGTCTCGCCAACTGGCTGGAGGGTAAGAGCCCGTCTGGCGAGAAGAAGAAGAAATCCGAGCGGTCTTCTAAGACCTTTGAGGGCGCCCCGGCGACGGGGGCCCAACATAAGGCCAAGCACCGCGAGTCCGCTGGCACCGGGAGCGCCGAACGGTCGGGCTCTGCGGGCGCCAGGCAGGGCGCACCCTCCCCGGCACCATCAACCACGAGCCAACGCTCTGGGTCGGGTAAGAGGAAGGCCGAGCACCCGGCGAAGCTCCTGGAGAGGCCCCGGTCGAGCTCTAAGGCAGAGGAGGAGCGTGGCAGTGCCCCCTCCCTCAAGGATAAGGCGGTGAGCGCACCTAAGGTGGTGAAGGCCTTGATCCATCCGACCAAGCCCTCTATCGAAACGGTCGCGGCGGCCCTGGCTCAGCCTGTGGTGGCTGCACCAGTGGTGGCGACCTCAGGGCCCAGAATCTCCCTGCCTCCTCGGAGGGAGTCTTCCTTTGTGCCCATCGATAGGACCCCCGTGAAACCCTCCGTGGGGAAGAAGGGGGGGGCAGGGCGTCGTCGTAGAGTCGGCCTCAACCTCAGAAGAGGAACTGATCGAGGTCTTAAGCCACGGCCTAGGCGTGGAAGAAGGCCAGCCCGTCGGAATGGACCCCGACGCAGGCGACGACGACGACATCGTCGAGGAGACCGACGGGGCCCCTGCTCGCCCGTCGGATTCCCCTCTGCCAGCGCCGCAAGACAACTCGGCGGCCATTTTGTTGGCCATACAGTCCTTATGCTCCTAGATAAGGACGAGGCTACCGTTACCGACGGAGGAACCTCTCCCGTCGGGGGATCCAGAACCGGGACCTTCTGGTGTTCCCCCTACCAAGAAAAGAAGGATCCATCCACCACCTCCTTTTCAACCGTCGCGCCCCTTCCAGCCCTCCTCCCCGTCCACCCGAGGGGATGATACGGGGACTGACACGGCAGCGACGGGTACGGACGACGAGGCATACAACGAGGATTTTCCGTCGTCGCCTCCCACCAGGGCCTCTCCGCCCGACGAGATCGGATCTTTCCACTCCATGATCTCCAGGGCTTCCGAGCTTTTCCAACTCTGCCCTGAGGAGAAGAAAAAGGAAGGCTTCCTTTATCAGCGGCGCGAGGCCAAGAGGAAGACGGTCCTCGCAGTGCCTCTGTTGGACGACATTTGGGATGAGGGCCTTTCCCTCCTCAAGAACCCTTCCACGACGCCAGCTAGAAGAGACCGGTACGAGAAAAAGTACCGGGTCCCCTATGCCTCCGGGCGCAGCCTACCCCGGATTCCGTCGTCTCCGCGACAGCCAGGAAGAAAGCGGGGGGGGGGTGCGGCCTCCACATCGACTTCCCCGCCGGACGGCGAGGGAAAGAAATTGGATGCTATGGGACGTAGAGTCATCTCGTCGGCAGCGACGACGATTAAAGCGGCCAACGCCTTGGCTATCGTGGCCCGCTACGACAGGGAGCTCTGGTACAAGATAGCTCCCCTGCTGGATTTTCTGCCGGACGACAAGACATCGCCGACACTGGGTTCCGCCAGCTGGGCAACGGCGTTTGCCTTCGACGTCGTGGATGGCTCAAAGCTACGGACTTTCGGCAGGACGTCCAGACCAGAGTCCTGGACATGCCCTTCGACGGGAACAACCTGTTTGGGAAGACAGTGGACGATTCCCTTCAGGCCTTCAGGCCATCAAGGCGGATACTGAGACGGCCCGGGCCCTTGGAGTCCTGCAGCAACGACGGACGCCCTTTCGGAGCGGCGGAGGCAAGGGCGCCTCCAAAGGTTCCGGCGGCGGTTTCGCTTCCTACCGTCAAGCGGCCCGCTCGTCGTCGCAAGAGGCCTACAGAGGACGAGGCAAGTCTAGCGGACCCCGCCGTCGTCGCCAAGGAGGTCAAGGCGGCAAGGCCGCGTCCAAGCAGGATTGAACCGGCCGTGGGGTCGGGCCCCCACCGAAGCACCCCGGTGGGAGGCCGGCTGGCGGGCTTCGTCAGCGTGTGGGAGTCCATCTCCACCGACCGTTGGGTGCTGGACGCCCTGGCCCGGGGCCACGCGCTCGAGGTTCAAAGAAGGTGCCCGCGCGTCCCCCCCATGGCCAGGAAAGAACTTCACGTCCCTCAACTTCTCCTGGAGGTAAAGGCGATGCTCAGAAAGGGCGCCATCGAACTCGTCCCAAAGAGGCTTCGGGGCTCCGGAGTCTACTCGCGATACTTCCTCGTGAAGAAGAAGACGGGAGGATGGCGCCCCATCCTGGACCTGCGACGGCTGAACAAGTTCATCAAGGCGCAGAAGTTCCGGATGGTCACCCTCCAGCACGTCCTGGGTCAACTGGAGGAAGGAGACTTCCTATCGTCGTTGGATTTGGAGGATGCCTACTTCCACATTCCCATCCTAAAGGGGCACCGAAAATTCCTCAGGTTCGTGGTCCAAGGGCGTCATTACCAGTTCAAAGCCCTTCCCTTCGGACTACGGTCGGCACCCAGGGTATTCACCAAGTGCCTCGCACCGGTGGCGGCGCAGCTGCGCCGCGAGGGGATTCACGTCTACCCCTACCTGGATGACTGGCTCATCCGCGCCAAGACGAAGGAGCTCGCCGTGGTCCACACGGCAAGGACCGTCCAACTCCTCACGGACCTGGGATTCTCCGTGAACTACGCCAAATCCCACCTGGTGCCCGCGCAAGTCGCACTGTTTCTGGGAGCGAGGCTCGACACAGTGTCCCTTCTGGCCTCCCCGTCGGAGGAGAGGACCAGGACCATCTTGGGCAAGGTGCAACGGATGTTGGTGGCCGACGCGGCCAAAGTGAGATCCATCAAGTCCCTCCTCGGGATGATGTCTTCCTGCATCTACCTCATTCCCATGTGCAGGCTCCGGATGCGCCCGTTGCAAGAATTCCTGGATGCGCGCTGGATCCAGACGACGGGCAGCTTCGAGGAAAGGATCAAGCTCGACGAGAGTTTCCGACGAGCGATACGGTGGTGGGGCACCCGCGCGCATCTGACGGCGGGCATGGACTTCCAGACCCCAGCCCACCAGGAGACTGTGACCACGGATGCCTCCCTGGAAGGGTGGGGAGCGCACACCGAAAATCTGCACGCGAGGGGACTCTGGCTCCCGACGGAGAAGTCCCTGCATATCAACGTCCTGGAGCTCCGTGCAGTGTTTTGGGCCCTCAGGTCCTTCCTTCCGTCCCTCAAGGGCAAGGTGGTGAGGATCTTCACCGACAACACCACCACCATGTTTTACATCAGGAAACAGGGCGGAACCAGGTCCCCAGCGCTGTCCAAGGAGGCGCAGGACCTGTGGCATTGGGCCGTCGCCCAAGGGATTTTTCTGGTGCCGTTTCATCTGGCAGGGATAAAAAACACCATTGCCGACTCACTCAGCAGGGAGCTGCGCTCGTACCACGAGTGGGAACTACGGCAGGATCTGGTGGATCGCCTCTTCCGACGGTGGGGCACACCCCAGATCGACCTGTTCGCGACGGCGACGAACACCAAGTGCCGGAGGTTCGCCAGCAGGTTTCCCCAGACGAGGAGCATGGGCGATGCTTTCTCGTTCCCCTGGGAGGGCCTGTTCCTCTACGCGTTACCTCCCTTGCCTCTGCTAATCCGGCTCGTCAACCAGCTCAAGAGGTCACGGTGCAGGATGATCCTCGTCGCACCTGCGTGGCCGAGGCAGATATGGTTCCCGGACCTTCTGGACTTGTCAGCGTCCCCGCCGATCAAGCTGCCGGCGGACGCGGATCTACTCTCCAGGGAAGGAGGCGCCATCCTCCACCACGACCCGAAGTCGCTGAACTTGCAGGCCTGGCTCCTGCAGCGCTAGAGTTTGGAGGATACGACATACCGGCCGATTGCAGAGAGGTTCTTGCAAAGGCCAGGGCGTCCTCGACTCTTAAATGCTACGGACACAAATGGAAGAGGTTCTCTGTCTGGTGCCACGCACAGAAGATTAACCCTCTACGGATTACGGCTCCCCAAGTACTGCCGTACCTGCTGACGCTGGCCAAAGCTGGTTTGGCACACGCGTCCATCAAGATTCATCTTGCTGCGATCTCCCGATACACCAGAACCACGGGGCGGACGTCCTTGTGATCTCATCGTCTGGTGAAAGAGTTCATGAAGGGACTGTTCAGATCGTTCCCGCCGGTGAAGGCTCCGGCCCCGGCGTGGGAGCTCAACGTGGTGCTGACCAAGCTCATGGGACCTCCGTTCGAGCCTCTGCACTCGGCCCCGTTGAAGTTTCTATCGTGGAAAACAGCTTTTCTTGTGGCCATCACCTCCGCACGACGAGTGGGAGAGATCCAGGCCCTTTCCTGCAAGGCCCCGTACTTGACCTTCCACGACACGAGGGTAGTGCTCAGGACGCACCCCTCCTTCATGCCCAAGGTACCGTCGGACTTCCATCTCAACGAACCCTTGGTGTTACCTGTGTTCTTCCCGTCGCCTTCGTCGCCGGCTGAAAGGACTTTGCACTCGCTGGATGTAGCTAGAGCGCTGAAGTTCTACGTGGACCGCACGAAGGGGTTTCGGAAGACGTCACAACTCTTTGTGAACTTTGGACCTGTCAATCAGGGGAAGGCTCTCTCGAAGGCTTCCATCTCCAGATGGCTCTCCGGCTGTATCATGTACTGTCACCGGTTGGCAAACCGACCGCTGCCTGGCCGTCCGAGAGCCCATTCCACCAGAGCGATCGCAGCTACCACGGCGTTCCTATCTGGTGTGCCCCTGCTGGACATATGCAGGGCTGCTACGTGGAGGTCGACGCACACCTTCACGAAATTCTACTGCGTCGACCGGGATTCCAGGGAGGAGTCCAGGGTCGGCCAAGCAGTGCTGCGCAACCTGTTCGCCTGAGGTGAGCCTGGTGAGGAGGTAAGATGCTTAATGTTGAGTTGATGTGATGCTTAATGTTGAGCCTTTGCCACCTCCCGTGGTTGTGCATGTGTGTACTGCTATGTATTCTTTATTCATGAGCATGTGAATCCATGCCAGACCCCATGCTGGAGAAGGAACAAGTTACTTACCTGTAACTGTTGTTCTCCAGCATGGGTCTGGCATGGATTCACATGCGAACCCTCCCGCCTACCCCTCTGCGGCTCTTCACTTGGTCATACTGCCACTTCACGTGCTTCCAAATCTGAAGATGGCTGCCAGAGGCGGTGCTTAGGTAGAGGGCAGTCATTGGCTGTGGTCAGTATGACGCAGAGACCAGTGATTGGTTATTACTACGAAAGACAGATCAGAAACGAAGCTGATACTGGTTTTTTCTTTACCGAGGATTCCCAGCCTGACGACGGGGAATATTCATGAGCATGTGAATCCATGCCAGACCCATGCTGGAGAACAACAGTTACAGGTAAGTAACTTGTTCCTTGTGTTTGAACTATGGTAAAAACCATTGTTATATCTTGTCTCCCATCCTGCATGGATTTATTTATACATTTGTATAGCGCGCCTAACCCTGAGGCATCTGGACGCAATTCTTGACAGTAGCAGAGATTGTATACATGTAGTTTCATAATGGAACGATGCATGATACCTGCCTGAATGCTGTGATGTCATTAGAAAATGTTATGCGAGTGTGTGGCATGTTTGGGTTTGTCCTGCAGTTCTAACCCAGGCAGCTGTGATATCATTAGAGAATGTTATGTGAGTGTGTACCATGTTTGTTTTTGTCCTGCAGTTCACACCCAGGCAGTTGGTGGAAATGTAGCCTGTGTGGTGAGAGCCAGTGGGCTCTCCTTAATACCTTTGCTCCTTGGCCTTATTACTTAATATTCTGATAAAACCTGATGTACCATGTAACAGAATAAACTACTTAAGGTCTTACCTGCTGTCTCAAGAAATAACTTTATTTCGAGAGGATTGTGTCCTCCGACTGTGCTGCTTCGGAAAACTTCACCGGTCGACGTCACCGGATGTTATATCTAGGACGCATGACACCCGTAGCCTCAGTTCTGTATTTCCTCGAACGTGTTCGCTTCGGAATCTCAGCGAAAATGTCGTCTTCTTCTTCTACCCCGAAGTCGGGCTTTAAAAAGTGTTGGGAATGCGGTTCCAAAATGTCCATCACGGACCCGCACAACGTCTGCCTCTGCGAAAGCCACGCCGACGACTGCGCTGACTGCCAGTCCCTGACATCGAAGGCCTTCCGGGAGCGGAAGAAGAAATTATCGGTAGGTAGGGTTTCTAAAACCCGTAAATCGAAATCTGCTGGGTTTTCGACCAACGACTCGAGGGGCGACTCACTGCGTCCGCGTAAGTCCAGAAGGTCTCGGTCTCGGAGTGGGTCCTGCCATTCCTCTGCCTCTTCTAGGCCTTCTCGGAAGCGCCTTCACAGGTCTCCGTCCCCGTCAGAGGACTCCGCCAGAGGGCGGGTGACTTGTCCCACCAAGTATTCGTTGCCGGCCAAATGGGACGCATTACGCCCGCAGATGGCGATTTTTGAATCGCAAGGCACCGTTCCGTCCGCGCCTTTGAGAGAAGCCGACAAGGAACGAGCTAGAGCCACCACTCACATGCCTTCGGGCTCGGGCGGTCGGCGCGCTCATCGGGAGCCATGCCAGGTCCAGGTCCCAGTCCTCGACACCGTCGAGACCGTTGGACCCTGTGAGGCCTTCTAAGAAGGCAACGACGCCGTTGGCGCCCTGTCTGTCGATGGACTCTCTCGAGGCTCCGGCTTCGAAGAAGTCGTCGACTCCATCGGCGCCAAGGCCGTCAAAGGGCACTCTCGGGGCTTAGGCCTCGAAGCAGTTGTCGAAGTCATCGGCGTCTCGGTCGACGCTGATTCCATCGGCGCCTTCAACGCCTTTTGAGGAAAATTTGCCAGAGGTTCCCCGGAGGGCTGCGGAAACTCTGAGGAAGGCTTCCTATAAGTCTGTGAGGCCTGTTTTTGAGCCCTTCTCTGCTCCTCCATCTAGATTGGATTTATTCCAGCCTTTGGATTATATTTCAGAGGTGGAAGAAGGGTCTGATGAGAGAGTTGTTCCTCCTGAGGTTCCTGATGACCTGTTGTCTGGTCACAGTCACATGGAAGACCTTCGTCAGTCCTTAGATGATGCCAGTGGTCTTGACACCTCTCCGGAGGTTGAGTTTGGCAGGCCTGAGCCTGGTAAACATGCTGAATCCTCGTATCGGCGTCTCATGTCGAGGATGACTGAGTACTTGGGGTGGTCTGCTCCATCTGTTGATTTTCTTCAGGATGATCTGACGGATATTCTGGACTAAGGTCCACCCACTGACCCGGTGTTGCCATTTCATATAGGGTGGTGGCAGCTTGGACTGCTCCGGAGATTCTCCATGCAGTGAATAAGTCGCTTCCGAAAAAATACCGTCCAGCCAGTGGTGACCCCTGCTACTTGTCAATGCACCCTACTCCGGAGAGGTTGGTGGTGCAGGCGGCTACGGCCCCAGCAAAGCAGGCTGCGTACCCTACCATCCCTCCTGATAGGGACAACAAGCGCTTTGATGGTTGGGCGAAGAAGGTATTTTCTTCTGGGGGTATGGCTTTAAAGGCAGCCAACTCAGTTTGTGCCCTGGCAAGATTCACTCACACTCTGTGGAATTGTGTATCTTTGGCGGCTGAGCATATTCTTGAAGGGGAACAACAGGATGGTTTTCTAGCCCTCGTGCAAGATGGCAAGGATGCCATGTGTGAATCCGTTCAGTCGGGTCTGGACATGGCAGACTGTGTCAGCCGGTCCATGGCTGCGAGCACCGCGATACGCAGGTTTGCGTGGTTGTGGTAGTCGGGTTTTGCTCCTGATGCGCAATCCCGGCTTCTCAACATGCCCTTTGATGGTGTCCATCTTTTTGGCAGCAAGGCTGATGAGAGCCTTAAGAGGTTGCAGATCTCCAAAGCTGCAGCAAGGTCTTTGAGCGCTGCAGTACGTCAACCTCCACCTTTTCGTCCTAGGAGACGGCAATGGAGGGGAGGTTCCTTTCGGTACTACTCTTCCTTTGGTAGATCGAGAGGAGCTGCCAGTCAAAGGGGCCACCAGAGGAGTACCAGAGGTGGAAAGCAAGGTACTCGAGGTGCCAAAGCCGGTTAGGCATTTGCCTCTTTGCTCTCAGGCACTGCCGCAGCTGCGTCCGCTCAGTCATGAGGCAGGTCCTATGGTTCGCCGGTTGGGGGCAGACTGGCGCAGCATCTTGGAGAATGGCGTGCCATTACTTCGGGTTTGTGGGTTCTGGAGATCATAACCCACGGCTACTGTCTCCTCTTTTGGCAGAAGCCTCACGACAATCCACCGAGGAAGCTCTCTTTGTGTCCGGATCCGCTCCTTGCGCAGGAGATCCTATCCCTGCTGGAGAAAGGCGCCATAGAACTGGTTCCTATAGCGGAGAGGAACAAGGGATGGTATTCCCCTTATTTTTTGATGCCGAAAAAAGACTGGGGATTAGGACCCATCATGGACTTGCGTGGGCTAAACAAGCTCCTCAGGAAGGACAAGTTCAAGATGGTAACTCTTTCTCAAGTCCTCCAGGCCCTTCAACTGCAAGATTGGTTGGTGTCTCTAGACCTCAAGAGGATGCATACTTTCAGGTGCCGATTCATCCAAAGCACAGGAAGTACCTGTGGTTCACGGTTGCCGACTCGCATTTTCAGTTTCGGGTCCTGCCGTTCGGATTGACCTTCGCCCCGAGGGTCTTCACCAAGCTGATGGTGGTGGCGGCAGCCTATCTCAGGAAAGGGGGGGTTCGCGTCTACCCCTACCTGGACGATTGGTTGATCAGGTCACGTTCTCCCGAGCAAGCCCTGGATCATCTGTCCGTCACCTGCCACTCCCTTCATAAACTGGGCTTCTCCCTCAATTTAAAGAAGTCCCATTTGACGCCCAGCGGCTCCAGTACATCGGCGCAGTGCTCGACACATCTCTGGGGCTGTGTTCGCCTCCCCAGGTGAGGGCTCATCACATTCTGCAGATGATGGACAAGTTTCAACGTGCCCAGAGTCTCCCGGCGTTCGAGTTCTTGAGGTTGCTCGGCCTCATTGCATCCTGCATTTTCCTGGTGCCAGAGGCCAGGCTGCGGATGAGATCTCTGCAGTGGGCTCTCAAGAGCCACTGGTCACAGTTCTCCAGCAGGATGTCGGATCCCGTTCAGATTCCGCCCTCGGTCGCACAGGATCTTCTATGGTTGGCCGTCAAAGTCAATCTGATGAAGGGTGCTCCATTTTGGCAACCGTGGCCAGAGGTGATGATCGTGACGGACGCATCCCTCACGGGTTGGGGAGTTCATGCCAACGAGCTGACAGCCAGCGGCCGTTGGTCTCTGTCGGAGTCCAGACTCCACATCAATCTGTTAGAGCTGCGGGCTGTCAGGCTAGCCCTGCAGGCTTTTCTGCCGTCTGAGCGGGGGGAAATGTCCTCATTATGACAGACAACACAGTGGCCATACACTACCTCAACAAAAATGGGGGGGCAGGGTCACTCCTGTTTTGCAGGGAGGCGATGCAGCTCTGGTTCTGGGCCATCCAGCAGGAGATTTCGATCTCGGCAGTTCATCTGGCCAGAGACGAAACTGCGACGGCGGACGCTCTGAGCAGGCAGAGCAGTCTCTCACGAGTGGGAGCTAGCTCAGGAAGGTCTTTTGGAGATCTTCGCCCTTTGGGGAACCCCACAAGTGGATCTCTTCGCCTGTCAACCGGAAGTGCAAGAGATTCTGCTTGCAGGAATTTCCTCTAAGAGAAGCCTTAGGGGACGTGTTCGTAGTGGAGTGGTCCTTCCCACCGCTGTACGTTCCGCAAGTGTTGCAGAGGTTACAGAGGTTCGGTTCCCGGATGATCCTCATTGCTCCGGCATGGGCCAGGAGAGTGTGGTACCCGAACCTTCTCGACATGTCCATCTGCCCTCCACGCCGTCTTCCCTACCGAGACGATCTGCTCTCACCGGAGGGGGGTCAGTTCTCCATCCAGAGGTCAAGTCCCTCAGCCTTCACGCTTGGTATCTGAAAGATTGAGGTTTTGGGACCTCCCCAAAGACGTGATGGAGCAGTTGCTTTTGGCCAGAAGGCCTGCAACGTGAACTCTGTACCGTTGCCGTTGGAGAAAGTTCTGCGACTGGTGCAGGGTACAGAATGTGGATCCTTTCCAGTGTTCCATTCCTTTTTTGCTTTCTTTAGCCCACAAGGGCCTGCAAGTAGGTACCATTAAGGGTTACCTGGCGGCGCTGTCCATATTTAATCGCTCGTCTGAGGAATATTCTTATTTTAAGATCCCTTTGATCTCTGTTTCTAAAAGGGCTAACTAATGTGTTTCCATCGTCGCCTTTCCAGGTGCCGGGATGGGATTTGAATTTGGTTTTAAAGTTCCTAATGGGAGCTCCGTTTGAGCCCTCACATTCTTATCCGTTGCGACTGTTGTCCTTTAAAACTGCATTTTTAGTTGCGGCTGTTAGGGAGAATTCTCACTTTAGGCTGAATTTCCTAACCTAGTGAGTCCCCCAGCAGCTTTGCTGGATTTCTGGAGTTTGTTTCTTTCTCCTGCCAAGAGTGAGACTCTCTTTCTCCCACTCTTGGACATGATTTATGGTGTTCCTTTGACTGTTAATGTGTTTTATGGGCTATGGGGTCCTTTACTCCATAGGGTCTCATGTGTTTTTACTATGTGTGTTACACAGCACCCTCCGTGCCGTAACACAGGGGTGTCATAGTGACACCCCACCATAGACTCCATACCCTGGGACTGACTACTGTCTCCCAGGGCATGTAAAGTCACCATTGGCTTTACTAGTCCCAAATTATTAACAGAAACCAGTACAAACCATCATATTGTGGACGTACTGGTTGGGGCAATTCGATTGCCCCGGGGTCTGTTAGTCGAGGGGGCACGTCTCCGTCCCCCCTGATCGAGTTTTGGCTGGTGGCAGTGAATACTACTTTTTATATTCGACCGCGAATATTTCCCAATGGGATTTTCCCATTCAAGGCTACCAACTTTAATTATTTAATTCTCATAGCCTCGAACATACCGCCGGTTTATTTATTTAATATTAATTCGCCGGTTGGTATTTTTTGCCAGGACTCGATTCTAAAATGGCGGTTGTGTTCTGTTTTGTGACTCCAACCCAGGTCGAGCCCTTTGTTCCACTTTTTGGCGGGCTTCTCCACAGAAGCCTCCAAAAGTGGTGCCACTCTGTCTGGGTACCACAGGGGGTGTGGGAGGGGGTTTAGGCACCCTGGACTGAGTTACCTTGGTAACTCAAATCGCACTCTTGTGTGATTGGCCCAAGTGGTTAGCCGGCCGGCTCACCACTTAGCATGTTTGATTGACAGCTAGGCTGAGTGAATGGGGGTATGCTGCATAAAAGCAGGGCTTTGGGGACTGGAACTTCAGAAGTCGCCACAGGACCTGAGAATCCGACGAAGGAGAAGCTGAGCCGACCTACCACGACGACACCACCGGTGGAGCCCTGCGGAACCGACTCACCACTTCCCGACGACAGAGATCTCCCGGCTGGAGAGGCTTCTTCCCCTGACTGGTGGGCACAACCAGTTTACCTTCTTCTTTTCGCACCCCAAACCGGTTTGTGGTCGAACTGCCCGTGCCAAGCACCCCGGCAGCCGGATAGCCACTTACCACTGAACCGCGAATCAACGGACCGCTCCTTGTACCTGAGAAACTCAGCGGCTGGTTTCTTCCCTGGCAGTGCAACGGACCCCTGTCTTCCTCCCCGACGAGATCCTCTCTTCCCCTGGACGAAGCACCGACTTGCATTCGCTGCCAGGAACAACTGCCCCCGCTGGAGTGTTCTCACCACTTTAAGGTACCGTGTACGCCAGGCCTCCCTTTCTAAAGATTGCTACAAGGTAATAATAACCCCTTAACCTTCTGGACTGGGCTGGCCGCCTTGACTCTCTAACTGGTCCCTTCCTTTGATACAACTCCTTTTTGAACCGTTACAAGACTTTTGTGCACTGCAACCATGTGACCTTGGACACATTTCGTTTTGATCCTCTTAAGCGGATCCGGCCTACTGACTCTGAATTCATGGTGTTACTTTGCCTTCCTCTCTTGTTGTGTTCGTGAAAAAGTGTTGGGATCTGTTTCAATTTATTCTCTGCTTTTCTCTTCCTTTTTTAAAACTAATTATTAGAGTGCCATCTACGTTAAGCGCTCACCGCTGTCTGAAAATAAGTGGGGCTTTACTTAAGACTTGTCTAATATTCTTTTAAGGGAGTGTATATCTTTTAGTGACCGAATTGCTTACTATTAGTGCCTGTGTGTTTTTCTAGATGTGGTTTTAAATAAATAATTATTTCGAAGGGATTGTGTCCTCCGACGTATTCCTTATCTTTTATCTTTGATATACATTTCCAGCTTGCTGGCCTCGTAAATTTTTTCTGTAGAGGGCGCTGCACGTCGACGTCCGCCGACCCGATGTCCTCGACGGCCACCGTATCGGCACCGACGTCACCATGCCCATAAATACCCACGCACTGCATCCGTTGCTCAGTTCCGTATTTCCGCGCTTCGTGGGGCCTCGGAACGTCGTTGCTCAGTTCAGTCAGGTTTATCTAAATCGTTCTCGATGGCTTCTTCATCAAAACCGACGACGCCGCGATCCGGCTTCAAGAAGTGTCTAGACTGCGGTAAAAAGATGTCAATAACGGATCCACACAGGGTCTGTTTATGGTGCTTAGGGTCCGAGCACCATTGTTCGGAGTGTGAGGACTGCATGTCCATGACGGCGAAAGCCCTGAAGGAGCAAAAGGGGAAGCTCGAGAGAGGTAAGTCAGCCAAATCCTCCTCGAAGGTTTCGTCGGCCGAGTCGAGACATTCGTCTCCTCGCCGTCGAAAACACTCCAATTCCAGATCTCGATTCGTCGAGATCTAGACACTCAAAAAAGAGACGTCGAAAGTCCCATTACTCGTCTTCGGTGTCCCCAGAAAGAGTTTCCTGTCCCACCAAACACAGTTCTCAAGCTGAGTGGGAGGAATTCAGAAACAAAATGTTAAGCGTCTTCGAGAACGCGGCCTTGACCCCCTCGAAGACAGCTGAGGGTGATACCCCGGGTGAAAAACCCAAAAAATCAAAACGCTGTGAGTCGCAGCACCCGGCGAAACATTCCACCCGAGAGCGCCATGAGCCATCGGGTAAGAAGGCACCGTCTTCAACGCCGTCGTCGAGGGATCCTTCGATACCGTCGTCGAGGGTTCCTTCGATGCCGTCTTCGAAGATTCCTTCGACGCACGGGTCGGCGCCATCGACGCTGTTGTCGAAGGGTTCCTCGACGCATCGGTCGATCAACTCGACGCCATCGTCGACGCCGATGAAAGAGAGGACCAACGCTCCGCAGCCAACGGTGTTTTCAAGGGCCTCCGGCACGACGCCGAGGCTGTCGTCGATGTCCTTGAGTAGGATCCCGATCCTCTCGAATTCTTCAAGGCCCCTTCCAGTTTTTTTGATGCCATTTTTGGCGCCTTCGAGGACAGTTACATCGGCGTCGACAACTTCGACATTTTCTCGTCCAATAACGACGAGTTTGGCTCCTTCAGCCCTAGAAATGGGCTTTACTCCATTTCAGAGATCAAAATACCCTGGTCTTTCTTCAATTTATAACCAAGAAACTTTTGGTTTACAGAGATCCTCACTTCCTGCTGCAGAGGAATTCACCTCTGAAGAAAGGAGGCTGAAGGAACTACAAGATTCACTTCATGAGGCCAGTCGACTTGACACTTCCCCGGAAGTGGAATTTGTAAAGTCAGACCCAGGGGAACATGCCGAAACACCATATAGAACCCTGATGGCAAGAATAATTGAGTTTATGGGCTGGTCTGCGCCTTCACCTGTTTTCCAACAGGATGATCTAACGGATATATTGGACAAAGTTCCACAAGAGGACCCGGTGGTCCCCTTCCATGCAGCCTTGCAAAGAAAAATTGCATCGAATTGGGAGTCTCCCGAAGTCATCCCAGAAGTCAATAAAAGACTGTCGACAAAGTATACGGTAGCGGCTGCTGACCCTGAATACCTGTCAAAACACCTGACCCCGGAGAGCCTGGTGGTTCAAGCGGCAACTTCATCCAGCAGTAGGACTGCTTACCCTACTGTCCCAAAGGATAGGGATGACAAGAGGTACGACTCTATGGCAAAGAAAGTCTTCTCTGCCTGTAGTATGGCGTTGAACTCCATCAACGCCACCTGTACGCTCGCCAGGTTCAGTCACACATTATGGGAGTGTGCTTCATCAGCGACTGACTGCATACCCGATGGAGAGGAGAAGGAAGCCTTCCTTAACATCATTCAAGATGGCAAAGATGCCATGTGTGAGTCTCTTCAAACTGACATCGATTCCGCTGACAGTATCAGCAGGGCCATGGCGGCTAGTACAACAATCCGCAGGCATGCGTGGTTGCGAAAGTCTGGTTTTGCTCCAGATGTACAGGCCAGACTTTTGAATATGCCATATTGACGGCTCTTCGTTATTTGGAAAAAAGGCTGATGACAGTCTGGAAAATTTACAGACTTCCAAGGCAGCAGCAAAATCTTTAGGAGCTGCTATCCGCCAGACTCCTTTTCGTCCCTCAGGAACCTCTGGCAGAGCAAAGTCCTTTAGCTATTATTCCGCATTAGGAAAAGGCAGAGGACAGCCGGCTCAAAGAGGCCAAAGAAGATCCACCCGAGGTGGACGGGTCAAAGGTACTAAGACCGCAGCAGGTGCCTGTTTACCCTCTGCATCAGCCGGCCCCAAACCACTCTGAGGCCTTCGCACACAAGACACCTGTGGGGGGCAGGTTAACTCACCATCTGACAGAATGGCAGGCTATAACGTCAGATGCTTGGGCGTTGGAGACAGCTGCCCAATGTTACTGCCTACCTTTTCTACACATCCCTCAGAGTCATCCACCCGGGAACAGCTCCCGAAAAGTTCCAGATCCCCTCCTCTTGCAGGAAATTATGGACCTGCTAGAGAAAGGTGCCATAGAACCGGTACCTGTAGCGGACAGGAACAAGGGCTGGTACTCCCCCTACTTTCTCATACCAAAGAAGGACGGAGGACTGAGACCCATTCTGGACTTAAGAGAATTGAACAAGTTCCTCAGGAAGGACAAGTTCAAGATGGTAACTCTCTCTCAGATCCTTCAGGCCCTCCAGCTCCAGGACTGGCTGGCAGCTCTGGACCTTCAGGATGCTTATTTCCATGTGCCAATCCATCTCAAGCACAGGAAATACCTGAGGTTCGCAATTGGCAACTCTCATTATCAATTTCGAGTTCTGCCATTTGGGCTGACCTCCGCCCGAGGGTCTTCACCAAACTAATGTCGGTAGTGGCGGCGGGTCTAAGGAGGGAAGGGATCCACGTCTATCCCTACTTGGACGATTGGCTGATCAGGGCCGTATCTTCGGAACAGGCCCGGACCCAGCTAGATTGTCTGCCTCTTCCTTCACAGACTGGGCTTCTCCCTCAATTTAAAGAAGTCACAGATGATACCATCTCAGAGACTCCAGTTCATTGGAGCGGTCCTGGACACTTCCCTGGGAAAAGCCTCGCCACCAGAGGTGAGGGCTCAGGATATTCTACAGATGGTCACCAAGTTTCAAAATGCCCAACGTCTCCCAGCCTTAGACTTTTTGAGGTTGCTAGGCCTCATGGCATCCTGCATCTTCCTTGTGCCAGAGGCTCGCCTGAGAATAAGATCTCTTCAGTGGGCACTGAGAAGTCAGTGGTCGCAATTCTCAGGGAGAATGTCAGACCTCCTCCGGATTCCGGACAAGGTAGCCCACGACCTTCAGTGGTGGGCCTATTCAGAGAACATCTTGAAAGGAGAACTGGTTTGGCAACCATGGCCGGAGATAACAGTAGTCACAGACTCCTCGCTCACAGGGTGGGGAGCCCATGCCAACGACTTGACCATCAGCGGTCGTTGGTCTCCATCGGAGTCCAGACTACATATCAACCTATTAAAGCTGAGAGCGATCAGACTAGTGCTGAAAGCTTTCCTGCCATCAGTACAGGGGAGAAATGTCCTGATAATGACGGACAACACGGTGGCCATGCACTACCTCAACAAAAGAGGAGGCGTAGGTTCACTACCACTGTGCAGAGAGGCAATGCAGCTCTGGTTTTGGGCAAATCGGGAAGGAATCTCTCTATCGACAGTCCATCTAGCCAGAGAGAAGAATTTGACAGCGGATGCTTTGAGCAGGCAGAGCACAGTCTCCCACGAATGGGAGCTAGCTCAGGAAGTCCTTCAAGAGATCTTCGCCCTTTGGGGGAACCCCTCATGTGGATTTGTTCGCCACAAGCACCAACAGGAAGTGCCATCTGTTCTGTTCATGGGAATTTCCCCCGAGAGGAGCTCTGGGAGACGCGTTCGTAGTGGACTGGGAGTTTCCAATCCTCTACGCGTTTCCACCAGTCCCTGTTATTCCTCAAATGATCAGGAGGTTCAGAAGATTCCGGAAAACCATGATCCTAATTGCCCCGGACTGGGCCAGGAGAACATGGTACCCGGACCTTCTAGATATGTCCATCTGTCCTCCAATCTGTCTTCCACTCAAAGAGAATCTTCTCTCGCAGAAGGGAGGTCAGGTTCTCCATCCAGACATCAGAACCCTCAACCTTCACACTTGGCTTCTGAAAGGTTGAGGTACCAGGATTGGGATCTCCCTGATGACGTCATGGAGGTGTTGCTTTCGGCCAGAAGACCGGCAACAAAGTCTTTATACCGCTGCCGTTGGAGCAAGTTTTGAAGCTGGTGTAGGGAAGAGAATATCGACCCTTTTACATGCGGTACACCAACGGTGCTTTCGTTTCTACTCTACTTGGCAAACTCAGGCCTTCAAGTTGGCACTGTAAAAGGCTATCTCGCAGCGCTATCTCGCAGCGCTTTCTATCTTCAAGCGCACTGCGGAGGAACCATCGTATTTCAAAATTCCTCTAGTGGTACAATTTCTCAAAGGTCTGACTAATGTTTACCCTCCAAAACCATTCCAGGTTCCATTATGGGACTTCAATTTAGTCTTAAACTTCTTAATGGGCACTCCATTCGAGCCGCTTCACTTTTGCGCATTAAGATTTCTCACACTTAAAACTGTCCTACTTGTAGCACTAATATCGGCTAGGAGGGTGAGTGAGCTACAAGCTCTCTCCTGTAAACCCCCTCAGACAATCTTCCACAAGGACAAGGTTGTCCTCCAGGTGAAGCCTAATTTTCTCCCAAAGGTGGTTTCTGAATTCCATATTACTCAGAAAATTACCTTGCCTTCATTCTACCGTCCTCCCCATCCGGGGAAAGAGGAGGAAAGGCTACACAGGCTGGACCCTAGGCGAGCTCTCAGCTTTTACATCAGCAGAATGGCTAGAATCAGGCAAGCAGACCATCTGTTTGTAGGATACTCTGGTCATAAGTTGGGACTACCCATAACAAACCATATCCAGGTGGATTATCTTGGTCATCCTGGAATGTTATAGACTAGCAGGGAAAGAGCCACCACAAAACCTCAGGGCTCATTCAACCAGGGGTATCGCAGCTTCTTCGGCTCTCCAGAGAAGGGTACCGGTCCGGGACATATGTGCGGCTGCCACATGGTCGTCCGCACATACATTCACAAAATTGTACAATCTGGATTCCTCCACTGCTCAAGAGACCAGATTTGGCAAAGCCTAAAGGGATACATAACACTATCACTCCCTCCTCCAATTACATACCACTGCTATGTGAGTCTATCAAAGATAAGGAATACGTCGGAGGATACAATCCCTTCGAAGAACAAGTTACTTTCTTATCGCCCCTCCCATCCATCCCCGCAGTGATAATTTCCCTTGTGGTTGCAGCTTTCGCTCCTTCAAGGTTACTAACCAATTCAGGCATGTCTTATACTACAAAACGGAACATGTCTATTTATGGGCATGGTGACGTCGGCGCCGATACGGTGGCCGTCGACGGACATCGACTCGGCAGACGTCGGCGCGCAGCGCCCTCTACAGAAAAAATTTCCGGGGCCAGCAAGCTGGAAACCTATATCAAAGATAAAAGATAAGGAATACGTCGGAGGAACATCCCGTCGAAAGAACGTTACCAGGTAAGAAAGTAACTTGTTCATCTCTTTTACACCAAGCCCTGGTCAGTGTTTACTTGTTCTATTGTGTTCTCTTGACCTATTGTGAATACTCTGTATGCTGCCTAACTCTTCTTGAGGGAAGTCTGACTGCTCAGCCACAGCTACCAAGTGAATCTGTGTGGTACAGACTGCTACCAAGTGGGTTTACTGCCAAACACCTGTAATCCTAAATCTTTTGCAGTGGTCCCAGAGGGAACTGCACAGGTTTCTGCCTAACAGCGGCTACTTCCGCACGCAGAGTGAGTGAGTTGCAGGCACTTTCTGCCAAACCACCCTTCACTGTGTTCCATAAGGAAACGATTGTCCTTA
This sequence comes from Ambystoma mexicanum, assembly GCF_040938575.1. Taxonomy (NCBI): domain Eukaryota; kingdom Metazoa; phylum Chordata; class Amphibia; order Caudata; family Ambystomatidae; genus Ambystoma; species Ambystoma mexicanum. The sequence goes on along the minus strand of NC_090921.1, from coordinate 223,089,203 downwards.
GGGTGCAGCCTTCTTTTCTTCCGAAGATTGTGTCGGAATTCCACTTGAGCCAGAAGGTAATTCTTAAGCGTTTTATCCTCCTCCACATCCTGACGAGGAAGAGGAGAGGCTCCATACGTTGGATCCTAGGAGAGCTTTGAGTTTCTATCTCTCAAGGATAGAGTGGACGATCAGATCTTTGTTGGTTATGCTGGAAGGTGTTTAGGTCAGGCTGTTTCCAAGAAGATCTTGTCCAGATGGATCATTTTGACGATCTATGAGTGTTACCGTTTGGTGGGAAAGGACTCTCCAGTAGGATTGCAGGCTCATTCTACTAGGTGTGTTGCTGCCTCCACTGCCCTTCAGAGGGGTGTTCCCATTCGCAATATTTTTGAAGCAGTCACATGGGCCTCTGTCCATACCTTTGTGAGACACTATTCCCTGGACTCCTTGGCCTTTGGTAAGGCAGTCCTGTATTCAGCAATTTGATTGGGCATTCTAAATTTCTAAAATTGTAAATTCCTTTCCCACCTGCATACCTTGATACTGCTTTGGGAGTCTGTCATTGATGTGGAATACGTTGGAGGACACAATCCCCTTTGAAGAACAAGTTACTTATCTTACCTGGTAACGTTCTTTCGATGGGATGTTCCTCCAACGTATTACACATCGAACCCTCCCAGTCTGCCCCTCTACAGAATTTCTTATGCGATTGCAGCTTACGTTTCCGCAAGGCTTTCTGCAGTCATACTGGCAGGAGATTGGTGTCACATGTTCTGGGGAAAAAACTACAGCTGAGGCTACGGGCGTCGTGCGTCCTAGATATAACATCCGGTGACTTCGACCCTCGACGGAGGCCCTCGAGGGACAGCGTGTCGACGTCATCGACGCAGGACGCCTATGCCGAAAAAGTTTTCTGAAACAGCTCAGCTGTGGTCATTACTGTCATAGATGTGGAATACGTTGGAGGAACATCCCATTGAAAGAACGTTACCTGGTAAGATAAGTAACTTGTTCTCCAACCATCTTGACTAAAACATTGTTGTGAAACAGAACAATTGTTTTCCAAGAAGTAACATTAAGATATTGACTATCAGCTTAAAGATGAAGACTTTTCTTTTGTTTTGCCAGAACATTGTCGAATGCCAAGTGAAAGACTTCGAACTTGGCAATACAAAAGGACTTTTATTCCTTTGGAACTTTGATTGGGATCCGACCCAGGCTACGTTCATTTTGAGTATAACCGTTTCTGCTCATCCGAATTGCCATATTTAACCTTTGAGTTTAATGTATGTATAAGTGTGGATGACCGATTCCTTTTATTGGAGTGTTTTCCTTTAGTTTCATTTTGCTAGGTAGTGAAATCCTCTTTAGGTTACAGATCGCAAGGCGTTTGTCACACCCTTTCGTGTTAATAAAATGGCTAATTGTGAAAAAACCTTTCTCCAGCATGGGGTCTGGCATGGATTCACATGCTCATGAATATTCCCCGTCGTCAGGCTGGGAATCCTCGGTAAAGAAAAAATCAGTATCAGTTTCGTTTCTGATCTGTCTTTCGTAGTAGTAACCAATCACTGATCTCTGCGTCATACTGACCACAGCCAATGACTGCCCTCTACCTAAGCCCCTTCTCTGGCAGCCATCTTCAGATTTTTACCGCACGTTCAAGTGTTGGGAGTCCTCGTGCTTAGCTCTCGAGCTTTAACTGTGTTTTTCGCGCTTTTTCAGGTGAATTGTCACATTTTTTTCGGTTAATCGGGCCTCAAGCCCCACCGTTTCTACTCCCGTTAACGGCTACCCGTTGCGGTATTTTCCTACGCCCCTCAAGGGTGAAGATTTCGTCGAATCAACTTCTTGGAGGATTCCAGAAGATTTGCGGCCTACTTCGAGATGGCCCAGGATGCGAGTTCGTCGCCCGGACCCAAGCTGTTTCGCAGCTGCCCTGGATGCGGGCTGCAGAATGTGTTTAAGGAAGACGAACATTTGCGATGCCTCTACTGTCTTCATGGGGACAAGACTCATGTAGAGAAGGACTGCCAGTTCTGCAAGAACTTGTCGGAGCGGACCATGAGGGACCGTCGATCCCGTCTCGCCAGCTGGTTGGAGAAGGGCTCAACGGGTGAGAAGAAGAAGAAAGGGTCCGAGCGGGCTTCTAAGTCCTGTGCGGGCGCCCCGGCGACGGGGGCCCAACACCAGGCCAAGCGCCGCAAGTCCGCTGGCTCCGGGAGCGCCGAAAGGTCAGGCTCTTCGGTCGCCAGGCAAGGCGCACCTTCCCCGGCCCCGTCAACCACGAGCCAGCGCTCCGGTTCGGGGAAGAGGAAGTCCGAGACCACGGGTATGCTTCGGGAGAAGCCCCGTCCGATCTCGGAAGAGGGGGAGCGAGGCGGCGCCCCTCCCCCGAAGGAGAAGGCCCGGGACGCACCTAAGGTGGTGAAGGCCCCTACCCAGCAGGCAAAGGCCTCTATCGAGGCGATCGCGGCGACTCTGGCCAAGCCGGCAGAGACCCCGCCAGCGGAGACTGCCCCCGGGACTAGAGATTCCCTGCCGCCAAGGAGGGAATCCTCTTTTCAGCCCATCGTCGTGGCCGCCATGATGGAAGAAGCGAGGGGGGGGCACGGTAGCCTCCTCGAGCTCGGAGTCCGCCTCGGAGGAGGAACTGACCGAGGCCGTGAGGAACCTCGAAGTCCAATTCAAGAAGGTTCGATCCCGTAAGGAAGATCCTCGGGAGATAACCGAGGAAGACGACGATGGCGAGGAAGAGCAACCTTCCCTTCCGGCGCGGCCGGAACCTAGGCCTCAGGATGGCTCGGTGGCCATTTTGTCTGCGATCCATTCCTTATGCTCTGAGATAAGGACGAGGTTCCCACGGCCCAGGCCAGAGGACCCGCAGCCTGGCCTGTCGGGAAGTCCTCAGAACAAACGACGGAGGACCCAACCCTCTCCTCCGCTCGCCCCCGTAAGGCCTACAGTTCCCTCCTCATCCTCCCACGAGTCGGGAGATGACGGTGCGTTGGGCTCGCTGACGGGTTCTGAGGGCGACGACGACGGAACGGGTCTCCCGTCGCACGGGCCTCGCCGCCCGACGAGATTGGCTCATTCCACACCATGATCGCCAGGGCGTCCGAATTGTTCCAGCTCTGCCCGGAGGAGCAGAAAAAGGAAGGTTTCCTCTATCAGCGCCGGGAGGCCAAGAGGAAGAATGTCATTGCGGTGCCTCTAATCGATGACATCTGGGAGGAGGGCCTGTCGGTTCTCAAAAACCCCTCCACGGCACCAGCCAAACGGGACCGGTACGAGAAGAAGCACCGGGTCCCCGAAACCGCTCCCCTGTGCCTCAGGGCCCAGCCAACGCCAGACTCGGTCGTCTCGGCGGCGGCGAAGAAGAAAGCGGCGGGGTCAGGAGCCTTGACGTCGAATTCCCCGCCGGACGGCGAGGGAAAGAAGTTGGACGCCATGGGGCGGCGGGTCATTTCGTCAGCGCCGACGACGATCAAAGCGGCCAACGCCCTGGCAATCGTGGCCCGTTACGACAGGGAGCTCTGGTTTAAGCTTGCCCCCATATTGGACTTCCTGCCAGACGACAATAGGTCCTTGGCCCTGGAAATACTACAAGAGGGCGAGGTGGCGTCGGACCACGCCATAACGGTGGCAACCGATATTGCCGATACCGGGTTCCGCCAGCTGGGCAACGGTGTTTGCCTACGACGGCGGGGTTGGCTCCGGGCGACCGACTTCCATCAGGACATCCAGACCAGGGTGTTGGACATGCCGTTCGACGGCAGCAACTTCTTCGGGAAGGTGGTGGACGAATCCCTCCAAGCCATAAAAACGGACACGGAGACGGCCCACGCCCTAGGAGCCCTTCAGCAACGACAGCCCTTTCGGAGCTCCGGAGGCAGACAGGGTGCCTCCAAGGGATCCAGCGGTGGCTCGTCGTCCTACCGCCAGGCAGCACGCTCATCGTCTCAGGAGGCCTACAGGGGTCGCGGCAAGCAGGGAGCGCCTCGTCGGCAAGGTGGCCAGGGCGGCAAGGCCATCACCTCCAAGCAGGACTGAACCGGCCGTGGTCTCTGGCCCCCACCGAAGAACCCCGGTGGGAGGACGGCTGACGAATTTCGTCGGTGTGTGGAAGTCCATCTCCACCGACCGTTGGGTGCTGGATACCCTGGCAAGAGGACACTCTTTCGAATTCGTGAAGAAGTACCCTCACGTTCCACCTGTGGCCAGGAAGGAAAATCACGTCCCGCAACTGCTGTTGGAAGTACGGGCGATGCTCAGGACCATCGAGCTTGTCCCGAAGAGGCTCCGGGGTGTACTCAAGGTACTTCCTCGTCAGGAAGAAGACGGGTGGCTGGCGCCCCATCCTGGACCTTCGTCGTTTGAACAAATACATCAGATCACAAAAGTTCAGGATGGTCACCCTCCAGCACGTACTGGGACAGCTGGAGGAAGGCGACTTTCTATCGTCGTTGGACCTGGAGGATGCATCCTCAAAAGTCACCGAAAGTTCCTCAGGTTCGTCGTCCAGGGACGCCACTACCAATTCAGAGCACTGCCGTTCAGATTGAAGTCGGCCCCCAGGGTCTTTACCAAGTGCCTAGCACCAGTGGTGGAGCGGCTGTGCCGGCAGGGGTTTCACGTCTACCCCTACCTGGATGACTGGCTCATCCGCTCAAGGACGAGGGAACTCGCCGTCGAACACACTGCGAGGACCATCCAGCTACTCGCAGACCTGGGATTCGCCATAAACTACCCAAAGTCCCACCTGGTGCCGTCCAAGGTGGCCCTGTTTCTGGGAGCGAAGCTCGATACAGTGAGGCGCCTGGCGGCCCCGTCGGAAGAACGGACGAAGACCATTCTAGGCAAAGTGCAGCACCTGCTAGCCACGGACGTGGCCAGGGTGAGGTCCATCAAGTCCTTCCTGGGGATGATGTCCTCCTGCATCTACCTGGTGCGCCTCTGCAGACTACGGATGCGCCCTCTTCAAGAATTTCTCGATGCCCGTTGGATGCAGGCGACAGGCACCTTCGAAGACAGAGTCCCCCTCAACGAGGTGTTCCGGCGGGCAAGGACTTTCAGACGCCGGCATACCAGGAGACTGTGACGACGGACGCCTCCCTGGAAGGTTGGGGCGTCCACACCGGAGATCTCCACGCAAGAGGCCTCCGAGCCGTGTTCTGGGCTCTCAAATTGTTCCTCCCGTCGCTCAAGGGCAAGGTGGTGCGGATCTTCACGGACAACACCACGACAATGTTTTACATACAGAAGCAGGGAGGCACCAGATCCCCAGCCCTATCCAAGGAGGCACAGGGTCTGTGGCACTGGGCGGTCGCCCAGGGGATGTTCCTGGTTCCCTTCCACCTGGCACGAGAAAGCAACACCATCGCCGACTCACTCAGCAGGGAGCTGCGCGCGTGTCACGAGTGGGAACTGCGCCAGGATCAGGTGGATCAACTCTTCCGACGATGGGGCAAACCCCAAATCGACCTGTTCGCAACAGCCTCGAACTCGAAGTGCAAGAGGTTCGCCAGCAGGTTTCCCCAGCCGAGAAGCATGGGCGATGTGTTCTCGTTCCCCTGGGACGGCCTATACCTGTATGCGTTCCCTCCATTGCCGTTGCTGCTTCGACTCATCAGCCAGCTCAAGAGGTCCCGGTGCAGGATGATCCTCGTCGCACCGGCGTGGCCGAGGCAGATCTGGTTCCCGGACCTTCTGGACTTGTTAACGTCCGCTCCCATCAAGCTGTCGGCGGACGCGGACCTTCTCTCCAGAGAAGGAGGCGCCATCTTCCACCACGACCCGGTGTCGCTGAACCTGCAGGCTTGGCTCCTGCAGCGCTAGAGTTTGGAGGCTACGATATACCGGCCGATTGCAGAGAGGTTCTTGCAAAGGCCAGGGCGTCCTCGACTCTCAAATGCTACGGTCATAAGTGGAAGAGGTTCTCTATCTGGTGCCGAGCACAGAAGATCAACCCCCTACGGATTACGGCCCCTCAAGTGCTGCTGTACCTGCTATCGCTGGCAAATGCTGGGCTAGCCCATGCCTCCATTAAGATTCATCTGGCGGCGATCTCCAGATATACCAGAACCACAGGACGGACGTCCCTGTGGTCCCATCGACTGGTAAAAGAGTTTATGAAAGGACTGTTCCGAATGTTCCCGCCGGTGAAGGCCCCGGCGTGGGAACTTAACTTGGTGCTGACCAGGCTCATGGGGCCCCCATTCGAGCCGATGCACTCCGCACCGATGAAGTTTGTGTCGTGGAAGACTGCATTCCTGGTGGCCATTACCTCCGCACGACGAGTGGGAGAGATCCAGGCCCTATCCTGCAAAGCACCGTACTTGACTTTCCATGCCTCGAGGGTGGTGCTTAGGACGCACCCCTCCTTTATGCCCAAGGTTCCATCGGACTTCCATCTTAACGAGCCCTTGGTGTTACCTGTTTTCTTCCCGTCTCCTTCGTCGCCGGCCGAGAGGACTTTGCACTCGCTGGATGTGGCTAGAGCGCTGAAGTTCTACGTGGACCGCACGAAGAGTTTCCGGAGGACTTCACAGCTGTTCGTGAACTTTGGACCTGTGAATCAAGGGAAGGCTCTCTCGAAGTCTTGCATTTCCAGAGGGCTCTCCGGCTGCATCTTGCACTGCCACCGGTTGGCTAACCGACCGCTGCCAGGCCGTCCGACCAGAGCGATCGCTGCTACTACGGTGTTCTTATCTGGTGTGCCCCTGCTGGACATCTGCAGGGCTGCTACGTGGAGGTCGACGCACACCTTCACGAGATTCTACTGCGTCGATCGGGATTCCAGGGAGGAGTCCAGGGTCGGCCAAGCAGTGCTGCACAACCTGTTCGCCTAAGGTGAGCCTGGTGAGGAGGTAAGAGATGCTTAATATTGAGTTTTCTGTATTGCTTAATGTTGAGCCTTTTGCCACCTCCCGTGGATGTGCATGTGTGTATTGCTATTTATTCTTATATTCATGAGCATGTGAATCCATGCCAGACCCCATGCTGGAGAAGGAACAAGTTACTTACCTGTAACTGTTGTTCTCCAGCATGGGTCTGGCATGGATTCACATGTGAACCCTCCCGCCTACCCCTCTGCGGCTCTTCACTTGGTCATACTGCCTCTTCACGTGCTACCAAATCTGAAGATGGCTGCTAGAGGAGGGGCTTAGGTAGAGGGCAGTCATTGGCTGTGGTCAGTATGGCGCAGAGATCAGTGATTGGTTACTACTACGAAAGACAGATCAGAAACGAAACTGATACTGATTTTTTCTTTACTGAGGATTCCCAGCCTGACGACGGGGAATATTCATGAGCATGTGAATCCATGCCAGACCCATGCTGGAGAACAACAGTTACAGGTAAGTAACTTGTTCCTTATCAAGTTGTCCGCCTCGCATTTCAATGGATTGCGTTTCTCTCTGAGATTACTCATCAGATAGATATCCCTTCCATCTTCCAAAACTTCGACAGGGGGCGTAGTGGACCATGACACTGCCGTCGATCCGCCTTGACTCAGTGCTCGATTGCTGATTGTGGCATTGAACATATACTGCGTCACTCCGGCCTTTACCTGTTTATTTTCATGCGTATGCTGCTCGTAAGGAACACTGCGATCTTTCGATCATCTGATTTTTCACTTGCTGTTTCTGCCGAATTCTGTCATCCCGAGCGACCATGTCTGCACCCCGAATCACAGGTTTCAAGCGCTGTACAGATTTCGGCTCGAAAATGTCAGTTACCTAACCGCATGACTTATGAGTGTCGTGCCTCGGCACGGATCACGACACCGAGATTTGTTCTGGCAAAATGAATCCAAAGTCCTCATGGGAGTTGGCGCGAAGCTCACAGTGGGGCTGACCGCCCCCTAAATCACTAGCGCGGTTGACCGCTCGGTCCTGTGCAAAACCTGAAGGCGTCTTCCTGACTGGTCCCCGGGGATCTGTCATCCAGGTGGCCAGGACACTGCCATCGCTATTGGAACCAGTTCCTAGGGGTGGACGAGTGAGGGTGGATCACCTTGATGGGGGGATTAGGGGGGCCCTCAGGGAGTGGAAGTGGGACACCAATGGGTGAGACGCGGTAGCCCCCTTTTTCTAATACCTTTTCCTCATTCTGCTGTATAGGAAGCTCAAAATCTACCCCTCCCCCCTTTTCCTACACAAACACTTTAGCACATCACGAAAGACGACTGAAAAACATCAAAGCTGTTTGCCTAACATGTCCCAGCACAAGGGTCAGGCAAAGTCGGGCAATAGGATCACACACACCTGATGGCCCTTTTCCCTTCCCCACAGGGACGAGAGCTCAATACGAGCAAGGCAGACCGCACATCGAGACAGCTATCCAGGCCCAGCATTTCAAGAGGAGGAGAAAGGCGGCAAGAACCGAAAGGCTGATCAGGAGAGAAGCGACCTTGGCCTTTCCAACACAGACCCGTGAGACATCCGTAGAAGGAATCATGAGACCGCGAACAATAGCCCAAGTGTGTTGCAGCAGATGTCAACGGTAACTGAGCATGCCTACGCTGATAAGCAGGGCAGAGGGAGGCGCCTGCTACCGTGGTACCGGCCTTGACTCCAAATAAAAGTAAAGCCTAGCGGTTCATCACAGCTGGTGAGTTGAGGGGGGAACCGATAAACTGTGTTGAATGAAAGTCGCAAAGTGGCATATTGAGGAAAGCTCAAAGAACTGTAAAATAGTTAAGGGAAGACCAGCTGCAGAGTAGTCCGGCACCACGTAGGTGCTCACTCGAGCGACTGGTTGATCCTGTGTTGAACGAAACTACTGATACCAGAAGGCCCTATGGGAACAGCGAGGAAAAGGTCAAGTGGTCATACAGGGGTCTAGCAAAATCCCTGTAAAGTCGAAAGTCTTTTACCGACAATCCATTGAGAATGCAAGGGATGTGAATCCCACATCAGAAGAAAGTAAAAGGAAAGTAAAAGGAATTGTGAAATGGCAAGAGTGAACCTGATGGAGGGCCCTTTTATTTCGACAAGACGCTAATTGGCCTGCCTTATTTTGATTTGATGGACGTAGCTTTCTCCCATCTTAGATGTAGGTTTTTCCAACCTACCCATACAGTTTAATAAACACCCTTGAACTGTGATCACTTGTCTGTATTCTTGATACCATGCCTTCCTTACAGTCCTCAGAGCCTGAAAAGGAAAGCCCTACCCCAGTGAAGGAAGATGGGCATCAGCGCCAGGCCAAGAAACAGTCCCATTCCTGGAGCCACTCATCATCTTCCTCTCACAAGAAGAGGCACCACCGACACGGGGGCAACACCAACTCTTCTTCCGAACTCAGGGCCAGCGTCCAGAACTGAATGGGAGGATTTTAAGTCCCAAATGTTTGAGATGTTCTGTTAGGCAGAATCCTGTGCAGTGCCCTTAGGGACCACTACACACAATTAAGACTACAAGTGGCAATACCTTTGGTGCAAGCCTGTACTACACTGTTAGAGTGGTAGCAGTAGCGGAGCAGCCAGACTTCTCTCAAGAGCAAATGAGCAGTAGTAGAAATTACACAAAGGACCACAATTACTGTGACTCAAGCAAACACTGACTCAAGGTTTTTAGTTGAAAAGTAAAAGTACATTTATTTCTAGACCATCTGTTTGCAAAACACTTCACTTCTATTAATGTAAAACCACACGTAAAATATACTACACACAACCAATTCTCTCTGTGCAGAACAACTCAAGGTAAGTACCTTATGCTTTGACAGACCAGTGTTATGAAACAAAAGCTGTTACCAGGAAGTTCGGTCTTACTAAAGATACGCGTATCCGCGGGAAGAAATGTTACCGGAGTAAAAACACACTTAGCACCTGAGTTAACAAAAGCGAGTTGGGGGCAAAGATCATAGGCAATAATTTTGTCATGGCAGACCGAATCGGAGAACACTTGCTGACAGGAAGATAAAAGTCAATAGGCCTGCCCCAATGTCAAGTGGAACTGGGTTCCTGTTGTTGAGGATCACACAGTCAGATAGTTCAAGATTCAACGTTGCCAGGAGTACTTGGATATTGTCAACAGAGGAAGCAAAAGTTATAAGAGGGAAGGAAAACAAGGGCAAGCCTTTGATGAGGAGAAAAGGGTTCGCCCTAGTTCCTCGAAGCTGGACACAGTACCTTATTCTTTGGAGAAGCTGGTGCCATGGCAGTTGTTCCTGGTAGATTCCTGCAGACTCACGGTTCCTGGAGCTTCAGTCGTGGAGACGAGGACAACGTCTGGAGTGATCTGCACTACCCAGGGATGAGGCGAGCAGCAGTGACGGTGAATAAAAGGTGCGCTCCTTTAAAACGAAAGAGGCTCTACAGATGGCTTTCCGGACCACTACAGCAGAGTGCAGCGATTCCGACCACGAAGAGGATCCTCTGGCTGTGAAAGATGAGCTGGTTGATCCCACCAGGCTCAGGGGAAGAAGACTCCGGACAGGATCTTCTCTTGTCGTTGAAGGGTAGATAGCTCAGGACTGCAGCAAGGCTCCACCGGGACTCAGTAGTTGCAGCAGCCGTCGTCTTCTCCGCTTCTCTTCGGTTCCTTGCAGTTCCAGTGGCGACTCTGACTTCCAGCCCAAGAGTCCTGCCTTTTTAAGTGAAAGTCCCCCATTCACACAGCCTGGCTGTCAATCACGCAGCAGGGGGGTTGTCCGGCCCGGACAACCACCTCAGCCAATCATGGCAAAGTGCGACTTGGATTTCCTAGGATACCCTGTGCAGGGGGTGACTACACACCCCCCTCACATTCAGCCCAGCTAGACACCTAGACGCCAAGAGGAGGGCTTCTTGGCAGAAGCCCGCCCAAAGACGTTGTACAAAGAAGGCAAACCTGGTTTGCTGCACAAAGTAAAACACAAGAAGGACTTTAACAAAAAGAAATGGTGAATAAACCCCGCCGGAGCCAAAAGAAAAACTATTTAGTCAAGTGGGTTTATGTTCGAGGCTAATGTAAATAGCCTGGAACAATACCACGTTTATATAATTTCTCCAGCATGGGGTCTGGCATGGATTCACATGCTCATGAATATTCCCCGTCGTCAGGCTGGGAATCCTCGGTAAAGAAAAAACCAGTATCAGTTTCGTTTCTGATCTGTCTTTCGTAGTAATAACCAATCACTGGTCTCTGCGTCATACTGACCACAGCCAATGACTGCCCTCTACCTAAGCACCGCCTCTGGCAGCCATCTTCAGATTTTTACCGCACGTTCATGTGTTGGGATCCTCGTGCTATTGCTCTCTAGCGTTAGTGCTATTTTTCGCGCTTTTTCACATAAAACTTCGATTCTTTCGGTCAAAAGAGCCTCAAGCTCCACCGATCCTACATCCGATCAACGGGGACCCGTGTCGGATTCGTCTGTGCCCCTCGAGGGTGAAGATTTCGTCGAGCTACACTTCGGAGGACTCCAGAAGCTTCTCAGGCCCGGTCTCGGTGATGGCCCAGGAGAAGGGAAGCTCGACGCCCGGAAAGCTGTTCAGGGTCTGCCCTGGATGCCAGCTGCAGAACGTCTTTAAGGAGGACGAACACTCTTTCTGCCTTTACTGCCTTCATGAGGACAAGACGCACGTGGAGAAGGACTGTGCGTTTTGCGGCAACATGTCGGAACGGACCATGAAGGACCGCCATCAACGTCTCGCCAACTGGCTGGAGGGTAAGAGCCCGTCTAGCGAGAAGAAGAAGAAATCCGAGCGGTCTTCTAAGACCTTTGAGGGCGCCCCGGCGACGGGGGCCCAACATAAGGCCAAGCACCGCGAGTCCGCTGGCACCGGGAGCGCCGAACGGTCGGGCTCTACGGGCGCCAGGCAGGGCGCACCCTCCCCGGCACCATCAACCACGAGCCAACGCTCTGGGTCGGGTAAGAGGAAGGCCGAGCACCCGGCGAAGCTCCTGGAGAGGCCCCGGTCGAGCTCTAAGGCAGAGGAGGAGCGTGGCAGTGCCCCCTCCCTCAAGGATAAGGCGGTGAGCGCACCTAAGGTGGTGAAGGCCTTGATCCATCCGACCAAGCCCTCTATCGAAACGGTCGCGGCGGCCCTGGCTCAGCCTGTGGAGGCTGCGCCAGTGGTGGCGACCTCAGGGCCCAGAATCTCCCTGCCTCCTCGGAGGGAGTCTTCTTTTGTGCCCATCGATAGGACCCCCGTGAAACCCTCCGTGGGGAAGAAGAAGGGGGGGCAGGGCGTCGTCGTAGATTCGGCCTCAACCTCAGAAGAGGAGCTGATCGAGGTCTTAAGCCACGGCCTAGGCGTGGAAGAAGGCCAGCCCGTCGGAATGGACCCCGACGCAGGTGACGACGACGACATCGTCGAGGATACCGACGGGGCCCCTGCTCGCCCGTCGGATTCCCCTCTGCCAGCGCCGCAAGACAACTCGGCGGCCATTTTGTTGGCCATACAGTCCTTATGCTCCGAGATAAGGACGAGGCTACCGTTACCGACGGAGGAACCTCTCCCGTCGGGGGATCCAGAACCGGGACCTTCTGGTGTTCCCCCTACCAAGAAAAGAAGGATCCATCCACCACCTCCTTTTCAACCGTCGCGCCCCGTCCAGCCCTCCTCCCCGTCCACCCGAGGGGATGATACGGGGACTGACACGGCAGCGACGGGTACGGACGACGAGGCATACGACGAGGATATTCCGTCGTCGCCTCCCGCCAGGGCTTCTCCGCCCGACGAGATCGGATCTTTCCACTCCATGATCTCCAGGGCTTCCGAGCTTTTCCAACTCTGCCCTGAGGAGAAGAAAAAGGAAGGCTTCCTTTATCAGCGGCGCGAGGCCAAGAGGAAGACGGTCCTCGCAGTGCATTTGGGATGAGGGCCTTTCCCTCCTCAAGAACCCTTCCACGACGCCAGCTAGAAGAGACCGGTACGAGAAAAAGTACCGGGTCCCGGACACGGCCCCCCTATGCCCACCCCGGATTCCGTCGTCTCCGCGGCAGCCAGGAAGAAAGCGGGGGGGGGTGCGGCCTCCACATCGACTTCCCCGCCGGACGGCGAGGGAAAGAAATTGGGTGCTATGGGACGTAGAGTCATCTCGTCGGCAGCGACGACGATTAAAGCGGCCAACGCCTTGGCTATCGTGGCTCGCTACGACAGGGAGCTCTGGTACAAGATAGCTCCCCTGCTGGATTTTCTGCCGGACGACAAGAGGGCGGAGGCCCTGGAGATCCTGCAGGAAGGTGAGGTGGCCTCGGACCACGCCATCACCGTGGCGACGGACATCGCCGACACTGGGTTCCGCCAGCTGGGCAACGGCGTTTGCCTTCGACGTCGTGGATGGCTCAAAGCTACGGACTTCCGGCAGGACGTCCAGACCAGAGTCCTGGACATGACCTTCGACGGGAACAACCTGTTTGGGAAGACAGTGGACGATTCCCTTCAGGCCATCAAGGCGGATACTGAGACGGCCCGGGCCCTTGGAGTTCTGCAGCAACGACGGACGCCCTTTCGGAGCGGCGGAGGCAAGGGCGCCTCCAAAGGTTCCAGCGGCGGTTTCGCTTCCTACCGTCAAGCGGCCCGCTCGTCGTCGCAAGAGGCCTACAGAGGACGAGGCAAGTCTAGCGGACCCCGCCGTCGTCGCCAAGGAGGTCAAGGCGGCAAGGCCGCGTCCAAGCAGGATTGAACCGGCCGTGGGGTCGGGCCCCCACCGAAGCACCCCGGTGGGAGGCCGGCTGGCGGGCTTCGTCAGCGTGTGGGAGTCCATCTCCACCGACCGTTGGGTGCTGGACGCCCTGGCCCGGGGCCACGCGCTCGAGTTTCAAAGAAGGTGCCCGCGCGTCCCCCCCGTGGCCAGGAAAGAACTTCACGTCCCTCAACTTCTCCTGGAGGTAAAGGCGATGCTCAGAAAGGGCGCCATCGAACTCGTCCCAAAGAGGCTTCGGGGCTCCGGAGTCTACTCGAGATACTTCCTCGTGAAGAAGAAGACGGGAGGATGGCGCCCCATCCTAGACCTGCGACGTCTGAACAAGTTCATCAAGGCGCAGAAGTTCCGGATGGTCACCCTCCAGCACGTCCTGGGTCAGCTGGAGGAAGGAGACTTCCTATCGTCGTTGGATTTGGAGGATGCCTACTTCCACATTCCCATCCTAAAGGGGCACCGAAAATTCCTCAGGTTCGTGGTCCAGGGGCGTCATTACCAGTTCAAAGCCCTTCCCTTCGGACTACGGTCGGCACCCAGGGTATTCACCAAGTGCCTCGCACCGGTGGCGGCGCAGCTGCGCCGCGAGGGGATTCACGTCTACCCCTACCTGGACGACTGGCTCATCCGCGCCAAGACGAGGGAGCTCGCCGTGGTCCACACGGCAAGGACCGTCCAACTCCTCACGGACCTGGGATTCTCCGTGAACTACGCCAAATCCCACCTGGTGCCCGCGCAAGTCGCACTGTTTCTGGGAGCGAGGCTCGACACAGTGTCCCTTCTGGCCTCCCCGTCGGAGGAGAGGACCAGGACCATCTTGGGCAAGGTGCAACGGATGTTGGTGGCCGACGCGGCCAAAGTGAGGTCCATCAAGTCCCTCCTCGGGATGATGTCTTCCTGCATCTACCTCATTCCCATGTGCAGGCTCCGGATGCGCCCGTTGCAAGAATTCCTGGATGCGCGCTGGATCCAGACGACGGGCAGCTTCGAGGAAAGGATCAAGCTCGACGAGAGTTTCCGACGAGCGATACGGTGGTGGGGCACCCGTGCGCATCTGACGGCGGGCATGGACTTCCAGACCCCAGCCCACCAGGAGACTGTGACCACGGATGCCTCCCTGGAAGGGTGGGGAGCGCACACCGAAAATCTGCACGCAAGGGGACTCTGGCTCCCGACGGAGAAGTCCCTGCATATCAACGTCCTGGAGCTCCGTGCAGTGTTTTGGGCCCTCAGGTCCTTCCTTCCGTCCCTCAAGGGCAAGGTGGTGAGCATCTTCACCGACAACACCACCACCATGTTTTACATCAGGAAACAGGGCGGAACCAGGTCCCCAGCGCTGTCCAAGGAGGCGCAGGACCTGTGGCATTGGGCCGTCGCCCAAGGGTTTTTTCTGGTGCCGTTTCATCTGGCAGGGATAAAAAACACCATCGCCGACTCACTCAGCAGGGAGCTGCGCTCGTGCCACGAGTGGGAACTACGGCAGGATCTGGTGGATCGCCTCTTCCGACGGTGGGGCACACCCCAGATCGACCTGTTCGCGACGGCGACGAACACCAAGTGCCGGAGGTTCGCCAGCAGGTTTCCCCAGACGAGGAGCATGGGCGATGCTTTCTCGTTCCCCTGGGAGGGCCTGTTCCTCTACGCGTTCCCTCCCTTGCCTCTGCTAATCCGGCTCGTCAACCAGCTCAAGAGGTCACGGTGCAGGATGATCCTCGTCGCACCTGCGTGGCCGAGGCAGATATGGTTCCCGGACTTGCTGGACTTGTCAGCGTCCCCGCCGATCAAGCTGCCGGCGGACGCGGATCTACTCTCCAGGGAAGGAGGCGCCATCCTCCACCACGACCCGAAGTCGCTGAACTTGCAGGCCTGGCTCCTGCAGCGCTAGAGTTTGGAGGATACGACATACCGGCCGATTGCAGAGAGGTTCTTGCAAAGGCCAGGGCGTCCTCGACTCTTAAATGCTACGGACACAAATGGAAGAGGTTCTCTGTCTGGTGCCACGCACAGAAGATTAACCCTCTACGGATTACGGCTCCCCAAGTACTGCCGTACCTGCTGACGCTGGCCAAAGCTGGTCTGGCACACGCGTCCATCAAGATTCATCTTGCTGCGATCTCCCGATACACCAGAACCACGGGGCGGACGTCCTTGTGGTCTCATCGTCTGGTGAAAGAGTTCATGAAGGGACTGTTCAGATCGTTCCCGCCGGTGAAGGCTCCGGCCCCGGCGTGGGAGCTCAACGTGGTGCTGACCAAGCTCATGGGACCTCCGTTCGAGCCTCTGCACTCGGCCCCGTTGAAGTTTCTATCGTTGGAAACAGCTTTTCTTGTGGCCATCACCTCCGCACGACGAGTGGGAGAGATCCAGGCCCTTTCCTGCAAGGCCCCGTACTTGACTTTCCACGACACGAGGGTAGTGCTCAGGACGCACCCCTCCTTCATGCCCAAGGTACCGTCGGACTTCCATCTCAACGAACCCTTGGTGTTACCTGTGTTCTTCCCGTCGCCTTCGTCGCCGGCTGAGAGGACTTTGCACTCGCTGGATGTAGCTAGAGCGCTGAAGTTCTACGTGGACCGCACAAAGGGTTTTCGGAAGACGTCACAGTTGTGAACTTTGGACCTGTCAATCAGGGGAAGGCTCTCTCGAAGGCTTCCATCTCCAGATGGCTCTCCGGCTGTATCATGTACTGTCACCGGTTGGCAAACCGACCGCTGCCTGGCCGTCCGAGAGCCCATTCCACCAGAGCGATCGCAGCTACCACGGCGTTCCTATCTGGTGTGCCCCTGCTGGACATATGCAGGGCTGCTACGTGGAGGTCGACGCACACCTTCACGAAATTCTACTGCGTCGACCGGGATTCCAGGGAGGAGTCCAGGGTCGGCCAAGCAGTGCTGCGCAACCTGTTCGCCTGAGGTGAGCCTGGTGAGGAGGTAAGATGCTTAATGTTGAGTTGATGTGATGCTTAATGTTGAGCCTTTGCCACCTCCCGTGGTTGTGCATGTGTGTACTGCTATGTATTCTTTATTCATGAGCATGTGAATCCATGCCAGACCCCATGCTGGAGAAGGAACAAGTTACTTACCTGTAACTGTTGTTCTCCAGCATGGGTCTGGCATGGATTCACATGCGAACCCTCCCGCCTACCCCTCTGCGGCTCTTCACTTGGTCATACTGCCACTTCACGTGCTTCCAAATCTGAAGATGGCTGCCAGAGGCGGTGCTTAGGTAGAGGGCAGTCATTGGCTGTGGTCAGTATGACGCAGAGACCAGTGATTGGTTATTACTACGAAAGACAGATCTGAAACGAAACTGATACTGGTTTTTTCTTTACCGAGGATTCCCAGCCTGACGACGGGGAATATTCATGAGCATGTGAATCCATGCCAGACCCATGCTGGAGAACAACAGTTACAGGTAAGTAACTTGTTCCATAATTACAGTAGAAAAGTTAGGGTAGATACCACTGCCACCAGCCAAGTCTAAATGTTAAAAGAGCAAAACAAAGCTCAGAGGTACAGACAAAGGATAGGAATTGACCCTTTCCAGTACTCCATGTAAGATGGGGCGTACTGGGTCTGTAGTTTTAAATGACTATGTAAAGTAAATGGCAACTTTGCATGTTTTCTGGGGGACACTAGTCAGCCCCAGAAAATGAAGTCAGGGGGGAAGTCTCAAAGACAACCCTGTGTTACAGCACGGAAGTTGCTGTGTGACACACATGAAAAGTGGGGTTCATGGAGTGGTTACCTCCAGAGCCCACTATTACACAAACAGTAAAAATACACATGGCAAAACACATGTAACAGTGGGAAAAAGGCTAACACTCTTACCAAGTGGAAAAAATATACTCCAGAAATCCAGCAAAGCTGCTGGGGGACTCACTAGGTGAGGGAAATTAGCCATAGAAAGAGAATTCTCCCTAACATTTTCAAGAAAGTGGCTGTTTGTGTGGGCGAGTCCCCTTTAGAGCAGGCCCTGTTAGCTCCAGAGACACCTGGTAATTCTGGTCCCAGGGCGAAACCTATTTCATTGCCGTCGGCGCAGCCTTCAAGCTCGTCGCCAAGCAAAACTGTACGGCCTTCAATGCCGGGACCTTCCTCTGCGCCCCAGGTGCAGATTCTTACCGACGACCAACATCTTGTCGGCGCCAGCCGGTAAATCATTGATGCCGACTGCGAAACTGGTCTTTCATAGGTCTGAATTTTTCAGCTCAACGGCAGTCATCTTCAGCGCTGATGACCATAATCAAGGCGGGATCGACCCCATTTACTTGGGAGCTGGTGATAACAGCTATTTTGCTGACCAAGGGGACCTGATAGCCTTGGCTGAGGGACTGCACGACGCCAGTGGACTGGACACGTCCCTGGATGTCGAAAAGCAACAAGCCCACACCAATGCAAAATTCAGGGCTCTTGATGATATGTTGGTGGATAACCTGGGGTTAAGTACTCCAGCTCAGCCCATCCTAGGTTGTGACCTTACAGACCACCTCGATGAGTGTCCTGCCACTGAAAGGGCTTCAACGGAGCTCTCGCTGATCCCATTTCCACCTTATTGCA
Source organism: Ambystoma mexicanum (assembly GCF_040938575.1). Lineage (NCBI taxonomy): Eukaryota > Metazoa > Chordata > Amphibia > Caudata > Ambystomatidae > Ambystoma > Ambystoma mexicanum. The sequence goes on along the minus strand of NC_090921.1, from coordinate 223,071,028 downwards.
TCGTTCTCCGGTTACTTCAGACCTTACAGAGAAATATAGGCCGGCAAGGGGAGATCCATCTTTTCAATGGATTGTCTTTCTCCTGCAGATTCCTCATCTGATATATATCCTCATCCAGCTCTGCTGCTTCGTAAAACTTTGACAGGCGGCGTAGTGGACCTCGACTCGATCGTCGATCCGTCTTGTTCAGTGCTCGATCATTGGCACCGGATCTGACATCAGGCGTGTGTGGATATTTATGTGTGTAGATATATTCCACGTCAATAAACCCAACAGCTCAGTTCCTTTTTCCCACGCACTCAACACGCTGCTTTAGAAACACAGTGATCAAGTCTTTGACTCTACTTGACGTATTTTCATCTGAATTTGTTTCAAGCGGTGCTCCGACTGCCACTCCAAAATGTCGGCTACCGACCCACATGAGGTATGCCTCCGGTGCCTCGTCATGGGTCACGACACAAAGGGGTTGGTGTTGTGCACTAAAATGCACCCCAAATCTCTGTCTGAGCCGGCTGCTAATCTCGCTTTAGGCTGACCACCTTCAAAATCTCTGGCGTGGTGGACCGTCAGGTCCTCGGAAACGGAGACCGAAGGGCTGGCCTAAACCCCAAAAAAGATGAGAAACATTGGTGGAAGAATTAGCGGCCCTATTCTAGGAGCCACTCTTCCTCATTGAACAAAAAAAAGAGGAGCCACCTGGGCCGTCTACTCATCAGGACTGGGAGGATTTCAAGGTCCAGATGCTTGAAAGGTTTCAGAAACCTGCTGCTGCAGGCGCGGGTGCCCCCCACTTCCACCAAGCAGCAGGCCTTGGAGGCAACAGAAGCACTAGGTAATACCAACCCATCATAAGCCCCAGTGCTGATGCCATCAGTGTCAGTGAAGCCTTCGGGCTCGATGCCAAAGAAAGCAGCAAAGCCTTCGATGCTGGGGCCTTCTCGCCAAATCAAGGTCTTAGTGTCCCTGATGCCGTCCCAGTGCTGGAGACTCTGTTGACGCCGACAGTCACCTTATCGGCACCGAAGGACAAGCCCTTGGCGCTGACGCTCAGCGACCAATCCTTTCCCCCGTTCTCCCGGACCAATTGTTTTGCACTATGCTGTCAATTTTTGGCGCTGATGACGTGGATGACCACGGAGGAGTCGATCCCATGTTCATAGGAACATGGGGCATCGACTATTTCGACGACCAAGCTCCACTTTTACAGCTGGCTCAGGGGCTTCACAATGCTAGTGGGCTGGACGCATCTGACCTAGAATTCCAGCAAAGTCAACCCTATACCCACACCCATGCCAAGTTTAGGGCACTGGTAGACAGGGTGGCTGATACGTCGGGATTGCAGGCTTCGGCAGGGCCAGTCCAAGGTTACGAACTAATGGACATACTGGACTAGGTTACGAAACGGCCTCTGAATCCAGCGATTGCTCACCCTTTAGCCATCCCTGCTCCGTCCACCCGGTCAGCTCCACGATGACCGGAAAGTATAGGCTGGCATGTGGAGACCCGTCATTTCCATCTTGTCACCCTTCCCCGGAAGGTCTTGTTGTACAAGCTGCCACATTCTCCACCAGACCAGCATCTTCAACCTCAAATCTGTCGCCTGACAAGCAAAAGAATTGATGCCATGGTCAAGAAAGTTTTTACATCGGGCAGCATGACTCTTGAGAGCCACAAACGGATTAGTGGTTTAGCAAAGTACTCCTTCGGCTGGAGGCCAGGCAAGAGTAGAAGGGCTTCTCATACCCCAGAAGGAGCGTGGGGGCTTCCAGAGGACAGCAAACATCGGTAGGGGCGGCTGCACCCTCTAAGCTGCTTTGATTTCCCCTCCCAAATCTTGCTGGTTGGTGGATGGCTGGCAGAGCACTGGCCCCAATGGCAGGAGATTACCTCAGACGCATGGTACCTGGAGCTCGTGCAGTGGGGCTATTGTCTGCCCTTCTTAAGGAAACCTCCAGACTGACCCACTGCCAAGCCAACCGTGACAGGAGCTCCAGGAAGAACTGAAAGCCCTGTTGTTGAAGGGTGCTTTGATGGAGTTACCACCTTGGCAGAGAGAGTTAGGCTGGTATTCCCAGTATTTCCTGGTACCCAAGAAGGAAAGAGGTCTTCCTCCCCTTTTGGAACTCATGGCTTTGAACAGGTTCCTGAGGAAAGACAAATTTAGGATGGTGACGTTGAGAGAAATTCTCTATGCTCTCAAATTGCAGGACTGGCTGGTGTCTGTAGATCTGCAGGATGCTTAATTTCATGTGCAAATTCATAAAAAGCACAGGAAGTCTTAAGGTTCCTGATAGGGGACAAGCACCACCAGTTCAAAGTGCTTCCCTTTGGGATGACCTTCATTCCAAGGGTCTTCAGCAAGCTCATGGCAGTAGTCGCGGCTCCCCCCAAAAGATCCGGCGTCCATGTTTCTGTAGCTGGACGACTCGCTGATCCTCGACTCGGCGGAGCAGGTCTTGTCCCATCTCAGGGACACCTGATCGCTACTGCACAGGCTGAGCTTCTTCCTAAACTGGCAGCAGTCCCACACAACACCAGCACATAGGCTCCAGTTCATCGGAGCAGTCTTAAACATATGGGCAGGGAAGGCTTTTCCTCCCAAGGAGAGAGTAGCCAGCGTGGCACAGATGGTACAACTGTTCCAAATCACTACACCTTAACATCAGATTCCTTCCTTCCATCTCTTAGGTTTCATGGCCTACTGCATTTTTCTGGTGCCAGAGGGCCATGCTGCTGATGCAAACTTTGCAATGGCTCCTGCGAGGTCCGTGGTCCCAGTACTTTGGTACTATGAGGGACGTTCTCATAGTGTCCAGATCCATAGTCGACGACCTTTCTTGGTGGGCCAGCAGCAGCTACATGCTGGTGGGGAGCCCTTCCGGCCTGTGTTTCCTCAGGTCAGAGTGGTCATGGGTGCGTCCTTGAAGGGTTGGGGCGCTCACTGCGAGGACTTGCAGGTGAGTGCGGCCTTTGGTCAGCGATGAAAGCCAGGTGGCACATCAACAGGCTGGACTTGCAAGGTTAGCCCTGAAGCCTTTCACCCCGTCTCTCAAGGGGAAGGATGTCCTGATTCTGACAGACATCACAGTGGTCATGCACTACCTTAACAAGCAGGGTGGCATGCACTTTCTTCCCCTCTTCAGAGGTTGCTAGAGAACTGATCTCGGGCTTGGCAGTTCATCTTGTGGGGACAGAGAACTGCTTGGGAGATGCTCTGAGCAGGCAGAGCACGATCTCACAAGAGTGGGAAGTGCGGCAGGAGGTCCCGCAACCTACATGCGTGGCTCTTGAGAGGATTGAGGTATGATGGCTGGTACCTCTCTGAGGAAGTGCTTAAGGTGTTGCGGGCTGCACGTAGACAGTTTACCAGGTCATTGTACACGTGTAGGTGGAGAAGATTTAAGGCGTAGTTCAGGGAACGCGAGATTGACCCCATCTCTTCCTCCCACCACTGCAGTGGTGGTATTCCTTCTGTCACTGGCCTCAGCAGGCCTTCAGGTCACCAAAGTCACAGGATATTCGGCGGACTTGTCTGTGTTTAAAAGGTCACTGGATCAAGGTTCCTTCTTCACGATCCCGGTTATGGCTCAATTCCTGCAGTGTCTTGTAAATACGTTTTCCCCAACTCCCCTTTTTGTCCCAGATTAGGATTTGAACCTGGTTCTAACATTCGTGATGGCAGCTCCCTTTGAGCCCATACATTCCTGTTCATTGCGGCTGCTATCTTTGAAGACAGCCTTTCTTGGGACGATTACATAAGCCAGGTGAGTTGGTGAGCTTCAGGCCTTATGTTGCAAACCCCTGTTCATACGGTTCTTTTGGGAAAAGGTTTCCCTTAAGTCAGGCCTGCTTTTCTTCCTTAAGTGGTTTCTGAATTCTACCTGTCTCAAATCATAGTTCTACCGATTTTCTACCCTCCACCACATCCCTCTGAGGATGAGCGGTTAACATCGCTTAGACCCCAAAAGAGCTTTCAGCTTTTGTCGCTAGGACATCCGAGTTCTGGAAATCTGACTAGCTCTTCGTGGCCCACTTTGTCTCACAAAAGGTTACCTGTCACTATCGCGATGGATTATCCTTTGCATCGCGCAGTGCTATCAATCAGCATCTGGGCTCACGCTACAAGAGGGACCTCAGCCTCTACAGCCCTGCAGAGTGGAGTTCCCATTAGAGACATCTGTCGTGTGACCGTATGGTCATCCTTGCACACACTTAGCTGGCACTATTGTCTGGATATTGCCTGTGGGGCTGACTCACGTTTTGGTAGGACAGTGCTGCAAAATGTACTAATGTACTAATGTAACACTTTCTGCCCACCTCCCTCATACTAACTGCTTGGGGAGTCTATCAGATGAGGAATCTGCAGGAGAAAAGCAACCCGTTGAAGGAGAAATTACTCACTGTAATGATCTTTCTATGGATTCTTCTCCCGCAGATTCGTCATTGCTCTTCCCTTCCATCCTCGCTCAGTAAATCTTATAGCCTGGCACACCTGTCTAAGCAAAGAGATGCCTTGTGATGCTCCTACCTGTCTAGTCGTTTCTTTTCACACACAAAACATTTGTTTTTCATTTATTCTTGAAAGCTTATTCCTAGCCTTTTCATTTTTGGGATGTTTCCCTTTGTCATGTTTTTGCAGGTTGATATCGTTGCCTCTGCAGCTTTCAAGCACGGTGAAAAAAGTGGGCACTGAGTATGGGGTCTAGTGACATGGCATATACATGACGCCTGACATGTTCGGAGCCGACGATCGAGTGCCAAGCAAGACGGCTCGATGGCCGAGTTGCGGTCGACTACGCCCCCTATCGAAAGGTTTCCGAGCAGCAGAGATGGAGGAGGATATCTATCAGAGGAGGAATCAGTGCGAGAAGAATCCATAGAAAGATCATTATGGTGAGTAAATTCTCCTTCTATAGATTCTAATCCCGTAGATTCCTCATCCTTTCTATCCATGCCCGCTGAGAAAGCATCTGCAGTAGGTGGTGGTCTTCCCTTTAGAAGTGACGGCGATGGTTCCAGGGTACCTTGCCCTATTTTAGATTTGAGTTTGAATGCCTTCTTCTCTTTAAAAAAACAGACATTTGTAAGTTTATACTAGTTGGGATTTGTTTTTTTGTCTAATCCTCTGATTGCTTTTTGGCCATTCTTTTCCCACTGGTTTTCCTTTGCAATGGCTTAGCTCGGGGGAATGAAGGTGGTAACTGAGGTATGGGGGCGTAGTGATGTAGTATATGTATGATGCCCAACGTCACGTCCGTAGCTGACGATCAAGCACTCGGTCAAGGTCGTTCAACAGCAGGGTCGAGGTCCACTACGCCCCCTGTCAAGTTTTTTCAGACCAGCTGAAGCAAAAAAAGATATCTATTTGAAGAGGAATCTGCGGGAGACTAATCCATAGAAAGAACATTACTGTAACTAATTTCTCCCTCTGACCCCTCAGTTTTCTTTGCTTCATTAAGCAAAACACAGGGCCTTCAGGCTGCCACAGTCAAGGGTTATTTAGTGGCGCTGTCTAGCTCTAGGCACACTCCAGAGCAAGGATCATACTTCTCGATCCCATTGGTGGTGCAATTTTTAAAAGGCCTTACTAACACCTTGCCTCCAAAACCCTTTGTGGTACCGACACAGAGCTTGAACTTGGTGTTAATCTTTCTTATGGCTTCCCCTTTTGAGCCCTTACACTTGTGTCCTCTGAGGCTACTCTCTTGGAAAGACAGCTTTTTTGGTAGCTATTTCATCGACCCGAAGACTGAGCGAATTCCAACTTTTACAATCTCTCCCATGGACAAGGTTACTCTTAGTGCGTCTAAGGTCGTCTCGTGTTCACTCATCCATCCAAGGAGGAAGAATGGCTGCATAGGCTCGACCCCCAAGAGGGCTCTGAGTTTTTACATCAGTAGAATAAGCCAGTTCAGGCTGGAAGATCAGCTGTTCATTGGATACACCGGGCCGAAAATGGGCAAAGGAATAACAAAGCAAATTATCTCTAGGTGGATAGTGTTTTGTGTTTCTGAATACTGCCCCAGAGCAGGTAGTGACATCTCTGAAGGCTTCAGGGTACACTCCGCTAGCGGTGTGGCAGCTACCTATGCTCCCCAAAGAAGGGTACCTGTGAAGGGTATCTGTCAGGTCGCAACGTGCTCTTCCATACACACATGCACAAAACACTACTGCCTGGACACAGTATCCGCAAACCAGTCTTGTTTCAGCAGTGCTGGCCTCCAACAAGTGCCGAAATAATCACCATGGAGTTTGCTCCTTCCCTCCTCCGTAATGGTCTTACTGCTATGGCAGTCTATCTATGAAGAATTCGTAGGAGGATACAATCCAGTAGAAGAACAAATTACTTATGTTCTTTTTATTGGCTGTAATTCCCACCGATTCCTCATTGTCCTCTGTTAAGATGAATTTCTGAACTCTGACCTGATGGGCAGAGGTTCAGGAGGCCAGCCTAGTTTCTTGGAACAGGGTAGCCTTCTGGACAAGCCAGACCAATCAAGGTAGCATTGGCGGCGATCGTGACTAGGTATCATGAGGGGTCAGTCCTCAATGAGCACACACAGTAAACAACACCACAAATTACTCTATCGGTGTATATATCAAAAATACATATACATTTATTAAAGGCCTTTTAACTCGAGCACAAGACGAAACTCAGCAATGTTAACAAAACTAACAACACTATACTAGGAAACCTATTGCGTTGAGTTACAGTATATATGTCATATATTCTATTTGTATCGCGCTTATAGACACATGTTTCAGAGCGTGACAAGGCCAGGGCGGGGAACAAGGGAGGACAAAATAACGATCTTACTAGGCCCAGTGACATTGAGAACGTACAATTGCAGGGGAGAGGGAAGGGTGAAAGTGCAAGCGAGAGGGGAGAGGTTGAAAGTGCTTAGCAAGGGATAAAAACAACTGATAGTGCAGCCAGCAAGGTGGCAAGTGCGAGGTTTAAGGTGCAGACGAGGGGTGTCTGATAAGTGCAGGTAAAGGGACTGTAGTGTTACAGATACAGACCCAAGTGCAAGGGTTGCCAGGTGGCAGTGCGGTTGTGTGTCTGGATGGGCAGGGACCTGGGCCTGAAATCGGAGGGTAGCCAGGTGCACAGAGCCAAAGCAGACAGTTCAGCAGGGGAGAGAAAGGGCGAAGGCAGAAGCAAAGAGGAAGGACTTGAGGTGCTTCCGGAACCAGAGATGGTTCTCCTCAAGTTTCAAAGTGGCAGGGAGGCTGTTCCAGAGAGAGGCCCCAGCCGAGGAAAGGGATCTAACACCAACTCGTTGCTTGGAGAAGCGACTGACCCTGATGGAGGTGGAGGAGTGAAGAGCTCGCGTTGGAAGGTATTTACGGAGGGAGAGATGAAGGTATTTCAGACCCAGGACCCAGAAAGTCTTGTGGACAATGCAGAGGAACTTGAATTTAACCCTTGCAGCCACTGGGAGCCAATTAATAGATTTCAGGGCTGTAGAGATACGATCCCAGGGCTTGAGGCCAAGGACAAGTCTTGCAGTCCTATTCTGGATGAGTTGCACAGGGCAGAGAGTAGAAGCATGCAGATTTAGAAAGAGGCTGTTGCAGTAGTCTAGCCTAGAGAGAACTACAGCTCTTGAGATAGTAAGCTTCTGGGGGAAGGAGAGGAAGAGAAGAATACCTTTGCTTAGGCGCAGTTGGTAGTTTGACAACTTAGAGACTTCAGAGATGTGAGGAGAAAAGGGGAGTGTGGAGTCGAAGATGACTCAGAAGTTCTTGGACTCACAGGTGGGAGCAGGAAGAGGGCCAAGGGAGGCCGGCCAGAGAGTGACAGGAAAGGAGGGGGCAGGTCTGTCGATGAGGAGAATCTCCGTCTTACTAGCATTAAGGCTGACATCACTGGTGGCACACCACGCCTGGATCAGAGATGAGGGAGGGAGAAGAGGTGGCGAAGGGAAACCTGAAAACGAGCTGAGTGTCATCCGCATAGCACTGAAAGTTGGAGCAGAGAGCGACCGTGCTGTGGGCAAGGGGTACCAAGTATTGGTTGAACAGCCAGGGAGAGAGACTAGACCCCTGGTGAAAACCACAAGTAGAGAGTGAGAAGGAGGAAAGGAAGGACCCAAGTTGGACCTGGGAGGGTGGAGGAAAGAGGTCGGCCAGGCCAGGGCCAAGAGGTTGCACAAGCGAGTCCTTCAGAGGGGAGGGATGGCGGAGGAATGGTTCCAGAAGTCAGCCAGAGCAAGGGTGTCAATGTGGTCCTTGATGCTTTTGGACGAACAGGGAAGAACCTGTTTTGATGAGACTTTTAATTCTGTCTTGTCTGGAAATCTCATCGGGGGAAGAACAAAGTAAAAGATGAGAAGGAGTGAGGAGAGGCGGCTGCAGGTGGACCAGAGGTAATGGAGAGAGAAGGGGAGGAGAAGAGGACGAGAAGGTGGAAAGTATGTTCAGGGTTTTTGAGATGAAATGAGAAGCCAGGGCCGTGCAGAGGGCCTGAGAGGTGACAGGAGAGGTAGAGACTGCAGCAGGGTTGGCCAGCTCCTTGCAGATTTTAGAGAGTTTGGCTGAGTTGGTAGAAGCAGCAGAGACACAGGCTTGGATATGGGCTTGCTTCTTAGTGCGGACAAGAAGCCAGTTTTGCCTTTGGCTTTGTCAGAGGATGCATATGAAGCTCGCCATTTCCTCTCAGCTACCCTACACTTGAATTTAAGGGTAACTAGGTTAGAGTTTTACCAAGAGTTGCACTTGGCTTTGGGCTTCAAGCGGATTTTCATGACGGGGGCAAGAACATCAAGAGTATCAGAGATTGAGGAGTAGAGCTTGGAAAGGGTTGTATCAGAATGTGAGTCAGCCTGAGGTGGAGGGGGGGAGAGAAAGTGGTAGCGATAGCCTCAACTGACACACGCTTCATGGGTTGGATGACCGAGAAGGTAAGTGGAAGTATTGGAATTAGCTTGGCCTGAGGGGTAGCGAGGGAGAGGTGGGGGGAAGGAGAGAGAAGTGGTCAGAGGGATAGAGAGGGGGAGGTCTGAAGAGATCGGAGCATCCAGAATGTGTCATGCAAAATGAGTTGGGCCAGAGGGGAGAATAGAAATCGATGGAGTCGTAAAAGAGTCCAGATGAGAGACAGGAAGCATCCAGATGGATGTTGAATTCTCCAAGAAGTTGAGTGGTCGAGTCTAGGAGGGAGGAGGAGAGGTCTGCCCACTCCAGGTGGCTGATGGATAAGAGAGAGAGAGAGAGACTCTGACTACAGACAAGGCATTCAAAAGAGGAGTAGGCCTGCATAGGAATGACAGAGGCAGGAATCCACTCCGGGAAGATCAAGGCTACACCACCTCCCGAACACTTGGGTTTGGACGTGGAGAGAATCTTGTAGCCATCAGGGAGGAGCTTATGACAGAGCTGGCTGTGAACCATGTCAGGTCATGTTCTTCCAGGAGGCGGCAGATGTCGGGAGTGTTTGCGGGCTGAGCGAGAATTGGGAGTGGCAATCTCGAAAAGGTCGCCATCCTTGAAGGACTTCCGGGGAGGGGTACAAAATCAGAGGTAGACCCTGCGAAGGTGTGGAAGACGCCTGAGGGGGGGCAGAAGAGGAAGGAGGAGAGGGCATGTGTTAGGGAGAATTCTCAATCAGTGGCTAATTTCCCTTACTTAGTGAGTCCCCCAGCTGCTTTGCTGGATTTCTGGAGTTTATTTTTTCCACTTGGTAAGAGTGCAAGTTTTTTCCCTCTTTACCCATGTTTTGCCATGTGTATTTCATCTGTTTTTGTGATTGTGGACTCTGGAGTACACCACTTCAGTAGCCCCACTCATTTGTGTGTTACACAGCACCTTCAGTGCAGTGACACAGGGTTGTCTTTTAGACTTCCCACGACTCCATCTCTGGGGCTGTCTATTGTCCCCCAGAAAAGGGTAAAGTTACTTACACTTTACATAGTCATTTAACCACAGATCCAGTACACCCCATCTTACATGCAGTATTGGAAAGGGTTACTTCTTACCCCTTTTTATCTGTACCTCCTAGAGCCTTGTTTTGCTCTGTTAACATTTAGACTTGGCTGGTGGCAGTGGTATCTACCTTAACCTTTCTACCGCGTTTATACTATATAAATGTGGTACTGTTTTAGGCTATTATATTAGCCTCGAACATAAACCTGCTTGACCAAATACTCTTTCTTTTGAATCCGGTCGGGTTTATTGGCCATTTCTTTTTGTTAAAGTCCTTCTTGTGTTTTACTTTGCGCGGCAAACCAGGTTTGCCTTCTTTGTTCCGTGTCTTTTGGCGTGCTTCTGCCAAGAAGCCGTCCTCTAGGCGCCTGGGTGTCTAGGTGGGCTGAATGTGAGGGAGGGGTGTCGTCACCCCCTGCACAGGGTAGCCTAAGAAACCCAAGTCGCACTTTGCCATGATTGGCTGAGGTGGTTGTCACGGCTGGACAACCCCCCTGCTGCGTGATTGAAGGCCAGGCTGTGTGAATATAGGATTTTCTCATAAAAGGCAGGACTCTTGCGCTGGAAGTCGGAGTCGCCACTGGAACTACAAGGACCCGAAGAGAAGCGGAGAAGAAGACGGCTGCTGCAACTACCCCGTCCCGGTGAAGTCCTGCTGCAGTCCTGAGCTATCTACCCTTTGACGACCAGAGAAGATCCTGTCCGGAGTCATCTTCCCTTGAGCTTGGTGGGGTCAACCAGCTCATCTTCCACAGCCACAGGATCCTCTTCTTGGTCGAAATCGCTGCACACTGCTGTAGTGGCCCGGATAGCCACCTGAAGAGCCTCTCATGTTTTTAAGGAACGCACCTTTTATCCACTGTCGCTGCTGCTGGCTTCATCCCTACGTAGTGCAGACCCCTCCAGACGTCGTCCTTCTCGTCACCACGACCGTAGCACCAGGAACCGTGGGTCTGCAGGAAGGTACCAGGAACAACTGCCGTGGCACCAGCTTCTTCCTTGAATAAGGTACTGTGTTCTGTTTCCAGGAGCTAGGGTGAATCTCTTTTCTCTTCATCCAAGGCTTGCCCTTGTCTTCCCTCCTTCTTACAACTTTTGCTTCCTCTGTTGACAATATCCAAGTACTCCTGGCAACGTTGAATCTTGAACTGTGACTGTGTGATCCTCGACAACAGGAACCCGGTTCCACTTGACACTGGCCCCGGACTATTGACTCTTGTATTTCTGTCAACAAGCGTTCTCTGATTCCTTCTGCCCTGACAAAAGTATTGCCTATGATTTTTGCCCCCAACTCTCTCTGGTTAACTCGGGTGCTAAGTGTGTTTTTGCCCCGGTAACATTTCTTGCCGCGGATACGCGTATCTTTAGTAAGACTGAACTGTCATTACTGTCAAAAAGTGACCACCTATGTGTGATGCTGGAAATGCATCTGGGGGACAGGACCTCTGAATCCTTGTCCTTTTTCTGTTTCTACCGTGTGTTCTGTCATGTTTTCTGCCCAGGAGTCCATGTGGGACTCCTGGCAGTGCAGCTCTCTCTTTTGGTTTGGTGAACAGACCCATGGGATACCCTTATGGCACCCATGGGTAGGGGTACAACCCTGTGCCCCTAGTGTATGTTTTTGGGCACCTGTGGGTGGCCCACAGAGCAGGGTATGGGCTGGTGGCAGCTCCATGCTGAATCTGCCAGGTGCCCTGAGTGTCCTCCATTTTGGGACACCCAGGCCCTGCCATTGGGATCAGTTGATTCCTGATAGAAACAAGATGGCCCCTGTGGCCTCTTGCTTTCTATTGCCTGTTGTCTTGTTTTTCCCAAAGTCCTGGGAAGCCCTGACTCTGTCCCTTCCCCCTGACTGGCTGTTGGGTGAAAGTTCCATGTATGGTATTGTTGTGAAGGCCCAGCTAGACTGGCTGGAGCCTTCCCAGTGACTGTATGTTGTGGGTACCTCCTGTGGGTGGGACCTGGGTGAATGGAGTGTGTGACCAATATACACTCCTTGTTGTGGTTGTCTGTTTTCTGGCATGTGAGACAAAGACTGAGACAGCCCTGCCCGAAACTGGCCTGAATGCAGTGTGTAGTGTTGAATGGCTGGGTACTTGTCCCAATCCACATTCCTTGTTGTGAGTGTCTGGAAGGGAGGTGTGTGGCCTGAATGCACTGTGTGCCTGATTGGCTGACTGACTGCATGAATGCCCTGCAGTATGATTGGCTGCTGAGTGTGTGCCAGCAGCGTGGATGAGAGAGAGGATAGTATATCTGGGGACCTCTCACCACTGGAAAAGTGTTCAGAAGCGTTCAGAAGCTGAGTCTCCACTCAAGAGTAACTGGAACTGCTGATCCTCGGCGTCCAGCTGGAAGAAGAAGACTTGCTGTGGCATTTGCTTCGACCGATCCGAAGGCTGTCGAATTCGTCGAGGACTGACCCGAGAGAGGACCTGGTAAGGCGCCCTCTTCCCGTGCTCCGAGGGACCATCGAGCACCACTCCATCTTCGCCGAAGCGCCCTGGAAGACAGATCCTCGAAAGGCTGTCGACCCGAGACGGGACCGCCGAGGAGATCGAAGTGAAGCACCCGGACATCGACGCCGTCGAAGTCCATTGCCGTCGACCAGGGTTCGCAGGTTTGTGGAACCGCTGGAGGCCCGTCGAAGTTGTGTTGCCCAGCCGTGGGAACCACTTGACGCCGGCCGCCGACGACCGGAGCCGTCCGCTCCATTGCCTAAGAACATTCAATCGAAGGACTCTCTCGACCGCATCGTCGACCGCTTATCCTGCCGGAGAAAGTCGAGGCCGACCAACGCGCCGAGGAGAAACCTGCCGGTGGGTTTCCCGCCACCCGACGACCTCAAAGACTCGGACGACTCGACGCCCTTGCTGGGCTCCCGTCTATACAATCTTTGCGGTCCAGAACTATTGTCATCGAGGTGCCCCGCACACCTCCGCCTTGCAGGACGCCGACGCGGACGAGCACCGCTCGGACGAAGCTGCCGCCTCTTCGACATCGTTCTACCTCGTTTGTCGACGGACGTTCGACGCCCCGTGCCTCCCGCTTGAAAGGGAAGGCATTCAAGAAGGGCCGTCGATTCCCCGTCGCCGAACAGCGAGTCCCTCGACGTTTGTCGACGCCTTTTCGAGGAACTCGACTCCACCAGGTACATTGGGGGGGTAAAAACATTATAGGGGAAAATAAGACTTGCAGAGCAATATATGGACTGGGCTTGTGCTATATCTTTCTTTACAGGTTGCCCAGGTGGGGGGGATCTCCACACAGAACTGAGCCTAGTGGTAGGGGTCAGTATTCTGCCTATTGCTCAACCATCTTATTTTCTCTCCTCTCTCTATTGCTGGTTTCACTCTATTGGTCTGTGTGACATTGTACAGTATTGTTCATGCACTTCAATGAAATCTAGGGTGGTACCACTTTAGGATTGTAAATATTTGTCATTGTAGATTTTGCCAGAGTACAAAGTGAGTTATCATGATGAATGTACATAACCTTAACTATTGATTATATAAAGACTGTGTTCTAACCAATACAGAGTGTGGATATTCCTTTGTGGGGGCTTGGGGATACACTGTACTTAAGAACCAGCCTGCAACACCTCCTGAGAAGCTAGGCCTTGATTGCTCGACCATTGCTACCGAATAGAGAATCTTGGCTGGGGTCTCCTGTGCCTCTCCTCCACCATATAGGGAGTGGGAGTACAGACACCCCCCACCGGTCGTTGAGATCCGTTCTCTCACACTATGTATTTCCGGTAACGTCTTTTGTTTCACAACACCGGTCCGTTAAAACATAGGGTACTTAACTTGAGTTATACTGTACCAAGTGAATTGGTTGTGTGTACTGTATTTTACGTGTGGTTTTGAATTTATATAAGTGTTGTGTTTTATAACAGATGGTTTAAAAATAAATGTACTTATATTTTTTACCTGAAACTGTGTCAGTGTTTGCTTGAGTCACAGTAATTGTGGTCCCTTTGTGTAATCTCTGCTACTGCTCAAATACTCATGAGATAGGCCTGGCTGCTCCGCTACTGGTACCACTTCAACATAGTAGTACAGGCTTGTACCGAAGGTGAACTTGTATTACCACTTGCAGTCTTAATTGTGTGTAGTGGTCCCTAAGGGCACTGCACAGGATTCTGCCTAACAGCACGGTAGCCAGGGAGGGGGTAGGCAAGGAAGCTGAAGAAGGGAGACACAGAACAGCAGGAGAAGTAAGGAAATTGATGAGGTGAGGGCAGCGTCTGTCAAAGAGGAAAAGGTTGGCCTGGGGACATTGCACCATGACGGTGCCATTAAGGTAGACATTAATGATTACCTTAGAGGAGTGGAAGGGGTCCAGGAGTGCCGCCCACCGGGTTCCACCATTAATGGGAGAGTAAGAGAAAGGAGAGAGCACAGAGACCATATGAGGAGTCCAAAGTTCTGGCGAAGAAACAGAGGATGTCGGTGAGGGTCTGTCTGGAGGAAGCACTGGAGCAGGTGTCCGTGATAGGGAGACCAGGGTTAGAGGCCAAGATATCCTTTTTTTAACTTCATCCTGCTAGACTTAGTGAGAATGGTAGGATAGTCAATGGAGAAACAATTAGAAAAAATGGGAGAGACAGAGTGCCATAGGTGTTGTGGAGGAGGGTGAAGAAAGGAGAGGGTAGCGGAGGGGGGTAGATAGGATGTGGGGGGAAAATCAGGAAGGGGTAGTACAGGGTAGTCGCTGGGCACAGCTAAATTCAAAGAAGCAGCAAATGGTACAAACAGCTAACTCCAAGATAGCAGCAATGTTACCAACAGCTAAATTCAAGATAGCAGCAAATGTTACCGACAGGTAAATTCAGAACAGCAGCAAGTGTTGCTAAATGCAGTCCAGTCACAGTCCATAAGCGTGGGAAAAAGGCTGAGATAGGGTGAAGGTGGAAAAAGTCATGGGTGTAGAATGACGAAATAGGGGTGACTAACCCATGGTTGCAGGGGTGATAGTGTCAAGGTAGTTCAGGGTTCCAGGACAAAGTTAGAGCACCATCCTCAAGGTGCATAAGAAGGGCCTTTTTGTGATGGGGTCCGGCTGAAGCCTGCCGATGACCAGTTGGTCAGGTGAACGTAATGCTGGCCAATGAAATCGCAAGGGTATGTGGGCAAGCCACATCAGCAGCCTTTTACAACAAAGAAAAGGTGGCGGCCATCTTGGATATTCCAAAAGAGTAGGAACGAACAGCTTCCGTTCCTGAATGAGCTCAATCACAAGACCCTTTCTGGGGTTCCAAACAATATTCAAATCAATTAACTCGCTTTCATATATTAAATTTGCTTCTAAACCATCCGGTCAGAGTTCAGAAATCCTTCTTAACACCCTCCCAACCTACCCCACAGTTAACAAGCTCCCTAACAGTTATTCTTGTCTCTAATCTCCAACGTGGCTGTGCAAAGGGAAAAAATGACAACTGTGGTCACAGGGTGCCGAGTGCGCGATTGGTAAGTGCATCAACATCACGTCCCACCATAAATGCCAGTGCGCACGACGCCCCCAGCTAGCAAAACGGTTTCTGAGAGCTGGAAAGATGTGTTAGATGAGGAATCCGTGGGACGAACAATAGAAAGAACCTCATTAGGGGAAAGCTATTTCTTCTTTTAGTGGTGTTGCATGAGCGAATGAGAAGCCATCAAATATTTGATGGGGAGAGACAGTTTTACATTTTTGACAACCACTCATCTGATAAGGAGTGAAAGGAGAAGATCTGCGCGTCGTCAGAAAAGAGTTGATAGGAGGAGCCATAAGAGGAGATCAGGGTGCCAAGAACTGAAGTATAGAAAGAGAAGAAAAGTGTACCAAGGACAGACCCTTGGGGAACTCCAACAGTAAGGGGAGGAGAGTGGGGAGGTAAGGCTGTTCCAGGACACCTGAAAGTGTCTGGAGGCTAGATATGTAGCAAGCCAAGTGAGGGCCTCATCTCTGATACCAAGGACAGCTGATGTAGAGCGAAGGTCAGAATGGTCAACCATGTCAAAGGCAGCAGGTTTGCATGCCAAGAGGCAGAGATGAAGTTGCTGACATTGACGAGAGCTGTCGCATAGAATGTTGGGACCGGAAGCAAGATTGAACAGGGTCCCGGACTTTGAGTATCAAGGAATACTACCCTGCACTGTAGATTTGGGCAATCTTCATTCTATGTCAAGACAGGAGGCGAGCATTATGCTTTACTTTCTTTATTGCTGCCACTAATGCACGATTAATGTCTCACACGAAATGCTCGCCGCACGGCATACAGTCATAGATGTTCCTCAACGTTCTTATACTACATGTTCTACAGTACGCACGCAGCAAAGCTTGATCTTTCAACCCAATGGATGCTCTGAATAAAATCTCACCTTATGTACTAGTTATCTAAGGACTGCATTCAGTGGCATACTTAATAAGTCACTTATCTCTTGTTAGGCAGCAATACTTCAGCTCCTTCTGGAGAACATCTGAAAATGTTCTGGTCCACACTGCATCTGTTATTTCACGGATGAGGAATCCGTGAAAGAAATCCATTCCATCATGAAGTCATTAGTTCATCTCTGGTGGAGTATGACAGTACCTGTTTCACTGTTTTTCTTGTCTCTGTTTGAAATAATGTATAATTATAATTACAATTGTTCTTTTATAAAGCGCCTAATTTCAGCGAGAGTTTTCTAAGCCTGGGGTCGGGATTCGGACCTGTGTTGCGCTGCATGGTCTTGCTTCCAAGACGAACGCGTTGCCCCTGAGCTATCCTTGCGTCCTAATGGAAAGGTCTGTTTTTACAATGCATTTGCTTTTGGAGATTGATTTGTTGAACTTAAAGGAATTTAGTTAAAAATATGCAAATATTTTTATAGAAGTGCATTTGTTAGTAAAATGGAAGAGTTCATTTTAGAATATTGTTCAGAGATTACGTTCATCAGCAGTTGCAGTCAGTGTTTACAATGCTTTCCATGATGTACTAGGATTAGAGGTAAGTAACCTTTCCTTATTGTATTTAATGAGCCATACATACTAAAAGCAATTGCTAAGCAGTGAGAAAGTGGTGAACATAGTTTATGAAAAAAGCTGGTTTTCTTTTCCAACGTAATTTGGATTTTACATGCAGGTAATATGGGTATGCAGTACCCAGTGCTTGGTCCTGATACCTGTGTATCAATAATGCTTCTCTCCCCTCGCCAGGAGCAGTTGAGCACGTTGAAGCAGAGGTTATGCTCTTTCTCACAGCTCTGCGAGAACTGTCTCTCTGATGTGGACCCTGTAGTGAGAGAACAGGTCTGTATTTGTTGTTAATTTGGCTGTGAATTTGAACATGGCCTTGTATTAAGGAGTTAACCTGCAACGTGAAACCTTTCAGATGGTGAATGCTACTTTAGGGAACTAGATGCAGAGTGTCACTGCGTGCAATATGAAAAACCAAATAAGGACAGTAGCACATAGGGCCTACTTGTTTGATGCTTGCTCTGCAGAAAGATAGTACATACGTCTCCTCGAGAAGGATCATCTGTGTTTGATGTCCATAAATGGCCAGTCAATGCTGAGTGATCTCTGATGGGAACGGGCAAGTGCGTGCAAACAAGTTTCGGGAGCAAATGAGCCTTGATCCATTGCACCTATCCCATCTTTTAAATGCGGGAACCCCCCATCTGTCTTCCTCTCACCAATGCAAGCTTTGATTTATATCAGCACTCTTCCACGCCTTCCTTTCCACAATACTCCCAAGGTTACTCTTTTGCAGTAATCGCTGTTAAATACCATGATTTTTTTTTACCAGGTTTTCTTTTGTTACCTAATAAACCTTTTTGTCCTCTCATGCAGGCATTCATTCTGCTAAGTGACTTGCTATTGATGTTCAGTCACCAGATGACCAAGAGTGGGCAAGACTTCCTGCAGAGTTTAGTGTACAAGCCAGATGCATCCCTGCAAACGGAACTTGCAGGCTTCCTGCTAGACAATGTCTTCATTGACTTAGAGAGTGAGGACACTGGTATGTAGCTTTCGCGCTCTTCTGTCCTCCGCATGTCTTGCCCTATGTTGAGGATACGTTCTCTTATGCAAAGTGCAGAGGTTTGGCCCTAAGTTTGCTTTTGTTTCCAAGTTTTATGAAATGTTATTGAGGTTTGTGTCATCAGAAAACTTTGTAATAATGGCATCAAATATATATTTATAAAGTGAGACTCCATCACTCTTCTTTGTTCTGTTTGTGGCAAAAAGTAGACTGACAACCATAGATGAATGCACTACATTTCTGGAAAACTATTGGGCTGGCAGTGAAAATTAGGTTTTTGATGCAGAAGCACCAAGTCACTGTGTCCTGGGAAAATATTGAAGAGGGGAATTGTTTCTATTCTCACCAGTACCCATATCCACCACTAATATTTCTTACTTTTAGGGCTTATACATCAAGTACCCACCTTTCTTTTAAAGACTGCAAATGCATATTCGTTCAGGGAGGATCACTTTCTCTGTCTCGAATCTAATGATTATTTCGAAGGGTTCCTCCGAAGTATTCCACAAATAGGACATGTAATCACCACAGCTGTGCTGCTTCGGAAAGTTTCCTGTGTCGATGACGTCGATACGCTGTCCCTGAGGGCCTCCGTCGAGCCGACGTCACCGGATGTCGTGCGTCCTACTTATGACACCCGTAGTCTCAGTTCAGTTTTTTCCGCGAAAGTGTTCGCTTCGGAGATGTCGGCGTGCCTCGGTTCTTCTGATTCTATCGGTTCTTCGAACTTGGTGTTTTGTGCACTTATCATGTCTTCTACCCCACGGTAGGAATTCAAGAAGTGTCGGGACTGCAGTTCCAAGATGTCACTTACGGACTCGCACGACGTCTGCCTCTGGTGCCTCGGCGAGGACCACGCCACCGATGACTGTGACGAATGCCAGTGTTTGACGTCCAAGGCCTTGCGGGAGCGAAAAAAGAAACTGACGGTAGGTAGGGTTTCCAAGCCCAGGAAGTCAAAATCCGCTGGGCTTTCGACCGACGATTCGAGGGCGACGCTCTGCATTGTCGGCGTAAGTCCAGGGGGTCTCGGTCCCGGAGTGGTTCCCACCATTCCTCTGCCTCTTCGAGTCACTCACGGAAGCGCCGTCACTGGTCGCCTTCCCCGTCCTCATAAGAGGACCCCGACCGTCGGCGGGTTGCTTGTCCCAACAAGCATTTCTCTCCTGCGGAATGGGATGCATTTCGTACGGAGATGATGGTGATTTTTCAGTCGCAGGGCTCCATTCCATCCGTGCCTTGGAAAGAAGCCGGCAGGGAACGTGTTAGAGCCACCGCTCGCACGCCTTCAGCCTTGGAGGTCCCCGTCAGACAAGGTGGATCGCTCTAGCCATGCCCACTCCAGGTCCCGGTCCTCAAACGCCCTCGAGACCGGTAGAACCTGTGAGGTCTTCTACGAAGACGTCAACGCCATCGCTGCCATGTCCGTCGAGGGACTCTCTCAAGGCTTTGCCTCCGAGGAAGTCGTTGACGCCATCGAGGCCGTCGAAGGACACGCTCAGGGCACCGCCCTCGAGGCCCGTGTCGAAGCTGTCTGCGCCACGCTCAACGCCGATTCCGTCGAAGCCCTCGACGCCTTTTGTGGAGGCTTTACCGGAGGTACCCCGTGCATCGGTGGAAACTCCGAGGAAGGCCCTGAAGAAGTCTGTCAGGCCTGTATTTGAGCCTTTTTTGGTGCCAAGGATTTATTCCAGCCTCTGGATTGCATCTCGGAGGTGGATGAAGGGTCGGAGGAAGGTATTGTCCCTGATGAGGTGCCTGATGACCTGTTATCTGGTCATAGCCAGTTGGAAGACCTGCGTCAGTCTTTGCACGACGCCAGTGGTCTTGATACCTCCCCAGAGGTTGACTTTGGCAGGCCTGAGCCTGGTAAGCATGCTGAATCTTCATACCGACGACTCATGTTGAGGGTGACGGAGTACTTGGGGTGGTCTGCATCACCAGGGGATTTTCTGCAGGATGACCTGACAGATATCCTTGACCAAGGTCCACCCACTGACTCGGTGCTGCCATTTCATTTGGCTTTACAGAGAAGGGTGCCGGCGGCTTGGACTGCTCCGAAGTCTTCCGGCAGTGAGCAAGTTGTTGCCGAAAAAATACTGTCCAGCCAGTAGCGACCCCGGTTACTTGACAATGCACCCCACTCCGGAGAGTTTGGTGGTGCAGGTGGCTACAGCCCCAGCAAAGCAGGCGTCGTACCCTACCATCGCTCCTGATAGGGACGACAAACTGTTTGATGGCTGGGCGAAGAAAGTGTTTTCTTCAGGGGGTATGGCTTTACAGGCTTCACACAACTCTTTGTGTGTCTTAGCACGTTTCACTCACACTCGGGATGGTTTTCTTGCCCTCGTTCAGGATGGCAAGGATGCCATGTCTGAATCCGCTCAGTCGGGTCTGGACATGGCAGACTGTGTCAGCCGGTCCATGGCGGCGAGCACCGTGATGCGCAGATTTGCATGGTTTGCTCCGGACGTACAAGCCCGGCTTCTCAACATGCCCTTTGATGGTGAACATCTTTTTGGCAGCAAGGCTGACGAGCGCCTTGACAGGTTGCAGACCTCCAAAGCTGCAGTGAAGTCGTTGAGCTGAGCACTGCAGTTCGCCAACCTCCGCCTTTTCGTCCTAGGGGACAGCAATGGAGGGTAGGTTCCTTTCGATACTACTCTTCCTTTGGTAGATCGAGGGGAGCTGCAAGTCAAAGGGGCCACCGTAGGAGTAGCAGAGGTGGAAGACAAGGTACTTGAGGTGCCGAGGCCACTCGGGCAGTTGTCTTTTTGCCCTCAGGCACTGCCGCAGCAGCTTCAGCTCGGTCATGAGACCATGTCCCATGGTTCGCCGGTTGGGGGAAGGCTGGCACAGCATCTTGTAGAATGGTGTGCCACTACTTCAGATGTGTGGGTTCTGGAGATCATAGCCCACAGCTACTGTCTTCCTTTCTGGCAGAGGCCTCACGACAATCCACCAGGGATCTCTCTTTGAAGAGTCTGGATCCGCTCCTTGCGCAGGAAATCAAATCCCTGCTGGAGAAAGGCGCCATAGAACTGGTGCCTGTAGTGGAGAGGAACAAGAGATGGTATTCACCATATTTTTTGATTCCGAAAAAGGACGGGGGATTGAGACCCATCATGGACTTGTGTGGTTTGAACAAGCTCCTCAGGAAGGACAAGTTCAAGATGGTTACTCTTTCTCATGTCCTCCAGGCCCTTCAACTTCAGGACTGGTTGGTGTCTCTCGACCTCAAGGACGCTTACCTTCATGTGCCGATTCATCCCAAGCACAAGAAGTACCTGAGGTTTGCGTTTGGAGACTCACATTTTCAGTTTCGAGTCCTGCCGTTCGGATTGACCTCCGCCCCAAGGGTCCTTTACCAAGCTCATGGTGGTGGCAGCGTATCTCAGGAAAGGGGGATTCACGTCTACCCCTACCTGGATGATTAGTTGATCAGGGAGCGGTCTCCCGAGCAAGTCCTGGATCATCGGTCAGTCACCTACCACTCCCTTCACAAGCTGGGCTTCTCCCTCAACTTAAAGAAGTCCCACTTGACACCTAACCAGCGGCTCCAGGCACATCTTTGGGGCAGTGTTCGCCTCCCCAGGCTCATCACATTCTGCAGATGGTGAACAAGTTTCAACATGCCCAGAGTCTCCCGGTGATCGAGTTCTTGAGGTTGCTCGGCCTCATGGCATCCCGCATTCTTCTGGTGCCAAAGACCAGGTTGCGGATGAGATCTCTGCAATGGGCTCTCAAGCTCCAGTGATTGCAGTCCTCCGGTAGGATGTCGGACCCCGTTCAGTGTGCCGTCGAAGGCAATCTGATGAAGGGGGCTCCATTTTGGCTACCCTGGGCGGAGGTGACGATCGTGACGGATACATCCCTCACTGGATGGGGAGCTCATGCCAACGAGTTGACAGCGGTCGTTGGTCTCTGTCGGAGTCCAGGCTCCATATCAATCTGTTGGAGCTGAGGGCCCTCAGGCTAGCCCTGAAGGCTTTTCTGCCGACTGTGCGAGGGAAGACTGTCCTGATTCAGACAGACAATACAGTGGCCATGAACTACCTCAACAAAAAGGGGGGTGCCGGGTGCAGAGAGGAGATGCAGCTCTGGTTTCGGGCCATTCAGCGGGAAATTTCGATCTCGGCAGTTCATCTGGCCGGAGACGAAAACTTGGTGGCGGACACTCTGAGCAAGCAGAGCACGGTCTCTCACGAGTGGGAGCTGGCTCAGGAGATTCTCAACAAGTGCTGCCGAGGTTCAGTTCCCGAATGATCCTCATTGCTCCAGCATGGGCCAGGAGAATGTGGTACCCAGACCTTCTCGACATGTCCATCTGCCCTCCACACCGTCTTCCCTACCGAGATGATCTGCTCTCACAGGAGAGGGTGGTCAGGTTCTCCTCCAGAGGTCAAGTCACTCAATCTTCATGCTTGGCCTCTGAAAGGTTGAGGTATAAGGATTGGGACCTCCATGAAGACGTGATGGAGGTGTTGCTTTCGGCCAGAAGGCCTGCAACAAAGTCCCTGTACCTTTGCCGTTGGACAAAGTTCTGCGACTGGTGCAGGGTTAAGAATGTGGATCCCTTTTCATGTGCCATTCCTGTGGTTCTGTCTTTTTTGCTTTCTTTAGCCCATAAGGGCCTGCAAGTGTGTACCATTAAAGGTTACCTGGTGGCGCTATCCATATTTAAGCTCTCGTCTGAGGAGTGTTCTTATTTTAAGATTCCTTTGATTTCTCAGTTTCTTAAAGGGCCCACTAATGTGTTCCCACCGTCACCTTTCCAGGTGCCTGGTTGGGATTTGAACCTGGTTCTAAAATTCCTCATGGGAGCTCCGTTTTGAGCCTTTACATTCTTGTCCTTTGCGACTGCTGACCTTGAAAACTGTATTTTTAGTTGCGGTCACTTCCGCTCGCAGAGTAAGTTGCAGGCACTATCCGTTAAGCCACCCTTCGCAGTGTTCCATAAGGGCAGGGTTGGCCTTAGAATTCGTCCTTCTTTTCTTCCGAAAGTTGTGTCGGAATTTCATTTAAGCCAGAAGGTCATTCTTCCGGCATTCTTTCCTCCTCCGCCTCCTGGTAAGGAAGAGGAGAGGCTCCATAGGTTGGATCCTAGGAGAGCTTTAAGTTTCTACATCTCACGCATGTCCCGGGTGAGAGTGGACGATCAGCTCTTTATAGGATACGCTGGAAGGTGTTTGGGACAAGCTGTTACTAAACAGACTTTGTCTAGATGGATTATCTTGACAATTTCTGAATTTTACCGCTTGGCGGGTAAGGACCCTCCGGTAGGCTTATGGGCCAATTCTAATAGAGGTGTGGCTGCCTCTACTGCTCTGCAGAGGGGTGTTCCCATTCGTAACATTTGTGAAGAAGCCACATGTGCCTCTGTCCATACTTTTGTCAAGCACTACTATCCATGGGCAAGATTTGGCCTTTAGCAAGGTGGTCCTCTATTCTGCAATTTAATTGGGCATTCTAAAATTCTAAATTCTTTTCCCACCTCCATACATTGGTACTGCTTTGGGAGTCTGTCATAGATGTGAAATACGTCAGAGGAACCAATCCCTTCGAAGAACAAGTTAATTTCTTACCTGGTAACGTTCTTTCGATGGGATGTTCCGATGACGTAGTCCACATCGCTCCCTCCCTACCTGCCCCTCTACAGAATTTCTTATGCGATTGCAGCTTTAGTTTCGCAAGGCTTTCTGTAATCATTTTGGCAAAAGGTTGGTGCCACACGTTCTGGGAAAAAACTACAGCTGAGGCTACGGACGTCGTGCATACTACTTATAACATCCGGTGACGTCGGCTCGACGTAGGCCCTCGAGGACAGCTTATCGACGTCATTGACGCAGGATGCAGACGCAGAAAATGTTCCGAAGCAGCACAGCTGTGGTGATTACCTGTCATAGATGTGGAATACGTCATCGGAACATCCCATCGAAAGAACGTTACCAGGTAAGAAAGTAACTTGTTCTTCTCCAGCCTGGGGCCTGCATGGATTCACATGCTCATGAATATTCCCCGTCAGGCTGGGAATCCTTGGTAAAGAAAAAATGAGTTTGTTTCCCTTTTGAACTGTCTTTCTCCTAACTACCTATCACTGGTCTCTGGGTCATACTGCCCCCAGCCAATGACTGCACTCTACCTAAGCCCCTCCTCTGGCAGACATCTTCAGATTTTGTACCGCACATTCAAGTGCTGGGAGTCCTCGTGCTATAGCTCTCTAGCTTTTACTGAGTTTTGTGACTTTTCATAGACTTTTCAGTCAATCGAGTCTCAAGCTACACTGATTTTACCTTCTGATTAACGGGGACCTTTTTTCGGATTCTTCAGCGCCCCTCAAGGGTGGATTTTCATCGAGTTTCTTCTTGGAGGATTCCAGAAGCTACTTCGAGGCCTACACCGCGTGGATATGGCGGAGGAGAAGAAGGACTCAGTGCCTCTCTTCAAGGTTTGCCAGGGCTGGAACCTACGAAACGTCTTTTCGGTCGATGGACATTCACTGTGCCTCTACTGCCTGCATTTGGACCAGACGTGTGGAGGACGACTGCATGGTTTGTCGGGAGATGGAGCCACACACGCGTGCTGTTGGGGAGAATTGTCATTCTATGGCTAATTTCCCTTACCTATAGAGTCCCCCAGCAGCTTTGTTGGCTTTGAAGGGTTTGTTTTTTTTTCTCCTGCTAAGAGTGAGACTTTTATTTATTTATTTATTTATTTTTCCCCACTCTTGGGCTTGTTCGCTATGTGTGTTCTAGGCTATTTTTGTGTGTTTAATCTCTATGGGGTTTATCTCACCCTCATAGGAACCATCTTTATACACGTGTTACACAGCACTCTCCGAACATAGACTCCATACCCTGGGACTGACTACTGTCTCCCAGGGCATGTAAACCCCCCATTGACTTTACTAGTCACTCTTTATGAACAAAACCAGTACAACCTATCTTACTATAGAGGTACTGGAAAGGGTTAATAGTACAGAAGTCTCCATTTGTGTTTGGCCCCACGGTTATACGAGGAAAACAAACACCAGGGCATGACACATAACCTGTGCTCGGAAATCCGAACAAGGATGCCTCTTGCTCTGGCAGCCCCGCCTGCTGCGCCAAGGCCATCGGAGGAACCACCACCCAAGAGGAGGAGAGTTCACAGCCCTCTGCCTTTTCACCCCTCGCCTCCCTCTTCGCCACCGAGGGATGACACGGAAACGGACACAGCCATTACAAGTATAGCGACTACGAGCACTGGCACGAACGATGGCGGCAGCCTTGGGGATCTCCCATCTCCGTGGCCAGATCTTCACCACCCGACGAGATTGGCTCGTTCCACACCATGATCTCCACGGCCTCAGAGCTGTTTCAGCTCGTCCCAGAGGAGGAGAAGAAAGAGTGTTTCCTTTACCAGCGCCGGGAGGCGAAGAGGAAGACCGTTCTTTCGATCCCGTTATTGGATGACATTTGGGACGAGGGTCTGTCCCTCAGGAAGAACATTTCCACGCCACCGGTGAAGAGGGATCGCTACGAGAAGAAATATAGAGTGGCGGACTCTGCGCCCAAGTGCCTACGATTCCAGCTGTCTCCAGACTCTGTGGTTTCGGTGGCAGCCAAGAAGTGGTCTTCGGGCTCGTCGTCGGTGGCCTACTTCCCCCCCCCCCATTACATTGGCCACGGACATTGCTGACACAGGATTACGCCAAATGGGCAACAGCGTTTGCCTTCGTCGGCGAGGCTGACTGAGGGCCTCGAATTTCCACCAGGATGTTTAGTCGAAGGTGTTGGACATGCCTTTCGACGGGGACAGTTTGTTTGGAAAGACTGTGGACGAGTCTCTCCAGGCCATCAAAGCGGACACAGAGACGGCTTGGTCCCTGGGCGCTCTTCAGCAATGGCAGCCTTCCTTTTGGACTTCTGGAGGGAAATTCCAAAGTTCCTTGAAAGGTTTCGGAGGAGGTGTCTCGTCCTACCGTCAGCCCCTACCCCGTTCATCGGCCCAGAAGACCTACAGGGGCTGGGCCAAGTCTGGAGGTGGACGTTGTCGCCAAGGGCCCAAGCCGGTGTTTTGCCATTGAAACAAGACTGAACCGGCCGTGGAGTCAGGCCCCCACCCGTGCACCCCTGTGGGAGGCTGACTGGCGAACTTCGTCAGCATGTGGAAGACCATCTCCACCGACCATTAGGTGCTGGACGCTCTCGCCCATGGACACACCTTAGAGTTCCAACGGCAGTGTCCAAGGATACCACCAGTGGCCCGTCTGGAAAAGCACGTCCCTCAGCTGCTGATGGAGGTACGGGCCATGTTAAAAAAAGGTGGCGATCGAGCTCGCCCCAAAGAGGCTCTGGGGTGTAATCTCGTTACTCCCTCCTCAGAAAGAAGTCTGGCGGTTGGAGGCCTATTCTGGACCTCCGCCGTCTGAACAGTACATCAGTCCCAAAAGTTTCGGATGGTGACCCCTCAGCATGTTCTAGGACAGCTGGAAGAGGGGGATTTTCTATTGTTTCTGGACTTGGAAGATGCCTATTTTCACACCACCATACACAAGGGACACCGACAGTACCTACGCTTCGTGGTGCAAGGACAACATTACCAGTTCAGCACCCTTCCCTTCGAGCTGAAGTCGGCTCCACGAGTGTTCTTCAAGTGCCTGGCCCGGGTGTCGGCGCAGCTACGTCTACGAGTGATCCATGTGTACCCGTACCTGGACGACTAGCTCATCCGGGCGAACTCCAAAGACATTGCCGTCGACCACACGGCGAAGACAGTCCAACTCCATCGTCAACTCTGATCCCTTTTCATCTTTACCTCCTGGAGCCTTGTTTTGCTCCCTTAACACTAAAACTTGGCTGGTGGCAATGGTATCTACCCTAACTTTTCTACCGCGACTATACTATATAAACGTGGTACTGTTTGAGACTATTGTATTGGGTGTCTGGGTGGGCTGAATGTGAGGGAGGGGTTTAGTAAACCCATGCACAGGGTCTCCTTGGAGACCAAAGTCGCACTTTGTGTCCATTGGCTGGAGTGGTTGTCCGGGCTGGACAACCCCCCTGCTGTGTGATTTGGCAGCCAGGCTGTGTGAATGGGGGATTTTCGCATAAAAGGCAGGACTCTTGGGCTGGAAGTCAGAGTCGCCACTGGGACTACAAGAACTGAAGAGAATCGGAGAAGAAGACGGCTGCTGCACCTTCCGAGTCCCGGTGAAGCCCTGCTGCAGTCCTGAGCTATCTACCCTTCAACGACAGAGAAGATCCAGTCCGGAGTCTTCTTCCCTTGAGCCTGGTGGGATCAACCAGCTCGTCTTTCTACAGCCAGAGAATCCTCTCCTGGGTCCAAATTGCTGCACGAAGCTGTAGTGGTTCGGATAGCCATCAGAAGAGCCCTCTCCTGTTTTAAAGGGACGTACCTTTTATTCACTGTTGCTTTGCTGCTGCTGGCCTTGTATCGATCCAGACGTCGTCCTTCTTGTCCCCACGACTGAAGCTTCGAGAACTGTGAGTCTGCAGGAACTACCAGGAACAACTGCCATGGCATCAGCTTTCTTCATTCGAATAAGGTACTGTGCACATTAGGTCGTTCTCTAAGTCCGACCTTGAGGAATCTGGGTGAAAACTTTTTCTTACCGAAGGTTTGTCCTTTCTCCCTTCCCTTTTGTAACATTTGCCTCCCTTTGAAAATATCCAAGTACTCCTGGCAACGTTACTCTCGAACTGTTCTAATCGTGTGATCCTCGACAACAGAGCCCTGCTCCATTTGACACTGGCACAGGCCTATTGACTTTATCTGTATTTTAGAACACGTCCTCTGATTCTAGTGCCTTGACAAAAGTATTGCCTATGATTTTTATCCCCTATTCCTTGGTTTTTAGACAATGTGCTAAACAAGTTTTGACTACAGTTACAATTCTTCCCGCGGGTACGCTTTTCTTTCGTAAAACCAACCTGTCATTACTGTCAAAAAGTGAGTGATGCTTAACCCCTGCTAACGTAATTTGATTCACAAAACCGGTCTGTCAAATCCCAATGTACTTACCTTGAATTGACCTGAACCAAAGGAATTGGTTGTGTGTAGTATATTTTAGAGTGTGAGTTTGTTTAATAGAAGTGAAGTGTTTTGTGAACAGATGGTTTAAAAATAAATGTACTATATTTTTTAACCAGAAACCTTGAAGTCATTGTTTGCTTGAGTCACAGTAATTGTAGTCCTTTGTGTAATTCCTATCACTTCTCATTTTCTCTTGAGATAAGTCTGGCTGCTCCGCTACTGCTACCACTATAACTGTGTATTAAAGGCTTGTACCAAATGTGAAATTGCACTGCCACTTGTAGACTTAATCACCTGTAGTGTTCCCCAAGGGTACTGCAGAGGATTCTGCCTAACAATGCCACGTTTTGCGGTCTGTTTCTCTGTCACTCTGCCTATCCAATCTCTGCATTCTATTGTTGCTGTTTCCCTCCTATATCTCGCTGTATCAGTTGAAATAACGCTTCTTGCTCTCATGTCATTACTCTGGCTGTATCTGTTCTTTCATTTTCTCGGTTGTGGTTGCTACTCCTTTCGATTATCTTCCTTCCTCTGTCTCTTATGCTATTGTCCTCCCCTTCTCTAGTGTTGCTTTTCCATTTCCATCTCTCCCCACTTGGTGTTGATCTGTGTTTTATTTTACTGTCTCTAAATGTCTCTCTTGCTCTGCTTCCATTCCCTCACTCCTATTGTGTTTTTGTCCTATTATTAACTCTGTATTCCTTCTCACTTTCTTTGTTGCCCTATCATGTAGTTCAATGGTCTCTGTTCCTGTTTTGGATTGTCTGGTATGTTCTCTGTCCCTTTGTTCCTCTCCACCTACCACACCTTTGTTCTCCTGTATTGCTTAGGTTCAGAGTTGCTCTTCCTCTCCTGTTTTTCTGTTTGTCTTTTAACATAGCACCAATAAATATCCAAAAAGGTAAACTTGTCTTTTCTATTTAAAAATCTAGTGCAGCGTTACCATTGGGTGCTCCTTTTTAGATGTGTGCAAACCTTCATTTGGCCATTAGGCTGGGAATTAGAGTTTGAGGTTCGTCTGGCCAGTTGCAGCACTTGCTTGAATGCAGATGATTTACAAACACTGTATTCCATTACAGGTATAAGAGCCCATATGAGCTGTGTTCTGAGCCATTACAAGTATAGCAGTCCTCATGGGACTTGCTTCTTCTGGGCCATTACAAGTATAGCAACCCAAATGAGATGCGCCTGTTCTGTGCCATTACAAGTATAGCAGTCCTCATGGGATATGCGTGTTCTACTTCTGAGCCATTAAACGTATAGCAACCCCGATGAGGTGTGTGTTCTGAGCCATTACAAGTATAGCAACCCTGAAGAGATGTCTGTTCTGAGCCATTACACATATAGTAGTCCTCATGGGATGTGCTTCTTCTGAGCCATTACAAGTATATCAGACCAAATGAGATGTCTGTTCTGAGCAATCGCAGGTATAGCAGCCCTGATTGTGTGTTCTGATCCATTACCAGTAGAACATCCCGGATGAAATGTGTGTTCTGAATCACTGAACATTTAATAGTCCTTTTGAGAAGTCAAAAGTTAAGTCAACTCAGTTACAATTGAATGTTACCTGCATCTTAAATGCATATCCCTGATGCAGACTCATTAACTCACCTAGCAACAGGATTTGAACAGGTTGTACAATAATCTCTGTTCAGGGTTATTGACCCAATGAGCTGCCTTTCCCAAAAGTCTGACACTGAAAGGCACATAGGGTTATGCTTGCCTGACACAAATGGCTTTTCAAAAACTCTGTCCCTGTTTGGACTATCCTACATTAGTCGGGAGATTCACAATGATGCTTTGAAATGTGCAAGATTTTTGGCAGTGGGACTCATTAGTCGGACCTAGGAGAAGCAGAAATTTTGAAAAGCGCAAGTACGAGCAGAAGGGATTGAAGTATGAGAGCAATGCCATCTTCTCACACTGTTGGTGGGAAGAGCTCAGACACTGTTCTTGCTCTGTACTTTAACTCGCTGCAGAAATTGCCGACACATGTTTGTGCTTTCTTAACAGCAGCTCTGTTAAGAAATTCAGGTACTGTCCCAAAACATCCTGCTAAGAAATGTGGGCATGATGCAATCAGCCCTGCTGTCAAAATTTGGCATTATGCCATGACATGGGTATAGCAGCTCCATTGGATTGATATTTTATTTATATCGCGCTTGTGCGCAAGTGTTTCAGAGCGCGACCAGGCAAGGATGAGGACAAAATGAAAGCACACGATTTTTACTAGCCCCAATGACATTGAGAGCGCTCAAGTGCATGGGGAAGTGACAGGTGGGGAAAGTGCATGAAAGGGGGGAATTGGACAGTGTGGAAAAGAGGAGAGAACAGAATAAATAATAAATTAAATAAAGGCAATAAACGGTGGTAGTGCAGCCGGCAAGTGGCAAAGTGCTAGGTTAGTCAGGGTGTATCTGATAAGTGCAGAAAAGGAGTGGGTGGGGGACTGTATGGGTGCAGATACAGACCCCAGTGCAAGGTGTGGCCCGGAGAGCAGTGCAGGAGGGTTGCAAGGTGAAGCAGGTATCTGGGCCCGAAAGACAGAGGGTAGCCAGGTGCACCATACCGAGAGACAAAGCAGATCAGCAGGCGAGAAGAGGGACCAAGGCAGAAGTGAAGAGGAACGTCTTGAGGTACTTCCAGAACCGTGGATGGTTCTCTACAAGTTCATAAATTATGCTACTTTGCCTGAATATATAGCAGTCCTGTTGATAGGTACCGGTACAATCTATACCGCTGGAAATATATACAACACTGCTTCTACCTGTATCCATTATACCAGAGTGCGGTGGGTGGTCAGAAAGGGAGTTAAATTTCAGACCACATGCCTAGCTATTTGTTGCTCTCTAAGAAAACAAACTATGTATAGTGCCGAACGAATGCTATCTTAAGACTAAATAAACACATCTTCATATAGAACACCAAAAAGGTTCTTAGAAAAGCCAAACGACTGCTTGCTAGGAATCGCTGCTAAAAACTGCCCGGACGTGGGTCCTGTGCCTGCTGGGCCTAAAGACCCAGACTACTCTGCACTGACGACGCCCAACAAGGCTGAAACATGTCTGGTGATGCTTGTGGTCTCGTGCAGAAGGAATGTGACCTAGCAGTTCGAGCTGGACTGCCTCTTTGGGGGTGGGACCAAGCCTAATTTGCATATGGTCGTTCCCTTTTGTTATGGCTTGGCAGGCGAAGAACGATGGTCTGGAGGGTTGCCGAGAGCTATGCCAGAGGTTAAAATGTATTCAAAAACTTCCAGCCATCACCTCTTTTGTTTTGCAACATAATTAAACAGACCAGGACGCATCTCGGGTTGCATCTTTCAAAGAACAGTCTGGATTGCTAAATAAATTAGTTATAATAATAAATCTTTATTTGTATTTGGTTTTTTGAACAAAACCTTTACAAAAACACATTTTAAGATAAATAGAACAAGTAAAAGAAGATAAAACAACAAAGACACATTTTAAAAGAAAAAACAAAGGACATACTTACTTAACTCCATTTTGAAAGAAAATAGACAATACAATTCATTGTTCAATTCTGAGATGAGGTTAATGAAATGAAGATTCTGAGATGAATTTTTCCTACAATATTTACATTCTTCATGACGGACCACATTCCAGTTTCAGAAACCTTACCATTGCTAACTGCAGGGAAACTTTCTTGTCAAATAACATGTGTTTCCATACTTGATTTGGGATTACTTTAGTTACATCTGTTACAAAGTTTGCAAAATGGAGTAGTCTTTTCCCTAACAATTTAGGACAATCCAATAACAGATGTCTTAGGGTTTCTTTTACATCTTGAGTAGTACAGTACCTACACAAAATCAATACAGCTGGCCCTTCAGTTCTTGCCGAGATAATTTCCCCAGTGAGTAGAACATTGAATATGAATCTCATATAGATGTTTCGGTAGCCTCTATTTGGGAAAATGTATAAGTAGGGTTCCATGTTTCCCAAATCTTTGTAGTATGAAATCATGTGTACATACAGTCTATATGTAGATAGATTACTAATAGTTGCCGACAAATCTGCGTTTTGTAAGAGTTGTTTTACTTTTCTAGGATTCGTTACTAACGTTGAAATTGGGACTCCAACACTGCTTAATAAAGTTAGTGATAGATCCATTAGGTTGGTCAAAAAAACAGACTTGGGATTCCCTTGTTTCAACTTACCAGACAACTCATGATACAGATTATTTTGAGTTTCGATTAAGAGGCGGCGAAACAAAGATATGCATTTCCATTGGACTATGCTCTTTAATGACTGTAAACCTAATTCATACCGAATTGCATGTATAGGAACACAATTGGGTAGGCAGACCATCATTTTCCTTAGGATAACTGATTCAAGTCTGTTTGTCAAGTCAGCCCATTATAAATGGAATTTCGCTGCCATACAGGATCTTAGGTGTGGCTTTACACTTGTAGAATCTCGAACATGGAGTAAACGAAAAATTTCAGAATTTTAGATCAACTACCCGCAATTGAGTAGCGCATGCTTTGGCCTTAGTTAGAAAATGTGTAGAAATAGATTGTTTCCTTTTGCATTAACCAGAAAGCCCAGATAGATCATTGAGCTTCTGATAGGTAGCTTATTCCCTCCCAAGCTCCAGTTTTTCAAAGGAGGTCTTCTTTTTCCTGTTAGGCACAGGATTAGTGATTTTGTGGGATTCACTACCAAGGTATTCATTTCCATATATTTTCCAAAAGCTGTTAGGAGGCGCTGAAGTCCAATCGGGGACCTATCAAATAGAAGGAAATCGTCCGCATATGAACACCAGCATATTTTCTTACCTTCCGGCATTGGTTGAATAAAGGCCGCAGGACATAACACCTGACCTATGTCTGAAGTATATAGATCATACAAGGTCGGAGCAAAAATTCACCCTTGACGGAGGCCATTTGAGGTCTTGATAGGCATTGAAAGGAGGCCTTCGTTTTGCCTAATCTGTATGGTTGATCCTTAAATTAGTTATTTGAAACCTGCTGAATATTACAAATTTGGAAGGGACAGGACCGAGAGACAGACTAGATATAAGAGAGGGACAAATCAAAATTGACACCTATATTATGATCGCAGCGAGAAATTGAGAAAGAGGAAGGAGGAAAAG
Source organism: Ambystoma mexicanum (assembly GCF_040938575.1). Taxonomy (NCBI): domain Eukaryota; kingdom Metazoa; phylum Chordata; class Amphibia; order Caudata; family Ambystomatidae; genus Ambystoma; species Ambystoma mexicanum. Next base: position 223,037,937 of record NC_090921.1, on the reverse strand, counting down.
AAACAGGGGGTAGAGGAGATGGGAATGTAGAGCCAAGGAAGAAAAGAACCTCAGTCTTAGAATGATTGAGGTGAAGATAGTGGTTAGACATCCAGGATTGGATAGATAGCAGATAGGGCGAAAGAGAGGCATAGATAGAATCAGTGAAAGAAGAAAAAGAGAATAATCTGTGAGTCAGAGATGATAAGAAAAGCTGAATTACGAGATAATAGAGAAATGAGGAGTGGTGTAGTGTAAGGAAGGCATGGTATCAATGTGACAGACACAAGTGATCACAGTGCAAGGGTGTTTAATAAACTGTGAAATGGGTGAGATAAATGTCTAATCTAAATCTAAGATGGGAGCAAGCTATGACCGTCAAATAGTTTTTAAAAATTATTTATTTTATTGTTATATTGGTTAAATATAACCTTTAACACATTTACGTAAACATACACATGATACAAAATAACAATCTTTCTCCAGCATGGGGTCTGGCATGGATTCACATGCTCATGAATATTCCCCGTCGTCGGGCTGGGAATCCTCGGTAAAGAAAAATCAGTATCAGTTTCATTTCTGATCTGTCTTTCGTAGTAGTAACCAATCACTGATCTCTGCGTCATACTGACCACAGCCAATGACTGCCATCTCCCTAAGCCCCGCCTCTGGCAGTCATCTTCAGATTTTTACCGCACGTTCAAGTGTTGGGATCCTCGTGCTATTGCTCTCGAGCTTTAGTGCTTTTTCGCGCTTTTTCTTAGGAAAATGTTCTCTTTTTCGGTCAAAAGAGCCTCAAGCTCCACCGTTTCTTTATCCGATCAACGGGGACCCGTGTCGGATTCTTCTACGCCCCTCAAGGGTGAAGATTTCGTCGAGCCACGCTTTTGGAGGACTCCAGAAGTTTCTCAGGCCCATCTCGATCATGGCCCAGGAGAAGGGAAGCTCGACGCCTGGAAAGCTGTTCAGGGTCTGCCCTGGATGCCAGCTTTAGAATGTCTTGAAGGAGGACGAACACTCCCTTTGCCTCTACTGCCTGCATGAGGCCAAGACGCACGTGGAGAAGGACTGTGCGTTTTGCGGCAATATGTCGGAGCGGACCATGAAGGACCGCCATCTGCGTCTCGCCAACTGGCTGGAAGGGAAGAGCCCGTCAGGCGAGAAGAAGAAGAAGTCCGAGCGGTCTTCTAAGACCTTTGAGGGCGCCCCGGCGACAGGGGTCCAACAGAAAGCCAAGCACCACGAGTCCGCTGGCACCGGGAGCGCCGAACGGTCGGGCTCTACGGGCGCCAGGCAGGGCGCATCCTCCCCGGCGCCATCAACCACGAGCCAACGCTCTGGCTCGGGTAAGAGGAAGGCCGAGCACCCGGCGAAGCTCCTGGAGAGACCCCGGTCGAGCTCGAAGGCCCCATCGGAGGGGGAGCGAGGCAGTGACCCTCCCCCGAAGGAGAAGGCGGTGAGCGCACCTAAGGTGGTGAAAGCCTTGATCCACCCGGCCAAGGCCTCTATCGAGACAGTCGCGGCGGCTCTGGCTCAGCCTGTGGAGGCTACACCAGTGGTGGCGACCTCGGGGCCCAGAGTCTCCCTGCCACCGCGGAGGGAGTCCTCTTTCATGCCCATCGACAGGACCCCCGTGAAACCTCTGACGGAGAAGAAAAAGGGGGGGCAGGAGGTCGTCGTGGATTTGGCCTCAACCTCTGAGGAGTAGCTGATCGAAGTCTTAAGCCACGGCGTTGGCGTGGAAGAAGACCAGCCCGTTGGGAGGGACCCCGACGTAGGAGACGACGAGAATGTCGAGGGTGCCGACGGGGCTCCTGACCGCCCGTCGGAATCCCCTCAACCAGTGCCACAAGACAACTCGGCAGCCATTTTGTTGGCTATACAGTCCTTATGCTCGGAGATAAGGACGAGATTGCCGTTACCACCAACGGAGGAACCTCTCCCGACGGGGGACCCGGAGCCAGGCCGTTCTGGGAGCCCTCCTCCTAAGAGAAAAAGGATTCATCCACCACCTCCTTTTCAACCATCACGCCCTGCTCAGCCCTCCTCCCCGTCCATGACCCGTGGGGATGATACGGGGACTGACACGGCCGCGACGGGCACAGACGACGAGGTTTACGACGAGGATCTCCCGTCGTCACCTCCTTCCCGGGCTTCCCCGCCCAACGAGATTGGATCGTTTCATGCCATGATCGCCAGGGCATCCGAGCTTTTCCAGCTCTGCCCGGAAGAAAAGAAGAATGAAGGTTTCCTTTATCAACGGCGCAAGACCAAGAGGAAGACAGTCCTCGCTGTACCTCTACTGGACGATATCTGGGATGAGGGTCTCGCCCTCCTCAAGAACCCATCCACAACGCCTGCGAGAAGGGATCGGTATGAGAAGAAGTACCGGGTCCCGGACGCGGCCCCCTTGTGCCTTCGGGCACAGCCGACCCCGGTCTCAGTCGTCTCTGCGGCGGCCAGGAAGAAAGCGGGGGGGGCTCGGCCTCTACGTCAACCTCCCCGCCGGACGGCGAGGGAAAGAAATTGGATACGATGGGACGCAGAGTCAACTCATCGGCAGCGACGACGATTAAGGCTGCCAACGCCTAGGCTATCGTAGCCCGCTACAACAGGGAGTTGTGGTACAAAATCGCCCCCCTGCTGGACTTCTTACCAGACGACAAGAGGGCGGAGGCCCTAGAGATCTTGCAGGAAGGAGAAGTGGCATCGGACCACGCCATTACCATAGCGACGGACATCGCTGACACTGGATTTCGCCAGTTGAGCAACGGCGTGTGCCTTAGACGGCGTGGATGGCTCAAGGCAACTGACTTCCGTCAGGACGTGCAGACCAGAGTCTTGGACATGCCGTTCGACGGGAGCAACCTGTTTGGGAAGACAGTGGACGATTCCCTACAAGCCATCAAGACGGACACGGAGACGTCCCGGGCTCTTGGTGTTCTCCAGCAACGACGGCCGCCCTTTCGGAGCGGCGGAGGCAAGCAGGGTGCCTCCAAAGGTTCCGGCGGCGGATTTTCCACCTATCGTCAAGCGGACCGTTCTTCGTCACAGGAAGCCTACAGGGGACGAGGCAAGTCGGGCGGACCCCGCCGTTGTCGCCAAGGAGGACAAGGCGGCAAAGCCTCGTCGAAGCAGGACTGAACCGGCCATGGGGTCGGGCCCCCACCGAAGCACCCCGGTGGGAGGCCGGCTGGCGAGCTTCGTCAGCGTGTGGGAGTCCATCTCCACCGACAATTGGGTGCTGGACGCCCTGGCCCAGAGTCACGCGCTCGAGTTTCTAAAGAAGTGCCAGCACGTCCCCCCCGTGGCCAGGAAGGAACTTCACGTCCCTCAACTTCTCTTGGAGGTCAAGGCGATGCTCAAGAAAGGCGCCATTGAGCTCGTCCCAAAGAGGCTTCGGGGCTCCGGAATTTACTCAAGATACTTCCTCGTGAAGAAGACGGGAGGATGGCGTCCCATCCTGGACCTACGACGACTGAACAAATTCATCAAGGCAGAGAAGTTCCGGATGGTCACCCTCCAGCACGTCCTGGGTCAACTGGAGGAGGGTGATTTCCTGTCGTCGTTGGATTTGGAGGATGCCTACTTCCATATCCCCATCCTAAAGGGACACCGAAAGTTTCTCAGATTCGTGGTCCAAGGGCGTCACTACCAGTTCAGAGCCCTTCCCTTCGGATTGAGGTCGGCACCCAGGGTGTTCACCAAGTGCCTCACACCGGTGGCGGTGCGGCTGCGCCTGGAGGGGATCCACGTCTAACCCTACCTGGACGTCTGGCTCATCCGAGCAAAGACAAAGGAGATCGCCGCGGAGCACACGGCGAGGACCGTCCAACCACTCACGGACCTGGGATTCTCCATAAACTACGCCAAGTCCCACCTGGTGCCCGCGCAAGACGCACTGTTTCTGGGAGCGAAGCTCGACACAGTGGCGCTTCTGGCCTCTCCGTCGGAGGAAAGGACGAGGGCCATCTTGGGCAAGGTGCAGCGGATGCTGGTTGCGGACGCGGCCAGGGTGAGGTCCATCAAGTCCCTCCTCGGAATGATGTCTTCTTGCATTTATCTCATCTGCCTGTGCAGGCTTCGGATGCGCCCGTTACAGGAGTTCCTGGACGCTCGCTGGATCCAGACGACGGGCAGCTTCGAGGACAGGATCACACTCTTCCGACGAGCGATCCGGTGGTGGGGCACACGCGCGCACATCTGACGGCGGGCATGGACTTCCAGACCCCGGGCAACCAGAAGACAGTGAACACGGATGCCTCCCTGGAAGGGTGGGGAGCGCACACCGAAAATCTGCACGCGAGGGGCCTTTGGCTGCCGACGGAGAAGTCCCTCCATATCAACGTCCTGGAACTCTGTGCAGTGTTTTGGGCCCTCAGGTCCTTTCTTCCGTCCCTCAAGGGCAAGGTGGTGAGGATCTTCACCGACAACACCACCACCATGTTCTACATCAGGAAGCAGGGCAGTACCAGATCCCCAGCCCTGTCCAAGGAGGCTCAGGATCTGTGGCATTGGGCCGTCGCCCAAGGGATGTTTCTGGTGCCGCTTCATCTGGCAGGGATAAAAAACACCATCGCCGACTCGCTCAGCAGAGAGCTGCGCTCGTGCCACGAGGGGAACTATGACAGGATCTAGTGGACCGCCTCTTCCTACGGTGGGGCACACCCCAGATCGATCTGTTCGCGACGAACTCCAAGTACCAGAGGTTCGCCAGCAGGTTTCCCCAGCCGAGGAGCATGGGCGATGCTTTCTCGTTCCCCTGGGAGTGCCTGTTCCTATATGCTTTCCCTCCATTGCCGCTGCTGATCCGGCTCATCAACCAGCTCAAGAGGTAACGGTGCAGGATGATCCTCGTCGCACCTGAGTGGCCGAGGCAGATATGGTTCCCGGACCTTCTGGACTTGTCAGCGTCACCGTCAATCAAGCTGCCAGTGGACGCGGATCTTCTCTCCAGGGAAGGAGGCGCCATCCTCCATCACGACCCAAAGTCGCTGAACTTGCAGGCCTGGCTCCTGCAGCATTAGAGTTTGGAGCTTACGACATACCGGCCAACTGCAGAGAGGTTCTTGCAAAGGCCAGGGCGTCCTCAACTCTTAAATGCTACGGACACAAATGGAAGAGGTTCTCTGTCTGGTGCCACGCACAGAGGATTAACCCTCTACGGATTACGGCTCCTCAAGTACTGCCGTACCTGCTGACTCTGGCCAAGGCTGGACTGGCGCACGCTTCCATCAAGATTCATCTTGCTGCGATCTCCCGATACACCAGAACCACGGGACGGACGTCTTTGTGGTCTCATCGTCTGGTCAAATAATTCATGAAGGGACGGTTCAGATCGTTCCCGCCGGTGAAGGCCCCGGCGTGGGAGCTCAACGTGGTGCTGACCAAGCTCATGGGACCTCCGTTCGAGCCTCTGCACTCAGCTCCGTTGAAGTTCTTGTCGTGGAAAACAGCGTTTCTTGTGGCCATCACCTCCGCACGAAGGGTGGGAGAGATCCAGGCCCTTTCCTGCAAGCCCCCGTACTTGATTTTTCACGACACAAGGGTAGTGCTCAGGACGCACCCTTCCTTCATGCCCAAGGTGCCGTCGGACTTCCACCTCAACGAACCCTTGGTGTTGCCTGTTTTCTTCCCGTCGCTTTCGTCGCCGGCTGAAAGGACTTTGCACTCGCTGGATGTGGCTAGAGCGCTGAAGTTCTACGTGGACCGCACAAAGAGTTTTCGGAAGACGTCACAACTTTTTGTGAACTTTGGACCTGTCAATCAGGGGAAGGCTCTCTCGAAGGCTTCCATTTCCATATGGCTCTCCGGCTGTATCATGTACTGTCATCGGTTGGCAATCCGACCGCTGCCTGGCAGTCCGAGAGCCCATTCCACCAGAGCGATCGCAGCTACCACGGCGTTCCTATCTGGTGTGCCCTTGCTGGACATCTGCAGGGCTGCTACGTGGAGGTCGACGCACACCTTCACGAAATTCTACTGCGTCGATCGGGATTCCAGGGTCGGCCAAGCAGTGCTGCGCAACCTGTTCGCCTAAGATGAGCCTGGGGAGGAGGTAAGAATTGCTTAAGTTTGAGTTTTGGATGTAATGCTTAATGTTGAGCCTTTGCCACCTCCCGTGGTTGTGCATGTGTGTACTGCTATGTATTCTTTTATTCAAGAGCATGTGAATCCATGCCAAACCCCATGCTGGAGAAGGAACAAGTTACTTACCTGTAACTGTTGTTCTCCAGCATGGGTCTGGCATGGATTCACATGCGAACCCTCCCGCCGACCCCTCTGCGGCTCTTCACTTGGTCATACCGCCACTTCACGTGCTACCAAATCTGAAGATGGCTGCCAGAGGCGGGGCTTAGGGAGGTGGCAGTCATTGGCTGTGGTCAGTATGACACAGAGATCAGTGATTGGTTACTACTACGAAAGACAGATCAGAAACGAAACTGATACTGATTTTTCTTTACCGAGGATTCCCAGCCTGACGACGGGGAATATTCATGAGCATGTGAATCCATGCCAGACCCATGCTGGAGAACAACAGTTACAGGTAAGTAACTTGTTCCCTATACAGCAATAACAAAAATACATTTCTATATACATCATTCAGGCAGTCTTACTTCCTAAAATTCCAATTGACAGCTGAAAATCTAATTAAATTCAAAACAAGTTAGGGAGAAATTCAGAACCCTCACGATTTCTTGCCACATATGAAACAAAGTAAAATCCATCACTAGATTGTCACCAGAGTATCCGTAAGCTAAGAATTGGTCAGTGCTAATAAAATTCATATCATGAAGGGCCTTTTCATATATTGGAATCAATTTATAACAGTCAGTCTGTAAATGTCTTGCTGTTTACGGCTCCAGGTGTCATGCTCCACATAAGCGATCCCTAAAAGGAATCCTGAGCCACGCACCTCTAATGGCTAAAGTAGGAAGTTGATTAAGTCTCAAACAGGGGATAAACCTTCTTACTTTGCCATTCTGGATATTCCTCATATAACTGCAAATAGAGTTAACAGAGAGAGCTTGCCTGGCAAATACTTTATAATGAGATTTCCCAGCCAAATGCTGGATATGCTTGTTCCAGTCCCAAACAGCTGTTTTTATCTTTATTTCCACAAATTTAGATGCTAAAGACTCCTCCAGATGACAGGTAGAACCAATTTCTTCCATGTAAGAAATTATCTCCCCATGGGGGCGCTGTTGTGCGCCGAACAAGATGGCCGCCTGAAACGTGAGCTCCGTGGCAGGCAGATCACTCGAGCCTGATCTTGTGCACTTACGATCTACAACTTGTACCAGGCTGCTGCGATTCGCGAGCTGCTGGATCAGAGACCATCTGGTCCAAATCCCGAATAAAAATGGTGCCCGGAACCCTGTGATCGGGAACTGCCGCGACCATCCCCCATCGCCCGCGCGACGAAATCCGGCACTCGAGGAGAATCAGACGGTCCAGGCCCCCGGAACCAAGACACCCCGCCACCCCTGTGGAGGCCCGTGTGGCGGTGGAACACCTTTGCGGCGACGACTGGGAGCGAACCACGCGGTTGCTTAGGCTGTACAGCGCCGGCGCAGAGCACCGCAGATATTAGAACTGTAACCGCTGTGACCCTCGTGTGCTGGACCTGCACCCGCGCTGGGCGGCTCCTACTCAGGCCCTCATCGACTCCTACATCGGCCTTCATCCTGCTGTCCCCCTCGCTGGGCCCACCCCCTTCAACGAGACTTTAGCGCCCGGGGTAGAGCCGCGGCACACCAACGGACGCTGGGTGCTGCTCTCCCCCGCTGGCGTGGACTAGGTCGCCGGACCTTTGGCGGCCGCAAGGTACGTGGGGAATGGGGATGCTGCTAACCCCTGGCCATCTCGAAGCGGAGATAAGGACAAATTGCTGCGATGCTCCGCGGGGGTCACCAACTACCTGCACCCAATGGAGGACGCCCTGTGACCAGCTTGCTCCCACCGAGTGACTTGCTGTGGCCCGGCCCCTGCCCCGACTCACCACGCAGGGTGCCCCCTGCAACCCAGTACGGAGTGATCGCACCAACATCATCCTGCACCCTCTCTGCGCGGCGCAGAGCGCACTAGATTCTCATCGGTACCTGGAAGGGCCCGGACCCCTGGTGGCCTGGCCGCGGCCTGCTGGATACCCTGGCTGGTGCCCCTTACACTGGCTGAGATCCCCTGTAGTCCACATCATCCGGCCCGCTGCCCCTTGCCGGATACCCTACGACACCCGAAGCTCTGCCTTGGCCCCGCTCCTCCTCCTTCCAGGGCGCCTGACTTCGGGCTCCCCAGCGCTGCTTGGGTTGTACCCTGCCAACCTTTGCCATCGAGGCCGCCTGCCCGGATCCCATGGGGGCTGTAACGCGTTGGTCCTGTCCATGGAGGCGAGGGGTACCATCGGCTCTCCCTGATCTCTCCTGAGTCGCATCACCGCCACAATGACTAAAGGGACTGGGAAAAAACAGAGCTCCATGAACATGTTCACGAAGACTCCGGTCAGTTCTGCTAAGGAGGTCTCTGAGCAGACCCCTGCCACTACCTCATCCCTTGCTACCTCAGAATCTCAGAACATGATGGACTCTATCAGTGAGGGTTTTACCACGCTCCACTCGAAGTTAGACGACATGAATGGCACTATCTCCTCTATCAAGGCTCACATTGAGAGGACTGACAGTCGAGTGTTGGAGGTTGAAACCAGGGTGAGCTCTGCTGAGGACGGTCTGGGGGCGCTGCGTTCAGAGGTCACGGCTCTGTCCAACCGCGTCCTAGAGGTGGAGACGAAAAATGAGGAATCTCGCTCGAGGCGTAACAACCTCCGTATCATCGGGGTCCCCGAGAGTGGCATTGGAGAGCCGATGGAAGACTTTGTGGAACACACATTACTGTCGCTTCTCGATTCACTGAAGCTCTCTCCACAGTTTGCTATAGAGCTGGCACACCGGGCCCTGACGCCTAAACCCAAACCGGGTGCACCTCCACGACCCATTATAGCTCGTATCCTTAACTTTCGAGACCGTGATGCCCTCCTCAGAGCCGCAAGACTCAAAGGTGAACTTCTACTGGACGGAGCAAGGATACACCTATACCCTGACTTCTCGGTGGCTGTTCAGCGGGAGCGCAAGACTTTCTTTGCTGTAAAAAGAAGGCTTAGAGATCACAGAGTCAAATACTCCATGTTATACCCCGCTAAGCTGCGAGTCAGGCACAACAAACGGATGTCATTCTTCACGATTCCGGAGGAGGCCTCCAGGTTTATGGACAAACATTTCCCAGGCTGACCTTCATCCCCAGCTATTCCTCTACAGCTACTTAGCGTACCCGTTGGGGAGGCACCGACACCGGCTTTCCCCTGATGCCAAGAATATACCACACTTGTACTCGTCAACAAATGTTAGTTGGATTACTCTGCATGACTGTGCCAAGTTAAACTGTGCCAAATATCGTTGTCAAGTTACGTCCGAAGCTTCATTGTAGGCACCATGTTCTCGCTGGATCTGCCACAGGCCCGGAGCGGCGTCATCAGTCCAGCCCACAGGCCCCCCAGGCGTTGATGCCACTGGTTTGGATTTGGTTAAGGGGTTTTAGGGTTGTCATTCCTCTAGTTGGGGGAGGGATGTGAGTGGGGGCGGGTTGTGATGGGTGTTTTGTTATAAAAAAAAGTTTGGTGCTGGCAGCGAGGGCGGACCGCAGGCTAATGCAGTGTTAATGGGGCTACAGGGCTGCTACATCGGCCCACTGGACATTATCATCCTGGCGATATGAACGCCACCGCTCCTTTGATGGAGAACAATCTTACTTTCATGAGCTGGAATGTGAGGGGGCTGGGCAATTTTTAAAAAATGAGACAGATACAGCTGCAAGCGGAACGACATGGATCCAAGATCCTTTTTTTACAGGAGACACATGCGCGTTCTGAACATTGTATGAGATTTACCAGAAACTGCGGCCCCCAGAGATACTTCACCAACTTCTCTACTCAAAGTCATGGAGTTATGACTATTGTTCATAAGAGTCTTATATTTACACTCATTTCTTCACAAATAGACCCCCAGGGTAGATATGTTCTACTCCATGCTACACTCCAGAATAGGGAGGTGATCTTGCTGAACATCTATGGCCCCAACATAGACGACCCAGAGTTTTTCACACACCTCGCATCCCTTCTGGATGGTTTCCCTTTGGTTCCTATCCTCTGGGGTGGGGATTTCAACACCATTTTTGATATAAACCTTGACAGATCTGGGTCAGGGCCCCGCCAACTATGCTGCACTGTCGTCCCTTCCCCGCCTTGCGGTCGTGGACGCATGGAGACTACTCTACCCTGATTCCCGTGTCTATTCCTTTTACTCTTCAGTCCATGATTCCTATTCCCGAATTGATAGGTGGATAATCTGTGATGTATTGATTAAAAATGTGGTACAATTAACAATCCTCCCTAGGACCCTATCCGACCACTCCCTGGTGACCATCACCATGGGCTGGTGGCTGGACTGTGACCGTACCAGACGCTGGAGGATGAAACTTCATTCTCTCCTTGACCCTCTGTTCAGATCGGAGCTTGAGGTAGCCATTGAGGAGATTTTTTAAATAAACAAGGACTCTGTGTCCTCGCAGGCTACCCTGTGGGAGGCCTTTAAGGCATATATTAGGGGCATAGCACTGTCCAAAGAGAGTGGCATACTTGGAACAATTCGAAGGGATATCGCAGTCGGCGAAACCAAGCTATCGGCCCTGGAGGCCCAGTGTTCGCAGTCTTCAACCCCTGCGACCCTTGCTGCTATAGGAGTGGAGCTGGACGTTTTTCGTTCTCTGGCGGAACGGGAACAAAAATTCCTAGATAGCCCCGGCCTGGCGAGGAAATACGGAGAGGGCGAGCGCCCCGGCCGCTTCCTTGCTAGACTCATCCGTCATGAGCTGGGTGCTCCACATATACCTGGGATTGTTCGTCTGGATGGATCCTTGGCTATCACATCACAGGCCATCAATTCGGAGTTCTTCGCTTTTTACGAAGCCCTATACTCCAATTCGGACGAGGCCACAGAGGCGGAGATGGTCTCCTATCTTGCTGCCCTCCCCTAACGGTCCTTTCTCCCGAGACCGCTGTTTCCCTCGATTCTCCACTCACCCCGGAGGAGCTTACGGAGGCCATAGACTGTCTCTCCTCGGGGAAGGTTCCCGGCTCCGATGGCATCCCGGTCAAATTCTATCAATGCTATAATACTCTCCTACTCCCTCACTTAATAGCTCTCTGGGAGGAATCGGTAGAGGCAGGCATGCTCCCCCCATCACTCCGCGAAGCCACAATTACGGTATTGCTCAAACCTGGTAAACCTGCCACCCAGTGCAGCTCATATCGCCCACTTTCCCTCATAAACTGTGATACAAACATTTTTGCCAAAATGTTAGCGACCAGGCTTGCCCCCTGTATGCCATCTATTATACACCCGGACCAGGCGGGATTCATTCCAGGTCGCTCCACCGCTCTGAACCTTCGACGGTTCTTTAATATAATTAGCAGGATTAGCCCCAATGTGCAGGCGGTCGCCGCAACCCTCGACATGCAGAAAGTGTTCGATTCTGTCTCTTGGAGATACCTCTGCCGGTTGCTCGACAATGCAAATTCGGGCCGGTTTTTCGCTCCTGGGTCAAGGTGCTTTACTCAGGCCCTGTGGCCAGTGTCCGCACGGAGGACAGATACTCCCCATTCTTCAATATTGCCAGGGGAACGAGACAGGGCTGTCCATTCTCTCCCCTGATTTTCGCTATAGCGTTAGAACCTTTTGCCGACATGCTTCGACAACTCCACTCGCATAGAGGGCTTCGCTCGGCGGGTCAAGCCGATATTGTATCCCTCTATGCTGATGATGCACTCCTTCTCGTGCGGTCCCCCTCCACTAATTTGCCCCCTATAGTGAAAGATGTTATCCACTTCGGCACATCTCAGGCCTCAAGGTGAACTGCGCAAAATCTATGCTTTTTCCGCTCACGGAATGCACCCTTCTCCCCCCCCCCCCTCCCCCCTGACACTATGGGGTTCACATGGGCGCAATCGAAGTTCACTTTTCTGGAGATTGAAATAACATGTCAGTTTGAGTCGACCATCGAGGAGAAATATCAAAACTACCTTGCACACCTGGCGGCTAAGACTCTGGCATGGAGCAGATTGCCGATCTCCCTGGCAGGTAGAATAGGGTTATTGAAAATGATAGTGTTACCCCAATTACTATACAGGTTCACCAACGTCCCTCTGTGGCCGGGCGAGGGTTTCTTCCAAGCATTGACGCACAGCATCAACTCTTTTCTGTGGCATTCGGGTGCGGTCAGGCTCAAGCTCGGGACCTTATCTACCCCGATGGCTGACGCCGACTTTGGGGCCACCTATTTTCTTAAATGCTGGTTGGTTTCTCAAATCCAATACACATCCTACTGGTTTAACACATCAGACCCTCCTCCACATGTTAGACTCGAAAGGCTGGCGGTCAGCGACCGGGACATCCTCTCCCTGGTGATACAGCCCATTCCTTTGGCACGGAATACACTGAATCCGGTGGCTTGCACCTCCCTGGCGGTAACAAAAACGTGGAAATTGCTAGATACTCCTCATCCATTTCATGACAATCTCCCACTGTGGAACTTTCTCCCCGGTATCCCACGACTACCGCCGTCGACTGTGCGCAGATGGGCTGAGGCGGGATACGAGTTGCTCCGTGACGTATTCGAGCAGGGTAGCTTTGTTGAGTGGCCCGACCTGCTGCTGCCCTTGAAGGGTGGCCCGAATGCATGGCTTCAGTATTCATCTCTACGTAAAACCCTTAAAAGAAACTACCCCATGTCTCCAGCAATGCCACCAGACGATCCCGCTATTGAAGAACTGACTTCCCCCACACCTACCAGAGGGATAATATCTAGGCTATACACAATGATACAATCCAGATCCACTCTGAAATTCACTGGGCTAAGGTGCGTGTGGGAGGAGGACCGCGGGGTGGAGGTGACGGACGAACGCTGGGCTCACATGTGTCCACGTATACACCAGGTGTCTTTCAATTCCTGTTTCAAATTGATTCAACTAAAGGTGTTACATAGGTTTCATTATACCCCGAGCAGGTTGCATCGTATGCTTAGTGATCACTCCCCAAGATGCCCCAGGTGTGGGCAGGATGGCGCCGACTATATGCACATGATCTGGGCCTGTCCCCGCCTCTCCCAATTTTGGGAGATGGTGTTCATAACCGTATCTGCTATACTTGATCAACCTATCGACCCCTCTCCAATGAAGTGTCTATTCCATGACTTTCCAGGGATACCCCGAAATTCCCAAAAACTGGCTTGTCTTTGCATGCTCCTAGCGGTACGAGCCATTCTGCTCTGTTGGCTTCGCCCCGCACCCCCCACGCATACGCAATGGCTCAGGGCTCTCACATGGGCCTCAGACACTGAGGAAGCGTGGTCCTGCCTACAACCAGCCCACTCGAGGCCTAGGGATGTTTGGCTCCAGTTTCGCTCCTATATGTCAGATTTAAATGCGACACCCGATACAACTTCCCCAACTAATACACCCACTCATGCAGGTTGTCTATCCTGAGCTAAGGGCTCTCTTACACTGCGTTCGCACTGCATGCGCTCTGGATGGAGAATGTTCATACTAGATGCACTGACTGTATGCCTGTACTGTTTTAACTGTACCTACCTTGTGCTTGCCTTGTGTATTGTTTGCCTATGTTCTGCTGCCAAGCTGTTTAATAAAAAAAGGTTTTAAAAAAAGAAATTATCTCCCCATGCCATTGCTTAAGGGACTAGTGGCAGCATAAGTTTCCATTCTCGCCCAGAAACAGCGCATAGGGGATTGTGAGTTATCCTTGTTCATCAAAGGTTTAACATAAAAGGAGCAGGCTGCAATCATCATCCTGTTGGACAGGGAGATGTGACCCAATTCAAAGCATAGAGCTACCATTGGGACCGCAGGAGACAGCCCTAAGACCTTTTCCCAAAGTCTTTCTTCAAGAACATTGATCCATGCAGTCTCTCTGTTAGTAAAAACCTGCAATCCCCACAATATACTGGGGACAAGACAGGCATTGTACAATTTTACCAGGCCCTCCATAGAGTAACCACCGGAGTTAGAAATGGGGGTATTAATGGCCTTAAACGTATCCATTACTTTACTCATGCCGAGCTTGGCAAAGCCCCTCCTGTCCATTTTGTTAAGGAAAGTGCCCAGATAAATACAAATGGGTGCTTTCTCTAGACTCTCATTCCGAATGAACCAGTGACATCTTTTTATATTCTTTCGGTTAGCCTTGAAAATCATGATATGTTTTTGAGAGGATTCTAATTGCAAATTATGGGCCGAAGAATACCTTTCTAAGGCCTGTCAGGCTGTGTTGTACTTCTATTGCGGTTTGAACCAAAAGAATGATATTCATGTACGAGAACAAAGTAATAGGATTGCACACGCGGTGTATGGTTATGACAATAACTAAACATTTTCCAAACAAGCAATTTAAATATTAAAATATGTAGGTGCCAAAGTGGATCCTTGTTTCAGTCCATGATTTACAGAAATATTTTCTCGCAGGACTAGAATTTGTATGGAACAATTGTGATATAAGGATTTTGCAAAGTGAAGTATTTTCGGATGCATATTATTCTTTTCCATTTTATTCCAAAGCATCCGCCCATCTACCATATCAAAATCTTTAGGAAAATCGATAAAATAGATGTATAAAACCTTAACTTTTGATAAAAGGGTGCTGTGAATAAAATGCATAATAATCCAGATATTTCATACAGTACTAAAACCCTTACGGAATCCTGTAATATCCTCTTTTACAATCCTGGAGTTTTAAGATCAAGTAGAAGATTACTAAAAATCTTGGCACTTGTGTCAATCATTGCAAGGATTCTGTAATTCCCAGGAGAATCCCTGCCACCTTTTTTATAAATAGGAATTAAAAGCGATTTTTGCCAGGATCTAGGTACCAAACCTGTATCTATAACCTCACAAAAAATAATGTTTAATACTTTTACCCATATTTTAGGGGCCACCGTGTACAAGATATTAGGCAGACCATCTGGGCCTGGTGCTTTCGATGCTTCAAATTTAATAATAATGTTCACAATATCATCTTCCGTAAAAGACAAAAACCTCTTATCAAACAATGTCTGATAATCATCTTTATTTTGATAATAAGAATCCAAGTCTTCGAAAGCAGGCACAGAGTCTACACACAAAGCATTCAACAGCTGATTAATTTTGTGCATGTTGGAGTCAGACCAGCTAATTCGGTTTCCTTGGGCATTAACCTTCAAATTGCCCTGCAGAATATTACCTTTAGTTGGTTATATTCTGCAGGGCAATTTGAGGTGAGTTTAAAGCCCTTTTGGTTTTTTAGGGTAAAGTTGGCCAAGTATAAAAAATATAATTTTAACCCATAGGAATCACTTGTAACAACTGATGGGATTTAATGAAACTTAGCTTAAAGTATTAATTCATCCTCCGCGGGTTCAATTGCCCATGGACCCAGATTATCCATAACATATGAATAATCTTTCAGGAAACGTACTTTCTTATCAAGGAAACAATGGAGCTGATAATTAAATTCTCGCATGATATACCAATCTCCTGTTGGATTTGCAGCCTTCCAAAAATCCAACATTGCATCAATCTGATGAACAATTATTTCAGTAATATAACCTGGAGGGCAGTATACATTAATTGGCAGAAAATTACAATTTTCCCCTTCAATTTTTACCTCTAGCTCAATAGCTAATTAAGAGTATAAGTGCAATTCAAAAGAATGTTCCTTTGCTTTTAAATGCGATTTAACTGCTGTCAATACACCCGAAATGTCTGACATTGTTGTTTTTTTCGTGCTCTATTCTGAAAAAATACATAACCATCAATTTATACAATTTCACTGGCCCAGGTTTCTTGTAGCAGCACAATATGGGCACCCAACAGAGTTTGAATGAAAGAGTGGAATCCCCTAATGTTCCAAGACCTAATCACCAAATAGGGTGGGGTCTGTCTAGCTGGTCATTCAGAATCTTCTATATACTCACTGTTCTTTAATTTGGGACACTTTTAGGATTCGCTCTATTTTGTAATGCCAGTATCACTCGGGTGACTATCACCAATAAAGTTATCCGAAGGGGACCTACGATCATGTTTAAACCTATGAGCTTTTGTTCTGACCGAGGGCAGAGATTTAACAATCTTAATAAACTCATAGCCCATATCAAGAAATCTCCGGCCCTGTGTCATCACCAGTTCTGTAATAGTGGGGGAAACAAAATGCAGAACTGCCCAGTTGGATTGCCAGATTGAATGAGGTATTTCGACCTGTTTAATCTCCATAGTGGTGATTTTACTTAAAGTGGGCAGCTGATGAATGAGTTCCAGGACATTGGGCCTATTCATGTAGGTACTTTCAGATGTAGCATGCAGGTCAATTATCTTAATTTGGTCAGATGAAGTCCCTGCAAAGATAATCCACCTTGGTATTAGAAAGGGATGCTTCCTCCGTCAGGCTAGGAGTTGTGATAACCTTCTTAGCGACTTGACCAGATTTACCTACTATTGGGCCCTTGCATATGTGATCAACTTCCTTCCCGCTATGGCCTGGATTTACCATTCCTGAACAACCCGCAACCTTCCCATCTTCCATAGAATTTTTAAGGGAGGCAAAAAACGAGGCTTTCCCTATTTCAGGCCCTTGAGGGTTACCTCTAGGGGGGATGAGGAGGTTGATCTTAGAAGAAGCCAACTTTAAGCCAGGGATGTTTCCCTGAGGCTTATTTCCCTTATTGTTATAAACCAATTCACCATTTATCGGGGGTCTTATAGTTTACTTCCCCCTATATTCAAACATTGACTAGCTCTCTCCATTATTTATCATGGGTGGTGCACTCGTTTTTTTCCCCTTTTTATTTTTGTTTCCCACCCGTCCTTTTAAGGATAGAGATTTGGAAGTTTTCAGCTAATGTTACATTTACACATTTTAGCCCTACAGGCATCATTCTCATTGTGTGTTTGTACTTTAGAAAGTATTTGCGTCGCTTTAGAGTTCGGCCTTTAAAGCTAATTGTTCCCTGTACATAGATTTGCAAAGCATCACTAGAGCGTTTAAGGTGTTTAAAACGTCCGGCTCATTTTCCTGATTCTCCAAGCAAAATGATTCGGAAATGGAGTCATCAGCCTCTTTCTGAGGTTGCGAAGCATAAGCACCCATTGCTATCGCAGTCAGATCTGGTGAATTAGTCAAGTTCGTAGGCATTTATTCCCCCATATTAGCGCTTTTGGTGGTATCTTTAAAAGCTGTAGTTTCAATTTGCAGTTGATTGGCTTCAATCTGCAGCGCTAAACCCTTCGGTGTTTGTGCAGTAGGGGAAGGTAATGACTGATTTGCCAGAACTTGCCTCGGGTAAGGAAACCGTATTTTCAGGCAGCATAATTCCTTTTTTAAAAAGGTGTAATTTTCCCTTTAGAATTGTCCCTTGTGTGGTTAGGTTCATTGAGGGCACTTAAAATGCTGGTGATCAGTGTTTTAGATAGTTTTAACAGTCTTTTTACAGCCTTTTTTTTTCAATGGACGAGCAACAGTCTTTGTACCAGGACAATTGGACCGCAGCAGATGCTTCCAAACAAAAGCGGCCATTATTTTTCAGACATATCTTATATACTCAATTAAAAACAAAAGGGATATACAGTACACTATTTTCACAGGGACAATATATCATGAGCGAAGGAGTCACACACACCCTTTCCAAAGTCCAAAATCCAAATGTATATAAAATGGAATGGGGGGTAGTAATAACTCCTTTGTGCAAGGATGTAGATTATGTCAGGAAGTCAGAGGATTCAGCAGACAAGCTCCTCCCAAAAAGATGTCAACTGTAGAAACACTGCTTAGTGTTCAGAGTATCTCCACAGCAACCACTCAACTTCCACTCCTCGTCCAAATAATACAGTCCTAGTGGAGTCTAGTCAAATAAAAAGGGCCTATACTAAAAAAAAAAGACTATTGCCAATCCTTACCGCTATGCTACAAAATAGTGTGGGATAATGTTCACAAGAAAAGAAAGGTGTTCTCAAAATGATAAATCGGGATGTTAAGGCCGGGGACTCCCTTACCCACGTTTTTAGTACGGGACAGGCGGACTCTTGAGCACAGCACACTCCTGGGCTTCTCTGGCACAAGATTGCAGTTCCTTTTCTCAATATCAGGACGTTCTGTGTCCACGTCTCTTTCCTGCAAAGTCTCTTGCTTCAGAAGGATATGCCAAAACAACAAAAACAAATGGTTCCTTCCTGTAATCTTCACATCAGGTGGTTACACTCCACCTTTGGATCTCCCTCAGCCGGGCTCCGATCCTCTTCCTCACTCGTCAGCCTCCCTCAGTCTGGCTCAGACCAACCATTCACTGTGGACATCCCTCAGTCGGGTTCATATTTGTCATCACAATGTTGTTTTCTTAACTTCTTCACAACTTCTCTTTTGACGTACCTCAGACGGGTTCACTAGCGCCTTTCTTTTTTTAAATTATTTTTTTGCATTTATTTTCAGTGCACATAACCTGTAGTTTCTAGGCGGTAGTTTCATTGTGGAAGGGCCGGTTATTTATAACGTGCTTGTTTTTCCTTTCCTTTTTTTTCATTTTATTTTCACCAAGCACAGGTCTGGGATTCGAACGGGTTTTGCTCAGCGTGGTCTTGATTCCAAGACCCGCACGTTGACACAGAGCTATCCTCCCGTCCTTTTCAATCACAATTCCCTTATTTGTGCTATTCAAGAGCCTTCATGTCCTTTTAAGCAACCACCTTAGAGGTGGATTCTCTACAACTAGGCTCAGACCTTTCACATCACTTGCCAACTTTAAATGAAGACTTAAGAAGTGCTATCACGTCTCGCTGGGTCATACTGTTTAGCTTATGGGAAGTGGGTTTTTTATTCGCACCATCACAGTTCGCACAGCGTTTCCCTCTGCCGGGCACAAACACCTGTTCCACAATTCCCTTAGATGGGTTCACACTTTCCACAGTTCACAATTGTCATGACGTGTCAAGGACTTTTTATTGTACAAGGGGTTTGGCTTGACACTTGTTTGACTACCTTGACGCTTCACGCCGGCCTTCTCTATGGCCTCTTGTCTTGTAGTTTCATTATGTTTTACTTCAATACTTCAATAGGGCTATCGGCCATAGACATTTGAATGAGCTCCCACGTGGAGCCGGACCACTCTCTCTGGTACCAAGTTTGTTAAAAAAAAAAAAAGACCTCTGTATGTTAATCGTCTTAATGTTGCCAATGCAACCTTGAGTCTGCCACAGTCCGGCCCACTATCAGGATCTTCCAACTCACCAGCTGTGCTGAACTCGTTGGTGTTTCATTTGCCGCTGGAGTCAAGGACGGTAGCACACTGGCAACTGTGTCTCCCCACCCTGACTATCAGTGTGGGAGGGTTCCATGTATCGGTGACATCGGTCACACCATTTGCCAGCTGCAATTCCCGGTCTTATGTTTCTTTGGTCAGAGGCTTTGCGGGTCTGGGTTGAAAAGGGCAAGAGCAACTCCCTTCTTGATGTCCTTTCAAGTCTCGCCGCCTTGCTCCTCCATATGAGCTGCCGTCCTTGAATAGCTGCTTCCTCGTGCGTTCGGCCTTGCTTAAAGTGTGCTCCGCCTTTTCTCCCAGTTGGGACATGTCAGGTAAACAGTTCTGGTATTAGTCCCTTGTCGCGCACGGTATGAGAACATTTCGATGTTGGAACGGGGGCGGGTAGAGTTTCTAAGTATCCTACTGAGCAGGATTGGGAAATGGTGTTATCAGGAAAGGGATACCTCGTCTCACCTTTTGTTGTCCCACTTCCACTCCCCAAAGACACCTCATCCAGGTGATCCTCCCGCACTGGTCCACCCCAGGAACTGGATACAACAGTGAGGGCCTTGTTTTGGCCACCTGGATGACCTATCCCCAGGCACTGGTGCGTGAGACACCTTCAGGTTTCTTGCAGTAGCAAGATAGCAATACAGGGCCAAGAACAGCCTTTGAGGCCCCTTGAAAGAGGGAAACCAGGGAATGAGTGACCAGCCCAGGAAACAGAAAAGGTACAATCAGAAAGGTGGGGATGAAACCAACCAAGAACAGGGTTCCAAAAACCAAGATGGTGAACAGAAGAAAGGAGAATTGCTTGGTCGAAGGTGTCAAATGCCGTCCTTGGGTCAAGAGGAACTAGAAGCGACGAAAATTTAACATAGCAAGAGGATAAGAGATTCAGAGATGTAAGAAGCGCAGTTTCAGTAGTGACAGGCCTGAAATCCATATCGACAGGGAAGAAGAGAGTTGTTACAAAGCTAGAGACCTGGTAGACAATACGTTCAAGGAGTTAAGAAAGGAAATGAACAAGAAAAAAAGGACGAAAGTTGGAAGGGAGGGATCAATAGAGAGTAGGCTTTTTTAGGATACGACAAACGGTAGCCTGTTTGGCGAAAGTAAGAAAAGTAGACGTTCGAAGCAAGGAATTAAAAAGAACAGTGAGATAGGGAACTAGAGTAGGATGAACAATAGGGATAAGAGAGGAAGGAAGAGGACTAGCCGGGGCAGCAGCGGAATAGGACTTGGAAATATAGAAGGAAACATCAGAA
Source organism: Ambystoma mexicanum (assembly GCF_040938575.1). NCBI lineage: Eukaryota > Metazoa > Chordata > Amphibia > Caudata > Ambystomatidae > Ambystoma > Ambystoma mexicanum. Next base: position 223,017,307 of record NC_090921.1, on the reverse strand, counting down.
TCAGGAAGAGGAGAAAAGGCAGAATAAGGTAGAAGAGGTAATGGAGGAATGAAGTAACAGTCGAGACGATGTCTAGATGCGCTAGACCCCCTCACTCTTTGGTGATGACCAGGTGCTCTGAACCACGAGTTCAGACCAAGAGGGCCACAGTTGGTCTGCCCACGTCTGCTTGCTTCTCTCCAGGTGCTGGCACACCCTACTTCACACTTGCCAAACTACCTTACCAAGTTTAATTTTTAGTAAGTCCATTAGTTGACCATCAACATACTTGCACTTCTTAGCATGCCTCAAAAGCATGCCTCATTAGTGGTGGAGGCAGAGATAGCTAAGAGGCTGAAAGTCCAGCAAACTGGGGTGGTAATAAATAAGAAAATAAAACCTCACCCACAACTGATAAAGTTACAGAGCTCAAATGAGTACATCCAACCAGCAATAAAATGGGTGCTGAGAATCCAGATATTGCTGGAACAAAATAGTAATTTGCATGGAATTTTCACAAATATTCTAAGTAGTATAAATATTAATAACGTAGCTGTCAATGCGCACCCAGCTGTGTGATTAGGGTGAATCAGGACACCTAACAGATGCGCATAGAAGAAAACCTAATCAGGAGTAAAGTCCCTTCTGTGGAAACTGAGATAACGGGAAGGGTAGATACAGCATAGATAATCCGGCATCAGATAGTTGATGAGGTGGCTGCGAGTACAGATGGCCGTGTAACGATCCCTCCCTCTGATAGATTGATAGTGGAGTCCCTGGAGCGGTCGATTGATCGGCTGTACACCGGGAATTTTCAAGAGGGCCTGAATCCTCATGCCCCAGCAAGCAGTGCTGCAGATATTCCTACTCTTTGGAGGCATTAACTCTGAGGAAACTACCCCGTATAGACACACATTCACAGAAATTCCTGCATTTGATGCAACAATCACAGAGAGCTCTGCAACAAGGGACAACAGCTCCACAACTCAAGAGGCCTACAGAGGCCGTTCCCGGGCCAAGGGTAGCGGAGGATAGCAGCGCCGAAGCAGGACTGAACCGGCTGGGACATCGGGCCCCCACTTCTGCTCCCCGGTGGGAGTCTGGCTGACGAAGTTCATCAGAGAGTGGAAGAAGATCACCACCGCCAGATGGGTGCTGGACGCTACACTCTGGAGTTTCAACGCAGGTTTCTGCGGAGCCCTCCAGTTACCCGTCCGGAAAAGCTCATCCCCCAGCACCTGGAAGAGGTGTGGGCCATGCTACGAAAAGGGGCGATAGAGCTAGTTCCCCCAACTGCTCTGGGGTTCCAGAGCCTATTCCAGATACTTTCTGGTCAGAAAGCTGACTGGGGCGCTGGAGGCCCATCCTAGACCTACGACGTCTCAACAAATATCTAAAGTCCCAAAAGTTCAGGATGGTCTTGTTGCAGCACTTGCTTGGCCAACGGAAAAAAGGACTTCTTGACATCGTTGGACCTGGAGGACGCCTATTTCCACGTCCCCATACACAAGAAAAATTGAAGGTTTCTACGCTTCGTAGTGCAGGGAGAACACTACCAGTTCAAGGCTCTACCCTTCGGATTGAAGTCAGCCCTGAGGGTGTCACAAAGTGCCTGGCTCCGGTAGTAGCCCATCTGCGTCTACAGGGCATACACGTATACTCACACCTGGACGATAGGCTCATTCGCACCCACTTGTGGCAGCTGGCCGTCAGACACATGGAGGCGACCGTCCAACTTATGACGGATTTGGGAATCTCCAACTAACCGAAGTTCTGCTTAACACCATCGCAGAACGTGCTCCTATTGTCATGATGCCTACCCCCGGGCATCCGGATCCCTCCCATCAGCCCCGGGAGCAGGCATCCAGACATTTACAAAAACCCCAGCAGCCCCAGCTAGGGGCTGTCTGGGTTCAGTCCTGGTGCCGTAGGCACCAGGCTCATAATAAAAATCAGTCCTGGCGCCTGGAGCCAGGCTCATAGACATTACTTACCTCATGCAGACCATGCTGCAAATAAATCCAAGCCAACGTGAGGCCTGGATGGGATAATTTTACTACAGAGACTATTTTTTACTCGGGTGTGGTCCTGGGGAACTTCTTTCCTGGGACTACTTTGGAGGCTATTTAAACCACGCCCGAACAGCAGCACATGCTTCGTCGTGTTCTGCATCCAGCAGCGTGACTCTCACCGTGCCTGCAGCCAGCATCCAGTCTTCTGCCACGCCCGCGTGCCTGCAGCCAGCATCCAGTCTTCTGCCACGCCCGCCTCGAATCCGGAGCTCCTAGAATAAAGAGGAAGAAAAGGACAAGGTTAGAAAACAAACTTATTTCAAATTCCTCTCCTGATTTCGGATCCATTTCATCTCCCGACCTGGAAAGTACATCAGTCCTGCACGTGTCGCTTCGCCAGCTCCAGCACGGCGCCATACTCGCCAGTTCTCATAGCATCTTTCGATCCGGCACTGTCCATCATTTCTCCAGCATTGGATCTTTCATGGATTCACATGCTTAGAATATTCCCCGTCGTCAGACTGGGAACCCTCGGTACACATATATATAGTCATTTCCAATAGGAAAAACTTCTGCCCTATCCCCGTCTGCGTCCTCTACGGGGCCGCCCACGTACGCCCCGTTGGACGTGATGGTATATAAGCCCCGCCCCCGCGGGTCCCTTCAGATTTCAACCGTCTCCAAAGATAGTGGGATCTCCTCGTGTATTTTCTTCAAATACTTATCGATTGTTTCTAACTCCCGCGAGTTGGTCTGTCTGGTCCGCTTCCAACTCCTACGAGTTTTGTTAGTTAATCTGGCAATAATGTCGGGTAAGCCTCTTTTCCGCCCGTGTGCCACGTGCGGTCTAAAGAAGGTTTATGAAGGGGATGGCCACCTTGACTGCATCTACTGCCTTCACCCCCACCACTCGGCGGACCAATGTGATATCTGCAAGGGGTTTTCCCAAAAAACCCTGAAGGACCGGAATCGGCGACTGGTCTCGTGGCTGAACGACGGCGCTGGAGCGTACCCTCAATCGGAGGTAGGATCGGTGCGCAGTATCGCCTCAGCGAAAACATCAGAAGCCTCCCGACGCTCACATCCGTCGGAACCTCCGGCCAAAAAATCACGGCCTACGGGGAAGGACGTGCCTCGAAGTCATTCCTCTAAGGCCTCATCGAAAGAATCGACGAAGAAATCATCTTCCTCTTCTTCTTCGTCGAAGAAAGACAAGGACAGGCCAAAATCCTCCTCGAGCGATCAGAAAAGATCAGCTACGAGTAGAGAGGCGGATAAACACAGGGAGAGCTCCGCGAAGGCGGGACCGCCTAAGCCACCTGCAGGCCTTCCGTCGACGACGACGATGGCGACGATCCAAGTGCCCAGTCCGTCACAGTCCCCCGCCTTTCAAACGGGCTCATCGTCGACGACGATTCCCTCGTCGACGGAGTTCCAGGCCTGGAGGCCAGAAACGTTCGACATGGGGCTACCCGACACACTGCTACAAGAACAGCCAGTTTCGATCGCCTCCAAAGAGGACGACGGCTTCAGAATAGTGAGCCCGGAAGACCTGGGGCTACGGCCCAGATTTCCTTCTGGTGCAACCTGCTCTCAAGTTTTCACCCAGCCTCCAAACGCCCAGGCTACTCTCTCCATGGAGGTACTTTCCTCCTTGCACTCGCTCTTGAAGTCCCTGGACGAAAGGCTCCCGCCTGCTCCAACGACTCCCCTCGTCGACGAGCCCGGACCTTCACACCGCCCGACTAGATCGGTCGTGGGCCCAACTGCTCCAACAGTCCAGGAAGAAGGTGAGCTCTCGGACTCCCTCTCTGAACAGGGGTCAGCTTCTAATATCTCCCTCTCGCCGTCGAGAGACCCGTCATGGGTTTCGGATGTGGAGGTGGATCCTCCGAAAAGTCCCATTCACCCATCTCCACCGGACGACATAGGGGCCTTCCATTCCATGATGGAAAAAGCCTGCAAGGAGTTCGGTTTGACCCAACAAGAAGAAAAGAAGGACTGCTTCCTCTTTGACCACATGGGCAAGAATAGGCGTTCCGTTTTTTCGATACCGATACTGGACCACGTATGGAAAGAGGGCGTCCAAACCATGCGGCATCCATTCTCGGAACCTGCGGTCAAAGGCCGCGTAGAGAAGAAATTTAAAGTTCCAGATTCGACGCCAAAATGCCTCTCTGCGCAACCCACGCCTGACTCGGTGGTATCGGCGGCGGCGACGAGAAAGGCAAAGGCCCAGCATAAGTGCTCTACCCCGCCGGACTCCGAAGCTAGACGCCAAGACGCTTTCGGTAAGAAGATCCTGTCAGTGGGAGCGTCAACAGTGAAAGCAGCGAACTCCCTGGCAATCATGGCCAGGTATGACAGGGAGATGTGGCACAGACTGGCACCCATTTTGGACCACCTCCCCGAAGAACACAGAAAATCAGCTATGTCCCTGGTTCGTGAAGGAGAAGAAGCCTCGAACCATGCTATCAATATAGCGGTGGACCTGGCAGACTCGGGGTTCAAACAAATTAACAATGGAGTGGTTCTACGACGCCAGGCCTGGCTCAAATGCACCAACTTTAGACCCGAGGTGCAATATAAGGTCGTCGACATGCCTTTCGAAGGTGACCACCTGTTTGGCGAAAAGGTGGATGAGGCCTTGAAAGGAATGAAAGAGGACTCTGAGACTGCGCGCTCGCTGGGCTCCCTCCAAAGCGGTAAGCCCTTTCGTTCCTTTCGCCCCTTTAGAGGAGCTACGGGAAACGCACGATTTGCGGGATCCAGGGATAGAGCATTCGGGAGGTCTTCATATCCGTCCCAAGGTTATAGACGCGCCTCACAGTCCTCGACCCGACGCAGAAATTTCCAGGCCTCTAAGAGACGTCCCACTTACTCGTCGTCGACGGGAAAACAAAAAGATCAACAATGACGTTCTAGGAGGGAGAGTGTCAAGTTGCGTCGAGGAATGGGAGTCTATTACGACAGATCGGTGGGTTCTGGACACGGTGAGACTGGGACATTCCCTAAGATTCAAATCCAGACCTCCAAAACGTCCACCGATATGCCTGTCTCAACCACACCTAAGCGTCTTGCGTCGAGAGGTTGCGCTCATGCTAAAAAAAGGCGCCATCGAATTAGTACCTGCCTCACAGAGAGGCTTAGGGGTTTACTCACGCTGCTTCGTAGTAAAGAAACCAAACGGGAAGTGGCGCCCCATCCTCGACCTACGGGACCTCAACAAAACCCTGCTGAGTCAAAAGTTCAAGATGCTTACTCTACAGGAGGTAATCAGATCGGTCCAAAAGAACGATTTCCTAGCGTCTCTGGACCTCCAAGATGCGTATTTTCACATTCCGGTGCGCACTCACCACAGGAGGTTCCTGAGGTTCCTAGTCGGCCAAACACACTACCAATTTACTGTGCTCCCTTTCGGCCTGAAGTCCTCCCCAAGAACCTTTACAAAGTGCCTAGCACCCGTAGCAGCCTGGCTGCGGAAGGAAGGGCATCACGTTTACCCGTACCTCGACGACTGGCTCGTGAGGGGATCCTCCCCAGCGTCGACCAACGACAGCCTATTGACCACCTTGCGACTGCTACAGCGTCTGGGATTTGCAGTGAACTACGAAAAGTCTTCACTAAAGCCCTCGAAGAGCTTGAAGTTCCTAGGTGCTCAATTCGACACCCACACGGGACTAGTGAAACCATCCCGGGAAAGGTTGTTGAAAATCAAACACCTGACAAGCCAACTTCGTTTACAGAGAAGGTTGTCAGCAAGAAAATATGCGGCTCTCCTCGGCTCCATGGCATCGTGCATCCACCTAGTCGCGAACTGCCGGTTGTTCATGAGACCTCTACAGGAGTTCCTATCAGACAGATGGAAGCAGGCCACAGGCCGCTGGTCGGACAAGATAATAGTCGACGACGAACGAGTTATCAAAGCCATCCGATGGTGGAAGGTGGCGCGCAACCTGGACAGAGGGGTCCCCTTGCAGGAGCCGGAATTTCAGAACACCATCATTACAGATGCCTCTCTGTCGGGCTGGGGAGCACACATGTCACGTCACCAAACCCAAGGCAGGTGGTCGTCGACCGAATCTCGCCTACATATCAACGTCCTGGAGCTAAGAGCGGTGAGATGGGCCCTGAAATCTTTCCTCCCACACATCAAGGGGTCAAAAGTAAGAGTGCTCACGGACAATACGACAGCTATGTTCTACCTGATAAAACAGGGTGGCACCAGATCCAGGACCCTCTCGAAGGAAGCTCAAAAGATCTGGCACTGGGCTTTAAAACACCACATCTCCCTAGTAGCATACCACCTACCGGGAGCGAAGAACTTACAGGCGGATTCCCTGAGCAGGACGATGTCACAAATACACGAGTGGGAGCTGGACTCCACTCGGGGAAATTTTCGAAAGATGGGGGACCCCGTCGATCGATCTCTTCGCCACGGAAAGAAACCGAAAATGTGCTCAGTTCGCGAGCAGATGGCCCCAAACAGACTCCCTGGGGGAAGCGTTCTCGTTTCCGTGGACAGGCAAGTTCCTCTACGCCTTCCCTCCATTTCCCCTCATACGGAGGACGATCCAGGGGATCCACAGGTACAATTGCCGGGTCATCCTAGTGGCCCCGCGCTGGCCGAGGCAACCATGGTTCTCAGACCTCCTTCATCTGTCGCTGGATCAGCCGATACCATTCAGAAAAGTACCGAACCTCCTGTCCAGGGACGAGGGGACCGTGTGGCACCACAATCCGGACAGCCTGAACTTAACTGCATGGCTCCTGACTTCTCGGAGTTCGGGAACCTAAAAGTCTCGGCTGATTGCCGAAGGATTCTGCAGGCGGCCAGAGCCCCGTCCACTAACAAATCATATGCAAGCAAATGGAAAAGGTTTTGTATATGGTGTCAAACACAACAAAATATACAACCTTTGGAAGTAACTCCGGAGCAAATCCTCCCGTATCTTCTTCATCTTGCGGAAAGCGGACTGTCATCATCGTCAATCAAAGTACACCTGGCGGCTGTTTCAAGATTTACCAGAAGAAGACAGTCCCCTCCACTATTCAGTGACAGGCTAGTGAAGCATTTCATGAAGGGTCTGTTTAGAACCTTCCCTCCGGAAAAACGGTTCCCACCGTCGTGGAGTCTGAACACGGTTCTAGCTGCCTTAATGAAGCCTCCCTTTGAGCCAATGTCCTCTTCATCTCTACAATTTCTATCTTGGAAACTCGCGTTCCTAGTTGCCATCACTTCGGCTAGAAGAATGTCGGAACTACAGGCACTGGTCATAGACCCTCCATATCTGAGGTTCTTTAAGGACAAAGTTATTTTATCAACTAACCCTTCATTCATCCCAAAAGTACCGTCGGTCTATCATAAGCACTCGACCCTGGTACTCCCTACTTTCTTTGCATCTCCTTCGTCGACGGCGGAGAAGGCTCTTCACACTCTGGACGTCAAAAGGGCACTAAAATTTTACCTACAAAAAACGCAAGATATCAGAACCACCAGACAGCTATTCGTCGCCTACGGCCCCTCGGCTAGGGGTAAGGCTATCTCCAAACAAGGTCTGGCTCGCTGGGTCTCCTCGGCGATTACCCTGTGTCATTCCAAGGCCGGGAGACCTCTACTACATCGTCCCAGAGCCCATTCCACGAGATCGACATCTTCCTCCGTGGCTCTATGGGCAGGAATTCCGCTGACGGACATCTGCCAAGCGGCGGCATGGTCTGTTCCGCACACGTTTACTCGCCACTACTGCCTGGAAAAGCAGCACGCGGATGAGGTACAAATGGGAAGGGCAGTGCTTCGCCACCTTTTTCAATGAGGTAAGCCAAAGTTTCAAGTAAAATGCTGCCTATTATTATTATTATTTGGCCTCAACTGGTTTTTCTGAGTGTATACATGGAGGTGCATAGTTTATTGACCTAAACATAAGTGGTTGGATAGATATGTGCGCAAGGGGTGCATACTGAGTCATATGACATAGCATTGTATGGCGAAAATCCGTTTCGTATCAGTATATTAAGTTGTTGCTTACATACATGGTGTAAACGGTAGTGTTTGGGGGTGTCTCTACGACTGTAAGTTACATTGCACTCTCACCTCCTTCTTGATGTTACTGCTTTACAATCTATTCTAAGCATGTGAATCCATGAAAGATCCAATGCTGGAGAAGGGAGTAGTTTCTTACCTGTAACTCCATTTCTCCAGCATTGGTATCTTTCATGGATTCACATGCGCCCTCCGGCCTCCCCGGACTGCAATGTGGAAGATTGGTATGCAAGCAAGTTTTTCCCCCGTTATCTTGGAGGGGTCGAAATCTGAAGGGACCCGCGGGGGCGGGGCTTATATACCATCACGTCCAACGGGGCGTACGTGGGCGGCCCCGTAGAGGACGCAGACGGGGATAGGGCAGAAGTTTTTCCTATTGGAAATGACTATATATATGTGTACCGAGGGTTCCCAGTCTGACGACGGGGAATATTCTAAGCATGTGAATCCATGAAAGATACCAATGCTGGAGAAATGGAGTTACAGGTAAGAAACTACTCCCTTCTTCGCCGTACTCCGGCACCTAGGGGCACAAGAATAACAAGGTGAGCCAAGGGAATCAACAAATACCTCTTACCACCATAGACTTACCTGATTTACCACCGCGGTATTATTCTCCATATCTTCATATGCCGCATCTGTAAAGAGGGAGAAAAACAACACGTTAACGCATGCAATAGTTACCGGACAGCGTTGGGTAACACTGACTCTTACCTGAACGCTAGCAGCAGCTACGAGACCTTCTTCTCACGAACTCAGTTGCAACTTAAGGAAAGGGGACAAGAGTGAACATCGGGCACATTGAACTCTTTGTACTTGATAATTACCAATCCTGCCTGGGACTTCAGAGTCAATGCTTACCGGAACTCTCCCAACGCCTTCAAACCAGTGAAGTAACTGGTATCTACGCGCCCCTGCAAGACATGCAGGATGGAGAGCTCATCTTTTACAAACATAAGGTGAGGTTACTAAGGGGATATCAGGGGTGATTAGTGGGGGAGAGCGAGAACAGTTGGGAGGCCATCACTAAAACCCACAGGTGGCTAATCCCTGTCTCCACTTGCAGAAAAATACTTCTTCGGGTCCAGCAGACAAGACTAGGCGGACCAGTACAGACAGTCATCTCTGCACTACGCATCACGTTGACGGAGACCGCAGCTGTCCGGGTCCGATCGACACCCCTGTGGGGTCCAGGTGAGCGTAACACCTATGAGCCAGGCTCAAGACATCAAGTCGTTGCTGGCCATGATGTCCTGTAACTACCTCATCCGGCTCTACCGATTGCAAATGCAACCCTTTCAGGAATTCCTGGATGCTTGCTGGATACAGGTGTTCGAAAGCTTCACGGACAAGATCCCTTTCGGGGAGTTCCGATGGGCGATAAGGTGGTGGGACGGTCACCACGGACACCTCCTGGGAAGGCTGGGGAGCCCACACTGGACGTCTGCACGCCAGAGGCCTGTGACTGCTGGAGAAGGATCTCTATATCAACATCCTCGTGCTAAGGGCAGTGTTCTGGGCCCTCAAGTCATTCCTGCCATCTCTGAAGGGCAAGGTGGTGAGGATCATCACGGACAACACCACCACCATGTTCTAGATCAGGAAACGGGGGCACTCGATCCCCACCGCTTTCCCAGGAAGCGCAGGACTTGTGGCACTGGCTCGTCAGACAAGGGATGTTCCTCATCCCACTTCACCTGGCGGGAGTCAAGAACACCATCACAGACTCCCTCAGCAGGGAATTGTTCTCCTGCCACAAATGGGAAATTCAGCAGGATCAGTAGGACCGCATCTTCGTCAAGTGGGGCAGGCCCCAGATCGATCGATTTGCGATGGCATTGAACGACAAATGCAAGAAGTTTTCCAGCAGGTTCCAACAACCGAGGAACCTGGGGGACGTGCGCTTTCCTGTGGGAAATGCAGTTTTTGTATGGGATTCCTCTCCTGCAACGAGTCATCAACACACTCATTGTCACTGCAGGATGATACTTATCACCCTGGCGTGGCCGAGGCAGATTTGGTCCACAGACCTTCTCAGCCTGTCAGCATTGCCTACGGTCAAACTGCCAGTATTTCCAGATCTTCTTGCCAGGGAAGGAGCGCAAACCTGCATCACAACCCAGGATTGCTGAGCATGAGGGCTTGGCTTCTGCAGCCATAGAGTTTGTAGGTTGTAAGTTGCCAGCGGACTGCAGGGAGGTTCTCGCCAAAGCCAGGGCATCATCGACCTTGAAGTGCTATGGTAACAAGTGGAAGTGTTTTCGCTACGTGGTGCAGGTGTGAGAAACCTGAAGTAGATCCCGGGAATCCCTTATTCAGGTTGCCAAAGACGAACTAACCGGCTCTTAACCCAACCCTAGCAGTATACGAGGGGAGATGGATAACCTGGGTAGGGAAACCTGGGGTTGTGCTCGGGGGAAATAATCCAGGTGAGGCACAGTATGTTACCTAAGAAAGGGATGAGGAAGATTAGGTCTGTGAAGATCTGATAGGCGAAACCAACTCAACCTCCTATCCTCCCAAAGAATCTTCCCTTTGTGAATCCCCTTCAAACCACAACTCCCAGAATCCCTGCATTTCCTAACCAAACACTCCCAGTCATTCTTTTCCACGCCCCTCTGATTAGGGTTTTTTTCAAAGTCCCAATCTAGTTGGACCAAACACTACTGTTCCCAAATCTCCCCTGTTTATTATCTGACAATAGTCCGGGTCCTTCCCATTCGTTACATAAACCCTACAAATCTTGCCCTTCTGAATTTATCGAACCCCCTTGTACTAGGGCTTTAATTTCATATAACACCTCTTTTCTCTTCTATCGCCCTTCTCATTATACCTTTTCCCTATCCTACCCCGTAGGATACTCTTAACACTCTAACCCCTGCTTTTCCGACACAAACACCTTAGCACACCGCGAGAGACGATGGAGAAACACGAAGGCCATTTACCTGACATGCTCCAACTCCAGGGTCGGGCAAAGTCAGGTAATTAACCTGAATCATGCACGCCTGACATCCTTTTCCCTGCCCCACAGGGATAAAAGGTGGAGCACGAGAGCACAATACGAGCAAGGCAGACCGCACGACGAGAGAGCTAACTCAGCACAGCAGTTCGAGAGGAGGAGAAAGACGGCGCAAATCTAGAGGCTATCAAGGAGAGAAGTGACCTTGTCCTTATCGACAGAGGCCCGTGAAACCTCCAGAGAAAGAATCTTAAGACAGTGAACAATAGCCAGCGTGTGTTGCAGCAGGTGTCACCGGTAAATGGGCGCCTCCTCTGCTGACAGCCAAGCCGGGGAGAGACGCGTGGCCCAGGGGTACGGGCTTGACTCCACAGAAAAGAAAGCTAAGCCGTTCTTCACAGCCGGTGAGTCGAGGGGGGAGCCGATGAGTAACCGAACTGTGTTGAATGAAAGAAGCACATGGCTGATTAAAAAAAGTACAAAGAACTATTGATGCGAAAGGGGAAAGCCAGCCTAGCAGATTCAAGCACCACATGGTTGCTCATTTGGGAAACTCTGGCCGAATACCCTGTTGCTGATCTATCTTAACCAGAAGGCCTTTGGAGAAAGGCGAAAAGGGGGTCAAAGTGGATACAAGGGTCTAGTAAAATCCTTTGTACATTCGAAAGCCTTTGACCGACAGATGCTTGTGAAAACTAAGGAAAGCTAATCCTGCATCGTAAAATTGGCAAGAGTGAACCCAACCGAGGGATGCAGACCAGGGGCGAAGTCTGAAGTCCCAATTAACAGTGTGTTGACAAGTGTGAACCCGGCAGAGGGATTACCACAGTGAACTGTTAAGACATTACGATTTGTGAATGTTACAGATGAAGATTGTGTTGAAAGCCATAGTGAACCCGGCTGAGGGAGGGTAACAATCGAGAAGGATCTGAGCCCAAACGAGGGGTAACCCAGGGGTGAAGAACGATCACCCTAATAAAGAGAAGAGAATTGTGTTGAACATTTGGTTAGACATTTTGAATCTAATAAACCCGCAAAAGCAGGAGAACTTAACTTTCAGAGGTTCTAATATCATTAGAGAACTTTCTGAGGATTTTCGCCTGGAAGAGGGAGACCCAAGGGTGAAATACACCAGCCACCAAGTACATGTGAAAAGGAACTCTGTTATTTTACAGAAGACATCAGGTCCTCGGAGGCAAGAGACTTTTTTGTGTAAGAAAAGAGACTTTACCACCGAAGGCCCTGACAATCTGAGAACGAGACTGAGCTTGTGCTCGGAAAGCTCAAGTGTGTGCTGTGCTCAAGAGTCCTTCCTTGTCCTGTGCTAAAAACGTGGGGAAGAGAGACACGACTGCTGCATCTTGACTTTTTATTTGTGAACACTTCATTCTTTCCTGTGAACCTATCCCACACTTTTGTTTGTATTTAGCATAAGGATTGGCAATATGTTCTTCGTAGTATAGGCCGTTTTATTTCACACAACGCCACTAGGACTGCCTTATTATTTGCTGATCGTAGCTTGCTCCCATCTTAGATTAAGACTTAGATTAGAAGTTTTTCCAACCCGCATATACAGTTTAATAAACACCCTTGAGCTGTGATCACTTAGTTTAGTTTATTGTTTGTAGAGTGTATCTAACCCTGAGGTATCTGGGAGCTTGAACATAGATAGGTTGTTACAGTTGCAACAGCATGGTATGTGACGTGACATACAGAGCAGGTTACAGAACGGTCAGTATGGCAATGGCAACAGCAAGGCATGTGGCGTGACGTACAGACCGGGTTATAGAATGGTCAGTATGACTACAACATAGCAGATGGATACAGGTAAGAGCAGGTCAAGAAGATGCGTTAAGCTGCTGGGGAAAGGTACTACGTCACGTTGGTGAGCAGCAATAATCAATTCAGGTGTGGATGAAACGGTGAATTGGTGTAGTTTCTCAAAAAGACCAATTCTTTGGCTCTAAACACCCAGAAAGAGAGATGGGCTCTAATGGATGTGTGGAGGATGTTCCAGCATTGGCTGCTGACACTGGGAAGCTCGAGCCCCCTGCTGTTTTCAGTTTATACTTTGGTATATTGAGGCAGTGTAGGTAGGAAGATCTAGTAGGTCTGACAGTTCGGTGTCTTGAGAATTTGTTGGTAAATTATCGGGGGCTGTATTTGATAGACATTTGTATGTAATGACCAGCGTGCAAAGTTTAATTCTGTCGCTAACTGGTAACCAGTCTGAGTCTTGTCTGATTGTCGAGGTATGACTGGAGTATGTTCAGGGCACAACGAAGGGTGTTGTTCTGGAGAACTTGTAATCTATTCAGGTTATGATCAGTAGAGCATAGGAATAGGGTGTTAAAGTAATCCAGTTTGGACAAAATCAAGGCCCTGGCTAGCGTAAGGCAGCTGTTTATGGACAAAAAGGGTTTGCAGAAGTTTATTAATTTGTTAGTGTATGCTGTGGTGGAGGCTGTGGAATTTGCTTGTTTTTTGAGGGAGAGGGTGGAATCTAAACGCCAAGGGTTTTAACCTCTTTGGCGACTTTGATGATATTGCCATCAGTGTTAAAATATTTGTATCGAGGGTCAAGCTTGTTTAGACGGACTTGGCTACCGACGATCATGTCATTTAGGCAGAAGCTGTGTAGCCATCCAGGCCTGTATTTGAAGATCGATTTTGTTCAGCTTTTCAGAATCTTTTTCATAGCAACCAGTGAGTGTGATGAGGACCTGCGTGTGATCTGCATAGTTTGTGTAGGTGACACCCAGGTTATCAAGACGATCAAAGAGGAGCTTAGTAAAAATGTTATAAAGTGTAGGTGAAATTCAGGATCTTTGGGGGACTCCGCAGTGGATGGGTACTGGCTCAGCAGCCACTGTAGGTGCAAAAACTCTGGTTGTTCTATTTGTGAGGCAGGATTAGATCCAGATGGCGGCTTTTGATGAAAATGCTGCAGCGGTGGAGAGGTGTTTAGTCCAGATTTGATGGTGAACAAGGTCAAACGCTGCTTATAAGTCAAACAGGAGCAGGATGGCCAAGTTGCCCTTGTCTTTGGCTTCGTCCATTTGGATTTTGAAATCCAAAAGGGCCGTTTCCGTTTCATGCCTGGGTCTGAAACCGGATTGTCACAAGCCGAGAAAGTTGTTGTTTCCATGTGTTTTTGAATTCGGAGATAGGCTACTCTATCTAGTATCTTTTAAGAGGAAAGGGACTGTTGCTCTGGGTCTGTAATCAGTGGGTATGTTTGCCACCTCCCATGGTTGTGTAATCTTGTACTGTTGTATCATTCGTTATTCATGAGCATGTAAATCCATGCCAGATCACATGGTAGAGAAGGTTTAAGTTACTTTCCTGTAACTATTGTTCTCCAGAATGGGTCTGGCATGAATTCACGTGCAAACCCTCCCTCCGACCCTCTGCAGCTCATACTACAACTTTACATGCTTACCAAATCTGAAGATGGCTGCCAGACGAGGGGCTTAGGGAGATGACTGGCATTGGATGGGGGCAGTATAACCTAGAGAACAGTGATTGGTTAAAAGGAGAAAGACCGTTTGTACATGAAAGTGTAGGTTTTTTTCTTTTACCAAGGATTCCCAGCCAGAACCATGCTGGAGAACAATAGTTTTCAAAAATAAAGGGGATAGCCCAATAATCTAGGGTCCTGTGGGCTAAATATATAGTACAATACAGGAAATGAACCCATAGATGGAGGATGACAACCTATACATTTGTTTCTTCATAAATGATAGCAAATGATTCAATCTTTTTTACTTTAACACAACATTTTTTAATATTACGTATCTAAATAACACCCAATGATGTAGAAATAATTAGAATATAAAACACAATTAATACCTTTTTCAAAAGATCCACAACATTCAACCCTACATACCATTCATATCACCTTTTCAAACCAACATTCATGCAACAAAAACTCTATGACCAATTCATTTTGGTCACACTCCAGTGTACAAATATATTGTTGTTCGGTATTAGATCCTTTTGTTGCAATCTTCAGATATGGATAACCACCTGTACCCAATTAGGCAGTAAGTCGACACATGTTTCGGGTTGTATTTTCTAGACTTTATTCAGTCCACTATGTACACCAACCCTCTTCGGGACAAACAGGAACAACAATAACGTCCCGTTCGATCTAGCAGGGTGGATCAAATTGCCTAAAAACAACTGAAATAAAAAACATTGATTACATATTTCCTTTGTCATCCTCCTAATTTCATTACACACTAATATTGTGTAAAAATGTCTACATATAGAACATAGTGTTGTATCCATTTTCATTTTTTATTAGAGATCTGACAAACAACTATCAAATGGATAAATCCTGTACGTGCCCTACTGGGAATCCTTAAGTATTGAGAACAACCATATAAGGACGCCGCCCACAACATACAGTCCAACACTGAACCATAATACATCAAAGATTATCTATTTTTCTTTTTTTTGACCAATCAAATAACACTTACTCGGAAAACGAGTAACAGTTCCCTCGAAGTGTCAACAGCCCAATCTTTTTAAAGGACTTCTTTTAGTCGTGTGCGTAGTAACCTTAGCACACCAAACTCTTACAATGTAGAATCCTCAACTTATGGCATACACCTAAACCAGTATCAAAAAAATGTAGCTTATTTCGGTTTTTCACCATTTAGCCTAGGGGCCGTCTCACGTAAATGCGCCTACACTGCCGCTCGGTGGCTAGAGCCTCCTTTCAGCATACCTCCAGAGTTTACCATACTTTGAAGCAAGCGCTGATTCTGTTCCATCCCAATTCTTTTGTGATTCCCTCTCTAACTTTTTCATTAAGAAAATTGAAAAGATCTGTGATCACATTGCTTCAGTTAGACTGGAGTCTTTGCTTTTTTGTTCTCCACCTTCTACTATTTCTTTTTCTCATGTATGGTTCTCCTTTCCTGTTTTTTCACAGGCTGAAGTCGCCATGGAACTAGTTAGCCTTAAATCAGCTCCTACCTCTGATCCCATACCTCTGGCTTTGGTTAAGGAAATCATTTCTGTGCTTACTCATTCAGTGAATTTCTCTTTCACCACAGGTCAAATTCCATCTCCTCTTAAGCATGCACTGGTGGCACACCTTCTGAAAAAACCTTCTTTGGACCCTTCTGTACCTGCTAATTTCCGGCCTATCTCACTTCTTCCTTTTCTGAGGAAACTGTTAGAATCCTTGGTCTGTCCTCTTCTTAATTTGTTTCTTTAACAGTCTTTTTTTCGATTCATGCCAGTCCGGCTTTCCAGCCGGGGCGTGGAACAGTGTGTTTTGGTCTCTGTGGTCGATTGCCTTATGTCAATGCACGATCAGGACTGTGTGGGAGCCCTTACTTTGTTAGATCTCTCTGCCACTTTTGATACGGTTGACCACACACTCCTACTAGAAGGCTTATCTGGTGCTGTCTTTTCTTGGTTTCAAGATTTTCTCCAAAACGGTTCTCAGTCTCTTTCCCTTCCATTGCACTCCTGTCACTCTTATCTTGTGGTGTCCCTCAGAGTTCTGCTATTTCACCAGTGTTATTTAATATGTACATTCAACCTCTCACTAAACGTATCACCTCTTCTGGGTTTCTCTGCTACTCTTATGCAGATGATGCCCAAATTGTCTTTCATCTTGATCTTTCCTCCTCTGACACTGCTGTTAGGCTTATATCTTATCTTCTAGCAGTTGGGGACTGGATGAATCGGAATTGGTTCAAACTTAACAATGACAAAAAAAGGTGTTTGTAGTTGGTTCCCTCCCTAGAGACCTTCGTCTGGTCTCTTTCATTTTGGCCCTCTTTGCTTGGCCTCTTTCCCCCATCCCGTCTTCCCCCCCCCCCCCCCCCCCCCCCCCTGCGATTTCAGTAATGAGGGATCTTGGAGTTAAGATCTCTTCTACTCTTTCCATAGAACCACAGATTAAAACTGAGTGCCAGAAGCGTCACTTTAGGCTGAAAATTCTGCATAAGGTACTTCCTTTTCTGCCACCCCAATACCATGCTCCTGTGGTTGCTTCTCGTGCCCTTTCCACCATTGACTATTGCAATTCACTCTTTCTTGGCCCACCTCTTTACCTGATTAAACGTCTTCAGGTCCCTCAGAACTCTGCAGCTAGGCTTTTCTCTGCTTCTCCAAGGTGGGCACATATTTCTCCAGTATACCCTTTATGATATGAAATGATGTGGCATTTATAACCCGCCTTTACACTAGTGTTTCTAGATGCGACAAGATACGCAGGGGGAAACAAAGAGGACAAAATAACTATCTTTCTTGGCCTTGTGTCATTAGTATCGCGCAAGTGCTGGGAAGGGGAGAAGTGCCACAGGGAAGGGGGAGTGCAGTTAACTCAAAAGTGCAGCCAGTGGGTGGCTCATAAGTTTAGAGAGACGGCACTGTAGGGTTACAGAAACAGACCCATAAGTGCTGGGGGGCCGTGAGGCAGTGCAAGGGCAACTGGTGGACATGCAGGACCTTGGCCCCAAGTTTAGAGGTAGACCAGTGCGCGGAGCAGTCAAGTGCATCAGCAGTGGAGAGGAAGAGAGAAAGCGGAAGCAAAAAGGAAGATCTTCATTTGCTTCTGGAACCGGAGGTGGTTCTGCCGAAGTTTGAGAGAGACGGGGAGGCTGTTCCAGAGGGATGCCCCAGCCGAGGAGATGGCTCTGCCCCCAACTCTCTGCTTGGACAAGCATCTGACCCTCAGAGTTTGAGGTGGATGAGCAGAGAGCTCGAGAAGGAAGATGTTTTGGAAGAGCATGAAGGGGGTAGAGCGGCCCCAAGACTCAGAAAGCCTTGTGAGTGATGCATAGGGTCTTGAAGTTAACCCTTGCAGCCACGGAGAGCCAGTGCAGAGATCTCAGAGCTGGAGAGATACGATCCCTGGGCTTGAGGCCAAGGACACGTCTTGCAGTCCTGTTCTGGATAAGTTGTAGAGGTCAAAGATTAGAGGCAGGACGATTTAGAAAGAGGCTGTTGTAATAGTCTAGCCTAGAGAGGAACAGAGCTCTGGAGACAGTGAGAAAAGTAAGAATACCTCTGAGGAGGTGCAGCTGATAATTTGACTTCTTAGAGACGTCGGAGATGTGCGGAGGGAAAGAGAGGGTGGAGTCGAAGATGGCACCAAGGTTCTACCTTGGTGTCATCAAGGCAAGGATGGAATGGGTGTCCAATGAAGAGGATCTCAGCCTTACTGGCATTAAGCCAGAGATCATTGGTGGCACACCATTCCTGAATTGCAGGCAGATTCAGTCTGGTATGAGAGAATAAGCAGTGGTGGCTAAGGGGAGCCTGAACGAGAGCCGAGTTTCCTCCGCATAACATTGAAAATTGTAGCAGAAAGTAGCGATGTGGTGGGCAAGGGGTGCCAGGTAGTAGTTGACGAACCAGGGAGAGAGGTGAGACCCTTGACGGAACACCACAAGTAGAGAGAGAGATAGATTAGAGGAAAGACCCCATTTGGACATGAGAGGGTCGGTGAGAAAGGAGGTCAACAAATCTGGGGCCTGATCAGTAATATTAAGGTTGTCGCAGAGACGATTGAGCAGGATAGCATGGTTGACTGTGTCAAAAGCAGAAGATGGATTGAGGAGGATGAGGACAGAAGGGAGATTAGAGTCAGGATTGGAGAGTCTTCACAGGTGTTTAGGAGAGCAGTTTCCATGCAGTTTTGAAGCCAGACTATTGGTCATGGGGTAACCAACAGATTCAGTATGTAGATTAAGCTGGGAGAGGGACAGCTTTTCTGCCAGTTTGCCCAGGAAAGGAGTGATGGAGATCGGGCAATAGTTAGACAGAGAGGAAGGAT
The DNA here is from genome assembly GCF_040938575.1 of Ambystoma mexicanum. Taxonomy (NCBI): domain Eukaryota; kingdom Metazoa; phylum Chordata; class Amphibia; order Caudata; family Ambystomatidae; genus Ambystoma; species Ambystoma mexicanum. The sequence goes on along the minus strand of NC_090921.1, from coordinate 222,998,510 downwards.
CGGCCGAGGGCTTCTTTAGATTAGGGCGCACAAGAGAGTGCTTATTGGGTGAGGGAAAAGTTCCAGTTGCAAAGGAGTGATTGCAGATATCGGCCTGGAGCAAGGATGTCGATATGGTCCTTGATTGTTCTGGATGAGTAGGGGAGAGCCTGCTTTGACAAGACTTTCATAGATCGGACTTGTCTAGAAATATTGTCAGGGGTGAACTGGGGAAAGGAAGAGGAGAGATGGCCTCCGACGTGCCAGGGGTGGTAGAGGAGGAGGTAGAGGAAGAGAGGGTGGACCGGATGTCCTGAGTTTTAGTAGTACAATGAGAGGCCAATGTTAGGAAAGATTTCCATTCCATGTGTTCTTTTCCCTTCAGTTGTGTACCCCAACTTTATGCTTTGTTTGAACACCATAGTCTGACTTTGCCAACGGAGCACAGCCTTCTGCTGTACTCCTCTGGGCTTCTCGCTCACTTTATGGGGAAACTAACATGCCCTTAAAGACAGTCAGTACTGAGAGACTTTGTTTCCCTTAGCCCTGGTCAATGTTGCAACTTTTCTGCAACATGTTGCAAGTGCACAAAGTACCTTACAGTGCACTTGGGTCTTCCTGTCATTTCTAAAAGGCCCTAGTTACTCTTGAAGGATTTTTTTTAGGAGAAGTGCTGATTGCCTTGGACAGGGCTGGTGACGGCTTATCTTTTTGTTTATTTTTAACCTTTTCCTGCCAGGTAAACCGTGGTTACCACATTTGGCACGGTTAGGTGGCCTGGCCCCAAAATGGCCATGCCATAAGGTTCTTTGTCCTGTCTTTTGCCATCTTGCCCCTTCACCTTCCCCAGGTCGAGCCGACCCGGGTCAGTCCTTATTTGGGCATGCATTTTCCCACAAAGCGCCAAGCTTTTGCAGGCTTCTGCATGCCTTGAGTGTGCGCCCCCTGGATGTGGGCTGGACTGTCTAGTTCCAATACACATCCTGGGTGCCAGAGAGTCTTGTGTGCTGTGATTGCCTGGGACCACCGTGGTCCATGATTGGTCCACGTATGGTATGCCTGTATGTGAGCAGATCTCCCATTGGGTCCTCTTCGTTTTGGCGCGAAAGAGATTTGGAGATATCCTGTGCTATAACTACGCCGACGACACCCACCTAATCCTAAAACTCCTTAACTCAAAACCCAGCTGCCAAACCTTCCTCGCTGCCTGCCTCCTTGACATTGACTACTGAATGACCACAAACCTTCTCCTTCTAAAACCCTCCAAAACTGAAATCATGGTGTGTGGCAACACCAAGCTTCTTCCGCACCCTCTACCCTGGCCACCTGCCATGGGCAATTCCCAGACAACCTCAACCTCAGTAAAAAAAAATCTTGAATGCACCCTCTCGCACCAAGTCAACAACGTCTCTAAGTCCTGCCATTACCACCTCAAAATTCTTAGGCGCATTTTTCCATACCTCTTCTTTCCCAACAGACTCACTGCGGTCCAATCAACTCTAATGTCAAGACTACACTATGCTAACTCCCTCTACCTCGGAGTCCATGCGCACCACCTGACTAAACTACAAAGAGCACAGAATGCCGCAGCCAAACTGCTACTAGCACTTGGCCCAAGGGATCACACCTCCCCAGCTCTCAAAACTGCACTGGCTCCTGGTTGGCTGAAGGGTGACCTTCAAAACCTTATGCATGTCGCACCGAGCAATGCATAAAACCGGACCTCAATATCTACAGAACAAACTAAGACCCTACCATCCACCAAGCACACTAAGATCAAGCTCTGCCTGCCTCCTAGTGATACCAAAAACCAACTCAGTTAGGTGGATCATCATTCTCAGCCCTGGCCCCCACTCTGTGGAACTCACTTACACCCCACATCGGACTCACCGAAGACCTCATGTCTTTCTGCAAATTACTGAAAACGTGGCTCTTCCCCTAAAAATCGACTCGTAACAAAAACAGTATAAACAGCAAAAATAAACAGTAACCCATGGTTGCTGAATCAAAAAAGCATCGAGACCCGATCGTGAAAAATGGAAAACTAAAACTGCCAGTGTAAATTAAAATGGATAAACTAAACAGAATCGAATGAAGTGGATGAAAGAAATGAAATGGATGAAACTAATAAAATGGATGCAATGGGTGAAAATGATGCAGTGGATGAAATGGATGCAGTAGGTGAAACGTATGAAGCGGATGCAATAGGTGTAACAGACTAAGTGGGTGGAACGGGTGGAGTGGCTGGAACGGACGAAGGGGATGGAACGGATGGAACTGAAACCACCATATCACACTACCATGCTTACTCTCTCCTATACACCACCACTCAACTAGAACACAGCGATACTATGACACATTCGGTATAGCTGTTCTCATACTAACACCTGCCTTTTACTCCCCAACTTGCTAATTAAGCACAGCTAGCTGAGCACACACTGCTAGCCTAAGCGTCTCCTCAGGCCTAACGCAGTCAGAAATCAGTCTGGATGTCAACCCTCCAGAATGAACACATATTCCTGACCTCCCAAACACCACACCTACCGCTAAGAAGCAGCTATCATTCAAGTGCCACACCAGCTACACACATATCCGGTGCACCCACACACCTTATGACTCTCTCCCTCCCTCTCTCCGCTGACTTGAACTACGGTTCCCGAGGGCGTTCAACATACCAGCGCTTTGAGAAAATATCAATAATACATAAGGCGCTATATAAATGCAAAGGAACATAACATAAGCAAAGACTCCAAACACTGATACTATGTCCAACTCTCACTTAACGAAGGATAGGATCCAAGTATCCTGAAACTAAGAAGCTGAGTCGAGGAACCGCTAGAAGGTTTGGTACCCTGAGCCCTCTGTCGTCCAGCTGGACCCCTCTGCATCTGGTCGTCCTAGAAGGTCTGCGAAGACGCTTCGACCCATTAGAATAGTGGGACCAACTATTCTCTGCATCTTCATCAAAACCTGCAAGTAAGCCTTTTCGGAAGTGTCCCTAGGCCAACCAGTGGGCTGGCCGTCTTGGGCAGGACCTTTGCCCTGATACCGCTGCCGTTTCGAGGAGGCTCTTGAAACTTGGTACATTGCAAGCTCTGTGTTCATGGCACGCTCACACCGAGTTTCGTACACTTGGCGATCCCAGGTCAGAAGTAAAGTGAGTGCGCCCGAACCGGAGTATACGCAGTTACCGTGTCGCCCAGCCGTGGTGACAAACTTTGCAAGTCCATTGCAGCTGTGCCCCTCGGTGCCCTGAAGCCTGCTACAGTGGAACTGGCCTGATCCAGCCACCAGAAGTGGAGAAATTGCCACTGTCCCGTTTGGGAATCACCGCTGTTTCTTCGTTGCTGAAAGCCACCGAGCCGCGTGATTGCCGCATTTGAACCTGCAACCGAAGTGGACTCGACTGCCGAAGTTTGGTCCGGAGTGTGCCGGGGGTCGGTGTGTAATTGCAACCCTTACCGGTGGCCCCTAGCGCATCCATCCATTTTTACGCATGAGTTGCCCTTGAGGGCCCCTCTCCTTTCCACTGCTAGTGCGAACTAGCAAACTATTCCCAACTCTTGGAATAGACTCTGCCCTCAAGAGGAGACCCTCCCTGAATAGTGAGAACTTATTCTGCATCACCTCACCCACCTTCCTGAGCTGCTACAGACCCTTGAACAGACCCCGTTTTGCCCATCTGCATTACCGCGTGTGCCAGCATTGCATGTACATTTGAGCACTAGGCTCCACTCTTCTTAGGGATTGGACTGCCTTTCCGTTAGGATTGTGTTTGATGCAGAAGGGACTAAAGACTATTTGCTCTGCCTGTTTCCTTCCCCTTTTAGGTTGTGGACCCATTTCGTGCATTAACCCTTTAGACCCCATTAGTCTTGCATATATGTATATTGATAGGATTGTGTTGGCTTGGAAGTATTACTGTGATTTTATTTGTGTGTTGAAACTCAAAGGCCTTGAAATAAAAGTATTTGTATTTTTAATATAGCTACACCTGACTGGGAGTGATTTGTAAGTGTCCTTTACTCTGTGTGCTCATTGAGGTCTTTCAGTCACCGTACCCCTCCTGAGACCTCCTGACCGCCACCAATGCTACCTTGATTGGTCTGGCTTGTCCAGGTGGTTACCCTGTTCCAAGAAACTAGTCTGGCCTTCTGAACCTCTGCCCACCAGGTCATAGTTCAGAAATCCCTCTCAACATCCAAGGCCATGCAGAGGGACTGGGAGGGAACAGGAGAGGTAGACACTGCAGCAGGATTGGCCAGCTCTTTGCAGATTTTGAAACGTTCATCTGAGTTGTTAGATGCAGCAGAGATGCAGGCTTGGAAGTAGGCTCTCTTCTTAGAGAGAACAGAGAGTCTGTACTGCCTTTGGAGAGTTTGGAGAAGGCAGCAGGCCACTTTGTCAGGGGGTGCGCACAATGCCTCCACTTCCTCTCCACCGCCCTACACTTGTGTTTAAGGCCGGAACCGGTCCAAGAGTTGCACTTGTATTTGGGCTCCAAGTGGATCCTCATGATGGGGGCAAAGACATCCATAGTGCTAGAGGTAGAGAGATTAAGGTTTATAGAGGGCTGTGTCAGGGTGTGAGTCAGCCAAAGGTGCAGGTGGAGGAGAGAAAATAGCGATGAAAGCCTCCACTGACACACGCTTCATTGTTTAGTTTGGTTAGTTTGCCTTGTGCATAGTGCCCTGCATGGTACAGGTGCTGAGTATTTGCAGACTAAGTTTAGCTGGTATGTTTCCCACCCCACCCCGACCACTTCGCTCGGTTTAGGCTTATCTTGTGTGAGTCCCACGCTTTCGCCACAAATGTAGAGGTGGTTGCTCTCTGCCAACTCACTCCCTTTTCGTGCTACGCATAATCACCTTCAGTTCAGGGGTTCACTCAAAAGTTACTTGTGCTGAGATCACTTTTACTAGTGAGAGGGTTTTTGAGTCACTGGCTGTTCCTTTTCAGCGCCAAGTTGCCTTTGGGTGTTGGTGTGCTCTACAAATACACATAACCTAAGATACTCCCGTTGGTTTTAAAAGATTATTGGATGCCTTCACTGTATTCTCCACATAACAAAATCTAGCTATTAACCTGGTCAAAACCAAGTCAATGATTTTTGAAAGAGGGGGAAAACCACTCTGCTCAAATTATAGAAAGGGTAGTATATCTAGACACAGTGGGAGCTGCTGGGTGTAAGGCAGGCTGGGACAAGAATTCAAAAGTATTTTGGAATTTGTCGCAAGGGGTTTTGATGAAATGGAGGAGGGTGATGTGGGGTCTATTCTCTGGCGGTCTGGATAGCCCATTTCCGAGGACTACTGTTGAATGCTAAGAGCAATGGGCCTTTATGTAAGTTGATAGGAAGTAATGGCCAAGAAAGCATTAATTTAACTAGGAATAAAATAGTTTCTCAGATCAAGAATATACAGTTACTAAGCTACGGACTAAACGGTGTGGGCTTAGGAAATTGACATGTAGCTTCATGGGTGTTTGCTTCAAAGGCATTATCCAAGTGTGTTGCTCCAGTTTGATTCCCACAGCACTGTATTGCACATTTGCTGGCCTTGAAGATGTTGGACACAGGTTTGACACCCTGGAAGGTAGCATTTGGAGTAAGATATTGGGTCTTTCCAACTCTGTACCGATACTAATCATTAGCCAACAAGGAAAAGGGAGCCAGGGGCGCAATTTAGAGAAGGTTTACATAGGGACGAACAAACGCATGTTAATATTTAGTGGATATAGAAGAATCATTCTAGCAGAATTGTACCAAGTTGAACAAAGTAAATAGACTTTATTGGTAAAACATACATAAACCAAAGAACACAAAATGCATACAGATTTGTTTGGACATATTAGCAATCTGTTTTGAAATTAAATAAAACCACAGACATGCAGGAGACACAACTTTGAATTGTGTTATAAAAGTGACAAGCACTGAACACATTTATTGCAAATCTATGTATTTCAAGATCAGTGTGCACCCAAAATGGGTACTCACCCATCCACCAAACTATCAACCTCAAACATTTATCCTCATATATCCCTCATGTATACCTCAACACTTCATTAATGGAGAAGACTTGGTGAGAGATGTGGTGCAGGACAATTGCGCACATTAAACACTAGTGGTGTGAATCCCAGCTGGTGCCACCCTTCGTTTTATTGTGCGCCAATAATACTCCTAGGTCCCGTCCCCTTTCCTCCCTACTGTATGGGCGTCCCTCGCTTGGGACGGGTGACGGAAAAAAAATGTCACCAGAAAAAATCTTCTTCCCCTTTAAATTTAGAGGCCCACGTGGGTGCAGCCCTAGGAGCATGAGCTCCTCTTACTCTGCCCACCAGCGCCACTCCTCAGTCCTCTTTTCTGCATCGACGGGAACGGACTGCTTTCACCAGCGCTCCTGGGTTTGACTTTGGCCTTGTAATTCTGCACGCCCTTCCCCGGATACTGTCTTTTGTCTTTAATCAGGTACACGGTCCTCTGGCGCCACGCTCCTCCCTGGCGCACGTCACCGTCCTTGGGCTTCAGCAGGTGGCTAGCCTGCGAGGGGCTCTTCCCTACGTCTGACCCCCACGCTCTTTGCCTCCGCTGCCTTGGCCCCGACCACAGCTGGGACAGTTGTACCGCCTGCAACGCGCTTACACTGCGTGCTCTGAAGAACAGGTTAGCTCGGTGGAGAGAGCTCTTTGAACGATTGCCTCCAGAAGACTTGAAGAACTTTGTCAGACCCAAGGTAGGGCCAACCTTCATCAGCACCCCGCAAGGGCGACTCCTTTCCTAGGAAATATGTGAGCGGGAGACACCGTCCAGGTTCTAACACCAGCACAGGTACCAAGGCTGTTTCAGCTACTAGCCTCCAGGCCTAGGGGTTGCTGGAACCTGCCGGTCAGGCCGCTGAGGGACCGCAAGGTTCTGTTACCGGGTATCCACCCGAGGAGATAGGCCCTACTACCGGACATATGTCTGAGGGAGCGCCTGTACGCAGCCCTACCCTTGACTCAGCCTCGGGCATGGCGCCTACAGGGCCCCTGTCCTGAGGTTCAGGGTAGGCTTCAAGCTCCACCGCCAAGAGGCTGGGTCCAGCGTGGCAAGCACCACGACGCAGGCACCTGGCTGCCGTGCCAGACAAGATGGGCGCTCGTTCAACACTACCACCTTTCACAGAGCAGGCGGGAGAGTGATTATCGAGGTAGGACTGGTCTTAACCAGGTACGTTGGCTACAGCATATCCTTCAACGTCATAGGGCAGATACACCCAGCAGACGGCAATGCAGAGTGCGCCCAGGCCTCAGAAGCCTCCAGTTCCTGCTCTTCCGCCGGTGCCACCTAGTGCCCCACTGGCCTGTGAGGACAGGTATTTGAGAAATTACTCACGCTTATGAGATGTCCTCAGATGGGAGCTATCCTTCTGGATGTGTTCAGGGACATGCTGCCTCCGGTCCCTCCACTAGCGCCCACAGCCATTCCGCCTGTGGCTCCAGTGCCTCTGGCCCCAGTGCAGGCCCAGCTGCCCACACCAGACCCCACGGGACCGGCACCTTTGTCTCCGGCCCCCCATGCGGTACCATAACAGCCTCCACAGCAGCCTCAGGCTCCAGTCAGCACACCTCCGCCTTCGGCACCCAGTACTCCTCAACCCATGCCAGACGAACAGGACACCCTGGCGGACACCACTGAGGTGCTGTACCCAGACACTCCATCGTCTGCCGAGGCATTCCAAGAACTGCTTGCAGGCTTGGCCGAGTACTTGGGGCTTCCACAACCTGAGGTCGAAAAACCAGAGGCAGGGGGTCCTGGCAGAGGACCTCACTCAACGCCCCGCGGCTAGAACGGGGATTCCGATGCAAAAGGATGTTGTAGCCTTGGCCTAAAAGGTCTGGCTTAAAACCCATTCGACGCAGTCCACCAACAGGCGCTTAGACGCCAAGTACTGGCAATTGGAGGTGGTACACTCTTGCTGTCGGCGCACCCTCAACCACACTCCCCGGTGATTGCTGTGGCCTCTATCTACTCAAAGCCGCAGTCTTCCTCGCCCACCTCGTCCTCGGCTCTGCTAGGCAAGGAGATGATCTTGGAGGCGTATGGGAAAAAAAGGTCTATTTCAACGCCTTGCTGCACCTTCGTCAGTCTAATGCGTATGCCTTGCTCGCAGCCGTTAACCAAAGGCTTTGGCGGGAAATAGCCCACTTCCTTCCGGAACTTCCGATGCACAGTCAGGCGGGGCTGGCAGAAGCAAAGATGATGCCTCAAGACATCATGGAGTCCACAGGTCGTGCCATCTGCATCACCACGGACATGAGAAGGACTGCCTGGCTACAGGCTACCAAATTCAACCCGGATATCCAGGAGTGCATATTGGACCTTCCATTCGAGGGTAGCAACTTCTTACATTGCACCACCGATGGGGAACTTGATAAGAACAGCAGTTCCCAGACTGCAAAATCCTTATCTATCCTCACGACCAAGATGTATGTTAGGGAGAATTCTCTTCAAAGGCTAATTTCCCTTACATATAGAGTCCCCCAGCAGCTTTGCTGGATTTGAGGGGTTTATTTTTTTTTACTCCTGCTAAGAGTGAGACTCTTTTTCCCACTCTTAGGCATATTGCTTTGTGTGTTTTAGGCTATCTTATGTGCTTATGGTCTATGGGGTTTTTCTCACCCTCGTAGGAATCATCTTTTTAACGTGTGGTATACAGCACCCTCAGTGCCGTACCACAGGGGTGTGGTAGCGACCTCAAAACATTGACTCCATACCCTGGGACTGACTCCTGTCTCTCAGGGCATGTAAAGTCCCCATTGACAATATTTATGAACTAAACCAGTACAACCCATCTTACTATGGAAGTACTGGAAAGGGTAAATAGTTTTTCCCTAGTGTTCATTTTCGAGGGGGTACCGTAAAGTCCCTCTCTCAAAAGTTACTGGCTGGTGGCAGTGGTTACTACTGTAAATATTCGACCGCAAATATTTCCCAATGGGATATTCCCATTGTTTGAGGCTACCAATTTTACTGTCAGCCTCTAACATACCGCCGGTTTATTTTATTAACTTTAATCCGGTGTTTTTTTGTTTTTTTGCCAGAACTTTAATAATATTTCTTTCTCGTGTCTTTCTCTGAAATCCTAGCCCAGGTCGGGGATCCTTTGTTGGTCCTTTCGGCGCCACTGAGTCTGGGGTAGACCCATTGTGTGTGGGAATAGGCACCAAGGACAGGGTTGCCTCGGCAACCCAAATCGCACTCTGCCCTGATAGGCAGGAGGGTCTCCCGCCAGGATGACCACTCCACTGTGTGAGTGACAGCTAGGCTGTATGAATGGGGGTCTTTCTGCATAAAAGCAGGGTCCTGAGGACTGGAAGAGCAAGACGTCGCCACTGGAACTAGAAACCCGAAGAGGAGAGAAGCTGAAGACATCTGCAACGACTGAACCACCGGTGAAACCCTGCTGCAGATCCTCACCACTTTTCTCCAACGACTCGAGAAGATCTTCGCATGCACGAGTCTTCTTCCCTTGAGCTGGTGGGGTCAACCAGTTCACCAATCACCTTCCAGGGCCTGCCTTGGTCGAATCGCCAATGCCCTGTACTCGGAGACCGGATAGCCAGGCACCCGTCAACCACGACCCACGATTTAAAGGAGCATACCTTTTATCCGTCTTGGCAGCACCGCGGCTGGCTTCATCCCTGGGCAGTGCAGTAACTCGAACCTTCCTCCATGATGAGAGCCTCTCTTCCTCTGCTGGATCTCCCGAACTGCAGGAACTGCCAGGAACCACCGCCACCGCAGGAGCCTCTTCCACTTTAAAGGTACATTGTTCCGCCAGGCCTCCCGTTTCGTTGGGTATCGCTAAAGGTGTTTTAAATCCTTTACTTACCTGCTGGGTTGGCCGCCCCTTTCACCTAACATTGTCTTTTAGCTTCAGCAACAGCCTTTTCAATTCGTTAAACAAAGACTTGACTACAGCTACTAGAACAGTTTGATCCAGGGCACATTGCCTTGTACCATTGACTCTGACACAGGCCTATTGACTCTGGCCAAATCTGTTACAACTATGTTCTCTAGATTGCTTTTCACCTAGGAATGTGTTGGTGCACCTAACTCTTATAACCACCTTTTTCCTTCCCCTTTTTAATATTGTGAAGTGCCATTTTGCTTGGTTTTCACCTCAGTATTGCATATGCTAAAGTACTGCCTTGCCTAACTTGTTCACAATCTACTTGGGAAGTGTTGCTGGTGTGTTAAAGAGTCTAAACATATATAACCTGTCCTTACCCTCCCATTTGAGAAATTGTTAGTGTGCCATTTCTGCTTGGTTTACACTGTGCCATTTTGCTCAGTTTTCACTCTGGCTCAAACTTCTCTACAATTTAAATAGGGAGTTGTGTATACTTTTCTTGACTGTTTTAACTTGCTGCTTTAAGAATAGTGATTTGTGTGTGAACATCAGAGTGTGTAAAATAAATATATATATTCTTTTTGATACAAAGCTTTGGTCAGTGTTTCCTTGTTCCATAGTATTGTAGTCCTATTGTGTTAACCCTGAATACTGTTCATCTCCCACTTGAGATAAGTCTGACTGCTCAGCCACAGCTACCAACCAAATCTGTGTGGTACAGACTGATACGAAAGGGGATTTATTGCATATACCTGTAGTCCTAATCTTCTGTAGTGCCCCCTAAGGGAACTGCATAGGATTCTGCCTAACAACGTACAGCCAGACGCACCAGCGTTCCGACAAGGGCGGGCCTTCAGTGGGTTCTGGGGCTTCAAGGAATGACGGTCCAAGCAGCCGACGAATCTCCAAGTCACCACCGCCACAAACAGAAAAAGGCGGGGAATAAGGGCTTCTTTCAGTCCCGCTCCTCAGTCCCAGTCTCAGAGAGAAAAAAGGCATGACATTCCCCTCTGGGTCCACTTGTCTCTGGTGGGGGGCAGCCTTGCCCTTCACGCACTGTATTGGCAAGTGAGGTTCACGCACCCCTGGATCCTGTCATTTGTGTCCACGGGCTACCGCCCACTCCCTCCACTCCCACAGATTGGGACAACTCTATTGGCGGAAATTCGATCACTCGTTCGAGTTGAGCAGTGGAAGAAGTCCTAGCCTCCCACTGGGGCATGGGCTTCTTCTCCAGAATTTTCGCCATACACAAGAACCACCAAGCTGGCCTCAGAGTTGTGTTGGACCCGTCCACCCTGAACCTTTTCCTTCTGCTTCAAAAGTTCAAGATGGTCACCCCAGCGCTTATTGCCAAGACACTGTGCAGGGGAGATTGGATGTGCTCCCTGGATCTAAAGGACTCGTACCTACATGTCCCGTTTTGACAGCCTCATTGGTCCTTCCTGAGGTTCAGGATCATGGGCTTCCATTTCCAATACAAGGTTCTACCATTTGGCCTCAATTCAGCCCCAAGGGTCTTTACCAGACTTATGAAGGCAGTGGCAGCCCTTCTCAGGGCCCAGGGGCACCATGTCTATCCGTAGCTAGACGGCTGGCTCGTCAGAGCAAGATCCCGGAGGCGGTCCATCACACCTCCGTCCTCATGAATAAGCTACACGAATTGGGATTCTCTATCATTCTCAAGAAGTCACAGCTGGGCCTCATATGGGGTATGAGCTACAAGAGAGGTTTTCCCTGGGAGCCCAAGAGCACAGCCATCAAGAGGGCCACAAGTCATTTTCTCAGCAGAGCGGTGGCCTCAGCCTGGTGGTACCAGCGCTCCTGGGTATCATGGCGGCATGTCTTCTGGTAGTGCCTTACACAAGGCTCAAAATGAGGAGATGTTAGCTACGCTTCGCAGCCTCATCAGGAGCGGGGCTCCGAGGCGGAACTCGTCAGAGTTCCTCCCTTTCTCCACCAGGACCTTGTCTGGTGGAGCATGGACTGCAACTAGAGGATAGGCAGACCCTTCCGACAATCAGCACTGCAGGTTATCATCACCAAAGACTGTTCCTTGGAGGGCTGGGGAGCTACCCTGGACAACCACAGGGTCCACAGAGTTTGGTCTCTTCAGGAACAGGACGCCCATATCAACTGGCTAGAGTGAAAGGCCATCTGGCTGGCTCTCAAGGCCTCCCTGCCCCTCATCAGTAGCAAGATGATCCTCTTCCAAACTGACAACTCCACCAGCATGTATTATATCAACAAGCAAGGTGACACCAGGTCAGCGTTTGGGAATGTGCTCTTGCGAGCGACATACACTTGACGGCGACCCTCCTCCTGGGGGGGTGGGTGGAGTCAAAACTGGAAGCGGACAGGCTCAGCAGGATGGGTGCAGACGAGTACATATGGCAATTGAACTATCAGGTCCTTCAGGGGATCTTCAACAGATGGGGTCATCCACAGGTGGATCTCTACGCTGCCTGGTACAACAGAAGGTGCCCTCAGTGCACATCCTGGCAGGGACTGGGTTTAGGCTCTGTGCGATGCGTTCCAGATACAGTGGAACAGCATGAACCGCCTATGCATTCCCTCCCGCTCCCCTGGTACACAGGGTGATCTGCAAGATAAGGGAGTCCCGGCACCTCAGTATTATTCTGGTTGCTTCTCGGTGGCCAGCGAGGCCATGGTTCTGGGAGCTGCTCAGCATGTCGGACCAACCTCCAATGCACCTTCCACTGGGCCCAGCGCATTTACTGGCGCAGCAGCGGGGCACGGTCATCCACCCCTGTTGGACCAGAAACGACCCTATAGTATGTTGGACAGAAACCAATCGCATCATGTGACAAACATTGCAATCGCAGAATCGTCAATGTAACTAGAGGGCGTCCATTTTGTGATATGTCAGCCATTTGCTTATTTCATTTCTGTCAAAATGCTTTGCAAAATGTATTCTATGCTTCGAACTCACACACGGTGCAAGGCCACGGCCTGAATGCTGAAAGAGTAACACAGACAGGAATGCCAAACGATACAGAGATGCAGTGTTTTTCTCCCTCATTAAGTCCTTGAAGGCGAGCAAAAGCCGCATCTAATCAGTAGTCCAGGTGCCGGCCTGTCTAGCAAACGCTGTTGTAAAAGGCAGTTAAAGCATGAATTATATTCTTTTAGCGGTACTCCTTCACGGAGACTGGTATTTTCTGCTTCAGAACTATCTGACCCTTAGTTCATGAATCGAAACACACAGAGAACGTGCTAAGGAATGTTTCTCTCCTACGAACATGATATCCTTGCCGAACTAAGAGCTCCATGGTCCCCATAACGGAAAGCTGTCTCTGCTACTATTGCTAGAATAACTATATTTAGACTGATTAGAGATTTGTCATAATTGTCATGATTGTCAATCACCGAACCCTAGCCTGAATGATACATTTATGGGCGGATTTAATTGCCTTCAAAAAGATTGCATGTTATGTATATATATTGTTGCTTGACCGTTGCTCGCTCTCTTGCATCTCACGAGGTCTGGCAACACATGTTGCGAGACGTTGAGACCCCAGTCGCCCGACTGAGAATACTTTGAAATAAACCAGACTTGCTTATGAAATCGAACCTCGTGTCTGTTGTGTCACTAGTGTATATGGTTATTGTGCCTTAGTTTCCATATGCAGTCTTTATGGCCTAGCACCCCGCCCCACAGAAGTTAGCCCTCGCGGCGTGGTTCCTGAACAGGTCACATTAAAGCATCTGCGTCTCTCGCGGGCTAACCTAGACATACAGGGTACTAGGCGCGATTCTACTAGGATCCAGTCAAAAAGCAAGTGGACTAGGTTTTGCCACTGGGAGAAGTTGAAGGAGGTCGATTCTCTTAATTGCACATTGGACAATGTGCTATCCTTTTCAGCACACTTAGGGGTGCTAAGAGAGGCATGCTGCACCTATCTTGTGGCCATCGCAGCCTACCGGAACTCAGAGGAGAAGTTTTCTCATGTTCCAACCCAGTGGGTAAAAGACAATTGGCAGGCCTCCCCAGGTTCTATCCGCCTATCAAGAAGCCACACCCCATGTGGGACCTCAACTTAGTGTGGGGCGCCCTGGCTCATAAACCCTTTGAGCCAATGGCGTCTGGGGACATCAGGCTAGTCACCATTAAGATAGCACGCTGTGTCAGTGAAATTCGAGGTCTGGTGGCTTCAGAGCCGTACACTAGCTTTCATAGTGACAAGGTGATCCTCAGAACGCATCCCGGGTCCTTGCCTAAAGTAGTCTCTTCGTTCCACCTAAATGAGGAGATGGTGCTACCTACTTTCTTCGCAGACCCTAATGATGATGCTCAGAGAGTACTGCAGTATCTAGATGTTAGGCGCGCTCTAAGGTTCTACCTGGACAGAACCAAGAACTTCCACAAATCTACGGCTCTCTTTCTCAACTTCGGTGGGTCAAAGCCAGGATATCCGGCTTCCAAGGCGTTGGGGAGAATTCTCATTCTATGGCTAATTTTGCTTACCTATAGAGTCCCCCAGCAGCTTTGCTGGATTTGAAGGGTTTGTTTCTTTTTTTCCTGCTAAGAGTGAGACTCTTTTTCCCACTCTTAGTCATTTTTGCTATGTGTTTTATAGGCTATTTTTGTGCTTAATGTCTATGGGGTTTTTCTCACCTCCATAGGAACCATCTTTATCACATGTGTTACACAGCACCCTCCGTGCAGTGACACAGGGGTGTCGTAGCGACCCCCAAACATAAACTCGATACCCTGGGACTGACTGTCTCCCAGGGCATGTAAAGTCCCAATTGACTTTACTAGTCAATTTTTATGAACTAAATCAGTACAACCCATCTAACTATGGAGGTACTGGAAAGGGTTAATAGATTTTCCCTTATTTTCATTTTCGAGAGGGTACCGTACGTTCCCTAAGTTTCTGGCTGGTGGCAGTGGTTACTACCGTAAATATTCAACCGCAAATATTTCCCTATGGGATTTTCCCATTGTTTGAGTCTACCCCTTTTTCTGACAGCCTCCAACATACCGCTGGTTTATTTTTATATTATTTTACTCCGGTAGGTTTTATTTGCCAGAACTTTAATATAAATTCTTTCTCATGTCTTTCTCTAAACTTCTAACCCAGGTCGGGGGTCCTTTGTTCGCCCGCTTGGGGTGGGTCTATTGTGTGGGAGGGGGAGTAGGACCCCTGGACAGGGTTGCCTCAGCAACCCATGTCGCACTCTATCCTGATTCTGTGCGAGTGACAGCTAGGCTGTATAAATAGAGCTCTTTTTGCATAAAAGCAGGGTCCTGAGGACTGGAAGAGCAAGATGTCGCCACTGGAACTAAGAAGCCAAAGAGGAGAGAAGCCAAAGACATCTGCAACGACTGAACCACCGGTGAAGCCCTGCTGCAGCGTCTCAACACTTTTCTCCACACAACGAGAGGAGATCTTCATCTGCAACAGCCTTCTTCCCTTGAGCTGGTGGGGGTCAACCAGTTTGCCAATCGCCTTCCTGGACCTTCCTTGGTCGAATCGCCAGTACCCTGTACTCAGAGGCCGGATAGCCAGGCACCAGTCCACTCGGACAGCGATTTAAAGGAGCATACCTTTTTGTTTGTCGGGCAGCACTGTGGCTGGTTTCATCCCTGGGTAGTGCAGTAACTCGAACCTTCTTCCACAACGAGAACCTCTCTTCCTCTGCTGGATCCCCCAAACTGCAGGAACTACCAGGAACAACCACCACCGCAGGAGCCACTTCTTCATTTTAAAGGTACATTGTTCCACCAGGCTGCCCTTTTTTTCGCGGTAGCACCAAAGGTGGGTGTTTTAAATCCTTTACCTACCTCTTGGGTTGGCTACCCCTCTCTCATTGTCTTTCACCTTCTGCATCCACCTTTTCAAAATCGTTAACCAAAGACTTGACTGCAGCTACAAGAACATTTTGCTCCTGGGCCCTTGCCCTGTACCACTGACTCTGGCACAGGCCTACTGACTCTAGCTACATTTGTTAGAACTGCCTTCTTTAGAATGATTCTCAACTAGAACTGTGTTGGTGCACCTACTTCTTATAACTACCCTTTTCTTCCACTTTCTAAACCTTGTGAAATGCCATTTGCTCAGTTTTCATTCCAGTGTTTTCTATACTGATAGACTGTCTCGCTTAATCTGGTTCACAAACTTATGGGAAGTGTTGCTAGGGTGTGTAAGAAGCTATTTCTATATAACTTGTGCTTTCCCTCCCTTGTGAGAAATTGCTAGCGTATCCCTTGTGTGTTGTTTTCACTGTGCCGTTTTGCTCAGTTTTCACTCTGGTTCACTTGGTCTACAATTTAACTAGGTAGTGTGTATATTTTTCTTTGACTTATGTTAACTTGTTTGATGACTGTGATAAATGAGTTTTACTAGAAGTGTATAAAATAAGTATATTTCGAAGGGATTGTGTCCTCCGACGTATTCTTTATCTTTGATAATACGTTTCCAGCTTGTTGGCCTCGGAAATTTTTTCTGTACAGGGCGCTGCGCGTCGACGTCCACCGAGTCGATGTCCTTCGACGGCCACCGTATCAGCGCCGACGTCACCATGCCCATAAATAGCCACGCGCTGCGTCCGTTGCTCAGTTCCGTTTTTCCACGCTTCGTGGGGCCTTGGAACGTCGTTGCTCAGTTCAGTAAGGATAACTAACTATTTCTACTCGAATATACCTTATCGTTCTTGATGGCTTCTTCATCAGAACCGACGCCGCCGCGATCCGGCTTCAAGAAATGTCGAGACTGCGGTATAACGGATCCACACAGGATCTGCTTGTGGTGCTTGGGATCCGAGCACCATTGTTCGGAGTGTGAGGACTGCATGTCCATGACGGCGAAAGCCTTGAAGGAGCGCAAGGGGAAGCTCGAGAGAGGTAAGTCAGTCAAAACCTCCTCGAAAGTTTCGTCTGCTGAGTCGAGGCATTCGTCTCCTCGCCGTCAAAAACATTCCCATTCTAGATCTCGAAGTAGCTCCCACCATTCGTCGAGATCAAGACACTCAAAAAAGAGACATCGAAGGTCCCAATCCTCATCGTCTTCTGTGTCCCCAGAAAGGGTCTCCTGTCCCACTAAACACAGTTCTCAAGCTGAGTGGGAGGAATTCAGAAAGAAAATGTTAGGCGTCTTCGAGAACGCGGCCTCGACCCCCTCGAAGACAGCTGAGGGTGATACCCCGGGTGAAAAACACAAAAAATCAAAACGCCGCGAGTCGCAGCACCCGGCGAAACATTCCACCTGAGAGCGCCATGAGCCATCGGGTAAGAAAGCACCATCTTCGCCGTCGTCGAACATTCCTTCGATGCACGGATCGGCGCCATCGACGCCGTTGTCCAAGGGTTCCTCGACGCATCGGTTGATCGACTCGACGCCATCGTCGACGCCGATGAAAGAGAGAACCAAGGCCACTCCACAGCCAACGGTGATTTCAAGGTTTTACTCCATTTCAGAGGTCAGAGTACCCTGGACTTTCTTCAATTTATGAAGAGGGGGAAGATTCTGACCAGGAAACATTTGGGTTACAGAGGGCCACACTGCCTATTTCAGAGGATTTCACCTCTGTAAAAAGAAGACTGAAGGATCTACAGGAGTCACTACATGAGGCAAGTGGGCTGGGCACTTCCCCAGAAGTGGAATTTGTTAAGCCAGACCCAGGGGAACATGCCGAAACACCCTATAGAACCCTGATGGCAACAATTATTGAATTTATGGGTTGGTCTGCGCCTTCACCTGTTTTTCAACAGGATGACCTAACAGATATATTAGACAAAGGCCCACAGGAGGACCCGGTGGTCCCCTTCCATGCAGCCTTACAAAGGAAAATTGCATCTAATTGGGAAACTCCTGAAGTTATCCCTGCAGTCAATAAAATATTGTCAACCAAGTATAGGGTAGCGGCTGCTGACCCTGAATACTTATCAAAACACCAGACTCCAGAGAGCCTGGTGGTTCAAGCAGCAACTTCATCTAGCAGTAGGACCGCTTACCCTACTGTCCCACAGGATAGAGATGACATGAGGTACGACTCTATGGCGAAGAAAGTTTTCTTTGCCTGTAGTATGGCGTTGAAGTCCATCAACGCCACCTGTACGCTCGCCAGGTTCAGTCGCACACTATGGGAGTGTGCTTCATCAGCGGCTGACTGCATACCCGAAGGAGAGGAAAAGGAAGCCTTCCTTAACATTATTAAAGATGGCAAGGATGCCATGTGCGAATCACTTCAAACTGGCATCGATTCCGCTGACAGTATCAGCAGGGCCATGGCGGCAAGTACAACAATCCGCAGGCATGCGTGGTTGCGAAAGTCGGGCTTTGCTCCAGATGTACAGGCCAGATTTTGAATATGCCCTTTGACGGCTCTTCATTATTCGGGAAAAAGGCTGATGACCGTCTGGAAAAGTTAGACTTCTAAAGCAGCAGCAAATTCTTTAGGAGCTGCTATCCGCCAACCTTCTTTTCGCCCCTCAGGAACCTCTGGAAGAGGAACGTCCTTTCGCTATTATTCCGCATTCGGGAAAGGCAGAGGACAGCCGGCTCAGAGAGGCCAAAGGAGATCCGCCCGAGGTGGACGGGTCAAAAGTACTAAGGCCGCAGCAGGTGCCTCTTTACCCTCGGCATCTGCATCAGCCGCCCCCAAACCACTCTGAGGCCTTTCCACACAATACACCTGTAGGGGGCAGGTTAACTCACCATCTGACGGAATGGCAGGCTATAACGTCAGATGCTTGGGCATTGGAAACAGTTGCCCAAGGTTACTGCCTACCCTTTCTACACATTCCTCAGAGTCATCCACCGGGGAACAGCTCTCTAAAAGTTCCAGATCCGCTCCTCTTGCAGGAAATTATAGACCTGCTAGAGAAAGGTGCCATAGAACCGGTACCTGTAGCGGACAGGAACAAGGGCTGGTACTCCCCCTACTTTCTCATACCAAAGAAGGACGGAGGACTGAGACCCATCCTGGACTTAAGAGAATTCAACAAGTTCCTCAGGAAGGACAAGTTCAAGATGGTAACTCTCTCTCACATCCTTCAGGCCCTCCAGCTCCAGGACTGGCTGGTATCTCTGGACCTTCAGGATGCTCATTTCCATGTGCCAATCCATCTCAAACACAGGAAATACCTGAGGTTCGCAATTGGCGACTCTCATTATCAATTTCGAGTTCTGCCATTTGGACTGACCTCTGCCCCGAGGGTCTTCACCAAGCTGATGTCGGTTGTGGCGGCGAGTCTAAGGAGGGAAGGGATCCACGTCTACCCCTACCTGGACGACTGGCTGATCAGGGCTGCATCTTCGGAACAGGCCCAGAACCAGCTAGATTATGTCTGCCACTTCTTTCACAGACTTGGCTTCAACTCAATTTAAAGTCGTCACAGACGATACCATCACAGAGACTCCAGTTCATTGGAGCGGTCCTGGACACGTCCCTGGGAAAAGCCTCGCCACCAGAGGTGAGGACTCAAGATATTCTACAGATGGTCACCAAGTTTCAAAATGCCCAACGTCTCCCAGCCTTAGACTTTTTGAGGTTGCTAGGCCTCATGGCATCCTGCATCTTCCTTGTGCCAGAGGCTCGCCTGAGAATGAGATCTCTTCAGTGGGCACTGAGAAGTCAGTGGTCGCAATTCTCAGGGAGAATGACAGATCTACTGACCCGCGACATTCAATGGTGGGCCTATCCAGAGAACATCTTGAAAGGAGAACTGTTTTGGCAACCATGGCCGGAGATAACAGTAGTCAGACGCCTCATTCACGGGGTGGGGAGCCTATGCCAACGACTTGACCATCGGCGGTCGTTGGTCTCCATCGGAGTCCAGACTACACATCAACCTATTAGAGCTGAGAGCTATCAGACTAGCGCTGAAAGCTTTCCTGCCATCAGTACAGGGGAGAAATGTCCTGATAATGACAGACAACACGGTGGCCATGCACTACCTCAACAAAAGAGGAGGAGTAGGGTCACTGCCACTGTGCAGAGAGGCAATGCAGCTCTGGTTTTGGGCAATTCAGGAAGGAATCTCTCTATCGGCAGTCAACCTAGCCGGAGAGAAGAACTTGACAGCGGACGCTCTGAGCAGGCAGAGCAGTCTCCCGCGAGTGGGAGCTAGCTCAGGAAGCCCTTCAAGAGATCTTCGCCCTTTGGGGAACTCCTCAGGTGGATCTGTTCGCCACCAGCACCAACAGGAAGTCTGTTCTGTTCAAGGGAATTCCCCCCAAGAGGAGCTCTAGGGGACGCGTTCGTAGTGGACTGGGAGTTTCCACTCCTTTACGCGTTCCCTCCAGTCCCTGTGATTCCTCAAATGATCAGGAGGTTGAGAAGATTCCGGAAGACCATGATCCTAAATGCCACGGATTGGGCCAGGAGAACGTGGTACCCGGACCTTCTAGATATGTCCATCTGTCCTCTAATCCCTCTTCCACTCAAAGAGAATCTTCTCTCGCAGAAGGGAAGTCAGGTTCTCCATCCAGACACCAGAACCCTCAACCTTCACGCTTGGCTTCTGAAAGGTTGAGGTACAAGGATTGGGATCTCCCTGATGACGTCATGGAGGTGTTGCTTTCGGCCAGAAGACCGGCAACAAAGTCTTTATACCGCTGCCGTTGGAACAAATTTTGCAGCTGGTGTAGGGAAGAGAATATCGACCCTTTTTCATGTGGTACACCAACGGTGTTATCGTTTCTACCCTACTTGGCAAACTCAGGCCTTCAAGTGGGCACTGTAAAAGGCTATCTCGCAGCGCTTTCTATCTTCAAGCGCACTGCGGAGGAACCATTGTATTTCAAACTTCCTCTAGTAGTACAATTTCTCAAGGGACTAACTAATGTTTACCCTCCAAAACCATTCCAGGTTCTCTTATGGGACTTAAATTTAGTCTTAAACTTCCTAATGGGCACTCCATTTGAACCACTTCACTCTTGCTCGCTGAGATTTCTCACGCTTAAAACTGTCCTATTGGTAGCACTAACATCTGCTAGGAGGGTGAGCGAGCTACAAGCTCTCTCCTGTAAACCCCACATACAATCTTCCACAAGGACAAAGTCGTCCTACAGGTGATGCCTAATTTCCTCCCAAAGGTGGTTTCTGAATTTCATAATTCTCAGAAAATTACCTTACCTTCGTTCTACCCTCCTCCCCATCTGGGGAAAGAGGAGGAAAGGCTACATAGGCTGGACCCTAGGAAAGCTCTCAGCTTTTACATCAGCAGAATGGCTAAGATCAGGCAAGCAGACCAACTGTTTGTAGGATACTCAGGTCACAATTTGGGACTACCCATAACAAAACAAACCATCTCCAGGTGGATTATTTTGGCCATCCTGGAATGTTATAGACTAGCAGGGAAAGAGCCACCCCAAAATCTCCGGGCTCATTCAACCAGGGGTATCGCAGCCTCTTCGGCTCTCCAAAGAGGGGTACCGGTCTGGGACATATGTGCGGCTGCCACATGGTCGTCCGCACATACATTCACAAAATTTTACATTCTGGATTCCTCCACTGCTCAAGAGACCAGATTTGGCAAGGCCGTATTACATTCGGTCCATCCCTAAAGGGATACATAACACTCTCACTCCCACCTCCAATTACATGCCACTGCTATGGGAGTCTATCAAAGATAAGGAATACGTTGGAGGACACAATCTCTTCGAAGAACAAGTTACTTCTTACCTGGTAACGTTCTTTCGACGGGATGTTCCTCCGACGTATTCCTTATCGCCCCTCCCAACCATCCCCGCAGTAATAACTTCCCTTGTGGTTGCAACTTACCCTCCTTCAAGGTCAATAACCAATTCAGGCATGACTTTTCTTATGCTACAAAACGGAACTGCGCAACGGACGCAGCGCGTGGCTATTTATGGGCATGGTGACGTCGGCGCCGATACGGTGGCCGTCGAAGGACATCGACTCGGCAGACGTCGACGCGCAGCGCCCTCTACAGAAAAAATTTCCGAGGCCAGCAAGCTGGAAACATATTATCAAAGATAAGGAATACGTCGGAGGAACATCCCGTCGAAAGAACGTTACCAGGTAAGAAGTAACTTGTTCATCTACTTTTTAATACAAAGCTTTGGTCAGTGTTTCTTTGTCCCATATCACTGTAGGCCTATTGTGTAAACCCTGAATACTGCTAATCTCCCTCTTGAGATAAGTCTGACTGCTCAGCCGCAGCTAACAACTAAATCTTTGTGGCACAGACTGATACCAAAGGAGATTTAATGCTCTCACCTGTAGTCTTAATCTTCTGTAGTGCTCCCTAAGGGAACTGCACAGGATTCTGCCTAACACAAGGCCTCCATAGCAAGGTGTGAATGGTTTCGGCCATTAAGGAGGCCGATGAGGGGCAGCACAATCCCCTTCTGGGAAAATATGCATGCGCATGCTATCAGAGCCAAGGACACGGCAGTCGCGTTCCAGAGGCACGTCACATGGCAGGTCATCCTCAAGCACTACTGTTTGGATGCAGGCTCCAGGTCAGATGCGGCATTCGGGCAGGCAGTATTACGGAACATGTTTTCTTAAGGAGGATCACCTCTCCACCCTGGGGCTACATTCAGTTGTAATCACCCATAAAGTTTGGAGGAAAGGGGACGGGACATAGGAGTAATTATAAGTTACTCACCATAGTCCTAGTCCAGAGTCCCCTTTCCTCCATACGTCGCACCATCCTCCCCCCTAATGAAACTGATGTCATTAGGCAATGGTAATGTTGTCGATGCGTCAAGAGGGACTGAGGGGTGGTGCCGATGGGCAGAGTCAGGGGAGCGCATGCTCCCGGGGCCGCACCCCTGCACGCGCCTCTAAATGTAAATGGGGAAAAATATTTTTTCTGGTAAAAAAGGTACCGTCTCCCGTCCCTAACAAGGGACGCCCATACAGTATGGTGGAAAGGGGACTATGGACCAAGAGTACATTAGTCACTACGGTGAGTAATTTATAATTTACTGTCCCACCTGGCGTTTCAACTAATCTGATACCTACGGCCATATTTTCACCACAAGTATGTCACAGAAAACAATCCATCAAGTAAAGGTATGGATAATGTCAACTCAAGATTCGGCCTTCCGTTGCATAGAGCTCTATTGGTAACACCCAGCTTCTTCAGGGCAGACACAAAAGACTTTGCTGGTGGATGAATTATTCATGGACACAGTTGTTAGCATCACCACTGTCAAGTTTTTTAACCATGAAGATCCGACCGAGTACAGGAATCGAAGCAATCTCTCCCCGGTCACTCGTGTCCATGTGGGGGCACACACCCCAGACTCAGTGTGCATCTATGCATAGATTTCATCTTTAAATCCAGTTGCAGGCAAACAATTGAATTTATATGTGGATGTGATAAATGTTTTGGATACTCAAAAATCACTTTAGCGGGATGCCTCCCAGGCTACTCTCTCCAAGGGCTCAAATCAACTTCTGTAGATCGCCACAGTTGTCAAGCCAGGCATTGGTGAGTATATACTTGGACAAGAAGCGTACAGAAGTGCAGCACTTCGCGTGTTACCATGTCAAGGGACTTGGATCATCTGCTGCATGTTCCAAACGATACAGTGTGCACTGTACACTGTGACAGACTGTAGCTGAGTTTCTCTTCCATTTATGTGCAGGCCATAAGACACCACAACCTTTATACATGTTTGAATCATCCGATCTGGGCGTTGCTAGAGGGCTGCCATGCATGTGTCTGGCTTAACCAAATTAATAAGAGGGTAACTTCTTTTGTGGCCACTATTGACTGGCATATTGACTGGGCTCCTCCCCTTGAACAGCCAATAGGACAACTAAAAAAGAAAGTGCTCCTTTGAGACTACATCTATAATCCTAAATTGGCAAGGGGGAAAGTTGACATATCGTTATCTACAGCCTCCAGCTTGCATATTAAAATTCTCATGCCCTAAGATTAGACTGTCTTGCATGTTATTGCACATGAATCAACTTCGCTGTGTGGCAGTCATGGGTCCCAGGTTAGGTTTATACCTAATAACAGAGGTTGTCGGTTGTGTATGGGAAAGGAGGTCCAGGAAACCATTAATCTTTCCTTGTTGCAGTGCATGGGTTTTATTGACCGCAGATCACATTTCTTCGAAATATTTTGTGCATTGTCCCTTATTTATTAACACAAGGATTTTTTGCTTTGTTGCTTGAGGGGTAACCAAATATCAATGATCATAGCCATAATCAAGTTCTGGGATGCTATTGAAGATTTTTTAAGTAAATTTGCAGTTGCTGGATCTTGATCCTGTATTGATTAACTGATGAATAAGGTCTGGACCAATTGTATTTCTCTGCTTAGCAGAATTGCTTTTTATGTCATATGCATTTATGTATAATTTATGTTTTGATTAATGAACTTTGCAATTGGTCAATTTTGTGTTTGTGTGAAAAGTTTAAATGTAAACTGTTAACGCGGTATAACAGTGTCTCGAGGAGGCTAATCCCACCACTTCTAAATGGGATGAACTTTAGTACTCCCTTTTACACAGATGACACTGTTTTAATCGATCTCCCGTTTGGAGGTTTAAAGCAGAGCTTAATTTACGCAAACTCTTTTTTCAATGACCATTATCTGAAACTGAATTTGTCAAAAACAAAGAACTTGTTTTTTGGAAAGGGTGGCATAAAAGCAATTTGGTTTATTAAAAAGGAAAACTTGGAGGTTGTCAGCATATTTAAATATCTAGGCCTGACATTTTCCTTACAAAGGTAGCTTGGTGAGTCATATACATACAGTGGCTAACAAATGTTTCCGCAGGTCTAAGAGGGCTGCTCTGCTGCTACCATCGATATCGCAGCAAAAAGCTTGACAAATACCGCCTAGTGCCGGAGGCTACAATTCACAGGGCCGCAATGTATGGTAGTGAGATTTGGTGGTCTATGCCATGTGACTGTCTGG
This sequence comes from Ambystoma mexicanum, assembly GCF_040938575.1. Lineage (NCBI taxonomy): Eukaryota > Metazoa > Chordata > Amphibia > Caudata > Ambystomatidae > Ambystoma > Ambystoma mexicanum. The sequence goes on along the minus strand of NC_090921.1, from coordinate 222,973,757 downwards.
AGGTCCTGCAGAACATCTTCCTGAGGAAAGTGTCCGGGCTATTGCCCAGCTTTCCAGGAAATGTTCTGGGATGCAAATTAGGCGTTATTTGCATGACCTGCCAGGCTCAAAGGAGGGTTTTGTTTTTTTTTTTCTCACAGTTCTGTTGGATCCTCCAGTGATCCCTAATTTGGATAAAGGAATGACTGAATAAGACAGTTCCCTCATAAATGGCTCTACTTGTTGGCTCTCTAGTGGGATTGCTTTGATGTACAGTTGAGGGCTGGGGAATGTAGCAGCACTCTGTAATCTTTCCAATGCTCAGCGCAAGACGCTTCACAAAAATAGGGCAGCAGAATTTGAGCACTGCCTAACCAAGCCCTGAATCATTACATAATCATCATTAAAATATTTCAGTCCTACCTGCGTGCATGTAAGGGAAACCACACTTACAGACAAAATCAAACCCCCTAAGTGCAGGAGGGGACAACATTGATGATTAGGCTAAATGTGCTACCTTTATAATCCAGGTTGGTTGTGCCCAGATAGGACCCATAAGTGCAGTCTGGGCAAAGATGAAAACGTTGTTTTTTTTTTAACAACGTGCAGTTGTTTTTATTGGTTATAGAATAAAGTTACTTCATTCCTTTGATGAAAAATAATATAAGGACGGGTCCGGAGGCCATGGCTCTGTTTCGATCCTCAAGGATGAATATTTTTTATATGATGATTTATGTTATGTAAATGCAGCATTTAAAGAATGATTTTTATGAATATTGAAGGTGCCCACTCCCCGACACAATATCCCAAATCAGAATAATGGACACACCCCAGTAGGGAATGAGACCAGGAGAGCGATTGCAAGTTGAACAAGGTTTATATAAGAAAATTGTGCACGCAGAGCGCTCTGCCAACAGATACACGGGCAGCACATTAAAAAGACATTCAGCATCATAAATGACATCACAATATACAATCCCAATATAGAGCTTGATTGGGTTAGGGCACCAACACCGTATGGATTCATAAGGGATTGGCCTGAATTGGTTGGCGCAAGTTTAGATGTCCTCCTTTGGCACGTGGGTCTTCTGTGCTCATCTTTGCGAGGTGAAGTTCAGAGCAGCAAAATGACACTTTCGCTGACTAACTGCTCTTGCAAAAACCACATTTTAGAGCATGAAACAAATGACACTCATAAAGTCAGGTAGGAATGCGGGTGTCTTTCAGAGGTCTTACACAAGTTGTGGGCAGCATCATACCCTCTGCACCCCCGGTACCCATAAACCTAAAATCCCTGTCCTGGGTGACCATCATGGAGGTTTTGATCTATCTAATGCCTCATGGTACGAATAGACAAGTGTTATGGTTGGAAGAAATATGTGTGGACCTGGAGTTGGGGCTCTCGATATAGTCATTCGGTCACTATTGGGGCCAGATGTGTATCTGTATCAAAGAAGAGCCGGGCATGGGTCTGATAGTTTACAGCTTTGCAGGGTGGGGATCAGAGAGGGGCTCTGCCAGGTTAGTGGATAGGAATGGTCACTCACGTGGGGGCCTGCACTGGTCACAGTGCAGTGAGCTTATTTGTTCTGCGACGGTACTGGAGGTTGCAAAAATGAATGGCTGAACTTCCGTGAGAACAGGGTTTGTGCGAAGCGGACATGAGTCAGGAGGGTGGGGGCTGGAGCTTGCGGTGTGAGGACCAGGACAGAGGGAGAAACAGACGTTTTAGTGATCATTTTCGTGCATAGTAAAAGATGGCTTCAGGCGTGTTGCTTAAAATGGCGTGGGTGCATGTTAGTAAGGCCTAATTGTATGCTTCTCTCATTAGTAATTAATTGATAATTGGCACAGACGTCAGTTGGGAAGAAGGGGAACCTCTCCCCCATCAAAACAAGCGAGATCCATGCATACAGGAGTAGTGAGAGGGGCGGGATAGCTTACCTCTCGCCCTACATTCCCCCCCCCCCCCTTCGTTACTCCTAAAGAAACAAACACCCTCCTCCAGTGCGTCTGCATTCCTCTGCCCTCTTTACTGCCTCACCCCAGGCAGTTGTACCCTTTATTGGCATCCATGCATGGGGCACACTTCTCAAACTTGCCCCACGTTATGCATACTCCTCAGGAGTACATGTCATATATATGCACCCTGCATCCCCTGCTAGGTCCACCCACACTTCCTTGTGATTCTCTAAATTTTGGTGCTGTTTGATTGTTGTGTGCCAGATTGTCTACTATATCCACTTTGCTGTAAACGGCCACCATGCAATATTTAGGTTTATTACTTTCCCGTTTGTACTTTGGCTTCCCTAGTACCATGAGGCATTTCCCATTACTGTTTGGATTGCCCACTGTCACCATCATCGCAGAATTAGGTATTGCCTCTTCACAACATCGTATTCCCAGTTGGCACACACAGAAGTTCAGCAGGAGGAAGACAATAATAGGAACCAGTAACTTAATTGCATTTCCAAGCCATGATGTACCCAGTCGAATGCCGCACTGAACCATTCACTTTCTTGGACTCCACCTTCATCTTTCATCCGCACTCCCGGTTCATGCACTGCTGATATTACATGCAAAAGTTTTCCAATTTCAGCATCTGAAGAGGGCACGAAAGTGCAACATGCGCTCCAGATTTTTTGGCAAACACTTCCTTCCATAGCCATGAGTAGGTCGGAGACATACCTATTGTGCATCGTCATCAGTCTTAGTGCTCTTAGTTGTACCTTTATCGCATTGAATCCTTCTTCTGTTTCATTGGTTAGCTGGATCAGTTCGCAGCGCACGATTTGAAGCCATTTGGCATTTTCTTGTGCCTGGATGATTGGAATGAGTGATGCAAAAAATTTCTCTGCTGAGTTAAATAACATTTACTGGTCGGATATTGCAAGAGTTCTGTTGCATCGTGTGTTGGAGCCCATGGGTACACTTTTGTCTGATCGGCTGCGTAATGCTTCTGCCTTACACATCACTGTTGCATCTTGCCATTTATTTTCAGCAAGCATTGTCCCTTTACTTTCTAAGAATGGCTCTTTAAATTATGTTGTACCTTGAGGTTTTTTCTTGCACAGCTTTTCATCGGGAGGAAGCAATTGTAGTTTTACTGTGGTTGCCTGGAAGGTGCTCCTTATCCTACATAGTGCGAGATAAACAAGACGCTGGGCTTCCACTAAAGGGGATTCTTGTGGCACTAAAACCTTAGGCGTGTCTGACGCATGAGGTAACAGTGAGCACACATAACAGCTCCCATTTGTGGGCTGTCTCCCTGTGGTGCTCATATCAGAGTTCCACTTGTTAGACTGGTCCGGATGACGGAGATCCTCGTACAACCCCATCCCATGGTACTGCTATAAGAAGAATGTGGGAGTAGGGCTTAAATATGTGCGCTAGACCCACTGAAAACTAGTGAGGCAATGCCGCTTTGCCTGTGCTACACAGTAGGAGTACCCATAAACTCCTATATGTAATGAACAATGTCTAACAAAGAAATGTAGCAGGCATAGTGCGCATAAACCAATCCAATTATGGCCCACAAAACGATGTCAATCTAAATCACAGTCCATAATAGCAAGTAAATGTCCAAATGTTTAATCCGTTTTCTATATCCAAATGTTTAATCAATTTCTCATTCTTCGAACCAGCCGACACGTGTTTCGACAAATAGTCTTTTTCAAGGCTGGTCACAACAACAAGAATATGCAATATAAACGCAATATCCATGATGTAAAAATCACAGTCAAATCATCAAATTCCAAAATGTAACAAACAAATATGAAGGAAATGATGAATCAACATACCTCATTGTTGGGCATCCAAAAGAATTTCAACATGTTGGGACAGCGGAAATCACAATACAAAGAACAAAGAAAAAAGAAAAAGCAAATGATCAATTCTCTATTCGAAAATCAAAATTGAAAAATGTTTTGAACAATTTTTTTTAAAAGTCATTTTCGCAAATGTGCAATGGTGCGAAGTGGGAAACAAATGGTAATTTCCACGCCTAAAAATTATGAACGGGACCTGAAAATGTACTAAGTCCTATATTGGAATTAACATTGTTAACGGTACACGCTTTTAAATCTAATTCATTGTAATGTGTATTCGGTTGTGTTCCAAAATTGTACCTTGAATTCAATTTGATAAAAATATTTAAAGTATTCTATAATGTAGAGTAATGAATAACCCAGCAAGTTGCTGCTTACCGAATGCTCAGATGTATATTTGATTTGTATTGTTGCTGCTGATTTTAATTGAATCCAAAATCACGTACTGAAAATATAGGCCAAGTTAGCTACATAAATTGATTGAGCTAACATCTGAGCATTCGGTAAGCAGCTACTTGCTGAAATACAATGCATACCATGGATCCATCAGATAGATGGATCCAGCATTTCAGGCCCTTCACCTTCACTGCTGGAACTGTGCAGTATATTACTTCATAGGGGCCATGAAATCTTGGACTGTTCCATCTGCGTACAAAACTGCAGACATATACTAGTTCTCTAGGCATTAAAGGATTTAATGGGCTATATGCTGAGGGTGTTGAAGTGTCTGTCTCATTTTGTCTAGTTAATGGTGGAGTGGTTTGTTTCAGTATTACTCGTACTACTCTTGTAAGCTGTGTGAGGCATTTTTAATTCTTCTCCCAACACTGTAGCACTTCTATGGGCGTTAGACCTTCTCACTGGGGACAAGGGCGTTTGCATTTGTCGCCCAGTTAATATTTAATGGGTGGACAAATGGTGGTCCTTACTAGGCTCAGTGCGCAGCTTGAACTATGCTTGTGGGAGGCAATAAACCCATATAAGGCGGGGCAATTTTCTGAGAGTCATTCCAGAACTAAAGTTTTGCCATGTTATGCACTCTATTGTTAATTTATTGATGTATTCTTGGAGGTTCAGGATGAATCATGGATGTCCGCCGCAATGTGGTGTTTTGATGTATGTGCTGGAAAATGCAGCTATGCAAAAGCTATTTGTAATATTTCTACAGGCATTACTACCTTCCCTGATGTGTCCTGTCTCCAGAGGAGGTCTGTTGATGACTGTGTGCCCCCCCTTTTTGCCCATAGTTCTTGTTCGCATTGTGGCACTTTTTTCTGCAACTGTATTTGTGCCGTGGGGAGGGAGTTATAACCGCTGTTTTAGGGATCTTCTGTTCGTTCTTTCATTACATATTCTGTTGCCAAATCAGTCTGGAAGTATGCTGCTTGTTTTGTGCGGCGTCTGCCGCCACATTTCCTAATAATACTTTCTTTGTTATTGGTGTGAGCTTGGCATTTCACCAGAGCCACTATTGATGGCTCTGCGAGTGCATCTATTAGTTCATTTAATAGCCTGCATGTTGTGCTGGTGGCCCGTCTGCTCTCCTGAACCCTCTCCTCCTCCTCCATCTAGACAGTCCAGCATGTACCGTGGTGGTTACATATGCTGAATCTGTATATATTGTCGCTGCACACCCATTGGCTGCATGGAGTGCTTCTATTAGTGCAACCAATTCTGCTGCTTGAGCTGAATAATGCATTGGCAATCTCTTTTGTATCAGCACCTCATATTCCCCTTCCTCCAATCTCGCTACCACCGCACCAACAAACTTTTCACCAGTTTCTGGACAAATGGACGCTGATCCACCTACAAAATACACCTCTCCTTCACCCAAGGGGTTCTCACTTTCTTTGGGAATGTCGTCTCCTTCCCCCTCATAGGTGGAACAGTCATGTGCTTACATAACTTCCAATGTTCATGGCTCTGTAAGGAATGTCGCTGGGTTTACAGTTTTGCAACGTATCTTGTGAACATTTCGGCTTGAGATGATGATTTCATAGGCAGTAGCCCTCTGTGTTGAGTGGATTTTGATCACTCAAGTATGGCAAACGGGGAATGTTCAACCAACTGTGTAACTGAGCACCCCATCACAATTGTCGAGCTCTTTTCAATTGCGAAGGCTGCCGCAGCAAGAGCCTGTTTGCAAGCAAAATATCCTAGCCTCCCTGAATCAAGAGTTCCACTGTAAGAAGCTAGTGGTTTATGGCCCAACAATGTTTTTTGTGTCAATACTGCAGTCATCAGCGTTCTGATTGAATGTGAGAACAAGAAAAATTCCCTCTGCAACCATATCCACCCCCTCCTCCTCGTGGTCTGATACCGTCCTCGTCCTCTTGCCGATCTTCCCTGCCATTGGGGTCCTGTCTACCGTTCCTCTTCACCCTATTGCTCTTGTCTCCCACGCAGCTGCCATTCTGGCCGGTAGTATTAGTGTCCCCTCCCCTTCTTCTCCTTTCCGATCTGAGGGAGGTGTAGCAGGTACCGCTGTGACCTTCACTAGCTTGCTCTGTACCAATTTTGCTTGGTCGGCTAATCTTCTCTGTGCTATTTCTTTTTCCCTCACTTTGATCCGTCTGCAGTGGTGTACTAAAATACTTTGTATTTCTGGCCATCCCTTGGCTTCTATCCCAGCAATTTTATCAAGGACCTTCTGTACCTCCTTCGGAAGGCCCTTTTTGATAATGAAATAAAACAGGGAGGTGGATTGGTCCCACGCTGTACCAGTCTCTGCCCATCTCCTGCATCTGAAGAATTTACTGTGGAGTCTCTTCCTCGTCCCCCATGGTGCATTGCATTACAGTGTAAATCTGGGGTGTCAGGGAAGGTCCTCTGCAGTGCATCCCATACCTGTGCTCTCACATTGTTAAAGGATGCCCCGTCATGTCTGTTGTTACACATGGTCACTGCTGGGAACCCCGCCTTCACCCATACTGAGTCAGCCTGATCACCTACTGCTGACACCAAAAGGCTTTTGATATCCCTTATTGCCAAAGGCACTCCTGCTGTATTTTTCTCATGCATATATCCATTTCCCCGCTCCCCCAAGAGTGGTGGGAGGACTTTTAATACGTTATTTTTGTCCATTAGTGGCCAAAGAACATAATGGGGTTGTACTGCTCCCTTGTGGATGAGGCCTCTGTAGTTTTGATCTCATCTTTCCTCTACTCACCTTCATTGTTTTCTTTTTTGCCAATGCCATTCTCCCTAGTCTATTATGGAGCCTTCCTTCCCACCCTTCTTCCTCTACCTCAGCCAATTGTAGAGTTGCCCATTTGATCTGCTGAACACCACCCACTGCTCCTTCATCAGACTCGTCAAAGTCACTCCAACATTCCTCTTCCCTTTCTGATGCTACTGTGTCATACCCCATGCTTGCTGTTTCCCCCTCTTGCTCTACTCGAACAGCTTTAATCAGGGCGCTGTCTATTCGAAAAAAGGAAATCCCCAGACTTTCATTCATCCTTTGGTAGCACGAACAAATTCTTTAATGGGGGTAGCAACTGCTGTTGCCCTCCCCCTGTAACGGCACTGTCGTTTCACACAACGTTCTCAATCTGGATAACACTGCCTGAGTATTTGTCATTAATATTTCTAAATCTTGTTGGGCTGCAGGGTCATGGGTAGTGCTTTATGGAGCATATAGAACTATGGGGGCAACATTGGTATTTGATGAGACATGCAGAGGGGGGTGGCGCGATTGCCGGTGTGGCTGAGTTGTTAGCCTGTGGTAGGTATATCTGATCACAATACTCCTCAGTGGGTCTTGTGAGCAGCGGGTATAGCTTTTTCGGTTTTTCACTCTTCTTACCTTGCTCTCCTAGTTCATTGGTTGCTACTGTCGGGGCCTCTGCTTCTTTTTCTTTATTTTTTGTGGGGGGCGTTTCCTCGAACAACCTCCACCAATCTAATATTTCTCATCTATTTTGGAGCTGCTTTCCTTTGTACTTTTCCATTAACAATGTTGCTACGTGGTCTAATATCCTTTTATCGAAAGACCCTCCTTCTGGCCAGATATGAGGTGACCTCTCCCCTTTTATTTCAGTTACCCATTAGCCATGCTACTTCTTTATTCGATGACTATACAAGGGGAGATGTTTTCAAATGGGTACGACTGGTGTATCTAAAGCCGTATTCAACAAAAGGGGCTTTTCCCTTTACCTCTACCTCATCTGTATTGTAACACCTCCACCTTAAATTCAATCAATTTGAGGTATGCAAATCATTTACTTTTCAAAACATTGGGTATGCTAATATGTTCATATTAGTTACACAGGAACAACAAAAACATTTTGCCTGGACAAACCAACAATTTCATTAACATTGAACAAAAAACATGAAACACCCTAGAATAAACCCATATGCGTCTGGGCCCTTTGTTGTAACACATCTTTGAGTCCCCGTTCCCCCACTCAACACTCACATCACCATTGCCCCTCCTGGGCCTACCTATACAAGAGTTTAAGAACAATATAGATGATAAATACTACTAATATCTGAGCCTGCTAAATATATGAGGCTCCTATTTTATTCCATGTCCTCACTTATTTCCAGCACTGGTCGGGACAGTGCTACGCAGCGCTACCTTCCACCCCCTTTCGGAGCTAGGTTCCAGTATCTCCCCTTATCTTCTGACTATACTCTTTTATATAAAAACCTAATGGCCATGAAAAAAGAAAATAATTCTTTATCAACAATCACTCTTTTCAGTCACACTAAGCCCAGATTTTGTGTGTTCCCCTTAATTGATCTGCTCCACACTTCCCCTCCTTTACTTCCTTTTACAATCAATACTCACGTGCCAGTGGTCTTCCGAGTGCCTCCGTTCGCTGTCTAGCCACAAGTGGGGCCTCTCCATCGGGCTCTGCCCGGCTCCGGCGAGCAGTGGAGTATTCGCAAAGCCGGGAACCACAGAACCTGCTCGGGAACGTATGCTTTTTTGTAGTTACTGGTCAGCCCTGGACCTCGCCGCATTATGGAAACGTCAAGGGAAAATCACATCGGATGGTCACCAAATGAAGGTGCCCACTCCCCGACACAATATCCTAAATCGTATAATGGACACACCCCAGTAGGGAATGAGACCAGGAGAGAGATTGCAAGTTGAACAAAGTTTACATAAGAAAATTGTACACGCAGAGATCTCTGCTGCCCGGAGAGTGCTCTGACAACAGATACACGGCCAGCATACTAAAAAGGCATTCAGCGTCATAAATGACATCACATTACAATATACAATCCCGCAGCTTTATTGGGTTAGGTCACCAACACTGTATGCATCCATAAGGGTTGGCCTCATCTGATTGACGGGAGCTTAGACGTCACTCCTGTGGCACATGGGTCAGCTGGGCTCATCTTTGCGAGGTGAAGGTCAGACCAGCAAAATTACATTTTCCCTGACGAACTGATCTTGCAAAAACTACAGTTTACAGTATGAGACAAATGACACTTGTAAAGTCAGGTAGAAATGTGGGTATTTTTCAAAGGTCATACATAAGTTATGGGCAGCATCATACCCTCTGCACCCCCGGTACCCACAAACCTAAAATCCCTGTCCTGGGTGTCCATCTTGGGGGTTTTGATCTATCTAATGCCTCATGGTACGAATAGACAAGTGTATGGTTAGAAGAAATATGTGTGGATCTGGAGTTGGGGCTCTCAAGAGTATCTTCATTAGGTCACTACAAGGGCCAGATGTGTATCTGTATCAAAGAACAGAGGGGCATGGGTTTGGTAGTATGCAGCTTTGCAGGATAGGGGTCAGTGAGGGGCTATGGCAGGTTGGTAGAGACAAATAGGCACTCAGGCGGGGGCCTACTCTGGTCTCACACAGTGCAGTGATCTCATTTGTTCTGGGACGGTACTGAAGGTTGCAACAATGAATGGCTGAACTTCTTGAGAACTGGGTTTGTGCGAAGCGGACACAAGTCAGGAAGGTGGGGGCTCGAGCTGGTGGTGTGAGGAGCAGGACAGAGGGAGAGACTTTTTAAAGATCATTTTCGGGCCTAATAAAAGATGGCTTCAGGCTGTTGCTTAAAATGAAGTGGGTGCATGTTAGCAAGGCCTAATTATATGCTTCTCTCATTAGTAAATAATTGATAATTGGCACAGACTTCAGTTGGGAAGAAGGGGGAACGTCTACCCCCCTCCCCCCTTGCCACAAGCGAGATCCATGAATACGGGAGTGGTGAGAGGGGTGGGATCGCTTACCTCTCTCCCAACAATATTTATCATATTTTTGGTTATGTTTCACGCTTTGTTGGCTATTTTGTTTATGGATACTGTCCGAATAAAGTTTTACCTACTCTTCTACCTTATGAAAAATCCACTTGAGAAATTCTAGTTTCACCATTTATATCCACCCCAGTGAGCCTCATTCTCTCCGTGACCCCGAAGGGTGAGAGGGCTGGAGCCCTTCCCTTACCGCCAAGACCACGACCGACGTGATCCATGCCACTCGACCAGCACGTGATGCCTGACCCCAGCAGACTAAGCATCCAGCTTACTCCACGCACATGGTGAGGCCAATCTCCGTCCATATAGGCCACTTGAAGCCAGCAGCACCTACAAGCTGGTCTTTTCCCCTGCCAGATTTGTCCATCCGTGCTTTTGCACACCTTTGCACCGGAGGTGCACCATCTTTGTCCTCATTTCCGGCCTGACCCCAAAATGGCGGTCGCAACACGGCACCGAAACGAGGCTGCGACTAGTTGCTGAGCAACTAGCTTTATCCGTGCCCAATCCGCAACGCCGGCAGGCGGAAGCCGGCTCCCGGAAGAAGGCCCGTGGAAAAAGGCCCTGTTCCACTCCTGTTCGCCCCGGGACGCCACGGGCCTGCGGCCACATATGCTCGAGCAGCTTCCACTAGCCACAACCATTTGCTCGGACACTGACTACTCCCACCCTTAATGCTCTGCACTGCTACGCAAGCTCGTTACACACAGGGGTCAGAGCAGGAGCTCCCCCACAGCAACCCGAACTGCAGGAGCAACACAGAGACACCTTGTCCCTTGACCTTTGTCCTATAAGGTAAACCTGCAGGCTTTATCTACCCCTTGCACTATCCCCAGACATGCATGTTACTTTCATATGTGCCGCTCAAAATGCCATAGTCATACTATTAGCTACGCACTCAATGCATATGTACCTTGCTAGCCACTCCTTGTCCTGCCCAGTCTATGCCACTAAAAAAATTATATGCCTACCCTACCTCAAACAAATCAGCCTTCATTCCATAGTGTGCCCATACAAATTCGAATCTAGCCAATTGTTGTGTCACCCTGCCATTCAAATCTTGCCATTTTAATGTGATACTCTGCCATTCGAATCGAGCCATTTTAATGTGATATTCTGCCATTCAAATCTAGCCATTCTGATGTGATATTCTGCCATTCGAATCTAGCCATTTTGATGTGATATTCTGCCATTCGAACCTAGCCTGCCCTTAGCGGCCTTGATCCACTGTGTAACTGCCTGCCCTAGCGGCCCTGCCCCAGCGGCCCTGTACTGCCTGCCCCTAGCGGCCCTGCTCTATTGTGTTATTGCATGCCCCTTGCGGCCCTGCTGTAGATCTCTTGTCTACAAATGCAGCCCCCTGGCACACACCCCAAAGCGCCTACACACCTCCCTTCCTCTCTATCCATCTCCTTCACATCCCTCTCCCTTCTGGCCATCTACAGCATGACGCATGCGCACCCATGCCTTACCCCACCATCTGACCTCATACACACCACAGCGCCATCTGCACTCCAGTCCACACTCAACTACCCCACCAATCCGACCGGACATCACCCACTCCACCTCAGGCTCTATAGACTAAGAACACGCACCAAACACCTCCTAACTCTCCGTAGCACTCCACACTCCTTAGGAACAACAGACTCAGCTCTCGCACCCATACATCAGCCGCCCAGACTCACCTCTCTGACCACGCTCACTACCCTAGCACCCATCACACTGCATCTATCACGCCCCAGCTTCACACACCCAAATACGCATCGCCCACCCCCAACACCACCAACGCCAACACACACACGCTACGACCAGACTTAAGATGCGCTCTCATCAATGCGCGCTCTATCCATGCCCATGCCATTGAAATCAATGACCTTATCACCACCCACAATCTTGACCTACTTGCCATATCCGAAACCTGGCTCCATGAAGCCTCCAGTCCTTCCATCCACCTCGCTCTCCCTCAAAACTATACCATTCTCAGACAGGACCGAAAAAACTCCAAAGGTGGTGGCGGCGTCGCCCTCATCTTTAAAGACACCCTCTCCATAAGAATGTGTAATCAACAATGGGACAACAACGCTGAGCTACTCACGGCTAAACTAGCCCTCTCACCTAACTGCACCATAAACTTCTTTATCACCTACAGACCACCAGGATCACCCTTAGACTTCCAAAAACAACTCCTCCAAAACATAGGCAACAACCTCAAAAGCACCACCAAAAGCATCCTTCTAGGGGACTTTAACCTTGGTCTAGCTGACCCAAAAGACAAAGCAGCCGCAAATCTAGCCAAAGAACTATCAAACATGGGGTTCGAACACAAAATTACTGCCCCCACTCATAACAAAGGCAGATCCATTGACTGGCTAGCGGATCACAACTGCTCATCTGCAATTACCTCCATCTCGGCCCTCCCATGGACGGACCATTACCTCATTCAATTCTTCATTCCTACCACGCCTACTCATAAAACCTTAACTCATGCCCCACCCGCTAAAGTAAGAAGCTCCAAAAAACTCATTGCTTCCAACCTCGCCCCTCTCCTCGACATCCCTTAACTCAAGCCTCCTTTCATCCATGACCCTTCCTCTCTAGCCAACATCTACTCCAGCACACTCACTCAAGCCATCGATCTCATTGCCCCTCTAGAAGAAAAAAAAGGGAAAAAATCTATGCACTGCAACTCATGGTTCACTGAAGAACTATCTGACCTTCGCACCAAGAAACGCAAAGCCCTATCCAGATGGCAAGCAGCACCTAATCAATCCTCGCTTAAAGATTTTAAAGGGATCTCCTTGACCTACAAAAAAGCCATATTCCATGCTAAATCCGAATCCTACAATCAGAGAATTACTAATGCCAGCTCCAAATCAAGAGAAATATTCTCCATATTCAAAGAACTCTCCACACCTGCCTCCGTCCCAGATGAAATCACCAAGGATGAAGCCTGGTGCACAGGCATCCAGGCTGCCCTCCTCAATAAAGTTAAAACTCTCCAAGACAAAATATCCTCACAACGCAAAGCCCTCAACACCCCACCTGCTCACCCACAACTTCCACCAATAACTCTCTCTCACAAACACCCCTTTTTGCCTTTAGAGAAGTCTCAAACGGAAGTCAAGGACCTCCTCAAAAAAATTAAACCTTCCACCTGCAAAGGGGATATCTGCCCACCTTCATTAATCAAAGAGTGCTCAGAATCCCTCACCCCCATCATTACAGCCTTCATCAATGCCTCCTTCGCATCTGGAACTGTACCACAATGCCTAAAAGAAGCCTGGGTCCGCTCGCTCCTGAAAAAACCCTCTCTCGATCCTTCCTCCCCTAACAACTATTGCCCCATCACCACCGTCCCCTTTCTCCTCAAAATCCTAGACCAAGCCGCACACAATCAAATCCAACACTACCTGGAAACCAACACCATCCTAGGCAAAAGACAATCAGGCTTCCGCAAAGGCCATGGGACTGAAACTGCCCTTCTAGATTTAAAAAATCAAATTACCAAAATAATGGACACAGGCAAACCTGCTCTCCTCCTTCTGCTCGACCTCTCTGCAGCATTTGACTTGGTCGACCACAGCATTCTCACATCTCACCTCTTCAATGCTGCACACTTCTCTCACAAGGCTACCTCTTGGATCACATCCTTCCTTGAAGGTAGGGCCATGAAAGTGTACTCTGACCAGGACAGCGCCCCCCCCCCCACTATAAACTGTGGTGTCCCACAAGGGTCCTGCACTGCTCCGACCCTCTACAACCTATTCACCAAACCCCTCTTTGACTTACTGGACTCCCTCAACATAGCGTACACAAACTACGCAGATGACACGCAAGTTCTCCTCCCCCTCTCCGGAGACTACGACCTATACTCAGAAGCCCTCCTCAAAATCTACTCGACTATCCAAAGCTGGATGGCTATCAATGGTCTCTGCCTAAACGGAGACAAAACCGAAATCATCATCCTAGCCCCCAACGAAACACTAACCAAACTTAGCCCCAACTATTCTCACATGATCATCGACAGCATTAGCATACCTGTCTCCTCCGCCGTCAAGACCCTAGGAGTCTACATTGACGCCACACTCTCAATGACTAGACAAACCAGCGCCATCGCCTCAGCTTCTGCTCTGACCACCAAACTCATCTACGCCATAAAACCCTACCTCACCACGCCTAACTGCCTCTCCATAGCCAGAGCTACTATAGGAGCCAGATTGGACTACTGCAACACCCTCCTGGCAGGCACATCGTCAAAACGCGCCCCCGGACAAACTGGCCTGCCGCCTGCTCCAAAGGCACTACAGACTCTCTCTCCGCTCTAAGAAGAGAACCTACATCCGTGCCCTCATCTCTGCAGCATCTAAAAACTTGGCCAAACTCTTCAAAATCTGCAAGGAGCTGGCAAATCCTGCTGCAGTCTCTACCTCTCCTGTTCCTCCCAGGCCCTCACCACTAAAACTCAGGACATCCTGTCCACCCTTTCTTCCTCTACCTCCTCCTCTAACACTCCTGGTCCATCCAAGGCCGTCTCTCCTCCTCCTCCTTTCCCCTGTTCACCCCTGATGTTTCTAGACAAGTCTGATCTATGAAAGTCTCATCAAAGCAGGTTCACCCTGCTCATCCAGAACTATCAAGGACCACATCGACACCCTTATTCCAGCCTTGGCCGATTTCTGTCATCACTCCTTTGCCACTGGAACTTTCCCCTCCCCCTTAAGCAGTCTCTTGTGCACCCCCTTCTAAAGAAGCCCTCAGCTGATCCTTCCTCTCTGGCTAACTATAGCCCGATCTCCATCTCTCCTTTCCTGGGCAAACTCTTGGAAAAGCTGGCCATCTCCCAGTTTAATCTACATACTGAATCTGTTGGTTGCCTCCATGACCACCAGTCTTGCTTCAGAGCCTCCAGAAGCATGGTAACTGCTCTCATGAACACCTGTGAAGATTTGCTCTCCAATCTTGACTCTAATCTCCCTTCTGTCCTCATTCTCCTAGATCTATACTCTGCTTTTTACACGGTCAACCATGCCATCACGCTCAGTTGTCTCCGGGACAACCTTGGTATTACTGATTAGGCCCTGGCTTGGTTGACCTCGTTTCTCACCAACTGACCCTCTCGTGTCCAACTGGGGTCGGTCTTCTCTTCAATATCTCTCTCTACTTCTGGGGTACCCCAGGTGTCTAACCTCTCTCCCTGGCCGGTCAACCACTACCTGGCACCTCTTCCCCAGCGCATCGCTACTTTCTGCTCCAATTTTCAATGTTATGCGGATGACACTCGGCTCTTTTTCAGTCTCGCCTCAGCCACCTCTGCTTCTTCTCTCATACCAGACTGTCTGGCCGCAATTCATTAATGTTGTGCCTGCCTTAATGTCAGTAAGATGGAGATCCTCCTTATTGGGACACCCGCTCCCTCCTTTCCTCTCTGGCTGGCCACTCTGGGCCCTTTTCCTGCTCCTTCCTGTGAGGCTAAGAACCTTGATGTCATCTTTGACTCCACCCTCTCCTTTTCTCCTCATATCTCTGACGTCTCTAAGAAGTCAAACTATCAGCTGCGCCTCCTCAGAGGTATTTTCTTTTTCTCACTTTTCTCCAGACGCTCGGCGTCTCTAGAGCTCTTGTCCTCTCTAGGCTGGACAATTGCAACAGCCTCTTTTTAAATCTTCCTGCCTCTACTCTTCGACCTTTACAACGTATCCAGAACAAGACTGCTAGACTTGTCCTTGGTCAAGCCCATGGATCGTATCCCTCCAGCTCTGAAATCTCGTCACTGGCTGCCTGTGGCTGCAACGATCAACTTCAAGGCCCCCTGCATTGTCCACAAGGCTTTCCCGGGCCTGGGACAGCTCTACCTCCAATTGTCTCTTCCAAAACATCTTCCTTCTCAAACTCTCCCCTCATCCACCTCCAACTCTCTGAGGGTCAGACGCTTCTCAAAGCAGAGAGTTGGGGGCAGATATATCTCCTCGGCTGGGGCCTCCCTCTAGAACAGCCTCCCTGCCTCTCTCAAATTTGTGCTGAACCTCCACCAGTTCCGGAAGCAACTCAAGACCTTCCTTTTCGCTTCCTCTCTTCCTCTCCCCTGTTGATGCACCGGACTGCTGCGTGCACTGATCACCTGGTCACCCTCTGAACTCTGGCCAAGGCAACTGCATGTCAAGTTGCCCTTGCACTGCCCGTGTGCTCCCCAGCACTTAAGGGTCTGTATCGGCAACCCTACAGTCCCTTCTCCCTGCACTTATGAGCCACCCGCTGGCTGCGCTTGTGAGTTAACTGCACTTCCCCTTCTCCCTGGCAATTCTACCCTTCCCTCTTCCCTGCACTTGCACGATCTGAATGACACAAGGCCTAGTAAGATCATTTTTTTTGTCCTCCCTTGTTTCCCCCTCCTTGTCTTGTCATGCCTAGAAACACTTGTGTACAGGCGTGCTATAAATGTTGCATCGTATCATATCATACCAGAGATTGGACATCATGTATGACTTGCATCTCCAATATTCTGCTCTTTTGGGGTTATAAGACATTATTGGTATGTTTAGGCCTTTGCAGGATAGTGAGGTTTGTGAATTCTATCAGTTGCTATGTTCTCGCCAAGCAGATAATACTTGACTAACAATATTCTGTTGTCCTTTTTTATTTGTTTTATTGTGTATTAGTTATAAAAATTAATATCATGACTTTTCTTGCATAACCTTTTCAGGAGAAAACAAAACAAACAGCTCATATCACATATACAAACACATACATAAAAGTAAATACACAACCTAAAATCTACATTTACCAATGTTAGTTATAAATCCCAGTCAGAGAAGAAGAGCAGTCCATCATGCTTCTTAAATTCAGCTAAATTTTTCTAGTCCTTATTACCAGTCAAATGTAGTTCTTTTAAAAGTAAAACTACCTCAGCCGTAAGAAAGTTTTCATTTTCTGAAGCAAGTCTTTGCCAAAACAAAGGAGAACCCAAGATTCTGACATGTACAAATCTTTGAAATCTTTTCACTCTCACAAACCATGTTCCTGTGCATTCAGATAGGAGGTGCTGGGCTGTTTGCCTTACCCCTGCATCACATTTGCCATATATGTCAGATGGATACTTTTCTATCTCTTTAATATGTTGTATTTCCAGGGTCAGTAATAGGTTTAATCTGAATCTCAAGAATTCCATCCTTTCTCCTGCATGGGGTCTGGCATGGATTCACATGCTCATGAATATTCCCCGTCGTCAGGCTGGGAATCCCCAGTAAAGAAAAAATCAGTATCCGTTTTGTTTCTGAACTGTCTTTCTTAGTAGTAACCAATCACTGGTCTCTGGGTCATACTGCCCCCGCCAATAACTGCCCTCTCCCTAAGCCTCTCCCCTGGCAGCCATCCTCAGATTTTTTACTGCACGTTCAAGTGTTGGGAGTCCTCGTGCTATAGCTCTCGAGCTTTTACTGCGTTTTGCGATTTTTCAAGGAGTTTTATCTAATTTTTTCGATCAATTGAGCCTCACGCTCCACCGTTTCTACTTCCAATCAACGGGGACCCGTTTCGGAATTCTCAATGCCCCTCAAGGGAGAAGTTCTCGTTGAGTTACGCTTTTGGAGGATTCCAGAAGACCTTGAGGCCTACCTTGTGGACATGGCCCAGGACAAAGGAAACTCGACCCCCGGATCCAAGCTGTTCAGGAACTGCCCTGGATGCGGATTGCAGAATGTATTCAAGGAGGACGGACATTCTAGATGCCTCTACTGCCTGCATGAAGACAAAACGCACGTGGAGAAGGACTGTGCGTTTTGCAAAAACTTGTCGGAACAGACCATGAAGGATCGGAGTATCCGCCTCACCAACTGGCTGGAAGGAGGTGAGAAGAATTGGTCCGAGCGGTCTTCTAAGTCCTATGAGGGCGCTCCGGCGACGGGGGCCCAACAGAAGGCTAAGCACCGCGAATCCGCGTGCACCGGGAGCGCCAAATAGTCTGGCCCTTCGGCTGCCAGGCAGGGCCCGCTTTCACTGACGCCATCAACCACGAGCCAGCGCTCTGGCTTGGGAAAGAGGAAGTCGGAGAACCCGGGTAAGCTGCTGGAGAAGCCCTGGTCGATCCCGAGGGAAACAGCCGAGGGGGAGCGAGGCGGTGACCCTCCCACCAAGGTGAAGGCCTCAGGCGCACCTAAGGTCGTTAAGGCCCTGATTCACCCGGCAAAGGCCTTTATCGAGGGAGTCGTGGAGGCCCTGGCGAAGCCTGTGGAGGCTACCCCAGTGGAGGCGACCTCGGGGCCCAGAGTTTCCCTGCCACCGTGGAGGGAATCCTCTTTTCAGCCCATCGATAAGACCCCCGTGAGAACCCTGGTGGAAAAAGAGGGGGGGCGGTGGCTATTACGGACACGGAATCAGCCTCTGAGGAGGAGCTGGCTGGGGTCGTTAAGGTCCTCAACAAGAAGTCCGAGGAGGTCCGGTCCCACGGGAGGGATCCTGACGAAGAGAGCGAGGGTGGTGCCGACGAGGGTCCCATGGAGGCGGAAGATTCCACTCCCCAACGGTCGCGCCCGTCGCTGCAGGTTCCTGAGCCCCAGGACAACTCGGGAGCCATCTCGATGGCGATCCAGGCCTTATGTATGGAGATAAGGACAGGTTGCCTGTACCCCCCGACGGAAGAGCCAGCGGAACCTGGCCTATTGGGGAGCCCTCCAAATAAGCAGTGAAGAGTTCATCCCCCCACCCTTCAGCCTACTCAGCCCTCGCAGCCTTTATCCCCTTCCCCTGATCTCAGGGAGGACACAGGAATGGAGACAGCCACGACGGGGACGGATGACGACGGTGGTGACGACTGGATGGACCTTCCATCACCACCACCTCTTCGGGGCTCCCCGCCCGACAAAATTGGCTCTTTCCACACCATGATTGCCAGGGCATCCGAGCTCTTCTCGCTCTGCCCCGAAGAACAGAAAAGGAAGGTTTCCTTTACCAGCGGCGTGAGGCCAAAAGGAAGACGGTCCTCTCGGTCCCGTTACTAGATGACATCTGGGACGAGGGGCTATTGCTTCCGAAGAACCCGTCCACGACTCCTGCCAAGAGACCGGTACGAGAAGAAGTACCGGGTCCCTGATTCCGCCCCTCTGTGCCTTAGGGCTCAGCCGAACCCGGAGGGCGAGGGGAAGAAACTGGACGCCATAGGGGGACGGGTCATCTCGTCTGCGGCGACGACGATTAAAGCGCCCAACGTCTTAGCGATTGTGGCCCATTATGACAGGGAGCTTTGGTTTAAGATGGCTCCTCTGCTGGACTTCCTCCTGGACGACAAGAGGGTCGGAGGCCCTAGAGATCCTGCAGGAGGGCGAAGTGGCGTCGGCCCACGCCATAACGGTGGCCAAAGACATTGCTGACACCGGTTTCCGCCAATTGGGCAACAGTGTTTGTCTTTGACGGCGTGGTTGGCTCAAGGCAACGGATTTCCATCAGGATGTGCAAACCAGAGTTTTGGACATGCCCTTCAACGGGAATAACCTCTTTGGAAAGACAGTGGACGAATCGCTGCAGGCCATCAAGACCGACACGGAGACAGCCCGGGCCTTGGGGGTTTTGCAGCGACGATGGCCGCCTTTCGGAACTCCAGAGGCAAGCAAGTTGCCGCCAAAGGATTTGGTGGCGGCTCCTCTACGTACCGCCAGGTGACCCGTTCCTCATCGCAAGAGGCCTACAGGGGACGCGGCAAGTCAGGAGGATCTCATTGTCGCCAAGGCGGCAAGGCCGCTGCCAAGCAGGACTGAACCGGCCGTAGCGTCTGGCCCCCACCTGAGCACCCCGGTGGAGGCCGGCTGGCGAAGTTCGTCAGCGTGTGGGAGTCAATCTCCACCGACCGTTGGGTGCTGGACGCCCTGGCCCGCGGGCACACTCTCGAATTACTAAAGAAGTGCCCCCCGCATTCCTCACGTGGCCAGGAAGGAAAACCACATCCCCCAGTACGTATTGGAAGTAAGGACGATGCTGAAGAAAGGAGCCATCAAGCTCATCCCAAAAAGGCTCCAGGGCTCCGGACTCACGATACTTCCTCGTCAAAAAGAAGACAGCCGGGTGGCGACCCATCCTGGACCTGCGTCGGTTAAACAAATACATCAAGGCCCAGAATTTCCAGATGGTCACCCTCCAGCACTGTTAGGAAGAATCCTGTGCAGTTCCCTTAGGGAGCACTTCACAAGATTAGGACTACAGGTGAGAGCAATAAATCCGCTTTGGTATCGGTCTGTACCACAAAGATTTAGTTGGTAGCTGTGGCTGAGCAGTCAGACTTATCTCAAGATGGAAATGAGCAGTATTCAAGGTTTACACATTAGGCCTATAGTACTATGGGACAAGGAAACCCTGACCAAAGCTTTGTATTAAAAAGTAGATATATTTATTTTATACACTTCTAGTAAAACACATTTATCACAGTCCTCAAGCAAGTTAAATTAAGTCAAAGGAAAAAATATACACACTCACAAGTTAAATTGTAGACTAAGTGAACCAGAGTGAAAACTGAGCAAAACGGCACAGTGACAACTACACACAAGGGATCCTCTAACAATTCCTCACAAAGGAAGGAAAGCACAAGTCATATAGAAATAGGTTCTTACACACCCTAGCAACACTTCTCATCAGTTTTTGAACTGCAAGGCAGTGTATCAGTATAAGCAATACTCAATTGAAAACTGAGCAAAATGGTATTTTACAAGGTTTAAAAATGGGAAGGAAAGGGTAGTTAAAAGAAATGTGCATCACACAGTTCTAGATGAGAATCAATCTAAAGAAGACAGATCTAACAAATGTAGCCAGAGTCAGTAGGCCTGTGCCAGAGTCAGTGGTACAGGGCAAGAGCCCAGGAGCAAAATGTTCTTGTAGCTGTAGTCAAGTATTTGGTTAACGAACTTGAAAAGGTGGATGCAGAAGTTGACAAGACAATGTTAAGAGAGAGGGGCGGCCAACCCAACAGGTAGGTAAAGTATCTAAAACACCTTTAGGGCTACTGCGCAGAAAGGGTGGCCTGGAGGAACAAGGTACCTTTTAAATGAAGAAGTGGCTCCTGCTGTGGCGGTTGTTCCTGGTAGTTCCTGCAGTTCGGGTGATCCAGCAGAGGAAGAGAGGCTCTCGTCGTGGAGGAAGGTTCGAATTCCTGCACTACCCAGGGATGAAACCAGCCGCGGTGCTGCCCGACGAATAAAAGGTGCGCTCCTTTAAATCGCGGTCCGGGTGGACTGGTGCCTGGCTATCCGGCCTCCGATTACAGGGTATGGGAGATTCGACCAAGGCAGGTCCGGGAAGGCGATTTGCAAACTGGTTGGCCCCACCAGCTCAAGGGAAGAAGGCTCTTGCAGGTGAAGATCTTCTCTCATCGTGTGGAGAAAAGTGGTGAGACGCTGCAGCAGGGCTTCACCGGTGGTTCAGTTGTTGCAGATGTCTTTGGCTTCTCTCCTCTTCGGCTTCTTAGTTCCAGTGGCGACGTCTTGCTCTTCCAGTCCTCAGCACCCTGCTTTTATGCAAAAAGAGACCCATTCATACAGCCTAGCTGTCACTCTCACAGTGGAGTGGTCATCTTGGGGGGAGACCCAGAAGCCTATCAGGATAGAGTGCGAGACGGGTTGCTGAGGCAACACTGTCCAGGGGTCCTACTCCCCCTCCCACACAATGGACCCACCCCAGACTCGGTGGCACCGAAAGGAGGGCTTCTTGGCAGAAGCCCGCCAAAAAGACGAACAAAGGATCCCCGACCTGGGTTAGGATTTTAGAGAAATACATGAGAAAGAAGTTATATTAAAGTTCTGGCAAATAAAACCTACCAGAGTAAAGTTAATATTAAAATGCACTGGCAGTATGTTAGAGGCTGTCAGACAAAGTGATAGCCTTGAACAATGGGAAAATCCCATAGGGAAATATTTGCGGTCGAACATTTATGGTAGTAATCACTGCCACCAGCCAGAAACCTTTGAGGGAGGGACTGTACAGTACCCTCTCGAAAATGAACATAGGGGAAAAACTATTAACCCCTTCCAGTACCTCCATAGTAAGATGGGTTGTACTGGTTTAGTTCATAGGATTTGACTAGTAAAGTCAATGGGAACTTTACATGCCCTGGGAGACAGTAGTCAGCCCCAGGGTATGGAGTCTATGTTTGGGGGTCGCTACGACACCCCTGTGTCACTGCACTGAGGGTGCTGTGTAACACATGTGAATAAAGATGGTTCCTATGGGGTTGAAAAAGATCCCATAGGCATTAAACACAAAAATAGCCTAGAACACACATAGCAAAAATTCCTAAGAGTGGGAAAAAGAGTCTCACTATTAGCAGGTAAAAAGAAACAAACCCTTCAAATCCAGCAAAGCTGCTGGGGGACTCTATAGGTAAGGGAAATTAGCCATAGAATGAGAATTCTCCCTAACAAGCACATGCTGGGACAGCTGGAGGAAGGCGACTTCCTATCGCTGGACTTGGAGGGTGCTTACTTTCACATCCCCATTCTAAAAGGACACCAAATGTTTCTCAGATTCCAAGGGCGGCACTACCAATTCAAGGCCCTTCCATTCGGATTGAAGTCGACGCCCAGGGTAATGACCAAGTGCTTAGCACCAGTGGCGGCGCGGCTGTGCCTGCATGGGATCCACGTTTACCGCTACCTGGACGATTGGCTCATCCGAGCTGTAAGTGACTTCAATCCAGCAATCCAACTAAGTCCATGCCTAGTCTGGGATGCTCAATGGAAGCCCTTATTTATACATTTTTATGTGAAATTCTTTGAATCTGGATGATAAACCCTTATATAACGCCACTCTCTTTGAATCCCCCAGACCTCACTGAGCCAAGAAGTAGGATTGTTTTGCAAATTAAAAGATTTGAGGAATAAAATATATATATATATATTTCTGAGGCTTGTGGAATCTGCTTAGATCACATGCTGTGCATAGGCCGACATCTAGTGGAAGCTGCGGAGTATTACAGTTTGTTTTTCGAAACTCGAAAATGGGCGTCGACACAGGCGTGCCAGTAATACTATCCCTAGTGTGACGTCCACTGTACCCAAGATCCCTCACGCGTCTAGGATCCTCAGATTGTTTTTTTCCGCCATACTGGTCGGAAGCATCTTGCGGAGTTCCCTGGCCTTAGCCATACTTTTGCTGTTATTATAAAATTAATTCTTATTCATTCCCTTCCCCACCCCAACGTCGACCCTCCACCTCGACGACGGCTGGAGAAGTCATCGACCGTCGACTGCTGCACGACGGATCTGGGCCTCGGAAGGCCGCTGGCCTCGGCCCGGGCCTAGCTGGCCGCTGGCCTCGGCCCTTGCAAGTAGGGAGAGTGGGGGGTGGTACATACTCTTCACTCTTGATATATAGTTACATCATTATATATATTCCTACACTTAGCAGCCCGCTGCCTTAAGGTGCGTATGGAGGGTACCCCTTTTCAATTCTGCCCCAAGTGCAATCGCAAATACCCTTGGGTCGACAGGCACGCCACGTGCAATCTCTGCTTGCCGAGGGATCACCCCGAAGCGAACTGCAGAGCGTGTAGTAGGTTTAAACCTAAGACACTTAAGGACCGTTCGACAAAGCGTTGGGCCCACCACGCCAGGCAGGAGGCCATGGCAGCGGAGGGCGCCTTCAGCGATGGCAGCGACGCCGTACTTTCGGACGGCGAGGGCATTACGGCGTCGAAAGACAGCCGGCGAGCGCAGGTCCCCGACCTCGAAAGGTCGTCCGGCAGGGCGGCTATGGGGAAGACCCCCGGCGACGCAAGCGCTACACACATAACACACACTAAACACACTAAGACCAACCGGACCTCGACGATGTCGACTTCCCGGAAAGAGGCACAAAAAGAACGGTCCGACTCGGTGTCCTCTGGGCGCTCTCGATCGAGATCACCTCACGACGCAAGGCAATCATCCACTCTTGCCAAGAGTGCCTCGCTACACACATTAACGGAAGTTCGATCGTCGGGAGACGAAGACGACTTCCACCCCCAGGCCGCGCTCCAAGATACCGAGACCGCGGTTAACACCAGTGAGGCCCCACGCTCGAAACACACAGATAGCTCTCCAGACCCTCGGCGCCAGGCGTCAAAAGTCTCTGGGGCCTCCAAGGGACAGGGAAAACATTTTTCCACGCACGGGGAGGGGGGAAAACAGCGGAAAGCACAGCCTTCCACTCCTGTAAAGCCATCCTCCCACCCTAGGCAGACAAGCAAACACAAGTCTACCCCTCCTACGAAATCACCTACCAAAGTTATACCCTGTTCCAGGGAATGGTCCAGTGAAGACATAGACAGGGTTATGTCTAGAATGTCTTCCTTGGCTGATTTTTATGATAAGAACCCTGATCATTTTCTTTCATATAACCCTCAAGGGGCCACACCCTCAGGCTCCTCCGATCCTATTCCTCTAAGTAAAAAACCCCGGTTGGAAAGACCTGAACCCTTCGAGGTACAGCCTTACTCCACTCCATTTTCTACTCCACACCCCAGTTATCAGGGACAGGGTTTCCCTGAAGAGGACCTGGAGTTTGAAATCTCAGAAGAACAAACCGGGGCGGATTACTATGCAGATGATGAGGACCTGGAGGAGGGAGAAGATGAGCATGAAATTTACAGAGTAGATTCCCCAGTGCAAAGCGAATCCCCAGTTACCGACTCTCCAGTTGATAACCAACCCCTCCTTAATGAGGTTCTCGCTCGAGCAGCGGAACATTTCCACATCGACGCCCACGGTGTACAGGAGGAAAGGGACTTCGCAGAGGAGTTTGTAGGAGAGAGGAGACCGGTCGCTCAGACCATCCCTATCCTCAAATCCATCCAACGAAGAATAGATCCTTCCCTGGTGAACCCTAACCTCACCAGAGCCGTCAACCCCAGAATTGAAAAGATTTTCCGGGCAGCCCAGTCTGACCCTCTGTATATAAGGGGACATCTTAAACCAGATTCCCTAGTGGTTACCAACACTAGAAAAAGGGCTGGCACGCCCTTATCTTCATCAGAAGCTCCTCCCGACAAGGAGAGCAAAAAACTTTATGGGTTTGGCAGGAAGGTAGCCTCAACGTCCGCCTACCAAGCAAGGATTGCGAATTCCACCACCCTGTTGGCCAGTTACAACTGCCATCAATGGGAAGAAGTCGCGGCGCTCATTGCCTCTGCTCCAGAACCGTTAAAAGGCCAGCTGGCTCGGATCTCGGCAGAGGGGAGAGCCGTGTCTGGTTGCATTTTAAAAGCAACTTTCGACGCCGCTGACAACGCAGGGAGGTTGATAGCAGAAGGAACTGTTATCAAGAGACATGCGTGGTTAAGGCAGTCGGGATTCAAGACAGAAACACAGGCTTCCTTAATAGACAAGCCAGTGGAACCCGATCTATTGTTTGGGAAAGCGGTCGAGGACGCACTTAAAAATGCCAAGGATGAATATGAGACTCTCAAATCCCTTGGCCAGCTTACCAACAAACCCCCTAACCCGAGGGGGAACAGTAATTTTCGTCGCCCACGCGGCCAAAATTCACAAAGAGGCAACTATGCCCAGGGACAGGGTACACAATGGAATAACAACCAGCAGTCTACCCAAAGTTACGGCAGGGGTAACAAGAGAGGTCGTGGAAGAGGCAGAGGCAGCCCCAACAAGGGAGGTGGCACGCCTCCGCCAAAGCAGTGACGCTCAGTTCAGGGTCCCTTCTAACGCAACCCCAGTAGGGGGACGCATTTCCACCTTCACCCAGGCTTGGGAAGGGATCACCTCAGACAGATGGGTGCTGTCAACAGTATCCGCAGGATATTGTATAGAGCTACTGCAGCGTCCCCGGAACCATCCTCCACGACAAAGAGTGCACTCCCTAGAGCATCAAAAGATCCTTCTCGAGGAGATCGCCATTCTGCTAGAAAAGGACGCGATAGAACTCGTCCCAGGACACCAGGTAAACAAGGGTATCTATTCAACTTACTTCCTTGTGCCAAAGAAAGATTTGACAATGCGCCCAGTATTGGACTTACGGCCTGCCAACAAGTATGTCAAGCCCCAAAAATTCCGTATGACCACGCTACAAGAGGTAATCCCCCTCCTAAAAAAGGGGGATTACATGGCAACCTTGGATATGAAAGATGCTTATTTTCATATTTCCATGCTCCCAGCGCACAGAAAGTACTTGCGCTTCAAGGTGGACAGTCGCCACTACCAATTCAAGGTACTGCCCTTCGGGATAGCTTCAGCACCAAGGGTATTCACCAAGGTACTGGCGGTGGCAGCTGCACACCTACGCAGGGAGGCAATCCCAGTGTACCCTTATCTGGACGACTGGCTCATAACGGGGGAAACCCCAGGAATTTGCAGGTCAAACATTCAGAGGACTATCGACCTCCTCCACGAATTAGGCTTCTCTATCAACGAGAAAAAGTCAAGTCTGGTGCCAAGCACCTCAAAACAGTTTCTAGGAGCTATCCTAGATACTCAGAAAGGATTGACCTTCCCTTCGGAAGAGAGAATTCGGAACATACTCCTGCAGATTCCGCATTATCAGTCAGGTCAACAGATAACAGTACGCAAAGCTATGCGGTTACTGGGCATGATGGCGTCATGCATTTACCTGGTCCCCCACGCGCGTCTGCGCATGCGTCCCATGCAGGAATGGTTGGCGAAACAGTGGTCTCAGGCAAGTGGTCAGTGGGACGATCTAGTGGTCGTTTCGCCAACACTCGTACAGAGCCTACACTGGTGGACAGGAGAGAATCTCGCAAAGGGGAAACCCTTTTACGATCCCGAAGTACAAGCAGTGGTGACTACAGATGCATGCCTGACTGGGTGGGGAGCTCACCATCTCCACCACACAGCTCAGGGTCTCTGGTCTCACTCAGTAGCCAAGAACCACATCAATCTGCTAGAGCTTCTGGCAGTATTCCGAGCGCTAAAGGCGTTCGAGCCACACCTACTGAACTTGTCGGTGCAGATCAGGACGGACAGCACGACAGCCATGTTCTATCTGAACAAGCAAGGGGGGACTCGTTCGCCAAATCTGTCCAAGCTTGCCCAGAAAATATGGATATGGGCACTCAGACGGAACATCTTCCTGTCATCGCAACATGTTCCAGGGGAGCTCAATTCCCTAGCGGATGCTCTAAGCAGAGACTCCCTCCCAGAGGAACACGAATGGGTCCTTCACAGAAACGTAGTAGAAGATCTCTTCTCTCAGTGGGGTTTCCCCACTATAGACCTATTCGCCACAAGCGAAAACAAACAATGCCCAGGATTTGCATCCAGGTTCCCCCAGCCGGACTCCCAAGGGAATGCCCTGTGGATGAACTGGTCAGGGATGTTTGCGTACGCTTTTCCACCAACTCCTCTCATCAGGAAGGTGGTGTACAAGATGAACAAGGAATCGATGACGCTCATCCTAGTTGCTCCCATGTGGGCGAGACAACCATGGTTTCCACACCTACGCAAGATGGCGGTGTGCGAGCCCACCAGACTCCCAGCCTGGTACAACCTACTGTCCCAGCAACAGGGTCAAACAGTGCATCAGGAACCCAACTCTATGAACCTAGCAGCATGGCTCCTGAAGTCATAGAGTTTGGACATCTCAAATTACCACAGAGGTGTATGGACATTCTAAAAGAGTCCAGGAAACCAAATACAAGGCACTGTTACTTTGATAAGTGGAAAAGATTCGTTATCTGGTTCCAGAATAAACAAATCAACCCGGTTGATTGCACTCCTTCCAACGTTGTGACATACATGCTCCACCTGCTGGATGCAGGGTTGGTTTTTAACTCGCTGAAAGTACACCTGGCAGCCCTCTCGGCTTACACCACATCCCATAACAAGGTCTCGTGGTGGAAAGTACCAGTGGTTAAAGCCTTCATGGAAGGAGTAAAGAGACTTCACCCTCCTATTTCGAACCCACCGCCAGGATGGGACCTCAACGTGGTGCTAGCTAAGCTCATGGGACCCCCATTCGAACCCATGCATAAAAGTAGTCTCAAACACCTGACTTATAAAACGGCCTTCTTAGTAGCCATTACCTCCATAAGAAGGGTCAGTGAAATTCAGGCTCTGTCAGTGCAAGATCCTTTCTTTACTATCCACAAGGACAAACTGGTTTTACGCACACACCCTAGGTTCTCACCTAAATTCATATCCAAGTTCCATGTAAACCAGTCCATCGAGCTTCCGGCTTTCTTCCAAAACCCGCAAAGCTCGGCTGAGGTGAAACTACACACCCTAGATGTGCGTAGGGCGGTCCTATACTATGTAAATAAAACCAGACCGCTAAGGAAAACAGATCAACTGTTTGTCTCCGTAGCTACAGGCAGAGAGGGGGATCGCGTCTCTAAGGGCGCTATCTCGAAGTGGATTATCAACTGTATACAGCTGTGTTACTCTCTTTCTGAAAAGACTCTGCCTTTTACGCCAAGGGCCCACTCTACTAGAGGCATTGGTGCCACTCTGGCTTTCATTGCAAATGTTCCCCTCGACACCATTTGCAAAGCGGCTACTTGGAGCTCTATTCACACTTTTACTCAGCATTACTGCATTGACACTCATTCCAAGACAGATACACAAGTGGGACAAGCGGTTCTAAGACACCTGTTTGCTCATGACCCTTCTCACATCCCACCTCCTTCTTCTGGTACTGCTCGCTAATCTATGCACAGCATGTGATCTAAGCAGATTCCACAAGCCTCAGAAGGGATACATTACTCACCGTAATCGTATTTCTGATGCTTGTATCTGCTTAGATTCACATGCGACCCACCCTTCCTCCCCTCCGAGAGAAGGCGCATGATTGCTTGTAGTCTTACCTTTCTGTCTATCTGCTTGGATTATCTGTACTCACGCTACTCCTCATGCTTCCTCATGTCAGAAAAAATACAATCTGAGGATCCTACACGCGTGAGGGATCTTGGGTACAGTGGACGTCACACTAGGGATAGTATTACTGGCACGCCTGTGTCGACGCCCATTTTCGACTTTCGAAAAACAAACTGTAATACTCCGCAGCTTCCACTAGATGTCGGCCTATGCACAGCATGTGAATCTAAGCAGATACAAGCATCAGAAATACGATTACGGTGAGTAATGTATCCCATATATATATCACACTTTTGAATAAATTAATATTTGATAGCACACTTGTGAATATAATAGTGATCAACAATGGATAATATTACAATAGCACGATTCTTTGATCACTTAGGAGTTGGTATAGAAAGAATAAGGTAGCAGAGAATGCTTTGTATGGTTTCAAGGGAATGCAAGATGGGAAAGAATGCAACACAGAAATAAACTTGATATGAATTCAATCAGAAGATAATATAATCACTTTTTCCCTTGTGACTACTCACTCTCCCCTTATGCAATATGAAGGGATGGAAAGGAGAGCACACAGGTTTCCAGAATACAATCAAATGCAGTTCAGTTCCAGTTCCCCCCAGCAAGCTTAGAGAAACAGGGATGATTTTAAAACAGAGGCCAAATGCTTTTAAATGTGGTTGCAATGGATGAGAAAATATGCTAAAAAAAATTTGATTCACTAAAGGGGATTCAGGGTAGCTGATAGTTACTTTCGATTGGTACAGGTCGACACTAGCAATGATTCATGAGTGATTATCAGGTTGAAAACGAATTTCAGCAGTGGAAAGCAAGAAACAGCTATTTTTACAAGTGGTGAAATGAAGCTAATTTTCAATTCGCTGCACTTTTTCCGCGTGCGTATATCGCGATTATGGAAAAACTGTAAGGAGTTGGAATGTTGTGGGTTTATTGGATAGCTTAGGATCTTTGCTTTAAAATGACAGTTAAATCTTGTTTCTAGGACGTGCGGTTCAAAAGATACAGGTGTTTTTGTGGAGGTAGATTTTCAAAAATAAAATCAAGATTTCAGAATGACAGATGACGCTTTTACAGATTTGAAATCACAGAATGGACGCACAATTTCTATGCAGTTCTGGACAGGTTGAAATGGATGGGATAAGATTACTTTAGACTAAGAGATGACTATGCACAGTTATAGAATAGATACTCACTCCTAATTTTTTGGAAGGGAATGTGCCTTGTCAAAGATCTGGTCAAAGGGTTCGGGCTGTGGTTCTCTCGCCACCGGACAGGTCTCAGGCTCTCTAGGTTCTGC
Organism: Ambystoma mexicanum; assembly: GCF_040938575.1. Classification (NCBI taxonomy): domain Eukaryota; kingdom Metazoa; phylum Chordata; class Amphibia; order Caudata; family Ambystomatidae; genus Ambystoma; species Ambystoma mexicanum. The sequence goes on along the minus strand of NC_090921.1, from coordinate 222,943,608 downwards.
GTTCAGCACTGCACGGCGGTCTGGTCTGGTCGGCCTCTTGAACTGGATCTGACAGGTTCTGGATACAGCTCTGCTTTCTCTGGATCTCTGTTCTGGCACGGGGTTCTGGGCTAGAAGCGAACAGCACGGCAAGGCTGTTGAATAGTTTGGTTAGTTTGCTGGATTCTGAGGCCTGCTGAGAGGAGTTCAGCTTGTGGATTAGGCCTCAGCTTCTCCAAGGTTCTAGAGTTTGGGTTCTAGAGTTTTGGTTCTGGTGTCTGTCTGGAATCTGGAGCCTCAGGATTATGGAGTTTTTGTCTGGATATGGTCGGGCAGCGAGCTGCGCAGGAATCGATGAGTAGTGGAAAAATGAGTGTGTCCATCTGGGTCTCGGCAGTCTCTTTTTATGTGTTTTCAAAGGGGGTATGGAGGCTGACTTTCTATGCCCCACCCTCTGAGGATCCTGATAGGTTAAAGGATTTACGGTCCTGACTGGAGAAGGGAGTAGTGAGTCAGAATAAGTCATCAGGTATCATCTTTACGGCTGAAGGAAAGAACACTCCCCTTTGGTTTCAAAAGAAAATCAATTTTTCATAATCAAACATGCTTCCCAGATACACAAGTTGTTGAGAATACATTTACATATCACATATTAATTAAGACAGGTCTCTGTTTAACCCTGATTTTTCTAAGAGCTTGGGTTCAGAAATTACAACTTATCCGCGATTTTAGTGGGTTTCGCAATATTGGTTTTGCACCAAATCTTACGCAGAGGTACACCCCCTCTCTGGGCATATTACAGTAAGTTTTCATTTTTCTAGCGTAAACACAGTGTCTATAATATCAATCAATCCCGGGGTTTGGCCTCAGAACATCACATGGAGTCCAGTTTAGTCTTAAACCGTGAGTGAAGGTGTCATTTTAAGAATCTCAAAATTGTACATTTCTGTCAGCTTGATGCAATATTTTAGAAGCATTTCCCTTAAACATATATTTGGTGCAATATGAAATCCACATCCCAGTCTGGCCCGCCCCTAGAAACGTGGTGAGTCAGATGGTCACATGTCTTGCTTCTCCCAGAGCAGTGTTGACAGTTAAACCTCAAATCGGCATATTCTATTCATCCCAAAGCCCCTTTTGTTCCTTCCTCCAGGCTGCAGGTAAAATCTCCTCCCTCTTAATCAACAGGACCATGTGATATCCTGCCTTCTGGTGTGGAGTCCCCAGGTGTGAAGGATTCCTGGGGACAGCAAGCATTTTGATGTCTTAGCTAACTCAGGTTACTATTTAGCTTCTGAAATGCAGGTCACCTGTCAGAATTTAGATCGCCAGCGCTGGTCGGTGGCGAGCACCGGTACTGCACCTATTTTTGACAGCTGTCTTACCAGTAAGCAATCCTCAAAATATACTTTCTCCAGCATGGGGTCTGGCATGGATTCACATGCTCATGAATATTCCCCGTCGTCAGGCTGGGAATCCTCAGTAAAGAAAAAACCAGTATCAGTTTCGTTTCTGATCTGTCTTTCGTAGTAACAACCAATCACTGGTCTCTGCGTCATACTGACCACAGCCAATGACTGCCCTCTACCTAAGCACCGCCTCTGGCAGCCATCTTCAGATTTTTACCGCACGTTCATGTGTTGGGATCCTCGTGCTATTGCTCTCGAGCGTTAGTGCTATTTTTTTCACATTTTTTCTCAAAAACTTCGTTTTTTCGGTCAAAAAGAGCCTCAAGCTCCACCGACTCTCCATCCGATCAACGGGGACCCGTGTCGGATTCGTCTGCGCCCCTCAAGGGTGAAGATCTCGTCGAGCTACGCTTTTGGAGGACTCCAGAAGTTTCTCAGGCCCGGACATGGCCCAGGAGAAGGGAAGCTCGACGCCCGGAAAGCTGTTCAGGATCTGCCCTGGATGCCAGCTTCAGAACGTCTTTAAGGAGGACGAACACTCCATTTGTCTTTACATGAGGACATGACGCACGTGGAGAAGGACTGTGCGTTTTGCAGCAATGTCGGAGCAGACCATGAAGGACCGCCATCAACGTCTCGCCAACTGGCTGGAAGGGAAGAGCCCGTCAGGCGAGAAGAAGAGGAAGAAATCCGAGCGGTCTTCTAAGACCTTTGAGGACGCCCCGGCGACGGGGGTCCAACAAAAGGCCAAGCACCGCGAGTCCGCTGGCACCGGGAGCGCCGAACGGTTGGGCTCTACGGGCGCCAGGCAGGGCGCACCCTCCCCGGCACCTTCAGCCACGAGCCAACGCTCTGGGTCGGGTAAGAGGAAGGGCGAGCACCCAGCGAAGCTCCTGGAGAGGCCCCAGTCGAGCTCGAAGGCCCCATCGGAGGGGGAGCGAGGCAATGTCCCCCCCCTCAAGGATAAGGCGGTGAGCGCACCTAAGGTGGTGAAGGCCTTAATCCATCCGGCCAAGCCCTCTATCGATACTGTCGCGGCGGCCCTGGCTCAGCCTGTGGAGGCTACACCAGTGGTGGCGACCTCAGGGCTCAGAGTCTCCCTGCCACCTCGGAGGGAGTCCTCTTTTGTGCCCATCGATAGGACCCCCGTGAAACCCCCGGCGGGTAAGAAAAAGGGGGGGCAGGGCGTCGTCGTAGACTCGGCTTCAGAGGAAGAGCTGATTGAGGTCTTAAGCCACGGCCTTGGCGTGGAAGAAGACCGGCCCGTCGGGATGGATCCCGACGCAGGTGACGACGACATCGTCGAGGGTGCCGACGGGGCTCCTGATCGCCCGTCGGATTCCCCTCTGCCAGTGCCGCAAGACAACTCGGCGGCCATTTTGTTGGCTATACAGTCCTTATGTTCAGAGATAAGGAGGAGACTACCGTTGCCGACGGAGGAACCTCTCCCGTCGGGGGATCCTGAACCGGGACCTTCTGGTGCTCCCCCGCCCAAGAAAAGAACGATTCACCCTCCACCTCCTTTTCAGCCGTCGCGCCCCGTCCAGCCCTCCTCCCCGTCCTCCCGAGGGGATGATACGGGGACTGACACGGCAGCGACGGGTACGGACGAGGAGGTATACGACGAGGATCTACCGTCGTCGCCTCCCACCAGGGTTTCTCCTCCCGACGAGATTGGATCGTTCCACTCCATGATCGCCAGGGCATCCGAGCTTTTCCAACTCTGCCCTGAGGACAAGAAAAAGGAATGATTCCTTTATCAACGGCGCAAGGCCAAGAGGAAGACGGTCCTCGCGGTGCCTCTACTGGACGACATTTGGGATGAGGGCCTCGCCCTCCTCAAGAACCCTTCCACGACGCTGGCTAGAAGAGACCGGTTCGATAAGAAGTACCGGGTCCCAGACGCGGCCCCCCTGTGCCTCCGGGTGCAGCCTACCCCGGACTCCGTCGTCTCCGCGGCGGCCAGGAAGAAAGCGGGGGGGGTGCGGCCTCCACATCGACTTCCCCACCGGACGGCGTGGGAAAGAAATTGGACGCTATGGGACGCAGGGTCATCTCGTCTGCAGCGACGACGATTAAAGCGGCCAACGCCTTGGCTATCGTGGCCCGCTACGACAGGGAGCTTTGGTACAAACTGGCTCCCCTGCTGGACTTCCTACCGGACGACAAGAGGGCGGATGCCCTGGAGATCCTCCAGGAAGGCGAGGTGGCGTCGGACCACGCCATCACTATTGAGACGGACATCGCCGACACTGGGTTTCGCCAGTTGGGCAACGGCGTGTGCCTTAGGCGGCGTGGATGGCTCAAGGCTACGGACTTCCGTCAAGACGTACAGACCAGAGTCCTGGACATGCCGTTCGATGGGAACAACCTGTTTGGGAAAACGGTGGACGATTCCCTTCAGGCCATTAAAACGGACACTGAGACGGCCCGGGCCCTTGGGGTTCTGCAGCAACGACGGATGCCCTTTCGGAGCAGCGGAGGCAAGGACGCCTCCAAAGGTTCCGGCGGCGGTTTCTCCACCTACCGTCAAGCGGCCCGCTCGTCGCCTCAGGAGGCCTACAGAGGACAAGGCAAGTCTGGCGGACCCCGCCGTCGTCGCCAAGGAGGTCAAGGCGACAAAGCCTCGTCGAAACAGGATTGAACCGACCGTGGGGTCGGGCCCCCACCGAAGCACCCCGGTGGGAGGCCGGCTGGCGAGCTTCGTCAGCGTGTGGGGGTCCATCTCCACCTACCGTTGGGTGCTGGATGCCTTAGCCCGTGGCCACGCGCTCGAGTTTCAAAGATGGTGCCCGTGCGTCCCCCCCGTGGCCAGGAAAGAGCTTCACGTCCCTCAGCTTCTCCTGGAGGTAAAGGCGATGCTCATGAAGGTAGTCATCGAACTCGTCCTAAAGAGGCTTCGGGGCTCCGGAGTTTACTCGAGATACTTCCTCGTGAAGAAGAAGACGGGAGGATGGCGCCCCATCCTAGACCTGCGACGTCTGAACAAGTTCATCAAGGCGCAGAAGTTTCGGATGGTCACCCTCCAGCACGTCCTGGGGCAGCTGGAGGAAGGAGACTTCCTGTCGTCGTTGGATTTGGAGGATGCCTACTTCCACATTCCCATCCTAAAGGGGCACCGAAAATTCCTCAGGTTTGTGGTCCATGGGCGTCACTACCAGTTCAAAGCCCTCCCCTTCGGACTACGGTCGGCACCCAGGGTATTCACTAAGTGCCTTGCACCGGTGGCGGCGCAGCTGCGCCGCGAGGGGATCCACGTCTACCCCTACCTGGACGACTGGCTCATCCGAGCCAAGACGAGGGAGCTCGCCGTGGAGCACACGGCAAGGACCGTCCAACTTCTCACGGACCTGGGATTCTCCGTGAACTACGCCAAGTCCCACCTGGTACCCGCGCAAAACGCACTGTTTCTGGGAGCGAAGCTCGACACAGTGTCCCTTCTGGCCTTCCCGTCGGAGGAAAGGACCAGGTCCATCCTGGGCAAGGTACAGCGGATGTTGGTTTCCGACGCGGCCAAGGTGAGGTCCATCAAGTCCCTCCTCGGAATGATGTCTTCTTACATCTACCTCATTCCCATGTGCAGGCTCCGGATGCGCCCGTTGCAGGAGTTCCTGGACGCGCGCTGGATCCAAACGACGGGCGGCTTCGAGGAGAGGATCACACTCAACGAGAGTTTCCGCCAAGCGGTCCGGTGGTGGGGCACCCGCGCGCATCTGACGGCAGGCATGGACTTCCAGACCACCAGGAGACAGTGACCGCGGATGCCTCCCTGGAAGGGTGGGGGGCGCACACCGCAAATCTGCACGCGAGAGGCCTCTGGCTCCCGACGGAGAAGTCCCACCATATCAACGTCCTGGAGCTCCGTGCAGTGTTCTGGGCCCTCAGGTCCTTCCTTCCGTCCCTCAAGGGTGAGGTGGTGAGGATCTTCACCGACAACACCACCACCATGTTTTACATCAGGAAACAGGGCGGAACCAGGTCCCCAGCACTGTCCAAGGAGGCGCAAGACCTGTGGCATTGGGCAATCGCCCAAAGGATGTTTCTGGTGCCGTTTCATCTGGCAGGGATAAAAAACACCATCGCCGACTCACTCAGCAGGGAGCTGCGCTCGTGCCACGAGTGGGAACTACAGCAGAATCTAGTGGATCGCCTCTTCCGACGGTGGGGCACACCCCAGATCGACCTGTTCGCGACGGCGACGAACTCCAAGTGCCGGAGGTTCGCCAGCAGGTTTCCCCAGGCGAGGAGCATGGGCGATGCTTTCTCGTTCCCCTGGGAGGGCCTGTTCCTCTACGCGTTCCCTCCTTTGCCACTGCTAATCCGGCTCGTCAACCGGCTCAAGAGGTCACGGTGCAGGACGATCCTCGTCGCACCTGCGTGGCCGAGGCAGATATGGTTCCCGGACCTTCTGGACTTGTCAGCGTCCCCGCCAATCAAGCTGCCGGTGGACGCGGATCTACTCTCCAGGGAAGGAGGCGCCATCCTCCACCACGACCCGAAATCGCTGAACTTGCAGGCCTGGCTCCTGCAGCGCTAGAGTTTGGAGGATACGACTTACCGGCCGACTGCAGAGAGGTTCTTGCAAAGGCCAGGGCGTCCTCGACTCTTAAATGCTACGGACACAAATGGAAGAGGTTCTCTGTCTGGTTCCACGCACAGAAGATTAACCCTCTACGGATTACGGCTCCCCAGGTGCTGCCGTACCTGCTGACGCTGGCCAAAGCTGGACTGGCACACGCGTCCATCAAGATTCATCTTGCTGCGATCTCCCGATACACCAGAACCACGGGCCGGACGTCCCTGTGATCTCATCGTCTGGTGAAAGAGTTCATGAAGGGACTGTTCAGATCGTTCCAGCCGGTGAAGGCCCCAGCCCCGGCGTGGGAGCTCAACGTGGTGCTGACCAAGCTCATGGGACCTCCGTTCGAGCCTCTGCACTCGGCTCCATTGAAGTTCTTGTCGTGGAAAACAGCGTTTCTTGTGGCCATCACCTCCGCACGACAGGTGGGAGAGATCCAGGCCCTTTCCTGCAAGGCCCCGTACTTGACTTTTCACGACACAAGGGTAGTGCTCAGGACGCACCCCTCCTTCATGCCCAAGGTACCGCCGGACTTCCATCTCAACGAACCCTTGGTGTTGCCTGTGTTCTTCCCGTCGCCTTCGTCGCCGGCTGAGAGGACTTTGCACTCGCTGGATGTGGCTAGAGCGCTGAAGTTCTACGTGGACCGCACGAAGTGTTTTCGGAAGACGTCACAACTCTTTGTGAACTTTGGACCTGTCAATCAGGGGAAGGCTCTCTCGAAGGCTTCCATTTCCAGATGGCTCTCCGGCTGTATCATGTACTGTCATCGGTTGGCAAACCGACCGCTGCCTGGCCGTCCGAGAGCCCATTCCACCAGAGCGATCGCAGCTACCACGGCGTTCCTTTCTGGTGTGCCCCTGCTGGACATATGCAGGGCTGCTACGTGGAGGTTGACGCACACCTTCATGAAATTCTACTGCGTCGATCGGGATTCCAGGGAGGAGCCCAGGGTCGGCCAAGCAGTGCTGCGCAACCTGTTCGCCTGAGGTGAGCCTGGTGAGGAGGTAAGATGCTTAATGTTGAGTTTGATGTAATGCTTAATGTTGAGCCTTTGCCACCTCCCGTGGTTGTGCATGTGTGTACTGCTAGGTATTCTTTATTCATGAGCATGTGAATCCATGCCAGACCCCATGCTGGAGAAGGAACAAGTTACTTACCTGTAACTGTTGTTCTCCAGCAGGGATCTGGCATGGATTCACATGCGAACCCTCCCGCCTACCCCTCTGCGGCTCTTCACTTGGTCATACTGCCACTTCACGTGCTTCCAAATCTGAAGATGGCTGCCAGAGGCGGTGCTTAGGTAGAGGGCAGTCATTGGCTGTGGTCAGTATGACGCAGAGACCAGTGATTGGTTGTTACTACGAAAGACAGATCAGAAACGAAACTGATACTGGTTTTTTCTTTACCGAGGATTCCCAGCCTGACGACGGGGAATATTCATGAGCATGTGAATCCATGCCAGACCCATGCTGGAGAACAACAGTTACAGGTAAGTAACTTGTTCCTTGTTCAAATATAGATACACTTCTGTGGACCTCAGATTCATGTAGATTCTTGAAGGAGAATGATGTTGACCCCCCAACAAGGTGTCATGACTCGGCGAAATTGCCCCTTCTGGACCTCATGGTCATTGTCACGAAGGGCTTGTACTCCTTGTTCCTCCCAACATGGCCGTACCAAGCTCCGTGCTACGCACTAGCTTTCACGTCGTAGCACGTACTATAAATTGGTCACGCCATTGCGGGTCCGCACGTCTCAACACTATCTTCGATAGTGACCCGACGTGTGTTTGCTCTCTACATTTGCTTCCTTGATCCTCATACTTCCTTGCCTTTTTTCCTGTTCCTGGACTTCCCCCCTACATTGCTTGTTTATAGCTAATCCTGGACACCCTTGAACCACGAACTTCCCAGAACTCTGAACGCGCTCTGCAACCTGACGAGGCTCGGGCGAGCCTATTCAAGACCCGAACCACCCACAGGAAGAGTCCTGCGGCCGAACAAGGGAGATCCCGATCACAGGTGAGATTTATGACACAAGGAGGTGGGACCTTTTTAGTGGTTTTGGTGAGCCATGATTTTAGCAATTTTTGACATCAAATAAAACGGATTTTGGACAGCTCTATATTCCTTTGCACTGATTTTGCTCTGTGTGCAGCCGAAGGATGGGGTCTGGCAATGGTCTCCTGTATTAACACTGACAGAGGCAAAAGAAGATGGCAACCTATCTTTCAGATTTTAACTGCGCATTTTAGGATGATTTCTGGCAAGCAGCATGCTTTCCGACAGCCATTATGATGTTTCTGCTGCCAGTATTGCACGGTGATGTTGCAGGGCTTGGATGCGTGGGTTGAAACATCCCACAGAGCAAGGACAAGAGAACTCGCCGTCGAGCACACAGTGAAGACCGTCCAACTGCTCACGGATCTGGGATTCTCCGTCAACTTCTCGAAATCCCACCTGGTTCCGTCGCAGGTCGCACTGTTTCTGGGAGCCAAGCTCTACACAGTGGCGTGATTGGCCTCTCTATCGGAGGAGAAAGGACGAAGGCCATCCTGGGCAAGTTGCAGCACCTGCTGGACACGGACGTGGCCAGAGTGAGGTGCATGAAGTCCCTTCTCGGCATGATGTCCTCATGCATCTACCTGGTGCGCCTGTGCAGGCTGCGGATGTGTCCTCTACAAGAGTTCGACGCCCTTTGGATGCAAGCAGTGGGCAGCTTCGAGGACAAGATCCCGCTCAACGAGGTGTTCCGCCAAGCAATTGCGTGGTGGGGCACCCGCGCGCATCTGGCGGCGGGCACAGACTTTCAGACCCCGGCACATCAGGAGACGGTGATGACGGATGCCCCCCTGTAGGGATGGGGAGCGCACACCGAAGATCTCCACGCAAGAGTCCTTTGGCTCCCGGTGGAGAGGGCATGCCACATCAATGTCCTGAAGCTCCGAGCCGTGTTCTGGGCCCTCCGGTCATTCCTCCCATCCCTCAAGGGCAAGGTGGTGAGGGTTTTCACCGACAACACCAACACAATGTTCTACATCCGGAAGCAGGGAGGCACCAGATCCCCAGCCCTATCCAAGGAGGCCCAGGATCTGTGGCACTGGGCCGTCGCCCAGGGGATGTTTCTGGTGCCCTTCCATCTGGCAGGAATAAAGAACACCATCGCCGACTCACTCGGCAGGGAGCTGCGCTCGTGCTACAAGTGGGAACTGCGTCAGGATCAAGTGGATCGACTTTTTCAACGATGGGGCAACCCCCAGATCGATTTATTCGCGACGGCGACGAGCTCCAAGTGCCAGAGGTTCGCCAGCAGGTTTCCCCAGCCGAGGAGCATGGGCAATGCTTTCTCGTTCCCCTGGGACGGCCTATTCCTGTATGCGTTCCCCGCATTGCCGTTGCTGCTGCGACTGATCAACCAACTCAGGAAGTCCTGGTGCAGGATGATCCTCGTCGCACCAGCGTGGCCGAAGCAGATCTGGTTCCCAGACCTTCTGGACTTGTCAGCGTGCCCCCCTCCCCCCCAGTCAAGCTGCTGACGGACGCAGACCTTCTCTCCAGGGACGTTGGACTTGCAGGCTTGGCTCCTGCAGCACTAGAGTTTGGAGGGTACGATATCCCGGCGAACTGCAAGGAGGTGCTTGCGAAGGCCAGGGCATCCTCAAATCTCAAGTGCTATGGACACAAATGGAAGAGGTTCTCTGTTGGTACCGTGCACAGAAGATTAACCCTCTGCGAATTTCGGCCTCTCAAGTGCTGCCGTACCTGCTGTTGCTGGCCAAGGCGGGGCTAGCTCATGCCTCCATCAAGATATATCTAGCGGCGATCTCCCACTACACCAGAACTACGTGGCGATAATCTCTGTGGTCTCATCTCCTGGTGAAAGAGTTTATGAAGGGACTGTTCCGTTCATTCCCGCCGGTGAAGGCTCCGGCCCCGGCGTGGGAGCTCAACGTGGTGCTGACCAGGCTCATGGGGCCACCATTCGAGCCTCTGCATTCGGCACGTTGAACTTCCTGTTGTGGAAAACGGTGTTTCTCGTGGCCATCACCTCCGCATGACGCGTGGGAGAGATCCAGGCCCTATCCTGCAAGCCTCCATACTTGACTTTTCACAAAACGAGGGTGTTGCTGAAGACGCACCCCTCCTTCATGCCCAAGGTGCCATCGGACTTCCATCTCAACGAGCCCTTAGTGTTGCCAGTTTTCTTCGCGTCGCCTTCATCGCCGGCCGAGAGGACTTTGCACTAGCTGGATGTAACTAGAACGCTGAAGTTATACGTGGACCGCACTAAGAGTTTTCGGAAGACTTCATAGCTATTTGTGAACTTTGGACCTGTGAACCAAGGGAAGGCTCTCTCGAAGGCTTCCATTTTCAGATGGCTCTCCGGCTGCATCATGCACTGTCACTGGTTGGCAAACCGACCATTGCCCGGCTGTCCGAGAGCCCATTCGACTAGAGCGTTCGCTGCTACCACAGCTTTCTTGTCTGGTGTGCCCCTGCTGGACATCTGCAGGGCAGCTACGTGGAGGTCGACTCACACCTTCACGAGATTCTACTGCGTCGACCGGGATTCCAGGGAGGAGTCCAGAGTCGGCCAAGCAGTGCTGCGCAACCTGTTCCCCTGAAGGTGGGCCTGGTGAGGTGGTTAATGTTGAGTTGATGAAATTCTTAATGTTGAGCCTTGCCACCTCCCATGGTAGTGCATTTGTGTACTGCTATGTATTCTTTAATCATGAGCATGTGAATCCATGCCAGACCCCATGCTGTGGAAGGAACAAGTTACTTACCTGTAACTGTTGTTCTCCAACATGGGTCTGGCATGGATTCACATGCGAACCCTCCCGCCTACCCCTCTGCGCCTCTTCACTTGGGCCTACTGCCACTTAACGTGCTACCAAATCTGAGGATGGCTGCCAGGGGAGAGGCTTAGGGAGAGGGCAGTCATTGGCTGGGGGCAGTATGACCCAGAGACCAGTGATTGGTTACTACTAAGAAAGACAGTTCAGAAACAAAACTGATACTGATTTTTTTCTTTACCGAGGATTCCCAGCCTGACGACGGGGAATATTCATGAGCATGTGAATCCATGCCAGACCCATGCTGGAGAACAACAATTACAGCTAAGTAACTTGTTCCAACTCCTAGATTCAATGTTTTCAGTCTCCTGGGGCGGTAGCACCTCCCCCACCTACTCACTAAACTACGGTGTCCCCCAAGGATCTGTGCTCGCCCCCTTTCTCTTCTCACTATACACCTCTCTCCAGCTCCAATCATCTCTTCCTTTGGTGTCTCTCACCACTTCTACGGCGATGAGACCCAGCTTTTCCTCTCCTTCTCTTCCTTTACCCCCGACATCCATCTCAAGCTCTTTTTCTGCCTCTGTGCTATTAAATCCTGGATGTCCTCCCACTTTCTGCAGCGGTCTGATCGAGCCAGACATCTCATCTACCCTGAGCATCTCCTGACCGTAATTGATCGAAGCCCAGTCTTGCATGAGTTCTGCCAGAAGGCTGGGTCATTCACTGGACCCCTTCTATGCATTCGGAGAGGGTCCACTGTAAGAAAAACATTTATGAATAGGAACACTGAAGCCCCAACCCTGAAGATGGATCTATGATCCGAAACGCATCGGTTATTTTGTGATATTCAAAAGGGACTTTTTCTGGAGTTACAAGTCAATTTAATTGATTGATGGATGACATGTGAATCTGTCAACGCTTGTAATTAGTTTGCATAATGCTTATTGATGTAAAGCACTTCCACTGTTGAAAATGTATTCCGTTCTGTATATGACATTGACAAGAAATATGCTGTCTGTAATTATGGGACACATTGTAAATTTGATTTCCCACTTGAATGATTAAAATTCAAGACCTATCTGTATGATCTGAGTAATGGTTTATCTATATGTTTATCTATATGTTTAACATTGAAGTGGGAGATCTAGTTTTGACTGTTATAGGTTCAACAGCTAATTGACTGAATTGGAGTAAAAAAACAAAGGATATGATAGAAATTGCATGCCCGCCCTCCTTGGCGTAAATGTCCATGAAGATTATTGAATTGCAATAGAGATTCTAATCCCCTAGGAGTGCATTTGGGCTTTCTGTGTAGCAATACATAGTTTTGGTTCTGTTAGAGTTTTCTGACCAAAGTGGCCTTGTGACGTTAGCCCGCTTGTACCTGAAATAATTGGTATACTACCATTAAATCATTTATTGAATAGCGTCCTTTCTAAAAAAAAAAAATAAAGTGAATGATCCACTACACAGACTTGTGCACCCCAACACTTCACCTTTTCTCCCACTTTCTTACCCTAAATACTGACAAAACTGAAGTCCTATTCTTTTCTGCTAACACCTTCCCAGTCCCCTCCCTCCATCCTCTTTCTTCCTTCCCAGCTCCCCATCGCCCCCCATGCCCGCAATCTTGTCCTACACTTGGACTCTAATCTCTCCTTTACTCACCACTTCTCTTACCTCCTGTTCCTGTCGCTTCCATCTCTATAACATCCGCAAACCCCGAACCTTCCTTGCCTTTCGCGCCACTAAGCTCCTAAAATCTTCCCTTATCTCTAGACTTTTCTACTGCTCTGCTCTCCTTTTCGGCCTCCCCTCTTCACATCTGAAATCCATCTACCACTCTGCCATCCGTTCTCTCTGAATGCTCTCTCGTCATGATTCCATCTCTTCTTCTCTCACTTTTCACTTCTCTGGGCTGGCTCTCCTTTCATTCCCAACTCAAATTCAACTTCCTCTGTCTTGTCTTTAAATCTCTCTATGGTCTTGCTCCACCCTACCTTTCCACCCTCCTCACTTTCTACTCTCCTTCTCGCCCACTTCGCTCTGCCGATCATTTCCTACTCTTCCTCCTGCGCTCCATCCCGTTTCCGTTTCTTCCAACGTCTTGCTCCTTTTCACTGGAACCCTCTCCCTATCCGCCCCACCACCTCTTACTCCATCTTCCGCACTTCTTTAAAATCTTGCTGCCTTCAATCACCATCCTAACACCTCTCTACTGTTTTCTCTCGCAACTGTCCTGTACTGCACATGTTAACTCATATTTCTCATGTAAATTGTTCTGTATATTATTTGTTTTATTCGTATTGTTCTCAGTTACTTGATTTATGACTTGTTATGTAATGCTTGTAATGTATTCACGGTTGTTTCATGTTAAGCGATTTGGCTTAAAGCGCTATATAAAATGTAATAAATACAAAATATTTCTTTAGTTAAGAGGGGAGAAATGATCTTGGTTTATCTATCGGTGTCCATGATGATGATTGACTCCCTGGTTTTCATATGATTGTGAATTAAGTTATCAATTGTACTGTCAGACAACACTAATATTTCATTGTCCTTTTTCTCAACGAGGTGATGACGATGAGGCTTTGAAAATTGAGATTCTTCACAAACGTCGAAACCTACTTGCTGGGTACTGCAAACTGATAATCTATAATGTGCTGGATCTGAACTCAGCAACTGATGTCTTTAAACACTATGTGAAGGTAAGGGGAAACCGTTTTCATCGCCTAGACAAAATCTAGCTCTAAAATTTATTAAGGGGCAACCCCTTTAACGGACAGTAAAATAATGCAGACAATGGGCCTCATTACGACCCTGGTGGTAGGCGTGCCAGTAAATAAGGCACGGCTGATGCCGGAATCGTTTTTTTTCCTGGCGTTTGGAAATGGGGAATTACCAGCGCATTAGACCCCCTGCGGTCCCGGTAATTCCCCATAGCCATGCGCTGGAAAAAACTACTTCCCATTCAAGTCCCATAGGACTTAATGGGAATGGGGAGGACGGAAGCACCGGTCCGACCTGTTGGGTTGGACGGCACCCGACCCCAATCTCGGAGTGTGCCGGTCCAGTAACAACGGTGCCGGTAGCTTACCGGCACCGTTGTTACCGGACCGGCTTACTTATGAGGCCCAATGTGTACTGCAAGTTTGCATTGCATTACCGTAGTCCTGGAAACCTAAACACATGGGTAATAGGCCCTTAGCAAAATATGCATAAAGTCCGACACTTGTAGCAGCTTTTAGCAGTGGCAGCTTTTAGCAGTGCAGTTAGTTTCTTATCTGATACAGTTAATGGCCAGTTATCACACAAGGCTCAAGTGGCGACTCTCTACACTTGCAAACTCAAGTGCCCAAAGGATAGAATGAGAGACGACTAAGGGATGAAAATTATTGCACCTTGCAATAAACACAAGGCCTGTTCTGCATAAGGTTAGAGCTCTACCTCTAATGTGCCACCCTTTACTGTTGAAAAAAGAGGATATAACGAATCCACACATGAAGGGTGGCCATCTTGTGTGTAATTAGTTTTATTTATTTGAATTTATATAGCGCGCAAGCAGCCCTTGGGCATTGAGGCACTGTTATATGTGATGAGCTTAGTTATATGAGGCATCTGAGTGGCCTTCGGAGTAAATGTAGGTTAGGTACATATTATGCATTACATGCAGAAAGTATTGAGAGCATTGTATACAGGTAGTGTAATAAATAGTAAATAAAGGAATCGTACAAAAATGTCGACCTGAGAATTGCGACGGCTGAAAATGCTGACTTAAAAAAAAAAAAAATGTATACCCCCCCTTACACCACATATATATGTGGGGGGTATGGGATATTATAGTAATACGAGGGGCTGCAGGAGGTCTCCCCCCGCATATCTATGTGGTGCAAAGAGGGTTTTATTTTTAAAATAAGTCGGCATTTTCGGCCATCGCAATTATCACATAGATCCATGAATAAATAGTTGGCCGAGGAGATGAAGAGGGGGGGAAGAGCATGGTAAGGCCGGAGGGGCTGGGGAGAGAAGAGAATAGCCGGCTCCATACGAGGCAGATCCTGTTAACCACAGATGCAGCAGCCTGCTGTGCAACAGAATCCTCTCTAAACGTGTCAAGTGGATGCTTCCTGTGTGCATGGAGACTAAAGGTGTGTAATGCATAGCATCTTAGCAAGATATGTAGGTTACCAATGCTTTAAAATTAAACACCACTTGTTCTAGTATTTACCTATACAAACATGCTCTCCTCTTACATGGCAATCTTTTTAATGGGTGTGATGGTATATCTGCTTTTGCTGTAGCTTGTTTAATGAGGTTGAGAACCCACGGAAGAAAAGGCATCATATTAGAATGCATTAAAATAACTAATTGTCTAGTGTATATTTTAATTGCAACTAGGTGTAATGTTAACTCTAAGTTGGTCACGAACCACAATTCATACGTCTAATCAACCAATCTACTGAGTGAGGAACTTCTTGAGTGGGGATCTCATAAGGTGTACTCTCGCGACCCGTATGTTAGTGCTATTAAGGTTGGCAATGGTTTTCTTATTTTATTATTTTATTCTTGTGTCGCAAGGATGTAGGTCAACACGGAGACATAGTCCCTCAGCTCCGTTTGTAAAGTAAGCAGTAGTTTGTTTGTGCCTACACCTCTTTGCGCCAAATTTCTGATGTAAATGAATAAAAGTACGTAGTCAAGTTTCTTCAAGTATATTTTCTTAATTTATTTGATATATGTTCTGCCCATATGGATGACACATGTTTCGGCATTTCATTGGCGCCTTTTTCAGATCCGGGCCTTATTGAATGTAATGCGAATCTCCCTTTCCTTATTTCCGGGGATTAGTTTTTAGTTCAAGTGTATCACGGTAGTTCCAGGGTTAAATCCCACCTACAAAATTCTCTTGCTCATGCCTCAAGCATCGGGGGTCCACACGGTGGCCATGCATTACCTCAACAAAAGAGGAGGCGTAGGATCACTACCCCTGTGCAGAGAGGCGATACAGCTCTGGTTTTGGGCAATCCAAGAAGCAATCTCTCCATCGGCAGTTCACCTAGCCGGAGAGAAGAACTTGACAGCGGACGCTCTGAGCAGGCAGAGCACAGTCTCCCACGAGTGGGAGCTAGCTCAGGAAGTCCTTCAAGAGATCTTCGCCCTTTGGGTAACCCCTCAGGTGGATCTGTTCGCCACCGGCCTCAACAGGAAATGCGATCTGTTCTGCTCAAGGGAATTTCCCCCGAGAGGAGCTCTGGGAGACGCGTTCATAGTGGACTGGGAGTTTCCGCTTCTGTACACGTTCCCACCGGTCCCTGTCATTCCTCAAATGATCAGGAGGTTGAGAAGATTCCAGAGAACCATGATCCTAATTGCCCCGGATTGGGCCAGGAGAACGTGGTACCCGGACCTTCTAGACTTGTCCATCTGCCCTCCAATTCGACTTCCACTCAGAGAGAACCTACTCTCACAGAAGGGAGGTCAGGTTCTCCATCCAGACGTCAAAACCCTCAACCTTCACGCTTGGCTTCTGAAAGGCTGAGGTACAAGGATTGGGACCTCCCTGATGATGTTATGGAGGTGTTGCTTTCGGCAAGGAGGCCAGCAACAAAGTCTTTATACCGCTGCCGTTGGAACAGATTTTGCAGCTGGTGTAGAGAACAGAATATCGACCCCTTTTCATGTGGTACACCAATGGTTTTGTCCTTCCTACTATATTTGGCGAATTCAGGCCTTCAAGTTGGCACCATTAAGGGCTATCTGGCAGCGCTATCCATCTTTAAGCGCACTGCGGAAGAACCATCCTATTTCAAGTTACCCTTGGTAATACAGTTTCTAAAGGGGTTAACCAATGTTTATCCCCCAAGACCATTCCAAGTTCCCTTATGGGATTTAAACTTAGTCCTAACTTTCCTGATGGGCACACCTTTTGAACCACTCCATTCTTGTTCGTTAAGATTCCTTACCCTTAAAACTGTTTTATTAATAGCACTTACATCTGTTAGAAGGGTGAGCGAATTACAAGCTCTTTCTTGTAAACCCCCTCACACAATCTTTCACAAAGACAAAGTTGTCCTGCAAGTGAAGCCTAATTTCCTCCCAAAGGTGGTTTCTGAATTCCATATCACTCAGAAGATTACCCTGCCATCTTTCTATCCTCCTCCTCATCCGGGGAAAGAGGAAGAGAGGTTACACAGGCTAGACCCTAGAAGGGCTTTAAGTTTTTACATCAGTAGACTAGCCAGGATAAGACAGGCAGACCAGCTGTTTGTAGGTTACACAGGTCACAAGCTGGGGTTACCAATAACTAAGCAGATCATTTCCAGATGGATCATTCTAGCCATTCTGGAATGTTATAAACTGGCAGGGAAAGAGCCCCCTCAAAACCTTAGGGCTCAATCGACCAGAGGTATTGCAGCTTCATCGGCCCTCAAAAGAGGTGTGCCGGTTAAAGACATCTGTGCGGCCGCTACATGGTCGTCTATCCATACCTTTACACGTTTTTACAACTTGGATTCCTCCTCCAGTCAAGAGACTAGGTTTGGAAGGGCTGTACTGCACTCTATTCATCAATAGGAGACAGTGTGAAGTCAGTACTCCCTCCTCCAATGATAGAATACTGCTATGGGAGCCTATCTAAGATAAGGAATACGTCGGAGGACACAATCCCTTCGTAGAACAAGTTACTTCTTACCTTGTAACGTTCTTTCGACGGGATGTTCCTCCGACGTATTCCTTATCGACCCTCCCATCCATCCCCGCAGTTCTACTTCCCTTGTTGTTGCAGCTTACGCTCCTTCAGGGTGATTAGTCTAGTCCAGATAGAATTATTGTGGGCTACAAAACGGAACTGAGCAACGGACGCTGCGCACAGCCTTTATAGGCAGGATGACGTCTACGTCGATACGGCAGCTGTCGAGAGACATCGACTAGGAGGACGTCGACGCGCAGCGCCCTCTAGAGAAAAATTTTCCGAGGCCAGCAGAGCTGGAAGGAGATATCTAAGATCAGGAATACGTCGGAGGAACATCCCGTCGAAAGAACGTTACAAGGTAAGAAGTAACTTGTTCTTCTGAAATAACCACTAAATGCATATTTGATTTTTATTTATTGTGTTTGCTTATGTTTATTGTGATGGGATGGCTATTAAGAATAAAGCACTCTGTTCCAATAAGGCTCCAAGGATATTTATTAAGACAGACAAGGTGACTGTAGATTCTTAGAAAAGAGCTTTAGGGAGTATCAGTAATTAGCGCTAGATCTGTCCCTCTCGCACTACTACTTCCCTCTGTTTCCCCCTCGCTATTTGTGGTTTCCCTAAGGTGTTGGCTGACTTGTCTCCCTATGGATCTTCGAACTATCCCTAACCTTGCCCCGCTTAGTGTTCCAGGGTTGTTGGGGATGGTGCCTTCTCCCACACTGCTACACCGAAACGTTGTTCACACTTTCTCACCTGACCCTTATCAACCATGGTTCCCAAAATGTTCTTGTCTGGCCTTCTTCTGTTCCTACGCTCTCACACACTGCCTTCATCACCTCCACAATTAGATATTACCACTCTACCTTTAACTTCTCCTACCCCCCTGCCCTCCAAACTACTACTTCCTTCCACCTTCCTTACTGCCCTCCTTCACATTCGGTATAGGACGATTTTACCGTAAAAAAATTGTCGCAATGACCAAAAGTTCTAAAAATGCTACCACCAAAAGTTCAAACCTTTGGTGCTAGCATTGTAAAAGAAAAAACTGGGGCTGCGGGAATTTCCTCTGCTCACTACACTTTATGGTCTAGTGAGCTGGGGCTGTGGGGGAACACCCCCGCAGCCTTCCGTTAAAAAGAAAAAAAAGGAAAGGACCATGTGGCACCGGTTCCTGATCACGGAAGTGAAAGTGAGCTGGCGCTGCAGGAACCCAGCGTGAAGATGAAGGTAAGTGGGGTTTGTTTATGTTGGGGGTGTCGTGGGGGATGTTATGGGTGCGTTGTGTGAGTATGCATGTATGTTCGCATGAGAAAGGTGCAAACTTTTGGTAGTTTGCACCTTTCTCATGTGTACATTTTGCCCGAGGTAGTTTCAGCTGCGGGCAAATCAATTAGATTCTCACATTTTCCTCCCACTCTACCGTTACCACTACTACACTTTCTGCCTCTCCCACTTCTGTCGCTATCACCCTCTAAATATCCATACCGTTAACTGCAACAAACTACCTCCAATACCACTACTCCCGATTACTATTACCTTCTACCACCACTACCTCCTACACTTAATATTCGACATAATCCTTGCTCTAATTCACAAACACTCCACAGACTCCACGTCTCTCCAATTGGCTCTGCACTCATTTTGCTCTTGTCTCCTCTGATCTTTCTGGCGTCCGCCTCTGGCCCTCACCTAACTAACCCACACCACATGATCACCAGGATTCTCGTTAAATACCCCAGCCACCATCACAGATTGGTCAACTCACGCTGGCCAAATAATTTCGCTTCCTTGAGGGGGTGTAACCGGGGAAGGCTAATCCATGTAGTCTTGGCATAGAGTCTGACAGTTAGCAAGGGACTGGTTGCCCCTCATGTAATGGCCCTCTTGGGGCCCTTCTTTAATATTGTAATCCCTGGTGGTATAGTGGCTGGTCTCTCTTTCAGGTACTCCAGCAAATGCTGTCTGCTGTAGCCACGCCAGTGTTGAGTTTCTGCCTCCTTCAGCATCTGTGACCGGTGTGGTCGTGCTTGTCGCATCCCATGGAATTTTGTGCAGAACACCGACCTGCAGTCATGGTGTTCGTAGTCTTCGAGGCTTCGTCCCACTCCTCTCTGCCGCATTTGCCGAGCCCCCCACACCAGCAGGTAAATAAGGTTTGGGAGGGGGCCTGCTCTCGCTCAAACACCTTAGAAGTGTTTTGGGGTATGGCCTAGGCCTTGTCACATACCTCCACCCTTTCCTGGAAGTCCTCTCCTTCTCGCTCTCACTGTAGTATATCCAAGGTCGATCTACAATGACAAAGGGGACCAAGTGCTTTGAGCCGAGGAGACTATTTCCTCACAGACCTGGCAGATTTGATTGCCTAAGCCGAAGGCTTGCATGACACAAGCAGGTTAGACAATTCTCCTGACCTGGATCTGCAACAGGCCGCTCTTTATGGTCATCCTAATGCGCAGTACAGAAGGACTGTCGAAAAGGTGGTTGAGCCCCGGGAATGAGAAACCCGGCTAAACCCCTGTCTGCTTCTGACTAAACGGACATCCTAGGTAAGAGACCGCAAATGGAAAGGGCATTGCCATTTAATGTGGCTATCTCTGACCCCATTTCCACCACACTGTGGCAAAGGCCATGTCCACCTAGCTGTGAATGCAGAACTCATCAAGAAAAATAAGCTGGCTAGGGTGGGATTTACCCTTTCTGTCATCTCACCTCATACCAGAAGATCTAGTGGTACAAGCCGCTACAGTGAGCTCTAGGCCAGCCACATCCACCTCCCATCTGCCTACGGACGGGGAGTCCAAGAAAAAGGATGCCCTCGCCAAAAAGATAATTGCTTCAGGAAGCATGGCCATGAAGGTGGTTAATGCGTCACTCGTATTTGATAAATATCCCCACGGAATGTGGATAATTCTGGCAGACATGGCAGAACACATTGCAGCTGGTGATATGGTATGTTAAAGGTATTTGTACCGCGCACTGTCACCAACGGAATTGGTCCCCAGGCGCTCTGGCGGAGCTGGAAAAACAGGGTTGTGGGAGTGGGGGGTAGTAGGGTGAAGTGAGATTAGGAAAGTGAGAGAAGTGGTGTCCTGGTTTCCATGTGTTAATATCCCGGCAAAAATATCGCCATACAAAAATATCGTCCTATTTTTGCAGCGATATTAAGCCATGGAACCCCCACAACCCTTTTTTTGGACCGGGGGACACCCCTGCAGCCCCCACTTCCAATAACCCCATCAATTATCCCCACTAATATCGCCTATGGCCTTACCCCACGACCATATATATGGTGATATTATTGGTGGGGCTAATATTACCTGATACCATGTCCTGTTGTCAACTTCAGTTCAGTTGTCACTGTGTGCTGAGCTTGGGTGAGATTATCGGATGGACATGGGTCCCTTTGTGCTGTTGGTGCAAGTTATGTGGTGTTTGTTGTTGCAGTGTGGTAAAGTGCATGCAGTTTGCTGTGTGGCTTAGTGGTTGTGTTGGATTCTGTGTGAGGAAAGTTGAATTTTGGGGTTATTTATTTTTATAATTTCTTTTCCCCATATCTCAGATTGTTTTATAGGGTCGCTATTGTGGTTTGTCTGTCTGGTTGATGGGTGTGATGGGATGGCAGCTTTCTTCTGAGCTATTTGGAGGTTTGTGCACATGGTTGAGGCAATCATTGTTCCCTGCCCTGGTATTGGCACTGTATATTTTACAGGGTTCTGCTCCCTTCCTACCCATTTCCCTGCTGGTGATCCTTAGCTGCCTATGTTTTCTCTGTGGATTAGAGGTTATACGGTCATGTCATCCTTACTCTTCCCTCCAGATTCCTCAATATTCATTCCTAGTGTGAGCCTAACCTACCTATGTTTCCTTTTGGTATAGTGTTGTGTGGAATGGATCCTTCCCCTTCCTCTGGTTATGGAAGCTAATTTAGGAAGATAGGGTGGATCGGTTCTCTCCATGTTTTGTTCCTCTGCGTACGTGCTCCCCAGTTGTTCATTTATATAAGTGATGGGTTACTATGCATCATTGACGATGGCAAGGAGGTGGCTTGGACCCTGTGGATTGTGTAGGCTGTGCAATGGAGACCTCCACAGTGCCAGGGAGGTCAGCCTACGTCCACAGTTCAAGATTCTCACTGAATGTCCAAGCTAAACTTCTTGACATAGCTTTTGACAGTGACCACCTGTTCAGCCTGAAGATTGATGCGTCCTTTAAAATTCAAGGACTCCAAACTAGCTGCCATGTTACCAGGGGTGTTGCTAAATTTGCAATAGATCTGGAGCTACGTTAATGTTGGGACTGTCGGGACTTGGGGCTAGCTAGCCTTTTGGATGTAACCTCTGAGCTTCTATCAGGGGCTACAACCAAAAGATCAGAGGCTATAGCCGCTTCAGCCACCCCCTAGCAACGCCTCTGCATGTTACCATGTTTAGCTGTGCTGCAATCAGCAAAACTATTCTTCGGCCTCTCCTCTAGGGGTAGAGGCTACAGGTGGTATATTCTGTTTGGAAAGAGGGCACAGCTCCTGCAAGCCACGCAAGGGCAGTGGCTTTTCCCGCATCCCGGGTGGTGTGAAGGGGCTTCTAAGGGCCAGCAGATGTCAGCAGGGCCAGCAAAGCCGCTTTGAGTTCTCCCCACATGTTTCTCCGGTTGGAGAGAGAGTCTCTGAGCACTAGGTCAGGTGGAAGGAGAATAACCTCTGATGCCTGGGCCTTGCAGCTCTTCGATTCTTGCTCCATAAAAACAGGAAAATGTGCCCAACAAAGGCACACAACAATGAACATAAGGATTTTACCACCTGCTTCTGCCACAAAGTTCCACTGCTATTTTCTAATCAGTGACCAGCATAGCAATTGCATAGGAAGGAACTCCCTGAAAAATCATTTGATTCCCTTTGATTCCCTTTGATTCCAAGTAGGGAGTAAAAACTTCTCAGTCCCGTTTGTAACACTGCAAAGTGAAATGACAGCGCGCATAATGCAGCCTATAATTTTGCCCACTCTTCCCTACAACAGCCTACACACAATTCAACAAGAACCTTACTGAGGTTTCTTATGGGGGCCCGTTTAAGAAAATTGTAAATATTTGCAGTTTAAGTTAATAGCAGCAATGCTCAGAGGTACGACAGATTGAGTACCTTCTTTTCTAACTAGGTGCCCCTCTTCTGCAATTCCCGGTTATGCGTTAAACAAGATACATGGGGATGCTAGAGGCAATAAACGCAAAAACACATTATATTGGAAAAACCCTCACCAGCTGAGTACACAGTTTCCTTTCCTTTAGCAAACAAAGGCATTTCCTTCACTGTACTGTCAAAATGTCTGACTTGGTTTTTGAAAGTTGCTGATTTCTTCTTCATCCTCCTGTGCCATACATCCCAACCACCACATCTCCCCCTCTGCCCATACCTCTCCCCAGCTCCTGGGCTGGCCCCAATACTGGTTGACCGAGCTCTGTAAAAAGTGAGGAATTGTAGCAGTAAAACACCCACTGGGATATTTGCATACCTACAACATTTTGCAAGCAAAATATATTTAAAGCCTCACCATTATATTTGGTGCAGTTAAACAAAATGTCACAATTCTGCATTTATTTTGCAGTGCATACAAGATTGTTTACAACATACCCTACCCTAATATTGTTTGGTAAGATTATGTAAGTTCTCAGTGACACCATTTTTGTATAGCAGCCAGTTATCATATCATTTGTTACAGTCTATGCCCAATGCAATTCTGAAAAGAATTAAAACAATGCAGATTGTGTGAAAAGCATTCTAGCCGTCTGAGTATCCATTGTTCGAATACTATGTACGAGTAATGCCAGACACAGTCCACACCCATTTTCCCTTGCAGACCAAGTAACTGAAATTGCAATCTTGCTCTACACCAATATGGTAATGTTTGCAATGCTGAAGTAGAAGACACTGAGCATGACATTTGCCTACTCAAAATCTTTGAAGGGTAAATTGAGTTTCTAAAGCATTGCAAAGGTACTGCATCACAGCGCTTGTATGACACATGTACAAACGCATAGTAAGCATGGAATGAGGCTAAACCTCCACGTAGCCTGCTAAGTTAGTCAGTATCCGATATTTGAGATGACAGTTTGGTTCTCCAGCATGGGGTCTGGCATGGATTCACATGCTCATGAATATTCCCCTGTTGTCAGGCTGGGAATCCTCGGTAAAGAAAAAACCAGTATCAGTTTCGTTTCTGATCTGTCTTTCGTAGTAACAACCAATCACTGGTCTCTGCGTCATACTGACCACAGCCAATGACTGCCCTCTACCTAAGCACCGCCTCTGGCAGCCATCTTCAGATTTTTACCGCACGTTCATGTGTTGGGATCCTCGTGCTATTGCTCTCGAGCGTTAGTGCTAATTTTTCACGTTTTTTTCTCAAAACTTCGTTTTTTCCGGTCAAAAGAGCCTCAAGCTCCACCGACTCTCCATCCGATCAACGGGGACCCGTGTCGGATTCGTCTGCGCCCCTCAAGGGTGAAGATTTGGTCGAGCTACATTTTGGAGGACTCCAGAAGCTTCTCAGGGCCGGACATGGCCCAGGAGAAGGGAAGCTCGACGCCCGGAAAGCTGTTCAGGGTCTGCCCTGGATGCCAGCTGCAGAACGTCTTTAAGGAGGACGAACACTCCTTTTGTCTCTACTGCTTACATGAGGACAAGACGCACGTGGAGAAGGACTGTGCGTTTTGCGGCAATATGTCGGAGCGGACCATGAAGGACCGCCACCAACGCCTCGCCAACTGGCTGGAAGGGAAGAGCCCGTCAGGCGAGAAGAAGAGGAAGAAATCCGAGCGGTCTTCTAAGACCTTTGAGGACGCCCCGGCGACGGGGGTCCAACACAAGGCCAAGCACCGCGAGTCCGCTGGCACCGGGAGCGCCGAACGGTCGGGCTCTACGGGCGCCAGGCAGGGCGCACCCTCCCCGGCACCTTCAGCCACGAGCCAACGCTCTGGGTCGGGTAAGAGGAAGTGCGAGCACCCGGCGAAGCTCCTGGAGAGGCCCCGGTCGAGCTCGAAGGCCCCATCGGAGGGGGAGCGAGGCAGTGTCCCCCCCCTCAAGGATAAGGCGGTGAGCGCACCTAAGGTGGTGAAGGCCTTAATCCATCCGGCCAAGCCCTCTATCGATACTGTCGCGGCGCCCCTGGCTCAGCCTGTGGAGGCTACACCAGTGGTGGCGAACTTGGGGCTCAGAGTCTCCCTGCCGCCTCGGAGGGAGTCCTCTTTTGTGCCCATCGATAGGACCCCCGTGAAATCCCCGGCGGGGAAGAAAAAGGGGGGGGCAGGGCGTCGTCGTAGATTCGGCTTCAGAGGAAGAGCTGATCGAGGTCTTAAGCCACGGCCTTAGCGTGGATGAAGACCGGCCCGTCGGGATGGAGCCCGACGCAGGTGACGACGACAGCGTCGAGGGTGCCGACGGGGCCCTGATCGCCCGTCGCATTCCCCTCTGCCAGCGCCGCAAGACAACTCGGCGGCCATTTTGTTGGCTTTACAGTCCTTATGCTCAGAGATAAGGACGAGACTACCGTTGCCGACGGAGGAGCCTCTCCCGTCGGGGGATCCTGAACCGGGACCTTCGGGTGTTCCCCCTCCCAAGAAAAGAAGGATTCACCCTCCACCTCCTTTTCAGCCGTCGCGACCCGTCCAGCCCTCCTCCCCGTCCACCCGAGGGGATGATACGGGGACTGACACGGCAGCGACGGGTACGGACGACAAGGTAGACGACGAGGATCTCCCATCGTCACCTCCCTCCAGGGCCTCTCCGCCCGACGAGATTGGATCGTTCCACTCCATGATCGCCAGGGCATCCGAGCTTTTCCAACTCTGCCCTGAGGAGAAGAAAAAGGAAGGATTCCTTTATCAACGGCGCAAGGCCAAGAGGAAGACGGTCCTCGCGGTGCCTCTACTGGACGACATTTGGTATGAGGGCCTCGCCCTCCTCAAGAACCCTTCCACGACGCCAGCTAGAAGAGACCGGTACGAAAAGAAGTACCGGGTCCCGGACGCGGCCCCCCTGTGCCTCCGGGCGCAGCCTACCCCGGACTCTGTCGTCTCCGCGGCGGCCAGGAAGAAAGCGGGGGGGTGCGGCCTCCACTTCGACTTCCCCACCGGACGGCGAGGGAAAGAAATTGGACGCTATGGGACGCAGGGTCATCTCGTCTGCAGCGACGACGATTAAAGCGGCCAACGCCTTGGCTATCGTGGCCCGCTACGACAGGGAGCTATGGTACAAACTGGCTCCCCTGCTGGACTTCCTACCGGACGACAAGAGGGCGGATGCCCTGGAAATCCTACAGGAAGGTGAGGTGGCGTCGGACCACGCCATCACTATTGCGACGGACATCGCCGACACTGGGTTTCGCCAGTTGGGCAACGGCGTGTGCCTTAGGCGGCGTGGATGGCTCAAGGCTACGGACTTCCGTCAAGACGTACAGACCAGAGTCCTGGACATGCCGTTCGATGGGAACAACCTGTTTGGGAAAACAGTGGACGATTCCCTTCAGGCCATTAAAGCGGACACTGAGACGGCCCGGGCCCTTGGGGTTCTACAGCAACGACGGACTCCCTTTCGGAGCAGCGGAGGCAAGGGCGCCTCCAAAGGTTCCGGCGGCGGTTTCTCTACCTACCGTCAAGCGGCCCGCTCGTCGTCTCAAGAGGCCTACAGAGGACGAGGCAAGTCTGGAGGACCCCGCCGTCGTCGCCAAGGAGGTCAAGGCGGCAAAGCCTCGTCGAAACAGGATTGAACCGGCCGTGGGGTCGGGCCCCCACCTAAGCTCCCCGGTGGGAGGCCGGCTGGTGAGCTTCGTCAGCGTGTGGGAGTCCATCTCCACCGACCGTTGGGTGCTGGACGCCTTGGCCCGGGGCCACGCGCTCGAGTTTCAAAGAAGGTGCCCGCGCGTCCCCCCCGTGGCCAGGAGAGAGCTTCACGTCCCTCAGCTTCTCCTGGAGGTAAAGGCGTTGCTCAGGAAGGGCGCCATCGAACTCGTCCCAAAGAGGCTTCGGGGCTCCGGAGTTTACTCGAGATACTTCCTCGTGAAGAAGAAGACGGGAGGATGGCGCCCCATCCTAGACCTGCGACGTCTGAACAAGTTCATCAAGGCACAGAAGTTCCGGATGGTCACCCTCCAGCACGTCCTGGGTCAGCTGGAGGAAGGAGACTTCCTATCGTCGTTGGATTTGGAGGATGCCTACTTCCATATTCCCATCCCAAAGGGGCACCGAAAATTCCTCAGATTTGTGGTCCAAGGGCGTCACTACCAGTTCAAAGCCCTCCCCTTCGGACTACGGTCGGCACCCAGGGTATTTACCAAGTGCCTTGCACCGGTGGCGGCGCAGCTGCGCCGCGAGGGGATCCACGTCTACCCCTACCTGGACGACTGGCTCATCCGAGCCAAGACGAGGGAGCTCGCCGTGGAGCACACGGCAAGGACCGTCCAACTTCTCACGGACCTGGGATTCTCCGTGAACTACGCCAAGTCCCACCTGGTACCCGCGCAAAACGCACTGTTTCTGGGAGCGAAGCTCGACACAGTGTCCCTTCTGGCCTCCCCGTCGGAGGAAAGGACCAGGTCCATCCTGGGCAAGGTACAGCGGATGTTGGCTTCCGACGCGGCCAAGGTGAGGTCCATCAAGTCCCTCCTCGGAATGATGTCTTCTTGCATCTACCTCATTCCCATGTGCAGGCTCCGGATGCGCCCGTTGCAGGAGTTCCTGGACGTGCGCTGGATCCAAACGACGGGCGGCTTTGAGGAGAGGATCACACTCGACGAGAGTTTCCGCCGAGCGGTCCGGTGGTGGGGCACCCGCGCGCATCTGGCGGCGGGCATGGACTTCCGGACCCCAGACCACCAGGATACAGTGACCGCGGATGCCTCCCTGGAAGGGTGGGGAGCGCACACCGAAAATCTGCACGCGAGAGGCCTCTGGCTCCCGACGGAGAAGTCCCTTCATATCAACGTCCTGGAGCTCCGTGCAGTGTTCTGGGCCCTCAGGTCCTTCCTTCCGTCCCTCAAGGGCAAGGTGGTGAGGATCTTCACCGACAACACCACCACCATGTTTTACATCAGGAAACAGGGCGGAACCAGGTCCCCAGCACTGTCCAAGGAAGCGCAGGACCTGTGGCATTGGGCCGTCGCCCAAAGGATGTTTCTGGTGCCGTTTCATCTGGCAGGGATAAAAAACACCATCGCCGACTCACTCAGCAGGGAGCTGCGCTCGTGCCACGAGTGGGAACTACGGCAGGATCTAGTGGATCGCCTCTTCCGACGGTGGGGCACACCCCAGATCGACCTGTTCGCGACGGCGACGAACTCCAAGTGCCGGAGATTCGCCAGCAGGTTTCCCCAGGCGAGGAGCATGGGCGATGCTTTCTAGTTCCCCTGGGAGGGCCTGTTCCTCTACGCGTTCCCTCCTTTGCCACTGCTAATCCGGCTCGTCAACCAGCTCAAGAGGTCATGGTGCAGGATGATCCTCGTCGCACCTGCGTGGCCGAGGCAGATATGGTTCCCGGATCTTCTGGACTTGTCAACGTCCCCGCCAATCAAGCTGCCGGTGGACGCGGATCTACTCTCCAGGGAAGGAGGCGCCATCCTCCATCACGATCCGAAATCGCTGAACTTGCAGGCCTGGCTCCTGCAGTGCTAGAGTTTGGAGGATACGACATACCGGCCGACTGCAGAGAGGTTCTTGCAAAGGCCAGGGCGTCCTCGACTCTTAAATGCTAGGGACACAATTGGAAGAGGTTCTCTGTCTGGTGCCACGCACAGAAGATTAACCCTCTACGGATTACGGCTCCCCAGGTACTGCCGTACCTGCTGACGCTGGCCAAAGCTTGACTGGCACACGCGTCCATCAAGATTCATCTTGCTGCGATCTCCCGATACACCAGAACCACGGGGCGGACGTCCCTGTGGTCTCATCGTCTGGTGAAAGAGTTCATGAAGGGACTGTTCAGATCGTTCCCGCCGGTGAAGGCTCCGGCCCCGGCGTGGGAGCTCAACGTGGTGCTGACCAAGCTCATGGGACCTCCGTTCGAGCCTCTGCACTCGGCCCCGTTGAAGTTTCTGTCGTGGAAAACAGCGTTTCTTGTGGCCATCACCTCCGCACGACGGGTGGGAGAGATCCAGGCCCTTTCCTACAAGGCCCCGTGCTTGACTTTTCACGACACGAGGGTAGTGCTCAGGACGCACCCCTCCTTCATGCCCAAGGTGCCGTCGGACTTCCATCTCAACGAACCCTTGGTGTTGCCTGTGTTCTTCCCGTCGCCTTCGTCGCCGGCTGAGAGGACTTTGCACTCGCTGGATGTGGCTAGAGCGCTGAAGTTCTACGTGGACCGCACGAAGTGTTTTCGGAAGACGTCACAACTCTTTGTGAACTTTGGACCTGTCAATCAGGGGACGGCTCTCTCGAAGGCTTCCATTTCCAGATGGCTCTCCGGCTGTATCATGTACTGTCATCGGTTGGCAAACCGACCGCTGCCTGGCCGTCCGAGAGCCCATTCCACCAGAGCGATCGCAGCTACCACGGCGTTCCTTTCTGGTGTGCCCCTGCTGGACATATGCAGGGCTGCTACGTGGAGGTCGACGCACACCTTCACGAAATTCTACTGCGTCGATCGGGATTCCAGGGAGGAGTCCAGGGTCGGCCAAGCAGTGCTGCGCAACCTGTTCGCCTGAGGTGAGCCTGGTGAGGAGGTAAGATGCTTAATGTTGAGTTTGATGTAATGCTTAATGTTGAGCCTTTGCCACCTCCCGTGGTTGTGCATGTGTGTACTGCTATGTATTCTCTATTCATGAGCATGTGAATCCATGCAAGACCCCATGCTGGAGAAGGAACAAGTTACTTACCTGTAACTGTTGTTCTCCAGCATGGGTCTGGCATGGATTCACATGCGAACCCTCCCGCCTACCCCTCTGCGGCTCTTCACTTGGTCATACTGCCACTTCACGTGCTTCCAAATCTGAAGATGGCTGCCAGAGGCGGTGCTTAGGTAGAGGGCAGTCATTGGCTGTGGTCAGTATGACGCAGAGACCAGTGATTGGTTGTTACTACGAAAGACAGATCAGAAACGAAACTGATACTGGTTTTTTCTTTACTGAGGATTCCCAGCCTGACGACAGGGAATATTCATGAGCATGTGAATCCATGCCAGACCCATGCTGGAGAACAACAGTTACAGGTAAGTAACTTGTTCCTTACATAGTGTGGATGCTTTTGCTAAGTACAATGAGTAACAGAAATTCTGGTGCTTGAACGTTACTCATATTACAACAAACATAAGGCAAGTGGATGCAGGTACAAATCTGAGCCAAGGTAGGAAAATTCAAAGTTGTCTGGTAATATCTAATTGTGTGCTTGGGCGTAAGTTAGTCATAAGGTACAAGTGTTGTAGAGTCAAGTATAGGACTCAAAGTTGGGAGGGAAGGTTATTTGATTAATGTGTGCAGACATATCTTAGTAAGATTTTATGTGCAAGGAGCCACTTGTTCAAACTTGTTTAAGGGTGTATTCTCTTTTTTAGGTGTTAAGGTCACGCTTGCATAATAGGGTAATGTAAATAGACTACACTAGAATATCAAGACCAGTTAGCACACTTTAGCTTTATTTTGAGAGAAAGCAAATGTCAGGTAACTGCTGTGGCTTGTACCATATTGACTTTTGAGAAGGTGGGAATTGTCTGTGTGCGCTGCTCAAATTCTTCTGAGCGGCACCCAGAAGGAAGCTGGGCCTGCGCACAGCTTACAGGGAACATTGGTGTCAAGCAAATGGTCAAGCCTTCCAGAGTCACGACAGCCTACCCACAGCTTCCTACTGCTGCCTCTCAGGTTTTATGGCTTCCTGCAATTTGTTTGTGCCAGAGGCCAGACTGCGGATGCAATCTCTGCAGTGGCCACTGAGGAGTCTGTGGTTTCAGTGCTACGATGCCATGAAGGACATTATCAAGGTGACGGGTCTGTAGCCAATGTCCTTTCTTGCTAGGCCAACAGAGATAACATTAGGGTGGGGGGGAACCCTTTTGGCCACTGTGGCCTCAAGCCCAGGTGGTCATGGATGCGTACCTCAAGGGTTGAGGTGCTCACTGCAGATGAGGGAACTTTGGTCACCAATGGAATGCTGGTGGCATTTCAACAGGCTGGAGTTGCTGGCGATCTTGTTGGCCCGATGGCCTTTGCACCTTCCCTCCAGGTGAAACATGTCCTCTTGCTGATGGACAACCCAGTGACCATGAACTACCTAAACTAGCATTGGGTGTACGGTTCCAGCCTCTATGCAGGGAGGCACTGTAGCTATGGTCCTGTCCATCTAGGAGGAGCGGAGAACGGGCTGGCGGATGCTCTGAGTAGGCAGAGAATGGTCTCGCAAGAGTGGGAAGTGTGCCAGGAAGTTTTCTAAGAGATCTTAGAGCGGTGGTGTACCCAGACAGTGGCTGCGTTTGCCATGAGGGCCAACGTGAAGTGCAGTTTTGCTTGTGGTAATTTCCAGCGAAGCGTTAACTAGTAGACACATTTGTGGTGGGGTGGGTCTTCAACCTCCACTATGCATTTCCTCTGATACCTGTCATCCCGGGAGTTCTCGGGAGGCTGAAGAAGTTTCGAGCCACCATGTTTACATCGCCCCAGACTGGTGAGGTATGATGACTGGGGCATCTCAGAAGAGGTTCTTGAGGTGATACTTGCTGCATGCAGACCTTCTACTTGTACGTGTGTAGGTATGGTGTAGGGAACGCAGGATAGACCCTAACGGTTGCCTCACCACTACAGTAATGGAGATCCCTTCTGTCACTGGCTTTATCAGGCTTTCAGATAGGCACAGTCAAGAGCTACTTGGTGGCTTTGCCCATGTTCAAGGGGACGCTGGATCAAGGATGCTTATTTACATTTCCAGTAATGACCTAATTCCTGAAAGGCCTTGTAAATATGTACCCGCCTACTCTGTTTTTTGGTTCCGATCTGAGGGCTAAATTTGGTTTTAACAAATTTGATGGCAGCTTTTTTTGAGCCCATTTATTCATGTCCTGTCACAGCCTACTTCTCCTTAAAACCGCTTTCCTGGCAGTCACGTCAGTGAGACGTAGAAGTAAGCTCCATGCCCCATCTTGCTTCTCTTAAGGGGCATCCTACATTTCTGACAAAAAGTGGTTTCTGAATTCCACATGTCCCAAAGCAATGATGTGCCAGTTTTCTATACTACTCAACATTCCTCTGATGAGAAAAAGCTACACAGGCTGGACCCTAAGAGTGCACTCAGTTTCTATGTAGCTAGGACAGCAGAATGTAGTAAGTGTGACAACCAGCTCTTTGTGGGTTTCTCTGTTGCGTAAGGAAGGCATGGTATCAATAGTAAGACAGACACAAGTGACCACAGTTCAAGGGTGTTTATTGAACTTCCACAAGAGGGTGATAAATGCCTATCTAACCCTAAATCTACAGATGGGAGCAAGCTTCTTTACTTATCAAAGTCTCTTGATTCAGAGGGACTGATGTATCAAAAACAAAACACAACGTTTTTTTCCTCTTGTAAGTACCCCTGTATCTCCGCAACCGGCTATCCCGCCATGCCCCTACCCAACCTCAAAGAACCGCCCAGACCTACTGTGTATCGATCCCTAGGTTCAAACTTCAAAAAGCGGGGGGCACAAGTTTCCCTGTCCTTGCCTCCAAGCTATCGAATGCCCTCCCCATCACCATCAGATCTGAAGACTCCTTTAATGCATTCAAGTCCAAAAGGCAATCATGGCTCTTCAATCAGCATTGAAACTAGCTCTGCACACCACAGCCCTATTAGCTTCGGCCCACTTATCTAACCTGCTGTACACTTTGCCTCTATGTCTCATGTAAAACACTTGCTCTATAAATTATGTATACTGATATACTTGCTGATTATTATGTACATATGCCCTTGCTTAATATTATGTATGTGTATATACTCTGTAACTCTTCACAAGTTGCGCCCGGATGCCTGCGTGCCTGATGGTGCGCGTTATAAATAAAACAAAATACAAATTACAAATTCAGGTGATTCACCCTGGATCCCCCTCTTCCGGGCTCAAAACCCCTTCTCTAATGTTCAGAGGATATTTTTTTTCGGGTGACTCACGGTTCACCCCGTATCCCCCTCAGGCGGGCTCAGATCCTTCTTCTTACACAATTAGTCTCCGTCAGCCGGGCTCCTACCAATTGCAGTTCGTATTAGCTATCGAAGACTTTTGAATGTGAACTGGGTTTAGCTTGACCTGTTGCAGGACCTCTTCAATATCAAAATTCCCCTCTCACAGTTGCCAACCAGTTGGATACCTAAGAGAAACCTTCGAATGAGCGCCCACGTGGCATCGGACCACTCTGTCTACGGTATCGGTCTTGGCTTTAAAAGTTCAGTCTGTCAGGGTCTCCCTCCAGCGGGTTTAGAACCCTCTCAGGATTCTCAAAGAGCCTCCCTCTGCCGGGCTTGGACCCTTCTTTCAAAGTTAACAAGGGGCCTCCCTCTACCAGACTCGGACCTTCCTTCAATTTATGCAAATGGTAAATTGTATTTGGACTTCCAGTCCCATAATGCAGTACTAAGTGTGCTCTCCTGCGCCGCCTTTTATACTTCCTGCGAGTCTTAATTGGAGTCAGATGTGAGAGGTTAGAAAGGGGGGCCTGACCTGGCCTGGCCTCATTAGCAGGACAGTCCAATCTTAGTATGGCATAGGCTGTCTTCTGTGTTTCAGTGGTGTTTTGAGAGAGCTTCATTCATTCAGCTCCCCTCTTCCTCGTATCAGTGGTTTTAGAAAAAAACAATGTGGAGGGATTGTTGGAGTTGTGGTTTTTCTGATTAATTAGCGAACAACTGTGTAGGGTGTGGTCCAAATAAACGGGATGTGTGTGTGATGGTAAATGCGTTGGTGTGGTTTCAGAGAAATGTACTGGGGCATAATGGAACTGGTTTGACAATATTCTTTTTTAACAGAAGAAATGTCGGGTATGGGCTTTTCTCCAGCTTTGGATCTTTCATGGATTCACATGCTTAGAATATTCCCCGTCGTCAGGCTGGGAATCCTCGGTAAATTATATAGCCCTTTTCCATAGGAAAAATGTTGACACTTTTGTGTCCTATCTATGTTGTTTTTGGGCAGCGTACGCCTGCGCCACTAGGATGTAGAGGTATAAGTAGCTCCGCCCCCGCGGCTCCCTCAGATTTCAACCGTCTTCCAAAGTAGTGGGATTACCTCGAGCATCTACTATTTTTGCTAGGTTGTGCGTATTTCTTCTTAGACTTCCCTCGAAAATGTCTGGAAAGGCGTGGTTTCGTCCGTGTGCCACATGCGGTCTTAAAGTATATGAAGGTGATGGGCATATGGACTGTATTTACTGTCTTCACCCTCATCATTCGGCTGACAAGTGTGAGATCTGTCAAGGCTTCTCCCAGAAGACCCTGAAGGACCGAAACAGACGACTGGTAACTTGACTCAATGACGGGGCGGGTGCGTACCCTGCATCCGAGGTAGGCTCTACTGCCTCGAGATCTAAATCTCCAGTGCCCCCTCGTCGCTCTGCGTCGGCCGAGCCTCTGACGAAGAAACCACGTTCATCGGAAAAACGCCCCTCTGATAAACATCCTGCGAGGGACTCTTCGTCAAAGAAAACGTCATCTTCTTCCTCCTCATCAAAAAAGATCTATTGAAATCCTCCTCGGGAGGCCACCATGGCTCTACCTCGAGTCGATTGTCGTCGACCCACAAGTCGAGTTCAAAATCGGTGAGTACGCCCCAAGGCTCTGCGCCAAAAACTTTGTCGTTGACGACGGCCAGATCGTCAACGACTTCTTTGCCATCGGCGCCTGCTCTTCCCGCGATCACTTCGGCGGGTCAAACAGCAGTTATGGAGAAAATGTCGTCCACGGTGGCACCTTCGGTGGGTTGGCTGCCAGAGGTTTTCGACCCGATCTTGCCTGAGGCCTTGTTGCAACCAGAAGCAGCCCTCTCCATCTCCTCGTCAGAGGATGACCGTGGTCCGATCGTACAGCCAACCGATCTGGGGCTACGTGCGACCAGTTCAGTGGAGCTCCCGAGTGGAAGTGCCATCCCAGCCGCCTCTTCCTTGCTGAATCCCCAGGCAGTATTGTCCCTCGGGGTGTTGAACACGTTACAGAAGCTGTTGCAGCTTTTGGACACGCAGTTGCCTCACACTAGTGTCCCGACGGTACTGCAGGCTATGCCGGTCGTCGCCGAACCAGGCCCGGCTCCTCACTCGACGACCATAATGCCTACAACTTGCTGAGGAGCATCGTTCTCACCCACACTTGGAGGAGGGAGAACTGCCGGAGTCGGAGTCAGAACGTGAAGGGTCTCTTTCAGACGTCTCATTATCCCCCTCAAGGGACCCGACATGGGAGTCAGATGCAGAAATAGAAACTCCAAAGAGCCCGGCACAACCATCACCACCGGATGACATCGGGGCCTTCCATGCAATGATGGGAAAAGCGTGTACAGAGTTTGGCCTAGCACCGGAAGAAGTAAAGAAAGATGGTTTTCTCTTCGATCATATGGGCAAGAGAAGAAAATCGATGTTTGCTATCCCCATTGTGGACCATGTCTGGCAAGAGGGGTTGAGGATCATGCGTCATCCTTTCTCAGAACCGGCGATAAAAGGACGGTTAGAAAAGAAATTCAAGGCTCCGGAGTCAACTCCCAAGTGCTTGACGTCTCAACCTTCGCTGGATTCGGTGGTGTCCGCTGCTGTGGCCAGAAAAGCGAGGTTGCAACACAAATGCACGACTCCGCCGGACAACGATGCCAGGAGACGAGATACATCTGGAAAAAAGGTATTGTCAGTCGGTGCGGCTACAGTAAAGGCAGCCAACTCCCTGGCCATTATGGCGCGGTATGATAGAGAGATGTGGCATTGATTGGCGCCTATCTTGGACCATCTGCCAGAGAAACACAGGAAGTCCGCTTTGCTGCTAGTATGTGAAGGGGAAGAGGCTTCCAATCATTCCATAAATATCGCTTTTGACCTGGCGGAGGCTGGTTTTAAACAAATCAATAACGACGTAGTGTTAAGAAGGCAAGCCTGGCTTAAGTGCCCGACTTTTAGACCGGAGGTGCAGTACAAGGTGCTGGACATGCCGTGCGAAGGGGAACAACTGTTTGGTGAGAAAGTGGATGAGGCTTTGAAGGGCATGAAAGAAGACTCTGACACTGCTCGGTCACTCGGAGCTATCAAGAGTGGCAGAACATTTCGTTCCTTTCGTCCTTTCAGAGGAGCTTCGGGAAACTCCCGGTTTGGATCGCCTAGAGTCCGAGGTTTCAGTAGACCCTCCTACTCGTCCCAAGGCTACAGACGAGCAGCCCAAGCTACTCGTAGAGGCAGAGATTCAGTCCTCAAGAAGGAGGGGCTCCTACTCATCGTCGGCGAAGGATCGACAGGCAAAAACCCAGCAATGACAAGTTTCAAGACGTCCTGGGAGGCAGAGTGTCTCGTCGCGTCGACGAGTGGGAACGCATAACAACGGACCAATGGGTTTTGGACACAATACATCTGGGTCACTCCCTACAGTTCAAGGGCAAGCCGCCACACATTCCACCAGTGTTCTCGCCACAATCCCATCTTCAGATACTGGTGCAGGAAGTGACTCTTATGCTGCAGAAAGGGGCTATAGAACTGGTCCCGGTGGCAGACAGAGGAAAGGGAGTGTACTCCTGTTACTTTGTGGTAAAAAAACCCAATGGAAAATGGCGTCCCATTCTAGATCTGCGGGCTCTCAACAAGCGGCTAAAGAATCTAAAGTTCAAAATGCTTACACTGCAAGAGGTTATCCGATTGATACAACCTGGAGATTTTTTGTCGTCGCTAGAACTTCAAGACGCATACTTTCATATCCCGATGCGTCGACGACACAAATGATTTCTGCGGTTCGTCGTCCGACGAACCCACTATCAGTTCAAGGTCCTCCCATTCAGACTAAAGTCGTCTCCCAGGACGTTCACGAAATGTTTGGCTCCAGTGGCAGCTTGGTTAAGGAAGGAAGGTCATCATGTGTACCCATATCTGGACGATTGGTAAGTAAGGGGATTATCTCCGGAAAGGGCACGGGAGAGTCTGAATGCCACCATGTCCCTCCTACAGCGTTTGGGCTTCGCAATAAACTTCGAAAAGTCCTCCTTAACGCCATCAAGGACCTTGGTCTTTCTGGGGGCGGAGTTCCAGACACAGTCAGAATTGGTAAAACCATCCGTCGACAGAGTTATGAAACTACAACACAAAGCATCGGAATGGAAAGTCAACACCAGAGTGTCAGTAAGAAGGTACATGTCCCTGCTGGGGACCATGGCACCCTGTATACCCTTAATCAACAAATGTCGTCTCTTCATGAGGCCCATTCAGGAATTTTTGACAGATCGATGAGCACAGAGTCAAGGGCTTTGGTTGGACAAATTGACCATCAACACAGCAAGCTCGTGCAGGCACTTCAGTGGTGGAAAATCTCCAAAAATCTAACAAAAGGAATGCCCTTACTGGAGCCTATGTTCCAGATGACAGTGGTGACAGATGCTTCTCTGACAGGATGGGGAGCTCACTGGATTCCCTACAAGTTCAAGGTCGGTGGTCATCGGAGGAGTCCAGCCTTCACATAAACGGACTGGAGTTAAGGGCAGTGCGTTGGGCCCTGAAATCGTTTCTACCACCCATGAAAAGGGATTCGTTGGACGGATAATGACAGACAACACAACAACGATGTTTTACCTAAGAAAACAGGGAGGTACTCGCTCCAGGACCGAAGCGCAGGAGATCTGGTATTGGGCCCTCCGCCAAGGGATATATCTATTGGCGTTTCACTTACCAGGAGTCAAAAATGTGCAAGCAGACTCTCTCAGCAGAGAGATGAATCGACTACACGAATGGGAATTGAACGACCAACAACTACACCGTGTCTTCGAAAAGTGGGGTCTTCCGGACCTAGATCTTTTTGCGACGAGAGAGAACAGGAAGTGCTCATAATATGCAAGCAGGTGGCCACAGCAAGACTCACTGGGGGAAGCGTTCTCCTTCCCGTGGACGGACACGTTTTTGTATGCGTTCCTCCCGTTTCAACTCGTACGTCGGACGCTGCAAGTGTGGTTCTCCGATCTACTCCATCTTTCAGCAGCGGAACCAATGAAGTTCCAGAGGATCCCGAACCTTCTGTCTCAAGACAAAGGGGCGGTTTGGCATCACGACCCGGACAGCCTCAGTCTGACAGCCTGGCTCCTGATTTCTCAGAGTTTGGTACGTTAACAATTCCATCGGACTGTTGTCGCATTTTGCAAGCTGCATACATACAAATGGAAGAGATTCTGCATATGGTGCGGGGATCAGCCAGGTTTGAATCCACTTATCACACCGGAGCAGCTTCCACCATACTTGCTACTCCTGGCTCAAAAAGGTTTGTCTTTTTTATCGATAAAAGTGCCTCTGGCTGCCATTTCGAGATTTACTCGGAAGAGACATTCAACTCCATTGTTTAGTGACCGGTTGATTAAACATTTCATGAAAGGATTGTTTCGAACTTTTCCTCCAACGAAGAAGTTTCCTCCGATCTGCAGTCTTAACCTGGTTCTAGCAGCGCTAATGAAGGCTCCTTTTGAGGCGATGTCGTCATCGTCATTGAAATTCTTATTGTGGAAATTGGCTTTTCTGGTGGCTATTACTTCGGCTTGACGTCTGTCAGAGATACAAGCGTTAGTGATCGATCCACCATATTTGAGGTTTTACAAAAATAAAGTCGTATTGGCTACTAATCCTCATTTCATTCCTAAAGTCCCTACCATGTTCCAGCACTCTTCTATGGTGCTACCGATGTTTTTTCCAACACCTTCGTCTGTTGCGGAGAGGACTTTCCATACATTGGACGTGAGAAGAGCTCTGAAATTTTACCTCCATCGCACTCAAAATCTCAGGGACACAAGACAGCTTTTTGTGGCTTATGGCCCTTCGGCTAAAGGTAAAGCAATCTCGAAACAAGGACTGTCCCGATGGGTGTCATCTACCATTTCTTTTTGCCACGCAAAAGCTGGGAAACCGCTGGAAAAACTCCAAGAGCCCTTTCGACGAGATCCACTTTGTCGTCGGCGGCATTGTGGTCCGGGATTCTGCTGGGAGATATCTGTCAGGCGGCTTCCTGCTCGCTACCACATACGTTTACCCGGCATTATTGCCTCGAACAACAACATGCTGAGGATACACAGATGGGTCGTGCAGTCCTATGGCACCTGTTTCAATAAGGTAGGCCCCTATAAAGGGATATATCCTTCGGCTAATGTACTTTAAAGTGTTGTTTTTTAGCTGTTTGTGTACTATGATTTGAAGTTTAGCCATGGCAAATATGCATTTATGGTTATAGTGTTATTGGTTTGCATACACACCTCCAACAATGGGGGATACTGCTATACAATATATTCTAAGCATGTGAATCCATGAAAGATCCAATGCTGGAGAAGTGAATCGTTTCTTACCTGTAACTCCATTTCTCCAGCATTGGTATCTTTCATGGATTCACATGCGACCGCCGGCCTCCTCTAGCATGCAAACCAGATGTCCCCCCACTACACTACTTTGGGGGTCAAAATCTGAGGGAGCCGCGGGGGCGGGGCTACTTATACCTCTACGTCCTAGTGGTGCAGGCGTACGCGGCCCAAAAACGTTGTAGATAGGACACAAAAGTGTCGAAATTTTTCCTATGGATAAGGTCTATATAATTTACAGAGGATTCCCAGCCTGACGACGGGGAATATTCTAAGCATGTGAATCCATGAAAGATACCAATGCTGGAGAAATGGAGTTACAGGTAAGAAACTATTCCCATCTGAGACAAGGGGATAGTCTTGCTGTTGTAATACACAGGGTAATATATGTAATTTCTCCAGCATGGCGTCTGGCATGGATTCACATGCTCATGAATATTTCCCGTCGTCAGGCTGGGAATCCTCGGTAAAGAAAAAATCAGTATCAGTTTAGTTTCTGAT
Organism: Ambystoma mexicanum; assembly: GCF_040938575.1. Lineage (NCBI taxonomy): Eukaryota > Metazoa > Chordata > Amphibia > Caudata > Ambystomatidae > Ambystoma > Ambystoma mexicanum. The sequence goes on along the minus strand of NC_090921.1, from coordinate 222,904,149 downwards.
CTGTCTTTCGTAGTAGTAACCAATCACTGATCTCTGCGTCATACTGACCACAGCCAATGACTGCCCTCTACCTAAGCCCCGCCTCTGGGAGCCATCTTCAGATTTTTACCGCACGTTCAAGTGTTGGGATCCTCGTGCTATTGCTCTCGAGCGTTAGAGCTATTTTTCACGTTTTTTCTCAAAAAATTTCTCTTTTTTCGGTCAAAAGAGCCTCAAGCTCCACCGTTTCTTCATCTGATCAACGGGGACCCGTGTCGGATTCGTCTACGCCCCTCAAGGGTGAAGTTTTCGTCGAGCCACGCTTTTGGAGGACTCCAGAAGTTTCTCAGGCCCATCTCGAACATGGCCCAGGAGAAGGGAAGCTCGACGCCCGGAAAGCTGTTCAGGGTCTGCCCTGGATGCCAGCTTCAGAATGTCTTCAAGGAGGACGAACACTCCCTTTGCCTTTACTGCCTACATGAGGACAAGACGCACGTGGAGTAGGACTGTGCGTTTTGCGGCAATATGTCGGAGTGGACCATGAAGGACCGCCATCAACATCTCGCCAACTGGCTGGAAGGAAAGTGCCCGTCAGGCGAGAAGAAGAAGAAGTCAGAGCGGTCTTCTAAGACCTTTGAGGGCGCCCCGGCGACGGGGGTCCAACAGAAGGCCAAGCACCGCGAGTCCGCTGGCACCGGGAGCGCCGAACGGTCGGGCTCTATGGGCACCAGGCAGGGCGCATCCTCCCCGGCGCCATCAAACACGAGCCAACGCTCTGGCTCGGGTAAGAGGAAGGCCGAGCACCCGGCGAAACTCCTGGAGAGACCCCGGTCGTGTCCTAAGGCCCCATCGGAGGGGAGCGAGGTAGTGACCCTCCCCCCAAGGCGGTGAGCGCACCTTAGGTGGTGAAAGCCTTGATCCGGCCAAGGCCTCCATCAGGACAGTCGCGGCGGCCCTGGCTCAGCCTGTGGAGGCTACACCAGTGGTGGCGACCCCGGGGCCCAGAATCTCCCTGCCACCGCGGAGGGAGTCCTCTTTCGTGCCCATCGACAGGACCCCCGTGAAACCTCCGACGGAGAAGAAAAAGGGGGGGCAGGAGGTCGTCGTGGACTCGGCCTCAGCCTCTGAGGAGGAGCTGATCGAAGTCTTAAGCCACAGCTCTGGCGTGGAAGAAGGCCATCCTGTCGGGGGCGACCCCGACGTGGAAGATGACGAGGGCGTCGAGGATGCCGACGGGGCTCCTGATCTCCCGTCGGATCTCCCTCAACCAGTGCCGCAAGACAACTCGGCAGCCATTTTGTTGGCTATACAGTCCTTATGCTCGGAGATAAGGACGAGACTGCCGTTACCACCAACGGAGGAACCGCTCCCGACGGGGGACCCGGAGCCAGGAAACCTTCTTCCTCTTTAAATTGAGAGGGGTACAGGGGTGCGTCCCGTGCTGCCCTGACTCCGCCCTCTGGCGCCACACCTTAGTCCCCTTTTGCGTGTCGACGGGAACGGGCCGAATTCACCAGCGCTCCTGAGTTTTGCTTCGGCCATGTAATTCCACGGATACTTTTATTTTATTTTTTATTTTTTTAAACAATTTTTATTATTTTATAACAAACACATCAACCATGGTAACTTTTCAGGACATACATAATCAATATCAAAACATCACATTATACATTGTCGTTTTCTGTCCTTCCCCACAAACTCGAGCCATCTCAGCCACATCATCTAGATGAGCATTTTCAGGAATCTCTGTGTTTGTTGACTCATATGAGTCTTCTGTATCATGATTGACCTGGTGGGGGCTTGCCATTAAGGTCACCAGCTGCCTCCAGGCAATCAGGTGGCCCTCTTCCTCCTCTCCCCCCTTGGTGACAGCTTCAAACCATACCACAGTTTCTGCTTCCGCCCATCTCAAGAGGTCCGCCCACCATATCTCCACTATGGGCCGCTTTCCAACACATTGCGATTCTGCGTTTAGCCAAAATATAGGCCAGGTCCTTCATTTTACTGATATGCTTTGAATGACGTGGCCTGGGAAAATTCCCAAGCATGCAAGCACAAGCAGACCCTACGTCCAGCACCACTCCCCCACCAGCCATTTTCAACTTTATTTCCTCACAGAATCTGTGCAGTAGTCCTGCCTCCTCCTCCCCGCACCTGGGGCATTTTTGTACAGCCGAGCCTCCAAACCTAGCTATTCTACTGGGAGTCAGGTAAGCTCTATGGGTGACATACAAGTGAATCTGCTGGAGTCTCGCATTCCGGGACACCTTTTTATGGTACCTTTGGGCTCTATCCCACTATCCCTCTGTCATGGGTTCCCCCACCTCCTCCTCCCAGTCATGCCTCAATTGGAGCAGCTCCTTCCCCGCCTTCACCCTCAGGAGCTCATATATCCTAGATATTTCGTGCCCACCCTCCGAGACATCATATACCGTTTCTAGGGAGGCATCAGGTTCTTCCTCTAGCACAGTCTCAGGCCACCTCTCACTCACCCGTTTCATGAGCCTGGTATACGTAATAAATTGGCCTCTATGCACTCCTGTCTCCTCCTGCAGCCTCTGGAATCCCAACGCCTCCCCTTCCTGCCATATGTCTCCAAGGGTGGCCAATCCCACTGGTTCCCAGTATCTACGGACCTCTTCAAACAATTGGGAGTCGTCCCTGCATAGCGCCGCCAGCGGGGCCTGCTGGGAAAGCGGATCTGGGGCACCCGCCGTGCTCCATGTCCTGCGCCAAACTTCCCAGCCCAGCTTCAATAGTCTCCCCATCCTCGCCATTTTCGTTTTATGCAGCCTACTGTCTCCCTCGGAAAGTAAGGAGCTGATTCACCTTGCAAAAGCCTAGCTTCTGCCGAGTCTTCCGCAGATAACCACCTAGCCACATACAACAGCTGTCCCGCTAGGTAATACAGCTCGAAATTCGTAGGTTTATGCCCCCCTTATCACATATGTTCTGTAGTTTCCACAGGGCCACCCTATTCCTGGAGTTGCCCCATATGAAGCCCCTGCACATGCCATGAAGTTTCACAAAAAAGCGTCTGGGGATCAAGTACGTTCACAAAAAAGTGCAAGAGTCTGGGCAAGACCACCATTTTGAGTAGAGCTGCTCTCCCCATCATGGCTAGGGGTAATCTAGACCAGAACACCATGCTAGTCTTAACTAGTCTTGACTCCCTCCATTGCTTTCTCTGTGCTATGTTTGTGCTCTGTCTCTATTTTGTGGTAAACATTTACGCCCAGATACCTGAATGTCACGGTCTGCCAGGGTATCTGCAAGACGGGCAGCCTCTCCAATGGGGTACTCTTATACCTTCCCAGGGGGGAACAAACAAGACTTCCTGGGGTTCACCGATATACCCGAGATGGGTGGCATAACGACCCATCACCTCCAACACATATTGTAGGTTCTCCTCCGGGTAGCGCAAGTAGAGGAGCACATCATCTGCATACAATGATATCAGGTGTGTGCCCCCTGTCGTGCGGATCCCCACCTCCCCGTATTGTTGCCGCAGGCATATTGCCAGCGGCTCTAATGCCAGGATGTATAACATGGTTGACCAGGGACATCCCTGTCTGGTCCCCCTGCTAAATTGCCATTTATCTGAGATTATGGTTCCGGTTTTAACTCTCGCCATCGGGGTATTATATAGCATCTGGACCCATCTAATATATCCTGGTCCCATCCCGTATCCTTTCAGAGTCGCTTTCAACCACGGCACCGAATCAAAAGCTTTCACTGCGTCCAGCGACATGATAGCCAGCTCGTTCGAGTCTCCCTCAGTTTGATCAATGATATGGTGTAGCCTCCTGTGGTTGTCTGTGATATTTCTACCGGGGACATAACCCGTTTGGTCTGGGTGTATCAACATGCCAATTTCCCTCATTAACCTATTGGCCAGCACTGCCGTGAGTATCTTGCTATCCTGATTGAGCATAGACAAGGGCCTATAGGATCCGCATTCCGCGTCCGGTTTGCCTGGTTTCAGGAGCGGGATGATCACCGCCTCGCGGAGGGACGCTGGCAGTTCCCCCCGCTCATATGCTTCATTAAACATGGCCAGCATGCGGCTGGAGTAGCTCCTGCTTATACGTTTTATAAAACTCGCTGGGTAACCTATCCGACCCGGGCGCTTTACATGTGGGCAGGTGTTGGATCACCGCCTCCAGTTCGTCCACGGTGATGGGGGCGTCTATGTCTGCTCGTTCTAGGTAATCTAAGGTGGGCAGCCCTATATCCTCTATCGTATCTAGTATTTCTTGACTCATGCCCTCTCCTGTGTCCTCGTATAATCGTCTGTAATACTTGAGGAACTCCTAATTTACCCTCTCCTGGGTATTATGGATTTGACCTTCCGCGTCCCTGACCTCTCTGATCAACGAGCGGGGTTCTCATTCTTGTATAATCAAGCCAATAACCTACCCGGCTTATTCCCCCCTGCATGCAGCCTCTCCGTGTATTTCTTATAGTTTAGTTTGCATAATCTGTCCCAAAGTTCACTAAAAGCTAACTGTAAGTCCTTTATTTTGACCCTGTTCGCACGGGTGGTCCCCTCATTTCGTATCAGGCCCTCTAGCTCTCTTTCTGTCTCTTGCAGTTCCCGCTCAATACCCCCTTGGAGCCCTTTGGATTTAGATATTGCTACTCCCCGCACCACCACCTTGAATGCCTCCCATACTTTCCCCACAGAACGTACACTGCCCGATGGCCTCCCTCAGATCCTCTCGAAAGACTGCATCCTGTAGAGCCTCAGTTCTGAGCCTCCACGTCGGGATCTGCGCTCTGGGGGGGTTGATGTCGCCACTCTATGACCAAAAGCGAATGGTCGGAGAGTACCCGGGCCTTGTATTCCGCCCCCACCATTTCTCCCACTATCCCGGCAGATGCAAACACGTAATCCAGCCTTGTGTGCTGGTCATGTGGCGCTGCATAAAGCGAGTATTGCCTATCCATTGGGTGTAGCCTTCTCCACACATCCTCTAGGCCGAGGTCCATCAACAGTGTCCTCAGCGCTTTAGCTGCTGGCACCGGCTTTTCTGATTTGTCATCTGACCTATCCATCCTGGGGTTCAGAGTGCAATTAAAGTCCCCTCCCCACGCCATCGCGCCACCTGCCAGGGGGCTAATTTTACTATATAAAGACCAATATATACCGCTGTGTAATGGTTAGGGGCATACAAATTTATGATATTCACTTCTCTGTTCTCCAGGAGTCCCGCCCTCGCGCGGATACTTCTTCTTTTTTGTCTTTTTATCATTCAGGTACTCGGTCCTCAGGCGTCACACTACTCCCCGGGGCATGTCAACTTCTACAGGGTTCAGCAGGTGTCCATCCTGCAACGGGCTCTTCCCAACTTCAGAGCCCCACGCCCTATGCCTACGTTGCCTTGGCCCAGACCATGGTTGGCAATCTTGTTCAGAGTGCGCCTCGCTGTCCTCGAAAGCGCTGAAGAACAGACTAGCCAGGTGGAGGGAGATCTTTCAGAAGTCGCCTCTAGAACTTCGCGACGCATCGAACCAGGCCCAAGGTAGGGCCAATATTTTCCATCGGACCTGCAAGGGAGTCTCCTTCCGAGGGACTCTCCTGCGTAGGATTTACTGGCCACGTCCTTCTACCAGCATGTGCACCGAGGCTGCTGCAGCTACTGACCTCCAGGCCGAGGGATCCTTGGATCCTCCCGGTGAGTGTTGAGGGACCGGAAGTTTCTTTTACCGGGTCTTCACCCGAGGGCCTCCGCCCTTGTACTGACACCATGGCTGAGGGGCTATGCCCTAATACCGGCAATACGTCAGAGGGGGTGCCTAAACGCAGCTCTACTGACGCCCGGGTTGAGGGTATTGCACCTATTGGGCCTAGGCCTGAGGAGCATGGTAGGCCTTGTGATCCACACGCAAAAGTCTTGGAGGAGGCTGGGCCCAACGGGCCGAGCAACACGTCGCGGGCACGTGGCAGGCAGCTCGACAAAATGGCTGCCGCACCAGAAAGGGGCACCTGTCCGACGCCATTCCAGGAATTCGGCAAAGAACGAGTGTCAAGTTGGGACTGGCCTCAATCAGGTACGTGGCCTACAGTCTACCCCTCATTTGTGCAGGGCAGCTTTCCTTTGCGTCCGTATGGGCAGGGTACGCAGCGGCTCCAGCACCCTTCCGCTACCCCGTCAGCAACCCCCGCCACCTCCTCAGTGTAGAGGGTTTCTTCCAGAGGTTCCTCGGCCTCATGAAATCACCTCAGATGGGCGTTATCCTCAGACGCCATCAGGGTATTCCTTTCCGCAATGCTAGCAGCACCACAGGCACCTCCGTCGCCGACCCGACGCAGGTGCCTCCTCCGACTTCTCAGCCTCTGGCCGCGGTCCTTGTACCCCAGCCTCCAGTGCCAACTACTACTCCTCCTCCACAGGATCCCCCAGATCCACAGGTTAGAGATGCGGAGGATCCGGACACGCCATCCTCAGCCAGGGCCTTCCACAAATGTCTTGCTGGCCTGGTAGAGTATCTGTGCCTATCCCAACCTGGGGTTGAGCAGATGGGGTTCTGGCGGAAGGCCTTACACGGCATCCCTCTGCCAAATCGGGGATTCCTATGCAGACCGGTGTAGTCTGCTTGGCCAAAAAGAGCTGGCTGAAACCCCACTCAGCCCAGCTGGTCAATCGACTTCTAGACGCCAAGCACAGGCAGATGGAGGGGGATACACCCTTGCGTTCGACCCATCCTCAACCACACTCCTCAGTGATCGCTGCAGCATCACTATACTCCAAACCTCAGTCGTCCTCAGCCGCCTCCTCTGCGGCACTGCTAGGCAAGGAGGAGATGATCTTGGAGGCGTATGGCAAGAAACTCTATTCCAACGCTTCCTTACATCTGCATCAGGCCAACGCCAAGCTTACTGCCGCCAACCAAAGATTATGGCGGGAAATTGCGGACTTCCTCCCGGAACTCCCCACCCAGAGCCAAGCACGCTTTAAGGCGGGGCTAGCCGAGGCTAGGCTGGTGGCAAATGACCTCATGGAATCCACCGTGGCCCATATTGACACCTCTGGCTGTGTCATCTGTATCGCCACAGACATGAGATGGACAGCATGGCTCCGGGCAACAAAATTCAACCCGGACGTCGAGGAACGCATACTAGATCTACCGTTCGGGGGGGGGCTCTTCCACTCCTCCACAGACGAAGAGCTGGACAAAAAGAAAAACAGCTCACAAACAGGCACGTCTTTATCCATCCTTACAGACCATGCCCAAATCGTACACCCAATCTCAGCAGCGCTCGGGGGTCGTAAGTACGGAGGGTTCCACGGCTTCCAGGAACGTAGATCCAGACACCCGGACCGCTCGCCGTCTCAGAACCGGTGCAAGCAACAAAAAGGGGGGGGGGGGAGTAAGGGCTTTTTCCCGTTCCCTCCTCCGCGACAGCCTCCGAGGGAAAGAAGGCTGACAAGCCCCTTCGGGTCCACGTGTCTCCGGTGGGGGGGCAGGCTTTCTCTCCATACACATTTCTGGCTTCAGTATTTTGTGGACCCCTGGATCCTCTCCGTAGTATCCATGGGGTACCGCCTCCCTATCCCAGCCTTCCCTCCCTCCTCCCCCACAGGTTGGAACTGCAACTCTTTTGGCAGAGATCCGGTTGCTTGTAGAAAGCCAGGCAGTGGAGGAAGTCCCAGCCTTCCAGAGAGGCTTTGGCTTTTACTCCCGGATTTTTGCCATTCGGAAGAACCACCAGGCGGGCCTGATAGTTGTGCTGGTCCTTTCCCCCCCTCAACCTCTCCTTACCCCTGAAAAAATTCAAGATGTTTACGCCAGCTTTCCTAGCAGAGACATTGGACAAGGGAGACTGGATGTGCTCCCTGGATCTGAAGGACCTGTACCTACACGTCCCAATTTGGCAGCCCCATTGTTCTTTCCTACAGTTCAAGATCATGGACTACCATTTTCAATACAAGGTCCTTCCTTTTGGCCTCAGCTCGGCACCTAGGGTCTTTACCAGGCTCATGAATGCGGTGGCGGCCCTCCTCAGAGCGCAGGGCCTCCCACATCTACCCATACCTCGACAACTGGCTCATCAGGGCTACATCTCCAGAAGCGGTTCACCACTCTTCCCATGCCCTTATAAACACACTGCACGATCTGGGCCTCTCGCAAAATCTCAAGAAGTCACACCTGCAGCCTACGCAGACACTGACATTATTGGGCCTCATCTGGAACATGTGCTCTGAGAAGGTATTTCCGTCGGAGTACAAAATCTCGGCCATCAAGAGGGCCACCGCCCACTTCCTCAGCAGAGAAGTGACCTCAGCATGGTGGTACCAACATCTCCTCGGTCTACTGGCAGCGGTCCTATTAGCCGTTCCGCACACAAGACTAAGGATGAGGAGGATTCATCTGCACTTCGCGGCCTCATGGAACCAGGAGTGTGGCTCTCAATCCAAGATGATTAACGTTCCTGCATCTCTCCACCCGGACCCGACGTGGTGGTCCAGAGACTGCAACCTACGGACTGGCAAGCCCTTCCGGCCGCCCTCTCCGCAGCCCACCATCACCACGGATTCCTCGCTTGAGCGCTGGGGAACCACCCTTGACGATCTCTCGGTCCACAGCACCTGGACTCGACAGGAGCAGGAATACCAAATCAATTGGCTAGAGCTGAACGCCATCTGGCTGGCATTCAGGGCATTCCTAGCACTTCTCAGGGGCAAGGTTGTCCTCATCCAAATGGACAACGCGACCAGCCTGTACTACGTCAACAAGCAGGGAGGCACCAGATCTCCTCTTCTGTGTAGACTGGCGATCAGCATGTGGGAGTTGGCCCTGGAAAACGACATTTACCTCACAGCAGTCCACCTCCCATGGGAATCCAAACTGGAAGCGGACAGGCTCAGCAGACTGGGACTGGACAATTGAGTGGCAGCTAAACAACCTAGTTATTCAGGAGATCTTCAACAGGTGGGGTGACCCCAGGTGGATCTCTTTGCCACCTGGCATAACAAGAAGTGTCCCCAGTTCGCATCCTGGCAAGGTCAGGGCCCCGGCTCTCTGGGCGACGCATTTAATCTCCAGTGGACCGGCATGAAAGCCTACGTCTTTCCGCCCATTCCCATGATTCACAGAGTAATTTGCAAAATCAAGGAGTCTCGCCAACTCCTCATCATTCTAATAGCTCCATTGTGGCCGACCAGGCCATGGTTTTCGGAGCTGCTCCGTCTCTCGGAAGTGCCACCGATTCACCTCCTGAAGGGCCCAGCACATCTTCTGGCACAGCAGGGGGGCAGAGTCATCCACCCTGCACCTGGGAAACTAGCCCTCACAGCGTGGTACCTGAGCAGGTAACGCTTCGGCACCTCAGCTTCGCACAGGCCAATCTGGAGATCATAAAAGGAGCCAGGAGCAAGGCTACCAGGGCCTAGTACAAAAGCAGATGGACCAGATTCTGCCACTCGGCAGACTCCAAGGGAATCGACCCCCTGGTGTGCATCTTGGACGACGTGCTCTCCTTTTTGGTGCACATCGCCATTCAGGCGTGCAGGTGGACACCTGCCAAACATACCTCGCAGCCATTGGGATTTACACGAACTCGGATGAAGGAATTTTCTCCTCCTCCAATCCTATTGTCAAGAAACATCTGATGAGACTCGCAAGGCTCTACCCGCCCGTCAAGAGACCGCACCCGGTGTGGGACCTTAACATAGTCTTGGCCGCCCTAGCGCACAAACCATTCGAGCCAATGGCATATGTGGACATCAGGCTAGTCACCATCAAGACGGCCTTACTAGTCGGCCTCACCTCAGCTCATAGAGTCAGCGAAATCCAGGCGCTGGTCACCGAGGAACCATATACTACCTTTCACAAGGACAAAGTGATCCTGCGGACACACCCGGCATTTCTGCCCAAGGTTCCGTCTGCTTTCCACCTAAACAAGGAAATAGTCCTTCCTACATTTTTTTTACTATCCCAAGGACGACACACAGAGAGGGCTGCACTGCCTGGATGTGAGGCGTGCCCTGAAATTCTACTTGGACAGGACCAAGGGCTTCCGCAAATCAGACACTCCGTTTGTCACTTTCGGAGGCTTAAGTCCAGACTGTCAGGCCTCTAGGGCTTCCATATCCCACTGGCAACGGCCATCGCATTCCAGCGCCATGTCCCTTGGCAAGTCCAAAGCAGGGTGGCCACTTCTTTCTGCAAGCATTACTGTTTGGATGCAGGCTCTAGATAGGAAGCGGCTTTCAGACTGGCGGTTCTCAGGAACCTATTTGCTTAAGGAGGGTCTCCTCTCCACCCTGGGGCTACAATCAGTTGTAATCTCCCATACAGTATGGAGGAAAGCGGACGGGACGTAAGAGTAATTATTAGTTACTCACCATAGTGACTAACATACTCTTAGTCAGTCCCCTTTCCTCCATACGTCCCACCAACCTCCACCCTTATAATACTGGTGTCATTAGGCGAAGTAAAATCTATTATCGAAGCGTCAATGGGGACTGAGGTGTGGCGCCAGAGGGCGGAGTCAGGGCAGCGCATGTTCCCTGGGCCGCACCCCCGTGCGCCTCTAAATTTAAAGGGGAAGATTTTTCCTGGTGAAAAAGGTTCAGTCTCCCGTCCCTTCCAGGGAAGGGACGCCCATAAAGTATGGAGGAAAGGGGACTATGGACTAAGAGTACGTTAATCACTACAGTGAGTAACAGATTTCTTTGAGTATCCCTCACCCAGGTGATCGTCCCGCACTTGTCCACCCCCAGGTTCTGGATCCAAGGGCGATGGCTGTTCCCTGGCCACCTGAGAAAGCGATCCCCAGGGTTCAGACAGTGAGACACCTTCAGGTTTCTCACATACACTTCCTCTAAGATACTGGCCTTCTGCCCAAGGAACATTAGTCATGGTTTTCCCAGGAATTTAATTAAAGGGCAATCCCTATTAAGGTGGTCAACATTTCTACTAGAGAAACACGGATGGTTTGAAGAGGAAGTAGTTTGTTTCTCTTGATTTCCTGAATTGGATTTACCTCTTGAAAATGGGTATATAGTATATCTTCCTTCGGGAAGTAGGGGTTGGTCCTTTAATTTTACCTCGCTACAGACTCGAAAGAGGGTTTTAACCCTTCCCCTAAGTATTTTACCCTTTCCTTCCCCTGAGCCTCCATTAATTCTTCCTCATGTTTCTCTGGACAGAGCTTTATATTGTGGACCCAATCTCCACAAAAACACCACTGTTCTAAGGAGGTAGTAGAGGATATCCTTTTCAGGTGGCTAAAAAAAATGTCTGAGGAATTATCATTCTCATTCTTGCTAATCTCCACAATGTTTGAGATGAGTTTCTTACTCATATGCTCGTTTATTTATTTAGGCAAGCCCATGTAAGATGGTTCTATAAGAGAGGGCTGGTGTTCAGGATAATCAGTCTGGGGTAACCAAGGATGCTAGGGGTTTCAGTAGTACTCTTGGAAAGAGGTTCCCCCACACTTTTGTATACAAGGTTTCCCAGAAGCTCACTCCTGTTGATCTTCACAGAATTACTCAAAATGTAACATAACTAATCGTAAGCCATCTCCACTAGCAACCAGCAGCATTATTTCTAAATCCTTTTTTGCTGTAGGGTATCATAGACCATCATACTTCTGGGAAAGCAGATCTAATGGTCTAATGATATCAGGATTTTATCTCTCCCTGGTACTAAGTGGTCTTTGGGACAGACGAGTTGATAGACATTGCCTTCCACCACTTTTCCTTCAGGAATGATTGCTTGGGGAGTCAAGAGATGGAAGGTGATTCCCATTTTAAAGGTTGAGTCTCTGAGGTTCCTACCGTTTTCTCATGGTTAAGGGAAAAACGTGGGTTCCCACTTTTTGGCTTGGGTTGGTTTTAGGGGGTTCCCATGAATTTTCCGTAGATTTTTCCTGTTGATGGAAAAAGGAGTATAAGTAATGGTGTCTTTTTTTTAAAATAGTTTTTTTTGTAATTTTGATTAGTAAGAATTACACCGCCCCCACCCCACTCCTCCCATATTCACGTCAAGATTGTTAACATGAAGTATCGGTCACATATCAAATAAGGACATCAGCAGAGAAAAATTAGGGAAAATAAACTGAAACCATAAGGAAGGGCAATTCACTGTGGCAAGGTCCATATGTGCATACTTTTCATCCCAAAGAGAAATATCATTTACTGCAGTATTACAAAAACTGGTATCCCATTCAACATGACTAACACATCCATTTACGCCTTGTTGGGGGTTATTTAGTCAGAACACTCTTTTGGAGTTGCCGTGCCCCTTCCCCACAGGCAATGTTACTTGTTGGTGGATAATCTTAGGATGGGCTCCGGCAGAGGAGGAGTGCGGGGGGGGGGGCTTGTGACTAGGACAGGGAGAGTCCCTTGTTCCAGCAAGCCTGTATGCTCTGAAGGAGCCTGTATGTCTAGGGGGTCTGCTGAGCATTGGAAGGCTCAATGCATATTGGGTTTCCAGTCTTTCACACATTGACATATAATTGAGCCATTCAGGGAATCTTGGCGCCCACGTCTTCCCCATGTCTTGGCAATGAGTTCTCTGCCCGCTACTGAGGCCATTCCCAGCAGTCTCCTCTCAGCACGAGACCCCACCTCCACCAGGGCCATCAACCATAACTCAGGGGTGCAGGTATAGAGATATCCAGCATCTGGGAAGATGCTCTACCTATATCCAACCAGAGTGATTGTATGCGGGGCAACACCATACCATGTGATAAAAATCGGCCTGTGTCACGACACATCTATGACAGCAGGAGGGCCTGTTTGGGGAGGAGTATGGTGTCTTTCAAATGGATTGTCCTGCCATGTATTCCTCATCTTTGATATTCGATATCCAACTTCAGCGGCTTCGGAAAGACATTTTGCCAGAGGGTGCTGTGCGTCGATGCAGTTGACTCCATTTCCCTCAAGGGCCTCTGTATCTAGGATGATGTCATCAAAGGTATATATAGCACACGCAGCACCCGTTGGCTTGAGTTCCGTTTTTCCGAGTAAGCTTACGCTTCGAGAACCACAGCACGCTTCTATTGGTAATTCGTGAAAATGTCCTCATCTTCGACACCTACTACCCTGAAGACCAGGTTTAAGAAGTGTCAGGACTGCTGTTCCAAGATGTCGATAACCGACCCACATTGAGTATGCTTGTGGTGTCTCGGTGTTGAACATAAGACCTCTGCTTGCTCGAAATGCCAGGCGATGACTAGAAAAGCTCTGAAGGAGCGAAAGGGAAAACTGGCGGTAGGTAGTAATCCCCATCGACCACCCAGTCGAAGAATCTTTCGGATGATGCTAGAGGCGACTCTCCTTGATGGAAGAAGGTCCAGGTCGAGGAGTGGCTCCCACCACTCGTCTTCGAGGAAGTCGAAGAGGCACCACAGGTCTCCTACTTCGTCTTCTTTGTCGGACTCCTCTCCTGAGAGAGCTATATCCTGTCCCGCAAAAGCCTCCACTCCTGCCGAATGGGAAGCATTTAGGTTAGAAATGCTAAAGATATTTGAGAAACAAACACCCTCGACAAGCCATGCTCCTACAGCGCCTTCTAAAGCTGGTAAGGAAAGGGCTCAAGCCAAGTACTGCGTGCCTTCGAGCGTGGGACGTAGGCCAGATCCACATAGAGCTGCCGATGCCTCCACGCAATGAGAAATCGAAGGATCCTTCCAGACGTAAGTCGCAGAATAAGTTAAGGTCGTCGACGCCAGAAGCGCTTTCGATGCCAGCTGCTCCAGCCGCACCATCAACCCCAATGGCACCTTCGACACCATCGAAGCCTTTAGTTAAAAATACTGACTCCTCCTCGAGCGTCAAGTTCAACATTTCTGAAGCCTTGGACGCCCATCCCAGATAAGACTTGTAATCCTTTACCTAGAAAGGATTATTTCAAATCACTAACCTCGATTTAGGAGGAAAATTAGCCATCGGACCATTTGGGCTACAATTTGGTACACCAAATGTCCCTGTTAGCTTTATATCAGAGGAGTCAAGGCAGCTAAAAGATCAGCCAGTGGAGTGGACACTTCACCAGAGCTAGAATTTGGTAAACCTGAATCTGGTGAACATCTGATGCATCATATGGACAGTTGAGGTCTAAGGTTGTAGATTACTTGGGATGGAGTAAACCTACCCTCCCCTTCAAGCAGGTTGATCTAACGGACATCCCTGATAAGAGTCCGCAGTTGGATCCCATTTTGCCGTTCCATATTGCAATTCAAAAGGGCGTCTGCCAATTGGGAGATGCTGGAGTCCAGTCCGGCAGTAAACAAAAACTTGACAAGAAAATATCGCCAATCTAGTTGTTACCCAAACTACTTGTCATAACACCACACCCCAGAAATTCTATGCAGTAGATGCATGGGCAAGGAACATGGCTCTCAAGTCAGCCAATTCCACATGTGCCTTAGCAAAGTTTTCATTCACTCTATGGGCATGTATTTCAATGGTGGTTGGCCATATATTTCCGAAGAGCAGGAAAGAGACACTTTTTTGGCTATTGTTGGAGATGGCAAAGAAGCCATCTGCTAGTCTATTCATTCTGGTCTGGATTCTGCAGACTGCATCAGCAGAGCCATGGCAACAAGCACCGTAATATGTGGATTTGCATTGTTGAAGTCTGGATTTGCGCTGGATGTGCAATCCAGACTCCTTAACATGCCTTTTGACGGGTCCCACCTTTTTGTCAGCAAGGCTGACGAAAGCCTTGAAGTTGCAGACCTCGAAGGCCACAGCCAATTTAGGTGCCACTATTATGCATCCCCAGCCCTTTCGCCACAGTGGACAGCCATTTAGGGGTACATCGTTTCGCTACTACTTCTCAGGTGGAAGAGTGAGAGGAATGGCTGGTCAAAGAGTCCAAAGAAGATTCCCTCGGGGTGGACGAAGGAGAGGTGCAAAGCCTGCTCAAGCAGGGGCATCCTTACCAACAGCCACTGCTTCAGCCGCCTCGAAACCTCTCTGAGGTCTTGAGTCACGAAACACCAGTGGGAGGCAGACTGTCTCAGCATCTGAAAGAATGGTAAGACATTATTTTGGATGCTTGGGAATTGGAAACCATAGCCCAAGGTTACTGCCTTCCCTTCATTCAGAGAACTCAGAACCATCCACCCGGAAGCCATTCTTTGAGGGTTGCAGATCTGCTCCTTGTACGGGAAATGTTGACCCTGCTAGAGAAAGGCACTATAGAACCAGTGCTTGTAGCGGGGAGGAAATAATTATGGTACTCTCCATATTTCCTAATATCCAAGAAGGACGGAGGACTGAGAGCCAGCTTGGACTTGAGATACTTGAACAAGTTCCTCAGGAAGGACAAGTTCAAGATGGTCCCACTTTCTCAGATCCTTCAGGCCCTCCAATTCCAGGATTGGATGGTGTCATTGGAACTTCAGGATGCTTTTTTTTCATGTGCCAATCCATCTCAAGCACAGAAAGTACCTGAGGTTCGCCGTTGGCGGTGCCCATCAGTTTCGAGTTATGCCTTTCGGGCTGACCTCCACCCCAAGGGTTTTCACCAAGCTGATGGTGGTAGTCCAGCAAGTCTCAGGAGAGCGGGGATTCAAATCTACCCCCACCTGGACGATTGGCTGATCAGGGCGCGTTCTCCCAAACAAGCATCTCAACATCTCCTGCCACTCTCTTCAAAGGCTGGGCTTCATCCTCAGTTACAAGAAGTCCCATATGACACCATCTCAAAAGCTCCAATTCATCGGGGCCGTACTGGATACATCCTTTGGAAAGAGTTCACCACCCGAGATGAGGGCGCAAGACATTCTGCAGATGGTCACCAAGTTTCAGAGTGCCCGGCGTCTTCTGGCCTTCGACTTTTTGAGGTTGCTCGGCCTCATGGCATCCTGCATTTTTCTGGTGCCAGAGGCTCGCCTGAGGATGAGATCCCTTCAATGGGCTCTCGGAACTCGATGGTCTCAATTCTCGGGCAACATGTCAGACCTACTTCAGGTGCCAAGCAGAGACGCACGTCATCTCCTGTGGTGGGGCTGCGAGGACAACATTCTGAAGGGGGAACCTTCTTGGCAACCATGGCCAGAGATTACCTTTGTAACAGACGCCTCACTCACGGGGTGGTGAGCCCACGCCAATTATCTTGACTATCAGCAGTCGTTGGTCTCCATTGGAGTCCAAACTACGCATCAATCTTTTTCAGCTAAGGGCAATCAGACTTGCGCTGAAGCCTTTTCTGCCATCTGTACGGGGAAAGAATGTCCTGATAATGACGGACAACACAGTGGCCATGTACTACCTCAAAAAGAGAGGTGATGTAGAGTCACTACCACTATGCAGAGAGGCAATGCAGCTCTGGCACTGGGCAATTCAAGAAGGAATCTCCTTATCGGCAGTTCACCTAGCCGGAGAGGAGAACACATCGGTGGACACTCTGAGCAGGCAGACCAATCTCCCACGCGTGGGAAGTAACTCAGGAAGTCCTTCAAGAGATCTTCACCCTTTGGGAAACCCCTCAAATGGATCTGTTCGCGCCCAGTGTCAACCGGAAGTACGAACTGTACTGCTCAAGGGAATTTCCTCCAAGAGGAGCTATAGGGGACGCGTTCATGGTGGACTGGGGGACGCGTTCATGGTGGACTGGGAGTATCCACTCCTATGTGTTTCCCCCAGTCCTCTTCATTCCTCACATGATCAGGGGTTTGAGAAAGTTCGGGAAACTCATGATCCTAGTTGCCCTGGATTGCCAGGAGGACGTGGTACCCAAACCTTCTGGATATGTCTGTCTGCCCTCCAATATGTCTTCCACAAAGAGAGGACCTTCTCTCACGAGAGGAGGGTTGGGTTCTCTATCCAGAGGTCGAGACTCTGTCTTCACGAATGGTTTCTGAGAGGCTTAGATTCAAGGATTGGGCCCTCCTGGATGACATAATGTAGATTTTGCCTTCGGCCAGAAGGCCAACAACAAAGTCCTTGTACCATTGCTGCTGGAACAAATTGGGCAGCTGGTGCATGGACAAGAATATAGGCCCTTTACTATGCAAAACACCAGGGGTGTTACATTTTCTACTGTACCTAGCCAATCTAGGGCTCCAGGTTGGAATAATTTAAGGCTATTTGGCGGCGCTATCCATCTTTAAGCACTCGTCTGAGTAATCTTTATATTTTAAGATTACACTGGTAACACAATTTCTGAAAGGACTCACCAATGTGTCTCCCTCAACCCCATTTCCTTTCAAGGTTACAGTTTGGGATCCTAATCTGGTGTTAAAATGTCTTGTGTGTGCACCATTTGAACCTCTACATTCATGTCCATTGAGGTTGCTAAAGTTTTAAACCATTTTGTTGGTAGCACTAACTTCAGCCCGTAGAGTGGGTAAATTGTAGGCACTATCATCTAAACCACTTCCTGAGGGTTAAGCCTTACTTTTTGCCTAAGATCATTTCAGATTTTCATGTAGGGCAGAAAATTGTATTACCCACTTTCTACCCTCCACCTCATCCTGGCAAGGAGGAAGTGTGGTTACACAGATTAGATCCACGTAGAGCTCTAAGCTACTACATTTCTAGATTATCCAAACTTTGTATAGATGATCAGCTTTTTATAGGCTATACAGGTCACAAACTGGTTCAGGCTGTGACAAAGCAGACCTTATCCAGATGGATCATTGTATCAATTTCAGAATGCTACAGGCTGGCGGGCAAAGATCCTCCAAAAGGCTTGAGGGCCCATTCCACCAGGGACATGGCTACATTTTCGGCTCTGCAAAGAGGTGTTCCTATCAAAAACATTTGTGAGGCAGCTATGTGGTCTACTATACACACGTTCACGAAGCATTACTGCCTTGATTCTTCTCTGTCAGGATGAAAGCTGCCCTCCATTCGGTTCATGGAAACTATTGAGAACATTCTTACTCCCTCTACCAAAACAAGCGCTGCTCTGGGAGCCTATCAAAGATGAGAAATACATGCAAGGACACAATCCATTTGAAGAACAAGTTACTTGCCCCTGGTAACGTTCTTTCAACTGGATGTTCCTCCCATGTATTTCTCATTGCCTACCCAGCCTACCCCACAGTAGAATTTCCCATGCTATTACAGATGTTTCTCCTTCAAAGCTTAGTACGGTCAAACCCGTGGTTATTCTACTGAAAGAAAAACAGAACTGAATCCAACAGGCACTGCGTGTGCTATATATACCTTTTATGACATTACACTCTATACGGAAGCCCTCGAGGGATATCGAGTCGACTGCACCCTCTGCCGAAAATATTTTCCGAAGCAGCTGAAGCTGGATATCAAAGATGAGGAATATGTGGGAGGAACATCCAGTTGAAAGAACGTTAACAGGGCTAAGTAACTTGTATTTCAAGGGTAGAGGACTTAAGAGTTTTTCTTCAGAGAGTGGCGACTGCTCTGCTCTCGTCCTAACATTCCAGGTAAGGTATTGGGTCTCGAGGGATACTGGTCTCTAATTTTGCGGGATCCCCACATTTTATCAATTGAGTCTAATCCCACTTCTGACACCACATGTAAGGAAGGCATGGTATCAATAGTAAGACACACCAAGTGACCACAGTTCAAGGGTGTTTATTGAACTTCAACAAGGGGGTCATAAACGCCTATCTAACCCTAAATCTACAGATGGGAGAAAGCTACGATCATCAAATAATGGAAAACGCTGTCCTAGTTGTGTCGTGTCAAAATAAAGATGCCCATACTAAAAAAAAAAGAGACTTCTGCCAATCCTTACCTCCAAATACCAGTAGTGTAGGAAATAATGTTAAGAAAAAGAAAGATGTGTTCACAAAATTATATGCCAGGAATTTCAGGCCCTTGGCCTCTTTCTCATGTTTTCAGCACGGGACAAGGCAGTTCACTCGAGTAAAGCACCCACTCTGGGTTCTTCGGCCCAAGGGTACAGTTCCATTACCCGCAGCAGGGCCTTCTGTGCCCAAGTCTCTTGGTTCAGAGGGCCGGATGTATCAAAAACATTTATTTTCCTCTTATAAGTATCCAATTCAGGTAATTCACCCCGGGTCCCCCTCAGCCGAGCTCAGATCCTTCCATTTACACAATTAGTCTCCCTCAGCTGGACTCTGAACAATTGCAGTACATATTAGTTTCTCAAAGGTTCACAAGGTGTCTCCCTCTGCTGGGGTCGGACCCCTCACAAGCTTCACAAAGAGCATACCTCTGCCGGGCTCGGACCCTTCAACTTATGCAAACGGAAAAAAGTGTCCCATAATGCAGTTGTTATTTTGCCCACACTTCCTCAACTACCCAAAACGGAATTCTCACGGTTTTAGGAGCTGCCAGAGCACTTGGGGAATTTTACCTGGGGTCAGGGTCTCACCACCTGCCCCCCCGAGGCCAGGGCTCTCCTGTTTAGCCCAGGGGATGAGATTTGTTGTGGGTGCCACCAGGTAACCCCAGCTGCCCCTGGTTTAGGCTCCCTGGAGGCACAGCTTCCACTTCACACTGCTGCCTCCACTGCGCAGTCAGGCTCAGTGTCTGGGTAGTTCTTTCTCCTCCAGGCCTTCCAGGTTCCTCTCAGCTCCACAGGTCTCTCTGGTGTCCTGGCATCCTCCAGCATCCCCAGCTCGCTCAAAGTGTGCTCTTCTGCTCTGCCTTTTATACTTCCTGGGAGTCTTAAGTGTGGTCAGGTGTGAGTAGTTAGAAAGGGAGGCCTGACTTTACCTGGCCTCATTAGCGGAACAGTCCAATCTTAGTATGACACAGTATTTCTTCTGTCTCTGTGGTGTTTTGATAGATCTTCATTCTTTCAACTCCCCTCTTCCACGACTCAGTGGTTGTAGAAAAAGCCAGTGCGTAGGGACTGTGGGAGTTGTGGTTTTTCTGTTTAATTAGGGAGAAACTGTGTAGGGTTTTGTCCAAATAAATTGGGTGAATGTGATGGTTAATAAATACTTTGCTGTGGTTTCACAAAAAGATACTGGGGCATAATGGAACTGGTTTGACAATATTCTATTTCAACTAAAGGAATGTCGGGTAGGGGCGTATCTGAGACAAGGAGATCATCTTGCTGTTGTAATACACAGGGTAATCTATGTAATTTCTTTCTCCCGGTTCTCCCAAGCCTCTTTTCTGAGTTGGTACTTGTTGGAATTAGGGAAGGCGTAACGGGACAGGATTTAGAATAACCTGTAATGGTGAAGGAAGTGTCGGAAAGTGGGGAATACTGCATCTCGCCATCGGATGTCTCACCCCCATTCCCTGAGGACCCCTCACCCAGGGGATCCTCTCGCACTTGTCCACCCCCAGGGTCTGGATCCAAGGGCAATGACTGTGACCTGGCCACCTGTTGACGCTCCACACTTTCACAAAGCATTACTGCTTAGATGTGGCGTGTGGTTTGGCTTGTCGATGCGGCAGAGCAGTGTTGCAGAGCTTCTTTTCGGAGGGCTTTCATCCTGCCTCCACAATCTGTACTGCTTTGGGAGTTTATCTGATGATCCGCAGGAGAATGCAATCCGTTAAAGGAGAAATTACTTAGCGGTAATATTCTTTCTATGGATTCTTCTCCCGCAGATTCCTCATCGCCCTACCATCCTGCCCTGCTATGGAAGTGGTCTGCTGCCGTTATCTGATTGTTCTCTTCTAATGGGATGAGGTTATGATGATTAGGTGTTGGGCACGATTTGGTGTCACATTGTATGGGTACCATCAGCCTATTGCTTCCAGTATGGTTCTATTCCTCTAAAAAGAAAAGATAAGTTTTTTGTCTGTCTAAGCCGAATCCTTTAGATTCTTCCTCCACGGCTGCTGAGCCCTGGGGAGGAGGACGGTAAATAAAGGTGGGAAATTGAGGTACTGGGGCGTAGTGATGTAATATGTATACACACCTGACGTCACGTCCGCAATCAAGGACTGGTAAGTTCAAGAGGAGTCAACTGTAGATGTCATGTCGTACTACGCCCCATGTCCAAAGGTTTCTGAGCAGCTGACGCTGAAAAGATATCTATCGATTAAGAATCTGCGGGAGAAGAATCTGTAGAAAGAACATTTCCAGTAATGAATTTCTCCTTTCTGGCCTTACAGACCAGAGGAGTGTGATCTTTAATGAGACACAATTTTCTCCCCGTTACATAATGTCTTAAGCTGTTCATCGCCCCCTTCCTATAGCCAGGGCTTTTAGTTAGATGGTGGAGTAATTCCTTTCATGCAGGTGTTTCAGCTGATATAAGTAATGGGTTTTTCATCACCGTTTTTTACCTGGGACATTGCCTAATCTTACTGTATAGGCATCTGTCTGGAGAATTCATTCCTTTGAAAAGTCTGGCATTATGAGAACAGGTTTATTATGTACTGCTTCCTTAAGCTGTGTTAGGGAGAATTCTCTCTTTAGGCTGAATTTCCTAACCTAGTGAGTCCCCCCAGCAGCTTTGCTGGATTTCTGGAGTTTGTTTTTTCCTCCTGCCAAGAGTGAGACTTTTTCTCCCACTCTTGGACATGATTTATGGTATTCCTTTGAATGGTAATGTGTTTTATGGGCTATGGGGGTCCTTTACTCCATAGGGTCTCATGTGATTTTCCTGTGTGTGTTACACTGCACCCTGTGTACAGTAACACAGGGGTGTCATAGTGACACCCCACCATAGACTCCTTCCCCTTGGACTGACTACTGTCTCCCAGGGCATGTAAAGTCACCATTGGCTTTACCAGTCCCAAATTATTAACAGAAACCAGTACAAACAATCATATTGTGGACGTACTGGTCGGGGCAATTTGATTGCCCCGGGGTCTGTTAATCGAGGGGGCACGTCTCCGTCCCCCCTGATCGAGTTTTGGCTGATGGCAGTGGAAACTACTTTTTATATTCGACCGCAAATATTTCCCTATGGGATTTTCCCATTATTCGAGGCTACCAACTTTAATTATTTAATTCTCATAGCCTCGAACATACCGCCAGTTTATTTAATTAACATTAATTCTCTGGTTGGTATTTTTTGCCAAGACTCTATTCTAAAATGGCGTTTGTGTTCTCTTCTGTGACTCCAACCCAAGTCGAGCCCTTTGTTCCACTTTTTGGCGGGCTTCTCCACAGAAGCCTCAAAAAAAGTGGTGCCACTCTGTCTGGGTACCACAGGGGGTGTGGGAGGGGGTTTAGGCACCCTGGACTGAGTTACCTTGGTAACTCAAGTCGCACTCTTGTGTGATTGGCCCAAGTGGTGAGCCGGCCGGCTCACCACTTAGCATGTTTGATTGACAGCTAGGCTGAGTGAATGGGGGTATGCTGCATAAAAGCAGGGCTTTGGGGACTGGAACTTCAGAAGTCGCCACAGGACCTGAGAATCCGACGAGGGAGAAGCTGAGCCGACCTACCATGACGACACCACCGGTGGAGCCCTGCAGAACCGACTCACCACTTCCCGACGACAGAGGAGATCTCCCGGCTGGAGAGGCTTCTTCCCCCGACTGGTGGGCACAACCAGTTTACCTTTCTTTCTTCCCACCCCAGCCCGGTTTGTGGTCGAACTGCCCGTGCCAAGCACCCCGGCAGCCGGATAGCCACTCACCACTGAACCGCGAATCAACGGACCGCTCCTTGTACCCGAGAAACACTGTGGCTGGTTTCTTCCCTGGCAGTGCAACGGACTCCTGTCTTCCTCCACGACAAGATCCTCTCTTCCCCCGGACGAAGCACTGAATTGCATCCACTGCCAGAAACAACTGCCCCCGCTGGAGCGTTCTCACCACTTTAAGGTACCGTGTCCGCCAGGCCTCCCTTTCTAAAGATTGCAACAAGGTAATAACTCCTTAACCTTCTGGACTGGGCTGGCCGCCTTGACCCTCTAACTGGTCCCTTTCCTTGATCCAACTCCTTTTTGAACCATTACAAGACTTTTGTGCACTGCAACCGTGTGACCTTGGACACATTGCGTTTCGATCCTCTTAAAGCGGATCCGGCCTACTGAGACTGAATTCACGGTTTTACTTTGCCTTCCCCTCTTGTTCTGTTCTTGTAAAAGTGTTGGGATCTGTTTCAAGTTGTTCTCTGCTTTTCTCTCCCTTTTTAGAAACGAATTATTAGAGTGCCATCTACGTTAAGCGCTCACCACTGTCGGAAAATAAATGAGGCTTTACTTAAGACTTGTCTAATATTCTTTTAAGGGAGTGTATATCTTTTAGTGACCCTGTTTTTGAATTGCTTAATATTAGTGCCTGTGTGTTTTTCTAGATGTGGTTTTAAATAATTATTTCTTTTACACCAAGCCCTGGTCAGTGTTTACTTGTTCCATTGTGTTATCTTGACCTATTGTGAATACTCTGTATACTGCCTAACTCTACTTGAGGGAAGTCTGACTGCTCAGCCACAGCTACCAAGTGAATCTGTGTGGTACAGACTGCTACCAAGTGGGTTTACTGCCAAACACCTGTAGTCCTAAATCTTTTGCAGTGGTCCCAGAGGGAACTGCACAGGTTTGTGCCTAACAAGCTGTACGAAAAAAAGAAATTTGTCTAGTCCCTTGAGATTGTTAGGACAATATTTCTTTAGTCAATCACTCAATGGACTTGCTATTTCTAAAGTTGTAAGTATGAATCAGCGGTAACAGCCGGTTAAGCTCTAGGAAGGCATGTTTATCCTTTTTGGTCTGTGGTCTCTCTACCTGTTGGACTGTGTCCACTTTGGATCGTTGTGGAAGAACTCTGCCATTTCCAACCTGGAAGCTCAGATACTGTACGGAAATGCAGATAAGATGGCACTACTTGGATTAGCAGTCAAATTGACTGCTCTTAATTGTGTACAAACCGAGTCCAAATTGGATAGATTATTCTACCACGTGTTATAAATGCCATATCATATATATCATGATACGCTGTATATCACTATATCATCAAGGTATGCCCTCACATAGGTTTGGCAGGGGGCTAATATTTGATCCATTAGACTTTGACGGTTGCAGGTGCTCAGTGAAGTCCAAAGGTAGTACCGTAAACCAAATAATCCCTTCCAGATTTGACAACTCCATTTTGGGCTTGGCTTCTACATCTAGAGGGACCTGCCAGTACCCCTTAGTGAGTTCAAGAGTGGAGATGAATCTGACCGACCCCAACCAGTCTACCAGCTCGTCAATCTGTGGCATCCAATAAGCATCAAACCCGGTATCTCATTAAGCCGCTGGGAGTCGATTAGAAATCTCCAGGACTGATCAGGTTTTGGGACCAGAACAACTAGGAGGAACATTCACTGTAAGGTCGTTTTTTAGCACCCAGCTCTAGCATCTTTTCCATTTCCTCCCGAATAATCTTTTTCCTGGCTTCGGGTAGTCTATATGGCCGAAAGTGGATTGTCCTTCCTGGTGGAGTGTGTATTTGATGGACAACCCCTTGTTCCCGGCCAGACCTGGATGAGAACACAGCATACTGGTGGATGAGCTGGGCAAGTTCTTGGTGTTTGATGCGTAACCCCGAAGGGATGGAGCCTCCACATATTTTTGTTGGTGGTGTTGGCAGAGTTGCAGACTCCTATTCCTCTTCTATGCGTTTAATATAGTAATATGACAAAGCTGGGGCGGTTTCAGTCTTTCTGCCTTTTGTACTTGGTTAAGCGGATACCTTTTCTGTGACAGTATACGGTCTGTACCTTCGAACCAGCAACTTATTTTATTTATTGATTTTGTTATTTATTATGCATCTATACACAAGGCGCAAAACAAGGCAGGGGGAACAAGGCAATCTTACTAGGCCTGGTGCCATTGAGATTATGCAAGTTCACAAATAAGTGCAAGGGAGAGGGTACAGGGAGAGGTGCACCCAGGGCAGCAGGGCCCTGAGTTAAATGTTGGGACGCTGGGACTACAAAGGGCAATCCCAGCCTGGTAGCACAAGGTTGGCCAGGAGGCAGTGCAAGTAGGACCAGCCGGCAAGTACAGGGGGACTGGTCCGGGCGAGGGCTGGTGTTCTATAAGACTCAGAGGACAACCAGGTAGCCAGTAGGTAGATGGAGCAGGAGCAAGGGAAGGTTAGCAGGGTAGCGGGAGAGAGAAAGAAGACAAGGAAAGGTAGGTCATGAGGAATTTCTGGAATTTAAGGAGGTCAGGCGCAAGACGGAGAGAGGCAGGAAAGCCATTCCAGGTGGAGGCACCTCACCCGCAGAGTTGGAGGCAGACGAGCGAAAGACTCTAGGGGAAAGGTGCTTGGGAAGAGAGATTTGAAGGTAGTAAGTGCCACTGCCACAAAACGCCTTGTGGATGATGCAGAAGGTCTTAAACTTGATCCTTGCAGCCACCGGGAGCCATTGAAGGGTTTTCAGGGCTGGAGAGAAGCGGTCCCTGGGCTTGAGGCCAAGGATAGGTATTGCGGTCCTCTTCTGGATGAGTTGAAGAGGGCAAAGAGTACAGGTAGGCAGATTGAGAAAGAGGCTGTTGCAGTAGTCCAGACTAGAGAGAACCAGAGCTCTGTAGACCTCAAGCTTCTGGGGGAAGGTGCGAAAAGGGATAATACCTCTAAGGAGGTACTGCTGGAATAGGCCGCCTTAGCAAGGTCTGTGATGTGTGAAGTCGAAGGTCACTCCAAGGTTTTTTGCCTCACTGGAGGGTGAGGGCAGAGGGCCCAAGGAGGGCGGCGAGAGTGAGAGGTAAAGCGGGAGCAGGGGTCCCAATGAGAAGGAGCTCAGTCTTGCTGGTGTTGAGGCAGAGATCGTTAGAGGCGTACCATGACTGAAATGAATATAGTCAGGGATGAGCTAGGAGGAAGAGACCGAGAGTAGCCTGAAAGAGAGCTCTGTGACATCTGCATAACACTGAAAGTTTGAGGTGAAGGTAGAGATTAGGAGTGCCCAAGGGTCCAGATAGATGTTGATGAGCCAGGGGGAGAGGATAGAGCCCTGGGAAACACCACATGTAGAGAGAGAGAAGTGGTGGAGATAAAGCAACCAAGCTGGACCAGTCCAGGAGGAAGGAGGTCAGCCAAGCCAGAGCCTGATCTGTGATTCCAATGGTCTTGCAGAGACGAGTATTCAGTATGTTGTGTTTGACTGTGTCAAAAGGAAATGTCGAGGAGAATGAGAACAGAGGTAGAGCTGGAGTAGAGATTTGAGTGCAGATCTTCATTTGAGTGCTCAGGAGTGCAGTTTCCGTCCCTATGGTTGCTCTAAAGCCAGACCGATGGTCATGGAGACAACCAACAGATTGTGTGGTGAGTTAGCTGGGAGATAGCTAACTTCTCCAGGAGTTTGGCCAGGAAAGGAGTGATAGAGATCGGGCTATAGTTTGCCGGAATGGAGGGGTCGGCGGAAGACTTTTTATAGTAGGGGGTGCACAATGCAGTGCTTTGAGAAGGCAAAGTGCCAGTGGTGAAGGAGTGATTACAGAAATTGGCCAAGGCTGGAGTGAGAGAACCAATGTTGTCCTTGATGGTTCTGGAGGAGCAGGGAGTCACCTGTTTATATGAGACTTTCATCGACCAGACTTGTCTGGAAACATCTTTAGGTGTTACAGGAGAGGAGGAGAGAAGGGGGGGCAGGCAAGTCAGGCCTGAGAGGGGTTGGGGGGGGGGGGGGGGAGGAGAAGTGGTGGAGAGCGCGTATAGGATGTCCTGGATTTTAGTGGTGAAATGAGAAGCAAGAGCCATGCAGAGGGCCTGGGTGGGTGTATAGGAGGATACTGCAGTAGGACTGGCTAGCTCCTTGCAGATTTTGAGAAGTTTGGCCGTGTTAGAGGCCGCAGAGATGTGGGCTTCAATGTGGACCCTCTTCTTAGAGAAGATGGAGAGTCTGTATTACCTTTAGAGCAGGTCGGCAGTCTAGTTTGTCAGAGGGTGCTCCCCGAGGCCCCCCCACTTACACTCAGCTACTCTGCACTTGCGTTTCAGAGCAGCCAAATCAGAGTCGTACCAAGAGTTGCACTTTGTGGCAGATTCGAGCAGATCCTCGTAACAGGGGAAAGGATATCCAGAGTGTTGAGAGATGGAGCAGTGAAGGTTGGAAAGGGCTGTGTCAGAATGGAAGTCAGCCGCAGGCGTAGGTAAAAGGGAGAAGGTTGAGGCAAAGGCGGGCGCTGACACTCATTTCATAGGTCGAATTACCGCATAGGAATGTGGCAGTGCAGGGAGGACCTTTTGACAAAGGGGCAGGATGTTTCAAGTGAGAAGAGAGAAGAAAGTGGTCAGTCCAGGACTGAGGAGTAGGGAGAGGGTTAGAGAGGGGGATGCCTGAAGAGATAAGAGCATCCAAGGTGTGGCCGGCAGAGTGAGTCGGACAAGAGGGGAGAATGGAGAGGGAAATTGAGTCACATAGGTTGAGGAATGTTAGGCAGAATCCTGTGCAGTTCCCTTAGGGAGAACTACAGAAGATTAAGACTACAGGTATGAGCAATAAATGCCCTTTGGTAACGGTCTGCACCACAAAGATTTAGTTGGTAGCTGTGGCTAAGCAGTCAGACTTATCTCAAGAGGGAGATGAGCAGTATTCAGGGTTTACACAATAGGACTACAGTACTATGGCACATGGAAACACTGACCAAAGCTTTGTATTAAAAATAATATATATTTATTTTACACACTTCTAGTTCAACCCATAAATCAGTTATTAAAGCAAGTTAAAATCAGTCAAAAGTATACACAACTCCCTAGTTAAATTGTAGACAAGTTTGAGCAAGAGTGAAAACTGAGCAAAACGGCACAGTGAAAACCAAACCCAAATGGCACTCTAGCAATTTCTCACAAGGGAGGGAAAGAACAAGTTATACAGGAATATACTCTTGCTCACCCTAGAAACACTTCCCAATAAGATTGTGAACAAGTTTAGGCAAGGCAGTACTTGAGCATGTATAATACTAAGGTGAAAACCGAGCAAAATGGCACTTCACAAGTTTTAAAAGTGGGAAGGAAAAGTGGTTATAAGAGTTAGGTGCACCAACACATTTCTAGGTGAGAAGTAATCTAGAGAAGGCAGTTGTAACAGATCTAGCCAGAGTCAGTAGGCCTGTGCCAGAGTCAGTGGTACAGGGCAAAGTGCCCAGGATCAAAATGTTCTTGTAGCTGCAGTCAAGTCTTTGTTAAACGATTCAAAAAGGTGGTTGCAGAAGGTGAAAGACAATGTTAGATGATAGGGGCGGCCAACTCAACAGGTAGGTAAAGGATTTAAAACACCTTTAGTGCTACCAAACGAAACGGCTATCCGGTCTCTGAGTGCAGGGCACTGGCGATTCGACCAAGGCAGGTCCTGGAAGCCGATTGGTGAACTGGTTGACCCCACCAGCTCAAGGGAAGAAGACTCTTGCAGGCGAAGATCTTCTCGAGTCGTTGGAGAAAAGTGTTGAGGATCTGCAGCAGGGTTTCACCCGTGGTTCAGTCGTTGCAGATGTCTCCAGCTTCTCTCCTCTTCAGGTTTCTAGTTCCAGTGGTGACGTCTTGCTCTTAAAGTCCTCAGGACCCTGCATTTATGCAAAAAGATCCCCATTCATACAGCCTAGCTGTCACTCACACAGTGGAGTGGTCAACCTGGCGGGAGACCCTCCAGCCTATCAGGGCAAAGTGCAACATGGGTTGCTGAGGCAACCCTGTCCAGGGGTCCTATTCTCCCTCCCACACAATGGGTCCACCCCAGACTCAGTGGCGCCGAAAGGAGGGCTTCTTGGCAGAAGCCCGCCAAAAGGACTAACAAAGGATCCCCGACCTGGGTTAGGATCTTAGAGAAAGACATGCAAAAGGATTTATATAAAAGGTCTGACAAATAAAACCTACCGGAATAAAGTTAATATAAAAATAAACCGTTGGTATGTTAGAGGCTGTCAGTAAATGTGGTAGCCTCGAACAATGGGAAAATCCCATAGGGAAATATTTGCGGTCGAATATTTTTGGTAGTAACCAGTGCCACCAGCCAGAAACTTTTGAGAGAGGGACTGTGCAAAACCCTCTCGAAAATGAACATAAGGGAAAAACGATTAACCCTTTCCAGTACCTCCATAGTAAGATGGGTTGTACTGGTTTTGTTCATAAAGAGTGACTAGTAAAGTTAATGGGGACTTTACATGCTCTGGGATACAGTAGTCAGTCCCAGGGTATGGAGTTTGTTTGGGGGTCGCTACGACACCCCTGTGTTATTGCACGGAGGGTGCTGTGTAACACATGTGGATAAAGATGGTTCCTATGAGGGTGAGATAAACTCCATAGACATTAAACACACAAAAATAGCCTAGAGCACACATAGCAAACATGCCAAAGAGTCTCACTCTTAGCAGGAGAAAAAACAAACCCTTCAAATCCAGAAAAGCTGCTGAGGGACTCTATAGGTAAGGGAAATTAGCCATTAAATGAGAATTCTCCCTAACAAGGAAGAGCCCAGAGGAGTCTGGGGAGTCCAGGTGGATGTTGAGATCCCCAAGGTGGAGCAGCTGGGAGGTAGAGGATGGGAGAGAGGAGATATCAGCCCATTCAGAGTGGAAGAGGGGGACCGGGCCAGGTGCCTGTAGATGGTGGCCTGGGTAAGAGAGAGGCCGGGAGAGATAGAGAGCCTGCAGACCAAGCATTCAAAGAAGGAGTAGGTCTGAGTGGGGGTGATGGAAGCAGGGAACCACTCAGGAATGGTAAGGGCCACTCTGTCTCCGGGCCTGTTGGGCCTGGGCTAAGAGAGAAACTTATAGCCCTCGCAGAGGAGTGTGTCAAACCTTGTGACAGAGCTGGCCTTGAACCATGTCTCGGTAAGCGTGAGAACATCCAGGTCCAGAAGTTCAAGGAGGTGGCAGATGTCAGAAAAGTGTTTGGCAGCACAGCAGGAGTTGAGAGTAACCATGTGGAGCAGGTTGCCACTTTTGAAAGACTTCCAGGGAGGTGGCGTGCAGAGATGATGATTCCCGAACGGAAGTGGCAGAGGAGCCTGAGAGGTGGAGGAGAGAGGTGGCTGAGGAGTCAGAGATGTAGTGGGTGGCAAGGGAGCCAGAAAGGGAGGAGGAGGCGGCGTAGCATGAGAAGTGGTAGAAGGAATAGCAGGGGAAGCAAGGAAGTTGATGTGGCAGGGGAGTGCCTTTCAAATTGTAGATTGGGCTGAGGGCTCTGGACCATGACAGTGCCATTTAACTTAATAACCCACACCACTCACTCACCAGACTTCCCTTTAAATAGCCCTGCCCCCTCCCCTGATTGGCCAACTTGGAAGTGCACAAGCAAGTTCACGGATAAGTTCCGCTTTGCCGCTCGAGAAGACTGCTCTCTGTTGGATCTGTGCTCCTGTTTCCCGGCTTGCTTGTGGATTGACTTTGATTCCAATCAACATTCTCAGTGGACCTTTTTTGCGCTGTCTGCGCCAGCTTTGAAGGACATTTCCTCTACAATGAGACGTATCTGCAGTAACGTGATTCCTTTGATTTGGAACCTTAGGCAGTACACAGAAATAATCAGAGACACGTGATCTACACACAGGTGTACCATTAGATGAACACCAAGACAGAAGCAGATGAAACCGCTTAATGCGGTTGGACAGATACCTTATACATGTGGAGCTGTACTAAACACAGGAGAGACCATTGGGAAGTAAGGGGTGACACCTCATGACCAGTGCTACCTTCATCATTTGGTGAGTGGAGGTAGCAAGAAACCATAAGAAGGGTGAATATACCTTCCATCGACACAAGAAAGACCGGAGTGAAGAGACCATCACCCCTGATGTTTGTCCTGAAGGTCGATTGAATATCTGGCCACAATTGATGGCCCAAAAGTGCCCGAAACATATGTAGACGAAAGGAGTCTATATGAATTATCTTTGGACTTGTGTATAGATTGAGAAGTCATTTTGAAATCCAACTAATTGTTAAAATTGGGTGTGTTGAGTGATAGGGAGGACTAGGAGTTATGATCTTCCCCCTCATTGACTAGTGCAAGTATGTAAGTGGACATTTGCTGGCGTATATGTGGATGAAAGGTGGAAGAGTTGTTTGGTAATATGAGTTATGATAGCCTGTTTGGTATTTTGTATTTTACATTATTTTGAATAGCAATTGCAATGAATAAATATTTTTGATAAAACATTTTTAATGAGTAATGTGATAATCCAGCCTCCCCATCACGGTTCAGCTGTTTAGATTTACATATGCTTATTGCCTGAAGAACTGTTTGATGTGCAATCACCCTCATTAACGATAATTTTGGGTTATATGTTTGGCCCACGGAGAGAACAGTGGACCATCATGTTCTCTTACAATGTGCTGCTGGAGCGTGGCCTTGAGCCTCATGTATAAGAAGGATGTAAGATCTCTTGCAATTGCTTATAGATTTTGGGTGTCAATCCGGGGAAAAGGTCCCCCCTGTGTGTTTATCCCCAGTGCTTCAAAGTGCTGTTGCAAGTTTTTTTTTGTATTGTGTGATCGCCCTCCACATCAAATATGGAATAGGCCGGCGAATGCACAATGCCCGGGCCAACCCTCTTCGCCATTTTCTTCCAGGCTGCCTGGGAAGTGGGAACCGTCTATCTCTTTTCATACAGCAAAGTATTTCCCCCATAGTATGACTTTCAAATGGGCAGGGTGAGCAACCGGCCTCTCGATATGGACATGGGGTATTCATGCTCGTCTGCATACCACCAGGTGGCATACTGCGTCTGTGCTGCCAGGTAATAAGCATGTAAATCGGGGTATTCTATCCCACCAAACTCATAAGATCTAACCAGAGTCACAGAAGCCCCCCAAGGCTGCTTCCCAGCCCAGACACATTTTTTTCATGAGAGCTTTGACCCTACACCAGTATGCCTCCGTGGGACAAGGGGGGGGGATCAGTTGAACATTATTAAATATGTACAAAATCTTGGAGACATCCACCATTTTGACCAGTGCCATCAGGATGTGGATCGGAAGGTGGATCTATTTATTCACTTTTGTTTCTTGGTCTTCAAGTGTCATGATGTAGTTATCTTTGTCTAGGGCAGCAATGCTGGTAGATGCAGAGATTCCCAGGTGCCGAATCTTATCCTCTTTCTGTCAAGCTCAGTGACAACCCACCTCTTTACAGACTGCTTGTGTTAGCGGCAGCAGTTCAGACTTTTCCCAATTTAGCCCTGACATATCGTTGGCATAAAGCAATTTTATGCTGACAGCCGAATATAGCTTAATCCCTCTGTGGCTATGGTACTCCCTCATGTAACATGCAAGGGGCTCGACGGCCAGAGCAAATAGAAGAGGCGATAATGGACTTCTCTGCCGGGTGCCTCGTGTGGGAGTAAGGAAATCGGACTGTATACCATTCGTTAGAGCGAGGGCCTTAGTGTTACTGTATAGGAGTTTAATCCATCAGAGGAAATGTAAGCACAGCCTGACTTGCAGAGCACCTCAAATAGGAAAGGCCACTCGACAGAGTCCAAGGCCTTTTCCACATCGAGGGCCGTGACGACTGCCGAGACCGAGGAGTCTATGTTGTGAATTAGGGCAGAGTGCTGTCTAAGTTTTTTCGTTTGTTCCCCCAGTAATGAATCCAGCCCGGTCTGGCGGAACCAACACAGGCATATGTGGCTCGAGTCTATCCATCAATATCTTAGCTAACAGCTTATTGTCCATGTTTATGAGGGACAGGGGTATATAAGAGGTGCATTTAGAGGGGGACTTGCCAGTTTTAAGCGGAAACTTTATAACAGCTGTGAGGGTAGAGTCTGGAAGGACTCCTTTTTCATGCAATTGACTGTTAATTTTTCTGTTTGTGATCCCTGAACAATAAAGTGTGCTTTATCATAACACATCTGGTTCTTGAGGGTTTATCCTCAGATGTTTCCTATCAAGTAGATCCTTATTCTTGACATTGAAGCAAAAACCCATATTTGTTTCATGACAAAATGAAGGAAGGGTCCTCCTCTAATCCCCACCCTTGCAGAACCTCCCACACTCCTGAAGATCTTCCACCCACCCACCATCCAATGAGTCTGGTCTAACTAGTGTTTAAAGCTCTCTTTATCTGCAGAAGAATGTCTTAAATTCAGAATTGTTCACTTTACATTGTGTGCTATATGAAGTAACTGTTTAATATGTCTCATGTTCATTGCCATTGTCAGATATCTGTTTTTGAAGTAGATTGAATACTAGTAACATGTCCCTTACGACAATTGATACTGCTTGTGCGCTGACAGTTTTCACAGAGTCTTTGGAAGGAAGTGTTGGTAGCAGCAAACCACCTCACCCAGGGTGAGATCCGAGATAGTTTCATGGAGTGGCTAAATGACTCTGAAGAGGCAGCAGCAATGTGCTTGAAACTGAGCTGGACACAGCAGACTGTGTTGCTGAAGTCTTGGTGATGGTAACCATAGTTTGCAAATACTTGTGTTTGAGAAATCTCTTGCTTTGCTTCAGACGCGCAGGCCAACATACTCGACATGCTATGTGATGATGTTCAGCTTTTCAGAGCGATAGCTGATGAGTAGTTGCAGACATTTAAAGCTTCAAAAGCCACAGCCAAGACCTTGGGATTGGCGCTGCAGCAGTCAACAAGCCAGCCTTTGCCTCCAATGTCTTTTTTTCACCAGGAGCCATGGCTTTCGATCTTTTCAAAAAGAGAAAATCTCTTTTCATGGCAGCCAAATATGCCCAAGGATTCACCACTAGACAGCGGAGGATATTATCATCAGAAATCCGCTTTGATTTTTCACCGCCACACTCTGTAGACCGGTAAGGGGGATCTCTGAGTTGTTGAGCACTTGGGGAAGCCATTCCTTCAGATGCCTGGTTTGTTTCCGGTATTGCCTCCCATTCATTCGAAGACTCCCAGATCATCCTCTACTGTTTGAGACCTCCATCCTCTAACCTTGTTATGATGATGGTGGTGGTGGTTCGGGTCCTGCTCCTAAAGTCAGCGATAGAACTGTTTCAAGAGAAGGAGTGCGGAAAAAGGTTGATACTCTCTTCTTTTAGTACCAAACAAAGATAGTGGATTACATCTCATCTTAGATGTAAGACTTCTCAAAATGTTTCTGAGAAAGGACAAGTGCAAGATGGGGACGTTCGTCTGGATCCCTCATGTCATGGAGATCTAAGACTGTTTGGTGTCCATAGACCTTCAGGGCGCCTATTTCCATGTGCCCATCCATAACAAGCACGCTAAAATCCTGAGACTTTTGATTGGCGAGACAGATGACACCTTCATGTGCTCCCTTTCGGTCTGACCTCCACTCCAATTGTATTCACCAATGTTGGTGATGGCTGCAGGGTACTGGAAGAAAAGATTAATTATTCCTCCTACTGGGATCACTGGATCATCAAGACCAGCTCCACAAAGCAAGTGGTTACCTATCTACACAGCATGTCACCTCAACTATGACAAGTGCCAACCAGATGACACCACCTCAGACACTCCTTTTCATTAGAGCCTTGTGGATTCTTGATCTAGGAAGGCGTTTGTGCGTGAGCACAGGGTACAGAATATCTTGCAGATGGTTGAACAGTTCCAGAACTCTGAGCACCTGTTATCCCTGGATTTTCTGCACCTTCTTGGTCTGTTAGCAGCCTGCATTTTCCTGGTGCCACAAGCCATTCCTTGGATGAGATCTCTCCAGTGGTCACTCCGATCGCAATGATCGCAGGTCTTATTAAACTATTGGATTTCTTACTCCCACATATTCCTCTTCTATGATATCTTATTGGAGAATCTTAGGACCTAAACTGCTGCGCTTCCAGAAACGCCTTAAAATTGACCTCTTTGACTAAACTGTTTCCACTTGCCATTTTTAGGCTGGATTAATCGAATTCTCTATAGATCTGCATTACGTTAGAGGTATGTGAGCAATTTCCGAAATATATCTAAGTCCTCAGTTAACGTGAGGGCAAGAGGAAGCATGTTCCACTAACTGGGGGGCAGCCCTGGAAAAAGCACTGCCACCAAAAGTAGCTTTCCTAAATTTGGGGACTATCAAAAACCAAGTTTGGCATAACGAAGAGGCTCCTGAAGAAAAAACGCACCTTGCTTGTGAAGCGCACTGAGAGTCAGGCAAAGGGCATTGAACTTAATTCGGCTTTCAACAAGCAGCCAGTGAAGCCGAACCAGGATGGGAGAGAGAATATTTAGGCAGACCCATAACGAGTCTTGCAGCTGAATTCTGCAGAATTTGAAGCCTTCGAATATGATATTTTGGCTGAGGTAAAAAAAAAACAGTGTTACACTAAACAAGAACTCCAGAGATTTCTATAGCAATCACGGAGCCCTGAAGATGCAATGGCAAAAAAAGATAACTTTTTTATATCTGTATTATATATGTTTTTCAGGCAACGAAGTAGAGGTGATTTTCCCACCAGATTGTTCACTCAGTCCACTGTCACGGGCAAGTTCCCCAAGCTTGAAGGCCAAAAATCGGAAGTCCACAGCTGACTCCCAGCCAGGACGTCTCACCATTAAGCTTGTGCCAGTTAAGGTTCACCCAGCTGCACCATTAAGCTTTAGCCAGTTTAGGTTCATCCAGCTGCATATTGCAGCAAGACAGGATCCGAGACGCATAGCAGTTTCGATTGGATTCTGATCCACTCTCAAAATAAGCTGGGTGTCGTTACCGTAAGAACAAAAATACGACAACCATGAGAGTGGATCAGATTAGCCAAAGGCCTTAGGCAGGTATTGAATAGCAGTGGGGAAACTGCTCACAGTAGATGGCTCAGACCTAAATGGGAGAAGAGGTAGACTGAACGATTAGATAAAATGGAGACAAACCATTGCTAAACTGTTCCTGTAATGCCGACATCCTTAAATCGTTGGCACAGATTAGGATAGTCATTAGTGTCAAACGCAGCCGATAATTTGGACCCTGTCGGATAGGTATCACGAATCAGGTTATCCACTAACAAATCTCTCAATTGTGTGGTACCAATAGCCTCAAGAATCTTCATCAGAAACCTCAAGGGAGATGGGTCGAACATTAACCAAAATAGAAAGATCCAGATTGGGCTTTTCTCAGAAGGGGAAAACCAGTGCCTGTTTCAGGGCTGTCGGGACAACCCCACCATGAAGAGAAAAGTCAA
This sequence comes from Ambystoma mexicanum, assembly GCF_040938575.1. Lineage (NCBI taxonomy): Eukaryota > Metazoa > Chordata > Amphibia > Caudata > Ambystomatidae > Ambystoma > Ambystoma mexicanum. Next base: position 222,868,286 of record NC_090921.1, on the reverse strand, counting down.
CTGCAAAGGTAATAATGGGATCAAGTTTGGTCTAGATCTACAGCGCAAAGACACTTTCAGCTAATTGGCTGCACATTATAAAAACCCTTTTAACGTAACATCTCTTATCTCTGCTGCTCTTTTAAGACTTTTTCAGCACTTCCCCACGTCGGCAGCGCTCAACCACTCAACAGGCACTCTGCCGGACATGAAAACAGGGCCATTATACATCGAGGGGACATGCCTCATGACTGTCATTGCTTTTTTCATTTCAGGAGCACTGCTTAGTTAGAACTTTGTCAGTTTTGCATCATGCTGAATCCCACAAATGTGTCTCGGTTTAAGCCGTCGGTCGACTGCAGACACTAGCTGTCAGTTTTTGACCACCACACGACTGTATAGGGGAGGGACATGTCACGCAGTTCTGTGGGAGTGTGCTGCAAAGCTCTTCTCCCTTTTCCACAAGTAATAACGTGTCAAACTGACCAGCTTAGTTCGGTATGAAACAATGATTCCTGATCCGCAAGAATAAAAAAAAACACAAACCGTGCAAGATGTCCTGTTCTCCTGTTAGTTACCCTAGACAGAAGAAGAAGCAAAGTCACCGCTCCGGGGACTCCTCTGAAGAAAAGGCAAAAACATGTACCTTTTCCGACACAATAATCGATGCCAGAGGAATGGGAGACCTTTTGGATCAAGATGCTGGACATTTTGCCAAGGCCTTGGCACCATGAGCGTCCACTATGCACAAACGAGCCGGAAGGGACCATGCCACACTTTCAGACTCAGCCACGTCTCCTAGTGGGGAAGACCTGTCGCAACACTGCATCTTTTGATGTCTGTTGTCAGATGCCGGCTCCATCTTCCACGGTGCTTATTGCACTAAGGATCCTCGTGATGGAGTCATTCTTTGACGAGGAGGGTGATGCCATTCATTTTTACCCGTAACCCGTTTGGTATAGGGAAGTCAGAAATGTCCCTAGTAGTATTATGGTAACAATGATACATTGTTGGACCTTGCCTCTGATTTGCAAGAGGCAAGTGGACTAGACACGTCTCAGTTACTGAAGATTCTACCTGCGCCCACTCCATGAAAACATCTATCTTCTTTCCAGCGCCTGATGGCTACAGTGGTGAAGACCTTAGGGTATTGTTCCCATAAAGACCGAAATTTAAATTGACAAAGACTCGATGAAGATCTGCAAAGAGAGGCCCTACTGCCATTCAATCCAACAGTCGAGGACCCAGTGCTTTATTTGTGGGCTAAGCCCGCTTTGGGGGTGCACAGTAGAACGGAACAGAGAGGGGGGTGCTGAGATGCTCCAAATGGAGGCTTGTCAGGCTAAGACATGCCAACAGTCTGTGGTGCAAAACCCATATGACGAAGACTTGCACGATATGAGCCCTGTAGGGGGAGGATCCCTGTTCGATGTACAATGTTGTCTCACTACGTCCTGGGCTTGCAGGTTGTTCACAGGGATACTGCCTACCTTTTGCTTAACATCCTCCCTCCTGCCACAGCTTGCCTCTGGACCCTCTTCTGTTGGAGGAGGTCTGTTGGCTTATGGCGTAAGGTGCTGTATAATTTGTGCCCAGCTCGGAATGAGGGAAAGGCAACCTGCAGCTCCTGCTAGCTAAGTGGAGGATTTTGACTCTTCGTCTCCGAGGCCCAATTGGCTTGCGTAAACCACCACGTTCAGCTAGTGGAAGACGCTAGGGTACTGCCAGGGAAGGTGGGGGCAGGGGGTGGGCTTACCTTCTCAACAATCTCCTCCACGGCTCTGGGTGCGGAAATACTTTAAAGGTGATTTCCACTACAGATCCCATTTGGGGGGTCGTGAGAACCTTCCTCTTCAACGCTGAATGATGTCTGACCACATCTGACGCTTGGGCCTACTGTCATGGACCGATTAACCTAAAGCACAGGAGGTAACTGAGATTTGTAGGCCATTGCCACTACCAGTTCCTGGTCCTGCCATTCGGTCTGTCTTCGGAACCCAGGGTTTTCGCTAAGCTGCTGTCAGTTATAACACCTCGCCCGAGGGAAGAAGGCATTCATGTCTTTCCCTACCTGGATGTATGGCTCGATCATGCTCCCCTGACTGCGTCACATCTGTACTGCACATGCAGCCTGTTGCACAGCGTGTACTTCTCCCTGAACCTTGGAAAGTCTCAGGTTTCACTCACCAAGTCCCTCTGGTTAATCGGAATGGTCTTGGTCTTTCCTGCCTAAGGATTGTGTGGTGAACACCTGCAATCGCAGGACAGAGTTCTGGCATCGACCATCCTGCGCTTGCTGGGTCTCATGACCTTCAGAGGGAGTAGAACTGACATCATTTGTCTTTCTTAATTATCTACCGTCCTCCTGGCCCTCATCTTTTCACAACAATGTCGTTTCACTCCTCACCTTCCTTTTGGCCTCTTCTTCCCCATTTTATCTCCTTAGCAATTTCGATCTTCACCTTAACACCACACATGCCTCCTTGCCCTTTCTTTCTCTACTTGATTCCTATCATCTCTTCCATTATCCTTCCCCATCCTCCCATCGCTCAAGCTCCTCCCATGATCAAATGTTTGCCTCTGTCTCCCCAAACCTCACTGACACCACCATTCCTTTTTCCACCTCTGACCTTCTATTGTCTTTTCCCTTCCTTCCTCCTTCCCTTATCTCCCTTCTACTTCCTCATATATTTTGGTGTAACCTCAGATCTGTCAACCCTCCCTGCTTTATGCTCATCCTTACCTTCTCTTACTGATTTCCCATGTCTTTCTAGTGACTCTTATCTCAACATCCGAAACTCTGGCACATCGGCCACACTTGATGATTCTCTTCTGCCTGTTCGCCCTTTTCAGCTTTCTTACAAACCACCTCAGCCATGGCTTACTCCTAATTTACTTACCGACCACACACTGCTCTGTCATGGGGAGACACGCTGGAAAGAATCCCACTCCTTCTGACCTTATTCTCTAGTCTGAGCTTCATTCTAGCTACGACGTTTTCACAACCAGTAAAAAAAAAAGGTACTTCTCTGAACGTATTCTCTAACTCCCTTCATCCTCGTCTTTTTCAAACTTTAAACCAAATCCTTTCCACCCGCCATGACCCTTCACTACCTTCTTCGCTCTCTCCCTCTGATTGAGCTAATATCGTCACTATCTCTTCCATCTCCTCTCATTCCCAAAGTCTTTCCCCATCTTCTTTCCTATCTCAACACATGTATGAACCTTTCAATGGGTTGCATTCTCCCGCACACTTCTCATCAGATCTATCCCTTCCAGCTTCAGCTGCTCTGACACTTTTTCGACATCAGCATTTATGACTCAACATCGATAGTCGACTCTTTACTTCACCGTGCCACCCCTCGACACCGGATGGCATGTTGGCCGTACATATACTGCGTCACTACGCCATGTACCTCAGTTCCTTTTTTCTGTGCACTTGGCACGCTGCTTTTTGGAAAGTTCTCATGCGAGAAATGTTCTATTTGTGGTTTGTGAATATGGTTGGCCCTAAGGCTTCAGGGTACAGACGACGTATGGGCTATGCCTAAAAAATTGATTACCAACCTTCATGCCATCTGTGTCTAGTGTCTTGGGAAAGATCACGAATACGAGAAATGTGGTTCCTGTCAACAAATGAGCCCAAAGTCTGAAATTGGTGCTTGGTGGGGCCTCCATCGAAGTTTCACTCGTCAGGCCAAGGCACTGAAGACCCCACGCCCGAAATGAGGTCAGGCACCGAAGCCATTCATCACCCTCATCCTCCCACAAGAAAGAGATGCTATCGACGCAGACACGACTTTGATTCGCCGGAAGAACGGGGTTGGAGCTGCCGGAACATCAAGGGAATAGTGGGTGGCGTTCAAGTAGTAAATGCTCCAGCTTTTCCAGAAAGCGATGGCAGGTATGACTCTGGTCTCAACGCAGCAGGCAAATATCGCACCAGTTGCATCGAGAGGTTCCGGTGCCAGGGTGACCATGTCTGGTCCTATGCCCTCATGCGCCACCACCACGACCGGGAAACCAGTTCTGGCGCTGGGGGCTCTGAGGCACCGGCACCGAGAGGCCTCCATCGACTTTGGCGCTGACAGTCGAAACATTCCTTTCTCTCCGAGTCATAATCTTGGTAGCTGGAGTTTATTTCGTCACAGACCCAAGATATGTCAGGTCCATATCTTGGGTCTTCTTGCAGGAGTGATGCTGGCCCACCAGACCCCCTTGATATGCCTGCTCAATAGTTCTTAAAATATAAAACTACACAACAGGCAAACCCAAGGGGAATGGAGGAGAAAATAACAACTGCAGATATTCACTGTTTCTTTAGACGCGACACTGGTTCCCAGAATATAAACTCAGTAGATGATTTACTCTTTGAAACTGGATTGAGGAAGCTTCATCAGTAATATGTGTCTGTGAAATCTAAGCACAAAAATACACAGATTAAATAAACTCTTATCTGAATGTTGTTTTCTGGTATTTATAATTTAAACAAAACTATTATCATGTACCTGCTGCCTATGCTTGATTGCTGATAGGCATTTATAGTTTGTTCTTTTGTATTATTAGATGCTCTTCTGAATTACTTATAAGAATTTACAATGAAAGTCAATATTCAATATTCTTGAAACACTTTGGATATTCTTTGAATATATGTTGTAGAAAGTCTGAAACTGGCTCGCTTGAAGAAAAAAAAATGTTTTTACTAAAGTTCTTAGTCTGAGTTAAATAAAACTCTTCTGGATTATTCAATTTACAGTCTTTACTTTCCTGTATCTGAATATATAAATATCATTCAAAACTGTACTGTAGATCTTGGATGCTCCAATGAGGTTAGATGGCTTGTTGCACAATGAACGAAAAGTTCAGTTGATTGAAGAACACGACGCACGCGCAATCAGAACGAAGCTGAATTAAAAACACGAAGCAAAATAGCCGCGCTTTCAAACGGTCGCGGTAACACGTAGCTACATTCAGTAACCGCTCCACAAAAGTAAACAAACTCACAGAGAAATACCAGAACTCAACACGACGCCCCTAGGAACGCTACTTGACAACACTAGAACGTCAAACCAGGAAGTAAAACTTTAAAGTGGAACGTGCGAGCATACTCTAACCGATTCCTGACCAGGATTGATTTTTCAGTAAATGAACTAAAGAGGCACATGTAAAGTGTTATACATCACAATACTAATTTTAATAACACGCATACTATAGTGAAACTATTAAACTAAATTAGAACCAATAAGTCACAATAAATATCCTGACCAGAATACTCTAAAACACCTACACTAACTTTCTTAATCCATACACGCAACCGCGGAAGGAAAAAATATACGTACTTTAATTTCCCGCATACGCAGTCACGAGAGGGAAAAACAAACGTACTTTCATTTCCCGCACACGCAGCCATGAGAGGAAAAAATAAATGTGCATCAGAGTTTTCCTTCCTTGAATACGCGCGTAATAGAGTTCAAATAATGTTCATTAAAATCAAATGCAGATAAATACAGTTTCTTAGAATTTTAAAGTAAACTTGTTCTTGAGATAAATTGAAGATAAAAACATTGCACTTCAGAAAACTTAGCTTGCTTCATCTGTAGATCGGTCTTGAAGTTACAACAAGGACTTCTTCATTAACAAAACTTCTGTAGAAATTAAGTTCACTGTAAATTCTTCTCAAAAAGGATTTTTATAATAACTTATACTAAATATCCTAAGAGCTAAATGAACTACAACCTTCCTCTAAAGAAACTGGAATGAAAGGCAGTTTAAAATGTTGTGAAATGTTCCAAACTATCTCATAATATTTTTCCACCAATCATTTGTGTTGCACTGAACCTCCATCTTGGTTTGGGGAATTAGGCACTTCCTGTATATAGTTGTCATTAAGGAAACTTATCACCATATTGACATATTAAAATACCAAACCCAAAATCAAACACCACTCAACCAATGCTCCCACTAACACTGTAATAATGAAGATTAAAAATAAATGTTTACTTAATTCTTTTGAATGCAGATTTTCTACAGTAATTTCTCATTGAAAATCTAGAAATGTGCCATGGAATCCTGACAGATTTGCTTGCTTTGGCTGAAGGCTTACATGGGTTAGACACGTCACCCGACCTTAATCTTCAACAGACCACTCCTTATGGTTACTTTAATGCGTAGTACAGAAGGACTGTCAAAAAGGGGGTTGAGGCTCTGGCTCTGGGTCTGGGCATCCCCTGGCTAAATACCTGTCTGCATATGAATTGACGAATATCTTGGCTAAGGGACCGCAAATGGAAAGGGCATTGCCATTTAATGCAGCTATCTCAACCCCATTACCAAACTGAGGCAATGGCCATGCTCCATGTAGCTTTGGACACAAACTCCCCCCCCCCCCCCCCACCAAAAAATTAACCAGGTATTCTTAGTCATCTCACCCCACGGCAGAAGGTCTAGTTGTACAAGCGGCTACAGTGAGCTCTAGACCAGCCACGCCCACCTCTAATCTCCCAACAGACAGAGAATCCTAGAAAAGGGATGCCTTGGCCAAAAAGATGTTTGCTTCAGGATGTTGTCAATGCGTCATGCAGATTAGTTAAATATTCTCACAGACTGTAGATAATTATAGAGTAATCGCAGGAACACATCCCCACTGGTGAAATGAGGGGTGGGTTTCTACAAAACATTGACAATGGCAAAGAGGTGGTTTGCCAAGCACTGCAGTCGGGTCTGGATGCTGTGGATCGCATAGGCCGTGCAATGTGGATGTCCACAGAACTACCTCCACAGGTCCGGTGTTCATGCATTCCCATACCTAGACGATTTGTTGATCCGTTGTAGGCTCCGGATCAGGTATAGATTCAGTTCGAGGAAACCTGCTCTCTACTTCATGTTTTTGGCTTCTCCCTGAATTTGCAGAAGTCCCATTTAACACCAATGCAGAAGCTCTAATTCATCAGAACAGTCCTGGACACTCGGGTGGAGAAGGCTTTTCCCCCTGAAGGAGTTACCAGTGTCGGGCAAATGGTTATGCTTTTCCAGAGCCACGGCAGCCTTCCCACGGCTTCCTTCCTCCACCTCTTGGGTCTCATGTCTTCCTGCATTTGTTCGGTGCCAGGGCCAGACTGCTGAAGCAATCTCTGCAATGGTTGCTGAGTAGTCAGTAGCCCTAGTCCTTCGACGCCATGAAGGTTGTTCCTGGGCAACGGGGTTGGTGGCCAACAATCATTCTTGGTGAGACAACAGAGAGAACATGAGGGTGGGGGAACCTTTTGGCCACCGTGGCCTCAAGCCCAGGTAGTCACAGATGTGTCCCTGAAGGGTCGGGGCACTGACTGCGGGTTGAGAGGGGCCTTTGTTCAGCACAGAAAGGCAGTGGCATATCAGCAGGCTGAAGTTGTGGGTGATCAGGTTATCCCTGATGTCCTTTGCACGTTCCCACAAGGGGAAACGCGTCTTCATGCTGACTGACAACAGTGGCCATGCACTACTTCAACAACCCAGGTGATGTACAGTTCCTGCACCTACGCAAAGAGGAGCTGCAGCTAAATGGATTTTCACTTCAGCTGCCCATCTAGCGGCAGTGGAGAAGGGGCTGGCAGATGTTCTGAGCTGGCAGAGCATGGTCTGACACAAGTGTGAAGTGTGCCCGGAAGTTCTTGTGGAGATCTTCGCCCGGTGGGGTACCCCGACAGTTGATGTGTGCCACGTAGGCCAACTCACAAAGGGTGCACTAGGGGACGCATTTGTGGTGGAGTGGGTCTTCGACCTTGTGAGAAACCTGAATCTGTCTCCCTGACTAGTCCCCGGGAATCGGTCATCCAGGATACCAGGACACGGCTATCGCTGTTGAATCCTGTTCCTGGGGGTGGACCAGTGAAGGAAGATCACCTGTATGAGGGTCCTTGGGGAGTAGAAGTGGGACACAAGGTGAGACGTGGTATCCCCATTCCTATAACACCTTTTCCCCAGCCTACCATGTAGGATACTCAAACACTCAAATACGATACTCAAAAACAAATGCTCAATCCACGTAGGATAATCAAAAACTCTATCCCACCCCCTTTTCCGACACAAACACTTGCATACCACGAAGGAGACGTACGGCAAGAACTTCTATTCCAACGCGTCTGTTTATCTTCGTCAGGCCGACGCCATGCTGGCGGCCGCTAACCAAAGGTTATGGCGGATAACCGTGGACTTCCTCCCGGAAGAGCCAATCACATTTTAAGGCGGGACTAGCTGGGGCCGAGCTGGTGGCGCAGAACCTCATGGAATCCACCGTGGCCCATATTGATACCTCTGGCAGTGCCATCTGTATCGCCATGGACATGAGAAGGACAGCCTGGCTCTGGGCAACGAAATTTAACCCAGACGTCCAGGAACGCATATTAGATCTACCGTTCGAAGGGGGACCCCCTCCACCACGGACGAAGAGCTGGATAAGAAGAAAAACAGCTCACAAACGGCCAGGTCTTTATCCATCTTGACAAAGACCACGCCCAAGTCGTACACCCAGACACAGCAGCTCTCCGACAGGGGGCGTACGTATGGAGTGTTCTGTGTCTTCCAGGAATGGAGAATCCAGGCAGCCGTACCGCTCGCAGTCTCAGAACCGGCGCAAGCAACAAAAAGCCGGGGGATTAAGGGCTATTTTCAGTTCCCCTCCTCCGCGACAGCCTCCGACAGAAAGAAGGCATGGCACGCCCCTTCGGGTCCACGTGCCTCCAGTGGGGGGCAGGCTTGCTCTCCAGGCACATTTCTGTCACCAGAATTTCACGGACCCCTGGATCCTCTCCGTAGTATCCACGAGGTACCACCTCCCTATCCCAGCCTCTCCTTCCTCCTCCACTCGCACAGGTTGGGACAGCAACTCTTTTGGTGGAGATCCGGTTGCTCGTAGAGAGCCAAGCAGTGGAGGAAGTCCCAGCCTCCCAGCGAGGTTTGGGCTTTTACTCTAGGATTTTTGCCATTCAGAAGAACCAGGCAGGCCTGAGAGTTCTGCTGGACCTTTCCATCCTCAACCTCTCCTTACACCTACAAAAATTCAAGATGGTTATGCCAGCTTTTATAGTGGAGACCTTGTGCAAGGGAGACTGGATGTGCTCCCTGGATCTGAAGGACGCGTACCTACACGTCCCGATTTGGCAGCCCCATCATTGTTTCCTACGGTTCAGGATCATGGGCTGCCATTTTCAATTCAAGGTCCTTCCTTTTGGCCTCAACTCGGCCCCCAGGGTCTTTACCAGACGAATGAATACGGTGACTGCCCTCCTGAGAGCGCAGGGCCTCCACATCTACCCATACCTCGACGACTGACTCGTCAGGGCTACATCTCCGGAAGCGGTTCAGCACTCTTGCCATACCCTTATGAACACACTGCACGATCTGGGTCTCTCGCTCAATCTCAAGAAGTCGCAGCTGCACCCCACGCAGACTTTGACATTCTTGGGCCTTATCTGGGACACGTGCTCTGCGAAGGTATTTCCTTCGGTGGACAAGATCTCAGCCATCAAGAGGGCCACCACCCACTTCCTCGGCAGAGAGGTGACCTCGGCACGGTGATACCAACATATCTGTGTCTCTTGGCGGCGGTCCTTTTTACCCGTTCCACACACAAGGAGGATTCAGCTGCACTTCGCAGCCTCATGGAACCAGGAGCAGTCTCCCAATCCGAGATAATCAACGTTCCTCCATCTCCACCCAGACCTAACATGGTGGTCCAGGGACTGCAATCTACGGACAGCAAGCCCTTTTGGCCGCCCTCCCCGCAGGCCACCATCACCAGACTCCTCGCTCGGGGGCTGGGGAGCCACCTTGGACGATCTCTCGGTCCACTCCACCTGGACTCGACGGGAGCAGGAATACCACATCAATTGGTTATAGCTGAATGCCATGTGGCTAGCGCTCGGAGCATTCATACCACTTCTGAGGGGCAAAGTTGTCCTCGTCCAGACAGACAACTCGACCAGCATGTACTACGTCAACAAGCAGGAAGGCACCAGATCCCCTCCTCTGTGCAGACTGGCAATCAGCATGTGGGAGTGGGCCCTGGAAAACGACATCTACCTCACGGCAGTCCACCTCCAGGGTAAGCCAACCTAGGTGGACCGTCTCAGCAGGTTGGGATTGGTCAATTACGAGTGGCAGCTAAACAACCTCGTCATTCAGGAGCTCTTCAACAGTGGGGTCTTCCCCAGGTGGATCTCTTTGCCACCTGGCACAACAAGAAGTACCCTCAGTTCGCCTCCTGGCAGGGACAGGGCCCCGGCTCCCTGGGCGATGCATTTCGCTTCAGTGGAATGGCATGAGGGCTTACGCCTTTCCGGCCACTCTGCTGATTCCGAGAGGGATTTGCAAGATCAAGGAGTCTCGACAACTCGACATCAGTCTAAGAGCTCCATGGTGGCCGGCCAGGCCATGGTTTTCGGAGCTGCTCAGCCTCTCGGAGGTGCCTCCGATTCACCTCCCGACGGGCCCAGCACATCTTCTGGCACAACAACGGGGCAGGGTCATCCACCCCGCCCCACAGAAGCTAGCCCTCAGTGGTACCTGAGCAGGTAATGCAGCAGCAACTCAGCCTCTCATAGTCTAATCTGGAAATCATACAGCGCGCAAGGAGCAAGGCTACCAGGGCCCAGTATAAAAGTAAATTGACCAGATTCTGCCACTGGGCAGACTCCAAGGAAATCGACCTCCTAGCATATTCTTTGGATGACGTGCTCTCCTTCTCAGTGCACCTCGCCCACTCTGGTATGCAGGTGGACACGTGCCGTACATACCTTGCAGCCATAGGGGCATATAGGAACTCTGAGCAGGGGATTTTCTCCTCCTCCAATCCTATCGTCAAACATTTGACGGGGCTTGCAAGGCTCTACCTGCCCGTGAAGAGGCTGCACCCTGTGTGGGACCTCAACATAGTCTTGGGCGCTCTGGCGCACAAACCTTTTGAGCCAATGGCATCCGCAGACATCAGGCTGGTCACATCAAGACGTACTTGCTAGTCGGCCTCACATCGGCGTGTAGAGTCAGCGAAATACAGGCGCTGGTCGCCTCAGAACCATATACTACCTTTCACAGGGACATGGTAGTCCTGCGGACGATCCCGGCATTTCTGCCCAGGGTGTTGTCTGCTTTCCACTTGAACAAGGAAATCGTCCTTGGGATCAGGAAAGAACGTAGGAAGGACTACGTACAGAGGGTGCAGAACTGGCTGGATGTCTGGCGTGCCTTGAAATATTACTTGGACAGCACCAAGGGCTTCCGCAGATCGGACGCCCTGTTTGTCACTTTCAGAGGCTCAAGACCAGGCCATCAGGCCTCAAAGGCCTCCATATCTCGCTGGATGGTCTCGGCCATCAATGAAATGTATGAGGACCAGCACAAGCCGCTTCCGGCCAACATGCACACCCATGCTGTCAGGCCCAAAGCGACGGCCATCGCATTCCAGTGCCATGTCCCTTGACAAGTCATAAGCAGGTCGGCCACTTGGGCCACCTCCTCAGCTTTCGGCAAGCATTACTGTTTGGATGACGGCTCTAGATCTGATGCAGTTTTGGCACAGGCGGTTCTCAGGAACCTATTTGCTTAAGGAGGGTCTCCTCTCCACCCTGGGGCTACATTCAGTTGTAATCGCCCATGTAGTATGGAGGAAAGGGGACAAGACGTAAGAGTATTTATAAGTTACTCACTGTAGTGACTGACGTACTCTTAGTCCTAAGTCCCCTTTCCTCCATACGTCCCACCAACCTCCCCCCTAATAATACTGGTGTCATTAGGCAAAGTTTCTGGTGAAAAAGGTTCTGTCTACCGTCCCTATGCAGTATGGAGGAATGGGGACTAAGGACTAAGTATGTTAGTCACTACGGTGAGTAACTTATCATTTCTCTGCTAATGCTAAAAGGGGGTTGCTAGGTAGACCTTATGGCGGGCTATCAGTTTTGATTAACATTGCCTTGGTAATGGCATTAGAAGATATTCTGGCCATTGAATTGGTCACGTCAGGGGGCTCTCCTGATTATCACTTAATAATATCCCTATATTGGAACCCCACGACGAAACCAATTGACCAAATATTCCATCAAATTGACCAGATTCTGCAAAATACCATTGTACACAAGCCAGAATACATCGTTCTTATAGGAGGTGACTTCAACTCATGTTGTAATCATCTATTCAGCTCCCAAGGTAACATCATAACCTCTATTGGTGATACGATCACCAGCAAGAGAGGTGCCAAATGGATCGACTATTTAGCACTTCGGGACATATATTTAGTGGCTTTCGATCCATCAGCACTGCAGTACACCTGGCACAGTGGTAAAAAAAACTGTGCATTGACTTTTTTGCAGTCTCAGTGAATGTATTTCAATTTTGCAACCCAGTTACAACTATCGTCCCGGGCATGGGTTACCACCTAATCATTTCTATGCTCATAGATCGACCAGGCTTGTTACTTCAGACTCAACCTAACTTGCAACTATTGACCGACCTAACATTTCACTACGGTGGAATTCTCACTTGTGTCGTAAATTGGTTTGCAAATTCTCTGATTTCTCTCATAGAGTACTATTCCCTAAAATTCAGGGAACCTTATTATACGGTTTGGACATATGCTTAGAAAACATTGCGCCATATCATCATCAGCAGCACTCGCATCTAAAATTATAAATGCGGTGAAACCCTACCTATCACTGGAGAAGGAAATGTTCATTCATTAAAAACGGTTTATATCAACATGAATCAGTTACGACTTGTGTATAAGACCCGCTTTTATAAAAATTAAGTTATATAAATTTGATTGGTCCAACACTCTAGATAAGATTGAAAAATACAAGAACTATAAAGAACAAGCCCGATTCCTAACAAAAAGAACACCACGTCAGTCATATGTCACGTGGTTTCCGTGCGATAAAGCACGAGATCTTTATATCAGTTTTAAATTAAATACATTTCAGATCTACGAACAGATAAAATTCTGGAAACGAGCACCCCTTGCAGGCGTACATCAATCATGACGATTCTGCAATGAAAGTGCACAAAGTGAAACGCTAAAACATCTTGTGATTTACTGTGCCCACTTCAATTCGCCAAATAAGTCATTAGTGATCTCTCTGACCAGGTTACTGATGGTCATTAACAATGAGCTTCAACAGAAACTGAATATAGACTACTAAAATTACCATCTACCTGGCTACTGTCTTGATAAGATAACCTAACTAAGATGAGTAAGCCACCACTAATTAGAACAGATTAGATGGAACTAATTAAAAAGATTTGGGCTAAAAGATTAGGAGATCCAGAGTTAAGAGGACAGCAAACCAGCATCAAAGTAACATTGATCCATTGATTATTTGTACCATTGCAGTCGCAAAAAAATGAAATAAAAAATGAAGTATAACTAACCCTTTCTACCCAAGAGGTGAATAATCAACAATCACTAATCCTTATATATATCCACCTAGTGAGAGATGCAAGTACAAGGTACTGTAAACACAGACAAAGTAAATTCCTTTGTTTTTATAAATTATGCATTGCTATCGAAACCCATACTCTTCTAATGGAAAACACTATGACTGGAAGTATTTACATCCTAATACTGTTTAGAGTAGGGGAACAACTGATCCTGGAGTATCATAAGGTATGCAAGAGGGAGTTTCATCTTGGGGGGGATTGTTTTTATTAGCTTTTGTACTTTTACGCATTTATGAAATGGTGTTTCGGGAATTCAAAGATAATTAAGGAAAACAGTAAAGATGTGCTTCTTTTAAAGATGTCGTTATGGCAACGTATCATATTGGTAACCTTACCACTAGCATGCGTAAATTATGGATTGAGATATATCTATAACCTATGATGAATTTGAATATTTGTATTATTTTATACATTTTAATTGTATTTGTTTTAAGTTAGGTAAAGTGTGGAAAGAACTGTATGTTAATGAGAGAAATCTTAAGTATGTTGTTAAAGTTTAACAAACTATAAGCAACTAATAAAAAAGAATTTGTAGGGCAGTTCTACAGAATCAACTGCTTTAAATCTTTCTGCCCTCCTCCGTTATTCTAACTGCTTAGGGAGTCTATCAAGATGAAGAATCTGCGGGAGAAAAGCAATCCATTGAAGTAGAAATTATTCATCGTAATTATCTTTCTATGGATTCTTCTGCAGATTCCTCATCGACCCTCCCTTCCATCCCCGCTCAGAAGGTTCTGTGGCTTGTCGCTTCTGTCCAAACAAGGTATATCGTGATGGCTCTTAGATGACCACTTCTCTCATTCTAAAAAAAAGAAAATGTCAATCATTGTTGTGTGAGATCACTCTGTTGGGATGTATCCTTAAAGTTTTTACTGGCTAATTAGCCTCCTGTGTTTTTTCCTTCTGCAGCATTAAAGCGCGGGGGGAATGGAGCAACTTAAGCATGGGGCGTAGTGGTGTGCTATATTTATACGGCGCCTGACGTCATTTCTGGAGCCGACGATCAAGAGCTGGACAAGATGGATCTTCAGTCAAGTCGAGGTCCACGAACGCCCCATTGTCAAAGTTTCCGAACAGCAGACCTGGATGATGAATATCCATCAAGATGGGGAATCTGCAGGAGAAGAATCCATAGAAAGATCATTACGGTGAATAATGTCTCCTTCTACTCTATAACCAATCACTGTCTTTTGGGTCATACTGCCCCATCCAATGACCGTCGTATCCCTAAGCTTCACCCCTAGTGGCCATCTTCAGAGTTTTTCCGAAAGTTTCAGTGTTGGGAGTCCTTATCTGCTCTTCGAATAATTGTGCTTTTTTTTTCGATCGAGTTTGCCATCATCGGCCATCGCTCGATTACCAGCAGCAGGGACCCATTGCCGGTGAAGATGTACCGTCATCAACAGAGCTTCTCTGCAAATTTCGGAAGGCCCAGGCTTGGGCCTACTTCGCACCTCGACGATGTCGGATGGGAAGAGTATTTTCAAGATCTGCGCTAAATGTAGACTTAGGGATGCCTATGTCGATGATCGACACCTCAAGTGCCTATATTGCCCGCATCCTGACCATGACGAGGACAGATGTGAGATTTGCCATGGATTCCTGGCGAAGCGGGACTGCTATCGAGGGTTGGTGGCGTCGCTCAAAGAGGGAATGCTGCTGGCTCGGACTGACTCCTTCGACGACTTCTTAGTCATCCAAGACACCATATGCATTGACAACTCTGACATCTGCGATCCCGTCGACGACCACGACTCAGTCGATGACCCTGCCTGCTCCCGTTCCGTCTACGACCCCCGTCGACCACCATCACTACTCCATTAAAGGGAGTGGCTATCACTACAGTAGTGTCTATGGTCGAGACGACGGCTAACCCGAGGGTGACTCTGCCTCCACGGCCACCAGCTTCTGCGGCAACTCCGCCCACAAGCCGGTCAGGGTGCAGGTACCTGTTGTCGCCTCATTCCAGAAGGATTCTGGCAAGTTGAAGGAGCTGCTGCCACCCATTGACTTCCTTCCCAGGACTGAAAATAAATGTCTCCGATGCCCAGGGGGTCCCCTAGGAGGTTCCTGCACAACTACACAAGTTCTGACAATGACCATCTACCCAAAGGCTGCTATTCAGATCATTAAGGGGGTATGATATGGCGTTAGGCGCGACAAGGCAAAGGAGGGGGAACAGTGGGAAGACAGAGCCAACGATCTTACTATGCCAGGTGTCATTCAGATCGCGTAAGTGCATGGGAAGGGAAAGGAGAGAAGTGCGGGGGCTAAGAGGAAGGGGACAGTGCAGTACATGGGAAAAACAAATAAAATAAATAAAAGCAATAAGTAAAAGTGCAGCCAGCTGGTGCCAAGTGCATTGGTAAGTGCACACATCAGGTGTCAATAGCTGGTTGGGGACTGTAGGGATACGAAAACAGCCCCAAGAGTGCGGGTTGGCATGGTGGCAGTGCAGGTGTGCAACTGGTGGGGGGCTGGGTCCTGGGCCCGAGATCAGAGGGTGGCCAGGTAACCAGTGCAGTTTCAGTTTCAGCCAGGAGTTCAGCAGGGGAGAGGAGGAGAGAAAGCTGAAGCAAAGAGGAAGGTTTTAAGGTACTTCCGGAACCGGAGATGGTTCTCTTCAAGTTTCAGGGAGGCAGGGGGGCTGTTCCAGAGGGAGGCACCAGCCGAAGAGAGGAATCTACCACCAACTCCCTGCTTGAAGAAGCGGCCGACCCTGAGGGAGTTGGTGTCACAGGTTTCCCCCTTCTCACCTGTCGCTGTTGTTTGCTGGAGCTCTTGGAAGGAGCCTTCTTGCGCACAGTCCGGGTCTTGTATAGTCCCGTGTGGACGTCTTCGGAGTTCAGTGTGCGTTCGGCGTTCCAACGTCAGGAACGTTCAGTATGTCTGGGGAAATCCAGCAGTTGAAGAAGAGTACTCGGAAACGGGTACTCAGAAGCCCGGGAAACAGGAGGAAGGGGAACAGAAGGGAATGAAGGAGGAAAGGATAATAGGACCAGAACCGGGAATCGAGTAGTCGGCGAGAACGAACTACGGCAGCACACGTCTAGCCACTGCAAGCGGTAGCGTTGAGACGCGCGGGGCTGCGGGGGCGGGCTTACTTATAGAACGTGCAACGTCCGGTGAGGAAGCTGGTAAGAAGCAACGTTCCGTGTTTGACGGCCATGTTGGTAGTAGTGAAGAGTGCAAGCCCCGATGTGCCAGGGACCAGGAAGTCCGACGATTCATGACAGCATGCCTCCTCTGAAGACATGTTCCTCCGGGTTTGCCCAGGTGTATGAGGTGACACCTTCTAAGTAATCTGGAAGCATTCAGATTCGAAATTGGTTCCCAGGTGCGTTCACTAGGCGGGTACCCTTTCCACTCAACCAGGTATTGTAGCTGACCACATTTGTATCTGGAGTCACATATTCAGGACACTTTGTAATCCAGTTGATTATTAATAAGTACAGGGTTAGGCCTGGGGGCAGGGCAGGAAGACTGGATGTATGGCTTTAGTAGGGACGTATGAAACACTGGGTGGACCTTCTTCCAAGAATCGGTAGTTTGAGTCGGAAGGCCACTGGGTTTATGATTTCCTTTATGGAAAAGGGGCCATAATACCAGGGAGCCAGCTTGTTTGGCCGTAGATGTCGAGGCAGTAGTTTTGAGGATAGCCAGACCTTATCACCCACTGCATAAGATGGTCCTGGTCTTTTGGAATCCGCATAATACTTGATGTGAGTTCAGGCCCTTTCCAGGTGTTCCTTGGCTTCCTTGTGCACGTTGATGAGAGTTTCGATCCAGGAGTCGACTGTGGGTACTGGTGTAGGATGTGGGAGAACGGAAGGTAGGACTGAAGGGTGGAGTTCCTTGACTGCAGAAGAAAGGGCTGATCTTGACAGCTAAGTGATCCGAAATTGTTGTAGGCGAATTCAGCCAGGGGTATTAAGAGTGACCAATCGTCTTGTACCTTGGTAGTGAAGCATCAAAGATACTGCTCTAGGGTTTGGTTCACACGTTCCGTGGCTCTGTTGGTCTGTGGATGATAGCCTGAGGAGAGGGCTCGCTGGATCCCTAGTATTCGGCATATGTGTTTCCAAAATTGACAAATGTATTGAGGCCCTCTGTCAGATATAATCTTGGAAGGGAGTCCATGAAGTCGGAATATGTGTTCCAGGAAGATTCCAGCAAGTTCTGATGAAGATGGTAGTTTGTACAGTGGTGTAAAATGAGCCATATGAGTGAATAAATCAATGGTGACCATGATGGTCGTGTATCCCCTGGAAGGGGTTAATTCTACAATGAAGTCTGTAGCGATGACTTTCCAGGGTCTTGTTGGTAATGTAGGTTGAAGTAGGAGGCCAGCTGGTCTCTGGTTATTGTGTTTATTTTGATTGCAAACTGCACAGGCTTGGACATACAGGTCAACATCAGTCTTCATTCTTGGTCACCAAAATTGTCTTTGTATTAGGCGGAGGGTATTGGTGATACCACGATGTCCTGAGTGAAGGTTATCGTGACCGAGAATTATGATTTTTTTTGTTGTAGTTTCTGTGTGGGGATGATCAGGCTGTTATCCTTGAACAGATACCCGTCCTTTGTTATTAGACCCCAGCGATTCTTCCTTATAAATTCCTTCCAGAGGTCAGAGGACTGGGTTTGTATTCGGACGTCTTCCAGGAGGCTGATAGCTTGAGCTACAAAAATTGTGTTGGTAAACATCTTTGGGAAGGACCGATCCTCGAGAGTTTCGTAATCGGGATGCCGGGATAAGGCGTCCGCAATTATGTTCTGTGTTCCAGGGACATGCTGGATCTGGAATTGGTACTGGGCGAAGAAGAAGTCCCAGCGAGCCTGACGGCTATTTCTACATTCCAGGAACTGTAAAACCTGTAGATTCCGATGGTCTGTGTGGACTTGAACCGGATGTTTTGCTCCCAGAAGTAGATGACGCCACTCTGTGAAGGCTTGACGGATGGATAACAGTTCCTTTTCCAAAACAGAATGGGTTTCGCTGGGAGTTAGAGTTTGTGAAAGATAAGCAATGGGATGTTCTAGTTTATCCTCGAATTCCTGCTTCAGAACTGCTCCAGTGGCGTAGTTAGAGGCATCCGTTTCCACTAGGAATAGTCGGTTGATGTCAGGTTGAGCCAGGAAGGGGGCTTGTGTAAACTGTCTTGAACCATTGAAATGCCTCCTCTTGGGATGTGGTCCAGAGAAAGGGAGTATCTTTTTTCAACAATTTAACGATTGATTGAACTATCTCAGAAAAGGAGGGTATGAATTTCCAGTAGAAGTTGGCACGCCCCAGGAAGGATTGGATCTGTTTCACAGTTGTTGGAACAGGCCAGGATAGTATGGCTTTTACCTTTTGATTGGTCCATTCCTATTCCTTCTGGACTAAGGACAAATCCTAGATAGTTAACAGTGGAGACGTGGAAAAGGCATTTCTCGGGTTTAGCCAGAAGCTTGTGTTCGCGTAGTCGCTGTAACACTGCCTTCACATGCTCTTCATGCTGAAGATGGTCCTTAGAAAATATTAGGATATCATCCAGGTATACTATTACGAAGAGGAACAACATGTCAGAAAACACCCGATCAATGAAACGTTGGAAGACCGCTGGAGCATTGGCGAGTCCGACGGGAATGACCAGGTATTCAAAATGACGAAAGGGCGTTCTAAAGGCCGTTTTCCATTCGTCGCCTTCTCTGATACGGATCCGATGGTAGGCACCTCTGAGATCTAATTTCGTGAAGACTACAGCTCCTCTGACTGCTTCCAAGATGTCTGAGATTAAGGGCAATGTATAGCGGTCCTTGAGGGTGCACTGATTCAAACCACGATAATCAAGACAAGGCCTAAGCTCTTTGGTGTCCTTTTTAGGAACGAAAAACAACGAAGCTCCTGCGGGTGATTTGGATGGTCGTATAGTGCCATTTTCAAGGTTAGTATCCAAGTATTCATGGAGGGCCCTTTTCTCAGGTTCGGACAAAATGAACATTCTTCCAAAGGGAATCACGGCTGAGGGCTCAGTGTCTATAGCACAGTCTTCAGGTCTGTGAGGTGGCAGGGCCTGAACTATGGCAGTTGAAAACACATCAGTGTAATCCTGATAGGCCCTAGGAACCTGGATGATATTGAGACCATGAATGGCCCTTGCTGGTCTGACGGCGTAGCTCCAGGAGATGTCGGTGAGGAATCCAGGGATAGACAATGAGACATACAATGCTCAGAACCCAGGAACAAGGAACCTGCTGCCCAGTTGATGTATGGGTTGTGCTTTTGTAACCAAGGCATACCCAGCACAATTGGGTAGTGAGCAGACTTAATGATGTCAAATTTGATCACCTCTCGATGATGGTTTATCGAGAGCTGCAACTCCCGACTTTGTAGAGTTATTGGTTCTGAAGAGAGGGGTCTTCCATCAATAGCCTCTACAGGTTGCGTGATGCCTCGAGTTTCATATGGAAAGTGGTGGGTAGTTACCCAATCTTGATCTATAAATATCCCCATGGCTCCACAATCCACCAATGCCAAAATGGGGTAGGTCTCGGTCTTGGATGGCGATAGAAAGGCCTGTAATATCACAAGATTGTTTTGTCCAGGAGATTTCAAGGATGGAATAGACGTGGAGCAGACTTCTCTCTCCCGAAACTGTGCTCCATCTAGGATCGGGAGCTGGCGTTTCCCGAACGCTGTGGAGGGGCTAAGGGACATTTCCTCACTAGATGTTTCTCTGCGGCACAATACATACAAAGCACGGTGTGAATCCGTTGCATTCTTTCCTGCGGGGATATGGGTCCGCAGAAGGCCCCGAGTTGCATGGGTTCTGGTTCATTAGCGGGGGTAGGAGCATGCTCAGTCTTTGAGGAGGTTTCCATGGAGGTCTTTTGGAAAGACAGTCTAGACTTCTTCTTTTCTGCCTTCCTTTCCTGGATACGGAAATCTATCTGTAGGGAGAGGTCCATAAGTGCCTGGAATGTTCCTGGTCAAGCCACTCTGGCGGGCCCATCTTTTATTTCTTCATTTAATCCTCTTCGAAAAAGGGTAAAGCAGGCTTCTGAGGACCAATCTGCTTCTTTGGCTAATAGCTTAAAACGTGTCACATATGTAAGCATGTCTTGGGAACCTTGTTGGAAATCCAATAGGCGTTCTTGGGCACTTTAGACCTGTTCTGGGGGCGGTCAAACATGGTCTTTAGAGCCTGTACGAATCCATCGTAGTCATCCAGGAGGGCATCTCCGGAATTGACTAAGGGCGTGGCCCAAGTCAGTCCATTCCCGGAAAGATGCAAAATCATAAAGCCCATCTTTGCCGTGGGGGTAAGCATGAGTCAAGGAATCCGCGAAGGGTTTTTGAAGAACCGTTGTATTTATCAACCACTCGGCCCAGCAATTACACGTTCCTTGGTCGGGGGAATCCTTGGACAAAACTAATTGTTTTAACACGGCATTCGCCGCCTTAAGATTCTGCACTTCAGTTAGCACCTGCATGCCGTGCATCAGATCTTGAAGTGCCGCCTCCATGTTCGTATCTATTTCAGTTTGTTGACGTCTCAATCTGTTACAGGTTTCCCCCCTTCTCACCTGTCGCTGTTGTTTGCTGGAGCTCTTGGAAGGAGCCTTCTTGCGCACAGTCCGGGTCTTGTATAGTCCCGTGTGGACGCCTTCGGAGTCCAGTGTTCCTTCAGCGTGCCAATGCCAGGAACGTTCAGTATGTCCGGGAAATCCAGGAGTTGATGAGTACTCGGAAACGGGTACACAGGAGGAAGATGAACGGAAGGGAATGAAGGAGGAAGGGATAATAGGACCAGGAACCGGGAATCGAGTAGTCAGCGAGAGCGAACTACGGCAGCACACGTCTAGCCACTGCAAGCAGGGCTGCGGGGGCGTGGCATACTTATTGAACATGCTACGTCCGGCGCGGAAGCTGGTAAGCAACGTTCCGTGTTTGATGGCCATGTTGGTAGTAGCGCAGAGTGCAAGCCCCGATGTGCCAGGGACCAGGAAGTCCAAAGGGGACACATCCGATTCATGACAGATGGAAGCAGATGAGCGAAGAGCTCGAGAAGGAAGACATTTAGGAAGAGAGAGTTGAAGGTATTGAGGCCCCAGAAGGCCTTGTGGAAAATGCAGAGGGTTTTGAACTTAATCCTCGCAGCCACTGGGAGCCAGTGTAGAGATTTCAGTCCTGGAGAGATGAGATCCCTGGGCTTGAGTCCAAGGACAAGTCTCGCAGTCCTGTTCTGGATGAGTTGCAGAGGACGGAGAGTAGAGGCAGGCAGATTTAGAACGAGGCTGTTAAATTAGTCCAGCCTAGAGGGAACCAGAGCTCTGGAGACAGTGAGCTTCTTGGGGAAGAAGAGAAATGGAATACCTCTGAGGAGGTACAGCTGGTAGTGTGACTTCTTAGAGAAGTCAGAGGACAAGGAGAGTGTGGATTTGAAGACGAATCCAAGGTTTTTAGCCTCACAGGAGGGAGCTGGAAGAGTGCCAAGAGAGGCCGGCCAGAGAGTGACAGGAAAGGAGAGAGCGGGTGTGCCGATGAGGAGAATCTCAGTCTTACTGGCATTAAGGCAGTGATCATTGGCGGCACATCACTCCTGGATAGCAGACAGATGGTCAGAGATGAGAGAAGAAGAGGTGACTGAAGGTAGCCTAAAAATGAGCGGAGTATCATCTGCATAACACTGAAAGTTGGGTCAGAGAGCAGCAATGCAGTGGGCAAGAAGTGCCAGGTATTGGTTGAACAGCCAGGTAGAGAGGTTAGAACCCTGGGGGACACCAGAGATAGAGGAGAGGAAGGACCCAAGTTGGAGCTGAGAGGGTCGATCAGAGAGAAAACAAGTTAGCCACGCCTGGACCTGACCTGTGATACCCAGGTTATCACGGAGACGGTTGAGCAGGATGACATGGTTGACCGTGTCAATGGCAGAAGAGAGATCAAGTAAGATGAGGACACAGGGGGTGTTGGAATCAAGGTTGGAGAGCAGGTCTTCATGGATGAGGCAGGCTGAATAGAACATTTTCTGAATTTCGCTTGAATGGTGCTTGTCTGAGAGATGGTCATTGTTAGGCAGAATCCTCTGCAGTGCCCTTAGGGACTACTACACACAATGAAGTCCACAGGTGGCAATACAAGTTTTACCTTTGGTAAAAGCGTCTACTACTAAGTTATAGTGGTAGCAGTAGCAGAGCAGCCAGGCTTATCTCAAGAGTAGATGAGCAGTAGCAAAGATTACACAAAGGGACCACAATTACTGTGACTCAAGCAAACACTGACTCAAGGTTTCAGGTAAAAAATTATAAGTACATTTATTTTTAAACCGTCATTAAACTTTAAACAAAACCACACGTTAAATATACTACAACTAGCCAATTCACTTTGTACAGTAAGTCTCAAGGTAAGTACCCTGTGTTTGAATGAACCGGTGTTATGAACAAAACACGATACCGCGGATATGATTGCGATCACTTTTTTGACAGTTCGGTCTACTAAATAAACGCGTATCCGTGAGATGAAATGCTACCAGTGTAGAAACACACTTAGCACCTGAGATACCGAGAGGGAGTTGGAGGCAAAAATTACAGGCAATATTTAGGTTAGGCAGACAGTATCGGGGAAACACTCAGAAACAGGAGTTCAAAAGTCAAAGCGTCGGAGCCATGTTCAGATTACACTGGAGGCCTGTGCCGAAGATCACACCGTTGGACAGTTAGGGTTCCGTATAGCCCGAGAGTACTTGAATATTGTCAATGTTTGGAAGCAAAAGTTATAAGAAGGAGGGAAGGCAAGGACGAGCCTTGGAGATGAAGAAAAGGGATTCACCCAGTTTCCTCGTGTAGAACACAGTACCTTTTTCCACGATGCTGCTGGAGCCCTGGCAGTTGTCTGTTGGTTTCCCGCAGACCCACGATTCCTGGAGCTTCGTTGTGAAGGAGGACGTCTGAAGGGGGTCTGCACCACGCAGGGATGAAGCCGGCAGCAGCGACAACTAAAAGGTGTGCTCCTTAAAAACAGGAGAGGCTCAGCAGGTGGCTATCCGGACCCCTACAGCAGTGTGCAGCGATTTCGACCACGGCGGAGATCTCTGGCTGAAGAAGGTGAGCTGGTTATCCCCACCAGGCTAAAGGGAAGAAGGCTCCAGACTGGATCTTCTCTTAGTCGTCGAAGGGTAGATAGCTCAGGACTGCAGCAGGGCTTCACCGGGACGGGGTAGTTGCAGCAGCCATCGTTCTCTCTGCTTATCTTCAGTTCCTTGTAGTTCCAGAGGCGACTCTGACTTCTAGCCCAAGAGACCTGCCTTTTATGCGCAAAACCCCCATTCACACAGCCTGGCTGTCAATCACGCAGCAGGGGGGTTGTCCAGCCGGGACAACCACCTCAGCCAATCATGGAAAAGTGCGATTTGGGTTTCCTAGGATACCATGTGCAGGGGTGACTACACCCCTCCCATTCAGCCCACCTAGACACCAAGGCGCCTTGAGGGTGCTTCTCTGCAGAAGCCCGCCAAAAAGACTGAACAAAGAAGGCGAACCTAGTTTGCCGTGCAAAGTAAAACACAATAAGAACTTTAACAAAAAAGAAATGGCGAATAAACCCAACCGGAGCCAAAAGAAAGACGATTTGGTCAAGCGGGTTTATGTTCGAGGCTAATATAATAGCCAAGAACAGTACTACGTTTATCTAATATAATCGCGGTAGAAAAGTTAGGGTAGATACCACTGCCACCAGCCAAGTCTAGATGTTAAAAGAGCAAAACAATGCTCAGGAAGGTACAGACAGAAAAGGGGTACAGATTAGCCCTTTCCAGTACTCCATATAAGATGGGGTGTACTGGGTCTGTTGTAAAAATGACTTTGTAAAGTAAATGGCAACTTTACCTTTCTCTGGGGGACAGTAATCAGCTCCAGCTAAATGGAGTCGGAGGGAAGTCTAAAAGACAACCCTAGGTTACTACACAAAAGGAGTGGTGTAACCCGTACAAGAACAGGGGCACCTGGAGTGGTGTGCTCCAGTGCCCAAGATCACACAATGAGTGAAAACACATAGGCCAAAACGCATGTAAGAGTGGAAAAAGATGTACACTCTTAACAGGTGGAAAAAATAAACTCCAGAAATCCAGCAAAGCTACTGGGGGACTCACTAGGTGAGGGAAATTAGCCCTAGAAGGAGAATTCTCCCAAACAGTCATATCAAGTTTGTTCTTTAAATTGATGATATGAGCATCAGTACAAGTAGCAGACATTAGAACTCCCAAGTACGTGTATTGATGGAAACACTCCAATCTTTAATTTTGTATTATCCATTTGGTCTTGTTTTAGAGTTGATGCTGTGGTTAAACACCATGGCCCTCATTACGACCCTGGCGGATTTTTTCCGCCATCGACGGACTTTCCGGCCATGGCGCAAAGTCCCTTTACGCCATGGCGGATGGCGGACTTACCGCCCCATTCCGAGGTCGGCGGGGCGGTAAGTCCCCATTGACCCATTTACCCTTCCCCATTCCCATTTCGGCCCCATAGGGCTCAATGGGAGTGGGGAAGGAGTTAATTACGCCACCGTAAAATACAGTGGCGTAATTAACACCAAGGTCCCAGAGCGCCATGGATTTTTCCGCCCGCTTTTTGACCATGGCGCTCCAGGAACTCGTAGTTGGCGGTAAGGGGTCCGCGCAGCTAACGCTGGCGCAGACCCCTTAGCGCCAGGGTCGTAATGAGGCCCCATAACTTTTGTTTTATCTAAATTGATTGTTAAGGCATTTTCATTTACATAAGTAGAGAGGGCATCTAGGAAATTTTCGGAGCCACACTGGTGTTTTGGATATGAGCACCAAATCATTGGCATATAATGATGCTTGGATTTTTTTGGGTGATAATCTGGGAGCATCTGACAAAATGTCAGTAAATCTTCTGCAAATGTCTGCTATAAAAAAGCTGAACAACGCAGAAGCAAGAATTCACCCTTGCCGCAATCCACTGTAGGTTTTAATTGAGGTTGACATAACCCTTCGAGGTTCAATCTACTTTAGATGCTCGTGTCAGTATGGAGTGCTTTGATAAGTGCAACAATGTAAGATGGATATTTTTCAAGAACTCGTTTTTTCTACAGTAAGTTACGTGACACTGAATGCAACGCTGCATGTAAATCTACAAAAACCAGATACAAGGATTGTTTAGAGCTTTCATGATGTTTTATCAAGGAGGTTATTTTTAACAGGTTTATCGAGGTCCCCAGTCCCGCTACAAAGCCGGTTTGACACGGATCACGTTTGGAGTGCTCAGAGACCCATTTGTTGAAGTCTCTTAGGATGAATCTAGCAAAGATTTTTCCAGGAGCATCCAAAAGGGCAATCGGCCTGTAGTTGGCTGGACAGGACCGACTGCCTTTCTTAAATATTATGACAATAACAGACTTCAGCCATGAGTCAGGAATTGTGAGAACATAAAACAAATCCTACCATGGTCTAGCCCCGTGTGGGCGACAATGTGCTAGTCTTAGACAATCTCCTAGGGGGGTGTGGACCACAATGCCCCGCCCTCCCGCGTTCGTATCTCAGGGCCTATGTACACTGGGTTACTCCTAGATTACTTACTCCTATGCTATGCAACATACTCCTATATTACTCCTATAGACACAATAACATAAGACACAAAGAAAACACATGAATCGATTAAATTATAACAATAGAATACATTTATTCATATATAATGCATGATGCAAAAACTACTAAAACTATGCAAATCTCAAATTTGCACCGTTATACTTTTGGTGCAAATCTACCATGCAGTGTGATAACTATAAGCCTTACAGGCTTCTAATGCAAGCCTGTGATTAGCTGGATCCATCAGTATCTAATTGTAATGCTCACCTGGTATCCACTGGACGTCACTCAGCCTGTTCTGACCTCTTACAACCTCGAACTCTTCCGTGGCATCTACTCGAGTGGAGACTGGGCCTGAAACACAGGATTGGTAGAGATGAACTCCCTATTGTCTCTGTGTGCTTGAACCCCTTCTTCCCCGGGGTCCAGCCCTTCCCTTTGATCCACAGCTCACCTTGTTTTCTTGGAAAGTGTGCTCTCCGTCCTGCTTTCAGTGTAAGGGCGCGTTGATTGATGCGGGCTCGTTGCTGCCTAGTTACTTCACTGGCAAGAGTCCGACAGGTAAGTATAATGAGTCTTTTGAATAGTTCTCCAACTTCGTTCCTTTCCTTCCTTAGATTATGGCCGGCGTCCGGGGATGGCACGTGCTGCTGAGATGAGTAGCACTGAAGTTGAGTGAGAGCGCGATGCGACCCTTTCGTATTTGTTTTGAACTGAGTTATTTTTCTGTGTTTTTTAGATTCTGAAACGTTTTCAGCGTGGATGCCGGTTATGAAGAAGAAATGCAGTGAGTAAGCACGGTATGCGGCGCCTATAGATGTTTCCACGCTAACCTGGAGTGTCTTTTCCCTCTTGCAGATGTATGAGAAGTTCCGGAGACAGAGTTCCCGCAGAGCGGCTGGGATTCAGGTAAGCATTTGAAGCTCGTACAGTCTTTAAAAATAAGCGAAGATTTGCTGAATGCTTACTGATGCCTTTTTTCTGTTCTTTTCCCTTTTCCTTAGGAAGCGGCGTGCCGGGATGGGAATGACACCGCCGAAGATGCCCGCAGAACAGAACGAGCGATGAATGATGGGCAGAAGCGCCGCAAGGTAAGGCTGTTCCTAATGGTGTTCTTGTTCTTACAGGAGCTGAGCGCAGAAGAAAGATGCAGGCCTACTGGAGGCCGGTCCGAACACGGTGAGTGTCACGCTGCAGGTGCAGAAAACACAAAGCATGTTTCTCAGCCTGGGCGTGGCTTAAATAGTCTCTGGGTATCCCAGGTGTCTCTGGGCTGAACCACACCCAAAAGACTAGACTGCACATGCAGTTCTGGGAACCGAAATAGACTCCAAGTGGGTCTTTAGGGGGGATGGAGAGGCCCTTGAGGGCCATGTAGGTGATTGTGGCCTGGCTCCAGCCTGACATCTTGGAGGGCTGGGGACATGAGGGGCAGGAATCATCACACTAATGAAATATAAATATGGCAAATGCCAGCATTCAACATTCCTCTCCATTCCACACCATACTTCACTCTCTCTCTCTCCAAGACAATACTCGTCTTATTTCCCCTTCTCCCAAACCCAAAGCTTTGTGTGAGCCTGTTCTAATTGCCCTATGCACACATGTCCTTTTCAGCAATATTCCCCTTTTACAATCTAGCTAAGTCTGGTCACTTGATCTGCCTCAAGCCTCTGCCAAGCTCATCGATCTCTCCTCTCGTCAGAATGCTTCCCCAAGCTTCCAAACTCCCAAAGTCTCTCCTATGCCACCGCCAAACATCTCTCTTCCATTATCAAAGAGCAGCTCCCTCGATCTCAGAACTGCATCTCCAACAACATCCCATAGAGCAGACCATCAGAGCAGCAACTACCCCAAAGCCTCATCTCCAACAACTAGATATCTCTCCTTTCTCTGTTCCCTCCATTATACTGTCCAATGACGTATACAAATCCCTATGGTTACTTTAAACATTCCTTCGTTTCTCTGTGTGTCAGCATTTCTAAATATGAGCAATGGCTGAAAGTCTGTGTTTGATTGTACTTTCACTCTGTGTTCTGGTCGTGTTCTATCTATATCATGGCCTTCTGTCTGCCTGCAATACACAATCTTCATATTTCTCCATTCATATCCATTCAATATCCCTCTCTCTCAAAGAGCAAACCATCTCTCCCTCTCCATGTAAAACACTCCCTGCAGAGCCCATGGCGCAGCCTCCACCTTTGTCTGCGAACAAGGCCTCTAAGATGCTGATAAAGCCAGGCCGCATTCCATTCACTCTCCTGCTCGGACAAGGTTCATCTGTGCCTGCCAAGAAACTGTTTACAATCCTTTCTTTCAGTGTACCATAACATTTCGCAGTGCTGCAGCGCTTCGGTTCTGTCTCCATTCAGAAATGGCTTTATAATGCCAGCTAAATGCTTTCTAGTGTTTACTCTTTCTCTCGCAAACCCAAGCGCTATCTATATGCTCAAAGCATATTCTAAGTGCAATGCATACGTGTCTCTCTACATCCATAAATAATACAGAAGTCTCTACATGTGTCTCTACATAACATATCTCTACATGTATAACGTGTCTCTAAATGGCTCTACATGGCACTTAACAGGCCTCATTCTATAAGCAAATGCATACAAAGTGGCAGAATATTGTGGATAGTATAATGTTACTATTTCATGTACTAATCAGAATGTATGATGGATAACTAAACAGGATGCAATGAATCCCAAATGAATAATAATGGATACTGGTGGGTAATGGTTCTGTAATGATAAGAAATCAGGCCTCTCCATTCTATCAGGTTCTACAGAATGATGATGGATTTGAGAACCAGCGAAAAGACATTTATGCAGAATCTTCGCCAGAGTTCTGGGTGTTGTTTGAACATGTGGTTGTTTAACCCATCAGGTGCAGGAGCTCGTGAGCTACTTGACTTAATTAGGAACTGCAGAATGTCTTTTTCCTGTATTTGCATACCCCCTGCATCAAATCTATCATTAACCATTTATTTGCACTGGTAATTGATATGCACGGTTTGCTATATTGAGCATAGTCCAAATTTCAACTGTATTGTTAGATCTGATCGCGGTCAGCATTGCTTCTCCATCCCCTGGTGAAGCCACGCTTTGTGCGCCATGATCCATTTCCTATATCTGTTTTTCAAGGACTTGATCACTTAAAATCTATGGTGAAGCGGTAGTAGCAATGCCAATTTTTTTTTGTTTCCGAAAGTCGGCTTTTCATTTTTGTACTTTTTCAAACACATGTCTGGGAGCATAGTGGATGTGGGTGTTGGTGCTAGGAAACAGCTTGTATATCTGAAGAGAAGGGGAATAGGCTTCACCAGTCAAACCCACATCTCTGCAGACACCCTAGATGTCACTATTCAAACTGCGCAAGAGGGAGGTGTTCCATCGGAATCGCGTCTTAGAGTTATTGGCTATCAACGTGGAAGTATATTCACCGGTATTCACAACGTGACTCACTCCATTAACACCCCAATGGGCAGTTATCAAGTTGTGATCATTCATAGCTTGTTGGACTATTTCAAATTTAGTTATCCGGTTAAAAGTGTTAGTATCAACATATATGTAATCAATGATTGACTTACTGGTACCCCTCTGCCAAGTGTTTTTAGCTGGCACATCACTATCAAGGGATCCATTCAGCATTAATAAATTGCGATTCTGCATGAGATTTTCCCATTGAATGCAAGCTCTGTTTTTCTTTGTAGTCACCTTTGATAATGCAGATTTAGATTGCCCATAATTATCCTGTTTGTTACATTAGTAAGTACAGCAATGGTCAACAATTCTTCTATATCACTAAAATATTTCAGATTAAGGCAATTGAACCAGAAGTGTGCATAATTTTAACCATTTGTAGGAATGGATTAGGAACTACCCAAGGGAATAAAGTCCTGAGCCACATTTAACAGCCACCAACAACCCTGAGGCCGGTCTTCCTTTTGCCTTCTTGATCGCAGGTGACAGTAATTTATCATACCCATTCCACGATGGTTTGTCAGTAAGTCACGTCTCCTGTTACGCTATTATGTTATACGATAATAACTGTGTGCAATCTTGCAATGAATGTAGGTGGCCACAGGTGTTCCAACTTGCAATGGAAATATCAGTGAGATGGGACCCAGACACCAGGTATGAGGAAATGTAATGGTTTATTTTAGCTTGAATACTTCTACGCAGGTCCCCATTTGGGACAGTTTCAAATTGACGCTCTTCATTAGCGTTGTATAATTTCATGGTAGGGGCCTGCGCAGGAGTTATACATTTACCATCATTCCTCGATTTGTTCTCATTATCATGGTATTCCAGGTCAATGGCTAACAGAAATCCTAGTGTAAACAATTCCATCCGTGCTTGCCAAAAGACATTACGAACAACATTGGAAGATACCATAGTCTAACAGACCGGTTGACATCACTCAGAAATTCCACTTGTGTGATGTCACTTGAAGTAACATCGCCAAGACTAGGCAAATCACTGCAGATAGCCAGAATGCTGGCTCTTCAGAGATCATACGTTGGGAACGGAGCACCGCGACACTTCAGAATTAAGCGATGATGTGTTCCCGGGTCAAGATTATGTCTTGACTTTTTGACACTATTCGCTTGGTTGTTAGTTTGTGAAATCACCTTAACACTAGGGTTGTGACGGGAGACACGGCTTAAATCAACGGTCGCTACACTCCTTTCAGCCCTTTTATCCAATGTGTGAGTATTGGGATTACTGATTAACCCCAATTGCTTCCCTTGTAAGTAATCCTCCATGAATTTGTGGATATCTGCTTTAATTTCCACAAGTTTGTGTTCTGGGTTAGCAGAATTACTGACTTCAAGATTCTTAGATGTATCTGAGATCATATTGCTCGGAGGCTGACGTGTAGGAATTAAGTTACTATTATAGGCTGCAAAGTGTAATTTAGTGGAAGAAATAGTATTTCCTACTTGAGACTCTGAATTACGGGCCATAGGTGTAACTGTTTGGCTCAGTTCCAAGTTTGAATGTTTGAAAGCCATGTAATCATCTAAAGATCGCCTTAACTCAGCCCTTGAGTTTGCAGCTCAGTCACCTTCGGCACTGTTAGATTCAGTTTGGGTGACAGTTGTGTGCTGACTAAAAAGAACAGTATATTTATTGAGGTTTCAATCATTGTTACAAGATCATTAAGGGGTGGATAATCCACTTGTAACTTCTTAGGTTTGTTGCACTGGCTTTTCTGTTTGTGTTTCTCAAGGTGTTTGTATTTGTTCAGGGCGAGATTACCAACACTAAACCCTGGAGTCTTAAGAGATTTCAACCGGTTAATAAATTGTTTAACATTGGCCCTACTGTTTGATACCAGATTTTTCGAGTTCTTTGATTTGAGAAGAGATTTGCTTGGCTCCGTTCTTTTTGCAGAGTTGTTAGTTTCACTTATTTGTTCTTCAAACAAATTATAAAGTGGTTTAGAGTTGGTACTCAGGTTATTCCTAGACGGCAATGAATTGGACATTGAAAGTCTGCCTAACCGTTTCAGGTTCAGAGCGAATGACGTGCTCAAACATTGGAAGGGCCTTAATTTGTGTATTCGATTGGTTATCACACATGGGGACGACAGGTGAAGATTGTGACACACAAATAACCTCATCAAAGCTATGAGCATACATGTTTTGTTCGCAATTTACACAATTTTTGGCATTCCAACTCTTCATCCACAATGTGATGGCATCAATTTTCTATTTGTTCAGTAATTTTTAAATCTAATGTCTCGAACTATTTTACTAAGGATATTATGGTGGTGTTCATATTCTCCAGCATGGGGTCTGGCATGGATTCACATGCTCATGAATATTCCCCGTCGTCAGGCTGGGAATCCTCGGTAAAGAAAAAATCAGTATCAGTTTCGTTTCTGATCTGTCTTTCGTAGTAGTAACCAATCACTGATCTCTGCGTCATACTAACCACAGCCAATGACTGCCCTCTAGCTAAGCCCTGCCTCTGGCAGCCATCTTCAGATTTTTACCGCATATTCAAGTGTTGGGATCCTCGTGCTATTGCTCTCGAGCGTTAGTGCTATTTTTCACGTTTTTTCTCCAAAAAAAATTCTCTTTTTCGGTCAAAAGAGCCTCAAGCTCCACCGTTTCTTCATCCGATCAACGGGGACCCGTGTCGGATTCGTCTACGCCCCTCAAGGGTGAAGATTTCGTCGAGCCACGCTTTTGGAGGACTCCAGAAGTTTCTCAGGCCCATCTCGTACATGGCCCAGGAGAAGGGAAGCTCGAAGCCCGGAAAGCTGTTCAGGGTCTGCCCTGGATGCCAGCTTCAGAATGTCTTTAAGGAGGACGAACACTCCCTTTGTCTTTACTGCCTACATGAGGACAAGACGCACGTGGAGAAGGACTGTGCGTTTTGCGGCAATATGTCGGAGCGGACCATGAAGGACCGCCATCAACGTCTCGCCAACTGGCTGGAAGGAAAGAGCCCATCAGGCGAGAAGAAGAAGTCGTCCGAGCGGTATTCTAAGACCTTTGAGGACGCCCCGGCGACGGGGGTCCAACAGAAGGGCAAGCACTGCGAGTCCGCTGGCACCGGGAGCGCCGAACGGTCGGGCTCTACGGGCGCCAGGCAGGTCGTGGCGACCTCGGGGCCCAGAGTCTCCCTGCCACCGCGGAGGGAGTCCTCTTTCATGCCCATCGACAGGACCCTCGTGAAACCTCCGACGGATAAGAAAAAGGGGGGGCAGGAGGTCGTCGTGGATTCGGCCTCAACCTCTGAGGAAGAGCTGATCGAAGTCTTAAGCCACGGCGTTGGCGTGGAAGACCAGCCCGTCGGGAGGGACCCCGACGTAGGAGACGACGAGAACGTCGAGGGTGGCGACGGGGCTCCTGACCGCCCGTCGGACTCCCCTCAACCAGTGCCGCAAGACAACTCGGCGGCCATTTTGTTGGCTATACACTCCTTATGCTCGGAGATAAGGACGAGACTGCCGTTACCACCAACGGAGGAACCGCTCCCGACAGGGGACCCGGAGCCAGGCCCTTCTGGGAGCCCTCCCCCTAAAAGAAGGATGATTCATCCTCCACCTCCTTTTCAGCCATCGCGCCCTGTTCAGCCCTCCTCCCCGTCCACGACACGTGGGGATGATACGGGGACTGACACGGCCGCGACGGGTACAGACGACAAGGTTTACGACGAGGATCTCCTGTCGTCACCTCCCACCCTGGCTTCCTCGCCCAACGAGATTGGATCGTTTCACTCCATGATCGCCAGGGCATCCGAGCTTTTCCAGCTCTGCCCAGAAAGGAAGGTTTCCTTTATCAACGGCGCGAGGCCAAGAGGAAGACGGTCCTCGCTGTACCTCTACTGGACGATATTTGGGATGAGGGCCTCGCCCTCCTCAAGAACCCATCCACAACGCCGGCTAGAAGGGATCGGTACGAGAAGAAGTACCGGGTCCCGGACGCGGCCCCCTTGTGCCTTCGGGCCAGCCGACCCCGGACTCGGTCGTCTCCGCGGCGGCCAGGAAGAAAGCAGGGGGGCGCGGCCTCTACATCTACCTCCCCGCCGGACGGCGAGGGAAAGAAATTAGACACGATGGGACGCAGAGTCATCTCGTCGGCAGCGACGACGATTAAGGCGGCCAACGCCTTGGCTATCGTAGCCCGCTACGACAGGGAGTTGTGGTACAAACTGGCCCCCCTGCTGGACTTCCTACCAGACGACAAGAGGGCGGAAGCCCTAGAGATCTTGCAGGAAGGAGAGGTGGCGTCGGACCACGCCATTACGATTGCGACGGACATCGCTGACACTGGATTTCGCCAGTTGGGCAACAGCGTGTGCCTTAGGCGGCGTGTATGGCTCAAGGCTACTGACTTCCGTCAGGACGTGCAGACCAGAGTCTTAGACATGCCGTTCGACGGAAACAACCTGTTTGGGAAAACAGTGGACGATTCCCTTCAAGCCATCAAGGCGGACACGGAGACGGCCCGGGCTCTTGGGGTTCTCCAGCAACGGCGGCCGCCCTTTCGGAGCGGCAGAGGCAAACAGGGTGCCTCCAAAGGTTCCAGCGGCGGATTTTCCACCTACCGTCAAACGGCCCGTTCGTCGTCACAGGAAGCTTACAGGGGACGAGGCAAGTCAGGCGGACCCCGCCGTCGTCGCCAAGGAGGACAAGGCGGCAAAGCCTCGTCAAAGCAGGACTGAACCGGCCGTGGGGTCGGGCCCCCACCGAAGCACCCCGGTGGATGGCCGGCTGGCGAGCTTCGTCAGCGTGTGGGAGTCCATCTCCACCGACCGTTGGGTGCGGGACGCCCTAGCTCAGGGTCACGCGCTCGAGTTTCTAAAGAGGTGCCCGCGCGTCCCCCCTGTGGCCAGGAAAGAACATCACATCCCTCAACTTCTCTTGGAGGTAAAGGCGATGCTCAAGAAGGGCGCCATCGAGCTTGTCCCAAAGAGGCTTCGGGGCTCTGGAGTTTACTCAAGATACTTCCTCGTGAAGAAGACGGGAGGATGGCGTCCCATCCTGGACCTACGACAACTGAACAAATTCATCAAGGCACAGAAGTTCCGGATGGTCACCCTCCAACACGTCCTGGGTCAACTGGAGGAGGGCGATTTCCTGTCGTCATTGGATTTGGAGGATGCCTACTTCCATATTCTCATCCTAAAGGGACACCGAAAGTTTCTCAGGTTCGTGGTCCAAGGGCGTCACTACCAGTTCAGAGCCCTTCCTTTCGGATTGAGGTCGGCACCCAGGGTGTTCACCAAGTGCCTCGCACCGGTGGCGGCGCAGCTGCGCCGAGAGGGGATCCACGTCTACCCCTACCTGGACGACTGGCTCATCCGAGCAAAGACGAAGGAGCTCGCCGTGGAGCACACGACAAGGACCGTCCAACTACTCACGGACCTGGGATTCTCCATAAACTACGCCAAGTCCCACCTGGTGCCCGCGCAAGACGCACTGTTTCTGGGAGCAAAGCTCGACAGTGTCGCTTCTGGCCTCTCCGTCGGAGGAAAGGACGAGGGCCATCTTGGGCAAGGTGCAGCGGATGCTGGTTGCGGAATGATGTCGTCTTGCATTTATCTCATCCGCCTGTGCAGGCTCCGGATGCACCCGTTGCAGGAGTTCCTGGACGCGCGCTGGATCCAGACGACGGGCAGCTTCGAGCAGAGGATCACACTCGACGAGAGTTTCCGACGAGCGATCCGGTGGTGGGGCACCCGCGCGCATCTGACGGCGGGCATGGACTTCCAGACCTCCGGCCACCAGGAGACAGTGACCACGGATGCCTCCCTGGAAGGGTGGGGAGCGCACACCGAAAATCTGCACGCGAGAGGCCTTTGGCTTCCGACGGAGAAGTCCCTCCATATCAACGTCCTGGAGCTCCGTGCAGTGTTTTGGGCCCTCGGGTCCTTTTTTCCGTCCCTCAAGGGCAAGTTGGTGAGAATCTTCACCGACAACACCACCACCATGTTCTACATCAGGAAGCAGGGCGGAACCAGGTCCCCAGCCCTGTCCAAGGAGGCGCAGGATCTGTGGCATTGGGCCGTCGCCCAAGGGATGTTTCTGGTGCCGTTTCATCTGGCAGGGATAAAAAACACCATCGCCGACTCGCTCAGCAGAGAGCTGCGCTTGTGCCATGAGTGGGAACTACGACAGGATCTAGTGGACCGCCTCTTCCGACGGTGGGGCACACCCCAGATCGATCTGTTCGCGACGGCGACGAACTCCAAGTGCCGGAGGTTCGCCAGCAGGTTTCCCCAGCCGAGGAGCATGGGCGATGCTTTCTCGTTCCCCTGGGAGGGCCTGTTTCTATACGCGTTCCCTCCATTGCCATTGCTGATCCGGCTCATCAACCAGCTCAAGAGGTCACGGTGCAGGATGATCCTCGTCGCACCTGCGTGGCCGAGGCAGATATTGTGCCCGGACCTTCTGGACTTGTCAGGGTCCCCATCAATCAAGCTGACAGTGGACGCGGATCTTCTCTCCAGGAAAGGAGGCGCCATCCTCCATCACGACCCAAAGTCGCTGAACTTGCAGGCCTGGCTCCTGCAGCGTTAGAGTTTGGAGGATACGACATACCGGCCGACTGCAGAGAGGTTCTTGCAAAGGCCAGGGCGTCCTCAACTCTTAAATGCTATGGACACAAATGGAAGAGGTTCTCTGTCTGGTGCCACGCACAGAAGATTAACCCTCTACGGATTACGGCTCCCCAGGTACTGCCGTACTTTCTGACGCTGGCCAAGGCTGGACTGGTACACGCGTCCATCAAGTTTCATCTTGCTGCGATCTCCCGATACACCAGAACCACAGGGCGGACGTCTTTGTGGTCTCATCGTCTGGTGAAAGAATTCATGAAGGGACTGTTCAGATCGTTCCCGCCGGTGAAGGCTCCGGCCCCGGCGTGGGAGCTCAACGTGGTGCTGACCAAGCTCATGGGACCTCCGTTCGAGCCTCTGCACTCGACTCCGTTGAAGTTCTTGTCGTGGAAAACAGCGTTTCTTGTGACCATCACCTCCGCACGAAGGGTGGGAGAGATCCAGGCCCTTTCCTGCAAGCCCCCGTACTTGACTTTTCACGACACGAGGGTAGTGCTCAGGACGCACCCCTCTTTCATGCCCAGGGTGCCGTCGGACTTCCACCTCAACAAATCCTTGGTGTTGCCTGTTTTCTTCCCGTCGCCTTCATCGCCGGCCGAAAGGACTAGGCACTCGCTGATTGTGGCTAGAGCGCTGAAGTTTTACGTGGACCGCACGAAGTGTTTTCGGAAGACGTCACAACTTTTTGTGAACTTTGGACCTGTCAATCAGGGGAAGGCTCTCTCAAAGGCCTCCATTTCCAGATGGCTCTCCGACTGTATCATGTACTGTCATCGGTTGGCAAACTGACCGCTGCCTGGCCGTCCGAGAGCCCATTCCACCAGAGCGATCGCAGCTACCACGGCGTTCCTATCTGGTGTGCCCTTGCTGGACATCTGCAGGGCTGCTACGTGGAGGTCGACGCACACCTTCACGAAATTCTACTGCGTCGATCGGGATTCCAGGGAGGAGTCCAGGGTCGGCCAAGCAGTGCTGCGCAATCTGTTCGCCTAAGGTGAGCAGGTGAGGAGGTAAGAATTGCTTAATGTTGAGTTTGATGTAATGCTTAATGTTGAGCCTTTGCCACCTCCCGTGGTTGTGCATGTGTGTACTGCTATGTATTCTTTATTCATGAGCATGTGAATCCATGCCAGACACCATGCTGGAGAAGGAACAAGTTACTTACCTGTAACTGTTGTTCTCGCGCATGGGTCTGGCATGGATTCACATGCGAACCCTCCCGCCTACCCCTCTGCGGCTCTTCACTTGGTCATACTGCCACTTCACGTGCTACCAAATCTGAAGATGGCTGTTAGAGGCGGGGCTTAGGTAGAGGGCAGTCATTGACTGTGGTCAGTATGACGCAGAGATCAGTTATTGGTTACTACTACGAAAGACAGATCAGAAACACAACTGATACTGATTTTTTCTTTACCGAGGATTCCCAGCCTGACGGGGAATATTCATGAGCATGTGAATCCATGCCAGACCCATGCTGGAGAACAACAGTTACAGGTAAGTAACTTGTTCCTCACTTAAAGTGATTTCTAACAAGGGTTACTTTTTGGAGGCGGGTCAACAACCATAGACGAGACAGAGGACACCCGAGGACCCGGAATCTTCCGGGGAGTCGGTTGTGCATAGGATCTTGAACACACCATAGAAATATCTTCTGAATGGTCAAACAGGCTCGGGGATTGGTATAAACTGATTTCAACATCCTGTAAGCCTGTTGCCTTTGGAGCTGTGCCTCATCATAATTTTTGGAGATGTTTTCTGAATGCCCTTGATTACAGGAACGGGTACACACATTCTCAATGGGGTTGTCACATATACCCAAGTGGTCAGCAGAATTGTGAGTGGATAAAGATGAGTGTTGGTTGGTGATTAAGGGAACCTGTGATATTAGATCCACTATTGGAGTGCCATTAGACTCATCCGGCACAATCATGATCGGAAATAACATTAAAATAGGGGGACAGTATGTTGTCTACACACATTACCAATTGTCTCGTTATCATGGTTTGTGTTTTCGAAAAAAAAAGTCTGCTGGCACACGTAGTGTGCAAAACTCAAGTATGTCTGCAGTTGCTGTTCTTTTTTCTGACAATGCAGGCAGCAGTCCACTAATCTTCTTTTTTATGCCACTGGAAGGCAACGGTTTAGGAGACGAGGGCTGCAGCATTACAGATGCACGTGTGACCATGACACAGTGCGGCATTCTAGTTTCTAATGAATATGTTATACCTTTTCTCGAACTCCCAGAGAGGGTACCTTGCTTGACTAAACATGAGACAATCAAAGCCTATTGAGGAAGGGGAGGGTAGGATATAAAAAGAAAACGTTACGCTGAAAGCTGCTCAGCTGAACAGCTTAATAGCATAACAGCGAATTCCCATCGACTTCGAGAATACACCAGATTTGCTATCCGAGTTAAATAATACGTTAAGTAGCAACAGAGCTACAGAAAAACTCAACCTGCTCAGCCACAACAGCTCTTAAAGAAAGCTCTTGCTGAAATGCGTGCGCGTTAAATGTGCGTGCAAGCTGCTGTTAGAGGAATTGTGGTTCAGAGGGAGTGGTTTAGGCAAGCAGAGTAAAGTCCACATTGTTTTCACCTTTTAAAGAAATGGAAATGAGAGTGGGGTCGTAAATACTTTAACACAGTTTTCACCCAAGTCTGTTTCTCATTAGCACTTTTCTTCTCTTTATTCAAAACTCCGTACCAGTAATAGCAGACAGAATCCGAGCGAGAGTCCAAGCACAGAGAAGCCAGCCGCAACAGCTCTTAAAGAAAGCTCTTGCTGAAATATGCACCACCAAAGCTATTGCAGCTACGACAGCGTTTCGAGGGGATTGGTTCCTCCGACGTATTCCATATTAATCACCACAGCTGTGCTGCTTCGAAAAAATGTCTGCGTCCATACGCTGTCCTCGAGGGCCTCCATCGAGCCGACGTCACCGGATGTTATAAGTAGGACGCACGACACCCGTAGCCTCAGTTCAGTTTTTTCTGCGAACGGAGTGGTTCTTCTGAGTTGTTCTATCGGTTCTTCGAACCCGTTTGTTTGTGAATATTTCCATGATGTCTTTGTCTTCTTCTACCCCGCTGACGGGTATCAAGAAGTGTCGGGACTGCGGTACCAAGATGTCGCTGACGGACCCGCACGATGCCTGTCTCTGGTGCCTCAGTGAGGAACACGCCACGGACGATTGTGACGAGTGCCAGTCGTTGACATCGAAGGCCTTGTGGGAGCGTAAGAAGAAGCTTTCTGTCGTTAGGGTGTCCAAGCCCTGAAAGTCGAAATCCACTGGGCTTTCGACCGATGATTCGAGGGGCAACTCTCTGCATCGTCGGCGTAAATCCAGGGGCGTCTCGGTCCCGGAGTGGGTCCCGCAATTCCTCTGCCTCTTCGAGGGACTCGCGGAAGCGCCGTCACCGGTCACCTTCCTCGTCCGAGGACTCTGCCCGTTGGTGGGTTGCTTGTCCCAACGGGATTCATTTCGTAAGGAGATGATGGCGATTTTTCAGTCGCAGGGCTCTGTTCTGTCCGCGCGTTGAAAGGCGGTGGCAGGGAACGTGCTAGAGCCTGCGTTCGCACGCCTTCGGGCTCGAGCGGTCCGCGCCATCACCGGGTACCTTCGAGGTCCCGGTCAGACAAGGTGGATCGCTCTAGCCATTCCCACTCCAGGTCCTGGTCCTCGACGCCCTCAAGACCGTCGGAGCCTGTGAGGTCTTCGAAGAAGACATTGGTGCCGAGGCCGTCGAAGGTCTCTCTCAAGGCTCTGCCTCCAAGGAAGCCGTCGATGCCATCCGCGCCCAGGCTGTTGAAGGATACACTCGGGGCTCCGCCCTCGAGGCCTGTGTCGATGCCTTCGGCACCATGCTCGACGTCGATTCTGTTGACGCCTTTCAAGGAGATTTTATCGGAGGTGCCCCGGAGACCGGTGGAAACTCTGAGAAAGGCCCTGCAGAAGTCAGTAAGGCCTGTATTTGAGCCTTTTTTTGTGCCCTCATCCAGGGATTTATTCCAGCCTCTGGATTAAATCTCTGAGGTGGATGAAGGGTCTGATGAGGGTTTGGATCCTGAAGAGGTTCCTGGCGAACTCGTCTGGTCATAGCCAGCTAGAAGACCTGCGTCAGTCTTTACACGACGCCAGTGGTCTGGACACCTCTCCGGAGGTTGAGTTTGGTAGGGCTGAGCCTGGCACGCACGCTGAGTCCTCGTACTGGCGCCTTATGTCGAGGGTGAAGGAATACAAGGGGTGGTCTGCGCCACCAGTGGATTCTCTGCAGGATGACCTGACGGATATCCTTGACCAAGGTCCTCTAACTG
This sequence comes from Ambystoma mexicanum, assembly GCF_040938575.1. Classification (NCBI taxonomy): domain Eukaryota; kingdom Metazoa; phylum Chordata; class Amphibia; order Caudata; family Ambystomatidae; genus Ambystoma; species Ambystoma mexicanum. The sequence goes on along the minus strand of NC_090921.1, from coordinate 222,827,858 downwards.
ACCCGGTACTGCCATTCCATATGACCTTACAAAGAAGGGTGGCAGAGGATTGGACTGCTCCGGAGAGTCTGCCGGCAGTGTCTTTGCTGAAAAAATACCGTCCAGCCAGTAGCGACCCCGGCTACTTGACCACGCACCCAACTCCGGAGAGTTTGGTGGTGCAGGCGGCTACGGCCCCTGCAAAACAGGCGTCGTACCCTACCATCCCTCCTGATAGGGACGACAAGCATTTTGATGGCTGGGCGAAGAAAGTGTTTTCTTCATGGGGTATGGCTTTACAGGCAGCCAACTCCGTGTGTGCCTTAGCACGTTTCTCTCTTTGGCGGCTGAACATATTCCCGTAGGGAAGGAACGAGATGGCTTTCTTGCTCTCGTTCAGGATGGCAAGGATGCCATGTGTGAATCAATTCAGTCGGGTCTGGACATGGCCGATTGTGTCAACCGGTCCATGGCGGCAAGCACCATAATGCGCAGATTTGCGTGGTTGCGGAAGTCGGGGTTTGCTCCTGATGTACAAACCCGGCTTCTCAACATGCCCTTTGATGGTGAACATCTTTTTGTCAGCAAGGCTGACGAAAGCCTTGAGAGGTTGCAGACCTCCAAATTGCAGCGAAGTCGTTGAGCGCTGCAGTTCGCCAACCTCCGCCTTTTCGTCCTAGGGACAGCAATTTCGATACTACTCTTCCTTTGGTAGATTGAGAGGAGCTGCAAGTCAAAGGTGCCACCGTAGGAGTACCAGAGGTGGAAAACAAGGTACTCGAGGTGCCAAAGCTGCTCAGGCAGTTGCCTCTTTACCCTCAGGCAATGCCACAGCCGCTTTAGCTCAGTCATGTGGCCATGTCCCATGGTTCGCCGTTTTGGGGAAGGTTGGCGCAGCATCTTGTAGAATGGCTTGCCATTACTTCAGATGTGTGGGTTCTGGAGATCATAGTCCTTTCCGGCAGAGGCCTCACAACAATCCACCAGGGGATCTCTCTTTGAAGAGTCAGGATCCGCTCCTTGCGCAGGAAATCAGATCCCTGCTAGAGAAAGGTGCCATAGAACTGGTGCCTGTAGCAGAGAGGAACAAGGGATGGTATTCCCCTTATTTTTTGATTTCGAAGAAAGAATGAGGATTGGACTTGCGTGGTTTGAACAAACTCCTCAGGAAGGACAAGTTCAAGATGGTTACTCTCTCTCAAGTCCTCCAGGCCCTTCAACTTCAGTACTGGTTGGTGTCTCTCGACCTCAAGGACGCTTACTTTCATGTGCCGATTGATCCCAAGTACAAGAAGTTCCTGAGGTTCGCGGTTGGCGACTCGCACTTTCAGTTTCGGGTCCTGCCGTTCGGATTGACCTCCACCCCAAGGGTTTTCACCAAGCTCCTGGTGGTGGTGGCAGCGTATCTCAGGAAAGGGGGGATTCACGTCTACCCCTACCTGGACGATTGGTTGATCAGGGCGCGCTCTCACGAGCTAGTCCTGGATCATCTGTCAGTCACCTGCCACTCCCTTCACAGGCTGGGCTTCTCCCTCAACTTAAAGAAGTCCCACTTGACGCAAACCCAACGGCTCCAGTACATTGGAGCAGTGCTCGACACATCCCTGGGGCAGTGTGTTCCGCCCCAGGTGAGGGCTCATCACATTCTGCAGATGGTGCACAAGTTTCAACATGCCCAGAGTCTCCCGGCTTCGTGTTCTTGAGGTTGCTAGGCCTCATGTCATCCTACATTCTTCCGGTGCCAGAGGCCAGGCTGCGGATGAGATCTCTGCAGTGGGCTCTCAAGATGCAGTGGTCACAATCCTCTGGCAGGATGTCGGATCCCGTTCAAGTGCCGCCCTCGGTTGTCCAGGATCTTCTGTGGTGGGCCGTCGAAGGCAATCGGATGAAGGGGGGCTCCATTTTGGCTACCCTGGCCAGAGGTGACGATCATGACGGACGCATCCCTCACGGGATGGGGAGCTCATGCCAACGAGTTGACAGTCAGCGGTCATTGGTCTCCGTCGGAGTCCAGACTCCATATCAATCTGTTGGAGCTGAGGGCAGTCAGGCCTGCCCTGAAGGCTTTCCTGCCGACTGTGCGAGGGAACAATGTCCTGATACTGACGGACAACACAGTGGCCATGCACTACTTCAACAAAAGGTGAGGGCAGGGTCACTTCCTCTGTGCAGGGAGGCATTGCAGGTCTGGTTCTGGGCCATCAAGCAGGAAATTTCGATCTCCACAGTTCATCTGGCCGGAGACGAAAATGAGACAGCAGACGCTCTGAGCAGGCAGAGCGTGATATCTCACGAGTGGGAGCTGGCTCAGGAGATTCTCCTGGAGATCTTCGCCCTTTGGGGGACCCCACAAGTGGATATCTTTGCCTCCAGTGTCAACCCGAAGTGCGAAAGGTTCTGCTCGCAGGAATTTCCTCCAAGAGGAGCATTAGGGGTACGCGTTCGTAGTGGAGTGGTCCGTCCCACTGCTGTACGCATTTTCTCCAGTCCCCATCATCAAGTGCTGCGGAGGTTACGGAGGTTCGGTTTCCGGATGATCCTCATTGCTCTGGCATGGGCCCGGAGAATGTGGTACCCGGACCTTCTCGACTTGTCCACCTGCCCTCCATGCCGTCTTCCCTACCGAGACGATCTGCTCTCACGGGAGGGAGTCAGGTTCTCCATCCAGAGGTCAGATCTCTCAACCTTCACACTTGGCTTTTGATAGGTTGAGGTATAAGGATTGGGACTTCCCTGAAGATCTGAGGGAGGTGTTGCTTTCGGCCAGACGGCCTGCAACAAAGTCCCTGTACCGTTGCCGTTGAAGAAAGTTCTGCGACTGGTGCAGGATTCAGAATGTGGATCCTTTTTCACGTGACATTCCTGTGATTCTCTTTTTTGCTTTCGTTAGCCCACAAGGGCCTGCAAGTGGGTACCATTAAAGGTTACCTGGCGGCGCTGTCCGTATTTATGCGCTCGTCTGAGGAGTGTTATTATTTTAAGATTCCTTTGATTTCTCCGTTTCTGAAAGGGCTCACTAATGTGTTTCCACCGTCACCTTTCCAGGTGCCAGGTTGTGATTTGAACATGGTTCTGAAATTCCTCATGGGTGCTCCATTTGAGCCTTTACATTCTTGTCCTTAAAACTGTATTTTTAGTTGCAGTTACTTCCGCCTGCAGAGTGAGTGAGTTGCAGGCACTTTCTGTAAAGCCACCCTTCACGCTGTTTCATAAGGACAGGGTTGTCCTTAGGGTTCATCCTTCCTTTCTTCCGAAAGTTGTATCGGAATTTCATTTAAGCCAGAAGGTCATTCTTCCAGCGTTTTATCCTCCTCCGCATCCTGGTAAGAAAGAGGAGAGGCTCCATAGGTTGGAGCCTAGGAGAGCTTTAAGTTTCTACATTTCACGCATGTCCCAAGTCAGAGTGGACGATCAGCTCTTTATAGCTTACGCTGGAAGGCGTTTGGGACAAGCTGTTACTAAGCAGACTTTGGGCCTCATCACGAGTTTGGCGGTAGCCCTTAAATGCGGTGGTAGCCCTATTACCGCCGCATTTAAACGTGCGCCAAATCACGGCTTCGGCTGATAGCTGGGGGGAAATGTGCCGAAATTTCGCGCTCATTCCGCCGGCGGGAAATCCCAATGGGGAATGGGGCATTCGCGAATGGGCTCAATGGGGATTTCCTGTTTCCTGTTCCGCCAAACCTGTGATCCGGCGCTAATAGCGCCGGCGGGTTTGGCGGTAGGGCGTTACCGCCCAACTCGTGATGAGGCCATTTGTCTAGATGGATTACTAGGGGTGTGGCTGCCTCTACTGCTCTGCAGAGGGGTGTTCCCATTTGTAACATTTGTCTAGCAGCCACATGGGCTTCGGTCCATACTTTTGTAAGACACTACTCCCTAGATTCTATCCATTCTGCAATTTAATTGGGCATTCTAAATTTATAAATTCTTTTCCCTCCTCCATACGTTGGTACTGCTTTGGGAGTCTGTCATAGATATGGAATACGTCGGACGAACCAATCCCCTCGAAGAACAAGTTACTTTCTTACCTCTTAACGTTCTTTCGATGGGATGTTCCGACGACGATTCCATATCACTCCCTCCCTCCCTCCCTTCCTGCCTGCCCCGCTACAGAATTTCTTATGTGATTGCAGCTTACGTTTCCGTAAGGCTTTCTGTGGTTATACTGGCAGAAGATTGGTGCCACACGTTCTGGGGAAAAAACTACAACTGAGTCTGCGGGCGTCGTGCGTCCTACTTATAACATCCGGTGACGTCGGCTCAACAGAGGCCCTTGAGGACATCGTATCGACGTCATCGACGCAGATGCCAAAAATTTTCCAAAGCAGCACAGCTGTGGTGATTACTTGTCATAGATATGGAAAACGTCGTCGGAACATCCCATCGAAAGAACGTTACCAGGTAAGAAAGTAACTTGTTCTTCTCTCTGATGTGCCCCTGCTCATCATCTGCATGGCTGCTACGTGGAAGTCCACGCACACCTTTACGACTTTCTACTGCGTCGACGGGGATTCCGTGGAGGAGTCCCAGGTTGGCCAAGTGGTGCAACAATACCTGTGTGCTTGAGGTGAGTCTGTTCCAGGGGTAAGTGTATTGCTTCTGTTGAACCTTGCCACCTCCCATGGTTGTGTATATGTACTGTTTAATCATATTCATGAGCATGTGAATCCATGCCAGACCCCATGCTGGAGAAGGAACAAGTTACTTACATGTAACCCCAGTTCTCCAACATGTGTCTGGCATGGATTCACATGCAAACCCTCCCTCCTTCCCATCTGTGGATCTTCTTGGTTCATTCTGCCACTTTACGTGCTCTACCAAATCTGAAAATAGCCACCAGGGGTGGAGCTTAGAGAGACGACTGTCATTGGATGCGGGCAGTATGACCCAAAGGACAGTGATTGGTTATAGAGTAGAAAAGCAGTTTTCAGGCCAAAGTGAAACTGCTTTTCTTTTTTAATAAGGATTCCGGTGGGGAATATTCATGAGCATGTGAATTCATGCAAGACCCATGCTGGAGAACAGGAGTTTCAGGTAATGTGCTCCTTATAATGGACACATTCTTCACATTCCTCGTCTTCAGACATATCCCCTCGACAGGGCACCAAAGAGTTTTTCTTCCACCAAATGGCGCTGCATGGCTCTGTCGTCGACTTGTTCAACTTGTTGGGTCCATCCCATGTAGAGATGTCACTGTGCATGCACGAAGCTTCAGGCAGAATTTTCCTCAGTTCCTTCTTTCCTCAGCAACTTGCCAGAACTAGACAGTCACTCATCAGAAAATATATTTTTCAAAAATGTTACCACTTTAATTAGGATTCAAAGCCTGCAAAATATCTCGATCTCAGTGACTAATACGCACTCCTTGTGCTTTTAATGCTGTTAAAAATGTACTTGCAAGTCTATTCATCGGAGAAGCACCACCACCATTCAAAAAGCCGTTCATCATCTTCAAGAAAGCGTCTTTCTCATCGAGCATAAGAGCTGCTAGGATTCAAGGACCCTGGTAAGCCTGAGTTTCCTACTGAATCTTCCTGTAAGGAGGAATGGGAGTACTCGAGACTTAATGTTACAAATATTTACACGGGCTCCAGAGTTCGTTAAAAAAACTCACTCCTAGAGATCAAAAAGAAAAGAGCCGACACCGTCCCCGCACACCTCTGAGATCCAGCCCTGGTGGAAAGGGAAAAAAGGAAAATCCCTTTGATGCCGTCGGCCCCAGATTCTGCATCGCTGCTGAGAACATTTACGAGCCATTTGAACTGGACGGTTCCCTTAATAAGCCTAGCGAGAGAAGGGAGCAAATTGGAACTTTTCCAGGATTTTTTGCGAGAGGTAAGGAGCAGGCTTTTCCAGGCACCCAGCTATCTACAGATTCCCAGAGAGTCTGGGTCAGCTGGACTTTTAGACATTCAGTCTATTGACTCACACCTGCAGCTACAGACAAAGTTGCAAGAGGACACTACTTCACAGACCTTTGAAAACCAAGAGAACCAAAGGTACCAGTTCATCCTTTCAGTGGTGATTGCTAGATGTTATTAGACCAGCATCTGAAAGACGAGTATCTTTGGGTATAGTGGACAAGGACATTTGAGCAAGACCTAGTGATTCCCCAGTTTCTCATTTAACAATCCCCAGCAGGTGGGTAGGGAGGGAGGGGGGAAAGAGGGGGGAGAAAGGAAGGATTTTTTTGCAACAGGGAGTCTAGCCTTAAAACCAGTAAATGCTATCTAGCCTTGCTGGGTGTTTGGCAGAATCCTGTGCAGTTCCCTTAGGGAACTCTGCAAAAAGATTAAGACTACAGGAGTAAGCAGTAAACCCAATTGGTAGCAGTCTGCACCACCCAGATTTACCTGGTAGCTGTGGCTGAGCAGTCAGACTTCTCTCAAGAAGAGTAAGGCAATATGTAGAGTATACACAATAGCGCCAAAAACACAGTAGAGCAAACAAACACTGACCAGAGCTTTGTATCAAAACTATAGTTTACACACCTAAAGTATAAGATAAGATAAGATAAAGTATACACACCTCCTTTTAATAACTATTAGACAAGTCAGAGTTGAAACACCACTATTTGTTAAGACAGATGTGAGCGCTTAACTAAAATGGCACTCCAATAGTTTGGTTAGAGGGAGAGAAAAAGGCAGAGCATAAGAATAATACAGTCCCAACACTTTTTAAGAGTCAGAGCAAGGGAATAAAGGCAGAATATACTGTAGAGCCAAAGTTCATAGGCCAGACCCACTTTAAATGGAGCAAAGTGAAATGTGCCCAGGATCACACAGTTTAAGTTGCACTAAAAGTCTTTGCAGAGTGTTCAAATGAGGTTGATTTAGTTCAAGAAACAAAGTTAGAAGGTCTGGGGCCAACCCATTATAGAAAGCCAAGGATTTAAGGGTCACCTTTAGCAATCTGTAGAAAGGGAGGCCAGGTAGGACACAGTACCTTAAGAGAGAGGAAGCTCCAGCTGTGGCAGTTGTTCCTGGCAGTGTTTGCAGTTCGTTGTTGCGATCAGGGAAGAGAGGATCTCGTCGAGGAGGAAACTTGGAGTCGTTGCACTGCCCAGGGATGAAACCAGCCGTGGCGTTCCCGATTAAAAGGTGCGGTCCTTTTATTCGTGGTCAAAGTGGTGAAGCTTGGCTATCTGGCCGCCGGGGTGCTTGGCACGGGCAATTCGACTAAGAGACGTCTTTGGAAGGCGAAAGAGGCGAACTGGTTGGTCCCACCAGCTCAGGGGAAGAAGACTCGTCCAGCAGAAGATCTTCTCTTGTCGTTGGGAAAGTGGCGAGTTTGTTGCAGCAGGGCTTCACCGGTGGTGTCGTCGTCGCAGATGGCTCAGCTTCTTCCCTCTTCGGATTTTTAGGTCCTGTGACGACTTCTGAAGTTCCTGTCCCAAAGGCCCTGCTTCTATGCAGAAAAACCCCCATTCATCAGCCTAGTTGTCAATCACACATGCTAAGTGGTGAGCCGTGCAGCTCACCACTGGGCCAAACAGAGAAGAGTGCGACTTGAGTTGCTACGTCAACTCAGTCAAGGGTGCCAAATCCCCCCTCCACCCCTCATATGGAACCCAGACAGAGTGGCACCATTTGGAGGGCTTCTGTGGAGAAACCCGCCAAAATAGTGGAACAAAGGGCTCGACCTTGGTCAGAGTTAGAGACGGACACAAACGCCATTTTGGAACCGAGTTCTGGCAAAAAGACCCAACCGTGGATTTAATATTAAATAAATAAAGCGGCGTTATCTTTAACATTTCACCAAAAAGTGGTGCGTTTAAAATCAATGGGAAAATCCCATAGAGAATATTCTGAAGGAATATTTTGCGTGGAAACACTGCCACCAGCCAGAAACTCGGCAAGGGGGGGACTGCACAGTGCCCCCTTGGAAACAGACCCAGGGGCAATCGAATTACCCCTACCAGTACTTCCACAATATGATGGTGTGTACTGGTTCTGTTCACAATTTAGGACTAGTAAAGTCAATGGTGACTTGCTCTGGAGACAGTAGTCTGTCCCAGGGTATGGAGACTATGTTGGGGAGTCACTATGACACCCCTGTGTTACTGCACTGTGGGCGCTGTGTAACACACATACAAAAACAGATGATGCCCTATGGAGTAGAAAGAGGTTACCCCATAGCCCATGAACACATACTAAGTCAAAGAGCACCTCAAATCATGTCTAAGAGCGGGAGGAAAAGAGTCTCACTCTTAGCATGAGAAAAAAAACAAACCCCAAAAATCCAGCAAAGCTGCTGGGGGACTCACTAGGTTTGGGAAATTAGCCATATAAGAGAATCCTCCCTAACACTGGGTACTCACATTCTCCATAGGAATTTGCAGAGTTGGCTGTAGCTCACCTTCCGCATGAAATGAAAAATCTTTTAGACAATTGGTATAGGATGGTAATGACACAGCCACGGACATCCTTGAATTGGGCTTCGAAACTATAGATTGTATTGGGAGGTCTATGGGCACAGGGACAGTTTTACATAGCCACTCTTGGATGAGAATATATACCCAACGTCAGGCCAATTTCTTGATATACTATTTGATGGTTCAGAACTATCCGCAACAAAGACTGATGAAAGCATGCAAAAATTGAAGCAATCCAGCCAGACAGCTAGATCTTTGGGGCTATCATTATGTAATCATGTCTCTACTTTTGGAAGAGGGAGGTTTAGGCATCATTTCTTTCATTGAAGGGAAGGCAAGTTACACAATGGCAACAGGTCCTCTAGTAGAGGTAGTAGAAATCAAAAGGCATAACCTTCATCGCCAGTCCCTTAAGGGCCTCATGCTCCAAAACCCTCTGAATCGACCTAACTTGCTTATCACAAGTCTGTGATGGGCAGGATTCAACTCTTCAGAGAGGTATGCCATCAAATCACTTCCAACAGATGGGTCATGCAGTTGGTAGCTATTGCCTGGCTTTCTTAACAAAGACCTCCTCAACGCGCCCTGCCAATGCCTCAGCCAGCAGAGTAGCTTGTTCCTGCAGAGGAAGTTGGGAAAGGCTGATATTCCCATTACTTCTAAATTCCATAGAAGGATGGAAATCTTGGACCCATTTAGTCCTGAGACTCCTCAACAATTTCCTCTGAAAGGACTGATTCAAGATGCTCACTTTGGGACACACCCTTCAGGCTTAGGAACATCAGTACTGGCTGGTGTCTTTGGACTTGCCGGACACTTACTCTCACGTCCATTTTAACTCCATACTTAAGAAGGACCTTCATTTTCTATTATGAAGCACTCATTACCCGTTAGCAGTGCTCCCAGTCGGCCTCACTTCGTGAAAGTATTCAGAAAGGTTATGGCAGTAATTGAGGCTCATTTTCACAGGTAGAATGTGCACGTTTTTCCATACCTCTGCAACAGGCTCTTGCGAGTAAGTTCGGAAGACGGTGCCTTGCAGTAATTAGGGACAACATGCAATCTTCACGAGTTATGTTTCTCTGTCAACCTAAATAGGTAGTTTCTGGCGTGCTCCAAATATTTGCAGTGTGATGGAAGCAGTTGTTGATGCAGAGTTAGAGAAAGCCTTCCCACCACCGGAGAGAGTAACAAGCTTTCAGATCACACTAGCACTCTTCCAAACAAAAGGGGGGACAAACTCCCAGAAGGGGTTTTCTTGAGGATGCTAGAGCTCATGGAGATCTGCAATCTGAGAAGCCACTGGTCCCAGTACAACAGAGACCTGAGGGACATTATCCTGGTCAATTCACAGGTCTCCCAAGACCTACTTTGGTGGGTGTTCATGACCAACCTTCTTTGGGGTGCCTCATTACACTAACTTTGGCCCACTCACAGCATTGTCACAGATGCAACATTGAAGGGATAGGAAGCTCTTCTGAAGAATAATTCGGTGTGCAGTCTGTGGCAGACAACCATGCAAATTTAGCTGAGTGAATACTCCCTCTCTATACCTACCAGGGTAATTTTTAATACACCCTGGTAGCCTCTGTGTTGTAGGAACAAATGGTATCCTACAAGAATTGCTCTAAGTTTCCCCAACAATCCAATTTGTTATTTGATGAACATGTTGTTCTTTTGTATTTTATGTATATATGATGAATGTTATGTTTCATGTCTTTCTTTGTTTTTTTCAATTGCTTCATTTAACTTTTGTAAAAATTCTGAATAACTAAAAACTGTGCTCTTAACAATAAATCCATTGCCAGTACTCTCTAGACTTCTTCTTTGGTTTACCCTCAGTGACTTTTTCTGTAAGCACTATCTTTGAATTATTATGGAGATATTACCTAAATAATCGACAGAATTTTAGACTGTCCATAGCGTGAGTACCCTTTTGTCGGTTCTGTTTAAGCAGTATTTCTTGCCCCCACTCACGCTCGCACAAAGGGGCACCCCTATTGTTTTGTTACATAAGGCCCTGAGAAGTCATTCCACATTAACCTATTGGAATTCTAGGCAATACATCTGGCTTTGGGATACGTCCTTCCATCTATCAGGGTTTTCACTATCCCAAGTCCTCACAGACAACACCACGCCCATGCACTAAATCAACAAGATGGGTGGTCTTGAGTTGCTCAAGCTGTGCAGTGAGGACATGCTCCTGTGGATTTGTGTGATTCAGTACTAGTTGCCAGTGATGTCATCACACCTCGCCAGCAGTATGAAAACCCAGGCGGATGTATTAAGTTGACTCTCGGGCGTGTCTCAGGAATAGGGGCATAAGAAGGAGACTATCGAGATCTTCTCCTGTTCCTTCTCGCAGCACTTTCTCTTCGACTCAGTGTTTAAGGGTGATGCCACTGTAGGGAAAGATTTCCTTCCAAACAAGTTGCTCAAACTAGATCTTTCCATACATGTTGCCTTTGAAAATCAAACTGTTTTGGGAGTCTTTTTGAAGATGAGGCGTCTGTGGGAGGAATGTGTCCATTAGAAGAGCAAATTACTTAACTTCATTATTGATCCTTCCGGTATACTCTATAATTACTCCCACAGATTCCTCATCGCCTTCCCACCTGCCCCTCATATGGAATAATATTCTTATTTGAGAGAAAATAGAACGTGACGAGTGACCAAATTGTTCATTGTTCTGCCATTCCTTTCCCTGTGTGGAAAAATGTGGAACTGAGGAAAATGGCACCTACGTCTCCATACATGCACAGCGATGATGTAGTCTCAGCACATGATGGAGCCGGAGAGTTGAACTAGTCGAGGACGGAGCCGTGCAGTGCCACCTGGTGGCTGAAAAAGTGTTGCAAATTGCATCAAGAAGATAATGAAAGAACATTACCAAAGGTAAGTAATTTCTTCCTCTAGAGTTTTAGAGCTCCGATGCCACAGCATAAACCCTATGGTTGGCTGTTTAACAACAGCTTCCACTTGCTCCAATAGTGGTTGCTTTCGAGGCTTTTTCTCTTTCCCCACCATGGCAGTGATAAGCCACCCTTCGGGGCCCGTGCCCAAACCCCCTCTGAATAGGACTTCCCCGATCCCTCTTCAGTAGAGGGGAAGCAGCCCTTGCATGTCAGGGAGGGACTGCTCACTACTTGTTATATTTGTGCTTTAAAGGTCATCTCACAGGGATAGTGCTTCCCTTTGGGATTTTATTCCTACCCGCTCTCCTCCCTCGCCGAGCTACCCTCATACTGCAGGAACCACATCAACTTGTTGCAAAATGTGGCATACAGCTGGTGCTTTCAAAAGAGATTTGAAAGGACTGGTGACAATCCATCCCAAACACAGGAAATACCTGAGGTTCCTGTTTGGGAAATCCCATTTCCAGTTTGAAGCCCTAACCGTCTGCTCTGAGGATCTTCACCACCAAGCTGTTGGATATATGTGATTAATTTGTTGCCGAAAATTTCAAATCCGAAAATCATGAATTCGAAATGCCGGTCACAAAATAATCACTTACATCACCCCCGCCCGCTATCCCTTCACCCCCATAACCTTAAAACGTATTTCTTGCGGCACACTTACCTGCTATTCCTCACCACGGCTCTTTCCCTGCGAGCGACGTGAGTTCCGCCGCCTCATTGAAGGGCGGAACTTCAGCTGCAGGAGCGGTTTAAAAAAAAAAGTCCATCTTCTGCTTTCCTTTTTATGGAAGCGGTGGACAACCCCGCCACCCCTGAATTGCCTTAATTAATGTCGATCAAGGGGAGCGGTGGACACCCCCTCAATTGCTGCTCCCCTTATTCAACCTTTTTTTTTTCTTTTTCTTTTTTTCTTATATTCTACTGTGCCGTATTCTGCATTTTCTCCCGTTCGATTTATTTGCGTGATTTTCTACAGATATCTAAGCTGTTAGCTGTGGTGGTCGCTCATCTCAAGAGGAACAAGATTCACGTCTTCTCCCAACCTGGGAAGATTTGCTAATTCAATTCCCAAATCCCAGATCTTTTGTTGACTCATCAGCACCACGTCTGCGATCTACTGCACATTTTGGGCTTCTCCCTGAACTTCAATAATTCTCAGGTGATCCCGTCCCAGTCACTCTGCATCAGAACTGTTCTGGAACTGGTTTACCAGCATCGTGTCTCCCATCATCCCTGGAGGCTGTGCTGATATTTCTACATTTTATGGAGCACTCAATTCTGATTCAAACTTTGCCAACCCTGTTTCTCAATTGAATCCTATGAATAAAGGCCTTTGGTTCAGCATCCAGTGTTGCTAGGAATCACAGATTAAGTAAATTAATCTATTTACCATTGTATGCTGTTTTGACTCATCCTTCTAACATCCTGAAGAGGGGTGGGCCCATTTCTCTTTGTGCTGGAATGTGGCCCCTTACAGCAGCCTGAAACTCTTGAGTTGACGATAATTTTTGTACTTTAATTAAATTGGTTGCTCTTAAAAAAATGTTTGATATATTCCTTTGTTCTTGAAAATGTGGGGAGCCTTTTTTATTGGGTACCTCCTCAAGTGGACCTCAGCGCCCTTTTGATAATAGTTTATGATTCACCAATTCCGGTCGCATGCCTGGGTAACAACAGAGCCTTCCTGGCCCCCTTACTCCGTTCGAAAATATGTATAAGAGTTGTGTTACTCTTACTAATATCATGCGCCCTTGTCGTAACGTTGTAAGAAAGGATCAATCAATGCTTCTTATACTCCAAGTCAAGTTATTGATCTTTTATTTGTCCATAAATTCTGAGAAAAATGCCCTATATGATTACTCGTGTTTCGACATTCTATGTCTTTTTCAAATCAGGGCTAATCACACAATACGTAACAAAAATAACATTTTTAAATATTCAAAAATGCACCCAATCAAAAATTAAACATCATTGATGAATGGCCATTTTGAGGAAGGGGATAGGGTGGGATTGTTAGGAATGAGAGAAAAGTTTTTTTCGAAATAAAGAAACAGAAAAATATAACAAAACACAATGAGAGAAAAAATGTGTTGGATATTGATTAGTAAGAGATAGCTTCGTGATTGTTTTATATGTACATCATTGAATGTATCGCTCACTGTTGTTTCTTACCTAATCTGTTTCTTTCAAAATTCATAAGTTGAATGCTTTACTTCAATGGTCATGGGTTAAATCCCTAAAATATAAACATCATGTGGCTCATTAGTAAGTTTATCTACCCCGCGATATGTAAAATCACTACAGGTAATATATGGAGCTGCCCCTTCCGTTAGATTATAGGTGGTGAACGTGAATATCCGTGCCATTATCCGTGTTAAGCTTTGTTAATCATCGCAATGCCTCTTAGCATATCTCACGATTATAACTAAGTCCAAAAAGTATCGCCACGTGTTCCCCACGTGTGATTGGACCGTATAAACAAGACCCCCATGTCAGAGCTCCCTCAGCACGCTTACCTGCTCCCAACGAGCGTGTTCCGTTTCTAAGAGTCCCCGTGCGTTCTGTATCTAGGTACTATTATTGTTGTGGGCTAAGTTACTGTACCGCTTAGTCCTACTACTGTGTTTACCGCTTTCGTCCTGATTCTTACACAATACGATCAAAAAGTCATTTGATGTTTTGGCGCAAACTAAAATATTTCTTTTGTGTGTCAATTTTAATTTACTAATGCAAGACGGAGTTTTAACCGAAAAAATTGTTGCTCGATAATTTACCAATAAATTACATTTTCTGATGGTCCCTTGTCGAGCACTGATTTAGATTTATTATTAAGGTCAATTTGTCTCTTAGGTAAAAAATACACAACTAAGCTTCAGTCGAAGAACTGTTCCGATTGAATCCCTGGCAGTCCCTTTTCTATTTTTAAACTCGCGGCCATATTTTGGGAAAATTTCAACTTATGAAGATCACGTTCTCCTTAATTGTTGCGCTTAATATTTCGTTAATTTTTGTCACTGAACATCGGTAGGCTTATATTGAAGTTTGTTGTGTACAGTGGGAAATTACATAAATGTATCATTGTTAATGGCAAACTGATTCCGGAAAGCTAGGTTTTTAGACAGAGCTGTCCCAATTTCTTAACATGCCATTCCAGCATTGACCTCTGGTTGTTAATTGAAGTTTCAAAACCTGGTGTATAAAATATTCTTTATGTTTATTAGACCCTTTCCAAATGGTGTTACCCTGAAGGAAAAAATATAAATAATTATATATACATAAACAAGTACTGGATACAACTGTTTTTGATCACAATATGTTAATAGCTTGGTTAACCATTGTTTTCCATATTTAGAGAAATGAGGACATCTCATGTTCTGAATTCAAGCCTCTTTCCACTGAACGAAATTTACAAATTAATTTTGCTTCCTCTTGCCTCAATTTCATTTCAAGATTTCCTCCTCTTGGTCCCATAGTCACTCTTTTGAGTCCAATGAATTTTAAATGTTTCTTATCAATTAGTTGATGTTTTTGTTGCCAATGTTGAGCTAAGGGTAAGTTGGTATCCTGGCTACCAATACTTGAGATGTGTTCCCTTATTCTTATCTTAAGTTCCCTGATAGTGCTCCCTATGTATATTTCTTCACATTGACAAATAATAGCGTAAACCACAAACTTACTTCTGCAATTAATTTGATCAACAATCTTAGTGATATACCATATTTGTCCTTGAAAATCACTGTGTTGTTTTGAGTATGTTTGCACATTGTGCATGTTCCACATTTCCGAAATCCTGTTGTTGGTGTCGGAAGCCACGTCAATGAGGTTTCTTTCTCTTCTGGAAGGAGTGAAGGGCTTAAAATGTTTTTGATAGTTTTGGCCCGTCTGTACGTCAACGTGGGTGTGTCATTGATGTATTTCCGAACATTTTCATCAAGTTGCAGCAGATGCCAATTCTTCCTTAAGATCTTTCTCAATATTTTATTATTTGCACAGTAGTTTGTGATAAAACTTATCTCTTGTCTATCATCTTGAGTAGTTTTTGTTGTCTTTAAGGTACTTGCTCTATCAATTTTGAAAGCCTTTTCTTTAGCTTGAGCTATGGTGTTGTTCCCGTATCCTCTTGATTGGAATCTCCTTGTGAGTAATTTACACTCTTCTTCAAAATTCTTCTGTTCAGAACAATTCCTCCTCGCCCTAATAAATTCTCCCTTAGGTATGTTTTTTATCACAGAGTTAGCATGACAACTGGTGGAGAATAAGGTGGAGTTTGCTTCAGTATTTTTCCTGAAAGTTTTGGTTTTAAGATGGTCGTCTTCTACATAAATGTTCAGGTCTAAAAAGTTGATTTCCTTAGTACTGTCAGTTCCTGTAAATTCTATCCCCATAGTGTTCTCATTCGCTCTTTTTCTGAAATCTTCCAGGGATTCCTCCTGCCCTTTCCAGATGATAAGTACATCATCTATGTACCGTGTCCAAAGTATAACATTTGCATCATATTCTTTGTCAGTGTAGATATGTTTATCTTCGTACATCGCCATGGTTAAATTGGCAAGGGCAGATGCATATTTAATGCCCATTGCCACTCCTTGTGTTTGTTTGAAAAATTGCCCATTGAAGATGAATATGTTATTCTGTAATGTCAGTAGGAGCATTTCTTTCAACATATTTACTGCTTGATAGTTAGATGCAGTTTCCTTTGAAAATGTATAGTCTATGGTTTCTATTGCGGTATCATGTCTAATTGATGTATATAAGGACCGTACGTCCCAAGTTGCCAAACGATAGCCTTGTTGCCATTCAATCCCTGCTAGTTTATTAATCGTTTCGGTTGTATCTCTCAGGTAAGATTTGGTTTTAGTAAGATTGTTGATCAAATTAATTGCAGAAGTAAGTTTGTGGTTTACGCTATTATTTGTCAATGTGAAGAAATATACATAGGGAGCACTATCAGGGAACTTAGGATAAGAATAAGGGAACACATCTCAAGTATTGGTAGCCAGGATACCAACTTACCCTTAGCTCAACATTGGCAACAAAAACATCAACTAATTGATAAGAAACATTTAAAATTCATTAGACTCAAAAGAGTGACTATGGGACCAATAGGAGGAAATCTTGAAATTAAATTGAGGCAAGAGGAAGCAAAATTAATTTGTAAATTTCGTTCAGTGGAAAGAGGCTTGAATTCAGAACATGAGATGTCCTCATTTCTCTAAATATGGAAAACAATGGTTAACCAAGCTATTAACATATTGTGATCAAAAACAGTTGCATCCAGTACTTGTTTATGTATATATAATTATTTATATTTTTCCCTTCAGGGTAACACCATTTGGAAAGGGTCGAATAAGCATAAAGAATATTTTATACACCAGGTTTTGAAACTTCAATTAACAACCAGAGGTCAATGCTGGAATGGCATGTTAAGAAATTGGGACAGCTCTGTCTAAAAACCTAGCTTTCCGGAATCAGTTTGCCATTAACAATGATACATTTATGTAATTTCCCACTGTACACAACAAACTTCAATATAAGCCTACCGATGTTCAGTGACAAAAATTAACGAAATATTAAGCGCAACAATTAAGGAGAACGTGATCTTCATAAGTTAAAATTGAAATTTTCCCAAAATATGGCCGCGAGTTTAAAAATAGAAAAGGGACTGCCAGGGATTCAATCAGAACAGTTCTTCGACTGAAGCTTAGTTGTGTATTTTTTACCTAAGAGACAAATTGACCTTAATAATAAATCTAAATCAGTGCTTGACAAGGGACCATCAGAAAATGTAATTTATTGGTAAATTATCGAGCAACAATTTTTTCGGTTAAAACTCCGTCTTGCATTAGTAAATTAAAATTGACACACACAAAAGAAATATTTTAGTTTGCGCCAAAACATCAAATGACTTTTTGATCGTATTGTGTAAGAATCAGGACGAAAGCGGTAAACACAGTAGTAGGACTAAGCGGTACAGTAACTTAGCCCACAACAATAATAGTACCTAGATACAGAACGCACGGGGACTCTTAGAAACGGAACACGCTCGTTGGGAGCAGGTAAGCGTGCTGAGGGAGCTCTGACATGGGGGTCTTGTTTATACGGTCCAATCACACGTGGGGAACACGTGGTGATACTTTTTGGACTTAGTTATAATCGTGAGATATGCTAAGAGGCATTGCGATGATTAACAAAGCTTAACACGGATAATGGCACGGATATTCACGTTCTCCACCTATAATCTAACGGAACGGACAGCTCCATATATTACCTGTAGTGATTTTACATATCGCGGGGTAGATAAACTTACTAATGAGCCACATGATGTTTATATTTTAAGGATTTAACCCATGACCATTGAAGTAAAGCATTCAATTTATGAATTTTGAAAGAAACAGATTAGGTAAGAAACAACAGTGAGCGATACATTCAATGATGTACATATAAAACAATCACGAAGCTATCTCTTACTAATCAATATCCAACACATTTTTTCTCTCATTGTGTTTTGTTATATTTTTCTGTTTCTTTATTTCGAAAAAAACTTTTTTCTCATTCCTAACAATCCCACCCTATCCCCTCCCTCAAAATGGCCATTCATCAATGATGTCTAATTTTTGATTGGGTGCATTTTTGAATATTTAAAAATGTTATTTTTGTTACGTATTGTGTGATTAGTCCTGATTTGAAAAAGACATAGAATGTCGAAACACGTGTAATCATATAGGGCATTTTTCTAAGAATTAATGGAGAAATAAAAGATCAATAACTTGACTTGGAGTATAAGAAGCATTGATTGATCCTTTCTTACAACGTTACGACAAGGGCGCATGATATATTCCTTTGTTGACTAAGTTGCACTTGACATCTTTTGTGTTCATCTTGTACATATGTTTCCATTGATGTGTTTAGGATCTTCTTTACTATATTCTGTTTCTCTGTAATAATGTTTTGAACTTATGTGCTTGTTTTGCTTTTTCAAGTATGTAATAGGCAGGGATCGAAGTGTACAAAAAAAAAGTAGTGGAACTCTGTACCCTGCTGGCCTGCACCCACTCCCCCGAACACCATCATCACGTCCCCTCCTATACCCAATGCACACCACCAAACACTTGCACCTGCTATTTAAGGGACCTTTCCGTGCAGTGCACTGAAAGTGCACGTTTCAACTTCTTCCTACACTTTTTATTTTAAAACGAAACCATTCCGGAACGGTTTCTTTTTAAAATGAAAGTATAGGAGCTGTAAAGGGGCATTTAAAAAAGTAGAGGAGCACCGCTCCCGCTCACTTCGACCACTGGTAATAGGTTTCATGTGTATATGCGTGCCATTTTTTACCACATCTGTCAGTTTTCAATGCTTTTATTCACAATAAGGCACCTACAGTATTTGTATACATTTGTTTGATGACACTCCGTTTTTCCATTATATACTTCTGTGTTTCTTGTGGAAAGTTGCCTTGTTCGAAATAAAGAACAATTTGTGCATAAAACAGTCCATGGTATGTTTGATCATTACTTTTCTTGTTACAGTTGAATTGTTTTTTTTCTGTTGCATGAAATAACCATTACTATGTGTACTTGCATTAGCACTTAGGTTTTGTGTTGTGGTGGTTGTAGGACTTGTGTTCAGACTTTGCATATGATTACCTGCATTGAATTTTATGAACAACAATATACATTTGTGTTCATACAGTTCTGGACACTAACCGCATCCAGGCTTTTAGCCCCCCTCGAGAACAGGATAGTGAGAATTCTTCAGATGTTTTGTGTCTCCTTTTACCAGAGTTTGGTCCCATCCTCTGCCTTTCTGTATCTTCTGTGCCTCATGGCATCCTGCATCTTCATGGTGCCAAAGCTTGATTGTGCATGACGTCATTCCTGAGGCTGCTTTGGTGTCATTACTCTCAGTATCAAAGAGGCATGGCAGAGCTAGAAGAAGTGCTTGACTGTTTATCACAGGACCTTCTGTGGAGGATCCAGCAAGAGAATATGCTGAGAAAAGAGTGTCTACTGCACCCTTGGCCTTAACTGACAGTGCTTATGGTCGCCTCGCTGAATGGCTGTGGCATTCACTTGGGCATTCTGAGAGTGGGCAAACTGTGGTTCCCTGTTAAGGCATGAGAACACATCAACCTACTGGAACTATGGGCCATCAGTACAAACCAGTGACCATGCATTTACCTCCACAAGCAAGGGGGGTCACTGGCTCTCTACAGGGAAGAAATTAAGCTGTGGTTCTGGGTTCTCGAGAAAGATGTCTGTTGGCTGCCCAGCTTCCCAGCAAAATTGCAGATACCTTGAGTAGTCAGACTTCAATTTTTCTTGAGTTCGTGCTCTGCTCAGATGTTCTGGACAAGATCTTTGCCGTTGTCAGACCTCTCAAGTGGACCTCCTTATCTCCAGTGTCCGCAGGCAGTGCAGGTTGTTCTGTTCTTGGAAATTTCCACCATGGGGGATGTCAGTGGGACGTGTTGTTTGTCAATTGTTACTTTGTTCTCCTTTATGCAGTCCCACCAATTCCTGGTATTTTGCCGATTCTTCAGAGACTGCAGATGTTATTGGCCACTGTGAACCTGATTGGGTCCGGAAAGCCTGGTATCCAGAGCTTCTTGACCTGTTCCTCTGTCCACCTTAGCCCCTTCTGCCATGCGTGGGCCTGCTCTCCCATACAGGGGGTTTATGTCCTCCATCCAAATCTCAGCTTCCTCAACCATCATGATTTGGCGCTGACATGCTGAGGTATAAGGAGTGCAATTTGTTGGACAAAGTTGTGGATCGACGCCTTTCCACCAAGAGGCCTGCCACCATATCTGTTCATTCCTGGAGGTGGCATACATTTTCTACTTGGTGCAAGGACAAGTTTCCAGACCCCTTATCTTGCTCTACATCGGTACTGCTGGATTTTATAACCCTTTTTCCAGGTTAGGCCTTCAGATCGGCACTGTGAAGGGGTAGATGGCAGCTCCTCCAGTCTTTCAAGAGGTGCCTGAGCACGTCTAATTTTTCTCCATCCCCACATTTATTCAGTTTTTGCGGGAATATTGGTATCTAGCCATTATTTGTCTTGCAGGGGTTGAAAAAACGTATCGCCAAAACCTGTTTCTTGTTCCAGTGTTGTCTTAAAACTTGTCGACCTTCTGGAAGGCTGATCAGATTTATGCCCTTCATACTCTTACGTCCCGTCCCCTTTCCTCCATACTGCATGGGCGTTACTCGCGAGGGATGGGAGACGGAATCTTTTTCACCACAAAAATCTACTTACCTTTAAATTTAGAGGCGCAGTCCTGGGAGCATGCACTGCCCTGACTCCGCCCTCCGGCACCACACCTCAGTCCCTTTTCCGCCCGACGGGAGCAGGTCTAATTCACCAGCACTCCTGGGTTTGGCTTCGGCCACGTAATTCCACACTCGGATTCTTCCTCTATATCTTCTTTTGTCTTTTTTGTTCAATAGGTATTTGGTCCTCAGACGCCACAGCTCCTCCCCGGCGCTTGTCGATTTCGACAGGGTTCAGCAGGTGCCCATCCTGCAACGGGCCTTTTCCAACTTCAGACCCCCACGCCCTCTGCCTACGTTGCCTTGGCCCAGACCACGGTTGACAAGCCCGTGCGGCTCGCTGTCCTCAAAAGCGCTGAAGAACTGGCTAGCCATGTGGAGGGAGCTATTTCAGCGGACTCCGTCTGAGAACCGCAAGAGTTTTGTGAAACCTTCCAGGCCAGAGGTAGGGCCTATATTTTCATCCGCACCTTGCAAGGGAGACCCCTTGCCAGGGACTCTCCTATGCGGGAGGGACCGGTCAGGTCCTTTTACCAACTCGAGCACCGAGGCTGTCACAGCTACCGGCCTTCAGGCTGATGGGTCCTCGGATCCTCCCAGTGCCAGGGTTGAAGGGCCGCTAGGCTCTATTACCGGGCTTGTGCCCGAGGGGCTCCGCCATTGTACCAGCATCATGGCTGAGGGGCTACGCCCTGTTACCGGCAGTACATCCTAGGGGGCTCCTGTACTCGGCTCTAACGACCCCCGGGTCAAGGTTGGTACACCTACCGGGCACGTGCCGAGGAGCTGGGAAAGTCACGCACCTCACACATAAGAGACTTGGCAGAGGCTGGCCCAATCGATCCGAGCAACACGTTGCAGCCACGTGGTAGGCAGCTCAACAAAATGGCCGATGTGCCAGAAAAGGGCACCCATTCAACGCCTCTGCATGACTTTGGCGAAGAACGAGTATCCAGGTGGGACTGGCATCAACCAGGTACGTGGCCTACGGACTACTCTTATGCGCAAGGCTGTTTTCCTTTGCGTCCATATGTACAGAGTCGGCAGCGGCCTCTGTTGCCTTTAGTAACCCCCTCAGTGCCCTCCTCCTCCTCATCGGCCAGCGAGGACCGGATCTCTGAGAGGTTCCTCGGCCTCATGAAGTCTCCAGAAATGGGGGCTATCAAGGACGCAGTCCGGGAAGTCCTTCCCGCTATGCTAGCGGCACCACAGACTCCTCCGCATATGCCTCTGGCCCCGGCGCAGCCGGCTCCTCAGCCTACTCCACAGGCGGTTCCGTACCAGCCTCCGGCTCTTCCTCAGCTTCCGGTGGTGGTCTCCGTGCCCCAGGCTCCGGCTCCGGATACTCCTCATCCACAGGATCCCCCATACTCTCAGGATACTGATCGCGGGCCTGGCGGAATACTTGGGCCTCCCACAGCCCCAAGTCGAACAGCCAGCAGAGGGCATCCTCGCTGAAGTCCTCACAAGGCGCCCTTCTGCCAGAATGGGAATTCCACTGCAAACCGATGTAGTCTCCCTCGCCAAGAAGGGTTGGCTCAAACCACACTCTGTCCAGCCAGTCAACCGCCACCTGGACGCTAAGTACAGGCAGATGGAGGGGGATACACTCTTGCTCTCTTCCCATCCTCAGCCACACTCCTCGGTGATCGCTGCGGCATCACTGTACTCCAAACCTCAGTCATCCTCGTCTTCATCGACGGCGCTGTTAGGAGAAAACCTTGGCATACGGTAAGAAGCTGTATTCCAATGCTTCCTTGCACCTGCGACAGGCCAACGCAGAGGCCATGCCTGCAGCCGCTAACCAGACATTATGGCGGGAAATTGCTGACTTCCTCCCGGAACGCCCCACCCACAGCCAATCACGTTTGAAGGTGGGGCTAGCCGAGGCCGAGCTCGTGGCGCAGGATATCATGGAGTACATGCTGGCACACATCGATACCTCTGGACGTGCCATCTGTATTGCCACAGACATGAGAAGGATGGCCTGGCTCCGGTCAACCCGGATGTCCAGGAACGTATTCTAGATCTACCTTTCGAGGGCAGTGACCTCTTCCACTTCAGCACAGACGAAGAGCTGGACAAGAAGAAGAATAGCTCTCAGACGGCTGTCTTTATACATTCTGACAAAGGCCACACACAAAGCAGACTCCCAGTCTCAGCAACACTCGGATAAGGGTCACTCATCTGGAGGGTTCTGCGGCTTCCAGGAACGCATGTCTAGGCAGCCGGAACGCTCCCCGCCCTCTAGTCCGCGCATGCATCAAAAAGGGGCTGGGGGCAAGGGCTTTTTCCAGTCCCCCTCCCCCTCTCCCTCTGAGGGTAAAAAGTAATGACAGGCCCACTCGGGTCCACGTGGGGGGCAGGCTTGCTCTTCACGCACACTTCTGGCGACAGAACTTCGCGGACCCTTGGCTCCTGTCAGTAGTATCCTCGGCGTAACGTCTATTTATTCCTTCCTCTCCGTAGAGGAAGTCCCAGCCTCCGAGCGGGAATCGGGCTTCTACTCCAGGATCTTCTCCATTCAGAAAAAGAACCAGGCTGGCCTGAGAGTTGTACTGGACCTTTCCGCCCTCAACCTCTACTTACCCCTCCAGAGGTTCAAGATGGTGATGTCAGCTTTTATTGTGGAGACATTATGCAGGGGAAGACTGGATATGCTCCCTGGATCCGAAGGACGCATATCTGCATGTCCCGATCTGGCAACCCCGGTTCAGGATCATGGGATGCCATTGTCAGTACAAGGTCCTCCCTTTTGGCCTCAACGCAGCCCCCAGGGTCTTTACCAGACTCATGAATGCAGTGGCAGCCCTCCTCCGGGGTCAGGGCACCATATATACCCCTACCTAGACGACGGGCTCGTCAGGGCTACATCTCAGGAAGCAGTTCACCACTCCTCCCATGCACTGATGAACACGTTACACGACCTGGGTTTTTTGCTCAATCTCAAGAAGTCACAACTGCAACCCACACAGTCGTTGACCTTCCTGGGCCTCATCTGGGACACGTGCTCCGAGAGGTTCTTCCCCTCGGAGGACAAGATCTCAGCCATCAGGAGCGCCACGTCCCACTTCCTTAGGCGGGGCTCTACTTCGGCTTGGTGGTACCAGAATCTGCTGGGCATCTTTGCAGCGGTACAGTGGGCCGTCCCCCAGACAAGACTCATGATGAGGAGGATTCAGCTACACTTCGCAGCATCGTGGAACCAGGAGGGAGTCTCTGAGGCCAAAATTATCAGGATCCCCATCTCTCTCCGCCAGTATCTCACAAGTGGTCCAGGGACTGCAACCAGCGGACGGGCAAGCCCTTCTGGCCCCCTGTCCCTCAGGTGACGATAACCACAGACTCCTCCCTTGAAGGCTGTGTAGCCACCCTGGAGGACCTCTCGGTCCACGACACGTGGACCCGGCAAGAACAAGAATACCACATCAATTGGCTGGAACTGAACGCCATCTGGTTAGCGCTCAGAGCCTTCCTCCCACGTATAAAGGGAAGAGTGGTCCTCATCCAGACAGACAACTCGACCAGTATGTACTACATCAACAAGCAAGGGGGGACAGGTCCCCTTCCCTGTGCAGACTGGCGATCAGCATGTGGAATGGGCCTTGGAGAACATCTACCTCACGGTAGTACACCTTCCGGGGGAATCCAACCTGGAAGCGGACAGGCTCAGCAGGTTGTGAGCGGACAACTACGAGTGGCAGCTGAACAACCTTGTTGCACGTGAGATCTACCACTGTTGCCACCAGGCACAACAAGAAGTGACCCCAGTTCGCCTCCTGGCAGGGGCAGGGCCTAGGCTCCCTGTGCAACGCCTTATGGATCGAATGGAACGGCACGTCAGCATGCGCCTTCCCGCCCACTCCAAGTTTGTTAGGGAGAATTCTCATTTATGGCTAATTTCCCTCCCCTAGTGAGTCCCCCAGCAGCTTTGCTGAACTTCTGGAGCTTATTTTTTTCCACTTGGTAAGAGTGTGAGCTTTTCCCCCACTCTTGCCTATGTTTTGCCATGTGTATTTCTCTGTTTTTATGTTTGTGGACTCTCAAGTACACCACTTCAGTAGCCCCCTTCTTTCTGTGTCACCAGCACCTTCAGGTCCATGGCACGGGGTTGTCTTTGAGACTCCTCGACTCCATTTCTGAGGCTAAACTACAGTCCCCCAGAAAAGGGTAAAGTTGCCATTAACTTTACTTGGTCAATCTACCACAGATCCAGTAGACCCCATCTTCCATGGAGTACTGGAAAGGGTTAATTTGTATCCCTTTTTATCTGTACCTCCTAGAGCATTGTTTCGCTCTTTTAACATTTAGACTTGGCTGGTGGCAGTGGTATCTACCCTAACTTTCCTACCGTGATTATATTAGATAAACGTGGTATTGTTCTTGGCTATTATATTAGCCTCAAACATAAACCCACTGAATCGTCTTTCTTTTGGCTCTGGTTGGGTTTATTCGCCATTTTGTTTTGCTAAAATCCTTCTTGTGTTTTACTTTGCCCGGCAAAGTAGGTTCGCCTTCTTTGTTCACCGTCTTTTGGCGGGGCTTCTGCTAAGAAGCCCTCCACCAGGCGCCTGGGTGTCTATGTGGGCTGAATGTGAGGGAGGGGTGTAGTCAACCCCTGCACAGGGTATCCTAGGAAACCCAAGTCACACTTTGCCATGATTGGCTGAGGTGGTTGTCCCGGCTTGACAACCCCCCTGCTGCGTGATTGACAGCTAGGCTGTCTGAATGGGGGTTTTGCACATGAAAGGCAGGTCTCTTGGGCTAGAAGTCAGTCGCCTCTGGAACTATAAGGAACCGAAGAGAAGCGGAAAGAACGACGGCTGCTGCAACTGCCCCGTCCCGGTGAAGCCCTGCTGCAGTCCTGAGCTATCTTTCCTTCAACGACTAAGAGAAGATCCAGTCCAGAGTCTTCTTCCCTTGAGCCTGGTGGGGATAACCAGCTCACCTTCTTCAGCCAGAGATCTCTGCCGTGGTCGAAATCGCTGCACACTGCTGTAGTAGTCTGGATAGCCACCTGCTGAGCCTCTCCTGTTTTTAAGGAGCACACCTTTTCGTTGTCGCTGCTGCCGGCTTCAGCCCTGTGTGGTGCGGACCCCCTTCAGACGTCCTTCTTCAAAACAAAGCTCCAGGAATCGTGGGTCTGCAGGAAACCAACGGGAACAACTGCCAGGGCACCAGCTGCATCGTTGGAATAAGGTACTGTGTTCTACTCGAGGAAACTGGGTGATTCCCTTTTCTTCATCTTCAAGGCTCGTCCATGTCTTTCCTCCTCCTCCTTATAACTTTTGCTTCTGAACATTGACAATATCCAAGTACTCTTTGGCTACACTGAATCGTGAACTGTCTAACGGTGTGATCTTCGGCACAGGTCTCCGGTGTCACCTAAACCTGGCTCCAACCCTTTGACTCTTGAACTCCTGTTTCTAAGTGTTTATCAATCCTGTCTGCCTAACCTAAATATTGTCTGTGATTTTTGCCTCCAACTCCCTCTAGGTATCTCAGGTGCTGAGTGTGTTTTTGCCTCGGTAGCATTTCATGTCACGGATATACGTTTATTTACTAGACCGAACTGTCAAAAAGTGATTGCAACCGTATCTGCGTTATCGTGTTTTGTGCATAACACCGGTTCATTCAAACACAGGGTACTTACCTTGAGACTTACTATACAAAGTGAATTGGTTAGTTTTGTTTATAACTGTTGGTTTAAAAATAAATGTACTATATTTTTTACCTGAAACCTTGAGTCATTGTTTGTTTGAGTCAAAGTAATTATGGTTCCTTTGTGTAATCTCTGCTACTGCTCATATACTCTTGAGATAAGCCTGGCTGCTCCGTTACTGCTACCAATATAACTTAGTAGTACGGGCTTGTACCAATGGTAAAACTTGTATTGCCACCTGTGGTCTTAATCAGGTGTAGTGGTCCCTAAGGGCACTGCACAGGATTCTGCCTAACATGCCTATGCTACTTTAAAGTCAGCGTGCAATTAGTTGTTTACTCAGTCATCAAAAGGGGCCCCTGTGAGCAATCATATCTTGAATGTATCCACAAGATATCTGTAATGGGCTAGTGTGAGGGATATGCTTTCTCCTCACATAAGCTGGGTCCAAAATGACTTCCCTCACACTTGCTAGCCTCTTTAGGTACCACAGATTAAAGGTATTGGAGTCTGATATCAGTCACTTGAGTGCTATCTAGGGTTAGATGTTTTACGGGTTCCGGGGTGGGCGAACAGCCACATAATCTACAATGTAGAGGTTGCTTCCAGCATACTATGCGCTCTATTGTTGGCAATTGATTTAGTCAAAAGGGTAAATATAGGCTGCAGACTTTATTGCATAAGAATAAACACATTTTTGCAGAACCTCCCTTTTCCTGGGGAACTTAGCAAATTCCCTATATGATTTGTAACCGGCCTAAAGATCTATTGTGGTACACCAATCCGTTACAAAAAGTTGTTTAGGTGGTAGTTGGTTTTAGGGTTAATTCGTCCTCAGAGGACTTGTCAAGAATCGTCTTTATGTTCAACCTAAACACATCCAATGATTGAACGGACTGGGTAGCTAGTATTTTCCCCAAATCCAAATATAGGGATTTTACTGGATGGCAGATCATTTGAGTGTAATTAGACAATTGTCTCCGGTGGACACTGGCTTGTAAGGAAATCCGCCCCAACTCTTGTCTGATAATTTGGACAAGCCCAAGTTCTCCTTCCAGTAAAGTATAAAAGTATAGACCTAAGGCACGCGTTGTCATATCTAGACCATATAAGATTGAAGGCTTCACTTTGGCCAAGTAGAATATCAGTAGAGAAAGGAGGGTGAATTTACAAAGCTGTTGATGTATCCTTTTCAGCTGGAAAATCAAAGGCCTAGATTTCTCTCAAGATTGATCCTCCATTCTGACAAGGATCGAATGTTGGAAAGTTTGTATCCTTAGTATTGCATCAAGGATACTTTTCTAGTTTTGGGTCACCCACCATCAAATGCATGACTGGTAGGCTTAGTTTTGGTTAAGAAAATGACAACAGTGGACTTATTTCCATTGGCCAGGCGGTTATTCTCGACAGAGTAGGTAAAGAACAAATGTAGCTTTCTTTCCCATCTGTGTTTTGTCGAAGAAGACAGCAGGCGGCAAAAGCCTGCCAAATGAGTTTTAAGTGCCCCAAATTGACCCGAAAGATTATTGCCTCTGACCAGAGTTTATCTATCTTGCTGATTTAAGCATTGAAGAGGGTAGGTGCCAAGACACAGCCCTGTCTAAAACCTACAAAATTCTGTACTGGACTTGACACACTACCCTCCTTACTCAACCTGATCTTAATGGAAGTTCTGTTATGCATACCTGCCAACAATTTGATTATAATCACGGGAACTGACCATTCAAGCAATTTTTTCCAAAGAAGTGTGCGGTGTGCTCTGTCAAAGGCACTGCTCATGTCGTGCGAGAACATATAGGTAGTACCAATTGACCCCTTTTTAACATACCAGAGAACAATTCAGGTCTCTCAAAAGCAAGGTGAAAAATATTTTACTCGCTGCTTCCAGGAGTGCTATATAATCCTTTAGCTGTTGGCGTCGTTCATGTGACCCTTTTTGTGGATGGGATGATAGATTCTTGCCATGTGAGGGGGGAAAAAGATGAGTAGAGAAAATTGATGTAAACAATAGGCCCACTCGTGCCTGGGGATCTCATTTTAACAGCACGGCCCCCAAACATGTGGATCCAGTTCTCTGGACGCCTTGGCCCTGGAAATGGCCCAAAGGAGGTCATCTTGTCCCATAGGGCAATCTCCAGGAGCCAAAGGCCCTGTCAACCGGTTGTCCTCCAAGACCACCCTGTGCGGCAGATTGGTACATTTATTTGGTTAGTTAGTTGACCAGGTATGTTTAGGTATTGTACATACAATGGACGATTTGGCCTGTCCTGATTTGCTTCCAACTAAGGCCCAGAATTCAGTTGTTACATGTTTTAGTTTCTCAAGGATGTTTTAATTATACCTGAAGTGGAGTTGGATATTTAAATGTTTGACATTTGTATCCCTGCAAAACTAATTTCTTTCTTTGTCTGAATACTTCCATCAACAAGTGTTCGCTAACTAGATCTCTTATACACCTTCTCTTAAGTTTCTTGGCCTCCAACTCTTATATCAAAGATGTGAGGAGATATTTTGGGGTTCAACATTTTTCACTTTTCATTTGTACAGTTTTAAACTGAGAAATATTGTGGGGTTAAATTAGACAACCTTGAAGAGGTTTAGGCTGGTCTCTCCTCTTTCCTCTACTAGACCCATAGCCTTTTTTAAGAGGCTTAAGAAATCTCAACAAGTTTTTGGATTCCATTTTACTGTGAGCCCCACTCCCCCTATCGATAGAGAGTGGGACCAGGAAAAGGGCATTTATGCAAGTTAACAGATATGGATTAAGCTGCAGAATTGAGTGATGACTAAAACCCAGCTTGTGAATGGATAAAGCATTACACAATGAGTGTAAATCTTGTGATGTGTAAATGTGATCAATCCATGAAGAAGAGAATCCTCTGTTCCATATCAAAACCTCTCTTGCCTTTGAACTATCTGTTTGGTATGGACAAGTATAAGCCCCAGTTTTTCATAAAACGGTCCCATTGGACACCTCGTAAAATACTTTCTACTGGCGTCCCCATAGGGCGGCTAGTTTGTCATTAAGTTTAGTCCCCTCAGCGCAGCTGGCATTGAAGTCACGCCCTATGATGATATTAAGGTCGTGGCTCTGTTCCAACCAGTTTGTGGTTAGCTTAGCCAGCGCTGCTTGCAGGGAATGAGATGAGGACTTATGGGGATTCCAGTAAAGATTGATCATGAGAACGTCCAGGTTGAGAGTTTCTAGTATGTTTGTGTTTGAGTTTATAAAGCGCTTTACAGTATAACAAGGTACAATAATGAAAGAAGCATATTTACAAACATGAAACAAACCAGTATACAGTATGTAGAACAATTTACTCAAAAAGAGGGGAGGAGAAGGGGGGAGGGCGGGAGGGGAGAGGAGGTAGGTGAAAGGGGTTTCAATGTCTGATTTGAGGTTGGCAGGAGTGGGAGGAAAGGGGAAGGAGGGAGTGGGGGAGCCCCCAGGTGGCCTCCTACGCCCCCTGGTGGTTTCAATATCCAATTTGAGGTCAGCGGGAGGAGGGAGGGGACGGGAAGAGGGGGCAGCGGGTTTGATGGGGGAGAGAGGTGTAGTGCAGGAAAGTCAAGGGGGGAGTGGGGAAGAAGGGCTTTCAGGGAGGCGCGGAAGGATGAATATGTGGGGGTGGAGCAGATAGAGAGAGGTAGGGAGTTCCAGTTGAGGGGGGCCAAAAGTTAGAAGGAGCGGAAGCGTGAGGAGGCACAAGGGGCTGGGGGGCGGGGAGGTACAGTGAGAAGGTAGAGATCGGCTGAGCGGAGAGAGCGGGAGGGAGAATAAAATGAGAGGAGGGAAGAAAGCTAGGGCAGGGGGGCGAGGTCATGGAGAGATTGTAAACGAGACAGAGGAAGCCAGCCAAGTTGAGAAAGTGATGTAGAAATAGTCTTGAGGGCCAAGAAGACATAGAGTACGGATAGAGGAGTGGTAGATGGATTTTAGGGGAGTCAGGTGAGAGACAGGGAGTCCAAAGAGAGGAGCAGTAGAAGAGGCGGGAGAAAATGAGGGAGGAGATTAGGAGTTTAGAAGCGTGGAAGGTGAGAGAGGAGCGGGTCTTGCGGATGTTGAAGAGGTGGTGGCGACAGGCACAAGAGGTTAGAGATGCGGTTGGAGAAGGGGAGAGAGAAGTCAATAAGGAGGCCAAGATTGCGGGCATGGGACGAGATGGGGAGATTGGAAGGGGGAAAGTGGATGAAAGGAGGGGGGCAAGGGGCGAGAGTGTTAGGAGGGAAGAAAAGCACTTCGGTCTTGTCAGTGTTGAGGGAAAGAAAATATGATGACATCCAGTTTTTTATGGCCACAAGGCAGGAAGAGAGTGTGGTGGAGGTCGGAGGTGAAGGAAGAGAAGGGGAGAAAGAGTTGGGTGTCATCAGCGTAGAAGTGGTGGGTGAAGCCGAAAGAAGAGATGACGGGGTGAGAAGGGAGGTATAGAGAGAGAAAAGTTCCAAGTACGGATCCCTGCGGAACGCCATACTTCAGGGAGAAGTTGGAGGAGGTGCGGCCGCTCCAGGAGACAGTAAAGGATCAGTTGGAGAGGTAGAAGGAGAGCCAGGATGTAGCACGTCTACAACTAGTAGACCACCTTGGCTAGACTCAATTTTCATGTACTTAGCTTTCAAACTTTAAGTCAATAGCAAGAACTCCAGATGGACGCCCCATTGGACCTCTATTCGCCGTTTTAGCAAAGGTAATGACCCCTCTAAGGCGACTGATGGCCATGGTCTCCTGTAAAATTAGGACATGGTTGTCCAAAAAAGAGTTAGCCAATTGAGAGGCCTTTGCGAAAGTGCTATAGCCACAAAAGTTCCATGAGGTTAATGATAGATTGTGCTGGTTAAAGCTGCTGCTGTGCCGGCCTTGAATTTGCGTCCATCTTTAGGGCAGCCTCCAGCCATGACCAATCATGTCCAATCTCGATATTTGAGGCCGTGATTATATTTCCTCTCTGGGGGCTGCAAGAGAGATTCCTTCTGGTCCTTCCTTACTAGCTGGAGTCCATTTTAAGAGATCTGAGGAAGCAGTCGGTAGGAAGTTCTTCAATTCTTCTGGTTATTTAACTCATAGAAATCAAGCCCCTGGGATCTTACTGTTGCTCGTTCTTTCAAAACCAATCTGGCCACCGGGTTTGAGGTAAAATGACACACCAGGCGATTACAGTCTAGATCGGAAAATGCCACATAGTCTATATGACCTGAATGAAGAGGCCGTAAAGATGGTAAACAGTTGCAGAACCTTACTCCTGTTCGACCAAGTTGCTGTTAATGTGGGTGATATTAACCCATCCATTTGATTTTGTCACTAGCCGGTTTACTGGTCTTAGGTCCTGGCATGGTGATTCAGAATGTGTTGTAAGGCCTGCAGTAGATCTCATAGGTGCTTCAGGCTCTTGCCCATTCTGATTTTGTAGTGTAATGTCAGTTGTTAATTCTGCTTCACCAAGCACAGTTGTAGTGAAGTTTCCCACCTCCATGATCGTTGTCAAGGCGCTTGCTGTAGACAGACCAGGATGGCTCACAGGAGCTTGTGTGGGAGGTCTTAAAAAGGTGTTGATTTTCTGTTGGTTCCCTTTTTTCTCCAAGTGAGGAAGTGCTGGGGCTTCGTTCCGGATGATAGCCATCACTAAAGAGGAGTTCCACTGAGTTTCCGGAGTATCTGCATTGATAACTTCCTCCACCATAGACAAAGACCTCAGAAACCTAAGGAAGGATTTTCTTCTGTTTTGACTCTGTGCTGCCATATTTTTCGTTTTCTTTTTTTGTTCCTTCTTGATTTGACTTTTGTGTTCCATGTGATAGCCGAAAAAGATGAAGAATTGTTTTATCCAGCTGACTTGTAACTCCCGGTTCGAAGTTAAAGCTAGCAGTTGGTAATTCAGATAACAACGGTGAGACACACAGCCCCAAATGGCAGTCAATAAGAGGTGATAGACTATTCTGTGTCAAGCTGACCACTTCTTCTTCCAGACCTATGTCCATGCTTGTCACTATGTTCAGGCTGTCACTGTCCAGGTCGATCACATTGATGTCCCCGAACTTTCCCCTCTTATTTTTCTTATTAGTTGTTGCTAAACACGATTTCTGGGATTTCTGTGTCAAGCCCTGTAATTTGTAGCAACTTGTCATGGACCGTTTCTTTGATGTTTTCATAGAGCCTCTGTAATGTTTCCAACACTGCATCTCTACCTTCCACTCTAACTTTCAGTGTTATGTAGATGACACACAGTCTCTGTCAGGCTCCCCCAGCCTCTTCTGCTCCTTCTCTCATACCAGGCTGCATGTGCGCAATTCAGGATTGGTGTGCCTTCAACGATCTCTGGCTTAATGCCAGTAACCAGTTCCTTCCTGTGAGGGTAAGAACCTTGGTGTCATCTTTGACTCCAGCCTCTCCTTATTTCTGACGTCTAGGAAGTCACACTATCAGCTGCACCTCCTCAGAGGTCTTCTTCCTTTTCTCACTTTCCTCTAGAAGCTCACTGTCTCCAGAGCACTTGTCCTCTCTAGGCTGTACTACTGCAGCAGCTTCTTTCTAAATCTGCCTCGTCTTTACACTTCGCTCTTTACAACTAATCCAGAACAGGACTGTGAGACTTGTCATTGGCATCAAGCCCAAGGATCTTATCTCTCCAGCCCTGAAATCTCTACACTGGCTCCCTGTGTCTGTGAGTATCAAGTTCAAGACCCCCTGCATCGTCCACAAGACTGTCTGGTGCCGGGGACCACACTACATCAAACTTTCTCTTCCTTAGCATCTTCCTTCTCGAGCCCTCCCCTCATCCATCTCCAACTGTCAGCCGCTTCTCCAGGCAGAGAATGGGGGGGGGGGTAGATCTCTTTCCTCGAATGGGGCCTCCCGCTGGAAAAGCCTCCCAACCTCTCTCAAACTTGAGCAGGACCACCTAAGGTTCTGGAAGCAACTCAAAACCTTCCTTTTTGCTTCTGTGTTCTCTCTCCCTTGCCGATGTACCTGTCTGCTGCACATACTGGCTACCCACTGAACTTAGAGGACCAGGCTCCTGCACGACCAATTGTACTGGCACAGACTCCTGGCCAACCAACCACTTAAGGGACTATATCTGCAACCCTACAGTCTCCTGACTCTGCACTAATGAGGCCACTCCCGGCAGCACTTACGAGTTACTGGCACTCTCTCCTTACCCCTCGGGCACTTATCCCTGTCCGTCCCTCCCGCACTTGCATGATCTGAATGACACAAGGCCTAGTAAGAACGTTGTTTTGTCCTCCTCTCCTTGTCTTGTCGCGCCTAGAAATACGTGTGTACAGGCGCGTTATAAATGACTTATCATATATCGTAACACCAGGTGTAGGGCTTTAATTGAGGCCAGTCCCAAAGTATCTAAGTTGGGTAAAATATTGGACTCCAGCCGGATTTGCTTATTGCGGGGTATGAAGAAGTCATTTGGGTAAGGCTCGTTGATGGTAAATGTCCTCCCAGATTAATCAAATTTCTGTCCGCTCAGTTGGTCAATTTTCGTGACCAAAATAGAGGCAGTGCTGGTATTAGAGCTGTCCCGCTATTGGCAGTTAGATCACCCATGTCTACACAAGTGTAGAAAGTACTCATCCAGGACAATGGAATAATCAAGGTCATTTTGCCAAAATAGAGCTGTATTTTGTGTGCTTGAGATTGTTTTGACCGACATCGCCCTAGATATTGAGTCTGCAACCACGTGCACCAAAACCAGAATATTGAAACTCTGTGTGTGGTATGTGGGAATCTGGGTGTGTGCCCTCTGACTATCAAGTAAACTGGATGTGGCCAAACTTGTTTAATGACCCTGATGGCCCATTGCTCAGTGAGACAGAATCTGAAGGAATATTGGTCAGCTGTGTATTTGGAGAGCAATCCTAAGATTTAGAAAAAATGTACATTTTTGATTGTTTGGATTGTTTTTTTTAGTGCCGACCTCTGTTTGCACTCTCACAGGTGAACAAATGTTGGCTTTTCCAGTCAGCAACGTATTTGTATTAAAATCGTGTATGCTGTTCAGTGTGATGAATAGGCAGTGATTCCCCTGGAAAACATGGCCTGGGACCCTTCTCATGTGTCCAGGAAATGGCAGACGCTTCCTGATCCCGACCCTCGGGGGTGGTGTTTTGCGGGAGGACCACATGGGGGAAACCAGGTCAGGAAAACTGGGACGCCCCCTTATTTAATTTCCCCCCAAATCTCACACTTATAATGGCTTATTACCAAATAGAAGAAATAAGAAAACCTGAGTTTATTGTTGGGGACTTCAAGTCCCATAATTCCCTAAGTACTGGGACGTAGAGGAGGGCTTGAACATTGTTGCAGGAGTGGTCAGCTTGTTAAGGGAAATGACCCACACCTAAGGGAGGAAGAGGCTTAAAATGCCCCCTCAGGTGCAGGCCATTTGATGGAGGTGGAGTTGGAACAGCAGCAGAAGTAGTAGTAGTAGAGCACTTTGACAGCCCACACCCAAGTTGGAGGAAAGAAAGGGCGCTGGGACCACTCTAGAGCAGATTCCATTTGCCGGTCCTGAGATGGTCCTTTTCCCCCTAAATCTGAAGTGCAGAGGTTGCGCAGCGGGAAGCAGGAATGAAGAAGGCTGTCCCCCATGTGAACTGAATTGCAGAGACTGCACAGCAGGAAGCGTGCATAAGACCAGACCTGGAGTGCACCCAAAGCTCTCACGAGCAAGTCGCGCTCCATACTCAGCTGGCGGGATCGAAGGCAACTTCAACAAGCAAGTGTGTCTGATCGAAAGGAACCAAATCAGTGGAGGTTCTGCAGCACGTCAAGGGATCGGAGACAGAAGTCAGTGAGTATTACCAAGCGTTCTAAACCCTTTTCCGAACATAGGCAGGCAACTGTAGCAAAGGAGAATCACTTGTGTAAGAGGCAAAGCGCTGTTAACCTGACTGTTGATTGTAGGACAATGAATGCAACAAAAGTAGCCCTCGCGTATGGGTGAAACTACCTGATTGATACTAATAGAATATTAAACTGAAGAGAATAGCTGAAATACTAATTACGTGTCCCTGGAAGTGATTCTGAAGTGAAGGCTAGCTGAACCGTCATTTGTAAAGCAGTTGAAAACATTACAGCACTGCTAAAGTGACTGAACTTTAATAATTGTCAGTTCCAGTGAACAAGCGTTGCCTAAAGCCAAGAGGGGTGCAAGCATTGTTGAAAGCCAAGAGTGGTACGAGCATTGGCCAAAGCCAAGAGTGGTGCGAGTATTGCCCAAAGCCAAGAGTGGTGCGAGTATTGCCCAAAGCCAAGAGTGGTACAAGCATTGACTAAAGTCAAGAGTGGTGCAAGCAGTGACCCAACCCTATGAGTTGTACAAGTATTGTCCAAAGCCAAAAGAGGCTAACAACAAGGTGTACAATTAGGCTATTGTGGTCGACAGGAAAAGAAGGGGCAAATGCAAGGTTGTAAACGGGTGAAGCTTGTTGATTGTGAATGTTCCATAAAATTCAAGCTGGTATAAAAACGTGCATTGCCAAAACGAGGAAAGGTAAAGTCCCATCCATATGGTCATTTTTGTTACTGATGTTGCAGAAGGAGAAAGATTGGCTGCCTTCCAGAAGGTCATGTTCAGAAGAAGAGTTCCTTGCTTACTTGGAAGTGTTGAGAAGCACTAAAGTGGATCTTGTCTCTACTGAAGCTGTGGTAAACTTTTGGTTGTCAGTAGATTTAGAACTTCAGACGCATTGTTCATTGTGAAAATCTAACGGGCAGGCGATCAGGCCTGCATGGTGAATCATTGTAGAAGTAGGCCTGGTATGAGAGTTAACCAGGTGGAAGTAGAAGTGCTGGGAAATTATTCTGACAGATACAAACTGATTAGTTAAAGCTGTGTTTATTGGACATGCATACATTATGGCAAATCATCCTGACCAAGAATATCATTAATGCTATTTGATGAATTGAAAATCACTATTCAAGGTAGAAGAAGAATCTTTCTTTTGTTGAACAATGCATTAACAGAAATTTCTTTTGACAAGTTGAAGGTGCAAAGAACTGTGTTGCAACTTTGGTAAAAACCAGGATTTCCTTGATTCTTTTTGTTCAACATTGAAACTGAAACCTGGGTAAGGGAAGTTTACCTAGGTTATAAAGAGAGCATGTGAATACATACAAATGCAATTATTGTTGTCAAATGCCATATATTTTCTTGTGTATTTTGTGTATGTGTAAGGGCCAGATATCCCATTGTTTTCTCTAGTTTGTTTTCAGCGGGGAAATCCTCATCAGGGTAGGGATAGTGAGACGTTTACTGAAAAGTATAATTTAATAAAATGGCATATTTTGAGAAATCTAAAAGTTGTCCGCTTTACATTTCTGACCCCCGACATCAGTTCTGTGCTCATTAAGCACTTACTATGCAGTGCTGCTGCATATTATTCAGGTTATAGGAATATAAGTTTATCAGAGCTCTTCAAAAAGATGCCTTTTAGCTTTTGAGTGGAAATAGCACATTTTGGTTTAAATCCCTGAGTCACATTCAGCAATGATCAATTGTAAGTACAATAAACGTCAGGTAAACGCTAAGGCAGGAAATCGGGACCAGTGAAGAAACCAAGTGCAGTGAATTTACTTTCCATTTCTTTCATGGTATTGCAAAAGGATGTCAAGTTGGCATACAAATGTCCTGGTGTTCCTCATAGGAAACATAGGCATGTTGCAAAAGGGCTAGATGCTTTGTGAGCCTTCACAGCCCCACAGGAACCCAAGAACACTCTGCCAGCACTCTGCCTTGCTCCGCTTGAGTTTGGAGTATTTCAAGTTGGGACTTCCTTCCAGCAATAGTGGCAGTAGAAATACTTGTCACTCCATTATCACAATGTTGAAATGAACGAAACAAGGTTGCAGTGTCCGCTCAGAAGAATGCTCTGCCTGCACTCTGCCACTTCTTTCAGGTGAATGTGTGAGCTCCAAGTTCTTTTGGTGAAACCACCATACCTCATTTACTCCAATGTTACTGTTAGAGTAATTCCTTCCTATGGTCGTGTCGAAAAGTCCATCTTTATCAAAAGATGAATCTTCCGTTTTTCTCCCCTTCACCTCATCTATCCAAGGTGGCAGGGAGATTTCATTGGCTCTGGATCTCAAGTACACTCTCGGCTACGTTTCTTACACGAGGGACCTCAGGAAAGATGACCAGCTCTTTGTTGGTTATGCTGGTACTCATACGGGCAGAGCTTTATTTTGTTTAAAGCACGAACATGGCTCGAGAGCAGTGGAGCACTCTACAACAGGAGGGTACCAGCATTAGGCTTGGTATTGCCTTCAGTAGCACAGTACTGTTGGTAGAGGTTTTTCTTTTGTCTGGTAGGTATTGATGAAAGAGCCCAATTTTTTGTGTTTTGAGGAACTGTCGGATGGTGGGCATGTTTGAAGCCTCTGCCAGGATTGAGTTGATTTCCGGATGATCAGTGCATGTCGGGAGAAGCACTGCTTGTGAGTCATTACGGGCTAGCTTACACTCCAATCTTTTGATAGTTTTGATTTGTGAAGTGAGAGTACCTCCAGAGGAGTGAAGTTTAGCTGCCACATGTTTTGGTGTTCCATTCGAGATTGCTTTGTATGTGATTTTGAATATAGTCTCCTGGTGGGGAGGGAGAGCCATGAAGCTTCCGCAATGTGGGAGCGGCACGATTGAATTTGCGGACACCTGTAATCAGACGGGCTGCCTTGAGAAGGCACAGGTGAGAAGCTGGAAGGCCAGTAAGGAAGGCATTTCGCCCATTGATGTGAGATCAAGAGTGCTTGGACCACCATACGGAAGTCATGTGGGGAGATGAATGGTTTGATTTTGAGTATGGAGATCTGAAGCCATGTGGTTTGCACCTTTTTGATTATATGCTTTTGGAAGGAAAGGCTACTATCAACAACGAAGCCATGGGTTTTGGCAGAGATTGACAATTTAGGATTTAATCCTTTAAGGCACACGTCATCCAGCTATTGTTTTGCAAGTTGTTGCTTGGTGAGGAGATGCAGGAGGATGAATTTGGTCTTTATTGTTTCAGTTTGAGGTAGGCTTTTCACAACCATGTTTGGATGATAGGCAGACATTGACAGAGGCAAGCAAAGTCCTGGAGGCCACTGACAGCTGAGTAGCAACAGATTACTGATGAGTGGGGTCATTTAAAAGGGCTATTGAAAAAAATAGTTCCCAATTAGGGATCTTCCATCCCCTGCACACTTTCAA
The DNA here is from genome assembly GCF_040938575.1 of Ambystoma mexicanum. Taxonomy (NCBI): domain Eukaryota; kingdom Metazoa; phylum Chordata; class Amphibia; order Caudata; family Ambystomatidae; genus Ambystoma; species Ambystoma mexicanum. The sequence goes on along the minus strand of NC_090921.1, from coordinate 222,789,450 downwards.
TGACTATAAGAAACCCAAAGTCTAGAATAAATCTTTTGGAACCAGTGTCAAAGATACATATATACATTCGGTATAAACAGTGCACTGAACCAAAAGGTTCCAAATTCACGTACAATTATATTGATACAGATAATGTGGCCCAACGCGTTTCGAGATAATTCTCTTCTTCAGGGGCGAGATATGCATTCAAATTTTTTATCTACAGAAAGGAATTTAAACAAAAATGTACAATAATTTAAGTATCCAAGTATCATGTTTACATGTCATAATCATTACTTCAGCATAGTGTATTCAACTAATACAGATATTAAAATGATTTCTAATAACAATTAAGTAACACGTATGACCCCAACTTAGACAAAATATTCTGCTCCATAATTTGCTTTTTTTAAAGAAAATAAATCTTGTCCAAAGTCCTCTGGTTTTGTGGTAAGTCTAACACTTTGGGAAGAGTATAGTTACCCTTATATAAATGAAGGAACACTGGGCGGTTAAAGGTTGCCTCCTTAGTTTCACTGACCTCCTTCCTGTTTCCCAAACAGTTAGGGATAAGAAGTCCTTTTAAGAAGATTAACTTTTCTTATTAAGAAGAAGGCGGGTCTTCCTTGAAGATTCCTATGTGGGTTCCTAAACCTGTAATTATGGACATGAGAGAAGTCTGAGTCTAATGGGTAAGTGTATAGGATCATAGAAATAGGGGTTCTTACCCCAATAGGCTTGGTCACCATGCCTTCTAAGGAGAACATACAGGATGTAGAAAACAGCGCTTTCAATCTCTCAGTAACCGGATCTCATCGGAGGTCCATGTGAGGATATCTACAAAACATTTTAAGGTGTTATTTTAGCAATTCATAGAACCTTAGAAGTGACTTTTTGCTATCACTACCTAAGAAGAGACCCCACCTTCAATGAGGATAGTCAAACTTCCAGAAGATCTGATGCGGTTCTTTCAATGCTTTAAAAACATTCCAGCTTCCCTGTGGTGTAAGTAGTAACAAGACATTAGCCTATGTCCACGTATAAAAGGTTGTAAGGTCTAGTTACAACTAATAAGGGTTAAAACCAGCTATTCTCGAGGTACTTACTTGGAGACATGTCGCCAAACCGTGTTTGTCAGCTCATCTGGATTAGAATTTACAGATAAAATGGCCACTATAAACAGTGATGATTAAGGATAATGTCATCACGTTGCCAGTGTAGATGGCGTCCCCAATATAAACAATAAACCTGCCTTTTCTTAGATCAGGACTGAACTCAAAGTAGAGAAAAGAGATTAATCAACCTTATTCTAGAATCGTAGTTGGGGTAAGGCTAAAGAAGTCTCCATCTGTGTGGCCGCCTGATGCCGCGGCCGTTCGTAGTAGCGTCATTACGCGGACGCGTACATGACTTCACTGATGCAAAAAAAAAAAATCCTTTTAGGAAATCTTCGTACAAATGGGAGTGCTGTGTTAAGCATTAAGGTCTGGGGGCTGTGTTTTAAAAACAAAAAATAGTTGATGAGATTCGTAGAAGCGTAATGCTTCCACGAGTACTTGACATAACTTGTACGTGAATATCTTGTACTGTATTAAATATGTTACTCCGATATAAACTAAGTAGATATCTTCATAAAGATAGGTTTGTCCAATAATGAAAGAGCCTTAGTAAGAAAAGGCTCATAATCTTATGGCACTCGTTTGGAAGATAGATTTATAACTAAGGCTGCTAGCGGACCGGGGGATATTACCTACAGTCAGGTATTTCTAATAGCTGTTGGATTTAAATAAAGCATTATAAATTCCCACTTATTTTATGTTCAAGGTTAATATGTTTTAGGAGTCAAGTATCACTATTAAAGTATATCCACCTGAATATTGGGGTCTAATGTGTACCAGAGCTACTGGCATACTAGTACTATAGTTATAATTAAAACCCAAGGATTACGCCAGGGTTCGGTGAACATTAGATTTCTACCTTTTGCTTCAAATGAGTTGGATTTAGTTGATGCCCACAATATTGTTGCTGACATATTCTAAGGTAGCTATAAGGGTGAGCTAAGACTTCAAACGTAGACATATTGACACAAAATATTGTTGTCAACATGATAGATGGTAGCAATAATGTGGCTTTAGAAACTTCAACCTTTCTCATAGTATGTTAGAACCACATATTAGATTTTTCCAGAACCAATTAATGTCTCTAATCAGAATATGCGTTCTGTCTCATAAGAGTTAACAATTTTGATCTTTACAAAATTCGATAATTTCTCAGTTTCAACCAAGTTTTCTATATTGTATTCGAACAACCTGTCGAATTGTAATTTATTGGGCAATTACCATTACCCATCAGTTGTCAGTAAGGATCCCTCGTGATTAGTTATATGAACACCAGAAGGATGTAAAAAAAAAAAAAGTAGGGCGAGTTCACCAATAACAATCTGTCTCTTAAGTAGAGTTCACATTCTTTTAAATGTTCTACATCTCCTTAAGCTCAAGTATTGGTTTCAAATGTTATAACTAAGAGTTAATCATTTTTTAGAGAAAAGGGACCAGGTAGTATTCCTCATTTAGCCATGAGGTGTCATTGCATCTAATTTATGTATCCAGAACAACTCTCTCTTGGCTAATCTATCTTTTAGCAAGGTCTCCGCCTCTTAGCAGAGAGTGAATCACTGCCAATTACTCCTACGTCCCGTTCCCTTTCCTCCATACTTATGGGACATTCCTCCATCCTGTGGGACGGGACCGGAGCACTTTGTAAAAAGCATCACATTTTTCAAAAATGTGTCCTTCCTCTCTTTTTACGCGGGGTACCACACACGGCCATAACCCCGCCCTCCTTAGCTCCGCCCAGCTTATCGCCCATCAGTCCTTTTCTCCCCTCGATCGGGACTGGACGCACTTGCATCTTCAGAAGATTTTTTTCCTTCCTGTGTCATCCTCTCCTGCTCCGGTTTAGCGGTCTCGTGGTAGTCAGTCTATGCCATTTCAGTTACATTTTCCTACTTGTTGTTCTTGTCAGCGACGCTTCGCTAGGGGCGGATCCCCATCCTCTTTGTTTAGAGTGCTTGGGTCCGGACCAACGGTGGGACTCATGCTTTTACTGCGACTCCCTTTCGGTCTGGGCGCTTCAATGTCATTTTGAGCGGTGGGAGGTGTTTCGGCGCGCTCCCCCATCGCATTTTCAAACTTTCATTGACCAAAAGAAGAAACACCCGGTGAGTTCTTTACTTTTTAGAGCACCCTGGGCGGGAGACTCCTTCCCGGAGTCTTCCCGGTCCAGGAGGAGCATCAATAGCACTATTACTGGGCTTGCCCTGAGGTGCCTTCTAGGCCTAAAAAGTGTACCAGAGTTTTATCAGAGGGTCTCTGTAAGGGGCCTATTGACACCGGATTACAATCCGAGGCCCCTCCTGTGGGGGCTGTTTGTGAGCCCAGTTCTACTGTGATGGCGGGTAGCAGAGCTTGCTTCGAGGTCTCCTTGGCTGGAGCTTCCCATAAAAACACTGGGGTATGCCCTGAGGGCTCAGTTGAGGCTGTTGGTACCGAACGAAAGTTCGAGGCCCGTCGTGAAGGGGCTTTAGATACCAGCTCGGGTCAGAGGCCCTCATTTGGAGGCTAGGGTGACCAACAATTCTGAGAGGCCTGTTAATGTCTTGTCGGTGAGGTGTGTTCCTCATTGCTCCCGTTGAAGCGGTGACACCAAACCTGTTGAGGGGGCACGGAGTGAGGTCTTGGACCGGAATTCCTCCGTTACCGGCGGTGCTGAGGTCCTTCCGTTGAAGGCTTTTCTGGCTGATAGCATGTCTCAAAAACATTCTAGGCCACGCAGTACCGGCTCAACCGAGGTTCCTTGGATTAAGTCTAAGATTAAGACCCCTGACCCGCCTGTGGAGACCCCTGTTTCACTTCAACACGTGTTGGAGTTCTCCTCAGGTGCTGATAAAATGGTGGCCGCTCCTGCCAAGAGTACGGTGGCCATTTTGGATACCTCCCTTACAACTACGCCATCGCCTCTAGGTGTGGGGAGTGGGTTTTCAGGTGAACATCGGTTTCCTTGTGCACATCCTTTTCGTCAAGATTATGACTGGAACCCTCGGATGCCCCTACCGCACAATATCTTGCTTCCTGCGGCATCGGCTCCCTTGATTTATGTGGACACCAGTGGGGAAGGGCCCTCTTGGCAACCCTCTCCCTTGCGTCCCTGGAATTACTCTGCTCATGAGAGGCCTTCTCCAGTCGCGCCTAAATAATCGGCGGAGGACGTCTTTTTCGGCAAGTTTCAAAGACTTATGCACTCCGACCCCATGAAAGAGTATTTTCGAGGCTTGTTTAGGGAGATATGCCCGCCTCCGCCGACGGTCCGAGGGCGTGCTTTCGGGGTCGTACACGTTGTCTCCTTCGGAGCGTACCGGCTTGTTCTTGCAGAAGGACATTTTGGCCGAAGTCCGTAAAGTTTGGGAAAAACCACACTCTGGATTATTTGTCAACAAGATGATTAACGTGTGTTATAGGCTCCATTCTTCGGAAGAGGTGGCTTTAGCGTCGTAGCCGCCCCCTTCCTCCACAGTAGTGGCTGCTGCCATTTTACAATCCAGACCTGCTGCATAGTCTTCTGCAACAGCTACACAGGTTCTGGCCAAAGAGGACAAGCTTCTTGACTCCTTGGGAAGGAGAATTTTTGCTAATTCAGCTCTGCAGTTACGTCAAGCGGACGCAGAACTGGTGTTAGCGGGGGCGAATATGAAAATTTGGAAAGGTCTGTCGGAATTTGAGGAATTTATTCCCGCTGAAAAGCTAGAAGATTTCAGAGCGGGATTGTCAGATGCTAGGGTCCTGGCACAGTTTATTCTGGAGGCTGCGGCTCATCATGTGGAAACCTCTGCCCAGGGCCTCATGGTTGGCATGGACACCTCTCGTAAGGCTTGGCTGCATGCCACCAGGTTCTCTAAGGAGGTGCAGGATAAGGTTTTGGACCGGCCCTTTGATGGCAAGGAGCTTTTTCATTCCACAACGGACGTTGAACTGACCAAAACTAAGGATAGCACTCAGACCGCCAAGTCTTTGTCGGTCCTGGTGAAAATGCCTTTAAGGGCACAGAGAACGTCCTCGCAGCCTCGGCCTTCTTCTGGTGTCGGGGGTTTTTTGGACGGAAAGTCCTGCAGGGTTGATACCTCATCGGGAAATTCCTGCCGACGGCAGCAACGGAGCCGGTTTTTCTCCCGTTCCACAGCCTCCTCTTCAGGTTCAGGTGGCGCCACAACCGAAAAACCAGCTAAATGAAATTTCTCTGCGCTCGCACGAGACCCCGGTGGGAGGACGTGTTAGGCAGAAACCTCTGCAGTTCCCTCTGGGACCACTGCAAAAGATTTAGGACTACAGGTGTTTGGCAGTAAACCCACTTGGTAGCAGTCTGTACCACACAGATTCACTTGGTAGCTGTGGCTGAGCAGTCAGACTTCCCTCAAGAAGAGTTAGGCAGTATACAGTGTATTCACAATAGGTCAAGAGAACACAATAAAACAAGTAAACACTGACCAGGGCTTGGTGTAAAAGAGATATAATTATTTATTTAAAACCACATCTAGAAAAACACACAGGCACTAATAGTAAGCAATCCAAAAACACGGTCACTAAAAGATATACACTCCCTTAAAAGAATATTAGACAAGTCTTAAGTAAAGCCCCCACTTATTTTCAGACAGCGGTGAGCGCTTAACGTTGGTGGGACTCTAATAATTCGTTTTAGAAAGGGAGAGAAAAGCAGAGAATAAATTGAAACGGATCCCAACACTTTTTCACAAACACAACAAGAGAGGAAGGCAAAGTAACACTGTGAGTTTTAGAGTCAGTAGGCCGGATCTGCTTTAAGAGGATCAAAACGAAATGTGTCCAAGGTCACACGGTTGCAGTGCACAAAAGTCTTGAAAGGGTTCAAAAAGAGTTGGACCAAAGAAAGAGACCAGTTAGAGGGTTAAGGCGGCCAGCCCAGTCCAGAAGGTTAAGAGATTATTACCTTGTAGCAATCTTTAGAAAGGGAGGCCTGGCGGACACGGTACCTTAAAGTGGTGAGAATAGTCCAGCGGGGGCAGTTGTTCCTGGCAGCGGATGCAAGTCGGTGCTTCGTCTGGGGGAAGAGAAGATCTCGTCGGGGAGGAAGACAGGAGTCCGTTGCACTACCAGGGAAGAAACCAGCCACGGAGTTTCTCAGGTACAAGGAGCGGTCCGTGGATTCGCGGTCCAGTGGTAAGTGGCTATCCGGTTGCTGGGGTGCTTGGCATGGGCAATTCGACCACAAACCGGTCTGGGGTGCGAAGAGAAGAAGGTAAAACTGGTTGTGCCCACCAGTCAGGGGAAGAAGCCTCTCCAGCCGGGAGATCTTCTCTGTCGTCGGCAAGTAGTGAGCCGGTTCCGCGGGGCTCCACCGGTGGTGTCGTCGTGGTAGGTCGGCTCAGCTTCTCCCTCGTCGGATTCTCAGGTCCTGTGGCGACTTCTGAAGTTCCAGTCCCCAAAGCCCTGCTTTTATGCAGCACACCCCCATTAACTCAGCCTAGCTGTCAATCAAACATGCTAAGTGGTGAGCCGGCCTGCTCACCACTTGGGCCAATCACACAAGAGTGCGACTAGAGTTACCAAGGTAACTCAGTCCAGGGTGCCTAAACCCCCTCCTACACCCCCTGTGGTACCCAGACAGAGTGGCACCACTTTTGGAGGCTTCTGTGGAGAAGCCCGCCAAAAAGTGGAACAAAGGGCTCGACTTGGGTTGGAGTCACAGAAGAGAACACAAACGCCATTTTAGAATCGAGTCCTGGCAAAAAATACCAACCGGCGGTATGTTCGAGGCTATGAGAATTAAATAATTAAAGTGGGTAGCCTCGAACAATGGGAAAATCCCATAGGGAAATATTCGCGGTCGAATATAAAATGTAGTTTCCACTGCCACCAGCCAAAACTCGATCAGGGGGGACGGAGACGTGCCCCCTCGACTAACAGACCCCGGGGCAATCAAATTGCCCCGACCAGTACTTCCACAATATGATGGTTTGTACTGGTTTCTGTTAATAATTTGGGACTAGTAAAGCCAATGGTGACTTTACATGCCCTGGGAGACAGTAGTCAGTCCCAGGGAATGGAGTCTATGGTGGGGTGTCACTATGACACCCCTGTGTTACTGCAGGGAGGGTGCTGTGTAACACACATCGTAAAAACACATGAGACCCTATGGAGTAAAGGACCCCATAGCCCATAAAACACATTAACCGTCCAAGGAACACCATAAATCATGTCCAAGAGTGGGAGAAAAAGAGTCTCACTCTTGGCATGAGAAAAAAAACAAACTCCAGAAATCCAGCAAAACTGCTGGGGGACTCACTAGGATAGGAAATTCAGCCTAAAGAGAGAATTCTCCCTAACAGGATGCATTGCGTCTCATTGGGAAGCGTGGCAGACCATTACTGATGACCGGTGGGTGTGGTCAGTCGCTCGGGCGGGCTTGGCCCCTTACCCCACCCATCAATCCTCCCTTCCAGCAGTCGGGGACGCCCTCCCTCAGAGCCGAGATTCAGAAGTTACTGGATCACAGGGCGGTGGAACCCGTTCCCCCAGGGGAGGGCTTCGATTCCCAGCTGTTTACTGTGCCCAAACCCAACCAGGCTGGCCTGCGCACCATCCTAGACCTTTCTCAGTTCAATCTTTCTCTACCACAAGAGAAATTCAAGATGATCACGCCCTATCAAATAAAGTCCTCTTTACAGAAGGGCGATTGGCTCAGCGTGGTGGACCTCCGGGATGCATATATGCATATCCTGATCTGGAATCCGCATCAGAGATAACTAAGGTTTTCCATGGGGGAGGAGCACTTCCAGTTCCGACTGCTCCCTTTTGGCCTCAGCTCGGCACTGCGTGTCTTTACGAAGATGTCGGTTATCGCAGCTTATCTTCGGCTTCAGGGTATCCATGTGTATCCGTATTTGGATGATTGGCTACTGCACAGTCCTTGTCCGCTGAAAGCCTCGAGTAACCTTTAGTCTCTCCCCCAGCTCCTGTTCCACCTTGGGCTGTCGGTGAACTGGCGGAAATCCTCCACGACGGTCTCACAGGACCTGATTTTCCTGGGTTTTCGTTGGAACACGATCGACTGCAGAGTATACCTGACCGGGGACAGAATGCCGTATCTGGGGGCCTCGTGTCAGTTCTTTGCGCAGTCGGGGAGCATGTCGGCCTGGTGGTTCCAGAGGCTTCTGGGCCTCATGGCCTCGTGTGTATTGGCTCTTCCTCTTACTCGGCTCAAGATGAGGCGGACCCAGATGGCTCTTCAGAGTTCTTGGCATCAAGCTGTGGATCCGGACTCCAAAATGATATCGATTCCAGCTTTCATGAAAGCTGACCTTTTGTGGTGGTCGTCTCTCGGCAATCTATCGCTGGCCACAGCTTTTCAGGACCCCACTCCGCTGGTGACAATCATGACAGACTCGTCCCTTCAGTGGTGGGGTGCGATGTTGGACCTTCAAGTTTACGATCTCTGGTCGCTCCAAGACAGGCTCCTTCACTGGCGATCTTCCTGGCGTTCAGGTCGGTCATTGTCAACCAAGAGGTCCGTGTCCACACCGACAATGTGGTGTCCATGTTTTACATCAACGAGCAGGGGGGTTCCAAGTCCCCTCCTCTTGTGGATCTTGCCATTCAGATTTGGGAATGGGCAGTTCAGCATGGCATCTGGCTGGTGGCAGTACACATCCTGGGCCAGCTGAATGTTACTGCAGATGCCCTCAGCCGACGAACCATGGTCTTCTACGAGTGGGAATTGATAGTGGAGGTCCTCTTACAAATCTTCCAGTGTTGGGGCATTCCAGAAGTGGACCTCTTCGCAACATCGGCCAACAGGAAACTTCCTATTTATGCCTCCAGAAACGGGCTGGGAGCCTCCTCTCTGGGAGATGCTCTCGAGATTCCCTGGGACAACATGAGGGCCTATACTTTTCCGCCTCTGCCTCTGATTCATCGGACGATTTGCAAACTGAGGAACACAGTGAACTGTTCTCTTCTGCTCATAGCTCCGTGGTGGCCGGCCAGGTTCTGGTTTTCAGAGCGTCAACATCTCTCGGTGTGTGCACCGATCAGGCTTCCATTGGTTCCCGACCTGCTTCACCAGAGAGATCGACAGCTCTGGCACCCCTCGCCACAATAGTGCAGCTTGGCGGCATGGTGCCTGAGTTCAGATCTTTAGAACATCTCAACCTGTCTGCTGATAACAGGCTAAAGGATAAAGGCTTTGAGTGGTATTTTCTTCCAACTATTTGGATGTCTAATGTGATCCCCTTGGATGAGGTTCCCGCAATGTTGGCAGTTAAGGCATGCAAACGTGCCTTGTTTCTGTTTCTTCGAGATTCCTTGGTTTTGTTTTTTAGATTTTTCAGCTCGAATCAGGCTGTCTTTAAAAAATGTCCTCTTTTTTTTACGCCAACATTGAAGGTTCTGGAAATAGTCTATTAAGATTAGGGTCTGATTTATTGAGGTCCCAATTTTTATTGATAATCCTTTTTATCTGGTAACTTTGGCTCGAATTTTAGAGTGTGAATTAATCTGGCATTTACTTTTTTTTGGGTTCTTTCAGAAGAATATCACGTGTCAAAGGTTCAGTCCGCCTAATAGCTTTCTCATCTCAGCTCATTTTCAGGCTACCCTCAGCCTCCTCCTCTCCTTCCCTCATCTCTGTCTGTTTGCTATCCAGGAATGGTGTGCCGCCAATGACCTCTGCCTTAATGCCAGTAAGACTGAGACTCTACTCATCGGCACACCCACTCCCTCCTTCCCTGCAACTCTCTGGCCGGCCTCTCTTGGCCCTCTTCCTGCTCCTACCTGCAAGGCAAAAAACCTCGGGGTCATCTTCGACTCCACACTCTCCTTCTCTCCTCATATATCTGACGTCTCTAAGAAGTCACACTACCAGCTGCACCTCCTGTAACGCTCACCTGATTCCTGCAGAGGCGCCGGTCTTGACTGGGTGAATGCTGTATCTTCAAAGGTGATGTGTAACACACGGTTGGCTCTTTGGGCTGGACCTCTGTGCACTGGATGTCTGACTCGAAGAGTAAGATGTCTGCAGATAGAAAATATGGGATTAATGAAATGGGGTTATTGGGTGCCTCTCTCCTCTTCCCTTTCTCTTCTCCTGTAGAACCCCAAAGGTTAACGCCCTCACCTTAGGTAAGTGAACGCCGAGCTCTCCATCTGCCTCGGGGCAGGGTGCCGTAACCAGTTTCTTCACTGGATAAGGGTGCAGGCCTCTTGACCTCAGAGGACTGCTGTCCGTCGTTAACTGCACGAACGGTAAGTTCTGGGCACTTCAAATGTCTTAAGTCTTTTGTAATGATATCTCTTGTTTTGCAGGGTTCCGGCGATGGCGGATGGCGGGCTGATGAGAGTTGAGGATCGAACCCGCGTGAGGAATAGAAGCGCCTGGAAGCACGTAAGTAAGCGCTTGTACCCTGCTTCACGATGCGCACTAACTGTCCCTTTTATCTTGCAGGTACAAGTTCGGAGCTTTAGAGAAGCTGAAGGGTGCTGGAATACCCACTGGATTCGGCGTGGGAAGGAGTAATGGCACGTGAGTAATAAAGTTGCCCAAAGTCTTTAAACGCACCTTCTTTTGTCTTTCAGATGCGGGATGCAGCGCCGAAGGCCTCCGGAGCGTGCGAAGAGCTGGTAAGTTTTTGTCTTTCAGATGCCGGAATGCAGTGCGAAGACCTCCGGAGCATGCGAAGAGTAGGTAAGCCTTTGTCTTTCAGATGCCGGAATGCAGCGCGAGGCGTTGGTGACAGCCGATGGACCAGGTAAGAGATGCGCTGCCACTGAAGACCGTAGTGCTAACCTGTTCTTTCTTTGTCTTCACAGGTGCTGCTGAAGACTGGATTCCAGGATGGTAAGCCTTTGTTCCCTTAGGCCCAGGATCAGAAGCAGAAGACACGATGAGCGTTCTGCTGCAGAGAATGCAGAATAACACAAAGCAAGATTCATCCATCGGGTGTGGTTTAAATAGCCTCCTGTAGTGCTTAGGTGTCTCCTTCCACAGCCACGCCTAGGTAAGAAAAGAGTTCCTGCTTTCCAGAAGAGTTCCAGTGTTCTGAACCTAGGGAGTGGCTCCTGCCCCACCCAACAGGAAAAGTAGTCCCAAACAGAAGAGGATCAGGGGTTCAACTGGCAGGTAAGTAAGCAGCATGGTCTGCTGCAGGTAAGTCCACCCAAGCATTATGAGCCCGGCGCTTCCAGCGCTGGGACTGGGCATCTTTATGAGCCTGGTGCCACTGGCGCCAGGACAGGGTCCAAAAGGTCCCAATTGGGACTGGCTGGCACTCGGAACCGGGGTTATGGGTCTGCTTCCAAGGGAGTCGGGCAAGTCCTGATCTTTTGGAAGCAGAGATCATGACACCTCCTCAGAGGTATTCTTCCCTTCCTCTCCTTCCCCCAGAAGCTCACTGTCGCCCGAGCCCTGGTTCTCTCGAAGCTGGACTACTGTAACAGCCTCTATCTTAATCTGCCTGCTTCCACTCTCCGCCCTCTGCAACTCATCCAGAACAGAACTGCGAGACTTGTCCTTGGCCTCAAGCCCAGGGACCGTATCTCTCCAGGACTGAAATCTCTACATTGGCTCCCAATGGCTGCGAGGATTAAGTTCAAAACCCTCTGCATTGTCCACAAGGCCTTCTGGGGCATGGGGCCTAAATACCTTCAACTCTCTCTTCCTAAATATCTTCCTTCCCGAGCCCTTCGCTGATCCGTCTCCAACTCCCTCAGGGTTAGCCGCTTCTCGGAGCAACGAGCTGGGGGTAGATCTCTCTCCGCGGCAGGGGCCTCCCTCTGGAACAGCCTTCCTGCCTCCCTGAAACTTGAGGAGAACCATCTCCGGTTCCGGAAGCACCTCAAAACCTTCCTCTTTGCCTCTGCTTTCTCTCTCCCTCTCCCATGCTAAATCCTTCACTGAAACTGCACTGAATCTGCAACTGGGCCACTCTCACCGACCTTGGTCCTGGGCCCAGACACTCTCCACTTGCACTGCCTCCCTGGCAACCTCTGCACTGCGGGACTGCCTCTGTAGCCCTACAGCCCCCCCTTCCCAGCACTTGTCTGCACTTACTTTGCACTTGCCACCAGCTGGCCCTATTTATTTATTTTATTCTACTTACTTGTACTGCACTTCCCCCTCCCCTTCCCCCTGCACTTTTCCCTTCCCCCTACCCCTGCACTTGCGCGATCTGAATGACACCTGGCCTAGTAGGATCGTTGTCTGTCTTCCCCTTGTTTCCCCCCTCCCTGTCTCGTCGCGCCTTGAAACACTTGTGTATAGGCGCGTTACAAATGCCATATCATATCATATATATCATATCGTATCATATCATTACAAATGCCATATCATATATCATGTCTATGATTTCATCCAGAAAATCTCTTTTGCTGAATCTGTGTTTCTTGTCATGCTATTCGTCTTGTAAATGTGTTGTCAGATGTGTTGGATGAAAACTTTGGAAATGCAATGTGTTTGTGTCCGTACGTTTTCTGTAGATATTAGTAGTAAGTTCCACTCCAGATTTGCCAATATTTAGTTTTAGGCGGTACCATTCCAGAGTTTCCCCTCATTGTGAGGGATTGATGTTTATAGGCTGTTCACATCAAGTGTGAATAGGATCACTGTGGAGTCTTCAATACGTACTTCCTTGAGTATTCTTAGGAAATTAGCTGTATCTTTAGGATAAGTAGTGGTTTCTTGTACTAGCGGTTGTAAGGCTCTATCCAAATAAATGGCTAAAGGATGAAAAATACTTTCCGTACCCGCTACAAAAGTCTGAAGGGTGGATTGCTACTGTTCTTATGTTTCTTGGGTAGCGTGTAAAACACTGGAGTAACTGGAATGTTTTAAAGACGGAATTCACTAATCTGTTCTGATATCCATTCCATGTCTAGGGCCTTTTCAACTGTTTCCTTAACAATATTTTTTATACATGAGATAGGATCATTGTCTAGAACAAAGATTTGTTCTTTGGTCATTTTGGTCATTTTTATTCTAGACTGTTGGGCTTCTTATAGCCATTGAAAGTGTGCAGGGGACGGAAGTTCCCTAATTGGGAACTATTTTTTGCACTTGTTAATTTCACAACCCATATGCCAAGGTTGACTTGTTATCCTCTGCACCTAAAATGTAACAAATATTTTACATTAAGTTAATATAAGACATTGTAAAGAAAAAATATAATTAGGAGTGCAAGGTGATTGCGTCTTTGGAGTCGTTTAAGAGGGCTCCCAAGGGTTCTCTGCTCAAATTGAAGAGGATCCCTTAGAGGATGGAACCTTGGGGGACCCCACGTGTGACTAGGAGTTGGTTGGAACTATATGCCCCAATCTGTATAACCTGGTGTCTGCTGGATAGGTAGGATGCAAACCATTTTAGGACAGTTCCAGAAAACCCCATCCAGGAAGGGGAGTGGTCAACTGTGTCGCAGGCAGCCGAGAGATAAATGGGACGAGGAGGCATGAGTCTCCTGTGTCCGAGTATCACAGCATCATTCACCAGTTGTATGGTTTCAGTCTCAGTGCTGCGTTTGTACAGAATCGGGACTGGTAGTAGCAGAGGAGGCTTAGCTTGTCGATTTTGTTAAGTAGTTGATAGGCAACTACTTTCTTGATAAGCTTTTGATGAATGAGAGGCTTGTGATCAGTTTTAATCCTTGATACAGAGGTGAATGCCCACCCCAATCCTGGTTGTTTAGGTAGGCTATTTATGAATTAACAAACAAGTCGGGATGAGAGACCCCTTGGTAATCTCTGCCCTCCCAGCCGACTTCCACAGAACTCCCACAGCCTTCCAGAAATCTGTCATCTTGAACAACTCCAGATCCTACATTTCCCATAACCTACTGCCAGATATAACAATCCTCTGGGTCGATCAAGGTGTTTTTTGAGAATGGGGCTTTCTGAGACCTGTCTTCCACATGTCTGGGAATGCCCCTTTGCTGAGGGAGGCATTCACAATACCAAGAAGTGCGGTGAGCACTCCCCCAGTGAGTATTTTAATGAGGTAGGCTGTGAGGATGTCCTCGGTATAAGCGGTAGGTTTAAGGGAAGCAAGTTTGTCTGAGAGATCCTTGAGATAGGAGTGTGAAGTCCCTATAGGAGGGCAGTGCCTAGGAATGGGTGTGGATAGCATTGCTATGTCTGGTTTGAGGCATCGATGAGACCTCTGATTTTACCAATTTTATCAATGAGGTGTTGGTTCTGTTACTTGTCTTGGAGCAGTGCTTGAGTTTCGAATAAGGCTTTGGTTAGAGGCTGCCTCAATGCTGGAGGTATAGTAAGCCGACTTATGCTTGGCGACATGTATGTGTGTATGGGTATGCAGGGATTTGAGGAATGAGAGATCCTGTGGGCTGTGGTCTTTGCCACACTGCTTTTCACTGTTTTTCATTGATCACGTTTGTGTGTTGGCAGCAAAGCTTTGGGTGTTTACCAGGGTGCGGACGGTTTGACGTTTGTGCAACTAGAGTTAAAAAGAATGTGGGAGTCTACTACTTCTTTGGCAAAGTTGTTAAATGTTTCCAGAAGGGGTGAGGCATTCTCTGTGGTGGATAATGTTGTTAACAGGGAATCTAGTGTGTCTAGCAGGAAATTCCTGAAGGAATGGTGCACAATCACAGGGTGTTTAGCCTGGTCTTTGTGGGGCAGCTTTGTTGGTGTTATGAGAAGGAGTGTTGCGTTGTGGCCGCTCTAGTCGAAGGAAAGGGGCTCTGAGCACGAGTGGAGACAGTGAAGACAAAGTAGAGTGTGTGGCATTTGACAAGTGTGGTGTGAATACTATCTGTTTAAGGTCCATGGAGTCGGTCAGAGAGAATAGTGAGTCACGTAGCAGGTGTTTTGCTGGTTGGGACTCAGGGATGTTGAAGTCTCAGATGAGGATGTTATTAGAGTAGGAGAACATTGCAGAGGACAGTTGGAAAGATCATTGTTGACGTTAATACTCCTTTGGGGTAGCTTGTAAATAATCGAGAATGTAATTGAGTCGTTACTTAAGATGGGGACCAGGCACAAGCGTTATTCCAAGGAGCTTTTTGCTCGGATCGGAATTACAGTGCAGGGCCAGTCCATTTTATAGATGAATGTCACCCCACCTCCAATGTTACTGTGCTGGCAGTATGTTCAATACTGTATCCATGGGGTAAAAGGACCTACATTAAAGATTTGGAGGGGGAGGTGGGGCGTAAATCACATTTCTGTAATGAAAAGGGCAGCAAGCTCATTGTTGGTTATGAGATCAGCAATGTCGACAGCGTGTGACTGCTGAGCATGGGCTAAACATCATTACCAGCCTGATGTGAATAGCAGGCGCATGTTGCAAGGGTGTATGAGGGATGTTGACTAGCTTTACCATTGTAGCTGTCCTGAGCTGCTTTAGGAGTTTGGTTGTGCGATCAATGAAGAGGATGGGAATGTGTTATGGTGAGAGGCGGCACATGGTTATGTCTACCTGGTGTAAAACTGGCAGAGAAACTGGTCCATGGCCCTTTCCAGACACTAACAGGTGCAAAGTGCGTTACCATTTTCTTTGCTCTTCGCTTTGGAAGCCGAGGGGAGAGATGCCCCCTGAGCTAACAGGTAAGAAGGGAAAGAAAGGGGCTGGGTTAAAAAGTTGGGTGGGGCTTAGGTCCCATGGCCAGAATCCACCTGCAACAGCTCACCAACTCCAAAAGAACCAAGCAGACTATGTCAAGTTGAATCGTCCTCAGCTGTCTGGTGGCTGCTTCTACCCTGATAGGCAGCCATGTGGGATTTCTTGCACAGTTTTATCTAGCAATGCTTCCTGGATTCTTTGCCTGGTCAGGACGCCATTTTTGGCAGGCAATGCTTTCTGGCCTAGGTGAGTGATCTTGCTATTCTACCTTCTCTAGGATCCTGTAATGTTATGGGAGTCTATCCAAGATGAGGCATTTGGAGGAGGAAGCACTCTATTAGAAGAAATTACTCTTGATAATGTTTATTCCAACGTTTAGTCCTTCCTCCCACATATTCCTCATTCTCCTCCCATCCTAACCCTCATGTTGGATATTTCATTTATCTCTTGCTGTTCTGCAGTCTCAACTGTTGAGTTCTAGGGAAAACTGCAGAGCTGCGGGCATGGGGCGCCAAGGGATCCACGTATACAGCTCCTTACGTCACATTCCAGTGTCATGGTTGCGCTTTAATGTTGTGCAGAGCAGATGTGAAGCAATATCGCGTCCCTTGTTGGCAGTTGCTGCTAGAGAGTTTTATTATAGATGAAAAAGGACTAATCTATCAGAAAAAAACATTACAGAGAGGCAAGTAATTTGTTCCTCACACCAATAGTCTCGCAAGTAATTCTGGTCTTGGTTAACACTAATGCAAGGGCACTGAAGTGTCCCAGGAGTGTCTGCCTTTCTTTTTGAGGTATATTATGAGTGTTTCTTTTCAACAGTCTGATTATTTATTAAGCAGTTGGATTTATAATAAACATCCTGTTATGGTGAAGTAATAGTTACTTGTAATTCTAGTTACCTCACATGGATTATGGGTATCTTCAATGTAACGATGAGTCTGTTGTCAGAAATAAACTGGCGCCAACTGCAGTATATTGTGGAAGATCTCTGAAGGCAGGCTCACAAGGTGGTAGTGCCCATTCCCTAACATGTGAAACTGTCAGAAATATTTGCTAGCTTAGATACATTTTACAAAATGTTTTACGGTATATTTATTGGGCATTTTCAAAAAAAGATTTCTTACAATGTACAATAAAAAATGAAGATAACCACAATTGAAGTATAGGATTTCCATTAAGCTATCTCTTTGTCTTCAGTATTACAATGACTATGGGGATATAATCAAGGAGACTCTAAGTCGAGCCCGGCTGATCGATAAAGTCCAGTGTGCCAGAACTCTGCTGCTCACACTACAACAGGTATGTTTCTATTTTCCTTCCTTGCAAAAACACTTGTTCTCCTTCTGAAAGCTGCAAAACTAATTGGATGCTGTGAACGTCACTTTCGTGTAGTATCGTACTGTGTATAGTAGGAGGCCACTTCTGTGGTACACCATGAGCAAGAGAGGATTACACTTTGTCTGCTTTTCTCAAAAGGGGATGGTGTTCTTTCTGTCTTGTTTCTGAAAAGGTAACCATTGCAGTTCCTCGAACATGGGGGCATTGTGTGGATTTGTGGTAATGCATGTTTAGGGACAAAGAAGAGGACAAGGAACAGAGTTAAAGCAAAAGGTGTCATGGTTGCGTGTTTTAGATGTGTGTGCATTTTTTGCATTGCATCCTTTGAAATCTGACTGTCTGTTGGTAGTGGTCCTGGTTTGTGATACAAGGGATAATCTGCGTATGACCTATCGGTGGAAAGAAAGAAGCAAAGTAAATTGTGTTAAAGATGAATATATTGGAGCAGAGTCTGGTGAATATGATGATATTAATACCGAAGGACGTAGATGAGACCTGAGAAATCTTATTCAACGTCCTGGTTATGTGGTGCGGATGGACGAAAGAAGGGAAAAGTTCCTAGATGATTTTGTATCACAGTACCCACAGCTATGTGACAGTCACATTGGACAGACTAATTGGGAAGGAAGGACCTGGATACTCTGACAGCGCAGGGAAGATTCCCTCTGTGCGATTCTAACCCCTGAAGCCTGTATACAGGGAATCCCTAGAGTCCTCCCACACTCCCCACGGTCCAGACATATGGTAGGAGAGTCCTTCTCCCATACCTCCAATATCCTAGGTCCTACCCCATTGCTTTCAATAGACCCTCCACTTCTGGTTCTAGGTAACAAAGGGACAATGTATATGTACAGGGTACTGGAGTCTGAACATTCCCACACAGAACCACCCAAGGCAGGTGATGCCCCCTCCACATCGTCAGGTCAGTTATAAATAGGGAGGTTGATGTCCTAAGATTAGTGATAGCTTCTGAACAGATACTCACCAATAGCATCACAGACATATTGCAGCCTCATATTTTTCAGTTTATTGCTCGTTTATGTGGCCCACAAAGAAAAGCTGCTTACGGTTTGGTCAGGATAGCCTCCATTCCGTGCATGGACCTGGCATAAAAACATAGGGTTGGATCCTCATTTTCTTACTGTTCACCAGAGGAAGCCGATTATTCCAGCCACCTTCGCTTGACTTTTGCTACAGCTTTCTCAACTATTCCACCGGATAAGGAATCCAAGAAGCTGGCTACACTGGGACGTAGAACATTTCCTTCTGGTAGCTTACTTAGAGCCTGAATGGTACCCTTGAAAATACTTCATGTTTTGTGGGAGTCAGCAGAATTAGTTGGTAACAACATTCCTGCATATTTGCAAGCATCTTTAACAGCATTAGTTCAAAATGCAGAAGATACAGCCCAGAGTATCTTGGAAGTGGGCTTTGACTCTATAGAGACTGCTACGAGAAATTGGGAGTTTTAAGACACATACCTGAATCAGGACACTTAATTTCACGCAATACGCACAGTCTAAACTTCTGGACATGCCGTTTGATGGTACTGAATTACTTGGTGCCAAGACCTTGAGAAATGTAAAGATTCTCGTCAGGCTGTAAAATCATTAGAGCTATAGGCGCTTATCTTTGCCGTCATCAGAGGATGCTTTACCGTTCACAGAGGGGAAAAACTGCACCAAAATCATAACTTCCATTACCATCAGGACCAGCATCTTCAAAACAGTGTTAGTTTGTCCCACTGTGCTTCATGAGTCTGCTGCAGTGTTTATTATTCGACTCTCAAAAGGGCATGGCAGGAAATAACCTTAGAATTGTGGGTCCTTCAGACCTTGAATCGATATTTTTTCCTGGCTTTCCTAACAAAGCATTGTCAAAGTCCCACCATTTTGTCTATATCTCTTCCAGAACTGCTCCTGTTACAGGAATTTCTAGCAGTTGCTTCAGGAAGTGGAGTTTGTGTACATACTAAAACAAGAGAATTCACCCTTGGTACGGGATGCACCCTCGTGGCATGCCCACTGCAATTAATACCAACATTTTTTGGGGAAAATGTCATACATCAATTAGCATGCAAATTGCCTTTTTCTAATGGACTCCTTAGTCCCACGGATTCCTCATCTATGATCTTTATCTCTGAGCGCATCTTCTCTTCGGGCACTTTTACACCGCCAGCGGGTGCAGCAGGGCTCCACGTTTCAGACTTGCACTGCATTTGCCTTTACTGCCATGGTGAAGGCCACGACAAGCAGGACAGTGCGTCATGCCATTCGATGCACCCAAAAGCGCCTTAAGAGCGTGAAGCTGAGATCCAAGATGGCTGCCGACACAGGGAGACGTGAGTGAGACTTGCTCCTGCCAGGCCGAAAATAAAGCACCTCAAATTAGCACCAATCCGTGACTTCCAAACGAGATGCACGTCTCTCGTAAGCCCCCCAGTCACCGGGCATCGCAGGTCGAAAGTAGGAGCCCGCGAGCACCTGCCTGCTGCAGCGCTGACAGAGAAGAACACCCCTCCCCCCGCCTGAACAACTACTAGCCGGGGTGCGGAGCAGCCGTGACGGGAGGAGGGCACGGGCGGGAGCGGCGGAGGACACGGACCGCAGGATCACCGGACCCGAAGGCACCAGAGGGGGTCAGCAGTCAGACAGTGGAATCCAGCACTACACCGGCATTCGGCGGTTGGGCGGACTGGGCAACACCGTGGGCGCCTGCCCCTCCCCCCGCAGGCAGAGGCGCGGGCCGCGCCCCGGTGGAGGCAGGAGAAGCTGCGGGTGCGGGACTCCTGATCGGGAGCCTCCGGTGAAGCAGCACACTCAAAGAGCCCCGACAGACCTCGGCGGGGGCTTGGTAAACCGCGCCCCAGCACCGAGGAGCCAGCTAACGAGACTGCAGGCAGCAGGCGAGGGGAGCCAGGTCGGCTCCGGAGCGGGAGAGAGCGCGGGGACGGCATCCGGAGGCCAGCGCTAAGCAGCAGGTGAGAGGCCACCATCTGCCCCCAACCCTCCCCCCCCTTTCCACATCTCCCAAGGCATAAGTGGACTAATAGGGCCAGTCAGACCCGGGACTGGCAGGGGGTAGACACCCCTTGAATCCCAGCATATAGATCCTCGTGGAGGGGAGGGGGCGGGGAGTGCAGGAGCAGGGGAATCAGTCCTCGCGCCCCCCCACCAACAGCATGAGGGCTCAATTGCCGGCAACTCCCTAAGAAGAGGTAAGGTACCTGCCCAACCAAGAGCGCATTTAGCGAGCCGAGTACAAGGAGTGATCGCAAAAGGGCACCCCCCTGCCCCCTCCAAGATAGACAGTCGGCCGTAGTGGTAACCCACAAAGATAAACACAACTACAAAGAGACTACCGTGGGAGGGCAATGCCTAAAGCTAAGGGAAAGGGGGGCACATCCCAACCAAACCCACAAGCGGCCAAACAGGACTCAAGCATTCTACAACTGTGGGCTTCAGAAACCCCAGTGAACACCAGGGGGAGAGCACAGGAAGACTCCACAACAGATGACATCCCCCCCAAACCATGCAATCAACCCCCTTCTAAGGAAGACATGCATGCCTGGTTCGTAGAACTGCAGGACAAATGTATGTTAACGGTACAGGACCAATTTGCTACACTTAGAAACGACATGAAGCAAGCTGTACACGATATAAAAATAGACCTAGCCAAATTAGAAGAGAGAACCGATACCCTGGAAAAAATAGTTCAAAATGTGGAAGAGGAAGCAACACAGACAAGCGAAACACAAGAACATTTAGTGCGATTAACCCACAACCTGGAAATTCAATGTGAAGACCTTGAAAATAGATCCCGCAGATATAACATCCGCATTAAAAACATGCCAGAGACAGTGTTGGATAGGGATCTCAAGAACGCAGTGCAAGAAGTGTTCAGAGACATAGTCGAAGCACCGGATGTGGAAGCCATAGGAATTGACAGAGTTCATAGAGTGGGTCCGAAACGCACGGGAGCCCCCGGGGGAAGACCCAGGGATGTGCTTGTGGCGCTATCCTCGTACCCACAGAAAGAGAACATACTAAGGAGGGCAAGGCAAATGGATCAAATAAGGATGAACGGGGTAGACATCCAGTTGTATCAAGACCTGGCAGCAGCAACACTACTAAAAAGGAGAGAAATGGCCCCACTGATCAGAGAACTGGTCTCAAAAGAAATAAGGTATAAGTGGACTTTCCCATTCGGCCTACTATTCGAGTGGGAAGGCAAGCAAAGGAGGGTGACAACCTACGAAGAGGGACTTCATATAGTGGACATACAGACAGAGGCGGCGGTGCGCAGTAATAAGAAGGCAAGGGGGGAATCGCCAAAAAGACCGAGAGGGTGGGTGGAAGCAAGGCAGAGAAAAAGATGAAATGGTATAGGGGGGAAAAAATCCGGCAACAGTGGAATAGGGCTTGGCCCAAAGAAGGGTGATGACAAAGAACTGCCACCACCCTCTGATCCTGATGAGACAATCAAAACTCTCATGGAACGAGATTGTAGATAATTTCTATCCACGGCCCGGCCGGGGATCAGGTATATACTCACAGTAAGGGTCTAAGAGGATGCGGGGTTTAGGACTCCCCGCAAAGTACGACCCGAGTACTCTGAGGGCAAGGAGCGATTGGCGCAACGCCATGGCTACCATAGGGACCTGGGCCCTCCTCGGGATCAAAGTTTGGTTATTGTTCAACACTTGGGGTGGGGGGGGGAGTTAGGGTGTTCGGGAGGAGGGGAGGGTGGGTATCGCCGGAAGAGAGAATGGACCTCAGCATAAGGGCGCAATGGGCTTCCAACCCGGCCCAGAATCATGGGTAAGGCCAGAATACTAACATTAAATGTAAAGGGAATGAATTCTCCAGTGAAGAGGAAAAAATTAGAGAATTTGATCAGGAGGGAGAAAGCAGACATTCTGCTACTCCAGGAAACACACATCAAAGTAAAGGACAAGGGAAGGATAGGTCTTAGAGGGTACAGGGTATTGGCACAATCTAATGCAGAGGGGAAGAGAGAGGGGGGTAATGATTGCCATAAAAGGTGGACAAGTCACTACTCTCATAGACCAGCAGATCGACAAAGACAGGAGATATGCATTCGCTAATATCATGCTAGACAACACCAAGCTAACTCTAGCATCAATATATGCATCAAACACGGGCCAAGATGGATTCCTTCGGGAAACAATGGGGAGATTGGAGGGATTTGCGAAAGGAGAGATAATCATGGGGGGCGATCTGAACATGGCTTGGCATCCACAGGTAGGAGTTCGAGGAGGCCCCAAAACCAGGGCGCTCCATCCAACCATCTCAAACAAAGAATGGAGCATTTGGCGCTATGTGATGCATGGAGGGAGCTAAAGGGTCAAAACAACCGCTATACATACTATTCGCACGTTCATAATTCGATGTCGAGAATCGACTACTTCTGGGTCTTGGGCTGCTAGGCAAGATCCAGGGAATAGAACTAGGCCCCTTATCTCTGTCAGACCACGCCCCGCTATGGTTAGACATTCAGACCCCAGGGAAGGGAGGGGGGCTCTGGCGCTGGAAATTCCCGCAGGACATCTTGATGGACCCGACTACGGGAGAGGCATTAAAGGACAAAATAAACCAATACTTTGAGCAGAACGATACGGACGATGTCCCAATGGGAACAGTTTGGGAGGCGTTCAAGGCAGTTCTCAAGGGGGCTATGATCGCCTTAAAGGCCACCAGGGACAAACAGAGGTATGTTTGGGAAAGAGAGCTTGAAAAGAAACTGTCAGACATTCGAGAGGAACTATTGACTCACCCCACCAAGAAACTTAAGAAAGCGTTCAGACACACGCAGGGGCAACTAGAACTCCTCCGAAACAAAAAAACGGAGATATCCCTCCTATACCTAAGGCAAAAATATTATATTAAGGCCAACAAAGCAGACAGACTTCTTGCAAGGCAACTCTCGGCAAAGCAAAAATCCATGACCATTCTTAACATCAAAAACGCACAGGGAGAGTCCTTTACACGTTCCAAAGACATTGGGGAGACATTTAGGGCATTCTACCAAAATGTTTACGCAACAGAACACCCAAACGAGGCTGAACAGGAAATCTTCTTAGTCCCTCCCCATACCGAAAATCCCTGAAGAAGCAAAAATCGCACTGGAATCCCAGATTACGGAGGAAGAAGTGAAGAAAGCAATAGCAGACCTCCCAAATAACAAAGCACCTGGTCCTGATGGCTACACGGCCCCCTTCTATAAAAAATATGCGGACATACTCCCCCAATCCTAACGAGACTGCTGAATTCCTTCAGGGACAGCGCAAATGTAACCCCATCCATGAATGAAGCAAAGGTCCTGGTGTTCCATAAACCGGGTAAGGACCCCTCCCTCCCCAGCTCCTATAGACCCATTGCACTGATTAACCTAGATTCCAAGATTTATTCGAAAATTTTGGCGGCCAGGCTCTTCCCATTGCTCCCCTCTCTAATCAACCCTGACCAGTCAGGCTTTATCCTGGGCAGGCAAACACAAGACAAACTCAGAAGGGTAATTCATCTCATAGAGAAAATAGGCATCACACACACGCCAGCAATCCTATGGTCACTCGATGCCGAAAAGGCTTTTGACCGGGTGGAATGGTCCATATAATTTAAAACCCTGGAACACATGGGATTCAGAAACCTACACATAAATATGATCAAGGCCAACTATAAATCCCCCTCGATAAGAATAGCAGTAAATGGGGAAATTACGGAAAGGGTACCTATCACCAGGGGAACAAAACAAGGCTGTCCGCTATCCCCCCTCCTTTACGCTATCTTCCTGGAACCATTGCTTATCAAGATAAGGGAATCCATCCACATCAAGGGGATAGAAATGGCAGGCAGACAACACAAGGTCATTGCCTATGCAGACGATATGCTTCTGGCACTCGAGGACCCGATGAAGACACTTCCGGAGACACTGCAAATGCTGGAGGCATTTGGGGAAATCTTAGGCCTAAAAATAAACAGGAGAAAATCGGAAATCCTCCTATTGGAAGGAGATGGGGGGGGGGGGGTGCTCTCGAGAGGGAGGCGGGTCGGATGGGCCTGAGATTGCCGGAGGAGGGAATCAATTACCTAACAATCACAAACAGGGTGAACACGCTTTATAAATGTAACTACCCCTCTTTACTAATGAGAGTGAAAAAAGACCTAGAAAGATGGTGCCCGCTCATGATTTCATGGTGGGGAAGAATCCAATCAGTAAAAATGAACACTCTTCCCAAGCTGCTGTACTACTTTCACGCTCTCCCGATTTCAATTCCCAACTCGTTCTTCAAGGCGCTATATAAGACCGTCTCGTCACTTATCTTGAACAGAAAACCCCCGAGGGTAGCAAGAACCGTCCTCACGACGCATTTCAGAGACGGGGGACTATCACTTCCACACTTCAAACATTACTACCAAGCGGCCCAACTGTGGGTGCTGAAAGAATGGTTAGGGGATGACCAACGAACCATCTGGGTAACCCAAGACAGGGCGGTAGCGAGGACCCCACTTGAGGATATGCTATGGAAACTCAAGCAACATAGACACCCAAACCTCTGCATCAGCGAGATAATGAAAACCACACTGAACGCCTGGGACGAACAAACCAGAAAGGGCACCATGACCACTGCTACAGCCCCATTCACGCCTATCTTTGGGAACCCCCAATTCCCGCCCGGTCAAGAGCAGGGGGCGTTTGAGAAATGGGAGGACGCAGGATGCAGGAAAATTGGGGAAATGTTTCAAGACAAAGTAGTCAGAACATTCGCAGAATGCAAAACGCTGTGGAATCTCTCAACAGCAGATAGGTATAAATACGAACAACTTAAACACTGGATCACTACGCCGGAAATCACACAGGCCGCCACCAGGGAACTGACCACCTTCGAAAAATTCCTCCTAACAAACGCCGGTGACAAGAGATTAGTCTCCACTCTCTACAACTTTATCAATACACAAGACGAGAAAATAAAGTGGGCCTACATGAAAAGATGGGAAAACACTCGGGGAGGAAATCCCTAGGCACCAATGGCAGTCGCTGTGGGCGAATATCCCAAAATCGACATGAGCAGTGCAGAGGGAAATGTGGATACAAATAGTCACTCAATGGCACTACACACTGGAAAGGCTCAGCTCCATGTACCCCCTATCGTCAGACCGCTGCTGGAGGGGATGCCCCGAGACCGGCACCTGGAGGCATATCTGGTGGGACTGTCAAGGGGTCAAAGGATTCTGGAGAGAACTGATACTAGAAATGAAAAAGATGTTCCCGGATGCAGACCAGCTCGGAGAGAAAGTGTGGCTATGCGGATGGAAAGAGCAACAGGCCAGGAGATACAGCAAAGCACAATGGCGCAGCTTCATGGGCCTGGTCATAGCGGCCTGGGCAACTATTGCACAGAACTGGAAGAAGCGCAACCCACCACTAATATTCACCTTGCTGCAGAAGATCTGGTCCCAAATGGCCATGGAAAAGATAACTCACCGAATTCAGGGCTCGAGCGGATCCTTCATGAAGGAATGGGGGGGGGTCTTAGAATATCTGCAATCAGACTACATGGAACAATGGTGCCCGCACAACATAAGACTTAGACATATTTTCCTCATAACTGGTCACGAGATACTAAAAAGGAACAATAACCTTCTCTTCCAGAGAGTGGTTGGGTAGGGTGGGGGGGGAGGTTGATGGGTGTTGACGTTTATGATATTGCATAATGTTCTATATTGTAAATCAATAAAAACAAGTTTTAAAAAAAAAGAGCGTGAAGCTGAACTTTTTACCTTCCTCCACAAAGAGAAAGGTGATAGTCTGACCCGTTCGAGGTCGCCGGGTGCAGTCTGCGGCACCGAGAAATGGTCCCCTGTCCAGAAGTAGCAAGAGGTTTCGATACCCAGATGGTCCTTTACGCCATCATTCTTATTCGTTGTCGAAGGAGAGAAGCCACCACTCCAAGGACTACCAAGAGGAAGAGGCGCCACAGGTACCTTTTCCCACCCAGTCCTCTACCCAAGAGGAATGTGAGGGGTTTCTGCCCCTTTGCCAGTTATGCCCCAAGAGGTAGAGGTCAAGAACCATTGGGAAGGCAAGGGCAGCCTCCCTACAGGGGTTTGGGCCGGGGTGCACCTAGAGGAGGTGCTTCCACTTCCACTGTGCCCTCCGCAACCCAAGGAGCGAAGCCTCTCTGAAGTGAACTCTTGCCATCTCTCCCCTGTGTGAGGCAGAATATCCCTGTTTGGCGAGGAATGGAAAGTTACCAGCTCGGAACGCCTGGGTCTTACAGGCCATACAGCAGGGATAAAGCCTCCTTTTTGCCTCTCACTCTTATTCCCCATGCCACCAACCCTTGTCTCTGGGACCTCTCCTACTGGAAGAGATGCATTTGCTTAGGACTAAAGAGGCCATAGAGGTTGTACCCTGCTCAAAACGAGGCAGGGATTCGTAGTCACCAACTTTCTGGTGCTGAAGAAGAATGGAGATCTGAGTCCCATCCTGAATCTGCGGGGTCTGAACTTGTTACGCACGGGCAGGTTCAATATGGTCAATTTGCACTCATATCCTCCAGGACCTGGATGTGAACGGCTGGCTAGTCTCCCTGCCTCTCCAGGATGCTTACTTCCATTTGGCTATCCACACAATGTACAGGAAGTTCCTGAGATTCAAAGTGGTAAACTGTCACCAGTTCAAAGTCCTCCCTTTCTGTCCTTCAGCAGCCAGGAATTTCTAGCAGTAGTGGTTACTTGCCTCAGGAGGGACGGCATTGATGTCTTTCTCTACCTGGACGACTGGCTCACCCGAGCCCACTCAACATATCTAGGGTCGGCATACCTATATCGGACGTGCAGTCTATTGTACAATTTGGGCTTCTCCCTGAACTTCAAGTCTCATTGTCACAGTCAGTTGGATTTTCCGGTGCGGTCATGGACACTCGACCGTGTCAGGGTTTCCCGCCCGAGTATAGTGTGGCGAACATCTACAAGATGGTCCAGGTTTGCCAACCGTAGACGGCAGTTCCATCCTCCAGCTTTTCTGTGCTTGCTGGATCTTATGGCTGCCTGCATCTTGGTTGTGCGAGAGGCCCACCTGCACATGAGGTCGCTGCCATGGCTCCTGAGCTCATAGTGGTCACAGTTTCAGAGACGAACACTACCTTTTTACTGGTCTCGGAGCGAGTGTCTGGAGACCTGCAGTGGTGGTCCGTGATGGACAACCTTCTGAAAGGGTTGCTGTTTTGTCAACATTGGCCACAAGTGACTCTAGTCACAGATTTGTGTCTGAAGGGCTGGGGCTCTCACCTCCAAGACCTTATGGTGAGCGGACTGTTGCCCCCATCAAAGTGCCGGGAGCACATCAATCTAACGCAGCTAACAGCGATCCGGCTGTCCCTGGTCGCTTTCCTTCCCTCTATGAAGGGCAGGACTGTATTGGTCCTGGACAACACTGTAGTCATGCATTACCTCAACAAGCAGGTTGACATGGGCTCCTTGCCTCTATGCAGAGAAGCAATGCGATTGTGGTTCTGGGCTCTGAAAAACGGCATGCCTCTGACTATAGCTTATCTGTCTGGCGAGCAGAAAGTGGTAACGGATGCACTGAGCTGACAATAGTCAACTTCCCACAAGTGGGAGCTCTGCCAGGAAGTTCTAGAGGAACTCACACAGGAGTGAGATTTGTCAGAGGGTATTCTGATGAACATGCTCCTCTCTGCAGAAATCCATTTATGCCTGCAGGTGGGGTACATTTTTTCGGCTTGGTGCCAGGAGAGGAATCTGTATACTTTTACTTGCTCCTCATCCTTTGTGTTAGAATTTCTTCTGTGTTGGGCTAGGACTGACCTGCAGGTTGTTACAGTGAAGGTTGACTTGCAGCCATTTTGATTTTCAAGAGGACCCGGAGTCAGGCTCCTTTTTTCACAATCCTCATGGTCATTCAATTCCTGAGGGGTATTGAGAATAGGTTTCCCCCCATGCCAGTTTGTTGTTCTGGTGTGGGATTTAAATTTAGTGTTCACATTTCAATGGGTTGCATTTCTCCCACAGATATCCATCATCCAGCTCTGCTAATCTGAAACTTTTTGACAGGGTGTGTAGTGGACCTCGACACAGCCGTCGGTCCGTCTTGCCCAGCTCTCGATCGGCGGCTCCGGAAGTGACATCAGGCGTGTGTGTGTGTATATATATATTCATGTCACTACACCATATGCTTCAGTTCCTTTTCTCTGTGTGCTTGCACGCTGCATCGGGACCACAGCTCCAGTTTACTCAATGTTTTTTTGTACATAGTTGTACATTTTCTCAGAAAATCTCAACGTATTGTCGTCTCGCAGGGTTTCCGGCTTCAAGCTATGCCGTGATTGCGAGGCCAGAATGTTGGTAACCAACTCCCACCATGTGTGTCTGTGATGCCTAGGTGTTGGTCACGACGCAAAGTACTGAGCGTTGTGCGCAAAGATGCAGCCCAAGTCCCTACGTGAGCGGTCCAGGAAACTGGCTTTGGGCCAACTGGTCGCCAAATCTCTGGTGCGGCCCCTCCTCCGGTCTTTAGAGGCTGAGACAGAGGAGCCCACTCCCGACAAAGATAAAGAGCGACATTGCAAGAAGAGTAAGAAACGGTCCCACTCCAGGAGCCATTCCTTGTCGTCTTCCTCACAGAAGAAGCAACAGCATCACCACAACTCCAGCTCGTTGTAGGATTGAGGTAAGCCCTCGGCAGGGCCGACCACTAGGGAAGAGTGGAAACGTTTTAAGACTTCCATTGTTGATATGTTTAGGCAACATGCTGCTGTAGGCGTGGCTCTGGCCCCTGACCGGCAAGCTTTGGCGGCAAAAGTGGCACTCGGTGCTCCTGACCCTAAACTTGCCATTCCGTCGACGGCATCAACGTCGAACACGCCTTCGAGCATCATGCCTGCCAGGCATAAGTCGCCAGAGGACCGTAAGGCCGAAGCCCATGATGCCCATCGGTTATCCGAGCGTACCTCGGCGCCGTAAGAACCTTCGGCATCGAAAGCTTCAGCTTTGAAACCTATCCTCAAGCCCTTGGCTCCGAAAGTCAGCGACGGTTCTTTTGTGCCGCTGTCGTGATCAGGCTTCCTCGACTCAATGCAGTCCATATTTGGCATCGATGACGCAGTCGACCCCGTTTACACGGGAGCCAGCGGCATCGATTATTTTGTTTTTTAGACAACCAGGCCGATTTGTTGTCCCTAGCTCAGGGTCTACAAGACGCCAGAGGTCTGGATACTTCCCCAGACTTGGAGTTGCAACAGAACCAACACTATACCCATTCTGATATCAAGTATAGGGATCTGGTTCACAGGGTTGTTGACACCCTTGAGTTAAAGGCGTCCACCACACCTCTTCAGGGATATGAGCTCAAAGCAACCAACATCGCAGGTGGATTCGCCAAGTAGGATTTTTACAGCTGGTGGAGGATGGGAAGGAGGTGGTCAGCAGTTATTGCAAACGGGCCTGGACGTGGCGGATTGCGTTGGCAGAGCAATGGGTTCAGCAGTTGTAATGAGACGCCAAGACTATCTAAAAACTTCTGGCTTCTCTCCAAATGCTCAAAAGAGGCTGCTGGACATGCCCTTTGAAGGTGACGTGCTTTTCGGTCAGAAAGCAGATGAATCCTTAGATAAATTCAAGGCATCCTAGTTGGCTGCTAAATCATTGGGGCTAGCGGCGCAGCGGGCCAAACCTGCCTTCAGCTTCACCTCCAGGGGCAGAGGCTATAGAGGTTTATGTACCATGTGAAAGAAAGGCGCAGCTCCCACAAGCCAGGCAAAGAGCAGAGGCGCTTCTCGCGTCCCAGAAGTGGCAGAAAGGCCTCTAGAGGCCAGCAAGCAGCAACAGAGGCAGGGTCACTCACGCCCTCTAAGATGCTTTGATTTTCCTCTTTCACAATGCACCGGTTGGTGGATGGTTGGCAGGGCTAGGGCCCCAGTGGCAGGAAATAACCTCAGATGCCTGGGCCCTGCAGTTGATTTGTTGTGGTTATTGTCTGCCTTTTCTAAAGAGGCCTCCAGACAGACCTCCACCTCCCCCAATACAACCGGGGCAGCAACTCCAGGAAGAATTGAGAGTCCTGTTGTCGAAGGGTGCCATGGAAGAGGTACCTCCCGATCAGAGAGGGTCAGGTTGGTATTTCCAGTATTTTCTGGTGCCCAAGAAGGGAGGAGATAGCCATCCCATCCTGGATCACAGAACCTTGAACAAGTTCCTGAGGAAAGACAAATTCAGGATCGTGAAGTTGAGATTCTCCACGCTCTCTAACTTAAGGACTGGCAAGTGTCAATAGACCTACAGGACGCTTATTTCCATGTGCTGAAACTACAAAAGCACAGGAAGTTCTTATTGTTCCTCATAGGGGACAATCAGTTTAAAGTGCTTCCCTTTGGGTTGATCTCCTCACCAAGCTCATGGCGGTAGTGGCGGCTCACCTCTGAAGATCCGGGGTCCACATATACCCATATCTGGACGACTGGCTGATCCGAGGGAAGTCAGCGGGCCAGATTTTGTCTCATCTAGAGGACACCTGCCTTCTACTGCACAGTCTGGGCTTCTCCCTCAACTTCAAGACATCCCATTTGACACCATTTCAGTGGCTCCCATTCATCTGAGCAGTCCTAGACATCCGGGAAGTCTTTTCCTCCAGAAGAGAAAGTCAGCAACATAGACAAATGGTGCATTTGTTTCAGAACCATGCCACCCTTGCAGCGGCTTCCTTTCTCCGCCTTCTGGGTCTCATGGCCTCCTGTATTTTTCTAGTGCCGGAGGCCAGGCTGTGTATGAGATCCTCCAGTGGCTCCTGAGGGACTAGTGGTCACAGTATCTGTGTGTGCTCATGGAACGTCTTTCAGAGTCCAGCCAGGTAGTCCGCAAAGTCAGGTGGTGGAACACGCGCAGCAATCTATTGGCGGCGGCCCCAGGCCTGCATGGTCATGGATGCGTCCCTGAAGGTTTGTGGCACCCACTGCAAGGATTTGCAGGTGAGCAGCCTCTCGTCTCCAAGTGGAATATCAACAGGCTGTAATTGCATACCATCAGGTTAGCCCTGAAGGCTTTTGCCCAGAGGGGAGGCATTTCCTCGTCCTGCCGGACAACACAGTGGCCATGCACTACCTCACCACACAGGGTGGTGTGCACTCCCGTCCACTCTGCACAGAGGCAATTCAGCTGTGGTTTTGGTTGCAAGAGAACCACATCTCGATCCCAGCAGTTCATCTGGCGGGGTCAGAGAACATCTTGGTGGATGCTCTGAGCAGGCAGAGTACGGTCTCACATCAGTGAGAAGTGTGCCAGGAAGGCCTAGAGGAGGTTGTCGCTCTCTGGGGTACCCCAGCAGTGAATCTGTCTGCCACAGAGTCCAACAGGAAGTGCGAACAGTTTTTCTTGAGGGAATTCCCAGATAACAATGCACTGGGGGATGCATTTCTGGTGGATTGGACCTTCCCTCTCCACTACGACCTTCACCCCGACTCCCGTTATCTTTTGGGTTCTCAGGAGGTTGAAGAGATTTTGAGCAACTATGATCTTGATTGCCCCGGATTGGGCGAGGAGAGCATGGTACCCCCGAGTTCCTGGATCTGACCATCTGTCTGCCTCACCGGTTGCCTCGGCGTCCGGATCTCCTAACCCAGTCGGAGGGTCGAGTGCCCCACCCAAACCCGAATTCCCTCACTCTACATGCGTGGCTCTTGAGAGGATGAGGTATGACGACTGGGACCTCTCAGAGGAGATACTTGAGGTGTTGCTGGCTGCACGCAGATCTACAAGATCTCTTTACGCGTGCAGGTAGAGAAGATTTGAGGCATGGTGGAGAGTGCGCAAGACTGACCCGATCCCTTGCCCCACCACCACAATGATGGAGTTCCTTCAGGTTGCCAAAGTCAAAGGGTATTTGGCGGCCCTGTCTGTGTTCAAGAGGTCTCCAGAGCAAGGTTCCTTTTTTAATATTGCGGTCATGGCCCAGTTCTTTAAGGGCCTTCTCAACAAGTTTCCACCAACCCCATTTGTTATCCCAGATTGGGATCTTAATCTGGTTTTAACCTACTTGATGGCGCTCCGTTTGAGCCCATGCATTCATGTTTCTTGCGGCTGTTCTCCCCCAAGACAGCCTTCTTGGTCACAATCACATCTGACCGCAGGTTTAGGGAACTGCAAGCCTTGTACTGCAAACCTCCCTTTTTGAAGTTCCTTCGTGAGAAATTCTCTCTTAAAGTCAGACCAGGATTCCTTCCTAAGGTGGTTGGAGAGTTTCATCTGTCCCAGTCTATTGATTGATCGTATTTTACCCTCCTCCACATCCCTCGAAAGAGGAAGTGCGGTTCCACCGCCTTGACCCCAAGTGAGCGTTAAGTTTCTATGTTGCTCGCACATTCGAGTTTAGGAAAGCAGACTAGTTGTTCGTGGACCATTCCTTGTCTACAAAAGGTCTTGCCATCACTAAACCAGCCCCGTCACGTTGGATTATTTTGTGCATATCCGAGTGTTACCAATCGGCAGGCAAGGAGCTGCAAGCGGGCATCTGGGCCCACTCGACCAGAGGGGTTTTAGTCTCTACAGCCCTCCAGAGAGGGGCTTCTGTTTGGGATATATTCGGGCAGCCACTTAGTCCTCTTTACATACATTCACCAAGCACTATGCCTTGGATGTTGCACTGGGAGCTGATGCAAGTTTCGGTAGGGTGGTTCTACAGAATCTACTGGCTTAAATCTTTCTGCTCTCCTCCATTATTCTAACTGCTTGGGGAGTCTATCAAGATGAGGAATCTGCTGGAGAAAAGCAATTTATTGAAGGAGAAATTACTTACCATAATGATCTTTCTATGGATTCTTTTCCCACAGATTCCTCATCGACCCTGCTATCCATCCCCACTCAGAAAGTTCTGATGGCTCTTAGATGACCGCTTCTGTCTCACTCTAAAAAATGTAAAATAAAAAAATGTTTTCAATCATTGTTGTGTGGGATCACCCTGTTGGGATGTATCCTTGTTAAAGTTTTCACCGGCTAATTAGCTTCCTCCTATGGTTTTTCCTTTAGCAGCGTTCAAGCGCCGGCGGAAAAGGAGGAACTGAAGCATGGGGTGTAGTGACGTGCTATATATACGACACCTGACGTCACTTCTGGAGCCGACAATCGAGAGCCGAACAAGACGGATCGACGCAGAGTCGAGGTCCACTACCCCCCCTTCCGATAGATGGGTGAGTGAGCTCAAGGCATTGTCTGTTAATCCTCCCTACTTGGCTTTCTCCAAAGAATAGAGGATTTTAAGAGTTAGACCCTCCGTCCTTCCGAAGGTGGTCTCAGATTTCTCTCTAAATCCTCACGCCTCAGTTACTTTTGTACTCTCGCTCAGCACCCTGTTTGGAACGCAATCTTTTTGTGACTGCAGGTTTGCAGCTCGAAGATGTACATCACGGACCCTCACAATATTGGTGTGTGGTGTCTCGGAGTCGAATACGACATCGAGCACTGCAGTTCTTAACAGCACATGAATCTGAAGGCCCTCATGGAAGGATCAGCAAAGTTAGCGCTCGATTGCCTCCCTTCTAAGTCTCAATCTGCCGCAAGTCCTTGAGCCCTGATACCAAATGTTCCACACCCGAGAAAGAGGACAAACATCACAAGATGGTGAAGAAGAGGTCTTATTCACAGAGTGAATCCCACCATTCGCCCCCCTCACCCCACGAGAAAGAGTCGCCAACGCAGGCGTGACTCTGATTTGTCAGCGGATACTGGTAAGTCATACCCGAGTAAGGGTGCCCTGAGAGAGGAGTATAAGGCGTCTAGCTGATCTGAGGAAAGTCCCCAGAACACGGTGACGCAGCTCAAGGACACTTGTTCTCTGCTTCAGAGTCTGTGCTTCTATTTGAATTTCCAAAAATACCAGGTCAAACCAACACAGAAGCTCCAAGCTCAGGTGCAGTACTCAAGGCTTAAAAGGAGTCAGCAGTATTATGCAGATGATCTCAATTTTCCAGAACCACAACAGCTTTCTAGCTGTTTCCTTGCTCCGCCTTTTGGACCTCATAGCTTCCTGCATGTTTCTGGTGCCAGAGTCCAGGGTACAGATACAGTCCCTTCAATGGCTTTTGAGGTATCAATTGTACCAGTACTTTGACAACATGAAGGACATCCTCAGAGTATCAATGTCAGTGGCCACCGGATAATGGTGGGACAGCATGATGGCAGGGGAATCTTTTTGACCACTGTGGCCAGAGTACTTTGGCACTCTCTCGGGTCTCCTCAGGGTGTCTTCATCAGTGGTCAACGCCCTGTCCTGGGGGGCGAACCGCAACAGTCTCCTTGCAAGGTAACTCTTCTGGCTGCCTTGGCTTCAGACCAGAGTAGTCACGGATGCATCTCTGAAGGGTTGACGCGCTCACTGCGAGGATTTGCAGGTGAACGGCCTCTTATCAGCAACAGAAGCCAAGTAACACATCAACAGGCTAGAGTTGCGAGCTATTAGGCTTTCCCTGAAAGCATTTGCCCTGTCTCTGCAGGGGAAACATGTCCTTGTTCTGACGGTCAACACTGTGGCAATGCAACAAACAAGGTGGTGTGCACTCGCGCCCCCTCTGCAGGGAGGTGATGATGTTTTGGTTCTGGTTGCTGGAGAACTGGATCTCAGTCTCGGCAGTTCATCTGACAGGCAAAGAGAACAACTTGGCGGCTGCTCTGAGCAGGCAGGGCATAGTCTTGTACGAGTGTGAAGTGTGCCAGGAAATCCTAGAGGAGGTCTTGTCTCTCTGGGGTACCCCAGCAGTGGATCTGTTTGCAATCAAATTCAATAGGAAGTGCAGACAGTTTTGCTCGAGGGAATTACCAGCGAACGTAAGTAAAAGCACTCCTGCACTGAAATAAACCTTTGGCGCCAGGACTGAGTCCAGCCAGGACTGAGTCCAGCCAGGGCCCCTGTGTTTATAGGTCCCAAAGGGACATAAGTGAGTCAAGTGATTGATTGCCCCTATCACTAGATGGTGTGGGTTTTGTGTTCTGGGGCCTGTGGCCATGACAGATAAAAGATAAACGCAGTTGAAAATTGCTGAAGCAATCGAACCGTTGGAGTGCTGAGCAAGTGGAAAAATGGCACTGAAGCAGGGGTTCGGTGCATGCTATTTATACCAATGTCACAGCTGAGAGTGGGATGGAATATGCAGAGGGTTCTCAAGCCGACGCACGGCGCCCTATGCTGTCGAAACGTTTCCAAAGCTGTAAGCAGGTTATTAAAGATGAGGAATCCATGAAAGGACATGATCCATTAGAAAGGGTCTGTTTGAGACGGCCCTGCCAGTTCGGGGACCAGCGTAACCAACAAAAAGTTTGTCATCAGTTCTGTTCTCCCTTGTCTGAAAGACATAGGCGGAGGAAAAAAGACAGGTGGTGAAATTACTTACCCTTAATGTTCTGCCTGTGGATTCTTCTCCCGCAGATTTCTCATCTGATAGATATCCCATCAAGTGACAGCTGCTCTGAATTCTTTTTGACATGAGGCATAGTCCACCTCAGCATCGTCTATCGACCCTGTCATGTCTCAACCGTGCCACTCCTCTACTCCGGACACGACATCAGCAGTACATGCAACACGTCACTATACCCCCATACCTCAGTTTCTCACCTCCCCAGGCCCCTGTCCCCCGCTTAGCAGCCACGAGGCAGAATCCAACCAAATTTGACAATGAAATAGCCAAAACTATACAATATGTATAACACACCTTCTGTTTTTTTTTTTTTTTAAACTCAGCACATCCCCAAGCTTTCGTTGTGGTCCCACAAGAAATGGAGTAACTGAGAACGAAGACCAGAACACTTTAATAGCAGGGCAGGCTGGGATGGTGAGAAACTGAGGTATGAGGGAGTGCTTTTATTTTTCTCCTACATATTCCTCCAGGAAACCGGTGCTTCATCGCTTCATCTGCAGACTCATCTCCTGACATCCAGTGATCTTGATCCCGACACTGCAGCACCGCACTCTGCATCCACGAACTCGGACCATGTGAAGAAGGATGACAAGGTTAAAACATCCGTCCTAGGGCCGCGCCGCATTTGAACCCCGCACGCCCCCTAGGTAACCACTTACTAGCTACTGTACCGCTGCAGCTTCGTTCCTCATTCCCACCGGCTGCCGCCTAGAGCTCTGCAGCTTCTGCCGGGCCGGCAACATCACCTGAAAGGGAAGAAAGCAAAAGAGCAGACATCAAAAGTGGAACGGACAGCAATTCAAGACAACTAAATTTACAATACAACAAAAACAGACGAGGAAAGGCAAACAGGAACACCTAGTTAGTGGCTTAGTCGCAGCAGGACTGGACTACCACGTGCATGGGACCAGTGAAGGAACTCGGTCCAGATCATACAAGCGCCCCTTCCAGAAGCAGCATGACGGAGTGCTCGCCAAAGCTAATCAACAGGTGAGCTTTCCAGGGACAGCGCATCCCACGGGTACCACGGCTTGGGAGAAGGTGTCTGGAAGGGGAGCAGGCGCACAAGCTGGCTTACTCACGCCCCCTATTCTCCACGCAGGAGGAGTCCCGAGCAGCATAACCTATCACCACCAGTCACCACATAAGCGCAGAGGGCGAAGTCGGACCCAAGCTACCTCATCCCCGGGAGGGCTGCAACCGTGCCCCAACGCCTCCGCAGAGACCAGGTGAGCGTAACATTATCTTAGATAATGTCAACTCTGAAGACAGGATTTAAAAGGTGTTCAGACTGTGAGTCGAAAATGTTGATCACAGATCCGCAAAGAATATGCCTCTCGTGTCTTAGGGTAGGTCATAAGGTTGATGACTGCGTCAATCTGACTGTTAAATCCTTGAAGGTTGAGGAAGGAAAAACTCACCCTAGGTGGGTCGGCATCAAAATCTCCTTCGACCACACCTTCAAAAAGGAGATTGTCTAATGAGAAAAGTTTCAGGGACATATCTCCTCAGATATCGAAAAAGCACTTAAAGTATTCCAAGCGCTCCAGATCTAGGAGTGGTTTGCGACATTCGTCATCCTCGTCTCATAAGTCGAAGAGGCAGCAGTATTGCTCTCCTCCATCATCCAATTCCTCGCCCAACAGGAAAACTGTAATCTTTACTAGCAAATCGGCTTCTTCAAAAGCTGATTGGGGGTAATTTTACCTCCCATATGCTGGTGGTGTTTTCAAAGGTGGACCCTCACGGCCCTTCGAAGGAACTGAAGAAAGCTTCCAACCACATCTCACCTCTTAGGGCCGACAGGGAGTCGTTAAAGACTGCTTCTCTCGCGCCTATGAGCCCAGGTAGCGAGTCAGAAAAGCGTCCTTGAGAGGTGTCAATGTTTTTCGTTTGCTCAAGGAATGTCAAACGCACTGCCTCCTTCCTTTGCTCCGTCGAAGGATTCGGCTTCAAGGGATTCGACTTCGAAGCCATCGGCTTAGTCTTCGGAACCATTGAAGGTTTTTAAACCTTTGTCCAAGAAATACATCTTTAAGTACATGGGTTCCATCTTTGAAGAGAAGGAGGAAGAGGAGGATCCTCCTCCTTTTGGATTGGAGTTTGGTACTCCAAATTTACCTGATGAACTCATTTTGGAAGAGTCCAGGTTACACAATGTGGTCGACTGCTTAAAAGATACTAGTAGTCTGGACACTTCACCTGAAGTGTATTTTGCCACCCCAGATTCATCTGATCATGCTTGTGCATCTTATAGGCCTGTCATGAGTCCAGTTCAGACCACTGGCAGTGTGACTCTTAATCTGTTCCTTTTAGTGAACAATACCAATGGGTTACCGCTATGGCACCCATGGGTAGCGGTACACCTTGGTACCCCTAGTGTATGTTTTTGGGCACCTTTGTGTGTCCCACAGAGCAGGGTATGGGCTGGTGGCAACTACATGCTGACTTGACAGTGGCTATGGGTGTCCTCCATTTTTAGGACACTGTTGTCCTGCCATTGAAAACGATTAATTTGTGAACAAAGGCAAGATTACCACTACAGCCTCATGGTTCTTTTGCCTTTCCCTCTTCTTTCTCAGTCCTGAGAAGCCCTACCTCTTTTCCCTTCCCCTGATTGGAAAGTGCGTGGAAGGACCATATGAGGCTGCATCTGCTAGACTGTTATAAGCCTTCCGAGGGACTGCTTGCCTTTGGGTACACCCAAGGGGTGGGACCTGAATGAATAGAGACAGGAGTCAAATCACATCCTGTGTTGTGGGTGTCTGGTTTAGGTTGTGTGTTACAGTGCCTGTGGTCTACCTGAGCCAGCCCTGACTGAAACTAGAATGAATGCAGTGTGTTACCTAAAAGGCTGGGAGTTGCCTCCAATACACATTCACTCTCTTGTGTGTCTGGTTTTGGGTGAATGGCCTGAATGCCTGTTAGCCTGATTGGATTCTGCCTGATCAATGCACTAGTGTGTGATTGGATGGCTGTACCTAGCTCAGCCTTAGTGAATGAGGGACATTTGTGTATATTTGTTTCAATTGAGGCTACTGCTGCTACTTTCTCTTAACTCCCAGCACCTTTGGCTGATTAACACCCTGTCACAGCCTTCTCTAACCTTCATCTCTCTATCTCTAACACTCTGGATGTCCTTGCCCCTGTCATGAGAATCCGCTTGACCCCATATCCAAGTCCAACTCTCGGTACGATTCCGACCTTTCCACCCTTAAACGCAAGTGTAGGGCGCCAGAGAGGAAGTGGAGGGCCAGGGGCGCACCCCCTGACAAACAAACCTCCCGCCTTCTCTAAAGGCAATACAGACTCTGTCCTCTCTAAGAAGAGAGCCTACATCCAAGCCTGCATCTCTGCGGCATCTAACAACTCGGCCAAACTTTTCCCAGTCTGCAAGGAGCTGGCCAATCCTGCTGCAGTCTCTACCTCTTCTGTTCCCTCCCAGACCCTCTGCACGGCCTTGGCCTCTCATTTCACTACTAAAACTCAGGACATCCTATCCACCCTCTCTTACGCTGCCTCCTCTTCTTCCTCCTCTACCACTTCTGGCCCGTCTCTCTCCCTCCTTTCTTCTCCTTTCCCCTGTTCACCCCTGACAATGTTTCTAGACAAGTTCGATCTATGGAAGTCTCAACAAAGCAGGTCCCCCCCTGCTCATCCATTACAATCAAGGAACACATCGACACCCTTGTCCCAGCCTTGGCCAATTTATGCAATCACTCCTTTGCCACTGGAACTTTCCCCTCCCCCTTAAGCACTCTCATGTGCACCCTCTTCTAAAGAAGCCCTTGGCCGATCCTGCCTCTCTG
Organism: Ambystoma mexicanum; assembly: GCF_040938575.1. Taxonomy (NCBI): domain Eukaryota; kingdom Metazoa; phylum Chordata; class Amphibia; order Caudata; family Ambystomatidae; genus Ambystoma; species Ambystoma mexicanum. The sequence continues at coordinate 222,750,222 of NC_090921.1, read as the reverse complement.
GCTAACTATCGCCTGATCTCCATCACTCCTTTTCTGTGCAAACTCTTGGAAAAGCCGCCATCTCCCAGCTTAATCTACATACTGTGCCGAAATGTCTGTTATCGGAAGAGAGTAGGATGCAAGACATTTGCAATACCTTGCATAATGCCAGCGGCATTGACGCCTCTCCTGAATTACAGTTCGGCAGGCCAGAGGTAGAACGCAGACTCCTCATACCGGCAGCTCATGTCCAGGGTGGTGGACTGTTAGGGCGAATTCTCCTTCTAGGGCTAATTTCCCTCACCTAGTGAGTCCCCCAGCAGCTTTGCTGGATTTCTGGAGTTTATTTTTTTTTCCACCTGGTAAGAGTGTACATCTTTTTCCACTCTTACATGTGTTTTGGCCTATGTGTTTTTACTCATTGTGTGATCTTGGGCACTGGAGCACACCACTCCAGGTGCCCCTGTTCTTGTGCGGGTTACACCGCACCTTTAGTGTAGGAACCCAGGGTTGTCTTTTAGACTTCCCTCTGACTCCATTTCGCTGGGGCTGACTACTGTCCCCCAGAGAAAGGTTAAGTTGCCATTTACTTTACATAGTCATTTTTACCACAGACCCAGTACACCCCATCTTACATGGAGTACTGGAAAGGTCTAATCTGTACCCCTTTTCTGTCTGTACCTCCCTGAGCATTGTTTTGCTCTTTTAGCATCTAGACTTGGCTGGTGGCAGTGTTATCTACCCTAACTTTTCTACCGCAATTATATTAGATAAACGTGGTACTGTTCTTGGCTATTATATTAGCCTCGAACATAAACCCGCTTGACCAAATCGTCTTTCTTTTGGCTCCGGTTGGGTTTATTCGCCATTTCTTTTTGTTAAAGTCCTTCTTGTGTTTTACTTTGCATGGCAAACTAGGTTCGCCTTCTTTGTTCACCGTCTTTTTGGCGGGCTTCTGCAGAGAAGCCCTCCTCAAGGCGCCTGGGTGTCTAGGTGGGCTGAATGTGAGGGAGGGGTGCAGTCACCCCCTGCACAGGGTATCCTAGGAAACCCAAGTCGCACTTTGTCATGATTGGCTGAGGTGGTTGTCCCGGCTGGACAACCCCCCTGCTGCGTGAATGACAGCCAGGCTGTGTGAATGGGGGTTTTGCACACAAAAGGCAGGTCTCTTGGGCTAGAAGTCAGTCGCCTCTGGAACTACAAGGAACCGAAGAGAAGCGGAGAGAACGACTGCTGCTGCAACTACCCCGCCCCGGTGAAGCCCTGCTGCAGTCCTGAGCTATCTACCCTTCGACGACTAAGAGAAGATCCAGTCCGGAGTCTTCTTCCCTTGAGCCTGGTGGAGCTAACCAGCTCACCTTCTTCAGCCAGAGATCTCTGCCGTGGTCGAAATCGCTGCACACTGCTGTACTGGTCCGGATAGCCACCTGCTGAGCGCCTCCTGTTTTTAAGGAGCACACCTTTTCGTTGTCTCTGCTGCCGGCTTCATCCCTGCGTGGTGCAGACCCCCTTCAGACGTCCTCCTTCACAACAAAGCTCCAGGAATCGTGGGACTGCGGGAAACCAACAGGAATAACTGCCAGGGCTCCAGCTGCATCGTGGATATAAGGTTCTGTGTTCTATGCGAGGAAACTGAGTGAACCCCTTTTCTTCATCTCCAAGGCTCATCCTTATCTTCCCTCCTTCTTATAACTTTTGCTTCCGAACATTGACAATATTCAAGTACTCTTGACTATACGGAATCGTGAACTGTCTAACGGTGTGATCTTCGGCACAGGCCTCCGGTGTCATCTAAACCTGGCTCCAACCCTTTGACTTTTGAACTCCTGTTTCTGAGTGTTTCTCGATACTGTCTGCCTAACCTAAATAAGTCAGTGTTTTCTTGGGTCACAGTAATTGTGGTCCCTTTGTGTAATCTCTGCTACTGCTCATATACTCTTGAGATAAGCCTGGCTGCTCTGCTACTGCTACCACTATAACTTAGTAGTACAGGCTTGTACCAAAGGTAAAACTTGTATTGCCACCTGTAGTCTTAATTGTGTGTAGTGGTCCCTAAGGTCTCTGCACATGATTCTGCCTAACATGGAGTATCTGGGTTGGTCCAGGCCCCCAGTACAATTTGATCAGGATGATCTGACCGATATTTTAGACAAAGCTCCGCCTACTTACCCCATATTACCCTTCCACGTGGCTCTGCAAAAAAGGGTGGCCAGAAATTGGGAGACCCTGGACACCACTCCGGCGGTGGACAAGTCCCTTACAAGAAAATGCTGCCCTTCCAGTAGAGACTAGGGGTGTCACAGTATATTTTGACATTTTTTATTCGAAATGGGGGGGTTCCCCCCCACCCCCCTTTTTTTCCTTTTTTTTATTTATTTTTTTTGTTTTGTTTTACCCATTTTATTTTTATTCCCGGACCCCAAAATAAATATATAATTAAAAAAGAGGGAATTCGACATTTTTTTTTCTACATTTATTTTTAGACATAATTGTCATTATACATTTTATTTTCGACATTTTGACTGACCACTGGTATAACCTGCTTATAAAATGATGGTATACCGTGGTTATCACGTTACAGCACACGCGTATTAAACCATTGACAAATATTTTGCTAGGAAAAGTCATGATTTTAATTTGCTCTCAAATGTATCAGTAAAGTACTAATTGCTCTTTTCGAACTGCATTCCAAACTGAAATGGTTAAACGTCTCTAAAAGGGGCAAAGTGAGGTTTCTGCCCCCATTGCCAAAGGGCTAATTGTCCTCATGTACTCAGCGCATATGTTCACATTTGAAATCTTGTGTGCATATTCAGGAACAGCTCCCCTCTTTCAAAAAAACAGAATGGGCATGTAGTTGGTGTACTAAAATGACACGGGAGGAAGAACCATTTGCAATGTCACTCCCCTTGAGACGGCCCAGCAGCCAGAACAGTGTGTTTTGCATTTGTAGCATAGCGCTTCATTTTTAAATAGGTTTACACAATAACGTCACTTTCAAAGTGTTGTGTGCTGTGTTTTCCGCAGGAATTGTTTTAGAACTGTATTTTTCAGGTAAAACCTTTTCCAATGGGACGCTTTAAAACACAAGTCAAGACTTCTTGATCATGTTGGCACACTTTATAATAAAACTTGAGGACCCCCATGGTGACAGTCTTCTAAGTATGTGCTTGATGGGTCCAGCCTGAAGGCATTCTGATCTCTAAATGCACTCCCAAATGTGTGCATTACAATGCAAGGCAATTGGCAACGCTTTAAAGCTACGCTGACACCCAACATATGCAAGAAATAAGTACATGCACCAGTTGGAGCGTTGATCTACTGCATATGTGTACACCCTCGGATGCAAGCAAGCATCACACAAACGTGTGGACGAAGGCGCACGCCACAGACCAATATAAGCCGGAGATAAACCTAGGACTCATTTTTAACACACTTCTCAGACTGATGTGGCATTTGGGCAACTTACTTATCATTAGTTAAATTAACCAGCAACATTGTGCTTTATAGGTCTGCCTCCACCACGCCATGCTCGTCAATTATGACAGGGATGGCCATGCCTGCACACTGCGCCAGTCACTCTGCAGTACACTACACACATTGGTGGCTGCACAGCTTCAGCCCGGCCCTGCTGAAGCAAGGTGGAGGTTCAGATATGGGATGCAGCCAACAAAAAAAGAGATTACTTGCAGCAACCAACTAGTTCATTGGTCAGTGGTTGAAGTGTACGAAAAGAAGTAGTGCAACTCTGTTCCCTACAGGTCTGCCCCGCTCCCCACAAACCCCATCACCACGCACCCTCCCGCAATACACACCCCAACATACATGCTCCTGCTTTTTAGGGGAAAGATCAGTACAGTGCACTGAAAGTGAAAGTTTCAACTTCTTCCTACACTTTTATTTTAAAACGAAACCATTCCGGAAAGGTTTCTTTTTAAAATAAAAGTATAGGAACAGTAAAACGTAATTGAAAGAAATAGAGGAACACCGCTCCCGCCCACTTCGACTACTGGTTCTGCTGACAGGCAATCATGCTGAATTGGCAGTGTTTGTGGTGCAGCACACGCATCTCTGGCTCCGAGGTGCCACTCACAAGGGTTACATGCAGGGCTAAGCCACTTTCTCTTCTGCTGTGCCGAAGCAGACGAGCCAACACAATAGCAGATCCCTACTTCGTGGCACATGTTCTTGATTAGGGAGGAACACACATTTCTGTAGAGGAATCGGTCCAGGTGCCACAGCGTACACCAATATTTCCTCCTGCTCGGAATGTTATCCTTGTTCTGGCTGATATACCTGGCATTCAATCGAAATTGAATAGTTTGTGATCCGGTTGTATATTTCTTGGGACATATTGGCCTGATTTCTAAGTGTAAAGTGAGCTAGTCTAACCCACCTGTGCCAGGGCTATCAAAATAGTATTTTTTTTTGTTGGTACAGTTAGATGACTTTTGAGTCCAATTTGGAGGAGGTAAAATGGCAAAGACCTCTTCCGTTTCCATGTCAGCGCAATAAAAGCAAACAGATGTCTTTCTGTTCCGACCACGTTTTCTGTCGTTTGTTACAGGTTGCCTGTAGGGTGGCCAACACAACAAAGTGGTTTCACAGGACGCATTACGTGCTGGCGTGACATATTGTGGTGCACGCGGTTGCATATTCATCATTCACGCTCCTACTTTCATCTGCCCCCATTCACCGTTCTGGTAACTTTATTTGCAAAGGCATTTTAATTGAAACCCAGCACAAAAAAAGAACACTGGGACAGTTATGCGTAAAGGGCATGCAAAGCATTGTGAAGGCTCCTGCTTGTGTCATTATTCCACAGAGCATACATGGATAAGCTCTCTCTCATTCATTATCACCCCCTACCCCCATTTGTAGTCCTTCTCCTAGGCTATCTGCCTCTAAACTCTTATAATTCTTAAAGCGGAACCCCACTTTAAATCTTCTGTGCTTTCCAGCTCTTTGCACTTTCCGAGGAAAAAGGGTGAAGCCAATGCTTTCAACAGGTGAACATTCTTCAGAGGAGCAAAGGCAGCACTTTTCCACCATCCCAGATTTGCAGGGTGCGGGACAGATATATAAAATATGGGACAGTCCGCCCCCCAAGTTGCACTCTGCTCGCATTTGCAAGGTCTTTGGTGCTATGGCCTGGGCTCGTGCAGAATGTTCATATTGAGAATGGACGACCAGCTCTTTGTGAGGTATACAGAACACAAAACTCTCCATGAGCGCCCTGCATCCAATCCCATCCTAGACTGACCGCAATTCTAATATAATTGCATTCACAAAGGCATGATTAAAGGTATGATTAAACCAGCCAACACAGGATTGGGCTGGAAGGCTAGCTCAGGGGCAACGTGCTTGCCTTCTACTGAGCAACACAGTTTTGAACCCGGGTCCGTGCTTACAAACCTCTGGGTATTAACCACGTTATAAATAACCAATTACTATTGCCATTTGCTTTCCGGGTGGTAGGAGGATGTCGTAACATGCGTATTCCTCCCGAAATTCTTTTAATTCCTATGATCTCACTCGGGGATCATCGCCAGAGACTATTTTGCGTGGAAACCCCTCACGCCAGAATAATGACTCCAAGAATCTTATGATATTGCCCGATGAAGTCTCTCTCAACACCCATACTTCAGTGGAATTTTACAACAAATGAAACTGCCCTTGCAAATCTACTGAAATGTAATCCCAAGGAAACTCTGTGACACATGTTGGACGGTAATGGGTGGAGTCCTGGTTCACAGCACCTTTTCTCACTCTAGTCACTCCAAACACTCTAACTCTTTTTCTAAGCAAATCCATGCCTGGCCATCAGAAATCTGAGTTAATACCTTTTACCTTTCCCACACCTAAATGCCCCTTATGACCGATTTCTATCACCTCATCATGCATTCCTTCAAAACACCACTTGCCTATCCCGCGACTGAGATGTCCTTGAATTACTGATTCCTACCCTCTTATATTTTTGAAACGCCTGATCTATTACTTTCGTCAGCCAACCCCTTTCCACGTACACTCTCACACATCTATAAACATCATCTTTGTCACAAGCCTCATCCCACTGAGCTTTTTTCACTCTGTGTACCTTGAAATGTCTCCCTCACTATCATCAGTCCAATCCCTTTCTTCCGTATAATTATTGCAAGCAATTGGGTGTCTTGCGAGTGCATCAGCCACTACATTCTAGTGCCCCATTTATTTATTTTTACATTTGGAAAGCGTGCAAAACCCACCGGCATCAAGGTGCTGGTTAATGAGCAGGGCGGAGGGTTTAGAAGAGGGTGGGTAGGGAGGAGTGAGGGTGGAGGCAAAGGGAAGATAGTTTGTTACACAATTATATGTCAGGTACAGAGTAGTTGGGATAAATTAGAATTCAATTGTTATCTGGGAGGCCAGCGCAGTATCAGTGGAATAAGATAGTTTTCAGTTGTTTTCTGAAAGGCCAGCACAAGTTCTCAGAGCGTAGGTGAGGAGTTAAGTTGCACAGTTTTGCAACAATGGTTGGGAAGCTAGAGCCCCTAGCTCTTGTGTGTTTGAAACACGGGCCGGTAAGTCAGTGGCTGTAGATTAGTCTAGTAGGCCTTGACGAGTTGTTCTTCGAGATTCTCTGCGACAGATGAGACAGAGTTAGACAGGAATGAGTAGTGGAAAGTATTTTAAATTTGATCCTTTCCATGACAAGGAAGCCAGTGAGACGCTTTTCTGTTGGTTGAGACATGGTCACATCTGAAAAGGCCCATGGCATTGTTCTGGATGGTCTGGAGCTTGTTCAGTTTGTGCTGTACTGCGCCAGCGAGAAGGGAGTTACAGTAATCAAGACAAGAGCCTATTACTGCTCTGCCCATGGTCAGACGGTCTTGTGAGGAGAGGAAGTGTTTGGTTGCGTTCAGGATTTTTGTTGTATAGGCAGCTGAGGTCGCTATTGCGTTGAGATGGTGGGTCATGCATAGGCTGGAGTCAAGGTAGACGCCTAATGTACTCTTACGTCCCATCCCCTTTCCTCCATACTTTATGGGCGTCCCTTCCAAGGGACGGGAGAGGGAACCTTTTTCACCAGAAAAACCTTCTTCCCCTTTAAATATAGAGGCGTGCGAGGTGCGGCCCAGGGAGCATGCGCTGCCCTGACTCCACCCTCCAGCGCAACACCCCAGTCCCCTTTTCCGAATCGACAGGAACGGGCCAAATTCACCAGCTCTCCTGGGTTTGGCTTCGGTCATGTAATTCCATGCGCGGATACTTCTCCTCTTTGTCTTTTTTGTCATTCAGGTACTCGGTCCTCAGGCGTCAGTCCTCCCCAGCGCATGTCAACTTCTACAGGGTTCAGCAGGTGTCCATCTTGCAACAGGCTCTTCCCAACTTCAGACCCCCACGCCCTCTGCCTACGTTGCCTTGGCCCAGACCACGGTTGGCAGTCCTGTTCGGCGTGTGACTTGCTGTCATCGAAGGCGCTGAAGAACAGACTCACCAGGTGGATGGAGATCTTCCAGAGGTCACCTCCAGAGGATCTCAATAACTTTGTGAAGCATCAAACCAGGCCCAAGGTAGGGCCAATATTTTCCAGCGCACATCGCAAGAGAGACTCCTTCCCAGGGACTCTCCAGCGCGGGAGGGACCGGCCAGGTCCTTCTACCGGCACGCGCCCCGAGGCTGCCACAGCTACCGGCCTTCGGGTCGAGGGGACCTCTGATCCTCCCGCGAGCAGTGTCGAGGGACCGGAAGGTTCTTGTACCGGGTCTACACCCTTTTGCCGGCACCATGGCCGAGGGGCTATGCCCTAATACCGGCAATACGTCTGAGGGGGCGCCTAAACGCAGCTCTACCGACCTCCGGGTTGAGAGTATTACACCTAACGTGCCGAGGCCCAATGAGCAGGGTAGGCCTTGTGATCCACACGCAAGAGTCTTGGTCGAGGCCGGGCCCAGCTGGCCGAGCAACAAGTCGCAGGCACGTGGCAGGCAGCTAGACAAAATGGCTGCCGCGTCAGAAAAGGGGCATCCGTATGACGCCATTCCACGAATTCGGCGAAGAACGAGTGTCAAGGTGGGACTGGCCTCAACCAGGTACGTGGCCTACAGTCTATCCTTCATTTGCGCAGGGCAAATTTCCTTTACGTCCATATGGACATAGTACGCAGCGGCTCCAGCAGCCCCCCGCTACCCTGTCGGTACCCCCTGGCCAGTGAGAGGTGCTCTTCGAGAAGTTTCTCGACCTCATGAGGTCTCCTCAGATGGGGGTTATCATCAAAGACGCAGTCAGGGAAGTCCTCCCCGCCATGCTAGAGGCACCACAGATGCCTTCATCGGGCCCACAGGCCCCGGTGCAGCCGCCACCTCTGGCTCCACAGCCGACTCCTGCGGTCCCTATACCCCAGCCTCCGGTGTCATCCACCCCTCCTCCTCCACAAGATCCTCCAGATCCGCAGGATACGGACGAGGAGGAGGATCTAGACACGCCATACTCAGCCAGGACCTTCCATGAACGTCTTGCTGGCCTGGCAGAGTACCTGGGCCTCCCCCAACCCGAGGTCGAACAGGGCAGAGGTGGTTCTGGCTGAAGTCTTCACAAGACGCCCCTCTGCCAACACAGGGATTCCACTGCAAACCGATGTAATCTCCCTTGCCAAGAAGGGTTGGCTTAAGGCCCACTGGGTCCAGCCGGTCAATCGACGCCTGGACGCCAAGTACAGGCACATGTAGGGGGATACACTCTTGCTCTCGACCCATCCTCTGCGACACTCCTCGAGGATAGCTGCGGCATCACTATACTCCAAACCTCAGTCGTCCTCTGCCTCCTCCTCTGCGGTGCTCCTAAGCAAGGAGGAGATGATCTTGGAGGTGTATGGCAAGATGATCTACTCCAACGCCTCCTTGAACCTGTGTCAGGCCAACGCAGATGCCATGCTGGCTGCCGCCGACCGACGGTTATGGTGGGAAATTGCACACTTCCTCCTGGAACTCCCCACCCAATGCCAATCACGCTTTAAGGCGGGACTAGCAGAAGCCGAGCTTGTGGTGCATGACCTCATGGAATCCACAGTGGCTCATATCGATGCCTCAGGCCGTGCCATATGTGTTGCCACGGACACGAGGAGAACAGCCTGGCTCCGGGCAACAAAATTCAACCCGGATGTCCAGGAGCGTATTCTAGATCTACCGTTCGAGTGGGATAGGGGGGCCTCTTCCATTCCTCTACGGACGAAGAGCTGGACAAAAAGAACAGCTCTCAAACGGCAAAGTCTTTATCCATCTTTACAAAGACCATGCCCAAATCGTACACTCAATCTCAGCAGCGCTTGGAGAAGGGTCGTACATATGGAGGGTTCCGCGGCTTCCAGGAATGCAGATGCAGGCAGCCGGACCATTCGCCATCTCAGAACCGGCGCAAACAGAAGGGGGGGGGTGAGGGCTTTTTCCAGTCCCCCTCCTCAGCCTCTGAGGGAAAGAAGGCATGACACGCCCCTTCGGGTCCACGTGTCTCCGGTGGGGGGCAGGCTTGCGCTCCATGCCCAATTCTGGCGCCAGAATTTTGCGGTCCCCTGGATCCTCTCTGTAGTATCCACAGGGTACTGCCTTCCCATCCCAGCCTCTCCTCCCTCCTCCCCTCCACTCCCACAGGTTGGGATGGCAACTCATAGAGAGCCAGGCAGTGGAGGAAGTTCCAGCCTCCCAGCGAGCCTTTGGCTTCTACTCCAGGATTTTCACCATTCAGAAGAAGAACCAGGCAGGCCTGAGAGTTGTGCTGGACCATTCCACCTCTCCTTACTCCTGCAAAAATTCAAGATGGTTACGCCAGCTTTTATAGCAGAGACATTGGACAAGGGAGACTGGATGTGCTCCCTGGACCTGAAGGACACATACCTACACGTCCCGATTTGGCAGCCCCATCGTTCTTTCCTACGGTTCAGGATCATGGGTTACCATTTCAAATACAAAGCCCTCCTGTTTGGCCTCAACTCAGCCCCCAAGGTCTTTACCAGACTCATGAACGCTGTAGCGGCCCTCCTCAGAGAGCAGGGCCTCCACATCTACCCATACTTCGACGACTGGCTCGTCAGGGCTACATCTCCGGAAGCGGTTCACCACTCCTCCCATGCCCTTATGAAACACGTGCCCCGAGAGGGTTTTCCCATCGGAAGACGAGATCTTGGCCATCAAGAGGGCCACTGCCCACTTCCTCAGCCGAGAGGTGACCTCGGCATGGTGGTACCAACATATCCTGGGTCTTCTATCGGCGGTTCTGTTAGCCGTGCCGCACACGAGACTAAGGATGAGAAGGATTCAGCTGCACTTTACAGCCTCATGGATTCAGGAGCGGGGCTCGCAATCCGAGATGATCCACGTTCCTCCATCTCTCCACCCGGACCTAACTTGGTGGTCCATGGACTGCAACCTACGGATGGGCAAGCCCCTCTGGCCACCCTCTCCGCAGGCCACCATCACCACAGACCCCTCGCTCGAGGGCTGGGCCGCCACCCTGGATGAGCTCTCGGTCCACGGCACCTGGTCTCGACAGGAGCAGGAATACCACATCAATTGGTTGGAGCTGAACGCCATCTGGCTAGCGCTCGGAGCATTCCTACCACTTCTCAAGGGCCAGGTTGTCCTCATCCAGACAGGTAACTCGACCAGCATGTACTACGTCAACAAGCAGGGAGGCACCAGATCCCCTCCTCTGTGCAGACTATCAGCATGTGGGAATGGGCCTTGGAAAACGAAATGTTCCTCTCGGCAGTCCACCTCCCGGGGAATCCAACCTTGAAGCGGACAGGCTCAGCAGGCTGGGAGCGGGCAATTACGAGTGGCAGCTAAACAACCGTGTTATTAAGGAGATTTTCAACAAGTGGGGTCACCCCCAAGTGGATCTCTTTGCCACCTAGCACAACAAGAAGTGTCCCCAGTTTGCATCCTGGCAGGGTCAGGGCCCCGGCTCTCTGGGCGACGCATTTCACCCGGACCGGCATGAAGGCCTACACCTTTCCGCCCACTCCCCTGATCCACAGGGTAATTTGCAAGATCAAGGAGTCGCACCGACTCCTCGTCATTCTGATTGCTCCATGGTGGCCGGCCAGGCCATGGTTTTTGGAGCTCCTCAGCCTCTTGGAAGTGCCTCCGATACACCTCCCGATGGGCCCAGCACATCTTCTGGCACAGCAGGGGGGCAGGATCATCCACCCCGCACCAGGGAAACTAGCCCTGACAGCATAGTACCTGAGCAGGTAACGCTTCGGCACCTTAGCCTCTCACAGGCCAATCTGGAAATCATACAGGGCGCCAAGAGCAAAGCCCATGGCCTGGAATTTGGACGATGTGCTCTCCTTTGTGGCACATCTTGCTCCTTCGGGTGTACTGGTCGACACCTGCCGTACGTACCTCGCAGCCATTGGGGCGCACAGGAACTCAGAGGAAGGTGTCTTTTCCTCCTCCAACCCTATCGTCCAACACCTGACTGGTCTCGCTAGGCTCTACCCGCCCGTCAAGAGACTGCACCCTGTGTGGGACCTTAATATAGTCTTGGGCGCCCTGGTGCACAAGCCATTCGAGCCAATGGCATCTGTGCACATTAGGCTGGTCACCATCAAGTCGGCGAACTAGTCTATCTTACCTTGGCTCGCAGAGTCAGCGAGATTCAGGCGCTCATCGCCTCTGAACCATATACCACCTTTCACACGGACAAGGTAGTCATGCGGATGCACCCAGCATTTCTGCCCAAGGTTCCATCTGCATTTCTCTTGAACGAGGAAATAGTCCTTCCTACGTTCTTTCCCGATCCCAAGGACGAAGCACAGAGCGTGCTGCACTGCCTGGATGTCAGGCGTGCCCTAAAATTCTACATGGACAGGACCAAGGGCTTCCGCAAGTCGGACGCCCTGTTTGTCACTTTCGGCGGCTCAAGGCCAGGCCATCAGGCCTCTAAGGCTTCCATATCCTGCTGGAGGGTCTGTGCCATCTTAGAAGCGTATGAGGGCCAGCACAAGCCACTCCCGGCCAACATGCATGCCCACGCAGTCAGGGCCTAGGCAACAGGCATCGCATTCCAGCGCCATGTCCCTTGGCAAGTCATAAGCAGGGCAGCCACTTCGGCCTCTCCCTCGGCTTTCTGCAAGCATTACTGTTTGGATGCCGGGTCTTGATCTGACGCGGCTTTCGGACAGGCGGTTCTCAGGAACCTATTTGCTTAAGGAGGGTCCCCTCTCCACCCTGGGGATATACTCAGTTGTAATCGCCTATACAGTATGGAGGAAAGGGGACGGGATGTAAGAGTATTTATAGGTTACTCACCATATTGACTAACGTACTCTTAGTCCATAGTCCCTTTTCCTCCATACGTCCCACCAACCTCCCCCCTAACAATACTGGTGTCATTATCTATTGTCGACGCGTCAATGGGGACTGAGGTGTGGCGCCGGAGGGCAGAGTGAGGGCAGTGCATGCTCCCTGGGCCGCGCCCCCAGCGTGCATCTAAATTTAAAGGGGAAGAAGGTTTTTCTGGTGAAAAAGATTCCGGCTCCCCTCCCTTGGAAGGGACTCGCATACAGTATGGAAGAAAGGGGACTATGGAGTACGTTAGTTACTACGGTGAGTAACTTATAATTTTTGACAGCCAAGGAGACAGGGATGGTGCAGGCATCAATCGTAAAGGCACACTACGCTGGGTTGAGTTTTGCTAGACGTGTTGGCGGGCCATTAATCAGGATCTCTCTTAATATTAAGACAGTGTTGGTGTGTGGCCATCCAAGTTTGAATAGTGTCATAGATTCTGTTGATGTGGCTGCAATCTCACTCAGTTGCCTGAGAGGGAGATGAGGATCATCGGCATAGTTGGTGTATGAGATACCCAGAGATTCGAGGTTGTCTAAGAGTGGTTTTGTATAGATTATGTATAAAGTTTGTGATACACCAGATCCTTGTGGGGACACCACAGTGAACTTGCATTGGGTGGGTTGCTGCTCTACCTGTGTATACATGGGCAGTTCTGTCAGCAAGGAATGGGGTGATCCATTTGGTGGCCATGGGGGGAGAAGTTGGTAGCTGTGGTGAGATGGTGGCAAACAGTCTGATGGTTGACCATGTCAAATGCTGCCGAAAGATTTAGCTGTAGGAGGAGAGCAAGGTTGCCAGCGTCGTGGATATCGGCCAACTGTTTTTTTTTTCGGTCCAGGAGGGCTGATTCAGTGCCATGTCCTGGAGGGAAGCAGGACTGACGTGAGCTCAGGATCTTGTGTAGTTCAAGGTATGGTTGTATCTGAATGTATACTGCATGGTCTAAGATTTTAAGAACCAAAGGGATAGTGGTGATGGGCCTTTAGTTGGTAGGAATGGTGGTATCGAGGGAAGCTTTTGTAATAAGTGTTGATATCCACCCTTTCTTGAGGTTTGGTCGTATAAAGCTATTGGCAAACAAGAAGTTCATACATGCAGTGATGTTACGGGTTAGGGCAGTAGCACAGTCCTTGATAAGGGGACTGGGAAGGTGTCACCCTTGCAGCGGGAAGGCTTCAGTCCATCGATGAAGGTTGAGATTTCTGCTTCTGTGGCATGAGTAAAGCTAAAGGTGGCGACAGTAGAGGGCGGAGTGGGGTTGGGGGCAGAGAGTGACCAGCTCCAGCTTGTGTGCATTTGCACTTATTGATGCTCTTTTGGTTTTGATTTTTACCTGAAGGGTGGCCATCTTATTGGTGAGGGCATCTTGGATATTTTGGCACCAAGTGCCGTCATTGGTGGAGTTGTCAATAGGTTTGATGTGTGATTCCAGTTCACGTAGGATACAAAATAGTTCACGTGATGAATTTGAGCTTTGGAATTCCTATTTGAGAAGGCAGTAGGTTTGGCTGTTAAGATGGTTTGCTTGTATTCATTGGAGAAAAGAAGTAAGTGGATTTGTTAGCTGATGAAGGGGATCGCTTCGAGGGTGGGCTTACATGGTTTGGAGGTCAGGTATGAACCAGGAATTCATGAAAGTAGGTGGTTTGGCTCTACAAGGTTTGAGAGGAGCAATGGCATTGATGGCTGATTGGATTGCAGCATTATAGGTGTCAACCAGGTTTAAAGGATTTTTTTTATTTTTTGTTTGCTTGTTAGGCGTTTATGCAATAAAACATACTGTTCCAAAGCGCCCACAAGACAGGGAGGGAGCAAGGGTGGGAAATATATATAACATGCAAGTGCAGCAAGGAAGAGGGAAGCAGGCTAAGTGATAGAGAGTCCAAGCTCATGGGTGAGCCACAGATGAAGTGGTAGGAATGTTGAGTGTTGCACCGACTGGGGCCGCAGGAGGTGTAAGTGCGAAACTTCAGAGTGGAGGGTGTGCAGGTGCAAGTGCTGTGGATAGACATGAGCTGGGCAGAATTGGCATGGGAGGTCAGGGCCCCCGAGGATACATCAGAGCCCAGGACACCGATTCAGCAACTGTGGGATTAGCAGAGGAGAGAGGAAAGGAAGGAGGAGGAAAAGGGGATGGTTTTAAGGGCCTTCCAGAATTTGAGAATATCCTGCTCCAGGGGGAGGGGGAGGCTACTCCAAAGTGGGGAGCCCACTGAGGAGAGTGAACGACCCCCTACCCTCTGTTTAGCAAAACGCTTTACACACAAAGAGTAGGTGCCAGAGGAATATGGTGGTCTAGAGGAAGAGTATTTAGTGAGATAAAGTTGAAGATAGTGTGGTCCCTGGGCCCACACAGCCTTGTGGATGATGCAGAGGGATTTGAATTTAATCTGTGCAGCAACCGGGAGCCACTGAAGACTTTTTAGTGCAGAAGAGGTGCACACCCTGGGTTTAAGGCCAAGGATAAGTTTTGCTGCCCTATTCTGGATTAGCTGGAGGGGGTTGCAGTGTGGAAGATGGTAGTTTCAGGGGGAGGCTGTTGCAGTAGCCAAGCCTAGAGAGAACCAGGGCTTGGGTCACATTGAGCCTCTGAGGGAAAGTGGGAAAAGGTAAAATTCCTTTGCGAAGGAAGAGCTGAAAGTGGGACTTCTTGGCAATGTACTGAGTGTGAGGGAGGAAGGAGAGTGAGGAGTCGAAGATGGCTTCAGTTGAAGGCGCAGGGGGGAGAGCCCAAGTAGGAAGGCCAGAGTAAGGGGAAGAAGGAGGGAGCGGGGGTCCCGATGGAAAGGATTTCAGTTTTACGGGCGTTGAGGCAGAGATCGTTGGAGGCGCGCACCAGGATTGGATGGCAGATAGGCAGTCAGGGATGATAGAGGGTGGAAGAGGGTCAGCAAGGAGTTGTGTGTTGTCTGCTTAACCCTGGAAGTTGGAGGAGAAAGAGGAGATGAGGCATTCAAGGTAGATGTTAAAGAGCCAGCGGGAGGAGTATTGAGCCGTGGGTGAAACCACAGGTGGAGAGGGAAGTAGGAGAGAAGGGGCCAAGGATGACTTCGGAAGAGCGGTTAGTGAGGAAGGAGTTCAGCCAGCCCAGTGCCCGTTCCGAGATACCAAGTGTATCGTGGAGCCTTTGTATGAGGATGGAATGGTTGACTGTGTCAAAGGCAGAGGAGAGATTGAGAAGTATAAGAGCAGCTGAGCAGTTGCAGTACAGAGATGCAAGCAGTTCTTCACGGGTGTTCAGAAGAGCAGTTTCTGTGCCTCTGGATGCTCGGAACCCATATTGATGGTTGTGGAGACCACGAACGAGTTCAGTGTGAGCCTCAAGCAGCTTCCTCAGGAAGGGGGTGATGTAAATGGAGCAGTAGCTGGCAGGGTAAGTATGGTCAGAGGCAGGTAATTTCAGGAGTGGGCGCACAAGAGAGTGCTTAAGGGGGGAGAGGAAAGATCCAGTGATGAGTGATTGCAGAGATCAGCGAGAGTATGGACAAGAAAGCCAATGTTATCCTTGATGGTCCTGGATGAGCAAGGGGAGACCTGTTTAGAAGAGACGTTCATGGAGCGGGCAACTCTGGTAACTTCTTCAGGTGTGACAAGGGAGGAGGATGGAGCGGGTATGGGGGATTGGGGGTGAGAGGGTGTGGGATAGATTGTGAGGGAGTCTAGAAAGGGTGGTCAGGATGTCCCGAGGTTTGGTGGCAAAGTGTGGGGCAAGTGCATTTTAGAAGCCTTGGAAGGAGAAGGTTGAGGGAGGAGACTGTCGGTGGGTTGGCTAGTTCCCTGCAGATCTTGAAAAGTACAGCTGTGTTATTGGATGTGCAGAGACTCGTGCCTGTATGTGGGCTCTTAGCACGGATGGCAAGTCCATATTGCCATTGGAGCTGGCGGCAGGCCAGCTTGTCAGGATGAGCATGAGGTTAGCCACTTCCTTTCTGCTGCCCTGCCCTTCTTTTCAAGGCTGCAAGTTCGGTGTCATACCAAGTGTTAAGCTTAGAGGCAGGTTTCAGGCGGATCCGCATGACTGGCGCAAGAATGTGAAGAATATTGGTGACGGAATGATGGAGGTTGCTGAGGGCAGAGGTAGAGTCAGAGGTGGGGATGATGGGGGGGTGAAGTCAAAGGCAGCCTCAGTCACTCGTTTTATCGGGTGGATGTTAATGAACGTGGTAGGTGGGACATTTGGGGATCGGGGGGCGGTCAGGGGGCCAAAGGGACCCAGGTGGGCAGAAAGGAGAGAATGGTACAACCAGGAGTGAGGGGTGACCAGTGGGTGGGGCAGGGGGTCGGAGAGTATGAGGGCATCCAGGGTGTGTCCAGCTGAGTGTGTTAGTCAGGAAGGGAGAATGGGGAGGGAAAGAGAGGTGCAGAGGTCAGTAAATAGAATGGATGCAGAGCCAGGGGATTCCACTTGAATGTTGGTTGAAATCACCCAGGAGGAGGAGGTTGTTGGAGGTGGATGAAAGTAAAGCAGAGCAGAGGTCAGCCCATTCAGAAAGGAATAGGGTGGTTGCGCCTGGAGGCCGGTAGATGGTAGCAATGGTCAGGAGTGGAGATGGGAGAGATGACCAACTTGCAAACTAGGCTTTCAAAGGAGGAATAGGGCTGGGTAGGTAAGATGGAAGCAGGTACCCCCTCGGGAAAGATTAAGGGACCCAACACCCACCCGCCGCCACCGCGATCTGGTCGAGGCTTAGCGATGATCTAGAAGCAGACAGGCAGGAGGGAGTCAAGAGTCAGTGACTGAGCTGGCATTGAACCAAGTCTCGATAAGAGCGAGAATGTCGAGGTCAATGCCTTCAAGGAGGAGGCAAATGTCAGAGGCGTGTTTGTTGGCTGAGCTGCCGTTAAGAGTCGACAGGTGGAGGAGGTCTGTGCCTTTGTACATTTTCTGAAGTGGAATACAGTGGAGTGGTACACTCCTCAGAGGAGGGAGAGAGAGAGAACGAGAGAGTAGAAGGGGGAAGTGCAGGCGAAGGAAAGAAGTTAATGAGAAAAGGCAGGATCTGGTCAAAGAGGAGGTGGTTGGGATGTGGACACTGAACCAGGATGGTGGTGTGATGGACATTGACGACGCAACTTGGGGATGAGAAACTGGCCAAGAGGACTTCCCACTTGGTCCCACTATTAATGGAGGATACTGTGGAAGAACTGTGAGTAGAGATGACATGGGGGTTACATAGCTCTGGAGAGGGGACACAGAAAAGTAGATCAGTGAAAACCTCTTTAGAGGACGCACTGGCATAGGTGTCTGCAATGGGAAGTCCAGAGTTTGCACTCAAGATTTCTTTTTACTGTTTTTTCCAACCAGACTTTGAGAGAGGGGGGGATGGAGAATATAGGAGAAATGGAAAGAGCCATAGTACGTCAGATGTTAGACAAGGAGTGAAGGAGGGGAGGCTGCACAGCACAGTTCTAGCTTAACTCACCAGGAGGCCTAGTAAATGGTGTAGGAAAGGAAAAATGCAAACCAGAGGAATAGAATTAGATCAGATAAGTGTTACAGAAATGTATGAACTAAACACACCAACTTCGATTTAAAAATGGAGGCAACAAGCAATGCAATGCAATGCAGATGGTGTACAGATGTAATATTGCACACAAAAGAGAGTCCCATGTGCAGTAAGAAGAAGTTAGCTGAGGTGAGGCTGGAGGGTGTGAAAGGCACTGTAGACTCTTCAGGAGAGTTAGTGTAGGAGGTCAGCAAAACTCACTTGCATGACTGCGGGGAACGTGGGTAGTGCTGGATCCAGTGACAAAGGAAGCAGTTAAGTTATGAGTCAGGAGGACGGATCATAGCTTGAGATTCCGAGACCCTCAAGGCCTTGACAGTGTCAGACAGGTGCCTTATGCAAGGCCTTCGGGCAGGGGCCGGCTTCTGCCAGCCAGGATACAGGATTGGATGTTATTTGGATGCTGTTGCCCAATCACAGAGGGGGCCTGCCTGGTGGAGCATCAGCTCCTCTGCATGAGGAGGCGGCAGCCATCTTGGAACAAGTTTGCTAAAAAAAATAGATAAATAGCCAAGCTGGCTGCTTCAGGGAGAAACTGGTTCAGAGGGAGCTGCCTCACATGTGCGCTTTCAATTCAAGAATTGAGGAGGCTGATTTAGTAATTAAAGCTGGAGCAGAGCACTCGTTTCGCGATTTTTTTAAAAATGAATGTCCTTTTTTCTGTCCCAGAAATGTAAGCCCTGAAGGGCTTACCTTGTCGGTGTATAATGGCGCGCTGCTCCAGCAGCGTGTGAGGGGCTACTCGACGAGACCTACCTGCCTGATTGCGGGAGCACCTTGTGACCACATGGGGAAGGGGGGTGGGTATTGGTAGTTTGGGCAGAGGTGACGGACATCATAAAGGTAATGGTGTGGTGGTCCGACCATAGGTTGGCGGTGATAGCTAAGCTTGTTGTGTGGCAGTTAAGGTCTGCAAGCTAGTCTAGTGACCTGCCTAGTTGATGTGTTGGGCTAGAGATATTTTTGATCGAATCCTAGAAAGGCTAATGAGTTGACAAGTGTAGTAGTGTCTTTGTCTGATGGGTCGTTCAGTCCCAAGTTTGTCTTCCAGGAGGAGGATTTGATGCTCGTGCTAAGGAGCTGTGTGAGGTTGCTGCCGAAGGATTTGGCAGGGCCTGGAGGGCAGTAGATGACATGAATGGTTATGGTGGAGGTCGGTTATAGTGTGAGCTTAGTGCTGAGTAGGTTGCAGGAGAGAGAAGCTATGGTGGAGAGGGATCTAAATATCAATGAATCTTTATGTATTTTTTAAGTATGTTTATTAGGTTTTCCGATCATCATTGTACAATACATATGCCATACTACACTTAATATAACCTTTTGTATAAACCAGCCAGCCCTCCTCCCTCCCCATTCTCCCCTTAAGCCCCAACCAAACTAGAACACTAACCACGGCTCAAGACCAGAGAGATTTCAGGGGCACCCCCTATCCCATTTGTGATGAGATCCCACCAACAATTCTACACCCTCACCTCCTTCCTCCGGGTCCCTCTGTTCTACCGCCCAATCGGGCTTCCCAAGAGTTCAGGGGAGTCTGTCATCTGGCGAGCAAAACAAAGCATGTAACAAGGTATTCCAGGTCATTGTCATCTGAACTTTCCTTCCACCCCATATGTAGTGCATCATACCACACTGCATCTTCCGCCATAGACCACCGTTTTAGGCCCTCCCATCTTTCCTTATTCGGACCCTCTTGTGACATCCGGCCATGTCCATTCTCCTGTTTGCTAGCGCCCAGGCCAGATCAACCAGCTTATTTTCTGGCCTGGCTCTTTTGTGGACGTACAAACACCCCAAGGAAGCAGGCTTCTGGTGTCCATTCATATCTTGTTATGCCCCTCTTTCACAGTCTCGATTCCATTTCTTCCCAGAACCCCTGGATGACTGGGCAGTTCCAGAAGATGTGTACCATTCCAGCCCCATCTTCTCCACATCTCGGTACCCCTTCTCGTTGGAGCCCTGTAGGCGTGATAGTATCCACAGCATCATATATGCTTTGTGGAGCCCATAAAATTGGGTTAATTTTAGCCTAGCGTTTCTTGAAACTTTTTTTGAGTACAGCAATGCCCTGGACCATTCCCCTGCTGTAAGCTCCTTGCTCTCTGGGTTTTTCATCTAGGAGTCCCTTGTATAGACTGGACACTTCGTGATCGCCCTCTGATGCATCCTTTAACAGCCCTAGCGTCGTATCATCTTCTCATGCACTCAGGAAATCAAGCCATTTTGTCCTAATGTCCTGCAAAATTAAGGAATATGTCAGGAACTGCCCCCTATGCCTTCCAAAGAACACTTCTATCTTCTGAAACGTGAAAGGTTTGTCGGAGGAGAAAAGGTCTCCAATCGTCACTATGCCATTACTTTACCAGTGCGACCTGATTGGTGCAGAGTCTCCCTTATTCTCCCTGTATATGTCTGCTAGAGGAGTTTGGGGATAGTATGGTTCCTCAAGTTTCAACATTGCCCTGGTCCTGACCTATATCATCTTGCCCAACTGCAGCAGGCTTGAAGGATCCCCTGTCCTGCCCTTCTTCATCCACAGCACCTCTTTCAGTAGGTATGGAGCTATTCCGGGACTCAACAGGCCATGTTCTACCATTTCAGAATCTGCCAGCCACCCTGCTACGTGTTGTAGCTGTCCTGCCAAGTAATAAAGCTCAAAATGTGGGAGCTGCACGCCACCCACTACGTATTCCCTATACAAGATATCCATGGCCACCCAGATCCTACCCATTCCCCATAGGAAACTCCCTATTAATGATGTCAGCTCTCTGAAGAAGGACCTTGGTATAAGATATGGGACATTCACAAAATGGAATAAGGGGCGGCATGGGGGGCCAACCGTCTTCAGGGGCGCTATCCTGCGCCTTACCGATGGGGGCAGTTTTCCCCCGAGTCTGTTTGAGGCTTCCAAACTCGATTGCTTTCAGTGTATTGTGTCTATGTGTGTCCTTCCTGTCATAATACATCTCTACACCGAGGTATCTAAAAGTGTCAACTTTCCCTTGTAGGCCCAAGCACGGGAGTCGTGTGTCTTCAACTCCAACCCATCCCGCCAGCGGAAATATTCAGGACTTTGTCTTGCTGACTTCTATCCCTGATAATTCGGCCAAGTTTGTCAGCACCTCTAAGTATGATTGCAGATTCTCCTCTGTCGTACATAGAGCAGCATGTCGTCTGCATATAATATGTGGTTCACGCCATCCACACAGAGCCTTGTAACTTTGTGCTCTTTCCTTAAGAATATTGCTAAGGGTTCCAGGGCTAGAATAATACAGCATGTGGGATAGGGTCATCCCTGCTTTGTTCCCCTTTGTATCGGACACTGCTTTGATATATGTGTGCCGGTTCATACTCTTGCAACTGGGCTGGAGTAGAGCATCTGTACCCATCTCGTGATGCCCTCGCCGATCCCATAACCTCTTACGGAGGCAAACAGCCATCCCCACGTGACCGAGTCAAAAGCTTTGATGGCATTGAGCGCCACCACTGCACATCCCTTGGGATCACTATGGATTCCTCCATACTCGGGTGAAGTTTTCCCGCTGCATATGCTTCTAGAATCTGAAGCAGCCTAAGGGCCACCTCCTTTACAAATTTATAAAATTCTGACGGCAGCCCATCCCTCCCAGGGGTTTGTCCTGTGGGGGCTGGGCTATTACTCCTCGCAATTCTTCTATCATGATTGGTGCCTCTAACATCTCCCTCTGCTCCATACTGAGTGTGGGCAGTCCGATTTCCTCTAGGGTCTCCCTAATTTCCTGCTCATTAATCTCCCCCTGGTCCTCGTAGAGGCCCTGGTAGAATGTTCTAGAGGTCTCATAGATTTCTTTTTGGGACCTCCACGTTTCCCAAAAATTGTCTATTTCCACCATCCCTTCCCGCAACCACCATTTGTTTCCCATGTTCCTGCTCGCTCAGTACCAACTGGTAACCTAACTGCTCCTAATAAGGAAGGAAAAAGCAGCTACCCAGCCCAATGTGTCTAGTGGGTTAGACCCTGGACTGTATTTCCTAGTTACTGAACCCAACCTTGTGGAGATGAAACTAGGGGAATCTGAGTCACTCATCCAGTTCTCAATCTTCCCTGAATTGTTGTGCGCATTATAAGGTTGTGCATTCAGAATCACATATATACATTACGACTTCTCTCCTCTTGGCGGCTTATCTACTGTCCACCTCGTTCTCTGGCATCTGCTTCATCTTGTTAGCATCCATCCAGGCGTTCACTTGCTCTGGAGTATCAAAAAATAGAGACATCTCCATGTATATTACGTTTGGTTTTGCTGGATACAGGAGCATGTCTCTTATGCCCTGACTTCGCAACCTTTCTTTCGTTGGGACAAATTGACCTCTTTTCCTCTGGACTTGCATCATTTAATCCGAGTAGATTGCCCCTGCCGCTGATCCTCAGCGTATCTCCCCAACCTCCTGCTCCCCAATAGGTATTTTTGCAATAATGGGCTGGAGTAGAGTTCCTAGGGCTATGTGGGGTGCCGGGGGAGTTCTCGTTGCCTCTCTGTGGGCCCTCAACACTGTGAACTCATGGGATGGGTCTCCTGAGCCGATTTCCTGAAGGGGTTTATTTTCCATATACCTGGTAGGATCTGTGCCTTCTGCCCCTCAATCCCCCCTGTAGCATCAGGATTCGGATGTTGCCCCTTCTCGCCCTGCCCTCCACATCCTCTGCCCGTTCCTGTAGCAGCCAGACCTGTGTATTTAGTTTCCAGACTTGTAGTTCCGTTGTGGAGGCTGGAACATCTTCTAGTTTCTTTTCCGTATCCCCCACTTTGCCTGCTAGGTTGCCCACATCTTGTTGCAAGAGGCCGACATCGCACTTTACTTCCCCAATGTGGGTTTCCATTGATACTCCTCAAGGCAGCTATCGCCTCGAGGATTCTGTCATTGGCGTTGTTTGACTGGGCTTTTGGGTATTGTCGTTCCAATTGTTCATCACTGTGCTTGGCCTCTTGTTCTTCACTTTTTTTGGTAAACGCCTCCATCTTGGACTATGTTGGATGCGCCCAGACCTTACTCCTCCCCCGCCCGGCATTTGACCTTGGTCGTGCTGCCGGTCCCTTCCCCACCCTATTCTGCTGAGGCTACGCTTCACTTTTGGTTGGCATACTCTCGCCCTACGCACTGGCAGCACTTGGCCACCTGTCCTTCCTCCAGTGCGCGTGCGCCCAGTGCTGCTCCAGATAGGATTAAGGAGTGAGAGTATTTTACTCCCAATATTTAGAGTTGGAGAGTAAATCCAATTTCAAGAGCATAACAATGTGTTTCAACCTTCGCAAGAGTGTATGACAAATATCCAATTTGTGCGTAAAATTAAAACTGTTAGAAAACATTAGTGACAAAAAGGCTGTATTTCAAAGTGGTTCTAAATAATGTATTGCACCTGTGAAAAGCATTTTCCCCACACATGAACCTTGTAAATGCATACTTCCCAGCTTCATCTTCATGATACCTGGGCACAAACTCTGTTAAGGTCTACTACAGCTGCCAGCTAGTTACATCGTGTGATTCATAAATCAAGTCCCTCACTCTACCAGCATCACTTCTCTGCCTTTTGGGCCTACTGTTGCTGACTGGCACAACCTGCTTGACAGCCACTCTGTTTGTGCTCCATCTCTCCTTCTCTTTGCTACTCTGTTTACCCCCCCCCCCGTCTCTCACTTTCGGATGCTCTACCTCTCACCCTTAAGTGTTGCGATGCCACGTTTTGTCTCTCCCATCTCTGCATTCCATTGTTGCTGTTCCCCTCCTATATCTCGCTGTATCAGTTGAAATAACTCTTCTTCCTGTCTCAGGTCATTACTGTGGCTAGATCTGTTTTTCATTTTCTTGGTTGTGGTGGCTACGCCTTTTGATTATCTTTTTTGCACTGTCTCTTATGCTATTGGCCTGCCCTTCTCTAGTCTTACTTTTCTATTTACATCTCTCCCCACCTGCTGTTGGTCTGTTTTTTATTTTACTTCCTCTAAATGTCTCTTTTGCTCTACTTCTATCACTCCTATTGTGTGTTTGTCCTATTATTAACTCACTTTCTTTGTTGCCCTATCATGTAGCTCATTGCTCTCTTCCTGTTGCTGAAATTCCTGTTTTGGATTGTCTAGTTGGTTCCCTGTACCTTTGCCCCCCTCCCCACACCTTTGTTCTCCTCTGTTGCTTAGTTTTAGAGTTGCTCTACCTCCCCTGTTTTTCTGTTCGTCTTTTAACATAGCACCAATAAATATGCAAAAAGGCAAAAAGCCCATTTTTTTTTTATAAATCTAGTGCAGCTTTATCATTGGGTGCTCCTTTTCAGATGTGTGCAACCCTTCTTTTGACCATTAGGCTGGGAACTATAGAGTTAGAGGTTTGTCTGACTAGATGCAGCACTTGCTTGAATGCAGATGCTTTACCAAACACTGTATGCCGTTACAAGTATAAGAGCCCATATGAACTGTGTTCTGAGCCATTACAAGTATAGCCGTCCTCATGGGACGTGCTGCTTCTGAGCCATTACATGTATAGCAGCCCAAATGAGATGTCTGTTCTGAGCCATTACAAGTATAGCGGTCCTCATGGAATGTGTGTGTTCTACTTGTGAGCCATTACAGGTATAGCAGCCCCGATGAGGTGTATATTCTGAGCCATTACAAGTATAGTAACCCTGAAAAAATGTCTGTTCGGAGCCATTACACATATAGTAGTCCTCATGGGATGTGCTTCTTGCTAACAGCCCAAACGAGATGTCTGTTCTGAGCAATCACTGGTATATCAGCCCTGATGATTAGTGTGTTCTGAGCCATTACAAGCATAGCAGCCTTGGAGAGTTGTGTTCTGAGCCTTTACAAGTAGAGCACCCTGGATGAAATGTGTGTTCTGAATCACTGAACATTTGGTAGTCCTTTTGAGAAGTCAAAAGTTTAAGTCCACTCTGTTACAATTGAATGTTACCTGTATCTTACATGCATATCTCTGATGCAGACTCATTAACTCACCTGTCAACAGGATTTGAACTAAAAAGTTACGCAATAATCTCTGCTGCAGAGTTATTGGCCCACTGAGCTGCCTTTCCCAGCAGGCTGTTGACACTGAAAGGCACATAGGATTAGGCTTGCCTGACATAAATTACTTTTTAAAAGCTCTGTCTGTTTGGACTATCCTACATTAGTCAGGAGATTCACAATGAGGCATTGAAATGTGCTAGATTTTTGGCAGTGGGACTCAGTAATCGTACATGGGAGAAGCAGACATTTTGAAACAGCGCAAGACCGAGCAGAATGGATCGAAGTATATGACAGCAATGCCATCTTCTCACACAGGCCGGAGGTTGGTGGGAAGAGCTCAGACACTGTTCTTGCTCAGTACTTTAGCTCGCTGCAGAAAATGTCAACACATGTTTGTGCTTTCTCAACAGCAGCTCTGTTAAGAAATTAAATTCAGGAACTGTCCTAAAACATTGCAGTCCTGCTAAGAAATGTCGGCATGATGCAATCAGCCCTGCTGTGAATATTTGGCATTGTGCCATGACATGTGTATAGCAGTTATGTTGATAAATTAGGCTACTTTGCCTGAATATATAGCAGTCATGTTGAGCAGTACCGGTACAATCTATACCACTGAAAATATATACAGCACTGCTTCTACCTGTATCCATTATACCTGCGTGCGTTGGGTGGCCAGAAAGGGGGTTGAAATTCAGACCACATACCTAGCTATTTGTTTCTCTCTAAGAAAACAAACTATGTATAGTTCCCTTTCATGCATGCATACACATGCTATCTAAAAAAAAAAAACACATCTTAATATAGAACACCCAAAAAGTTTTTGCTTCTCACAAAAGCCAAACAACTGTTTGCTGGGAGGCTCTCCTAAAAACCTCAAGAGATCAAGCGCCCAGATGCCCGCGGGTTCGGTGCACTTTATAAATATCAAATACATAAATAAAGAACCCCAAACAATTTAATGCAATTGATGTGCTTCTGTGATGAAAAGAAAACAAAGTATGAAATACCCCTGCTGCTGCAACTGCGCTGCCTCCTTTAAAACGGATTAAGACCGAGGAAAATCAAGAAGAAATGCAACCCTGGTTTAAGACCATTTTCATTTCACACTATGCTAAATGTGTCCTAAAGCAAAGTGAAAAGCCTGTTCATGATTCAAGATGCTTTAATAGTGCTGTAACCTACAAAATGCAGGCAGTTGAACAAAGTGAAGAAAACACAAATTCCCTTTTACATTACTCAAAGTATTATCTTGAGAGAATCATTAACAGAGGAGAGTGCTAAAAAAGAATAAACGGACCAGGACTCATCTCAGTTGTTTCTTTCAAAGAACTGTGTGGATTGCTAAACTAAAGAGTGATTTGCAATCTGCTGCTTGCCAGGCTGTCACCAGTGAGCTCCATGATTTATGGGGGTGCTGCCATAAATAGCCTGTGTATTAAAAGGGCCGTATTGACAATATTTCTGTGCATAAAAAGGCCTCTTATGCACCTTATATGGAGGGCTTGTGCACCCCCCCCCCCCCCCGACAGTGTGAATCCTGTATGCTGAGTCGGACAGTCTTTGACTATGGATCTCAGAGGAGTGGGGAGATGCTGATGTCTAGTCTGCACCCACCTTTCCTCCCATTCTTAGCCACTGTGCCCTCTCACCTTGCCCTGTGCTCCCTCTCTGGCTCTGCAATTCAGCCCTGGTCAAACTTGCCTGCTTGTGTCTGCACCTGCCAACGTCTCTCATTGCCTCACTGTGACGGCTCCTGCTGGTGTTATGCTCTGGGTAGCCTCTTGTGGTGTTGACAGTTATTTGTGGCTACCGCTCTGGGCGTCCCGCAGATCTACTACCTCCTCTTCTCTGCAGTGGCCTTTCCGTTGGTCCGCTGTCCCTCTGTAACTGTGCGTCGCTTGGCATTGCCGCACTATACGCGGCCTCCCGAGTTATTTATCTGGTGGTGCACCGCTCCCTTGTCTGTCCTCTGCTGCTCAGCCTTGGGCGCCTCAGCCTTGCGCTGGCTCCTCTGATATACCGGTGCCCCTCCTCGACTCCAGGGAGTCTCAGTGTGGTCCTGCAATCCCACCCTCCCCTGTAGGTGCTTCGGTGGGGCGCCAGTCTCACCATCCGGGGATATTGCACCCCCTATTCAGTAGTATAGATTTAGAGAGCCTCGGGCACCGGCTACTCGCTCCTGTGTTTTCCCGCTCTGGACACTCTCTGCCTCCGAATATGCTCTGGAAAGTGGCATCTCAATGTATTGAGACTATGAGTCACTAATTCAAGGATATTTCACAATATTCAATGAACGAAGTGTATATCAAAGCAGGATCATTCAGGGAGCTTAAGAGAAACAAGTCTTACTCATATCTTCGCTGGCCATGCCCCCAATAGCAATGAGTCTTTGTGGATGAGGGCAACTCCACCACCTTGGGCGTTCTGAGTGTAGGATTGTGTAACCTGCTGGGACAGCAATGGTGAGAGCAGGACCAGCAGCTGGTTGTAACCATGTTTCACTTACAGTTAAGATGTCCAGATTCTGATTCGAGATGAGGTCTCTAATATCTGTAGCATGAGCAATGATGCAGCGTGCCTTCATGAGTGCGCAGCAGAAAGGTTTGTGGGTAGGAGTGGGAGTAGCTGTTGCAATGAAGAAAGTAGAAGGTGAAGTAGTTGCAGAACGTCTGCATTGAGTACTGAGGTTTTACTGGCGGTTCTTATTGGTCGGTGGGTAGAAACGTTGTGTATGTGGTGTTAATGTACAGGACGAGAGCCATAAGGCTTTTTGCAAGCACTACTGTTTGGATGCTGGCTCCAGATCGGACGCTGCATTTGGCCAGTCAGTATTAAGGAACTTGTTTTTTTTAAGGAGTGTCACCTCTCCACCCTGGGGCTACATTCAGTGGTAATCGCCCATACAGTATGGAGGAAAGGGGGCGGGACGTAAGAGTAATTAGAAGTTACTCACCATAGTGACTAACATACTCTTAGTCCCTAGTCCCCTTTCCTCCATACATCCCACCTCCTAATAAAACTGATGTCATTAAATATTGTCGACGCATCAATGGGGTCTGAGGAGTGGTGCTGATGGGCGGAGTCCGGAGCGCATGCTGCCGGGGCTGCACCCCTGCATGCCTCTAATTTTAAAGTGGAAGAAGATTTTTTTCTGGTGAGAAAGCTTCCGTCTGCCGTTCCTAGCGAGGAATTCCCATACAGTATGGAGGAAAGGGGACTATGGACTGAGAGTATCTTAGTCACTACAGTGAGTTACATATAATTTAATAATGAAATGTCCAATGCTCGAGACCTTCAAGAACGTGTTTTCTCCCACACGCGACCTCTCCGATACAGCATATTCCTCTATGAAAGTTCAAACACTCGCATACCGGTTTTCTAATTCGCTAGAAACTCACTGGTAGTGTTTAAGTGTCTCCCATAACCACAGATCACTCAACCCTTTGCTTTTCACATCAGGATTCCAATTCCTGCCCCTCAGGCACTCCTCGATTAAAAGGGACAATGTTTCCACACAGCTCCCTTCCCAACGTACAATCTGCTACATGGAGCCTCAGCTCCCACATCACACTTCCACAATTAGTTTCCCTCTGCAGACCTCGGCAATCAGATTGCTAATTAGCTAGCGTTGGCTTCCTATTCCAGTACTTAGTTCACCCATTTTGAAGTATCAACATTACTTTGTTTATTATGTTTCTTGTTGTCTATGACGCTCATTCTTTGTTTACTTCTGATGTCAGACGTTGCTGTACGCATGATGTCATCGCGTTGTTACACTTATGCGGAAATACATACGCGAAGGGAGCTGCTCTGTCCCCCTGCCGTTAGCTAATTCTGCCGGGCACCAGCCAAGCGATATTGTCTCGAGCAACTTATCACTAAGACTTATTGTTTCAACAAGGTTAGCAGATGATTATTGCAGAGCGGATACTCATGGCACAGGATGCCATGGTTACATTTTGCAACGGGAGCGATGTGGTTCAAGAGAAACGGTTTACATTATGTATCAAGCGGAAGCAAACTCGCGCAAATATTATCTTGGGGGACATGCAAGTCTGATCGGACATGATCATGCATCTATATATATGTAATTAGACACATTTAAAATAGCATCAACTCTAATGTAGAAAAACGTATTTTTTCAGGTGTACTTAATACCTTGAACATGCTGAATACTTAGCGCTTGATATTTTGATTACTATCTTCATTCGACCATCGAATTTTCCATCCGGATCGCATCAGGGAAATTATACTACAGGGTAATGGTGAATTATATTTCGCCATTCAGTCAGTGATATTTCTCACTATTATAGTGTAGATGTCGGCACCATTTTATATAGGATTTGAGATTGACTCCTCGTTTGAAAGAATACCTAATCCAATAAATTATGTCCTAATCTATATTTCACCAGTGGTCCATGTACGAGTTTATGAGCGCACTTCGAATTACGGAATTTCACAAGTTCGCTTTCTTTCGGTTTCATCTCTCATTTGCAGAATAGGAGTCTCTACCGTATCCATGTTAGGTGAGCATTCTTTCAGCTGTGAACACAATCTACCCATTTATCACATCTACTAACGGTTTGTGTCAAGTTATTGCCTTATAATCATTCACGTTTATATAACATTACACCTAATAGAACAGCTCATTATCTACAGGATGGATACATATTTATATAATCAAACCAGATAGCTTTCACCCAATTTTAAGAATATGGGGCATGCGGTAGCACTCCACAGCATTATGACCACAGTATATAATTGTTCCATGAGTAATCAATACATACTTATTGTGTATGGTCTTACATTCTGAATAATTTAGTTTTTCTTTCATATTTGTACCCATTTTAACATCACCCTCAGTTTCTGACCTGAAATGTGGCTTTCTTTGGTATGTTTTATATTTTATTTTGTCTGTGGTTTTCAACTTAATGTGGTTTTATTTCATTCATTGACTGTTTCATGCTTTATACTGTGGTGATTTTGCTGATAATTATTATTCAACCTTGAAAACGACCAAGTGGTCGAGACAGGTGTCGGCTGTACGATGACAAGAAAATTATAATTTTGATTTCACACGTTATTAAATGGAGCGTGAGTCACCTTCCCTCAACCATTAATTAATTGTCTGAACTTTACAAACCCTGAGGGTGGTTTGTGGGAATTGTATGTTCGCTGCCACCAAACCTTTTTGGATTAAATTTCAGATTTTGCTAATTTTGAGTTGTCATTAGCGCACAGAAGTCATATCGAACCTACATGCTTTGGATTTTCTTTTACAAAAAAATAGGACCTATCCACATAATTTCATGGCATAGAACGAACATCTCTCCTACGTGGTTCCTGTCTAGTTGCTTCGTAATGCTCTCACTTGCCTATTCAGGAACGATTACCATTAGGAATCCACCCAGCTGCTCTGCCCACACTTGGTGCTGGTCAGACAGAGGTTATTCTCACCCATCAATCAAGAGTCGTCCTTGGTGGCTTGAGCCCAAAACAGGCTTGTTTTTCTCTTTCTCTCGCTCTGGTTCCAGCCCAGTTCTGGGTTATAGCCCCGAATCTGGCTAGCAAAACCTCTTTACTTCTGTCAATCATAGTCCTCTCAAAGATCTGTGTTATAGCCCCAGCAGGCTAAAACAAAATCTTTTTTCTCGTGGATTTTTTCTGGCGTTGGACTGAGTCTGGTCTGTAGCCCCCAGCAGACACTGTGCAGCATTCACCTCTCATTGTCTGACTTATAAGTTAACAAGTTATATCTCTTAGAAAGGGCAGCCTCCTTATCCTAATGCCGCTTATCTCTGGACCACTTTCCAATTGCCTCACTCTCTGGTTCCCTCTGTGTTATTCTGTGCTGTTTGTCTTGTATTAAATGCCCCCAACACAATATTGGATCAAATGGGCCATTTTTTAATTAACATCAGGTCCCCAGATTGGCCACTTTTTCCTTGTACCACGGTCCACCATGATACACCTTTGTATCATTTACTTGTGTTTTGTGTCACCCGCCTTTCTATGTTAATGGTTTCATTTCCCATGAGGTCGTAGGCAGGAGGTCTTAAATACCTTTCTGCACCATTTTGAGATCAGGCCGAACCATCCTTGCACCCTTGCGGTACCATGATTCCACCCACTTCACTACAAGTAAAATATCCTCAAGCAGTTACATTTTTTTATGTGGCTCTGGGGTGCCCCGGTTAATCAATTCAGCTTCCAACCTTTTTAGTTTGCTGCATCCATCTGAGACAGAGCAGAGGTTGCATAGACTAGACCCTACAAGTTCCATAATTTCACAACTATACTAGGTTTGACAAATCCAGAATGGATTGAAAATTGTTACATTTGGTTATGCACCCAGGGAAGAGGCTGCTTTTCAGTTGCATTGTCACATGCATGCATCTAGCTGCATGTGCAAGACTCCCTGAGAGGAAATCTTGGTGAATTCTACAGGAAGTAATGTAACTCAGGACATTTACTGATCCAGTCAGCTCTAAATATATTTTTTAAGTACTGTACTATTGTTTTGATTCCTCTGGTATGGTTGAAATTCTTTTGCCAGGTCTGTGATTCAACCCAATTTATGGTCATCTATCACTTCTTCAAGAATGAATTTGCATAATAGACTGTATCTCCTCAAATCATAATGATCAGCCTTTATAACAGATCATTGCCTGTTGTCTTAGTCTCTTGTTTTATTTCTATGATCAGGCTTTTTCAGAGATGGTTGAGGAGCAAGGAACCAACACCCCAGCCATCATGGATATCCGTGACCTGGCCCGCCGCTTCGCCATGATGTTCGGACCAGATCAGTTGAGAAACCGTGAACCTATTGTCATGCTGCACAAGTAAGTTATCCCAAAACTCTCCTGCCATAATGAGATACGAAGTCAAGTGTGAGGGGTCAGAAATGTGATTCGGATAACTTGGTAGAGGTTTTCATAAAATGACATGTTATTAACGCAAAATGGTTTGACAAATTCCTTCCTTTCAATGGATTGCTTTTCTCCCACAGATTCCTAATTGGATAGATATCCCCTTCCAGCTTCAGCTGCTCGGAAAAACCTAGACGGTGGGCATAGTGGACCTCTACTCAGCCGTTAATCCGTCCTGAGTTCCTTTATTCTACACACTCAGCACGCTGCTCTTGACGAAAACTTTACTCAGCATTTTTTTCGACAAAATCCTGTCGTCGCGAGTTGCCATGTCCGCGCTTGGGATTTCAGGCTTCAAACGCTGCTCTAATTGCAAGATGTCGGTGGCCGACCCACGTAACATGTGAGGGCTACGCCTTCTGTGGCCAAATGAACCCAAAGTCCCTTAGAGAGCAGGCAGCCAAGCTTGCAGTGGGCCGACCGCAGTCTAAGTCACTGGTGCGGTTGACCGTTGGGTCATTGAAGGCCGAAACAGGCCGAAACAGAAGGCCCGTCAACTGAGAAAAGAGAATAGGCACCGGCGCAAGGCAAAGAAGAGAACCCACTCTCACAGCCAAATGTCCTCACATAAAAACAAGAGGCGTCATTGACACGACTGCGGGTCCTCGTCGGAACGCAGTAACACGTCGGCGGGGCGGACGTCCAGGCAGGAATGGGAGTACTTTAAGTCCCTTATGTTGGCCATGTTTCAGAAGGTGGCTGTGGGTGCGGTGTAGGAAGGCATGGTATCAACAGTAAGACACAAGTGACCACAGTTCAGGGGTGTTTATTGATCTTCAAAAAGGATTTGAAAAAAGGCTATCTAATCCTAAATCTACAGATGGGAGCAAGCTACGACTATCAAATAATAACAGTCATCGTAGTGCCTTGCCAAAATAAAAGGGCCCATACTAAAAAAACCTATTGCAAATCCCTACCTCTAAATACAAATAGTGTAGGAATTAATGTTACAAAAAGAAAGAAGTGTTCACAAAATCATATATATGTCAGGATGTTCAGGCTGTTGAATTTCAATAATAAAGGGGATTGCCCAAATATCTAGGGTTCTATGGGCTAAATATCTATCAGAAAAACAGAATTGGACCCTTAGATGGACGATGATATGTTCATTTATCTTTTACTTATAAATATTGACAAATGATTCAATACGTTCTTTTCAAAAACTTTTTTTGTATTTTTTATAAAGTATCACCATTTCGGTGTAAAAATGTTTTAAACCATAAAACACAATTTGCGCTTATTTAAGATCCACAAAACCATTCATCCCTACATTCCATTCGTTTCAGTTTATCATACCATCAGTCACACAACTACCTTATCTTTTAGGCCACACTCCAACAGATTTATACATCAACAAAAAATTTAGATCTCTCAATACAGTCTTACATTTAAATTAATGTGTGTCCTTAATCAAGCAGTAGGTCGACAGGTGTTTCAGGTTGTATTTTATAGACTTAAATCAGTCCGCTAAGTACGCAACCATCTTCAGGACATCAACAGGAACAGCAATAAAGTCCCTTTAGATATAGTAGGGTGGATCACATTTCCTCCGTCTTGCAATCGCGGTGTGGGAAACAAGAAGAATGGATTAATCCTGTCCGCACCCGTGTAAGAATACCCAGTCAATGAAGACAAACTTCAGAAGCCACAGGTGGAGCCTCAAGCAGAGTCTTTCAAATCGGGTTCTCAGTGGAGCCCCCTTTCTTGTACACAATCTCCTTCGTAACGACCATGTGTGTCTATCCTCTCCGGCTTATGGACTGTGCTGCTATGGTCATCTTTGTGTCGTTAAATGATGTCATGCACGGACGTCTTTCTATTTTGCTCACACAGTTCTCATTAGGTTAAAAAATCCTAAAGGTTTCGCCCAATTCTCACTGGAGTGAATACTGTTCACTCCATCCGTTCACAGCTGGTTCGTCAAAGTATTCAAGGCGACCAAAATAGAAAGAGGTCCGTGCATGACATCATTTAACGACAAAAAGATGACCGTAGCAGCACGGTCCATGCCACCTTTCATCTGGATACCTAACAGAGACTTTCGAATGAGCATCCATGTGGTGCCAGACCACTCTGTTTACATTATTGTCTCTTGGCTTCAAAGTTCAATCGCTCATTCGCTGATTAATTGTGTCTGTGTCGCTTGCCACATACGCATCATACACTGTTCTCTTCAGTTCTCATTATACAATGTTTCAGCTTGCAACCTTGACTTCAACACAGACCGGTCTGGTATCGGTCTCCCCAACCCACTGGCTTTGCTGACTTCACTGGCACTGCTTTGGTGTAGGAGCCAAGGACAGTACCACGGCAGCAACGATTCTCCCCGCCTTTACTATCGACGCAGGAGAGCTCCGGGTACCTCGGAAACACAATGCAGCGTTCTTTAGCCTCGATTCCTGGTCTTTCGTTTCCTATTCTATTCCTATTCCTGAAAGTAACGGTCTTCTGTTGAAAAGGGCAAGGGCACTTTCCTCCTTGCAATCCTCTTCGGTTGTGCCGTTTTACGCCTTGTATAAAACTGCCATCTTGTAACTGCTGCTTCCTTGTGTGCTTTGCCTTGCTCAGAGTGTGTTTTTGTGCTTCGCCTTTTATCCGTGTGGGGAAGTGTGATGGTAGCCAGGTGTGTGTAATGGTCCGGGATTGCCTAACCCTGCCTGGCCATTGTATTGGGACATGTCAGAAATACGGCTTGGTTGTTAATCTGTTTTCTCTCACAGTGAGCTGTCTGTGAGAAAGTGTTTGTGTTGGGAAAGGGGGACGGGGGGGTTGAGTTCCTAAGTATCCTATCTGGTAGGATGGGGTAAAGGTGTGACAGGGAAGGGGTTACTGCGTCTCGTCATCCTGTGACCTACTTCCACTACCCAGGACCCCTGACCAAGGTGATCATCCTGCACTGGTCCACCCCCAGGAACTGGTTCCAAAACCGACGGCCGTGTCCTGGCCACCTGGATGATAGATCCCCAGGGACCAGCGGGTGGGACACCTTCAGGTTTCTCACAGCTGGTGAACCCCTGAAACAGCAGGCCTTGGTACCTCCAGCGGCACCCAGTGATTACATCACCGGGGTAACACCGATTCCGACACCGCCATTGTCAGGGAAGCCTTTGGGCTCGGTGCTGGCAAATCTGCCAGTTTTCTAGGCCGGGAAATGTCCACACGCGTCGGCCCCGATCGTTCTCTATGCACCACCAGTGCCCAGTACGCTGTCAATCATTCCTTAGACTGATAAACCTTCAATGCTGTCCACCAGCGATCTCTTTTGTACAGTTGTCCCGATCTGACTTCTTGGGGTCGATGGTGCACATTTTCGGCGCTGATGACAGAGACCAGGGTGATGTCGAGCCCGTTTATATGGTGGCTGGCGGTGCAGATTATTTTACTGGCCAGCTAAACCTTTTTGCCTTGGCAGCAGGATTGCATGATGCCAGTGGGTTGGACACTTCTGCAGGCTCACCCCCTTTGCCTATACTCATGCAGAGTTTAGGGCTCTCGTAGACAGGGCAGTTGACACTTTGGGGCTGAATATCCCGGAGCTACCTATCCAGGGTTATTACCTCACAGACATTCTTGACGAAGGTTCCACCAAGGAAAGGAATATGCCATTCACCCATGCTATAGCTGACCAAGTCGCCTCCTTATAGAAACACTCCTGTCTTTGGGGTACCCTAGTGGTGGATCTGTTTGCCCCGGAGTCCAACAGGAAGTGCAAGCAGTTTTGCTTGAGGGAATTCCCAGCGAACGGTTCGCTAGAGCATGCGTTTCTGGTGGATTGGACATTCCCTCTCCACTATGCCTTCCCTTGGGAATCGTCCCTTAATTCTGTGGGTTCTTTGCAGGTTGAGGAGGTTTCGAGCAACCCTGAATTTGATCGCCTCAGATTGGGCAAGGAGAACTTGGTACTCTGACCCTCTGGACTTAACCATCTGCCCACCTCTCTGGTTGCCTCGCCGCACAGATCTCCTAACCCAGTCGGAAGGTCTGGTGCTCCACCCGAACCCTGATGCATGGCTTTTGAGAGGATGAGATATGATGACTGTAACCTCTTGGGGTGCTGCTGGCTGCACGCAGGCAGCCTACACGATATCTGTATGTGTTGAGACAGGCATGACACAGACAACAGATTTTCAATTCAACAGTACAATCTTTATTCAGTAAAAGGATGTTGTAATGCTTAACTTGTCCTATAACTCTGGTGTGAATTTCCCTACCTAAAGAAAACTAAAGGAAGTCTGTGTCTGTAAGTCCAAAACAAAGACTGTGTCAAAACCTATGCTTGCCCTCTGTGGGGTACATTTATCAGCCCAGCAGAACTCCTCTACATCACCAAACTGCAGTTTCAGCATTGACCAGCAGAATGACCACTGTTTTCACTAAGCACATATGTGGCGAGATGGAACATGCCGAGAATGGCTGCCGGTGTTTTCCTTATGCACATCAAAGAAAAGAATCCAAAGGCAGCGCTGCTATGCTGCCACCTCAAAACTTCTTAATGAAAAAGAACATGTTTTGCATTTAAAATGACTGCGCACTGATGCTCTTTTAATCTTTTCAACATTACCCAGTTTGGTTCCAGTTAGACACATTCATATGCACCCATACTAAGGGTATACACCAGCAAATGGGGGCATTCCTCACTGAATGGCATGTTGTGTCAGGCAAAATCTGTGAAATAGCAGAGAACTTCACTCCAAGCCATAGCAAAACGCTTTACTTTTTGCAACAAAATAACATAGACAACCCCTTCACAAGAAGCACACTTTATCTTTGCCTATGTCAGTTTCATTGGACCCTTGCCTTGGACAGACTCCTGTGTAGTAGAAATTGACTAGGGCTATAAATTATGTTGAGAATCTAGATGCAAGAAAAACGCTTTTGAAATTGACATCACAGTAGAATTAACCCATGTGTAAAATGGTGCTTTTGCCAAACAAGAAAATGCCTTTTAAAGGGTGAAATGTTAAACTAAGGCTTTGTTCTTGCATAGAAATGTGATGGGGGAGGGTGGGTTGCTTTAAACATATACCTGATATTTATTTCTAAAAGACTTGCTTTTTGGTTAAGGGACAGAAAAATAAACAAGTAAAATGACTGAGAGGCCAGCTTCAGGTTTGACAGACCCTGGCTTCACAGGGCCCTGTCTTTCCTGGGAACAGAATCATCTGCCCCCAAATGGACCATCCCCTTGCAAACTATGAATGGGCAAGGGGATAATGTAATCTCAGAAGAAACAGCATTCTGCAGCCAAAAGACAATGGACTTCAAGGACACATAGGTGAGTGTTAGGGAGAATTCTCATAAATGGCTGATTTCCCTTACCTAAAGAGTCCCCTGCAGCTTTGCTGGATTTCTATTTTTTTTTCTTCTACCTGGTAAGTGTGTGAGCCGCCCTCCCACTCTTACATGTGTTTTGCTGTGTATTTTCACTGTTTGTGTGATCTTGGGCACTGGAGCCTCACCTACTCCATGTGCACCACTTTTTGTGTGTGTTACACAGCACCTTCAGTGCAGTGACACAGGGTTGTCTTTGAGACTTCCCACTGACTCAATTTTTCTGGGGCTGACTACTGTCCCTCAGAAACAGGTAAAGTTTCCATTAACTTTATATAGTCACTTTAAACTACAGACCCAGTACACCCCATCTTACATAGAGACTTGGAGGGTTAACTCCTATCCCTTTTTGGCTCTTGGAGCCTTGTTTCGCTCCCTTAACTTTTAAGACTTGGCTGGTGGCAGTGGTATCTACCCTAACTTTCCTACAGCGATTATATTATATAAACGTGGTATTGTTCCAGGCTATTGTAGTAGCCTCGAACATAAACCCGCTTGACAAAATACATTTTATTTTGGTTCTGGCTGGGTTTATTTGCCATTTCTTTTTGTTAAAGTCTTTCTCACATCTTTCTCTGCTACCAAACTGGGGATGATTCCTTTGTTCGCTGTCTTTTCGCAGGCTTCTGCACAGAAGCCCTTCTTAAGGCGCCTGATAGTCTAGGTAGGCAGGATGTGAGGGAGGGATCTTCGGACCCCTGCCATGGGTTGCCTTAGTAACGCAAGTCACACTCTTGTCTGATTGGCTAAGGGGACTGGCCTTGGCAGGCCAGCCACCCTGCTGTGTGATTGACAGCCAGGCTGTATGAATGGGGGAAAACTGCATAAAAAGCAGGTCTCTGGGACTGGAAGAGCAGAGTCGCCACTGGAACAAAAGAACCAACGAGGAACTGGAAGAAGAGGACCCCTACAACGACTGGACCGCCCGGTGAAGCCCTGCTGCAGGACCGAATCTCCAAATCCGTTGACAGAGAAGACCCTCCAGGAAACCTCTTCCCTTGAGCTGGTGGGACGAACCAGTTCACCCAAACTACAAGCCAGGACCCCTCCTCTGGTCGAATTCGCTGTACAGAGCTACAGTGGATCGGATAGCCAGGAAGGTCGGACCCTGCTTGGGTTTTAAGGAGCGCACCTTTTATTTGTTGTTTTGCTCTGCTGCTGGTTTCTTCCCCGGGTGACGCAGGACCCTACAGTCTTCCTACTTCGTGTCAGTCCGACAGTCGCTTCAGGAACCGTGAGCCTGCAGGAACCACCTGGAACATCCGCCTCAGCTACAGCTCCCTCTCCGTTTTAAGGTACTGTGCAAATCCGGTTGTGCGTTTCGCTCAGCTGCGGGGAAAGTGTTTGAAATCTTTCTCCAATCCGAGGGCTTGTCCTTTTCTCTTTGAACTAACTTTTCTACCAACCAATCTCGTCCAGGATCTGAGCCACAAACTTTACCGCAAACTATATTGAACCTATTATCTTGAGCAAAAGACTTTTGAACCATTGACTTTGGCCCTATGCCTTTCCTATCTGATTTTAACCTTGTAGTCTCTCTTGTTCTGTTGCCCTGCTTACTTACCTGTTGGTTTAGCCTAATTTCTAGTAACTTTGTCTTTCCCTCCCTTTTAAATTGCTGGAGTGCCATTTTGCTCCCACTGCATTTTGTGAGCTTAACTTGTCTGGAATTTAAGTGAAATGGTGTGGTGTATTTATGATTGTGAAATCTGGGGGAAATTGGAGCGAACGCTGTAAGACACATACAGGATGAACTAATGGACCTCGGTGGGCAGCCCTGTCGCCGTCCCGGTGTATAACAGCAATACCTCTATCACCCGGAGGAGCCAAACAAGAAAGCGTCATTTGATAGTTTTATTGTTACCTGTATCTCTGTCCTCACTGGTGTCTCTATATTTGTACACATATTTGCAGTACTTGCTCACACAGCTCTACCACATGTATGCAAAGTTATATGTTTGTGAATTGAATGTCTTTGTATTTTAGGACGAAAATACAATACAATATGTTATTAAAAAAAAAAGGATAGTGAAATGTTATACAACTGTTGAGTAAATAAATATATATTCTTTTACTTAGACACCTTGAGTCAGTGTTTGCCTGAATCATAGTAATTGCTGTCCTTTGTTTAACTATTTGTAATGCTCACTTACTCTTGAGATAAGTCTGGCTGCTCTGCTACTGCTACCACTATAACTGTGTAGTACAGGCTTGTACCAAAGGTGAAATTGTACTGTTACTGATAGTCCTAATTGTGTGTAGTGTTCCCAAAGTGTACTGCATATAATTCTGCCTAACAGTGAGAAGTCCTGGTGACACCTCCCCTCAACTCAAACTGAAGGGCATCAAAGGTGAATCCATGGCAACACTGGACTAAGGCTGACATTTGGCTGTGGGCTGTGAAGGAATGCCCATATTTGGAAGACCAAGCCAGGCCACATGGGTCAAAAGAATTTTCGAATGGTTTGTGTCCTCCAACGTATTCCGCATCTTTGACATGTAATGCCCACGGCTGTGCTACTTTGTAAATTCTTCAGCAGAGGGCGTCCTGCGTCGATGGTGTAGGGTCGATGTCCCTCAAAGGCCTCCGTCGAGGGCGACGTCACCGGATGTTATAAATAGGACACACAGTGCCCGTAGCCTCAGTTCCGTTATTTTCGCAAACGTGTTTGCTTCGAATACTCAGCGCGCCTCGTGTATTCCTCGTGAATGTCGTCTTCTTCGACCCCTCCGACTCTGCGGTCTGGTTTTAAGACTTGTCGGGACTGTAAGTCTAAGATGTCAATTACGGACCTGCACTGCATTTGTTTGTGGTGTCTGGGCGAGAGTCATGACACCGCCGACTGCTCAGAATGCCAGTCGCTGACTGCTAAGGCCTTGCGGGAGCATAAGGGGTAGTTACAGGTAGGTAGGGGTTCTAAACCCAGTAAGTCTCGTAAATCTGCTAAGGGGATGTCCACCGACGATTCGAGGGGCGACTCTCCCTGTCGGAAGGAGTCCCGGGGATCTAGGTCCCAGAGTGGGCGCGCCATTCGTCGTCCTCGTCTCGGAAGTGCCGTCACCGGGTGCCTTCCCCATCCTCGGAGGATGGCACCGCGAGGAAAGTGGCTTGTCCCACTAAGTCCTCGAGTCCGGAGGAATGGGCAGCCTTCTCGGAGGAGATGCTGACGATTTTTCAATCGCAGGGCACAGTTCCGTCCGTGCCTTCGGAAGAAGCCGGCAGGGAACAGTCTCGATCCGAGGTTCGCGCGCCTTCGGGCCCGGGTCCTCAGCGCGATGCTCATTGGGAACCGATGAGGTCCTGTTCGGACAAGGTTCAGGTTGATCGCCAGAGATGTGCTGCATCCAGGTCTCGGACTTCGTCCCTGGCGAAACCGCAGAAATCTGGTACGAGCTAGAGGTCGGCGTCGACTCCGTCAGCGCTGTGTCCATCGAATACGGATGTCGAGGCTTTGCCATTATTAGGGAGAATTCTCATAAATGGCTGATTTCCCTTACCTAACGAGTCCCTCGGCAGTTTTGCTGGATTTCTAGGGTTCATTTTTTTCACCTGTGTGTCTGAGCCTTTTCCCTGCTCTTACATGTGTTTGGCTGTGTGTATTTTTACCATTTGTGTGATCTTGGGCTCTGGAGCCTCACCTACTCCATGAGCCTCATTTTTGTATGTTAGACAGCACCTTCAGTGCAGTGACACAGGGTTGTCTTTTAGACTTCCCACTGACTCAATTTTTCTGGGATTGACTACTGTCTCCCAGAAACAGGTAAAGTTGCTGTTAACTGTGTGTAGTCTCTTTAAATCACAGACCCAGTGCAACCTATCTTACATGGAGTATTTGGAAAGGGTTAATTCTTATCCCTTTTTGTCTGTTTCTCATGGAGCACTGTTTCGCTCCCTTTTCATCAAGACTTGGCTGGTGGCAGTGGTAACTACCCTATTTTTTCTACCGTGGTTATCTTAAATGACCATGGTATTGTTTTAGGCTATTATATTAGCCTCGAACATAAACCCGCTTGACCAAATATAGTTTATTTTGGTTGCGGCTGGGTTTATTCGCCATTTCTTGTTGTAAAAGTATTTCTAGTGTTGTTCTCTCCACGCCAAATCGGGGTTGATTCCTTTGTTCACCGTCTTCACGGGCTTCTGCACAGAAGCCCTCATTAAGGTGCCTGAAAGTCTGGGTAGGCAGGATGTGAGGGAAGGGTCTTAGGACCCCTGCCATGGGTTCCCTTGGTAACCCAAGTCGCACTCCTGTTTGATTGGGTGGGTGACTGTCCTGGCCAGGACAGCCACCCTGCTATGTGATTGACAGCCAGGCTGTATGAATGGGGGTAAACTGCATGAAAAGCAGGTCTCTGGGATTGGAAAGGCAGAGTCAACACAGGACCTGACAGAAGAGGACCCCTACAACAAATGAACCGCCCGGTGAAGCCCTTCTGCAGGACTGAATCTTCAGAATCCGACGACAGAGAAGATTGTCCAGGAAACTTCTTCCCTTGAGCTGGTGAGACCAACCAGTTTGCCCAAACTTCAAGCCAGGACCCCTCCTCTGGTCGAATTCGCTGTACAGAGCTACAGTGGGCCGGGTAGCCAGGAAGGTCGGACCCTGCTTTGGTTTTAAGGAGCGAGTCTTTTATTTGTTGCTTTGCTCTACTGCTGGTTGCTTCCCTGGGTAGTGCAGGACCCTCCAGTCTTCCTACTTCTTGTCAGTCCGACAGTCGCTTCAGGAACCGTGAGCCTGCAGGAACTACCAGGAACGTCTGCCTCAGCTACAGCTTCCTCTCCGTTTTAAGGTACTGTGCAAATCCGGTTGTTTGTTTCATTCAGCCGCGGTGAAAGTGTATCTGATTCTATCACTGTAGTTCCTCTTGCTCAATTGCCCTGAGTATTTACCTGTTGGTGTGGTTCATTTTCTATTAACTGTCGTTCCCTCCCTTTTAAATTGCTGGAGTGCCATTTTGCTCCCACTTCATTTTGTGAGCTTAAGTCGTCTGGAATTTATGGGAAGTGGTGTGGTGTATGAAGAGTGTGATTTTTAAACTGCTTCATGATAGTGAAATGTTAAACAACTGAAGAGTAAATAAATGTATATTCTTTTACTTGAAAACCTTGAGTCAGTGTTTGCCTGAATCATAGTAATTCTGTTCTTTGTGTAACTATTTGATACTGCTCACTTACTCTTGAGATAAGATGGCTGCTCAGCCATCGCTACCACTTTAACTGTGTAGTACAGGCTTGTACCAAAGGTGAATTTTTACTGTCACTTGTAGTCTTAATTGTGTGTGTTGTTCCCAAAGGGTACTGCATATAATTCTGCCTAACAGCCGTCACACCAGCCCTCTGCGCCGTTGTCGACGCCGGTGACCCCTTCGGGGCCTTTTGGCCGGAATTTGCCGATGGAGGTCCCTGGTACTGTCGATCCTCCAAGGAAGGCTACATCCAAGTATGTGAGGCGTGTTAAGGATTCCAGACCCGCTTCTGTCCCTAGGCAGGAGTTATTTCTTTCTCTGGATGATATGAGGATGAGTAGAGGTCAGATTTGGAATTTGACCCTGTTGAGCCTGATGCGGCTTGTGTCTTTTCCAGAGACAGTCAGTTGGAAGAGTTACGTCAATCACTCCATGATGCCAGTGGCTTGGACACTTCTCCTGAGGTGGAGTTTGGCAGTCCCGAGCCTGGAGCTCATGCTGAGTCCTCTTATAGGAGATTGATGGCTAGGGTTACTGAGTATCTTGGTTGGTCTAGTCCTCCGGAGCATTTGTTTAGGATGACTTAACTGATATTTTGGATCAAGGTCCGTCCTCTGACC
Organism: Ambystoma mexicanum; assembly: GCF_040938575.1. Lineage (NCBI taxonomy): Eukaryota > Metazoa > Chordata > Amphibia > Caudata > Ambystomatidae > Ambystoma > Ambystoma mexicanum. Next base: position 222,707,342 of record NC_090921.1, on the reverse strand, counting down.
CAGTGTTACCTTTTCATTTGACTTTGCAGAAAAGGGTGGCGAATGCGTGGCAGGCCCCGTAATCTCTCCCGGCAGTTTACAAGTTGTTCACTAAAAAATACTGCCCTTCCAGTAGCGACCCCAGCTACCTTTCCTCTCACCCCACTCCCGAGAGTTTGGTGGTTCAAGCGGCTATGGCCACCTCAAGGCAGGTGGCGTACCCTACCATCCCTCCTGATATGGACGACACACGCTTTGATGGTTGGGCACGCAAGGTGTTTTCTGTGGGGAGCATGGCATTGAAGTCGGCCAACTCCACTTGTGCCTTAGCAAGATTTTCACACACTCTGTGGAATTGTTTCTCTAGAGGCTGAGCATATTCCCGAGGGATGAAGAAATCGATGGTTTCCTTGCTCTCGTGCAAGATGGCAAGGATGCCATGTGTGATTCCTTCAGTTGGGATTGGACAGGGCCGACAGTGGTAGTCGGTCCATGGCTGCGAGCACTGTTATACGCAGGTTTGCGTTGTTGCGGAAGTCAGATTTTGCTCCGGATGTACAAGCCCGTCTTCTGAACATGCACTTTGATGACTCGCATTTGTTTGGCAACAGGGCTGAAGAGAGTCTTGAGGTTGCAGACCTCAAAAGCTGCTGCTGAATCTTTGAGCGCACCTGTGCGTCAACCTCTGCCTTTTCGTCCTCGGGGACAGCAGTGGAGGGGAAGTTTTCTTTCGTTACTACTCCTCTTTCGGTAGGACGCAAGGAGCCACCAGTCAAAGTGGTCAACTTAAAAGTACCTGTGGAGGTCGGGGAAATAGAGGTGCCAAAGTGGCTCAGGCAGCTGCCTCTTTGCCCTCAGGCGCTGCCGCGGCCGCACCAAAACCACTGAGGCCATGTTCCATTGTTCGCCAGTTGGGGGAAGACTGGCTCAGCATCTCGAAGAATGGCGAGCTATTACTTCGGATGCATGGGTTCTGGATACAATAGCCCATGGCTACTGCCTTCCCTTCCTAAAGCGGCCTCATGACAATCCGCCGGGGAATCTCTTTGAAGTTTCCAGATCCGCTCTTTGTGCAGGAAATCTTGACCCTGCTGGAGAAAGGCGCTGTAGAACTGGTACCTGTAGCGGAGAGGAACAAGGAATGGTAATACCCATATTTTTTGATTCCAAAGAAAGACTGGGGATTGAGACCCATCTTGGACTTGTTGGTTGAACAAACTCCTCAGGAAGGATAAGTTCAAGATGGTCACTCTTTCTCAGGTCCTCCAGGCCCTTCGATTTCAGGATTGGTTAGTGTCCCTGAACCTACAGGATGCTTATTTTCATGTACCGATTCATCCAAAGCACAGAAAGTACTTGAGGTTTGCGGCTGGCAGCTAGCACTTTCAGTTTCGGGTTCTGCCATTCGGATTGACCTCCGCCCGAGGGTCTTCACCAAGCTAATGGTGGTGGTGGCAGTGTATCTCAGGCGAGGGGGGGGATTGACGTCTACCCCTACCTGGACGACTGGCTGATCTGTGCGCTGCCTCCACTAGCTAATTTCAAGAAGTCGCATCTGACACCTTCCCAACAGCTCCAGTACATCGGGGCTTTGTTGGACACATCCTTGGGGAAGTGCTCGCCTCCCAAGGTGAGGGCTCATCACATTGTGCAGATGGTGGACAAATTTCAACATGCCCAGCGTCTTCCGGCGTTCAAATTCTTAAGGTTGCTCGGCCTCATGGCATCCTGCATTTTTCTGGTGCCAGGCTGAGGATGCGATCCCTGCAATGGGTCCTCAAGATTCAGTAGTTACAATTCTCAGCAAAGATGTCGGATCCCGTTCAGATTGCATTCTCGGTCTCGCAGGATCTTCTGTGGTGGGCCTACGATGGGAATCTGACGAAGGGGGAGCCGTTTTGGTGACCGTAGTGACGGACGCTTCCCTCACAGGATGGGGAGCTCATGCCGACAATCTGACCGCCAGCAGTCATTGGTCTCCATCAGAGTCCTAACTCCACATCAACATGTTAGCGCTGAGGGCCATCAGGCTGGCCCTGAAGCCTTTTCTGCTGTCTGTGCAGGGGAAGAGTTTCCTGATCATGACAGACAACACAATGGCCATGTATTACCTCAAAAAAAAAGGGGGGGTACGGTCACTCCCGTTGTGCGGAGAGGCGATGCAGCTCTGTTTCTGGGCAATCCAGCAAGGAATAGCACTCTGCGGTACATCTGGCCGGAGAGGAGAATGCGGCGGCAGACGCTCTGAGCAGGCAGAGCATGATCTCTCACAAGTGGGAGTTGGCTCAGGAAGTCCTTCGGGAGATCTTTGCCCTTGGGGGGACCCCACAAGTCGATCTTTTCGTGACCCGTGCCAACCGGAAGTGCGAGAGATTCTGCTCAAGGGAATTTCCACCGAGAGGAGCCTTAGGAGACGCATTTGTCGTGGATTGGTCTTTCCCACTTCTGTACACGTTTCCTCCGGTCCCCGTCATTCCTCAAGTGTTAAGGAGGTTGCAGAGGTTCTGAACCCACATGATCCTCATTGCTCCGGATTGGACCAGGAGAGCGTAGTACCTGGACCTTCTAGAAATGTCCATCTGCCCTCCACGCCATCTTCCCTACCGAGAGGAGGGTTGGGTTCTCCATCCAGGGTTCAAGACTCTCAACCTTCACGCTTGGTATCTGAAAGGTTGAGATATAAGGATTGGGACCACCCAGATGACATGATGGAGGTGTTGCTTTCGGCCAGGCGACCGGCAACAAAATCCCTGTACCATTGCCGTTGGTGCAAGTTTTGCGACTGGTAGAGGGGACACGAAGTAGATCCTTTTCAGTGTCCAATCCCATGGTTCAGTCTTTCTTGCTTTCTTTGGCCCACAGTGGCCTTCAAGTAGGTACCAGTAAAGGTTACCTGGCAGCGCTGTCTATATTCAAGTGCTCGTCTGAAGAATATTCTTTTTTTTTTATTGACATTAGTGTTGCAAAAGAAAAACAAACTTTTTTTGTCAAACCAAACCATGCCATGTCTTTTCATCTATGTTACAGTTTCATCGAACGCTGAAGAGATGAAGGAGAGTGAAGGGAAAAAGCAGAAAAGAAATGAAAAATGAAAAAGAGAAGGAAACCGAAGACAAAAACCGAGTGCCCCAGGTCAAATAGGTGTTTGGTAAAATCAAGTCCATGAAATTAATGATTGCACAAATTGAGTATTCGTCCCTGAGATTAAGTAGCTCCACCACTCCAGCATATTTCAATTTTTTGGGGTGAATCGTGCCAGATGTAGTGAGCGTTGGTCAACAATTTCTGGGCACTCGGTTATTAGATGTTTGATCGTTTCCACATCTATTGAACAAAACCAGCAGATGTTACTCTTTATCGTCCAGTCTTTCCTTCTCATCAAGACCTCATGAGTGTTCAGCCGTAATCTTAAGAACTGGTTTCTATGGTATCGAGATGGAAATTTAGAAAGGTACCTCAGCAGTTCTTCCAGACTATGCGTTGACGTTCCCAGGTCCATTGAAGAAATTAGAGAGCTCCGTTTATCCATGTTTGTTATCCAATTCAATTGTCAGAACTTTGTTTTCGCTACCTGCGGAATTTGCAGTACCAAGGACATACTGATGTCGGCTCTGCGTACAATTGACTTCAATTTTTCTTCCCATTGATTTAATAGGAAGGCTGATAGATCGTTACTTTTTGCATTCAAGATCTGGTATGGTTTTGCTGCCGGCGTCAAACGCATTTTCCGAAGAGCTGATATTGATTTCCACACCATAAGAGAGTGTAGAGTGTCTAGACCCAGTTTGTGTCTAATTGCTACCATTGATACACTCAGTGGTAGTTTAAGAACTTTTCGCCAGAAAATCCCCTCCAGTTGAATCCAAAAGCCAGCGTCAATGTTCCAGCCTGCTTCGCTTCAAAAGCAAACATCATGCAACACTTTTTGTAAGTAAGTACTACGGGCTGCAAAGTAAATTTGCCGTATTTTGCGTGTAATTTCGCTCCTTGCTGTGCAAAGATCTTAATTCGGGATAAGACATCGTGGGTCCAACTCCACTCTTATTGAGATGTTAAACAACACTCTTAGGTAGCAGATGACTTCTGTTTTCATTAGGGCTTCGTTGTACACTTTCCACTTAAACCCTTCTTTCTTTGTTTGCGTCTTATTTTAAGATTCCTTTGATTTCCCAATTTCTAAAAGGGCTCACTAATGTGTTCTTACCGACCCCGTTTCAGGTGCCGGTATGGGATCTGAATTTGGTCTTGAAATTCCTGATGGGGGCTCCATTTGAACCGTTGCACTTTGAGACTGTTGTCTTTCAAGACTCTTTTCTTGGTTGTGGTTACTTCAGCTCACAGAGTGAGTGTATTGCAGGCACTTTCATCTAAGCCACCCTCTACTGTGTTTCACAAGGATAGGGTTGTACTGAGGGTACGTCCTTCCTTTCTACCCAAGGTAGAGAATGAGTTTCATTTAAGCAAATAACAAGGTGGGGTCCTGGGAGTCTCTGCCAGACATTAGTCCTGGTTACGAGAGTCTTACCCAGAGTCTTTAGCTCACTATCTTTCACAGAGGAGAAATATCCAAAACATATCAGTCTTTGTCCTGCCCTGGGGCAAAAAAGCACTGAAATGCTAGGCAATTTTCCTCTGAACAAGAGTACCAACAGTAACCCCAGACACGTGATTCGGTCTGGTTGGACCTCATCAGTAGGGTGGAGCTGTGCCTCTCTAAGAATAGTGAGCAAGGGGTCCACAACTTTCTGCCCAAAGTTCCATCTGCATTTCACTTCCTTCCTGTGTTCTTTCCCGATCCCAAGGACAAAGCACAGAGAGTGCTGCACTGCCTGGACGTCAGGCGTGCCCTAAAATTCTACTTGGACAGGATCAAGGGGTTCCGCAAGTCGGACGCTCTGTTTGTCACTTTCGGAGGCTCAAGGCCAGGCTATCGGGCCTCTAAGGCCTCCATATCCCGCTGGATGGTCGCTGCCATCAAGGAAGCGTATGAGGGCCAGCACAAACCGCTCCCAGCCAACATGCACGCCCACGCAGTCAGGGCCAAGGCAACGGCCATCACATTCCAGCGCCATGTCCCTTGGCAAGTGATAAGCAGTCCGGCCACTTGGGCCTCTCCCTCGGCTTTCTGCAAGCATTACTGTTTAGATGCCGGCTCTAGATCTGATGCCGCTTTCAGACAGGCGATTCTCAGGAACCTATTTTCTTAAGGAGTGTCTCCTCTCCACCCTGGGGATACTCAGTTGTAATCGCCCATACAGTATGGAGGTGGTAGGGAGAATTCTCATTGATGGCTAATTTCCCTCACCTAGTGAGTCCCCCAGCAGCTTTGCTGGACTTATGGAGTTTATTTTTTTTCTTCCTGGTAAGCTTTTCCTCCACTCTTAACTGTGTTTTGCTATGTGTTTCCATCTGTTTTTTTTTCGTTGTGGGCTCTGGAGTACACCACTTCAGTAGCCCCCTTCTTTGTGTGCGTCACACAGCACCTTCAGCGCCGTGGCACAGGGTTGTCTTTGAGACTTCCCTCGACTCAATTTCTGAGGCGACTACTGTCCCCCAGAAAAGGGTAAAGTTACCATTAACTTTACTTATGTCAATCTACCACAGATCCAGTGCACCCCATCTTCCATAGAGTACTGGGAAGGGTTAACTCGTATCCCTTTTTATCTGTACCTTCTAGAGCATTGTTTTGCTCTTTTAACATTTAGACTAGGCTGGTGGCGGTGGTATCTACCATAACTTTTCTACCGCGATTATATTAGATAAACGTGGCACTGTTTTAGGCTATTATATTAGCCTCGAACATAAACCTGCTTGACCAAATACTCTTTCTTTTGACTCCGGTCAGGTTTATTCGCCATTTCTTTTTGTTAAAGTCCTTCTTGTGTTTTACTTTGCGCAGCAAACTAGGTTCGCCTTCTTTGTTCTTTTGGCGGGCTTCTGCCCAGAAGGCCTCCTCAAGGCGCCTGGGTGTCTAGGTGGGCTGAATGTGAGGGAGGGGTGTAGTCACCCCCTGCACAGGGTATCCTTGGAAACCCAAATCGCACTTTGTCATGCTTGGCCAGGATAGTTGTCCGGGCTGGACAACCCCCCCTGCTGGGTGATTGACAGCCAGGCTGCGTGAATGGGGGGTTTTCGCATAAAAGGCAGGTCTCTTGGGTTGGAAGTCAGAGAGTCGCCACTGGAACTACAAGGAACCGAAGAGAAGCAGAGAGACGACAGCTGCTGCAACTACCCCGTCCCGGTGAAGCCCTGCTGCAAGCTATCTACCCTTCGACGACCAGAGAAGATCCAGTCCAGAGTCTTCTTCCCTTGAGCTTGGTGGGGATAACCAGCTCATCTTCTACAGCCAGAGGATCCTCTTTCTGGTCGAAAACTTACTGCACACTGCTGTGGTGGTCCGGATAGCCATCTGAAGAGCCTCTCATGTTTTTATGGAGCTCACCTTTTATTCACCGTCGCTGCTGCCGGCTTCAGCTCTGCGTAGTGCAGACCCCTACAGACGTCGTCCTTCTTGCTGAAGCTCCAGGAACCGTGGGTCTTCAGGAAACTACCAGGAACAACTGCCGTGGCACCAGCTTATTCATTGAATAAGGTACTGTGTTCTACTTGAGGAAATTGGGTAAATCCCTTTTTCTCCTTCTACAAGGCTTGCCCTCATCTTCCCTCCTTCTTATAACTTTTGCTTCCTCCATTGGCAATATCTAAGTACTCCTGGCTACGTTGAATCGTGAACTGTCCGACTGTGTGATCCTCGACAACAGGAACCAGGTTCCACTTTACACTGGCTCCGGCCTATTGACTCTTGAATTTCTGTCCATGAGTGTTCTCTGATTCTGTCTGCCTTGACAAAAGTATTGCCTATGATTTTTGCTCGCAATTCTCTCTGGGTATCTCAAATGCTAAGTGTGTTTTTTCCCCAGTAACATTTCTTGCTGTGGATACGCGTTTCTTTAGTAAGACAGAACTGTCATTACTGTCAAAAAGTGATGGCATATGTATTCCCGGTAACTTCTTTTGTTTCACAACACTGGTACGTTAAAACATAGGGTACTGTAACGCTCACCTGATTCCCGCATAGGCGCCGGTCTTGACTGGGTGAATGCCGTATCTTCAAAGGTGATGTGTAACACACGGTTGGCTCTTTGGGCTGGACCTCTGTGCACTGTATGTCTGACTCGAAGAGTAAGATGTCTGCAGATAGAAAATATGGGATTAATGAACTGGGGTTATTGGGTGCCTCTCTCCTCTTCCCTTTCTCCTGTAGAACCCCAAAGGTTAACGCCCTCACCTTAGGTAAGTGAACGCCGAGCTCTCCATCTGCCTCGGGGCAGGGTGCCGTAACCAGTTTCTTCACTGGATAAGGGTGCAGGCCTCTTGACCTCAGAGGACTGCTGTCCGTCGTTAACTGCACGAACGGTAAGTTCTGGGCACTTCAAATGTCTTAAAAGTCTTTTGTAATGATATCTCTTGTTTTGCAGGGTTCCGGCGATGGCGGATGGCGGGCTGATGAGAGTTGAGGATCGAACCCGCGTGAGGAATAGAAGCCCCTGGAAGCACTTAAGTAAGCGCTTGTAGCCTGCTTCACGATGCGCACTAACTGTCCCTTTTATCTTGCAGGTACAAGTTCGGAGCTTTAGAGAAGCTGAAGGGTGCTGGAATACCCACTGGATTCGGCGCGGGAAGGAGTATTGGCACGTGAGTAATAAAGTTGCCCAATGTCTTTAAACGCACCTTCTTTTGTCTTTCAGATGCGGGATGCAGCGCCGAAGGCCTCCGGAGCGTGCGAAGAGCTGGTAAGCTTTTGTCTTTCAGATGCCGGAATGCAGTGCGAAGACCTCCGGAGCATGCGAAGAGTAGGTAAGCCTTTGTCTTTCAGATGCCGGAATGCAGCGCGAGGCGTTGGTGACAGCCGATGGACCAGGTAAGAGATGCGCTGCCACTGAAGACCGTAGTGCTAACCTGTTCTTTCTTTGTCTTTACTGGTGCTGCTGAAGACTGGATTCCAGGGTGGTAAGCCTTTGTTCCCTTAGGCCCAGGATCAGAAGCAGAAGACACGATGAGCGTTCTGCTGCAGAGAATGCAGAATAACGCAAAGCAAGATTCATCCATCGGGTGTGGTTTAAATAGCCTCCTGTAGTGCTTAGGTGTCTCCTTCCACAGCCACGCCTAGGTAAGCAAAGAGTTCCTGCTTTCCAGAAGAGTTCCAGTGTTCTGAAACTAGGGAGTGGCTCCTGCCCCACCCAACAGGAAAAGTAGTCCCAAACAGAAGAGGATCAGGGGTTCAACTGGCAGGTAAGTAAGCAGCATGGTCTGCTGCAGGTAAGTCCACCCAAGCATTATGAGCCCGGCGCTTCCAGCGCTGGGACTGGGCATCTTTATGAGCCTGGTGCCACTGGCGCCAGGACAGGGTCCAAAAGGTCCCAATTGGGACTGGCTGGCACTCGGAACCGGGGTTATGGGTCTGCTTCCAAGGGAGTCGGGCAAGTCCTGATATTTTGGAAGCAGAGATCATGACAGGTACTTACCTTGAAGTTATACTGTACAAAGCGAATCGGTTTTGAATTAATAGAAGTGTTGTGTTCATAACAAACGGTTTAAAAATAAATGTATTTATATTTTTTCCCCTGAAACCTTGAGTCAGTTTTTGCTTGAGTCACAGTAATTGTGGTCCCTATGTGTAATCTCTGCTACTGCTCATATACTCTTGAGATAAGCCTGGCTGCTCCGCTACTGCTACCACTTTAACATAGTAGTACAGGCTTGTACCTAAGGTAAAACTTGTATTACCACTTGTAGTCTTAATTATGTGTAGTGGTCCCTATGGGCACTGCACAGGATTCTGCCTAACAGGGTACCATGGAAAAGGTACATCCCCAGCAGAGAGGGTCAGGCTGGTATTCCGGGCACTTCCTGGTACCCAAGATGGGAGGACGTCCTCGTCCCATTGTGGACATCAGAGCTTTGAACAAGTCCCTGAGGAAAGACAAGTTCAGGATGATGACGTTGAGCGGGATTCTCCACGCTCTCGAATTGCAGAACTGGCTGGTGTCAATAGATCTGCAGGACGCCTATTTCCATGTGCCGATACATCGAAAGCACAGGAAGTTCCCGAGGATCCTCACAGGGGACAAGCACCATCAGTTCAAGTGCTTCCCTTTGGGTTGACCTCCGCTCCAAGGGTTTTCACAAAGCTCATAGAGTTAGTTGCGGCTCACCTCAGGAGATCCGGAGTCCATGTATTCCCATACCTGGACGACCGAAGGAAGTCGGTAGACCAGGTTTTGTCCCACCAGCTCACAACTCCACAGGCTGGGTTTCTCCCTGAACTTGAAGACCCATGTGACGCCAGTCCAGAGGTTCCAGTTCATTGGAGCAGTCCTAGACACCCCCATCCCCCGTGAGGAGAGAGTCTACAGCATTGCCCAGATGGTGAACCTGTTACAGAACCACACCACCTTACCTACCAGCAGCTTCATTCCTCCGCCTCTTGGGTCTCATGGCCTCCTGTATTTTTCTAGTGTCAAAGGCCAGGCTGCACATAAGATCTCTTTAATGGCTCCTACGAGGCCAGTGTTCCCAGTACCTTAGAACCCTCTCTGATTCCCTCAGGGTGTCCAGGTCAGTGGTTGAGGACCTGAGCCAACGGCAGCAATCTCATGGCAGGGGAACCCTTTTGGCCTCCGTTGCCTCAGGCCCGAGTGGTGATGGACAATACGGTGGCCATGCACTACCTGAACAAGCAAGGTGGTATGCGCTCCCTCCCCTTCTGCAGAGAGGCGATGCAGCTGTGGTTATGGCTATTGGAGAACCGGATCTCGGTCTCAGCTGCTCATCTGACGGGCACGGAGAACAATTGGCGGAAGCTCTGAGCAGGCACAGCACGGTCTCACAAGTGGGAAGTTTTCCAGGAAGTCCTAGAGGAGGTCTTCTCTCGCCGGGGTATCCCATCAGTGGACCTGTTTGCGATAGAGTCCAACAGGAAGTGCAGACAGTTTTACGCGAGAAAATTAGCAGCAAAGGGCTCACCAAGCGACCCTCAAAATCTCTGGCGCGATCAACGGTTCGGTCTTCGGAGGCTGAAACCGAGAGGCATACCCTGCGAAACACAGGCGAAAGAAGAAAAGGTCCCACTCGAGGAGCCACTCTTCCTACTCCTGAAAAAAGAATAGTAGCCATTGTCGCAATTCCAAGCCGTCGGCTGGGCCTACCACCCGCCAGGAGTGGGAGGATTTCAAATACTCGATGCTTGCAATGTTAAAGCAGCATGCTGCAGTTGGGGAGGCCCCCACGCAGCATGCTTCGGGGCTAAGAGTGGTGCTCGGTGTACTCGACCCCACTAGTGCCCCGGTACAGACTATGTTGGTGCCGATAAATCTTTTGACGTAGAAAGAAATGTCATGGAAGCCGTATTACTCCTGTGTGTCCAAGGATGTCGACGCTATGGCGTCTTAATTTCGGACAACACAGACCTCCACCATGCCGGCGCCGAAAGACAAACCCTCAATGTTGATGGTTGTTGAGAAGGTCTTTACACCACACCCGGTCCGAATATTTTGAGACCATGACTGGTATCTTCAGCGATCACGACGACGATGACAAAGATGTTGACCCGTTGTTCTTGGGTTCAGGAGGGGTCGACTATTTTGACGAACAGAATAACCTTCTACAACTATTTCAAGGCCTCCAAGATGCCAGTGGTCTGGACGCTTAGCCTGACCTGGTGTTTCAGCAGTCCCAGCCCTATCTTCACAATTTATCTAAATACAGGGCTCTGGTCGAAAGGGTTATTGACACCCTGGGATTGCACTCAACAGTGGCACCTGCACAAGTTTATGCCACTGAACGTAATATGCCTCTGAACCTGGCCATTGCGATCCTTTGACAGCTCTATGGCAAAACCCATGTTCCATTCCTCCCGTCAGCTCCATCATTTCCGGGAAATACAGGCCGACTAGAGGAGACCCCTCATACCTCTCCTCTCACCCTTCCCTTCAGGGACTTGTTATGCAGGCTGCTATGGTCTCTTCTAGACCTGCATCATCTACAACCACTCTGCCCCCAGACAGAGAAGCAAAAATAGTGGATGCCTTGGCAAAGAAGGCATTCACTTGAGGTAGCATGGCCCTCAAAGCTACTAATATGGCAAGCAGTTTTGCCAAATACTCCTTTGGTCAATGGACAGCAGTGGAAAATGCTGCCCTGTATGTCCCGGAAAGAGAGATAAGTGAGGGCTTCCTACAGCTAGTGGAGGATGGGAAGGAGGTGGCCAAGCAGCCGCTGCGAACGGGCCTGGACAATGCTGACTGTGGGCAGATCTATGGTTTCGCCCTTAACATTGCAAAGGCAGACCTACCTAAAAAGCTCTGGTTTTTCTCCTTAACGTCCAAGTGAAACCTTTGCACATGCCCTTAGAGGGCGATCTTCTTTTCGGCCACAAAGCTGACAATTCAAGGAATCAAATCCTTAGGCCTAGCTGCGCTGCCATCCAAACCTGCTTTTAGCTTCTCCTCTAGGGGCTACAGGAGATATGCTCCTTATGTCAGAAGAGCACAGCTCCCACCAGCTAGGCAAGGGCAGAAGCATTGCTCCCTGGAAGTGGCAGAGGGGCTTCTAGAAGACGACAGGCAGCGTCAGCGGTAGAGGCCACGCCAACGTCCGAAGCCACTTTGATTTCCCCTCTGACAGCGCACCGGTTGGAGGACGGATGACGGAGCACTTGCTCCAATGGCAGGGAATTACTTCCTATGCCTGGGCTCTACAGCTCATTCAATGGGGTTAATGTCTGCCATTCCTAAGAAAACCGCCAGGCAGACTGTTCCCACCTCCAATCCAACCGGGACAAGAGTTCCAGGAAGAGAGCCCTGTTGCTGAAGGTGCCGTGGAAGACGTACATCCCAAACTAAGAGGATCGGGTTTGTATTCCTGGTATTTCCTAGTGCCCAAGAAAGGAGGAGTAGGTCTCGTCCCATTCTGGACCTCAGGGCCTTGAACAAGTTCTTGAGGAAAGACATTCGGGATGGTGAGGCGTTGAGAGATTCTCCACTCTCTCGAACTTCAGGACTGGGTGGTGTCTATAGACCTACAAGACTCCTATTTCCATGTGCCAATCCATCAAAAGCACAGGAAGTTCATAAGGTTCACCATAGGAGATATGCAGTATCAGTTCTAGGTGTTTACCTTTGGTCTTACCTCTGCCCAAAGGATCTTCACCAAGCTCATGGCGATAGCTGCGGCTCACCTTGTATTTCCATATCTGGACTACTGGGTGATCCAAGGGAAATCTGTAGTGCAGGTCTTCTCCCATCTGCAGGATTTCTGCTCCCTGCTGCACAGGCTGGGTGTTAGGCAGAATCCTGTGCAGTGCCCTTAGGGACCACTACATACAATTAAGACTACAGGTGGCAATACAAGTTTTACCTTTGGTACAAGCCTGTACTACTATGTTAAAGTGGTAGCAATAGCGAAGCAGTCGGGCTTATCTCAAGAGTATATGAGCAGTAGCAGAGATTACACAAAGGGACCACAATTACTGTGACTCGAGCAAACACTGACTCAAGGTTGCAGGTAAAAAATTGAAGTACATTTATTTTTAAACCATTTGTTATAAACACAACACTTCTATTAATTCAAAATCCACACGTAAAATACACTACAACTAACCAATTCACTTTGTACGGTATAACATCAAGGTAAGTACCCTGTGTTTTAGCGGACCAGTGTTGTCAAACAAAAGACGTTACCGGGAATCCTCTTGCGATCACTTTTTGACAGTAATGACAGTTCGGTCTTACTAAAGAAACGCGTATCCGCGGCAAGAAATGTTACCGGGGCAAAAACACACTTGGCACATGAGATACCCAGAGAGAGTTGCGGGCAAAAATCATAGGCAATACATTTGACAAGGCAGACAGAACCAGAGAACACTCTTAGACAGAAATTCAAGAGTCAATAGGCCGGAGCCAGTGTCAAGTGGAACCAGGTTCCTGTTGTCGAGGATCACACAGTCGGATAGTTCATGATTCAACGTAGCCAGGAGTACTTGGATATTGTCAACAGAGGAAGCAAAAGTTATAAGAAGGAGGGAAGACAAGGGCAAGCCTTGGCGGCGAAGAAAAGGGATTCACCCGAATTCCTCAAGCAGAACACAGTACCATATTCAATGAAGAGGCTGGTGCCAAGGCAGTTGTTCCTGGTGGTTTCCTGCAGACCCACGGTTCTTGGAGATTCAGTCCGAAGGAGGACGTCTGGAGGGGTCTGCACCACACAGGGCTGAAGCCGGCAGCAGCGACGGTGAATAAAAGGTGCGCTTCTTTAAAAAAAGGAGAGGGTCTTCAGGTGGCTATCCGGACCACTACAGCAGTGTGCAGCGATTTCGACCACGAAGAGGATCCTCTGGCTGTAGAAGATGAGCTGGTTATCCTCACTAAGCTGAAGGGAAGAAGACTCTGGACTGGATCTTCTCTGGTCGTCGAAGGGTAGATAGCAGAGCTTCACCGGGACGGGATAGTTGCAGCAGTCGACTTCTTCTCTGCTTCTCTTCGGTTCCTTGTAGTTCCAGTGGCGACTCTCTGACTTCTAGCCCAAGAGACCTGCCTTTTATGCGAAAATCCCCCATTCACACAGCCTGGCTGTCAATCACGCAGCAGGGGGGGGTTGTCCGGCCCGGACAACCACCTCAGCCAATCATGGCAAAGTGTGACTCGGGTTTCCCAGGATACCCTGTGCAGGGGGTGACTACACCCCTTCCTCACATTCAGCCCACCTAGACACCCAGGCGCCTAGAGGAGGGCTTCTTGGCAGAAGCCCGCCTAAAGACAGTGAACAAAGAAGGCAAACCTGATTTGCCACGCAAAGTAAAACACAAGGACTTTAACAAAAAGAAATGGCGAATAAACCCGACCGGAGCCAAAAGAAAAAGTATTTGGTCAAGCGGGTTTAAGTTTGAGGCTAATATAATAGCCTAAAACAATACCATGTTTATATAGTATAATCAGTGGTCGAAGTGTACGAAAAGAAGTAGTGGAGCTATGTTCCCTACTGGTCAGCACCGCTTCCCGCAAACCCCATCGCATGCGCCTGCATTTTAAAGGAATGTTCAGTGGACTGCACTGAAAGTGCAAGTTTCAACTGCTTCCTAAACTTTTATTTTAAAACAAAACCATTCCAGAACGGTTTATTTTTAAAATAAAAAAGTGTAGGAACGGTAAAACTTCATTAAAAGAAGTAGAGGAGCACCGCTCCTGCCCACTTCGACCACTGAGTATAATCGCGGTAGAAAAGTTAGGGTAAATACCAGTGCCACCAGCCAAGCCTAAATGTTAAAAGAGCGAAACAATGCTCTAGGAGGTACAGATAAAAAGGGCTAAGGATTAACCCTTTCCAGTACTCCATGTAAGATGGGGTGTACTGAATCTGTGGTTAAATGACGAAGTAAAGTTAATGGCAACTTTACCCCTTTTCTGGGGGACAGTAGTCAGCCTCAGAAATGGAGTCGGTGGGAAGTCTAAAGGACAACCCATTGTCACTGCACTGAAGGTGCTGTGTAACACACAAAAGAAAGGGGCTACTGAAGTGGTGTACTCCAGAGTCCACTATTACAAAAACAGATGAAATACACATGGCAAAACACAAGTAAGAGTGGGGAAAAAAGGGTACACTCTTACTAAGTGGAAAAACAAGCTCCAGAAATCCTGCAAATCTGCTGGGGGACTCACTAGGTAAGGGAAATTAGCCATAGAATGAGAATTCTCGCTAACACTGGGCTTCTCCCTAAACGTATCCCACATGACACAAGTCCAACGACTCCAGTCCATCGGAGCAGTTCTAGATACCCAGGTGGGGGAAGGCCTTCCCTCCCGAGGGGAGAGTAGTCAGCTTGACATAGATGGTGGACTTATTCCAGAACAATGCCACTCTACCAGCGGCTTCCATCCCCCGCCTTCTAGGCCTTATGGCTGCCTGCATTTTTCTAGTGCCAGAGGCCAGGTTGAGCATGAGATTCCTGCAATGTTTACTGAGAGATCAGTGGTCGCAGTACCTCAGCACTCTCTCGGATCCCCTCAGAGTGTCTGCGTAAGTGGTCAATGACCTGTCCTGGGGGGTGGACCTCAACAGTCTTTTGGCAGGGGAACCCTTCTGGGCCTCCTTGGCCTCAGACCAGAGTGGTCACAGATGCATCCTTGAAGGGTTGGGGCGCTCACTGCAAGGTTTTGTGGTGAGGGGTCTCTGGTCAATGACGGAAGCCAGGTGGCACATCAACAGGTTGGAGTTATCAACCATCATGATAGCCCTGAAAGCATGTGCCCTGTCTCTGCAGGAAAGGCATGTCCTCATTCTGACAGACAACGCAGTGTCGGTGCACTTCTCCAGCATGGGGTCTGTCATGGATTCACATGCTCATGAATATTCCCTGTCGTCAGGCTGGGAATCCTCGGTAAAGAAAAAATCAGTATCAGTTTTGTTTCTGATCTGTCTTTCTTAGTAGTAACCAATCACTGATCTCTGGGTCATACTGCCCCCAGCCAATGACTGCCAATGACTGCCCTCTCCCTAAGCCCCTCCCCTGGCAGCCATTCTCACATTTGGTAGCACGTAAAGTGGCAGTATGACCAAGTGAAGAGCCGCAGAGGGGAAGGAGGGAGGGTTCGCATGTGAATCCATGCCAGACCTATGCTGGAGAACAACAGTTGCAGGTAAGTAACTTGTTCCTTCTCCAGCATGGGGTCTGGCATGGATTCACACCACATGCTCATGAATATAAGAATACATAGCAGTATACACATGCACAACCACGGGAGGTGGCAACAGGCTCAACATTAAGCAATACAACAACTCACCATTAAGCATCTCTTACCTCCTCACCAGTCTCACCTTAAGCGAACAGGTTGTGCAGCACTGCTTGGCCGACCCTGGACTCCTCCCTGGAGTCCCGAACGACGCAGTAGAATCTTGTGAAGGTGCGCATCGACCTCCACGTAGCAGCCCTGCAGATGTCCAGCAGGGGCACACCAGGGGAAACGCCGTGGTAGCAGCGATCACTCAGGTCGAATGGGCTCTCGGACGGCCGGGCAGTGGTCGGTTTGCCAACCGGTGACAGTGCATGATGCAGCCGGAGAGCCATCTGAAAATGGAAGCCTTCAAGAAAGCCTTCCCTTGATTCACAGGTCCAAAGTTCACAAACAGCTGTGATGTCTTCCGAAAACTCTTCGTGCGGTCCACGTAGAACTTCAGCGCTCTAGCTACGTCCAGCGAGTGCAGAGTCCTCTCGGCCTGCGACTTGAAGAAAACTGGCAACACCAAAGGCTTGTTGAGGTGGAAGTCCTACGGCACCTTGGGCATAAAGGAGGGGTGCGTCCTCAGCACCACCCTCGTGTAGTGAAAAGTCAAGTATGGAGGTTTGCAAGATAGGGCCTGGATCTCTCCCACTCGTCGTGCGAAGGTGATGGCCACGAGAAATGCGGTCTTCCACGACAGGAACTTCAACGGCGCCAAATGCATAGGTTCGAATGGGGCGCCCATGAGCCTGGTCAGCACCACGTTGACCTCCCATGCCGGATCAGGGGCCTTCACCGGCGAGAACGATCGGAATAGCCCCTTCATAAATTCCTTCACCAGGCGATGAGACCACAAGGATGCCCGTCCTGTAGTTCTGGTGTATCGGGAGATGGCAGCCAGATGTATCTTTATGGAGGCATGAGCCAGTCCAGCTTTAGCCAACGACAGTAGGTACGGCAATACTTGAGGGGCCGTAATCCGCAAAGGGTTAATCTTCTGTGCACAGCACCAGACAGAGAACCTCTTCCACTTATGTCCATAGCACTTGAGAGTTGGGGATGCCCTGACTTTTGCAAGAACCTCTCTGCAGTCAGCCGGGATATCGTATCCTCCAAACTCTAGTGCTGCAGGAGCCAAGCCTGCAAGTTCAGCGACTCCGGGTCATGATGAACAATGGCGCCTCCTCCTCTGGAGAGAAGATCCGCGTCCGTCGCCATCTTGATAGGTGGGGTCGTTGACAAGTCCAGAAGGTCCGGGAACCAGATCTGTCTGGGCCACGCCGGTGCGACGAGGATCATCCTGCACCTGGACCTCTTGAGCTGGTCGATGATTCGGAGCAGCAACGGCAACAGAAGGAACGCGTACAGGAACAGGCCGTCCCAAGGGAACGAGAAAGCATCACCCATGCTCCTCGGCTGTGTGAAGCTGCTGGCGAATCTCTGGCACTTGGAGTTCGTTGCCGTCACAAACAGGTCGATCTGGGGTTTGCCCCATCGTTGCAAGAGCCGATCGACCTGGTACTGGCGTAGTTCCCATTCGTGGCACAAGCACAGCTCCCTGCTGAGTGAGTCGGCGATGGTGTTTTTTATTCCTGCCAGGTGGAAGGGAACCAGAAACATCCCCTGGACGATGGCCCAGTGCCACAGATCCTGGGCCTCCTTGGATAGGGCTGGGGATCTGGTGCCTCCCTGCTTCCGGATGTAGAACATTGTGGTGGTGTTGTCAGTAAAGATCCTCGCCACTTTGTCCTTGAGGGACGTAAGGAAAGATTTGAGAGCCCAGAACACGGCTCGTAGCTCCAAGATGTTGCTGTGGAGAGACCTCTCCTCCGGAAGCCAGAGGCCTCTTGCGTGGAGATGGTGTGGGCCCCCCATCCCTCCAGCGAGGCATCTGTCGTCACCGTCTCCTGATACGCCGGGGTCTGAAAGTCCTCTGTGTCTGCCATGAGGTGCGCACGGGTACCCCACCATAGAATCGCCCGACGGAACTCCTCGTCGAGTGGGATCCTGTCTTCGAAGCTGCCCGCCTCTTGAATCCAGCGGGCAGAACTCTTGTAGTGGACGCATCCGAAGTCTGCAAAGGAGCTAACAGGCGCTGCACCTTGCCCAAAATGGCCTTCGTCCTTTCTTCCGACGGAGTTGCCATTCGCTCCACTGTGTCGAGCTTCGCTCCCAAAAAACAGTGCCACCTGCGAAGGAACCAGGTGGGATTTGGGATAGTTGATGGCGAATCCCAGTTCCGTGAGCAGGCGGACGGTCCTCGCCGTATGTTAGACGGCAAGTTCTCTTGACCTTGCATGGATTAGCCAGTTGTCCAGGTAGGGGTAGACGTGGATCCCCTGCAGGCGCAGCCGCGCCGCCACTGGTGCGAGGCACTTGGTGAACACCCTGGGTGCCGACTTCAATCCGAACGGCAGGGCTCTGGATTGGTAGTGACGCCCCTGGACTACAAATCTGAGGAACTTTGTGTCCTTTTAGAATGGGGATGTGGAAGTAAGCATCCTCCAGGTCCAACGACGATAGGAATTTGTCCCAGCACGTGCTGGAGGGTGACCATCCTGAATTTCTATGCCTTGATGTACTTGTTCAACCGACGCAGGTCCAGGATGGGGCGCCAACCGCCTGTCTTCTTTCTGATGAGGAAGTACCTTGAGTATACTCCAGTGCCCGGAGCCTCTTGGGGACGAGGTCGATGGCACCTTTCTTAAGCATCGCCCTTACCTCCAACAGCAGTTGAGGGACGTGATTCTCCTTCCTGGCAACGGGAGGATTGCGAGGACACTACTTTTGAAATTCTAGCGAGTGTCCGCGGGCCAGGGTATCCATCACCCAACGGTCAGTGGAGATGGACTCCCACACGCTGATGAACTTCGTCAGCCGGCCTCCCACCAGGGTGCTTCGGTGGGGGCCCGACGCTACGGCCGGTTCGGTCCTGCTTGGAAGAGGCCTTGCCGCCTTGGCCTCCTTGACGAAGGTGGCGAGACCCTCCTTGCTTGCCGTGGCCTCTGTAGGCCTCCTGGGACGAGGAGCGGGCCGCCTGGCGGTACGTAGAAGAGCCCCCGATGGATCCCTTGGAGGCTCCCTGTCTGCTGCCTCCGGAGCTCCGAAAGGGCCGCCGTTGTTGAAGGACTCCTACTGCTCGGGCTGTCTGTCGGTCTTGATGGTCTGGAGGGACTCATCCACCGTCTTCCCAAACAGGTTGTTGCCGTTGAACGGCATGTCCAACACTCTGGTCTGGACATCCTCGTCGTCGAAGGCAAACCCCGTTGCCTAGCTAGCGAAATCCAGTATCGGCAATGTCTGTTGCCACCGTTATGGCGTGATCCGACGCCACCTCATCTTCCTGCAGAATCTGTAGGGCCTCCGCCCTCTTGTCGTCCGGTAGGAAGTCTAGCTGGGGAGCTATCTTGAATCAAAGCTCCCTGTTAGCGGGCCACAATCGCTAAGGCATTGGTCGCCTTCATCATCGCCGCCGACGAGATGACTCGTCCCATGGAGTCCAACTTCTTGCCCTCGCTGTCCGGCGGGGAAGTGGAAGTTGAAGCAGCCGCACCCGCCACTTTCTACTTGGCCGCTGCCGAGACGACCGTGTCTGGTGTAGGCTGAGCCCTGAGGCACAAGGGAGCTGCATCGGGGAACCGGTACTACTTCTCGTACCTGTCCCTTTTGGCGGGTGTTGTGGAAGGGTTCTTCAGGATAGCCAGCCTCTCGTCCCAGATGTCATCAAGCAACGGTACCGCGAGGACCGTCTTTCTCTTGGCCTCCCGTCGTTGGTAAAGAAAACCTTCCTTTTTCTGTTCCTCGGGGCAGAGCTGGAAGAGCTCGGATGCCCTGGCTATCATGGCGTGGAAAGAGCCAATTTTGTCGGGCGGAGAGGCCCGAGGGGGGAGTGATGAAGGAATGTCCGCGTTGTCGTCCGTCCCCGTCACTGTATTCGTGGCCGTATCATCCCGAGGGCCTGGCGAGGGGGATGAGGGGTCTGCAGGCCTCGTGGGCACGAAGGGCGGTGCGGGGTGGACTCTTCTCCGCTTGTTCTGGATCCTTTGTCGGGGTCCGTGGTAACCTCGTCCTTATCTCAGTACATAAGGATTGCATCGCCAACAAAATGGCCGCAGAGTTATCCTGGGGCTCGGGCAATGGCTGCGACGGGCGGGATGACTGCTCCACTGGGCCCTCGTCGTCGCCATCGTCGCTATCTTAGATCACATCAGCAGGAACCTTCCCCTAGGATCGAACCTTCTCGAACCTCTCATTGAGGCCTTCAAACCTCTCGTTGAGGCCTTTCACGGTTTCCACCGGATCCTCCTCGGAGGCTGAATCCGAGTCCGTAATGGCCACTGGGGTCTTCACAGGGGGTCTTAACGATGGGCTGGAAAGAGGATTTCCCCCGCGGTGGCAGGGAAACTCTGGGCCCCGAGGCCGCCTCCACTGGCGTAGTCTCTGCCGGCTTCGCCAGGGCCGCTGCGACAACCTCGATAGAGGCCTTTGCCGGGTGGATCAAGGCCCTCACCACCTTACGTGCGTCCTGGGCTTTGGGGGAGGGTCATCGCCTCGCTCCCCCTCGGCTCCCTTCGAGATCGACCGGGGTCTCTCCAGAAGCTTACCCGGGTTCTCGGACTTCTTCTTCCCTGAACCAGAGCGCCTGCTCGTGGTTGATCATGCCGGGCAAGTCGCGCTCTGCTTGGCAGCCGAAGAGCCTGACCTTTCAGCGCTCCCGGTGCCCGCAGACTCGTGGTGCTTGGCCTTCTGTTGGGCCCCCGTCGCTGGGGCTCCCTCACAGGATTTAGAAGACCGCTCAGACTTTTTCTTCACCTTCTGTGCCCTTCTCCAGCCAGGCGGCGAGGCGGGAACGACGATCTTGCTTGGTCCGTTCCGACAGGTTCTTGCAGAACGCACAGTCCTTCTCCACGTGCGTCTTGTCCTCATGAAGGCAGTAGAGACATCTCGAATGCTCGTCCTCCTTGAAAACCTTTTGTAATCCGCATCCCGGGCAGCACCTTATCAGCTTGGATACGGGCGTCGAGCTTGCCTTGTCCTGGGCTATGTCCGTTGAGGTAGGCCTCAGATGTTCTGGAATCCTTCAAGAAGCGTAACTCGACGAGAAACTTCACCCTTGAGGGGCGTAGAAGAATTCCAAAACGGGTCCCCGTTATCGGAAGTAGAAACGGTCCTTTACCGAGGATTCCCAGCCTGACGACGGGGAATATTCATGAGCATGTGAATCCATGCTAGACCCATGCTGGAGAACAACAGTTACAGGTAAGTAACTTGTTCCTACCTCAACAAGCTGTGTTGTGTACTTCTGCCCCCTCTGCACAGAGGCGATGATGCTTTGGTTCTTGTTGCTGGAGAACAGGATTTCGGTCTCAGCAGTTCATCTGGCAGGTACAGAGAACAACTTTGCAGATGGAGAACGGTCTCATACAATTGGGAAGTGTGCCAGGAAGTCCAAGAGGGGGTCTTCACTCTATGGGGTAACCCAGCAGTGGATCTGTTCGCAACGAGTCCAACAGGAAATGCGAACTGTTCTGCTTGAGGGAATTCCCAGCAAACGGTGCACTGGGGGACGTGTTTCTGGTGGATTGAACCTTCTCTCTTATTTACGCGTTCCCTGCGATTCGTGTCAATCTATGGGTTCTCCTGAGGTTTTGAGCAACCATGATCTGGATCGCTTGGGACTGGGCAAGGAGTATGTGGTACTCAGACTTCATGGATCTGTTCATCTGTCCACCTCGCCAGTTGCCTCAGCGTCTGGGTCTCCTAACCCAGTCGGAAGGCTGGATATTCCAACAGACACTGGAATCCTTCAACCTACATACGTGGCTCTTGGGAGGATGAGATATGCTGACTGGGAGCTCTCTGAGGAAGTACTTTAGGTGTTGCTGGCTACACGCAGACCATCTACAAGGTCTTTGTACGCATACAGACGGAGAAGATTTGATGCGTGGTGCAGGGAACTTGGGATAGGGAGATTGACCCTATCTAATGCCCCGTCACTACAGTGATGGAGTTCCTTCTGTCACTGGCCTCTGCAAGCTTTCAGGTCACAACAGTCAAAGGCTATTTGGCGGCCTTGTCTGTGTACAAGAGATCCTCGGATTAAGGCTTGTTTTTTGCGATCCAGGTAATGGTACAATTCCTGGAAGGTCTTCTAAATAAGTTTCTGCCAACTCCATTTGTTGTCCCCGATTGGGATCTTAATCTGTTTTTTACATTTGTGATGGTGGCTCCTTTTGAGCCTATACACTCTTATACTTTACGGCTTCTCTCGTTGAAAACAGTCTTTTTGCTGGCTATTACATCCGCTAGGCCGGTGAGTGAGCTACAGGCCTTCTGCGCTTTTTCCAGGAGAAAACTTCACTCAGGCTAAGGCCTGGCTTCCTCCCCAAAGTTGTATTAAAATTTCACTT
This sequence comes from Ambystoma mexicanum, assembly GCF_040938575.1. Taxonomy (NCBI): domain Eukaryota; kingdom Metazoa; phylum Chordata; class Amphibia; order Caudata; family Ambystomatidae; genus Ambystoma; species Ambystoma mexicanum. The sequence continues at coordinate 222,685,180 of NC_090921.1, read as the reverse complement.
GTCACCGTCCATCGACCTTCCAGTCTTCTATCCTCATCCTCCTAATCAGGAGGAACGGTTCCATCGTCTAGACCCTAAGAGGGCATTAAGTCACTACATTGCCAGGGCAGCTGATTTCAGGAGACCTGACCAGCTCTTTGTGGCTTTTTCCTTAGCCCATAAGGGCCTCCCTATAATGAAGCAGACTTTATATTGTTGGATGATTCTCTGCATAGATGAATACTTCCAGGCCGCTGTGAAGGAATTACCAGCAGGATTCAGTGCCCATTCCACAACGGGGGTCACCGAATCCACTGCGTTGCTGAGGGGGGGGTCTCCGGTCTGGGAGATTTGTCGCGCTGCGACATGGTCATCTTTGCACACCTATGCACAGCACTATTGCTTGGATGTGGCTCGTACTTCTGATGCGCGTTTTGGCAGGGCAGTGCTGCAAAAAATGTTAATATAACTTTCTGGCCGCCTCCTTCGTTACTTCTTTGAGAGTCATCAGATGAGGAATTGAAGGAGAAATTACCATACCGTAATGTTCTTTCTATGGATTCTTCTCCCGCAGATTCCTCATCTCCCCTCCCATCCATCCCTGCTCAGAAAGTCGGTGGTTGGTGTGCATCTTTCTATTTCACGTTGACTTTGTGATGGTCCTCTGTGTCTATTTTCTGTCTTCCTGCCACACTCTTAAAACAAACATTTTTCTAACACTTCTTTTAGTGTTCTTTTTCAATTGTTACTCCTTGGGAGGTCTATTTTTACTTTCTTTTTAAAGGCCTCATTAGCCCGTTTGTTCGTCTTTTTTCCTATGCAGTGTGTGGTGCTCTGGAAAAAGAGGGAAATGAGGTTGAGGCTTAGTGAAGTGGTACTTATACGACGCCCGACGTCCCGTCCGGAGCTGACGACCAGACCCCGAGCAGCACAGATTGATGGTTGACGGCCGGGGTCAAGGTCCACTACGCTTCTGTCGAACATTTTCAGAGGCAGCAAAGCTGGAAGGAATATCAGATGAGGAATCTGCGGGAGAAGAATCCATAGAAAGAACATTACAGTAAGGTAATTTCTCCTTTCAGAGGTTGCCTCAGCTGCTGAGCAGGGGGAACAGGGGAACTCAGTTTCTGGGGTGTAGTGTGCTCCTTTTTAAAGGATAACGTCATGTCTGTGACCGAGTAAGCTGATCATCTGACATGGTTGCACCTAGCTACACTACCCCCCTCTGCAGAACATTTCTGCAACTTGTGCTGGAGAACATGTATCAAGATAAGCAATCTGTGGAAGAAGAATCCATCAAAAGAACGTTTCCCAGTAAGTGATTTTCCTTCTTAAAAGTTCTATTTCTCCAGCATGTGGTCTGGCATGGATTCACATGCTCATGAATATTTCCCGTCGTCAGACTGGGAATCCTCCGTAAAGAAAAAATCAGTTTCAGTTTCACTTCTGAACTGTCCTTCTCCTAACAGCCAATCACTGGTCTCTGGGTCATTCTGCACCCAGCCGATGACTGCCCGCTACCTAAGCCCCTCCTCTGGCAGCCATCTTCAGATTTTTACCACACGTTCAAGTGTTGGGAGTCCTTGTGCTATAGCTCTCAAGCTTTTACTGCGTTTTGCGATTTTTCTAAGAGTTTTGCTCTATTTTTTCGGTCAATCGAGCCTCAAGCTCCATCGATCAACCTTCCGATTAACGGAGGATCCGTTTATCGGATTCTTCAGCGCACCTCAAGGGTGGATTTTCGTTGAGTTTCTTGGAGGATTCCAGAAGCTTCTTCAAGGCCTACACTGCGTAGACATGTCTGAGTAGAAGGACTCAGGGCCTCTCTTCAAGGTTTGCCCCGGCTGCAACCTACGGAATGTATTTTCGGACGATGGACATCCCTGTGCCTCTACTGCCTGCATATCGACCTGACGCATGTCGAGGACGACTGTGTGGCTTGTCGGGAGATGGTGCCGTTCTTGCAGACGGATCGACGCAAGCGCCTCAACGAGTGGCTGCAGGCCACTGCTCCTGCTCTCGGTGAGTCCCAGCAGCATGCCTCCCCTGCCCAGAAGAAAACTGAGCGGTCTTCTAAGACCTTTGAGGGCACCCCTCCTGCAGGAGCCCAACATTAGGCTAATCACCACAAGTCCACTGCCTCCGGAAGCGCCGTTCTGGCGGGCTCCTCGGTGGACAGAGCGAGTTCAGTGTCTCCAGCACCTTCGACCACGAGCCAACGCTCGGAATCTTCAACGCTCGGGAAGTCGGACAGTCCGGGCAAGCTCTTGAAGAAGACACAGACCGGCTCTGCAGAGAAGGCCAAGGGGGAGCAGGGCTTCGACCCTCCCCCTAAGGTGAAGGCTGTTGACTCAGCCAAGGCCATGAAGGCCCAGGTGCATCAGACGAAGATCCATCGAAGTAGTGGCGGCGTCCCTCGCGAAGGCCACTGTGGCAGATCCGCAGGGCACAGCCCCAAAATCGAGAGTGTCCCTGCCTGCCAGGAGGGAATCCTCTTTCCAGCCCATCGAAGAGGCTCCAGAGAAGATAATGCCCATCATTTCACCAAAACCGTCTCCCTTGGTCGCAGAGAGGGGAGGGGGGGCACGATAGCCCTCCAGGGCCCGGATATCTCCTCAGAGGAGGAGCTCACTAACCTCCCGGTCCTCCAGAAGGGGAGATGCGTCGAGAGCAGGCCTTACGGGAAGGATCCAGACGAGGGCGACGTTGAAGGTTACAACAAAGGTGATGACGAGGAGACCGAGGAGCAACAGGGCAGTGACGATGCGGTGGACCAACCTAAGCCGCAAACGCCCCTGTCCCCTTCGCTACCACCCCAGCAGCCACCTGGGGATATCTTGGTGGACATTCTTACGGCTCTGCATACCCTGTGCTGGGAAATCCGGACAAGGATGCCTCTTGCATCGGCGGCCCCGCCCGCTGTACCGGAACCATCGGAGGAGCCACCATCTAAGAGGAGGAGAGTTCACCGCCCTTCCACCCCTCGCGTCCCTCTCCCCCCCCCACACCCTCACGGGATGACACGGAACCGGACACGGCGACGACAGGTACTGGCACGGACAACAACAGTGGCCTGGGGGCGGGGGGAAGGATCTCCCGTCGCCGCCTGCCATATCTTCACTGTGTGACGAGATTGGCTTGCTCCACGCTATGATCTCCAGGGCGTCTCGGAGGAGAAGAGGGTTTTCTTTACCAGCACCGGGAGGCGAAGAGGAAGACTGTGCTTTCGATCCCACTATTGGATGACATTTGGGACGAGGGGTTGCCCATCATGAAGAACCCTTCATCAGCTCCAGCGAAGAGGGATCTCTACGAGAAGAAATACATAATGCCGGACTTTGCGCCCAAGTGCTTACCATCCCAGCAGTCTCTGGACTCTGTGGTTTCAGCGGCGGCCAAGAAGTCGTCTTTGGGCTCCTCCTCCTCGTCGGCAGCCTCCTCCTCCCCGGACGGTGAGGGGAAGACGTTGGATGCCATGGGGCGAAGAGTTGTCACGTCGACATGTCGTCATGCATATTTCGAGGGGATTGTGTCCTCCAACCTATTCCACATCTTTGACAGTAATTACCACAGCTGTGCTGCTTCGGAAAACTTTTTCGGTGTAGGCGTCCGTCGATGATGTCGATACGCTCCCTTGAGAGCCTCCTCCGACAGTCGACGTCACCAGATGTTACAAGTAGGGCGCGCGACGCCCGTAGCCTCAGTTCCGTTTTTTCCGCGAATATGTTCGCCTTGTAATCTCGTCGCGCCTTGTTTCTCTCTTGTGAATCGGTTCTTCGAATATTGTTGTGTTAACTGAAATTATGTCTTCGTCTTCTGCAACCCCGAAGTCGGGCATCAAGAAGTGTCGGGACTGCGGTTCCAAGATGTCTCTGACAGACCCGAACGACGTCTGCCTTTGGTGCCTCGGTGAGAGCCACGCCATGGATGACTGCGACGAATGCCAGTCTGACGTCGAAGGCCTTGCGGGAGCGGAAGAAGCTGCTGTCGGCGGGTAGGGTTTCCAAACCCTGTAAGTCGAAGTCCGCTGGACTCTCGACCGACGATTCGAGGGGCGACTCTCCAGGGGGGTCTCGTTCCAGGAGTGGGTTCCACCATTCTTCGGCCTCTTCGAGGCATGCACGGAAGCGCCGGCATTGGTCGCCTTCCTTGTCTGAGGACTCTGCCAGACGGCGGGTTGCTTGTCCCAATAAGCATTCATCTCCAGCGGAATGGGACGCCTTCAGTAAGGGGATGATGGTGATTTTTGAGTCGCAGGGCACAGTTCGAGAGAAGCCGGCACAGAACACTCTAGACCATCATTCACCACGCCTTCAGGCTCGGGCGGTCGGCACGATCACCGGGAACCTTCGAGGTCAAGGTCGGACAAGGAGGATCGCCATCGTGCCCGCTTGAGGTCCCGGTCCTCGACGCGGTCGAGACCGTTGGAGCCTGTGAGGTCTTCGAAGAAGGCATCAACGCCATCGGCATCATGTCCGTCGAGGGACTTTCTTGAGGCTCCGAGGAAGCCATCGACACCATGGGCGCCAAGGCTGTTCAAGGAGGCGCTCGGACTCCGGCCTCTGTCGAAGTCGACAGCGCCTCGGTCGACCCCACTCCCATCGGCACCCTCGACGCCTTTTGAGGAATTTGTGCTAGAGTTTGAGTTCGGCAGGCCTGAGCCTGGTACGCATGCTGACTCCTCGTATAGGTGCCACATGTCGAGGGTGACAGAGTATCTGGGGTGGTCTGCTCCACCTGTGGATTTTCTGCAAGATGACCTGACAGATATCCTTGACCAAGGTCCACCCACTGACCCGGTGTTGCCATTTCATAAGGCCTTACAAATAAGGGTGGCAGCGGCTTGGACTGCTCCGGAGAGTCTTCCGGCAGTTAATAAGTTGTTGCTGAAAAAATACCATCCAGCCAGTAGCGACCCCTGCTACTTGTCCACACACCCCACTCAGCAGAGTTTGGTGGTACAGGCGGCTATGGCCCCAGCAAAGCAGGCGGCATACCCTACAATCCCTCCTGATAGGTACGACAAACGCTTTGACGGTTGGACGAAGAAGGTATTTTCTTCTGGGGGTATGGCTTTAAAAGCAGCCAAATTCGTGTGTGCCCTTGCAAGATTCACGCACTCTTTGTAATTGTGTATCTTTGGCGGTTGAACATATTCCCGAAGGGGAGGAACGGGATGGTTTTCTTGCCCTCGTTAAGGATGGCAAGGATGCCATGTGTGAATCCGTTCAGTCGGGTCTTGACGTGGCAGACTGTGTCAGCTGGTCCAAGGCGGCGAGCACCGTGATGCGCAGGTTTGCGTGGTTGCGGAAGTCGGGGTTCGCTCCTGATGTGCAGCCCCGGCTTCTCAACATGCCCTATGATGGTGTCCATCTTTTTGGTAGCAAGGCTGACGAGAGCCTTGAGAGGTTGCAGACCTCCAAAGCTGCATCGAAGTCGTTGAGCGCTGCAGTACGTCAACCTCCGCCTTTTCGTCCTAGGGGACATCAATGGAGGGGAGGTTCCTTTCGATACTACTCTTCCTTCAGTAGATTGAGGGGGGCAGCCAGTCAAAGGGGCCAAAGTAGAAGTACCAGAGGTGGAAAACAAGGTACTCGAGGTGCCAAAGCCACTCGGGCAGTTGCCTCTTTGCCCTCAGGCACTGCCGCAGCCGCTTCAGCTCAGTCATGAGGCCATGTCCAATGGTTCGCCGGTTGGGGGAAGGCTGGCGCAGCATTTTGTAAAATGGCGTGCCATTACTTCAGATGTGTGGGTTCTGTCTTCCCCTCCGGCAGAGGTCTCACGACAATCCACCGGGGAAGCTCTATTTGAAGAGTCCGGATCCGCTCCTTGTGCAGGAAATCAAATCCCTGCTGGAGAAAGGCGCCATAGAACTGGTGCCTGTAGCGGAGAGGAACAAGGGATGGTATCCCCCATATTTTTTGATTTCGAAAAAGGACGGGGGATTGAGACCCATCATGGACTTGCATGGTTTGAACAAGGTCCTCGGGAAGGACAAGTTCAAGATGGTTACTCTCTCTCAAGTCCTCCAGGCCCTTCAACTTCAGGACTGGTTGGTGTCTCTCGACCTCAAGAATGCTTACTTTCATGTGCCGATTCATCCCAAGCACAGGAAGTACCTGAGGTTTGCGGTTGGCGACTCGCATTTTCTGTTTCCGTTCCTACCGTTCGGATTGACTTCCGCCCCGAGGGTCTTCACCAAGCTGATGGTGGTGGTGGCAGCGCATCTCAGGAAAGGGTGGATTCATGTCGATCCCTACTTGGACGATTGGTTGATCAGGGCGCGCTCTCCCGAGCAAGTCCTGGATCATCTGTACGTCACCTGCCACTCCCTTCACAAGCTGGGCTTCTCCCTCAACTTAAAGAAGTCTCATGTGACACCTACCCAGCGGCTCCAGTACATCGGGGCTGTGGTAGACACATCCCTGGGGCAGTGTTCGCCTCCCCAGGTGAGGGCTCACCACATTCTGCAGATGGTGGACAAATTTCAACGTGCCCAGAGTCTCCCAGCATTCGAGTTCTTGAGATTGCTCTGCCTCCTGGCGTCCTGCATTCTACTGGTGCCAGAGGCCAGGCTGTGGATGAGATCTTTGCAGTGGGCTCTCAAGATGCAGTGGTCGTAGTTCTCCGGCAGGATGTCGGACCCAGTTCAGATTCCGCCCTCGGTCGCCCAGGACCTTCTGTGGTGGGCCGTCGAAGGAAATCTGTTCAAAGAGGCTCTGTTTTGGCAACCATGGCCGGAGGTGACGATCGTGACGGACGCATCCCTCACGGGTTGGGGAGCTCATGCCATCGAGCTGACAGTCAGCGGTCGTTGGTCTCCGTCGGAGTCCAGACTCCACATCAATCTGTTAGAGCTGCGGGCTGTCTAGCTAGCCCTGAAGGCTTTTCTGCCGTCTGTGCAGGGGAAGAATGTCCTGATTATGACAGACAATACAGTGGCCATGCACTACCTTATAAAAGGGGGGGTAGGGTCACTCCCACTATACAGGGAGGCGATGCAGCTCTGGTTCTGGGCCATCCAGCAGGAAATTTCAATCTCGGCAGAACATCTGGCCGGAGATGAAAACGCAGCGGCGGACGCTCTAAGCAGGCAGAGCACAGTCTCTCACGAGTGGGAGCTGGCGCTGGAAGTTCTTTTGGAGATCTTCGCCCTTTGGGGAACCCCACAAGTGGATCTTTTCGCCACCAGTGTCAACCGGAAGTGCAAGAGATTCTGCTTGCGGGAATTTCCTCCAAGAGGAGCCTTAGGGGACGCGTTCGTAGTGGAGTGGTCCTTCCCACTGCTGTACACGTTCCCTCCAGTCCCCGTCATTCCGCAGGTGTTGCAGAGGTTCGGTTCCCGGATGATCCTCATTGCTCCGGCATTGGCCAGGAGAGCGTGGTACCCAGACCTTCTAGACATGTCCATCTGCCCTCCACGTCGTCTTCCCTACTGAGACAATCTGCTCTCACGGGAAGGGGGTCGAGTTCTCCATCCAGAGGTCAAGTCTCTCTGTCTTCATGCTTGGTATCTGAAGGGCTGAGATGTAAGGATTGAGACCTCCCTGAAGACATGATGGAGGTGTTGCTTTCGGCCAGAAGGCCTGCAACGAAATCCCTGTACTGTTGCCGTTGGAAGAAGTTCTGCGTCTGGTGCAGGGTAAAGAATGTGGATCCTTTCCAATGTTCCATTACTTTGGTTTTGTCTTTTATGCTTTCTTTAGCCCACAAGGGCCTGCAAGTAGGTACTATTAAGGGTTACCTGGCGGCGCTGTCCATATTTAAGCGCTCGTCTGAGGAATGTTCTTATTTCAAAATTCCTTTGATTTCTCAGTTCTTGAATGGGCTAACTCATGTGTTTCCACCGTCGCCTTTCCAGGTGCCGGGATGGGATTTGAATTTGGTTTTGAAGTTTCTGATGGGAGCTCCGTTTGAGCCCTTACATTCTTGTCCATTGAGACTGTTGTCTTTTAAAAATGTATTTTTAGTTGCGGTTACTTCCGCACGCAGAGTGAGTGAATTTCAGGCACTTTCTGCCAAACCACCCTTCACTGTGTTCCAGAAGGACAGGGTTGTCCTTAGGGTACAGCCTTCATTTCTTCCGAAGGTTGGGTCGGAATTCCATCTGAGCCAGAAGGTAATTCTTCCGGCATTCTATCCTCCTCCACATCCTGGTAAGGAAGAGGAGAGGCTCCATAGGTTGGATCCTAGGAGAGCTTTGAGTTTCTATCTCTCACGGATGTCCCAGGTCAGAGTGGATGATCAGCTCTTTATTGGTTATGCTGGAAGGCGTTTAGGTCACATTGTTTCTAAGCAGACCTTGTCTAGATGGATCATTTTGACAATCTCTGAATGTTATCGGTTGGTGGGGAAGGGCCCTCCTGTAGGTTTACGGGCCCATTCTACTAGGGGTATGGCTGCCTCCACTGCACTACAGAGGGGTGTTCCGATTCGCAATATTTGCGAAGCGGCCAAATGGGCCTCTGTCCATACTTTTGTGAAACATTATTCCCTGGACTCTATCCATGGGCAAGATTTGGCCTTTGGCAAGGCAGTCCTCTATTCTGCCATTTGATTGGGCATTCTAAAATTTCTAAATTCTTTTCCCACCTCCTTATGTTGGTACTGCTTTGGGAGTCTGTTAGGGAGAATTCTCTGTTTAGGCTGAATTTCCTAACCTAGTGAGTCCCCCAGCAGCTTTGCTGGATTTCTGGAGTTTGTTTTTTTCTCCTGCCAATAGTGAGACTCTTTTTCTCCCACTCTTGGACATGATTTGTGGCGTTCCTTTGAATGTTAATGTGTGTCATGGGCTATGGGGTCTTTTACTCCATAGGGTCTCGTATGTTTTTTTTCTAGGTGTGTTACACAGCACCCTCTGTGCAGTAACACCGGGGTGTCATAGTGACCCCCCACCATAGACTCCATACCCTGGCACTGACTGTCTCCCATGGCATGTAAAGTCACCATTGGCTTTACTAGTCCCAAATTACTAACAGAACCAGTACAAACCATCATATTGTGGACGTACTGGTAGGGGCAATTCGATTGCCCCTGGGTCTGTTATTCGAGGGGGCACAGACCCGTCCCCCCTCGTCGAGTTTTGGCTGGTGGCAGTGGATACTAATTTTTATATTCAACCGCGAATATATCTCTATGGGATTTTCCCATTGTTCGAGGCTAATACTTTTTAACATAGCCTCTAACATACCGCTGGTTTATTTATTTAATATTAATTCAACGGTTGGTATTTTCTGCCAGAACTCGGTTTTAAAATGGCGTTGGTGTTCGCCTCTGTAACTCCAAACCAAAGGTTGAGCCCTTTGTTCCACTTTTTGGCGGGCTTCTCCACAGAAGCCTCCAAAAGTGGTGCCACTCTGTCTGGGTACCACAGGGTGTGTGGGAGGGGGTTTAGTCACCCTGGACTGAGTTACCTTGGTAACTCAAGTCGCACTTTTGTGTGATTGGCCCAAGTGGTGAGCCGGTCCGTCCACTTAGCATGTTTGTTTGACAGCTAGGCTGAGTGAATGGGGGTGTGCTGCATAAAAGCAGGGCTTTTGGGACTGGAACTTCAGAAGTCGCCACAGGACCTGAAAATCCGACGAGGAAGAAGCTGAGCCGACCTGCTACGATGACACCACCGGTGGAGCCCTGCTGAACCGACTCACCACTTCCCAACGACAGAGGAGATCTCCCTGCTGGAGAGTCTTCTTCCCCTGACTCGTGGGCACAACCAGTTTACCTTCTTTTCTCGCATCCCAGGACGTCTTGTGGTCGAATTGCCCGTGCCAAGCCACCCGGCTACCGGATAGCCACTTACCACTGGACCGCGAATAAAAGGACCGCTGCTTTTAGTTGAGAACTCCGCGGCTGGTTTCTTCCCTGGCAGTGCAACGGACTCCTGCTTTCTTCCCCGACGAGATCCTCTCTTCCCCCGGTCGAAGCACCGACTTGCACCTGCTGCCAGGAACAACTGCCCCCGCTGGAGCGTTCTCACCATTTTAAGGTACCGTGTGCGCCAGGCCTCCTGTCACGTCCGCTCCCTCTAGGGGGCGGCTCACGTGGACTTTCTGGCACAGGTGGAGACGAATTTCATGCATCGCCTCTACCTCCTCCAACATGGCGGTAGCAAGGAAAGGCAGCGCTCCAGCCTTCCGAATCCGAGAGTGTCGGATGACACCGCCCCAAACCTCGCAGAATGGATTTCCTTCGGCGGCGTCTTCGCTCCAGCGCGTTGCTACTGTTTTCAGAGGCCACGCTCCGTGAGTTTGTAAATCTAGGATAGCTCTCTTTACCCTTCGAATACTCCGCTTGTCTGTAATCTTTCAACCGTCTCTCCCTTTTCTCAGTATCAGACTCCGCTGTCCTTGGTCCTCTTCCCTACCAGCTCTCCACACACTTACACCGAAGGCATTGGTTCTACACTCTGCAGTACGTATAGTTCCGTACCCCCCCAGCCTACAACATACTTTCATTCATTCCATCACTAACCTTTCTCCATTCTTCAGTCTCTTCAGCAAGGACAGGGAGTTACTTTCTACCACGCGCTGAACAGAATACAACTTTCGTGCAAGCCGTTTTACACCCCCTCAACAGACATTCAGACTTAAAGGTATATCGCTCACCAGAGTCCTACTGCAGCAATCTCTCCCTTTTCTAAACACCACCTGGTTTCTGTCTTCAGGATAGTTCGCGATCGCAAGTCCAACTCCCGAAGTCACTCCTGGGAATCAAGACGCGCCCATCGCTTCTTCTGAGTTCCTGGCACAAAAGGGTTTTCTCCCCCACGAGGGTTTCCCTGACTTCCCCTCCTCGACCTGGGTTTCTCCGGCGCGGGGAGAGGAGGTTAGGTGAGCTTTCCATTCTTCTCTACGAATTCCTACTGGACCAGGTTAGTGTTGTCTTGTTGTTATCTGATATCTGCAGTAGGGACTGTGAACACCAAACCTTTGGAATAAAAAGGTACATTGATTGTAACACCTCCCTTTCTAAAGATTGCTACAAGGTCACAATAACCCCTTAACCTTCTGGACTGGGATGGCCGCCTTGACCATCTAACTGGTCCCTTTCTGTTGATCCAACTCCTTCTGAAACTATTGGAGAGATTTGGGCACTTTTAACCGTGTGACCTTGGACACATTTCGACCGGAGCCTCTTAAAGTGGGTTTGTTAACTTTGTTAACTTAGACTTTACGGTTTTAACCTGCCTTCTTCTCCTACTGTGTCCTTCCAAAAGTGTTGGGATCTGTTTCTATCTTTGCTGTGCCTTTCTCTCCCTTTTTAACCTATTGATTAGAGTGCCATCTGCGTTAAGCGCTCACCGCTGTCTGAAAATAAGTGTTGCTTTACTTAAAACTTGTCTAATAATCGTTGAAGGGAGTGTATATCTTTTAGTGACAGTGTTTTTGAACTGCTTGATATTAGTGCAAGTGTGTTTAACTAGATGTGTTTTTAAATAAATAATTATATCTCTTTTACACCAAGCTCTGGTTTGCTTGTTCTACTGTGTTCTTTTGACCTATTGTGAATACTCTGTATACTGCCTAACTCTTCTTGAGAGAGGTCTGACTGCTCAGCCACAGCTACCAGGTAAATCTGGGTGGTACAGACTGCTACCAATTGGGTTTACTGCCAACCACCTGTAGTCTTAAATCGTTTGCAGTGGTCCCAGAGGAAACTGCACAGGTTTCTGCCTAACACGTAGTCTGTCAAAGATGTGGATGTTCCTCCCACGTATTCCACATCATACCCTCCCTACCTGCCCCGCTACAGAATTTCGTATGCGATTGCAGCTTACGTTTCCACAAGGCTTTCTGTAGTCATACTGGCAGAAGATTGGTGCCTCACGTTCTTGGGGGTGGGGGGACTACATTTGAGGCTACGGGCGTCTTGCGTCCTACTTGGAACATCCGGTGACGTCGATCCTCGAGGGAGCTTATCGATGTCATCGACGCAGGACGCCTATGCCGAAAAACATATTTTCCAAAGCAGCACAGCTGTGGTAATTACTGTCAAAGATGTGGAATACGTCAGAGGAACATCCCATCGAAAGAACGTTACCAGGTAAGAAAGTGACTTGTTCATCTTAATCGACTGTGCAGGCTATGGATGCACCCACTGCAGGAGTTTCTCAACGCCTGGTGGATACAAGTGTCGGGAAGTTTCGAGGACACGATCACACTTGACAAGGGTTTCCGTCGAGGGATGCGGTGGTTGGGTGTGCGCGCACATCTAGCCGTGTGCGTGGTCTTTCACACCCCACCTCATCAGGAGACGGTCACGACAAACGTCTCGCTGGAAGGTTGGGGAGCAAACACTGGAAGTCTTCATGCAAGAGGCCTGTGGCTACCAGAGGAGAAGACGTTGCTCATCAATGTGTTGGAGCTGCAGGCTGTTTTTGGGCCCTCAAGTCCTTCCTTCCTTCCGTCCCTCAAGGGCAAGGTGGTACGGGTCTTCATGGACAACATCACCACGATGTTCTACATCAGGAAGCAGGGGGGCACCAGATCCCCGGCACTCTCCAAAGCAGCGCAGGACTTATGGCACTGGGCCGTGAGCCAGTGGATATTCCTCATCCCGTTTCATCTGGCAAGAGTGAAGAACACTGTCGCCGACTCCCTCAGCAGGGAGGTGCGCTCTTGCCACGAGTGGGAACTTCAGGACCAATTGGATCACCTGTTCCGCAGATGGGGCCATCCCCAGATAGATCTGTTTGCGACGGCGACGAACACCTAGTGCCGGAGGTTTGCCAGCAGATTTCCCCAGCCGGGGAGAATGGGGTACGCATTCTCTTTCCCCTGGGACGGCCTGTTTCTGTATGCATTCCCTCCGTTTCTGTTGCTTCTACGACTAGTCAATCAACTCAGACAATCCAGGTGCAGGATGATACTCGTCGCACCTGCGTGGCCGAGACAGATATGGTACCCGGACCTTTTGGACATGTCAGCTGCCCCTCCAGTCAAGCTTCCGGCGGACGCAGATCTTCTAGCCAGGGAAGGAGGTGTGATTCTGCACCATGACCCAGGATCGCTGAAACTGAAGGCCTGGCTCCTGCAGCACTAGGGTTTGGGGGCTATGATCTCCCACCGGATTGTAAGGAGGTGCTCGCCAGGTTCGCCATTTGGTGCCGTACTCATAAGATCGACCCTCTACAAGTCACTGCTCCTCAGGTGCTTCCGTATTTGTTGTCGTTTGCCAAGGCAGGACTGGCCCATGCTTCCATCAAAGTTCATCTGGCGCTTATTTCCTGCTACACCAGATCTCCTGGACGATCATCCTTCTGGTTGCATCGTTTAGTCAAGGAGTTCGTCAAAGGACTGTTTCGCTCGTTCCCGCCAGTGAATGCTCCGGCCCCAGCATGGTAGCTCAATGTGGTGCTCACTAGGCTCATGGTTCCCCCGTTCGAGACTATGCATTCGGTGCCACTGAAATGTTTGTAGTGGAAAACAGCATTTCTTGGGGCCATCACCTGAGCACGATGAGTGGGAGAGATCCAGGCTCTCGCTTGTAAACCACCTTACTTGACATTCCATGAGACGAGGATGGTGCTACAGATGCACCCATCCTTCATGCCCAAGGTGCCGTCGGACTTTCATCTAAACGAGCCCTTGGGGTTACCTGTATTCTTCCCGATGCCTTTGTCGCCGGCTGAGAGGACTTTGCACTCGCTGGATGTGGCTATAGCGCTGAAATTCTATGTGGACCGCACAAAGAGTTTCTGAAAGACGTCGCAACTTTTTATGAACTTAGGCCCTGTGAATCATGGGAAGGCCCTCTCCAAGGCTTCCATTTCAGGTGGCTATCCGGCTGCATCACCCTTTGTCACCGGTTGGCAAACCAACTGTTGCCTGGCTGTTCGAGAGCCCATTCGACCAGATCGATCTCTGCAAATACAGCGTTCCTGTCTGGTGTGCCCCTGCTTGACGTCTGCAGAGCTGCTACGTGGAGGTCGTCCCACACCTTCACAAAGTTCTACTGCATCGACAGGGATTCCAGGGCGAAGTCCAGAGTCGGCCTAGCAGTGCTGTGCAACCTGTTCACTTGAAGGTGATCTGGTGAGAAGGTAAGAGGTACTTAATGTTGAGCTTTGCCTCCTCCCATGGGTGTGCATGTATGTACTGCTATGTATTCTTTATTCATGAGCATGTGAATCCATGTACTTACCTGTAACTGTTGTACTGCTATGTATTCTTTATTCATGAGCATGTGAATCCATGTACTTACCTGTAACTGTTGTTCTCCAGCATGGGTCTGGCATGGATTCACATGTGAACCCTCCCGCCTACCCCTCTGCGGCTCTTCTCTTGGTCCTACTGCCACTTTACGTGCTACCAAATCTGAAGATGGCTGCCAGAAGAGGGGCTTGGGTAGAGGGCAGTCATTGGTTGGGGGGGCAGTATGATCCAGAGACCAGTGATTGGTTGTTAGGAGAAAGACAGTTCAGAAGTGAAACTGATTTTTCTTTACCAAGGATTCGCAGCCTGACCACAGGGAATATTCATGAGAATGTTAATCCATGCCAGACCCATACTGGAGAACAGTTACAGGTAAGTAACTTGTTCCTTAGGGGTTACCCCATGACATAACATTATTTCTGACTAGATAAGCATTTTCTGACAGCCAGATCCAGAGGAGCACAAATTTCTCTAGAGCTTTATATAAAAGTGTCGTAAGCCTTGCAGATTTCTAGAATTGGTTGAAAACTGTTATTTGGAGTGGAGTATAGACTATCAATGCTGAATGACTGCGCAAGCAACATGGAGAGTGGCAAGGTCTTAAATATGTCAAAGTAGTGTTGCCCATTTTTCTAGTTTTCTGGGATCCTTCTGAAACTCGGATGCTATTTTGAAGGTTATATATATGAAATTGGGACCCACAATGAAGTATTAATATGGAACAGTAACCTTTCTTTCCTGTTATCTAGGGATGGAATAAAGTTTGCGTTCCAAGACCCTCCTGCTGGTGCAGACCTCACACCGCAGAACCTGGCGTTTCTGGACATCCTTTGTGAATTCTCCTTCAAATTACTTAAGCAAGACAAGAAGGCCCTGTAAGTGTCATTGAGATGGCAAAAACTCAGTTTGGGGACAGGGGGGTAGGAGGCTGGATGAGCAGGACAAACTACAGAGGAGGAAACAAAAACTGAGGTGCACTGCTGGGCAGAATGAGGGGGAATCTTAATAGATAAGATGACTTTTGGCAAAGTAAGCAGGGTGCCCCGGGTGTAGGGTATGGGTGCGAACTCTGTTCTATGACCTTGACCAGGAACAGAAAAAAGCTGCTGTACAAGGGCAATGTTAGGACTACAGAGCAACATTATCCTACAAAAACCCGGTTGAAAGAGCAAAGACTTACTGGGAGTTAGTGATACTGATGGAAGCGTGCACATGTCCTTGAAGTACAGAAGTGGGATAATTGAACAATCTGGTGGGTTTGTGTAGGTAGTTTATTCATTTATTAAGTAGAATTAGACTTGCATAGTGCAAAGATTCAGCAGACTACAATTGGGTGTCTCAGCTTTGAGTGTCAGAGGGTAGACTCTTGTATGTGAGGGAAAATGATGTGCAGTGTGGCTGAAGAACTCTTCTTATTGACAATGGGCATTCATGTTTTCAATATCTAAGCGATTTCTTCTCTGAAATTCCTCATTTTATATATATTGTACTGCTGCAGTTTGGCTTGCAACATTTTTCAGTCTTTAGTCAGTGCATTGGGGCTCCTGTTAGCTTTGCCCGGCGTTGTTCGACCCCTTTATTCTAGATGTCATAAAGGGTGGTATGCATGTAGTCAAGCATGCGCCATCGAAGGCCTCCGGCTTCAAACCCTACAGACTTTGTGGGAGATAGATGGCTGTGGCTGACCCTCAAAAACGTTGGTATATGCAGCCTTGGTGAAAGACATGGCACAGAGGACTGCAGCTCTTGTCATTCCATGCACTCCACTAATCTCCAGAAGTGTGCTGCAAAGCTCTTTATCCTCATGGATGAGGAGCAAAGTTACCAACTCTAAATTCTTATAAGAGGCTTTTGTCCCCTGAAAAAGAATCAGGAGAAGCCCCATTCTCATGAGAAGGTATGAAATGACAAGACGTGCTACAAGCAACTTCTCCAACCAGCAACCTTAATCATCCTTCTCCAAGAGCAACTTTCACTCCTGGAAAATGATGAAAATACCTTGATGAATTGCCACCAAAAAAGCAGGTAACAATTCCCACTCGGTACTCCACACAAGGCAAGTGGGAGGAGTTCAGACATCGAGTGTTTGATATGTTTGCAAAGGCTCAGGCAGCTTTGATCTCAGTGGCAGAGTTGAGGCCCATTGCACAATCTGAGGGTCATCAGAGGCACTTCGGGCCACAAACGCACTCTTGCTGGCTCTTTTCTGGACCCACCCTTTCAGTCTGCTGATTCCGTGTGCGGCTCACGTCCGCCTGCTGGTGTGGAAGCCACTGCTCATGGCTCCATGGCCTTGGTGCTGGTTGGTATCTACACCTTGCTGAACTATGCTTCTGCTTCCAGATCCCAATTGTTCTCAAAGATGGGGTGACCGTGCCCTGTTTGGGCTGAAAACCTTGGGCACTGCAGGTAGAGGACCTCCTTGAGGATTTTGACCATCAGGATGAGTTTCTGGCGGGTGGGTTTCCAATTTATGGGATGTAAATGGATTTGATTTCACCGCCTGAGCTTGACTTTATTCAAGCCTCTACTTATGGAAAGCCCTACTTGCCCTTTCTAATGGAGTCCTTCCTCCCACTGATTCCTCATCTTTGATATCCATCTTGCCATGGGGCTCCGCTTGGCTCTGCGTCTGCTCGGCTTGATGCCTCCAGGCGCCCCCGCCAGTTATTACGTCGGGACCAGTATATATTCAGGTGCAGAGCTCTGAACCTTTTTCATTTTCTCCGCACCCTCGGCTAGCTTTAGGAAATCTGCTTTGTTGAAGTTCTTTGCTTCTCATTTTCGATGTCATGATGAATGACTCGACATCCTCATGTTTTAAATCCTGCATTGACTGCAAATGTTAAATGTCCATCTCTGATCCTCAAAGGATCTGTCTTTCAAATGGTTTCTTTCCTCCCTAAGATTCCTCATCTTTGATATCTATCTCCCAGCGCAGCTGTTCTTCAGAAATCTTTCTGCCAACAGGGAGTGCAGCATGGTGCAACCGACACATCGATATGCCCCGCGCCGTTTATATATATAGAGGCGCCACGGTCCGTGACCTTAGTTCCTTTTTTCTGTGCACTCTGCTCGCTTTAGGAACACCGCTTCTTTTCTTGTTTCTTCGATGATATGCCAAATCTGACAGTTTTCGGCGTTCAAACCCGTCGACTACGGGTGTCAAATGTCCATTTTGGAACCCTAGCATGTTTGTCTTTACTGCCTCGTGAGAGACTCAACATGCAGGACTGCGCCACATGTCAGCCAATGCATCCCAAGGTGTTTTGGGAATGGGAGGGAAGATTATTCATCTTCCTCCACCTATTCACCTTCCTCCATAAGGAGAAAAGTGATAAATGGGCCTAATTGAGGTCTGCAGTGCAGATTGCTGCACTGAACAGACCCCTGTTTGCAAGGACAAGACAATGAAGAAGCACTAGAAGATGCCTTAGGCTCCAGGTGGCTCTTCGGGGCACCATTCTTCTTCAGAGAGGTGGTTCCACCACTCCAGGGAGTCCCCAGTGGAGGAGACTACACAGGTACCCTTCCCCACCCAATCCTCTACCCCTGGGGAATTGAAGGCCTTCAGGCTCAAGATGCTGGACATCCTTGCCACAGGTCCGGCTTCGACCTCAGTGCCATCTGATTCCACCACATTTGGA
Source organism: Ambystoma mexicanum (assembly GCF_040938575.1). NCBI lineage: Eukaryota > Metazoa > Chordata > Amphibia > Caudata > Ambystomatidae > Ambystoma > Ambystoma mexicanum. The sequence continues at coordinate 222,667,401 of NC_090921.1, read as the reverse complement.
TAAGCTGGCAGTGGCACAGATTTATCCCGCTGCCATGCGTCCCCTGCCCTGACTCCGAGATACACAGATAAGGTCCTGTCTTGTGTTTGCAATGCTCATTCTATGGACTTCGGCCCAACGACCTTGACTATCCCCTCCACCGGCACCGGAATTCTGCGGGACTATGACAGCTCCTTCCGCAGCATTTGTCTCTTATTGGGGTCATTTATGATGATGAAGGGGATCCCATCCCCTTTGTTATGGACGCCCCAACCCACCCAACCTAGTGAGGTTAGAGACTTCCCGGAGAAGTTGTTTGGGGACTTGGTAGATCTTGTGGACAACTTGCAGAATGCAACCGGCCCGGTACCTTGCAAGAATTGGACATTCAATGGATTGCTTTTCTCCTGCAGATTCCTAATCAGATAGATCAGATCAGCAGCATCAGCTGCTCAGAAGATTTTTCAACCAGGGGCGTAGTGTACCTTGACTCGATGCAGCAGCCATCAACTCCAGACTTGACGTTGGTTGTTGTACATTTACTGCGTTACTATGCCCAAGTACCTCAGTCCCTTTTTTCTGCACGCTGCTCACGGAACAACTTGCTGTCAGTTACATCACAGAGGACTGTGGTTCTTGTATGAAAATAAACCCAAAATCGCTTTGGGAGAGGGCTGTGAAACACGCAGTAAGCCAGTCCCCATCGGAAACCCTGGCTCGCTCAACCTCTTGGATCCCGAGACTGAGGAGCCCACTCCTGAAAAGGAGGAAAGACATCGAAAAAAATGGAAAAAGTGGTCACACTCTGAGCCACTCCTCCTCCCATAAAAAGAAACGGCATCATTGATACAGGCACAGATCTGATACGTCGGACAAACCCGGTAAGTCGGCGGCAGGGCCTACATCCAGGGCCTAATAGGAGGCTTTCAAAGAACAGATGCTCATTATCTTTCAGAAAGTAGCTGCGGGCACGGTCGACATCTCGAAGCAGCAGACCATGTCATTGTCCTCTGACTTGGCGCCGATTATTGCCAGTGTGACCCCAGCATCGAAGCCTCTTACGGCGCCTGTAGGCGCGGGACCTTCGGTGCCGATATCAGTTTGTTCGACCCGCATTCCCGAACCACGTTTTTGACACTCTTCGGCAACAATGACGACCAGACGTTGTTGCGCCTCGACCCTGCTTATGCTGGCTCTGAAGGTAAAGATATTTTTCACTGACCAGGTGGTCTGTCGCCTTAGCTGAGGGCCGGTCTTCATGAGGCCAGTGGCCTGGACACCTCCCGATTTGGAGACGCAGCAGGCTCATCCTTATGGGCTTTCTAATGAAAAATGCTGTGCCCCAGTGGATAGGGTGCTGGATACCGTAGGTTGGAGTACCCCAGCCAGACCTTTGTCGGGTTACAACCTCACAGACATTCTCGAGGAAGCACCCACTACGGAGATGGTCATGCCCTTCAATGTGGCTATTTCTGAGCCCATCACCACCTTAAGGCAGAGGCCATCAACCACTTCCCCATTGAAATCTGAATTCCCAAAAAAAATATAGGCTGGCAAGGGGAGACCCAATTTCTCTCTCTACTCATCCAATCCAACGCCTGAGGGTTTGGTGGTAAAAGGTGGCTACTGTTAACACTAGGACCGCCACATCCATGTCTATACTCCCTATAGGTAGGGAAGGGAAGAATGGCAGTATGGCACTTAAGGCAGTTAACGCATCTTGTGCTTTTGCAAGGTACACATTTGGCTTGTGGAAGGCTATTGGGGAAGCCTCGGAGTACATTCTCGATGAGGAAATGCGGGAGGGCTTCCTGAGAATTGTGGATGGTGGTCAAAAGGTGGCCCAGCAGTCGTTGCAGATGGGCCTAGGGTTAGGGAGAATTATCATTCTATGGCTAATTTCCCTCACCTAGTGAGTCCCCCAGCAGCTTTGCTGGATTTCTGGAGTTTATTTTTTCTACTTGTGTGTTACACAGCACCTTCAATGCAGTGACACTGGGTTGTCTTTGAGACTTCCCACTGACTCAATTTTTCTGGGGCTGACTACTGTCCCCCAGAAACAGGTAAATTTACTGTCATTTACTTTATGTAGTCATTTAAAACTACAGACCCAGTACACCCCATCTTACATGGAGTACTGGAAAGGGTTAAGGCCTATCCCTTTTTGTCTGTGCCTCTCTGAGCTTTGTTTTGCTCTTTTAACATTTAGACTTGGCTGGTGGTAGTGGTATCTACCCTAACTTTTCTACCGCAATTATACTATATAAACTTGGTATTGTTCCAGGCTATTATATTAGCCTCGAACCTAAACCCGCTTGACCAAATACTTTTACTTTTGGCTCCGGTCGGGTTTATTCGCCATTTCTTTTTGTTAAAGTCCTTCTTGTGTTTTACTTTGCGCGGCAAACCAGGTTTGCCTTCTTTGTTCACCGTCTTTTGGCGGGCTTCTGCAAAGAAGCCCTCTCTTGGCGCCTGGGTGTGTAGGTGGGCTGTATGTGAGGGAGGGATGTAGTCACCCCGTGCACAGGGTATCCTGGGAAACCCAAGTCGCACTTTGCCATGATTGGCTGAGGTGGTTGTCCGGGCCGGACAACAGCTCTGCTACATGTTCGACAGCCAGGCTGTGTGAATGGGGGATTTTGGAATAAATGGCAAGACTCTTGTGCTGGAAGTCAGAGTCGCCACTGGAACTACAAGGAACCGAAGAGAAGCGGAGAAGAAGATGGCTGCTGCGACTAACGAGTCCCGGGAAAGCCCTGCTGCAGGCTATCTAGCCTTCAACGACTAAGAGAAGATCCAGTCCGGAGTCGTCTTCCCTTGAGCCTGGTGGGGGTCAACCAGCTCATCTTCCACAGCCAGCGGATCCTCTTCGTGGTCGAAACCGCTGCACACTGCTGTCGTGGTCCGGATAGCCATCTGAAGAGCCTCTCCTGTTTTTAAGGAGCACACCATTTATTCACTGTCGCTGCTGCTGGCCTAATCCCTGGGTAGTGCAGCTCACTCCAAACATCCTTCTTGTTCCCACGACAGAAGCTCCGGGAACTGTGAGTCCGCAGGTAACTACCAGGAACAACTGCCGTAGCACCAGCTTCTTCAAAGAATAAAGGTACTGTGCCCAGCTTCGAGGAACTAGGGTGAACCCCTTTTCTCCTCACACAAGGCTTGTCCTTGTCTTCCTTCCCTCTTATAACTTTTGCTTCCTCTGTTGACAATATCCAAGTACTCCAGCTAATGTTAAATCTTGAACTGTCAGACTGTGTGATCCTTGACAACAGGACCCTGGTTCCACTTGACATTGGCGCAGGCCTATTGACTTTTATCTTCCTATCAGCAAGTGTTCTCTGATTCTGTCTGCCTTGACAAAAATATTGCCTATGATTTTTGCCCCCAACTTTCTTTTGCTAACTCAGGTGCTAGGTGTGTTTTTACCCTGGTAACAATTCTTTCCGCGGATACGCGTATCTTTAGTAAGACCGAACTGTCATTACTGTCAAAAAGTGATCGCATATCTATTCCCGGTAACTTCTTTTGTTTCACAACACCGGTCTTTCAAATCATAAGGTGAATTGGTTGTGGTAAGTGTATTTTACGTGTGGTTTTAATTTAATAGAAGTGAAGTGTTTTGCAAACAGATGGTTTAGAAATAATGTACTTTTACTTTTCAACCAAAAACCTTGAGTCAGTGGTTATTTGAGTCACAGTAATTGTGGTCCTTTGTGTAATTTCTACTACTGCTAATTTGCTCTTGAGATGTCTGGCTGCTCCGCTACTGCTACCGCTACCACTTTAACAGTGTAGTACAGGCGTGTATCAAAGGTGAACTTGTATTGCCACTTGTAGTCTTGTGTGTAGTGGTCCCTAAGGGCACTGCACAAGATTCTGCCTAACACCTAGACGTCACGGACTTCGTCGGATGGTCTCTGAGGTCGGCAACTGTCTTAAGTAGACAGGCGTATCTGCGCACATCGGAATTCTCACTGAACTTTCAGAACAAGTTACTGCACATCGCCTTTGATGGCGAGAATCTGTTTGGCCCTAAGGCCGACAAGTTCTTGGAAAGGTCTAAGGGCTCAAAGCGTGCTGCCAAGTTGCTGGGCCTAGCTGTTCATCAACCGGCTAAACCTGCCTTCGGCTTCACCTCAAGGGGAAGAGTATACATGCAAAATGTCCCTGTTGGCAGGGAAGCCCAGCTCTTGCAACTCAGGCAGGAGCAGAGGTGTTTCCTGTGCCCCGGAAAGGGTTGGGGGGCCTCCAGATGACAGCAGAGGGTGGCAGAAGCGGCTGGGGTGGCTCTGCCCTCAAAGCCACTTTAGTATATCCCCCCATTTTTCCCCGGTTGGAAGACGGATATGCGAGCGCTGGCCCCAATGGCGGGAGATTACCTCTGATGCTTGGGCCCTTCAGCTCATCCTAAGGGTTACTGTCTGCCTGTCCTTAAGAGGCTTCAGGGCAGACCACCCCTTCCTCCTCAGCAACGGAACAGGAGCTTGTTTGTTTGATTTATTTATTTGTATAGCGCTCCGGACCCGGAGGTAGAAGGGTGCTTAAGGAAGCGGTTACAGGCATGAGATATACATTTACATAGTACAACAATTTACATAAATTACGTGGTACAACAATTTACATATAATATAGGCATGGTTGCGGCCTTAGGGAGTTAAAGATATTAGAAAGTGAAGGTAAATGCTATTCTTTGTTCAGTAACCAGCCAATAACATGTTTCCTAAAGTTCGGAAAGGTCTCAATAGTTTTAAAGTTGAGTGGTAGGGTGTTCCAAAGTTGGGAGGCAAGCACTGTGAAACTAGCGCCTCCTGCTCTTTTTAGGGCAAATCTAGGGACTGACAGGCATAAGGAGTTGGATGATCTGGTGGTTCTGGTGGCGGATTTTAAAGTAAATTTATTAGTGAGATACGGTGGGGCTAGGTGGTTTAAGGTCTTGTAAGTGAGGCAAATGGTTTTGAGGTCAATTTTTTGCTGTATGGAAAGCCATTTACAAGCTTTCCTGGTTGTGGAAATGTGCTCTCGCCTTGGGATGTTGAGTGCTGCGCGTAGAGCATTATTTTGGAGAACCTGGAGTTTGTTGATTATGGAATGGTTGGCTCCTAGGTACAGGCTATTGCAGTAGTCCAGTTTGGACTGAATGAGGGCTCTGACAAGGGTGAGGCAGCTGTTGGAGGATAGGAAGGGACTGCTAGCCCTAATTAGCTTACCCGTATAGGCAGTGGCTGAGGCAGTCATGTTGATTTGTTTGGAGAGGTTGGTGTTGGCATCAAGGTGGAAGCCTAGGGTTTTCACACTTTTAACAATGGGGATGGTATTACCATCTATGATAATTTTATTGTAGCAAGGACTGAGTTTTGACAGGTTATTGGGAGAGCCGACCAGAAGAAGCTCCATCTTCTCATCATTCAGGCATATGCCGTGGATGGCCATCCGTGCCTGAATGATGGAGAAGATTTCGTTAATCCTGGTGACGTCCACATTGTAGTTGCCTGAGATAGTGAGGAGGATCTGGGTGTCATCTGCATAGTTAGTGTAGGTGACACCCAGACAGTCCAGTTTGTCGAATAGCGGCTTCGTAAATATATTATACAAAGTGGGGGAGACACAGGAGCCTTGTGGGACTCTGCATGTGATGGGGATAGGGTCCGCCGCTGCTGTTGTGGAGAAAACTCACATGGTTCTATTCGCCAGGAAGGATTGTACCCATGAGGGGGCAGAGGAGGAGAAGTGGGCTGCGATAGATAGGGGGCTGCAGAGGATTTCGTGATCGACTAAATCGAAAGCCGCTGAGAAGTCTAAGAGAAGTAGGATTGCGGCATTGCCTTTGTCTTTGATTTCATCAATCTGGCTTTTGAGGTCAACCAGAGCGGTTTCTGTTCCGTGTTGAGGTCTGAAGCCAGATTGACGTATACCGAGCAGTTGGTTAGATTCTAGGTACTCCGGAATCTGGATGTAGGCAACTCTGTCCAGGATTTTTAACAGGAAAGGGACAGTGGTGATGGGTCTATAATTGGTTGGTATGGCTGGGTCTAGTGATTGTTTTTTTAAGAGAGGGAGAACCCAGGATTGTTTTAGGTTGCTGGGGACAGAGTTGTTAGCAAATGAAAGGTTCATTAGCTTGGTGATAAAAGGGGAGAGGTCTCTGGCTGCGTCTTTTATTATCTGGGCAGGACAGCTATCCCCTTTGCAGTTAGATGGTTTTAAGGAGGTGATGATTTTTTGGACTTCTAAGATAGTTACTTTCTTAAAGGTGAAGCCTATATTATCTTTGATAGGTGTTGGTGAGCTTAGGATTGGGTTAGTGGTCTTGTTGCTGAAGAGTTGTTGACATTAGTCCTCAATTTTGGTTTGGAGTCCTGTGATTTTGTTGTTGAGGGCGTTCTGGATGCTGGTGCACCAAGGTTTATCTTTTGAGCAGGTGTCTGGAGGTGGATTGGGGTTTTGTAGCTCCTTTAGTATTTTAAATAGAGCTGCAGGAAGAACTGCAAGCCCTGCTTCAATGGATTGCTTTTCTTCCGCAGATTGCTCATCTCGATAGATATCCATCATCCAGCTCTGCTGTTCAGAAACTTTTTGGCACTGGGTGTAGTGGACCTCAACTCATCCGCCGATCCGTCTTGTCCGAGTCTCGATCATCGCCTTCGGAAGTGACGTCAGGCGTCGTATATATAGCATGTCACTACGCCCCGTACTTCAGTTCCTTTTTTACATGCGTTTGCACGCTGCATCGGCAACACGACTCGAGTTTACTCTACGTTCTTTTGTACCTATTTCTAAGTTTTCTCAGTAAACCTCGAGGCAATGTCCTCTCATAGGGTCTTGGGCTTCAAGTGATGCTGTGATTTTCTAGGCCAAATTTTCGGCAACCAACCCCCACGTGCCTAGGTGTTGGTCATGACACAGAGGCCTGCGTGTCGTGCGCAAAGATGCAGCCCAAGTCCCTAAGTGAGAGGGCCAGGAAACTGACTTTGGGCCTACTGGTCGCCAAATCTCCGGCATGGTACCTCGAAGGCCGAGGCGGAGGAGCCCACTCCCAACAAAGGGAAAGAACAACATTGCAGGAAGACTAAGAAACGGTCCCACTCCAGGAGCCATTCCTCTTCGTCTTCAGTCCAGTCCAGCTCGCCATCGGATCGAGGTAAACCCTTGGCCCCAAGCTAGCCATTCCGTCAACAGCGTCGACGTTGAACACGCCTTTGGGTGTCACACAGTCAGACAGTTCACGATTCAACATAGCCAAGAGTACTTTTGATATTGTCAAGATTCGGAAGCAAAAGTTATAAGAAGGAGGGAAGACAAGGGCAAGCCTTGAAGATGAAGAAAAGGGATTCACCCAGTTTCCTCAAGTAGAACACAGTACCTTATTTAAATGGTGCAGCTGGTGCCCTGGCAGTTGTTCCTGTTGGTTTCCTGAAGACCCACGATTCCTGGAGCTTTGTTGTGAAGGAGGACGTCTGAAGTGTGTCTGCACCACACAGGGATGAAGCCGGCAGCAGCGACCATGAATAAAAAGGTGCGCTCCTTAAAAACTGCAGAGGCTCTTTAGGTGTTTATCCGGACCACTACAGCAGTGTGCAGCGATTTCGACCACGAAGGCGACCTCGGGGTGAAGAAGATGAGCTGGTTATCCCCACTAGGCTCAAGGGAAGAAGACTCAGGACTGGATCTTCTCTTAGTCGTTGAAGGGTAGATAGCTCAGGACTGCAGCAGGGCTTCACTGGGACGGGGTAGTTGCAGAAGCCGTCCTTCTCTCCGCTTCCTTGTAGTTCCAGTGGCGACTCTGACTTCTAACCCAAGAGACCTACCTTTTATGCGCAAAACCCCCATTCACACTGCCTGGCTGTCAATCACACAGCAGGGGGATTGTCCAGCCTGGACAACCACCTCAGCCAATCATGGCAAAGTGCGACTTGGGTTTCCTAGGATACCATGTGCAGGGGGTGACTACACCCCTCCCTCACATTCAGCCCACATAGACACCCAGGCGCCTTGAGGAGGGCTTCTCTGCAGAAGCCCGCCAAAGGAGAGTGAACAAAGAAGGAAAAACTAGTTTGCAGTGCAAAGTAAAACATAAGAAGGACTTTAACAAAAAGAAATGGCGTATAAACCCAACCAGAGCCAAAAGAAAGACTGTTTGGTCAAGCGGGTTTATGTTTGAGGCTAATATAATAGCCAAGAACAGTACCACGTTTATCTAATATAATCGCGGTAGAAAAGTTAGGGTAGATACCACTGCCACCAGCCAAGTCTAAATGTTAAGAGAGAAACAATGCTCTAGCTGGTACAGATAAAAAGGGATACAAATTAACCCTTCCCAGTACTCCATGGAATATGGGGTGTACTGGATCTGTGGTAGATTGACTAGGTAACGTTAATGGTAACTTCAGCCTTTTCTTCGGGACGGTAATCGCCTCAGAAATGGAGTTGAGGGAAGTATCAAAGACAACCCTGTGTTACTGCACTGAAGATGCTGTGTAACACACAACAAAGAAGGGGGGTCCTGGAGTGGTGTGCTCCAGAGCCCAAGATCACACAAATAGTAGAAACACACATGGCAAAACACATGTAAGAGTGGACAAAAGGTGTACACTCTTACCGGGTGAAAAAAAATAACTCCAGAAATCCAGCAAAGCTGCTGGGGGACTCACTAGGTGAGGGAAATTAGCCCTAGAAGGAGAATTCTCCCCAACAGTCGACAGTCAATGACGGTTCATTTATGCCGCTGTCGAGATCCGGCTTCTTCGACTCGATGCAATCCATATTTGGCGTCGATGACCCAGTCGACCCCGTTTACACGGGAGCTGGCAGCATCTATTTTTTTCAACGAGTAAGGTTTTTCCACGTTTGGTTTGTTTCTTGGAAAAATCTACAATATTCATAAACAGAATCTGTCTCAAAATTGAAGCAGGCGTTTTCACCACTACTAGACATGTGGTCAGCAAGAAATGCTTGATGTTTAAGACTTTTTGTGTGAGATATGCCCACATGTTCTCAGTTTGGGCCATCATTGGTGAATACCTTTGCCGTACTGTCTCTTGTTTAACCGGCGTCAGTTTCTTGAGCTTGTTTCTCGAGTATTCTCAACGCTTTCAAATCCTGTTCTTTGTGCCTGCTGGGACTGGTGCGATGGCAGCGGCTGGACATTATTTCTCATCAGACTCACATTGGTTGGCTGAAAAGATACAACATCTTGCTGTAGTGTTCCGAAAGGAGTCAATTTAGTATCAAAATTTCAGCAACCAAGCACAGATTCTACAAAGCAAACCCAGAAAAGACCTATCAGTGTTGTTTATTACTCTCTTAAAGAGCATTGTCTGCCGGCACATAGTTCAATTTCTTTTGAGTAGGCTCCATCACCAAAACTACTTAGTCCCTGACCGACGCTTTGACATCTGTGGGTACAGGTGGCCCACTTTGTTTTTCTACCCACACCTTTGCACCCGGTACCATGCGGTCTACTGAGCCAAAGCCACGGTCCTCTGAGTAGTTAAGACTGTAAAGGTCTCTCCCTTTCGGATCATGGACACTTTGTCTCCTACATGGATAGGCAGTATTTGGTCTCCATTGTTCATTAAAATGACTTTAATTTCTCCTTGGAAATCAGCATCTATTACTCCTCCTAGTACTTGGATGCCCTTTAATGCTAGTCCGGATCTAGGGGCAACCACAATCCCATGTGTTTTGGTTGAATCTGTATGCCAGTCCCAGTTTCAATTACTATTATACCTCTTGGTTCTGACCTAATCTCTTGATGACAATGCAAATCTCCCTTTGCAGATTCTGGAGTTGCGTGGTATGGAGCTAAAGCACCTGGTGCTATCTCCCAGTACAGTAATGTCTCTTCAGCTGAATTAGGTTGCATTTGTAATGCAGGTGCTAACATTCGAATTAAGGGCGTTTCATTTTCAGTCAATGTCCTATTATTCAAAATCTGCACAGCATCAAACACACAATCACGGCAGCCTGTCAGGCTGCATTGCCTGATTTGTGCAATTGTTCTTTCAACAAACAATTCATTCTCTCAATCAAAACCGATGCTTCAGGGTGATGAGGTACATGGTAAAGCCACTCGATGTTCTTTTCCTGACAGTCCTCACCCTCCTCCTCTGTGGCGCTGCTGGGCAAGGATGATAAGATCTTGGAGGGGTACGGCAAGAAACTCTATTCCAATGCATCCTTGCATCTTCGTCATGCCAACGCAGATGCCATGCTGGCTGCCGCCAACCAAAGATTATGGCGAGAAATTGCGGACTTCCTTCCGGAACTCCCCGCCCAGATCCAATCACGCTTTAAGCCGGGGCTTGCAGAGGCTAAGCTGGTGGGGCATTACCGCATGGAATCCACAGTGGACCATATTGACACCTCTGGCCGTGCCATCTGCCTTGCCATGGACATGAGAAGGACAGCATGTCTCCGAGCAACAAAATTCAACACGGACGTCCAGGAACGCATCTTAGATCTACCATTCAAGGGGGAGGGGAGACCTGTTCCACTCCTCCACGGATAAACAGCAGCTCACAAACGGCCTCATGGAACCAGGAGCGGGGCTCTCACTCCGAGATGATCAATGTTCCTCTATCTCTCCACCTGGACCTGACTTGGTGGTCCAGAGACTGCAACCTGCGGACAGGCAAGCCCTTCCTGCCTCCCACTCCACAGGCCACCATCACCACGGATTCCTCGCTCGAGGGCTGGGGAGCCGCCCTGGATGATCTCTCGGTCCACGGCACCTGGACTCGACAGAAGCAGGAGTACCACATCAATTGGCTAGAGCTGAACGCCATCTGGCTGGCGCTTAGGGCATTCCTACCACTTCTCATGGGTAAGGTTGTCCTCATCCAGACGGACAATTCGACCAGCGTGTACTACGTCAACAAGCAGGGAGGCACCAGATCCCCTCCTCTGTGCAGACTGGCGATCAGTATTTGAGAGTGGGCCCTGGAAAACATTTATCTCACGGCAGTCCACCTCCTGAGAGAATCCAACCTGGAAGCGGACAGGCTCAGCAAGCTGGGATCGGGCAATTACGATTGGCAGCAAAACGACCTTGTTATTCAGGAGATTTTCAACAGAGGGGGTCACCCCCAGGTGGATCTCTTTGCCACCTTGGAAAACAAGAAGTGTCCCCAGTTCGCATCCTGGCAAGGTCAGGGCCCCGGCTCTCTTGGAGACATGTTTCACCTCCAGCGGACTGGCATGAAAGCCTACGCCTTTCCGCCCACTCCCTTGGTTCATAGGGTAATTTGCAAAATCAAGGAGTCACGCCAACTCCACATCATTCTAATAGCTCCATGGTGGCCAGCCAGGCCGTGGTTTTCGGAGCTACTCAGTCTCTCGGAAATGACCCCGATTCACCTCACGACGGGCCCAGCACATCTTCTGGCACAGCAGGGGGAGGCCAGAATCATCCACCCTGCACCAGGGAAACTAGCCCTCAGAGCGTGGTACCTGAGTAGGCAGCGCTCCGGCACCTTAGCCTCTCACAGGCCAATCTGGAGATCATACAGGGCGCCAGGAGCAAACTACCAAGGGCCAGTACAAAAGCAAATGGACCAGATCCTGCCACTGGGCAGACTCCAGGGCAATCGACCCCCTGGCATGCACCTTGGACGAAGTGCTCTCATTTTCGGCCCATCTCGCACATTCAGGTGTGCAGGTGGACACCTGGCGCACATACCTCGCAGCCATTGGGGCTTCTGGAACTCGGAGGAGGGCATTTTCTCCTCCAGAGACATCTGACAGGCCTCGCGAGGCTCTACCCACCAGTCAAGTGACCACACCCGGTGTGGGACCTTAACATATTCTTGGGCGCCCTGGCGCACAAACCGTTCGAGCCAATGGCGTCCATGAGCATCGGGCTGGTCACCATCAATACGACTTTACTAGTTGGCCTTACCTCGGCTCGTAGAGTCAGCGAAATCCAGGCGCTGGTCGCCTCTGAGCCATAGGACGAGGTAGTCCTGCGGACACACCAGGCATCTCTGCCCAAGGTTCCGTCTGCTTTCCACTTGAACGAGGAAATAGTCCTTCCTACGTTTTTTCACGATCGCAAGGACGAAGCACAGAAAGTGCTGCACTGCCTGGATGTCGGGCATGCCCTGAAATTCTACTTGGACAGGACCAAAGGCTTCTTCAAATCGGACGCTCTGTTTGTCACATTCGGAGGCTCAAGACCAGGCTATCAGGCCTCTAAGGCTTCCATATCCTGCTGAATGGTCTCTGCCATCAAAGAAGCGTATGAGGGCCAGCACAAGCCGCTCCCGGCCAACATGCATGCCCACGCAGTCATGGCCAAGGCAACGTCCATCGCATTCCAGCGCCATGTCCCTTAGCAAGTCATAGGAAGGGCGGCCACTTGGGCCTCTCCCTCAGCTTTCTGCCAGCATTACTGTTTGTATGCCGGCTCTAGATCTGATGCGGCTTTCGGACAGGCGGTTCTCAGGAACCTATTTGCTTAAGGAGGGTCTCCTCTCCACCCTGGGGCGACAATCAGTTGTAATCTCCCATACAGTATGCAGGAAAGGGGACAGGACGTAAGAGTAATTATAAGTTACTCACCGTAGTGACTAACATACTCTTAGTCCATAGTCCCCTTTCCTCCATACGTCCCACCAACCTCCCCCCTAATACTGGTGACATTAGGCAATGTTAAATCTATTGTCGACACAGCAATGGGGACTGAGGTGTGGCACCGGAGGGTGGAGTCAGGTCAGCACATGCTACCTGGGCCCCACCCCGCGCGCCTCTAAATTTAAAGGGGAAGAAGGTTTTTTCTGGTGAAAAGGGTTCCGTCTCTAGTCCCTTGGAAGGGACGCCCACCCATACAGTATGGAGGAAAGGGGACTATGGACTAAAACTACGTTAGTCAGTACGGTGAGTAACTTATAATATATCTGGCACTACTCCTCTTCCCCCAGTGCTCTGCCCAAGTCCCTTTCCCATTTAAGCATGCATTCTTCCTTCCTAGCTATGTCCATCTTGTCTAGAAGCTTATAGAGAGTGGAAATCTTCCCCTTGGGGGCGAAGGTTGTTAGGGTACATTCTAGAGCATTGAGTTCCCTGCCTCCTTTCTGTTTTGTTTTATGCTGTGACATAGCGTGTCTAAGTTACGTGTATCTGATTCCCTCCGCTTCTGCGACATGGAATATTTCCTTACATTCTTCGAAAAAGAAGGGGGCCCCGTTATTGAAGAAATCCGCAATTCGATTGAGACCACCTGCTTTCCACTCGAGGAACCCCGCTGCATTCAACCCAGGCGTGAACTCTGGGTTTCCCCAAACTGGATAGAGGGATCCTAAGGAGCCCCTGACTGCCAAGTGGCTAGTTGCCTTCTGCCAGCTCTGTATTGTGTTCATAGTGGCGACTAGAGGGCCCACGTCGGGAGACTGCTGAACCTACTTAAGATGGGGAAGTGCGGATGGTGGGGCCGGGCTCCATGCCTCCTCTATTTGCTCGCAGTGCATTCACTGTTTCCTGCCATGTGAAGACATGAGACAGCTGGACTGCAAGGCAGTAATGTCTGGGACCCCTAGGCCACTAATGGGTGTTCCGTGGAGCATGCCCCTTTTGGCTTCTCTTGACCTTTTTCCCTGGCCAGATATATTTTAGCATCTCCCTTTGCAGAGCCTGCAGTTCCTTTGTGGGAATTGTTACAGGCAATGAGAGACATTGATATAGGAGCCTGGGGACTATATTCATTTTAAGGGCTGTGATCCTCCCAACCCAGGAAACCTCTCGTTTGTGCCAGCGCTTGAGGTCCATCTTTAGTTCCCTGAACATGCTTGGGGAAGTTATTTTGGTATACCTTGTCAATTCTATTTGGGATTTGCACGCCCAGGTAGGTAATATGGCTCCCCACACATGGGATTGGTCTGCTGCTTGCAAGTGTTTCCCTCTGTCAGCGAGAGACGTTTACCCCTTGGGTGCTGGACTTTGAAAAGATTACCTTGAAGCCCGAGGCCTCACCAAACTGTTAGGGAGAATTCTCTGTGTAGGCTGAATTTCCTAACCTAGGAAACCAAGCAGACTTTATCCCGATGGATTATTTTCTACATAGATGAATGCTACCAGTCCGCTGGGAAGGAATTACCAGCAGGCATCAGGGCCCATTCGACAAGGGGAGTCTCAGCTTCAACAGCATTGCAAAGGGGAGTACCTGTCCGGGAGATTTGTTGCGCTGCAACATGGTCATCCCTTCATACCTTTGCTAGGCTCTATAACCAGGATGTGCCTTGTACATCTGATGGGCGTTTTGGCAGGGCAGTGCTGCAAAATCTCTTGGTATACCTTTCTGCCGGCTCCTTCATTTACTGCTTTTGTGTCTATCGGATGAAGAATCTGCGGGATCACCCCTCCCATCCATCTCCGCTCAGAAAGTTAGTGGTAGGCGTGCATCTTCTCTTTCACGTTGACTTGGTGATGGTCCTATGTGTCAGTTTTCTGTCTTCCTGCCACAGATGTTTTTACATTTTTTTTTAAAGAAAGGTTTTTCTAACATTACTTGTAGTGTTTGTTCAATTGTTCCTCCTTTAGAGGTCTATAGTTAGTTATTTTTTTTTTAGGACTCATTAGCCAGTTTGTTCTCTGTTTTCCTATGCAGCATGTAGTGCTTGGGGGGTTGGGGGGGGGGGAATGGGGACCTGTGGTTGGGGCTTAGCAACGTGGTATTTATACAATGCCTGATGTCCCGTCCGGAGCCAACGACCAGACGCCGAGCAAGACGGATCGATGGTCGACAGCAGGGTCGAGATCCACTAAAGCCCCCTGTCGAAAATTTTCCAAAGCAGCGAAGCCAGAGGGAATACCTATCAGATGAGCAATCTGCGGGAGAAGAATCCATAGAAGGAACATTACGGTAAGTAATTTCTCTCTCTCCAGTCGCCACAGCAGTTGCTTTCCATTTTCTGTTTGGGCAGCTTAAATTGCCTGGGCAGAGGTGTATGCCATGAAACACTACAACGCTCACTAGGTCCGAAGTCTCTTTCTCCACGTTGCTCGAACCCTCCTCTTCTTCATCTCTGTATTTTGTGAATTCTGGGAACAGAAGTCCATTGTAAATGATTGACTTATGGAACGTGGATGAGCATTTCCAAAATGTTTTGATGGCTAGTCATTTCTTATAGACTGACAAGTGGAATTGGAAAAGGTGGATTCGATCAGGTTGGTTCACAGATTTGACTAAAAGGGTTTCCCTGTTCTTCGTGGAAACATGGCAATAAGCCATGAGTGTGTCAGACATCGGGAGCTTGTTCTCAGGAGAAAATGTGGGATACCATGTCTAACCCGATGTAGTCATGACATCTCCCTGGAGGCCGTTTCCTCCCATGTGATCCTCACTTATATTGCCGCCCCAAGGGTCAGGATTAGGTAGCAGCTGCCGTCCCTTGGCCACATGAGAGGAGGTTACTGCCGGGAGATAAGTGATGACTCCACCAAATTCATCACAGGTGCTTCTCCACCTTTGTGCAGGGAGGAATGGTGGATGGTTGTTGAATGTACTGTGTGTCTGTTCCAAATCAAAGTTATCAGCCATTCTGCCACAGTGATGGTAAGCCACTGGTTGATGAAATTGGAGAGGCACCCTCTCACTGGTAATGCCAGATTGGAGGGGCAGACTTGAAGCTTGGCCAGGTCTGCTTGAACCCCTGCTGTGAGAGAAACAGCGCTGGTGCTTGTTGCCCTGGTAGGCCTGGGACTTTCCCTTGTAACTGTCAAATGTGACATACATGTTAGAATGGTACGACTGAGACCAATACAAATGTATTTATTGATTAGCATTTACAAAGCACACAGCAGCCCTTAGACATTGTGGCGCTGTTACAGAGAGAACTTGCTGGTTACAGAGGATACAGAGGCTTAGCAGTTGCATAGGATTCAGAAAACCTAGTTACGAGTTATGCTGAGAAAGCAGGTGGAGCTATTTGAAAAGAGTGGTTTTGAGGGTTTTGCGTAAGGTGGATAGGGATGGTTCCGCTCTGAGTGTATTGGGAAGTGCATTCCATAGTTTGGAGGCCAGGTGAGGGAAACCTATACCTCCGGCGTTTGCTCCTTTGATGTGGGTGATGTGGGATTGGTTGGCGTGGTGACTTCTTTTGGGGCGAGAAGAGGTGTTTTTGGTAATGGTTTCAGATCAGTAGGATCTTGCAGAGAGACTGATGTGTTTATGCGTGAGGATCTTGAAATCAACCCTTTCCTTGACTGGAAGCCACTGTGCAGCTTGCCTGGCCTGAGTGATGTGGACCCTTTTGGGGATGCTCAGGGCTGCACAGAGCGCATTGTTTTGCACTATTTGGAGCCTGTTAACATTTTTGGCTCAAGTGCCTGCAAGGAGGGCGTTACAGTAATCCAGTTTAGCTCCTATCGTGGCCCGGGCGATAGATGGGCAGTTTTGGGGGATTAGGAAAGGTTTAAGTTTGGGCAGAATTTCCTTGGGGCCTAGAATTATGATCTTGGTTTTGTCCCCATTTAAACAGACCATTGGCTGCCATCCAGGTTTGGATGGTGGAGTAGATTTGTAGGAGGGCTGCTGCCTCTTGATCATAGTCACCAGTGAGAGGGGGGTGCACATGCGTTCCGTTGGCATAGTTTGTGTATGCTATGCCGAGCAAGTCCAGTTTGTCGAACAAGTTGCTTCGTAACCAGATTGTAAAGGGTGTGTGCAGTACAAGAGCCCTGGGGCACACCGCAATGGATGGTGTTGGGAGCTGCATTAGCCTGATCAGAGTAGACCTTCACAACTCTGCCCTCTAGGAAGGAGGTTATCCATGAAGATGCTTTTATTGAGAAGTCTGTTGCGTTGGATAGATGGGAGGTCAAGATGTTGTGGTCAACCAGATCAAATGCAGCTGAGAGATCGATGAGAAGCAGGAGGGCAGGTTTGCCCTTGTCCATTATGTTAGTGATTCGGGATTTGAGATCTAGGAGGGCGGTTTCTGTGCCATGTTTTTGCGGAAGCCTGATTGTCTTTTGCCTAAGATGGTGTTTGATTCTAGGTAGTGTTGGATTTGGGCGTCCCTTCCAAGGGACGGGGGACGGAACCTTTTTCACCAGAAAAAACCTTCTTCCCTTTTAAATGTAGAGGTGTGCGAGGATGCAGCCTGTTAGGGAGAATTCTCTTAAAAGGCTAATTTCCCTTACCTACAGAGTCTATAGAGCCTATAGAGTAAGGGTTTGTTTTTTTCTCCTGCTAAGAGTGAGACTCGTTTTCCCACTCTTAGACATATTGCTGATGTGTGTTTTAGGCTATTTTTTGTGCGTATGGTCTATGGGGTTTTTCTCACCCTCATAGATATTCTCTTATTTCTGGGTGTTACACAGCACCCTCAGTGCAGTGACACAGGGGTGCCATAGTGACCCCCAAACATAGACTTCATACCCTGGGACTGACTACTGTCTTCTAGGGTAGGTAAAGTTACCATTGACTTTACTAGACAAATCTATTGAACAGAACCAGTACAAACCATCCTATATCGAAGTACTGGAGGGGTTAATAATGTTTTCCCTGTGTGTGTTTTGTAGGGGACAATGTCTCGTCCCCCTTCGATCATAGTATGGCTGGTGGCAGTGTTTCTACCACTTTTCGTTTAACCGCGAATAGTTTCCTATAGGATTTTCCCATTGTTCGAGGACATTTTTTTAAATAGTAGCCTCAAACATACCACCGGTTTATTTAATTATTATTGATTCTCCGGTTGGGTATTTTTACCATATCTCTGTTAAAACTTCTTTCTCGCGTCTTCCTCTGTAATTTTGACCCAGGTTGGGGATCCTTTGTTTGTTCTTTTGGCGGGCTTCTGCACAGAAGCCCTCCTCTCGGCGCCACTGAGTCTGGGGTAGACAGGATGTGTGGGAAGGGCAATAGGCACCCTGGACAGGGTTGCCTAAGCAACCCAAGTCGCACTCTGCCCTGATAGGCTGGGGGGGGGGTTATCCCACCAGGATAACCACCCCGCTGTGTGATTGACATCCAGGCTGTCTGAATGGGTTTTTTTCTGCATAAAAGCAGGGCACTGCGGACTGGAGGACAAGACGTCTCCACTGAACCTGAGAAACCCGAAGAGGAGAGAAACTGAAGACCTCTGCAACAACTGAACCACCGGTGAAGCCCTGCTGCAGATCCTCACCACATTTTTCCAACGATAAGAGAAGCTCTTCACCTGCCTTCTTCCCTTCAGCTGGTGGGGCCAACCAGTTCGCGAATCACCTTCCAGGACCTGCCTTGGTCGAATTGCCAGTGCCAAGCACTCTGAGACCGGATAGCCAGGCACCCGTCCACCACGACCGTGATTTAAAGGAGCGTACCTTTTTATTCTGTTTTGGCATCACCACGGCCGGCTTCTTCCCTGGGCAGTGCAGTGACTCGAACCTTTCTCCACAACGAGAGCCTCTCTTCCTCTGCTGGATCTCCCGAACTGCAGGAACTACCGCCGCCGCAGGAGCCTCATCCACTTTTAAGGTACATTTTTCCGCCAGGCCTCCCGTTTCGCTGGGTACTGCTAAAGGTGTTTTAAATCCTTTACTTACATTCTGGGCTGGCCGCCCCTATCGTCTAACATTGTCTTTTGACCTTCTGCAACCGCCTTTTCAAATCGTTAAACAAAGACTTGACTGCAGCTACTAGAGCCGTTTGATCCTGGGCACATTGCTCTGTACCATTGGCTCTGGCACAGGCCTATTGACTCTGGCTATTTCAGTTACAACTGCTTTCTCTAGATTGCTTTTCATAAAGAAATGTGTTGGTGCACCTAAACTCTTATAACCTCCTTTCCTTCCCCTTTATATATTGTTGAAGTGCCATTTTGCTCGGTTTTCACCTAATTATTGCTTATGCTAAAGTACCGCCTTGCCCAACTTGTTCACAATCCAGTTTGGAAGTGTTGCCGGTGTGTTTAGGAGTCTAACCCTGTATAACTTGACCTTTCCCTCTCTCTGAAGACATTGTTAGAGTGCCATTTCTGCTTCGTTTTACACTGTGCCATTTTGCTCCGTTTTCACTCTTGCACAAACTTGTCTACAATTTAAATAGGGAGTTGTGTATACTTTTCTTAACTGTTTTAATTGCTTTAATAATAGTGACTTGTGTGTTGAGGTAAGAGTGTGTAAAATATATATATATTCTTTTTGATGCAAAGCTTTGGTCAGTGTTTCCTTGTACCCTAGTACTGTAGTCCTATTGTATAAACCCTGCATACTGCTCATCTCCCTCTTGAGATAAGTCTGACTGCTCAGCCACAGCTACCAACTAAATCTGTGTGGTACAGACTGATACCAAAGAGGATTTATTGCATGTACCTGTAGTCCTAATATTCTGTAGTGCTCCCTAAGGGAACTGTATAGGATTCTGCCTAACACAACCCTGGGAGCATGTGTTGCCCTGACTCCACCCTCTGGCACCACACCCTAGTCCCCTTTTCCGCATTGATGGGAATGGACCGAATTCATCAGCGCTCCTGGGTTTGGCTTTGGCCACGTAATTCCACACGCGGATACTTCTCTTTTGTCTTTTTTATCATTCAGGTACTCAATCCTCAGGCGTCACTCTCCTCCCCGACTTCTACAGGGTTCAGCAGGTGTCCTTCCTGCAACGGGCTCTTCCCGACTAAAGACCCCCACGCCCTCTGCCTACAGTGCCTTGGCCCAGACCACAGCTGGCATGCTTGAACCGCGTGCAACGTGCTTTCCTTGAGGTCTCTGAAGAACAGAAAAAAGAGCCAGACTAAGGAGCCAGGTGAAAGGAGCTCTTCCAGAGATCGCCTCCAAAGGCCCTAAAGGACTTAGTCTATCATCGATCCAGACCCAAGGTAAGGCCACTCTTTTCCAGTGCACCCCGCAAGGGAGACTCCTTCCCAAGGACTCGCCCGCACGGAGGGTCCGCCTAGGTATTGTACCAGCACAAGTACCGTGGCTGAATCTGCTACCGGCCAACAGGTCAGTAGATCCTCCCGGTGACAGTGCAGTTCTGGAAGGTTATTTTACCGGATCTTCACCCGAGGGTCTACGCCCTAGTACCAGCAACATGTCAGAGGGGGCTATACGCAGTTCTACCGGCAGATCCGCTGAGGGCGAAATGCCTAACGGTCCTCGGCCTGAGGAACAGGGTAGGCCCCATGATCCACACTCAAGGGTCCTGGACGGGGCGGGGCCCAGTGAGCCGAGCAACACGACGCAGGCACGTGGAAGGCAGCTTGACAAAATGGCAGCCATGCCAGAAAATCCAGACATCCGTCCAACGCCTCTCCAGGGAAGGCAGCAGGTGGAGGAACGTGTGTCAAGGTGGGACTGGTGTCAACCAGGTATGTGGCCTACAGCTTACCCTTCATTCGCGCAAGACAGGTTCCTGCTGCGTCCATATGGGCGAGGGACACCCAACAGCTCCAGCAGTTGCTGCCTAACCCGGCAATGTCGCCTACCACCACTCTGGCCTGCGAGGACAGGTTCTTTGAACGGTTCCTCTGGCTCATGAAATCTTCACGGATGGGGGAAATCCTCAGGGACGCCATCAGGTACATGCTCCCGCCAATGGCTCCGGTGCAGATGGCTCTGTGCTACGAAATGTAACCCGATGTCCAGGATCGCATCTTAGATCTTCCATTCGAAGCGGGCGACCTCTTCCACTCCACAACGGACGAGGAGCTGAACAAAAAGAAAAACAGCTCACAAACGGCCAAGTCTTTATCCATCTTGACAAAGACAACGCCCAAAAGGTACACCTATTCACAGCAGCGCTCGTACAAGTGGCGTACATACGGAGGGTTCCGCAGCTTCCAAGAGCGGAGGTCCAGGCAGCCTGACGGTTCACCGACTCAACATCGGCTCAAGCAACAAAAGGGGGGTGGGGGGAGCAAGGGCTTTTTCCAGTTCCCCTCCTCCGCAACAGCCTCGGAGGGAAAGAAAACATGATACGCCCCTCCGGGTCCACGTGTCTCCAGTGGGGGGCAGGCTTGCCCTCCATACACATTTCTGGCACCAGAATTTTGCGGACCCCTAGATCCTCCGTAGTCTCCACGGGGTACTGCCTCCCTATCTCGGCATCTCCTCCCTCCTACCCTCCACTCCCACTGGTTGGTACAGCAACTCTTTTGGCGGAGATCCGGTCGCTCGTACAGAGCCAAGCAGCGGAGGAAGTCCCAGCAAGGCTTGGGCTTTTACTCTAGGATTTTCGCCATTCAGAAGAAGATCCAGGCGGGCCTGAGAGTTGTGCTGGAGCTTTCCACCCTCAACCTACCTCTACAAAAATTCAAGATGGTTATGCCAGCTTTGACAGCTGAGACATTGTGCATGGGAGAATGGATGTGCTCCCTGGATCTGAAGGACACGTACCTACACGTCTCGATCTGGCGGCCCCATCGTTCCTTTCTACGATTCAGGATCATGGCTGCAATTTCCAATACAAGGTGCTTTCTTTCGGCATCAACTCAGCCCCCAGGGTCTTTACCAGGCTGATGAACACAGTGGCAGCCCTCCTCAGGTCGCAGGGCCACCACATCTACCTGTACCTCGGCAACTGGCTCGTCAGGGTGACATCTCCGGAAGCAGTGCACCATACTTCCCACACTCTCATGAACACACTGCACGAGCTGGGTTTTTCACTCAACCTCAAGAAGTCGCAGCTGCAGCCCATGCAGAGACTGGCCTTGGGTCTCATTTGGGACACCGCTCAGAGAGAGTTTTTCCCTCGGAGGACAAGGTCACGACCCTCAAGAGGGCCCCTGCGCACTTCCTCAGCAGAGAAGTGACCTCAGCCTGGTGGTACCAACACCTACTGGGTCTCATGACAGCAGTCCTCTTGGCCGTCCCCCACACAAGACTCAGGCTAAGGAGGATACAGCTGCACTTGGCAGCCTCTTGGAACCAGGAGCGAGGCTCTCAATCAGAGATGATCAACGTTCCTCCTTCAGTTCACCCGGACCTCACATGGTGGTCTAAGGACGACAACCTGCGGCTGGGCAAGCCTTTCCGGCAACCTACCCCGCAGGTCATCATCACCACAGACTCCTCTTTTGAGGGTTGGGGGGCCACCCTGGACAACCACTGCGTCCATGGCACCTGGACCCGGCAGGAGTACCACATCAATTGGCTGGAACTGAAGGCGATTTGGCTGGCTCTCAGGGCCTTCCTTCCGGTTATCGTGGGCAAGGTCGTCCTCATTCAGACAGACAACTCGACCAGCATGTTCTATGTCAACAAGCAGGGAGGTACCAGACCCTCCACCCCCGCTGTACAGGTTCGCAGTCAGCATGTGGTAATGGGCCCTGCAGAACAACATCTACCTCACGGCTGTCCACCTGCCGGGGGAATCCAACCTGGAGGCAAACAGGCTCAGCAGACTGGGTGCGAACAACTACGAGTGACAGTTGAACGACCTAGTACTACAGGAAATCTTCGGCAAATGGGGACACCCCCGGGTGGACCGCTTTGCCTCCCGCGACAACAGGAAGTGCCAACTGTTCGCTTCTTGGCAAGGTCAGGGCCAGGGCTCCCTGGGCGACGCATTCCAGATTCAGTGGGACGGCATAAGCCTGCCCGCCCACACCACTTATACACAGGGTGATATACAAGATCAAGGAATCTCACCACTTCAGCGACATTCTCATAGCACCGTGGTGGCTGGCCAGGCCATCGTTCTCGGAGCTGTTCAGCCCCTCGGAGAGGCCGCCCATTCGCCTCCCGACGCGTCCAGCACATCTTCTGGTGCAGGGTCATCCACCCACTCCAAAGAAACTAGCCCTCACAGCGTGGTTCCTGAATAGGCCATGCTAGGTCACCTCAGCCTTTCCCAGGCTAACCTAGATATCATACAGAGCGCCAGGAGCAAGTCTACCAGGTCCCAGTATAAGAGCAAGTGGCACTGTGCAGACTCTAAGGGTATCAACCCCCTTGCATGTACCTTGAACGACGTGCCCTCCTTCTCAGCACCACTCAGGCGTACAGGTGGACACTTGCTGCACTTACTGGGCAGCCATTGGGGCGTACAGAAACTCGGAAGAGGTGTTTTTTTTTCCTCTTCCAACCCGATTGTCAGGAAACAATCGACTGGACTCGCCAGGCTCTACCTGCCCATCAAGAGTCTACACCCTGCGTGGGACCTCAACATAGTTCTGGGTGCCCTGGTACATAAACCATTTGAACCAATGGCATCTGCGGACATCAGGCTGGCTGGTCACCATTAAGACGGCCTTGCTAGTCGGCCTCACCTCGGCTCGCAGAATCGGCGAAATCCAGGCGCTAGCCATATGCTACGTTTCAAAGGGATAAAGTAGTCCTGCGGACACCCCCAGCGTTCTTGCCCAAGGTGCCACCAGCATCCCATCTGAATCAAGAAATAGTGCTACCTACATTTTTTGCTGAGCCCAATGACGAGGCACAGAGAGTTCTGCATTGCCTTGATGTCAGGCATGCCCTGAAATTCTACTTGGACAGGACCAAGGTCTTCCACAAGTCAGACAAGCTTTTAGTCATCTTCGGCGGATCAAGACTGGGTTATCAGGCCTCTAAGGCCTCCCTAGTCCGTTGGATGGTCTCGGCCATCAAAGAAGCTTACGAGGGACAGCACAAGCCACTGCCGGCCAACATGCACGCCCACACGGTCAGAGCCAAGGAAACGGCCATCGCTTTCCAGCGGCATGTCCTCTGGCAAGTCATAAGCAGGGCTGCCACATGGGCCTCCCCTTCAGCTTTCTGCAAGCACTACTGTTTTGATACTGGTTCTAGATCATACGCAGCTTTCGGACAGGCGGTTCTTAGAAACCTGTTTGCTTAAGGAGGATTTCCTCTCCACTCTGGGGGGGCTAGACTCAGTTGTTATCACCCATGCAGTAAGAGTAATTATAAGTTACTTACCGTAGTGATTAAACCCTTTCCTCCATACGTACCACCAACCTCCCACCTAATAAAACTGGTGTCATTAGGCAATGTTAATCGATTGTTGATGCGTCTACGGGGACTGAGGTGTGGCGCCGGATGGTGGAGTCAGGGCAGCGCATGCTCCCAGTGCCGCACTCCCGTGCGCCTCTGAATTTAAAGGGGAAGAAGTTTTTTTTTGGTGAAAAACGTTCCGTCTCCCGTCCCTT
The DNA here is from genome assembly GCF_040938575.1 of Ambystoma mexicanum. Lineage (NCBI taxonomy): Eukaryota > Metazoa > Chordata > Amphibia > Caudata > Ambystomatidae > Ambystoma > Ambystoma mexicanum. Next base: position 222,643,351 of record NC_090921.1, on the reverse strand, counting down.
GGAAGGGCCGCCCTTGCACTATGGAGGAAAGGGGACCAAGGACTAAGATGATGTTCGCCACTACGGTCAGTAACTTATAAATTCTCCCGCATATTCCTCATTAGATAGATATCCCTTCCAGCGTCAGGGGGAGTGGTGCACTTCGACTTGGCCGTCGATCTGTCTTGCGTCAATGCCTCAGGTGTTGCCTACGGACGTGACTTTGGTCGTTGTACATATACTGCGTCACTACGCCCCCATACCTGTTTCTTTTTTCTGCATACTCTGCACGCTGCTCGATTTTCATTCAACATTTTTGTCGCTTTCGTTCAACGCGAGTGGAACGATGACCGTGCCCAGAGTCTCAGGATTCAAGCACTGTAGGGACTGCAGCTTAAACATTTCTGTTAACTGACCCACACGACAACTGCGTGTGGTGCCTCGGTGCTGGTCTTGACATCAACGGTTGTAGTTCGTAAGGCAAGATGAATCCGAAATTCCCTCAGGGAGCAGGCAGCAAAGCTTGCTGTGGGCGACCTCCCTCTAGTCTCATTCCTCTTCCTCATCCCACAAGAAAAAACACCACCAAAGACACTGCCGCGATTCCGATTCTTTCAGTGACTGGGATAAGTTGCCATCAGGTCCAACCTCCAGGTCTAAGTAGGAGGAATATGAAAAACTCAGATGCAAGATATGTTTTGCAAGGCCGCTGCTGGCACAGGCGAGCCCTCCATGCAGCACGCCGCGGTAGCTCCAGCTGTGCCCGGTGACCCTAGCCCCAGAGCGACAACCATTGCGACGCCATCTAGCTCTGCGCCGAGCAAGGTCAGGCCGCCTTCAGCGCTGATACTAACCAGCCCACCTCACTTTTTGACGCAGCCTCAGTGCTCAAATTGCTGTCAGCGCCGATTTCAAAGCCATCGACCTTTTCATCCGCCATCCACCAGTTTTCACGCCTAAGTCCAGGACCGAGTATTTCGGCTCCATGACTGATATTTTCAGTGCCAGTGATGAGTTATCAGGGTGACTATAAACATATGTATTCAGGGGTTGAAGAATCTGAGTTTTTTTTCGACCGCACAGACCTGGTGGCACTTGCTGAAGGTCTGCACAACGCCAGTGGGTGTCATGACCCTTGCACCTGGCCCTCACTGGCAAGTCAGCCTTTCAGTTAGGGCCAGGTCAAAGGCCTTAAAACCTCACCCAAGACTCTTGGCGCCAGGCTCATAACCATCATGAAGACCAACATTAGAATGGGACTATTTACTTGGGACTATTTAACTTGGGGGGGGGGGGGGGGGGGTTCAGCCAACATGAAGGCACACACACAGCTCAGTTACAAGGAACTGAGCTATGCGGTCTAGTCTTTTGGCTGTGGCAGGGCTGGGACTACTTTACCTGGATCTACTTTGGGTTTGGCAGGCCTGGGACTATTTTACCTGGACTACTTTACCTGAGACTATTTAAACCACACCCAAACAGCAGAACATGCTTTGCGTTATTCTGCTGTGGGCAGCGTAACGCTCACTGTGTCCCGTTCTTTGATGCCAGTTTACCTGACACCAAGGACGTGTAGAGAGAGAAAGAACACTACGAAAGTAACCTGGAACAGTATCCTGTCTTCAATCCATCGCTGACTTCAGTTCCACTCACCTGAAGGTACAAACTCCATCATCCGGCACCACATGCATCCTGGAATACCGTAACCTGGAAAGAGGAGAAAGAAAGACAGCATTAGTAAGCGTTTACTCCCGTTTCCTTCCGAATGAAGAAAGCCACACAATTCTTACCTGGGTAGTCATCTCCTGGTCAGTATCATTGCTGGAACATTACGGCGCTCAGCGAGGAACATCGCAACCTGCAAGGACAGAAAAGACACAGGTTAGCAATACAAAAGGCGAAACAGCGCTGCGCATCGCGCATTACTTGTCGGATAGCATCGCGCACCCCGCGCTTTCACGTACCGGCCCCTGCTCATCTTCAAACCGCATGACAACACCAAAATACCTTTCCATACCTAAAAGGAAAGAAGCAAGACATTATTATTCGAACTAAACGGAACATAAGAACTGCATATAAAGACTGTAAAGCAGCAAACCTACGGAGTCGCAGCAGGCCTGGATTCCCACAGGGGGGCTTGCACCAGTGAAGTAACTTGGTTGCTGCTCGCCCCCACATCTACGCGCCCCTGCCACGAGGAGCAGGACGGAGAATCCACCTTTTACAATATTAAGGTGAGGAGAAGGCCCAAGGGGGAGGAAGAAGTTGAGGCCAAGGGTGGTGGAAAAACATAAAGAAAATCTGGAATTGAATCCAGCTCTCTTATATTGCAGACCCATTTTTAACCAGAGGCATTACCAAGGGACCGAGAGAGGGTTTCAGAGTGCAAATCATTCAACCAGGCCTGGGTGGTGTCCCCGTGGATACCAGGTGAGCGTAACAGAGGGCTCAACAAGTCCCCCAACCTGGAAATGCACTAAGCCCATCCGTATAGCCGCACTAATGCCAAATTTAGGGATTTGGTGGACAGGGTGGTGGATATCCTGCGGTGGAGCGCTCCAGCCAAGCCAGTTTCTGGTTATGATTTAACTGACATCCTTGATGAGGGCCATGTCCTTTAATGCAGCAATCGCCGATCGCATTGCCACCTCGTCGCAGAGACCTTGTACCATACCCCTAGTCAACTCTGACTTCTCCAAAAAATACTGGCCGGCAAATTGACACCCATTTCTCTCTACCCACCCTACACCGGTGGGGTTAGTGGTGCAGTCAGCCACAGTGCCTACCAGGCCAGACACATGTACGTCCATGATTCCCTCTGATAGTGAGGGAGAAAAGGTGGACGCTTTGCCAAAGAAAATATTCTCGTCAGGCAGCATGGCCTTGAAGGCGGTCCATGTCTCTTGCGGATTTGCCAAATATTCTTTCAGTTTGTGGACAGCATCCCCAAAGTAGATGATGAGAAGGTATGTGTCCCGGCAGTCCTTGCAGATGGGCCTGAATGTCGCAGACTGTGTCGGAAAATCTATGGGATTGGCCACAGTGCTCAGTTGGCAGGCTTACCTGCATACTTCAGGTTTCTCACTGAATGTCCAAAACAAAGTCATTGACATTATTTTCGATGGTGAGAATCTTTTCGGCCCCAAGGCTGACTGCCCTCTGGAGAAATTTTAGAGTTAAGCTGTGCAACAGCCTGCCAAACCTGCCATTAGTTTTGCATCAAGCGGTAGATGCTATTGGTGCTATGTCCCCTATGGCAGGAAGGCACAGCTTCCACAAGCCAGGCATTTGCAGAGGTGTTTCTCGTGCTCCAGAAGGAACAGGGGGGCCTCTAGAGGCCAGTAGGGGTGGTTCTGCCCTCAAAACCGCTTTGATTTCTCCCCCCACGATTCCACGTTTGGAGGGAGGATAGCCGAGTACTGGGCCCACTGGCAGGAGATTACATTACATTACGGCATTTGTAAAGCACGCTCTGGACCCTCAGGCATAAAGGCGCAGACAGTTGAACAGACACAACGAATAACAGATTGTCGCATGGCAGTGAGTGAGTCAGGGAGCCTGGAAGGGCAGGGAAAGAATTGTAGGGTTAACCAAACAGGTACGGTTTTTACTCTTTTTTTTTTTTTTTTTTTTTTTTTTCAAATGCAGACAACGAGCTCCGGAGTCTTAAGTTTTTAGGTAGATTATTACAGAGTTCGGGAGCCACTAAATCGAAGGTTCCCTTCTCTGCTTTTGCAGTTCTACATCTGGGCTGAACAGAACAAGCAGGTTCTGCCCGTTGGTCCTAAGCCCCCTTCCATTAGCTTTATCGGTAATGGAGTCCTGCAAATAGGGTGGCATGGTCCCTAGCCTGCACTTGAATATGATCGTGAGAATCCTGTTCGTAATACGTGCTTCAATTGGCAGCCAGTAAAGAGACCGCCTGGCGCCCGTAACGTGATCTCTTTTAGAAAGACCGAGGAGAACTCTTACCACCTTGTTTTGCATAGTCTGAAGCCTAAGCAGATCACGTTTACTGATGATAAACTCCCACAGTAATCCATTTTTGCGCCAATGATGGTTCTGGCGATAGTCTCTGCACTCGCCTGAGTGATGAGTGGCTTGAGATGGTGAAGTAATTTAATATAGTACGCGGAGGCCGTGACAACGCTGGTGAAATGGGATTCTATGGTTAAAGTCTGGTCAAGAGTTTCTCCCAGGATCTTAAGTTGAGGAACTGGGATGATAAGGTCTGCTCCTAACCTAAATGAGCCAAAATTACCGTCTAGATTTTTTAAAACAGAACTACCCACTATCACGAGTTCTGTTTTGCTTTTGTTAAGTGCCAGATTGTTGTGACGCCTCCAATTCTCGATTATGGCGAAGATTCTATTCAGCTCCCGTTCATCCTGAGCATGGCAGCCTGAGAGCGGGCCGACACATTGATTCGTCCGCATTATTACAGAACATTATTCCCTCCGCCTCAAGCTCAGAGAAAAACAGAATCATGAATATGTTATATAGGCATGGTGACGTACTTGCACCCTGGGGGACCCCAAAAAGAACCCGGATGGGCGAGGCCTCAACTATTTCTGAACATACTCTACTTGCTCTGTTCTCCAGGAATGATAACAATCCAAGACACTTACAAAAGTGGAAAATTGGCAACCTCAGAGAATCTGGACATCAAAATTGAATGGTCGTCTAAGTCGAGTGAGACTAGCAGAGAGGGACACCTGGGCGCTTTTGCTCGTGCTGTGGGGTTACTGTCTGCCTTTGTTACAAAGACCGCCGGACAGACCCCAACAACGGAAACATGAGCTCCAGGAAGAACTGCAAGCCCTTCTTTTAAAGGGTACTGTGAAGAAGTACCTCCCAGCAGAAAGGATTGTGTTGGTATTCCCTTGTTCCCATGAAGGGGGAGGACTCTGTTCCATCTTGATCCTGATGACCTTCAACAAAGAAGTTCAAAATGGTGACACAGAGAAATTTTACAGGCTCTCGAGTTGCAAGACTGGCTGGCGTCGATAGATCTCGAGGACGCATACTTTCATGTGCTGATCCATCAGAAACACAGGAAGTTCCTGAGATTTCTCATAGAGGACAACTACCAGTTCAGGATGCTCCCCTTCGGGCTGACCTCTGCACCGCAGGTCTTCACCAAGCTCATGGCAGTAGTCTCGGGCCACCTTTGGAGATCCAGCATCCGTGTGTTTGCATACACGGATGATTGATTGATCCGTAAGGTCGACGGAGTGGCTTTTGTAACATCTTGTGTACCTTCTCGCTACTCCACAGGCTGGGCTTCTCTGAACTTGCAGAAGTCCTGCACAACACCAGCACAGAGGCTTTAGTTCATTGGGGCAGTCCTAGACACTTGGGTGGGAAAGGATTTTCCTACCGAGGAGAGTGTAGCCAGCGTCAGATAGTCCAGCTCTTCTAGAATTACACCACCTTACTAGTGGCTTCCTTCTTCCGCCTCTTAGGTCTCATGGCCTCCTTCATTTTTCTAGTGCTAGAGGCCAGGCTGCAGATGCAATGTTTGCAATGGGTCCTGCGGGGTCAGTTGTCCCAGTACTTCAGCACTTTTTGAGGACGATCTCAGGGTGTCCGGGTCGGTGGTCAATGAACTGTCTTGGTGGGCGGGGGAGCCGTTCTGGTCTCGGTGGCCCCAGGCCAGGGTGGTCAAGGATGGGGCGTTCATTACAAGAACTTGCAAGGGAGCGGCTTTTGGTCAGCTATGGAGGCTATGTGGCACATAAAAAGGCTGGAGTCACGAGCCTTCAGGTGATCTCTGAAGGCGAAACATGTCCTAGTTTTGACAGACAATACGGTGGTCATGCACTACTTGAACAAGCAGGGTGGTGTGCGCTCCCTCCCTTTCTGCAGAGAAGCAATGCAGCTGTGGTTCTGGTTGTTGGAGAACCAGATCTCAGTCTCAGCAGTTCATCTGGCAGGGATAGAGAACGGTTTGGCGAGTGAAGGTGTGCCAGGAAGTCCTGGAAGAGGTCTTCTCTCTGGGGTACCCCAGTAGTGGATCAGTTTGCCATGGAGTCCAACAGGAACTTTTACCTGAGCGTTTACCTGAGGGAATTCCCAGCGAACGGCATGTTAGCGGATGCTTTCTAGTGGCCTAGACCTTCAACCTCAAATACGCTATCCCTCCGATTCCTGTTATTTTGTGGGTTCCCAGGAGGTTGAAGAGGTTTCGAGCAACCCTGATCTTGATCACCCCGGATTGGGTGAGGAGGACATGGTACTCTGACCTTCCGGACGTGGCCATCTGCCCACCTCTCCAGTTGCCTTATCAGCCGGATCTCTATCCCAGTCGGAGGGTCAGGTGCTCCACCCGAACCCAGAATCCCTCAACCTAAATGTGGAGCTCTGGAGAGGATGAGGTATGAGGACTGTGACCTCTATGAGGAGGTACTTGAGGTGCTGCTAGCTGCATGCAGACCGACAACAAGATCACTGTATGCGTGCAAGTGGAAAAGATTTTAGGTGTAGTGCAGGGACCGCAAGATTGACCCTAACTCTTGCCCCACCACTACAGTGATGGAGTTCCTTCTGTCACTAGCCTCTTCAGGCCTTCAGGTCACCACAGTTAAAGGATACTTGGCGGTTTTGTCTGTGTTAAAAAATAAAAAAAGTCTCCAGATTAACTGTCTTTCTTCATAACTAACAAACAAATCATGATCATGATCCCGGTTATGGCCCATTTCCTGAAAGCCTTGTGAATACGTTTCTGCGTAATCCCTTTATTGTTCCAGACTGGTACCTTAATTTGGTCCTCACGTTTCTTATGGCGGCTCAGTTTGAGCCTTTACATTCTTGTTCTTTACAGTTGCTCACCTTGAAAACCACTTTCCTAGTGGCCATCACATCGTCCAGACAGGTCAGCGAGCTGCAGGCTTTTTCTTGCAAGCCACCTTTCATTTGTTCGAATGGATTGCTTTTCCCCCACAGATTCCTCATCTGATAGATATTCCCTCCAGCCTCACTGCTTCAGAAAGTTTTCGACAGGGGGCGTAGTGGACCTCGACCCGACCATCGATCCATCTTGCTCGGCGTCTGGCCGTCTACTCCAGACATGTCAGGTGTCTTATAAGTAGCTCGTCACTACGCCCCGATCTCAGTTCCTTTTTTCTGCATGCTAAATGCTGCTTTAGGAAAACAGAGCTAGTCTCTTCTACGTTTTCAGAAAACGTTATCTTTTTTCGAAATTCCTCGACGCAAGATGTCAGTCGCACGAATATCAGGCTTCAAGTGGTGTACCGATTGTGGCATCAAGATTTCTGTAACCGACCCACACGAATTGTGTCTCTGGTGCCTCGGTACGGGTCACATGACTGACAGGTGCCCGTCGTGCGCCAAGATGCAGCTGAAATCAATTTGCGACCAAGCTGCTTAGCTCCCTCTGGGTCGACCGCCTTCAAAATCTCCAGCACGGTCGCCGGTTCTGTCCTGAGAGGCCGAATCCGAGGGTCATACTCCGAAAAAAACACTGGCGGAAGAAGAAAAGGTCTTTCTGCGAAGAGCCACTCTTCCTAGTCTTAGTCCGAGTCATCGACGGAAAGAGGTAAGCCGTCGGCCTGGCTTACCACCCATCAGAAGTGAGAGGAATGTAAGTCCTCCATGCTTGAAATGTTCAAGCAGCATGCTGCAGTAGGTGTGGCTCCCACCCCCACGCAGAATGCTTCGGAGCCAAGAGCATGCTTGGTGTACCCGACCCCTCTATTGCCCCGGTACCGACTACATTGGCAGCGATGAACCTTTCGATGTCAAAAGATGTTGTATGAATGCCGGATTATCGCTGTGCATCCATGGATGTTGATGCTTTGGTGTTTCGACCTCGGTTGACACCGACATCCACCTTTACGGCGCCGAAGAACAACACGTCAACGGCTGTCGCCAAAGTCTTCACACCACAGCCCCAGTCCGTATTTTTCAAGTCCATGGCGAGAATTTTCGGCGATCACGACGCCGACCACCAAGTTGTCGACCCGATGTTCAATGGGCTCGGGTCTGGTCTGTTAGGCAGAATCCTGTGCAGTGCCCTTAGGGACCACTACACACAATTAAGACTACAAGTGGCAATACAAGTTCAACTTTGGTACAAGCCTGTACTACACTGTTAAAGTGGTAGCAGTAGCGGAGCAGCCAGACTTATCTCAAGAGCAAATGAGCAGTAGTAGAAATTACACAAAGGATCACAATTACTGTGACTCAAGCAAACACTGACTCAAGGTTTTTGGTTGAAAAGTAAAAGTACATTTATTTCTAAACCACCTGTTTGCAAAACACTTCACTTCTATTAAATTAAAAAACAGACGTAAAATACACTACACACAACCAATTCTCTTTGTGTAGAACAACTCAAGGTAAGTACCTTCTGTTTTGATAGACCGGTGTTGTGAAACAAAAGACGTTACCGGGAATACATATGCAATCACTTTTTGACAGTAATGACAGTTCGGTCTTACGAAAGATGCGTGTATCCGCGGCAAGAAATGTTACCAGGGTAAAAACACACTTAGCATCTGAGTTAACAAAAGAGAGTTGAGGGAAAAAATCATAGGCAATACTTTTGTCAAGGCAGACAGAATCAGAGAACACTTGCTGACAGGAAAATAAAAGTCAATAGGCCTGCCCCAATGTCAATTGGAACCGGGTTCCTGTTGTCGAGGATCAGACAGTTCAAGATTCAACATTGCCAGGAGTACTTGGATATTGTCAACAGAGGAAGCAAAAGTGATAAGAGGGAAGGAAGACAAGGACAACCCTTGGATGAGGAGAAAAGGGATCACCCTAATTCCTTGAAGCTGGACACAGTACTTTATTCTTTGAAGAAGCTGGTGCCACAGCAGTTGTTCCTGGTAGTTTCCTGCAGACTCACAGTTCCTGGAGCTTCAGTCGTGGATACAAGAAGGACGACGTCTGGAGTGAGCTGCACTACTCGGGGATGAGACCAGCTTCAGCGACAGTGAAGAAAAGGTGCGCTCCTTTAAAACAGAAGAGGTCATTCAGATGGATATCCGGAACCCTACAGCAGTGTGCAGCGATTTCAACCACAAAAAGGATCCTCTGGCTGTGGAAGATGAGCTGGTTGACCCCACCAGGCTCAAGGGAAGAAGACTCCGGACTGGATCTTCTCTGGTCGTTGAAGGGTAGGTAGCTCAGGACTGCAGCAGGGCTTCACCGGGACTCGGGTTGCAGCAGCCGCCTTCTTCTCCGCTTCTCTTCGGGTCCTTGCAGTTCCAGTGGCGACTCTGACTTCCAACCCAAGTGTCCTGCCTTTTATGCGAAAATCCCCCATTCACACAGCCTGGCTGTCAATCACGCAGCAGGGGGGTTGTCCGGCCCAGACAACCACCTCAGCCAATCATGGCAAAGTGCAACTTGGGTTTCCTAGGATACCCTGTGCAGGGGGTGACTACACCCCTCCCTCACATTCAGCCCACCTAGACACCCAGGCGCCAAGAAGAGCGCTTCTTGGCAGAAGCCCGCCAAAAGACGGTGAACAAAGAAGGCAAACCTGGTTTGCCGCGCAAAGTAAAACACAAGAAGGCCTTTAACAAAAAGAAATGGCGAATAAACCCGACCGGCGCCAAAAGAAAGAGTATTTGGTCAGGCGGGTTTGTGTTCGAGGCTAATATAATAGCCTGGAACAATACCACGTTTATATAGTATAATCGCGGTAGAAAAGTTAGGGTAGATACCACTGCCACCAGCCAAGTCTAAATGTTAAAAGAGCAAAACAAAGCTCAGAGAGTCACAGACAAAAAGGGATGTATTTAACCCTTTCCAGTACTCCATGTAAGATGGGGTGTACTGGGTCTGTAGTTTTAAATGACTACGTAAACTAAATGGCAACTTTACCTGTTTCTGGGGGACAGTAGTCCGCCCCAGAAAAATGAAGTCAGTGGAAAGTCTAAAAGACAACCGTGTGTCACTGCACTGAAGGTGCTGTGTAACGCACATAAAAGTGGCTCTCATGGAGTGTTGTGCTCCAGAGCCCAAGATCACACAAACAGGAGGAATGCACATGGCAAAACATATGTAAGAGTGAGAAAAAGGCTCACACTCTTACCAAGTGGAAAAAATAAACTCCAGAAATCCAGCAAAGCTGCTGGGGGACTCGCAAGGTGAGGGAAATTAGCCATACAATGAGAATTCTCCCTAACATGGTCGACTATTTTGAAGACCAGAGAAGACTACAGCAACGGGCTCAGGGTCTCCATGACGCCAGTGGTCTGGACACGTCACCAGACTTAGTTTCAACAGTCTCAGCCTTAGCTCCACAATGTGTCCAAATTTAGGGCTCTTGTGGAAAGGGTCATTGACACCCTGGGTTTACACTCAACAGTGGCACCCCCTCAAGATTACGATCTCACTGACATTCTAGAGGTAGGTATGTCCTCTGATCGACATATGCCCTTGAACACGCCCATTGCAGATCCGCTAACCACTCTATGGCAAACACCATGTTCCATTCCTCCTGTCTATTCCATCATTTCAGGGAAGTACAGGCCGGCTCTCCTCTCACCCTCCCCCAGAATTACTTGTTACGCAAGCTGCTACGGTCTCTTCTAGGCCAGCATCATCTACATCTACTCTGCCCCCAGACAGAGAGGCAAAGAAAGTAGATGGCTTGGCAAAGAAGGCATTCACGTCAGGGAACATTGCCCTCAAGGTGACAAATGTGGCAAGCAGTTTTGCCAAATACTCCTTTGGCCTATCAACGGCGGTGGAAAATGCTGCACAGTATGTCCCGAAAGGAAAGATGCGCGAGGGTTTCCTACAGCTGGTGGAGGATGGGAAGGAAATGGCCAAGCAATTGCTGCAAATGGGCCTGGACATCGTCGACTGTGTTGGTCGGTCTATGGTTTCGACCATAACCTTAAGGACATAGGCTTATTTAAAGAAGTCTGGTTTTTCACCCAATGTCCAAATTAAACTTTTGGACATGCCCTTCGAAGGTGTTGGGGAGAATTCTCATTCTATGGCTAATTTCCCGTACCTATAGCATCCCCCATCAGTTTTGCTGGATTTTAAGGGTTTGTTTCTTTTTACCTGCTAAGAGTGAGACTCTTTTTCCCACTCTTAGACATTTTTGCTATGTGTTTTCTAGGCTATTTTTGCGTTTAATGTCTATGGGATCTTTCTCAACCCCATAGGAACCATCTTTATTCACTTGTGTTACACAGCACCCTCAGTGCAGTGACACAGGGCTGTCATAGCCAAACTTAGACTCCAGACCCTGGGACTGACTACGGTCTCCCAGGGCATGTAAAGTCCCCTTTGACTTTACTATTCAAATCCTATGAACTAAACCAGTACAACCCATCTTACTATGGAGGTACTGGAAGGGGTTAAGCCCTGTGGATCGAAGGGCTGTGATTCTGTTTTGCTGTCCTGACATTGCAGTGATTTCAAAGTTACCGGCGATAGAACCCAGTCTGCAGCTGCAGCTGTCCCTTTAAGGATCTTTCTGCTGCTACGTGCTACGCGCTGCTATGTGCTGTTCAAATTGGAACGCACCTCGCCCTTGCGGCGCTAAGCCCTGTGGAACGAAGGGCTGTGATTCTGTTTTGCTGTTTAGCTGGAGAGCTGAGAGCGGTGCCCTTGATGACCGCGAACTCAGGGCCACAGACCAGGAGGAAAACGCTCCAGCACCGGCGGATGTTAAATCCGTGGACCGCAATGAAAGCGGCGACCGGTTCACAAACGGCTCAGGTAAGTGAACGGGGTGATGGGCTTTGTGGCCCTTCAGAGACGACTGCGGTCCCCCCCTCTCTCTCACCCACGCATCCAACATCCGATGACAGAAGCTCGTCATCGCCTGCACATACGCCTCTTGTAGCGGTTGAAGCAAACAAACTTATTATTCGAAGGGATTGTGTCCTCTGACGTATTCCTCATCTTAGATATCTCCTTCCAGCTCTGCTGGCCTCGGAAAAATGTTTCTTTAGAGGGCGCTGCGCGTCAACGTCCTCCGAGTCGATGTCCCTCGACAGCCGCCGTATCGACGTCGACGTCAACCTGCCTACAAAAGGCTGCGCGCAGCGTCCGTTGCTCAGTTCCGTTTTTCCGCGCTTACTCGGTGCCTCGGAATACTGTTGCTCAGTTTTGTCAGGTTAAACCTATTTACCTCGAGTTATTCGATCCGTACTCGATGGCTTCTTCGTCGGAATCGACAACTCCTCGATCCGGCTTCAAAAAATGCCGAGATTGTCGGAAAAAGATGTCGCTGACTGACCCTCACAGAGTTTGTCTGTGGTGTTTGGGAGCTGAACACCATTGTTCGGAGTGCGAGGACTGTATGTCCATGACAGCTAAGGCCCTGGAGGAGCGTAGGGGGAAGCTGGAGAAAGGTAAGACTTTTAAAGTCTAGACATTCGTCTCCTCGTCACCATTCGCACTCCAGGTCTCGGAGTGGGTCTCATCACTCCTCGAGATCGAAGCACTCGAAGAGGAGACGTCGAAGATCCCCTTCTCCGTCTTCCTCTTCCTCTGTTTCGCCAAAGAGAATCCCGTGCCCCACGAAACATAGTTCCCGGGCTGAATGGGAGGAATTCCGCAAAAATATGATGAGCGTCTTCGAGAAAGCGGCCTCGACCCCCTCGAAGACTGCCGAGAGCGATGCTCTGGTCGAAAGACCCGAAGGTCAAAAACGCTGCGAGTCGCAGTACCCGGCGAAGGAAACCTCTCGAGCGCGTCACAAACCCTCGAGTAGGACTATGACCTCCAAACCTTCCTCGAAGGTTCCGTCGACGCCGTCAATGAAGGTGACGTCGAAGTCAGTGTCTTCGACGCCGTTGTCGAAGGGACCTTCGACACACGAGTCTGTCGACTCGACGCCAGCTTGAACACCGGTGTCGACGCCGAGAAAAGTCACGATTACGACACACCCAGTGACTATCCCCAGGTCCTCGATGTCGATGGCTTTGAGATTGTCGAGCAGAATCCCAATTCTGTCGAGGTAATCGAGGCCTCCACCTTTGTTTTCGACGCCACGCTCGAAGCCTTCGACGTCGGCATCGACGTTTTCGAGGCCGATTATGACAAGTTCGGCACCCTCTGCCTTGGAAATGGGGTTTACACCCTTTATGAGTTCAGAACAATTGAGAACTATGTCCTTAATTATGGAAGAGGGTGAATTGTCTGAACAGGAAGACACATTTGAGTTGCAGGGACCTGTAACCCCAATTAGAGAGGAATTTTCCTCTGAAGAACGCAGGTTAAAGGATATTCATGATTCCTTACATGAGGCAAGTGGGTTAGACACCTCCCCTGAGGTGGAGTTTGCTAGGCCAGACCCGGGGGAGCATGCTGAAACCCCCTATAGAGCCTTAATGGCCAGGATCACAGAGTTTATGGGGTGGTCTGCACCTTCACAATCTTTCCAACAAGATGACCTCACGGATATTCTTGACAAAGGCCCACAGGAGGATCCTGTGGTGCCTTTTCATAAAGCTCTTCAGAGGAAGATTATGACGAACTGGGAAACCCCAGATGTCGTCCCGGCAGTAAATAAAAAACTGTCTACAAAATACAGGGTATCCTCTACAGACCCGGAGTTTTTGTCAAAACACCCATCCCCAGAAAGTCTGGTGGTACAGGCAGCATCCTCTACCGATGTCAAGACGGCTTATCCTACCGTCCCACAGGACAGGGATGATAAAAAATATGATGCTATGGCAAAGAAAGTTTTTTTCGGCATCTAGCATGGCGTTAAAATCAGTTAATGCTACTTGCACCCTTGCTAGATTCAGCCATACACTTTGGGAGTGTGCTTCTACAGTGGCTGACTGCATCCCAGAGGGAGAAGAAAGGGATGCGTTCCTGAATATCATACAGGACGGTAAAGACGCTATGTGCGAATCCCTCCAGACGGGCATTGATTCGGCTGACAGTATCAGCAGAGCAATGGCGGCAAGTACAACAACCAGGAGATTTGCTTGGTTGAGAAAGTCTGGTTTTGCCCCAGATGTGCAAGCCAGGCTCTTGAACATGCCATTCGATGGCTCTTCTTTGTTCGGGAAAAAGGCGGATGACAGTTTAGAGAAACTGCAAACGTCAAAAGCAGCAGCAAAATCCCTAGGCGCTGCAATCAGTCAGACACCTTTTCGTCCCACAGGAACCTCTGCGAGGGGCAAGTCCTTTCGCTTCTACTCTGCATTCGGAAGAGGTAGAGGACGACCGGCTCAAAGGGGACAAAGAAGAACTACCCGAGGTGGACGGGGTAGATATTCAAAAGCCGCAGCAACAGCAGGTGCCTCTTTACCATCGGCATCTGCATCAGCCGCCCCAAAACCACTCTGAGGACTTCCCTCACAGGACACCTGTAGGAGGCAGGTTGACTCAACATCTGGCGGTATGGCAGGCTATCACGTCAGATGCTTGGGCATTGGAAACAGTTGCCCAAGGTTACTGCCTGCCTTTCCTACGTATACCTCAGAGTCATCCACCGGGGATCAGCTCTCAGAAAGCTCCAGATCCGCTCCTCTTGCAGGAAATTTTGGACCTGCTAGAGAAAGGTGCCATAGAACCGGTACATGTAGCAGAGAGGAACAAGGGCTGGTACTCCCATTCATTTCTCATTCCAAAGAAAGACGGAGGACTGAGACCCATCTTGGACTTGCGAGAATTGAACAAATTCCTCAGGAAAGACAAATTCAAGATGGTCACTCTTTCTCAGATCCTCCAGGCCCTTCAGTTCCAGGACTGGTTGGTATCTCTGGACCTTCAGGACGCTTATTTCCATGTGCCTATCCATCTCAAACACAGGAAATACCTGAGGTTCGCAATTGGCAACTCTCACTATCAATTTCGAGTCCTGCAATTTGGGCTGACCTCCGCCCCGAGGGTCTTCACCAAGTTAATGTCGGTAGTGGCGGCAAGTCAAAGGAGGGAAGGGATTCACATCTACCCCTACCTGGACGATTGGTTGATCAGGGCTGTTTCTTCGGAACAAGCTCAGATCCAGCTAAATCACGTGTGCCACTCCCTTCACAGACTGGGCTTCTCCCTCAATTTAAAGAAGTCACAAATGATACCATCACAGAGACTCCAGTTCATTAAAGCGATCCTGGACACTTCCCTGGGAAAGGCCTCGCCACCAGAGGTGAGGGCTCAAGATATTCTACAGATGGTTACCAAGTTCCAACATGCCCAACGTCTCCCAGTCTTCGACTTTTTGAGGTTGCTAGGCCTCATGGCATCCTGCATTTTCCTAGTGCCAGAGGCTCGCCTGAGAATGAGATCCCTCCAGTGGGCACTGAGGACTCAGTGGTCACAATTCTCAGGGAGAATGACAGATCTTCTTCAGGTTCCCGACAGGGTGGCTCGAGACCTTCAGTGGTGGGCCTGTCAGGAGAACATTCTGAAAGGAGAACATTTTTGGCAACCCTGGCCGGAGATAACAGTAGTCACGGATGCCTCACTCACGGGGTGGGGAGCCCACGCCAACGACTTGACCATCAGCGGTCGTTGGTCTCCATCGGAGTCCAGACTACATATCAACCTGTTAGAGCTGAGAGCCATCAGACTTGCGCTGAAGGCGTTCCTTCCAGCTGTACAAGGGAAAAACGTCCTGATAATGACGGACAACACGGTGGCCATGCATTACCTCAACAAAAGAGGAGGCGTAGGATCACTACCCCTGTGCAGAGAGGCGATGCAGCTCTGGTTTTGGGCAATCCAAGAAGGAATCTCTCTATCGGCAGTTCACCTAGCCGGAGAGAAGAACTTGACAGCGGACGCTCTGAGCAGGCGGAGCACAGTCTCCCACGAGTGGGAACTAGCTCAGGAAGTCCTTCAAGTGATCTTCGCCCTTTGGGGAACCCCTCAGGTGAATCTGTTCGCCACCAGCCTCAACAGGAAATGCAATCTGTTCTGCTCAAGGGAATTTCCCCCGAGAGGAGCTCTGGGAGACGCGTTCATAGTGGACTGGGAGTTTCCGCTTCTGTACGCGTTCCCACCGGTCCCTGTCATTCCTCAAATGATCAGGAGGTTGAGAAGATTCCGGAGAACCATGATCCTAATTGCCCCGGATTGGGCCAGGAGAACGTGGTACCCGGACCTTCTAGACTTGTCCATCTGCCCTCCAGTTCGACTTCCACTCAGAGAACCTACTCTCACAGAAGGGAGGTCAGGTTCTCCATCCAGACCTCAAAACCCTCAACCTTCACGCTTGGCTTCTGAAAGGCTGAGGTACAAGGATTGGGACCTCCCTGATGACGTTATGGAGGTGTTGCTTTCGGCAAGGAGGCCAGCAACAAAGTCTTTATACCGCTGCCGTTGGAACAGATTCTGCAGCTGGTGTAGAGAACGGAATATCGACCCTTTTTCATGTGGTACACCAATGGTTTTGTCCTTCCTACTACATTTGGCGAATTCAGGCCTTCAAGTTGGCACCATTAAGGGCTTTCTCGCAGCGCTATCCATCTTTAAGCGCACTGCGGAAGAACCATCCTATTTCAAGTTACCCTTGGTAATACAGTTTCTAAAGGGGTTAACCAATGTTTATCCCCCAAGACCATTCCAAGTTCCCCTATGGGATTTAAACTTAGTCCTAACTTTCTTGATGGGCACACCTTTCGAACCACTCCATTCTTGTTCGTTAAGATTCCTTACCCTTAAAACTGTTTTATTAATAGCACTTACATCTGCTAGAAGGGTGAGCGAATTACAAGCTCTTTCTTGTAAACCCCCTCACACAATCTTTCACAAAGACAACGTTGTCCTGCAAGTGAAGCCTAATTTCCTCCCAAAGATGGTTTCTGAATTCCATATCACTCAGAAGATTACCCTACCATCTTTCTATCCTCCTCCTCATCTGGGGAAAGAGGAAGAGAGGTTACACAGGCTAGACCCTAGAAGGGCTTTAAGTTTTTACATCAGTAGACTAGCCAGGTTAAGACAGGCAGACCAGCTGTTTGTAGGTTACACAGGTCACAAGCTGGGGTTACCAATAACTAAGCAGACCATTTCCAGATGGATCATTCTAGCCATTCTGGAATGTTATAAACTGGCAGGGAAAGAGCCCCCTCAAAACCTTAGGGCTCATTCGACCAGAGGTATTGCAGCTTCATCGGCCCTCAAAAGAGGTGTGCCGGTTAAAGACATCTGTGCGGCAGCTACATGGTCGTCTGTCCATACCTTTACACGATTTTACAACTTGGATTCCTCCTCCAGTCAAGAGACTAGGTTTGGAAGGGCTGTACTGCATTCTATTCATCAATAGAAGACAGCGTGAAGTCAGTACTCCCTCCTCCAATAATAGAATACTGCTATGGGAGCCTATCTAAGATGAGGAATATGTCGGAGGACACAATCCCTTCGAAGAACAAGTTACTTCTTACCTTGTAACGTTCTTTCGACAGGATGTTCCTCCGACATATTCCTCATCAACCCTCCCATCCATCCCCGCAGTTCTACTTCCCTTGTTGTTGCAGCTTACGCTCCTTCAGGGTGATTAGTTTAGTCCAGAAAGAATTATTGTGGGCTACAAAACGGAACTGAGCAACGGACGCTGCGCGCGGCCTTTATAGGCAGGATGACGTCGATACGGCGGCTGTCGAGGGACATCGACTCGGAGGACGTCGACGCGCAGCGCCCTCTAAAGAACAAATTTTCCAAGGCCAGCAGAGCTGGAAGGAGATATCTAAGAAGAGGAATACGTCGGAGGAACATCCCGTCGAAAGAACGTTACAAGGTAAGAAGTAACTTGTTCATCACAATGAAACAAACATTGCAAACAAAGTTCCCGTCACTCACATGCAATTACAGCCACATGAGCCCTGCAACGAGCACCCTTGGGTGGCTGGCCCAATTGATTCTATTCCTCCTTCTCCTGCCCGTTTGTCTCCAGCATTAGCTTCTGCACTTGGTGAAACTATAAAGCCAAATGAGACTGTTAGGCACAAGGGGAATTTAACACTAGTTACACGGCTTTCCACCCTACCTTCGCAGGAAAACATGTACATACCTCCTTCGGCAACTAGTCCGGAAGTTTTTTACTCGCCCTTTGATCTGACGGATGTCGAAATGATTGAAGCCGAACCCCCAATTGTGAATATCTCAGTCGAACATCATTCTTCTCATACAGCCACTTCTAGTGCTGCAACTGGCAGACCTGTAACACCCGACCTGAGTGAAACTTTGCCTATTTCCTCTGACACGTCAGCAATATTGGTTCCATTAACTACCCTGTCGTCAAATGATGGCACCTCAACGATCACAGAAAACACTAGTAAATCTTGTGCTCCGTTTGGTACCCGTATACTTACGGACTGTACTATTTCGAATATAACGCCGATTACACCTTCTGCCTCAATGAAAAAGACTCATAACACATTTAAACCAACACCTGAGGTGAATAATCGAAAGGAACCTTCAAAACTGTTAATCATCAAGATCTTGACCTTCTCCCACTAATTTCTAAAGGGCAAAAAAATGGTCAGCCCAAAGAACTCCAATCTGAGCTACCTATCAAGATCAATAGGTTAAACACAGTAGAAAAAAACGGCCATATTGGAAAAAACAGTAGAAGTTTCAGTATTGAAGGACGTGAATCGCGCCTGATGGCACAACTTGATGCTGACTATGCCACTGCAAAGCAAAGGTTAATAACATATTATGATCAACGTCATCAATCCTGTCTTCGGCCAATGCAACAGATCAATCCAATCGAATCAACTGATTTGGTTACTCAGGGAAATCATCCTCGGCAAGACCACTCGCCATCAAATGTCGAAGGAATCGACCTGACTAGCCACTCCCCTGGCTCTGCCAATGGAGACCCTGAAATAAATCAGAATGCGTCTTCAAATAACAGTGTGGCTGAAGTTCGTCGAATAATCAACATAGCATCTTCAAGCACTCCCAGAGTTAGTGCTTCCTTGTCGAAGAAACAACTGCCTGATCACTCGAAAAAAGCTCAATCGAGCATTCAACCATCATCACATTGAGGACACCTCCTCGAGCCTACACTCTTTTTCTGATGGCTCCTCATCGTCATCCCAAAAATCTAGTCTTTCGACTGCAGCCGCCACACAGTTGTACAACAATGTCTTGCTGTGACCTTGATGGCGATGGTTCCCTTTACAAAACTTTATGAATCGATCCATGATGCTTTAAAAGACCAGACAGCTCTAATTGCAGCCTTATCCGACAAAATGGTGAAAACCGAAAACTTCAATCATTTTCTTAAAAATCAGATCGCGAGAGAAGCTGATCTTACCACTCGGTGGCAGGAACGTCTGACTGACTTAGCTGCACGTCACCACTGCCAAAACGACACCTTGTCGGAAGGACTATTGTACGCCCTAAAGTGGATGCAGCATAACGTTGATGTTGCCTCCTCCAACTCAGTATCGCAAAATCCACTAACTGCTAAAACGTCAGGGCAGCAACAACAGAGTCCAAAATCGAATGTCCGTCAGACGATCTCTCAAATTCGTCGGCCAGGCAAAAACCTAGCTCGGATATTACATCTCCGGCATCCTTGAGTGCGTCTCAAAATGGGCAACCCAATCAACCAATTCTGCCTCTTAATCTTCCAGGCTGTCAGTTGCAGCCTGATGAGCTTCAAAAAATTTTTAAAAATAGCAAAGATAACACCGAGAAGGAAATCCCTACTACAAGTAAGAGTCCAAAAGGAGCACTTTCTAACGCGGAACAGTCAGCACTAATTCTATCAAAAGACAAGAGACAGGACTCTGTGTCCTCAGTTCCGCAGTGCTCGTCAAACTCGTTTGGCATCTTCACTGGAACTGCGAAATCAATAACTGCGTCTCAGTTCGATCCATCATCCAAAACTTCACAAACTGCGAAGAGTTCTCGGGTCTCTAATCAGCCCAATCCTAAAGGTCCTCGTGCTGCAATTGATAAATCGAAAGTAAAAAAATGTATCAGAAATTTATCATCGCCGAAAAAGTTGGGGCTGTTCACTCGAACAGCCCAACCAGAAGAGTTTGTTGCCAAAATCTCCGCCCCATCAGTGAAAGATGTAAGACCAACGTGCGCGCCGGCTCGCCTTTCAAGCAAAAGGCGAAGAACAGAGTCTGAGAGCAGGACAGTCAAGCGCATAGACAGCAGCTCAGAAATAGACCTTTGCGATCTTTCTACCTATTCACACCGAGACGACCTACCTGAGAGACATAATGCGAGTGAAAATGATGACTCACATTCTTTCCCAACCGATGTCCAAGGTCCGTCAAAACTTATCACAAATCAAAGGTCCAAGCCTGTGGTCCTCTCTCTTCGTGCTGGAAATGAAGATCTTAGAGCTCGAGAACAGCGTGTGCATCCAATTGAACACCCATCAAGATGGAACCCTAAATGTACCCAAAATGAACAAAGTAAGAAGGTGCACTACGTATCCAGAGCTCATCAAACTCTCTCTTCTTCTTCAATTGCCCAAACTGGGAAATTGCGCCTTCAAAATATTCAAGACGATGACAATGACGTCAATCTAAACCGTGCTAATGTGATGAGACTATTCAAATGTATTCCAATACTACGCACAATTGAATCATCCGACATCAAGATTGTCGAATATCCAACAGAACGTACGGCTGATCAGGTTATCTTGCACATTGCTTCCGCCTCTGTTCGCAATACCGTCATGCGCGCCTCTGACGAGCTATTGGCTTTTGGTTTCGACATCTCGATCGAACCTCTGGCACAGACAAAGAGCTCCAATGTTCGCACTCTCTCGCCACCACCAAAGACCAACGCCACTATAAGCTGTAACGAGCTAAGGCAGTCGCTTGATGCAATTTCATCAAGGCACAATCAAAATCTCAAGAGTAGCCGAAAGTCAAAATGGGAAAACCAAAACTCACGTTCCCGTGACATGAGACAATAGCCATGACCAACTGGCCGTGAACCCTGGTGCGATTTCCTATCATGGAACACGAGAGGGTTCACGCATCTTTTCAACAACTTTGACGCTGAGTGGTTGTAATCTGTTTACAAGAAACGTGGCTTGTTGAGGCTCCAACGAGAGATGGCTATGAAGTTCATTTAAACCCCGCCGTAAAAAACCTACAAGGTCGTCCCTATTCTGGGCTACTTACAATGATCAAAGTCACTAATTACTGGAAAACTTTGGAAGTCTCCAATCCAAATTCTTTCATTCAGGGGATTATCATGCAAACAACTCGATGTATTATAGAAGATCGGCAAAACCTTTTGATCATCAATGGATACTGGAACCCTCATGAAATCAGCATAGCTCTTTTTTTAAAGGCCATTACTAGTCTTATAGACAATGCTGTCATAATATACAAACATTTGTCTATAATTTGCTGTGGGGACCTAAATTGCTCTTGGTTTGGCTTTGACTTCACCCGAAAGTTATACTTACCACTGGCCGAACACGAGCTTTCTAGCCGAAGCAAGGCATGGACAAAGGCCCTTCAAAATCGAAATTGCCCCTTGGTAAATGGAAATGTCAAAGGTGATGTCCCCCCATCTGCAACCTGGCATCGTGACACCTCTCAGTGTCCTGGATTACTTTTGGGTGTCTCAAAATATGGTGGACAAGATAACCAATTTGAATGTTGAGAAAATGCGTAATAGCGATCTCGACCTTTTACGCCTTTCGTGCACAATGGCGTGGTCCTTCTCAGAAGGACAATATGAAATCCCCATTTCAGTTAATGCTGCGGGCAACCGCTTGCGAATAAATGGACCTAAACTCCAATTATTGAGTGCACAGTTTTTCAATCTTTATGAAGATCAAAATGTCAACTATGCGTCATTGGTTAGCAAAATGAAGTCCACCATAGTTGCAGCAAGATCAATGGGAATGTCCCATAAACATATGTCAAGTATAATCATCTCCGATCAAAAGAAAATGATGAGAGCTGATATAAGACTGCTGAAAAGGCTCTCCAGCTCCTCCAGCAAAGCAGAGAAGATAAGAAAAGAAATTAAACAAAGGCGCCAGGTGTATCGTAAGTGGCTGAAATCTCATTAAGATGATTATTCAACAAAACAAGGCCGAATTAATGATGAAAATACTGGTGACCAAAAATACCCGTCAGATATGGGACATCTTAACCTCTGGTAACTCTCGATGCTCGGCGCACATATCTAACGAAATAAACAGTGCAACCTGGGTAGAGCACTTCTCTGAAGTTTATCAGCGGCCCCAAGAAGAACGTCAAACAAAGCTATCCGGATCTGTTTGGGAGGTGACGATGTCTGTTCTTGAAATAGAAAACATGATTAAGTCCTTGAAGAACTCTCACGCCGCAGGCCCGACATGATCACCAATATCATGTTGAAAAAACCATGCTCGGAATTGGGCCATCATGATTGAAGCCTTGCTAAAAATGATACAAACTATAAAGCAAATGCCTGACTCATGGCTGGAGGCAATCGTGGTTCCAATATTCAAGCGGGGCAATCGAGCGACACCAGCCAACTATCGCCCGATTGCCCTCTTTGACACTATTGGAAAAATCCTGGGTTCGCACCTACATCAAAAACTAGACGCATGGGCTTCAAACGCAAAGATTCTGGACATCAGACAAACAGGTTTTACCAAGGGAGTGGGTGTTGATGTCAACTTACTTATACTAACCATCTTAAAGCTGGAAACCTTGATGACAGGAAAAAAACTATTCTTTGCCTTTGTTGATCTACGTCAAGCATTTGACATGATCAACCGCGAGCTGCTCTGGACAAAATTAAAAAACTGGAACTGCCCGAGATTCATATTAGAGACGATACAAGCCTTACACTCGGGCACATCAATGCAAATACGGCTAAATAACCAAGGCGACCCGTCACCTAAAATTTTCACACATAGAGGAGTGAAGCAAGGCTGCCCAATGGCAGCTGAGCTCTTTAAGCTCTTTATTGCAGATGTTCCAGCCAGCTTGAACCAGGTTCAGTGTTCTCCTCCTAAAACCAATAACACTCCAATAAAATGCATAACATATGCAGATGATCTTGTTTTAATGAACCGCACCCAGATTGGCCTGCAACGGCTGCTGAGCAACCTCAGCGATCATCTAAAACAAAACGATCTGAAACTGAATGTCGATAAAACCAAAATAATGGCTATTGGTTCAATAACATCTCGCAAAGACAAAGCCTTTAAATGGACTATCGAGAATAATATCTTGTCAACAGTGAAGTCTATTCGCTATCTTGGCGTCATGTTTAATAACTCCGTAAACGAACATTATTGGAGGCAAGATCTAATTGCACGGATTAACCAGTTTGCAATTCAAGGAGCCAAGATTAAGAGCGAATACGGAAAATTCAGTCTGTCTCCAGTCCTGACATTCTATGTCCAAAAAGTAATTCCAGCAATTGCCTTTGGTGCTGAGGCCGGCTGGAACTTGGATGAACAGACGTGGCACAAACTTGAAGCAATATTCTGGAGGCTCCCTCTAAGACTCCCAAACGACGTATCCATTATTGCGATCCGTTATGAATTATCTCTGAATTCCCTACACTGTGTGGAAATTTGGAAATCACAGTGCGCATGGAGGAAAATGTGCGTTGCTGCACCAAGACCTGCTTACCAAATTCTAGTTGGGAAACATGAAGCCGCCAATAATCAACTGCTGGATGCCTGGAAACAAGCCTTGGCCAACCAGCTAACCAATGCGGACATATCAATCGACAATCTAATTAATTTGCCACAGTTGGCAAAAAAGAAATTTGAAAATTGGTCTTGGATTTGAAACTCAGATCATCGAAGCACATTGAAATCCACCTGAAATCAGAAACTAGTGTCCATAAGTTGAACAAACCTTGTAGATATTTGGTAAAATGTCCTGATTCACATTACCGTGAAAAAATGTTGAAGTTCCGGCTAAATGCTATTCAGACCAAAATAATGCTGTGGCAACGCAGGAACAAGGATACCATAGATAACATTTGTCAATTTTGCCTTGACGCCATAGAATCGTCACAACATCTGGTGACGGCATGCTCAGGGCTAAATATTCAACGACAATGCCATCTTGGGATATATGCCCCACTTGACGGTGACATGGCAAACTGGTGGGGCCGCGTGATTGCCGGACATGATATACAAATAACATGTG
Organism: Ambystoma mexicanum; assembly: GCF_040938575.1. Classification (NCBI taxonomy): domain Eukaryota; kingdom Metazoa; phylum Chordata; class Amphibia; order Caudata; family Ambystomatidae; genus Ambystoma; species Ambystoma mexicanum. The sequence continues at coordinate 222,619,313 of NC_090921.1, read as the reverse complement.
CTGTTGTCAACCTTTGGGACTCTTTGCTTGCGTTCCGAGGCTTAGCTAACCAATTCCTCTTTTCTTTTAGCATTGGCACTTATAGAATTTGAATCCAGTTGTTTAAGTTTTTTGGCACTCAAACTGCTGATCAAGACTTTATCTGATAACTGGACCTGATCCTTGCAGGTTTATGCATCTTTTGGTCCAAAAAACAACCTAGATATTGTGTGGAAATATGACACAATGTCATTTTGTTAATGTTTTTTGATGGCTGGGTGTAAGAAGTTATCAGACGTTTAAGTTTTCTTTTATGTAACAAAAGTTATGCTTGACTGACTTTTTTAAGTTGTGATCTTATAGCTGAAGTTTCAATAAAAAAAAATATAGTTTTTCCCCTATGTTCATTTTCGAGAGGGTACCATATAGTCCCTCTCTCAAAAGTTTCTGGCTGGTGGCAGTGGTTACTACCCTAAATATTCGACCGCAAATATTTCCCTATGGGATTTTCCCATTGTTCGAGGCTACCACTTTTTCTGACAGCCTCTAACATACCGCCGGTGCATTTTAATATTAACTTGACTCTGGTAGGTTTGATTTGCCAGAACTTTAATATAACTTCTTTCTCGTGTCTTTCTCTAAACTCCTAACCCAGGTCGGGGATCCTTTGTTCGTCCTTTTGGTGGGCTTCTGCCAAGAAGCCCTCCTTTTGGCTCCACTGAGTCTAGGGTGGGTCCATTGTGTGGGGGGGTGGAGTAGGACCCCTGGACAGGGTTGCCTCAGCAACCCATGTCGCACTCTATCCTGATAGGCTGCAGGGTCTCCCGCCAAGATGACCACTCCACTGTGTGAGTGACAGCTAGGCTGTATGAATGGGGATCTTTTTGCATAAAAGCAGGGTCCTGAGGACTGGAAGAGCAAGACGTCGCCACTGGAACTAAGAAGCCGAAGAGGAGAGAAGCCAAAGACATCTGCAACGACTGTGAGAGAAGCCAAAGACATCTGCAACGACAGTAATCACCACAGCACAGCTGTGGTGATTACTGTCATAGATATAGAATACGTCGTCGGACCATCCCATCGAAAGCACATTATCAGGTAAGAGAGTATCTTGTTCTTCTCATGTAAAAAGAAATGTTCTGCGTCTGTGTGCTCTGGACAAAGCAGCTCCAATGAGTCTCTATTCTATGGTATCAGTTGTTGTTATAAGTTCCCAAAAACTGAATGATTGTGTAAATTAGTTTATTTTGACTTCCTGATAATATAGTGGTCCAAAGTTTTTTTTGGTTCGAACAGAGTGGATTGTCATGGCCACATGTTCTGGAGCAATTCAGCACTGGGTAACCCATGATAGCATGATGTAAGGTCTTAACCTGATTTTTGTTTTGACAGAATCGACGGTAAAGAGTTCTTGTGAAAGTTGTTTAGTTTTTGTCAGTCTTTCTCTAGTCGGTAATAGATTCAGGCGAAGTGTTTAGAACTGATCTCTTAAGGCTACGATCTGGAAACTGTTGAAGATATTGTGGGAGTTGGTCGAGTGGATGAGCGATGATGTCATGGGTTATTGACAATTTGTATGTCGTATTTTGTTTCATCGTGCGAATCCAGTCATTTTTTTGCAAAAGGCATTTTGCTTTTTGTGGTCTGTGTAGTAGCATTTCCAATGAAATGTCTTCACGCTGTAAAAGGTTCTGGCAAGTGGCACTCCATGTTTGTAACACTGTGGCATGTGTGGTCTGTGATTTAGGGCGGAGGATATCGATTGGCGGAGGATATCGATTGGCGGAAGACTGTCTATCAATTGCGTCTTTCTAAATAACATTAGAGTTTTCCAGTTCTCCAGCATGGGGTGTGGCATGGATTCACACGCTCATGAGTATTCCCCGTCGTCAGACTGGGGATCCTCGGTAAAGAAAAAATCAGTATCAGTTTCGTTTCTGATCTGTCTTTCTTACTAGTAACCCCTGGTAGCCCTCCTCAGATTTTTACCACACATTCAAGTGTTGGGAGTCCTCATACTATAGCGCTCGAGCTTTTACTGCGTTTTGTGCTTTTTCAAAGAGATTTCTCATTTTTCGGTTTAATCGAGCCTCAAGCTCCACCGTTTCTACTTCCGATCAACGGTGACCCGTTTCGGATTTATCTGCAGCCCTCAAGGACGAAGTTTTCGTCGAGTTACGCTTCTTGGAGGATTCCAGAAGTTTCTGAGGCCTACCTCATGGACGAGAAGAGCATGGCCCAGGAGAAGGGAAGCTCGACTCCCGGCAAGCTGTTCAGGATCTGCCCTGGATGCAACCTACAAAATGTGTTCAAGGAGGACGAGCATTCGAAATGCCTTTACTGCCTCCACGAGGACAAAACGCACGTGGAGAAGGACTTGCGTTTTGCATGAACAGGTCGGATCGGACTATGAGGAATCGCTGGACCCGCCTCTCCAACTGGCAAGAGCCCAGCAGGTGAGAAGAAGTAGTTCGAGCGGTCTTCTAAGTCCTGTGACGGCGCCCCGATGATCGGGGCCCAACAGAAGGCAAAGCACTGCTAGTCCGCGGGCACCGGGAGCGCTGAACGGTCGGGCTCCTCGGCTGGCAGGCAGGGTGCATCTTTACCGACGCCATCAACCGCGAGCCAACGTTCTGGCTTGGGGAAGAGAAAATCCGAGAACCCGGCTAAGCTTCAGGAGAGGCCCCGGTTGATCTTGAAGGAACCGGCCGAGGGGGAGCGGGGCGGTGACCCTCCCCCTAAGGTGAAGGCTTCAAGCGTGCCCAAGGCGGCGAAGGCCTTGATCCACCCGGCTAAGGCCTCTATCGAGGGAGTCTCGGCGGCCCTGGCGAAGCCTGTAGAGGCTATCCCAGTGGAGGCAACCTTGGGCCCAGAGTTTCCCAGCTTCCGCGGAGGGAATCCTCTTTAAGGCCCATCGAGAAGACCCCCGTGGAAAAAGAGGGGGGGGGGGCAGTGACTGACATGGACACAACCTCCCAGGAGGAACTGGCCGAGAATTTGGAAGAGGCCCAGCCCCACGGGAGGTATCCCGAGGAGGGGGACGACGAGAGCGAGGGTGACAACGAGACGACGACAACAAGGTTCCCGTGGAGGAACAACCGTTGCTCCCGGCACGCCCGTCGCAACCCGAGCCTCAGGACAACTCGGCCATTTTGACTGCAATCCAAGCCTTATGCACAGAGATAAGGACGAAACTGCCCCTACCCCCGACCGATGACCCAGCTGTACCGGGTCTGTCAGGAAGCCCTCCGAACAAGAGGAGGAGAATACATCTAGTCCCCCTTCGGCCCTCTCGGCCTTTGTCGCCTTCCCCGATCCCGAGGGACGACACAGGAATGGACATGGCCACGATGTTATGCTCACCTGGACCCCACAGGGGTGTCGATCGTACCCGGACAGCTGCAGTCAGAGATGACAGTCTGGACTGACCCGCCTAGTCTTGTCTGCTGGACCCGAAGAAGTATTTTCCTGCAAGTGGAGACAGGGATTAGCCACCTGTGGGTTTTAGTGATGGCCTCCCAACTGTTCTCGCTCTCCCCCACTAATCACCTCCGATATCCCCTTAGTAACCTCACCTTATTTTTGTAAAAGATGAGCTCTCCATCCTGCGTGTCTTGCAGGGGCGCGTAGATACCAGTTACTTCACTGGTTTGAAGGCATTGGGAGAGTTCCGGTAAGCATTGACTCTGAATTCCCATGCGGGATTGGTAAGTATCAAGTTCAAAGAGTTCAATGTGCCCGATGTTCACTCTTGTCCCCTTCCTTCCTTAAATTGCAACTGAGTTTGTGAGAAGAAGGTCTCGTAGCTGCTGCTGGCGTTCAGGTAAGAGTCTATGTTACCCAACGCTGTCCGGTAACTATTGCATGCGTTAACGTGTTGTTTTTCTCCCTCTTTACAGATGCGGCATATGAAGATATGGCGAATAATGCGGCCGGTGGTAAATCAGGTAAGTCTATGGTGGTAAGAGGTATTTGTTGATTCCCTTGGCTCACCTTGTTATTCTTGTGCCCCTAGGTGCCGGAGTTTGGCGAAGAAATGATGGAGACAGTGCCGGATTGAAAGAGGCTGTGAGAACTGGTGAGTATGGCGCCGTGCTGGTGCTGGTGAAGCAACGCGTGCAGGAATGATGTACTTTCCAGGTCAGGAGATGAAATGGATCCGGAATTAGGTGAGGAATTTGAAATAAGTTTGTTTTCTAACCTTGTCCTTTTCTTCCTCTTTATTCTAGGAGCTCCAGATTCTAGGTGGGCGTGGCAGAAGACTGGATGCTGGCTGTAGGCACGCAGGCGTGGCAGAAGACTGGATGCTGGCTGCAGGCAGGCACGGTGAGAGTCACGCTGCTGGATGCAGAATAACACGAAGTATGTGCTGCTGTTCGGGCGTGGTTTAAATAGCCTCCAAAGTAGTCCCAGGAAAGAAGTTCCCCAGGACCACACCCGAATAAAAAATAGTCCCTGTAGTAAAATAGTTCCATCCAGGCCTCACTTTGGCTTGGATTTATTTGCAGCATGGTCTGCATGAGGTAAGTAATGCCTATGAGCCTGGCATCTATGGCGCCAGGACTGATTTTTATTATGAGCCTGGTGCCTATGGCGCCAGGACCGAACCCAGATAGCCCCTAGCTGGGGCAGCTGGGGTTTTTGTAAATGTCTGGATGCCTGCTCCCGGGGCTGATGGGCTTGATCCGGATGCCCGGGGGTAGGCATCATGACACACGACGGAGACGGATGACGACGGCGGTGACGACGGGACTGGCCTCCCATCTCCGATTCCTCGGGCGTCCCCTCCTGATGAGATTGGCTCTTTCCACGCCATGTTTGCCAGGGCATCCGAGCTTTTTCAGCTCTGCCCTGAGGAGAAGGAAGGTTTCCTCTACCAACGGCGCAAGGCCAAGAGGAAGACGGTCCTCGCGGTGCCGTTGCTTGATGACATCTGGGACAAAGGATTTGCCCTCCTCAAGAACCCATACACAACACCTGCCAAGACGCCGCCCCGTTGTACCTTAGGGCGCAGCCGACCTTGGATTCGGTAGTCTCAGCAGTGGCCAAGAAGAAAGCGGGGGGGCATCGGCTTCATCCTCAACTTCCCCACCGGACGGCGAGGGAAAGAAGCTGGCCGCCGTGGAGCGACGAGTCATCTCATCGGCGGCGACGACGCTTAAAGCGACCAACATCCTAGCGATTGTGACCCGCTACGACGGGGAATTGTGGTACAAGATCACCCCCCTGTTGGACTTCCTCCCGGACGACAAGAGGGCAGAGGCCCTGGCGATCGTACAGGAGGGTGAGGTGGCTCGGACCATGCCATAACAGTGGCCACGGACATTGCCGACACCGGTTTCCGCCAGTTGGGCAACAGAGTTTGCCTTCGGCCGGGGAGGCTCAAGGCGATGGATTTCCGCCAGGACGGGCGACCCATGAGCCTGGTCAGCACCACGTTGAGCTCCCACGCCGGGGCTGGAGCCTTCACCGGCGGGAACGATCGGAACAGTCCTTTCATAAACTCCTTCACCAGGCGATGAGACCACAGGGACGACCGTCCTGCAGTTCTGGTGTATCTGGAAATCGCCGCCATATGTATCTTGATGGAAGCGTGAGCTAGTCCAGCTTTGGCCAGCGACAGTAAGTACGGTAGCACTTAAAGGGCTGTAATCCGTACAGGGTTAATGTTCTGTGTATGGCACCAGACAGAGAACCTCGTCCACTTGTGTCCATAGCATTTGAGAGTTGAGGACGCCCTGGCCTTTGGAAGAACCTCTCTGCAGTCAGCCGTGATATCGTACCCTCCAAACTCTAGTGCTGCAGGAGCCAGGCCTGCAAGCTCAGCGACTCTGGGTCGTGATGAAGAATGGCACCTCCTTCTCTGGAGAGAAGATCTGCGTCCATCGACAGTTTGACTGGTGGGGACGCTGACAAGTCCAGAAGGTCCGGGAACCATATCTGTCTCGGCCACCTCGGTGCAACGAGGATCATCCTGCACCGGGACCTCTTGAGTTGGTTTATGAGCCTGAGCAGCAACGGCAACGGCAGGAATGCATACAGGAACAGGCCGTTCCAGGGGAACGAGAAAGCATCGCCCATGCTCCTCGGCTGAGGGAACCTGCTGGCGAACCTCTGGCACTTGGAGTTTGTCGCCATCGCGAACAGGTCCATTTGGGGTTTGCCCCATCGCCGGAAGAGTTGATCCACTTGATCCTGGCGTAGTTCCCACTCGTGGCACGAGCACAGCTCCCTGCTGAGTGAGTCGGTGATGGTGTTTTTTTATCCCTGCTAGATGAAAAGGCACCAGAAACATCCCCTGGGCAACGGCCCAGTGCTACAGATCCTGGGCTTCCTTGGACAGGGCTGGGAATCTGGTTCCTCCCTGCTTCCGGATGTAGAACATTGTGGTGGTGGTGTTGTCGGTGAAGATCCTCACCACCTTGCCCTTGAGGGACGGGAGGAATGACTTGAGGGCCCAGAACACTGCTCGGAGCTCCAGTATGTTGATGTCGTGTGGTCTCTCAGACCTCTCGCGTGAAGATCTCCGGTGTGCGCTCCTCACCCCTCCAGGGAGGCATCCGTCGTCACCGTCACCTGGTATGCTGGGGTCTGAAAGTTTGTGCCCGCGGCGAGATGCGCGCTGGTGCCCCACCATCAAATTGCTTGGCGGAATACTTCGTTGAGCGAAGCTGTCCGTCGCTTGTGTCCAACGGGCATCAAGGAACTTGTGCATAGGACGCATCCGAAACCTGCACAGGCTCAACAGATAGATGCAAGAGGACATCATCCCGAGAAGGGACATGATGGACCTCACTCTGGCCACATCTGTGGCCAGCAGACGCTGTACCTTGCCCAGGATGGCCTGCGTTCTTTCCTCCGACGGCGAGGCCAACCGCACTACTGTATCGTGCTTGGCTCCCAGAAACAGTATGACCTGCGACGGAACCAGGTGGGATTTGGGGAAGTTGATGGAGAATCCCAGGTACGTGAGCAGCCGGACGTTCTTTGCTGTGTGTTCGACAGCGGGTTCCCTTGTCCCTGCTCAGATGAGCCAGTCGTCCAGGTAGGGGTACACGTGGATCCCCTGTAGGCCCAGCCGCGCTGCCTCTGGTGCTAGGCACTTGGTGAACACCCTGGTGCCGACTTCAATCCGAATGGGAGGGCCTTGAAGTGGTAGTGCCACCCTTGGACTACAAACCTGAGAAACATTCGGTGTCCTTTTAGGATGGCGATGTGAAAGTACGCATCCTCCAGATCCAATGACGATAGGAAGTCGCTTTCCTCCAGCTGGCCCAGCACGTGCTGGAGGGTGACCATCCGGAACTTCTGTGCGTTGATGTATTTGTTTAGCCAATGCAAGTCCAGGATGGGACGCCAACCTCCTGTCTTCTTTCTGACGAGGAAGTATCTTGAGTATACTCCGGAGCCTCTGTGCCTCTTTGGGACAAGCTAGATAGCTCCTTTCTTGAGTATCGCCCTTACCTCTAACAGCAGTTGAGGCACGTGGTTTTCCTTCCTGGGCATGGGAGGAATTCTGGGGCACTTCTTTAGAAATTCCAGAGTGTGCCCGTGGGCCAGGGCATCCATCACCCAACGGTCGGTGGAGATGGACTCCCACACGCTGACGAACTTCGTCAGCCGGCCTCCCACCAGGGTGCTTCGGTGGAGGCCCGAAGTGGCTGGTTCAGTCTTGCTTGGAAGCAGCCTTGCCGCCTTGGCCTCCCTGGCGACGACGGCGGGATCCACTTGACTTGCCTCGTCCCCTGTAGGGTTCTTGCAACGAGGAGCGGGCCGCCTGACGGTAGGTCGAGGAGCCGCTGCTGAATCCTTTGGAGGCACCTTGCTTGCCTCCGGAGTTCCGAAAGGGCGGCCGCCGTTGCTGCAGAACTCCCAAGGCCCGAGCTGTCTCTGTGTCGGTCTTGATGGCCTGCAGCGACTCATCCAAAGTCTTTCCAAACAGATTGTTCCCGTCTAAGGGCATGATTCAGGCCCTTTCCTGCAAGCCTCCATACTTGACTTTCCACGATACGAGAGTGGTGCTGAGGACGCACCCCTCCTTCATGCCCCAGGTGCCGTCAGACTTCCATCTCAATGAGCCCTTGGTGTTACCAGTCTTTTTCCCGTCGCCTTCGTCACCGGCCGAGAGGACTTTGCACTCGCTGGATGTAACTAGAGCGCTGAAGTTCTACGTGGACCGAACGAAGAGTTTTCGGAAGACATCACAGCTGTTTGTGAACTTTGGACTTGTAAACCAAGGGAATGCTCTCTCGAAGGCTTAAATTTCCAGATGGCTCTCCGGCTGCATCATGCACTGTCATCGGTTGGCAAACCGACCGTTGCCTGGCCGTCCGAGAGCCCATTCGACCAGATCGATCGCTGCTACCACGGCGTTCTTGTCTGGTGTGCCCCTGCTGGACATCTGCCGGGCTGCTACGTGGAGGTCGATGCACACCTTCACGAGATTCTACTGCGTCGACCAGGATTCCAGGGAGGAGTCCAGATTCGGCCAGGCAGTGCTCCGCAACCTGTCCGCTTAAGGTGAGCCTGGTGAGGAGGTAAGAGTTGCTTTATGTTGAGTTTATGTAATGCGTAATGTTGAGACTTGCCACCTCCCGTGGTTGTACATGTGTGTACTGCTATGTATTCTTATATTCATGAGCATGTGAATCCATGCCAGACCCCATGCTGGAGAAGGAACAAGTTACTTACCTGTAACTGTTGTTCTCCAGCATGGGTCTGGCATGGATTCACATGCAAACTCTCCCTCCTTCCCCTCTGTGGCTCTTCACTTGGTCATACTGCCACTTTACATGCTACCAAATCTGAGGATGGCTGCCAGGGGAGGGGCTTAGGGAGAGGGCAGTCATTGGCTGGGGACAGTATGACCCATAGACCAGTTATTGATTACTTCTAAGAAAGACAGATCAGAAACAAAACTGATACAGATTTTTTTTCTTTACCGAGGATTCTCAGCCTGACGGGGAATATTCATGAGCATGTGAAACCATGCCAGACCCATGCTGGAGAACAACAGTTACAGGTAAGTAACTTGTTCCTTTTTTGTGCTCTTTTCCTCATTTGCCGGCAACAGGGATCCGTTGTTGGTGATGCCCCTCAAGGGTGAGAATTCATCAAAGTTGGGCCTACTTTGCACCCTCCGACCATGACGGAGGAGGAGGAGGGAAGGTCACTCTTCAGAACCTGCACCAAATGCGGGCTATGGAATGTGTTTGTGGAAGACAAGCACCTACAATGCCTCTACTGCCTACACCCGGACCATACCGAGGTAGAGTGCGAAATATGCATCAGTTTCTCTAAGAAAACTACGAAAGACAGGCATAGTAGGCTGGCGTCATGGCTTAACTCGAACAGTGCCTCTCTCCCATGCTCCAAGCAGGGTCATGCCTCATCCAGGACCGGCCGGTACAAACAGCAGCGTTTAAGTCTGTCGTAGTGTGTGCGTGCCTGGATTGGTGCTTGGTTTGTATAGTATCATTCCATGTGGGACAGAGTTGGAGTTTGATGCTGGGCTCGGCGGCCGCCGCTGTGGTCTGAATGAACAAGCTACTTACATGACCCGATTTCCTGCTTTTATCAAAGTTCTTTGAGGTCACCCAATCGGTGGGGGTCCAAGATAAGGTCAAGATCCGAAAGTCCGAATCCACCGTTTTCGCTGCTGATGCGGGTCTCAAATTAGATGGGCACGATCAGCATCGCCTTCATTGCCAGTTTACCATCAAGCTCTTATTCAAAGAGGAAGTCATTCACCCTGGCTAAGCTACAGGAGAAATCTGATAAGCCAAAGACAGTGGAGAAGAAGGCAGCGCAGCCCAAGCAGGCTGAACCGGCATAGACAAAGTCCTTGTCGGCGACTTAGTCGACGTCTTCTACTACTACGACAGCTACAAGCGCTGATCCTACGAGGGTGGCTCCTGCAGCACAGAACTTGTACCTGCCCCCACAATGCGACACTAATGCAGAGGCTTTGACAAAGGCTGCAGGCACTGCAGAGGGGGTAAAGGTACTCCCAGGTCACGTTCAACCTATGAATGTTCGTCCATGGACGACGACGACCAAGAGTCCGTATATACGTCCGTGAAGACAACGTTTGCTAGGGCCCAGTTTTCCTTCCTTACCTTTTCAACCGAGGGACATTTCCTTGGACATTCTACTGACTCTCCACACTTTGGTGTCGGACATCCAGCTGAGGTGTTCCCCGGCACCAGCTCCCTGAGTACCTCAGGCTCCTGATCAGCCTCTGCCTAAAAAGAGTAATCATCATTTGACACCCCCTTATCAACCTCCTCCACCACATCGGGCCCCAACTCCCCCAGCAGACCTGGAGAAAGGTACTGGGACGGATACGGCCATGAGTACGAACGAGGATGAAGACTTTGTCCCAGTGGACATGGAATCATCACATTTAGATGCTCCACATAGTTTCCCCACCGGACGAGGTGTGATCGTTCCACTCCATGATTGCCATGGGCACTCAGCTATTCTAGCTGGTGCCCGAGGAAACCAAGGAGGAGGGCTTCTTGTATCAAAGGCGAGAGGCCTAAAGGAAGACATGGTGGTGCCTTTGCTGGATATTTGAGTGGAGGACCTTGCCCTCATGAAGAATCCTTGCACGGCTCCAGCCAAGCGGGATAAGCTGGAGAAGAAGTATAGGGTGCCGGACTCCCCACCCAAGTGCCTGAGGTCGCATCCATCACCAGACTCAGTGGTGTCAGCGGCCGCAAGGAATCGGTCGGCTAATCCGGCGTCATTATCATCAGTCCCTGCGGACAGCAAGGGGAAACAGATGGACACCATGGGGAAGGAAGTGATCTACACGGCGGCGTACACAATCAAGGCAGTTAACGCCTTGGCGATCCTAGCCAGGAATGACGGGAATTACAGTACAATCTAGGACCCATCCTGGAGTTCCTCCCTCCCCCTCTTTCAGGAAGGGGAAGTGGCATTGGACCATGCCATCACGGTGGCAGTGCACGTCACTGACACAGCTTTGCGGCAAATCGGGAACGGTGTCTGCCTTCGTCGGCAGGGATGGATGAAGGCCACTAACTTTCGTCCGGAGGTCCAAGCAAAGGTGCTGGACATGCCCTTCAACTGTGAAAATCTGTTTGGGAAGGCGGTCGACGAGTTCCTCCGAGCCATCAAAACAGATACAGAAACGGCACGTTCCCTTGGCACTGTTCAGCAGCACAGTTCGTTGTCTTTCTGTTCCTCCAGGGGAAAATTGAGCAGGTCATCATAGGGTTTCTCCACGTCTTACAGACAGCCTTCCCACTCCTCAACGCAAGAAGTCTACAGGGGCCGCTCTCAATCATAGGGTAGTGGAGGACAGCGTCGCCATCGACCGTAAGGCTGGACGCTGTGGCCCAAGCAGGTTTGAACCTGCCAAGACGTCGGGCCCCCACTCGTGCACCCCGGTGGGATGCTGGCTGACGGGGTTCATCAGCAAGTGGAGTAAGATCACCACCGACAGATGGGTACTTGATGCGCTCACCCAGTGGCACACCTTGGAGTTCCAACGCAAGTGTCCTCGTATTTTGGCAGGAGTAGCATATCGCTCAGCTCCTGGAAGAGGTGTGAGCCATGTTACAAAAAGGGACGATAGAACCTGTACCCCAATGGCTCCACAGTCTATTCCAGGTAATTTCTGGTCAGAAAGAAGACTGGGGGCTGGAGACTAATCCTGGACCTAAGCCGTCTGAACAAATACATAAAATCCCAAAAATTCTGGATGGTCATGTTGCAACACGTGTTCGGCCAACTGGAAAGAGCGGATTTCTTGACGTTGTTGGACACCTATTTCCACATCCCCATTCACAGGAAACATAAAAAATGTCTACGTTTTGGGGCATGGCCAGGAGCGCCAGCGATGCGGCTGCTTCCTTGATGGCCTCCATCCGGAGCCCGTGGCCACCAGCTACTATTCGATGAATTTGGATCGGATTGCGCTGTCACGCGGATCAATGGCTTCCTGATATCGCAGAGCATCTGATGTGAGCCGGTGGGACCCCGTTTCCCCCTACTAGCCCCTGAATCGGTGATGCCCCACTCTCACGCCGAGACGTGACCTGCACATCCAAGATGGCGGACGTGACGAGCCCTGCGCCTTAACAAGGAGCGAGTGGGAAGCTATCCCTGTCCTGCCCCGGACGCTGAGCTGGAGCCCGGAGGCAACCAGAGGCGGTGGCTACGAAGACACTGCACGGGAGTCCCGCCCACCGACTGCTGGAAGAGTGAGTGCAGCGGGCGGGGTACGGCCTTCGTCCGACCTTGGTGCGCCCCCCCACGCCAATCCTCCGAGGTGTCCCCGGCGAGGGTAGAACGGGCCCTGTCCCCGTGGCTCTGGTCGAGCAGGAGCTCCCGAGCCCGGAAGCGGTGCTACGCTGAAGCCGGGCGAGGAGCCTGCGGGGGCCCTCCCCACCCCTCAGAAGTTTGAGAACGGCGGCTGGAGTCCTCCGGCCCTGTAGAAGGTGAGGGCTGGGGGGTGCTGGCTTCCCGTGCCGTTTGAAGCGGTCGCGACCACTTCGCCTCCGGGCTGTGCATTGGCTGGGTCTTCCTTCATGTCGTCCAGGAGCGCCCCGGCCCACCGACCCTTGACTGGTGCACAGCCTGAGGCCCTGCACCAGCGACGGCACCCACCCTCCCCCTAGATCCAGCAAGAAGCTCCGGCCTGACCCCGCCGTCCCGAGGCGCTGAACTGGCGACTCCAGCGCCACTGGGATCCTAACATCGGAGGCTCCTGAAATCACTATCCATGCAGCGCCCCGCCGCCCGGTGGCTTCCTGGGTCGGCGCTTCGGGTTCGCCCTTGGGACACCAGTCTACTGCCGACTGACGGCCTCTGAGCCTCTACCACTTGGGGTGTCCCCCTGCGGAATAGCTGACCAGGCCCACCTCTAAGTCTGCCGCCCCGGGAGGTACAGATCCATATCCCGCACGAGATGTCGAAACCAGCTAAAACAACGAAATCCTCAGATATCTCGGCCATGTTGCTGGCCGCAGACAAGACGGAGAGGTCAGCCCCTTCCCCGAAGCTAAGCCCACAGAATGTCCCCGAAGAACAGGGAAAGCTAGCCACTAGAGATGACATCCAGGCCTTCATGCAGGACATCAAAGCTGAGTTCCGGTCTTGCATGACTGAACTGTCTACGCGGATGGCCAAACAGACCACCGACTCACAGAAGCGGAGCAGAGACTTGGAGAGGTAGAGGACCTAACCCAGAGCCACGATGCCGCATTAATGGAACTGAGACGCGACCTCCAGGTGCTACAGAACAGGAACGATTACTCGAATTTAAACAGGAGGACCTGGAGAATAGGGCTCGTAGAAATAACCTGCGTATCCGAGGGGTCCCGTCATCGGTCCCCGACAAAGAGTTACCAGAATACATAGGCAATTTTTTCCAAGCCCTCCTCCAACACATGGACAAAACCCAGCTCATCCTCGACCGCACTCATAGACTGCGCCCAAGACGAAGGGTGGACTCTGACGGTCCTCCGGACGTAATCACCAGGGTCCATTTCTACGCCACCAAAGAGGCCATCTCGGCAATAAGCCGTATTAAAGATGAGCTCTCGTTTATGAGCACTCAACTTCAGATCTTCCAAGACCTCTTGCTGATGACCCTACAGAAAAGAAGAGCCTTGAAGCCCTTAACTGCGTTCCTGCAGTCCCAGCAAATACGCTATCGATGGCTGTTTCCGTCCACTCTTCAATTCACGTTTCAAGGCGTTCAGCGCAAGATAAGTCGGCTGGAGGACGCGGAGTCCATTTTGCACTCTAACTCTCCGGAGTCCTCAACAGCCCATAGTCCCCTACGTCCCTCGGGGGAGACGGAGCAATCACCCCAGAAACAACTACAGCAACCCTGGTCCAAAACTCAGACGCCAGAAAGTAAAGTAACCCTTCCACCCACAGCAATCATGAAATTTCCGATTCGATAAGTCTAAGAAAACGTCAGAAATGCCGCGGGACCCGAGTGGCCCATGTCCTACTCCAAGGAGTATGTCACCGATCCACTCTTGGAGACAAACCCAATAATGGGGTTTGATCCTAGCCCGGTTGGCTGGGAGTACAGTTACAGGAATCCCAGCGCTGTTGGCTGGCAGGACAGTTTTGGCCCTGTTGGCCAGGGGAAGGCCCGCATGGGAAATGCTGGCCCCCCACCCACTTAAAAGTTTACCCTCCCGTTGGAGGGTACAGAAAACCCAGCCACAGGAAAACCACGCTGAACTTGAGCTACGGGATGACAACTGAATACCCCCATTACCCCCGCAACAAGCAGAGCCCAATTCCAGAGGACGCTCCGGGAACGCCCCCTCCACACCAAAAACTAAAGTTCTTGACACTGAATGTCAGGGGCCTCAACGCCCCGCAGAAGTGCTAAGCAATCCTGAGACGCATCCAGAATGACGAGGCCTCCATTGTCTTCCTCCAGGAGACCCATCTGATTCCAGCCGACTTCACAAGGCTCCGGGACCGGCAATTCCCACTGCAATTTCTGGCATCCAACGGAACGAAGAGGGGCGGGACTGCGATCTTGATCGCCAAAGGCCTTAAACCGCAAATCCTGGACTCCATGCTATGCCCAGAGGGCCGCTTTGTGGCGGTGAAATGCCGAATGCTCGGCCAACTGTACAGATTGGTTTCTGTATACGCTCCTAATGAAGATCAGGAGGTATTCTACTCTGCTCTAGAAAGCGCCCTGCTTCCATTTGCTGAAGGCCAAACCATCATCGGAGGAGATTTCAACGGAGTCCCTGACCCCTTAGCAGACAGATCGCACCCTCCAGCCCGCAGAGACTTTGGCCTGGCGACAGCGCTACTCAAACTCTTCCGAACCCTGGATGTGGTAGACGCCTGGAGAGTCCTTCATCCAGAGGAGCGAGATTATTCGTGCTATTCTTATGTGCATAGAACATACTCTCGCATTGACCTCCTGTTGGCATCCCCGCAGATCCTGGCATTCACAGATGAGGTCCTCATTGGACCCAGAATCCTCTCGGACCACACGCCCATGACGCTAACGCTCCGAGCCTACAACCCTGATTCGTCCCCATGGCGCAGCTGGTCTCTTTATGACCCAATCCTAGAAGACATGGCCACGAGAGACGTGCTGGCTAAAACAATAAAGCAGTACTTTGAAGAGAACAAAAACAAAGATACCTCCCCGGCGACCACGTGGGACGCAATGAAGGCCGCGGTGAGAGGGGTCCTAATATCCCGTTGAGCGGCCTATCACAAACAAAAACAGACCCGCCGCATTTTAGAGGACAAAATACTGGAGGCGGAGACGGCGTGTAAGGCCAGAAACTGGCCCCCGAGAACATACCGAGCACTACAGATGGCTCGAAAGAAATTGGAGGCCCACTACGCGTAGGACACGGCCCAGCTTCTAGCTAAAACAAAGCAGAGCTACTATGCCAGAGGTAACAAGGCAAACAAATTCCTAGTGGAAAAATTGGCAAGAGTCAAGAGGAGGAACACTATTATAGGCCTCCGGGACCCCCAAGGAGCAGTCCAATTCGCTGATCGGGATAAATTAAGAATTGCAGAGGCTCACCTGACCGATACAATGTCGGCCACCCCAAGATCTAGCGAAGAACAGCATTCCTACCTGCAGGGGGCCGCCTTACCCCAGATCGCAACTCCAAGAAGAGAAGAGCTGGAGGCCGCGATCACCAGCGAAGAGATTGACGAGGCCATCAAAAGCTTAAAACCAAGAGCCCCGGGACCAGATGGGTTCTCGCCACGATTCTTCACTCTTCCGACCCCAGCTGCTGGCTCCCATTACGACTCTCTTCAACTCCTTCGCCACTCAGGATCGATAACCCAGTCGATGAGTCGATCACAGTCCTAGCGCTGAAACCAGGAAAGGATCGCAGAGACATCGCGGCATATCGACCCATCTTCTTGTTAAACCTGGACGCGAACATTTATTCAAAGGTCCTGGCAAACCGTCTAGCGAAGATACTCCCGGACGTTATAGATCCAGACCAAACAGGATTCATCCTACACAGATCCACCACAGACAACACGCGCAGGGTCCTCAACCTGGTCGAGATTGCTAAGCGAGACTCTCGGAAACTCACCCTGCTGGCTCTGGACGCGACCAAGGCCTTCGACAAGGTAGATTGGTCGTTCCTTCGTCTTACCTTGGAAGCATTCCGTGTCGGGCCATCCTTCTGGAAGCTTGTCTTAGCGAATTATCAAACCCCGACGACTCTCCTCCGAGTGAACGGCCTACTGACCGGCCCGAACCCCTAACATGCGGCACCAGACAGGGGAGTCCCCTCTCCCCCGTCCTCTTTGCCATGGTTATGGAACCCTTGGCCCAGCGGATTTGCCTCAGTGCCAGAATCAAAGGCCTCCAAGTGGGCCCTACCCAGCATAAGATTGCGCTCTACGCCGATGACGTGATGCCGACTGTTAGGGAGAGTGTGGGAGGGGGTTTAGGCACCCTGGACTGAGTTACCTTGGTAACTCAAGTCGCACTCTTGTGTGATTGGCCCAAGTGGTGAGCCGGCCGGCTCACCACTTAGCATGTTTGATTGACAGCTAGGCTGAGTGAATGGGGGTATGCTGCATAAAAGCAAGGCTTTAGGGACTGGAACTTTAGAAGTCTCCACAGGACCTAAGAATCCAACGAGGGAGAAGCTGAGCCGACCTGCTACGACGACACCACCGGTGGAGCCCTGCCGAACCGTCTCACCACTTTTCCCAACGACAGAGGAGATCTCCAGCCCGGAGAGTCTTCTTCCTTCGACTGGTGGGGATGACCAGTCTGCTTCCTTTTTCGCTTCCTGGAGCATCTCGTGGCCGCCTTGCAACCGGGATACCATGTTTTACCACTACCGCGAATCAAAGGGTAGTACCTTTAACCGGAAAACTTCGCGGCTGGTTTCTTCCCTGGCAGTGCAACGACCTTCGTCTTCCCTCCACGTCGAGATCTTCTCTTCTTCTGGACGACGCTGCAACTTGCACCTGCTGCCAGGAACAACTGTCCCCGCTGGAGGATCCTTTCCACATAAGGTACCGTGTTCCGCCTGGCTTCCCTTGCAACCGACTGTACGGGGTAGATTTAGCCCCGGCTCTCGAACCTGGGTTAACCTTGGACACCCTGGCTAAACTTTTCTGAGCCTAACTAAAACCTTTCTGAACTCCCTGCAAGACTTTTTAAGCCTGTTGTCATTGTGTGATCTTGGGTGCATTTGTGCTCTGCTCTCTCCAAGAGTGGGCCCGGCCTATGGACTTTGGCTCACAAGTAACTTTTGACTTTCCTGCCTTGCTTAAGAGTTCCTAAGTATTAGTGTGGTGTATTTTCCTACATTCTGCCTTTTTCCCTCCCTTTTTCGTTAACTTATTGGAGTGCCGTCTATAGTTAAGCGCTCACCTCTGTCTGGAAATAAGTGGTGTTAACTAAGACTTGTCTGATAAGGAATAAGGGATGTATATATAATAATAGTAACTGTGTTGAGAGTGATTTACAATAATATTGCTGGAGTGTTTCAATCAGTGTGTTTTGAAATAAATAATTTTCTGATGTTTGTTAATCTGCTTAGAATCACATGCTGTGCATAGGTCCGACATCCAGTGGTCACTGCGGAGTATTGCATTTTGTTTTTCGTAGTCGAAAAGGGGACGTCGACAAGGCGTGTCTGTAACACTATCCCTATAGTGATGTGTGGTGTACCCACAATCACTCACGCGTCGAGGTCCCTCAGATTGTTTTTTTCCGCCCAGCTTTTGGTTGCCTTTATGCGGAGCTCCTCGAGAGACATTGCAAAACATATTTCCTGGACCTTGGTCCTGACTTATTACATTAACACATAGATCCCCCCGACGTAGCTGCAAAGCTGTTTCTCCGCCGAACAAGATCTTCGACGGAGGAGACGAGACGGAGGAGATCCTTCGGCGCTGCCGAACACATGGCCTGGCCTCGCCGGCCAACATACAGTAGTGAGAGTGGGGGTGGAACTATCTTGTTTCTTTTCGAGAATGCCTTTCCTTTTCCCTTCCCTTTCCCACAGGGTTGTTATCACCACAAATTATTGCCTCAGCTATGGAGAGGACACCCTTTAGGTTTTGCCCGCGCTGCAGGGGCAAGTACACCTAGAAGGACAAGCATAAACGCTGTAATCGTTGCTTGCCCCTCGATCATAAAGAAGACGGCTGCGCGGCTTGTCAGCTTTTAAAACCCAAAACTCTAAAAGAACGTAGAGTCAAGAGGTGGGCGGCCTACGCCATGTCGAAGTCCGATTCCTCACCTGCCACCGCTGTCGCGGAAAGTGACGAGGAAGGTGATAACACAACCTCTGTTGCGGAAGTCTTAAACCTCTCGAGGGAGCGCTCACGCTCCTCGACGTCCGGCCCCGACGGGCTCGGCTCACGCCCTGCTTATGGGGATGAACACCCCGGCGACAAGGACGTACAAAAGACTCACTCCCATAAGCACACAACCCACGGCTCTTCTTTGTCGAAGACGAAGAATCCATCAGCGTCGAAGGAGACGCAGGGCACCCCGGCGTCTACCTCAGACCGTAAGAGTCTAAAGCCCCACTCGCAAACGCAGCCGCGACCAGCGACTGGGCTTTCCACAGATAAAGGCGCTACCCCCAAACCATACGACGTAACGCTCCATGTAAGAGCGCCCATCGCAGTACAACACGCAACGCCCATAACGTCGAGACCAGAAACCTCCACAGAAAATTTACTTGTCGAGAGCCTAGCGAGGATTGTTTCCGCCGATACCCATAAGCGGACGACGAAAGACACGTCGAATACCGCGCAAAGGGCTAAAGACACGCCGAAAAAGCCGAAGGGGAGCCAGGAACTGCCCCCTTCATCTAGAGGGACTCCTGGCCTACCGGAAGGCTTTTCAGACGGCGACGGAAACCTTTCTTCGACGTTGTGGGAGAGGTCAAAGCGTTTCCAGGCAGAAAACACTAATTTCCGCCCCCCCTCCCCCGCCCAGACTACTCAGGGGTACCCCATGAAACTCTGGAGAGACTCCATTTCTGTATGGAGAAGATGGAAAGGTTTATGGAAACCCAAAACCTACCAACACCCAAAAGACCAAGAGAAGGACCCCAGGGTCAAATTTCCTAGGCTGTTTAATCCTTCGCATGAGGAATTAGATGTGTATGACCTCACTGAAGAGGAACAAATATTTTCAGGAAGACGATGAGTTTTTGGGTGTAGAGGAAGAGCGAAACCTAGAGGAGGAGGGTTTTCAAGAAGATCCAGATACAGCTGCAGGAGGCTTCGGAGAAGAACTAGAGGTAGTTACCTCACACCCCTGGCAGTCCCCATCAGCGTACTCTGACCCTATCTCCTCCCAAAGACTTCGCTATTAGGAACACATCTCCTATAGATGACCAGCCTACGTTTAATGCACTGTTGCGCAAAGCAGCAGCGCATTTCGAATTAGACACAGGGGAGACCTCTCCTGACATTGACTTTGTGGAAAAAGTAATTAAGGAGAAACCCCCTGTCAGTCAAACCATTCCACTCCTTGCCTCAGTAAAAAGAAGAATCACCCCTTCTCTATCCACTCCTGCGTTGGTCAGAGGGGTCAACCCTCGAATAGAAAAACTCTTCAGTCCATCTCCTTCTGACCCTTTGTACGTCAGGGGCCACTCCATACCAGACTCCCTTGTAGTAATAAATACAAGGAAGAGGGCAGGGGTGCCACTGTCCACCAGCGAGGCACCTCCAGACAAGGAGGGGAAAAAGCTGTATGCCCTGGGGAAAAGAATCACAGCTTGCGCCGCTTTCTCAGCAAGGATCGCTAATAACTCTTTACTAGCAAGCTACGCAGACGCACAGTGGAGCAAGCTACGTAGCGATGCTGAAGAGGCACCAGAACCCCTGCGTACACGCCTTCTGGCCACAATCACGGAAGGGACACTAGTGAACCAAAGCATCGTTAAAAACACTTTAGATGCTGCAGAGACTGCTGGGCGTTCCCTAGTCCAAGGGATACTCCTCAAACGCCATGTCTGGCTGCGCAGTTCGGGGTTTAAACCTGAAACACAGGCTTCCCTGATCAACAAACCTATAGAGGATACCAATCTATTTGGTAAGGGAGTTGATGAGGCTCTAGAAAATGCTAAAAAGGAGTTTGACACAATGAAGACCCTTGACCAGATTTCTAGGCCCCCTAACAGACGCGGCTATGGCAATAAGTGCCTTTTTCGTGGCCAACGCCAGCAGCAGAATCAACAACAACAATACTCTGCCAACAACTGGTCCTCTAACCAGGGTAATAGTGGCCAGTACAATCAGAGAGGCCAACGCCGTGGCAAGGGGAGAGGTCGGGCCTCTACCCCTAGAGGCTCCAAGGCCAATAACAGCAAATGACCCGAAGATTCGGGTCCCCTCCCATGCATCGCCGGTCGGGGGCCGGTTAACATCATTTCTTCCAGCATGGGAGGGAATAACATCAGACCGTTGGGTACTATCAACCATAGCCCCCGGCTACTGTATAGAATTCAACATTTCCCCAACATACAGACCCCCACGGGGACAACGCATGACACCAGAACACCTCGCCATCCTTCTACAGGAAGTGGAACAGCTACTGGAAAAAGGAGCTATAGAGGTTGTACCTCTATCTCAGGTAACGGAAGGTATTTATTCAGTGTACTTCCTTGTACCCAAAAAGGACCTAACCATGCGCCCTGTATTAGATCTGCGCCCAGCGAACAAATTTGTCAAGCCCCAAAGGTTTCGCATGGTAACCTTACAGGAAGTAATCCCCTTGCTATCACAAGGGGATTACATGACAACACTGGACATGAAAGATGCATACTTTCATATTTTAATGTTGCCAGCACACAGAAAATACCTCAGGTTCATGATAGAGAACAAACACTACCAGTTCAGAGTGCTACCCTTCGGGATAGCATCAGCACCAAGGGTATTCACGAAAGTACTGGCAGTGGCAGCGGCCCATCTGCGCAGGTTGTCCATCCCAGTATACCATTACCTCGACGATTGGCTCATAACAGGGGATTCTTACGATACATGCATCTCCAATACCCAAAAGACTGTAGACCTTTTGTTCCAACTGGTCTTCTCCATCAACGAGAAGAAGTCCAGCTTAGACCCCAGCCAGATCAAACAATTCCTAGGGGTTCTAATTCGAACAAAGGATGGCCTCGTCTTCCCCTCCAATGAGAGGGTCCAAAACATGCTGTTTCAGATCCCCCAATATGTGGCAGGCGAGAGGTGACGGTACGCAAAGCAATGCGCTTGCTAGGAATGATAGCGTCATGTATTTATTTGGTACCTCACGCGCGCCTGCGCATGCGCCCAATGCAAAAGTGGCTCAACAGCCAGTGGTGTCAGGCCAGTGGATAATGGGACGATCTAGTGGTGGTCTCGCAGGCCTTGGTTCTCTCGCTGCGGTGGTGGACAAAGGAAAACCTGCTAATAGGGAAACCTTTTACCACACCCGCAGTGGAAGTCACTCTAACCACAGACGCATCCCTCACAGGATGGGGGGCTCACCTATCCCATCAGACTGCTCACGGAGTGTGGACTCCGAGCGTAGCATCCAAGCACATAAATCTACTGGAGTTACTGGCGGTGTTCAAGGCACTGAAAGCCTTCCAGGAACACCTACAAGGATAGACGGTGATGGTCCTCATGGACAGCACCACAGCCATGTACTACCTCAATAAGCAAGGGGGAACCCACTCTCCAGGACTGTCCAAGCTGTCCCAGAACATTTGGAAGTGGGCTCTCAGACTCATGTTCCTACTGTCACAACATGTACCAGGGGAACTCAATCTGCTAGCAGACGAACTCAGCAGAGATTTCCCCCTGCCCGCAGAGTACGAATGGCGGTTACACGAAGACATCGTCTTCACACAGTGGGGTTTCCCAGAAATAGACCTGTTCGCAACTCTGGAGAACTCACAATGCCAAGATTACGCCTCCAGGTACCCTCAGAACCAGTCCAAGGGGAACGGTCTATCGATTCCATGGTCAGGGAAATTTGTTTACGCTTTCCCCCCGACTCCCCTTCTCAACAAGATTGTGCACAAGATGCACCGGGAACAAGCCACCATGATAATAGTGGCCCCTATGTGGGCCCGGCAATCATGGTTCGCTCATCTGATGGAGATGTCTCTGTCTCCACCAGTGAAACTGCCATGCCCGTACAACATGCTGTCACAGGACAAGGGCAGGACACTGCATCCATGCCTTCAAACCTTGAATTTAGCAGCCTGGCTCCTGAGGTCATAGAATTTGGACATTTACAACTTCCACAAAGGTGCATGGACATCCTCAGGGAAGCTAGAAAACCTAACACTCGTCACTGTTATTCTAGCAAATGGAAGAGATTTGTCATCTGGTGTAGAGGAAGAAGCATCAACCCCGTTGACTGCTCTCCCACACAAATTGTTCTGTACCTGACCCATTTGCTGGACTCAGGTCTGGTATTCAATTCTATTAAAGTCCACCTAGCGGCACTTTCTACATACACCACTTCCCAACTCAAAGTGTCATGGTGGAAAGTCCCAGTGATCAAAGCCTTCATGGAAGGGGTAAAAAGGATACACCCTTCAATAGCAAACCCAGCTCCCAGCTGGGAGCTAAATGTAGTACTCACCAGGCTCATGGGTTCACCCTTTGAACCCATGCACAAGGCAACTCTTAAAGACCTCACTCTTAAGACTGCTTTTCTAATAGCTATCACCTCCATTAAGAGAGTAAGTGAACTACAGGCTCTTTCTGTTCTAGACCCCTTTGTAACGGTTCACAGAGATAAGGTGGTTCTACGCACACGCCCAAGGTTTGCACAGAAATTCATCTCGAAATTCCATGTCAACCAGTCAATAGAACTACCAACGTTCTTTCAAAATCCTTCAAATCTAGGAGAAAAGAGCCTGCATACACTTGATGTGCGCAGAGCTGTCATGTTTTATATGGAAAGAACTAGACCACGGAGTAAGACTAATCAGTTCTTTGTCTCGGTGGCAGCAGGAAGAGAAGGAGATGCAGTCTCAAAGTCCACTATATCTAGATGGATTGTTCAATGCATCACTCTCTGTTATACTCTTGCTAAGAGAGAACTACCCTTCAAGCCAAGAGCACACTCTACTCGTGGCACTGGGGCATCTATAGCATTCATTGCAAATGTTCCCCTTGAGTCCATCTGCAAAGCGGCAACCTGGAGTTCTATACACACCTTTACAAAACATTACTGTCTAGATGCCCACTCTAGAGCTGATTCCCAGGTGGGACAAGCAGTATTAAGACACCTTTTCTCTACTGTTCCTTCTCACAACCCACCTCCAACTCCGGGTACTGCTCGCTAGTCTATGCACAGCATGTGATTCTAAGCAGATTAACAAACATCAGAAGACAATGCATTACTTACCGTAAAAGCATTTCTGATGGTTATCTGCTTAGATTCACATGCGCCCACCCTTCCTCCCCGCTCGGATGGAAGGAACATAGACATCCTTTTATATCTCTCTCTTTTATGTACTCACTCGCGTCTAGAAGGCTCCCTCAGGGCAGAAAAAATACAAACAGAGGGACCTCGACGCGTGAGGGATTGTGGGTACACCGCACGTCACTATAGGGATAGTGTTACAGACACGCCTTGTCGACGTCCCCTTTTCGACTACGAAAAACAAAATGCAGTACTCCGCAGTGACCAGTGGATGTCGGACCTATGCACAGCATGTGAATCTAAGCAGATAAAACCATCAGAAATGCTTTTAGGGTAAGTAATGCATTGTCATATGCCTTGATACCAAAGCTCTGGTCAGTGTTTGCTTGTGCTATTGTGTCTGAGTGCCTATTGTGTATACTTTGCATACTGCTTAACTCTTCTTGAGGGAAGTCTGACTGCTCAGCCACAGCTACCAGGTAAATCTGGGTGGTGCAGACTGCTACCAAGTGGGTTTACTGCTAACACCTGTAGTCCTAAATCTTTTGCAGTGTTCCCAAAGGGAACTGCACAGGTTTCTCCCTAACACTGGTGTACAGCGGTGGGTTTTGTATTGAGTATACATTTTAGAGTGCTTTAAGAGACCTTAGTGCAACTAACCACAAATCTTAGCACTGAAAAAGTAATCTTTCTAACATGTCAACTATGGAAAATTATTGTCAAGAGTCCCTTGCTACAAAAACTGCTGATTAAGAGTTCTCTGTAAGCATAAGAATCTCCTGACTAAAGGCAAGAAAATGGAATTGATAGAAAGGATGTTAGCTAACCAAATTCTGGATGATGTTTCTGAGGAACCTACCATGCCAGAAACTGTAGATAACAGTATAGAGATTGATGTTGATCAAAATGTTGATAATCTTGAGGAAGAGTCAGAAGAGGAGGGTGAGGCTGCTGTGACTGTCCCCCCTAGGCCTCTGTCTGCTCTGCCAGCTGTACCTACTGGACCTTTGCCAGGTCCCACACTTTGTCCTCAATATCTTGAGCTGGAGAAAATGAAACTTGAATTAGAATTCAAGAGACTGAATACTCAGGCTGAAGAAAGACACCAGGAACTGAATCAAGAACTCGGGCTAAGGGAAATGGAGCTCAAGCATGAGCTAGAAATGAAGAAATTATCTGTAGACAATGCTTCTCTCTCTGACTCCTCTAGAAATTCCAGTCCTAAAAGACCCGGGATGCATAAGGAATTGATTGGTATGTATGAGCCTAAGTTGGATGTGTTGGATTGGTGGTCTCTGTTTGAATATAATCATGGGCTCCAGAACATCTCAGGAAATGACTTGCTCACCTGGTTGTTCTCTAGGCTTCCCCTGTTGCAACCGATGTGGTAATGGAATTGGGGGAGGAGGATAGGAAGGAGTATGAATGTGTGAAATTAGCTTTTATAGCTAGATTTGGGTAGGCCCCTTCCCAGTATCGTAAGAGGTTTAGAACCCTCAAAAAGAATGATGGTATCCCTTGGGCTACCTGGGTGAGTGAGTGTTTGAAAAACTTAGAGGGATGCATTAAGGGTTGCAAAGTGAACACTTATGAAGGTATGACAAATCTGTTTATGTTGGAGTCAATTTATGATGCCTGCTCTCCTGAGCTCAGACAGCACTTGGCTGATTCAAAGGAATTAGATTCCAGAAAACTAGCTAAGGCTGCTGACTTGTGGGTTGCCAACAGGGCCACTCACAAGGATTCAGGGGTCACTCAGAAAAAGGATGAGGGAAAGCAGCCACCTAAAGTGAATCCAGAGAATTCTAATACCTCCCATACCAAAGAAGGCCACAAACAACAAAATAACCAGGGTATGCCCCAGGGTAAACCGAATCAGGCTAGTGTACCTTCTGGTCAACAACCAGTAGGAGGTCAGAACAAGCCACCCTTTCAGAGAGCATTTGGACAATGCTATATCTGTAAGGCTACTGACCATATCAAAGGGGATCCCAGATGCAAGGGTAAACCTGCAGGGATCAGCACGGTCTCCTTAGCCTTCACTCCTGAGGATGAAGTACAGATGGCTAGTGCTCACTTTGAAGCTTTTGCTGAAGAACCCTTGGGTCTTCAAGCAACTGTGTCTATAGAGTCCATGGATCTGGTTAAGTCCCAGAATAGGGTTGTGTATAACTCCCTACCTGCAAACTCTAAAATGTATTATATGGACACTGTTCTTGTCAATGCCCAGGATACTCCTGCCAGGAGAGACACTGGCGCCAGCAGAACAGTAGTGGATGAAAGCTTCTTTCAACCTGAGGATGTGGCAAAAGCACCCAAAGGTCCCACTAAGATGTCTGGAGGCCCTGTCCAAATGGTTCCTATTCTACCAGCCCTCATTCAGTGTAACAACATGACCGTGGGGATCCCTGTCAGTGTGCAGACGGAGGTGCCTGGGAAAGTCCTGTTGGGGAATAGCCTGAGAACTCTAGGAGTAGTGTCACATACCCCCAGGCCTACCAGTATGGAGAACCAGAACCTAACCAAATTGGCTAGAGAGGCCACCTTAAGGGACCACTCTAAGCCTGTGGGAACCTCTACTGAGACCCCCACTACAAGCCCTGGTGTTAGTAAGTTGACCTCTAACCCAGGCACATTTCAGGCTAGTACATTAGGGAAATCGGAGCCCCAACCAAGCTCCATCATTGTTCGCCCAGTTTCTGAGTCTGTGACCCCCCCCCCCTGCTTCTGAGGAAGAGGATAGACCTACTGGACCCTTACCTAGGCCTGAGAGAACTGGTAATTCTCAATGCTGGTGGAAAACCAGGAAAGAAAAGTCTAAGGCCAAAAACCTTCAGACTGTTGGACCTTCTACTGAAGACTCCAACCCAAATCCTAGACTTAAGGGCGAAACTGTAGGTAAAGGTAGATCTAAGAGGAAGGAGAAGCCTGTACCTTGCTTATCTCCACCCACTCCAACCAAGAGGCCTAAAACCCAACCTTCTCCCAACAGAGAGGTGGTGAGGACCTCTGGAGGCCCCTCTAGATCTAAGGTAATCCTTTATAAGGACCCCTTGAAAAAGCCTAACACAGGTTCAGAAGTTGTAACAACTTCTGAGGGACTGGTCAACCAGATCCCCTATAACTTTAAAAAGACTGATGTTCCTCGAAGGGTTTGTAGGTCATATAGCTTGCAAAGGAAAACCTTTGATTTGACCATAGAACCTAGGTCAGGGTGTCGCCACCAAAATGCTGATGGTCTCTCTAGGATGTATGTCATCGACTAGAGGTATGAGGTTCATCCAGGAGTGGATTAAATCCTACTGTCCCTTAGTTTGGGGGGGAGGGGGCACGAGTGTTAGGGAGAATTCTCTGTTTAGGCTGAATTTCCTAACCTAGTGAGTCCCCCAGCAGCTTTGCTGGATTTTTGTGGTTTATTTTTTTCTCCTGCCAAGAGTGAGACTCTTTTACCATCACTCTTGGGCATGATTTGAGTGTGTTTCTTTGACTCTAGATGTGTTTAATGGGCTATGGGGTCTTTTACTCCATAGGGCTTCATGTGTTTTTGTGATGTGTGTTACACAGCACCCTCAGTGCAGTAACACAGGGGTGTCATAGTGACCCCCCACTATAGACTCCATACCCTGGGACTGACTACTGTCTCCCGGGGCATGTAAAGTCACCATTGGCTTTACTAGTCCCAAATTATTAACAGAAACCAGTACAAACCATCATATTGTGGACGTACTGGTCGGGGCTATTCGATTGCCCCAGGGTCTGTTAGTCGAGGGGGCACGTCTCCGTCCCCCCTAATCGAGTTTTGGCTGATGGCAGTGGAAACTACTTTTTATATTCGACCGCGAATATTTTCCTATGGGATTTCCCATTGTTCGAGGCTACCAACTTTAATTATTTAATTCCTATAGCCTCGAACATACCGCCGGTTTATTTAATATTAATTCTCCGGTTGGTATTTTTTGCCAGAACTCGGTTCTAAAATGGCGTTTGTGTTCGCTTCTGTCACTCCAACCCAAGTTGAGCCCTTTGTTCCACTTTTTGGCGGGCTTCTCCACATAAGCCTCCAAGAGTGGTGCCACTCTGTCTGGGTACCACAGGGGGTCTGGGAGGGGGTTTAGGCACCCTGGACTGAGTTACCTTGGTAACTCAAGTCGCACTCTTGTGTGATTGGCCCAAGTGGTGAGACGGCTGGCTCACCACTTAGCATGTTTGATTGACAGCTAGGCTGAGTGAATGGAGGTATGCTGCATAAAAGCAGGGCTTTGGGGACTGGAACTTTAGAAGTCGCCACAGGACCCAAGAATCCGACGAGGGAGAAGCTGAGCCGAACTGCTACGACGACGCCACCGGTGGAGCCCTGCTGAACCGTCTCACCACTTTTCCCAACGACAGAGGAGATCTCCAGCCCGGAGAGTCTTCTTCCTTTGACTGGTGGGGATAACCAGTCTGCTTCCTTTTTCGCTTCCTGGAGCATCTCGTGGCCGCCTTGCCTGTGCCAAGCACCCCGGCAACTGGGATACCACGTTTTACCACTACCACAAATCAAAGGGTAGTACCTTTAACCGGAAAACTCTGCGGCTGGTTTCTTCTCTGGCAGTGCAACGACCTTAGTCTTCCCTCCACGTCCCCTCCACGTCGAGATCTTCTCTTCTTCTAATAAGGTACCGTGTTCCGCCTGGCTTCCCTTGCAACCGACTGTACGGGGTAGATTTAGCCCCCGGCATCCTGGCTAAACTTTTCTGAGCCTAACTAAAACCTTTCTAACTCCCTGCAAGACTTTTTAAGCCTGTTGTCATTGTGTGATCTTGGGTGCATTTGCGCTCTGCTCTCTCCAAGAGTGGGCCCGGCCTATGGACTTTGGCTCACAAGTAACTTTTGACTTTCCTGCCTTGCTTAAGAGTTCCTAAGTATTAGTGTGGTGTATTTTCCTACATTCTGCCTTTTTCCCCTCCCTTTTTCGTTAACTTATTGGAGTGCCATCTATAGTTAAGCGGTCACCTCTGTCTGGAAATAAGTGGCGTTAACTAAGACTTGTCTGATAAGGAATAAGGGATGTATATATAATCATTGTAACTGTGTTGAGAGTGATTTACAATAATAGTGCTGGAGTGTTTCAATCAGTGTGTTTTTAAATAAATAATTATATACCTTGATACCAAAGCTCTGGTCACTGTTTGCTTGTGCTATTGTATCTGAGTGCCTATTGTGTATACTTTGCATATTGCCTAACTCTTCTTGAGGGAAGTCTGACTGCTCAGCCACAGCTATCAGGTAAGTCTGGGCGGTGCAGACTGCTACCAAGTGGGTTTACTGCTAACACCTGTAGTCCTAAATCTTTTGCAGTGTTCCCAAAGGGAACTGCACAGGTTTCTGCCTAACACTGACCATAACAGACACTTCCCGGTCCCTGAGGGCCTCCCTAGCGGAAATCTATAGATTCGGAAAGGTCTCTGGATTTGCCATCAATTTTGCGAAATCTTCAGCCTTGGGGATAGGCTTAGACCAGAGAGATAAGGAGTCCTTCAGATCCCAGTACGCAATTCCACTAAGCGAAAAGTCTATCCCCTACCTCGGGGTGCAGATCCCCGCTTCTCCTGCAGACACCTACCGGACAAACTTCCCGATTCTACTTAAAGCCTTCGAAAAAGACCTGGACAGTTGGCTCAAGCAGGAAATCTCGCTAATAGGTCGCATTACGGCCTGTAAGATGAATTTACTACCACGATTTCTTTACGCCTGCTCGGCCCTCCCCATTATAGTCCCTCGTCCCCCACTACAGCGACTTCAGAGGAAGATATTCCGATTTATATGGAAGGGGAAGAAAGCCCGCATCCCGAGGAATACCATGTTACGTGCCCCGATTCGGGGAGGCCTCGGGTCCCCGACCTCCAACGGTATCAGATGGCAGCACTGATAGCTCACACTCGGGCCTGGACTATTGCTTCAGGGCGCCCCAAATGGATGGACATAGAACAATCCCGATTACCTCTCCCCCTGCGCTTTCTCTTACACCTTCCTGCCTCATTGCGGCGAACGTGGCCGTCCATCCTATCATCGACTAAGCAGACATTAAAGGCATGGGATTGGGCACGCAAATCCAGAGGCATCCCGAGGGACCCAAGCCCGTCAGCCCGTGTTCCACAACCCTGCCTTTTCGCCCGGATTCTCCCCCTCGAACTTTAGAAACTGGATCGCTGGAGGCCTTGCTCCCTGAGTCAGCTATTCGAAGGTACCCAGCCGCTGACGTTCATCCAATGCAAAAGAGCCTTTAACCTCTCGGAGTCTGACAGGTTTTTGTATATCCAACTCAGGCACTGGTGCTCACATCCCCAGACTCGGTTGGCTGCAACACGCGAGCTTGATGCTCTGGAACTAACTGCGGCTGACCCCCAGCCCGAGGACGTATTTCATCGTTGTACCGTCTGTTCCAGGCAAACCCATTGGCACCTAAAGCAACATATATGTCGCAGTGGGAGAGAGACCTGGGACACCCGATCCAGGATCAAGACTGGACTGACATTTGGTCACGCAGGCATTCGTCCTCTTTCTGCATTACCAACCGGGAATGCGCGCATAAACTTCTCTTGAGATGGTACTACCCGCCGCTCCGACTGCACCACTTCAATCCATCCATGGACCCGCAATGCTGGCGCTGCTGTGACTCACCAGGCTCTTACCTTCACATGTGGTGGACTTGCCCAGTGGCGGCGGACTTTTGGACCCAATGCATGGCCACCATTACAGACATTACCCAGATCACGCTGCCATTGGAGCCAGAGCCACTCCTACTGGGGACCCCGATCCCGGGCATCTTTCCAAGATCAGGCCCGCTAGCGGCCCTCATCACACAACTCCTCCTGGCCGCGGAAATCGCAATAGCCAGAACATGGAAATCCCCAGAGGGCCCCCTAATGGTACTGTGGTGGTTGAGGCTCTGGGACATCTTCATCTCTGAGAAAATCATGGCGGCAAGCAGAGGCCGCCTCCACCGCTTCACAAACATGTGGTCTCCGGTGATAGACTATGACCAACGCTTTCCAGCCCTGACACATAAACCACGTCTGGTGTTGAATGCACTGCGGGCAGCAGACCGGAACCAGACTTCATTGGTGGATGAGCAGGTCCCGGAAGGTAGCCAGAACTAAGGGGTGGGGGGCGGAAGCTCAGAGACACATGAAAAGGACCTAATGAGTTACATGACTCGGGGGGGGGGGGGGGGGGGAGAGCCAGTGTTCGGACTCAATTGGTGAGGGAGCAGGCCTCTGGGGACAGCCAGTAACAAAGTACGGGGCGGGTACAGGGGGATGCTCGTTTATGAGTCAAAGTTGTAAAGAAGTGCTGAATTGATGTGATACTTTGTTTTCCTGTGTGCTAACTAAAATAAATATGTTAAAAAAAAAAGGTCTACGTTTTGTGGTGCAGGGCACTACCAGTTGCAAGCCCTACCATTCAGCTTGAAGTCAGCCCCAAGAGTGTTCAAAAAATGCCTGGCACCGGTGGCGGCCCATCTATGTCTGCAGGGCATACTCGTATATCCATACCTGGACGATTGGTTCATACGCTCGCGGGAGCTGGCCGACGAACACACGTAGACGACCGTCCGATTGACGGATCTGGGATTCTCCATCAACTATCCAAAGTCCTGCTTAACGCCATCGTAGAACATGCTTTTCTTCAGTGCCAGACTCAACACAGTGGTTTGCCTGGCTTCGCCCTCGGAGGAGAGTCTAGCACCCATTCAAGGAAAGGTGCAGTGGGTGCCTTTGGCGAAGACAGCTACAGTGTGGTCCATCAAGTCGTTACTGGGCATGATGTCGTCCTGCATATACCTCGTCCATCTCTGCAGGTTGCAGATGCGACCCCTACAGGAATTCTTGGATACCTGTTGGATACAGGTGTCTGGAAGTTTCACGGACAAGATTACTCTCAACAAGGAGTTCCGGCGGGCGATAGAGTGGTGGGGGATCCGTGTCCACATTGCCCAAGTCACGCGATTTGAACCCTCCCACCCCTCTTCCCCCCCCCCCCATACCAGGAGACAGTCACCACGGACGCTCCCTGGAAGATTGGGGAGCGCGCACCCGATATCTGCACTCCAGAGGCCTGTGGCTGCCAGAGGAGCCTGATCTGCACATCAACATCCCAGAGCTACGGGCAGTGTTCTGGGCCCTCAAGTCGTTCCTACTGCATCTGGAAAGTCAAGGAGGTGAGGATCTTCACAGACAACACCACCACCATGTTTTACATCCGGAAGCAGGGGGCCACTCGATCCTCAGCGCTCTCCAAGGAAGCTCAGGACTTAAGGCACTGAGCCATCGGGCAGGGGATGTTCCCCGTCCCTCTGCACCTGACGGGAGTAAAGAACACCATCGCAAACTCGCTCAGCACGGAACTGCTCTCCTGCCACAACTGGGAACTTCGTCAGGATCAGGTATACCGCCTGTTCGTCGAATGGGCCAGACACCAGATCGATCTGTTTGCCAGCCACGGCGTCGAACTCCAAATGCCAGAGGTTTGCCCGCAGGTAGATTTGGTTTCTCCAGCATGGGGTCTGGCATGGATTCACATGCTCATGAATATTCCCCGTCGTCAGGCTCGGAAATCCTCGGTAAAGAAAAAATCAGTATCAGTATCAGTTTCGTTTCTGATCTGTCTTTCTTAGTAGTAACCAATCACTGATCTCTGGGTCATACTGCCCCCAGCCAATGACTGCCCTCTCCCTAAGCCCCTCCCCTCCCAGCCATCCTCCGATTTTTACAGCACGTTCAAGTGTTGGGAGTCCTCGTGCTTTAGCTCCCAAGCTTTTACTGCGTTTTCGCGCTTTTTCAGGAGATTTTCTAATTTTTTCGGTTTAATCGAGCCTCAAGCTCCACCGTTTCTACTTCCGATAACGGGGACCCGTTTCGGAATTCTTCTACGCCCCTCAAGGGTGAAGTTTTTCATCAAGTTGCGCTTCTTGGAGGATTCCAGAAGATCTGAGGCCTACCTCAACGGACATGGCCCAGGACAAGGGAAGCTCGACGCCCGGATCCAAGCTGTTCAGGAGCTGCCCGGGATACGGATTGCAAAATGTTTTCAAGGAGGACGAGCATTCGAGATGTCTCTCCTGCCTTCATGAGGACAAGACTCACATGGAGAAGGACTGTGCTTGCTGCAAGAACCTGTCGGAACGGACCAAGCAAGATCGCGTTCCCGCCTCGCCGCCTGGCTGGAGAAGGGCACAGCAGGTGAGAAGGCGGAGAAAACGTCTGAGGGTGTCTTCTAAGTCCTGTGAGGGCACCCCAGCGACAGGGGCCCAACAGAAGGCCAAGCACAGCGAGTCCACGGGCACCGGGAGCGCCGAAAGGTCAGGCTCTTCGGTTGCCAAGCAGGGCGCGACTTCCCCGGCACGATCAACCACGAGCCAGCGCTCTGGTTCGGGGAAGAGGAAGTCCGAGAACCCGAGTAAGCTTCTGGAGAGGCCCCGGTCGATCTCGAAGGGAGCCGAGGGGGAGCGAGGCGATGACCCTCCCCCAAAAGCGAAGGCCCAGGACGCACCTAAGGTGGTGAGGGCCTTGATCCACCCGGCAAAGGCCTCTATCGAGGTTGTTGCAGCGGCCCTGGCGAAGCCGGCAGAGTCTACGCCAGTGGAGGTGGGCTCGGGCCCAGAGTTTCCCTGCCACCGCGGGAGGAATCCTCTTTCCAGCCCATCGTTAAGACCCCCGTGAAGACCCCGGTGGAAAAAGAGGGGGGGGGTGTCCATTACGGACTCGGATTCAGCCTCCGAGGAGGATCTGGTGGAAACCGTGAAAGGGCTCAACAAGAGGTTCGAAGGCCTCAACAAGAGGTTCAAGAAAGTTCGATCCCAGGGGAATGTTCCTGCTGATGTGATCGAAGATAGTGACAATGGGACAACGAGGGCCCAGTGGAGCAGCCATCCCGCCCGTCGCAGCCATTGCCCGAGCCCCAGGATAGCTTGGCGGCCATTTTGTTGGCGATCCAATCCTTATGTACTGGGATAAGGACGAGGTTACCATGGACCCAGATGGAGGATCCAGAACCAGGACCGTCGGGAAGCCCTCCGAACAAGCGAAGGAGAGTCCATCGCCCTTCGTGCCCACGAGGCCTGTGGACCCCTCGCCGGACCCCCGGGAGGATACGGCAACGGATACAGTGACCCACGGCAGCGATGATCAAACGTACATTCCTTCTTCACCCCCTCCCCACGGGCCTCTCCGCCCGACGAAATTGGCTCTTTCCATGCCATGATAGCCAGGGCATCCGAGCTCTTCCAGCTCTGCCCTGAGGAACAGAAAAAGGAAGGTTTTCTTTACCAACGATGGCAGGCCAAGAGAAAGACAGTCCTCGCGGTACCGTTGCTCGACGACATCTGGGACGAGGGGCTGGCTATCCTGAAGAACCCTTCCACGACAACCGCCAAAAGGGAAAGGTACGAGAAGAAGTACCCGGTCCCCGATGCCGCCCCCTTGTGCCTCAGGGCCCAGCCTACGCCTTACTCGGTCGTCTCAGCAGCGGCCAAGAAGAAAGCGGCGGGTGCGGCGGCTTCAACTTCCACTTCCCCGCCGGAGAGCGTGGGCAAGAAGTAGGACTCCATGGAACGACGAGTCATCTCGTCGGCGGCGATGACGATTAAGGCGACCAATACCTTAGCGATTGTGGCCTGTTACGACAGGGAGCTTTGGTTCATGATAGCTCCCCTGCTAGACTTCCTACCTGACAAGAGGGCGGAGGCCCTACAGATTCTGCAGGAAGGTGAGGTGGTGTCGGATCACGCCATAACGGTGGCAACGGACATTGCCGATACCGGATTTCGCCAGCTGGGCAACAGGGTTTGCCTTCGAGGATGGCTCAAGGCGACGGACTTTCGCCAGGACGTCCAGACCAGAGTGTTGGACATGCCGTTCGACAGCAACAACATATTTGGAAGACGGTGGATGAGTCCCTCCAGGCCATCAAGACCGACACAGAGATATCCTGAGCCCTAGGAGTCCTTCAGCAACGGCGGCCCTTTCGGAGCGCCGGAGGCAGACAGGGAGCCTCCAAGGGATCCACCGATGGCTCTTCTACGTACCGCCAGGCGGCCCGCTCCACGTCCCAGGAGGCCTACAGAGGCTGCGGCAAGCAAGGAGGGTCTCGCCACCGTCATCAAGGAGGCCAAGGCGGCAAGGCCTCTTCCAAGCAGGACTGAACCGGCCGTAGCGTCGGGCTCCCACCGAAGCACCCCGGTGGGAGGCCGGATGACTAAGTTCGTCAGCGTGTGGGAGTCCATCTCCACCGACCGTTGGGTGCTGGACACCCTGGCCAGGGGACACTCGCTAGAATTTCAAAAGAAGTGTCCTCGCATTCCTCCCGTGGCCAGGAAGGAGAATCACGTCCCTCAACTGCTGTTGGAGGTAAGGGTGATGCTCAAGAAAGGTGCCATCGAGCTCGTCCGCTAGAGGCTCCGGGGCTCCGGAGTATACTCAAGGTACTTCCTCGTCAGAAAAAAGTCAGGCGGTTGGCACCCCATCCTGGACCTGCGTGGTTAAAGTACATCAAGGCACAGAAATTCAGGATGGTCACCCTCCAGCACGTGCTGGGACAGCTGGAGGAGGGCGACTTCCTATCGTTTTTTGGACCTGGAATATGCTTACTTCCACATCCCCATTCTAAAAGGACACAGAAAGTTCCTCAGATTCGTATTCCAGGGGCGTCACTGCCAATTCAGAGCCCTGCCGTTCGGATTGAAGTCGGCACCCAGGGTGTTTACCAAGTGCCTCGCACCAGTGGCGGCGCGGCTGCGCCTGCAGGGGATCCACGTCTACCCCTACCTGGACGACTGGCTAATCCGTGCAAGGTCAAGAGAACTCGCCGTCGACCACACGGCGAGGACCGTCCGCCTGCTCACGGAACTGGGATTCGCCATCAACTACCCCAAATACCACCTGGTTCCTTCGCAGGTGGCACTGTTTTTGGGAGCGAAGCTCGATACAGTGGAGCGATTGGCATCTCTGTTGGAAGAAAGGACGAGTACCATTTTGGGCAAGGTGCAGCACCTGTTAGCCACGGATGTGGCCAGGGTGAGGTCCATCAAGTCCCTCCTCGGGATGATGTCCTCATGCATCTACCTTGTGCCGCTTTGCAGACTTCGGATGCGTCCGCTACAAGAGTTCCTCGACGCCCGCTGGATTCAAGCGGCGGACAGCTTCGAAGACAGGATCCCGCTCGACGAGGAGTTCCGTCGGGCGATTCTATGGTGGGGTACCCGTGCGCACCTCATGACAGGCACGGACTTTCAGGCCCCGGCGTATCAGGAGATGGTAACGACAGACGCCTCCCTGGAGGGATGGGGGGCCCACACTGGAGATCTCCACGCAAGAGGCCTCTGGCTCCCGGAGGAGAGGTCTCTCCACATCAACATCCTGGAGCTACAAGCCGTGTTCTGGGCGCTCAAATCGTTCCTTCCATCCCTCAAGGACAAAGTGGTGAGGATCTTCACCGACAACACCACCACGAAGTTCTATATACGGAAGCAGGGAGGCACCAGATCCCCAGCCCTATCCAAGGAGACCCAGGATCTCCGGCACTGGGCCGTCGCCCAGGGGATGTTTCTGGTTCCCTTCCACCTGGCAGGAATAAAAAACACCATAGCCGACTCACTCAGCAGGGAGCTCCGCTCGTGCCACAAGTGGGAACTCTGCCAGGACCAGGTGGATCGGCTCTTTCAACGATGGGGCAAACCCCAGATCGACCTGTTCGCGACGATCTCCAAGTGCCAGAGGTTCGCCAGCAGGTTCACACAGCCGAGGAGCATGGGCGATGCTTTCTCGTTACCCTGTGACGGCCTGTTCCTGTATGCGTTCTCTCCGTTGCCTTTGCTGCTCAGACTCATCAACCAACTCAAGAGGTCACGGTGCAGGATGATCCTTGTCACACCGGCGTGACCGAGACAGATCTGGTTCCCGGACCTTCTGGACTTCTCAGCGTCCCCACCAGTCAAGCTGTCGACGGACGCAGATCTTCTCTCCAGAGAGGGAGGTGCCATTTTTCATCACGACCCGGTGTAGCTGAACTTGCAGGCCTGGCTCCTGCAGCACTAGAGTTTGGAGGGTACGATAGCCCGTTTGACTGCAGAGAGGTTCTTGCAAAGGACGGGGTGTCCTCAACTCTCAAGTGCTACAGACAAAAGTGGAAGAGGTTCTCTGTCTGGTGCTGTGCACAGAAGATCAACCCTCTATGGATTACGGCACCTCAAGTGCTACCATACCTGCTGTCGCTGGCCAAAGCGGCACTAGCTCACACTTCCATCAAGATACATCTGGCAGCGATCTCCCGATACACCAGAACTACAGGACGGCCGTCCTTGTGGTCTCATCGACTGGTGAAGGAATTTATGAAGGGACTGTTCCGATCGTTCCCGCCGGTGAAGGCTCCAGCCCCGGCGTGGGAGCTCAATGTGGTGCTGACCAGGCTCATGGGGCCGCCATTCGAGCCTTTGCATTCGGCTCAGTTGAAGTTCCCGTCATGGAAGACAGCATTCCTTGTGGCCATCACCTCCGCACGACGCGTGGGAGAGATTCAGGCCCTGTCCTGCAAGCCTCCATACTTGATTTTCCACGAGACGAGGGTGGTGCTGAGGACGCACCCCTCCTTTATGCCAAAGGTGCCGTCGGACTTCCACCTCAACAAGCCCTTAGTGTTGCCAGTTTTCTTCCCGTCGCCTTCGTCGCTGGCCGAGAGGACTCTGCACTCGCTGGACGTAGCTAGAGCGCTGAAGTTCTACGTGTACCGCACAAAGAGTTTTCGGAAGACATCACAGCTGTTTGTGAACTTTGGACCTGTGAATCAAGGGAAGACTCTCTCGAAGGCTTCCATTTCCAGGTGGCTCTCTGGCTGCATCATGCACTGTCACCGGTTGGCAAACCGACCGCTGCCCGGCCGTCCGAGAGCCCATTCGACAAGTGCGATTGCTGCTACCACGTCGTTCCTGTCTGGTTTGCCCCTGCTGGACATCTGCAGGGCTGCTACGTGGAGGTCGACGCACACCTTCACAAGATTCTACTGCATCGATTTGGACTCCAGGGAGGAGTCCAGGGTCGGCCAAGCAGTGCTGCGCAACCTGTTCGCTTAAGGTGAGTCTGGTGAGGAGGCAAGAGATGCTTAATGTTGAGTTGTTGCATTGCTTAATGTTGAGTCTGTTGCCACCTCCCGTGGTTGTGCATGTGTATACTGCTATGTATTCTTATATTCATGAGCATGTGAATCCATGCCAGACCCCATGCTGGAGAAAGAACAAGTTACTTAGCTGTAACTGTTCTCCAGCATGGGTCTGGCATGGATTCACATGCGAACCCTCCCTCCTTCCCCTGTGCGGCTCTTTACTTGGTCATACTGCCACTTTACGTGCTACCAAATCTGAGGATGGCTGCCAGGGGAGGGGCTTAGGGAGAGGGCAGTCATTGGCTGGGGGCAGTATGACCCAGAGATCAGTGATTGGTTACTACTAAGAAGGACAGATCAGAAACGAAACTGATACTGATTTTTTCTTTACCGAGGATTCCCAGCCTGACGACGGGGAATATTCATGAGCATGTGAATCCATGCCAGACCCATGCTGGAGAACAACAGTTACAGGTAAGTAACTTGTTCCTTCCAGATCTTTTCCACCGATCAGTGTCGCCTCCAGTCAAGTTGCCAGTGTTTCTGGATCCGCTTACCAGAGAGGGAGGTGCAATCCTTCACGAACCAGGATCGCTGAACCTAAAGGCATGGCTCCTACATCCGTCGAGTTTGGAGGTTATGAGTTGCCAGCGGACTGCAGGGTAAGTCCTCGCCAAGGACAGGGCGTTGTCGACTCTGAAGTGATACGGCCATAAGTGGAAGCATTTTGCTACATAGTGTCGGTTGCAGAAGATTACCTATCTGAGGGTCACGGCTCCAAAGATTCTTCCGTACTTGCTGTCCTTGGCAAAAGCTGGGCTGGATCGCGCATACATCAAGGTACATCTGGTGGCCATCTCGCGCTACAACAGACCCCCGGGGAGATCCATGCTGTGGTCCCACAGACTCGTCAAGGAGTTTCTCAAAGGCTTTTCTGATCCCTCCCGCCGCTGAAGGCGCCTGTCCCGGTGTGGGAACTCAACGTGGTTCTGACGAGGCTCATGGGGGGGGGCACCCTTCGAGCCTATGCATAAGGCCCCACTCAAGTTTCTCTCATGGGAGATGGCTTTCCTTGTGGCCATCACCTTTGCCAGACTTGTGGGTGAAATCGGGCCCTATCCTGCAAGCAGACGTACCTGCCTTTCCACGAATTGAGGGTGGTACTGCCTACACACCCGACTTTCATGCCGAAGGTTCAGTCGGATTTCCACCTCAACTAGCCTTTGGTGCTGTTTTCACCCGAAACCTTTGTTGCCAGCGGAGAGGACCTGGCACTCGCTGGATGTTGCCTGTGCCTTGAAGTTCTACGTGACCTGCACGGAGAGTATTCGGAAGACTTCTCAATTGTTTGTGAACTTTGGTCCTGTGAACCATATAAAAAGCCTTGTCCAATGCTTCCATTTCGAGTGGCTCTCCGGCTGCATCATGCACTGTCATTGGTTGGCAAACCATCT
This sequence comes from Ambystoma mexicanum, assembly GCF_040938575.1. Classification (NCBI taxonomy): domain Eukaryota; kingdom Metazoa; phylum Chordata; class Amphibia; order Caudata; family Ambystomatidae; genus Ambystoma; species Ambystoma mexicanum. The sequence goes on along the minus strand of NC_090921.1, from coordinate 222,580,334 downwards.
GCTGCCGGGGCGTCCGAGAGGTTGTTCTAGCCGTGGCAAGTAGCTGATGGAGGCTATTGCACCGTCAACGGGCCGAGGTTTTGGCATGTTTGTGTCGGGGCAGATGGAGCAGTCAACAGATGCTTTTTAGTAGCCGCAGATGAAGAGGACGTTGTCGGTGCAGCAGAAGTCGTGAACGATGAAGACATAGCTGCCGAGGCCATCAACAATGGTGTCGTTGATGTCATCGACGCAATGACTTCCCGAGCATGGGTGACATGTCTCTTTTTCACCCTCTTACCTCGGGAAGATTCCTTGTGGGACTTCGACCTCTTAGAAGAGGAAGTACTTTCCAAGGGTCTTCTCTGACGTAGAGATACATGGCTTTAGACAGAGACCGAATCAGCGGCCACAGCAACGTCATCCAACCAAGCCACCAATCTTCTGTGACAGTCCCTGAGAGTCTTGTTAGAGAAGGAGTGACAAAGGGAACAGTTGTTATCGTGGACCTGGTACAAACAGTAAAGGCAGTCGTCATGATGGTCTTCAGTGTAGACTTTCTTCAGGTGACCAAAAGAAGCTTTTCTTCTTGGAGTCTGCCATAGTTTAAAAGGGACATACCAATAGGGCCTCAATGATTGAAACTGAAACAGCCACCACGAGGCGACGAGACGTTAGGACCCGACCACTGATAGAAGAGCTGGAAGTCGGAATTTCTCAAAGTTTAGAAGAAGCGTTGAAAAAATGAAGTTTAATTCTGAAAATCATCAAAAGATGTAGAGAACATATGGGGACTGAACATACACTGAACACGCATTGGCAAAGCCAATAGTTGTGGCTGTTGTGTATCCATGGAAAGGTCATTTGCCAGGCATTTCCGTAATGGTACTAACTTGCAATTAATGGTTTTAAAAGGACTTCAGTGAAGGGCACCCATTGTGTTTATAAGGCGAGTGGCTGAATGCAGACCTGGTTAAGACATTTTTATTGCACCCGAAGTGGACGCCAAGTGGGGCTGTTTGGCTGTTCAACCCGCTCAACCTGCTCCCTGTGTCCCTGCCTCTCCCACAGATGCCCATGCACTAGTCGCCAAGAGAAAGGTGGAAAGACTGCAAGCGGCAAAACAATTTGCAGCTCTTTTTCTGGCTACGCCCCCCTGTCCGACGCTCTACAACTGGTGGCATGCCAGCGCACCCGCGCGCCCCTGAAGTGGGCACCAAGTGGGGCTGTTTGGCTGTTCAACCTGCTCCCTGTGTCCCTGCCTCTCCCACGGATGCCCATGCACTAGTCGGCAAGAAGAAGGTGCAAAGACTGCAAGCGGCGTAAAGTGGCGGCGAAACAAGTAATCAATTTGCTATACTGGCTGGGTTCTATGTGAACTTTCTGTGAACTTCCCGTGAACTTTCTTGTCTGACCAAATGCCAATCTCCTTTTTTTTTTTTTTTGCCGTTGATTACAGTTCGCGGCTCTTTCTCTGGCTCCGCCCCCCTGTCCGACACTCTTCAACTGGTGGCGTGCCAGCACACCCGTGCGCGCACCCGAAGTGGACGCCAAGTGGGGCTGTTTGGCTGTTCGGGTGTGTGGCGGGGGAGTGGGGGCTCATGTCCTCTGACCGTTGGCGGGGGTTGGTGAGTGACTCTTGAGGTAAGGCACCTGCAGGCAGAACTTGTGTTAGCATTTTCAAGGCAAATCACACTGGTTAGATCATGTTATTATTCAGCTTGGAGCGGCTTGATATTTTCCGGTAGTCCTGCTCGCATATTGCTTGGTCGTGTGAAAATCTTGTTCCTTTAAAAAGGCATAGGGTGGGTAAAAGATTGTGAGCTGGAAGGACAGTCTGCTGGGGAGACTGGCTTTTGGGCAGATTCACCATATTTCCTAATCCATTGTGTAATCTCTCCCGTGCCTATCTCTGTATATGTTCTATACTGAGTTAATGTATGAAATTACAGCACGCATTACTTAGGATTCTGGCACCCGAAGATGCCTAATATGATCTGAGTGGAATGGTAACATATTTGAAGGATTGAACTTGCATTCGTCCCAGTGATACTATCCTCTCTACTTACGTGAATTGATTTGTGGTGGCTCATCTGCCTATTATTCTGGGGCTGCTTTGGGGAGATTGTTTCACGATCTAATCGGTGTTACAGTAATGTCTAGGCGGAGAAACAGTATTGAATATGTTTATGCTCAGGGCTCTGCAGTAGGCCCCTCTACTAGAAGTATCACAGCACAGGGGACAAGACTCTACGACGACTTTCTGTCGGCTCCCCTGATCTTCACTCCCGTAAAAAAAACACCCTAAGAATGGCAATGAACATGCCACTACCACCATCCCATCCTGAACAGAGTGACTCTTGTTGAACGCTGAGGCTGTTGCGCACTCATCTATGATATTTATGGAGGGTCGCGTGCAGGTCCAACAGGAAGAGTCTGAGGCCAGCATGTCTGGGGCTGCACAGAGGGAGGAGGCTGTTGTTATTCCAGAGACCTCATTCCTAGACAAGCCACCAGATTTTTTTCTCAGCAGAAGGTGATTTGCGTGATATGTCACAACATCTACTAGATCCAACGAATTCATTTACTGCACAGGTGGGTTTGTCCTCCGAAACGGGAGGGTTACGCCGCTCCATATTACAGGAACTAAAATTTAATTCTACAGGATTTATGGAACTACGAATATTGATGGAAAGACAGCTCTCCCAAGCTAAAATCGGCATAGAAGCCTTGGATCTCCTGTCCACTAAGTTAGTGACCAAGTTGTTAGCCCTGGGTATACCACTAATTAGGGAAGCAGATAGAATAGACGATCCAAAAGCGGTCATTCCGCAGATCTCTCACTTTCAAAAAACAATTGTTTCGGAGCATATGCCCAAGGATAAACAATCTGTGGAAAAAGAGGATACTATAAATAAAAATAACCAAAAAATCACAAAAAAAATAGAAAGACCGGAAACTCCTCCTTCTTTAACCGAAGAAACAAAACTTCGAAAAACAATTGGAGAAATTTCATAAGAGAAGACGCAATGTACTGATCTTGATGTAGAAATAATAGAGCCTTCAGACACGATAAATAACGTCGCGGAGGGAGCTTATAGTATTCATCTAACTCCCTTTCTAATGAAATGTCGCAAAAAACATCACCAACCAAAACTAAACCAGGTAAAAACAAAAAAACTTTCTGAAAAGAGCACGATGGCCTCATCGATAGAGCAGGGAGAAAGCTATGGCCTCTTTCAGAAATCTAATTCACACAAGCACTCTACATCCACGAACACTTCACCAAATGAGGAACATGTAGTTGGCGATTCATCGGCCCTGTCTGAACAGAACCTCCTACCACAGATAGGGGGGGAACCCTCAAAGAAAGGTAACATCTTAGAGGCTCACGCTATTGTGAGTAATCTGGTCCCGGTACCCCCGATAAGATCACATTGAGCAAGCCTGAGGTAGCGCTGCTGATCAGCACAGCTGTGGATGAGGCACTGAGGGACCGAACCACACTCGAGACTGAAACCTCCCTACCTATAGGAGCTGTTAATTCTTTAGATGTGAGGCGCCAAGATGTATAAAAGCACCTTGGCCTCTCAGCTCCATACCTCCCCCACCCCCGAAGGTCCCAGACAAAAATTTAAACATGTCCCCATCTCTGAATCCATCCGCAAAGGAGTTTCATTTAAAAGGTGATATACTGACCCCCGCGGAACAGAACTCACTGCCGCAGCTAGGGGGGGGGAGCCCATTAAGAAAGACAACATTCCAGAGGCTTCCACTTCTCCCGGTGACCTGGCTGCGGGGCCTTCAGATAAGATCATCTTGAGTAAGTCTGAGGTAGCGATGCTGATCAGTACAGCGGTGGAAGAGGCAATAAGGAGCAGAATCGTCTTAGAGATGGAAGTGCCGACATCTATAGGAGCTGCTAATTCCGCCAACAATCCAATTCAACAGGAAGTCCCGAGCCGTATAAATGAGTTAAGGCCTCTGAACTCTCTGCGCCCCGCCACGAAGATTCTGGATAATAACCCAGTTACCAAGTCTCCATCTAGGGCCATTCAATCCCACTCGGATGGAGTCTTGGAGGGGGAAACAAAGGAGAGATCTCCCAAACATTACATGGACACGGAACTTAAACACATGCCATGGAGGAAACAGTGCCTTCTAGAGTTGCCAAGCATTCTAATGTATCCTCTATTCGATTGTGGCTCTCAACCTGCCATGAATAGGAATAGATCCTTGGAACTTTTGAATGACATTCCGGCACTAGCAAACTTGACCACGGCGGATATCAAAAGGGTGGATTTTATCCATCCACATGTTTGGATCATGTAAGATTAGTCTTTCATTCGAAGTTGGTATTTCGAAACGTCTTATTAGAACTAGATCAGTTCAATAGGAGGGGATTTGATATACTCATCTTCGGGGACGGCAGTCCAAAGCTTGAAGGCCACAACACACATGAGCCTTCTAGATTGGAACCCCAAGTAGGACATTCCATAAAAAAAACCCTAGAGAGCCTCGAGGAACAGAATCCAAGCTGGAGATGGCTTTCCCTGAGCCTGCGAGACTCAATTTTTCAGCTTCAAAATCTCAAACAGCAGATATAAATCAGGACAATACCTTTGCCATATTATCTTGGAATTCTCGAGGGAATTGTCATCTATTTTCCTCTAGTGAATTATGCCATCTATTAAGAACCAAAAGTATTATGTGCATACAAGAAACGTGGATGACTTCTAAAGCTCAGCTGGACGGATTTGAGTGTCTTCATCTTTTGGCTTCTAAAGGGCGGATTGGCCGTCGGAAAGGGGGATTACTTCTGGCAATAAAATTTGGCATTGGTGTTACCCTGATTGAAACTTTCACAATCCATCCCTCAGCATTGGGGGTACTTATAAAGGGGGAGAGCCTAGCCCATGTCTTAATTTGGAATATATATTGGTCCCCAAGGTCCAATCTATGTGAGTTAACTACCCAAATGGAAGAGATTATCGAGAAATGTTTCTGTAAATATCCAGGGCTCCAAATTCTCTTGATGGGGGACTTGAACACAAATATGCTGTCGCCAAAGGAAGGCGCAGCAGCACCTTTCGGCACTCTGCCGAACATAATGGTTTAACTCCCTAGAAAAACTGACTTTAAATACAAGCGAACGACATACAGAAAGACTGATCGTTACTGCTGGTCCATGCTATTTAAAACGTTGGGTTTGAGAGCCACATATGATTTGCTGAGACCAGAGGTCCCCTACTTAACTTGGACTCTTGGAGAAAAATCTTCTGCCATCGACTATATTTATGCATCGGTGGACATCTTCAACTTGGCCGATAGCTTTATCCTCCGTCCTACACTGATGAGCGATCATAAGATACTCAAATTGAATTTGCATATTTCTATAGAAAGGGCTTGCTCCAAGCTGATGCTGTGCGATCTGGCCTTAAACCCAGGGAATAACATAATCATCTGGCACCCCGGCAATGTAATTGCATGTAATGATCTCTTCTGTAAGGATCATGATGCTACTACATTTGAAGAAGAAAAAATAATGTTCACACACAACCACTTCAGTGTTTATGTAAAAATTCTTATTGAAAATTCGGTTAAAAAAACCTAAAATGCAAGCTTCTAAAAACCACATACATAAGTTTGACTCGTTGGTGCGTGTAAGTAAGATACTGTTACGCCACACCTTAAGACAACTCCATCTGCTTGAACTTCCAGACAATTTGAGAATAGAGGGAATAGAACATGTGAAACAGATATAAAGAAATTGGATTAGAAACTATAAATCTACGCTGTTACAAGCTGACAACGAGGAAATGCGGAGTTCTTTAAAAAATAATTCGGTAAAACACTTCTGGCAGCTCATAAATAGAATTTCTAAACCTGCCATAGTTCGCAATCTTAATCCAATCTCTGAACAAACATGGATAGTACATTTTGGGAATCTGTATGCGAGTAGTGAGCCACATGAACACTATTTACACGAAGGGGGAAACACGGTTGTGGTCGGGCAACTTTTCCATTGAAAAAATCAGAGAGAGGATAGTCGAGGCAAGCCCCAACGGCTTATCATATGCCCTTTTTAAGGGTAATCCAGATAAATGGTCAAAAGCATTTTTTCTTCTGTTTGAAGACATAAGCAGAACAAAGGTCATCCCTGGCTCGTGTAATATGAGCTACATCATTCCTATTTATAAAAAGGGAGACAGATCTTTGCCTTCAAACTACCGGCCAATAGCTCTATTAGACTCAGATTTAAAGATATATGCAAGCCTTCTCCTTCAAAGGATCGAACAGTGGGCAACCACAGAAAAGGTTTATTCGTCATCTCAATTTGGCTTTAGAAAAAGCATCGGCACATAGGCGGAAGGGTTGTTGATCTCCCTTCTTCAGGAATTAGGCTGGCAAAAGGGGGCGAGCCTGGTATATTTGGCCAGCGTGGATCTGTCCCTCGCATTCGATCGGGTGAACCGAGCCACATTATGGAAGAAGCTGTCCTTAATGGCACTCCCGCGAGACATTCTGGACACTCTAATTCATTTACACAAAGGGTCGAAGATACAAGTTCGTTGGAGTAGTGATGGTCAACTCTCTGAGCCAATCAAGACATCAAATGGGCTCAGACAGGAATGTATTTTTGCCCCGACACTATGCAATTTGTATACATCTGATATAGGGCCGGTGTTCAGGAACGCTGCCTTTATTCAACCGAAGTTAGAAGGCAAACAAATCTGCTGGTGCTCTTACGCTGACGACTTTCTATTGTTTGATAGATCGCCGGTGGGACTACAGCGTCTGTTATCAGCATTTGCTAGATACATGACAAATAACGTCTTAGTGGTAAACCCACAAAAATCACATTTTATGCTTTAGTAGAAAGAGAAGACCATCATCTTCAAAAAGTTGGTTTCTGGACAAGTCCAAATTAGTCATTAAAAACTCCATGATTTATCTAGGCTTTTTTGTGAATGCAAACGTAAATGGTGTCCAAGTTCTAAATCATTATTTGTCTAAAGTTAAAACCTGTATTACCCAGATGCGAGTAGTGCACCCCAAATTTAGAGGATTCTCGTACACTCCTGCTTTGAGATTCTATAAATTAAAAGCCATCCCGAAAATACTCTACGGGAGCGAAATTCCATTTATAATGGGTAAGCTGGATGTGAATAGGTTAGAGGCAACCATGCTTAGAAAAACTATTTCCTGCCTACCGCAATGTGTCCCAATAGTAGCTATTCGCTACGAATTTGGGTTACAATCTTTTAAGAGTATTGTGGAGTGGAAATGTCTTCAACTATTTCGGAATCTAATTGTTCAAACTCAAACAATCTGTATAATGAACTTTCTGAGACTCTGAAGCAGGGTGACCCCAAATCAACATTTTTACTCAAATTAATGGAAATGTGTAACTCATTGTTGGGCTGTGCAGGAGTTCGTCTGACAACTCTCATGTGGAACCCCAAAAAAGTCGAACATCTCTTGCAAAATTCTGATTGGGCAATGACAATTCAAAAATGTTCTCAATTCAGGTTGTATACTCACATGGTCTCATATTATAAATACATGAGCTCTATGGAACCATATTTCTGATGCTTGTTAATCTGCTTAGAATCGCATGCTGTGCATAGTCCGACATCCAGTGTTCACTGCGGAGTATTGTATTTTGTTTTTCGTAGTCGAAAAGGGGACGTCGACATAGGCGTGTCTTTAATACTACCCCTATAGTGACGTGCAGTGTACCCAAAATCCCTCACGCGTCGAGGTCCCTCAGATTGTTTTTTTTTTCGCCCAGAATACTGGTCGCCTTAATGCGGAGCTCGTTAGAGACAAATTGCCAGTACCATTTATTCGACCCTTGGTCGTTTTTTGAAAGTTATCGATAAATCCTAACCCTCCTTCGACGGCTAAGCTGTTTCACCGCCGATCAAGATCTTCGACGGCAGTGATTTCGACGGATGCGATCCTTCAGCGCTGCCGAACACGTGGCCCGGCCTCGCCGGCCTATACAATAGGGAGAGTGGGGGTTGTGGGGACACTTCTGTTTCTTTCTAGAAGGCCTTTCTCTTTCACCCCCCTTTCCTCCGGGGTCGTTATCACTTATAACTGTATCCTCAGCTATGGAGAGGACTCCTTTTAGATTTTGCCCGCGCTGTAACGGCAAATTCACGTGGAAGGATAACCATAAGCAGTGTAACCACTGCTTACCCCTCGACCACAACGAGGATGACTGTGCGGCCTGTAAACTTCTTTGCCCAAAAATTTTAAAGGACCGCAGGGTCAAGAGGTGGGCAGCCTACGCTATGTCTAGAGCTGATTCCTCACCCGTCGCTGCCAAATGTGACGAGGGGGACAGTGATAACACTACCTCCGTATCGGAGGTTGTTGACCTCTCTAAGGAGCGTTCCCGCTCCTCCGCGACTGTCCCCGGCCCCGACAAGTTCGGTTTACGCCCTACTTATGGGGATGTACACCCCGGTGACGCTGACGCACATAAAAAACATAAAGATAAACACAACCCACGGCACTCCTTTGTCTAAGTCGAAGAAAGCCCTAGCGCCAATGGAGACGCCAGGCCTATAGGCAGCCTCCGCCGACCATAAGGGTCGCAAGCCCTCCCTGCAACCGCATACGCGACTAGCGACTGGGCCGTCCACAAATAAGGGCGCTACCACCAAAACGCCAGACGCACCTCGTAAGAGAGCGCCCGTCGGCGAAAATGTCTCGGCACTGCCGAACTCTGTGTGAGACGAACCCTCGACGGAGAGTTTAGTCGTCGAGAGCTTGGCTCGAATAGTCTCCACTGACGCTTAGAGACGGACGGCGAAGGAGTTGCCGAGCCCCACTCACAAGGCCAGGGAGACGCTAAAACAGATGGAAGGCAGGCAGGAACCTACCCCTCTGTCGAAGGAAAGACCTAGCCCACGAGAAGGTTTCTCAGAGGGCGAAGGGAGTCCATCCTCCACTCTATGGGAGAGATCTCGACGGCTACAGGCGGAAGAGCTTCCCTTTACGCCTCCAGACCGTTATGGGTTACCCCAGTGGACTTTAGAAATATTTCAATCATGTATGGACAAACTAGAAAGGTTTATGTCCACCCCTGAACATGTAACACCCAAGAGATCAAGAGAGATGCTTCATGAAGACCCCAGGGCCAAATACCCAAGACTATTTGACCCACTTCAAGACGAGGTTAATACATATGACCTCACTGAAGAAGACTCTCCCTTTCAGGAGGATGAAGAGTTCCTAAATATTGAGGATCAATAAAACCCTGAAGAAGGTTTTGAGGAATACCCAGACATGGGTGGAGGGGGCTTCGAAGAAGACCCAGACGGAGGTGTCTCACAGCGTTGGCAGTCTACAGGAGCGTCAACAGACCCTGACGTTCTGGATCTGTCCTCTCCTCAGACCACACCAGTCATAAACCCGTCACCTATAGATGACCAACCCACTTTCAATGCGCTATTATGTAAAGCAGCAGCACATTTTGAAATTGATACAGGGGAAATTACTCCAGAAATAGACTTTGTGGTGAAAATCATTAAGGAGAAACCACCTACTAGTCAGGCCATTCCCCTTCTCGCCTCAGCAAAGAGACGACTTATTCCATCTTTATCAACAACTGCGTTGGTCAGAGGGGTGAACCCAAGAATTGAGAAACTTTTTAGTCCCTCACCCTCGGACCCATTATACATTAAGGGTCACTCAATACCTGATTCCTTGATAGTAACCACCACAAGGAAAAGGGCAGGGTTTCCGCTATCTACTAGCGAAGCACCACCCAGACAAGGAGGGAAACAAGCTTTACGCCCTGGGAAAGAGAATTACAGCCTCGGCAGCTTTCTCCACCAGAATTGCCAATAACAATACCTTCCTGGCAAGCTATGCTGATGCCCAATGAGGAAAGTTACTCCAAGACCTCGAAGTCGTCCTTGAGCCCTTACGAACTCGTTTGTTAGCCACTGTAACAGAAGGTACTCTGGTTAACCAGAGCATCATTAAGAACACGCTAGATTCTGCAGAGACGGCTGGCCGGTCTTTAGTTCAGGGAGTCATGTCTGGCTCCGAAACTCAGGTTTTAAGCCAGAGACCCAGGTGTCACTTATCAACAAACCAATTGAGGACTCCAACCTGTTTGGTAAGGCGGTGGATGACGCACTGGAGACAGCTAAAAAGGATTTCAATACCCTAAAGACTCTAGACCAGATCACAAGGCCTCCCAATAAGCGAGGTTACGGCAACAGACGCTTTTTTCGTGGCCAACGACAAAGCCAACAACAGCAACAACAGTACTCCTCAGCAGGCACCTGGTCCTCCACTCAACGAACCAGCGGACAATCCGCTCAAAGAGGACAACGTCGTGGCAAGGGAAGAGGTCGGCACCCCACTCCTAGAGGCTCCCTGACTACCAACACCAAATGACCCGAAGGTCTGGGTCCCCTCCCATGCATCGCCGGTTCGGGGGCCGGTTAACATCTTTTCTACCAGCATGGAAGGGAATAACAACAGACCGCTGGGTATTGTCAACCATAGCCCGCGGTTACTGCATAGAATTCAGTTGGTCCCTTATGTTCAGACCCCCAAGGGGAAGACGCCTATCACCAGAGCACCTCGCCATCCTTCTTCAAGAAATCGAACTGCTACTAGAAAAAGGAGCAATGGAGGTCGTGCCTCTATCACAGGTAACGGAGGGTATTTATTCAATGTACTTCCTTGTACCCAAAAAGGATTTAACCATGCGCCCTGTAATAGATCTGCACCCAGCGACCAAATTTGTCAAACCTCAAAAATTTGTATGGTGACCTTACAGGAGGTAATTCCCCTGCTTTCACAGGGAGATTACATGGCAACACTCGACATGAAAGATGCATACTTTCATATTTCAATGTTGTCAGCGTACAGGAAATACCTCAGGTTCATGATAGAGGGCAAACACCAGTTCGAGGTGCTACCCTTCGGCATAGCATCAGCGGCAAGCGTATTCACAAAAGTAGTGGCAGTGGCCCACCTGCGCCGGTTGTCCATCCCAGTATACCCGTACCTCGACGATTTGCTCATAACAGGGGATTCCTACGAGACATGCTGCTCAAATACCCAAAAGACTGTAGACCTTTTGTTCAAACTTGGCTTCGCCATCAACGAGAAGTCGTCCAGCCTAGACCCCAGCCAGGTCAAGCAATTCCTAAGGGCTCTAATTCGAACAAAGGACGGCCTTGTCTTCCCCTCCGAGAGGGACCAAAATATGCTGTTTCAGATCCCTCAATATGTAGCTGGTCGAGAGGTGACGGTACGCAAAGCAATGCGATTGCTAGGAATGATGGCGTCATGTATATATTTGGTACCTCACGCGCGATTGCGCATGCGCCCAATGCAAGAGTGGCTCAACAGCCAGTGGTGTCAGGCCAGGGGACAATGGGACGATCTAGTGGTGGTCTCGCAGGCCCTGGTTCTCTGGCTGCGGTGGTGGTCGAAGGAAACCCTCGTAATAGGGAAACCATTCGCCACCCCCGCAGTGGAAGCCACTCTAAGCACAGACGCATCCCTCACAGGATGGGGGGGCTCACCTATCCCATCAGACTGCACACAGAGTTTGGACTCCGAGTGTAGCGTCCAAACACATACATTTGCTGGAACTACTGGCGGTCTTCAAGGCACTGAAGGCTTTCCAGGCACACCTTCAAGGGAAGACAGTGCTGGTCCTCACAGACAGCACTACAGCCATGTACTACCTGAACAAGCAAGGGGGCACTCGCTCTCCAGGACTGTCCAAGCTGTCCCAGAACATTGTAAGTGGGCTCTCAAACACATTTTCCTGTTATCACAACATGCACCAGGGGAGCTCAATCTGCTGGAACTCAGCAGAGACTTCCCTCTGCCCGCAGAGTACGAATGGCGATTACGAGAAGACATCGTCTCCGACGTTTTCGCACAATGGGGCTTCCCAGAAATGGATCTGTTCGCAAATCTGGAGAACACCCAATGCCAGGATTACGCCTCCACGTACCCCCAGAACTGCTCCAAGGGGAACGGTCTCTGGATAACATGGTCAGGGAAATTTGTTTACGCTTTTCCCCCCGACCCCCCCTTCTCAACAAGATAGTGCACAAGATGTACCAGGAACCAGTTACCATGATACTAGTGGCCCCTATGTGGGCCCGGCAAACCTGGTTCTCCAGCATGGGGTCTGGCATGGATTCACATGCTCATGAATATTCCCCGTCGTCAGGCTGGGAATCCTCGGTAAAGAAAAAATCAGTATCAGTTTCGTTTCTGATCTGTCTTTCGTAGTAGTAACCAATCACTGATCTCTGCGTCATACTGACCACAGCCAATGACTGCCATCTCCCTATGCCCCGCCTCTGGCAGCCATCTTCAGATTTTTACCGCACGTTCAAGTGTTGGGATCCTCGTGCTATTGCTCTCGAGCGTTAGTGCTTTTTTCGCGCTTTTTCTTAGAAAAATGTTCTCTTTTTCGGTCAAAAGAGCCTCAAGCTCCATCGTTTCTTTATCCGATCAACGGGGAATCCCGTGTCGGATTCTTCTACGCCCCTCAAGGGTGAAGATTTCGTCGAGCCACGCTTTTGGAGGACTCCAGAAGTTTCTCAGGCCCTTCTCGAGCATGACCCAGGAGAAGGGAAACTCGACGCCCGGAAAGCTGTTCAGGGTCTGCCCTGGATGCCAGCTTCAGAATGTCTTTGAGGACGAACACTCCCTTTGCCTTTACTGCCTGCATGAAGACAAGACGCACATGGAGAAGGACTGTGCGTTTTGCGGCAATACGTCGGAGCGGACCATGAAGGACCGCCATCAGCGTCTCGCCAACTGGCTGGAAGGAAAGAGCCCGTCAGGCGAGAAGAAGAAGAAGAAGTCCGAGCGGTCTTCTAAGACCTTTGAGGGCGCCCCGGCGACGGGGGTCCAACAGAAGGCCAAGCACCGCGAGTCTGCTGGCACCGGGAGCGCCGAACGGTCAGGCTCTACGGGCGCCAGGCAGGGCGCATCCTCCCCGGCGCCATCAACCACGAGCCAACGTTCTGGCTCGGGTAAGAGGAAGGCCGAGCACCCGGCGAAGCTCCTGGAGAGATCCCGGTCGTGCTCAAAGGCCCCATCGGAGGGGGAGCGAGGTGGTGACCCTCCCCCCAAGGAGAAGGCGGTGAGCGCACCGTCCGGCCAAGGCCTCTATCTAGACAGTCGCGGCGGCCCTGGCTCAGCCTGCGGAGGCTACACCAGTGGTGGCGACCCCGGGGCCCAGAATCTCCCTGCCACCGCGGTGGGAGTCCTCTTTAATGCCCATCGACAGGAACCCCGTGAAACCTCCGACGGAGAAGAAAAAGGGGGGCAGGAGGTCGTCGTGGATTCGGACTCAACCTCTGAGGAGGAGCTGATTGAAGTCTTAGGCCACGGCGCTGGCGTGGAAGAAGACCATCCTGTTGGAAGGGACCCCGACGTGGGAGACGACGAGAACGTCGAGAGTGCCGACGGGGCTCCTGATCGCCCGTCGGAACCCCCTCAACCAGTGCCGCAAGACAACTCGGCGGCCATTTTGTTGGCTATACAGTCCTTATGCTCGGTGATGAGGACGAGACTGCCGTTACCACCAACGGAGGAACGGCTCCCAACGGGGGACCCGGAGCCAGGCCCTTCTGGGAGCCCTCCTCTTAAGAGAAGGAGGATTCATCCTCCACCTCCTTTTCAACCATCGCGCCCTGCTCAGCCCTCCTCCCCGTCCACGACACGTGGGGATGATACGGGGACTGACACGGCCGCGACGGGTACAGACGACGAGGTTTACGACGAGGATCTCCCGTCGTCACCTCCCACCCGTGCTTCCCCGCCCGACGAGATTGGATAGTTTCACGCCATGTTCGCCAGGGCATCCGAGCTTTTCCAGCTCTGCCCGGAAGAGAAGAAGGAAGGTTTCCTTTATCAACGGCGCAAGACCAAGAGGAAGACGGTCCTCGCTGTGCCTCTACTGGACGATATCTGGGATGAGGGTCTCTCCCTCCTCAAGAACCCATCCACAACGCCGGCTAGAAGGGATCGGTACGAGAAGAAGTACCGGGTCCCGGACGCGGCCCCCTTGTGCCTTCGGGCACAGCCGACCCCGGACTCGGTCGTCTCTGCGGCGGCCAGGAAGAAAGCGGGGGGCGCGGCCTCTACGTCAACCTCCCCGCCGGACGGCGAGGGAAAGAAATTGGACACGATGGGACGCAGAGTCATCTCATCGGCAGCGACGACGATTAAGGCTGCCAACGCCTTGGCTATCGTAGCCCGCTACGACAGGGAGTTGTGGTACAAACTGGCCCCCCTGCTGGACTTCCTACCAGTCGACAATAGGGCGGAGGCCCTAGAGATCTTGCAGGAAGGAGAAGTGGCGTCGGACCACGCCATTACGATAGCGACGGACATCGCTGACACTGGATTTTGCCAGTTGGGCAACGGCGTGTGCCTGAGGCGGCGTGGATGGCTCAAGGCTACTGACTTCCGTCAGGACGTGCAGACCAGAGTCTTGGACATGCCGTTCGACGGGAGCAACCTGTTTGGGAAAACAGTGGACGATTCCCTACAAGCCATCAAGGAGGACACGGAGACGGCCCGGGCTCTTGGTGTTCTCCAGCAACGATGGGTGCCCTTTCGGAGCGGCGGAGGCAAACAGGGTGCCGCCAAAGGTTCCAGCGCGGGTTGTCCACCTATCGTCAAGCGGCCCGTTCGTCGTCATAGGAAGCCTACAGGGGACGAGGCAAGTCGGGCGGACCCCGCCGTCGTCGCCAAGGAGGACAAGACGGCAAAGCCTCGTCGAAGCAGGACTGAACCGGCCGTGGGTCGGGCCCCCACCGAAGCACCCCGGTGGGAGGCCGGCTGGCGAGCTTCGTCAGCGTGTGGGAGTCCATCTCCACCGACCGTTGGGTGCTGGACGCCCTGGCTCAGGGTCACACGCTCGAGTTTCTAAAGAGGTGCCCGCGCGTCCCTCCTGTGGCCAGGAAGGAACATCACGTCCCGCAACTTCTCTTGGAGGTAAGGGCGATGCTCAGGAAGGGCGCCATCGAGCTTGTCCCAAAGAGGCTTCGGGGCTCCGGAGTTTACTCAAGATACTTCCTCGTGAAGAAGACGACGGGAGGATGGCGTCCCATCCTGGACCTACGACGACTGAACAAATTCATCAAGGCACAGAAGTTCCGGATGGTCGCCCTCCAACACGTCCTGGGTCAACTGGAGGAGGGCGATTTCCTGTCGTTGTTGGATTTGGAGGATGCCTACTTCCATATCCCCATCCTAAAGGGACACCAAAAGTTTCTCAGATTTGTGGTCCAAGGGCGTCACTACCAGTTCAGAGCCCTTCCCTTCGGGTTGAGGTCGGCACCCAGGGTGTTCACCAAGTGCCTCCCACCGGTGGCGGCGCGGCTGCGCCTAGAGGGGATCCACGTCTACCCCTACCTGGACGACTGGCTCATCCGAGCAAAGACGAAGGAGCTCGCCGTGGAGCACACGGCAAGGACCGTCCAGCTACTCACAGACCTGGGATTCTCCATAAACTACGCCAAGTCCCACCTGGTGCCCGCACAAGACGCACTGTTTCTGGGAGCGAAGCTCGACACAGTGTCGCTTCTGGCCTCCGTCGGAGGAAAGGACGAGGGCCATCTTGGGCTAGGTGCAGCGGATGCTGGTTGCGGATGCGGCCCAGGTGAGGTCCATCAAGTCCCTCCTCGGAATGATGTCTTCTTGCATTTATCTCATCCGCCTGTGCAGGCTCCGGATGCGCCCGTTGCAGGAGTTCCTGGACGCGCGCTGGATCCAGACGACGGGCAGCTTCGAGGAGAGGATCTCACTCGACGAGAGTTTCCGACGAGCGATCCGGTGGTGGGGCACCCGCGCGCATCTGACGGCGGGCATGGACTTCCAGACCCCGGGCCACCAGAAGACAGTGACCACGGATGCCTCCCTGGAGGGGTGGGGAGCGCACAGTGAAAACCTGCACGCGAGGGGTCTTTGGCTGCCGGCGGAGAGGTCCCTCCATATCAACGTCCTGGAACTCCGTGCAGTGTTTTGGGCCCTCAGGTCTTTTCTTCCGTCCCTCAAGGGCAAGGTGGTGACGATCTTCACCGACAACACCACCACCATGTTCTACATCAGGAAGCAGGGCGGTACCAGATCCCCAGCCCTGCCCAAGGAGGCACAGGATCTGTGGCATTGGGCCGTCGCCCAAGGGATGTTTCTGGTGCCGTTTCATCTGGCAGGAATAAAAAACACCATCGCAGACTCGCTCAGCAGAGAGCTGCGCTCGTGCCACGAGTGGGAACTACGACAGGATCTAGTGGACCGCCTCTTCCGACGGTGGGGCACACCCCAGATCGACCTGTTCGCGACTGCGACGAACTCCAAGTGCCGGAGGTTCGCCAGCAGGTTTCCCCAGCCGAGGAGCATGGGCTATGCTTTCTCGTTCCCCTGGGAGGGCCTGTTCCTATATGCGTTCCCTCCATTGCCGCTGCTGATCCGGCTCATCAACCAGCTCAAGAGGTCACGGTGCAGGATTATCCTCGTCGCACCTGCGTGGCCGAGGCAGATATGGTTCCTGGACCTTCTGGACTTGTCAGCGTCCCCGTCAATCAAACTGCCAGTGGACGCGGATCTTCTCTCCAGGGAAGGAGGCGCCATCCTCCATCACGACCCGAAGTCGCTGAACTTTCAGGCCTGTCTCCTGCAGCGTTAGAGTTTGGAGGTTACGACATACCGGCCGACTGCAGAGAGGTTCTTGCAAAGGCCAGGGCGTCCTCAACTCTTAAATGCTACGGACACAAATGGAAGAGGTTCTCTGTCTGGTGCCACGCACAGAAGATTAACACTCTACGGATTACGGCTCCCCAAATATTGCCGTACCTGGTGACGCTGGCCAAGGCTGGACTGGCGCACGCTTCCATCAAGATCAATCTTGCTGCAATCTCCCGATACACCAGAACCACGGGACGGTCGTCTTTGTGGTCTCATAGTCTGGTGAAAGAATTCATGAAGGGACTGTTCAGATCGTTCCTGCCGGTGAAGGCCCCGGCCCTGGCGTGGGAGCTCAACGTGGTGCTGACAAAGCTCATGGGACCTCCGTTCGAGCCTCTGCACTCGGCTCCGTTGAAGTTCTTGTCGTGGAAAACAGCGTTTCTTGTGGCCATCACCTCCGCACGACAGGTGGGAGAGATCCAGGCCCTTTCTTGCAAGCCCCCGTACTTGACTTTTCACGACACAAGGGTAGTGCTCAGGACGCACCCCTCCTTCATGCCCAAGGTGCCTTCGGACTTCCACCTCAACGAACTCTTGGTGTTGCCTGTTTTCTTCCCGTCGCCTTCGTCGCCGGCTTAAAGGACTTTGCACTCACTGGATGTGGCTAGAGCGCTGAAGTTCTACGTGGACCGCACAAAGTGTTTTCGGAAGACGTCACAACTTTTTGTGAACTTTGGACCTGTCAATCAGGGGAAGGCTCTCTCGAAGGCTTCCATTTCCAGATGGCTCTCCGGCTGTATCATGTACTGCCATCGGTTGGCAAACTGACCGCTGCCTGGCCGTCCGAGAGCCCATTCCACCAGAGCGATCGCAGCTACCACGGCTTTCCTATCTGGTGTGCCCTTGCTGGATATCTGCAGGGCTGCTACGTGGAGGTCGACGCACACTTTCACGAAATTCTACTGCGTCGATCGGGATTCCAGGGAGGAGTCCAGGGTCGGCCAAGCAGTGCTGCGCAACCTGTTTGCCTAAGGTGAGCCTGGTGAGGAGGTAAGAATTGCTTAATGTTGAGTTTTGATGTAATGCTTAATGTTGAGCCTTTGCCACTTCCCGTGGTTGTGCATGTGTGTACTGCTATGTATTCTTTTATTCATGAGCATGTGAATCCATGCCAGACCCCATGCTGGAGAAGGAACAAGTTACTTACCTGTAACTGTTGTTCTCCAGCATGGGTCTGGCATGGATTCACATGCGAACCCTCCCGCGTACCCATCTGCGGCTCTTCACTTGGTCATACTGCCTCTTCACGTGCTACCAAATCTGAAGACGGCTGCCAGATACTGATTTTTTCTTTACCAAGGATTCCCAGCCTGACGACAGGGAATATTCATGAGCATGTAAATCCATGCCTGACCCATGCTGGAGAACAACAGTTACAGGTAAGTAACTTGTTCCTTCGCTCACCTAATGGCGATAATAATAATAATTACGATGTCACTGTCTCCACCAGTGAAACTACCCTGCCCGTACAACATGCTGTCACAGGACAGGGCAAGAACGCTGCACCCATGCCCACAGACACTCAACTTCCAAATTCCATGTCAACCAGTTTATAGAACTACCAACGTTCTTTCAAAACTGTTAGGCAGAATCTTATGCAGTTCCCTTAGGGAGCACTACAGAAGATTAAGACTACAGGTATGAGCAAAGAAAAATCCCCTTTGGTATCAGTCCGTACCACAAAGATTTAGTTGGTAGCTGTGGCTAAGCAGTCAGACTTGTCTCAAGAGGGAGATGAGCGGTATTCAGGGTTTACACAATAGGTATCACAGCACTATGGCACAAGGAAACACTGACCAAAGTTTTGTATCAAAAAGAGAATATATAGATTTATTTTATACACATCTAATTCAACAAATAAATCACAGTTGATAAAGCAAGTGAAGCTTAGTCAAGGAAAGTATATACAACTCCCTAATCAATTGTAGACCAGTTTGCGGTAGAGTGAAAACTGAGCAAAACGGCACAGTGAAAACCAACTACAAATGACACTCTAGCAATTTAGCGAAAGGGAGGGAAAGCACAAGTAAAACCGAAATATCTTCATACACCCCCTAGCAACGCTTCCTTGAAGTTTTGTGAACAAGTAATGCACAGTAATACTTTAGCAGAAAGATAAGTAATTGAAAACTGAGCAAAATGGCACTTCACAAGTTAAAACAGTAGGAAGGAAGAAGGGTTTAGAAGATTCAGGTGCATCAACACATTTCTCATTGAGAATCAATCTAGTGAGAGCAGATCTAACAAATCAGCCAGAGTCAGTGGTACAGGGCCAAGAGCTTAGGAGCAAAACTTTTCTTGTCGCTGCCGTCAAGTCTTTGGTTAACGAATATTGAAAAGGTAGATGCGAGGCGAAAGACAGCGTTAGACGAAAGGATGGCCAACCCAACAAGTAGATAAAGGATTTAAAACACCTTTAGGGCTACCGTGCAGAAAGGGAGGCCTTGCGGAACAAAGTACCTTTGAATGGAGAAGTGGCTCCTGCAGTGGCGGTTGTTCCTGGTAGTTCCTGCAGTTCGGGGGATCCGGCAGAGGAAGAGAGGCTCTCGTCGTGGAGGAAGGTTCGAATTACTGCACTACCCAGGGATGAAACCAGCCGCGGTGCTGCCCAATGAAAAAAAAGGTATGCTCCTTTAAATCGCGGTCCGGGTGGATGGCTGCCTAGCTATCCGGCCTCCAAGTGCTGGGCACTGGCGATTCGACCAAGGCAGGTCCGAGGAAGCGATTGGTGAACTGGTTGGTCCCACCAGCTCAAGGGAAGAAGGCTCTTGCGAAGATCTCCTCTCGTCGGGTGGAAGAAAAGTGGTGAGACGCTGCAGCAGGGCTTCACCGGTGATGCAGGTGTTAAAGATGTCCGGCTTCTCTCCCCTTCGGTTCCATAGTTCCAGTGGCAACGTCTTGCTCTTCCAGTCCTCAGGACCCTGCTTTTATGCAAAAAGAACCCCATTCATACAGCCTAGCCGTCACTCACACAGTGGAGTGGTCATCTTGGCGGTAGACCCTCCAGCCTATCAGGATAGAGTGCGACATGGGTTGCGGAGGCAACCCTGTTCAGGGGGCCTACTCCCCCTCCCACACAATGGACCCACCCCAGACTCAGTGGCGCGGAAAGGAGGGCTTCTTGGCAGAAGCCCGCCAAAAAGACGAACAAAGGATCCCCGACCTAGGTTAGGAGTTTAGAGTAAGACACGAGAAAGAATTTATATTAAAGTTCTGGCAAATAAAACCTACCGGAGTAAAGTTAATAATGAAATAAACCAGCTGTATGTTGGAGGCTGTCAGAAAAAGTGGTAGCCTCGAACAATGGGAAAACCCCATAGGAAAATATTTGCGGTCGAATATTTACGGTAGTAACCACTGCCACCAGCCAGAAACTTTAGAGAGGGGGACTTTACTGTACCCCCTTGAAGATGAACCTAAGAGAAAAACTATTAACCCTTGCCAGTACCTCCATAGTATGATGGGTTGTGCTGGTTAAGTTCATAAGATTTGACTAGTAAAGTCAATGGGGACTTAACATGCCCTGGGAGACAGTAGTCAGTCCCAGGGTATGGAGTCTATGTTTGGGGGTCGCTACGACACCCCTGTGTCACTGCACTGAGGGTGCTGTGCAACACATGTGAATAAAGATGGTTCCTATGGGGGAGAGAAAATCCCATAGGCATTAAACACAAAAATAGCGTAGAACACACATAGCAAAAGTGCCTAAGAGCGGGAAAAAGAGTCTCACTCTTAGCAGGTTAGCAATTAACAATTCTCCCTAACAAAAACCCATCAAACTTGGGAGAGAAAAGCCTGCATACACTTGATGTGCGCAGAGCGGTCATGTTTTATATGGAAAGAACTAGACCACTGAGAAAGACTAATCAGTTCTTTGTCTCGGTGGCGGCAGGAAGAGAAGGAGATGCAGTTTCAAAATCCACTATATCTAGATGGATTGTCCAATGCATCACACTCTGTTACACTCTTGCAAAGAGAGAACTTCCCTTCAAGCCAAGAGCACATTCTACTCGAGGCACTGGGGCTTCCATAGCATTAATTGCAAATGTCCCTCGAGTCCATTTGCAAAGCGGCAACCTGGAGTTCTGTACACACCTTTACAAAACATTACTGTCTAGATGCCCATTCTAGATCTGATTCCCTGGTGGGACAAGCAGTATTAAGACCTCTTTTCTCTACTGTTCCTTCTCACAACCCACCTCCAACTCCGGGTACTGCTTGCTGGTCTATGCACAGCATGTGATTCTAAGCAGATTAACAAGCATCAGAAGACCTGCATTACTTACCGTAAAAGCATTTCTGATGATTGTATCTGCTTAGATTCACATGCGCCCACCCTTCTTTCCCGCTCGGATGGAAGGAACATAGACATGTTATTACTTTCTCTCTTTCCTGTGCTTTCTCATGTCTAAGAAGGCTCCCTCAGCGCAGGAAAAATTAAAAAACAGAGGGATCTCGACACGGGAGGGATTTTGGGTGCATTGGACGTCACTATAGGGATAGTATTACAGACACACCTATGTCGACATCCCCTTTTCGACTACGAAAAACAAAATGCAATACTCTGCAGTGACCACTGGATGTCGGACTATGCACAGCATGTGAATCTAAGCAGATGCAATCATCAGAAATGCTTTTACGGTAAGTAATGCATGTGTTATATCTCTTTCCCAATAGAGGGTGGAGAAATTGTTATGAGATTTAGATTCAATGTCATGCTCACTGGAGAAATAATTGCTGCAAGAACAAAATCAATGCAACCCATAATAACATGCAGACAATGCAATGAATATGAGTCTAAAGAAACGTTGAGACATTTGCTGCTCGAGTGCTCGGCTTTATCTTCAAAGAGACTGTTTTATTTTGCTAGATTCGTACCAGATGCGTCTAATGTGGATTTAGATCAAGTCTGGAAATGTATATTATTTGACAAGAAAGTCTCGCTGTAATTAGCGATTGTCAGATTTCAAAAAATAGAATGTGATCTATCGTAAACTTTTAATATAATTGGGCAGCTTTGCTCTGTTTTAGATATGAATTTTGCATTTGAGTATTTTATCATCCTCTGATAAAATCTTGTTATTTTAGATTCATGAATTGTGAATATGCATTATTTTATCTTGTCTGCTATGATTCAGTTTGTATAATAGATTTGTCAAATGGCCATTTCTTAGAAGTATTTTCAAAATAATGTATTATGAAATTTTGCTCGTTTCTGAAGGTGAAATTACTTATTTTATGTATAGTTCTATTTGTATTGTGCCTTCCTCTTTCTCAAATATTGTTTTATGTAGTCTTTTTCGGTTTTGTATGTGAAACTGCTCATTTATCCATATGTCCTTTTGTATTTTGTGATTTCTTTTCTCAAATTTTGGTTGTTTAAATTTGTAAAGTTTTTTTTAAAGCCATATACAAATAAATAAATGCTTCTTTGCACCAATTAAATCATTACCTCTCAGAACACTGCTTTGAGTTCAAAGTTTGATTTTAAAGCTTCATAAAGGTAGCTCAACAAGATCCCAGAAGGGTATGTTTTGGGTGGGGAGGGTAGGAAGTGGGTGGGAATGGCCATAGAGATCAGCATGTACATGGGCAGTCAAAGGATGGGTAAATAAGAAAACACCTACAAGCATTGTGCCCCTCCTCATATGCCAGCTCCCCCTACCTGTGCACAAAGGTTAAACAAAACATTGTCATTGTGAGGAAATGTGAATGTGGAACATAAGCAGGTGTTACCTGCAGTGTTAAATAATCCTCCCATAATGAAGGGTTACATAATCCTCCCATTACGTATCACCCTGAGCACTGCACTCCATGCCCTCTATTTCTTTGGAAAATATAGCAACCGTTTCCTCCGGAGCAGAAATTGGAGACGATTAAGGATCTAAAACAGTTTTTGAGGATTGCTCTAGAGTTCTGACACTATTTTGCCTAGACTTTTACTTTCTCCTGGGAGGATCTTATTGGAACTAAAGATGGCCTTTCTGGCGAAATTCTATAGTGTACCCTTTCAGATAGTGATGACAAGGACCAATGCCGGCATATTGAATGACAGGATGTTCAAAAGAAATGAGCTATGGTGACTGTCAATGCAACTTGATTTACTCGTCCTGCAATAGAAGTCCTTGCTCACCATCAGTGTTTAGGAAGCAATGTGTGTCCAAGCAAAATTCTGTATTCCCAAACAATGGTGTCGGTGACGGCCAGTATTTCTGGTATGATGGCTAATGTTGTCAGACCCTGTGAATGTTGACAGTGACTGGCTCTTTTCGCACCAGTGTCAAGCCCTGTAACTTTGGTGGCAGAGCTGCGATTTCTTTTAAAAAATACCTGAAGGTCCTGATGCAGATTTGGAGACTACGGGCTCCTCTGTTATATTGCTCTCCTCACTTAAGCAGAGACCTTGGGCCTCATTAGAAGTTTGGCAATCGCGAGTGTTGGGGAAAGTAGGAGGATTCCAGCTTTGATCTAGAGGTGAATTTGCTGACTTTCATCCCATTTTCGGCATGATAAATAAATCGGGACTTTCACCGCTGCCACCACTTGTTATCCGATGGTAATACCGCTGGACCAAGTGGCGGTAAAGGTAGATGCATTGGGTGGTATTCCAGCGGATTTGATGCTGGGATACTGCCCAACTCCTGATTGTTCTTTACCATTTTCCCTCCATCTGAAGAATGGGCTTTTCTCACCTTGTAAACTAGGAAGGTGGATTAAGATGCTGTTTTTGGGTGTCTACTTGTCTGTCCTGTTACAATACTGGCAGCTTGTAGTCAAGCAATTCTTCCTTTCGTTTTTTTGTGCCTACCAGTAGCTTGAAGGTTCCACCATGCACTTATTTGTAAAGGCACCTGGGCTCCTGTAACTTTGGTTCAAACTCTCCTACTTGCACTGATTGCTTGGGGTTTCTATAACTTTGAGATACTTGTCCTCGTAGGCACTAGTTAGGGGTTCCTTTAATATTGGGGTTAACTTCCTGGCATGAACAGCTTGGTGGGGTGTGTCTGTAAAGTCAGGTTTAATGTTATAGCTATAACTGAGTGCTAGGGACAGCAGTAGATTTGGGTGATTCGAGCATTCGATGTATAAAGTTTTTCTTTAACATTTAGATGAATTGCCTAACAGCCATTGCTTGATTGGGACACTTGTAACACAGGAATGAATTTCTCGGTATGGACTGGATGCCTTCCTGGTGTGTGTATCCTTAGGGTAAACCTACTGGAATAGTTTGAGCGTCGTGCGACATTTAGGCTGCTTTTATGTGTGGCTGATTTATGGATCGTGAAACATAATGTGAACTTCCAGAATTCACTATTTGCTTGTGGTTCATATAAAACTGGATAGAATATTCCAGCATTACCGTCTTGCCTGTCAGTGCTTTGACTGCGTTTCTCACCCTTACAGCCTCCAGTATCTGGAGAAGACGTGCGAGTCTCTGGTGGCCACAGAGCAGCAGGACGAGTCTTGGAATCCGCTCATGGCATATAGACGCTCACTGAGTACAGAAGAGGAAACGTTAGCTGTGGCCAGTGGAATCATCAGCAAAGGATCAACTATGCCTTTGAAAAGGGGTCCTGTTCCTTCAGCCAAAAGAAGGCGCATTGACAGTATGTTGGACTGTACTACATAATACATTCACCCATTTCCTACTTGGTGCACCAGGGATCTGCAGTCATAGACGCTAATAACAATCCTATGGGAGGGATCTTTGCTCACAGCCTGGAAGTCATATTTTCAGTGGCGTATTAGCCACTAACATAACTTGCATGTTTCTAACATTCCTGGAAACCAAGCTACTAAGTCTACATCCTCATGAAGCTAACACCCACTGACCCCAACATTAGTACTCCTTGGTAGCCTCATTTGCCAAACCTTCCTGACACCATGTTATAGCCTCAGAGGCTATAACATTGTGTCACACCAAGCTGAACATTCTCCTCTTCGAAGGCCCCTGGCTATTCACTCACTGAAGCTAAGGTGGGCTTTTTCCCTTGCAAAAGGCTTGGTGTGCCTGCCACCGACAGTCCTCCCCAATAGACTTATAGACTGCTTACACTAGTTTGCAGAGTTCTTGCTGTATTCAATTAAGGAGGTTGAAGTAAGAGACTGGGACGGCTTGGTGTTCTCGCACCCTCATGGAGGTGGATGCCTTAGCTGGTGCACATGTCCTGTCATGTGGAGTACATTGCTCCCATGGTTGAAGATTTTGGGAGAGGGAGTGTTGAAGTGGATTCTTTTTCAAAATTATGTTTCGTCTACCAAAACCAGCCCATGTAATTCAAAAGAGAGTTAGGCAATCCCTAGACGACAGATGAAGGTTTGAGTTTTTATTGTGTAGGTCAGCTTTGAAGATTGAGGTAAAATTACAATTGGGTCTCAGTGTCTCACGTTAGGCCACAAATTGAGGATTTATACATGTGTGCAGGTCAGGAGTGTTGCTAGGTCTGGAAAAGACCTGGGGCTACGCTGATGTCGTAACTGTTGGGGCTGGGGGCTAGCTAGTCTTTTCGCTGTAGCTCCTGAGATTCTATCTGGGGCTACAACCAAAAGATCAGGGGCTATAGCTCCCTTAGCCCCCCGTATATTTAATTGCTTATAGTACTGGTGTAACGTGCATAGTTATAGGAAGAGCATATAGTATCCCATGATGACCGTTTTATATTCTAGTGTTGAATTCAAGTGTGGATTCAAGTTGGCTGAGAACAACTGATAGTCTTCAGCTGGGTGGCCGTTTGAAGACGCCGCAGCACACTTCCACCGTACTGAAAGAGAAAGCCAAGTCGGGCAGGAGGCAAGAAGGCCTATTGGGGGAAGATGATGATGATGAGGAGGAGGAGGAGGAAGCAGATATTTCAGATAGGGGCTCAGAGTCTGACTTTGCCGAGAGGTAACTATTTGTGACTTAGCACTTTGCAGAGTGGTAACTATCTGTAACTGACATAAGGGCTTCACTATTGCCTCCAACATATATCTCTAACTTTTTTTCTCAGTCAGTCTTGGCTTGGCACACAGCGTTTGCGAGAGATGCCGACACCAGCAAGTCATGGGCAGCCACTGTCACAACTTGCTAGAATTTCCAGACAACTTAGGCTGCGGCCCCAGCTAAGGGCACCAGCAACGCCAGCTAGTGAATCCAGACATTACCTGGGAGAGCCCCAGCATCAGGTATCTGGAATACCAGCCAGCCAGCAAGGATCGCAGAGGATGGCACCTTCCTCGCCTGCCAACGACTCTGGCCTGCGTTTGTTGGGGCCACACCGGCGGGCTCATGGAACACCAACCACTGTGTCCCGAGAGATCCTCAGTGGTGGAATTCATCGGTAAGCTTGTGATGCTGTACTGTTCTTGCCTATTCATCAGATGGCAGAGAAAGTGCAAGCAAAGTTTCATGGCTCAACATTTTTACATTTACACGCTTTCTGTATCTCTGTGCTAGGCTTAGCTTGATGGAGGAAGATGAAGAGGATGATGAGCTGGTAATTCGAGATGATGGTACAAGTAAGGAATCGGAGAGCCACTCTGATACAGACATAGTGAGTAACTATCTTTGTTTCTTAATTGGAGCTGGAAGAAAGTGCACAAAATCTCTTGTTGAGCTATTATAAAGTACTAGCATGTGAATGTATAGAAGATGCCTATACGAACATTAAGTACAGATTTCTTATCTATTGATCCACTGCAGAGTCACAATCTTGAGACTACTAACATGCACCATTCTGGCAGAATTCAAAATTTTTATTTATACTTTTCTATTTTCAAAATGTCAAGAACATTGGTATAATAATAAAATGCTAAAATGATTGCATATCATTGTCGCTAGATATAAAGGATTGTCTTTGGTTGTGTTTTTCTTGAGAAACATTTGAAATTTGAGGTTTCTAAAGGACTCCTTACTCCCACTAATTCATCATCTATGATCACTATCTCTCAGCGCAGCTGCTCTTCGAACCATTATCTGCCACCAGAGGGTGCAGCGCGGCTCAGCCCACCTCTATGCACACCCCTGCCAGACATGACGTCGGGGCCAGTATATATAGAGGACCTGTGCCCTTAGTTCCCTTTTCCGCACTCTGCTTGCTTTAGGAACACTGTCCTTAAACTTGATTCGTTTTAGCGAATCTTTAGCTTACGTTCTTTGTATTCATCGCAGTGCTGAATCAGACAAAGTCCACAGGTTTTAAACCTTGCATGGACTGCGGGCCTCAGCTGTCCATTTCAGACCCGCTCTGTTTTGGCTTTACTGTCTTGGAAGTCAGGACGGTGTGGGATGCCAATCAATGCAGCGAAGGCGCTTCGAGAACATTTGACATAACCTTTATCCTTCCTCTACAAGAGAGGTTATAAACGTACTCGTTTGAAGTCCCGGTGTGCTGACCGTGGATCAGAGAGGAACGGTCCACCGTCTGAAAGGACAAGAAGATGAAACACTGCCAGAGGTCAAGATCCCCTGGTGGTTCTTAGTGATGTAGCTCTTCTTAGTTGAAGAGGAGGAGCCACAACTCCAAGTACATCCTGGAGAAAGTGGCCCTGCAGGATCCTTTTTGCACCCACTCTAATTCACAATGAAGATGCTTGAACTTTGCCAAAGCCTTGACAGTTCCAGCCACAGCATCAGCGCCAACGGTTTTGGCCAAGCCCACCGCACTCAGGCAAGCAAGCAGGGAATCCGTAAGCAGATGTGACAAGGTCACGTCTAAGGATCACACCGTTCTGTCTCTGGTTGTTAGTCCTTTTGCAGCGCCAGAGTCGCAAGAGATTATCTCACTGGGAAAGCATATATGTCCCATTTGGAGGGCATTTATAATATGGAGGGGGTCACTGTCCCATTCAGTCTTCATGGGGAACAAGGGGCCTTGGTGGATCATGTGGCTGACTTGCAGGAAGCAAGGGTCCTGAAAAGCTTGCCAAAGCTGGAAATACTCCCTGCTGCCACTCGGGCAACCCACAGGCCGCTTTCCAGCGTCTGATGGCGAAGGTGGTCAACACATTGGGGCTGTTGACTCCTTCACGTCAGAAGGTGCAGTAGCAGTAACTGACATCCTGGACAAGGGTCCAAAGAGGAGCCAGTGCTGAAACTGAGCCCTTTTGCGTCGTCGTGCTGCGGTGACCACTGTCCGAAATTGCTAACCTGAGCCGAGTCCAGTCGTGAGAGGGGTCCTGCATCGAGTTTTGCTGGATTCTTCAATCTAGAGTCCTTGCAACCGTGAAAGACACCAACCGGAGATCAGCTTGAACCTGCAACCTCTGTGAATCGAGGACTGCGACTTTCAGCAGGAAAAGCAACCTCAGACCCTCTTCCTTTTTCTTGACGAGTCTGGGGAAGAAGCAGAGTACGGGGGCGGGCGGGTAAGTTACAGAACTTCTTACCTGCCCCTATACTCCCATTATAAGTCAATGGGCTTATAATAAACTTTAATTCTACCATTATGTATGCGTTGCCATTGCTTGCTTGTGCAAGACATCTGACTGTTGGGGCTACTTTTGGACATTAGTTTAACTTGAACCCTTCACTACACCCCAGAGACCCTACCTGCATTTTTCCTGCTTCATACCTTCTATGGAACTTTAACCTGAACTATTAAAAAGGCCCCAGACAACTTAGGGCTAGACTATTTTAGTTGGGGATCATCTCTGTGGACCTTGCGTGCGTAATACTACTCTAACCTTTCCTATGCAGGAGTTTCTGATGTGTATTATGCTCTATAACAAAGTGAATGTATACATGTATTTAGTTTAATAGTCTTGTTTGTTACCTCTACCTGCAAGTAGTCATTTTTCATAGTGTGTTTTTGGCCATAAATAAATAACCGTATTTTTGTACTTTCTGTCTAAGTGTAATCTGTGATTGCCATTGTGTAACCTCATTGTGGTCCCTTTACAAACTCACCACCTCTGAAGATCTTAGCCTAGACCGCCTGTCACTGCTACCTGCTCCCCAGACTTGTCCCTGTCACAATATAGGTTGGCCTTCTATACATCTGTCCACCAGGCCAGAGTATAGAAAATCAGGCCTAACTAATTGGTGTACAGCTGTGGGTTGACCCTCTCCACATAACATCTGAGAGTTTTGTGAAAAGGATCTGTATTGGGTACCACAGTGTAGATCACTGGTGGCGTGTCCGGATAATACTTACACAGAACACTATAATGATTTATTGCCTTGTAGAATAAGTCACCTACTGTACTAGATATAATGGAAACAATAATCTTTGCTACTTTAAGCGCCTCCAAGGTGGTTCAGTTAATAAAGATGTGTATTTTGGTGGGTTGACAAAACCTAGATGGTTGGTGGCGCTGGCAAGAGGCATGCTACCTCAGTGTTGTCACTAGTTATTTCACAATTCAGTCCAGAGTTTTGTTTGTGCAGGAATATGTATTATTTCAAGTGCAGCATAACACCTGGGACACACTGTACCAGGTTGGTGAACCATAAAAACAGAAAAAACAGCCGACGCGCGTTTCAACCAAAGTATTTCTCAAGGCTGTGTGTGGTGGGGGTTGGTGAGTGGTGGGAGAGTGAGTGGTTCAGTGACATGTTGCATGTGGTGAAATCATGACAAAGAGAATCATATATCAATCCAGACATGGTACGACACAGTGGGCCTAAATGTATGAATATTGAATGTCTTTTTCCATCATGAACATGTGACTACTGTGTCGTACCATGTCCGGATTGATATATGATTCTCTTTGTCAAGATTTCACCACATGCAACATGTCACTGAACCACTCACCAACCCCCACCTCACAAAGCCTTGAGAAAGACTTCGGTTGAAACGTGCATCGGCTGTTTCTTCTGTTTTTATGGTTCACCAACCTGGTACATTGTGCCCCAGGTGTTATGCTGCACTTGAAATAATAAAATATTCCTGCACAAACAAAACTCTGGACTGAATTGTGAAATAACTAGTGACAACACTGAGGTACCAAGCCTCTTGCCAGCGCCACCAACCAAATAGGTTTTGTCAACCCACCAAAATTCTCCTCAACTTCCTGGGAACCATGGAGTCTGATTCCCTGACAAAACCACATGCTAGGCTGCATGCCTAACCTTTTGCATAAACGACGAGTTGCGCAGGGGACCTGGCTGTCCCGACACCAAGCTCCTCACCCCTTGCAAACTAATAAAGATGTGTGCTGACAGGGGCTTGACAGTATCTGGCATTAAAGCAGAGTTGGTTGTTCAAATTCTGGACTTTGAAAGAAATAAGGTTGTGCCTAACTTAGCAAATAGTCCTGATAGTAGGGCTGGGGCTGGACCGAGCACAAGTAATGTAGTTACTGCAACTACAGTTCAGAGGTTGAGGATAAGGAGGAAGAAAGTGTATCCTCTGAGCTTTTGGCTGTCACCAACTCAGATGCTGAGGCATTGTTCAATTTGAAAAAGGAGAAACTTAGGCTCAAAGAGCTTGAGTTTAATGTGGCCAGATTGGAATTTGAGAGGGTTGAAAGGCAGAAAAATAGGGATCACCAGCAGGAGCTTGCCAAGATTCGGGCTTCACAAGGTTCTTCGAGAGGATCTAGAAATGTTTCTGGGTTCTCTTCACATCCTAGGTTTCCAAAAGATCTCTTAAGTATATATGAAGAGAAGAATGACATAATTGACTGGCTTGTAACCTTTGAGTATACATGTGAGGTACAAGGAGTGAGTGAGTGCTGACAGTATTGCATGGTTGATCAGCAGACTGTCCCATTCTGGCTGCAGTGCCGTTATGGAAATGTCAAAAGCTGATAGATTAGGCTTTGTGAAACTAAAGCAATCTCTGATCCTCAGGTTTGGGAAGACTCCTGCCCAATACTTGAGGAGGTTTAGAGAATACAAAAGAAAAAGTATGACCTATGTAACTTTTGTTGCAGATTCTTTAAAAAAACTTGTTTGGATGGATAGAGGGCAATCAAGTAACCACCTTTGAGGATATGAGCAATTTGGTCATGCTTGAACATATTTTTGCCTCTTGTTCCCCAGAGTTTAAGCAGCATTTGGCTAAGTCAAAGGAGTTGAATCCAAAGAGGGTAGCCATTGCTGCTGAGTTATGTCCATCACATAGTGTCCCATAAGGACAAGCCGCCTCCAGGTAAGCAGAAAGAGAAAGAGGGTGGGGGTACTGATAAAAAAATGTTCAAGAAGGCCTACAAAATGTTTAATAAGGGGAATTCATCAGAATCAGGTCAGGGTAGTGGGACTAACCCTCCCAAGCATGTGAGTGGTTTCTCTAAACTCCCCTATGTGTCACGTTTCAGTGAGACTTGTGAAGCAAATGACCACAGGAAGGGGGACCCCAAATGTAAGAGTAAGACCATGGGGGTCCACTCTGCCAGTCTAGCCTTCTCTCAGTATGAGGAAGAATAGCTGGCAGGGGGTGTCCTGTCCTTTAGACTCCATTCCCTCAGAGGAAGAGTCTGAAGTTAGTTTAGATTCCTTGGGAACTAGTAGTGCTGGAGCATTGGCTCCCATCCCTGTCCTGTTGCATAGTCATAATTCTTATGAGGATAGTGTTCAGTTAGGAGGTGTTAAATACCTCTACTGTTAGGAACACTGGGCCCAGTCCTAATGATGGAGCTTCCTTCATGGTAAACCCACATGTTCTTGCCAGAGTTTATGTGGGGGATACTCAGTTGGCTGGTATGCCCTCTCAATGTTCCAGTAGCACCTGTCATTCAGATTGCGGGGTTCCACAAGGCCCGTCTCTGTCCCCACTTATTTTTAATCTTTATTTTCAGCCAGTTTATAGGATTTTTAGGAAATATGGTTTGCTATTTCATTCATATGCGGATGATATGCAACTATATATTGAGCTACAAAATAGTGAAGAGGACTTTGAAAGAATTAATCAATGTATGAAGGAACTTAATGAATGGATGAATAGCAACCATCTACTATTAAACGCTGCTAAAACGGAAATCATACTGTTTGTTAGGGAGAATTCTCTGTTGAGGCTAATTTCCCAAACCTAGTGAGTCCTCCAGCAGCTTTGCTGTATTTTTGGGGTTTATTTTTTTCTCCTGCTAAGAGTGAGACTCTTTTTCCTCCCACTCTTAGACCTGATTTGAGATATCCTTTGACTTTGAAATGTGTTTTGTGGGCTATGGGGTCTTTTACTCCATAGGGTTTCATGTATTTTTGATAAGTGTGTTACACAGCACCCTCAGTGCAGTAACACAGGGGTGTCATAGTGATCCGCAAACATAGACTCCATGCCCTGGGACTGACTGTCTCCCAGGCATGTAAAGTCACCATTGACTTTACTAGTCTTAAATTGTGAACAAAACCAGTACAAACCATCATATTGTGGAAGTACTGGTAGGGGTAATTTTGCAGTCCCCCCTCGTCGAGTTTCTGGCTGGTGGCAGTGGTTACCAGGCGAAATATTCCCCCGGAATATTTCCTATGGGATTTTCCCATTCATTTTAAACGCACCGCTTTTTTGGTGCAATGTTAAAGATACTGCTGGGTTATTTATTTAATATTCATTCCCCGGTTGGGTCTTTTTGCCAGGACTCGGTTTTAAAATGGCGTTTGTGTTCGCCTCTGTAACTCCAACCCAAGTCGAGCCCTTTGTTTCACTTTTTGGCGGGCTTCGGCACAGAAGCCTCCAAAAGTGGTGCCACTCTGTCTGGGTCTACAGGATGTGTGGGAGGGGGGTTTAGGCACCCTGGACTGAGTTGCCTCGGCAACTCAAGTCGCACTCTTGTGTGATTGGCCCAGTGGTGACCCGCCCGGCTCACCACTTAGCATGTTGTGAGTGACAGCTAGGACTTATGAATGGGGGTTTTCTGCATAAAAGCAGGGCTTTGGGGACTGGAACTTCAGAAGTCACCACAGGACCGAAGAATCCGAAGAGGGAGAAGCTGAGCCGACCTGCAACGACACCACCGGTGCAGCCCTGCTGAACCGTCTCACCACTTCCCAACGACAGAGAAGATCTTCATCCCGGAGAGTCTTCTTCCTCTGAACTAGTGGGGATAACCAGTTCGCCCTCTTTTCGCCTTCCTGGATCGTCTCGTGGTCGAATCGCCCATGCCAAGCACCCCGGAGGCCGGATAGCCACGCTTCACCACTACCGTGAATAAAAGGGTAGTACCTTTTAACCGAGAAACTCCGCGGCTGGTTTCTTCCCTGGCAGTGCAACGACCTCCAGCTTTCTTCCACGTCAAGATCTTGTCTTCCCCTGGACGAAGCACTGACTTGCATCCGCTGCCAGGAACAACTGCCCCCGCTGGAGCTTTCTCACCATTTCAGGTACTGTGTCCCGCCTGGTCTCCCTTGCAACAGACTGCTCAAGGTGTCCCGTAAATCCTTGACTCTCTATCCTGGGGTGACTTGGGACCTGCTAACTAACTTTTTCTGAACTGATCCAACCCTTTTTGAACTATCTGCAAAGACGTTTTAAAGTATCGTTCAACTGTGTGATCTTGGACACATTCCACCTTGCTCTCTCCAAGAGTGGGCCTGGCCTATCACTTTCTTGCTCCTCAGTAGACTCTGCCTTTTCAGACTTGCTCTGGTTCCCTTAAAGTGTTTGTATTGTGTATTGTCCTAATTCTGCCTTTTTTCCTCCCTTTTTAATTAACTTATTGGAGTGCCATCTTAGGTTAAGCGCTCACCTCTGACTGAAAATAAGTGATGTTTTAACTAAGACTTGTTCAATAAGTAATCAGGGATGTATATATATTGATAGTGAAAGTGTTTGAACTTGCTTGCCATATTAGTGTTAGTGTATTTTACAAGTGTGTTTTTAAATAAATAATTATATACTTTTATATCCAAGCTCTGGTCAGTGTTTGCTTGTGCTACTGTATCTCCGTACCTATTTTGTATACTCTATATACTGCCTAACTCTTCTTGAGAGAAGTCTGGCTGCTCAGCCACAGCTACCAGGTAAATCTGGGTGGTACAGACTGCTACCAATTGGGTTTACTGCGAACACCTGTAGTCCTAAGCCTTTTGCAGTGGTCCCTTAGTGAAATGCACAGGTTTCTGCCTAACACTGTTTAGTTCAAAGAACAAAAAAAAGCAGAAACTCAAAGCTCTCCCCCTATGATTCTTGGAGAACAACTGCAATATGCTGAAAAAGTTAAAAAAAAACCTTGGTTGCTGGTGGCAAGCAAATTTGAACTGTTATGCCCAAGTAGGGGCCAAAGTGAAAACAGTTCACTTTGATCATTAAGGAAAATACTCCCCTATATGCCAATAAAAGATAGAGCAGTGGTGGTGGGGGCAATGACTAACCCCCACCTAGATTATTGTTACAGTTTACTAGCAGGGATTCCTCAGAAGCAAATGATGAGACTCCAAAGAGCACAAAATGCAGCAGGGAGAGCCATTGGAAACTTGAAGAAAAGTGATCATATGTCATCTATGCGGAAATCACTACTCTCCACTGGCTGATGGTGGAAGATAGGATCACATTTAAAATGGCATGCCTAGTTTTTAAATGTACTAAAGGGCTGGCCCCTGCATATTTAGCTGATAAAATAACATTTTTAGCCAACATCAAGCCAGCATTTCAAAGTGACCTCTCAACCACAAACATTTGTAGATTAGGGAACTTGGATTTAAGCATTTGGTCCTGACCTAGATTAGCATTTGAACCTCCCTCTAACTTAGTTGTGTTGTGCTGTTTATGGTTTTCTCCTCACCTCAGGCGTATGGGCAGATTTATGTTGAGTATTTCTGATATTTTCAACGAAGATGGTGATCCTATCCCTGAGTAATTCCTTGGGGAATTAAAGTATCTGCTGGTCACTAATCTGCAGGCGGCCAGAAACCTCAACACCCCCACCCCCCTGTGGATATCCTTCCGACACCGACTCCAGAAAGCCACATGCTTCTTTTCAGAAAATGGTGTATAAAATGGCATAAACATTGCTATTCTTCATGCCCGTCTAAAGGTTATGGAGAAAGACCTTGCTGTCCTTCGTTTCAGTAGTGGAGGCCCCAGTGTTAGTGGCCTGGAAAAAGGAAGCCACAAGCCTCAACATCCCTCCCCCCACCGCCCCCTTTTGTGGATATTTTTCCAACACCGACTCCAGAAAGCCTCATGCTTCTTTTCAGAAAATGATGGCTAAAATGGTGTTAACACTAGTATTGTCCATGCCCGTCTAAAGGTTTTGGAGAAAGACCTTGCTGTCCTGCATTCCGGTAGTGGAGGCCCCAGTGTTAGTGGCCCGGGAAAAGCCAGCTTCTGTTCTTGTGGTGGCCAGAGACCTAGGCAAGATGCATTGCCTGAAACCTTTGGATCCAGATTATGGAAGGTTTGGTGGTACAAGCCATGACAGCCAATCTAAAACCTCCTCAAAACTCTCTTTAACTCCTGACAGATTAAGAAAGAGACTGGATGCTTTGGGTGCAAGGTGTTCGCTTCAGGTAACCTTGCTCTAAGAGCAGGGAGTGCATCTTGCGCTTGGACAAATTTTCATTTAGACTCTAGACAGTGGACTCTGAAGAAGCAGAGAAATGAGGGAGGGCTTCAAGACATTAAATTAGACTCTGGACTGCAGACTC
The DNA here is from genome assembly GCF_040938575.1 of Ambystoma mexicanum. Classification (NCBI taxonomy): domain Eukaryota; kingdom Metazoa; phylum Chordata; class Amphibia; order Caudata; family Ambystomatidae; genus Ambystoma; species Ambystoma mexicanum. Next base: position 222,545,083 of record NC_090921.1, on the reverse strand, counting down.
TGAAGAAGTAGAGAACCTCCCGGTTGGAGAAATGCGGGGGGGTGCTTCAACACTCTAATTCAGGATAACAAAGATGCAGCAATTAAGATCTTGCTGTCAGGCCTTGATACAGCAGACTCTGTGGCACATACAATGGTCCCTCCAGACATTTCGGGGTAATCTCTAAATATGCCCTTTGGCGGACATAACCATCGAAATGAGAGACGGCCACACAAAGTTGTCGTTATCTCTGCTTTTGATCTATTTATTCAAATAAAAGCATATGGGATAAATGTCCCTATCCTAACCTGAATGTTCCTACTTAGCAAAACTAAAAGATAAAGAAAGATGACCTTGTGTCTTAATGTATCTTACCCTCACACTAATACATACAATCAAAGTGCATAAGGTAAATACGTCCATTTTTAATGTAACCGAAATGTGCAAAAGTTCAAACTTAGATTTCCTGTAAAGCAATCCTTGTGGCCAGGGTTTGATTCCCTTCCCCTGAATCAATTTAGGAAAAATTTTGAAAGAGTTCTGTTTCAACAATTTTCTTAGAAAATGTTCCAGTCCTGGTCAGCTTTTGGTTCCTTTTCGCGAGGCGATTTCCTTTGTGCCAATGTGTTTTAATTTAACTGGGATCTGCACCCTAACTACTATATTGCAACTGGAGCAATATTTATTTCTCGTATTTTCACTTGGAATGGTACTTATGCAGAGTGCGCTCGCCGTGTTAAAAAAAAAAAGAAAAAAACGTTTTTCCACAAATCTTTTCTTTTCACATTTACAAATTCACATCCAGTTTGTCGAATACTGGTATTTTTATTTTTCATATTTTTCCAAAAGTAAATTATTGTGGTGCATTGGTTTCATATATTCAGCACAAAAGACTGTCTGTTTCAACAATGTTCTATTCAGTCCAATGATAAATGTCTATTTCAATGGATTGCTTGTCTCCCGCAGATTCCTCATGTTGATGGATATTCATCATCCAGCTCTGCTGCTCGGAAGCTTTTCGCCAGGGGGTGTAGTGGACCTGGACTTGCCAGTCGATCGGTCTTGCCCGACTCACGCCCGTCTGCTCCGGAAGTGGCATCGGGCACCGTGTGTGTGTGTATGTATATATATATATATATATTTCTGAGGCTTGTGGAATCTGCTTAGATCACATGCTGTGCATAGGCCGACATCTAGTGGAAGCTGCGGAGTATTACAGTTTGTTTTTCGAAGTCGAAAAATGGGCGTCGACACAGGGCGTGCCAGTAATACTATCCCTAGTGTGACGTCCCCTGTACCCATGATCCCTCACGCGTCTAGGATCCCCAGATTGTTTTTTTCCGCCATTCTGGTCGGAAGCACTTCATCGGAGTTCCCTGGCTTTGCCATATTTTCACTCTAAACTAATTCTAATTTGCCCCGTTTGACCAACCTTTCGTCGATCAACATCTCGACGCCGAACCGGGGAGGAGATCAACGTCGAATACCCGACGGATTGGGCCTTGAGGCTTCCGCCTCGGCTCGGGCCTGGGCCGCTGGCCTCGGCCCTACAAGTAGGGAGAGTGGGGGTGGTACACTTCCACACTCGACACCTTATTACCTACACACACTTGCCCGCTGCCCACAGGCGCGTATGGAGGGTACGCCCTTTCAGTTTTGCCCCAAGTGTAATAAGAAATACCCTTGGGTAGATAAGCACGCTACGTGCAACCTTTGCCTACCCAGAGACCACCCCGAGACGGGTTGCAGGGCCTGTAGTAGGTTTAAGGCCAAAACTCTTAAGGACCGCTCCACCAAGCGTTGGGCCCACCACGCCAAGCTAGCAGCTATGGAGGCGGAGGGTACCTTCAGCGACGGCAGCGACGCCGAACTTTCGGACGGCGAGGGCACCAAGGCGTCGAAAGACAGCCGAACGCACGTCCCCGGCCTCGGAAGGTCGTCCGTCCCGGCGACTATGGGGAAGTCCCCCGGCGACAAAAGCGTTACACATACACACGCTAAACACAAAAAATCCACCCGAGATTCGACGTCGTCGAAACCTCGGAAAGAGGCACAGAAGGAGCGGTCCGAAAGGACGTCCTCTGGGCGGTCCCGGTCGAGGTCGCCGCACGACGTCAGGCAAGCCTCCACACTTGCACAGAGTGCCTCGACCATTAATATCCCGGAAGATCATTCGTCCGGAGACGAACACGACTTCCACCCCCAGCCTGCACCCCAGGAAAAGGGTACATCACTTGGGAGTAAAGAGGGCCCAGTTTCGAAGGCTAGTTCGAAAGACAGGGATTCCACCTCCGATCCTCGACGCCAGGCGTCGAAAGATAAGGGAAAGGGGAAACACACTTCCACCCACGGGGAAGGGGGTAAACAGCAAAGGAAACAACCCTTGCAGTCCTCCACTACAAAAGAACTGACCAAGTCTTCTCAGGGCCAATCCATAGAAAGTCCCAGCAAGGCCACCCCAAGCTCAAAACTCTGGTCATGCGAGGACATTGACAGAGTAATGTCAAGGATGTCTTCCTTGGCGAATTTTTTCGAAAGACACCCTGAACAACTCATAGCTTTAAACCCTCAGGAAGATTCTCCCTCAGGGTCAAGGGACCCTATCCCCTCAAATAAAAGACCCCGGGTCGAGACACCATTTAGGCCTTTAGACCCCATCGAGGTCCAACCCTATTCTTACCTCTTCCCTACAGACCAAGGAAACTCTTCCCTTATAGAAGGTCAGGAAATTGACACGCCAGAAGATCCTGCAGGATCAGATTATTACGGCGAAGACGAAGACGAGGATGAGCCAGAAAATAGCCCAGATATTTTCAGAATGGACTCACCAGTCGAAAGGGAAGCCCCAGTGTCTGATTCCCCGATAGATAATCAGCCCCTCCTGAATGAACTGCTCTTTCGGGCAGCTAACCACTTCCACATAGACACACAAGGTGCCCAGGAAGAAAGGGACTTTGCGGAAGAACTAATAGGGGAAAGGAAGCCAGTAGCCCAGACCATTCCCATCCTAAAATCTGTTCAACGCAGAATAGCACCATCCCTTGTCAACCCAAACCTGACAAGACCTGTAAATCCGAGAGTGGAGAAGCTGTTTAAAGCAGCCCAGTCGGACCCCCTATATATTAGAGGTCAACTTAAGCCAGACTCTCTAGTAGTAACCAACACCCGCAAAAGAGCTGGTACACCATTATCTTCCTCTGAGGCTCCCCCCGACAAAGAAAGTAAAAAACTTTATGGTTTTGGCAGGAAAGTAGCTTCCACGGCAGCCTACCAAGCCAGAATCGCGAATTCCACCACACTGTTGGCTAGCTACAACTGTCACCAGTGGGAAGAAGTGGCAGCACTAATAGACTCTGCTCCCGAACCCCTTAAAAGCCAGCTAGCTCGCATTTGTGCGGAAGGAAGGAACGTGTCAGGCTGCACTGTAAAAGCAACTCTGGACGCCGCTGACAATGCGGGTAGACTTATAGCAGAGGGGACTGTCATCAAAAGGCATGCTTGGTTGAGGCAGTCGGGATTCAAAGCAGAAACACAAGCTGCGCTCTTAGACAAACCAGTGGAAAGTGATCTCCTGTTTGGGAAGGCAGTCGAGGACGCTCTAAAAAACGCTAAGGAAGAATTCGACACCCTCAAATCCCTTGGCCAGTTAACTACCAAACCACCTAACCAAAGAGGGAATGGCAATTTTCGTCGCTCCCGCGGCCAAAATTCCAATAGAGGAAATAGCTACTCCCACACCCAGGGTACACAGTGGAACACCAGCTCACAACAGTCTACCCAGGCGTATGGTAGGGGTAGTAAAAGAGGACGTGGTAGAGGCAGAGGCAGCCCCAGTAAAGGAGGAGGCACGCCTCCACCAAAGCAGTGACGCTCAGTTCAGGGTCCCTTCCCATGCAACCCCAGTAGGGGGACGAATATCAAGTTTCACCCAGGCATGGGAAGGGATAACATCCGACAGATGGGTGCTGTCAACAGTATCCAATGGGTACTGCACAGAACTACTGCAACGTCCCCTAAACCATCCTCCAAGACAAAAACTCCACTCTTTACAACATCAGAAGATCCTCCTCGAGGAGATCGCCATTCTGCTAGAAAAGGACGCGATAGAACTCGTCCCGGGACACCAGGTAAACAAGGGTATCTATTCAACTTACTTCCTTGTGCCAAAGAAAGATTTAACAATGCGCCCAGTTTTGGACTTACGGCCTGCCAACAAGTATGTCAAGCCCCAAAAATTCCGTATAACCACACTACAAGAGGTAATCCCACTCCTAAAAAAGGGGGATTACATGGCAACCTTGGATATGAAAGATGCCTATTTTCATATTTCCATGCTCCCGGCGCACAGGAAATACTTGCGCTTCAAGGTGGACAGTCGCCACTACCAATTCAAGGTACTGCCCTTCGGGATAGCTTCAGCACCAAGGGTATTCACCAAGGTACTGGCGGTGGCAGCTGCACACCTACGCAGGGAGGCAATCCCAGTGTACCCTTATCTGGACGACTGGCTCATAACGGGGGAAACCCCAGGAATCTGCAGGTCAAACATTCAGAGGACCATCGACCTCCTCCACGAATTAGGCTTCTCCATCAACGAGAAAAAGTCAAGTCTGGTGCCAAGCACCTCAAAACAGTTTCTAGGAGCTATCCTAGATACTCAGAAAGGATTAACCTTCCCTTCGGAAGAAAGAATTCGGAACATACTTCTGCAAATTCCGCATTATCAGTCAGGTCAACAGATAACAGTACGCAAAGCTATGCGGTTACTGGGCATGATGGCGTCATGCATTTACCTGGTCCCCCACGCGCGTCTGCGCATGCGTCCCATGCAGGAATGGTTGGCGAAACAGTGGTCTCAGGCAAGTGGTCAGTGGGACGATCTAGTGGTCGTTTCGCCAACACTCGTACAGAACCTACTCTGGTGGACAAGAGAAAATCTCGCAAAGGGGAAACCCTTTTACGATCCCGAAGTACAGGCAGTGGTGACTACAGATGCATGCCTGACGGGGTGGGGAGCTCACCATCTCCACCACACAGCTCAGGGTCTCTGGTCTCACTCAGTAGCCAAGAACCACATCAATCTGCTAGAGCTTCTGGCAGTATTCCGAGCGCTGCAGGCGTTCGAGCCCCATCTACTAAACTTGTCGGTGCAGATCAGGACGGACAGCACGACAGCCATGTTCTATCTGAACAAGCAAGGAGGGACTCGTTCGCCAAATCTGTCCAAGCTTGCCCAGAAAATATGGATATGGGCACTCAGACGGAACATCTTCCTGTCATCGCAACATGTTCCAGGGGAGCTCAATTCCCTAGCGGATGCTCTAAGCAGAGACTCCCTCCCAGAAGAACACGAATGGGTCCTTCACAAAGACGTAGTAGAAGATCTCTTCTCTCAGTGGGGTTTCCCCACTATAGACCTATTCGCCACAAGCGAAAACAAACAATGCCCAGGATTTGCATCCAGGTTCCCACAACCGGACTCCCAGGGGAATGCCCTGTGGATGAACTGGTCAGGGATGTTTGCGTACGCTTTCCCACCAACTCCTCTCATCAGGAAAGTGGTGTACAAGATGAACAAGGAATCGATGACGCTCATCCTAGTTGCTCCCATGTGGGCGAGACAACCATGGTTTCCACACCTACGCAGGATGGCGGTATGCGAGCCCATCAGACTCCCAGCCTGGTACAACCTTCTGTCCCAGCAACAAGGTCAAACAGTGCATCAGGAACCCAACTCTATGAACCTAGCAGCATGGCTCCTGAAGTCATAGAGTTTGGACATCTCAAATTACCACAGAGGTGTATGGACATTCTAAAAGAGTCCAGGAAACCAAATACAAGGCACTGTTACTTTGACAAGTGGAAAAGATTCGTTATCTGGTGCCAGAGTAAACAAATCAACCCGGTTGATTGCACTCCTTCCAACGTTGTAACATACATGCTCCACCTGCTGGATGCAGGGTTGGTTTTTAACTCTCTGAAAGTACACCTGGCAGCCCTCTCAGCCTACACCACATCCCATAACAAGGTTTCGTGGTGGAAAGTACCAGTGGTTAAAGCCTTCATGGAAGGAGTAAAGAGACTTCACCCTCCTATATCGAACCCACCGCCAGGATGGGATCTCAACGTGGTGCTATCTAAGCTCATGGGGCCCCCCTTCGAACCCATGCATAAAAGTAGTCTCAAACACCTGACTTATAAAACGGCCTTCTTAGTAGCCATTACCTCCATAAGAAGGGTCAGTGAAATTCAGGCTCTGTCAGTGCAAGATCCTTTCTTTACTATCCACAAGGACAAACTGGTTTTACGCACACACCCTAGATTCTCACCAAAATTCATATCCAAGTTCCATGTAAACCAGTCCATCGAGCTTCCGGCTTTCTTCCAAAACCCACAAAGCTCAGCTGAGGTGAAACTACACACCCTAGATGTGCGTAGGGCGGTCTTATACTATGTAAATAAAACCAGACCGCTAAGGAAAACAGATCAACTGTTTGTCTCCGTAGCTACAGGCAGAGAGGGGGATCGCGTCTCTAAGGGCGCTATCTCAAAGTGGATTATCAACTGTATACAGCTGTGTTACTCTCTTTCTGAAAAGACTCTGCCTTTTACGCCAAGGGCCCACTCTACCAGAGGCATTGGGGCCACTCTGGCTTTCATTGCAAACGTTCCCCTTGACACCATTTGCAAAGCAGCTACTTGGAGCTCTATTCACACTTTTACTCAGCATTACTGCATTGACACTCATTCCAAGGCAGATACACAAGTGGGACAAGCGGTTCTAAGACACCTGTTTGCTCATGACCCTTCTCACATCCCACCTCCTTCTTCTGGTACTGCTCGCTAATCTATGCACAGCATGTGATCTAAGCAGATTCCACAAGCCTCAGAAGGGATACATTACTCACCGTAATCGTATTTCTGATGCTTGTATCTGCTTAGATTCACATGCGACCCACCCTTCCTCCCCTCCGAGAGAAGGCGCATGGTTGCTTGTAGTCTTACCTTTCTGTCTATCTGCTTGGACTATCTGTACTCACGCTACTCCTCATGCTACCTCATGTCAGGAAAAACACAATCTGGGGATCCTAGACGCGTGAGGGATCATGGGTACAGGGGACGTCACACTAGGGATAGTATTACTGGCACGCCCTGTGTCGACGCCCATTTTTCGACTTCGAAAAACAAACTGTAATACTCCGCAGCTTCCACTAGATGTCGGCCTATGCACAGCATGTGAATCTAAGCAGATACAAGCATCAGAAATACGATTACGGTGAGTAATGTATCCCATATATATATATATATATCATGTCTCTATGCCCCATGCTGCAGTTCCTTTTTTCTGCGCGCTTGCACGCTGCATCAGGAACACGACTTTGAGGTTTCTTGACGTTTTTTAAAAATTGTCGTTGTTGGGCAGAAACCTGTGCAGTTCCCTTAGGGAACACTGCAAAAGATTTAAGACTACAGGTGTTGGCAGTAAACCCACTTGGTAGCAGTCTGTACCACCCAGATTTACCTGGTAGCTGTGGCTGAGCAGTCAGACTTCCCTCAAGAAGAGTTAGGCAGTATGCAAAGAATACTCAATAGGCACTCAGATACAATAATACAAGCAAACACTGACCAGAGCTTTGGTATCAAAGTATATAATTATTTATTTAAAAACACACAGTTGAAACACTCCAGCACTCTTATTGTAAAATATTCTAAACACAGTTACTATTATGATATATACACCCCTTTTTCCCTTTTTAGAAAATCACAGTAAGACACCACTTATTTTCATACAGAGGTGAGCGCTTAACTAGATTGCACTCTACTAAGGTTGTGAAAAAGGGAGGGAAAAAGGCAGAATATGCAGGATTACACCACTCTACAATTCAGGAACACTATTAGCAAGGCAGAGAGCAAAAAGTCACTGGTGAGCCAAAGTCCAAAGGCTGGGCCCACTCTTAGAGAGAGCAGAGCACAAATGCGCCCAAGATCACACAGTTACACTAGGCTTAGAAAGTCTTGCAGAGGGTTCAGTGAAGAGTTTAGAGAGGCTTAGAAAAGTTTAGCGAGGGTGTCCCAGGCTAACCCAGGTTCGAAAGCCGGGGGCTAAATCTACCCCGTACAGTCGGTTGCAAGGGAAGCCAGGCGGGACACGGTACCTTAAGTGGGAAGGATCCTCCAGCGGTGGCAGTTGTTCCTGGTAGTGGTTGCAAGTTATGTCGTCGTCCAGGGGAAGAGAAGATCTCGACGTGGAGGAAAGATGCAGGTCGTTGCACTACCAGGGCAGAAACCAGCCGCAGAGTTTTCCGGTAAAAGGTGCTACCCTTATCTCGCGGTCGTGGTAAAACATGGTATCCCGGTTGCCGTGGTGCTTAGCACGGGCAAGGCGGCCACGAGATACGTCGGGAAAGCGAAAAGACGGTGAAACTGGTTATCCCCCACCAGTCAAAGGAAGAAGACTCTCCGGCGGGAGATCTCCTCTGTCGTTGGGAAAAGTGGTGAGACGGTCCAGCAGGGTTCCACCGGTCGTGGTGTCGTGGCAGGTCGGCTCAGCTTCTCCGTCGTCGGATTCTTAGGTCCTGTGGCGACTTCTGAAGTTCCAGTCCCCAAAGCCCTGCTCTTATGCAGCAAACCCCCATTCACTCAGCCTAGCTGTCACTCAAACATGCTAAGTGGTGAGCCGGCCGGCTCACCACTTGGGCCAATCAGGACGGAGTGCGACTTGAGTTGCCTAGGCAACTCAGTCCAGGGTGCCTAAATTCCCCTCCACCCCTCCTAAGTACCCCAGGCATCGTGGCACCACTTTGGAGGGCTTCTGTGGAGAAGCCCGCCAAAAAGTGGAACAAAGGGCTCGATTTGGGTTGGAGTCACAGAAGAGAACACAAACGCCATTTTAGAATCAAGTTTTGGCAAAAAATACCAACCGGAGAATTAATATTAATTAAATAAACCGGCGGTATGTTCGAGGCTACCGTAAATAATTAAATAAATTGCCACGAGTGGGAGCTACGGCAGGATCTAGTGGATCGCCTCTTCCGACGGTGGGGCACACCCCAGATCGACCTGTTCGCGACGGCGACGAACTCCAAGTGCCGGAGGTTCGCCAGCAGGTTCCCCCAGTCCAACATAAGGCCAAGCACCGCGAGTCCGCTGGCACCGGGAGCGCCGAACGGTCGGGCTCTACGGGCGCCAGGCAGGGCGCACCCTCCCCGGCACCATCAACCACGAGCCAACGCTCTGGGTCGGGTAAGAGGAAGGCCGAGCACCCGGCGAAGCTCCTGGAGAGGCCCCGGTCGAGCTCGAAGGCCCCATCGGAGGGGGAGCGAGGCGGTGTCCCCCCCACAAGGATAAGGCGGTGAGCGCACCTAAGGTGGTGAAGGCCTTAATCCATCCGGCCAAGCCCTCTATCGAAACTGTCGCGGCGGCCCTGGCTCAGCCTGTGCAGGCTACACCAGTGGTGGCGACCTCGGGGCTCAGAGTCTCCCTGCCACCTCGGAGGGAGTCCTCTTTTGTGCCCATCGATAAGACCCCCGTGAAATCCCCCGAGGGGAAGAGAAAGGGGGGGCAGGGCGTCGTCGTAGATTCGGCTTCAACCTCGGAGGAGGAACTGGTCGAGGTCTTAAGCCACGGCCTCGGCGTGGAAGAAGACCGGCCCGTCGGGATGGATCCCGACGCAGGTGACGACGACATCGTCGAGGGTACCGACGGGGCCCCTGATCGCCCGTCGGATTCCCCTCTGCCAGCACCGCTAGACAACTCGGCGGCCATTTTGTTGGCTATACAGTCCTTATGCTCAGAGATAAGGACGAGACTACCGTTGCCGACGGAGGAACCTCTCCCGTCGGGGGACCCAGAACCGGGACCTTCTGGTGTTCCCCCTACTAAGAAAAGAAGGATCCACCCTCCACCTCCTTTTCAGCCGTCGCGCCCCGTCCAGCCCTCCTCCCCGTCCACCCGAGGGGATGATACGGGGACTGACACGGCAGCGACGGGTACGGACGACGAGGTATACGACGAGGATGTACAGTCGTCGCCTCCCACCAGGGCTTCTCCGCCCAACGAGATTGGATGGTTCCACTCCATGATCACCAGGGCATCCGAGCTTTTTCAACTCTGCCCTGAGGAGAAGAAGGAAGGTTTCCTTTATCAGCGGCGCGAGGCCAAGAGGAAGACGGTCCTCTCAGTGCCTCTATTGGACGACATTTGGGATGAGGGCCTCACCCTCCTCAAGAACCCTTCCACGACGCCAGCTAGAAGAGACCGGTACGAGAAGAAGTACCGGGTCCAGGACACGGCCCCCGTGTGCCTCCGGGCGCAGCCTACCCCGGACTCCGTCGTCCCCGCGGCGGCCAGGAAGAAAGCGGGGGTGCGGCCTCCACATCGACTTCCCCACCGGACGGTGAGAGAAAGAAATTGGACGCTATGGGACGCAGAGTCATCTCGTCGGCAGCGACGACGATTAAAGCGGCCAACGCCTTGGCTATCGTGGCCCGCTACGACAGGGAGCTCTGGTACAAACTGGCTCCCCTGCTGGACTTCCTGCCGGACGACAAGAGGACAGAGGCCCTGGAGATCCTGCAGGAAGGTGAGGTGGCTTCGGACCACGCCATTACCGTTGCGACGGACATCGCCGACACTGGGTTCCGCCAGTTGGGCAACGGCGTTTGCCTTAGGCGGCGTGGATGGCTCAAGGCTACGGACTTCCGTCAAGACGTTCAGACCAGAGTCCTGGACATGCCCTTCGATGGGAACAACCTGTTTGGCAAAACAGTGGACGATTCCCTTCAGGCCATTAAAGCGGACACTGAGACGGCCCGGGCCCTTGGAGTTCTGCAACAACAACGGACGCCCTTTCGGAGCAGCGGAGGCAAGGGCGCCTCCAAAGGTTCCGGCGGCGGTTTCTCCACCTACCGTCAAGCGGCCCGCTCGTCGTCTCAGGAGGCCTACAGAGGACGAGGCAAGTCTGGCGGACCCCGCCGTCGTCGCCAAGGAGGTCAAGGCGGCAAAGCCTCGTCGAAGCAGGATTGAACCGGCCGTGGGGTCGGGCCCCCACCGAAGCACCCCGGTGGGAGGCCGGCTGGCGAGCTTCGTCAGCGTGTGGGAGTCCATCTCCACCGACCGTTGGGTGCTGGACGCCTTGGCCCGGGGCCACGCGCTCGAGTTCCAGAGAAGGTGCCCGCGCGTCCCCCCCGTGGCCAGGAAAGAACTTCACGTCCCTCAACTTCTCCTGGAGGTAAAAGCGATGCTCAGGAAGGGCGCCATCGAACTCGTCCCAAAGAGGCTTCGGGGCTCCGGAGTCTACTCGAGATACTTCCTCGTGAAGAAGAAGACGGGGGGGATGGCGCCCCATCCTGGACCTGCGACGTCTGAACAAGTTCATCAAGGCGCAGAAGTTCCGGATGGTCACCCTCCAGCACGTCCTGGGTCAGCTGGAGGAAGGAGACTTCCTGTCGTCGTTGGATTTGGAGGATGCCTACTTCCATATTCCCATCCTAAAGGGGCACCGAAAATTCCTCAGGTTTGTGGTCCAAGGGCGTCATTACCAGTTCAAAGCCCTCCCCTTCGGACTACGGTCGGCACCCAGGGTATTCACCAAGTGCCTCGCACCGGTGGCGGCGCAGCTGCGCCGCGAGGGGGTCCACGTCTACCCCTACCTGGACGACTGGCTCATCCGAGCCAAGACGAGGGAGCTCGCCGTGGTTCACACGGCAAGGACCGTCCAACTTCTCACGGACCTGGGATTCTCCGTGAACTACGCCAAATCCCACCTGGTACCCGCGCAAGACGCTCTGTTTCTGGGAGCGAGGCTCAACACAGTGTCCCTTCTGGCCTCCCCGTCGGAGGAGAGGACCAGGACCATCCTGGGCAAGGTGCAGCGGATGTTGGTGGCCGACGCGGCCAAGGTGAGGTCCATCAAGTCCCTCCTCGGAATGCTGTCTTCCTGCATCTACCTCATTCCCATGTGCAGGCTCCGGATGCGCCCGTTGCAGGAGTTCCTGGACGCGCGCTGGATCCAAACGACGGGCAGCTTCGAGGAAAGGATCACACTCGACGAGAGTTTCCGACGAGCGATCCGGTGGTGGGGCACCCGCGCGCATCTGACGGCGGGCTTGGACTTCCAGACCCCAGCCCACCAGGAGACAGTGACCACGGATGCCTCCCTGGAAGGGTGGGGAGCGCACACCGAAAATCTGCACGCAAGAGGCCTTTGGCTCCCGTCGGAGAAATCCCTACATATCAACGTCCTGGAGCTCCGTGCAGTGTTTTGGGCCCTCAGGTCCTTCCTTCCGTCCCTCAAGGGCAAGGTGGTGAGGATCTTCACCGACAACACCACCACCATGTTTTACATCAGGAAACAGGGCGGAACCAGGTCCCCAGCACTGTCCAAGGAGGCGCAGGACCTGTGGCATTGGGCCATCGCCCAAAGGATATTTCTGGTGCCGTTTCATCTGGCAGGGATAAAAAACACCATCGCCGACTCACTCAGCAGGGAGCTGCGCTCGTGCCACGAGTGGGAGCTACGGCAGGATCTAGTGGATCGCCTCTTCCGACGGTGGGGCACACCCCAGATCGACCTGTTCGCGACGGCGACGAACTCCAAGTGCCGGAGGTTCGCCAGCAGGTTTCCCCAGGCGAGGAGCATGGGCGATGCTTTCTCGTTCCCCTGGGAGGGCCTGTTCCTCTACGCGTTCCCTCCTTTGCCACTTCTAATCCGGCTCGTCAACCAGCTCAAGAGGTCACGGTGCAGGATGATCCTCGTAGCACCTGCGTGGCCGAGGCAGATATGGTTCCCGGACCTTCTGGACTTGTCGGCGTCCCCGCCAATCAAGCTGCCGGTGGACGCGGATCTACTCTCCAGAGAAGGAGGCGCCATCCTCCACCACGACCCGAAATCGCTGAACCTGCAGGCCTGGCTCCTGCAGCGCTAGAGTTTGGAGGATACGACATACCGGCCGACTGCAGAGAGGTTCTTGCAAAGGCCAGGGCGTCCTCGACTCTTAAATGCTACGGACACAAATGGAAGAGGTTCTCTGTCTGGTGCCACGCACAGAAGATTAACCCTCTACGGATTACGGCCCCCCAAGTACTGCCGTACCTGCTGACGCTGGCCAAAGCTGGACTGGCACACGCGTCCATCAAGATTCATCTTGCTGCGATCTCCCGATACACCAGAACCACGGGGCGGACGTCCTTGTGGTCTTATCGTCTGGTGAAAGAGTTCATGAAGGGACTGTTCAGATCGTTCCCACCGGTGAAGGCTCCGGCCCCGGCGTGGGAGCTTAACGTGGTGCTGACCAAGCTCATGGGACCTCCGTTCGAGCCTCTGCACTCAGCTCCATTGAAATTTCTGTCGTGGAAAACAGCGTTTCTTGTGGCCATCACCTCCGCACGACGAGTGGGAGAGATCCAGGCCCTTTCCTGCAAGGCCCCGTACTTGACTTTTCACGACACGAGGGTAGTGCTCAGGACGCACCCCTCCTTCATGCCCAAGGTACCGTCGGACTTCCATCTCAACGAACCCTTGGTGTTGCCTGTGTTCTTCCCGTCGCCTTCGTCGCCGGCTGAGAGGACTTTGCACTCGCTGGATGTGGCTAGAGCGCTGAAGTTCTACGTGGACTGCACGAAGTGTTTTCGGAAGACGTCACAACTCTTTGTGAACTTTGGACCTGTCAATCAGGGGAAGGCTCTCTCGAAGGCTTCCATTTCCAGATGGCTCTCCGGCTGGATCATGTACTGTCATCGGTTGGCAAACCGACCGCTGCCTGGCCGTCCGAGAGCCCATTCCACCAGAGCGATCGCAGCTACCACGGCGTTCCTATCTGGTGTGCCCCTGCTGGACATATGCAGGGCTGCTACGTGGAGGTCGACGCACACCTTCACGAAATTCTACTGCGTCGACCGGGATTCCAGGGAGGAGTCCAGGGTCGGCCAAGCAGTGCTGCGCAACCTGTTCGCCTGAGGTGAGCCTGGTGAGGAGGTAAGATGCTTAATGTTGAGTTTGATGTGATGCTTAATATTGAGCCTTTGCCACCACCCGTGGTTGTGCATGTGTGTACTGCTATGTATTCTTTATTCATGAGCATGTGAATCCATGCCAGACCCCATGCTGGAGAAGGAACAAGTTACTTACCTGTAACTGTTGTTCTCCAGCATGGGTCTGGCATGGATTCACATGCGAACCCTCCCGCCTACCCCTCTGCGGCTCTTCACTTGGTCATACTGCCACTTCACGTGCTTCCAAATCTGAAGATGGCTGCCAGAGGTGGGGCTTAGGTAGAGGGCAGTCATTGGCTGTGGTCAGTATGACGCAGAGACCAGTGATTGGTTATTACTACGAAAGTCAGATCAGAAACGAAACTGATACTGGTTTTTTCTTTACCGAGGATTCCCAGCCTGACGACAGGGAATATTCATGAGCATGTGAATCCATGCCAGACCCATGCTGGAGAACAACAGTTACAGGTAAGTAACTTGTTCCTTCTCCACTATGTCTTCCCCCGATTCCCTTCATCCCTCGTGTTCTCAGGAGGTTGAAGAGATTTCGAGTAACCATGATCTTGCTTGCCCCCGATTGGGCGAGGAGAACGTGGTAATCTGATATCTTGGATCTGTCTGCCTCACCAGTTGCCTCGCCGTCTGGATCTCCTGACCCAGTCAGAGGGTTGAGTGCTCCACCCTACCCCGGATTCCCTCAACCTACATGCTTGAGAGGATGAGGTATGATGACTGGGACCTCTCAGAAGAGGTACTTGAGGTTTTGCTGGCTGCACGCAGACCTTTTATAAGATCTATGTGCGCGTGCAGGTGGAGAAGATTTGAGGTGTGAGGCAGGGAACACGGTTTTGCCCCATCTCTTGCCCCACCTCTACAGTGATGGAGTTTCTTCTGTCGCTGGTCTCAGCAGGCTTTCATGTCACCACAGTCAAAGGATATTTGCCAGCCTTGTCTGTGTTCAAACGGTCCCCGGATCAAGGTTAATTTTTTACGATCCCGGGTGTGGCCCAATTCCTGAAGAGCCGTGTGAATAAGTTTCCGCCAAATCCCTTTGTTGTCCCAAATTGGGATCTCAGCCTGGTTCTAACTTTTTTAGTGGCGGCTCCCTTTGAGCTCATGCATACCTGTTCTCTGTGGCTGCTCTCTTTGAAGACCGCTTTCTTAGTTGCCATAACATCCGCCAAACGGGTTAGTGAATTGCCGACCATTTGCTGCAAACCAACCTTTATGTGGTTCTTTAGGGAGACGGTCTCACTTAAAGTTTTCTGCCGAAGGTAGTATCTGAATTTCATCTGTCGCAGGTCATAGACATGCCGGTATTTTATCCACCTGTGCACCTTTCTAAAGAAGAGGAGTGTTTCCATCGACTGGATCCCAAAGGGGCCCTGAGTTTCTATGTCGCTAGGACATCTGATTTTTCAAAAACCTGATTAACTTTTCATTGCCTATTCTTTATCATGCAAAGGTCTGGCAGTATCAAAGCAAGCACTATTCCAGTGGATCATTTTGTGCATAGCGCAGTGCTACCAATCTGCAGGCAGCGAGCTGCCTTCTGACATAAGGGCACACTCAACTAGAGGGGTCTCTGCTTTGACTACCTTACAAAGGGGGGGGTCCCGGTTAGAGATATTTGTTGTGCGGCAACATGGTCCTCACTTAACACGTTCACTAGACACTACAGTCTGGATCCTGCCTGTGGGGCAGATACACGGTTTGGTAGGGTGGTGCTGCAAAATCTGTTTTAACTTTATGTAGCCTCCTTTGCCTCACTGCTTGGGGAGTCTATCAGATGAGGAATCTGTGGAAGAAAGGCAATCCATTGAAGGAGAAAATACTTACTGTAATGTTCTTTCTATGGATTCTTCTCCTGCAGATTCCTCATCTCCCCACCCATCCATCATCGCTCAGAATGTTTGGTGGTTGGTGTGCATCTATCTTTTAGTGGGTTGACACATGGTGTTTGTCCTTACCTCGCGTCCTCTTTCCTCCATACTGTATGGGGCGTCCCTCGCGAGGGACGGGATACAGAACCTTTTTCACCAGACAAAATCTTCTTCCCTTTTAAATTTAAAGGTGCGCAGCGGTGCGGCCCTACAAGCATGCGCTCGCCTGACTCTGCCCACCGGCGCCACTCCCCTGTCCCCTTTTCCGCATCGGCGGGAACGGGCCGAATTCACCAGTGCTTCTGGGTTTGGCTTCGACCATGTAATTCCACACACGGATACTTCTTCTCTTCTGTCTTTTTATCATTCAGGTACTCTGTCCTCCGGCGTCGCGCTCCTCCCCGGCACATGTCGACTTCTACAGGTGTCCATCCTCCGACGGGCTCTTTCCAACTTCAGACCCCCACGCCTTTGCCTACGTTGTCTTGGCCCTGACCACGGCTGGCAAACTCGTACTGCATGCAAGGCGCTTTCCTCAAGGTCTCTGAAGACAGACTAGCCAGGTGGAGGGAGCTCTTCCAGAGAACGCTTCCGGAGGACCAGAGGTTTCATAGATCCAGGCCCAAAGTAGGGCCACCTATTTCCAGCACACCCCGCAAGGGAGACTCCTTCCAAGGACTCACCCGCGTGGGAGGAACTGCTCAGGTTCTCATACCAGCACAAATACCAAGGCTAAGTCAGCTACCGGCCGGTAAGCCGAGGGGTCAGTGGATCCTCCCTGTGACAGTGCTGAGGGACCGGAAGGTTCTTTTACCGGGTCTTCACCCGAGGGGCCACTCCCTAGTACCGGGAACAGGTACGAGGGGGTGCCTATACGCAGTACTAATGGCAGATCCGCTGAGGGCGAAACGCCTACCAGGTCTCGGCCTGAAATACCGGGATTACTCCCGAGGGGCGACTCCCTAGTACCAGCACACATACCGAGGCTAGTCCAGCTCATGGCTGAGGGGTCTCCAGATCCTTCCGGTGTCAGTTCTGAGGGACCGCAGGGTTCTTTTACCGGGGTTACTCCTGAGGAGCAACACTCTAGTACCAGCATCATGTCTGAGGTGGCGCCTTCACGCAGCACTACCGGCACCTCTGCCGAGGGCAATACACCTTCCAGGTCACGGCCTGAGGTGCGGGATAGGCCATTTGTTCCAACACTAAGCGTCTTGGACGTGGCTGCTTCCTGCTGTTAGGCAGAATCCTGTGCAGTGCCCTTAGGGACCACTACACACAATTAAGACTACAAGTGGCAATACAAGTTCACCTTTGGTACAAGCCTGTACTACACTGTTAAAGTGGTAGCAGTAGCGGAGCAGCCAGACTTATCTCAAGAGCAAATTAGCAGTAGTAGAGATTACACAAAGGACTACAATCACTGCGACTCGAGCAAATGTTAGGGAGAATTCTCATTCTATGGCTAATTTCCCTTACCTATAGAGTCCACCAGCAGCTTTGCTGGATTTGAAGGGTTTTGTTTTTTTTCTCCTGCTAAGAGTGAGACTTTTTCCCACTCTTAGGCATTTTTGCTATGTGTGTTCTAGGCTATTTTTTGTGTTTAATGCCTATAGGGTTTTTCTCACCTCCATAGGAACCATCTTTATTCACATGTGTTACACAGCACCCTCCGCGCAGTGACACAGGGGTGTCGCAGCGACCCCCAAACATAGACTCCATACCCTGGGACTGACTACTGTCTCCCAGGGTATGTAAAGTACCAATTGACTAGTGCTTTCTCTCCCTTGTTAGAAATTGCTAGAGTGCCATTAGTGTTTGGTTTTCACTGTGCCGTTTTGCTCAGTTTTCACTCTTGCTCAAACTTGTCTATAATTTAACTAGGGAGTTGTGTATACTTTCATTGATCAAATTTAACTTGCTTAAGAACTGTGATAGATGTGTTTAACTAGAAGTGTATAAAATAAATATATATATATTCTTTTTACTACAAAGCTTTGGTCAGTGTTTCCTTGTTCCATAGTACTGAAGGCCTTTTGTGTAAACCCTGAATACTGTTCATCTCCCTCTTGAGATAAGTCTGACTGCTCAGCCACAGCTACCAACTAAATCTTTGTGGTACAGACTGATACCAAAGGGGATTTATTTCTCTCACCTGTAGTCCTAATCTTCTGTAGTGCTCCCTAAGGGAACTGCACAGGATTCTGCCTAACAGCAAACACTCCCTCATGGTTTTTGGTTAAAAAGTTAAAGTACATCAATTTAAACCATCTGTTCACAAAACACTTCACTTCTATTAAATTAAAACCACACTTCAAATACACTACACACAACCAATTCCCCTTGTGCAGAACAATTCAAGGTAAGTACCTTTTGGTTTTGACAGACCGGTGTTGTAGAACAAAGACGTTACCGGGGGTTGTTATGCAATCACTTTTTGACAGTAATGACAGTTCGGTCTTACGAAAGAAAAGCATACCGCGAGAAGAAATGTTACCGTAGTCAAACACACCTAGCACATGAATGAACACAAGAAAATTGGGGAGAGAAATCATAGGCAATACTTTTGTCAAGGCAGGTAGAATCAAAAGGCACTTTCTAAGACGTAGATAAATAGGTCAGTGTCAGTGGGACAGGGGTCCTGTTGTCGAGGATCACAAGGGTAGAACCGTTTCACGATTCGAGGTTGCCAGGAGTAACACCTCCTTAACATCAGCGAGCCAGGCACCATGACTTTGGCACAACGAAATGGCCGCCGCTCCAGACAAGATGGCCGCTCATCCGATACCCCCTCTTGCAGAGCAGGTGGAGGAAGAATCTCTAGGTGGGGCGGGGGTCAGCCAGGTGTGTCTCATACAGTTTATCCATCAGCAGCGCTGAGCAGGTTTTCCCTGCACTCCAGGCAGAGTGTACCCCGGCCCCAGCTGCCCTTGGCCATTCCGTCAATATCACCTGCCACCTCTTCAGCCTCCGAAGACAGGTTCTTCGAAAGGTTCCTAAGACTGATGCAAACTCCCCAGATGGGGGCCATCTTCCGGGATACCATCAGGGACATGCTCCCTCAGGTCACCCCACCCGCACCCATTGGCATTCCTCCGATGGCTCCGGTGCCACAGTCCTCAGTGCAGATGCCGCTGCCACAGCCAGCTCCTCCGATTCCGGCTTCCCTGCCTCCCACAGTACAGGCGGTTCCACACCAGCCTCTGCAGCAGCCTCTGGCTCCGGTCTCCACTCCGCAGCCCACGGTGCCCAGCACTCCTACACCAGCTCTGAAACCCCGAGCCTGGCGGACACGGATGACGAGGAGGACTGCGACAAGCCATCTTCAGCCAGGGCCTTCCACGAACGCCTTGCAGGTTTGGCAGAGTATTTGGGCCTTCCTTAGCCCGAGGTAGAGGAGCCCGAGGAGGGGGGGTCTTAGGTCCTCACCCTAAGACCCCTACCAAAACGGGGATCCCAAAGCCGTAAGACGTATTTGCCCTGGCCAAGATAGGGTGGCTTAAGCCACACTCGGCCCAGCCTGTGAATTGGCGCATTGCCGCCAATTACAGGCAGATGGAGGGGGACACACTCTTGTTACAGCGCATCCCCAACCGCACTCTTATGTGATAGCTGCAGCATCATTCTTTTCCAAGCCTCAGTCATCCTCGGCCACCTCGTCCTCGACGCTGCTAGGCAAGGAGGAGAAGATCTTGGATGCGTACGGGAAGAAGCTGTACTCTGCCTCCTTGCGCCTGCGGCAGGCCAATGCAGATGCCATGTTGGCAGCCGCTAACCAAATGCTCTGCCGGGAAATTGCAGCCTTCCTCCCAGAACTTCCAGCACAGAGCAAACACGCTTCAAGGCGAGGCTAGGAGAATCCAGGCTGGTAGCGCAGGACATTATGGAGTCCACCATGGCCCAGAACGATACCTCTGCCTGGGCCATTGGCATTGCCACGGACATGAGAAGGACGACGGCCTGGCTCCGGGCTACTAAGTTTAATTCCGAGGTCCAGGAACGCATATTGGATCTTCCCTTCGAGGGCAGTGACCTCTTCCACTCTTCCACAAATTAGTTACAGGAACAGCTCGCAAACCGCAAAGTCTTTCTGATCTTACAAAGGCCACACCCAAGGCCTACACCCAGTCGTAGCAAACCTCCAACAAGGGGGTGGGCGTTTGGCGGGTTCCAAGCCTTCCAAGCTCAGAGGTGCAGACAACTGGACCGTTCTCAAAGTCAGCATCGCAGGAAACAACAAAAAGGGGGTAGGGGCCAAGGGCTTTTTCCAATCCCTCCTCCTCTGCAACAGCTTCCGAGGGGAAAAAGGGGGCATGACACGCCACTTCGGGTCCACGTGTCTCCGGTGGGGGGCAGGCTTGCCTTTCACGTGCAATTTTGGTGCCAGAATTTTTCGGACCCCTGGAATCTCTGTAGTCTCCATGCAGTACCGCCTACAAGTAACTTCCTCTCCTCCCTTCCTCGCCCACAGATTGAGACAGAAACTCTGCTGGTGGATATCCAGTTGCTTGTTGGGAGCTAGGCTGTGGAAGAAGTCCCAACCTCCCTGCAAGGCTTGTGCTTTTATTCCAGGATTTTCGCCATACAGAAGGAGACCCAGGCTGGTCTGAGAGTTGCGTTGGGCCTTTCCACCCTCAATGTCTTTCTCTGCAAAAATTCAAGATGATTACGCCAGCTCTTATAGCGGAAACACTGGACATGGGAGACTGGATGTGCTCACTGGATCTGAAGGACGCTTACCTACATGTCCCTATTTGGCAGCCGCATCGTTCCTTACTGCGCTTCAGGATCATGGGCTTCCATTTCCAATACAAGGTGCTACCCTTAGGCCTCAACTCAGCTCTCAGGGTATTTACCAGATTGATGAATGCAGTGGCAGCCCTCAGGGTCCAGGGCCACCACGTCTGCTCACACCTAGACGAGCCACCTCTACGGAAGCGGTTCAGCATACTGCTTCCGCACTAATGTGGGGTTCACTATCAATCTCAAAAAGTGTCTGCTGCAGCCCACGCAGAGCCTGACCTTCTTGGGCCTCATCTGCGACAAAAGCTCTGTGAGAGTCTTTCCCTCACAGGACAAGATTTCGGCCATCAAGAGAGCTACAGCTCTCTTCCTTTCCAGGCAGTGACCTGCCGCCTGGTGGTACCAACACTACGGGGGCTTATGGCAGCAGTCCTTTAGGCTGTGCCCCAAACAAGACTCAGGATGCAGAGGTCACAGCTGCACTTCGCAGCCTCATGGAATCGGGAGAAGGGCTCCCGAGAGGAGCCAGTCAACATTCCGCCCTTTCTCCTCTCGGACCTCCACTGGTGGTCTGTGGACTTTAACCTGCAGCAGGGCAAGCCCTTCCGGCAGCCGGCCCCTCAGGTCACAGTTACTACAGACTTGAAGGTCATATGGTTGGCTCTCAAGGCCTTTCTCCCTCTTATTGAGGGCGAGACAGTTCTTATCCAGATAGGCAACTCCACCAGCATGTACTATGTCAACAAGCAGGAGGGCACCAGATCCCCTCTGCTGTGCAACCTAGCAGTCGGCATGTGGGAATGGGATCTGGAGAACGACATTTACCTCATGGCTGTCCACCTCCTGGGGGAATCCAACTTGGCAGCGGACAGGCTCAGCAGACTGGGGGCGGACAATTCCGAGTGGCAATTGAACTACCTGGTACTGAAGGAGATTTTCCTGAGGCGGGGGCATCCCCAGTTGGATCTTTTTGCCTCCTTGGACAACAGGAAATGCCAACAGTGCGCCTCCTAGCAGGGGCAAGGCTCTGGCTCCCTGGCCGACGCATTCCAGATCCAATGGATCATATGCCTTCCTGCTCGCACCCCTGGTCCACAGGGTGATCAGCAAGATAAAGGCATCCTGGCACCTCAGCACTTTTTTTGTGTTTTTTTTTTTTTTCTTCATTTTTTAGTTTTCAAAACAGCTCATGAAAAACACAGGTACATTGTTAGGAACATATTCCCCTCAATTAAATTCATTTTTGACCCCGCCCCCCAACTATCCCTGATTACAAAGACCTCCTCTACCCTCCCCCCTCTTTGGAACCGTGAGTCCTCTAGTTTCTTAGTGTTGTACATAGTTCTCATAGTCGTGAATTGTGTGTAGCTTTCTCACTTGTCATTCAATAGTGAGTATGGCCGCCTCTTTGGGATCTACTATAAACATTCACATTGGCCTCCTCAGGCGAGACAACTGCTCCATTTTCAATAGTAGGCACGGCAGGATCATCATTCCCTTTAGGTACAAGTTATTGCATCCTAGGCAGGTATGTATTCATGTACTCTAAAATTCTCCCCATAGGAGTTTGTATTGGCTATTTTTCTCATGAAGTGCTGCAGTGATTCTCTCCATTATACAAATATTGGTGGCCATGTTTATCCATTCATTCTTCCCCGGGATCTAGTTTGCTTTCCACTTCATCACCAGGGCGGCACGCACCGCTAGTAACAGAGGGGCCGCTAGCCCTGTCACACTCATGTTCATACCCGCACTCTTCAAACCCAAACAATATTAGGATGGGGTCAGAGGTTTGTTGGATCCCGCCCAGGTCTTTGATCCATCCCAAGACTTCATCCCAGAATACCCTGACCCGAGGACATTCCCACCACATGTGCCAATAGTTTGCACTCACCCTGCACCTATCCAACAAAGCAGGCTTGTTGATTAGAACATCTCTGACAGTCTGTGCGGGTCGTACTGCCATTTATGCAACTGTTTGATGGCATGTAGCTTATAATGGCTAGCTATCGAGACCTGTGAGGCGGCTATGCACATCTTCCCCCACATGTTGGGGTCAATTTCACCTCATAAGTGTCTCTCCCACCTGCACCTCAGTTTCAGAGTTGCCCCTTTTCCTGCGTCGATCAACTCTTTTTATACATCTCAGAGATACGGCCATTGTTCTCAATTCTAGTATTTAACAGTTTTTTGAATAGGGTAAGTTCCCGCTGGATCTTTTCCCTCCATTTGTCCCTCGTGAAAACTCCCTTGAGTTGCAGGAGGGGAAAGACCGGAAGGGGGCCCAACCCCAGAACCTCCTCCAATTCTAAAATTGTTAGAAAAGCCTGCCCACCTCTAGAGTTGCCCCACTCTCTCCAGTCCAGCTTCAAACCTGGTCTGAAATATCCCGTTATCAGGGATGTCCTCTCTGACCCCGACCTCAAAGGGGACGTCCACAAAGTGATACCCCTCATGTTGGTCCCGTTCCTCCTTATGTCCCATATGGTCCCCAGTACCGGGTGGTCCCTTAGTCTCCTTATTAATGTATTCCACAGGACCCATAGCCATTCGGCAACAGTGGCTGTGGGCCAGGTGGGAATTGTCCAAGTCAACCCATTGGAGCCCTTTTTTCCCTCTCAGATGGGGGACCAGAATTCTTAGCTGAGAGGCCTCGTAATACTTCCTGAGGTCTGGTAGGCCCACACCACCTTTATCTTTGTGTAGCATCAAGGTCTCATAGGCGTCCCTGGCCGCCTTCCCCTGCCAGAATAATCATAAAATAGCCCTTTTCACCTCGTCAAAGAAAGGTTTCGGCATTAGGATCGGGAGCATCTGAAAGGGATAGAGGAATATGGGCAAACATACCATCTTCACGGCATTCAGCCTCCCTAGCCAGGATATCGTTAGTTCCTCCCACTTTACCAGGCCTACGTGGAATTTCGAAAGGAGGGGAGGGAAATTGGCTTCATACAAGCTTTTCAAGTCTGTCGTGATGTTTAATCCCAGATTTTTTAGTGTGCCATCCCTGATCCAACAGGAAGAATTTTTCAGCGTCACCCTGTGTTGGTTCATGCAGTGGGAATAGAATGGATTTGGTTTGGTTTATTTTAAAACCAGAGTGTTCACCATATTCTTCGATCAAGTGTACCGCTCTGGGTATGGACGACGGGGGATTCCGAATGTGTGGGAGTAAATCATCTGCGTATAAGGTCGCCTTGTATTCCTTCCCTCCCATCTCAAGTCCCTCCACCTGTCTGCCTTCTCTAAGTCTCTAGACCAGGGTCTCCAAAGAGAGGGCGATCAATATCGCAGAGCGAGGGCACCCCTGTCGAGTACCCCTGCCCATGCCAAACCAGCGAGGGTATTCTCCATACTCCTACGTCCAGTGCCCTTTCCTCCATACTTTTGGGACTCTCCGTCCTGTGGGACGAGACCGGGGCACTTTTGTAAAAAAAAAAAAACATCAAATTGAAGAAAACTTCGTCCTTCTCTTTTTTTCCACGGGGTACTGCGCGCAGCCATAACCCCGCCCTCCTTAGCTCTGCCCCACGTATTGGACTTTGTTTCTTTTCTCCGCACGGTCGGGCTGGATGCACTTGCATCACCGGAAAGACCTTTTTTCCTTCCCGTTATCCTTCTCTGCTGCTCCTGTTCTGCGGTCGCGTAGTCCTCCGTCTATGCTGGATTGTTTCGGATTTGCTACTTGTTCCTCTTGCGAACGTTGCTTCGCTAGGGCGGATCCCCATTCTCTCTGCTTGGAGTGTCTGGGACTGGATCACCGTTGGGACTCGTGTTTCTTCTGTGACTCCCTTTCGGTCCGGGCACTTCAGCGCCGTCTTCGTCGGTGGGAGGAGATTTTCCAGAAGGTTCCTCCATCGCATTTCCAACTCTTCGATGGAAATAAGAGACGCCCCGGGCACCCCTGCCGGGGGACTCCTTCCCAGCCGGCAGGGGCTTCAAAAGCTCTGCTACCAGGGTTTTCCCTGAGGTGCCTCTGTTAGGGAGAATTCTCATTTCATGGCTAATTTCCCTTACCTAGGGAGTCCCTCAGCAGCTTTGCTGGATCTCTGGATTTATTTCTTTCCACTTGGTAAGAGTGTGAGCTTTTCCCCCACTCTTACCCATGTTTTTCTATGTGTCTTTTACCTGTTTTTATGAGTGGCCCCCTTCTTTTGTGTGTTACACAGCACCTTCAGTGCAGTGACACAGGGATGTCGTTCAGACTTCCCACCGACTCCATTTCTGAGGATGACTACTGTCCCCCAGAAAAGAGTAAAGTTGCCATTAACTTTACTTAGTCAATTTAACCACAGATCCAGTACACACCATTTTACATGGAGTACTGGAAGGGTTAACTCTTAGCCCTTTTTATCTGTACCTCCTAGAGCATTGTTTTGCTCTTTTAACATTTAGACTTGGCTGGTGGCAATGGTATCTACCCTAAACTTTTCTACTGCGGTTATCTTATATACACTATTGTATTAGCCTCTAACTTAAACCCGCTTGACCAAATACTTTTTCTTTTGGCTCCAGTGCAGTTTATTCGCCATTTCTTTCTGTTAAACTCCTTCTTGTGTTTTACTTTGCGCGGCAAACCAGGTTTGCCTTCTTTGTTCACTGTCTTTTGGCGGGCTTCTGCCAAGAAGCCGCCCTCCTAGGCGCCTGGGTGTCTAGGTGGGCTGAATGTGAGGGAGGGGTGTAGTCACCCCCTGCACAGGGTATCCTAGGAAACCCAAGTCGCACTTTTTCATGATTGTCTGAGGCGGTTGTCTGGGCTGGACAGCCCCCTTGCTGTGTGATTGACAGCCAGGCTGTGTGAATGGGGGATTTCGAGGGGATTGGGTCCTCCGACGTATTGCATATCTATGACATGTAATCACCACAGCTGTGCTGCTTCGGAAACTTTTTTCGGCGTCTGCATCCTGTGTCGATGACGTCGATGCGCCTGTCGTCGAGGCCCTCCTCCGACGTCATCCGATGTGATGAGTAGGACGCACGACGCCCGTAGCCTCAGTTCTGTTTTTTCCGCGAACATCGTGTTGCTTCGTGAATCTCGGTTAACGCCTCGACTCTTTGGAGTTCTGTTCTTCTCGGTTCTTCGAACCTGTTCGTTTTTGTGAAAATCCTTTGTGTGAAGATGTCTTCTACTTCGTCTTCGACCCCACGTCCGGGCTTCAAGAAGTGCGGGGAGTGTGGGTCCAAGATGTCGGTGACGGACTCGCACGACGCCTGCCTCTGGTGCCTCGGGGAGGCCCACGACACGGATGACTGTATCGACTGCCAGTCGCTCACGTCCAAAGCCTTACGCGAACGTAAGAAGAAGTTGTCGGTAGGTCGGGTGTCCCAGCCCCGGAAGTCGAAGTCTGCAGGGCTTTCGACGGATGATTCGAGGGGTGACTCTCCGCGTCATCGTCGGAAGTCTCGTGGGTCTCCTTCTAGGAGTCGGTCTCGCCACTCCTCAGCCTCTTCTAGGTAGTCTCGGAAGCGCCGACACCGGTCGTCTTCCAGGTCCTCTTCGGAGGACTCTGCCCGGCACGTCGCTTACCCAACCAGCCGTGCGACGCCGGAGGAATGGGCTTCCTTCGGGAAGAAAATGCTGGCGATTCTCGAGTCGCAGGGTACTAAGCCGTCCGCGCCCCCGAGTGGGGTCAGTCGTGAGAGGTCGAGAGACACCGCTCGCAAGAGTGGTCGGCACGAGTCACGGGAGAGGTCCCGTTCGGACAAGGAGATTCGTTCTCAACGTACCCGTTCCAGGTCCCGGTCCTCGACGCGTTCGAGACCGTGTGCACCTGTGAGGTCTTCGAGGAAGACATCGACGTCTGAGGCGTTGAGGGCGTCGACAGGCTTTCTCGAGGCTCTGGCTCCGAGGAAGTCGTCGAAGCCGTCGACGCTCAGGTCGTCGAAGGACACGCTCGGGGCTCCGGCTTCGAGGGCTGTGTCGACGCCGCCAATGCTGGCGGCGCTGCATCTGACGTCGACGGCGATTTCGTCGATGCCGATCCTCTCAGCGCCGATGCATGTTCTCTCGGCGCCGATTTGCTCGACGCCTTTCGTGTCGGAGGTACCCCGTGGCACGGGGGAACCCCCTAGGAAGGCTCTGGTTAAGAGCAAGCACTCTCGGGTGCCTTCTTTTCGCCACCTGGAATATATTTCAGAGGCGGATGAGGATTCTGATGGCCTGGTTCCTAGTCAGGTTCCAGTTGAAATTGTCTCGGGCCATAGTCAGTTTGACGATTTGAGGCAGTCACTGCATGATGCCAGTGGACTGGACACCTCTCCGGAGGTGGAGTTTTGTAGGCCTGAGCCTGGCTCTCATGCCGATTCCTCGTACCGGCGCCTTATGGCTAGGGTTTCTGAGTACTTGGGATGGTCTGCTCCCCCAGGGGAGTTTGTGCAGGATGATCTAACGGACATCCTTGATGTTGGTCCCCCAACTGACCCGGTACTGCCGTTCCATATGGCTTTACAGAGAAGGGTGGCGGCGGCTTGAACTGCTCCAGAGAGTCTCCCGGCGGTGGGCAGATCCTTGTCGCGAAAATACCGTCCAGCCAGTAGCGACCCCTGCTACTTGACCAGGCACCCCACTCCGGAGAGTTTGGTGGTGCAGGCGGTCACGGCCCCGGCAAAGCAGGCGTCGTACCCTACCATCCCTCCTGATAGGGACGACAAACGTTTTGATGGCTGGGCGAAGAAAGTGTTTTCTTCTGGTGGTATGGCGTTTCAGGCAGCCAACTCCATTTGTGCCTTGTCTCGTTTCACACACACTCTGTCGAACTGTGTTGCGTTAGCGGCTGAACATATTCCCGAAGGGGACGGTTTCCTTGCTATGGTCCAGGATGGTAAGGATGCCATGTGTGAGTCAGTTCAGTCGGGTTTGGACTTAGCTGAATGTGTCAGTAGGTCCATGGCGGCGAGCACCGTGATACGCGGGTTTGCTCCTGATATGCCGTCCCGGCTCCTCAACATGCCCTTTGACGGTGAACACCTTTTTGGCAGCAAGGCTGACGAGAGCCTTGAGAGGTTGCAGACCTCAAAAGCTGCAGCGAAGTCGTTGGGCGCTGCAGTTCGCCAACCTCTGTCTTTTCGTCCTAGGGGACAGCAGTGGAGGGGTGGTTCCTTTCGCTATTACTCGTCCTTCAGTAAAGCAAGAGGAGCTGGCAGTCAAAGAGGCCAACGCAGGGGTACCAGAGGTGGACGACAGGGTACCCGTGGTGCCAAGGCCGCTCGGGCAGTTGCCTCTTTGCCCTCAGGTAACGCCACAGCTGCTCCCACTCAGTCATGAGGCCATGTCCCATGGTTCGCCGGTTGGGGAAGGCTGGCGCAGCATCTTGTAGAGTGGCAAGCCATTACTTCAGATGTGTGGGTTCTGGAGATCATAACCCACGGCTACTGTCTTCCCTTTCGGCACAAGCCTTGCGACAATCCACCGGGGAACCTCTCTTTGCAGAGTCCGGATCCGCTCCTTGCGCAGGAAATTCAAGCCCTGCTGGAGAAAGGCGCCATAGAACTGGTGCCTGTAGCGGAGAGGAACAAGGGATGGTATTCCCCTTATTTTTTGATTTCGAAGAAAGACGGGGGATTGAGACCCATCATGGACTTGCACGGTTTGAACAAACTCCTCAGGAAGGACAAGTTCAAGATGGTTACTCTCTCTCAAGTCCTCCAGGCCCTTCAGCTTCAGGACTGGTTGGTGTCACTCGACCTCAAGGATGCTTACTTCCATGTGCCGTTCCATCCCAAGGCTTCTGAAAGGTTGAGGTATAAGGATTGGGACCTCCGACTGGTGCAGAGTTCAGAATGTGGATCCTTTTGCATGTGACATCCCCATGGTTCCGTCCTTTTTACTTTCTTTGGCCCACAGGGGCTTGCAAGTGGGTACCATTAAAGGTTACCTGGCGGCGCTGTCCATCTTTAAGCGCTCGTCTGAAGAGTGTTCTTACTTTAAAATCCCTTTAATTTCACAGTTTCTGAAAGGGCTCACTAATGTGTTCCCTCCGTCACCTTTCCTGGTGCCCGGTTGGGATTTAAACCTTGTTCTTAAGTTTCTTATGGGTGCTCCGTTTGAGCCTTTGCATTCTTGCCCTTTGAGGCTGTTAACTCTGAAAACGGTGTTTTTAGTTGCGGTTACTTCCGCTCGCAGAGTGAGTGAGTTACAGGCACTTTCAGTTAAGCCACCCTTCACTGTATTTCACAAGGACAGGGTTGTCCTTAGAGTTCGTCCTTCTTTTCTTCCGAAGCTAGTGACAGAATTTCATTTGGCCCAGAAGGTTGTTCTTCCGGCATTCTATCCTCCTCCGCATCCTGGTAAGGAAGAGGAGAGGCTCCATAGGCTTGATCCTAGGAGAGCTTTAAGATTTTATGTTTCACGCATGTCCCGGGTCAGAGTAGACGATCAACTCTTTATTGGTTACCCTGGAAAGCGTTTGGGGCAAGCTGTGACGAAACAGACTTTGTCTCGCTGGATTATTTTGGCCATCTCAGAGTATTAACGCTTGGCGGGTAAGGCCCCACCGGCTGGCTTGCGGGCCCATTCTACCAGGGGTATGGCTGCATCTACTGCCCTGCAAAGGGGTGTTCCTATTCGCAACATCTGTGATGCAGCCACCTGGGCTACATTTGTACGTCACTATTCCCTCAATTCCATCCGAGGACAGGATCTTGCCTTTGGCAAGGTGGTCCTTTGCTCTGCTATTTGATTGGCTATTCTAAATTTTGATTCTAAATTCTTTCCCTCCTCCTTGCTCTGGTACTGCTTTGGGAGTCTGTCATAGATATGGAATACGTCGGAGGACCCAATCCCCTCGAAGAACAAGTTACTTTCTTACCTGGTAACGTTCTTTCGATGGGATGGTCCGACGAAGTATTCCATATCGCTCCCGCCCTGCCTGCCCCGCTGCAGAATTTCTTTTGCGATTGCAGCTTACGTTCCGCAAGGCTTTGTGTCTGACTGGCAGTTGACTAATGTCACACGTTCTGGGGGAAAAAACTACAACTGAGGCTACGGGCGTCGTGCGTCCTACTTATCACATCGGATGACGTCGGAGGAGGTCCCCGACGACGGCGCATCAACGTCATCGACGCAGGACGCAGAAAAAAGTTTCCGAAGCAGCCCAGCTGTGGTGATTACATGTCATAGATATGGAATACGTCGTCGGACCATCCCATCGAAAGAAGGTTACCAGGTAAGAAAGTAACTTGTTCTTCTGCATAAAAGGCAGGTCTCTTGGGCTGGAAGTCAGAGAGTCCCCACTGGAACTACAAGGAACCGAAGAGAAGTGGAGTACAGGTCAACTGCTACAACTATCCTGTACCGGTGAAGCCCTGCTGCAGTCCTGAGCTATCTACCCTTCAATGACTAAGAGAAGATCCAGTCCGGAGTCGTCTTCCCTTGAGCCTGGTGGGGATAACCAGCTCGTCTTTAGCCAGAGGAATCCCTTCATAGTCGAAATTTCTGCACACTGCTGTAGTGGTCCGGATAGCCACCTGAAGAGCCTCTACTGTTTTTATGGAGTGCACCTTTTATTAATTGTCGCTGCTGCAGACCTCATCCCTGTGTGGTGCAGACCCCCTCATCGTCCTTCTTGTCGAAGCTCCAGGGGTAGTGTCTCTGCAGGAAACTACCAGGAACAACTGCCGTGGCACCAGCTTTACCCCTTGAGAAAGGTACTGTGTCCTGCTTGAGAAATTTGGGTGAATCCTTCTTTCTCTTTGTTAAGGCTTGTCCTTACTTTTCCCTCCTTATAACATTTTCTTCCAAACATTGACAATATCAAAGTACTCTTGTCTACGTTGAATCATGAAGTGTCCGACTGTGTGATCCTCGACAACAGGCACCAAGTGTCACTTGACCCTGGCTCCGGCCCTTTGACTCTTGAATTCCTGTCTATGAATGTTCTTCGATTCTGTCTGCCTAACTATAATATTGCCTATGATTTTTGCCTCCAACTCCCTCTGGGTATCTCAGGTGCTAAGTGTGTTTTTGCCCCGGTAGCATTTCTTGTCGCCGATATGCATTTATTTAGTAGACCGAACTGTCAAAAAGTGATCACACTCGTATTCATGGTAACGTGTCTTGTTTCATTACACCGGTCCATTCAAACACAGGGTACTTATCTTGAGTCCTACCGTACAAAGTGAATTGGTTAGTTGTAGTGTATTTTACGTGTGGTTTTGAATTTAATAGAAATGTTGTGTTTATTACAAATGGTTTTAAAATAAATGTACTTATATTTTTCTACCTGAAACCTTGAGTCAGTGTTTGCTTGAGTCACAGTAATTGTGGTTCCTTTGTGTAATCTCTGCTACTGCTCATATGCTCTTGAGATAAGCCTGGCTGCTCCGCTACTGCTACCACTTTAACATAGTAGTACAGGCTTGTACCAAAGTTAAAACTTGTATTGCCACCTGTAGTCTTAATTGTGTGTAGTGGTCCCTAAGGGCATTGCACAGGATTCTGCCTAACAGCCTCGCAGGCCTAATAGGCGTACCAGGGTTTTCACCAAGGGTTTCCGCGAGGGGCCTGCCTATACCGGATCATGATCCGAGGTTCACCAATCAGGTGCTAATAGCTAGCATAGTCATGCTGAGGCGTTGGGTACCTGAGTTCGCTCCGAGGTCTCTTTGTCAGGAGCTTCCCACACAGAGACACTGTTGAGGCTTTCTGTACCGAACCACGGTTTGAGGCCCCTCTCGGGGGAGCAATTAAGACCAGACTCTGTTCTGAGGTTCCTCTTAACGAGGCTAAGGTGTGTACCAACAGAACTGAGAGGCCTGTTGAGACCTTGTCTGTGAGGTGGATTCCTCAACTTTCCCACGCTCGCAGAGTCACCGGTTCTGTTGAGGGGGCACAGGGAGAGGTCGTCGACTGTAACTCCTCTGTTACTGGCATTGCCGAGGTTCCTCCTTTGGAGGCTAATTCAAGGGACAGGATGTCCAGTAAACATCCAAGGCCCCATAGTACCGGCTCTGCTGAGGATCCTTGTGTCGAGGCTAAAATTTCAGTCAAGTCCCCTGACCAGTCTGTGGAATCAACTGCCTCATCTACACATGTGACGCAGTTCTCAGATGTTCACAAAATGGCGGGCCTTCCGCATGGTCTAAGGCGGCCATTTTAGATTCTTCCCCAACACCCACGCTATCAACGGCAGGTGCTGGGAATCTTCCTTTCTGTGGACAAACTTTTCCACGCGACAGTGTGAATCCGTTCCATCCTTCCTATGACTGGCGTGCTCGAGTGCCACTACCGCATACGGTCTCGCTTCCTGGCAGCCTCTTCGTCAGAGGATGCCTTTTTCGGGATGTTTCAGAGGCTTATGCACTCTGACCCAATGAGGGAGTACTTTAAGAGCCTTTCATGTAGCTCTGTCACCAGGGTTTCCCCTGAGGTACCCCAAGGGCCTAACAGGCGTACCGGAGATTCCTCCGAGGGTTCTGACGGACCTGCCAGTACCGGACATTGTTCCGAGGTTTACCATCACGGTGCTAATGTTAAGCCCAGTTCGACTGAGTGCCGGGATACCAGGGTTCACCCTGAGGTCTCCGTTTCTGGAGCTTTCCCCGCTGTAACCAGGTTGAAACCTGAGGTTCCTCTTGTGGAGGCTGAAGTCTGTACCCAGTCCCGACTCGAGGCCCCTTTTAAGGGAGCTTTACGTAGTAGGTTGAAACCTGAGGATTCTCTTGTGTAGTCTAAAGTCTATATCGACTGATCTGAGAGACCGCCTGCGAGGGTCTTGTCAGTGTGGTATTGTCCTCAACCGTCCCATACTCAGGGTTGCGGTGGTACCGGTTCTGTTGAGGGGAAAAAGAGGGGGGTCACGGACTGCATTCCCTCTGGTACCGGCTTGTCCGTGGTTCCTCCGTTGGAGGCTAATTTTGAGACTGGTTCGAAGATGCCGACTAAACATCCGAGACCACCAAGTACCGGCTCTGCTGAGGTTCCTTGTAAAGCTAAAGTGTTACTTGAGCCCCTGACACTCTCGAGGAGGCAATTGCCCCAGCTACGCATGTGACGCAGTTCTCTTCAGGTGGCGACAAAATGGTGGCGCAACCTGCGTGGCCTACAGCAGCCATTTTGGATACCTCCTTTACACCTACGTTCGCAAAATCTGGTGCTGGGAGCATTGCTTTCGGCAATAGTAACCCGTTCCGCCCTTCTTTGACCGGCGTGTGTGGGCTCTGCTGCCTCCATACTTTCTCGCTCCTTCCTGCTTTTGCTCCTCTGATCTATGTGGACCCGGCCGGGGGTGGACCCTCCTGGCAACCATCTTTCTAAGCCCTCCGGTGAGGATGAGTGTTTTTGGGAAGTTTCAGATGCTCATGCACTCTGACCCAATGAGGACGTATTTCACTCCTGTTCTAACCCGTCACCGGCGGCTCTGATTCGGTTTTTCTTTCAAAACCTGAGGTGGTAGGTGTGGAGGACCAGTCTTCTGTTTCCGCCTTATTGAGATGAGCCTTAAGCGGATGTGGGCGGTGATGAGCAGCCCCGCTCGGTGAGAGTATTCCATGACCGGGAGGGGCTTGTGTAGCTCTGTTACCAGGGATTCCCCTGAGGGGCCTCAAGGGCCTAATAGGCGCATCAGAGTGTTCTCTGAGGGTCCCTCAGAGGACCTGCCAAAGCCGGACGTGGTTCTGAGGTTCACCCTTTGGGTGCTAAATTCATCTTTGGCCCTGGATACCGGGGTACGCCCTGAGGTCTCAGTGTCTGGTGCTTGTCACACCGAGCCACAGCTTGAGGCCCATCGTGAGGGAACTATATGTCCTGGGTTAAAACCCAAAGTTCCTCTAAATACATACCGACGGAGGCACAGGATCCTCTAAGGGACCTGTTGGTAGGGTACATTCCTCAACCGTCCCACTCTCAGGGTTGTGGTAATACTGATTCTGTCGAGGGGGACAAAGAAGGTGATCAGCAACAGGCCTTCCAGCACCAGCTCTGCCGAGTTTCCTTCATTGGAGGCTAATTCTTGGTCAGTTCCTAGGATGTCCACTAAACATCATCGATCTGCCAACACCGGCTCGGTCGAGGATCCTTGTTTCAAGGCTAAGTGTTTCTTAAGTCCCTTGACTCACCTGAGTGGACAGTTGCCTCATTTTCTCCTATGACACAGTTCTCTACAGGTGACTAAATGGCGACCCAACCTCCTTGGTTCACGGCAGCCATTTTGGATACCTCCAACTTTCATGACGACTAGGGCTTGCAGCGTTCCTTTTGGGACGAACAGTTTTTCCATGCTATGTGGACAACAAAGACCCGTTTTGTCATCCCTGGCGACATCTTCAGCTAAGGCCCCTTGTACACAGAGGTCAGGGTCCCAGACTCGGTCCTTCTCTGGAATCAGGGGGTTTCAGGGTCGCTGTGTGCGCCAATCTGAAACTCCTGTTGGTAGCCCCGTCTTAAGCGGCAGCAGCAAGGTGGGGTTTGTCCATCGTTTAGGCGGGTTTTCACTTGCCCTTTCCTCCTACCCCACCCTTCAAACCTCTCTTCCGACATACTGTTCCCCTCATGGAGCAAGGGAGGGGCTAGCACTGCTGTCCTTTCACAGTACTCAAACAGACTGCCCTGCGCACTATCTTCGATCTTTCTGAGAGAAATTCAAGTTGATCATACCCTTGCCAAATAAAGTCCTCTTTGGAAGGGCAATTGACTCAATGTGGTGGTCTTCCAGGATGCGTAAATGCACATTCTGAATTGGAGCCCGCATATGAAATATCTGCGGTTCTCTGAAGCCCGCATATGAAATATCTGCGGTTCTCTGTGGGAGCAGAACACTTCAGATTCGGGTACTCTTTTTGGTCTCGGCTCAGCGAGACGCATCGGAAACTACTCTGAGGGGCCCGCCGCGGTCTCCGAAATACCAGATCTTCTTCCAAAGTTCCCCATTTGGGCCTAATTCTGACCCCCGTTGTGCTGTGGCTTTGGATACCAGGGTTTGCCCTGAGGCTTCTCCATCTGGAGCTAACTGTACCGAGCCTTGGCTCGAGGCCCCTCTCGAGGTGGCTATAAAACCAGGGTTAAACCTGAGGTTCCCCTGCTTGGGGCTAAATCGATCACCAACAGAATTGAGTCCCTCATCGAGGGTACTGGCTGTAAGGTATAGCCCTAAGCCTTTCCACGAACGCGTTCGTGGTGATACCAAGACTGTTGAGGGGGCAAAGGAAGGCGGTCATGTACCACGGACCTTCCAGTACCGGCTCTGCCGAGGATCCTCCACTAGGGGCTAATTCTGGTGAAGCCCCTGACGTGTCTAGTAAACACCCTAAATCAGCCAGTACCGGCTCTGTTCCTTGTTCAAGGCTAGAATGGCACGCAAGGCCCCTGACTCCCCTGGGGAGACTATTGCTTCACTTGCTCCTGTGACGCAGTTCGCCCCTGGTGTGTGATAATGGCGGCCCAACCTCTGCGGGCCACAGCAGCCTTTTTGAATACCTCCCTTAAAGTGAGCTTTTACATCAACAAGCAGGGCGACAGACTCTCCTCTCCTTGTGGATCTTGTCATGCAAATTTGGGCTGGGCCATCCAGTATATTGTTTGGTTCCAGGCTCCACACATCCGGGTCACCTCATTGTGACCGCAGATTAATTCAGGCACCAGTCAGCATCGGTTACGAGTGTGAGATGAACAGAAGTATCCTCCAACTTTTCCAGCAATGGGGCACGCCTGAGGTGGTCCTCTTTTAAACTCGTGGGGCAACATGAAAGCTTATGCTTTCCCCTCATTGACTCCTACCTATTGGTCGCTCTGTAAACACATCGAACCGTTGCTAAAGCAGCTACGTGGGCAACATTACTGCTTAGACCTGAGTTCGAGGGCTGATGGTCAGTTCGGGCAAGCTGTTGTCAAAACCTCTTTCAGTAAAGGAGTTCATCCACCCGTTATTCTGTAAAGGAGTGCTTGGTAATCTCCCAAAAGTAGGGAAAGGGGACAGGACGTAGGAGTATAACAAAGTTACTCACTGTAGTAACTACCTTACTCCTAGTCCATAGTCCCCTTTCCTCCATACGCCCGCCGTCTCCTCTAATAAGTATCCTCTATTATTGCTTAAATGGTCTCAGACCTGGTGATAGAAAAGGACTGAAGGGCGATGCGCGGGGCGGAGCTAAGGAGGGCGGGGTTGCGGTTGCGTGCGGTACCATGCGTAAAAAAGACACGTTTTTCAATTTTGTGCTTTTTTACAGAAGTGCTCCGGTCCAGTCCCACAGGACGGAATGTCCCAAAAGTATGGAAGAAAGGGGACTATGGACTAGGAGTAAGGTAGTTACTGTGGTGAGTAACTTTGTTCTTTACAAACACCAAAGCTTTGGGTGACGTGTACACTGCCTGGATTCCTTTTCTAAATTTGGTACCAATTCCCACCTTTTGCAGAACCCCCATCAGAAAGCCCCATTCAACCCTGTCAAACGCCTTTTCTGCATCGACCGAGAAGAGGGCCGGGTCGTTGGTCATCTTCCAAGATTCGTGGATCAGATGTAGGGTTTTCCGCATAGTATCCGCCCCCTGTCTCCCCATTATGAATTCGACCTGATCAGAGTATATCAGAATAGGCATGAGCATTTCCAGCCTTGCAGCGAGGACCCTTGTGTAGATCTTGGCGTTAATATTCAACAAGGATATGGGGCGATACGATCCACACTGTTTGGGGTCTCAGCCTTCTATAGGGATCACAGTGATGCGTGCCTGCTAGGAGGAGTCGGGGGCAATGGCTGTCTCCAGGATCTCATTAAAGAGGTGAACCATGAAGGGAAGGAGTGGAGAGAGGAAAGGCTTGTAAAACCCAGCGGTGTAACAGTCTTCTCCTGGAGCTTTTCCTAGCGAGAGTCTCTTCGCTGCCATCTTAATCCTCTTCAGAGGAGCCAAGGTTTCTGCACACAACCCCAGGAACAAACAAAACACAGTATAAAAGAGATATCGGAGGGAATTCCTTTGTGCCTGACATGGCTCAAGACCTAGAAAGAGAAGTGGGCAATCTACTAATGAGCACACCCAAAATGTTGAACGTTTGCCTACTCCATACTAGATCTCTGAACAAGCACGCCCTTAGTATACATGATTTGACCCAGGAGAAAAAGCTGGATATGTGTATTACGGAAACGTGGCTAAAGCACCCGGTGGGTCCAGTATGTGATAAAGCAGTGCCAGAAGGTTATACAATCTACAACCAAAACAGTCTGTGGAGTTGGTGGAGGTGGGCAGTCATTGCAAAAAAGTCTATTAATCTATTTAAAGCAAACTTATCATGCGGTAGATGCGAAGTATTACATCTTAAACACACGCACACCCCAAATGACTGCACCAACATTATAGTGCTGTAAAGACCACCAGCACTTGTGTCCGACTCCCCAACTGAATAACTTAAGATCTTCAAACACAGCAACACTATTGGTGGGAGATTTTAACAGATGGAAGGGGAACAACTTAGATAAAGAAGCGATCCAACTGGAAAAAAAACCCTGAACAAATTAGATCACATAGTAATAAATAATGAACCTACCACATCTAAGGGTAACCAATTGGACTGGGTGATAACCCACAATTTATTTTTTTTTAATTATTTTTTTATTGGTTTGTTACAAACCTTTAAAAAACTAAATTTCAAAGAACAGATTAGACAGAATTTAGATGACAACTTAGTATAAAGGCAGAAGCAGAACATAAGGCCATCCTCTATCATGTGCCTAATGCCTTGCAAAAAAAAGAAAAAAAGAGAGAAGGAATGCAAAGCATCAACCAATTGGGGAAAACAAGGTTGTTGACATCTATTCCCAAGAGCAGTTCAAAGTTGGCAGAAATTCGATATGCACTACATGATTTAGTTATTTCTACAGTCTTTGGCTGTTAGGTTCTAAGGTCGCTTCTGCCTTTAGTAGTTTTTCCTGCATTGCTTCTAGGAAGAAAGTTAGCTCAAATGTTAAACTACAGTCCAAATCTTGAGAAAGTTGCTTCCACCAGTCTTCTATGGACATCGTAGGTCTTGCTAAAATAAATCTTCCTAGGTGCTTTGTGCGTTCTTGTGTCAGTGTAAGGCATGTTAATGTTAGATGTTTCAAAGTTTCAGGCTCTTTGTCACAAAGGCAGCACATTTGCGATTTTAGGCAGGCGGTTTTCCATATACTCAACGTTTCTCGGGTGGGCAGTTGATTGAGTCGAATTTTCATAAAAATTGCTCTTCGATTTTTATCTGGAAATTTTTGTAGATATGGCATGATTCCATTCAATTTTTTCTCTTTATTAGGCATCAGCTGCATAATTCTATGTTTTTTACACGAGTCGCCTGTGTCGATCCAATCTTGTATCCAGAGCAGTGATTTGACTTTATTTGGATTTTCTAGGAGCATGCTTTTGTCTGCTCCTATGTCACTGAGGATTTTTTCTCAACGATGAGCCCACATTGAGAGGATGGTATCGCCAGACTCTTTAGTTAGATGTTTCAAGATATTGTATTGTAATAGTGGCGTCTCGTCTGAAGCCTTGCGATATTCATTTAACATATTCCACGTGATTCTCCCATTAATGGATAGAAGTCTGAGCTCAAATCTTATGCATGCGGTTGGAACTCCTAGAGGTAGCCACAATACCTTGGACCAAAAAGAATGTTCCAATGAGGCCCAAACTTCCGCAGGACATCCAAAGGCGCTATCGGCTCCAAAAAAAAGGCACAATTTGGACACCCAAAATGAACCCTGTATTTGGTCGGACCATTTTGCGGTCTGTTTTGAAGTTCTATTTAAAAAAAACATGGACAGCTGTATGCAACCCACATGTGAAGGTGAGTAGTCGCAATTTTAAAACATAGGTCTTGAACAATTAAAACCTTGTCTGAAAAGTATCCAAGACAATGATTCATGCGAAAATATACTCCAGCAGATTACTATACACATTCGTGAAATGGTGGAACAGTTCGCCCCGTTAAAACACAAATTAGTTAGGAAAACCAATAACAATCATAAATGGTTTCAAGGAGAACTGAATAAACTCAAACTTGAAAAATGTATCATGGAAAGGAAATGGATACAAAATCTCACACCAGACAACAAAGAGAGATGGAAACAAATAAACTCAGAATATAGAAAAGAGATTACAGAAGCAAAGAGGAACTATTATAATAGAGATATCAGCAGCCCCGAAAATCCTCTAAATCCTCAAGAGTATGGACAAACCTAAGGACATTACACCTCCATTTACTCCAACGGAAGAGGACTGCCATATAGTGCAGAAGGTCTTCTCAGCAAAAATACGGAAGGCCAGAGACAACATAATTTCATCCAGAGAGGAACCTAGGGCGGCAGTACACCAACCCATAGTAAAATCTAGACAGTGTGAACCGTCCAACTTTAGTTTCCTCCCTGTCTCGGAGGAAGAGCTGTTTTCCGTACTGACCAAGATGAGACCTACATCATGCACGGAAAATATTTTGCCGGCTAAAATCATCCTGGACAATAAAAATCTATTCACACCAGTCATTAGTAGAATTGTGAACGCATCTTTTTAGGAGGGCATAGTACCAAAGTGTATTAAAGGGGTAACTATCACGCCTTTAATTAAGAAAACAGGTTTGGATCCTAAAGATCCTACTAATTTACGCCCCATCACAAACTCAAATTTTATCTTAAAAATTCTGGACAAGGTAGCAACCAACCAATTCCAAAAACATGTAGAAACCTATGGGATTCTACATGAGCAACAATCAGGTTTCCGAGAGGCCCACAGCACAGAGGCTGCAATGTTAGACCTGCAGACACGTATGCTTGCGATCTTGGACAAGGGAAAGGCGGGGATACTAATGCTGTTAGACCTCAGTGCAGCATTTTATTTGGTTGATCACCAACTGCTGCACAAGGCATTGGAGAAAATAGCGGGATGCTCTCCGGCTGCCTTAGCATGGCTGACATCCTTCCTAGTGGACCGGAAAGCTAGAGTGCACTTGGGGGGGAAAGTTTTCTGGAGCCACCCACATCAAATTCTCCTTTATTTAACCTGTACATGAGATGGCTTTGCGATCTTTTGGAAAGCGTTGGTGTGTTCTTCACAAACTACGCAGACGATACCAAGTTGGTCTTTGAATTAGAAGGGGTTTATTTAGTGACAGTGCCAAAATAACCAAAATCTATGATGTCGTAGATAAGTGGATGAAACAAAATTGGATGTGTCTAAATAGTACCAAGACGGAATTAATGATCTTTGGAACACATCAGGCCAGAGCTAAATTAGGTGCAGAATGCAAAGCTTTTGTGATCAAGGAGGCAATCATCCCAGTAATGACGCAGGTCAAAACGCTGGGGATGATGGTGGAGGCATCAGTGGGGTCTGAGGTGCAGGTTAAATACCTAAACAAGAATAATGCTTATTACCTTCTCCTTCTGAGAGCAATCCGCCCTTTCTTGAACTAGGAAAATACGGCAACGATTGCTAGGGCCATTATTCTATCGCGACTGGATTACAGCAATGCATTGCTGCTAGGGGCTCCTAAGAAAGAAATTGAGAAATGCCAAGTAATGGGAAAATAATGCTGTTCCTACCATCAAAAAGATAAAAAAATAGAGAGCCCATAACGGAAGGAAGGAAATCTCTACACTGGCTCAGAATAGAGGAAAGAATCACCTTAAAATCTGACAATTGTACATAGATGTTTGTATGGCACGGCCCCTATATATCTGAAGAAACATTTCTCTGGATACACTCAGTCGAGGTCTCTAAGATCAGAACATCAGGGTTGGTTGAACGTGCCACGTTTCAGTCGAGTAACAGGCATGGGAAAATCCTTCCTGGTACAAGCAGTGCAACGCTGGAACAAGCTGCCTATGCCCCTTAGGCTGGAAAACAACAACCAGACTTTAAAGAGTCATCTTAAAACCCACCTGTTCAAATAATCGTAAACTTATCCTGGCATAAACTAGTCCCCTTTCAGAAACTGTGTACATATTATGTTTAGGCTGTATCTGTTGTGCTTTATGCGCCCTGATGCGTGCGGGCTTTTGGCGCAATATAACCACATAATCATAAACAAACATAATTTCCTCTGCAGTTATGGGGTCATCAAGATAAAGGCTTTCATCCTGTGTGAGCTTTGGCATCTCAACCCTTGCTAAGTAGCTGTCCATTCCCAATTGTGTAGGGCCCGCTTCCGATTTATATAGTACCTCATAGAAAGTAGCGTAAGCTTCTGGGATAGTTCCCTCCTCTGCCCCTTGGATGCTACTACTCTCCTCTATGGCCGCCACCCTCCTCTCGTCACATTGACCCTGTAGTCTGGCGGCTAACAACGCGTCCGCCTTATCTCCCTTTTCATAAAACATCTGTTTGAGAAGTCGCAGTTTCCGGACTACCTGCCCTTCTTCCAAGTGTCGAAGCTCCTCCCTCTTCTGTTTTGCCTCCAGGACCTTTGCTTCCATATCTCCGGTCTTCCGCGCTTCCTCATCCAGTTGGGCTATCTCTTTCCTTAGTTTGCCTTCAATCAGGGCCCTTTCCCTCGATTTGTTGGCTCCTTCTCTGATCAGGATTCCCGCCACGTTGCTTTCCCCGCCTCCACACTGTCATCTTTGAGACCTCTCCCTTGTTTGTTTTGAAGTATTCCCCGATTTCGTTCTCCATTTCGGTCATAAAGACTGAGTCACTCGAGAGTGATTCATTGCATCTCCACCTTGATCCCTTGCGTGGGAGGCCTTCCCAGTTTAAGTCTCCCATGACCATGTCATGATCAGACCATGTGACCGCAACTATCTCTGATCCCATCGCAGCCTCCCTTATTTCCAACGCAAGGTATACGTAATCAATTCTAGTAAAAGTAAAAGGTGTACCCTGTCTTCTCCTGGGTGAAATCCCTGCCATGCATCTCGCAACTTGTAAAGGTCTAACATCTCTGTAACTTCCACCCGACTGCCTTCCATTGGTTCACGTATGCTGGGGTTACCGGCCCTCCTGTCTAGTCTAGGGTCGGCCCATATGCTATAATCCCCTCCTAGGATTACAAGCCCTGTGGCCCTCAATGTTATTTTGGCTAGTGTTCTGGTGAGAAAACGGGACTGTCCCGAGATGGGAGAGTACACCATTGCGAGGGTGATAGTTACTTCATGTGCAGTCCCAACTTCTAATAGCGCTCTTCCTTCCACATCCTCCCATATCCCGGTGACCTCAAATTCTAATCTTTTTCTAATGCAAATCCCCACTCCTGCCT
This sequence comes from Ambystoma mexicanum, assembly GCF_040938575.1. NCBI lineage: Eukaryota > Metazoa > Chordata > Amphibia > Caudata > Ambystomatidae > Ambystoma > Ambystoma mexicanum. Next base: position 222,503,334 of record NC_090921.1, on the reverse strand, counting down.
TTCTCAAGGGGCCAGAGCCCCAATGTTCGGTCCCCATTCTCGGGTTCATTATTCTCTGTTCCTCCCCCCGTGCATACTTGGTTTACTGTAGGAACAACACATCGAGACGTGCTTGTCGAAACTCCCTGCATACCAGAGAAATTTTGGTCGGGGAGTTTAGACCCTTGATGTTAAGCGGCCCCACTCTACGGAGACCCCCCCCCCTCCGAGAATCTAGATCAACCGCCATTAGTTGTGTATGCTAGGTGACCCCCCCGGATGGGGATAGGCAGCCGGGCACGTAAAGGAACACCCACATTATCACAGATGAATTGTTTGAAGAGGATCCCATTCCAACCTCTTACCCCCTACCTTCCCTGCCTCCACCCCATCCCCTCGACAGCATCCGATCCGACCCGGTTAAAATCACCAAGCGAAGTACGGACCACCGGCGGAGACTGTTGTATCACGGTCCTGCGTAATAATCAACCAAAATAACATTGAGCCCCCCCTTCCATCTGAACCAAAACATGAACTTCATATTCAACCCAACATTTCTTATGTTCCTCATACCTCCTTAATCAACACGTCCCCAGAATCTGAGAGGACAAGACCCGCTTAATTGTACAGGTGACAGTCTTAGCTCTCCAGGTTGGGCGAGACCCCTACCTCCAACATCCCCATGACCATGCCCTCCCCGGAGTCAGGGGTTTAACCGGTCGCCTGCTCCCGGGGCCAAGGCTCAGCCGCCCCGTCGATCATCATACTCTGGATGTTTGTGGTAGACGTAGGGTAACGTCAACCTGGGAATATCCCCCGTTAGGCAGAATCCTGTCCAGTGCCCTCAGGGACCACTACACACAATTAAGACTACAAGTGGTAATACAAGTTCACCTTTGGTACAAGCCTGTACTACACTGTTAAAGTGGTAGCCGTAGCGGAGCAGCCAGACTTATCTCAAGAGCAAATGAGTAGTAGTAGAGATTACACACCGGACTACAATTACTGTGACTCAAGCAAACACTTGTTAGGCAGAATCCTGTGCAGTTCCCTTAGGGAGCACTACAGAAGATTAAGACTACAGGTATGAGCAATAAATCCCCTTTGGTATCAGTCTGTACCACAAAGATTTAGTTGGTAGCTGTGGCTAAGCAGTCGGACTTATCTCAAGAAGAGTTAGGCAGTATGCTGCAAAGTATACACAATAGGTACTCAGATACAAGGCAAGAAATCAGAAATGATTGATAGACTGTTAGAAAAACAAAGTCTGGATAGTGGGGCTGTAGTGCCTACTCCTCCAGCAAACCTACCAAACATTGAGGATGATAATGTTGATGATGTTATTGTTGAAGCAGATGAGGAAGAGGAGGATAACAATGTCACTCTCTCTGCCTGCTCAAAGGCCTCAACCTGTGGCTACTGGACCATTGTCACGTCCCACATTAAGTCCTGAATTTATCACCCTAGAAAAAATTAGACTTGAGCTAGAATTCAAAAGAATTAGTGCCCAAACTGAAAAGAGACATCAAGAACTAAAGCTCAAAGAATTGGAGCTCAATCATGAGCTGGAGATGAAGAAATTGTCTTTGGAAAATGCTTCTCTCCCCGAATGCTCTAGATCTTCCAGTCCAAAAAGACCCCGGATGCCTAAAGAGATTGTGGGTATGTATGAACCTAAGTTGGATGTATTAGATTGGTTAGCTATGTTTGAATACAATCATGTGCTCCAGGATATCACCAGGAACCAGTTGATCCCCTAGTTATTCTCTAGGCTCCCCACTGTTGCTTCTGATGTGGTAATGGAGTTGGGGGAGGTGGATAGGATGGATTATGAATGTGTGAAGATAGCTTTAATAGCTAGATTTGGGAAGACTCCTTCCCAGTACCTTAAGAGGTTTAGGACCCTCAAAAAGCGTGATAGTACCCCTTGAGCTACTTGGGTGAATGAGTGTTTGAAGAATTTAGAGGGCTGGATTAAGGGTTACAGAGTTAACACTTATGAAGGAATGAGAAATCCTGTAATGTTGGAGTCTATCTATGATGCCTGCTCTCCTGAGCTCAGACAACACTTGGCTGATTCAAAAGAACTAGATTCTAAGAATCTAGCTAAGGCTGCTGACTTGTGGATTGCCAACAGGGTTACTCACAAGGATTCAGGGGTCACTCAGAAAAAGGATGAAGGAAAGCAGCCTAAGAAAGATAACAAAGAGAATTCAAATAATTCCAATTCCAAAGAGGGCCCAAAACAAAATTCTAAGGGTAAGCCACAAGGGAAACCTAATCAGGCCAGTGTACCTTCTGGTCCCAGACCAGAAGGAGGTCAGAACAAGCCACCATTCATAAAGACATTAGGGAAATGTTATGTTTGTGGCTCTACTGACCATGTGAAAGGGGATCCCAGGTGTAAGGGTAAACCTTCAGGGGTCCACCCTGTCTCCTTAGCCTTCGCTCCAGAGGAGGAAGTACATATGGCCAGTGGAAACTTTCAACTACTAGCTGAAGACCCCATCAGAGTCTCAGCTAGTGTATCTTTAGTATCCCTAGGTTTGTGGGAACAGAATTTAGATGTGTATAATTCTATCCCTCCTAATACTAAAGAGTATTATAAAGACAGCGTCCTAGTAAATGGTCAGGAGACCCCTGCCATTAGAGACACTGGGGCCAGCATAACTGTGGTGGATGAATCTTTTTTCAAGGTGGAGGAAGTTGCTAGGGCACCCAAACGCCTCACCAAGTTAGCTGGAGGGCCTGTGCAGATGCTTCCCCAATTACAAGCTCTCATCCAAGTGCAATGAAATGACTGTGAGGATACCTGTTACTGTGCAATCTGAAGTGGCTGGAAGGGTTCTTTTAGGGAATGACCTTAAAGAACTGGGAGTAGTGTAAAGTACTCCTAGAGCTCCCAGCAAAAGATTGCAGGAGCTCACCAGATCTGCAAGGGAGAGGACCCCGAGGGGCTCTCCTGAGGAGATGATGGACAAAGAGTTCACTCCTACTACACTGGAGTTACTAACTGCTATTTCAAAGCAACCTGAAGCAAAGGGGAAACCCAAGGCTTCTAAGAAGAAACCCGCAGAAAGCAATCCAGTGCTTCCAACCAGGAAATCTCCTAGGTTGTCCAAAATCACACCTGTGATTCCTCCTCCAGCTGCGGCTGAGAGTGAGGTACAACCCTGTGTGGTTGAACTAGAGCCCGAGGACTTAGATCTAGTAGAAGGCCAGGAACTTATTGGAGATCTGGACCCTGTGGCCATCCTGAGCTGCAGTCTTTGCTGGCAGAAGGTGGCCCCACCAGGGCAGACTTCATTAGGGAACAAAGAGAATGTCCAACTCTGGAAAGTCTTTGCCACCAGGCAGCTTCTCAGCTTGAAGGGCAAGAACCTGGGAACTATAGGTTACACTGGGAAGATGGTCTCTTCTATAGTGAACCGACAGTCAATCCCTGGAGACTACAAAACACTTGTAGTGCCCCAAGAGAACAGACTCCAATTCTTGCATCTAGCTATGAGATACCTTTGGCTGGTCACTTGAGTTTCAAGAAGACCAAGGAAAGGCTCTCCTTCTACTTTTATTGGCCTAAAATGGGGGCTGAGGTAGATAAGTACTGCAAGAGTTACCAAACCTCTGGTAAGAGTGGCTCCAAGAACGTGGCACCTTAAGTGCCTCTCCCTGTGGTGGGAGTACCATTTGAAAGGGTAGGGATCGACATTGTTGATCCTCTTGACCCTCCAACCTCTTCAGGCAACAGGTTTATACTTGCTGTAGTAGACCGTGCTACTAGGTACCCTAAAGCAATTCCTATGAGGACTGTTACAGCTCAGGCTGTGGCTAAGGCCCTCCTTGGGGTTTTTACCAGGGGTGGGTTTCCTAAGGAGGTAATATCCGACAGGGGGTCAAATTCTATGTCCCACTAGATGAAGGCCATGTGAAAAAACTGTGGAGTTACCTACAAGTTCTCAACAGCATACCACCCGCAGACAAATGGGTTGGTAGAAAGGATTAACAGAACCATGGTGAGCATGATAGGAGCCTTAGAAGACCCCCTTAAGACAAAGTGGGATCTTCTACTACCATGCCTTTTCTTTGCATATAGAGAGGTCCCTCAGGAGGGAGTGGGTTACAGTCCCTTTGAACTTCTCTATGGCCATCCGGTCAGAGGTCCATTGGCCCTGATCAAGGAGGGGTTAGAGAGTGCTCCTTCTCCCACAAGTGGATGGGGCCCTTCAAGATTGTGGGAAAACTAGGAGAAGTGAACTATCTGGTGGATTTAGGCAATCCCATGGAGGCTCCTAGAGTCTTTCACACCAACCGCCTAAAGGTTTATGTCTCGAGACCAGAACTGGGAGCTTTGCTTCTAGCTTCAGCTCAAGAGGAGGAGGAGGAGAGTGAACCTCTGCCCGACCTCCTCAGGGGCCAACCTTTAGATGAGAAAGTAGAAGGAGTTAATCTCTCTCTGAAATCTTAACAACAGGAGGCGTGCAAAGTTTTGTTAAATCAATTTGCCCCTCTATTTTCTCTAGCACCAGGCTTGACCCCTTGGGGCCAGCATGATATCAATACTAGTGACTGTTTACCTGTCAAAAGCAGGGGTTACAGAATGTCAGAAAATGTAAGAACCCACATCAAAGGAGAGGTCAACAAAGATGCTTGATCTCGGGGTAATAGAGCCCTCTACGAGTCCATGGTCTAGCCCAGTTGTGTTAGTACCAAAGGCAGGATCCAAGGAGTTGAGATTCTGTGTGGACTCTAGAGCCCTAAATGCAGTCACTAAGACTGATGCCCATCCTTTGCCAAGGACAGATGCGCTGATGGATAGACTTGGTTCAGCCAAGTTCCTCAGCACATTTGATCTCCTGTCAGGCTATTGGAAATAGCCCTGACTGACCATGCCAAGGAGAAAACTGCATTCTCCTCCCCAGTTGGCTTCTACCAGTTTAAGGTTATGCCTTTTGGACTAAAGAATGCACCTGCTACATTCCAAATGATGGTTAATCAGGTTCTGAATGGGATGGAGGACTTCTGCATGGCATACTTGGATGACATTGCAGTGTTCAGCCCTACTTGGAAAGAACATGTTGATCACCTAGGATATGTTTTGCAGGCTCTTGAACAGGCCCATCTGACCATACAGGCAAGCAAATGTAAAATTGGTCAGCGTAAAGTGGTCTACCTTGGGCATGAGGTAGGAGGTGGTGAAATAAGGACTTTGCTCAGCAAGATTGAAGCTGTGCACAATTGGACAACCCCTTCTACTCAAACCCAGGTGAGAGCCTTCTTAGGCCTCACTGGGTATTACAGGAATTTCATTGAGAACTATGGATCCATAGCTTCTCCACTGAATGTAATCTCCTCTCCAAAATTCCCTAAAAAGGTCAAATGGAATGAAGAGTGCAATTAGGCCTTTGAACACCTGAAGAAAGCCCTTTGTCAAGCTCCAGTTCTCACAGCTCCTGACTACCACCAACCCTTCATTGTGCAAACAGGTGCTTCCAATATAGGTATAGGTGCAGTCCTCAGTCAACTGGATGAGAAAGGTAGGGAGCATCCAATTTGCTTCATCAGTAGGAAACTGAAGGAACCTGAAACAAGGTGGGCGACTATTGAGAGAGAATGTTTTGCAATTGTGTGGTCTTTGAAGAAGTTTAGACAGGGAAGTAAGTGGGCACCACTAGTTTAGAAATTTTTATATATCCAGGTAGCTGTAGAGGTAAAAAATGTATAATAGTAGATATTTGAATGGAACTGGCTGTGACAAGTCTGGAGACACCCAGACTTCAAAATACACCAACAGCCTTAAGACCAAGTAAGAATACAAGGTCAGACAACCGCTCTCAAAAAGGGCCCGGATCCGGGCATTCAGTCAAGACATTCAAAAATATAGTTCTTATCAGGGTATCACAGGAGTACTTCAAGGTTGGTAAATAATAAAGATGAGGTTGTCAGTTGATTTTCATATAGTATTTTATCGGAAGTATAAAGGTGTCACTAATATTTCCTTAGTGAGGGGGCATTTGCCGCAACCCATATATATTTCAGACTAAAGCCAATGCATTTCGGAACATTTTTCCTTCATCAGGGCAAGTCTTGGAAGATTTGTATGGGAGCTGACAAGCGTTAAAGCTGCCCACAGTAGGGTGCAGCGGTGCGGCATGCAGCAGGCAGCCGTAATGTTAACACGTACATGTTTCAGAGTGAAATCTGTTTGGAAACAAAGGTTGGGTTCAGAATGTCAGCGTGTCTGACAGGATCTGTGATAAAGGCAGAGTGAAATGGAAATGCTAGCGAAAATCGCAGCGAGAAAGTCGCGTACCTTAACGCATCTGGAGCACAGAAAAGCTCCTGCGTGTAGCCGCCGTGCTTAGATTCCACTAAGCAGTGTTTAGGCGGTTGCCTGGACGACCACTCGTGTTATAGTACACGTGACTCACGAGCGCCATTAAGTGGCCGGTGCTCGCGGATCACGCTGCATTACAGGTGTGGGCCTGCAACATTACACAAATTAACCAATTTAGAGGCATGCTAGGGTGAAATGCATCCTAAAAATCAAATTTAGCTAGAACCTAAAATGTGGAGATTTTCCATAGAAATAGAAAAAACACTCAAGTATAATGAACATGGGTAATGAAATAAACAGACAAGTGTGGATGTATCTAAAATATTGGAAGTAAAGCAGAAAACAAAACAAAATACAAAATGCAAAATACAAGTTTTAGCGGGATGCACTATGTTGAAAATCAGTGCATAGGCAAGGCTGGTACAAATTCTGCGCAGTCATGAAAAGTAAAGAAAGGTCAACAGACAGAATTCATTAGGCATATCCTCGTCCAAAGTGGTGTTGCCCACAGCACAGGAGGCAGCACCTTGGGTCCCAGACCAAGGTCCGGGAGGTTGGACGAGGAGAATACAAAGATCACAAGCAATCCTAGTGATGCATGATGTCTTAAACGTTTTGAACATATTGGTCAGTATTGGTATGAGCACAACAGGAACATCAACAGCCAGCACAATAAGTGTGCAGAAATGGATTCAAATATAACAATGGTAATTTATCTCTTCGTTAAACTCTGTAGTTTGCTCCCCCATGGTTTTATCGATCCAGAATGTTTCTCTGCGATTAAGACGTAGGCCCAAGTCCTCGTGGGGAAAATGTTCCGAAATGCATTGGCTTTAGTCTGAAATATATATGAGTTGCGGCAAATGCTCCCTCACTAAGGAAATATTAGTGACGGCTTTATTCTTCCGATAAAATACTATATGAAAATCAACTGACAACCTCATCTTTATTATTTACCAACCTTGAAGTACTCCTGTGATACCCTGATAAGAACTATATTTTTGAATGTCTTGACTGAATGCCCGGATCCGGGCCCTTTTTGAGAGCGGTTGTGTGACCTTGTATTCTTACTTGGTCTTTAGCTGTTGGTGTATTTTGAAGTCCGGGTGTCTCCAGACTTGTCACAGCCAGCTCCATTCAAATATCTACTATTATACATTTTTTACCTCTACATCTACCTGGATATATAAAAATTTCTAAACTAGTGGTGCCCACTTACTTCCCTGTTTGTTCTTTTCTCTCCCATTGCCAGACACAATTCAGTGGAGGCACACGTTTTCCTAAACAATTAGCATCATTTCCAAAGAAATATTCACACTAATGTCGTTTGAAGACATAGGTCTTTCATCAAAATGCGCTGAAGCCTTAGGGTTTTCCACAGAGGAAGCAACCGCAATCCTTGAACCTATCAGCGAAACGTCTATAGGCGCACATGGAATCACACCAAAGGATCCAGCAAAGCGGATTAAACAATTAGAATATTTGGTACGGAAGGAGATCAACAGGAAACTCCATGCAATTACTCTAGGTCGTTACTTCAAGAACCAACGTATACCAAGGGGACTCTGAATCCAATTGCGTCCCACTCTCTGCAAAGAGAGTGTTACACTTCAGACTTCCCCGTCGGCATCCCTGCAGAATACATCTTCTTTACAGGCTCCTCTATGGTCCAGGTACAAGCTACCATGGCGTCTGTACAAACGTCGACGTACTCCAGGTCACCTGACACGCCTTGTACGTGGAAGACGTACAGCAAGCCACGCCCCTCTTACAACTATAAACCACCGTCTTCCAAGGGGCTCGTTGCTGCTAATTAGCGTTACCAGCTACATGCGGTTTCATCCGTTTCTTCTTCGTGTATCCCTACACGAATCCTTCTGAACTCCTGGTTTTGACCTTTTGCCCGAAATTGGATTGCTTCGTCTCCTCCCTTGTTCTTGTTGTGATCGTCTAGTTGTTGGACTCTGAACGCTTCTGGATACGGCTCTCTTCTGTGTCTTGCGGTTCTTTCCTGGTTGCCGCTCTGCACATTAATTTTGGCTGTTTTCATCCGGATCATCTCAACAATTACTCAACCATATTCGTGTACTCAGGTACATATCTATTATCTTCCATGGACATTGTTTTCTGTTGGATTCTGGGACATTGAGTGACTTTCCTGTGAGATTACTCTTCAGTGCATATGAACGCTCTCCTGATCTGTACCAACCCGACCCTAGTGCGTCCCTCGTGCCGTCCGGGGTTACTTACCTATACTAACTTCCCTGTTTGTTATTTTCTCCTGTCGTTGTCTTCAGAATTCTGAACTCCTGTTTCAATCCTGGACTCCTCCTACTTCATTTATCTTTACTCAGGTCAGTTGTTATCAATTCTATAGCTAAAGTGGGAAACGATACTGATTTAGATTTATTCCACTCATTCGTGTTATTCTTTGTAGATTATCCCGGGGAAACGCAATTCCACTCCAATATTCATATAGGTAGTTGTCCAATCATTTACTGTTCTAATCATTTGTTTAACATCAACACATCAACACTGTCTAATATCTTGGTATTCTTTTGCAGCATTGGTATTGGCGGTGTGTGTTCTCCCCGCTCTTTTATTCAATTGACATCTCTGTCTGTTCTACTGAAACAGCAGAGAGGCACATTGTGGAAAAGAGCCCCTCTTTGAGGAAGCCTGAGTCTTGTACTCAGGGCAGCTGGGATGGAAGGCTGAATTTGGAATTCTATGCTACCAACATCTCCAAGGTCGTGTTCTCCGCATCTTTGACCTATTCGGAGTGGTGAGTAACAGAGAGCAAGGAATTTGTTCGCAAATGGGAGGCCATTTTAAATAAATGTTCTCTAGACTTGATCCTACTCACCATTCAAGAAATGGCTAAGAATCTCACGGCTTTAAACATAGAAATTCAGGAGATTGAAAAAGAACCGGTAGAATCATTGGGCAAAGAAGAATATGTTGTGATTCTTTCTGATATCAATGTTAAACTTGAAGAGTACAAAACTGAATTGGAACAAAAGAAAGTGAAGAAATTCAAATGGGACACACATGATTACATCAATGATGAAGTCTACACGTGGATGGAAAGGTATGGACCAGTAGCACCTAAAAGGTTTCATAAACATCCATCAGATAACACCTCTAGCTCAGACTCTGAAGCACCAAGAGTCTTGGACACTCCTGCAGAACAAACAACTACCATCCCGGAACGCACAACTAGTCCATCAGTACAAACACCCCCCACCTCAGCTTTTTTAGGCGCCCGCCCAAAAGAACCCGCAGGGGGAGGAGGAAACCAAAGACCAAAACCACAAACACGGCTACAACAGAGGAAAATTTAGTCATTAACATCTCGGACAGGATCCTAAGGAAACCAGAAGAAGAAACACTCCAAAAAGGTCTCAGCTTTGTACCGACCTATGGGACTACATTGTTCAATAGCAAGATCAAACTATATAAATTTGTAAGAAAGCTGAAATTGAAAGTATTTTTCGAAGAACTTGAAATCATTGACAAACCAGACCAAATGTCAGACTTTCAGGAATTTAGGGCTAAAAGCTGATTTGTACCACCCATCAATGTACCCTCTATAGAGATTTTTCAGAAGCTTGTTACCCGCGATCTTGAACGGATCAACTACAGAACTCCACCATACAAAAACCTTAACCCGCATGAAATGAGATTGATTAAAGATTTGTACAGCGATACACGAATCACAATTCGACCAGCTGACAAGGGGGGTGCCCTTGTGATTCTCAATACTGTGGATTATGATGCCGAATGTTATAGGCAACTTCAGGATGATACTACATACGCCAGATTAGATCATGATCCCACTGTCTCTATCAGAAACAACTTGGCTATCTTGCTTGATAAAGCATTGGAACTGGAATGGATTAATGAACATACACGCAAGTTTCTCCTCAACAACCACCCACGAGTCCCCAACTTCTACACACTTCCAAAAATCCACAAAGATCTCAGAAAACCCCCTGGCAGACCCATAGTCGCAGCGATGGACAGTCTCAACCAACCCTTAGGAATCTACATTGATTTTTTCCTTCAACCGCTGATACAGAAAACCTCGACCTACACCAGAGACACTACCCATTTTCTGCAAAAACTGAATTCAATCAACCCACAAGAGAACCAATTGATGTTCACCATAGACGTCAAAAGTTTGTACACCTCCATTCCACACGACCTCGGCATTGAAGCCGTTGAATGGCTGTTAATTCAATCACCGGATGTACGCGCACAAAAAGAATTTATCCTAGCTTTGTACCAATTCATCTCTGAAAATTCCTATTTTCAATACTGCAATAAGTTTTATTTACAAACTTCAGGCACCTCTATGGGTGCCACCATGGCACCAACCTACGCCAACTGTTTCATGTTTAAATATGAGATGGATCACATACTGACCAAACAAGAATGGAAGAAGGACATCCACATGTGGACCCGTTATATCGACGATATCTTCGGTGTATGGACAGGCACTGAGCAACGATTCGATGAGTTCCATGAATACATCAATAGCATTGACCCACGGATACAGTTCATCACGAGAGAAAATTACATTTCTTGATGTGCAAATTACAGTGAAAGATATGACCTACAAGACTACATTATTCCGGAAACCAACCGATCGTAATAATCTTCTGCACAGGCTGAGTTTCCATCAACCCAGCCTCCTCAGGAATCTACCATTCAGCCAACTACTACGAGTAAAAAGGATTGTTAGTGACCCTGAAGACTGCATTGCACAACAAATGGTAATGAAAGAGAAATTTCTTCAGAGAGGCTACCGCCAAGAGGAACTGGATCTTGCTGCTAATAGAATCAATAGCCTCGATCGGGACACCCTACTCTCTGCTTCAAAGAAACCGGTTAGAGAATTGAAATCACCGGTGTATGTGTCGAAATTTTCAATTCAAAGTATCAAAATCAAGAACACAATCAAGAAACATTGGAACATTTTTAAGAACGACACAAGAGTCCAGGATCTATTTAGTGAACCACCAGTATTTGCCTTCCAGAGAAGCAGGAATCTTAGGGATGAACTTGTCCAGACAAGATTACCTCCAACCAAAATGTCCACACAGCGCATGGGCACATTCCCCTGCCTCCATTGCATTAACTGCAACTCGGTAATCAAAAGAAACGTTATCTTTCACCCACGAACAGGCAAAAAGATTTTTCTAAAAACATTTGGTACCTGTGACAGCACCAACATCATTTACGGCATTATATGCCCATGTGGAAAATATTACGTGGGCCAATCCACCAGAGCTGCAAAGATCCGATGGAACGAACACCGATCCTGCATCCGTACTTCCAATCCAAACTCTGCTGTGGCACGACATTGGGCCACGAATAACCACAATTTGTCACAGATCAAATTCCTGGTGTTAGAGGTTCTAACCAGAAACAATCCCCACGAGGACTTGGGCCTACGTCTTAATCGTAGAGAAACATTCTGGATCGATAAACTCTGTAGTTTGGTCCCCCATGGTTTGAACGAAGAGATAAATTACCATTGTTATATTTGAATCCATTTCTGCACACTTATTGTGCTGGCTGTTGATGTTCCTGTTGTGCTCATACCAATACTGACCAATATGTTCAAAACGTTTAAGAAATCATGCATCACTAGGATTGCTTGTGATCTTTGTATTCTCCTCGTCCAACCTCCCGGACCTTGGTCTGGGACCCAAGGTGCTGCCTCCTGTGGGCAACACCATTTGGACGAGGATATGCCTAATGAATTCTGTCTGTTGACCTTTCTTTACTTTTCATGACTGCGCATATTTGTACCAGCCTTGCCTATGCACTCATTTTCAACATAGTGCATCCCACTTAAACTTGTATTTTGCATTTTGTATTTTGTTTTGTTTTCTGCTTTACTTCCAATATTTTAGATACATCCACACTTGTCTGTTTATTTCATCACCCATGTTCATTATACTTGAGTGTTTTTTCTATTTCTATGAAAATCTCCACATTTTAGGTTCTAGCTAAATTTGATTTTTAGGATGCATTTCACCCTAGCATGCCTCTAAATTGGTTAATTTGTGTAATGTTGCAGGCCCACACCTGTAATGCAGCATGATTCGCGAGCACCGGCCACTTAATGGCGCTCGTGAGTCACGTGTACTATAACAATAGCGGTCGTCCAGGCAACCGCCTAAACAGTGCTTAGTGGAATCTAAGCACGGCGGCTACACGCAGGAGCTTTTCTGTGCTCCAGATGCGTTAAGGTATGTGGCTTTCTCGCCGCGATTTTCGCTAGCATTTCCATTTCACTCTGCCTTTATCACAGATCCTGTCAGACACGCTGACATTCTGAACCCGACCTTTGTTTCCAAACAGATTTCACTCTGAAACACGTACGTGTTAACATTACGGCTGCCTGCTGCATGCCGCACCGCTGCACCCTACTGGGGCAGCTTTAACGCTTTTCAACTCCCATACAAATCTTCCAAGACTTGCCCTGATAAAGGAAAAATGTTCCGAAATGCATTGGCTTTAGTCTGAAATATATATGGGTTGCGGAAAATGCTCCCTCACTAAGGAAATATTAGTGACAGCTTTATTCTTCCGATAAAATACTATATGAAAATCAACTGACAAACTCATCTTTATTATTTACCAACCTTGAAGTACTCCTGTGATACCCTGATAAGAACTATATTTTTGAATGTCCGGATCCGGGCCCTTTTTGAGAGCGGTTGTGTGACCTTGTATTCTTACTTGGTCTTTAGCTGTTGGTCTTTGAAGAAGTTTAGACCATACTTATATGGATCTACTTTCATTATTCAAACAGACCACCTGCTCTTGAGATGGTTGATGCAAATGAAAGGGGAAAACCCAAAACTGCTAAAATGGTCAATCTGCCTCCCAAGAGTTGGATTTTACCATTGAGCACAGGTCAGGATGTCACCACCAAAATGCTGATAGTCTCTCTAGGATGTTTGTAACCGACTAGAGGTAAGAGACTCATCCCATCCAGGAGTGGATTAGGTCCTCCTGTCCCTTAGTCTGGGGGGGGGGGTGTTAGGGAGAATTCTCATTCTATGGCTAATTTCCCTTACCTATAGAGATCCCCAGTAGCTTTGCTGGATTTGAAGGGTTTGTTTTTTTCTCCTGCTAAGAGTGAGACTCTTTTTCCCACTTTTAGGCATATTTACTATGTGGTTTATAGGCTATTTTTTGTGTTTAATGTCTATGGGGTTTATGTCACCCTCATAGGAACCATCTTTATACACATGTTACACAGCACCCTCCGTGCAGTAGCACAGGGGTGTCATAGTGACCCCCAAACATAGACTCCATACCCTGGGACTGACTACTGTCTACCAGGGCATGTAACGTCCCCATTGACTTTACTGGTCAATCTTTATGAACTAAACCAGTACAAATCATCTTACTATGGAGGTACTGGCAAGGGTTAATAGTTTTTCCCTTATGTTCATTTTCGAGAGGGTACCGTACAGTCCCTCTCTCAAAGGTTTCTGGCTGGTGGCAGTGGTTACTACCAAAAGTATTCGACCGCGAATATTTCCCTATGGGATTTTCCCATTGTTCGAGGCTACCACATTTAGTGACGGTCTCTAACATACCGCCGGTTTATTTTTATATTAACTTTACCCCGTGAAGTTTTATTTGCCAGAACCTTTATATAAATTCTTTCTCGTGTCTTTCTCTAAGATCCTAACCCAGGTCGGGGGTCCTTTGTTCGTCCTTTTGGCGGGCTTCTGCCAAGAAGCCCTCCTATCGGCGCCACTGAGTCTGGGGTGGACCCATTGTGTGGGAGGGGGAGTAGGCCCCCGGGACAGGGTTGCCTCAGCAACCCATGTCGCACTCTGCCCTGATAGGCTGGAGGGTCTCCCGCCAGGATGACCACTCCACTGTGTGAGTGACAGCTAGGCTGTATGAATGGGGGTCTTTTTGCATAGAAGCAGGGTCCTGAGGACTGGAAGAGCAAGACGTCGCCACTGGAACTAAGAAGCCGAAGAGGAGAGAAGCCAAACACATCTGCAACAACTGAACCATCGGTGAAGCCCTGCTGCAGCGTCTCGCCACTTTTCTCCACACGACGAGAGAAGATCTTAATCTGCAAGAGCCTTCTTCCCTTGAGCTGGTGGGGCCAACCAGTTTACCAATCGCCTTCCAGGACCTGCCTTGGTCGAATCGCCAGTGCCCTGTACTCGGAGACTGGATAGCCAGGCACCCGTCCACCACGAACGCCATTTAAAGTAGCAGACCTTTAAATCCGTTTCGGCATCACCGCGGCTGGCTTCTTCCCTGGGCGAGACGGCAGTTCTAACAGATTTAGCCAGAGTCAATAGGGCAGTGCAGTAACTCGAACCTTCCTCCACGACGAGATCCTCTCTTCCTCTGCTGGACAACACGAACTGCAGGAACTGCCAGGAACCACCGCCACCGCGGGAAACGCTTCCACTTTTCAGGTACCTTGTTCCGCCAGGCCTCCCATTTTGCGGGGTATTGCTAAGATGTTTCAAATCCTTTACCTACCTCCAGAGTTGGCCACCCCTATCGACTAACATTGTCTTTCACTTTCTGCAACCACCTTTTCAAATCGTTTAACAAAGACTTGACTGCAGCTTCAAGAACTTTTTGCTCCTAGACACTTTGCCCTGTACCACTGACTCTGGCACAGGCCTATTGACTCTGGCTAAATCTGTTAGAACTGCCGTCTCGAGATTGCTTCTCACCTAGAAATGTGTTGGTGCACCTAACTCTTATAACCACCTTTTCCTTCCCTCTTTTTAAACTTGTGAAGTGTCATTTTGCTCGGTTTTCAGTATTATACATGCTAAAGTACTGCCTTGCCTAATTTGTTCATAATCGTATTGGGAAGTGTTGCTAGGTTGTCTAAGAGTATATTCCTGTATAACTTGATCGTTCCCTCCCTTGTGAGAAATAGCTAGAGTGCCATTTGTGTTTGGTTTTCGCTGTGCCATTTTGCTCAGTTTTTACTCTTGCTCAAACTTGTCTACAATTTAACCAGGGAGTTGTGTATAATTTTCTTGACTGATTTTAACTTGCTTTAATAACTGTGATTGATGTGTTGAACTAGAAGTGTGTAAAATAAATATATATATTCTTTTTTAATACAAAGCTTTAGTCAGTGTTTCCTTGTGCCAAAGTATTGTAGTCCTATTGAGTAAACCCTGAATACTGCTCATCTCCCTCTTGAGATAAGTCTGACTGCTAAGCCACAGCTACCAGCTGAATCTTTGTGATACAGAATGATACCAAAGGGGATTTATTGCTCATACCTGTGGTCTTAATCTTCTGTAGTGCTCCCTAAGAGAACTGCACAGGATTCTGCCTAACACTGACTCAAGATTTTTGGTTAAAAAGTGGAAGTGCATTTATTTTAAACCATCTGTTCACAAAACACTTCACTTCTATTAAATTAAAACCACACTTCAAATACACTGCACAACCAATTCTCCTTGTGCCGAACAACTCAAGGTAAGTACCTTAGGATTTGACAGACCAGTGTTATGAAACAAAAGACGTTACCGGGAATACATATGCAATCACTTTTTGACAGTAATGACAGTTCGGTCTTACTAAAGATACGCGTACCCGCGGGAAGAAATATTACCGGAGTACAAACACACTTATCACCTGAGTTAACACAAGAGAGTTGGGGACAAAAATCATAGGTTTGTCAAGGCAGACAGAGTCAGAGAACACTTGCTGACAAGAAGTTAAGTCAATAGGCCTGCGCCAGTGTCAAGTGGAACCGGGTTCCTGTTGTCGAGGATCACACAGTTCACGATTCAAGGTTGTCAGGAGTACTTGGATGTTGTCAACAGAGGAAGCAAAAGTTATAAGAGGGAAGGAAACAAAGGACAAGCCTTGGATGAGGAGAAAAGGGTTCACCCTAGTTCCTCGAAGCTGGACACAGTACCTTATTCTTTGAAGAAGCTGATGCCACGGCAGTTGTTCCTGGTAGTTTCCTGCAGACTCACGGTTCCTGGAGCTTCAGTCGTGGGGACAAGAAGGACGACGTCTGGAGTGGTCTGCACTACCCAGGGATGAGGCCAGCAGCAGCGACGGTGAATGAAAGGTGGTGCGCTCCTTTAAAACGGGAGAGGCTCTACAGATGGCTATCCGGACCACTCCAGCAGTGTGTAGCGATTTCGACCAAGAAGAGGATCCTCTGGCTGTGGAAGATGAGCTGGTTGATCCCACCAGGCTCAAGGAAAGAAGACTCCGGACTGGATCTTCTCTTGTCGTTGAAGGGTAGATAGCTCAGGACTGCAGTAGGGCTTCACCGGGACTCGGTAGTTGCAGCAGCCATCTTCTTCTCCGCTTCTCTTTGGTTCCTTGCAGTTCCAGTGGCGACTCTGACTTCCAGCCTAAGAGCCCTGCCTTTTATGCGAATATCCCCCATTCACACAGCCTGGCTGTCAATCACCCAGCAGGGGGGTTGTCCGGGCTTGACAACGACCTCAGCCAATCATGGCAAAGTGCGACTTCAGTTTCCTAGGATACCATGTACAGGGGTTGACTACACCCTTCCCTCACATACAGCCCACCTAGACACACAGGCGCCAAGAGGAGGGCTTCTTGGCAGAAGCCCGACAAAAGACGGTGAACAAAGAAGGCAAACCTGGTTTGCCGCGCAAAGTAAAACACAAGAAGTACTTTAACAAAAAGAAATGGCGAATAAACCCGCCAAAAGAAAGAGTATTTGGTCAAGCGGGTTTATGTTCGAGGCTAATATAATAGCCTGGAACAATACCACGTTTATATAGTATAATCGCGGTCGGAAAGTTTGGGTAGATACCACTGCCACCAGCCAAGTCTAAATGTTAAGTGAGCGAAACAAAGCTCAGAGAGGCACAGACAAAAAGGGATAGGAATTAACCCTTTCCAGTACTCCATGTAAGATTGGGTGTCCTGGGTCTGTAGTTTTAAATGACTACATAAAGTAAATGGCAACTTTACCTGTTTCTGGGGGACAGTAGTGAGCCCCAGAAAAATTGAGTCAGAGGGAAGTCTCAACGACAACCCTGTGTTACTGCACTGAAGGTGCTGTGTAACACACATAAACGTGGGTCTCATTTAGTGGTGTGCTCCAGAGCCCAAGATCACACAAACAGTAGAAATAGACATGGCAAAACACATGTAAGAGTGGGAAAAAGGCTCACACTCTTATCCAGTGGAAAAAATAAACTCCAGAAATCCAGCAAACCTGCTGGGGGACTCGCTAGGTGAGGGAAATTAGCCATAGAATGAGAATTTTCCTTAACACCCCCCCCCCCCCCCCATCACTTATATGATACTGTGTGTTTAAATCTCACCCTGTGAGGGGGTGAAGCATAGCCTCAAGGTGATGTGGTGTTTGGTATCAGAGGTATTCAGTCCTCTGCATCCGGGGAGGCATTCCCCCTTCGATATTTCCTGGAGTCTGGTATGCGCTTCCTCCTTGGGCCTTGGATTCGCCACTGTCTCTCTTCTCTTCCTGGTCTCGTGCCATGCAGCTCTTAATCTCTTTTTCAGACCTCAACCTCTTTTCCACCTTCTAGCTCAAATGGTAGGGAGAATGGGTAACCCCATCTATAACCGTCTCCCCATTCTTTCAACCATTTTATGAGGGGGGTGCACATTCGCCTGAGGACAAGGGTCACGGAGGACAAGTCTTGGAAGATCGTTACTCTAGCCGAGTCTAGGGCGACTGGCCCGCTGCGTTTAGCCTCCTCCAGGATCCTGGCCTTGTCTTGGTAGTTGTGGAAACGGACTAGGACTTGCCTCGGTCTGCCTGCTGCTCCCCCCGCTCTGTGTATCCTTTCGATCAATGGCGTCATCCTCGAATAACAGTTTCATTATGTCGTGGAGTGTCTTTTTCAAGTCACGTTCAGTTTCCCCCTCTTTCTCCGGGATACCAAAAAAGCATAGGTTGTTCTGCCTCTCTCGATTCTCCAAATCGTCCATCTTAAAACTGAATTCCTCTTCCCGTTGTTCTATCTTGGCAATCCTGTGGTCCATCTGAGAGTCTAAGGTGTTCAGCGGGGATTGGTTATTTTCAATCGAGTCTCCCCTCCATCTTGTCCATCCGCTGAGTGATTCTATACATTTTTCCTCCCATGTTAGCCCCCATGTTTTTGATTTGATCCAGTCTCCCTTGCTAGCTGCAGCCTCTGCCGCTGAGGTCACCATATCTGATCCTTGGGAGGTTTCTGGTGCTGGGAGAAGTAGAGAATATTTATATGGGGCCAGTTTGTCATATGTCCATCCGCTCTGTGATAGACACGTTAGTAAGGGAGCGTAGTTGCTAATGCATTGCAAGTAGCAGGGCTCTCCTTCGTTTTCTCCAGGGGAGGCTACTTTGGACCAGCGTCTTTACAAGGTTTCGCTCCCTGGAAGAGGGCACACGCCCCAAACAACTATGGGGGCCCAACCCTCACAGGTTCATGTGGGGCAGGTCTTCACCAAGATCCTGGGCCTTTTTTCGAGAGTAATGTTGGGGGATTAGTGCTCAATATGAGAGGATTAAGCAGTGTCAAACTGGGCAGATTCCTAACCACAGGCTGGTAGTTTGGTGCCTTATGTATCCTCAATGGGGCTTTATCATTGACGAAACCCTGGTAGTTGGGACCTGGCGAAGGGTCGAGTTTATGTAGGAGTTCAGATCGCAATCTACTTTGGCCCCAGTTCACTGTGCCGCCTAGGGGTTCAACCAGCACCTTCCTGTCGTGCTCCTGGCAAGAGTCTGTTCCTGTATGCGAGCTTTGTGCCTACACCTGGCTCTCTCCATTGGTACAGTTGTGTAAGCATAGACCTTATGTTCTCTTTCTCCCTACTTGACCTTGCTCTGGGCTGCTTTGGTAAAACTTAGTCCATAGGGTCTGGAGGAGGCCACATGCCCCAGAACCTGGGGGCCCAACCCTTCGTTTCTCAGGGGATCTCGTGTCTGCCCAAGTCGGGGGAAATGCACCTCAATTGACAGGCAACGTTGTGTCTTGAGGGGGGGGAGGGGGCAGGAGTCCGGCAATATCCCCGTTTAATATAAGAGGGCTTGTCCCACCGCCCACAGACCCTGAATCCGGACGCAATGGGTGGGCCTTCAATGAGTGCACAGATGTCTCCCTTCGGGCTTCTTATGTGGGGCACAGTTCTCAGGTCCCTTTGGTAGCTGGTGCGTGTGTACGGGTGATACGGAGGCCCCCAGGCTTCCTCAGGGAGAGTAGGATTTTTACGATGGTCTCCCATGCACCACGGCCAATCGAGATCCGGTGTCCCCTCCGAACTGTTCCTGG
Source organism: Ambystoma mexicanum (assembly GCF_040938575.1). Classification (NCBI taxonomy): domain Eukaryota; kingdom Metazoa; phylum Chordata; class Amphibia; order Caudata; family Ambystomatidae; genus Ambystoma; species Ambystoma mexicanum. The sequence continues at coordinate 222,483,714 of NC_090921.1, read as the reverse complement.
ACCCATACAATTTAGGAAACTAGCGATGATTGTGTGCTTTAATGCACCTTTCTGTGACAAAAAAAACAGGCAGGCCTGGGGAAGCCTAACCGTCTCCTGTATGCAGCGCTGGGTAGGGCTTTCAGCCGGCGCTTTTCACGGCCGCCCACATCTCCTGCGGGCATTGGCATATTCGTCAACACCTACTTTGCCCATCAATGGCGGTCAAGGATTAATGCGCAGTCATGCTATCTTTCGTTGCAGGCGGTGAAACTGGTGGCTGGGCTTGCTGCTTCCTTCTGGAGCCCTGACCGGAACCCCCGCTCACTGCTTCAGGGATTCTCGGGAACTAGGGCCGCTGCCTAGAGCAACACAGGAGGAGGCCGGCCGCGCCGAAAATGGGGCTGTGATGAGCAGCGCGCTGGTGGGTCTAGGAGGGAAGAACAGACCCGCCCAAGCCGCTTTCGCTACTGAGAGCGAGGGGCACTGGAAACCTCATGAATGTACCAACGGGCTTTCCCGATGGGTACTCCCACCGCACCAATCCCAAAGAGCACCCTGGGGGGGGCAATCCCCCCTCTTCACTTTGCAGCTATCACCTACCGCAGAGAGGGCAGAGCAGGAACCACGGCAGACTCTTCGTCCCTCGGGCCGTGAGCTGGGCTATTTCCACAGTGTCCCAGCTCGGGACGTTTGGGTGTAGGGTTTGCCTCTTCCTCAGCCCTTCCACGCAGCCAGGAGCAGCCCGGAGGGCCGCTGCGTCGTGTTCTTTAAGGGCTCATTCTACGTGGCATGTGTGTCCCGGGTTGCCTGCACTGGCGATCACTGGCCTCTTAAATGCTTCTTTTGGAGTGGCCTTGTTCTGTTTCTCAGTTCACTGTGAAAACGCGTCTGATTCACTCCACTCTTTCGGTGGGGGGTGTTTTCATACTCTGTTGCACACCATTTTTTCTGGGGTGGGGGTCTCTCTGTGGGAACTCAAGCCACGATTAGGACTGCTGGATGAGGAGCTCACACGGAGGTAGGCCTCATCCGTGCGCCCCCTGGTGGCCAATCTGCAGCATCATTTTGATTGCTCCCTGGTGGCCAATCTGCAGCATCATTTTGATTGCTCCCTGGTGGCCAGCCAGACCGTGGTTCTCAGAGCTCCTCAGCCTTTCAGACAGACCACCCATTCACCTACCGCTGGGCCCAGCTCCTCTCCTGACCCAGCAGGGGGGCAGGGTACTCCACCCTGCTCCTCACAAGCTAGCCCTCACAGTGGGGCTCCTGAGCAGGTCATGCTGAAACACTTAAGCCTATCTCAGGCTAACCTAGAGATCGTCCAGGGCTCTAGAAGCAAGGCTACCAGGAGCCAATATAAGAGTAAATGGTCATGCGACATCTGCAGGGCCTCCACAGGCTTTACACGCCTATAATGAAGCCACTTTTCACAGGTACAAGGTCGTCCTGCGGACACACCCTGCTTTCCTACCCAATGGGACGACCTCCTTCCATCGCAACGAGGGAATAGTCTTACCCACTTTCTTTGCCGACCCCAAGGATGAGCATCAGAGGGTCTTGCACTGTCTGGATGTCAGACGTGAGCTGAAATACTCCCTGGACAGAACCAGGGACTTCCGCAAGTCGGACACTTTGTTTGTGACTTTTGGTGGGTCAGGGCCCGTTTATCAGGCCTCCAGGGCCTCCATCGCAAGGTGGATGGTTGCGACCAGTGCCAGCTAACTTCCAGGCCCATGCGGTCAGAGCCAAGACCACGGCCATCGGCCATCACGTTCCAACGGCATGTGCCGTGGCAGGTCATCAGCAGGGCGGCTTCCTAAGCCACCCCTTCGACTTTCTATAAACACTACTGTTTGGAGGCCTCCTCTAGGTCAGACGCGGTATTCGGTCAGGTGGTTCTAAGAAACCTGTTTTCTTAAGGAGGGGCTCCTCTCCAACCTGGGGCTACATTCAGTTGTAATCGGCCATACAGTATGGTGGAAAGATGACAGGACGTAACAGTAATTAACAGTTACTCACCGTAGTGACTAACATACTCTTAGTCCATAGTCCCCTTCCCTCCATACGTCCCACCATCCTCCCCCCCCCCCGCCCTAATAATACTGGTGTCATTAGACAATGCCTATCATTGTCGACACGTCAATGGGGACTGAGGGGTGGCGCCAGTGGGTGGGGTCAGGCAAGCGCATGCTCCCAGGGAAGCACCCCACGTGCCTCTAAATTTAAAGGGGAAGATTTTTTTCTGGTGAAAAAAGTTCTGTCTCCTGTCCCTCCCGAGGGACGCCCCATTCAGTATGGAGGAAAGGGGACTATGGACTAAGAGTACGTTAGTCACTACGGTGAGTAACTGTTCATTTTCTCTCTATCAAATAAAAAAAATGTCTGATACTGCAGATTTTGGTATCTTTCCCTGGGGTTTTCTTCCTTTGGGAAGCTTATTTTTGTGTTAACCTCTTATATGCTGGTTAGCCTTTTCTCTCTCTGTTTTCCTATGCAGCGGGCATGCTCGTGGGGAAAAAACAGAGGAAACTGAGGTATGGGGCATATTGACGTGGTATATATACGACGCCCGACATCACATTCAGAGCCAACAATCAAGCAACGAGCAAGATGGATCGATGGCGAGTCGAGGTCCACTACGCCCAGTCAAAGTTTTTCCAAAGCAGCAGAGATGGATGAGGATATCTATCAGATGAATCTGTGGGAGAAGAATCCATAGAAAGAACATCACAGTAAGTAATTTCTCCTTCCAAAATGGCCTGCAAGGATTAATTCCTACCTTCGAATATGGTATCACTTCTGTGTTTCTTGTAACTGAACAAAGATTCATGTTTTGTGTTGTGCACATGCAGTGTATTAGCCTAACACTATAAAGTCCTACAGTGAGCATGCCCTACACCATTCACCTATGATATGATAATATATTTTTAATGCACTTAATACCCAGAGGTTTCTAAGCGCGGACCTGGGGATAGAACCTGTGTCGCTCCATGTCGCTTTGTTTCCCAGGCGCACGTTGCGCCTGACTTTTCCTTCTGAGACTATGCTCACAAGACTTACCCCGGTACCTGTGCATTTCCTGCATATTAGTATATTTTCAGTAATCTAAATCATTTGGAAGGGGCTGGGATCTGAACGCGCATCCCAATAGTACATATAGTGCCTTCCCCAGACCTTTGTGTAATAACGGGAACTGAGTCTCTACTGGACTTCCTGCTGTGTTTTTTTTTTCTTTCTGTTTTTCTTCTACTAACGCCATGCGTCTGTGGCACGATCTCAATCAGGGCCCCCATAAACTCTCGACTTGTGGCGATATCATGGGTGGGGCCTCATCCTTTCCTTACTCTTGATCTGTGTCTAACTCCTCTTCCGCAACTACGGCTATATCGGCATCGGACAGAACCGATCCATAATTTAAACTCCATACCCTTGGCCTTGAAGAGGAAAAATCCGAGCCAACTCTCAGTCCTGGACGACCCCCTAACCGGAAGAAGCACCAACAGCAATATGGCCGCCGGTCGTACGAACATATGCCTATCCCCACTTCTCCAACCAGGGACAACTACCGCGAGCGGTACCCAGCCAGTCGGCCAAATGTTTCCGCAGTAACACAAACCATGCCAAGAATGGACAAAGAGGCACAAGACCGAGTTGGGGAAAACCGCATGGACCGACTTGACTAAAGGCACTGTATTAAAGGCTGGTATGATGCAGGTCGTTAGAGACATCCTGACGACATAGCTCTGTTAGACATGAAGCATATGCGCAATCCGCGCATCTCACACATACTCGTGCACACCAATCTACATGAAGAACATGTAGAGTTCTTAAGATAGAGGACTGGGACACCTACATAGTATCATGTTTGTTATTTTACCATTAGGCTCACTATAGGAACGCAGGAAGCAAGAAGAATTTGTATACGCTTGCTGTTGCCGCTATGCAGCTAACCCCATGCAAAGGCAGGAGCACCTAAGGGACCCGACCTACCGTAAAGCTCTTACTAACATATGGACATTATGACGACTGCATATTAGAAGCCAGAGTAGGCCTCAAAAGAAAAATGCAGGCCGTGGTGATCGCAAAGATCCTCGAACAAACCCCGAACAGTAAGGCGCTACGTTAGCAGAATCGCCTACGGCGTAAGCACAGACCATCAAGGACATCATGTTGCAAGGCGACATTCCATATCCTGAGCCAAGGTAACGTTGGCGGCAGTAGAAAAGGATTCTCTGTAAAATGTACACCAATTCAGGGCAATCGAGCCTGCAAGAGTGGTCTCTAACCACGTGACCTGGCCAAGTTGTAAACAGGACAAGACTCAGAGGCTGAGAACGAGCAGCTGCCCCACAGCTGGACAGCTACTTGCAACACATTTGTTACGTTCCAGACACCATCCACGATGGGAATAGAGCGATCTCATGGCATTAGTCGTCGTCACACTATTGTTATACACAGACACATAGTTGCAATTACTGAGACATAGACATGCACTGAGGACAGGTGTCTCGCGGTCTGGGAACGTCGTTTGTCCCAGGCTTGGGGGCCTGCAGCCTGACCAATCGGGACTAGGGGTTTTGGGGGCAGATGGCGAGGGTTGCCAACCAATTACCAGGCTTACTCTCTGGAACACATTTAGTGTAGCAACTTTCAGGCATTAACTATACCACCTGACACAGACCTGTCCAATGTGACCCTTTCTATACGGTCCTATACTGGACCTACCAGTCAGTGGGCCTATCCCAGGCCCGGATAGGTTTAGGACGGAGTCTGCCAAGTGACGAAGGTTATTGCGAGGACACAAAACTGGCCTGAATCTTGTGGCATGTGATCACTGTGAGTTTGTCTGATAAAGCACGGTAAAACCTTACTCCTTGTGTGGACCTCAACTTCTTGGGACCAGGGAGGGAGTCAGGGCCCTCTGTGAGCTGGGAGTCTGCTGACCCTTGGCACGTCTCTGCCGGCCCCAGACATTACCCCGACAGCCTTCTTCTATGCTGCCCTTCAGTTACTGTCGTTTATCTTCTGTTTCTACATGCACATCCCTAATTGACATACTATCTATTCTAAACAAAATGTGTCCTGCTCTCCATCCGTTGCAACAAAGGCGCTCTGCTGATCTTCTCTGTCCAACTTCAACCTAGCTAACTCTACTTTTGTCTTCCTTAAGGCCTCCTCTAAATCCTGCTGCGGTCTCCGCTCTGATTCCCTATGTGCTTGAGCTCGAGCGCTGCAGATGCTATGAGGTTCGGTATATTCTCATAGTTGGCAGGCATTGAAAGAGGCGAGGCAGTGGCGGGCAAACAAGGGATTTGTGTATCCTGTCAGTTCGTGGGTGGGATAACTCCCTATTGGGGCAGGCTGCACCGTGGGTGGTACAATATGCAAAGAGACGGGACATCCCTGGTTATTTGGGACAATCGGCGTGGGTGGGGTCGGGACACACGTTACTCGGGTTCTGCTCTCTGTTGTCGTAAGGTCAGGGAGCCCATCCTCGAAATCCTCCACCATTCGCCATAGCTCTAGAACCTTCTTTCTTTTCTTCAGTTTCTTTTCTTTGTACTTAGCTGCTAAGAAAGTATACATGTGGCCCAAGACCTCCTTGTTGTATCTCTTCTGTTCTAGCTATGGCTTATACGTCTCTCCTCTCTGTCACCCACTCTCGATGATGCTTCATAAGTTTATTTCGATACAAAGGGAGGGCTGTACACACAAATTCCAGTGGAGTCGATGGATCCATGTTGATGGTACCTGCTTGCTCGTAACTTTCTTAATTTAGACTCCGATCTAGCGGTGCCGCAATGCTAAGCCCCTTTTCTATTTCTCCTCTCCACTCGTCACTCTACACACTCCTCTCGTTTCACCACATTATTATAATCCACACACGCTTACACTAGCTATACACAACTCACCATCATTTCACAAAATAACACACCAAAACTAGATCCCACTTCGGTCCGTACCGCCACAATAACAACACCAATAAAAATACAAAAAAAGACTACTTGTCGTCACGCCTTGTTTATATGGGGCGAAGGGACCGCATGCCCTCTCAAGATACAGGACCTCTACCTTTATTTAGTTCTGCAGTGCTGCCTTCTCTTTTCAATTGGAGAGGATCTTGTTACTCACTTATCCTTTTATCACATATAATAAAAAATATATATAATGCCATTTGATCTTTCCACAGTCACTTCACCAACACAAACACCTTATCGTTCTCACACTTCGTCATTTTATTGTTTTTTACTGCAAAAGGCGCACTTACATCTACATGCTCCCCCGAAATTCCTCCGGCACGGGGTCCCATCAACGGCCTGCACAATCCGGGAGGACTACTGCCCCACTCGAAAGAGCAGACAGGAATTCCGGCAAAACGACTCCTGTAAACCTCTCTAGTTTGTACACGAGACTGGTCACTGCAGGTGGGCATGGCTCTCAGGATATGCGGCCAGGAATTCTCTGTTACCGCATAGGGTCTGGGATCACGTTGGGGTCACCAAATCTGTAAGGCAAGACCTCCAGACAATAAGACACTCCTCCAAGGAAAAAGGCTTGGTGCACCTCTTTGCAAGGAAAACAAGACTTATGTTGTATACAAAAAGGTAAAAGGTGACAGAAGGTTTAGTAGAACTAAACTGACACAGAGCTCTGTTAGTTCAAAGCAAATACAAGGTTTTAAGGAAAAAAATCCTTGCTCATGATGCATACAATATACAGTTGTAATCCCCCAACCTGATTGGCTACCACTTATCTACATACTACCAGTCCTCTGTAGTCCCTAGACTGAATGGCCACATACTAATCTAGCCCTGCCCTCCAACACGTGGTTCCCCTACTTTATTGCCTTGGTTCTCGCTACTGGATTGGCGAGTTGCCTAGAATGTGACCCGCCCCATCTGCCTAGTCACATGGTGTGCACCTGGTTGTTAACATGAGCTCAGTGGATAACTCGGGTTCAAATTGGCACCTTGAATTAATAGTGCGCTTCTCTTGATTTCATACACACGGGTGCTCCCACCATGCCTCCCCAGCTCTGGACTAGATTTGCTGGCATCACATCTCGCTTCTCGGATCACAAATCACAGGATGTTCTGCTGCTCGCTATCCCCTTATCAGTCACCCACCCATGGTTAACCTCCTTGTTCTCTCGAGGACCACATTAATTGGCCTACTTCTGATGGATTTATGTACTCAGTTGTCTGGCATTTCATTTGGGATGGCCATTGTCCTGGGGGTCGCTGGTGCCCTAAATCTAGACAGAACATGTTGGTAGCTCGAGACCTCCGACCTGACTCCCTTGGGTTTGTCCTTCAGAATGGGCACAGCTCTACCTTTGCTCTGCCATTCACATTCCATTCTGGTTTCAAAAACGTACAGCTGGATACAATTAAACCATTATCTGATCGGCATGAGTGCCATTATTCTCAGCTTCACTACTGGGGCTTGGGATAGGGAAAACGATTCAAACTATTTTGTTATGCTGTGCTGCTATACCTTCAATAAGGAATACAGCCAAAGAATTAGTGAAAATTGTATTTACTTTGTATTACATAAATTGAAAATGTAAGTGTACATTACAGATTCATTACAGCTGAAACAAAGCAAAATTCAAGATTCAGTAGCCCCTATAGACTCTTGGGGTTTAGCCCCCCTTCTTCAGAAGCAAATAATTCTGAAAGTATATATATAAAAGAACAGTCAAAGATTTTTTTATTTTCTGGGCGGGGGCGCTGTTGCGCAGCTTGCGAAATGGCCGCTGCCTGAGAGTGCTCCGGCAGAGGCTCGGGGGAAGATCCATAATTTCACCGTTTTGGCGGTGTGGCGGGCTGTGTGCGGCTCGGTTGCAGACTTCGGAGTGCCTGCTGCATCTACTGGAGAGTGCCGGTGGCGCTGGAGCGGTTTATCGCCTGGCCCGGTGGACTTTGCAGTGGCGGTCCCTCCCCCAATTGGCGGCCTGCTCGAAAAGGGGACCAGTTGTGCTGGCCCGGCGTGTGGCTGTTGGGCTCCTGTGCCGTGCACCTCGCTGCCCCTGGGACTGTGAGCTGCTGGCTGTTGGGGAGCGCGCATCGGCATGTAGGGGCCCCGCCTTCGCTCTGGGCTTGGGTCGGGCGGCACCTGCGGAGGCGGGCGGATCTCGGGTGAGCGGACCTGGAATTTCAGCTTGGCGGCGGCTGCCCCGGTTGGGCTCCGCCTCCCTCCTCTCCCCACGGAGGTTGTCGGAGTCTGGGGCGAGGAGTGCGGGTGCCCCGCTGCATTATAAACTGGCAGTGAGTCTGGGGCTGGGGGCGCGAGATTGGTGCTCCCCTCAGTTCCTCTGGGGGTCCACGCGGCTCGTTTCTTTGCTCTTGCCTCCCGCGTAATGCTGGCAGTTATACTGGAAGAGTCCAAGGGATCTCATGAATGCTAGTCCTTATTAAACATCTATGGTGTATGGCACTGCACCAAAGAGGGGTCAGCCACATAAGAACCTTTGCATGAGATAATCAAGAAGATTGGGGACAACAATCTCACACAGAAATCTGAAGCACCAACAAGCAGACCTATGCTCGGCTACATTGTCCTTAACATGGAACTGACTAGTACAGGACTCCCCATTTCCCGAGATGTAAAGTCTGGGTGATACCTGGTGAGCAATCTTCAGGTGGGCGTGATCTCGTGGCCCGGGCGGGAGGGCACCCTGTAACACGCTCTAGTGACACTCTACTGGTGCAGTGGTGCTATATTGGGCCTGCTTGCCTGGACTGTATCCTGATTACTTTGCACGCTGCGGTCTCCTGTCCCCTGCTCTACGGTCCTTGGCTGGGCGGCGGGTTGTGGTGGCCGCCGGGGAGGGGTGGGGTGTGTGGCAGGCTCCACTGTACTTCTTGGGGTTACCTTGGTGGTGGGCGCGCCCGGTGTTCTTGGCTGAGACTCACTAGCGGCATACAGTGAGGTTGGTGGCTGGCTGATTGGGGTGGCCCCCGCCTTGCCTTATGCATCGTGGTGTACTGGACAGGATGTCGAGGCCGCTATTGATTGAGTTGGTCTGCTGCTGGGTCCTGCCACTGCTCCTGGGCCTCTTGGTTCGTGGCGGGGGGGCTCTGGACCGCCTTCCCCTTTCTCCACATCCAGCCAATGCGTAATCATCTTGAGGGGGACGTTGGAGGCATGGGGAACCAGAAGAGGCAATCAAAGTTGGACCAATTTGCCCGCACCGATCCTCACCAGCAGGGGGACAGCTCTAGATCCTCTCAATTAGACATTTCTGTGCTTAATCAGAACTTATTGGCACTCAAAGGTAGCACGGATAGTCTGGAAGCGAAAATAGATGCGCTCACTTGCAAAGTGGATGTCTCAGCGATCCAAACAGATAAACTGTGTGGCAGGATGTCCGAGGCAGAGCAGCGGATTGGTGCTGGGGAGGATAAGATTGCGGAATTGCAGGGGGAGGTGGCCTCTCTACAGCAGTCAGTCAAAAAGGTGGCCACCAAGAATGACGATTTGGAGAGTAGATCGAGAAGAAATAACATCAGGATTACTGGGGTTGCGGAATCCACACCAATGGACAATATGGAGGTGTTTGTGGAGAAGCTACTCAGGGAAGTATTGTATAATCCCCCGGTTACAGACATGTTCATGGTGGAGTGGGCCCATAGAGCCATGGCGGCGAGACCTCCTCCAGGGGCTCCTGAGAGGGCTATAATCGCCAGCATCTTTAATTATCGTCATATATTGCTTCGAGCAGCACAGGCTAAAGGCTCCCTGAGATGGGGTTCATCGACCATCAGACTGTTCCCAGATTTCAGTCAACATGTACAAGAATTACGGAAACCCTTTCAGTCGGCAAATAATGCCTTAAAAAAGAAAAATATACGGTATTCAATGATGTATCCGGCTAAACTCAGAGTGGAATATGAAGGGGAAACCTTATTCTTCACGTCTTCAGAATCAGCTGAGAGGTTCGCCATGGAGATTCCGGCCTCAGGATCTTCAGCTGCTCAATCTCCTTAACTGTCCCTGAGGGGCTTGTACTCTCTATACACTGAGGGCCTGCTCCGGGTCCTGGACCACTGTGAACTCCTCACGTTCAATCGGACATGGGTTTACCTCTTGCTACGATCAGCTGCATCAAGCCAAGTAATATATTTAGTTCCCGAGCCTCTTGCCATTGGGAGGCACAGCGGCCGCCGGCTTCCTCCACTGCCCAAGGGCGCTTTTTTGAGTTAGAGTTGTTTGTGGGAGGTGGATGGAGGGTGGGTTTTGGTGGCCGGTAGGTTGTTTTTGGCGTGGGTGGGGGGTGGATGTGATTAGTTGCATTTCTGTGGTTTTTGTTGGGTCAAAGGGGTGGGGTGGGGTGGGTGGGTGGGTGGATCTCTCCCTCCGGGTCTGAACTGTTCAATTTGCATCTTGCTCTGATGTATTCCCACAGTCCTGGTCCATTTGATACTACTGTGGCTTTGATCACTCTGTGTTGTGTTGAATCAGCCATAACATGACGGCCTCAACGGGGGCGGGTGCTCCTGTTAACTCTGACATAATTTTGCTTACCTGGAACATTCGGGGCTTTACTAATGCAAAAAAGGTGCGTCTTATCTCTAATTATGCGTGGAATCACCAGGTAAATGTCCTATGTATTCAAGAGACGCATCTGGGGAAAGATTACAAACTCCCGGCCCTGCCCGGTTGGGGTGTCCACAGGTATGGGTCCTCTTACTCTTTTCATTCCCGGGGGGTCGCAATATACTTACATCGCTCCTTGGAATTTAAATTTCATGAACAGGTGTCGGACGTTGAGGGGCGATTTATACTTGTGGCTGGGGAAATCACGTCATGGTCCATTTTATTTATAAATGTTTATGGCCCTAACTATGACTCTCCTAATTTTTACCAAGCCTGTTCGGAGCACCTGCGTACCTTCCCCCGATACGAGGTGGTTTGGGTGGGGATTTTAACTTTGCCCTTACTTCCACATTGGATAGATCCACGTTGACCCAGAAACAGCCTTCGCGTGTGGCGCAAAAATGGCAATCCATTGCGTCAGATTACTCTTTATTCGATATTTGGAGACATCACCCCGCTACCTGAGAATACACGTTCCATTCTAGTGTACACGGGAGTTCCTCCAGGATCGATTATATCTATATGTCCCTAGAGTTGGCTCGCGTGGCGGATGGGGCGGCGATTCTTCCCCGCACATTGTCTGATCATACTCCAGTGCTTGTAAAATTCAGGGGTCCCCCATCTCCTCTTAGACAGCTGCGGTGGAGGTTCCGGACCCGGGCTTTGGAGGACTCTGCTGTCACGACTCGCTTCCTTCGCTCCCGTTCCCGCCTCTTGGGGGCATGTTTTGGGGTTTATTCCCTACTGGACATTTCCTCCGATCCTAATGCTACAGTGCTGTGATGAATTGGGAGCGCTAAAACCTTATTTTCCAAGTTACTTCCCTTCCGGATCCATTCCAGGTTTTTGGCAGCCAGCATGCTACTTTGATCAAATGACTATGCTTCCCAGAATGCCTGGCTCACTGCTTCACCTCCTCCCTTGCAGGACAAGGTTGGGTGGAGGATAGGCAACACCTGTGGCTGCAGGTGCAGCAGGCAGCACACCTGAGGGGTGTGCTCGTTAAGCAGCTGTAAAAGCCTCAGAGGGTTCTTGTGTGCACGTTGTTTGATTCAAGGTTATTCACTGTGCGAATTTGTGCACATTTCCCTTGCCATATTCGCTGCCTTTGTACTCACCTGATTAATCCTGATATCTGCGTTCCGGGAAGATCTGCACCAGGCCATTGCAGGGTTTTTTCAGCGAAATGTGGCGTCTGTCTCTAGCCCCGGGGTTGTATGGGAGGCTTTTAAGGTGTTTCTGCGGGGGTGGTGTATGTCACAGGAGGGGGGGTCCTGAAAAGTATTCGCAGAGCGATCGCTCTGAAAGAGAAAGAAATCAAACGCTTGGAGCTCGTTCGGGGGGGTGAATGCCCCAGCTCTACAGGCCGAGCTTGAGGCAGGGAGATGGGAGATTCGTTCACTGATGGATGGGGAGGATCGATTTTTGGGTGACCTGGTTGCAGCGGCGAGATATGGGGAGGGGGATCACCCAAGCAGAACCCTTGCTTGGGCTATTATGCAGGAGAGACATTTGGAACCCATTCTTGAGGTGGAGCCTCCAGGGGGTGAGCCCACCATGGACGCAACGAAAATCGAGATAATTCGTCAATATTATGAACGGCTGTACACTGCCCATAGCTCTGCTGGGCATGATGACATTACTCAGTATCTGAATAGGGTGGCGCTGGGTTGGCTGGATTCGGAGGATGGGGCACTTCTTAACGATCCTCCCACTGAGGAGGAACTTCGCAAAGTGATAGAATCCCTTCACAACGGTAAAGCCCCGGGCACAGACGGGATAACGGCGGAGTTATACAAGGCCTTCCCAGACTTGCTGGTTCCGCATTTATGCACCATGTTCGAGGAAGCGGCGTCCTCGGGAGTACTGCCGGAATCTACCAGAACTGCGCTGATTACGGTACTATTTAAACCCAACAAAGACCCTAAAAAGTGCTCCTCATATCGTCCTTTGTTGTTAATAAATACCGACAGTAAAATCTTCGCAAAGTTGCTCGCGGAGTGGCTTCTTCCCCATATGCTCGCACTAATCCTCCCCGATCAGGCCGGTTTTATTCCCGGGCATTCTACCCAGAATAATCTACAGAGATTATTCACTCTAATGCACAACGTTGAACCCATGTGTCCCCACTGCGGTGGTGGCCTTGGACGTGGAGAAGGCATTCGACTCGGTTGAATGGCCTTTTCTGTTCGAGGTCCTCTGCCACTCGGGCTTGGGCACCATGTTTTTTCAGTGGATTTATCTTCTTTACTCAGCCCCACGCACGCTGGTGTACACAAATGGTATCCAGTCCAACCCCATTTATCCGACTAGGGGCACCAGGCAGGGTTGTCCCTTTTCTCCTCTCTTGTTTGCCCTGGCCATTGAGCCAGTGGCTTGTGCTCTGAGAGAGTATCATTCTCATTGTGGGGTCACTATACGTACCCATGTCTCTATCATCTCCCTCTATGCGGACGACATGCTGTTATATATTAAACACCCACAAACCAATCTGCAACCGGTGATGGCGGCGATAACTGCGTTTGGCTCCTTGTCTGGTTTACAAATAAACTGGTCTAAATCCGAAGTGCTTCCGCTTACGCCGAGGGTTGCCCCGCAGGATGTGTGCGAGGCCTTCTCTTGGAGACCTCGGGGAATCCGCTACTTGGGTATAAAAGTGTCTACCTCTCCCACTCCATTGTATGAAGAAAATTACGTCGCTGCCCTGCAACAATTGGAACACAGGGTGGACACATGGGTACGACTACCCCTCTCCCAGGCGGCCCGTATTTCTTTGGCTAAAATGGTCGTTTTACCGAAGCAATTATATATGTTTAACAATGTCCCTGTTTGGCCCCCCAGCTCCCTTTTGACGCCGCTTAAAATCCCTGATGTCCAGACTGATTTGGGCGCGGAGGCAACCTCGCATCTCCTTGCGTACACTGTGTGGCCCTTACGCCCACGGGGGGCTTGAGGTTCCCAATCTCTTTCTTTACCACTTGGTCGCCCACATCCAATACTCAGTTTGGTGGTGGTCCCCGACGTCCGATTCACCGCACTCACTGCTTGAAAGATCGATCGCCCAGACTGACTATCTTCGAGGTCTACTCTGGGCCGCCCGGCAGCGTCATTTGAAGGGAGAACACGCTTAGGGCTTGGCATCAACTTGCAAAGTTGGTTCCTCATTGGCCTCTGTCTAAAAAAGAAATATTAGAACTGGACCCTCTGTAGGGCGTTTGTAGGTGGTACTCGTACCTTCCGCTGCGTTTTGTTGTTCGGTGCTCGTCGACTCTGGTCCACTCGTGTCCGGGTCTGATGAGCTTGTTGAGTTCCTGGGAGTTGGCCTTTGATTGTATTTGTTCATCCAGCTGTAAACCTCATCATTTAAATAGTCATATGTATCTCTACGGAATTTTCGCAATTTCTTGTTTTCCAATTCTGGAAAAAAACCACAGGTAAGAATCCCCTCACGGGGAGGCGAAGCTTTGTTAGTTAAAGGATTATCCCAATAACCACCCCCTTTTAGATCTTAAATCTATATTTGTTACCACTTAGATTGCCAGAATATACAGGAAGACACTTAGAGGCTATACATCAGCACAACTCAGAAATAACGCTCAGGTGGAGCAGGAATTGGAATATTTTCCAACAAGAACGTTATCATAAATAAGGCTAAAGTCACAAAGCAACATTGTACAGGTACATTTATCAACGTTGTATAATGTTATGGTTTTGAAGCAAAAGTACACAAGATCAAATGTATATAATTTTGAATGGTCAGATTTATGAGTACCTTAGTTATTTACTATTCTTGTTTTCTTTATTGTCATTAGTCCCTGAAGAAGGTCTAAGATGGACCGAAATGCATTGAACAACAGAATGTTTGCAAACGGCCTTATAAAGATGATGAATTATCAATAAATACATTTATACTTTACTTCATCGAATCAACTGAAAACTTTTTTTCAACATATTTTGATAATTAACGGATGTTTTCAAGATAACTCAGTGGGTTTCCCACACAGGTCCTTCCAGCAGACCGGTAATATTAATCCGGTCAACATTATACCAGTATATCTTCACCGCCCCTGGCAATGGGGAGGAATCTGGCGACAGGACCAAATACCATACTAAATATTGATTACCTTAGAGCAAGTATGTAGTGCCCACTCATCTTTTCTTTTTTGACCGGCCTTACTACTGTGGCCTGTCGGGAATCATTGACCCTAGAGTCCATCTGAGATTCTTGCCTCGTTCGGAATACATGTTGGTGAATTACGTTTTTCTAGTGTTGGACCTTTAAAGGACAAGACTCTTATGCAGTGTCAGGGGTATCCAGGCACCTCATTGCTATGTGAATACACAACCTGGATTGGGGTGGGATGGGTGTTGGGCAGGGTGGCCTGTTGCCCCAGAGTTGGGAAGTGGGAAATGTTTGTACTTATTGTTTGTGTTCTTTCTGCCTGCACTGGCTTTACTGCGTTGAGTGTTAATGAAAATGCTAATAAACAGTTTAAAAAAAAAAAAAGTCTTTTTTTAAGATCACATAAAGGTTCACACAATTTAACAACTGGTTGAAGTGATATCTATACAACATTGATGAGATAAAATGACATTCACTACAGGGTGGGTGATGATGCTCACTCAGAAATATTCAAGCAATGGACTAAGCTATATTCGTAGTGTAAACCTAAATTTAACTCTTCTGTTGATTAAACAAAGAAATAAAGTTTCAATCCCTCTGTTAATTCAGTGAGCCATTTGTGTATCGACATCACCACTTGCTCTGGGATTGGTAGTCATATAAACAGTTGACCATATTTAAAATATATTATTTGTACATGATACTATTTTCACTATGGATAAGAGGTGTCATAAAATGATGAGTTTAAATAATACTAGCTTGGTTCACATTCCAATACCACACTCTATAAACAATAGGTAGTTGGTATGATCATAGTACCTGGAGTCCCTGAGGACCGGCATCAGGTTAAAAAGATAAGTTGGAAGATGTAAACTTGCAAGGTAACTGGTAAGAGCACTCTTCCTATATGTTTCTTCAAATATATATCTGGGTATCCTTTTCTAGAGTTTGTCGAAGGAAGGAGAGAGTGACGACCCCCCCTTTCTTTGCCGATACCACACATGGAATGTTAGTGCGTCAAAGGGCAAAACGGAAGAAACCAGAGAAGAACAGAGTTCGAGAGGTGGTGGCCAGGAAGGGGAACAGTGAAGAGCCCTTTCTTTGCCGATGCCACACACTTAGACCAAAAGCATGTCAAACGAGAGAATGGAAGAAATCTGAGAATCCATCCTGACTGAAAACAGAACAGAAGCAAGGAAGAATGCATAGGGAACCCCGTGCCCCAAATAAATATTTAAAAAAACAAATTCAATTAGTTTTTATTATATCGAAAAAAAAGCTCCTCTCGACAAAGTAAAACAGAACCAGCCAGAGACTATCTTGAAAATCCATACTGAAGAGAACTTTGCTGAAAAGCAACCCAGGAGGAAGGAGTCATTCTCCTGGTCTTTAGTTGGCTAGTATTAGTAGTAGGGTCAGAACAGCTTAAGTTTGGACAGAACACAGACCTTTAATTTGGACTTCCGAATTGACGAGCACACTAGCCTAATTGTGTTAGGTAAGGGAGCACTTAGGATACGTAAAGTTAGGCATTTTCTTTATTTTCCAGTAACCCTTTTAAAAAATGACACCTATTGGTCTGTCTCCTCCTTCTCACCTATCACAGAGAAGAACCCATAGAAAGAACATTAATTACTGGTAAGTAATTTCTCCTCCTTTAGCATGCAATTGTCTTTAAACACAATGTTATAGAGATGTTAACTTGCTCCACAGGGTTACCTTCTACTAATGTCTTACTTGATATATGATTTATCCATAGTCAGTGAGCCGCACAAAGCATCTTCTCGAGGAACGCCTGCCTGACCTTCTGGACTCTGCCATTCTGGACAGCGAGGATGTAAGTCAACAGTCTTTGAAAGCTAGGGGGTATCGCTATGGTATGCTGACTGAGTGAAGTGCCTGTAAGAAATGCATATTTCAATTGATTGCTTTCCTCCCACAGATTCCTCGTCCTTTTTTTTTTATTTTCAAAATATTCACATGCAAGCATCATTTCAAGTATCGGGGTGGACCCCGTATATCAAACTTTACACTTTTAAATATCTCTCAAATAACTAAACTTTCCCACACAACATTGTGGCTAAACTGGCCACCACCCTTCTTTCTCCCCTCACCCGCACCCTGCTGACGTGCTCATGCTTCAGTGGTTTTGGTGGGCGTATTTGTTATAAACCCCTTGTTGTAGTATCCTTTGAGTGGGTTATGGTTGACAATATTCAAGGCGAGTAGCTGAGATGGTAGAAGAAAAAAGGAGTGTAGGGGGTTGCTCATATGTAAGGTTCCAACATCTCCCAGAATCGCCCACTCCTTGCAGCGTCCACCTTTGGATGTCGTTTTAAGGCGACGAGTTCTAACAGGCATTTTTTGAGGGCAGTGTGGTCCATTCTATCGTAGTGGGTGGTGAGCTAGTTTTCCAGTGTATGATCAGCAGTTTGCGTGCCGTGAAGAGCATTAACCCCATATGTCTGCGTGTCAGTGCATCTGAGTGGCATTCATTTCCATCTGCGCTAAATAGCATAGGGTTGGGTTTGTGTGCGATATCCGCCAAATCTATTGCTGAGAGCTGCTGATGTTCCATACGCCAGAACGGGGTGAGAGCGGGGCATGACCACATCCTATGACCCTTGGTGCCTCTATTGTCGCAGCCTCTCCAGCATGCCGCTGTGTGGGGGACAAGCGCATTCTTTAGAACTTGGTTGGGGTGTAATATGTACATTGTATTATTTTGAATTGGATTTCCCTATTTTTGACGTTCAAAGAGACTGTTGGGATAGCAGTAAAGTAGTTATATATGTTTTCAGTATCAATCAGGATGCCCAGATCTTCTGTCCATGCTGTCGAAAGGGTGTGGTTTCTGCTCATATTATTAGGTGTCGACATATTATAAAATGTGCAAAGATGTGGGAAGGTAGTAAGATGTTGTTCCATTTCAAACTCGCATGGAGCTGAGGGATTCTGGCGAGTTACTTAAGTTTGAGGAAAGTGGACTGTATTTTGTGGTAGCAGAGACAGTTGCCCTGTTCCAGACCGGTGCCATTTTCTAATTGTCGGTCCTAGGATCGGGTGTAGCTTGAATTGTTGCGCGAGTCTGGTCAGTGGGGTGGACATAATCTCTATAGGGTTCAGTGGGGTCATCAGGGCCAGTTCTATAGCCCTCCAGCTAGTGTTATCACTTGTGTCCAGCCAACGTTTTACCCAGCAAACCTGGGCTGCCTGTTAATAAGCTTTTAATGATGGCACTGCCAATCTGCTGTCTGTTTTTGCCGCCTGTAGTATACTAAGGCGGATTCGCGGCTTTTTCCCCCCCTCCATATACATTTTACAATAGCCTTGTCCAGTTCCTTCATCATTTTAGGTGAGGGGCTGATGGGCAGCATCATGGCTATGTAGACCAGCTTGGGTGGCGAGTTCATCTTTAGGGCATTAATCCTACCTGTCAGGGAGATGGCTAGAGTGTCCCACCTGCCCAGGTCTGAATTGATCTGAACTTGTCTAGGATCTTTGGGTAGTTCAGAGCCCAAAGCTCGCTGAGGGCAGCAGCGCTAATGTTGATCCCCAGGTATTTGATATGATGCTTTTGTAGTGAGAGGGGCAAGACCTCTGATTTTCTCCAATTTATCTTGTAGCCTGCCATTGGGCTGAATTTCTGGAGTAGGGCCCGTATGTATGGTAGGAATGTAGGACCTTTGCTTATATATAAGAGTAGATTGTCTGCATACAGGGAGACGCAATGTTCCTCGGTGCCCTGATAGATGCCCGTCCATCCCGATCATTCTGAAGTTTGATGGCTATTGGCTCAATGGAGAGCGCATACAGAAGGGGCGACAATGTCGTGTTCCAGATTGAAGATTGAACGGGGGAGGCTATGCCATTGGTGACTACTGATGCTGTGGGGCGGTATAAACAATTTGATCAGCTGTAGGAGGTATGAGGGGAAGCCGGATCTGGATTGGGCAAGTAACATGAAATTCCATTTACTTTGTCGAAAGCTTTTTCTGCGTCTACTGCAAGAATCATGTCCTCCGGGTCTCTATCTCCAGCCAGTATATGTAATGGCCTGCGTATGTTATTGCTTGAATGCCTATTGCGGATAAACCCTGTTTGGTCCTTATGGATCAGGCATGGGAGAATCACCACTATCCGTTGTGCCAGGCATTTCGCTAGTATCTTAGCGTCCACGTTAATCGGCGATATTGGTAGGTACGAGCTGCAAATTTATGGATCTAGGACACTTTTATGAAATACTATATTTTCCGACATTTATCGCGGGAGTTGTCCTTGGTTTATTGCCTCTTCGAATACTGCTTCTTGTTTGCGTACTATTGCTTGGCTCATAGATTTATAGAGGTCCATGGGGATTCCATCCGGTCCCAACGCCTTCTCTGGGGAGAACAAAGAGATTGCGCGCGCGCGCTATTTCTAAGGCTGTAATGGGGGCGTTTAGTTCATCCACCAGATCCGTGAGTATTTGGAGTAAGGTCAATGAATCAAGGAACATAGTCATGTTCTGGGCTGAGCAAGAGTCGGAGGCTGCATATGGCTCTTGGTGGTATTCCGCGAACCGGGTGTTGATATGGTAATCTCCTACAAGTAAATTACTCTGGGCATCTCTAATGGAGATAATTGTTTGTGCAGCTTGTCTTTGTTCTAGTGCCATCATGTGCAACGGTCATTCGCTTTCCATATAGTATGCCTGTGACCAGCTAGTGAAGGATTTCTGTGCCCTTGCACTGGAGAGGTGTTTAATCTCTGCTCTTAATTTTCTAAGATGGGGTTGGAGTTGTGTGTCCGGGTCTGTTTCTGATGTCTTTCTATCGTGCAGAGTTCACCCGTTAATTGAGCTTCTGCCTGTCCCCATGCCTTAAATTTATGCGACCATCGAGGTATGCGTTGGCCTCTTAGGAAGACCTTCAAAGCGTCCCAGCACTTATGGTGTGAGAATCCTAGAGCAAGGTTTAATTCCAGAAGAGGTCTGAGTCTACTTGTAGATGTTCGATAAGATCTGGGTCTTTAAGCATGCATAGATTAAGGCGCCATGCCAGGGTTTTGCGTATAGTGTCTGGGAGCGCTATGCATAGAAGTACTGGGGCATGATTTGAGAGGGTGGTTGGGAGAATCGTAGTGTCTGTGGCTAAATGTATCTGTTGGCGGGGGTCATCCAATAATCTATTTGAGAATAGCTGTAGTGTCTGTGAAGAGAATTTATAGTCTCTGTGATTTCTATGTATATGTCGCCAAATGTCTTTTAGTCGTAAGTCATTGATCAGTGCTTGGAGAACTATTTGTTTCCTCAGATTAGTGGGGTTGCTGGTAGTGGTACTCGGGCGGTCTCTGACAGGATCTATAGCAACGTTTAAGTCTCCACCCACTACGGTTATGTTCCCTATGTATTGTGCGCATTTTGTGAATATGCGTGTAAAGAAGGATGGGGTGTGGGTCGTGGGTGTGTAAATGTTGAGGAATGTGATATGGTGCTGATGTACCTAGACCTGAACATACCTTCCCTCCTCGTTGCTGCAGATATTCTGTACATGGAACGGAACCCACTTATGGATCAGAATGAAGACACCCCCTTTTCCCTTGGCATGGTGAGTGGGCTGCGGTTCCCATCCATCCACGTTCTAGTTTTTTAAATTAAATTTCATTCAAATGGGTTTCTTGCAGGAATATAATGTCGCCTTGGAGGACCCTCATATGGTTCAGCATTCGCCTGCGCTTTATAGGGTGTCCCAATCCCTGGATATTTAGGTTTATGGGTGTGATCTGAGCCATTCTAGGTTAATGTGGGTGATCTTGTTGACTGGTCCTGCAGTTGCTGTATTGCTCAGTTTGTAGTAATTGAGCACGTCATTAGTCGTATTCCCCGAAAGTTTGTCAAAACATGAACATAAACAGTAATATTCTTAAATTTATGTTTATAGTTCTAAATTGACACATTGGGAGGGCCAACCATACAGCACCTTTCCAACACTTGGCATAAAAGCCCATATATGGGTTTTGTGGGTGCAGACCATGGGGTTGCTGCCATTCCCCACATACTGCGATATTAGAGTTCACCTGCTGGGGCAATTGCCAGCCTCGGGTAATGAAAATTGCAACTCTGTGGTACCCTTCGCTTGTCACCAAGGTGCGCCCCTGATGTGCAGTCTTGCTGCAGCGTAGGAGTTCGTGGTGCTCAGCGTGTAATATCCATTGTCTTGCTTGCTTTCTGCAGATTCTTGTACATGGGGTAATCACTAGGTTCTTCCATTGTATCTCTACTGAGTGTGTGGGAATTTTGTGGAAGTAGGGGTCTTCCCTTCGTAACAAGAATTGATTACATGTCTGTTTCACTGTGCTGAATTGTCCCCATATTCACCCAGTTGTTATTTTCCCATTTGGTGTCCAGGCCGCAGGGCCCTCTGCCTGCTCTTTGCCATTTCCCCCTGGTTCGCTGTCGACCTGGGAGAGGTGAAGGGGAGCGGTTTGTTTTTTTGGATTCTGCGGTTGACCGCACAAAGTCTGTTGTCACTAGGTTCCGTTGTTGTAGGAAGCGCTACGCTGTCTCTGGGTCCTCAAATGAGTGCCATTGCCTATCTAGTTGGATGCAACATATTACCGGGAATTTGAGGTAGCGCCTGTGATCAGTGGTCTTTAGTGCCTCGAAAATTAGGTTGGAGCCCTTTCTTTGAGTAGTCATTGTATATCCTGACGTCGGCTTCCTCAATGCGTAATGGGGTCGCTGCTCTGTACGCCTTTAGAATGGCCATTTTATGTTAAAAGTTCAGAAGCTGCATTGTAATTATGCACAGGCGCTCCCCGCAGGCGGTTTGGAGATGGGAGCTCGATGGACACTCAATTATGCGGTAACGTGCATTGTCACCGTGTAGCGTGTCTCTGAGGGAGTTGTATACATAGGATTCCAGGTCTGATCCTTCTGCGTTGTCTGGGAGGCCGACCAGGCAGAGGTTATTCGGGCGAGATCTGTTTTTTGATCTACAATTAGTTCTCCTAGTTTTTGCACTTCTCTGGCCCCCATCCAGATCTGTTGCTGTCGTGCCCTGGTTGTCTTCAACCGCACTAATGTGGTGGTCGGTGCGATGAAGGTCCGGCAGTTGACCAAAACATGCCTTTCAATCAGGCCATAGCAGACCCCTTAGCCTCCTTATGGCAACACCCTTGCAAGTCTCCGTCCTTGAATGCCAATTTCACTGGGAAGTACAGGCCAGCAAGAGGTGATCCTTCTTTCTGCTCTACACACCCTTCCCCAGAAGGGCTTGTGGTGAAAGCTGCCACGATTTCCACCAGATCCGCAGCATCCACGTTAAATATCCCTCTGGATAGGGAGGGAAAGAAGTTGGGTGCTTTGGCCAAGACAGTTTTTACTTCTGCCAGCATGGCACTCAAGGTCACAAACGTAGCTTGCGTCTTGCAAAATATTCTTGCAGTTTGTGGAAAGCTGTGGACATGCAGCAGAATTTGCCCCTGAGGATGCAGGACAGATTTTTACAGCTTGTGGAGGATAGAAGGAGGTAGCCAAGCAGTCATTTCAGATGGGCTTGGACAGTACTGACTGCATTTGCCACTCAATGTGGTTGGCAGTAGTTTAGAGGAGGCAATCCTATTTGAAAACCTCTGGGTCCTCCTCAAATGTTCAACACCGCCTGCTGGACATGCCTTTTGAGAGAGAGAGATGCTCGTTGGACAAAAAGCAGATGACTCTAGAAAAATTCAGAGAGTCTAAAATTGCTGCCAAGTCACTTAGCCTAGCTGCTCAATCGGCCAGACCTGCTTTCAGTTTTGCCTCAAGGGACAGAGGCTATAGATGGTATGTACCCTATGGCAGTAAATCGCAGCCCCTGCAAGCCAGGCAGGGGCGTTTCTCGCTTCCTGGAAGGGGCAGAGGGGCTTCAAGAGGACAACAGACAGCGGTGGGGGGCAGCCACGCCCTCTGAGCTGCTTTTGCTTCCCCTCTCACGACTTACCGGTTGGTGGATGGTTGGCAGGGCATTTGCCCCACAGGCAGATTACCTCTGATGCTTGGCCCCGGCAGACAATTCAGTGGGGTTATTGTCTGCCCTTTTTGAGAAAGCCACCGGACAGACCCTCACCTCCCGCAATCCAACAGGACAGGAGCTCAAGGAAGAACTGAAAGAGGTACCTCAAAGAGAGCCGTGGAAGAGGTACTTCTCAAACAGAAAGGGTCAGTCTGGTATTCCAAGTATTTTCTGGTGCCCACGAAGGGAGGTGGTCTCTGTCCCATTCTGGTCCTCAGGGCCTTGAACAAGTTCCTGAGGAAAAACAAGTTCAGGATGGTGACGTTGAGAGAGATTCTCCACGCTTTCGAACTTCAGGACTGGCTGGTGTCAATAGACCTACAGGATGCCTATTTCCATGTGCCGATACATCAGAAGCACAGGAAGTTCCTATGGTTGCTCATAGGGGACAAGCACTATCAGTTCAAAGTGCTACCCTTTAGGTTAACCTCCGCTCCAAGGGTCTTCACCAAGCTCATGGCGGTAGTCGCGGCTCAACTCAGGAGAACCATGGTCGACGTATTTCCTTACCTGGATGACTGACTCATCTGGTGAAAGTCAGCGTGGCAGGTTTTGTCTCATCTGGAAGACACCTCTTTGCTACTGCAGTGTCAAGGAGTCCCCCCCCCCCTTCTCACCTGAGTTCGATCTTTGCTGGATTTCTTTATCAATGCCTTCTTGCGTACTGCTCTAGTCTTGATTAAGGCTGCACGAGTCTCTTCCGACTCCAGCGTGCGATCAAGTACCGGGAAGCAAGGGTCCAGGAATCCAGGAAATAACAGGGTGCG
This sequence comes from Ambystoma mexicanum, assembly GCF_040938575.1. Classification (NCBI taxonomy): domain Eukaryota; kingdom Metazoa; phylum Chordata; class Amphibia; order Caudata; family Ambystomatidae; genus Ambystoma; species Ambystoma mexicanum. The sequence continues at coordinate 222,460,204 of NC_090921.1, read as the reverse complement.
CAACTAGCACACAAGTCCAGGAATCAAGAAAGGGAGGAAGGGACTAGAATTGGGTTAGGGTGGAAGAAGCAAGGGAATAATACTGCGAGCTACTGAGCACACGTCTGGTCGCTACTTCGCAATAGCATTGAGATGCGCGGGCCCGCGGGGGCGTGGCATATTTATGGAACGCGCGGCGTGTCACGTGATACGGCCATGTTGGGAGAAACAATGAATGCAAACCCCGCCGTGACAAGGACCAGGAAGTCCAGAAGGGGCACGTTCTGTGGGTCATGACAGCATGCCTCCTCCAAAAGGCTGTTCCACCAGGTTTGCCCAGGTGTATAAGGTGAAATCTTCTGAGTAGTTGAGGAGTCTTGAGATTGGAAAGTGGTTCCCAGGTTCTTTCACTAGGAGGATATCCTTTCCATTCAACCAGGTATTGAAGCTGACCCCGTTTATACCTGGAGTCACATATTCGAGACACTTCATATTCCAATTGGTTGTCGACCAGTAGAGGAGGAGGTCGGTAGGATTTCCGGGAGGATTGGTGGTAGGGTTTTAGTAAGGATGTGTGGAATACTGGGTGAATTTTCTTCCAAGAGTCTGGTAGACTAATCCGATATGAAACCGGGTTGATAACTTCCTTGATGGGAAATGGACCATAGTACCGAGGGGCCAACTTGTTTGGCCGTAGATGCTGGGGTAGTAACTTCGAGGACAGCCAGACTTGATCACCAACTGCATAAGAAGGACCTGGTCTCCTTTTTAAATCTGCATACCTTTTAGTCTGAGTTCTGGCCTTCTCTAAATTTTCTTTGGCCTCTTGGTGTACGTTGATGAGGGTTTCAATCCAGGAGTCGACAGTAGGTACTGGTGTAGGATGAGGGAGAACAGAGGGTAGAACTGATGGATGGAACCCTTGGCTACAATAAAAGGGGCTGGTCTTAATTGCTGAATGGTCAGAATTGTTGTAGGCAAACTCAGCCACGGGTATCAGGAGCGACCAGTCATCCTGAACCTTGGTGGCGAAACATCGAAGATACTGCTCCAGGGTCTGATTAGCACGTTCTGAGAGGGTGCGTTGGATACCCAAAATGCGACAGAGATGTTTCCAGAATTGAGACGTACTGAGGTCCTCGATCAGATATGATCTTGGAAGGGAGTCCATGTAAACGAAATATGTGTTCCAGGAAGATTCCAGCAAGTTCAGACGAGGATGGTAACTTACACAGAGGTGTAAAATGAGCCATATGAGTGTACAAATCTATGGTAACCATGATGGTCGTGTACCCTCGGGAAGGTGGTAATTCCACAATGAAGTCTGTTGCAATGACTTCCCATGGCCTTGTTGGCAGCGATGGTTGCATTAGAAGACCCGCTGGTCTCTTGTTATCATGTTTGTTTTGACTGCAGACAGCAAAAGTTTTGATGTACTGCTGTACGTCGGTCTTCCTTCCAGGCCACCAAAACTGTCTTTGTATAAGACGGAGGGTGTTGGTTATGCCTCGATGTCCGGAGTGAAGAGTATCATGACAGAGGTTTATCATTCTTTGTTGTAATTTCTGTGTAGGAATGACCAGTGCCTTGTCTTTGAATAAGTATCCTTCCTTAAGCCTTAGACTCCATGGATTCTTCCTTGAAATATCCTTCCAGAGATCAGAGGATTGGGTTTGTACTCAAATTTCTTCCAGGAGGTTGACTGCTTGAGCTACAATGATCGTGTGGGGAAACATCTTAGGATAGGCCTTGTCTTCAGTAGTTACATAGTCAGGACGTCGGGACAAGGCATCAGCAATCATGTTTTGTGATCCGGGAACATGAGTGATTTGGGATTTGGTATTGGGCAAAGAAGTAGGCCCAACGCGCATGACGACTGTTCCAGCACTCCAATGATTATAGAATTTGAAGATTCCCATGGTCCGTGCGGACCTGAACTGGATATCTAGCACCCAGAAGTAGATTTCGCCATTCAGTGAAGGCCTGGCGGATGGCTAACAGTTCCTTTTCCAGGACGGAATAGTGTGTCTCACTGAGAGTCAGGGTTTGTGAGAGGTAAGCAATGGGGTGTTCTAGTTTATCCTCAAGTTCCTGTTTCAAGACCGCTCCTATGGCGTAGTTAGAGGCATCCGTTTCCACTAGGAATGGGCGATTTATGTCTGGTTGGGCCAGGATGGGGGCTTGCATGAACTCTGTCTTCAATCGCTGGAATGCTTTGTCTTACGGTGTAGACCAGTAAAGGGAGTGTCTTTCTTCAAGAGAGCAACAATCGGCTGGACGATCTCGGAAAAGGAAGAAATGAACTTCCGGTAGAATTTGGCAAGCCCCAGGAAGGATTGAACTTGTTTCACGGAGGTGGGAGCAGGCCATGCCAGTATGGCCTTTACCTTTGAAGGGTCCATACCAATTCCTTCTGGGCTAAGGATGAATCCCAGGTAGTGAACAGAAGTAACGTGAAACAAGCATATTTCGGGTTTGGCTAAAAGTTTGTGTTCACGTAGTCGTTGCAGTACTGCCTTTACATGCTCTTCATGCTTTAGAGGATCCTTGGAAAAGATCAATGTCATCCAGATAGACAATGACAAAAAAGGAATAACATATCAGAAAACACCCTGTCCATAAATCGTTGAAAAACCGCGGGGGCATTAGCTAGTCCAAAGGGCATGACTAGATATTCATAATGACCAACGGGTGTTCTAAAGGCTGTTTTCCATTCGTCTCCTTCCCGGACACGGATCAAATGATAGGCACCCCAGAGATCCAACTTCGTGAAGACTACGGCGCCTCTCACAGCTTCCAGGATATCCGAGATCAGGGGTAGTGGGTACCGATCTTTGAGGGTGCATTGATTTAAGCCACGATAGTCGAGGCAAAGTCTGACTTCCTTAGTGTCCTTCTTGGGAACAAAGAACAATGAAGCACCCGCTGGAGATTTTGAAGGTCTTATGGTGCCGTTTTCAAGGTTGGTATCCAGGTATTCTCTGAGGGCCTTTTTCTCGGGTTCGGAAAGAATGAACATTCTGCCAAAAGGAATCACTGCTGAGGGATCTCTATCTATGGCACAGTCTTCAGGTCTGTGAGGGGGTAAGGCCTGGACTATGGCAGTTGAAAATACATCAGCATATCCCTGATAGGCCTCTGGGACTTGTATGATATTAGAAACCATGAGTGGTGTTTTCAGGTCTCTTGGTGGTTCTTTAAGGGGTGTGGAGGAGGTATCCAGGATTAGACAGTGGGACATACAAAACTCAGAGCCTAGGAATAGTGATCCTGCTGTCCAATTGAAATACGGATTGTGCTTCTGTAACCAGGGCATACCCAATACCATGGGGTGATGGGCTGACTTAATGATGTCGAATGTAATCCGCTCTTGGTGATGGTTTATGGAAAGTTGGATCTCTTTTGTCTGTAGGCTTATGGGTCCTGAAGAGAGGGGTCTTCCGTCGATTGCTTCCACCGGCTGCATGGTGCTTTGTGTCTCGTACTAACAACCCAGTCTTGATCAATGAAAATTCCCATAGCTCTGCAGTCCACCAAGGCCAGAATGGGATAGGTCTTATTCTTAGAGGGCGACTGGAAGGCTTGTAGAATCACCAAATTGTTTTGTCCTGGAGAGTTCAAGGATGGAATTGATGTGGAGCAAACATCTCTCTCCCGAAGCTCTGCTCCATCTAGGATCGGGAGCTGGCGTTTCACGAATGCCAAGGAGGGGCCAGAGGAGACTCCCTAACCAGGTGTTTGTCTGAGGCACAATACATACACAACCCCGTATTAATCCTTCTCATTCTTTCTTGCGGGGATATAGGTCCACGGAAGGCTCCTATCTGCATGGGTTCTGGTTCAGAGATTGAGCGTGGGTTAGTGTCCGTCTTGGTACTCTCAAAGGAGGGCTTCGGAGGATTAATTTTGGATTTCTTTTTCTCTGCCTTTCTTTCCTGGATACGAAAATCTATTTTCATGGAAAGGTCCATTAGTGCATGGAATGAGTTTGAGCGAGCCACTCTGGCCAACTCACCTTAATCTCCTCATTCAGTCCTCTCCTGAAAAGGGTAAAACTCGCTTCCGGGAACCAATCAGCTTCCTTGACTAACTGCTTGAATCGGATAACACAGGTGAGTATATCCTGGGGTCCTTGCTGAAAGTCTAACAGGCGTTCCTGAGCACTATAGACTTGTTCTGGACGGTCACACATGGTTTTAAGGGCCTGTATGAAGCCATCATAGTCGTCTAGAAGAACGTCGCCGGAATTAACGAGGGGCGTAGCCCATATTAAGGCGTTTCCTGAAAGGTGGGAAATTATGAAGCCCACTTTAGCCCTGGGAGTTGAAAAGTAGTAGGGCTTAGAAGTAAAGTGAACCAAACATGAACCCAGGAATTCTCGAAGGGTCTTTGGTGAGCCATCATATTTGTCCACTATACCGCCCAGCAATACACTTTCTTTTGTGGCAGAATCGCGGGATGGAGCTAGTTGTTTGAGAGTAGCGTTTTCCGCCTTTAGATTCTGCACCTCGGTTGGTAGCTCTTGCATGCCACTTGGATTAGGTCCTGGACGGCCGCTTCCATGTCCATATCGAGTTTGGTCGGGTGGCGTCTCAAACTGTCAAGGAGTTCCCCCCCCCCCTTCTCACCTGAGTTCGATCTTTGCTGGATTTCTTGATCGATGCCTTCTTGCGCTTGCGTGCTGCTCTAGTCTTGAATAAGGCTGCACGGGTCTCTTCCGACTCCAGCATGCGTTCAAGTACCGGGAAGCAAGGGTCCAGGAAATAACAGGGTGCGCAACTAGCACACGAGTCCAGGAATCAAGAAAGGGAGGAAGGGACTAGAATTGGGTTAGGGTGGAAGAAGCAAGGGAATAAGACCGCGAACTGCGGAGCACACGTCTGGTCGCTACTTCGCAATAGCATTGAGATGCGCGGGCCCGCAGGGGCGTGGCATATTTATGGAACGTACTACGTGCGCCGTGAAGGCTGGTGCGCGGCGTATCACGTGATACGGACATGTTGGGAGAAACAATAAATGCAAACCCCGCCGTGACAAGGACCAGGAAGTACAGAAGGGGCGCGTTCTGTGGGTCATGACACTGCAGACGCTGGGCTTCACCCTGAATTTGAAGAAATCCCACATGACACCAGTCCAAAGGCTCCAGTTCATCGGAGCAGTCCTAGACACTCGGATAGGGAAGGCTTTCTCACCCAAAGAGCGAGCTGAAACCATTGGACAGATGGTACATTTGTTCCGGAACCACGCCACTTTACTTCTTGCTTCTTTCTTCTGACTCTTGGGTCTCATGCCTCCCTGTTTTTTCTAGTGCCAGCGGCCAGGCTAGGCAGGAGCTCCCTCCAGTGGCTCTTACGGGATCAATGGTCTCAGTATCTGGGAGCCCTTATGGATCCTCTCCATGTGTCCAGCCAGCGGTCCTCTACCTAGGCTGGTGGGACAACCACAGCAACCTTATGGCAGGGGAACCCTTCTGGTCCCCCTAGTCTCAGACACGGTTGATCACGGAAGCGTCACTGAAGAGTTGGGCCGCTCACTGAGAGCACTTGCAGGTGTGGGCCTTTGGTCCACGACAGAAGCCAAGTGGCATATCAACAGACTAGAGTCATCGGGCTAGCCCTGAGTGATTTCACCCCGTCTCTCAAGGAGAAGCGTGTCCTCATTCTGACAGACAACAAGGTGGCCATGCAGTACCTGAACAAACAGGGTGGCGTGCACTCCCATCCCTTTTGCCCCGGGGCGATGCTACTGTGGTTCTGGTTGCTAGAGAACAACATCTCGGTCTCACCAGTTCATTTGGTGGGGACAGAGAATGGTTTGGCCTATGCTCTGAGCTGGCAGAGCCCGGTCTCACATGAGTGGAAAGTGTGTCAGGAAGTCCTGGAAGAGGTCTTCTCTCTCTGGGGTATCCCAGTGGTGTATCTTTTCGCCACGGAGTCCAACAGGAAATGCGAACAGATTTGCTTGAGGGAATTCCCAGTGAACGGTGCATTTCTGGTGGATTGGGCCTTTCATCTCCACTACGCTTTCCCCCAAATTCCAGTATTTCCTTGGGTTTTCAGGAGGTTAAAGAGATTCTGAGCAATCATGATATTGATCGCCCTGCACTGGGCGAGGAGAATATGGTACTCCAATCTCTTGGATCTGACCATCTTCCCACCTAGCGGGTTGCCTCGGCGTCAGGATATCCTGAACCAGTCGTAAGGTCGGTTGCTTCACCAGAGTCCGGATTCCCTCAATCTACATGCTTGGCTCTTGACAGGATGATATGACTGGAACCTCTCAGAGGAGGTGCTGAAGGTGCTGCTGGCTGCACACAGACCTTATACTAGTTCACTGTAGGTGCAGATGGGGAAGATTTGAGGCATGGTGCAGGGAACGCGAGATTGACCTTCTCTTGCCACACCACTACAGTGGTGGAGTTCCTTCTGTCACTGGCCTCAGCAGGCTTTCAAGTTGCCAGATTTAAAGGGTAGTTGTGTCTGCCTTGTCTGTGTTCAAAAGGTCCCCGGATCAGGGTTCTTTCTACACTATTCCATTCATGGCCCAATTTCTGAAGGGCCTTCTCAGTAGGTTTCCGCCAACCCCTTTTGTTCCAGATTGGGACATAATCTGGTTTTGACTTTTTTAATGGCAGCTCAGTTTGAGCCTATGCATTCCTGTTCTTTGAGGCTGTGTCTCTTTAAACAGCCTTCTTGGTTGCAATCACGTCAGCCTGGAGAGTTGGTGAGCTGCAGGCATTCTGCTGCAAACCGCCATTTTTGCATTTTCTTTAGAGTTTCTCCGTCAGGCCTGGCTTCCTTCCAAAGGTTAATTCTGAATGTCATCTTTCACAATGTATTGATTTGCCTGTGTTTTACACCCCTCCACAGCCCTCGAAAGAGGAGGAGCGTTTTCACTGTCTTGACCCAAAAAGAAACGTGAGCTTTTACGTTGTCCGTACATTTGCGTTTCGGTAGATGGACCAGTTGTTCATAGTCCATTCTCTATCTCGCAAGGTTCTCGCCATAACAAAACAAACTCTTTCACGTTGGATTATTTTATGTATATCTGAGTGTTACCCATCAGCAGGCAAAGAACGTCCACCAGGAACCAAAGCACATTTAACCAAAGGGGTTTCACCTTCCATAGCCCTAGAGAGGAGCGTCCCTGTTAGGGACATTTGCTGTGCGGCACTCTGTCTTCCTTACTTAGTTCACCAAGCATTATGCTTTGGATGTTGCCCGCAGGGCTGATGCACGCTTTGGTAGGGCAATTCTGTAGAACCTACTTCTTTAATACTTTCTGCCCTCCTCCTTTATCTTAACTGCTTGGGGAGTCTATCAAGATGAGGAATGTGCAGGAGAAAAGCAATCCTTTGAAGGGGGAAATTACTTACCGTAATGATCTTTCTATGGATTCTTCTCTCTGGTTCCTCATTGCCCTTTCCAGCTGTCCCCGCTCAAAGTGTTGTGGTTCAACACTTCTATCAAGTGAAAAAGACGTTGATGGCTCTGGGGTGTCCGTTTTCACTCAATGTACTCCAAAAAAAAGTGTAATCTCAGATTATATGGGATCACCCTGTTGGGATGTATCCTCTTAAGTTTCTTTAGAAGATGAATATCCTCCTCCCGTTGGTTTTCCTCTGAAGCGTTCAGGCACAGGGGGGAAAAGGGAGGAACTGAAGCATGGGCATAGTGACGTGTCTTATATACGACACCTGGCGTTGCTTCCGGAGCTGACATTTGAGCACCGAGCAAGGCAAATCGATGGCTGAGCCTAGGTGCACTACGCCCACTGTCGGAAAGTTTCCAAACGGCAGAGCTAGATCGTGGATATATATCAAGAGGAGGAATCTGCGGGAGAAGAATCCATAGAAAGGTAATTACGGTAAGTAATTTCTCCATCTAAAACTGGAGCCCATGAGATCTGGGGAAAAGCTATAATGTTTGAACCTGTGCAATCTGCAGCTGTACAATCTGCATAACATGAAAGGTTTCTTTGCTAGAGATACCCCTGCTGTCTGAGCCAATCATATTTTATGATTACCTTGCCAAGAAATAGATTTTATTATAAGTTTCATGCTGATTACCTATCCATTATTTTGTTGAATTGAAATGTTTGTTATCCTGAAATATAACTTTGTTGTTATTTAATTGTTCCTTAAAAGTTAAATAAAGAGAAGGAAAAAATAAGAAATGGTTTTATGATTATAACGTGTTGTGTAAATCCTGGACTTTGTGAGATCTCTATAAACTTGGGTCTTGCCTCCATTATTTGCTGCCTAAAAAATTATGATTTGTGTAACCTTAGATGTAGCTCGGGCGGGTAGGCCAAACCTGTGAAATAATATTATCTGTTGAGGCTTGTGAGTAGAAGAACTGTGTTAATCTAACAAAATAGCACAACTGCTGTTTCATGACTAAGCACTATTATGCTAACAAAATAGATTTGCGATTAAGGGGCAGTCAATGTAAGAGAGATACTTAAACTGAAGCTCCTAATATTCTCTCCATCCCTTCTCCAACAGGATGACTTCTGAGGATTTGCAAACTTCTCTTCTGCCCGGCACAAGACATGTTAAAGCTCCCTATGCAATAACAGAAGCCACTGATTTTTTGGTTACATGGACCGTTGAGTTCTCGTTGAGGACTGTAAAAGGAAGTCTCTTTGACCATGCACTAGGAGATTTGAAATACCTTTTGTCTGACATTTGTTCTGTGTCTTTTATGCAGATTGGAAACTGCAGATAGCAATCGTTGGATAATGTTTAGAGGATGAGTCGGCGGAAGAGCCTCATTTCACTATGCTCTTTTTGATTTGTGTTCAGTCTGAAGGAGCTATTGCTGCTGGTGTGTACAGACAGAAAAAACCCCTGTGATTGAATATAAGACTTGTATGGGAATTAGATATGTTATGTACAACAGGAATCAAACTCATCCCTGTTTCTCATATGATACCTTCTTAAATGGGGTGCAGACCACTTGAATCCAGAGAAATTCAATATGTCAGTACATAAAACCAAGCTGAGCTGGTGAAAAGCACTTTAAATTTGTATTGATACCTGGTTGGATTGAGTGATGACACTTATCACAGCATCTCTCCTTGCACTATTTTGCTGTTGATCTACTGCTTGTACAGACTTTGATTGAGTGAAAGCCTTCCACAGTTTGGGACTGCAAGAGCTTGACTTGCATCTTATGACTTGCTGTAGACGTGTTCCAACACAGATCAGATTTCTATGTCATACTTAGTTTGTTTAATTTATTTGATAAATAAAAAGGTTAATGTTCAGTCTATGGCCCATTCTTCTTTCACAGCCTTTTGACATTGAGCAAAGCAGGAGCAAGAAGTAGGGTGATCTCAGGGTAGATCCTAGTTCCTTTGGGCATCCCTCTTCAAAATCACATGCAGATGATATATGGATCACTGTACGTCACATAGCGGACCCATCAATGAGTCGGTGCCGAACGCAGGGCTGAGGATCTAAGGAAGCAGATCTGGAGACGTGTGCATTGGAAGCTCAAAGTCATGCCAACTGGCCCTACTTCCAGCAGCGAAGAGTCTCTGAGCCGCGGGATCTCCAGCTATGGAAAAATAGAAAAGCGTTGAGCAGATTAGAAACTGTGTCTTGGCTGGTATAAGTACCTTTTTTTATTTTAGTTCTGCGGCCAAACTACTAACATTAGTGAAAATAACATGTTAAAAACAAACGTAAGTGCATTGACGATTATGAAGGCAGACATGTTCAACGCAGGCAAACCTATTAAGTTCTTGTGGGCCGTTTTGGAATCCAATTAACCCAATGGGGGGCCCATTACTTTTAGAGACACGTTTTTCTCATTCCCTCAAGGTTCAACGAGATCCATTTTAAAAAGGGTCATCTTTAAACTCCTTTGAATCTGTACCTCATAAAAGATGTAGCAGGGACTACTCTTGTGCGTGGGAGGCTATTAAAGCCAATAAACTCAATGACCCCTTATGAAAGAGGCATTACAGGCCCTTCCCATTCAGGAGCTCATAAATAACCAATACCTCTCATTACCATTTTTTGAAAAATGAACTTAGAAATACCAATGCTAGTCATGTGCCAGAGGTTTTATAAGAGCAAACACCAACCAAAACCTAGTTACCTAAACATGTATTAGTAAATACACAAATGCACTAAGCACAGATGATTAATAAACAGTGGAAAAGCCATATTGCTGGCTTGTTTTAAATGTTTATATTGCAGTGCAATGTATAGGTGGGTTATTGGTAGTTTTGTTTCTGTAGCGTAAATCCAGTTTGAAAGCATGGAGCGCTGTATTATGCCCAATGGGTTGCATACTCCCATAGATTCCTCATCTGGATAGATATCCTCCAGCGCTAGCTGTTCTCCTTGGCCCTTGTGCACCCTGGCTCCCAGACTCCGGAGATGACATTGGCACTCATACTTCTAGAAATCACTACACCCTTGCTCCCACCTCTGTTCTTTTTTTCCGCATGCTCAGCACGCTGTATCTGAAAACAATCTCAAATAAAATGTGTACACCATTAAGTCACGTTTCAAATGCTGCCGTCACTACAGCTCCAAGATGTCCACCCCGACCCACACAATATTTGTGTATGGTATCTGGGGGTGGGCCACGACATGGAGCAGTGCGGTGCATATCAGTCACGCTCAGCGAAGTTGGTGTTAGCACAGCCCCCATCAAGTCGCCACCCAGCTCGGTAGCTAAATATTCAAAAGCTGACACCGAAGTACCAACCCCAGAGGAGGAGGGTAGGAACCATATAAACCTCCTGCTGTGAGACCGATCACTCCTCTTCCGACAAGAAGAAAGCATAGGCAAAGACAAGACACCAGCGACTCTGCAATCGAAAAAAGTAAGTTGTACCCATCCATGTAGGCATCGTGTGAGTTGGTAGGAGTTTGCCAAGGCTGCGACTAGTGCAGCTTTGTCCTTGACTACATTGGTGCCACCACCGATTATCGCACGTGAGGGAGCCAATAAGAAGGCAACTGTGGTGAGTCACACACCATCGAGCTCAGCCCCCTCTGCATTTGTGCCCCTTTATTTGTTTCATCTCCTTTATAGCTATTTTTAATTGCGTCTCCAGCAACAGTTGGGCAGATGCTAATATCTTCTCTGTCTGAGCCTTTTTTTACAATTAGTTCGCCCCTCATAGTCACTTTGAAAGCATCTGAAACTCATCTTCCCGTTGTACCTCGAGTACCATTTAATTCAAAATATTCTTTGATTTTACCCCAGATTTCTTCACCCAATATCTGATCTTGTACTATATATTCTGGAAATGTCTACAGCCATAGCCCTGACCCTCCGTGTTCCTGGAAAATTGTTAACTTTAGTGGTGCATGGCTCATAGCCATCTGTTGTATTCTCCCTAGCAATAAACCTGAGACCCACACATAATCTATCCTAGAAAATGTCCTATGAACAGCTCAATAGAACGTATACCCTTTGTCTTCATGCTGAGTTTCTTTCCATGCATCTACCAGTGACAAGTTGCCCATGGTCATTTTTAGCTTTTGTGTAGGGTGTTGTTGTGATATCTGTCAACACTACTCCTATCTATCTGGGGATCCCAGGCCATATTGAAATCCCCCATAACCCCTTGCAAAAGCACCTCATGTCCTGAATTCGGAGCATAATCTGTAGCTGTCGTAAGTCGTGTTCTCTCCAGTTGTATTATGATAAAAAGATATAGTCCCTCCTTATCCACTTCTTTAGCCAACATATTGTTACCTACCCATCCTTTCAGCGCTATCAAGAACCCTCCCTTCTTAACCTTGTCATTAGATCGAATGATCTGTATTTAACCATGGAGCTTCATTTGGTTTGCATCTTTCCTTAGCACATGTGTCTCTGGCTTCTCTCGGTTCCAAAATGTGCTGACTTTGCACCTTTTGACAGGAGAATTTAGACCCCTAATGTTCAGAGTCAGGACTTTTATTACTCTTACCTCCCATCTGGATAAATGTAAACCGATTGTTCCTTAAGTAGCTGAACCCTCTCTTCCCCAACAGGTCTACCAGTACCCAACACCCCCAGATTCCAAATGCCAAGAATTTTACCTCCCTACCTCCCGTCACCTCATTACTTAATGTTTCCTGCCCCCCGTACAATGCCATCACCACTGACATTATAATCCCAAATCTACAATTACAACAGATAATACAGTGGTGTATATGTTTACCCTCTCCACGACCATGGATGTTTTACTCAGTCGACAGTTCCTTAGGATCATTCTCGCAATGTTTTATCTCGAGATGGTTTAGTCCATTGCCATCTTCTAAATCTCCCTTTTTCTTGGACTTTGCAAGTTTACTTTTGATGGTTCCCTTCATCATCCTCTAGTATCTTCAATATTCGTAAACCTTCGCACAAAGTGACGCAATGTTATTGTCCTTCCCATGTAAAGAAAAGACCAAAAGGGAATGTCCATCTGTAGCAAACTTGGTTTTTGATTAAAACGTGTACTACTGGAGCCATGAGTCGTCACTTCAAAACAAGTCTTGATATAATTAGAATTGCCTCTTTCTGATCATACCTGTGAATTGCAGCGACCACGTCACAAGGCCTTACTCCTGGGTCTTTGTGTTTTGGGCCCACCCAGTGTATTCGATCAATCAGAACTTCCTCTCCCTTTTCCAAATCTAGTAGATGCTTGAACACTTGTTGCATCGTTGTTCTCTTTTCCCGGACCTCAATCATTTCCGGAAATATCTTAACCCGAATGTTGGATCTTCCCGATCTGTTATTAAGATCTTCCATTTGTATTTCGATATACTCCTACGTCTCGTCCCCTTTACTCCATACTGTATGGCCGTCCCTCGCAGTGTCCCTCGCTAGGGATGGGAGACAGAACCTTTTTCACCAGAAAAAACCTTCTTCCGCTTTAAATTTAGAGGCGCGCAGGGGTGCGCCCCTGGTAGCATGCGCTGTCCCGATCTGCCCCCCCCGGCGCCACTCTCCAGTCCTCTTTTCCACGTCCACAGGAACGGACCGCTTTCACCAGCGCTCCTGGGTTTGGCTTCGGCCTTGTAATTCCACACACTCTTCCCCGGATACTGTCTTTTTGTCTTTAATCGGGTACTCTGTCCTCTGGCACCACACTCCTCCCCGGCGCATGTCAATGTACTTGGGCTTCAGCAGATGTCCAGCCTGCGAGGGGTTCTTCCCCACGTCTGACCCCCATGCACTTTGCCTCCGCTGCCTTGGCCTCGACGGCTGTATTGCGTGCAACGCACTTACACCACACACTCTGAAGAACAGGTTAGCTCGGTGGAGGGAGCTCTTCGAACGATCGCCTCCAGAGGACTTGAAGAACTTCATCAGACACAAGTCACGACCCAAGGCCACTCTTTTCTTCAGCACCCCGCAAGGGCGACTCCTTTCCGAGGAAACATCCGAGCGGGATGGACCGCCCAGGTCCTAACACCAGCACAGGTACTGAGGCTGTTTCAGCTACCGGTCGCCAGGCCAAAGGGTCGCTGGATCCTACCAGTGAGGTCACTGAGGGACCGCAAGATTCTGTTACCGGGTCTCTACCCGAGGGGCTACACCCTACTACCGGACAAATGTCTGAAGGGGCGGCTGTACGCAGCACTACCGGTGACTCAGCCGAGGGCACGACGCCTACCAGATCTCGCTTAAGGTGCAGTGTAGGCCTCAAGCTCCATCGCCAAGACTCCTGGAGGAGGCTGGGCCCAACGCAACTTGCACCACGTTGCAGGCACGTGGCATGCAGCCCGACAAGATGGCTGCTGTGCCAGACAAGATAGCCGCTCATCCAACGCCACCATCCTTCACGGGGCAGGTGGAAGAACGAGTTTCCAGGTGGGACTGGTCTTCACCAGGTACGTCGCCTACAGCATATCCTTTGAAATTGCACGGCAGATACACCCAGCAGAGAAGGCATAGTACGCCCAGGCCTCCGCAGCCCCCGGGTACCGCTCTTCCGGCCATGTCACCTAGCACCCCACCACCATGTGAGGACAGGTTTTTTTGAGGGGTTCCTCATGCTTATGCGATCCCCGCAAATGGGAGCCATCCTTTGGGATGCGATCAGGGACATGCATGTTCCCTTGCATGCACGTACTGAGAATATTCCTCATAGCGTACATATGTTGAGATGCAATCAACTGTCTCAGACCAGTCAAACCGAAACAAGATCTTTTTAATGTGCCCTGGTCTTAGTACCAGATCTTTACGGGAGCCATTAATACAAGACAGTACTGCAAATATCCGATCTCTAAACTCTCCAAAGGACGGAACAGTACCGTCAAGCATAGCAGAATTCAAGTTCTCATATAGGGAGTTCTTGAGGGGGTCAATCATTCTTCGGAAGAATGAAAGCTGACTCCAGACATACCTGGCCTTCAATGACACCAGACACAGCTCATGTCTAATGATAGCATTAGGTATAGCCATCGAAAGGCCCAGAATGTCCTTCCAAATCCTTCTCTGAAGAATGTTTAAGATGTCGCCCATATTGTGGGAGCAAAGGTCAAGTCTGTATAGGATAATCAACTCAAATTTGGCCAGATAATAACGCCTCAAGGGCAGCAAAGAAAATTTACAAACCCTCTGCTTTAGAAACTTCTTTTGAGCAGAACGTTTTTTAGCTTTATCAGCCAAGATGGTTTTCCAATAATCAATACTGACCCTATTCCCCAAATGATAGCCCAGATAAATGACAGTCTTGACCTGCTCCACACTATCGTGTCCCATAGTCCAAACCAAATGTTGACCCTTAGTTCTACGAGGTAAAACGGAGACTTTAGATTTCGAAGCATTAGGAAAGAGGTTGTTATCCTGGGCATATTTTTTTTAAAAAGAGCTGCATCTTTACTATAAGACTGCATGGAGTTCTATCAAAGAGTATAATATCGTCCGCAAAGGCCATCCACTCCCCAACCTAGCCGGAACGATGGAGGGACCCTGCTACAGACCCTCAACATGCAGACATATAGGTTGAAGAGTGTCAGAGTACACCCCTGTTTGACTCCCGTACAGGTATCTATCTCTAGCGACAGGACACCATCCTCGGAAAGGCGCACGCGTACAGTAGTATGTGTATGTAATAAAGCAATCGATTGCACCAATTTACGGGGGATGTTTAAAGAAAGCATTTTATGCCAGAGCCTGTACCTAATAACGCCATCAAAAGCACTAATCAAATCCAGGTAGGCTATATAGAAATCCCCCACCTAAGTGATGAACATAGTCTCTCAGATGTGACAAGGTGGAAGCATTGAGTGAGGTACCCAGCTCTTCTCGAAACCCCTCCTGAAACAGACTTAGAAGATTACCTTCTCTGATGGCATGGTTAAGGTCCCTTAATAGAATTGAAAACCCTTATTAGAGGCATCAGTCAAAGCAATGGGTCGATAATTGGACAAGACCAATTTGTCTCCCTTTTTATAAATAGGTACAATAATTGATTTAACCCAAGAAACAGGCACAGTATGAGATAGAAAATTATGGTCAAATATTGGTTTTAGAAGTTCAGACCAGAGGTCCGGTTCCTGTTTAAGAACAAAAGGAGGAATACCGTCCGAACCCGGAGCGGCTTGAGCCGACCAATAGCCCACACAATATCCTCCCTATTCCAAGTACATAAGCCCATGATAGGATTGCCCAAGACAGAACCCTCAGATACCCTCAGATAGTCATCAGGTAAAGCAAATTTCTCAGTGTAGAATGACACCCAACTAGCCGAGTCAATCGGGTAGTCCATACTCCATTTTGTATTCCCCACTAGCTTGTTAACAGACGATCAAAAGTGCCCGTCGTTGCCCTTACACAAGCACTCCAGCATATGCTGATGACGCAAAAGATGAGCGTACATCCTGAGAGACTTCACATAGTTCTTGTGTCTCAAAAGGAGTCTGCGCTTGCGCGTTTCATACTCTGAGGCAGACCGTCCCAATCTGTTCAGCTCAACCAAATCCCTTGTTTTAAGAGACTTGGACTGAGAGATTCTGTCATCACTCACATAAGCTCTCTTACTCAAGTTCTCCAGGCTATGGTGGGGTCGCGCTTGACGAATGCAAGCCAGAATAGAATCATATGTAGAGGCAATACCCACATCCCTAGAGTCACCATCCGGGGTATCAAGGACTGCTTCCTTCAAAGACACAAGCAGTAGCTGGTTAAATTTATAGACAGTCTTCCTATTCCACACCACAGTTAAAGCCTTGTTGTTAGAACACATACACTCTGTGTCCGGTCAGATACACGATTAGACATGGAAATAGACAAAGAAAAGGATAAAGGTAGATGGTCCCCTAAACCTGAAGGAATGTGACTACAATGATTCCTAATACCATTAGAGACGTAGATAAAATCTATCCTAGAAGACAGGGAAATCTGTCTCGCTTGCCCCCAGATTTCCCTGTGCCAGGGAAATCTGGGGGCAAGCGAGGCAGGCGGGTGTTCCAAGAGATGACTTCAATTTCCGTTCTATCATGCATGTCCCGGACCATGCCTCAAACTCTCTAACCTCTTGAGAGCCGGCTGAGATTAGAGACCATGGACAGCACCATACTAGAATCGCACAGCAATGCAACAGGAGACCTTAACACTGAGACAGCCGTCAGTGCTACAGGTTCCTCAAAGCTGAGAAATGTCCTAACATCAACCAAACTTTGCAGTTCCACAAGGTCAAACCCCATGGCCTGCAAATTAGTCTGCTGATCCCACACCATGGTAGCCGGGATAACCGAGTGAAAATCACTGACCATTCTACTGTTCTCGTTTCTGGGTAAAGAAATAATATCAATGTCATCTGTAGTTATTGTTCTCCGAAGGGGCACCTTCTTAAATATGGTGAGAAATCCTGACCTATTTAATTTAGTGCCTTTCACAGAATTGTCATTGGGTACCCAGCCTATGATTTTACTGCCAGATCGAGCAGCTACCCCTGCCTCCAACCCTGTGGCCCCGACGTGCATTTTGACCGGAACTGGCACCTACACACAGTAGTAACACCCCTATCAGGATTTCAGTAATGGGCAGACTGACCACCTGTCTTTCCGAGGCTGTATCAGCCGCCACAACCTTCACAGAGCTCGCCGACTCCACCATTGCGTTAGAGCCAGACAAACCACTCTTAGATAATTGCTCAGAAGTATTCGCGTCATTCATCACAGGAAAACAAATCACAGGAGAAATGGAAACATCAATAGGCTGCAAAGTACCCGTAGAAGTACAGGCATGCGTTGTGCTAATGATTTTACCAAAGGCTATCATCTTTGTCTGCTTTGTTTGGGGGCGCTCAGGCAAATTCGCAGCCTGCCTCAGGAGGCCCAATGACCAGGTCTGCACAGCCACTGTTGGTATTTTTACACTTTGCAGGATGTTGCAATTGTTGTATGGCTTTAAGGTTAGCATTTCCCCCGTTGGTTTCATAGGGGGCATGTTTTTCTAGTATGTTTAGCCGCCTTATGCCTTTTACCCCTTATCGTATTAGTAGATACTGACTCAGAATCTAATTCATTTTCATTCGAAGGGGTATTAGAAACATCCAGTACTATAACCTCTTGTTCAACTGCATTGTCATTCAGGAGACCCATAGCCTCCAACAAGACCGTGGGACTATCAGGGACACATTCAACCACAATTTTCAGTGGCGTTTCCTCAACACTTTGCTCAGCATAGTCATCTATCACACACTGGGGTCCCACTATCTTCCATGCCCACCTTGGTTCTTGATGAAAGAACCTCCAATATAGCAGACACTTTATCATCCAATGTTGTCAATCTACAGTCCAAGTTGTTTTGAATACACTTCCCCATAGATACACTACTACCGGGTAGATTTGTATTACCCAATAGTTTCTCAAATCCAGCCATACGTACCAAGAGATCATTAAAAGCCGCATGTTGGCCTACCAAAATCCCCCCAAGTTGTCCTGTGTGTCACATAAAGTTTTTAGTGCCAAATTCAAAGAAATGTGTAAATTGGACAAAAGGGGGGAAATAAACACACACATCCCCTCTGACATGACCTTTGCATTCCCCAAGCATGCACGTGTTTCAGGACCCACCCCCCAGGTCTAAGTTATTAGGAACATTCAAAGCACTAATATCTATAGGCAATCCCTTCCCATAGTTATGTGCTGCCAAAACCAGGGGTATGCCCAAATCAATGGTATCCCTTAACCTTGTAGCATTAGCAACCATATGGAATGAATCCTCCAGGCAGCTATCCAGAGTCAATACTCCTGAGGCAACGTCCCGAGCAGTGATGGGAGTGCACACCTGCAGAGGGCCATGGTGGCTCAAACGACCAACAGTAGAGACCGGCATATCTTGGTGGTCATTACTAAATGACCTTTCATTATTAGATCTCCCAAAGACAAACACATTTGAGTCATCTGAGGTAGAAGTTGCTTTAGATGGTCCCAAATTTACAAAAGAACTCCCCAAACCAGTACCCTCCTGTGTCTTTTTACAGTTTATAGAGCCACCGACAACTCCCAGGTTCTGAAGGCTCGAGGTAGGCTGTGGAGTAGAAGCATAGAACCTAACTATTTTCCTTATAGGCAAAGGAACTGACAGCACTTCGGCTTCTTGAATACATTCTGCATCAGTTAATTCCAACAGCCCTTCGCCAGATGGCACAGTTGCCAAATAATCCTTAGCCATTCTATTGGGAGGTGAGAAATCCAAAGGGAGATCACCAAGCTCCAGTCCCAGCGGTATAGAGTTAATTAGTGCAGTAGTTATTAATAGGGTTTTGCCATCCAACCCCTTTATTGTAGAATCCTCCATGAGTAAAATGTTGTTAGCCTCAGATAGAGATATAGGCAGGGGCACAGCACTACATATATGCTCTGCATTAGTGACTGGCCGCAGCTCTGGTTTCAGTAACTGTTCAGAAGCTGGGTCCAGCTCACAATTGCTGACCCCGAAATCATTCCTCAAAGTAACTACAATGGAGTTCTGAGGTACAGAAAAAGAAGGCGGTCAGAACGGTTCAAAGAACAGATGCCAGCAGTCACTATAGTATGCCGGAAAAAAAGGCGTGGTTCTCTGTGAATTTCAACGTAGAATGTCAGCAAACACAAACGAGCAGCTTCACCTACAGGACACCAAGGAACACTTTGGCTACACTTTCGCACTTATGTAGTACAGATAGGCAACAGCACAGTCAAATCCTCACTATTAGATCCAGATCAAAGGGAAGCCTCCAATGGCGACCCTACAGTGTCTGGTTGGCACAAACAACATAAAAGATTCCCTGACCCTCTAATTTAGTGAGGTAATAGTCAAGTAGAGAGGAGTGTAGCCAATCAATTAGTGCCGGTTAACATGCAGCCTTGCGAGTAACATCAAATAGAAGTTTAGATGGTTTAAATCAATTTCACTGGTATAAGTCCACACAGTCAAACAGCCACTTACCAGCTGTGTCCAGAATAATGGCCTGGTATGGGACCGTGTAATTGAGAAAGCGAAGTGAAGCTCCTTCGTAGACCTCAGTACTGGATACTTACACACGCCACCCCCTCAATGAAAGGAGACGATATAGGAGCCACCAGCACAGCAATCCTGCAAGACTGTAGTTCTCGCTTCCGAACACCCAACGGACAGCAACAAACAGCTTCTGGGCTTGTCCTCACAGGCTTTTCACAAATCACAATTCCTGTGCGATTACCAGGCAGTCTGAGGTTTCAGTTCCAGGATTACTTTGATCCTTCATCGGCCCGCGCCTCAACTGCACAGAACACTTTCACTCCCTTTCGCCCACAGATTGGGACAACAGCTCTATTGGTGGAGATTCACTCACTCGTCCAGAGTCAAGCTGTGGAAGAGGTCCCAGCCTCCCAGCGGGGCATGGGCTTCTACTCCAGAATCTTCTCCATCCACAAGAAGAACTAGGCAGGTTTGAGAGTCATGTTGAACCTATCCACCCTGAACCTTTCCCTTTCGGTTCATAAGTTCAAGATGGTTACACCAGCGCTTATTGCAGAGATACAGTACAAGGGAGATTGGATGTGCTCCCTGGATCTGAAGGACGCTTACTTACACGTCCCGATTTGGCAGCCCCATCGGTCCTTCCTGAGTTTCAGGATCACGGGCTTCCACTTCCAATACAAGGTTTTACCATTTGGCCTCAATTCAGCCCCAGGGTCTTTACCAGGCTTATGAATGTAGTAGCAGCCATTCTCAGGGCTCAGGTGCGACATGTCTATCTGTATCTAGACGACTGGCTTGTCCGGTCTAGATCCCTGGTGGTGGTCCAGCACACCTCGTCCCTCATGAATACGCTACACGAATTGGGATTCTCCATCAATCTCAAGAATTCACTGCTGGGGCCGACAGAGTCTACTATTCCTGGGCCTCATATGGGATACAAACTCGGAGTATTTCCTTCGGAGGACAAGATAATAGCCATCAAGAGGGCCACAGGTCATTTTCTCAACAGACAGATTACATCAGCGTGGTGGTACCAGCACGTCCCAGGTATAATGGTGGCGTGCCTCCTGGCAGTATCTTATCCAAGACTAAAAATTACGAGATTACAACTGCACTTCGCAGCCTCATGGATTCAGGAGCGGGGTTCCCAGGCAGAACTTGTTAGCATTCCTCCTTTTCTCCACCAGGACCTTGTCTGGTGGAGCACAGACAGCAACTTGTGGATAGGCGGGCCCTTCAATCCACCAGCACCGCAGGTTGCCATCACCACGGACTTGTCCTTGGATGGCTTGGGAGCTACCCCGGACGTCCACAGAGTTTGGTCTCTTCAGGAACAAGAGGCACATATCAACTGGTTAGAGTTGAAGGCCATCTGGCTGGCTCTCGAGGCCTTCCTGCCCCTCATTAGTGGCAAGACGACCCTCATACAGACAACTCCACCAGCACGTATTACATCAACAAGCAGGGTGGCACCCGGTCTCCTCCTCTATGCATCCTCGCGGACCGCATCTGGGAATGGGCTCTGGCGAACGACATACACTTTACAGCGATTCAACTCCTGGGGAAGTCGAAACCTGGAGGCGGGCGGGTTCAGCAGGTTGGGTGTGGACAAATTCAAAGTCCTTGCGCCAAAAGCTTGAAACTCCTTACCGCCTAAACTAAGAGCTGAAACATCCCTCATAGCTTTCAGAAAAGCTCTGAAAACCACCCTATTTAAGTGAATCCCACTTATAATTCTACTGCATGCAACCATGTCTGTAAATTACAACTGTACCATGCTCACGGTTCCCATGTAACCCCGGAACTATAGCCATGCCTGTAACCAAGTCTCCATCTCTGCTCTTGTTATTTTCACCATGTCAAGTAAACATTCTTGTAACAGCGCCACGATGCCGAGGGCAGCTGCTGTGCTTTAAAAATGCAATTAAAAATAAAAAAAATAAAAAATGACATGACAATTGAACGATCCGGTCCTTCAGGGGATCGTCAACAGATGGGGTCATCTGCAGGTGGATTTCTTCGCCACCTGGTACAACAGGAAGTGGCCTCAGTCCTCATCCTGGCAAGGACAGAGTCCAGGCTCTCTGGGCGATGCGTTACAGATACAGTGGAACAGCATGAACGCTTATGCCTTCACTCCTACTCCCCTGGTACACAGGGTGATCTGCAAGATAAGGGAATCCCAGCACCGCAATATCATTCTGGTAGTTCCTCAGTGGCCAGCGAGGCCATGGTTCTCGGAGCTGCTCAGCCTGTCAGACTAACCTCTGATGCACCTTCCACTGGGCCCAGCTTATCTACTGTCGCAGCAGGGGGGCACGGTCATCCGCCCCGCAGAAGTTAGCCCTCGCAGCGTGGTTCCTGAACAGGTCTCATTAAAGCATCAGCGTCTCTTGCAGTCTAACCTAGACATCATACAGGGTGCTAGCAGCGATGCTACTAGGAGCCAGTTCAAAAGCAAATGGACTAGGTTTTGCCGCTGGGCGGAGTGTAAGGAGGTTGATCCTCTTACTTTCACATTGGACGATGTCCTATCTTTTTCAGCACACCTCGCCCACTCAGGGGTGCAAATAGACACATGCCGTACCTATCTGGCGGCCATTCGAGCTTATCAGAACTCGTAGGAGGATGCTATCTCATCCGCCATCCTGGTGGTTAAGACATTTCGCTGGCCTCACCAAGCTCTACCCGCCTAGCAAGAAACACCCAGTGTGAAAACTCAACATAGTGTTGGGTGCCTTGGCGCATAAACCCTTTGCGCCAATGATGGCATCCACGTACATCAGGCTAGTCACCATTAAGACTGCCATTAAGGAGGCCTTTGAGGGGCAGCACAAACCACTTCCGGTAAATATGCATGCCCACGTTGTTGGAGCCAAGGCCACAGTGGTCACGTCCTGTGGGAGGTCATCAGCAGGGCGGCCACGTGAGCCACCCACTCGGCTTTCTGCAAGCTCTACTGTTTGGATGCCGGCTCCAGGTCAGACGCGGCATTCGGGCAGGCAGTATTAAGGAACTTGTTTTCTTAAAGAGGGTCACCTCTCCACCCTGGGACTACATTCAGTTGTAATTGCCCATACAGTATGGCGGTATGGGGATGGGACGCGAAAGTAATTATAAATTACTCACTGTAGTGACTAACGTGCTCCTAGTCCAAAGTCCCCTTTCCTCCAATACGTCTCACCATCCTACTCCCCAATAAAACTGGTGTCATTAGGCAATGGTAAATATTGTTGATGCGTCAGTGGGGACTTAGGAGTGGCGCCGTGGCGGAGTCAGGGAGCGCATGCTCCCAGGGCCGCACCCCTGCGCACCTCTAAATTTAAAGTGGAATATGATTTTTTTCTGGTAAAAAAGTTTCCATCTCCTGTCCCTAGCGAGGGACGCCCATACAGTATGGAGGAAAGGGGACTATGAGTATGTTAGTCACTACAGTGAGTAACTTAAAATTTTTGGGTCGCAGTTGCCAGTGTATCCGTCAATAAGTCTATTTTACTTGTGTCCTCTGCAATATTTTGGCTCACCGTCTCGTTTGTTTCAATTTGCTCGGCCTGGTCGTTGATATCACTTTTCACTTCTTGTAAAGATTGTGCGTGTTCTGTTCTTATGAGAGCTAGCTGTGATTGAAGCGTTTACGTCATTTTATCCTTGAAGTCGTTGAAGCATTGTGTAATTACTTTGGTTGTCGAATCCTGCTTGGATACAGTTGATGCTGATAGAGAGGTTCTGATTCTTGGTGGGTGGGTTAACGGGCATTCAACGTTAAGTGCTTTGTCTCCTTTGCGCCATAGTTTTGGATGAGCTCCTTCTTGTTGTTTTTCCTTCTGCAGCTTGGGAGTAGGAACCCCCTCCACTGGGTCTTTTGCTCTATTCCGGGACATTTGTGGGAAAGAACTGAAGTCACCAGATTGCCAGCTCGCCCCTCCAACCTTTTATGGCTGAGATAAATTCTTAAACAATAGTACTTGGTCTTGCAAAGTAACAGTTTTGCGCTGCACACAGTTTTGTCAGTATCAACCCACACACTATCAGGTGTAATTTACTGATGCACCCAGTCCGGGGTTGCGTAGATACCCTAGACGACTACTTTCCTTGAGATATCCAAGTTATCAATGCCACTCGGCTATAGAGTCCCTTTGATTGCTTCCGACAGTGCACAATGAATACCTTCACCAATCCGCACATTTGCACGTTAAGTTTCCACCCACTTCATGACAAAACACCCGGTCTCCTTAGCCCAGTAAATAACGCCAGATAACTACCTTGCTCCTCGACCTTCACTTGTCCATTCCTAGAAT
This sequence comes from Ambystoma mexicanum, assembly GCF_040938575.1. Taxonomy (NCBI): domain Eukaryota; kingdom Metazoa; phylum Chordata; class Amphibia; order Caudata; family Ambystomatidae; genus Ambystoma; species Ambystoma mexicanum. The sequence continues at coordinate 222,436,521 of NC_090921.1, read as the reverse complement.
TGGACCCGGGACACAAACAACATTTAAAAAAAAAAAGACTTTGTCTAATGGGCAGCTACCCCGTGCTAATATAAAGATCTTGTTCTCCCTATGTCAGTGGTAGTCAAACTGTGGGGGGCGTAAATTTCAGTAGCTTGGAAGAAATGGGCTGGGGTGGCTCACATGGTCGGGCTGAAGTATGAAGCTGTCTCAGGCACCAAAGAAAAAGTGGCCCGCAGTTGTAAATGGATATTCATTGTCACATACTGTTTGAATAGTACCCAAGGGGGGTGCTTTGTGTTAAAATGTAATTCAATTGTGATATTTAAAGAATATTTATTCAGCAACAATTGTCAAAATTACTAACTGCATAGTGAAGTAACTCATCAAACTGGCTCACATTGGCCAGAAAGGTGGCCCATTTTGACTGGCCCACACTACCATTTTGCATTTTTGGTACATGCATTGCCCTATTGCCCTATAGGCCAGTCAGAGCCTGGAGGCTGCTCCATAATGGCGAGGGGGCGCCCACTCAGTGGCCCCCTCAGCCATTATGGAGAAACAATGAGCACTCCCTCAGCTGCTTTTTCCAGCTGAGGGAGTGCTCCTGGGCTGGCTGAACTGTCAAAGGAAAACACTATTTCCCTTTGACAGTTCAGTTTAGTTCCCCAGCCGCACATGCTCACTGAGCCATGCATGTGCTGGGGCGTTTTCCTTCACCAGCATTGCATAGCTCATTGGAAATGCTGGCTGGGGCACTGCATGTCTGTATGTGCGAGGGGGAGCTCATGCGCCTCCTTGCATATACGGACAGATCAGCCTGGAGCAGGGCGTTTCAGCACCCACACGCAGGCCAATGCAGAAGGTAGTTTATGTTAATTTTTTTTTTTTTATTTAAACTTGTGTATGGATGTGTGTATGCTTGTGTTATGAGTGACTGTATGGTGATGGATGCTCATGTGAATGATAGTGATTGCTGTATGAATGTGTGTCTATTACTTTGTTTTGGTCCGTTGAGCTGATTTTGGCTAGAGGTGGATAGAGGGGCGAGGAGGGTTGTACAACAAACGCATTTTACAAATGCCTAAATGCCTTTGTTGCACAATCCCCCTACCCACCTGCCAACATCGGCTCTCCTTCTGAGGCGCTGTGGAGCCCAGGGGACAGGGGTGGATTTTTTTTACTGGATTTCTAGCATAGATGTCCAGTCAAAAATACCATGCTTTCCCCCTTGGCACCCTAGCGCCTTGCATACATACATTATCATGTTGATTGTGTTACGCCCAGTGGAGCCCAGGGGACAGGGATGGTATATTTTTACTGAACATCCACCACCAATTGCAAACTGTTCGGCTATTTACCCTTTTTTCTTTTTAAGTATGCTCTACAACGCAACATGTTAACCCATTATTTTTAAAAGAAATTCACAGGGGCCAACCCCCCCATTCGGGTTCCCTCACTGCGCTCGGTCGCTATGGCATTTTTGGGGAAATAGTTATGCCCCTCCACTTAAAAAATTCACCAGCCGCCACTGGCCCTCAGACTGTGTTGGGAACAGGATGGGGGAAGCCCAGGGACTTTGGTGGGAGTAGGATGGGCGGGAACCATGGGATAGTGGTGGGGTGGGGAGATCCCAGGGTGTGTGATGGGGGTGGGGAGAGCCCAGGGACCGGGTAGGAGTGGGATGAGGGAGCCCAGCGACTGGGATGGGAGCAGGTCAGGGTGCCCAGGGACTATACTGGAAGTAGGGTGCGGTGACAGCACGCAATACATACTGTCCATTTGGCATTTTTGGGTGGGTCCCGATCTGCCCAAATTTGGCTCAGGGGGGGCCCAGGCCAAAAAGGTTTGAAGACCACTGCCCTATGTTGTACAATCAAGTCATGGAGTGTATCGGGTGGTTGTTGCTCAGGCAATTCCTCCTTTGGAACAGTAGTGCAATGTGAGTAATCCAGGCAGCAATTCCATTGCAAGCAGAGCTTCTTTTAAAAATATACATAAATCATAGTGCAACTTGTAGGCACTGTCTATCCTCCTACGTTGTGAGCTCCGTACCACTTGGGTCCCAGGTCTAGATTGCTGGCAATAACGCCCCTCTCAGAACACTTTGGATGCCTTTTCACCTCAGATGACACCTCACATATACCACAGGGTCCTCTAATGTTGCGTGTCATGACAGCCCACCTGCTGACCTTTTCCTAGTAGTACCTTTTGTACTAATGCTTGCTTTATCCAGGCTTCCCTCCGACCCCCTGGGCAATAATTTATGCACTACTCCAGACCCTGGGATGACATCACTGCTCTGATGGCTATGTTCCCTCACCCCTGTTAAAAGACAGGGCACACTCCCTCAGTTGACCGGGATTCTAAGCTCCCAGGTCCGCTATCTGCAAAGCCTCCGTACCTGATAATTCCTTAATGCAGCAAGCCTTTCTATGACACTCGGATCGTATTGGGTCGCTATATATAAGCTGGACCTGCAGATTTTGAGCCGGGTTCTCGATCCTGATGGACTACTATGTTTTTTTTTTCTCACTTTGTTCTCCTCGGCTTTGCTGTAAGCCGGTCAGTCAAGTTAGAGCCACGCCCTATGGTACCACACACTTGGCACGGTCCATGTTGTCAATACACTTTCAACACTAACTATTAAATATTGTCTATGCGCGCGGGGACCATATGAGGAGGGTTTCTTTGTTGTTTTTTTTCGAGGCGATCAGGTGGAGCACCCAGTTCACACTACCCCGATCTCGGCGGCCATCTTGGAGTACCCCTTCAGCTTTGAACCGCTCATCGGAGCTGGACTTGAGACCATAGAAGGCACGCCTCTCAACGCTAACACCATAAAAAATACAACCTGCTAGGGAAAAAGGCCCATGATGCTCTTGCAAGTGAAACAAGTAATTATTTCTACACAAATAGGTGCATCAGTAAAGACTTCTGCTGCCATGGAATGTTATGCCGAAAAGTGTACAAGCAGAATCTTATAAGGAGACGGAGCGTCATAGGTGATGTCATTGTATGCAGTAAAAACCTGTGTGGCTGGTTGGTGCAACCCTATACATGGTCGGCCTGCTCGATAGGGATGCCAGATCATTTGTCCCAGTCAGTCCATCTTCCATCACGTGGGTTCTACTGAGCTCATCGTCTCCAAGGAACCAAGGCCAAAGAAGCAATTGGCTACATTTGTGAATAATGCTACTCTATCATTATGCAGTGCACCTGACGGGCTCCAAGACTGGCACAGTTTGATTCTCAAGGTCACACTAACCCACACATGCTTCACTCGTCCCGATCGCGTCATCGCCTCCCAAGGCTTCTACCCTCGCTTTTGGACTATAATGTATCCCTCCCTGTTCCTCGCACTACAAACCATGTCATTATGAAATAAAGGTGGGACGACTATACTCTCAGATCTTTATGGTTGAACCCATGTTCGGTGTGATTTGACAACTGTCAATCTGGATTTTTCTATGGTTTGTTTAGCGTGGTGTAATACATTCATTAATCATTCATTCATGCATGCATTCATTTTGAATTAATCTAGAATAGGCTGTTTGAGCACTATAGTTCTGCTCAAAACTATTGTGGTTCAATATCTGCTGAGAGGCATGTAATTATGTACGCTTGTCATTTGTAGCACAATATAGTGTGCTTTTAGGCTCTAGAGATCTGGTTTGTGTTTCTGTCCATTCGATTATGCTCAATTCTGAGCGCAGAGAGGGAATTGTTTTTACAGCCAAACACAGTGTAAAATGTTATCATAACAACTGCCTTTTGGCAGACTATCAGAATTTTTAGACAGAGAAGCGACCTTGTGCTGAGTGCAGTAGAAGGATTGTTTAGTTTTGCGAGCCGAGAATGTTAGCGATAGCTTGTTCTGTTCTTAGAATAATGTAGAGACATGTCACCATGGCAGTACTTTTATGCTCGCTATGCTAAAAATGTAGAATGCGGCCACATAGCCATAGAAATTAATGTGCGTCACAGCACTACAATGCTTCTGTATGACACAGCATACAGGTTGGTTAGACTCATGAGAGGCAGTAGTAGCTGCAGACAGTGGCTGTAGCTGGAGTTAGAGAGCTAGCTTGAGAGGGAGGGGACGTCTCAATAGCAGGTTGGGAGAGAAGAGAGACGTCTAATCACAGACCTAGAGAGCTGGCTGTGTGGGGGGGAGCATTGCTAGAGAGAAACTGGGAGGATTGGGGTAGCTAAAAGCACTCGTAGGCTAGAAAGTGCTGATTGCTTGCTTGTTAGTAGTTAGTGACATTTTGCAGTGCACAGAATAAAATGCATTATGCTTTGAAATAACCGATTCCTGTGTCTTTGGGTTTCTGCTGTTCTGTTAGTTTACATAGAAATCACAGTGCAACATTTCTAGTTTCACAACTGGATCAGTTCCCAGCGTACAGTTTGAGCCATTGTGCATTGGACCCTGCTTGCATGCCGGGTAGCAACAGTGGCGTGAAGAATGTTCCTGCTGAGCTAATAAGTCTGTATTCATCGGGAATTTCAGCGAGCAGCGCGGAGAGTCTCTAGATAGGTAGTTCAATCTCTTTTTCCTCTGCAGCTTCTCATATGCCCCTCTTCCGAGTAGGATGCAAAACTCTGGGCTTGGTAGCGGTTTCAGTTCTTCAAATGCGGGAGAAACGGTCGGACCGGTATCGGGTGTTGGCCCCCGTTGCATATGTTTTTCTGGGATTACCAATAGTGTCAAGTGCAGCGTTACCAGCGAACAGTAGCCCCTCCATGATGGTGGGAGGTTTAAGTACGCTTTTTGGCCGCAGACCCAATAGTAATCCATCAATTTGCCTCTTCTCAGGTCTGGAATAAGGAGGGTCGTATTGCAGCGTTCGTTGGAGCCGATAAAAATAGTTCCTTCACTGTGGAAGCAACAGTAATATATTTCTCCAGCATTGGATCTTTCATGGATTCACATGCTTAGAATATTCCCCGTCGGCAGGCTGGGAATCCTCGGTAAGTTATATAGACCTTTTCCATAGGAAAACTTCTGACACTTTTGTGTCCTATCTATGTCGTTTAGGGCCGCGTACGGCAGCGCCACTAGGACGTAGAGGTATAAATAGCCCCGGCCCCGCGGCTCCCTCAGATTTCAACCGTCTTCCAAAGTAGTGGGATTACCTCGAGTATCTACTATTTTATTAGGTTGTGCGTTCTTCTGCTTCTTCGACTGTTTCTTTTCGAAGAATGTCTGGAAAGGCTTTATTTCGTCCGTGTGCTACATGCGGTCTTAAGAAGGTGTATGAAGGAGACGGGCATATGGACTGTATCTACTGTCTTCACCCTAATCATACGGCGGACACATGTGAGATCTGTCAGGGCTTCTCACAAAAGACCCTAAAAGACCGCAACAGACGCCTGGTGACTTGGCTCAATCACGGAGCAGGTGCGTACCCGGCATCGGAGGTAGGCTCTACAGCCTGTTCTGTCCCTGGAGGTGTTGAACACATTACAGAAGCTGTTGGAGCGGTTGGATACTCGTTACCTCAGCTGGTCCCGACAGTGTTACAGGCTTCGCCAGTCGTCGACGAGCCGGGCCCGGCTCCTCGCCCTCCATCCAGAATTCCTACCGCTTACCCGGTTGAGGAAGTTCGTTCTCGTCCAGAGGAAGGAGGAGAACTGTCAGAGTCGGAACGTGAAGGGTCGGGTTCAGACATCTTGTTATCCCCCTCAAGGGACCCTACATGGGACTCTGAAGCGGAGATGGAAACTCCAAAGAGTCCGGCGCAGCCATCACCACCTGATGACGTGGGTGCTTTCCATGCCATGATGGGTAAGGCATGTGCAGAGTTTGGCCTAGTCCCAGAAGAAGAGAAAAAAGATTGTTTTCTGTTCGATCATATGGGCAAGAGAAGAATGGCGATATTTGCTATCCCCATTTTAGACCATGTCTGGCAGGAGGGACTAAAAACCATGCGTCACCCTTTTTCAGAACCGGCAGTAAAAGGTCGATTGTAAAAGAAATTCAAGGCTGACGTCTCAACCTTCGCCGGAATCAGTGGTATCCGCCGCGGCGGCCAGAAAGGCAAGGTCGCAACACAAATGCACGACCACGCCAGACAACGAAGCCAGGAGACAAGATGCTTTTGGGAAGAAAGTGTTATCGGTTGGAGCTACTACAGTTAAAGCAGCCAACTCCCTGGCTATGATGGCCAGGTATGATAGGGATATGTGGCATCGGCTGGCTCCTATCTTGGACCATCCTCCGGAGGAACACAGGAAATCTGCCATGCTGCTCGTACGTGAGGGAGGAAGAGGCTTCCAATCATTCCATTAACATTGCTGTCGACCTGGCGGAATCAGGCTTTAAGCAAATCAACAATGGTGTAGTGTTACGAAGGCAAGCCTGGCTTAAGTGCACGACGTTCAGACCAGAGGTACAATATAAGGTAATGGATATGCCGTGCGAAGGAGAACATCTTTTCGGGGAGAAAGTGGATGAAGCCTTGAAGGGCATGAAAGAAGATTCTGACACGGCTCGTTCCCTTGGAGCCCTCCAGAGTGGTAGGAATTTTCGTTCCTTTCATCTCTTCAGAGGTGCATCAGGTAACTCCTGGTTTGGATCATCTAGAGACCGAGTTTTCAGCAGACCCTCCTACTCTTCCCAAGGCTACAGACGTGCAGCCCAAGCTACTCGTAAAGGCAGAGATTACCAAACCTCCAGACGACAAGGCGCCTACTCCTCGTCGACGAAGGATAAACAGGCCAAAAGCCAGCAATGACAACTTACAGAACGTCCTGGGGGGCAGAGTGTCTCGTCACATCACATCGACGAGTGGGCGCGCATAACAGACCAATGGGTCTTGGACACGATACATCTGGGCCATTCTCTACAGTTCAAGGGCAAGCCACCACGTATTCCACCGGTGGTCTCGACGCAGCCCCCACCTTCAAATACTAATGCAAGAGGTGGCGCTTATGCTGCAGAAAGGGGCTATAGAACTGGTCCCGGTGGCAGAAAGAGGACAGGGAGTGTATTCCCGTTACTTTGTGTCAAGAAATCCAATGGAAAATGGCATCCCATTCTAGATCTACGAGCTCTCCACAAACTGCTCAAGAAGTGCCACCTCTTGCATTAGTATTTGAAGGTGGGGGCTGCGTCAAGAATCTAAAATTCAAGATGCTCACACACACTCCAAGAAGTGATCCGTTCCATACAACCGGGAGATTATTTGTCGTTGCTAGACCATCAGGACGCATACTTCCATATCCCGATGCGTCGACGACAGAAAAGATTTCTACGGTTCGTCGTCAGACGAACCCACTATCAGTTCAAGGTCCTCCCGTTCGGACTGAAATCGTCTCCCAGGACGTTCACGAAATGTCTGGCTCCAGTAGCAGCCTGGTTAAGGAAAGAAGGTCATCATGTGTACCCTTATCTGGACGATTGGCTGGTGAGGGGATTGTCTCCGGAAAGGGCACATGAAAGTCTGAATGCCACCATGGGCCTCCTACATCGTTTGGGCTTCGCGATAAACTTCGAAAAGTCCTCCTTATCGCCATCAAGGACCTTGGTCTTTCTGGGGGCAGATTCCAGATGCAGTCAGGACTGGTAAAGCCATCCGTCGAAAGGGTTCTGAAACTGCAGCAAAAAGCATCAGATTGGAAAGTCGACACCAGAGTGTCATTGCAAAGGTACATGTCCCTACTGGGGATCATGTCGTCCTGCATACCCTTAATCAACAATTGTAGTCTCTTCATGAGACCAATTCAGGAATTCTTAGCGGATCGATGGGCACAGAGTCAAGGGCGTTGGTCGGACAAATTGACCATCAACAACAAACTCGTCCAGGAGCTACAATGGTGGAGAATCTCCATAAATCTGACAAAGGGAATGCCCTTGCTGGAACCGGTGTTCCAGATGACAGTGGTGACTGATGCTTCTCTAACTGGATGGGGAGCTCATCTGGATTCCCTACAGGTTCAGGGTCGTTGGTCATCAGAGGAGTCCGGCCTTCATATCAATGTGCTGGAATTAAGGGTGGTGCGTTGGGCCCCGAAATCCTTTTTTCCACGGATAAAGGGATCAGTTGTACGGATTATGACAGACAACACAACAACAATGTTTTATCTAAGGAAACAGGGAGGAGCTCGCTCCAGAACTCTGTCGACCGAAGCCCAGGAGATCTGGCATTGGGCCCTTAAGCAGAAGATATATCTATTGGCGTTCCACTTGCCAGGAGTCAAAAACGTGCAAGCAGACTCTCTCAGCAGGGAGATGAATCGACTATACGAATAGGAACTGAACGACCAACAACTGCACCGTGTCTTCGATAAATGGGGTTGTCCGGCCCTCGATCTCTTTGCGATGAAAGAGAACAAGAAATGCCTACAATACGCGATCAGGTGGCCACAGCAAGACTCACTAGGGAAAGCGTTCTCTTTCCCGTGGACGGACAGGTTTCTGTATGCCTTTCCCCCGTTTCCGCTCATACGTCAGACGCTGCAATGGATCCACAGATATCCATGTCGGGTGATCCTGGTGGCCCCGTACTGGGCCAGACAAGTGTGGTTCTCCGATCTACTCCATCTGTCAGCGGCAGAACCAATGAGGTTCCAGAAAATCCCGAACCTTTTGTCTCAGGAGAAAGGGGTTGTTTGGCATCACGACCCCGACAGCCTCAGTCTGACAGCGTGGCTCCTGATTTCTCCGAGTTTAGTTCGTTAGAGATTCCAGTGGACTGTCGTCGCATTTTGCAAGCGGCGAGGGCGCCGTCCACGAACGCTTCATATTCATACAAATGGAAAAGATTCTGCATATGGTTTGGTCCGGAACAGCTTCTACCATACTTGCTACTCCTAGCTAAAAAAGGCTTGTCTGTTTCATCCATACAAGTGCATCTGGCTGCCATTTCGAGATTTACTCGGAAAAGACATTCAACTCCGTTATTTAGTGACCGGCTGATTAAACATTTCCTTAAAGGATTGTTCCGAACCTTTCCTCCCACGAAAAAGTTTCCTCCAAGCTGGAGTCTTAACCTGGTTCTGGCAGCGCTGATGAAGCCCCCTTTTGAGCCGATGTCATCGTCATCATTGACATTTTTGTCGTGGAAATTGGCTTTTCTGGTGGCTATTATTTCGGCTTGACGACTGTCAGAAATACAAGCTTTAGTGATTGATCCACCGTACTTGAGGTTTTTCAATAATGAAGTCGTCTTGGCTACTAATCCTAATTTCATTCCTAAAGTGTCTACCATGTTCCATAAGCACTCTTCTATAGTGCTGCCGACGTTTTTTCCTACACCTTCGTCGGTTGCAGAGAAGACTCTTCATACATTGGACGTGAAAAGAGCTTTCAAATTGTACCTCCATCGCACTCAAAGCTTCAGAGACACGAGACAACTATTTGTGGTTTATTGCCCTTCGGCTAAAGGTAAACCGATCTCAAAACAAGAACTAGCCCGATGGGTGTTGTCTGCTATTTCCTTTTGTCACTCAAAAGCCGGAAAACCGCTGGAGAAGCGTCCAAGAGCCCATTCGACGAGATCCACTTCTTCGTTGACGGCATTGTGGTCTGGAATTCTGCTGGGAGATATCTGTCAGGCGGCTTCCTGGTCGTTACCACACACGTTTACCCGGCATTATTGCCTCGAACAGCAACATGCTGAGGATATACAGATGGGTGGTGCAGTCCTATGGCACCTGTTTCAATAAGGTAAGCCCCAATTTACGGGTCACATCCTTTGGCTAATGTACTTTTAAGTGTGGTGTTTTCACTGTTAACATACTATAATGTGATGTTTTACCATGATAAATATGCATTATGGTTATTGTGATATTGGTTTGCATACACACATCCAATGTTGGGGGATACTATCAGGACTGGCAATATTGGCTACGGGTTTTGCTAGGTGATCGGCTATATCTTCGTCTTCACTCGATTTGTAACCCTCCCCTGTCTCTTCCTCCTCACCTGAATAGTCCAGTTTCTTCCGGCGGGTAAGTCCTGTGTACGGCTTCTTCTTTTTTTGAAGATATGGTCTACCTCGGAAAGAAGCCACCGTGACTCTCAGACAAAGAAACCCCACGGTGACTCCCCTCCGCGACAGCCAGAGGGGAAAAAGCCACTGGAACGGCAAAAAACCCCTGGATCCAATATGGACGTGAAGATTGTTGGAGTAGTCAGCACAATCGTAGGTTGAATGATCCTTCGCCGAAAACCCAGATGATGGTAAGGTTGGCGATTCCGCGAATCGAGGGAATAGGAGATGGCAGTTTACAGGTAGGTACCCTTCAGGGTGGAGGACAAGAGCGAACGGATAATTCCGAGGGCAGTGTCTCTTAGAGCGAAGAAATTCTCAGCAGAGATTCAACACGGGAACAGAAACACAGGAGAAAGCAAACAGGATACAGTGAAAGGGGGGGGCCCGTAAGGAACGGGAGGTGGAGAAACAACAGGAAGATAGCAAGTAGACTATCCGAAGGGAAAAACTAGCGCAAGCAACAGGGCGATAAATAAACACAGTTGCAACGCGCCGAACTGCCGGCAGCCGAGTGAGATATATACAAACGGCGGCGGCCATCTTGAAAACAACTAGACCGCGTCTGATAGACGAGGAGGAACGTAATGGAACATTTTAATGGCGTCCTCGCGTCCACCTTCGCCACAAACGCCAGTCGCTGGCGGCCGTGACAGTATGCCCCCTCCGAAGGCTCCTCCCACCCGGCCTTTCTGGATGTAGCCGGTGGAACTTGTGTAACAGTTGAGGAGAGTGAATATGGAACTGTGGTTCCCAGGTGTCTTCTGAGGAGGGATATCCTTTCCAATGAACGAGATACTCAAGACGTCCCTGATGATAACGGGAGTCCCGTATCCGAGAAACTTCATATTCCTCGGAAGCTGGAACTGGCAAAGTACACAGCTGGGGGGATGCTTGTTTCCGGGTATCTGGCACAAAGGGGCGTAAGAGGGATGAGTGAAACACGGGATGAATCCGCCTGAGTCCCTTTGGCAACTTGAGGCGGAAGGCCACAGGATTGACCTTTGAAGTTATCTCAAAGGGTCCGATGTAGCGGGGTGACAGCTTAGAAGGCCGAACCCATCGAAGTAGGAACTTGGTGGACAGCATGACCTTGGAACCTCTGTCCCAGGCAGGAACTTGACTTCGGTGTTTGTCCGTTTGCTCTTTGTAATGACTGCTAGCCTTAGAGAGGCTCTGACTGGCTGTGTTATGGGCCTCCTTGATCTGCGCAAGGGTATTCTCCAAAGTAGGAACGTTAGTTTCCTCCCAGAAACACGGAACTATGGACTGCGGGTTGTATCCGTAGGTACAAAAAAATGGGCTAGTTCCTGTAGCCGTGTGGACAGCGTTATTGTATGCAAACTCTGCTGTGGGAAGCAGGTCCACCCAGTTGTCTTGCTGTTTGTTTATGAAACACCTTAAGTATTGCTCTAAGGTACCGTTTAACCTCTCGGTTTGTCCATTTGTTTGGGGATGAAACCCCGACGAAAGAGCTCTCTCCACGCCCAATGAATTGCACAATGCTGCCCAGAATCTGGAGGTATACTGGCTGCCCCTGTCTGATATTATCTTTTGAGGAAGCCCATGTAACCTAAAAATGTCCTTTAGGAATACGTCAGCCATGACCGAGGCGGATGGGATCTTTGTCAATGGAGAAAAATGTGCAAGTTTCGAGAAAGCGTCTACGGTTACCATAATGCAGGTACAGCCTCGGGATACCGGCAACTCCACAATAAAATCCGTAGAAATGCATTTCCAGGGGCCAGGTGGAACCGGCTCCTGTTGTAACAGCCCCATAGGTTTCGAGGTGGAATATTTGCTTTGTAAGCATATCATACAGGATTTAACATAGACTTGCGTGTCAGCCTTCATGTTCGGCCAGATGAAAGCCCTTTGGAGAAGTTCCAGAGTACCTCGTACTCCTCGGTGACCAGCGGTCTTGGAATCGTGGCACCACTGAGTGACTCGACTTCTGAGATTACTGGAAGGAATAAACAGTCTTCCGTGGATAAAGTGCAACCCGTCCTTAGTGGTGACCGGTTGATTTCCCATAGTGAGAGCAGGTTCTTGGAGGCAGGCTCCTCGTACCTCATCCAAGAAGTTAGACACTGTAGATATGATCCGGGTACGAGGAAACATAAACTCCTTTCTGTAAGGGAAGATAACATTGTCTCTACGGGAGAGAGCATCAGCAACTAGGTTTTGAGAGCCAGGGATGAATGTGATGACAAAATCAAACTGGGCGAAAAAATGAGCCCATCTGGCCTGGCGGGTGTTATAACACTCTTGCTGCTTGAGTATTTGCAGATTTTTATGGTCTGTTCGTATCTGGAACGGGTGTAGGCTCCCTTGGAGCAAATGCCTCCATTCCACACAAGCCAATTTCATAGCAAGTAATTCCTTCTCTATGACTGAGTAGTTTCGTTGACTAGGATTTAGAGTTTTTGAGAAATATGCCACCGGATGCTCTAGGTCTTTGACTTTCTGAAGAAGAACAGCACCTACGGCTGCTGCAGAAGCGTCAGTTTCCAGGATAAAAGGTAGTAGCTGATCTGGTTGTTTCAAGATAGGAGCTGCACAGAACTTGTGCTTTAAGCTGAGGAAGCTTTCTTCAGCCTCACTAGACCAGATGAAAGGGCCTGTGGATTTCTTGAGAAGGGATGTAATAGGAAGAGTGAGTAAGGAAAAACTTGGAATGAACTTCCTATAGAAATTTGCCAGCCCTAGGAAACGTTGAATGTCCTTAACCGAAGAAGGCGATGGCCATGACAAGATGGCATCCACCTTCCTGGGGTCCATAGTAACCCCCTTGTCGGATAGGATAAATCCCAAGTAAGACAATGAGGATTGAGCAAATGCACATTTCTCAGGTTTTACCAGAAGACTGTGATGTTGTAGTCTGCGCAGAACCTCCTTGACATGACGGGTATGTTCCTCCTGGCTCCGTGAGAAGACCAGAATGTCATCCAGGTAAACCACTGTGTTAAGGTTAAGAAGGTCGGAAAACAATCGGTCCATGAATCTCTGGAAAATAGATGGTGCATTTACTAGGCCAAACGGCATGACTTGGTATTCAAACAACCCATAGGGGGTGCGAAACGCCGTCTTCCACTCATCTCCTGTTCTTATGCGGAGTAGATGATACGCATTCCGTAGATCAAGTTTAGTAAACACAACAGAGCCTTGGACAGCCTCTAGGATCTCTGATATAATGGGCATAGGGTATCGGTCTTTTATGGTCACTCTGTTTAACCCCCGATAGTCGATACAGGGCCGCAGCTCCTTGGTATCCCGTTTGGGTATGAAAAACAGAGAGGCCCCAGCGGGGGATTTGGAAGGTCTTATGAGTCCGTTGGCTAAATTATCATCAAGGTAGCATCGGAGTACAGCCTTCTCCGATACTGAGAGGGAATACATCTTCCCAAAAGGGACCAACGCTTTTGGCACAAAGTCGATACCACAATCCTCTGGGCGATGTGGAGGGAGTCTAATGGGGGTCTGCTCCTGAAAGACTTCGTTGTATTCTGAAAGACATTTTGGGATGCAATGGATTGTACTGCCTTCAACAGCAGACATGGTCTTCACAGTCGTGAATGTTGGTTCTGGAAGGCATTCTCTTAGGCAAAAGGCGGAATGGAAACTTAGTAGGTTCTTAGACCAATCCACCGTTGGGTTGTGTTTCCTGAGCCAGCCTATTCCTAAGATGACAGGGAAATGGGCCACCCGTATAATATCAAACTTTATGATTTCAGAATGCTGGTGTATGGACACCTGAATCTCCTCAGTGGTGTGGGTAATGAGTCCTGAACATAGGGGTGTACCATCCACTCCTTCAACCTTTTGGTCCTCCTTTTTCTCAATTCTTAGCAGACCCATTTTATCAGCCCAAAAAGTGTCAAGGAAGTTTCCAGCCGCACCACAATCGAGTAGAGCCTGCGTCTCTACCTCTCTATTCCGGAAGCGGAGTTTGATGGCTATCACCATGAGACGCACATCTTCGCTCAACTGAGAAGAGGCCACAGAAAGTGTAGTGTAGGAACAAGGTGTAGCCCCTCGATAGTCCGTTCCACTGACTATCGAGGGCGGTCGTTTCCCGATCTCCTTGGGGGCACATCGGGACAGTCCCTCAACAAATGGTTGGCTCCCCCACAATATAAACAAAGGTTCCCTTCACGTCTCCTCTTCTTTTCTTCTGCAGTCAACGGAGCTCTGGTGCTTCCGATCTGCATGGGTTCCTCTCTGGCGTGGCGCGATACAGGTGAGGAGGAGGCGGGGGGTGTATCCAAGAAAGATTGTGGACCTCGGACCTTCTTCCTTTCGTTTCTTCGTTCCAACAGGCGAAAATCGATTCTTAGAACTGCAGTTTGAAGATCCAGAAAGGTGTCGGGGCGCGGGATCCGGGCAAGCTCATCCTTGAGCTCTTCTCGCAAGCCCCGGCGGAATATGGCATACTGGGCCTGCTCTTGCCACCCTGCCTCTGCAGCAAGTTTCTTGAAAGTGGAGATATAGGATAGTAAGTCGGTACTCCCTTGACGTATATCCAACAGGTCTTCGCTAGCCACGTGTGAGCATTCGGTTCGCAAAAAGGTGTGTCGCAGCAGTTCTTTAAAGGCCGCATAGTCCTGCAACACTGGGTCTGATAGGGATACCAATGGAGTAGCCCATGCCAAGGCGTTTCCTGTCATGTGCGTGATCATGAAACCCACCTTGGAATGATCTGTGGAAAAGGCATTTCTGCGGAAGGTGAAGTGAATATTACAGGCCTCCAGGAATTCCTTAACCTTTCTTTCCGAGCCATCGAATTTACCTGACACCAGGGGTAGTGGGGGTAAATCAGTTGTCTGTTGTTCTCTTGCAGCTACTCTTTGTTGGAGCGCCACGTTGTCAGCCTTTAGTGTTTGGACCTCTACGTTGAGGGTTTGGACAGCTGACACCAGCTCTTGCAGTTGTTGTGGCGTAGCCATGTTTTCTGTCGGGCGTTGCAAACTATCAGGACTGGCAATATTGGCTACGGGTTTTGCTAGGTGATCGGCTATATCTTCGTCTTCACTCGATTTGTAACCCTCCCCTGTCTCTTCCTCCTCACCTGAATAGTCCAGTTTCTTCCGGCGGGTAAGTCCTGTGTACGGCTTCTTCTTTTTTTGAAGATATGGTCTACCTCGGAAAGAAGCCACCGTGACTCTCAGACAAAGAAACCCCACGGTGACTCCCCTCCGCGACAGCCAGAGGGGAAAAAGCCACTGGAACGGCAAAAAAACCCTGGATCCAATATGGACGTGAAGATTGTTGGAGTAGTCAGCACAATCGTAGGTTGAATGATCCTTCGCCGAAAACCCAGATGATGGTAAGGTTGGCGATTCCGCGAATCGAGGGAATAGGAGATGGCAGTTTACAGGTAGGTACCCTTCAGGGTGGAGGACAAGAGCGAACGGATAATTCCGAGGGCAGTGTCTCTTAGAGCGAAGAAATTCTCAGCAGAGATTCAACACGGGAACAGAAACACAGGAGAAAGCAAACAGGATACAGTGAAAGGGGGGGCCCGTAAGGAACGGGAGGTGGAGAAACAACAGGAAGATAGCAAGTAGACTATCCGAAGGGAAAAACTAGCGCAAGCAACAGGGCGATAAATAAACACAGTTGCAACGCGCCGAACTGCCGGCAGCCGAGTGAGATATATACAAACGGCGGCTGCCATCTTGAAAACAACTAGACCGCGTCTGATAGACGAGGAGGAACGTAATGGAACATTTTAATGGCGTCCTCGCGTCCACCTTCGCCACAAACGCCAGTCGCTGGCGGCCGTGACAGATACTGCTATACAATCTATTCTAAGCATGTGAATCCATGAAAGATCCAATGCTGGAGAAGGGAATAGTTTCTTACCTGTAACTCCATTTCTCCAGCGTTGGTATCTTTCATGGATTCACATGCGCCCGCCAGCCTCCCCTACGCATGCAAACCAGAGATCCCCCCCATACTACTTTGGGGGTCAAAATCTGAGGGAGCCGTGGGGGTGGGGTTATTTATACCTCTACGTCTTAGTGGCGCTGCCGTACGCGGCCCAAAACGACGTAGATAGGACACAAGTGTCGGAAGTTTTCCTATGGAAAAGGTCTATATAACTAACTGAGGATTCCCAGCCTGACGACGGGGAATATTCTAAGCATGTGAATCCATGAAAGATACCAATGCTGGAGAAATGGAGTTACAGGTAAGAAACTATTCCCTTCTTCTCGAAGCACTTTTACTGTTTTTTCCATTTCGGCAATCCATGTCAACTTTGTAATACGCTCTGTCCAAATGTGTGCACAGGTTGCTTCCACTCGAGGCAAGAGATCCTCTTCATATCCGACAAGGCCCTCTGCCATGCAGCTGAGTATCGACTCTTGCCATCTGTTGCTTATATATTTAAGTCCTTGGATCACCAGATATGTTTGTTGCAAGCATTTAATGTGTCTCGGTTTATCGTTACATTGCAGGGGATCTGGATCCACAAGCTCTAGTTGCAGCTCTCTGCCTGGAAGGTGCCCCTGTCCATACATAGCGCATGATGAAGCAGGCACTGTGCCTCTATTATTGGTTCTTCTTGTGGTGCTAATACCTTGGGTGCTCCCGATGCGTACAGGATTAGTGAACATGCATAACAGCTACCATTCACTTTTTCTCTCCCTACCACTCATATCCGTATACCAACTGTTGGTCATCTTGGGGTGTCGCACATCTTCAATAGCATCAAGGCCTGGACCATGATAAGCATCATATTTTGATCTTTGTGCTAGCCTTTTCATTCTCCTATGTGGCCTTTTATGTTTGCTAACAACACTTCTAGTGCTAATATCATTCACACTTATATCCTCATACTCATAGGTGTGCTTGTTGGTTTGCTATAGCTATTACACTCAATACTATTATTATACGTATTTACAGTAATGTTTGTGTATGCACCCCCTCGTCTCCCCTCTTTTATATGACCACCCCATATAAAAGATGCTCCCCAATACATTCCCAATATGAAAATCAGAATGGTGAGTATTGCTGCAATAAAATGCATGCCACATGTGTTTGAATATGAGCATCTAGGAACAATCTCATAGCTAACATTTTTAATAATATACACAGAAGTATTTGAAGCTGCTGATTCCATCATCTTCTCACCTAAAGGGAAAAAAGAATGCACACAAATAGAGAAAGCGAAAAAGACATTGAGAGAGGGAGAAAGAGCGCAAGAGATCTTATAAAATATTTATGTTCAAGCAGCTGTGCATGTGCACAAATGGGATAAGGCCCGGCCGGAAGGAATTATGCAATCTGGCCGTATACTTGGTGCTAAGGTAGGTGAGCGGTGTCAGGTCATTGTGTAATGTTTGTGGGTGCCCTGCAGACGTTGGAAAGCTGAATCCAGCAGCAAAACTCTTTAACTTTTACTTTGTGGGGAGTCGAAAACACTACTTGGTATGGGGCATGAAATCTGGGGTTATTCCATTTTCGAACAAAGCTCCTCACATAGATACATTCTCCAGGCAGCAGCAGTTGGCCTGGTGGGGAGCCTGTTGCTGTCGTGTCTGCAGGGTTGGCTGTGTCCTCTGGTCAGGGTGGTGCAGTCTGTCAGGAGACACATTTAATTGCACGTGTTAGGGTTGTCAAATACTCTTTAAATTCCTCACCTAAAACTGCTGCTGCCCTATGGGCATCTGATGCCCTCCTGAAAAGGGATATGGGCATACTCATGCGTCCTCCTTATGGGGTGATAAATGATGGTCCTTGCTGGGTTGTGTGCATAAAATGAAGCAGACCAAAGGTAATTGGGTGCACCCAGTTATTATTCAACGTGGTGCAAATATTAGATAGTTTGCTCTTGAGAAGGGTGTTGACAATCACCTCAACACTGTTGGCATGGGGGTGATAAATTGAACACATCCAGTGTTTAATGCCAAGTAGTGCTGTGATCTCTTTAAAGAGTACATTGAAAAAATGTGTGCCGTTATCAGACCTTAGCACATTGCACACACCTCATCGGGGGAAGACCTCACAGACATGAAATGTGGCTGAACATTCGGCATCCGGGTGTGCACAAGGACCTCTCCCCCATGTCAGCGTAATCTATGTGCAGCTGGCGGATTGGCAAGTAGGGCAGGGCTGAGTGCCCTGTAAGGTTCGCAGCGTTATGCCTGTGCTAAAAGCTTGACGTGTGGCGCAGTGTAAGATCAGGTTGGTGAGGTGCTCCTGAATGTTAGGCACAAACCAGTCCCCTTGTATGTCAGCTGAAATGTGTCACTTTGAGCTGTGGGAGGGGAGGTGGAGTTGGTCAGAAGCTGCATTACCAGTGCACTCTAGTCTCCACAGCAAATCAGTTGGGGATTGATTGCACCCTCTTTTTACCGATGGTTCCTACTCTTCATTTGGAGCTTTGCCTTGCAATTCAATGAGTTGTCTAATACGCACTGCCGTATATGGGGTGTTCTGACTATTTGGGGGCGTGGTCACAACATATTCGGCAGGTGTGGGTACTGGAAGATAAGCCATCATTTTAGCCACCGCAGCAGCCTTTCCTAGAGAATCTTTGTCTGTGTTATTGGTGTGGGTGGCACACTTGACGACTGCCACTGCAGAGGGTTAGGACGATGTGGAGATCAATGTATCTAGCAGCGTGGCATGTTGTACTGGGGAACTGTCCGCTCTCCAGAAGACCTTCCTTTTCCACTGTGACAGACCAGCATGCACTGTTGTTGTGACGTATGCTGAGTTGGAATAAATGGTCACGTGATACCCCTGCAACTCCTGCAGTGCTTTAATGAGTGCTATGAGTTGCGCTTCTTGGGCCGAGTAATGCATCAGCAATCTTTTCTTATCAGTGTCTCCTATTCACCTGCCTTGAGGCGTACCGCTGCGGTGCCCGTAGGCCCATTTCTTCATCAATTGTTGCTGACTCATTAACGAAGAGAATCTCCCCCTCCTGGGCTGTCCCTTGCCTTGGGGATGTCCTCTTCCTCCCGTTCATACGTCACACACTCGTGCATTGCGGAGTACTCTTCGGTACATGTTCCTGTAAAAAGGTGGCAGGGTTCACTGTTTTGCATCATTCCTATTGATATTTTATTTGTATCATGCTCGTACACAAGTGTTTCAGAGCACAACAAGGCAAGGGAGGGGAACAAGGAAGAACAAAAACAACAATCTTACTAGGCCCTGTGACATTGAGAATGCGCAAGGGCGTGGGAGAGGGAAAGGGGAAAAGTGCATGGAAGGGGGAGAAATGGAAAGTGCAGAGCAAAGGAAAAACAGATAATGATAAAAATAAATAATAAAGGCAACAAAATGTGGTAGTGCAGCCAGCAAGTGGCAAGTGCTGGGTATAAGGCAGCAGACAGGGTATGTCTTATAACTGCAGGAAGAAAAAAGGAGGGCTGTATGGGTACAGATACAGACCCCAGTGCAAGGGGTGGCCCGGAAGCAGTGCAGGTGGGTGGCAGGGTGAGTAGGTACCTCGGCCCGGAAGACAGAGGGTAGACCAGGTGCACGGTGCTGAGAGAGAACAGGTCTGCAGGGGAGGTGGGAAGGCAGAAGCAAAGTGGAAGGTCTTGAGGTGGTTCCGGAACCAGAGATGGCTCTCCTCAAGTTTCAGAGTTGCAGGGAGGATGTTCCATAGGAGGCACCAGCCGAGGACCGAGATCTACCCCCAGCTCGTTTCTTTGAAAAACGAGTGACCCCGAGGAGGTTTGTCATGATCTCTGCTTCCAAAAGGTCAGGGTTTTCCCAACTCCCTTGGAAGCAGATCCATAACCCAGGTTCCGAGTGCCAACCAGTCCCAATTGGGACCTTTTGGACCCAGTCCTGGCGCCAGTGGCACCAGGCTCATAAATATGCCCAGTCCCAGCGCTGGAAGCGCCGGGCTCATAATGCTTGGGTGGACTTACCTGCAGCAGACCATGCTGCTTACTTGCCTGCCAGTTGAGCCTCTGATCCTCTTCTGTTTGGAACTACTTTTCCTGTTGGGTGGGGCAGGAGCCACTCCCTAGATTCAGAACACTGGAACTCTTCTGGAAAGCAGGAACTCTTTTCTTACCTAGGCGTGGCTGTGGAAGGAGACACCTAAGCACTACAGGAGGCTATTTAAACCACACCCGATGGATGAATCTTGCTTTGCGTTATTCTGCATCCTCTGCAGCAGAACGCTCATCGTGTCTTCTGCATCTGATCCTGGGCCTAAGGAAAAAGGCTTACCATCCTGAATCCAGTCTTCAGCAACACCTATAAAGACAAGAAAGAACAGGTTAGCATTACGGTCTTCAGTGACAGCTCTTCACTTACCTGGTCCATCGGCTGTCACCAACGCCTCGCGCTGCATTCCGGCATCTGAAAGACAAAGGCTTACCTACTCTTCGCACGCTCCGGAGGCCTTCGGCGCTGCATCCCGCATCTGAAAGACAAAACAAGGTGCGTTTAAAGACATTGGGGAACTTTAATACTCACGTGCCATTACTCCTTTCCACATCTAACCCAGTGGGTATTCCGGCACCCTGCAGCCGCTCCGAACTTGTACCTGCAAAATAAAAAGACAGTTGGAGCGCATCGTGAAGCAGGCAACAAGCGCTTACTTACGTGCTTCCAGGCGCTTCTATTCATCACACGGGCTCCATCTTCAACTCACTTCAGCCGGTCATCCGCCATCGCCGGAACCCTGCAAAACAAGAAACATCATTACTAAAGACTTTAAAGACATTAGAATTACTCGAAACTTACCGTTCGTGCAGTAAACGACGGACAGCAGTCCTC
Source organism: Ambystoma mexicanum (assembly GCF_040938575.1). NCBI lineage: Eukaryota > Metazoa > Chordata > Amphibia > Caudata > Ambystomatidae > Ambystoma > Ambystoma mexicanum. Next base: position 222,415,786 of record NC_090921.1, on the reverse strand, counting down.
TGAAGTCAAGAGGCCTGCTCCCCTTATCCAGTGAAGAAACTGGTTACAGCACCCTGCCCCGAGGCAGATGGAGAGCACGGCGTTCACTTACCTAAGGTGAGAGCGTTAACTTTTGGGGTTCTACAGGAGAAGAGAAAGGGAAGAAGAGAGAGACATTCAATAACCCAGTTCCTTAATCCCATATTTTCTATCTGCAGACATCTTACCCTTCGAGTCAGACATACAGTGCACAGAGGTCCAGCCCAAAGAGCCAGCCGTGTGTTACACATCACCTTTGAAGATACGGTATACGCCCAGTCAAGACCGGCGCCTCTACGGGAATCAGGTGAGCGTTACACAGCCACCCTACACTTACGTTTAGGTGTAGCTAGATCAGGGTCATACCAGGAATTGCACTTGGCTTTGGACATCCTATGGATCCTCATGTGGGGGGCAAAGTATAGAGAAGTTCAATGAACATCAACATTTGACTTTCAAAGCAAAAAGAGCAAAATCTCAAACCAAAAGCAAAAACAGCAAAATGTGACTTTCTAATTGGGTTCAGATGTTAGCAAAGGGTTTTAAGAGGCAGCCAATCAGAATGAAAACATGGTAGAATCAAGCAGAAAAAACAGTGAAAGTCAAAGGTGGTGGGAGTGAGACCAGAAGGAGGGAATTAACCCATAGGTAAGGAAGTGACAATGTCAAGGCAGTCCGGATTTCTTAGAGGAGTGAGGTGACAGCGTCATTGTAATTAAGGTTTTCGGGAGAGGACTCCATGTAGCGTTCGGGTAGCGGACAGGGAGTAGACCGGGGCCTTCTGAGTGGGCCTTTGGTGAGGGTGCTGACTAAAGCCTGCCGATACCCAGTTGGCCAGAAAAGAAATTCAACGACCAATGCCAGAGCAGGATAGAAGAAAGCAGTTCAGACACACTGCCTCAAACAGAGAATAGAGCCAGGCGGCCATGTTGAAAGCAGCGCATGGTAACTACATGTGCAGGTGAAAAACACAGAGGCTCAATTTCTCAGTGTAGCAAGCAGCAAGTTGATGGAGACACTGCCAAGTAGGGCAATGGAAATGCGCGGTAATTACACTGAATCTCGCTCGAAAATAAACTTTTTTGTTATCTTTCCATTTTCTTTTTAAAATGCTTTGTTTTTCCTCTGGAGGTGCAGTGGTCGGCGACAAATGCAGCTACCTGATGAGGGAGGCTGCAGCAAGCCGGCACAACCAAGATTTCTGAATTTCAGATCGAAAGGTGGGAGGCTGTAGGACCTCGATCTCCATAGTGAAGAAAGGTATGAAACGAGTCAAAGGCAGTGGACTTTGGTGAGGGGGCCGGCTAAAGCCTGCCGGTCCCCAGTTGGCCAGAAAAGAAACTCAACAGCCAATGCCTGAGCGGGATAGAAGTAGGCAGTTCAGACACACTGCCGAAATAGAGCAAAGCGGCCATGTTGAAAGCACTGCATGGTCACTACATGTACAATATGGATGTTTGTGCATGAGAGGATCATTTCATAAGCTGAAGCTCTCTATGTGGTGAAGGTGGATTTTGATCCCTCTAGAATGGAGAACACTGAATGTTCCACATACAAAGTGACGGAACACCCTATCACAGTTGTCGAACATTTCTTAAACACATCTGCAGCGAGTGCTTGCTCGCACGCAAACTTTCCTTGCATCACTGAGTCTAGTGTGCCACTGTAGTAGGCCAATGGTTTGTGGCCCATTGTACTATTCTGGGTCAGTACTGCAGTCATAAGTTGACCGTTAGAATGTGAGAATATGCACAATTCCTGTGTGTAGTCTGGGGTGGCGAGCACCAGGACTGTAGATATCACTTCCTTTAAATCATTGAACTTTTTTATCTTGTCTGCTGTCCACTCAACTTTATTGCTCCATAGTTTAAAATCCATGTTCTGGATAATGCATAATTGCATAATTCGAAGTATTTTTGCATGTCTTTCACTATGGTGGATCGGGGGTGGCGTGCTCAGACGCTGCGAGATCTGGTATGATCCTTTTCCCATTTGCTGATATTAACTGCCCTAGGTACAGCACTTCCTGCTGGCAGTACTGTAGTTTCGCCTTGTCAACCTTGTACCGCGTACATGCCAGTACTGGCATTAGTGTGATAGTCTCTCCGGCAGTGCTGTTCACTGTCACTACATGCACATACTGTATGATTGTACTGGATACTTGAATGTTTCCTAAGTCAGCGTGCAATATTCTGTTAAAAATGCTTGGGCTCTCACAATACCCTTGAGACAAACAAGTGTGTTTGAAGAACATTCCCCCATGGATAAACACTAGAAGATACTGCGAATCGGGGTGCAAAGGTATCGAAAAGGAGTTTTTCAGATCCACCACTGTAAAGTGGTTTGCCTCCTTGGGGATACTACATAACATGGTGGCAGGGTTAGGGGCCACAGGAAATACCTTCTGCATATTGTTTAAGGGGGGGGTAAATCGTGGTTCATCCTCCAATTGCCCCTGTTGATTTTTTCACAGGGTATATAGCCATGTTGCATGGGGATGTGGATGGCACTATTATACCTGGATCGAGCAGTGCCTGTATTGTATGTCTAATTCACTCATCTGCTTCTTTTGATAGTCGGTATTGTGAGAAAACAAAGGGCGTATCTCTTGTTAGTCCACAGGGATCTCTCTCTCACGTGGCCAGCGTGCGGCAATCACCTTTGGATCCTGACCCTGAGGGTGGACCAGTGTGGGAGGATCACCTGGATGGGGGGTCTTCAGGGAGTGGGGGGTGAGGCAACCGATGGTGATGCGCAGTTATCCCTGCTTTCCTGTACCCATACCCCATCCTATTTTATAGGATTCTCCAATGTCCCAACCCCCACCCCTTTCTACACAAACACTGGACCGAGGAAGAGGGCGACTGAGGGGAAAAAGGCTAACATTTACTTATCTCATTGGACATGTCCCACTAATCAGGTCAGGTGAAGTCAGGCACTTGACTTTAATCACCTACATCTGATACCCATTAGCTCTCCAAGCACCGATAAAAGGCAGAACATAGAGGCACACTGAGTGAGGTGGAACACGAGAAGGATCAGATCTTCTGGAGCAAAGGCGAACCCGCTGGAGCAGGAAGACCGATCAAGGGACTAGAGAAAAGAGTAGTGAAATCGTGATGTTCTCAGCAAGACGTTGGTAACTCAAAGAAGCCGTGAAGGATACGCTGAGAAAACCAAATCGCAGACGAGAAGAAGCTTGCATTGTGTGTCAAGGACGCCAGGGACCCTTCCGGGTGAACGACAGAGTTGGAGAGGCGATGCCACGCCTGTGGTATTAACCTTGACTCGTGAATCAAAGCTGCAGAAACACAAAGGAAATACACACAACCCGCGAGTCAGTGAAAGACATGAAAGACCGGTTTGTGTCAAGGAAAGATTGAAGCCGCAACAGTGTATCTCACAATTGATGGTTGCGCACATGCTGATGCTACGCGAAAGAAAGTAAACCAGTGATGAACTTTTAAGTTGCTGATAACTGTGAACCCGGTGATACAGAGTAGCGGAGTGGTCCGGTGAAAGGAAGTAGCCTACGCAAAAGTCTCCCCGAAATGTGTTGAAGCCTGGTTATAAAGCAGTAAAGTGAACAAGCTCTGAAATGCACAATGGTCAAAATTAACCCCGGCAAAATGGGAAGTGAAAACATGAACGCTTTAAGAGAAAGCTTTCTTTGAACTTTTGTGATTGTGGTATGGAACTACCAAGATACACTGGGGCAAATAACATAAAGGGAGAGCTGGAGTAAAAGTCAAAGTGGTCCTGCAGAGGTCTATAGTAAAAGTCTTTGACGGCAGTGAAAGGTCCGAGCCTGACTGAGGGAGACCTGAAATGTGAAAATAAGTTAGGGGAAGCGAATCCCTGATGAATGTGAATAAAGCTTGGGAAAGGTAACCCCTCAAGTGTTGTGATTGTGAGGTCCCAACACAGCTGAGGGAGAGCTACGATCTACGCTGAATAGGGTACTTTTTGGTTGAAATGTTTGAGCCCGACTGAGGGAGACCTATGCAAACTATTGATGCCTTCAGAAGTCCGAGCCCGACAGAGGGAGACCTACGTGAAGTTTTGTTGAACTGTGAAAGAACTTGTGGAAAGCCAGAATAAGTGACTTTAACGTGGAAGGCCAAGCAGGCTTCGACCTACCCACTTTTTGAACTACCTTTTTTTGATAACCTGAGCCAGAGTGTGTCATACTGTTTACGGGAGATGCCTTACTCTGTGCTGTCCAACGTGGGGAGGAGATCGGACTCGGCCACCTTGATCCTTTGTTATAACACTTATTTTCCTTTGCATACATATTCCCCTTTACACACATTTTGTTTAAGAGATAGGGCAGCCATTGGGGTTTATTATTATAGGCCATTTTGATTTGACAAAGACTGACTTGGACTGTGTTGTCTTTATTATTATTATGTGATGGTAGAGACTACTCCCATCATAGCTATAGGGCAAAGGGGCAAACCGCAAGAATTTAATTAAGGTTTTGAAACTTGTACCTCTTGTGTCAGTGTCATACTTTTGATACCATGCCTCCCTTACAGTACTGTTTCACCCGGGTAAGCACTGCCCCTACTTTTAGTGTTATGCGTACTGGGGTTACTTCTTGTAAAAGACTGGCATTGTGGGGATTGGTGATCCACAACAGCTACAATAAGGGGGGCGGGGCCACAATGGCTATCAGGGGGCATTGCACTCTTCGATACTGCACCATAATTTTGCTGGGGATACACATCTCTAGTATTATCTCGCTATCACTGCCATTATTTTCAAACAATTCTGCATCTTTCACCTCCTTCAGAGGTACAGTGGCGTCAATGCAAAGTACTGTATGCCACTGGAAGAGCCCCACTACTAGAGTGATCGAGTTCCTTCCGTCACTGGCCTTGTAAGGCCTTCAGGTTGCCACATTCAAAGGGTATTTGGCATCCTTGTATGTGTTCAAAAGGTCCCTGGATCAGGGTTCTTTCTTCACTGTTCCGGTCATAGCCCAATTCCTGAAGGTCAGCTAACCAGAGCTGTGTTGTCCTCTTTTTAGGGGCCGTATGGGAAAGGACTACAATCTATCACACAGAAAAACACCCCATATACACGGCTTCCTTCCTTTAGGGTGTAAAGCTGTCTATGACATCCACCTGACACATACACAATCCACCCTTTCTCACTTCAGGTAGTCACACAAGGTTATTTCCAAAAGGAACAAGTTACTTACCTGTAACTGTTGTTCTCCAGCATGGGTCTGGCATGGATTCACATGCTCATGAATATTCCCCGTCGTCAGGCTGGGAATCCTCGGTATAGAAAAAAATCAGTTTCGTTTCTGATCTGTCTTTCTTAGTAGTAACCAATCACTGGTCTCTGGGTCATACTGCCCCCAGCCAATGACTGCCCTCTCCCTAAGCCACGCCTCTGGCAGCCATCCTCAGATTTGGTAGCACGTAAAGTGGCAGTATGACCAAGTGAATAGCCGCAGAGGGGTAGGCGGGAGGGTTTGCATGTGATTCCATGCCAGACCCATGCTGGAGAACAACAGTTACAGGTAAGTAACTTGTTCCTTCTCCAGGATGGGGTCTGGCATGGATTCACATGCTCATGAATAAGAGAATACATAGCAGTACACACATGCACAACCACGGGAGGTGGCAACAGGCTCAACATTAAGCAATACAACAACTCAACGTTAAGCATCTCTTAACTCCTCACCAGGCTCACCTTAGGCGAACAGGTTGCGCAGCACTGCTTGGCTGACCCTGAACTGGTCCCTGGAGTCCCGATCGACGCAGTAGAATCTTGTGAAGGTGTGTGTCGACCTCCACATCGCAGCCCTGCAGATGTCCAGCAGGGGCACACCAGACAGGAACGCCGTGGTAGCAGCGATCGCTCTGGCCGAATGGGTTCTCGGACGGCCGGGCAGCAGTCAGTTTGCCAACCAGTGACAGTGCATGATGCAGCCGGAGAGAGCCGGAGAGCCATCTGGAAATGGAAGTCTTCGAGAGAGCCTTCCCTTGATTCACAGTCCCAAAGTTCACAAACAGCTGTGACGTCTTCCAAAAACTCTTCATCCAGTCCATGTAGAACTTCAGCGCTCTAGCTGCATACAGCGAGTGCAAAGTCCTCACAGCCAGCATCGAAGGCGACGGGAAGAAAACTGGCAACACCAAGGGCTTGTTGAGGTGGAAGTCCGACGGCACCTTGGGCATAAAGGAGGGGTGCGTCCTCACCACCCTTGTGTCATGAAAAGTCAAGTATGGAGGCTTGCAAGATAGGGCCTGGATCTCTCCCACTCGTGCGGAGGTGATGGCCACGAGGAAAGCTGTCTTCCATGACAGGAACTTTAAAGGCGCCAAATGCATAGTCTCGAATGGGGCCCCCATGAGCCTGGTCAGCACCACAGGAGCCTTCACCGGCATGAATGATCGTAATAGTCCCTTCATGAATTCTTTCACCAGGCGATGCAACCACAAGGACGCCCGTCCCATAGTCCTGGTATATCGGGAGATTGCAGCCAGATGTATTTTGATGGAGGCGTGAGCCAGTCCAGCTTTGGCCAGCGACAGTAGGTACGGCAGTACTTGAGGGGCCGTAATCCGCAGAGGGTTAATCTTCTGTGCACGGCACCAGACAGAGAACCTCTTCCATTTATGTCCGTAGCACTTGAGAGTTGAGGACACCCTGGCCTTTGCAAGAACCTCTCTGCAGTCGGCCGGTATGTCGTACCCTCCAAACCCTAGTGCTGCAGGTGCCAGGCCTGCAAGTTCAGCGACTCCGGGTTGTGGTGAAGAATGGCTTCCTCCTTGGCAGCTTGACTGGTGTGGACGTTGACAAGTCCAGAAGGTCCGGGAACCAGATCTGTCTCGGCCACGCCGGTGCGACGAGGATCATCCTGCACCGGGACCTCTTGAGCTGGTTGATGAGCCGGAGCAGCAACGGCAACGGAGGAAACGCATAAAGAAATAGGCCGTCCCAGGGGAACGAGAAAGCATCGCCCATGCTCCTCCGCTGGGGGAACCTGCTGGCGAAACTCCGGCACTTGGAATTCGTCGCCGTCGTGAAGAGATCGATTTGGGGTACGCCCCATCGTCGGAAGAGTCGATCCACTTGATCCTGGCATAGTTCCCACTCGTGGCACGAGCGCAGCTCCCTGCTGAGTGAGCCGGCAATCATGTTTTTTTATTCCTGCCAGATGAAGAGGCACCAGGAACATCCTTGGGCGACGGGCCAATGCCACAGCTCCTGGGCTTCCTTGGATAGGGCCGGGGACCTGGTTCCGCCCTGCTTCCGGATGTAGAACATTGTGGTGGTGTTGTCGGTGAAGATCCTCACCACCTTGCCCTTGAGGGACGGAAGAAAGGACCTGAGGGGCCAGAACACTGCGCGGAGCTCCAAGATGTTGATGTGGAGTGACTTCTCTTCCGGGAGCCAAAGGCCTCTCGCGTGAAGATCTCGAGTGCGCTCCCCAACCTTCCAGGGAGGCGTCCGTCGTCACCGTCACCTGGTGAGCTGGGGTCTGAAAGTCCGTGCCCGCCGACAGATGGGAGCGGGTACCCCACCACCGGATCGCCTGACGGAACGTCTCGTTGAGAGGGATCCTGTCCTCGAAGCTGCCCGTCGACTAAACCCAGCGGGCGTCGAGGAACTCTTGTAAGGGGCGCATCCGAAGCCTGCAAAGGCGCACCAGATAAATGCAGGACGACATCATCCCGAGGAGGGACTTGATAGATCTTACCCTGGCCATGTCCGTGGCCAGCAGACGCTGCACCTTGCCCAGAATGGTCCTGGTCCTTTCCCCCGAAGGCGACGCCAGCCGTGCCACTCTGTCGAGGTTGGCTCCCAGAAACAGGGCGACTTGCGACGGAACCAGGTGGGATTTTGGAACGTTGATGGAGAATCCCAGGTCCGTGAGCAGCTGGACGGTCTTCGCAGTGTGCTCCACAGCGAGCTCCCTTGTCCTTGCCCGGATGAGCCACTTGTCCAGTTAGGGGTAGACGTGGATCCCCTGTAGGCGCAGCCGCGCCTCCACCGGTGCGAGGCACTTGGTGAACACCCTGGGTGCCGACTTCGATCCGAACGGGAGGGCCTTGAACTGGTAGTGCCGCCCTTGGACCACGAACCTGAGGAACTTTCAGTGTCTTTTTAGAATGGGGATGTGGAAGTACGCATCCTCCAAGTCCAACGACGACAGGAAATCGCCCTCCTCCAGCTGTCCCAGCACGTGCTGGAGGGTGACCATATGGAACTTCTGTGCCTTGATGTACTTGTTCAGTCGTCGCAGGTCCAGGATGGGGCGCCATCCTCCTGTCTTCTTTTTTACGAGGAAGTACTTTTGAGTAAACTCCGGAGCCCCAAAGCCTCTTTGGGACGAGCTTCATGGCACCCTTCTTGAGCATCGCCCTTACTTCCAACAGTAGTTGAGGGACGTGATTTTCCTTCCTGGCCACGGGTGGAACGCGAGGGGACTTCTTCTGAAACTCAAGGGTGTGCCCTTGGGCCAAGGCGTCCAGCACCCAACTGGATTTTTGGGGTTTATTTTTTTCTCCTGCCAAGAGTGAGACTCTTTTACCCTCACTCTTGGACATGATTTGAGTGTGTCTCTTTGATTCTAGATGTGTTTAATGGGCTATGGGGTCTTTTACTCCATAGGGCTTCATGTGTTTTTGTGATGTGTGTTACACAGCACTCTCAGTGCAGTAACACAGGGGTGTCATAGTGACCCCCCCAGTATAGACTCCATACCCTGGGACTGACTACTGACTTTACTAGTCTCAAATTCTGAACAGAACCAGTACAAACCATCATATTGTGGACGTACTGGCTGGGGCAATTCGATTGCCCCGGGGTCTGTTAGTCGAGGGGGCACGTCTCCGTCCCCCCTGATCGAGTTTTGGCTGGTGGCAGTGGATACTACTTTTTATATTCAACCGCAATATTTCTCTATGGGATTTTCCCATTGTTCAAGGCTACTATCATTATTTATTTAATTACGATAGCCTCGAACATACCGCCGGTTTATTTAATTATTATTAATTCTCCAGTTGGTATTTTTTGCCAAAACTCGGTTCTAAAATGGCGTTGTGTTCTCTTCTGTGACTCCACAGAAGCCCTCCAAAGTGGTGCCACTCTGTCTGGGGTACTTAGGAGGGGTGGAGGGGGATTTAGGCACCCAGGACTTAGTTGCATAGGCAACTCAAGTCGCACTCCGGCCTGATTGGCTCAAGTGGTGAGCCGGCCGGCTCACCACATAGCATGTTTGAGTGACAGCTAGGCTGAGTGAATGGGGGTTTTCTGCATAAAAGCAGGGCTTTGGGGACTGGAACTTCAGAAGTCGCCACAGGACCTAAGAATCCGACGAGGGAGAAGCTGAGCCGACCTGCCACGACGACACCACCGGTGGAGCCCTGCTGGACCGTCTCACCACTTTTCCCAACGACAGAGGAGATCTCCCGCCGGAGAGTCTTCTTCCTTTGACTGGTGGGGATAACCAGTTTCACTGTCTTTTCGCCTTCCCGATGCATCTCGTGGCCGCCTTGCCTGTGCCAAGCACCCCGGCAACCGGAATACCATGTTTTACCACGACCGCGAAATAAAGGGTGATACCTTTAACCGGAAAACACTGCAGCTGGTTTCTTCCCTGGCAGTGCAACAACCTTCAGCTTTCCTCCAAGTCGAGATCTTCTCTTCCCCTGGACGATGCCGAGACTTGCACCCGCTGCCAAGAACAACTGCCACCGCTGGAGGATCCTTCCCACTTAAGGTACCGTGTTCCGCCTGGCTTCCCTTGCCACCGACGGTACGGGGTAGATTTAGCCCCCGGCTTTCGAACCTGGGTTAGCCTGGGACGCCCTGGCTAAACTTTTCTGAGCCTCTCTAAACTCTTTTCGAACTGTCTGCAAGACTTTCAAAGCCTAGTGTAACTGTGTGATCTTGGGCGCATTTGTGCTCTGCTCTCTCTAAGAGTGGGCCCAGCCTATGGACTTTGGCTCACAAGTGACTTTTGCTCTTCTGCCTTGCTAAAAGTGTTCCTAATTCTTAGAGTGGTGTATCTTTCCATATTCTGTCTTTTTCCCTCCCTTCTTCATGAACTTATTGGAGTACCATCTATAGTTAAGCGCTCACCTCTGTCTGGAAATAAGTGGTGGTAACTAAGACTTACCTGATAAGGAATAAGGGTTGTATATATTATAATAGTAACTGTGTTTAGAGTGTTTTACAATAAGAGTGCTGGAGTTTTTCAAACAGTGTGTTTTTAAATAAATAATTATATACTTTGATACCAAAGCTCTGGTCAGTGTTTGCTTGTATTATTGTATCTGAGTACCTATTGTGTATACTTTGCATACTGCCTAACTCTTCTTGAGGGAAGTCTGACTGCTCAGCCACAGCTACCAGGTAAATCTGGGTGGTACAGACTGCTACCAAGTGGGTTTACTGCTAACACCTGTAGTCCTAAATCTTTTGCAGTGTTCCCAAAGGGAACTGCACAGGTTTCTGCCTAACAGTGGAGATGGACTCCCACACGCTGACGAACCTTGCCAGCTGGCCTCCCACCGGGGTGCTTCGGCGGGGCCCCGACCCCACGGTCGGTTCAATCTTGTTTGGAGGCCGCCTTGCCTCCTTGACCTCCCTGTCGACGACGACGGGTACCACCTGACTTGCCGCGTCCCCTGTAGGCTTCCTGGGACAAAGATCTTGCCGCTTGGCGGTACGTGGAGGAGCCACTGCCGGATCCCTTGGAGGCACCTTGTCTGCCTCCGGAGCTCCGAAAGGACGGCCATCGTTGTTGGAGCACTCCCAGTGCCCGGGCAGTCTCTCTGTCTGTCTTGATGGCCTGAAGGGACTCATCAACCGCCTTCCCAAACAGGTTGTTCCCGTCGAAGGGCATGTCCAAAACCTTGGTTTGTACGTCCTGGCGGAAATCCGTAGCCTTGAGCCATCCTCGTTGTCTCAAGCAAACGCTGTTGCCCAACTGACAGAAACTGGTGTCAGCGATGTCCGTTGCCACCGTGATGGCGTGGTCCGAAGCAATCTCACCTTCCTGTAGGATTTCAAGGGCCTCAGCCCTTTTGGCGTCCGGGAAGAAGTCCAACAGAGGGGCGATTTTGAACCACAACTCCCTGTCGTAGCGGGCTACGATAGCCAGGGCGTTGTCCGCCTTGATAGTCATTGCTGCGGATGAGATGATCTGTCGTCCCATCGTGTCCAGCTTCCTGCCCTCGCCGTCCGGCGGGGAAGTTGGTGTTGAGGTCGATGCCCCCCCAGCTTTCTTCTTTGCCACCGCAGAGATGACCGAATCCGGGGTAGGTTGCGCCCGAAGGCACAAGGGGGCAGCGTCGGGGACCCGGTACTTCTTCTCGTACCAGTCCCTCTTTGCCGGCGCCGTGGCAGGGTTCTTGAGGAGGGCGAGCCCCTCATCCCAGATGTCATAAAGAAGCGGTACAGCGAGGACCGTCTTCCTTTTAGCCTCGCGCTGTTGGTAAAGGAACCCTTCCTTCTTCTTCTCTTCTGGGCAGAGCTGGAAGAGCTCGGATGCCCTGGAAATCATGGCATGAAAGGATCCAATCTCGTCGGGCGTGGACGCCCGAGCAGGGGGCGACGGGGGACACGTCCCGTCGTCGCCTCCGTCGTCATCTGTACCTGTCGTAGCCGTGTCCGTGCCTGTATCATCCCCGTGGGTAGTAGACCGGGGGGAAGGCAGAGCAGGCCGCAGAGGTGGGAGAAGTGGCGTAGGATGCGTCGTCGTCCTCTTATGCGGTGGACTTTCCGAAGGTCCTGGCTCCGGTTCCCCCGTCGGGTCTGGCTCAGGTACCTCAGTCGGGGGAGGGGCAACCTTGTCCTTATCTCCGAGCATAAGGACTGAAACGCTGACAAAATGGTCGCTGAAGTGTCCTGCGGCGCCGGAAACGACGGGTGCGAGAGCTCTTGAGGAGCCTCGTCGGCGACACAGTCGCCCTCGTCGGGATCCCTCCCGATGGGCTGGGCCTCTTCCACGACTTCGATGAGCTCTTCTTCAGCGGTCGTGTCCATATCCACGATGGCCACCAGCCCCTCATCCACCTTTTCCAACGAGGACTTCGTGGGGGTCTTCTCAATGGGCCTGAAAGACGACTCCCTCCGTGGTGGCAGGGAGACTCTGGGTCCTGAGGTCGCCTCCATTGGTGCAGCCTCCACAGGCTGAGCCAGGGCAGCGGCGACATCCTCAATCGAGGTCTTAGCAGGGTGAATTAAGGCCATCGTCACCTTCTGTACGCCTGGGGCCTTCACCTTGGGGGGAGGGTCCGAGCCTCGCTCCCCCTCTGCCGGAATCTTCGAGATCGACCAGGGCCTCTCCAGAAGCTTTGCCGGGTTCTCGGACTTCCTCTTACCCGAGCCAGAGCGTTGGCTCGTGGTTGATGGCGCCGGGGAGGGTGCGCCCTGCCTGGCAGCCAAGGAGCCCGACCGTTCGGCGCTCCCGGTGCCCGCGGACTCGCGGTGCTTAGCCTTTTGTTCGGCCCCCGTCGCCGGGGCTTCCTCACAGGACTTAGAAGACCGCTCTGACTTCTTTTTCTTCTTCTCGCCTGACGGGCTCTTACTTTCCAGCCAGTTGGCGAGACGGAGGTGGCGATCCTTCATGGTCCGCTCCGACATGTTCCCACAAAACGCACAGTCCTTCTCCGTGTGCGTCTTGTCCTCATGGAGACAGTAGAGGAATAAGGAATGCTCGTCCTCCTTGAAAACATTCTGAAGCTGGCATCCAGGGCAGGTCCTGAACAGCTTCCCGGGCGTCGAGCCTCCTTTCTCCTGGGCCATGTCCGGGGTAGGCCTCGGAACTTCTGGAATTCTCAAAGCGTAACTCGACGAAATCTTCACCCTTGAGGGGCGTAGAAAACTCGGAAACGGATCACCGTTGATCGGATGTAGAAACGGTGGAGCTTGAGGCTCTATTTAACCGAAAAATGGGAAAAATCTCCTGAAAAAGCGCAAAAACGCAGCAAAAGCTCGAGAGCTAAAGCACGAGGTCTCATAACACTTGAACGTGCGGTAAAAATCTGAGGATGGCTGCCAGAGGCGGGGCTTAGAGAGAGGGCAGTCATTGGCTGGGGGCAGTATGACCCAGAGACCAGTGATTGGTTACTACTAAGAAAGACAGATCAGAAACAAAACTGATACTGATTTTTTTCTATACCGAGCATTCCCGGCCTGACGACGGGGAATATTCATGAGCATGTGAATCCATGCCAGACCCCATGCTGGAGAAAATATACATATTTTTAATGTCTATCACAATACATTTAAAACAATTATAAAAAGGACAAATGTTGCATTTGTCTCTACTCAACACCATTTCATCTTAGTCACTATGCTTTCTTGTATAAACACACATTTCTATGGTGTGCCTTTACCCAACTCTTGCAATTACCCACACATCAGTGATATATACAAGACAAAATGTTCCCCATTTATAAGGAACCCAATGTGTCAACACTCGACATGTGTTTCTGTAATCTATACAAATTTTTTTAAATACAGTTCAAACCAATTGTTTTTGTATTTTCATAGATTCTGTCTTCAGGACACATTTTCTTTTATGTCACGCATCCATTCTGTGCGTGTTGCATACTAAGAGCGAGGAATTTTCCCACAGATCTACAAAATTAAAACAAATAGACATGCATATAAATATATTGTGGACTTTGTGTAATGCATCAACAAGGCAACAATGTCAAAAAACATGCTGTAACTTATCTTATTAAAAACCCCAAGGAATATATCCCTGAATATTCTATTTATCAGAGAACTCTCTTCAACGGACACTACTACGTTGAATCTGTACTTTTTCCTGTTTATTTGAAACGTCAACAATCTTTTTTTTTTTTTTTTTTCACTCGATATTACATCACAATTGTATTCAAACAGTATACCGTATTGTCATCATCGGATCTTACAAATGCAACATCCCTGATGCTGCTATGCTGCTCTCCAATGCCTCTTATTTTCACTTTTCCCTTGGAGAAATGCGTTTTACTTTCAGGGATCTATTGGTCCAAAGAAGGTTCTAATTTTCTTTGTATCTACAACAATCCCAAAATTCCAACAGTGACTTATCAAACCACCTCTTTTTTCGAAATCTGCCTTACCCCTTTGTTCCCATATCTTACCAAAATAATTAAGGCAGGTCCCGCACAACACATTGCCTGTTCGTGACTTGTTTGGTTCAGTCGTGCTTTCCAATAGCCCTCGGTCATCCCGCAAGGAATCCCTGATAGTTGAACCTATGGCAATAACATTTCTAGCGTGACAATAAATCCATCATACTGCCTAATTATGTGTGCAGAAAAAATCTTTCATTTACCTTTTCTCCTCGAGTCTGTTCCGTCCCGTTTGTCTGCGTGCAAGTGTTTGTCTACGGGGTATGATCGTATCAACCAGTCTTACGTTATCATCATTCGTCCTGTTGGCGTGATGTTTACGCGGTGGACTGCAAGTCGCCCAACTGCTCATGGGAACTGAGTCCAAACCAGCCTTACGGCTTAATCAGCCTCTAGGTCTGGGTCTAGAAATGAAAGATGTAACCCTAGACTACCAATTTGCTATCATGTATTCAGTCTTATTAATAAAAGCCGGGTGATGAACTACAATGTATAACTCAGTTTCAATGCGAGGAGGGAAAGACATATGGGGCACTCTTTCGAGTATGTTACTTAATGTATGAATAGCCCCCACTCTATGTCGATGTTTAGACCATCTTTTACTGTGTTAAGGTCATAAATCCATTTCTGCTCCTTCTTCCTTAATTTCAAATCTCGATCTCCCCCTCTCAGGTGAGGCCTGATTACTTGGATTATGAACCAACGGATATCTTCGTGGGTGTGTTTGGCAGAAATGAAATGAGCAAAAAGGGGCTTATCCGGTACCTTATTCTTAACACAGGATCTGTGTTCACAGATCCTCTGTCGTATAGGTCGTTTTGTCTTTCCAACATATATAAAGCCACATGGGCACTTTATCACGTAGATTGCCCATTTTGTGTTGCAATTTGAGAAAGTTCGTAATTTCCAATGTCTACCCTTTAGATCAATCTCCTTTATGTTTGATGTAAGACTACACACAGAGCAATTGCCACATTTAAAGTGACCCACCACTGGTTGTGTGTTCCACAATGTAGACTGTATAGGGCCCTTCTCCACGGTCTCCGATTCATATGTATGGACTAATTTATCACGCAAGTTTGTCATGCGTTTAAAAGCAAAACGTGGTTTGCTTATTGTGAAGTCCTCCGTGTTGATCATCCCCCAGTTTTTGAGTATGCTCCGTCGCAGGGCATTACTTACAGGCGAAAAGGTTGACACACATGCTGTTTTTTTAAGACAATCCTTTCTATTAGCATTTCTAGCTCTCTCAAAGGATCTCCGTATTACATGGGACGGATATCCTCGGGCTTTCAGTCTTGTGGATAGATCTTTACTGCTCATATCAAAATCCTCTCTTTGGGTGCAATTCCTCCGAATGCGTAAGAATTGACCAAAGGGTAAATTCTCACATAGACTGGCTGGGTGGTAACTATCAAATACCAGTAGTGAGTTCTTATCAGTTGGCTTTCTGAACAATCTTGTCCCAACAGTGTTGTTTTCTCCCTTATAAATGTCTAAATCTAGGAACACAATCTTTTCGGTGCTGGTTGTCATCGTAAAGTTTATGCATGGTTCTTGTTCATTTAACCATGTGAGAAACTGCATTAACTCTTGTTCATTCCCTGACCATAACATAAATACATTGTCAATGTATCTGTGCCAGGTTTTCATTAGATGTTTGAATGGGTTATTTTCTGCATATACTGAACGATTTTCCAAGTCATCCATGAACAAATTGGCCAAGTCCGGGGCAAAAGTCGACCCCATGCTTGTGCCATGCTGTTGTAAATAAAAAGTGCCATTTACGATGAAATAATTGTTAGTCAAAGCTACCTTAATGCACTCTGTAATGAAATTGGAAGGAGCCAACTTATCTTCTCTTGTCTCTAGAAAAGCATGCATGATGTCTATGCATTTATTCTGCGGGATACTGGTGTATAAAGCCTCCACGTCTAATGTTACCAAGATGTAATTGGCCATTACAGTGGTATTCTCCAGAATATGGATCATATGTGTAGTATCTTGAATGTAT
Source organism: Ambystoma mexicanum (assembly GCF_040938575.1). Classification (NCBI taxonomy): domain Eukaryota; kingdom Metazoa; phylum Chordata; class Amphibia; order Caudata; family Ambystomatidae; genus Ambystoma; species Ambystoma mexicanum. Next base: position 222,399,637 of record NC_090921.1, on the reverse strand, counting down.
GAGCGCATTTTGGTCACAAAAGGCCTCAAGAACACATCAGCATAAACAGATAACGGTTCTAAAACATAACCAATCGCTGCTACGATCGGACGCCCGGGAGGGCAGGTGGCATTTTTATGCATCTTGGGCAAACAATATAGGGCTGGTCTAGTGGAATTCTGTTGTATCAAGAAATATTTTTCTTCACTATCAATCCAGCCTTCTACTTCTGCATGTGTCATCAGACTTACAATCTCCTCCAAGATCCTTGATGTCGGATCTCCTGGTAATTGTTTGTAAAAAGTCCTATTGCTTAGTTGTTTGTCAATCTCTGCATTGTAACTTTCAGTACCCCACAGTACAATCCCTCCCCCCTTGTCCGCTTGTTTTATTACAAACAATTTTATCAGCCAAATCTTTCATTGCTTGTCTTTCCGCTAGGGATAAATTATCTTTATAGATGTTTTTAGTGTTTACCAGCATTTTCATTTCACAGAGAATTTTATTCTCAAAACTGATAATTTCAGACGATACCATGGAAGATGTCGGAAAAAAGTTGGAAGTAGGTTTTGACCCAGAGCAACTCTGATTTTTTGATTGTCGATCTTGTACATCTCGAAAAAAATAACGTAATCTAATGATACGAAAGAAGTTTCTCATTTCAATCTCAGTTTGAAACAAATCTGCTTTATTAGCTGGTACGAAAGTAAGACCTTTACTCTAAATTCTTATTTCAGAGGGGGTAAGGACGTGAGTACTTAAGTTAAAGATAGGCATCACCATGTCTGTGGCAGAGGTTGCCACTGGTGGGTCCGCATCCCGTGATAGCCTCGTTGTCTCAGTCTGCCCCAAGGCCCCCGGTTCTGAAAAGGGCGTCTCCCCTTGGTGGGCCCGCATTTGGATTGTTTTTGTTACGCTCACCTGATTGCCACGGGGGCGTCGATCTGGACTGGCCCGCTGTTGCTTCCACCAGAGTAACACCTAGAGCCGAGATGACAGACTGGACAGACCCACTTAGCTTTGTTTGTTGGACTCGTACGAATATCTTTCTGCAATGGAGAAGGGGAATTAACCTCCCGTAATCTGAGCGTTAACCCGCCTTCCCACTCCCCTTGTCTGCCCACAGAACACTCCTGAAGTCCCCTCTTAATCTCACCTGATGATTTGGAAAGATGAGCTCTCCATCCTACGTCGAGCGCAGGGGCGCGTAGACTACCAGTTACTTCACTGGCGTGGAGGAATCGGCGAGTTCCAGTATTGACTCTAAAGTCCAATCGTTCGTAAGAGTTCAAAAGTCTGATCTTCACTCTACCAGATTCCTTGCAGGTTGCAGATTTAAACCACTAGAAGAGTGGCAATTGGTAAGATCCTGGTAAGTCTATTGTGGTTCTCCCCTTTGGGGCCGGGGTACAGCGATGATGCAGAATTAACTGCGCCGACCCGAAATGAGATGAGTACCCCCCTGTGGTAATCAGGTAAGGCTTTGGGGTGGTTTGTATTGCCCTTGCTCACCTATTTGTTCTTCTCTCCCCCAGGTGTTGAAGAATGGCCTGGAGATGCTGGGTTCGCAATGGAGTAAAGGAATGCAGCCCTGGATGGTGAGTTCAGCGCGGCGCTGCGAGGTGCGTGGCAACGCACCTGTGAAGGCTTCTCTCTTCCAGATCGACTATGTGCTGGATCAAGGATTCAGGTAAGGGTTTTGTTCTGATCTCTTCTCCTTCTCTTGTTCCAGGTGTTCCAGGGCTGAAGCGGGTGTGGCTGAAGACTGGAGCTGCTGAAGACACGGTGAGCGTTACGCTGCAGCATGCAGAATAACGCGAAGCGCGTGTGGCTGTCCGGGTGTGGCTTAAATAGTTCCAGGTAAGTATTCTTCCACAGCCCCACCCGAGAGGAAAGGAGTCCCTGAGGTAAAATAGTCCCTCTAAGCCTCATGTGGCTTGTGGCTTCGTGCAGCATGGTCTGCATCAGGTAAGTTTTTCTGTAATGAGCCTGGCGCCCATGGCGCCAGGACTGACTTTATTCTTATGAGCCTGGCGCCATAGGCGCCAGGACTGTAGCCAAATAGCCCCTACCTGGGGTTTTTGGGCATGCTTCAAGTGGCATGATGCCTGCTTCCGGGGTTGCTGGGCTTGGTCTGGCTTTCCGGGGGCAGGCATCGTGACAGCACTCCCCCTCAAGGCCCCTCCTAAAGCTGTTCTCCCCCTCGGCCTAGGTTTGTCTGGAAATTCTTGGTGGAACCTTTTCACTAATTGAGGTGCATGCACATGGTCACTAGGCTCCCAAGATCTTTCTTGTGGACCATAACATTTCCAATCAATGAGATAGAAGAGTTTTGATCTCACCCTTTTAGAGTCCAAGATATTCTTGACTTCGAATTCGGGTTCTCCGTCTACGAGGATAGGTTCAGGTGGGGTGGTTAGCCTAGTTCCTGGTTGCACAGGCTTCAAAAGAGACACGTGAAAAACAGGATGAACACGCATATGACCAGACAGGTCCAACTTGACGGCCACTGGGTTAATTATAGCCTTAATAGAATAAGGTCCCAAATACCTGGGGTTAAAAGTCTGTGTTCCCTTGAGTGGTAAGTACTTGGTGGCTAACCATACTTGGTCCCCTACTTGGTATTGCGGTGCTTCACTCCTGTGTTGATCAGCATCCTTCTTGTATTTATCCTTAGCCTTTTGTAAATGTGCAGTCGCCTCTTTAAAGGCTTGTGTGATAACAGCGTGGAGATGGTCCACCGCGGGCATCTCTAAATGCTGGGGAGAATCTAAATCTGAGGTTCGAGGATGGTGACCATATATGGTAAAAAAAGGGCTTTGTTTAGTTCCCGAGTGTACAGAATTATTGTATGCATACTCGGCGATCCAAAGAATGTCTTTCCAATTCCCCTCAGATTGATGTAGCATACAACGTAGGTATTGCTCCAGGGTATGCTTGGTTCTCTCTTTTGACCGTCGGTCTGGGGATGGTGGCTGGTTGAAAGCCTAACATCAATTTGTGCCAGCTGGCAGCACTTCCTCTAAATCGACTTCCCCGGTCCGAAATTAACACGGAAGGAAAGCCATGTAGGCTGACAACATTTTCTAGGAACTCCTTGGCCAGGATTGAAGCTGAAGGTATTCCTTTTAAAGGAATGAAATGGGCCATTTTAGAAAAAAGATCTACAATAACTAGAATGGTGTTATAACCGTTGCACGGGGGTAAATCCGTGATAAAGTCTAATGACAAGGTATGCCAAGTAGTAGGTGGTATGTCTAATGGTTGTAATAATCCAGCGGGTTTTTTCTTTTCCCCTTTATTTTGAGCGCAAATGCCACAAGACATGACAAACAACTTGACATCTTTTCGCCACGTGGGCCACCAAAACTGTTTCTTGATTTTGGCTTCAGTTTTTGCAATGTCAGGATGCCCCTCCATCAAGGTGTCGTGGTAATGAGAAATGACAAGTTTCTGTAGTTCCTCTAGTGGCAGAAATAGCCGGCCTTGGTAATAAGGTAGATTGTTGGTGACAGAATACTCTGGACCTTTCCTTGCCCAGCCCTGTAAGGCATCGGAATCAGAGTTGATGGACCCTTTCTTGAATGTCCTCCAGAGAGTGTATGGATGTCAGACCAAGGATCCTCTGTTCGGGAATTATGGGTACAGGTTCTAAAGCTCTTTCTGTTTCTCCCATTCTAATTCGGGACAGGGCGTCAGCTTTTCCATTTTTACAACCTGGTCGATAGGTTATTACGAAATCAAACTCGGCGAAGAACAATGCCCAACGGAGTTGGCGTGAAGATTGAGCCTTGGCTACCTTTAGGTATTGTAAGTTGCGGTGATCAGTGATGACTGTAATGGTATGTCTGGCGCCCAGCAGATAGTGCCGCCAAGCCTTGAAGGCGGACTTGATGGCCAACAGCTCCTTGTCGGTTATGGCATAATTTAATTCGGGAGCCGAAAACTTTCTTGACCAAAACGCCACTGGGTGCAGTCGGTTAGTTTCGGGTTCCTTTTGGGAGAGCACTGCTCCCATAGCTGAACTGGATGAATCTGTTTCCACTATGTAGGGAAGCTCTGGGCGCGGGTGTCGTAATACAGGAGCGGACGTGAATTTCTTTTTTAACTCTTGGAAGGCGTTCTCGGCTTCTTCTGTCCATGCAAAGCGTTTATTCTTTCGCAATAGTGTTGTAATGGGATGTACAATGTGTGAGAAGTCTGGGATAAACCTGCGGTAGAAATTGGCAAAGCCGAGCATGCTTTGAACTCCTTTGACTGAGCTTGGCGAAGGCCAATTAAGAATTGCGTCCACCTTATGTGTATCCATCCGGATTCCTTTCGGGGTCAGAATAAATCCAAGGAACTCTACTTCCGTAGTGTGAAAGATGCACTTTTCCAGTTTAGCATATAACTTATACTGGCGTAACTTCTCTAGGACTGCTCGGATGTGCTTTACATGATCTGATTCTGATAGGGAGTATACTAAAATATCGTCGATGTAAACGACTACACAAACATCGATGAGCTCTCGGAAGACATCGTTCATGAAGAACTGGAAGGCCGCTGGTGCGTTACACAGTCCAAAAGGCATCACCTGGTACTCAAATAATCCGTACTTGGTGCGAAAAGCAGTCTTCGAGGGGATTGGGTCCTCCGACGTATTCCATATCTGACATGGAATCACCACAGCTGTGCTGCTTCGGAAACTTTTTTCGGCGTCAGGTTCCAGATGAAATTGTCTCAGGCCATAGTCAGTTTGACGATTTGAGGCAGTCACTGCATGATGCCAGTGGACTGGACACCTCTCCAGAGGTGGAGTTTTGTAGGCCTGAGCCTGGCTCTCATGCCGATTCCTCGTACCGGCGCCTTATGGCTAGCGTTTCTGAGTACTTGGGATGGTCTGCTCCCCCAGGGGAGTATGTGCAGGATGATCTAACGGACATCCTTGATGTTGGTCCCCCAACTGACCCGGTACTGCCGTTCCAAATGGCTTTACAGAGAAGGGTGGCGGCGGCTTGGACTGCTCCGGAGAGTCTCCCGGCGGTGGGCAGATCCTTGTCGCGAAAATACCGTCCAGCCAGTAGCGACCCCTGCTACTTGACCAGGCACCCCACTCTGGAGAGTTTGGTGGTGCAGGCGGCCACAGCCCCGGCAAAGCAGGCGTCGTACCCTACCATCCCTCCTGATAGGGACGACAAACGTTTTGATGGCTGGGCGAAGAAAGTGTTTTTGTCTGGTGGTATGGCGCTTCTGGCGGCCAACTCCATTTGTGCCTTGTCTCGTTTCACACACACTCTGTGGAACTTTGTTGCGTTAGCGGCTGAACATATTCCCGAAGGGGACGAACGGGATCGTTTCCTTGCTATGGTCCAGGATGGTAAGGATGCCATGTGTGAGTCCGTTCAGTCGGGTTTGGACTTAGCTGAATGCGTCAGTAGGTCCATGGCGGCGAGCACCGTGATATGCAGGTTTTCGTGGTTGCGGAAGTCTGGGTTTGCTCCTGATGTGCAGTCCCGGCTCCTCAACATGCCCTTTGACGGTGAACACCTTTTTGGCAGCAAGGCTGACGAGAGCCTTGAGAGGTTGCAGACCTCAAAAGCTGCAGCGAAGTCGTTGGGCGCAGCAGTTCGCCAACCTCTGCCTTTTCGTCCTAGGGGACAGCAGTGGAGGGGTGGTTCCTTTCGCTATTACTCGTCCTTCAGTAAAGCGAGAGGAGCTGGCAGTCAAAGAGGCCAACGCAGGGGTACCAGAGGTGGACGACAGGGTAGTTGCCTCTTTTCCTTCAGGTAACGCCGCAGCCGCTCCCACTCAGTCATGAGGCCATGTCCCATGGTTCGCCGGTTGGGGGGGAAGGTTGGCGCAGCATCTTGTAGAGTGGCAAGCCATTACTTCAGATGTGTGGGTTCTGGAGGTACTGTCTTCCCTTTCGGCACAGGCCTCGCGACAATCCACCGGGGAACCTCTCTTTGCAGAGTCCGGATCCGCTCCTTGCGCAGGAAATTCAAGCCCTGCTGGAGAAAGGCGCCATAGAACTGGTGCCTGTAGCGGAGAGGACCAAGGGATGGTATTCCCCTTTTTTTGATTTCGAAGAAAGACGGGGGATTGAGACCCATCATGGACTTGCGCGGTTTGAACAAACTCCTCAGGAAGGACAAGTTCAAGATGGTTACTCTCTCTCAAGTCCTCCAGGCCCTTCAGCTTCAGGACTGGTTGGTGTCACTCAACCTCAAGGATGCTTACTTCCATGTGCCGATCCATCCCAAGCACAAGAAGTACCTGAGGTTTGCGGTTGGCAACTCGCACTTTCAGTTTCGGGTCCTGCCGTTCGGATTGACCTCCGCCCGAGGGTTTTCACCAAGCTCATGGTGGTGGTGGCAGCGCATTTCAGGCAAGGGGGGATTCACATCTACCCCTACCTGGACGATTGGTTGATCAGGGGGAGCTCTCCCGAGCAAGTCCTGGATCATCTGTCCGTCACCTGCCACTCCCTTCACAGGCTGGGCTTCTCCCTCAATTTAAAGACGTCCCATTTGACGCCAACACAGCGGCTCCAGTACATCAGAGCAGTGCTCGACACTTCCCTGGGGCAGTGTTTTCCTCCCCAGGTGAGGGCTCTTCACATTCAGCAGATGGTGCACAAGTTTCAGCATGCCCAGACGCTCCCAGCGTTCGAGTTCTTGAGGTTGCTCGGCCTCATGGCATCCTGCATTCTTCTGGTGCCAGAGGCTCGCCTGCGGATGAGATCTTTGCAGTGGGCACTCAAGACGCAATGGTCGCAGTCCTCCGGCAGGATGTCGGACCCGGTTCAGGTGCCGCCCTTGGTCGCCCGCGACCTTCTGTGGTCCATTTTGGCTTCCCTGGTCGGAGGTGACGATCGTGACGGATGCATCCCTCATGGGATGGGGAGCTCATGCCAACGGGCTGACAGTCAGCGGTCGTTGGTCTCCGTCGGAGTCCAGACTCCATATCAATCTGTTGGAGCTGAGGGCCATCAGGCTAGCCCTGAAGGCTTTTCTGCCGACTGTGCGAGGAAAGAGTGTCCTGATCCTGACGGACAACACAGTGGCCATGCACTACCTCAACAAAAAGGGGGGGCAGGGTCACTTCCTCTGTGCAGGGAGGCGATGCAGCTCGAGTTCTGGGCCATCCAGCAGGAAGTTTCGATCTCAGCAGTTCATCTGGCCGGAGACGAAAACGTGGCGGCGGACGCTCTGAGCAGGCATAGCGTGATCTCTCACGAGTGGGAGTTGGCTCAGGAGATTCTCCTGGAGATCTTCGCCCTTTGGGGGACCCCTCAAGTGGATCTCTTCGCCTCCAGTGTCAACCGGAAGTGCGAAAGGTTTTGCTCGCGGGAATTTCCTCCAAAAAGAGCCTTGGGAGACGCGTTCGTGGTGGAGTGGTCATTCCCGCTGATGTACGTGTTTCCTCCAGTCCACGTCATCCCGCAAGTGCTGCGGAGGTTACGGAAGTTCGGTTCCCGGATGATCCTCATTGCTCCGGTGTGGGCTCGGAGGACGTGGTACCCAGACCTTCTCGACTTGTCCATCTGCCCTCCACGTCGTCTTCCCTACCGAGACGATCTGCTCTCACGGGAGGGGGGTCAGGTTCTCCATCCAGAGGTCAGATCCCTCAAACTTCACGCTTGGCTTCTGAAAGGTTGAGGTATAAGGATTGGGACCTCCCTGAAGACGTGATGGAGGTGTTGCTTTCGGCCCGATGGCCAGCAAAAAAGTCTCTGTACCGTTGCCGTTGGCGTAAGTTCTGCGACTGGTGCAGAGTTCAGAATGTGGATCCTTTTGCATGTGACATCCCCATGGTTCTCTCTTTTTTACTTTCTTTGGCCCACAGGGGCTTGCAAGTGGGTACCATTAAAGGTTACATGGCGGCCCTGTCCATCTTTAAGCGCTCGTCTGAAGAGTGTTCTTACTTTAAAATCCCTTTAATTTCACAGTTTCTGAAAGGGCTCACTAATGTGTTCCCTCCGTCACCTTTCCTGGTGCCCGGTTGGGATTTAAACCTTGTTCTTAAGTTTCTTATGGGTGCTCCGTTTGAGCCTTTACATTCTTGCCCTTTGAGGCTGTTAACTCTGAAAACTGTGTTTTTAGTTGCGGTTACTTCTGCTCGCAGAGTGAGTGAGTTACAGGCACTTTCAATTAAGCCACCCTTCACTGTATTTCACAAGGACAGGGTTGTCCTTAGAGTTCGTCCTTCTTTTCTTCCGAAGGTAGTGACGGAATGTCATTTGGCCCAGAAGGTTGTTCTTCCGGCATTCTATCCTCCTCCGCATCCTGGTAAGGAAGAGGAGAGGCTCCATAGGCTTGATCCTAGGAGAGCTTTAAGCTTTTATGTTTCACGCATGTCCTGGGTCAGAGTGGACGATCAACTCTTTATTGGTTACGCTGGAAAGCGTTTGGGGCAAGCTGTGACGAAACAGACTTTGTCTCGCTGGATTATTTTGGCCATCTCGGAGTGTTACCGCTTGGCGGGTAAGGACCCACCGGCTGGCTTGCGGGCCCATTCTACCAGGGGTATGGCTGCATCTACTGCCCTGCAGAGGGGTGTTCCTATTCGCAACATCTGTGATGCAGCCACCTGGGCTTCAGTACATACATTTGTACGTCACTATTCCCTCGATTCCATCCGAGGACAGGATCTGGCCTTTGGCAAGGCGGTCCTTTGTTCTGCTATTTGATTGGCTATTCTAAATTTTGATTCTAAATTCTTTCCCTCCTCCTGGCTCTGGTACTGCTTTGGGAGTCTGTCATAGATATGGAATACGTCGGAGGACCCAATCCTCTCGAAGAACAAGTTACTTTCTTACCTGGTAACGTTCTTTCGATGGGATGGTCCGACGACGTATTCCATATCGCTCCCGCCCTGCCTTCCCCGCTGCAGAATTTCGTTTGCGATTGCAGCTTACTTTCCGCCAGGCTTTGTGTCTGACTGGCAGTTGACTAATGTCACACGTTCTGGGCGAAAAAACTACAACTGAGGCTACGGGTGTCGTGCGTCCTATTTATCACATCGGATGACGTCAGAGGAGGTCCTCGACAACGGCGCATCGAAGTCATCGACGCAGGATGCAGACGCCGAAAAAAGTTTCCGAAGCAGCACAGCTGTGGTGATTACATGTCATAGATATGGAATACGTCGTCGGACCATCTCATCGAAAGAACGTTACCAGGTAAGAAAGTAACTTGTTCTTCCATTCGTCACCCTCTTTGACGCGTACCAGATGATATGCCCCCCAAAGGTCTAGTTTTGTGTATATACAAGCGTTCTTTACCTGGTCTAGTAGTTCAGGGATCAAAGGCAATGGGTATCGATTCTTGATAGTTATCTGATTCAGCACGCGGTAGTCAATGCATGTTCTAAGGTCGCCTTCCTTTTTAGGCACGAAGAACAAAGCGGAAGATGCAGGGGACTTGGACGGGCGGATGAAGTCATTAGCAAGATACTGGTCTAGGTACTGGCACAAGTGGAGATTTTCAGGTTCCGTGAGGGCATAGATTCTGCTGCAAGGTGGTTGTGCTCCTGGTATGAGATCTATTTGACAATCATACGATCTGTGCGGTGGTAAGGTGTTTGCCTGCTCCTTTTGAAAGACATCCTGAAAGTCTTGGTATTCAGCAGGTAATTGTATGGCAGCTGGGATTATTGGGGCCAGTACTGAATTTAAAGTTCTCTTTGGGTAACAGGTGTTAGCAAATTCTGGGAAGGTTAGTCTCTTCTCTCGCCAATCAATACAGGGATTGTGTTTTTCCAACCAAGGGATTCCCAGTATCAGTTGAAACTGTGGAGCCTTGATTAAATCAAACACCATAACCTCTCGGTGTCCATCCTGACCCAGCAATGTCATCTCTGCAGTGGAATGAGTTACGGGCCCGGAGGCAATTTCAGTTCCATCAACAGTGGTGACAACATCGGCAGTGGACTTTCGGGTGAGAGATAGATTCATCCTGGAAGCCAATCCGCAGTCCAAATAGTTTCCTATGGCTCCACTATCTACGTACGCCTTTACCGCGTGCATGCGTGATGGCTGCTCTGGATCTATAAGGACCATGGGTATGGTGAAATGTGAGGTCAGAGTGTCCTTCTTTAAGCTCGGCAAGCTGATCTCTACGCTTGCCGGGCGTGGTCGTTTCCCGAGTCAGGTTTCAAGTGGTTTTCGTCTGGTGCTCCTACAGTTTTCTTAGGTGGTTTTAAAGGGCAGTTCCAAAGGAAATGACCAGTAGCTCCTCAATATAAACATAATTGCTGTTGCCGTCTTCTTTCTCTTTCCTTTTGGGTTAAGGGACCTCTAACCCCCCTGATTTGCATGGGTTCTGAGGCATCTACCCTCTTAGAGCTTACGTAGGTTTTAACCAAGACCCTGTTTTCAAACTTGGTTTGATCAGCCTTTCTGGTTTGAAGTCTGTGATCTAACTGGACCACAAAATCTATATATTCAGCACAGTCTAGAGGCGGGTTCACGACTTGGGCTAAAACATCCTTGAGTTCTCCCCGAAGCCCTCGATGGAATAATGTAATTCGCTTGGCTTCAGGCCATTCAGTTTCCACAACTAATCTATTGAAAGTTGCAATGTAAGATAAAAGATCCTGATTACCTTGTCGTAAGGATAAAAGTTCGTTATCCAAAGCCTGTCCTTGGGAATGTCGGGCGAACAGTCTTTCCATGCTTGTTCGAAAACCTTGGAAATCTTGAGGAATCGGGTCATCCAGATTTACTAGCGGAATGGACCAGTCCGCTGCACTGCCGCTGAGATATGACAGTACAAAAGCTACCTTGGCTTGATCGTTTGGGAAAGCTCCAGGTCTACATAAAAAGTGTAAGCGACATTGATTCATGAATATAGCAAACCTTTTTGGGTCTCTGGCAAAGTGTTCAGGCGGAGCCAAGGGAATGGCTCCAGGAAGGTTTATCTGCACTGGGTTACCCGGTGGCACCGGAGCTGGGCTGGCCCCGAGTCCAGGTAGAGGTGTTTGTCCAGCCTGGCTTTGTAATAGCTGTCTGGCCAAATCATCTGTTCGTTCTTTTGATACTATCAATTCCCTCCTGAGGGCATTGGTTTCCTGGCGGGCGGAATGCACTTCGGCCCTTAGTTCCCCTAATAATTGGGCCAACTGATCAGTTTCCGAGGTCTCCATGACGCCCAGGTGGGTATTTGTGGGTAGTCTTCGCGTTCTGTTACGCTCACCTGATTCCCACGGGGGCGTCGATCTGGACTGGCCCGCTGTTGCTTCCACCAGAGTAACACGTAGAGCCGAGATGACAGACTGGACAGACCCACTTAGCTTTGTTTGTTGGACTCGTACAAATATCTTTCTGCAATGGAGAAGGGGAATTAACCTCCCATAATCTGAGCGTTAACCCGCCTTCCCACTCCCCTTGTCTGCCCACAGAACACTCCTGAAGTCCCCTCTTAATCTCACCTGATGATTTGGAAAGATGAGCTCTCCATCCTGCGTCGAGCGCAGGGCGCGTAGACGACCAGTTACTTCAATGGTGTGGAGGAATCGGCGAGTTCCAGTATTGACTCTAAAGTCCAATTATTCGTAAGAGTTCAAAAGTCTGATCTTCACTCTACCAGATTCCTTGCAGGTGCAGATTTAAACCAATAGAAGAATTCCAAGTGGCAATTGGTAAGATCCTGGTAAGTCTATTGTGGTTCTCCCCTTTGGGACCGGGGTACAGCGATGATGCAGAATTAACTGCGCCGACCCGAAATGAGGTGAGTACCCCCCTGTGGTAAATCAGGTAAGTCTTTGTGGTTAGGTTGTATTGTCCTTGTTTTTTCCCCTTAGGGGCCGGGGTACGGCGGTGATGCAGAATTGACTGCGCCGACCCGAGATGAGGTGAGTACCCCCCTGTGGTAATCAGGTAAGTCTTTGGAGGTAGGTTGTATTGTCCTTGTTTTCCCCTTAGGGGCCGGGGTGCGGCGGTGATGCAGGATTGACTGCGCCGACCCGAGATGAGGTGAGTACCCCCCTGTGGTAATCAGGTAAGTCTTTGGGGGTGGTTTGTATTGCCCTTGCTCACCTATTTGTTCTTGTCTCCCCCAGGTGTTGAAGAATGGCCTGGAGATGCTGGGTTCGCGATGGAGTAAAGGAATGCAGCCCCGGATGGTGAGTTAAGCGCGGCGCTGCGAGGTGCGTGGCAACGCACCTGTGAAGGCTTCTCTCTTCCAGATCGACGATGTGCTGGATCAAGGATTCAGGTAAGGGTTTTGTTCTGATCTCTTCTCCTTTTCTTGTTCCAGGTGTTCCAGGGCTGAAGCGGGCGTGGCTGAAGACTGGAGTTGCTGAAGACACGGTGAGCGTTACCCTGCAGCACGCAGAATAACGCGAAGCACGTGTGGCTGTCCGGGTGTGGCTTAAATAGCTTTAGAAGAAGTTCCAGGTAAGTATTCTTCCACAGCCCCACCCGAGAGGAAAGGAGTCCCTGGGGTAAAATAGTCCCTCTAAGCCTCATTTGGCTTGTGGCTTTGTGCAGAATGGTCTGCATCAGATAGGTATGCAGCTTGGTCCGCAACAGGTAAGTTTTTCTGTAATGAGCCTGGCGCCCATGGCGCCAGGACTGACTTTATTCTTATGAGCCTGGCGCCATAGGCGCCAGGACTGTAGCCAAATAGCCCCTAACTGGGGTTTTTGGGCATGCTTCAAGTGGCATGATGCCTGCTTCCGGGGTTGCTGGGCCTGGTCTGGCTTTCCGGGGGCAGGCATCGTGACAGTTTTGTGGGCCGGTGGTAGAGCCACCATCACTACTATTCGACGAATTCGAAAAAGTGACACATTTTTTGTATGGTCTTCTCTGATTATTACCCATCCCTCCTTGATTGGAGTTGCTTTGGGTGAAAAAACTGGGCACCCGATAACGGTAAGTTATCTCCTCCTAATAATTCTGGGCATCTTTCTTCAGCTTCCACAATTTTTTGTCAATAGTGAAAGTTTTAAATTTTTTCATATCTTCGTCTATTTTCTCCAATAAGACCTTAATGTCCGGTATTATTGATTCCTCTTGGATTTTCTTCTCCAAGGTCGCCAGTTCTTCCTTCTGTTTTTTTGGCCTCTTGTGCTGCCATCGCAATTCCTGAAGGGCCTTCTAAATAAGTTTCTGCCAACCCATTTTGTTGTTCCAGATTGAGACCTTAATCTGGTTTTGACTTTTTTTTTAATGCTGGCTCCTCTTGAGCCTGCATTATCTATTGATTTGCCTGTGTTTTACCCCCTCCATCGCCGCAACACTCCCCGAAAGAGGAGGAGTGTTTTCAACGTCTTGACCCAAAAAGAGGCTTCAGCTTTTACATTGCCGGTACATTGGAGTTCCGGAGGACGGACCAGTTATTCATAGCCCATTCTCTATCTCACAAGGGTCTCGCCATAACAAAGCAAGATTTGAGATTGCTTAAAAGACAGCATGCAGATTATTTCACATGCAATGTAGGGAGCGTATATAGTGCAGGAACCTTTTGGGAGGGGCTAAATGTAGTGATCGGGGGACTAGAAGTGGCGGGGTCTTGTGGCGCCCAGGCAACCATCAGTAAAGAACTGACCTCTGCAGAGGAACGGCTGAGGAAACTGGAGCAGTCCCGGGGGAGGCTCCCGGGCGAGACAGCAGGGACTATGGAGCTCAAACAGAAATGCATGGAGTGCTGGGAGAGGTTGGGTAGGCTAACTATGCAAACTACATGGAGATGCAGCACAAAGAAGGGAATAAACCAGGCCGACTGCTAGCATGGTTGTATAAAAAAGAAGTGAAACGGGGCCCTATCCTCTCGATACGCACGAGACTAGGAGAAGTGTACCAGACTCAGGCCGGGGTGAATAAAGCTTTCTAGGAGTACTACAAGGATCTCTATCAGAAGAGGCCCCCGATTCTAGGGGACTACCTGGAAGAGGTTTTAGGGGAGATAGCTCTCCCTAGACGAAGCGAGGGATGGTGCTTGAGGAGCCTAACACCCTGGAAGACATACAAAGCACAATCACTGCTTTGCCGACAGGGAAGGCACCCGGGATCAGATGGGCTGCTGAGCGAATTTTATAAGGCAAATGCAACAGAACTCACCCCACACTTACTTAACACTTTCACGGAATCTTACGAGGCAGGTATCCTCCCCCTTAGTTTTGAGGGAATACACTATTATAACACTTCTTAAACTGCACAAAGCCCCAACGGGGTGTAGCTCATATAGGCCCCTCTCAATGCTCAACCAGGATAACAAGCTATTGACTACTATAATAGCAAATAAGTGATACTCACCCTGATACACCCAGATCAAACCGGCTATGTGCCAGGCTGCAGCATGGCCTGGAACCTGAGGAGGTTACATCATGTGATCGACAGTACGGAATCATGGGAGACTCCGGGAGCCATAGCCATGCTAGACGCGGTGAAGGCATTTGACTCCATAAGATGGGACTGGCTCTATGCGGTTCTCCATAGGTTTGGGTTTATACAAACGTATATTAGGTGGGTCAAGCTAGTGTACACAAGACCGATGGCAAGGGTGAAGACGGACAGGTGCATTTCGGTAGCATAGGAATTGGAAAAAGGCACAAGACAAGGCTGTCCACTGTCCCTGTTGCTGTACATCCTTGCCATGGAACCCATAGCACAATACCTTAGGGAGGAATACATGGAGGCAGGTATGGAGCTAGATGGGGCCAGACATCCGATATCGCTGTACACTGACGATAAGTTGCTATACATTCAGAATCCTGAAGACAACCTAGAATTACTACTGGAGGCTTCAGCGCTATTCGCGAATCTGTCTCGGATAACGATCAGCATAGACAAATCAGCTCTGTTTCCAATAGTGGGGTAGCACAGGACGGAGCTAAAGGCGCTGCCTGTTCTGGTCCTGCAGTGGAAAATGCCCACGTTTAGGTACCTGGGTTTCAATGTATACCATGAGCCAGCGAAAGAACACACACACATGCTACATGCCCTAGGGGGCATCAGAAGCACAATGAAGTGTTGTGCTAAGCTGCCACTATCTATGATGGGGACAGCGGCCCTGCTGAAAATGGTGGTACTCCCTAGACTGTTACACTTCTTCGTAAATGTCCCGTTCTACGTACCGAAATCTTTTTTTAATACACTGGACAGCATTTGTAGAGGCTTTTTGTGGCTAAATGGGAGGAATAGGATAGCGTTGTCAACACTGCACAGGCCATATGAGGAAGGAGGCATCAGTATCCCAAACTTTGAGCTCTATTACATAGAGGGGCAGCTGCAATTTGTGGTGGACTTGCTAGCAGACGATCCCATGACAGACACACAAATGTTGCAGTCCACTGAGGCACGCCACTATCTAAAGGGATTAATATAACTTGGAAAACCCCGCGGAGGGCAATGGTTACATTTAGTGTCCCTAGGGGTGAAAATGTGGGAGAGAGCACTCGCAACTATAGGGCTCATAGACCCGTTCTTGGTACAGGTCCCCATGTGATCGGTGGTCGCATCTACAGCACAAGCGAGGCTGGGTATACGAGTGCACTGGGAATCACATGGGGTGGCAACAATAGGGGACTTATTGCACAACACCTCCTTCATACCCTTCGCTGAGTTGGCGGAGCCTACAGGAATGCACACAGGCCAATATTTATTACATGGCATAATTAAAAAGGAGATTATACGTCGGTTGCTAGTGGATAGTGAACTACAGGAGAAGCATTCCATAGTGGATACTGTATACGATATATCAGAGGGAGGGCACACACTATCAAGAATATATGACTTTTTATTAACTAATCAGCCCCCTTCCCTCCTGGCAATAAGGGGCAAATGGGAGGAAGACTTGGGAACACCCTTCACTGACGCACAATGGGGAGTGGTACTGAGCTACCATAAGAAAGGGTCCCGGAATTCGAGGCTGCAGCTCATACAACTGCTGATTATGCACAGAGCATACTTGACACCTCAGAGGATTTCTAAGTTCCCTGGCGCTGGAGAGAAGGCATGCCCTAGCTGCAGGGCGGTAGATGCAGGGATATTGCACATGTTTTGGGCGTGCCCAGTAGTGAAGCAATATTGGCAAGAGATGGCGAGTAGATTGGCGAGAAGGTGGGCGCGATTAGACGTTCTTTCCCCTGGGGCATGCCTGGTGGGTAGTTTCTCGCACCCCAAGAGAGACAAGCATATTAGTCAATTTAAGGACTTGGCGTGTATACTAGCCAAACGCAGAATCACCATGGCACGGATGTTCCTTAAAGACCCAATCGTGGAAGAGTGTGGTGGCGGGACTTGAGGAAATGGGCATTGGTGGAAACAGTGGCATGGACGGGTGCAGTGGGTGGTAGTCGGGGGGGTGGGTGGGAATAAACAACAGGATTTACGGCATGGGAAGCCTTGTTACAAACCTTGATTGTCGGGGGTGATAGAAAGGGAACCCACTTATGATATGGCATTTATAACGCGCCTATACAGTGTTTCAAGGCGCGATGAGGCATGAGAGAGGGAACAGAGGACAGAGACAACGATCTTACTAGGCCAGGAGACAGTGAGATTGCACAAGTGCAGGGGAGGGAGAATGGGGCAGGGAGAGGAGGCAGTGCAGTACATGGAATAAACCGTAATAAATAATAGAATAAGTAAAACAATAGGTTAAAAAAAGTGCAGCCAGCTTGTGGCAAGTGGAGGGGTAAGTGCTGACATCAAGTGTCAAGAGCTGGTGGGGGCTCTAGGGATACAGAAACAGCCCCCAAGTGCAGATTTGCCCAGGAGGCAATGCAGGTGTGTAGCTGGCGGGGGAGGGGAGCTGGGCCCGAGATCAGAGGGTAGCCAGGTGACCAGTGCAGTTTCAGTCAGGGGTTCAGCAGGGGAGAGGAGGAGAGAAAGCAGAAGCAAAGAGGAATGTCTTGAGGTGCTTCTGGAACCAGAGATGGTTCTTTTCAAGTTTCAGGGAGGCTGTTCCAGAAGGAGGCCCCAAACGAAGAAAGAGATCTACCACCAACTTGTTGCTTGGAGAAGCGACTGACCCTGAGGGAGTTGGAGGTGGTTGAGCGAAGAGCTCGAGAGGGAAGATATTTAGGAAGAGAACTGAAGGTATTGAGGCCCCAGGCGACCTTGTGGACAATGCAGAGGGGAAGTTAATCCTCGCAGCCACTGGGAGCCAGTGCAGAGGTTTCATTTCTGGAGCAATACGATCCCTGGGCTTGAGGCCAAGGTCAAGTCTCGCAATGCTGTTCTGGATGAGTTGCAGAGGGCGGAGAGTAGAAGCAAACAGATTTAGAAAGAGGCTGTTGCAGTAGTCCAGCCTAGAGAGAACCAGAGCTCTGGAGACAGTGAGCTTCTGGGGGAAGGAGAGGAAAGGAAGACTACCACATAGAGGGAATGAGGGGTTTCAGACCTGAACCGGATATGGCGGTGAGAGGACAACATTGTTGCAGGCAAAAAGGGGTAGGGGGAAGTTGGGCAGGAGGGGTGCCGAGGGTTGGTTGTATGTGTAGTTTGATCCGGTACGTTGAGACAATTGTGGACGCGGCATGTAGCAGTGTTGTGAAATGTTTTACTCTCTATTTCAAAAACGAATAAAACAAATAAAAAATCTAAAAAACTTTGGCGGATAGGCCAAAACCTATGAAATATTAATAGCTGAGTGAAAGAAATGTGTTGATCTGAGATAGAGAGTTAAATAACACAACTGCTGTTTCATGACTAAGCACCATTATGCCAACAAAAGAGATTTGTGATTAAGGGGTGGTCAATCTAAGGGATATACTTAAACTGAAGCTCCTAACATTCTCTCCATCCCTTCTCCAACAGGATGCCTTCTGAGGATTTGCAAACTTCTCTTCTGCCCGGCACAAGACATATCAAACCTCCTTATCCAATAACAGAAGCCACTGCTTTTTCGTTAGATGGACCTTCTCGGTTGAGGACTGTAAAAGGAAGTCTCTTTGGCCATGCACTAGGAGATTTGAAATAACTTTTGAATGTACTGTCTGACATTTGTTTTGTGTCTTTTATGTAGATTGAAAACTGCAGATGGCAATCGTTGGATAATGTTTAGAGGATGAGTGGGCGGAAGAGCCTCATTTCACAGTGCTATTTTTGTTTTGTGTTTAGTATGAAAAAGCTATTGCTGCAGGTGTGCACAGACAAACACCCCTATTATTGAATATAAGACTTGTATGGGAGTGAGATATGTTATGTACAACAGGAATCAAACTCATCCCTATTTCTCATATGGTACCTCCTTAAGTGGGGTCCAGACCACTTGAAGCCGGAGAAATTAAATATGTCACGCCAGTACATAAAACCAAGCTGAGCTGGTGAAAAGCACTTTAATGTTTTATTGATACGTGGTTGGATTGAGTGATGACACTTATCACGGCATCAGTCCTTGCATCAATTTGCTGTTAATCTACTGCTTGTACAGACCTTGATTGAGTAAAAGGCTTCCACAGTTACAGGCTGCAAGAGCTTTACTTGCATCTCATGACTTGCTGTAGACTTGTTCCAACACAGATCAGATTTCTATGTCATACTTTGGTTGTTTAATTCAGTTATTTAATAAATAAATTGGTTCATTTTCAGTCTATGGCCCATTCTTCTTTCACAGCCCTTTGACACTGTGCAAAGCAGGAGCAGCATGAAGTAGGGTGAACCCAGGGTAGATCCTGCTTCCTTCGGGCATCCCTCTACAAAATCACATGCGGATGATATACGAATCACTGTGTGTCACATAGCGGACCCATCGATGCGGCAGTGCTGGACGCAGTGTTGAGAATCTAAGGAAGCGGATCTGGAGCCCTGAGCATGTGTGCATGGGAAGCTCAAAGGACATGCTGACTGGCCCTACTTCCAGGAGCGAAGAGCTGCTGAGCCGCGGGATCTCCAGCTATGGAAAAATAGAACAGAAATGAGCAGATTAGAAACGGTGTCTTGGCTGGTGCGAGTACCTTATTTCCATTTTAGTTCTGAGGTCTGCCAAATTACAGGTAGCACATGGTAAGTGAACACAATCGAAATACACAAGAATGTACATCCTTATTACAACAGCACAATTAATTAAAAGAAAATACCAAACTACAAGCATAAGTGAAA
Source organism: Ambystoma mexicanum (assembly GCF_040938575.1). NCBI lineage: Eukaryota > Metazoa > Chordata > Amphibia > Caudata > Ambystomatidae > Ambystoma > Ambystoma mexicanum. The sequence goes on along the minus strand of NC_090921.1, from coordinate 222,380,625 downwards.
ATAACAAGTTAAAAACAAACAAAAGTGCATTGCAGATTATGTAGGCAGGCACATCCAACGCAGACAAATTTATTAAGGTCTTCTGGGGAGCTGTGGAATCCAGTGAACCCAAGGGGAGGCCTATTACCTCTAGGGACACGGTTTTCACATTCCCCTTTAGGTTCAACAAGATCCAGTTTAAAATAGCTAATCTTCAAACCCCTTTGAATCATCAGTACCTCACGGAAGCTGTAGCAGAGACTACTCTTGTGCCTGGAAGGCCGTTAAAGACAAACTCAATGGGCCTCATTACGACCCAGGCGGTAAGTTACCGCCTGGGCCGTGACTTTACCACCATGGCGTAAACTACGTTTACGCCATGGTGGTTGGCGGACTTACCGCCCCATTCCGACTTTGGCGGGGCGGTAAGTCCCAAATCACCCTTCCCCATTCCCATTTTTGCCCCATAGGGCATAATGGGAGTGGGGAAGGCGTTAATTACGCCACCGTAAATTACGGTGGCGTAATTAACTCCATGGTCCCTTAGCGCCATGGATTTTAACACCTGCTAAAAGCAGGTGTTAAAAGCCCCATGGCGCTAAGGGACCTCGTAATCAGGCGGTAAGGGTCGGCGCTGTTTACGCTGCCGTAAACCCCTTACCGCCTGGGTCGTAATGAGGCCCCATGACTCCTTAGGAAAGAGGCATTACAAATAAAATCGGGCCCTTCCCATTCAGGAGGTCATAAATAACCAACACCTCTCATTACTTTTTTAAAAAAAAAATTATCACTTATAAATACCAACACTGATCATGAGGTTTTATAAGAGCAACACCAACCAAGACTCAGTTACCTAAAGATGTATTAGTAGATGCACTGAGCACAGAAGATTAATAAATAATGGAAAAGTAATATCCCTGGCTTGTTTGAAATGTTTATATTGCAGTGTAATGTATAGGTGGGTTACTGGTAGTTTGGTTTCTGTAGCGTAAACCCATCTTAAAAGCATGGAGCGCTGTATTTGTATCCAATGGATTGCTTCCTCCCACAGATTCTTCATCTGGATAGATATTCTCCAGGAGCAGCTGTTCTCCTTAGCCCTCGAGCACCTCGGTTCCCAGACTTCGGACATGACATTGGCAGTCATATCAGTCTTCAATCATGGATGAGGACATCAGGTTTCGGACTTGATGTTCAGGTGAAGCGCCAGAGTATGCCCATGGTAGAAAATAACCTCTTTGGAGGAAAGGTTGACAAATCTTTACAGAGGTTTCCAGTTCTCTTAGATAGCGGTAAAGCATTTGGGCATGGCTGTTCAACAACCATCAGCTCATCCCGGCAGGGGTCGGGTGTTTCGACCCTCTGGATCCTATGCCCCTTGCGGTAGAAGCCGGTCTACCCAGGTAGACAGCAGACTCCCTGTTTCCCTAGGGATAGAGGCAGATGTGCTGAGAGTCCTTTCAGCCACCCCAGGGCAAAGTCCCTTTGAGAGGAGCTTCCTCCACGAGTCACCAGTGAGAGGGAGAATTTCCCAGTTCAACTTGGAATAGTACTGCTCCACGTCCAACGCTTGCACCGTACACGTTTTTCAACAGGGTAACTGTATCCTTCTTCAGCAAACTCCAAACCACCTACCCCTCTACTCATCTTCACCTCTGGATCCTCTACTTTTGGAAGAAATCAGTTAACTTCTGGCAAGGAACACGATAGAGCTGGTACCATGTTCAGAGCGAGGGAGCGATTGGTAAACCGTCTATTTTCTGGTGCCAAAAAAGAACGGGGACTTGCGTCTCATTCTAGATCTGAAACTACTGAATCTTTACCTAGGCAAGGACAGATTCATGATGGTCACTCGAGCTCAGATAATGCAAGCCCTTGACCTGCACGACTGGTTGGTGTCACTGGATCTACAGGATGCCTACTTCCACGTGCCTATTGTTAGGGAGAATTCTCATTTATGGCCAATTTCCCCTCACCTAGTGAGTCCCTCAGCAGCTTTGCTGGACTTCTGGAGTTTATTTTCTTCCTCCTGGTACGAGTGAGAGCTTTTCCCCCACTCTTAGCTGTGTTTTGCTATATGTTTCCATCTGTTTTTGTGATTGTGGGCTCTGGAGTACACCACTTCAGTAGCCACCTTCTTTGTGTGTGCCACATAGCACCTTCAGTGCCGTGGCACAACGTTGTCTTTGAGACTTCCCTTGACTCTATTTCTGAGGCGACTACTGTCCCCCAGAAAAGGGTAAAGTTACCATTAACTTTACTTAGTCAATCTACCACAGATCCAGTACACCCCATCTTCCATGGAGTACTGGGAAGGGTTAACTCGTATCCCATTTTATCTGTACCTCCTAGAGCATTGTTTCGCTCTTATCATTTAGACTTGGCTGGTGGCAGTGGTATCTACCCTTATTTTCTACCGCGATTTTATTAGATAAACGTGGTACTGTTCTTGGCTATTATATTAGCCTCGAACATAGACCCGCTCGACCTATTCGTCTTTCTTTTGGCTCCGGTTGGGTTTATTCGCCATTTCTTTTTGTTAAAGTCCTTCTTGTGTTTTTACTTTGCGCGGAAAACTAGGTTCGCCTTCTTTGTTCACTGTCTTTTGGCAGGCTTCTGCCCAGAACCCCTCCTCAAGGCGCCTGGGTGTGTAGGTGGGCTGAATGTGAGGGAGGGGTGTAATCACCCCATGCACATGGTATCCTAGGAAACCCAAGTCGCACTTTGTCATGATTGGCCAGGGTAGTTGTCCGGGCTGGACATCCCTCCTGCTGGGTGATTGACAGTCAGGCTGCGCGAATGGGGGTTTTTCGCATAAAAGGCAGGTCTCTTGGGCTAGAAGTCAGACAGTCGCCACTGGAACTACAAGGAACCGAAGAGAAGCGGAGAGAACGACGGCTGCTGCAACTACCCTGTCCCGGTGAAGCCCTGCTGAAGTCCTGAGCAATCTGCCCTTCAACGACTCAGAAGATCCAGTCCGGAGTCTTCTTCCCTTGAGCTTGGTGGGGATAACCAGCTCATCTTCTCCAGCCAGAGGATCCTCTTCCGTGGTCGAAATCGCTGCACCCTGCTGTGGTGGTCCGGATAGCCACCTGAAGAGCCTCTCCTGATTTTAAGGAGCGCAACTTTTATTCCGTGTCGCTGCTGCCGGCCTCATCCCTGTGTGGTGCAGACCCCCTTCAGACATCGTCCTTCTCGAAGCTCCAGGAATCGGGGGTCTGCGGGAAACCAACAGGAACAACTGCCAGGGCACCAGCTGCACCATTGGAACAAGGTACTGTGTTCTGCTGAGGAAACTGGGTGAATCCCTTTTTCTTAATTTCCAAGGCTTGACCTTGTCTTCCCTCCTTATAACTTTTGCTTCCGAACATTGACAATATCCAAGTACTTTTGGCTCCGTTGAATCGTGAACTGTTAGACCGTGTGATCTTCAGCAACTGGCCCCGGTGTCTTCGACCCTGGCTCCGGCCCTTTGACTTTTGAACTCCTGTCTCTGAGTGTTTCTTGATTATGCCTGCCTAACCAAAATATTACCTGTGATTTTTGCCTCCAACTCCCTCTGGGTATCTCAGGTGCTAAGTGTGTTTTTGCCCCGGTAGCATTTCATGTCACAGATACGCGTTTCTTTAGTAGACCGAACTGTCAAAAAATGATCGCATTCATATCCGCGGTAACATGTTTTTGTGCCTAACACCGGTTCATTCCAACACAGGGTACTTACCTTGAGAGTTACTGTACAAAGTGAATTGGTTAGTTGTATTATATTTAACGTGTGGTTTTTATTGGAGTTTAATAGCAGTGTTGTGTTTATAACGAATGGTTTAAAAATAAACGTTCTTATATTTTTCTACCTGAAACCTTGAGTCAGTGTTTGCTTGAGTCACAGTAATTGTGGTCCCGTTGTGTAATCTCGGAATAGTACTGCCCCACGTCCAACGCTTGCACCGTACAGGTTTTTCAACAAGGTAACTGTATCCTTCTTCAGCACCCTCCAAACCACCTACCCCTCTACTCATCTTCACCTCTGGATCCTCTACTTTTGGAAGAGATCAGTTAACTTCTGGCAAGGAACACGATAGAGCTGGTACCATGTTCAGAGCGACGGAGCGATTGGTAAACAGTCTATTTTCTGGTGCCAAAAAAGGACATGGACTTGTGTCTCATTCTGGATCTGAAACTACTGAATCTGTACCTAGGCAAGGACAGATTCATGATGGTCACTCAAGCTCAGATAATGCAAGCCCTTGACCTGCACGACTGGTTGGTGTTAGGCAGAAACCTGTGCAGTTCCCTTAGGGACCACTGCAAAATGTTTAAGACTACAGGTGTTAGCAGTAAACCCAATTGGTAGCAGTCTGCACCACCCAGATTTACCTGGTAGCTGTGGCTGAGCAGTCAGACTTCTCTCAAGAAGAGGTAGGCAGTATATAGAGTATACACAATAGGGCTTAAAAATAAAGGAGCACAAGCAAACACTGACCAGAGCTTTAATTATTTATTTAAAAACACACTTGTAAAAATACACTGGAACTAATATGTCAAGCAAGTTCAAACACAGTCACTAGAAATATATACACCTTCCTAATTAATTATTTGACAAGTCTAGGTTAAGACACCACTTATTTAGCAAAACAGAGGTGAGCGCGTAACCATAGATGGCACTCCAATAATTTGTTTAAAAAGGGAGTGGAAAGGCAGAATAGGAAAAGCACACAGTACCAACACTTTTAAAGAACCACAGCAAGTCAGGAAAGGCAGGGTCTACTGTAGAACAAAAAGTTCATAGGCCAGGCCCACTCTTGGAGAGCAAGGCGGAATGTGCCCAAGATCACACAGTGCAAATGCACTCAAAGTCTTTGCAGGAAAGTCAAAAAGAGGTTGGATCAAGTTAGAAAGGTAATGTTAACGGGTCCGAGGTCACCCCAGGATAGAGAGTCAAGGATTTACGGGACACCTTGGACGGCCTGTTGCAAGGGAGACCAGGCGGGACACAGTACCTGAAATGGTGAGAAAGCTCCAGCGGGTGCAGTTGTTCCTGGCAGAGAAGATCTCGACGTGGAGGAAAGCTGGAGGTCGTTGCACTGCCAGGGAAGAAACCAGCCGCGGAGTTTCCCGGTTAAAAGGTACTACCCTTTTATTTGCGGTAGTGGTGAAGCGTGGCTATCTGGCCGCCGGGGTGCTTGGCACGGGCGATTCGACCACGAGACGATCCAGGAAAGCGAAAAAGGCGAACTGGTTGGTCCCACCAGCTCAAAGGGAAGAAGACTCTCCATGAAGAAGATCTTCTCTGTCGGGAAAGTGGTCCGTTTCGTACAGCAGGGCTCCACCGGTGGTGTTGTCGTCGTAGATGGCTCAGCTTCTCCCCTCTTCGGATTCTTTAGGTCCTGTGGCGACTTCTGAAGTTCCAGCAAAACCCCCATTCATCAGCCTAGCTGTCAATCAAACATGATAAGTGGTGAGCCGGGCGGCTCACCACTGAGCCAATCACACAAGAGTGCGACTTGAGTTGCCAAGGCAACTCAGTCCAGGGTGCCTATTCCCCCTCCCACACATCCTGTAGCCCCAGACAGAGTGGCACCACTTTTGGAGGCTTCTGTGCAGAAGCCTGCCAAAAGTGGAACAAAGGGCTCGACTTGGGTTAGGGTTTCAGAGGCGAACACAAACGCCATTTTAAAACTGAGTCCTGGCAAAAAAGACCCAACCGGGGAATAAATATTAAATAAATAACCCGCAGTATCTTTAACATTGCACCAAAAAGTGGTGTGTTTAAAATTAATGGGAAAATCCCATAGGAAATATTCTGGTGGAATATTTTGTGTGGTAACCACTGCCACCAGCCAGAAACTCGACAAGGGGAGACTGGACAGTGCACCCTTGAAAAACAGACCCAGGGGCAATCGAATTACCCCTACCAGTACTTCCACAATATGATGGTTTGTTCTGGTTCTGTTCACAATTTAAGACTAGTAAAGTCAATGGTGACTTTAAATGCCCTGGGAGACAGTAGTCAGTCCCAGGGTATGGAGTCTATGTTTGGGGGTCACTATGACACCCCTGTGTTACGGCACTGAGGGTGCTGTGTAACACATATACCAAAAACACATGAAGCCCTATGGAGGAAAAGACCCCATAGCCCATAAAACAAATTACATAGTCAAAGGACATTCTCAAATCATGCCTAAGAGTGGGAGAAAAAGAATTTCTCTTAGCAGGAGAAAAAATTAAACCCCAAAAAAACCAGCAAAGCTGCTGGGGGACTCACTAGGTTTGGGAAATTAGCCATAACAGAGAATTCTCCCTAACAGTTGGTGTCACTGGATCTTCAGGATGCCTACTTCCACATGCCTATTCACACAAAGCACTGGTAGTACCTATGATTCGCTGTGGGACTCCTTCATTACCAGATAAAAGTCCTAGTCCTATCGTACGGTCGTTCCAGGGTACCCAGGGATTTTACCAAGCTATTGGTAGTTATGGTGGCTTGTCTCAGGAGAGAAGGCATTCATATTTTTCCCTACTTGGACGACTGTCGCCCAAGCTTGACGGCAAACCTGTTCTGCATGGGCAGCCTGTTGCACAGCTTGGCCTTTTTCCAGGAACTTCAAGTCTCAGAATTGTGGCAGTCTTGGACACTCGCTTGGGTGAGCCTTTTTTGCCCGAGGACCAAACTCTCTCGGATGGTTCAAGCACTCCGATCCTAGGGACCAGTCTCTGTCTCAGCTTTTCTGCGCTTGCTGGGTCTCATGTCCTCTTGCATTCTGGTGGTTCCGGAAGCCTGGCTGCGCATGAGGTCGCTTCAGTGGCTCCTCTATTGCCAATGGTCTCAGTTAAAGGGAACATGCCAGATCTTCTGCAGGTATCATTTGCATTTCTCAAGACCTTGCTTAGTGGTCACTATGAAACACTGATGCGTCTCTGAAGGGTTGAGGCACTCATCTGTTGGATTTGACAGCAGCGATCTGTGGTCTCCCTCTGAGTCTTGGGAAAACATCAACTTGCTACAGTTGAGGGCTATCAGGCTTGTCCTAGTTGCCTTCCTTTTCTATATAAAATGCAAGTCTATACTGGTCCTGATGGACAACCGAGTAGTCATGCACGAGCTCAAGAGAGGTGGTGTAGGTTCCTTGCCGCTATGCAGAGAAGCAATGCGACTGTTTCTGGCCTCTAGAAAATGACAGATCTCTTGGTTCAAAGGGAGCTCTATCAGGAGGGCTTGGAGATTTATACCCACTGGGGAACTCTTCAGGTAGACCTCTTCATTTCTGGTATGAACAGCAAGTGCAAGTTGTTCTGATCCAGAGATTTTCCTTGGCAAGGTGCTCTGTGGCACGCTTTGATGGTCAACTGGATGTTCGACCACCAATATGCATTCCAGCTGATCCTTGTCCCTTCTCTGGTGCTAGGGAGTCTGCATCTGCTTGGGTTCGCATAAGTCCTTATAGCTCCACTGGGCTCGAAGAACGTGGTACACTTGGTTGCTGGACATGGCCATCTGCCCTCCCTAGCGCCCTCCACCAGAACCTGAGCAGCTTGAACCTGCATGAGTGGCTGCTGAGAGGCTGATACAAGGAGTGGGACTTCAACGACATCCACAATGTACTTCTCTCGGCTCGAAGGCCTGCCACTAAGTCTACTTATGCTTGCAGATGGAGAAACTAATTACCATAATATTCTTTCTATGGATTCTTCTGTAGATTCCTCATCAGATATCCATTCCAGCATCAGCTGCTCGGAAAACCTTTCGACAGGGGGCGTAGTGCACATCGACTCGGCCATCCATCCGAATTGCCTCAGTTGTCTGCTCTGGATGTGACATTGGTCATCGTACTTATACTACGTGGGCATACCTCAGTTCCCACCTCCCCCCACACCCCTCCCCCGAGCTCAGCCACTGCAGAGGAAAATCAACGATACGGCTAAACAGGCAAAAGTTTTAAAAAAAGGAAAACCCCAACTGGGATTTTTATTTTGTTTTAGTGGGAAAACGAGACCGCAAAAGGAATGCAGCACTGAACCAAAGAGCCCCTGAAAACAGGTCTCACTTCTTTACCTCCCAAGAGAAAGACAACCACTGATCACAGAAACTTTCATAATGGGGTCGGATGGGAGCGGTGATGAGAAATCTGCAGGAGAAGAAACCACAGAATTAACTTTACGGTAATTTCTCCTTCAATGGATTGCCTTTCTCCTGCAGATTCCTCATCAGATAGACTCCCCAAGCAGTAGTCGTGTTGGGGGAGGGATGAAAGTTTTTACAGCAGAAAATGCGGCATACCCGCCCTTCCAAAACGAGCAGCGGCCCAACGAGCGACGTCCAGGCTGTAGAACTTAGTAAAGGTGTGTAGTGAGTGCCACCCAGCAAATGTCCATCACTGGTACTCCTCTTTGCTGCACTGTAGAGGCTGATACCCCTCTGGTGGAATGGGATCTGATGCCCGGAGGCAACTCTTTGCCTGTGTTGTAGTAACACTAGGGGTTGCACAGCATGATCCCTGTGAAAGTGTCTGTTTTGAGAGATCTAAACCTTTCCTAGCCACAGAGAAGGACACAAATTACTAGTCCACCTTCCTGAATTCTGCCATTCTGGTGACATAAAAACTCAATGCTCTCTCCGGGCCTAGCCTGTGAAATCAATCCTCCTCCTAAGAGGGTTACGAGGCGGGAAAAGAACAGGTCAATGGCCTGAGACAAGTGAAATTCTGACCCAACCTTGGCCAGGAATCCGGGCTGCACCTTTATAGAATCCTTATCTTGGAAGATATGAAGGAAAGGTGGTTTGCAAGGTGAGCAACCGCAAAGAAGAAGAATGTAAAGGCTCAAACAGAGCTGCCATGAAAAACGTGATGACTAAACTAAGGGTCAGTCTGGAATGACAAAAGGAATAAGCAGTAACGTATTCACAAGGCCCTTCAGCAATTGGGCCATAATCGGAATCGTGAAGAAAGACCCTTGATCTGGGGACCTTTTAAACACAGACAAAGCAGGCAAGTATCCTTTGACTGTGGTGACCTGAAGGCCTGATGAGGCAAGTGACAGATGGAACTCCATCACTGTAGTGGTGGGGCAAGAGATAGGGTCAATCTCGAGTTCCCTGCACCAGGCCTCGAATCTCCTCCATCTGCAAGCATTCAGCAATCCTGTTGACTGTCTGCGTGCAGCCATCAGTACCTCGAGTGCCTCCTCAGAGAGGTCCCATTCATCATATCTCATCCTCTCAAGAGCCACACATGTTGGTTGAGGGATTCCAGGTTTGGATGGAGTACTCGACTTTCCGACTGGGATAGAAGATTCTGCTCCAGAGGTGGGCAGATGGCCATGTACAGAAGCTCAGAGTACCATGTTGTTCCTGCCTAGTCAGGGTTGCTTGAAACCTCCTCAACCTCCTGAGAACCCACAGACTGACGGGAATCGGAGGAAAGGCATAGTGCAGGGTGAAGGTCAAGTTCACTATATACACATCCCCTAGTGCACTGTTCAGCTGGAAATGATCTCGAGCAAAACTGTGGCCAGCTCCTGTTGGACTATGTGGCAAACAGATCCACTGCTGGGGTACCTCGGCGAGAGAAGACCTTTTTCACAACTTCCTGGCACACCTCCCACTCATGTGATACTGTGATCTGCCTGCTCAGAGCATCCACCAAAACGTTCTCTGTCCCCGTCATATGGACAGGTCTTGTGAGATACTGTTCTAAGCTGAACCCTGATATGTGGGCCTACCAGAGATGTTGTCTCCCTTTCACTGAACTCAAACTGATAACACGCTTGGAACAAGGCAGAGGCTAGTATTCAGTTTGATTTCCATCCATTTCCAAAGGACAACGAGTGCTTTTGTGCTATACTGGATCTGAGGCTGCTATATTTGTACATGCATTGTACAAGACGAATTCAAGATGGTAACTTAGTCAACCATAGCACAAAAATCCTCACATAAACATCTTAGTTCGTCAGTGAATGCCGCAATGACAGCTTCGTCAACAGCTCCTTCAACACCATCGTCCACATGCCCTTCGTCCACTAAACACTTGTCGACAAGGAACACACAGTTGATGACCCAGTCAATAGTAGATAAGGCAATAAGACTACTGCGTCCACAACTCTGACGATGTTGGCCCCGTAGACTATCAAAATCCCATTGAGGCCATCAGCAAAAAAAACCTTGACGAGAACCACATCGATGAACGAAACCCTGTCGTCAACACCCTTATCTGCGGCTTTGTCTTCAGCAATGACCACTACTTCCACTCATCCACAAGCTCTGCCTACTACACTAAGCTCTCCAAAGAGACGGAAATAACTGCTATTCCCACTAGTGCCTTAGGTTACTCCGGCTATTCCAGTTCCCTCCCATGTGCCTCCAGAGGACCTTTTAGAGCATGTGATTGACACACTTTGAGAGCCACCTGGTGCGCCCATGCCTCTGGCGCAGACACCTGGTAAGCATCCTGTACTTGCACAACCGGTGCCTGTTTCCAGTATCCGGAGGCCCACTACCCCTCCATGGATATTGTTTACACTTTGCAAACACTGGTATCTGAGCTGCAGTCTAGTATCCATCCAATTCTCTTCTGCAATACCTGCCTCGTGTTCGCCAAGATGGCTTCATCGCGTCCTTTAGGCTCCTGTTCCAGAATTTTCTTTAGGTTCTGTGTCAGAGGAAGACATTCCCCAAGATGGTGAATACATACACTCTTCGACCATTGGCAATTTGGGTGCAGCAGACGGTGAACCTGACAATCTTCCAATAAGGGATTTTCCTCCTAATGTGATTGTGACATTTCACCATCATGTCCACAGCACTCAAGTTGGTCCAATAAATCACAGTTCCCCAGAACATCCCGGAGCTATTGACCAGCCTATTGTTTCCAATCTTATCGTACTGGCACTTAAACTTGAGGAGACGGCTTTCGAAGGAAATCAGTCATCCAGGGGCAGCCAGCGACACCATGGATCCTCCCACAACAAAGACCTACCCCTCCACAACCCAATCAGAGGGCGCCTTTCCCGTTTCCTCAATTAGTGGCACCACATTACTACAGACAAGTGAGTGCTCTCCTAACTATGACGCTGCTGTAATCTGGTGTTTCTATGAACACAGACCAACATTCCAGACCTACACAAAGAAGGAAAACCATCTTTCAACGCTACATGCTTTCCTTTCAATAGGAGCAATAGAATGTGTTCCGTGCAACCAGTGGTGACAAGTTTTTTTACTCTCAATACTTTCTGGTTGAGGGAAAGTCAGGAGTTGGAGGCCAATCCTAGACACCCCTTGTCTGAAACAACTTCATCCAATCCCAAATCTTCAGGATGGTCACACTTTAACACATCCTCAGTCAGTTGAAATAAAATATTTCTTGTTGTCCCTTGACAGAGGACGCATACTTCCATGTCTCGATACATTACTTCCACAAGAAATTTGTGAGATTTACCATGGCAGAATTTTACTATTAGTTCCACTGCCTCAAATCTGGCCCGGGGGTATTCACGAAATGCCTAGCCCCAGCGGCGGCTCATCTCGGACGATCAGATATCTACTTATACACATATCTCGATTAATTGGTCAGGACCCCATGCCTCCCTCAAGCCCTCAAACACACTAACCATTTTAATTTTTTTTAAAAATGTTTTATTATTTTCCATAACCATGATACAGACTGGCATAATCATATACAAAGCATTTCACATCAAATCCTGTCTGTCTACTCCCAATTTACCCCTTGTTCCCCTCACACCTTTCCCAGCATACATCGTATCCGATAGCTCTACCTTCTCAGTCCTTTATTCCTCTTCGACCACTCTGGCATCAGTATCCTCATGTACAGGAATCTTCTCTAAGTCTTTAGCGCCCTGTTCAGAGGTGGCCAATTTCCGCTATCAATTGTCTCCAAGCGGCTACCCTCCACCCCTTGTTCCGTGTCCCGACCTGCCGCTTCCTGCCACACTACAGTCTCCGCATTTGCCCATTTTAACAGGTCCTCCCACCACACTTGAACTACTGGTCTCGCATGTGCTTTCCATCCCATCGCTATTCTGCGTTTCGCTAGTATATAAGCCAAATCCTTAAGCTTACTCACATGTCTAGCCCTTCTGAGCCTTGTGAAGCCCCATAGCAGACAGGCTATGGGGGATCCAATATCCAGGGTGATATCTGCATTTGCTAATGTTTGGGCTACCTCTCCTCAGAATCTACTAATCTCTGTGCAGGCCCAAAACATATGAACCAGATCTGCGTTTATCTCTCTGCACTTCGGGCATGATGGTGTTGCTGCGGGGCTGAATTGAGCTATTCTGTTTGGGGTCAGGTACGCTCTATGGGTCACATATAATTGGATCAGTTGTAGTCGTGCATTTCTCGACACCTTTTTGTGATACACCATAACTCTGCTTAACATTGTGTCTGACATATGCTCTTGTAAGTCCGCTTCCCAATTCTGGCTCGTCTGCCCTAACTCCCTTCCTATCTTGGACATCATTAGCTCATATATCCGCGAGACATTGTGTCCTCCGTCCGACACATCATAAAATGTCTCTATAGTCTCATTTAATTGTAAGGGTGCCTCGGTCTCCGGCCATCTTCGTCTCAGACTTCTCAGGGGGCAAGAATATGTGAGGTGTTGTCCGTGGTGTACTTCAGTGTCTCTTGTCAGCTCTCCAAAATCCTTAGGCAACCCCTCCTTTAACACATCTCCCATCGTTGCTACCCCCCTAGGTTCCCACTACTTCCTCACATTCAACCTCATTTGTTCATCCACCCCTTCCAATGTAACCAGCGGGGATACAATGTTGTGTTCTCCAGCAATTGACATGCCCTGCGCCACATTACACCCCCCAGTCGCAACAGCAAGGTCGAGTGAGTGGCACGTCATGTCGATCGGTTATCCATATCACTTTGTTCAGAAAGAACAGAGTACTTTTCTGCTCGTAATAACCGTGATTCAGGTGTCTGTTCATCTGACAGCCATTTGGCCACGAATTACAACTGGCTTGCCACAAAATATACTTCGAAATTGGGCAATTCTATTCCCATTTGTTCATATGGATTCTGGAGCTTCCACAATGCCACTCTGCAACTTGAATTATGCCATAGGAAGCTCCTACATATACTATGCAATTTCCTAAAAAACATTATCGGTATTGCCAACGGGAAATTTGTAAAATAATGGAGTTCCGGTGACACCACCATTTTCAGCAATGCTGAACGCCCAATCATGGACAACGGCAATCTGGCCCAAAAAGTTATGGAGGTTTCAATTTTGTTCACTACCCTCACCGTGTTCTGCATGTGTTCTGTCCTAGGGTCGTGGTAAATGTCCACCCCTAGGTACCGAAATGTATCTGTTTCCCACTTAATTGGTAACACCGGCAGCGTGCGCATGGGCTTTCTCAGCGTATTCCCCCAATGGGAACAGACTCGACTTCTGTGGGTTGATTGTTATGCCTGACAGTGCAGCATATTGTTCCATCACATCTAGGATGTATTGCAAATTCGACTCGGGGTGCTGCAAGTACAGGAGCATATCATCCGCATATAATGAAATCAAATGCCTCCCTCCCGGGCTGCCGATGCCCACCTCCCCATATTCCTCCCATAAATAGATTGCTAGTGGCTCCAACGCCAAGATGAAAAGCATTGGGGACCACAGACATCCTTGCCTCATGCCCTTGCTCAGCTGCCACTGTTCTGAAATAATTGTGCCCATTTTGACCCTTGCTATCGGTTCATTATACAGCAATCGCACCCATTTGATGTATGTGGGCCCAATACCGAACTTTTCCAGCACTGCTAACAGCCAAGGCCATCTGACCGAGTTAAACGCCTTGACTGCATCGAGTAACGCTACTGCACCCACTTGTGTTTCTCCTTGGGTGCAATCTTCTCAGGTTTTTGGCTTCTTTGGTGTAATCTTCTCCGGTTATTGGTAATCTTTCTGTGTGGGACATATCCTGTCTGATACAGATGTATAATATTGGCTATGACCGGTTTAAGTCTATGTGCCATTACTGCCGTGAGAATTTTTCCATCTTGGTTCAGTAACGAAAGGGGCCTATATGAACCACAGTCGGTATCTGGTTTATTTGGTTTAAGAAGGGGGACAATTATCGATTCTTTCAAGGACCCGGGCAGTCTGCCCGTGTCCAGCACCTCGTTCAGCATTGCTAGCAGTGGGACGAGGATTTCTGTACTGTATTCTTTATAAAATTCACTGGGAAGCCCAACCGCTCCCGGGACTTTGTCGGTCGATGGTTCTTTTATCACATACTCCAGTTCTTCTATCGTGATGGGTAACTCTAGCCTGTCTCTCTCCTCTGTGTTTAATTTGGGGAGGTTGATCTTGGACAATGCTTCTCTTACCTCCGACATATCGCACTCTGAGGTTTCCTCATACAGTTGTTTATAATAATCATAAAAACACCTTCACCTCTTCTTAGGGCTCGCGCAACCTGCCATCTATTCACAAAACTGCTCTAATTGTCTCCCGTTTAGTTTCGCCCTTATAAAGCCAGGCTAGCAATCGCCCTCTGCATGTTGTCTCTCAACCTATTTCCTGTAGCTTAATTTACTTAACCTGTTCCAGTGTTCCCAACATTCTTGTTGTAGGTGGGACACCTCTTGTGCTTCTTCTAGGGACCTATTTCTTGCCTGCGTTATGCCTTCCAGTCTACCATCTGCTTTTTGCAAATCCCGTAAAATGACATCTTACATCGCTTTGGACTTTGCTATACCCACTCCCCTTACCACTACTTTAAAGGCCTCCCCTAGTGTCCCAACGGATTCCACACTGCCAGTGTTGTACGCAAAATATTCTTTCACTACTTCTCTCAGATGTTCCAGGAACCCTGTATCTCTAAGTGCTTCGATCCCGCCTATGGCCCAATTCCTGAAGGGCCTGCTGAATACGTATCCACCAGTTCCCTTTGTTGTTCCAGACTGAGACCTTAATTTGGTTCTCGCCTTCCTCATGGCGGCTCCCTTTGATCCTTTGCACTCTTGCTCCATTCGCTTGCTCACTTTAAAGACTGTTCTTAGTAGCCATCATGTCTGCCAGACGGGTCAGCAAGCTGCAGGCCTCGTCATGCAAGCTGGCTTTTCTTCAGCTTTTTTATGGAGACGTTTTCCCTTAAAGTACAACCAGGGTTTTTGCCGAAAGGGGTCTCTGAATTCCACCTGTCCCAGGCCAATGACCTACCTGTTTTCTACCCGCCGCTGGAGGTGGAGCAGTTACATAGGCTAGACCAATGTTCCCTCTAATTATTTGTCTCTAAGTGAAGAAATGGTTGGCTTTCATGTACATATTTTCCATGTGCGCAACTGACTAACACGATAAACCACTTTGTGAGCATGCATAGTTAGTGAGCTATCATCTCCGATGAGAGTATGGAAGGGAATTTCCCCACCTAACCACTGTAATTCTTTACAATGAAGTGTAAAAGAAGCATCTAAAAATCTTTTACCAAACATTAAGGCTATAAAAAAATAAATACTTCATATGTGTTTGTATATAGAGATCATCAAGCAGTCCAAGACTTCAAGATCTGCCACACTACCTGGCAAAATGTACAAAAAACATTGTATGCTTAGTATAAACAAATAGGTTTAGTTGTGGCTATTCATTTGTTGACACTGCTCAGAGACAATGCAAAAAATGTATACCATTGGGGGAAAAAACACTGATATATATTGCAAAAAACAAATATCACTTGTCGTATTTGATGTGGCTGTGAAAACATTCATGCTGGATATCATATTTGTAGAAGGAATAACTGCTATTAAAAGGAATATGTCAGAAAATGTGCCAATAGGAGTTCATGTGCCACTTTAATGAAGTAATCCAAGGGCCAGGAGAACACGCCTCTCGATTTAGTGTAAGGATGATAACCAAATCATAATAACTCCACCACAGAATATAGGATCAGAATTCCTTGTTCCTCTGCTAACCATCAACATTATATTGTCCAGTGAACAGAGCTGCGACACCACTTACTCAAAACCAGCCTTGCAGCTAAGAGACATACACCATCCATGTTTTCTCCACTAGAACAGGAACATGTGTCCAACAAAGGCACAAAACAATGAACATAAAGGAGTCTACCACCTGCTTCTGCCCACAAAGCTCCACTGCTACTTTCTACTCAGTGACCAGCATAGAAATTGCATAGGAAGGAACTCTAATAATATTGCTGCCCAATCTCAAGAGGCATTTTAAGGCAGAAGAACATCTTTCAAAAAGTGTAAAGTATCCATATTGGCAAAGCCAATTACTTTTTTGGTCCCGAAAAAAATCTTTTGATTCCAAGTAGGGAGTAAAAATCTTCTCAGAGCCCTGCTTGTCACCCTGACATAGGAGGTGAAGTGAGAGGGCACAGATTATAGTTTTGGCAACTCTTCATTACCACAGCCTACACAAAATTAAACAAAAACCTTACTGAGGTTTCTTATGGGGCCTGGTTGAATCACAAATAATTGCAGTTTAAGTTAATAGCAGCAATGCTCAGAGGTACAACACATTGAGTGCCTTCTTTTGTAATTAGGGACGCCTCCTCTACAATTCACTATTATGAGTTAAATACGATGCATTGGGATGCTAGAGGCAATAAACCCTCAACAGCTGAGCACAGAAAGAAACAAAGTGTAGTTTCCTAGACAGTTACTAGAGTTTCCCTTCCTTTAGCAAACAAATACATTTCCTTCGCTGTACTGTACTATCAAAATGTCCGACTTGTTTTTTGAAAGTTGCTGATTTCTTCTTCATCCTCCTCCTGGGCACCCCTCAGATTGTTTACAACAAACCATACCCTAGTATTGTTTGGTAGGATTATACAAGTGCTCAGTGAAACCATTTTTGTATAGCAGCGAGTTACCATATCAGTTACGGTCTATGTCCAATGCAGTTCTGAAAAACTGGAAAGGATGAAGATTGTGTGAAAAGCATTTTAGCTGTCTGAATATTCATTATTGAAATACTATGTACGGGTAATGGCAGGCATAGTCCATACCCATTATCCCTTGCAGACCAAGTAAATGATATTACAATCTTGCTCTCCACCTATAGGGTAATGTGAGCAATGCCAAAGTAGGAGACACTGAGCATGACATTTGCCTACTCAAAATTCTTAAAAGGCAAATAAAGTATTTGAGTTTTATATTGTATTGCAAGGGTACCACTTTACGGTGCTTGTGTGCCATATGTACAAAAGCATAGGAAGCATGGGATGAGGCTACATATGCAAGTAGCCTGCTTACTTACAGTCAGTATCTGATATTTGAGCTCACAGTTAGGTTACATAATGTGGATGATGCATTTGCTAAGTACAATGAGTAACAGAAATTCTGACGCTTGAACGTTATTCATATTACAACAAACCTAAGACAGGTGGATGTTGGTGCAAGTCAGAGCCAAGGTAAGCAAATTCAAGGTTGGCTGGTAATATCGAAACGTGG
This sequence comes from Ambystoma mexicanum, assembly GCF_040938575.1. Taxonomy (NCBI): domain Eukaryota; kingdom Metazoa; phylum Chordata; class Amphibia; order Caudata; family Ambystomatidae; genus Ambystoma; species Ambystoma mexicanum. The sequence goes on along the minus strand of NC_090921.1, from coordinate 222,363,206 downwards.
ACATGGGCGGAAGTGAGTCATAAGGTACAAGTGTGGTAAGATCTTATGTTCAAGGAGGCACTTTTTCATACTTATATGAGGGTGTATATATTTTTTTATTTTGGTTTTTAAGGTCGCGCTTGCATAGTAGGGTAATGTACATAGGCTAGACCAGAATATCAAGACTAGTTTTATTTTGAGAGAAAGCAAATGTCAGGCTTGTACCATATTAATTCTTGAGAAGAACAGAACGAGCTGACGCTCATCGAAGCTTTCATTGGAAGTACGGAACAGAGGGATTTAACCCAGGACATACCAGGCTTCAAATTATTGACCATGCCCAGTTTTGAGAAAGGCTGCAAACAGCCGAAACACGTGTCAGCATGAGGGCATTGTAAAACAAAATAAAAATGCAACCATGCTAACTAGTTAAGGTGTTGGGCTAATTTCTGTTCAGCGCAGTTTTTGACTAGCCAGAATTACATAGCAATTATTGGGAAGGTGGGAATTGTGCGCTGCTAAAAGTCTTCTGAGCGGCACCCAGAAGGAAGCTGGGCAAGTGCACATGCGCACAGCTTAGAGGGAACATTGGGCTAGACCCAAGAAGGGCTCTTAGCTTTTACGTTGTGAGACTGCTGAGTTTAGGAAGGCGGCCAGCTGTTTGTAGTCTTCTCCATGGCAAGAAAAGTTTTGGCTGTTTCCAAGCAAAGCATCTCTCGGTGGACCACGCTTTGCATTTCAGAATGCTACCTCAATGCAGGGAAGCGGCTACCTCTGGGCATCAGAACCCACGCCACGAGACGCGTGGCTGCCTCATAAGTTCTGCAAATGGGGGTGCCAGTGAGGGACATCTGCCGACCGGCGAACTGGTCCTCCCTGCATACCTTCACCAAACACTACTGCCTGGATGTGGCCTGTGGAGCCGACACTATTTGGGAGAGCGGTTTTACAGAATTTCCTCATTTAGAGACTTTCATCCCGCTTCCATTATACATACTGCTTGAGTAGTTTATCTGATGAGGATACTACGGGAGGAAGGCAATCTATTGAAGGAGAAATTACTTACCGTAATGTTCTTTCTATGGATTCTTCTCCTGCAGATTCCTCATCACCCTCCAATCCAAAATCCAACCCCGCTATGAAAGTGCCAGCAGTCTTTGTCTAATTATCTATTGGGAGGAAGAGGTGAGCTCATGTTTCAAGGGCTACCGTTCACTTTGTTGATGAGTGTTGCATACTTTCTGCGGTCTCGCTCCTTAAATAAAAAAAAGGAACAAGTTACTTACCTGTAACTGTTGTCTCCAGCATGGGTCTGGCATGGATTCACATGCTCATGAATATTCCCCGTCATCAGGCTGGGAATCCTCGGTAAAGAAAAAATCAGAATCAGTTTCGTTTCTGATCTGTCTTTCTCAGTAGTAACCAATCACTGGTCTCTGGGTCATACTGCCCCAGCCAATGACTGCCCTCTCCCTAAGCCCCGCCTCTGGCAGCCATCTTCAGATTTGGTAGCACGCAAAGTGGCAGTATGACCAAGTGAAGAGCCATAGAGGGGCAGGAGGGAGGGTTCGCATGTGAATCCATGCCAGACCCATGCTGGAGAACAACAGTTACAGGTAAGTAACTTGTTCCTTCTCCAGCATGGGGTCTGGCATGGATTCACATGCTCATGAATATAAGAATACATAGCAGTACACACATGCACAACCAACGGGAGGTGGCAAAAAGGGCTCAACATTAAGCATTACATCAAAACTCAACATTAAGAAGTTCTTACCTCCTCACCAGGCTCACCTTAGGCAAACAGTTTGCGCAGCACCGCTTGGCCGACCCTGGACTCCTCCCTGGAATCCCGGTCGATGCAGAAGAATCTCATGAAGGCGTGCGTCGACCTCCACGTAGCAGCCCTGCAGATGTCCAGCAAGGGCACACCAGACAAGAACGCCGTGGTAGCAGCTGGTAGAATGGGCTCTCAGACGGCCAGGCAACGGTCAGTTTGCCAACCGCTGACAGTTCGTGATGCAGCCGGAGAGCCATCTGGAAATGGAAGTCTTCTGAAAACTCTTTGTGAGGTCCACGTAGAACTTCAGCGCTCTAGCCACATCCAGCAAGTGCAAAGTCCTCTCGGCCGGAAACGAAGGCGACGGGAAGAAAACAGGTAACACCAAGGGCTTGTTGAGGTGGAAGTCCGACGGCACCTTGGGCATAAACGAGGGGTGCGTCCTCAGCACCATCCTTGTGTCGTGAAAAGTCAAGTATGGAGGCTTGCAGGATAGGGCCTGGATCTCTCCCACTCGCCGTGCGGAGGTGATGGCCACAAGAAATGCAGTCTTCCACGACAGGAATTTCAACGGTGCCGAATGCAGGGGCTCGAATGGCGCCCCCATGAGCCTGGTCAGCACCACGTTGAGCTCCCACGCCGGGGTAGGGGCCTTCACCGGCGGGAACGATCAGAACAGTCCCTTCATAAATTCCTTCACCAGGTGATGGGACCACAATGACGCCCGTCCTGTGGTTCTGGTGTATCGGGAGATCGCAACCAGATGTATCTTGATGGAGGCGTGAGCCAGTCCAGCCTTGGCCATCGACAGTAGGTACGGCAGCACTTGAGGGGCCGTAATCCGTAGAGGGTTAATCTCTGTGCACGGCACCAGACAGAGAACCTCTTCCACTTATGTCCGCAGCACTTGAGAGTTGAGGACACCCTGGCTTTTGCAAGAACCTCTCTGCAGTCGGCCGGGATGTCGTACCCTCCACACTCTAGCGCTGCAGGAGCCAGGCCTGCAAGTTCAGCGACTCTGGGTCGTGATGAACTATGGCGCCTCCTTCTCTGGAGAGAAGATCCGCGTCCATCGGCAGCTTGACTGGTGGGGACGCCGACAAGTCCAGAAGGTCTGGGAACCAGATCTGCCACGGCCACGCCGGTGCGACCAGGATCATCCTGCACCGGGACCTCTTCAGCTGGTTGACGAGTCGGAGCAGCAATGGCAATGGAGGGAACGCATAAAGGAACAGGCCTTCCCAGGGGAGCGAGAAAGCATCGCCCATGCTCCTCGGCTGGGGAAACCTGCTGGCGAACCTCTGGCACTGGAGTTCATTGCCGTTGCGAACAGGTCGATCTGGGGTTTTCCCCCATCGTCGGAAGAGACGATACACTTGATCCTGACGTAGTTCCCACTCGTGGCACGAGCGCAGCTCCCTGCTGAGTGAGTCGGCGATGGTGTTTTTTATCCCTGCCAGATGAAAGGGCACCAGAAACATCCCTTGGGTGACGGCCCAATGCCACAGATCCTGGGCTTCCTTGGAGAGGGCTGGGGATCTGGTTCCTCCCTGCTTCCGGATGTAGAACATTGTAGTGGTGTTGTTGGTGAAAATTCTCACCACCTTGCCCTTGAGGGATGGGAGAAAGGACCTGAGGGCCCAGAACACTGCACGGAGCTCCAGGATGTTGATGTGGAGCATCTTCTCCTCCGGTAGCCACAGGCCTCTTGCGTAAAGATCTCCGGTGTGTGCTCCCCACCCTTCCAGGGAGGCATCCGTCGTCACCGTTATGTGGTGGGATGGGGTCTGAAAGTCTGTGCCCGCTGTCTGATGAGCGCGGGTGCCCCACCACCGGATCGCTCGTCGGAAAGGTCTCATTGAGCGGAATCCCGTCCTCGAAGCTGCCCGTCGCTTGGATCCAGCGGGAGTCTAGGAACTCTTGCAGAGGGCGCATCTGAAGCCTGCAGAGGCGCACAAGATATATGCAGGAGGACATCATCCCGAGGAGGGACTTGATGGACCTCACCCTGGCCACATCCGTGGCCAGCAGACGCTGCACCATGCCCAGGATGGCCTTCGTCCTTTCTTCCGACGGTGAGGCCAGGCGTGCCACTGTGTCGAGCTTTGCTCCCAGAAACAGTGCGACTTGCGACAGGACCAGGTGGGATTTGGGAAAGTTGATGGAGAATCCCAGGTCCGAGAGCAGCTGGACGGTCTTTGCTGTGTGATCCACGGCGAGCTCCCTTGTCCCTGCTTGGATGAGCCAGTCGTCCAGGTAGGGGTAGACGTGGATCCCCTGCAGGCGCAGCCGCGCCGTCACTGGTGCAAGGCGCTTGGTGAACACCCTGGGTGCCAACTTCAATCCGAATGGGAGGGCCTTGAACTGGTAGTGCCGTCCTCGGACCATGAACCTGAGGAACGCCTAGGGCCCTAGCAGTCTCTGTGTCTGCCTTGATGGCTTGGAGGGACTCATCCACCGTTTTCCCAAACAGATTGTTCCCGTCGAACGGCATGTCCAAAACCTTGGCTTGTACATCCTGGCGGAAATCCGTCGCCTTGAGCCAACCTCGTCGTCTAAGGCAAACGCCATTGCCTAGCTGGAGGAAATCGGTGTCGGCAATGTCTGTTGCCACCGTAATGGCGTGGTCCGACGCCACTTCGCCTTCTTGCAAGATCTCCAGGGCATCGGCCCGCTTGTCATCCGGTAGGAAGTCCAACAGGGGGGTGATCTTGTACCATAACTCCCTGTCGTAGCGGGCCACGATCGCGAGGGCATTGGCCGCCTTAATCGTTGTTGCCGCCGACGAGATAACTTGTCGTCCCATTGCGTCCAGCTTCTTCCCTTCACCGTCTAGCGGGGAGGTTGACGTTGAGACCGATGCCCCCCCCGCTTTCTCCTTGGCCGCCGCTGAGACGACCGAGTCCGGGGTAGGTTGTGCCCTAAGGCACAAAGGGGCCGCGTCAGGGACCCGGTACTTCTTCTCGTACCGATCCTTCTTGGCAGGCGTCGTAGACGGGTTCTTGAGAAGGGTGAACCCTCGTCCCAGATGTTATCCAGCAGAGGCACGGCGAGGACTGACTTCCTCTTGGCCTCGCGCCATTGGTAAAGGAAACTTTCCTTCTTCTCTTCAGGGTAGAGCTGAAAAAGCTTGGATGCCCTGGTGATCATTGCATGGAAAGATCCGATCTCATCGGACGGGGAGGCCCGGGCTGGTGATGGGAGCTCCGTCCCCTCGTCACCGCCGTCGTCGTTGGTACCCGTCGTGGCCGTGTCTGTTCCCGTGTCATCCCCAGCGATGGGGGACGTGGGTAAAGGCCGAGCAGGCCGCGAGGGCTGAAAAAGCGAGGCTGGGTGGATCCATCTTCTCTTGTTCGGGGGGCTTCCTGCCGGGACCGGCTCTGGTTCCTCCGTCAGGCCGGGTACCGGGTCCTCCGTCGGTGGTAAGGGCAATCTCGTCCTTATCTCCGAACATAAGGATTGTATTGCCAACAAAATGGCCACTAAGACCCTCGCCGGTGCCGTCGTCACTCGTCGCCCTCGTCGGGATCCCTCCCGTGGGGACAGGTCTCTTCGACGCCCTCTAGGACTTCTGCCAGCTCCTCCTCAGATGTTGTGTTCGTGTCCACAATGGCCACCGACCCCTCTCCCCCCCTCTTTTTCCGCCGGGGTCTTCACGGTGGGTGTTTTCGATGGGTCTGAAAGAGGCTTCCCTCCGCGGAGGCAGGGAGACTCTGGGCCCCGAGGTCGCCTCCACTGGTGTAGGCTCCACAGGCTGCGCCAGGGCCGCCCCGACTCCCTTGATAGAGGCCTTGGCCGGGTGAATCAAGGCCTTCACCGTGTTAGGCGCGCTTGAGGCCTTCACCTTGGGGGGAGGGTCACCGCCTCGCTCCCCCTCGGCCGAATCCTTCGAGATCGACCAGGGCCTCTCCAGAGGCTTAACCGGGTTCTCGGATTTCCTCTTCCCCGAACCAGAGCGTTGGCTCGTGGTTGATGGTGCCGCGGAAGGCGCTGTTACGCTCACCTGGTTCCCACAGGGGCGTCAATCTGAACTGGACAGCTGCGGTCTCCACCAATGTGATGCGTAGTGCCGAGATGACGGACTGGACTGGCCCACCTAGCTTTGTTTGCTTGGCCCATAGGAATATTCTTCTACAAATGGAGAAAGGGAATTAACCACCCGTGGAGTTGAGCGTTAACCCTCCCCCACTCCCGCTGTTCTCCCCACTGATAACCTTTCATGTCCCCTCTTATAATCTCACATGATGGTTTGGAAAGATGAGCTCTCCATCCTGCATTGAGCGCAGGGGTGCGTAGATAACCAGTTGCTTCACTGGCTCGAAGGAATTGGTGAGTTCCAGAACAATATTGACTCTGAGATTCCCGGCAAGACGCCATAAGTGTGTAGTTCGTAAGAGTTCAAATGTCTGACCTTCACTCTTGTCCGATTCCTTGCAGGTTGCAGCTTGACCCTAGCGGAGAGTTCCTTGTGGCAACCGGTAATATTCAGGTAAGGATTTGTATTATCCAACACAGTTCGATAAAATAATGTCAGTATGTAACCTGTTGCTTTCTCCTTTATTCAGGCGCTGAGAGAAAGTATGAAGTCTCTGGGAATAATGCCTCCGGCGATAAAATCAGGTAAGTCTATTCTGGTGAGGCGGTTTCCTCTTGTTTGTTCCTTTGTTTCACCTTGCTGTCCTTTTGTTTCCCCTTAGGGGCCGGGGTTCGGCGAGGATGCAGTGGAAGCTGCACCGACTCGTGAAGAGGAATAGTACCCCCGGTGGTAAAATCAGGTAAGTCTATGGGGGGTAACTAATATTGCCTCTGTGTATTCCCTTGGCTCACCTTGCTGTTTTTGTGTTTCCCTTAGGTGCCAGAGTGCGGCCGGAACATGCAGAATGAAGCGATGGAATGTAAAGATGCTGCGAAGGCCGGTGAGTCCAGCGCAGCGCTGCAGCAGGCGAGGCGACGCGCATAAAACAACTTCTTTCTTCCAGCTCGAAGGCGCGATGGATCGGGAATTCAGGTAAGGATCAAAGGTATTGCTCTTGTTCTAACCTTTTCTCCTTCTTTCTCCCTTTTTCTAGGAGCTCCAGACTGGAGGCGGGCGTGGCAGAAGACTGGATGCAGACTTGCAGGAACAGTGAGCGTTACGCTGCTGGATGCAGAATAACGAAGCGTGTGCTGCTCTTCGGGCGTGGTTTAAATAGCCTCCAAAGTAGTCCCAGGTAAGTATTCCTCCCCAGCCCCACCGAGTAAATAAATAGTCCCTAGGTAAAGTAGTCCCTTCCAAGCCTCTTTTGGCTTGGGGCTCTTGCAGCATGGTCTGCATCAGGTGAGTTTGCAGCATGGTCTGCATCAGGTAAGTTTTAATCTATGAGCCTGGCGCCTATGGCGCCAGGACTGACTCTCCATATGAGGACTGCACCCAAATAGCCCCTAGCAGGGGTTGTTGGGCTTGCTTAGAATAACGTGATGCCTGCTTCCGGGGTTGCTGGACTTTGTCTGGGTCCCCGGGGGTAGGCATCATGACAGGCGTGCCCTGCCTGGCAGCCGAAGAGCCGACTGTTTGGCGCTCCCGGTTCCTGCGGACTCGCGGTGCTTTGCCTTCTGTTGGGCCCCCGTCACCGGGGCGCCCTCACAGGACTTAGAAGACCGCTCTGACTTCTTCTTCTCACCTGACGGACTCCTCCCTTCCAGCCAGTTGGAGAGACGAAGATATCGGTCCCTGATGGTCCGTTCCGACATGTTCCTGCAAAACGCACAGTCCTTCTCCACGTGCGTTTTGTCCTCATGAAGGCAGTAGAGACATTTCGAATGCTCGTCCTCCTTGAACACATTCTGTAGCTGGCATCCAGGGCAAACCCTGAACAGCTTTCCGGGCGTCGAGCTTCCTTTCTCCTGGGCCATGTCTGGGTAGGCCGCAGAAACTTCTGGAATCCCCCAAGAAGCGTAACTCGACGTAATCTTCACCCTTGAGGGGCGTAGAAAAAAATCTGACACGGATATCTGTTAATCGGATGTAGAGCCGGTGGAGCTTGAGGCTCTATTTGACCGAAAAATGAGAAATTCTCTTTGAGAAAGCATGAAAACTCAGCAAAAGCTCAAGAGCTAAACACGAGGACTCCCAACATTTGAGCGTGTGGTAAAAATCTGAAGATGGCTGCCAGAGGCGGGGCTTAGGGAGAGGGCAGTCATTGGCTGGGGCAGTATGACTCAGACCAGTGATTGGTTACTACTGAGAAAGACAGATCAGAAACGAAACTGATACTGATTTTTTCTTTACCGAGGATTCCCAGCCTGACGACGGGGAATATTCATGAGCATGTGAATCTATGCCAGACCCCATGTTGGAGAAAAAAAAAAACTGGTTAGGTTCTTTAGCGTTTTGGCGGTTTTCAGCCGGATCGTTTGATCTTCCTCCGCAGCAGCAAGCTCGAAGAGGGGGGAAGGTGGGAAACTGAGGTGCAGGGGCGTAGTGACGCAGTATATGTACGGCGACCGCCGTTACGACCGGAGCAGATGACCGATTCATCGGTGCAAGACGGAACAATGGCCATGTCGAGGTGCACTACAACCCCTTTCAAAAAGCTTTCCGACCAGCTAATGCTGGAATGGATATCTATCTGATGAGGACTGTGCGGGAGAAGAATCCATAGAAAGAACTTCCCTCCTCTAGTCTTCTTGTGACTTTTGCCAAAGGATATTTCTTTCTTACCCTGGTCTTCTCTTTGCATTATATGGGTCCCAGACCCCTTTCTCAGGTTTATAATGTCTCTTAATCGGGTCTGGTTCGCTATCCTGCCAGGCATTGTCTTGCATGTATAATTCTCCCATTCTCTAAACATACAGGTCTTATTTGTCTCTCTCCTGGTTTCTCTCGGGTGCTCTCTCACCCAATATGTCTCTACTTCCTCTCTGCTCGTTCACCCTGGGACAAGGAAGAGGGTTCTGCACTTCTTCCCGACCACATCCTCTAGTGGTTCATCGTGCCTTCCCGGTCCCCCTCCGTGTACCTTCTAACATGGGGCCTCATTACGACCCAGGCGGTAAGGGGTTTACGGCAGCGTTAACAGCGCCGACCCTTACCGCCTGAGTACGAGGTCCCTTAGCGCCATGGCGCTTTTAACACCTGCTTTTAGCAGGTGTTAAAATCCATGGCGCTAAGGGACCATTGAGTTAATTACGCCACCGTAATTTACGGTGGCGTAATTAACGCCTTCCCCACTCCCATTATGCCCTATGGGGCAAAAATGGGAATGGGGAAGGGTAATGGGGATTAGGGACTTACCGCCCCGCCAAGGTCGGAATGGGGCGGTAAGTCCGCCAACCACCATGGCGTAAACGTAGTTTACGCCATGGTGGTAAAGTCACGGCCCAGGCGGTAACTTACTGCCTGGGTCGTAATGAGGCCCATGGTCCGCAAGGGTTTCGGTCATCGGCAACACTGCCAAGCTTCTCTGGCTTCTCCTTGGCTCTCGCGGTCTGCTCTTGGTTTTCGGCAGCACTGCCGCGCTGGTTTCTCCCAGCATGTCAGGTCTCGCCTGGACCACTCATTTCGCTTCCTTACGGTCACTGGACATGAGGTTCCCCAGCCTTGAGGTGAGTTTATGCTCTCCTCTGCCTTTTCGGATGCAGACCTCCTTTTCCAAGCGTCTGGGTCCGCAGTGCAGCCTTGCTTCCCAGCTTGATGCTCCTCTGGGGCAGGACTGACTGAGGAAAGTCCTTCGTCAATTTTTATGGTTAGTCGGCTCTTGAATCTCGGATAGCTAGTATTTTTGCTTGGTTCCACGTAGAGCTTTTCATTGCCCTTCTCTTCTTCGTGGCATTACTTGTGGAGGCATTTACTCCCATACTTTCCTCACTTTTCCTCGTCACATTATTGTCCATCTTGTTGACAGGGTAACTAACAGAAGAGAGAGGCAACCCGAGGATGGGAAAGCGTGGGCCCTACCCATGTTGTGTGGCGGATAAAGTACGGCAGAATGGTGGTGGACATACCGCGTTCTCCTTTGATAATCTTCTCTCCCGCAGAGCAGGTCCCCTCCCATGGGATCCACCCACTGAGAACCACACCCAGGGGGACTATCGGGTAACGGCCTCACCTCCCTTATGCCATGGAAGCGTCCAACTCCCGGGGAGAATTGACGACACCAAGGGGTTCGTCACAACTCCCACTGTTATGACATTTTTGCAGGGAGTCTAATCTGTTTCCACCTAAAAGTTTCTGACGTGGGATTTTTATTTAGTGTTAACATTCCTTGTGGGTGCTCTGTTTGAACCCTTGCATTCATGTTCTCTTCCTCACCCTGAAGGTGATTTTCCTGCTTGCCACCACTTGTGTGACGGGTAAGTGAGCTCCAGGTGTTTTTGGAGAAATTACTTACCGTAATATTATTTCTGTGGATTCTTCTCCTGCAGATTCCTCATCAGAAAGATATCCCCTTCCAGCTTCAGCTGCTCGGAAAAAACTTTGACAGGGGGCATAGTGGACTGCGACTTGGTGCTCGATCATAGGCTCCGGATGGGACGTCGGGTGTTGTACATACACTGAGTCACTACACCATCCTACCTCAGTGCCCACCTTTTTCCCCCTGAGCTCATCCACTGCAGAGGAAAACAGGAGAGAAAAAGATGGCAAAATATCCAACAGAGGATTAGAAAAACCAAATCCCAACTCGGATAAAATAGAAACTTTTTCTTTTTTTGTGGAGGTTTCGGGGTGGGGTGGGAATAAGGCATGCAGTCTTCAACCAGAAATGGATGAAGACCCTGGAACCATCGTCAACACTTCCTTCTCAGCAGAAGGTAGCCACCTACTGCTGACACTTTCTCAGTGGGGATGTATGGGAGGGGAGGAATCTGCATAAGAAGAATCCATAGAAAGAACATTACAGTAAGTCATTTCTCCTTCAATGGATTGGTTTTCTCCAGCAGATTCCTTATCCTATAGACTCCCAAAGCAGTAGAAATAATGGAGGTGGGAAGAAAGCTTTATATCAGTAATTTCTGCAACACCGCCCTTCCGAAGTGAGTGTCCAGACTAATGCTTTGTGAATGTATGAAGCGAGGAACAGGTTGCACCCCAGCAGATGTCCCTGACCCGTACTCCTCTTTGCAGCGCCATAGAGGTAGAAACCCCTCTTATGAAATGGGCCCTGATGCTGGGAGGCAATTCCTTGCCCATGGTATAGTAGCATTCTGAAATACACCATGTGATCCATCGTGGGATTATCTGCTTCGATACTGCCAGAGTTTTTCTGTAAATGGAGAAGGCCACAAACAACTGCTGAACTTTCCTGTACTCCGCCGTCCTTGCTACATAAAAGCTGAACACTCTCTTGGGGTCCAGCCGGTGAAAACACTCCTCCTCTTTATAGGGGTGACGAGGTTGGTAGAACACCGAAAGATTGATTGCCTGAGAAAGATGGAATTTTGACACCACCTTACGCATGAACTCGGGCCTCAGTTTAAGAGAAACCTTTCCTGAATAAAAAAAATCAAAGAAATGGTGGTTTGCAAGAAAGTGCCTGCAACTCGCTGACCCACCGGTCTCAAGTGATGGCCACCAGGAAAGCGGTTTTCAATGTGAACAACTGCAGTGAGCAAGAATGTAGGAATGCCGCCGTAAGGAATGCGAGGACCAGATTCAGACCCCAATCAGGGAAAACAAAGGGAGCAGGTGGAAACTTATTCACAAGGCCCTTCAGGAATTGGCCCATAACGGATTCGTGAAGAAATACCCTTGATCCGGAGACCTTTTGAACACAAAGATGCCAGTATCCTTTGACTGTGGTGACTAGAATTCCTGAAGTGGCCAGTGACAGAAGGAACTCCATCACTGTAGTGGTCTGGCAAGGGACAGGGTCAATTTTGCGTTCCCTACACCTCACCTGCACGCATACAGAGATCTTGTGGAGCACCCAACCTTCTGACTGGGTTAGGAGATCCGGGCAGTGAGGCAACCAGAGAGGTGGGCAGATGGCCAAGTCTAGAAGGTCAGATTACCATGTCCTCCTCGCCCAATACAGGGCAATCAAGATTGCTCGAACCCACCTTAGAACCCACGGGAGGGGAATTGGAGGGAATGTGTAGTGGAGTGGAAATTTCCAATAGCCCAGAAACGCATCCCCTAGCGCACCGTACGCTGGGAATTCACTCAAGCAAAACTGCCTGCACTTCCTGTTGGACTCTATCGCAAACAGATCCACCACTGGGGTACCCCAGAGAGAGAAGACCTCCTCTAGGACTTCCTGGCACACTTCCCACTTGTGCCCCACCAGATCAACTGCTGAGACCGAGTTCTGATTCTCCAATAGCCAGAACCACAGCTGCATCGCCTCTCTGCAGAGGGGAAGGGAGTGCACACCGCCCTGCTTTTCAGGCAGTACATGGTAACTGCACTGTCTGTCAGAATCAGGACATGCTTCCCCTCCAGAGACGGAGCAAACACTCTCAGGGCTAACCTAAAGGCTCACAACTCCAGCCTGTTGATATGCCACCTGACTTCCATCGCTAACCAGAGGCCGTTCATCTGCAAGTCCTCGCAGTGACCACCCCAACCCTTCAAGGATGCATCCATGACCACTCAGACCTGAGACCACGGAGGCCAGAAGGGTTCCCACACTAGCAAGAAAGGTACTCGACGATGGACCTGGACACCCAGAGAACGTCCCTCAAAGCACCGAAGTACTGGGACTACTGACCTTGCAGTAGCCATTGCAAAGATTGCATTCGCAGCCTGGCCTCCGGCACCCGACAAATGCAGGAGGCCATGATATCCAAAAGGCAGAGGAAGGAAGCCACTGATAAGGTGGCATGGTTCGGTAACAGTTGTACCTTCTGCGCAATGCTGGTGACTCTTTCCAGGTGGGAAAGCTTTCTCTGCCCGACTTTCTAGGACTGCTCCACTTAAACTGGAGCCTCTGAGCTGATGTCCTGTGGGATTTCTGCAAGTTCAGGGAAAAGCCCAGCTTGTGGAGTAGTGAACAAGTGTACCTGAGATGGGACAAGACCTGCTCCGCCGACCTCCCTTGGATCAGCCAATAGTCCACGTGTGGGAACACACTGACACTGGATCTTCTGAGGTGAGCCGTGACTACCGCCATGAGATTGGAGAAAGCCCCTCAGTGCGGAGGTCAACCCAAAGGGAAGTACGTTGAACTAATAGTGCTTGTCCCCTATGAAGAACCTTAGGAAACTCCTGTGCCTCTGATGTATCGGCACATGAAAGTAAGCGTCCTGAAGATCTATAGACACCAGCGAGTCCTGTAGCTCAAGAGCGTGGAGAATTTCAATGTCACATCTTTAATTTGTCCTTCCTCAGGAATTTGTTCAAACCCCTGAGGACCAAGATGGGAAGGAGATATCCCCCCCTTCTTGGGTACCAGGAAATACCAGGAATAACAGCCTGACCCTCTCTGCCCAGGCGGTACCTCTTCTGTAGCACCCTTCAACAGTAGGGCTTGCAGTTTCACCCTGGAGCTCATGTTCCGGTTGGCACGAGGTGGTAGGGGTCTACCAGAGGCATTCTTAAGAAAGGAAGACAATAAACCCACCTGCAGAGCCCAGGCGTCACATGTAATCTCCTGCTATTGGGTACAATGCTCGGTCAGCCATCATCCAACTGGGGAGTCGTGCAAGAAGTAATCAAAGCAGCTTTCAGGACGGAGCTTCCCCGGCCACTGCTGCTGCTGTCTGCTGGCCTCTAGAGGCCCCCTTACCCATTCCGGAGCATGACAAACACCTCTGCCCCTGCCTGGTTTATGGGAGCAGAGCCTTCCTGCCATAGGGGACCTAGTGCCTATAATCTCTGTCCTTTGAAGAAAAACTAAAGGCAGGTTTGGCCGTCTGTTGAAGAGATAGGCAGGGCGACTTTTTGGCGAGCTTGGACTCTTTGAACTTTTCCGAAGAATCATCAGGCCGAAGATATTCTCCCCATCTAAAGCAATATTGAGCAGCTTACTCTGGACAATGGGAGAGAACCCTGAGGAGTGCAGGTAGGCCTGCCTCGTAAGAACCATAGCCGATCACATTGGCCATGCAATACAGTCTGCCACGTCCAGGCGTGTCTGCCAAGACTGTCTGGCCACTAATTTCCATCGTCCACCAACCATCTGGACCTTATTTCGCATTCAGCATCCGCCGGCAGGCGGATGAGCCGGCGACCTGGAGCGGTATTGAGCGTCCCCAGAAAACTCCTATAGGCAGAACTAGAATCGCATCAGGAGCTCAAACCGCCCGTTCTCCACATGCCCTCGTCGCTTCTATCATCCAGTCTCGGAGCATGCATCTGCAAACCTCTGCAAATAACGTTCACAGCATGAAGGTAAACCTATAGGCAAACGTTCAATATTATCCTTGCATGAGCTGCCTGATTGTCCTAGCATCCCCGCCCAAGACTGGTTTCACAACTTCCATAGTACACCCCACCCATCGGCTGCCGTACCGCATTTCTGCTATCGTGATATCTCTGAGTGATCTGCTCATCCATAGTATCACATATTGTGCCCCATGGTCATGTCCAGTCTCCCTTTGACCTATGCTGAGCCTTGTGTTGTGCCCCATGGTCGCCATTAGACCACATTTAACCCATGCTGAGCCCTGTGTTGTGCACTATGGTCGCCATTAGACCACATTTAACCTATGCTGAGCCCTGTGTTGTGCCCTATGGTCGCCATTAGACCACATTTAACCTATGCTGAGCCCTGTGTTGTGCCCTATGGTCGCCATTAGACCACATTTAACCTATGCTGAGCCCTGTGTTGTGCCCTATGGTCGCCATTAGACCACATTTAACCTATGCTGAGCCCTGTGTTGTGCCCTATGGTCGCCATTAGACCACATTTAACCTATGCTGAGCCTTGTGTTGCTCCCTGTTGCGCCTTAGATGTGCTTTATTAGTGAATGCCTCACCTAGCTTAGATCTGCCCCGCCACTGAATTGCCCATTTGTGCCTTGTTAGTGAATGCCTCACCTAGCCCATTTGTGCCTTACTGGTGAATGCCTCACCTAGCCTAGATGCGCCTTGCTACTGAATTGCCCATTTGTGCCTTGTTAGTGAATACCTCACCTAGCCCATTTGTACCTTACTGGTGAATGCCTCACCTAGCCTATATGTGCCTCGCTACTGAACGCCCATATGCACCTTGCCACTGAATATCCATTTGTGCCTTGTTAGTGAACGCCTATACGTGCCTCGCTACTGAATGCCCATATGCACCTTGCCACTGAATACCCATTTGTGCCTTGTTAATGAACGCCCCACCCTGCCTATAGTCCTAAGCACCCACATGCACATATCTGGATTCACTAAAAATGCTGCATCCATTATTGCACTACAGCATTATAGCTGTTACTCTAAGTTTTATCACCATGACCCAAGAACACCTTACGGCATCTCCTGCCTCGATATCAGACCCGACCCTACATACGTTGCCCAACATAGTGACTAATAACCCTACCAACTCCCCACCAAATAATATTAGTACCAGAAGTGAAACCTTCACCTCCCTCCCATGCACCTTACCAGACAGAAATCTTAAACTTCGCGCAAGACTCACACAACTATATGAACCACCTAGAAGAACCTTACCATCAACCAACCTAAAAACAAATTACCCACATAAACCACACCAGACGGTAACAACAAATGTCACTACAACCAAAACACAAAAGTTCAAGACCTCAGATACCAATTTAACTACCCCTAGCCAAGCAAACATGCCTAAAGAGACGCTAGTACTTAAAGGAGCACTCCTTAATGCGAGATCCCTTGTCGCCCATGCCCTTGACATAGCCGACCTCATTACAGAACACAATCTGGACTTCCTGGCAGTAACCGAGACCTGGCTACATAACGCAGCTGGACCATCACTAATGCTAGCCATTCCAGAAGGCTACACCATAACAAGACAAGATAGGGATGGCACACGAGATGGTGGAATTGCCATCATCTCCAAATTGAGCCTCTCTCTCAGAACATCCCCTCCTCAAATCCTACAATCCTGTGAAAATATCTTGGTTAAATTCCAGATAAATAACATACAAACCCTCACCATCCACTTAATTTATAGACCCCCAGGTCCTCTAGGTACCTTCGACGAGGACTTGCATAGCCTAATCACCAACAACCTTAAACCTACCTCCCAGCTTCTATTATTAGGAGATTTTAACCTTGGCTTTAATGACCCTATGGACAAACAAGCCTTAGACATAGCCAATACCATCAATGCATCAGGCCTGTCTCAGAAAGTCAACAGACCCACTCACTCCAAAGGGAGAACACTAGACTGGATAGCAGATTACAACTGCACAGCTTCTATCACTTCCATCTCTCCCCAATCATGGACAGATCACTCTCTCGTAACCTTTAACCTATCTACAGCCAGACCCTCTCTGACGGTCCCATTGTTAGCACCTCCTTGTCTAACCAGAAACAAAAAAAGTATTACAGCGGAAAAAGTCATCCCCGCCATCCGACCCACGTTAAACGCTCTATCTGACAATCTAGACCCAGTACTCTAGTTGAAGAATAGATCAAGATTATGCTCGACACACTGGACAAAATCGCCCCGCTCAAACTTAGAAAAAGCAAACCGAAAGCACACCTTAACAAATGGTTCACTCCCCAATTGAGAGATTTACGACTCCTAAAAAGAAAAATTCCTGGAGACTATGTCCCTCTATCGAAAATAAAGCAAAACTATCCTCTATCTCCTCTCACTTTAAAAAAGAAGTGAACCTTGCCAAGAAGAACTCCTATGATGAACGTATCACTAACTCTAATTCTAGCATGAGAGAACTCTTCGCCATACTGAAGTAATTAGAGTCACCAATAGCCATACCAGACTTAGTTACCAAGGATAAGACTTGGTGCACAGATATTCAAAATGCACTACCAAATAAAATCAATACACTTCAAACCAAAATACAACAAAAAAAAGATATGCTCAACCTTCAGCACTCCCCTAATACCTCTACACATAGTATCCCACCAGAGGCAAATAACAAATTTCACTTCTCTAAAACATCCGCACTAGAAGTAGAAAAAATCATTCTTTCACTCAAACCATCTAACTGCAAGGGCGATACTTGCCCAGCACAGTTAATAAAAGACGCTGCCAGAGACCTCTCACCATTTATTTCTAAATTAATCAATGCCTCCTTCACATCAGGCACTATCCCAGCCAATTTAAAACACTCCTGGGTGCTCCCACTTCTCAAAAAACAGACCTTAGACCCACTTATCCCAACCAACTACCGCCCCATTACCACTGTGCCATTCCTCCTCAAAATATTGGACAAAGCCGCCTATATTCAGATACAAAAACACCTTGACTTGTATAAGCTCATAGGAGCAAGACAATCTGGTTTCCGTCCACTTCATGGAACGGAAACTGCCTTAATTGATTTAAAGACGCAGGTCGACGAGCTGAGGGATGGAGGAGGAACAGCACTCTTGCTCCTACTTGATCTCTCAGCAGCATTCGACTTGGTCGATCACAAGGTACTCTGCAAACACCTGGACTCTGCTGCCCATTTCTCTCCTGAGGCCATCAAGTGGCTAGAATCTTTCCTCAGCGAAAGAACAATGAGAGTTTTTTCCCCTTCGGCCACAGCTGACCCTACCCCTATATTATGTGGTGTTCCCCAGGGTTCCAGTGTCTTGCCTACCCTATACAATATCTTCACCAAACCCTTGTTCGATGATCTGGACCTTCTGGGTATCACCTACACTAACTATGCAGATGATACACAGATTCTCCTCCCGCTTTCTGGGGATCATAGGAAGGACTCGGAATTGGTGAACAGGGTATATCTCGTTGTTCAAGCATGGATGGCCACACATGGCCTGTGCTTGAATGACGACAAGACGGAGTTGATAATCCTGGGAACACATATGAACACCAAAAAATTAGGTCAGGAATTCTCCTCCTTCAACATTGATGGAAATCCTATCAGGGTCTCCAAGGAAGTAAAAACCCTCGGTTTCTACTTGGATTCCACACTATCATTCGACAAACAACTAAAATCCTTGGCCTCCACCACCGCCTACACCTGCAAACTGACAAGAGCAGGCAAGCCTTTCCTCTCTAATGACAGTTGCATGATCTTGGCTAGAGCACTTATCCTCTCCAGGATCGACTACTGTAATGCCCTTTACAGTGGCGCCAACAAATCTACCATCCAGAAACTTAAAACGCTCCAAAACAATGCTCTGCGAGCAGCACTTGGCATAAATAAAAGAGCACACATCTCCACCATTAGACGTCAACACAAATGGCTATCTACAAACCACAAAATTCAAGTAAAAATGATCTCCTTGACACAAAGCTCTTAACAACGCCGCCCCAAGCTACCTCACGAACAAAATACAAAAAAAACCCTCCATCAGACCTATTAGAGCTACCAACACTAACTGTCTGGTAGTACCTAGATTTAAACTAACCACGGTCGGTGGGAATAGTTTCCCTGTGAAGGCGGCTAAAACCTGGAATCTATTACTCAACAATCTAAGAGCAGATCAGCCGTACCCACTATTCAGAAGGAATGCTATCCAATATCTTATCTCCAACGACCACTAGATATAGGTTTATAGTATTCCCAGACCAGACACTGGTCCCTCTCCTCTGTCTCACGATATGTTATGCGTACCATCTTCTATGTAACTCATCGACCTGCATGATGATGGTCCTGCACATTTGTATACTATTACTGTATCTTGCATAATATGTATAACTTGTATAATATCCATTACTGTATCTTGTATAATATGTATAACTTTTACTGTATCCTGTATAATCTGTAACGATGTAAGCTTCGCATTATCCTACCTGCTGCGCCCTTCTACCTATGGGTCAAACAAACAAACTGTAGGAAACCCTCCCGCATCTTCCCTTCAAGGATGTACTGGGCCGCCTGCTCCACCATCTTCCACAATCCAAAAGAGTACTTTGCAAAGCCACAGGAGACGTTAGTCGCCTTCAGTGCCATGCTCCCGGAGGAGAAAATCTTTGCTAGCGTATCTACTTTCTTGCCCTCCCTATCAGTTGGCCAATTCAAAGTGGAAGCGGCGGCCATGGTGGACACTGGCCGCCAGTACAACCAAACCTTCTGGCAATGGGAGAGAGGAGAAAACTGAGATCTCCCCTTGCCGGCCTATATTTTTTTTAGTCGGGTCCGAAATCGACCAGAGGAATGGTGCAAGGACGTTGCCATAAGGTGGAAATAGGGTTGGCTATGCTGGATTGAAAGGCATAGCCCTTTCTGTGGCGGGACCGTCATCGAGAATGTAAGGATAGGCAGAGCTGTAGTATTTAACCCCAAGGTATCGACTACCCTATCAACAAGAGCCCTACATTTTGCATTTGTATGGGCATAGGACTGGGCCTGCTGCGTTTCGATGTCTGAGGAGGTATCCAGTCTGCTGGAACTGTCAGGTCCCTCAGCCAAGGCTAGCTGGTCTGCTTGGTCGGTAAATTAGTTGGTACC
Organism: Ambystoma mexicanum; assembly: GCF_040938575.1. Lineage (NCBI taxonomy): Eukaryota > Metazoa > Chordata > Amphibia > Caudata > Ambystomatidae > Ambystoma > Ambystoma mexicanum. The sequence continues at coordinate 222,343,972 of NC_090921.1, read as the reverse complement.
GCCAGCTTCCGAGTAAATGGGGTCGATATTGCCTTGATTTTCGTCATCAGCGCTGAAGATGTCTGCCATTGAGATGAAGAAGTCTTAGACATTGTTGCGAAGGACTGCTCGATGGTGGTCGACGTCAATAGTTTGGCCGGCACCGCCAACAAGGGTTTGGGCGCCGATGACTCGTCGAGGACAATTGGAACCTGAGGCGTGCAGGATGGTCTTGACGTCGAAGCCTGGACAGGTTTGCTCGATTCCGAACCTGACGAATCCCCTAATGCTGATGGCGTCGAAATCTGTGCTACTCTGGGGCTGGACTCACCTGGCAACATCTTGGACTTAAAGTCCTCCCATTCCACTGTGGAAGCCGGCCCAGTTGGAGTCGCGTCAGTGTCACCTCTTCTTTTTATGAGAGGAAGATGACGAGTGGTTCTGGGAATGGTATCTTTTCTTGAACTTGAGTCGCTGCCCTCTTCCTTCAGACCCCATCCTTACCTTCATCTGCAGCAGTGGGGGTGACAGTGGTGCATCCACACACCTGACTAAGGCTGGCGGCACCAGTGCCGCAACAGAACAAGAAGCTAGGCCATGACAGTTGGCCCAGCACAACAGTAGCACGTAGAGTACTGGAGTGGAGGGATGAGGAGGCAGAGGCTGTGCCGGAAGGACAACAATCATGCAACACAGTGATAGCGCGTCTCAAGCAAACAGAGCCTGTGCTCTGGGAACCACCACTAAGCCACCAGGCACTGTTATTAATAAAAGGCTTCCATGGAGGCCATGGTAACAACTCCACTAGCCCACCAGGGAGATGAAATAAAAAATAGGCCTGCAAAACGGCATGAAGATGGCAGATCCCTGTGCATCAGTACATGACTCAGGTTGGAAAGTCAGCAGACGACATGAAGAAGAGGCGGGGTTTACAAGCCCTTTTATGTCCTCCCCATAGTCTTTCCCTGTCATCTACCCATTAGATAAGGTAAGTGGCCAGTCCTGGGAGGAGTTGGGGTATTTAAGTGTGTGTGAGTGGCTTACTGTGGGCTAGGCGGATAAGGACAGGAGGCAGAGGAAAACGGCCAAGAGACCTGAGGAGAAGAGCACGACAAGAAGCTTTTGGTGAGAGTGGGTCTGTAAAGTGTTTGTGTGTGAGATTAAGGAGTGTGTGAAATAGCAATAGGGTAGAAGGTAGTAGTAGTTGGGAGTGGTGGTAGTAGTAGAAGGAAGTGGTAGTTGGCAGTAGTGGACAGTAGTGAGTGGTATCAACTGTATTGGCAGTTACAGTAGTGGGAGAGAGTTAGTGAGTAGGAGTGGTAGTAGTAGAAACAACTGAGAGGTAGTTGTGGAAGTAGTGGTAACAGTAGAGTGGTAGTAGAAGGTGGAATAGTAGTAGAGAGGAAGGAAGGTATTGGTAGTAGATTGGTGGTTGGAGATAGAGGAATAAGGAGAGTGGGGACATCCATGGGTGGAGGTAAAAAGGTAGAGTTTGAGATCGGAGGGACAATAGTACCTTGGGAGGAGAATATCTTGGGACCTAGTGTAGGGAAGGGTCCAGTGCGACTGTGTGTGTAAGGAGAACAGATGGAAGGAAGCACCATACCTAGAGTACTAAGCGGGCTAGGTCAAGGACACCTTAGGGAGACATGTAGCCATCTCCTTAGGGAAAACATAATTAGTAACAGTCAGAAGACCAGGCAGACAGGTAGCACCGTTCACTAGAACTAACCTCCCCGTTATGGATGCCTGAACTATGGAGGAGGGAAAGATCGGGGAAGTCGAGCTAGAGAGTTGGCCCTAGCAGCCCAAACCTCGAGAACTCCAGAGAACACTCAAAATTCAGCATCCAGTCTGTCTAATGAAGGTCAATCAACATCTGTGGACTTGCATCTGAGGCAGAGTGGTTATTTGTAGTGGGCCACCCAAGTTGTGTTCCAAGTGTTGAAAGGATTCTTGGCCCAATTGGGACTGGTTACATTTGAACCCCCCACAAGAACAGTATATGTGACATGTTGAAAAATGAGTTGCCATGTTTTTATTGAGAGAATAGTGAGGGCTGTTGATTGTTTCTTATGTAAATAAAAGATGCATTTTTTATACAATGTGGCTAGTTTACTTCCTTCCCAGAGAGGGCAGAGTATTGGTGTACGATTCCAATGTTTGGTATATCCACAGTAATATATGATTGCCAAATGCCGGCATTAGGTTGTCCTCTCTTAGCATGCATTAGGAACAAGTGCTTTGGCAGTCAAGTGAGTAAACTAAAGGGTGTAGTACTGTTCACTTAATGCATATCGAGTATGAGTAATGTATGGCAGTTTCTCAGGGACCTGACATAAAATAAATATGTTGTTTAAGCTGTAATTATCTCTGTGTACAGATGTTGAGTAGAGGACCCTGCCAAGTCTGTGCTCTGATAATAAAAGTGTATCCAAAGTTTGCATTTTTGAGGGGGCGTCAGCCCGCAGTGGGGCAAATGTTCACTGGGAGCAAAGCCCTTGCCCCCTGCCAGATCCTCGGATGGTGGAGTCCTCCTACCGGCCCGGAAGGTGCAAGACACCTTGCGACAGCGCCTGTTAGGGACCATTTTGATCTTGATCACTCTGGACTTGGCCCGGATGACATAGGGCCTCATCACAAGTTGGGCAGTAAGCCCTAAAAGCAGCAGTAACAGAATCTTCTTTGCAAATACTGCTCCGCTGTATCACGAGCTGGCACAAATTCCCATGACTACAAAACAGCAAGCGCAATTACCGCCAGCGGAATCTGTGCCGAAGACATAGAGCGCAATCACTGCTGCATCACATGTCCCTGTACTGTGGTATTAGCATTGGAAAATGGTGCCAACAGCGCCAAAACACAGCGTAATTAGCCCCAGCCTCCAGGTGGAGGTAAATGAACATGGGTCCCAGAAATTAAGCCACAGGTGACCCCTATCTATCCCAAAGGGCTACATAAGACACACACCATCCCCAAACACAGTTACAAACACAATGTGGCCACTAGCCATTGCGAGATGGGACATGCATCTGCTCATGCTGCGCGTGGAACTACAGAGGCAGGACAACCAGCACAGGGCATACAGGGGAGGAGGAGGAGGACGAGGAGGAGGAGGAGGAGAAGGAGAGGCCAAGCAAGGCGAGCACCAATCCGCAGGGTCAGGCTCACCCTCACTGACAGGCAGTTGGTCACCCTTTACCGCCTCAACTGATCACATCTGCAGATCCCAGAGTCATTTGAGAATACCTCCCGTTCCCCAAAAGGGCATACATGTCCCATTTAGAGGGCATTTATGATGAAGAGGGATCCCTTTCAGGATTGAACCCCTCCACACCAGGGAAATAATAGATTTTTCTGAAGAGTTTTATGGGGCACAAGAAGACTTGTTAGATCTGGAGGCTGACTTGCAGGAGGCAAGGGGCCTAGAATCCTCGCCAGAGGTGGACATGCTCCCTGCTACCACCACATGCAATTCACAAGCCGCTTTCCAATGTCTGATGGGGAAGGGGATGGACACCTTAGGGCTGCCAGCTCCTTTACGTTCAAAGTTGCATTACAACCTGGTTGACATCCTAGACGAGGGTACTAAAAAGGAGACTTCATTGACTTTCAGTCAGTCAGTCGAGGGGAAAGTGATTGAACTGGCTTCCGTTCTCACAGTGGACCACAACCTGGCCAAGAAACACAGTCCGACGTCCTCTGACCCCATGTTACTCTCTGCCCATGCTTTCCCAGCGAGTTTAGTGGTGCAGGCCGCTACGGCGAACTTTCAAGACCACCTCCTTTCCATCTTTGCCTGCCTGACAGGGAGAGCAAGAGACTAAACGCATGGGTTAGGAAGATTTTCAGCTCGTCAAGCCTTGTTCTCTGGTGTATCAACACCTCTTGCGCTATGGCTAAGTTTTCCTTTGGCCCATGGTCAATTATGGCTGAGGCATCGGAGCGCATCCCTGAAGGGGAGATATGGTAAGGTTTTGAGGCCCTCATTAAGGACAGCAAAGAAGCCTCTCGTCAGAAACTGCAATCTGGAATAGACACCACAGACATGTAGCAGTGTTTTATGTGGACCAGTGGACTAGCGGCGAATAGCATCAGAGTCTCTCTTTACCTTTCACTGATCCAGTCAGAAGGAGGTACTTTTCCATTAAATGCTCACACACTGCGCGGAGCACAGTGGTGTGTAGCAGTGTGTTTTGTGGACCAGTGCAATGGCAGCGAATAGCAGCGTATTCTTTCTTTACTTTTCACTGATCCTGTCAGAAGGAGGTGCTTTTCCATTAAATGCTCACACACTGCGCGGAGCACAGTGGTGTGTAGCAGTATGTTTTGTGGACCAGTGGACTAGCGGCGAATAGCAGTGGAGTCTCTCTTTACTTTTCACTGATCCACTCAGAAGGAGGTGCTTTTCCATTAAAAGACTGCTAGGATTTCCGGTTAATGGATGCACATACCTGGCTATTTCATTTGCCATACAAGTCCTTTGCAAGGTGCCTGGGTGTCATTATGAACTTTAGTCGTTCGGTCACGTCAACTACGGAGAGCCGTCCTATTATAAATTGTGTGTATTCTGGAGTAAGGTGCTCATTTTCAAATTGGACTAGCAACTTCAGGTGTGGCTGCCCGGCGACTACAATCCTTCCATTCAATCAAGTGTTTTGACTCTGAAATTAAGGACTGCAAAAGAAGTCGTGGTAAGGTCATTTGTGAGGGAACTGTCTTGGAGCTCTTTCTACTTTTTTATTGGAGACTATTCCCTATATGGATTTTAAAGTCTCGCTTATGTCAATTAACTGAGAGGTTTTGTTTTGGGGCTAGGCTACTGCAGTTCTTAGTACCTTTGAGCCTTCCCTCATTTCTCAACTCAGCTTTCCATCCAGGGATTGTAAAGGAGTTTCCTGGGTAATTGTGAATAGGCAGGTTTTTGGAATTTTCTTTATTCCTGCATGGTCACTACCGTTTTCTTATGGGTTTTGTGATCTAATCCTGTCGATTGCCTAAGAGGCTTTGTCTGGGGTTAGGTGACTGCGGGACTTAGTACTGTTGGGCTGCCCCAATTTTGCCAACTTTTTTTGTTTCAGACCTGAGGGTGTGTTAATTGTTATTTTTGTTATCAATTAAGTGATGGTTGCCCTTCTGAGAAGTAAAATGACCCACCACCAGGGTGAATCCGATGCAAACTTAGTAGATGATTCGGCACCAGACTTGGGGGCTGTGACTAACGAGATAGTAATTGGTACTCCAACTATTACACAGGACATAAATGTGGCAACTGCGGGCGGGAGTGGGCTTGATGGTTGTGTGCCTAACACCGGGACCCACCGTGGTTGGATGTCACACTGTTATTAATAACATTACTAATTCCCAGCCACTGTCAAATGACTCACTTTGTATTAGGTCCTGTGGTAGTACAGTGGAAACCCAAAGCCTGGTCTATACGATCGGCTAAATCTTTTTTGTGAAGGCAGCCAATTAAATGTATTTGGTCTCATAAGTTTCAATTTCAGCCCAGTGATCTCGAGTACGCCTTTCTCTGGATTTCAAAGCTAACCAATGGATTATACTAGAATCTTCCATTGTAAAAGATGATTTGACAGAAATCTTACTACATCGACCCTTTCAACCTGCAGTGCAAGAAGAGGTGGTTTGTCCCCCGCAAAGTAATAGTGTGTCATTCTCTGTTGAAACTAAAGGCGTTGGTGGACGAAATGAGGCTGGAGAGAATGCTGTAGGTGACAAAGAATATGTCCCAGGTGGTGTTTAAGTTACCAATTTTAGTCCAGACAGCAGTAAAATTGCTGGTAAACAAGAATAGAACTGGGAAAAGGCAAAAGGCAAAAGAAGTCTTAAAATTGTAAAGCTCCTCGTAGACAGCAAAATAAAGGTTCTTGACAATTTTTGCGCCAGTTACTGTTGAAGGTTTATGAGACAGTTGGCAAACAGACTATATTATCAAGCCTTTTCCATTAGGAGACGGAAAAGAGCAAAGGAATCGTAGCTCAAAGGGTAGAATCAATGTGGGATGTAAACTGAAAGGTCAGGGTATTATCACACATTACATGGATCCTGTTGGGGGAGAAGAGGGCTCTTTAGACCGGAGTAATAGCTCAGTGTATCCAGGTTTGGGTATTGTAGGGACAAATGATTAAGGTGACGTAGAGACCAGTGAGACTAATGAAGACAGAAGTTTGGTTCGAGTAGGTAAGGGAAAATGTTGTAATTTTACCAACGCCCCCTCCAGTTTACAGCCCAAGAGTGTTTTACGTCCTACAGCTGATTCATTTAAAAGATGGGAAGACTCTCAGAAGATCTTCCCAATATTTAGAACAGTGGAGGAAAAGAGAATGACTCTTAATCAGAATAAACAGCTAGGGGATTACACTTTGCACAGAAATACCCACCAACCTTACGATAACAAACTTGACTTCGGAAGGGCTCTCTTGTATGTTGACAGAGAAAATAAAAATGTTGGAGGGAAGAGAAGACCGAAGGAGGAGTTTTATTGTTTATATCTGGGCCGTCCCTGTGGAAAACAGAGTAAAATTCCCCTAAATTGTTAGCATATTTTATTACTGTTTTCGGAAATCCCAAGCTTACGGTTAGTAAACAAGTGATATCCAGTTGGTTGACTTTGTTTATGATGACTGTCGATTTGGCAAAAGCAGAAATTACCTTACCGTAATGTTCTTCCTATGGAATCTTCTCTCGCAGATTCCTCATCATGATAGATATCCATCATCCAGCTCTGCTGTTCGGAAACATTTAGATGGGGGGCGTAGTGGACCTCGCCCCGGCCATCATTCCGTCTTGTCTGGCTCTCGCTCGTCGGCTCCAGACGTGACGTCAGGCGTCTTGTATATATAGCACGTCACTACGCCCCATGCTTCCATTCCTCCAATTTTTCCCCCCATGATTGAACGCTGCAGAAAGAAAAACCAGAGGGGGAGGCTAACCAGCTGTTAAAACATCAATAGGGATACATCCAAACAAGGTAAACCCCCACAACAATGTTTGAACATTTTCTTCTTTTTATAATGAGACAGAAGCAGTCATCCCAGAGCCATGAGCAGATGCCTTCTTGTTTGGATAGAAGAGACAACCCACAGAACTTTTTGAGCAGAGATGGATGGAGATTCGATGAGGAATCTGCGGGAGAAGAATCTATAGAAAGAACATTACGGTAAGGTAATTTCTCCTTCAATGGATTGCTCTTCTCCAGCAGATTCCTCATCATGATAGAATCCCCAAGCAGTTAAGATAACGGTGGAGGGCAGAACGATTTAAACCAGAAGATTCTGTAAAATAGCCCTACCAAACCTAGCTAGCATCAGCTCCCTGTGCAACATCCAAGGCATAGTGCTTGGTGAAGGTATGTAAGGATGACAAAGTAGCCACCCGGCATATATCCCTAAAGTGGACCCCTCTCTGGGGGCTATAGAGGCTGAGACCCTCTTTGGTCGAGTGGGCCCTGATGCCTGCTGGAAGCTCCTTGCCTGCCGATTGGTAACACTCTGGTATGCACAAAATAATCCATGCAACAGGGTTTTTTTAGTGATGGCAAGGCCTTTTCTAGTCAAAGAATGGGCCACAAACAACTGGTCTGATTTCCTAAACTCAGACGTGCGAGCAACATATAAGCTTAACGCTCACTTGGGATCAGGGTAGTGCAACCGCTCTTCCTCCTTAGAGGGATGTGGAGGAGGGTAAAAGACAGGCAAATCAATAGACTGTGACGGATGAAATTCCGAAACCACCTTAGGAAGGAATCCGGGTCTGACTTTAAGAGAGACTTTCTCGCGAAAGAACTTCAGAAAAGGAGGTTTGCAGCACAAGGCCTGCAGCCCACTAACCCTCCTGGCAGATGTGATTGCGACCAAAAAGGCTGTCTTAAGGGACAGCAGCCGCAAAGAACATGGATGCGTAGGCTCAAACGGAGCCACCATCAAGTAGGACAAAACTAGAATAAGATCCCAATCTGGGACAACAAAAGTGGTTGGCGAGACTTGTTGAGAAGGCCCTTCAGAAACTGGGCCATGACCGGAATGGTGTAAAAGAAACCTTGGTCTGGAGACCTCTTGAACATAGACAGGGCCGTCAATTACCCTTTGACTGTGGCAAACTGATGGAACTCCATAATTGTGGTGGTGGGGCAAGAGATAGGGTCAGTCTCGCGTTCCCTGCACCACGCCTCAAATCTTCTCCACCTGCACGCCTACAGAGATCTAATAGAAGGTCTGCGTGCAGCCAGCAATACCTCAAGTACCTCCTCTGAGAGGTCCCAGTCATCGTACCTCATACTCTCAAGAGCCAAGAATGTTAGTTGAGAGAATGTGGGGTCAGGTGGAGCACTGGGTTATGAGATCCAGACGCTGAGGCAACCAGTGAGGCGGACAGATGGTCAGATCCAGGAGATTGGAGTACCATGTTCTCCTTGCTCAATCCGGGGCGATCAGGATCATGGTCGCTTGAAATCTCTTCAACCTCCTGAGTACCCAAGGGATGACGGGAAGCGTGGGGAAGGTGTAGTGGAGAGGGAAGGTCCAATCCACCAGAAACGCATCCCACAGTGCCCCGATCGCTGGGAATTCCCTTAAGCAAAACTGTTCGCACTTCCTGTTGGACTCCACGGCAAAGAGATCCACTGCTTGGGTACCCCAGAGAGGAAAGACCTCCTCCAGGACTTCTTGGCACAACGGTAGAACTGAGGTCACTGGATGCAGTGTCTATATATACTGGCCCTGACGTCATGTCCAGCATAGGGGCATCTGACGGAACAGAAGCAGAGTTGCGCTGTGCCCCCTGGAAAGATTTCCGAGGAGCGGCTGCGCTGGGAGATAGATATCATAGATGAGGAATTGTGGGAGGAACGTCTTTCGGAAAGAACACCAAAGAGAGATAAGTAATTTGTTCTTCCCTGCAACACCAACAACCACAATAGAGTGGGTGATATTTCCACCTTCAAAGAGGAAGAGACCAAAGGGAGCAGAGGTTGTTTGCTTCTGTTCCTTTCGTAAGACTGTAAGTGACAAAGTTGTTAACAAGTCTTCAGTGGGGAGCAGGATGTGACTCTTCAAGAAGGCAAAAGCAGCAGATTATTTATTTATTTATATTGATATAGCGCGCAAGAAGCCCACGGGCTTTGAGGCGCTGTTATTTGCAAAAAACTTAGTTACACAGGTACAGGCATAGTGCCGGTCGTTGATACATTATAAATACTACAGATCATCATACTGATGTTACAGACATTGCAATTGGTCAGATTATGATCAGTGGAAGGGTTCTATGGTTGGTAGACAAAGGTTAGTGCCTGCTCTTCTTGTCAAGATCCTTAAAACCTCCCACTCCCCTACATTGCCTTTGTCTCCTCTGGAATTGCTCTTATTAGAAGAGCTTGCTCAGCTTTTGTTGAAGAGACCAGTGGAGTTTGTTCCAGCAAACAAAGGCATTGGCGGCTGTGGCGGCGGCCCATCTTCACAGGAAAAAGGTGTACATTTTTCCTTTGCTCATGGACTGGTTCCTGCCGGACAGATCGGAGGAGGGGCCCCGACAAGATTTAAAGATGACATTCAGCCATCTTCACATTTTAGGTTTCAACATCAGCTTAAAGTCCTTTCTGCACCCATCCACTTGCTTACAGTTCATAGAGGATGTTCTCCATACAAAGCGAGTCAAGGCTTCTAAAAGATGGCATCCTACCATAAATTCCTAATCTAGATAGATATCCTCTCACAAAACTCCTCCATCTCTGACATTCAGCTACTCCACTTCGGGCATGTGGTTGTCACTGTAAATATGGATCACACTATGCTCCATTACCTTAGTTTCTTTTTCCTGCATGCTCAGCACTGTCTACTTGTGGACATTTTGTGATTTTGGGCCCATGACGTAGAACATGCGATTCCTGCCAGTCAATGAAACGCAAGGCTCTTAGGAAACAGGCCGCCAAAGTGGAACTAGATTGTACCCTTTTGAAGTCACCAGAATCATCTCTCCTGCAGTCTTCAAAGTTGAAAATGTAAGCGCAAGCGCCTACTCCGGATAAAGGGACAAGAGAAAGGGGGAAGATATTAGAAGGCAATGAAGCTTTAGCATTCTCACAGCGAGTCACACCATTCTCCTTCCTTTTCCTCCAGTAAAAAAAAAAAATGAGGCATAGATCGAGGAGGGATGAAAGTTGGGATGCTTCTGACTCTCAAAACGTGTCTTTTCCATGTAAACCTGCATCAAAAGAGGAAATCAATATTTAGCCATCTTCTCCAATGCCTTCACAGGTACGATCTCGGCTTCATCGTTTGTCTCGAAGCCTGCTGGTAGTGCCTCACGGTCTCTAGCTGGGTTGCTCTTGTGACGGCATCTACATCAGGGTCTGGAGCCGAAGCGCTGGCCCTGGTTGCGGTTGCCGTGCATTTGAGCGATTACACCATGGAATCTAGGGCTTGGTTCATGTAGTCCGTGTGGGCGATTTATTATGACTGTGACACTGTCCTTTATGGTTGTCCTTTGTGATGCAAGTCCGGGCCACTACCAGACCTGTACAAGGAGACAGGTCTTTCAGATGGTTGTGGGTACTTTGTACCTTGGGCACGGTCCAAGCCAATGGTTTACCAACATACGGACACGATAGATATCGGACCTCAAACTGAGACAATGCGGCCATTGCTAACTCTGTTCTAGCCCTGAGGCAGACTCTGTGCTCCGTTCCCGCTGTCGACAAAGAGCTTAAAGAAAGTACAAACCAGCACCAGATAACCATTCGTTCCTCTTGAGGCATCCCTCCCCGCAGGGTATTGTTCATCCAGTCACAACCAATATGAAGTCATCATCTTCTTCCTTGACTCTACCACAAGAAATGGTTGGGAAGAAGGTTTATGTTCTCGCCTAGAAGCTTTTTGTGTTGGGTCGGCACTTAAGGTGGTTAATTCCTCTTGTGCGATGGCTTCATTTTTGCACGTTTTGTGATCCGAATTGTCAGAAGCCTTGATGCTCCTGCAAGCCTCGACACACCTGCCAGAAGGTCAGATTAGGGACGGCTTTCTAGGTATAGTAAATGACATAAAGGGAACAGTGTATCTATAGCTATGAGCCGGTTTAGATGTGACTGATTTGTCAGAGGCCTATGAAGAAGTTTTCAGTGATGCATTGTGTATCATGGCTGACGCCTTTGGGGTTCAAATGGGAGGTGCGGTTGAAGTTGCTGGACATAGAGCATGTATTTGATTGGACCTAAGACTAATGAGTCTCTCGAGAGGTTGAAGGACTCTAGGGTGATAGCAATGTCATTGGCTTTGGCAGGTCAGCAACCAGACAGGAAGGACCCCTTGTTTGGCTTACGCTTCCAGAAGATGGGGTTTTAGGAGCTTCACGTCCTTTGCATAAAGGAAGACCCAACCCAGAAAAGACAGCTCAGACACTGTAAATTTGTACTGGTAGAGATAGTGGAGCATTATGCGGCCAATCTTTGTGGCTAACCGTGCCTTCAGTATGGTCTTCCTTGATATCTCGGAGGGTTGCTCCCATTCCGATCCATATCTCTGCCTTTGCTGAGAAATGGCGGGATGTCACCTCGAACGATTGGGTTTTGCAAATGGTTCAGGATGGCTACTGCCTTCTTTTTTTCAAACCCCCCGGACCTCTTTGCTCCCTTTACAAGATCTGTAGCCAGCGCTCTTGGATGAGCTGGCCTCAGCTTTGGCCAAGGGGGCTGTGGAAAGGGTTTCTACCTTTGAAGGAGTGAGAGGGTTGGGGTGGTATTCCAGTACTTCTTGATGGCAAAGAAGAGAGGAGACCTGTGTCCTATGCTGGACGTCAGGAGTTTCAATACGTTCCTGAGGAAAGACAAGTTCAGAATGGTGAGCTTGAAAGAGATTCTACAGGCTCTACACAGCCAGGAATGGTTTGTGTTGTTGGTGTCACGATTCCACTAAGAGCATAAGGCATGGGCGGTAGCACCAGGAGTACACAACACCCCCATGACAATGTATGGAGAAGGTGGACTTTTGTGGTGGCTGGCTGGCATAGGCGTTTAATGGGAATAGCATTAACCCACACCAACATGGCTGCCAAGAAATAACCCATTATGGAACCTAAGATGGCCCCTGGCAGATACAAAGATCTGACCTCCCTGGTGGTCTAGTGTTAACAGAGCACGGGCCGAGGCTATCAAACCACGCCCCGGCCCACACCCTGTGCTTAGCGTTTCTTCTGCTACCTACCAGAGCAGTGTAATGCTTACCGCTCCTGTTCATCCACGTGCGGTGAACGCACAGACTTATTTACGGCATACTCACCTGAAGACCGGAGGCATCAACGCAAGAATTCCACTGCATACTCCTGCCCTGACACTTACCTGGATCATCGTAGACCCGTAGCCGCAAAACTCGATAACTTAATTCATCGCAAGAAGTTCTGTTTCGAGATTCTGTTCTCCAATTGAAGCCCACAGCAACCGCAGCTCCTGAAAATGAGAAAGCAGAGAAAGACAACAGTAAGCGACTGCAATTACTAGCTAATACTCCCCAGTTCCCTGGTTTTTCACAAACGTACCCTCGCCAGAGTTCAACTGCATCGCTTTTCTTGCAAGCCGCAGTAATTCCTGCAAAGACATTCTGTGATTCTGCATCTTGGAAGAAAGAGAGAAAGACTCATTAAAGCGCATTGCATCATTTGGAAGGAGAAAACAGTACAAAATAAGCTGCGCTTCGCACCCAAAGCGGCTAAAGCTCCAGAGCAGCATTCTCCAAAGACTCACCATCATACTTCCAGCATCCAGTGCATCGAAGCTGGCCTGGACCACTACCTTCAGTGAAGTAACTGGAGTCGGATGCTTACCAGATCTCCCCGGCCTGCCTTCTTCATTCTTAATACGGTGAGCACCAACATCAGCGCATCAGCCAGCCTACCTAGAAGGACAAGGGGAAGTGGGGGGAGAAAGCAGACCGCCCATCACACCTTACCAGAGGCTCCAAGTTCATCGGGTCCTCCCAATCTCACTGTCCCCTGGGGTTTGATTCACCAGCGGACCAGTGGGGAAAGAAGGGGCTGGGATATTCATCTTAGCAGAGTTATTCCGTGGGAGCAACACTTCGGAACAGTCTGGACCAGGCACTCCTGCAGGGCACCAGAGGTAAGCATTACATTTGGACTTCCAGGACACTGATTTCCATGTGCCCATGAACCAGAAGCACAGAAAGTACTAGCAGTTTGTGATAGGCAGCACCCATTATCAGTTCACAGTGCTTCCTTTCGGGCTAATCTCTGCCTCACTGAGTTGATGGTAGTTGTGGCCGTTTATATTAGGGGGCCACAAGAGGCATGTCTTTCCCTACCTGGACAATTGGATCCTTTGGTGCTGTTTGCCAGAGCAGATGTCTATTAAGATTTGGGCTTCTCCCTGAAGTCCCAGATAACACCTTCTCAGATGCTCCAATTCATCCGGGTGTACCTGGAGACTGTTGGGGAATGCTTTTCCCCTCCAAGGAGTGCATTTGTCAGATGGTCACCTTATTCCAGAACTCATTCATGCTGCCATCTTCAGCCTTTCTCCACCTTTTGGGCCTCATGGCATCTTGCCGTGTCCTGATGCTGGAGGCTCGGTTTAAATGCATTCTCTCCAGTGGCTGTTTTGCAGTATGTGGTCCCAGTGTTCTTGCGAGATTTCAGACTAACTCCAAGTTTCAAGGTCATTCAGGATCTTTGCCACTGGGGGGTGCAGCACAGCTCAATGTTGGCTCAAATGCGTGTGGCACGCCAGACATGATGTCAGAATCGATATATAAGGGCCCCATTACCTCAGTTCCTTTTTTCAGCACACGCTTTGGGAACCTCGGAGGTCTGTCTGGTATTAGACCTACATTGAGGAACCTAAAGACAGGACGGCCCCTAGTGTTGGACCTTGTTGGCACCATAGGGCAGGGCTTTGTAGATGTAGTCCTAGCAAGATCTTCTGACCACAATGCTGTATGCTAAGGTACTTTGGTGCTAATAGGAAAGCCCTGGCCCGTTTCGGCCTTCAGGGTACGAAATTAAGATTGATAAGCAGGAGCTAAAAGCAGCTCCTGAGTATCCAGCATTTACCTGCGACCAGGAGCTACCACTGGGGAACGAGGAGCTACCAAATAGAGTTCCACAATTCTAAACCCCACATAAGATGCGAACCTGTCCTTTTGTCCATTATTTAGGACCTTTCATGCTTTAAATGTCATCTAGATGTGTCCAACTTTTTATTTATAGATTGTCTCAAATGCAGACTTAAATTCACATAGGTGTGTTTGTTTATCATTAGCTGGCCTAGACAGCCAAAAGTAGCTCCTAGCTGTCTGTGTCAAGCTAACCAGGCTCTTCTAGGCTAGAAGCAGGCGCTAAATAGCTCCCAGCTTTCCTCAATTTCAAACCCTGCCCTTCATAGCACTTCAAGAAGTCCCTGTTTTCTGGTGCTGCACTTCAGCGTTTATTCCATCAAAAATGTGGCAGATTTGTTAATGAACAGAGCATGGCTCAGAGAGCCCTTCTTTGATTGCTGCAACAATTTGTTTGGGAAGAAACACTGCTTGTTGGGGTACCTTACAAAAACAAAGGTGTACCCAACTAAGGGCCTGATTCACAGAAGCATTTTATAACGGCACAATCCCATTGGAAAATGCTCTGTGAATCAGGCCCTAAGTCTTTACTTGCCTCTTCTTCTTAAGTGGCTCGAGCTATGAAGTCCTGAATGTACGATAGTCCGGGACTTCGAGAGCAGAGGACCATAAGAACAGCATGTACGTTTTTAAAGAAGATAAGTTGAGGATAATGCATACAGGTTAGTGAGTGGTGCACAGGCTCTAGATGTTAAGAAAGATATTTACTTGACTTTACTTTATTGCATTTGTACTGCGCAGCAATGAACCCGTAGGCATGATGGCGCTGACGAGACTAGACGACAAAAAACATATATACGCAGAAAAAGCTGGGGAAGAGAACCGAGAATTCAACTGGGCTTTATTCAAAGAGCCATGTTTTTAACCTTCTTTGAAGGCCTCGAGAGTCGGTTCCAATCTGAGGTCCAAGGGAAGGCGATTCCAGGCAGTAGGGGCTGCTGTGACAAATGCACCCCTTTCCACTTTCAGAGATTTACTTTTAGGAATTAAGAGCATGTTGGTGTCCTGGGACCTGAGAATGTGAGGAGAACACTTAGGCAGAATTAGTTTGTTGATGTAGCGG
This sequence comes from Ambystoma mexicanum, assembly GCF_040938575.1. Classification (NCBI taxonomy): domain Eukaryota; kingdom Metazoa; phylum Chordata; class Amphibia; order Caudata; family Ambystomatidae; genus Ambystoma; species Ambystoma mexicanum. The sequence goes on along the minus strand of NC_090921.1, from coordinate 222,328,795 downwards.
GGCATAGTGCCCAGAAGGCTCTTGAATGTTAGGAGCATAAGGCGGTACTGGATTCTAGCCTCTACATGTAGCCAGTGTAGTTCTCTTTTTGCTGGAGTAACATGGTCTCGCCTGGAGAGGCCTGTGACCACTCTCACAGCACCATTTTGGATAACTTGCAGCCGATTAATCTCCCTTTTGCTAATACCAATCAGCAGACTGCAACAGTAATCCATTTTTGCGCCTACTATGGCTCTCGCCAGTGTTTTGGCGTTGGCCTTAGAAATCATAGGTCTGAGGTGAGTTAAGAGTTTTAGATAGTAGGCTGCCCCTGATACAACACTTCCCACATGAGCATTCATAGAGAGGTGTTGATCAAGAATCACCCCTAGCGACTTGACTTTTTTAAGTGTCTAGTTTAACTTCGCCAAGCTGAATTTTGCTGTACCTGGGGTCAAGTTTTAAGACCCGATTAGGGGATCCCACAACCATGAGCTCAGTTTTAGTTCTGTTAGGCGCCAGTCCATTTTGTACCATCCAATTCTCGATACAGGTGTAGACTTTGTTTATACACTCTTCATCTTGTGTGTGGTCTCCCGTAAGGGGAATGATACATGGGTATCATCTGCGAAATTAGTGAACCCAATGTTTTCATGCACCAGCATAGAGAAAAAGGGGACAGTAAAGATATTATAAAAAGGCGAGAGACTTGCTCGATGTGGGACTCCATACTCAATCGGGATTGTGTCTGCTTCCGCTAAATCTGAGCATACACAGCTGACCCAATTTTTGAGAAAAGAAGCCACCCACTGAAAGGCTTTGGTGGAGAAAGCTGCCACTTGTTCGAGCCTGGCCTGGTGACCAACAACGTATGGTCAACCAGGTCAAACGTGGCTGAAAGGTCCAGCAGCATGAGCATGGTGGATACTCCCTTCTCTATGTTGGATTTTAGTTCCAGGAGGGCCGTTTCAGTGCTATGACCTGCTCTGAAGCCTGATTGATGACAGTTAAGAATTGGGTGGCTCTCTATATGTTTAGCTATTTGTATATAGGCAACTCGGTCCAGAATCTTCATCAAGAAAGCTCTTCCAGCGTAATTGCTGAGAAGGAAAATTCTGGAATTAGTGGGTTTCTGATGTGCTCCTGAGGTTCTGGGGTGTTGCCTTCATTCAGGGCATTGGTCTTTTTTAGGCTGATATTAGCTTTGATTCCCTGTAATTTCTTGGCCATAGCATCCTGGATAGCCTGGCGCCATTTCTTGTCTTTTACGACTTCGTTGACCTCGAGGACAGGAGCCTATTCCTGCTCCTTGAGAATTTTAATTTAATAAAATTTTCTTTTTGGAACATTCCCTCCATAGCTTTCTATGAAACCACCTTCTTTTCGATTTGTTTTTGATCCTGCCATGCCTTTTCAGCTTCACTTCCTTGCCTTTTGCTCATTTGTTATGTGGAAACAGACTATTCAGTCAGACTATTAGTACTGGGAAACATTGTTTGCCTTTTTAATTCTTGTATTTTTACATTGCACATAGGACCTTACAGTTCAGTGCAACGGGGATACATTTGTATCACCTTTGTTTTTTACACATGGGATTTTTGGTTACTTTGATATGTGCCTAAAGACAAGCTGGTGGCAGCCGTTACATTTGTACCGTTCTTGCAATATTTTTGGTGTGCACATCTCAGCTTACTGCCCACGGCTATTAAACATGCTAGTACCCTAAAATGGATGTGCCACGAGATTTCCAATTGTTCTTTGCCCATACTGTAGTTTGGCCTTATTCCTGCTTTCTCAGGTCAGGAAAGTCCTTATAACGTAATGGACTTGCAGAGGAAAGCTGTTGCTTTCACAGGGTAGTTAGCCTTTGTGTGTTTGTGTGTTTGTGTGTGTGGTCCAGGAAGGGGGGGCTGGGACTGTCTAGTCCCAGTCCACATCACTGGGGCTAGAAAGTCTGCTACAGGGGTGGATTGTGGACCCATGAGTTACCCCTGATTTGGCAACTAATGGATGTTTGAATGGTACAGATCCTTACCATTGGTGGGCTTAGACTTGCCTCCAGCTCAGATTTTTGATAAGAGGACTCCTCCTGCAGCCATTCTTCAGGTGTACATTGGATCCAAGAATCCTTCGAAGAAGAACAGCCTATTGATGACCAGAGGACGACTTCTGCAGTGGCCCAGCTCCTTTACCTGATCTCTGAAGACCATTGTCAGTGCTTCAGCCCTTGGATTAGTGGGAACAACTAGTCTCAATGCCTTCTCAAGAATCCATCCCCTCAGAGCCTTCAGACGCGTCCCTGGACTGCCTGGTGGACAGAGCAGCTCCCTTGTGGGCTACCTCACCAGATCCGTTGCCGTTCTGTGTTCAAGCACAGAGCTTTGGTGGTCGCCTGCTTGTTTCACAAGTTGCAGTCTCCCGCTATTACAGTCTCCTATCTTCAAGGGAACCTATCCTGGAGCAGCTTCTATGACCGTGACTGGAAAGATGCCTGTCGTCGCCTGCAAACGGTGATTGTCGCTGGAACTCGCCATCCTCCATCCTGTGAAGTGTACAGAAGGAGGTCGACATCGACATTTCTTCATCGACAGAGACTGCATCTTGCAGTTGCACCCCACTGGACGAATCCTCAAACCTAAAACCTGAGGGCAACCCTTACGGGAACAAAGTACGGAAGACAGCACTCCCAGTAACCAAAAGTCGCCCCATCGAGATGCCAGGGAAAATCGGAGTTAGGAAGGCAAGTAAGCACAATTATGCTCGTCGCCCCATCTCCCTCTTACGTACCTTTGGTCTTCGAACCTGGGTGAAGTCTCCTGACCCTTACTTAGCCTTGGGTATCGAAGAGAGAGGACAACTTACCTGTCTTCTGGTAAATTGTTGTATAACTAGTTTAAAGCTATTGTGAATCACCAGCACAATTACACTGCATGCCTTTAGAGAATACCTTGTATTGGAACCTGTGACTTTTGGGTACTGGGCCTCAAATCAGTGTTTGGACATCTAAAGTACAGCAAATTTAACTTGTGTCTGGTTCTCATAATTTGAACTGCATCTCCATTATTTACCTTTTCTTCATGGTTAGTTATTTGATGATGTGTTGTGAATAAACGTACCTGTGATTGTATATTTTTGTATTATAGAGTATTGTGTGATAATGCTACCTGCTAATTTCATTTTTCAGTGAGTTCTAAAAGTCTAAATACATAACTGTATTGTTTATAATTGACTGTCTAAGGAGAATTATTGTGTATTATCCTGTGTGGACTCCTTGAAGGCCCCTGACCACGCTCACACCCTCCTCAGTCTAAGCAGTGACTGCACGCCAGACTAAATTGATTGGGTTTTTGGCTAACCTCTCCGAGCTCCCTGTTCACCATAACCAGGGTGGCATTCTAACATCTGTCCACTAGAGCCGATTTTAGAAAGCCATCTTAATACTAGGCACTATGAAGAAAAAGGCAGTGTGTGCTGTTTTGGAGAACTGTGACTCCCATTTATGAGATTGTATGAAGCTGTTTGATGATACAGCCAAGAGCTGAGGCCGGAAGCAATCTGTCAACATTGGGGACATATGACCATTGGAAATGAGAAACATGGATCAATAACTGAAGTATATAATCCTTTTACAGCACCCCCAGAAAAACAAGCAAGCCCACTATGTGCTTGCCAACACAAGTGTCAGGTTACAGAATCGCTACAAATACTTCAACATATGTTGTTTATTAACATTTTGAACTTGCCTTTCATGGCCTCTATCCTTTCTAAGGGGCCAATGTCAAAGGAGTTCGGTAATTACCTTGAAGAGTGCAAAGAGTTGAGAGCCACCTCTCATCCGAGGTATCGACCACAGCACAGACTTTGTACTGTGCTGGAACTCAGCGGATTGATCCGGGCTGCTCAGCTCCTGCGATACACTGAGAACAAAGCGGCAGATTAGCTTCTAATGGCATTACCTATGCACCTACTGGAGTAGGCAGGGCAAGCAGTTGTGCCAAACAACTAGCGATACCGACTTCTACCAAATAACACAACTGAATAACATAACCATAATGTAAACACAAACTTGCATTATGAGCTGATAGTTGACTAACATGTTCCTCCGAGTGATTTTTACACTATGTAGTACCAAACATATTCAAAGCGGTTTCCATACTTTGGATGATTGCATCAAAAGCATGTTCCAATGCCCCATTTCCCTGGTTTCCCACATACCTGAGGACTCCTTTTGGTACTGGGAGGTGACACTGAATGTTGATGGCTTGGCTGAAAAAGAAATTGCATGCATATCACAAAACATATCTGAATTGAGTCTACATGACCCTTGCTTGTAGGACACTGGTAAAAAATAAAAGTACCTTCTACCACAATGTAGTGCAAATAGTGGCCTCATTTCATGAGACATGCTGAGACTAGACATTCCTTCCCTTTGTTTTAGAAGAAGGGAAGAGGTTGCACGCTTTAATGCGGCCGGGGGGTTAAATGTAGCTACGCCATTAACATTGCATGAATAGCAACCCTCTTATTGGTTCCAGCCATAGCTTTATAGATTGAAAATTGGGAGGGGGCCTAGCCACAAATTCCTTGCCCATCCTGGCCACAGGAGACCAGTGATGAGAGGCTATGTCACCCGAGCTCCCCATTGGAGAGGAGATACCTTTGAAGAGAGGCCACTGACTGAGTGGCATTGGAAAAGATACCACCTTTTCTTATTATAGGATTTGTCTCACCAAGGCGAGCACAATGCTAGACAGGTTACAACATGTTATGGCTACATCCAAGCCTCATCTTCCAGACTCATGGTAAATACTTGGTGCAGGACAGACGATATGTAGCATTTCGTACCCAGAAAGAAGCATTTTCTCTTTTTTTTTTAGTTAAAAAGTATGTCTGGCAAGCATGCACACACATACCCTTCCCCTCTCCAACCTACCTGCACCCTGCACCCTGTAATTTATTATTTTTCTTTGGCTGCTCATTTATCCTTTTCTATTACTTTGTCTTGAATCTTGGGCATTTAACACTGACCTTTGGGCTTGATATCTGCCTAGGACACTGACTACCAGGTGCAATCCCATTCATGTCGGTCATTGTTCCTGGAAAGTGGACAGCTGCTGAGCACCCTTGACCTCATGCAATCTGCAGCATCTCCATTTGTGAGGGTCCTTGGTGACCTTATTTTCTGCTTTGCCACTCCTAATTATTTCCAAAAAAGTAATCAGCTTAGAAACCAAAGGAGGACAAATGATTGATAGTATACGAGCCACTTTGCTAAGTAATCTGTACTCTTACCCCTAGAAATGGAACTCTATTAAAGTCCTCAGATGGAATGGACATCTCCCTCAACTGTGCCGTAATTAAGCTATTCCGGTCCAAATCAGCCCCACCATGCACTGCCCCCATTATATCCTTCAGACAGCAAGCTAGCAGCTATGTTTTCAGTGTGATCTTGAACCCCGCTACCACCCCAATCCTACTCACCGACTCTGGTTGGTTTCTGTTCTGCTACTAATTACCTTTTGGGAGAGAGGTCACATCTCAGTTTCAGGTAAACCCTCAGCCTGCTAAAAAAAAAAGGAAACAAGAATATTTATCTTTTATTTGTAAAAGTTTTCATATAATTATTTAGCAGCAAACATTATTGAGAGTAACATTATAGATTGATGCAGGCATTAAAGTAAACGGTATGTTTTTTGTCATCCTTCATGGACAGACAGTACAAATCTCTGCCCAATAGACATTACATATATAAGCAAAACCAGCATGTAGTTTATGATATGAACAAATATACTCACATGTGATTGGCAGGGATTAACAATTAATCCGTTTATGAGCATATATCCAGACCAAGAATATAGCTTTTCTACTGGATTGTGTCCTCCAACGGATTCCTCATTTTAGATATATTATCCTGCTTTACAGCACACACAGAAACTTTACCTCCAGATATTTGTTATTAATAAGCCAATTGATATTGTTCCTACTAGAAATTCTTCCAGATGGTTTAAGAATTAATATTTTTCATTAATTTAATCTCAAGCCCAATTCAGTCAGGTAAACATTCAAGGCAGTCAATAACCTTTGCAAAATTATTGGTGTGTAGTTGCATAAAACAATATTGTCAGCAGGTACCAATTACTGAATAAGAATCCATCCTAATTTTGGTGGATTTACTTGCACCTTCTTTAAAACATCCCCAAATCACAAAAACACATATTAAATAAAAAGGGACTAAAACGCAACCCTGGTGCAAGCTGAGGTGAGTATCAATCCATCTCGAGTAAGAACCACTTTGATCTAATCTCACCTTATCTTTTGAATTTTCATGTAATGCCTCCAAGATGCTAACTAAAGGGAAAGGACACACCAAAGCTAAAACAATTCTGCCACAATTCTGGTCTAATTACAGTCAAAAGCCAGTGTTAAATTTAGAAACAATAAATAAATAGGCTCTTTAGTCAACTTAACTTAATTAATCAACAAATGAAGCACCAAACAATTCAGGGATGTCACCACTCCTTTTTTAAACCCTGCTTGGAACGCTTCTAAACAGCCTGCACTATTTGCCTGATTCTGCAACTCCTTCAAATGTAGGGTCGCAAATATTTTATTCGATAAATCTAATAATGAGATTGGGCGGTAGATTGACTGCTGAAATTGATCCCCACATTATACATTAAAATATGAACTGCACATTTCTAAGAGGGCTGAATCCGTATTTCTTCATCAACATGAATTGCATCTTGCAGTTGCACCGGACAGGAAGAATCCTCAAACCTGTAACACCTGGGCACTTCTCAATAGAATAAAGGACAGAGGAATGCGCTCCCAGCAATCCCCAGTGGACCCATTGTGATTCTTGGGGAAATCTGAGTTGGGGGTGAAGTAATTATAACTGTGCCGGTCCCCCCGGTCACCTATAGAATAACATTGGGAACAAATCCCTTTGTCTCCATCTCCCTCTTACTTCCCTTTGGTCGGTGAACCTGGGTCAAGTATTCTGCCCCTGGTTCTTTGGTTTGGAAGAGAGGAGAGATTTCCTGTCTTCTGGTAAATTGTTGTTGAACTTTTAATAGTTTGAAACTATTCTGAAACGCCACCACAATCCATTGCATCCCTAGCGAGAATACATCCATGTGAGAAACCTTGTGTTGGAAACTCTGACTCTTGGGCACTATGCCCCATACATTTCAGTGCTTGGGCTTCCAAAGTTTAGGGAATTGAACTTGTGACTGGTTCTCATCTTTTGATCTGCAATACTTACCTATTTTACATGGAAAGTTATTTGATGATGTATAGTGAATGAGGATTGTATGTATTCGTCCTTCAACTCCAGCCAACCTATTAACCTATCATACCCCTATGGTCAACACATGACAATGGGGTATGATACATACACACAGCAGTACCAATTAAGGTAAAGGTTGATTGCTTCAAGAAACTCCCCTCAAACCAGAAGCAGGGCAAGGAGTTACCTCCGTCATAGAGGCACTCATAAATCAAGGTATTGTTGTCCCAGTGGACGTATGTTCAGTTTTCATCTCTGTACCTATACATAAAGACAACCAATATCTGTTCTCATTGTCACATAGGGAATGCAGTACACGTGGACCTGTTCGCCCCAGAGGTACACTGAATCTGCTAACCACCTCTCCCAACATTGGAAGCAGGATTTAGACCTATGTATATAGTTTACCAGTGGGACATTTCTAGTTAGTAATGTGGATGATTAGGGTGTGAAGCCAGGAGCCGAACGATGAGGACGTGATCAGTGCAAGCTCTACAGCCGACCACCTGAAATCCATATAGAATCCTTAGGGGAAGTAAGCTAAAGACGGATATCGGCGCCGGTAGCAGCGGTGGTGGAGAGGAGTGGATATTTGGCTCCACAGAGACGACGTGGCTCCCAGATCCGGTAATTCTTCCCTTGTAGGAGCGAGACAGGATGTCATCTTGAACTTGAATGAGCGCTGGTGGACATAGGGCAAGGCTGCAAAGAACATGAGCGCCAGGACAGCTCTGGGAAGCTGGAACAGACAGCTGGGGAACTGGAACAGACAGTCTTGTAGCTTGGGGATGCTTCAAGACATCTGTACCAGATGATTTCTCTCCTGTGGCAATGCGACTGGCTGTTATCTTGAGCTCGGCCTGGGTTGTTCGATGCAGCATAGAGGCCGCAAGAAAAAGCTGAAGCCTGGAAAGGCTATACGGCCCCCCATAACACTTAACTATTCTCCTGCAGAAGAGGCATAGGCCACCTTCCTGAGTTTGGCTGAAACACCTAGGGACAGACGTCGAGGAGGCAGCCGGGGAGTGGCTTTAGGGCGCTCCTGAGACAGCATTGGGAGGCTTGGCTCTCTTAACATCGGATCGATCCTCCCGCATACCGGATGGCAAAATACATCCAGGACAGGCTGTGGGCTTCAAGAGAACACTGTCTAAATTACTCAAGCGAGATCACCTAACAGTGTTGTATCCTGCATATGTATGAATGAGGTCTGAGTCCGTGTAAGAGCTGTGTTGGAATGCTAGGGGAGCTTGGAGTGTTGGGGCACCTGTGGATTCCAGGAGATACGGTTGGGGACTTGGAGCTGGGCAGGCAACCAGGGTAGAAGCTACTGATGATCTCTCTCCTATATTCTATACTGAACCTGTAACCAAGAGAATAAAGCGTGTTCCTTTTATATATACCTGGGACAGCCTGGTTCCTGCTCCTTGGTGTTACTGGCCCAGGGCAGATCCTGTGAGATGACACGATGTGTAGTGTGGATTTTATAGGAACGTTTTTTTTTGGAAATGCATTTTGCACTAATTACCCCATTTTATACTGAGTGTACATGAAACGCTGATGATATATTTTTTTGAAGATATTTCTTTTGGGGATTAGCAGTTTTTACTTATGATGAAAAAGTCTTTTGAGCACTATGAAATAATGCAGCTGCATATAGGAATGGAATTGAAGTACAGTCAACAGAATTGGAGTTAAATTATGCAGAAATGCCTTAATTATTGTAGAAAATGCATGTGATGTGTTTTTAAGGAATCATTGATCTTATTTATGATTAATGTGTTGTGCACGTCGGGAAATTCAAAATTTTGGGAAATGCAAATGTTTATGTATTGTGTATTACATATTTTGGAGTTGTTGTGTGACTGAGCTGAAATTTTCATTTGTGGTAATGGAGTTCTGGGTGTGTGATGCAAGGGTGCACACAGGGGGCGGCAGGTCCTGCAGATGTAGTGTACATGTGTGGTAGTTGAGTGAGTGGAGTAAATGTGTGGGTGCGTGGAGTTGCCCGATTGTGGATGTTGACATGTGGAAGTGTGATTAGGAGTTACATGCATGTATTGGGGTTAGGTTCTCACATACTGGCCAGGTGTGTTAACCAGTGTAGATAAAACCTTCAGGGAGAACCCCACGTTTTTATTAAGGAGGTTGGACACAGTAGAGTGCTCCAGTAGTAATTATCTTGGGGCATGGGGCCCATTTTTGAGGTCTGTAGTCAGTTTGGACACAGTAGAGTGTTCCGTGTTGACCTTAGGGCATGGGGCCCATTTATTTTTGTTTGAGGTCTGTAGTCGGTTTTCATCGCAGATTGTGCGCATGAAATCTGGGGACATAGGTCCTCAGAGTAGTAGTTAATTGTCTGCGTTGAAGGTTATCGCTTGACAATTCTTTCATATATGTTCAGGTTGGAGTTTTAGTTAGGAGCAAAGTTTGTTCTCCTAGTTTCTGTAGTGCCAGGCGGTGCATACTGGAGGAGGTACTTTGTTGTTATTGCACGCCAGTTTTGGCTTTCAATTGTATTGGAGGGCACGCAGGTGGTAGGCCAGTGGTTATTTTGTGGAGTTTTAGTGCATATCTAGACCAGGTAGGGTCCATGCACTGGAAAGGGTTACTGGGCTTACGTTCAGTTATATTTATTAAAATATCTGATTTTGGGTGTGCAAATTTTGAGGTTTGCATAGCGCTACCATTTTCCATCTTAGTAGTGGTTTGTTGTTTTACAGTTTTACATGGCCCTTTTTTCTATGTGTATCTTGCGCCACGTCTCTTTCTATCGTGGGTGCGTTTTGCATTTCTGTGATCTTTGTGTTGTATGTCTCTTTTCTAGATTTTTCATTCCTTTTTCATGTTTTCTTTAGGGGAGGAGGATGAGGCATGGTTGTTGGGATATTTGTTAGAGTGCATGGGATCATTGTTGGCATGTTTAGGACTATCTGTTTTGGCCATTGTGTAAGTTTTCTAGATTCGTGGCTACACTATTTTGGCAGGTGAGTTAGCCTCTGTCGGGGTGTTGGGTTTGTGCTCAAGTGTGGCAGACTTGAGGCCAGGAGTGGCAGGCCTGGCGGAAGGTGTTTAGTTTGGTGGGTTTTGGTTTGTAGTTTTGGTTTTTTGTTTGTCCATTGTGGCAAGGTTGTGCTTGGTGGTGGCGGCACCGAGACCCTGGTGTGGCAGGCCAGGGTGGAAGGAGTAGTAGAAATGTTGTGGTTGTTAGTCCTAGCATGGTTGGGTGTTTGTGCGTTTTCTTTTGATTGTAAAAGGGGAGGATGTGTTGTATCCTGCATTTGTATGAATGAGGTCTGAGTCATAGTAAAAGAGGTGTGTTGGAATGCTAGGGGAGCTTGGAGTGTTGGGGCACCTGTGGATTCCAGGAGAGACGGTTGGGGACTTGGAGCTGGGAAGTGAACCAGGGTAGAAGCTACTGATGATCTCTCTCTCCTATATTCTATACTGAACCTGTAACCAAGAGAATAAAGCGTGTTCCTTTTATATATACCTGGGTCAGCCTGGTTCCTGCTCCTTGTTGTTACTGGCCCAGGGCAGATCCTGCAGGAGGCAGGATACATCACTTAGGAACCCTCATTATGGTGAAGGATCAACAAAAGATGGAGCAGTACCTGGACTCCGAGAGTAAGCAAGGTAAACACACCTCGCCTGTCAGGGACACTGAGTAAGTGTCTGTTTAGGCTCCGCAGTGTGTCACAATAGAAGGTCTTCTTCTGGCCATACAGGACTCCAGAGTATCGTTGGGGAACAACATCCTGGAGATGAGGGCTGACTTGCAGAAGGTTAACAAGAGAATCAAAGTCATAGAACAGAGGGCCAGCGATGTTGATGATTCTTTCACGATGCTGCAAAACAAGGTGAAAGTTCTGCCAATGGTTTCGGGACAGGGCTGAAAACATGGAAAGAAGATCTCAGTGCTGCAATGTCCGAGTGCTGGGAGTGCAGGAGGGAGACGAAGGACCATGCACAGAATTGTTCCTGGATAAACTGTTCTTGAAGACCCTACAGGTCGGGGGGCGGGGGAGGGCTCTCAAAATTGTTTACCAGTGAAAGAGAGCAACGGGCATCAGGAAGACGTCTGCCCCTTGGAGCTCTGCCATGGGTTATAGAGGCCATATTCCTTAATTTGAGGGACATGGATGCAGTATTGCAGGAAGCACGCAAATGTGGACATTTTAAGGTGGGTGCAACGAACATCCTGATTTTCCCTGACTTCACTCAATAAGTCCAACAACAGAGAAGATCCATTGACACAGTGAGAAATTGAAGGAGGATGATGTTCTTTCCGGACAAATTGAAGGTATTGACAGCTGGAAAGCCTCTATTTTTCTTGTCTGCACCGGAAATTTGGGACTGGAGGGAAGAACCGCTAAAGGTGATAGACATTGCGAAGGCAAACTATGTAGGACATGTTAGGAGTCCGATGGAAGCTGGTAGCGAGACTATAGTCCTTTGGGACTTGCACAATGGCCACGGCCACGGAACGCATGTGAGGGAAGGATATAACTAATCTGGGGGTTCACCAACACTGATGATGTAATAATCTGGTTCCCAATCCCTTACGGCTGGAGGGAGGGAATTGTTGTATCTCAAATTAAGGGTGGCCCTGTTGTCGGGGACATTATCTGGAACCGTATTTACAACTTTAGTCTGGGGACTGGTAAGACAATATTGAATATCATAGGGGATTATTATTCAGAAAACCGGGTCCACAGTCCAGTTAGCCTTGTTTGGAGTGGTTCCTGATTGGGATGTTCGGAACTGGTGGACATTAAGTGTAGGCATTTTTTTGTGCTAAAACTGAAACTCTCAGGACCAAGTTTGGTTTAGTTGTAAGGGGGGCAGGAAATGGGGAGGGTTGTTGTGGGGGACTAGGGGAAGAGAAACGAAGGGGGCTTATAAATTGGGAGTTGATAGGGTGTCATTGGTTATTGTTTCAATTTGCGACTGTGTGTAGCGAGAGAATTGCAAAGAATATTATAACTCCATATGCGATCGTCCTTCCAAAATTATGAATTATTATTATTCATATTTATATAACGCGCCACACGCCGAAGGCCTCAGGGCACACAAACAACAGAGACAAAGGATAGGACAAGACAGGGTAGGGTCAGCGGGACAAGACGGGAGGTAGGACAACCATAGTAAACATTCTCCTCAACCTGGTTCGAGGTTAAACAGGTGGGTCTTGATCGCTCTCTTAAATTCTGTCAAGGACAGCGATGCTCTCCGGGCAAGGGTTAAGCCATTCCATCCACTAGGTGTCTGAACATCAAAACGTTCTCCCCCCTGTCAGCCTTTAAAGTGGTTGCATTAGTTTGTGGTTGTCGTTGGAGCGCAGGTTGCACCTAGGCAGACTGACAGTCAGACGATCCGCCAGGTATTGGGGGGCGGTGTATATCCAGTATTTGTAAAAGAGCGACAGTAGTTTGTGGGTGATCCTGTGTTTGACAGATACCAATGTAAGGCCCTTCTGGATGGCGTTACGTAGTCTTGTTTAGCTAGACTCTGAATGGCACGTACTGCACCATTTTGGTTAATTTGCAGGGAATGAAGGTTGGCTTTCACTTTGTCGATCAGGAGACTTACAGTAGTAGGGCTTGGTGTTAACTAGAGTGGTGGCCAGCAAAGCTCTGTTGCTGGTGGATAGATAGGGTCTGATTTGATTCAGCAGCTTGATAATGTATCTACAAGAGGATCGGATGTGGGAAACCTGAGACATCATGGTCAGTTCTGCGTCCAAATGGACACCCAGTGTCTTGATACATCTAGCCACATTAAACCTACTGTACAAAATGATGAGATAAACAAAAAGGATCCTGTTTTTTAAGCCGGGAATCTGATGCAACAATGAGCAGTTCTGTTTTGTCATTGTTGAGTGCCAGGGAGTTTAGGGCCATGCAAGACTGGATGGCACTGTGTTAGGGAGAATTCTCTCTTTAGGCTGAATTTCCTAACCTAGTGAGTCCCCCAGCAGCTTTGCTGGATTTCTGGAGTTTGTTTTTTTCCTCCTGCCAAGAGTGAGACTCTTTTTCTCCCACTCTTGGACATGTTTATGGTGTTCCTTTGACTGTTAAAGTGTTTTATGGGCTATGGGGTCCTTTACTCCATAGGGTCTCATGTGTTTTTATTATGTGTGTTACACAGCACCCTCCGTGCAGTAACACAGGGGTGTCATAGTGACCCCCCACCATAGACTCCATACCCTGGGACTGACTACTGTCTCCCAGGGCATGTAAAGTCACTATTGGCTTTACTAGTTCCAAATTATTAAGAGAAACCAGTACAAACCATCATATTGTGGACGTACTGGTTGGGGCAATTCGATTGCCCCGGGGTCTGTTAGTCGAGGGGGCACGTCTCTGTCCCCCCTGATCGAGTTTTGGCTGGTGGCAGTGGAAACTACTTTTTATATTCGACCGCAAATATTTTCCTATGGGATTTTCCCATTGTTCGAGGCTACCAACTTTAATTATTTAATTCTCATAGCCTCGAACATACCGGCGGTTTATTTATTTAATATTAATTCGCCGGGTGGTATTTTTTGCCATGACTCGATTCTAAAATGGCGTTTGTGTTCTCTTCTGTGACTCCAACCCAAGTTGAGCCCTTTGTTCCACTTTTTGGCGGGCTTCTCCACAGAAGCCTCCAAAAGTGGTGCCACTCTGTCTGGTACCACAGGGGGTGTGGGAGGGAGTTTAGGCACCCTGGACTGAGTTACCTTGGTAACTCAAGTCGCACTCTTGTGTGATTGGCCCAAGTGGTGAGCCGGCCGGCTCACCACTTAGCATTTTTGATTGACAGCTAGGCTGAGTGAATGGGGATATGCTGCATAAAAGCAGGGCTTTGGGGACTGGAACTTCAGAAGTCGGCACAGGACCTGAGAATCCAACGAGGGAGAAGCTGAGCCGACCTACCACGACGACACCACCGGTGGAGCCCTGCGGAACAGACTCACCACTTCCCGACGACATAGAAGATCTCCCAGCTGGAGAGGCTTCTTCCCCTGACCTGTGGGCACAACCAGTTTTACCTTCCTTCTTCGCACCCCAGAGCGGTTTGTGGTCGAACTGCCCGTGCCAAGCACCCCGGCGGCCGGATAGCCACTCACCACTGAACCGCAAATCAACGGACCGCTCCTTGTACCTGAGAAACTCCGCGGCTGGTTTCTTCCCTGGCAGTGCAACGGACTCCTGTCTTCCTCCCCGACGTAGCACCGACTTGCATCCGCTGCCAGGAACAACTGCCCCTGCTGGAGTGTTCTCACCACTTTAAAGTACCGCATCCGCCAGGCCTCCCTTTCTAAAGATTGCTACAAGGTAATAATAACTCCTTAACCTTCTGGACTGGGCTGGCCGCCTTGACCCTCTAACTGGTCCCTTTCTTTGGTCCAACTCCTTTTTGAACCGTTACAAGACTTTTGTGCACTGCAACCGTGTGACCTTGGACACATTTCGTTTGATCCTCTTAAAGTGGATCCGGCCGATTGAACTCTAACTTCACGGTTTTACTTTGCCTTCCTCTCTTGTGATGTTCTTGTAAAAGTGTTGGGATCTGTTTCAACTTGTTCTCTGCTTTTCTCTCCCTTTTAAAAACGAACTATTAGAGTGCCATCTACGTTAAGCACTCACCGCTGTCTGAAAATAAGTGGGGCTTTACTTAAGACTTGTCTAATATTCTTTTAAGGGAGTGTATATCTTTTAGTGACCGTGTTTTTGAATTGCTTACCATTAGTGCCTGTGTGTTTTTCTAGATGTGGTTTTTAAATAAATAATTATATCTCTTTTACACCAAGCCCTGGTCATCGTTTACTTGTTCTATTGTGTTCTCTTGACCTATTGTGAATACCCTGTATACTGCCTAACTCTTCTTGAGGGAAGTCTGACTGCTCAGCCACAGCTACCAAGTGAATCTGTGTGGTACAGACTGCTACCAAGTGGGTTTACTGCCAAACACACGTAGTCTTAAATCTTTTGCAGTGGTCCCAGAGGGAACTGCACAGGTTTCTGCCTAACACTCATCGAATTTAGGGCCTCAGAGTGTTTGATATAGTTGCCTGACAACTCAAGGAGAACCTAGGTGTCGTCAGCATAGTTAGTATATTGTACACCCAGGCTGTCCAAGATGTCAAGTAAAGGCCTACTGTATATGGTAAAGAAGGTGGGTGCTATACATGATCCCTGCGGCACTACACATGTGATGGTGGCAGGTGGCGATTGCCCATTCTCAGTTGCCACTCTGGGTGTTCGAGGGCCCAAAAACGAGTCCATTCATTGTGCATCTCTATCAAAGAAGCATGCCAGGCCGTTTAGTCAGTCCACCAAAAGATTGTGGTTAACAAGATCGAAGGCTGCTGAGAGGTCCAATAACATCTCCACAAGGATATGAGATTGGATTTAAGACCTAGGAGGACCTTTTTGAATGGATTGTGTCCTCCCACGTATTCCTCATCTTATGATAAATCGTTTTCTCCTGCTTCGCTGCTGGGGAAATAAAAATTCTCGGCAGAGGGCGCTGTGCTCGAGGTCGTGGCGTCGATTGTCCCTCGACGGACTCCCTACTCTGTCGACGTCACCGATGGTATAAATAGCTCGAGCCGGGCCTGTTGCTTCAGTTCCGTTTTTCCGATTGCTTCGCTATCGAGAACGGCGTGCTTAAGATTTTCTGTGAAGAAAATGTCGTCTTCTTCGACTCCTTCGACACCCAAGACTGGGTTCAAGAAGTGCGTAGATTGTGGATCGAAAATGTCGATCACGGATCCCCACCGAGTGTGTCTTTGGTGTCTCGGTTCCAGTCACCGGACCGACGACTGTAGTTCCTGCCAATCCATGACCGAGAAAGCTCTTTGTGAGAGGAGAGGTAAACTGTCGCTGGGGAGGAAGCCTCTAAGAAGGCTACGTTCAAAAAACATAAGAAAGCGACTGATTCGAAGGAATCGAATCACCATAGGCATTCAAAGAGATCTCGATCTAGGAGTAGATCGAGACACTCTTCTTCCTCGTCCAAAAAAATGAAGAGGAGACATAGATCTCCCTCATCATCATCTTCCGAGTCGACCAAAGAAATTCGATGTGTGACAAAATCGGATTCTCCCAGAAAATGGGAAGAATTTTGTAAAAAGATGATGGAGGTATTCGAGGATGCGGCCCCGACCCCCTCGAATGAACCTCTGAAGAGCCATACCCCTAAGGTCGCTCCATTGGACGACAAAGGGAAGTCTAAGACTACCTTGATAAAAACCGGTAGTGTCGCGGATACTCGAAAAACTCGAGTCGACGGCAAGTCGTCGAGGACTCTTCGAGAGTCTAGCACCTCTCCGGTGCCATATAAAAAACATAAGTCGTCGAAGGCTTCGACGACTTCATCTACGCCATCGGCGTCGACCGTTTCGGCATCGAAACCAAAAATAACCTCGACGCCTGTATCAAAGTCATTGAAGATTCCTTCGACAACTTCGAAGGATTTTTCTATTCCTTCAATGCGTATGGTAGAAGAAGAAAGATGATTTACTCCGTTGCCCAGGTCAGACTTGTTTAAGTCCATGTCCTCAATTTATGAGGAATCTGGCTCGGAGGAAGAGGAAGTCACTCCCTTTGGAGTTTCATATGGTACAAAACAAGTTCTTGAGGAACTCATTGATCAAGAGTCCAAAATGAGAGACCTGAGTGACACTCTACATTCTGCCAGTGGAATTGACACCTCCCCAGAATTAGAGTTTGCCAGACCTGATCCTGCAGAACATGCAGACTCAGGGTACAGGAGTCTTATGACCAGAGTAATTGAGTATATGGGTTGGGGTAACACTTCACCTGTTTTTTAACAAGATGACATGACGGATATAATTGTCAGAAGTCCTCAAAAAGATCCAGTTCTCCCCTTTCACAGGGCTCTTCAGAGGAGGGTGGAGAAAAACTGGGAAAAGCCTGAGAGCATTGCTGCAGATAGTAATTTCCCCAAGAAATAGAGACCAGCTGGTACAGATCCTGAATATGTAAACAGGCATCCGACTCCAGAAAGTCTAGTTATTCAGGCAGCATCCACATCAAAGCAAACTGCATATCCCACTATCCCTCCAGATAGAGAGGATAAAAAAGTTGATGCCTGGGCACGTAAAGTTTTCACTTCAGGCAGTATGGCCCTTAAATCGACAAATGTCACCTGTACCCTGGCCAGGTTTACCCATACCCTGTGGGACTGCATTTCGGCAGCGGCTGAGCATATTCCAGAAGGTGAGGAAAGGGAAGGCTTCCTCAATATAGTCAAAGACGGGAAGGAGGCAATGGGGGAATGTCTCCAGTCAGGACTGGATACTGTTGATAGCATCAGCAGATCCATGGCTGCAAGCATTGTGCTACGCAGATTTGCGTGGTTGCGGAAGTCGGGGTTTGCACCAGACGTGCAAGCCAGACTCCTCAACATGCCCTTTGATGGCTCGAGGCTGTTTGGCAGTAAGGCTGATGAAAGCCTAGAAAAACTTCAGACCTCGAAAGCGGCAGCTAAATCGCTTAGTGCCTCCATGTGCCAGCCTCTAAAACCCTATTCCGGCTCATCTTCCTGGAGGGGTCGTTCTTTTCGTTACTACTCCTCATTTGGTAGAGGAAGAGGACAGGCTTCTCAAAGGGGTAAAAGAAACTTCCCTCGTGGAGCACGAGGAAGAGGTGCAAAATCAGCCTCAGGAGCAGCATCTGTACCCTCAGCCACTCCTGCAGCTGCCTCCAAATCCCTCCGAGACCTTATTGCCCAAAACACCAGTGGGAGGCAGGATCTCTCAGCATCTGAAGGAATGGCGAGGCATTACCTCAGATGCTTGGGCACTGGAAACAGTAGCTCAAGGTTACGGTCTCCCCTTCCAAATAAGGCCTCAGAATCATCCACCGGGAGCCAACTCCGTAAGAACTCCAGACCCGCTCCTGTTGCAGGAAATGTTAACCCTGCTAGAGAAAGGTGCCATAGAACAGGTACCTGTAGCGGAGAGGAACAGGGGTTGGTACTCCCCATATTTTCTCATCCCAAAAAAGGACGGAGGACGGAGACCCATCTTGGACTTCAGAAACTTGAACAAGTTCCTCAGGAAGGACAAGTTCAAGATGGTCACTCTTTCTCAGATCCTTCAGGCTCTCCAACTCCAAGATTGGTTGGTATCATTGGACCTTCAGGATGCTTACTTTCATGTGCCAATCCATCCAAAGCACAGAAAGTACCCGAGGTTCGCGATTGGCAACTCTCATTATCAGTTTCGGGTTCTGCCATTCGGGTTGACCTCCGCCCCGAGGGTTTTCACCAAACTGATGGCAGTTGTGGCAGCGAGTCTCAGGAGAGGGGGTATTCACATCTACACCTACCTGGACGACTGGTTGATCAGAGCAAGTTCTCCAAAACAAGCTCAGGAACATCTTTCGATCACTTGCCACTTCCTCCACAAATTGGGCTTCTCCCTCAATTTCAAGAAGTCCCATATGATACCATCCCAAAAGCTCCAGTTTATCGGAGCAGTCTTGGATACTTCCTTGGGAAAAGCCTCGCCTCCCGAAGTGAGAGCTCTCCACATCCAGCAGATGGTAACGAAGTTCCAGAATGCCCAACGTCTACCGGCCTTTCTCGGTTTGCTCTGCCTCATGGCATCCTGCATTTTCCTAGTACCAGAGGCCAGGTTGAGAATGAGATCCCTTCAATGGGCACTCAGAACTCAGTGGTCCCAGTTATCAGGGAATATATCGGATCTTCTGCAAGTCCCAAGCGCAGTTGCTCAGGATCTTCTATGGTGGGCTTGCAACAACAACATTCTCAAGGGAGAATCTTTTTGGCAACCATGGCTGGAGATAACAGTAGTGACAGACGCCTCACTCACGGGGTGGGGAGCACACACCAACGATCTGACAATCAGCGGTCGTTGGTCTCAATCGGAGTCCAAACTTCACATCAACCTTTTGGAGCTGAGGGCAATCAGACTAGCGCTGAAGACCTTTCTGCCCTCTGTAAAGTGAAAGAATGTTCTGATAATGACGGACGACACGGTGGCCATGTACTACCTCAACAAAAGAGGAGGAGTAGGATCACTACCACTCTGCAGAGAGGCAATGCAGCTATGGTTCTGGGAAATACGAGAAGCAATCTCTCTATCGGCAATTCACCTAGCCGGGGAGAAGAACACGGCGGCAGATGCTCTGAGCAGGCAGAGCACGGTCTCTCACGAGTGGGAGCTGGCTCAGGAAGTCCTTCTGGAGATCTTGGCCCTTTGGGGAACCCCTCAATTGGATCTGTTCGCCACCGCGATCAACAGGAAGTGCGATCAGTACTGCTCAAGGGAATTTCCTCAAAGAGGAGCTCTGGGAGACGCATTCGTAGTGGAGTGGAAGTTTCCACTGCTGTACGCGCTTCCCCCAGTCCCTGTGATTCCTCAAGTAATCAGGAGGTTGAGAAAGTTCAGGGAAACCATGATCCTAATTGCTCCGTATTGGGCCAGGAGGACGTGGTACCCAGACCTTCTAGACATATCCATCTGCTCTCCAATACGTCTTCCACAAAGAGAGGATCTTCTCTCGCAAGAGGAAGGTCGGGTTCTCCATCCAAGACACTCAACCTTCACGCATGGTTTCTGAGAGGTTGAGATACAAGGATTGGGATCTTCCTGGATGACATAATGGAAGTCTTGCTTTCGGCCAGAAGGCCAGCAACAAAATCTTTGTACAGATGTCGCTGGAACAGGTTTAGTAACTGGTGCAAAGATACCATTAATCATTCAATTCATAAAAGGGCTTACTAACGTATACCCTCCAGTACATTTTCATGTCCCAACTTGGGATTTAAATTTAGTACTAACATTTTTGACTTGCATACCTTTTGAGCCTCTGCACTCCTGTCCATTGAGGCTTCTAACACTAAAAACTGTTCTTCTTGTGGCCCTATCATCAGCCCGCAGGGTTAGTGAACTTCAGGCTCTCTCATGCAAACCACCATATACTGTTTTTTATAAGGATAAGTTAGTCCTTAAGGTTAAACCTTCCTTTTTACCAAAGGTAGTTTCGGACTTCCATTTGTCACAAAAAATAATACTACCAACATTTTATCCTCCTCCTCATTTGGGCAAGGAAGAGGAGAGACTGCACAGACTAGATCCCAAGAGGGATCTTAGTTTTTACATCTCAAGGATGTCTAAATTACGACAAGATGACCAACTGTTTGTGGGTTATACTGGTCATAAACTGGGCTTATCAGTAACAAAACAGGCCATATCACGCTGGATCATTTTGGCCATAATTGAATGCTACAGATTGGCGGGATAAGATCCACCAGATGGGCTTCAAGCCCATTCTACAAGGAGAATGGCTGCTTCTGCGGCTCTAAAGAGGGGAGTTCCGGCAGCAGATATTTGTTCAGCTGCAACTTGAAAACAATGCATACTTTTATCAAGCATTACTGCTTGGATACTGCCTCCTCCAATGAGGGGTTATTTGCCAAGGCAGTTCTGCATTCTGTCCATGAAAACTGTAATTAGTACTGCCACCTCCAAAATTGCCACTGCTATGGGAGTCTATCATAAGATGAGGAATACATGGGAGGACACAATCCATTCGAAGAACAAGTTACTAACAACTGAAACGCTCTTTCGACTGGATGTTCCTCCCACGTATTCCTCATCGACCCTCCCATCCTACCTCGCAGTACAGTTTACGTTTTCTTACACTTTCCTCTCACGAAGAATGTATCTGTCATGGGGCACGCCTGGGTGTTCCTCCTATATTTTCATTGAAAAAACAGAACTAAAGCAACGGGCGCGGCTCGAGCTATTTATACCATCGGTGACGTCGACAGAATACGGAGTCCGTTGAGGGACAATCGACGCCACAACCTCGAGCACTGCGCCCTCTGCCGAGAATTTTATTTTCCGAAGCAGCAAAGCTGGAGATAACGATTTATCATAAGATGAGGAATACGTGGGAGGAACATCCAGTCGAAAGAACGTTACAGTTAGTAAGTAACTTGCCATGTAAGTTCTGTCCCATGCCTATCTCAGAAACCAGATTGTCGGGAGCCCACAATGTTATTATTCTCCACAAATTCCTGTAGTTGTAAGTAGGCCACTTGGTCCAGCATCTTGAAGCGAAATGGGATGTTTGTTATGGGCCGGTAATTTTTGACCAGTGAGGGATTCAGTGTATTCTTCTTTAACAATGGGGTGATCCAGGCCTTCTTGAGTGAGTGTGGAAGTATGCCA
The DNA here is from genome assembly GCF_040938575.1 of Ambystoma mexicanum. Lineage (NCBI taxonomy): Eukaryota > Metazoa > Chordata > Amphibia > Caudata > Ambystomatidae > Ambystoma > Ambystoma mexicanum. The sequence continues at coordinate 222,307,310 of NC_090921.1, read as the reverse complement.
TCCCTAAATGAGATGTTAATCATCCTTGTGATCCATTACATGTCTTGGAGGGTAACCGAAGGAAGAGATTGAGGGTGGGGTGTTTCCTGAAAAGGAATGGAATACTGGTTGACTTACTGCAAGAAACATAATTTTTGTGACTCCAGACCTGGAAGATGTCTGAAGTAAATGGGGAGAGCCAGTATTCGGAACTAGCGACTCTTTGTACGCAAGGGGGTTCTACTATGGATAGCTGGAGGGGTCCCCATACATAATGATAGTTTGATATCTGAGGGCAGGATCTTGATATTGGTGGGTAACCTAGATGGGAAGAATGGCTTATGTTTAATTAACTCTTATGTTCCAAATGAGAATATTGATAACTATTTTCGGTCAGTTTTGGAGTTTGGAGGGGGATACAGGTACAACCTTTGTTTCTGGGGAGGTGTTTATTAGATCCACGGTTGGACCCCTTTAAGCAACAATCATCTGCCACATTACAAAGTGTGATGACCGAGAAGTTTGTCAAACTATGAAGGGAAAGCCATGGAGACGAGAGGGCTACTCTTTACACTCCCACCCTCATGGCTCCTATGGCAGACTCAATTACATTCTAGTCGGGAAAGAACATTTTAGTCACCTCACAGGCACTCAGATCCTGGGAAGGACGCTGTCAGGTCATGCCCCCCTGGTGACCACTTTGACATGGGCGAGAGGAAATGTGCAGGATGTAGCATTTAGGCAGATAATTAAGGATGAAATGTCTTCCTTTCTCAAGAGGAATGCTGACTCCACAGCAGATGTGGATTGATCTGGGAAGCTTTCAAGATAAAGAAAAAGGGGGGACGTATGGCTCTGCATGGGTCTCTGCAGGAAACAGAACATGCTATGAAACAACTGGAAGAAGCGCTATCAATGGGGATTCCCTGCAGGGAGGACCTATTGAAGGAACTATGCAAGCATAGAGAACTCCAGGAGGCACTGCATAAGTATGACTATAACCAAAACACGATTCGCACCGATGGGAAAGGGAACAGGGCAGGGAGACTCTTGGTGTGGTTAACTAAACATAAGGCGCCCAGATAGACGATAGCACAGATTTATGACAAGTCGGGTACGTTGGAGACATTGCGTCAGGGAATAAATGAGACAGAGAAATTACTCACCGTAATGATCTTTCTATGGATTCTTGTCCCGCAGATTCCTCATCTTGATAGATATACATCGGTAGTCAGTCAAAATCTCGAAACCAAAATATCGAATACAAAAAGACCGAAAAAAAAAATATCGAAAAAAAAAATATCGAATTTTTTATTTATTTATTTATATATGTTTTTGGGGTCAGGTAAGTAAAAAAAAGGGGTAAAATAAAAAAAAAATGAAAAAAAGGGGGGTTGGGGGGGAACCCCCCCATTTTAAAAAAAAACACATTGAAAAAAAAATTCGATATTTTATTTTTCGGCCTTTTGTATTCGAGATTTTGGTTTTCGAGATTTTGGTTTTCGATATTATCACTATGAACCATATACATCATCCAGCTCTGCTAATCAGAAACCTTTCGCCAGGAGGCGTAGTGGAACCCGACTCGGCTGTCGATCTCTCTTGTCCGGCTCTCGATCGTCGGCTCCAGAAGTGAAGTCAGGTGTCGTATATATAGTACCTCACTACACACCTTGCTTCAGTTCCTCCTTTTCCCCCCCCCACTCACCTGAACGCTGCAGAAGGAAAAACCACAGGAAGAGGCTAATCAGCCGGTAAAAACTTATGATACATCCCAACAGGGTGATCCCACACACAATGATTGAACACTTTTTTGTTGTTGTTTTTTTTAAGAATAAGATAGAAGCGGTCATTTAAGAGACATCACCAGATGCCTTCTCGTTTGGACAGAATCAACAAGCCACAGAATGTTCTGAGCGGGGATGGATGGGAAGGTCGATGAGGAATCTGCAGGAGAAGAATCCATAGAAAGATAATTACGGTGAGTAATTTCTCCTTCAATGGATTGATTTTCTCCCGCAGATTCTTCATCTTGATAGCCTCCCCTACCCGTTAGAATAATAGAGGAGGGCAGAAGTTTTAAACAAGTAGATTCAGTAGAACCGCCCTACCAAACCGTGGCATAGGGCCTGGTAAATGTATGTAAGGATGACCATGTGGCTGCCCGAAAAATGTCCCTAACAGGAACCCCTCTTTGGAGAGCAGTAGAAGCCGAAAGCCCTCTGGTTCAGTGGGCCCTGACGCCTGATGGAAGCTCCCTGCCTGCTGATTGGTAACACTCAGAAATGCACAAAACTATCCAACGTGACAGTTTGTTTTGTTTATGGCAAGACCTTTTCGAGACAAAGAATGGGCCACGAACAACAGATCTGACCTCTGAAACTCTAATGCGTGAACAACATACAAGCTCAACACTCTCCTCGGGTCAAGGCGGTGGAACCGCTCTTCCTCTTTGGAGGGATGTGGAGGAGGGTAAAAGACAGACAAATCAATAGACTGGGACAGGTGAAACTCTGAAATCACCTTATGAAGGAACCCAGGCCTGACTGAGAGACTTTCTCAAGAAATAACCTTAGAAAGGTTTTGCTGCACAAAGCTTGATGCTCGCTAACCCTCCTGTCATAAGGGATAACAGCCGTAAAGAACATGATTGCATATGCTCAAATGGAGCCGCCATCAAGTAGGTCAAAACCAGACTAAGATCCCAATCTGGGACAACAAAGAGGGTTGACAGAAACTTATTGAGAAGGCCCTTCAGGAATTGAGCCATGACTGGAATAGTAAAGAAGGAACCTTGGTCTGGGGACTTATTGATCCCAGATAGGGCCACCAAATACCCTTTGACTGTGTTAACCTGAAGGCCTGACGAGGCCAGTGACAGAAGGAATTCCATCACTGTGGTGATGGGGCAAGAGATAGGGTAAATCTTGTGTTCCCTGCGACACACCTCAAATCTTCTCCACCTGCACACGTACAGAGATTTTGTAGACGGTCTGTGTGCAGCCAGCAACACCTCAAGTAGCTCCTGTGAGAGGTCATAGTCATCGTAGCTCTCAAGAGCCACGCATGTAGGTTGAGGGAATCCAGAGTCGGGTGGCACACTTGACCCTCCGACTGGGTCCGGAGCTCCAGATGCTGAGGCAACCAGTGAGGCGCACACATGGTCAGATCCGAGAGATCGGAGTACCAAGTGCTCCTCGCCCAGTCCGGGAGGTGATCATGATCATGGTCGCTCGGAAACTCTTCAACCTCCTGAGAAGCCATGTAATGATGGGAATCGGAGGGAAGGCGTGGAGAGGCAACATCCAATCCACCAGAAACACATCCCCCAGTCCACCGTTCCCTAGGAATTCCTTCGAGCAAAACTGTTCGCACTTCCTGTTGGACTTTGTGGCGAACAGATCCACTGCTGGGGTACCCCAGAGATTGAAGACCTCTTCCAAGACTTCCTGACACACTTCCCACTCCTGTGAGACCATGCTCAGCCTGCTCAGAGCATGCACCAAGGTGTTCTCCGTCCCCACCAGATGAACTGCCGAGAACGAGATTTGGTTCTCCCATAACCAGAACCATAGCTGAATTGCCTCTGTGCAGATGGGGCGGGAGTGCACACCACCCTGCTTGTTGAGGTAGTGCATGGTCACTGTGTGGAACGTCCGGACGAGGACATGCTTCCCTCTGAGGGACGGGGCAAAGACCCTCAGGGCTGACCTGATGGCCCACAAATCTAGCCTGTTGATGTGCCACCTGGCTTCTGAAGGAGACCATAGGCCGCTCACCTGCAAACCCTCGCAGTGAGCACCCCAACCCTTCAGAGACGTATTGTGACCACTGAGGTCTGCGGCCAAGGAGGCCAGAAGGGTTCCCCCGCCATGAGATAGCTGCGCGTACTCCACCAGCTGAGTCCACAGACTACCTGGTTGGACACAGAGGTGATCAGTGATACTGAGACCACTGGTCCCTCAATAGCCAGTGAAGGGCACTCACACACAGCCTGACCTCTAGAACTAGAAAAATACAGGAGGACATGAGACACAAAAGGGGGAGGAAAGAAGCTGCTGGTAGGGTGGCACCATCTGAAACAAATGCACCATCTGGGCTATATTGGTGACTCTCTCTTCGGGAGGGAAAGCCTTCCCTACACGTGTGTTTAGGACTGCTCCGATGAACTGGAGTCGCTGAACTGGTGTCAAATGTGACTTCAAGTTGAGGGAGAAGCCCAGCCTGTGCAGTAGTAGGCAGGTGACCTCCAAGGGAGACGGAACTTGCCCTGCTGACTCCCCCCGGATCAGCCAGTTATACAGGTACAGGAATACGTGGACACCGGATCTCCTGAGGTGAGCGGCGACTACTGCCATGAACTTGGTGAAGACCCTTGGAGTGGAGGTCAACCCAAAGGGCAGCACCCTGAATTAATGGTGATTATTCACTATGAGGAACCTTAGGAACATCCTGTGCCTTTGGTGTATTGGCACATGGAAATAGGAGCCGTGCAGCTCTATCGACACAAGCCAGTCCTGAAATTCGAGAGCGTGGAGAATTTCTCAACGTCACCATCCTGAATTTGTCTTTCTTCAGAAACTTGTTTAGGGCCCTGAGGTCAAGAATGATGATACAGAGACCTCCTCCCTTCTTGGGTACTAGGAAATACCGGCACAATCCTCTCTGTTCGGGATTTACCTCTTCCACTGCACCCTTCGACAACAGGGCTCTCAGTTCTTCTTGTAGCTCCTGTCCCGGTTGGATTGGGGGCAGTGGCGGTCTGTCTGGTGGTCTCTTTAGAAAGGTCAAACAATAACCCCGCTGAATCAACTGCAGGGCCCATGTGTCAGAGGTTATCTCCTGCCACTGGGGCCTATGCCCTGCCAACCTCCAACAAACCGGTGCATCATAGGAGGGGAAATCAAAGCGGCTTAGAGAGCACAGGCGTCCCCGTCGCTGTTGCTGCTTGATGGCCTGTAAATGCCCCTCTGTCCCCTCCGGGACACAAGAACCGTCTCTGCCTGGATTGCGGAAGATGCGCCTTCCTGCCATAGGGTACCGAACACCTATAGCAGTTGCCTCGGGAGGCAAAGCTGAAGGCAGGGATGGCCGGCTGCGCCACTAGGCCCAGTGATTTAGCAGCCAACTTGGATTCCTTAAACTTTTCCAAGGATTCGTCAGCTTTCTGACAGAAAAGCATGTCTCCCTCAAAGGGCATGTCTAGCAACCTGTTCTGAACATTTGGGGAGAAGCCTGAATTTTTCAGGTAGGCCTGCCGCATCATTACCACTGCTGAACCCAATGATCAGCCAATGCAATCCGCTACGTCCAGGCCCATTTGCAATGACTGCTTGGCTACCTACTTCCCATCCTCCACCAGCTGTACAAATCTGTCCCACATGGGACCCTCAGGGACGTATTCAGCAGCATGTTCCACAGCTTTCCATAAACCGAAGGAATGCTTTGCGAATACACAGGCAATGTTTGTGGCTTTGAGCGCCATGCTGCCAGATGTAAACACCTTCCTGGCTAATACATCTGTTTTCTTTCCCTCTCTGTCCATAGGCAGATTGGAAGTGGATACCATTGGTCTGGTGGAAATAGTGTCAGCCTGTATGACTAGCCCTTCCGGAGAAGGGTGTGTGGCAAGGAAAGAAGGGTCTCCTCTTGCCGGCCTATACTTCCCCCGTAAAATTGGCGATTACAGGGGGAATAGTACAAGAGTGCTGCCATAAGGAGGATAAACGGTCGGCAATGGCTGTGTTAAATGGCATGTTATGCTCAACTTTGGGACCCTCATCCAGGATATCGGTGAGCTCATACCCTTGGAGAGATGAGGTTGATGCCTTGAACCCAAGGGTGTCAACAACCCCGTCAACCATATGCCTGAAGTTGATGTTCGCATGGGTATAGGGCTGGTTTTGTTGCACTTCTAGGTCTGGAGAAGTATCCAGGCCACTAGCGTCCTGTAAACCTTGTGCCAGGGTCAATAAATTGGCTTGGTCATTGAATAAAGCTACACTGCTGTCTCCCGTATAAACAGGGTTGACCTGATCATCAGTGTCATTGACGCTGAAGATGGACTGCATTGAGTCAAAGAACCCTGATCTCGATAACAGCACAAACGAACCATCGACGACTGTCGGCGCTGAGGGCTTGATCGCCGACAGAATAGGCTTCGAGGCGAAAGTGGCTTTCAATGTTGATGGGTCTTTCGGGGCCGAGGGACGCTAGGACGATTGATGGATGCCTCGGACTCGGCCTTCCGGCTTTTTTTGCCTAGCAGGCATGACGCCCAAAGGCGTTTTCGACATCGTCGGAGTGACCAGCTTGGGGTCAGGAGCACTGAACGCTGCTTTTGCCAACAAAACTTGCTGGTGTGGAGAGGGGGCCGCGCCTAGAGTAGCTTGCCTTTTAAACAGTTCGAGAATAGAAGTTTTAAAACGTTCACACTCTTCATTCGGACGACGAGCTGTACTTGCTTCGATGGCGGTGGGCCCGCTTCTTCCGCGATGAAGACGACGAGGAATGGCTCTTGAAATGGGACTGTTTCTTGGTCTTCTTGCAATGTCGGTCCTTCCCCTTGTCGGGGGAGGGCTCCTCAGTCTAGGTCTCCGAAGACTGGACAAGCGACCGCACCAGAGACTTGCCACACGATCGGCCCAAGGCCAGATCCCCGGCCCTCTCAAGTAGGGATTTCGACTGCATCTTTGCGCACAAAGCGAAAGCCTCTGTGTTGTGACCAACACCTAGACAACAAAGACAGATGTTGTGGGGGTTGGTCACAGACATTTTGGTCTCACAATCGCGGCATTGCTTGATGCCCGAAACCCTGTGAGACGACATTGCGTCAAGGTTTTCGGAGGAAAACGTACAAATCATCCAAAAAAAGTCACGTAAGTTGTGTTCCTGATGCAGCTTGTAAGCACGTGGAAAAAAAGAACTGAAGCATGGGGCGTAGTGACCTGCTATATATACGATGCCTGACGTCCCTTCCGGAGCCGACGATCGAGAGCCAGACAAGATGGATCGACGATCGAGTCTAGGTCCACTATGCCCCCTGGCGAAAAGTTTCTGAGCAGCAGAGCTGGATGATGGATATCAAGATGAGGAATCTGCGGGAGAAAAGCAATCCATTGAAATTTCATTACTACTATAAGTCCCTATACACAAGCAAAAAAAACATTTCAAGGAGAGGCCGCTGAGATGCTGGAAATTACCAAACTATCGCAGTTATCTTCCAAATATAAGAACGCACTGGAAAATCATGTAGAAGAGGGTTGAATTCTGTTGCCCATTAATTCATTGCATAAAGGCAAATTGCTAGGAGGCGATGGCCTACCAGTGGAATTCTACACTACTTATGCAGAGCTCTTAGTTCTCTTAGTGTACGGCTCGACCTTGCGTACCGGATTCCTACCGAAGTCAAAATTGTATTACTTAAGCCCTAGGTAGACCCTAGATACTTTGAATCATACTGACACATTTCACTTATTAATGTGGAGGCGAAAATTCTGGGGGAAATAATTGCCTCAAGACTATGTAATGTGATAGCTGGATTGGTGCATTTGGACCAATGCTGATTCGTTGGGGGAGAAACAGTTCCATAAACCTGAAGATTCACGTCATGGATAAAGTCAAACCCTTGGATACCAACTTAGCAATCGTATCCCTGGACACAGTTAAGGTTTGGACTCCTTAAAATATGATTGGCTATTCAGGGTTCTAGATAGTTTAAGTTTGGGGCTGGACATGGTAAAGTGGATACGGTTGCTAGTGTCAAAACAGGTAATTGGTCTCCTAGTTGTTGGCAGGCAAGAGAATCTGTTGGGATGGTAAGGCCATAGGGTTGACGTTGACAGTTAGATTATTGTATAATGGTGTCGACTAGTGTGTTGAATTGGTTTAGATGCCAACTGCAGATCTGCATTTCATTATACAGACAGTGGCTACACAGATTAATGCTTATTGGCATCCGGTAGGTGGACAGTGTGTGCATGTCCAGATATCTTGAAACGAGGGTCTGAGGTAGTGGCAACAAGGTTTGGGGAATTGGAGAAGCTCAAACCAGAGGTTAAGAACACCTAACACCTAGGTCCACAAACCCTCCACAAACCTTCCACTCCCCTCCCTACCTGAGACTCAGTGATCTGCCCCTCACTGATTCTTCCTCTTATTGCTTGTATATCCCTTGCTGCCAATCTCAGTCTAATGGTATTTCTGACTTGAACAAGTACTCATTTGGAATGCGCCACATTTTTCCATGAATCCTGGGGAGCCATGCTATTATTATTTCAGTCCCTGTTGTGTTCTCCCATAGAAAGTGCAATATTGTCTGTAAATGGAACCAATTCCGTCACCCCAGAGAATCCTTGAGCATTCATTGCATCGCCTGACATTCTATACTTCCTTTCCCGTGTGCAGGATCTAGTCGCGACTGTGTCTACAAGAAAGGAGAACGTTTAGTCACCTATCGTCACCCCTATGCGTGGTTCCTCCGCTGGGTTGGGTGCAATCAATAGGATGGAACACATCAGGTCCGTCTGTGGGCTGTCCTATTGAGGGTATAATGACATTCCATTTCCTAAGAATGGGTTGCCCCCCAATATGGTGACCCCCTAGTTTCCTGATGGGAGTGGTCATGGAGAATGTGCGTGCCAGTGTCCTGTCATTTGGCTGTGCTGTGTAGGATGGCTGCATTTTATTCTGCATCTGTGGTGTCTGCGAATACTGTTGTGCTGGTGCCTGCATTTGTGGTGTCCGTCATGGGCTGTTGTGTCTGCGGGTATGCGTTTGGTGCCTGTCCTTGTTGTTGTTGCGTCTGGTCTTGGGCATAAAACTCATTGTGTACCCGTGGGTATGCTGGCTGGTATTGCATCCCCCCATTCTGTGGCATACCCCTCTGCTTCTGCATACACTAGGGATATGTCCCATCTGTCCACACACCCAGCACTGGGGTGGTTCTCTTATTTGCCTCGGACACCCTCTAGAGAGCCCTTCTGGACACTGCTGCAATTGATGTCCGTATACTCGATACTCTCCCAAAAATTCCCCTTGACTTTGTTGCATTTGATGCCCATACCCATGCCCCCTTGATGGCCTGCCTCTTCATCAAAACCCATGCTGCGCACCCCTCCCCCCAATTAACCCTCCACCTGCGGGCGTGGTCGCGTACTGTGTCTGTGGTGCATTCTGCCCTCCCACGCTTGTTACCACTGCTACTTCCATGGCGTATTTACACAATTTCATCTGCACTAACTTGCCTCCTCCCGCTTTCTTTCCTCACATTTTTTCGTAGCACTTTCTTGCATTAGCGTGCAATAATGTACTATTGTAAGTTGTATTTCTGACCATGGCTTTGCTTCCATCCCCACATACTTCTTCAGTTGCTTTTGCACTTGTTCTGGTAACCCTTGGCATAGTATATGATAGAAAAATGTAACTGTTTTATCCCACGGTTCTTGCATTTCAAAGCGCCATAACTCTTGAATAGGCTGGATATATTGTAGGGGGGGGGTCTTCCTCTTCCCCCATCCTATGTGCCATGATCGCACTGATATCTAACGTGTCTGCGTACTATGTCCGTAGAGATGTCCATACAGCCACTCGGCAGTTAGCAAGCGGCGAACCATTGTGGGGTAACCCACATATGAAATAATGCGAACCATTGTACGCCGTGTTCGGTGTTGTTACTCCCAAGTACCATGCCATTTTCCATACAGCATCGGCAGCCTCTACGAGGACCGCCACTAGTAAATCTTTTACGTACCCTACTGCACATTTTTGTCCTCTCATCCTTTCCATTACGTATATCCATTTCCCTACACCCATGGTCAACGAAGGTAGCCTACACCTCAAGTCTTCTCTGTCGATGTTTCCAGGGTATGTATTGAGGTAGCCCCCCTCCCTTTTCCAGTAAGGGGCACTGTGAGAGCCCCGCACCCCCACCCAGTATCCCGGTGTCTTTGGTGGATGTGAATGCCCTTGCCACTTCTCCCCTCCTTCATGCTGGAAGGTCTCTAAGCCTTTGCACATATGGGGTTAAGTCATCCAGGCTGTGCAAGGTAGCCCTGGCCTGTCATAGTCTCTCGTCCTTATCCCCCGCATTCCCCCTTGTGTCTTTGTCTGCTTCCCACATGGAGCATCAATCAGTGTGTGTGTCTGCCGATTGACAATCAGGTTGTCCTCACTCCCTACCAAGTCATCTTCTGACTCGGTGTGTCCCAAGTCACTGCCAAAATCGTCATGGAAGCTCAGTCTCCTCAGTACCTTTGCTCCCTGTGGTTCCCCTTCTAGGTCGATCAAGTTTTTGCTGTCCCCCCTCACGGAGGACCCTGTGTTGGATTTGTCTGGCAGTGTAGCTGCCCTATCACATTTCTTATTGCGCTCTTGCTATGCATGCCTATCCCTTCCTTCATTGTTGTCAAAAGTCGTCAATCACAACCTTAGTCTTATGTTTCTCACTGCGCGCACCTCCTCCTCCTCCTTGCGTTTGTGCTCTCTTGCGTTCCGCTCTATTTGCCACTTCCTGCGTTCCCTCTTTACCAAAACTTGCCTTGCCTTCTCGTCTTCCTCCCTTCTCCTTTCTATGTTTTCTAACTCTCTCTTTCTCCTCATCGCTCGCTGCTCCCACTCTTTCTCTTCTGCCTTTAGCTTTTCCCTTCGGACTTTCTCAAGCTCCTCCTGTTCCTTTTTCTTTTCTCTACACCTCTTCCATTATCTCTGCCCGTTCTTGTGCTTCCCTGCTCTCTTTGTTCCCTACTAGTTCCCTACTCGCCCTTCCCGTTTCTTCCCATCTAATTTCAGTAGTATTTGCCCTCCTACCCACTCGTTCAATGCTATATTCTCCAGACCTACCCTTGTGCTTGTCTGGTCTCGCTGTGCACCCCTTTTCCACCTGTCCGGCCCATTTCTGCCCCTCCACCTTGGTATATGGTGGAGGTTCGAATGTTGGATTTGAGTACCCCTCTGCTGCATTTAACTCCCGTATAGGGTTCAGTTCCTGTGTTCCTGCTGCAGCCTCTTTGCTCTCATGGTCAGGAGGAGGTTGGGGAGCGGGGGGGAGGAGGGTATTTCGCCCGGGGTCTCCTTTTGGTTCAGCATCCATTTACGCCTCGCCACATCTCCCCTGTCGTCCTGAAACATTTTCCAGAACTCAAATATTGCCATACGATTTCTCAGCTTTTTCCCCCTTATAAACCTCTTGCAAATGTGTTTGTAAAGGTTGCTGCACATATTTGGAGAAGTTCCCGCCCTTTGGCCATGGCTTAGTCAATATAACTTCTGTGCTTTTCGTTCATTGCACGGTATATTTACGAATCTTGTCCTTGTCATGGAAGTGCCATGTTCCCAGCACCTTTACCACAATACATGGCTTTTTAATACATACTTGACCTCGAGCTGAGGTTTTTGACAACTCTGCAGTTTTGTACAAAATATACCTTAGCACGCACAATGGCAAATTTCGAACACACACTTGTTTTTGTACTATCACAAGCCTCTCTGGCTCTCAACCAACTTTCCTGCCGTGCTCCGCGTACCACCTTTCTGCAACTCTTTGCCTCCTCAGGCACACCCACCAATCTCGCGCATGCGCCTTAAGCGTACCGCCACAGAACAGCTTACTCTGTCAATTTATGTATTACCAAAACCGAATTCTGCACGTCCTTGTGCTCTCCTAGTCATATACACAGACCTCCCAGGTGGCGTCACCTAACTAAATAAGGGAATTATAGAAATCACTAACAGAGCTCCCAACAATATGTTCTCAATACACAGATATTTTCAAAACCCTGACATATAACCACAGCCGTCGTCCTGACTCCTAACAGGGAATACCAATACTTCACGTGCTGAATCTACACCTACAGCGTCGCCTTGTAAATAAAACACTTAACCAAAAGAACACCTTTCGCAATTTAAGCTAGCTCCATTTGAAAGCCCTTTATACTGGAATACCATCTTCCATGACCAGAGTTAAAATGCCCAATCCACAGGAAATCCAATATTTACATAATTTCTGTGATACGTACCCTTAAATCAATAGTGTGGGCTAGCCGCTTGAACCTTTTACCTCAAAGATCGAATGTTACCTAACCACAAACATCTACCTCATCTCCTTTCTCTACTATACTTCTTTTTAAAAAAAAAAATGTTTATTGATTTTACAACAAACAAAACATAACTTACACTCCCGACATTTTCAGTTACAAGTGTCATAGCGTACTTTACATGTTTTCTCCTTAATGTCTTCATCCCTCCCTTCCCCATTAACTCGAGCTCTCCCCCTGTACCTCTGGCTTCCGTTACTCAGGATTAGTTATCTTCCTGGTTCTCGGGCAGGTCGTCATCGCTGAGGGTCACTTCGGGTGTACCCATGCAACGAGGCCATCATTTGTCTCCATTCCATCAGTGATCCCACTTCTTCTCCCTCCCCTCTGTTTACCACCTCATACCATGCCACTGTCTCCACGTCTGCCCACTTTAGAAGGTCTTTCCACCACATCTCTAGTCTGGGTCTATGAGCGGCCTTCCAGCTCAAGGCAATCCTCCTCTTGCCCAGGATGTATGCTAAGCCTTTGAGTTTACATACGTGTCTCAAGTTGTGCGGCCTGGTGAAACTCCCCAGCATGCATGCCCATATGGATTCCATGTCTAATTTAATTCCCTCATTAGATAGCTTGTGTTTAATTTCCCCCCTAAAACTTCCCAACCTCCGGGCATGCCCTGAATATGTGGCTCATCCCTGCTCCCTCCTCTTCACACTTGGGGCATTTTTGTGCCTCTGCGTTTCCAAATTTTGCTATCATTTGGGGGGGTCACGTATGCTCTGTGGGTAACATAGTTGGATCTGTTGTAACCTGGCATTTCTGGACACCTTCTTGTGATATCTTTGGGCCCTCTCCCATTGCCCATCTTGCATGGCCTCTCCCGCCTCCTCCTCCCAATCCCGCCGCAATTTGAGCGGCTCCTTTCCCACTCTTGACATTGTTAATTTGTATATCCTGGATATTTCATGCCCTCCCGCCGAGATGTCATACATCGTTTCAATGGCAGTATCCAGTTTCTCCGTTAGCGCTATTTTGGACCACGCTCCTTTCACCCTTTTGACTATTCTTCTATATGTGATATGCTGTCCCGCCTGTACCCCGGTTCACAACATTATTGTTTGGAAATCCATAGCCTCCCCCTCTTGCCAGATATCCCCTAGGGTAGCTAGGCCCACTGGCTCCCAATATTTGCAGATCGCCTTTCTTAGTTGGTCATCTGCTCCACATAGCGCCACGAGTGGTGCCTGCGGGGAGCACGAGGTCGGGCCTCCCATGGTCCAGCACGCCTTGTGCCAGACCTCCCAGCCCAGTGTTAACAATCTCGGCCTACCCCGCATCTCTGACTTGGGTAGCCATATCAGTTCTCGTAGGAAGTATGGGGCACTCTCATCCTTCAGCAGCCTGAATTCTGCTTTCTCGTCCTCCGCCAGCTACCTGGCTACGTATTGCAATTGTGCCGCTAGGTGGTATAGCTCAAAATTCGGTAAATGTATCCCCCCTCTGTCGTACGCATTCTGTAGTTTCCACAGGGCCACTCGGTTTCTTGTGTTATGCCACAAGAAACCTCTGCACAGGCTGTGTAATTTAGTGAAAAAGCACCTGGGCACCATGTGTGGGATGTTTGCGAAGAAATGCAATAGCCTAGGCAGGACCACCATTTTCAGCAGGGCCGCCCTCCCTACCATGGCCAGGGGGAGTTTTGCCCAAAACTCCATGCTGTTCTTGACGACCTCCACTGCTTTCTCTGTATTGTACTTGTGCTCCGCCACCATTGTATGGTAAATGTTGATCCCCAGGTATCTGAACGTTTTGGTCTGCCAAGCTATCTGCAGGGTGGGTAGGTTTGTCTGTGGTATGCCTTTGTATCTACCCAGGGGGAACATGCTCGATTTTCTGGGATTTCCCGGATAGTGCTGCATAGCGCTCCATCACTTCTAGGATGTATTGCAGGTTCTCCTCCGGGTATCGCAGGTACAGGAGTAGATCGTCTGCATATAAAGATATCAGGTGCGGTCCCCCTTTGGTGCGCACCCCTACCTCACTGTATTGCTGTCTTAGATAGATTGCTAGTGGCTCGAGTGCGAGGATGTACAGCAGCGGAGACCATGGACAACCTTGTCTCATGCCTCTACTTAGTTGCCATCTCTCTGAGATGATCGCATCTGTTTTTACTCTGGCTGTGGGGTAGCTATACAGCATTTTCACCCACCGCAGGTACCCAGGTCCCACCCGTATTCCTTTAGAGCCGCCATCAGCCATGACCACCGAACCGAGTCAAATGCCTTGACTGCATCTAGCGAAACTACTGCTATTTCGTTTGGGTCGCCCTCTGTCTGCTCTATGATGTGGTGGAGCCTCCTATGGTTATCAGATATGCTCCTGCCTGGGACGTACCCAGTTTGGTTGGGGTGTATTAGTTTGTTTATCACCGGCTTAAGGCTATTCGCGAGTACTGCCGTAAGGATTTTGCTGTCTTGGTTCGGCATGGATAACGGTCTATACGACCCACAATCTGCGCTGGGCTTGTCTGGTTTAAGTAAGGGAATGATTACCGCCTCGCTCAGAGATTCCGGCAGTCTCCCTTTCTCATATGTCTCATTCAGCATTGCCAGTAGCGGGGGAAGGATCTCTTGTCTGTATGTTTTGTAAAACTCGCTGGGGAGCCCATCCGTGCCTGGGGCTTTCACGTGGGTAGATGAATCACCACTGCTTCTATTTCCTCTAGTGTAACTGGAGCTTCTAGGTTCTCTCTATCCTCAGAGCTTAATTAGGGCAATCCTATGTCTTCCAGGATCTCCTGCGTTTCCCTCTCCATGTCCTCCCACTTGTCTGCGTAGAGGTGTTTATAAAATCTGAGGAAGCTCTCGTTCACCGTTTCCTGGGTATTCCAGACTTGTCCCGTCTCTCCCACTATCTCTCTAATTGCGGGCCTTAGTGCCTTGTTTTTATATAGCCACGCGAGTAGCTGTTGTTAGATATATTTCTTGTAATTCAGGTTGCTTAGCCTCTCACATAGCTCCCCGCCAGCCAATTGCAACTGGCTCACCTCTTCCGCCTGTTCCTGCGAGGTCCCCTCTGTTTCCATTATTGTTTCCAGCCTCTTTTCTATATCCTGCAGCTCCCGCTTTGTACCCCCCTGAAGCCCTTTAGATTTGGATATGGCCGCTCCCCTTATTACCACCTTGAAGGCCTCCCATAGGGTCCCCTCCGATTCCACACTTCCTGTATTGTGCTCAAAATAGTTTATTATCTCTTCCCGTAGGTCCTCTCGGAATGTGGTGTCCCTCAGTGCCTCGTCTCCAAGTCTGCATATTGGAATTCCGGCTCTTGGGGGTTGGTGTCGCCACTCCAGAACCAAAGGGGAGTGGTCCGATAGTATCCTGGCTTTGTATTCTGAGCTGGTGAACACGTAATCCAGCCTCGTGTACAGATTATGTGGGGCCGCATAGTGTGAGTAGTGTCTTGCTGTCGGGTGTTGCCACCTCCAGATATCCTCAAGCCCAAAGTCCCTCAGCAGGGCCCGTAACGCTCTCGCTGCGGGGGTAGGTTTATCTAATTTCATATCCGATCTGTCCAGTTTAGGGTCTAGTGTACAATTGAAGTCGCCCCCCCATATGATCGCCCTGCCCGTGAGGGGGCTGATATTACTATATAACGTTTTATAGTAAGTCACTCTATCTTGGTTGGAGGCATATATGTTTATAATGTTTAGTTCCCTATTCTCCAAGAGCCCTCGGAGCGCTACCATCCTCCCATCTGGTTCCACCATGGTCTGTAATATCTGGAAAGGCACCAGTGGTGCCACCCAAATGATCACCCCCCTAGCATATGCTGAATATGTTGCACCTATGGTAGTGCCTTTCCACCTTTTTTTAATTACCTCCTGTTTCTCCTTAGTGAGGCGAGTCTCTTGCAGCAGGGCTATGTCTATTTTTTGCCTCCTCAAGTAAATCACCACTTTATTTCTCTTCAGGTAGGTTTTAAGCCCCCTGACGTTCCAGGTTATTATTCTGAGGTCACCCATTGCCCTTCCAGTCCCTCCCCCCGTCCCTCCCGCCGTAATCTTTAGCCCAAGAATACTTATCATGGGTTATGTGCAGAAGCGCGTGGGTGCATGCTCGTTCCCTAACCACTATCACTTCAAACTCCCCAACTCCCTCCCCTGCTCCCTCCCGTTCCAACCCCAACTATTGGCCAGCTCCATCCCTGGATCTCAGATGATCCCGTATAGGCTTGTTCCCCTCCCTACCCCAACATTTCCCGACTTCCCTTTTTCCCACCTCTCTCCTTCCCTCCGCCTTTCCCAGCCCTAACTCAACTCCCAACTCCCCGCCCCCCCCCATTCCCCTCCCAACTATTGCCCAGCTCCATCCCTGTATCTCAGGCTCCCCCACATATAGCCCCTTTCTCAGCGCTGCCTGTACTTGGGACCCAGTGGGGAGATGCTGCCCCATCGGCGCACCTACTATTACACCTAATGGGGATAGAAGGCATCTGTCCTGTGGCTCCGATATAACTATGAATCGCCGCGCTGTGCATCACAGGTCTAATCTACTCGCCTCTATATTCCAGTCCACAATGTTCACTTGGCGAGTGCATATAACAGGTGCCCCCCCCCTTCTACCACTCAGCCTTAACCATCTCTACGCCTTTACCCCTGCAATGTCTCTGTCCCCCACCTTTAGCCCCCCATGTTTTCAGATCACTTAGCCTGTCTCTCTCGGTCCTGGTCTTCCTCCGTCTCTGGGCACCCTTGCGTATCCAGCCAGTTTGTCGCTTCCTCCGGGGTCTCAAAAAAGTGGGCTTTACCTTTGTGCAAGACTTTCAGTTTCGCTGGGTAGAGGAGCATATATTTCAACCCAGCTTTGCACAATCTTCTTTTGACTGCCACGTATTTGTATCGCTGTCTCTGTACTAACATGGTGTAGTCAGGGTAAGCCGTGATCGTTGCTGACGCTCAAGTTATTGTTCCGCCTTTCCAAAAAAATTCTAGGATCTTTTCTCGATCTCTACAGTTCAATATTTTGGCAATGATGGCGTGGGGCGGAGCCCCTGGTTGAGGTCTTCTCGTCTGGGCTCTGTGTGCCTGTTCAACCGTGAACCCCTGAGAGAGTTTACCAGCTCCTATTTCTTGGAGTATCATGTTCTCAACGTAATCTGTGGGGTCCGTGCCTTCTTCTCCTTCCGGTAGGCCCACCACTCGTATGTTACTGCGTCTCGCGCGTCCTTCCGCCTCTTCTGCCCGGTTTTCCAGATTGGCCCCCTTTCAATATATGGACCTCTCTTGTATTGGCGGCGCTGACCTCCGTATTTTTCTTAAACGGAATCTCCAAGCCACTTGTTCGGTCTGCCAAGGCCCTCACATCTTGCCTCAATAGATTGACATCAATTCCCACAGCATCTATCTTAAATTCCAATGTCTCTTTCAGCTCAGCCATTGCCGTTCCCCACGAGGATTTTAGTTCTGTGATAGCTGCGAGGATCTGTTGATCGTCTCTTGGCGAGCTTGCGTTCTCTTGCGTCATGGTCGCGGCCTGTGCTGGCGTAGTTGGGGGCTGCTGTGCTTTGGTGAATATATCCATGGTCCGCTGCTTCACTTTGCTTTTTCTTCCTTTTTGGGCCATTGTGTGGGCGTCCCCTTATGCCTTATCGTCTCGATTCCTGTGGCGTTGCGCTGCTTCACTCACTCCGCCACGGGCTCCTGATAATGTTGCCTCCCGCCTCCCTTTTGCATGACCGGGTACATCCCTACTGGGGACCGATCCCGTGCCTGGTGTACATGAAGTCCATATTTGCGCACTTCCCTCTGATGCGCCTTGGCACTTCTAGTGACCAGTTCTTGGCTACAGCTCTTTTCAATTGCGTACCCTTGCCTCCGTGGTCTCTGTGCAGCCTCACCGTAGGATGCAGTGTCTGCCAATCTTTAGCGTGTGGCTGTTTACTTCATGCGGTCCTACAACCAGTCTGCCCTCGTTTGGGGGCAGGGCAGTCTCAGGCCTGTTGTCTCATGGCAGTATGTGGGGCTGACCTTAGATTGCTGTCTTGCTGCACACTGCAGGTTTCTGCGTGCTTCCTTTAGTCTTGCCTTGAGTGTTTCATTCACATAGCCTGCACTATGTTTGCCTTTGCCTCCAGGGGTTACCCTTAATCACTTGGGGTTTGGCCCTCGGACTCTCCTATTAAGGTCCCAGTGTTGCTAGATCTTTCTAATGTGCTGTAGCATGTTGTCTGTGTTGTCTGCACTTTTGATCCTGCCGCCCGTCGTTTATGGACTTCAGGGAGTACTTTTGTTCTTCCGCTGCCACTGTTTTAAACTGCCCTTGCAGCTTCCAGTTAAAGTCACCCCACCAGGCCGTGTGCGTGTTGTCCCGTTAGGGCTGCTTTGTCCTGCCGGGTGTGTTGTCCAGTGGGGCTACCAGCGCCGGCTACGCTTCCATGGCGTTGTACCCACTCTTGCAGAGCCGCAGGCCCAGGTCCCGCTGGTGTCTTCCCAAGTGTCACCGCCTTTTGCCTCTGTGCGTGCACTCCTCGTGGTTGTGTGCAAAGTTGCTCTTAGGGTTGCCGACCATCAGATTATTTCTATTCCACCCAGACCTCTGGGGCCGGACCCGCAGCTCCACGCGCCGGGCCGCCCTCCGTCCGTAGCGCGTATGCAAAGTGCTCGGCAGGGGGCCTCTGCCGTCTTCTTAATGCTCTTCTAGCAGTCCCGTGCAGCCAGGGCTGACAGCCCCACATTGCAGGTTATTTCGCAGCGTATTTCAGTCTGCACACGGGCTAGTGTTGTAACGCTGCTTCAGCTGCCAGACACCTTGCAGCGACGTGCCAGCTTCTTTCTCGGCGGCCCGCTCCTCCACTGCTATTGTCACTTCAGAGGATCCCTTTGTCTCAGGTCGCCACCATCTTGTTGTGGGTTTCACGGCTCTCGACCCCAGATACAAAGTATCATATCTTCTGCCACACTGTTCCAATCCTCCAGCTTATATACGTATCTCGGTCCCTGCGTATTCATGCACATCTGGTGCTCTTTTGGGACTGGAATCCGCAGTCAGGCTGCACGCGCTTCCACGGATCGTATTTCGGATCACGGAGCCCCCAGGAGATGCAGCCTATTCCATGACTGCCTAGCCACGCCTCCCTTCTCTACTATACTTCACGATACTTGACAATACTACACCGATACTCAACAATACTTATCACCACCCCACACCCAACATTTCTTTAGCACCACCCTCAACTGCTGTGTGGCTGAGTCATTACTTACACTCTGTGATCCACTGACACTGCTGGGCCACCGGCTCACCTCAAAAACTGCCACACTGCCCTTCTGCTCTGCTGGGCGCCTCACGGACCGCGGGCAGGATATTTCCCAAGATGGCTCCTGATAGCCTCTGCACAGGGAGCACTTCCTGTGTGGTCCCGTGTGCTCACTCTCCATGGAGCACCTCACAGTCCTCCGGGCACTGCGACGGAATAGGCGGTTCTATGCTGAACGGGCATAGTGAACCACCCTTCTGCTACCACTTTGTATAGGTATGCCAGAGAGGACCAGGGTTCACACCATGCATTCACGGTTCAGAGCACCCAGGGTTTATCAAACCCTCCCCCGGCATACAAACGGAGGACTCAGCCAAGGGCAAGGTAGAACTGTCCTTTATCTTTCATAACAGACAGGGTTCATACAGGAAAAACAGAATTCTCCAACAATCACAGTTCCTGAGCCCATGTCAGGGGCTTTTGTTGCAGTCTGACATCACAAATCAGGGGTCTTCCCCAAAAGCTTAAGAGCATGCGTGATTGGGTGGTTGGAGTCGTATTACCTATGGCCGGCACATATAGAGGTTATCTGACTGGCCCTTGCATGCCAGGTGGCTTGCCTGAACCTTCTCCAGAAACTATCTATTACATTGTTGCAGGGTTGCCATTGGCCTTCTTTGCCCTCCGCCATCCACCCCTGGATTTGTGTTCCCTGTTGGCTGGAACTGATCTCCCCGGGCCTTGGACCCAGCACTACCTCAGTGCTCCGTGCACCTTCTAAAGGTGAATAGAAAGACTATGTATCCAGATTGTTGACATCAGTATTACCACTTTGCCTTTGAGAGTGCCTGCAGGGTTGCAACGTTGTAAAGCAGCACATGTTTCGTTTTTCTGGGAACTGCTCCTCTTTCCACCATGAGTAAATGGCCATTGTTCGGCTCGGCTGCACCACGTTGGTGAAGAACACAAAATTGAGCTTTCTGGTTTGCAATTAGTGAGGATTTATTCTGCTATTGTACAGGTGGCTTTTTGTCTCTGAGGCTTAGGAATGTTCAGCGCATCTCTAACCTTGGCTGAGAACCCTGGACTGGTACTTTGTGCAGCCTAATTCTGCTTTTCTTCGCCTCTCGTCTAAGGCCTGTGGCTTCATGTAATTCTGCTATAGTTATTATATAATTGCCATATGTCTATATTGTGCTATTCTTATAGGATAGTAGTATTTTGGTCCTTCCAGGTCTCTTATACGATCCTGTAGTTCCATATGGTTAGTTGCAATAAGCTGCTGCAAGCTTGCTCTAAATCTCTTGCTTCCTTGCATTTCTGCATTTGGCTAATGAGAGAAAATAATAAAGACTTTCGACAGTATGTATATGCATCTCTCCTCCATCTATAGAACTGTGTAAGCAAGTTCTTCATGTGTGCATGTGTATGTCCGTGTAACTTCGTGCATGGATGCAAGTTTACTTCATGGCTAACGTTACTATGTTGTGGTGGCTCCAATAACATCAGCACAGTTAGATATTTGTCATTAATCGATCAGGTCCAGCGAGGCACCTGGATCCATGATCAGTGTTGGGGCACCTGTATCCATGATGATATTAAGGGAATAAGGTTTTAATGGCTATCTGAGTGAATATCTGTTTGCATATGTATTTGTCACTGGTCTTCCCGGGGGCTGTCCAAACAGCGATTGGCATCTTGAATCTCTGGCTCTTCGAGCTGTAATGTTTATAGGGGTCAAGAGGGGCATTCCAGGGACACTTCTTCAGTATTCTTTCCCTTATTATTATAAAGTGCTCTGTTGCTTCCTGAAGCTAGGTACGTTCCCAATTAATACCATAATAATAATAAAGAAGATTACTGACGTTCAGAAAAGTTTACAGGTGCTAGAAGTAGTATTTACTGATTAGAAGCATTTGAGGTAGTACATCGTACAGCCACTCTATGCACTCCTAATATTTTGTGTGCCATTAACAATAAAGTCACTGAGCAACCCTACATCGCTGTCGTGATACACAAAATGCAAATTTGCCAATCAGGGCTTTAGATGACAGCATTAGCCGCTGAAAGCCAATAGTTTATTCAAAGTATGTGCTAAATGCTGACAGTAGTCTGTTGTAGCACCTCCATTACGCAGTCGTGAGCTACAAGGAATATGCAGGCCTAGTAGGGGTGGTAGGTCACATTATGCATTGTAGATAGACAGGCAGGGACGAAGGCCCCAGTTCTGTAGCTAATAGAGACATTATTGGAGTGTTTGGAGCATTATGGCACCTATATAGCGCTTAAATAGCCAATCTTAAGCGCTATGAACACTAAGCTATGAGTGCATGCCTTTTAGAGCTTGCTCACATGGGGTTAATTCATCTCGGCTTCTCTTAGAATATTCTGCCTTTCTAACTGTAGCCCTGCATGGCTTCGTAAACAAATCCCGTTTCCCTGAGAAGGCCTGGTACGGCCTTGCCCACACGCTGATAAGGACATTCCAGTGCTTTCGCAGAGAGGGCTCCAAGGGAGGGGTACAAGTGAGCAGGGAGCATCTCAGAGAGAGTTGGGTTTTTCCATGAGCAAGCCTATTTTTTGCACAAGGAAAGTTCTGTAACTGTGCGTCATGGACTGACCCCACGAGATTACAAAAATGCATGCCCACATGGATCAGGTGGGAGATCGATCCGTGGACTTGGTTCGAGCAAGATCGAGTGTCCGGAACCTGATGCTCTGTCGGCACCCTGCAGTGCTGTCCTCTGAGCGGGGCTGGCACCAGCTAGCTTATGAGGGCCAGGGTCTCCCAGCGCTGATTGAAGGGGCGTAAGACTGTGTTTCTCTATGTTTCTCTAAGTTCTATGTTTCTCTATATTTTGTATTTCTCTAAGTTTTGTGTTTTGTAATCTTCTCTAACTTGAATCCCAAGATGCTGCTAAATTTTACTGTTTATGCTTTTTCTAATAAATGGTAAACATTTTGAAGGGGTCATTTGTCACTAGCATGAGTTCACTGCTCGGCACAATAGAACCTGTATTTTGGGCTGATTTGGGTAATTTTTGCTCTCAAGGGCTGGTCCCGAGGAAGATTTTCCCCATTTCAAGACAATCGCCTCCACTGTGAGCATAACTGTGTTTTTCTGTTATTGGCAGGTCTTGTTATGGCTAGCAAGAGAAAACAACACCATTATCTCAACAGTGCCCTCCAGATCAGTTCTGCGCTACAGAACTCCAGATCTATACACCTCCTTTGTGTGCTGCATGAGGTTAACCGAGAAAGAGATGTCCTATATGTTATGTTAAAAGGTATTTCTATAGCGCACCATCACCAACGAAATTGGTCCCCAGGCACTCTGGCGGATCTGTAAACAGGAAGGAGGGTGGGTAGGGTTTGTCGGAAGGAGGGTGGGTAGGGTTAGTCAGGTGGGGGGGCGTAGGAGAGTGGGAGAGGTGGTGTGCTGTTGGCGGCTTCAGCTCGGTATACACCGAGTGCTGGGTTTTGGTGCAAGTATCGGATCGGGAGAGACCTTGTGTGCTGTAGGTGCTGTTTATGTGTTGTTGATGCGGTGTGGTAAAGTGCGTGCGGATTGCTGTGAGAGAAGTGGTTGTGTGAGTTTTATGTGGGTTGAGTATGCAGAGATTTGAAGGTTGGGTTAGTGGGATCTGTATCTGGATTCTGATACTTCTGGTTCCATTTGAGCTGCATCCCTATGGATGGGGTTGTTGCTCATTCCTTATAGGCCGTCTCGCTGTTGTGTGTCATGGTGCTGCGTGGATCCAGCTGTATCCTAATGAGTATTGTATGGAGTGATAGGTATGTCTGAACCTTTCCTTCGGGTGTGGAACTGAGGTTGGTACTATCTATTCTGTTGTTATCTAATGTGACAGTGGTCTGTTGGAGCTTTGAATGGTCCAGAGTCAGTTTGCTTCCGTCTTGGTCAGTCTGTGTATTTAGTAGTTAGTTTCCTCCTATCATGACTATCTTTCAGTTAGTTCTTTGGTTTTTCGTTGGGTGACTTCCTTAAGAGCTATTGTTTGGTTGTAGTTTGTGTGTGATGGCGCATTGTACTTCCTGCTGTATCTTGATGAGCATTGTGTAGTGCGAGTGCTTATTTCTGTTTCTCACCCTCCGGTTTGGAGCTAATGGTACGGAGTTCCCTATTCCCTTGCTATCTGCAGTGACTGGGCCTGTTGGGAATGGCTATGGTTTAGGGTCAGGGTGCTATTGATGAGTCGTCCTGCTGTTTCTGTCTTCGTCTTGCTATCTACACGGTTTTTAGAGTCCAATTACGGCTGTTTCTCGGTTAGTCGTTTGGTCTGTCGTGGAATATTTTTAGGCTCTTTTACCTGTCAATTGCTTGGTGTGAATCATGGTCTGTCTCTTCGTTCATCTGTGTTTTAGTTGTGTGTGTGTGTCCCTGTGGGCAGTCTTCTAGTTATGATGTGAAGAGCCAAGTTGTAAGTAGTTTCCTGAATAGTAGGTGGATTCTTTTGTTACGTATGTACTTTGGAAGGTCGTTCCAGGTGTTCGGCGCTTGGTGAGAGAAAGAAGATCCTCAGAGTTTTCTTTTGTTGTAGGGTTTCGGTTCCAGACGGATGTCATTGCTTCTATATCAAGAATTGAGAAGTCTACTAGACGTTTTGTAGAAAAATGCCATGTTAATAATGTCTTATTTATGCTTTGATTATATTTTTAGAGGAATAACAAAGGGCAGACGTGTATGGTTCTACTCCTACAAAACACTCTATTTCTAATCGATTCTTCCTCCCACAGTTTTCTCCTCATTGATATATATATCTCCCAGCACAGCTGCTATTCAGAAACTTTACCACAGTCACAGGGCACAGCACGGCTCTGTGTCAGCTCGGCTCAACACCTCCATACGCCACGTGCTGAACATGACGTGGGGCCCAGTATATATATATAAATATATTCAGTGAAAAAATGTTGGTAAAGGGACGTTAAGGTTCAGTTGCCCTAAGAAAAACCTATCTAATTCAGTGCAAAAACCTTTTTAAAGGGACATTATAGTTACTTTGCACTAGTAATAGCCTATCCATATTATGGTTATTACAAGTAAAACCGAAGAAAAAATAAATTCGCCAGTTGTGGTAAGCTAAGCAACCGTAACTCAAGCCGCCACTTTGCACTGCTAAGACTAACACCCATGACATCAAAGATGACATCATGAATGTAATTGATGACATCACTGATGACATCACATATGCATTTACTTTTCATGAAACATCTCTACAAGGGATTCTTATTATAATGTTGGCAAAAAAGTGTCAGGAGTCATTGGGATAAATATCATGAGCTACGTGGTTCATTAAGAAATGCATTGCTATAAATACCATTGTATTATGGAGTTCTTTCCAGTATAGGAACCTACTCATGTAGAAACATAGGCATTGTGTGCAGCATACACGATAGAGGTTCAATATTAATAATCTTGCCATGTTGGATAGTAAAATGATAAATGCTTTCGTATTAGAGTTTTGCGTACTGTGTAGTAGCTAATAAAGCCCTACATAATTGTATTACTACAGACAAAATATATATAAAATATAAAGAGACCACAACGCATACAAATATGAACATACAGGGAAAGTAAAGTAAGCAAAAAGCAGCAGTCCTACCAGAAAGTGTTCATACCTAACTGATTATCTTCATGCACAGAAATGATTGCTGTGTTTCAAGGCTGCTACTTCCCCTATGTATATGTATCAGATGATGTGACTGGACCCTAAGTAAAGGTGTGTGAGAACAACGTATACAAATCTGAGCATATACAAGGAAAGTAAAGTAAGAAAAAAATAGCAGTACTACCAGAAAGTGTTCATAACCTTACTGATTATCTTCATGCCCAGAAATGATTGCTGTGTTTCAAGCCTGCATCAGTGAAGAGATTGCAAAGGAGATTGCCAGTATCAGTGAGATGGACACCATCTCTACGGAAAATGTTGGTGATAAAAAATGTGATGTTTTCATTGTGAAAGAAAGACATGCCAACATCTCGCAAACATGCACAAACTGCCTGTTGACATTGCTTCTGGCTTTCTCCATTTGCAGACCAAATGATGAAGAGCGCAGCCATATCTGTCTCTGGGCAATGCGCGTAAAAATTACAGGAGACTTTGGAAACATGTCCATGACTTTCCCAAGTACCTCCTTGATCGCAAACTGTAGAGAGATTCCAGTAACGTGCCCTAAACTGTTCCCTCCACAATGAACAATAATAATGGCTGGATGATGGTGCATCACCAAAGTGGCACAAAGGGGAAGTAAATCCAGCCACTTCATGCCACGCACTGCATACCAGTGCACATCCACATGAGGGAATCCAAGATGTGCAGCCACTCCACAGTGGTCTGCATACACCTGCAACCAATGTATCCACCAGTGCCCCAAAATCCATACGCTCTGCCTCCTGAAGGAAATAGCCATAGCAATCTGCACTCCTCTCAGCAAACAGACCTTCTGCCACAGTCTCTCCTTACACACCACTCCCAAGAAACCTTATTGACCAATCCCCTGGCCTAAACAGTCTCATTTCCATGCCTACCATCCTCAAAAACCCCAAATGTGGCACGTGCGATCTGTGAACTACCGTGGTGTCCGCGGATATATCGCGCTCTGCACCGGGGTGGGGAAAACATTTCAACCAGGGTAGGAGATTTCCTCTTTAGTGTTTTTTTTTCTTTTTTAAAAAGCTGCTTAAAACATAGTTTTGTGGGTTTTTTTTATCTTCCTTTCCTCCTTATATCAGCATATCAACAGCATCCCTCAGATTCCTGGACAAAACGAGCATTCCCCAGAATGGACAAAAACTCCATCGGCACTAAAATACTGCACACTAAGGTAGTCAATATTGTCATTGTTGAAAAGAAACATTAGCACACTGCAGAACTACACCCATGCCTTTATTAACAAGGCGCCTTCCAACATTTTGCTGGGGATTTAACACATTTGGTTGGTTCCATTGTGCTCTTGGTAACATTTGAGAAAAAAACACCTTTGCGCATGGGAAAATTAGCATTAGTCTCTCCACAAAGGACTTCAACACAGGAATCAAACTTGGGGCACTGATGTACCCCAAATACCCTCCTCCACAGTGCAGCAACAAGATATCTGGACTACCAAAAGTAGACATGTTTCTACAAAGAGAAACCAGTTCCACCAAATTGCGTCCAGGCTCACTCCACCACAAAACCTCCATGCCTGGAAACCCAAAATCTGTAGAAACACCTCTTGCCTTTGCAGATTTCTCCAGATAAGAAACACAACTATCTCCAACTACCCAGAAACAAATTCCTGCTATCTTCACCATACAGTCAACACAGCAATGAAAAAAAGTATTACCCTCCGTTCCTGTAAAGCACACCCTTAACACCTGATTGGATACTCCCCATAGTACACTCCCATTTCCATGCCAAGCATGCTGACAAGCCCCGGATGCACCACGTGTGATCTGCGGACTACCGCGTTGTTCGCAGATCTCGTGACACAGGGACAGCCCTTCTTCCCTTTCTACTTCACACTTTACAGCACTCTCTCATTGGCTACTGGTAAGCAGTCCCACAACCATCAACCAATCACATATAAGATCTCTACATCTAACTCTAGCAACGCAGTACAACACTGCAGATGTACTGTTGAACACTCAGAGAAGAGGTCTCCTATGATTCCCAAGCGTCTCTATTCAAAAGTACTGTAAAACTCTCCAATGTTTCTACTTCCAGATTGATTCACATCTACATCCAGCAACAGAAACTACAGGTATGCATATGTATTGTAATGCACATAGAAAATTAAAACTGCATGTATGTTACAAAAGCATAGCAAGTACATATATTGCATGCATATGAACAGGGTGCCTGGCACTTGCCCTGCATATCCTACAAAATAATCATACTGTCATTTGTACCATCTCCTCACATCAACTGACAGTTAGTTACAATGCTGTTTGCTTTCACAGTTGTCTTGTACTGCCCACTAGCATAACAGCTGCAAAACACTGGGAACATTTCCACAGCACATTCAAGTGCCAGATCCTATCTCAAATGCCCACAATGCACACAAAAAAATGCAAACTGCATGCATTTTCGGAAAGCATGCTCAACACATGTATTGTTCAATTCACAAAATGCACCATTGGGAAGAAAGCAATAAATGCATGTATACATTGGAAACAGTGCTAGCTGTACATTTAAATACATAACTTCAACCACTGAAAATAATTTCTGCATTCATGTAGCAAGCATCTACGTGTGAGAAACATAAACATCCATACACAGTGATATTCTCCTTTCCAATCTCTACATCTTTCTGCCCTTTTTCTCACTCTACTATAACTTCCACTAATCCATTTCCAAAACAAATAGTGAAATACATTTCACATATTTCAAAATTACAGCACCATAGAGCACAATTATCACTGCAGCACTGCCCCCACATACCAACAATGCTAATACTCCCAAGTCCCCACACATATGATATGGGATTTATAACGCGCCCATACACAAGTTTTTCAAGGTGCGACGAGGCAAGGGGGAACAGAGGGAAGACAGACAACGATCCTACTAGGCCAGGTATCATTCAGATTGTGCAAGTACATGGGAAGGAGGAAGTGGGAAAGTGTGTGGGGAGGGGGTAGGGGACAGTGCAGTACATGGGATAATAGAATAAACAATAAGTAAAAGTACGGCCAGCAGGTGGCAAGTGCAAGGGTAAGTGCAGACATCAGGTGTCAAGTGCTGGTAGTGGGACAGTAGGGATACAGAAACAGCCGCAGGTGCGGGGGTTACCAGGAAGGCAGTGAAGGTATGCGACTGGCGGACGAGGAGGCCTGGGCCCGAGAACAGAGGGTGGGGCGGTAACCAGTGCAGTTTCAGTTTAGCCAGGAATTCAGCAAGGGAGAGGAGGAGAAAAAGCAGAAGCAAAGAGAAAGCTTTTGAGGTGCTTCCGGAACCAGAGATGATTCTCCTCAAGCTTCGGGGAGGCAGGGAGGATGTTCCAGAGGGAGGCCCCAGCCGAAGAAAGATCTACCACCAACTCATTGCTTGGAGAAGCAACTGACCCGGAGGGAGTTGGAGGCGGATGTGCGAAGAGTTCGAGAAGGAAGATATTTAGGAAGAGAGAGTTGAAGGTATTGAGGCCCCAGACCCCAGAAGGACTTGTGGACAATACAGAGGGTTTTTAACATAATCATCACAGCCAATAGAGAGATTTCAGTCCTGGAGAGATACGATCCCTGGTCTTGAGGCCAAGGACATGCCTTGCAGTCCTGTTCTGGATGAGTTGCAGAGGGCGGAGAGTAGAAGCAGGCAGATTTAGAAAGAGGCTGTTGCAATAGTCCAGACTAGAGAGAACCAGAGCTCCGGAGACAGTGAGCTTCTGGGGGAAGGAGAGGAAAGGAGGTGCAGCTGGCAGTGTGACTTCTTAGAGACGTCAGAGATGTGAGGAGAGAAGGAGAGTGTGTAGTCGAAGATGACCCTGAGGTTTTTAGCCTCACAGGTGGGAGCAGGAAGAGGGCCAAGAGAGGCCAGCCAGAGAGTGACAGGAAAGGTGGGAGCGGGTCTGCCGATGAGGAGAATATCAGTCTTACTGTCATTAAGGCAGAGATCATTGGCGGCACACCACTCCTGGTTGGCAGACAGTCAGAGATGAGGGAGAAGAGGTGGCTGAGGGTAGCCGGAAAATCAGCCGAGTGTCATCCGCATAGCACAGAAAGTTGGAGCAGAGCGCGGCAATGCGGTGGGCAAGAAGTGCCAGGTATTGGTTGAATAGCCAAGGAGAGAAGTTAGACCCCTGGGGAACACCACAGGTACAGGTAGAGGAGAAGAAGTTGAACCTGGGAGGGTCGATTAGAGAGGAAAGAAGTCAGCCACACCAGGGCCTTGCCGGTGATACCCAGGTTATCACGGAGATGGATGAGCAGGATGGCATGGTTGACCGTGTCAAAGGCAGAAGAGAGATCAAGTAAGAAAGGGGTGTTGGAATCAAGGTTGGAGAGCAGGTCTTCACGGATGTTCAGGAGAGCAGTTTCCGTGCTTCTGGCAGCTCTGAAGCCAGACTGATGATCATGGAGACAACCAACAGATTCCGTGTGAAGATTGAGCTGGGAGATGACCAATTGCACACGCACACTAACTCTTCCTGCCAACAAATCCTCCTAAAATCTAAAACAATGTGTTCTCCTACTGCTATTATTGTACCATTAACACACATACCCACTAACTTCCTTCTTTTGCAATTGCAGTGAAGAACCGCCTGCTAAAAGCCATTGATGTCTCTGCTGGAATAGAACCCAGAAGAAACCTACTCTTCACAACCAAAAAAGTAAGTGCAGTACTGTTGTCTGCTTGTTACTCAGACAGTGCAGTGTTCTTCTATTGTAGCCTAGACAATGTTATCCAAAACCATAGCAGTCGCTTCACCCTTACTCATTCCACCTTGCGAGGTCCACTGTTTCCATTGTCATCAGAACACCAGTATGTTACCACCCACTAGTTTCATAAAAACATTGCAATGTCCGGGGGCGTGGCAGGAGCGCCAGCGTTGTGGCTGCTCCCTTGATGGCCTCCATGCGATGCCCGTAGCATTCTATTAATAAATGATGTTCCTGTTGTCTTTTCGGGGTGGATGAAGCAGCAGCTGCTATCGGAAGGTCCGAGCCACATGCTGATTGTATGATGAGCGCTCAATAGCCCTTGGAGCCCTGGAACGGACCCGGTGAACGCTGCATCCCCCCTCTGCCGCTCTTACTCTAAGATGAGAAGACAAGATCCCCGCGCCTCAATTGCGGCTTGTCGGTGAGGCAGATGCTTGTCGGGACATTGCTTCTCAGGATCTCTCCCTCTTTGGCCGTCCCACACGGACCGCCTGGGTTCCTGCTGACCGCTCGCAGCCACAAGTACGAGGGGCTCCCACGTCATCACCCCCGGCGCCACTGTTGCCTACGGAGAGAAGATGCGGTCTGGAGGCCCCACTGCAGAGGAGGAGACCTGCAGCGAATTTCCCCAGCCCTCGCTACCGTGCCGGGTCGATCTACAGTGACTCCACCACCCTGCATGGCCCTGCGTGCTCAGGGCATCCTCTGCTACTGCAGCTGGCCCCCTCCCGAGTGCAGAGGGGTGACGCGGAGCTTACACGTGCCCGGAGCCACCCGCTGGCCCCCGCAGGCCGCCGCCCATGGCCTTGCACTCTGGGCATGACCCACAACGTCACCAGCCCCCTGCTGTGGCCTCCTAATCTCTGGGATCCTCTCGCCGCCTAAGGACTAACTGCAGCGGGCCGTGCTGGTCCTCTCCCTCCTATCGGGACCTCGCTAGGCCTCGCTTGTGGCGTGGCCACCCTCAGACTGCCACGCATTCTTGCTTCTTTTTTCGCTAGTAGCTTGGCTCGCACACCATCTCAGGCTCCCTCCAAATTAGCGAGAATCCTACAGGTGCAACAGGACGGACTTCTGCGGGCCCCCCCCCTCTAACTGAGCGGCCTTCCTCCGCCAGTCCTCGTCTCTTGCAACCTGTCCTTGGCTGCACTGGCAGCGCCTGCTACTTCCTGGGGTGCCCCGGCCCACTCCCCTGTCCTCTGCCTGGAGACGAAGGACCTGCTGCTGCCCACTGAAGGAAGCCCTAACCCTCTCTCTTCTTTACACTAGTGGGGTACAGTGGCCCCTCCTGAGAAGCCATCGGACAGCGGATTGCCTTGCTGGGGGCTCGGGTCCAAACCCCTGGCTCCTCCGGTTGCGGCTACTGATCATAAGCCGCACCAAGGTCCACTTTCAACGTCTTATGAGCTTTCATCCCATCATTGTCCCCACCATGCGGGGTGCCAACTTGGGGCCCGTCCTACGATTCAAGCTGCTGACTCGCCCACCTTCCGCCTGCTGAATCCTGACCCTTTACATCTGCTGGCCGGCCCTGCTACAACAGTGCTGGACGGAAACTGTGAGCCGTGCCCTACCGCCCCCAAAAACAGCCTTCTCAGATCCTCCTCACCCATATAGCCCAGCGCCTGTATTGGCATAAGAGTCCCTAGATCTGGGACCTGGAACAATGACTAAGCAACTCAAGCCTCCCAGGAGCTCTGACATCTCTGCCTTGTTGCTCTTGGCAGATAAGGGGAAAAGGTCTGACCCCCCCAAAGCTTACGCCTCAGAAGATCCCAGAAGACAGGGGGGGGGACTAGCGACCAAAGAGGACCTTCAGTCCTTCATGCTAGACATTAAGGCGGAATTCAGAGCTTGCATGTCAGAGCTCACCACTAAGCTAGAGCGGACAGACCAGAGGGTTACAGAAGCTGAACAAAGACTAGGAGAGGTCAAAGACCTGACCCAAGGACACGCCACAACGCTTGTGGACATGCAACACACAATCCAGGCCCTGCTTGACAGAACCGAAGTCCTTGAATATAAACAGGAGGACCTCGAAAATAGGGCCCGTCGCAACAACTTGCGGATCCATGGTTTCCCCTCGTCTGTGCTGGACAATGACCTAGCTGAATATGTGGGTGACTTTTTCCAATCACTGCTCCCGTACTTGGATAAGGCGCAACTCATCCTGGATAGCACTCACAGGCTGCGCCCGTGGCGAAGGGTTGACTTGCATCCACTGATGATGTAATAACGAGGGTTCACTTCTATTCCACCAAGGAAGCCATTTCAGCGATCGGGAGTTCCCGAGATGAGGTAACTTTTCAGGGCACCCCGCTACAGATCTATCAGGACCTCTCTCTTTTAACTCTCCAGAAGAGAAGAGCCCTGCGGCCTCTGACGCTTTTTCTTCAAGACCACCAAGTCCGATACAGATGGCTGCACCCAACGGCTCTACAGTTTTCCTATCGGGGAACCCTACGCAGGATCAGCCATCTGGAGGACGCGGCAGCAATTTTGTGTCCTGATTCTCCCAGGGGCAAAAAGAGCCCCACTCCTGACCGCCCATCGGAGGAACTGCAGATATCCCTGCCCCCCCAAACCAAGGCACCCGGTCTGGTCGAAAGAACACAGGCGCCAAAACGTGAAGTAATCCGCCACGACCTGATCACAGATAAGCTTGGCATTGGAATTTGGCGCAACATGAGCGATGCTGTCGGCCGCGTGCGGCCCATGCCTTCCACCAAGGCGTATGCCATCAGATCCCCCTTGGAGGTGAACACAAACTTTGTTCACTGTCCTAGCCCTGTTGGCCAAGGGACACGCCGAACCAAAAGAATCGGCTTCCCAAACCCCTACAATTTCAGCCTCCCATTGGAGGTGGTTAAAACCCCAGCTACATGATGACCACAGCTTGACTAAGCCTCCAAATGATGCCTGACCTCCACTCTGCCCAACCCCCGCTCCGATAATCCACGGACGCTTAAGACACGCCTCCACCGCATCGAAAACTGAAATTTGTCATGCTGAATGTTAGGGGTCTGAACTCCCCCCACCCTCCAAAAACTAATCCACGCTACCGCGCCTGCAAAACAATTAATCTTCCATGGTTTTCCTACAAGAGACTCATCTGATTCCAGCGGACTTCACTCGTCTTCGCAGCAGAATCTTTTCATTGCAATTCCTGGCCTCCAATGGCACTAAGAAAGGGAGCACTGCCATACATTTTGCAAAAGGCCTCAGACCATAAATCCTGGATACCCTCTGTTGCCCTGAAGGCCAAACAAGAGGGATTCTATAGTAACTTAGAAGTGTCTCCCCTCCAGTCTTCGAGGGACAGACGATCATTGGAGGAGATTTTAATGGGGTCCCTGACCCGCTTAAGGACAAATCGCATCCCCCCAGCCCGTAAAGACTTCAATCTGGTGGCAGCCCTCCTCCACCTGTTCAGGGCCCTTGACGTGATGGACACATGGAGAGTGCTCTACCCCGAAGAAAGAGACTATTCTTTTTACTCATTTGTCCACAGGACCCATTCTAGAATCGACCTCCTGCTGACCTCCCCTGAGGTCTTGGCCTCCGCCGATGTCACCATTGGCCCCAGGATCCTTTCTGCCCAAGTCGCCCTAATGCTCTGAGCCCATGATCCTGACCCTCCCCCCAGATGCCGATGGAACTTACATGACCCCAACCTCAACTATTTGTCATTGAGGAATTCCATAGCAAGGACGATCAAGGATTTCTTCAGGGAAAACCGGAACGAGGACACATCTCCAGCTAATACTTGGGATGCGATGAAAGCAGTGGTCGGGGGAGCATTGATCGCTCAGGGAGCAGCTTTCCACAAAAACAGGCGGCAATTCCCACCTAGTCTTGGAAAACTAGGTCCGTGAGGCAGAGGCCCTCTGCAAGTGCAAAAACTGGACCCCGAGATCCCACCGGGCCCTAGAGGCTGCGCGAAAGAGGCTGGAGGCACTATATGCCAAGGACACTGCCCAGCTGCTGGCTAAGACCAGACAAGGATACTACGTTAAAGGCAATAAGGCGAACAAACTCTTGGTGGACAAACTCGCCAAGGCAAATAAGCGGAACACTATCTTAGGCATGCACCTCAGGGCAAAGTCCGATTTGCAGATCAGGATATGTTACAGCTAGCGGTCGCTCATCTCTCTGACACCATGTCAGCATCTCCGAGGACGCTCACGAAACAACAGGACTACCTACGAGGCACCACTCTGCCTCGCCTTAAGGACGTGGCGAGAGAGAGCCTCGATGCTCCCATTACAGGTGAGGAGATCGACGCAGCCGTAAAGAGCCTCAAACCCAGAGCTACTGGTCCAGACGGATACACAACACGGTTCGACAAAGTCTTTCGCCCCCAACTTCTAGCGCCTCTCACAATCCTATTCAACTCCTTTGCCACCTCAGGGTCTATCACCCCCTTGATGCAGGAGTCAATCACAGTCCTCATCCTTAAACCAGGGAAAGACCCTAGAGACAACACCTCGCATAGACCCATTTCACTACTATATCTTGACGCCAACATATACTCAAAAGTTCTGGTGAATAGCTTAGCGGGCGTCCTTCCCGATATTATAGACCCAGACCAGGTAATAGAAAACAAGAGGCCACAGGGGCCATCTTGTTTTCCATCAGGAATCAACTGATCCCAATGGCAGGGACGGGTGTTGGGCAGAAACCTGTGCAGTTCCCTTAGGGACCACTGCAAAAGATTTAAGACTACAGGTGTTTGGCAGTAAACCCACTTGGTAGCAGTCTGTACCACACAGATTCACTTGGTAGCTGTGGCTGAGCAGTCAGACTTCCCTCAAGAAGAGTTAGGCAGTATATAGAGTATACACAATAGGTACAGAGATACAGTAGCACAAGCAAACACTGACCAGAGCTTTGGTGTAAAAGTATATAGTTATTTATTTAAAGACACACTTGCAAATTACACTAGCACAAAAAGGTAAGTAAATTCAGCACACAGTCACTATTATATATATACAACCCTAATTACTTATTAGACAAGTCTTAATGAGAAACACCACTTATTTTCAGACAGAGGTGAGCGCTTAACCTAAGATGGCACTCTAATAAGTTATTAAAAAGGGAGGGGAAAAAGGCAGAGTTATGGAAGCACACAAACTTCAATACTTTTTAAAGAACCACAGTAAGGCTGGATAGACAGAGTTCTACTGGAGAGCAAGGAAGTCAATTGCTAGGCCCACTCTTGGAGAGAGCAAGCAGAAGGGGTCCAGGTTCACACAGTGGGGGTATGCCCAAAAAGTCTTGTAGATAGTTTGCACACAAAGAATGAAATTAAAGTCAGGAACAGTTAGCTAGGTTGTCCCATGCCAGCCCAGGTTGCAGTGGCAGCGGTTGCAAGTCGGTATTTCGTCCAGAGGAAGAGGAGGTCTCGACGTGGAGGAAAGATGAAGGTCGTTGCACTGCCAGGGAAGAAACCAGCCGCAGAGTTCTTCGGTTAAAAGGTACTACCCTTCTATTCGCGGTAGTGGTAAACCGTGGTATTCCGGTTGCCGGGGTGTTTGGCACTGGCAAGGCGGCCACGGGATGCTCCAGGAAGGTGAAAAGAAGGCAAAACTGGTTATCCCCACCAGTCAAAGGAAGAAGACTCTCTGGACTGGAGATCTCCTCTGTCGTCGGGAAAATGGTGAGACGGTTCAGCAGGGCTCCTCCGGTGGCGTCGTCTTTGCAGGTCGGCTCAGCTTCTCCCTCCTCGGATTCTTAGGTCCTGTGGCGAATTCTTAAATGCCAGTCCCCAAAGCCCTGCTTTTATGCAGAAAACCCCCATTCACTCAGCCTAGCTGTCACTCAAACATGCTAAGTGGTGAGCCGGCTGGCTCACCACTTGGGCCAATCACAAAAGAGTGCGACTTGAGTTGCCAAGGCAACTCAGTCCAGAGTGCCTAAACCCCCCCCCCCCGCACATCCTGCTAACCCAGACAGAGTGGCACCACTTTGGAGGGCTTCTGTGGAGAAGACCGCCAAAAAGTGGAACAAAGGGCTCAACTTGGGTGGAGTCACAGAAGAGAACACAAACGCCATTTTAGAATCGAGTTCTGGCAAAAAATACCAACCGGCAAATTAATATTAAATAAATAAATCGGCGGTATGTTCGAGGCTATAGGAATTAAATAATAATAGTTGGTAGCCTCGAACAATGGGAAAATCCCATAGAGATATATTTGCGGTCGAATATAAAAAGTAGTATCCACTGCCACCAGCCAAAACACGATCAGGGGGGGACGGAGACGTGCCCCCTCGAACAACAGACCCCGGGGCAACCGAATTGCCCCGACCAGTACGTCCACAATATGATGGTTTGGACTGGTTTCTATTCATAATTTGGGACTAGTAACGCCAATGGTGACTTTACATGCCCTGGGAGACAGTAGTCCGTCCCAGGGTATGGAGTCTATGTTTGTGGGTCACTACGACACCCCTGGGTTACGGCACGGAGGGTGCTGTGTAACCCACATCAAAATCACATCAAACCCTATGGAGTAAAAGACCACATAGCTCATAAAACACATGGAAAGACAAAGGAACACCTCAAATCATGCCTAAGAGTGGGAGTAAAAGAGTCTCACTCTTAGCAGGAGAAAAAAATAAACCCCAAAAATCCAGCAAAGCTGCTGGG
The DNA here is from genome assembly GCF_040938575.1 of Ambystoma mexicanum. Taxonomy (NCBI): domain Eukaryota; kingdom Metazoa; phylum Chordata; class Amphibia; order Caudata; family Ambystomatidae; genus Ambystoma; species Ambystoma mexicanum. Next base: position 222,271,021 of record NC_090921.1, on the reverse strand, counting down.
GGACTCACTAGGTTTGGGAAATTAGCCCTTATAGAGAATTCTCCCTAACACCGGGGTATCTCCAAAATGGAGGATACTCCGTGCACCTGTCAAATTCAGCATGGAGCTGCCACCAGCCCATACCCTGCTCTGCGGGCCACCCACAGGTGCCCAAAAACATACACTAGGGGCACAGGGTTGTACCCCCACCCATGGGTGCCATAAGGGTTTCCGACGGGTCCGTTCACCAAACCAAAAGAGAGAGAGCTGCACTGCCAGGAGTCCCACATGAACTCCTGCGTGGAAAACACGACAGAACATACGATAAAAAGCAGTAAAGGACAAGGATACGGAGGCCCTGTCCCTCCTATGCATTTCCAGCATCACAAGGGGACCCTTACCAATAGTCAAGGAGGGATGGGAGATGCCCACTCCCCTTATCACTACCAATGTAGTAAACTATGTGCTAGGGCTCAGAAAGAAGATGGTACTCCTGAAGGGTCTGGCTAGTGAGAAACTGAAGGCAGGGCAAGCACTGGTGAAACATTGGTATGACCAAAAAGCTTCCCTCATCAATTTCACACCAGGTCAGCAAGTTCTGACCATGAACCCTATAAGGCCTAGAGCTTTACAGGACAAATGGTCAGGCCCTTACACAGTGGTGGAGTCAATGGGTGAGGTCAACTATTTAGTGGACCTTGGAAGGGTTGGACAAGCTCCAAAAGTGTTCCATGTAAATAGACTGAAGGCTTTCATCCCAAGAGTGGAAATTGCTGCACTGCTGCTGGCTCCAGATGTTGAGGAGGATGATTCAGAACCTCTCCCTGACCTGTTCCAGGGCAGTCCTTCAGAGAGCTCCACTGAGGGTGTCAAAGTGGCCCCTCACCAGACTTCTTATCAACAAGAAGATGTGAAATGTTTGCTGAGGCAATTTTCCCCTTGTTTTCACAAGCTCCTGGTTTGACACCTTGGTGCAAACACGACATTGACACAGGAGTCAGTGTACCTACCAAAAGTGGGGGATACAGAATGTCAGACAAAGTAAGGTCTTACATTAAGACAGAGGTCAACAAAATGTTGGATCTTGGGGTGATTGAACCCTCTAGTAGTCCTTGGACCAGCCCAGTGGTTTTGGGTCCAAAGGCAGATACATCTGAGTTGAGGTTCTGTGTGGATTACAGGGTTCTGAAGGCTGTCATCAAGACAGATGCACACCCCTTGCCAAGAACTGATGAGCTGGTGGATACTTTGGGAGCCTCCAAATACCTCAGCACATTGGACCTCACTGCAGGCTATTGGCAACTAGCTCTTGCAGAACATGCCAAGGAGAAGACAGCTTTCTCAACACCAGAGAGTCTTTACCAGTTCAGGGTAATGCCTTTTGGGTTAAAGAATGGACCTGCCACTTTCCAGAGGCCTGTGACTCATGTCCTTAAAGGGTAGGATGAATCCTGTCTAGCATATCTGGATGATATAGCAGTCTTCAGTGCCACCTGGGAGGATCATGTGAAACACCTTATGATTGTGTTGCATGCTCTTCACAAGTTCCACATGACCATAAAGGCCAGTAAGTGCCAGATTGGACAAGGTTCAATGGTCTATCTTGGGCATGAAGTAGGTGGATGGCGGATACAGCCTCTACCCAGTAAAGTACAAGCAGTAGAAGGCTGGCCTACCCCCACTACACAAACCCAAGTGAAAGCCTTTTTAGGACTCACTGGGTACTACAGAAATTTCAGGGCAGACTATGGCACCGTAGCACCCCTCTGACTACTCTCACAACTCCTAAGAAAAGCAAGAAGGGAACTTGGTCTGAAGAGTGTGGGAAAGCCTTCCATAGCTTAAAAGACTCATCGTGCCAGGCCCCTGGCCTCAGGGCCCTGATTACCAAAGACATTTTATTGTGCAGACGGATGCCTCGGACACTGGGATAGGAGCAGTACTATCACAAGTAGATGAGAAGGGTAAGATGCACCCTATTGGCTTCATTAGTCACCAGCTTAAGGACAGAGAGCTCAGATGGTCCACAGTAGAGAAAGAATGTTTCTCTGTTGTGTGGGCCCTAAGGTAGCTGAGGCCCTACCTCTATGGGACCCACTTCACTGTACAAACTGACCAGAAGCCCTTAAAGTGGCTAATGAACATGAAGGGAGAGAATCCGAAGTTGCTCATGCTCAGGTGGTCTATAGGTCTTCAAGGCTTGGATTTCACTACTGAGCATAGGCCAGGTGCCCAACATAGCAATGCTGATGGGTTGTCCAGAATGTTTAACCAACCTGAACATGAGACTCATCCAGGGGTGGATACATTTCCCCTGCCCTTGGTCTGGGAGGGGTGAGTGTTAGGAAAGATTCCCATTTATGTGATGCTTTCCCTGCAGTTGTGTACCCCCCCAACGTTTTGCTGCTGTTTTACATCATAGTCTGACTTTGCCAGTGGAGCACCACTTTCTGCTGCACTGTCCTGGGCTTTTTTTGCTCACTTGTTATGGGGAAACTGACATGCCCTTACAGACAGTCAGTACAGGGAGACTTTGTTTCCCTTAGTCCTTGTCAATGTTGTAACTTTTCTGCAACATGTTGCAAGTGCACAATGTACCTTACAGTACAGTGCACTTGGGTCTTCCTGTCATTTATATAGGCCCTAGATACTCTCGAAGGATTTATTAGGAGAAGTGCAGATGACCCTTGCACAGGACTGGTGGCAGCTTATCTTTTTATATATTTTTAACCATTTCCTGTCAGGCAAACCGTGTTTACTGCGTTTGGCACAAATAGGTGGCCTGGCTCCAAAATGGCTATGCCATGATGTTTTTTGTCCTGTCCTTTGGCCATCTTGCCCTTTCACTTTCCCCAGGTCGAGCCGACCCGGGTCAGTCCTTATTTTGGCATGCATTCACCCGCGAAAACGCCAAGCTTTCGCGGGCTTCTGCATGCATTGTGTGTGTGCTTCCAGGATGTGGGTTGGACTGTCTGGTTCCGATACACTACCTGGGTGCCAGAGGGTCTGGTGTGCTGTGAATGCCTGGGATCACTGTGGTCCATAATTGGTCCACGTATGGTGTGCCTGTATGTGAGCAGATCTCCCATTGGGTCCTCTTTGTTTTGGCGGGAAGGAGATTCTGGATAAGAGAAGGCTCCAAACAACCATACCAGGTCGATCACTTGAGTTCACACTGAACGAAGGATAGGATACAAGTAAAGAAGCTGAGTCGAGGAACCGTTGGTGACCCGCCGGAACGTTTGGCACCCTCAGCCCGCTGTTGTCTCGCTGGACCCCTCTGCATCTGATAGAACTAGAAGGTCTGAGAAGACGCTTTGACCCATTGGAATAGTGGGGTGCACTATTCTCAGCACCTTCATTAAACCCTGCAAGTAAGCCTTCTCGGAAGTTTCCCAGGGTCAACCAGTGGGCTAACCAGCTTGCGCAGGACCTTTGCTCTGATAACTCTGCAGTTCCGAGGAGGCCCTTGAAACTTGGTACATCGCAAGCTCTATGTTCACGGCACTCTCACACCGAATTTCGTACACTTGGAGTTCCCAGTCCTGGAGTAAGAGAGCGCCCGAACCGGAGTACACGCGGTTACTGTGTTGCTCAGCTGGGGTGATGAACTTTGCAAGTGCATTGCAGCTGTGCCCCTCTGTGCCCTGAAGCCTGCTACAGTGAAACAGGCCTGATCCAGCCAGCAGGAGCAGAGAATGTAACTTCGTCGCTCAAAGCCGCAGAATTGCAGCATTTGAACCTGCAACCGAATTGGACTCGACTGCCGAAGTTTGGTCCAGAGTGAGCCAGGGGTCATGAGTACTTGCAACCCTTACCTGTAGCCCCTAGCGCTTACATCCATTTTTATGCCTGAGTGGCCCCTGATGGCCCCTCTCCTTTCCACAGGTAGTCTGAGCTATCGAACTTTTCCCAACTCCTGAAACCTGTTCTGGCCTCAGGGAGACCCTCCATGAATAGTGGGAACCTATTCTGCATCACCTCACCCACCTTCATGAGCTGCTACAGACCCTACAAGAAACCCTGATTCGCCCACCCGCACTACCGCGTGCAATAAGCGCCCCTCTTCTTAGTTACTGAACTGCCTTTCAGTTAGGATTGTGATTACTGCAGAACTGCCTAAAGACTCTTTGCACTACCTGCTTCCTTCCCTTTTCTAGGTTGTGCATTAACCCTTTGGGCCACTTGGTCTTGTATATATGTATTTTAGTAGGATTGTGTTGGTTTAAAAAAGTTACTATTAGTAACTATTATGTTGAAACTCAAAGACCTTGAATAAATGTATTCGATATATATATATATATATATATATATATACACACCTGACTGGCAGTGATTTGTAAGTGTCCTTTACTCGGTGTGCTCATTGAGGTCTTTTAGTCACCCTCACCCCTCCTAAGACCTAGTGTTGACTGCCGCCAATGCTACCATGATTGGTCTGGCTTGTCCAGAAGGTTACCCTGTTGCAAGAAACTAGACTGGCCTTCTGGAACTCTGCCCACCAGGTCAGAGTTCAGAAATCCATCTTAACACCACTGTTTTGCAGTTCTTTCATAAATATGTCACTTGCGGAATCCCTTCAGAAAGTACATATAGTGACCTTCATGCACACATTTTCCAGTTTCAAAGACACACGTGTGGCAAGTATTGTCAGCGCAAATATAAAAACAAAGATAAATACTACACCAAATGCCGCTTTTGTTTCCCTAGACCCATTTCAGCAAAAGGACAAGTAAGCAGCTTCATGTCTTCTGTTTGACACAGTGTGAAAGGCAAATCGCCTAAGAACACATACTGCATACAAAGAACCAAAGCATCAAAGTACATCAATGATTATAATGCAATCATTGCCCTCCCATGGAATGCAAACATAGATGTGCAGTACATTGCAGACAATTCCACCGCAGTTGCACGGTATGCCACAGCCTACTTAACCAAAGCAGAGAAAACAGAGCTGAAAAACCTCTGGGATGACATATAATCTGACAAAACACTGTCACAGAAATTGTCCAAATTTGGCATAAAAAAGCTCTGCGATAGAGAATGTGGCTGCTACGAAGCCTTAGACTGTTTATCATCACTGCCTTGTATGGGAAATCTGAAAACATAGTCTGGCTAAGCCTTGGTCCTGCTGCATCCAGAAAAAGAGTTCTCGAATCGTACCAAGACATAGAAACAATAGCCAAAAATGATCCCAACAGCCAGGACATTTAGAAAAACAACTTATTGGACACATACTACCCAAACAGGAGTACTGCTTTGGAAACCATGTGCCTATACCACATTGCCCAAAATCTCTCATACAAAAATAAAATTAAACCAGATTAGAAAAAAAGGTAAATACATAGTCAATAGTTGTGAGGGCAGCCTGGTTAAATTTACCAAAAGCAGCCTCATTAATCATATGAAGCTATCGTTAAAACCTCCTCAACATAGAGAACTGTACTACATGTCCGTACTGCAACTTTATAAAGCGTGGAGAAAATAAAAAGATGTATTGGACATCCATGCCTCCTATGAATATACTTTCAATGCAACTGAAAGCACTATAACAGATTAAAACTTTACACAGTACAAAAACATGTTGGACAATGAACGCCAACAAGAAGAAGAACTTCAAGCACAGCTAAATGTAGACACTCCTGAGAGCAGTCAACCTTCTCTTACAGGAAGCCAAGAACCACTTGGACAGCCACTCATAGCAAATGAGGCAGAATTAGCCATGACAGAAGTAGAAAACAGCATGTGTCAGCATGAGCAATCTGCAGAAAACTTTGCTCTACTGAAATCACAACTAAACAATGAGCAGCGTAACATTTTCCTAGAAGTAACTAAAGAAATTGAACATGGTGTGCAGCATGAAACTAAAACTTGTACTTGTCAAAACTATAAACCTGTACTCATTTATGTAAGTGGCCAAGCTGGTTCAGGCAAAACATTCAAACAGTTCCTCCAACAATTGACAAACAACAAGCTTTCAGCTGTTATAACTGCCCCCACAGGTTTAGCTGCCTGCAATATAGGTGTTGTTACTTTACACCGATTGCTACTCCTTCCAGTAGAACACCAAAACAAATTAGACTACTACAAGCTTTCAACTTTCAAGATAAGCTGCTATGGAGCCAAGCAGAGTTTTGAAACAAATGACAATGCTCCTAATAGATGAGGTGAGCATGGTCTCCAACCTAATGTTGGCTTTGATTCACCTCAGATGGCAAGAGGTCCTTAAAACAGACTACGAAGAACACTTTGGAGGAAAACACATTATTGTTTTCGGAGATGATCTTCAATTAGCACCAGTGAAACATGAACCTATTTTTAAAACCTTAGGACACAAACTGTGCCGTAAAACACTTGGCAGCATGGGTAATGTAAATCTCTGGCAACATTTCCAATGCAGAGAACTAACTGAAAACATGTGCCAGTCTGCAGACCTCACCTATTCCAACATTTTGAAAAGTATTTGCATTGGTGTGCTTTCTAAGGAAACACAGTCTATATTAAATAGCGGACGCATCCAAGAGCTATACAGCCATAAAACATGTGCTACTGATGTCATAGAACAATTAGCACACAAAAATGTAAACTGTATGTCATTAATGCCAACCCTAGCAAGCTGTGCACATTTCAATGAAACAATGTTGAAAGAAGAAATGCAACCACTAGTGCAAATTTACTCCACAGAAAAACTGGACATGGATGGTATGACAGTACCTAAGTGTCAACAAGCCACAGCACGACTAAATACTTTAAAGAACTCTATCTATAACACAGCTGGTTTGGAGAAAATTTTAACATTGTGTAATTCTAAAGTGTAACCTTGTTATGGAGCAAGGTTTAGTTAATGGAGCACTTGTTGCAGTTGTTGGCTTCCAGACATACCCACATGACAACAGCATTCAGTTTGTCAGTATTCACTTTGACAAAATTTCAGAAGTTAAAAGGATACAACGCTCAACAGCCCGATTCCTTCTTTTCAAAGACATGTATGTACGCACAGAACAGTTCTCTGTCTCTAGCATACGCAGTCACTATTCATAAATCGCAAGGTCTAACCCTAGATCAAGCATTGATTGACATTTGCAGCACAGTCTTTAAAGAAGGCATGAGTTACGTAGCACTGTCACACCTACGTACACTTGAAGGACTATTTCTAGTCTATGTTGAAGCAAGTAAAGGCAAAGCTGACATTCCTTGCATCGTAGAGTACAACAGACTACGTGCATTCTACACACCCGGTCTCAAAATGCACCTGTTCCTTAAAAAGGCAAACTTTGTAAAAAGAAAACTAGACCAAACAACTTACACATGATCTCCCAAAAGTACCACCAAAGAAATTGAAAACAGCTGTTACTCCATATATTACCACAACCACAGAAGGATGTACTGAAAAGGAAAATGCATACTCAACTGCACAAACAAAGAACTACCTCTTCAAAGAAACCACGTGGACTTCCACCAAATGAGTCAGAGAGAACTGTTTGGTCCATTCAAATTTTCCAATACAACTGGTTTAAACTACTGGGCAAATGTAGCAATCAATATTCTATTCCAATTGCCACCAATTGTTGAAAACATTTACTTCAACGGCGCAGACCAGTTGTGTTTGCAAATGCTACTCCTTCACAGAAATGCAACAAACAATCCTGAGAACACTTACAGTGTCTCAGGAATAAGGCAGGAATTGGACTACTGTGTGGGAATGGGGAGATTCACTATAAACACACAAGAAGATCCACAAGAATTTCTAATGTACTTACTGCAAGTACTGGAAAGCAAAAACATAGCTAGAAATGAAATCTTTTAGATTTCATACACGTGGAAACATACATGCACTCTCTACAGCCACATGGTGCACAAACAAGTCCCTAACGTGCACTTTGTGTATGTATCTATACCTAACTGTGAATTCATTCCATTTCAGCAGCTGGTACAAAATGCATACAATGGCATATTATGTACTACTTGCAATTCTGACAATCGTTCCACCTTACAGAAACAATCACATAGCCAATTCATAATAATAATGCTTTTACGATACAATGCAGATGGTACCAAAAACAAATGCAAACTTACTAGTTTCACACACAGACAAGTATCACTTGGCAAGAAACCATCACAAAAGTAGGCATAATCTACCACACGGGCGCAAAAAAACAGTGCCGGTCACTATACTGCGTACATTAAAATGAAATGTGGATGGTTTGAATGAAATGATACTTCCATTACTCTGAAGCAGAGATTATCAGCAAATCTTGCAAATGGCAATTTAATATTCTTGAAACCAAAATTTTGTCACTGAGCTACCCAATACCCACCACCACATATGAGAAATTGTAAACAGTTGGAGTACGCCAACTGGTATCTAACTACACCATAACACTACAATATTACTTCCTATTAATCCACCTCCAAAAATGAAAATTATTCTGAGGAAACCCTTCAACACTATAAACAACCAGCATACACCAAATGGTATCTTACTGCACCCGCAGTAGTGTAATATTACTTCCAGCGGTCAAACTGTCAAAATTAACCTTCAGCAATCACAGTGCTACAAACATACCTTCAACATTTTTCAAACTACCAACAGTTAGAATACGCCAATAGGTATCTAACTACACAGTCAGAATATGCCAACTGGTATCTAACTGCAACCATAGTACCACCACTACCAAAAGGAAAAACATACACCATTGCAATACCTCCTGCTGCAACAGTGCCTATAACGAGAAAACTACATAGATATGCACCTTAAACATTACTGTAAACAGTGCACACGTCACTGAAACAGTGTTCCACATAACAACCAATTAACGCAGAAGGTATTTTAAAATCTTGCATGGATTTTCTTTTCCCACATACCCAATGATTATGCGAACAAACACAGGAACTGAGCACATTGCACAGTACACTTGTTTCAAGCATAGTACTTGTGAAGTACTAATTATGAGGGTCCACAAAGTACAAAAATGTCTGCAATGCAATACGACATAATAAAGGACCTACTTTAACATGTTTTGTTTTCTTTTATCACAGAAAATGAAACCACGATTTCTCCTGCATTTCCACATACCACATTAGTGAAATCTGCTATTGCCGCTTCAACAGTATTCCGCCGTGCAAGCAAAAAAATGCCCACGGCCTCAACAATGCATACAGTGAGTATACAATTATTGGTGTCATACTTCTTTGTAATCTGCAAATTGCATTCTATACACATGTATGCAATCCATATGCCAGTGTCAAAAAGTTGAGTGCATGGCTGTATTATGCTGCGATAGTTGTGACCAGGGCCTAGATTCTTGGGTGCATTGCCTATGGCCTCCCCTCATGCACCCAATAGTCTAGGCCCTGGCCAGAACCACTGCAGCATAATACAGCCATGCATGCAAACATCTGCCCACTTACCACACAGCTGCCTGACGCCTTATACACCTCAGTTGACATACTATTACAGTACTTCCAGCCAATGGACACACTCTTGGATGCCATGGACTCTACTAACTGCCCACAACCAATACAGCATAATACAGTAAAGTACCCAAGAATTTGCCCAGTGGCCACAACCCAAACACATAAAGCATCCACCTGAGGCCCTGTCCACTTCTGTACACAGAATATTCCAGTACGTGCAACCAGTCAGAAAACTCTTGGATCCAATAAACCAGCCGCCTGAGGCCCTGTCCACTTTTCTACACATACCATTACAGTACTTTAACCAGTGGGCACATGCTTGGACTCTTGAGTGCATCGCCTTGTTTATCTCCAAGCACCCAAGACTATAGTAGCTGGCCACAATTACCTCCCACTGCATACAGCGTGAATCACCCAAGAATCTTGAGACAGTCCAATAAACCACCTGACACACACCCTGTCCACCTTTGTACACATACTATTACAGTACTTCTAGTTAGTGGGCAGACACCCAAGAGTCTAGTAGCTGGTCACAATCACCACAGCATAATACAGCCATGCACCCAACTATCTATACACTGCCACAACCCACACAGATAAGCCAACCACCTGAGGTCCTGTCCACTTCTGTACACATAGTATTCCAGTACGTACAACCAGACAGCACACTCTTGGATCCAATAAGCCAGCCGCCTGCAGCCCTGTACACTTTATACATATTATTACAGTACTTCAACCAGTGGGCAGACTCTATGGTGCATGTCCTGTGGCCATGCACCCAAGAGTCTAGTAGCTGGCCACAAACACCACAGCGTAATACAGCAGAGTCAGCTGAGTCTTGTGGAGAAACAGAGTAGAAAGCGAGCCCTGTGTGCTTTCCTGCGGTTTGTTCTGTGCCATTGACGTTTGCAGCCTGTCTACGCTTCACTGCAGAGAGGAGGAGCTTCACATTCAAAAACCCAGCTGACCTGCAGAGCGGCGCAGAGTCAGCTGAGTCTTGTGGAGTCTTGTGGAGTCTTTGGGAGGCTGAGCGGAGGTGGCAGTAGATCTTGGCTCACCCCCCTGTGTTGTTCCTCCGTACGATTCATTGGAATTGCGAATTCTGAACAACATGGTAGCCTTCACAGGGCCTCTTATGAGACATTATGCAAAGACCATATCGACATTGGACCCGTATCCCCCACCCGTTGGACAGGCTTCTTTCACAATGTAAGCGGAATCGAATATTACCACCGAGGAATGAAGACCCGTAACTTTGATCGCAGACGAGTGATTCTCCTCTCACTCCTAGCAATGTAGCGTGTGATGACGTCTTCTTGGGGGATGAGGGGCGGGCTGAAGCTTTGTTACATCGAGACAATAAGCACAGAAACTGCACAACCGCTCCGGTGTTGTGCCCGGCCATTCAGTCCGTATCTGATAATAGTGAGCCAGCCCGGATAAAGGGAAACTGCAACGCAGCTAGCCGCTATGAAAATGCCTCTGAATTCCGACTTGCGGAGATAAACAATGAGACTCAGCCCTTAGGGACTGCCCGAAAACCTTTGAAACAAGAATGAAGCACGAAGGATAATGATTGCGGACAGCTTGATCGTAAGCTCCCGTTAACTTCAGATACGAGCCAGAAAAATAGAGAAATTCGTGCAAAGTGTATGTAGAGGGAAAAAGTTGAATAAAAAAATAAGTTGATATCCAACACATCTGCAATGCCATCAAAAGATAAACCTCGCCTTCCGCGCCTATCTCTGGATATTACTGAGATCGAATTATTGAGTAATCACAAAAAGAGGAATGAAGTGTTTGGTAAGCCAGGTAAAACAAAGGGATTAGAACCTGCTATTACTTCGACACCTATTCATCCAATACCAAATCAGACAAACTCGGACAGACCTCCAGGAAAGTTGGAAATTGATACCTAAGATACATGGAACCCACAAGGGATGGCAAGAAATGTGAAAGAGGACATTCTACTAAACAAATGCCATTGTGCACGCCTCATCCTACTCTCAAAGCAACTATGACTCAAAGTGCCTCACAACAACTAACCAATCTAAATCTAGACACTGAACAGATAATTATTTCCGATGCTGGAAACGTGTCGGTTGGTTACCAAGGAAATCCTCCAAAGTTGCCCATTAGAAATTATCCTTTGTCTCAACCCCCCTTTTTAAAGTCTAATCAGATAAATAAAACAAAGGAAATGATAGTCCAAAACAAGCATCAAAACATTCCGCTGCCTGCCCAAGGAACAATCTTTTTCCATCTTTGTGCGGAACAAACAAGATGTGACCAGTTCTTTGGGGAAATTTGACAACAAACAGAAAAACCAAGGACACAAGCCTACAAAGAAAACGAAACTAAGGAAAAACGGCTCAAGGGCCTTCTTGAGGAATCTTACCTTACCTACTTTGGTACAAGCAAATTCACAACAAAAACGTGATGAAATATCGCTACAAAAAAAGTTCAACCAATAAACAATGATTTAATTGCTTCTCGGAAAGAATGCACCCAAAATCAATCAAGGAAAAGATCCAACATGAAACCCTGATGAATCTATCAGTAAACATGTAAGAAGAACAGCCCTCCCTAATAGAAGAAAATATGATTGAAGAAGAGGTTTCACTTATCATTCTGGATGAATATGAAGAGGGCCATACCATTTATAATCCAGGAGTGGAACTCTCTTGTGAAGACATTTCAGATAGCAACTTCATCGTAACTAATGAAGAAACACTGATTGTCATAGATTCGACATTTGAGACTGAACAGTCCGTCGTTTATTTGAATCAAACCCGCGAAAAAGCAAGAAAAAATGATGAGAGAACGAACAATGGAATACTTCGCAGTCAATACCCCTTCGGTGGACAGCGCCTTGACCCTGTGGGAAGGATAGAAAACTGTGTTGAGAGGATAGACAATCGCAAAGCTGGCGGCCAGGGAATAGAATATGCTCGCACAAATGTCAGCCACCGAAATGGAATTGATGACCCTGGAACAGAGATTTATTTCGTATCGTTCTCTGAGTAACCAACAGTCCTTACTACAGGCGAGGGACTCTTCCCACTCCCTGGCCACAGACACAACCAAGCAGGGCCATATGGCCTTGAGAGCAAGGGTATACAAAGTTGTGGGCAAGGCAGGGACATTTTTGGCCTGGCTAAAAAAACAGAACCAGCCCTCCAGTCACGTTCATAGTGTGATTATGGGTGAAGGAATGAAACTAAAGACCCCAAGCCAGATCTGCAACATATTTGTGGACTATTGTTGAGACTTGAATGTCGTGTAGGCAGAAGAGTCCTCTGTCCCCAAATGCCACACAGAGAGAACTCAAAGTCACTCCCTGTGCGACCATTGAGGCCACAGGTGGAGATGGACAACTCCGGAACCGCGAACCTCTGGGATCCCAATCCGCTGCAAGAAAATACTGATTAAGTACCAAGCAAATGACAGTAAATGATAGTGTCAAAATAACGTGAAAAGGTCTTACTAGAGGGTTCGGGACAAAGGCAATGAACCTATGAGGTAGGGGTCCGGGACTCACGTGGGCAGGTAGACTGTAGTCCCAAGAATGGCGTGAGCACCACCTGATGACAAGAACGTGATTTGGTAACTGTGGAGCTTGAAGCAAGAAGTTCTAAAGAAAGCCAGATGCAAAAGGGTAATCCGTGTTGCAGTCCAAAGAGCAGTCCAAGTTCAAAACACAGGGAACTCCAATGTAACAAAGCCAGTAGGATAATCCAAGCGAAGTCCAAGTAAACAAGCCGGGTCAAAAATCCAAAAGAGTCAAGAAATCCAAACGAACACGTAACGCCAAACAGGTTGCAAAGAACAGCTGTGAAGCAGCGAGTACACGGAAAGCCGCGTTTAAATACTCACGGGTCTGGCATTACTTCCCATTACATGACGTGCTGCCGCATCACGTGAGTGGATTTCCGGGTCACGTGAGCATACAGCGCTGGTCACGCGACGTGGGGAAGCATAATAGCGTTCCGCCGATAACCTAGGCGCAAAGGAAGCTGCCAATGCAAGAAAGGACGCAACCTGGAGAGCGTTCTGTTGCGGGTGAGGCGTGCATGTGGACGCTAGTCATCACAGGACCCACGTGAGTGCCGGAGTGTGAAGGGGGAATGAGATGGGGCAGAGGGAGCGGGGCGAGCTATAGTGATTCTAGAGTTTTGGGCATGGTGGGCACGGGCAGGAGTGACAGTATTGTCAGGTGTGTGTACAAGGGAGTGTGTGACAACTATTATCGAAAGCTCTATGCAGATTCCACCGATCACCTGGAGGTGACATGTGATGAACTACTTGAGGAGACCCCCCAGACGCACTTGACAACAAACCAAGTTGAAAACCTGGAGTCCGTTATCTCCCGGAAGGAGATAATGGCAGCAATCACAACCAGGTAAGGCGTCAGGGCCAAATTGATTCCCAGCCGAGTTCTGGAAGAGGCTCATCGGGGAGATTGCGGATACCCTGCTGACCATGTTTCTAGAGAGCAGGGAAAAGGGTAGACTGTGGCATGCCACAGTAATAGTCATCCCATAGAAAGATAAGCCCCTGAATGAGTGTGGAAAGTATCGGCGAAGGCACACATGAAAGGCAGAAGTCAGTCTGTGCCCTCCCCATGATGCAGCATACCACGTTTGGTATTGCTTCCCCTGGCCCCATCCCACTGCATGCTGTAAGCGGTGAACACCTCTTCAATTATTCAACTAAACTTCTATTGGAACGCAAGCTCTAGATGAAGATGGGCGCTGCCATCCACGCAAAGAAACTCACCCTGAGGGGCTGGAGCGAAGCCCTACCCTCTAACCTTACCGAATGGCCTGTCAGGTTTCCTTACACCTACAGCTCCTTTGACCCAGCAGGCGACGCCAGCAGCAGAATCACCCGGCAAAGGTACACAGGAAAGGCAGAAGCCCGTCTGTGCCCGTCTGTGGCTAAAGAGCCTATTGCCTGAAACTCTTCTAGCATTAGGGTATGTGCATCTGTTATGACTCACCATGTGAATGTTTCCAAAGACTTGGAGACACTCCAGGATACCTGGATACCAAGGGTTGGGCAATTTGTGCTTCGCTAGTCCAGGACAAATTAATTCTATCAATGTATCCTGCTGGTGTGTAATATAACAGACAGAGGAATCAATTAACTGAAAGAGGCTGGAACACACTACAGGAACACCACCAACTGCAATAAGGAGAGAACAGCGGTTAGTCATAACACTAGCTTCCTTTGTTGTGTGAAAAGACAGAGGAATAATCTGACCTCTGTGGTGGGTGTTGTCTCGCCTAGATGGACAACGGTGCGTGTGTTGTTGAGTAGCGGGACCCTTCGTGATACCGGCTCGGAGAGATGGTTGTCTAGAAGAACAGGAAAGAATTAGTACTAGACAGTCGAAAGTAACCAGAAGTGTATATTAAAGCAGAGGCAATGTTCTTACCGGGAATGTGTCAGCGGGGCAGCAGGGAAGGTGCAGGTTTGTGTAAATCCAGAGTACAACATACTTAAGGGAGAGGGAGAGGGTTAGTGGGACCTGTCCCGACAGCACGAGGACGTCTGATATGTATGGGATGGAGGCACTCAGCAAAAGTCTCTAGTCCGTGCCCACTTTCGGGTTGACGAGCGGAGCAAGGCCAAAAATGGGAGGAATGGATTCAGCAGAGCGTCTCTGGTGTTTTGGTAGGGAGAAACATGGAATAGCGATCCAGGGATGGAAATGGTTGGCAACAGACGAGCAGGATGTCAGTTCAGGAACGGCAGGCAGAATCAATCCAGGGTCGTAGCTGTAGGTCAGCGTGATGCGGGCAGCAAGGTACAGAGGGCAAAAGAACAAAGCAAGTCTGTGAGAAGTCATAGTCAGAGAGCCAGGATCTATCAATTAAAGGGAGTAGCGTAAAACAGAGGTCAGGTAGGCAGAAACAGGTCGGCAACAAGGAATCAGCACTAGAACAATGGAACGCAGAAATCAAGGAACACCTCTATTCAGAAGCATCGGCTATCCTGCGTAAATGATAGTCATTACGTGACGTACCTGGCGTATTGCGTGTCACGGGATCGCTTGGGCCGGCCCTTCCTTTGGTTGCCACATACGCGGCTGCGTGATGTCGTGTGCACAGAGGCTTACATAGTCGCCATATTAACTTCCACAGCAGTGAGTTCCGGGCTTACATTACCCGTGGAGCACGCTTGACAGAGAAACGGGGCGGAGACTGCTTATACAGAGGAAGGATCCTCAAAGCAGGATATACCGTAGCGGGAGTATGGGAAACCCTATGCCTGCATGTAGGTGGAATCCTGACAGCATCACTCAAATTATACCCATCACACAAGGTTGTTTCTACCTATCTACTGTCCGCATTACTCTACAATTGCTCCCTCACCCTTACTCCAACCAAATGTGCTGGCAGCTATTGCTATAAAGGTTTCTCACCCTACCCAGGACTCCCCCTGCCATGGGGAAACCCTGGCAAGTCTACCACACACTGTATTTGCAGGCGCACCCGTCTTAGGGCACCTTAGTCTCTCCCATCTTAGAGCGTGCATCCACCCTTCACCCATCTCATTGCCTACTGCGATCTTGCATAGAAATACCCTCCTTGGTGAGCACACATGTCCCGTCCACGCTCCTAGCACTGGTAACGCCAGCCAGATCTGCCTCAGGGACCACTCTGACCAACAACGCAAAACAGGCCCTTGGTAGCAGGCCCGGAAACACTGCCATCGCCTCATCTCTTAAGCAACCGTTCCTCCAGTAATCAGGACAGCAGGCACCTCGCCGTTCCTAACACCAGGCCCTTCAACATCACTGGCACCACCCGCACTGCCATCACGCTGCGGTCTTAAGTCAAATAATCGTTTTGTTAAAAACGAATGAATAAAAAGACTGATTTAGAAAGACCGCTATGTGACCGAACAGAGCGGTCTTCCTAAATCAGACTGTGAAGCCCCTGCCGCACACGAGTGCACGCAGGGGTTGCCATGCAGGCCAGGACCCGCAAGGCCCATTGGGGGAGAACGGGTAAGTATTTGTGTGTTGTGTTTTCGTGTTTGTGTGTATTCATGTTTATTGGAGACTCTTGTGGGGGAGAGGGAAGCAGCGGAGGCTGAGGGAAACTGGATCTGAGTGAAACCTCCCCAATTTCGAAAGAAAATATGCATGAGGGAATGGGGGTGAGGGTGGCAGTTAACAATGTCCTTTTTTCAATTTTTGGACGCCGCCCAAAATTGGGCGAAAGAATTCACTCTTTTTTTAGGGCACCTATACAAATCAAAATAATGACATATAACCCATGCTTCTCCTACCCCAATACAGCTATGACATGAGCCAGGAGCACTGTAGCCCTAACCTGAAATCTGCAGAGTGCCTACTCATGAGCCACACTCCCATCAGGCACTGCGCCGACACTCCTGTAAATAGCAACCTGCCTCGCAATACAAATACCCACATCCACCCCACAAACTTAACCTCCTCTAAACCAAGCATTGCCAATGCCAATAGTTTTGGCATTTACTGAGGTTATTTGCATTTATAGGTACCAGGGTGCAAGGAGGATGCGATAAGGGACATAGGTGTGTAAGAGAATGAGAAAGAAGGAGAATCCTTTTTAATCCCGATAGAGAGGCCTGTCTCTCTGCTCAGCAGGCCTTTGCAGAGAAATGAACCACGGCTCGGACTAAAATTTGTAAAGCTTTAGAAACACAACCTCAGCTGAAACCCTCCACAAATATTGACCAGGAATGAGGCCAGGTCTCACAAGGGCCTTTCAACTTCTCATCTGTGTCTAACCATGAGGTAACTGATGTGTTGAAAGGTATGCATCCAACTAGCTGTCCCGTAGATCTCCTCCCATCTAAAATCGTTTTGGAAAACAGAGAAATGTGTACAATTTCTCAGAGGATTTATTAATGCTTCCTTTGGGCAGGGTATCGTCCCAGGGTATTAAGGATGTAGTTGTGACATAATTACTGAAGAAACCAGGTGTAGATCCTAAGGATTACACTAATCTTAGGCCAATAACAAATACCACTTTTCTACTGAGAGTTACTGATAAAATGGCCACTATTCAGATGCTTCATCATGTGGAGACTATGGGGCGCTTTCATAAGAAGCAATCTGGTTTCCGTACATCTTCTGGAACCAAGAGTGCTTTTCTTGATCTACGTACTCACATGTTAGTGCCTTGGAACTTGGAAAGGAGTGGGTCGGGCTTGCAGATATTATTGGATTTATCGGCTGCTTTCAACCTCTTTTTTTTAACGTAACTTATTTGCATTTTTAAACAGAACAATGTAACTGTTTGCATACCCCCCCTTCCCTCTACTTGCCTCGTTCGACCAAAGTCCATAGTCTGCGAGTGCAATCTCAGGTCTCCGTGTTCTTTGGTCTCAGGGATCGTGAGGCACCTGAGATTCATGCTCGGTCCTTGGGAGTATCTCTCTCACGCTGGAATGCTTATGGTCTGATCTACTATGCCCAGGAGGCGCATGTTCCTTGGGCACCAAGCGCCCCTCGCTCCATCCTGCAGAAAGTCCAGTAGCCTTGACTAGTCAGTGCGAAATCCTCTGTGATCCCCTTGGAGAAAGTACATGAGCCACTCTCGGGCTGCAAAGTTTCAGATCTTCGCCACCCATTCGTGTTCCAGAGGGAGACCTTTGGATTTCCATTTTTGCTCCAGCACCAGGGGTCCCGTCATCATCTTGATCACGTATACTGTGCGATCTAATTTTGAGGGAAGATCCTACAGCGTCCCATCCAGTCCTATCATAGCTAATCGTCAGTTACCTCCGCCCCTCAACCCCAGGACTCGTGTTATTGCCTTTTCTATGCCCCCCCAGTAGCTCTCTATTACGGGGCAGTCCCACCATATGTGGCTCCACGTTCCCTCTCCCTCACACTCACTCTAACGGTGTTTCGACTTCCCCGGGTACATTTTGTGCAGCCTTGAGGGCATTAAGTGCCATTGGAATAGCAGTTTGACCCAGATCTCATGGACTTGGAGGGATCTAGTAAGTTTGGGAATGCTCACCCATAGTTTCGAACACTCGGAATCCTCTATTGTGCATCCCGTGGATAGTTCCAATTTTTTCATGTAGGGTCTTATGGGGGGGTCTTCTCCTGCCTTTAGAGGCGACTACACGCTTTTCGCCAGTGTCTGTATTCAGGCATTTTTCACATCGGGTAAGCTGGCGTGTCCCTGCTTGTTTCACGTCGGGATGCAGCAGCCAGTGCCTCAGCTGCACATAGCGGTATCTCTCCCTCTCGCCCAGGTTAAAGTTTGCCTTATATTGGCCGAATTGCTTGATTTGGCCTCCCACAAACATGTCTCTAATCTTTTCACATCCCCCCTGTTGCCAATCAGTCGATGAGTATGTTTTGTCACCCGGGGTGAATTGTGGATTATCAAATATTGGCGTGTAAGGGGATGGGTGAGAGGTGAAGTGTGACTTCTTTGTTGCCTTATCCAATGAATCTCCTACCACGGCAAGGATTGTACTACAGTACATTTGGGGTGGTCTATCTGCTTTGGGCCTCCAAAGTATTCCTTGCAGGTTTTCCCCTGCTAAAATCGATCCATTGGTCTCCATATCTTCCCCCTATCCTCGTTCTGCCAGTCCCGGATTACACTCAGCTGTGCTGCGAAATAGTAGGCTTTAAAGTCTGGTTCCCCCATCCCGCCTCTAGAGGTGGGCGTCTTCATGACTCTGGCGGCTATTCTTGGTACTTTATTGTTCCATAGGAACCTGCTTGTCATTTTGTGAAGGGATCTGAATAGGCCGGGCGGCACTTGGACTGGGAGGGTTGAGAAGTAGTATAAGAGTTGAGGTAGGATGATCATTTTTATGACATTTATTCAGCCTGGCAATGTTATGGATAGGGGTCCACAGTCTATCATTTTAGTCTTGATTCTTTCTAGAAGGGTCGGGTAGTTTGTTTGATACAGTTGCTCTACTGATTTAGCTAATTTGATACCCAGGTATTTTATGGAGTGTTCCACCCACTTATAAGGGGAGTCTCTTTTGAGCCCTTGCTTAACTTCCTTAGGGAGTGTGAGGTTAAGGAGTTTCGACTTGTTTGGGTTTATTTTTAGTCCCGCCACCCCGCCCCCCGAAGTGGTTGAGTTTGTTTTCTATCGCTTCTCAGGAAACCTCTGGTTGAGTGATTGTTAGAAGCATGTCGTCTGCGAAGGCAGAGATCTTGTGCGGTTTCCCTGCAAACATGATTCCCCTTATGTCCTCATTGGTCCTTAATGCCGCTAGAAAGGGTTCTAGATGGATTGCATACAATATGGGTGACAATGGGCATCCCTGCTTGGTGCCCCACTGGACTGTCACTGGAGCCGATATCTGACAATTTATTGCAAGCCGTAGGAGCGGATTCTGATAATTCGCCTTCACCCGGTTTGTAAATCTGTTGCCAAATCCCATTTTGTCCATGGATGCAAATAGGAATCCCCACTCCACTCGGTCGAAAGCTTTCTCATCGTCTAAATCCATGAGGAGAGCGGGGATTCCCTTCTTGTGCACCTTTTACATCAAGTGCACTATCCTTTGCACATTATCCCCGGTTTGCCGGCCCTTAATGAAGCCTGATTGATCTGGCTGAACTAGCCTAGGAAGAATTTGATCTAGCCTGGTTCACAGAATGTTGGTATAGACTTTGGCATCAACGTTGATTACAGCAATTGGGCGCTAGGATTTGCACTCTATGGGGTCCGTGCCTTTCTTGGGGATGAGGACCACTTTCGCCTCCTCCATGGATTTTGTTATACCCCTGTCTACAGCAAACTGGTTAAATAATTTTGTGAGGTGGGGTATTAGCATTCTCCTGCGAGTCTTGTAAAACTCAGTGGTGAAGCCGGCTGGCCCTGGGGATTTGTTATTAGACAGCGATTTTATTGCCAGTTGGACTTCTTCAGCCGTTATGTCCAGCTCCAGGGTTTCCCTCTCTTCTTCCGTTATTTGTGCCAGGACAATTTTATGTAGGTAGAGTTCCTGTCGTGTTTGGCTGGGATTATCTGACCCATATAGCTTACTGTAGAAATGGACAAACTTTCTCTCAATGTCCTTGCTGTCAGCACTGCCCTTACAGCACTTACCCCCGCTGGTTTTAATTTTCAGAATGGTTTTGTCCCTTTCTTCCCTCCTAAACATTCTAACCAGAAGTCTGTACGACTTTTTTACCTTTATGTAGTATTTCTGTTTTAAGGACAGTAGATTATGTTCCGCCGCCCTCGTTTGAATTAGATCTCGCTTGCCCATGGTGGCTCAGTATTCCCTTTTGAAGTCTGCGCTCAGGACTGTCCCCATCTTGGACATTATGTGCTTCAATTTGGCTTCTAGCCGGGCCTCATCCAGCCTCATAAAACAGCCGGAGCGCCCAGGAGGGTAGGAGCCCCCTCTCCCACCTATCCCACGGTGCATCCAGACAGCCATGCGACCCGCGACCTGGCTGCAACAAGAAGCCCACATCACGGCCTGATCTGCCTGCATCAGCTGCACGCAGGCACAGCAGACCCCCTTTCTGCCGCTTGTAACGTCCTCCGACATCTCGGCACACTCGCTGCCTGGCCCGCCTCGGTCGGCCCCTCTAAAATGGTGGCCTAGCGCTTTTGTTTACCGTTGCCTAAAAACGCTCCGCGTTCGGCGCAAAGCACGCAGAATATCCGCCGGCAGGCGGAAGCCGGCCCCGTGAGCAAAGGCCCACGGGAGATAAGGCCCTGTTTGCCCCTGGATCTCCCACAACAGCCGGAGCGCCCAGGAGGGCAGGAGCCCCCTCTCCCACCTATCCCACGGTGCATCCAGACAGCCACGCGACCGCGACCTGGCTGCAACAAGAAGCCCACATCACGGCCTGATCTGCCTGCATCAGCTGCACGCAGGCACAGCAGACCCCCTTTCTGCCGCCTGTAACGTCCTCCGACATCTCGGCACACTCGCTGCCTGGCCCGCCTCGGCCGGCCCCTTTAAAATGGCGGCCTAGCGCTTTTGTTTACCGTTGCCTAGCAACGCTCCCCGTTCGGCGCAAAGCACGCAAAATATCTGCCGGCAGGCAGAAGCCGGCCCCGTGAGCAAAGGCCCACGGGAGACAAGGCCCTGTTTGCCCCTGTTCGCCACAGATCGCCTTGTTGCCGGACGCTTCACAAAGGTAATTACTAATGAGCAACTTTGAAGTCTTTGCAACCGCCATTCCTACCTCGTGACTATCTGCTCGCCATTGCTCAGAAAATGCTTTGTACCTCTCTATACGAACCACATCCTGGATCTAGTATCATATCTCTTACACTGCCTCACAGTCAGTGCCAGATGTGAATAGTGGTTTCATACCTGATAGTGCCTCTGCGCACCCTATGGAAAGTACATTTAACATATCCCATGTAAGTGATTGCTTTAGCATACTATGATAAGTTCATAGCGCCTATCCTAGGCTGTTCTGTCTTGTTTATGATACGCCATGCCTTAGCTGTTCACTGTGGTACACTCACCTTGGCTGAACTTTACACTGCCTTGCCTATTTGCATTAACAACCTAACTTTGCACACCCCTCAGCCTGGTGTATACTGCTCTTTGCTTTAGCTAATGTGCCTGATATTTGAATCTAGCTGCGCTGTATTTTGCACTGCATTCCCTGATGTGCCTGATATTTGAATCTAGCTGCGCTGTATTTTTCACTGCACTCCCTGATGTGCCTGATATTCGGATCTAGCTGCGCTGTATTCTGCACTGCATTCCCTGATGTGCCTGATATTTGAATCTAGCTGCGCTGTATTCTGCATATTTGAATCTAGGGGCACTCAGACTGCTGTATATTGTGAAATGCCACCTAGTCTATCTACATCCTGCCACTTTAAAACTTGTCAATGCCTGTTAGCCTCAGTTAGCCTGTCTATACTTAGCCTTCTTAAAATACACTGAAATATCTCAATTTTGTACCTAGCCAGTCAGACGCTCCTAGCTTGACGGCACTAAGCATTCTTACATGCACCTGAATTCCAAACCGCACCTGGCTTGTTTGTTGCATCCAGGCTGCTCGCTTTTAACCAGTTAGCATGTACTCCCTAAATCTAGTGAAACAAACTATTGCTGCCAACCTTAGGATAGCTAAGCTACCTCGCCTCATCACCTCCTCCATCATATTAGTAGCATTATCACTTAGCCTAGCTACTAAAGTTAGCGTACTGTCCCACAGCACCAGGCCACTCCCTACCATAACCCATACCACACCATACCGATATCACAACAAATCATAGGACCTATAGTGAACCAATATCAGGAAGATACTATCTTACAAAGGCCTTGTAGTACCGCAGACAGAAACCTTAAACTTCGCGCACGCCTACCTAAATTGCACGAACTACCAGCTAAGAAAATTGAACAACTCAATCTCCACAAAAAAAACACCTACTGTCGAAGCCAATTATAGAATATACCAGGAAAGATAGCAATCCCAAAAAACTCACACAAAACTGTTCCAAATCTATCACCACTGCTAGTCTCAGCACCACGAACCCCAAACCTGAAAGTCACAAACATCATCTCAAAGGTGCGCTCATTAACGCTAGGTCGCTAGTAGCACATACAGAGATTTCAGACATCATTCTCGCAGACAACCTCGATTTCCTGGCTATCTCAGAATCGTGGCTTCATGATGCAGCAGGCCCTGCCCTATCATTAGCAGTTCCAGACAATTATACCATTTTACGAGCAGACAGACACACCTCTCGAGGTGGGGGCCTAGCTATCATAGCCAAGCTTAGCCTTGACATGAGAATTACCACAACCCCTATTTCGAAATCTTGCGAATGCCTTGCGGTCAAAATTGCCACCGCTAACTCCCAAACACTGAACCTCATCCTTATCTATAGACCTCCAGGTCCTACTGGAACCTTCGCTGAGGATCTATCTACAACCATATCTAACAACCTAAAAAGCACCTCCCAAACAATAGTGCTAGGGGACTTCAACCTAGGCTATAATGACGCTAAGGATATCCAGTCCACAGCTACAGCTCTGATCCTTGAAGAACTGGGTTTCTCCCAGAAAGTTAACCTTCCCACTCATGACAAAGGCCGCATCCTAGACTGGATAGCGGAACATAACTGTTGAGTAACCATCACAGAGACTGTACCCCAGATCTGGACTGACCACCATCTATTACTATTCACAGTAGCTACGAACTCGGCCACGGCTCAGTCCCCACTTGCCCCTCCCATGCTCACGAGGAACAAAAAAACTTATGATGGCGGAAAAACTGCTGCCCATCATACTACCACATCTGAACTCGCTCCCAGCGAACACGGATCCAAATGTGCTAGTTGAACAATTTAATGAAACTATCAACACAGCCCTTGACCACATAGCTCCGCTCAAGCTACGTAATAGTAAACCGAAGAAACATCTCAACTCATGGTTCACTCCTCACCTAAAAAAGCTCAGACTAATCAAAAGAAATCTTGAAACCACCTGGAGACTCTCTCCCTCAGCCGAAAACAAACTCAACCTAGCCAAGGCATCTTCCCAATATAAGAAAGACATCTTACTAGCCAAACAGGAAACGTACAACACCAGAATATCACAATCTAAATCTAGTGTCAGAGAATTGTTCAGCATCCTTAAAGAACTGGAAACTCCTATTGCCCCCCAAGAAAACTGCACCAAGGATAAAAATTGGTGCTCCATCATACAGTCGGCCCTCACCAACAAAGTAGCCAATCTACAAACTAAAATTGCCCTCAAAAAAGCTTCTCTTACACCTCATATCCCACAGACTATAGTCCCACCTCTAAAACCTAAACAAGAATCAGGTTTCTGCTTCGCTAAGGTATCGACCATTGAGGTAGAAAAAGTTATCTTGGGACTTAAACCATTCAACTGTAAAGGTGATCAATGCCCTGCCCAATTAATCAAGGATGCTGCGAGAGAATTATCGCCATTCATAACCAAACTCATCAACTCATCCTTTACCACAGGCACTGTACCGAATAATCTAAAAGAGTCCTGGGTACTGCCACTCCTAAAGAAGCAAACCCTTGACCCGGCCATTCCTACCAACTTCAGGCCTATCACGACCGTGCCCTTTCTTCTAAAAATCTTAGACAAAGTGGCATACATGCAAATACAAAACTTCCTTGAATCCAACCTTTTACTTGGAACACGACAATCCGGATTCCGCCCACAGCATAGGACTGAGACAGCCCTAATCGATCTCAAGGCCCAAATAGATCAATGTAGAGACAACGGCCAAGCAGCCCTTCTCCTACTGCTAGACCTCTCAGCGGCCTTTGATTTAGTCGACCATACAGTATTATGTAGCCACCTAGACCCTGCTGCCCACTTCTCCAAAGAGGCCATAATATGGATCAAGTCTTCCCTGAGTAACAGAACTATGAGAGTCTTCTCTCCCTCAGCCTCAGCAGACCCGATCCCCATAACATGTGGGGTACCTCAGGGATCCTGTGTGTCACCCACCCTCTACAATGTATTCACAAAGCCACTCTTCGACGAAATGGATCATCTGGGTATTGCCTACACCAATTACGCAGACGATACCCAGATCCTCCTCCCGCTTTCAGGTGACTACGTCAGGGATCTGGCTTTAGTGAATAAAATCTACAGCATCGTTCAGGCATGGACGGCCACACACGGCCTATGCCTGAACGATGACAAAACTGAACTCATTATCCTAGGCACCCCGACATACATAACCAAACTCAGCCCGGATTATGCCAATTTCATCATCGAAGGGAACAACATAAAAGTAGCGAAGGAAGTGAAGACCCTAGGCTTTTACATAGATGCCACCTTGAACTATGCTAAACAAGTTAACTCCCTAGCCTCAGCTACCGCATACACATGCAAACTCATCAGAGCGAGCAAACAATTCCTTTCTACAGACAGCTGCATCACGCTTGTCAGAGCCCTCATACTTTCCAAACTGGATTATTGCAATGGACTATACATTGGGGCTAATAAACAGACTATTCATAAAATCCAGGTCCTCCAGAACAATGCCCTGAGAGCAGCTCTCAAGATTAGCAGAAAGGAGCATATATCCTCGGTAAGAAGAGAACATAAATGGCTATCCACACAGGATAAAATTCAACTCAAAATTGCCTCCCTCACCCACAAGTGCCTCAACAACAAAGCACCACCATACCTCAAGGATAGGCTACACCCTAGAACCTCGACCAGACCCACAAGAACAGCAAATGCTAACTGCCTACAAGTCCCGCGATTTAAACTCGCGACTATAGGAGGACAGAGCTTCCCAGTCAAGGCAGCGCAGCTGTGGAACTCACTACCCCTTGGCATCAGAGAACCCCAGCCCTTTGCGAAATTCAGGCAGAACTTGATCAATTGCCTGAGAGTAAATGACGCCTAACTAACTTCCCTGTCCTGACTGTTTCCATTGGTAAACTAACTGAAGCTCCACTGGCACACCTATACCAGACTATCTAAATTAACTTCCTTTTGCACTGGAATGTTCCCGATACCTGTATATCACTACTGTATATACTATTGTATACTATATATTGTATGTATATTACTACTGTATATATTATTGTATACTCCCGATAGTATATCCACACCTGTAAAACTGTGTTGGCTCTGGACCTAGTTCCGGCCGTGTATATATATGCCTACTATATACTGTATATTGTATGAAACCCTTGTACTGTTACTACTTATTATGTACTTGTAACTAAGCTGAGCATATTCTTGTGCTGTGCGCCCTGATGCCCCAGGGTATGGCGCGCCCTATAAATAATAAACTAAACTAAACTAAACTCACTTCCCTGTCTCCTGTGGATTTGATAGCAATGATTTGCCCCCTTATTGTTGCCTTGAAGGCATCCCATTTAGTCTGCAGGGTCGTATCGTCTGCTGATTCTGCCGAGCATGAATCTCAGGTGCCTCACGTCTCCCTTGCGCCACCTGTACTGTTTTGCGTCTGTCTTTGGAGGGTTCCCACGCGATATTAAAGTCCCTGGTTCAGATAATGGGCGTTTTTGCAAATTTTCCAAGTCTAGTCAGTGCTTTTTGAACAAATGCATGCTGGCCTGTATTGGGAGCGTAAAGTGTTGCTACTGTGTAGCTTTCCCCTCTCCCCATCAGGGCTACTGCTAGGTATCTTCCCTGGTTGTCGATGTCTATTTCCTTCGGAACCAGGTCCAGCCCGTTCTGAGGGCCGGGAGTACCCCCCCTTTCTTACTTAGTTGGGTTGACTGGAAGAGTCTAGAGTATCCCCAGAACTTGATTCTATTTCTATCCCGGGTGTGGACGTGAGTTTCTTGCAGGGTTATTATGTCTGGGTACTCTCTTCCTAGGTATCTCTCTACTTTTTTCCTTTTAACTGGGGAATTTAGGCCATGGATGTTTAGCAAGACTATCTTAAGGGTGTTACTGGTTTCCATGTTTGCGTAGGTGTTTTTCTAAGTGTCTAGCTTTCGTACAAGGTCTCGGACCGTTCCTATGGTGTCTCCCTCAGATTTGCTTTGTGTCGCCTTCTATGGGTCTTCCGTCTCCTCAAGCCCTCCCCTCTCCCCCTTCCCTGCTGTCCCGCTTTCCCCCTCCCCCTGCCTGGGTGGATTCAAATGGCTTCTAGTTCCCCCCCCCGTATTTGTATCTCGAGAGTGGAGTGCTTGTTTTACCCCAGGCTTGACCAGCGCAGGTTCTCCCGAACCCATTCCAAGTTACCCTTCCTCCTCCCTTCACAACAGAACCCCAATAGTACTAATACTGAAACCTTAACTTAACTTGCACCCTCCCCAGGCGAGTTGTTGGATTATAGGGCCATTCGTCAGTGCCTGTTCAACCTGGGACTTTGTTGGGGGATCTACTCTTACTCTGGTCGTTTCCTAGCGCCCGGGCCTCTCAGGGGTGATTGATGTTCCCCCTTTTTGGGCTTCTTGGATCTTACTGTGGTGCATTCCCAGGGTCTGCAGGTATTTTGTTGCTAGTCCGTTGGGTGTGCCGATGACGGACGCTCCTCTTCGATTCCCAGAAGGGTGGCTCCTTGCTCGAAAAACGTAATTTTGTGCTGCTTACCCTGCCAGTCAAAGATCATTCCGAATGGGAATGTCCATCTGTAATGCACGTCTCAGTCCCTCAGGAAGGCCACGATGGGGCTCATTCTTCTTCTTTTGATGAGGGTTGATTGTGCCAGATCTTGGTAGAGGGATATTTGTACCCCATTGTGTGTGATCCATTTCGTCCTTCCTGGCTTTGAGGCGTATTCCCTCTTTAGTCGTGTAGTCCTGAATGGCAGTCAGGACATCCCTTGGTCTCACTCCTGGGTGCTGTCTGCGGGGGCCCACTCTATGAATCCTGTCAAATGTTATCACTATCAGTTTCTGGTTCCAGGAGACCCAAGATGATGTTTTTAACAACCTCCGCCAAATCCTGATCTTGAGTGTCCTCCGGAAGGCCTTTAATGCGGATGTTGGACCTCCGGGACCTATTTTCTAAGTTCTCTGCCTGCAATTCTAGGTTTTGGGTAGCGGTTGCTAACGTTTCCAACAGGGCGTCCGATCTTCTCGCCCCTTCCGTTAACTCCTGGAACGCCCTTTCGTTCGTGTCACTCTCTCTTCCATTTTAGTAACGTCTCTCTTTATCTCCTGCAATCCTTCTGGCAGATCACCCCTCAAAATGTCCATTTGTTTTTGACCTGTGGAAGTTATCTTCTCTCCGAACTCATTCAGGAATTGCTTGAGCAGTGACTGCGTTACAGGGCAGTCCGGTTCTTCCTGCATGGAATCTTCCCCTGTGTCAGGGGGAGGTCTGTTGTGTGGGATCCACCCGAGAGGTTGCCACTGGCGGGGGGTTCTTTCCCCTCGACTTGGACATTGTTTCCAGTCTTGCTGTGTGGATACGGTGTTAAAGGTTTTCCCGTAACTTCTGTTTGTATGTGTGGGTGGGTTCTACGGGGGAGCAAGGTTTGCCTTGTGTACCGGTGGGGGAGCCTTCACGCTCCGACGAGTGTAGCTCGCAGACTGAAGGGTCAGAGTTCGCTTTCCTTCGGCATCTTTGTAGGGCGTTGACTTTTACGATTCTGGGGTTAAGTGGGCACCTCCCCCGGCAGTTAGCCTGGATACATCTAGGGGGCGGGGTGTAGGGGGGCACCTCGTCCATGCGGATGTGGGTAGTGTTGGGCTTTTTGGCCATGTGAGCGGGATCCCTGTTGGCAACTGGTGTCTTGTGGCCCGGGGTCAGTGGGGTCCCGGCCGCCTCCAGGGGCCCCACCTAAGGTTCCTGGGGCCCATGCGTGCCTACCCTGATATTGCTGGGTCCTTTTCCTGTTGAGTGCCTCCGGCTGAGGGAGGGCCGTTTCAATTGCTCCAAGCTGGTCCCCCTGCAGGTGTGTATATTGGACTGATGCAGTCAGATTTGCAGTGTCCTCTGGGCGGGCTCGTTCCCTCCTAATTTATAAGCTGATGCCAGGCTGGGCCGGTGCGTTCTTGGTGCTTTGCCTGTGCTGCGCATGCTGATGGCAGGGTGCTGATCTCCTGGCCCCCCCCCGGGCACATGCATCTATGGTCGTGCGCAGCCTTTTGGGTGTTCTTGCGGAAGGGGCTACTCTGGGACTGTGCCCTGGTTTGTTGGCAGACTTTCCCGCTGTGCAAGCAGGCCGCGTTCCCCGTCTGACCCAGCTGGGTGTGCTGTGTGCCTGCTTCTTGTCTCGCTACTGGTGGACCTCCATGGCTCGGAAACTGGAGGACCACCTCCTCTGCAGCGGCTCCAACTGCTAAGGTGCCTGGCTTGCACAGACTGAGCAGGCCCTTACTTCAATTGCTGTTGGGGGTGTCTGCTGTCCCATCCTCCTGCAGCTCCGTGGCTCCTGGGCCTCCTATAGAAAAGTAGTCTCTCGGTTCTCCGCTGGGGCCCCTTCTCTGGAGCTCCCGGTATGCAGGAGGATGGTGGTTGGGTTTTTTCCTGGGGCTGTGTGGTCCATCGTGCCCGCAGGGGGCAGGCTCCTCTGTGACGAGCTTCCTACATGTTCTTGTGGGGCTGCCGGGTTCCGATATATTCGGCGGCTGGCTTCCCTCCACTGGGCACTGCCGGGCGCATCGACGGAGGGGGGACTACGCTTCTCCCTACTACTCCTTGTAATTGCTCATGGCGCCGCTGGCTGCTATGTTTGGCCGCACCATCCCCCTTGTTGGGCTCTGCTGCGCTGGTTGGCGGGCTGCAGTGTACAGTCCTCAGCGCTGACCTCCTCAGCTCCCGTGGGGCAGCCGGCAGCCACTGATCCCGGCCACCCAAATCCCCCTGCTGGGCTCAACAGTGTGCTTTGCAGAGTGGTTCGAACTTCCCCCGCTGTTTTCCCAGTCGGAGGGTGAAGCCGTTGCCTGCTGTTGATTCCTCTGAATCTCAGTTATATTTCTAGTTTTTGGAGCCTGGGTAGGGCTTGCAAGTGCTGTAGATTATCCTCCTGAAGTCGCGTGGGTCGGGAGCGCATGCGCTATGGTGCTCCCAGCATCACAGCCATCTTGGAATCCCAGCTTTCGCCTTCTTAGATCATAAACGGTTGTTAAAAACACTGACAGGTCACTTTTAAGGGGAAGCCATAGTTTGGATGGAGTGCTTTCTTTGTGGTTGTGACTTGTGGGGTGAAATAGCCCTGAATGCCATAAGTAAAAGCCAGAGTCAGTATGAGGGCTGCCCAAAATGAAAGGCCTGCTTAAATTAACATGGCAATAAGGCCTTGTAATTTCAAAGCGAAAAGGAGCAAATTTAGGCGTCAAGACTTGGAGATGCCTAAAATGTTCATTGCCTCACGGAAGGGAAAGACATGAAACTACCTTTGCAAAAAGTATCAAACGCTGAAGTCCTTTTGTCAGAAACGGCAGCATCCACCAAGTAAATAAAAATTACCAAAAATGTGTGCAAGCCTGCTCAGCAGAAAGGAGCTTTCACTGTGACCGAAATAATTCTATATGTAAAAATCTGTTTTTCCCTTTCAATTAAAGATATGTTTCTTTGTTTATTTATAGGGCGCCAGAAAACCCTTGGGTAGCTGGGCGCACAGAATAACAAGAATGCTTAGAACTTGGTTA
Source organism: Ambystoma mexicanum (assembly GCF_040938575.1). Classification (NCBI taxonomy): domain Eukaryota; kingdom Metazoa; phylum Chordata; class Amphibia; order Caudata; family Ambystomatidae; genus Ambystoma; species Ambystoma mexicanum. The sequence continues at coordinate 222,240,572 of NC_090921.1, read as the reverse complement.
CAGCTATACTGATAACATAACTTGTATACAGCAATTACATTCAATACATTCTTTACATGTAAGGGTAGAAAGGTAGCATCTTATATACAGTAAATACATTATGTACATTTTACATGTAAGAGTGGAGGGGTATGTACGTCATCAGATCACAATGCACAAGGTCATCAGTTTCAAAGGTCATTGCGTCGAAGCCAGGTGCGGGCATGGTGCCTGAAGCTGTTGTAGGGCTGATCCCTTCTTAGTTCAACTGGTAGGGCGTTCTAGTACTGAGCTGCTTCCTAAAAATGTGCGCAAGAGGTGCAACAAACGAACTACAGTTCTGTTAATAAGGCGTTCATCACAGACGAATCCTTTAAGTTACAAGGAAATGTGTTATTACAACAGAATGAAAGGTTTCACGGCTGGAACTTTCCCCAGTAACATTGCAATTGTGCCTATAACATTTAACATTTTAAGCATTCAAAGGTACAGCTAAAGTCCTAACATATATATTTATGTTGCCTTTCTGTCAGCCCTGTTTGCAGGTAACCACTGTGCAAGGGTCTTACATGTTGAAATTACGCAATTCTAAGAGTTGATTTAAGAGTAAAATGCTTGCAGTGGGCGGAAAAGCCAAAGTCTTGGTTTTATTTCTGCTGTGGGTTCTTCAAGTGTGAAACCAAATTTCAAAGGCCCCGTTGTCAGTGAGACGAGATGAGGAATTCTCCCGCTTCCCCAAGTTTTATGACACATACCACTCAGGCCATCATAAAATTGTCCATAAACCCTTGAAACCATGGACTAATCTAAACCGCCTCTCTCTTGACGTCAGAGCTAAAACCAGATCTCTTCTATGTGTGGGGGCAGAGTTAAGGAGGAGTTGCACACCCATTGCACAGAATGAGAGATATGTTGTTTAAGGGATAACTTGGGAAATATTAATTGCACAAGATTCATGTTCAGAGTTCTGAAAAGCTGTCGGTGAGCTGCTTCTGGTGTGCCAAAAGCGATTTTGGTGACACCAACATACCAGAGTTTAGGAGGAAACATTGTGATCTCTGTATAAATGTGAGAACCATGGATCATTAGTAGAAATATGTAAAATGTGACCAATATTCTGCCCACCGAGTGCCGGAGCTTTCATTATATAGTTAGGGAGAAAACGAGAAAATACTGTAGCTTCGCATCAATAGGTCACACAGACATCAAACACGTTTCATGCAATTTCCTGAAAAACAGAGTATTCAAAAATGCTGACATATGTGTCATAATATGATGAGAAAAGGCATTTGTAATACAGTGAGATTTTCATAGGCAAAAGCCTGACCCAGCCCCTTGTCTAAATTAGATGATGGAAGGGGTATTCTCCCTTGGATTCCCAAAGAACAGCCCACATTCTCTTGACCTATCGGCCCACAGATGGGAGGGAGTCCTTGACCGCTGACCTATCAATGCTGCCCTGTCAATTTTGCGAGAACTATAACAAATCAGCGATGTCATTTGCCTTATAAATTGGTCACTCTGCCTCAAATCAGGACTCTCCCTACCCTACCAGATTTCGAGGTTTGCAGCTGACCAAATTTGGAACCATCCTTGCAGAGCTGGGACTACATCTTGGAATGAAGCCAGGAGCTAGAGTAGCTGACTTGGGACAGAGAGAATCCTTGACTAACCCTTGGCCGTCCCAGCAGTGAGGCCCGATACTCCTTGGTGCACCATTAAGCCCTCTCATATAAGTATAGATATCCACAGCAATAGATTAAATACGCCTTATATTATTCAGCATTGCCATTGAGATTCCCCTATGGAAAAATCCCCTATTTTCTTAGTTTGTGTAATTCAGTCTTTTTTCCATTGAAAAATATTTCACCTGTCTGTGCATTGTAGTAATTGTCTCCATTGAAAATCCATGTTTGCCCGTGGATTTATGTCATTTCCCATTGAAGACTCTCCAGTTGCTTGTGTAGATCCCTAGTATATTTTTGTTCAGTAAATCAATAAATTTCCACATTATTTCACGGGATCGAGATAGGTAGAATTCGAAACTAACTATCCTTTCCCAGTGTCTAGCGAGTTGTTATAGTTTTAAAACTTTCGCCAAAGAATTAATTTCATTATGAGCTGAAAATGAATTTGTCCGTGTGTTTAGATGGTATTTTACAAAACCCCTTCTGTCATTTTAAACCCAAACCGATTTTATTATTGTGAATAATCTCTTTGCCCAGAGCCTACCTGATATGTGCCTCTGTCATTTCAACTGAAAAACGAGTTTCCTATGTGAGTTCCCCATTGCTTAAAGCGGGTTTGTCATTTGCAGCCATAGTAAAAACTAGTGTCATTTGCATTTTCGTTTTCCTGGAAATTTCGTTTAACCTATTGAAACCTGTTTTTCCTAGTCTATCTCTCTTCCCCTACTATATTCTGATCATGGATTTACAATCACATTCCCTTTTGATTTTTTCATGTGTTGCATGTATTAAAATCGAGTTTCTTATTGTGTGCTAACTACTCTGTTTTGAAGCCCTATTTGTCTCCTAAAAGCAAGTAGCACGAAGTGCCCCAGGTGTGCTGTCCCATAGCAGTTGTCCTAATAAAGTGAATACCCATTTACCTGGTACAGAAAACAAACTGTCCCATTAATTGCTGTTCCCATATTGTCTCTGAAAAACCCATTTAAAATCCGATTTTAACCTGGTGAAATCATCAAGAATCTTTTGTGGGCGCATGCACTTTCTTGTGGGTTGCATTCATTTATATGGGGTTTTCAACTGTTGATTGTCGTGGTGAAATCAGTAAAGTAAATCCGTGTGCCATCCATGTTGCAGTTCTCTTAGTGTGCCAGTTGACCAAGGATAATCTGAAGTTTGTATTAATAAAGTATTCATTGACAACCCACCGGCCTGGTTCCTGGTCTATTGTGACAAGGGACTCTGGTGGGGGTTGGGTGAAAGACAGGTTCGAGGCCTCCTTAAAAAAGAAATTGGGATTGTAAGAATAAAAAGCGTTTTTATTGTGTGCCTCATTCATTTGTGAGGGAAAGAGATCCCCGACTTGCTTGGGCTGCATAATATATCGTGACAAACTCCAGGGTATGTTGGGCGGGATGTGACATCTCATCCTGTTCCAATTTTTTGCAGAGTACCACAGGGGGGTGTTTATCCCCATCTCTGTTCAATCTTTACATCAAGCCCCTATGCATAGAAATAGAGAAATGTGAGGTTTTCTTTGCAAATTATGCTGACGATTTCCAGTTATCCATGGAGCTGAGAGGAAATTATGAAGTAGATCAGGAGAATTTGGACAACATCTACTCATTTATTAAAGTGTGGATGACCTCAAATTGGTTATGCTTAAATGCATCCAAGAATGAATTATGGTCTATGGATCAAAACAGGCCAGAGAAAAACTGGGACTGGTTGATAAGGGTTTTCATATAGATGGGGGCTGTATCTCTGTCATTGACAAAGTTAAAACATCTATTTGGAGGCTTTGCTAAATGCGGATGCACATGTCAATTATGTAGTTAAAAATGCAAACTATTACTTGAGGGTTCTGAGCTAGATCTGCCCCCTGGTAACTAAGAAAAATCACAAGCAATTAGTCCGCGCCATTCTCTTACCCATATTAGACTATTGCAACTCCCTACAAGGCGTGGCAAACAAGGACTGTTTAGGTAAGCTTAAAAAAATTCAGAACGATGCGGTTCGAGCAGTTTTAAATATTGCTCAGAGAGATCCGGTATCAGGGGCACGTAGTGAACTTCACTGGCTCCCTGTTGCAGCCAGAATCCAGTTTAAGATACTATCACTGGGCCATAAATGTCTGTTCGGGAATGAGCCTTCCTACCTGAAACAGAAATTGGAAGTTTATAAACCAACGTGCAACCTCCAGTCCTCTGATGCACATTGTCTTATCATCCCACGCTTCAAGAGAAGTAGGGGAAATGGTCAATCTTTCCCAGTCCTGATGGCTCAGGCCTGGAGCAAACTGCCTGACTACGGAAAGAAAAAAATCATCTTGCTTTCAGGAAGAATCTGAAAACTAGATTATTTGCTTAGGTAGGCTTTCTATTTTCTTTTCGTTTGTTTCCGTATTTGTCCTGTTTTTTGTCTTTCTGTAGCGCTCGGATGCCTATGGACTTTGGCACTCAATAAATATACCAATAGATAGATAGAGCAAGGGAGCAAATGATTAGGAGAGGGAGCCATTGATGATGAGCAAGAGCAAATATGAGTTAGAAAGGTTGAGAGTGAGAGGCTAAGAAATACTGTTTTTTTGGTTGAATTGGAGGCGCATTTCTGGGCCTACCAAAGAGAATCTCCGTCTCTGTGAGCGGTTATGCAGGAAGGGACCGAGGTAACATCTGGGCAGAGCCCAGACTGGCAGTCTGCAGTCCATGTAGTATGGGACCCATCTTGTACCACAACCTGCAATCATAATGTGCGAGTATGGCCATTGCATTCGCTGCCCCGGTAGTCATGGCTGCGGTGGTAATTTACTTTCTGAAGCCATCGAGGTGTTTGCCCTCCTTGTCTGGGGAACGAAGCAGGAGGACAATGGGTTAGCTCACCTTTTTTTGGCGGCAGCAGAGACAATAGAGTCTGGCATAAGTTTGGTGCGGAGGCAAGCGGGAGTGCTCTCTGGGGCTCTGTACTTTTTGTCAAATCGTTCCTTCTTCGCTGGGGCTGTAGTGAGATAAATCTTCGATATGTAGAGGCGCACTCTATTTCATAGAACTACTTATGTATTCTTTACACTTAAACGGTTCAAGAGTTTATCTTCAAGGTGCTACCTCTACTTTTACAAATGTGAAAATGAATGGTGCAACAACAACCTCGTTGTACAACTCGGGGCACAGCATAGGGCAAAACAAATTTTGCTTCAATTTCAACGCAATTTTTAGAAATATTTTCTAAAAATTGCGTTGAAATTGAAGCAAAATTTCGTTGTGGTTGTCGTTGCACCATTCATTTTCACAGCTGTAGTGAGATGAGCCAAGGTGTCCAGACCATCCTCCCGCAACAGCAGGATGGACATCGCTGATTTCCTGCACTGTTCTCTGCATTGATTCAGTACCCGGTCTTTGCCCTGCTCCTCTGGTAGAAGTCCGAACATCTTGGCCGCCCTGGCCATAAAGTGCGTGGAAGGTCCCTACCTCATCACGGGGTGTATCCCTGTTTGGAATATCGTTTGGTTCCCCATCAGCCGCAATGAAATCTTCCAATTTGTGAGTGTGTTACAAATGTGTGGAAACCACATCCTACAAGTGGTCGGGATCTGTGGCCGTCCCTGTATCTGACAGTTTAGGTGGCCTCGACTCGGGGGGTATCAGAGGCAAGTCGTCCCTTGCCGAAGATATGTGCAGGCGTGTTAATACTGGCAGCCTGATTAGGCTTGCCTCACCCCGGTGCAGAATTAGATTGCCTTCTAGGAGGTGGTGTCCAGCATGATGGGGAAGATGGCGGTGGCATGGCGGCCTCTTCCTCCCACCGCTCTACACCCTCAGATGAAGAAAGACTTGGCTCAGGTACTATAGTACCTCCTGGTAGTATGGCCACCTTAAGGTTAGGGTAAGATGCTCGTGGTCGAGCCGCCAGTGCTGACACTGTGCTGGTCGGAGTGTCAGACCCATTGGTCACTATGGCGGTGGTGGTAATTCTGTGAGAAAACCCAATTCTTCCAATCAATGGGGCCGTCGACAAGGATATCACAGTCGTTGACGTGGTTGCCATCGATGAAGTCATCATCGACGAAGTAGCATGTCGGGTTCTTGTTGTGGTTGTCGCTATTGACCATCTCATTGGAGGGCACTGGTGGACAGTGTTGATGGCTTTGGCATAGACAACCTGGAGGGAGGCCTGGGCATCAACAGGGATTTACTCAGTGCTGATTTCAGAGAGACATTGATGGGGTAGATTTTGCTGGCTAGGACAAAGAGTGGCCACTAGATTTAGAGGTGGATTCGGCTGACGAGGCCCCTTCTTTGAGGCGATGTAAAAGGCCTTAGCTGGTCTTTTCTGTAGACACCCCAGGGGCACTGCTGACCTTTGATGAAGACCGGCCCTTGTGTGATGATCTGGTTTCGTCGTCATAGATTTCTTTATGCTCCTCTTGCTGGTGCATAGACCTCATGCGACCTAGACTCTTACTAGAGGTGGTTTGCAGGGCTGTCCTGCCCTGCCGTAGCGAGGCATGGCTCCGTACAGACGCAGAGTCAGAGGCCCCACTGGCATCCTCGAGCCACGAGACGATGGTGACGATCCCTCAGTGTCTTGTTGGATAACGACTGGCAGATTTCACAGTCCCGAATGACGTAATGGGGGTGAAGGCAGTAAAGGCAGTCATCGTACTGATCTTCCGCATAGACATTTTTCAATCTGCAGCAGGCACAGGCCTTGACCAAGCTTTTCTTCGTTCTCGTGCACATGAGGTAGGCCCAACTACGCAGACGATAATTCGAAGATTACCGCAAAAGATTACCGCAAAAGTCAAACTTTTGTGAAGAGTAGTTGAAGAGAAAGTAAATGAGGACTCCATACACAAATGTGCGATAAATAATCTGAAGATGGCCGACAGCAGGAGTTAAGGGAGATGTTCCTATTAGCTGTGGGCAGTATGACCGCAAATGACTGTACTAGAGCACAAACGTGACTAAAACATTTTCAGTTTAACTATAAACTGCTCTATGTTACTGAAGATTCCCAGCCTGACGACGGGGAATACTCACAGCCTGCGCATCTATGAATGCTGGAGAAGGAGGTTGGTTGAATTTATTGGGTATTTGTCTGAGCAGTGATGGGAAAGATGGGTTTTGGACCGCAGTTTTCACAGTGGGTTAAACAACTGCATGCAGATCGCATCGCAAAGGTACGAGTCAATGGCCGGCAATCGGATCCCTTCGCTCTAATGCGTGGTACAAGACAGGGCTGTCCCCTCTCTCCAGCACAGTTTGTGCTGGCTATGGAACCATTGGTGCCATTGTCCAGGGCGGATTCCTTCCTGGAGGGTTTTCAGTGGCCGTCGGAACACAAAGAGCGGGTGTCACTGTACGCTGATAACCTGCTCCTGTAGTATGTGTGGACATCCAAGATTGTGTAAATCCTGTGAACGTATGAACATCATAGCAGATTAGTTTGGATACTTGGGAGTGCAAATATGCCAGTCGCCGGCCGATCAGGTTTCACTAGAGAGAAACCTTATACCTATACTGAACCGCCTTATGCCAAACACCAAATTTTGGTCAAAAGCTGCCGCTTTCATTAATGGGGAGGGTAGCAATGTTTGATATGATGTCTTTACCCAGATTCCTATATGTACTCCAAAATCTTCCAGCCAGGGTCCCGGAGAAGGCGTTTCAACAGATAGGAGCTGCATTACGAATATTGCTGTGGAAAGGAGCTTCCCAGAGAATTGCTTTCAAATATCTGTACTGCTCGGTTTGGGAAGAGGTTTTGGGCACCCGGATCTCTTGAAATATTATTGGGCTTCCCAGTTGGTGGCTGAACAGAGACCCCACCTGCCCATACATCAGGGTGGACTGGGGAACATAGACCCGTTGCAGGTGCTGTATGGGAAGGCAGAAGAGTGACGGCAGCCTTGCATCTCACAGTATGCAGTACACTCCTACAGGAGGTCCACAAAAGCGGTTGGATGGGGTATGGGTTGAGCCGTTAGGGTGGGCACAGGAAAATCCTAAAATGTCCTGGTGGTTACTGGACATGGACAACTGCATGGCTCTTGTCAGGAGTATGTGATCCCGGGGTGCCTGGATAAATGGGAGAATTTGGTCTGCATGGTGTAATGCATTGTAATCCACTCCATTCTCGTGACCAATTGTGGGGTAATTGGTTGGGGGCGTTAGTAGGCGGTAGTGTGGGAACGGGTGTAGTGGTTTTTCGGAATACAATGTATGATGGAGTGTATCTTATTTAGTTGCCACAAATGTATCGATGCCTTATCCTCTATGTGGCGACAGTCGTTTATTGTTTGTTGTTGAAAAATGAATAAAAAAATGTGTACAAAAAAAATATTGCTTCTAGCACTTAAAATCTCTTTGATTGAAAATAAACAGTTTGAACCTCACAAAACTGTTCCAAAACTCTAGAAGGGAGATGACGAGAAATGTCACTAAATGATTTCACTTCATCCAGGGAATACGAGAACAGCAAGTTCTTCGTAATACACTCTCTATTGGTAATCCAATCATTGGTCCACAATTTTAATTTGATTTTCCCAGGATTTTGAAGGAGAACAGTCATATCCAGTCCCAAAGAAGTTAATATATTTGTGGACAAATTTTAAGAGGCTACCATAGTTTTAGCGAACAAGGGGAACGCTGAGAGGTTAGCCAAACCCAATCAAGGCAAGTGTGGAGAGTGCCCCAGACTTTTTCTCAGGAGAGAGTGAGTTCCGTCAGGGGTCCACAATGAGTCCACACAGTGAAATGCACAATGGGCCTCATTACGAGTCCGGTGGTAACCGAGCCGGAAAAACCGGCAGGTTACCGCCGGACTCTTATTACTATTCCGCCTCCGTGATTCCCGGAATTACCGGGGCATTACGACCCCGGTGACCAAGGAATTCCGGAGGCAGAATTGTGTAAATCCCCATTCCCCTGGAGTCCCTCAGGACTCCATGGGGATGGGGACAATGGAAACACTGGTTCCGCCTATGACGGAGCCAGTGTTTCCATTTCCGCCTGCAGGCGGGTGGTGTTAAACACCTCCCGCCTGTAGGACTCTTAATCAGCTGGTCCGGAAAGAATGGTGGTGGCGGTTTTACCACCACCGTTCTTTCCGGACCGGCAGGGTCGTAATGAGGCCCAATGATTCTAATTAGACAAGCGCAAACATACTATATTTATTAAAGGCCCAAAAACACACTAGGGCAATGAATCAAGCAGGTAATATTATCACACAACCCTTTAAATATAAAACATATATCCAGTCACAGTTAGGTTTGTATGAATGCATACAATAACTCAGACAACTAAAAGGAGGTGAGTTATGATGCAGTAGAACGAAACCCATTCACAAGAATGATACCCTAACTTTATAGGTTCAATCCCTAAACTGTATGGGGCTTTGTGCCCAAAAGTCAAAGCTTCTTCTTGGATAGGGCACTGACGTAGGAAGCGTTATTGTGCTGGTGAAAATGTTCCAGAAGGTATTTCAATTATGTTGCAGGTCAATAAAATTATATTGCTATCTTTTACATACAAGCTTTTAGATCTGAAAATCTCAAATCGATGGAATTGAAGAATCACAGTTTATTCTAAGGAGATCAGGTAGAGGTGAATGCTTTGCAATTACTTACCCCCCTGACTCCGATTTTCCCAGAACACTAGGTGGGTTGACAGGGGCTTCACTGGATGTAGGTTTTCCCACTGTTGGTTACAGTGAGAGGTGCCCAGGAGCTGCGGGTGCATGGATTTTTCCAGTCATTTCCAGGGTCCGAATGAAACCCTTTGCGAAGAAGAAATTATATGATAGGTTATTTGTAACACGCTTAATACCTAGAGGTTTCTAAGCGCGGCCCCGGGGATCGAACCTGCATGCTCAATGTCGTCTTGCTTCCAAGGCGAGCACATTCCCGCTGAGCTATACTCCTGAGACAAATGTGTAAGAGACCGATGCAGACTTTCTCAGGACACTTCACGAGACAGGGGAAGGTGATTTCCAGCAACGGCTACCACATGTTAAGATGGATTTCGCTTCCATTGTGAACAGGAAGTGAGATGTTCTACTCCAGAGTTCAGCAAAACCCAATCAAGGTAAGTGTGGAGAGTGGTCAAGGCTAAATCTCAGGAGAGGTGAGTGGGGCCAGTGGTCCGCAATGAGTCCACACAGTGAAATACACAATGGTTCTACTTAAACATATGTACAAACATAATATATTTATTATAAACCCAACAAAACACTAGGAATTGGAATCAAGCAGGTAATATTATCACACAAGCCTCTAAATTTAAAACATATATACAGTCACCTTTGGTTAGAAATGCATACAATTCAACTTAACACGTGAAAGGGAATGCAAGTCATTTTTTAAATTTTGTTTTTTTGTTTTTATTTGTTACAAACCTTTAACAACAATATACAAAATTAAAAAATGTAAAAAAATTAAATCATCCAATTACACATTCGGACACTAATCTCAAAAGACTAATACAAGATTAAACAAGCCATCATCTAAATTCAGCATCAATGTTCAAAGATCTTAAAAAAGATGCGACCGCAATCACAGCAGCGGTCGTGGACCCCAGCAAACAATTCCACATATTGTCAGTCCTCAAATGATTTAAACTACTAACATACCTTCAAAAAAACCCTTTGTCTCAAAGACTGCAAGGAACTGCAATGCAACAGCATATGCTGTAACGTTTCCCTGTGTCTCATATCCTGACAAAAGCTGCAATAAAGGAGCTCCTCCTTCACAATACCATATTTAAGTAAGACATCCTTAGTGTAAACAATATTAAAACGATAGCGCATGAAGACAGCTTGTAACCTTGCCAGGGTAAATCGAAAGAAAGGGGGCTAATGTTCCCCTTTTTTTATAGTCGCCCCTTAAGTGGATCATCGAAGGGTATTGAGGAAACTCTTCCACTGTGCGTACCCAGTTTGCATCCTACAGAGCTTGCTTTACATTCAGGGCACTCGCAACTGATTCCAGTCAGGAGCTTCGCTGAAAACTCCTCGAGATAATCCACAATCCCCCTCCCTGGCATAGAACCTTCAGATGATGGTAAAGCAAGGTTTCCTACTGAGGCCAAGATATTACTATACAATGCCAGATATCTCCAACAGGCACTGGCCCTTAAAGACGTTATACCCAACTCATAATAGGTTGCAGGATTAGGGAGATGGAGGACTCTACTCCATCCATATCAGGGCTTCCAAAAAAGAAGGTACAAAGGAAGGAAGAGTTCTTGTGGTGGTGATAAGAGATCCAAAAGACTTCAGAAGAAGTTTACAGGCCAGGAGAATACTTGACCTATCTTTTAGATCAGCTTTTTAAACAAACGTTTAAAAAGAAAGAGAATGGAATAGATTAAAGTTCTTCACAAATGTTTATAATAGGGGAGATAGCAGCACTGGTAAGTATTGGGACTACTCACTGCCCTTATCAGATTTTCTCAAAGGACTTGGCAGGTCGGATGGGAGTCGCACGAGGTAGGTTTTCCCACCGATGGATCCAGTAGAAGATGCCCAGGAGCTGCGGGTGCAAGGAGGCTTTCGGTTGGGTCCAGGAGCTGAGTCAAACCATTTCCAGTGAGGAAATGCAGCAGGCACCAATGCAGGACTCTTCAGGACACTACCAGATGGGGGATGACCGGTTCCAGCAACAGTCACTGCACATGAACGACAACAGGCGTCTCTCCGGTCGCGACCAAAGGAAACCGTCCAGAAGAGGATCTCTAGATACTGCAACGCTTGGCATGAAGGCAACTTGTAGGACTAGCTGGTGACTATCGAAGTTTTAGGGCAAAAACAGGATGCTTCTGGCATGGTAGCCCAAAACAGGGCTAGTCAGTCCACCAGGTGGTCCAGGGACACTTCCGAAAGCTCCAGGCTGCAGGATCGTGAGAAGGAGTCAAGACTGGTTGGTCACACGAGTCCAAGGGTTGAAGCACTGACAAGGGCCTTCTCAGAACAGGTAGTCCAGCACGGCTTCACCGGGACAGTTGTAGGAAAGGTCGCCAGGCATCTTCAGAAGTCGTCCTCGGGCCTTCGTTGGCTGCAAAGCTACACAGGATACTTGGCTCTGCTTCTGATTTGCTGGAGTGGCTGCAGGTGTCCTCCTCTTATTCTAAATTCAGGTGAGTGATCAAACTCAGCCCTCCAATAGCAAGGATCTGTAACACTAATGCACACCAGCAGTGGTCCAATCAGGGACCACTGTGGGGCTGACTCATCATGCACACCAGACTCACTGGTGCCAGTTTGTGAATTGGGATCAGACAGTCCCAGTCGACTTCCTGGGTCCATACACACATGACATGCACTAGGCCACGAATACAGCAACTTTCCCAGGCAAATGCATGACCACAAAAGGGACATTCCTGACCTGAGAAGGCAGGAAAACACCAAAAAACAAAATGGCCAAAGAACAAGCTAAATATCTTGTACAACGCCATCTTTGGCCACTAGCCACTGTTAGTAGCCAAACGCGACCCCATTCCCATCACCTGTGGCATACCTCAGGGGTCTTGTGTCTCCCCCACATTATACAACGTGTTTACCAAGCCCCTCTTTGATGACTTGGACCTTCTTGGTATCACCTGCACCAACTATGCAGATGATACCCAGATTCTCCTCCCACTTTCTGGGGTCTACGGAGAGGATTTGGCCTTGGTGAACAGGGTATATCTCATCATCCAGGCATGAATGGCCACACACGGTCTATGCCTGAATGATGACAAAACGGAGCTCATCATTCTCAGCACCCACACTAACCTGAAGAAACTAGGACAGGAGTACTCTGCTTTCATAATAGATGGTAACCTTACTAAGGTTGCCAAGGAAGTAAAAACGCGTGGCTTTTACCTTGATTCCACCCTCTCCTTAACCAAACAAGTAAGCTCCCTAGCCTCTGCCACAGCCTACACATGTAAGTTGATCAGAACCGGTAAAGCCTTTCTCTCAGATGACAACTGCATCACCTTGGCAAGAGCCCTGATCTTATCAAGGCTCGACTATTGCAATGCATTATACAGTGTGGCCAACAAATCTATCATCCAAAAAATCCAAATCTTGAAAAATAATGCACTAAGAGCTGCCCTTGGAGTGCCCAAAAGGTCACATATATCGGCAATAAGACACCAAAACAATTGTCTCTCTACCCTCAACAAAATTCAATTAAAATGGCCTCCCTAACTCACAAGGCACAGAACAACGCTGCCCCAGCTATCTCATGAACAGGTTTCAAAGAATCTCCAACAGACACACAAGACTTGTTAACTCCAACTGCATCACCATCCCCAGATTCAAACTCTCTACGGTTGGTGGAAATAGCTTCCACATCAAAGCTACCCAACTGTGGAACTCCTTACCACACCACATCAGAGAAGATCAATCTTACCCCAAATTCAGACTAAGTTACATCACCTGGCTTAAGTCTAAAGACATCTAATGTCCGCACATACTCTAGCCATTCTACATACACGTCCATCCACTAGGAATACACCATCGCATCCCTGCACTCTCTGCACTATATTTGCCTGTACCCAACGACTGTATTACAGCTGCCCCTACCTTACATTTTGTATCCCCTTTATAATGTATTGTTTGCCTTTGTTTACTCCTTTGCATTGCCCTTTCCTCTCTGTGTTCCTCAACTGCATTATTGTTGCTTATACTTCCATGTCTGTAACCTGTTAACTAAGCTTTGCATTACCTGTAATTGCTGCGCCCTGATACCCTCCGGTCTGGTGCGCATTACAAATGAATAAACTAAACTAAACTGCGAATGGGCATACTACAAAATATAGCAAAAATTGTAAAAATGTTTCTCCTGCTACCAGCCTAAAATGTAACTGCTGCTACCAGCCTGTCTTTAAGTACATTTTAAAGTAACTAGACTCTTACTGAAGGGATTTTTAAAGTGATAGAAAAGTATTCCAATTGCACTGCATTGCAAGATGCTGTGTGCAATATGAAAAAGTTACCCAAGCAGGCAACAAGTACAAAACAAAAAGGAACAAATGTTTCCCAGTACTGACAGTTGAAGGGCCAGTTTCCCCATGACAAATTAGCAAAAAGCTCAGGGAAGCTCAAGGCGTCACTGCTATATAAAAAGTCAGGACAAGGTGTAAAACAAAAGAAAAACAATTAGGGTCCACATAATATGGAGGGAGAGTTGTTGAAAAGAAAAATCGTTCCTAACACCCACCCCCCTGCTGTTTCCCAACAACACTGTAATGTGCGCCTGGCCTATGCTCAATGGTTAAGTCAAAGCCTTGAAGACTTATGGACCACCTGAGCAACTAAGGATTCTCTCCCTTCATGTTCATCAACCAATTTAGGGGCCTATGATCAGGTTTCACAGTGAAGCGAGTCCCATATACGTAGGGTCTCAGCTTCGTAAGGCTCCAAACTATGCAAGAACATTCCTTCTTCACAGTAGACCACCACCACCTGAACTGTATGTCCTTAAGCTGGCGACTGATGAAACATATAGATTGTTCCTTACCTTTGTCGTCTAGCGGTGATAGTACTGCACCGATGCCAGTGTTGGAGGCATCTGTCTGCACAACGAAAGGTCTCTGATAATCAGGTGCCCTGAGAATAGGGGTTTGACAAAGGGAATACTTCCGGGCCTCAAAAGCCTTCTCACGCTCCTCAGACCAAGACACTTTCTTAGGTGTCTTTGGATTAGTGACAGCAGTCAGAGGGGCAGCAGTCGTGCCATAGTCTGCCATACAGTTTTGGTACTACCCGGTGAAGCCTAGAAAAGCCCTCACCTGGGTCTGGGTAGTGGGGGTTGGCCAGTCCTGTACAGCCAGTACTTTGCTAGGAAGAGGCCGAATCTTGCCCCCACCATCCTCATGCCCAAGGTAGACCACTGTATCCTAACCAATCTGGCACATGTTAGCCTTTATTGTCAGGTGGGCCTTCTGAAGAGCCTGTAACATAATCTCCAGTAGTCTAGATAAATCACCTAAGAGCAGAAGCAATGGCCACCTTTCTAATGACGTGGTGCAATACTTTGGCCACCCTCACAAATACCTCCAGCATGATACATTGCCAGCTAAGTGCAATTCATTGCCCACTCGCAAAATCCATCTAAGTGCAATTCATTGCCCACTCGCAAAATCCATCTAAGTGCAATAAATTGCCTACCCCCAAAATCCATCTAAGTGCAATACATAGCCCACCCCCAGAATCCATCTAAGTGCAACACATGTCCTGCCCCCCACCCCATAAATGTAAATGAGACCCACTGCCCACCCCCAAAATGCCTCAAGTGCAGCAACACAATGTCTGCCCTCCAAAATACATCTATCAAGCTATCTAATGAATGCAGCAAGTAATCTACAAAATCTTCTGATTTAAAAGTAGTAATGAAGAAGTGGCAGGGTTTTAATTGCGCACAGTAATGGCTGTGCTCACGGCCCGTACCACCTTATGATATGATATGGCATTTATAACGTGCCTATACACAAGTGTTTCAAGGGGCGACATTACCTTGGTTGTGCGGGCACAGAGTGCTTTGTCAGGCTTTGTCAGGCGTCCATGGGCAAACAGGGATAGGAGCTGCCCAGAAGGTAGCTTCCCTTTGCCTTGGGCCCCTAGCCGGCTGCCCAGGCAAGAATGCACTGGGAGGGCTTCTGAAATGCAGCTGTTCAGGTCACGTGAAGGGACAAAGACCAATAAGAACCAAATGGGCAGTCGAGGGGAGTGAGGAGAGAGGGACATGGAATGGATGAAGGTGGATGGGAGAAGGCAGAGGGAAAGCACTCAGAGGAGGCTGCCAGGACAAAGGCAGAGGGCCACCTGACTGCCTTAGCCAGAAACAAACAAAGGACTACAACACAAAGTCAAGGAACCCGTATTGATAACAAAAAATTATCAGGATGCGAGATCCTCACAAAAATCCAGTTTTTGGACATATTTATTTCAATCTCAAAAACCAATATCTTAAATTATTACAAAGCTTTCGCTAAGCACGACAGCGGTAATGGACAGATTTCAATACAAAAAACACAGGGCAGTGCAGTTGTGCACCCTCATCAGGATGTGGAGGATGAGTCCCCTATTGACAAGCACATATGAGTATAGGAGGTTGGTGAAACAAGTAACTCAAGTGAGTGCTGCCCAAAGCTGTTTTTCAACCCGGGTGTGTTTTGAACAAAAACGGTGTACACAACACTAAAATGGAAATATACAACAAAGGGTATTTTCACAGTTGTGCCACAAGTGATCGACAGTTGTGTTTCGGCCACAATGGCTTGGTAGAAGCTTGTAGTTGTGGGTGGCCTTCATCAGGAGAGACTAGTTGGGAGAGTCTGTCTGTGGGTTTTATCTGTGGGAAGGAGGAGAACTGTGAGGATCTCAAAAGGTAAGTGTTGACTTAGGGGTTAATGAATAACAGCTAACTGGTGCTAGAGAAATACACCAGTGGTGTATGCGAGAGCGCAGCTTACCGTCCAACCGGAGTGAGGCGGTGTTGCTGTACTGTCAGCAATCTTAGGAGCAGTCCTAGGGCTGGTGGTGTGATGGATACACCAGTAAGTGTGGATCTGCCGTGTCGGGGCAAACCGATTCAGAAAGCACTGGGTTTATGATTAGCCATCGATCTAAAGGGGGGGGGAGGGAAATAACCCTGTCAGAGCATAATGGTAACAAGAGGCACTTCATATATGGAGGCATGTCTACAGCCACATGAGAAAATGCTACACGGCAAAGTGGAGGTGCATCTAAACCCGGCTGTAGGGTAGTGTGGCTACACCTCGGTGCAGTGCTACATAGCTGTTGTCAGTGGATGGTAAGCATAGGGCTGGCCGTGGGTTTCTAGGTATTTATTTTAATATTAAAAATTTAAAAATTAATTAATTGATTAATTAATTAAAAGCCCTGTATTGGACCAGGTGGCGAGGCCAGTGTGAGTGGTGTCCACATAGTGGGTCTAGTGCTTAGTCCAAGAGTAGAGTGCGTGTGGCGATGGACAAGCCGGTGGTGCTTCATGCAAACTACGTGCCGTTTTAATATATACATGGAGGAAAACATTCACTGCGTGCGTTTTAAAGAGTGCTGTGCTGGAGAACAGTCGCTGCTGCTAGATACTAGGCAATTGTCCGAGGTGTCCGGATCAAAATCCATATGGAAGGTGATCGGATGGTGTAGCGATCACCGTGAGTGCATAAAAAAGGGTCGGATGTGTCAAAGTGCAGCAGTCCTGCAATGATTTGTGAGAAGCATTAGGCTCTGAGGCGGGGGGGGGGGGGGGGTACATGGCTTTGTCATGATGCCTACCCCCGGGGAACCAGACCAGGTCCAGCAACCCCAGAAGCAGGCATCACGTTACTTTGAGCAAGCCCTTGCTAGGGGCTGTTTGGGTGCAGTCCTGGTGCCTATGACGCCAGGCTCATATGGAGAGTCAGTCCTGGCGCCATAGGCGCCAGGCTCATAGAGTGGAACTTACCTGATGCAGACCATGCTGCAGAGCTCCAAGCCAAATGAGGCTTGGAAGGGACTATTTTACCTAGGGACTATTTTTTACTCGGGGTGGGGCTGGGGAGGAATACTTACCTGGGACTACTTTGGAGGCTATTTAAACCACGCCCGAAGAGCAGCACACGCTTCGCGTTATTCTGCATCCAGCAGCGTAATGCTCATCGTGTCTGCAAGACTGCATCCAGTCTTCTGCCACGCCCGCCTCGAGTCTGCAGCTCCTAGAAAAAGGAAGGAACAGAAGGAGAAAAGGTTAGAATAAGGGCAAAACCTACGATCCTTACCTGAATTCCGGATCCACCGCGCCTTCGATTTGGAAGAAAGAAGCATTTTACGCGCGCCGCGCTGATCTCACCGGCCTTCGCAGCATCCTCACGACCCACCGCATCCTTCTGCATGTTCCCGCCGCACTCTGGCACCTAAGGGGAACACAAGAACAGAAGCGGTGAGCCAAGGGAATAAACAGAGGCAATAGTAACTACCCCCATAGACTTACCTGATTACCGCCGGGGGTACTATTCCTCTTCACAAGTCAGCGCAGTCTCCATTGCATCCTCGCCGTACCCCGGCCCCCAAGGGGAAAGAAAGGACAACAAGGTGAGACAAAGGGATAAACAAGGGGAACTCTTCTCACCGCAATAGACTTATCTAATTTTACCGCCAGAGGCATTATTCCCCGAACTTCATATTTTCTCTCCACACCTAAATAAGGGAGCAAGCAACAGGTTACATTCTGGCTTTATTTTATTGAACTGTGTAGGATAAGCCAAATCCTTACCTGAACTTCGTCAGCTACCACGAGGAACTCTTCGCTGGGGTCAAGGTGCAAACTGCAAGGAATCGGACAAGAGTGAAAGTCAGACATGGGAACTCTTACGAACTACATACTTTTCGGAGTCAATATTGTTCTGGAACTCACCAATTCCTTCGAGCCAGTGAAGCAACTGGTTATCAACGCGCCCCTGCTCTCAATGCAGGATGGAGAGCTCATCTTTTCAAACCATCAGGTGAAATATAAGAGGGGACATCAAAGGTGATCTGTGGGGAGAACAGCGGGGGTGGGGAGATTTACGCTCAACTCCACGGGTGGTTAATTCCCTTTCTCCATTTGCAGAAGAATATTCCAAATGGCCAAGCAAACGAAGCTAGGTGGGCCAGTCCAGTCCGTCAACTCGGCCCTACGCGTCACATTGGTGGAGACCACAGCTGTCCAGTTCAGATAGACGCCTCTGTGGGAGCCAGGTGAGCGTAACAGAACGCAAAGTCAACCCACAAATTTCCATCCGGGCGTTAAGAGACTGACCAATTGGCCCAATTACTAGGGGAACTGAGGGCTGAAGTGCATTCCGCCCGTCAAGAAACCAATGCTCTTAGGAGAGAACTGATTTTGTCAAAGGAGCGAACTGATGACCTTGCTAGGCAACTATTGCAAAGCCAGGCTGGACAAGCACCCCTACCTGGTTCCGGGGGAAATCCAGCTCCTGTGTCACCGAGTAACCCTGTGCAAATAAACCTACCAGGAAATATTCCATTAGCTCCACCCGAACGCTTTGCCGGAGATCTCAAAAGGTTCGCTGTGTTTATGAACCAATGCCGCTTGCACTTTTTATGCAGACCTGGGGTCTTCCCAAACGATCAAGCCAAGGTAGCCTTTGTATTGTCATATCTCAGCGGCAGTGCAGCTGATTGGTCAATTCCACTAGTTACTCAGGATGACCCAATTCTTCGGGATTTTCAGGGCTTTCAAACTAGCATGGAAAGACTATTTGCCCGGCACTCCCAAGGACAGGCCCTGGATAACGAACTTTTGTTCCTACGACAGGGTAACCAGTTCCTTCTATCCTACATCGTGAACTTTAATAGGTTGATAGTGGAAACTGGATGGCCTGAGGTAAAACGAATCATGTTATTTCATCGAGGGCTTCGAGGAGAACTCAAGGATGTCTTGGCTCAAGTCGTGAACCCACCCGCTGAATATATAGACTTGGTGGTCCAGTTACATCACAGACTTCAGAACAGAAAGGCTGATCGAGCCAAGTTTGAGAATCGGGTGTTGGTCAAAACCCACGCTAACTCCAAAGGAGTAGATGCTTCAGGACCCATGCAAATCGGAGGGGTTAAGGACCCTTAACCCAGAAGGAAAGAGAAAGGAGACGGCAAATGCAATTGTGTCTATATTATGGAACTTCTGGGCACTTTCTACGGGATTGCCCTGTAAAACCACCCAAGAAGGTGGTAGGAGCTGCTGATAAAAGCCATATGGAGTCAGACTCGGGAAACGACCACGCCCGACAAGCGTAGAGGTCCGCTTGCCGAGCTTGAAGGATACTCAGACCTCGCATTTCATCATACCAATGGTCCTCGTAGATCCAGGGCAGCCATCGCTTATGCACACAGTATGGGTATACATTGATAGCGGGGCCATAGGAAACTATGTGGACTATGAATTGGCTTCCAGGATGAATCTACCTCTCTGCCGAAAAACCACCTCAGATGTCGTCACCACAGTCGATGGAACTGAAATTGCCTCTGGGCCTGTAACTCATTCCACCACAGAGATGACACTATTGGGTCAGGATGGGCATCGAGAGACTATTGTGTTTGATCTAATCAAAGCCCCACAGTTCCAAATAATACTGGGGATAGCTTGGTTGGAAACACATAATCCTTGTATTGATTGGTGAGAGAAGAGAATAACCTTCCCGGATTGTGCACAAACCTGTTACCCAAAGAAAAATCAGAACGCAGGCCTGGCCACAGTAACCACAGCAGTCATGCAACTACCTCCAGAATACCAAGAATTCCAGGACGTCTTCCAAAAGGAACAGGCAATCACATTACCTCCTCACAGATCGTAAGATTGTCAAATCGATCTCATGCCCAGTGCACAACCCCCCTGTAGCAGGATCTATGCCCTTAGGGAACCTGAGAACCTTCACCTACGACAATACTTAGACCAGTACCTTGCCAATGGCTTTATTCGCCTATCCAAGTCCCCTGCATCTTCAGCTTTGTTCTTCGTGCCCAAAAAGGAAGGTGACCTCAGAACGTGCATAGACTACCGCGCATTGAACCAGATAACTGTTAAGAACTGATACCCATTGCCTCTGATCCCTGAACTACTAGACCAAGTGAAGGACGCATGTACATACACTAAATTAGATCTCTGGGGGGCATACCATCTGGTACGTGTAAAAGAGGGCGACGAATGGAAGACTGCTTTCCGCACTAAGTATGGGTTATTCGAATACCAGGTGATGCCTTTCGGGTTGTGCAATGCACCAGCAGCCTTCCAATACTTCATGAACAATGTCCTTCGTGAACTCATTGACGTTTGTGTTGTCGTGTATATCAATGATATTCTAGTATACTCCTCTACAGAATCCGACCATGTGAAGCACGTCCGAGCAGTCCTTGAGAAATTGCGCCAGCACAAATTATATGCAAAACTAGAAAAATGAGTTTTTAATGCCACAGAAGTTGAATTCCTTGGGTTTATCCTGACCCCAAAGGGAGTCCGAATGGACTCACGAAAGGGGGACGCAATCCTTAAGTGGCCATCACCAAGTTCAGTTAAAGGAGTACAAAGCATGCTCGGCTTTGCCAATTTCTACTGCAGATTCATCCCAGATTTTTCACATGTTGTACATTCCATCACAGCACTCTTGCGAAAAAATAAACGCTTTATGTGGACTGAAGAAGCTGAAAAAGTCTTCCAAGAGCTGAAAGCAAAATTCACGTCTGCACCTGTGTTAAAGCACCCGCACCCTGAACTTCCATACATAGTGAAAACTGATGCATCCAGTCTAGCCATGGGAGCTGTCCCGTCTTAAAAGGACCCTGAAACTGGCAAGCTTCACCCAGTAGCATTTTGGTCCAGAAAGTTCTCGGCACCCGAGTTAAACTATACGGTTACCGACAAGGAGTTATTAGCCATTAAATCTGCCTTCAAGGCTTGGCGGCACTATCTTCTCGGTGCCAGGCATACCATTACTGTGATCACCGGAACTTACAGTATTTAAAAACAGCCAAGGCCCAATCGTCACGTCAACTCCGATGGGCATTGTTCTTTTGAGTTCGATTTCTTGATAACCTATCGACCAGGTTGTAAGAATGGTAAAGCAGACGCCTTATCCCGAATAGGGATGGGAGAGGCAGAAGTGAACCCAGAACCAGTACCTATAATTTCCGAACAAAGGATTCTTGGCATGACTACTCTACAGACACTAGAGGACATTCAGGTAAAGATCCAGCAACTCTTTGATCCTACAGCCCTGCAGGACTGGGTAAAGAAAGGCCCGGACTACTCCGTCACCAATGATCTGCCTTATTACCAAGGGCGACTATTTCTGCCACACAAGGAACTACAAGAGCTAGTAATTTCCCGTTATGATACCCTAATGGAGGGGCACCCAGGTATTGCAAAAACTGAAGCTAAAATTAAAAGACAATTCTGGTGGCCCACCTGGCGAAAGGATATTAAATCATTTGTGATGTCTTGTGGTATTTGCGCCCAAAACAAAAGTCAAAAGAAAAAACCACCTGGACTCTGACAACCTTTAGACATTCCGCCTACACCATGGCAAACCTTATCGTTAGACTTTATTACTGATCTACCTCCTTGTAATGGGTTTAACACCATTCTAGTTATTGTGGATCTTTTTTCCAAGATGGCCCACTTTATTCCTTTAAAAGGACAACCTTCAGCCTCAATCCTGGCCAAAGAATTCCTCGAAATCATTGTTTGCATACATGGATTTCCGTCCGTGTTGGTCCCTGACCGGGGCAGTCAATTCATTTCACATTTTTGGAAGAAATGTTGTCAATTGGCGCAAATCGACGTGAGATTATCGACCAGTCACCACCCCCAGACCAATGGTCAAACGGAGAGGACCAACCAGACTCTTGAACAATACCTGCGTTGTATGTTACATCAAACTGAGTGTAATTGGAAGGACATTCTTTGGATCGCCGAATATGCATACAATAATTCAGTACATTCTGGAACTGGACAAATTCCCTTTTATACCCTATATGGGCACCACCCTCGAACCTCAGACCTTGCCTCACCCCAACACTTAGAAATGCCTGCAGTGGACCATCTACGCGCTACGATTACACAAGCCTTTAAGGAGACACTGCACATTTAAAACAGGTGAAGGAGAAATATAAGAAAGATGCTGATCGGCACAGAAGTGATACTCCACAGTACCAGATAGGGGATCAAGTATGGTTGGCCACAAAACACAGATCTCTCAAGGGAACACGGACCTTTAACCCTGGATATTTGGGACCTTACTCTATTAAGACCATTATCAACTCGGTGGCCCTCAAGTTGGACTTACCTGCTAATATGCAAATTCTTCCCGTCTTTCATGTGCCACTTTTGAAGCCAGTGCAACCAGGGACAAGACTAACCAAGCCACCAGACCCCGTCCTTATAGACGGGTGTTAGGGAGAATTCTCTGTAAAGGCTAATTTCCCAAACCTAGTGAGTCCCCCAGCAGCTTTGCTGGATTTTTGGGGTTTATTTTTTTTCTCCTGCTAAGAATGAGACTCTTTTCCTCCCACTCTTAGACATGATTTGAGGTGTTACTTTGACTTTGTATGTGTTTTATGGGCTATGGGGTCCTTTGCCCCATAGGGCTTCATGTGTTTTTGGTATGTGGGTTACACAGCACCCTCCGTGCCGTAACCCAGGTGTGTCGTAGCGACCCCCAAACAGACTCCATACCCTGGGACTGACTACTGTCTCCCAGGGCATGTAAAGTCACCATTGGCTTTACTAGTCTCAAATTGTGAACAGAACCAGTACAAACCATCCTATTGTGGACGTACTGGTCGGGGCAATTCGATTGCCCCGGGGTCTGTTCGAGGGGGCACTGTCCAGACCCCCGACCGAGTTTTGGCTGGTGGCAGTGGATACTACTTTTTATATTCGACCGCAAATATATTCCTATGGATTTTTCCCATTGTTCGAGGCTACCACTTTTTAACATAGCCTCGAACATATCGCTGGTTTTTAAATTAATATAAATTCACTGATTGGTATTTTTTGCCGAAACTTGGTTCCAAAATGGCGTTTGTGTTCGCTTCTGTGACTCCAACCAAAGTCGAGCCCTTTGTTCCACTTTTTGGCAGGCTTCTCCACAGAAGCCTCCAAAAGTGGTGCCACTCTGTCTGGGTACCACAGGGGGTGTGGGAGGGGGTTTAGGCACCCTGGACTGAGTTGCCTCAGCAACTCAAGTCGCACTCTTGTGGGATTGGCCCAAGTGGTGAGACGCCCGGCTCACCACTTAGCATGTTTGAGTGACAGCTAGGCTGAATGAATGGGGGTTTTCTGCATAAAAGCAGGGCTTTGGGGACTGGAACTTCGGAAGTCGCCAGAGGACCTAAAGAATCCGAGGAGGGAGAAGCCGAGCCGACCTGCAATGACGACACCACCGGTGGAGCCCTGCTGAACCGTCTCACCACTTTTCCCGACGACAGAGGAGATCTCCAGTCCGGAGAGTCTTCTTCCTTTGACTGGAGGGGATAACTAGTTTGCCCATCTTTTCGCCTTCCTGGACCAGCTCGTGGCCGCCTTGCTTGGCTTACCACTACCGCAAAGAAAAGGGTGGTACCTTGTAACCGGGAAACTCTGCGGCTGGTTTCTTCCCTGGCAGTGCAACGACCTTCAGCTTTCCTCCATATCGAGACCTCCTCTTCCTCTGGACGAAACACCGACTTGCACCCGCTGCCAGGAACAACTGCCCCCGCTGGAGCGTTCTTCCCACTTTCAGGTACTGTGTCCCGCCTGGCTTCCCTTGCGACAGATCGTTCGGGGTGACTGTAAATACTCGACTTTCTAACCTTGGCTAGCCTGGGACCTGTTAACTAACTTTTCCTGACTTGACCTCAATCTTTTGTGAACTTTCTACAAAGACTCTTTGGGAATAACCCCACATGGTGATCCTGGACACATTTCGCTTGCTCTCTCTAAGAGTGGGCCTGGCATTTGAACTTCCTGGCTCTCCAGTAGACTTTGCCTAATCTGCCTCACTGTGGTTCTTTGAAAAGTATTGAAATATGTGTGCTTTCATAACCCTGCCTTTTTCCCTCCCTTTTTAATAACTTATTAGAGTGCCATCTTATGTTAAGCGCTCACCTCTGTCTGAAAATAAGTGGTGTTTCTCATTAAGACTTGTCTAATAAGTAATTAGGGTTGTATATATATAATAGTGACTGTGTGTTGAATTTATTTACCTCTTTGTGCTAGTGTAATTTACAAGTGTGTCTTTAAATAAATAATTATATACTTTTACACCAAAGCTCTGGTCAGTGCTTGCTTGTGCTAATGTATCTCTGTACCTATTGTGTATACTCTATATACTGCCTAACTCATCTTGAGAGAAGTCTGACTGCTCAGCCACAGCTACCAGGTAAATCTGTGTGGTCCAGACTGCTACCAATTGGGTTTACTGCCATCCACCTGTAGTCCTAAATCTTTTGCAGTGGTCCCCAAGGGAACTGCACAGGTTTCTGCCTAACAACGGGGAACCCGCATTTGAAGTTAAGAACATCCTGGACACCAAGATGGTGAAGTCAAAACTTTTTTATTTAATCAACTGGAAAGGTTACGGACCACAGGAAAGGTCTTGGGAACCTAGTGACCACGTGCATGCACCTCGATTGGTGAAAAGATTCCACTGAAATTTCCCAGACAAACCAAAACCACGGGGAAGAACGACTTTAGGAGGGGCCTGGGGGGGGGGTGCTGTCATGATGCCTACCCCCAGGGAAGCAGACCAGGTCCAGCAACCCCGGAAGCAGGCATCACGTTATTTTGAGCAAGCCCAAAAACCCCTGCTAGGGGCCGTTTGGGTGCGGTCCTGGCGCCTATGGCGCCAGGCTCATATGGAGAGTCGGCTCATAGAGTGGAACTTACCTGATGCAGACCATGCTGCAGAGCTCCAAGCCAAATGAGGCTTGGAAGGGACTATTTTACCTAGGGACTATTTTTTACTCAGGTGGGGCTGGGGAGGAATACTTAACTGGGACTACTTTGGAGGCTATTTAAACCATGCCCGAAGGGCAGCACACGCTTCATGTTATTCTGCATCCAGCAGCGTAACGCTCACCGTGTCTGTAAGCCTGCATCCAGTCTTCTGCCACGCCCGCCTCGAGTCTGCAGCTCCTAGAAAAAGGAAGGAACAGAAGGAGAAAAGGTTAGAATAAGAGCAAAACCTTCGATCCATACCTGAATTCTGGATCCACCGTGCCTTCGAGCTGTAAGAAAGAAGCATTTTACGTGCACCGCCTCGCCTGCTGCAGTGCCGCGCTGAACTCACCGGCCTTCGCAGCATCCTCACGACCCACCGCATCCTTCTGCACGTTCCCGCCGCACTCTGGCACCTAAGGGGAACACAAGAACAGCAAAGGTGAGCCAAGGGAATAAACAGAGGCAATAGTAACTACCCCCATAGACTTACCTGATTACCGCCGGGGGTACTATTCCTCTTCACGGGTCGGCGCAGTCTCCATTGCACCCTCGCCGTACCCCGGCCCCTAAGGGGAACAAAAGGACAACAAGGTGAGAGAAAAGGGACAAACAAGAGGAACTCTTCTCACCGCAATAGACTTACCTAATTTTACCGCCAGAGGCATTATTCCCCGAACTTCATATTTTCTCTCCACACCTAAATAAGGGAGCAATCAACAGGTTATATCTTGGCCTTATTTTATTGAACTGTGTAGGATAAGCCAAATCTTTACCTGAACTTCGTCAGCTACCACGAGGAACTCTTCGCTGGGGTCAAGCTGCAAACTGCAATGAATCGGACAAGAGTGAAAGTCAGACATGTGAACTCTTACGAACTACATACTTTTCGGAGTCAATATTGTTCTGGAACTCACCAATTTCTTCGAGCCAGTGAAGCAACTGGTTATCAACGCGCCCCTGCGCTCAATGGAGGATGGAGAGCTCATCTTTTAAAACCATCAGGTGAGACTATAAGAGGGGACATCAAAGGTGATCTGTGGGGAGAACAGCGGGGGTGGGGGGATTTACGCTCAACTCCACGGGTGGTTAATTCCCTTTCTCCATTTGCAGAAGAATATTCCAAATGGCCAAGCAAACGAAGCTAGGTGGGCCAGTCCAGTCCGTCATCTCGGCCCTATGCGTCACAATGGTGGAGACCGCAGCTGTCCAGTTCGGATCGACGCCTCTGTGGGAGCCAGGTGAGTGTAACAGGTTTACCTGATTAGAATTCTTTAAGTTCTTGCTGTGTTCACGGCGGCGCTGGAAATGGCTGCCTGCCGTGAATCAGCAGAAATGACTGGAATGGTGGACACGCCCCCTTGTGTTGGGCCAATCCCAGTGGGGGTATGTGAGTGACATGTGACGTTAGAGTCCTGTGGTAGGCTTGTAAGACCTGTCACTCCACCGGGGCCATCCCGTGCTCGGGGTGTTAGCGTCCAGTGTGGGACAGAGCAGAGGATCTCCAAGGAGATGCATTGTGGGAAAGGTAGTCCCTAAGAAATGCACAAGGTATTGGTTGTGACATTGGTGAGAAAAGCGAGCCAACCCGCGTAGCAGGGGCTCGTGTATGTCTACATGACAGTGTGGTCCCGCAGGGTGGGAGGGGGACATAGCATAATCAGTGACCTCGGGTTTATCCATACAAACATGATTCTGGGAATGACCAGGATAAATGAACATGCACATGCCTGTTTGTACACCAGTATATTTACGTCGATATTTGTAGAGACAGCAAAACAACAACATCCTTGCTGCAAAATCGTGAAGCAACTTCAACACATTTGTGGCATTTTTATAGCAAAATTGTGAAACTCCATCATATTTGTTGCAAAGGTCTGGTGTGCGGTTGTTGATGGTGGTGTAATAGGTACAGAGGTAGTACCAGGGTCCCACAGGTGGGGTACTTATCATGATTATTGGTATGGGGTGATGGAGTGGCAGCTGTATGCAGGAAAATCACCCCCTAATGGCTTTATCAGGCACCATGTCTGGATGAAGTAGGTGGCTGACAAGGATGATTGGTCTGGACAGGTGTGCGAGACCACACTGTACGTGAGTGGGGATTAGTCCCAGAAGTGTTTCCACTCTACTGTAATATTGAGTCCGTTCTTTACAGTATCCAGTCTGAGGACTCCTTTTTGTTCCAGTCTGGTGAGAGTGAGATTCAGGTCTCCTCCTCGTTTTTGCAGTGTTAGTTGCTGGAGGACGGTCCATGTAAACTGTTCATGTGTGTGTCCTTTTCTGACAAAGTGCTCCACAAAGGGCTTGTCTTGAATGGTGTTTTTAAGGCAGGACCTGTGTTCATTGATCCTCTGCTTCACGGGTCTCATTGTTTTGCCAATGTATATGAGATTGCACGGGCATCTGATGACATAAATGACGTACTTGCTCTCGCAGTTCATGTGATTTCTCATTGTCCATTTGAAGTTCTTACTGGTCTCGGTGTATCTACAGGCTAGGCAGTGACCGCAGCAGTAATGTCCAACGACCGGTGGTAGGTTCCAAAGCGTGGGTTGTGTTTTTGCTGGTTCAAGGAAGGTGTGCACTAAGGTGTCCCTGAGGTTTTTATTTTTTTTGAAGGCGAAGAGTGGTTTTTTGGAGAGGCTCAATTCATTCTTGACGAGAATCCAGTGTTTGTTAATGGTGGTCTTGATTAGATTACTCACAGGGTTGAATGTGGTCACACAGACTGTTCTGTCCATGGGATCTTTGATTTTGGTGGTGAGGCAGATGGTGCGTTCCGTGTTGGCAGCCCTTTTTCTTGGCGGATTTTATGGACTTCTTGGGGTATCCTCTTTCGGCAAGACGTGTTTGCAGCTGTGAGGCGTGTTGTTCGAACTTGTCTCTCTCAGTGCAGTTCCTGCGTATACAAAGAAATTGTCCATAGGGCAGGTTGTATTTAAGTCCTTGAGGGTGGTAACTTGCAAAATGCAGTAGGCTGATCCTATCCGTGGGTTTGCGGAAGAGTTTGGTTTTCAGCTGGTTGCCAGAACGGTAGATATGTAGGTCTAAGAAATTGATGGCCTGGAAATCCCATTCGATGGTGAAATTGATGTGTGCGTTCCGTTGGTTGAGCCAAAGGTGAAATGCTGTCAAGGTTTCTTTACTTACTTCCCAAATCAAAAGGACATCGTCAATGTACCGCTGCCAGATTTTGATGTGATCTCTGTACGGGTTGTTTTCATGGTATATGTGGTCGTCTTCATATTGGGCCATATATAGATTGGCCATGTCTGGTGCGAACGATGCACCCATACTCATTCCTTTGACTTGCTGATATATTTGATGTTCAAACAGGAAGAAGTTTTCTGACATGGCCAGGCGGATACATTCAAGAATGAAGTTGGTGGGTGTTGAGGTGAAGCCTGTTCTTTTGTTTAGGCATTTGCCGAGTGCTGTTAATCCTTCGCATTGTGGAATAGAGGTGTATAAGGCCTCAACGTCCATGGTGACTAGGATGGAAATAGGTGTCAAATCGACAGTTTGTAGAATCTCGATGGTTTCTGTGCTGTCCTTAATGTAAGACTTCATTTGGCCCACAAATGGTTTCACAAAATGGTCTGTGTAGAGGGACAAAGGTTCCAGTAGGGAATCGCAAGCGGAGACAATTGGCCGGCCTGGTGGTCTAGTGGCGTGCTTATGGATCTTAGGCAGGATATAGAAGGCTGGTATTCTTGGGTGCGTTTTTTTTTAGAAACCTGTGCTCATCCTCGCATATCCACCCTGGGTCTTCTGCGTGCCTGGTTAGACTGCTTATCTCGTCTTGTAACCTTTGGGTAGGATCACCATGGGTTTTTTTTATAGGAGGTGGTGTCTGCTAGCAATCGCAGGCATTAGTTGTATTCTGTAGTGTTGATGATGACAATACCACCGCCTTTGACAGCTGGCTTGATTGTGATGGATCTGTCCACGTTCAGTGTGTTTAAAGCTGATCGTTCTTTTTTGCTAAGGTTTTCTTGGTAGATGTTTTTGCATTTAAGGCTGGTAGTCACAGTTTGGGTTACTATTTTCTCAAAAGTATCGAATTCACCCAGGATAGTGTGTGCGGGCGGCATGAAAGTCGATTTTGGTTTGAGGCCACTGGTGGTCTCTCGTGGTGCCTCTGGGTCCTGTGAGATGGTGTTTTCCGAATCTCGTTTTTCAGGTAAGTATATTTCGAAGAAATATTTCAGTCTTAAGGTGCGAAAGAACTTCTGCTTCAGTCTTGAAAATATCCGCTTTGGTTGCAGGGATGAAAGACAAACCTCTCTGTAGGAGGGTTTGTTCTGGGTTGTTCAAAATTCTAGATGATAAATTGAAGATGGTGGTCAAGGTTGGTTGGAATACCACTGGCGCGTCCGCATGTACTGGCCCGTCTGCTGTGGTCGCCTCCTTGGTCTGCCCAGTCGTCCTCCCCTTTGATAAAAAGGATGTTGGGGAGGTGGTCCTACGGGCCTGCTCCCACCTGGGGGGCTGAGAGGGCCACTGCACGATGATCCTGAACTTTCAGAGAAATTGACTATGCGGTTCTGTCTATTGTAGTTGGTTTTCTGTTGTTGAAGGTCGCTATAGTACGTTTCTTTTAGGTAAGGGTAAGTTTTTTCTTCGGCGTATTGTGCGAGGTCTTTCCTAAACTTCTGCACTTTTCTGTCTACAGTTATCTGTTTGAACTTGGCCACTTCCTCTTCAAGTTTCTCTAGTTTCTTTTTTGCTTCTGTGATGGCGGTGTCCTCGCTGAATATTTTCTGGAGCTCAGCAAGTTCTTCGCCCTGCTTTTTGCATTCCTCTTCCGCTGTGTCGATTATGAGGAAGACCCAATCTCTACTGCATTTATTACCAACCCCACTGAAGTTGGTCTTGAACTTGGGATTGTCCGTAAAGACACGGGGGATGTTCTTGACTTGTAGTCCCTCTGGTATGATTCCGGCCTTTAAATATTCAAGCATGAAGGTGCCATGCATCTCAGTGCAAATTAGTTTTCTCTTTTTTTGATGGATGAGGTCTAAGTCATCTTTATTGGAGCCTTGTGCTATTGCTCCTCCTTCTGATCCGAAGGCTGATGTAGTGCCTAACAATTTTTGAAAGTATTAATCTGTGTAGGACAAAATATTTACTTTATCCATCGTTGGTTGGTGTAGGAGTATGGGTGTTAGTGTATACTCCAAGGAAACAAAAAATGGCCCTACAACCACGGGTTGTACTGACTAAGGAAAAAATAAAGGGCGCCTGGCGGAGTCCTGATATGCCCAGGAGGGTACATGTATTGATAACAAAAAATAATCAGGATGCGAGATCCTCACAACAATCCACAGTTTCTGGACATATTTATTTCAATCTCAAAAACCAATCTCTTAAATTATTACAAAGCTTTTGCTAAGCACGAGAGCGGTAACAGACAGATTTCAAAACAAAAAACATAGGGAAGTGCAGTTGTGCACCCTCATCAGGATGTGGAGGATGAGTCCCCTATTGACAAGGGCATACGAGTATAGGAGGTTGGTGAAACAAGTAACTCAAGTAATTGCTGCTCGAAGCTGTTTTTCAACCCAGGTGTGTTTTGAACAAAAACGGTGTACATAACACTAAAATGGAAACATACAACAAAGGGTATTTTCACAGTTGTGCCACAAGTGATCGACACAGTTGTGTTTCGGCCACAATGGCTTGGTAGAAGCTTGTAGTTGTGGTGGCCTTCATCAGGAGGGACTAGATGGGAGAGTCTGGCTGTGGGTCTGATCTGTAGGAAGGAGGAGAACTGTGAGGATCTCAAAAGTTAAGTGTTGACTTAGGGGTTAATGAATAACAGCTAATTGGTGCTAGAGAAATACACCAGTGGTGTATGGGAGATCACAGTTTACCGTCCAACCAGAGTGAGGCGGTGTTGCTGTGCTGTCAACAATCCTAGGAGCAGTCCTAGGGCTGGTGGTGTGATGGATACACCAGTAAGTGTGGATCTGCCGTGTCGGGGTAAACAGATTCAGACTGCACTGGGCTTATGCTTAGCCATCGATCTAAGGGGGGGGACAACCCTGTCAGAGCATAATGGTAACAAGAGGCACTTCATATATGGAGGCATGTCTACAGCCACGTGAGAAAATGCTACACCATCCGATCACCTTCCATATGGATTTTGATCCGGACACCTCGGACAATTGCCTAGTATCTAGCAGCAGCCACTGTTCTCCAGCACAGCACTCTTTAAAACGGACGGAGTGAATGTTGTAGGCAGGGCAGAAGGAATATTTTATTTCCCTCTACCCCTTTCTTCTTCTGGAGCCTTAGGTTTCCTTTTCGGTTTAGGTTTCCCCCTTAGACTTGGCTAAGGCAGCCTGATTCTGAGACCTAATACCTGAAGGGTCTGCAGAGTGTCTCTCAGGAACTAAGTCTTGGAGTCTAATCACTGACAGAACTCTTCTTGTAACACTTCTTCTGACACTGACAGATGTCTTGTCCACTTCACTATTTACAGCTACAATGACAGGCATTACTGGGAAGTTCAGAGAGTGCTCTACAGTCAACTGAGAAGTTCCCAAAGTAGCTCTGGCCAGAGCCTTTGGGGTTGCCACAGTGGAATCTAACACTACTGGCTCCAGTGTTCCTAATAGTAGAGGCATTTACACCTGCTACCAGTACACTATTCTCAGGAAAATAATGTTGGGAATTAACAGGTATGGGAGCTGAAGCTCCAGCATTGCTAGGTTTCAAGGATTCTAACTTTACTTCAGATCCTTCCCCCATTGGGCAAGGTATCTAAAGTTAACACCCCTATCATAATCTAATCTTTTTAGTGAGAAAAAGCCAGATTCACAGAGTGGATCCTCAATGTCTTACAATGACATTTTGGTTCCCCCTTCACATGGTCACTTGCTCCACAGGTTACACAAGCCCACTGGATCTGTGAAGATAGTGAGGCTTAGAGTAGCCACTCATGCTTGGGATAGCTACTCCGTCCCCCTTTTTACAATGTGTGTGGCCCTTATGGGAGGAAGTTTTATCAGTGGTCTCACCCTCTTTCTTTTTTTGCTTCTTCCCCCCCCCCGGCTCCTGCTTACCAGAAGCAGGTTTGTCCTACAGGTCATCAGCAATGGCCAGCTTCTTAGTATCCAACTCCTTAGAATCTGCCAAATTTTGCTTCTGCTTAGGGGAAGAAGAGGTACAATTGTATTTCAGCATGATCAGATTATCTGCCACTCTGGTTTTTCAGGGAATCAGTGTCAAAAGACATCATATTATTATTTTCTTTCTTTTTGCAATCTCTAAAACTATTTAAGTATTGACAAGAGTTTTCCCAATCTTTAAGAGGAGTGCCTGCTTAAATTTAGCAAAGTCTTTTCTGTTAACCTTTGACACTTCCATAATGGCAATGGCACTGCAGCCAGAATGGGTTAGTCTGTTGAGCAATCATTCGATTTTATCAGACTCACCCACTTATTTATTTTTTTAAATGTATTTATGTTTTGCAATAAAATATACAACACAATATCATTGTCAAAGCAGTTGCATGATATGGTAAATCCTCCTCCCTCCCTCCCTCCACTTTGACCAAGACCATACGAGCAAGTTACAGTTCAAGTATAACGGAGTTCAGTGCTGGCCGTCCAGGTCCTCCGCGGAGGAACTGGCTTCTGTTGTATAGAACAGTGATGTTGTGAGGGCCACCCATTGTAATAGGTCGTCGGAGGTGTCCATGTTTTGTTGTCGTTGCGCCAGTTCCCATGCATGTGTTTCAACTGCGGCCCATCTTTGTAGGTCCGCCCACCACGTTGTGATGCTGGGGGCCACAGGGCTCTTCTAGGCCATAGCAATTCGTCTTTTTGCCAGAATATACATTAGGTCCTTAAGTCTATTCAAAGGCCTGTTCTTCTTGCTCCTGTGGTATGAGCCCAAGACGCAAGCTTTGGGTGATTGCACATCCAGCGTAATGTCCGCTTCAGCCACTTTGACTTCTATTGAGATCCAGAAGGCGTGTATGGCCGGGCAGCCCCAGAACATGTGGGACATTCCGGCTGAGGGTTCACAGCATTTGGGGCATGCCGCTGCGCCCGTACAGCTGAATCTGGAAATGATGTCTGGAGTAAGGTATGCCCTGTGAATGATGTAGAATTGTATGAGCTGAAAGCGGGCATTCCTCGACACTTTTTTATGGTAATGCGTCATGGTCTCCCACTCTTTGTCTTCAAACGGCCCGCCCAATTCCAAGTTCCCATTTTGCTTTACTTTTGAGTTTGTGTTGCGAGGTGCAGTATCTCGTAGAGCTTTGAGGTTTCGTGACCGCCCTCTGCCACGCTCAGCAAGTTCTCAATGACCTTGTGTCCTGTATTGAGAGACTATCTCGGGCCATCGTTTTGAGAGTCCTTTCAGTGTCACCCCGTGTAGGAGGAACTGGCCTGGCGGCATTCCTGCGGTTTCCTGCAGTTCAGTGAACGTGAGGATGCCTTGGTCATCCACTAGGTCCCCCAGAGTGGCGACACCGAGGGGTTCCCACAGGGTCCTAATCACCCTCTGGCCCTCTGGTCTGGTCGACATGGTGGCCGTTATCGGGATCTGGGGGGGAAAAAGGGTTGATCAAATTGGCTGATTTGCAGGCTCTTCTCCAGATTCGGGTGCCTAGCATGATTAAATATGGGTTCTGTTGCTTTGCGTCCGGCTCGATCCAGAGTAAGTCCCTGAGCAGCGTCTGGAGATTTGTGGGACTTAATAGGTGCGTGTCCTAGGTGGGGTCGTCGGCCATCCATTGGATTACATGATTCAGCTGGCCTGCTAGATAATAGAGTTCAAATTAGGTATTTTGAGGCCTCCTTTGTCGTACGGCCTTTGTGTTACATCTAAGGCTACCCTGTGCCTACCTTCATGCCACAGGAATTTTCTGCAGAATTTGTTTAGTTCGTTAAAGAATTGCCAGGAAATGTTGTACAGGATGTTGGTGAAAAAGTACAGGAGTCTCGGCAATGCCACCATTTTGAGAAGTCCGGCTCTGCCGGCCACCGAAAGGGGCAACTTGCTCCAAAAGTCCATTGATTTGCTCAGGTTTACTTTCGCATTTTCGGTGTTGAGCATATGCTCAATTTTGGGGTCTTGGTGGATCTTAATACCCAGGTAGTTGAATGAGGTGGGTTCCCATTTGAGAGCTAGTGCGGGGAGGTGTTCCGTCTTGGAGTTGTTTAGGGTGGCCAATGGGTACAGGCAAGATTTGTCTTGATTGGATCCCTGTGCATTTGTGAAACCCCTCCAGTGTCTCCAGTATGTAAGGTAGTATGTGTTCAGGGATTTTTTTTAGGTAAAGGAGCATGTAGTCTGCGTACATGGAGAGTAGGTGGGTCACCCCGTTTATTGTTATGCCCTTGTCGCTGTACTCCTGCCTGAGGTATGCCGCCACTGGCTCTATGGCCAGGATGTAAAGTAAGGGGGACAAGGGGCATCCCTGTCGGGTCCCTCTGGAAAGGCTCCATTTGTCAGAGAATGTGTTATTAGTTCGCACCCTGGCCGTAGGGTCCGTGTAGGTTAGTTTAACCCACCTTAGGAAGGCTTGCCCGAATCCCATCTTGGCCAGTGTGGTGTAAAGCCACCCCCAACGGACTGAGTCGAAAGCTTTGGAGGCGTCTAAAGACGCCACTGCGCTTCTACCTGGCTCGCCATCTGTGCTTTATAGCACATGATACAGTTTGCACAGGTTCTCCGTGATGGAGCGGCCCTGCACGTACCCTGTTTGGTCTTGGTGGATTAGGTGCGGGATGGCGACCTGCAATCTCCTAGCCATTAGTATCTTATAGTCTACATCGAGACAGGACAAGGGCCTGTATGAGCCGCAGTCTGTACTGTCTTTGTTGGGCTTTAACAGGGGGATGATGGTGGCCTCTCGCATGGTGTCGGGGAGGCGGCCCGCCTCATATGCCTCATTGTACAGTAATGGTGCTAGTATGTCTTCATGAGTCTTATAAAATTCCCTGGGGATCCCGTCAGGCCCTGGCGTTTTTCCGGAGGGCAGTGTTCTAATGGTTGCTGCGACCTCGTCAGGGGTGATGGGGCAGTCCAGTGTCTCTGCCATGTGTTCGTCAAGGTGAGGTAGTTCGACGATGTCCAAGACATCCTCTATGTCGGTGTCAGCGGGGTGTGGGGTCTGAGTACAGGGCTTGATAATACTCTCTGAACGCTAGGTTAATCTCAGCGTGGGTGTGGGTGTTTGAGCCGTCATTGCTCCGAATTTGGCAAATAGGTGATCTAGGGATTTCACGCTTGTATAACCACGCAAGCAACTTCCCAGGTTTATCACGTAGGGCGTGGTTCCTCAAGGTGTACTTCGCGTAACGCAATTTCCCCAGCGTCTCCCAGTGTGCTAATATTGTTTGAGTTCTATTATTTTGTGCATATGGGCCGGGTCGGGGGATGGCGTTACTTCAAGGGCTTTCAGCTCTGCTTCAGCACGCACAAGCAAGTCGGTGGTGTGTTTCTGGGCTCCCCCAGCCGCCGCTATCATTTCTCAGCTTATTACTACCTTGTACGCCTCCAATGCTGTGCGTATGTGTTGGACACTGTCTATGTTAGTTAGCCAATAGTCTGTTGTGCCTTTTCTATTTTGTTCATTGAAGGCGTTGTCTAGTAATGCTTCGCTTCTGAGTTTCCATGTCAGGATTGGGGTTCTGGGGGCTGTTAGCGTCCATGTGGTTATAAAGGGGAAATGGTCTGACAGCACCCTAGCCAGGTATTGTGTGTCCCCGAACATAGCCATGTGATCCTCACTCACGAATAGATGGTAAATTCTGGTGTGAACTTTATGTGGGGGCGAGTAAAATGAGTAGGCTCTAGTTTCGGGGTGTTGAACTCTCCATAGGTCCTTCAGGGCGAATTGGTGTGTGAGAGAGTTTAGTATTTTGCCGTGTGGTGAGGGGCTAGTATGCTTAGCGTCCGATCTATCCATGCGGGGGTCTAGGGTGCAATTGTGGTCTCCTCCCCATATTATTATGCCCTCTCTGCCTGGGTTCAGGCGGGTGTATAGGGAGCGGAAGAAGACGGTGGCGTCGTGGTTAGGAGCGTAGGTGCTGATTAGGCACAGGTCTCTTCCTTCTATGGTGCCTTGAAGGCAGAGCCATTCTGCCTTCATTATCCGTTTTGGTGTGAGTCAGGGAAATGGGGATGGAAGGTGTGATCCATATCAGGACTCCTCTTACATACGTGGAGTACGTGGAGCCTATCAGGGTTCCCTTCCGACTTTTGCCAGCGCTGCTAGCTTGGGTGCATTCAGGTGGATCTCTTGTAGTGCAACTCCTACCTTGTGACGCCTCAGGAAGGATCGAATTCGATGCTGTTTGACGTAACTGTTTAGGCCCCTTACGTTCCAGGACAGGATTCTGATGTTGTCAGCCATAGTCTAAGGGTGGATGTGGTTCCATCAGGTGGCCCATTGGCAGTGTCCAGTCCCCAAGAGGGCTCGGCCGGTCTGGTAAATGTACTGCTGTAGTTGGTCTTGGTCCGTTCCAAATATAACTTTAACTGGGACTCCCGCTTGGGGTTCCCTTCCCAATAACTATGAACTTTTAACTTCCAACTTAACAAAACTCGTCTAGCGAGCTTTCCCCCGTTCTGACTTCCCCGTTTCTGCTCAATTTGACCTAGGTCTCCTGGCGCCCTACGGGCGGGTAAATACCCAAACTATTCCAGGGGATGAAGGTGGTTCGATTGTAGATAGAACAGATCTGGAGTGTTTCCGTGTCTGGTATGGCTCCTGTTGCATCGTTGTCGCCGCTTTCCATAATGTCGTACAATGTTCAATTGAGCGTCGTTCGGGGGGTCCTCACGACGTTGACTGATGTGGTTTGGGCGGTTTCGGTTCAAGGTCAGGGACCTGCTCTTTGTCCATCCATTCGCTTATCTCCGCAGGGGTGTCGAATAAATAGGCTCTGTTATGCAGGATTTTAAGCCTGGCTGGGTATAGTAGCATATAACGCACACCGGTGTTTTTCAGTCTGGATTTGGTGTGAGTGAGCCGCAGGGTATCGTTGTGCTGCCTGAGCACGGGGTGCAGGACACAGTCACAGTTCAGAGAGTGTTAATGCGCAGGAGCCCCTGCTGAGGTGTTGCTTCACATGCGCAGCGTGGGTGCTGCGATGAGTTTGTCCCTGCGCCTCCAGTAGCTCAGTATCTACTCCTAGCCGCGCCAGGTGCTGGCCTTAGGTCCGGGGCCTATGGCCTCTTTTCAGCAAGGTGCTAATAATGTTGGAGGCTTTCAGTGATGAT
The DNA here is from genome assembly GCF_040938575.1 of Ambystoma mexicanum. Lineage (NCBI taxonomy): Eukaryota > Metazoa > Chordata > Amphibia > Caudata > Ambystomatidae > Ambystoma > Ambystoma mexicanum. Next base: position 222,203,189 of record NC_090921.1, on the reverse strand, counting down.
TCCCCTGAGCTCTCCGGGTCTCGTGGTTCCACCGCGTATTGCCCAGTGTAGAGCGGAGTGTTCAGTCGCTGGGCACAACGTGTAAGGCCATGGGTTGTTAGGGGTCGGCTTATTGGGATTTAGCCCTGCGCCTGTGGTGTCGAGGCTCCCACCTCCCGACTCCTTACCGCGATTCTTGGGCTGCTCTGCTGGGACTCACGGGGCTGTCCTCCAAAGCTGTGCCCCTGGGTATTTGCAGTGCCGGGTGGTTGCTCTAAAGGCAACAGTTGCTCCCCTCCAGTCTTGCAGGGCTCAGACGCGCAGCCCCGCGCTGGTGCCACCCGCTGTCCAGGGTACATACGTCCCGCTTTCTTGGACTTCGCTGAGGCAACGCCGCTTTCACAGCGGGGTGGTGGCCGCGAAGCCGCCTCGGCTCCTCCTCTCTCTACCCCTCGGTCTTCCTCGTAGGGTCAAACCATGCTCTGGTTCGGAGCTGCGGTTTACTCAGTGGCGCCTCACCGGGGCGGGACAGGACGATTCCAGGCTCCGCAGTGCTGCTGCCTAGGCATCCCGCTCGGCCGCTCCCGTCTCCTGCCATTGTCAGTCCACGGCCGCTGCAGCTGGTTCTGCTCCGCCTCCTCACTCCGTCGCCGGCCCGGGACACAGAGGGTGCAGGTCCGGGTCTCCGCTCGGAGGGGCTACTCCTCTCTGGTTCTTGTCTCTCGGCCCCCTCTGCCACCGCAGTCGAGGGAGCCCTGGATTCCAGCTGGTTTGTGTCTTCCGAGTTAGAGGGCGAGCACCGGCGGGGAGACAGGTCACCCGTGGCTGCCATTTTCAGTTCGCAGCGCCGTCCTTTTGTCTCTGCGCGGTGGGTCTGCGGAAGATCGGAGCCGTTCCAAAATTCGGCCTCTGGTTTCCCCAGACTTGTGTTGGCAGTCGATGCGACTTTCAGCCGTCTTTATATGATAAAACTGGAAAAAGTGGCGGATCGATGGATGTATTAAGCGGAGCTACCCAGAACACATCTTTCCTACATGGCAGTTGGCCACGCCCCCGACTCACCCACTTCTTGTACTTCACAGGTATACTCAAATTAGTTAGCCAATCCGTGATATATATACTGAGCAGATCTTTTGGAACTCTAGGATGAGAAGAGTGTTGCCGTCTTCGTTGTGGTTCAGATTCCAGATTATCCAGATCCATTTCTAGTTCTAGAGTTGAATCAATGTCCTGGACAATCACATCCTGGAGCTCGCACTGGGTGGAGTTTCTTCCACGGTAGCACCCGGCGTGTCCTGTACAACAAAAATTATCATCAGTGAATTGCTCTCCTCAACCTGGTTCTGCTGGTGTTCTTGTGATACCTCCAACACTGAGGTAGATTTGCCTTCAGCAATGTTCGGCCACACTCATGGAAGCAGAGGCAGCTGGGTAATGTGGCACCACGGTGCAGCACACACCTCCTATATCCCAGGCACTGAGGAGGCAACAGCTCACACAGTGCAACCCCGCTCTGGGCCGCACTGGGAGAGAATCACTTCCAGATTACCTGGAGGAGCCCTGAGACCATTGCAACCTTGCAAGTTGCAACTGATACTCAATATCCTTCTGATTCTCCAGCCTATCAAATTCAGGTTTGGCCATGTTGTAGTCCAGCTCTTTTTGTCTGAGGCTGAGCTTCTTGCTCTTAAGCTCCCACATCACATCAGCATCAGAATTTGTCAGGGAAACATTAGTATAATTATTTGTCTCTTTCTCTTCCCTTTCAACAGTTACAGTAAGTCCATTACTACTGCTAGGAACAGCCCCAGCACCTCCTGCATCACCATTGTTACTAGGTAAAGCAACTATCCTACTTTCCTGGTGATCAGAAATTCTCTGTTTTAGATCAGACTTGTTTAAGGTGGCAATCCTCCTCCACACACAATTTCTTCAAATTATCTGCTTTCTAAACTGAGTGTACATTGTAACTGTGTCCATACTTCAAACAAGAATAGGTGACTGTTCTATTACTAGTAGGTTCAAAGCACAGTGTTCTGTGTAAATCCAATCAGGATACTACACCCGTGGACAACACTGGGGTACTAAGACCTTACCCTCACCGCTATACACCAATTTGTTAAGAAGGATTTCTCAAATCTGGTCTGGTGGACAGATTTTAGGGGGCACCCTAGTTTTAATGAACTTGAGAACTCAGGGTTTAGCCAAACCCAATCAATGTAAGTGTGGAGAGCGGTCAAGGCTAAGTCTCAGGAAAGGCGAGTAGGGTCATGGGTCCACAATGAGCCCACACAGTGAAATACACAATGATTCTACTTAGACAGGCAAGAACAAAAATACTGTATTTATTCTAAGCCCAAAAGCATCCTAAGAAAATGAATCAAGCAGGTAATATCACACAACACTCTATAAAACATATATACAGTCACCTTTGGTTAGAGATGCATACAATTCACCTAAACACCTGAAAGGGAAGGTAAGTAGTTATACAGGATGAAAACCAGTCCACATAAATAGAAGCCCTAACTTTAGCAGTTCAATCCCTAAATCGGCAAGAGTGTGGCAGGAGTTGTCTGCCGTGATCCCCAGGCTGAGAGGAGTATTTTGTCCAGCTTGTTTTGGAGGAGGAGAAGGAGCCTGCTGCTAGCAGAGCCAGCAACAACACAAAAAACCTCCACACGCATGAAGCGCGGTGCAGGAGTGGTCTGCCGTGGCCCCCAGGCTGAGGGGGGTATTTTTTCTGGCTCATTTTGGAGGAGGAGTCTGCTGCTAGGAGAGCCAGCAACAGCACAAAAAGCCTCCACACAAGCGCAGCGCGAGAATGGTGGTCTGCCGTGGTCCGCTGGTGGCCGCGAGGAGAGGTGTGGAGTCCCTGATAACTCTGCGTGTGACCGATAATATTAACGGTAAGATCATTAAATCCTAACACATTCCCGACGGAGCTGTACCGGTGTTGCTGTCACTCCAAGCACACAGGGTGCCAGGAAACCGTGAACTCCGATTCCTTGTTTAGTTGATTTATCCGATTGTACATTTGTCCTGTACGGCCCGAAGAGGGAGAAGGATATTGCTCCCCACTGTCACAGAGGTCAAGACAAGCTCCCCTTGCACTCTGCACTACGTGATTACACGAGTAAATGAGGGATAAGGCCCCCCACAAAGAAATCCTATCTACACAATTGTGGCCACAAACTATCACCAGGTCTCTTTATCTGATGATCTGGACCGCCCTCCTCAATATTTTGACTGTGTATGAACACGCGCAGCCTATACTACCTTTTCTTGTAAACACTGAGTGACATCTTTACTTTACAGGTTGCGCAGGTGGGGGGGGATCTCCACACAGAACTGTGTCTAGTGGTAGGGGCCAGTATTCTGTCAATTGTACTAACCAACTGCTTTCCTCCTAAATCTATTGTTGGTTACCTTTATTAAGGGATCGGTGTGACATTTAACCAGAGTATAGTTGATGCACTTTAATGGAATCTAATGATGATTGTGGTACCACTTGGAACTGTATATATTTGCCATGGTAGATTAAATGAGCACAAAGTGAGTTATTGTGATTGTGTACATAACCTTGCACTTAATTATATAAAGACTGTGTTTTAACTAATACAGTGTGCGGACATTCCTTTGTGGGGGTTTGGAGACTACACTGTACTTAAGAACCAGCCTGCATTACCTCCTGAGAAGCTGGGCCTTGATTGCTCGTCCATTGCTACCATAATAGAGAATCTTGGCTGGGGTCCTCTGTGCCTCAGTACAGACCCCCCCCTCCAGTCTTTACAGAGGGCCTTCACAGATCAGGCTTCACCGGGACAGTTGCAGGGAAGGTCGCCAGGCCTCTTTACAAGTCGTCCTCGGGTCTTCATCGGCTACACAGCTAAACAGTATACTTTGCTCATCTTCTGATCAATGGCACCAGTTAGTGGATTTGGACCAGACAGTCCCAGCCCACTTCCTGGACCCATACACACATGGCATGTACTAGCCCGTGAGAACAGCAGCTTTCTCTGGCAAATGCATGACCATGAAAGGGAATTCCTGACCTCAGAAATCAGGAAGAAGGCCAAAGAATAAAAAAAGGTCAAAGAACAAACGAACAATCTCATGACACGGCCATCTTTAGCCACGAGCCACTGTTAGTAGCCTAACGCGGTAAACGCGAATGGGCATACTAAAAACATAGTAAAAATGTATCTGCTGCTACCAGCTTGTCTTTAGGCAAATTTAAAAGTAACCAAAAATCCCTTCGGTAAGAGTCTAGGATAATACAAGTATCCCCATTGCGCTGCAATCGAAGATGCTGTGTGAAATAATACATTTTGGACCCATAATAAAAATGTTACCCGAACAGGTAACAAGTACAAAACAAAGGGGAAACATAGCTTCCCAGTACTGACAGTCTGAAGGACTAGTCAGATTCCCCACAACAAATGAGCAAAAAGGCCAGGGACATGAAGCTCAAGGCTTCACTTCTCTGTAAAATGTCAGGACAAGGTGTAAAACAAAAGCAAAACATTTAGGGTTGACAGAATATGGAGGGGCAGTTGCCTAAAAGAGAAATCTTTCCGAACACCCCTCACCCCTGCTTTCCCACTCCAGACTAGGGAGAGGGGGATCTAATCCACACCTGGATGGGTTTTTCTGTTCCAGCCGGTTATACATTTTGGACAGACCAACAACACTGCAATATTGTGCATCTGGCCTATGATCAATGGTGAAGTCAAAGCCTTGAAGACTTATGGTCCACCTGAGCAACTAAGGATTCTCTCCATTCATGTTCATCAACCACTTTAAGGGCCTATGGTCAGTTTGCACAGTGAAGTGAGTCCCATAGAGGTAGGGTCTCCGCTTCTTAAGGCTCCAAACTACGGAAGAACATTCCTTCTCCACAGTAGACAACCACCACCTGAGCTTTCTGTCCTTCAGCTAGCTGTTATGACAGTTTTTCTGAAGTAAGGACTTAGCAAAACCATTTGACTGAGACAGTACAAGACTCCACTCTTATTATAAGGCTGAACAACCTGAGTATGGGTAGCGTAGAGAGAGTAGCCAGGCTTATTTTAGGAGGGAGAGAGGGCTGTAGGATGGTACAATGAATGTGTAATTTACAAAAGTGAACATAACTAGAAGTATTATAAAAAAAAATAAAGCTTTATTGTAAATACAAGTAGGCCAAGTTAAGTCTTGGGGTAAGTACTGGTCATAGAGTCATAAACACATTCATAGAAACACACCACTATGCTTTAAAGTACACAGACCAAAGCATAGACCTTGTTCAGAAAAATAACAGTAGTTCTAGGCAAGTCAGACCTTATCAAACACATTTACTATAGGCTACACCTATTCATGGGGAGTAAAACAATAAGTTGCTGTCCGATTACTTTCAATAATGCAAGGGTAGTAGACCCTAGCATTTGTGCAGTGACACTCAGTTAATGAATCACTTCATAAACCAACCTGCAAGTATTGTTATTTTATTTTGTATTTATATTAAGATTTATGGTTCAATTCTTAACCTTTATGTTTCCATCCAAACATAGTTAAAACAAAAAAACATCAAACTCACAATAAAGCAAAGAAACCATGGTTTCCATTGGGTTTACTAACATCCAACCTATTCCGGTAGAAACCCACGGTTCATCAGTTATCCCTATGAAAAAAAAAGGAAAGTAAAGCATCCACCCTCCCCTTCATTACTCCCTTCTTAAAAGTTATCATTCAAAACTCCCCCCCCCCCAACATTCCTTTTAAAAACTGCATGGTCGCAATTGTCAAAGGGCGAGATTCACCCAGTGTGATCTAAGTCCAGATTGCTTCAGCATCTACCATCAATCAATTTACCAAGCTACCTCGTACGGATCCCCGTTAGTCCTGAACAAGATAAGACAACATGTTTCAGTGTTTCTATGTTTTCCTGCTGGTTGCCGAATCTACATTTGGAATCACAGGCTTGTCAATATAGTTTCAAGATGTGTCCCGTCAGCATGAAATTAAAACGGAATCTCATAAATTGAGATCTGTACCTTTCTGAGGGAAAAGGTTTTAGATATTTGGGCACGGAGTCGTATGCCTTAGTTTCATTCATCATATGAGTTTGACGGGAGTATGACCCCCTTGCCTCTGAGTTTCAATCCAATCATCTTCTTTCAGAAGTTTAACTTTCCCAGGGTTTAGTCACAGTGTATCTAAACATGCATCCAAGGAATCTATCTTGGCTAGGCATGTTTTTCCCCATTGGTCTAAAAGCTTGTTATTCTTGCATTTCTTATCTTGTATTATAATTGAATAAGACGTAGGTTTGGGAACCAGTATACATTTCCTGAATAGATTTAATGTCTTCCAGACCGTATTGACATATATCAATGTCAGTCCCAGCTCGTATATAATCACTGGTATCGGGACATTTTGAGGCAATCTTAGAATCTTCTTCCAGAAGAAAGCTTCTAGTTTACCCCAGATTCTCCATGGGGTAAATGTACACGCTCCATAGGTCAGACAGGCCACAACCTTAGATTTGTAAAAAGCCAAGATTGGAAGGATGGAAAATCAACAATATTTCTTATATATCAGTTGGCCCTCGGCCATTAGGGTTTTAACTTTTGTTTTTAGCTCTAGTTGACGAGGCATGTCTACCCAAATGGAGTTTATCCGTATACCGAGGTATACTACTGAGTCAACCTGTAAAAAGGATCCAATTCCCTAGGTACCATTTAATTCTTGCTTTCTGTTTGCTCTTTCTGCAGGAAAAGACAGAAATGTTGGTTTTAGCGACGTGTATCTCAAAGCCATTCTTTTGTATGTATTTTTGCAAGTCTACAAGCGCTCTCTGGAGGCCTTTGGGTGTTTGATCAATGAAAATGACATCATCCGTGTATACAATACGTGGGATTTATTGCCCGTTGATCTGCTGGGGAAAGGTATTACCCTGATTTTTGCCATTTTTTTGGTCTGCTAAAACATTAAATAAAGTAGGTGCCAGGGGGCATCCCTGCTATAGCCCTCGATACGTGGGGATATCTTTTGTTAAGGTTCACTGGCCATTCAATCTAATTTGGACTCTGGTAGAGGAATAAAGGGCCTTAATGGGTCCCAATATGTCATTAAGGTAGTTTCCAGCCTCCATTTTTGCCCATAATAAAGTCCTATCCACCATATCAAATGCTTTCTTCAGATCTATAAAGGCAAGATATATTTTAGATTGCGTTAAGACACTCCCCTTCAGAAAGTTTATCATAAACATGTTTAGCTCTGTCCCTACTCCTGAGACAAACCCAGATTGTCGCGAGTCAGAGCCATTGGTGTCTTCAATCCACTTCCTCGGGGGTTTTAATAGCAGAGCCGCAAACCTGTAACCTTTCTGTAACCTGTAACCTAAGCTGAACAACCCTCTTTTTGCCTTCGCGCCTGAATTCCCTAGGGTCTGGTGAGCAATACAAATAAACAAAAACAAAAGCAAAGAGTTTCACCAACACATCCAGGAGGGCGATATGTCGATAGTTTGAAGGATTCGTCCTATCGCCCTTCTTAAAGTTTGGCACAATGATAGCTCTTCTCCACGAATCAGGGATAGTACCTGATCTCAGAACCTGGGTGAAGAGATAAAAAATTAACGGAATCCAAACCTCTCTGTGGTCCTATCGTAGAGTTTGTTAGTCCGCCCGGGCTGGGTGCATTTGATGAGTTTGCTTTCTTTATCAGAATCTCTAAGTCAAGGCTGTCCATCGGGATGGTCCAATAATGGTTCATCTCATTCTTAGATTCCATTGAGATACGCAATCCCATCCAGTAGAGAACTCTATAAAAGTTACTCCAAGCCTCCTCCGTAACCACGTTAATTAGAGCAGATTGGTTGGAAGTAGTTAGGTTGTTTAACCATTGCCAGATCTGTCTGGTGTCCTTCTTGGTCAACGCTTTAAGCATTGCTTCTGCATCCTTTTGAATGAGTGTTGCCTTATGTCCACGCAGCCAATTTCTGTATCTTGTTTTTCTATTTTTCCGAAGTGCGAAACGGGCATTAGTTTCAAGCTTCCTTATCACTCTCAGATGTTCCAGTGTTTGATTTTTCCATCACCCACATGAAGCGGGTGGCAGGTTCCTCCAGCTCTAGCTGGTCTGGTGAATTCCAACATTAGGGGAACGTAGTTTAAGTCAGCTCTTTCTTCCCATTGTTTCTTAAATCCTTCTAGCAATTTTGGAATATCTTGGGATCGCAATCTTAAACAGATTTTTCTATTGTTGACCTCAACCGTCGGTCGCCACCCTTGCTCTTTCCTGTTATTTCTTTCTCCCATGTCAGCTTTAGGAGGCTATTGTCTCTAGCTTCATCAATGATCTCCATTAGGTTTATGTCTCGCAGTATGTCTAGCGAAACAAATATATAATCTAAGTATGAATAATGGATACCGTTTGACCATGTCGCCTTTGTTGGTTGGTCTCCTTTTGTTTGTCCATTAAGCAAGTAAAGGTCTTTACAATGCATTGACCTGAGCCATGTTGCGGCATGTTGCATACGTCTAATCGCGTACACCTCATTTTCGTCAATTATTATTTCTCCTTCATCAGTACATGGGATGTTAACTTCTCCTCCCAGTATGACGATTCTATCCTCATACATTCCAATGAAAAGGTCTAGGGCTACAGCTTTCTCGTGTATCATGGTAGTTGTGTTTCTCATCAGGGGATTCCAGTAGACGTTTATTATTAAACCCCATGTTGGTCGTTTGGTTGTATCATTTTTTAATATCACGTAAATCATTTGTAGGAATGGATTTGGGTTGTGAACCTTAATTACTTCTATGCCGATACAGTTATTTATTAGGGTTAATAGGCCGACTGAGGGTCTACCTTTCGCATCACCATAGGCTGGATTTAAATGCGAGGAATAGCCATCTAGGTTTAGGGGGACACTCAGCCAGGTCTCTTGAAGGCATATTATGTCCATGTTTCCCCTAGCAATGTCCCTGTCCATTAGCAGATGTTTATATCCTCAGGTGTTCCAACAGTCGAGCTTCCATGACTGGTTTAATTGTTAATGAGTGTGACTGTGTAGGGCCATGGAAGTACCATGATTTGTTGTTGTCTGCCTATCATTATGGGATTTAGCTTCTTTTTTTAAAATCTCTTTATTGATTTTAAAACATGGTATACAAACAATTCCCCCCTCCCCTCTGCCCCCTCTGCCCTTCTTGTCCCCTTTCTCCCCCCACTCCCCACCCCCTTATCCCCCTGAGGGCTTCCTTGACTCTTTCCTCCTACCAGGGTCCATAACTTAGTATTGCTCATTGAAGATCCAGGAGTCTTAAGCGTTCTGGGCACTATTGTGCCCTAAAGTCGTCCTTCAGAAATGCCAGTGTTTCACCCAAGTCTGTAGCAAAGTGCCTCAGGGAATCTTTCATGGCATACGTTGCCCACTCGAGGGCGACCAATTGCCATACTTTACGCAGCCAGTCCTGCACCGTGGGAGTCACTGGTCCTTTCCAATTCTATGCTATGAGAGTCCTCGCTGTCAATTTTAGGACCACCCTTACCTTCTCTCGGCCCTTAGTTCCCCTTTCCTCCCCCTCCCCACTCAGCCCCATCAATACCTGTTCCGGGGGCCCTTCATACCCTCTCCCGAATGCTTGTACTTGCGCCTGTTGCACCACTTGCCAAAACAGGGCTGTCTTGGAGCATATCCACCATATATGAGGTGCCGTTCCCTCTCCCCCGCACTCCCTCCAGCATTCGTCAGAGGCCTCAGGATAAATACTGGTAAGCCGAGCAGGAGTATAGTGCCACCCAAAGAGAATCTTGTACCAGATTTACTGTAATTGGGATGCTCTTGCCAATTTAGTAATTTTCCTCCACAACTTTTCCCATTCCTCCCTTCTAATGTCCCGCCCCAAAACCTGCTCCCATCGGGCCATGTATTGCCATTTGGGTCTCAGGGTGGTATCGTCCAATATTCGATGCAGGTTAGAGATCAGACTCTTTGACCCATCATGTGTCAGAAGAATCTTCCAAAATGGGGAGACCTGCCTAGTGGCCGCCTCCTTAACTGCCGGATTCAGTAGTCAGTGCCTTAGCTGTGCGTATCGAAGTCTCTCCCCCTCCTCCACCCGAACGCTTGTTTACAATTCATGAATGAGCGTATGGTCTGGCCCTGGAACATGTCCAGCGTTATCCTGAAGCTTCCCTCCCGTCACTGTCTCAATGCCCCCCGTTCCTTTCCCGGCGTTAAGTCCCCGTTGTTAAAAATGGGGGTGAAGGGAGATGGAAAAGTTGTGATCCCCTTCTTTCTAACCAGCCTATATTAGACATCAGCTACAAGTTTAGTGATGGTGCTCCGATACATGTGTTGCGGCCTGTGTTGTCTCGGCAGCCAAACGACCCCTCTGAGATCGTGATGCACTACCGCTTAGTCCATCGATACCCTTTGCTTTCCCGCCGTCTCAGAGAACCACTCCCTGATCACCCTCAATTGCGCTGTCCATCGATGCAGAGGCATTCTCATAGTCACTAACTTATGGTCTGCTATCCCAAGAGTTCACTCCTTCCACCCTTCCCAATTGAGTTGCTGATACCCATATGTAATCTATTCTAGATTGTGTGCCATGCACTCCTGATAAAAATGTGTGTATCCCTCCTCCTCTCTCCTCAAGTCATCCACACGTCCCCCAATCCCACACTTTCCATCCTTCTTGCAGTTCTACCAACGCCACTACCCCCCCCCCCCCCGTTCCTTTCCTCCCTGATCTATCTCTTCCCCTGTGCCATGCCATGTTTTGGTCTCTCACTAATATGATGTGTCCCTTCGCAAAGACCTCAAAGACTCCCAGGAATCCTCTCATAAAGGTCTCCTGTCTTGTGTTGGGAGCGTAGGCTGAGCCTAAGGTGTAGGTAGCCCCCACATATTCCCCTCTTATTACTATGTACCTTCCTCCCTTGTCCCTTTTGATCTCTGCTAGAGTATTCTTGAAGGCCAGCGCTACCCTCCCTGTTTTGGACAGGCCTGATGCGCACAATATTTGATCAAATCCCTTAGCTTTAGTCGTGCCTGATCCTTTTTCAGGAGATGCGTCTCCTGTAGCGCCAGGACGTTGGGTCCCATCTTCCTAGTGAATCCGTCTAGTTTCTTCCTTTTGAGAGGGGTGTTAAGCTCTCTGACATTATGTGTCAGCCATTTGAATGTGTTGATAACTGGGTCTTCCTCCCCGACCAGGCCTCCTACTGCCCGCCTTTCCTTTGAGCCACACCCCAATACCACGCCTGCTTCTTTCCCTGAAGTTATTTGCCTCCCGTCGCCGCTGAGTTATAGCTTGTGGTACCCTTCCCTTTCCGCCCTCTAGAGCTCTCCCCTTTCCCCTCCTTCCCCCCCAACTTTCGGACAAAGGTATCTCCTTCTCCCTTGCCGCTCTGTCCCCCCCCTCCTCCTCGGCTTTTGTGCCTTTCCTAACTTTGTGATGTTTGACCTACCCGGCTCCTGTGCCCTATGTTAGATCTGTATGTCCACCACCCCTTCAGTGTTGGTTCTTGTGAGCTCTTTTATTGTCCCTCCTCACTCTCTGCTGCACCTCTGTTCTTGTCCTCCTGTCCCTCCTTTCGGCGCGATCCCCGCAAGCGTTGTTCATCATCTTCACTTTTCTTCCACCATGGACCATTCCCATGGTCAGCGTTAGGCAGAATTATATGCAGTACCCTTTGGGAACACCACACACAATTAAGACTACAAGTGACAGTACAAATTCACCTTTGGTACAAGCCTGTACTACACAGTTAAAGTGGTAGCGATGGCTGAGCAGCCAGAGTAAGTGAGCAGTACAAGATAGTTACACAAAGGACAGCAATTACTATGATTCAGGCAAACACTGACTCAAGGTTTTCAAGTAAAAGAATATATATTTATTTCACTCTTCAGTTGTATAACATTACACTATTATAAGCAGTCTAAAAACCAAACTCTTAATACACCACACCACTTCCCTTAAATTCCAGATAAGTTAAGCTCACAAAATGAAGTGGGAGCAAAATGGCACTCCAGCAATTTAAAAGGGAGGGAAAGACAAAGTTATTAGAAAATTAAATCAAAGCAACAGGTAAGTACTCAGGGCAATTGAACAATAGGAACTACAATGATAAAATCAGATAGAAAAGGCTTAGGGCCAAATTCAATGGGTCAAAAGTCTTTTGCTCAAGATAATACAGTTCAGGGTAGTTCGCAGTAAAGTTCGTGGCACGGATTCCAGACGAGGTCGGTTGATAGAAAAGTTAGCTTAAAGAGAAGAGAAGGACAAGCCCTCAGATTGGAGAAGCGATTGTTGGACTGACAAGAAGTAGGAAGACTGGAGGGTCCTGCACTACCCAGGGAAGAAACCAGCAGCAGAGCAAAACAACGAATAAAAGGTGCGCTCCTTAAAACCCAAGCAGGTTCCGACCTTCCTGGCTATCCGGCCCACTGTAGCTCTGCACAGCGAATTCGACCAGAGGAGGGGTCCTGGCTTGCAGTTTGAGCAAACTGGTTGGTCTCACCAGCTCAAGGGAAGAAGTTTCCTGGAGGATCTTCTCTGTTGTCGGATTCTGAAGATTCAGACCTACAGCAGGGCTTCAACAGGCAGTTCAGTCGTTGTAGGGGTCCTCTTCCATCAGCTCTTCGTTGGTTCTTTCGTTCCAGTGGCGACTCTGCCTTTCCAGTCCCAGAGACCTGCTTTTTATGCAGTTTTCCCCCATTCATACAGCCTGGCTGTCAATCACACAGCAGGGTGTCTGTCGTGGCATGGACAGTCCCCTCAGCCAATCAAACAGACGTTGGACTTGGGTTAACAAGGGAACCCATGGCAGGGGTCCTAAGATCCTTCCCTCCCATCCTGCCTACCTAGACTTTCAGGCACCTTAAGGAGTGCTTCTGTGCAGAAGCTCGCAAAAAGACGGCGAACAAAGGAATCATCCCAGGTTTGGCGCGCAGAGAAAAATACGAGAAAGACTAACAAAAAGAAATGGCGAATAAACCCAGCCACAGCCAAAATAAAATGTATTTGGGTAACCGAGTTTATGTTCGAGGCTAATATAATAGCCTGAAACAATACCATGGGTATAGAAGATAACCGCGGTAGAAAAGTTAGGGTAGTTACCACTGCCACCAGCTAAGTCTTGATGTAAAGGGAGCGAAACAAGGCTCCAAGAGACACAGACAAACAGGGATAAGAATTAACCCTTTCCAATACTCCATGTAAAATGGGGTGTACTGGGTCTGTGGTTTAAAGTGACTAATAATAAAGTTAATGGCAACTTTATCTTTTCTGGGGGACAGTAGTCAGCCCTAGAACATTGAGTCAGTGGGAAGTCACAAAAGACAATCCTGTGTCACTGCACTGAAGGTGCTATGTAACACACATGAAAGATATGATGCCATGGAGTAGGTGAGGTGTCATGGTGCATGCTCCAAAACACTTGGCGCTGGCGGCCTTTCCCAGTCACGGACACCCATCAGGGCTTATAAAGCCCCAAAGGGTAGTCCAAGAACTTTCTGGACTCAGTCCTGGCGCCATTGGCGCCAGGCTCATAATTTTCCATCTGGTAATGCACTACATGGGACTACATACAGCCCAGTGCAAGGGGGCTGAATCATCTGGCTTATCCTGGGTGTGGCTGTGGGACTACTTTACCTGTGGTTGCAAAATTAGACTGGAGGGACTATTTTATTGGAACTACTCACAAGGCTATTTAAACCACACCCTACCGACAGAACACGCTTCGCGTTATTCTGCACTCCTGCAGCGTAACGCTCACCGTTTCTGCTTAGCTCCAGTACCTGAACGCCAGCAGCCACGCCCGTTCTGGAACTTCCATCCATCAGAACCTGAGAACAGAAGAAGAGAAGAAAGAAACAGGAATGAATACCGAGTTTTCGACCTTACCTGAAGGATTCCATTTGAGCGGCCGCTTCTTCAGCTGCTCTTCAGTTCACCGCACCTGCAGAAAAGAAAGCATCTGCAAGAACAGCTGATACTCACCCAGAGGCCGCTTCCCTTGGAATTCCTCTGCAGCGGTTCCTCCGATCGCCACTCCGGAGCCACGCTGCACCTGTTTGCAGGAAAGAAAAGAACACAGTAGGTTAGTCGCGCACGGGAAGAAACCATTATAGAGACATTCGGCACTACTCACGAACGCTATACTCACCCGCATAGAATCTGCTCAGCGTTGAAGGACGAGTCAAATCTTCATTAAAAAACTGCTCAAGACCGCGCCTGAAAGAAAGGTGAATACAAGGTTAAAACTTGGGTAATAAAGACATTTAAGCAACTATTCTAAGCATCTATTGGTATAGAGACTTACCTGCTAAGTCAAGCAATTCAAGACTCTGCTACACCCCCACAGGATCAGTGAAGGAACTTGATCCAGGGAGAGACTGTCATATTGTGCCCCTGCACAAGATCACAGGACGGAGAGTCCACCACTAAACAAACCAAGGTGAGGCTGAAGCAGAGAGGGGGCATTAGGAGGTTACGGGAGGTGGGAAGGAGAAGTTGCGTGCAAGTAACGCCAGGGCAGACATCATTCCTGCATCTTCGAGCGACGCCCCAGAGGAGACCAGGTGAGCGTGACATGAGGCTCCAGTGCTCAAGATCACACAAAAAGTGAAAAAACATGAAGCAAAACACATGCAAGAGTTTGAAAAAGGCTCACACTCTTACCAGGTGAAAAAAATAAATCCTAGAAATCCAGCAAAGCTGCTGAGGGACTCATTAGGTAAGGAAAATCAGCCATTTATGAGAATTCTCCCCAACAGTCTGGGTCCCGTTCTATTCTTGCTTGCTGGGGATTTGTCCTCTTGCTGGTCCACTCCCATATCTAGGTGCAATAAGTCTGCTCCATCCTGGGGGAGACAATGGGGGTCATTACGAGGTAGGAGGTAACCATCCCGCTATTAGCGGCATAACAACGGGCCCGTTAATAATGGGCCTGTTAGCATGCTGGTTTGCAAAGGTAGCGGGCGCCCCTCTCTCGATAGAACAAGGTGTGATAACCTGTTCAGTGGTTATTAACCACTTGAGAGTTCGCAGCCACTGCTTTTTCTCACTGTGCCTTTCACAGATGGGAAATATCCATTTGCATATCAGTCTTTGTCCTGCCCAGGGGCAGTCCAGCACCGAAATGCAATGGCAATTCCAACCTGAACGAGAGTACCAGCAGCAACCCCATACACGTGTTTCACCCTTGTTGGGGATCATCAGTGAGGTGAAGCTGATGCCTCTCTAAACACAGTGAGAGGGAGACCACGTCTGGTTGCCCCCAGGAGACTTAGGGTTACCAATCCCAGGTTCCTTGAAATTTGGTTTGCAAAGGTAGCGGGCGCCCCTCTCTCGATAGAACAAGGCGTGATAACCTGTTCAGGGGTTATTAACCACTTGAGAGTTCGCAGCTACTGCTTTTTCTCACTGTGCCTTTCACAGATGGGAAATATCCATTTGCATATCAGTCTTTGTCCTGCCCAGGGGCAGTCCAGCACCGAAATGCAGTGGCAATTCCAACCTGAACGAGAGTACCACCAGCAACCCCATACACGTGTTTCACCCTTGTTGGGGATCATCAGTGAGGTGAAGCTGATGCCTCTCTAAACACAGTGAGAGGGAGACCACGTCTGGTTGCCCCCAGGAGACCTAGGGTTACCAATCCCAGGTTCCTTGAAATTTGGTTTGCAAAGGTAGCGGGCGCCCCTCTCTCGATAGAACAAGGCGTGATAACCTGTTCCATGGTTATTAACCACTTGAGAGTTTGCAGCCACTGCTTTTTCTCACTGTGCCTTTCACAGATGGGCTGTTAGCATGCTGGGCTGCTCGCGGGACCCACTAAAGCCTCTTGGTAAAACCATGCGTCCTTAGCGGGTCTCACGAGCAGAACTTGTAATGAGGCGGTAAGGGGTTGACGGCTCCGGCACCTTTACCAGCGCCGCCGTTAACCCCTTACCGCCAGGGTCGGAATGACCCCCAATGCATTATTGTGCGCCCGCCCATTCAAAGCTTAAGCCAAATGGGAAGGTCCACTTGTATTTGTTCCCCCGCTCATTCAGGGCTTTGGTTACTGGATCCATTTGACGTTGTTTAATTAGAGTGCTATTGGCTAGGTCGATGTATAGAGCGATTTGTTGGCCCCTATACGTCACCGGCTCCTGTTGCCGTGTCGGCCTTAAAACTGCTTCCTTTTGTCCGAACCTCACAAACAACACCAGGACATCTCTGGGCTTGGCATTTGGGGCCTTATTGTGTTGTCCCACTCTATGGATACAGTCTATTTCAATGGTTGCAGGCTCCGCTCCCCCCAGGAGGTCCGCAAAGATTCTCTGCGCCACCTCCTTCAGCTCTCTGTCCGTTACTGTCTCAGGCAACATTTTCAATCTGATATTAACCCTCCGGGACCTGTTCTCCATGTCCTCCATGTTCTCCATGTTCTCCAGGTTTTGAGTGGCCACATTCAGGCGTTCTATGGCCTCACTGTTTGCCGTAATCTCCTTATCAATCTCTTGTAGGCCCCTTTCCAATACATCTGTTCTTTCGCCTAACTGGTCGATGTCCTCTGCAGCACTTCTGCTGGCCGTGGCTCCTCCACCTCCCTGCAGTTTTCTCTTCCCTCGGATGGGGAGGTGTCAAGCCCCCAATCCATCGGTACGTCCCCTGCTCTCCTCCTGTAGGCTGTGTCTTTTCCCCAGCTCCTCTTTAACCGCGGCCGGCTCTGCTCTCCCTTCATGTCCCTCTCCGAGGTGCCTCCACTGCTTGCTTCTACGGGTCGCCAGACTTGGGCTGCCCTCTGTTGTCGTTTACAAATCAAAACACTGCGACAGTGCTTTCCGCCCTCCTCCGCTTCATATATAGGGTGGTGGACCCACCAAATTTACCTCTGGGCTCGGGAGCGCCGTCGACACGTCTATCTCATGTCTGCGGCCATCTTGAAGTACAGGATTTAGCTTCTATTTGTCTTACTGTATGGTCTGTGTTTCCAATGGTTCTAAAGGACACCTTGAAGGATCCCTTTTGGCTCTTCTTAATAGATGTATATTGATCACCAGTCTTGTCCTGGACAACGTCTTCACTCTCTGATGTCTTATCCGCTCTAGATTTTCCTGCTGCCATGCAGTTTGTCTGCATTTTTGCTAGGCATTGATCCATGGGTTGGGTTCTCCAACGGCCATCCTCCCTGTCTCTTTCTTTTTTGTTCTCAGACCAGTCACATAGTTCAAAACTTACTGGCAGCAATAGGTGTGCCAGGTCCAATACCAATCCTTTTACCATCTCTAAAGACAGGTGTAGAAGTACACAATCTTTAACAGATTCCCTGGGGAATTCCACTATTTTTATGACGTTTGATTTGATGAACCTTAGTGAAGGAATCTGTTGGAAAAAGTTCATCACATTCAGACGATTGAGAATGAGCCGACCATCACCTGGAAAAAGGCCTTGAATTTGTACTGCATTACCATCAGTATTCTTTCGGCCTTTATCCGTCTTGGTCTCTTTCGTCTGCCTTTTTTCCCCCTTCATCAGAAGCCGTTCTTTCAGTGTCCCTTTTTAGATTCAGCCCAGCTAACAGGGAGGTCTTCCCTGCCATGTCAGTCATGTCCTTCCTGGTGTTGTGGATACAAGCTGTTTTCTGTTCCAAAGTTAGAAAGTTGGGGACAGTGTGGGTTGTTTGCAGTTGCTGAATGGGTCTTTGGGCTGCTCTTTCATCCCCTATACGATTGGGTTCTTGTAAAGAAGTTATTCCCATTGAAACCCTTCCGATGCTTCTTCTGCTTCTTTCGTTTCTCCTTCGTTTCCGTGGACTCAGGAGCTGTTCGCCACTTCCTCCTCCTCAACAGTATAGGTCTAGAGATCCAATAGATCCACGTCATCGTTGGAAAGATTGTTCGCCTCCTGGTGTCAGGTGAAGGCCTGAGTATTCTTTTCTTGTACGTGGTCCTTGGCTTCCCCGATTTTTGAAGTAGACAAAGGGAGCCGTCTTGGGCTCTTTGCCTTCACCAGCGGTGGTGCTGTGATGTGTCTTACAAAGCTTTTTGCCGCATTAGATTTTCTTTTTTTGGTAGCGGGAAGATTTGTATTTTTTTCTGCTCCAAGCCAGTATGTTTTTTCTCGTTGGCTACATATATTTTTCTAAAGATCTGGAAGGGCTGTGCTTCCGATGGGTAGGGCAAGCCTTGAGTTTAGGTACCTTTTATCTCCATAGGTATGGATAAGGGTTGTTGGATCAATTTGTTTCCACTTATCTTGTAATTTTTCTTGTTTTGCTGCACTGCCGGTCTCTGCCTTCCAGGTTTCTTCTGACTTCTCACTGGTACTAAAGTTTTGATGTATGTCGTTTCCCTCTGTCTGCTCTTCAATCAAGGCAGACAGTGGGTCTCGTTTAGATGGTGGTTAGTGTAAGGGCACCGTATAATAAGGTGCAGGCTATAATGTTCTCCTTTTTTCATGCGTGATTTCCATCAAAGAAGCTAAGATGAGGTTTTTTTCATGCCGTTCCGCTTCTAATGTCCCCTGCATGATTCTTTAAATTTGGTTTGCCGCCTCTCGGTCAACCCTTGTCTGGAGGGACGTGATGAACATCTTGATGTAATTTACTTTTGAGTGAACCATTGCCAGTA
The DNA here is from genome assembly GCF_040938575.1 of Ambystoma mexicanum. Taxonomy (NCBI): domain Eukaryota; kingdom Metazoa; phylum Chordata; class Amphibia; order Caudata; family Ambystomatidae; genus Ambystoma; species Ambystoma mexicanum. Next base: position 222,184,594 of record NC_090921.1, on the reverse strand, counting down.
GTGTAGCTTGATCTTTAAAACTCTCCTGCATAGCTTTGTATAGTTTTAGAAACGGAGCAAGGGATATTGTCACACTCTCAACAGGCTCAGATATAACACTATGATTCCCACAATCCCTTTTGTTCATTTCTTGATCTCAGCTATTTCCGTTTACCCCACAAACCCTACCAAACCGTCTTTGTGATTATCAAACTCTCCTGCTTATTTCACAAACCTTCCTTCTCCTACCCCATAGGACAAGTACAAACTCTACCTCTTCCCTTTTCCGACACCCACACTTGTCCCCAATGTAGAAAACAATGGACTGGTAGTAAAACTGTACCTGTCATGTCCCAATACACGGGTCACACAAAGTCAGGCAATTGATCAGAATCACACACACCTGACAGCACTTCCCCACAGGGATAAAAGGTGGAGCAAGAGAGCACAGTACGAACTAGGTGAGCAAAGCGAGCACGGCCGACAGCACGACGAGACAGCTAATCAGGCGCAGCAGTTCAAGCGAAGGAGAAAGGTGGCATGAATCGAGAGGGTGGCGAGGAGAGAATGACCTTGCCCATTTCTCCCCAGACCTGCTGAATCTTCATGGAAGAGAGCCTAAGACTGCGAACAATAGCACAAGTGTCGCGCAGCAGATATCAACGGTTGACGGGGCAAGCCTACACCGATAAGCAGGAGCGAGGGAGGTTCCCGCAACCGTGGTACTGACCTTGACTCCAATGAAGAAGAAAAGCCAAGCGGTTCATCACAGCTGGTGGGTCGAAAGAGAAAACGATAAGAACCGGGCTGTGTTGAGTGAGAATCGCAAAGTGGCAAGTCTGAACCAAGTTCTAGGAACTGTGAAAGAACTGTAACAAATGTTAAAGGAGAAACCAGTAGCAGAGGGAAACTGGCATCATGTGGGTGCTAACTTAAAAGACTCTGGTTGAGCCCCATATGAGAGAAACTACAGATACCAGAAGGCTGCAGGAGAGCCAGCGGAATAGGTCAAAGTGGTCATACTAAGGGTCAAGCAAATTCCCAGTACAATCGAAAGACTGATCAACAAACTAAAAGAAAGAAAGGGAAGTGAATCCCATAGTGAGAGGAAGCAATAGAAGCAAATCCCACCTATCTTGAAGTGAAACGAGAGAAGGGGAAAAACCTAAAGTCTGAGAAACAGTGTGTTGACAGACGTGAACCCAGCCGAGGGATGTCCACTATGAACTTTTTGAAAAGACAAGGAAAGAAATGAAGAGAAGTCCCGTTAAAGAGAAGAGAGGGGTCCAAGCCTGACCGAGGGAGATCAAGGGGTGAAGCCATCACCTAAGCATTTACAGAAGAGGGGTCCGAGCCCTACCAAGGGAGATCCAGGGGTGAAGCTATCACCCAAAAGTTAATTGAGACAAGAACTGTCATATCATTTGTGAAATGAGATATGTAAGAAGGTCAGTGCCCAGAAGAGAGGGACCCAGGGGTGAAGCCATCACATTATGTGAACAGTGGCTGAAAGTTGAGAAGGGTCAGTGGCCAGAAGAGGGGGACCCAGGGGTGAACCCATCAACCAGAGAACATTGGAAACAAACTTTCATTTGTTAAAGGAACTTGTGTTTTTTTGTTAGTTGAAGACCTCAGATCCTCGAAGACAAGAGACTTTTAAGTGAGACAAGACTTGACCATCGGCGGTCTAGAGAGTTGCCATTAGAACTGTCATCTCAAGCCGGAGAAACCCGAGGTGGAACTATGCTCCAAGATCCCACCTTAACCCAGGCTCAAAATGTGGGGAAGGGAGACCCAGGCTTCTGCATCCTGACATATTATTTGAGAACACTTTCTTTTCTTGAGAACTATCCCACACCTTTTTTGTATTAGTTCTAAGGTTTGGAAATAGGGTTTTTAGTATAGGCCCTTTTACTTGACAACGCCACTAGGACTGCCTTATTATTTATTTGATGGTCGACGCTTGCTCCCATCTTAGATTTAGGTTTAGAATAGGCATTTTTCCCACATGCATACAGAATTAATTGTTCAATAAACACCCTTGAACAGTTTATGAACAGTTTGCATTTCGCTTTTAAGTGAGCTTACCATGCAATATGGAGTAAAGCAAGATTCTTCCCTCCTTCCTCGCTGTCTGCACTGTCCACACAGAACACACAAAACATTCTGTGATGCTCTGCGTCGGAGACAGTGTTTTTGAAGTGTTTCTGGTAACAGTGAAAAGCTAGGAAAGACTGTGACAACTCTGATCAGAGTCCCAAACACTCGAAACACTCAATCGCCAGAAACACCAACCTGCAAGTATACTTTTCTGAATAGTGGAACACTCATTCAAGGAACAGTAGAAACCTATAACCGTATTCAGGATAACACACAGTTATACTAGGTGAGTAATACCTGTTGGTGTAATATACAAGTACAGGTGCTTTTCAGCACAGTGGAACACAGACTAAGATAAGCAATAATTCTGTGCACTAATTAAGGATTGCACCAAGCAGACCAAGATCAGCTACACCCGCAGAACACTTTTTAAGAATGGCACACAGCTATTCTAGGTAGGTAAAACCTAAGGTGGAATATACTATTGCAGTTGCTTTTCAAATCAGTGGAACACAGACTAAGGTAAGCAATAACGTGCTAACTTATTTTAGAATGGTCGAAGACAGACCAAGCTAAGTGAAACCCATATACTTTTAAAAGGAGCTACCAGCAACTTAAAGGTAGGTATACATCTGAGACTGTTTTAGAATCTGTATGAAACAGACCAGAGGAAGCAAAACCCAGCTGGTAACCTTACCCGCTAATATTCTGAAAAAAAATAGTTCAGTGAAGCCAACAGCATTACTTTTGGGGCACAACCAATTGACAGGTGAGTAAAATAACCTTACATATACTTTTCAGAATGGCAGAATACATTCAAGGTAAGTAAGAACTTTTGTAGATGCTCTCTCTCAGAGTTTCATTTACCAACCAACTTTTTTTCACAAGTAACTTTTTAATGCTTTTCTTATCCAGTCCTTCACTAGTCTATTGCATGTGTTCTCTCAGAGGCAGGAGAGTGACCCTATTGAGTTAGGTGCAGGTTCAGTTACAGGAAAAGTCAGATATCATGAGGAGGTCTTAAAAGTTAGTCAGGGTCCAGGGACTTCAGAGAAGACACCCTAGAATGATTCCAGCAGTGGGCCTGGGTGAACTGGATGAGTGATCTCCCAATCACAAAAAACACCCCACAGTTATACAGAAATCACAAAAGGCTTAAGGCATCCAAATACCCCAGCCAACACAGGAACTCAGCACAGAAGAACAGTTGCAGCAGGGAGACTTCAGGATCTGCAGCCAAAAAACCTGGTTGATGGATTCCTTTGTCATGAAGACAGGACTTTGGAAAAGATTTTGAAGCAGGGATCAACGAGGAAGGCCCCAAGGCAAGAGTTTCTTTGTGGCTGGATGCGGCTCTGTGGTCCTTTCAGGAGCCAGGAGAAGACTATATATTGCTGGCTGGATTCTCGTTGCTAATCTGGTCAAGCACTCTGATGAGGGGACTTCAAGGAGTGGAATCACATATCTGCAGGTCCAGCAGGATTCCACCAAAGTTTCAGCTCGATTCAGAATTTTGCAAGACCATGCACAGCACAATGGCTCAATGTATTGGGGTATTGCAGTCCCACAAGGTCACAGCATGTCGTGGGATGGCTCAAAATGCAGGTCTTCTTGAGTCTAGATGATCCCACCAGGCTCACGGTTGTCGTATTCAGAGTCCCCAGGTCACTTGGAAGTAAGGGTAACCGGAGGCTCCGGCTACACAGCAGGCTCTCCAGTCGCTGGAAATCATCCCAGCTGCGGTTTCTTCATCTTCCTCTTCGGATTCAGGTCCAGTGGTCAACTACCTCTTCAGCTTCCAGGATCAGACTTTTATGCAGGAACCCAGCCAATTACACAGGCATGCAACATTCAAACTTGGGGGGTTGGCAGTCCCTTCAAGACAGCCAGCCTCCCCAGTTGCAACTGGATTCATGCAGGCCGGCCAGAAGACAAAAGGCTGTACAGTTGTAGACTCCTCCCTCGCTTCCTGCCTTCACAGACACTCTGGAGCCAGAGGAGGCTTGACCGAGTTCTCCTGCCGAAGGAAAAATTCACACAAAGGACTTTCCTGCCCTGACTTCCCACATGGTCAAAGACACTCAGAAGCCCTTACCGCCGCACCGCGTGTCCGTTCACGGTAAGCTTCTGTTCTCTGGTGCTTACTCTTTGCACCTGTCCTGACACTAATTGGTCACTAATATGTTGCGCAAATCACCAATTAACTCTAGAGATCCCACTCCTCCTAAACTATCTGTCATTGAATCCCACAGATATCCCACGGACAGTGTCTCATCCCTTCGCCTCCATCCTGAAGAAGGCCATCCCAGTCACCTACGTCCAGTCTTCGTACCCTGTGGCCGAAACACTACAGTGTCGATCTATGACACAACTCCACCCCTTGCATACTTGTACACACCTTTGTTGTGGTTTTTTCCCTATGACAATACCCATGGACCAACTGAGGTCCTGGGCTGCATTCACTCTTGTGTTGTAAACCCTTGTTAAGTGTGTATCCAAGAGATCTTGCACCATCAGAAGGCTTGCACCCTCCACACTCTTGAGGGTGGTACCTAGTGGTACACCTACATATCAAAAGCACAACTGTCCGTCTGTCTGTTATTATGCTAACAAATGATATATTATATGTATCATCACCAAAATTCAGAGATTAAACTAAAATAATCCTGAATCTCAAAAGTGTGGGTCACCCATCCTGATTTTTTGTTTGAATATACGTTCACACTCCTGGGCATAACAGGACCTAGCCAGGCGCCCTGTAATATTACCTGGCCAGGGGAAGGAGCAAGAACTGACAAGGAACACTAAAATGGTGAAAAAAGAAAACACAGGCCATTTTGGTAAAATGGGCACCCAAGGGTGCCTTTACTGCAGATGTGAAAACAGCCCGCGGTAAAGGTGCACCGAATTTGCAAAAAGGGTCACTGCCACCAGCCATTAAAGGTAAGCTTATTTCTGTAACAGAACTGTTACAGTATAAGTGAGAAAGGGGATACATTATCTCCCCAGCACTCCACGTAATGTGTGGGGTGATGGCTTCACCTAATTAAATGTAGAAGGAATAGAAATATCCTTTCTACCCTTGTGAACTGTAGTTCTCACAAGGTTAGCCAGAGAGAGTGTAAGGGGAGCCCAAAGGCCAACCCTGTAACAATAAAAAGGTATGTACCCAAAAAGGTGTCAAAAGGAATACAATTATAAGGACACTATGGACAGTCTAAAAAAATGACACCCATAAAAAGAGTAAAAGATTCTGTGAGTGTGGAAAAAGGTTCCTACTCACTGAGGTACAAGTACAAATAATCCACCAGTAAAGCAAAAAGTTCTAGGGGTCTAACAAATGAGCGAGATTTAGCCCCAACGTTAAATCTTACCCAACACAGATGACTGATGAAACCTATAGGATGTTCCTTACCTTTGTCATCTAGCTGTAATAGTACTGCACTTATGTCAGTGTCAGAGGCATCTAGAATGTCCCACCCCGCTACGAGCGTCACACACAGAAAGGCATCACTGGCTTGCAAAAGTTGCGCCTATCTCAGGCAAGTGCATGGCCTTATATGGGATTTCCTGACCTGGCAAAAGGAAGGCTGCCAAACAGCAATATGGCTTAAGAAAAAGCGTAAATCTCGTGGCATTGCCATTTTGGGCCAGTGGCACTTTTAGTAGCCATATGCCGTAAATGTGAATGTGCAGACTAGAAATTGTAAAAATGTAATTGCTACCACCAGCTTGTCTTTAGGCATATATAAAAGTAACCAGAAATCCTGAGTGTAAAAGACTAGGGTGATACAAAAGTATCCCCATTACATTGCATTTTCAGATGGTGTGTGCAATGTTACAAATTTACAAAGTGTAAAATATGGGGGTGTGGCCAGCAGCGCCACCGATGTGGCAGGTCTGCTGATGGCCTCCGAGTGTAGCCCATAGCTTGCTGCGAATAACACTGTTTCCATGACGGATGGAGCCCAAGAAGACAAAATCCAACAGTCAGAAGATGCTGAGCATTGAATGAGCTTTCTGCCGATCCAAAACGGGCCAGCAGTGGTGAGAAAACGGAGGGAAAGCCCATGATGACTGTGGCTTTGACGACAAAGATGGCGGCCCGCCACGGAGACGAGTGTTAGGGAGAATTCTCATTCTATGTCTAATTTCCCTCACCTAGTGAGTCCCACAGCAGCTTTGCTGGATTTCTGGAGTTTACTTTTTCCACTTGGTAAAAGTGTGAGCCTTTTTCCCACTCTTACATCTGTTTTGCCATGTGTATTTTTACTGTTTGTGTGATCGTGGGTCTGGAGGACACCACTCCATGAGCCCCACTTTATGTGTGTTACACAGCACCTTCAGTGCCATGACACGGGGGTGTCTTTGAGACTTCCCACTGACTCAATTTTTCTGGGGCTGACTACTGTCCCCCAGAAAACAGGTAAAGTTTCCATTTACTTTGTATAGTCATTTAAAACTACAGACCCAGTACACCCCATCTTACATGGAGTACTGGAAGGGGTTAACTCCTATCCTTTTTCGTCTGTGCCCCTCTGAGCTTTGTTTTGCTCTTTTAACATTTAGACTTGGCTGGTGGCAGTGCTATCTACCCTAACTTTTCTACCGCGATTATACTATATAAACGTGGTACTGTTCCAGGCTATCATATTGGCCTCGAACATAAACCCGCTTGACAAAAATGCTCTTCCTTTTGGCTCCGGTCGGGTTTATTCACCAATTCTTTTTGTTAAAGTCCTTCTTGTGTTTTACTTTGCTCGGCAAACCAGGTTTGCCTTCTTTGTTTACCGTCTTTTGGCAGGCTTCTCTCAAGAAGCCCTCTTTTTGGCACCTGGGTGTCTAGGTGGGCTGAATGTGAGGGAGGGGTGTAGTCACCCCCTGCACAGGGTATCCTTGGAAACCCAAGTCGCACTTTGTCATGATTGGCTGAGGTGGTTGTTCGGGCCGGACAAGCCCACTGCTGTGCGATTGACAGCCAGGCTGTGTGAATGGGGGATTTTCGCATAAAAGGCAGGACTCTTGGGCTGGAAGTCAGAGTCGCCACTGGAACTGCAAGGAACCGAAGACAAGCGGAGAAGACGACTGCTGCAACTATCGAGTCCCGGTGGAGCCCTGCTGCAGTCCTGAGCTATCTACCCTTCAATGACAAAAGAAGATCCAGTCCGGAGTCTTCTTCCCTTAAGCCTGGTGGGATCAACCAGCTCATCTTCCACAGGCAGAGGATCCCCTTCTTGGTCGAAATCGCTGCACACAGCTGTAGTGATCCGGATAGCCATCTGAAGAGCCTCTCCTGTTTTTTTAAAGGAGCGCACCTTTTATTCGCCGTTGCATTTTTCTGCTGCTGGTTTCATCCCTGGGTAGTGCAGATCACTCCAGACGTCCTCCTCCTTGTCCCCACGACTGAAGCCACAGGAACCGTGAGTCTGCAGGAACTACCAGGAACAACTGCCGTAGCACCAGCTCTTCTTCACTTGAATAAGGTACTGTGTCCAACCTCGAGGAACTGGGGTGAACCCCTGTCTCCTCACCAAAGGCTTGTCCTTATCTTCCTTCCCTCTTATAACTTTTTGCTTCCTCTTTTGACAATATCCAAGTACTCCTGGCAATCTCGAATCGTGAACTGTACTAACCGTGTGATCCTCGACAACAGGAACCCTGGTCCACTTGACACTGGTGCAGGCCTATTGACTTTTATTCACTTGTAGGAAATTGCCCTTTGATTCTATCTGCCTTGACAAAAGTATTGCCTATGATTTTTATCCCCAACTCTCTTGTGTTGATTAACTCCGGTGAGATTTCTTTCCGTGGGTACGCGTATCATTAGTAAGACTGAACTGTCAAAAAGTGATCGCATCTGTCCCCTCGGTAACGTCTTTGTTTCCCAACACCCGTCTGTCAAACCCAATGGTACTTGTGTAGTGTATTTTTCATGTGATTTTAAACTAATAGAAGTGAAGTGTTTTATGAACAGATGGTCTAGAAATAAATGTACCTTTACTTTTCAACCAAAAACCTTGAGTCAGTGTTAGCTTGAGTCACAGTAATTTTAGTCCTCTGTGTAATCTCTACTACTGCTCATTTGCTCTAGAGAGAAGTCTGGCTGCTCCGCTACTGCTACCACTAACAGTGTAGTACCGGCTTGTACCAAAGGTGAACGTGTATCGCCACTTGTATTTGTTAATTGTGTGTAGTGGTCTTTAAGGGCACTGCACAGGATTCTGCCTAACAACGAGTGAGGTGGGAGGAGCAGCCTGCTGAAGCACAGAGAAAGAAAGGTGCCCCCACAGCGTACCTAAACTAGGCATCGGAAGAACCCACTAGTAGAATGCCACAGCTCCACCCATCCACTTGAGGAGAGGTGAAGGAGAAGCCTAGCAGACGTGGAGAGAACGCAAAGCCAGCTATGGTGTGACTCGCTGGACGACCGGCTCCTCCTCTACACTGCTCCAACGCTGCAGACCTGATACACAGGCGGAGGGCACCCAGACCCACAGTGCCGGCTGAGACTGGGAGGCCTGACACAACACTGAAGGACAGCCTGGGTGAGCCACAGCAAACGTGCCGTTGGTTCCGGCGGGCGTCCAATGTTGCGGCGCTCCGCAAGTCAGATGGGATCAATACGCAGGCGGCAACTGTGAGTTGAGAATCCGGAGAAGCCCCAGGGCAGCTAGGCAAAAAGGGCTGCCGCTCATCACCCTGTCTCGGAGAGCGAGGATACAGTTCTCAATGGACGGCTAGGAGCCACGCCACGTCCTATTTCCCGCAGCCTTACAATACGCTTACCTGGGACAACGAAAAGGCAGCAAGATGGAACCTGCCCTCCCACGAGGGAGCCTCAGCTGGTAGTGGCAGGGCGAGGAGGCCCCTGGAGCCCCGTTGAGGTAATCCACAAAAAGCTGTGGGGCAGTGTGGTGAGGGAGAACCTGCCTTTCCACAGTGGAGCCTCAGCTGGAGGTGGTGGAGTGAGGAGGCCCCTGAAGTCCCTATGAGGTGATCCTTGAACCTCTGATGGGCAGAACAAAGGGGGCAATGTGGATGAGACAACCATAAAGAGCTACTAGCATCTATCAGGAGCGAGGTTGGCCATCAAGGTACTGATAACTGAACGACGATCTCCAGATGACACAGCAACACAAAACGCAGAGGTGAACCAACCATGAGGAGTGGAAACCTCCTTCCCTCCATTCCGCTGCTAACACTGGGATTCTGGACCCTGCTTCCTTCCCTGCATTGGGACGTCGGGGGATTGGTCCCTTCTTAGCGGCAGAGCCAGCCAACCTGAGTGCCTAGGGTCACCCCCTCCTATTGGTGTCATTCTCTAGACAGGCTGTCAGGGGTGCCACTGGAGCAGTCTGATGGGGTCCTCAGAGTCTGCAACACAAAAAAGACCCACCTACCCAGAAGGAAGCGTACAGAACATATCTGCCCAACCCAGGGTGGCAGCAGGGGGTGGCCCCTACAATAACTGGGACCCCGTATTATACAACGAAAATCCATCACCATGTTCAAACATCTTAAGACACCGAAAAGTGGGGATATCTCTGCCATGTTCCTTACTGGTGATAGGGGAAAGAAATTCAGACAGCAAAATCATCCCCAAAAACCATTTCTGGGGGAACCGGACAACTGGCCACCAGAGAGGACATTCAGGCGTTCATGATGGACATTAAAGCTGAATTCCGCACCTGTATATCAGAACTCACCACCAAGCTCGAACACACTGACCAAAGAGTGACGGAAGCGGAACACAGGCTGGGAGAGGTGAAGGACCTGACTCTGGAGCCACGGTGTCACTGCTCGAGGTGCAAAGAAAGATCCAGGCCCTCACGGACAGAAATGAAATTCTGGAATACAAGCAGGAGGATTTAGAGAACAGAGCCCGGAGGAATAACCTGCACCTCAGGGGGGTGCCCGCCACGGTGCCAGACCACAGCCTGGCTGAATATGTAGGTAACCTATTTCAATCCCTCCTTCCGAATGATGAAAAATCTCAACTCCTCCTGGATCGCACTCACAGGTTACGTCCTCAAAAAAGCCTGGAGAGGGAGTCAAATCTAGCGGCTGTGACTTTACAGAAATGGAGGGCCCTTGGCCTACTGAGACTATTTCTACGGGATCAAAAGATCCGATATCGCTGGCTGTTTCCGACGGCGGTCCAGTTCTCCTTTAAGGGGGTCTTCCGTACGATTGCTCATCTGGAGGATGCAGAAATGTTCCTGAAGCCCTCTTCGCCGGACAAGGGCGATGGCTCGTTGCCTGACTCCCATGGAGGCTCGGGAGCTCTCCCCCCAAAATCGAGGCTGGTCAAGAGTCCAGAAGGGTTGTAACATGAAATGATTAGGCCCCAGCAACTCCTAGCTTCGGAACATGACGGATCCGGTGAAACCTGTGGAAACAACTAACAAGAAGAGACCAAGGAAGGGCCCCACTCAGTCGAAGCCCAACTCCGAGGAGGATGACACCTGATGACCCTTTCAGAGCCCTGCCGAAGTTGTGGGGCAGGAGAGTAGTTGGGAGTCTCGGGAGGATAGCCCAGGGGCAACGTGCTTGCCTTGGAAGCAAGACGACACGTACCACCACAGGTTCGATCCCCGGGTCCGCGCTTAGAAACCTCTGGGTATTAAGCGCGTTATAAATAACCTATCATATCATATCATATCATAGTCCATGGTTCGGACTCAGTTCAAGGTTTCTTGTTGTTCAGTTGAGAGAAAAGACAGTTGGAGCACATTCACAGGAACAGTTAAGCGCCAATGGCTAACACTGGCTATCTAGATGCACCCCTCTGGCCACCCCCCTCAGCAACCCCAGTGACCAACCCTAAATCTGCTGCTCAGCATCTGAACGTTGTTATATTTAACGTTAAGTTAACCCAGTTAACCCAAGCATCCATGCCAGACCCATGCCGGAGAACAACAGTTACAGGTAAGTAACTTTGTTCCTTCTCCAGCATGGGGTTTGGCATGGATTCATATGCTCATGAATACAAGAATACATAGCAGTACACACATGCACAACCATGGGAGGTGGCAAGGCTCAACATTAAGCATTTCAACAACTCAACATTAAGCATCTCTTACCTCCTCACCAGACTCACCTTCAAGCGAGCAGGTTGCGCAGCACTGCCTGGCCGACTCTGGACTCCTCCCTGGAATCCTGGTCGACGCAGTAGAATCTCGTGAAGGTGTGCGTCGACCTCCACGTAGCAGCCCTGCAGATGTCCAGCAGGGGCACACCAGACAGGAACGCCGTAGTAGCAGCGATCACTCTGGTAGAATGTGCTCTCGGATGGCCGGGCAACGGTCGGTTAGCCAACCAGTGACAATGCATGATGCAGCCGGGGAGCCATCTTGGTTCACAGGTCCAAAGTTCACAAACAGCTGTGATGTCTTCCGAAAACTCTTCGTGCGGTCCACGTAGAACTTCAGCGCTCTAGCTACATCCAGCGAGTGCAAAGTCCTCTCAGCCGGCGACGAAGGAGACAGGAAGAAAACGGTAACACCAAGGGCTCGTTCAGATGGAAGTCCGACAGCACCTTGGGCATGAAGGAGGGGTGCGTCCTCAGCACTACCCTGGTCGTGATGTAGGATGGCGCCTCCTTCCCTGGCGAGAAGATCCGCGTTCATCGGCAGTCTGACTGGGGGGATGCTGACCAGTTCAGAAGGTCTGGGAACCATATCTGCCTCGGCCACGCCGGTGCGACGAGGATCATCCTCCACCGGGACTGTCTGAGGTGACTGATGAGTCGCAGAAGCAACGGCAACGGAGGGAACGCATACAGGAACAGGTCATCCCAGGGGAAGGAGAATGTATCGCCCATGCTCCCCGGCTGGGGAAACCTGCTGGCGAACCTCCGGCACTTGGTGTTCGCCGCTGTTCCAAAGAGATCTATCTGGGGATTGCCCCATAGTCGGAATAGTAGATCCACTTGATCCTGTCGCAGTTCCGACTCCGAGTGAGTCGGCAACAGTGTTCTTTACTCGTGCCAGGTGGAAGGGTACCAGGAACATCCCCTGGGCGACGGCCCAGTGCCACAGATCCTGCGCTTCCTTGGATAGGCCTGGGGATCTGGTGCCCCCCTGCTTTCGGATATAAAACATCGTGGTGGTGTTGTCAGTGAAGATCTGTACCACTTTGCCCTTGAGGGACGGAAGGAAAGACCGGAGAGCCTACAACACGGCCCGGAGCACCAGGGTGTTGATGTGCAGGGACTTCTCCTCCGGGAGCCAAAGGCCTCTTGCGTGGAGATCTCCGGTGTGCACTCCCCATCCCTCCAAAGAGGCACCCGTCGTCACTGTGTCCTGGTGCGCTGTGTCTGGAAGTCCATGCCCGCCGCGAGACGCGCGTGGGTGCCACACCACCGGATCGCCTGACGGAAAGTCTCGTTGAGTGGGATCTTGTCTTCGAAGCTTCCCGCCGCTTGCATCCAACGGGCGTTGAGGAACTCCTGCAGTGGCCGCATCTGCAGCCTGCACAGAAGCACGAGGTAAATGCATGATGACATCATGCCGAGCAGGGACTTGATGGCCCTCACCCTGGCCACTTCCATGGTCAACATGGTACCAAATGGGACTTTGCAAAGTTTATCGAGAATCCCAGTTCCGTGAGCAGGCCGGATGGTCTTCGCTGTGTGGTCGACGCCGAGTTCTCTTGACTTTGCTCAGATGAGCCAATTGTCCAGGTAGGGGTATATGTAGATACCCTGCAGGCGCGGCCGCGCCGTCATCGGTGCCAGGCACTTGGTAAAGACCCTTGGAGCCGACTTCAACCCAAAGGGCAGGGCCTTGAACTGGTAGTGCCGTCCTTGGACCATGAAAAGTAGGAACTTTCGATGTCCTTTGTGTATGGGGATGTGAAAGTAAGCCACCTCCAAGTCCAGCGACGATAGGAAGTCGCCTTCCTCCAGCTGTCCCAGCACATGCTGAAGGGTAACCATCCGGATACTGCTGGGCTTTGATGTATTTGTTGAGGCGGCGAAGGTCCAGGATGGGCCGCCAGCCGCCGGTCTTCTTTCGGATGAGGAAGTACCGTGAGTATATTCCGGAGCCCCAGAGCCTCTTTGGGACGAGTTCTGTCGCGCCCTTTCTCAGCATGGCTCGCACCTCCAGAAGCAGCTGTGGAATGTGGTTTTCTTTCGTGGCCACAGGTGGGAAATGGGGGCACCTTCTTTGGAACTCCAGAGTGTGCCCATGGGCCAGATCATCCAGCACCCAACGGTCGGTGGAGATGGACTCCCACACGCTGACGAAGTTCGCCAGCCGGCCTCCCACTGGGGTGCTTTGGTGGGGGCCCGACGTCATGGCCGGTTCAGTCCTGTTTAGCCGAGGCCTTGCCACCCTGGGCTCCTTGGTGATGACGACTGTTAGGAAGAATTCTCTGTTTAGGCTGAATTTCCTAACCTAGTGAGTCCCCCAGCAGCTTTGCTGGATTTTCTGGGGTTTATTTTTTTCTCCTGCCAAGAGTGAGACTCTTTTACCCTCACTCTTGGGCATGACTTAAGAGAGTTTTCTGTGACTTGCTATGTGCTTATGGGCTAGGGGGTAATTTTCCCCATAGGCCATCATTGGTTTTTGAATGTGTGTTACACAGCACCCTCAGTGCAGTAGCACAGGGGTGTCCTAGGGACCCCCAAACATAGACTCCACACCCTGGGACTGACTACTGTCTCCCTGGGTCTGTAAAGTTACCATTGACTTTACTAGTCTTAACTTAGGAACTTAACCAGTACAAACCATCTTACTGTGGAAGTACTGGTAGGGGCAATTAGATTGCCCCTGGGTCTGTTGTCGAGGGGGTACTGTCCCGTCCCTCCTCGCCGAGTTCTGGCTGGTGGCAGTGGATACCACGGAAATATTCCACCGGAATATTTCCCAATGGGATTTCTCATTGTTTTTTTGATGCACCACTTTTTGGTGCAATGTTAAAGATACCGCCGGTTTATTTAATTAATATAAATTCACCGGTTGGGGTCTTTTGCCGGAACTCGCCGCCAAAATGGCGTCAAGGTTCACTTCAGTAACCCTGAACCCGAGTCGAGCCTTTGTTCCACTTTTGGCGGGCTTCTGCACAGAAGCCCTCCAAAGTGGTGCCATTCTGTCTGGGTACCACAGGGGGTGTGGGAGGGGGTTTAGGCACCCTGGACTGAGTTGCCTTGCCAACTCATGTCGCACTCTAGTGTGATTGGCCCAAGTGGTGAGCCACCCCGCTCACCACTTAGCATGTTTGAGTGACAGCTAGGCTGTATGAATGGGGGTTTGCTGCATAAAAGCAGGGTTTTTGGGACTGGTTCTTCAGAGGTCGCCACAGGACCTAAGAAGCCGAAGAGGGAGAAGCCGAGCCGACCTGCCAAGACGACACCACCGGTGAAGCCCTGCAGAATCGTCTCACCACTTTTCCCGACGACAGAGGAGATCTCCCGCCGGAGAGTCTTCTTCCCTTAACTGGTGGGGACAACCAGTTGGTGCCTTCTTTTCGTCGTCCCGAAGCATCTCGTGGTCGCCTTGCCTGTGCCAAGCACCCCGGCAGCCGGGATACCACTTTTTACCTCAACTGCGAAAGAGGGGTACAAATCCTTTGTGACCGGAAAACACCACGGCTGGCCTCATCCCTGGTAGTGCAACGACCTGCAGCCTCCCTCCCCGTCGAGATCACCTCTTCCTCGGGACGACGCCGCGACTTGCACCCACTACCAGGAACGACTACCACCGCTGGAGGAATCATTCCACTTTTAAAGGTACTGTGTTCCGCCCGGCCTCCCTTGCCACCGATTGTACGGGGCAGATTTAGTCCTCGGCTCTCGAACCTGGGTAGGTCTGGGACACCCTAACTAAACTTTTCAGAACCATAGTAAAACCTTTTTTACCCACCTGCAAAGACTTGTGACATTGTGTGATCTTGGGCACATTTTTCGCCTGGCTCCCTCTAAAGCGGGCCCCGAACTAATTCCCCTTGTTTCTCCATTGACTGTCTTCGCTAACCTTATGTGAAAAGTGTTTTACCTTACTGCTCTCTTTATTTCTGCCTTTTCCCTCCCTTTTGGTAATACTTGTTGGAGTACCATCTAACGTTAAACGCTCACGTCTGGTTGGAAATAAGTGGTGTTAACTTAGAATTGTCCAACAAACGATTAGGGATGTACATATGAGTAATAGTAACTGTGTTTGACTTTCTTACCTTTTCTAATGTGCTAGTGTAATTTATGAGTGTACCTTTAATAAATAAGTTTATACTTTTACACCTAGCTCTGGTCAGTGTTTGCTTGTGCTATTGTACCTCTGTACCTATTATGTATCCTCTGTATACTGCCTAACTCTTCTTGAGGGAAGTCTGGCTGCTCAGCCACAGCTACCACAGTGAATCTGTGCGGTGCAGACTGCTACCAAGTGGGTTTACTGCCAACACCTGTAGTCTTAAACCTTTTGCAGTGGTCCCAGAGGGAACTGCACAGGTTTCTGCCTAACAACGACGGTATCCACCGGCCTTGCTGCGGCCTCTGTAAGCTTCCGGCGACAAGGAACGGGAAGCTTGGCGGTACGACGATGAACTGCCGCCAAATCCTTTGGAGGCACCCTGAGATTTGCCTACGGAGGTCCGAAAGAACGGGCGTCGTTGATGAAGAGTGCCTAGGGGAGGGGCCGCCTCGGTGTCCGCTTTGATGGCCTGTAGCGACTCGTTCTCGAACAGGTTGTTTCCATCGAAGGGCATGTCCAATACCCTGGTCTGCACATCCTGACGGAAGTCGTGGCCCTGAGCCAACCACGCCGGCAAACGCTGTTGCCCATCTGATGAAAACCAGTATCAGTGATGTCCGTAGCTACAGCGATGGCGTGATCTGACGCCACCTCGCCTTCTTGCAGGATTTCCAGGGCCTCCACCCTCTTGTCGTCCGGAAGGAAGTCCAGGATAGGGGCGATCTTGAACCACAGCTCCCTATTTAAGAACACATCTCGGACGCCAGACGCACCTGCCATTGGCTATCCATACCACAAAGAATTGAATATAAAACCATCTCACTCACACACAAATGCCTAGCTAACCAAGCACCCAGATACCTATCCGACAACCTCAAGCACCACACCCCAGCGCGCCCTACCAGATCAGCTCAAACACACTGCTTAAATATCCCAAGATTTAAGCTCCAAAAAGCAGGTGGCTCCAGCTTCCCCGTGCTTGCCTCCAAACTTTGGAATTCACTTCCACTCGAGCTGAGATCAGAACCGTCCTTTCACAGATTTAGACACAACACCAAAACTTGGCTTCTATCCAAAGAAACTGCCTAGCCCTACCGCACTAGCATGCACCAAGACTGTAAATTTGTAAATATGTAATCGATTTGTACATTTCTACTGCATTATTCTTGTTGTATTCATTATTCTTGTTGTATTCATCGCAAGCGCCTGGATGCCCTAGGGCCAGGCGGCGCTATACAAATAATAAACTAAACTAAACTAAACTAAACTATCATAGCGGGCCACGATTGCAAGGGCGTTGGCCGCCTTAATGGTAGTCGCTGCCGACGAGATGACTCGACGTCCCATGGCGTCTAGCTTCTTTCCCTCGCTGTCTGGCGGTGAAGTAGATGACGCCGTCGCCCCTGCCGCTTTCTTCTTGGCTACCGCAGAGACTACGGAATCCGGGGTCGGCTGCGCCCTGAGGCACATAGGAGCAGAATCCGGGACCCGGCACTTCTTCTCATACAAGTCTCTCTTCGCAGGGGCCATGGAAGGGTTCTTCAGAAGGGACAGACCCTCGTCCCATATGTCGTCCAACAGCGGGACCGAAAGAACGGTTTTCCTCTTGGCTTCCTGCCGTTGGTAAAGAAATCCCTCTTTCTTTTGTTCCTCGGGGCACAGCTGGAAAAGCTCTGAGGCCCTGGCGATCATGGCGTGAAAGGAGCCAATTTCGTCAGGCAGGGGGGGCCCCGGGCGGGAGGTGACAGGAGATCCATTCCGTCGTCGCCACTGTTGTCAGTCCCCGTCGTCATCGCTGTCCCCGTCTCTGTCTCGTCCCTCGGAGGAGGGGATGGGGGTGAAGGCTGGAAAGGAGGGGGGAGGACTGACTCACCTCCGCTTGCTCGGTGGGCTCCCCGACGGTCCAGGCGCTGCTGGATCGTGCACTGGGGGTAAGGGCAACCTTGTCCTTATCTCCGTACACAGGGTCTGCAAATCCATCAAGATTGCTCCTGAATTGTCCTGTGGCGTAGGCATCGGTTGCGACAGAAGCAACGGCTGGGGCGTGGGGTCCTCTGTTTCCTCCACGGCCCGCGGCTCTTCGTTAGCCCCACCGTTGCTCTCTACGTCCGCCTCGTCGGGATCCTTCCCGTAGGTCCTGACCTCCTCGAACTTCTTGTCCAGGATAGCTCTGACGCCAGCCAGCTCATCCTCGGAGGTGGTATCTGTGTCCGTTAGAGCTACCGTGCCCCGCCCTATATCTCGTCCCAGGGATTCACAGGGGTTTTCTCGATAGGCTGTAAAGATGTTTCCCTCCGGGTTGGCAGGGAAACTCTAGGCACGGAAGTCGCCTCCACTGGGGTAGCCACCGCAGGCTTCGCCAGGGCCTCTATGACTCCTTCAATCGAGGACTTTGCTGGGTGAATCAGGGCCTTCACGACCTTGGGCGCGTCTGAGGCCTTCACCTTAGGGCATGGGTCACCGCCTCGCCCCCCCCCCCCTTGGCTTTCTCTGTCTGGATCGGCCAGGGCTTCTCCCGAATCTTGCCCGAGTTCTCCGACTTCCTTTTCACTGAGCCAGAGCGTTGGCTCGTGGATGATGGCGTCAGTGACATCGCGCCCTACCTGGCAGCCAAGGAGCTCGAACCAACGGCGCTCCCGGTGCCTGCCGACTCGCGGTGCTTTGTCTTTTGGTGGGCCCCTGTTGCTGAGTGCCCTCAAAGGTCTTAGAAGACCGCTTGGACTTCTTCTCACCTGCTGCTGGGCTCTTCGCCTCCAGCCAGTCAGCGAGTCATTTACGACGGTCCTTCATGGTCCGGACGGACATTTTCTTGCAGAACGCACAGTCCTCCTCCACGTGCAACTTGTCGGCGTGAAGGCAGTAGAGGCACCGGGAGTGCTCGTCCTCCTTAAAGACATTCTGCAGTCCATATCCTGGGCAGTTCCTAAACAGTTTGGATCCAGTAGGTGTTGAATCTCCTTTGTCCTGGGCCATGTAGGCCTCAAAGGTCTTCCGGAATCCTCTAAAAGTGTAGTAATTTGATAATAATTACCCCCTTGAGGGGCGTAGAAATTTCCGAAACGGGTCCCCGTTGATCGGAAGAAGAATCGGTGGAGCTTGAGGCTCGAATTGACCAAAAAAATTGTAACGCTCACCTGACTCCCACGGAGGCGCTGGCCTGGTTCGCGCTGCTGTGACCTCTTCTAAGGTGATGCGCAGGGTTCGGAAGACGGACTGGACCGGGCCCCCAAATCTGGCTTGTCTGGCTCGCAGAAGTATCCTTCTGTAGGCGAAAATAGGGGATTAACTGTTTGCGGGGTAATGCAATCAGCCTCCCACTTTCCCCTCTCACCCTCCTCGAAACCCTTCTGTGATTCCTCGTAGCATCTCACCTTAGGGTCTGGAAGGACGAGCTCTCCATCTTGCTTCTGATGCAGGGGCGCGTTGGTATCCAGTTACTTCACTGGATTTTCGGATTGGTGAGAACCAAACTTGCTTGGCTTCCAGGTAAGTTTTTTGATAAGAGGTTCCCCTTGTGTCCATGCATCAATGTACTAATGATAGTGTCTTTTTCCCCATAGGGGCCGGGGTCCGGAAATGCCAGGATGTGGCGCGGACCCGAAATGAAGAGGGAATGAATCAACAGGTAAGTCTTAACATTGAGATTTAGCTTTCCTTATTCCCTTCTCTCTCTCACCTTTTGTTCTGGTCTTTTTCTCCCTAGGCGCTGGGGCGTGACTGCGAATCCGGATGATCGCTGCTGAACATGGAGGCGCCCAGTAAAGGTGAGTAGAATGCGGCGCTGCAGCGATCGACGCGATGAGCTTTTAAATAAAAGTCTTCCTTTTCAGGATTGTCGGCGAGATGTCTCCGGGATGCGGGTTTAGCAGGCAAGGACTTTTCCTTCCTCTGTTCTCTTCCTTTGCAGGTGATCCAGGATGCTGGCAGGCGTGGCAGAAGTCAGGATGCAGGAGCAGACACGGTGAGCGTCCAGCTGCTAGATGCAGAACAACGCGAAGCATGTGTGGCTGTTCGGATGGGGTTTAAATAGCCTTGGAAGAAGTTCCAGGTATGTATCCTTCCTCCAATCAGGTATGTATCCTTCCCCGACCACGCCCGGATGGTAAATTAGTCCCACAGGTAAAGTAGTTCCTTTCAGGCCTCAAGGAGGCCAGGATCCTGCAGCATGGTCTGCATCAGGTAAGTGCACCCAAGCACATCCATAATGAGCCTGGTGCCTATGGCGCCAGGAATGATGTCTTTTATGAGCCTGGCGCCATAGGCGCCAGGACACTGTCCAAAGGGCCGCAGGGCTTGAACCGGCTCCCCGGGAGCGGGCATCATGACAAAAATAAGAGAAACTCTTCGAAAAAAAGCAATACGCAGTAAAAGCTTGAGAGCTACAGCACGAGGACTCCCAACACTTGAACGTGCAGTACAAATCTGAAGATGGCTGCCAGAGAAGGGCCTTAGGTAGAGGGAAGTCATTGGCTGAGGGCAGCATGACCCAGATACTAGTGATTGGTTACTAGTAGAACGACAGTTCAGAAACGAAACTTAAACTGATTTTTTTCTCTACCGAGGATTCATAGCCTGACGACGGGGAATATTCATGAGCATGTGAATCCATGCCAGACCCCATGCTGGAGAATATGGCAAGTGGGAACCGATCGATTGAGGCACAGAGACAATATATCGCAGAGGCTTCTTTACCCCAATTGGCCCAGGAAGACAAGGAAGCATTGGATGCCCTGATTCGACAAGAGGAAGGGGAGGCCGTAATCAAATCATTGAAACGCTGCGCCCCGGGCCCAGATGGTTTCTCGTCCAGAATCTATAAACTCTTTCGACCCCAGCTCCAGGCTCCCCTGACGTCCCTAATTAACACGTTTCGAGAGACAGGAAGTGTTACCCCCTCAATGAAGCACTCCACCACAATCCTAGTGCTAAAGCCAGGGAAGGAGCCGAAGGATTGTGCCTCATATAGGCAAATCGCGCTTATGAATATAGACACCAATACTTACTCTAAGGTGATGGTGAATCGCTTAGCCACTCTCCTCCCGTAGCGGATTAATCCCGACCAAACGGGATTCAATCTAGGTAGGAAAACTGGGGATAACATCAGAAGGGCGGTGAATCTGATGAATGGGCCACTGAGAATAATGAGAAATTGGCCCTTCTCACCCTGGACACTACAAAAGCATTTGACAGGGTAGATTGACTGGAGACATTCGTTTTTCGCCCCCAGTTCAGGAGCGCGATAGCCTACAACTATTACGCCCTGAATGCCTCACTCCAGGTAAACAGTAAATGCTCGCCTCCGATCCCCCTCACATGCGGCACACGACAGAGAGGCCCCCTTTGACCCCTTCGATTCGCACACATTATGGAACCAATGGCTCAACATATATGGAGGAATGAGACAATCCAGGGCCTGGCAGTACAAGTCTCTCCTCATAAAATCTCATTATATGCCGATGATGTGCTCTTATCTATTACCAACATAATCTCCTCTTTACAGGCGCATTGGGAGAACTCAGAGCGTTTGGTCAAGTAGCAGGGTTTGACATTAATTTTGGGAAATCTGGGGGTCGACCTCTCTACTAGTGAGTGGAGTGCTATCCGTGGCATCTGCCCGATCCGCTGGGACACGTCTGCTATAGCATATCTAGGGGTGCGCCTAACGGCTGCTCCAAAAGGCATGTATGGGGGTAACGTTCCCCCCCTGGTTAAAACACTAGAACAGGATCTGGAACGATGGGCGGGGCAAGAAATTTCATTGATGGTCGGATAACTGCCGCAAAGATGAACCTACCCCCCCCCCGCCTGTTATATTGTTGTGTATCCCTCCCAGTGCAGATTCCAAAGCCTCTTCTCTTCTAGAAAGGCTTCAGCGTAAATTGCTGGGCTTTATTTCAGGATCCTGAAGAGGGTAATGATGGGGGGCTCCAGATTGGGAGGCTTGGGGGTCCCAAACGTGCTGAGGTATGCTGAAGCAGCCCAACTAACCCATTTGCCCACGTGGTCGGCTGAGCCTCTGACCCCAAGATGGATGGAGATAAAACAGGCGCATTGTCCCCTACCCCTGCGCTTCTTACCCTTTATCCCTCATTCATCACAGAAGCGATGGCCTCACCTGCTGTCATCGACGAAACTCACCCTGAAGGTGTGGGCTGGGGTTCGCCAGAGGTTGAAGGTTGCACGGGGCATAGGTCCACACTCTCCAGTCTTCGGTAATCCCGACTTTGCTCCGGGCATCCCATCAGGAGTATTTGGGAGCTGGAAAGAGGGAGTCCTGCGTACATTGGGCCAGTCATTCGAGGAGGGTCAGCCACTCACATTTGAACGATGTAAAAAAAAGAGTTTAAACTCTGGGAGAAGGAAATATTCTCTTATGTCCATCCGAAATTTGATTACACACCCGGATATAAAAGCGAGAGCCACCCGACCCCTGAGCCCACTGGAACTTAAAATGGGGGACGACACGTATAAAGGGGGGGGGCAGGGGTGGATCTCGAAATGATATAGACTGATGAGTGAAGACCTCTTGTCTCTGCATCACCCGGAATATATGGCTCGCTGGGAGGCGGACTTAGGCTCCCAACTAGACAATGTATCCTGGTTGGAAATATGTGCTAGAGCTTGCGCCTCATCTAAATGTGTGACAAACAATGAGTGTGTTGAAATTTCTATTCCGGTGGTACTATCCGCCAGTACAAAATTCACCACTTCCCACCACTTCCAGGGCTTGTCACCCCCCTACTTGTTTGCGAAAGTGTAGAGGCCAAGGTTCGTATTTCCATATGTGGTGGGATTGTCCCCCGAGACACACCTTTTGGGAGAACGTAGTACAATTGATTCATGAGATCACGAATAGCCGCCTACCGCTGTGCCCGAAAACGATCATGTTGGGTGCTCCATGCAACAAGATATACCCAAAGTCGGGAGCCCGAGCAAAGTTAATAACCCACCTGTTGCTGGCAGCACTTATCACCATAGCCCGGTGCTGGGAAACGGTGGAGGGCCCGGATTTAGGACGATGGTGGATCAAGGTCTGGGTAGTTCTAGTGGCCGAAAGAATATCGGCCGCAAAGGAGGGAAAGTTGCTTTACTTCCAGGCAGTGTGGTCGACATTACTTGAATTCGACCAACAATTCCCGGCCCTGACCTTCAAGCCACGTTTGGTGAGACTTTATTTGGGTCAAAACGAGACAATGGAGAGTGAGGGGGGTGGTGGGTGATGAGAAACACTGAATGCCAAGGGGGAGCGAGAGGGGGAAATTGAACAAGCTTGATTATTAGCTATCGCTAAAGCAACTGTGAAGTATTTTCATGTGATGTTGTTGCTCCAAGTGTGAAAATTAATAAAAATATGTTTAAAAAAAACAAAGTAAAATATCAAAAGGAAAACAGTTTCCCAGTACAGAAGGTCTCAAGGTATAGTCAGTTTCCCCATGATAAAAAGAGCAAAACAGCCAGGGAAGTGGAGCTGAAGGCTTCACTTCTCTGTAAAAAGTCAGGACAAGGTGTAAAACAAGCAAAAGGTTTGTGGGTCCACAGTATATGGAGGGAAAGTTGCCTAAAAGATAAATGTTTCCTAACACTGCACATGGCCAACAGCAGACGTCTCTCCAAGCGTGGCTGAAGAAGACCTTCCAGAGCAGAATCCATTGATGTAGGGATGCTGAAATTCGTCAGGAAGGTGACTTATCTCACATTCTGGCTACCACCTAAATCCTGGCAACGAATGTGGAACAGTGACGATTCTACAGAGATAGCCCAACTAGAGAGCTGGTCAGTCCACTGGATGGTCCAGGGACACCTCTGAAGGCTCAGGTTAGCTGGACAGTTTGAAATAGGCTGGTGTCAACAATCCTAGGGATGAAGCACTGCTCAGGGCCTTTGTAGATCAGTAGTCCACCACCACTTCACGGGCTAATCAAAGGCCATCTTCGGGAGTCCTCTACGGATATTCAGCAGGCTGCTTGTCTACACAGAATACATGGCTCCAACACTGATCTGAATAAATGGCTGCAGGAGTCCTCTTCTTACCCTAAATCCTGGCTGGGTGGGTTTTATTCATGCGACACAACCAGACTCTCTGACACCACTGATGTGGAGTGGTACCAGACAGTTACACCCTCTTCCTGAGCCACACACAAACAAAGGCAGCACTAGTGCATGATCTTATATGGCATTTCCTGTCCTGAGAAGGCAGGAAGAAGGCCAAACAAAAATACGGCCAAAGAATATGCGAACAACTCGTGGCACAGCCCTTTTAGGGCACTAGCCATCTTTAGTAGCCATTCGTGCACACTAAACATAGCACAAAAATGGTAAAAAGGTAATTGCTGCCACCAGTGTGCCTTTAGGCGCATATAAAAGTAACTAAACATCCCAAGTTTAAAAGACTAGGTTGATACAAAAGTATCCCCACTGCACTGCATATTAAGATGCGGTGTGCACTATTAAAAAGTTACCAAAAAGGTGAAGAGACAAAAAGGAAAAGATAGTTTACCAGTACTGACCAGGATGAATCTGATTAGGTCATCAATCCTTTCCCTGAGGTAGCCTCTTCCTCATGTGGCCAGGGGACGGCAGCCGCTACCTTATCCTGACCCTGTGGGCAGCTATTTAAGGGAGGACCACATGGGGGAAGGCAACCTTTGGGGCATAGGTTTTAGGGGATTTTTTTCTACAGTCCCACCTGGAGGTAAGACTTTAGTAAACTATCCCAGTGGTTTGTAGATCCTCAACTCTTAGTATCAGTCTTTACTACTGCTGGAAGCTTGGAAGAGTGGCCTGCAGTCAAGCTTATCTTAAGGGGATATAAAAATATACATGTATTCTATTTACACCAAATTCGCTTGATATACTTTATACATTTACAGTAGAACACTTTGGAATACTTTCAGATACTTTTCAAAGGACACTTCTTAGTTTGTGATTGTTTGCAGTTACATTTGTTACAATGTTAGAAAGTGAAAAGACTGCTATTGTATCATCGGTAAATGCGCGCACTCGCAGTACTCAGCAGAAATACGTGCAACATTTAATCTGCATGCACATACATCTATGTATTTGTACTTTATTTAAGTACTTTTGGTTGAAAATGTTCAAGCCCTTTACACTATATCAAAATAAAACCGTATACAAATAACAGCAAATACAACTATATCAATTTCAATATGCAGTTCAAATGTCATCTTCATGTTTAAAACATCAGTATGTACTATAATATACATTTGTTTCAATAAAATGTATCATCTTGTGTTCAAATTTAGAGAAAACTAAAAGCCTTTCAGCCGCTAACTGCCATAAGTGATAGGCAGCCGCAGCAACCACCAGTGACTCAGCACTGAAGATCATACACCAAAATTAGTCAGCTGATTGGCGCTTAAATTTGCAAAAACCTTTCTCGTACTAAGCTCTTCCCATTGGGTGAGAATGTCCCGTGGGGTCTCCACTTGTTTGCCACATAGCCTACAGAGTAGATCTTTCCTCGGAATGCCCACCCAAGCACCCGTATTTTTTAGAACAAGTCGAATATGAAGACAAACAGATAAAATAAATCTAATCAATGCATGTAAATGAAGTTTGGTGCGATAACTCACTAGTAAGTCTATGTAAAAACCTTGATGTGAGTACCTACGTAGATTAGCCAAACGGTTTAGGTTTAATGCCTAAGAAATGTAGTGCAATCTTGACTTCTTTACCAATTTAGGTAAAATGAAGTCCAGCCAAGACTCCGGCACACTGTCCAAACCTATTTCAATAAAGTGTTGAGTTACCATCCCTTCCAATTCCCTGTACCATACACTTTTACAGAATAGACTTGAGTGGTTGACAGCCAGGCTTAATAAAGTATCTTCCTCCAGGCAACCATGATGGATTTTCGGCCAAAATGTACAAGCATAAGTGTTCCAAAGTGATAGGAGAGAAGGCAAGCCTAGTTGGAGTTGTATAGCTTCCACAGGCACCATCCCTGGCAGCCAAGTAAAGACCGAAATATTTTGGCCTTCAGCCTGGGAAGCCAGGCGATCGCCTTCTCCGGAAAAACTTCCAGCGTGTATAGTATGCCCGGACAATTGAAGTCCTATAGGCGTTGATCTTCGCCTCGATAGAATGACCCCCATAGGCATCAATAATCTTTTTAATTGTCAACCACTTCTGCCATGCCTTAAGCGAAATCCCCTTGGCCAAAAATGTTGACAAGGTAGTTGCTCTAATAAAGATGCAGAGATATTTATATTCCTCAATCTGCTTTAGTCGAACACCCCCTAAAGTCCAGAAAAATGACAGGGCACCATATGCCCTTTTACCAATCGTCCTGGTCTTCGTTTTTATGGCATTAGGGCAGAGACTATCCTCACGAGTAAATGTGTGTAGGGCATCTAAAGAGCGTTGAAGACTGACAGCTGTGCGACCTAATAGAACAGTGTCGTCCGCGTAGGTAAGCCATTTAATAAAGTCACTGGAATAACGAGGCGGATTGTTCTTGGCAGCCTTCAGCGCAAGGACTAACTCAGGTATATAAAATAGTAGAGGTGTAGAAATTCAACCTTGCTTAAGCCCTTGGTTGGTAGTAAAGGGTTTAGAGAATACCTCATACTGGGACATTCTAACCCTAACTTGCGTATCGTTATATAATGATTTAATAAGGCATAGTAACAAGGGGTCTATACCCCATTATGGCAATTTTTACGAGAGTTTAAATCTTAAAACACTGTCAAAAGCAACAGAATAATCTATGAAACACAGGTATAATGTGGTTCCAGGGTGGCACTGCATGTCTGAAATTAACGATAAAAGGACCCAGATGGAGTGAGTGGTCCTGCAACCCTTTCTAAATCCAGTCTGTTGGAAATTCAGCAACCCCCTCTCCGTCACCCAGGAGGAACGATGATTCAATAGTATATTTGCAAATAATTTGGAGCTACAATCCAACATTGTCAAAAGCCTATAATTTGATGGTTGGTCGTGTGGACCTTTCTTATGCACGGGTATTAAAATCAAACATTTCCAGGAGCAAGGGATTATCCCAGTTTCACATATCTGCAGAAATAAACATAACAATGAAGCCCAAAACTAGGGATCACTCTTGAGGACAGCATTGCAAAGGCTAACAGGGACATTGGCCCCAGAAGCCTTGGTCTTAGCAATGATACCAACCATGTCTGCCTCCTTTATATGTGGGCAAACCAGCGAGTCATGCATTGTGTTGGGAGTCTCCATAAATCTGGGTCACGGGTCCCACCATTACGTGCGCTCAATAAAAATACTCCAATTCTCCTCTTATATACAGCAGATTTCCTTGGCAGTGCTGCCAGATCCATGGCTACATATGAGGTGCCAACATTTCTTAGAATCAAGTCCTAGTCAGACAATTGATGAATTTCCAACCAACAGTGTTCTCTGAAAATCTGTAGCTCTGCAATCATGTCTGGCGGCAATCATTCTTATTTTGTTCCTCAGGTGCAATGTAGGGCTTCTCTTGGTTCTCCTCACTAATGAGTTCCGCTCCTTCCTCTTTTTATCAATACCAAGATCGAACCTTACTCCTGGCTTGCCTATATGTTTGCTTGTCACTTGGTGCTTGTGATCCAATGGACAGTATAAATCCAGCAAATTCTCAAAATCCCAGTTACAAGTCCTCAAAATGTCAACCCAATTAAAGCCACAACCCATTAAGGTAAATTAAAATGTTTGTATATTAGCTGAGATCCAGCGTAACCTATTTCCCTGGATATTAACCGTTGGGTTACCAGTCAAAATATGGCAGGGTTGCCGAGGGGACCCGAGCAATTCATAGAAATAATGACATGGTCGCTAGAGGCCGGGAGGGTGGTCCTAAGCTCAGGACGATGTTTAGAAATCTGAGGATTGTGTATTATAAACACAGTCTACATTGAAGTCTCCCGCAAGAAGGATACCACCCTTAGGGAATAAAGTGAGACAATTTCTAAAAGTCTCTGTCCCAACTTCAATCAGTTCTACTGTGGAGTCACCTCACGGCGGATCATACAAAGTTGCCACTAGGGTAACCCCTGGGGCCAAACAATGAGTTGCTGGCGCGGACATACAAAAGGTTCCTGTGGGATCTGGTGGCAAGGAATTCAGAAATGTTGAAAATCAATTTGACACCAATACATAGCCCATGTTTCAGGCACCCTTTTTGTGGGCACACAGATGGGCGAAACAATACAACATAACCATCCAGGTCATAAGAAGTGGTTAGCCAAGTTTCCTGTAAACAGAAGAATGGAGCCCTTATTAAAACATCGACGGAATCCTGGTTGTTGAGAAACGAACGGTGGCCCCTGGTATTCCATGATAGCAGGTGTATAGACCCAGCCTCCACGAGGGTTGCCGGTCAGCATGGCATTTGCATGACATGAAACCAATTCCCTTGCTGCCTCTCCAGCACCTATTTAGCAGCATTTCGCTTTGGCCCAAGTGATGGCTGAATGTACTGAGAATGCGCAAACTGAATCATTTTGCAAGGACGGTTGGAATACTGAAATCTCAAATCCCAGTTCCAGCAATAACTTTGCATTTTTACTTATGCGCTCCACTACAATGGGAGAAAGAAATGTTGGCAAAACCCAATTAGATGAACTATCAAAGGTGGGTAATTCCAACTTTTGGAAATAGTTATGTAATAGTATGGAAGAAATAGTGCAAAGATCCTGGATGAGATGAAGCAATTTCAATTACCAAGTGCGATTCAAAAAGGGGTTAATTGCTGTATGGTTTGTCTCAACGAATTGGATGTGCAATAAATCCATGAACCAGGCGGAATCCGATTTGGGTCCCAATATATAATTTGTATTAGGCAGAAGTGACTCAGTCCGTGCCAACCAGCTATCATGTTTCCGCGGTGCATGAACTTTCAAGCGGGAAGTGAAGCACTATTTCTAAAACTATATAGGCGTGTAGACGGTCCCTGAATTTCCTGAACCGGGGCTCGTAGGCAATTACAGCAAGACAATGAAGAACGCATCGCAACCCCAGGAGCTGTACTTGATGTAGTAAGTGGGAAGTATGTGCTAGATCTTTGAGAAGAAAGAACAAGAGGGGGAGGGTGGAAGAGGCTATGAGTAAGGCTTGTTCTGGCACAGCCTCTAGGTTGGTGGGTGCCACCAATAAATGTGACATGGATTGCGGTACAGGCTCCACCATTAGGGGGTCTAAACCACCTATCCAAAGGGCCCTGGAGGTGGACCCATCTAACTGATCCATCCCCCATAACCTTAGTGAGGATCTCTGCATTCCCCCGAAGAGGTAGGTAAGTGGCATTTTCTCTATTTGGCTACCTCACTAAATGGAACTGCTTGCTTACTCCTCCCATCTTTAAGTTGGGGCCTCAGGGTGACGAGGGGCACAATGTGTATGCTGCTTACACTTAGGGGGACTGTTAAGAGAAATGTCTATGCATAACACTTCCAGCGCACAGCTCTCCGAGTCTGCCACAACATAAGCTGTTCCTTGCTGTAATTCCACTCGAAATGACGATGATGATGCCTGAGAATGAGTTGAACCTTCCACTGCGAGCGTCAGATCTACCGCTGTGTCAGATCTGGAGCGTAGGTTGGCATCAGTAAGACGAAGGGAGGCAAGTATCAATACAAGAGACTGTTCCGCAAACTGGATATCAGAAGAAGCAGGGTCAGTGCTATACAAAATAATTACATCAACCACTTTACCCACAACTTCCTTCAGACCTTGTTGCTCAGCCGCCATGTTGCTGCATAGTTGGAACGATGTGTCAAATTTTGATTCCAGGACCCCCAGTAGATCAAGATGAGGTGCAACAACACCATCAGCCGGAGCTCCCTCCTCAGAGTCACTTTTCGCTGGATGACAATTTTGATGTTGTGAGTAACTTCTCCAAGTCAGGTCTGAGGGATACATTTGTTCCTATAATGTTGTCATGATTAAAATCCTTTGGACCCATAGAGCTCCTTTGGATAACCCTGCAGAGCTTTAATTAAGAGCTGTTTTTTCAATTGAAATGTTAAAGCGCACATGCTTGTCCTCTTTTTCAGTGCTGGGGTCAAGAATAAAAGAATCTTGATCCGCCCCTTTAGCGGACGCAGTATTTTCAAGGTAATCCTTTATTTTTGGCTGGAGTTAATACACAATATGCATTGCCTCCCTTTTGTCTTTTTTGCTCTGGGGTGACGAGTTTAAATTGCGCGTTTTGCTTTGTGGGCTCCATGAGCGCTTTCCTGTTTGGCGATGGGTGAAAATTTAAAGCAAAGGGAGTGAAGGAGTCAGGCCCTAGACAGCAGGCTCTGTACCCCCAAGTCCCCTCAGACAAGTCAGTCCATCAGCTGTAGTGCTCAACTGAAGTCCCAGTAAACAGCCACCGCTCACCGCTCCGCCAGCAGCCTGACAACTTTCTGGCGCGTTCTTCCCTGATTCCAGGACCAAAGCACCAAACACTCACTGCCCTGCACTGTGCACACTGTGCTGCTTCCTGTTTTAAAGGGCCAATGTGTGCACAGAAGGGCATGTAAGACAGAGTCCAACGTTGCAGCGTCTACACTAAGTAACAGCAAACACTCAATGCACCACACTCTGCGTGATCATACTAGGTGCTTGTCGCTTCGGCATAAATTACAAAGATTGCAGTTACGTGGAACAGAGGAAAAATAACTAGTGGGTTGAATAATCTTTATAGATGACACAGGCTTACCGCAAGACTTGGTTAACCCACCACTTTCCTTGCGGGGCCACCCAGCACTCCCACAACTCCCAAACCACACTCCTGGTCCCTGGGGTGCTGCAGACTCCAGGCTTCCAGCAAAACACTTATGCACACTTCACTAAGTTTGCAGATTTGAAAGGGAAAGCAGCTCCTTCCGTTTTTTGAATCCGACTCCACCTCTGACTCTCAACTGAACAATGAGTCCCCAAAGCAGAGAAATCTGCCGACCTTTAATACAAAACACTTTTCCACACTTCCACATAGAAAGTGACTGTAGGGAAGGAAAATGGTTAGTTAGTGTAATACTAGCAAAGTTCAAGTTTCGAGAGCGGTTTCCTTCGCACAGCAAGTCCTAAGTCCAAAAACCCAACCCTAGATAAAGGCAGTTCGGAGACGCTCAAAATCTTGACAAGCAGCAGAATATGAAGAATTCCTGTGGATTTCCTCAACTCTGTAGTCTTTTAAGATACAGCAAGTTAACACCTAACGATGGAGACCCTGTAAAGGACTCGATAAAGGGACACAAGTAGCAGCTTGGGTCTGAGGTAAGAGGGGGATACCCTGGACACCTCTGAGTGCACTCCAACACTCTGGAGCGACTTCACAGATTAAGGTAAGCAATACCTTTTTCCCCACAGTACCTTAGGTTTGAAGAAAAGGATTGTGGCTGGATTCTCTTCAATGTGACGGTGCTGGACTTGGCCTCCGGATTCCTTGGTCAGATGAAAGGCAGGACAATGGACAGGATCTCTCAGCAGCAGCCTCAAAGGAGAACCTGTAGCACAGCTTTCATCAACTTCTTGGGTCACTGTGGATTTGGCGCCTTTTCTGCAGCACCAACAAAGGCGCAATACGACCGGTCAATCTTCTTCACTTCCTGCAGTCCCGCACTCTAATGAGGGAGTCTGGGCGAGTTGGATCACATCGCTGGAGTGTCCTTCAGGGCTCAGCATAGATTTGGACGGATTCAGCCTTTCCACGATGATGCACTCGAAATGGGCAGCAGGTATTGGGGTTTCTCGGCTCTGGAAACTTACAGGACCTCAGCAGATGGTTCTAAACAGAGTTGGGCTTGGGATTGATTGTTCCCACAAGTGGAAGGGAAGGAGTCGTCCTCTTCAGAGTTCCTCTGTCGCACAGAAAACGGAGTCAGGACAGCAGTGATCACTTCACGGTGTTGCAAAGGGTCTGCAGGCGTCTCTGGCCGTCTTCTTCTTCGGTTACTTCAGCTTCCAGTCGTCAACTTGCTTTACACTCCAGAAGCCTCACCGTTTATACAGCTCCAGCACTCACTCCTCTGCAATCTTCCTCAGCAGTTTACAGAAAGAGGCGTTTGGGTGTCCAATCAGGACAGCCAGACCCCCGGTGGGAGCTGGTTCTATTCAGGCACTCTGCCAGACAAAGGACAGGGGGGTGGAAAACTCCTCCCTCACTTCCTGCCTGCCCAGACACTCTGGAGCCTAAGCGGGGACACCCAAGGGTTCCCGCCAAAGGCAAAACACACACACTGGCCTCCCCCTCACAGATGGTAGAAGAAGGGCTAACAAAGAGCAACCACGCTAGTAATGGTGAAAAAGGAAGGGAGGCCCCACGTTGGTACTTAGATGACCCTATTGTGTACTACTGAGGCTATGAACATAACCTGCGGTACATAAATTACACAATAGTTGGCAGAACACGTCCACTGCCACCAGCCATAACTAGGAGATTACCTATGGGACTAAAAAGTCACAGACGCAGAGAGAAGGGGGATACTGAATATCCCTGTGGCACTCCACCTAAGGTGGTGTGTGCCAATCTCTCAGGCTAGATCGTTTCAGAAGATATACCAAGTCTCTCTAGCCATAAGAACTGTAGTTACTCTAGGATAAAGAAAGGAATCTCAAAAGGAGGACCCTAATGTTCCCAGCAACAATGCCAGAAGGAGCGGTGTGCTGCAATAGTAAAAATACAGATGCCTTTAAGAGCTATGGAGGAAAATAGACTCCATAGTACAGGTAAAATACCAATAATAGAGTTCCAAATGACAGAGCCAATAAGAATGAATGAATGGAAAAAGGTGCCACTCATTCAGGATTAATGAAAAAGGTCCAGAAGTCCAGCAAAAAGTGCTCTGGGTCTCACTAGGAGAGGGGATGAAGCATACAAACAATAAGTCTTCTTAACAGGATGACATGACATCATCATGTAAGACATGGTATGCCCCTTTCCCTTTTAAGCATATTCCCACCATTCCTCATGCCTTGATGATTTATTGCCACAATCCCCTGCAACAACTTGCCAAATCTACTGACAGTACTCTTCAGTTTCAGATAACGAACAAAGTGACAGAAACTGAGACGAGAAAGAGGCAATGAGCAATGGTGATTAATTCCAATGAGAACCAACACCAGCAATCTAGTAGCTGGAAGAATCCGAAGTATGGAGTTTGTTTTCTTCTTCATCCTGGTACAGATCAAGGATACTGCGAGAAATGGAGATCCACCCGGCTAGGTGTTGCCAGGGAACTCAAGCGGTCACGTTGACAGGCGAGCATAGAAACCGGGAATGCGAAGACCAGCGGAAGTGCAAAAGATGAGGCGGCAAAACGGAGCGAGAAGGCAGCCCAGTGAGCAACATGCTCAGGGAGGCTTTGCAGAGATTGCAGCAAAGCAAGAGGAAGCAAGCCGTGCTTTCTGACAGCTTGGGAGCTGGGATGCCGACCAAGGACCGAATGCCTGCCGGAGGTGCCTGCAGGGTCAGAGAGAAGCAGCCTGTTCAGAGTCGGGAACGAGAGAGACTGCAGGAAAAAAAACGGTGAGGCCAGGGAAAAGGGTTGGCACACCGAAGCACACCGAAGCACTGTTGGGCAAAGTATCGGAAGGTCTGGGTACAGCAGTACAAACTGGGGGAAGACCAACAAGGGAAATCCAGTGGGACATTGTGTATTAAGACCTGGGCGGAGAGCATACCACGTATTTCTTGTGTATCAAAGTGAATGTACAAAATAAGAGAATTGGGCAAACGCTTTGTAAAGTCCTGGCAAGAGAGTATACCAGGCAAAGCCAAGTGTGGGGAATGAACTGCATAAGAAAATCCCAAGTAAGACACATGCCCTTTGGATTGTGTAATTACATTGAAGGTAGAAAGAAACCTTGGGAAGGGAGTCACTTCCCCAGGAGTGAATTGCAACACCAAGAGGAGGGAACTATCCTCTTGGTCTACAACGAACTGGATAATTTTTTAACTTTTATTTTGGTGGAGCGAAACCTGGGGGAGGGAGTCATTTGCTGGAACAGTGAATTTTAACAAGTTCAGACTTTTGTTGGATTTATACCTTTTTTTTAATTTTAACATTTTGTGCACTTTCAAGGCCAAAGACAATATTCTTTACAACTTAAGAGTTTTTTTTAGAATGTGAGGGCTGGGATAGGATTTCGGATACTGGATCTTTTTGCTTCGGACATCTTGGCACTGGACAGACCCTTAGTGTTGGTTGAGGTAGGGTAATGCCTCACTATCCCGAATATAGATGGTATTTCCCAACACATTTATCCATTCTACCATATAAAATCATAAGTGAACATCATTATAACACTTGAAATTGGTGTCATTGTGTGTCCTACAGACATGGTTCTGGCATCATTCCGTTCCACATTTACCCAACTTTAATGGTATGATGTCCAAATCAGCAATTCCTGAGGCAGGTGAAGTTTATTCACGGATGATGTTGTATATAAGTGACAATTTGGTTTGACTGTTTTTGTTTTTTTGGAACACTTTAAATTAGGGTCATTGTATATTGTATTTCATGGGTCTGGTGTAATTCCGTTCCCCATTTCGCCCACTTTAATGACATACTGTACAACTGCAATTACTAATAAGGCGTTTGAATACCATTCACTGATGGAAATGTGTATAAAGTGACGATTTTGTGTAACGTTTCATACGAGTCTGGTGGCATTCCGTTCCATATGTATACAACGCTGATGGTATACTGTCCGAATCTACAATTCCTAAGGCGTGTGAGGTTTATTAACTGACATTAACTGATGAAGTTGTGTGATGAACATGTTTAAGTGATGGTACCGTAACGCTTTGAATTGGGGTCATTGTATGCCCTAAAGGTAAGGGTCTGCTGTCATTCCGTCCCACATTTCTCCATCTTTGCTGGTATACTGTCCAACTTTCCAATTCCCCAAAGTGCGGGATGCAAACGAAGCAAGCCCTTAGTGGAGTATCCCTACAAGCGACCAAGCCGCTGTGTACAACGCGCAGCTGTCGCCAGGGGGGTCTGGGGTGGTTGGGCAAAGTCTATAACCAAAAACATGAGTCCTCTGTGTCCGTGTCTCATTCGTGATCCTCCCATGACAGTTCTAAGGACTGATCAGTTACCCTATAAAAACATGAGCAAATGGCCAGAGGAGTAAAGCTATGGGGTTCACTTTCCCGTAAGAAATCAAGACAGTTTCAATAGCAGAAAATCATTGGCGGACCTCTAACATCTTCACTGGAACTTTGGCACAAATCACTTACTTGATTTAGTTAAATTAAAGGACGTTAATTTGTGTTTATACTTATGTAATCAACAGTTTATTTGTCTCTCTTGCTACTGTTAGATACATTTTTCTAAAGTCCAACTGGCTTGGAATTTCATAAGACTTATCTCTTGGTATCAGAGACCCAACTCTTAACATAGGCCTGTACTACACAGGTTGGTAGAGTGGCTGGGCAGCCAGGCTGATCTTAGGAAGGAGTTATGTGAGCTGTAGAGCAGTACAAATAAATCAGTGCATACAAAGACGCAAGAAAACACTCAAATTACAATATATTTATTTATATATACACAAGAAAAACAATCAAATCTAAAATGCAGCAACTAACAATAACATTCAATCAAAAATGGAATCAATTTATAAAAGGAACAATAATCCAGATGAGTAACCTTTTCTATGCTTTACATATCCAGCACAGAGAGTGATGTCAGTTAAGGTCAATAACATCACTTATATGCATCACCTTTGCAAAATTAAGTGTGGATGGAAAGTTTAAGGTTAGGCCGAGCACAGCTAGCAACTGTTAATAAAAAGTACACTCTCCCAGAGGGATACAGGCAGTCAGTTCTCTAGCAATAAAAGTGTTCACAATTAAAACGTAAGGAGGTACCAGCATTGCCAAGGCCAGTAAGATCAAGACGATGGATCGTTGGGAAACCAGCACAGTCAAAGTCAAATGTCAGTTCCAGTGGTTCGTGTCTCCTTAACATCTGTCCTTCTCCACTCCCATCCCTGATACTCTCATTCCCTCCTCCACCTTCCCCTCTCCCCTGTTTTTATCCTCCTCTTCTTACCTCTCTCTCCCTGCTTCAGGTCCCCTTTCCTCCTCTCTCGACTTCAGCTTTTCCACTTCCTTCCCCTCTCCACCCCCTCTTTCCTCATTTATCTTGACTGGAAAATTGTTCTAATTGCTGTATTACTGGTTTGACTCATTTGTAATTGCTTCTACTGTTATTGAATTCTTGTTATAATGTAAATCGCTTCGGAGTAAAGCGCTATATAAACACAATAAACAAACATAAACATGAAGAAATCACAGGGGCTCAAGGGGAGCCTTCCTGTTCACACACTTGTTAGGCCTGCACACATGAGTTGAGATCAACTCCTACTTGTAGAAAAGAGCACTTCCCAAGTCTACAAGCACCAAAGAAAGGCAGTAAGTACAACCCAAGCCTCACAGTACCCTGAAGATGAAGAAGAAATTGTAGCTGGCTTCCTTCTAGGTGCAACGTTGAAGACCCTGATTCCTGCTCCTTGGTCATGGTGATGAAAGGGGGGACTTTTGGGAGGCTTCTGCGGCAGCACTCGAGAGAAGGGGTTGGCAGCAATGGATTCAGCTCAATTCAGCTGGTCTTTGTGCTTTTGGCGCCTTCTTCTCAGCGCCAAGAAGAAAATAATATCTCTGGTTGGATTCTCTTCGGTTACTCGGTCCTAAACTCTGATGAGGGTACTTCTGGTGAAGAATTCCTGCCTCTGGTGGCCCACACGGATGCCTGCAAAGTTTCAGCTGGGTTCAATCTTCGGAAGACGATGCACTCAATAATGGGCCAGGTACCCCGGTATTGGGATTCTGTGTGCCCAGGAAAGTCACAGGACGTTGGGGATGGCCCAAAATGAAGAAGGTCTTGAGGCTAGTTGGCCCCACCAGCCTAGGGGAGGAAGTTGTCCTGGCAGGTCTTACCTGTCGATTTGAAAATGGGGTCAGCACAGCTGCAGGTCTTCACCATTACTTCTGCAGTCCTGGAAGGGGCTGCTGGCTTCTCTGCTCGTCTTCTCCTTCGAATTCCTTCTTCCAGTATTTGACTGTCTATAGTCACAAAATCCTTATTTGCTGGAGCCCATTCATTCACACACATAGTGCTGTCAATCACCTGGGGGCCGGCTGTCCTTGAGGACAGCCAGGCACCCAGTTAGAACTGGTTTCAGTCAGGCATACCTACAGACAAAGGAAAGTGAAGTTTCGGGCGACTCCCTCACTTCCTTCCTTCCTTCCCAGACGTACTGGAGCTGGGGCGGCTTCCGGGCTGAAGCCTGCCAAAGGCAAAACTCACAAAGGGCTCAGATCTACCCTAAAGGATATAAGGAAAGATGAAAAGAAACTGACAAATGGAAAAATGGCAAAAAAGAAGACGGGGGTCATTTTGAGAAAATGGTCAACCATGGGTGCTGTACTGCAGCTAATGAATCAGCCTTCTAGTAACCTACACAAAAGGTAGTAAAAAGAACCACTGCCGACTGCCATTTAAGTTTAGGAAATGTAACTAAATGTTACATGAGAAGTGGAAAAAGAGTTACAATGTAAACCCTCAGGACCCAACATAAGGTGGTGGGTGCTGGACCCACAAAAGTTAAGTAAGATAAAAGGCATCTTACTATACTCCGGAACGGTAGTTCACACAAGAAAATGTATTTAAACATTAAGAGGGGTCCAAGGGTCTCTTCATTGACACTGCACCCAGGGTGCTGGGTGGCACTAAGCAAAAAGCAGATGCCTGTATTAAACATAGGGGGCTTACCAGACTCCCTAAAACAGTAAGAATTAAAATCTGAGTCAGAGAAAAAGAATGAGTGTTAAAAAGTTCCACTCACTCAGGAGATTAAAATCCAAAAAAGTGCTGGGGCTTTCTGTTTAAAGGGAATTAGCACAGAAACTGAACATTCTCCCCAACATGTTGCATACAATTATGTTTATGTCAGTTTTAAAACTTTATTTCATGTTTTGACTACTACTGCACTAAAGCCTAGGTGGGCAAACTGTTTTAAGATTAAAACCCAAATGATTTGTTAATGATTTTTTTAATGATCTAAACTAGCCATTGCTATCGCCCCAGTTCTACCCTGAACCCAGGCTAGCTTGCACATTTTTGGCCTCCGTACGAGGCTAAGGTACCCACTTGCTGCTGATGTGTCGCTCCACGGTAGGAAACAAATGGAATGGAAGTGCAGAGGGGATACCATCAGAGATCTGATACTGCATCAGTGTCAACTGGTGAAAAGGAGAGGATAGAAACATCATGAGTTCAGACAGTCACGTCTACGCCCTGGCAGAGAAATCAATGACATTTTCAAATTATTATCCTATTTCAAAACACTGACCCTGCTTAGAAGTGTGATAAGGGATTAATGAATTTTTCTTACTTCTCCTTGTGAAGGGTTTATCTTTAGAATCCTGTTGCTCTCAAACTCGTCCAGCTTCACAGACTCATGAAATAGACATTCATCAACACGGACAGCTGTACCATACCCTGAAACAGAGAGAATACGTCAGATAAAGGAGGACTCGGACAGAAAAGCCCTACTATGAACCTCCCAATATTAGGTGGCTGCCAAGTGTTTTAAAGGATTCAGGTTTGTATCTGGCAGCTGAGTTTGTACTTGGCTTATTATATACCTAGATGATGGGTAAAGCTGCACCTACCTGTTACCCTCTTCAATTGGTGGGACGGCTCCCAAAACAAATGAGAAGTAACATAGTCCAGAAGGTGGCGTGGAAGCTCTGATACAGCAATTTGTCAAAGATCACTTTGAAGGCAAAGCGCTGCTGGGATATGAGCCCTGCATCCTTCTCTGCTCAAAAAGGGATACCATGAGCGGTGATCCCACACCTCAAACCTAAGGGCCAGCTGTGTCGGATTCCTTCAAGATCCCTTTGTTCCTTTGTTTCCAAAAAACTTGCTGCTAGCGCTTGTGAATAACGATGAGGTAGAAGCACACGGAAACAGAGGCGAGTAACCAGTAGAGCCAGCAGGCCTTGGCCTACAAAAACGTTCTTAAACCAAGAGATCTTTATCCGAGGGCCCTGGGACTCTGAGGACTCTTGCTTACCTGATCTGCGCCAGTCTCCACCAACTGGCTACTCGGACTGCATTGCCAAGTAAATGGCATATGCAACGAACCACAACATCCAGACACTTATCACCATGATAATTTTAAATACTCCCTTTCTGTTGGAAAAACGTCCTTTTCTTCTTGAGTAGCGTATTTCCTCGAGAGCACTGACATTTGACTTGCAAAACTATTCATAAACCTTTTGGCTGCATGTGACTGCATATGTCCTTGACACTTCTGCATTGATTTCTATGGATCTATGTGATCACTGAGCTGAGTTTACTGCACTGGCTGAAAATGTCCCCCGCAACATCACCTAAACCCCCCAACATTTATTATTTATTGTACTGCAACCCCCACATACATATGCTGAGAAAAGGGGATAGAAAAATAGAGTCGCCATTTTCAGCCGGCACAGTA
Organism: Ambystoma mexicanum; assembly: GCF_040938575.1. Classification (NCBI taxonomy): domain Eukaryota; kingdom Metazoa; phylum Chordata; class Amphibia; order Caudata; family Ambystomatidae; genus Ambystoma; species Ambystoma mexicanum. The sequence continues at coordinate 222,145,847 of NC_090921.1, read as the reverse complement.
ATGGTATGATCCTGATTTAAATGGGAGTCGGGATCTATGCTGAACCTAATTTGGCCAACTCTGAACCTGTTTGCTCTGGCTGCCCTTGAATTCTCCCAGTGAGCCTAACTTGGCAGGGTCATGGCCTACAAACTTTGCACTGCCAGCAGCTGGATTAACCTTTATTTATTGTCTTAATTTATTTTACTGTTATCCTATGTACTACACCGATCCCTTCCCTTTCCCCCTGCACTTTTTCCCCCTCTTCCCTGCACTTGCGCGATCTCAATGTGACCTGGCCTAGTAGGATAGTTGTCTCTGTCTCTCTTATGTTCCCCTCCCTTGCCTCGACGCGCCTTGAAACACTTGTGTATAGGCGCGTTATAAATGCCATAGCCTATCATATCATATCATATCAAACTACCCATTTCTGAAGTTACATATCGGAAACACTGAATTTCCGTTTCAAGTGGATTCCTTCCTCGCACAGATATTTTATCCCCAGCCCCAGCTGTCTAAGGAACCTTTTTCAGGCACTAGGGAGGCGAGGCACAGCTCTATGGCAGCTCCACCCAGTACCATTACGCGCCCTTATGCCAGGGCCAGCATATATATCGAGATGCCGTGCTGAATGACCAAAATCCTTTTTGTTCCGCAAACTGTAACAAAATCCAGTGGCGGCTGTTGAATTTTTCAACTCAAAGTGCGTACATGTTTGGGCTAAATAGGCAGTAGGGTCTGGGCGCAGCGAGGGAGCCCTTACCAAACGATGTGGGTTATCAGGGGTTCTGCCCAAAGAACATTTTTTAAATGTTGGGTTAAAGCTGTGAAAAATGTAGTAAAAAGTCACAGTTTGCAATCTGTTTCGTATGGTAGCACATGAAAAAACCAAAACGATGCAAGTCACCAAGAGTGCACAGGAGCATTTTCAAATGCATTTTTACGATGCCTATGCCCACAACATATGCCAGTAAATAAAACATTTTCATGCTGCTGTGCCAATAGATATTCATGCAAGTTGATATGATATAGGATATGACATTTATAGCGCGCCTACACACAAGTGTTTCAAGGCGCGACGAGGCAAGGCAGGGGAACAAAGGGAAGATAGGACAACGATCTTACTAGGCCAAGCGACATTGAGATTGCGCAAGTGCAGGGAAGAGAGAAGGAGAAAAGTGCCAGGGGAAGGGGATGAGGAGCAAGTGCTAGACACAGGATCAAAACATCGAAAAATCAGAAGTGCAGCCAGCAGGTGGCAGTGCAAGGGTTAAGTGTGGACAAAAAGTGTTAGAAAGTGCAGGTAGTGGGACTGTAGGGTTGCAGATACAGCCCCAAGTGCAGTGTGGATAGGAGGCAGTGCAGGAGTGCAACTGGGAGGGCAGGGAAATGGGCCCGTGGTCCAGAGGATAGCCAGGTAACCAGTGCAGTATCAGACAGGAGTTCAGCAGGGGAGAGGAAGAGAGAAGGCAGAAGCAAAGAGGAAAGTTTTGAGCTGTTTCCAAAACCGAAGATGGTTCTGCTCAAGTTTAAGACAGGAAGGGAGGCTATGCCAGACGGAGGCGCCAGCCCAAGCGAGAGATCTGCTCCCAACTCGTTGCTTGGAAAAGTGCCTGACCCCCAAGAAGTTGGAGGTGGAGAAGCGAAGAGCTTGAGTAGGAAGGTACTTCTGAAGAGAGAGCTGGAGATATTATGGTCTCAGGCCCCAGAAGGCCTTTGTGAATAATGCAAAAGGTATTAAACTTGATCCATGCATCCACTGGGAGCCAATGGAGAGATTTCAGCGCTGAAGAGTTGCGATCCCTGGACTTGAGGCTAAGGACCAGTCTTGCAGTCGTGTTCTGGATGAAATGCAGAGGACGGAGAGTAGAAGCGGGAATATTTAAAAAGAGGCTGTTACAGTAGTTAGGCCTACAGAGAACCAGAGCTCTGGATAAAGTGAGCATCTGGAGAAAAGAGAGGAAAGGAGGAATGCCTCTGAGGAGGTGCAGTTGGTAGTTTGCCTTCTTAGATATGTCGGAAATCTGAGGAGAAAAGGAGAGTGTGGAGTCAAAGATAACCCAGAGTATCTTAGCCTCACAGGTGGGAGCAGGAGGAGGGCCAAGGGAGGCCGGCCAGAAAGTGGCAGGAAAAGAGGGGTGCAGGTGTGCGATGAGGAGTATCTCCGTCTTACTGGCATTCAGGCAGAGACTGGGTCTCAGCAGCATAGCATTGGAAGTTGGAGCAGGGCGCAGCAATGTGGTGGGCGAGAGGTGCCAGGTATTGGTTGAACAACCAGGGAGAAAGGTTAGATCCCTGGCTGCACCAATATATGCCAATGTTACTATATATGGACTGCCAGTAAAAAAATGCTATACCACAGCAAGAAAGTATTTCCAGACTGGCTATATCAGCATAGGTCAGTGTACCATGTAATCACACTTCTGTTTGTTTTTACCATTGATGCACAGTACAAAATGCCATGACACACTAAGAATATATGGCCAGGCTAGAGCCACCAATGTAAGCAGTGGGTGTGGCTTGTCTCAGGAGTGAGAGGATTTATGTCTTTCCCGTACCTGGATAATTGGCACATTTGAGCTTGCATCCCAGACCTGGCTTCAGCACATTTGTATCATACATGCAGCCTATTGCACAGTTTCTTCTTAAACTTCAAGAATTCCCACATTTTCCATTCCAGTCTCTCAAATTAATCCAAGTGGTCTTGGATACCAGTGTGGATTAACCAATGTCACACTAATATTGATTTCACAATGGACATGAGCAATCAGGAAATACATTTCCTGGATTTGACCATTAAGCACCAACAAAGCAAACTTATCTATTCACTTTACAACGGATAGGAATACCTTATTACACTTCTCCAGTTTCCATCCATGAAGCCAAAAGGGAAATCTTCCTTATAGTCAGTTCTTACGGTTATGTCGGAGCTACACGTTTATATCTGAATATGAACAACATGCCAACCTTCTGCCAGCAAGACTCAAAGCTAGAGGATATCCAAAAGAAATAGTGTCCCAGTCACTGAAGAGGGCGAAATATACGCCCTGTATATATGCAATAAAATGTTGATTTTCCTGTCTTAATTTAGACATTCTGTAAATATAGAAGTTAAGCACATGTTTTGGGTCAATCCTGTGTAGCCTCTCCTCTTCATTTCCAGGAGGAGGTGGAGGATAGAAAGAAGGTAGAATGATTTTTTGAGTTAAATGAAACTCAGACACAATTTATGGCAGAACAGTAGGTTTAACCTTAAGGACCACTCTATCCTTAAAGAAGACTGTGTAAGGAGGCTTGCAGGACAAGGCTTGCAGTTCACTCACCATACGGGCTGATGTAAGGGCCACTAAAAGTCACCAACCTTAATGGACAAGAGTGGATAGGCTCGAATGGAGCACACATTAGGAATTTTAGAACTAGGCTGAGATCCCAAACCATTGTAAGACCAGTGGAATCTTGAAGAAAGATACCTCTTCAGAGGAGTGCTTAAAAATAGATAGCGCTGCTAAGGTATCTTTTAATTGTACCAACCTGGAGCGCCAGATTAGCCAGTTGTGACACTAACGATAACGCCATATGTGTACTGCATGTAAAAGGGTCCACATTATTATCACTGCACCAGCTGCAGAACTTATTCCAACGGCAGTGGTAAATAGATTTCGTTGCTGGCCTTCTGGTCAAAAGCAAAATCTCCATTGCGTCATCCGGGAGGTCCCAATCCTTTTATCTCAACGTCTCAGAAACCATGCGTGAAGGTTGGGAGTCTTGACCTCTGGATGGTGAACCCCACCATCTTCTCGCAAGAGAAGTTCCTCTCTTTGTGGCAGACGTATTGGAGGGCAGATGGACATGTCCACATCTTCCTGGTCCAATCTGGAGCAATTAGGATAATGGGTTTCCCGAACTTTCTCAACCTCCTGATCACGTGAGGAATGACAGGAACTGGAGGAGACGCGTACAGGAGTGGAAACTCTCAGTCCACTACGAACGCATACCCTAGAACTCCTCTTGGGGAAAATTCCCTGTAGCAGTATAGATCACACTTCCTGTTGGCACTGGTCGCAAACAGATCCCCTTGAAGGGTTCCCTAAAGGGCAAAGATCTCTTGAAGGGCTTGCTGAGCTAGTTCGCAATCGTTGGAGACTGCTCTGCTTGCTCAGAGCGTCTGCCACTGTGTTCTCCTCTCCGGCTAGGTGAACTGCTGATGGAGATTCCTTCTTGAATTACCCATAACCAGAGCTGCATTGCTTCTCTGCACAGTGGTAGTGACCCTACGCCTCCTCTCGTGTTGAGTTAGTACATGGCCAATGTGTTGTCCATCATTATGAGGACATTCTTTCCCCGTACAGAGGGCAGATAGGCCTTCAGCGCTAGTCTGATTGCCCTCAGCTCCAAAAGATTGATGTATAGTTTGGATTCCAATGGAGACCAATGACCGTTGATTGTCAGATCGTTCGTGTGGGCTCCCCACCCCGTGAGTGAGGCGTCCATCACTACAGTTATCTCCGGCTGTGGTTGCCAAAAAGGTCCTACTTTCAGAATGTTTTCTTGATAGGTCCACCACAGAAGAGCGTGTGCTACTCTGCTTGGAACCTGAAGGTGGTCTGACATTTCGCCCTTAGAATTGTGACCATTAAGTCCTGAGAGCCCATTGTAGGGATCTCATTCTCAGGCGAGCCTCTGGCACCAGAATAATGCAGGATGACTTGAGGCTGAGCAAGCTCAGAAAATCGAAGGCCGGAAGAGTGAGCATTTTGGAATTTGTTGACCAACCGCAGAATGTCTTGAGCCCTCACCTCGGGCGGCAAAGCTTTTCCCATGGATGCATCCAGGACAGCCCTGATGAATTGGAACCTTTGAGATGGCATCATGGCTGGCTGGAGAATTGGCAAGCAATAGCCAGAAATAGACTGACTCTCATGATGTAGACCCTGCCGTTTTGATCAGATCTTCGAACACGAGAGGTTTCGAACCATTATTCACGGACAATCTAAAGGAACTTGGCAAATATGAGATTCTATGTCTACAGGAGACATTGCTCAGAACTATTCCTTCTTGTGATGGATATGAACCCTATCTTAATCCAGCAGGAAAGGGGGTTGTGGGTAGACCCTTCTCTGGGCTTTTGACTTTGATAAAAGTGGATGCTGGCTTCAATTTGGTCAGCAACGAAACCCCAAACCCATATGTTCAGGTGTTAAAACTTCTCAGGACAATGGCAGGAAAACAGGAATGCTTCCTCCTAATGACTGTTTATTGGATGGTAAATGCCTTTAAAGAAACTAAGTTTGTTAAATCAATAATAAAGGTGATTGATCAGGTTATGAGTGAATGGGAGAGGATGAATGTGATCCTTTGTGAGCATCTAAATGTGTGCTTGCTGGATGTGATGGGTCGGCCTCGAAAGGAGAGAGCTGGATGGAAGAGCATTACCGTGGTTCCAAGAGATTGAAAACCGAGTTCTACACATGCTTAATGCCCAGCCAGTGGGTGACATTCGGGGCGCTTGCACATGGAGCAGGGGCCAGAACAGATCTTGCTTAGACTATTGCTTTGTGTCCAGCAATATCATCAATAGAGTGATTACATTTGAAAAAGTCAAGCAGTCACTCAGCGACCATGACTTAGTTGCTATTACGTTAAAGGTGTGAGAGTTTTGAAGAAAGGTAGAAAATGGGGACAGTGGAAGTAACCTGGGCTAAGAACTGGCTAAGGGTAGGTAAGAAGAACATTAGCGCCATATATGGGCAATATGAGCCGGCGGTTGAGAGGGAAAATGCGTGTGTTGAATACATATGGGCCCTAAAAGATTTTAACGTACCATCTAAAACAAGTAAAAACTTGGGTCCCTCATTAAAACACGCTTATGACCACATGGTAGTAAGAGCCAAGAAAGAAATGCGCACAGCCATTTGAAAAATCCCACTTCCAGAAGACCCCTCACCAAGGTGATCTTCCCGCACTGGTCCACCCCCAGGAACTGGATCCAAAAGTGATGGCTGTGTCCTGGCCACATGGATGACAGATCCCTGAGAATTAGCGGGTGAGACACCTTCTGGTTTCTCACAAGGTCCCAGTCCTGGGGGTATACCCGAGGTTTCGAGTGACAGCCAAGTTAATTTCCCAGCTCCTCTTAGATGCAAGGATCACGATTGCAACGACTTGGAAATATCCTGAGGGTCCGTTGTTGCCTCTGTGATGGGTCAAAGTATGGGACATCCTGGTGGTGGAAAAGGTCACAGCAGCCAAGAATGGGGTGCTACATCGATTCACAGACATCTGGTCCCCGATCCTGGAGTATGATCTGAACTGCCCGGCACAGATGCACAAGCCACCATTACAGGGTTTTTTTAAACAATTTTTATTAACTTTTACAACAACCAATCAACAAGACACACCCAACAGTGCATGTCATATATCTTCAAACATCATGTACAAAATCATGAAATGTCCACTGCCTTCCCTTTACCCTCCCCCGAACTCCAGCCTTCTCCACTTTGCCCTCCGCCTTAGTTTCCTCTAGGGGTACCTCCCCCTCTGTATTCCCAGAGGAATCATGTTCACTTGGACAGGCCTGGGTGGACCCAGACAGTGTGGCCACTAAGTGTCTCCAGGCCATCAGAGTTTCCGCTTCCTTATCCCCCCCCCTGTTGGCCGCTTCATTCCATACTGCTGTTTCCGCTTCAGCCCATTTCTGGAGATCATGCCACCAAACCACTGCATTTGGTCTATGGCACGCTTTCCAACCCATAGCAATTCTGCATTTGGCAGGTATATAAGCCAAGTCCTTGAATTTACTCATGTGTTTCAGTTTGCGTGGTCTAGTGAAACCTCCCACCATACATGCCCACACATATTCCACATCTAGCCTGATCCCTTTCTCATTTAAGCAGTGGGCAACTTCACCCCAGAATTTTCCAATTTCCGGGCATGCCAGAACATATGTATCATCCCTGCGTTCACTTCCCCACATTTGGGACATGTTTGTATTTCTGCATTCATGAATCGAGCAATCTTCTGGGGGGTCATGAACGCTCTGTGGGTTACATATAGCTGGATCTGTTGCAACCTTGCATTCCTGGACACTTTTTTATGGTACCTCTGAACCTTCTTCCATAACCCATCATTCATGGGTTCCCCCGCTTCCTCCTCCCAATCCCGTCTCAGCTGGGTCACTTCCTTTCCCACCCTGGACATTAGCAGTTCATAGATTCGGGAGACCTTGTGCCCCCCCCCCCTCTGAGATATCAAATTGTTTCTATGGTCGTGTCAGGTTGATCTTCCAGCACTATTTCGGACCATGTTTCTCTCACCCGCCGTGCCAATCTAGTATAAGTAATATATTGCCCTAAGTGTAGACCAGTTTCTTCTACTAGTACATTGAATTCCATTACCTTTCCATCTTGCCATACATCTCCCAGTGTTGCAATGCCCACCGGTTCCCAATGCTTACGAATCATCTTCCCCAGTTGCTCATCCACTCCAGGCAATGCAACTGACGGCAACTGCAGAGAACACGGGGTCGGGTTCTCCATGGTCTGGCAAGCCTTACCACTAGATAGGCTACATGGGTAGCCTATCTAGTGGTTAAGTAATACTCTAATACTCAAAAAATACAAATTTTATTAGTCATACACAGTCAGTAAAAAAATCATCATAAAAATGATCATATCACATAAAACATTCAATCAACCTTAAAACACCACAAGTGAATCAACCTAAGTGGGTTCTATTCATAAATTCAATCTTGGGTCAAACCTGTGTAGTCTAATCACACTGAGATCCCTTAGCCTTAGATATTAATGGCTATTGCGTATTTTGAATTTGTAGATTCCCAACTTGTACAAGTTTCTGTCCCATTAGCACAACAATGTGGGACATTCTTCAGGGGTGTGCAGTATCTTCTATTCAAGATGAAACTGTACTTCTAAACCTCTGTCTTCTTGTAAAGACGATGTACTCTCTCTGGCTCGAGGGTTCAATATCCTGGAGTCTTTTCTAACCTTGATTGGTTATCGTAACGGCAAAAATTCCAATTACTATAGAAATTGATGCCCTGTTTCCTCTATCTTCTCTCCATATTGTTCGAAACATACGGTCAAAGTGTCACTCCATCCAAACATGGTGTGTTCCTATTTCTCAAAAAGAGTTGTGAGTTCTGAAAAATACAACTTCAGAACTCAGGCATTCCCCAACTGGAGTTGTCCTCTACCTTCTAAGTGGTGAGAAGGTCTAGAAATGGCCAGAAAGGGATCGAATTTCTGGCCATTTCTAGACCTACTCACCACTTGGAAGGTAGAGGACAACTCCAGTTGGGGAATGCCCGAGTTCTGAAAAATACAACTTACCCCACGGGCCGGGTGCTTTGGAAACTTCCTCCTGTATACTGTTTGACAAGGAAAAGACAACTTCTTGGCGAAGTAAAAATCTTTTTAAGAAATAGGAACACACCATGTTTGGATGGAGTGACACTTTGACCATATGTTTCTAACAATATGGAGAGAAGGTAGAGGAAACAGGGCATCAATTTCTATAGTAATTGGAATTTTTGCCATTACGATAACCAATCAAGGTTAGAAAAGACTCCAGGATATTGAACCCTCGAGCCAGAGAGGGTACATCGTGTTTACAAGAAGACGGAGGTTTAGTAGTACAGTTTCATCTTGAATAGAATCGACACAAGATACTGCACACCCCTGAAGAATGTCCCACATTGTTGTGCTAATGAGACAAACTTGTACAAGTTGGGAATCTACAAATTCAAAATACGCAATAGCCATTAACATCTAAGGCTAAGGGATCTCAGTGTGATTAGACTACACGGGTTTGACCCAAGATTGAATTTATGAATAGAACCCACTTAGGTTGATTCACTTGTGTTGTTTTAAAGTTGATTGAATGTTTTATGTGATATGATCATTTTTATGATGATTTTTTTTACTGACTGTGTATGAATAATAAAATTTATATTTTTTGAGTATTAGAGTATTACTTAACCACTAGATAGGATACCCATGTGTGTTTGGCCCCTCTAAGGAACCCAACTTCTTTTTGTAGATAACAGACAGTGCTCCATGGAGGAAGAACGTTGTGAATCCCCACCTGTGGCTTTGAGCCGTTTTGAGAACACTGGCAAGCCTTACGCCACACCTTCCATCCCAGTTCTAACATCCTTGTGCGCCCTATTAGCTCTGGTTTAGGCAGCCATATCCACTCTTTCAAAAAGAACGGAAGACATTCAGACCTCAACATTCTGGACTCTGATGTCGAGTCTTCCGTTAACCACTTAGCCACATATTGTAGTTGACTGGCCAAATAATAGACCTCAAAGTTGGGCAATTTTATGCCCCCTTTGTCATACATGTTCTGCAGTTGCCACAGGGCTATTCTATTCCTGGTATTGCGCCAAATGAAACCTCTACATATGCTCTGAAGTTTAACAAAGAATCGCTTGGGTATCATGTATAGGATATTCCCCAAAAAGTGTAACATCCTCGGCAATACGACCAACTTGTATTGTATTTGTATTTGTATTTGTTTATTTATATTGCGCAGCCTGCCCAAGGGCATCAGGGCGCATGTTTGGAAGGGTTACAATGAGGAGTTACAGAGACAGTTACAGGAAGGCAGTTACATATTACAAAATATAAATATACATAAGGCAAAGAAATATACATATATTTACAAGGTTGTTAGTCGACCCAATATATACAGAGGTGATAGGATTGGTACAGCGTGCAGTGAGTGTTTACAAAAAGGAGGCTGAAGCTTCGTCTAGCTCATAAAGCCATTGTTTTGCTCTATTTTTGAAGGATTGAAGGGAGGGGACATTCCTGAGATCATTGGGAAGTGAGTTCCAGAGCTTGGCTGCCAGGACTGGGAAGCTCGAGCCACTGGCAGTCTGGAGCTTGAAGCTAGGAATGATGAGTGTATTAGCTTGTGCAGATCTTAGGGGTCTGTGGGCTGTGTGTTGTGTGAAGCGCTCTGACAGGTAGGCTGGTGCAGCGTTGTTCTGTGCTTTGTAACTAAGAACCAGAGTTTTGAGGGCAATGCGCCGTGAGATGGTGAGCCATCGTAAGTTGCGTCTAGTGGAGGAGATGTGTGTGCGCCTAGGTATGTTAAGAGCAGCCCTGATGGCGTTATTCTGGGTTACCTGAAGTTTGTCAATGTTTTTTTGACTGGTTCCCAAGTAAAGGGCATTGCAGTAATCAATTTTGGATAAGATGAGAGTTCTGGCAAGGATCAAGCAATTGTCCGTAGATAAGAAGGGTCTGCAAGCAGTGATTAGTTTGCACGTGTACGCAGATGCTGAGACTACTGAGTTGGTTTGTCTAGTGAGAGAGAGGGTCGAGTCTAGATAAATACCGAGTGTTTTAGTGACCTTAGTGACCTTGATAATGTTACCATCAATGATGAAGGCATCATATTTGCTGTCAAGTTTTGCAAGTTTGGATTGAGAACCGAGGATGAGTAGCTCGGTTTTCTCATCATTTAGGCAGAGACCGTGGTGGGCCATCCACGCCTGAATGACGGAGTAGACTGCATTAAGAGCTTTGACGTCAGTTACATAGTCACCAGTGATAGGGATGAGTATCTGGGTGTCATCCGCATAATTTGTGTAGGTGACACCCAGATGGTCAAGAATATCAAAGAGTGGTTTAGTAAATACATTGTAGAGCGTAGGTGATACGCATGAGCCTTGTGGGACTCCGCAAGGGACATGCGCTGGGTCAGCCGCGGCCAGAGGTGAGAAGACTCTCATGGATCTGTTGGCGAGGAATGAGCTTATCCAAGAGGTGGCTGCATCGGAGAAGTGGGCAGCCGTTTTGAGATGCTGGCAAAGGATTTGGTGGTCCACCAGATCGAAGGCGGCGGATAGATCTAAGAGGAGTAGGAGCGCTTGTTTGCCCTTGTCTTTTAGATCCTCAATTTGTGTTTTTAGATCTAATAGAGCTGTCTCAGTGCCGTGTCTCGGACGGAAACCAGATTGCCTGAGTCCTAATAGGTTATTTTTGTCAAACTTCAACAGTGCCACCCTCCCTACCATGGCCAGGGGGAGCTTAGGCCAGAATCTCATGCTATTCTCAATGTTTGCCACTGCCTTCTCTGTGCTATGTTTATATTCGGCCTCCACCGTATGATAGATATCAATCCCCAAGTATCTAAAGGTTCTAGTCTCCCAGGGTATTTGTAATACTGGTAGGTTTTCTCGCTGAATCCCTTTATATCTCCCCAGGGGGATCATACACGACTTCTTGGGGTTAACTGCAATGCCAGAGAGCAACGCAAATCGCTCTATTACTTCTAAGACGTATTGCCGGTTTTCCTCCGGATACCTCGGGTATAACAGCATATCATCGGCATACAATGATATTAAGTGTGGCCCTCCTTTCGTGTAGATCTCCACCCCCTCGTATTGTTGTCTCATATATATCGCTAAGGGTTCCAGTGCGAGGATGTACAGCATCAGGGACCAAGGGCATCCCCGTCTGGTGCCCTAACTGAGTTGCCACCTATCTGAGATAATCGCCCGTCTTGACTCTGGCTTGTGGCGAACTGTACAACAGTTTCCACTTCAGGTACCCGGGTACTATTCCATATTCTTTTAGGGCTGCTATCAGCCAAGGCCATTTGACAGAGTCGAAGGCCTTCACTGCATCTAATGAAACAATTGCTACTTCGTGCAAGTCCCCTTCTGTTTGCTCCATGTCGCGGTGGAGCCTTCTGAGATTGTCGGATATGCTTCTGTGCGGAACGTATCCGGTCTGATCTGGATGTATAACTTTGCTTATGACCTGTCTCATTCTATTTGCCAACACAGCCATGAGTATCTTGCTGTCCTGGTTCAGCATGGATAGCGGTCTATACGACCCGCAGTCCATGCTCGGCTTATTAGGTTTGAGAAGCAGAATAATGATTGCCTCTCTTACGGATTCTGGCAGCATTCCCGTTTCTAACGCTTCGTTCAACATTGCTAGTAACAGGGGAAGCACTTCCATCCTATACGTTTTGTAAAACTCGCTGGGGAGTGTCAGCTCCCAGGGTCTTACTAGTAGGTAATTGCTTAACCACTGCTTCTAGTTCCTCCAATGTGATTGTGGCATCTAGGTTCTCTCTCGCTTCAGTACTCAATTTAGGAAACCCAATATCTTCTCATGTTTCCACTATTTCGCTCCATTCACCCCATTCAACGTCTCCATACAATTGTTGATAGAACTAAAAAAAACCACCGTTCACGCCCTCTTGGGTATCAACTATTTGTCCATTCTCCCCCTTTATTGCTCTGATCGCTGGTCTGGGCGTATTATTTTTATATAACCATGCAAGCAACCTCCCCGGCTTGTCCCCGCCAGCGTGCTGCCTCTCTATTTAGCTCTTATAATTTAAGTTGCATAATCTCTCCCAGTGCCTTCCACACTCTTGCTGTAATTGGCTTATGGTTTCGGCATCCTCCAGGGAGATATCTCCTTTACGCATGATTGCCTCTAGTTTCGCCTCTGCCTTTTGTAACTCCTGCGTTATGCCTCCATGGAGTCCTTTGGATTTAGATATAGCTGGTCCCCTTACCACCATCTTAAATGCCTCCCATAGAGTGCCAGCCGATTCTACGCTTCCTGTGTTATTTTCGAAGTATTCTACAATATCTTCCCTCAAGTCCCCTCTGAACACTGTCTTTAAATGCTCCGGCTCTGAGCCGCCACGTTGGGATCCTAGCTGTAGGAGGCAAGTATTGCCATGTTAAGTCTCTTCCCTACAGGTACTGCTGCCGTCTGCAATTAAGGAAGCATTTAATTCTAAATGGCACGAACGGCCGTATTGTATCACCTTTTGTCTCCCCATTGGATCTCTTTGTAGCACTTCTCCTCTCCTTTGCATTCTTCATTTTTGCGAGTACTTCAGGAACCATATTGTATGATTGTGTGCACGAGTGGCAGAGAGCAAAGCACTCTCGTTGTTGATTGTTGTGAGGGACTGAACCGAAAGTAGTTTCTGTGAACTACATTTCTCAGGATCCCTAGGGTATATTTCCTTTGTCCATGCGCTTCAGCGCCGGCGCTTCTGGGTCGCGCCGGTCTTCACCCGTCATCGCCGCAGCTCGCCGGCTCGCGGGAAACCTCGGCTTTTAGCGGGGGCTTCAATTACGTTGGCAAGCAAACGCCTCTCCCTTTTAAGTAAGTTGCTCACGTATCCTGCATTAGGTTCATTATGTGCCTGAAGAAAATATCACGCCAATACAACATGAAGTTCAAGATCACACCCTTGCTGGTGCCATCTTTCTCCCTTCTCAACACACGCTCGCTATATAAGCATTGTGTGGAAATCTCCGACCTAACTAATGAACTCAAGCCTGACTTTTTCGGTATAACTGAAACCTGGCTCAACCCTGACCTTCCCACCCAAGCCACACTCTCCACGCCCGACGACTACACCCTTTTTAGAGCAGATCGTCTGCAGGGTAAAGGTGGCGGAGTGGCCTTGTTATGTAAATCAAATCTTGAATGTTATGAAACTCCTCATACCTCTCCAGAAGGCTGTGAGAGTTTATGGGTAAAAATAAAAACCTCTCCACATACCACTTTAAACACACTCACGATCTATCGCCCACCCAAAGTCATGCCCCTATTTGAAGAGCAGCTCAGTGACCTACTGGCTCAGATCTGTACCACTAAAGGCCCAGTTATCATGATGGGTGATTTTAACTATTGGGCCAATGACCAACAGGATAAAACAGGCACCAATCTGATGGATACCATCACCTCCCTTGGCCTTACCCAGTGGATGAAATCCCCCACGCAAAGTAAGGGACATACCTTAGACTGGCTCCCATCTCAAAATGCCAATATCTCTGACATCTCGGCCACACCATGTATTTGGTCTGACCACTTTCTTATTCAAGCCAAGATTTCACTACCCTCCCCTCCTCCTAAACTTAATGCCAACCCACGCATACAGAAAATGTCTCGCAATCTTAAAAATCTTAAAGCTCCAAATTTTGCCACACTGCTGTCTTCCAAACTTCAACCCCTTGACACTTTGTTGACTCCTCGAAACTTATCAATCATCTGTCTACCAACATCAAAGAAACAGTTAACGACCTTGCCCCATTGAAAATGAAGGCAATAAAGACCGAAACCACAAAGAACACCTGGTTCACTAATGAAATTCTTGTGGCCAGACAAGAAAAACGAGCCCTCGAAAGAGTCTGGAGGAAAGACCCCAACGATAACACTCTAACCAACTACAAAAAATCCATCCTCGATTATAAAAAACTCATCACAGAAGCTAAGGCCACACATTATAACGCAAGGATAGTGAATGCTCAATCCAACTCTGGGGAGCTTTTCAAAATCTTAGCGGAGTTCCAAAGTCAGCCCCCAACCATTAATGATATCATTAAGGACAGTAAATGGTGTCAGGGCATACATGATGCCTTTCTACTCAAGATTAATTCTCACAAAGAAAAAATAAATAAAGCTCTAGGCAATGTAACATCCCCGCAAATCCCCATAGACACCGTTCTGCCCAATACCTGCGAAAACAACATCCCTCAATTCTCCTTCACACACTACTCCAAGGATGAAGTACTCAAAATCATAAAGGACCTTAAAGACACGTCTTGTCCTGCTGACGACTGCCCCACAAGCACTCTTAAGGAGTCTTTAGAAACTCTGGTTCCATGGATTACCAAACTGGTCAATCTCTCTTTTGATGAGGGCCTGGTACCGGAACTGCTAAAATCAGCGTGGATCACACCTTTATTGAAAAAGGAAAATCTTGATCCAGCGAACGACGACAATTACAGGCCCATTACCAATGTGCCATATGTTCTCAAGATAATTGACAAACTTGCCTATTTACAGTTACAAGCCCATGTCGAAAAATATAACATCTTGGGTACCCGTCAGTCGGGCTATAGGGCTCGTCAGGGGACTGAAACAGCAATGCTAGATCTTAAATCTACCTTAGCTAGCATAGCTGATAACAATCAAGCTGCTTTGCTCATGTTATTAGACCTCTCCGCAGCCTTCGACCTAGTTGATCACAGCTTACTGGTGTCAAGGCTCGGAGAGGTCGCCAACTGCTCCGTAATTGCATCCAGATGGATTGCTTCCTTTCTGGGTCCCAGAATGGTGAGGGTCTGGGTTGGCGATAATTAATCTTCTCCAATATCTCAGACATGTGGAGTTCCTCAGGGCTCCTGCCTATCGCCTCTGCTTTTCAATCTTTATATTCGTCCCCTTCTTGACCTCTTAAACAAATTAGGAGTGCAATACACGAACTACGCTGATGACACTCAGGTGGTCATACAGCTAAGTGGCGCCTATAGCAGCGATACAGTAACCATCAATAAAATATACAAAGCCATACAAGACTGGATGGCCTGCAATTCTCTTGCCCTGAACGACAAAAAAACTGAACTCCTCATCGTGGCATCTAAAAACACCCGGGCGAAACTCGACTCCAACTATGCTAGTTTCCATATTGCCGACAATACCATTCTCGTCCAAAAGAAAGTCAAGACCCTAGGCGTCGTTCTTGACGAAGAACTTTCTATGAAGTCCCATGTCTCCAGCATTAAATCTAGCTGCGGTCTTATAAATAAAAGAATAGGCTATATTCGACCATTCATCTCGGAAGAAAACTGTGCCCTTCTGTCCACTGCACTGATCAATTCTAGATTGGATTATTGCAACAGCCTCCTAGCGGGCACCACAGCCTCCAATATCCAATCATTACAAGTGGCTCAGAATAATGCTGTTCGTAATATCTTCAATCAGTCCCGTCGTACACACATTTCCATCTTTAGGAAAAAACTTCATTGGCTTCCCGTTAAACATTGGATAACGCACAAGATATTGACCACGACCCACAAATGTCTCAGCCTCTGTAGCCCCACTTATTTGTCAGCCCGCATTAGCATTAAATCTAACGCGAGGAACCTTCGTTCATCCTCTGCCACTATTCTCTCAAGCATCCAAAATAGAGGACAGCCAAATTTGGAGGTACCATTCTTGACGCTCAAGGTCCCCTTCTATGGAACAAACTCCCAGCCCAGATGCGGCAGATCCAGGACTACACTGCATTCAAACGTGCTGTAAAAACCCACTACTTCAATCTGGAATAACTCTTTGACACCTCTTTCTTCTTTGTCATGTGTGTTTGTTTGTTTGTTCAGTTTTATGTGCGCCCTGAGGCCTACGGGCATGTTGGCGCATTACAAGAATTAAAATAAATAAATAAGTTCAGTGGTGAGTGGCCCGAGAGGACCCTTGCTTTGTATTCCGACTGCACTATCTCCCCCGTCATCTCCGGAGTAACAAACATATAGTCTAGCCGTGTGTACAGGTTTTGTCGGGCCGAATAATGTCTTTCACCTGGGTGGTGTAGCCTCCATATATCTTCCAGCTGAAAGTCTCCCAACAGGGTCCTCAAGGTTTTGGCGGGGGTAGGTTTGTCTAATTTCCTGTCTGATCTGGGGTCCAGCGTCCAGTTAAAGTCACCTCCCCATATGACCGCGCCCCCCAGGTACAGGCTAACTTTACTATATAAGGTCTTGAAGTAGGCCACAGTGTCTTGGTTCGGGGCGTATTAATAATACACAACTCTCTATTTTCTATCAATCCCCGTATCGCCACCTTCCTCCTGTCTGACTCCAATGTGGACTGTAATAATTGAAAGGGGACATGTGGTGCTATCCAGGTAATTACCCATCTAGCATATGCCAAATACGTTGCCCCATGGTAGTCCCCTGCCATTTCTTCCGTATCACCTCCTGTTTGTTTTCGTGAGGTGATTTCCTGTAATAGGGCAATATCTATTTTCTGCCTCCTTAGATACATCATGATCTTATTCATCGTCAAGTAACTATTGAGCCCCCTGACATTCCAGGTTGCTATCTTAAGGTCTCCCATCTCTCATCCATACCCAGTCCTACCTCTGTCCTCCCTTGTCTTCCGCATCATGCGCAACAGCGTGTGGGTGTAAGCTCATTCCCTAACAAATTCAACTGCAAACCCCCCCAGATCCCCTCCCGCCCCCATCCTTCTCCTCGACAAATGTTGCCCAGCTCTTCCACCTCGCTCCACCCTTGCCGTACGCCCCATGTGCGGGTATGTATAGAACACCCCTTCAAACTCCCCAACACCCTTCCCACCCCGCTCCCTACCCATCCCCAACTGCTGCTCTCTCCCGTCTTCCCCAACTAACCTACTGCCCACCACACCCACCAAACCCCACCCAACCCAAACTGTTGCTCAGCTCCGTCTCTGGATCTCAGGCTACCTGGCACTTGGTCCTTTCCCTGCTACTGTCTGTACTCTGAACCCTGCACGGGGACCCCGCACTACTGGCGTCCCGACTAATCTATCTACTGGGGGTAGGAACGTGTTCCTCAGTGTCCCTGCATTAATGCGACAGTCCGCTTCGCACGCTTATGTTTCCAGCTGCTCGTGCACTTATCCTTTGCTATATTCATCTATGGGTCTAGAAGACTATATCCCAAATATCTTTAAATTCAATCCTCTTTGGTTAAATGTCTACCATCACTGCCCAGGTGCAACGTCCACAATATTACATTGTCTCCAAAGGTCACCTTTCTTGCACAATGTCAATGATAATGTTAGCTCCCACAGCAACACATCCGAAAATTCGCCTGCTAGTTGCCAAGTGCAAGTTCACTCATCTTGCCCCCTCTGTGACTGGCTATCCGCACCCTCTGGGCAGCCCACTGTGTCCAGCCAGCCTGCTGCATCTTCAGGAGTTTCAAAGAACAGCGCCTTGTTTTTGTGCAGCCTCTTCAGCTTCGCTGGATATAGCAGCATGTACCTGAAGCCGGCCTCTCGTAAACGTCTCTTGACCGCCACATAGTGGATCCGCAGCCTCAGCACCAGAAAGGTGTAATCCGGGTAGGCTGTGACGGTTCCCGAAACTCTGCATATCGTTCCTCCCTTACGGAAGTGTTCCAGGATCTTCTCCCTAGCCTTATAGTTTAAGATCTTAGCGATAATCCATCGGGGGGGGGGAGGAGCCCCTAGTGGAGGTTTCCTGGTTAGGGCTCTGTGCGCTCTCTCAACTGTGAATCCTTCGGTGAGCGCTCCTGCGCCAATCTCTTGCAGCAGCATGTTTTCTATATAGTCTGTCGGGTCCTGACCCTCCTCTCCTTCTGGTAGTCCCACCACGAGTATGTTATTACGTCGTGCCCGTCCCTCTGCCTCTTCTGCGTGGTTTTCTAAGTTCCAAACCTATTGTTGCAGTACCGCCACCTCTTTGGCATTAGCCACGCTAGTGTCAGTATTGGCCTTCACAGTGCTCTCGAGGCCACTCGTGAGCTCCGCCAGCGCTGGTACATCTTGTCGCAAGAGATTAACATCTACGCTGACTGCATCAATCTTGATTTCCAGTGAGGATTTCAGTTCCACCATGGCAGCATCAAGCCTGCTCTCCCACGAGGCCTTTAACTCCGCAATAGCATCCAGGATCTGCTGGTCACCCCTCATTGCGTCCGTCCCTCCTCGCGTGTCTCCGCCAGTGCCTGAGGCACTTCAGGGTGATTGGGCCGGTTTCATGAAGATGTTCAATGTGGGTTGTTTCACTTTGGCTTTACTTCCCTTGGATGCCATTGCCTATTGTAGGTGTTGCCTAGCTGCTTTCCTCCGCCTCGTTGATACAGCCTCCAGAGATCCCAACACCCTCTTGCAGCCGTAACTCGCCAAGCGTGAGGCTCGCCATATTATTCTGGTGTATTACACAACCGTCTTTTTATTTTTTTATTAGTAGTATCCTCTCTCCCTCTTCTGCTTGTCACTATTTGTCCTGGTGCGTGTTTGTGGGCGTCGTCTTACTAGCAGTTTCTCTGGTCTCCCAGCACAATCCCTCAGCCTGAGGCCTCCACCACTGCACCCCAGCTGCAATCCTCAAGATCTTATCACTGCGTTGTATTTTAGATATTGCGTCCGCTCCCTTGAAGGTCCTTCTGGTGGGACCCTGGGTATCTGGTTGCACGCTGATGGCCTGTGCACACAGGCTGTGCAACTGTTGTTGTGAGCATCTCCCACTCTTGCTACGCTTCGTCACCTCCCTTTCTTCATATGCGAGCAGAATGCAGATTGATTTTAGGCTCCATGTATTGTTCTCATGCGGCGCTGCTCAGGTATGTGTCATCAGACTGTGGGGCTTAAATCCATGGGTGCGGCACAAAGGGTCAATCCGCTATACTTCTGGACATTTACTGAGTGCCTCCTCGTTGTAATAAGCACCTCCCAATCACACTAATGCTTGTATGGGATCCGGAGTCCTTGGCTGCAGTAACTCTTAATAGGGCATCTGCTCCTTACCCTTCTTGAGTCGTGGTGCTCTTGTCAGGTTTAGCTGTTACTCAATTTGGCGCACTACCATAGGGCAATGTCGTACGGGCCCTGCATCAGGCTGTTACCTACTCAGTTATCGTAGTGCTGCTATATTCACCTGGGGCACCCCGTGTAGTTTCTTGATTCCGTGTCACCTGTTTCGTGGCTCCGAATCTTCTCGCGGGTGTGACCACGGCCCATCCCACTCATATCTGCCGGCTGTGCCCAGGCTATCCGCGCCCCCCCCCACCCCCGCGTCCCTGGGATCCTCCACTGTGTGCGCCCGTCTCTCTCGCCAGTCAGCGTCGGTCCGCTTTTCGTCTGCTTATCCACGCTGTTATGTCGGGCCCTCCTGCCCTCCGTCTCCATGCAGAGCCGGAGCGCTTTTCAGGGCTGTCTGTTAGTGTCCGCAGGCATGCTGAAATGGCTTCTTTCCCTGGCTTCGCTGCGCAGAAGCCCAGTCTGCACCACGTAACAATATATCTCTGTGGCGTCGTGTGTCAATGTAGCACTACGGCGTGCGCATTCATGGGGCTAGCTGGAGTAGGAAAATTCATCGTTCTGAATACGTATCAGCTCTCCAGCTGGTTCTTCCGTCCTGCCGTATGCTGCACCGCGGTCCTTGTCCATGCAGCTGCCCTGCTCCGCATTACAGTGTCTCCCTTTGTCTACGGGCGTCCGCCATTTTATCTCCACCGTCGCGGGACCGAGCTTCCCTCCAAAGTCCCAAACTTCTGTTCCGCTCTGCCATTTCATACCGCAGGATGTCTATTGTAAGCCCCTCAGGTTCTGACAGCTGCCATTCAATTAGTATTCCTTTTCAGTCATCATTGCTTGTCGTGTGCATCAGGATCAATGTAAAATAGGTATAGCAGGAGCTCACAAGAAACCTATCCTATTCCATGGCTGCTAAGCCATGCCCCTCAGCCACCATTACAGGGTTATTCCTACATAATCGGAAAGAGCATGGGAGCCTTGCTGAACCCCCCTGGGGAGGGGATGGGACTGGGGGTTGCGGGGTGGGGTAGGGTGGGATTGGCCAAAGAAGGCATCACATCATGCAGTACTGTATATCTGAGTTCTATTGTTGAATTATGCTCTGTGTTTGCAATCGATTTTAAATAAAGTTGGTAAAAAAAAAATTGATAGGTAGATGCACACATGACTATCCCACACTGGCACACCATGTCTAGAGTACTCCTCACCACCCATCCACATGGCAGCTTGACACGGGTGGTTAGCAGGGACTTCGCCATTCCTTCATATCTTTGCATGTGCCAATATGCACACACTTATACTAGCACGCCTCGATCTTTCCATACCTGGACTCTGGCTCCCTGAGGGCATTCAACCTACAGCGTGTTGTGACTATACTAATGGTGGAAGGCGTTATACAAATGACGCACTATTACTAACTACTAGTGGAGGGAGGGTCTTACATATGGGGCATGTATTTTGCAGTTTATATTTTATTTTGAAAATTCACTTTTTAAACTCCTAATAAAAACATGCTTTACAAAAAAGAAAATATCCTTATAGGAGTGATTGAATGACAGTTATTTACACTTACCTCTTAGCTCTGACTTGCCTATGCAGAACTCTTCTGTCAGCCCAATCCGTACTTCTACAGCAATGTAAGAAATAAGACAGATCAGTATATTAGTTATTTTTTCCTTATGTTTTTATTTTGTAACATATTTACATTGCTGGCAAGACTGATTGAAAGTTCTGAACTCAAGCAGAATCCATTGACTTTATCCTACACAGTGCGTGCGATTCCTCCCCACAATACCAACCCTGAACTAGGAAGTCTAATATTATTAAACAGTGATACACACTGTCGCACATAGAAAATGCAATGGAATAGATTTCTTGGGATTTCTAGAGAAAAATGCACTGCTAGAATTTAACAGATAAGCCCCCGCATCACAGGTCCTGAGACCCACCTAGGGAATACTCTACTGATGCTCACTTCACCAGGCATGGCACTGACAGTCTAGAATCCCTGTACAGAGTACACCCCACAATTCACCTCACCAGCCACTAGCCTGCTAAAGAACATAGTGCCCCAAAATCTCGATGGTGAACACTATACTCAGAAAATCAGACTCCTCAACAAGAACCTGGCCGGTGATCTCTGTAGGTAATACACCACTGAGAATGCCCTCACAATCACAACAAGCAGGGCATGGAGTCTTCAGATGGAATACACCCCAGGAATTAGTCTCCTAGCCACAGCACTTCTACAACAGCTTTTGAAGCACTTGCTCTAGTAGTTCCTGAACCACACTAATACAAGGTGCATGGCATAAGCTTTCTGTAGGGTATGCACCCCTGCAGGTCATCCCACCAACCACAGCATCACCACAGAGCCTGGGATCTTTATAGGAAGATACCGCTTTGACTCATATCAAAACCCTGCATTTCCCCAAGGGAGAAAGGCCTGAGAGCTCTATACCGCTAGGATAAATTTCAGCAGCCCTTCCAGCATGAGGGACATAAAACCTGGAGATATTGTTATGAAATGCACCTCCTAACACTGTGTCCCACTGCATTAAAAAACAGACCAGGGTCTAAATGGTGAATACATCTCTGGGGGATAGCCTAGCTGCCCCATGGCCACCAGAGTGTATATCTTAGGTGATCTGTAGGAATACAACTCTGAAATGTGACTCATTAGACCCTTTACCACCACAAAACAAAGGGAAAGGTCTGACATTTACTTCTCAGCTGCCATAATATCACAAGATTAATATATGCAATACATACACAGCATTGTAGCTACATCAGTGTCTGCCCGCCACATGAACATGAGTCTAAATGCATTAGTGTGCCGAACCCTACCCCACAAGCATGAAAACATTAAAGAGTGACTGGCATATTCATAGGATAGATCTCTTAGACGCCACACATTGGAACCAGCACCACCATAGGAAACAGGCCTGGGAGAGAATCAAACTCCCTTCAGATTTATTTCATAGCAGTATATATGGGCAGTACACTTATACTCTGGGCAGGGCACAGCGCTCCCGTGGGTACAAGCAAAAACACAGAGGTGATGGATGGAAGGTTTAGAATTAATCTTAAACTTCTAGCAATTGCTCAGGGAAATCCTCCAGAGCATAGTTCTTCTCCTGCCAAGCCATTGCAGAATGGGGAAAGACCATATGCAAATCAGGCTTGGTCCCACCCACAAAGGGGCAGCCCAGCCGGACTGCTAAATCACATCACTTCTGCATGAGACACAAGTATCCCCAGACATGTTTTGGCCCTAGGTATGGACAGGATGCACTGACCTATACAAGAACAAACTGTCTGGATCCAGAGGATGCAAGCAATTGAACGTGTGGATTATAACTTACCAGAACAGTTTGGGAGAAAGCTCTTAAGGCGAAGCTCGCCATAGATATCAGCCTTCATTAGTGAGCCCTACCAGAGGAGAAAAGGAGACATAATAAAAGTCATTCCAACCCTCTGAGTGAAACATGGGGAGAAGACTAAAAAAGTGCATCTACAGAACGTCTGCTTTCTATTTTAATATCACACATTGAAAATAAGGCCATTTGCTTCCATATGCCTTCCTTTGTTCGACCAATCCTGGCAATGACCATTACTTACATTAGATCCAATCACCACTGTAAGCCTTTCAATCGCATCCAGGAAGATCTCATTCTTGAAGCCCTAAAAACCCAAGCAGAAGACATCCTAACTCAGAACATTTTTACATTGCAGGAAAAAATATTTGCACCATCACCAAGATTTGCTACAACGTTAAAAATGCATTCACCATTGAAGAAATTCAGAGCAGGACTTTAAAAATGGATACAAAATCTCATGTAAGTACTTAAATTATAATTCTTGGTACAGAGCTCACTGAACTTCCTGTGGATCCAGTGAAAATGTCCAGGAGCAGATAAGAACCCCAGAGTACATTTTAGAGAGTTCCAGAGCAGGTTGAACGTTCCATAGGAAACAATGGGAGGAGAGTAAATGGGCCATCGCTTTAGTGGAGAAAAAGTCAGTTATAATCCACAGGTGCAGATTCTGCGGCCAACGTCTCCAGGAAAGCCCAGAAGAAGAAACCCCATAGAAGAGTTCCAGAGCTTGATGGATGGACCAGAAGCCCCAGAGAAAGAAGCCCCAGAGAAAGAAGCCACAGAGCAGCATGACCCCCAATAGATGTCTATGGAAAATGAAGTAGAGGCTTGCCTCCAACTAATCTCGACCCTGGACCAGAGGAACCCCCGATGGCGAGTATGACAGATAAACGTCCATTCAAGGACCCAAAGGGTTGGTACTCACGCTGGCAGTTTCGGTGAAAATAGCCTGAACAGCACAAAACATCCTAGTAAGTACAGAGTCCCTTTTACAGGTGCAGTTTACAGGATCATTAGGGCAGGGGTTTTCACACTGAGCAAGCGACTGCCTGGATGAAACAACATAGAAACAAAGGACCTTCGAACAGCATTGATCTCAAGTCTGAGATTTCAGCAAAGAAGACCCAGGAAAGGCGAGGAAAACCGCTTAAAAATTACTCTGGTCAGCTCAGTGGACAAAAGATGAAAGCAGCATGGCAGCAAACTAGCCCAGGCCGGGGACAACGGCTGGAGGCACTCTTCATAAGAGTGAAGAATTGGTGGATTGGTAATGCCTCACAACCCCTCTGGACACCAGCAGCGACCCATAGCCAAGCGCACAAGCCTGGTGAAATGCGGCAGTAAATGATACAGAAGGCAACAAGGCCTCAATCAGCAGCTTTGAGAAGGCAGCAGGAGTCTTCAAGAAGACTGAAATGACCTTCCAGAGGCAGAACGCGCAAGCCACTACACTCCACGGAAAGCACAGGAAAACATCTTCAGCAGGTCAGTAGACCTGCCACCTCCAAGTTCCAGAAGAAAAGCAGCAAAAGAGAGCTGCAGGGGTGGGGCGGAGTCTAAATGCCATTGTAAAAAAAGGCTAGCCAAAGGTCAGCCAGCCAATTACTAAAGGGCCTGGGGACAAAGGGTCAGATGACCAACAATTCTGGTTGGCCACTGGGCCTGCCACTTAGCCAAAACTACCCCCACAGAAGTGAGAGGGAGAGCTGAGGCCAGTTAGGAGCAATACGTAGGCTGCCATTGTAGGTTCACAAAAGGCCAACATGGGCAGAATTACCATTTTTAAGCTATCGTGTGGGCACAGAAGAAGCCCTATTCTACAAAATGTCAGCAAGCAAGATTTAAAAAAATGCATTGGTACCCCAATGGCCAACAAAAAGGCACATTTGATACCAATGCAGTAAAATGGGTTGCAGCCTTGGTGAAGCTAAAACTAAAGTCTAGCTGCCACTAACCTACTCCCAAAAACATATGTAAGGCAGAAAATACAGAGGGCACCCTGCCACTGGGCGCCTTAGGGGTGACCCAATACCATATAACTTAAGTAAGGTAAAAAGGGTTGTAATGGCAGTGTGATTTCTGAAGTAACCCTTCTGGCCATCAAAAATTATCCAAACAGCACAAAGGGAAAAAATCAGAAAGTTGAGGGCCCCAAAAAAGTGGCCTCAGAATGTCCAGAAATAGCAATCCTAATGGATTCCTTCCTCCCACGGATTCCTCATTTATGATATTTATCTCCCAGTGCAGCGGCTCGCCAGAAACTCCTCAGGCACCAGGTGGCGCAGCATGGCTCCACTCAACGCCTCTACGCGCCCCACACCAGCCATTGTCATTGTATATTGAGGTACTACACCCTGTGACCTTTGTTTTTTCTCAGTGCACTGTACTTGCTTGAGGAACCCTGCTTCTTTAGAAGTTTTGTCGGTTTTGCGTCATGCCAAATCCTACAAAGATCTCAGGGTTTAAACCGAATTTACATTTCCATATGTCCGTTTCTGAATCCCATTGTCTGGCGGAAGGTCACGGCATGCTGGCTTGTGGGTCGTACCAGTTGAAGCACCCTGAAAAATGCATCAGGCTTAAAGTTCGTTGATCTAAAAGTATTAGAAGAAGAAATATCGCAAGAGGTTCACGTTAGCCCAGCAGTTCCTCAAAACAACATTCTTCTTCATCATTCAAGAAGAGAATTCACAGTTCCATGGACTCCTCCGGTACTTTCCCCTACCCAATTACGGAGAATGTGAGTCTTATCGGCACAAGATGTTCGACATCTTTTCCAAGGCCAAGGCCTCGACACAGATGGCTTTGAAGGCACCACCAAGGTCCACTGCGCTTGGACGAGCCAGCAGACCACGACAAGTGTCACACCTGTATGCTTTTGGGCTCGGCCGTGGCTCTTACAGGCAAAGAACTGTCATTATGCCGCACTGCTCAGTCTACGGACATCAGTCCTCCAGCGGCTGCTTCATCTTCCACAGTGCCAAGGCTCCTCATAAATATGCTCCGCTTCGTAGGGGAGCATTCATGTCAAGGATGGAGGACATTCTTGTCCCTTTGGGGCTCAAACCCTTACGCCAGAGGGAAGCCAGGGATTTTAGTAAGGAATTGCATGAGGAAGATGCTGCTTTGATGGACTTTGCCTCCAATTTGCAGGACACAGGTTGATGGGACAAATCCCTGGAGCATGACATGCAACCTCTGGGAAAGCCTCAGGTTTCTTACCAACACGCAATGGCAATAGGTGGTGGAAACCCTAGAGTTGTCAGTCCCTTTCCGGCACAAGATATAATTGTGAAATGATGGACATCCTTGAGGTCAGCAAAGAGAGGTTCTACTACTATTCAACCCATCAGTGGAGGCCCCGGGGCTTGGGTTGTGGACTGTGCCCGCTTCAATCCCAAAGGTGGACTGGGAAATGGTGAAGAATAGACCAGCCCCTCAGACCTGGATTTTGCTCTCCTTGCATGCCTCTCCTGAGAGTCTAGGGGTGTAGACAGCCACGGCAATCCTCAAGATGTCCTCCTTACACCCCAAGAGAAAGATTAAGAAGCTGGATGCTTGGGGGAAGGAAGGTTTTTGGTTTAGGTAGTCTGGGTTTAAAGGCCATAAATCCCTCCTGTACCCTAGCTAAGTTCTCCTTTGGCCTATGGTTCGCAGTCGCTGGCACTGCTGAGTATTTGCAAGTGGGTGAGGTGAGAGAGGGCTTGGAGGCACTGGGCAATGATGGCAGGGAGGCAGTTAGCCAAATTCTGCAGTCTAGCCTTGACACGGCTGACTGTGTGGCAACAGGTACAGTTTTGAGGAGGTACTCCTGGATGAGGACTTTGGGTTTTTGCCCCGGATGTTCAGGCGAAACTCCTAGACATGCATTTTGATGGCACAATTTGTTTGGGGCAAAGGCTGACAAATCCCTCCTGAAATTCCAGTCCTGGTGGTTACCAAATGCTTGGGTCTGGTGGTTCAGCAACAGCAGCTTGCTGCCAACACAGGTAGAGATGCAAGGGATTTCAAACGTTCCCCTCCTTGACCCAGAGGGCAGGCTCCATCATCAAGCAACAAATGCACCGGTGTTAAGGGCCAAGGGGAGGGGCCAAGGTGCTCCAAGAGGAGACTTGTCAACCTCAACTGTGCCCTCAGCAGCCCCATGTGAAAAAGCCCCAGTAAAGGAGACTTCAACCATTTATCCCATATGCAGGGAGAATCGCCCTGTTTGTTGCAGAATAGTGTCTCATCACGTTCGATGCCTGGGCCCACAGGTTGTTCACCAGGGTTATTGCCTCCCTTTTGTTCAATGTGCTCCAGACCATCCACCCTCCTGGAAGGGCCTTCCCGCCTGTCATGGTCTGCAGGAAGCCCGTGCCTCAAAGTACTGTGGCAGAGCACTAGCATTGGTATCATCACCCTTTCTTTTCTCATTTGAGTAATGCAGAAAGGTGGCGATGCAGCCATGGGTGCCGGACTCCATTTCCCACGAGGTCAGTATTGGCACAGATGTTATTATGATAGCGTTTTAAAATGTACTGCAGCGGCCTATGGAGGGCTCCCTTACGGATGAGAGTCAGGAGCGACATCCGTAGCTTCTCAATAGATATTTTTTCCGAAAAGTAGTGTTTCCTCTTTATATGCCACTCGACCCCTGGAATTTGTACCTTGACTAACATTTTGCTTCTGGATTTTAGCACTTGCTTTATAGAATGGCTTCTGGTAACTTTGGATGGATTATCGCATCACAGATCGCCCTCTACTCGGTTCCTCCAGCTTGGATCTGTCGTTCAGTTTTCTCCACGTAGTGGTGGCTCCCTGCTTCCTCCTCCCTGTCCTGTCTTAACAGCATTGTCCTCCAGCATTCATTTCAGTTTATCCTTGTGTTGTCGGGTGAGCTCCCCTGTGGACTTTACTGACTTGTTGCCGCTGTGAGGTTCTCTCTTGCATCAAGGGTTGTCCTGACCTACTTATTTCTATTTCTTTGCCTTCTGGAGGATAAGCAGGGAGACGGCGAAAAAAGCAGGTCAGCTTTTCTAGTCATTGTAGTGCATATGGCACATAGTCCCTAACCTATATTTTGCTAATCTCTGTGTCCTGTTCTCTTTTCGTACAGCTGGAAGAGAAAACAGGCCTAGTCTTCCGCCCGTCCTACATGGCCTGGCCTGTTCTGTTCTGTTCTTGACCACTCTGGTGGGGGCAGCAGTGAAAAGGTAGAAAGTAGTATTGTCCACCTAGGAAAACACAGCAACCCTGACACCACCTATGGTTGATTTCCTCCAATCACAGGAGAGAGCGCCAGCCTCTGCAATCCTGAGCTTGCTGTGTCTTATTGCCTCCTGCATTCTTGTAGTGCCAGAAATCCGGCTAAAGACTGCTTCAGTGGGTACACAGTTGTCAGTGGTCTAGGTTTCTGGGCCACACTTCAAACCTGCTGCAAGTCTTGTTGAGAGCATCCAGGGGCCTATTGTGGTAGTCTCCACGAAACAGCCTGTTGCAAGGACCCAGAAGAATGACTTGGGAACCCTTTAGCCACATTAATGTTCTTTCTATTGTATGTTCTTCCCACAAATATCTCATCTATTATATCATTTGAAACCTTGGCCCCAACTGACTGTAGTCACAGATGCATCCTTGAATGTCTGGGGTGCTCACCTGCAAGTCTTGTCGGGCAGTGACCTGTAGTTTCCATCCTAGTCCCGGTAACACATCAACTTGCTGGAATTGAGGGCAATCAGGCTAGCCCTAGTCACCTTCCTTCCTTCAGTATAGTAAGACTGTGCTGGCACTAACAGGTAACACGGTAGCAATGCACTACCTCAACAAGCAAGATGATGTATGGTCCTTGCCTGCGTGCCTCTGCATAGAGACCTAGAGTAATGAAACTGTGGTTCTTTGCTCTAGGGAACGATGTGTCTCTGATGCAGGCTCATCTCGTCAGGACAGAGAACGTCGGTGCGGATGCATTGAGCATATGCAATTTAGCCTCCCACGAGTGTGAGCTCTGTCAGGAGGTGCTTGAGGAGATTTGTTCCAATTGGGGGACTGCTTAGGTGAAACACTTTGCTTCCAATGGAACCCGGAAGTTTGAGTTGTGCAGCTCAAGGGAATTTCCTTGATAGGGTGCTCTGGGGGACGCACTTAATGTTGAAGCTATGCCTGTTTGGATCCACATTAATTGTGATCGTTCGAGTGGACATGCTACTCAGAGTTGCTGGACATGTCCATCTGACCCCCCCTGGTGCTTTCCCTGTATAGTGTGTCTGTTTTGACAGTCAGAGGGTGATTGCTCCGTCTGAACCTTTTTTGTCTGGCTGCTGCAAGGCTGAGATATAAGGAGTGGGATTTGTTAGATGACCTCCTAATCCTGCTTCTCTTGGCTCAGAAGCATTCCAACAAGTCCATTTATGCCTGTAGGTGGTGTAAATCTTTTGGCCTGGTGCTGGGAAAGGGTTCTCTATCCTTTCACTTGTCCCACATCCTCTGTTCTTGATTTTCGGCTTTCCTTGGCATGGGTAGCCTGCAGATTGGCACTGTGAAGGGGTACCTTGCCACACTTTCGGTTTTCAAGAGGACCCCTGTACAGGGCTTTGTCACAATTATGACTTTTATGCAATTTATGCGAGGATTGCACAACCACTTTCTGGCACACAAGTTGTTTTTTTTCCAGCATGGGATTTAAATGTATTACATTTCTTATGGGTGCTCCCATTAAGCGCATGCATTCTTGTTCTTTGAGGATGCTCCCCATTAAGGTGATTTTCTTGGTTGCCATCACTTCCGCTAGGTGGGAGAGTGAGTTCTGGGTGATGTTTATTCCAAAGAGTGAGCCATCCTTCCTTCCGAAACGTAGTCTTTAATTTTCATAATATACAACTTTTTTTCCTCTGCCTTATCCTTCTAAACCAGAGAAGTGATTGCATCGGCTGGACCCCATGCATGCTCTCTGCTACTATGCCTCTCAGATGAAGGACATCAGGAAAGATGACCAGCTTTTTGCGGGTTATTTTGGTGCCCATGCTGGCAGAGTTGTGACCCAGCATACCCTGTTTAGGAGGATCATCCTCTGCATCTCGGAATGCTACAATCTGTCTGGCAAATATGTGCCTGAAGTGCTCAGTGAGCACCCACTCCACTGCAGAAGGTGGTAAACTCCTTCATGCAAGTGCTGCAAAACCTCCGGCCGACTAGATGATGACAAGGAGGGCATATGGGAGGGGCTAAAAGCCTGGTCCAGGGCACGATGGCAAGGGCTGCAGGGGCCAGGAAAGCAAGCACCCAAGACGCTGGAGCAGGTGGCAAACTCCTTCAGGTTAGTGCTGTATAGTCTCAGGCAGGTGAGATGACTAAAACAAGAGGCTAAGAATTCGAGGGAGCAGGAGGCGGGACAGTGAGTGCCCAGTCAGTTGTAGCAGGAGGAAAACTGCTTCACGCCTCATTGGGAGTCTTTCATAGATGAGGAATTTGTGGGAGGAAGGTTTAAGTTACTTACCTGGAACTATTGTTCTGCAGCATGGGTCTGGCATGGATTCACATGCTCATGAATATTCCCCGCCGTCAGGCTGGTAATCCTCGGTAAAAGAAAAAACAGCTACACTTTAGTTTTGAAAACTGTATTTCCCCTCTAAAGCAATCACTGTCCTCTTGGTCAGATGGCCCCCATCCAAAAGCAGTCCTCTTCCTTAGCTCCACCCCTGGTGGCCATCTTTAGATTTGGTAAGCACGTAAAGTGTCAGTATGAACCAAGACGAGCCTAAGAGAGGAAGGAGGGAGGATTTGCTTGTGAATCCATGCCAGACCCATGCTGGAGAACAAGAGTTCCAGGTAAGTAACAAACCTTCTCCAGCATGGGGCCTGGCATGGATTCACATGCTCATGAATAATGATTACACAGTAGTACAATACACAACCATTGGAGGTGGCAAGGCTCAACAGAAGTAATAACACTTACCCCTGGAACAGACTTACCAAAAGTGAACAGGCTGTGCAGCACTGCTTGGCTGACCCAGGACTCCCCCCTCCCCCCGGAATCTCTGTCGACGCAGTAGAACCTCGGGAAGGTGTGCGTGGACCTCCACATAGCAGCCCTGCAGATGTCAAGCAGGGGCACACCAGAGAGAAACACTGTCGTTGCAGCAATGGCTCTTCTAGCAGAGTGAGCTCTCTGCTGGCCAGTAAGAGGTTTGTTAGCCAGCCGATGACCGTGCATGATACAGCCGGAGAGCCACCTGTAGATGGAAGCCTTCGACAAGGCTTTCCCTTGATACATAGGTCCAAAGTTGACGAACAACTGCAAAGTCTTCCGAAAACTCTTTGTGCGTGCCACTTAAAACTTCAAGGCATGAGCAACATCCAGCGAATGCAAGGCCCTTTCCGCTGGTGACGACGGATTTGGGAAGAAAACAGGCAAAACCAAAGGCTCTTTGAGGTGGAACTTCGACGGCACCTTAGGCATAAAGGTGGGATGTATACGCAGTACCACCCTAATAGCGTGAAAAGACAAGTATGGCTACATGCAGGACAGCGCCTGGACCTCCCCGACACACCTGGCTGAGGTGATCGCCACAAGGAATGCCATTATCCATGAGAGAAACTTGAGCAGGGCCTGATGCATTTGCTTGAAGGGCGCCCCCATGAGTATAGTCCAGACCACATTAAGTACCCAAGCCGGGGCAGGAGCCTACACTGGCGAAAGAGTCCTGAAGAAGCCCTGGAGAAACTCCTTGACAAGTCTGTGCGACCACATGGAAGGCTTACCAGGTGTTCTAGTGTAACGGATATGGCGGCCAAGTGTACCTTGATGGAGGCATGAGCCAGTCCAGCATTGGCCAAGGAAAGCAGGCATGGTAGCAGCTGCAGGACTGTAACACGTAGAGGTGCAACCTTCTGAACCCGGCACCACACTGTGTAATGCTTCCACTTATGGCTGTAGCAAGTCAACGTTGAAGAGGCTCTGGCATTGGCCAGGGTATCCTTACATTCCGCAGGTAAAGAATAATGCCCAAGCTCTAGGGCTGCAAGAGCCAGGCCTGGAGGTTCAGCGATTCCAGATCAAGATGCAGAATGGCTCCTTCTTCCCTGTCAAGAAGATCGGGAATCAGTGGCAGTCTGATGGACGGGCTGCATAGCGGGTGCGGATACCAGATTTGCTGCTGCCACGCCAGAGCGATGAGTATCATCTTGCAGTGAGAGAGTCAGAGTTTGTTCATCACTCGTAGCACAAGTGGAAGAAGGAGAAAAGCATACAGGAAAAACCCCTCCCACCAGAATGAGAAAGCATCCCCCATGCTTCTCGGTTGTGGGAACCTACTGACGTACCTCTGACACTGGAGTTTGTCACTGTCGCAAAGAGGACGATCTGGCGTCGAACCCACTTGTCGAATAAAAAATTCACTTGTTCCTGATGAAGCTCACACTAGTGGCCAGAACGTAGCTCCCTGCTACACTAGTCTGCAATGGTGTTCTTGGTGCCCGCCAGGTGTAAAGGGACAAGAGACATCTCCTGATGAATGGCCCAGTGACACAGATCCAGAGCCTCCATTGTGAGAGCCAGAGAGCGCGTACCCGCCCTGCTTCTGAATGAAGAACATTGTGCTGGTGTGGTCTGTGAGGATCCTCACAAAATTGCCCCTCAGCGAATGCAGGAAGGACTTGAGGGCACAGAAGACGGCACAAAGCTCCAGGACATTGATGCAAGGCCTCTGGCGTGCAACTATAAGGTGTGGGCTCCCAAACCTTCCAGAGAAGCATCTGTAGTGACCATCTCCTGGTAAGGAGGGATTTGGAATGGCGCCTCTTGTGTGAGATGAGGGCGCCTGCCCCACCACTTGTGAGAAACCTGAAGGTGTCTCACCTGCTAGTCCCAGGAGATCTGTCATCCAGGTGGCCAGGACACAGCCATCGCTATTGGATCCAGTGAATGGGAGTGGACCAGTAGGGGAGGATTACCTGGAGGGGAGTCTTCGGGGAGTGAAGTGGGACACGGACGGGCGAGACACGGTACCCCCTTCCTTACAACACCTTTTCCCCATCCTTCCCCGTAGGATATTTAGAAGCTCCAACTTCCCCACCACTCTTTTCCGACACAAACACTTTCTTACACTGTGAAAGACAACAGACTAACACCAGAGCCATTTACCTGTCATATCCCAACACAAGGGCAAATTGACAATAACTACGCACACTTGATAGCCATTTCCCTTCCCCAGGTGGATAAAAGGCGGAGCACGAGAGCACACTTGGAACAAGGCCGAACACACGAGGAAACAGCCAGCCCGAACCAGCAGTTCAAACGGAAGAGAAAGGCAGCAAGACCTGGAGGGACAACGAGGAGGGTACTGCCCTTGCCCTTTTTTAACTCAGACCCACGAAGCATCCGAAAGGGAAATCATAATACTGGGAAGTCCATCTGGCGTGTGGTGTGACAGGTGTGAACGGCAACCCAGGGCGCTCCCGCACTGATAGTCAAAGCGGGGAGAAGCGCTTTCCGCTGTGGTGCTGACCTTGACTCCCGAGACAAGAAGCTCAAACAGTTCAGCACAGCCGGTGAGTCAGAGAAGATTGATAGTAAACCGAACTGTACTGGGCCCAAGGTTGCAGGCAGCAACATTATTGAACTAAGACCTTCTGTAATTGAACTTCAAAGAACCCATAGTAAAAGTTCCAGAAGCAGAGTGTCCCGGTGCCACAGGGGCGCTCGTTTGAAGGACTCCAACTGGAGCCTTTTTGAGTTGTGTTGTTTTGTTGAAACTATGAGAACCAAAAGGCCTTAGGAGAGGCCAGCCTGAAGTGTCAAAGTGGTCCTACGAGGGTCGAGCAAAACCTCTTGTACACAAAAGTCTTTGACACATTGAAGAAAACTGAGTGAATTGTGAAATGGTAAATGTGAACCCGATGGAGGGATGCATGCAAATTGGGGGTAAACAGGGATATACCCGTGAACATTGTGGCAACAAGTGGCAACCTGGCTGAGGGATGCCACAGTGAATAGTTGCTTAAAAAGACATTGAGACTTTTGAATGTTATATTTTGGGTGAACGGCTGTAGTGAAACCGACTGAGGAGGCCAACATTGCAAGAAGCATCAAAGCCCGGCTGAGGGTGTTCCTAAGCGGCGAAGAGCAATTGCCCAAACGTGAAAGATTTCCAAAGGAACTTTTAGTTTAGTTTATTTGCTTATATAGCGCACCTAACCTGAAGGTATCTGGGCGCTTTT
Organism: Ambystoma mexicanum; assembly: GCF_040938575.1. Lineage (NCBI taxonomy): Eukaryota > Metazoa > Chordata > Amphibia > Caudata > Ambystomatidae > Ambystoma > Ambystoma mexicanum. Next base: position 222,111,949 of record NC_090921.1, on the reverse strand, counting down.
ATTTATAAATACAACAAATGTTACATGCATATAGTACAGACCTCATGTTACAGTGTCAGAGGTGAACCTAACAATACAATGAGAGGTAAGCAGAAAGATTGTGTTGCAAAACAAGATAACATGCCAATCATGGCAAGAGAGTAACATTGACAACGAGAGGTTAGCAAAAGGCAAGAACTTAGGGTGGCACACACCTAGGGCCTCATTACGACCCAGGCGCTAATGGGTTAACGGCGCCGTAAAAGGCTGCGGCGCCGTTAACCTATTAGCGCCTAATTACGAGGTCCCTTTGCGGGACCCAACCTTAACGGTTGGTTTTACCAGCCGTTAAGGAACAAGTTACTTACCTGTAACTGTTGTTCTCCAGCATGGGTCTGGCATGGATTCACATGCTCATGAATGTTCCCCGTCGTCAGGCTGGGAATCCTCGGTAAAGAAAAAAACAGTATCAGTTTCGTTTCTGATCTGTCTTTCGTAGTAGTAACCAATCACTGATCTCTGCGTCATACTGACCACAGCCAATGACTGCCCTCTACCTAAGCCCCGCCTCTGGCAGCCATCTTCAGATTTGGTAGCACGTGAAGTGGCAGTATGACCAAGTGAAGAGCCGCAGAGGGGTAGGCGGGAGGGTTCGCATGTGAATCCATGCCAGACCCATGCTGGAGAACAACAGTTACAGGTAAGTAACTTGTTCCTTCTCCAGTATGGGGTCTGGCATGGATTCACATGCTCATGAATAAAGAATACATAGCAGTACACACATGCACAACCACGGGAGGTGGCAAAGGCTCAACATTAAGCATTACATCAAACTGAACATTAAGCAAATCTTACCTCCTCACCAGGCTCACCTTAGGCGAACAGGTTGCGCAGCACTGCTTGGCCGACCCTGGACTCCTCCCTGGAATCCCGATCGACGCAGTAGAATTTCGTGAAGGTGTGCGTCGACCTCCACGTAGCAGCCCTGCAGATTTCCAGCAAGGGCACACCAGATAGGAACGCCGTGGTAGCTGCGATCGCTCTGGTGGAATGGGCTCTCGGACGGCCAGGCAGCGGTCGGTTTGCCAACCGATGACAGTACATGATACAGCCGGAGAGCCATCTGGAAATGGAAGCCTTCGAGAGAGCCTTCCCCTGATTGACAGGTCCAAAGTTCACAAAGAGTTATGACGTCTTCCGAAAACACTTTGTGCGGTCCACGTAGAACTTCAGCGCTCTAGCCACATCCAGCGAGTGCAAAGTCCTTTCAGCCGGCGACGAAGGCGACGGGAAGAAAACAGGCAACACCAAGGGTTCGTTGAGGTGGAAGTCCGACGGCACCTCGTGAAAAGTCAAGTACGGGGCCTTGCAGGAAAGGGCCTGGATCTCTCCCACCCGTCGTGCGGAGGTGATGGCCACAAGAAACGCTGTTTTCCACGACAAGAACTTCAACGGAGCCGAGTGCAGAGGCTCGAACGGAGGTCCCATGAGCTTGGTCAGCACCACATTGAGCTCCCACGCCGGGGCCGGAGCCTTCACCGGCGGGAACGATCTGAACAGTCCCTTCATGAACTCTTTCACCAGACGATGAGACCACAAAGATGTCCGCCCCTTGGTTCTGGTGTATCGGGAGATCGCAGCAAGACGAATCTTGATGGACAGTACTTGGGGAGCCGTAATCCGTAGAGGGTTAATCTTCTGTGCGTGGCACCAGACAGAGAACCTCTTCCATTTGTGTCCGTAGCATTTAAGAGTTGAGGACGCCCTGGCCTTTGCAAGAACCTCTCTGCAGTCGGCCGGTATGTCGTATCCTCCAAACTCTAACGCTGCAGGAGCCAGGCCTGCAAGTTCAGCGACTTCGGGTCGTGATGGAGGATGGCGCCTCCGTCCCTGGAGAGAAGATCCGCGTCCACTGGCAGCTTGAATGAAGGGGACGCTGACAAGTCCAGAAGGTCCGGAACCATATCTGCCTCGGCCACGCAGGTGCGACGAGGATCATCCTGCACTGTGACCTCTTGAGCTGGTTGATGAGCCGGATCAGCAATGGCAATGGGGGGAACGCGTATAGATACAGGCCCTCCCAGGGGAACGAGAAAGCATTGCCCATGCTCCTCGGCTGGGGAAACCTGCTGGCGAACCTCCGGCACTTGGAGTTCGTCGCCGTCGCGAACAGATCGATCTGGGGTGTGCCCCACCGTCGGAAGAGGCGGTCCACTAGATCCTGTCGTAGTTCCCACTCGTGGCTAGAGTGCAGCTCCCTGCTGAGTGAGTCGGCGATGGTGTTTTTTATCCCTGCCAGATGAAACGGCACCAGAAACATCCTTTGGGCGACGGCCCAATGCCACAGATCCTGCGCCTCCCTGGACAGGGCTGGGGACCTGGTTCCGCCCTTTTTCCTGATGTAGAACATGGTGGTGGTGTTGTCGGTGAAGATCCTCACCACCTTGCCCTTGAGGGACGGAAAGAAGGACCTGAGGGCCCAAAACACTGCACGGAGCTCCAGGACGTTGATATGGAGGCACTTCTCCGTCGGGAGCCAAAGGCCTCTCGCGTGCAGATTTTCGGTGTGCGCTCCCCACTCTTCCAGGGAGGCATCCGTCGTCACTGTCTCCTGGTGGCCGGGGGTCTGGAAGTCCATGCCCGCCGTCAGATGCTCGCGGGTGCCCCACCACCGGATCGCTCGTCGGAAACTCTCGTCGAGTGTGATCCTCTCCTCGAAGCTGCCCGTCGTCTGGATCCAGCGCGCGTCCAGGAACTCCTGCAACGGGCGCATCCGGAGCCAGCACAGGGGGATGAGGTAAATGCAAGAAGACATAATTCCGAGGAGGGACTTGATGGAGCTCACTCTGGCCGCGTCCGCAACCAGCATCCGCTGCACCTTGCCCAAAATGGCCCTCGTCCTTTCCTCCGACGGATAGGCCAGAAGCGACACTGTGTCGAGCTTCGCTCCCAGAAACAGTGCGTCTTGCGCGGGCACCAGGTGGGACTTGGCGTAGTTTATGGAGAATCTCAGGTCCGTGAGAAGTTGGACGGTCCTTGCCGTGTGCTCCACAGCGAGCTCCTTCGTCTTTGCTCGCCGCCACCGGTGCGAGGCACTTGGTGAACACCCTGGGTGCCGACCTCAGTCCGAAGGGAAGGGCTCTGAACTGATAGTGACGCCCTTGGACCACGAACCTGAGAAACTTTCGGTGTCCCTTTAGGATGGGAATATGGAAGTAGGCATCCTCCAAATCCAACGACGACAGGAAATCGCCCTCCTCCAGCTGACCCAGGACGTGTTGGAGGGTGACCATCCGGAACTTCTGTGCCTTGATGAATTTGTTCAGTCGTCGTAGGTCCATGATGGGACGCCATCCTCCCGTCTTCTTCTTCACGAGGAAGTATCTTGAGTAAACTCCAGAGCCCCGAAGCCTCTTTGGGACGAGCTCGATGGCGCCCTTCCTGAGCATCGCCTTTACCTCCAAGAGAAGTTGAGGGACGTGATGTTCTTTCCTGGCCACAGGGGGGACGCGCGGGCACCTCTTTAGAAACTCGAGTGCGTGACCCTGGGCTAGGGCGTCCAGCAACCTACGGTCGGTGGAGATGGACTCCCACACGCTGACGAAGCTCGCCAGCCGGCCTCCCACCGGGGTGCTTCGGTGGGGGCCCCGACCCCTGTAAGCTTCCTGCGACGACAAACGGGCCGCTTGACGGTAGGTGGAAAATCCGCCGCCGGAACCTTTGGAGGCACCCTGTTTGCCTCCGCCGCTCCGAAAGGGCGGCCGCCGTTGCTGGAGAACCCCAAGAGCCCGGGCAGTCTCCGTGTCTGCCTTGATGGCTTGAAGGGAATCGTCCACTGTTTTCCCAAACAGGTTGTTTCCGTCGAACGGCATGTCCAAGACTCTGGTCTGCACGTCCTGACGGAAGTCAGTGGCTTTGAAGCATCCACGCCGCCTAAGGCACACGCCGTTGCCCAACTGGCGAAATCCAGTATCAGCGATGTCCGTCGCAATCGTAATGGCGTGGTCCGACGCCACCTCTCCTTCCTGCAAGATCTGTAGGGCATCTGCCCTCTTGTCGTCCGGTAGGAAGTCCAGCAGGGGGGCCAGTTTGTACCACAACTCCCTGTCGTAGCGGGCTACGATAGCCAAGGCGTTGGCCGCCTTAATCGTCGTTGCTGCAGACGAGATGACCCTGCGTCCCATCGTATCCAATTTCTTTCCCTCGCCGTTCGGCGGGGAGGTCGACATAGAGGCCGCGCCCCCCGCTTTCTTCCTGGCCGCCGCAGAGACGACCGAGTCCGGGGTCGGCTGTGCCCGAAGGCACAAGGGGGCCGCGTCCGGGACCCGGTACTTCTTCTCGTACCGATCCCTTCTAGCCGGCGTCGTGGATGGGTTCTTGAGGATGGCGAGGCCCTAATCCCAAATATCATCCAGTAGAGGTACGGAGAGGACCGTCTTCCTCTTGGCCTCGCGCCGTTGATAAAGGAAACCTTCCTTCTTCTTCTCTTCCGGGTAGAGCTGGAAAAGCTCGGATGCCCTGGCGATCATGGAGTGAAACAATCCAATCTCGTCGGGTGGGGAAGCCCGGGTGGGAGGTGACGACGGCAGATCCTCGTCGTAAACCTCGTCCGTACCCGTCGCGGCCGTGTCAGTCCCCGTATCATCCCCACGAGTCGTGGACGGGGATGAGGGCTGAACAGGGCGCGATGGCTGAAAAGGAGGTGGAGGATGAATCCTTCTTCTCTTAGGGGGAGGGCTCCCAGAAGGGCCTGGCTCCGGGTCCCCCGTCGGGAGCGGTTCCTCCGCTGGTGGTAACGGCAGTCTCGTCCTTATCTCCGAGCATAAGGACTGTATAGCCAACAAAATGGCCGCCGAGTTGTCTTGCGGCACTGGTTGAGGGGATTCCGACGGGCGGTCAGGGGCCCCGTCGGCACCCTCGACGTTATCGTCGTCTCCCACGTCGGGGTCCTCCCGACGGGCTGGTCTTCTTCCACGCCAACGCCGTGGCTTAAGACTTCGACCAGCTCTTCCTCAGAGGTTGAGGCCGAATCCACGACGACCTCCTGCCCCCCCCTTTTTCTTCTCAGTCGGAGGTTTCACGGGGGTCCTGTTGATGGGCATAAAAGAGGACTCCCTCCGCGGTGGCAGGGAGACTCTGAGCCCCGAGGTCGCCACCACTGGTGTAGCCTCCACAGGCTGAGCCAGGGCTGCCGCGACTGTCTCGATAGAGGCCTTGGCCGGATGGATTAAGGCTTTCACCACCTTAGGTGCGCTCACCGCCTTCTCCTTGGGGGGAGGGTCACTGCCTCACTCTCCCTCCGATGGGGCCTTCGAGCTCGACCGGGGCCACTCCAGGAGCTTCGCCGGGTGCTCGGCCTTCCTCTTACCCGAACCAGAGCGTTGGCTCGTGGTTGATGGTGCCGGGGAGGAGTCGCCCTGCCTGGCGCCCGTAGAGCCCGACCGTTCGGCGCTCCCGGTGCCAGCGGACTCACGGTGCTTGGCCTTGTGTTGGACCCCCGTCGCCGGGGCGTCCTCAAAGGTCTTAGAAGACCGCTCGAATTTCTTCTTCTTCTTCTCGCCTGACGGGCTCTTCCCTTCCAGCCAGTTGGCGAGACGTTGATGGCGGTCCTTCATGGTCCGCTCCGACATATTGCCGCAAAACGCACAGTCCTTCTCCACGTGCGTCTTGTCCTCATGTAGGCAGTACAGACAAAAGGAGTGTTCGTCCTCCTTAAAGACATTCTGAAGCTGGCATCCAGGGCAGACCCTGAACAGCTTTCCGGGCGTCGAGCTTCCCTTCTCCTGGGCCATGTCCGAGATGGGCCTGAGAAACTTCTGGAGTCCTCCAAAAGCGTGGCTCGACGAAATCTTCACCCTTGAGGGGCGTAGACGAATCCGACACGGGTCCCCGTTGATCGGATGAAGAAACGGTGGAGCTTGAGGCTCTTTTGACCGAAAAATCGAAGTTTGAGAAAAAAACGTGAAAAAATAGCACCAACGCTCGAGAGCAATAGCACGAGGATCCCAACACTTGAACGTGCGGTAAAAATCTGAAGATGGCTGCCAGAGGCGGGGCTTAAGTAGAGGGCAGTCATTGGTTGTGGTCAGTGATTGGTTAATACTACGAAAGACAGATCAGAAACGAAACTGATACTGGTTTTTTCTTTACCGAGGATTCCCAGCCTGACGACGGGGAATATTCATGAGCATGTGAATCCATGCCAGACCCCATACTGGATAAAGTAGGGACCCGCAAAGGGACCTTGGTGCCAAGTACGGTGCCGCAATTTGCGGCACCGTACTTAGCGCCTTCCCCATTCCCATTGAGCCCTATGGGGCAAAAATGGGAATGGGGAAGGGCCATGGCGGCATGGGGAATTACCGCCCCGCCAACCTTGGAATGGGGTGGTAATTCCCCATTCCGCCATGGCAGACACCGGCATGGACCATGGTGCTAACAGCACCATGGTCCTCCGCCTGGGTCGTAATGAGGCCCCTAGTGTTACATATCTAGGCATGTACAGATAATCCGATAAGGATAGTGTACATATGGCTTGCATAACTGGACGTATATAATCAGATGGAATGGTAAACCTAGTGTTACATATCTAAGTGCAGACAAAGAACTGGACATGCGAGTTGAGCTGATGTAGTTAGTATTCTTTAATTAAGTTGCGAGAAGAGCCATGTTTTTAATTTGTTTCTGAATGACCAGAATGAAGGATCGGCTCTTAATGCAGAAGGTAGGGAGTTTTCGTTTTTAGCTGCTAGCACTGGGATGCTGGACCCTCCAGCTCTTTGTAATTTATATATAGGGACATTCAGGCAGTGAGAGTAGTTGGATCTGGTGGGTCTGTGGGATTGCTTCATGGAAATGTTATCGACCAGGTATTTAGGGGCCAGATTTGAGAGGCATTTGTAGGTGATCATTAGGGTTCTAAATGTGATCCTATCTTGTATAGGGAGCCATTTAGCGTTACGTCTTATTTGTGAGATGTGGTTAGAGCGTGGGAGGTTAAGAGCAGTTCTGAGAGCATTGTTTTGTAACACTTGCAACTTGTTCAAGTTGCTCTTGCTGGTGCCTAAATATAGGGTGTTACAGTAGTCCAGCTTCGAAAGTATCAATCCTCTAGCCAAAGTGATACAACTGTAAGTGGAAAGGAAGAGCCTACACGCATTTATGAGTTTGGAGGTGTAAGCCGTTGCGGAGGCTGTGGCATTGACTTGTTTGGAGAGGGAGAGGGTGGAATCCAGATACACTCCTTGACATCGTTAGATACAGTAGTGATGTTGTTCCCGTCAATGTTAATTGATTTGTATTGGGGCTCTAATTTATTGAGACGTGGCCTGGAGCCAACGAGTAGAAGCTTGGTCCTCTCGTCGTTGAGGTATAGGCCATGATTAGCCATCCATGCCTGTATTCTAAGGTATGTTTCATTCAATAGTTTGGAGTCCTTGTTGTAGGAGCTGGAGAGAGTCAAGAATATCTGCGTATCATCTGCATACTTCATGTATGATATGCCCAGGTCATCTAGGTGATCAAACAATAACTTTGTAAAGATGTTATATAGGGTGGGGGATACACATGAACCCTGGGGGACACCACATGAGAAAGTGGCAGGATCTGCTGTGGCTGAGGGGGCAAATACCCTCATGATCCAAACGGTCGCTTTGGCTGAGAAGGAGGCTGCTGCAGTCAAGTGTTCAGTGAGAATATTGTGGCCAACTAAGTCGAACGCTGCCGATAAGTCGAGCAGGAGGAGAAGAGCAGGGTTACCATTATCTTTAGATGCAGCCATTTGGATTTTTAAATCCAGCAAGGCTGTCTCTGTGCTGTGTCTTGGTCTGAATCCAGATTGGCGAAGACCTAGGAGGTTGTTTACTTCAAGATGGTTTTGTATTTGGATATATGTTGCCTTATCTAGTATTTTCAGAAGAAAAGGCATAGTGGTTGTACGTCATAGTTAGTCGGATGCTGGGGTGGAGATGTTTTAGAAGAGGCATGACCCAGGCATCTTTGAGATTTTTTGGGACATTGCATGATTCAAATGAGGCATTAATGAGGGAGGTAATGAAAGGGGGAAATTCCTTGGCCCCCTTCTTTATGATTGAAGCTGGGCAGATGTCCCCTTGGCATCTAGATGATTTTAGGCTAGCAATGATGGCTTCTAACTCTGTCGTGTTGACTTGGGTGAATTTGAATAGGCTGCAAGGTTTAGGGGGACTGTGGTGTGAATCACTATGTTTAGTGTTTGGTATGAGGTTGAGTTTTTTAGCTTCAATTTTGGCTTCTAATAGGGTGATTTTGTCTAGGAGGGCCTTTTGCATGTTTGCACCCAAGAGGCATCTTTGGTACATACTTCAGGGAGAGAGAATGGAGACTCTCTGAGAATGGAAAAAGGTTGGATTTGGCATTTAGGATTATAGCATTGAAGGTATCACTTTTAGTTTTCAAAATAGCTTATTTATAAGCGTTGGAGGCAATAGTACATTTTTCCTTACTCTTGGTTGAGGGTTTTTTTCTCCAAGTGGTTTCGGCACATCTTTTAGCTTTGCGTAGGGCTTTCAAGTCTGACGAGAACCATTTATTTAGATGTGCGGGTGACTTGGCTTTTCTTAATTTGAGCGGAGCTATTGAGTCTAGGACTTGAAGTAGGTTTTGGTTGTCTAGGTCCACCATGCTGGCTGGGTCCTTATCCAGAATCCCGTGAATGGCTGATGAATTGGAGTGCGGGGAGCAGGTTCTCCAAAGTGATAAGGCGGTTGTTTCAAGGTAATGCAGGTGGTACTTGCGAGTTGCTAGGAGTGAGGCAGATAGTATACTGAATCGCAAAAGGAAATTACGTGGTGGTCAGTCCAAGCACAAGGAGGATTGGAGAGTATTTCCATTTGCAGTTCAAGTCTGCTAACCAATCCAAGGTTCTGCCTTTGTTGTGCGTTGGATCTGAAATACGGTGTGTAAAGTCAAGCTCTGCGAGTGTGTTCTCTAAGGCTGTGGCGTGTCTTGGATGTCATATAGGCCTAGTTTAAGGTCTCCCAATGATATGATTTGAGAGCCTGGTTTAGTTTTGTGGGTAAGAAGGCGAGTGATGTCTTCCTCAAAAGAGGAGATGGGACCCGGGGGTCTGTATAGAAGGTGGATGAGTAGAGTCCATGTTGCGTATAGAGGAAGTTTGACAGAGAGAAGTTCTCCTGAAGAGAATGGTTTGTTGGGCACTTCTCTGATGCCAAGCTGGTCTTTTATGATGGCTATTCCACCGCCTCTACTAGTCGTTCTGTCAGATCTAATAATGTTGTAATTATCTGGTAGTGGTAATGTAAGGGATGGTCCTGCGGCTGAGTGTAGACAGGTTTCTGTGACTGCTAAGAAGTCAAGGTTATTAGATGAAATGAGGTCTGCTATGTCTAGTGTGTGGGCAATCAGAGATCTAGCATTGAAGAGGGCTCTTTTGATGTGAGGGGCCGCGAGAAGTGAAGGGCTGGTAGAGAGATTGAAAGCCGCCTGGGCTAAGGAATTGTTGGAGAAGATAAGATAATTGGTAGTTGATGTGGGTGAGGAGGAGGGTGTCTTGCCAAGCTGGTCGGTCTTGAAGTAAGGGCTGAAGGGCCGTGGGTTGCTTGTGCGAGTACCTAGCCTAGCATTCCTAAAACTAGTGGGGCAGGGAGTGTTATAAGTAGGCTGCAAAGTATGTCATGATGGCCATAGGCTAGGTGGATAGGAGTAGTTACTGCGCATGGAATCTTCAGTATTGGGTTTGGCATGAGATGCTTAGTAGAGAAAGGAGGTAGGAATTTGGTAGTGGGTATGGTGTTGATTAAAGATAAAATGGTAGCCATGGTGAGGGAAAAGAACCAGGGGTTAGCCATAGGAACCCTATTGCATAGTCAACCCAAGGCTGAGAGCAAGGGATTGGGGGTGCGCGTTGGTGCAGATGGCAGCAGAATTGTTGAGGTGTGTTTAACAGTTTGAGTCCCAATAATGACAGATTTAGGTAATATTAACTTGACTGGGCTAATAAAGACCAACATAACATACAATTGCTAGAGGCAGATAAAGTCTGGCTATATGGACCAACATATCATACAATTGCTAGAAGCATATAAGTTCTGGGTATATGGACCAACATATACAGTTGCAAGAAGCAGATCAAGTCTGGCTATATGATAGCAAGTAGCATAACAATCTTGAGCACATTGGTAATTGGTATTAGACAATGGTAGCAAGCGCAAGATTAAAAATGGCCAAGCAAACTAGCAACATACGGCAAAATGCAGGTCACGCATAGGAACAAAATGATGGCTGAAAGTTACACATGGTCACATACATTGAAGGTAGCTCATCGTGTGGACGCCCAGGCCAGAAGGATACTGGGCTGCAGGTTAAATGCAGTATTTGGCTATTCTTAGCGTGGTACAATTGGCATACAAGGAAAGGCAGATAAGGAGTGGGACGAAGGCGGAAGATTATCAGATCCGCTCCTGGCGGTTCAATCAATGGCGAATTAGAGCTAACGGAAGTGGGGGGAGGTTTGGGATGGTGGTTGACGAGATAATGGCAGTAAACGAGAGAGCAGTGGGAAGATTACTGCAAACGGGGACGTGTTCCTAGCAGTACTGAGGCTATGGCTGAGGATGCCAAGACACATAGGGGCGGAACGAGCGCATAACAGAGGAAGTCATAAGCAGAACGCACAAAAGGTAGGTGTTTGGCAGAACGACAAGCTCTTACCTCTTAATGATCGTAGTAGGACGAAACAGCCACGCGCACGCAGTGGACCTGGGGTGTGGAGCCACAGTAGAATAGGAGCGATCATGCGAGATAGATCACATGAGATAGTGTTAGTGAACTCAGAACGGTTAGTTTGAGGAGTCGAAATGTCCAGTTAGTTTGACAGTGCTGAGGACCTCCTGGTTTCTGACATGCTCGGGACAGGGCCTTGTACTCGGGGCCTTTTACGAAGGGAACTGCTTCCGCCTGCTGGCAGGGTCTATTGGCTTCAAATACACAGCGTCACAATAGGTTGCTTAGCAATCAAATAAACAAAATGAGATCGGCGTGGTGGCAGCCATTTTGGGGTCAGCTGGGAGATGCGGAGGATGGCGGTCTGCATGACGCTTGTAGCCATACCTCAATGCTGCACAGAAATCGGATGGTACAACAGGCAGATGGGGGTGCTGTTAGCCAGGGTGGGCAGGCTTATGGTCTTCAGGCAATAGATGTCGGTTTCACGTAGACAGCAGGCATGTGAAGGACGAGCGAATGTGACAGTCTGAATGATTCTCCTCACGAACGAAGCGGGCTGAATGTTTCTCCACGCAGCAGTGCAGGAGCTCCTGCCCTGTGGACAATGTGAGCACCAGGGGCTTGGGACCGGCCTTTTACTGGGGGCCTTTTGCGAAGGGGTCGGCTTCCGCCTGCCGGTGGAATCTATTGGTTTCAAATACACAGCTTCACAATAGGTTGCTTAGCAACTAAATAAGCAAAATGAGACTGGCGTGGAGGTGGCCGTTATGGGGTCAGCTGGGGGATGCTGAAGCCGGCGATCCGTGTGGCGCTTGCAGCCAAACGTCAAGGCTGCACAAAAATCAGCTGGTACAACAGGTAGATGGGGGTGCTGTTAGCCAGGATGGGCAGGCTGATGGTCTTCAGGCAATAGATGTCGGTTTCACGTAGACAGCAGGCATGTGAAGGATGAGCGGATGTGACAGTCTGAATGATTCTCCTCACAAACTAAGTGGGCTCAATGTTTCTCCTTGCAGCAGTGCAGGAGCTCCTGCCCTGTGGACGATGTGAGCACCAGGGGTTCGGGGCAGGGCCTTGTGCTGGGGGCCTTTTGCGAAGGGGCCGGCTTCTGCCGGAATGCAGAGTCTATTGGCTTCAAATACACAGCGTCACAATATGTTTTTTGTTTGTGTATTGTTTATGGTCCAGCAGGCCTTTTAAGGCAAGAGACTTTGTAGAAAAGAGACTTGGCCCCAGAAGGTCATTGTTGAAAGGAACTGTAACCTTGTGCTGGCAAGGCCCAGGAGTGTGCTGTGCTCAAGAGTCCCGCCTTGTCCCGTGCTAAAAACGAGGGGAAAGGAGCCCCTAGCCATACCATCTGCACTTATTATTTGGTGAACACTTCTCCCTTTTCTTATGAACATTATCCCACACTATTTTGTAACTTAGCTGTAAGGATTGGCAATGTTTTTATTTAGTATAGGCCCTTTTTATTTGACAAGACGCCACTAGGAGGGAAGTGATGAATCACCTTTAGATTTCTCCTTCGCTGTCTTGTCTGCCGATGGTAAGCAGAGTTTTGACAGAGTAATAGGACTTTCACTTTGATGGAGCGCCCCTCACAGGTAGGCTTGCTGTAGAGGTAGTCAGTGAAGGTGACCTCGTCCTTCCCAAGCTGAGACCCCTAGCTGCGGTGAACCCAGTGGGATTAATGGCATGTAGCTTGGGCTTCTTTTGGACCCCCGCAGGCGAGGCGTCTTCAAATGACCTCGATCTCTTGTCTGAGTGAGTTCGCTCGTGAGACGGGCCGGTCCTGGGCGAAGCATGACCCTGCCCAGAAGCTGAGTCAGAGGCCTTGCCACATCACCACCCTGTTGTAGCGATCATTCTTTGTCTTCTTAAAAAAAAAAACAGCAGACCTCGCATCCCTCCTCATTATGGTCCGGTTTCAGGCAATATAGACATTTATGGTGTCGATCCTCGAAGGACATGTTCCTTAATCCACACTCTGCGCAGAGTTTGAAGAGGCATCTCTTCTCCTCGGCCATGGTTAAAAGGTACGAAGTATGCCCAAGCCCGGGCCTCTTCGAAACTTTTATGAAAGATCCACAATGTAATTTGCTCATTGCAGACAGCGGGTCCCCGCCGCCGGTAATCGACCCTATGTCGAACGATGAAGCTAACAAATCTGTCAGAACTCCTAAAAGTTGCTGAGAAAACTAAAATATTTTAAAAAATAGCTCAGAGAGCGATAAGAGGACTCCAAACACAGAAGTGTGCAGTAAAAATCTAGAGATGGCCACCAGGGATGCAGCTAAGGACGAGGGTTGTCATTGGAAGTTGGGAAGCATGGCCTAAAGGGCAGTGATTGGTTAACAGGACAAATTCAGTTTTGAAGCTAAAGTGGAACTGTTTTTTCTTTTTTTCCGAGGATTCCAAGCCTGACGACAGGGAATATTCATCAGCATGTGAATCCATGCTAGACCCCACGCTGGAGAAGCAATTCTTTAGAGCATGGGTCTGCAACCGTTGGCTCTCTAGATGTTTTGGACTACAAATCCCCTCAGTTCTAGCCTGCATAGTCAATGGTGAAGGATCATGGGAGTCATAGTTCAAAACATCTGAAGAGCAAAAGGTGTAGAGCCCTGCTTTAGAACACCACATTACTTACCTCTCTGTAATGTTCTTTCTGATCCACACGAAGGATGGAAATACTGAAGAAAGCACACCGGACAGAGACCAAACACAGAAAATTGACAGGGGAGGCAAGTTCAGCAGTGTAGTCACAGGAATGGAGGCAGCATGGCCTCTGGAGCTTTCCAGCTGAAGGGAGAGAGAATCAGAATGTTTGCCTGGAGTGGTGCGGTGAAGATTCACGGGTATGTTCTGCTCAGAGAATCTCTCGGTTCCTAGCAGCGAAGGAGCGTCCGCTTCTACAAAGGTTGATGCAGACACTGTCAGGAGCTTCATGGAGACAAGGCCTTTGAGCATAAACTGTGATCCAGTTGCCCCCACTGGATCATGGGCACCCACATCCTGTACAGCGCTCTGCTGCTCCGAGCTTGATCTGTGTTTAAACAATAAAATAAAATAGAGTAAAGGGGTTCCGCAGTGTGTTCCTTCTGGTCTTTTGTCGTAGCCGAGCATCGCTGTCAGATTCTTCGTTATTCAAGGGATGCAATGGTGCTTCCTCAAACAGTAGGCCTTCCAGAGTGGAGGTTCAGAGATCCAGCTGCAGACTATAGAAGTGGGCAAAGGGATCTGTTTGTATCCTTCTCGGGAACCAGTAAATAAAAACTGCACGTAATCACACACCAAACATAATTCAAACAGGAGTAATCGGACAATGGCAAACCATCCATCCAAGCACAAACAGACATTCTGCAAAGGTCTTTTGCACAAAGGAATAAATCCATGCATGCCAGTCAGAACTGGTTTCAGGCTGAGAAAAGCCAAAGACAAACGCTCAGTGGCCAGAGACGCCACCTACACACACACCTACAGATCCACACCCACACAGAGAGGATAGTCATGGGATGCCTCAGGTCTTTGAGGAAAATAACGACTTTCTCAACCTCGATGAGTGGAGGAGAGTCAAAAAGTTGCCAGCCAGCTAAAATGGAGTCTACCAAAGGAACTATTCAACACAGGTTGAAAAGGCCACCACCAGCCTAGCCACATGACAACAAAGAGAGGGCACTCTCTATGGGAAACCTATTAATCATAATGCCCTTTAAGACACAGAACAACATACGTAGCCACACTCCCAGTCAGGTTTCAAATTAAGGCTGTCTAGGAGAAAAACAAGCCACAAACACAGGAAAGCCAGCAAAACAAGTAGGGGTCTACCACATGTGGTAGGAAGTGGTCTTTCTGCCTAAAACTTCATGAATCGTATGCAACAAAACCAGCTCAATGAGAAATAAATGAGAAATAATTGATCTAAGTTTACCTACAGGATGAGTAGTGTACTTACCTGATCATTTCGGGAGGATAGCACAGGCCGGCTGGCTGCTGCACCTGGTGCCACTTTGCTTTGCTGTGTTTCTGCTCCAAACTAGAAGGTAACAATAATCAACTATTAAAATCCAAACAAGAAAACAATAAGTTATAGTCTATGGCACAATTTAAATCTTTTCTCGGAACAACTGGTCACACCCCCAACTGTACCACAACGGTGTGAAACACACCCATGTACTGTCACAGCAATAATACTTAGCACGTTCAGAGTATGAAAAGGAGTAGTAGTGGAGGTGCAGGGGGGTGGGTGTTACAAAAAATCTGGAGAATAGTAGTTAAGAGAAGAAGCGTATCCATTGTCAACGAGAAGGTTAAAAAAGGACTCAAGATGCGTTTTAGAGATTCAACAAGAGAAGTTTATTGTGATGGACACACCAGGGAGGAGTAACGGTGAAAGCAAGGTGGGATATGTCCCATTACATTATGTGATGGCA
Source organism: Ambystoma mexicanum (assembly GCF_040938575.1). Taxonomy (NCBI): domain Eukaryota; kingdom Metazoa; phylum Chordata; class Amphibia; order Caudata; family Ambystomatidae; genus Ambystoma; species Ambystoma mexicanum. The sequence goes on along the minus strand of NC_090921.1, from coordinate 222,096,812 downwards.
AGGAGTATTGAACAAGTGTAGGGATATGTAGGGCGAGTGCCAATCTCTGTTAGGGTTGTCATCCTGAGGTAAAGTTCAAGCAACAGTTGTGCTAAGGATGAGGAGCTCCAGCAGTAAACAAATTCACACACAGTTCATTAGAGTCCACCAATCCTGGATCCTTTTAGCTGTAGAATTTGTTAGAGAAAACTGTTAATGGTTTTTCAGGTTGTTGTCATTTTAGCCACATGCCTAGGGAGATGTGACTCTTGACAGCACCTCTGTGTCTCTGGTGCCAGCAAGTGTTCTTTCATTTTATTGATGGGCTTGCCAATCCCACCAGGTCCCTGCTTCTTAGGAGTCTGTAGGTTTGGGCCATACCAGTCTTCAGCCACAGGACCAAATGGATCTGAACTGTCTCAGCCCTGGTACTGTGGCTTCACTCCCACTTGTGCCCCCACTTAGGTACCCGTATTATTGCATGACCATCTTGCCGTGGCCTTATCCTTGCATGTCACTGTTTATCACCTCTTTCAGCCCTCTTCCTCCTTCTAGCCTTGAGTGAATAGCATCTCCTTCCCTCTTCTAAATCCACTTTCTCCTGCTCACCCTCCTTCCTCCTCCTCCTCCTCGTCCTCCTCCTCCTCATCATCTGTCCCCCTCCAATAGCTTCCTTTCCCTGATTTCTCCTGCCCCTTGATAGTTTCCTCCTTCCCTCCTTCTGGCTTCTGTGTCCTTCCCTTCTCGCATGCCTTCATCTCCTGAACTCTGCTCTATTATCTCCTATTCTTCATTGCTCTTCACTGCAACCTCTGTCTCTAAACTCTCATACCGTCCCCAAACATCAGCCCCCTTTTACATCTGGGGCCACTGGGTAACTGAGGCAATAAAGATGTGAGCAGGGAGAGACGCCTGTGCGGGTTTATTGATTGGGCTTGGGGAGTAGTTCGTGAAGATCAACCCTAACCCCAACTCTAGTGTGGCTAAAGCGGTCTTACATATAATTGTGCAGGCCTGCAGCTGTGGTCTAAAAGGATAACTGACTGGACGACCATCTTGGATTTAGGCGGCCCGTCATGGGGACTGCCCATTTTCGCTACAGTTCTCTCATCCCCAGTTCACAGCCTTCTCTAGATTTGGTGTTAATCATTTGAGCTGCCTTCCTTGTTTCTGTGTGCACGAGGTAAGCAGTGGTCCGATGTTAATTCACTCAACTCATGTCTTTTGCTCTGGGTAACAATACGCTTGTGTGCATACACATGCTTTCTGGCTTCATACCATACTCTTATCCAGAAGCTGGGAATTTGAGAGGCCCTAGGGTATCCACTGTATACCACCTCGGGGGGAACCATCATGTTGCAGGTGGCTATCCCCAGCTACCACGCGGTTTTCGTACTCCCACTTCCTAAACTTCAGCATGGCACTTTGTCACAGCACACACAAGTGGCCTTCAAGAAGGCCACAGTTCAGTGGGTTTATTTTTTTCAATGTTCATATCAAAAGCTGGAATGCAGAGAAATATCTTAGTGAATAGAAACAAATCAACAGAAATAAAATGATATGGAAACAAAAAACAAATCAAAAAACGGTATATATGTGTTTCTATAAATAAGTGTCTTTCTTGTTTTACCATCTTTAGCGAAAAGGTCCCAAACGCGTCAAAAGTCGATTTGAACAGTGCAGTGGCACATGGAAGTCTCTTGGTGAAACTACTGTTTCCAAGAGCAGTAAAGTGAAATTGACTTTGCTTACATTTTGTAACTTTCTAGACCCAGCCCACACTATTTTACCATAGGGTGCTGGACGGCTTACTTAGTATCCCCCTTGTCTAGTTTCTCAAGTGCCATTTTTATGTTAATCTTTCTACAATTGGGCTGGTGGCAGTGGTTTACTTTTTACTACCATTGTGTGTTTTTACAGCGGGCTGCATTCGCAGCTGCAGTAAGGCACCCCTGGGTGCTCGTTTTGACAAAATAGCCCCGGTATTCTTTTCTCGCCATTTCTTTCTGGAAACGTCCTTCTTGAGATTTACTCTGCACGCCAAACCATGATTGGTCCCTTTTTTTTGCATTGTCTTTGGCGGAATTCACAATTGGCTCCAGTATGTCTGGCAGAGGCAGGAAGTGATTGAGGTGCGCAAACCGCCCTGTGCTTAATCCCCCTGGTTACAGGAATGCACCCAAAGGTGATTGGCCGGTTGGCTGTCCGGCAAGAACAGCCACCCTGCTCTGTGACTGACAGCTAGGCTGGAATGAATGGGAGAAACCTGCATAAAAGGCGAGGCTTTTTGGCTTGGAAGGCACAGTCAACCACTGGACGAAGGAATCCGAAGAAGAACTTGGAAGAGACGCCTGCGGCAACTCCTGGACTGTTGGTTTGCCAGGTGAAGCCCTGCTGCTGTGCTGAAGCTCCAAATTCGCCTTGATTAGAGAAGCACTGCAAGGATGACTTCTCCCCTTCAGTTGGTGGTACCAATCAACTCCAAGGTGAACTCGTTTGGACATCCTCTCTGAGCTGGCTGTACTTCCACTGCTGCTGACACCGAAGTGCAAGAGAAACGAACACCAAACGGAGTGCATCACATTTAAGTCGGACCCAAGCTTGTGGAAGATCCGCCAGACTCCAAGTAAACAGGACTGACCAAGCCTGAGCCACCTCAACTGAGTGCCTGACTCCAGATTGAGGAAAGTCCAGAGTGGTATCTGAGAGTCCACAGTGGTGCTATTTGCTGAGACGCGAGGAGCTGAAACCGCAAAGTACCGCTGAATTGAAGTTTGTCCTTTTTGGCTGCTGACCACCCCATTGCAGTGCAGGAGTCCCCAGAAGTCCTCCCTCTTGTCCCCATGACTGAGGCCCAGGAGAAAAAGTATCTGCAGAGCTGCACAGGAACAGAAGCCAGCTGGAACCATTTCTTCTAATCAAAAGGTACTGTACATTTTGAGAGGACTTACCTGAGACTTGTCTTGGTTGCTTCTGTAGAGTTGCTTGCATTTTCTACTTCTCACAAGCCTCTCAGCTTGTGACCCTACATCGATTCTACTTTTTCTACAAAGACTTCTAAAACATTGTGCAAGACTTTTACTTACCCGCAAGAAGTGCTTCAGCTCACCTAGACTTTGCCCAATTGACATTGACTGGCCTGGCTCCCTGAATGACTCTTCTTACCTCTGACATTGTGCTTTACCTTTCCTTCCAGGAAGGGGTTAACTTACTTTGCACTGGGGGGTTGAAAAGTACTTACCTGCTTCAGAATAATTGTGTGATCTCTTGTTTTATTCTAGAATGCTTTTCTTTGACGTTCCTGGCAGTACTGCTCTAAACATACCAGTGATATATTAATGTCCACAGTGTCCCAACTATTTAGGTCACCTGAGGGTGAAGGAAGTGTCTGTGTGCCATCCCCAAATGGGTACTTGCTGATTAGAGAAACTTAGAGTGTGTATTTTGGAGTGTATTTGTGTGTTACTATTGTGTCGCCCCTTCTGAAGGCTTATTCAAACTGACTGTTAAATAAATTAATAATTGTTTAATCAAGAAACCTAGAATGTAAGTGTTTGTTTGGATACTTGTCACTGTGAATCTCTGTGTAACTCCCCTACTGCTCACATTGACCCCTCTTGAGATAAGCCTGGCTGCTCAGCCAAACTACCAACCTGTGTAGTACAGATTTATACCAAAGGTTGGGTTCCTATTGCCAGGAGGTCAAGGTTGTTGTAGTGCACCCAAAGGGTACTGCACCAAATCTTGCCTAACAGTAGGTTTAGATGGACATGCGACTCAATTATTGGCACATGCAGCCCTTTTTCCATGCCCTTAGGAAAAGAAATACATCCACATAAAGTGTAAGTATTTATGATATAATATATAAACATAATCTGCCTCATCACGAGTTTGGTGGTAACCCTTAAATGCGGCGGTAACGGTATTAATGCTGCATTCAGATCTGCCGCCATTTTGCCAATTTCTGGCGATATTACCGCCAGCGGTAATAGCGCCGAACATTCCCCATTGTGCCCAATGGGGAATGGGAAATTTCCAAATGAACCCAATGGGGAATGGGGACTTACCGTCCCCCCCAAACCTGTGATCCGGTGCTAATAGCGCCAGGAGTTTGGCAGTAGGGCTAATAGCCCCAGCGGTAATACCGCCAGGGCCAGAGCCCAACTCGTGATGAGGCCCAATATGTCCTAAATTGGGAAATAGGTCAACCTCTCCTTCATCTGAAAGGTTTTTTGATGCAAGACTAGATCAGACCTTCCTGCCCCAAACATTAAGTGCTTGCTTTTAAATACAAACACTATCATCGTTCCACCCCCTTACTATGGTTTTAACAAAGTAAATTAGTCTGTGGTCATTTACTTTGACCAAATCATGTAGTGGCAAAGTAAATACATGTTTATTTAGCGTTGGAGGGTACAGAGGGTGTGCAATGGGGGTAGGGTTGGTATATGGGGGAGAGAGGGTATAAGGGGACCATATTTTTAAAAAACGGGCAAAGAAATCAAAGTGATTTGGTCTAAGTAAAGTACCACAGAGTAATTTACTGCAATAAAACAATGTAGAACCCTAATCACCATGTTATTATATAATGGTATTAGAATTTGTACCGTGCACCACTGCCTTTTGTATGGTCATCAGGTGCTCTGGCAGATCTGGAAGAGAGTTGGTTTGGTTATTTGGTACGAGAGGGCAAGGCAAGATTGTAGTATGTTTGTGTTGAGGTTGTAGACTGCAAGTACTCGGAGCACTGCGTGCTTGTAAGCTTTCTTGGGGCCTCATAACGAGTTGGGTGGAAGCCCTTAAATGCACCATTAACAGTATTACTGCCACATTTAAGGGATGGCCCTATCACGAGTTGGGCGCTAAATGGGCTGGTTTACATCCATCTTTTTTCTGGAAGTAAAAATCCCATTTAGCGCTCTGTTTTGGTGCAATTACCGCTGGCTGTATAAGCACACAGTATTTGCTTCAAAAATGCCCCATTGGGTCCAATGGACCCAATGGGGAAATGGGATTTACCGTTAACGCCCAACCCATAATCCAGCGGTAATAACGCAGGACCGGCTGGTGCTAACACTATTACAGTTGGGCCCAACTGGTGATGAGGCCCTTAGTGTGAAGTGTAGGAGGCATAAAAGGTTTTGTGTCCAGAGTGGCTGCATCATGCCTGTAGTGTGGGCATGTATTGGCCAGAGGCTGGGTAAGTAAATTGAAGTTATAGGTGTAAATCTGTGATGTTTGAAGTATGGGCAGAGGGTCTTTTTTTATAGAATACGATATGCAAGTGATTGGTTTGCACGTGCGTGTGTGGCCAGTAAGATGGAGAGAAATGTAGGGTTAGTCAAAAGGTGGGGGATATTCTTTCGTTTTACATAGGGCTTTCAAATTATTGGTGTTGCTATTGGTTGCATTATGGCGATAGGTGTTTGGCTTCAGTGGTTGATGCAAGAGGTCTTGTGTTGAGGTTTAGATACAGATTTTGGGAGACAGGGAAGGCATTCAGAAGTGAAAAGTCTTGCTCTTAATTGCATGTTTTGCAATCTTGGGACCAGTGTGACGAAGTGCCTCCATTTAGCATCACAAATACACACACAAAAAGACTTGTTATGCAAGCTGTGATGGAAACAGTAACACAGTCAATACTCCTTGACAAACCAGGACAACAGAGAAAACGCTCCTGACGGAAATGGCATTAAAATTATAACCTGGCGGGCTGACGTTTTATCAACCGCCACCAACCCCAAGACCATGTGACTTTGGGTCAACAATTAACAATATTGAGGAATGAGAAGGAGCTAAGATGAATCAGACCAGTGACCATGTTTGGTGTTGCTCGTGATCTCATGCAGATGGTATGTGACATAGAAATTTGGCATAACAGGCTTATTTGCAACTTTCAGCCATCATTATTCATTCTTGCATGAGTTCGGGAAGAACAGTTCAATGTCTCCTAGGAGTAAGGGACGGCAGAGATGGCGCAGTGAGAGGTCCAGCAAGAATTGGAGAGACGCGACGAATATCTGCAGGGAAGATTGGTGTGCTGTGAGAAGCCGCGAATGGTGGAATTTCACAGGATAACCCGAGACGGAATAAGGAGAAGTTCGAGAACAAGGTCAAGTGCAAGAAGGATCCTGGAGGTAAGAACACAAGTTGGAAAGGCTGTATGTTGTAAAATGTAGTATAAGTACCACAAGTTCAATAAAGAGTGTGAGAAAAGGGAAGCTTGGACACTAGTACCAAAATGTCCAATAAAGACAGAGAAAGAAAGTATGGCAAAACCCTATTCTCGCCAGAAGAAGCACAAGGGAGAAGAGAAAAATAAAGGCACATGCATTAGTCCCGGACCGCCACACAATCAAAAAGGTAAAAGAATTAAAAGGTAGTGAGCTGAAACACAGCACACACTGCTTACTTTGAGAGAGAGTAGCATCACAGAGAGGACTATACATTTTGGAAGTCTGGTGCAGCGAGAACAAAAAGCACCTGGGATTATAAATTGCAATCTCTGCGCTGATGCAGCTTGTGGTTTGGGCGACATGGAGCCCGGAGCGTAGCAAAGGAGTAATGCCACTAGGAGTGACGGGTGCAATTACTTGGACGGCAGCACTGGCGCACAGCCCCACATAAGTGGAAGGGAAGAACAGACACTGCAGGGGTACAGGACAGTCAGCGGCACATACAGAAGTGCGCCGCAGTACAGTTAAGTGGGGTGGGGGTTGGAGTATTGCAGGGCGTGTGGGCAAAAGTGATAGATCGCTGCGCCGTAATTGGCGTCGACCTTTGAGTCGGCGCAGATACGGGCGGCACGGTGATCAAATCGATTCAACGAGGCTGAGACTTTCTCTAGTTCCGCCCGCACTTTACAACAGAATAAAAGCATACAATTACTGCTAATTGGTGACTCATTAATTCGCCTGTCTGCTTAAACAAGTCCAACATTTTGTTTTCCACAACTACGAAGATCCAAGAGTTGGACTCTTTGCTTACCACTTTGTTGAACCTCTGCCGATATATACACAAGGAGGTGATGACTCACAGTAAAATACTAAGAGGAATTACCAGACATTTGGGGATCAAAGAACACACATGAAACTTGGCTTGTCTGGTTAACAACCTCATTGAATCAATGGGTGAGGGAGATGAACGTGGCATGAAGCAGCAATCTCAACGGGAGCGGCTTTCCCGAGCAGTTAACCAAATAGGAGCAACACCACTTATTGAACCTATGGCATTTAGAAAAATTATAGTCCATACACCAAAGGAGCAAGCGTATATTTCTCCCAAAATTGCCCCCGATATACTGGACAACGATTTGAAGATAGCAGGGGCTACAAGCATGGAAGCTGCACCAAAAAACGCCATTCATGTTACCAAAACTAAAAAGGAAAAGAGGCAAGAAAATGAATGTGAAACAAAGGCGCATGGAATACCTTGAAAAACAGAAAAATAAAAAGGCAACCAATAAAAGCAATTCACTGAGCGAATCAGTAAATGAATTAGAAGAGATATTGTAGGAAGGCCCTGGGGAATGCATGAAGAAAAACAGCAGGCAAGCCGCTAAAAGTAATCATTGCAATGGTAATGGTTGGTCGTGACCAGAAATGACATCAGGAAGACAACTGAAAATGAACATGTGCAGCCTATATCCTGTATCATCGTGGAAAACACAAAGTGGCACTCATGTTTGCATTGAGCGAGGTTTAGAACCAACGGGAGCTAAAGGTGATAGAGGATATTTTTCCACTCATGACGGGAAACAATGGCGAGCAGTGCAAACCCAATCCATGCAAGTTTTCTCTGTCTCTCCAAAATCTACGTACCTTACTGTAGGCAACAATACGAATACGATAGAGGACATAGTAGTCTCTCTGTTCGACAATGTGGAAAGTGAGAGCCCGGTACAGAAACAATCTGCAACGAGCAACAAGACTCGCCTGGTACCAAAACCAAATGGACCGTCACAGATGTTGCAATCTCATGAGCATGGGGGACCTAATTTAGCTCCAAAACACACCCTGATCAAAGAGCGTGGTCGCAATGATCAGATGCAAACATCAAACAGGAGATCAGCACCTGAACTGGGGCTACTAATCAACAGCCTGTTCTGCTAAATCCAATGAATTTACCCTCAATCGCAGGGCAGTCTTGTCCCTATTCCATCTATTATATCCATTGAGGTTGATAAATGCTGAAGATCTTAAAATTGTGGAGCAAATGAACATATGGCGCAATCAACTGTATATTTCTATTTCATTCAAAGAAATGGTTCTCTCGTCTGAGGTGATTTCCAAAAAATGGGCTCCGACTGCTCAGAAGTGGAAGGCCATTCCAGGCTACAAAGATGTTACAAGTACCCTGCAGTGAGAAAAGAAATACTAAATGATTGGTAAACATGCAATCTGAAAATAACTGAATAGTATGGGGAATCGAACAACTTACTTCAGGGAACTACACTGGGATGCACTGGTAAACGCCCCCGAGGAGAACTGGGATTGGCTGGTAGGGGTGTTGCACTCGAAAATCTTGCCCATACCGGAATAGTGTGAGGAGGGTGCTCTCTTGGAACACCCGAGAGCACTCACAATATTGAGACCCAGATGGGCTTTAGGATCAGCTAGAATTATACGATTTAGTAATGCTGCAGGGGGGGACTTGGGCGGTCTGCCCATGAATTAGTGACGGAAGGAATCTGTGCCAATCCATGGCAATTCAAGGGCCACTTAGACGTCCGAAGGGTGGGTTGCTGAATAGGGCAAAGAGCCATCTTGCGTTGGTCACCTTGATTGAAGAGGCTAACATCTTGGCGAGTTTGGTAAAGGGGCATTGGATGAGGAACCATCAAGCTATGATCGCCATTAACATCTATGATCCACCAGGGAATGCTTTTACCAGTGTAATTATGGCACGATCAGTGAACTATTGGAGAATCCGAAAATTAAAGCACTACCAATGATGATCGCTGGAGAACTCAATGCCAAACTCCTGTAGTAGTAGTAATAATCTTTATTTCAGCAGCATCGCTATGAAAGCAGGTATATCAAGGAATCAAACGTTTAAAATACAGGGTTAAACCATAAAACAGGCATTTATAATTACAAAATACATTTCATTCTCAAGCGCGGGGCGTTTTTCAAATAGGCTAAATGGGTTCGGAGGTCCACATGATTTTGACTACACAACAAAAATTCCAGCAAGTCTTTTGTTCTCCGTAGGTTATACTTTTTATAAGTAGGAACAAGCCACTTACAGTGTATGTTCCTGTATCAGGGGCATGTAACCAGAAAGTGCTCAAGGTCTTCGTCTCCCTGCCCACAGATTTTACACAGGGGAAGATCACCTTTCCCCCAGCTGCTAAAGACTGCTGCCAATGGAAGTATCCCCCACCTTGCTTTTAAAAACAAGGTACATGCTTCCTTGTCATCAGTACAAGATAAATATTCATCTCGGCCAAACGAGTGCTTCCGCTCGATGTATTTCGCTTTTGTGCCAGTCATGCCGATCAGAAAATGTTATCTTGTAGTACCAGTCCCTATATCTCTGCTTGATGCAGTCTTTCGCTACCTTGTGGTCCTGGGGTTCAAGTGTAATCATAGGGGGGAGGCAGAGTTTTCTGGTAAGGTCTGAGATGTAACTAACCCATTGGAGAGCTCTAGCGCCTTCTTGCACTAGTACATCAAAGACGGCTTCCTTGTAGGTACGAAGGGCGTGTGAGGTGCACAGTTTGTGGCAATTCATTAAGGGACATAGTTAGCATCAAAAGCAAGACCATCTATCCCCAGTTCTAATCTTAAAGGAATAGATGGGGCACTTCTTGGGAGGGCAAGGATATTTTTCAACATTGCCTCTGCCCTCTGTTCCATCCTACCAAGATCAGAGTAGCACAAAGTTCTGCGCCATACATAGCGGACGTGTTTGCACAGGTCCTTAGAACTTCCAGGGCTTGGGACACTGCATAACCCCCATAATAGTTCATGAAACCTCGCACTGCCGTCCCTTGCATTGAATAAAGTATGGATTTTTCTATCTGTCCCCCCCCCCCCCCCCCCCAAGGACCTCTTTCATCAAGACGGGCTCCCAGATAGTCATAGAATGCGACTCTCTCGATCTCAACCAACCCCAAACAAATTGGGGCAAGGGCTGTTCCCCCGCGTTTTTTTGGACCAAAGCGTAGCCTTGGTTTAATTCAGATTAATTACAAGGCCCAAACCTGCTGATATCAAAGCGAACAAATGTAACGCCTTCTGAATAACTCCTCTTGTCTTGCTAATCAGGAATGTATCGTCGGCATATAGCAAGATGCCGGTTTTCCTCCCTCCTAGCATAGGGGCATCCATGTCACATTGGGAAATCTCTTCAGCGATTTGATTTATGTATAAACTGAAGAGCGTTGGGGCAACAACGCACCCCTGCTTGACGCCCCTAGAAACCAGCAAGGGCTTGGATAGGCCATTGCCAGCTGGAAGCATACACGGGTGTAAGTTCCTACGTGCAGGCTGCGTATGACTGCCAGCATTTGAAATAGGTGCAGCCATAACTTAGATCTAGGGATTGACTCGAAGGCTGCACGTAAATCAATGAACACCAGATAAAGATTTTGGTTTCCAAGTCTCACATATTTGTCCCAGAGTAGAGCTAGCCTAAATAATTGGTCCACCGGTCCAATGCCCGGTCTAAAACCTGCCTGCAGATCTGAGAGAGCGTTACTTTCGCGGATCCAAGCCTCCTGTTTTCTTAATAAAATGTTTTCGTAAATTTTAGAGGCTACATCAATCAAAGATATAGTCCCATAATTTTGGGGGATCACCCTTGTGCCCTTTTTTAAAAACAGGGACTATGGTTGCACCTCACCAAGACTCGGGTATGAGATGAGGACTTGTGATGTTTGAAAACAGATGTTGTAGAACAGGCCCCATATTCAGTAATAAAGAGTTCCCCCAGGACTGCATCAGGTCCAGGCGCTTTCCCCCTCTTCTGTGCCAATTGCTTCCTCCTCTTCCTCTAAGGAGATATCCGGGCCTCATAATGTGACAGAGCCTCCCATCCCATTTGTTCAGAGTTGGCCAGTGATTGTGCTATGGAGTCCTGATAAAGAGAGTTGAAGTGCGAGAACCAGCATTCCTCAGGGATACCTGGGACAGCGACACAGGACGGTCGCTTGGTATGAGCGGATACTATCTTCCAAAAGGCGGATGTGTTTTTCAACCTAGTCGTTAGCTGGAGTTCTTCCCATTGTTTCTTACAGAACTTTTCCCTCTTGCTCTCCAACAAGGTTTTATATTCTTGCCTAATCAGACTTATTTGGGAGGCATTCCTACTCTCGGTCAGTTTCACAATTGTGAGCAGTTCAGATTTCTTTTGGCGACACTCCCTGTCAAACCACCCGTTTGTGGTTGAGGTGCTTATCGCCCTGTAGTACCTGGTTTCATAATAAACAGGTTTTACACACATACCAGCTGCTGCCAGAAGATGCTAGGGGATAATTTGGTCCCAGCTAGCACAGCCTCAAGGAGCACGACTATGTGTATACTTTGCTGATGCAATTGCTTTCAACCAAGATTTGCCACGGGATATCCGACTACCTTCCACCTTTAGGGTGGTTGATGGCTTCCCGGGTAGATTGAAAGATAAAACAAGGGGATCATGATCACTTTTGATACGCGGGATAACTTGAAAATCAGCTACCAACCCCCAGCTGTCGACATGCAACAGAATGTAGTCAATATAGGTTTTGCGATTCCCTAAAGGCATATGTCGGTTTTGGTGGGATGTCACAGGGAAACCTACCATTCCAAGCCCGTATCCCATTACGGTCAGCTCCTGAATTAGTTTGCCAGCGTAGGTAGTCATGGCGATACAAGGTCGGCTATACGGCGGAAGTATTTGGAAGTACTCATTGAACTCCTTATATAGATATCCATACTCTTCAACTGTTTCTAACTGCATATTAAAATCACCTGCTAATACAATATGTAGGTGTTGGGTGGTGCACAAAAACCTCATTTTTTCTAGATCCTCGAGGTGAGTAAGAACTGCAGCTGTGGCATCCATAAATATTTACAATGACAAGTGAGTTTTGGTTGTCAACCTCCCAATTAACAGTTAAAAGATCGGACAATGCGGACGATGCGGAATGAATTAGGGTTTTAGTTCCTTTTAACAAGTTTTTAAAGCATGTTAGCAGCCCCCCACTTCGCCTCCCCCTAGATGATTTCTTTGCTGGAGAGGTGAACACCTTATAACCATAGATCTCCTCTGATTGCAAGAGCCAAGTCTCTTGAAAGCAGATTTCAAAGCTTTTCAAAAATTCTTGCCAATCCACGTCATATTTCTTGTCCTTAAAACCAGCCACATTCCAGCATAAAAGATTACAGGGGGTTGAGGGTTTAAAAAGCGGATTGTCATGGGGTTGGCTCGCCGGGTCATGTGATTTGTTCTGCCTTACTTCCCCTCCACGCCGTTATGCCGGGGTCCTCCATCATAGAGATTTTGCCCCATTGTACTCCAGGGGTGTTAACCCTGCTCAGAGCTCCGACGGTCCGGCATATGTCATGCACCGTAAACTGTCTCGATGGCACACTTAGAAAAGCCACCAGCACGAATACTTGTTACTTTATTGAGTTTACTGTCCAAATCCTACTTGGTTAAAGGAGAGTTCCGGGACTTTTTTTTTATTGTCCCTACGGGTCGGCCATGTGTTTGTAAGCATAAATCGGTAGATCGTAGGAAACTTTCCTATGGACCTTACCCGACTTTTCGCCCCTTATCGCACTCGAAATCAGCCTCCATTTTGTGATAATCCTATCATTCCGCCGCATCGACCTGGCTCACCTGCCTTTGCGGCACTAAATCAAATCCCCCGCCCCTGAAACAGACTTTATCAAAACATTCATATTCCCCGCCTCTATCCGTGACGTGACTGTGCTGCGTAGGCAAACGCGCCCAGGCGTCTTCTACGCGACTCCACACAGACCCCGGAAATCAACACAGATCAGCTCACAATACAGCGCACCACAATTCGGAATATGAAACTGTACTTTGAAATCAAACCGCAAGATTGTAAATGTGGTAAAGTACATTTATTTGACATCAAATGTTTAGAGAATATTCAGCGATTTGCATTTTTATTTGCTCATGTTCCAAAAAGTTCGTATTGAGGAACGCGATGGTCCTTTGCTGTACACAGGGTCTTAGAGCATCTCACAATACAGCACCACAATTCGGAATGTGAAACCGTGGTTTAAAAGCAAACGGCAAGATTGTACATTTGGCAAAGTACGTTTATTGGACATCAAATGTTTAGAGAATATTCAGCGATTTGCAATTTTCTTTGCTCTCGATCCAAATTAGTTCGTCTTGAGGGAAGCGATGTTCGTGTGCAGTACACAGGGTGTTGGTTTACGATAAAAATAAGCTCTTCTGTCGCACTGATAATCGCATGGCTGTTCCAACAACGAGGCACTAGGCCACCACAATGGTAGGTATGTTGCATCTAACCGTTAGTACCGCGTAAGGGCATACTTGTACTTGGCGATCGTCCCATAAAATGGTCAGGGTGGTAACGTTGTTCACGCGGAGAAGCAACTGGCGGCTGTAGAAGCCGTCCGCCGGTGTCTGGTACTCGTGACACAGACAGTAGTGAATGATGTACCTAAAAACATAAAAAATGAAATTAGTCTCACCATCAGATCCTTATTAAAATTATTCATTTCATAGCGAGGACAGCGCTACTGGGTGTACACAAGTGTTTAAAGGCGTGGCGAGGCATGGAGGGGGGGGGGGAGTGCAGGTGGAGAGTGGAAGGGCCCAGGACTGAGGTCGCAGACAGTGGACCAGTTGTAGCAGGGGAGAGGGAGAGAGAAAGCAGAAGCAAAGAGGAAGGTTTTGAGGTGCTTCAGTAAAAGCAGATGTTTCTCCTCAAGATAGTGCGCGGTAGAAAACAATATGCCACATAGAACGAACAAGTACAACTGAACCCGTCTTTAAAGCCACTGTATAGTAATGAAATTGCGGTATAAACTCATCAAAAGTTACTTACATTATATTTGCATTTTCCATTGTGTCTCTGTGTAGGGCAGACCCGAAACACCACTCCTTCTTTGCCGACGTTACTTCTTCTAATGAACGTGGCTCATCGTTTCGTTTCTGAAATTTTATTCATTATCTTTTCTTAGTCTTTCAGGATGGTCCCGGCCTGTCAAGGTCAAATCACAATAGAACCTTATATTGGGTCGTGGGCCGTTCCGCCACCCGAGCAAAACATCAAAGCAGCTGACCTTCACTTTGAGCGAGCACACATTTCTAGTTAGCTGCAGTTAGTTTTAGGGACATCTTGTCTGCGTGCCTTTTTTTTTATTGTCCCTATGGGTCGGCCATGTTTTTGCAATACGGAAACATTCTATAATTTTTGTAAAAATGATTTATATTACTGTTTGGTTTAATTGCAATGGGCCTGCAACATGAGGAGACTCGAGAGAACAGACAATCAAATTACAATCATTTAAACCGTGATGTGTATTTCTCAATGAGCTCTGCTTTAGGTGGACATGGAACAGAGGCAATGTTGGGTGGCAATGCAGTTGTCCCCTGCATAGGTTCGTTCACCACTCCATGTATGTGCCTATCGAGGACATCTACGATAAGTCTCTCAATAAACTCATATTGCATATCCTCAAACACTGGTTTGATCACCCATTGTTTACTTCTTTTAGTGAAGGCCTTATTGTAGCGAAGCGTCCCTAAAGTTCCGGTCGTCCTACTTTGTTGACGGCCAACATTATGGTTATGTGCCAAGACCGCTAAAAGAGTCCGATTTATCATGCCTTCCATGCCAAAATGCAATCTTTTGGGCCTGTACTTGAGGCACATATTGTGGAACACCTCCAAATCTCCTGTGTGGCAGAATTCCGTGAGTCCCCTCAAAGCTTTTGTTATAGTTTTATCAAATACAATCTTTTCAATGGCTTTGTGAGTGGGTGATGAAGGAATCAACCACTTCTTCTTCCGTGCCTCCTCTGTGGACAAATGGCCATGTTCACATTTGTGGAAATGCTCATTTGTCGACCATCGATGTACGTTGCTACAGTGCAACATTACTGACCGCCATTTTTCCAGTAGAATTTCCAACGACCCTTCACATGTTTTTGAGCTCCACCAAAGATGGTTGCTGATTGACTTGGACCACTGTGAAATACCTTGCAATTCTTTTTTTTTACCTGCAGCAGACAATTTTTTATTGATTGATTTTGCAAGATGCCAAACGTCAAATTGGTGATTTATATTTTTGTACTGTTCTCTCATTGTCTTGGCAATTGAAACGTGTCTGTCCGTGGCTATCAGGTCGATCACCATTCCCCGCGATTGTAGTTCTTGCAATGATGCTACAAAGCCAACTTTCTCCATGGCCACTGAGGATGTACTTTGTGACACCTGCACGACCACCGAACTCACAATTTTCTTACTTTCCATGTCCTGAAAGTGGTAGGTGCAGTACTTGGCTGAAAATCCTGGGCTGTCGCACTGTCCATCACCAGCAAGCCTGAAGCGTTTGCCCGCGAATGTACTTTCCATTGACATTTTTTCCATTCTCCAAGCTTCGCTGATGGCTGGAAATAGATAATCGGTTTGGTATTTGTAGAACTGACTTTTCGCAATGAAATGGATTCCCACAAACTGAAAGAAATACTGTAACTTTTTAAAACTTGAACCACTAAAAAGTGCGGCCGCTGCACAAAGTAGATTGCCTGCTGGCAGTTGCCCCAGCATGGGTTGTGCAGACCATGCGAACGGATGATATTGTGTACAGGTGGCATGTATTTTAAGGTTAGTGCCTCGAATTGCACGAGTCACATTAATCAATGGCTCCCCACATACTTCCCCACCAACCGAATGCCCACATTTCATCATCATAATAATATCCATCAAACAGCTATCGAATACAATGAATTTGGCCTCTTTCCTTATACTTTCACTCTGCATCCCAGCTGGTTCGGCCTGTAACGTTGAGGACATGTCACTCGCATGAAAGGTACAATCTCTGATATCGTCTTCCGCTATGCTGAGTGATATTGATGGTGTTTCATTGTCGTCCACGTCATTCTCTTCCATTGCAACATCTGTTCCTTGTCCGGAGATGGGAGAAAAAAACAATGTCTTCAACTTTCGCGCGCTCTTATTTTTTGCGGGTGTGGATTCTGTGAATTGATCTCCGACTGCATCCAAACTACCAGGAGGACATTCACTATCAATGGCTGGTGGTGGTATAGCTCCGTTGTCAATCACTTCATATTCTTCCCATTGGCACGATGCATCTCCAGTCTCAAGTCCCTGCCAAAAGGTTTGACAAGCAACATCTCTCGTTCGCTTCACTGTCTGTGTAGATTTAGTTCTTACACCCACTCGCAACTAGAGGACAGATTAGAAAAGGGATGTTCAGTTTAAACACAACTTACAGTATTGAACTATTGACAGTGAAAGACAACATAATATAGTGAACAGGACACTAACCTTCTTTTGCTTTCTTTTCTTTGAAACTTTCTTGCCTCGAACTTCAACATCTGGACGCTGTTGCTCCGACTCGTGTGTGCATGTCTCCACTTCCTCTCGCGCTGCAACGACTATATTTTCATGATAAGCACATCCATCACTCACTGAGGCTCCATCGACTCCCTGAAACATAGAACTTTCATTAGTATGTATAATAATATTGAAAACACAAAATGTACTTGGGGACCAATACCCATACGTACATCTCAATAGCAAAACACGAATGAACGCATTGTGTAGAACATTCAAACGACAATAGTTCACGCATTGTTGATCTAGTTAGATTGAACTGTCAAGATCCATACCTCGGGCTCCGCATAGACTTCCATTGATGATATTATTGAAGATGACGCTTCAGCAACTCCCTGAAACACAGTAATTGCATTAGTATGCTTTTCTATTTTGTTAAAAAGAACATAAACTTTGAGCAGGCGTCAACGGCTCATCTAAATAGACCTGCACAAATGATCAGTTGTCTAAAATAAATAATGGATATGTAAATATGATTCGATTTGCTCGATCGTTGGAAGTGTCACCACCCAGAGATCTGCATCAACTACTAGGGGTGATGTTCTTGTAGAAGAAGCTCCGTCATCTCCCTGAAACATAGTACTTGCGTTAATAAAGAAGGAAGTATAGCGGATGTAATCACGTCATATGATTTCGCTTGATCGAACTGTCAGTATCCATACCTCGAAATGCATAAGAACATCAAGGGACGATGTAACTGCGGTGCACACTTCTGCAAGCTGTTGCGCCGACCCGTAACTGCATGCTCCCCCTTCTACTTGGACTAATGCTCCATCGACTCCCTGAAACATAGGACTTTCATTAGTAATGAACACAATATTGAAAAAAGAAGACAAATAGGAGGGCGACGACAGAAGGACATATCAATGGCTAAAAACGAAAGAAACATTGTGTGTAACAATCACGCTACAAGAATGCAAGATCTGATGATCTCCATCGATGGAACTGTCCGGAAACGTACCTCGAGCATCTGAGTGACATCTACGGTTGTCGTCAATGCGTTGGACTCCTCAGCATCTCCCTGAAAGACAGTACTTGCATTATTTTGGATAACAATAATTATAACTGAAAACAAAGACTAGAGGACGAGTACAAGGGTGTACCATTAGGTAAAATAATTACACGATCAATTAAAACTATTGATTTACATGCCTAAAACAAGTCAGTGTCAGAATAGCTAAGTAAGATTACCCGATAGGCGCTTGAAGTGGCTGATGACTGCAATAACGACACGGATGGAGAATCTTCCGCCTTCATATTGAGTGGATACATAAATGGGGAAATTATTGTTAGCTAATGCTACACACTACCGCAAGGCCGAGAGATAAATACGTAAACTTGACTCACCAGTGGAGGGATGTGGACGAATAGAGTGGGAATAGCGGTTGAGAGCAATTTTCGCCTCGCTCGCGGTGTTTTCTTCTTTATTAGCAATGATGTGGAGTACATGTCTGGGCTAAAGTGCCTGCTGCAGATGCGGTATCGATCACCCCTCTTGTCCGCAAAGACTTCTAGGACTCTACTTTCTAGCTCAGAGGCTGGATATCCGCAATATCGGACCCATTCTCTTATCTGATCTATTGTCTTAGGGAAAACATGCATTATAGTACCTTCAGATTTGTTATGGGTCTTCGAAGGGCAACCGCCAATGGAACAGGCAGGCATTATGGAAAGTTCTGAAAAGTAAAGATCAACAATTCTCTATGAATACCAATGTGTTAAAACAGTAAATGACACATAAAAGGTTCAATGCAAGGTCCGTTTTGGTTCTTGGAACTATACACGTTATTCACATGCGGATAAGTATTTCAATAACTTTCAAAAAATAGAAAAAGTAATTTGACTAAACTCAGAACATGTGACTAGTTCCTTGCATGTACTGTCGTGAACGAAAAGAAAACATGGATGCAATTTGATGACTACTAGCAAATAGATATAAATTAAAAAATTGGACGCAAAATGATTATGGTACATGGACTTACCTTGACGAACAAACAGTTAGATGCAGGGATCAGAGTAGTTTCTTGTCGTAGAACAGGGAGCAGTTCACAGGTTGCAAACTGACGAGTTTGCTCAAAGTGGTCACGGAAGTTCACAGAGACGAAGAGCAGATAACCAGCACCTTCACGGGTTGACTAGCAAAGCGCAAAGAAGTTCTCATTAGAAATATGAGGTGGGTTATAAAGAATTCGAACCAGGGGTGTGTTTGTGAATGAATGACGTGTATATGTCGTGGCATTATGTGGATTGCAGGGGGCCGTCCAGCGTGAGGGGGATGCTTGGCAGGAGACACGGGGTCTGGAGGTAGACATGGGAACAACAAACCCATGCTCTATAGACCACTTTGAAGTGTACATGGTCTTTGGCACCTCTTGGCCTTTATCGCTCCCTGACAGCTCCACTTGCCAGCAGCTCAAGTACCCCGGTGCGAACTGCCTTTGATAAGGCGGGGGGTGGATCGGGGCGGTGGTCGTGCAGACAAGACACAGGAAGACTCGTGAATGGAGACACACTTATGTGGATTGCAGGGGGCCGTCCAGCGTGAGGGGGATGCTTGGCAGGAGACACGGGGTCTGGAGGTAGACATGGGAACAACAAACCCATGCTCTATAGACCACTTTGAAGTGTACATGGTCTTTGGCACCTCTTGGCCTTTATCGCTCCCTGACAGCTCCACTTGCCAGCAGCTCAAGTACCCCGGTGCGAACTGCCTTTGATAAGGCGGGGGGTGGATCGGGGCGGTGGTCGTGCAGACAAGACACAGGAAGACTCGTGAATGGAGACACACTTATGTGGATTGCAGGGGGCCGTCCAGCGTGAGGGGGATGCTTGGCAGGAGACACGGGGTCTGGAGGTAGACATGGGAACAACAAACCCATGCTCTATAGACCACTTTGAAGTGTACATGGTCTTTGGCACCTCTTGGCCTTTATCGCTCCCTGACAGCTCCACTTGCCAGCAGCTCAAGTACCCCGGTGCGAACTGCCTTTGATAAGGCGGGGGGTGGATCGGGGCGGTGGTCGTGCAGACAAGACACAGGAAGACTCGTGAATGGAGACACACTTATGTGGATTGCAGGGGGCCGTCCAGCGTGAGGGGGATGCTTGGCAGGAGACACGGGGTCTGGAGGTAGACATGGGAACAACAAACCCATGCTCTATAGACCACTTTGAAGTGTACATGGTCTTTGGCACCTCTTGGCCTTTATCGCTCCCTGACAGCTCCACTTGCCAGCAGCTCAAGTACCCCGGTGCGAACTGCCTTTGATAAGGCGGGGGGTGGATCGGGGCGGTGGTCGTGCAGACAAGACACAGGAAGACTCGTGAATGGAGACACACTTATGTGGATTGCAGGGGGCCGTCCAGCGTGAGGGGGATGCTTGGCAGGAGACACGGGGTCTGGAGGTAGACATGGGAACAACAAACCCATGCTCTATAGACCACTTTGAAGTGTACATGGTCTTTGGCACCTCTTGGCCTTTATCGCTCCCTGACAGCTCCACTTGCCAGCAGCTCAAGTACCCCGGTGCGAACTGCCTTTGATAAGGCGGGGGGTGGATCGGGGCGGTGGTCGTGCAGACAAGACACAGGAAGACTCGTGAATGGAGACACACTTATGTGGATTGCAGGGGGCCGTCCAGCGTGAGGGGGATGCTTGGCAGGAGACACGGGGTCTGGAGGTAGACATGGGAACAACAAACCCATGCTCTATAGACCACTTTGAAGTGTACATGGTCTTTGGCACCTCTTGGCCTTTATCGCTCCCTGACAGCTCCACTTGCCAGCAGCTCAAGTACCCCGGTGCGAACTGCCTTTGATAAGGCGGGGGGTGGATCGGGGCGGTGGTCGTGCAGACAAGACCCGTTTGCCGCAGGGCCTCACCAAGGAGAGGCCATCTAACTGAATGTAAGAGGATGGCTGCAGGATCTACTACATGGAAGGCAGGGGGGTGAGTTTATAAATACCTCACCCTCCCAGGAGAATATACACTAGATTCATTTAAAAAATCAAAACAACCATTGTTAAAATATATGTTGGGCTTTATTTTAGATTTTAATTAAACATAAATAATAAACATTACACATTGTAAAGTTGAGGTTGCAGCACATCGAGGGAAAATCCGCGGTATTGTCCACTGTCACTGGGGAAATGTTGTCTAATGGCAAGTACCGCACAGGCAGGTATTACTCTCCGAACGCGGTGTCCGAGCCTCCCGTGAAGCCACCAAGTGAAGCAACGATAGGCCACCAGCCTGTACCACCTGTGAAAAAAAAAGATGCAAACTGTATTAAACTGACCAAACTTTCTTATCAATGTCGATTCAGGTAACACATGTCATTTTTCTTAGAAAAAAATTATATCTAGAAAATGCACTATATGGAACCAATTTACATGCGTTCCAATGATATGTAAATGTAATTTTATATGTGGGAGACGACCATGAAATAGTGGTGGCATCACTGACATCACAAACAGAGTATACTTACTCGTTACTCGGATTACGCGGACGAACAGTGCCACGAAGTTCGTGCATAAGCACCATCATCATCCTCAACACTGTCCGTGAGAGGCAGGCTTCCCTGAACTCTGGCAGCTCGGTGATGCATTGCGGACTTTGCTCGCCTTCCTGCTGACTTTGCTCGCTTTCCGAAATGTAGGCCAAGCACCCGGAATTTTCACGGCAGCAGCAGTTCTCCTCCTCAGTTGGCATTAGCTCGCACCGATTGCACGTGCACCAGGTGGAGACGCCGTCCATGCGACATGGTCCAGGCTCTTCATCCGTTGACTGGTCCTCCCAACTGCCGTCCGAATCCCCATCGTTTTCGCGTGCTTGCCTTTCCAGTAGTTCTTCCTCGGTGTACTCGGGCTCGTACATATACGGCATTATTGTGGCCATTGTGCGGTAAAGATAGTAAAATAATTTATAGCGGTGGTACTGGTATCTGTTCACACGGGCTACAAGCGGCGAAGGTAGCTGACCAGAGCACTGAAACGAGTCACAGAATACTCAAAGTAACACAGAGAGAGGAATGGAATCGAAAATCTGCTGCTGTATGTTGTGAAACGGTCTGTTTATACTTATTGGGGAAAGAGGCGTCCTGCCATTTCCATGGCAACACGTCAATAGCTGAGGCGCAGCGATTGTTGACACGAGACGTGCTTGAAATGGGCAGTACGCGTCTGCTGATGTCAGGCTCAGGGGCGGGGGATTTGATTTAGTGCCGCAAAGGCAGGTGAGCCAGGTCGATGCGGCGGAATGATAGGATTATCACAAAATGGAGGCTGATTTCGAGTGCGATAAGGGGCGAAAAGTCGGGTAAGGTCCATAGGAAAGTTTCCTACGATCTACCGATTTATGCTTACAAACACATGGCCGACCCGTAGGGACAATAAAAAAAAAGTCCCGGAACTCTCCTTTAAATCCAAGATCGAAGAGGGCTGAATTGTATATATATTTTGACCCTCAACAGCGCGGTTTATGCCAGCTTTCTTAAATAAGAAAAGCGGCTTGTGCCAAGTATTGTGTATATGACAAACAGAATGTTTCAAATCTTGGTACACTTCAATGCCTCCCTGGGAAAGGGCCGAAATACAATTTAAACACACAGGTGCAAAAGTATAAATTGGAGAGACTAAAACATACACTGCACCCCCCCCCGCAAAACATACAATCAGATAACATCCTTGTTACTGTAAAACCCTTAAAAGAGATATCAGTCACACCCAAAGTGTCGCTCAGACTTAATTAAAGTTCTCTTATACGAGTTCTTGTTCCCGTGAAATAGGCCTTTGAAGCAGCAAATGATATTGTGATTTCTCCATGGGGCTAAAATGGCTGTCGGCATTGTTCCCTACTGTCAGCCTTCTCAGCTTCTTTAGCCCGTAATGGCTCACCCGGAGTGGGACAGAGAGGCGGCATTTGATTCCCTAGATTCTTCCTGGTCCTGACTGAACTGGGCATCATATCCCTGCGTGCCCTGGTTTCACAAGCTACACCAGATTTATTCAGTAGACCTCATTCTGGACTGGGAGGTAGGGACTTCCTGGGTTGCCGCGGGGGCAGTCTCTGAAACAGGAATCGGAATTGAGCCGAGGCATCATTTGGTGCCGTTCTTACCGCACCAGGTGGGGAGTTCGACTCGTGGGAGATGTCTGATTTGCCCCACAGGTGGCAGCGCAGTCAACATCCACTTTTTCCTTTGCGTTTGGGGTGGCTTGGCGGTTGACAAGGAAGAAATGTCCCGGCCTTCAGCTATGCGAATTATAGTGTTCAAGTATTTGTCAAGACGCTGTTAAATTCTCTGTTCATTTTGCCTAAACGAAACACGCAAATCTGCTAGTTCTTCTTTAATCGATGTTAAAGTGGTCATTATTCGACTGCACCAGACTACCCATTGTTGCCTTCCCTCCTGTGGAGCAGTGTTAGGGCTTCTTATAGATATCTCTACAATGGAGATCTCAGATGAGTGTGGAGATGAGGACAGTTAAAATACTGGGAAAAGCTTCCACAGCGGAAGAAATAGTCGGGTTGCTCCATATCGACTCTTCATCATCTTGCCTAATCTCATTGCAGATTTGAGTGTCTTGTCACTCGTCCCTGGGGGAGGGAGCTATTCTCAACCCCCTGGGAATGGTTCTGATCTCCTGTTCCGTCTCCCCGAGTCTCCCTTGGGCTGTTTGTCGATGAATTCACAATCTGCCTCAATAAGCCACCAGAAACTCCACTAAGTTTTGGGGCAGATGGGTGACTATCTGTAAAACAGAGACATGGGAGCTAATAGAATGTCGGATGAATCTGTGATGACATTGTCTATTTCAGGGATAGTTTTAAAACAACTACTAGGGAGGGTTTCCAAAGGTAAATAGGCACTTGTGGGATTTATGAGTGAAAGGTCTCTCTATGCTTCCCAGAGTGGCAAATTCAGGGGTGCTGTAGCCTACATCACTCCCAGATAGGTCTTCCTCAACCCCCTTTCTCGCTGCTCCAGTATCGCCTACTTGCTTATCTTCCCGAGAAGCAAGGCACTTCTCGGTATAGAGGTGGTCTATGGAGCGTTCTAAGGCTTCAATTATTGCCTTGTCAGAGAAAGATATATCATGTGGAGGCAGTAAGCGGGAGCTGTAAAAAACGTGAGCTTATTCTCCCAGGTTGACCTCAAGAACCTATTATTCAGGTGGCCAGGGAAGGGCTGGCGCTTTTAGATCCCAACCCCGGGGGTGAACAAGCGAGGGAGGATCACTTGGGTAGAGGAGCCCGGGGCTGTGCTGAGGACGAGATCCTTGAGACCTTTGTAGGGATTCTAAACCCCTTCTCCCAATGAATCTCCTTTATCTGAAGCCAATAACCCATCCGTCTGCTTTAAACCCTGTAAGAACCCAAACCCTGGTGCTGTGGTAAACTACATCTCCCAGAATCCCCGTCTTTCTGTTACGTACCTGAATACTCCCGATCTTTCTTTTCCATGTCCCTCTGATAATTCTTTTTCAAACACCCAGTCTACCATAACCAGATGCTACCATTCCCACAAACCCCCCTGTCCGTATTACGATAATCCCATTCATTTCCGTCTGTTTCACAAACCCTACCAATCATCCCTTTCTAAGGTCATCAACCCTCCTGATATACGGGTTGTAATTCCATATAACACCTCTTCCCCATCGTACCCCGTAGGACAATCCGACGCTCCAACCCCTCTCCTTTCCAACATGAACACTGTTTTTTCCCCTTTACCTGACATGTCCAGACACAAGCATAAGGCAAAGTCAGGCAATTGACTTAAATCACACACCCCTACGGCCCTTCCTTTTCCCCACAGGGATAAAGGGTGGAGCAAGAGAGCACAGTACGATGAGACAGCTATCCAGGCCCAGCAGTTCAAGAGGAGGAGAAAGGCGGTAAAGATTGAGAGGCCGACGAGGAGAGACACGTCCTTGTCCTTCTCAACAAAACCCAGCGAAACCTCTGCAGAAGGAATCGTGAGACCGAGTGTTAGGGACAATTCTCCGTTTAGGCTGAATTTCCTAACCTAGTGAGTCCCCCAGCAGCTCTGCTGGTTTTTTGGGGTTTATTTTTTTCTCCTGCCAAGAGTGATACTCTTTTACCCTCACTCCTGGGCATGATTTGAGTGTGTTTCTTTGAATCTAGATGTGTTTAATGGGCTATGGGGTCTTTTACCCCATAGGGCGTCATGTGTTTTTGTGATGTGTGTTACACAGCACCCTCAGTGCAGTAACACAGGGGTGTCATAGTGACCCCCCAGTATAGACTCCATACCCTGGGACTGACTACTGTCTCCCAGGGCATGTAAAGTCACCATTGACTTTACTAGTCTTAAATTCTGAACAGAACCAGTACAAACCATCATATTGTGGACATACTGGCTGGGGCAATTCAATTGCCCCGGGGTCTGTTAGTCGAGGGGGCACGTCTCCCTCCCCCCTGATCGAGTTTTGGCTGGTGGCAGTGGATACTACTTTTTATATTCAACCGCAAATATTTTCCTATGGGATTTCCCATTGTTTTAGGCTACTATCTTTATTTAATTATTTACGGTAGCCGTGAACATACCGCTGGTTTATTTAATTAATATTAATTCTCCGGTTGGTATTTTTTGCCAAAACTTGATTCTAAAATGCCGTTTGTGTTCTCTTCTGTGACTCCAACCCAAGTCGAGCCCTTTGTTCCACTTTTTGGCGGACTTCTCCACAGAAGCCCTCCAAAGTGGTGCCACTCTGTCTGGGGTACTTAGGAGGGGCGGAGGGGGATTTAGGCACCCTGGACTGAGTTGCCCAGGCAACTCATGTCGCACTCCGTCCTGATTGGCCCAAGTGGTGAGCCGGCCGGCTCACCACTTAGCATGTTTGAGTGACAGCTAGGCTGGGTGAATGGGGGTTTTCTGCATAAAAGCAGGGCTTTGGGGACTGGAACTTCAGAAGTCGCCACAGGACCTAAGAGTCGGACGAGGGAGAAGCTGAGCCGACCTGCCACGACGACACCACCGGTGGAGCCCTGCTGGACCGTCTCACCACTTTTCCCAACAACAGAGGAGATCTCCCGCCGGAGAGTCTTCTTCCTTTGACTGGTGGGGATAACCAGTTTCACCGTCTTTTCGCCTTCCCGACGTACCTCGTGGCTGCCTTGCCTGTGCCAAGCACCCCGGCAACCGGGATACCATGTTTTACCATGACCCTGAACAAAAGGTACCCTGGCAGTGCAACGACCTTCATCTTTCCTCCAAGTCAAGATCTTCTCTTCCCCTGGACGACGACGTGACTTGCACCCACTGCCAGGAACAACTGCCACCGCTGGAGGATCCTTTCCACTTAAGGTACCGTGTCCCGCCTTGCTTCCTTTGACACCGACTGTACGGGGTAGATTTAGCCCCCGGCTTTCGAACCTGGGTTGGCCTGGGACACCCTGGCTAAACTTTCTTGAGCCTCTCTAAACTCTTTTTGAACTCTCTGCAAGACTCTAAGCCTAGTGTAACTGTGTGATCTTGGACGCATTTGTGCTCTGCTCTCTCTAAGAGTGGGCCCAGCCTTTGGACTTTGGCTCACCAGTGACTTTTGCACTTCTGCCTTGCTAACAGTGTTCCTGAATCTTAGAGTGGTGTACCTTTCCATATTCTGTCTTTTTCCCTCCCTTTTTCACAAAGTTATTGGAGTGCTATCTAGTCAAGCGCTCACCTCTGTATGAAAATAAGTGGTGTTTTACTAAGACTTATCTGATAAGGAAAAAGGGGTGTATATATTACAATAGTAACTGTGTTTAGAATATTTTACAATAAGAGTGCTGGAGTGTTTCAAACAGTGTGTTTTTAAATAAATAATTATATACTTTGATACCAAAGCTCTGGTCAGTGTTTGCTTGTATTGGTGTGTCCGAGTGCCTATTGTGTATACTTTGCATACTGCCTAACTCTTCTTGAGAGAAGTCTGACTGCTCAGCCACAGCTACCAGGTAAATCTGGGTGGTACAGACTGCTACCAAGTGGGTTTACTGCTAACACCTGTAGTCCTAAATCTTTTGCAGTTTTCCCTAAGGGAACTGCACAGGTTTCTGCCTAACACCGAGGACAATACCCCAAGTGTCCTGCAGCAGATGTCAATGGTACACAGAGCGTATCAACGTTGATAAGCTGGAGCAAAGGAGACTCCTGTTTCCAGGGTTCCGGCCTTGACTCCAATTAAGAGGAAAGCCAAGCGGTTCATCACAGCCAGTGAGTCGAAGGGGGACCCAATAAGAACCGGGCTTTGGTGAATGAAGGTCACAAAGTGGCAAAGCAAGAGAAGTTCAAAGAATTGTACAATTGTAAAGGAGAGACCAGCTGCAGAAGGGGACCAGCACCATGTGGGTGCTTCCCCGAGAGACTCTGGTCGATCCCCGACTGAATGAAACTACAGATACCAGAAGGCCGTAGGAGAGCCGCCAAGATAGGTCAAAGTGGTCATACAGGAGGTCAGGCAAAATCCCTGTACAGTTGAAAGTCTTTGACCTAAGAACTATAAAGAAAGCAAGGGATGTGAATCTCGCCACATTAGAAAGCAAGGGAAGTGAATCCCGTTGACAGACGCATTGCTAGGGAGGGGGCTGAGGGTGTTATGGCCCTGGGTCTTTTGGTTGTAGCCCCGGATAGAAGCTCAGGGGTTACAACCAAAAAGGCTAGCTAGCCCCCAGTCCTTCCCAGTCCCAAAATTAGCATAGCCGCTGATCTTTTCCAGAGCTAGCAACACCCCCGCCCGTAGACAATGAAGGTAAATGTGAATGTGAAGTTGGCAAGAGTGAACCCGGAAGAGGGATGCTGACGAAGAGGGGGCAAAGTCTAAAGTGTGTGGACAAAAGGTGAACCCGGCCGAGGTATGTCCATTGGAACAGTTTAAAAAGACATTAAGATTTGAAAGTGAAGGAAAAGCCATAGTGAAGCCGGCGGAGGGAGGATGCAAGCAAAGAGCGGTCTGCGCCCGGAAGAGGGGTACCCAGGGGTGAATCCATCACTCGAGAAATACGTAGAACAGAACTTTGTATTTGTTAGTTGTTTTTGAAAACCTATCAGGCCCCCGGGACCAGGAAACTACAACCACCGAAGGCCTTGATATCGATAGCAACTGTTTTAGGATCCAAACCCGGGACAGGTAGATCCAGGGGATGAAAAGCCATCACCCAGCACCACAAGGAACAAGGGTCAGTGCCCGGAAAAGGGAGACCCAGGGGTGGAGAATCCTCACCCTAAGTAAAATCAGGAACTGAACATTCATTTTGTTGAAGGAACTTTTGTTTTGTTATTTGAATGCCGGGGCCTCGAAAGCAAGAGACTTTCAAGAGAAACCAGACTTGGCCATCGACGGCCCAAATAGCTACAAGTGGAACGGTCGTCTCGTGCTGGGGAAGCTCGAGAGTGTACTGTGCTCCAAGATCCCACCTTACCCCATGCTCAAAATGTGGGGAAGGGAAACCCAAGCTAACGCATCCTGACATATTATTTGTGAACACTTCTATCTTTTCTTGAAAACTGTCCCACACCCTTTTTATATTAAGTATAAGGTTTGGCAATAGGTTTCCTAGTACAGGCCCTTTTTTATTTTGACACGCCGTCACTAGGACTGTCTTATTTTTCATTTGATGGTCGACCCTTGCTCCCATTTTAGATTTAGGTTTAGATTAGGCGTACATACAGTTTAATAAACACCCTTGAACTGTGATCACTTGTGTCGGTCTGTTACCACCATGAGTTCCTTACAGCACTCGTAGCATTCTGGGCAGGAAGAATGGGATCGGCACCCGCACCCCTTGCCCCCAGCTCTTCGGGCAAAGGGACCACCAAGGAGCCTACCTGGTCACTTAGGCAACGCGGCACGCTTAAAGCACTTGAGGCACTGGAGTGGTTTGGTGTTTACCCCATCTGGTCTGGCTGACAAGGCTGCATCTATTTAGCTGGCAGCATCTCTGTCGTCGTGTGCCCACTGGGTACAGCCGGCTCGGGTCCGTAGGTAGGAGCAGCTTGATCAGAAGGTGCCATGGCATGTTGGTTTGCTTGGTTTGCTTCCAGCTGTGTATTTTGTGTATTTGTTTATTATTTATATCACGCACCGAGCCCTGGGGTAACTGGGCGCTGGAGAAACGTAGAAGTTACATACATGGTAAGGCACAATACAATAACAGATGGGAGGACCGGTGGTTACAGAAGGGTCAGACAACAAGGAGCATTAGTTCAGCATTAGTTCAGACATAGGTATAGTAAACATAAGTGCATCAGAAGGCAGAATGGAGGTGTGTGATGGTAGCAAGATACAGACGAAATGGCATCTCATTGGAGGGGCTTGTTGCTCAACCAGTTTTTTATTCTGGCTTTGAATGTCAGGAAGGAGGGTCTATAGGAGAAGAGAATGGTTTTCCAACGTTTGGCTGCTTGGACTGGGAAGCTGGCTCCTCCATCTGTTTTTAGGTTGTACCTCGGTACTACAAGGCTGTGAGAAAGAGCCGATCTGGTGGTGCGGACAGAGTGATGTTTGCAGATTTTAAATCGGACAAATATTTAGGGGCTGTGCTTGTGAGGCACTTGTGCGTGCTAGCCAGGGTACGTAGAGTGATTCTGTCATGAACTGGCAGCCAGTTGGCATTGTGCCTAAAAGTAGAAATGTGGCTGGACCTAGGTAGGCTAAGTGCTGCTCTCAGTGAGTTGTTTTGAAGGACCTGGAGCCTGTTTAGGTTAAGTTCAGATGAGCCTAGGAATAGTGTATTGCAGTAGTAAATTTTTGACAGTGGTAATGCTCTGGCTAGCGTTAGGCAACAGCTGGTAAACAGGTATGATTTACAACTATAGATCAGCTCATTGTTGTAGGCTGTGGAGGCTGCCATACTACTGACTTGTTTTTTTCAGGAACAGTGTTGAGTCAAGATAGACCCCCAGTGTTTTTATTTCTTTGGATACCTTGATCGTGTTGCCGTCAATGTCAAAGGATGAGTACAATCAGTAGCTCAGTCTTATTGTCGTTAAGGCATAGACTGTTGGTGGCCATCCAGGCTTGGATTTCTAGATAGATATCGTTCAGCGTTTGGAATCTTGGTCATAACAGCCAGTGAAGGGAGTGAGGACTTGGGTGTCATCCGCATAGTTGGTGTAGACGACACCCAAGTTGTCCAGGCGGTTGAATACGAGCTTGTATAAAGTGGGAGACACGCACAAACCTTGAGGGACTCCACAAAGTGTGGGAGTTGGGTCTTCTGAGGCTGATGGGGAGAAAACTCTGGTGGTCTGATTGGAGAGAAAGGAGTTGACCCAGCCAGATGCATTGGTGGAGAATGCTGCATCTGTGGGGAGGTGCTCGGTGAGGATTTGGTGGTCGACGAGGTCAAAGGCCGCTGATAAGTCTATGAGGGGGAGGTTTGCTAGCTTACCTTTGTCCTTCACTTCGTCCTTTTGGATCTTCAAGTCTAGGAGAGCTGTCTCCATTCCATGTCTTGGCCTGAAACCAGATTGTCTGAGGCCTAATAGTTCATTTTCCTCTAAATGCTTCTGAATTTGCAAATATGCAACTCAGTCCAACATTTTTAAGAGGAAGGTGACGGTGGTAATGGGCCTGTAGTTTGTAGGGATATTTGGGTCAAGGTTTTAAAAAAAAAAATGTTTAGGAGGGGCATAACCCAAGCTTCCTTGAGATTGTTGGGGACCTGATTGCACTTGAAAGGAAGAGTTCATCAGTGTGGTGATGAAGGGGGCTAGGTTTTTAGCTCCTTCCTTAATGATGGAGGCTGGACAGATGTCCCCTTGACAATGAGAAGGTTTCAGACTTTTAATGAGGTCTTCCACTTCCTTAGGTGTTACTTGGGAGAACGTGAAAGGTGTGCAATGCTGCTGATTTTTCTTTGACGCTGGTATGGGATGGGGGCGGCTTACGAGGCTAGTCTTTGTAATAGGGTGTTTTTGTCAGCAAGTGCTTGCTGGATTTTTGTACACCATGCTGCATCCTTGGTGCAGTCCTGGGTATGAGGTGCTGGGGATTCGGGCTCCTTTAGGATACTAATGTTACACTCACCTGGTTCCCACAGGGGCGTAGAACGGACCCGGACAGCTGCGGTCTCCACCAACGTGATGCGTAGTGTCGAGATGACTGTCTGGACTGGCCTGCCTAATCTCGTCTGCTTGATCCGTAGAAGTATTCTCCTGCAAGTGGAGAAAGGGATTTAGCCACCCGTGGATATGAGTGATAGCCCCCTCCCACTGTTCTCGTTCTCCCTTCTTGTCACCTCCGATATCCCCTTTTAGGAACCTCACCTTATATTTTTAAATGATGAGCTCTCCATCCTGCGTGGATTGCAGGGGCGCGTTGATGCCAGTTACTTCACTGGTTTGAAGGCGTGGGAGAGTTCCGGAGAGTATAGACTCTGAGGTTCCTGGCAAGGTTCGGTAAGTATCAAGTTCATAGAGTTCAATATGTCCGATGATTCACTCTTGTTCCCCCCTTCTTTCCTTGTCTTGCAACTAAGACCCTGAGAAGATACCCCTCGTGGCAGTTGGTGGCGCTCAGGTAAGAGTCTATTACCCGACGCTGTCCGGTGAATGTTGCCGGTGTTTAACGTGTTGTTTTCTCTCCCTTTGCAGGTGCGGCACATGAAGATGTGGAGAGTTCTAGAATAATGCCTCCGGTGGTAATCAGGTAAGTCTATGATAAGTGTTTTATTTGTTGGTTTTCTCGGCTCACCTTGTTTTCTTTTGTCCCTCAGGTGCCGGATTTCGGCGAAGAAATGATGGAGGCAGCATCGAATCGAATGATGCTGCAAGGACTGGTGAGTGTGGCGCGGCGCTGCAGCTGGAGATGCGACGCATACAGAAATGATGTTCTTTCCCGGTCCGGAGGCGAGATGGATCCGAAATCAGGTGAGGAATTTGAAATAGTTAGTTAGTGTGTCCTTTTCTTTCCTCTTGGTTTTAGGAGCTCCAGATTCGAGGCGGGCGTGGCAGAAGACTGGATGCAGACTGCAGGCACGGTGAGCGTTACGCTGCTGGATGCAGAATAACGCGAAGTGTGTGCTGTTGTTCGGGCGTGGTTTAAATAGCCTCCGAAGTAGTTCCAGGTAAGAAGTTCCCTAGAACCACGCCCAAGTAAAAAATAGTCCCTGTAGAAAAATAGTCCCATCCAGGCCTCACGTTGGCTTGGACTAGGGCGCCAGGACTGAACCCAAACAGCCCCCAGCCGGGGCTGTTGGGGTTTTAATAAATATCTGGATGCCTGCTCCCGGAGCCGATGGGCTTCGTCCTGATGCCCGGGGGTAGGCATCATGACAACTAAAGAGCTCTTTGGTACTTGATTTGGCATTGTGGATTCCGGTATTATAGGCTTCTTTTTTGGCTGACAGGATCGCCGCTTTACGAGTTGCGACTGCTGAGGTGAATAGGATTTTATTATTATTGGTGGGTGATTTACGCATGTGGTTTCCGCTGACCTCTTGGTATTTGAGGATTTTTTAGTTCTAATGTGAACCACTTGTTAAGATGTGCGATGGGTTTCGCTTTTCTTAGTTTGAGAGGTGCCGCAGTGTCTAGAGCTGATTTAAGAGTATTATTGTATAGGTCGACCAGTTTGTCGGGGTCAAGGTTCTTGAACATGGACTTGTCCAGGATGTTATTGATAAGGGTCCGGAGGCTGTCAGTGGTGATGTTTTGACAGTTTCTAGTTAGAGTGGGAGGGGCTATAGTGGCACTGGGAAGGGAGGATCCAGGGATAGATAACAAGATGAAATGGTGATCTGAACAGGCCACTGGATCATTTTGGAGAATCTTGATGGAGCAGTTGAGGTCGGACACCCAGTCCAGCGCTCGACCTATGGAATGTGTCTGTTATGTGACTCTATGTTTGAAGCCCAGGTGGGTGATGGAATTTTCCACCGCTAGGGCGTGGGGGTCATTGGGGTCCTGTAGTCCTAGGTTGAGGTCTCCCAGGAGGATGGTTTTGGATCCAAGTTTGGTGTTGGTGGAGAGGAGGTTTGTGATGGTCCCGGGGGCCGATAGATGAGGTGATTAAGTACTGTTTGGGTGAGCGAGAATGCACGTTTCAGTGACCAGAGCTCTGCAGAGGGGAGGCTGGTAAAGGAGGTAGCTCTGAGGCCTAGGTGGGTTTTTGAGATGAAGGCCACTCCTCCTCCTTTGTCAGAGTTTCTGTCTGCCCTACTAATGGTGTATCCTTCTGGTAAGGCTAAGGAGAGTGCTGGGCCTGCCGTCTGGTGGAGCCAAGTTTCTGTGATGGCTAGGAAGTCCAGACGGTTTGCTGTAATGAGGTTGGCAATCTCTGTGGCATGGGCTACTAGAGAGCGAGCATTGATGAGTGCTCCTTTGATGGCGGTTGGCGGAGGAGAGGGTATAGGTTCTCTTGTGCTAGTAATAGAAGGGGGCTGGGTTAATAGTTGGTGGAGAGAGGTGGGGGTTGGAGGTTGAGAGGGCTTGGGCGTGACTGCTGAACGTGTGGAAAGGATGCATTTGTCAGGCTGGGCAGAGTGTGTTGACTAGTCATCCTTAGAGTGACTTTGTGGTTAGGGAAGCGAGAACCTAGTCTCAGATTCCTAGTGTGGACCAGCAGTGGGAAAAGTGGCGTGGGAGGTGTTGCGAAACGCTGTAGCCATTCAATAGAGCCCGAGTGCAGTGCTGGCTGCCGTCTTCATAGAGATTTCATTAGTAGGACTACTTGTGTTGATGGAATGGAGAGGTGGTAGGAAAAGTGTTGTGGTGATGGTGTGGAATAATGGTAGGAAGGAGGCCATGGCCATCGTGGTACAGATTAGGTAGAAGTTGGGGTGGACAATAATGGACAGCTTGGAGACTGGCACTATGTGGTGGGAGAGATGAGGCACAAATGTGCAATGAACGGATTTTCTAGAGCACAGTGGAGAGGAGTTACCCTGATCCGGGCACGATCGGAGGTGGGCCCAGAAGGCTAGTTCAGGCGTGGGCAATTAGGGAACAGGAGGACACAATAGGTGGATTCAGTAAGAGAGCATGGTAGGCAGCATTAATGAGAATCATAATAGGCTACGTCGAAAGAAAGCACAATGGGCAAGATCAGTGGACAGGAATGGTAGAGGAAACAGTGCGGGCTAGGACAGTAGGGAGCACAATGGGATCAACCTGGATAGTAAAAACTACAATGAGCACAGTGGAATGAACCTGGGCAGTAAAAAACAGTGAGCACAGTGGGATCAACCTGGGCAGTTAAAAACAATAGTGAGCACAGCGGGATCAACCTGGGCAGTGGTACAGAGTAGTATCGGTTACAGTGGGCTAGTAAGCAGTGGTAAACACAGTGAGCAGTGTTATCCATGATGGTAGGCACAATGGGCAACAACAGTGACAAGACCCATCACGTTCCTGAAGCGGGTACAGTGGGCTAGTGCACTGCCAGGAGTGACACGATTTGATTGAAACAAATTAGCAACAACTGGGCAGTGGAAACAGTAGTGAGTACAGTCCACCTGGGCTAGATAGGCAGGGCCAATCACTCAGGACTAGAACGGTTGGGCACACTGCAACCTTATGTCGCAATTAACGCTGCGGTAACGGTTTTCTTCATACATACTGACTAACACATACTGCCATGTGTGGAGAGGTAGGTGTGGATGCAGATAAGCCTGCTTAATGCAATCGGGCAAATCACGGTGGATGCTGGTGTAGGGCGCTGATCTAGTAGCCGGGACAAGTCTCCTCAGTTGTGCTGTGACAACTAGCCGAAGCTGACGGAACTGTAATAATAATAATAATTTATAATAATAATTGTTCGGCATAGGGGATACAGGTACTCGCGCAGATTTAGGGCGAGAGTTGAAGCAGCAGAGTCTCTAGCCGACGATAGGATGGCGGCAACGGACAGGCACACAGATAGGCGTGTGCCTTGATGGTAGTGCCTCAAGGGGCCTCTCACAGGAAATGGTGGCGTCGGGCCAATGGGTGTTTCGCATGGTTGCTAGGCAACCTGGTGGACGCAGTCGTCAGCGGCCATTTTAATAGCTCCTCATGGGCTGTGGCGAAGAAACAGTTGAATAAATGCAGATTATGGAGCAATGAAGATGATTGAGCCCATATGGCAAGGAGATACCTGGGCCCTACTGGGCGCGGGTGGTTATGTAGCAAGGTGGTGCTCCGATGAGCGTCTCTGGGTCGAGGAAGCAGCTCTGGCTGCGGCCGAGGATCGGATCAGCTGGCAGGCTCAGGACGGGCTGGGCTCCTGCCCTCCCTGGCTTCTGAGTACCCACCTGACTACCTGATGGTAGACTGGGTCAAACTGGATGAAGTAGTCCCTTTAATAGTAAGTGCAGATGCCAACATCAATCTTGTTCTCCCTTTCGCCCTGCACGCTTTTGAACGTGGGGGGCCAGAGATTGGAGACATCCTCTAGGCAGTTTTTTCTCTGCTCCAGGCTGAGGTGGGGATTGGCAATTGGTAATTGACTAATGGACTAGGTAACTACTGGCTACTGGCTACTCGCACAAATGGGAAACAACTGGGCTGCTGTGCTTGAGCACAACGATAGCAGCAGTAGTAGGGGAAGGGAGTCTTACAGAGTGCTACAATGACTCTCAGTGTGCCAGTACCCCAATACCCCCAATACTCCAGCAGCACCCTGCACCACAGCACCCACAGCTCTGAGCAGCTCAGCAAAAGGTGTAATCTTCGCACCCCACCCCCTCACAGCACGTACCAGCCTGTCACAGCATAGAGCCCACCTGCGAGTTACTGAGTGTACTCACCGCGGGGTGGCAGGCTGCAAAACACAGCCCAGCCCTAGCCCTTTGGGGAGAGGTGTACCTCGCTTCTGTTTTTTCTGTTGCTGCTTCTTTCACGCCTCTCTCCAATCTGGGGCAAGCAGGCGTTAGCAAACGGTGTGGGTGGGTGAATAGGCAGGTAGCAGGCTGCGGCCTCCTCTGGGATCTCAAACGTGTCCGCACTAGATAGCTAGAGGAAAGTCCCTAGAATATTGTCTGTCAAGTCGCACTGCGACTGCTCACAGGGAAAGAGAGCGTAGCCGGTTCTGACAGAACTTTCCCTAGCTCTGTGGCAGGGGACAAACTACTGACTAACCAAGAATCTGTGATGCAAAGAGCTTTGGATAGTCTGTCGACAAAAATGAAAAACTAACATCGATAATAAAGGCCTCAAATGGTGTGATTTCATGATGAAGTCTAGCTTTGTGATGATTAATAGATGCAGTCAAGGTGATACTCTAGGAGAATACACTAGAGTGTCTACTACCATTGACTACTATTTTATACAAGCAAGCTTCTTTCATCTGGTGGCAACCCTTGACAGCAAAGCTAGCATTGCTAGTGACCAATCCACTATTGCTTTGACGCTCTTTTATAGCGAGCAATGTCCGGAACCAGTAGACCAAATCGGCCAGATTGATATAAATGCTAGAGCTAACAGAATTGAATGGAACCCACGTAATCTGGAGAAAGCTGCCTCCATTTTAACTGCTGAAATGGCGATCTATTGGCCCAAGCTATGCGGATAAACTCTGATCGGTTTTCCATCTGTTTGTTGAACACCTGTAGAGTTCATCTGATGGGAACTGAATACTCCTGCAGCCAGCATGACTTAATTAAAGCAATAAGTAATCTATTTTTACAAACTTACAGCAGAAGGAAATTAGATCATGAAAAACTGTCTTGGCTACCGTCAGCAAGGTGCGGGCTGACAATCAGAATAAATGTGCTTGTGCCACCATGTGTAATTCTGGGATCAAAATGGCAGAACTGATGCAATGGCTTCAGCACAGTCCCTACACTATTGCGACAGAAGAATAATAAGAAGAATAAGTTACTAACCCCTGGTAATGTTCTTTCTACTGGATGTTAGTCTCACGTATTCCTCATCTTTGATATTCAATATCCAGCTTCAACGGCTTTGCAAATTTCTTTTTCGGCAGAGGACGCTATGCGTCGATGCAGTTGACTGGATGTCCCTTGAGGGTCATCAAAGGTATCTATAGCACGTGCAGTGTTTGTTGTTCAGTTCTGATTTTTCATTCCATAGAACTACCCGCATAACCATGGGTTTAGCTGTATTAAGCTTTGAAGGAGTGAAAGCTGTAATAGCATGGGGAATTCTACTGTGGGGTAGGATGGGAGGGCGATGAGGAATATGTGGATGGAACATCCAGTCGAAAGAACGTTACAAGGGGTAAGTAACTTGTTCTTCTAATGGATTGTGTCCTCCCATGTATTCCTCATCTTTGATAGACTCCCAAAGCGGTGTTTGTTTTGGTGGAGGGAGTAAGCATTTTCTCAATGATTTCCATGTATCGAATGGAGTACAGCTTTCCCAAAGCTTCCATCCTGACAGAGGGAAGAATCAAGGCAGTAATGTTTTGTGAATTTGTGTAGACCATGTAGCTGCCTCACAAATGTTTTTGATCGGGACACCTCTTTGCAGAGCCGCAGAGTGAGCCATGACCCAGGTGGAATGGGCCCTCAAGCCTTCTGGAGGATCTTTGATCACCAGCCTGTAGCATTCTGAAATTGCTAGAATGATCCATCTGGATATGCTCTGGTTTGAAAAGCCTGACCCAGTTTGTGACCTGTATAGCCTATAAAAAGCTGATCATCTATCCGAAGTTTGGATAATCTAGAGATGTAGAAGCTTAGAGCTTTTCCTGATATGATATAATAATGATGTGTTATTTATATAGCACCTTTATCCAAAGGGCTTTACAGAGAACATATTTACATACAATATCACCCAACCGAAATTGGTACTCATTTATCGACCTCGGAAGGATGAAAAGCTGAGTTGGCCTTTTAGGGATTCGAACTTGCGAACTGCAGATGACACTCAGATCGCAGCAGTGAGCGCTCAACCCGCTGAGCTATCTTACCGGCTTGATATGATATGTTCTTTACACATGGTTGATTAGAAGTAGGTCGGGAGGCGAAATGTTGGATCCATTGTAACGGTGAGAGGTCTATGATGTCAGTAGTAGCAATAGTGCCTGTATGTATCTTATTGTGGTGGCCATTGTGGTAGGAAGTAAGTAGGTAATATAGAATTAGGGTGTGGTAGAAGACATGGAGATAGTTACACTTCTCCTATTAGTTGATGGGTCCAGTTTAGTATGAGTCTTCTGCCACATACTGCTAATGTGGGTGACTAGCGCTAGTAGAAGCAGTGTAGTCTGTATAGCCATGGTTGCATTTAGTGGAGGATGCGAATTTCGAGATGGTCTGGCGTTGTACTGAGGCATGACTTGCTGTAAGGTATGCTGCGCTATGTTAGATACGCTATACTAAAGGTGAATACCCTATATGAGGAATCTAGGGTCAGTCAAGTGTGAGTCAGATGTAAAGTAATTATAACAATTTCATATGAGAAGCATAGTCATTTATGGTATCAAGCAAGTACGTTTAAGTTATTCACAGATGCAAGGCAAAGGAAAGGGCAGCAATGTCAAAGGAGTACTTACTATCCTAGGTAACATGCAATTAACAATCATTTTGTACCGGTTGTTGGCAGGCAAATACTTAGCAATGTACAGTAAGTGAGTTAAGAACATGTATGTAATCAAGGGGGGGGGGTGGGGAACGGTTACACATCCGAGTTAACAGTACTCCTAAAATGACATGTTGGACGGGATCTGACAAATATTTAGTTGGCGGTCATGGGCAATGTAAAACAAGGCTTGGACAGCAGGAAGATAACATGGTCTAAGTTTCTCTATCGGTGCTGCAGTATATTGTAGTAGGTATGGCAATAGCTGCAAGAGTAGACACTAGTAAGGTTAGGGGGTTTGTGCAATAGTTCCCTTAAGAGAGGCTCGACCAATGCGCATGTTGCAAGAGGCATATGTAGGTTAGAGTGGTCGCAGTAGCGGTGCAAACGCGTGGAGAGAAGGATTAAGGTACTCCGTTACAACAGTTGCAATTGTCAGTGGTTACTGGGTGAGTAGGTTGCTACGCGAGGTGAAGTGGGGAGGCTTGACAATAAACAGTGAAGAAAGTCGGGCACAGTTTACCTCCAATGTAATAGCAGCAATATTGTGCAACTCACCGGACCAGGATGTACCATTTTGTAGCCCAAATGGTGCATCGTTATCCGATGGCTCATTTTCCTCATAAATTGAGGTTAGTGATTTGAACTAATCATTTCTTGCTAAAGAAGTCTTATCTAATGGGCATCGAAGGCTTCAGAAATTTTGAACTTGACGCAGAGGAGTCGTCGATATTTTTACTGAAGTTGTTTTCAGCTACAACGGCATAGAAGGCTTTGAGGGTGTCAAAGGTGCCATTGGTGTCGATGGCGAGGTTGGCCTTGATGGCGCCGGTGGTTTCAATTGTGTAGCTGGCGGCAATGGTGCTGCCGGTATCGAGGGCGGAGCTGGCATCGCTGTTGTCGATATCCTCGATCTCAACTTATGCACCGACTTATGGCTCAAATGATCCTTCGATGATTTCTCATTGCATCGAGGCCTTGCATCGGGTCTCGATGAGGATCTGGCCTTCGTCCCAGGCTCATGCAGGATTTGGCTCTAGCCCTTTCCTTACTAGCTTTAGAAGCCGCAATAGAGCATGGCTTGTCAAGGGTTTTTGTTTCTCAAATATTTTTAGCATTTCTAACCTAAATGCTTCCCTTTCAACAGGAGTGGAGGCCTTTGTGGGACAGGATACAGCACTCTCAGGAGAGAAGTCTGACGACGAAGTCGAAGAGCTTAACCTGTGGTGCTTCTTTTTTGACTTCCTCGACAACGATGAAGAGTGGTGGGAGCCACTCCTCGACCTGGACTTTTTCACCTTCTTCCTTCGAAAAGAGTCTCCTCTCGCATCATCCAAAGACCTTTTTTTTGAAGGGGTAGTCGATGGGGATTTCTTGGAATTTCTACCTCCCGCCAATTTCCCCTTACGCTCCTTCAGAGCTTTTCTGGTCATCAACGGGTAATTTCGAGCAGGCCGAGGTCTTGTGCTCCACGCCGAGACACCACAAGCATACCCGCTGTGGGTCGGTTAACATCTTGGAGCCGCAGTCCTAAGACTTCTTGAACCCAGTCTTTGGGGTAGTAGGTGTTGAGG
This sequence comes from Ambystoma mexicanum, assembly GCF_040938575.1. Taxonomy (NCBI): domain Eukaryota; kingdom Metazoa; phylum Chordata; class Amphibia; order Caudata; family Ambystomatidae; genus Ambystoma; species Ambystoma mexicanum. The sequence goes on along the minus strand of NC_090921.1, from coordinate 222,057,218 downwards.
ATGAAGACATTTTCGCGAATGAACAATAGAAGCGCACCATAGTTCTTGAAGTGTAAACTTACTTGAAAAAACGGAACTGGAGCCAATGGGCACTGCGTGTGCTATATATACCTTCAATGACATCACCCTCAAGAGGAAGGACATCGGGTTGACTGCATGGACGCACAGCGCCATCTGCCGAAAACGTTTTCCGAAGCAGCTGAAGCTGGATATCGAATAGCAAAGATGAGGAATACGTGGGAGGACACAATCCATTTGAAAGGCTTATTAACATTTTTTTTAGGCGTTGAATAGAGAACAGACATGGACGGACTTACCCTGCAAGAGTAGCAGCAAGGAGTATATCCACACATAATATATTAGCCTGAAAATGGGGGCATTTATCCAAGAATTTCCCAATAAAGCAATTAGAGACTCATATCTCTGCATCAAATTTAACCTGGTGGAGACGTGGGACAGGGTGGGGGCCCGTAGGCAGATACCTAAACAAGAAAGGAATTGTCGATTCTGCAGTGGCAACTACACTGAAACAGCTAAACATTTATTATATTATGTGCATGTTATAGTTTCGCAAGAGAAAGACAGAGCGCAAATTGCGCTGGGTAGGTATAGGCAGGATAAGGAAAACCAACTTTGGCAACACTATTTAGATGGTGTAAGGGTGTGGGAGGAGGAGACTGAGACACGTGGCATTGTGGTGGTTATAAACTTTTATTTGGTGAAAATGAAGTAAGACAATCCCTAAGGCTAACAGGGGTTTCACTGCCTCAAGTAAACACTAAGGATTCAGTCAGGAAGTCTGTTGAAATTATATAGTCCACTGTCCTATATCAAAATCCTATTTCCATCCCTTACATTTATAACGCAACTAAAAAGTTTGGCGCGTTTTCTTAATACAGAAGACTGGCTTCCTTCTTCTACAGAGTGGGCCACCTTGCCAGTAGTCTGAGGGAACTATTTCCTGAGGGAATTACTTCCTTCCCCAGGTTGCAGGACTTCTCAAAAGCACAACAAAAGGTTCCAGATTGAAAAGTCTCAGTTCCAAATTAAAGTAAAGTTCCAATTCAAAATCTTGGTACCAAGAGAAGGACTCCCTTCCATTGGTCTTTCTTAGACTCTTCACAATGTTCACAAACTCCGGCGGGGGCTGGTGGGAGTATGCCTTTGTTCCCCTGGTCTTTCTCAGGTTTGTACAGTTCACAAATTTGTATCACAATGTTAACAAGTAACAGGGGGTATGCCTCTCCTCCCCTGGCCTCTATTAGGCTTCTTGCAAGGCCAGGAGAATGACTCCCTTCTATGGCCTTCGGTACAATATTCACTAACTTTAGTAGTAGAACGTTCCCAGTGCCATGGGGGTATGCTCTCTTCCCCTGGTCTCTTTTAGGACACGTGAAATGCCAAAAGAATGACTTCCTTCATAAACTTTATCACAATATCAGGGTGGGGTGGTGGGTAATGCTTCTTCCACCGACCTTCCTCAGTTCACAATGCCAGGGAGTATGCTCCTCCTCCCCTGGTCTTTCTCTCACAGCCCACCTGGTTCAATACTCTGCCAGGTACCGTGACTGTGAAGATGACTTGGGTTACTCTTCACAGAAGGGTGCGAGTCCCAGACCCATGAGATCCTCTTCTCTTTATCACCGACCTGATTTACTATCCTGCCAGGTACTGTGACTATAAAGATGGCTTTGGAGGAAGTTAGCTATCTATTGCGGGTCCCAGACCCACTCCTAATGGCCTCTTCACCCCTCAGGGTTCCCACCAACCATCCCGGCTACCCGGACCTCTCCAGGCTTCTTACCAGCAACTTTCTGTGGGCTTCTCCTCCCCACTTGGGCTTCTCGCGGTCTCTCCACGAACCAGTGTCCTAGCCACGTTCCGCTGCTCCTGGATGGTGCGCTGCAGCTCTCCGTGTACAACAGCTCTCCTCTACGAGTGGTTGTCCTGCCCTCTACCTTCTTCTCTGCTTGGACCACGTTGGAGTTACCGGGGGACGCATCTGACGGTGGCCAAGTGTCTCGTCCCTCTGCACTACTGGCATCTCCTTTACTTCAGCTGCATTCGAAGGTTCCCGGGTCCTACAGGAAGGACCTGAAAGGTCGTAAAGTCCTTCTTTCCTTTTTATCCTCAGCGTGTACTTGGCTGTTTCACATGGTCTGGACCGCTCAGGTTGGTTCTGCGGGACACTCTGCATTACTCTGTGCCTCTTCCTCGTCTCAGTATTGATGTTCTTCATCTCAAGCGAGTTTCTTGCATTTTTCTTTGTCTCAATTTCTGTAGGTGATTCACAGAGATTATCCCTACTCTTCCTCGTCCCAGTACTTTCTAGGGGGAGGACATGTCATCTACCCTACAAAGTTACATGGAAGTGTGTGGAATTATGGGACTCTCTATAGGGTAGGAGGATAAGGGAGGTGGGGATATGTTGTGTGTAACGCGTTCTTTGCAGACAGTCGTCCCTAGTCCCATAGGGGGGATCCCCAGAGGGACTATCGTGTAGCAGCCTCACCTTCCCTGACTCCTGGGAAGTGGCTTCTCCTAGGGGAGAAGAAGAGAATATCCAAGGATTCGTCACAATGGAAACCATATTTCCTTGGTCTATTATCTAATTGTTCTCTGGAGGTTAATTAACTCTTCCTTAAAAGAATTGGGAACTACTGTAGTCTAATGGAAACATTAAGGAACGTGAACATCCTCAATGAATACTTGTATTCTTTCATAAAACTCCAAAGATTGGCTGTATTGTAATAAAGAAAAAAAGAAAAATGAGCAGTTTACCTCCTTTATCACTACATTGTAGTGATATAGAGGTGGAAGCTTCCAAACACTAGGGTGGCAAGTAAGAAAATAAAAAGAATATTCAAGCAAGATCAATACAAACGTACACTTTACAAAAATAGAAATAAGGATGAAAGTACCCCACCCGTGCAAGGAAAATACACAGAAAATGCAGTCTAGATATACATGTAGATGTGCAGGCTAAACACTTTGGGAATTATACTGCAGGAGTAAAAAACATATGGAAAAGATGACATAAGAAAAGCACAAAATGGTTACCTTAAATGTTTTAGGCTAGGTTGGAAAAGGGGACCCTTAGGAGCTTATAGGGTCCAAGGTAAAGGGTAAAGGGCTATGTGTCAGGGTAACTAGAATGTCTGAGAAAGGGATCCAATATCTACCAGTTTATTCACTTAGCTCTTTAGAAAGAGTGATAACATCAAGCAGGTCTTCTTGAAACGTTTCTATGCAGCAGAAACAAAAGATTTGGTCCAGACCTCTTGGTTTCGCGAGCGGAATTGGAAAGGCTTGATCGGTGTAGACGCTTCAAGCAGGACGTCTCATTTGGCTCTCTAGGCCGGCTCAAGAAGCGGCTGGGCTTAGGGCACAAAACATAGGCAAGTACAAAAAGCGTAGTTGCCGGTTTCAGCCCTGGCTTGATGTCTCTAAACAGACTTGAAATGATTAACATCTGTTACGCTCACCTGGTATCCATGGGGACGCCACCCAGCCCTGGTTGGATGATTTGCACTCTCGAACCCTCTCCCGGTCCCTTGGTAATTCCTCTGGTTAAAGATGGGTCTGCAATATAGGAGAGCTGGATTCAATACCAGATTGTCTTTATGTTTTCCCACCTCCCTTGGCCTCAACTCCTTCCTCCCCCTTGGGCCTTCTCCTCACCTTAATATTTTAAAAGGTAGATTCTCCGTCCTGCTCCTCGTGGCAGGGGCGCGTAGATGTGGGGGCGAGCAGCGACCAAGTTACTTCACTGGTGCAAGCCCCCCCTGTGGGAATCCAGGCCTGCTGCGACTCGGTAGGTTTGCTGCATTACAGTCTTTATATGCAGTTCTTATGTTCCGTTTAGTTCGAATAATAATGTCTTGCTTCTTTCCTTTTAGGTATGGAAAGGTATCTTGGTGTTGTCATGCAGTTTGAAGATGAGCATGGGCCGGTAGGTGAAAGCGCAGTGTGTGCGATGCTGTCCGGTGAGTAATGCGCGATGCGCTGCTTCGCCTTTTATATTGCTAACCTGTGTCTTTTTTCTCCTTGCAGGTTGACCAGGAGATGACTACCCAGGTAAGAATTGTGTGGCTTTCTTAATTCGGGAGGAAACATGAGTAAACGCTTACTAATGCTGTCTTTCTTTCTCCAGGCTATGGTATTCCAGGATGCATGCGGTGCTGGATGATAGAGTTCGTACCTTCAGGTGAATGGAACTGAAGTCAGCGATGGATTGAAGACAGGATACTGTTCCAGGTAAGTTTCGGAGTGTTCTTTCTTTCTCTACAGGTCCTTGGTTTCAGGTAAACTGGCATCAAAGAACTGGACACAGTGAGCGTTACGCTGCCCACAGCAGAATAACGCAAAGCATGTTCTGCTGTTTGGGTGTGGTTTAAATAGTCTCAGGTAAAGTAGTCCAGGTAAAATAGTCCCAGGCCTGCCACACCCAAAGTAGTCCAGGTAAAGTAGTCCCAGGCCTGCCACACCCAAAAGACTAGACTGCATAGCTCAGTTCGTTGTAACCCCTACCCTCCCCCCAAGTTAAATAGTCCCAAGTAAATAGTCCCATTCTAATGTTGGTCTTCATGATGGTTATGAGCCTGGTGCCAAAGGCGCCAGGACTGACTCCAAGAGAGTCTTGGATGAGGTTTTAAGGCCTTTGACCTGGCCCTAACTGGAAAGCTGACTTGCCAGTGAGGACCAGGGGCAAGGGTCATGACACAACAGCAGTGGCAGATATAATGCCTATTGAGAACTTAAACAAGTACTGTGTTTCTATCAAGAGAACCATTTCAGAGCTGGAGATTTCTTTTGCACTTCCGACACAGTGCAAGTAGAAGGAGCTATCTACAGGTACACTGCCTCGACCCCAGCTACTTAAGTGTAATGGTGTCAGAAGGAATTTCCTGCAGCTTGTTCTCAAACCCCAAAATCATCACTCTGATCTAGCCAAGCTTTGGCTTCCTTCATATTTCCTTAAGCTCACCTATGGTCGCAGTGCTCAAGGAGCCCAGGAACAGTTCTCAGGAGAGGAGTGGTAAGTCACGTCTCCCCATTTACTGTTAAGATGGATTTCTAAAATCTGGCCCTGTGGACAGATTTCAGGAGGCCACCCGAGTTATAGTGAACAGGGGATCTCTGAGAGGTTAGCCAAACCCAATCAAGGTAAGCGTGAAGAGTGGTTAAGGCTTAGTCTCAGGAATGAGTGTGGTCAGGGGTCCACAATGATAGCACACAGCAGTTTTGCTTAGACAGGTAAGTACACAAATACTTTATTATAGTCCCAAAACACACTTGAAAAATGAAACAAGCCAGTAGTATTACCACACAACGCTCAGTTAACAAATCCCTTGCAGGACAAGGCCATGGTGTTGAGCGACGCAGGTGTGCAGGAGACGCTGCCCGATTATATGGAGCATGCATACCTATGTCCACGCTTCCGTGCCTATAGGACCTAAGGTTCGGACCCTCTGCGCAAAGCCCTCGCAGGACAAGGCTGCAGTATTGAGCGACACAGGTGCGCAGGAGATGCTGCCCGATTACACGTAACATGCATTGCTACGTCCACGCTTCCGTGCCTATAAGATCTGAGGTTCGGACCCTCTGCGGCAAAACCCTTACAGGACATGGCTGCGGTATTGAGCAACGCAGGTGTTTGGCGCTGATGGGGTGGCGGCGTAGACTGTGAACGCGGACAACCTCACCCTCCCGTCTGTGGCCGCAAGGTAAGAAGGTGAGGTGAGAGTTAGCTTTGCTACACTCAACGCACCCCCCTGACATGCGCCCCTTCTCCCTCTTACATACGCATTGCTCCCCCCTGCAACAAGTCCTCGCACCTGCATCCCCCCTGCATACATGCGCTCGCTTGTATCTTAGCCCGGGTGCACTCCCTCGCGTATTGGGCTGCGTGCGCTCCCTCACATATTAGGCCATGTACACTCTCACGCATTTTGGCCATGTGCGCTCCCTGGCATCTTAGGTGACATGCGCTCCCTCATAACTTAGGGCGCATCCACTCCTTTGCAATTTAGGTCGCGTGCACCCAGTCTCTCTTGCTGTCTGCGCTCCCTCTCATTGTAGGTTCCTGCATCATGTTCTGTTCCCCCCCCCTGCGTTCCCACCTTCCAATCGCAGATCAGCCCTTTTCCTTCTCTATTATATTGTGTACTGTACTTGACATTGTGGTGTGCTCCACAGGTTTTGGAATTACATTGCCTGCATTATTTACTCCTAGGTTCCTCTTGCGTTTTGTGCCTTGTTGATGGTATTGACTTTGTGTGTTCTCTACGGCGTTGATATTGTGTTCTCTACGATTTTGACACTGTGTTGTTGAAAAGACTGTTATCAGAGACTCTATATGGCAGAGTAGAGCCACAGAGCACCCCAGCCAACGTTCTCTATTGTGGTAGCAATGGACGAGCAATCAAGGCTAAAGCTCTCAGGAGGGGATGTGGGCTGATAGTGAAGTACAGTGAGTACCCAAGACCCCACAAAGGAAGGTCCACACACTTATGTGCTTACAGTTATTTATATAAAAAATAAGGTTCAGAGATGTATATACACAATGAATAACACATTTTGTACTCTGGATATTCTAATATGGCAAATATATACAATGTCTATGTGGTACCACACTTAGCTTTAGATTGCTTTAAAATGCATCAACTGCTGAGTTATAATGGCATACAAATCATGCAGCAAGGTGTAACAGCATAGATCATAAGGAAGGAAGGTAGGTTAGGTTAAACAATGGCAGACTCCTTCTTTTGCTACTAAGACAATTCTGAGTGAGGATCCCCACCACCTGGGCAACCTGTAATAAAAGTATTAACAAGCCCATTCCACAAATGTTTAATCAGTCTTGTTCCCTGGTCAAAAGGTTCAACCACCCCAATGTACCCGAGAATAGTTTCTTTGATGGTTCGTCGACAGATCCCTCGAGGGTGGACACCCTTTAAAGCAGGAGCCACAGGGCGTCGAGATTCCTCGAAGAAGAGTGAACACTGGCTTCAGGACAGCAGCTTCGACCTTCGCAGTGCTCTTCGACGAATGTTTGTGGAAGCCCTGGGACGATGGTGCATGCCGTCCACCTCGATGTAAAGTGTTTGGTGCCGCAAAGAAAACTCAGTGATGGGTGTAGGCCCAGCAGCGGGCGTTGGGAGATGCTTCGGTAGTCGGGACTTGACCACGGGCTGGACTTCAGTTCTTCACTCTGTCAGTGTCCTTGGGATGTCTTTGTCAGCTTCGGTTGGCGAGAAACCCACCGGCGGACTTTCCTTGGTAGCCGACCCCTTCGACTTTCTCTGACTGGTCAAAGCGGTTGACAGTGATGGCAAGGGAGCCCTTCGTTCAAATGTTCTTAGGCAAGGTGGAGCTTTGCAACTCTGGTCGTCGAGCAGCATGTTGTCAACCTGTCCCTGCTTCTGGGCAACACAACTCGACTGGCTTCCAGTGGTTACGGAGCTTCAAGTTTCAACTTCAGCTTCTGAACAAATTGGGAAGTGAGAGGTCTCAGATATACACATGTGGTCTGACAACTGCGCTTAGACCAGGGAACCCTCAATTGTAAAAACCAAAGACACTGTGGAAATAAACCAAGAAAGAGGGATTTAAGTGAACTGTTAATGCAATCCAGAAGGCTTGTCAAGTTGATCTGGAGTTGTGTTGAACATTGAAAGGTTGCAACTAAATATAATTTGTCAAGTTGAAGTCTTGGGGAAGGGAACCTTGAGACTTGATGAACTGGAATACTGTCTTGAGGAGGGAAGCCTCAAGACCCTTTTCTTTGTAACTGTGGTGCCTTGAACTTGGGGAAGGCAGCCCCAGGGATTTGTGGAACTGTTTTGAATTTGAGAAAGGTAATCTCAGGACTTTTGTGGAACCTTCTTGAACTTCGGGAAGGGAAGCGGGAAGGGAAGCTGAAAAGGAAGCTAGGAGATGGAAGAAGCTCAGAACTTGTTTTTGAAAGCCATTTCTTTTATTGTTGCCATCCCTACACATTGTTTAGCTTTAATTGTGAGAGCAAGGATAGGTTTTGGACACAGAGGAACTATTAAGTTGAACTTACTGACTTTCCTTTGTTTAATTCAGGTAGGGAAATCCCACCTTAGCATAGGGGGCAAGTTAGGCCTTCAACCACCCTGACATTTGAGTTAATAAATCATTTCATTTTGAACTTTGAATCTGCGGTCTGTGTCTTCCTTCATGATGGCTTCACATTACCTACTCTGTCGGAGCGCCTGGAACTGGTGGCCCCCATTACTCTCCAGGATGCAGTATTGCAGTGGGCTCCCAGTGCTGCACCAAATCAGGTCCCCAGACCTCAGCACTATAGGGCCCAGCGTCGTTGCCACCCATGCAAGCAGTGTGGAGAGGGCTGTACTATGGTGAGCAGAGCGGATGCACCCGCTGGTTGAGCACTGCGTGGAGAAGAGTACGGTGTAGGTGCACTGTACATGTGGCACCACCTGGGGATAATTCAAGTTGGAGAATAAAAAGAGAAACAACACAGGGAAAATAACTAAGAAAATTAAAAAAAAGAAAGATACATTTAAACAGAAGTGAACACCAAGGCAGCGATGATGAGACTGTCCCATAATACACTCAGACAGCCGATGTGTATGCACTGTGAAATAGGGTGCAGGCAAGGCAGGTGGGCACTCTGGAGGGAACCAGCCCACTAAAGCTACCTGCACAGGCTGCAGCTCTGTAGCAGCAGCAGTGACCAGCCTGCTCAACGAACTCTACCAGTGCAGGCAAGCGGTGCAGAGTAGCGTGGAAGGATCAAAGACACCAGAAGCTCTTACAGTCCCCCATTTATGTGGGTTTTGGCAAGACATGGCGCTGAAGGAGTTTTAGAGGTGTAGCACTTGGGTGGTGAGGTCTGAAAGCAAAGCAACACTCGAGCACTGAGAATTGCTGAATTGCAGACGTGAACAGAACTCAGCTAACACTGGCAATCGACCAGCAGAGTGAGCTGCCCAAGATCAAGGCGGACTCGGTGCACAAGAGTCAGAGCTAGTGCTTAGATGCTGGTACATAAAGTGGACAGATATGGGTTGTTTCACCAAAGTTAAACAGTTAGCGGCGGAATGGATCGTTATGGTTTCTGTCACAACTCTGTTTGACCTTCAGTCAAACAACCCCAAACCCCTGCCCCCGAGGCAGCCCTATATTAATCCCCCCTGCCCTACTTACCTTCTACCCGGTCGCTGGTACTCCTTCCGCTACCCCGAAGCGTCAGTTCCCTGCCTCAAAAGTGGTCCGGAGCCGACGCTGAAGGGTCACTTTTTTTTCATGTCAAGGAAGCGGGGGACGCCTCTGCAGCCCCCAGAGCCTAATATACCGTACATAGGGAGCCGGGGACACCCCCACAGCCTCCGTTCCTCATGTTCGGTATATTAGGCCACAAACAAACGATATTAACCAAGTTCGAACAAAACATCCATACAAACAGTTTTATTCTAACAAATTGGGCAATGCAAACGATGTAAGTCTGGAGTGGTGTGATACACGAGTGTTCCGGTAGAAACAATAGACTAACTCAGGAGTGACAACCTCCATCTGAGGAAAAGTATCCCCATTGAATGTGCGGAGATAGCGGATGTCGCAGCGCAGATCAGAAAGTCGAGGCATGCAGGACTAAACACAGAGCACCCTTTGGTCTACTCTGGGACAGGCAGCCACAGTGAAACAACCTTGGAAAGCAGGTGCTGAACCAGCAAAGGCAGAAGGTGCGATGGAGAAAATAGCACAGAGTCCACCCGCATGGCTTTCCATGCGGATCTCATTGAGTGCCTTCAGAGCCTTTAAACCAGAGATGAAGGAAAAGCTTACGCAGTCCATACGGGCGGAGATGAAGACCAACTCTGAGGAGCTAAAAAAAAATACAAATAAAAAATCGATTGCTGACCTAGACCAAGATACAAAACAACTCAACGCACGAGTAAGAGATACGGAAACAAAGCTGGAGTCTTTACAGGAGGACGTTCTTCAACTCCAGGGAGAACTTGCTAGCACAAAGCAAGATATGTCTCTTCTAGTGACACCTATACAGGACCTGGAAAATAGACATCAGCGGGAGAATCTTCACATATGAAGTGCGCCTGAGGGGGTGAAGGGGTAGGACCTTCGCAGCTGGGTGCAACAAGTCTTTATAGCTATAGTTCCGGAGGTAGCCGCAGAAGTGATAGATAACCTTGGACCATGTCCACCAAGTTGGCCCACTGAGAGGAACGCCAAAGGCCCAACCAAGAGACATAATTATGAAATGTCATTCGTATCAGACGGAGAAGAGATCCTGCATGCATCAAGGAGGATGGGAACCATAACATTTCAAGGTCAATCCCTACTAATTTTCCAGGACATTGCAGCACTCATCTTACAGAAATGATAGGCCTTTCCGCAGAGGAGGAGGTCTGATACAGGTGCACCTTCCCCTTCAGTCTGGTATTTACCTGGAACAGTCATGAGACAAGATGCACAACCCCAGAAGAAACAGCACAAATGATGGGCCTACAATTGGGAAACGAGTAGAGTGATATGAGCAACAATTATTGGTTTAGGATCCCTCTGCGCAGATGCCCACTCGGGCCTTCGATTCCAGAGGGGGGGGGGGCATAGTCCACATCTGCAACACTCACAATCGCCAGAAACCTGATAAGAACAATACAGGGAGAGGTTTATGTCAGATGAGGCGGTGCTTCTTTCGCTGGGGTATTGAATTGAGGGCGTAAATTCTACGTAATGACAAGGTGTCCAAAAACCGGTGGTGCGGTAGATGCCTCAATTGTTCGCCTCCGATTTGGTGTTGGCATGGGGAAACAGGTAGGTGGAGGGACTGGGGGGTGGCAGGTGTCCACAGACACAGCACATGATCTTGTGAGGGGGGTGGGGAATAGAGAAGAGCAGGTTTTGTGTCCTCGGCTGAACGCTATGCTTCATTTTATAAGGCAAAACACTTCAAAGTCCTGACATCTAATGTAAGGGACCTTAACTCCCTGCAAAGGAAAGGTAGACCACTTACAAGTGGACGTAGCATGCCCACAAGAAACGCACTTAGTAGGGAAAGACACACTCAGACTCCATGCGAAAGATTTCTCGCACCAAATCTTAAGGGGGCCGGTATCTTAGTGAGCAAGCGAGTGCAATTTAACTTGGTAAAGATCACATCTGGCAAGGGAGGAAGCCATCTCTTCTTAGATGGGTGGTTCACTGGAGCGCTTCTCACAATAGCCTCAGTCTACGCATCGAACAGTGGCCAAAACAAATTGTGCTGCCTAGTGTTAAAAGAGCTAGCTGAGTTTGCATCAGGGGAGATACTGCTGCCAGGGGATCTCAACCTGAACTTTGGCCCCAATTGGGATATCTCTAGGGGCACATACAACCATCCAAAAGCCTCAGAGGATTAGAGGAGGCTAGGCTGGTGGATAGCTGGAGACATTTGAATCCCACTGAGAGCAAGTTCTCATTTTACTGGCACTTGCATAAGGTGTATTCTAGGTTGGACTACATCATGGTAGGATTGAGCTTGGTAGTGTGGGAAACCAGAGGGTGTCTCACCCGCTAGTCTCCAGGGATCTCTCAGGTGGCCAGGGCACAGCCATCGCCTTTGGATCCAGACCCTGAGGGTGGACCAATGCGGGAGGATCACCTGGGTGAGGGGTCTTCAGGGAATGGGGGTGAAACAGCCGATGGTGAGACGCTGTATTCCCCCCTTTTTTGTTCATCTACCCCATCCTATTTTGTAGGATTTTCCAAAGTTCCAACTTCCCCTGCCCCTTTTTTTACACACACACTGGGCCGAGAAAGAGGGTGACAAAGTAACCAGACTAACTCTCTCACATCATACTGGACATGTTCTGTTAATCGGGTAAGACAAAGTCAAGCACTTCACAATAAGTGCATACACTTTTAGCTCTCCTCGCACGAATAATAGGCAACATCTAAAGACACTCTGAGCAAGGCGGAACACGAGTACGAGCAGAACTTCTGGGACAAAGGCACATCTACTTGAGCACAGCAATGGACCAAGGGACGAGAGCAACAGGCCGAAAACTGCAAGGGTTCCCTACTGGAGGTTGTTGCCTCCAACAGACAGTGAAAGAAACGTGGAGAAGGCCAGATCCCACAAGTGAAGATTGCATTGTGTTTCAAGGACGCCAGCGACCCTCCTGGGTGAACGGCAGAGTTGGGGAGGCGAAGCCAAGCCCGTGGTACTATCCTTGACTTGTGAATTGGAAATAGTAAAACAAGAAAGAAGCACACACAGCCGGTGAGTTGGCAAGTGACCTGAGAGACCGGTGTGTGTTAAAGCGAATGAGGTAGCAACATTATATCACAAGTGAAGGCTGTACACGTGTGGATGAGATGCGAAGAAAGGAAGACCTGTGAATGAACGTTGAAGTAAACGGCAGCTGTGGGATCAGAGATAGTAAGTAATGGAGTGGTCCGGTGAAAGGAAGTAGCCCACTCGAAAGTCTCCATGAAAGGTACATTGTTTAAAGGTATAAAGCAAACAAACAGCAAAAGTGAATTAAGCTAGAGTAAACGTTAACTTTGAGTCAAAGTGGTACTGCAGTGGTCTTTAAAGAGAACCACGCTCATTCGAGAGTCTACAACATCCGAAATGGGTCTGAGCCCGATTGAGGGAGTCCCGAAGTACAATAAGCTTGGGTAAGGGAGCCCCCTGGCAAGTTTGTGTTCAACTGTGATGTGAGAGGTCTGTGCCCGGCAGAGGGGCACCTTTGTGAACTTTACGTTGGAATACAATTTTGAAAGTCAAGAAAGAGACTTCAACGTGGAAGGCTAGGCGGGCCTCAATCCATGGTTTGGAACTGCTTAGAGTGTCAGAAACCGAGCCAGAGTGTGTCATCCTGCCTACAAGGACAGCCTAACGCTATGAGGCTCAACGTGAGGAGGAGAGCTGGTTCAACTACCTTTATTCTTTTGAACACTGACTTTTCCTTTGCATTCATTTCTCCTTTTTACACAAAAATCGACCTGCTAGGGTGGCAGCAATGACACTATATAGGCCAACGTTGGAAGTGGGTCTAGCTCTTCCGAACCTTCAAAAATATTACCAAGCAACACACTTGCAGATTTTGCAGGACTGGGTTGATCCACACTCGACAAAACCTTGGAAGAAGGTAGAGGAACAGGTGGTGGGCAGGCCCCTACAATACAGGTTATGGTTTCAGCGCTGTGATTGTCCCTTTTCTTTGTATGAGCTCCCATCTACATCCAGTACATTTAGAGTCTGGGATGAGGTCGCGAGGAGGTTAGAGCTGACAACTTTCCCAGGCCTGTACACCCCGATTCACCACAACAGTAGCTTCATGCCTGCATATGGTAATAATGCCTTCCGGGATTGGCAGGCGGGAGTTGCGAATACATTGCACATATATCTGAGGGGGGCAACATCAGATCTTTCCCCGAATGCAAAGATACCTTTAGGGTTTCAGAGGAAGAACGCTTCACATATGTGCAACTTCGACCGTGGGTTCTCCAGGGAAGCGATACAATGGGAGTCACAAGAACACTTGCTACATTTGAAAAGCTGATCTTCTCCCCGGGGGGAGAGGAGGTCTGCCGGCCTGAAATCACACATGTATGGCTGTCTCAACTTGCAAGTGCTAGCCAAACTGCCATCATATGCAAAAGAGCGGCATAAAGACCTAGGCAAGGAACATGAACAAGTGCAGAGGGTTGAGATTTGGAAGGGCACCACGAAAATGACAGTCAGTGCGCAGTATACAGAGCAGAACTATAAGATTTTTGCGAGGTGGTATATCTGCCCAATGAGAGGAACTCACATAGGAGCCAGTGAATCAGGGCGGTGTTGGCAGGGGTGCAGAGCAGCAGGCACATACATATATACATATATGATGGAACTGCCTCAAGCTGGGTCCATACTGAAAAGAGGTGGTAGATACTCTAAAGCAGATGACGAACCTACCGCTTGACTGCTCTCCTGCCTAGCTGGTGGATCCCTCAACAAGCCAGCATAGCAAGCAGCCAACGACACTCAATGCGGCTACTTAGACTGATGTTACTTGTGGTCAGAAATTCCATTGCTGCTCGGTGGAAGTCTACACAAGTCCCCACATTGGATGACAAGTTAAGCGGCATTTGCCAGCATCTTATTTGCGAAAAGGAACAAGTTACTTACCTGTAACTGTTGTTCTCCAGCATGGGTCTGGCATGGATTCACATGTTCATGAATATTCCCTGTCGTCAGGCTGGGAATCCTCGGTATAGAAAAAAGAAAATCAGTATCAGTTTCGTTTCTGATCTGTCTTTCTTAGTAGTAACCAATCACTGATTTCTGGGTCATACTGCCCCCAGCCAATGACTGCCCTCTCCCTAAGCCCCTCCCCTGGCAGCCATCCTCAGATTTGGTAGCACGTAAAGTGGCAGTATGACCAAGTGAAGAGCCGCAGAGGGTAAGGAGGGAGGGTTCGCATTTGAATCCATGCCAGACCCATGCTGGAGAACAACAGTTACAGGTAAGTAACTTGTTCCTCCTCCAGCATGGGGTCTGGCATGGATTCACATGCTCATGAATAGAAGTATACATAGCAGTACACACATGCACAACCATGGGAGGTGGCAAAAGGCTCAACATTAAGCATTACATAAACTCAACATTAAGCAACTCTTACCTCCTCACCGGGCCCAACTTCAGACGAACAGGTTGCGCAGCACTGCTTGGCCGACTCTGGACTCCTCCCTGGACTCCCGGTCGACGCAGTAGAATCTCGTGAAGGTGTGCGTCAACCTCCACGTAGCAGCCCTGCAGATGTCCAGCAGGGGCACACCAGACAAGAATGCCGTGGTAGCCGCGATCGCTCTGGTCGAATGGGCTCTCGGACGGCCGGGCAATGGTCGGTTTGCCAACCGATGACCGTGCATGATGCATCCGGAGAGCCATCTGGAAATGGAAGCCTTCGAGAGAGCCTTCCCTTGGTTCACAGGTCCAAAGTTCACAAACAGCTCTGATGTCTTCCGAAAACTCTTTGTTCGGTCCACATAGAACTTAAGCGCTCTAGCTACATCCAGCGAGTGCAAAGTCCTCTCGGCCGGCGAAGAAGCCGACGGGAAGAAAATGGGTAACACCAACGGCTCGTTAAGATGGAAGTCCAACGGCACCTTGGGCATGAAGGAGGGGTGCGTCCTCAGCACCACCCTCGTATCGTGAAAAGTCAAGTATGGGGGCTTGCAGGATAGGGCCTGAATCTCTCCCACGCGTTGTGCGGATGTGTTGGCCACAAGGAACGCTGTCTTCCACGACAGGAACTTCAACTGAGCCGAATGCAAAGGCTCGAATGGCGGCCCCATGAGCCTGGTCAGCACCACGTTGACCGCCCACGCCGGGGCTGGAGCCTTCATCGGCAGGAACGATCGGAACAGTCCCTTCATAAATTCCTTCACCAGTCGATGAGACCACAAGGACGGCCGTCCTGTAGTCCTGGTGCATCGGGAAATCGCTGCCAGATGCATCTTGATGGAAGCGTGAGCTAGTCCAGCCTTGGCCAGCGACAGTAGGTATGGTAGCACTTGAGGTGCCGTAATCCATAGAGGGTTGATCTTCAGTGCGCGGCACCAGACAGAGAACCTCTTCCACTTATGTCCGTAGCACTTTAGAGTGGAGGACGCCCTGGCCTGTGCAAGAACCTCTCTGCAGTCAGCCGGGATATCGTACCCTCCAAACTCTAGCGCTGCAGGACCCAGGCCTGCAAGTGCAGCGACTCCGGGTCATGATGAAGAATGGCGCCTCCTTCTCTGGAGAGAAGATCTGTGTCCGTCGACAGCTTGACTGGTGGAGACGCTGAGAGGTCCAGAAGATCCGGGAACCAGATCTGTCTCGGCCACGCCGGTGCATCGAGGATCATCCTGCACCAGTACATCTTGAGTTGGCTGATGAGTCGAAGCAGCAGCGGCAACTGAGGAAACGCATACAGGAACAGGCCGTCCCAGGGGAATGAGAAAGCATCGCCCATGCTCCTCGGCTGGGGAAACCTTCTGGCGAACCTCTGGCACTTGGAGTTCGTCGCCGTCGCGAACAGATCGATCTGTGGTTTGCCCCATTGTCGGAAGAGCCGATCCACTTGGTCCTGGCATAGTTCCCACTTGTGGCACGGGCGTAGCTCCCTGCTGAGTGAGTCAGCAATGGTGTTTTTTATTCCTGCCAGATGGAAGGGAACCAGAAACATCCCCTGGGCGACAGCCCAGTGCCACAGAACCTGGGCCTCCTTGGATAGGGCTGGGGATCTGGTGCCTCCCTGCTTCCGGATGTAAAACATCGTGGTGGTGCTGTCGGTGAAGATCCTCACAACCTTGCCCTGGAGGGACGGGAGGAACGACTTGAGCGCCCAGAACACGGCTAGGAGCTCCAAGATGTTGATGTGGGGAGACCTCTCCTGCGGGAGCCAAAGGCCCCTTGCGTGGAGATCTCCGGTGTGCGCGCCCCATATCTCCAGGGAGGCGTCCGTCGTCACTGTCTCCTGATGTGCCAGGGTCTGAAAGCCTGTGCCCGCCGTGTGGTGCGCACGGGTGCCCCACCACTGAATCGCCCGACGGAAAACCTCGTTGAGTGGGATTTTGTCTTCGAAGCTGCCCGTCGCTTGCCTCCAGTGGGCGTCGAGGAACTCCTGTAGAGGACGCATCTGTAGTCTGCACAGGCGCACTAGGTAGATGCATGAGGACATCATTCCGCGGAGGGACTTGATGGATCTCACCCTGGCCACGTGCGTGGCTAGCAGGCGCTGCACCTTGCCTAAGATGGCCTTCGTCCTTTCCTCCGACGGAGACGCCAATCACTCCACTTTATCGAGCTTCGCTCCCAGAAACAGAGCCACCTGCAACGGAACCAAATGGGATTTCGGGTAGTTGGAGAATCCCAGCTCCGTGAGTAAGCGGACGGTCTCCGCCGTGTGCTCGACGGCGAGTTCTCTTGTCCTTGCACGGATGAGCCAGTCGTCCAGGTAGGGGTAGACGTGGATCCCCTGCAGGCGCAGCTGCGCCGCCACTGGTGCTAGGCACTTGGTGAATGCCCTGTTTGCCGACTTCAATCCGAATGGCAGAGCTCTGAATTGGTAGTGGCGTCCTTGGACTACGAATCTGAGGAACTTTCGGTGTCCTTTTAGGATGGGGATGTGGAAGTAAACATCCTCCAAATCCAACGACGACAGGAAGTCGCCCTCCTCCAGCTGTCCCAGCACGTGCTGGAGGGTGACCATCCTGAACTTCTGTGCCTTGATGCATTTGTTCAACCGACGTAGGTCCAGGATGGGGCGCCAACCGCCTGTCTTCTTTCTGACGAGGAAGTACCTTGAGTATACTCCGGAGCCCCGGAGCCTCTTGGGGACGAGCTCGGCACCTTTCTTGAGCATCGCCTTTACCTCCAACAGCAGTTGAAGGATGTGTTTTTCCTTCCTGGCCACGGGAGGAATGCGGGGACACTTCTTCTGGAATTTGAGAGTGTGCCTGTGGGCCAGGGCATCCAGCACCCAACGGTCGGTGGAGAAGGACTCCCACACGCTGCCGAACTACGCCAGCCGGCCTCCCACCGGGTGCTTCGGTGGGGGCCCGACGCTTCGGCCGGTTCAATCTTGCTTGGAGGCGGCTTTGGCACCTTGGCCTCCTTGGCGACGACGAGATCCTCCTCGCTTGCCACAACCTCTGTAGGCCTCCTGGGACGAGGAACGGGCCGCCTGGCGGTACGTAGAGGAGCCACCGCCTGATCCCTTGGAGGCCCCCTGTCTGCATCCGGCGCGCTGAAAGGGCCGTCGTTGCTGGAGGACTCACAGGGCTCCAGCCGTCTCTGTGTCGGCCTTGATGGCCTGCACCGACTCATCCACCGTTTTACCAAACAGGTTGTTGCTGTCGAACGGCATGTCCAACACCTTGGTCTGCACGTCCTGACGGAAGTCTGTCACCTTGAGCTAGCCTCGTCGTCGAAGGCAAACACTGTTGCCTAACTGGCGAAACCTGGTGACGGCAATGTCCGTTGCCACCGTTATGGCGTGGTCCGACGCCACCTCACCTTCCTGCAGAATCTCCAGGGCCTCCGCTCTCTTGTCGTCTGGTAGGAAGTCCAGTAGGGGAGCTATCTTGTACCATAGCTCCCTGTAGTAACGCACCACAATCGCTAAGGCGTTGGCCGCCTTAATTGTCGTCGCCGCCGACGAGATGACCCATCGCCCCATGGCGTCTAATTTCTTTCCCTCGCCGTCATGTGGGGAAGTAGAGGTTGAAGTGGTCCCCGCCTCCTTCTTGGCCACCGCTAAAACGACCAAATCCGGTGTCGGCTGGGGCCTGCGGCACAAGGGGGCGGCGTCGGGGACCCAGTACTACTTCTCGTACCGGTCCCTCTTGGCAGGCGTCATGGACAGGTTCTTCAGGACCGCAAGTCCCTCGTCCCAAATATCGTTGAGTAACGGTACCGCGAGGACCGTCTTCCTCTTGGCCTCTCGCCGTTGATAGAGGAAACCTTCCTTCTTCTGTTCCTCGGGGCAGAGCTGGAAGAGCTCGGATGCCCTGGCGATCATGGCGTGAAAGGAGCCAATTTCGTCGGGCGGGGAAGCCCGAGGGGGGTGGTGATGGAAGGTCCGTCCCGTCGTCACCACCGTCGTCGTCGTCCGTCCCAGTCGTCGTATCCTTCGCCGGGTCATCCCTGGGATCCGGAGAGGGGGATGAAGGCTCCACGGGCCGTGAGGGCATAAAGGGCAAGGGGGGTGAACTCTCCTCCGCTTGCTTGGAGGGCTTCCCGACGGGCCCGGTTTTGGAATGTCCGCCGGGGTTCGTGGTAATCTCGTCCTCATCTCCATGCATAAGGTTTGGATTGCCATCAAAATGGCCGCAGAGTTGTCCTGAGGCTCGGGCAATGGCTGCGACGGGAGGGATGGCCGCCCCTCCACTGGGGCCTCGTCGGCGCCACCGTTGCTTTCATCGACCACCTCTTCGAGATCTCTCCCGTGGGATCGTACCTTCTCGAACCCCTCGTTGAGGCTCTTCGCGGCTTCCACCAGCTCCTCCTCCGAGGCTGAATCCGTGTCCGTAATGGCCACCGCCCCCCCTCTTTTTCCACCGGGGTCTTCACGGGGGTCTTGTCGATGGGCTGGAAAGAGGATGGCAATATTGTAGTTTGGCGTTCTTCCTGCCTTGCCAGATCATGCATTTGCCCGGGAAGGCTGCTGCTTTTGTGGGATAGTGCTGCCTGTGTGTGGCCCAGGAAGTGGGTGAGACTGTCATGTCCCAGTCCGCATCTGTGAAATCAGAGAGTCTAGGTGTGGGGCATGAGTGAAACTAATAGTAGTCCCTGATTGGACAACTACTGGCTGTTTAAATGGTGCAGATATTTACCATTGGTGGGCTTGGACTTGCTTCCAGGCTGGATGTTGGATAAGAAGAGGACTCCTGCAACCAGTGGTTTATTTCGGCTTTCTGCTGCCCTAGGCCAGCAAAGTGCATGTGCTACCTCCAAACTTACTCTGCCCCCTTTTCCAGACTCTGCCACTTTCATAATACTCCGGCCCTTTCCCTCTTATCTTAGGAACTTGAAGCATGGGTATCAAATTTGAGTGGAAAAAACATTTCATTCCCTTCACTTTTTAGGATTTTCTCACCATTGTGCTGAGCAGGTTTTAACATTATTTGTCATTTAATTGCCTACGTTCTCCACAAATTGTTTGGAATTCCAGAGTAATTGTGGCCCTTAATCTAAACTTGCAGCAGGAGGTAATAGGAATGTTTGACTTTCAAGAACTAAAATAATACTCTTTTTCGTATACCTCTCTTTCAAAGTGCACATAAATTGATGAACCAACTGGCAATATTAAACAAGAAATTAATACAGAAACTATTTGTCGCTTTATTTTCCCCATCATATATGGAAGTTTTTTTAAAAAGAACCAGAATCTAAATGGGTGTTTGTCTAACGAAGATCTGGGTTTTAGAACTGTATTTTAAATATTTCAATACACACAACAAAAGTGTTATATGGTCACTTCTCCTGCTTATCATTATGGATTGACACACAGGCATGCATGTTGCAAAGATTTTTTGTGTCGGATATCATGATCGATAAAAACTACAGTTTAAAACCAACAGTGTTGTAGTTTGTGCAGGCCTAGGATGCACTGCCATCATGGTACTACCAGACTATTAGATGGCAACAGCGGGAAATTGATGTGATCACCTGGGCATATGGTAGCAGGCTAGTGCCTGGCAAATGCAACACTGTTGACTTTGCAAAAACGTGTTTTAACTGTACTTCTGGTGTGATTTCGGGAACACATACTGCTTTCAACGAAAGTGGTGTAAAGAACAATAGGTCAAGACATTTATATTACACAAATAGCACTTTTCCAGGACAAATTACGTCATTAACTCTCTGAAAACGACTTTGTGATAAATTTGATGTAACTGGCGGTCATAGCTCAAAGAGATTCTAGTTAGGTGTGTTTGGGGCAGGGAGAGACCGGTAAGTAGGTGGGAATGGTCACAGAAACTAGTGGGAATGGCCATAGGAACTAGTAGGAATGGCCATAGGATCTAGCATCACCAGGGGTAGTCAGTGAGTAAATAACTAAACGCCCACAGGCTACCACACGTATCCCTGCTCACATCTCATGTCTCTTATCTTCAATTATGCAAAACAAAACAGGTGATGGCTGTAGAATTAATCCTAAACTCTGGCATTGCTCTGGGCAGACCATCGCTCTTCGCCTGCCAAGTCATTACAAAAGAGGAAAGACCATATGCAAATCAAACTTGGTTCCACCCCAAAAGGGGCACTCCAGACCAAACTGCTTGGTCACATCCCTTCTGCACGAGACCACAAGCATCCCCAAACATGTTTCGGCCTAATTGGGCGTCATCAGTGAGGAATAGTTTGGGTCTCTATGCTCAGCAGGCAAAGGGACCCATGTCTGGGCATACCTGTCCCACTCGGGGTGACTTACGCAAAACAAAACAGGTGATGGCTGGAGGGTTTGGAATTAATCCTAACCTCTGGCATTGCTCTGGGCAACCTGGCATAGCAGTTCGGGCAAGGCTGCTCCTGTTGGCGGCAGTACCCGACTGATTTGCATATGGACGGACCCCTTTTGCAATGGCGCCGACGGGCTAAAAAACTGTGGCGTGGAAGGTTGCCTAGAGCAATGCCAGTGGTTCAGATTAATTTGAAACCTTCCACCCATCACTTTTTTGGTTCTTATCTTCAATTCCCATTACAGTAGTTATGGCTTGTAGGCAGTGTTTTCAACAGGACCTAAAAGCCAAAACTGAAAATTAGGTTCATTTTATGATTCACACATTTTATAATGTAATATTTGTAATATTGCTTTTTGAGGAACAAGTTTAGTTTGTTTCAAAAAGAACCATATTTCCAGCCTCCATTTTCCTTTTAAATGGTCAGTAGATTGAATACGAGTTCTTATTCACTCTAGGGAAGACCATCTCCTTTAGTTTTAGTTACATTGCTTACAGTATGGGATCAGTTGAAGCCGTGCATACAATGATACTGAGATGTTGACATTGTTTTTCAATCATTTAGCCAAGTGAAGTAGGTCTGTCTTTTAGAGGCTTTGCTAGAAAGGAAAACTGATGTCCTTTATTGCAGATAGGTGGTAAAAGAATCAAGGCCCAAGGGGATGTATATTTTGGTCAATGCAATTTCTCATATTCAGTAAAGCAATGCATTTAGAGACGGTGCCTCTCATGCTTGGGCACAAATAGTATGACAGTCACAGATGGGGAAATATTGGTCAAGTTAACCAAGCCTCATGTTATGCATTGACGTTAGGAGGGTGAAGGCTAGGACAGGAGCCTCTGCACAGAAATGGTCATCTGATGTATTTGTTGCACTAGCTGCATAGTGGCGGCTAGACCATGCATGCAACTTAGTATAGCCACTCGGCCTGAATGATGTATACACTTCTCTTATCCCATTGTATGATTTGCCCTTTCTTCATGTTAATGTTTTTTAAGCAAAATGCATTATGCGTGTAAGCAATTAACATCTGACCGACTGGGATACTTATTAGATTTTGTGAAGACCTTGTTAAGGCGAATGATAAATACGATTGCAGTAAGTTTACATATTTTCTTCAACAGAAAGACTTCAATACATGCAGTGATAGAGGTAGGTCCATATGGGCACACATTTTTACATTCTCACCTATAAAGATAGCTGCACACATGCACTTATAAAAGCTAGTGGTAATGCACATAAAGAAAAATAATTTAACACATGCATGCCCATAGACAAGTGTGTTTTAATAAAGAACGTACACTACTACCGTTCTGAAAGCAAGAAACGTGAATTTGGGCCTCATGTCTACACGGAACGGCACTCCGGCAAGACAGTTTTTTCCATAGCGCAGCTCTGTCTTGTTCTGGCCCAATCCATCCCCTGACTGAATGCCAAGGCAAGCCAAGGAGGCAATGATATGATATATTTTATTAATATCGCACTCTTACACAAGTGTTTCAGAGCGCGACCAAGCAAAGGGAGGGGAACAAGGGAGAACAAAAAATAAAAACAACGATCTTACTAGGCCCAGTGACATTAAGAACACGGAAGTGCATGGGGAAGGGAAAAGGGGGAAAGTGCATGGAAGGGGGAGAAGTGGAAAGTGCAGAACAGAGGAGAGAAAAGAATAAGTTAAATATATGAATAAATACAGGCAATGAAAAAGTGGTAGTGCAGCCAGCAAGTGGCAAGTGCAAGATTAGTCAGATAGGGTATATCTGATAAGTGCAGGAAGAGTGGGGGACTGTATGGGTACAGATACAGAACTCAGTGCAATGGGAGGCCCGGAGTCAGTGCGGGAGGGTGGCAGGGTGAGCAG
Organism: Ambystoma mexicanum; assembly: GCF_040938575.1. Classification (NCBI taxonomy): domain Eukaryota; kingdom Metazoa; phylum Chordata; class Amphibia; order Caudata; family Ambystomatidae; genus Ambystoma; species Ambystoma mexicanum. The sequence continues at coordinate 222,034,362 of NC_090921.1, read as the reverse complement.
GTACCTGGGCCCGAAGGACAGAGGGTGTCCAGGTGCACAGCGCCAAGAGAGAAAAACAGGTCAGCAGGGGAGAAGAGGGGCAAAGGCGGAAGCGAAGAGGAAGATCTTGAGGTGCACCCAGAACCAGCGATGGTTCTCCTTAAGTTTCAAGGTGGCCGGTAGGCTGTTCCAAAGGGAGGCCCCAGCCGAAGACAGAGATCTGCCCCCAGCTCGTTACTTTGAAAAACGACTGACCCTGAGGGAGTTGGAGGTAGAGGAGCGAAGGGCCCGAGAGGGGAGGTATTTGCGGAGGGATAGTTGAAGGTATTTTGGACCCAGGCTCCAGAAAGCCTTGTGGACAATGCAGAGGGTTTTAAATGTAATCCTTGCATCCACTGGGAGCAAATTAAGGGATTTCAGAGCTGGAGAGATACGATCCCAGGGCCTGAGGCCAAGGACAAGTCTTGCAGTCCTGTTCTGGATTAGTTGTAGAGGGCAGAGAGTGGAGGCAGGTAGATTTAGAAAGAGGCTGTTACAGTAGTCCAACCTGGAGAGAACCAGAGCTTGAGAGACAGTGAGCTTCTGGGGGAAGGAAAGGAAAGGCAGAGTACCTCTGAGGAGGTGGAGTAAGAAGTTTGACTTTTTAGAGACATCAGAAATGTGTGCAGAGAAGGGAAGTGTGGAGTCAAAGATGACCCCGAGGTTCTTGGCCTCGCAGGTGGGGGTAGGAGGAGGGTCAAGGCATGAGATCTGTTTGAAGTCCAAAGCCAAGTGCAATTCCTGGTATGACTCTGACCTAGCTACACTTAAACGTAAGCGTAGGGAGGCTGAGAAGAAATAGAGGACTTCCTGTTCATCCTCTGACAAACTGGCCTGTCGCCTGCTGCAAAGGCAATACCGACTCTCTGTCCTCACAAAGAAGAGAGAGTCCACATTCAAGCTCATGTCTCTGCGGCATCTAACAACTCGGCCGAACTCTTTAAAATCTGCAAGGAGCTGGCCAACCCTGCTGCGTCTCTAACCCTTCTGTTGCCTCCCAAGCTCTTTGCAATGCCCTTGCCTCTCACTTCATTTTAAAAATCCAGGACATCCTGTCCACCGTCTCCACCCACACCCCTCCTCTCCCCTCTCCATCTGTGCTTGCTGACCCTCCTTTAGCCACCCCCCCACCATCCTTCACGTCCTTTCTTTTTTCTCCCCTGACAAGGTCGCTAGACAAGTCCGATCTATGAAAGCCTTGTCAATACAGGTTCATCCCGGTTCCTCAAACCATCAAGGACCACTTGACACCCTCGCTCCGGACCTTGCTGATTTTTGCAACCACTCCTTTGCCTCTGAAGCACTCCTTTGTGCATCCTCTTCTCAAGAAACCCACAGCCGATCCTTCTTGTCCAGCTATCGCCCAATTTCCATTACTCCCTTTCTGGGCAAATTCCTGGAAAAGTTGGCCATTTTTCAGCTTAACCTTCATTCCAATTCTGTTGGCTGTCTCCATGACCACCAGTCTGGCTTCAGAGCTGCCAGAAGAACGGAAACTGCTCTCCTGAACATCCATGAAGATCTGCTCTCCAACCTTGACTCTAACATTCCCTCTGTCCTCATCCTCCTCCATCTCTCTTCTGCCTTCGACATGGTCAACCATACAACCTGCTCAACCGTCTCCGTGAATACCTGGGCATCACTGATCAGGCTATGGCCTGGCTGACCTCTTTCCTCTTAGATCGACCCTCCCAGGTCCAACTTGGGTCCTTCCTTTCATCTATCTTCCTCTCTACCTGTGGTGTTCCCCAGGGGTCTAACCTCTCGCCCTGGCTTTTCAACCAATATCTGGCAACTCTCACCCACTGCATTGCCACATTCTGCTCAGATTTCCAGCGCTACGCTGATGACACTCAACTAATTTTCAGGCTGCCCTCTGCCAGCCTCGCCTCCCTCACTCATCTCTGATTGCTTAACTACCATTCAAGATTGGTGTGCCTTCAATGATCTTTGTCTGAATGCCAGCAAGACTGAGATCCTCCTCATGGGCACACCTTCACCATCCTTTTCCCACACTCTCTGGCCAGCCTCCCTTGGCCCTCCTCCTACCCCCACCTGCGAGGCTAAGAACCTCGGGGTCATCTTTGACTCCACCCTTTCCTTCTCCGCCCATATCTCTGCGGTCTCTAAAAAGTCAAATTTCCTACTGCACCTCCTCAGAGGTCCTCTGCCTTTCCTCTCCTTCCCCCAGAAGCTCATGGTATCCCAAGCTCTGGTTCTCTCTAGCTTGGCCTATTGTAACAGCCTCTTTCTAAATCTACCTGCCTCTACTCTCCATCCTCTGCAACTAATCCAGAACAGGACTGCAAGACTTCTCCTTGGCCTCAAGCCCTGGGATCGTATCTCTCCAGCTCTGGAATCGCTCCATTGGCTCCCAGTGGATGCAAGGATTAAATTCAAAACCCTCTGCATTGTCCACAAGGCTTTCTGGGGCCTGGGTCCAAAATACCTTCAGCTATCCCTCCGCAAATACCTCCCCTCTCGATCTCTTCGCTCCTCTATTTCCAACTCCCTCAGGGTCAGTCGTTTTTCAAAGTAACAAGCTGGGGGTAGATCTCTGTCTTCAGCTGGGGCCTCCCTCTGGAACAGCCTCCCTGCCACTCTAAAATTTGATGAGAACCATCTCCGGTTCCGGAAGCACCTCAAGACCTTCCTCTTTTCTTCTGCCTTCACTCCCCCTCTCCCCTGCTGATCCGTTCTCTCTTGGCACTGTGCACCTGGCCACCGTCTGTCCTCCGGGCCCAGGTACCTGCTCACCCTGCCACCCTCCCGCACTGCCTCCGGGCCACCCCTTGCACTGGGGTCTGTATCTGTACCCATACAGCCCCCCCTTTTCTTCCTGCACTTATCAGACCTACACTGTCTGCTGCCTTAAACCTAGCACTTGCAAATTGATGGCTGCTCTACCACTGTTTGTTACCTTTATTATTTATTTATTGTTATTTATCTGTTTCTCCCCTGCTTCGCACTTTCCGCTTCTCCCCCCTTCCATGCACTTTTCCCCTCCCCCTCTCCCATGCACTTGTGCGTTCTCAATGTCACTGGGCCTAGTAAGATCGCCGTTTTATTCTCCCCTGTTCCGCTCCCTTGCTTTGTTGCGCTCTGAAACACTTGTGTATGAGCGCGATAGAAATAAAATATTTTGAACAAACAGGGTTGGGATTGGGTGGCCTGATGGATGCCCAGATGAGGGAAGAAATAAAACAATAGAACGCTATATTGCCGAGAGGCAAAAGGAGAAACCTCAAAGTGAAACTGCACAGGTGGGCCAAAAAAATTGGAAACCTAACTCTGACTTATGTACCACCATGTCCTCCTCAGCTAATTCTGGTGGAAAATTGATAGAGGAAACTTGGCCCATTCTGTACAATGGAAGGCAATTACAAACACAGAAACTATACCGCCAAGGTAAGAGCGATGGGTCAAAATAATCATCGCTGCTTTATTTTTGAATGCAGAGATCGCCCATTTGCACAGTTTGATTTAAATCGATCCAGTGTCCTCAATATTTGTTTGTTTGTTTATTTTATTTAGTATTCGGCTCCAGACCCGGGGGTAAATGGGCGCTTAAGGACGAGTTACAAGGTTGCAGAATACAAACAGTTATACAATAGTGGCGGAGATATGCCATATATGGTATGTACAGGCAGTTAGTAGGAAACATTTCAGAGTATGTACAATATATACAATTAGTACTGAGCTTAGTCTATCTGAGGATTACCCTCTCCAGAAGCCAGCTGATGGCTAGTTTTCTGAACAATTGGAAGGATTTGGCCTGTTTAATATTCAGTGGCAGGGTGTTCCAAAGTTGAGGGGCGAGGACAGTGAAGCTCGAGCCTCCCGCTCTTTTGGCGGTGAACCTGGGCATGATGAGGCTGAGAATATTAGATGATCTGGTGACTCTTGTGTTGGGTTTAAGAGTGAGTTTGTTAGTCAGGTACTGGGGGGCTAGGTGGTTTAAGGCTTTGTAGGTGAGGCAGAGGGTTTTTAGGTCAATTTTTTGCTGAATGTATAACCATTTGCAAGATATTCTTGTGTGGGAGATGTGCTCTCTCTTGGGAATATTTAGTGCTGCTCTCAGCGCATTATTTTGGAGGATCGGAAGTTTCTTGATTATAGCTTGGTTGGCACCAAGGTAAAGGCTATTACAGTAGTCAAGCTTTGATTGTATGAGGGCCCTCGCCAGAATGAGGCAGCTGTTTGTAGATAGAAAAGGTCTACAGGCCCTGATCAGTTTTCCCGTGTATGCGGTGGCTGAGGCAGTCATTAACTAGTTTGGCGAGGTTGGTATTGGCGTCAAGGTAGAAGCCTAAGGTTTTCACATTTTTCACAACTGGGATGATGTTGCCATCTATGGTGAAGTTTGAATAATCGGGGCTGAGTTTCTGTAGATTATTAGGGGACCCGACTAGGAGGAGCTCAGTCTTCTCATCATTCAGGCAGAGGCCGTGTGTGGCCATCCATGCCTGAATGATGGCGAAGATTTCGTTAATCCTGGTGGCGTCAGTGTTGTAGTTGTCAGAGATGGTGAGGAGTATCTGGGTGTCATCTGCGTAGTTGGTGTAGGTGAACTGAGAAACATAACATCATCTGATATCGATAGTGTTGAGTTCTTGAGTGATCAAGATCTCTCAAGATCTAGGTTCACTATTCGATCAACTGTACTGGCTGATATTGTGTGGGACATAAGAGATATCCTTCTTCATATGGGCTTCAATATATATATTTTTTTTTAAACAATTTTTGTTATTTTATAACACACCAAACATTACAAAACTTGGGACATCCGTGTACAGTTCAACATCATAATGTTACAAGCAGCATTCTTCAGTCCTGCACCCTCCCGCTTGAGCCAATTTGTCCATGTCATCAGCCTGTGATTCTTCAGACGGGTTTGTCGTCTCGTTATCCATCTCAACATCACTCCGATCGGACTGAGGTGGGCCTTTCATGGAGGCCACTAGCTGTCTCCATTCAATTAGGGGTTCTACCTCCTCCTCTCCTCCCCTGCATACCATGTCAAACCAGACAGTCGTTTCTGCCTCTGCCCATTTCAAGAGGTCAGCCCACCACAACTCCATCCTTGGTCTCTGGGCCGCTTTCCAGCCCATTGCTATCCTTCGTTTGGCCAGGATATATGCTAGGTCTTTCATTTTGCTTATGTGCATTAACCAGCGTGGCCTAGGGAAACCCCCCAACATGCATGCCCAGTCCGACTCCACCTCCATAGCAATACCGCATCCTGCTAAGCGGGTCTTCAATTCTGACCAAAACCTTCCCACCTCCAGGCAGGCCCAGAACATGTGTAGCAACCCGGTCTCCACCTCCCTGCACCTAGGGCATTTCTGAGTCATCTGGCCACCAAACCTGGCGATCTTACTGGGGGTGAAGTATGCTCTATGCGTGACGTACAGTTGAATTTGTTGGAGCCTTGCGTTCCGGGACACTTTTTTATGATATCTTTGGGCCCTTTCCCAGAGCCCATCCGACATGGGCTCTCCCATCTCTTCTTCCCATAGTTGTCTCAATTGAGTCAATTCCTTCCCCACCTTTGTCCCCAGCAGCTCATATATATGAGAAATCTCATGCCCACCCTCTGAGATATCATATCATCTCCATAGTGGCATCCAGTTGTGCCGTGAGCACCGCTGGTGACCACTTTGCTCGCACCTTTTTTACAATTCTAGTGTAAGTCATATAATGCCCCTTATGCACCCCAATATCCTCTATCAGTTTTGGGAACTCCAATGCCTCCTCCTCTTGCCATATGTCTCCCAGGGTGGCCAGGCCTACTGGTTCCCAGTACCTGCGGACCCCCTGTATCAGCTGGGGATCCTCTCCGCATAGTGCCACCAGCGGCATCTGCGTGGAGTACGGAACCGGGTGTCCCGATATCTGCCATGCTTTATGCCACATCTCCCAGCCTAGTACTAGAAGCCCCGCCATCTCCCGGACCCTTGGTTTGGACAGCCACACCACTTTTCTGAGGAAGAAGGGAGTCGGTTCCCCGCACAGCAGCCTAGATTCTGCCGTCTCATCACCAGACAGCCACCTCGCTACATACTGCAGCTGCCCTGCCAGGTAATACAGTTCAAAGTTCGGCAAGTTTATCCTCCTCCTATCACACGAGTTTTGCAATTTCCAGAGGGCCACCCTGTTCCTGGAGTTGTTCCAAATGAAGCCCCGGCACAAGCCGTGGAGACTTGCGAAAAAGCGCCTCGGGATTACACGCGGGTTGTTAACAAAAAAATGCAACAATCTAGGCAAGACTACCATTTTGAGCAGAGCGGCTCTCCCCACCAAAGCCAGGTGTAGCCTGGACCAAAATCCCATGCTATTTTTGATTTGGGCTTCAATATTTATAAGGAGGAAGTTAAGGGAACAGGAGGAAACAGGTTGGCCTCCGGAAAATGGGTTCCACGTATTTGTGGTGCCAACATGAAGGGACAAAACAATGTGGAAAGGGAACAGATTGTGCATAGCAATCCATAACAAAAGAAAAAGTCCAGCTCATATGCTGGAATACACGTGGATTTACACATTTCACCAATACACAAAGTACTGAGCTCAATGAGTTCGATATTGTGGTATTACAGGAAACTTGGCTGGTGGAGGCCCCCATATGGGATGGTTACAAAATAGTTGTAGAACCCGCCTTGCGCTTGCCTAGGGGCAGACCTATGGCAGGCCTTATCATAGCAATAAGAAAAACTAAGGGGTTCAGAGTTACAATCTATGATTCCGGTACATCTTTTAGCCAATCCATTAAGCTGACCATTGAAGCATATTCTAGCATAATTGTCAATATTTATTGGGGTAAGGCTCATCTGTCACTAGACTGTTTCTTTGACTTTTTCGAGGAAATCTGTAACAGCATTGCATTGGAAAAACACATTGATCATGTGCTAGTCATGCGTGACATCAATCTTCACCTTTTGTCAAAAGGTAAAAGAAAGCTCACAGTTGAAGGACAACGGTGGTATCAAATTATGGAAAATATGCAACTGTTAATGGTAAATGGCACGGTGGAAGGTGACAGGCCGGCTGCCAGTACATGGCACAATGGTTTATTTGAAGCTACTATTGACTATATTTTTGTGAATAGAGCTATGATGAACATAATCCAATCCCTGAATGTAAGACCTAATGGTAAAAGTGACCATAACTAACTCTGTTTAGTTTGGGAGCTGGAGAATAGTCAGACGATAAAAAGCTGCAAGAAATATACAGGCAATATAATTGCAAGTAACATGAGGAACCAAATAAAATGGTCTAACTCGTCATTGATCAACTTCGACAGAAAACTGTCTTTAAATTCGGGGAGAGATTATGTTTCATCTATGCAAAAATATGTGTCGGGAAAGGAATTTGCCCAAGGTCATAGTTACAAACACTCGCACAATTTTTATATGGATGTCAAAATTAAAAAATCTGAGCTAAGGTAGCAAATCCGTATGTTAAAATATCTTCCAGTAGAAGAAAAGGTGTTGAAAGTTAAACATCTTCGAACAGTGTATAAAAATTGGCAAAGAGGTAGGAAGGCACGTTGCTACCAGTGGGACAGTGAGCACATGTTAAGAAAGATCTCCTCAAAAAGATCTGCTGAAATTTGGGGCGTGCTAAATGAGGCAACATATAAAGATCAAAATTCGGTGCAAGTAAATTCTATTGCAGCGGAAACCTGGTGCGCTTATTTCCATCAGATATATCAAACTCTGATAGTAAATAACCATCTGGCTATTAAGAGTGGAAATTGGGACCACCAAATATTATTCGACCAGGAAGATGTACTATTCTATATATCAAAACTTAGTAGCTCATGGGCTCCAGGCCCGGATGGGCTTGATAATAGTATGCTCAAAGAAAACCCAGAGATCTGCTCTAATATATTAATGAAAATATTTGAGGAAGTAATGTGCACTGGGAATCTGCACGGATCTTGGAGAAAGTCCATACTTATCCCTCTGTATAAGAAAGGAAATAGATTAGACCCAGCTTCCTATAGGCCCATTGCACTCTTAGACTGTCCGGGGAAGATATTTGCTTGCATATAACTCTGGGAGTTCAATTGCAGGCTGGACAGTACGAACTTAAGAGATCCATGGCAGACAGGGTTCCTTAAAGGATTAGGCACAGGTATTAATCTGCTGTGCATAAATTTGATTATTGATAAACAAGCTAGGATGAAACTACCCTTGTATGTCGCTTTTGTCGACTTCAAAACAGCATTTGACTCCATTTTAAGGGAACTTCTGGTCATGAAACTAATGAAAATTGGCTGTCCGTGGAATATCCTCAAATGGATTATTGATTTCCATGACCAAACATCATTGCAAATGAGACTGGACAATGATGGCACGCTGTCAGAGCCCATCGGTAGTTCCAGAGGTCTCAAACAAAGGTGCATACTTGCCTCTTCAATTTTTAACTTCTTTATGCTCGATTTGGGCAAGGAGTTCGACAATATTGTAACCGACTCACCGAAAATGGGGCCAAAAGAGGTTAAATGGTTGTTGTATGCCGAGGACCTCCAACTGGTATCCAAAACTCCTATGGGCTTACGTAATATGTTAAGTGCTTTAGAGAATTATGCAAATTGTAACAAGATGACCATGAATATCAAAAAGATCCAGGTAATTCAATACAGTAACTGCAAACAACGTAATAAGAAACTTGGGTGGCATTTAAATGGCAAATAGGTGGCATTTTGGAGATCAATATTAAATCTTCCCATATCTACACCTATAGCCCTGTTAAGGCATGAATTAGGGCTAATATCTATATATGCTACATATAAATGGAAGGTTTGCATGCTTTATAGGAAATGTGTTTTGGAAAAACAACAGAATGGGTTTGTCTTACAGTTGGCAAATTATGTGCAAACTTCAAAGGATGCATTCATTGAGCGAAAGAAACTACAGGTGCAGGAGTTCATGCAAGAAGCGGACATAACATAACTTGCTCTTGCAAAACCCAGACAAGGCCAAACATAAAATGTGGGAAATGGAATGGATTGGGACCAGGGATTGTGCTTCAACTATAAATGTTTTAAACAAAATCCTTATGGCTTGAATGCTTAAGGGACTCCTGAGGCGTATCTTTTGAAATCGCCTAATGTTATGCATCGTGCAGGACTTCTGCGCTTAAGATTAAATCTGTGGAAAACCAGAGAAGTCACAGCAAAATGAGCTAAGGATTTTAAAGCAACTAACATCTGTCGTTTCTGCAATAACCAAATAGAATCCCTCGAGCATATTATTACTGAATGCGCCGAATTAAAGAGCTTGAGAAGCAAATATTTTAAAAATCTGTTTGAGCACATGACACACATGGAGGCAAAGGTCTTATGGAAATATATATTTCATGTGTACTCAAGAACAGTCGGTTATGCCACAATGAATTTTCTGAATGAGTTGAAAGTAGATAATGATACAATCAATGTGAGAAATATCACTGGTTAACTAGAATATGTTGTAACCAGCTTAGTTCTGAAGAATTTTATAATTTCAAATGTGTTTCCATTTAATTTTTGATTACGCTGTGGTTTTATTTTTTCTAAACAATTTATGGTCTTTTTTATATTCTTTATACTGTACTAGTTAATGGTCAAAATTAGGGAAATTTGATTTTCATGAATTTATCTAAATGAAAATAATTGCGATTGTATTTGACATATTTTTGTTTTATATTGAAAGAACAAGTTACTTTCTTACCTGGTAACGTGCTTTCGATGGGATGTTCCGACGACGTATTCCACATCTATGACAGGTAATCACCACAGCTGTGCTGCTTGGGAACATTTTCGGCATCTGCATCCTGCATCAATAAAGTCGATACGCTGTCCTCGAGGGCCTCCGTCGCGCCAACGTCACCGGATGTTATAAGTAGGACGCAGGACGCCCGTAGCCTCAGTTGTAGTTTTTTCCCAGAACGTGTGGCACCAATCTTCTGCTAGAATAACCACAGAAAGCCTTGTGGAAACGTAAGCTGCAATCGCATAAGAAATTCTGTAGCAGGGCAGGCTGGGAGGGAACTATGTGGAATACTTCATCGGAACATCCCATCGAAAGAACGTTACCAGCTAAGAAAGTAACTTGTTCTTGGAAGGGATTGGTTCCTCCGACGCATTCCACCTTTATCACAGACTCCCAAAGCAATACCAACGTATGGAGGTGGGAAAAGAATTTAGAATGTAGGAATTTAGAATGCCCAATTAAATTGCAGAATAAAGAACCGCCTTGCCAAAGGCCAAATCTTGCCCATGGATAGAATCCAAGGAATAACGTATTACAAAAGTATGGACAGAGGCCCATGTGGCTGCTTCACAAATGTTACGAATGGGAACACCCCTCTGCAGAGCAGTAGAGGCAGCCACACCCCTGGTAGAATGGGCCCGTAAGCCTACCGAAGGGTCCTTACACGCCAAACGGTAACATTCAGAAATTGTCAAGATAATCCCTCTAGACAAAGTCTGCTTAGTAACAGCTTGTCCCAAACGCCTTCCAGCGTATCCTATAAAGAGCTGATCGTCCACTCTGACCCCGGGACATGCGAGAGATGTAGAAACTTAAAGCTCTCCTAGGATCCAACCTATGGAGCCTCTCCTCTTCCTTACCAGGATGCGGAGGAGGATAGAATGCCAGAAGAATAACTTTCTGGCTTAAATGAAATTCCGACACCACTCGGAAGAAAAGAAGGGCGAACCCCAAGGACAACCCTGTCCTTATGGAACACCGTGAAGGGTGGCTTAACGGAAAGGGCCTGCAACTCACTCACTCTGCGAGCGGAAGTGACCGCAACTAAAAATACAGTTTTCAAAGTCAACAGTCTCAAAGGACAAGAATGTAAAGGCTCAAACGGAGCACCCATTAGGAATTTTAGAACTAGTTTCAAATCCCACCCGGGCACCTGGAAAGGTGACGGTGGGAACACATTAGTGAGCCCTTTCAGAAACTGAGAAATCAAAGGAATTGTTAAATAAGACGCTCCTCCGACAAGCACTTAAATATGGACAGCGCCGCCAGGTAACCTTTAATGGTACCCACTTGCAGGCCCTTGCGGGCTAACGAAAGCAAAAAAGACAGAACCACAGGAATGGCACATGAAAAAGGATCCACCTTAACCCTGCACCAGTCGCAGAACTTTCTCCAACGGCAACGGTACAGGGACTTCGTTGAAGGCCTTCTGGCCGAAAGCAACACCTCCATCACGTCTTCAGGGAGGTCCCAATCCTTATACATACCTCAAACTTTCAGAAGCCAAGCATGAAGGTTGAGGGAGTTGACCTCTGGATGGAGAACCTGACCCCCCCTCCCTTGAGAGCAGATCGTCTCGATAGGGAAGACGGCGTGGAGGACAGATGGACATGTCGAGAAGGTCCGGGTACCACGTTCTCCGGGCCCATGCCGGAGCAATGAGGATCATTCGGGAACCGAACCTGGGTAACCACATCAGCACTTGCGGAATGACGGGGACTGGAGGAAACGCATACAGCAGTGGGAAGGACCACTCCACTACGAACGCGTCCCCTAAGGCTCCTCGAAATTCCCACGAGTAGAATCTTTCGCACTTTCCGGTTGACACTGGTGGCGAAGAGATCCACTTGAGGGGTCCCCCAAAGGGCGAAGATCTCCAGGAGAATCTTCTGAGCCAGCTCCCACTCGTGAGAGACCGTGCTCTGCCTGCTCAGGGCGTCCGCCGCCTCGTTTTCGTCTCCGGCCAGATGAACTGCTGAGATCGAAATTTCCTGCTGGATGGCCCAGAACAAGAGCTGCATCGCCTCTCTGCACAGAGGGAGTGACCCTACCCCCACCCTTTTTGTTGAAGTAGTGCATGGCCACTGTGTTGTCCGTCAGAATCAGGACATTCTTCCCTCGCACAGTCGGCAGAAAAGCCTTCAGAGCTACCCTGATGGCCCTCAGCTCCAACAGATTGATATGGAGTCGGGACGGAGACAAACGACCGCTGACTGTCAACTCGTTGGTATGAGCTCCCCATCCCATGAAGGATGCGTCCGTCACGATCGTCACCTCTGGCTAGGATAGCCAAAATGGAGCCCCCTTCATCAGATTGCCTTCGACGGCCCACCACAGAAGATCCTGGGCAACCGAGGGCGGCACCTGAACGGGATCCAACATCCTGCCGGAGGACTGCGACCACTGCATCTTGAGAGCCCACTGCAGAGATCTCCTCCTCAGCCTCGCCTCTGGCACCAGGACAATGCAGGATGCCATGAGGCCTAGCAACCTCAAGAACTCGAACGCCGGGAGACTCTGGGCATGTTGAAACTAGTCCACTATCTGCAAAATGTGATGAGCCCTCACCTCGGGAGGGAAACACTGCCCCAGGGATGTGTCGAGCACTTGTCCGATGTACTGGAGCCGCTGGGTTGGCATAAAGTGGGACTTCAAGTTGAGGGAGAAGCCCAGCCTGTGAAGGCAGTGGCAGGTGACCGACAGATGATCCAGGACTTGTTCTGGAGAGCGTGCCATGATCAACCAATCGTCCAGGTAGGGGTAGACGTGAATCCCCCTTTCCTGAGATACACTGCCACCACCACCACGAGCTTGGTAAAAAACCTTGGGACGGAGGTCAAGCCTGAGGAGCTTGTTCAAACCATGCAAGTCCATGATGGGTCTCAATTCCGCAGTCTTTTTTCAAAATCAAAAAAATAAGGGGAATACCATCCCTTGTTCCTCTCCGCTACAGGCACCAGTTCTATGGCGCCTTTCTCCAGCAGGGATTTGATTTCCTGCGCAAGGAGAAGATCCGGACTCTTCAAAGAGAGATTCCCTGGGGGATTGTCGTGAGGCTTCTGCCGGAAAGTAAGACAGTAGCCGTGGGCTATGATCTCCAGAGCCCACACATCTGAAGTATGGCTCGCCATTCTACAAGATCCTGCGCCAGCCTTCCCCCAACCGGCAAACCATGGGACATGGCCTCATGACTGAGCTGAAGCAGCTGCGGCAGTGCCTGAGGGCAAAGAGGCAACTGCCCGAGCGGCCTTGGCCCCTTGAGTACCTTGTTTTCGACCTCTGATACTCCTACGTTGGCCCCTTTGACTTGCAGCTCCCCTCGATCTACCAAAGGTAGAGTAGTATCGAAAGGAACCTCCCCTTCATTGCTGTCCCCTAGGACGAAAAGGCAGAGGTTGGCGAACTGCAGCGCTCAACGACGTCTGCAACCTCTCAAGGCTCTCGTCAGCCTTGCTGCCAAAAAGATGGTCACCATCAAAGGGCATGTTGAGAAGCTGGGCTTGTATATCCGGAGCAAACCCCGACTTGCGCAGATTTGCGTGGTTGCGGATCACGGCTCTCACCGTCATGGACCGGCTGACACAGTCGGCCACGTCCAGACCCGACTGAACGGATTCACACATGGCATCCTTGCCATCCTGTACAAGGGCAAAAAAGCCATCCCGTTCCTCCCCTTCGGGAATATGTTCAGCCGCCAATGAAACAATTCCACAGAGTCTGAGTGAAACGTGCTAAAGCACACATGGAGTTGGCTGCTTTCAAAGCTATAACCCCTGAAAAAAAGACTTTCTTCGCCCAACCATCAAAACGTTTGTCGTCCCTATCAGGAGTGATGGTAGTTGTTTAGCTTGGGACGTAGCCGCCTGCACCACCAAACTCTCTGGAGTAGGGTGCATGGACAAGTAGCCGGGGCCGCCACTGGCTGGGCGGTACTTTTTCAGCAAACACTTACACACTGCCAGGAGACTCTCCGGAGCAGTCCAAGCCGTGCCACCCTTCGTTGCAAGGCCATATGGAATGGCAGTACCGGGTCAGTTGGTGGACCTTGGTCCAAGATATCTGTCAGGTCATCCTGCAGAAAATCTACTGGTGGTGCAGACCACTCCAAGTACTTAGTCACCCTCGACATCAGCCGCCTGTACGAAGTGTCAGCATCCGTACCAGGCTCACGCCTGCCAAACTCAATCTCCGGGGAGGTATCAAGACCACTGGCGTCGTGCAAAGACTGACGCAGGTCTTCAATCTGGCTATGACCAGACAATATTTCGTCAGGAACCTCATTCGGAACCAAACCTTCCTCAGACCCTTCCTCCACCTCAGAAATATAATCCCGAGGCTGGAATAAATCCCTGGAGGAGGGCACAGAAACAGGCTCAAAGACATGTCTCACCGACTTCTTCAGGGCCTTCATCGGGGGTTTCCACCGATGCACGTGGTACCTCCTATAAAGCATCCTCGAAAGGTGTCGAGGGCGTCAACAGAATCGGCGTTGAGCGTGGCGTTGATGGCTTCGACAAAGACCTCGAGGGCGGAGCCCCAAGCGTGTCCTTCGACAGCCTCAGCGCTGATGGCATCGATGACTTCCTCTAGGCGGAGCCTCGAGACAGTCCCTCGACGGACATGGGGCCGACGGCGTCAACGTCTTTTTTGAAGACCTCACAGGCTCCGACGGTCTCGAGGGCGTTGAGGACCGGGTCCTGGAGTGGGCATGACTAGAGCGATCCACCTTGTCCGATCGGGACCTCGAAGGCGCCCAATGATCGCGCAGACCACCCGAGCCTGAAGGCGTGCAAACGGTGGCCCTAGCACGTTCCCTGCCGGCTTCTTTCAAAGGCGCGGACGGAACAGAGCCCTGCGACTGAAAAATCCCATTCCGCAGGAGAAGAGTGCTTGTTGGGACAAGCAACCCGCTGATGGGCGGAGTCCTCGGACGTGGATGGGAAAGGTGAACGGTGACGGCGCTTCCGCGATTTCCTCGAAGTGGGAGAGGAATGGCAGGAACCACTCCGGGACCGAGACCCCCGTGGACTTACGCCGACAACGCGGAGAGTCGCCTCTCGAATCGTCGGTCGAAAGCCCAACGGATTTCGACTTTCGGGGCTTGGAAACCCTACCGACAGAAAGCTTCTTCTTCCGCTCCCGCAAGGCCTTCGATGTTAACGACTGGCAATCGTCAAAATCATCCGTGGCGTGGTCCTCACCGAGGCACCAGAGGCAGGTGTAGTGCGGGTTCGTAAGCGACATCTTGGAATCGCAGTTCCAACACTTCTTGAAACCTGGTCGCGGGGTAGAAGACGACGAAGACATGATATCTTCACAAACGAACAAGGTCGAAGAACCGATAGAATATAACTCAGAAGAACCGAGGCGCGCCGAGATCTCCGAAGTGAACACGTTCGCGAAAAAAACGGAACTGAGGCTACGGGCGTCCTACTTATAACATCCGTTGACATCAGCTCGACGGAGGCCCTCGAGGACAGCGTATTGACGTCATTGACGCAGAACATTTTCTGAAGCAGCACATCTGTGGTGATTACCGGTCATAGATGTGGACTACGTTGGAGGAACTAATCCCTTCGAAGGTTGAGTTTCTCAGCCAAACCAAAAAAAAAAAAAAATGAAATAAAATATCAATATCAATATCAAAGAGCGTGACACTGGTTTGCCATGCTGAATGTGTACTAGCCTCCAGGAGGCACACTGCCATTTCACAACCCACTGCCTAATGAGCTGGATGAGAGCACAGGGGGACTTACTTTTCACGCCACCCGCTGCTTGCAGTAAACACACACTAGAAGAATTATATTGCATGCCATGACGTCACTATTTTCATGTGACGCATGGCATGTCTCAGTTTGGAATGGGTAATCCCCTTTGCAGTGAGCAACAGCCCAACTCCGAGAACAGTTAAGTGAAGTGAAATCAAGTCCATTAATGAAAACAACTAATGTATGTAGCAAAATGCGCTGCACCAGTAGCAATCCGCCGCTCTAAGCCACAGCCTAGTCAACATATTTTTAATTATGTCACTACTGGTGACCATTGATCGCAGATCAGCTTTGGACCCAAGAATCCCTCATAGACAAACATCTGACTGAAGATCTGAAGAAGGCTCCCGAAGAGGCCTGGCATCCCTTACTGCGTCTGGCCCTGTAAAGCACTGTTGGACTACCTGCTCTCCGAAGACCCCGAGTGGTGCTTCAGCCCTTGGACTTGTGGGTGGAACTAGTCACAACGCCTTTGAGGATCCAGCCATCCTGGGCCTTCGGACGGGTCTCTGGATCACCCAGTGGACTCACCAACTCTCTCGTGGGCTACCTCACCAGAAGCGTGGATGTTCCACAGTTGCACTTAGAACTTCAGTGGCCACCGGCTTGTGGTGCAAGTCACCTTCACTATGAATTGTAGCGTCCCAGCCTCAAGGGATCATGTCCTAGAGAAGCCTCTTCAACCACGACTGGAAGGACGCCTGTTGTCATCTGTGTACGGTGGCCATCACGAGAACTCACTTTCCCCAGTCCTGTGAAGTCTCTTCAAGAGGCCTACATTGATGAATCTTGCATTTCTGTATTGCTAGGGTTTGCATTTGAACCTAACCGGAAGAATCCTTGCATCCGCAGCTCCTGGGCACCTCTCACCGGACCCAACGGCAGGGAATCCAACATCCAGCGACTCCCAGTTGACCCATCAAGTTATCCGGGAAAGTCGGAGTTAAGGGGGTAAGTAAAAGCATCTTCCATAGTATAACATTGTGAACCAGTCTCTTTGTACCCTAATCTTCCCTTCCACTGCCTTTTCGTCAAACTTGGGTAGTAGTTATTGAAAGATAAGAACACAATGTATTTACTTACCTAGTAACCTTGTTGAATATCTTCTTTTGAACAATCACCAACACAAGTAAAACTAGAACATACCTACAGAGACTAACTTCTGGTGAAAAGCACTGTGGTTCCTGTGACTTGTGGGCACAAGGCCCCATTCTTTAATGAATTCATCTTTTATAACGTTGTGCTTAATAACAGAGGCCAGTCTCTAAGCTAGGACTGGGATTCAAACCTGTGTTGCTCTGAATTGTCTTGCTTCCAAGGCTACCACGTTGGTTCTGAGCTATCCTCCCGGCCCTACATTATTCTAATTCACTTGTGACTTAGTTCCATCTTTAATGCATTCAAGTAACTACCTCCTATGTTGCTTACCTCATTTAAATGCAATTTAAGAACCTATGGTGAATGTATGTCTGTTTATTATGGAGTATTGTGCAATAATAATCACCATTGTTTTAGTGTGTGTCAAGACCTAGAATAAATATTTGTATTTTTATACATGCCTGTCTAACTTGAATTATTGTGTGCTTCACTGTGTGGACTCATTGTGGACTCCTGACCGCACTCACACTCTCATGGGAATAACTGACTGCTCTCCACGTTTACCTTGATTGGGTTTTGGCTAACCTCTCAGAGTTCTCAGTTCACTATAACTAGGGGGGGCCTCCTAAAATCTATCCAAAAGGCTAGATTCCAGAAATCCATCTCAACATCCATCACCTTCCACCATAAGTAGCCCCGCGGTACCAAGTTCAAGGAGGTGGTTTGAAAGGGTATCATGGATTTGGGAGACTCTATTGTGGGTTTCTTGTTGTGAGTGGTGTCTTACCTTCTTGTAGGAGGAGGGAGTAGAATGCTCTTTAACCTGCTGGGGAAGCCAGACCTCTTATCAAGTTTTTTCTTCAATTTCTTCTCCCTACGGTCTCCAGCCCGACAGTGAGCATCCTCCTAATCGGCCTCAGCAGTAAGCCTTCTCTTGAAGAAGAGGGATCTGCAGATGGCAATTTAAACAAAGTGCACAACACACTTGTGGGTTCATGGATTGGCACAAACCTCAGTCCTCCTTTACATGTTCCACCAAAAGGCAGTAAAGGCACACCTTGTGGGAGTTGGAAATTGTTAGCTGCAGCACACAATCTTTGCTTGGTTTGGGGACCCAAGACGTTGTTAGAAAAAAATGAGTGGGGTTCCTGAGAAGCGAACTGAGTGCATGGAAAAATAGAGCTGATGCTATGGGTTGCAAATTGATCCAAATAGATCGCCACACAAATCATGTCCAGTGTCATGGGTGCACAAAGAAGTTGCGCAGAGCTGAATGGCAAACCCTGGCTGTAAGAAGCTTCTGAGAACAGCAGGGGCTGGAGTATACATAGCACAGATGAGGAATCTGTGGAAGGGAGAAATCCATTAGAATCCTAAGTTTTCATACATTTTTGTTTTTTCAACTGTTTTTAAAAAGTTAATTATAATTATTGTGTATGTTCAGTAATACAGTGGTACCCTCTTCAGTGTAATACAAGATTTCAGATAATAAGACAAAACTCTAGAGGCATTGGCAAGGTTTTCTGACATTCAAAATCTGTTTTTAGTTTGGAGGCTTAGTCTTGCTAAACTGTCTATGGTATTGTTTTTACCAGCGGTCAGTTTTTCTGTGTGGATTTTTAATTTCATGAAAGGGTCCTAATGTGTATTGCTAAGGTTCCCATTTGTTGTTCCTTCTCAATTTAATTTCAGATCAGAAACTAGGTTCTCAGGGCCCAAATAGCTTTCAATTTAGAAGGTACTAGGGTACTTGAAATGTTTACATTTTAGTTTATCACCAGCCTGAATGTTTTAGTAGTTAGGATACAAGGCACTGACGGCATGTGGAAGGCACTCACCAGTCCCACGCTTCCAAGGTCCAAAAGGCTGAAGGGCTTAGCCACCACTGCCTCAGTCTGGATAAAGTTTTTCAAGATGTCGGTTGACGTAGTTTGGATATACCCGAAATCCTGGACATTGAGAGAAAATAATGGGTGAGGCAATTTTTAAAAAGGAAAATGCAGAAGAAGGTTATGCTATATACTGGTGTATGAAACAAGGGTGCAGCTTCTGTTATGTTTACTTTGCCTGCACAAGAAAATTGCAAGTCCAGAAGTCCCTCAATTGCAGTCGAAACGTTAGTCATCTGCTTTCTTTTTAACTCATTACAGACTGCGGTTTACTTATTAGTCAGTCATTTATTTAATTTCAAATTTCTTAGTATTTTTATTGGTAGGCTTATGACTGTTCAGAGTAAATACTGATGAGTGCGTCTCTCAATGCACATGTAAATTATTTTTCCAGTTTACTATGTGCAATGCTTGATAATAGCACTATATTTTAAAAAGTAAAATACAAAGTTTTAGAACAGCCAAGGCATGGTCAAATCTCAATCTGCTAGTCCCTCCTGCCACCATCGGCACTATGTGGCAAGTTGGTTTGTGCCTTTCATATAATTTAAAGGGCAAGTGGATACTTGTCTGTGGCAGCACTTTGACTTAAGCTGGATCTTTCACTGAACCAGCACTTTGAGGGATGGTAGACCTTTCATTGTGGTGGAGGCATGATGAGTAATGCTCCCTCCCACTATGCCAAAAAGCTCATCTAACCTTGCTCTCAATTGACAAGGTCACTGATAAGGAATTAATATTTTCTTTGGAAGTATCATGTGAAAATTTTCCTGAGTGTCAACCAACAGCAACCATTTACATTGGGGGCATCTCTGCATAACCACCAACCTACCAGCATCTCATCCAGAAGCTCGTAGATCAGAGCGAAGTTTAGCCGAATGGTCTTCTCATTCAGACCTCCGCAGTAATCTTTGATCAACCCGACCAACCTACACACAAAAGAGGGTGGGGAACAAAACAGAAGTAACAAAACGGAGTGGGGAGGGGAAGACTTGAGGATTTAAAAGAAAAAATAAACACAAAGCACTACTTTGCCATCACAATTTGACCAACATAACTCATATTGGTTCATTTACCCCAATGTAAACATATTGCTTATTGTCAAATACACTAGAGAAACTGTTATGACTGCTTTTCTATACTCTGGCCTGGTGGACAGATGTATAGAAGGCCAACCTATATTGTGACAGGAAAAACTCTGGGAAGTTGTAGCCAAACTAGTTTAGGTAGCAGTGACAGGCAGTCTAGGCTAAGCTCTTCGGAGTGGTTGAGCTTGTAAATGGTCCACAATGACGTCACACATTGGGCATCACAAATTGCACTTAGACAGGTGGGTACAAATACAGTTATTTCATTATGGCCAAAACACACTATAGAAAAATGAATACAAGCAGGTAGCCTTACACACAATACCATCAACCTAAATACATATCTACATTCACTTGCTTCAAATGCACAATTCAAAACAGATACTCGTGCAAAGGAATAGTTAGACTAATATTCTACACAGAAAGGTCCACAGAGAGGGTCCATAGCTAAAATTGTCCAGCCCCAAGTTGTCTGGTGCCTTGTTCCCTATTGTTCAGGATACCGTTCCACTGAAGTTAGGATGCAGGAAAAAACGCAGGGTCACTGGGGTCCAGTGAAGGATTCTTAGAGTTAAGGTTCACTGTAGACTAATGCCCAAAATTAGCCCCAACAGTCAGGTCTTGCAAAGGCAAGCACTGGCAAAGCCAATAGTCTTAGACATACGTTTATTATAAGCCCATTGAATTATGGGGGTATAGGGGTAGGTTAAAATCTCAATAACTTACCCCCCCTTACGGCCCTGTGGAAACAACAAAATGCGTACGACAGAGGGGGGATCAATTTACCAAATTTTGAGATATACCACCTAACGGCGCAACCACTGTATGTAGCCAGGTGGCTGGCGGAGGACGAGACAGCAGAATCCAGGCTGCTGAAGGAGGAGAGTGCCCCATACTTTTTACGAGAACTAATATGGCACACAAATCAGAGATGCGGGGGAGACCGAGATTGTTAACACTGGGCTGGAAGGTCTGGCACAAAGCGTGCCGGACCATGGGAGGACCGACCCCATGCTCCCCGCAGGCGCCCCTCGTGGCACTATGCGGAGCAGATGACCAACTAAGAAAGACAATCAGGAAATATTGGGAGCCAGTGGGCCTGGCCACCCTGGGGGATATCTGGCAAGAGGGGGAGGCTATGGATTTCCAAACAATAATGTTGTGAACCGGGGTACAGGCGGGACAGCATATCACATATAGCAGAATAGTCAAAAGGGTGAAAGAAACGTGGTCCGAAATAGCGCTACTGCCATTGAAACAATCTATGACATCTCGGAGGGAGGGCATGAAATATACAGGATATACGAATTAACAATGTCAAGAGTGGGAAAAGAGCCGCTCAAACTAAGGCGGGACTGGGAAGAGGAGGAGGGAGAAGCCATTCAAGATGGGAAATGGGAGAGGGCCCAAAGATAGCATAAGAAGGTGTCCAGAAATGGCAGGTTACAACAAATCCAACTAGATGTTACCCGCAGAGCATACATGACCCCCCAAATGATAGCAAAATTCAGAAACGCAGAGGCACAAACATGTCCCAAGTGTGGAGAGGAGAGAGCCGGGATGATCCACATGTTCTGGGCGTGCCCGGAGGTTGGGACGTTTTGGGGGGAAATTAAACACAAGCTATCCGAAAAGGGAATTAAATTAGACATGGAATCCATATGGGCATGCATGCTGGGGGGATGCCAGGCCACGTAACTTGAGACATGTATGCAAACTCAAAGACTTCGCATACATCCTGGGCAAGAGGAGAAGTGCCATGAGCTGGAGAGCAGCTCATAGACCTAGATTGGAGATGTGGTGGAAGGACCTCCTAAAGTGGGCAGACGCGGAGACAATGGCATGGTATGAGGCGGTTAACCGAGGGGAGGGTGAAGAAGTGGGACCACTGATGGAATGGAGACAAATGATAGCCTTGTTGCATGGGTACACTCAAAGTGACCTCAGTGATGACGACCTGCCCGAGAACCAGGAGGAGAACTAATCCTGAACAACGGGAGCTGGAGGTACAAGGGGGAGAGCTCGAGTTTAAGGGGAAGGGAGGGGGAAGACATTAAGGAGAAAAAACATGTAATGTATACTATGACACACACATGCAACTGAAAATGTCGGGAGTGTAAGTTATGTTTTGTTTGTTGTAAAATCAATAAAACCATTAAAAGAATATTTTTAAAAAAAGCGGTAAAGCTAAAATGAAATTCCCCAAAAAAGTGGGGAAAAGATACTGCTACCCTGGGGCGTGGCTTCAGGGGCATGTAAAAGGACGTGTCTACTGAGGGGCCCCTAACGATCCTAAACTGATCCGCTCAGAAGCCACGCAAAATCTGCTCATGGGGAATGAAATTGCATGTGCGGCCCGATGAATACTGGAGCGTGATGCCGAGCGGACTAGCACAGTGACTCGTGTGCATCCAGTCTGACGAAAATTGCAGCGGCGCGGGGGCAAAGGAAACAAAATGGCGGCCCGAGGCGAACAAAGGAATTGACTCGATACTTAGTATCCGTTTGTGGATGGCCGCTTGCAGGCGAGTCAAGTGTTAACGGATACATATGAGAATGCCCTCTCACACATGAAGGAAAGAAAAGGATTCCCCATTGCTACACAGCGGGCTTGAAACGCACGTCAGGGGCCACAAATAAGCAAGTACAGTACCGGCATATACAACAGGGACGCGCGCACTAGGAGACACGAGAGCTGTCTGACGCACTGAGCGGCTGCCCAGAAGAAAACACTGCGGGCGCTCGCTTCCTTTGCCGAAGCACCGGATGAAGAAACGCAACGATCGGAGCTATAAACAATCCACTGCTAGCACACCGCGATGCCGCGGTAACATTAGCTACAATGTCACAACGGGGGACAAGGAAGGGTGAAGTGTAATGAATACGCTCGCAACTGAGCCTGCAGCGAGCCCCGGCGAGTCATCCTGCAAAGCCAGTCAGCACAACAGTGCTATAAAACATAATACAAGGCCGCATTCACCTTTTAAACGCTGACCCAGCCACTCAAGACACACAGTTGGGCACAGGCAGAGACACAGGGACTCGTGGAGGCCTGAAGCAGGTACGGCGCAACGCACATGAAGTGCTTGATGGGGCTGTAAATAGCATATGGAGCACAGTGTCTCCAGCTCGCATGTGGGGACCGGACAGTGGGACCACCAGAAAACGCAATGAGTTAGCGAGGCGGTGGGAATGGATCGTGCCGCAGGCAACCCCACGAAAGTGGATTTGTAGTAAACCAGGCGGCTGATGCCGTTACTACACAAAGACGTGGTATGGGAGGCACACTCCGGTTCGCCCACAATAATGAACTAGCCCAGATCGGCGGCAACCTCCCCTCCTAAAATAAAGCAGCCAAGGCATACTAATCCCCACGGACCCGTGGCCCAGAAGCGTGGAAGGCATCCACAAGTCCATGATGTGACAAAAGGAAGGTGCGCGCAGCACACCCAGTGGTGAGGACCACTGAGGACTTCATAAACAGTTAGCACTAGCAACCAGACGACGCCACGCGGGCAGGAATTACCAGAGGGAGAGACGGGCCCAAAGCAGACTGGCCCCGGCCGCAAGCTAATACCGGGCTGTAGGCTCACATTAACTAGGTCTCACTGCACGGTGCATCATATAAGCATGACACTCAGCTGAAGAAGAGCAAGAAGGGCAACTAAATACCCCAAAAGACACATGGGGTAGCCACCAGAAATCACGGCAGCACAGACAAAGCGCGAAGTGGTAAACCAGACCACGGTTGGTGACTGTAGGATCTACAGTAACATCAATACAGGCCCTCAAGCCCCTGGACACGCAGACAGCGAGAGGCCCCACTAAGAGACAGAGTGCAAATACTGAAAGAACAGCAGCGGCCGAGGACATGGGAGGACATAACCCATTCGCGACACGAAACAAACAGCACACAAGAACTCTCACCATAGCCCCCTGTAAGCATCATAGTGAAGTACGGACTAACCCTGAGGCGCTAAAGACCATATTCCTGAGCACCTGAAGAGAAACATACAGCAACGTCAAGATGGCGAATAGACAGTCCAAGGGAAAGGGCAAACAACCTACGTTGGAAGAATACGCTAGAACACCGCAAATGTCAGAAGGGGCTAGAAGTAAGGAAAAACCCCCACCACAGATACCGCCATGGGGAGCAAAGACCAGCAGATAATGGAAGCGATTGCAGACTTGAAATTAGCATGGGAAACTAAACTGGAATCGGCCATGGTCGAACTGAAGGCGGCACTGGAACTTAAAGTGGGCGCAGTACAGGAAGAGGTGAATCTCCTTAGGCAAGATGTCAGAACGCTGGCAGAACGCACGGGCGAATTGGAAAAGGAGATGGCCCCGAACACAGCTGCATGTAAGTCTCACAAATCAGAGATTCACATCTTAGAACAAGCGTGAGTAATCTGGAAAATAGGGCAGCAGAAGCAGAAGAACGCGCCCGGAGAAACAACGTACGCATTGTGGGATTGCCGGAAGGAGCAGAGGGATCAAATCCCACGGCCTTCATTGAAACAATGCTGCTGCAGGAAATAACGGGAGGGGTGTTGACCGAAGGATTTGCGGTGGAACGGGCGCATAGGGCCTTAACAAGGAGGCCACCACCAGGGGCCCCACCAAGGCCAATTATCGCCAAAATCCTGAACTATCGAGACAGGGAAAGAATCTTAGATTTTTTTTGAAAGGAGGAACGATAGAAAGGGCATCAGCGAATATCACAGCATACCTGGATTACACACTGATGGTACAAAGACGGTGCATGAACTATGGTACAGTGAAAAGACGGTTACTGGAAGCAGGTTATAAGTACATGCTAATATACCCAACGAAACTGAAGGTGTACCACAAAAACAGAGCATTGTTCTTCGACACCCCAGAAGAGGCGCCAGATTGGCTTGACACACAGAACTGCCCATCGGGTACTGGTATCCAGAAGGAAGACGGCGCAGATAAGTAACATGGAGACTGCAGTACCTATGGTGCTGCGGACCCAGACACTGGGACTAGAATATAAGACAGGGCGAAGGCAGTTGTGACTTTTGCTACATGGGCCGCATCGATAAGGATGCTTAGGCACAGTGATATAGTGCAAACTGCAGGAGCCTCATGGAACCCGCTCTTACACCCCACGAATAGATTAGTTAGTATATCGATAGATCGGTAACACCCTGCTGGGTTCCTGATCTCGGCAACCTGAGATAGGACCAAATGCGGGGGAGCCTGAGATCCAGGGATGAAGCTGGGCACCAGTTTGGGATGGGTAGGGAGGGTGGAGGGACGGGAATGCGTGTAGTGAACATAGTTGGGGGAAATGGGATGGGGGATTAGTTGGGGAGTTAATGTTGAATTTAGATGGGGAACAAGCCCACATATATGCCAAACTAAGTTGGGGAGAGGAACAGAGAGGGGGCCGGGGGAACAAAATATGGATGGCAATGGGAAGTCAGAATCGTAACTTGGAACGTGAGGGGCCTTAATAGCTACTTGAAGAGGAACAAGGTAATGATGTATTTGAGAAGGCAGAAAGTGGACATAGCATTACTACAGGAAACCCACCTTACCAAAGAGAAACTAGAGGTGGTCAAGAAAAAGTGGAGCGGGACCACCGTGGGAGCGACATATTCAGTTTATGCCAGAGGGGTGGTTACCTGGGTAGCACCTCATGTGCCATTTCAGATGCTCCAAGCCACGGTGGAGCCAGACGGGAGGAGGATAGTGATACGCGGGCTGTTGGAGAACAGAGAATTGAGCATCATAAATACTTATGCCCCCAACCAAGACACAGCGGCCTACTTCAGGACCCTATATGGCAAAATTAGCCCCCTCTTGGGAGGTGCGATTATGTGTGGAGGGGATTTCAACTCCACTCTATATCCCAAAGTGGACAGGTCAGATACGAAACTAGATAAACCCACCCCCGCCGCAAAAGCATTACAGGCCTTGCTGAGAGACTTTGGGCTAGAGGATATCTGGAGACAGCAAAACCCAAATGATAGGCACTACTCACATTATGCCGCCTCACAAAACCTATATGCGAGACTGGACTATATGTTTGTCGCCTCTGAACTCATAGGTGAAATGATGGGCTTGGAATATAAGGCAAGAACGCTATCAGACCACTCCCCCCTGGTCGTGGAGACACCAGCCCCCCAGAGCAAGAATCCCAACATGGAGGCTTAGAGCCGAGGCCCTGCGGGACTCTGCATTTCGAGAGGATTTAAGGGAGGAGATTATGGAGTACTTTGACACTAACACAGTGTAACGCTCACCTGACTCCCACGGAGGCGCTGGCCTGGTTCGCGCTGCTGTGACCTCTTCTAAGGTGATGCGCAGGGTTCGGAAGACGGACTGGACCGGGCCCCCAAATCTGGCTTGTCTGGCTCGCAGAAGTATCCTTCTGTAGGCAAAAATAGGGGATTAACTGTCTGCGGGGTAATGCAATCGGCCTCCCACTTTCCCCTCTCACCCTCCTCGAAACCCTTCTGTGATTCCTTGTAGCGTCTCACCTTAGGGTCTGGAAGGACGAGCTCTCCATCCTGCTTCTGATGCAGGGGCGCGTTGGTATCCAGTTACTTCACTGGATTTTTGGATTGGTGAGAACCAAACTTGCTTGGCTTCCAGGTAAGTTTTTTGATAAGAGGTTCCCCTTGTGTCCATGCATTAATGTACTAATGCTAGTGTCTTTTTCCCCATAGGGGCCGCGGTACGGAATGCGGGGGAACAGGCACCGACCCGAGATGAGAGGTGAAATCCTTGTAGAAATCAGGTAAGTCTTTAATGAGCGTTTTTTGGTAATGTCTTTTCATTCGCTCATTAACGCTGATGTCTCTTTTTCCCCATAGAGTCCGGGGTCCGGAAATGCCAGGATGCGGCGCGGACCCGAAATGAAGAGGGAATGAATCAAAAGGTAAATCTTAACATGGAGATTTAGCTTTCCTTATTCCCTTCTCTCTCTCACCTTTTGTTCTGGTTTTTTTTTCCCTAGGCGCTGGGGCGTGACTGCGAATCCGGATGATCGCCGCTGAACATGGAGGTGCCCTGTAAAGGTGAGTGGAATGCGGCGCTGCAGCGATCGACGTAATGAGCTTTTAAATAAAAGTCTTCCTTTTCAGGATTGTCGGTGAGATGTCTCCGGGATGCGGGTTTAGCAGGTAAGGACTTTTACTACTTCTGTTCTCTTCTTCTCTTCCTTTGCAGGTGATCCAGGATGCTGGCAGGCGTGGCAGAAGTCAGGATGCAGGAGCAGACACGGTGAGCGTCCAGCTGCTAGATGCAGAACAACGCGAAGCACGTGTGGCTGTTCGAGTGGGGTTTAAATAGCCTTGGAAGAAGTTCCAGGTATGTATCCTTCCTCCAATCAGGTATGTATCCTTCCCCGACCACGCCCGGATGGTAAATTAGTCCCACAGGTAAAGTAGTTCCTTTCAGGCCTCAAGGAGGCCGGGATCCTGCAGCATGGTCTGCATTAGCTAAGTGCACCCAAGCACTCCCATAATGAGCCTGGCGCCTATGGCGCCAGGACTGATGTCTTTTATGAGCCTGGCGCCATAGGCGCCAGGACACTGTCCAAAGGGCCCCTATATGGGGTTGCTGGGTCCTTCCTTGGGGACTGGATGTCCGCTTTCGGGGATGCAGGGCTTGACACACAGGGAGTGTGAAGTCAGAAGAAACTTTATGGGAAGCATTTAAAGTTCTAGTAAGAGGTGCGGCCATATCCAAATCTAGAGGGCTCCAAGCGGGCATAGAGCAAGAGCTACAAGAAACAGAGAAGAAATTGGAAGCAATGATACGGAAGGGGGGTAACCTCACAGGAGGACACCGAACAAGTGAACCAATTACAGCAAGCCAATAGCGAGCTCTGGGAACGGCTATGCAAATTGAATTATAAAAATATACATCGAAAGGCAGCACGCGGGTGGGAACAAAACAGGGAGGCTGGTGGCATGGCTATATAAAAATGAGACACCGAGAACGGTAATCAGGGAGATAACGGGAGAAAAAGGGCAGATCTGGAACACCCAGGAGTGAACGAGGGGTTCCTTAGATTTTACAAATTCCTCTATGAAGATACAGGGGAGGAAGCAGGGCGAGAGACGCTAGAAACACTGGAAGACATAGGATTACCCAAATTAAATGAGGAGGAAAGGGAGAACCTGGAGGCCCCAATTACCATAGAGGAACTTGAGACAGTGGTCCTGCACTTACCCACCTGTAAAGCCCCGGGACCAGACGGGCTCCCCAGCGAATTTTACAAAACGTATAGGCAAGAAGTACTCCCCCCCCCCCAGCCCCACCCTGTTGGCCATGCTAAATGAGGCGTTCGAAAGGGGAAGGCTGCCGGAATCCCTAAGAGAAGCAGTGATTGTTCTGCTTCTAAAACCCGGTAAGCCAAGCACAGAATGCGGGTCATACAGACCCCTATCCTTGTTAAACCAAGATAACAAAATCCTCACAGCAGTGCTGGCAAACAGACTAAAAAGGGTAATTAATAAACTCATGCACCCTGATCAAACCGGCTGTGTTCCGGGAAGGAGTATAACCGACAACCACAGGAGACTCCACCATATAATAAAACAGACAGAGAGCGAGCTCGGCGAAATGGCAATAGTCTCGCTGGATGCAATAAAAGCCTTCGACTCCGTGAGGTGGCCGTGGATGATGGCGGCATTAAAAGAATATGGGATAGGACCTGGGTATCTGAGGTGGGTTAAGATGGTATACAGCTCCCCAATATCTAGGGTCAAAACGGGCACGATAATCTCGGATAAGTGGCAACTTAGCAGGGGCACAAGGCAGGGCTTGTCCCCCATGCTATACATACTGGCACTAGAACCATTAGCAATCAGCCTCAGACAACAATATGGGGAGATAGGAATCCACACAAAGGGGGGACCGCCCTTGATATCACTGTACGCTGATATGTTGCTATACCTGTGCTTCCCAGAGGAAAACTTGCAGTATGTCCTGGAAGTGATGGAACACTACGCGACCCTTTCTCGGGTATAGCATTAAACCCTAAAAATTCAAGCATGTTCCCCCTGGGAAGATATAGGGGGTCCCCACAAAAGGGACCTACCTGTCTTGCAGATACCCTGGCAGACTAGAACATTCAGATACTTGGGGATCAATATATATCATACGGCCGCAGATGAATATAAATACAATACAGAGAGGGCCGTGGAAGGCATCGAGAATAGCATGGGGTTCAGGTGAAACTCCCCCGGGCCATGGTGGGCAGGGCGGCCTTGCTCAAGATGGTGGTTCTGCCCAAGCTGTTACACTTTTTCACGAACATTCAATTCATGCTCCCCAAACGCTTTTTCACAAAACTCCAGAGCCTATTGCAGGGGCTTCATATGGCATAATTCCAGAAACAGGGTGGCCCTATGGAAGCTGCAGAACCCGTATGATAGAGGGGGCATAAACCTGCCGAATTTTGAGATATACCACCAGGCAGGGCAGCTTCAGTATGTGGCCAGATGGCTGTCAGAAGAAGAGACAGCAGAAGCAAGATTGCCAAGTAGGGACTGCACCCCATTCTTTCTAAGAGAACTAATATGGCTGCCTAAATCAGAGATGCAAGGACGTGCGAGACTGCTGGAACTAGGCTGGAAAACATGGCACAAAGCATTCCAAGTGGTGGGAAACCAGACCCTGTGCTCCCCGCAGGTGCCTCTGGTAGCGCTATGCAGCGGGGACACGCAAATGATGAGGGGATTCTGTAAATTCTGAGAACCGATGGGCCTAGTGATCCTTGGAGACATATGGCAAGATTGGGAGGTACTAGATTTTCAAAAGATAATGGAAGACACCGGGGTACACACAGGACAATACATTACATACACCAGAATCATCAAAGGAGTGGGAGAAAAGTGGTCCGCGGCAATATTAGTAGAACAACCTGACGCAATCATTGAAACGATGTATGATATCTCTGAGGGCAGGCACAAAATATCCTGAATCTATGAATGACTGATGTCCAGAGTGGGCAAGGAGTTGCTCCAACTGAGGCAGGAGTGGGAGGAGGAGGTGGGAGAACCTATGCAGGATGGGAAATGGGAAAGAGCCCAGAGGTACCACAAGAAGGTGTCCCGGAATGTGCGGCTGCAGCAGATCCAGCTATATATCACCCACAGGGAATACATGACCCCCAGTAAAATCGCTAGGGTTGGAAACTCAGTGACACAGAAATGCCCCAAGTCCGAGGAGGTGGATGCCGGGATGACTCACATGTTCTGGGCGTGCCCGGAGGTGGGAAGGTTCTGGGAGGAGGTTAAACAACGCCTGTCTCAAAAGGGGATCAAGTTGGAGGTAGAGTCAGTATGGGCATGCATGCTGGGGGGCTTCGCTAGACCACGTAATTTAAAACACATTAGTAAACTGAAAGACTTGGCCTACATCCTGGCCAAACGGAGAATCGCTATGGGCTGGGAAGCAGCCCAAAGATCCAGATTAGAGGAGTGGTGGAACGACCTCCTGAAGTGGGCAGAGGCTGAGACGATGGCATGATATGAAGCAGTCAGCAGGGGAGGGGAGGAGTAAACGGGACCCCTGGTAGCATGGAGACAGATGGTAGCTATGATGTCGGTACTCTCCCAGGTCGAATCCAGTGAAGATAACACCTGAAAACAGTAAAGGAGATAAACCCTAAGTAACTAACCTTAACGCATTGAAGTAGGAGCTTGAGTTAAGGGGGCGAAGGGGGGGACTGTGAAGCGTAACATGTAAATGTAAGACAAGATGTGTATTTATGGAAATGTCCTATATGTTGGTTAAGTTTGATGTGTTGTTTAAAATAAGAATTTAAAAAATAAAAAATGAAACAAAAAGTCACTGCTACCACCAGCCCATCTTTTAAGCACATCTAGAGTAACCAAAAAATCCTCTGAGTGTTAGTCTATGGCAACAAAAAAAATGCACCCCATTGCACTGCAGTGTAAACTGCTTTGTGCAATGATAAAATGTTACAAATGATACAAAAGTAACCAAAAGTAGTAACACAGTAACACGACTAAGGGAAACGCTGCTTCCCAGTACTGATAGCCTGAAGGACATATGAGTTTCCCCATAACGTGTGAGCAAAGGCCAGTGCAGTGAAGCTTAAGACTTCACTGTACTGCAAAAAGTACAGATCAGATTAAAAAATAAAAGAAAAATGTTTGGGGATTCCATAAAGATGGAAGGAAAGGTGCAGCAAAGAGGAATCTTTCCTAACAGAAACATTATATAAAATACTGATAGAGGGCCACCAGAATTAGTCATCTTGGTGTTCAGTGTGACAGGGAGCGCAAGGTGTGCATTTCGACAATTTCAAGGGCACGAAGATGTGTATCCCAGCACATTTCAACTGGAGTAGCATCCCTTCTTGTGGACTGGCACTAGCAAATAGTAAGTTAGGACCCTGTTCATAGCTGCGCTTCTAAAATGCACTGCACAAAATGTGGACTTCTGGAATTCAGGGAATGAAAATACTTTGACATCCACATAACTTGGATAACTTGTAATTCTTCAACTGGGACTGTTATCTGTAAACTCGTTCTGTGCCCAAACCATTGAATACAAATTGTTCTTCCAAACCATGTGGCAGCTCAGAGGAATCAGTAGGGCAGCTACTGCTGACATGGTCAGTTAACTGTTCAAAATAGTCCTCTTCCGAGGTACTCACCTATTCAGAAACTCGATGAATGTGAACGGTGAGCTGTCCGATGGAGTAGATATCACAAAGTAGTGGCCGCTGTCCCGCACGTGGATGAAGTGTAAGCCTTCATGCATCTAGAGAGGAAAAACAAATAAGATTACTTTAGTAGCAGGCTTGCAGCATAAGTGAGTGTTTACTCACTATTCGCTAAAAGCATGTAAGCCCCTGGATAAATAGCATGATTATACACAGAGTGAGTCACCTAGACACTTCCCCCAGGAATGCACATTCGATTTACAAATAACGAATTTACGAAAGGCGTTAGAAAAGCAAGGAACACGTGTACACCTACGGCAATGGGCAGTTATCAAGATTGATATACTGAAGCTTTTAAGAGACCGGCTGAATCCAAGACACGTCATTAAAAGAAACTCAAAAGCTCTAGGAGCAAGTTAAAAACCCTGAAAACCAACTATTCCAACCTGCAGGTACTGGCTCATAAAGCCAGATACAAACAACTGTATCCTGTAATCCAAGGGGAGTCCCTGTTAAAGGAAAGTCACAAAGATATCCTGGACACTTATAACCCGGCCATTTTAAATGCTACACCTGACCAACAACCAGCTAGCCCAGACTCTATCCAACTGCCAACTTATCATCATTTTACCCCAAAAAACTCTTTGGTCGGTCCATTTACCCTGAAATACGAGCTCAGATCTCCCAAAAAAATTCGCCCTCCTCTGCCACCTTTGAAGGGTTCCCGAATTCGAGAGTAAATCCCAATACTGGTGAATTCCCACTTGTGTCTTGTCTTTTGACCATTGCCTACCAAAGTCTCTGAAAAAGCTGAAAACCGCTATACATTGTGGGTAGAGTAATGGAGGAGATAGGCTGTGCCAGCAGCCTTCTGAAATCTGGCAAACACTTATGAGTGTCACTGAAATATTTGTTTTGTACTGGGGGAGGAACGGAGGCAGGTGGGATTACCTGAGCCTCTGATGAGACGTGGTAGAGCGATCACTTATGAGCCGTACCCACGCCACCAGCCATGGGAAACAATAGCATCCCGATGCAGACGGAGTTAGGAATGGACATGGATCTGTAATAAATCATACCTTATCCCCATGTGAATGGGCTGATGGCAGTATGAAGGAAGTTGTTGTGTTTTGATCTATTTAATGTATGCCCTCATTATGATGTGTCTGTGTTCTGTGTTACGTGATCTATTGGTTTTCTAACCTGAGCTCTAGAATGTTGGAGTTCCAGGACCGTTTGTGAAGTGGTTTACCCACCCTACCCACAGCTGTGTCTGCTGCCTGCTCCCTTAGTTCTTAATAAATCCCCTATACACCTCATTTCAGTGTCCTCATTATTTAACAGAAGTCATTCCTGACACTCATGTTTACTCAATATTTCACCAAAGCATGTAAGTGCCTAGATAAGTGGCATGAATATATACAGAGAGAGAGTCACCCAAGACACTTCCCCAGGAAGGGACATTTGACTTAGACAGAATAATGAATTTACGAGAGGCATTAAAAAAGAAAGATGCACGTGTACACCAACAGCAAAGGGATAGTTATCTAGATTAGTATACCAAAGCTTCTAAGCGACAGACTAAATCTAACGAGAAAGGTAAATCCCTGAAAACCGAGTACTCTAATCGGCCCATAAAGCCGGGTACACACGATTGTAACCTGTAATCCTAGCATTAAAGGAAAGTCCTAAAAATATTTTGGATACCTACACCCCTACCATTCTAAATGTTAGACCTGACCAACAACTGGCTAGCTCAGACACCACTCAACCGCCGGCCTATCATCAGTCTAACCCAATAAACTCCATGGTTGGTCCATTTACCCCTGAAATACAAACTCAAATTTCTAAATTTCTTTTGCCTTCCGCTGCCAAGTTTTGAAGAGTTTCCAAATTTGACATCCAATACCAGTCCTGGAGCATTCCTGCTTAGGCAACTCCCAGGAGGAGGTGATACTTTAGTTACTGTCCATGTCACCTGGAGCGCTACTGATTTGTTTAATATTGTTCAGAGATTTCCAAAGATATGAGAAGATCCCATTAAGTTCCAGGAGGAGCTTCAGGTCATAATAGATTATCACCCCACTTGTGTAGATTGGGATCAATTGTTGCAGGCAGTGCTGCCCACAGATACATTTACCTTGCTCAAAGTGTGTGTCAATTGGCCAGCTAAAGAAACTGCCACCTCAGGGATTCGAAAACCTTTACTGATTGACTGGTACAAACTACTGCTGAAATTTGTCTTCGAAAGACTGTTTGGTCTATAATAAATGCATGCTAGCAAGCCAACAGACAAAACACTGTGCAATATCTTGAAAGTTTGAAACAATTCTTGGAACAATACTCTGGGATTGTTGATGTTGCCCTTGCAGCGCCTCAAGCCGTGGTGGCTCAGTTTGTTATAGGTTTGCCACCGAAGGTATCTGAAGGAATTAAGGGATACTAATAGATTGGGAAGGAAAGGGTTTGGTAGAAGTTTTTTTTAGCTGCACAGCAGTTTCATGAACAAGTGGAAAGACGAAGAGAAACTACTGAAGCCAAACATAAGGCGTTGCAGATAGAGTTTACAACCTCCCCAGGGAAGGAGAGGATTTTGCCCCGCGCCAGGTGGGCCAGGGCGGGGAAGAGGGAGCGGAGCGCCCAATCATTTGAACCAGGAGAAACCGCTGAGAGGTATTACACAAACACATACATAATATAAGTGCAATTTCTGTAAAGAGTTTGGACATTGGAAAGCCGAGTGTCCACATCAGCCTCAGTATGATGGTCAAGGCAGGCAGCCAACAGTGTCAAGCAGAATGACAAGGTGCCAGCCTCCACCGGCAACACTTCAGACCGATGGTTAGGATTGTCAAAGGGCCTCTGAACTTGTTGCACCACTTATATCGATTGATCCTACTGCCCTGTATATTGATTGTGTTATTGATGGTCAAAAGATTTCATGTTCGGTTGACAATGGAGCATCACACCCCACATTAAAAGTTTGAGTTTTCATGAATGCTGTATTCCAATGAAGTTGTCAATGCTGCAGATATAGGGGGATACTGGCCAGCTAAAGAACTGCCACCTTTAGGGATTTGAAAACTTTTACTGATTGATTCAATACCTCATACTCTGTCTACTCTGCTTATGGTTCTAATAGGTCCAATTTCTGACCAACGTGCATTCTTGCTGAGTCCCTGTTCTCCTGTCAATTTGTTTGGATTAGATTTATTGTGTAAGCTAAGCTGCTCTATATACTGTTCCCCTGATGGTATATACCTTGGTACTCCATCACACAGACAGCACGAGATGCTGCAGTAAGACAGGAAATTGCCCATTCGAAGCCTGGAGTCCAGGCCGACACTCACTTCCCGAGTCATAGTCCAATTATGGTCAACCCATGCAAATTACACTGGTTATATGGTTAATGCTGAGCCAGTCAAAATTACTCTATCCTGCCAAGCTCCTGCCATATCTATCTCAGCATCCTATTTCTTGACAGGCTGAAGAAGGTATTCATCCTGTGATCAAATCCATTCTAAGACAAAATATTAGTTTACCAACTCGCAGCCCCTGCAATATTCCGATTTTGCCCACTAAGAAGCCAGGTGTAAATAGGTTTATCGTTTCATTCAGGACCTGCGTGCAGTTAATGAAGCCGTGTTACCTGCTTTTCCGGTTGTACCTATCCCGGCTACCATTTTATCATATATTCCCTACTCAGCCAAGTACTTCACTGTTGTATATTTGTGCTCAGCATTTTTCTCCAAACCCATACATCCTGACATACAGAACCTGTTTGTTTTTACCCATAAATCCACTCGATATACGTTCACTTGGCTTCCAATGGGACATGTAGAAAGCCCTACCATGTTCTCCCAAATTTTAAAGAAGGATCTGGATTCAGTTCAGGTTCCAGGAGGGTCAATGCTGGTGCAGTACGCATATGATCTGCCCTAGCCTCCCCCCCTTGGCAGTTTATGAGGAAGACTCTCTTATTCAGTTGAAAGCGCTTGCTAAAAAGGGTCACAAGGCATCTAAAGATAAATTACCGTTGTGTCCGCTCCGTGTGCAATACCTGGGTCATGAGAGTTCTGCTGGGGAAAGACATTTGTCCCCGGATCGGATTACAGTGATCCAGAAAGTCCCTAATCCCAGACTAGGAAGCAGATGAGAGTTAATCGGAATGCTAAGTTTCTGTAGACAGTGGGACTTGGGATATGTATCCATAGTTAAGCCTCTTCAGAAACTTGCACGATTCCACCCCAAGCCCCCACCATGGTGGGGGCTTGGGGTGGAAGAAGACTATGCCTTTGTCACCATTAAACAAGCGCCAACAATGGTACAGTAATCCCTCTGTGCTGTGAGAAAGGGTTTCCTCAAGTGTGTTGACTCAGTTACACGGTTATAAGCACCTGTCATTATCCTACCACAGCACAGCGATAGCTTCCAGCTTGTCTGCGAGCTGTCGCCACTGCTGCCCTGTTGATACAAAGAACTGACTCCATAGTGCAGCGGCATCCTGTCACGATTGCGGTTCCCCATATTGTGTTGTCATTATTGCTTAAAGGGAAGATAGATCATATGTCAAATTCCTATCTCACCCATTATGAAAAGTTGCTTATTTCTGCTGCCAATGTAACTTTGAATCGATGTTCAGTTCTGAATCCTGCCTCTGTGCTACCAACGCTGCAGGATGGGGAGCCGCATAACTGTCAGATTGTCATGGAAACAATTTGTCACCCCACGTTTATTTATCTGATGTACCTTTGTTGAATCCTGACCCGATTCTTTTTGTCGATGGGCCTCGTATCCGAGTCCCAGAAACTGGAGAATTGGTCTCTGGTTATTCTTTTTGTAACTCCATCAGCTGTTCTAGAAGCATATTGATTACATATGGTAAAATCAGTACAAGTCGAGAAATCTTGTGGCCCTCACCCATGCTCTGGTCCGAGATAGATCGGCTATGATATGTACAGACTCCAGGTACGCCCACGGGGTGGTCCGTGACTTTGGTGTTCTCTGGAAGCATTGTGGAGATGTATCTTCCACATGCACCCCACAATTAAATGGAACATATGTATCAGATTTATTGAATTCATTGTTAATGTAAGGGACATGAACCCTCACATTCATTCACTTCCAAAGTGAATACATTAGCAGATGGTGCAGCTCGCTCAGCGTCTTTAAATAGGCCTCTGTCTGCTAATGAATTTCATGTTTGTGTTGCAGTTCCACTGTCACCAATCACAATCACTTTCTTTTCCAGTCTGGCAATCCTCCAAGATCAAGCCCCAGAAGCCGAAAAGGTGACCGGGACCCAACAATATTATTATGGGCCATAATACAGAACACCCAGTCTAGGGCACACATGCCCATCCAACCCCAGGAATGGAGCCCCTTGGGAAGACCCAAAATTCCTTATGGGAGGTGTTCTGGTACCAAGTGGGCCTCTGGGGCGCCAGGCTCAGAAGGAAGGCCAACCTATGTGGAACACTGGGTCCGTCAGCCTACCAGGCCCACTATACATGTGCATCATGCACTCGGCGTGGCAGGGTGTGCCCATCAGCATCTCGTGTTGGGAGGGGCAGGGTGTGCCCAGCCAGACCGCCTGTGGGCGTGGCTACAGCATAGACTATTTAAGCCCCGCCTCTGCTCCAGTCCGTGCTTCGCGTTACTTTGCCTTGCAATGTGACACTCGCAATTATTCTGTTTGCAGATATCATCCCGTCTACCTGAGAAATCAAGAAGCCTGCAATTGCTTACCTTGAGACGCACAGTTGACCTCATCGACACGAGTGAAGAAACCTGGAAACCTGCAAGTATGCATTTACTCACCCGCAAATCCATCACCACATCACGACCGCTACGCTGAGAGAGAAGAGAAAGGTTAGCACAACACCTTTGAAAGCACGCGCAATGCCAGGTTTGCGCACGCTCACATCAAAGCTTCACTTAGCTGTTGCTTGTGTCGCTGCATACCGTGGTGTGGCCATCTGCATACGGGGACCCATTGCCACTCATCGCAGCCGCCTCAGCACATCGCGCTGTGCTCCAGAGCCGCATCAGCACCTAAAAAGGGGAAAAGAGACAAGGTGAGCAAAGGAACGATAATCCCCATTAACGAGCAACATTGCAACTGATGCGAAGGACATAAAAAGGCACAAAATACTCACCAGATCACAAATACTTAAAGGACTGTCACAAAAGGGGAAAGTCACACTTAAGGACTAGGCCGCAGCTGGCCTGGGTCAGTCCTCACTAGGAACCAGTGAAGTAACTGGGTTCCTGAAGATTAGATCCCCTGCGAGGACAGCAGGACAGCGAGCCCATCATTGCAAAACAACAGGAGCAGACCCGGGGAGGTTATTCTGGACCATCCTAGTCTGAGAACCAGAGGGAGGTTGTCCATCACTCAGAAGCACAGGACCAGTAGCAGCTAACGCCTCAGCAGAGATCATGTGAGCGTAACAAATATTTTAAGTTATGAGTAGATTCCCTCTGTCACTCTCCAGATGGTTACCTGTTAGCACCTAGGGTATTTCTCCCCTACCTGGTCCATGAAGCTCAGGCATTAAGCTCATTCAGGTAAAAATGCTATGATCACTTTATTGAGTCGAGATTGGATGGCTCCTGCTTTAGCCTCTATTGTCATGGAACAGGACTGGAAACACTATGTCCCCAGTCCTATTGAAGGCCATAGACTAATGACAGCCAGTAGAACAAAGAAACATGCAGGCAGAAAAAGAATCCAGCCTTACAAAAGGCTTCTGTATCCTTTCTATAGAAGAAATGGCCTACAAACTACATTTCTCAGGTGTACCCGGGCCAAGAACGACTTAATCCAGCCCACGTCGGGCAGGGCGCGTGTGCTTGTGTCCACAACAACAACCAAGGCACGGGGCTTGTGCTCAGATGCTCGACCAGGGAAGATGTGTCCACCGGAGCTCCGAGTAAGGGGAAGCACACGAGGGGCCACGCCCCAGAGATCCTTCATCCAGGCCCCTCGCCTGCTAAAGATAAGTAGCACACGCTGCTGGGAACTTAAGCACGGGGGGGGGAAGGCGCACAAAGCTGCACAGTGGCGAAAGGAACCACGCAAGTTCTCGGGAAGCAATGAGGGGCATACGCAGGGGGGCACAGCCCATAGTCTTCACGTCCCCCAGCTCCCGAAAAGATAAGTCCATTGTGCCCGCAGTAATAGCGTCGTAGTGTTATTGGAAGGCAGCTCTTGAAACACGCGCAGAACGTAGTTGGGCGGCAGCGCGAGAGCAGTGCATGTATTTAACATACTAATTAGCCATGTGCTATGATTCAGGAAGGGATCACACTTAATTTCATGCGATTCCTAGAGTAATCGCAACCCATCACATGCGA
Source organism: Ambystoma mexicanum (assembly GCF_040938575.1). Classification (NCBI taxonomy): domain Eukaryota; kingdom Metazoa; phylum Chordata; class Amphibia; order Caudata; family Ambystomatidae; genus Ambystoma; species Ambystoma mexicanum. Next base: position 221,995,707 of record NC_090921.1, on the reverse strand, counting down.
CTGACAGCACGCATAACTGCCACATTCAGGCCTCATATTCTGTGACCACCAGCAAGCAATAATACGCGGAGCCACGCGCGGCCATAGATCCACACGTGTTAGGTCCAGCGCAGTACAGTTGCATGCACATTAAAACTAAGATGGATGGTGGGCCTATAAGAGCACTCAAAGGGGTGAAACTAACCATTTGCATGAATCTGTACATGTGTGTGTGTGAAGAAACACGCAGATAGTAACTCCTACTCTCTTTGCAGCACTAATACTGCTCCAGACCCCGGACCGGAGAGTGCGCAGGCAGGAGGCCAGCACTCACCCCAGAGATAAGTCTCTTTTAGGCTTTTAAGCCTTGCTGTATGGTGTGGGGGAGAAATTGTGCATGCTAAGATTTAATGTATACTTGTTGTGTTATCCTATGTTCCCTTCCCTGTCCACCTCCCCTCCCCTAATCCTCCCAGCGGTTACCCTTGTTACCTGAACCCATCCAACCATTGTGATCCTAATCCTCTTTCCCCGCCAGGGTCTCAGAGGCTTGTTTAAGTTTTAACTTGCAGGTGCCCAGACCGTGGAGGGGTTGGTTGGTTCGTGCCACTCCGGAGCCTGGAGGCTGAAGCTGTGAGATCTATGGCTCTATGTTATTGTGAAAAGTGTGTTGTATGATTAACATATGTTGTTGGGAGAGCGCTATCCATGAGGATGCATGCACGTCCTGTACCGGAAGATCCATTCTTGCACGTGTAGACAGTTTATACAGCTCCCCGACCTGCTTGAATTAGGTCTATTGCGTGGTTTTGGTTGACATATTTTCTGGGTGGGTGCAGGCATTCTCACTTACAAAAGCAGACGCTGTCACAATGGCTAAAACGTAGTAAGCAGAATTTATACCTCAGTTAGTATTGCCCCTCAGTATAGATAGCGACCGAGGTACCCATTTTACCGGTCAAGTTATTAGAGAATCGTGCAAAGCTTTAGGATTAACTCATTGCACTTATGCACAGTCTAGAGCACATGTAGAATAGAATTCTGCAATGGGGACCTTACATTAAGGCTGACTAAAGTGTGTAAAGAGATGGGTTGAAATGGCCCAAAGCCTTGCCACTGGTTCTATTTGTCATGCATAATAATCCACAGCGTAAACACAAACTGTCCTCCAATGACACCCTCACTGGTCGCCACCTGAGAATGGGAACTGTACTCCCAGCAGTTCCCCAGATTCAAAGTCTGCCGTTAGAGGATAATACACTGCTCCAATATTGTTGCATGTTGATTAGAACTGTCTGACCTCTCCATGCTCAGGTCCCTGAAGCCCTGCCTGAACCGGCTACTGAACCCTGCCACCCTCTGTAGCCAGGAGACTGGGTCCTGATGAAGGATCATCAGCAGAAATATGCGCTCTAGCCTAGATGGCATGGCCCATTTCAGGTCCTCTTGGCCACAAACTCTGCAGTGACAAGCTAGGGAACCCGGGCTTGGATCCATGAGATGCCCTGTCGCCATCCCAGTTGACAACATCACCTCTGCGATGACCGATCTTCCTCTGCTTGGCACCAGTTCCACTGCAACCTCCGACTCCCCCACTAGTGATGTTGCCAATTGTTTACTAATGTTACTGGAACTGAACAGCCAGTACCAGAAGGTGAGGGTGCCACCCTTCATAGGCCAATATGCTCACGTGCTGAACCAGGATCTGTATCTTCGAAACCTTTTCTACACAGGGAGGTCCCTGCAGGAGTCATTGCTAAGGCTCCTTTGTTAGGTGGTCGAAGTTCCGGAAGAAATCCCCCTGATTCAGACTTTGCTGTTGGCATACCATCTTCAGTGTCTGACTCCTCTGGACCTCACAACGCAACCTCCAAAAGGTAGGTTATGTGATCCTGTGGAAGAGCTCTTCAGAGTCAACAGCTCTGAACAAAGTGGCAACTGGCCAAGTCACTTGGCTACGGATCTGTCAGCTCAATGACGATTAATCCCAGTGAGGTGGTGGTGCACTGGCAGATAGTAGAGGCCACTACTGTCGATTCACCAATACCTGAAAGTTATGGCCCCTGCTGGTATCATCTGTTAGTCATTCGGTTTGTTAGAATGACCCATATATGCACGTGGCTCTGGTACATGGGATACTTGTAATTTGAACATTTAGTTGGAACTTTTTGATGGAACTTTTGAACGTTGATATGTACTTTGCTACAACTTCACAGAGCCTATAAACTTTGAACCGAAAGTTTTGGTCTGGTGAACTTACTTTACTTGTATCTTGCACCTTACCTTTACCTGCCTTGATGGACTAAATCAAACTTTGTCTTCTAACTTTGTGCCATGAACCTTTGGGCTGATGTCACAACCGGATTACTGAATTTGGACATTGGAGGACTAGACCTAGTGTACACTATGTCTGGTTATATTTCTCTAATCATTGTTATTGTTAGAATATTGATATATTATTGCTTTACTGCAACAGATGCTTTTCGTACCACCTGTCTTGAAAATTAAGGTATCTCGGCACATCCCTGGGCTCACAGTAAAAACGCTTACTTGCCTCTCTCCTGGCAGTATGCCTGCATTTTTTATCTTAGTGGCTGCTTGGTCTGTGCCCATTTGACACATGACTCATCCTTTAGGTTCCCTATCACACCCATCCCCTTTCAGTGGGGGGATGTCAGTTTGGATCTCAAGTTGGTTACCCAGCCTCAAGGCCCAGGACCCTGTAGGGATGCTCATTCCCACTTGGGCTTTACTGATCCTTTGAATGTTCCAACCCCAGACCAAGTACACACTAAGGCAGCAGCACTCCACCTTTCATCCCCAGCAATTGGTCTTGCATGCTACACCAACCCAAGTCCTCTGTTCATGGGAACCAGCAAATGTCAGTATTATCTGTCTACCTATTACAATGTAGTGATCAATAATGTTACATTTACCTTTGACTGTAATTCTTTATTTTCTCAATCCGGTTACGCTACGTATTCCGTGACCTATTTCATCTGTGGGGACAACCGCTTATCCCTGGCTTCCCATTAATTGGGGAGGGAGTTACATGGGGTATATCCTGCCCACAGTGCATCGTATGCCAACCTTTCCAGCTAAGTCCGGTCTCAGAAGAACAACTGCATGGATAAGCTTTTTGTGGGGTTGGGATATCTTATACCAGCTCTTGGGGTTAAGATAAATAGAGGCCGTCTGACCCAATTGTCATGGTTAGTGGTGGATATTGCAAATGCCACTGCTTCCTTCTCAACTTTATTATCACAAGAGCAAGTAGCCATCCGAACGAGGGTGCTTCTGAATTTTATGGCTTTAGACATAATTTTGCACTCAAAAGGAGGTGTCTGCGCAATCGTGAAGGGTGCTGTACTTTCATAAGTAGTTACTCAAACAATATTACTAACATTGTCATCCACATTCGTCACACTCTAAGCCACCTTCATACCTGTCCGGAGGCTTCCTGGACCTTTGGGTCTGGGATTGAAGTTCTGTTGGGAACTCTGGGTGTGCCAGTTGGTCAGATCATACTCAGAGCGCTAGTCATAATTCTAAGTCTGTCCTGTTTGTTGATGGTTTGTAAGTGTCTCTATTATCGGGTTTGCAAAACCTATTCTGAAGTCTCTCAAGCTGCCCAAGTCATGCTACGGAAGAACTAATCTGCAATGACATGCTAAAATGTGATTTTTGTTCGCCTAGTGATGTATGTAATGAGACTGGAGTGAATGTCTCATAGGAGGGGACTGTGGGGAAACATTTGGAATTAAACATTTTATGTACTCCCATTAAATACTGCTGCATTATAATATTGAGAGATACTGCAAACTGCCCTATTTAAACAACGGATTCCTGCTTGTGCTAGGTGAGGTTTATGCTTTACTGTGCATGACTTTGCGATGAAAGTTCTTCGCCTAGAGTGTAGCTATGCTCACCTTCACATCTCTTACTTCCGACAGGTTTTAGGCTCCCACTTTCATAGGAAAAGTGTTATTAGCAGTCATCATACTGTAAGCGTTCTGAGCCAGCCTCGGAGTGTGTGTGTGAACCTTTGAGGAGTATATTCAACTTCACTAAAAATATCATGTTATGCTGTCCCTGATAAAACTGACTAACATGTAAGAACACAGCTGTAATCAAAGGCTTGTATAGTGGGGATGTGATCACCCCTTATACTGAAATGCACGTCTTCCTTTTGGTATAAGAGAAAGGTACACAGAGGATGGGGGTTCTCACTTGATCCAAAGTCTCGTATTGTCATTTTGTTTTGTCCTAATGTTCACTTTTTACGGATAAACTGTTAACCAATCCACCGGAATAGTCTGTGGTAATTATTTCCACAACACCACAAACAATTACAGTTCTTTTCTTAAACTTGTCACATTAGCAAAGGCAAGGATTCTATGGTTCTTGTATATTGCGGTAACTTTGCTATGCACATCAGTGTACTTAAAAGACCATATAGGGTGTTTATTGTTAAAAATAGACAAAGTAGACATGGCTTTCATTTCTCATCTGCCCTGATAATGTCTCACTGTGCCTTGATAATAATGCTGCACCTCAGCGCTTAAACCTAATAAGGCCACAGCATATTAGAACCTGCTTGCAGTACTGGGAAGAGAGAACATGACCTAGCAGCTTCTGTTGCAATGCTCAGAGTGGTGCCCGATTTCCATACTGTTGGTCCCCTTCTATATTGGCTTAGACTAGATAGAAAAGGAAGCTGCCACTAAAAGGTCCCAGCAGTTGTGATTAGTGTATTGCTTTCCACCAATCACTTTTTGAGGGAAATCATATGCACAGACATGTGTCCTTTACTTGCTGTGCCTAGGAAATGAGACTGCATCTCACTAATGAGGCCAACAAGGCTTAGACATGCCTGGGGTTGCTTTGGTTAACCTGCAGATGGAACATTGCTTAGCATTACAGGCAGGCCTGCTGAGGACTGCTCCCATTGGCAGGGCAAAGAATGATTTACACATGGTTGGGCCTATTCTATAATAGGACAGACGGGCAAATAAATTGTTTGAATTTTGTTCTATGTGCAAAGCGTTCATCTGTCATTAGTATTGCCTTGTAGTGTCGTGGCCTGTCAGAGTGCAGTGTTGCAGTTCTGAGAATAAGGATTGTATGACATAGCAGAAGTATAAACAAATGCAAATGTGTATGAAATTCACAACACATCACACCATTATTTAGTATAGCATAGGATAATTGCTACTGGGATAAGAACATTTCTGTGAAGATAGCAACCGAATGCAAGAAAAACATATGCATGGCAACGTGGCATAGGTGGTCTGACGCATTTGCCCTGACGATGATTTTCTACAGCACAATTTAGGGGATAAGTCTTGAATGATCAATGTGCAGAAAAGGTAGGTCTTCAGCTCAGGGTGGAAACACAGGAAGTCAAGTTTATATCTTAGGTGTGGTTGGGGAGATGAAAACTGGGAGCAGATAAGCTTCCCAGTGATGTCGACAGAAAGCTAGGACAAAAACAGCAAAGAAACAGGAATGATTTGAAGGTCCCATCATGCCCTAAACCTTCGCTATTGGTTGGACAAGAGTATCCTTGGCTTTACTTATCGATACGTTATGGTATTTTGACATAAATTGTTCTTTGGGAGATGCATGGTGACTTACCATTACCACAGGTGCTTGATCTCTTGGAAGGGCGCTGACCTTTTTGTAAAAAGTCTCTACCAGCTCAGTATTTGCTTCCCCTCGAACTGAAGACTTAAGGATTACAGACAGGAAGAGCTGAACAGACAAGTTTAACAATTTTACTGCTTACCTCTCCACTCCCTAATTGCACTTAGACACCCTATCACACACGAAGTGTTGACTAATAATACTGTCAATTAAAACTTGTTCAGCGCTAAACATCTGCACTTGATATGTATTTTTGATAGTCAGCCTCACACAAAATCAAGGGATCTCCAACATTAAAACATTTGAAGACTCTCCCACCCCAAGGAAAATGTAAACCTAGGGGTATGCTCTAGAATCTAGGTGCTGTGCTGTTACTGCATGTGCATGGCACCTATTGGTGGTGACGGTCAGTTCTATGCATATGGGATCATTCTGTAAACAGATGCATTTGCTGTGGTGATCACAGATTAGCTTTCAAAAATTTGCTGCACTTTTTCTGTCAGTGTTGTTGAATTAACATGCCTCACATATATTAGAAATCCTGATTCCAAATGCATATTTCAACAATATTGAATCCATGAATACCTAAGTGATCGCTGTGTAGTGCTGAACTGATCAGTTTATCAGCAAGTGAATGCCCCAAATCAAATGTTTTGCCTCTGAATATGCAACCTACAAAATATCCCCCCAAATAAATCTGTTAAACCTATTATACCATCTACTAAAAACAGCTGTTAGTATGCTGAACAAATTAAGGTGCTTATGTCACATTTTTCACTAAAGATAATGGATGACTTTTATAGATAATTTTACAGAAAAACATAATTAAAGCAAATGTGTGTTTCAGGTCTATAAATACTTGCTGTCAGGTTTTAAAAAATCATAATCCTTGACTAATTGATAAAAGGCAAAATAAATAATCCAATTATTAAAAAAGGAAATGGACATTTCAATACAGGATCAAATTAATACACACTACACAAGTTAATATTTATACAAAAATATATCTAGCATACAACTTTAAAACAAGCACAAAGATAGCCACAAAATTCTGTTTTACATAACGGAAAAGGATAACTATTTCCATCGAAAGAAATAAACATCTGCAGGCAGAGTCCGCTGGGCACCACAGAGGATGGACTCCTACTCAAAATCCTGCAGATTCCACTCCTATGGCCCATTAAGCATGGAGAGAAGGACATCATTCTCTTCAATGATTTTCAAATGTACAGGATGAAGCAAGAGATTACTGTTCAGTTCTCTCTTTTGCTATGCAGGTTAACCAAAATAGGGGTAACCCCTTCTTGCAGTGGTGGCTATGGTAAGGTACTTGAAAGAAAGTAGGAAATTCCACTGTTGCGCTTATTTTGATTTCAATTACTTTAAATCATTTTTATACTGTGCGGTCAGGTATATATCCCCGATGTCCCGCTTATTAGGAACTGGCATGAACACCCAAACACACACATACACATACCAAACAATACCTAGTTCTAAAAATCTTTAAAACAACAAATATAAGGCTCTATTTATTTTTGATTAACAAAAGACATATATATGGACATACAACATTGATTTCATACATAAAGTTAAATAATCCCTAGGGACGTAGGTGGTCAAGTAATCTTGCTTAAAAGTAGATCAAAGGTTCATGGGGTATAATGGGCTATCCCCATAAGTCAAAGTTCCTTGGTACCTAAATGGTATGAGTGATGTTAAGTAAAGAAAAGAATAAGAAAAAATGAAGACAGAAGGACCACTTCATCTGTGGTATAATAGAATACTAAAAAAAATAATTCTCAATAATGCTATCTCAACTAGTGTTACCAGATTGGTTCACTCATTCAGGTATAGACCTTCATGTTCATGTCCAATTCTGCACATAAATCCTTGTTTTAGTCCAAATAGTGAGATATATTATTATTTACCTTTTTTTTAATTTATCATTTTGCATCCCTGTGGATATCTTGTAACTATTATTTTTCAATTTCTAGAGTCCATCTTGCATGAATGTGGTCTGCCAACGTGTTTGAAACATCAAAATCATCTGGGGGAGCTTCCTGATTTCTTCATAGGGTGCCCCCGGTGTGACATGTTTCGGCGGTCTAAGTTGGAAGTGAAATCCTCTTCGTCAGGGCATCTGCGTGGACCCTGTAAATGTATATATGCATGTTTTAGTGTTATGCCAGTATGCAAACTATACTTATTTGAAGAAGCTCATGTCCCCCGGTGTAACGCTCACCTGATTCCCGCAGAGGCGCCGGTCTTGACTGGGTGAATGCCGTATCTTCAAAGGTGATGTGTAACACACGGTTGGCTCTTTGGGCTGGACCTCTGTGCACTGTATGTCTGACTCGAAGAGTAAGATGTCTGCAGATAGAAAATATGGGATTAATGAACTGGGGTTATTGGGTGCCTCTCTCCTCTTCCCTTTCTCTTCTCCTGTAGAACCCCAAAGGTTAACACCCTCACCTTAGGTAAGTGAACGCCGAGCTCTCCATCTGCCTCGGGGCAGGGTGCCGTAACCAGTTTCTTCACTGGATAAGGGTGCAGGCCTCTTGACCTCAGAGGACTGCTGTCCGTCGTTAACTGCACGAACGGTAAGTTCTGGGCACTTCAAATGTCTTAAAAGTCTTTTGTAATGATATCTCTTGTTTTGCAGGGTTCCGGCGATGGCGGGCTGATGAGAGTTGAGGATCGAACCCGCGTGAGGAATAGAAGCGCCTGGAAGCACGTAAGTAAGCGCTTGTAGCCTGCTTCACGATGCGCACTAACTGTCCCTTTTATCTTGCAGGTACAAGTTCGGAGCTTTAGAGAAGCTGAAGGGTGCTGGAATACCCACTGGATTCGGCGTGGGAAGGAGTAATGGCACGTGAGTAATAAAGTTGCCCAATGTCTTTAAACGCACCTTCTTTTGTCTTTCAGATGCGGGATGCAGCGCCGAAGGCCTCATGAGCATGCGAAGAGCTGGTAAGCTTTTGTCTTTCAGATGCCGGAATGCAGTGCGAAGACCTCCGGAGCATGCGAAGAGTAGGTAAGCCTTTGTTTTTTAGATGCCGGAATGCAGCGCGAGGCGTTGGTGACAGCCGATGGACCAGGTAAGAGATGCGCTGCCACTGAAGACCGTAGTGCTAACCTGTTCTTTCTTTGTCTTTACAGGTGCTGCTGAAGACTGGATTCCAGGATGGTAAGCCTTTGTTCCCTTAGGCCCAGGATCAGAAGCAGAAGACACGATGAGCGTTCTGCTGCAGAGAATGCAGAATAACGCAAAGCAAGATTCATCCATCGGGTGTGGTTTAAATAGCCTCCTGTAGTGCTTAGATGTCTCCTTCCACAGCCACGCCTAGGTAAGAAAAGAGTTCCTGCTTTCCAGAAGAGTTCCAGTGTTCTGAACCTAGGGAGTGGCTCCTGCCCCACCCAACAGGAAAGGTAGTCCCAAACAGAAGAGGATCAGGGGTTCAACTGGCAGGTAAGTAAGCAGCATGGTCTGCTGCAGGTAAGTCCACCCAAGCATTATGAGCCCGGCGCTTCCAGCGCTGGGACTGGGCATCTTTATGAGCCTGGTGCCACTGGCGCCAGGACAGGGTCCAAAAGGTCCCAATTGGGACTGGCTGGCACTCGGAACCGGGGTTATGGGTCTGCTTCCAAGAGAGTCGGGCAAGTCCTGATCTTTTGGAAGCAGAGATCATGACAGCACCCCCCCTCAAGGCCCCTCCCAAACCGGGCTTCTCCGGGGGTTTGGGCTTGTTAGGAAATGTTCGATGAAATCTTTTGATTAGACGAGGCGCGTGGACATATTCTGCAGGTTCCCAGGATCTTTCTTGGGGACCGTAGCCTTTCCAGTCAATCAGGTAAAATAGTTTAGATTTGGAGATCTTGGAATCCAGGATGCTTTTGACTTCAAACTCGAGTTCTCCATCAACTAGAATAGGTTTTGGAGATGTAGTTAGTCGGGTTTGAGGTTGCACGGGTTTTAATAGAGAGACGTGGAAGACCGGATGTATCTTCATGTGAGGGGGCAAGTCCAACTTGACAGCTACTGGATTTACTATGGTAGTGATGGAATAGGGACCAAGGTATCTTGGGTTGAATGTGCGTGGTCCTTTTAGAGGTAGACATTTGGTGGATAACCAGACTTGATCTCCTACTTGATATTGGGGGGCTTCCTTCCGATGTTGGTCTGCTCCTTTCTTGTATTGTTCTTTAGCCCTTTGAAGGTGAGAAACGGCTTCCTTAAAGGCTTGGGTGATTGTAGAATGCAGGTGGTCTACTGCTGGTGTTCCAAGATCTTGGAGTGGATCCAACTCCGAGGTTCGAGGGTGACTACCGTATAAAAGAAAAAACGGGGTCTTCCCAGTTCCCGAGTGGACAGAGTTATTGTAGGCATATTCGGCTATCCAAAGGATATCTTTCCAAGTTTTTTCAGTTTGTTGTAGCATGCAGCGCAAATACTGTTCCAGAGTTTGATTGGTCCTCTCGGTTTGTCCGACGGTTTGAGGGTGGTGGCTGGTCGAAAGTCTCACATCAATTTGAGCCGACCGACAGCAACTTCGCCAAAAATGAGAAATAAATTGACTACCTCGATCCGAAATTAGAACTGAAGGAAAACCGTGCAGTCGGACTATGTTTTCGAGAAATTCTCGGGCCAGAGTTGCTGCTGTTGGTAAGCCTTTGAGTGGAATGAAATGCGCCATCTTGGAGAATAGGTCCACGATTACTAGGATCGTATTGTATCCGGAGCATGGAGGTAGATCGGTGATGAAGTCCATAGAAAGCGTATGCCAAGGGCGAGGCGGGATGTCAATAGGGCGTAAGAGGCCGGCTGGTTTTTCCTTTTGACTCTTGTTTTGGGCGCATACTCCACAGGACATTATAAAGTCTCTGATATCTTTTTTCCAAGACGGCCACCAGAAGTAGCGCTTGATCTTTTCCGAGGTCTTGGTCATACCGGGATGTCCATCCATTAAAGAATCGTGATAACAAGAGATTACCTTTTTCTGTAAATCTGTGCTGGGCAGGTATAACCGTTCTTGGAAATATAATAGGTTGTCCTTCACCGTAAAGTCCTTTCCCTGCAGATGCCAATTCTGTATGTCTGCTGGAGTTACCAGTAGCCTGGCTTTATCCTTAACTTCCTCTATGGATTGTGTGGCGATTACACCTAGAATTCTTTGTTCGGGAATGATAGGTACAGGTTTAGGATTGATCAAATGTTCTTCCACTCCCATCCGAGAAAGGGCATCAGCTTTACCGTTTTTTGTACCAGGTCGATAGGTAATTATGAAGTCAAACTCGGCAAAGAATATTGCCCAACGGAGTTGCCTAGAGGATTGAGCTTTTGCGGTTTTCAAATATTGCAGGTTTCGGTGATCTGTAATCACAGTAACGGTGTGTCGGGCCCCCAGAAGATAATGCCGCCAAGCCTTAAAGGTGGACTTGATAGCTAGAAGTTCCTTATCAGTAATAGTGTAATTGATTTCAGGAGGCGAGAATTTGCGGGACCAAAATGCCACGGGATGCAACTGATTGGTTACTGGGTCCTTTTGTGATAGAACTGCCCCCATCGCAAGGCTCGAAGCATCAGTTTCAACGATGTAGGGGAGTTCTGGGCGAGGATGTTTTAAGATCGGTGCAGAGATAAATCTAGTCTTCAAATTCTGGAAAGCTTGTTCCGCCTCGGTAGACCATTCAAAACGTTTGTTTTTCTTTAACAAGGCGGTGATGGGCTGGACTATTCGAGAAAATAATTCGGGGATAAACCTGCGGTAAAAGTTAGCGAAGCCTAACATGCTTTGAACACCTTTTACGGAGGATGGCGATGGCCATTTGAGAATTGCATCGACCTTCTTTGAATCCATACGCACTCCGCTAGGTGATAATATGAATCCCAAGAATTCAACTTCAGTCACGTTGAAAACACATTTTTCCAACTTAGCGAAAAGTTTGTGTTGACGCAATCTCTCGAGGACCATTTTCACGTGTTTCCGATGTTCAGTTTCCGATGAAGAATAAACGAGGATGTCGTCAATGTAAACAACAACACACACATCTATGAGCTCTCTGAGGACATCGTTCATAAAATATTGAAAGGCGGCCGGGGCATTGCAAAGTCCGAAGGGCATGACCTGATATTCAAATAGCCCATACTTGGTGCGGAAGGCTGTCTTCCATTCATCGCCCTCTTTTACTCGTACCAAGTGGTAGGCTCCTCTAAGATCCAGCTTTGTATATATGCATGCTTTTCTGACTTGGTCCAGGAGTTCAGGGATCAAAGGTAACGGATATCTATTCTTAACGGTGATCTGGTTCAGGGCGCGATAATCTATACAAGTTCTAAGGTCCCCTTCTTTTTTTGGAACGAAGAACAAAGCTGAGGAAGCAGGGGACTTGGAAGGACGAATAAACCCATTCGCTAGGTATTGATCCAGGTATTGTCGGAGGTGAAGATTCTCAGGCTCGGTGAGGGCATACATTCTACTACAAGGAGGAGTAGATCCAGGTATCAGGTCTATCTGGCAGTCATAAGACCTATGAGGAGGTAGAGAGTTAGCCTGATCCTTCCGGAAAACATCTTGGAATTCTAGGTATTCAGGAGGTAACTGGGGAGCCTCCGAGGAAATTGCTGCCAGTGCAACACCAGGTCGAGGGTGACAAGTAGAGACACATTCTGGAAACTGAACCGTTCTTGCTCGCCAATTGATCTGAGGATTGTGCTTCTCTAACCAAGGAATTCCTAGAATAATCTGGAACTGAGGGGCCTTGATCACATCGAACACGATCTTCTCATGGTGTCCATCTTGACTTACTAGCGTCACTTCTTGGGTGGTATGCGTTACTGGTCCGGAGGCTATCTCCGTACCATCCACCGTAGTAATGACGTCCTTTACAGCCTTTGGACAAAGAGTCAGATTCATCCTCAAAACCATTTCATGATCCACATAATTGCCGATGGCACCGTTGTCGACGTAAGCTTCAATCGCATGTAATCGATCCGGATGTTCAGGGCTAATGAGGACCATAGGTATCACGAAATGCGAGGTCACGGAACTGGTTTTAACGCTCGGCAAGAGGACCTCTATTCTTGTCGGGCGAGGTCGTTTCCCTGCTCAGAGTTTGTGACCCTGGTAACTGCAGCTCCTACTGCCTTCTTGGCTGGTTTCACCGGACAGTCTCGAAGAAAGTGCCCCGAGTTTCCGCAATAGAGGCATAATTGCAGCTGTTTTCTCCTTTCCCGCTCCTTTTGTGTTAGTGGTCCTTTCAGGCCCCCTATTTGCATGGGTTCCCCGGAGTCTACTCCTTTGGTAGGAGTTGGTGGTTTGGAAAATACACGAGCATCAAACTTGGAACGATCGGCCTTCCTGTTCTGCAGTCTGTGGTCAATTTGAACGACTAAGTCAATATAGTCCGAACAGTCTTGCGGGGGATTCACTACTTGGGCTAACACATCTTTGAGCTCTCCACGTAGACCTCTATAAAACAGCGTAATCCTTTTGTCCTCAGGCCATCGAGTTTCCACTATCAGTCTGTTGAAAGACGCAATATAAGCCAAAAGGTCTTGATTACCCTGTCGCAATGAAAGGAGCTCATTGTCCAAGGCCTGCCCCTGTGAATGTCTTGCAAACAGTTTTTCCATACTGAGCTGAAAAGCTTGAAAATCATGGAGAACCGGATCATCTTGATTAACTAGAGGGATTGACCAGTCTGCCGCATTGCCACTAAGGTACGAAAGCACGAAAGCTACCTTAGCTTGATCAGTTGGAAAGGCTGCTGGCCGGCATAAGAAGTGCAACCGGCACTGATTAATAAATACTGCAAACCTCTTTGGGTCACCAGAAAATCGTTCGGGCGGAGCCAGAGGTACATTCCCAGGTAGGTTGATCTGCACTGGGTTCGTAGAGGATGTTGAAGGAAGATTTGCCCCTGATGCGGGTAACGGAGTTTGTCCGGCTTGTGACTGTAGCAATTGTCTAGCGAGATCGTCTGTTCGCTCCTTGGAAATAATCAGTTCCCTTCTTAGAGCATTCATTTCCTGACGGGCTGCATGCACTTCTGCTCTTAGTTCCCCGAGTAAGTGGGCTAGATGGCCGGTATCCGAGGTTTCCATAGCGCCTGGGTGGGAGTTTGCGGTAGGCTTTGCGTTCTGTAACGCTCACCTGATTCCCGCAGAGGCGCCGGTCTTGACTGGGTGAATGCCGTATCTTCAAAGGTGATGTGTAACACACAGTTGGCTCTTTGGGCTGGACCTCTGTGCACTGCATGTCTGACTCGAAGAGTAAGATGTCTGCAGATAGAAAATATGGGATTAATGAACTGGGGTTATTGGGTGCCTCTCTCCTCTTCCCTTTCTCTTCTCCTGTAGAACCCCAAAGGTTAACACCCTCACCTTAGGTAAGTGAACGCCGAGCTCTCCATCTGCCTCGGGGCAGGGTGCCGTAACCAGTTTCTTCACTGGATAAGGGTGCAGGCCTCTTGACCTCAGAGGACTGCTGTCCGTCGTTAACTGCACGAACGGTAAGTTCTGGGCACTTCAAATGTCTTAAAAGTTTTTTGTAATGATATCTCTTGTTTTGCAGGGTTCGGGCGATGGCGGGCTGATGAGAGTTGAGGATCGAACCCGCGTGAGGAATAGAAGCGCCTGGAAGCACGTAAGTAAGCGCTTGTAGCGTGCTTCACGATGCGCACTAACTGTCCCTTTTATCTTGCAGGTACAAGTTCGGAGCTTTAGAGAAGCTGAAGGGTGCTGGAATACCCACTGGATTAGGCGTGGGAAGGAGTAATGGCACGTGAGTAATAAAGTTGCCCAATGTCTTTAAACGCACCTTCTTTTGTCTTTCAGATGCGGGATGCAGCGCCGAAGGAGTAACAGGAGTGGGGGTGTGGGGGTGATAGGGAGAGCAAAGGGGGCGGGGGAGGAAGTAGGACAGAGGTAGGTCTCAGTAAGCGTCTAGCCATTTCCCCCATATCTTCTCAGATTTTCGGGGGCAGGCCCGTGTGTTGTACATGCGGCATTCCAGAGATGCACACCTGGTCAGTTCGTTGGTCCAGCCGTTCAGACACACCGGATCCACAGAGCCCCAACCTGTAGCGATAAGTCTTTTCCCCGCACCCAGAGCCACTGCCGTAAATGTTTTCTCATGCTTAGTAAGGTAAACCTCCCCCCAGATTCCCAGAAGTGGCATCTTGGGGTCTACGGGGATTGTCGTTCCCAATACGGTGGAGATTGTGTCAATGCACTTACCCCAGAAGACCTGTAGCACCTGACAATCCCAAATCATATCAAAGAAGGTGGCCGCCTCTCGCTTACATCGGGTACATGTCGCATCTCTGGTTTTGCCCCACCTGGCCATCACGGTACGAGAGTCGTATGAACAGTGGAGTATTCTAAGTTGTATCAGTCTAAGTTTGGCCTCAATCCCCATCTACCGGGGGGACATTAGTGCGTCTATCCAGTCCTCAGGCTCCAGAGCCCCAGGTCCCTTTCCCACCTTTCTTTCAGCTTGCCTAGTTCTTTAGCGCCAAAGGAGTTAAGGGCTAGGTAAAGTGTGGAGGTGACCTTGGAATGGATGTGTTGCGGGAGAATATTAGTTTCTATGGGGGAGCAGGGAGATATGGCATGGGCAACCTGTGCATATCGGAACCGGTCCATATGTGTCAAACCGTATTTATCTCGCAGGGTGTCGAAGCTTAGTAGACGTCCCTCTTGGATCACATGGGCTAGTGTAGTTATCCCTCTATTTACCCAGTTCCCAAACCATCCCATTTTCCTTATTTCTGGAATATGTGCGTTATGCCATATGGGTTGAGCAAGCGTTGGTATCGCCTTCCAGCCCACAAGCTTATGTGCATCTCTCCAGGCGTGCCGGATGTGACGTGTCATTCTCGGTATTCTTGGGAATTGGTTGCTGGTGGCGTATAGTACCTGTAGGAGGGGGATTGGGAGCATAGTCTCTATTTCTATGCGGACGTGCGGCAGGATGGGGTATGCATGTAGCCAGTCATTCACCACCCCAATCTGCGTTGCTAGGTAATATATGCGTATGCAGGGCAGTCCGATGCCACCCTCCCACACGGATTGCTGGAGTGTGGTGAGGGAGATTCTGGGTTGCTTCCCTCCCCAAAGCAGTGTGCAAAGGTTCCTATCTATAAGGGAGAACATTTCATGTGGGATGGGAAGCAGAGTGTTTTGGTTAGTATATAGTAGTCTAGGTAATGTCCTAATTTTAAACAAGGCTGCCCTCCCCATTAGTGATAAGGGGAGCGATTGCCAGTGGGATACGTCTCCATTGAATCTGTCTAGTACAGGTTGCAGGTTGAGTTGAAGAAAGCCGTCTAGGGTCGGGCCAATGCGTATGCCTAAGTATGTAAATTCCCGGATGCAAACATGGTAGGGGCAGGGCTCGGGGATTGCATCTTCGCCACATTGGATTGGAAAGTACATAGTTTTGGAGACGTTTACCTTTAGGCCCGGCGAAGGTTTGGTATTCTTCGAGTATAGAGGACACTATCAGGCATGAAGTGGCCGGGTTACTGAGATATATAAGAAGGGTATCTGCATACAATGAGAGCCGATCTTCTCCTGTCCCTGGCCAAGCGAATCAGACCAGTTGTTATTTGATCGAAGATCAATTGCCAGTGGCTCAATGGCAAGCAGGAATAGGAGTGGTGAGAGGGGGCATCCCCGTCTAGTGCCGCGGCCCAGGGGGAATGTTCTGGAGCAGCTGCCATTCACCCTCATAGTGGCCTTTGGAGATGCATAAAGGAGTCTGACCCATGAGATGAAGTTTCGCCCAAAGTTCATTCGGGCCATGATTTCCCACAGGGCCTCCCATCCCACAGAGTCGAACGCCTTCTCAAAGTCCACTGCCAGGAGGGCCAGCGGACGCGATATATCAGAGGCTCTATCAAGGGCGAGTTGAATCCTACGTAGATTCATGCGAGTAGATTTGTTGGGCATGAAGCCGCATTGATCTGGATGGATGATTGTCTCTATCACCCTGAGCCAACTCTGGATGATAAATTGCGAAGATCTTGGCGCAGGAGGGACACTTCTGCGGAGACCCCACCAATTTTGAGTTCCAGAGAGGTTCTCGAGTCCCCAATTGCTTTCATTACATCGCTCAGGGAGAGCTGCGGGTCCTGAG
The DNA here is from genome assembly GCF_040938575.1 of Ambystoma mexicanum. Taxonomy (NCBI): domain Eukaryota; kingdom Metazoa; phylum Chordata; class Amphibia; order Caudata; family Ambystomatidae; genus Ambystoma; species Ambystoma mexicanum. The sequence goes on along the minus strand of NC_090921.1, from coordinate 221,978,941 downwards.
CCTCTTCCCTGGTTTCTAATTCCTCTAAGGTCTGCATCTCTGGGCGGGAGGGGGCCCCTACTGTGTAGAAGTCTATTTTACTTTGTAGGGTTTGTCTTTTAGGCTTATCCTTGCCCATGATGCAGTCGGTGCTCCTTGTGGGGCATTGGGTCCAGGTGAGTCGTGCTGGTGCTCGGAGGGAGGTTATTGTTGGAGTCAAAGTTGGGGTGACCTCTGTTCTGGAGCGCCGGGGAGCTCTCCTCGCCTCTAGGGGTGGGTCCCTTGTTTTGGCTTACTAGTTGCACCTGTTGAGGTGTTGCTCGCCCAGTGGGGGGTGTGGGGGTGTCCGCAGCTGTATCCTCACAGGGGCCGTTTTCGCAGCCGTTGATAATGTCTGTCTTATGCGTGGCGTGTGGAGGGTACTGGCCGTCAGCGTTGATCTCCGATTCTCTTTGGACTGTTTGGCTATGCCGAGGGGATTCTCCTGTGGTTGTTGGTTCCCAGGCGCCTCTGCCTGAGGTAGTTCAGTGGAATGTGGGGTTTACCCCGGTGTGTGGTCTCGCCTGGAGTCTTCCCCCCCCAGTGGAGTGCTTGCCCAGTACCTCATGCACAGGGTCGATGCCAGGATTTAGGAACCTGCTGTCGCCTCAGCGTCTTTTTCTTTGAGGTGAACTTCCCATGAGACCTCTCGTCGTGACTGGCCGTCCCGTCAGGACTATGATTAGTGCACTGGGGTATCCGTCCCCCCAGCAGCAGTGTCCCACAGGCGATACTCTGTTGCCTGCTCTCCTGGCCCCTGGTCAGCCACGCGATGTAGGAGAGGGCGCCGCCGGCGCCGCCACAGGCCGCGGGTGCTTCTGATGGTGGGTACCTGGCTCTTTCCTCATCCCGCAGTTCTTTTGAGGGGGGGATGTGTCGCACCGGTTATGCGTGTCCCGTGGGACCAGTTGACTATCTGTTCGTGCGTAGGGTAATGGGGGGCAGACGGGGGCCGCCTCCCCTGCACATACCTTGTTGGTGCCGAGTTTATGGCACTGTTGGGGGAGCGCAGCACCACGATCTCTTTATCGTGTTGCGTCTCGACCCCAGGTGCTGCAATCTCGCTGGTGGGAGGGGAGGGGGGGCAGGCACCTCCCGGTTCAGGCTCCCCAGTGCTGGTCCTGTCTCGTCCCCTTTCCGGAGTGCTCAGTCGGGCGACATGGGGCGGGCTCTTCGTGGTTCTGGCGTCCCGCCGTCCACCAGGCACCACTGTGCGGTTGTCTGCCCTCTGTAGGTTCCAGGCTGTTCTTCCCAACAGGAAGGAATCACGGCAGCCCCAATCGGTGCAGCCGCGGGGAGGACGCAATGCTGGTGGGGGAGGGGGGAGCCATGGTCGTGCAGGATATTATCGGCCTGGGCGCACGTCTGGCTTTCTTGTTGGGAGCAGGCTGTCAAGAAGGACCCCAGGTAGCGATTCAGCAGTGTCGGCGGGATGCAGTCATCCTCTGTCTCTGCTTCGCACTCTCCCCAGGGCCCCAACGCCTGCGGAAGCCCAGGGGGGGGAAGGAGCGATTCAGCCGCTCTCGTTCACTCGGCGAAGGCGGGCTGCCTCACGCAGGCGGGCACAAGGGAGATACTGGTGTTCCTTTATCCTATTTTCTTCCAGGTTGGAGCGGTTGCTGCAACATTAAGTCCGCAACGGTGTCGTTGCGCTTTAGGGTTGAATATAGTCTTGGAAACTGAATATTTGCAGGATGTTTTGCAGTGACCACCGGGAGCCGATGCAGTTAGCTGCTCATGCGCTGCTTGCGCATGCGCAGTCCTCTAACACAGTACTGACCAATACTCATGAACAATTGAAAGACATCAACAAGCTCTTTGATGATTTTAAATCGACAACCATAATGAAGAAGACAAAATAAATTGCCAAAAGATATTAGAGAATTTAAACTGGGAAACATATATCCCTACACAGCTGACAACTATGCAATTAAGAACGCCAGGGAGAAGGTGGGTGACCTTCTCAGATTCGAGCAGTCTAAGCCGATAGCTTACATCTAGAAAAAAACAAAAATCTTACACAAAGGGTAGACCATGTGAGGGGTCAGAAATGAAAGCCAGACATTACGTTGTTATGTTTTGAGTTAAAGATTTGTATTCAATTAAACGGGTTAGGAAAATACCTCTCTGACCCTGCTCTTAGAGGAATTTTCCTACCTAAAACCAAAAACTAAGGATCTGTCTATGTCAGAAATCAAAACGGTCTTTGTGTCCAAAAAGTTCTATCCTGACCCTCACACTACAAACCAAATATTACATTGAGAAGGGAAATGTCTTTATCCTGGTGTTTGCAAAAAGTGTTCATAAATGAAAATAGAATAGCTCCATCAAAAAAAATTCTCCATGGTAACAGAACCTTGGTTCCAGAGGGTAGTTCCATTCCCTGGATTCTTCAATAATATGGCAATGTTTCTTAGTCTCACAGTTCTTTGTGTCTTTTATTGGCTCACAACAATCCTCTTAGGTACAAAGCTGCTTAGCCTTGCAATTGTTTCTTTCAAAAAGTTCCTTCTTTGTCCTTTCTTTGAACTTTTTAGGTTTGCAATTGCCTGGTATACTCTCCTAACATGACTTCTTATGCACTTGCAACTGCCTGGTATAATCTCCTGCCAAGACTTCGTATTTCCATACAAATATAACGGTTTCTCTTTAAATCCAAAATTGCATACATCTTCCTTGCTTCGGTATGTCAAGTAGTTTCAATGTTCGCTTCAAGTTTTCTCCCTATCTGCATTCCATGCATACATATTGTTGTGGGTCCCGTTTGTTCACTACCTATTTGTCTCAAACAATCTTTTTATTGTTTTTGTGTCTGCAGCTTTACAATGTTCAAACTGTGTTTCGGACAGTGACTGCAACGCCCCGTGGTCCCTACTTAGTTTGGGCTGACTCACCGGCTGCAATGTCTTTGGTCCTGTGCACACTTTTGCGGCTTAGCTTTGCCGCCTGCTTTCCACTTTGGACTGCTTTAACATCTCTCCGGCTTCTTTCGCTGCTCTGCTCCTGCACACCTGCTTTCCTTCAGGTCCCGGTGAGGATAATGCTGCTTCCTCCAGCTGCCGAACAAACACCCATGAATCTGGCTGTGGTTCCTGGGGTCTCTGTGACACGTCCTACTCTTGCAACGTTACTTTCCCCGTCTGCAGTGCCACACCGGCTTGTGCCTCCAGCTTCCACACGTCTCATAGGGAGATGCAACGACTCTCCAGATGCTCCCAAGGGTTGGGTTTCCATCTTTAAATGTCCCACGCACTGGTGCTTTTTTAATCAACTAGTACGCTCATTGTGCTTAAGGATCCTTCTGCTCTGCATCATTTCCTTCATCCTCCTTGTCCCAGTACTTGGGTGGTTGTGGGAATTGGAGCACATTGATGTCAACTGATGCATAGTACTTGGAAAGTCTCTCTCAATGGTTCCATATGAAAAAACAGTTCTATATGAAGGAGAATTAGAACTGAATAAGGTATTCTTGGAGCTTTTACTTTTTAGACCAGGAATGGGTGTTTGGCCTAAAGAGTGTTGGGAAAAGATTTGTCTATTTTCCCTCAGAGGGGGAACATATGCATGTCAATAGGTCATTAGGGTATTGCGTATCAGGGGATCTTTCTCATGGGCAAATGGTGGATACCATGTCTCATCCAATGAAGCCATGACATCTCCCCGGTGGCTATCTCCTCCCATGTGATCCTCCCTCATATAACTGCCCCCAGGGTCAGGATCAGGTAGCAGCTGTTGTCCCCTGGCCACATGGGTATTACTCACCGAAAGGTGAATGTCCGAGATTGACCACGTATTGCCAGAAATTGTAGAGCTCGGCTTGGAGCCTCCTACCCGAGCCTCCTCTCTATGAGGGAAAAAATATATTTTTAATGATATGGCCCTCAAGGGAGTAGTTTCTTACCTGTAACTCCATTTCTCCAGCATTGGTATCTTTCATGGATTCACATGCTTAGAATATTCCCCGTCGTCAGACTGGGACCCCTCGGTACACATATATAGCCTTTTCCAAACGAAAACATTCGACACTTTTGTGTCCTATCCACGTCCTTCTAGGACCCGCCTACGCATGCTCTGCAGGCCGTGCTAGTATAAGAACCCCGCCCCCGCGGCTCCCCTTCAGATTTCGGCCCCTCCAAAGTAGGAAGGGTTAAATTCATCACATACATTACATACGGGGAGGTAGGCGGGCGCATGTGAATCCATGAAAGATACCAATGCTGGAGAAATGGAGTTACAGGTAAGAAACTACTCCCTTCTCCAGCATTGGATCTTTCATGGATTCACATGCTTAGAATAGATTGTATAGCAGTAACACTTGAGACGGCGGTGAGAATGTAATGTAACAATATATATATATATATATCCTCACCCTACTACACAATGCATATGTACAGCAGGAATAAGTTAACTCATATAACCTTATCCACATAAAGTATACTGTCATCAAAAGGTAGAAACCCGACTCTCCACAGCGTGGAGCTTACCTTACTGAAACAGATGGCGCAGGACAGCTCTTCCCATCTGCACCTCGTCTGCATGCTGCCTGGCAAGGCAGTAGTGGCGGGTAAACGTGTGGGGCACTGACCATGCCGCAGCTTGGCATATGTCTGTCAGCGGAATTCCAGCCATAACGCTTTTGAGGAGGACATCGACCTTGTAGAATGAGCTCTAGGATGTCCTTGCAGTGGCCTTCCGGCCTTAGAGTGACAAAAAGCAATCGTCGACGAGACCCATCTAGCCAATCCCTGTTTAGAGATTGCTTTTCCTCTCGCCGACGGACCATATGCGACGAACAGTTGCCGAGTAGCCCTGATGTCTTGTGTACGATGTAGGTAGAATTTCAGAGCCCTCTTAACTTCCAGGGTATGAAGAGTTTTTTCTGCTGCCGATGATGGAGTGGCGAAGAAAGTAGGCAGAACCACGGATGAGTGTTTGTGATATACCGTCGGAACCTTCGGGACGAACATAGGGTTAGTTGCCAGGACTACCTTGTCCTTAAAGAATCTTAGGTAGGGCGGGTCCACGACCAGCGCTTGCAGTTCCGAGATACGTCTGGCTGATGTGATAGCTATCAAAAATGCCAACTTCCACGAAATGAATTTTATGTCGGACGTGGCCATAGGCTCGAAAGGCGGTTTCATCAAGCCTGCCAACACTGTGTTGAGGCTCCACGTCGGGGGAAAACGTTTCACCGGGGGAAAAGCTCCAAATAAACCCCACATGAAGTGTTTTACCAGTCTGTCACTGAATAGAGGAGACGACTGCCTCTTCCTTGTGAATCTCGAGATGGCTGCCAGGTGTACCTTTATCGATGAGGGGGACAATCCCTTTTCTGCCAAGAGGAGCAGGTAAGGTAGAACTTGTTCCGGCGTCACCAGCAATGTTTGTAGGCCCCGTTGTCCTCTACACCATTCACAGAATCTCCGCCACTTATAGGAGTAAGATTTGTTAGTAGAAGGGGCTCTAGCCGCCTGTAGAATTTTTTGGCAATCCTCTGAAATGTCTAAAGCACCGAACTCCGAGAAGACAGGAGCCAGGACGTAAGGTTGAGACTGTCCGGGTCGTGATGCCACACCGTGCCTCTGTCCCGGGATAGAAGGTACGGGACTTTCGGAAACGCTATGGGATGTTCCAGCGATAGATGGAGGAGGTCTGAGAACCACGGTTGCCTCGGCCAGTATGGTGTCACTAGGATCACCCGGCAATTGTAGCTGCGTATCCACTGTATTGTTTTCCGTATGAGGGGAAACGGGGGAAAATGTCATGCGCCGCCTCCGCACCTGGCGTCTTTGGCCCCGCTGCCGCTTAGGGACTTCCTGATTCCCGTCACGCTGACGCTACGTTCTCTCTATGCGGTCTAGTCTTCGCCGCCGTAGCGCTATTTAACCACTCCTCTCCCTGAGCACAGCGCGTTGCAACCTTCCACGGTCAGCTGCTTTTCCTCGCTGCCGCGGTCTTGCTACACGCTGTTTACCTTTGGCTCCTCGAGCATTTTTCTCTTACACTTTCCGTCCTAAATACCGGTCCAACTCCGGTCCCAGTTTTTCGTTTCCTCTCTACCTCCATTTCCTTAGTTCCAGCTCTCTGCCTTTACTTTGTCTTCTTTACCTTTTGGTGTTTTACGCTGCATTACATTTCCACCTGGTTCCGGTTGCTGCTTTCTCCCATCATTCATCTGCATCACGTCCAGCGGCCATCAGGATACTTACCGGTCCTAGGGGTTTTTTGCCTACTCTGGCTTTTTTCCCCCTTCCTGTCTCTCCCGGGAGGGGGACACGGTCAGGGCGCATTTACACGCTCTCACTGTGGCTTCCTCTTGTGGGAGACACTCTCAACCTAGAAAAAAGGAAAAGGATTATACGGCGCATCGAGCACTCAGTCCAGCTGAAGAGGATTTCGACTCCACAGGTGAGGAGGTTGAAGAGAGAAAGAAGGGTATTACACCAGTGGTGGAATCGGAAGCTGACAGTTTGCAACGCCCACAAACACCAATCATGGCTACTCCTGAGCAAGTGCAGGAACTAATCGCTGCGGTACAAAACCTTTCTCTAGAGATGCAGAATATGAAAACTGAAAACAATCTGTTAAAACAAATGGTGGCAGTAAGGGAGCCCCCCAACACAGACCTGCCCCCTATGCCTTTATCTTCAGGGAAATATGATGGTTCCCCCAAGACTCTAAAAGAATTTCTTGACGCTTGCCGGGTGTATTTTTCCTTCAGAACCCGCACCTACGCCTCAGATCATGCCAAGGTTGGATTCCTGGTGTCTAATATGACAGGGAACGCTCTAGCTTGGGCCACCCCTCTAGTCACCGGAAATGACCCTGTCCTTCAGAATTTTGATGCATTCATTGCTTTCGTTAAACAAACCTTTGAGAGACCTGAAGTCTCAATGGCAGCTGGTGAAGAATTGATGGACATTCGTCAAGGACAGTTTGATGTGCTGTCTTATATCTCCTCATTTAAGAGATTGGCCATGGAGACGGGTTGGTCTGAACAGTCTCAATTTATTTTGTTCCGCAGAGGACTTCGAGAAGAATTAAAAGATGAAATGGCTCACTTTCCTCGGCCTACTTCCCTGCAGGATCTTATGACGGCCGCCCTTCAGATGGAGTTCAGGATGCAAGAAAGGCGGCAAGAAAGAAGAAAAGCACGTACCTCCTTTTCAAGGACCTCCTCACCTCCTTCGGCAGTGCCCAAACCTCAAGATGAGCCCATGCAAATCGGCACTACTCGCCGTTCTTTAACACCTGAGGAAAGAAGGAGGAGAAGGGAACAGGGCCTATGTGCCTACTGTGCCTCTGATCGCCACACGGTGCATACTTGTACTGAACTAACCAAGAAACCGGCGGAAAACGCAAACCCTCGAACCTAGTGGGGACGGGTTATCGAGGGCAATCTTCCAGTCCCTACGTTACTATGTCTATTGATTCCTCGAACCCTTCTGAAGATTCCCGCCTGATGGTTATAACGGTCCAGGTCACTATCAATGGCAGCCCCGTAGAGACGCTGGCTCTCTTGGATTGCGGTGCCGCAGGAAACTTTGCTGACACCCTTTGGGTAGACAAAGTGGGTGCTTCACGGATAGACCGCAGCCACGGTCAGAAAGTAGAAGGAGTAGACGGCACACCTTTGAGTTCAGGACTCATTATTCAGACAACCGAACCCCTTCCTCTGTCTATATTTCAACATTCAGAAGTCATTACTTTTGACATCATTCGAGCAGCCCATTTTCCTCTTATCTTGGGGGTTACCTGGTTGCGACAACATAATCCCCATGTCGACTGGAAGTCTAACACTTTGCAGTTTAATTCCAGCTATTGCCAGACACACTGCTTTAAAGAAGCACATTACCAGGAGGTAAAGATATCACCCACTGTTCTCCCCACGAGTATAGGGGTGCTTTCCATTGACTCGGTATTGGAAGAATACCCTATGGTGTTTGCTGAATCCGCTCCAATGGCATTACCACCTCATAGACCGGAGGACTGCTCTATCGAGCTAATACCTAATGCCCTGGTCCCATTTGGACGAATGTTTACTTTATCCAAGACTGAAAAGGACGCTTTACGAAAATATCTGGATGACAACTTGTGCAACGGTCTCATCAGACCCTCTAAATCCCCGGCGGGTGCTCCCTTGTTTTTTATTCCAAAGAGGGATTCTAAGGACCTCAGACCATGCATCGATTACAGGGGACTCAATAAAGTCACTCGTAAGGATAGATATCCCATGCCCCTCATTCCTGACATTTTGGAATCTGTACAGGGAGCAACAGTCTTCTCTAAATTGGATCTGCGCAATGCATATCATTTACTCAGAGTGAGTCCAGGAGATGAATGGAAGACGGCCTTCAGGACACCATTCGGCCTATACGAATACTACGTTATGCCTTTCGGACTGGTCAATGCTCCCGCTATATTCCAAAGGTTCATAGACCGAATATTCTCTGATTTATTGTTTATTTCAGTTGTGGTTTACCTGGACGACATACTTGTTTTTTCACAGTCTATGTCAGAACATCTACTACATCTCACTGAGGTCCTGGAGCGCCTTAAAAAACATCATTTATTGGCCAAACGTGAAAAGTGTGTTTTTGGGGTATCCTCGATCCCGTACTTAGGGTTTATCCTCTCACCACAAGGAGTACAAATGGATCAAAAGAAGGTTGAGGCCATTCTCCATTGGCAGGCTCCTTCCTCAGTCAAAGAAGTTCAGAGATTCCTGGGCCTGGCTAATTTTTATAGGCGTTTCGTGCCAGGTTTTTCCAACACTGTCCTACCAATTACCAATTTGTTAAAGAAGACATCTGTGCCTTTCATTTGGAGCCCACAGGCTGAAGAAAGCTTTCAACTCTTGAAGAAGAGCTTCTGCAGCGCTCCCATCCTGTGCCAGCCAGACCAAAGCAAACCTTTTATTGTTGAGACAGATGCCTCTGCCGCAGCAATAGGAGCAGTTCTACTACAAGAGCATGACAACGCGGAACACCCAATAGCATATCTATCGAAAACTCTCACTCCGAGTCAACGGAATTATTCAGTAATAGAACGTGAACTACTAGCCATGAAAAAAGCCTGTGAAGTATGGAGACACCTCTTACAAGGGTGCAACCACCCTTTTGTAATCCGGACCGACCATAAGAATTTACAAGTACTACAGTCAATGGATTGCATCAATTCCAGACAAGCCCGGTGGGCGCATTTTTTCTCACAATATGACTTTACCATCACGTATATTCCTGGAAGCCAAAACACTTTGGCAGATGCTCTGTCCAGAAAGGCTTTCTCCTCCCATGTTGCCTCATCCTGCCCGGAAAAGTTGTTTCCCAGGAACCGCATTGTTGCCACTATCTCTTCCCTGTTTCAACGGATAAAAGAAGCTGTCTCCTTACATCCAGAACCTCGCGGCATGATCCAAAAGGATGGTTTGTTCCTGAAGAAACAGAGGATCTGGATACCATCTAAACCTCTTCAAAAAGACATATTGTCCTGGTGCCATGATCACAAGACAGCAGGCCATAGGGGACAAACCAGCACCTTGGACTTGATTAGTAGAGCTTTTTATTGGCCTAATATGTCTAAAGATGTTAAACATTATGTCAAGTCCTGCAGAGTCTGCTGTCAGAGTAAAAACAACACAAAGAAACCCATAGGTCTACTACAACAAGATGCAATCCCGGAACGTCCGTGGAGTCATATATCTACAGATTTCATTGTGGACTTACCTTTGTCCCACGGATGTACATGCATAATGGTGTCCATCGACTCTCTCACCAAGATGGCTCATTTTTCTCCACTTCCTGGTATACCAACTGCCGATGGTATGGCATTAGTATTCATTAAAGATGTGTTTCGACTCCATGGTCTCCCCGACAAGATTGTATCAGATCGAGGAAGCCAATTCGTCTCCCGATTCTGGAAGTCCTTATGCGCCGCTCTTAATATTCAGCGCGCTTTGTCATCAGGATATCATCCCCATACCAATGGGCAGACAGAGCGGTTAAACGCCACATTAGAACAATATTTGCGCAGCTACACCAATATGGAACAAGACAACTGGGTGGATATGCTGCCGACAGCGGAGTTCGCATATAATAATGCCAGTCATTCCGCAAGCAAAATGTCTCCATTCTATTGTTCATATGGCTTTCATCCCCGAGCCATCATTCCACAGTTTTTTTGCAAACCTGCACTTCCGGCGGTAGAAGAGACACTTATCCGAATAAAGGACATCCAAGACAAAGCCAAGTTGAATCTCAGAGATAGCCTCCAGGCTTACAAAAGGCAAGCTGACCGGCACCGGCAGGTTGTACCTGATTGGGAGGTTGGTTCCAAGGTATGGTTATCTACTAAATACCTTCCTAGATGGTCTCGCCCATCTAAACTGTCCCCCAGGTTTATCGGTCCCTATCCCATTTCTGCCAAGATCAATCCAGTGGCCTTCCGCCTTAAGCTGCCACATTCTCTTAGGCGGATTCACCCAGTGTTTCACGCATCTCTTTTGAAGAGTGCCGAACAGTCATTAAGGGCTCGTCCTTTTCCCACTCTTTCTCACTCACCTGATGCTCCTGAGTATGAAGAGTCCGGGTTGATGGACTCCAGATACCGCAAAGGGCGCCTTGAATACCTGGTGCATTGGAATGGTTATTCACATGCTGAAGACTCTTGGGAACCAATTGCGCACATCCACGCTCCTGTCCTTCTCCGGAAGTTTCACCGTTTGCATCCCGGCAAACCGGGTGGCCTGGGCCTTGGCGGGGGGCATACTGTCATGCGCCGCCTCCGCACCTGGCGTCTTTGGCCCCGCTGCCGCTTAGGGACTTCCTGATTCCCGTCACGCTGACGCTACGTTCTCTCTATGCGGTCTAGTCTTCGCCGCCGTAGCGCTATTTAACCACTCCTCTCCCTGAGCACAGCGCGTTGCAACCTTCCACGGTCAGCTGCTTTTCCTCGCTGCCGCGGTCTTGCTACACGCTGTTTACCTTTGGCTCCTCGAGCATTTTTCTCTTACACTTTCCGTCCTAAATACCGGTCCAACTCCGGTCCCAGTTTTTCGTTTCCTCTCTACCTCCATTTCCTTAGTTCCAGCTCTCTGCCTTTACTTTGTCTTCTTTACCTTTTGGCGTTTTACGCTGCATTACATTTCCACCTGGTTCCGGTTGCTGCTTTCTCCCATCATTCATCTGCATCACGTCCAGCGGCCATCAGGATACTTACCGGTCCTAGGGGTTTTTTGCCTACTCTGGCTTTTTTCCCCCTTCCTGTCTCTCCCGGGAGGGGGACACGGTCAGGGCGCATTTACACGCTCTCACTGTGGCTTCCTCTTGTGGGAGACACTCTCAACCTAGAAAAAAGGAAAAGGATTATACGGCGCATCGAGCACTCAGTCCAGCTGAAGAGGATTTCGACTCCACAGGTGAGGAGGTTGAAGAGAGAAAGAAGGGTATTACACCAGTGGTGGAATCGGAAGCTGACAGAAAAGCATAGAGGAACATGTCCGTCCATGGGAAGGAGAACGCCTCCCCTACCAAACCCTCTTCGGGCCATCTGCTTGCAAATTGCTCGCATTTCTTGTTGTCTTTGGTCGCGAAGGCGTCCAGAGGGGGGTGACCCCATTTCTCGAACACTTTCCTCAAGTGACCCGTGTCCACTTCCCACTTGTGTATCTGGGCCATGCTTCTGCTGAGGGAGTCGGCTTGGCCGTTCCACACTCCTGGAAGGTGATGAGCCACGAGGGAAATTTCGTGTTTCGATGCCCAATGCCATGTTTTCTGGGCTTCTATGGAAAGAGTCCTCGATCGTGTCCCTCCTTGTTTCCTCAGATAAAACATGGCTGTTGTATTGTCGGTCAGTATTCGCACTTGCGAACTCTTGATGTGTGGTAGGAACGCCTTCAAAGCCCATCGTACCGCTCTGAGTTCCAGTACGTTTATGTGTAGGAGTGACTCCGTTGGAGACCAGCGACCTTGCGTTTGGAGAGCACCCATGTGCGCTCCCCATCCGGTTAGGGACGCATCCGTAACTATGGTGCTCTGAAACTCCGGCTCCTGTAGGGGCATACCGTTGTTCAGATTGTGGGAACTCTGCCACCACTGAAGGGTCCGACGTAGCTTGCCGTCGTCGACGGTTATCCTGTCCGACCACGATCCCTGAGCCTGTGTCCATGGGTCCGCGAGGAATTCTTGGACTGGCCTCATGAATAGTCGACAGTTTCTCACCAGATGGATGCAAGATGCCATGGCCCCTAGGACCGAAACATACTTTCTCACTGAGATCCTGGTGTTTCGCCGTAGCCGGGCCGCTTGTTGAATGAGTCTTGAGGTCCTGTCGAGGGAAGGTTTCACCAGCCCTAACTGAGTCTCGAACTGTGCCCCCAAGAATACCAGCATTCTCGATGGCTGCAGAGAGGATTTCTCGAAGTTTATGGCGAATCCTAGCCGTTGTAGAAGCTGCATGGTGGCTTGCAGACTTGTGTTGGTCGACGCTGGGGAGGATCCCCTTACCAGCCAGTCGTCGAGGTATGGGTATACATGGTGGATTTGCTTCCTTAGCCAGGCAGCCACTGGAGCCAGGCATTTTGTGAACGTTCTGGGGGAGGTCTTGAGCCCGAAAGGAAGAACCGTGAATTGGTAGTGAGTTCGCCCTATTACAAAACGTAGGAATTTCCTGCGTTTCCGACACATTGGAATATGGAAATACGCGTCCTGTAAATCCAGGGACGCCAGGAAATCTCCCTTTTGAACTGCGCGGATCACTTCCTGCAGAGTGAGCATCTTGAACTTTAGGCTCTTTAAGGACTTGTTGAGATCGCGTAAGTCTAGAATGGGACGCCATTTGCCGTTCGGCTTTTTTACGACAAAGTATCTTGAGTAGACTCCTTGACCTCTCTGTGATGTTGGAACTAATTCTATCACGCCCTTCGCCAACATGAGTGTAACCTCTTGTTGCAGTACCTTCATATGGGACTGAGCGGTGAACGCAGGTGAAATTTGCAGAGGGGTGTGTTTGAATTGCAGAGAGTGTCCGTTTCTTATGGTGTCTAACACCCATTGGTCCGTCGTTATCCTTTCCCATTCGTCGACATATGCTGAAACTCTTCCCCCCAGAACGGTGTGTGGTATGTCACTGCTGATCTTTATTTTGCTCGTCTCTCGACGACGATGGGTATGATGGTCGTTTTCTGGAAGACTGGAAGTTTCGTCGACGGTTAGCCGATTGTGAGGCACGTCGGTATCCCTGGGAGGGGTAAGCCGATCTGGCAAAGGATCTGTCTCCAGAAGAGAATCTTGAATTACCTGAAGTGTCATGATCTCTGCTTCCAAAAGATCAGGACTTGCCCGACTCCCTTGGAAGCAGACCCATAACCCCGGTTCCGAGTGCCAGCCAGTCCCAATTGGGACCTTTTGGACCCTGTCCTGGCGCCAGTGGCACCAGGCTCATAAAGATGCCCAGTCCCAGCGCTGGAAGCGCCGGGCTCATAATGCTTGGGTGGACTTACCTGCAGCAGACCATGCTGCTTACTTACCTGCCAGTTGAACCCCTGATCCTCTTCTGTTTGGGACTACTTTTCCTGTTGGGTGGGGCAGGAGCCACTCCCTAGGTTTAGAACACTGGAACTCTTCTGGAAAGCAGGAACTCTTTTCTTACCTAGGCGTGGCTGTGGAAGGAGACACCTAAGCACTACAGGAGGCTATTTAAACCACACCCGATGGATGAATCTTGCTTTGCGTTATTCTGCATTCTCTGCAGCAGAACGCTCATCGTGTCTTCTGCTTCTGATCCTGGGCCTAAGGGAACAAAGGCTTACTATCCTGGAATCCAGTCTTCAGCAGCACCTGTAAAGACAAAGAAAGAACAGGTTAGCACTACGGTCTTCAGTGGCAGCGCATCTCTTACCTGGTCCATCGGCTGTCACCAACGCCTCGCGCTGCATTCCGGCATCTGAAAGACAAAGGCTTACCTACTCTTCGCATGCTCCGGAGGTCTTCGCACTGCATTCCGGCATCTGAAAGACAAAAGCTTACCAGCTCTTCGCACGCTCCGGAGGCCTTCGGCGCTGCATCCCGCATCTGAAAGACAAAAAAAGGTGCGTTTAAAGACATTGGGCAACTTTATTACTCACGTGCCATTACTCCTTCCCACGCCAAATCCAGTGGGTATTCCAGCCCCCTTCAGCTTCTCTAAAGCTCCGAACTTGTACCTGCAAGATAAAAGGGACAGTTAGTGCGCATCGTGAAGCAGGCTACAAGCGCTTACTTACGTGCTTCCAGGCGCTTCTATTCCTCACGCGGGTTCGAACCTCAACTCTCATCAGCCCGCCATCCGCCATCGCCGGAACCCTGCAAAACAAGAGATATCATTACAAAAGACTTTTAAGACATTTGAAGTGCCCAGAACTTACCGTTCTTGCAGTTAACGACGGACAGCAGTCCTCTGAGGTCAAGAGGCCTGCACCCTTATCCAGTGAAGAAACTGGTTACGGCACACTGCCCCGAGGCAGATGGAGAGCTCGGCGTTCACTTACCTAAGGTGAGGGTGTTAACCTTTGGGGTTCTACAGGAGAAGAGAAAGGGAAGAGGAGAGAGGCACCCAATAACCCCAGTTCATTAATCCCATATTTTCTATCTGCAGACATCTTACTCTTCGAGTCAGACATACAGTGCACAGAGGTCCAGCCCAAAGAGCCAACCGTGTATTACACATCACCTTTGAAGATACGGCATTCACCCAGACAAGACCGGCGCCTCTGCGGGAATCAGGTGAGCGTTACATGAAGCCCCTCTAAAGGGACGAAAAAACTTGTAACTTCTGCCACTCTGGAGGGCACCCAATGAACGTGCCGTGTCCGAATCTTCTTTCATCCCTTTTAGGGCCTCGTCCACCTTCTCGCCGAAAAGAAGGTCTCCCTCAAAGGGCATATCTAAGACCTTGTATTGCACTTCCGGCCTGAAGTAGGTACACTTAAGCCATGACTGTCGACGCAATACCACCCCATTGTTGACTTGCTTGAAGCCCGACTCAGCGAGATCCACCGCGATGTTTATTGCGTGATTTGAGGCTTCCTCACCCTCTCAGACCAGTAGCATCGCCGCCTTCCTCTGTTCTTCTGGAAGATGATCAAGCAGCGGAGCTAGTCTGTGCCACATCTCCCTATCGTATCTGGCCACAATTGCCAGAGAGTTTGCGGCCTTTACTGTGGTCGCTCCCACGGAGAGCACTTTCTTGCCAAAGGCATCTTGGCGTCTCGCCTCGTTCTCAGGAGGAGTTGTGCACTTGTGCTGTGCCTTTGCCTTCCTCGCTGCTGCCGCCGACACCACCGAGTCTGGTGTTGGTTGGGAGGATAAACACTTGGGGGTAGACTCTGGAACCTTAAACTTTTTATCTAGGCGTCCTTTCACTGCTGGTTCTGAGAATGGGTGTCTCATTGTCTGCAACCCCTCTTTCCATACATGGTCCAGTATTGGTATCGAGAACACCAACCTCCTTCTCTTGCCCATGTGGTCGAACAAAAAACAATCCTTTTTCTGTTCTTCTTGGGACAGACCAAATTCTTTGCATGCCTTCTCCATCATAGAATGGAATGACGCAATGTCGTCTGGAGGGGACGGGTGAGCTGGGCTTCTGGGGTTTTCCAACTCCGCCTCTGACTCCCAGGTAGGATCCCTGGAGGGGGATAATGAGATATCCGACATGGCCCCCCTGTCAGACTCCGAATCTGGCAGCTCACCTTCCTCCTGTGCCAGTGTAGAGATTGGCGTGCGTGGGTGCGTCGGTTGATGGGACGGGCCCGACTCGTCGACGAGTGACTGTGGCAGGCTTGCATGGGGTAGTCGCTTGTCCAACGACTGCAACAAGGACTGAAGCGTGGACAGAATATCCAACGACAAAACCGATTGAGGATTGAGGAGAGGGGCAGATACCGGTGTAACGGAGGCCCTCGTCGACGACTTGTCAGCTGCTCGTAGCCCTAGGTCTGCTGGGCCAGCAACTCTCTCGTTCTCGTCCTCCGAGGACAGCAACATAGCTTGTTCTTGTAGCAAAGGCTCCGGGGGGGGTCGGGTCAAAGACTTCAGGCCTCCAGGCCTCCTGTAGGATCCCCGTCGACGAGGCCCTCGTCGACGCCATTGTCGACGGGACGGTGGATGCCCCCTGTGCAAGTGGCAGGGAGGCGGTCGATGACTGGACCGCCGTCGACGACGAAGACTTCGTAGGTGGTTTTGGCGGTCCCGCCTTCTCCACACTGTGCCCGCTTTTACTCGACTCTCGACTCGTGGTCGATCTGTGATGATCGCCAGAGGAGGATTTCCTTTCCTTCTCATGCTTTTTTGATGAGGATGATTTCTTTGCTGAGGAGTCTCTAGTGGAGTGACTTCCAGACGACTCTTTTTCCGACGGTCTAGATTTCTTCGCCGGTGGTTCCGACGAGGCCGCGCGGCGTGATGTTTTCGCCGACTGTGTGGAGCCCACCTCCGAGGGGGGGTATGCCCCCGCTCCATCATTAAGCCATGCCACCAGGCGTCGGTTCCGGTCTTTGAGGGTTTTTTGAGAAAACCCCTTGCATATGTCGCAGGCGTCCGCCGAATGGTGAGGGTGGAGGCAATATATGCAATCCATATGTCCATCCCCCTCGTAAACCTTTTTTAAGCCGCATGTCGCGCATGGACAGAACAGCGCTTTACCTGACACAGGGGACATTATTACTCGAAATCCAATGACGCAACCTAATACAAAACAGTAGGACAACACGAGGAGATCCCACTACTTTGGGGCCTGCAGAGCATGCGTAGGCGGGTCCTAGAAGGACGTGGATAGGACACAAAAGTGTCGAAAGTTTTCCTTTGGAAAAGGCTATATATGTGTACCGAGGGGTCCCAGTCTGACGACGGGGAATATTCTAAGCATGTGAATCCATGAAAGATCCAATGCTGGAGAACTTTATAAACAGTGAAAAGGACCCGATCACTCAAAAGAGCGGGGAGATCACACCGCCACAGAACCAGCTGCAAAGAAATGGTAAATCGTAAGTAACAAGTAACTGATCAGTAAATCGGATTGAAAGAGTTTCTATGCTATACGACTTTCTACGCTATACCTGATGTGTCCTTCCCTAGTTGCAGGAAATACCGGATGTTCTTCCTATCTATAACACAAAGTAGCGCTGTAACACTAATAGGCTGTAACACTAATAGGCAACCCAGGTTGATAATGTAGTAGCAAGAAAATATGTCTTACCGTCAGAGGTACTGGATTCACTTTAAGGGAGACAACCGCGGTATAAAATAACAGAGAGTTGGTTAGTAAGGGTAGTATTCCCGGACAGCACGAGGAACGCTCTAGATATGGGTTGGTGCAATACTCAGCGCAGCATCTCTTATGCACATCCAATAATGAGTTCCAGTACGTTGGTAATGTGTGATAGAAAAGGCATAATGGCGATTTCCAATTGCAGGAGTCAGGAAAAGTAGTAGAGGTGTGGTGCAATGGATCGTAAAACCAACAATAGATATTCAAACAAGAAGAAATGTGCAGCAACTCACCATCTACATAACATGAAGAGCGGAGAAGCAGGTGAGAAGGGGAGGGGGGCTGCACTCGAGAGACCGGCACAGAACAGAAGTGTTACAAACCAAGCAATCCAATATAACAAGAGTGCAGGCGGGCTGCGCCAGGAGCAAGATAGAGAACAAAGTAATCTAAGGAGTAGACAATGGTCCCGATACACAGACGGGCTGCGTGTAACACAAGACAGCAGACAGAGCAATCTGAAAAAAGCAGGCTAAAGTCCTGGTACATGGGCGGGCTGAGTGGAAAACAAGACGGCAGGCAGTGCAATCCAAAAAAGCAGGCTAAAGTCCTGGTACACGGACGGGCTGCGTGGAAAACAAGACGGCAGGCAGTGCAATCCAAAAAGGCTGGAAATGGTCCCGATACACGGGTGGGCAAAATACGTCCAAATCAGCATGCAGGAGTCCAGAGGGAAATGCCAGAAGTTTGTGTACAGCTTCGAGCAGTTGAACACTAAGCTATGCGAACAGATCAACAAGAGATGACAACGAAGACGGAACTTCCGCAGTCAGCAACTTCAATCAGAAGCAGCGAGGGACTAAACCCAGACGCTTATGAAGGCGGAAACAGCCACAAGACCATTCAGTAAGGCCGTAAGAAACACCTGTGAGATACAGGCATTATGGGAGTTGTAGTCCTATTTATGGCACAAGCTGCCTTGACCTCCCCTGCATTCTCCAACGGGTGAAAAACGGTGCAGTGAAATGCCTGACACCGCAAGGAAGGTTCACCACTCTGCGCTTTGCTCTAGGGTTTTTCTGGGTCCGTATGTCACAAGACCTGTTGCCCTGCAGGAGCTTGTGCCTGAAGCTACGAAGTATGACAATGGGAGAAGGTTATTTTATGTATTGTGCATTTGTAAGGCGCTTAAACATCAAGTAAATTGTGTTTCAAAGCGCCCACAGGGCAACAGGGAAGGAACATGGGAATGAAAGCATCTATGACCTTGAGAAATAGAGGCTGACCTACTAGGCTTGTGAGCATTCAGAACATGAAAGTGCAGAGAGAGAGAGGGATGAGGGAGTGGGGGGGTAAGTGCTAGGTGCACCAACAGGGAAGTGTTAAGGAGTGAGCAGGTGTTTAGTGACTAGGTGAGAGTGGTCAGCTGCCAATAAATAAGTGCAGGCCTGTGGTGGTATAGGTCAGTGGGTTCCAAGGCAAGTGCTGGGAGTGGTCGGAGGCTGAAGGCGATTGGGTGTGAGAGGCCAGGACCCAGGAGGACACAAGGGCCCTGGTCACCAATCTCAGCAACTGTGGGGTTTAGCAAAGGAGGGAGGAACGGAAGGAGGAGGCAAAAAGGAAAGTCTTGAGGAATTTGAGGAGATCTGGCTCAAGACGAAGAGGAAGGGGAGGCTGTTCCATATGAGGGAGCCTGCCAAGGAAAGAGATTGGCCACCAGTTTGCTGTTTGGCGAAGCGTTTGACACACAAAGAATTTAGGATCTGGAGGAAGAGTATTTAGTCAGAGCAAGGTGTAGCTTTTGTGGTCCTCGGCCCCCACAGCCTTATGGATGATGCAGAGAGATTTCAATTTGATTCTTGCAGCAACTGGCAGCCAGTGGAGGGTTTTTAGGGCTTGAGAGATGCGGTCCCTAAGCTTGAGGACAAGGATAAGTCTCACAGCCCTATTCCGGATTAGCTGGAGGGACCGTAGAGAAGAAGAGGGTAAATTAAGGGAAAGGCTATTGCAGTAGTCAAGCCTGGAGAGAACCAGAGCTGTAGAGACATTGAGCTTCTGGAGGAAAGTGAGGAACAGGAGAATTCATTTGAGGAGGTGGAGTTGAAAGTGGGCCTTTTTGGCAAGGTCCTGAATGTGTCTGTGTCTGTCTTGATGGCCTCAAAAGGCTCAACAGTACTTCCGAAGAGATTGTCCTCGAAGGGCATACTTCCTGGCAGAAGATGGTCGCCTTCAGCCAGCCTTGATGCTGGAGACAGACACTGTTCCCCATCTGTCTGAAACCTGTGTCTGCGACGTCCAGGGCCACCGTAATGGCATGGTCTGATGCCACTTCCCCTTCCTGGAGGAGTGATATCGCCTCTACCCGTTTGTCGTTGGGTAGCAAGTCCAGAATAGGGGCCAGTTTGTACCAGAGTTCTCTGTCGCTCCTGGCCACCACCGCCAGAGGGTTGGCCACCTTGACTGTCGATGCCCAAGTAGATGATCCTTCTTCCCATGGCATCCAACTTCTTTCCCTCGCTGTCCGGAGGGACGGAGGATAAGACGAGGGATTAGATTACCTCTTCCTCGCCGCCGCTGATACCACATAGTCCAGCGACGGTTACGACTGTAGGCATCTGGGTGCGGACTCCGGCACCCAGTATTTTCTCTACAGCCTATCCCGCTTGGCTGGAGCTGTGGCCGGGTTCATCAGGGCCAGGCCCTCCTCCAAAATGTCATCAAGGAGGGGTACCACCATGATGGTCTTCCTCTTTGCCTCGCGTCTCTGGTAGACGAAACCTTCCTTTTTGGTCTCTTCGGGTGTCAGCTGGAAAAGTTTGGACGCTCTGACGATCATTGCATGAAACGACCCCACGCATTCGGCTGCAGCGACCCGCCCGCCGTGACGTCGGCACTGTGTCCGTTCCCGTGTCCTGATGCCTTGGGGTGGAAGGACCGGGGTGCAGAGGTTGATGAGGTGCTGGGTGGTGCTTCTGATTTTTCACCAGAGGTTGATCCGGGGCCGCCGGGGAACCAGTGTCGGGGGCGGCATCCTCTGAATTTCCGACAACAAAAAGTGTGCAGGGTCGAGAGTATGTCCAGCGATACATCTCTTGGAGCCGGGTCGGCAGGCTTACTAGGTCGCGCGCCGCCTGCATTTCCGTCTTCTCCGTTTCCATCGTCATCATCCGCCACATCCTCATGGATCGTGTATATGGACTTCCTCGTCCGATGACGAAACATCAGTTCCTAGGAATACAACTCGACCTGAGGACTCCTAGTGTCCCCCCCCCTTCCATTTTTGCATCCTGAGGGGTCGGATTCGAGCTTGAGTGGTGACCCCAACAGAGACGGACTCACAGTACTATTCCTTGTCTAGTGCCCCGATGGATGGAGCACCCGCTAAGGACTTAGAAGTCCGCTCCTCGGACCGGCTGGTCCTGGGTGAGGCATGCCCCTGCTTGGGCCACAGGGCAGAGGCCTTGGTGCTGTGCCACGCTGCCAGTCTACTTTGACGATCTTTCATGGTTCTTTTGCTGAAACCGAGGCAGATCTTGCAATCTCCTTCTTGGTGGCCCGGGTGGAGACAGTAGAGGCGCTGAATGTGTTTGTCCTCTACAAAAACATTCCGCACTACGCAGCTGGAACAGAGCTTTGAAAGGGAGCTTCCCTCTTTCTTCTCTTCCCACATGGTCCGGAGTGCGGAGTAGGCCTGATTGCCTTCTGGAACTTTCGACGAACACTCGACGATGTTTGCGCGAAATTCACTGACAAAAGGATCCCCGCTTGTCAGCCGATGTAGGGAAATAGCACACGGGCTCTGTTTGACAAAAATAGGACTTTTTCCTTGAAAAACCACAATAAACGTAGAATAGCTCACAGAGCAAAACACGAGGACTCCCAACACTTAAACGTGCAGTAAAAATCTGATAATAGCTGCCAGAGGTGGGGCTTAGGGAGAGGGCAGTCATTGGCTGGGGGCAGTAGGACTCAGAATTCAGGGATTGGTTTAGAGGAGAAAAACAGTAAGTGAAAGTGAAACAGTTTTTTTCTTTTACTGAGGATTCCCGGCCCGACGACAGGGAATATTCATGAGCATGTGAATCCATGCCAGACCCCATTCTGGAGAATATCCGCCCCACAATTGTATGTGGTAATGAGAGAGAGGGAAGGTATCTAGGAACACTTGGGTCTTAAAGAACAGATCCTGATCACTAGGTGGGATACCCAATTGAGAGAACAGCACCTCTTTCAGCGTGGATACGCAGTCAGAATCAAGGAGATCAACTATCTTATTTTCCCCGTCTGTTGGTACCACAATTATTAGCATGGGTTTCAATTTGTATCAGTTGAATGACATGCCACTTCTAACACCATATCGAAGGAAGGCATGGTATCAAGAATAGACAGACACAAGCGATTACAGTTCAAGGGTGTTTATTAAACGGTATAGGTAAGGTGTAAAAATGCCTGATCTAAACCTATATCTAAGATGGGAGCAAGCTACGGCCATCAAATCAAAATAAGGCAGTTCTAGTGGTGTCTTGGCAAAATAAAAGGGCCTATACTGGAAAAATAAACTATTGCCAATCTTTACAACTAAATACCAAAAAGAGGGTTCACAAGAAACAAAGAAGTGTACACAAATGATAAATCAGGATGTGGTAGCCGGGGGTCTGCCTTCCCCGCGTTTTGAGCACGGGACAAGGCGGGACTTCTGAGCACAGCACAGGTTCAAGCTTTTCCAGCACGAGATGACAGTTCTGCATTAGATGTCAGGGCCGTCAGTGGTAAAGTCTCATTTCTACAAAAGTCTCTTGCCTCCGAGGACGGAATAGCTTCCAAAATAACGAACAAAAGTTTGTTTTCGTATGCACGTTGGCTGATGGCTCTTCACCTCTGGATCCCCCTCTTCTGGGCTTAGATCTACAAACAGTTCTCAGCAATATCAGGCCCTTCGGTGATTAACTTTCTTGCTTCTGATTCCCTGATAGGTACAAAATAACAAACAACAAATGTTCCATTCCAATTGCACTCGAGGTGATGATTCTTCACCCATGGGTCCCCCTCTTCTGGGTTCAGACCCCTTTCGACTATCAGCCTCCCTCCGTCGGGTTCACTCTGGCTTATGTTCAAAAAATATTTTGCTCGGTTGCATTCACAGGTCGGTGGGTGATGACTTTTCACCCTTTGATCCCCATTTTACGGACTCGGACCCTTCTCGACTGTTTGCCTCCCTCTGTCGGGTTCACTACGGCTTTTCACAAATAAATTTCTCTTTTGGCACTCACAAATCTTAATGTCCTTTTAAACAGTTCACCGTGGACATCCCTCTGTCGGGTTCGCTTTTGTCAACGCACTGTTCCTTGGGATGTTAGACATCGCCCCTCTTCATTGGCATACCTCTGTCGGGTTCACTCTTGCCATTTCACAATTCCTTTTACTTTCTCCTGATGCAGGATTCAATTCCCTTGCGTTCTCAATGGTTTGTCGGTCAAAGACTTTCGACTGTACAGGGATTTTGCAAGACCCCTGTATGACCACTTTATCCTTTTCACTGCGGCTCCCCAAGGGCATTCTGGTATCAGTAGTTTCATTAAACACAGGATCAACCAGAGTCTCTCGAGTGAGCACCCACGTGGTGCCAGACCCCTCTGCAGCTGGTCTTCCCTAAACAATGTATAGTTCCTTGAACTTTACTCAATGTGCCACCTTGCGGCTTTCATTCAACACAGTTCGGTTTCTTTATCGATTCTCCCCTCGACTCACTGGCTGTGATGAACTGCTTGGCTGTCTTCGTATCGGGAGTCAAGGCCGGTACCACAGTAGCAGGCATCTCCCACTGTCCTGCTGATCAGCGTAGGCATGCTACGGGTACCGTTGACATCTGCTGCAACACACTTGGGCTATTGTTCGCGGTCTTATGATTACTTCTACAGAAGTCTCGCGGGTCTGGGTCAGAAAGTGCAAGGTCGCTACCTTGTCAGCCTTTCAGTTCTCACCACCTTTCTCCTCCTCTTAAACTGCTGTGACTAGATAGCTGCCTCGACGTGTGGTCTGCCTTGCACGTATTAAGCTCTCGTGCTCCACCTTTTTTCCCTGTGGGGAAGGGAAAGGGCGGTCAGGTATGTGTGATCCTGGTCAATTGCCTGACTTTACCTAACATATCCCAACATAAGGATCAGGCAAACGGCTTTGATGTTTGTCTGTCGTCTTTTGTGTTGTGCGAAAGTGTTCGTGTCAGAAAAGGAGCCGAAGGGGTTTAGAGTTTGAGCTTCCTATATAGCAGAATGAGTAAAAGATATTAGTAAAAGGGGGATACTGTTTCACACCCATCAGTGTCTCACTTCCACTCCACGAGGGCCCCCCCCCATTAAGTGATCCTCCCTCAATGGCCACTCCCAGGAACTAGATCCAATAGCGGTGGCTGTGTCCTGGCCACGTGGATGACAGACCCCCAGGCACTAGTCCGGGAGACACCATCAGGTTTCTCACAACTGTCTTGATGCTACATCAATCAGGGAAGTGCCGTCCCGCGGCTTTGGGAGCTACCACAACCACCACCTGTTTCTGCTATCAGGAGGGTGTTGGGTTGGGGCCCTGCATCGTTAGATCACGTTTGCATTTGAAGACAGACTGGCTACCTCTTCACGTCATTCACCAGGAACATCAGGTATGCAGCGGCCATGGGCCTCTTCCTTTAACAGAGAGAGGCGTTCATTGGCTATTCCCGAGACCGGTCTTGGGCTACTTTGACTTTTGTATTGACCATGTTTGTTATACAAATATAAAGACTATAAACTTGACCTCCTGAAACCGCACATTTGTGCTTTCCACTGGGGATACACGACTGGTCAAACTGTGCATATGGCAATTAGCCTCATATGTTAACTGTTATGTTGATTTGGACCGTGCACTGCTACCACCCAGAGGTTGTCTCCAGGCGCTTGCGTGGCACTGCAAGAGAGTGGTCTGGAGGTTTAGTGGGCATAAGGTGAGAGGATAGATTCAGAACCAGGAGGAACTGGCGTCTGCGAGTGTTGTTTTGCATGCGTTTTGTGAGCGGCCTCGCGCATTGTAACCGTATGGGTAAGATTCAGTGCCTCAGGTGTGTGTGTGGTAGTGTTTTCTGTTGGTGTTAGTGTGTTGTGTGGGTTATGGTGGGTTGGTTGTGTGGACTAGTTAGATAGTGGCCATAAGTGATCCAGAGTCATAGGTGGTCGTAGTTGTAGGATAATCAGGCATCTTGGTGTATTGTTGTATTGTTGATGGTTTTATGGACTTTGTGGGTGGTTCACTCTAGGTGTGGACATAGTAATGGTTCTCTGTTTGTTCACGTGGAGCGTGGCTATTCCATGTCTGTTGTTGTGGCGTCAGTTATATAGGAGGAGCAGGAAGGGAAAGTGGGTTAGTAAAGTAGGTCTCTGGCATGGCCCTTTGGATGCAACTTGACGGTATTTAGCCAGGTTCTTGTTTGCTGTTCTTTTGGCCCTTCTCGTCTCCTCTCTAGTTGTTTGTATGTGTTGTTCTTGTTGCCGGTGTCCCTTCAAGATTTTCATTGTCTGCCGAATAGACAGGTTTTGAGCAGTTTTCTTAAGGTGATGTGGTCTTCTGTGGTTCTAATTTCTTTGGACATGTTGTTCCTGATATTAGCAATTAGACGTGAGATCACTGTTCTGCTTTTTTCGTAATGCTTTGCTTCTATTTGTAGGTTGTTGCTGGATCTTAGTTCCCTTCCTGTGCGATACCGGCTAATCTTGTCTTGGAGGAATTCCATTCCTTATCTGTGCAATGGTTTGCGGGCGATGCCGAATACTTTGAATTTGATGCGCTTTTTTACTGGTAACCAGTATAGGCTTTTCAGTGCTTGAGTGATGTGGTATCTTCTGTTTAGTCTTAATAGGATCCCGACTGCTGTATTTTGCACCCCTTTGAGTTTCTTGGTAAGTAATTCCGGCATTCCTAGTTTGCGTAGTCAATTCTTGTGAGTATCAGGGATATGAGGGTTCTGTGGGGGAAGGAGAGGTAGAGGAGTAATCCTCTGAGCAGTCGTAGGAGGAAGATGCATTTTTTGGCGATTGTGTTGACTTTGCACTTCCAGAGATGGTCTGTTGTCCATGAGTATTCCTCGGTAGTCTATGGGTGCTTTCCCATACGGATCGGCCTGTCCAGTTGTGGGTTCCCTCTATCGAATCCTGCGGGTGAGAGCATTATTTCAGTTTTTGCCAGGTTCGGTTTGAGGTTGTTCGTTGTCATCCAGTTGTAGAGTTCTGTGAGGCAGTTGTTGAGGCTGTTATTTTGTTCCTGTGTTCGGTTTGTTTTCACAATCACTTGTGTGTCGTCAGCATAGTTGTAGGCGGTAAATCCGTGGGATCGAATGATTTTCATCAGTGGGCACATGTAGTTGTTGAAAAGTGAAGGGGAGAGGCTGGATCCCTGTGGGACTCGGCAGGATATATTTTTGGTGTTTGAGGTGAAAAGTGGTAGATAGGTTTTTTCAATTCGGTTTGTTAGGAATGAGGTAAGCCACTTTAGTGTGGATTCCTGTATGCCACATTTCATTAATCTTTTTATTAGTGTTGCATGGCCGATTGTGTCAAAAGCCACTGGTATGTCCAATAGTATGAGTGCCAATTGTGCATCGTCGTTTGCGTTTATTTAAAGGACGTCCCATATCGATAGAAGTACTGATTCTGTTCCTCTCATTGGTCTGAAGCCAACTTGTGACCGATTGAGTATTTCATTTGTTTCAACGTGTTTAAGAAGGATTTCGTACATGTGGTTCTCCAGGATCTTTGCTGGGTAGGGAAGGTTGGATATCGGTCTGTAGTTGCTCAGGTCTTCTGCGCTTGGATTCCTTTTTTATCAGCAGTTTAATATATGCTGATTTGAAGGAGGACGGAACTATTCCTCTTTTCAGTGAAGGATTCGTTAGGTTCCGGAAGTGTGTCGTCGGGGGTATGTGGTTGAGGTTTCCTTTGAAGATGTCCAGGGCAAAGGGGTCCCTTGAGGATCCTGCAAGGTTTGTGTCCTTGATCAGTGTGGCAAAAGTTTCTTCTGTGATTGGTTATAGGCAGGTGAGTTTTGCTGTGATCTGTGTTTCGCCCTGTTGTGTGGACCTGCAGTCGTGGTTGCATTTGCCCGGGCTAGGTTGATGGTCTCCTGAATTGTGTCTATTTTTGCTCTTAGGTGATTGGTGATGTTGTCACAAATCACATTTCTCTCATGCATTCTACAATATTCCAATGAATTGAGTGCTTCAATCCGGAATGATTCTTGTCAAGGTTTTTGCTTGTGAAGTTAAAAAGAACAAAAACAAAGCTGAAAATGCCCTTTTCACTCTGGCATGTCAAGGAAATATATTTTTTTTTTGCAGAGGGTGCATGTTGCGGTTTTCATAGAAATCGCAAACCGATGTAAAATTGAGGGTCTGATTGGTCATATTTTAGGTGGCAACCCTACCTATGATGAACAGGGAGCTCTGAGAAGTTAGCCAAAACCCAGTCAAGGTAGGTGGCTGAGCAGTCAAGGCTAAGTCTCGGGAGTGTGTCAGTGAGGTTAGGGTACTTCAATGAGTCCACAGAAATAGCAAACAATTCAATTTAGACAGTTATAAAAATAAATTTATTTATTTTAGGCTTTCAGAACACACTGAAGAAATGAAGCTAGCAGGTACTATCACACAACACTCTATGATACAAATACATACAATCATAGTATGTTCACTTATTTTACTTCATCAAATAACTCAAACAATGCAGGTAAGTAAATGATGGGAACCAATCACAAGAACAGTATCTTAACTTTGGAAATCCACACTGTGAGAAATCTGAAGGGGTCTCACGTGGAAATCTCTGGTGATCTATCATCCAGGTAGCCAGGACACGGTCATCGCTATTGGATCCAGTTCCTGGGGGTGGACCAGAGAGGGAGGATCACCTGGATGGAGGGTCCTTGGGGAGTAGAAGTGTGACACCGATGGGTGAGACGCGGTATCCCCCTTCTTATAACACCTTTTCCCCATCCTACCCCGTAGGATATTCAAACACTCTCCCCAGCCCCTTTCCCAACTCTAACACTTTCGCACATCATGAAAGACAACGGACATATCCCAGAGCGGTTTACCTGATGAATCCTAACACCATGGTCAGGCAATTGAACAGAATCACAGACACATCTGACGGCCCTTTCCCTTCCTCACAGGGATAAAAGGTGGTGCAAGAGAGCACAAGTCGGGCAAGGTAGACCGCACAACGAGACCGCTATGCAGGCACAGCAGTTCAAGAGGAGGAGAAAGACAGCGCAAACCGAGAGGGTGACAAGGCGGGAAGCGCCCTTGCCCTTTCCGACCAAGGCCCGTGAAACCTCTGTGGAAGGAATCGTAAGACCGCAAACAATAGCCCAAGTGTGTTGCAGCAGATGTCAACGGTACACAGAGCGTGCCTACGCTGATAAGCATGACAGATGGAGGCGCCTACTACCGTGGTACTGGCCTGGACTCCCAATATGAAGATAACCCAGCGGTACATCACAGCCGGTGAGTCGAAGGGAGAACCGATAAAGAAACCAAACTGTGTTAAACAATAGTAGCAAATGGCTGATTGCAAAATGTACAAAGAACTGTTATTGTAAAAGGGGAAGGGCAGCTGCAGATGAGCCAAGCATCACGTGGGTGCTCACTCGAGAAACTTTGGCCGATTACCCATTTGTTGAAACTACTAGTACCAGAAGGTCTTGGGAAAGGCGAGAAGAGGGTCAAAGTGATCATACGGGGGTTTAGTAAAATCTTCTGTACAGTCGAAAGTCTTTGACCAGCAGATGAACGTGAATAAGGGAAGTGAAAACCATATCACAAGAAAATAGAAGGAACTGTGAGATTGGCAAGAGTGAACCCTAAGGAGGGATGCCAATGGAAAGGGGCAAAGTCTAAAGTCTCAAAGAACAGTGTGTTGACAAGAGTGAACACGGCCGTGGGTTGTCCACCTTGAACTGTTTGGAAAGACAAAGATTCAAGAATATAAGCAGAGGAGATTGTGTTAAAAGCCATAGTGAACCCAACCGAGGGAGGCAAACAGTTGAGAAGGAACTGTACGCGGAAGAGGGAATCCAGAGGTAAGAAACTCACATCCCAACAACACGTGAATGCAAAGAAGAAATCATTTTGAATTTAAGCTAGAGTGAACCTGACGGGCGGGAGGCTGATATTCAAGGGGGGTCTGCACCCGGAAGAGGGGGATTCAGGGGTGAAGATTCACCACCTCAATGTACATTTGAAAGGAACTTTTTGTATATGATTTTATTTTATCAGGCCATCGGAAGTCAGAATGCTAACCTTAGATGGTCCTGATCGCTAAGAACTGTCTGGGCAATCTGAGCCCAGGAGAGGGCACCCAGGGGTGAGAAATCATCACCCAAAGTGTATACAGACAGGAACATTTGTTTGTTGGTATTATGAATATATCAGGCCCTCGAAGGCAAGAGACTTTTTAGAGACTTTGGCCATCAAAGATCCCGATAGCTGAAAACGGAACTGTCGTCTCGTGCTGGGAAAGCTTGAGTGTGAGCTGTGCTCCAGAGTCCCACCTTGTCCTGTGCTCAAAACATGAGACCATAACTACTGCATCCTGACATATTATTTGTGAGCACTCTTTGGTATTTAGCGTAAAGATTGGCAATAGGTTTTTCTTAGTATAGGCCTTTTATTTGACCAGACGCCACTAGGACCGCCTTACTTTGATTTGATGGTCGTAGCTTGTTCCCATCTTAGACTTAGATTAGGCGTTTTTCAACCCTACCTATAACACCCTTAAACTCTGATCACTTGTGTCTGTCTATTCGTGATACCATGCAATCCTTAAAAAACCCTAAGATGAGTGGGCAGCACAAAAGTCAGAGTCCAACAAAAATGTGGTGGTAATTAATTTCAAACTAATTAAAAGTTCTACAACAATTTACCAGAAGATAGGTACGTTTTCTCCTTCCTTCCAGACCCAACGCTAACCCAGGGGCAGGATACCCGACCCAGGTTCGACAACCAAAGTCAAGTGGAAGAGAGATAGGAGACAAAGGGACTTGTTGCCAATGTAATCTTATGGAGGACAGGGAGTGAGATATGCCTTCTGATGCTTACTTACCCACCTTACTCAGATTTTCCCTGATGTCGCTGTAGATCATTTGGGGGAAATCGCTGGGGGAATCGATCTTCAGCCCTTTATTCCAGTGAGAGGTGCCCAGGAGTTGTGGGTTTGAGGACTCTTCCGGTTGGATGAAACTGCAGGATGCAATCCTTGTTGGTGAATAAATGCAGAATCCAATGACACAGGCCTCCTTAGGACACTTCACAGGATGGAGGAAGGCGAATTCTAGCAATTATCACCGTTTCCAGTCGTGGTCACAGAAGCTGCTCCAGGACACTTGTCCTTGAAGATAGGAAGCTAGAATTTAGGCAGAAGGCAACTTGCTGCACAAGCTGGCAATCCACCAAAGATCTGGACTCAAATGAGAAACGGCGACACTTCTGGCTATGTAGCCCACGAGAGAGCTGTTCAGTCCACAGGGCAGTCCAGGGACACTTCCAAGGGCTGAAGCACGGCTCCAGGTCTTGGCAGATCAGTCAAAGGAGTTAGGCCACTTCAGGAGGTTTCTTCGGGTCATCAAAGGTCTGCTTTTCTTCAAGGGATTCTTCGCTCCAATGTAGGTATGATGAATAGCTGCAGAAAACCTCCTCTTATCCAAAATGCGAGCTGGAAGCAAGGCCAATCCCACCAATGGTAAGGACCTGCACAATTCAAACAGCCAGGGACAGTGACTGGTTTCACATCCGCCCCAGAAGCAGACTTTCTGGCACCAAGGAAGTGGACTGGGACTGGACAGTCCCAGCCAACTTCCTGGGCCACACAAACACAAAGGATCACTACACGCAAAAGCAGCAGCTTTCCCTGGCAAGGATACAACAAAAGGCAAGTGCATGACCGTATAAGGACTTTCCTGACCTGAGAATGCATGAAGAAGGCCAAACACCAATATGGTCAAAGAACAAGCGAAAATCCCGTGGCACAGCCATTTTAAAGGCACGAGCCACGTTTAGTATCCATACGCACTAAACGCGAATGTGCACACTAAAAATAATTTTAAAACGGTAAAAATCTAACTTCTGCCACCAGACACTTATAAAAGTAACCAAAAATCCCATGTGCAAAAAATATTGTGATACAAGCGTGTCCCCATTGCACTGCATGGAAAGATGCAGTGTGCAATGTAGAAATACAAGAATTCAAAAGGAAAATAATGTTCCCCGGTGCTGATAGTCTGAAGGGCAGATCAGTTTCCCCGTAACAAGTGAGCAAAAGGGAAGTGAAGTTGAAGCCTTCACTTCCTTTTAAAAAAGGTCAGCATAGGACCAAAAACGGAGCAAAAAGAATGGGGTTCCATGGGAAACTATGGAGGGAAAGTTGCAAAGAGAAAACCTTTCCTAACAAGGACCTGCAACCAAACAAGTGTAATACAGTACTGCAAGCTGTGACTTTGTATTCCATTTGTTTTAATGTTCTTTGTATTTTAATTGCTTATGGACATCAAAATAAAAGCACTAAAATGCATATTTAAAAAAAAACAATTCACAAAGGCGTTGGTGTGGATGAGAATCAAAGCCAACTTTGCTGGTTTCTTGCCATCAGAGACAGACGGTCTCGGGACTTCATCACCCTCATGCGGATGAAGCCTAAAGAAGCGTGGAAGAGCATCAATCCATTCCCATATGTGACAATGCACTCAATAGTATATGAGGCGCAATGCTGCTCCAAGCGTGTATATTTCTGTTTTTTTCCCAATTACATGGTTACAAAACCAACAAAAACAGACATTGGCAAAGCTAGTTTGAGATTGTACAGGCATCCACTACATACTGCGTATTGCCACCATTTGCTCTATTATTCAGTTCATATGAGAGGTTAGTACTATTACATACCAGCATCACCATAAAAAGACAAGGCATTCACACCATTGCCAGATATTGACACAAAATGCCTAGGTACTAGCACCATGACCTGGGATTGCCCTCAAATGTTTAGGTGCTAATAGATATGCCTTCTATTCTCCCAGCAAGCAGCCACAAGCTAGAGAACAGTTGATCTTAATGTCCATTTTTTCTGTTGTCATCCCTCCTCTCCCAGGCACGCTGATATACAATTAAATTGTCTCTCCTTTCAGTCTCTCGATGGTTTTACAGCAAACCACTGCATTCACACCTGAACTATTTTAACCTGCCCCCCTTTAGTAATGTAAAAGTCCTGCAGGTGCCAGAGGTTTCCAACTCACTAATGGAAGTTTGTCGGCTAATCTCAGATAGCATCTGTGGTCATGAATGGCATAGGGGACGGCAAGGACGACTGCTAATAAAGTTTTGTCAATTATAGACTATAGGCCAGTGTTTTTACTGAGCATCTGGAGTACATTATTTCCATGAAGCAACAATACACCATTAAAGGTTGATAACACAAGACAGGATGAGCATGGTTACTCCCAGTGGGGCATGTATTGCCAAAATATTAGTACCTTTGCTGCATACTATTTTAAATAAATAGCTCAGTCCTCCTTGGTAGAGAACTTCTTTTGGATTACAAATGACTAGATTTGTATTTAGTTTATTTGTAAAGCGCCCCAAGCCCTTGGGCATCTGGGCGCATTTCTTAGATTTACTACGTTACATAATCACATTACAAGCTTGCAAATATATACATTAAGCATTAATTACGTAGTACAGAGGAATTTTCAATAGGCAATTGAACAGGCGCATTAGGCATTGGGCAGATTTACATTCAACATTTGTACAAGTTACAGAATGGATTCCACATATGATGGGCAAAAGCATCAGGGTGGGCGAGCTATTTTACTTGCGTTAGAAGCCAGATTTTGACTTTGCTTCTAAAAGAGCGATAGGACGGTTCAGATCTGAGTGAGATAGGTAATGTATTCCGCAATTTAGCGGCGAGCACAGGGAAGCTGCTTCCCCCCGCTTTCTGTAGCTTAAACCTCGGGATCTTGAGGCAGTGAGCTTGAGCAGATCTAGCAGATACATGGCAGAAATTTGGAACATGCCGAACATGCACACAGAGAAGAGTTACAGAATGGAGGTGTATTGGAGAGGTAAAAAGGTTAATCACAGGAGAGTCTTCTTAACTTTCCCTGCAGAAACATGAAGGGTGGAATCCAAAAAGGGGAAGAGGGTTTGGATGCAGTAAAGGAGTTTGATGGCATCTATTAAACATTTGATGGATTTTGAATTGTGCTAAATCTGGTGCTCAAGGCTATCAACTGCTGAAGATTTATTTCTTAAAATCAAGGGAAAATAACAGTGTTTACCATATCAAAGCCCAGCCTCAAGACTCCTCCACCCTTTTTAAAGTGAACCAGCATAATGCATGCATTGATCAGCGACATATAATTCACTGATGCATTTTGGTGTTGGTCTTTCACACAGCCCCTTACACCGCACTCATTCTCCGTTTTCTCTTCCTCAATTGAACCGGAATCACGATCGCGCTGCAAGTAAATGTAATCCACATAGACTGGTGCCTCTGTTGGTCACTCAGAGCACAGGGAGCGGTGTGCAGGTAATCATTTGCAGAGTTATGTGTATCCCACTAGCACACCGCGAGGTGCAGTTAGTGCCTTACAACCACCCTTTTGCTACCCTTGCAGCACAATGTGACTGGCCCACTCTTTCTATTTATCTATATCAGATCCAGACAACGAAGTTCCTCTCTATTGGTGCCCTTGAACCATTAGGAAGCACCCGCATATAGCCCCAGGTGGAGAAGTTCCATTTTTAATTAGTTAAGTTCAATGTTCTACTTGGGCATCTTGTTAGACCTTTGTTTATATAATATGATATGGCATTTATAACGCGCCTATATACAAGTGTTTCAAGGCACGATGAGGCAAGGGAACAGAGGAAGGACAGAGACAACGATGTTACTAGGCCAAGTGACATTGAGATCGCTGTTTAGATTATGTTTGTAGCAGTCGGTATGTATATACACCGGTCTACATGTTTAACCAGTATGCTTTCCTGCTAGTACCCCAGGGGTGCAACCAACCAGGTCCAGTTGAAGGCAGACCACCAAATAACCTGTCAAAACGTCCCAAGAAGTGACAGGACATGGAGTCCTGCCCAGACCTTCCTACTGATAGTGACGTCGGTCGACCTACATAGCAACTCGCAGGACTTACTTACAAGAGACTTCCTAGGAGTCCAAACCCACTGGAACACTTCGGACATAAATCAGAACACTGAATAAGTAGGGTTTTATCCGACGTTTGTTGTATTTTCAGAATTATATCCAATGATGTTATGTTCAACTGTCTAGGGTTTTTTTCTTATGTGTTGCTGGGACACAGTAGCCTGTTCGTGCCCGTATATACACTAATCATATGTATGATTGATTCATGCTTTTTGTGGAAGCCTATACATGCCATCATATATGAATTTGGGAATATATAGTATCTGCATGAGCATACGATGTTAAATGCTCTAAACTGTGGAAGTGCATTTAATGTAGGTGTTGTATCATAGAAAAATAACCACTGCAGGGTAACGGCAAAAAGATGAGGTTGGAAAATTGATAGAACAACTGGCTCTGTTTATCTAATTATATGTAAAAGCTCTGCATGCCTCACCTACAAAGAGGGCATTTGAGGCACCACATTCCTCACCCCTTCCCGCAGAGGGGGTGCAATGTAGCCCAAGGTGCGTGCAGGTATATTTGGCTCCCAGTGCTTCCTGGGGTGCCCGGAGGCGTCCCGGTGGGGGCCACGGCCCTTAGGCCTCCTGAGTAGCAGCAACGGCATGTGTCACACAGAGGAACGAGAAGCCCTTCTAGTAGGCGAACAGCGACCACACAGTCAACTGTAGGAGAGGGCCCTCCCTGCATCCTCCAAGCCTGTGAGAATAGCGAGGCACGATCTGTGTGTGTTTCCAGTGGAAGACAAGCAGTGACAGCGTCTGAATGGGGTACATGAAGAGATCTGGTGCACACCACAACCCAGAAAGGTGATGGCTGGAAGGTTTTCAATTAATCATAACCACGGGCAAAGCTCTGGGCAACCCTCCAGACCATCGTTTTCCAGCCTGCCAAGCCATTACAGAAGGGGAAAAACCATATGCAAATCATGCTTGGTTCTACCCCAAAAGGGGCAGTCCAGCCCGAACTGCTAGGTCACATCCCTTCTGCACAAGACCACAAGCATCCCCTAACATGTTTCAGCCTTGTTGGGCGTCATCAGTGAGGAGTAGCTTGGGTCTCGAGGCCCGGCAGACTCGGGACCCACGTCTGGGCATACCCGTCCCACTCAGGGTGACTTTAGCAAAACAGAACTATTCTTAGAGACCCTACTGATGAGGTCCAACCAGACTGAAACACGTGTCTGGGGTTTCTGTTGGTACTCTTGTTCAGAGGAGAATTGCCTAGCATTTCGGTGCTGGACTGCCCCAGGGCAGGACAAAGACTGATATGTTTGGGATATTTCTTCTCTATGAAAGATAGTGAGCTAAAGACTCTGGGTAAGTCTCTCGTTACCAGGACTAATGTCTGGCAGAGGGACTCCCAGGGACCCCCTTGTTAATTTGCACACTACAACCCGTCATCTCCGAGCAGCGTGGACGGCAGACAACTTCATGAGTGCTGGGTGGGACTACCATGTGCCCATAGTTCTGGTCCACGAAATGTTGGGGCTAGCGTCTCGGGAACCGAGAAGGAACCACCGGGAGAACCAGAGTGTTCCCCGAGTTGCTGGGAGGACATTGATTGGGTAGCCTTTCTGGAGAGGGTAATGCACCGCCGGCATGGTGGCAGGTGCTTGAAGGAGGATGAGGCTGGTTTGAGACACCATAAGAGCATAGTCGGCCTTCGTGTTTCTGGGCCCTTTTGTGAGTTTGGAACGTAAACGGGCGCAATGGTTTACCCCCAGGAACTGGATCCAAAGGCGATGGCCGTATCATGGCCACCTGGATGACAGTTCCCTGGGGACTGAGCAGTGAGATACCCTTTGGTTTCTCACACCTTAGTTGTTTGTTTCTTGTGTGAGGGTCAGATTAGAATGTTTTGGACACAAGGACGGTTTCTAAATTTCTAACGACTTGACACAGACTGCTCTTTAGTTTTAGTTTCTCCGGCAGGGAAACTCTTCTTTAGGATAGGGCTAGAGAGGAGTTTATCCTCTCCCCCTCTCATCTTTGATTGCCTAACTGCTATTCAAGATTGGTGTGCCGCCAATGATCTTTGTCGGAATGCCAGCAAGACCGAGATCCTCCTCATCGGCACACCTTCACCATCCTTTCCCCCCACTCTCTGGCCGGCCTCCCTTGGCCATCCTCCTACCCCCACCTGCGAGGCTAAGAACCTCAGGGTCATCTTTGACTCCACACTTTCCTTCTGCGCTAACATCTCTGATGTCTCTAAAAAGTCAAACTTCCTACTGCACCTCCTCAGAGGTACTCTGCCTTTCTTCTCCTTCCCCCAGAAGCTCACTGTCTCCCAAGTAAGTTCTGGTTCTGTCTAGATTGGACTATTGTAACAGCCTATTTCTAAATCTACCTGCCTCTACTCTCCGCCATCTGCAACTAATCCAGAACAAGACTGCGAGTCCTTGGCCTCAAGCTTTGGGATCTTATCTCTCCATCTCTGAAATCTCTCCATTGGCTCCCAGTGGATGCAAGTGTACAAGAGTGGCGGAATGTCCTCTGATGGGGCCATAGGTCAGAGCTCACCCTCGACTACCTGTAAAACAAGATAGCTGCACCATGTGAGGAATGGGGGTGCAGGATTCCTTACTCCAACACGACTCAATAAGGACAACTCAATAGTTTGACAAAGGGAAGTCTGTTTAATGACAAGTACAGAAAATAGGGAAACAAATGGAAATCAGCAGTGATGCGATCGCCTGTCTCACTTCAACTTCCACGAACTTCATACAAACAGTAACATTTATACCAAAAACTCGTCATCATTGACGTCTAACTACAAGTTTGTCATTCAACATAATTGGTTGGAAAAGGTAATTTAAGTATAGGTGCTATATCTGTATATGGTAACAGAGCATGTGGATTGGATAACTTATCGGGTGGGCGTCTACGACCCTCCCTCTACATCACACGTGACAGACGTC
The DNA here is from genome assembly GCF_040938575.1 of Ambystoma mexicanum. Classification (NCBI taxonomy): domain Eukaryota; kingdom Metazoa; phylum Chordata; class Amphibia; order Caudata; family Ambystomatidae; genus Ambystoma; species Ambystoma mexicanum. The sequence goes on along the minus strand of NC_090921.1, from coordinate 221,942,536 downwards.
ACTACAAATACGACGTCCTATTGGTTCTACTATCTATAGGACCCTAGATAACTTGGTCCATTGTGATTGGGCAGGTTACACCCCTAGACATATATCTCCATTTTAATTAGCAGCATGTAGAATGGAGAATGGACACCCAGGTGCCTAGTGTCCCAAGATTCACCCTGCCTCCCTTCCATCAATCAGTGCTTTTGGGCTATGTGTCAATTAGTTGGCTGGGTATGGCCTCGAAACTGTATCCTCTAATCTGGAGAAGTTATGGCATCCTTGGATCTGGGTGACATCAGACGTTGGTAACTCTTCGCGCCTGGCTGGTCACATGTCTGTTCACCGTTAATCTGCTTCAGTATCCAGATTTTCATGCATTTGATTCTTCCTTAGCCTCGCCACCTGCCTGGGCCCCCCTTATCTTGACCTTCACGGGGCAGGCTGGTATGCTCTGAAGTTTCGATTCTCCAGCGTTGCCGCTCTCCCCCTTCCTTGGGTTGACCTCGAATTCCCAGGCATGAGCAGCTTCTTTGCTGAGTTTCGATTCCGCTCTCCCTTCTGACTTTAGCTGGAATATGAAACCTGGCCTGGTAGGCCTCTGGCCTCCTGGGCACACTTCTGCTTACAAAATGGAGTCGCACTTGTATAACGTGCCTTATTGAGGTAGATATATGGTTGGCGCTTGCCGCTCTATTCTTCTACTAAGCATTGCAAGCAGTACCGTTTTCTTAGCTTCTTGCGTTCCAAGCCCATTTACATGCGTTAACTGGTTGGCTACTTCCATCTTGTTTCACTGCAACGTTTCAACATCATCTCTTCTCCTGTGTCCATTACATCTATTTTCGTAGCTGCTCGCACTGACGCGTTATCTTTGCTTGCCATATTCGTTCATCCGCGAGTCTGTCCAGGCCCTCGTGTCATTTTCACTGGCCATCCATTAATGCTCTTTGGGTCTCTTCATGGACTGTCTGTAGGTACTCTTCATTTCGTGTCTGCTGCTGGTCTGGTTGTCTAAGAGGGTATCGTGCAGCCCATGGTTGTCTGGTGCTTCAACAGGTATTGCTCTTCTGATGTACACTGGGCAGAGCCCGAGTGCTGCTCTCTGTTGGTTTGCTCCTCATTCGTCCCATACCTTGGTGAGTACGTTCCTGGTACCTCGAAATGGGGGGCAGGGGTGCAGGCCATGTCTGGGACCTCCTCTACACAAGGATTACATTCAAAACCCTCTGCATTGTCCACAAGGCTTTCTGGGGCCTGGGTCCAAAATACCATCAGCTATCCCTTCACAAATACCTCGCTTCTCAAGCTCTTCGCTCCTCTACCTCTAAATCCCTCAGGGTTAGGCGTTTTTCAAAGAAACGAGCTGAGGGTAGATCTCTGTCTTTGGCTGGGGGCTCACTCTGGAACAGCCTCCCTGCCACTCTAAAACTTGAGGAGAACCATCTCCGGTTCCAGAAGCACCTCAAGACCATCTTTGCTTCTGCCTTCACTCCCCCTCTCCCCTGCTGATCTGTTCTCTCTTGGCACTGTGCACCTATCCACCCTCTGTCCTCCGGAGCCAGGTACCTGCTCACCCTGCCACCCTACCGCACTGCCTTCCCTTGAACTGGGGTCTGTATCTGTACCCATACAGTTCCTCCCCCCTTTTTCTTCCTGCACTTATCAGACCTACCCTGTCTGCTGACTTAAACCCAGCACTTGCAACTTGCTGGCTGCACTACCACTGTTTGTTGCCTATATTATTTATTTATAATTATTTATCTGTTTCTCCTTTGCTCCGCACTTTCCACACCCCCCCTTCCGTGCACTTTTGCCGTGGACGCAACCAAAGTGTTCGATAAAGTGGATTGGTCCTTCATGCGCCTCACCCTGGAGGCCTTCCGCTTCGGGCCAACATTCCAAAAACTCATTCTGGCCAACTATCAGCTCCCGAGGACCCTTCTGAGGGTAAATAGCACCCTATCAAACCCCATCCCTTTAACGTGCGGAACCAGACAAGGGTGTCCCCGGTCTCCGCTTCTGTTTGTGCTAGTTATGGAGCCCTTCGCCCAGAGGATTCGACTGGATCCGGAGATCAAGGGTCTCCTCATCGGTACCTCTAAGCATAAAAATCGCACTCTAGGCCAACGATGTGCTCCTACCCTTGTGGATATTAGCTCCTCGTTACGGCCCGCCCTCACTGAGATTAATCAATTCGGGAAAGTGGCAGGCTTTGCCATCAATTTTGGCAAGTCGTTTGCCCTGGGGATTGGCTTGGATCCAGGGGAGCGGGAATCACTCTAATCTCTATGTCCAGTCCAATGGAGCGAAACAGTCATGCCTTATTTGGGTGTCCAGATCCCCGCCTGTCCAGGAGAGGTATACCGGGCAAATTTTCCTCTGCTCTTCAGGGAACTTGAGAGGGACCTAGACCGATGGCTATCACAAGAAATTTCTCTCATTGGGCGCATCACCACCTGTAAAATGAACCTCCTTCTGAGGTTCCTGTACGCCTGTTCCTCCTTACCACCACGATCACTCTGCCCCCCCCGCCCCTCCGCCGCTTGCAAAGGAAATTGTTCTGATTCATTTAGAAGGGTAGGAAGGCTAGGATTCCCCAAAGGGCGATAATGTGCAACGCCAGGGTGGGCAGGTTAGGGGTCCCTGACCTGCGTAAATATCAGGTTGCGGCACAGCTGGCACACATACAGGAATGGGCTGAGCCTCCTGAGCGCCCGAGGTGGGTGGAAATAGAGCAATCGCATTTGTCGATCCCCCTACGTTTTCTCCTGCACATCACGCCCCCACTGGGCCGGCACTGGAGGAAGATGCATTCCTCCACCCAACACACTCTCAATACATGGGACTGGGCATTTTAGTATAGGGGCATCCCAAGGGGGTTGGGTCCCTCTTCCCCAATATTTCACAACCCAGCTTTCTCGCGGGGGTTCCACCCACAGAACTTCAAAAATTGGGTCGCAGGTGGTCTTGAAACTCTAGGACAACTCTGGGTGGAACCAACCTCGCTCCTTTGAACAATGTAAAACGGCCTTCCAGTTAACTGAAGCGGACAGGTTCCCCTACATTCAACTGCAGAATTGGTGCTCTCATCCCTTAACTCGCCAAGCTGCGACACGCACCCCCCACGCCCTCGAGCCTACCCTAAAAGGCCTCCCGCAATATGGGACCATTTCCGCCCTCTATAGACTCTTGCAGGAAAATGCTCTCACCACAAGGGCCCCATATATGTTGCAATGGGAGACGGACCTAGGGCACTCCGTGGAGGATCAGTCCTGGGCACGAACACACTCCTCATCCTTTTGTATTACCAATAGAGAATGCGCCCACAAATTACTTCTACGGTGGTACTACCCCCCACTCCGTCTACACTGCATGAACTGCGCCCTAAACCCCTGCTGTTGGCCCCTATGTGGTCAGCCGGGATCATATTTCCACATGTGGTGGTCCTGCCCTATCGTGAAAGCTTTTTGGGAAGAATGCACTGCCACTATTAAGGACATCACCGGCGTAGCGCTCCCCATGGACCTGGAACCCATCTTGCTCGGGGCCCCGCTCTCGGGGGGTGTACCCAAGATCAGGAAAACGAGCTAAACTGTTGACCCAACTTCTCTTGGCTGGGAAAATTACGATTGCCCGCACTTGGAAATCCAACAAAGGCCCATTCATGGCTCTTTGGTGGATAAAAATGTGGGGCATCCTGATTGCAGAAAAAGTGTCAGCTGCAAAAGCAGGCCTCCTACATAGTTAGATTTGGACACCATTCTTAGACTATGATCAAAACTTCCCAGCCCTAACCAACAAACCCCTCCAAGCTAGGATGGTCCTTCACTTGAACAGCGAACATTCTGTGGGGGTATCCCCGGAGCCGGATCAAGAAGGAGGTGGGACCGGAGTCTGAAGAAGGGGGCGGAGGGGCTGACGTGTGGGACTTTTACCTGCTTCTTTTGTTCCCCTGAGATGTGGTTTACATTGCGTTTTCACTTACCTGTACTGTTGTCGCTTTTGTGCTGGTTTAAAATAAACATTTTTTTTTTTAAAGCTATAAAGCAGCTAGAAGTCACCTGGCAATGGCAATGGCTCACTGATGGTATGTGTAGATAGCCAGCCTGGGTTTGGGAATGTCGTCCTTGATGCTCATACTTATATGCACACAGTTATCATTACTACTGCCATCTTATATATTCATTTCAATAATTTCAATCTCCTGATCGCTGATGGTTCTTGCGGTCTATTGTGTTTTTTTCATTTTTTCATTTTACCATGCCTTAGTCAGGCAGCCTGTCTTTGGATTTGCTGACATTTGTATTATATTGGCAGTAACAGCTTTTAGCAGTTGTTAGCCTCAGACTATATATATATATATATATATATATATATATATATATATATATATATATATATATATATATATATATATATATATATGAAAAAACCTTGTTAAAGGGACGTTATGGTTAAGTTGTGCTACTACATCACTCCGAGAGGCAATGATAACGGTCCTTCTCAAACCTGGCAAGTCTCCCACCCAATGTGGCTCATACCGCCCCCTCTCGCTGATTAACTCCGACGTCAAAATATATGCCAAACTATTGGCCACACGTCTAGCCTCATATATGCCCCACATTATTCATCAGGATCAAGCGGGTTTTGTCCCTGGCAGATCCACCGCCCTTAAACTGAGGAGACTCTTTAATGTGATCAGTAGGATTGGTCCGGATGTGCAAGCAGTGGCAGCCACCTTAGATATGCAGAAGGCATTCGATTTGGTGTCGTGGAAATATCTGAGGCGAGTTCTGGAGAAATGCAAATTTGGCCCCAACTTCCGATCCTGGGTTAAGCTGCTCCACACCGGCCCATCTGCCAGGGTCCGCACTGAGGATAGATGTTCCACCCCATTCCAGATAGCCAGAGGAACTCGACAGGGCTGCCCATTCTCCCCCTTAATCTTTGCAATAGCTATGGAACCCTTTGCCGACATGATGCGCCAGTCCCATGCTCATAGAGGCTTGCGCACCGCAAACCAATCCGATATTGTCTCCCTATACGCCGACGACGCGCTCCTGTATATCCGCTCCCCAGAAACCAACCTTGCTCCGTTTCTAGAGGATGTGATCCGGTTCGGATACATATCCGGGCTGAAGATAAACTGCTCTAAATCTATCCTATTCCCACTTACAGACTGCACGCAACCCCCTTCTGACCTTGGGGGTTTTACATGGTCCCAATCTAGCTTCCCTTACCTTGGGGTGGTGGTTTCCCGTCACACTGTAAAGTTGCGCGAGGACAACTACCGGAAATAGCTCACACATTTGGCCACTAAAACCACTAGCTGGGCTAAACTACCTATTTCCTAAGTGGGTCGGATAGGAATACTTAAAATGGTTGTACTACCCCAATTACTTTATCGATTCACCAATCTTCCCCTTTGGCCAGGCGATGATTTCTTTCCGACGCTCCGCGATATAACCAACACTTTCCTCTGGCACTCCGGCGCAGTCCGCCTCAAATTAACAACATTGACCACACCTATGGAGCTCGGCGGGTTTAGTGCCCCCGACTTTACCAGGTATTGGCTGGTTGCCCAATCCCAACTTGCTTCCTATTGGTTTAACACTGTAGACCTGCCCCCGCATGTCCTGCTGGAGAGACTGACGGTCAGCGATCGAATAATTGGTTCCTTTATTCTCAAACCCATCACGACTGACACCAACTCGGCGGACCCTGTTAAGTACATCCCTGGCTCTCTCTAAAATGTGGAGGCTGGTGGACACGCCCCACCCCTTCCACAGGGACCTTCCCCTATGGAACTTCTTTCCGGATGTCCCACACGTTTCACAATCCATTGTATCCCGATGGGCTGATGCAGGCTTTTTGACACTTCGGGATATCTATGACCAGGGCAAGTTTATTGAGTGGGCATACCTCCCACTCCCCCTCCCCCTCAAACGTAGGCCTTCAGCATGGCTACAATACTCCTCTCTCCATAGGAATCTCAAAGCCAGATACCCCAACTTCCCCACACTACCACTGGATGAACCCATAATTGCTGAACTTTGCTCTTTTGATTCCTTCAGAGGGAAGGTGTCAAGGCTTTACATCCTGCTCCAAACTAGAGCTGCACCCTCCTTCACTAAACTGAGAAGGAGATGGGAGAGGGATCTGGGGGTTGAGATTACATAAGAACGCTGGTCCCGAATGTGTTAAGGTGTTACATAGATATCATCACACTCCGGACAGACTACACCATATGTTCAACGATCTGGCCACCAGTTGCCCCAGATATGGAGCCGACCAAGCTCCCTACATCCATAGGATCTGGTTCTGCCCTCACCTAATGCAATTCTGGTCCGAAATATGTTCCACACTATCTGCCATGCTGGACTATACTATAGACCCTTCCCCTATGCAATGCCTTTTTCACGACCTTCCCCAGTTGGGCCGCGACTCTAGGAAACTAGCTGGACTCTACATGCTACTAGCTGTCCGCTGCATTTTGATGAACTGGCTACTGCCTAGAGCACCCACATATGCACAGTGGCTCAGGACAGTCACATGGGCACATGATACTGAGGAGTCTTGGGCTGGACTACAGCATCCGCACTCGAGACCGAGAGACATTTGGCAGAAGTTCCGCAGCTATATGTCCATTATGAACTCGAACTCAGATACTGCCCCATCTAGCTCTGCCCCTTCTCCCCCTGGTGCCACCCGGTGAATAGTGACGCTTGTATTTTATATCTGTGGCCCCACCCTGACCCCTACTCGCCTTGATGGGCGTGAAATCTCAGCACTGTACTGTAAAGTATGCATCGTGTAATGCCATGTAATGTTGTAAAGCTCTGAGCGTCTGTTTAATCGTGTCTTGTCAAGCCAAATAAATAAAGTTTTTGTAAAAAAAAGTTGCGCTACTAAAAACCTATGAAATTCCGTGAAAAAAAACTTTGTTAAAGGGACGTTATGGTTCCAAGTAAAACCGAAAAACCCCTGAAATTCACCAGTTATGGTATGCTAAGCAACCATAACTCGCGCCACCATCGTGCCTGCTAAGACTAACACCCAGGACATCAAAGATGACATAACAAATGTAATTGATGACATCACATGTGCATTTACCTTTCATGAAAGGTGTGTACAAGGGATTCTTATTGTAATGTTAATAAAGTGGCAAGGATCATTGGAATAAATATCATGAGGTACGTAGTGCATTAAGTAATGCATTAATCCAAATAGCATTGTATTATTAAGTTTTTTACAATATACTAAGGTACATATGTAGTAACATAGGCATAGTGTGCAGCAGACATGATGAAGATGCAATATTAATAATCTTGCCATGTTAAATACTAAAATTATAAATGCTTTCTTATTAAGAGTCTTGCATACTGTGAAACATTTATAAGTACCTATATCACACCCACTTACTACATTATTGCATTACTGCACACAAAACACAAACAGACAACACATACAAAAAGAGCATATACAGGGAAAGTGAAGTAAACAAAAAAACAGCAGTATTACCCAACAATCTTCATAACCTAACTGATTATCTTCATGCACAGAAATGATTGCTCTGCTTCAAAGCTACTACTTCCCTATGTATAACTATCACATATTGTGACTAAACTCTAAGGAAAGTAGTGTAAGTGCAATGGCCCTCATTACGACCCTGGCGGAGATCCATGGTGCAATTTGCACCATGGTCCATGGCGCTAAGCTGCCAACACCGCCATGGTGGTTGGCGGACTTACCGCCCCATTCCGACCTTGGCGGGGCGGTAAGTCCCCAATCCCCATTTACCCTTCCCCATTCCCATTTTTGCCCCATAGGGTATAATGGGAGTGGGGAAGGCGTTAATTACGCCACCGTAAATTACGGTGGCGTAATTAACAACAAGTCCCGTAGCGCCATGGATTTTTCCGCCTGCAAAAAGCAGGCGTAAAAATCACCATGGCGCTACGGGAACTCGTAGTCAGGCGGAAAGGTGCGCCATGGTTTACGCCGGCGTAAACCCCTTTCCGCAAGGGTCGTAATGAGGGCCAATGTGTACAAATATGAGCATATCCAGGGAAAGTACAGTAATAAAAAAAACAACAGAACTATAAGACAGTGTTGATAACCTTACTAATCATCTTCATACATAGAAAGCATTGCTGTCTTCCAAGTCTGTCTTTTCCCCTTTGTATAGGTTTCATATGCTTTAAGTGGACCCTAAGTGAATAACTGTAATAACATATTTCAAGTATAAGTCTATAAATATAGTATTTTGTATTATAGTATAGTGAATTTTTAGTTCCTGACTGTTACTGGCCTAGATATACCAGTAAAGGAAAAAAGTGAGCCAGGCATGTGATGTCTTCAGCGATGTCATCAATGACATTTGTGATGTCATCTTTGATGTCCTGGGTGTTAGTCTTAGCAGTGCACGGTGGTGGCGCGAGTTATGGTTGCTTAATTTACCATAACTGGCGAATTTCAGGGGTTTTTCGGTTTTACTTGGAACCATAACGTCCCTTTAATAAAGTTTTTTCATTGAATTTCAGAGATTTTTATGAATCCAACTTAACAATAACATCCCCTTAACAAAGTTTTTCATTGAATTTCATAGGTTTTTATTAGTGCAATTTAAACATAATGTCTACCAACATCTGACTTCATTGCAGACCTTCCGGAGAGTGCCACATGAACATATGCTGGCGCGCGGCATGACGACGTGTCCGAGAACCCGTACGCACTTCACGATAAGATCTGTGCTTCGCGGACAGTTCGGAACTGCATTTTCTACTGATTTAGGAACTTCCAACTTCAAAATTTCCCCTGCACAGCTCCAACACCTATTCCTACTCACCCATTAACAATCTAGTACACAGCACATACTTTTAGCAAAACTGATATTCATCTTAAAATAGAACCAGCTAATGCCATCCCTCCTCCCCAAGAGACGCCACCACTGCTGTAATCAAGGAGCATAATAAACACTGCCCCCTACCTTAGAAATAACACACGCACAACATTTTACCCTGTCCACCTGCCCCTCCATATTAGTGTTTGGTGCCCCTTCCCTCATTTCCCTCCCCACCTTTCGTTCTAAGCTCTCCTGCCAAAAGAAATTCATCCAAAAACAAAATAAAATGTTCCTTTAGGAACCACCTTTCACATTTAAAAAATAGAACTAAAAAAAAGAAAAGTATAGCCTCCATCTACTTTATATTTCTCAGTAAAGTATATAGACTCAATGGCCTCATTACGACCCAGGCGGTAAGTTACCGCCTGGGTCGTACCTTTACCACCATGGCGTAAACTACGTTTACGCCATGGTGGTTGGCGGACTTACCGCCCCATTCCGAGGTTGGCGGGGCGGTAAGTCCCCATTAACCCATTTACCCTTCCCCATTCCCATTTTTGCCCCATAGGGCATAATGGGAGTGGGGAAGGCGTTAATTACGCCACCGTAAATTACGGTGGCGTAATTAACAACATGGTCCCTTAGCGCCATGGATTTTAACACCTGCTAAAAGCAGGTGTTAAATCCTCCATGGCGCTAAGGGACCTCGGAATCAGGCGGTAAGGGTCGGCGCTGTTTACGCCGCCGTAAACCCCTTACCGCCTGGGTCGTAATGAGGCCCAATAAGATTTTCCAACATTTCCATTTGCATTTTGTGTTATGCTAATGGGAATACTGTGGCGTTCATCCTCCGTTCCAGGGACTGGAACGGTGGATACCAGCCCAGCAGCCCAAGTTATCAGCCCAAGCGAAGCGAGGGTGGATAACGAGGTCTCCAGACCGTTATCCCCCCATTCCAGCCCTGAAATTGGGGATGAAGGCCATTAGCAGCCTTGTTCCCAAAGCGAGAACCCGGGGTACTAAAAAAAAAAAAAAAAAAAAGGATTTTTCTTCCTACACCGGGACGCCTCTGGTGAACTTCCAGCGATGGCTACTAGGTCGCGTTGTGGAATGTGTGACTTGGCTCAAATGAACTTTCTTACTTTCACATTTTAGGTGAAACAATCGTATTTCTGATGCGTGTATCTGCTTAAATTCACATGCTATGTATAGGCCGCCATCAAGTGGCCATCTAGTGGCAGTCGTGGACTATTACATTTTTTTGTTTTCGAAACTCAAAAAAAAAAGGGACGTCCACAGGGCATGCAAGTAATACAATCCCTAGTGTAACCATGGTCCTTCACGCGTCGAGGTCCCTCAGGTTATTTTGTTTCTGATATGAGGTAGCATGAAGTGCAGTGCGAGTACAGATGTAATAAGCCAGATAAGAGTAGATAAAGCCAGAAAGCATCTATGCACCTTCTACTCCACAGGGGAGGAAGGGTGGGTGCATGTGAATCTAAGCAGATTCAAGCATCAGAAATATGATTACGGTGAGTAATGTATCCCTTCTGAGGCTTGTGGATCTGCTTAGATCCCATGCTATGCATAGATTAGCAAGCAGTGTCTGGAGAAGGTGGTGGGTTGTGAGAAGGTACAGCGGCAAATAGATGTTTTAGCGCTGAAAGTCCCACATGTCAATCTGCTTCAGAATGTGTGTCAATGCAGTAGTGCTGAGTAAAGGTATGAATACAGCTCCATGTAGCTGCTTTGCAAATGCCGTCCAGCGGGACGTTTGCAATAAAGGCCAAAGTAGCTCCTGTACCCCTGGTAAAGTGAGCTCTTGGCATGAAGGGCAGAGTTTTGTTTGATAGAGAGTAGCAGAGATGTATGCACTTTACTATCCATCTGGAGATGGTGTTTTTTGAAACGTGATCGCCTTCCCTACCAGGAGCCATAGAGACAAACAGTTGGTCTGTTTTTCGTTGCGGTCTTGTCTTGTTTACATAGTAAAGGACTGCTCTCCTTACATCTAGTGTATGGAGTTTTTTCTCAGCTGAGCTTGAAGGGCTTTGAAAGAAAGCTGGTAGTTTAATAGATTGGTTGACATGGAACATAGATATGAACGTAGGTGAAAGGGTGTGTTCTTAGTACCAACGGGTCTTTGTGGAAAACAAAGAAAGGGTCTTGCACTGACAAAGCTTGCAGTTCACTGACTCTTCTTGTGGAGGCAATAGCCACCAGAAAAGCTGTTTTATATGTAATGTGTTTAAGGCTGGATTTATGCATAGGCTCAAAGGGGGGACCCATGAGCTTTGCAAGTACCACATTTAGGACCCACCCTGGGGGCGGGTTTGAACTGGGAGGGTAGAGTCTTTTTTACTCCTTCCATGAATGCCTTAATGACGGACTTTCCAACAGGTCACCTTGCTTTGAGAAGTGATGTACGCTGATAGAGCCGCTAGGTGAACCTTGATGGAGTTAAATACTAGCCCAGAGTCTAGTAAGTGGAGCATGTAATGAAGAATGTGTGATGGAGTACATTCTATTGGGTTTACATTTTTTAATTGGCACCATATTAGAAACCTTTTCCATTTGTTAAAACAACAATGTCTAGTGTTCGGTCTACGTGCCCCTTGAGGATGTGCATACACCTTCGAGGTAGTTTTAAATGGCCAAATTCTATGACTTCAGGAGCCAAGCTGCCAGGTTCACAGACTGTGGGTGTGGATGGAACATTGTCTCCCCCCCCATGCTGTGTAAGCATGTTTTTGGGGCACAAGAGTTTGATTGGATCGCACATTGCCAGTTTGCGCAGGTGTGGAAACCAAGGTTGTCCCACCACATAGGAGCAACTAGAATGTGTCATTTGTTCCTGGTGCATCTTGTTCACTAACCTGCTCAGTATCAGTGTTGGGGGAAAAGCGCAGGGTGCTCTCCTTGACCCGTGTTGGGGAAACCTGGATGTGAATTCTGGGCATTGCGTGTCCCACTGGCATATATTGTTGTTTTTATCATTAGGGTTTGCTTTTCAATTTACATGTATGTGTACTTTAAGTTTTTGCGGCTACATGGGCATTTGCACTTTACATCGTTTCCTGCTGTGGCTCAGTGTGGCCCATTTGTGGCCCTGTGTACTGCATTTTCCACACCTCTTGCTGCTATATGCACTTGAACTTTAAGCAATTGTTACTAGGTATGCACTTGCACCTTATACTAATTGCTGCTTTAAGCACCAGCACTTTACAGCATGGCCTCATTTTTAATTGTATTTACTTGGTTCTATATGACAATATCCATGGACCTTTATTTATACATATTTTTATTTTAATGTAGGAGTATTGTTTTCAGTTCATGTTCCATGTTTTATTGTTATGAACATTTGGGGGATTCAACCCCTTAACAGCACCTGTGAGTACAGTTCATATAATGATAGGCAGCAGAGTGCTAGAGGTTTACCATTCCAATATGTTTGGAATAAACTCCCCCACAGCCTTTCAGAGTCTCATACCGTCCTGTACTGCAGAAAGAGTGAAAACTGAAATCTCTTCCATTAATGTAGTCACTCCGATGGGAACACTGATTGTTTTGAACCATATCGCTTAGATGTCCTGGCTATATAAATAGCAATAGCAATCACATCAGGTCAGGGGTTGGGAGTGGGAAAGAAGACACTATGTGAAGTTGGGGAGACAGTTACAGGTCGAACAGTTTTGGTTGATCAGGGAAGACTGCGGGAATCTCACAAGATTACAGCATCACATGAAGCGATGACTGATAGGGGGTAATGGGAGAGACTTTGGCAGCGGAAAAGCAATTGAGCAGAGTGATGGGACCTGGAAAAAATAAGGACTCATGTTGAGTGTCTGAGGAAGTGGAAGACTTTAATTCTGAGGACTTTTTCCTATTATCGCAGAAATCCGCGAACTGCTACTCTACCGCAGGAATTTCTGTTATTGGGAACGATTACTATGAAATTATTGCAGGAATAAGGAGTTCAGAAAAAAAGTTTTAACATCTACAATGCCTACACCTACTGGGCAGGAGGGAAATGGGTTTTGGTAACAAATTAATGGTTTGGCTAGTGCGCCCAAAAGAGAAATATTGGTACAATACGCACAGAGGCCATGGCCGAAGACCATACCTAGTTAGGCCTCAAGAAACTATGCAACATGTTCCACCGTGGGCATTGGCTATGGCTGAAGGCCATGGCTAGTGGGCCAAAAAGAAAACTATTGGTAGAATATGTTGAGTGGCCAAACCGAAGACCATGGCTATTGGGCCCTGAGGAATCTAAGGTATAGCAAAACCCTCGAAATTCAGTGAAAAATAAGAGCATGAAGGTGGTTTATTGCAACAAAACCTTTGAAATTTAACTCTGATTTCAATCAGGTCCCCCTCAGAGAACAAAGATGCGTCATACAAACCAAACAGTGATAGGGGGTAATGGCCAGGAGAGGGCCAGGGAGCACAAAAGCAATTGAGAGGAGAGGAGGGACCATGGAAAGAGGAGGGGGCACTTGGCGAGTTCCTGTGAGGACAGGGACGAGTTTGGGATTTATTTTGCATTATCAGGGGAATACTGTGTAAATCCCATGGGCATGGGTAGTTCGTTGCCTCTGTATGCGTTCTTCGTTGCCATTATTGGGGAATCATGCAGGAATGAGGATAGAGTGAAAAAAAAAGTAATTGTTCACATGCAGTGATCACATCAGGCAGGGGGTAATGGATCTCTGTGCCCAAGGACATGGCAGTTGGGCTCAAAAGAAACCTATTGGTGCAATATGTGCAGACACCACGACAAAGAGTGGGTTCCAATGAAACCTCAACATGTACAGTAAACATGGCCAAAAGCCATGGCTAGTAGGCTCCAAAGAGGCCTGTTGGCGCAGCATGTACAGTTCCATGGCCAAAGGCTGTGGCCACTGTCAATGGGCTAAGGCCATGGCTACCTTACCCCAAAGAAACCTATTGGTAGAAAATGTACTGTGGCCACGGCTGAAAGCCACGGCTAGCGGACCCCAAAGAAACCTATTGGTGTAACATGTACAGTGGCCACAACTGAAGGCCATGGCTAGTGGGCCCCAAAGAAACTATAGTATAACAAAATCCTTGAAATTCAGTGAAAAGAACTTTAGTCAGGAAAGAGTTATGGTGATCAGATTTAACGTGAAATATACATAGCAACAAAACCTTTGAAATTCAGTGAAAGAAACGAGGTTAAGAGAGTGTTAAGGTGATCAGATTTAACCTAACAAAACCCCTGAAAATCAGCAATCGCATTTTGAGCACGTCCACCTTAACTATGTGCCCCCTGTTGCGCAGCGATGACCACAATGACATCACAGATGACTTCACTGGTGACATCATACATTACATCGCTGAGTGAATAAATAGTTGCATCATGCATGACATCAATGGTCTGATTAATTACATCTTGAAATATGACAATTCTGTTTTTTTAACATAGCATATATATATATACATATTTCATACTTACACAGTACAATGTCTTCTGCCCTTATTTCTTTAAATGTAACGCACAGTATATGATATGATGTGGCATTTATAACGCGCCTGTACCGGTTTCTAGGTGTGACAAGACAAGGAGGGGGAAACAAGGGAGGACAAAATAACGATCTTACTAGGTCTTTTGTCATTCAGATTGTGCAAGTGCAGGGAAGAGGGAAGGGGAGAAGTGCCAAGGCGGAGGGGAAGGTGGAAGTGCAGTTAACTCACAAGTGCAGCCAGCGGGTAGCTCATAAGTGCAGAGAGAAGGGACTGTAGGGTTGCAGATACAGACCCTTAAGTGCTGGGGAGCCAGGAGGCAGTGCAAGAGCAACTGGACATGCAGGAGTCTGGGTCAGAGTTCCGAGAGTAACTAGGTGACCAGTGCATGGAGCAGTCAGGTGCATCAGCAGGGGAGAGGAAGAGAGAAAGCGGAAGCAAAAGCGAAAAGGAAGGTCTCGAGTTGCTTCAGGAACCGGAGGTGGTTCTGCTCAAGTTTGAGAGAGGCAGGGAGGCTGTTCCAGAGGGAGGCCCCAGCAGAGGAGATATATCTGCCCCCAACTCTCTGCTTGGAGAAGTGTCTGACCTACAGAGAGTTGGAGGTGGATGAACAGAGAGCTTGAGAAGGAAGATATTTTGAAAGAGAAAGTTGGAGGTAGAGTGGTCCCAGGCCCCAGAAAGCCTTGTGGACAATGCAGAGGGTCTTGAAGTTGATCCTTGCAGCCACAGGGAGCCAGTGTAGAGATTTCAGAGCTGGAGATATACTATCGCTGGGCTTGAGGCCAAGGACAAGTCTCGTAGTCCTGTTCTGGATAAGTTGTAAATGTCGAAGAGTAGAGGCAAGAAGATTTAGAAAGAGACTGTTGCAATGGTCCAGCCTATAGAGGACCAGTATACAATTATGTAGTATTAGTAACTGATTTCTTTGGCATAGTAACCAAACTTCGAATTCTTAGATTATATATGATCACAATGCACACAGGCATACACTTTCTTTTGTATGTGATTATTATAAAACTTGTCAATTAGAAAACAATGTGTTCATGTAATGTTTTTACAGTAAGGAGAATTGTAAATTTCAATGTGAACATTGGCTATTTTCATAACACTTACTATTAAACATGTTTCTCCTATCTATTCTTATTTATGTTTTTACTACAACATGTACTTATTATATTATGTTTGAAATAACTGAAATAGATTTACCAAAATCATGTACTTTCCTTGCAATGAGGTATTGTAATTGTTTACTAATAGATGAAATTCAAACCATGTGTACAATGTTACATAGTTTTATTTGAAACTTTATAAGTTGATAAGTATTACAAATGAATGCTCCAAATGTAATCATATCATACTTCTGTATCAATGTATTGTTCCATGTCATGTTGCTATTATTGCTAAGTGTATTAAAATATTTATCAAAAGAGTTCAACATAAATATTCTTATTTAATCAGTAATGCCACAGTTGATGTAATTATTGATCTCATTGGTAATGTAATGTATGATGTAATTAGTGGTGCCATCTGTGATGTCATTATTTGTGAACATTCACAGCGCACCAGGAAGCATCAATGGCCAGTTGGATGCGACTATGGCCGAGGCTCATTACCCTCTCACTATTAAATTATCTAATCCCACCAGCCATGGTTTCACCCAGATCAATTGCCGAAGGTTTAAGATCAATTCTAAACCTTCCAGCCATCACCTCTTTGTTTTGCTTTATCACTCAGAGTAGGACAGTTATGTCCAGACGTGGGTCATGTGCCTGCTTGGCCTAGAGAGCTAAGCTACACCACCCTGATCGCACCCAATGATGCTGAAACATGTCTGTGATTGCTTTTGGTCTCGTGTAGAAGGGAAATGACCCAACAATTCAGGCTGGACTGCTCTGTTCGGAGTGGGACCAAGCCTGATTTGCATATGGTGTTTCCCCTTTCTGTAATGACTTGGCAGGTGAAGAGTGATTGTCTGGAGGGTTGCTCAGAGCAATTGCCAGAGGCTTAAGATTAAATTCTAAACCTTCCAACCATCACCTCTTTTTTTTGCTTTGTCCCTGCTTCACAGACACTACTAAAGGTTCATGGGCCACTGACCATTGTATCATGCCCACTTTTACTAGCCATTCTTTCATTTTTAATTTCTGCAGTAGTTTCCCCTTAGAAATTCCAACAATAACATATCATCATCACCTGGATGCACCCCTGTATTAAGAGGGTAATCATTCACTATAATCCTTTCCCAAGTAATGCATGGTTTGCAGATTACCGTGATAATGGGAAAACACTCATTTTAAATGTATTCCCCATCCCCACTGCCATTCGCCATGTTAACCCATTCTTCTTTCTAGTACCCCTGCTCCCATATGTGCCTTTTTGTAAAAATCCTCCATTATCTCCCCTTTCACTTGCTGGTTCCTGTGACACTTTCTTTCTGTGTGCGTTTTATGACAGGTCTGTGTGCATCTTGTGGAATTTCAGTGGTGAGATGAAAACATTCTGTTATCTCCAGCCCATCCCAAAGTCCCAAACAACAAATGTGGTCCCCTCTACCCTGCCCCACGTCTATTCCAATGTGAAACCACCCTTTCTGTCCACCCAGATCTAGTGTTTAGCATCTTTCGTTTTTGGCTTCCTGAGGAACCCCTGTGGTAATCGCTTGCATCATCAAGCCAAAAACATGTCAGCTTTTCATTTCTGAAACTCCTCACTGCTGAAATGCACCATGTACAATATTTATAGTATTCTCGGAATGGGTCACCTACACCGATTTACACCAAACCAAAAAAAGAAATATCTCAGGAACATTGTGCCCAACTTGTCTCTTTTTTGGTGCAAAACCATCGACCGGCTTTCACGCTATGGGTTCATTGGAAGCACCTTTTTCCTCTATGGGAAAATGAATGAGGTAGGCCGAAAACAGCATTTTGTTCTCTAACTTTTTAATCGTTTAACACATTTGCCTCAAAATATCCAATTTGAAGGAGCCTGTCCCATTGAATATTTTCAGAAAATTGTATCCAAATAATGTCAGCGACTCATATGTTTTTCGCAATAGAATACGTTTTAGGCCTAGCTCAACAATAGGGCAGTAAGTTCCACCCTGCTATAAATTTTATAGAGCGGCGGTCACCATTCTATAGTTAAGATGAGTTGGACTCTCATAGGAACTTAGACAAATTCTATTGCTAATCCTTTTTGATTTGTGCAACTGATTTGGCCGAAATGTTGAAGTCAGGTAGGGATGGTAAAGGTTTGTTAACAAATAAAAGAGTCATTAAGAAAATAAAAGCAATCAAAGTTGCAGACTACTTCCCATTAATTTTCCCATAAGCAAACAAGGTCAATATGGGCTGGACCGCACAGCCCAAACCACTGGATGGTTATGAACCAGGTCTGGATCAACTTGGGCACAAAGCGTTTACTGGAGGCCTTTCTGTGGTTTGGGGTTATTCCATGCAGGCGTTTTAAAAAAATTTGATGGAGAAGGGGGTAGCTATATCTTGGGTAAATTGCCTAATCTGGGTTTTTTAGAAATGAAAACAGCCGCATCTTTGTTTTTGCTCGATGCGAGCGATAGCCACAGATATAGCCGAGGTTATCTGCAAATGAAACGAAGGAAAAAAGTAATTTGCGGGTCAAAAAATATACCATCAGTATAGAGGCTGGGGTGGAGAGGTGGATAGAGGACACCAAGTGAAGTTTGGGAGCTGGAGGGGATATAGGGACTGAGTTTGCAACGCAAAGCTTTTCTGTAACCTCGGCTATGGATAGAATAGCCGAAAATAGCTGACATTTGAAAGCAAACTGCGTCACAACAGCAGGTGTTGTGGGAGGAATAGGAAAGGTCAGAGGAGGTGAGGAGGCCATTAGGAAATTGGGGGAGGGGAACACACTTGGTGAGGGCCTGGGGAGGCAGGAAAGCATTTATTTTTCAGGTATTAGAAGTTATAATAGGACTACAGATAGCTGAGGGTATCTGGCTTTCTGTACCTGTGGCTTAAAAAAAAAAAATATATATATATATATATATATATATTACAGCTACAGTGACGTCGGGCTGAAAAATCACCCGATAGGCAACCAGGTCTTCCATCCATGCAATAACCGGGTGACTTGACATGCATCCAGGTCTCCCATCCATGCAATAACCAGGACTGCCCCTGCTTAGCTTCAAAGCGAAAGAAGGGACCAGCCCCCTCTGGCCATGTTGCAAATTACCGAAGTTACAAGATCTCTTAGAGCAACATGGCCTGAGTGGGCCGGCAACTTCCTCGCTTTGAAGCCAAGCAGGGTCGGTCCCGGTTACTGCATGAAAGGGAGACAGTCCACAGTCCCGGATGGTGGAGGCTGTGTGTTTTCCTAGTTTTAAATATCTCAACACACTAAGAAAACATACACCATCTGGATTGTTTTTTAAACCATGCTATGGTCAGTCCTTGAAAGTATTGCACTCGGAGACCATTTTGTTGCCTTTAGCTGAATTGCATTCTGGTATTTGTAGTCTCCCAGTCAAGCTGGGGGGAAAAAAGGCACAATTGTACACTTTTTGCCTAACATAGGTCTATAAGGATTTATATATTTGCGTGACACTATGGTATGTGTACTTTTTAAATTATCTTTTAAAAGCAGAGTATTGATGAAACCCAGAAATGTGGGTGAGGAGGTGAAAGGACGAGATGGCAAGTCAGTCACGAGTATTTGTCCATGATGTGGCGAGAGTTTGCAATCCTGGACACCGGTACAGTTATTTTCCCCTGATTGTGGCTGCTTTTCAGGGCACAAGTAAAGGACACATATGGATGGGTTAGCACTATATAGCAGGTAGGATGCACAAATAATGAGGGAAGCACAATGACAAAACTAACAGCGTTTTCTGAACCACTCACCACACGAACTAGCACAACCAGCAGTGGTGCCCGACCGAAGTGCATATCAGGATTGTGCCTCTAGAAGTCTAAAAGAGGGCATATACAGCCATTTTATATGTTAGACATGTGTCCAGTGGAGCCCAGTGTGGCAACATTGTGCCAAATACCATATCAGGATTGTTACACATCTCAAACAAGAGGAAAATGTGGGGTTTGACTAGGGACAAGTGCCCTAACAACTCTCTGGGAAGCTTTTCAGCTGGGGCATTTTATGGGCAGATGGGGCTGGGTTGGAGGGAGTCCAGCAACAATTCATTGCCTTAGAGAGGCTGGTGGGGCTGGTGCAGTGGCAGTTAAGTATCTGTGAACAGCTTTGAAAAAAATTATGAAAAGTGTCAGGTCTGGATGTTGTGATCACTACATCTCTGGATGGAAAAAGTGAAAGTCTGTTAGTTGGAATAGTGACTCATGAAACAGTGATGTCTGCTCAAGCCCCCTGACAGTGCATTGAAAACGTGCACCCATTTGAACGTATAGACCTTACTGCCTTTGTCAGTCCTGAAATTACCTCAAAGTACAGCAATTATGAGATCATCAACGGTATGATTAGCTTCTGAAAAAAGCCCACCCACTGGACTCTCGTTAGTACATCACTTGACATTTTGACGATGGAGGTTCATGCGTTTATGTAGAGGTTGACTAGATTCTCCAACAGTGGCCACGTCTAGGACATTTCATGCACATAATCAATTAAACAATATTGTTGGATGCACATGTAAACCGTCCCGTAATTTTGTAGTCCTGCCCCATGTGGGGTATCTTGATGGTGTCCGAAATGTTGATATGTGGGCAGTTTAGACATTGTTTCTGCAAGGCACAGTTCCATATTCTGTGCTATTTGTGTGTAGTTTGCTTCTGACCATCAGTCCCGTCAGATTGGCTGGTTGCCTGAAAGCAAGGAGGGGCATCTCAGGAAAAACGTCTCTCAGATGTTCATCTTGTTGCAGGATGTGTTGGAATTCCTTAGCAATCTTCATTTGGAAGTTTCTTAATGATCTTGTTGAGTTCTTTTGTATTGTTTCATTGCGGCTTCCTGCAGCTTTTTGTAATATCCTGTGACAGAAAGTTACCTGTGCGCCTCCTGCTCATAGGTCACAGGTGTTCATTAGGACAATTGCACCTCCTTTGTCTGCTGGTTTGATTGTAACACTCGTGTTGCTGTTCAGAGATTGTATAGCCCCCTTTCTCGAAGTGTCAGTTGATAGGAATATTGAATGCGTTTGTCCAGGATGGCTGATGTTGCTCTATGTCTGGAGCTTTCAATGTATCGATCCAGTTTTGGGTTGCGTCCAATGTCTGAAGTCCAGTTGGAATTTTGTTTTGTGGCTTTGTTTGTGTCCCAGTTGTTGGCAATTGCATTGCTGTCCTGGCTGTTGTCCGGTTTGTCATGAAAGAATTCCTTTAATCTTAGTCATCTGAATAAGGCCTATGGATTGTTTCACAGTTCTGTTTTGTCAATGGGTTTAGAGTGGCAAAATGTGAGCCCACCTTTGAGAGCACTGATCGTTCTGCCTTTGTTCGGGTTTAATCTGAGAGGATGACAACACAGTCATGTTGTTGGAGCATGTCACCTTTCTCTGACCACACATTGTCAGGAGCTGCTGCAGTGTTTCTCGCTCTCCGTCTCAATGCTTCAAGCTTCTTCCTCTTGTTGTTTAGAAGAGATCCTTGGAGCCTTTTTGTGGATACTTGGAGTTGGTTCAATGTATGTGTGTGCAGTGCCTCTGTGTCAAGGATAGGATTGATCTATTCTTGTATTGTGCTTCTGTGGTTGTAGCAGACACTAATAGGGTTGTTTTGTAACCTTTCTGATGTTCTGATGTATATTTGTTGTGAGAATCGTGTCTTGCAATTTGAAGCCAGAAGGTATTTGATGCCCATTCTCTTTGGTATCAGATTTTGCCTCTTGCATTTGCTCAAAAAGAAGAGCTCACTGTCAAGCTGTGCTCGTTTTTCCAATAGTTTCTTAAGCTTCCATATTTTAAGTTCAGTTCACTTGTACCATGTTACAACAAGTTGAAACCTTAATTAGGCAAACAAAGTCATATTTGCAAGCTTTTGTGAAATGTCTCCACTTCCCCAGGCAGAGATGATATGAAGCAGTTGAAAAACATCACAGTCCCTCCTGCAGATACCCAATATCGACTGGTTTTATTCTGGATTAACATTCTATTCAACCCTTGGCAAACACGGTACAAGCAAACTGATCTCTATGTATATATCACTAATACAAAACATTGGTAAAGGGACGTTATGGTTAAGTTGCACTAGCAAAAACCTATGAAATTCAATGGAAAAACGTTGTTACAGGGACGTCATGGTTACAGGTAAAACTGAGTAAAAAAAAAAAAGAAATTCGACAGTTATGGTAAGCTAAGAAACCATAACTTTGCTACCAGTGTGCACTGCAAGGACTAACACCCATTAAATCAAAGAATAGGCGTCCCCCGACCACATGAACCCAGGGGAGAACCAAAACAATATGTACCAAGAGGGGAGAGGGGTTCACATGCATACAACCGGAGAGCAAATCGCCGGGATAAACTGCAACAAGCACAGGAGTCAAGTGGGGGGATAGATCAGGTCAAGGAAAGTAAAAATTCATCAATCTTTAATAGACACATATTCAATTATATCATACATAGTGCTGAAATTACAATAAAAACAGCATAAAAACATACCATCAATACTCCACATTTCCTATTAAAGTGCATATTAACATGATAGTATTCCTAGCATATTGGAATAAATGCACTGAGAAAATTATAATGGTAGTTGACTATCATGGTCAGATTGGAGACAAGTATTGTTTCTGTTCTAGTAAGCCATGACGCGACTATACTTGTCTGTTTTCCATAACAATTTATTGGATTGAGTAGGGGACAACTTTTTTCACCTCGCAGGAGATGCTGAGTGTTCAGTCTTGCCTGGACGAGTGTCCTCTTCCTTTTGGTTTTTCTTTTTGGTTTCTCTTTTTGAAATTTTTTTCTTTTTGTTTTTTCTAGTTATTTCAAACTACCATTATAATTTTCTCAGTGTATTTATTCCAATATGCTAGGAATACTATCATGTTAATATGCACTTTAATAGGAAATGTGGAGTATTGATGGTATGTTTTTATGCTGTTTTTATTGTAATTTCAGCACTATGTATGATATAATTGAATATGTGTCTATTAAAGATTGATGAATTTTTACTTTCCTTGACCTGATCTATCCCCCCACTTGACTCCTGTGCTTGTTGCAGTTTATCCCGGCGATTTGCTCTCCGGTTGTATGCATGTGAACCCCTCTCCCCTCTTGGTACATATTGTTTTAGGACTAACACCCATGACATCAAAGATTGCTGTCCACAATATGAGAGGCTCTGCAAACTTAGTAATGTGTGGCTACAGTACTCCTAACTGTATAACGGCCAATGCTAAACAAAGAACAGCAACCTGCACTGTGACGTGGGCATGTTAAATGTGGCATTACTTAGATTTATCTGCTGCTCCCCTTTCCATGACCCGTCAAACCGATACATTGTGTGTGCACTGAGCAGTGAGACGGAAAATACAAACTGGTCACCTGCCGGTTAGACAGTTGAAGAAAAAATGTAACTGCAAGTGGGACAGTTTGTAATAAGCCTGCAAAATTGCAAAGCTGGTGCACCTTCCGCACGCACATACTAGTGCATGTAAAGGCCAGTAAGGAAACAGCAGAATATGCAGAGCGCAAACAAGCTTACTGGTGGTTGGAAAAGCGCTGTATGTGCATGAGTTGCACAGAATAAATGGCATAGGTAAAGAAGCTGTGGTTGGCGTTGTTGTAAACATTCTTGTATTCTAAGTATGTATCCGCGAATGGTACCGCTAACAGTAATGGCATAGCATAAAGTGTTTGTACTGCATGTGACGACAACTCAAATTGAAGGACAAAGAAGCAGTGGGCTGGCTACCATCTTTCAAAGAATGACGTTGGGTACTTTCATGTACAGCATTTGCTACATCTGCTGCGGGCTACAAGAGGGGCACTCCTGTAGGGCAGAAGAGCAGTAAAACAACCTTTCCAAAGCATATGCTGTGCTACAGGCTCTTACCTGACAAAGGGCATTGTATTGTACATGTAGTGCAATGCGCTACTGTGCACAGGGAAGGTACTTGGAAGTGCATTGCAGCAATCGTTACAGGAGCATTACAATGAGTACCGCCTATATAGGTGATGGCCACCCAATAATTCTGTCTCCCGGCACGCCCCCCCATAATATCTAGGCAGATGCTACCCCTATGTACCAGACTTTTCCTGGCTTTCCTTCTGTGGCGTGTATGAGAACACGATAATAAATATAGATGCACCGGGGAACGAAAAAAGGTAAACAAAGAAAGCTCCTTTCACAGATGAACAACGGAATTGCCAATGCACGCATGCAGGCCGGGAGGCGTGGCATTGTGGAGAACACTGTAGTGCAGTCGGTTCGAAAGGAGTGCGCTGTACAAAGAGGTTTCTTTACGTGTTCCAGAGCGTTTTGAAGACAGTCGCAGCGCAACACCTACTGCAAGAAAATATCACTACTTGCAAGAAAGGCACCAAGCCAATTTAGATGGGGTGTGCAGAAATTGAGATAGGTGGCACAGTAAGTTGAACGTTGTAGGTATGGAAAAGTGTTCGTGCTGTGAAAACGTCATAATGGCATGCGCGAAGTATGCCATTGGCACATGACAAAGAAATGCACAAATACACTTCTTTGCAATGTACTGCGCTGTTTCCATTGACGGACCAAATAGAAAATGCCACTGCCAAATCGGTAGCTGCATACTGCGATAGGAAGTTATGCAAGAGATCGGAAAGAAACGCATGAACTGGGCAAGTGCCTCCTTCATCACAAATGGCACTGGAACTCCTGTAACATGCTGTGCAATGTTCCCTGCACAATGAACAACAATAATGTCGGCATGTTTGCGTATCACACCCACAAACCAAAATCAGGCACTTCATTGTACCTAGTCCATAGCAGTACACATTTACATCATAGATTGGTAAATAAGTAGCGAGCGCACAGTGTTTTGCATTCACTTTCACTGAATGTATGTCGGCATACCCTGAAATCCACATGCTGTGCCTCGTAAAACACACACCCATAATGGCACCCTCTGCATTTCTGTGAACAAAAACACAGTGTAGGTCCGTCGGGTCGTACACACCATGATATATGATATGTGATATATGATATGGCATGGCATTTATAACGCGCCTATACACAAGTGTTTCAAGGCGCGACGAGGCAAGGGAGGGGAACAGGGAGGAACGATAACGATCCTACTAGACCAGGTGTCATTCAGATCGTGCATGGGAACGGGGCAGGGACAGTGCAGTACATGGGAAAAGATGATAACAATAAATAGGTAAACGGCCAGCAAGTGGCAAGTGAATGGGTAAGTGTGGGCATCAGGGGTCAAGGGCTGGTAGGGGGACTGTAGGGATACAGAAACAGTCGCCAAGTGCAGGGGTTGCCTGGTGGGCAGTGCAGGTGTGTGACGCTGGCAGGGGAAGGACCTGTGCCTGAGAATCCAGGGTGTCCAGGTAGCCAGTGCGGTTCCAGTTACAGCCAGGAGGTCAGCAGAGGAGGGGAGGAGAAAAAGCAGAAGCAAAGAGAAAGGTTTTGAGGTGCTTCCGGAACCGGAGATGGTTCTCCTCAAGTTTAAGGGAGGCTGTTCCAGAGGGAGGCGCCAGCTGAAGAAAGATCTACCACCAACTCGTTGCTTGGAGAAGCGACTGACCCTGAGCGAGTTGGAGGTGGATGAGCTGCACTGCTTTCATCAAAATCTTCAGTTGACTGAACACACAAGAACAAGGCATGGAACTCAAAAAGAAGCCTCCAAAGTACACGATCACAACATGTACAGTTGCCGAAGAGGCCACGTGTCGACATTCTAGAAGCAGTCCGCCGACACAGCACGATTACATACCACGCCACAAAACGTCCACTCCCTCCAAACCTAAATTGCTAGACAAGTCTTCTTGGAAAGCATACACGCACAGATCTTCCACAAAGTAATCACCCACAACAAAAACAGTGCGCCTGGCCATGTTTGCCCGCTGTAGTACACAAAGTTGTGGAAAGGTGAATTCCTCCCTTTCCTGTGACGCACACCCAGAGCACCTGATTGGCCAAAGGCTATAGTCCCATTTTCATTGCCCAACATGGGGAGAAGGGCAAAATGTGGCACGTGCCTTTCCCCAATCACCGCGAGGGAGGCGCGCCAGTGAAACAGGAGGACTTCTCCCTATTGGTGCTCTTTTCTGTAACGTACACCCTGACCACCTCATTGGCCAAAGGGCATAGTCCCATTTCTATTGGCCAGCATGCTCACAAACGCAGAATGTGGCACGTGCCTTTCTCCAAGTACCGCCCGGGCCGTGCCCCTGTAAAGCCAGAGGAGTCCTTCTTCCTACTGGCGCGCGTTCCTCTAACGCACACCCTGAGCAGCACATGATAGGGCAATCGTACAGTCCCATTTCCATAGTCCAACATGGTGAGGAGCGTCGAATGTGGCACGTACAAGTCCCCAAGTACGTCGAGGGCCGGTCACCAGTGAAGCAGGAGACCCTCTTCCAATTGCTGCACATCCTAAGCAACTCATTGGACAATCCCCACGATTCAATTTTCTTGGCCGCCACCCGCAAAATCCCTGCATGTGGCTTTCGTGCTGCGTGCGGCCGTGGGGGAATAACCTGCATCCAGGGCAGGGGGGAGTTCGTAGTAAGGGGCAACTCAAAAGTGTCTGTTTTTTGTAATTTTTTTAGATCCTTCTACAAAAACACCTTTTTTTTGTCCGTTTTCAGTAGCTTTTGAGTTTTCTTCTACGCAGTTCAGTAAACTCTTCACTGCATCCTGTAGACGAGCAAACAAAACTGCTTTGCCAATGGAGGACAACAAAATGCCATTTTCTTGGAAACACTCTGCATGTCCACAAGTAATAAGATCACTGTTGCAGAAGAACATTCCACTAGCGGACAAAAAAGTGTACATGCTTCTGTTGATGTGACACCTTCCTTCGTCTGGCTCGGTACAACATCCATGAGCAGTAGGCCATGCTCTTCGCGGTATTGTTGATGAGAGAAGCACCTTGGCGGTGGGAAAAAGCGTCCTCACGACACCCAGCAACCTCCCCAGTCTATGGGACAAACTTAAGCAAGGCAGGTAACCCATAGGCATGCCGCCGTAAGAAACTACGATAACATCTACTACTGGAAACGTGGTGAGGTCTAACACAGCGTTCCACAATGCGTCCACTCCTTCCAAACCAAAATTGCTGTCAAAGTTTCTTTGCAGAGCACAGTTGTGCACATCTATTACAAATGTAGCACCTACAAGCACCAATACTTTTCGCCATGTCAGCCACCCTCAGTATGCAGAGTATAATGTGCAACCGTTTCACCTCCCCTTCCTGTTAACCACAACCACTCTACTTGATTGGCTAATCCCCACACTGCAATGGCAATTGGGCAAGGTGGTGTAAAGGGCAGATTTTACCACGTGCACCCCCCAAAGTAGCGCGTGGGCTGCACCCCTGTAAAACTGGTATAGTCCTCCTTCCCTTTGCACTATCTTCTCTGCAGCTGTACCTCATTAGGTTACTGGTAAACAGGCATAAACGCATCCACCAATCACATTAAAGGTGCCATCATCCAACACCAACACTGTCACTGCTGTGCAACACTTGACATGTTCCGTTACACATTCACAGTACAAATGTTGTGCCATTCCACTGCAAAGTTCAATGAAAGTATGTACAATTTCTGCATCCGCATACATCCACATGGCCACCCAGGATGTGGCACGTGCCTTCCTGAAAGTACTGCGTAATCCACTACCTTTTCGTGATAGTGAAGGTTGGTTGGGGGGTGTGGTGGTAGGTAGGGGATTCCGTTTTCCAGCATATATGTGTGAAAGTAGTTTTTTTTACGTGCAAGCACATTTTTTCTGTATTTTCTCTTTGTATGTGTTTCTGTTTGCCTGCCCTCACATTTTTACAACATTCTGGTCAGTGCTTCTTGCACAGTGCGAAAGAAAATGGCATTGCCAATGGCGCTCAAATAAATGCCATTCCTACGGAACCATTGCATATTTTGCGACCTCATGATCTTATAGTGGGTGGAGAACATGCCAGCAGTCTGCATAAACCGACGCATAAATCTGTTTATAACACACCTTCCAACCGCTGGCTGGGGACAAATTACACTGTCACGGACCCACACTCCTCTTGGTGTGATGCATGAGAAAACCACCTTGGCAGTAGTGATAATATGCATCACTGTGGTCAGCAACCTCATCAGTAGACAGATTAATCGTCCACATGACATGTAACCCAAATGTGCGCTTCCATAGTGCACCACGACACAGTTCACATTTGTGACGGATGCCACATTTCTGCAAAAGCGAACCATCCTGCCGAAACTGCAGTCACCCTGACAGAACCAGAAAGCGTCCACTCCTTCCAACCCGAAATGACCAGCAACGGCTCTTTACACACAACACCTGTGCAGATGGCGCACAAAGATATCACTGACGATAAGCACGGTGCGTCTCTCCATGTCAACCACCCTCACGACACAGTATTATGATGAAATGGCAACGCCCCTTCCTATGATCCATGCCCTAAACTCCTAATTGTCTATTTCCCACAACTCCATTTCCATTTCCACCCTGCTCATAATGGGAGGATGTGCACATGCGCTTTCCCATCTACAGTGAGGGCCATAGCCCAATAAAGCTGTTCCAATACTTCTTCCCTTTGCATGGTCACGTTTTGCAGCACTCCCCAAATTGGGTACCGTCACATTTCAAAACACGCAGGTACCAATCGCATACAAAACCTCTGCATTGCATGCTGTCATTTCTGTACACCACTCCTTTTTTACTGTTCAACACTCTCAGCACACATTCCGTTTGTTTGCAAAGCCCCTCAACCAGAAATGTCTGCTAAAGAAGGCAGTATTGCAGCATCCACAAACATCCTAACACGCCCCCAGCATACCTTTCGGTATGCAGACAACATTGCAACCCTTTCCACACCCACCGCAATACTGCACATCCAAGCAAACTACCATGTGGGCACCCAACATTATGTACAAATGTTACATACGTAACGCCAGTTCTACCCATCTTCCTCAAACCATAAAACACCCATGCATGAAAACGTGTCACATTTAGCAGAAGCCACAACCATAGTGCAGCCTTCACCAGCCCTACGCACTACCGATGACACGCTATTGTGTCACTGCCAACCTATGCATACCACCTTCACAACACTGGGCCTACTTCAATAAATGTGCACACATCAGAGTAACCAGTCACAGATAAGCTGCCCTTCAACCATACCCACGTCCACAGTCACATTACGTATGCACTGCATCCTGTCGCCACACTACTCAACTTATCACTGCACCGTCTCCTGTCGCACACCAAATGCCGTGGCATGTTCCAACTATCACCACAACCATGGTATGACCAATTCACGCTTTCCAAGTCGCTTGTCCTGCTGTAGCACGTCGCCAATGGGCTGCTCACGCATTTCCCAAAGATCACCACCCTGTGCCGCATACACTGCCAAACCTGCATTGCTCCAGTAGGGCTGCTCCTTGCAGACATTCCCCCCACCGTAATTTAACAATACATATCAGCATATCGCCAACTACCACTATGCACATATGCAACACTGGCACAAGCATTGCACACAGTGCCCACACAGCGGGACTTTTCACTGCAGAAACTCCAACCACGGAGCACCGCCATGGAGGTATGCAGTAACAAATTGCAACAGTTACCATAATGTACAAACAAGACACTCTCTCCTGCATCCTTGTGCACTTTCAATCACATACTATGGGCGTACCCACTACCATTCACAAAGCATTGTACCACTCCCAACCTATCCACAATCTACTTTCAACAGGGGCCTATAACGGCTGAAATGGGCTCCACACCCATTCCTTACATGCCACCACCCTCTTAGTCATGCATATTGAAAAATGCATTCCTGGCATGCGTGTCCTCAAGACATAGGCTCTTGAATGCATGGCCTACTGCCTTCAGCCTTCTGCCATGCATCCAATGGTGTAGGCCTTGAACACACTCACGGCAACGTAATGCCACCATGCATGTCTCCATGTCAGCTTCTGCGACAATAGACACATAGACACCACTGCCACCAACACTCCTACCCAACCTGTACACCGCCATGGCGCTACGCAGCAGCAAATGCCAACAGCTAACATGATGGCCACATGGGCAGCTAACATTTTGCACAAACGTACCACATGTAGGTAGCAGCTCTTCACCCCAACTCCCCCACACCATAAAACACGCAATCACGAACATAGGTCGCACTTACCAGAATGCACAAACATACCACATCCTCCACCACCTCTACCCACAGCCATTCAAAGTACTGCGTCACTGCCAACCTACCCACAATCAGTTTACAGCACTAACGCTACTACAACCAATCGGCACACACCGCACTTTGCAAGCACCACCCTGTACCGGATGTAGACTGAAACATGCCTTTCTGCGGTGTGTATGATGCAGCCCTGCGCTCCTCAGTGCACGTCCTACAGCCTATGGGCTACGGCCTTCACCCATGCACCCAATAGCGTAATCCTTCCACAGACCCACCGGACCTTCATTCACCCATGCATGCCTCCATGTGCCCAACTACCGCTTTCCATCTGCAGCGCACCGCCACCTGCGCTCCCACCAATCCTATCTCATGTGGAATTCACTCCTCATCTGCAAATGAGCTGCCACCACTCACCACGAAAACAGTCCCCTGCAAACAGGTCGCAGAAACGAAGGGACCGTTACTACAGCTGCCTCCAATCACCACAGAAAATACTAGCCTACGTATGTCACATGAACCACTTCTCACTCCCTCGGCCATTCCTTCCTATATGGCTGCCGACACAATGCGTAAGGTACATTTTTCAGACCCTGCCGACCCTGCTGCTGACGCCGTACTGTCCTCCGATACATCATGGCGGCTTTCCCAAAAAATGTTGACGAACAGCACTCTTCCCTCCAGCTAACCACCGGCCGCGCCCAAACTTCTCCGACACCCCGCCGTACCGCGTTCCAATGACACTTCTGTCCGCGGAGCGAACAGGGAAATGGATCAGCAGAGGGGACCCAGATATCAGTAATTTTTTGGGACATACATTTCAGTGTTTTGTAACAAATGTACCGGTCTGATTTCCACCAAACACACAAAAGCACGCTTTCTGGCCAAAGCCCCCGCTCCTGGCGCACATTTAGTGAAAATCCGTCCAGCCGTTTGACCTGTAGCCGTGCGCAAAGATTTTCCCCAATCAGTCTATGGGGAAAAAAAAGTTTGGGACCCCCTCAATAACTCCCCCACCAACCCCTCCCGCTGCACGAACCCTTGCCCAACTTGACGAAAAAATTCAGTGCCGCCCATATACTTTTTTTGCAAAGTTTGGTGAGGATTCGTCCAGGGGGAGCAAAGTTATAAGCTGCTGAAAAGGTGCTCTTCCTAGCAGTTTAGCAACTTAACCATAACTACGGGCCGTGAAATATATAATACATTACTCACAGTAATTGTATTTCTGGTGCTTGTATCTGCTTAGATTCACATGCTCTGCATAGTCCACCATCTAGTGGAAATCACAGAGTATTACAAGATTTGTTTCAAAATCCGAAAACGGACATCGACAGGGCATGTTTAGTAATACTATCCCTAGTGTGATGTGTACTGTACCCATGGTCCTTCACGCGTGGAGGTCTCTCAGATTGTTTGTTTCTGACATGAGGTTGCATGAACTGTAGCGTGAGTACAGATGTGATAAAGCAGAAACAGTGATAACCCATAAAAACATCTATGCGCCTTCTACTCCAGTAGGGGAGGAAGAGTGGGCGCATGTGAATCTAAGTAGATGCAAGCACCAGAAATACGATTACAGTGAGTAATGTATCCCTTCTGGAGCTTGTGGATCTGCTTAGATCACATGCTCTGCATAGAGTAGTGAGCAGTATCTGGAGAAGGCGGTGGGAAGTTAGAAGGCACAGCGGCAAAGACATGTTTTAGGACCGCTTATCCAACCTGTGAATTTGCTTTAGAGTGTGTGTCAATGCAGTAATGCTGTGTGAACGTATGGATGGAACTCCATGTAGCAGCTTTGCAGATGGCGTCTAGAAGGACGTTTGCAATGTAAGCTAAGGCAGCTCCTATACCTCTGGTAGAGTGTGCCTAGGGGTGAAAGGCAAGACTTTCTTGGATAGGGAATAGCAGAGCTGTATGCGCTTTACTAACCATCTGTAGATGGCATTTTTTGACAGGTGATCGTCCTCTCTACCAGGCTCAATGGAAACAAAGAGTTGGCCTGTTTTCCTCAGAGGTTTCGTTTTGTTCACATAGTACAAGACCGCCCTCCATACATCAAGTGTATGGAGGCTATTTTCTGCTGAGTTTTATGGATTTTGAAAAATGGTTGGAAGTTCTTTGGATTGGTTTACATGGAACTTTGAAATTAACTTAGGTGAGAACCTAGGATGTGTTCGGAGGACAACCTTATCCTTGTGTATAATGAAAAAAGGGGTCTTGTACGGACAAAGCCTGTAGCTCACCGACTCGTCTTATGGAGGAAGGTAATAGCTACTAGGAATGCAGTCTTGCAAGTAAAATGCTTTAGGCTGGCCTTGTGCATAGGCTCAGGTGGTGGACCCATGAGCTAGGAGAGCACAACATTGAGATCCCAACCTGGAGGAGGTTTGGAAATTGGGGGTATAGCCTCTTTACCCCTTCCATGAATGCCTCAATGACAGGGACTTTCCACCAGGACACTATTCTGTGAGGTGGTGTAAGCCGACAGGGCCGCCAGATGCACCTTTTATGGAATTAAATACTAGGCCGGAGCCTAGTAGGTAAAGCATGTAGTGTAGAATGTTAGCTGGAGAACATTCTGTTGGGTTTAGCGATTGCGATGTGCACCATATCACAAATCTCTTCCACTTATTAAAAAAGCAGTGTCCGATGTTGGATTTTCGTGCCTCTTAAAGGATATCCATACACCTTTGTGGAAGATTTAAGTGGCCAAACTCTATGACTTCAGGAGCCAAGCTGCCAAGTTCATTGATTGTGGGCGTGGATGGAGGGATGCCCCTTTGTGTTGTGTCAAAATGTTATATGGGCAAGGGAGCTTGATTGGGTAGCACATTGTCAGTTTGAGAAGATGTGGAAACCAAGGCTGCCTCGCCCAGATAGGACCAACCAGGCTCAGTTATTTGTTCCTGGTGCGTAAGCAAATTTCCCAGACCCGTTCATTCACAGGGCGTTCCCTTACACCCTGGTTGGGGAAACCTTGACGCGAAGTCTGGGCATTGTGCCATTAGGTTTGTACCGAACAAGTCTATTGGGGTGACCACAGTGAGAATATTACATCTAGGATATCTCTTTCGAGTTGCCATTCATATTCTTCTGGTAGAGGGTGTCTGCTTAGAGTGCCTGTCAGAGAATGGAGTTCCCATGGAACATGTTCGGGACATGTTCCGCTTCAATGCCAACTTCCATATTTTTTGGGATAGCTTAGGCAGACAGAGTGTGCGTCTCCTTGCTTGTTCAGATAGAACATGGCTGTGGTGGTGCCTGTGAGGACCTACACCGTTTGACCTTTAAGATGTTGCTGAAAGGCCTGAAGAGCCATGAGGACTGCCAAGAGTTCTAGGAAGTTGATATGTCTTTGCGCAGTAGCGTGTGTCCACTGGCCGTGGGCTGCGTGGTGGAGGAAGTGGGCTCCCCATCCGGCAAGTGAGGTGTCTGTAGTTAGGAACACTTGTGATGGTGGAGCACGAAAAGGATTTCCTTTCAACAGGTTGTCCTTGGACCACCAGCGAACAACCTGAACCAGGCTTTGCGAAACAACCACTAGATCAGTGGTCTTCAAACTTTTTTGGCTGGGGCCCCCCTGAGCAAAATTTGGGCAGGTCGGGACCCCCCAGAAATGCCAAATGTACAGTATGTATTGCGCACCGTCACCTGCTCCCATCACAGTCGCTGGGCTCCCTCCTCCCACTCCTACCCAGTCCCTGGTCTCTCCCCACCCCATCACACACCCTGGGCTCTCCCCACTCTACTCCCACTACTATCCCATGGTTCCAGCCCATTGTGCTCCCACCATAGTCCCTGGGTTCAGCCCCATCCTGTTCCCAACAGTCTGAGGGCCAGTGGTGGCTGGTGATTTTTTTTAAGTGGAGGGGCATACCTATTTCCCCCAAAAATGCCATAGCGACCAAGCATAGAGAGGGAGCCCGAACTAATAAATGGGGGCTCGGTGGGGAGGGGTTTACCCCTGTGAATTCTTTTAAAATAATGGGTTAAAATGTTGCATTGTAGAGCATACATTTAACAAAAAAATTGGTAAATAGCCACAGTTTGCAATTGGTGCTGGGAGGCCCAGGGGACAGGCATGACATTTTTTACTGGACATCTATGATGGATGTCCAGTAAAAAGATACCATCCCTGTCCCCTGGGCCCCACTGGGCCCAACACAATCAACATGATTAGGTGTGTATGCAAGGCGCTGCACATTCATACAGCAATCACTATCATTCGCACGAACATCCACGCCATACACTCACTCATAATATAAGCATGCATACACGCATCCAGGCACATGTTTAAATAAAAACAATGAACATAAACGTACCTTCTGCATTGGCCTGCGTGTGGGTGCTGAAACGCCCTGCTCCAGGCTGCTCTGTCCGTATGTGCGAGCAGGCGCAGGAGCTCCGCCTCGGACATACAGACATGCAGTGCCCCAGCCAGCATTTCCAATGAGCTATGCAATGCTGGTGTAGCAAAACGCCCCAGCACTTCCGTGGCTCAGTGAGCATGTACGGCTGGGGAACTAAACTGAACTGTCAAAGGGAAACAATGTTTCCCTTTGACAGTTCAGCCAGCCCAGGAGCACTCCATCAGCTGGAAAAAGCAGCTGAGGGAGTGCTCACTTGTTCACTGGGCTAGCTTCTTAGCTCCCCCATAATGGGTGAGGGGCCACACTTTATATAGTTTGGAGAGAATGCCCTTTCTCTAGTCCTAATTGATTCAAAGGGTGTGAGGTCTCGGGCCAAGTTGGATCGCCATTTTGGATCAGTCTGAAATATTAAAATATGGACATGGCATCACGGCCTACCAGCCACAACTTCTTCATACCCCCTCAGCTCACGCTCCATGAACAATTGACAATTGACTTGCCCTTTCGAGGCCCCTTTCTGACCACTTTATGTGCCCAGGAAGCCATTCCTAGAAAGGTCTAGCAGCCCACCCCAAAGAGAGCTCATGGGGGAGCCTCTCTTTTGCCACAAAGACCAAAGCACCTCCAATGTCGAGTGGTTCTTAATTTTAGGGAAGATAGATTTCAAGGGGGACCATAGCCAGTCCCTCACCTTTTAGGGGTGCGTCACCATGTCCTCCAAGTAAGAAAAAGATGTCCCTTGGTCATCCCTCATGTGTTGAAGTACAACTCTTAACTGGGCTGCCTTGTGGTACAACTAGAGGTCTGGGAGGCCAAATCCCACACACTCTCTTGGTAGAGTTAGAGCCGATTTTTTGATTCTTGGTTTCTTGTTTTGCCAAATATTGATATTGATATTTTATTTCTACACAAGTGTTTCAGAGCGCGAAAAAATAAAAAATAAAAAAAAAGGTAATCATGAGATTCAACTTTAAGAAATGTGTCCCGAAGAACTGATGGGAAATGGAACAGGGAGAGAACCCCTGGAAGGACGTTCATTTTCACAGAGGCAATCCTCCCATACCACGGAAGAGTGAGTGGGTTCCACCTCTCCAGGTTGGCTCCCAGTGTTAAGGGCAAATAGATTTGATAAGTCTCTTGGAATTTGGATGCCCAGCTACTGAATCGCAAGTCTCTCTACCCTATATCCTCTACCGTGATAATGCATCTGGGAGGGGCTGCCAAATTGCTGATGTCCTTACGTGATAAATATGATTTACCAGACACCTAGAGGGTTCTGAGTGGAAATGCTAAAGAAAATACTTTCCATTCTAGCATACATGGCTCTCATTCTAGAATAGATTGGTGGTTTCTCTCCAGCCTCTACTTCTGTCGGTAAAGGAAAGTACTATATTATCAAGAACTAGATCTGATAATTTCCAGTGGCCTTAATATTGAAATTACCTAATCATGCAGACAGGTCTGAAACACTGGCGATATAAGCCAGAAGCTGTGAAATACTGCGTTTGAAATCCAACCTTTACAAAAGACATAAAACACAATTGGTGAAAACAAATAAAGGGCTCTTTAGGCACAACAGCTCTATTTTGCATATGGAGATATATAAAGAGTATTTGCAGGGGGTCTATATCTCAAAGTAAACTGGAGTATTACAATCCACAAGGTGGACACTAGAGGACCAAAAGAGTTTACTCAAGGCTGGCACTGGAATTACAATATGCGGTTTTCATAATAATATAGTATTAGCAGTGATCAGGGAAAAGTTGGATAGCTTTCACAGGACTGCATATCAGGAGGTAAGATGTATGGCGGGTAGAGTGGCAGCCAGAAGATAGGGGGAAGGTGTATGCCCAGAGAAGTTATTATCCTGGGCCATTCGTAGAGAATGCTGTCCCTTATTGATTGGTGAAATTATTTCAAGGGCATGAGCTATAAAGAACAAGATAACAGGAGTAATTTTTTGAAGTAGTATACCATTGTGTATTTCCATCCTCATTAAGCAATCAATATTTGGGGAGAGCAGAGCTGGCTTGGAGAGTTGAATCCCTTTGTGGCCACTTAACTTGCTCAAAAGGATACCTTTTGCTGGCAGATTTTCGGGTTATAGAGCACATGCTTCATCTCAAGTGGATAACTACTAAAGAAAGGAGCGTGAAATAGCTGCATCCATTCCTGAGTTAGCAGCAGGTAAGACACTTTGTCTAGATGGTATGATGGTGGAGTTCCATAATGAACATCTAAGCTTTAAATTGCACCAATCCTTGTGGATGCCTACCATGAACGGTTGAAAACTGGCAAATGATCTATGTCAATACAGGACAGGACTACTACATTTTTACTCAAGCCTGGGAAGGATACGAGTCAACGTGCCTCATATAGGATGCTCTCCTTGTTAAATTTGGATAATACGATTATGGCATAGATATTGGACTGTAGATTGGCTCCGCTAATGGACAAGTTAGCATTGCCAGATCAATCTGTATTCATTCCAAGGCAGTCAACTCAATATAATCTCAGATGTCTATCTGCCATACCATCGCAAATTGACCCCCCACCTACAGGCCTTACCCATGTTTCTAGACGCCAAAAAGGCATTCCATTACTTGAATTGGGATTTTCTATTTGTAGGCCTGCAGAGAATGGGGGTGGGTAATATCTTTTTATCCTTAGTTAAGTTATTGTATTATCACCCCTCAGCTAAATTGTTAATAAATGGGCCATGACATCAACATTTGAATTACATAAGGGGACTCAGCAAGGTTGCCCTTTATTCCCATTGCTGTTTGCACTAGCAGTTGAGCCTCTGGCCTTTATTCTCTGGGCTGAACAAATTCAGGGAGGGCTACACAAGCTGTTAATCTTACTATAAGCGGATGGTGTATTAATGTACGTTGTGAACCCTGATAGTAACATGCCCTGATAATCAATGCGTTAGATGGATTTGGAAAGTATTCAGGCCTCAAGATCCACTGGTCCAAATCTGAGCTATTACAACTTTGCTCTAGTTCCCGCTATCCGGACAATAATTGGGGTTTTAGATGGTGCTTTTATGAAGCTAACTATTTGGAAGTGATTATCACTGCATATACAGTTATGTGCTAGAAATGTTCTTCACACATTTAGGATCGCCATAATAAAGATAGTGATTCAGCGTAAATTATTATATTTATTTTATGTTCTTATCTTAAGACCCAAAGTGTTTTTTGATAAACTGAGAACAAAGTTGCACAGGCTGATTTGGGCTGGTAACAAGATTTGGTTGCTTGGTAGGTCCTAACAAAGGGGTTCCAGACTTGGAGATGTACTAAATAACCCAGATAAGTTATAAAACTGTGGGTTGGCTCAGCAGCATACACACAGCAGGTAGCTCTGAAAAGGGCCATAGTGTCTCCAGTTAAACTTAGATCTGGGTCGTGGGGCATACAGTAAGTATAAAATAAAAATGTCCATTTGGTGTGCATAACTATACGAGCCTTGAGCTTGCTGTACAAAAGGTATCATAGACACCTGCCCTCACCCAACAACATATACTTTGAGAAGATTTGGAGGGCTGACAGCTCTAGATACTGCAGTTTGAGGTGAGCTGGCCAGGTGGGAAATTGTCAGGTGTGGTTCAAGACAATACATTTATTACAGTGGAGGATTTTAAGGAGATGTAGGAAGGGGGGGGGCATCTTTAGCTCACCTGATATATGCTAGAGTACGTAGTGAACTAAAGACAATTATTCTGATAATTCCTGGCTTTCCCGCTCGGGATGCCTTTTTAGCATACATTTTCACAGCGGAGTCGCAAAGACACAGGATTTCAGTTTTTTAAAATATGGTTGGGGACTGGAGATATGGGTTACAGTCATGTAATAAAGAAGTGGCATTCTGAACTAGATCAAACAACTCAAGATAGTGATTGGAAATATATCTGTGAACAGGTTAAATATTTTGTTGAACTACAAACATAAGCTGTTTTATTTGCTATACCCCTAGAGAATGCGATTCCTCTGTCCCTTGGGCATGCCCACATTATAAAATGAAGGACACAGACTTGCCAAGCGCATCTCGCAATCAAATGTAAATGCTGCAAGGCAGGGCAGCGTTTACTCACTTTGCACTGCGGAGTGCAAATGTGAAGGGTAAAAGGCAGCGTACACGCTTGTACACCACCTTTTGCCCTTTACATTTGCACCCT
This sequence comes from Ambystoma mexicanum, assembly GCF_040938575.1. Classification (NCBI taxonomy): domain Eukaryota; kingdom Metazoa; phylum Chordata; class Amphibia; order Caudata; family Ambystomatidae; genus Ambystoma; species Ambystoma mexicanum. The sequence continues at coordinate 221,904,351 of NC_090921.1, read as the reverse complement.
GCCATGCAAACGACAATAATTTGGCAGCAGGGCCCAGCTTACATTAAAGTGTAAACGTAATAGACTCTGCTGCCAAATTACAGATTTTTTCAAAATGTGCTCCTAAGTGCAAGGGATTAGCTATGGAAAGGAGAAGAGCCAAAACTTGGCTATGCATCATGAGGTCTTGGTGGGATCAGTCTCTATGTGGCATCCAGATCATATTGTGGAACCCGTGATGCAAGGAAGCCTCTTTGTCACAGGTGCTGGCAGATTTCCGGGTTATAGAGCACATGCTTAGTCTCAAGTGGATGAGTGCTAAAGAACGGAGAGTACAGTTCTGCAACCTTTCCTGCTCAACACTTGGACCATCTGATAAAACCTGCAGCCCCTCCTGAGCAATGACTTGGAAGTATACCCACAGTCTGTTCCAATAATCTTATTTCTAGCCTGGATTGTCCTTCCCGAGAGAAAGACCAAGTATAATCATGCAACGGTTGTTCAAATGATAAGCACAGCTTGACACAGCCCTTGGTCACTCACAGGTATACCTGCAGTGACTGATGTGACGAATCCAGGGAATTCATCCTTTCCTGTGAGACTGGGGGGGGGCGGGGTAATCCTGCTACGCAAAACCCTGCCTAGAGGTTTGGGCAAGTGGGATCTCATTATGGGGCAAGGACCGTCAATCTCTTAAAAGTGTAAAATATCCCTTAAACCAGATGACCCCAGTGTTCTGAGCATATATGGGAACAGAGGAAAATGTGGATTTCATGGGGCCTTTGTCCATGGTTGGTGCGGATGCCGACCCCTCCTTTAAGCTGAAATCCCAGGACCAATGGGACTATGTCTCACCTTAAGACAACGCATGTAAGGAATCATACCCTTACCTGGATGGAGAGGAGAACGGATGTGAATTCAATCAGCTGGAGGAAAGACATGCAGAGCAGACACTGCTGCTGCCACGCAGATCCGACGCTGCCTGGAGGCAGGACCACACCCCATAGATGGCGGGCAGAGATCCCACACAAACCCTGTCGAGCTCACGAGTGCCGGAGGAGCAAAGCTCCCGGCTCTCTTGCCAAGAGCAGCTCCGCCGACAAGGTGGAAAGACCAGCGTGTCCGAGGAACAGGCACCCATTGGTGGAAGCACAGAACTAGCATTCTGAGGAGACTGCCACCAACAGAGCGTCCGCCCCTCATGGAAAAGAAGACAGTGGAACAGCAGGTGTGCGATGTGTAAGCTAGAGAGGGGAGGGTGGGTTGTTGAACTACATGTGGAGCCGTAGGAAGTTCAGAATCCCGCAACTCAGAGGCCTGACAGGTCTAGTGAAGATGCTGGCTTCAGACTCAAAGAAGGGAAAGCAATAGCCTTTGCGACAAATGGGACAGCTAGAAAACATCCGGACGCGCACCTTTTGGATTTACTATTTTAGACAGTGAGACCCTTTGTAGCAATAGGGCAAGTTGAGGTACTTTCTTTTGTTAATAAAACGTGTGTGGTAAACATGTCCAGTTGTCCGATGCATGGCATCCCAGCCTTCTGTAGGTCACTTAGGACTTCTTCGTCTAAGTCACACAAGCAACCAACAATGCCTACCAGACACTGGACAGCTGGGGTATCATCGTTGTTAGCCTCAGAAAACACCTGGAAGCCACTCCAGTAAAAAAAAAAAAAAAAAAAAAAATTTAAATCAAAAAAATAATTAAAAAAATGAAGCCACTACAGCCTCCTGTAATTTGCAATAGTTTCAGTAACCCAACTGGCTACTAGAACTCCTTTTTTACTGGTATAGTGATTGTTCCTTACATCAAAACTTAAAAGTAAGACCACTAAAACCCCAGTGCCTCCGAATTCTCACTACCGTTGGCTGTTTATGGCAAGTCTGTCTCTGAGACTGATTGGGATGAAACACCGACCCGCCCCAAACAGCTAATGCATTTAGCAGCCTTACTTACCATCCTGGATCATCCTGCTACAGTCTCTGGTGCATCATAGCCCTTAAATCTAACATATTTTACGTGCTGTTTATTCCCAGTAAAACCGCCTCAATTAGTCTGTCTTATCCTTACATTCTTTGGATCATATCCAGTGGCTTAATGCGATAATTACATTTTACCTTAGACCCCAGACCCTATCCTATCGAAATCTTTGCATCAGTATCGAAAAATAATGTATGAATGATTGATTGGAGCGTTCAGATGTTTTATTTAAGGCAAGTGTCATATAGGTCATCAGGTGGTCTGGAACTTTAATATTTACTTTTTCGCTGTCACAACGGTTCTCCATTTCAAAATCTTTTGTCGGATCTTATTCTTCAGATCCTATTTTCCAGTTGCTAGTCTTTCACTTCATTTTTAATGGGTTCCTGTGACTAGTGACTAAGTGGCAACATGCACTGATCTTATTTTTAGTCACGTTTGCAACCTGTTCTATAAAACTCCAAATCCAGTCTAGCATGCAACATTCTCTTTACGTTGACTCGTTCTGTGTCGTCTAAGAACTCTGACTCCAAGCTTCCACGTAAAGGGATTTCCTTAGGTTCACTTTCTATGCATGCTCTGCAAGTTCAAGAACACAACTTATTTTGATAATTCATTTATTTTCCTAATGAAATACCAACATCCAGTCAACATTTCAGTACATTTTAGGAACCATCACTTTAATTTCCAACGTGCAGTGCTTCTCAGGAAGCTCTTGAATCCCGGATTGATTCTAAATTTCAGATCAAGTTTTCTCTAGATTCCCTTTCTCGATGTGCACTAAAGGTTGTAACACCAAGTGCCATCATTTTCCGCTTCTGTTTGTATTCACTTTCTCAATGGTCTACTCTACAGGAAAGCGGACCATAGATTGAAGTAGGCAACAGCTCTCTTTATCTCAACTTTCTCAGTGCACGTTTAGAATTCTGACTCCTAGTTACAACGTACAGTGGTATTTCACCATACTTCTCAATGTGCTTTAAAAATTTGGAGAAATATTGTGGACACAACTCTGGAACAATGTATATCGTATATTAATGCACTCTTAGAACTCTAATATGAAGTTGCAGTATTTCTCTGTGTATTCAGAATATCAATGTGCTCAAGGAACTTTGATTTCCGGTTGTAGTATGAAGTGCTTCTCCACATAATCAATGTCTGAATGAGCTTTAGGAAGTCTGACGTCAAGTTTTAACGCAATGTTTCAGCATGCCGCATTATTCCTCAACTTCACTTTCTAAATAGTTTGCCCTCTTCCAGAGTTGACATTTTTCACCTCTTCTCTGTCCCATTTCTTCATCTTCTTTCTAGCACCCTGTTAAAGGGCTGGCCAGTCCGGTCCCAAGCTAGTCATGGAGTCCGCGCTCGCAACACAAAGGACCACACGACAGGCCATTATTGGTTGACTAACTGGTGAGTCACACACATGACTTTAGCACAAGCCCAGGAGGGGCTTAAGTCACAACATCCCATACCAAGGGTAAACGTTCAAACAATGACATGATGTAACAATCGATACAAGGTTGAGTATGTGCATGGCAAAGCTTTACATTACTTATAACTACATTCACCTTACAAGACATGTGGTTACAGAATATCAGACAACTCGTATACATTTGCCACTCCGCCCGTGGGCACTGGGCATTGCTAGAGCCCAAAGCTCTTTTTTAGTACAGGAGAAGGGAGAACAAGTTACTTTCTTACCTGGTAACGTTCTTTCGATGGGATGGTCTGACGACGTATTCCATATCTATGACAGGTAATGTCCACAGCTGTGCTGCTTCGGCAAATTTTTGGCGTCTGCGTCCTGCGTCGATGACGTCGATGCGCCGTCCCCGAGGACCTCCTCCGACGGCCGACGTCACCAGATGTGATAAGTAGGACGCACAACGCCCATAGCCTCAGTTATAGTTTTTTCCCAGAACGTGTGCAACCAGTTTTCTTCCAGTCAGACACACAAGGCCTTGCGGAACGCAAGCTGCAATCGCAAAAGAAATTCTGCAGCGGGGAAGGCAGGGAGGGAGCGATATGGAATACGTCATCGGACCATCCCATCCAAAGAACGTTACCAGGTAAGAAAGTAACTTGTTCTTTGAGGGGATTGGGTCCTCTGTCGTATTCCATATCTATGACAGACTCCCAAAGCAGTACCAAGCAAGGAGGTGTGAAAGAATTTAGAATACAAATTTAGCATGCCCAATCAAATTGCGGAATAGAATACTGCCTTGCCAAAGGCCAGATCTTGCCCTCTGATGGAATCGAGGGAGTAGTGACGTACAAAAGTATGTACTGAAGCCCAGGTGGCTGCATCACAGATGTGACGAATAGGAACTCCCCTCTGCAGGGCAGTAGACGCAGCCACTCCCCTGGCAGAATGGGCCCGCAAGCCAGCCGGAAGATCCTTACCCGCCAAGCGGTAACACTCGGAGATAGATAAAATAATCCAACGAGACAAAGTCTGTTTCGTCACAGCCTGTCCCAAACGCTTTCCAGCGTAACCAATGAAAAGTTGATCGTCCACTCTGACCCGGGACATGCGCGAAATATAAAAGCTCAACGCTCTCCGCGGGATCAAGCCTATGGAGCCTCTCCTCTTCCTTACCAGGATGTGGAGGAGGATAGAACGCCGGAAGAACAACCTTCTGGCTCAAATGAAATTCCGAAACCACCTTCGGAGGAAAAGAAGGACGGACTCCAAGGACAACCCTGTCCTTATGAAACACAGTGAAGGGTGGCTTAACTGAAAGTGCCTGTAACTCACTCACTCTGCGAGCGGAAGTAACCGCAACCAAAAACACAGTTTTCAGAGTTAACAGCCTCAAAGGGCAAGAATGTAAAGGCTCAAACGGAGCACCCATAAGAAACTTAAGAACAAGGTTCAAATCCCAACCTGGCACCAGAAAAGGTGACGGAGGGAACACATTAGTAAGCCCTTTCAAGAACTGCGAAATTAAAGGAATCTTAAAATAGGAACACTCTTCAGACGAGCACTTCAATATGGACAGCGCCGCCAGGTAACCTTTAATGGTCCCCACTTGCAAGCCCCTGTGGGCCAAAGAAACCAAAAAAGACAGAACCATGGGAATGTCACAATCAAAAGGATCCACATTCTTAACTCTGCACCAGTCGCAGCACTTTCTCCAACGGCAACGGTACAGAGACTTTGGTGCCGGCCGCCTGGCCGAGAGCAACACCTCCATCACGTCTTCAGGGAGGTCCCAATCCTTATACCTCAACCTTTCAGAAGCCAAGTGTGAAGGTTGAGGGATCTGACCTCTGGATGGAGAACCTGAACCCCCCCTCTCCCGTGAGAGCAGATCGTCTCGGTAGGGAAGACAACGTGGAGGGCAGATGGACAAGTCGAGAAGGTCCGGGTACCACGTCCTCCGGGCCCATGCCGGAGCAATGAGGATCATCCGGGAACCGAACCTCCGTAACCTCCGCAGCACTTGCGGGATGACGGGGACTGGAGGAAATGCATACAGCAGTGGGAATGACCACTCCACCATGAACGCGTCCCCTAAGGCTCCTTTTGGAGGAAAGTCCCACGAGCAAAACCTTTCGCACTTCCGGTAGACACTGGAGGCGAAGAGATCCACTTGAGGGGTCCCCCAAAGGGCGAAGATCTCCAGGAGAATCTCCTGAGCCAGCTCCCACTCGTGCGAGATCGTGCTCTGCCTGCTTAGAGCGTCCGCCGTCACGTTGTCGTCTCCGGCCAGATGAACCGCCGAGATCGAAACTTCCTGCTGGATGGCCCAGAACTCAAGCTGCATCGCCTCCCTGCACAGAGGAAGTGACCCTGCCCCCCCCTTTTTGTTGAGGTAGTGCATGGCCACTGTGTTGTCCGTTAGAATCAGGACACTCTTTCCACGCACAGTCGGCAGAAAAGCTTTCAGGGCTAGCCTGACGGCCCTCAGCTCCAACAATTGATATGGAGTCTGGACTCCGACAGAGACCAACGACCGCTGACTGTCAACTCGTTGGCATGAGCTCCCCATCCCATGAGGGATGCGTCCGTCAAGAACGTCACCTCCGGCCATGGCAGCCAAAATGAGGCCCCCTTCATCAGATTGCCCTCGACGGCCCACCATAGAAGCTACCGAGGGCGGCACCTGAACAGGGTCCGACAGCCTGCCGGAGGACTGAGACCACTGGAGCTTGAGTTCCCACTGCAAAGATCTCATCCGCAGACGAGCCTCTTACACCAGAAGAATGCAGGATGCCATGAGGCCGAGCAGTCTCAAGAACTCGGACGCTGGGAGATCCTGGGCAAATTGAAACTTGTTCACCATCTGCTGAATGTGAAGAGCCCTCACCTGAGGAGGAAAACACTGCCCCAGGGACGTGTCGAGCACTGCTCCGATGTACTGGAGCCTCTGCGTTGGTGTCAAATGGGACTTCTTTAAATTGAGGGAGAAGCCCAGCCTGTGAAGAGAGTGGCAGGTGACGGACAGATAATCCAGGACTTGCTCGGGAGAGCTCCCCCTGATCAACCAATCGTCCAGGTAGGGGTAGACGTGAATCCCCCCTTTCCTGAGATGCGCTGCCACCACCACCATGAGCTTGGTGAAAACCCTCGGGCGGAGGTCAATCCGAACGGCAGGACCCGAAATGGAAAGTGCGAGTCGCCAACCGCGAACCTCAGGTACTTCTTGTGCTTGGGATGGATCGGCACATGGAAGTAAGCATCCTTGAGGTCGAGAGACACCAACCAGTCCTGAAGTTGAAGGGCCTGGAGGACTTGAGAAAGAGTCACCATCTTGAACTTGTCCTTCCTGAGGAGTTTGGTCAAACCGCGCAAGTCCATGATGGGTCTCAATCCCCCGTCTTTCTTCGAAACCAAAAAATAAGGGAAATACCATCCCTTGTTCCTCTCCGCTACAGGCACCAGTTCTATGGCGCCTTTCTCCAGCAGGGCTTGAATTTACTGCGCAAGGAGCGGATCCAGACACTTCAAAGAGAGGTTCCCTGGTGGATTGTCGTGAGGCCTCTGCCGAAAAGGAAGCCAGTAGCCGTGGGATATGATCTCCAGAACCCACACATCTGAAGTAATGGCTTGCCACTCTACAAGATGTTGCGCCAGCTTTCCCCCCAACCGGCGAACCATGGGACCTGGCCTCATGACTGAGTGGTAGCGGCTGCGGCGTTGCCGGAGGGCAAAGAGGCAACTGCCCGAGCGGCCTTGGCACCTCAAGTACCTTTGTTTCCACCTCTGGCACTCTTACGATGGCCTCTTTGACTGCTAGCTCCACTTGCTTTGCTGAAGCACGAGTAATAGCGAAAGGAACCTCCCCTCCATTGCTGTCCCCTAGGACGAAAAGGCGAAGGTTGGCGAACTGCAGCGCCCAACGACTTTGCTGCAGCTTTGGAGGTCTGCAACCTCTCAAGGCTCTCGTCAGCCTTGCTGCCAAAAAGGTGTTCACCGTCAAAGGGCATGTTGAGGAGCCGGGACTGCACATCAGGAGCGAACCCAGACTTCCGCAACCACGCAAACCTGCGCATTACGGTGCTCGCCGCCATGGACCGGCTGAGACAATCTGCCAAGTCCAAACCCGACTGAACGGCCTCACACATGGCATCCTTGCCATCCTGAACCATAGCAAGGAAACCATCCCGTTCGTCCCCTTCGGGAATATGTTCAGCCACTAATGCAACACAGTTCCACAGAGTGTGTGTGAAACGAGACAAAGCACATATGGAGTTGGCCGCCTGAAGCGCCGTACCCCCCCGAAGAAAACACTTCCTTCGCCCAGCCGTCAAAACGTTTGTCGTCCCTATCCGGAGGGATGGTAGGATACGACGCCTGCTTTGCCGGGGCCGTAGCCGCCTGCACCACCAAACTCTCCGGAGTGGGGTGCCTGGACAAGTAACCGGGGTCGCTACTGGCTGGACGGTATTTTCACGACAAAGACTTGCCCACTGCCGGGAGACTCTCCGGAGCAGTCCAAGCCGCCGCCACCCTTCTCTGCAGAGCCATACGAAACGGCAAAACCGGGTCAGTAGGGGGACCGAGATCAAGGATGTCCGTGAGATCATCCTGAACGAACTCCCCTGGGGGAGCTGACCAACCCAAATACTCGGTGACCCGAGACATAAGGCGCCTATATGAAGATTCGGCATGAGTGCCAGGCTCCGGCATACAAAACTCCACCTCTGGAGAGGTGTCCAGTCCACTGGCATCATGCAGTGACTGCCTCAGGTCATCAAACTGGCTATGGCCCGAGATAAGCTCATCTGGAACCGTAATCGGAACCAAGCCGTCATCAGAGCCTTCATCACCCTCTGAAATGTACTCCAGGCGGGGAGAGGAAGACCTCTGGGGACCAAAGCAGTGCCTGACCTTAGCCAGAGCCTTTCTAGGGGCAAACCTCGTGCCACGGGGCCCCTCCGACACCACCGCCTCGAAAGGCGTTGAAGGCGCCGAACGAGTCGGCGCGGGCGTCGACAGAAAAGGCGTCGACGTCGAGCGAATCGGCGTCGATGTCAGCTGCAGCGCCGCCAGCATCGGCGGCGTCGACACAGGCCTCGAAGCCGGAGCTCCGAGCGTGTCTCTCGACGACCTAGGTGCTGATGGCGTTGACGACCCCCTCAGAGGCGGAGCCTCGAGAGAAATAGTCGACGACCTCGACGCCACAGGCGTCGACGTCTTCTTCGAAGACGGCGCAGGAGCATGCGGTCTCGAGCGCATCGAGGACCGGGACCTGGAACGGGCATGGCGAGAAGGGCTACCCTTGTCCGAGCGGGACCTCTCCCGTGAGCCGTGCCGACCACCCGAGCCCGAAGGCGTACGAGCGGTGTCTCTCGACCGGTGCCGTCCGCCCCCACTCGGAGGCGCGGACTGTAACGCTGACCTGATTCCCACGGAGGCGCTGGTCTAGGCAGGAAGGAGTCTGTGACTCGAAAAGTGATGTGCAGGACTCGATTGGCTTCTTGGACTGAGCCTCTTCGCACTGTGTGTCGAACTCGAAGGGTGAGATTTCTGCAGATGAAAGAATATATGGGGTTAAAGATCTGGGCAATTGAGTGTCCTTCTCTCTCTCTCTCTCTCTCTCTCGTCTAGCTTCTCCGTAGAGCCCCCAGGTAAACGTGCTCACCTTAGATAGGTGAATGCTGGGCCCTCCATCTGCGTCTGGTGCAGGGTGCCGTTGCCAGTTCCTTCACTGGGTGAAACGTAGGCCTCTTAACATCAGAGGATCGCAACCGCCGTTAACAGCACGAGCGGCGAGTTTCCGGACACCTTTTAGTCCATATAGTCTTTAGGTGCGTGGACACGTAAGTATTGAACAGGGCTCGGAATAATGTTTTGTTCTATTTGTTTTGCAGGGCTCTAGCGTTAGAAGATGGTATGAAGAGAGCCAAAGCTGGAGCCAGAGCCTTGGAAAGAAGCGCTTGGTAATGCGTGAGTATATGCAAGCGCTTTAACTGTCTCTTTCCTTCACAGCTGTGAGTTCGTGCTGAAGAGGTGATGAAAACGCCGGAGTAGTTGCAGGCGCTCTATTGTGGAGAGCGCGATGGGCGTAAGTAAATACCTGTCTAATGTCTCTTCTTTTGTCTTTCAGATGCTGGGTTGCAGTGTTAAAAACATCCGGAATTTGCGGATTGCCGGTGAGTAATAACTATGCTTTTGTCTCCACAGGCGGAGGTGCAGCGTGAAGAAATGGTCGCTGCCGATGGACCAGGTAAGGAATGCGTTGCATGTGAAGTCGTCGTGCTAACCTGTTGTTTCTTGTCTTTTACAGGCGCTGCTGAAGACTGGATACTGGAATGGTAAGTATTGTTCTTGCAGGTACAGGATCGGAAGAAGAAAAGCTGGAACAGACTCGGTGAGCGTTCTGCTGCAGATGCAGAATAACGCGAAGCACGCTTCATCAATCGGGTGTGGTTTAAATAGCCTAGGAGTGATGAGGCGTCTTCCTCCACGGCCCCGCCTAGGTAAGAAAAGAGTTCCTGTTCCAGAAGAGTTCCAGTGTTGTATCCAGGGCGTGGAGCTTGCCCCACCCAGGTAAGAAAATAGTTCCGGCTTACAGAGGATTCCTATGTAGCTGGTAAGTAAGCAGCATGGTCTGCTGCAGGTAAGTCCACCCAAGCATCTTCACATATAGTATGAGCCCGGCGCTTCCAGTGCTGGGACCGATGGCTTTGATGAGCCTGGTGCCACTGGAGCCAGGACAAGGTCCAAAAGGTCCCAGTAGGGACCGGCTGGTGCCTAGGCTTAGGATTAGGGGCCTGCTTCCAAGGACGTTGGGCTGGTCCTGGCTCCTTGGAAGCAGTGATCATGACAGCACGCCCCCTCAAGGCCCCTCCTAAGCGTGTCTTCTCCGGGGGTTTTGGCTTGTCGGGGTGATTCAGATGGAATTTCTTGACCAGACGAGGTGCGTGGACATATTCTGAGGGTTCCCAAGATCTTTCCTGGGGGCCGTATACTTTCCAATCAATCAGGTAATATAATTTTGATTTGGCGATTTTGGAGTCTAGGATGTTCTTTACTTCGAATTCAAGTTCTCCTTCTACCAAAACAGGCTCTGGGAGTTTAGTCAATCGGGTTTCTGGTTGTACTGGTTTTAATAAGGAGACATGAAAGACTGGATGTATTTTCACATGCGCAGGTAATTCCAATGTGACAGCCACCGGATTAACTATGGCAGAGATGAGATAGGGTACAAGGTATCTTGGGATGAAGGTGCGGGGTCCTTTTAGAGGCAGGTGCTTAGTGGATAACCAGACCTGGTCTCCTACTGCGTAGTGAGGGGCTTCTTTACGGTGTCGATCTAATCCTTTTTTGAATTGAGCTTTAGCTCTTTGCAGATGGGCAGTGGCTTCCTTAAAGGCACGAGTGATCTCCGAGTGCAAGTAATCCACAGCAGGTGTTTCGAATTCTTGGGGAGGATCCAGGTTAGAGGTTCTAGGATGGTGTCCGTATAATAGGAAGAAGGGAGTCTTCCCGGTTCCAGAATGAGTCGAATTGTTGTAAGCGTATTCAGCGATCCAAAGAATATCCTTCCAAGGGTTTTCAGTTTGTTGGAGCATGCAACGTAGATATTGCTCTAAAGTCTGATTTGTCCTCTCGGTTTGTCCGTCAGTTTGGGGATGGTGACTGGTTGAAAGTCTTACATCAATTTGGGCTAGACGACAGCAACTTCGCCAAAAGTGGGAGATGAATTGACTTCCCCTATCGGAGACCAAAACCGAGGGAAAACCGTGTAACCGAACGATGTTTTCTAAGAATTCTCGGGCCAATACTGAAGCTGAAGGTAGGCCCTTCAGGGGAATGAAGTGAGCCATCTTGGAGAATAGATCCACGACTACTAAAATGGTATTATACCCTGAGCATGGAGGTAAGTCCGTGATGAAATCCATGGACAGGGTATGCCATGGACAGGGAGGGATGTCTAATGGGTGTAATAGGCTGGCTGGTTTCTCCTTCTGACTTTTATTCTGGGCACACACACCGCAGGAGATTACAAAGTCTCTAATATCCTTCTTCCATGATGGCCACCAGAAATGTCTTTTGATCTTTTCCATGGTTTTGGTAATGCCAGGGTGACCCTCCATTAGAGAGTCGTGATAACAGGAGATTACTTGTTTTTGTATTTTCTCACAGGGCAAGTACAATCGTCCTCGGAAATATGGTAGGTCTTGATCCACTGAGAATTCTTTTCCCTTTAATTGCCAGTCCTGTAAATCGGCCGGATTTAGGAGTGATTTGACTGTAGTCTTGATGTCTTCAAAGGATTGAGTGCTGACCAAACCCAAAATCCTTTGTTCTGGGATTATGGGTATTGGTTCTGGATTGGTCAAATGTTCATCTACTCTCATTCGGGAGAGAACATCTGCTTTTCCGTTTTTACTGCCTGGTCGATAAGTAATTATAAAGTCAAACTCAGCCAGAAACAGAGCCCAGCGAAGCTGTCTGGAAGACTGAGCTTTGCCTGTCTTCAGATATTGTAAATTGCGGTGATCAGTCATTACGGTGACTGTGTGTCTGGCTCCCAAAAGATAATGCCGCCAGGCTTTAAAGGCCGATCCGATGGCTAAAAGTTCCTTGTCTGTAATTGAATAGTTGATCTCGGGAGCCGAGAATTTGCGGGACCAAAAGGCTACAGGATGTAATTGGTGTGTGACCGGATCTCTTTGTGATAAAACTGACCCCATAGCAAGACTAGAAGCATCCGTTTCCACGATGTAGGGGAGTTCTGGACGAGGATGTTTTAGAACAGGTGCAGAAATGAATTTAGCTTTTAAGTCCTGAAAAGCTTGTTCTGCTTCAGTAGACCACTCAAAACGTTTGTTCTTCTTTAACAGAGCGGTGATGGGCTGGACTATCCGAGAGAATTCAGGAATGAATCTGCGGTAAAAGTTAGCGAAGCCTAACATGCTTTGAACTCCTTTTACAGAGGTTGGTGATGGCCACTTAATGATTGCATCGACTTTCTTAGAATCCATATGGACTCCGTCAGGTGACAATATGAGTCCCAGGAACTCAACTTCAGTTACGTTGAAAATGCATTTTTCAAGCTTAGCAAAAAGGTTATGTTGACGCAATCTCTCGAGAACCTCTTTGACGTGTCTCTGGTGTTCCTCTTCAGATGATGAATAGACGAGGATGTCATCAATGTAGACAACAACACACACATCTATGAGTTCTCTAAGGACATCGTTCATAAAATACTGAAAAGCGGCAGGAGCGTTACAAAGTCCAAAGGGCATCACTTGATATTCGAACAGCCCATACTTGGTGCGGAATGCCGTCTTCCATTCATCGCCCTCTTTTATTCGTACCAAGTGGTAGGCTCCTCTGAGATCCAACTTTGTATAAATACATGCGTCTTTGACTTGGTCCAGGAGTTCAGGGATCAAAGGTAACGGGTATCTGTTTTTAACGGTGATTTGATTCAGGGCGCGGTACTCTATGCAAGTCCTAAGGTCTCCTTCCTTTTTCGGAACGAAGAACAAAGCCGAGGAAGCTGGAGATTTTGAAGGACGGATAAGCCCGTTAGCGAGGTATTGGTCCAGATATTGTCTGAGGAGAAGATTCTCTGGCTCGGTGATGGCATAAATCCTACTACAAGGAGGAGTTGTTCCGGGTATCAGGTCTATTTGACAGTCGTAGGACCTATGAGGAGGCAGGGTGTTAGCTTTGTCCTTCCGAAAGACGTCTTGGAATTCCTGGTATTCGGGAGGTAATTTGGGAACCTCGGAAGAGATCGCTGCCAGTGAAACATCAGGCCGAGGATAACAAGTGGTAAAACATTCTGGAAACTGAACCGTCTTTGCTCGCCAATCGATCTGAGGATTGTGCTTCTCTAACCAAGGAATTCCCAGAATGATCTGGAACTGAGGGGCCTTGATTACATCGAACACGATTTTCTCCCGGTGTCCATCTTGGCTCACTAACGTCACTTCTTGGGTGGCATGCGTTACTGGTCCGGAGGCTATCTCCGTGCCATCCACTGTAGTAATGACGTCTTTTACTGCCTTAGGGACAAGAGGTAGATTCATCCTTGATACCATTTCACGGTCCACATAATTACCGATTGCTCCGCTGTCGATGTAAGCTTCAATTGCATGCAAACGATCCGGACGTTCTGGGCTAATGAGGACCATAGGCACCACGAAATGCGAGGTCACGGGACAGATTTTAACCCTCGCCAAGAGGACCTCTACACTTGTCGGGCTAGGTCGTTTCCCTGCTCAGAATTTTGGGTACAGGTATCTGCGGCTCCTACAGCCTTCTTAGCTGGCTTCATTGGGCAGTCTCGAAGAAAGTGCCCCGAGTTCCCGCAATAGAGGCATAATTGCAGCTGTCTTCTTCTTTCCCGCTCCTTTTGAGTTAAAGGTCCTTTCATGCCCCCTAGTTGCATGGGTTCCACGGTGTCGGCTCCCCTAGTAGAGGTCTGTGGTTTAGAAAATACTCGGGTATCAAATTTGGAACGATCAGCCTTCCTGTTCTGTAATCGGTGGTCTAATTGGACAACTAAGTCAATATAGTCTGAGCATTCTTGTGGAGGATTCACAATTTGAGCTAACACATCCTTGAGCTCTCCACGCAGGCCTCTGTAGAAAAGCGTTATTCTTTTATTCTCCGGCCATTGAGTTTCCACTATAAGTCTATTGAATGAGGCAATATAAGTCAAGAGGTCTTGATTACCCTGTCGTAACGAAAGGAGTTCATTGTCCAAGGCCTGCCCCTGGGCATGTCTTGCGAACAGTTTCTCCATGCTGGACTGGAAGGCCTGAAAATCGTGAAGGACCGGATCATCCTGAGTGACCAAAGGGATTGACCAATCTGCGGCACTGCCACTGAGATAAGAAAACACGAAAGCCACCTTGGTCTGGTCTGTTGGAAAGGCAGCTGGGCGACATAAGAAGTGTAGGCGGCACTGGTTGATAAACACTGCAAATTTCTTTGGGTCACCAGAAAAGCGTTCGGGTGGAGCCAAAGGCACATTACCGGGTAGATTGATTTGCACTGGATTTGAGGATGCAGAAGGGTAACTTACTCCTGGAGCGGGCAAAGGAGTCTGTCCTGCCTGTGTTTGTAGTAATTGCCTAGCGAGGTCTTCCGTTCGCTCCTTGGATATGATCAGCTCTCTTCTCAAAGAGTTTGTTTCCTGACGAGCTGCATGTACCTCTGCTCTTAGTTCCCCAAGCAATCGAGCCAGTTGGTCTGTGTCCGAGGTTTCCATTGCGCCTGGGTAGGAGTTTTGTGGTGGGCTCCGCGTTCTGTAACGCTCACCTGATTCCCACGGAGGCGCTGGTCTAGGCAGGAAGGAGTCTGTGACTCGAAAAGTGATGTGCAGGACTCGATTGGCTTCTGGGGCTGAGCCTCTTCGCACTGTGTGTCGAACACGAAGGGTGAGATTTCTACAGATGAAAGAATATATGGGGTTAAAGATCTGGGCAATTGAGTGTCCTTCTCTCTCTCTCTCTCTCTCTCTCTCTCTCTCTCGTCTAGCTTCTCCGTAGAGCCCCCAGGTAAACGTGCTCACCTTAGATAGGTGAATGCTGGGCCCTCCATCTGCGTCTGGTGCAGGGTGCCGTTGCCAGTTCCTTCACTGGGTGAAACGTAGGCCTCTTAACATCAGAGGATCGCAACCGCCGTTAACAGCACGAGCGGTGAGTTTCCGGACACCTTTTAGTCCATATAGTCTTTAGGTGCGTGGACACGTAAGTATTGAACAGGGCTCGGAATAATGCTTTGTTCTATTTGTTTTGCAGGGCTCTAGCGTTAGAAGATGGTATGAAGAGAGCCAAAGCTGGAGCCAGAGCCTTGGAAAGAAGCGCTTGGAAATGCGTGAGTATATGCAAGCGCTTTAACTGTCTCTTTCCTTCACAGCTGTGAGTTCGTGCTGAAGAGGTGATGAAAACGCCGGAGTAGTTGCAGGCGCTCTATTGTGGAGAGCGCGATGGGCGTAAGTAAATACCTGTCTAATGTCTCTTCTTTTGTCTTTCAGATGCTGGGTTGCAGTGTTGAAAACATCCGGAATTTGCGGATTGCCGGTGAGTAATAACTATGCTTTTGTCTCCACAGGCGGAGGTGCAGCGTGAAGAAATGGTCGCTGCCGATGGACCAGGTAAGGAATGCGTTGCATGTGAAGTCGTCGTGCTAACCTGTTGTTTCTTGTCTTTTACAGGCGCTGCTGAAGACTGGATACTGGAATGGTAAGTATTGTTCTTGCAGGTACAGGATCGGAAGAAGAAAAGCTGGAACAGACTCGGTGAGCGTTCTGCTGCAGATGCAGAATAACGCGAAGCACGCTTCATCAATCGGGTGTGGTTTAAATAGCCTAGGAGTGATGAGGCGTCTTCCTCCACGGCCCCGCCTAGGTAAGAAAAGAGTTCCTGTTCCAGAAGAGTTCCAGTGTTGTATCCAGGGCGTGGAGCTTGCCCCACCCAGGTAAGAAAATAGTTCCGGCTTACAGAGGATTCCTATGTAGCTGGTAAGTAAGCAGCATGGTCTGCTGCAGGTAAGTCCACCCAAGCATCTTCACATATAGTATGAGCCCGGCGCTTCCAGTGCCGGGACCGATGGCTTTGATGAGCCTGGTGCCACTGGCGCCAGGACAAGGTCCAAAAGGTCCCAGTAGGGACCGGCTGGTGCCTAGGCTTAGGATTAGGGGCCTGCTTCCAAGGACGTTGGGCTGGTCCTGGCTCCTTGGAAGCAGTGATCATGACACGGACGGTCCGGTGCCCTGCGATACAAGAATCGCTAGCATCTGCTTCCCGAAGGAAGACCATTCCTCCGGTGTCGCTTGCATGGAGGGATAAGCGACCCACCGACGGGCAGAGTCCTCTGAAGAGGACGAGGAAGGCGACCTATGCCGGTGCTTCCGGGAATGCCTCGAAGAGGCGGAGGAGTGGCGAGACCGACTCCTGGAAGGAGACCCACTGGACTTAAGACGATGACGCGGAGAGTCGTCCCTCGAGTCATCTGTCGAAAGCCCCGCAGACCTCGACTTCCGGGGCTTAGACACCCGGCCTACGACAGCTTCTTCTTGCGTTCCCGCAAGGCCTTTGCCTTGAGCGACTGACAGTCGGCACAGTCGTCCGTATCGTGGGCCTCCCCGAGGCACCAGAGGCAGGTGTTGTGCGAGTCCGTGACCGACATCTTGGACCCACAGTCCCCGCATTTCTTGAAGCCTGGACGCGGAGTCGAAGACGAAGTAGACATCGCCACAAACAGGTCTTCACAAAAAACCAAACAGGTTCAACGAACCGAGAATCGAAAACAGCAAACTCCAACGAGTCGAGGTGTACCGAGATTCACGAAGCGAACACGTTCGCGGAAAAAACGGAACTGAGGCTATGGGCGTCGTGCGTCCTACTTATCACATCGGGTGACGTCGGCCGTCGGAGGAGGTCCTCGGGGACGGCGCATCGACGTAGGACGCAGACGCCAAAGATTTTCCAAAGCAGCACAGCTGTGGACATTACCTGTCATAGATATGGAATACGTCGGAGGACCCAATCCCCTCGAATGATTGTTACTGTCTAGTTAACTGCTGGATAAAGTTCCTTGCACCTGGTGGCACAGCCGGTAAAGCCGCACCCGGAAAGACCGGGGGCCATGTCGGCTGCAGTGCATATGGTCGTTGCAGTGGTAGTCCATTGTTAGCCACGTCCCAGCTTTTCCAGTCGGGCCGGCAGCGGACTTGTACGCACCACATCTAGGCTCCCTGGGGAAAGGGCTGTAGGAAGCGGACAGGGCGTGCCCTATTCAGTCTCCCCCAGGCAGGAGTGTGTTCTGTTGGCATTGGACCTTGGGGTAATCTTGGGTGTTTGCGACAGTGGGGTAGCAGAGTGTTACGCCCAGCTGCATGAGCACCTTCTTCGTGGAGGGCTGTGGCTGGGTCATGGCTAGCATGATGGTTGGCCAGGCGGCATGGTGGCCTGCATTGGTGGTCACCAACATGCAGGAGTGTCTATGTGAAGGGTCAGCTATGGGTATCCGCCAGGGGCTTTCACCTGGTCCACTTTAAGCATCAGACAAGATGCAGGGCAGCAGTTTCCAGCACCCCTCCTACGCCATCGCTCCCTCCCACAGACTTCTCTCTCTGAGGCACCTTCTCCCCGTTCCCAGGGGAGGGCATGGCTTCCCTCAGCCAGGAGAATATTCTTGTTGCTGCATGGTTGCGGCATAGCTGTCACTTCCCCATTGGCGGGAGGTTATAATTTTTCTTTACTTCGGCGGCAGTGCACGCAATGGCAATAACCTGTGCATCTGTCCATTTTGCACCAATAACATTTGTACATACTCATTCTTTTTCCCCCCCAATAATGTGGAGAATGGGACTTGTTCTTTTTGGCATAAAAAGGCTGCAGATTTATTTTCACAACATCATAAAAAACACTGCATACATTAGTGAAAATAGTTCTGCAGATGCAGCGACTGCTACGTGTCCAACAACCCGCTTCCCCCTTTCTTTCCACAAAGTCCTCCGAAGGCACAACTCTCCCAACCCTTTGTGTCTGTGCCTCGCCTTCCCTTGCAGGTGTTCCTGGGCGGGGAAGAGCGCTGTTTTTTTGGGGGAAGCTGAGCCCTTATTGTTACCACCAGACGCCCCTGCCGCTTAGGCTCCCAAGAGGCATAGATCCAAGAAGAGTGAAGACCCTTCCAGCTTTCTCCTGGCTCATTCGGAGTCTGTCTCTTGTGCTTGGTCGTCCAAACACTGCCACGCCACAAGTGGGTTACTGTCCACCGTGGCTCCCCCCTTTCCTCATTTTACATTTCCAAGAGTCTCGTGCAGATATTCCAACAAAAGACCTCCAACCCCCTTGCTGACAAATGTCCAACATCCTCTAGATGATATTCCGGGGATCTCAAGTTAATCAGGCCTGCCTGATCCGTGAAAAACCTCTCCAGGAGCTTAGTGTACTTTGTGCCCAAATTTCTTTTAAAACTTCCATGCCCCCTGCAGGCCAATGACCTCCCACTGTTGCATATTCGACCAGGAACTTCCCCTTTTGCCAAGGTTGTGCCTGGTCTGAGGAACACTTCAGCCCCCACCACAGTTCCTCGGCCTGATCTCAGACCACCGGCTCCTGGTTTACCCCCTCTGTGGTGTCAATTTGTTCGTCATACATCAGCCACAGTGAATACTTCTACCTCCTTTATTAGGCTAGCACTCTCCAACCATCCTAACCTTGCTCTGCCTGCCCTTGCAGGAGTTACCAACTGGGGGAGCGCCGTTCTTGACTGGTGAGTTTGTTAGCGTTTCAACTTTGCCTTCTTTCCCCCCTTGTCTTAGCCCAGATTCCATTTTTACTTGTCAAGTAATCCCAACCTCCCTAATCCTAATCCTCTGCGGATTGCCTGCCAATGCAGGAGTTTTACCGGGCCGGAGGAGTGTTGGGGGAGTGCAGTCCTTTGTATCTCAGCTAATCTCCTTAGCCATATCCCCAGAGGCACCCTTCTCTTACTTTACTGTTAATCCCAGTTTTGAGCGTCTTGGTCCCACTTCGCCCTTCTTCCCACTATAGCGCCTTACCATACCCGGCGCATGTACGCCCTTTGACACCCCTCGCTGTCTCAGGGCTCCAGCCAACTGCCAGCTTAGTGATAACGGTCAAGTTGCTTCCCCATTGAATTACACCCTTACGCATACAGCTCACATTGCTGTGCTAGTCAGTTACATCCCAACTGAAACATGCCTTGTAACCCCTTGAGCTGCTGAAATTGGGGCAACAGTGTGCCATGAAACACCTGTGTATAATAGCGGTATAACTGCCATATCATACCCAAAGTGGGCGCAAAACTAAGAGGGCTGCGTGCCCGCCAGGACTACCATAAGCATACCGCTGTAACCAATGTCATAGTAAGGGCCTCACGTTATCACTTCCATATCCCAACATAACGTGCCGCGTACTTGAAATCCACCTAATCATACAGGCACCAGTATAGTCGATTCTCCGCACCTTGCTCTCCTGTGCCTGCTAAACATTTTCTCCCAACAAATGTACTATTCGTGGCCACTTCCCGCCGTCCTGTACCATTGCACTCTTCCTGTTATGTTGCTCTAAACCTACACCCAATCAAGCTCCTCGCCTGTCTTGCTCATTATTAATACCCATGCGCTATGCTGTTACCTTCAGCCAGCCGCTGAGCATGCAGGTCTGTCAGTCCTGCCTAGCCTGTAATCAGTATCTTTATTCAGGCAAATCTTTATCCACTAAGACGCATCCCGGTGCTTGAAATGACCTCTGGCAGATGTTCCCTCCTAGCGCCCCTGGGGTCTTTTTCGAGAGGTACCTTCCCCCAAGGTTTCCTGTGCCCCTGCCCCCTCTTGTTCCACACCGATAGTCCAACCTTGCATACCCACCTTAAACCTGTTTTTGGGACAAATCATCACATTGTTCCTTCCACCATTGCCAAGTCCACATTACCCTTCTTTGATGCTCACCCTTCCTCCCTATAGTACTGCATTCCCACAACTTGACCCCCCGCACCCGATACGGGCCAAAATGAAGAAAAGAAACACCATTGCCCTGATGCCTCCAGTTTTGACGCCTGCCTGTAGTGTAGTAGGCTTGTCTCTACCCAGATACATACTAGGATCTTCTCCTATGTGACATGTAAAGTGAGCAAGATTGAAGGCAACGGACTAGGCCATGATACCCTACGATGCATACGTAACTATTGGGAACCCTGAAGTGATTATGACTGGAACCGCGCCCATAGGGAATGCACCAGTGGCACTGCCGTCAACTGTTCCTACTGCACCCTTATGTTCCTCTATGAATTAAAGTAGCCCTCCACAGCCTATGCTGCACGTGAAAAACCCTTGTGCATGTTTAACCAAGCCTCTTCCTTGTATCAGCTATATTCCCTGGCTTGGACCCAAATCCCTGGATAGATACAGAAGCCTTCCCAGGTACCCCTACACCCCTTATTACCTCACTGGGGGTGGCTCTTTGCACACTGGAGACGATCGTAACGGGGAAAGTGATTGCCATCCCCTTCACCGTCCGTACGCTCGGACTATTTGTTGCGACCGTGCTCCACCGAGTGAATCAACACCTGACTTAATGTTCTGACCCCTTTTCCCAGTGGTAATTTGCATATAGGGGAAGCCAAAAAAGCGCGCCAGGGGCGGCCAGGGGTGGGGGGCGATTGAAGGAGAGCTACGAACGGTAAACGCCACAATGGCCAGATAACATCTCGACCCGCATCCTGGCTGCCGTGTGTCGTACTCCTAGCACCTCATCTCCATCATGCCACTTTATCTGACATCTTTTGTGGTGCGGCGGCCATGCAAAATGGCCTGCGCCACCACCCCCGTAACTTCCCTCATTTGAGACTTCGATTTTCCATTCAAGCAATACCACGAGCAGCGCCGCGTCGTCAGGATGTAAACCCGCCAATGCACAAAACTAGCTCCCCAAAACACATAGACCGTCGTGACCCAACTAAACATTGCGCCATCAAGCCATCGGTTCCCCTAGCATCGCCTCCTTGCCACCTATACTGCATCCCACACGGCGCAAAGCCTGCATATTTTCCCCATAAAAATGGCGTTAACCTCCACACACCAGGCCATCTTCCCAAATGCTCCGTGCTGTCTGGGCCCTATAACTCAACCATCCCTTTCACACCCCAGCTCACACTGTTATTAACGTGCGTGGTACAAATATTCTTTAACCTGAACCCTAACAAAGTGCTTTACAACCTGGGGCGAGCTTCTAAGAGCTTTAGAGGTGGCTGCCATTGGGGCTGGACATTCCTAAAACAACCATGCTTGCAACCCGGAAATCCCTGAGAACTGGACAGGATAAATTGTTGACAATTACAAGCAAAATGTCCTATTTGCTCTCCCCGTAACAGCAGATGATTGCCAGAGGCCGGGATTTCGCATCTGCGTCGCACTGAGTTGTCCTGCTTCCAAGCAATGACGGTCTCAGCTGCCCCGCAGGTACCCCTCTACCCCAAAGATGACCCAAGCCCACCTTATTGGTCCTTTGGGTCTAAAGCAAAGTGCCCATAATCATTCTAAAGGCTGCAATCTACAAGTTTCTCAACTCCAAAGCGACCCCTTGGCCGCCCAAGGTGGATGGAAACAATGTACACCAACTAATAACAGAAGCCTGTTCTGGCCTGCGGCCCCCAACACACATTGTCCGTGCCGAAAACACCACTAGTGTGCCAAAACCCTGAAAAATGGGGGGGGGGTCCAAGGCGCGGTTATCCTCCTACGCCCCATTCTTAGTCAATTGGTTTTGACTAAAGGGGACTGTTCACCCCTGATAGGGCTCAAAACCCAGCCCCTTCTGCCTGCATGGCCTGCACCTTCCCCCCTGGGCTAGCGAGGCCATCGTAGCACCCACCCTGTAATGATCCAAACGTATCCCACGACGACATGCAATCCCCTTTGGTACTCTTAAGCAAAAGCTAGGTCAATGTCAAAATTCACCTGATGTCCAATCCGATTGCATGTCAAAATTGCAATTATCAAAACCCAAAAAAACAAAATCGCGGTATTCAAACTCGGGGCTCCTCCATTCCCAGTCGAAAGACTTCTCCCCTGCGCCGCTGGTCTTTCGTGATGCATGGCCACCCCAAATCTTTTCTGTATGAGCTAAAATCCCACGTTACATGAAACCCTGAAAATCGAACCACGACAAACCAAATTGGTGCGGCGACAGCGCTGCAACAAACTAAAAACTTTGCATTTGCGCTCTCTTTGCAAACCCTTTGCCTGCCTGCCGTACCCCCTAACCCGTGCGCTCCGCGAATGACCCAATGCTCTAAACCTAGGTCACATCGCGCACCCTCCTCGCTGTGCTATCGCATACTCCTCACTATTACCAACATATTGAAAATTGCACGGAGGGCCAACAATGCGGGCAGGAAAATGGCAGAACCAGGCTGCCGCCCCTGCCCCTCCTGCGTTACCTTTCCAAAAACGCTGTTGCATGCCTCGCCAAAAACTAACCAGCTGCAGGCCGCAGCCGGGCCCACTAGTTTTGTGGGCCCCTCTCCCCCTCCCCCCTGTTTCACAGAACGCACAAAATGGCCGTACCCTGGTGCCGCCAACCAGCCCCCGGATAAATGCCACTAAGCCTTTATACACTAACATATGAAAAAACCTCCACCCTGATCAAAAGGCTGCCACCACAAACAAACGCCCTCTACCCTTTTAAACGGAAGGCGCACGCAAACCATTAATAGTCCCAGTTCTCCCCCTTGGAGTAACTTCTCTTCTGGCCTGCCAGAGCTGAGCCCTGCTTTCACCTCTCTCCTAGCCCTGTTCCTTACCCGACGCCCATTCCTGGCCATTTCGTGAAGTTCCTCCTTGCGGTAAACCACATCAAAACTGGAAGCCCTCTTCCTCTGGGTCAGGAACACTGTACGGCATCCTGAGCAGTGACAAGACTAGAAACCTTCCTCCTCCGTGTCCGGAACTGCATGGCATCACGATCACGACCAGCACCACAGCTCTAATGAAATTGTTCCTTTGTCTCCCGGCGGGCGTCCTTTTGCAGGGGCTGGCTCCTTGCTGCAGCAGGACGTGACGCCTGCCCGTTATAAGGGGCATTCCTGTGGCGTTGGCCCTTTAAGGGCACGCACGCGACGGGGTGACGTTCACTCCGTCGCGTGCGCAGTTAAATAAACGGGGCGTTCCCCGTGACGACACAGTCACCGGGGAGCCCACACTTGCAACACCGCTGTCTCCGTGTCTCTGTGTCACAGGGGGTGGAGGGCTCACGGACGGCGGCATCCGGAGACCGCCAACAGTGGCGACGAGTGCCGGGATCACTTCCTGGAACAGGCGGAGACATTTGCTGGGAGCGTAGATGATCCTACGTGAACGCTCCAGCGAATTCTGACCGCGGAGAAGGAAGCGACACACTCGGCCGGCGGCCATCTTGATGAATAGGCCTCGGAGACTCACGGCTTCATAGCGAAGCGTCGGTGAGCCATCCGGACATTATTTTTGGATATTTCAGCGGCGGACAGTCGCTGGAAACAGCACGTGTCAATTTCAGAATGATTCATTGACATTTTCACTGTTTTTCACCGAGTAGATGGGTGAGACTCTATGGGAAGCGTGCTGAATGCACTAGGGGTCTTTCCCCCCTGCTCAATTTTTGGACACTTCATTGTCTGCCTGCTGGCTTGAGTGATACATCTGCGAGGAGTGCGCCTGGTGAGAGGCAGAATTTAATCCATCTCTGGAGGCTGACTGCTGGTGGTGAGTTGCGGCCCCATCAATTATATCTTCTGGGGTGCCTGTGCGCTATCCACCATGAGCCAAGCTGCTGCTGCTGCGCCTCCGCCTGCTCCCCCGCTGAAACCACCTGGGTCCCTACAGTGCCTGAGTTTGATACCTCGGGTGCTCCATCAAGCCTGGGACAGAGGTGGAAGATGTGGATGGATAGGCTTGAGATGTACTTCAGGGCCACGATGGAGACAAGCGACGACAGCAAGCTGGCCACTCTCCTGTACTCTGCTGGCCCAGCAGTGCATGAGATATTTCTGTCCCTGCAGCCGGCGGATGGGTCGTTTGCGGCGGCAAAGGATGCACTCCATAATCATTTTCTGCCAATGGCCAACGCAGATTATGAACGTTTTCTCATGGGAACGGCTCGACAGAAGGATGACGAGACTCTGGATGTGTTCTATGGGCGGCTGCGGAGACTGGCCGCGCCATGTGCGTGGAACGACCCTGAAGTCATGATTCGCAACCAACTCATTCAGGGGTGTGTCTCTGGGAAACTGAGGCGCCAGATATTGAGCGAGCCTGGCATCACCCTTCCTCGCATCCTAGAACTGGGAAGGTGCCACGAGGTGTCGGAATTGCGGGCGACCAGAATGGAAGCTGGTGCCCGCCCAGGCAAGGTGGAGGAGGTCTGCGCGGTCGGAAGAGGCCGTGGAGCGAGGCGCCCCATGAACACTCAGAGCCCGCGCCCGCTTGGGACCACTTCCTCGTGCCCAAAGTGTGGGTACGATCTCCCGCACCCAGCTGAATGCCCTGCGACTGGGATTAAGTGCGGTAGGTGCGGAGGCGCGGACCACTTCGCCAGGATGTGCAGATCTGCAGCTCCCAAGATAGTGCCTAGGGGGCCTGTTCGAGCTGGTTTCTTCTGACCCCAAAGGACGTCCAACGTCGCTCAGGTGGACCAGGGTGACGAAGGGGTGCCTCAGGAAGAGGAGGAGGAGGAAGAGGACGAGGAAAACGTTTTCTTCGTGTCCAGTGTGAGCATGCTGAAATCCCGCTCCAAGAGACAGCCCAGGTGCAACGTGCTTGTCAATGGTGACTCTGTACCAATGCTAGTGGACACCGGTGCGTCCGTGAATGTGATGGCCAGACAGCACTATGATACCATGCAGGCCCCGCCCACGCTGACCGCACCGAGAGCACGCATATTCGCCTTCGGCGGCGATCAGCCCCTCCCTCTGGACGGCGTATTCGTGGCTGATGTTCAATATGGGGACTCACACATCCGGGCCAGATTCTATGTCACCCCGGTGAGCGACAACACCTTGCTTTGCTGTGCTGCGGCTGAGGCGCTGGGAATTGTCACATTTGCATATTCAGTGTACTTAGACGACATTCAGGTACTCCTGGCCAAACACAGCTCCCTGTTTGAAGGCATCGGACAGTTGGGGGGTGAGCCGGTCCGGCTCCACATCGATGAGTCAATCCAACCAGTGGCGCTGAAGCACCGGCGAGTTCCGTTTCATCTCAGGGATCTGGTGGATCGAGAACTGGACAATCTGGTGGGGCTGGACATTATTGAAAAGGTGGAGGGCCCCACCCCGTGGGTGTCTCCCATTGTCATCGCGCGCAAGCCCAAACAGCCGGATGCGGTGAGGATCTGTGTGGACATGCGACTCCCCAATAAGGCCATAAAGAGGGAGCGACACTTGACCCCTACCATCGATGACATCATAGCAGAACTGCAAGGGGCGAGGTTCTTTTCCAAACTGGACCTGAGAGCAGGCTATCATCAGGTGGTCCTGCACCCCGAGACCCGCTACATCACAACCTTTACCACTCATCGAGGTCTTTACCGATACAAGAGGTTGAGTTTTGGGGTGTCTTCCGCGGCGGAGGTCTTCCAAAACATCATAAGAGGGGCACTAGCGGATTTGGATGGAGTCCTTAATATTAGCGACGACATCTTGGTGTATGCCAGGTCAGAGACGGAGCATCTGGCATGCCTGGCCAAGACCTTTGAACGCCTGCGCTCGCTGGGACTCACCCTGCACAAGGACAAGTGTGAATTTCTGAAAACAACGATCGAATTCTTTGGGTTCGTGTTCAAGGCGGATGGGGTGTCGCCGGACCCCCGCAAAGTGAGGGACATAAAGGTGGCACGTCCGCCAGAGAATGTTGCGGAGGTGAGGAGCTTCTTGGGGATGGTTACTTACTGTGGCCGTTTCATCAGGAATCTGGCGTCCCGTTCAGAGCCGTTGAGATCGCTCACAAAGAAGGACACCACCTGGCAGTGGGGCCCCCTTGAGCAGGCGGCATTCGATGACATCAGAGGTGCCTTGGCGGCGGACGACACCATGGCGTTCTTCGATCCGAGTCTGCAGACAGAGATCGTTGTGGACGCCAGCCCATATGGACTGGGGCAGTACTTACACAAGTGGGGAATGACCAGGAGATTCGACCCATAGCATACGCCAGTAAGGCGCTCTCCGACACCGAGCAAAGGTACTCCCAGATTGAGAGGGAAGCCCTGGCGGTGCTGTGGGGTTGCAGACACTTTCGCCTCTACATTCTGGGGCGCCCCGTGACTGTGGTCACGGACCACAAGCCATTGTTGCCTATCATGGCGAGCTCATCATCCCGTCCACCAGTGAGAATAGAGCGCTGGATGCTCGCCCTGCTCGAGTATGGAGTGTCGTTGACCTATCGTCCAGGGGCTAACAACGCGGCAGACTACCTCTCTCGACACCCAAGAGGGGACTCGCAGGAGTCTGCATCAGCGGAAGAGGCCGACGAACATGTCCGCCTGGTTGTGGAGACGGCCACCCCAAACTCCATGCAGGTGGAAGAGCTCGAGGTTGCATCAAAAGGTGACGAATGTTTCGCCATCCTGAGGAAAGCCATGCAGAGGGGTACCTGGAAGACGGTACTGGAGGCCGTGGAACGCAGGACATGTGAAGCCAGAGTGGCCCTCGAGCAGTTATGGAGAGTGAGAGAAGAACTGACATTCTCAGAGTAGGGGCTGCTACTGAGGGGTGAGAGGATCGTGGTGCCCCAGGCCAAAATTGCACAGGTCATCACCTTGGCGCACCAGGGTCATCAAGGGGCGCCCAAAACCAAAGCTCGCCTCCGCCAGAAGGTGTGGTTCCCGGAACTCGAGCGGAAGGTCGAAGCATTTGTGGCGTCGTGCGTATGGTGCCAGGCTGCGGCACCGGCCCAGCGGGAACCATCCATTGAAGCAATGCCCAGAGGGACCAGGCCATGGGAAGTGGTGCACGCAGACTCCGGGTCCACGCCGAGAGGCACTCACTTCCTAGTTGTGGTGGACGAGTGGTCTCGATACCCGGAGGTCGAGTTCATAGAGTCCGTCGCATTTGAGAACGTGGTGGTGGCGCTGGAGAAGATTTTCGCCACCCAAGGCCTGCCCTCTGTGCTGTGCTCCGACAACGGGGCACCATTCCAAGGCGAGAGTTTTGCCGAGCTCATGAGGGAGTATGGCATTCAACACCGACGGGTAACCCCACTGTGGCCCCGGGCCAACGGGGAGGCGGAGCGCATGATGCGCACCCTCAACAAAGTGTTCAGGATCGCCCACGGAAAGGGCGAGTGCTTGCAGAGGGCCCTGTACGTCTTCCTGCGGGGATATCGGACCACACCTCACTCCTCAACGGGGGTGGCCCCGGCGGAGGCTCTCTTCCAGAGATGCCCGAGAGACGTCATACCGGAGGTGGGGGACAGGGACCCTGCCATCATTGACAATGAACAGGTCGAAGAGGACAGACGAATCAGGACGCAGATGGAAAACATCCGGAGGGGCCCGAGACCCCCGCACATCGCGCCGGGAGATGAGGTTTTGGTGAGAAATCGCCACCCACAAGGAAAGTTGTCCCTCACGTATGAACCCGCTCCTCTAGATGTCGTGGCGGTCAAGGGCTCTATGGTGACAGCCTCTGACGGGACGTCGTCTGTAACAAGGAATGCTTCATTCTTCAGGAGGATCAGTGACCCGAGAGTGGACAGCCCGGACAACCGAGAGGGTGAGGGTGCCTTGGATGAAGGTGGTGGTGAAAGCCCCGCCGTGGACTCTCTGGCTCGAGGCAGACCAGGTCAAGAGACACCGGCCAGGGACGTTGGCAGGAGGTACCCCCTGAGAACAGGGCGTGGGAAACCTGCCCGTCTCACAGACTATGTGACGGACTAAGCTGGGGAGGCTGACCGGGGGTAATGGTCAGACCGTGACAGGTACCCGCGGGGGATCCAGGGTGGCTGTGAATAAATGGGGGTTTTTGGAGTTGACAGAGTTGTGTGCTTTATAAATGTGTGATAGTTAGTCCCTCCTGTTTCCAATTTGTTGTTATGGAAAAGGAGGAGTGTGGCGTTGGCCCTTTAAGGGCACGCACGCGACGGGGTGACGTTCACTCCGTCGCGTGCGCAGTTAAATAAACGGGGCGTTCCCCGTGACGACACAGTCACCGGGGAGCCCACACTTGCAACACCGCTGTCTCCGTGTCTCTGTGTCACGGGGGGTGGGAGGCTCACGGACGGCGGCATCCGGAGACCGCCAACAATTCCCTGGCCCTTTCTTTTGTCCGCCCTTCGTAGGCTTTTGCCATTCTTTGGTGGGCACCCTCCCCCTTACCCAGGGGGGGAGGGAGGACAAGGACCCTGCACGGGTTATCAGGGTGCCTCCTCCATTACTGTGTTTTCCCGTTGTCACCTTCATGTCAGTCTCTCTTTTTGTAATGGGTAGGGCGATGCAGTCAACAACATTATCAGCGCCACGGTCATGCCCCGCATGCAGGTGAAGCGGGTATATTTGCTGCTTTCTGCAACGTAGGCCATGCCCAATCAGCATCTCCCCCAGCAGGAGTAGTTCAACACATAATGTGTCGGCCAAGCCACGTCAGGCAGCGGCCAGGCTGCACCATGTGCCAGCTCCCCCAGGCAGGAGTTCGCTAACGTTGACATGGTTACACTCTCTTCTGTTAAGCTGCCCGTTTGGCCGCGCCACAAGTTTTGCCCCCAGGCAGGAGGTGAAGAAGGCTGCAGGCTGTCGGGCCGCGCCACTTCCTCTCTCCCCCTCAGGAGTCAGCAAGCTTGCACCATGGTTTCAGGCAGCAGCGCGATGTTCCACCAACTCATTGCCAGTTGTTAAGGGGCTGGCCAGTCCGGTCCTGAGCTAGTCATGGCAGTAGCACACACACAATACAAAGGACCACACCCCAGGACATTACTGGTTGACTAGCCACTTGCCCCTTTTATTCACTTGGCGACACATGTCCCACGTGTCACTACACACGTGACTTTAGCACGAGCCCAGGAGGGGCTTAAGTCACAACATACCCGTCCACAAACTGTTTCTCTGGTTTCAGCCAATCGCTCTGTCGCTAGAGTTGCGCTACTTTAGACTGCCTTTCCTCAGGACACACACAGAATTCTACTGGGCACCAGCAAGGTGTCTCTGCTCAGCCTCTCATATTGCATCTTCCTTGCATTGTGCCAGGTTCTGAGTATCTTGCAGAGTTTCTGCTCTTGCTGCAGTCGGTTTGCCTAGATTATGCATGGTATTGTTTTAACGTCTGCATCTTATCTTCCCGTTCCCTGGTAATCAACTCTGTTTTGTCAACTGCTTTGGCTAGTTCTTCCAGCGCAGGACTATTGCATAGGCCACCTGACTATTGTCAAGGAAGTAAGACTTCAGACGCCATACTCTGCGCAATGTTACAGAGCCACTTCATCAGATCTTTTTGTACCAGATCTTCCCTGTCCCTTTTAGCGAAGACTATGATACAACAGTTGGATTGCCCCACCCTGCAAATTCATTGGACTTTGGTTCCTGTGTTATCCACAGTGTCATCTCAGGAGGGTGTGCAGTATATGGTTCTCTTCTTGTTCAGTTAATAAACTACTTGGTAAGATACCCAACTGTTCCTGGATTTAAGCTGTTAGTGTTATTCAAAACTAACTGTAAAACGGTACTACTTCCACCGACCTAAGTGTAGCTTTGGCCAACTTAAAACATGTTCTCAAGAGAATCTACTGATCACAAACTCCTATATAATAACTTCACAATCTGTTCCAATATGTTCATATATGGTTTACACTCTAGGAACATTTCAAATGAAATAACCAGAAAACACAGCTGCATAGACACATGCACTTTTACTCCACCCAATACAGAAAGGATACAGTCTTTGTAGATGAGTCGATCTCCTTTTGCAGACAAGATGAAGATTTGGGCGATCATTGTTACCTACAAAATAGGTGAAACATATCAGCAACTGCCATGGCCAACCTCTAAGTCACAAAGCATTTAATAAGAAATAAAAAAAAAAAGGATAGTAGGAATACTCACTGTGTACTGTGTACACTGACAATGTGCTATAGCCTAAAGGAAGTAACAAGGAACCCGTCACCTGTAGGAAGGATGGATTCAGTGAGGACTGCATTTCACTTAAGAAGAATGAGCTTTAGCGATACACTTAGCTGTGGAAAGCATGAGTTAAGCCCAATGGACTGTGTGGCAGGGGTCTTCAATATTTGGATCTGCAGATGTTTTGGACTACAACTCCCAACATCCCGAGCCAGCATAGACAATGGTGTACCATGGGAATCGTAGTCCAAAACAACTGCAGAATCTGTGGCAGGGTGAAAAATGTGCACTCATCACTAGGCATTGGCTAGTGATATTTGACTTTTGCCAAGTAAGAAAGGGTGCACTTTGTGTATGTACAGAATTGAGGTGGAGAGTGACTGACTTTTCTATGACTGCCGAGAAGCTCGAAATTAGAATTGTTGCGTTCTGCCTGTGGTTTATGGATATTGAATATAGACAATGATCACTTATAGTGGATGGGTATGGAGATTGCTCATGGGCAAGCTAACATTCACCCCCATATTTGCATATGTATTCCTGTGAATGTCCTCCCACAAAACACTACATTTCATCTGTTAGATTCCCAGGAGCAAGCATGGCATATAATCTGAAGGGATGGATGGCTCTAACGATTCATAGAGAATCTGTTCCCTCTAAGGCAGTTGGATTCTGTCATTTTGCTCAAGAACAAAAAAACAATCTTCCCCTTGAAGGGAGTAGGGGCTCATCCATGGTCAGAAAACCTGCCCACTGTAGGGGGGATGATTTGGGGGATGTGCCCATGTCTAAAGAACCTGCTACCAGTAGAATGAACAGGCTGTGGGGATCAGTACAAGGACAGAGAACCTATTAATGAAATGTGAAACTGAGCCGGTAAGCGGTATACAAACACAAACTGGAAGGGCGACTATGTTTAGTAACTCGAGGTGAGCTCCCAGAACATCCTATTCCACCATCCTTAGAGAGGGACAGACCAAATGTCTCCCCAAAGTACCCCTGGTCTACAAATGGTTAGCATAGGCCAAGCTCAGGACAGCTCTGCCAGATATGCTGGGAGACCAATGATCCACAATGCAAATAAGTCCTATGGGACTCGAATGGGGAGTTACTTTTTCCAGCGCCTGGCTTCAGGGACCGCCAGGGCTGTAATGCCCCGGTGATTCCCCATTACCAGGCACCGGAAGAAAACACGATTCTGGCGGCAGCCATGCCGTTTTTACCGGCACGGCTACCGCCAAGGTCGTAATGAAGCCCATTGTTAACTATAGGAAGAATTTCTTTGTGCAGGGATGGAGAATCTGCCATTCTTAGAAATAATGTATCTGGGCAGTCTCTCCAGAGACTTGAAACTTTGCCTGTAGGAAAGAAGGAAAGACTGCAGAGTCACTTAGGGGAAATGGAACCAGTTGCATGCAGAAAGGTTGTTTGCCGGTTGATTATACCTATAAGATAGCTTGGCAAGTTCAGGGCTTACCTCAGACATTTGTAGTTATCATAGAGGATACAGGTTTGAAGCCTGTCGAAGCCAACCACTCTGAGGGCTTTAAAGTGATTACCATTACAATGTCCAATAACACCTACTACCACAGGGCTTAGAAGCAGGAAGAAAGCATCAGAAAGCGCTACACATAAATGTTATTATTAATCTAGTAACATAGAGCCTGTGAAAACAGTATAGACCTCTGAAATTAGCACATAGGTACAGAACTTCCTGTGTCTCAGGCTTGATGGTCCAGAGTGCGGTCAAAGAGATACAAATACTCCAAATGGGCTGAAGAAATTAGCTCAGGGACGCAGAGACTTTCACCTACTGTGCAGGATGGGCTCAGTGGATTAGAAAAGGTATACAAAGTCATTCACCTCAAGTGGATAGTTCCAATAAGACTGGAAAGGGACAACGGGTTGATCACAGAAACAGAACATGCTCTCTCTGAGACTTGGTTTATTCAGAGCTGCACCCAGCAACATCTCTAGGACTGAATGTGTTTATGACACTGGCAGAGGGGTCGAGATCCAGAGCAACACCTTCCTTAATTATGTGAATTGTATGGGTGTGCCTTACTCGGCACCACACCATTTGAAAGGTTTAAAACAGGGATTGACCAATCACGGTTCCATGTGTTAATATCCCCGCAAAAATATCGCCATACAAAAATATCGCCATTTTTTTGCGGCGATATTAAGGCATGGAACCTGCGGGGGACACCCCTCAACCCCCATATTATTTTAAAAGGAGCGGGGGACAACCCCGTAACCCCCACTCACAATATCCCCAAATAGTATCCCCACTAAAAACATTGCCTATGGCGTTCCCGACGACCATATAAATGGCGATATTTTTGGTTGGGATAATATTACCTGATATCCCAATCACGTGCTGTTGGTCTCTTTTTGGAGACTTGCGTTGAGGTCTCCAAGTTTAACAGATCATCATTTCTTTGGCCACTCTCTAAAAGGTGTGAACTCTATTCCTGCAAACACCCCTTTAGAGATCAGGTTTTCTGTACTCCTGCCCATTAAGTATTTCATCCAAAGAGGAGTTGCACACTCTCAGTCAAATTTGCTTTAATTGAAAATATTGATTAAGCATATACAACAAGGATAGGATACAAGACAATAAATATATGACCATATACAATCAAAAATGTTTTAGAGTACATAGTTTCAAATGCAGCTCCCAATATTTACAACAATGTCATTCTAATCCTCATAGAGGATACTATAGAGCTACTACACATTGTGTAAATTTATAGGCCCTTAAAGCGTTTTAAGTACTGTGATCAATCCTTTCCCAGCGGTTGTCTCTGCCCATGTGGCCAGGGGATGGCAGGTGCTACCTGATCCGGACCCTGTGGGGCGGCTATATGTGGGAGGATCACATGGGGGAGGCAACCTTCAGGACATTGTATCCTTTTCCTTTTGCGGATACCCCATCCATTCCCCAATCCTTTATGGCCTATTGTCATACCCACCCCTTACCCACCTAGGGACACTATTGAAAATATCTTCCCATACTCTCCAGCAAGAACTGATTTGCCTTTCAAGATTACTGAGAACACTGTCCCAGACTTTGCATACAGGTTATCAAGAACTGACTTTCGTTTTCCTAAATGCAAAATTAATGCAGATTACTGAAGGCCAAGAGCGTAAGCTGCGCTCTAGTACTTGCCTGATGCTGGACGGTGTAAACTAGCGAACCAGCTGACCATCAGAAGTTGGCTGGAGAACTCCCCACCTCTCGGTTTTGACCGAGGGACTGCAGCGCTGGAACGAGGTCTGTGGAGCCAACCTGCTCATCGAGGATATCGACCAGGAGAAGGACTCCAGAGCGCCTGCAGGTACCGCAGAGCATCTTCCCACTGCCCAAGCCCAGAGGGACGCAGAGCAGGCAAGCGGGAGCCGCGAGAGACACAGAAGCTGCAGTGCAGAGACGGCGGAAGGGAGCGGAATGCAGAAAAGCTGGTGCACGCATACCTCAGGAGAACCTGCACGAGCCATCAAGAAACGGAGAGTCCACCCAAGGAACACTGGGGTGCAAGCATGCCAAAACCACAGACGAATGTAATATACTAAAAAAGAAAGTGCTATTAAATATGATTTAAAGAGACAGAACAACGCCAAGATAAGAAAAGGTCAAGTTTGTAAATGTGCAAAGTGCATATATGAGAAAAGCCCTGGCAAGAGCAGATGCCAGGCAGATTCAAGTCATGAGAGAGAAGCCCTGGCAAGATAATATACCAAGCATATTTAAGTTATAAAAGAAAGCCCTGGAAGGGGGTATACCAGGCAGTAGCCAGTATGTTCATATAAGAAAGCCCTGGCAGGAGAGTATACCAAGTGGATGCAAGAGCAAGTGTGTTCATTGGAGAAAACCCTAGTAGGAAAACGCACCAGGCAAGGACAAGTTGAACAAGTGTGTGTGAAATAGCTCATCAAAAGGAATTCTGAGAAGAATACATCAGGATCAGAAAAGGCTGTATTCAAGCATATTGAAAAGGAGCAGAAACCCTGTAGGAGAAAACACCAGGTATCCTATCAAGACGCAGACTAACAGCCAAGCTGTTTTGTGTACCAGCTATGGTTGAACAAGAGAAACGTAAAGAACTAATATTCTTTAAAATCTAAAGCAGAGTGAAGAGAAATCCAGGGGAAGGGAACCACCCTCTGGATCAAGGAACTCCATCCTCCTGGAACTTTGTGTTGGAGTTACATTTTCCTTTTGAACATTTGTGCACTACTCAAGGCCAAAGAAATTTTCCCTTTTTACCTTAGATTTGTTTTTTTGAAAGTGAGGGCCAAAATAGTACTTTGGACATGGGACGTTTTGCTTTGGGCATTCTGACATCCGACAGATTCTTAGTTTTGTTGGAGGTAGGGAAACACCTCTTAGTGTAGTGTGAGAAACCTGAAGGTGTCTCCCTGACTAGTCCCTGGGGATCTGTCACGCAGGTGGCCTGGACATGGCCATCGCTAATGGATCCAGTTCCTAGGGGTGGACAAGTGAGGGAGGATCTCCTAGATGGCGGGTCCTAGGGGAGTGGGACACTGACGGGTGAGACACGGTATCCCCCTTCCAATACCTTTCAGGAAGCTCAGAAACTCTACTCCACCCCTTTTCCAAAACAAACACTTTTGCAAATCGCAAAAGACAAAGGACAAACATCAAAGCCGTTTACCTAACATGCCCCAATGCAAGGGTCAGGCAATTGACCATGATCACACACACCTGACGGCCCTTTCCCTTCCCGACAGGGATAAAAGGTTGAGCACAAGAGCACAATACGAGCAAGGCAGAAAACACGTCGAGACAGCTATCCATGCACAGCAGATCAAGAGTAGGAGAAAGGTGGCGAATAGCGAAAGGTTGACAAGGAGAGGAGAGAAGCAACCTTACCCTTTCCGACCCAGACCCGCAAGACCTCGGTAGAAGTAATCGTAAGACCGCAAACAATACCCCAAGTGTGTTGTAGCAAATGTCAATGGTACACAGAGCATGCCTACACTGATAAGCTACTGTGGTACCGGCCTAGACTCCAGATACGAAGAAAGCCAAGCGGTTCATCACAGTTGGTGAGTCAAGGGGAGAACCGATAAAGAAACCGAACTGTGTTGAATGAAAGTCGCAAAGTGGCACATTGAGGAAAGTTCAAGGAACTGTAAATTGTTTAGGGAAGTCCAGCTGCAGAGGGGTCCGGCACCACGTGGGTGCTCATTCAAGAGACTCGGGTTGATCCTGTGTTGAATGAAACTACTGATACCAGAAGGCCCTAGCGGAGCCGCGAGGGAATGGTCAAAGGAGTCCATCCCACAGAGAGGGCAGGAGCCCTTCTCCCTACCTGCAGCTTCGCAGCAACTCCAGCAGCTTTCTGCCTACACGAACAGCTGAGTGCTGTTACCACGCCTGACCCGCTCAATCCATCTGAGGTGAGCTCATCCTGGTGCCAGAAGGCATCTTTGCCCGCAATCCTACTTTCAGATTGCTCCCTCCACTCCCCACCGAAACGAGGAATCTACTTTCAGGGTCCCAATCGCCTGTCCCAAGATGGCGGATGTCTAGAACGGGGCAATCCACGTTGCCTAGCAACCGAGGTGCCTTTTGTGAGCACCAATCCGTCGGCAGGCGGAAGACGCCGGCTGCGGCCCTTCCAGACAAGGCCTGTGGAAAAGGCCCCGTTTTGCACCCGTTGTGCGCGTGGAGGCGCGAAACCCATTCCTTGCGCTATGCTTCTCTTGATGTGGCCACATAGCCACGATTTCGCCATCCAGAATCCTCACCTATAGACCGGATCTCGCCTTCCAGCTGAACATTTACCTGAGCCGTCTATCCACAAACTGCTACACGGCCGGTGAGTAGCGTCTGCTTCTTACAACAGACAACATAATATTTCACAACTGCCACTCACTGCCGTTGGATGTTCCTCCCCTCGTGACACTTATCTGATGTCCTACTGCACTCTTGCCTTTATTGACCTCTTTGCACGTGTCGTACACGTTAATCCGGACATTGGCGCACTATCAATATTGTCCTAGCACCTACTGTTTACATTATTTGCTCATCTGCGAGCATGTTATAGTGTTTATTGCCTACGCTACAAAGTGTTGAGCTCTCATGGGCGCCTGCCCTCGCAACTCATATAGCTCCCTCTGCCAGTCACCGATGTTATTATTAAAGCGCATGCCATTTTATTAATACTGGAAAGATAAATGCTGGCTGGCCACACTGTACTAATTCAAACCGAACCTGATGTTTGCATATCTATGTTGCATTGTTGAAATTTTGGCAAGTGCCTTTCAATCAAACCATTTGCTTTCTAGCTGAGCAATTTAATGCTGACTAATCTGATCTCAGGTCCCCTCCCTTTTGACACTTGCTGAAATGCCAGCCACTACACCGCAGTTTCTAATTGAATCACAGGCATACCATTTTTTTTAATCCATCTTGGTGTCTACCCACATTACCGTCAAATACTGTGCCCCCAACTCATATCTTGCATTTGTACTTACCCCTTCCTGCTATTGTGCTCTCATGCTTATAGCACAATCCCCTGCGCCACCTAGGGCTCAGCCACCTCTAGCCCTCATCTGAGCCACCAGGCCAACTCGAGCAGCTTAGAATCCAGCTGTTCCTACTGCTATTTGCAGCATCAGTTTACCACGTTGCAGCTACAGCGCACCAGGCTCAGCTCCTCCCCCATACTTCTACCTTAGCTACAGTCATCCATGCTAACCTGGTTAACCATCATTATGTTCCCTTACTGCATTATCCAGAACACACCCTGCACTGGGAGCCACTATGTGGGATATAAAAACGGCCTCTTCAAACTGGCCTGCCCTCGCCATCACCCCATCCCATGTCCCACTCCATCCCTGCCCTCTCTGCCACCATTTCCACTCATCACCTACCAACCTCGCATCACCAATGCCATCGCTCATGACAGTAATTTGCTCACCACCCCCAATACAAGAGAGCACGACCAGTTGCACAACACCCATGAGGAAAACCACTCTCTTCCCATCCTGTGACAGACAAGACGATCACGCCTAAGATCACGAATCATGTAGTGTGCCTTTGGTCCCACACCCTTCCTCCAATCCCCTAGGCAGACCTCGCCATTGGTGCACCTCCGCCTCTTTAAGTCCAAATCTAAATCCAAACAAGAGCCCTCCATCCTGTGCCCAGAGACCCCCAAGACAGCAGCCACCCCTAGACAGAAACTACCTGTCAGCTTTCAAGGTGCCTTCATCAATGCCTGCTCCCTTGGAGCCCACGCCATCGAAATACACAACCTCATCTTAGAACTACAACTAGACCTCCTTGTAGTCACAGAATCCCGGCTTCATCAAACCTCTGGACCACTATTGACCCTCGCAATTCCTCCAGACTACACCATCCTCAGAACTGATAGGTCCCATTCGCATTGAGGCGGTGTAGCCATTATTGCCAAGACCAAGTTCCAACTAAGATCCTGCCACACTGAAATAATTGCAGGCTATGAACCTCTCCTAACCAAACTCACTTCCAATGAAAAAACCACAATCAACCTAGTAGTGATCTATAGATCACCCAAGTCCAATAGCCATCCCGAAACACACATTTCCAAACTCCAAACAGACATTTCCAAATAGACTTTCCAAACTCCATGACCCCCCCCGGCAAGAACCCTTGCCCCTTGCATTAAAAGATCATCCCCCTTACCTATCACACCTACCCATAAAACCAAAGTTCAACCCAAACTCATTGCCTCAGACTCCAATACCCCCAAGTCCCAAAGTTCTTTAGGTTCATCAGTTCCAACCCTAGCCAGCAAAAGCCTCAAGGGCGCTCCTAAAGGCCAGATCTATGGTTGCCCCTGCCACTGAAATAGCAGAGATTATACAGACAGAAAACCTGGACTTCCTAGCGATTACTGAATCCTAGCTCCATGCCGCTGCAGGTCCAGCTCTTTCACTAGCTATCCCTTCGGGATATACGATCTTAAGATCAGATAGAACGGACACGCGAGGAGGAGGCATCGCACTCATTGCTAAAGAAAAATGAATGATCAGACTAGCGCCGCCCTTAGACACCAACTCATGTGAGAATTTTACTGCTAAACCTAACATAAATAACTCCGACACTTACTATCCACTTAATATATAGACCCCTCCAGGACCTATTGGAACCTTTGAAGATGACTTATCCAACATTGCCTCTAATAATCTTAAACAGGCCTCCCAAGTTCTACTATTAGGCGACCTCAACCTAGGCTATATTGACACCAAGGATATACATGCATCCAATGTGGCCAATAAACTAATAGAACAAGGCTTCTCACAAAAAGTGCTGCACCCTTCTCATACCAAAGGAAGAACCTTGGATTGGGTAGCAGACCATAACTGCAAAGTTACTATCTCTTCCATGTCCTCCAAATATGGTCGGACCACCACCTGATAACTTTTACGCTAGTCACGGACAAACCCATCTCTATTCCAGCTTCCATCCCACCACCCATTCCCACTCGGAATAAAAAGAATATCACCTGCGACAACCTACTCCCGCTTATCCTACCTACACTCAATGCCATCCCAGATAACTTGTGCCCCAATGACTTGGTCAGTGAATATAATAATATTATGACTACCTCCTTAGACACCATTGGACCACTCAAACTCAGACAAAGCAAACCCAAAGCACACCTCAATTCCTGGTTCACGCCATACCTGAAAGCACTTTGTGTCAAAAAAAGGTTATGTGCAACATCCTAGAAAACTCTCCCTTCTGAGGAGAACAAAATGAATCTCAGCGCTATCCCAACACTATACAAAAATGAAATCTTACTAGCCAAACGTGAATCCTATAATGCTAGAATTCCCCAAGCCAACTCCAGCACTAAAGAACTTTTCATTATCCTTAAAGAACTGGAAGTCCCCATCCCTGTGCCAGACAATTGCACCAAGGACAAACAATGGTGTTTGAATATCCAGAAAGCATTGGCTAACAAAGATACGACTCTTCAAGCAAAAATTTCTAATAAAAAAACATCATTAACTAATATCACATCTAGCAGAATCTCGCCAGACCCTCCTAATAACACAATCAAATCACCTAGGTTCAAGTTCTCCAAAGTTATCCCAATTGATACTGAAAAAACCATACTATCCCTCAAACCATCCAATTGTCAGGGAGACTGCTGCCCTGCTCAACTGATAAAGGATGCAGCCAAAGATCTACCACCTTTTATAACAAAACTTATCAACACATCATTTGCATCCAATACTATCCCATCTGACCTCAAAGATTCGTGGGTGCTCCCACTTCTAAAAAAACAGACTTTATACCCCCTAATTGCGACCAACTACCATCCTATCACGACGGTAGCATTTCTCCTGAAAATCCTAGATAAAATGGCCTACTCACAAATCCAAAAACACCTTGAAGTGAACTCCCTACTAGGATCAAGGCAATCTGGCTTCCGACCTCAGCACGGAACATAAACTGCTTTAATAGACTTGAAGGCCCAGATAGACGAACTAAGGGACAGAGGAGAATCAGCCCTTCTCCTACTCTTGGACCTATCGGCCGCTTTCAATTTGGTTGATCACCAGGTGTTATGTATTCATCTGGACTCGGCAGCACATTTCTCTACTGAAGCCATAGCTTGGATACAATCCTTTCTTAGTGAACGCACTGAGAGTATTCTCACCCACAGCCGCAGGCGACCCTATCCCCATCACTTGTGGTGTACCCCAGGGATCCTGTGTCTCACTCACCTTCTACAGCATCTACACAAAGCCCCTTTTCGATGATCTGGATCATCTGGGTATCGCCTACACTAACTACGCAGATGATACCCAGATCCTCCTACCTCTTACAGGCGATTATGAAAAGGATTTGGCCTTGGTGAACAAGATCTATCTCATCATCCAGTCATGGATGGCTACCATGGACTATGCCTGAATGATGACAAGACTGAGATCATCATCCTGGGTACATCATCCTCCCTCAAAAAATTGAGCCCTCAATATTCAGCCTTTAACATTGACCAAAACATCATCCCAGTTGCCAAGGAAGTTAAAACCTTGGGGTTTTACTTGGATTCTCCACCCTCTCCCTCAACAAACAAGTAAATGCAATGGCATCTGCCACAGCCTATACTTGCAAATTGATACGAGCAGGTAAAGCCTTCCTTTCCAACGGCAGCTGTATTACCAGGGATGTTATTTAGGGGTCGCCAGAGGTCGCAACTGTGACCCCCAGAGCTCCCTCTTGCAACCTCTGTGGTCACCCTTGCGACCTCTAGAAAAAAAAAGAAAAGAAAAAAAGTGTTTTTTTTTTCTTTTGTAATGCAAGCTCATGGGCTGTGGCCAGGACCATGTGGCTCTTTAGTTCTGGAGTAGCTGGCTTTCTTGTTAAAGCCCTTTAAAAAAAAGAAGAAAATGAGTGACACAAGTCTAACACTTTCAGCACTGACCCTAAATAAGAAAGATTAGGAATACCAAATAATGTGTCTTTCTGGAATTCTATACAATAATTGCTAGACTCATTAAAGGTTTATTTCAGGCACACTTCAGGGGGTGAGTCACCGATTTAGTCTGTTCTTAAATGCCTCAACTCAGCCTTTCATCCTTCTGAGGTCAATAAATGAGTACCAACACAGGTTGGGTGATTTTGGGTGTATATTTTTTTCTATGTAAAGCGCTTAAGGGCAAGTGCTATATAACAACACATTATCATTTGGTCATGGACGTCTGCTTGCATTCACAGTAATTTGGAAATATGGGCCACTGATCTTAACGATACATATGGTGATCCATTCTTGTATGAAATGTACATCACATTATAGTGATATCATAATAATATTTTTTGTAGTGTACAATGCTATGTGATAGCACTTCCTGTATGGAAACGGGTGAAAGGTTGTGTTCCATCGCATCCCGCGATATCACTTCAGGGTGGGATCAAATGACATAACTTCCTGTGATGGCACCAGAGGGTCAAGGGTCGTGTGATGTCACTTCCGCTACCCCTGGCATTTTGGTGAAATGACTTCCCTGTGTATTACCCTTGCCAGAGTACTTATTCTATCAAAACTAGACTATTGTAACGCCATGTACATAGGCGCAAACAAATAAAAATAACCAAGAAGATCCAATTTCTGCAAAATAATGCTCTCAGAGCTGCACTTGGTATGGCTAGGAGAGAACACATTTCTGATACGAGAAGAGCCTGCAACTAGCTCTCTACAGCCAACAAAATTAAACTAAAAGTGGCCTCGCTCACTCATAAATGTATTAACAATGCAGCTCCTCTCTACTTTTCAGACAGAATAATCTTAAAAAACAATACAAGAACAACCAGACTTTCCAATACAAACTGTCTGCTTACTCCGAGATTCAAACTGTCCAGAGTGGGAGGCAGCAGCTTCCAGGTCAAGGCATCCCAGCTTTGGAATTGACTCCCCTACTCTATTAGACTAGAGCAGTCTTACAAAAAATTCCGATTCAGTACAATCAAGTGGCTTAAAGACTCTGACCGCTAACAGTCCCGCCCATCACCTATGCCACACCTGCCTGCCCATCATTGTACATATATTGCATTATGCAACTATGCTATGTTCATCATGTAACTATTCCGAATGTATTCTCTCCTTCTCAAATGTAACTAAGCTCTGCATGATCATACGCCATGTTTATTTTTTTCTGTGTAATGTATATATTTTCTTCTTGCTTGTGTAACTATGTTTCGAGTAATCTTTGCAACGCGCCCTAATACCCTCGGGTCTGGAGCGCTATACAAATAATAAAACAAAACAAACATGCGTTATCCTTGGAGACTTGAACCTAGGATTTAATGATAGCCTAGATTCCAGAGCAGAAGCCTTGAACTCCTCCCTCAAGGACAGGAGCTTCACTCAACTAGTGCATGCCCCCACTCACATTAAACGAAGAACATTAGATTGGATCCTTTCACTTAATACTAACATAACCATTGACTCAATCTCTCCTTTAGACCGGACACACCACCACAACATCAAATTCACCATCATATCCAATGAACCTCCTCCCACCAAACCGATAGCTACTGACATTTATGAAATGAGAAACCTTCACAAACTTACACCTGAGAATCTCATCCTCATGCTTAATACAGCCCTAGATTCCATGTCGACTTCCAGCAACAGCCCCTGCCATCGAGCAGACATTTACCATAACTGCCTCACCTCCACAGTCAATGCCATATCTCCCCTATCTACCAAAACAAAACGCACTAACAAACAGTCGTGTTTTTGGATCAATGAGGACCTAGTCTCACGCCCTTGAACATGCCCACAAAAAACATCCCAAAACGGCCTACCAGGCG
This sequence comes from Ambystoma mexicanum, assembly GCF_040938575.1. Taxonomy (NCBI): domain Eukaryota; kingdom Metazoa; phylum Chordata; class Amphibia; order Caudata; family Ambystomatidae; genus Ambystoma; species Ambystoma mexicanum. Next base: position 221,862,017 of record NC_090921.1, on the reverse strand, counting down.
GCGAATAAAATCTACAAAAACAGCCATCATCACTCATAAGGCTAATGCCTATAATGATTGCATCCATAACACTGCTTCGGATTATAAAGAATTCTCTCTCTCGAGAAAATTGGAAAATCCCACCACAGCCACCAATTCTACCAGTGCTAGTAAAGAGTGGTGCACCACCATACAAGATGCCCTAGCCGCTAAAATTGACCTCCTCCAAAACAAAATTACAACCAAAAGTCAACTTCTAGCTGACAAATCCTCCACAGACAACCATATCCCTAATTCCAATATGAACACCAACCCCCATTTTTTCTTCACCCCAGTCTCCCAAGAAGTAGTGCTTGACACTATATCTAAACGCAAAGCATCGAATTGCAAAGGAGATTCCGTCTCAGCGCAAGTAGTCAAAGCATGCGCCCATATCCTAACACCTATCATAACTAATTTTGTCAATGCGTCCTTTAATACCAACTTGGTCCAAGCCAGTATTAAAGAAGCCTGGGTTACACCCCTTCTAAAAATAAATTTAAAAAAAAATAAAATAAAAAAAAAAACACACTAGATCGCACTGCGCCCACTAATTACAGCCCAATAACAACAGTACCGATCTTGCTTAAAATCCTCGACAAAAATAGCCTACAATCAAGCCCAAGCTCATTTGGAACATAACCAACTCCTTGGCACCAGACAATCTGGCTTCAGGCCCAACCACAGAATGGAAACGGCCCTTCTGGGCCTGACAATCCAGATGGCTAATATCAGAGATTCAGGCAAACTTTGCATTCTCCCATTATTGGATCACAACAAACTCTGCTCCACCTTAGCCAAAGATTTCAACTTCTCCACTAACGCCACCATGTGGATCAAATCTTTCCTAGTTGATCTAACCTCCAGAGTCTCCATAGGCAAAGAAGCTGCAGACCCCATAGGAGTACCCCAAGGCTCTTGCCTTTCACCCACCCTCTACAACGCTGTGGAGATAGGAGGCTGGAGACAAGGCGGTTTGCTGAAATAATATTTATTTCTGACTTAAATTTTGTCAAGAGTCAATTAACTGAAAGTTCTGGTGGTAAATAAACAAAAAGTTCTATCGGTTTCCTTCACCTTGGGGCTTCCTTCCCCAATGCCTTCTTGCAGAAGGGTCTTGTCCTTTAGTTTGCGATATCCGGATAGGCCCACCACTCGGGGTGGACTGTGTCCTCCTTCTCGGCGTCCTGTGGATATATGAGACACAGTTCGTTAGAAGAGGCGGGTTTTTATGATTTTCCCTGGCTTCAAACCCCCACCAATGAGGATCCTTTCTGGCTAGCGCTTCCGTCATTGGATGGGACGGCTTAGTCCCGCCTCCCACAAAGCTGACTTTACCCGTCGTCATTTCTGCCTGCCCCCGCAGCATAGGGGAAAGCGCTATGGCGTTTGCACCAGTGCAGCCCATGCGGCGTCGGGCCTCGACAGTGTATGGGTGGAGCCTGACACCTGGGTTTCCTCCTGAGCTCCGCCGCGGGCCGTGGCTGCCGCGGACCGTCTCCTGGCAACGCTTCTGCCCCCTCCCTAGTCCGGGTTGCTGACTCCATGAAGTTCTCCAATGCGGGCTGGTACTCCCACATGGCGAGTAGCTGAGCATGTCGCAGCGTTCCGCTGCAGTGCTTCTAGTCCTGTTGTGTTTGTTGTGCTTGTCTGTTCATGCGGTTCCCTATGACCGCCCGTTCTTTGTACATTGTCGGTTCTCCCAGCGTCCGTTGCTGGTACCTCATCACACATTCTCACCCCGGGTTCAGGCCGATCGGGCCAGTGAGAGCACCGAGACAGGTAGTCTGCCAATAGCTGAAACCTGGTCGGTATATGGAGTGTTAGAAAGTCAAATGGTTGGAGAGAGAGGAACCAGCGTAGGACTCTTTGGTTGGTATCCTTGTGTCGGGCCAGCCATTGTAAGGGCGCATGGTCTCAGAACAACGTGAACTGGCGACCCACTAGATAGTATTTGAGGGACTCAATCGCCCATTTGATGGCTAGGCACTCTTTCTCAATAGTGGAGTAGGCCGACTCATGCGGCAGTAATTTCCGGCTGATGAAGCATACGGGCCGTAGTTCCGTCCCTTGTTCCTGAGAAAGCACGGTGCCCAAGCCCTGGTCTGAGGCATCAGTTTGGAGAAAGAATTGTTTCTGAAAGTCCGGACAACAGTACAGGGTCTGATGTGATCCTTAGTTTTAGGAGGGCTATGGCCCTTAGGGCTGCTTTGTTGTCAGTCAAGTTCGGGTTCCCCTTGAGTCTCAATGCATCAGTGAGCGGGGCGGCGACGGAAGAGAAATCAGGAATAAACCTCCTATAATAACCGACGAGTCCCAGAAAAGCCCGGATTTGTTTTCTGTTCACGGGCGTTGGTATTCTGTGTACAGCTTCCGTTTTGGACGTCTGTGGTTTTAGGACTTCACCACCCACCAAGTGTCCGAGATACTTGGTCTTGTGGGTTTCCATCATGGTTTTTTTCGGGGATTTATGTGTAGACCTGCCTTATGTAGGTCAGCTACGAGTGGTTTAGACGGTTCTCCCAGGATCTACTGTATATTATGATGTCGTCCAGATAGGCCGCTGCATACCCCTCATGAGGTCGTAGTATGAGGTCCATAAGTCTTTGCAAGGTGGCAGGAGCCCCATGCAGGCCAAAGGGTAGAACCTTGAATTGGTAGAGTCCTTGTGGTGTGGAAAAGGCAGTTTTTTCCTTATCCTGGGTTCGCAGAGGGATCTGCCAGTATCCCTTCGTGAGATCTAGCGTGCTCAGGTATTGGGCAGCTCCGAGTCCTTCTAATAACTCGTCCATCCGTGGCATTGGATAGGCTTCATATCGAGACACGGCATTCAATTGCCTGTAGTCCATGCAGAAGCGAATTGAGTCATCCGGTTTAGGGACAAGTACTATGGGCGAAGACCAAGCGATGGTTGAGGGCTCAATGATGTCCAAGTACAACATTTCATCTACCTCTGAGTTTATGATGCGTCTCCGGGCTTCGGGTATTCGATAGGGTCTGAGTCGTACCACCTGTCCAGGTTCTGTTTTTATTTCGTGTTCGAGCATCTCTGTTTGCCCCGGTAAGGTGGAAAAGGCTTTCCTGTAGGGTAGCAACCTATCCAATAACTCAGTTCTCATATTTGGTGGTAGGGCGTCTCCCCACTGGACATGGTCCAAAGAACCGGTATCAGGGTTTGCTGTTTCCACTGTTTCTATGTCCCCGGTGGTTCCTAATGCAGCTACTAGGGGTTCATTCCACTCCAACAAATTGACGTGGTATATCTGGTCCAGGTTGGTTCGGTTTGGTTGGTGCACCCTGTATGTTACGGGACTGAGAACATCCGTGATCTGGTATTGTCCTCTCCATCTGGCCAATAGCTTATTGGCACTGGTAGGTTAGAGTACAAGTACCTGGTCGCTGGGTTGAAACTCCTCATTCGGCTTCCCTTATTGTAATGTTTTTCTTGTGTTGTCTGGGCATGAGTAAGGTTGGCTTCTGCCAAAGCACGCAGTGCTGTTAAATGTTCCTTCAGTTCCTCGGTGTATTCGGTTAAGGTAATTTCTTCGGAGGCCTCCCATTCCTCCTTAACCAGGTCTAGGATTGTTTGGGGTTGTCTCCCGAACAACAGCTCAAAGGGAAAAAAACCTGTGGAGGACTGGGGCGTATCTCTTAGGACCATCAGAACAAGAGGTCTCACCCTATCCCAATTCTTGGCATTTGGCCCGGTTACCCTGCTCAGCATCTTATTTATTGTTTTGTTATATCGTTCTACCAAGCCGTCGGTTTGGGGATGGTACACAGAGGTTCTTAGCCGCTTGATTTGTAGACGTTCGCACACCTGGCGTAGGAGATCCGACATGAAATAGGTCTCTTGGTCCGTGATGATTTCTGAGGGTAAGTCTACTTGTGCAAAGAAGGGTATGAGTTGATCACATAAGTGCTTGGCCGATGTCCCTCTTAGGGGGAAAGCTTCTGGGTAGCGGATGGCGTAGTCAACTATGACCAACATATACTTATACCCTCTACTGGCTGGATCTAATGGACCGACTATATCCATGCCGATCCTCTGGAATGGCACTGCAATAAGGGGCATCTTCTGTAGGGGAGCTTTAGCGGGCTTCACTCCGATCGTTAGCTGACAGGTCGGACATTTTTTACAAAACTGGGCCACCTCCCCATAGAGTCCTGGCCAGTAAAACCGTTTAAGAATGTTTTGCTGGGTCTTTAAGGAAGCCATATGGCCTCCACATGGGTGGTTGTGGGCTAATTGCATTACTACCAGGCGTTGTTTTTTTGGTAGTACTAACTGCTCCTTAATCGTTCCATCGTCGCCCTTGTATCTTCGGTATAGTAAACCCTGACGAAGCACAAATCCGGGCCCCTTGGAAACATCTGGATCCCCTTCTTGGGCTGCCCTTTCCCAAGTTATTCTCAGGGTATTGTCTGTAGGGGTCTCTCCCCTAATGCTGTCTGTGTTATCCTCTATCTTACAGTCGATGGGTCTAGTCATATAACTAGCCTGACACCAGTCCATACGGGTTTGTCTCTTCTTATTGATTAGGGTTCTCGGGCTAGCTATCTCCCTTCCTGTGTCCGTACCAGGTCTTGCTTCCCTTTTTCCCTCCCGGGTCGTCAGGGCCTGGTCAAAATTAGGTAAATCGGTTCCTATGACTACCGGTGCAGGCAGAAAAGGTAGGACGGCAGCCCTCAAGGGCGATAGTTCCCCGCTCACTTCAATAGCCACCTTTTTTATTGGATATTCTTTTATGTCCCCATTGATATATTTAATAGGCACAGACACATTAGGTAAGTTAGGTTTACTACTTACAGTGGGCGATATGGCTGTTTGCCAGCTGCCGCTGTCAAGTAGAGCGCGGGTAGGTCTGCCGTCGACTCGTATGTCCATGACGTATGGCCCGGGTATGCTTTCTTCCGCCAGCGGGTTCAGGTATCCAATATCCATTGGCTCAGCGGTTCTTCTCCTGGGACAGAAGCGGGCTATATGGCCCCATTCGTTACACTCAAAGCACCGAGGCTGCCGATATCCTGGCGTGGCCCCAGCGGGTTTGTCTTCAATTCCATACTTCTTCTCTTCTGGTCTCTGTACGCCCTTGTCGAGTTGTCTCCATCTCAGTGGTTGAAGTCGGACCCCTCTGGTCAGATGAGGGTCAGTTACCGGTACTGCTATGCAGGCTGTTATCCCAGTGGGTGGCAACTTGTGGTACCCTGCCTTTTGATACGCCGAGGTGATATCCACGGCTTTGGTTAGGGAGGGCCGGTGATGTTGCCTCACCCACCTCTGCATTTGTCCTGGTAGGGCTTCCACAAACTGCTCGAGGATGATTTTGTCCAGTATCGGTTGGGTTGCCGGTGTCGGAGACAACAGCCACTTCTCCACCAAGTCCTTTATCCGATAATATAGCCGTCACAGGCTTTCCCCAGCCCGTAGCTTGGTGTCCCTTAGTTGGATTCGATATGCCTCGTCATCAAGGCCAAGGCGGTCCAATACACCTGCCTTAATTTCACCATAGGAGTATTGCTGGTATGGTTCACTGCCTGGTAGGCTCCCTGCATGACGCCGGATAGAAGGGGGGCGTCGTATTGTCCCCATCGTTCTGGGGGCCACTGTGCATTCCTGGCTATTCTTTCAAAACTTGTAAAAAAGAAAGCAGGGTCCTCACCGTCTTTATACTTTGAGTACGGCAGACGGGACCATTGGTTGGGTCCTAGCACTAGCCACCATATATGTGAGCCTAGAAATGGTCTCATGATGTTTATCCTGTGCAGTGGTTTGTACTGTGCTTTGCAACTGTATAGCCCGTTGGAAGGCTTGGCGATCTGCAGCTGCTTGCTGGCTCTGTAACTGTACTAACTGTTGCAGCTGTTGCTGTCCTTCCGACAAGGTTTTGATCAATGCCTCAATTGCGCCGCCGAAATCCCACCTTCGTCGCCACTTGTGGAGATAGGAGTCTGGAGACAAGGCGGTTTGCTGAAATAATATTTATTTTAGACTTAAATTTTGTCAAGAGTCAATTAACTGAAAGTTCTGGTGGTAAATAAACTAAAGGTTCTATCGCTTTCCTTCACCGTGGGGCTTCCTTCCCCAATGCCTTCCTGCAGAAGGGTCTTGTCCTTTAGTTTGTGATATCGGATAGGCCCACCACTCGGGGTTGACGGTGTCCTCCTTCTCGGCGTCGTGTGGATATATGAGACACAGTTGGTTAGAAGAGGCGGGCTTTTTCCCTGGCTTCAAACCCCCACCAATGAGGATCCTTTCTGGCTAGCGCTTCCGTCATTGGATGGGACGGCTTAGTCCCGCCTCCCACAAAGCTGACTTTCCCCGCCGTCATTTCTGCCTGCCTCCGCAGCATAGGGGGAAAGCGCTATGGCGTTTGCACCAGCGCGGCCCATGCGGCGTCGGGCTCGAGAGTGTATGGGTGGACCCTGATGCCTGGGTTTCCTCCCGATCTCCACCACGGGCCGTGGCTGCCACGGACCGTCTCCTGGCAATGCTTCCGCCCCTCCCTAATCCAGGTCGCTGACTCCATGACGTTCTCCAATGCGGGCTGGGACTCCCGCATGGTGAGTAGCTGAGCGTGTCGCAGCGTTCCGCTGCGGCGCTTCTAGTCCTGGTGTGTTTGTTGTGCTCGTCTCGTGTCGGATCACCCTGTTCATGCGGTTCCCTATGACCGCCCGTTCCTTGTACATTGTCGATTTTCCCGGCGTCCGTTGCTGGTATCTCCTCACAAACGCATATGCTAAACTCCTCTTCTCAGCACTAGATGACATGCGTGTCATCTATACAAACTTTGCAGATGACACCCAGATCCTTATTCCACTCTCTGGGAATTACACCCAAGACACTCTATCAACAAAATCTATGCCATAATACAAAATTGGATGGCACTAAACAGTCTCTGTCTCAACGATGAGAAGACAAATTCTCATCGTAGGCTCCCAGCCTAATACAGACTACTCCTCTATTAACATCGATGGCCCAATGATACCTGTACTGAAGCAAGTAAAAACATTAGGAGTCTATCTGGACGCTAACCTCACAATGACTAAACACATTAGTAATCTCTCATCAACTACCTTATACACAGCTAAACTAATTGGCCTAAGCCGCCAATTCTTCCAATTGCATCACGTTGGCCAGGGCACTGATCCTATCTAGAATGGACTATTGCAACGTGTTGCTACTCTGTACTTCTATTACTAACCTCAAAAAACTACAACTAATCCAAAAAAAGGCCTTACGGGCTGCCCTAGAAATAAGAGAATCCAATCATATATCTAAGGTTAGAAGAGATATGCACTGGCTCCCGATCGAAGCTAGAGTCATTTTCAAAACTCTATGCATCACCTCTAAGTGCCACCATAAAAAAGTTCCCTCCCCCATCTACCTGAACAACGCCATCACCAAAAAATATCTACTACAACCCTAAGATCTAATAACCGCCTTCTGCTAACTACTCCTCGCTTTAGAAATACCAGAGCTTGGGGCAGTAGTTTCAAATACCTAGCTCCTAAACACTGGAACTCCCTCCCATACAGCATCAAAAAAAAAGAGGACACTTTCCTGGGCTTTAAAAAAATTAAATCCTTGGCCATTTAACCAATTCTAATAATGCATTTTTCCTAGTAACTGTAAATAGTTTTTGTATCTGTGCTCTTCTATTGACTTACTGCATTTACTTTGTTTAATTGCTTTTAATCTCACTGCATCGCATCTATGAATATTCTAATGTATTAACAAGCTGTCTGTAACCTTGCTGTGATACCCAAGGGTCTGGGCGTGTAACAAATGCAAAAAATAAAATAAATAAAAGTGGTCATACAGGGGTCTAGCAAAATCCCTGTACAGTGGAAAGTCTTTGAAGGACAAACCAATGAGAATGCAAGGGAAGTGAATCCCGCATCAGAAGAAAGTAAAAGGAATTGTGAAATGGCAAGAGTGCACCCGACGGAGATATGCCAATAAAGAGGGGCACAGTCTAAAGTCCCAAGAAACAGTGTGTTGACAAATGTGAACCCAACAGAGGGATGTCCATGGTGAACTGTTTAAAAAAGACATTAAGATTTGTGATTGCCAAAAGAGAAATGGATTTGTGAAAAGCTGTAGTGATCCTGACGAAGGGAGACAAGCAGTCAAGAAGGGTCTGATCCCGAAAGAAGGGGACCCAGAGGTGAAGGCATCACCCAACATACATTTAAAAGGAACTTTTTGTTAGTTATTTTGGAGGCTTTAAGGTCTGCGGATGCAAGAGACATTTTGAAGAAAAGAGACTTAACCACCGACGGCCTCCGTCATCTCGTGCTGGGAAAGCTCGAGCGTGTGCTGTGCTCAGGAGTCCCGCCTTGTCCCGTGCTCAAAACGGTGGGGAATGGAGACCCCCGGCTACCACATCCTGACTTATCATTTGTTAACACTTCTTTCTTTCTTGTGAATCTTTTTGGTATTTAGTTATAAAGGATTGGCAATAGTATTTTTTTTTAGTATAGGTTCTTTTATTTTGACAAGACACCACTAGGACTGCGTGATTTTGATTTGATGTTCGTATCTTGCTCCCACCTTAGATAAAAGGTTTAGATTAGGCATTTTCCACCCTACCTGTACAGTTTAATAAACACCCTTGAACTGTGATCACTTGTGTGTCTATTCTTGGTACCATGCTTTCTTTACATATGGTGTCATCAGTCGGATGTGACTCAAATGAAACAAATTGGGGAACCTTACAGTTTCAAAAACTGCCCTTCACTCGCCACCAAGGAATCAATAGGATTTGACATCTGTAGCAGTAGAGAAAGCTATTATTCCCCTGGGGAAGAGAGGAATGATTCCTACAGACCTAGTTGTGATACCCCCTCTGGCGTGCTACATAGGACTGGCCCTGAAGTGTGCCCTAGTGTTACGCTCACTTGGTCTCTGCAGAGGCGTTGGGGCACGGTTGCAGCCCTCTCTGAACTTGAATCACCCCCTTCAGGCCTCTCCCTCAGTAGAGAAGCTGTGAGCGGTGGTACGTGGAGATAAGAGTGTGCGAGTGCGCCAATCTGCGATTGTTGTACCTCTCAAACCCTTCACCCCAAAGTACGGTTTCTGTGAGCATAGGCCGGCCCATAAAGCTCACCTGTGAATTATGGAAGATAAGCTCTCCGTCCTGCTACTTCTGGGAGGGGCGCGTCAAATGGGATCTAGTTTCTTCACTGATCCATGATAAGGATTAGTCAAGTCCAGCTGCGACTATGCTTCTCCTTATGATTGGTAAGTCTTTCTTGAGCTCTTGTGATGCTGTTCGTTCTGTTTAATGACCTTATATGTTGCTCCTATTCATGCCCGCAATAATGTCTCTCTTCTGTTTTCTTCCCTTAGATGGAAATGCGGCCTCAATGTGGCGAGATGCGGCCGGATGGAAGATGGATGCTACCGCAATGTTTGACAGCAGGTAAGTGATGGTTTAAGGAAAAGCGTGAAGTATGGGAAGCGCAACCTTAAACTGACCGTTTTTTCGATGTCTAACCTGGTCTTCTGTTTTTCCTTGCAGGCGCCGCTGTAGACAATGGAGCGTGTTGTGCTGCGGTGCCAAGATGAAGATTTCGGCGTTCTGGAAAGTGTAAAGATGAATACTTGTTTCGCCGAAGAGATGTACAGGTAAGAACAGCTTCCCCCAGTTTGTAAGTATGCTGGCAGGAAGCAGGATGTCCAGGAAACAGGATCTTCAAAGGTAAGTCTGACCTCAGGCGACAGTGAGCGTTACGCTGCTTGCAAGTGCAGAATAATGTGAAGTATCTGTCTTGAGGAGCGGGGCAGCTTATATAGCCGAGATCGTGGGCACGCCCATTAGGGCCGGCTTACCAGCCACACCCTGCCACTCCTAGAGAGTGAGCACGTGCAAAGGCAATCCATTAGCAGCCACACCCAAGAATACACTTGGGGCTGCTTAATGGATGGAATGTTCAAGGTTAATGCATCCTGCTTAATGGATGCAATGTTCAAGGTTAATACATATGAAGTGCTAGGTCGATAATAAAAGCTTTTTGGTGTTAAATGGATGTTCTGGTTTACTTTTGTTCATGAACCTAGCGCCAAAGGCGCCAGGACAGTGTCCACCCAAGTCTCCTGTGCATGCGACCCCTGCATGTCTATGCCCCTGACTTCATGACCATGACACCTAGTGTGGAAGTTCGGGATAGATATCTTAGCAGACGTTATTGATCCCGACTTCCGGGGAGATGTAAAGGTTCTCTTACAGAATGGTGAAATCCCTTTTGAGGTAGAACGGGGAGATCAAATTAGCCCGTGAATTTTGGAAAGAGCTCAATTTCCTCAGTTTAAAGAAAGTGAACCAGACAAAACTGAACGGGGTAACTTAGGCTTTGGAGAAGCCGACAAGCCGCTTAACACTGAAGAAAGGAAGGGAGAAGAGCATACCATCTATCCAGACATAGCCTATGCGAAATGATGCTGAAGCTTTGCTACAAGCAATTCCGGAAGAAGAGGGTAGAGAAGGGAAGTCCCTTTTTCTTCTTAAAGCAGGGATTGCTTTATAGAAGAGAGACATCTATGGAGTGTGTAATCAAAACCCAATTGGTAATACCCAAAAGCCACTGAAAGGTTGTACTCGAGAGAGTAGTCCCATCTTACTGGGGGGCATTTAGGACAGGCTAAAACCTAGGCGAATATTAGTTGAAATTTTACTGGCCCGGTATCCACTCCGATATAAAGACCTTCATCCAGACATGCGAAATATGTCAAAAGACCAGCCCGCATATCCTAGTACCTGCCCCTCTGAACCCGTTACCGATCATAGAAATCCCCTTTTCAAAAATTGGACCACTAGAAACATCCAGACTAGGCAATAAATATGTCCTGGTGATCATAGATTAAGCAACTCGATACCCCGAGCAATTGCCAATGTGAAACAACACTACTCAGCAGATCCTTAAACACCTTCTACTGTATTTCTCCAGGGTTGGCTTTCCCAAGGAAATACTAACCGACCAGGGTTCGGATTTTAGGAGTAAGCTTATGGCTGAAATCAAAGAGCTACTGCACATTACCACCTTGCGAACTTCTGTGTACCATCCTCAAACCAATGGTTTGGTAGAAATATTCAATAAAACCCTAAAGTTGAGCCTACGAAAACGAGTAGATAAGGACAGGAAAGACTGGGATCGAATGATCCCATGGGCACTATTTGCCGTAAGAAAACCCCCTTCAACCTTCCACAGGTTTCTCTCCCTTTGAACTACTTTATGGGAGAGAGCACTGAGATGTCCTAGACATGTTCCGAGAAACTTGGGAAAAACGAGAGGAGGCCCCCATTCCCATCTCACAGACTGCCACCATAATGTGAGAACATATGAGATTGGTTTGTGACTTAGTCTGCACTCACATGGAAAAGGCCCAGCGCTAACAAAAATCCATATATGATAAAAAGTTAGTTTAAGATTATTTTCTATAGGACAAAAAGTATTGGTCCTCTTACCTACCTCAGAAAACAAACTTGTCTCCAAGTGGCACAGATCTTATAAAATCATAGAACGAACGGGAACCTGTACTTATAAAGAAGCCCAACCAGACAGAAAACAGAAAGTCTATTTGTATCACGTAAATCTCCAGAAAGAGTGGAGGGATAACCCATCAGCCACCCATGTCAAAATACTAGCATGCATGTTTCCCAACTCGGATTTAATTCCTCCAGAGTTACCAGTCCAAAAACAAGAAGACCTAAAAGCTATAGTAGACTCGTTTCCCTGATGTATTGTCAGAAAAAACAGGAATAGTAAAAAGGCACCTACCATTACATTAGAACACCCAAATGTAAAGTGGTACATTTAAAACCTTAGAGACTCCCAGAAGCCTGTAAACAAACAAAATGATGAAAGCCAATATTAGAGCCTTCTTCAAGTCCTTGGAGATTTTCGTTGTTGTCAGAAAATGATGCCTATTATTGATCATTAACTTTAATCCCGGCTCATAGTAGTGCACTTGGATAATCTCACAGATATTGATCTCCCTTTATTATTATCACATATGCTAGTGGTATTCTTAAATTATTGTTTAGCATTGCTTTAGGCATGTGGCATTTGGGGTGCTTCTCCCTTTCCAACCCACTCATTAACATTTACAGGATCTATTGTTGTAGTACATTCTGGTACATTCTGTAGATCTGTGAGAGATGTAGTGTTGAAGAGGCAACAGCTTGTTTTGCAAGATCAAAACAGATAGATAAAGGTACAAAGGCTAAACATATATTATCTCTCACTCTTGCAGTACATGTTTGACAATGACTGGTATAGTTGGTCATTTCGTTTTTTAACAGTTTTAGGCAAAATATGTGATTCCCACAAAATGGATGATGTAATACTATTGGTGTAATCTTTGGCAATGACACCTCCCATGCGGCTATAAGATCCTCTTCGCGCCCCGGTCCAATCGTTCCGGGGGGTGGCGCGGTGTCTCTCGGGGTGTCTCCGTCTCTCTCCTTCTCTCTCTCTCAAATGCAGAAGGATTGGCCACCCCTAGCGGGGCGAGTGAACGATTTTCTGATGATTTATTCTTGGAGGTATAGTGGGGCAGCATTGTTTAGACATTTGTGGGTGATGGAAACTAGTTTGAGTTGAATCCTATCCTTGATGGATAGCCATTTGGTATTTCTTCTGGCCGCAGAGATGTGTTCTCTCTTTGAAATGCTTAGAGCTGTTCTCAATGCATTGTTTTGTAAAATTTTAAGTTTGTTAGTGGTCTGTTTGCTGGCTCCTGCATAGAGGGTGTTGCAATAGTCAAGTTTTGACAATATTAAGGATCTCACTAGAGTAGTGCGGCTCTTAGTGGATAAATAAGGTTTGCAAGTGTGAATCAACTTGAATGGGTATGCGGTTGCAGAAGATGTGGCATTAACTTGTTTTCCCATGGTCAGAGTAGCATCTAAGCAAAAGCCTAATGTTTTGGTTTCTTTGGCCACATTAATAACAGTACCATCAATGGTGAAAGATGAATAATACGCATTAAGTTTGTTGAGATGGGCTGGGGCACACAAGATTAGGATTTCTGTTTTATCGTCATTCAGGCATAAGCCATGGGCCGCCATCCATGCCTGAATAACTTTGTAAATTTTGTTAAGGAGGGCTTGATCTATGTCGTAGTCGCCGGATAGGGTAGGAGTAGCTGGGTCTCATCTGCATAGTTGGTATAGATGATACCCCGGTGGTCCAGTTTGTTGAATAATGGCTTGGTGAATATATTGTACGTAGTGGGGGACACGTATGAGCCCTAAGGGACTCTGCATGTTATTCGGGGAGGGGTCCGCGGCTGCTAGCTGAGAGAAGACCCTCATTGACCTATTGTTGAGAAAGGATTCAATCCAGTTAGTGGCTTCTTGAGAGAAGTTAGCTGCAGAGGACAGGTGTTTGCAAAGGCTTGAGGGATCCACCAAATGGAAGGCGGCCGAGAGGTCTAGTAGGAGGAGCAAGGCACATTGTCTTTTGTCCTTGAGTGAGTCAATTTGCGTTTTCAAGTCAATTCATGGAGTGGTATGAAGCCCGATTGTCTTAGACCTAGAAGGTTGTCTCGAGATAATACTGGATCTGGAGGTATGCTGCCTTGTCTAAGATTTTGAGGAGGAAAGGGATCATAATAATAATAGGCCTGCAGTTGGTTGGAATGGTTGGGTCAAGCAAAGCTTTTTTTTTTTTTCTTTTTCTTTTTTTTTTTTTTTTAACAGGGGTAGGACCCAGGCGTCCTTTAGATTGGTAGGGACTCTGCAAGTACGAAATGAAGCATTTATTAATTTGGTAATAAATGGAGCCAGGTCTCTGCCGGCTTCCTTGATTATTTGGGCAGGGAAGATATCACCTTGACATCTTGAGGGCTTGAGTGAAGCAATCATTTTTTTCCACCTTTGTGGTGGATACTTGTGAAAATTCAAATTTGGTGGACGGTTTATGGAGAGTTTATCAGGTTCAAGGTGTGAATCTGGATTCGAGATAGTAAGTGTTTTGGCTGTGATTTTATTTTGGAGTGTAGCAATTTTATTTGATAAAGCATTTTGTATATCTGTGCACCATGCTTTGTCCTTGATGCAAGGGTCTTCGGGGGCTATAAGGGATTCCAATTCTATTAGGATCACAAAAAGCACCTTGGTGCTGGAACTGGCTTTATTGATCCTGTCATTGTACGTTTCTCTTTTAGTCTGTATGATTTCCGCTTTGTATTTGCTCGATATTTCACTTAAGTTGAGTTTATTTTCTTTAGAAGGGAGGTTTCTCCATAAGACTTCTTTGTTTTCTTTTTTCTGCCCCTGTCATGAGGATCCGCTTGAAGCCCAAAGCCAAATGCAACTCCTGGTACGACTCAGACCTTGCTACCTGTAAAAACGCAAGCACAGGGTGGCTGAGAGGGAATGGTGTGCTTCTGGTACATCCTCAGACAAACTGGCCTGCTCCAAAGGCAATACCGGCTCTCTGTCAGCACCAAGAAGAGAGCCCACATCCAAGTCTGTGTCAATGCAGCATCTAACAACTCGGCCGAACTCTTTAAAATCTGCAAGGAGCTGGCCAATTCTGCTGCAGTCTCTACCTCTCCTGTTCCCTCCCAGTCCCTCTGCATGGCCCTGGCTTCTCATTTCATCTCTAAATCTCAGGACATTCTGTCCTCTTCTCTTCCTCTCCCCCTGCCACATCTACTCGAGGCTCCTTCCCTTCCTTCCTTCCTTCCTTCCTTCCTTCCTTCCTTCCTTCCTTCCTTCCTTCCTTCCTTCCTTCCTTCCTTCCTTCCTTCCTTCCTTCCTTCCTTCCTTCCTTCCTTCCTTCCTTCCTTCCTTCCTTCCTTCCTTCCTTCCTTCCTTCCTTCCTTCCTTCCTTCCTTCCTTCCTTCCTTCCTTCCTTCCTTCCTTCCTTCCTTCCTTCCTTCCTTCCTTCCTTCCTTCCTTCCTTCCTTCCTTCCTTCCTTCCTTCCTTCCTTCCTTCCTTCCTTCCTTCCTTCCTTCCTTCCTTCCTTCCTTCCTTCCTTCCTTCCTTCCTTCCTTCCTTCCTTGCCTTTCCCCTGTTCTGTCCAGACGAGGTTTTGAAAGTCTCGTCAAAACAGGTTCACCCATGTTCCTCCAAAACCATCAAGACCACATTGACACCTTGGCTCCTGCTCTGGCTGACTTCTGCAACCTCTCCTTCGCCCCTGGAGTCTTCACTTCCCCCCTGAAGCACTCCCTTGTGCATCCTCCTCTTAAGTAACCCTTTGCCGACCCGTCCTGCCGGGCTAACTATCGCCTAATCTCCATCACTCCTTTCCTGGGCAAACTCCTGGAAAAGCTGGCCATCTCCCAGCTTCATCTTCATACTGAATCTGTTGGTTGTCTCCATGACCATCAGTCTGGCTTCAGAGCTGCCAGAAGCACAGGAACCGCTTTTCTGAACATCCGTGAAGACCTGCTCTCCAACCTCGATTTCAACACCCCGTGTGTCCTCATCGTACTTGATCTCTCTTCTGCCTTTGACACGGTCAACCATGCCATCCTGCTCAACCGTCTCCGTGATAACCTGGGTATCACCTATCAGGCCCTGGCTTGGCTGACATCTTTCCTCTCCGATCGACCCTCCCAGGTCCAACTTGGGTCCTTCCTCTCCTCTATCTCTACCTGTGGTGTTCCCCAGGGGTCTAACCTCACTCCCTGGCTGTTCATCCAATATCTGGCACTTTTTGCCCACCGCATCGCCACTCTCTGCCCCAACTTTCAGTGCTATGTGGATGACACTTAACTCATTTTCAGGCTCCCTTCTGCCTCTTCTTCTCCTTCTCTGTCTGCTATGGAGGAGTGGTGTGCCGCCAATTATCTCTGCTTTAACGCCAGTAAGACCGAGTTTGTCCTCATCGGCACACCTACTCCCTCCTTTCCTGTCACTCTCTGGCCGGCCTCTCTTGGTCCTCTTCCTGCTCTCACCTGTGAGGCTAAAAACCTCAGGGTCATCTTCGACTCCACACTCTCTTTCTCTCCTCACATCTCTGATGTCTCTAAGAAGTCACACTACCAGATGTACCTCCTCCAAGGTATTCTTCCTTTCCTCTCCTTCCCCCAGAAGCTCACTGTCTCCAGAGTTCTGGTTCTCTCTAGGCTGGACTACTGCAACAGCCTCTTTCTAAATCTGCCTGCTTCTACTCTCCACCCTCTGCAACGCATCCAGAACAGGACTGCGGGACTTGTCCTTGGCCTCAAGCCCAGGGATCGTATCTCTCGAGGACTGAAATCTCTGCACTGGCTCCCAGTGGCTGCAAGGATAAGTTCAAAACCCTCTGCATTGTCCACAAGGCCTTCTGGGGTATGGGGCCTCAATACCGTACAATTCTCTCTTCCTAAATATCCTCCTTCTCGAGTTCTTCACTCATCCGCCTCCAACTCCCTCAGAGTCAGTCGCTTCGCCAAGCAACGAGTTGGTGCAGCCTCCCTGAAAATTGAGGTGCCCAGGTCCCCTCCCCCACCATTTGCACAGCTGCACTGCCTCCCTGGCAACCCCTGCACTCAGGGACTGTTTTCTATATCCCTACAGTCCCCCACCAGCACTTGACACCTGATATCTGCACTTACCCTTGCAATTGCCACCAGCTGGCCGCACCTTTTACTTATTGCTTTTATTTATTCTATTTATTTTTACTGTCGATACCATGTACTGCACTGCCCCTCCCGATCCCCCCACACGTTTCCCCTTGCGTGATCTCAATGTCACCTGGCCTAGTAAGATCGCTGTCTCCGTCTTCCCTCTGTTCCCCCTCCCATGCCTCGTTGTGCCTTCAAACACTTGTGTTTAGGCGCGTTATAAATGTCATGTCATATCATAATTATAGAAACACATACATCTCATGTTCAACATTTAAACCATCTTTGGTACCTCTAAGTTTGCAGATGCATTTATATTCAGCATGCGTGTTAGGTTACCCCCAAGTTTACCGGACTTGGCTTTCATTAGCCCAATTAATTGAATTTCTCTTTTATCTGACATTTGGTGACTGGGTTACCAGTGTTGAGCAAGGTGCAACTTAGGGACCTAGCTGTTGAGGCTTACCTGGTGCTCCCCTATTCGTATACTCAACTACCGGATTGTACTTCCGATATATCATTTCTGGCATAAACATATAATGGCATATACTACGTGAGTAGTTTTGCAATTAATGAGATCTCGGATTACAATCTCTGCGCCTGGTTTGTAGGAGAACCTGTCGCAATACTGATGTGCAAATTTGCACATGTTGCATGTGCCACATCAGTGAAAGCCAGACAGGATCCTCGACCAGTCGCTGCCCCGTTAGCATTTGGCCATTCATTTTTCATGAAAGATGGACATAGTACATTCCGGATTGTTGGTGCCCTGGTCTATACAAATTTGGGTTTAGCGGTAATATTATGTTGCAAATCTTTGTCCATGTACAAAAGATGCCAGTGCCGCTGCACCGTTTTGTATAAAGTGTGGGAGTCTTGCGAGTACTGTGTAACAATATCTGTGGTTGTCTTTTTGTTGGCACTCACTTTAGGAGTTGGTTGTATAAGGTCATCTCTGATTCGTTTTTTTAGTCTGGTCCAAAGATTTCTTGACTATAGGAGCTGGATATCCTCTTTTTTGAAACCTCTTTTCAATTGTCATTTTGTGATGACAACTTGACGCATGTAGAGTTGAATTTACTTCGGTACTTTTTCAAAAGGGACAGGTTTCAATTGTACCTTGCTCTATATAGATATGCAAATCTAGAAAGCCAATTGATGTGGCATTGCAGTGCCCTGTAAGGTAGAGTCCAAAAGAATTCTTGTTTAGATACTGAATATAGGCGTCAAATATTTCTTACGTGCCATTCCATATTAGCAAAATGTCGTTGATATATCTCCTCCACAAAATTACATGTTGTACATATTTGGCCCCTATAGCAACCCCGTTGGTTTGTGAATAGTATGTTTCGTTTAACAGAAAGATATTGTTTTCCAATGTAAATTTGAGGAAGGATTTGAACGGTTTAACATGCTGTAGGTGTGATGCTGAGTGATTCCTAAAAGTGTAATCTATGGTTTTGATAGCTAAATCGTCGAGAGATAGTACAGAAGTGCTACACACAGCTTCTAAGAAATTTTGACTGGAAAGAAGGTTATCAGCTAGCCACACTAGATGTGGCAGCCCTTTATACCTCAATTGACCATGACTTAGCTATATGTATTAGCTATATGTACCCAGATGCTGCCAATTTTAAAATAAAAAAAACATACAGCATTATTTAGAGGTAAGACCACAGTAGTTTTCTGTTCTTCACTTGATGAAGATGACATATGCTATTCTTAATAGATTACTTTTACAAGCTTCACAGCTATCGAGCGAGAAACTTTACACCATTCATAAGGACAAACTAATTTCACATGAGCACTGCCCATAACAAGAAGGGCGAGTTCTCTCTCGTTCTTTGATAGCATGTATGGACAGATTCATAAAATCCCTCAGATCCTACTGTACATTTGGATTTACATGTCAGCAAAACTTGTGAATGTTGAGGAGTTTATCTCATGTTAACTTACCCTACACTTAAGGGAGAACACTGATGTGGTGATACATTTTTCAAAATCCACACCTACTACTGCCATTGCACACTATTATAATACTGCATTTATGCACTGCTATGTTAGTTATGCGACCCCTAGCAAACTGCTGACTTGTATTGGCACAATCATTTTCAGGGATTGTTGGCATTTTGGATGCTTCAACCTAACCAGCCCCCATTTCACTTTTGAATGAAAGCCTCTGCTTCGGATATAATATGAGGTGTGGTATAACAACGGTTCGAATATAATGTGACAATCGGTTAAAGTTGAACTGTTATTTGGATTGTAATTGTTTTTCCCATGTCTTTGCCCATTTCCTGTCCCCAACTATAACTATGATATGTATTTTGATTGTTAATGTTAACATACAATTCAAACAATACCATCTCATTTTATTATATATTACTATTGTTTACCCACCAGCCTTGAGAAACACCTTGTGTCGAAACACGTGTTGGCTGAATGTTGTCAAAGTGTATTTAAATTAAAACGGTATTTCTGTTTCAACTAACTCAAAGATTACTCATTTTGAATTATTTATACCCGACGAGCGTGACCAATAGTTTGTTTGTACTTTTGAGGTTGGGAGTAGAGCCTCGAGGTTCTAGTTGCGCAGCACACCTATCGACGACATTCTTGGACCAGAGCGCACTGAGAGTCCGTCATACTCACTCTATAGGTCTTTGATTCCGTCTCGAGAATTTAGTCTGAGTCGCAGAACGCGGCAGGGATGTATCTTGTCACCACTCGTATTTGTGCTCACTCTTGAACCGTTGGCTGCGGCCATACGCTCAAACACGCTAATTCAAGGCCTGAAGATGGGTACTAGAGACTCCAAATTGGCATCATATCCTAATGGCATCTTGGTATACTACATTCACTGATCACGTTGGCGGCAGTCTTTTTGAAGACCATCTCAGAATACGGCCGGCTCTTGGGATTCAAGGTTAACCTTACAAAAATGGTTGCACTCCCGTTGAT
The DNA here is from genome assembly GCF_040938575.1 of Ambystoma mexicanum. NCBI lineage: Eukaryota > Metazoa > Chordata > Amphibia > Caudata > Ambystomatidae > Ambystoma > Ambystoma mexicanum. Next base: position 221,842,467 of record NC_090921.1, on the reverse strand, counting down.
AGGTACTTCGACTAGCTCACTCAGTGATATTCGGGAGCTCGAGATCCAGATTCAGATGGAGAAAATACAAAACATGCCCTCCCAGTCAAAGTCTCGGCCTCCTATCAGGAGACATTAGAAGTGTTCTTCTGGGTTTCCTGTGGGTGGGGAAGAGGCAGTGAATTTCATATGCCACTCTCATTCAGCCTAAAGAGAAAGGCGGGGTAGGTTTCCCAGACCTCTATGAATATGATCGCACCTCCCAGTTTAGAGTCTTGGTGGATCACGTGAGGGAATACACAGACAATGGGTTGCCCCAGAGAACCTTCTCTTCGCCCACGTCACATTAGGGGAAAGGCAGAGGGTCCCTCAGCGAAACCTTCCTCAGAGGATTTGTAATCACCCAGTGCTCTTGGTGCTATGGTACCTTTGGGAAGTCAAGTGAGATGACAGGTATCACTCTGTGGCCCGCTCCAATCAGCTGTATTTGGTCACCCCCCCCCCATCAGGGATTCAAGTTTGTTATGAGTTGGGTCTGATCAGGGCCGGTCAAGTGTGGAAAGAAGGTAACCTCCTATCTAAACCCGAACTTGAGATTGCTCTTGGTCTGACTGCCATCCCTTCTATTAATTTATTTATGTGTTTATGTGTTTGTAATGCGCCGAAAGCCTGCAGGCATCATGGCGCAATAACATAAAACCAGGAGACAAAGACAGACTTTGACATAAAGATCCTGCATCCCTTCCGTATATGTGGAAATTACTTAAACAAGTGTGTCTTCAGGTGCTTCCTAAAGATTCTATAGTTTGGTTCTAGGAGAATAGCCAGTGGAAGCTTGTTCCACTGCTGTGCAGCCCGCATGGGGAAAGATTTCCCGACACCAGTCACTCGATTGACCAAGGGCACCTGTAGCCTGCCATGCGCTTCAGACCACAGTGGCCTATTGGGTATGTATCTTTTGAACTTATTCCTGAGGTACGCCAGTGCCACGCCATGTAGGCATCTGTGTACTAGTGTCATCGATTCAAAGAGGAACCTGTCCTCAATCCTGAGCCAATGTAATGCTCTCCTTCCTTCGATCACATGTTCTCTTATATTGGTCCCGTTGACCACACGTACTGCATTGTTCTCCATTATCTGGCATCTTTCAATGCCTTTCTGAGTGGCACCCAGCATCAGTGAGTTGCCATAGTCCAACCAAATAGTCTTTGTTATACCTACAGCTAAAGGGGGTATTGATGGGCTTGTACTGGGAAACTGACCTGAAAATTCGAATAGATTCTTAACACAGAAGCAGAATCTAAGGGGCTTATTTCGCAAATGTATCAGTCTCTGCTGACGAGGGGACACGTAGGTACAACGAGAACTCAGACACAGTGGTCCACTGACTTCCAGCTCACTGAGGACATGGACGTTTGGTGGGTCATATATAGGGCGGTCTGGTCATCCTCCATAGCGGATCAGTACAAAAAGCACAATGGTAGATTATTGTTCAGATGGCATTTGACCCCAGCAAGGCTCTCCAAAATGTATCCAAATATATGTCCACTATGCTGAAGTAACTTTGGGTTACAATGTACATATTGGCACATGTGTTGGGAGTGTCCCTCAGTGAGAACTTTTTGTAAAGAAGTGTTGGGGTGGGTTAGAGACATAGACCGGATTGAAATGGACGTGGCCCCGCTGTTGGTCCTGTTTGGAGTTGAAAGGAGTGGCAACAAGTTTTCCGTGTTACCCCATATGCAGAGGAATCTGTTCTTAGCGGCCAGAGTTTACATAACTCTCCATTGGAAGAGGAGTCACCTACCCACACAAAGAGAATGGCTCAGGCAATCACATGTGATATATGATATGGACCGTCTGACAGCGATATTATTGGAGACGAATGCACATGTAGACATGGTACGGCTATCCTTCCTCGAATACTATTCCTCTCATAAAACCTAAAACCTTTGCAGAAGCACAGGATAGCCTTCCTGGCATGAACGATTGCGGGCATAGGTGTCTCTGGGGACTGTGAGTGGTGAGCCCCCCTGTGAGGTACCTGTCCATAGTCCCATAACACTATCCCTGTACACCCAACCTGGAGCTATTCCATCGATAATCGTACAGCTCCCTATCTTTCACCGTTCCAATTGGAGAAGAGAGGGTTGGATGAGGAGTTAGGTTTTCATAAGCAGGGGACGGTATATTGAAAATTATATAGTGAGCAACAATGATATAGTATTAACAGTACATTCTCTCTTTGTTATTGGTGATTGATAAAGGGAATTGTTGAGTCCTGGATTTGTACTGTGTTACAAATGATGTAATCTTACGTTTATATTTTTTCCATGGTTATTCATTATGTGTCTGATTTTGGTATGCTGCTCCCCTGTGATACTTTCAATAAAAACATTCTCAACAACATGTTTCTTAACTCAAATGTTTCAACCGATGACCCTAGTTCGGCCCACTGCATGGGACTTATGTGGTGCATTCGGCCTTCCAGCAAAAGAAGTTGTGCACCTTTGTATTAAATGGAACCATCCTATTCTGATGTGTCCTATGTTGACCAGCTGACATTGGGTCAGAATGCAGCCCAGCCTAGGTGTGTAGGAAGGCATGTTATCAAATAGTGAAGACAGACACAAGTGATCACAGTTCAAGGGTGTTTATAGAACTTTAATGGGTTGGTTGAACGCCCATCTAAGCCTAAATGTAAGGATGGCAGCAAGCCATGACCATCAAATAATAACGCAGTCCTTGTAGAGTCTCTATCAAAATAAAAGGGCCTTTACTAATAAACCTATTGCCAATCCTTACTTCTAAAACCAAATGGTGTGGGACAATAATGTATGCAAAATGAAAAGTGTTCAAGAAATAATATGTCAGGAAAGTTGAGTAGTTGGCTTCCCTGTCCCACGTTTTCAGCACGGGGCGAGCTTGCACGTTCAAGCTTCGTACACACTCTGGCTTCTCCGCCATAAGGATACAGTTGAAAACATAGGTATCAGGGCCTTCTGCTAAAGCCTCTTCCCAATAACAGTCCCTTACTGCAGAGGACATGTCGTGACAAACAAGCACCAAAGTTCCTTACTTATCAGGATTTTCACATTCACAAATTCTCACTTCCAGAGTTCATCATGGGTCTCCCTCCTTCAGGCTCAGACCCCTTTTTACCACAATACAAACAATTGGTCTCCCTTGTTCAGGCTCGGACCATTAATCTCCCTCGTTCAGGCTCGGACCCCTCTAGCATAATGTTCTCAATGCAACAAAATCAAGCCAGTGGGTTCCCTTTGTTAGGCAGAAACCTGTGCAGTTCCCTTAGGGACCACTGCAAAAGATTTAGGGCTACAGGTGGTTGGCAGTAAACCCAATTGGTAGCAGTCTGTACCACCCAGATTTACCTGGTAGCTGTGCTGAGCAGTCAGACCTCTCTCAAGATGAGTTAGGCAGTATATAGATTATACACAATAGGTACAGAGATACAGTAGCACAAGCAAACACTGACCAGAGCTTTGGTGTAAAAGTATATAATTATTTAAGGACACACTTGTAAATTACACTAGCACAAAGAGGTAAATAAATTCAACACACAGTCACTATTCTAGATATACAACCCTAATTACTTATTAGAGAAGTCTTAATGAGAAACACCATTTATTTTCAGACAGAGGCGAACGCTTAACATAAGATGGCACTCTAATAAGTTATTAAAAAGGGAGGGAAAAAGGCAGGGTTATGAAAGCACACAAATTTCAATACCTTTCAAAGAACCACAGTGAGGCAGGTTAGGCAAAGTCTACTGGAGAGCAAGGAAGTTCAAATGCCAGGCCCACTCTTAGAGAGAGCAAGCGAAATGTGTCCAGGATCACACAGTGGGGTTATGCCCAAAGAGTCTTTGTAGAAAGTTCACAAAAGATTGAGATCAAGTCAGGAAAAGTTAGTTAACAGGTCCCAGGCTAGCGCAGGTTAGAAAGTCGAGGATTTACTGTCACCCCGGACGATCTGTTGCAAGGGAAGCCAGGCGGGACACAGTACCTGAAAGTGGGAAGAACGCTCCAGCGGGGGCAACTGTTCCTGGCAGCGGTTGCAAGTCAGTGTTTCGTCCAGAGGAAGAGAAGTTCGACGTGGAGGAAAGCTGAAGGTCGTTGCGCTGCCAGGGAAGAAACCAGCCGCGGAGTTTCCCAGTTACAAGGTACCACCCTTTTCTTCGCGGTAGTGGTAAACCGTGGTATTCCGGTTGCCGGGGTGCTTGGCACGGGCAAGGCGGCCACGAGATGGTCCAGGAAGGCGAAAAGACGGGCAAACTGGTTATCCCCTCCAGTAAAACGAAGAAGACTTTCTGGGCTGGAGATCTCCTCTGTCGTCGGGAAAAGTGGTGAGACGGTTCAGCAGGGCTCCACCGGTGATGTCGTCGTTGCAGGTCGGCTCGGCTTCTCCCTCCTCGGATTCTTTAGGTCTTGTGGCGACTTCTGAAGTTCCAGTCCCCAAAGCCCTGCTTTTATGCAGAAAACCCCCATTCATTCAGCATAGCTGTCACTCAAACATGCAAGTGGTGAGCCGAGCGGCTCACCACTGGGCCAATCACACCAGAGTGCGACTTGAGTTGCTGAGGCAACTCAGTCCAGGGTGCCTAAACCCCCTCCCACACCCCCTGTGGTACCCAGACAGAGTGGCACCACTTTTGGAGGCTTCTGTGGAGAAGCCCGCCAAAAAGTGGAACAAAGGGCTCGACTTGGGTTGGAGTCACAGAAGCGAACACAAACGCCATTTTGGAACCAAGTTTCGGCAAAAAATACCAAAAGGTGAATTTATATTAATTTAATAAACCAGCGGTATGTTCGAGGCTATTTTAAAAAGTGGTAGCCTCGAACAATGGGAAAATCCCATAGGGACATATTCGCGGTCGAATATAAAAAGTAGTATCCACTGCCACCAGCCAAAACTCGGTCGGGGGCGGCGGGACAGTGCCCCCTCGAACAACAGACCCCAGCGCAATCGAATTGCCCCGACCAGTACGTCCACAATATGATGGTTTGTACTGGTTCTGTTCACAATTTGAGACTAGTAAAGCCAATGGTGACTTTACATGCCCTGGGAAAAAGTAGTCAGTCCCAGGGTATGGAGTGTGTTCGGGGATCGCTACGACACCCCTGGGTTACGGCACGGAGGGTGCTGTGTAACCCAATATCAAACATACATGAAACCCTATGGGGAAAAGGACCCCATAGCCCATAGAACACATACCAAGTCAAAGGAACACCTCAAATCATGTCTAAGAGTGGGAGGAAAAGAGTCTCACTCTTAGCAGGAGAAAGAAATAAACCCCAAAAATCCAGCAAGGCTGCTGGGGGACTCACTAGGTTTGGGAAATTAGCCTTTGCAGAGAATTCTCCCTAACACCCTTCCCCAAGCTTATCACCCTTCGGGTCTCCCTCTGCCGAGCTCGGATACCTTTTTGGATGTCGAAGACTTTCGAATGTGCTTTGGATTTTTACAAAGACCTTCGCAGAACCATTTCAACTTTCTGTCAAAGTTCAATGTTTACTTTCCCCCCTTCTCTGGGAGTTTAAACACTGTTCTTCACTTCACAGTTCAATTAGTTCCCTTTCATTTGCGCACGTCAGGTATACGCATCAACTTGACCCTCTCTTACCCAAATGCTTTCTGGTACTTTGAGTCCTTTTCACCAAGCCTCATTCATTTAACACTTCGTTTCCCTTTCTCCATATCAGCCTGATTCTGGGCAACACACCGGCTGTATTTATCTTTGGTTGTCCGTCCTCCCCAACTCCGCCATTTACCCGGGAGGGAAAAGCAGGCATCTGTGCAGCACTTCCAAGGAGGGACTTCTTCCACTCTGTGGGTCTCGCCTCTTGAAAACCTTGTGGCCTCTTGGAAAAATAATTCCCTTTACTTGGCTCTCTCTGGCTCGCATTAGCTTTTGCTCGGTCTCTGGGTAAATTAATTTCCTCAGCCCGCTTTGCATCATCCCAGGAAGAGCTGTCCTCTCTTGTGCCCAGTCCTGCTGGCTGAGTGCTTGGGAGTATGGTAGGTATCCTCTGTCGGACACAGCCTTGCACCCTCCCTCCTGTCTTCCCAAGAGCAACTGACTTCTCTTCCATCACAGGCTCCTTTTAAACACCTGTGAAAGGTTAATGTGTTGCACGTGTGGTTAGGGTTGGGGTTGGGCCTGCCTGGTCTTGCCTGTCCTCATTAAAAGGACAGTCTGTTGTCCAGATGGAAGAGTCTGCATGTTTTGTCAGTACTCCCCATTCTCAGTCCCTCAGTTCCTCTCTTCCTCGTCTCAGTGTTTGTGCAACAAAAAAACAAAAAATATAGTGGGTGGCGGGGGGTGGGGGGGGGGGGGTTAGTTGGGAAGTCATCATATCTTACAAAATAGGATGGGACAGAAGTGTTGGCAAGGGAGGAAAACTGCGCCTCACCATTGGGTGTCCCCACCCCACTCCCTGAGGACCTCTCACTCAGGTGATCCTCCCGCACTGGTCCACCCCCAGGGACTGGTTCCAAAGGCGATGGCCATGACCTGGCCACACGAGTGACAAATCCCCGGGGACTAGCTAGGGAGACACCTGTTTCTCACAGGGCGTATACTCTGCACGGGAGCTTTCCCAAATTAAATAAATTGGTGGTGGTGAAGACTAGGGTGCAATTGCCATCATGTTGCAGCTTGGCACCCGTTCAACACACCATCGAGGAGACTAGACTAGTTCCCTGCATCAGGGTCAAAGACGCCTCCACAGGTAAACTCTTCTAAAAAGTGCATGGCGCAGCCTGTTAGGTTTCCTCTGCTCTTTTTCAAAGCTTTCTTCTGTTCTGGTCCATGGACCACACCCAGTGTAAGGTAGACTTTTTAAATACCGAAGCACATTACAACAGACTGCTTTTGTCCCCCTATGGCTGTGGAAACCTGGGCTCCCCCATCCCCACAGACTGCAGGTACCAAAACTGGGAGCGCTCCTAGCCCCACACAACATCAACATCCACATCCATCATGACGACACACAGCTATACGTCAAGATCGACTCCATCAATGACATCCACAGGCTCAAAACCTACCTCTCACTGAGCCAGTCTTAGGTGTCCAGTGCATACTTGAAGCTCAACCCCTCCAAGACCGAATCCCTACTCCAACAACCACCATGAACCATGAGGGCTTCACACCCAAGCTCACTGCCTGCGCCAAGTCCCTCAGGTTCCACAGCGACAAACACCTCTCTTTCACGACACTCATAGCTAAGAAAACTCGTATCAACAATAAAGCCCTTCCTCCCTCCGGACAGCTTTATCTCCACCGTTGAAGCACTGTTTCTATCCCACCTGGATGGGGGCAATGCCCTCCTCGAAGGCTTCTTGTCGTCCTCCCTTGTACCCCTGAGAAGTGTCCTACACATGACTGCATGCCTCATCAAGGGTCTACGCAGATACAACCACATCACCCCAGCTCTCATCGACATAAACTGGCTCACACTGCACTCACCATTCACCTTTACGTCTTGATGCATCATCTATAAGGCAGTCACCCTCAAGTCACCCAGCTACCTCGATGAGAAACTAATCATCTCTGAAGGACAGTGCACATTTAATGCTTTTAGCTATTAACCTCCCCCATTCCTTCTACCAGTCCTTACTGGCTGAAGGACATCCACCTTTCAGACGCATCCCTAGAATATGCATGTATTCTGAGCTGTTACCCTACCTACTCACTGGGACATTATGTCCCTTCCACTCCCCGAGCTCAATCTGTGTTTTCTGTCTCCCAGACAGTATCCAATGGATTAGGCTGTGGCAAGGCTGTTGCCAACGTCCGGCTGTACAATTATGTGCATGGTCCCTGAGGTGGCGTTCTAGAACACATACCAATGCATACCCCTAAATACCAGGAGGAGGTATTCTAGCGAACCTCACTTTCCATGTCTGCACCATTGTGGACTTAAACACCCTCTGCCATTCCTCACACCACCCCATCCAACCAAGACGTGCTGTTGCAGGCTCATGGAGGCCATCCCACACCGAAAACGTCTCTCGAGCTGTTCACCAAACAGGACAAGAGCAGGTAAATGGGAGAGCGTCTTCCTTATTCTGGACAACTAGAGGGAAGATGCTCTACAAGGGTAAGCAAGCAGGTCAGTGCCTGTAGATGCAAAGGTATGGTTGGTGTGGCATGCTGGATCTTGGTAAACTGGGAGCTGGCCTATAGTCTAAACCCAGACGAGAGGATACCCATGTACAACAAAGGGTTGAAAGAACCCAAAAGAATGAAAGATGCGAGCTGGCTGGAAAGAAAAGGATTTGCACACGCCAACAGGGGAACAACCACCGTTGACAAGGTGAATAAAACTCCCCGTTGACAAGGTTGACCGGCACGCGTGACTAAAGGAGTCTGCCCAGAAATACTCCATAAGCTATTGTACTCTGTCCTGCACAGATGGACCGACATTTTGGGGATTCTGATTGAATGAGGGTGGGGTCCCTCCAGAACAAGACAAGTAGTTGAAAGTCTGGTTGATAACAACCTTGAATACGGCAACACCACATAGTGTTTCAGCTTTTGTAGCCCTGATGAAAGTGGTATAGAGTTGATAAACCACTGAAACCAGTAGGCTTTCATCCCGACCTGGGTGAAGAAAAGAAGAACCATCTTGATGGTGAAAGGTCGTAGATTTCTCCTCTTTGATCTACGAGAGAGGATGGACTTTCATTTCACATGTTACAGAGTTCCAATTTGTTAGTGACTGATTCGGTGTGGGGGAAAAACACAGACAACTAGGTCCGTTGCTGTTTTTGCTGTGGCCTGACATCTAACACAGTACCTTGGAAACTATTTTTTGCTTTCCATAGAAAAAGATTAAAGTTCAAATTACTTCATTTGTAAAGCAACTGACATATGTCTATAGCTAATCCGAATTGTGCCTTCTAACAAACAAGAAACTCTGCAACAATTTAATTAGATAAGTGACAGGGCAAGCTTCTATATCTATCCCCTCACCCTAGATAAGCGGACCAAAAGCGCAAATTAGGGGTAACAAATACACGAGGGCTTAGTTTAGTTGGTAGGAGGGCAAGATAGGCAGAAGCCATACATCTGGTGTACTTGTAAACAACTATGAATTATATTGCCTGCGTTTTATTTGTATGATCAACAAAGGGTTGAGCCTGGGGCTTCATGAGGTCCTGGCAGGGAGGTAGGTGCCTCTGAAAATAATGGACTGGCCCCTCCTTTTTCTCTATACCTCAGTTCTCAGTGCTATTCATTATGTGCTTAGGGCTTGTCTGTTGAATGATTGAATATTTGTGCGTGTGAGAAAGTATTTCATGCAGTCTCGTTTACTGTAAATTTCATGCCTGTGACCTAGTAGGAGTCACAATTATTCGAAAACCCACCTAGATTTGATCTGAAAACATCACTAGAATTTGTATTTGCTCTGCTGCATTAGCGTGTAGTTCCTACAAACTACATTTCCCTGGTGGCCCAACAGCAATTTAGCTTCCCCAGTGGCGCGGCAGCGCAGACGCGTATGCATAGACTGGTTTTCGCCGGTTCGAGGCTGATTTCGGTTGGGTTTTCTTTAGACACCCAGTATACTGGTAAGCCGGTCTTAGTTTTTCCATCGGCTTGTATTGTATTGTGGAGTGGTTTAGTAGTTTGCAGGGAAGGAAAATGATGAACCAGGATGTGGGACCGACTACAACACCTCCCTCTGGCAGGTGTGGCGAGATCAGCAATACTTTCACCGGCAATTTCAAAACACATAATGGACAATATCTAAAAACACTGAACGATAGTGCTAGCCTGCAGATTCCTTCTTCCACCAAAGCAGGTGAACCTAAAGATTCTCAGGCTGCTAATAAGCTAGATGTGGGGTTAGTGTCTATATCTGCCAATATAAGCCCCCTAAAACCACTGAACCGTTTACTTTTGGATACCATATCCACGATAAAGCACTTCACAGAAGTGGCAGACTTTATCTCAGAACAGAATATTGGCATGTGTGCTCTCTGACGCTTGGCTTAATCCTGCTGAAGGATCTTCTTTAATGTTGGCAGTCCCGCTGGGCTCCAACATCCTTAGAAATGACTGAATCAATGGCTAAGTTGGAGGGTTGGCTCTTATTTTTTGTGATAGTCTCCCCATTCACCAGGTGAACGTGGTGAACCTACCGGACTGTGGAATTCTATTAGCAAAAGTAGAATTTCACTAGAACACCACACTTAATTTATATGTGTTGTATCATCTGCCAAACCGCATGCCAGATTTTTTATCTAACTTTTGTGAAGTCATCTCTTCCACCCTTAAACAGCAGTCGAAAGAGATCATTGTCAGCGATTTTAACTTAGGCTTTCATGACGCTGCCGAGCCACTGGCAAAAACAATCTGGTTAGCATTCGAAAATCTTGGCTTTACTCAATATGTTGTTCAACCAACTCATTTCGGTGGTAGAATTCTTGATTGGGTGGCTTCACATGGAATCGGGCTGGATAAGATCCAAGTCAACCCATGTCCCTGGTCAGATCACTATTTTATAGGTTTCCAGATACCAATGACTCCATCCATAACTAAAGTTAAACCACTGCAAGCAAGTGTGCTTTATTGTAAATTATATAAATTCACCCCACTGGCTTTAGCCCACCAGCTCCCTTTGCTCCTGTACTGAACAACCTTGCCCAGTACAACTCAGTGGCCGAATTGGCATCAGTCTATAATGAGATGCTGACTAGAGCTGTGGAGAGCTTAGCCCCCTTGAAACAATGTTTTGAAAAAACAGTTCCATCCAAAAACTGGTACTCCTCAGAGATTCAAAATATGAAGTACAAAAATAATGAAGCGTTCTGGAGATGGAAAAAACATTGACTCCAGGAGGATAAGTCAAGCTATACCTCTGCAGCAAAAATGCTATCGGTGCTGCAAAAAAAATGTCATAAGAGAATAGGATTAAGGGAGCTGCCTCAGACACCAATGAACTTTTTAAGATCCTAAAAGAGGTTGAAGAACCCTGTCCGAATATCATTACAGTTGTATAAGATTCTAACTGGTGCACTCAAATTGAGAATGCCATGTCAGACAAGATCACAAAGATAAAAGGGATATTGAAACCAAGCTAGCTCAATTAAAAGAATACTCCTCCCCCTGCCCTTTATGGGCACCGGCCAGGTCCTTCCAGGCCTTTCGAATTTGTGGAAGTGGCTGAAGCAGCTGTCCGGGATATGTTAAACAGGATAAAACCTACTAGCTGTAGAGGTGACCTCTGTCGAGCATCAGTGGTCAAATCGTGCGCTACGTATGTTAACCCTCTTATCACAAAGCTTGGTAAGCGCTTCTTTCAGAGAAAATTTGGTTCCGATAGATATCAAACATGCATGGATCACAACTCTTTTGAAAAAAACATTGTTGGATCCTTGTGTGGCCGGTAACTATCGACCAATTACAAGCTCTCCCTTTCTTCTAAAGATTCTGGATAAAATTGCACATGTTCAAATACAAGATTTGCCGAGTTTGCTTAATATTTAGGGCCCCAAATAATCTGGTTTTCGTAGTGCACATAGTACAGAATCTACTTTGCTAGATCTATAGACCAATATAATGCAACATATAGACAAGGGCAAAGCTGCGCTGTGAATGCTTCTGGATCTCACTGCTGCTTTCGATCTAGTGGATCATTCAATCCTTGCTAGCAGACTACTAGGTTGTGCTTTCTTTACAAAGGAAGAACCTAGTTGGGTGCTTTCCTTCTTGTCGGATCGTACCGATAAGGTTTTCTATGAAGACGCCATGTCAGAGGGCTGTGCTCTAACAAGCGGCGTGCCACAAGGATCATGTTTATCACCAGCTCTTTTCAATATCTTTATGCTCACACTGTTTGAGCAACTTGGCGCGGAAGGTACAAGCTATGCTAACTATGCAGATGATACTCAGTGCATCGGAAGGTACAAGCTATGTTAACTATGCAGATGATACTCAGTGCATCATCCCAGTTACTGGCAACTACATCATAGACACTGAAGCCATTAACATCACATACAAATCAAATCCACTCGTGGATGTTGTACAATGGTTTAGCATTAAGTAACGCCAAAACTGAGATCATGATCGTGGGCACTGCCCCTAAATTGAGCAATATGGATCAGACCTATTCTTCATTCCAAATTGCAGACTGCCTTTTACCTACCCTCAAGAAAGTGTAGACACTGGGAGTAATTATCGATCAAGTGCTTACCATGAGGGCACATATCAGCAACCTAGTATCAAGCCCATCTTACTACATCAAGCTATTGGCACAAATTAGGCATTTTCTTGAGGTGTATAGTTGTGCTACTCTGGCTAGGGGCATCATTGGCAGCCGCTTGGATTATTGTGCAAGTATTTTACAATGTGTAGGAAAGGGAGAATTTAACCTACTGCGAGTTGTTCAAAACAATGCAGTGAGGGTTGTGGTGGGGCTACATCGAACTGACCATGTATCAGAAGCATGCAGATCCTTACACTGGCTGCCAATAGTGAAAAGGGTCATGTTTCGAACTCTTTGTATTGCCCAAAAAGTCCTTCTTACCTTTCGGAGCAGTTAACGTAGCTCGCTGGTAAACGCAGTTTAAGATCTAACAATTCGGGTCTTTTACAAATCCCCAAGTCAAGACTAACGCTGGTAAAAGATGGATGCTTTCCAGTTTTAACACCCCAAATGTGGAATGCCCTACCTCCAGACCCGAGGACGTGCCACATGCTCTCCACATTTAAACACACATTGAAAACTATTCTTTTTGAATAATTTAGAGGATTACTTCGTTCATTCTGAGTCCTGAAATTTCTTTCCGATTCCTTTTTTTTGCTGTCGTCAATCTCAGCGCTCATATGCCTCAGGCCCATGTCCCAGCGCTTTTGAAATAAATAAAATAAATAAGTTCCAGTTATCTGTTATTGGTGAGAGATAAAGACCAATCATTGCTGCTCTTTAATGGTAGTACAGTGGTTCAAACGTTTCCAGGTCAGGTGCAGTTATATCTGGAAGAAATTACTCTGAAAAGGAGGAGGCATACCAGTCCTTCCTCTAAACACAATTACTGCCATAAGCACAGGAAACACTACATGTCTCCAGGCCATATGAACAGAGTAGAGATTGTCATACTGGTCAAAGGTTCTGTGGCTGAGGCGAGGCTAGAAAATGTGGGCCTCCGACTAATGACAATGCACTTCATGGGGGAGAGGAGAACGCTCCCAGGGAGGATGACCCCACAGGCCCTGTCATTGATGAAGGAAAGGTATATGCGGGGATGTATGTCAATAAGGAGGAGTTGAAGGTTATATTGAAACACATGCAAATAAATCTGGCGGGCGTGTCCAGTGACCTCTTGGCCTCGAAGGAAAAAGCTATTTAAGCAGTTTATGAATCTCCCAACTACTTCCTTTCCCTTCCACAAGCACAGTGAGAATCCAGAGAGTTGGATTTGGCATGGGCAGACACATGGAAGCCCTTTTTCCCCTCCATTACCTCTTCAAACTCTACCCCTTAACTAGGTTTGACAAGAGGTATCCATGCAATGTCAAGTTGCATGCACATCTGTAGGATTCTATAGCCCAAAGTAGTTTTACCCCTGATGTAGCAACAGTAGAAGATGTGGTAGATAAGATTGATGGCGCCCTGAAGCATACCTTCTTGGCCACAGATGATATTATTAGGGCAAGTCCTACCTATGTGGGATATGCAGACAGGTCTCTGCTTCTGGACTTCAAAGCTTTTTGTCCCACATACTAGGATGAAGTAGACTTCTCCCAGGTTATGGAGCAACAGGTGCATTATCTGTCGGACATGGACTATGATAAACTGAGGTGTGCTTTATCAGCAGATGGCTCTTCTGTGACAGCCTGGCATCACGTTTGCTGAGATATCAGAAGACAGAGGTGACGAGGAAAACAGACACTACCAGGTTTAGTACCACTGTTTGGACCTCAACTTGACACATTTCTTGAAATATTTGCCAATGATTGCAAGCACGATGGAGCGAGGGGGTGATACCTCACTTCTAAACCCTCCCTTCGAAGTTCCTCTCCCACTTCCAATCCTGTGCCCAGAGGATCCTTCCGAAGATGAGGCAAAGGCACCTCAGTAAGAGGTCACCAGGCAGTCGCCTCCACACCCAACAGCCCAGCTCCCACTAAGGCAAGACTATGCCTCGTACATTCCAATGGGTGGTTGACTGCGGTTGGTTGCAGATGCGCATCAGAACTTTCCTGTTGCCTGGGGCAGGGAGATGGTAACCTATGTATATTGCCTTGAATTCAGATCATCTGGACCCCTCTTGCTAAGGGAAGTGAGCAGAAAGAGGTGCTACTTCAGTGGATAGAAAGCCTCCTTCAAAAGAATGTGATCTGCATAGGTGATTCAGGAGAGGAATGTTTATTTTTCTTGAGTCTCTCAATTACAGAAGCCCTCTGGGAAGTGCAGGCCAATTCTGGACCAGGCTGTACCACTATTTCCCACAGACAAACTCTTTTTCCAAGTGGTGCGGTGAGAATGATTATAACCCAAGCACCGCTGGTCCCTGGAATATAATGGAGTTTCTGTTGTATAGTTTCCAATTGTATTTGGTGATTTCTACACTACGATTTCAGCGGTCAGCTATCAGGTTCGAGATCAAATCTCCACTTTGCCTGAATTTAAACCTTTTGTAAGGTGGTTGTAGAAAAGCTTCAAGCTGCAACAGCCCCCTAGAAGAGTGTTAGTTTCTACCTGGGATCTAATGCTTTTTCTCTGACAACTGCAGATAAGAGCCACTGGACATGGTTATCCTGACGTTCCTGTCGTGGCAGGTTCTTTTCCTAGTTGCCTTTACATCGGCTAGCCGTATCAGACAAATGGGTTCCTTTTTGGTCACCGAGGCGTACCTACAGTTTTCTATGGAGATGCTAATTCTTCAGGCTGGTCTGTCATTTCACCTCAATCAAGATGCCACCTTGCCAGTTTTCCATCCAAACTCCTCTCCTCCAAAGAAGGAGGCACTGAACACTGAATGTGTCTTGGGCCCTTCAGATCTAGAGGGAGCGGGTGGCTTTCTTTTGAAAATCAGAGTGTCTATTCAATACAAGTGGAGGATGCCCAGAGAGAAAAAGCTTGCAACCTCCACTCCAAACCACTAGATATGTGCTGCCATTTGTACAGCTTATACGTAGGTGAATGTTCCTATGCCTAGTACTGAAGTGTTGTTCAAGCAGAGAAACGGCATCCTCCTCGGCAGAAGTATAAGGTGGATTGCTAAGGGACATACGTAACGTGGCTATATGTGCTATTCCACACAATTGGCAATTGGTGGTGATCTGTCCATGGGCTTTAGTTCCAGGATCCTTGAAGTTTCTCACATGTGAATGGCATTAATAGATTTAAGCATCCTTTTTAGTCGGAGTGGTTTTCCATGTGGTTTCAGCTCTTTGTTTATCTGGTACTGCTTGGCATGTGTTCAACAAGTAAGGACTGTGATGAGAAAGGGTGGACTGGACGTAAAGGCCAAATTATATGCATAGTAATCATGGTAATGGTCATTCCGCCTGGTCCTCCCAACTTGCCACAGTACTTATGTCCCTCTCCCTGATTCCAAGCGACAGGCTTCAATATCTATGAAAGCATAAGCACCGGCAGAGCTATGACCAGGGAGGGTCTAATAGTCCCATGAAGAGGGTAGAATAACATTTCAGAATATATTCATTTTCTAGATATCTGACTGGAAGGTGAATTGCCCTACAACCAGTAAGTACCCAAATTAATGATGGGTTATCATGCATAATCTTGCTTTTAGCACCCACGTTTAACATTTGAAATAAATCAGTATTAATAGGAACTTTACTAGTTTAAATCCTCCAGCACTCTCCCAGCCAAAATATTATTTTTTCACAAAAGTGAATAGTGAAAAAGTATTTCCATGGACAGGAAGAGGCAAAGGGAAATAAACAGGGAAAACAGTGAAAACAGGGAAATGGCAAGATACATTTTCTTAAAGAGAGCATTGGGGGCACTGGCTTTGAACAAGAGCTTGGCAAGCTTTTCTAGCAGATAATGACTAAATAACTTACCAGTAATCCTAGTTTATTTATTTTTTTGTATTTAATGATTTATTACAAATGTTTCTAAAGTGCGAACAAGGCCGTAGCTTCAGAGCGCTGTACAGAGTTAACATATACAATAATTATACACACACAATACATTACAATATATATTACACATTATGCCTAGTCCTCATATTCCTCGTCACAATACTTACTTAAGAGGTCCAGCCTCTTGACCAGAAACGTCTTCCAAGTAAACTGTTTTGCCCCCCTCCCGGAGTTATAATACCTTCCTATACAATACCACCTCTGTAAAAATGTTCCACCGAGGATCATGGGCCTAGCCATCACTCACCGGGAGGGAGAGGCGGGTTGCAAATACTGTGACAAGGAAGACTAGAATTAGGAGTAATAAATAATCTAGGCATTACTTCCACGTCCCTCTTCCTTCCAGTACAAAAAATTGTTCCACTACCACATCTAAGGCACCAGCCTCCTGCATTTCTGAAGGGAGTGATAAACCTGCAAAGTAAAGTAAAGGGTCTCCTTTCAATTTCCACACCGACTGTCTCGTCAGAGATGGTCCCAACCCACTCCGCCAGGATTTCAGTTGGGATGGAACTGCGGCAGAGCCCATACTGGAACAACCATCAAACCCATCAAAAGGGGAAATGACGATCTTAGTTAAGAAATAGTGCAAAACCAAGATCTGCTCCGACTTGCAGTCCTGAAGCCTGCTGAACACTCCCCAAATATTTGGGTTGGAAGGAAATGCATACAGCAGACCACCACCCGCCCCTCCGGCCACTCAAATGGAATTGCATCCACTCCCCAAGCTCCCCTGCTCTGAAACCTGGACCTGACCAATGGGAGCTGAGCATTCTCCAGGGAGACAAAGTGGCCCAGGTTGAGAAACTCAAACTTGATATGCACTGCTCTCTGTGATTTTAAGTTCGACTCAACCATATCCCCAGGATTCTGGCCAAATCCTGCATGGCTGGAGATAAGAGTGCCCCCTTCACCTGATGCACCACACAATTGGCCCAGGGATCAGATGACCAAAGATCCACATGTTGCAGAAATATTGCAGTTGTCCCTGCACCGGCCTCCGATCGCCAGGGCTCCCACTTCCTGCTGCGGACTGAACCTGGAGGGCCTAATATCCATTTCTCTTTCCCCTTCCCTATTGCCCTGACTGGGGTAAAGACACAGGCCAGCCCAGCCTGCAAAAGCCAGGCAATAGAGTACGAGATGGTGATTTGTCCTTGCGTACTTGTCTGCCTTAAAGACCTTGTGAACCCTTCACTTCCAGCAGGTTCCCGAACAGCTTAGCCCCCTCTAAAAGTAGTTTCAAAGTGGTTGCCTTCTGGGAACCTTCAGAGTGCTAGACCTTCATATGTAGATGCTGCCTACAAGGAAAAAAAAGCAGCCTGCACCACATCAAAGGCAAGATCCGACAAGAAATTCACTTGAAGAATCAAGTTCTCCAGATTGTACACCCAATCAGCACCCTTCATTATTACTGTGCCCAACATCTGAAAACCCATCAGAACAGTCTGCGCAGTATAGGTATTCGTTCTCAGAGCCAAATGCACTGCAGTATAGGATTGTTTTAAAGCAGCATACGCCTTCTGTTCCACGGATCATGCACTGCTGCTTCTTCCACATACATGGAGAATAAACCTCACAAGCTGGCCAAAATGTGATCAACCTCCATTACTTCCGGCAAGGACATCGCCTATCCCTTCAAAGGGTAAAGTTCAGACAAACCGTGGCACAGAAATCCACTAAGAGTCCTTCCAGTCCAACAACATCTTGTCTATAATATCGGTTTAAAAGGGCAAGCACATCTTTGAAGACTTCTTGAACTGCCAAACTCTGTAATCCCCCTCCGGCCAAGGACCTTTCTAAGAGGGGAACCCTGTAGTGATACACGAAATTGCAACCTTGCCAATCAGGGCTTTAGATGACAGCATTAGCCGCTGAAAGCCAATAGTGTATTCAAAGTATGTGCTAAAAATGCTGACAGTAGTCTGTTGTAGCACTTCCATTATGCAGTAGTGAGCTACAAGGAATATGCAGGCCTAGTATGAAATAGGTCACATTATGCATTGTTGATAGACAGGCAGGGAGAGGGCCCCAGCTATGTAGCTAATAGGTATTTTTGGAGTGTTTGGAACATCATGGCACCTATATAGCGCTTAGATAGCCAGTCTTAAGCGCTATAAACACTAAGCTATGAGTGCATGCCTTTTAGAGCTTGCAGATGGGGTTAATACATCCCTGCTTCCCTTAGAATATTCAGCCTCACTAACGGTAGCCCTGGCTCCAAGCTAATCTTCCTTTTCTCTGGGAAGGTACTGATAAGACATTCCTCAGCCAGCGCAGATGGGAACCAAGGGAGGGGGTAGGAGCGAGCAGGGAGCATCTCAGAGAGAGCTGGGTTTTTTCCATGAACCAGCCCATATTTTTGCACAGGGAAAGTTCTGGAACTATGCGTCATGGTGACTGACAGCAAGAGATTATAAAATATCCATGCACACATGGGATCGGGGGAGATCGCCTGTGGACTTGATTCGTGTACAGTCAGGTGCCCGGAATTGGCTCTCACGGTGTCCTCCAGCATTGTTTTTCTATGAAAAACCATGGTCTCCCAGTGCTGATTAAAGGGACGTAAGACTGTGTTTCTCTATGTTTCTCTATATTTCTCTATGTTTCTCTATGTTTATCTACTCCATGTTTCACTATATTTTGCATTGCTCTTTGTTTTATGCTTTGTAATATTCTGTAACTTGAATCCCAAATGTATATGAAATTCACTGCTTAGAATAAATATGCTAAAACTTTGAGGGTGTCATTTGTCACTAGCATGAGATCACTGCTCAGCACAATAGAACCTGTATTTTGGGCTGAATTGGGTATTTTTGCTCTCAAAGGGCTGGCCCCGAGGAAGATTTTGCCCATATCAAGACATTTGGTGGCAGCTTTGTGGGATTTGTGAAGAGCAGTGCCATGCTGACATGACAAATGGTGTGAGAGAACACAGTGTAGAGTGGGGAGCAGGCTGTCGCATTTCCTTGATGGTCTCACTGCAGCTCTGAGACTTCAAAAGGCAGCAATGTTGTGTCGGTTTGCCGTGGCCGATAGCTTGTGTGGTTAAGACTCCCTTCAGTAAATCAGTCGTGACTGACTTATTGCATGGGATTGGTGCCAGGGAGTACAAGGCGATAAACAAGCGGGAAATGGCTTTGTTTAAAGCACTCCGGGGAATGGTTAAGAAAGATGTATGCTCAATTAGAAAAAGAATTTTATCATGCGGTTTCCCAAGTTTAAAGTTGTAATTTGGAATGCATAGTGAGACGGAGTTCTCATCTCTATTCTGTCATGAGGGCAGGAAAAAAATAATTGCAGGGATTTGACATGCAAATTGTGAATAGTGATTTAACCATTGACTCAGCCCCAGTGTGCTAGCGAGTGGGGGCTGTAATGTTCGGAGGCGAAGGTTCGCTTTTTTGATGTATGCTTTTGAAGGGTTGGCATTCCTGAATAATGAGGAAGGGGAATGAGCCATGCTTAGGAGAATGAGTAACATCTGTGCTGAGAGCCTAAAGAGTTTTTTCTTTCTTTTGGCAACTGTAAAATTCCATGTGCTAATGGTGGCAAATTCTGTTTAAAGGAAACACACTAAAATGGTTATATTGCATTTTAAGCTGTGCCATGCTTTTAATGGGTGAGAGACTCACTTAAAAGGAAAGTGAGTGAATGTTATTTGGATTTTCGATTTTTGTGTACTGATTTGAAATTGCAGAATCAGTTTGCAATGGTTGGAGGGAAAAACAATTTATATTTTTCTAAATTGCCCCTGGAGTATTTTTGATCCCATGCTATGCCATGGATTTGTGCTGTTGCCTTATAAGTGATGTACGATTTGGAAATAGTGACCTGTTGACTGTGATACATGGGGAAAAATGTTGTTGACACATTAAACAGCCCACAAGCAATAGAGTGTGGGTTGCTCTTGCAGGAAAACGTGCAGGGAGCTGCACTAAACATTGGCATTTTTATTTTTAAATGCACTGAACTGAGTGGTTATAGTTTGGCAATGGTACAACAGAATTGACATCTGTGTGTGATAAGATAGCACAAAGATTTAATGGGTTGTGAGTTCTCTTGAAAGATCGCACATTACAAAAAAAAAGTGCCGCTTTTGAAAACAAGAGTCTTGCTGTGTGTGCAGAGCTTGTGCCTTGAAGCTGTCTTGGGCGAGGTGCGTGAAGGCAAACAAAAGCAGAAACAGTACAAGAAAGAGTTAATCTGGATGAACTGTCTGAAACGAGTGCTTCCCATTGAAGCCGCCACAGTATAAGAGTTATAGGCAAAAGAGATAAGCTGCGTGCTCATGGCGCTGCCAGGTGCACACGAAAGATAAACATGCCTGCATTCCTGAGGAAGGGGGAGCAAAAAGAGAGAGCAGTTCAAAAAAGTAAAGAATTTGCCCAGTAAACTGTGGTAGGGAACAAAGGCTTCATGCAGGATGGCAGACGGGCACATCACATCTGAACATTTACCTATGCATCTGTGAATGGGCCAAGAAAAGACAGCTGCCCATTCCAACAGACATTACTGTGCAAACCGCATTCCCATGTGATGTGAAGTGAAGTGAAACGCTATTGCTGTGCAAGCTGCATTCCAATGCTCCATGTGATGTGAACTGAAGTAAAGCGCTGTGCACTGGAGAAGAAACCTCTAGGTGCTTTGAGAAGAGAAAATACACATCTGGCAAACTGCAAGCTACATTGCCAGGGATGGAGAAACTGACAAAGACATTATGGCATTCCAGATGGAAGCAAAACTGACAAAAGTGCTTAGCCGTTTTGCAAGAGACAACATGCAGAGCGGGGCTTTGAAGTACAACATGAACACTGCACATTAGCCATGATCCAGAAGCCACACGGCTTAGTGCAAGAATGAATGATTTGTTGAAGCAACAAAAGAAACTGACTTAGACTATCGCACTCAAAGGGGTGGTTCAGGAAACAGCAAACACCCTTTGGAAAAAATGACAAGTGAAAAAACCATAGGCCTGAAAAACACTGCCTGTATGAAGAATAAACAGCTGCTTGTGCAACTGTAAGCGGTATTGGACTGAAAGACTTTACCTTTGAAAAATGGAGTGATGCCAGCAGGGCAACCTAAACCAAGATCATGGGACACTGGAAGCAAGTTGGCGCCTGGCATTGGTGATCGCTTTGGTGAAAAAGAAAAGCATTGTGCGACCTGGGTACTTACTATATGGCTTTGTAAAAGCACAGATCAGTCTGAGGTACCATTGACCAGCTATGATTGCATTGCACAAATAAGTTTGTGATTAGGCAGTTACACCCCGTATGGTTGAGTGTAAATAAGCCCCCAGAAACATGCAGAAGGGTGATAAATAATTGCAGTAGCAATGATAAAGTGTGTAGTTACCTGATGAGACTTTTTGAAGATGGGGGTGGTATTATGGGAAGGGGTGGATAACGCTGATATTGAAGTTTTGATGACATCCTAACATGAAGAATAATGATATTGAACTTTTGATGAAATCCTAACATTTTTGTTTGTATTTTTGCCTAGGCAAAAAAGACCAGGCATTTCACAATATCAGAAAGTTAATATGCAGTTTGTGGGTGACACTGATCAAAGAAGGGTCAGACGCATTCTCAGAGAAAGCGAGCCACTGCGACATGCTATTTCAACTTTAACGTGCCCTGCACCGCACAACGCTGCTGCAACCTGCGAAAAGTGTCCAACAGAGTAATAACTTTTGCTGAACTGGCACGATGCAGACTTGGCTAATTATCAAGTATTTGATGCTACACATTCAAATGACTCAGTTGCTGGAAATAACTTAATTGACATGTTTTGCCCTTTCTTGTTTAAAGGACTATGGACAATGAATTGTGGACTGTAACATCAGGCACCACAAACAGCTGTGTGACACAGCAATTGAATGCTAACACATTGAAAAATGGTTTTTAAATGCACTGTTCAGATGAATCTGAAAAAACGAAATGGTTTTACTCTTCCAACTGAATTGCTTTAACCAGAGATGTTTTGTTTTTTGAAGAAAAAAAAAATATTCTACATTGCACGTAGGCAGGAAAATGATTTATGAATTGTTGGGGCAGCAGAATTATGCAAGCAGGAGCGTAATTTATTTTGAGATAAAATGAGTGCGCACATCAAAGTCACCTGTGCGTAGGTTAAGATTCTTAATTGAAGTAATGCTGCCAAGTGTGTGAGCTATAATTTGAAATGGTAATCTTTGAAACACTGGATACTTTTACAGCCAGCTTAAGGCAGGTAAATGAAACCATGACTGACCTGATGTTTGATTTTATGACACAGAGTGTGACACGGTTTTTGTTAAACCAACCAGTTTCATGTTTTTGTGGGGACAGCTGTCTCCAGCACACTAATGCAAAGAGTCACCTTTTGATTGTAGACATTTGGAATAATTCTTTGGAAAAGCGCTACAAATGAGTATCCACATGGAATTGCTAGCGTACTGGCCTGGCACATTGTCGGGCATCTTTTGTCACTGAATGGATACCATTTGTTTAATTTGTCTAATGTGATGTTTTTCTGACCAAGAACTGCAGCGAGTTTCTCGCCAAGATTTTATGGACTATAACTTGACTAAAGGCATTTTACCATGGTGTGATGAAACAGCCACTGCCGGATAGTAGTATGGTGTTTGTGGCTAAAATTAATATTGTATATGGTAGATATCCCACTTGAAGAAGAGTATTCTCCAAGTCACAATAGGTAGACTGGTAATGCACACCTTCATTATTACAGTGATACACTTAGACATAGGTTTATCATGAGGCAATGTTTCCTTAGTACTACCAAGCTGCTACAAATGGAGTCCATTTCTATGGCCCATCACTAGAGTGCGCGTAGCTAGGGAGCTAGATTCATTAATTGCAGGAGCTTTATATGCTTGTGACATAGAAACTGTGCACAATAAGCTAGCCACTATGGGTTCTGATGCCAGCTCTGCTATAGAACTTCTGGCCTAGTGGGGCCCATTGATACGCCCAACACTGCTACAAGTATTGACAGCCAATTGAAGATGACAGAATTTTAGACATGAAGACATTTTTGTCTGCCATAGGGCAGGTCAACAAGACTGCTAAATACACACAATGCATTGTATGGCAAACATTGTTAAATCAGCAGGTGTTGGCTTTTTACTGGGTGGGGGCGACCATCCTCCACACACTGACACGCAGAGCTACAGTTACCAGCATACATATGGATTGAATTGCTTGCTTTTTGATTGCATGAATAACACATGCCATGCTTTGATGTAAATTAGTAGAATTGTTTTTATTTAGACAACCTGGTGCCCATGGGTTCACCTTGTTCACGAAATTAGATGGTTTCTGGTTGGGTTCCACCTACCTGGGGGAAGTGTCTAGTCACACAGCCCATAGTCACGCTTGAATGCCCTGGGATCAGGGGGAGGGTAGGCCCTTAGGGTGAAAGGCTGCCAGGTTTTAGAATTGGTAACCATACATAAATGCAATAGTGCATTGTAGATTAGACTACACCGGATTGCCTTGACATTTTAACTGCATGCTGCTTTTTAACTGACAATCAGTTATACAAAATTGATTTAGGTATTTTTTGTGTAGGCCAGGTTTTGGCTAGAGTAAATGCCCATGTTCACTTTTGTCTTGATATTGGGCAAAATCTTCCTCGGGGCCAGCCCTTTGAGAGCAAAAATACCCAATTCAGCCCAAAATACAGGTTCTATTGTGCTGAGCAGTGATCTCATGCAAGTGACAAATGACACCCTCAAAGTGTTATTAGCATATTTATTCTAAGCAGTGAATTTCATATACATTTGGGATTCAAGTTACAGAATATTAGAAAGCATAACACTTAGAGCAATGCAAAATATAGTGAAACATGGAACTTAGATAAACATAGAGAAACATAGAGAAATATAGAGAAACATAGAGAAACACAGTCTTACGTCCCTTAATCAGCCCTGGGAGACCTGGGTTTCTCATAAGCTAGCTGTAAAACAAGCCCCGCTCATAGAAAAACAAGGCTGGAGGACACCGTGAGAGCCAATTCCGGGCACCTGACTGTACACGAATCAAGTCCACAGGCGATCTCCCCCTGATCCATGTGTGCATGGATATTTTATAACTTCTTGCTGTCAGTCACCATGACGCACAGTTCCAGAACTTTCCCTGTGCAACTGGCTCATGGAAAAAACCCAGCTCTCTCTGAGATGCTCCCTGCTCGCTCCTACCCCCTCCCTTGTTCCCATCTGCGCTGGCTGAGGAATGTCTTATCAGTACCTTCCCAGAGAAAAGGAAGATTAGCTTGGAGCCAGGGCCAACGTTAGTGAGGCTGAATATTCTAAGGGAAGCAGGGATGTATTAACCCCATCTGCAAGCTCTAAAAGGCATGCACTCATAGCTTAGTGTTTATAGCGCTTAAGACTGGCTATCTAAGCGCTATATAGGTGCCATGATGTTCCAAACACTCCAAAAACCTATTAGCTACATAGCTGGGGGCCCTCCCTGCCTGTCTATCATATTCCTTGTAGCTCACTACTGCATAATGGAAGTGCTACAACAGACTACTGTCAGCATTTTTAGCACATACTTTGAATACACTATTGGCTTTCAGCGGCTAATGCTGTCATCTAAAGCCCTGATTGGCAAGGTTGCAATTTCGTGTATCACTACATTCCACCCCTATTCAACGTTTGTGCGACAAATGCTGACTAATACCTATCAACATAGTATTTAGTGCAGTGATAAAGACCTAGGGGCTTTGCAAGAGGTTTAAGCAAACTATCTTCTAGCGGTTAGTTAGCGTGGCATGCAAGGTAAAACACTACCTAAACAAAAATGTACACAAAGTGAACAGTGACATATACCCTTGCCAGAACCTGGCCTACACAAAAATACCTACGCCAAGTGAACATGGACATTTACTCTAGCCAAAACCTGGCCTACACAAAAATACCTAAATCAATTTTGTATAACTGATTGTCAGTTAAAAAGCAGCATGCAGTTAAAATGTCAAGGCAATCCAGTGTAGTCTAATCTACAATGCACTATTGCATTTATGTATGGTTACCAATTCTAAAACCTGGCAGCCTTTCACCCTAAGGGCCTACCCTCCCCCTGATCCCAGGGCATTCAAGCGTGACTATGGGCTGTGTGACTAGACACTTCCCCCAGGTAGGTGGAACCCAACCAGAAACCATCTAATTTCGTGAACAAGGTGAACCCATGGGCACCAGGTTGTCTAAATAAAAACAATTCTACTAATTTACATCAAAGCATGGCATGTGTTATTCATGCAATCAAAAGCAAGCAATTCAATCCATATGTATGCTGGTAACTGTAGCTCTGCGTGCCAGTGTGTGGAGGATGGTCGCCCCCACCCAGTAAAAAGCCAACACCTGCTGATTTAACAATGTTTGCCATACAATGCATTGTGTGTATTTAGCAGTCTTGTTGACCTGCCCTATGGCAGACAAAAATGTCTTCATGTCTAAAATTCTGTTATCTTCAATTGGCTGTCAATACTTGTAGCAGTGCTGGGCATATCAATGGGCCCCACTAGGCCAGAAGTTCTATAGCAGAGCTGGCATCAGAACCCATAGTGGCCAGCTTATAGTGCACAGTTTCTATGTCACAAGCATATAAAGCTCCTGCAATTAATGAATCTAGCTCCCTAGCTACACGCACTCTAGTGATGGGCCATAGAAATGGACTCCATTTGTAGCAGCTTGGTAGTACTAAGGAAACATTGCCTCATGATAAATCTATGTCTAAGTGTAGCACTGTAATAATGAAGGTGTGCATTACCAGTCTACAATTTACATGTTGTCTTACTACTGGAAAATCTAACAGGTTCACAGTGTCTACCTTCTGTGACTTGGAGAATACCCTTCTTCAAGTGGGATATCTACCATATACAATATTAACTTTAGCCACAAACACCATACTACTATCCGGCAGTGGCTGTTTCATCACACCATGGAAAAAATTCATTTAGTCAAGTTATAGTTCATTAAATCTTGGCGAGAACACTCGCTGCAGTTCTTGGTCAGAAAAACATCACATTAGACAAATTAAACAAATGGTATCCATTCAGTGACAAAAGATGCCTGACAATGTGCCAGGCCAGTACACTAGCAATTCCATGTGGATACTCATTTGTAGCGCTTTTCCAAAGAATTATTCCAAATGTTTACAATCAAAAGGTGACTCTTTGCATTAGTGTGCTGGAGACGGCTGTCCCCACAAAAACATGAAACTGGTTGGTTTAACAAAAACCGTGTCACACTCTGTGTCATAAAATCAAACATCAAGTCAGTCATGGTTTCATTTACCTGCCTTAAGCTGGCTGTAAAAGTATCCAGTGTTTCAAAGATTACCATTTCAAATTATAGCTCATACACTTGACAGCATTACTTCAATTAAGAATCTTAACCTACGCACAGGTGACTTTGATGTGCGCACTCATCTTATCTCAAAATTAATTACACTCCTGCTTGCATAATTCTGCTGCCCCAACAGTTCATAAATCATTCTCCTGCCTACGTGCAATGTAGAATATTTTTTTTTTTTCAAAAAACAAAACATCTCTGGTTAAAGCCATTCAGTTGGAAGAGGAAAACCATTTGGTTTTTTCAGATTCATCTCAACAGTGCATTTAAAAACCATTTTTCAATGTGTTAGCATTCAATTGCTGTGTCACACAGCTGTATGTGGTGCCTGATGTTACAGTCCACAATTCATTGTCCATAGTCCTTTAAACAAGAAAGGGCAAAACATGTCATTTAAATGTGTAGCATCAAATACTTGATAATTAGCCAAGTCTGCACCGTGCCAGTTCAGTTCGCAGTGGCTCGCTTTCTCTGAGAATGCGTCTGACCCTTCTTTGATCAGTGTCACCCACAAACTGCACATCATCTTCCTATATTATGAAATGTCTTGTCGTGCTTTGCCTAGGCAAAATACAAACAGAAATGTTAGGATGTCATCAAAACTTCAATATCAGCGTTATCCACCCCTTCCCATAATACCACCCCCATCTTCAAAAAGTCTCATCAGGTAACTACACACTTTGTCATTGCTACTGCAATTATTTATCACCTTTCTGCATGTTTCTGGGGGCTTATTTACACTCAACCATACGGGGTGTAACTGCCTAATCACAAACTCATTTGTGCAATGCAATCATAGCTGGTCAATGGTACCTCAGACTGATCTGTGCTTTTACAAAGCCATATAGTAAGTACCCAGGTCGCACAATGCTTTTCTTTTTCACCAAAGCGATCACCAATGCCAGGCGCCAACTTGCTTCCAGTGTCCCATGATCTTGGTTTAGGTTGCCCTGCTGGCATCACTCCATTTTTCAAAGGTAAAGTCTTTCAGTATTTATCTTTCTTTTCTTAGCAGTGTCTTTTCAAGCCTCTGGTTTTTTCACTTGTCATCATTTTTTTTTTCAAAGGGCGTTTGCTGTTTTTGAACCACTCCTTTGAGTGCGATAGTCTGAGTCAGTTTCTTTTGTTGCTTCAACAAATCATTCATTCTTGCACTAAGCCGTGTGGCTTCTGGATCATGGCTAATGTGCAGTGTTCATGTTTTACTTCAAAGCCCCGCTCTGCATGTTGTCTCTTGCAAAACGGCTAAGCACTTTTGTCAGTTTTGCTTCCATCTGGAAGGCCATAATGTCTTTGTCAGTTACTCCATCCCCTGGCAATGTAGCTTGCAGTTTGCCAGATGTGTATTTTCTCTTCTCAAAGCGCCTAGAGGTTTCTTCTCCAGTGCACAGCGCTTTACTTCAGTTCACATCACATGGAGCATTGGAATGCAGCTTGCACAGCAATAGCGCTTTACTTCACATCACATCACATGGGAATGCGGTTTGCACAGTAATATCTGTTGGAATGGGCAGCTGTCTTTTCTTGGCCCATTCACAGATGCATAGGTAAATGTTCAGATGTGATGTGCCCGTCTGCCATCCTGCATGAAGCCTTTGCTCCGTACCACAGTTTACTAGGCAAATTCTTTACTTTTTGAACAGCTCTCTGTTTTTGCTCCCCCTTCCTCAGGAATGCAGGCATGTTTATCTTTCGTGTGCACCTGGCAGCGCCATTAGCACGCAGCTTATCTCTTTTGCCTATAACTCTTATACTGTGGCGGCTTCACTCGTTTCAGACAATTCATCCAGATTAACTCTTTCTTGTACTGTTTCTGCTTTTGTTTGCCTTCACGCACCTCGCCCAAGACAGCTTCAAGGCACAAGCTCTGCACACACAGCAAGACTCTTGTTTTCAAAAGCGGCACTTTTCTTGTCATTTTTCTACTCCATGTAATTTTGCAAAATGTCAAAGCGTCTTTTTTTTCTTGTAATGTGCGATCTTTCAAGAGAACTCACAACCCATTAAATCTTTGTGCTATCTTATCACACACAGATGTTTCATTCTGTTGTACCATTGCCAAACTATAACCACTCAGTTCAGTGCATTTAAAAAATAAAAATGCCATATTTAGTGCAGCTCCCTGCACGTTTTTTTTTCTGCAAGAACAACCCACACTCTATTGCTTGTGGGCTGTTTAATGTGTCAACAACATTTTTCCCCATGTATCACAGTCAACAGGTCACTATTTTCAAAGCATACATCACTTTTGAGGCAACAGCACAAATCCATGGCATAGCATGGGGACAGTCAAAAATACTCCAGGGGCAATTTAGAAAAATATAAATTGTTTTTCCCCCCAACCATTGCAAGCTGGTTCTGCAATTTCAAATCAGTACACAAAAATCGAAAATCCAAATAACATTCACTCACTTTCCTTTTAAGTGAGTCTCTCACCCAATATAAGCATGGCACAGCCTAAAATGCAATATAACCATTTTAGTGTGTTTCCTTTAAACAGAATTTGCCACCATTAGCACATGGAATTTTACAGTTGCCAAAAGAAAGAAAAAAAACTCTTTAGGCTCTCAGCACAGATGTTACTCATTCTCCTAAGCATGGCTCATTCCCCTTCCTCATTATTCAGGAATGCCAACCCTTCAAAAGCATACATCAAAAAAGACGAACCTTCGCCTCCGAACATTACAGCCCCCACTCGCTAGCACACTGGGGCTGAGTCAATGGTTAAATCACTATTCACAATTTGCATGTCAAATCCCTGCAATTATTATTTTTTTTCCTGCCCTCATGACAGAATAGAGATGAGAACTCCGTCTCACTATGCATTCCAAATTACAACTTTAAACTTGGGAAACCACATGATAAAATTCTTTTCTAATTGAGCATACATCTTTCTTAACCATTCATCGGAGTGCTTTAAACAAAGCCATTTCCCGCTCGTTTATTGCCTTGTACTCCCTGGCACCAATCCCATGAAGGGAGTCTTAACCACACAAGCTATCGGCCACGGCAAGCCGACACAACATTGCTGCCTTTTGAAGTCTCAGAGCTGCAGTGAGACCATCAAGGAAATGCGACAGCCTGCTCCCCACTCTACACTGTGTTCTCTCACACCATTTGTCATGTCAGCATGGCACTGCTCTTCACAATCCCACAAAGCTGCCACCAAATGTCTTGATATTGGGCAAAATCTTCCTCGGGGCCAGCCCTTTGAGAGCAAAAATACCCAATTCAGCCCAAAATACAGGTTCTATTGTGCTGAGCAGTGATCTCATGCAAGTGACAAATGACACCCTCAAAGTGTTATTAGCATATTTATTCTAAGCAGTGAATTTCATATACATTTGGGATTCAAGTTACAGAATATTAGAAAGCATAACACTTAGAGCAATGCAAAATATAGTGAAACATGGAACTTAGATAAACATAGAGAAACATAGAGAAATATAGAGAAACATAGAGAAACACAGTCTTACGTCCCTTAATCAGCCCTGGGAGACCTGGGTTTCTCATAAGCTAGCTGTAAAACAAGCCCCGCTCATAGAAAAACAAGGCTGGAGGACACCGTGAGAGCCAATTCCGGGCACCTGACTGTACACGAATCAAGTCCACAGGCGATCTCCCCCTGATCCATGTGTGCATGGATATTTTATAACTTCTTGCTGTCAGTCACCATGACGCACAGTTCCAGAACTTTCCCTGTGCAACTGGCTCATGGAAAAAACCCAGCTCTCTCTGAGATGCTCCCTGCTCGCTCCTACCCCCTCCCTTGTTCCCATCTGCGCTGGCTGAGGAATGTCTTATCAGTACCTTCCCAGAGAAAAGGAAGATTAGCTTGGAGCCAGGGCCAACGTTAGTGAGGCTGAATATTCTAAGGGAAGCAGGGATGTATTAACCCCATCTGCAAGCTCTAAAAGGCATGCACTCATAGCTTAGTGTTTATAGCGCTTAAGACTGGCTATCTAAGCGCTATATAGGTGCCATGATGTTCCAAACACTCCAAAAACCTATTAGCTACATAGCTGGGGGCCCTCCCTGCCTGTCTATCATATTCCTTGTAGCTCACTACTGCATAATGGAAGTGCTACAACAGACTACTGTCAGCATTTTTAGCACATACTTTGAATACACTATTGGCTTTCAGCGGCTAATGCTGTCATCTAAAGCCCTGATTGGCAAGGTTGCAATTTCGTGTATCACTACAACTTTGTGTAGATATTTTTGTGTAGGCCAGGTTTTGGCAAGGGTATATGTCACTGTTCACTTTGTGTACATTTTTGTTTAGGTAGTGTTTTACCTTGCATGCCACGCTAACTAACCGCTAGAAGATAGTTTGCTTGAACCTCTTGCAAAGCCCCAAGGTCTTTATCACTGCGCTAAATACTATATTGATAGGTATTAGTCAGCATTTTGTCGCACACACGTTGAATAGGGGTGGAATGTAGTGATACACGAAATTGCAACCTTGCCAATCAGGGCTTTAGATGACAGCATTAGCCGCTGAAAGCCAATAGTGTATTCAAAGTATGTGCTAAAAATGCTGACAGTAGTCTGTTGTAGCACTTCCATTATGCAGTAGTGAGCTACAAGGAATATGCAGGCCTAGTATGAAATAGGTCACATTATGCATTGTTGATAGACAGGCAGGGAGAGGGCCCCAGCTATGTAGCTAATAGGTATTTTTGGAGTGTTTGGAACATCATGGCACCTATATAGCGCTTAGATAGCCAGTCTTAAGCGCTATAAACACTAAGCTATGAGTGCATGCCTTTTAGAGCTTGCAGATGGGGTTAATACATCCCTGCTTCCCTTAGAATATTCAGCCTCACTAACGGTAGCCCTGGCTCCAAGCTAATCTTCCTTTTCTCTGGGAAGGTACTGATAAGACATTCCTCAGCCAGCGCAGATGGGAACCAAGGGAGGGGGTAGGAGCGAGCAGGGAGCATCTCAGAGAGAGCTGGGTTTTTTCCATGAACCAGCCCATATTTTTGCACAGGGAAAGTTCTGGAACTATGCGTCATGGTGACTGACAGCAAGAGATTATAAAATATCCATGCACACATGGGATCGGGGGAGATCGCCTGTGGACTTGATTCGTGTACAGTCAGGTGCCCGGAATTGGCTCTCACGGTGTCCTCCAGCATTGTTTTTCGATGAAAAACCATGGTCTCCCAGTGCTGATTAAAGGGACGTAAGACTGTGTTTCTCTATGTTTCTCTATATTTCTCTATGTTTCTCTATGTTTATCTACTCCATGTTTCACTATATTTTGCATTGCTCTTTGTTTTATGCTTTGTAATATTCTGTAACTTGAATCCCAAATGTATATGAAATTCACTGCTTAGAATAAATATGCTAAAACTTTGAGGGTGTCATTTGTCACTAGCATGAGATCACTGCTCAGCACAATAGAACCTGTATTTTGGGCTGAATTGGGTATTTTTGCTCTCAAAGGGCTGGCCCCGAGGAAGATTTTGCCCATATCAAGACAAACCTCATGCCATATGCCATCAGCAATTTGCTCCAACACCTTCCCCAGTGCTTCCTTAGTCAAGTACTTGCCCCCTGGATTCACATTCCTCCTCCGAATATTCAGACCCAAAGGATGAGCAAGGTATCAAGTGATTTTCCAGAGAATAAATTAGATGGATTTTTTACTGAAAAAATCCAATGAAAAAAACGGATTAAAAAAACATATATATGGGTGAGTAATGGGTTAGAACGGATGCGGAAGGGGTTAGGGGTTACAAACATAGGGAAACAGTGGTCCTGCTGGAAGAACAACCCCACATTTTTTAAATTTTAAATCTTTGATTTTTCAATTTATTTTTTTCAGTAAAATAATCTATCTACTTTTTCTTTCTCTGTAGAAATCACATAGAACAAGGCTTCGAAGAAGGGGGTGGCAGAGACAAAGAACAAGAAGAAACAGACACACACACTGATCTTCACTGATGTCCCCTAGCTTCTTTCAGAAGACTCTTGTAAGAGATGGGACACCTCTTCCCCTAAATCCTCTTCTGCCATAGGACTAGTGGGGGCAGAGATGAATCAGGTTCCTCCTCAGACACCAGCTTCACATGCGTGTTGCGCTTGCAAGAATGCTTTCTTCCCTCACAAGGCATGATGAGAACAATAATCAGTAAACCGCAGAACCACCAACTCCAGCCTATTCTTTTTTATTCCTGTTGCTAAGGTCTCTGGTGGGTAGCTGTGCTACTTACCGTGCTGATCCTCTCTCTGCTGGGCCTAGACAGGTAACAGTCCTGGCTCACGCAAACGGATAACCACAGCCGGTCTGGTGGCTTGGATGTAGGAGGGTGGTGGGTTTGAGAAACTCTCGGGCCTCCTGATGGGTGAGGGGCCACAATTGAGTTCTGGTGTTAACGCAGTTTGAGAGCTCCGCGTGGGTGAGGTTTCAGAGGCTGGTAGAAGATGTCAGGGCTCCTGGTGGGCATGGAGCCGGGACGACATCAGCCTCCAATGTTGGTGAGCAGGTGCTTTAGTGTCATGAGAAGTGCTAGAGAGCACATCCAGCCCAGGGTGCTGAATCACTACACATGGGCAAAACAGGTAAGGTGAGGTGGAGGAATGACATCCAGAGTATGTTGCGATGCTGCCTTACAGGTGTAAGAGTAACATACTGGGAATGGGTATACAGAGTTGCATTCCCAGCCTGACAGTATCCAGGCAACACTTGAAAGCTACGGACCTAGGCTTTGCTTAGGTCCTCAGAGTTACACAAGATGAGTGCAAAAAGGAAAGAAAAGAGAAGACACGTGGAAAGATGGTTTTCCTCTTCAAGTTCCCCTACTACTGAACAAAGGAAGCAGCCGAAAAGTAATAGGAGGAACAAGGGAAAAAGAAGCCAAAAAGAAGAGAAACCTCTTCATCCTCTGGAGGAAACGAATACTGAGGAAGACCCCCAAAGGAAAGTATTTAATACTGTTCTGCCTCTTTTACAAGAGATAACATGAGAAGTACTATGCAAATGGAAAGACGCGGAAAGGGCCAGCATCTGAGGTTTTTTTGGAAAATTGTTGGATCTGACTGGAACAAAGACTTCTACTCCCTTCTCAGAGAATACAGATACCATTCTGACAAGCCTGGCAGGGAAGTCATTGTTGGCTTCTGAGTAGGCTGTATAAGACAGTGTGGATATGAGGGTGCACTCAAGCCCAAAGAAAATCCACTTCTGGCTCACATTTAGCATTATGGGCAGCTGCATATGCCTCATACATAACAGAGACTGTTGGTTACTGCATTAACGCAAGCATTGGAAAAGAGAGCAAATTATGAACCTGGATTGCAGGATCTAACGCGTTACATAGAACTGTCAGATCTGGTCTATAAGGAAGTCCAGGAGACGGCCATTTCAATGGGGGCATCCACTACCGTTCGTAGGCAGATTCTGGTGAGGAACTGGCACACTAATTCGCTCCAGAAGTCCATGGCTGTGAAGATATCCTTCGACGGAAAGCTGCGTTTTGGAGAATACCTGGAGGATAAGGCTTAAGGCAGACAATTATGTTGGGAAGTTACGCAAGAGGCAAGATCCTAAACCAAGAGCTCTTACCGTTAGAACAAAAAGATATGGCAGATTCCAGCCAGTAAAATGAGGCACTTGAAGAACCTGGGGAAAAGGACCAGCAGGGGAGCAAACACTATGAAAAGGCATGGCACCTTCACCAATACAGACTTATTTATTGTATTTGTAAAGCATGTGAACACAAGCCCGGAGGCATAGAGGCACTGAGACAGAACAGACAACAGATAAACATAAGTCAGAAGCTAGGCGGTAGGGAGATCAGGCATCAACCGAACAAAGTTGTTTTTAGTCTTCGCTTAAACACCACGAGCGAAGAGCATGATCTTAAGTCAATCAGAAGAGTGTTCCAGATCTGAGGTGCTGTGTGTCGTGTAGATATGAGCTCTGAGGCACATAAGCAAGCCTAGTTCCTGGTACCTCCAACAGGCAGGTATTATTAGATCTCAAGGCCCAGCGAGCCGGCACTAAGGACAAGCAGGTGGAGAGATACTAAGGAGCCTGCCCAAAGAGGCATTTGTGTATAAGGCAAAGAACGCAAAAGGCGATTCTGTTACAAATAGGAAGCCAGTGTAAGGCTCTCCTGGCCGCCGACACATGGTCTCGTCTCTGCAAAACCCACACAATGTACACTGCATTGTTTTGACTCACCTGTAGGTGAGAAAGATCATGTTTTGAAATGCCAAGTAAAAGGCTGGAACAATAATCCAGTTTGACACCTAGAATTGCGCCAGCCATGGTAGCACAATTAGTGGCAGAAAGAAAAGGGTGCAGCTGGGCAAGCAATTTAAGATGATAGCAGGTTCTAGACACGAGGCTGTTAACTTGTCCTTTCATAGTAAGTTCTTGGTCAAGTGTGACCCCCCCACCCTCCGAGAGTCTTAACCTTGGTCTGGGCGACAATGCAAAATTCAACAATTTTAAAAGATTTGTACTGTGGGCCCAACTTACACAACTGTGTTGTGGTGCCCAGGATCATAGATCTGTCTTAGAACTATTAAGAGCAGGCTTATTGGTTTGTTTCCATGTCTTGATGAGCTCATAAGTAGCACAGGATGTTGGAGTCACTGGTCTAGTCCCCTAAGAAGGGAACAAGCATTGCGTGTCATCTGCGTAATTCGCGCACATAATGCCTGCCCTGTCCAGTTGTTCGAACAAGGGGAGTGTAAAAATATTTTAAAAGAGTGGGTGACACGCAAGATCCCTGGGGTACCCCACAGGTGACGGTGAACTCCTCTGCCTGAGAGTCCTGATAAAAGACCCAACCCTTGCGGTCTGACAGGAACGATTTCAGCAATTCGGCTGGTGCTGGAGAGAAGTGTGCTGTGCTGCAATGTCTCTCCGCCAACAAGGTGTGGTCATCCAGATCGAAGGCGGCAAACAGATCCAGCAGCACAAGCAACGCAGTATGGCTGCCCTCCATGGTCTGAAGTATGTTGATTTTTAAATCAAGCAGCGTAACCTCTGTGCTATACTGTCAATAGTGGGGCTCACCTGTGATTCGGTGTCTGATTCGCAGGAAGATATTTCAGCCTCAGCAGATGGCGTAGTCCGGTCCGGAGTCTTTTTTTTAGAGAAGAGATACGGTCTGTTCCGGGAACTCGCCACAGTGGTTGTGTAAGAAGGCAGACAGCAACCAAGGCGGAGGATTCCCTGCACAGCCTGTTGAGGGGAAAAAGCCAGTGGCAGAAAAAACCCCTGAATTATTTGAATGTGCACAGGGCTGGATGGAAGTCCAAAGATCTTTCAGTTCCGGGAAGAATACAGTCACTGAGGCGCGCTAGAGTAAGCGCCACGAGGAAATAAGGACAAGGGGGTCCGCCGCAGGGGATCCGGTAAGTGCAAGGTAACAGGTCCAGCTTCAGTATCCGACAGAAGAAGGCCGGAAAACCAAGTCCTTTCATCCATCCAATAAAGGATAGGCTGCAGGTAGGGTGTAAGGGAAAACTGGAGAAGGACCAAAGAAACTAAAAACAGAAGCCGTGAAACTAGACGTGATGCAGCAAAGACAAGAATGAATAGAAACAGAGAAGCAGACCATAAGTATAGAAAAAAGGGAAAGGCAGAATCCAGATGAACTCACCCAAACGTTTACGAGGAGAAAAAGAAAGTAGAATCAAAAAGAAACTCGGAGAGGAATGCGAAGTGAAAAAACCAGAGGCTAGAAGGAGCTGTGAAAATGGCAGTGTGAAAGTAAAGATGCCCCGGAGGAAAAGCAGTCCGAAAATGCCGAGAAAAGGAGGCGGAGTTACCAGAAAGTGAAAGCCCGAGTGCAGGCAGAGAAACGGAGGAAATAAACAGAAAGAAAAAGATGCCGAGCGTAGCACCGCTAAAGGCGGAAAAATGGGGATCAGGAACAAGGGCGCTATAGAAGAGAGAATTCCAGTCGGAAGGAAAATACACAGAGGGCACGGGAACCAAAGGCACCAGTGTAGCGAAGAACAAGAAACAGTTGCAACGCAAGGAGGGGGCGTGGCTAACCTCAATATGCAGAGCACAGAACGTAACAGCTAGAACGCTGCACAGGGCGCCGTGAAGGGTGTATTAATGGCGCTTCCACCGTGTCCAACACTTCCATCGTCCTGTCCTCATGACATATACGCACATCTGAAATCAGATTGCTTGTGACCAAGGATGTCAGGTTCCAAGAGAAAAGCCTCGATCTGTAGGTGTGCAACTCTATCCAGAATGTTAAGCAGGTAGGGAACGTTAGTTATTGGTCACTAGTTGACTGACAGGGCTGGATCCAGGGAAGGTTTCTTAAGCATTGGGGAGATCCAGGCTTGTTTAATATTGCTTGGCACAAGGTTTTCCCTAAATGAGGCATTTATAAATGTATTAATGAGAGGGACCAGCAACGGGGCACATGACTTTACTACAATGGCTGGGCAGCTGTCCCCTTTACAATTAGTAGGTTTTAACTTAGTGAGGGCATCAGTAAGACCCTGCTCCATAATTGAGTAAAAATGAAACTCTGGGTGATACCTCATGCAATTAGATGCAACCAGGCTGTTGTGTTCAGGGTTACCCTGAGTGTTCTCACTTACAATAATAGTCTGGATGTTATTAAGCTTGGAAAACAAAAGATACAAATGAATAGGTCCAAGGATGCTAGGCTCAGAACAACACATCCACATGTATTATCAAACTCTGAATTGCTAAGGAAGGAATCACTCTTCAATAGTATGTTATAGAGATAAATCTCATTTTTTTATATTAAAGTTGTGTGCAAAAAGACATAAATCCAACATTTAGAGAAATTAAGACATCAAAATGGTTTGCTAAAACAGAACAATCAGACAAAAAAATATATTTACAACACACAGTGCCAAAAAAACATTTTTTGGGACAATCTCCAAATTGTGTGTGTGTAACAAACCCGACTTCTATTAGGATTTGCCAAGAAATTCACATATTGCAGTGTACATATTCAAGTCAACATTTGTGGAAAACACATAGAACAATGGTAGGTACACAAAATTATTTTTCTTGCGTAAACAGCATTAATGTGCTGTAGTTTTGGGGGGAGTAGTGCGTCTACACCAGGTGTTTCAGCCGTTTCTAGGTGGGCTAGGTGTGCCTCATCTTTAACACGGCCTTCATCAGGACGGAGTTCTGTGTAGATTGACGTCTGTGCTGCAGGGGAAGGAGACTACAGTCAGGGGGGTGTCTGAGCCAAAATTATTTAGTTTGAGTGAATCACGTGTGGTTGATGTAAAATCAAAAAGCACATAGCTTACCTATGGGTTAATAGATTTCACAGGCGCTAAATTTTAGATCTGCTAGCCGCATGGGCTGGTCTCTGTATGGTCCTGTTGCAAATAACAGAGAACGAGAGAAGCAAAGTGAGGTTGAAGCTAAACATGTCCCCGTTTAAAAAGGCATGAAAAAAAGTTTTTTTATTATATGCAGGAAATAAAATCTTACCTCTCGCTGGAGGTCGAAAAATGCTGATCCAGGGTGGTATCAGTGGGAAACAGACACGGCTTGCACAGCTAAAAAATATATATGGCTCAAGGTGAGTGTGGTTACCTAGTAACAACTGTCTCATATATATAGCAGTAAGTGCAGGGTTTATTTTAAAGTACCTGTGAGGGTTGCAGCATGGGCAGCCTGTCTGCCAAAAAAGTACGAGCTGGAGCTCCTCAGGCTGCTGTGTCACAGTTGAGACTGCAGGGGCCTGACTGCAAAGCGTTGGTAACGCTGTTGCTAGGTCCCTGTAGGTATTTATATGTCAGCCATCTTGGAATGGCCCTAGGATCGAGTGAGAAACAAAATGATGGATTCTGCTCCATCCGGGGGGCACAAAAAAAGCTCAATCAATTATGGGTGTGATTAGTGTCAACGCGTGTCTAAAAAGTTAATTTAGACAATATTGTTGACAAACGGTTGTCATGGCAACCGTAAGCATTGCGGGGTGGCATTGGTTTTTTATACTCTGAGACAACATAGCTAATGGCCCCATGAGGTTGTGATTACCGAAAATACTTCATTTTAATATGTTGTGGCATGGATCACAAAATGTTTGTGTCTCAGGAATCTCAGCAGAGAAAAACCATAATTAAGTAGGTGGACAGTTTGTATTGTATTACTAACAGCCCGAGAGGGTGAGAATTAGGGCGTGTCGCCTGGAAACTTAATACATAGTTTCATAATGACAGAAAACATTTGGAATTAACAAAGAAAGTATAGTTTTTCATGTAGGTGATTTCATACATTGACCAAAAAAAAAAAAAAAAAAAAAACACAGTGTCATAATGTCTACTGACTTCTGCATTTCATGAAATGAAAAATGATCATAGTGTTAAGAAGTTCATAGCTCATACTCAATCATTGGGCACATGTCATTACAGGAAAGACTTCCATTCAACTGACATATTTAGACCAGCCTGAACGGAGTTAAGTCTGTGGACCCACCGTTGTTCTAATTGGGTCAGCGTTTTGTTCAGATCCCCCCCACGCTTTGCTGGTTTCACTTTTTGGAGGACAAACCATCTTAGATCAGTATCACTATGGTTCTTACTGATAAAATGCTCTACTAGGGGCTTGTCTGCTACCTTGTTCCTGATACAGGAACAATGTTCAGAGATGCGCATTTTGATGGCACGTGTGGTTTTTCCTATGTAGAGGAGTTTGCAAGGGCATTGTATTACATATATGACACCCTTCGTGTTGCAGTTTGTAAAATCTTTCATTGTCCATTTAACTTGTGCATGTTCGAAAGATTTCTTTTGTAGGGTCAAAGGGCATGCCACACATTGACCACATTTGTGATGTCCAACTATCGGAGGTAAATCCCATAGTGTGTTCTGCGTTTGTGGGGGTGGCTCTATGAAGGTGTGTACTAGAGCGTCTCTTAGATTTCTGTTTTTCTTGAAAGCAAAACATGGCACATTGTGCAGAGTGCCGGGGTGTTTCACCAAATGCCAGTTCTTCTTGATGGTTTTCTGGATCAATAGGCTCAAGGGTCCAAAAGTGGTGACACATACCAGTCTTCCCAAATCTTTTTTCGGTTTGTTTTCCAAACAGATTTCTCTAGGTGTATGTTTGGCTCTCTTTTTGGCTTGGTTGATGGCCTTTTTTGGATAGCCTCTCTCTGCAAGTCGTTGGGTTAGTCCTTCCGCATGTTGATGGAATTTTGCCAGGTCTGAACAATTTCTTCGTATACGCAAAAATTGTCCGTAAGGTAAATTGTACTTTAATCCCATCGGATGATAACTTTGGAAGTGCAACAAAGTGTTGCGGTCCGTGGGTTTTCGAAACAACTCAGTTTTTAGTCGATCCCCGGTCTTGTAGATATGCAGATCCAAGAAATCTATTTGGTGGTGGTCCCAATGCATGGTAAAATTAATGTGAGTATTTCTTAAGTTGATCCAACTGTGGAACTGTTGTAGTTCCAAAGGTGTCCCCTGCCATATAATAATCACGTCGTCAATGTATCTCTTCCATAATGAGATGTTTCCTAGGAAGGGGTTGTCTGGCGTGAAGACATGGTTCTTTTCGTAGCGGGCCATATATAGATGGGCAATGTCCGGGGCGAAAGTAGTGCCCATACTCACACCTTTAGTTTGTTTGTAGATTTGGTTCTGGAACAGGAAGAAATTTTCAGACATTGCCAATCTAGTGCACTCAAGGATGAAATTTGTGGGGGTAGAATCTAAGTCTTCTCTGGTGTTCAGGATGTCACAAATGGCTTCTAGACCTTCTTGTTGTGGTATCAATGTATATAGAGCCTCGACATCCATTGTGACAAGGAGGCTATCGGTGGTGAGGATGATGTCGTCAAGTAAGTTAATAGTGTGTGTGGTATCCTTTAGGTAGGAGGGCATTTTGATTACAAAAGGTTTTAAAAAATAGTCTGTGTAAAGGGACAAAGGTTCCAGGAGGGATTCACACGCCGATACAATCGGTCTACCGGGCGGTTTTTCTGAATTTTTATGCATCTTTGGGATGATATAGAAGGCTGGGATGCGTGGGTTGGTTTTGTTCAAGAACATCTTCTCATCTTCACATATCCAACCTTGCGTGAGAGCGTGTTGAGTGAGGCTTGCAATTTCGTCTTGGAGGACCTTGGTAGGGTTGTATTCCAAAGGTAGGTAAGCTTCTCGATCGCCCAGTAGTCGTAGGCACTCAATGTTGTAATCAGAGGTATCCCAAACGACTATGCCGCCCCCTTTGTCTGCGGGCTTGATTGTGATTGATCTGTCGGTTTCCAAATTTCTCATAGCAATCCTTTCTTCTTTGTCAAGGTTATCGCTGTAGAAGTTGTCTTTTTTAAAACCAGCTAGTATGGTCTTGGTGACTATCTTCTCAAAAGTTATGATCTCGACGGGAGTCGAGCCAGGTGGAGGATAGAACTTGGATTGTTCTTTTAAACCTGTAGTGTTGTCTGACTTATTCTGTGGTTGTTGTTGTCCAGTGTCTCTGCACAAAGCCAAGTAAACTTCAGAAAAATGTTTCAAACGTACATTTCTGAAGAATTTCCGCAGTTCTAATTCAATCTCGAAAGGTTGTGCCTTTTGGGCAGGGACAAAGGATAAACCCTTGGCGAGGAGCCTTAATTCTGGTGGGGTCATAAAGCAGGTGGATAAGATGAAGACTGGTATCCCTGGTTCTGTCCTTGGTTTTGGTACCACTGGCGCGTTCTCATTCGCTGTCCTGGTTGCGTCGGTCGTCTCCTGGGTCTTCCTCTTTGTCCGCCCCTGAGAAAAAAAGGTTGTGGTTGCTGTTGCACTGTAGATCCCGGTAGGCTTGAGGTACTTCCACTCCCACTGGAGGAGGTCCCTGCGAAATTGACTGATCTATTTCTCCGATTGTAGTTTTGGCTTGCTTGTAAATCTGTATAGTATGTAGGTCTGAGAAAAGGATAGGTTTTTTCTTCTGAATAGTTTGCTAGGTCTTTTTTGAACTTGTCCACCTTCCTGTCCAGTGTCAGATTTTTGAACTTGGTGATTTCCAACTCCAATTTATCCAGTTTATCCTTAGCATCCTGAATGGATTTGTCTTCGAGAAACTTTTTTTTCCAAATCGATTAATTGAGCGCCTTGTTTTTCACATTCCTCTTTAGCCGTGTCTATAACCAGAATCAACCAATCGCGGCTGCATTTATTTCCAACCCCACTAAAGTTTTTCGTGAACTTAGGGTTATCTGTAAATACCCTGGGGATGTTCCGTACCTGGAGGCCTTCGGGTATTATGCCGGCCCTCAAGTATTCGAGCATGAACTTGCCATGTAGCTCTGTTCGAATTATTCTTTTTTTCTTTTGATTGAGTATTTCTAATTGGTCCTCAGTCAAACCTCTAGTGAGCACACCCTCCTCGTTTCGTAGTGTGGAGGAGGTCCCTAGAAGTTGTTTAAAATAGTCATTGGTATACGAGACTACATTGACGTTATCCATAGATGACAGATGGAAATTTATTTTACTATAGCTAGATTTTGACCTTGTTATGGGTCGGTCGATGCCCACAGCCACGGGCTGTACAGACTAGAATCAAAAAATAGGGCTCCTGGTGTGGAACCTATTCTACCCAGGAGGGTTAACTAGGAAAACAAAAGATACAAATGAATAGGTCCAAGGATGTTATTAAGCTTGTCCAAGAACGGCTTTTGGATAGCGTTACGCCACTTAGTGTCTTTAATGACATGCAAAGGAATGGGACAAGGATCCTCAAACTCTTTAAGTATTCTGAACAGTTCCTTAGAACTGGAGGCAGCCCCACAGATGTGTTGGCCGTTGTGGTTTTATTTTGCTAGAGAGATGGCTGCCTCATGGGCCTTCGTCGCCTTAGAATAGGTGACTTTGTCCTCATCAGATTTGGATCTTTCCCATAGTTTAAAGGCATTGTTTTTATCTTTCTTGAGGACCTGGATGTTAGGCAAATACGAGTTTTTATTGGGTAGATTATGAGGGAAGCGTTATTGGACGGGGGTCACACTATCCACAGCTATCTCTAGTGCTCTCTGATAGGTAGATGAAAGTTCATCAGCGAAATGTAGATTAGCTAAACAACCGTAGGTGTAAAAAAATAATTTAAAAAGAAAAAGGGTGCCATGGCCAACGGAGTAAGCTTACGATGGTTTCTACAGCAAACCCAACACTTTTATATGCTTCGATATGCTGACGCCGGGCCAGTGGGAGCAAGGCTGTAGTACTTTACGTATGGTTGTGTGGAGGGAAACCTGGATTTTGAGAAAGGTTAACAAATCTCCCTGACCCCGGTTGCATTATAATACTGTGCTATTAATGGAAACTGCCATGTTTAACAAGTGCTTTATTGCCATTGTGAGGTGAACATGTTCTAACCTCGACATCTTCATCACCTAGAGTGGAGCAGCGCTCGCCTCCACAATGCTTGGCGCTGACTGCTTTCCCTTTTGGCATAAGTGTGTTTAGGCTGCCGCTTTCATAGGCAAGGCGGCTTTAACAAACGGAAGTCATTTTATATTAATCAGGCTTGTCTGCCCAACTGTGTGGGAACCGCAGAAGTAGCCTACCTTGTAAAAATTACTATATCATTATATGCATTCCAGCCTGATTGTATTGTTCAGAGCACAAGACATCTATGCGGAGACAATGTCCTTCCACGTGCAACATTGTTTCTGTCTCATGTCTACACCTCCCTCTCCATTGAAATGCGTGTACACATTCCAGTATATAACCCAGCGCATTG
Organism: Ambystoma mexicanum; assembly: GCF_040938575.1. Lineage (NCBI taxonomy): Eukaryota > Metazoa > Chordata > Amphibia > Caudata > Ambystomatidae > Ambystoma > Ambystoma mexicanum. The sequence continues at coordinate 221,799,258 of NC_090921.1, read as the reverse complement.
TGGAGACTAGGGGTTGTTACGCTGAGTCTTGTTCTGCAGTTGGTTTGTTGTCCTGTGGCTTTGCTATTGCTAATAAAACTGTTAACCAATGCATGGGAATAGTCGGTGGTTATTTTCCACTACATGATTGATCTACAGGTCTGTCTAGAGAAGTGCCACTTCCTCCTAAAGTAACTACAGCTCATTTTGTGTTTACACAGTACTTTCCCAAATCCTGCAAGTCTCTGGATAAATGGCAAAAATATATACAGAAAGAGTCACCTAGACACCTTCCTCAGAAAGGCACATTCGATTTGGACAAGATCACAATCCTATAAAAAGAGCTAGAGAAGAATAGGTGCTCGAGCACACCAACAAAAATGGGATAGTTACTGCTACACCAATGCTTTTTAGGTTTTGTTGTTGTGGTCTCTCTTACTGTGGAGATCCCTTTGTTCTTCATACCAGATGGAGCATCCTCCTGAGAGCTCATTTCTTTTGATGCAGTAATTGTTCATGAACATTTTCTTGATCCATTCCATAGTGAGCCTAGTTCTTTTTTCCTAATGTTTTTATTTTTAAGATACTGATCCCCTCCTTTAGGAGGTATTATCAGGGGCAGTCTACCAGGTTACCACTTGCATTTGTAAATGGTCGACAATACCCACAATGTCCTTCCTCGTTGACTTTGGTGGCTTGGTACAAGTTCTTTCCATCTTGGCAGCACTAATTGGGTTGATGCAATCGCCAGGGTCTAATTACTTTTATAGAGAGTCACTCCCCGACTAACCTTTATCCAATTTTCCCTATTTTATGACAACAATCTCAACTGACCCCAATTTATTGAGGATATCGGCTGGAAAGGTCCTTTTAATATGAGAGCATTCTGTCAAGCTGGGGGCAACCTGTAGTGACTGCCCTATGGAATCTACGTTTGCCTTGGTAAAGTAGTTGGCTATCCGCTTTGATTTTCTTAGGTTATTTTGTTTGCCATCATGGTCTCTCAAGTTTATTCAGACCATATTATTCCCATTGACAGACTTGTCTGTGGACACTTCTTCCTGTGTGTGCCCTAAAGAGTTTCTGGCCTTTTTCCTTTTCATAGGTATTTATGACACCTTTGCAGGTGTTACCTATTGAGCCTATTTAATATTGAAGACAACGTTTTTGATGGGCATCTTACCGACTAGGAGGCTGGGGGAGATTGCAGCGCTGTTGTGTATGCTTCCAGATTTAGTGGTTCAGTAAGAGGCACTATTTTTTAGATGTAACCAGCTGTTTCAGCCAAAAGGTGTTAAAGTTCCATTTGAACCAGGACATTGTTCTGGCGTCTTTCATTTAGAATCCTATTTCTCCACACCCCACCCCACCACCAGGAAGCTTGTTGGCACACTTTGGATGTGAGACATTCTGTGCGTTTGTATTTGGACAAACGGTCCAGGGTCAAAAACATGATGGAGCCAATCATGGTAGGAAAGCCACAATCCCACCCATAAGTAGATGTTCAAGAGCAGTCATTAACACTGCATGTGACTTAGTGGGACCCTCTCTGCTGGCTGGAAGGTGTACAAGGAAGATCTATTAGGTGTAAATTGGTGTCGTGAGCTGAGAATTGGAATTGCAGGACATCTTTAGGGTTGCTCCTTGGGCATACCCTGACACATCAACAAAGCACTATTGTTTGAATGTTCCCACCGATGGGGCAAGCTCCTTTGGTCGGAACGTTCTCAATGCAGATCTTTGATGAGGTTCTTGTTCGCCATGCCTAGAACATAGCTCTCAACTCACCCGCTTTTGGCGGGTGTCACCCGCCTTGCAAAGGGCTGACTCATCTGCCAAGCCTCCCGCACGCCCATTCATTCCAATGGGCGTCTCACCCGCCAAAAACAAAATCGGGTGATTACACCAGCCTTTGCGAGGCAAATGGTTGAGAGCTATGCCTAGAATAAACGGTGTTGGGGTTGTGCTCACAGCATACATGAAAACAAACCATGCACAACCCTACCTCAACACCACATGACGGCTACCAACCAAAAACACACCTACGTTGAGTGACCAGTCTCTCCAAAATGAAACTGCCAACAGCACATCAAAGCTCTCTTGCGCTTCTCCCTCTCATTCCCACTAACAAACCCCCCAACCCTCCTTCCATTGCAGATCCACCAAAGCACCAAGAGACCACGGAAGTGGCAAGAGCGCGCGTAAAAAGACCCATTAACATTACATTCTTCTCACAGTCATTTCTTGACCCATTCTAAGGGCTTTGGTTTGCCTCACAAGTAATTATTGGCATGCATGCAAACCCGCCCAATTTTGGTGGAAGAGGCTGGATTTTTTTCATAAAAAGTTTTGCTATTTTTTTTACTTTGTCCCCAATTCAATCAAATGGGAAAATCAATTCTCCGGATTTCTGTTACAAAATCTCCCTCCCAGCGCTGGCAAAATGTTTGCATGTATGTATTGGCACGAGGAAGAGGATCGTGGCAGTAATGATTCAATTATTTATCGGTGATCTTCATTACTTCCAAAGCTGAAGTGTTCAAAGTACTTACGCCCCCCTGCCCCTCACACCCTCACCTTCCCATAGGAGATGAAATGGGTGTCAGCATGTTACTGGTGTTTGAAGAAACGTATGTGCATGCTGGAAGACGGGGAGCATTATACTTACAGTTAAAGGAAAGGGTAATTATTAGCAATACCAAATAGAAATTGGGTTCCAGACCGGGGGGGGACGACCCACATAGATACGGTGACGAGGAAGAGCATGACGGGGAGTAATGATGATTCCCAGTAATTTAGCGAATCAAGTGTGTTTTCTTCTGGGGAAACGGTTATATTTTCAAGTTCAGTGCATGTGGTAAATTGTAAGTAAATATATCAATTGCCATTACTAAAACGGGTTATCAATTTTTGTTGGGTAATCTGAAAATACAACACAAAATAAGTATGTCTTTTATAGATAACTTTGTCCCAGCCCTAAAATGAAAATTAGAGGCGCTCGTACACCCCACCCCGTTCGTACCTTACTTTAGGCCGCCAGACACCGGCCTCGAGTATGTGGTGTAGCCCCTTGAGAGGGTCGGCTGCCTGGGCACTTTTTGAAAGCCAGTCCGAGGCTAAGGGGGTGGTGACTGGTGAGGCCGCACTTCCGGGTACGTGAACGGAGCACTAGGAAGACCAGCATTAGAAGACGAAGTCGGAAGAACGGTTTTCATTGGTTGTTCGGCCACATCATCCATGAAAGGGCTTGTGTGACAAAGGAGGAAGGCAGTCGTTCCCCTCTCCAGTGGCTGGCCGCATCCTGCCGTCCCTTGAATGATTCAGCTGTCACCATGCCTACCTGTATGCCCAATCCACAGAACTCATCTAATACGAGTGTGGGTGGGCTCGTGGGGAGGACCGGAAAAGCAGGGATCACTGTTTCTGTCTGGGTCACATCTTGCTCTACAAGCCCGGTGCATGATGGGAAATGTAGTTGTGGTTTGCATGTCTTCTTTTCGAGGCGGGATGAAGTCTGGCATACATGTGCTGTAGAATCTGTGTCTTTGGTCACAAAATGGTCGAATTCTATGACAAGAGAGGAGGTTCATATTATGCATTCTAATCTAAAAAGTTTGAAAGCAGAACTAAACAGAGTTCAATGTCAATGCAAGGGGGGCCTCTCCAATCCATCATGGAGGACAGGTCATGCCCTGCAGGAGACCAATGAGCAGGGACCCTTCCTTATATAAATCCATTACTCTAATCCCAACTCCTCTTTCTTTGCTGCTGAAATCCACAGCTAAGTCACTCCTCCTAGTTCTTGCCTTAGTGTTTAGAGTGCTATTTTATGTTATTTATGTATATGGAAAGAGTTTGGTGATTTATTGCACTGTACCAGTGAAAGGGTCATGTATTTTCATGTAATATTGGTAATTGGCTGAGTGCCGTGTTCACTTTCAAACGCTGACTGCCAGGTCACATTGAGACATTGTGGCGCTCCGCTGGGGATGTTCCACTTGTGCAGTGTTTGTTTCATCTTCCTTGGGCGGCGTTTTTCACCGTGTTCACTGTAATTGTATCGCTTTGCCTGCCTTCATAAAACTGAGGCGGCGACGCAGGAAAGTTTGTTTATCTTGCGCATGGCTGCCTCCAGTCAAACCGGAGTCAGCGCAGCGCGCGCATTGCTCACATGTTATTTACCTTTTTTTTTCCCTCAGGGGAAGTTGGTTTATCTTGGGTGGCTGCCGTGCATGGCCTGCATGTTCGTTGGTGACGCGCATGGTCTGTTTAGGAAGCTCAGCTTCTTACCGACGCACGTCACGGCTGTAAAGCAGCTCTGAGTAGATTCATTTTCTTCACACGCGTCGCGTGTGTGTTTTTTCTATTTATATGTTGCTCGCGTATAAAATCATGAGCACTCAGGCTATGCCTGTTCTTGGGACCCGGCTGGGAGCTAGTTTGTTAGACCGTCGTTTCGTTGGTGAAGCTCTTGATTGAGCATTTCTACAACGTGCAGCTGTGTCCTCTCTCTCTTTTAAGTTGAACGTCTCCATGTTTTCTTGGTTATATTCATTAGTATATGTATGTATGTATGTATATATATATATATGGTTCCAGGAAGGCTTCTGTTTCAGCACACAAGCAACATAGCTCAAAGGGAAGGTTGCAGGTTTACCATGCAGAGGGACCTGGGTTCGCTGCCCAGCATTGACAGGGTACACATATGGATGTGTATTTATTTATATATATTTATGTATATGTATTTACATGTGTGTTTGTGTGTGTGTATATATATATATATATATTTAAAAATTGATTTTTTATTTTGTGTTTAATTTGATATTTTTGGCTTATATTAACACCAGTTCGCCTACTGAAGAGCCTCATACGCTGCCAATCTGCTGTTTTTATTTATTTTCTTATTTATTTATTTAAGAGCTTCACAGGGCATAGGTGATTTGCCGTCACGTTAGGTGCCATAACCTGTTTGGTTTCAAGTTCTGCCTGAGTTCTATGATGAGGTTAACCCCTCCTATACTGCTGGTTTCCACACCCTGCTGGGGTGAGCAGTTTCAGGTACACTGGCTCAGTGTATTCCTCCCTTCAACTTGGCAGTTTTGTTTAAGTGCTGCTGGTGGCAGATGGCATTATCCTCCCTGGAAAGGTACCGTCACCTGCTCGGTTGCAGGTTTTGCCTGTGTTTTTCTGCGAGGTGACCCCTCGTATACTGCTGGTTCTACACCCTGCTAGGGTGAGCAGTTTGAAGTACACTTGCTCAGTGTATTCCTCACTTAAAGTTGGCAACTTTGTTTGTGTGCTGCATATGGCGTTGTGTACCATAACCTGCTCGGTTTCAGGTTCTGCCTGAGTTCTAATGCAAGGTTAACCCCTCGTGTGCTGCTGGTTATTACGCCCTGCTCGGGCGAGCAGTTGGAGGTGCACTTGCTCACTGTATTCCTCCCTTAAGGTCGGCAGCTTTGTTTATGTGCTGCATATGGCAGATGTCATGATTTTTTTTCTGTAAGCATGCCATAACCTGCTCGGCTTCAGGCTTTGCCTGGATTCTACTGCGAGGTGCTCCCTCGTGTACTGCTGCTTGCCACACCCTGCTAGGGTGAGCAGTTAAAGTGCACTTGCTCAGTGTACTCTTTTGCTAAGCAATATGTTGACTGGAACACATTTGCATTTTTCAGAATTGTCAGTAGCCTGGATAGCTCAGTGGCAGTTTCTATAAGGGCCGGGGGTTCGGACCCCTGTGAGCGCGTAACCCCTCTTCCTTGATATTTTATATACTTTATATATTTTATGTTGTTTATTTATTAAGTACTTTAAAGAAAAGAGTGTGAGGAGGTAGTTATAAACAAACTCATGTGGGGCTTGTACCTCCCCTCTAGCCATCTCTCTGGTGTTAACCTTCGTCTTTTAGTTAAAATTCTGTCGCCCTTTACCTTAGTTAGTTTCAGGACAACTCAGTCCTTCCTTAGGTTTTGCTTTCCCCGATATCAATTGCTCCACCCAATACCTGTGCTGATTAAGCTGCAGTATTTTCTCTCAACATGAGGAAGAAAAAGATGATGCATTATGCCTCTATTGAGGTCTGCAGGGCTTGAGGCTCTCTTTAGTGGGGACGTGTTTTTACCTTACTATTTGTCCCATTGGACATTCATTATTCTATTGGACTATTGGTGGAGACAGGGTCAGCTCGAGGGTAACTGTTCAGTTTTTGGTTGCATGGCAAGTTGGGCAACCATGTTCTACTTGGATAGAGTGTTTGGAAACTCTTGAAGGTATCAGATAGACGAGTTGCCAAGTAATAACTTCATGGTGCCTGTCCCATGGTTTCCTCCCAAAGCCTGGCCTGTGGTTCAGCTAACCATCTAACAGTGTTGCAATTTCTCCTCTGCTCCCGGAGTTCAAGCAGGCTCCTGTACCCGCAAGAGCGTTGCATAACCTCTTTCGTTGTGTGTATATGTGTGTGTGTGTGTGTGTGTGTATATATATATATTATATATATATTTTTTTCTTTTTCTACAGTGCGACGTATAGAGTGCTGTTATTCACATCTGTGCTGAACCTACTGATACAGGTTCCTCTTTTGGAAAGGTCTAAATCAGTCTTTATCCTGCTGAGATCGATAGGTGGACACCTCTCACCACACACCGTTTGTAGTAGTGATGAGCACCACTCGTATACCTGAGGGGCGCAGTACTATATAAGTGCTATTTTGCTATAGACTATGTGCTTAATTTTTCTTTCCCTGATTCCCTTAGTCGCCAGTCAGCCTCACACGAATACAGAGACTCGAACCTCTTGGTTTTAGGGGACAGTGGTCCCAGATTTCTTTCACAGCCTTTTATTTATGGGGCATTGATAATTATCCCACAGTCCTCCCCCCCCCCCCCCACCTTATTCCCCTTCCCGCCATCCCTGGGGTAGATTGCATCATGATATACACCTCTTGGAAAAACTCCCAATGGTTTCTGTTTCCTTTTTACAGGAGTTCTGGCCTGTGACTAGTGCAGACTCGCACAGAGCATTTCCCTCCCGTCAGTTACTTTCCTTTGTGCTAATTCCTGGTATTTCAATAAGTTAAGCTGAGCCCGTTCACGGTTAGGGGATTGGTTAGAAGTGCAAGAGTGTATTTATTCTCCTAATGGTAAAGCGGGGCTTTAATGTGGTCCTCAGGGTAGCATTATTCTGGGTTGCAAGGTTTTCCCTTGGATAAGTGGGGGAGGGTTCTCCTCCTTTGGAAAGGCTCAATATCCCTTGGTGGGATGGAAGGGTCTGGGAGTGATGCTAATCTCCCATCCAAGTTTGCGACCCTCTATCATGATGCGTTCCAGCGTCTTTACATTAACTATCAGATGGTGTCTGCCAGTGCGATTCCCAGAGGGCTGGGATATATATTTAGTTAATGACTTGATTCTCCTAGGCACCTGCATGGCGGGTGGACCTTTCGGTTTTCACAAGTTTGTTTTTGCAATAAGGTGCCAGCTCAGGGTGCTGTGAGCTTCAGGGATCTTCAAATGGGCTGAAATAGAGGTTAGACCTCTTCTGGTGTGCAACTTCAGTTTGACTGTTTAGTGATCAGTTCTTTGCAGTTTAGAGTCTTGCTAGGAGTCCTCCTTCGGTTAGTTCTGGGGATTTATCAACCAGGGAGGAGGGAACAAGGTTCAAGCACCGGGCATATCTACAAAGGGGTTTTCATATCACTATAATGGTATCGATTGGTTGTAAGATACATTTTTTCTCCTTGCCAAGTTTGGCCTCTTAAGGGTCAGGTTTGTAAATATCTGCCTCTTGTCATGGTAGCAGAGTCCTTCGTCAAGAGCCCGGATGGTCTGAAGGTTTCCGTGTTGGCGGTTTGACAGGTTTAGCTTCTCAGGTGGGGCCCTCTCTTCCATTCTGCTTCTGTCTCCAGAAGACTTCCTTCCTGAGTATACACATATGTCTGAAGACAATTGTGGGTTAAGTCTATTGCTTTTCTGCTCCGCTCAGGATGGGTCGTCCTATTACAAAATAATACATTACTTTTTACTTCCATTTTACCTTTTATGAAGTTTGTCTTTTCCACTTGGTTCCCCAGTGTAGTAATGTGACGTGCTCTGTTTCTAATACAATATCTTCCTTTAACGCTTGGGATGGAACCTACAAAACTTTCACCCCTATGGGTTACTTTTCTTTATCTCCAGGAGAGCTGGGTGCTTATTTTCTTTGGTTTTGCTATCTAGGTTCCCAAAGAGGGTATGAATTTAAGCGTTTTAAAATGTTTAATTGGAGGCGTTTATTTCAGATGGTTTTTTTTCCCCTAACCTATAGTATAGGAAAATGTTGTTCAATGTTTCCCCTCTTTTAACCAGTTGGTTTTTGGTGGCCTGTAAGGAACGCTGGAATTCGCACATCTTCCTGTTGCCTTTTCTTGCAGTGGATTTGTCTATGCCTTATAAAATGTTATTCGGGCAGCCTAGTCTTGGGCAATTCTCTTGCGGTCAGCTGATTGATTTAATGAAAGCATTTAAAACATTTGTCTCTATTGTATTGATCATGTTGTACTAAAGGGATGCAAGGGCTTTGAACTTGCATAATATGAGCCTCCTGTCTTGTCATAGAATGGCTAATTCCCCCACACTAACGTGAGATGGGGGTTTAGATTCTATTAAAGACAAGGAGGTGATTATTATCCCTCCCACCCACCCTGGATATGTTATGATGTGACATTTTTGACACGTTTGTACACAGGTGGTTCAAGAGAGAACATTCTTTCGTTTGTTGTTCTTCCCATCCACCCAGCTTTCTTGCTTGTTGTTCTTGCAGCTTCGAGTTGAGGTTCTGATCAGGAGTGTGGCTCGCAGTTACAAGTTATGGAGTGCGTGGTACGAGAGCTTCGCTGGACTTGCCTTCATCGTTTATCATCTGATCTGTGCAGTGGACGTCTGGTTGAAGACAGCTACAGAAAGAGGAATTGGGATTAGAGTAATGGACTTATATAAGGAAGGGTCCCTGCTCATTGGTCTCCTGCAGTGCATGACGTGTCCTCCATGATGGATTGGGGAGTCCCCCCTTGCATTGACATTGAACTCCTGTTTAGTTCTGTTTTCAAACTTTTTTGTTTGTAAAAGTTTTTTCTTTGCTGCTGTGCTTTCAGAGTAAAGATTAGAATGCATAATAATCGCCTCCTTGTCTTTAATAGAATCTAAACCCCCATCTCACGTTAGTGTGGGGGATTAGCCATTGTTTGGTAATTCTGGACTGCAAAATCAAGGCACTTTCTCCCAAGGTGCCTTCATCAATAATCTCTGGTATTTGACATCCTCAATATAAAAACGCCACATCTCACACAATTCACTTCCCTGTTTCACTGCAAGACCTGGAGGCAAGATGTATTCTTTTCAGTGGCTGGACTGGTCCAATGGAATAAAGAAGAGGTGAATCATTAGAACGTGCCCCAAATCCCACTCTATACTGGTCTCCAGATTCCTACCCAAATTCCTGACCCATAAAAGGCCAATCATTGTCACTAGTGTGGTGCTGCCCCTTTACAGGAATACACCAGACATGCCAACATTCTGACTCACCTGGGTGGGAGATTTAATGCGCGAAATGGGGAGTCGCACATTTTCCCATAGGGATGCATTGGGGCTAGAAGTATTTTAGACGGAGAACGTGAAAAATAGCAATATTTTTTCACGAAAACTCAGGAGTCTCTCACCTAAATCGGGAGGATTGGCATGTATGATACACACGGGGGCGGAGTGACGCAACTCTGCTGCTTGTGCTATAGATAAAGGGGGCATGCCCGGCCATGGTAGAGAGACTGTGGAGCCGGAACTGAATACACATCTCCTGCATGTATGTGTGTGTGCAGTGGGGGGCTCACAGGGGTCCCGAATGACATCAGAACAACCGCAAAAGTGGCGACGAGGCAGGACACCAACCCGGGAATAGGCGGGGAGGGAGCAGTGCATTGTTTTCTTTGTTCTCCGTCTTCTAACGGCTGCCAAATTGCACACGTGTCGGGGAGGGTCGCAGCTCTTTTTAAGAGTGTTTGTGCACCATTCCACACATAATTTTTGGATTCCCTGATGAGGGGACAGCTGGTGCTGTGCACTTTCGTGTTTTTAAGTGTTTTGGACATTTCTTTCACATTGAGTGTGAGGTGAGGACCTGGGGAATGCCTACCATCGTTTGTTCTTTGTCCCCTAGGCCCACCCCACTCAATTTCGGGAGCCATTAACTGTGGCATTGGAGCTCCTTCTTTGTTATTCCTGGCTATTTGGACATTGGTGAAAGGGGATTAGTGAGTGCAGCACCTTAGGGTGTTAGAGTGCCAACAGGCTCTAAACGTACATTTTTGGACAGTTGAAGAAGGTGCCTGGGAGGGAATTTTTGCTGGCGGTGTGGCGGTGGAGGAAGATCATCAGAAGCAGTTGCAAAGGGTATCTGACCAACTTTATCACACTCAACATCTGTGCGCAGCTGTCCATGGAGCAGCACGTCGGTGAGTTACGGCCCCAGTCCTAGTGTGGGGTGCCTGTAAGCTCGCTACCATGGCTGACCAGGCTAATGCAGCAGCCACTGCTGTGGCTGCCGCCCAAGCACCACATGTGCCGAGACAGCAAGGGGCACTTACACCAATGCCCGAATTTGACATCTCGGGGGGCCCCATCCAGCCTGGGACCGAGATGGCGCATGTAGATCGACAGGCTTGATATGTATTTCCGGGCCACTTGGGAGACGGACGAAGACAGCAATGTGGCTACACTCATATGCTCGGCAGGACCGGCAGTACACAAGGTTGTCCAATCACTGCAACCTGCAAATGCGACCTATGCTGCCGCTAAGGATGCCCTGCGGGAACACTTCATGCCGCTTGCCAATGCCGACTACGAGCGTTTTGTAATATGCAGCGCCTGGCAAAAGGACCATGAGTCTTTGGACATGTCCCTGCCGTGTGCATGGGATAATCCTGATACGATGATAAGGAACCAGCTAATACAGCGATGTTCTTCCGGCAAGCTGCGCAGGCAGGTGTTACGAGAGCCTGGAATCCCACTGCCTCGCATACTGGAACTTGGACGCTGCCAAGAGGTGCCTGAGGTGAGGGCATCAAGAATGGAGGCGGCTCTGCGCCCAGGGAAGGTGGAAGACGTGTGTGCTGTGGGCCGTGATCAAGGTGGTAGAGGAACAAGATGTCAAAAGTGGAGGTCTGCGGGACAGGGGTGCAAGAGCCTCTGAGTCATGCATGAAATGTGGGTACGCCCTCCCACACCCCGCTGAATGCCCAGAGCAAGGAAAATCATGCAGAATTTGTGGGGTGGGGGCGCTGGATCGCTACGCCAGCATGTGCAGAGCTCCAGTGCTGGTGGTGATATCCAGGGGACCAGTTAGAACAGGATTCTTCAGGTCACAGCGCCCACCCAATGTCACCCAGATAGACCAAGGCAACGACGGTGCCCCTCACAAGCAGGATCGATGACAAAGAGGAGGAAGAAAACATATTCTTCATCTCAAGTGTCAGTGCGCTGCAGACCCCCACCAGGAGACAACCACAGTGTCTGGTGAAGGTGAATGAGTCAACAGTGCTGGTGGACACAGGTGCGTCTGTCAATGTTATGGCGAGGGTGCACTATGATGCCATGGTGGTGCCACCCAAGCTACTGAAGCCAAATACCTGTATCTTTACATTTGGCGGTGAACAACCGATCCCACTGGCTGCGGTATTTGTAGCCCACGTGGAGCACGGAGGGTAATCCATCAAGTCCTGGTTCTATGTCACAACGGTCAGCAGCAACACCCTCATGAGTTGTGCGTCAGTGGTGGCCCTCGGCATTATGAGCTTTGCGTATGCAGTGTACGTCGAGGATGTGCAGGGGCTGCTGGCAAGATACAGCCAGCTGTTCGAAGGTATTGGCCGCATGATGGGTGGCCCAGTGAGGCTCCACATCGACGAGTCGATCCAACCCATTGCCCTGACACTGCGAGTCCCATTTCATCTGTGGAACCTTGTGGTCAAGGAGCTAGATAGCCTGGTAGAGTTGGGCATTATCGGGAAGGTGGTTGGCCTGACTCCCTGGGTGTCTCTGATCATCATTGCCAGAAAGTCCAAGCAACCAGACTCTGTATGGATCTGTGTGGACATGAGGCTCCGAAATAAAGTGATCAAGCACGCACGTCACATCACCCCCACAATTGTTGACATCACAGAACTACAAGGAGCATGCTTCTTCTCCAAACTCGACCTACGGGCCGGATACCATCAGGTGGTGTTACACCCAGACTCTCGTTATATCACAACTTTCAACACGCACCGCAGCCTCAACAGGTAGAAGTGCCTGAGCTTTGGTGCATCGTCTGCGGCGGAGGTCTTTCAGAACATCATCCATGGGGCCCTCGCCGACTTGGAGGGCATGTTGAACATCAGCAATGACATTCTGGTGTTTGCAAGAACGGAGGCGGAGCACCTGGACAGGCTGGTGAAGACATTGGAGCAGCTCCAAGCACTCGGGTTAATGCTGCATAGGGACAAGTGCAAGTTCCTCAAGAAGACCATCGAGTTCTTTGGGTTTGTGTTTAAAGAAGGGGGTGTGTCGCTGGATACTCGTAAAGTAAAGGATATTATGGAGGCACGGCCCCCGGAGAACTTATAGGAGGTCCGAAGCTTCTTGGGAATGGTCACATACTGTGACCGGTTCATCAAGAATCTTGCGTCCTGATTAAAACCGTTATAGGCATTAACCACGAAGGACGCTGCGTGACAGTGGGGACCCTTTGAGCAGGCTGCATTTGAGAACGGGAAGGTGGTGCTGACAGCAGAGAACACGATGGCCTTTTTTGACCCGGCCCAGTCATCAGAAATTGTGGTAAACGCCAGTACGTTTGGTCTGGGGGTCGTATTCACCCAGACGGATACCAACGGTGAAGCCGGCCAGTCACATATGCAAGGAAGGCACTATCAGAAACGGAGCAGCAGTGCTCGCAGATTGAGAGAGAGGTCCTGGCCGTCATGTGGGGATGTCACCATTTCCGCCTATATGTGCTGGAACGGCCGGTGACCGTGGTTAAGGACCACAAGCCTTTGCTGCCGATCCTGGCTGGTTCATCGTCTAAACCTCCTACCCGCATCGAGAGGTGGATACTGGCGCTTTCGGAATATGGAATCTCCCTGGTGTACAGGCAGTGGCAGCAATAATTCGTCCGACTACTTATCTAGACACCCTAGGTGCAAGCCGGATGGACAGGGTAATATCAGTGCAGAGGAGGCCGACGAACATGTGAGGCTGGTGGTGGAGGCAGCAACTCCCAACTCAGTGCCCATCCACGAGCTGGAGCAGGCGGCGACCGACGATGAATGCTTTAACATCCTAGAGGCAGCCTTTCATCAGGGTTCATGGAAGTCAATTGTGGATAAGCTGGCTCAGAGGACCCAAGAAGCAAGATCTGCCCTAAAACAGCTGTGGAGGGTCAAAGATGAGATGGCGTTTGTGGAGTTAGGACTACTACTCAGAGAGGACTGGATAGTAATACCACAGTGCAAGGTCCCCCAGGTCATCGAGTTGGCACACCAGGGACACCAGGGAATTGCCAAGACCAAGGCCCTTCTGCAACAGAAGGTGTGGTTCCCAGACCATGAGAGGCGGGTTGAGTTTGTCGCTACCTGTGTATGGTGCCAGGCGGTGTCCCCAGCGCAGAAGGAGCCTCTGAATCAGACTATGCCAAGAGGGACGAAACCATGGGAGATTGGCCATGCTGATTTCGGGTCCACAGCCCGGGACACTCACTTCCTGGTGGTCGTAAACAAATGGTCCCGGTATCCGGATGTGGAGTTTGAGTCAGTGTCTTTCGACAAGGTGGCTGTGGTGTTGGAGAAGATCTTTGCTACCCACAGCCTGCCTCAGACCATATGTTCTGACAATGGACCACCGTTCCAGGGCACAGTTTCGCCCCAACTGATGAAGGACTATGGTATCCAACACCGCAAGATCACTCCTGTCTGGCCTCGGGCGAATGGCAATGCGGAAAGATTTATGACGACGCTAAATAAGGTCTTCCGCATCGCCCACGGCCAAGGACATGGCATGCAGCGTTATATCAGTTCCTAAGGGAGTACAGAGCCAACCCGCAAGCGTCCAAAGGAGTGGCCCCAGCAGAAGCCATGTTCCGACGATTCCCGAGAGGCTTGATTCCGTAAGTGAGAGAAAGAGAACCGACTGTCATTGACAATGCGCAGGTGGAAAGGGAGAGGAGTATCAGGACAGAACAGGAGAACATCAGGAGAGGACTCCGGCCCTACCAGCTAGCCCCGGGAGATGAGGTGCTCGTAAAGAACAGGCACCCTCAAGGAAAACTGTTGCTGACATATGAGCCTGGTCCAATGGACGTGGTGATGGTGCACGGCTCAATGGTGACTGCTTCAGGCGGGACTGCCACTGTCACCCGCAATGCCAGCTTCAAGAAGGTCGGAGAGACCATGCCAGAGGTGATGCAAAGAAGGGACTTCAGTGAGGTACCGCTGAGGGTGGTGGCCTGGCCCACCCGCTGAGTTCCAAAGGGCGGGGGAACCTAGGTGAGGAGGGCCCGATCCGGAAGGTGGGCAGGAGGTATCCCCAAAGGGTCGGGTGGGGGAAGCCTGCCCATCTCAGTGACTATGTTTTGGACCACTGAACTGGTGGGCCTAGCCCATGGACTGCAAAGTGACAGATGGATCTGGAGGTGGCATATTGTTAAAGGGGTGTTTCTTTTGGGTGCAGTGTATTGTTGTGTGTATTTGTTACTCACCGAGCCGGAAGGTGTACGTGACCCCAACCTGGATCGAGATGTAGGATGAGCTGTAGACGTCTCCAGAAACCCAGGTCCCCTGATTTCAAAGAATCAGGCTTCCTCATAGAGAGGGGCTCTTTTTCACGATGTACCACTCTGCTATTTATGTAAGAACAGACAGAGCAGTCTATGATGCAAAAGAGCGGGATTGAGCGCACCGCCAGATCAATGCTGCAAGAGATATAGAAAGGTTTGAGTATTATGCCTAACTTGTGTTTTAAAATTATTTCTATTTAACACAATAGAACTGCCGGTACCTGAGGTGGTGTATGTGAGTAGATCTGAGAGGGAATCCTGTACCAGTTTCAATAAGGAACACAAAATCCAAATGGTGGATGACAACGACAGGATAAAATAATAAAGTGGGAAGGTTAGTATAGGGAGGACAACCCGAACGGCACGAGGGACGCACTAGGGCCGGGTTGGTGCATGTCCTGGAAAGCGTTCGTAAATGCACTTCAGTAGAAAAAACAAACAGTCTCCCAGGATGCAAATACAGTTAATCAGGTAGTTGGTGCAAAGGCAAATCCTTAATATGCATAACTGGTAGGATGGGACTTATACTTCCAAATAAATGTTTCAGATAGAACAGGAAGAAAAAGACCAAGAAGGATACCACTTACGCTAATAGAGAAATTCCCAAGCGTCGCGCTGAAGCAGATCTCAGCAGGTCTTAATCGTAGAGCCGTAAATCAGATGGAAAGCAGAGGCGCAAGTGTAAGTGGTATGAGAGCTGGAGTCCAGTTTTGAGTGGGAGCGGAGCGCCGCAGAGCCAGTAGAACTGAAGGCTGTGCGGGGAGGCTCCTGTGGGTTTACGGTAGTAAAGGTAAACTGCGCGTAAATGGAAAAGGCCGTGGCAACAAGTCCAAAGGGTAATCCAGGTAAGCACAAATGAGTACAAAGCCAAGGTCTGGTAACGAGAGTTCAAAGTCAATAAAGTTCACGGAGGGTAATCCGAAGAAGGTAAACAGAGCCGTAGGCGGGCTATGAAAAGGCACGTAGTAACGTACAATTAGCAGCAACCAAGTTCCCGTGGCTGAAAGCTTTATGGAACACGGGGGCGTGGCTTCGGTGTAAGCGAAGAACGTCCGATCAGCTGAATAGCACGTTTAGACGACCATAACAGATGCCAAAGCGGATTCCATGGTCGGGAAGTTCTTCGTAAGAAAGCCCTTTGTTGCCGTAGTGTAACAGTATTGTACCTCCTTTACTGTTTTGTCTCCTGCATGTGTGGGTGAAGTAGGGGGCTCACAGGGGTTCCAAATGACATCGGGACAACCGCAACAACTAGTGCAAATGCAGTGCAAAGTCATTTCAACTAGCACTAATTCAATTCAGCACGTGTGAATACGGTTTGCATATAAACAAAACGCACTTGCCCAAATGTATGGTAATCTAGCCAGAGACTTTTTGACATAATATTTTTCTCTGCGTTGCACACAGGTTAATATGCCACACAAGGCACATCAGATGAGAAAGCCCGAAATGTACCTCTGATGCTGTGTCACGCTCACTGGGTACCGTGCACGAAATACGCATCAGTTAATATGCAATGACGTGTCCTTTAGATGACATGCCATGAAAGGGACATTGTATAATGTGATGCAAAGTTCAGCAAACTACTGGAAAGACCAAAAACCGCACATTCAAAGGCCTATTAATGTCACCGCCCAAGCTATGCCAGAAATATAAAAGCTCTATTGTCTGCCATAACACCCAGGTCTAATGGGCGGAGTTTGGATGCGGGGCGGTGCCTGTAGAGGCGGGGTTTTAGGGGCAGAGCTGGCAGTCAACCTCCGATCAAAGGAAATGTCAAAAATAATAGTTTGAAAGTGCTCAATTTCTTTCATTCTGCTTCTTTTCCAAACGATATATCAATTCCACTTTAAACCACTTTCATGGCACTGGTGATGAGTTACTTCAAGAATAGTGTTGCTGGGGAAATATTCTTTAAAATGCACAATTAGCATCCCATTTTATTAAAAAAAAAACCCTTGTGTACTATTCAAACAGGGTCAGGAAAGGAACGAATTGCCATTTACAACTATGGGCCATATTTTCATTGGTGCCTGAGACCATTTTATGGCCCAGTCCGACCATGCTCAGTACATGTATACACAGGATGATCAGCACATGTGCATGGGAGCAAACCGTACCAGACATCTGTGCACCTAAATTGCCAACAGCAATGTTAGTCTGCACTGATCTGCACTGATTTGAGCTCTTGCAGAGGCGTATTTTAAGCAGACTGTGCAAGAATCATTGAGAAGAGGAATGACTCTAGCTAATGGTGAAAGAGCAGATCATCTGTAGGGAAATCCTGGTTTAAACCGAGGTATTGTCCTGCAATCTCATTCTTAAAACCTTCTGATTTCTGTTCCCCATAAGCAACGTTTTCTTTTACTTGAACCACAACTGTCAAAACTCCTGCAGCTCCCGTCTGAAAGCAGTGGGGTTGCTGCATCGTGTGGGATAGTTTCAATGTTAAAAAGGGTATTTATTCATGCAATGTTTGTCGGATACCTGTATATTTATTTATTTATGCAATGTTTGCCAGATAAAGGTATCCGACAAACTTTGCATAAATAAATAAATAAACTGAAATGTTTGCCAGATACAGGTATCCGACAAACTTTGCATAAATAAACTGGGTCGTGGCTGAGGACTGTTACTTCCTCTTGTGACCCCTTGCAAGGATTCACCAGGGGAAATACAGTTTGCTTTTCCTGCAGCTGTGACCTGTATCAAAGTGAGTCAGGGAATGTTAAGTCGTATATCAAAGACGACACACGCAAATCTGCAGAGAGGCAAAACTGCCTCCAATGCACGCCAACTACCCACACCCCGCTGCACCTCCCCTCCCATCAGAATGCAGGCACGAAACCATTCAGTGACTAATAGCCCATCATTACCAGTTTTGTGCGCTACATTGTAATTGGAGGGGTTGGTCATTGCGGTGCTTTTTTTTTTTTCCCCAGCGCATAGCATGAGTTTGGGGTGGCTGATGCTGGCCGGATCTTGAGATCCGGCTGCACATCTGGTGCCGGATCCGGCGAGAGCCGGCCCAATTGCCAGCGCTGAATATATGTCAACAGTTCCCTGCACAACACCTTTTCATGCTGCTTGTGCCCAATATACACCAATTGCCACTTTAAAAACACATTGGGCCTCATTACGACCCCGGCGCTAAACCATGGTGCTAATAGCACCATGGTCCATGCAGGGGTCCGCCATGGTGAATGGCGGAATTACCGCCCCATTCCAAGGTTGGCGGGGCGGTAATTCCCCATTCACCATGGGCCCTTTCCCATTCCCATTTTTGCCCCATAGGGCTCAATGGGAATGGGGAAGGCGCGAAGTACGGTGCCGCAAATTGCGGCACCGTATTTAGCACCAAGGTCCCTTTGTGGCACCCTACTTTAACGGCTGGTAAAACCAGCCGTTAAGGTCGGGTCCCGCAAAGGGACCTCGTAATTAGGCGTTAAGTGTTTAACGGCGCCCCAGCCTTTTACGGCGCAGTTAAACAGTTGGCGCCTGGGTCATAATGAGGCCCATTGGCATGCTACCTCTACTCAAAGTAGATCATGGGGCCTGTAAAGAAAACATGCCAGCGCACGTTAATGTTCATTCTGCCAAAAGACAGACATGGCAAACCTTGTCATTACCGTGCTGCACAGGTTTTCACGCCCAAAGTATCCACCAATATGTCATTATCCATCTGGGAAAAAAGAATGTGCTGCAGGTACCTAACATAAAAAAAATGTATTGAACCAATACATATTCGTACAAGGGAAAATGCTGTTAAAAAATGGACGTGCACCAGTGAAAGATTCTGTAATATGGCTCTTGGTATGCCTACTTGAGACATAACAAAATAGACCCAGATATACTATTTAAAACTAAGCCTGGATGAATCTTCTGAAAAGACATCTGTGACTGTTCATGGGTCTGCTCCTAAATATTCTTACAAATTCAGATTTTCAACACATTTGTTGCAGAAAGTCATATTTCTATAAAAGACACAGGGCCTCATTACGAGTCGGCCGGAAAATCCGGCACAATTACCGGCATGGCGGGAAGTGCGTGTCCGTGCCCTTGAGAACCCGCTACCAGCGGCCGATCACGAGTGCGTGAGCACGTGCGTCACCCCATGCCGGTAGTGGAAAAACCGCCATCCCGGTAACGTCCCACCAACCCCCCTATACCGGCATTGTGGCTTGCGTCCACTCCGTAACCGCCTTCAATGAACCCCTAAACACCAGCACGGTAACTCCAGCACGGAATAACCGTGTTCGCAAAACCGGACCCGGAAATTACGTCATCGCACTGGAACGGGAAATGGGCCGGCGGCCATCTTTAAAAACACAATCCATTGCAATCCTCCACAACCAACACTCCTCTCGTGTCGTAGTGTGTCAGAGGAGCATCATCATGTCCAAGGCCAGCAGGAAATCCACACTGAGGAAGAGGAAGCAGCGTTTCTCAGACGCTGAGCTCAGCATGCTCGCCAACACCCTGGAAGAGCATGCGGATGTAATACGCAGCACAGACCTAAAGCATGCGGCTCAAACCCACAAAAAAGAGGTCTGGCTTGAGGTAGCTCAGAGGGTGAAAGCAGTGGGGTGCGCCCCAAGGAGTGTGCGCGACTGCCGGAAGCGGTGGGACGACATCCGCCTCCGTGTCCGGAGGATCATGTCTGGGAACCGGAGAGCCGCAATGGCGACAGGCGGTGGCCCACACTCCCCAGTCCAATTGATGCCATGGGAGGAGACGGTAAGTGGCTTCATTGACCCCGAAACCATTGAGGGGATCGGAGATCAGGAGGTCGGCGCAGCAATCACCACAGAGGAAGGTGAGTGTACCATCACAACCACGTATCACGACACATGACGTGGCCCAACTGGGGAAGTTAGAGTGGGCAAGGTGATGCATCAACATATCCATAGAATAATCATTGTCACTCCCTGCACCACATGGACGCTGAGTGACGACCCCAATCCCAACAGAGGTTCCACATGACCCAACCATGCCCATGCACCCACCACATAGAGACCAAACTAATGCTACCCCACCAGCCATGCATTGATTCCCCACATACCCCCTCAGTACACCTAAAGCAACAAACCAGAAATGAAATGATGGCTGAATGCATGAACATATCCCACCGCAATTCAACATAGCTGCCATTTGACAACATCACTGATGACCTGCATCTCTTCTATCCCCCAGGCACCGATGATGAAGGTGGACCACTGGACAGGGGTGCGAGCACGTCCAGTGCACGCAAGGGGACCAGGGACACCCCAAAACAACCGGCCATGGAAAAGACACCTGCCAAAGCCAGTGCCACTGCCCAACAACAAAGAACCAAACAGTGGTAGCCCTGCCGCCAGCCAACAGGGACGTTGTGTCCACAGAGGTGGAAGAAGAATCAGACACGATGCCTGGCACACCCACCCCAAGCCACATTGCCAGCCCCCAACCTCTAGCGGAGTCCTCGATGATCCGTGTCTACATGATTCCGACCTCGGGGAATCAGACAATGCGCTGTTTGAGGACAGTGCCCCAGAGGATGGCTCCGCACAGGCCCCTTCCTCCACTCTGCCTTCCTCCACTCTGCCTTCCTCCACCCTGCCAGAAACCTGCAGACCTGCGGACGCCACCTCATTTGATGCCCGCCTGACAAGGGTCGAGGCCCGGCAGGAGTACATGCTCCAGATCATGCGCCAGCAGGTGGAAGCAGGCAATGAGGCCATGAGTGCCATCGAAAGGGCAATAGCAGCCAATACTGCAGCAGTGGAGGCATCCACGCGTGCCTTCCGGGAGTGCATGGGGACACTCACGGAGGCCATCCTTGCAGGTAACGCTCCGATGCAGCGGCCACACCTTCACACAGACAGTCGATTGAGAATAGACTCCTCCGCAACTACTAGCCCTACCACCTCGGCGCAATCCAGTCCGGTGCGTCACATAAGGAGGAGCGCACGACAGTCGGCCATGGCACCACCCGACACTAAAGTCCAAAAGAAGTGAATGCACGGACAATGACATTGTGGCAAAACACATTGTGGCAAAACACATTGTGGAAGGGAGCACTGTCCGTTGCACACATGGGGACACTTTGCATCTGTGGGGTGGGAGAGGGAGTTAACAGGGGTGTTTTGAGGGTTTGTGGGGTGGGAGAGGGAGTTTGTTGGGGGATTGTGGGAGGGGGGAGTGGGCACAGTTTTGTGCTTTCATATAATACACACGTTTTCTGGAGAATAATCCATGGCTGGACATTGTTATTTTTGGTGTGCATCCATTTAATGTGTTACGGTGTTCAATGTCCAAATTACAACATTCCCTTTGTGAATGTTCACATTGTCCCAGTGTCTGACTGACAAAAGTCATTCATGGTCCCTGTATCTTAAAAGTATTCGTCAATTAGTGCTTGGCGTACAGCATGGCCGTCCCGTGCATCACGTACTGGCAGGGGGGCTCCTTCACCTCCGTCTCCATCCCCTTCATCCTCACCCGGGCCATGCATGTCAATGTCAGGTGGCAGTGGTACATTCCTTCGGACGCACATGTTGTGCAGCATGACACAGGCCATGGTGATCTTTGCCACCTTCTCAGGCCTATTTAGGAGTGCCCCACCAGACCTGCTTAGGCAGCGGAACCGCGCCTTCAACATGCCAAAGGCCTGCTCAATCACAACATGGGTACGAGTGTGCACACAATTGTACTCCTCTTCATGGCTGTTCTGCGGGTTCTGTACAGGGGTAAGTAGCCACGGCCTCAAGGGATATCCTCCATCACCTGCAAGCAGATACAAATAGGTGTGTGTCACTCTGAACTGACACCTTCAGGGAGAACAGTCATGGCAGCAGCTATTAGGTGTGAGCATGCACATGTCCCTGTACGTGTACCAAATAGTCACCTATATGGAATGTATACTGTAAAGAGGTGTGGAACACTGGATGGGGTTGAATAGATGATGCAGGGTGTAAGCATGCATGCTGAGGCAGATGTGCTGTGGCAGTGTGACAATGTTTAGCCTCCAAATCATGCAGTATACTCTTTGCTATGCATGGTCACACTGGCCACATTGGCACAGTTGCCATCCTATTCAGTCATGCATTGCTTGCCATCACCATGGTGGCCTGCTTGTGCCTCTTACTTGTTGTCATCCATTTGCATCATTTGTGATATGTGTCCCAGTGATGTGTCATTTTCAGTTTGGCTGTGTCAGGTGAGGAGTGTTTAGCTCTGCATTCATTCTACACTCACTGGCTATTGCCACCCAGGTGTACTATCCCGCCCCCCCTTTCCCACCCAGGTGTACTATTCCCCCCCTTTCCCACCCAGGTGTACTATCCCCCCCTTCTGCATCCGCACACATGAGTACCCCACAGCATGGCCATGGGCCTGCTGCGCAACTCACCGAGCAGCCAGGCACGTTGTCCAGCATGTCGCTCCATGTGACGGGGTAGCGTCGAGTTGCGCAGTACCATGGCATCATGTGTGGATCCAGGAAATCGGGCGCAGCAATGAGTGATGATCTTGCTGGAGTCACATACCATTTGCACATTGAAGGAGTGGTATTGCTTGCGATTGCGGTACACCGCCTCTGTGGCATGGGGGACTACCAATTCCACATGGGTGCAGTCGATGGCACCGACACAATTGGGCATGCCTGCCAGTGCATGGAAGCCTACTTTGGTTTCGGCTATCTCCTGGGTAGTCCGTGGTAGGGATATGTGGGTGCTTGCGTGCTTCAGGAGGGCCTGCACTTGGTTCAGCATGTGTGAAAATAGTGGTTGTGAAATGCCATGCAGCTGGCCCACTGTGTGTTGGTAGGTGCCTGTGGCCAGGAAGTGTAGCACAGACACCACCTTCAGTAGTGGGGGGATGGCAGTGCGTATTTGTATGTGGCTGGCAATGTCGTTCTGTATCATGTCCACTATGGTGGTGATGGTGTCACGGTCCAACCGGTACAGTGTGTGGATCTGCTAAGGGGTTAGGTTGAATGGGCTGGGTCTTGTGCGAGGGATTGGTGGCTGCCTACGAGGCGCTGGTGGCTGCGCTGGTGGTAATTGCTGGGCCTGTCTCACCCTCCTTCTCCTCCTGTGTCTCCTCTGTGCTGCCTGTTCTTGCTTCTGTTGTTGTTGTTGTTGTTGTTGTTGTTGTTGCTGTAGTTGTAGCAGTATAGGCATGTCCTCCTGCGCCATGATTGCAAATGCTAGTGGTAGCATTTTGGTGTAAGAAGGGGTGTGGTGTGTGGGTGTGCTCCTTTTGTACTGGCCCACTCTGCATTGCCTACACCTGGGGGGGGGTTGTGGTGTGTGGGTATGCTCCTTTTGTACTGGGCCACTCTGCATTGCCTACACCTGTGGGGGGTGGGGGGTGTGTGGGTGTGCTCAGTTCATACTGGCATAGCCTCCTTTGACTCCACCTGTGGGGACTGTGTGCACCTGTGGCAGCTGCCTTGTATCTTGGCTGCTGTTTGCGGGTGGTCCGCGATGCCTGTTTTTCCGGCATCATGCAGCCCATTATTTCCGTGTTCGCGATGCCGGTATTTGCATGTTTGCGTGGGTTGTGATTGCCCCCTATTACCGGCATGCCGGGATTTACTGCCCGAAGAGGCGCATGTACGCGCCTATGCCGCTATTAACGGCACCGTAGATAACAGTGCCGTTAATGCCGGGTTTGCGGGTCAGAATGCTACGGGACGTTAAATGATGCCGGTATTTAGATACTGGCATCATTTTTCCCTTACCGGCATGACTCGTAATGAGGCCCACAGAGGCGAAGGATTAAACTTTCTCTTTCATTTTACTACTCGAGCAGCAATGAACAAACCAATAATATGATAGTAACAAAGATCAAACTTCAACTACCAGTTTTGATAGAGTCTTTGGTATATTGGTAATTTTATTGGTCTCTGAACTGACCGCATGTCAAACATAACCAATCATTACTGTCCATGTCCATAAACACACTGTACATCCTCCATTACTTCCTCTTTCCTTGCTTGATCGAAATTGCGTCCAAACGGGTAACCACAATCCCGCTGCACAATCATTTCTGTTCCTCAACTGTCAGATCGCTTGCAATCCACCACAGTACCTAGTATGGCAAGATATATTTGGTGAATGGAAGCCATAAGGGTGGGACAATCGAACTAATACAACAATTCAAATCATACAAGTATATCAGTATACTATAACATGGTTAACATTGCATCAATGAGCATACGATTGTAAGAGTCGGATAATCCCTCACCTCTGTGTCTTTAATAGAATTATGACTTTCTGAATTCTATGTCAAGACCAGAGGCTCGGATTATGTTTATACAAAGCTTACTCACCACCAGCGATGCCATACTCTCCATTTAAAATAGAAGGTCTTAAAAGTAGATTCATTCGACCAATCTGCTGATCTCATGATGTCTTCCAGCCTAGAACCTATATTAAAAGCTGTTGGTGGCCATCACTCCCCTCACGGAGTGGGCGCTGTAATTGACTACGTCAATGCCTGCTTATACCATCACCCATCTCAACCATCTGGCTATTGTCGCTGGTGTCACAGCCTTATATGGCTTGCATAAGTGAAGCAGTCGACTCATTCCGCCACAGGGAATGCTCTGTTGGCTGTGCGGGCAGACTCGTGCCATGGAGCTTGGGTGACATGTTGGATGCGATCTGGAGGTGGTTGTTGAAACCGGCAAGGAAGAAGACTGAGTCTGGTGGGGCTCGCTATCCCTTTTGTTAACATATATATTTAATCCCAGTTCATAAGAAACCACCCTGTGTACTTACCTGCTGCGTCCTTGCTATCCTTTATGCTACAGGTGGCGACGAGGATGGGATCGCGGCCATCGATTTAATCCGAGCCCCAACGAGCACTCTTGCCTCAGCCGACGGGTCCATTCATTTACAGCGATGACTTGCCACAAACCCTCAGGTGAGTCGGTTGCTCCTCCATGGTGCCTACATGTGGCGAGGGCCGTGCCAGCATTTATGATATCATATTGTAATCCTCCTGAACTCGCCTGTAATCTCCTGGCTGCAATGGTCACAACGCTAACGTAGCATACTACCCGCAAACTAAAGAAAGCAACAACCAATTACTGCAGATTTAAAAATGGCAAGGAAAACTCAACACCACATCTTTCCAACCATTAGCATCAACCTCATCACCAAACATGTCTCTGTTACATTTTACCCCACCATCCATATTCTTCACCACAGATACTCTCTCTATATTCCACACCCGTCCATCCTCCACTCTTATCACATGTTTAAACAGTTCAGTCACCACATTAGGCTTGGACCATTTGCAAGGCCCATTACTGAGAACAGGGGGGAAGTTTAATCCTTCCTGTGGTGACGAGGATGAGCACCTCCACCCACCTGTTCAACAAATCTATGATGACTAAACAAAAAGATTGTCTCACATTGCTCCACACCAGGCCCAACACATCCATTCCTAATTTGTCCCATGGCCGTTCAGGGATATCAGTCAAAACCATGGGATATTTCGAACCCAAGCATACTTTGTCACTTCTGTTACAAAGCATACATTCCCGAACAGTTCTTTTAATTTGCAGATCACAGCCCGGCCACCAGTAATCGCTCCTTATCCTCTGCTTGGTTTTAATGAACCGTTAATGTCCTTCATGACCCAGGTCTATGATCCTCTGACGGACAGCAGACGGTGGAATAATCTTGTCACCACGCATCAACATCTCACCTTGGAGACTTATATTGTCTATCACATTCCAATATGACAACATACCCAAATCCTCAGGATGACTCTTCCTTCGAGGATCATTTTCTTCCAATACTTGTCTGAGTCTGTTCTTCCAATACTTGTCCGAGTCTGTTCAGGCCAATGTCCTGCTCCGTTGCTTCCTCCCATTCCTTCTGTGGCGCAGGTACCGAAGCTATAGTGAAAACCACTTCTGAGTCATTTTCTTCCTTATTTGGTTCTGTCACATTCGTGAGTCTAGACAAACAGCCGACCGCAACACGTTTTGCACCTGGTACATACTTTATTGTGCAATTATATTCTTGTAGCTGAGCAACCCATCTTCTGATGTGACCAGATACTCTAAACCCTTCGACATAATGATCTCGACCAAGGGTTCATGGTTGGTGCAAAATTCTAAATACATGCCCCTAATGAAGTTCTTGAACTTGTCCGCCACCCATTTAATTCCTAACGCTGCCTTCTCCATGGTGGCGAACGACCTCTTTGCTCCTCTCAATAATCTGGAAGCAAACGCTATGAGAAATTCTCTCCCATTGTCCTCCTGAGTAACTACTGCACCCAGACCTATATTGCAGGCATCTGTTGTTATTATAGTCTTCCTGTCACTCCTGAAATTCTTTAGGGCAGGAGCTCTCGCCAATGCTAATTTGACAGATTTAAACTCTTCTTCACATTCTTGGCTCCACACGAAAACACTCATCCCCTTGGTGAGTTTGCGTAGGGATGCTGTGTGTTTTGCAAAATCACAGATGAACTTTGAGTAATACTCTACCATACCTAGGAAGGTTCAAACCTCCTCCCAGAGACTGGTCTGGGCATATTTTCTATTGCATCAGCAAGTTGTCTTTTGGGACGTACACCCTCACTCGAAATGATGTGGCCCAAATACTCTATTTCTTGTCTGTTGATCTTGCATTTTTCCTTGATCAGCGTCATCCCTGTGCATGTAGTTTCTGGAACACATAGCCCAATCTTTCATTGTGAAGCTTCAAGTTATCCGCATAAATCAATATGTCATCCTGAAAACACAGGATCCCTTCATCCCCATTAAACAGTCTGTGCATGATCTTCTGAAATACTGAAGCAACAGAGACTAATCCGAATGGCATTCTTTTGTACTGAAAAAATCCTTATGGTGTAATGAAGGCGGGCAAACATTTTGATTCTTAATGTAGTTTAACTTGATGATAAGCCGATGCTAGATCCAGAGTGGAGAAGAATTTTGCTGGGCCAATAGTGGATGTAATTTCCTGTATGTTGGGAAGTGGATGTCTCTCCGGAATTATACATTTATTAAGTTCCCTCATGTCCACTACTAGAGGTGACACCCATTCACTCGCATCTATGCTTTCTATAATGCCTTGACTTTTCAACTTCCTTAACTCCATCTTGACTTCTTCTCTCATCGACAGAGGGATACAACACAACTTCTGAGCTACAGGTTGATGATCCTTTTTCTTTTTGATCTTATGCACAAATCCGCGTAGACATCCGATCTCATCACGAAAACCCTCCCTTATCACACTCTCCTCCATGTCGATATTTCCCACTGCATTTGGATCTAATTGTTACGCTCACCTGGTATGCACGGGGACGCCACCCAGCCCTGGTTGGATGATTTGCACTCTGGAATCCTCTCCCGGTCCCTTGGTAAGGCCTCTGGTTAATGATGGGTCTGCAATATAGGAGAGCTGGATTGAATACCAGATTGTCTTTATGTTTTCCCACCTCCCTTGGTCTCAACTCTCCTCCCCTTTGGGCCCTCTCCTCACCTTAATATTGTAAAAGGTGGATTCCCCGTCCTGCTCCTCGTGGCAGGGGCGCGTAGATGTGGGGGAGCGAGCAGCGACAAAGTTACTTCACTGGTGCAAGCCCCCTGTGGGAATCCAGGCCTGCTGCGACTCTGTAGTCTTGCTGCTTTACAGTCTTTATATGCAGTTCTTATGTTCCTCTTAGTTCGAATAATAATGTCTTGCTTCTTTCTTTTTAGGTATGGAAAGGTATTTTGGTGTTGTCATGCAGTTTGAAGATGAGCATGGGCCGGTAGGCGAAAAAGCGGTGTGCGCGATACTGTCCAGTGAGTAATGCGTGATGTGCGGCGCTGTTTCGCCTTTTATATTGCTAACCTGTGTCTTTTCTCTCCTTGCAGGTTGCGATGTTCCTCGCCGAGCGCCGTAATGTTCCAGCAATGATACTGACCAGGAGATGACTAACCAGGTAAGAATTGTGTGGCTTTCTTCATTCGGGAGGAAACGTGAGTAAGCGCATACTAATGCTGTCTTTCTTTCTCCTCTTTCCAGGTTATGGTATTCCAGGATGGATACAGTGCCAGATGATGGAGTTCGTACCTTCAGGTGAGTGGAACTGAAGTCGGCGATGGATTGAAGACAGGATACTGTTGCAGGTAAGTTTCGTAGTGTTCTTTCTCTCTCTGCAGGTCCTTGGTTTCAGGTAAGTTGGCATCAAAGAACTGGACACGGTGAGCGTTACACTTCCCACAGCAGAATAACGCAAAGCATGTTCTGCTGTTTGGGTGCGGTTTAAATAGTCTTAGGTAAAGTAGTACAGGTAAAATAGTCCCAGGCCTGTCACACCCACAGAAGTCCAGGTAAAGTAGTCCCAGGCCTGCCACACCCAAAAGACTAGACCGCATAGCTCAGTTCCTTGTAACTGAGCTATGTGGGTGCCTCCATGTTGGCTGACCCCCTCCCCCCAAGTTAAATAATCCCAAGTAAATAGTCCCATTCTAATGTTGGTATTAATGATGGTTATGAGCCTGGCGCCAAAGTCGCCAGGACTGACTCCAAGAGAGTCTTGGATGAGGTTTTAAGGCCTTTGACCTGGCCCTAACTGGAAGGCTGACTTGCCAGTGAGGGCCAGGGGCAAGGGTCATGACAGCACTCTTCCCCCCCCCCCACAAGGCCCCTCTCACAGTGGCACTTCTGCTTGGTCCTGGTTTGGCTGGGTAATTCTGATGGAACATTTTAATTAAGCCAGATGCATGGATGTAGTGGTGTTGTAACCCGAGTACTGGGTTGTACTGGTTTCAGGAGTGATACGTGAAACACAGGATGAATCTGCATAGTGGGTGGTAGGGCTAATTTAACTGCCACTGGATTTATTATGGTTTCAATAGAATAAGGTCCCAGATATCGGGGACGAAAGGTCCGAGTTCCTTTTATGTGCACATATTTTGATGCTAACCAGACCTTGTCTCCAATTTGATAGTCGGGGGCTTTACTACGATGTTGGTCAGCAAATTTCTTTTTTCTGTTCTTGGCTTGGAGTAAATGTTCTGCTGCTTCTTTGAAGGCCTGGGAAATAGTCGTGTGTAGGGTTTTAACTGCTGGCATTTCCAAAGGGGTAAGGAGATCCAATTCTGAAGTACGTGGATGTCTACCATATATAGTGTAGAAAGGGGTTTGTCCAGTTCTGGTGCGTAATGAATTATTAAAGGCATATTCAGCTATCCATAACAAGTCCTTTCAATTTCTTTCAACTTGATGTAACATGCAACGTAAGTATTGCTCGAGGTTTGGTTTGTTCTTTCTGTTTGGCCATCTGTTTGAGGATTGTGACTTGTGGATAGTCAAATGTCAATTTGGGCCATTGAACAGCATTTCCTCCAGAAGTTGGATACAAACTGACTACCTCGATCTGAGATCAAGACCGATGGGAAGCCATGTAGCCGTACGATTTCCTCCAGGAATACTTTTGCTAAATTTGATGCATTGGAAGACCCTTAAAAGGAATAAAGTGTGCCATTTTAGAGAACAAGTCTACAACTACTAAGATGGTGTTGAATCCTTGACTGGGAGGTAGATCTGTAATGAAATCAAGGGACAGTGTGTGCCATGGTGTGGGAGGAATTTCCAATGGTTGGAGAAGATCAGCTGGTTTCTGCTTTTGGGACTTGTTTTGTGCACACACACCACAAGATTGGATAAATTGTATGATGTCTTTACGCCATGTGGGCCACCAATAGTTTCGTTTTACTTTAGCTAGAGTTTTGGCAGTTCCAGGATGACCTTCAATCAGGGAGTCGTGATAACCTGAAATAACCTGCTCTTGTAAGTCTTTACTTGGCAAGTATAGACGGTTCCTAAAATACGGTTACTGGTCTTTAATAGTGTAATGTTCTCCTTGAGTACACCACTCTTGTGAGAAAGTGGGATCCATTAAGAGTTGGATCTTGTTTTGGAGTTCACCCTGTGTCAATGTTGTCATAAGACCCAGGAGTTTGTCTTCTGTAATGAAGGCTACTGGATCTGGAGTTATGTATACCTTTTCATCAACACCCATGCGGGACAAGGCGTCGGCCTTTCTGTTTCAGACTCCTGCCCTGTAGGTCATCAGATAGTCATATTCAGCGAAGAAAAGAGCCCATCGCAGTTGACGGGATGATTGAGCCTTTGCTGCTTTTAGGTATTGCAGGTTTTGATGATCAGTTATGACTGTGACAGTATGTCTAGCACCAACGAGATAGTGCCGCCATGCCTTGAAAGCTGATTTTATAGCCAAGAGTTCTTTGGCTGTGATAGCATAGTTGAGTTCGGGAGGTGAGAATGTTCGTGACCAGAAGGCCACAGGGTGTAACTGGCCAGTTCCTGAGTCCCTTTGTGAGAGAACAGCTCCCATAGCCATGCTAGAGGCATCTGTTTCAACTATATAGGGAGGTCTGGACGAGGATGCCGTAGAACTCGAGCAGAAGTTAATTTTTTCTTAAGTTCTTGAAAGGCCTTTTCTGCTTCTTCGGTCCAATGGAACTTTTTATTGTTTTTTCTCAATAGTGATGTAATTGGATGCACTACTTGGGAAAAATCTGGGATGAATCGGCGGTAAAGGTTTGCAAAGCCCAACATATTCTGGATTCCTTTAAATGAAGTTGGTGACAGCCAGTTAAGAATGGCATCTACCTTGTGTCTATTCATTCTGATACCTTTTGGTGTGGATAAAACCAATGAACTCCACTTCAGTGACATGTTTATGTTGGCGGAGTTTAGTAAGGACGGAGCGGACATGCCTGACATGGTCTTCTTTTGTAGCAGAATACACTAAGATGTCATCAATGTAAACCAGGGCGCAAACGTTGATTAACTCCCACAAAACATCATTCATAAAAAGTACTGGAATGCAGCAGAAGCATTGCAAAGTCCAAAAGGCTTTACCTGGTATTCATACAAGCCGTATTTGGTACAAAAGGAAGTTTTCCATTCGTCTCCGTTCTTCACTCGAACAAGATGGTACGCCCCCCTTATGTCCAGTTTGTTATAGATTTGGGCATCTTTGACTTGATCCAATAATTCAGGAATAAGGGGCAGTGGATAACTTTTTTTACTGTGATCTGGTTTAATGCGTGATAGTCGATGCAAGTCCTCAAATCTCCTTCCTTCTTTGGTACGAAGAATAAGGGACTGGCTGCTGGTGATTTAGATGGCCGGATACATCCATAGATCCATTTGCCAGGTACTGATCAAGATAAGATTTCAAATGGAGGTTTTCTGGTTCAGTAAGTGCATAGATTCGACCACAAGCAATTTGTGCACCAGGTATGAGATCGATCTGACAATCATGGGGCCTGTGCGGTGGTAGAGTATTGGCTTGTTCTTTCTGGAACAAGTCTTGAAAATCTTGGTATTCATTTGGTAGAGTACTAGTCACACCTAGTACAATCGCCGCCGTACTGGGAGTAGCAGATGTACATAAGTCTGTTTTCTCCTTTTCTTGGTAATAACAAGTGCTAGCACAGTCATCGGAAAAGGCCAACTTCTTGGCACGCCAATATATTAGAGGGTTGTGAGCTACCAACCATGGCATCCCTAAGATTAGTCGAAACTGAGGAGCTTTGATGAGATCGAATGTAATAGATTCTCAGTGTCCATCCTAGCACAGTACGGTTAGTGCTGCTGTGCATTGGGTTACTGGTCTGGAAGCTATTTCTGTCCCATCAACAGTAGTAACGTTTTCAGTAGTCGACTTAGAGCAAATCGAAGCCCCATCTCTGCTGCCAGATCTTGTAAAAACATAATTCTCAACTGCTCCGCTGTCTATGTATGCTTCGACAGCATGCATCCGAGACGGTTGTTGGTGATTGATCAAAATTACTGGTAATGCAAGGTGTGAGATCTGTGGCTCATCCTTCTCGCTCGACAAGCGGACCTCTACGCTTGCCGGGCTTGGTAGTTTTCCAACTCCTTGTTATTATCTTCCTTCTCTGTGGCTCAAACAGTTCTCCTTGGTAGTTTCACTGGACATTCTTTGAGGAAGTGGGCTCATTTCCCGCAATATAAGCATAATTGCTGTTGCCTTCTCTTGTCTCTTTCAGTTTTAGTTAAAGGGGGCCGTACACCTCCGATTTGCATGGGTTCTATGTCATGATTCCTGCCCCTCATGTCCCCAGCCCTCCAAGATACCAGGCTGGAGCCAGGCCACAATCACCTACATGGCCCTCAAGGGCCTCTCCATCCCTCCAAAGACCCACTTTGAGTCAGACTTGGCGCTTTTGGCACCAGACTCACTCACTCCCGTAGGATAACATTGGGGATTGGACTTGTAGTGCATTGATGGGGACAAGATGGATGCCCTGACATATTTCGGTTCCCAGAACTGCTTGTGCAGTCTAGACTTTTGGGTGTGGTTCAGCCCAGAGACACCTGGGATACCCAGAGACTGTTTAAGCCACGCCCAGGCTGAGAAACATGCTTTGTGTTTTTTGTACCTGCAGCGTGACACTCACCGTGTTCGGATCGGTCTCCAGTAGGCCTGCATCTTTCTTTTGCACTCAGCTCCTGCAAGAACAAGAACACCGTTAGGAACAGCCTTACCTTGCGGCGCTTCGGCCCATCATTCATCGCTTCTTCTGTTCTGTGGGCATCTTTGGCGGTGTCATTCCCATCCCGGCACACCGCTTCCTAAGGAGAAGGGAAAAGAACAGAAAAAAGGCATTAGTAAGCATTCAGCAAATCTTTATTTATTTTTAAAGACTGTATGAGCGTCAAACGCTTACCTGAATCCCAGCCGCTCTGGGGGAACTCTGTCTCCGGAACTTCTCATCCATCTGCAAGAAAGAAAAGACACTCCAGGTTAGCGTGGAAACATCTAGAGGCGCTGCATACCGCGCTTACTCACCGCATTTCTTCTTCATAACCGGTATTCACGCTGAAAACGTTGCGGCACCTAAAAGACACAGAAAAATAACTCAGTTCAATACAAATACGAAAGGGTAGCATCGCGCTCTCACTCACCTTCAGCGCTACTCATCTCAGCCGCACGTCGCCATCTCTGGACGCCGGTCATCATCTAAGGAAGGAAAGGAACAAAGTTAGAGACCTGTTTAAAAGACTCATTATACTTACCTGTCGGACTCTTGCCAGTGAAGTAACTAGGCAGCAACGACAGCATCAATCAACACACCCCTGCGCTGAAAGCAGGACGGAGAGCACACTTTCCAAGAAAACAAGGTGAGCTGTGGATCAAAGGGAAGGGTTGGACCCCGGGGAAGAAGGGGTTCAAGCACACAGAGACAATAGGGAGTTAAACTCTACCAATCCTGTGTGTCAGGCCCAGCCTCCAGTCGAGTAGACTCCAGGGAAGGGTTCAAGGTCGTAAGAGGTCAGAACAGGCTGAGTGATGTCCCCTCAAAGTCATGTAACAACCGACCAATCCGCAGCACTGCCACTCAGATATGACAAGACAAAAGCAACCCGCGCTTGGTCGTTAGGAAAGGCCCCAGGTCTGCAAAGGAAATGAAGACGACACTGGTTCATGAACGTTGTGTACTTCTTGGGGTCCCCTGTAAATCGTTCAGGTGGAGCTAAAGGAACTGCCCCAGGAAGGGTTATTTGTACTGGATTGGTGGAAGAAGTTGGTACTGGTGCTGGCGGAATGTTACCAGGCAATGGGGTCTGTCCTGCCTGTGATTGGAGCAATTGTATACTTATTGAGTCGGTACAATCCTTAGTAATAATCAAATCCCTCCTAAGAGCGTTGGTTTCTTGCCTGGCTGAATGTACTTCAGCACGTAATTGTCCCAACAACTGAACTAACTGGTCAGTCTCTGAAGTCTTCATGACGCCCAGGTGGATAATATTATTGAGGCTTTGCGTTGTTAAGCTCACCTGGTATCCACGGGGACGCCACCCAGCCCTGGTTGGATGATTTGCACTCTCGAACCCTCTCCCGGTCCCTTGGTAAGGCCTCTGGTTAAAGATGGGTCTGCAATATAGGAGAGCTGAATTCAATACCAGATTGTCTTTATGTTTTCCCACCTCCCTTGGTCTCAACTCCTTCCTCCCCCATGGGCCCTCTCCTCACCTTAATATTGTAAAAGGTGGATTCTCTGTCCTGCTCCTCGTGGAAGGGGCGCATAGATGTGGGGGGGGGGGTGAGCAGCGACCAAGTTACTTCCCTGGTGCAAGCCCCACTGTGGGAATCCAGGCCTGCTGCGACTCCGTAGGTTTGCTGCTTTATAGTTTTTATATGCAGTTCTTATGTTCCTCTTAGTTCGAATAATAATGTCTTGCTTCTTTCCTTTTAGGTATGGAAAGGTATTTTGGTGTTGTCATGCAGTTTGAAAATGAGCATGGGCCGGTAGGCGAAAGCACGGTGTGCGCGATGCTGTCCGGTGAGTAATGCGCGATGCGCGGCACTGTTTCGCCTTTTTATATTGCTAACCTGCGTCTTTTCTCTCCTTGCAGGTTGCGATGTTCCTCGCCAAGCGACGTAATGTTCCAGCAATGATACTGACCAGGAGATGACTAATC
This sequence comes from Ambystoma mexicanum, assembly GCF_040938575.1. Taxonomy (NCBI): domain Eukaryota; kingdom Metazoa; phylum Chordata; class Amphibia; order Caudata; family Ambystomatidae; genus Ambystoma; species Ambystoma mexicanum. The sequence continues at coordinate 221,764,960 of NC_090921.1, read as the reverse complement.
AGGTAAGAATTGTGTTGCTTTCTTCATTCTGGAGGAAACGTGAGTAAACGCTTACTAATGCTGTCTTTCTTTCTAGGTTATGGTATTCCAGAATGCATGGGGTGCCGGATGATGGAGTTCGTACCTTCAGGTGAGTGGAACTGAAGTTGGCGATGGATTGAAGATAGGATACTGTTCCAGGTAAGTTTTGTAGTGTTCTTTCTCTCTCTGCAGGTCCTCGGTTTCAGGTAAACTGGCATCAAAGAGCTGGACACGGTGAGCGTTATGCTGCCCACAGCAGAATAACGCAAAGCATGTTCTGCTGTTTGGGTGCGGTTTAAATAGTCTCAGGTAAAGTAGTCCAGGTAAAATAGTCCCAGGCCTGCCACACCCAAAGAAGTCCAGATAAAGTAGTCCCAGGCCTGCCACACCCAAAAGACTAGACCGCATAGCTCAGTTCCTTGTAACTGAGCTATGTGTGTGCCTCCATATTGGCTGAACCCCCCCAGGTTAAATAATCCCAAGTAGACAGTCCCATTCTAATGTTGGTCTTCATGATGGTTATGAGCCTGGTGCCAAAGGTGCCAGGACTGACTCCAAGAGAGTCTTGGATGAGGTTTTAAGGCCTTTGACCTGGCCCTAACTGGAAGGCTGACTTGCCAGTGAGGGCCAGGGGCAAGGGTCATGACACTAGAGTTTCCATTGATGTGTCCAGCTCAACAGTGGGGTACTTGCTTTTTTCGTCATGTATATCTTTCCCTTAACTTCTCTGTCTCTGAATCTTAGCATGGCCCAAAACTACCCAATTCATTTAGTTCAAACTTCACTCCCCCATAAGATTTGGGGTTGATGTCAACTTCATTAAGAAATTAATGTCTCGATTTATTCCATTCATTTTGTGGTAGTAAAGTATATTTAGCACCTGAGTCAATAATCATGAATACTTGTATATATCGTCTATAAATATTGAGGCCTTGGGGCTGTCTATCTCTTTTTCATCTTCATCCACAACCATGGATATACATTCCTCTCCTTCTTCATCACTCTGATCACTCCCAATCCAATTTGTGGATGTCCTTTTAGTTTTACATCTTGAAAAATGACCTTTTCCTTTGCATCATTTTCAAAGCAGGAAAATCTGGATCGTTTGCCCAGTGATTAGCACTGTCACACCTGAAGCATCTGCCAGGGCTATTCCTCCAAGGGCTATTTTCTCTCTCTGCATGCAAAAAGATGACCTTTCCCTTCTGTCATCCCTGCAGGCAGATCTTCGTACTTTTTCCGACATCTTTTTCTTAACAGCATTATCATTAACTGGCGCAATAGTGTCGTTCTTTCTGGGTATCTTTATCGGTGGTGTAGTGACTTTAGTGACTTCCGTTTTTACATTAATCTCCTTAATTCTATTTTCTAACATGTTGACACACATCTCTGTGTGCTCTACTTCCTTTGCAACTTTCAAAAAACGTGACTAATGATGGATTATCTTCTGACCTCAATTTCTCTCTGACCTTGGCATTGTTGCATTCTAGCTCTTAAGCGTTCATCCAGCTGTTCATTGAAGTTGCACGTCCTTACTACTTTCCTTAAACTAGTAATGTACAGCTCCACAGTCTCCCCTTCTTCTTGTGCTCGCTTAACAAATTTGTAGCATTCTAAAATTGTGCTGAGTTTGTTTTCATAATGTTTGCCAATCTCTTTAACTGTTCTCGCATATTCATTAAGGCCGTCATCTTCATTCTATGGGAGGTCAGGCAAGTCTTCAAACGTCTCTTGACGGGCAGGACCCAAGCAATGCAATAACAAGGATTTCCTTCTCTCAATGCTCCAATTTTTGCCACACACCACAGTGGAGGTACACTGCTGAACGCCATGTTGTACAATTAGTCAAATAGTGCTTTAGCTGAAGGTGCTTTTGCAATCCTTTCTTTTTTTCTTTTTTATGTGAGGGAGATGATGAATGGAGGTAATATTGATTTGCTAATGGAGCTGTTGTATACTGGGGAATATTTAGGAGTTTCATTATCTTCCAATTGCAGTGCTCAACGTTGTGGTTATAAATGTCCCCTTTTTTAAAATTGAATTTTGCAGATGTATAGCACTCGATTTATATTTCTGTATTCTTTTTCCTCGACAGACATTAACTTGCCTCACCCTAAAATGGTAGTTTTCATGCAAAACGGTAGGGGGTCTGTAAAATTGCATGACTCAAAGATGGCTTCGGCAAATCTCATAAGTTTTCCTTGTCATTTTTAAGTAAGGATTAAACTTCCCCCGGGTCTCAGGAATGGGCCTTGCAAATGGTCCAAGCCTAATGTGGTGACTGAAGTGTATAAACATGCGATAAGAGTGGAGGATGGACGGGTGTGAAGTATGGAGAGAGTATCTGTGGTGAAGAATATGGATGGTGGGGTCAAAGGTAACAGTGACAGATATGGTGAGGAGGTTGATGCTGATGGGTTGGAAGATGTGGTGTTGAGTTTGCCTTGCCTAGCAACACAGCAAAATGTCTTCAGTGGGAGTAGTCTAATGGTATGGATTGGGAGAAAGTGGTGAGGGATGTGATTGTGGCACACAGATTTACCCCTCATTGCACGACAGGTGTTTCTCCTTTTGAGTTTAGTAGAGGCAGGAAAGCCAACACAAACCTAGTCCCATCTTGGATGGGCAGGGACACCTCTATAGGGAAAACATTAGAGAATGCATTTGATAATATCAAATGTAGTCAGTTACAAAATAAAATGGCACATGACAGGTCAAGTGGGGGGCGGTTAGGTTGTTCTTCCTGCTGTAGGAGACACAGTAAGGATTAAACGTCCCCCTGTTCTCAGGAATGGGCCTTGCAAATGGGCCAAGCCTAATGTGGTGACTGAAGTGTTTAAACATGCGATAAGAATGGAGGATGGACAGGTGTCGAATATGGAGAGAGTATCTGTGGTGAAGAATATGGATGATGGGGGGGAAGGTAACATTGACAGATGTGGTTGATGCTGATGGGTTGAGAAGATGTGGTGTTGAGCTTTCCTTGCCTAGCAACACAGCGGAATGTCTTTGCCGGTCAAGATGGGGCAGAACCTACCGGAGACCTCGACATCTGACGGGATATGTGTAGGAGGAAGAAAAGGAGTTTCTGCATTTTCTGGGACTGTGAAGAGGGGGGATGTGTAGCACTGGACTCATTCTGCCACGCGGAATGCTCCGTTCGCTGTGCGGGCAGACTCATGCCTTGGAGCTTGGGTGACGTATTGGATGCGAGCTGGAGGTTGCGGTTGAAGCGGGCAAAGGGGAAGACGGAGTATGGTGGGGCTCACTATCCCTTTATGTTAATCAATATATATGTATTTAATCCTAGTTCATAATAAACCCCCCTTTGTGCTTACCTGCCGCGTCCTCGCTATCCTTTATGCTACAATAAGGCAATGAAGAACTGAGATATCCCTGGGGGTCTCACTTCCCTCATAATATCTTTGTATGCCGTCAAACATCTGATCGGGCATAGTTTGGGCTGATCAGGGAATTGTAGGGTATTTTGTATAGATTTGGGACCTAGCGGTATTTTCTTACCGCCAGAATGAAAATAATTCAGTAATAATCACTCTTTGCATTCAGATTAGATTTGGTATATATTACTACAGTATACATACATTATTTCAGCACACTGATACATTTAGTGGTATACATTACGTTGGTATGCGTTATTGGTGGTATTTCTGGTGAGCATAATTCCTTCGTTTTATATATGGCCCGAATATCCAGAACCCCTTATTTTTGCTTAGTTTGTTCGTGTGATCACTAGAGAGGCCTCAGGCTTACATTTCAGGAACACCACATTTTCAATTGGAGTGCCACCATGGGCTGTCCTCGCTGTCTTATCTACGGCAGCGAGCTAACATGCAGTATTTATCACCAACTTATCTACATCGGTGAACTATGTCCAGGGCCTCTCTTTCTGCTGACTCATGTACCTCGAGCAGCAGTCTATTTCATTATATTATTATTATATTCCGTTCAGAAACATACACTTATATACTAAATGGAATCATGCACACAGCTACCGCTAAGTCTTATTTTTAGCTAGCTTAAAAATGACAATTGCACTGTCTAAACCTCTCCCCATATTATCAGTACTGTAATGGTAGATGCACAAATAAAAGAGAAAAATAAAACACACTATCCGTCTGCTTTCAGATATTTTTTGTGCATTATAAAAATTGCATTTCAACACGATCTTACTCTTTTTACAGAAATAAATGGAAATTGCACAGTAACAACCTTATCTGTAACAAAATGAGAAGAGAGCGGCGAGAACATACTCAATTCGCAACATTAAACCTGTTGATAAAACACTGGAGTTCCCTCTTCCACGCTGACTGAATAGTTTTGCACACATACACACTGCCCCCACACTCTGTAATATAATTACCAGGCCTGTCCAGCATGTGAAGTTCGTCGGCTGGTCGCCTTCTGGAAGTGGTTCAATGAATTCTTCTTAAATCACCCCAGCAAGGACGAGCATCTGCCGTCACTCAAACCGGGGCTTATTTACTGAAATTCCCAGTCTCTGCAGCAGTGCACTGGGATCTGCTTTTTCGATCAGGAAAATCCCCAGCCACTAGCCAGGTCTTTCTCCCAGCTGTGTAAAATCTCTTCTCCTCCCTTCTTCCTCAAGATTCATTAGCAAAGCTCTGTTATAGTCTGCCAAACGAGTTCAACCAATGAAATTCTATCATGTCCTACCCTCCTTTTTTGAACAATGGCTTGGCTTATACAGTTGCAACTGTAACCAAACTGATTTCCTGCTTATTCGAGTCTTTGCTTCCTGCAAATACTGTGGACAGAGCGCAGATAGAAGCAAAGAAAACAAATCTGGATGCGCGTTTAAAGTGACTTTCAGAGCCTGTCATTTTCCATCCCATTTTGCACTGGAGAACACATTATATTATTAATGAGTTAGAATCATTAGTATTGTTAATAAGGTTAGTTCATTAATCCTCAAATGTGTCTCCTGCAACAGAGGAATTTCAGGTGGAGAAAAAAAAAAATGCTTTTAACTGTGAAAAAAATAATTTGCATTTTAAATGTAGAAATCGTTTTTGACTGAATAGCCTGTTTTTCATTTATAGGTCCATGTCACACTGGCAACACATGCCTTGCTGTACCGTTTTATAGCAATGCACCAAACCCAGGCAGTAATGCTGCATAAACAAAAATGCTCAATACTCTTACAGAATGAATCAAATGATAGAGACTTCAGTCCTGTCTTAGTCCTTCTCGAAATAAAGAATGTCACCCCATTCGGCAATATGCTTTTCTTGTTGGTCTCCAACGCTCTAATGTTAGAAGTTCTTTTACATGATAACTGTCATTTTTTTTTGTAAAGTATTTTATTGGTATTTATGCAAATGCATAGTTTTTAATAGTTAACAGATATTAACATAACAAACGGTTAACCAAAACAGTCTTCTTGGTGCAGTATATTGTTCTTGGCAGTCTGAATGGGGAGGGGGGCAGGTGGCCAGCGGTTCAGGAGTCTCAAGGGGCAAAGGTCAAGGGGTTCTCATTTCTTGGGTGGTTCATAGTCGAAGTGTTGACGGGGATGTGTTCTCAAGGGGGTTTATGATCAGTGGCATACTGTATGTCACGCAGTACGGATTTCCATGATTCAAGGGTGTCATTAGCATTGTCGCCACCTGCGTTGGTTCCATCTTGCCAAGCTCTGGTCTCAGCTTCTGTTCATCTTTCCAGTTCTTTAAGTCATTGTTCGTGTCTCGGACCCCCTGGTGACTTCGATGCCATTGCTATGGATCTCTTTGCGAGAATGCAGGCTAAGTCCATTAGTGTGACCAGGTGCTTGTATTTGCTCAGCCTGGGATGAGCTCCTAATAAGCATTCTTTTGGGTTCCACTCGTATCTGGTTAGCCCAGCGGTTGTGCAGGTTTGTTTCACCATGGACCAAAATTTCGTTGTCTTTGTGCAAGTCCACAACATGTGGATCAGGTCAGCATTGTCGTTTTCGCACCAGGGGCACTTTGGGGATGCCTGTTTGTTGAAGGCGGCTATCCTTTGAGGGGTCATGTATGTCATGTATAAGACATTCAGTTGTATGTGCTTGAATCTGGTGTTTCTAGACACCTCTTGGGGTATAGTAATATTATCTCCCACTCATTATCAGTTAATGTAGTTTCCAGCTCGGCCTCCCACTTTTCCTTCAGTGATGCACTTTTCGGGTTGGATTTGTCCATCAGCCTACTGTATAGGCGGGCCACCAGTTTCCAGCTGTCAGCGAGTTCATACATCTCCTGAAGGAGGGGATCTGGAGTGGGTTCCTCTGGCCACGTATTGCATTGTTTCCTGGCAGTCTTCTTGAGGCGATGGTACCATAGAAATTGGCCACTCACGATTCCTGTTTGCTTGTAGCGATTCGAATTTCCTGAATACGCCTTCCTCAAACATGTCACCCCATGCATAAATTCCAGCTCTTTCCCAGCTTCTGGCTGTCGTGAGGTCCGTCTGGGTTTTGCAAGCGTCAGCCAGGATGGGGATATTGCGAGAGTAGGGGTGGTTCAGTCGTCGAAGGAAGCAAGTTCTGGCCCATATCTGCCTGCCTAGAGTTACAATCATGGGGACATCATATGGCAGTTTCAACGGGTTCCAGAGTATTTCTTTGGGGAATAGCTTGGAGGATGTTTGCCGCAATAGTCCAGATTCGGCGGACAGTTCATCGGAGAGCCACTTCGTCACGTGGCTGAGTTGTGCTGCTAGATAGTACATTTGAAGGTCTGGCAGTTGTATCCCGCCTTCTTTGTAAGGGAGCGTGAGTGTGGATAAGGAGAGCTTACATCTGGATAGCCCCCATATGAAATCTCTGATTAATGATTCCAGCTTTCTGAAGAAGGGAGATCTAATGTAGTGGCAAACGTTCACGAAGTAGTATAAGAATCGGGGAAAGATTATCATTTTAACAATTGCTGCTCTGCCCATCATAGCAAGCGTTAGCTTCGACCAGAATTTCATGGATTTGCGGAGGCCTTTTATTACTTTTCCAGTGTTATGTTCATGTGTGAGCTCAAAGGTATGTATGCCTCATGTCGACTCCTAGGTACCTAAACATCTCCGGTTTCCATTTTATCCCAACATCTGGTAATTCGGAATTATCCAGGCTCCTGAGTCTAGCTAGTGGAAACGCACAGGATTTTAGCCTGCTGAATTCGATCCCAGAGTATCGAGCGTAATTATCTAGGACATCTAGCGCAACTTGTGCATTAAGCTGTGGATCCTTCAGGTATCGGAGAACGTCGTCCGCATATAAGGATATTATGGAGTGATCGTTGCCCAGCCTGATGCCCGCGTCGAAGTGCTGTTTTCTGAAGTAAAGGGCTACTGGTTCCAGGCCTAGAATGTACAACATCGGCGATAGTGGGCATCCCTGCCTAGTGCCCCGCTGTATCGCCCAGGGTTTGGACATTGTTCCACCGGTCTTTACTCTTGCTACAGGTGAGTTGTATAGCACCTTGACCCACCGCACAAAGCCCTCGCAAAAGCCAAACTCCCTCAGCACCTCGACCAGCCATTCCCAGTAGATGGAATTGAAGGCTTTTATGGCATCGAGCGACAGCACTGCTAAATCTTCGTCCCTATCGTAGGTTTCTGCCATACTGTGTTGGAGCCTCCTCAGGTTTGCTGTTGTGTTGCGTCCTGGAACAAAGCCATTCTGGTCATCATGGATCAGGGTTCCCACCACCCTCGCCAGTCTCTTGGCCAGAATTGTAGTCAGAATCTTACTATCGTAGTTCAGCATTGCAAGTGGGCGGTATGAGTCGCAGTTGTTGCTGGGTTTGTTAGGCTTAAGCATGGGAATGATTATCGTTTCTTTCATGGAGTTGGGTAGGATTCTGTTCTCATATGCCTCCACATATACCTCGTGCAGAATCCAGGTGAGAGTCGCTTCGTACGTTTTGTAGAATTCAGGCGGGAGGCCGTCGCACCCGGGGGCCTTACATGTAGCTAGTGATCTAATAGCCTCCGTCACGTCTTCTACAGTGATTTCCGCGTCCAGTGACTCTCTTTGGTCTTCCGACAATCTTGGAAGTTCTATCTCCTCTAGGGTAGCTCTGATGTCCTCCCTAGGTATTAGTTTGTCGTGTGCATACAGTTTAGAGTAGAAATCCGCAAATGCACAGTTGATATCTTGCTGTGTCCTGTGGGTTGTTCTTCTTTCATCCGTAATCTCAGTTGGGAGATGTCTTGGGAGTTCACGTTTACACAACCAAGCCTGATAACTGTCATAGAAGCATAGAGAGTTTGGCCGATATAGCCTTCCTAGATAAGTCAGGGTTGTCCAGCCATGATAAAACAATTTCAATACTGTGTCTATATCCTACAGCTGAGAATCCTTCTCCCTAGGAGGCCTGGACATTGTCACTCCTCTTAAAAGTCTGCAAATGAAGGGGGTTCACCTATAGCAAACCCCTCAATCCTGCGGTGGCCTGCCGATATCACCAATCTGGCCATGTTTATGTTCCTATACGCCTTCCCGTAGGCTGCTGTGTGGACCATGAAATTGGCTACATGGGCCAGACCTGTTCCATTGGGATGAATATCCCTCTCCATACAGCAGCTATTTCAGTTAGCCAATGCAGATTTGTAAGCCCTGTGAATTCTTGGTGCCCAGGATCCATTAATGATGAGCTCTCAGCTTCATTTCAAAGGCCTGGCTTAAACAAAGCACCCTGGAAATTGCCCACGCGATCAGGTTGAGTTTGCATGTCTGCACTAGTGGATGGCTGATTCCTCTGGGATCCTGCACAATGAGCTTGTGTTTGCAGAGAGCCACTGGATTGCGAAATGATAGTTCCAGGAGAGTGGGGAACCCCGCCAGAGCCCTCCGGTCTGGAGTAATCAGAACTATGGATGCTTTCTGCCTCCTCACTAGGGCTAGCATCCTCGAAATCATTGATAAGGGGGAAACCATAGTTTATTTCCCGACCCCATGCCTGGATGAATGAGGCTGTTGCTTCCGCTTCCGGATCCGGGCTCCAGCTGATGAAGCAAGTTAGTTGGTTGTTCAATGTCAATGCAAAAGATCGATTTGGCATGGTTCCCACTGAATCATCAGGTCTCAAAATACTTACTCGTCCAGCTTCCAATCGCTGGCGTCTTTGAGATATCTGGAGTTCCAGTCGGCCACCTCGTTCTGGTGGGCCGGTAGGTACTCTGCTGTCACCGAGACCTGTCTCTGAAGGCAACATTTCCAAAATTCCTTTGCCATTTCTGCAAACAACTTGGATCTCGTGCCTCCCAGTCTGTTTATATACCTTACTGCCGACACGTTGTCCATCTTGAGTATAACACAACCTTGTGCTCTCTCTTGAGTCCAGCATCTCACCGCAAAGGAGCCTGCTAGCAGTTCCAGACAATTGACGTGTAGGGATGTCTCTTCATTCGACCACTTGCCCCCTGTCGACAGGTCTCTGCATCGGGCTCCGCAGCCCCATCTGCAGTCATCAGATTCTATGATCAGGTCCAGGGATGTGCCAAATATAGCTCTCCCGTTCCAAGCATCCATGTGATGTAGTCACCATTCCAACTCCTCTCTTACCTCCTGGTAAATTGGAACGCTTGATTTGTTCGATGCGCCCCTTCTGAGGTGTTGGATTTTTAACCTCTGTAGGGACCTGTTATGTAGAAGCCCGGGGAACATGGCTTGAATCGATGATGCTCAGCGTCCTACCAGCTTTGCCATGTCGCTCAGTGACATCTCTCTCCTCAACAAAGTATGTCTTACTTGTTTTTTGATGGCATTCACTTTGATGATTGGTAGGCTGAGTGATCCCTGGACTGTGTCCATCATGAAACCCAGGAATTCCATGGTCTGTTCTGGTAGAACCTTGGATTTCTCCCAATTTATCAGAAATTCAAGTTTCTGAAGTAGTTCTACCGTCGTCTGCACTAGTATATGGAGCATCTCCCTTTCCTGGCACATTATGCATATATCGTCCAGGTCAATTATGAGGCGGATGCCCTGCCCACTCAGATGAGTTACCACTGGTTTCAATACCTTGGTAAAACACTGGGGTGCAGATGCCAGTCCGAAAGGCAGGCAGCGGAATTCCCATGTTGTCTGTCCCCAGATAAATCTCAGAAACCTCTGGTGCTCTGCCGCTATGGACAGTGTCACATATGCGTCCTTCAGGTCTATTCTGGTAAGCCAGTCTCCCTATAATAATATATCCCTTAGACGGTGAATCGCTTCCATTTTGAAGTGTCTGTATATCATAAATTCGTGTAACCCCTTCAGATTGATGATCGGTCTTACTTTGTGTTTCTCTTTCATTAGGAACATATTGCTTATGAACCTCACTGTGTAGTCCGTCACCTGCCTCATAACCTTTTTTCGCTCTAGTCCCTTCAGCTCTTCCTCTAAGGTCCTCTAAGTTTAGACATATGCGCCTTAGCGAGTTCGCTTGCTGATGTGTTGTGTAAAAGTCTATGTGGAAACCATGAACTGTGTCCAGGACACAAGTATCGTTGGATATGTCGCGCCAGCATTCTATATGATCTGCTAATCTCCCCCCTACTGCCGGGGTAATTATGCTTAAGGTGCGCTGGAGCTTGCTTACCCTCACCTGTGGAATTCTGTTGACAATCAAGTTGATCGATGGTCAAGAAAAAGGGGTTTATTTGCCTCTAATTCTTCTCCGTTATGCCTAAGGATTCACCCAACACAGTCACCGAAGAAGAGTGAAGCGCCAGAACTGTCTCATCGTGCTTGCCTCTCCGTGACCGTGCTGTCCTCTGTGGCTACCCAACGTTGTTGCGGTCGCCGGAGCTCTGGCCCTTCGTGGCTGCAGGGAAACTGCCAAACTCCTTACGGATATGCTCCGCCAGATACCCCATGCTGCGCGCGCTACAGTAAACTCTACAGTAATCACAGTTTCCCACATTCAAGATATGAAAAACAGAAAAGTGTACCTAACTCGCTGACTAGCAGCAAAGAAAGAGGAAGTAATGGAGGATGTACAGTGTGTTTATGGACATGGACAGTAATGATTGGTTATGTTTGTCACATGGTCAGTTCAGAGACCAATAATATTGGCACTACCAAAGAATCTATCAAAACTTGGAGTTGTAGTTTGATCTTTGTTACTATCATATTATTGGTTTGTTCATTGCTGCTCGAGTAGTAAAATGAAAGCGAAAGCATAATCCGAGCCTCCGGTCTTGACTTAGAATCATGAATATTTTGGGTTCCTGATCCTGGGTTCCAATTTGTTGGTTCCTGGTCCTCCCGAATTATTCAGGAGCCGACAACCGAATGACAAATAACATTTTTTGTTTTAAAAACTGTGGTCCGAGTGCAGAATTACTCTTCCCCCTCCATAGGGCAGTACATTCTTTTTTTCATATAGCTCTGATTTGTTACTATTCAAGCTAAACCAATTGGATAGCATCTAGTTTTTAATGATTCCAACAATAGTTTGTAAGGGGGCACTGTCATGCTGAATTTCTCCAGTCAATTTAAAAAATAGATGGGAGTCATCGGCTATCAGTAAGAGCCCAACTTCAATGTATTCGGGAGATCATGAAAAGATTTGGAATAATTTTTAAATAGCAGAGGAGATGGGCCCGATCCTAGGTGAACCCCAAATGTTCAGGGGTACGCTCTAGCATAAATCCCTCTATGTTAACAGAGGAGATTTGTTCTGTCAAAAAAGCCTTTAAACTATAACCATGATTTATCCACAACCTAATTGTGGACCTCAATCTATGTAGTATGACTCTGTGGTCGAGAGTGTCAAATGCCCCAGAAAGATTAGGCATGATAAGTAAACATTATTTGGTGATCACAGTACCTTATGGGCATCGACAAGTGTGGTTTCTGTTCCTCAACCTGTTCGGAAACCTGAATGACATTCTCCTAAGACACCACGAGTTTCAACAAAAGACTGATTTGAATTGCAACAATTTTTGGCGTGGAGTCTTTCTTCTATGTTTACTCATATAATCATGTCCTTGACTGGGCCCTGATAAATGCTTCTGATGCCAATTCAAGTCAGCCTGGCTGGTAGTGTGGGGTGTTTATAAGTAAACAAATAATGTTGCCTATCAGGGATTTTATTTAATTAAAACAAAAACCTTCATCACTTCCCTCTGAACAGGGGACATTTCAGGGACTCCTCTGAACCCCTTATCACTCCAGAATATGGCTGATTAAGGGTTAAGCTGAATACATTTGCACAGGCTTATATATAAACCTTGAATCAAATCAGTGAATATAGATTGTGAAGAGAGATCCTCGGAGCAGATGAGAAGAAATTAGAGAGAGTCTTTGCAACACTTGTAAACCCACAAATCATGTAAATGCAGTCTTATTCAATATAAAAAGAACAATGCTTCTTCCTACTAGTTAATCTCCCAACTTTGATATTCTATGTTACACTATTCTTTTTCATGCTTTCAATAAAAATGTTCCAGTTTGGAACCAAAACATATCTTTGTAATGCCATATTTAACCAAATTAAACAATGTGATATCAAACAATAAAAAAATTGGGTTCCTGAAAATTACGAGTTTGTGTTCCAGTGGCATTAATAAACCACTTCAACTTTGCACCCATGGTTTATAGCAGGGCTAGCTTACCTGTGGCTCTCTGGGTGTTCCGGACCACGGCTACCATGATCCCTCGACAGTGTGAGTTGTAGTTCAAAACATCTGGAAAGCCAAAGGTTACAGACCTCTGGTGTACGGTCACCAGAGTCTCTAGATGTCCGGGGACATTAATAAACCACCCAAGCTTTGGAGCAATGGGTTATGATATTACCAGAGTCCTTATATGGCATTACAACATGGCTATTGCTTTTAGTGGTCTACGAAATAAAGGTTTTGCGGAACTAATACTCAACATGGCAACATTTTGTCAGTGCTTTTCACTTCTCCATGTGCTTGGTGAAGAGGGTGGCATGACAATATGATAAAACCGAAAAATAGAAATGGCGCAGTTTCCTGGCCTTCCTCCCATCTTGGTTCATATGAACTCTGAGCTGTCATCCTAACGCTGATGTCTTCTAGACAATACTGCCAGTCTAGAAGCAGCACACCACGCTGCATGAGAAATAGGACTTAACTGTTTGCCCAATGGTGGGCCAGTCCTCTTGGGACTGTAAAGCGGGTTCTATGTCGTTTTGCTAAAGTAAATTACCTCATAATTTACTTCGACAACATTACTTTGATTTCATTTATCAATGTTTTTTTTCTTTTCTTTGTTAAATGGGGGATCCCCTCATACCTGCCTTCCACGCCACTACTACAACTATCCCCAACCCTAAAAAGTTATATCAGAATGATGTGTGCTGTAGCCTTTCCTGTGGGGTTTGATGTGGGTAATTGCCTCAGGGGCAAATACCTGGAGGCCATTGAAGCATGGATACAGGTGTTAACCCATTCAGTCTGCAAGGGTAATGGTAAACCTGGCTTAGCGTGGAAAGCTACGGGTGGAGGGGGGAGTTATTCTTTTGATATAGATATTCGTGATCAAAAGAGCAGGATGCACAGAGAGATTAGAGCATTCAGCGTGCAGGCCCAGCACCTTGGCTTGGTCACCCAGGCGCATAGAGCAGTTAACTCTGTAAGGGAGAAATATCACTCCTGGCTGAAACATTACCGGTTATCTGAGCAAAGGACGGCTTGGCAGCATTTTGTTCAAGTAATGATTAGTCGGAAAATATGGAAAGAACTTGCGAAAGCCAGAGGTGAAAAGTTAACTAGAATGCTGAGCCCCATTTCTATAAACAATGGGCTACACACATATTCACTAAATTCCACACTGATAAGCCATCTTCCTTGCTAGACTACTTTCACGAGCCATGGCCTTTAGCTTTGAGCCGTAGGATTCTGATTGACGGCATTCTGAAACACAAGTCATTTAATGCACCTGGCCCGAATGGCCTGGCAAGCGTAGTGTTGAAGAAAGACCCGACCAATTGGTCCCAGGTTTTGTTGATTCTCTTTTCACAATTCTGTAGGCAAGGCACCATTCCGTCTTAATGGCAGCGGTCCATGCTCATTCCAGTGCACAAAAAAGGGGGCCGGACTAATGCTAATAATTACCACCTACAATCTATGTTAGACGTAACTGGAAAGATCTTCGCCTCACTAGTATTAAGGGAACTACAATCCTGGGCAACTACTAACAGGATCCTTAACCTTGCACAAACTGGTTTTCGACCTGTCTCAGGCACTTCTCATAACATCAGAGACTTGGATCAACTTATCCAGACCACACGTAGTAGCAGGAATGCTACATTCTACATCGCCTTTGTTGACTTTTTGAAGTGCCTTTTACCAGGTCAATAGGGAAACACTATGGGCAAAGCTTAGAGACTTGAATTGTCCGACTTGCCTAATACATATTCTAGTTCTCTTGCATCGTAATAACTATGGCAGACTAAGACTGGACAACGAGGGGGGGGGTCTCTGATCCCATACACATAAATAAGGGAGTCAAACAAGGGTGCGTGGCTGTCCCTATATTGTATAATTTATACATCGCTGACCTTCTTCCTCGTATGTCCATTAAATCTAACTGCCCCCCGAGGATAGGAGTGTCATGGATACTGGGTTTGGGTTCACAGTTAAACCCCTCTCTCGCTTAGCACATGGGGGTAGGTAAGACAGGCAGGGGCAGTATGGGTTGGAGCCTGGCAAGCAAGACATTTACTTCAGGCAACCACAAGCTCTCACTCTTTCACCCCATGAAAATCTTAAGTAGCAAACATCTTTATTATAGACACTAGGCATGCTCCCCTGGAAGAGCCTAATTTTCTGGTACTGCAACATGAACTCTGGGCGTCCATTCCTGAACTGTGTAATACGTTCTAGTCTCTTAGCGTGGCTGCCTTTATAAGCCACGCCCAGAGACCAGCCCGTGCTTCGTGTGACTTCTGTAGCTTCAGGCAACATGCTCACCGTAGTTCGAAGCCCCATCGTGTCATTGTTGGAGGAACCACTTCAGTCATCATCCGCAGTCCTACACAGTGATCCGGACCGAGCGCACGTCCGCATCCCCACGCCTACAAGAAAAGAAACATAAAGACAAGCAGTAAGTCCTCACGTGACGCATCCTACCTGGCCCAGCTCCCGTGAGCGGCACAAACAAAACCTGCAGCAGTTTACTTACCTGGGCTTGTGTGCTAATACAAAATCACCAGCAGGAGCCGGTCCGTTTTCGGATTGCAACAGCTCACAGTAATCCACCGCTCTGCGGGACAGCTCCAACTCCTGGAACACCTGTTGAGACAAAAGCAACAGGTTCAGTGGGAATCTCTCTCCACCCCACGAATCCCACTGACATGTCCCACGCACCACCTCGCTGAACAGCCAAGGACACAGCGCTACACCGCAGCAGCACTTACCTGCAAAGCTAGCACCAGGGGATCCAGTGAAGTAACTGGTTTGCAGGGTGACCAACCGCAGAACTTACCTGCAGCAGCACAGTAGCAGCATTCACCTGTACTAGTATACAGCAAAACTGTATAGCAGAACTATCTGTAGCAGCATCAAAGGACTTACCTGCAAAGCAGCAGCAAGACAGCATCCAGGGACCAAGTGAAGTACACTGGTCAACTGGGTCTTCACGTCATAGCACCCCTGCGTCCCGCAGGATGGAGAGCTCGCAAAACTAGCCAAAAAGGTGAGCCACACCCTTAGTCTGAAGCAGGCACCACATGAGCGTCAGGGAGGAGGGAGGCTCTGGGCAGTTTTTCCTAAGCAACCTTTAAAACTCCCTTTCATTTGACAGGTCAGTCTCCCAGCTAACCAAGGGTCATGAGGAAGCAGGGAAGGGCATCGGAAGACTCCATCGCTCCCGCAGAGACTCAGGTGAGCGTGACAGAACAAGAAGCCTTCCTAAAACCCCTCTGCCTGAGCAATGGAGACTTCGGAAGTAGACCAGTTATCACAGTTATTGGGGGAACAGCGGGCTGAGGTACAGTGTACAGAGTTGGTGGTGAATAGGGATAGGACTGGTGAACTAGCCCAACAGTTCCCACAGACATAGGCAGGCCAGGCTCCTCTGCCAGGTCGGGCTACGTCGGTTCCGGCACCACAACCCGTGGCTCCCGTACAGGAAGTCATCCCAGGCAATATTCCAGCTATCGCCTCCGGAGAAACTCACAGGAGATCCCAAAAGGTTTGGAACCTTTATGAATCAGTGCCGATTACACTTCTTATGCAAACCCAGACTATTCCCGACTGACCAGTCGAGGGTGGCATTTGTGCTGTCGTATCTAGGGGGTCATACAGCAGATTGGTCGGTCCATATGGAAAAGTAACGCTGTGTATGAACTAAACGCGTACAACGAATGTGATTGGCAGTTCTTACCAAGGTAGGAAGTGCGGCTTTGAAGGATGATTAAGGATGGGTTTGCCTTGATTTTAAAGTTTATGATTCTTTGGGGATAAAATTCAAGGTTGATAATTCCCTTGTTGATGTCTCTATCGACAGATGAGTCTGTGTGCTACTGAGGAGCAACTGAAAGTGATAGAATTCCTAATGAATTGGAATTGTGGAAATAACTCTACTTTGTGGAAGAAGTATTATGTGTAATTAGCTGGTATTTCGTTGGTTAGACATTTCGTGGTCTGTGTGTTACACGGACGATTACTATGATGCAACAATTGTTTGTGTTATGGTATAGATGCAATAACAGCATACTTAGTCACCCTGGTGATTTGGCATTTTTTCTTTTGTAGTGCATGTTATATTGCTACACGTGTTTTATGTAAGTGCCACCCACAGCACAAAGTGTTGGAAACACCATAAATACATTTAAAAAGGACATCCCCTGATGAATGTTCTACCAACGTGGTGTGATGAACAGAAATATGTTGGGGTTTTGAAATGGGGGCACTTGATTTTTATTTGAGTTATCATTTTTGTAAAATTGTGTCTTATGAATTGTTTAGTGTTGATGCATTGTTATTGATATGTGATTTCAGTGCATATGTATATGTGATACTTGGTGTTATGTTGGGTGTTTCGTTTTTTTCACTTCTGATATGTCGTATTGACAAATTGAATTGGAATTTTTGAAGGTTTACTGGGTACATGTTTTCAGGACTTCCAGTGGGAGAAGAGAAGGGCCTGTCACCAGCTATGAGATAGTATTATGAATGACATGTACCCATCTCTTATACTTCCACACAACCCTAGGGAAAGAGGGAATTCACAGATAGACAGGAAAGCCAGTGGGACGAGAAGAGGTGAAAGATGAGCAGGGGAATAGATCTATTTGCTTCTCCCTAAGAGTTCTGCCTGCATAATTATCATCTCATATATATTTGTTAAAGGGCATTATTGTTACACACTAGGTCTGCTCATTTTGTATTTGTACAACATCCCCATCTATGAGGGGTGAAGGGTGAGATGGCCTTGTACACTACTCTCTGTGCAGCAATTCAACTCAACCTCTTTTGTCTCTCGAGTATGTTCTGCTCTTAATAAACATCTTTTAAAAAAGAGGTTGCTTGGCTTATATATGGTATTCAGGGAAAGGGCATTCGATTGGGGTCAATAAATACCAGGCTTGGTCTCTTCAAGAAGTGTGATTGGGCATTATGGTAATAAGCAGAAGGACTGAGAACGCGGAAATGTGCGCCTCTATGTTACAGGAACAAACATGCCAAACATTTGAAGGAAGTTATTTGCAGGGTCTGGGAGCCCTCAAACGGTTGACTGCAATTCTGATCCGAATAAGTAAAATATTGGTCTGTCGAAGCCCTACAGACCTTACACGTGAGAGGAGTTCTCCTGGCTTGAAAGGGGGTAAATTGGGATTTGGATCTCAGTAAAGCAACAATGACATAATGAAATCAAATACAATTGCAATTAGATAAACACAAAATGACATCAAATAGATGAAGTGAAAATCGTAATATCTCGGGCATGTTTGAGACTGCTGAGCCAACAGCTGCTCTTATGCATTAGAGCCCCCAAACAGCCAGCATTCAAATCTTTCAAATAATTTAGATTGTCTTTTCAAATAGTTTGAATCATTAAAGATGATTTAAGCCCTAAAGCTTCCATGTATCATTTGGTGGTGACTGTGTTTCTCGGGTGCGTGTGATTCAAGTGAGCGTGGGTGGTGTTGTGGTAGACTTCCCTGAGCAGCTCACGGAAGTGTTTGGGGAGAGGAGACAGCTTTGCTGGTGGATGCGGTAGGGGCTTCTTTGTGTGGGCACTGAGGGGATTTGCATGGGCTGGAGTGTTCCTCACGGTGGCGGGGTGTGTCTCTTTGGGGCAGTTGCACTTAGGGGCTTTGAATGGGCTTCAGTGTTCCTTGCGGTGGTCCGGTGTGTCTCTTTGGCGGCCATTGCACTTAGGTGCTTTGCAGGGGCTTGAGTGTTCCTCACATTGGTTGGGTGTGTCTCTCTGTCAAAGCTGCACTTTGGGGGTTTGAACGAGCTTCAGTGTTCCTCACTGTGGTGGGGTGTGTCTCTTTGGAGCAGTCTAAGTTAGGGGCTTTTCAGGGTCTTGAGTGTACCTCGCTGTGGTCCGGGGTGTCTCTTTGGGGCCGTTGCACTTAGGGGCTTTACATGTGCTTCTGTGTTCCTTACGGTGGTGGGGCATCTCTCTTTATGGCAGTTGTACTTAGGGGATTTGCAGGGGCTTGAGGGTTCCTCACGGTGGCAAGGTGTGTCTCTTTGGGGCAATTGTACCTAGGGGCTTTGCATGGGCTTGAGTGTTCCTCATGGTGGTGGGGTGTGTATCTTTAGGTCAATTGTACTTAGGAGCTTTGCATGGGCTTGACTGTTCCTCACAGTGGCGGGGTGTGTCTCTTTGGGGCAATTGTACTTCGTCTTTGCATGGGCTTAGGTATTCCTCACAGTGGTGCAGTAAGAAAGGGCACGTAATATGCTATGTTATTCAAAAAGCGTGGCATTCACCCGAAAGCATCTTGGTGCTAAAGATGAAATCCAATAAGGCAGCTCTAAAGGAGAGTACATGGAAAGAAAAAGTCTGTTTTTACTTTTGTGCGAAAAGGTGGTCGCAGCTGAAATGAAAATTGTATGCATGGGACTCAACAAGCAGATACATGCAGGGCTTTAAGTGGGCTGGAGCTAGCCAGGGCCAAGCCCCGACAATCTCTGAGATGGGCTCCCAAGTCGGGTAACTGCTCAGGCTCACCCCAAGTATCCACAGCCACGTAGACCTCTCAGGCAGCCGTTTAGTCAAGCCTTGCATGGTTACATGGCAGCATTTCAGATTAGAAAAAAGAAAAGGCATCCGTGTAACCGAGCAGGCTTCGGCTAAACCTGCTCCGTGATGTCTCTTTATTCAGAAACAGGAGGGGGCTAGGTTTGTCAGCCTCTCCTTTTGTTTCTGATTAAAGAGCTAACATGCAGCAGGAAGCCTGTGTCTATAAACCTAATAACAGGAGAGTTTACCAACACAGATTCCTCTGTAAGGCAGTGGAAACTGATACCAGTCGAGACTCTTACATGCATTGAACACAAGCCTCTGCAGAGGGATCGCAAGCCCCTGCAGTCTCTTACCCGCAGTGGGACGAGCAGAAGGAAGGGGCAGGGGTGGGTGCTCTAGGCAGCGGAGGCATCCCACAGACTGATTGCATATAGTAATTATTTCACCCTGAGATTCCCTAGTTCCCAGCATTGAAGCGTTACTTTCAACCAAGAAAGTAAACATACTTTGCAAGATGCTTGGTCCTGTCGGATTAATTAACACAGTCACAGCAACAGCTAAAAATACCAAAACCTGGATTCCCACTCACCCTTCGGGAAACTATTTGAGCTGCGTTTGTCAATGTTGACTCATCCTGCCAAAACCCATTTCTATCAAAAATAATTTGAAAAGAATTACACAGGTGGGGATGGAGTTTCAAGATACAGAGGTATTTTGGTCCGAAATAATCACCAGACAGGAGTCCCAGGGTGCGTCTTGTCACAGGGCTATGGAGACGTCAAGGGGGAAGTTGAACTCCAGGATGGGGGCATTTTTTTAAGTTGGGGCATGGGCTGGATCAGACATCCATTGATCACGTTGAAGACACTGGGTTATTTTGGGGTGGATAGGACCCACTTGTCAGATGAAGGTGTGGCACTGATGACCGTGGAATTGAGGGAAGCATTATCAGGTTCGGGGTGTGTATGAGGGCCCACGGGCAGAGGAATAGGGGGGCCGCGAAGCCAGGAGGGGGAGCAGTACAGCCGTAATCCCGAACCCAGGAGGACACCGCCTGGGATCGCATGAGGGGGTTCTGCAACCCCCCACGCTCCCCACCCGCCCTCACCTAACAATAGGATAGCGATTAGGTCAGGTTTAAACACAGTGGATGCACAAGAGACACTTTCACACTAAGGTGAAGTCCGGGGCTGGAGCTCGTCTACAAAGTTCGACACGCCGCTGGACATGTCTTGAGAGCTTCTCTAAATGTCATTTATGCCGGGATGAGTGTGAATGTGAGTGGGTAAGTGGAAGTTATGGGGAAGTCCCTTGCCCCAGGGCGAGCCACAACCTGCTGTTTGGGGGGACCTCTCTGCCACTGGTAACCAGCAGAGAGTCATGGTGGAGTCACAGGTCGATCCCATTGAAAGCATTGACAGATCCCAAAGGGGACTGCACAGCCAATAGCTTAGAGGTATTGGTGCCAAGGTGTACTAGACTCAGGGGAGGCCCTGGTAAAAAGGGAGAGTTGTTAGGGGGCTTGGAAGTCCTTCCAACTCCAAACGCGGGGGTGGTGCAGGGAAGGGAGAATGGAAACTGGGGGAAAGTGAGGGGAAGTTGTGGGGGAACAAGAAGAATGTGGTTACAGGAAGGTTTAGGTAGAGGAAGAAATTGGGGAATGGATAAGGAGAGTGGGGTAAGTGAGGAGTTGGGTAAGGAAAGAAGTGGGGGGAAGTACCTAGGGGATGGTGAAGCGTGGGAGACTGAAATGGCTCTTGGGGGAGGGGGGTTAAAGGTTGGAAGGTCTGGGAGGAATTAAGCGGTTGGGGAAATAATTGCTTGGGGATGATGGTTTAGAACATGGGGGAAATAGGCAGGCAACTTGGGGAATAGATGGAACTGAATATGGAAGCAAGAGGCGGCAGAAATGGAATAAAATTAAAGGGGAGGCAGAAGCACTGGGGGAGTGAGAAGAGACTTGGGAAGGAAGGGTGGGGGTTAGACAGGGGAAGGGGCCCGGGTGGGGGGGGGGACGAAGGAAAGGATTTGGAATTAGAACAAAAGAGAACAATGAAGATGGGTAGAATGGGGAAGAAAGAACTAAGAATTAGACTATTGGATTGGTAGAAAGAACAAATTAATAGAAAATGGAATTGAAGAAGAGCTCATGAACACTAACAAATAGAATTAGAATGTTAGAACAAGTGAATAGAAATAGAATGAAAGAAAAGTACATGAATTGAAAAATGGAAAGGAAATAAAAACAAAAGTGAAAAGTAAACAAAGAATGTCCTTGGGTAGAGAGGGAATGTTTATAGAGAGACGGGCCTACCCAGCAAGGTCCTTTGAACACTGACGGGGGACGGTGCTTAACAGGCCTCACCCAGCGTAGAATAATCCTGAGGTGTGGTGGAGAAACAGATCACCTGTAAGAACTCCTGTCTTGATGCAAAAAAGAGCATTTGTGACTTCCACCTTTGAAAACTGATCCTGCCTCTTTATTTCGGGGAACCCTCGGGAGGTCTTGGCAGGGTGGTGGAGGGTAGGAGGCTGAATGTGGTGAGGGATACTACATCCAAGAGAGGCGCAGTTGTGGGATGTCCCTGCTATAGCGGGAGAAAGCACCAACCTCTGGGCGGCAAGTGAGTGGCGGGCGCCCCCCTTAGTGGGGGCACCCACCCTGCCGACACAAGGAGAAAAGAAGGAAATGAACGAAGGACTAGGAGTTGGCCCCTTTCCACAGGAGGGCTTGAGGGGCAGAAGCACATCACGAGGGGGGTTAGAGGGGGAGCAGGACCAGGAAGGGGGGCTATATAAGGCCTTTGACCTCTCTGGGGCACCCTCTTGGTCCTGCTCCCCCTCCCAGCCTAGTGGAAATCCCACCCACCCGTCCCACTGCAGTCATATGGTCATGTTACTGTCTTGAAATGAGTGTTGTTTTCTCTTCCAGAGCGCCCAGCAGATGTTACATGGTGATTCCGAAAACAAGCACTGATGATCCCAAAGGGGACTGCGCAGCCAATAGTTTAGAAGTATCGGTGCCCAGGAGTACCAGACTCAGGGGAGGCCCTGGGAAGAACGGGTAGGGGTTAGGGGGCTTGGCAGTCTTTCCAACTCCAAATGCGGGGGAATGGAAATTGGGGCGGAAAGTGAGTGGAAGTTGTGGGGGAACGAGAAGAATTTGGTTACAGGAAGGTTTGGGTAAAGGAAGAATTTGGGGAATGGATAAGGACGGTGGGGTAAGGAACGAGTTGGGTAAGGAAGGAAGTGGGGGAAGGGGAAGTATCTAGGGGAAGGTGAAGAGTGGGGGACTGAAATGGCTCTTGAGGGGAAAGGTTGGTAGGTCTGGGAGGAATTAGGCGGTTGGGGAAAAGCTTGCCACCGGGGGATGATGGCTTAGAACCGGGGGGCGAGGGGAAAGGGCAGGCAACTTGGGGAATAAAACTGAATATGGAAGCAAAGGGTGGCAGAAATGGAATAAAACTAAAGGGAGGTGGAAGCACTGGGGGAGGAAGAAGAGACTCAGGAATGAAAGGGGGTTAGACTGTGGGAAGGAGCCCGGATGGGGAGCGGGGGGGGGAAGAAGGAAAGGATTTCAAATTAGAACAAACGTAAGAGAACAATGAAGATGGGTAGAATGGGGAAGAAAGAACTAAGAATTTGAACATTAGAATGGTAGAAAAAACAAATGAATAGAAATTGGAATTGAAGATCTCATGATAGAAATATAATGAAAGAAAAGTACATGAATTGAAAAATGGAAAAGAAATAAAGAAAACGAAAGTGAAAAGTAAACCAAGAAATGGCCATGGGTAGAGAGGGAATGTTTATGGAGGGACGGGCCTACCCGGCAGGGTCCTCTGAACACTGACGGAGGGAGAGGGGTGCTTAAGAAGCCACACCCAGCATAGAATAATCCTGAGGTGTGGTGGAGAAATGGATCACCTGTAAAATAGCTCCTGGCTTGATGCAATAAGGCTTGCTGCAGCATTTATGACTTCCACCTTTGAAAACCGTTCCTGCTTCTTTATTTCGGGGAACCATCGGGATGTCTTGGCAGGGTGGGGGAGGGTAGGAGGCTGAATGTGACGAGAGATGCTACAACCAGGGGAGGCACAGTTGTGGGATGTCCCAGCTAAGAGGTTGGTACAGACTGTGTCACGCCATGGGTTTCTAGCCCTAAAATAAGACTTCTCATTCTGTCTTCACCCCCTCCTACTTGGACTCTGAAAAAAGCACAATCACTGAAACAGAAAGGGACGGGCCTTAGGGCAGGACCGCACGGTCGACTGCCAACAGCGACATTAGCCCCATGCCATGCCATCTCGGAGTGGAGTCTTTTAAGGTCTCCCACGAGATGGCGTGGTGGGAGAAGGCGCGGCAGGCGCCCTATTGAAATTAAATGTACCCCGCTGCTGCCTTATTTTTGTTTTGCTGCCCGGGGCACTGCGACCTCTAAAGGCCAGCACAGTAAAAGGCAATGCTACAGAAAAACAGCGAGGCACAAGAGGCAGCTTTGAATCGACTCCCGCTAGAGATTTCTGCCCTCTGTGGTTACATCCTACTCACACTATTAGGTTAATAAGGGTGGCATCACGCAACTTAAACTCCCCACAACCATTTCCTCTCGACCCATAAATAAATGAATGCATTACTGTTGAAGGAACAGTATGGGTTACATTGATTGCAAAACCTCTTCCTAGTCCATCTCATGACCTCATTCATGAAAACACAAAAGACACCACAAAAGGCATCATTGATGACATCAAATATGTCATCACCAATGGCAGCATCAAAGATATTGTCACGTGTCAATGAATTCTAGACAAAGAACTCCTCATATAGCTCTTTGCCACTAGTATAACACCTACACCCATAGCACCTACTGGTACAGGGCATGGCCCGCAGCATTTCCCTACGAGTACTGTTCACTGGGTATGGCTAATGGCTATGCAAACAGATCATTACCCATGTTAATGGTTCCCTCTTGGTACTGTTGATGGGCCATGACACTAAAGGAATGGAAGATGTGAGTTATAGTCTATCACGTGAAAAAGAATGCATCAAAGGGTATACAACATGAATGGCACTGTTGGAGTATGCGGCAAGCACGCGTAATGACTATAGAGTTCGCAAACACCATCGATATTAAGGAGGGCAAGAAAAAGGCATAACACATCTTTTTTAAATGCATTTTTAAACCTACCGCAAAATTGATCAAGTTTCTTAAATGTTCTCCAAAGCTCAAGTCAAGGAGCAGAGAGGAGAGTAAAACATGCATGTGGTTTTGGGTTGATAAAGCCGAGTACAAAACAGTGCTGCGCTATAAGGCAAATACATTCGTGGAGCAAAAAGCTGGCTTTAAGCTAATTTACATACCCACAATGCATTGCTTAGTGTCTCTGAGTTCAGAGTCCTGCAGTTGGAGGTTAACTTCCAGGGATGGCTACGGGGTGGTGCTGTGGCATGTGTGGTTTAAAGGTCACCCAACCACGGCAACAGAAAAAAAGCAATCCAAAAGGAGCCACATAAAAAACAACTTCAAAGGAATCCACCCTCAAAGCTCCAGAAGAGCAGTATCCATCCTTCCACGATGGCAAAGGAAATAGAAAATCCCATACATCATGGAATGCTTTTGCCAGCTATGCCTAGGACATAATTCAACAGATTATACTACCTTGCCCAGGGGTGATCTCTTGCCAAGATATGCCTCTTCTGTTCGACCTCCAACTGACCTGACTTGGAAGATCCAATGTGGGGCACAGTGAATACAACTAGCACAACCAGAGTGTCCTCGCCCCAGGGCAGAGGTCCTAAACAAGCACATCTCACTAAACATGGAACGGCTTACTCACAAGGAATAATACACAGATCCTCCATTGCGCCGGTAGCCCACCGGCTGCTATACATGTCCTCCAAGTAGGCATTATTAAAAGCTTGATCCAGGATGGAGGTCCCAGCTCTAAATAAGCGGCTGCTATTAACCAGGTTTCAATTCTGTCACAAAGTTATTAAGATTTCTTGGAACTAGGCCCAGGGAAGCTGGAGGGAGAAAACAGATGGTTTGAACAATACACACAAAACACATTCATCTTCCACACTTTTGCAGTGCTATATGTGCAGGCAACATTCTAACTGCTACAGTGATAAGGATACACAATTGTTACATTATTTATAAGACCACCAATGTAACATATTAAGCTACTGGTACGGAATGTAAAGGGACCATAGACACCAGATTAAGCAACAAAGATATCCTTCCTAATGTCGGACTTCAGAAAAGTATAGCTCGTGTGGTGTGTGACCCTCCCAAGTGTGTTGCCCCTTTAAGGGAATTTGTCCCTCCCCTGTGTATTGCCCTTTTAATATGGGTCATGGCCCAAACTAATAAAAAGGAGCCTCTGCAGACACGTGCACCAGAACAGCTTCAGACTCCCAAAGAGGAAGGACTGAGTCCATTTCTCATTATTTAGGCTTGCAGGCCCACACCGTGTGAGCACGGGACTGCAGGCCATGATGCTGTGGGACCCTTGTGCCAGTACGGTGGCAGAGGTCTGCACGATCAGGGGCGTGGCTCACCCTGCCCCCACTCCAGATGGTGCTGGTGTCCCATAGCACCATGGGGCCTGCTGGATGTCTATAGCAGGCCCCAACCCCCTATAGGCACTGAACCTCACTGGTGCTGATGCCCATAGCACCAACAGGGCCTGCTGGATCCCGAAGCAAGCCCCCACCAAATTGGCGACAAAGAAGAACCCTGTAGGGCTCCCTGTCCCAGCGGTTTCTAGGTTTGATTTCTTCCTTTGTTTTATCTAAGAAGGAAGAGGAAGGGAGCTGCCCTCTGGGGGAGAGAATGGGGAGGGTGGCAGCCATCAACGCGAGGGAAAGGAGGAGAGGAGTTGTCCCCCGCTGGGAGAGAGAATGCGGCATGCAACTGTTAGGCAAAGTTTGTATGCAGTACCCTCTGGGAACACTACAAACAACTCTGAATACAGGTATAGGAAACCCAACCTTTGGTATAAGCTTGTACTACACAGTTTTGGTAGCGTGTTGAGCAGCCAGGCTCATCTCAAGAGGGGTCCATGTGAGCTGTAGGGGAGTTACACAGAGATTCACAGTTACAAGTGTTCAAATAAACACACTCAAGGTTTCTTGAATAAATAATTATTAATGTATTTATCAGTCAGTTAGAATAAGCCTTCTTCAGAAGGGAGTAATATAATAGTAACACACAAATACACTTCAAAACTGTACACTCTTAGTTTCTAAATCAATAAAGACCCTTTTGGGTTGGCCCACAGACATAACCGACACCCTCAGGTGACTTAAATAGCTAGGGTGCAGAGGATATTAATATCTTCCTGTTTGCTGTTAGAATACTGTTAGATGTTGGTAAAAGGAAAAGGTTATTAGAACAACAAGAGACCACAAATATTCTTAAGCAGGCAAATACTTTTGGATCCCCACAGCAGTGCCATTCAGTATAATAGGCTAAGCCAAAGTCAATGGGCAAATGTCTTATATAGGATGAATCACTTCTGGAGGGTTAAGTAGAAAAGTCTTTTCACAATGTTTTAGAAGTCTTTGAAGAAAAGAAGAATCAAATGTAGGGCCACAAGATGTTAGACTTGTGAGGGGTAGACGATGCAAGCAACTGTACAGCAAGAGGTAAGTTCTCTCAGACTTTGTACAGTACCTTTGAATTGAAGAAAAGTTGCAGCAGATTACTTCTGTTCCTGTGCAGCTCTGCAGATCTCACTGTACCTGGGCCTCAGTTGTGGGGACAAGAGGGAGGACTTCTGGGGACTCCTGCACTGCAATGGGGCGGTCACCGCTCGCAACCAGCAATCTTCAAATCAGTGGTTGTTCAGTGTGTCAGCTCCTCCCGTCTACCGCAAATAGCAACACAGCGGTTCCTGGCTGTCGAGATGGACTTTCCTTGCTTCTGGGGTCCCGCACTCTGTTGAGGGGGCTCAGGCTCAGTCAGACCTGCTTCCTGGGAGTCCGGAGGATCTTCCTGAAGCTCTCGGCCAGCTTAAAAGCAACGCACACAATCTGGTGTCCCTCTCCCTGGCTATACAGTTTCCAGCAGCAACTCTGTGGCAATTCAACCAACTCTGAGAAGGATGTCCAGGTGGCTTGCTTTGGAGTTGATTGGTCCCACCAACTCAAGGGAAGAAGTCATCCTTGCAGGGGCTTCTCTGTGGATACAAATTTGGAGTTTCAGCACAGCAGCAGGGCTTCACCGGGCAAACCAATGGTCCAGGAGTTGCGATAGGCGTCCTCTTCAAGTTCTTCTTCGGTTCCTTCATCCAGTGGTCGACTCTGCCTTCCAAGCCAAAAGTCTTGCCTTTTATTCAGTTCTCTCCCATTCATTAGAGCCTAGCTGTCAGTCACCCAGCAAGGGTGGCTGTCCTTGTCGGACAGTCAGCCGGCTAATCACTACAGAGTGCATTTGGGTCTCCTAGCAGACTAAGCACAGGGAGTTTCGGGCACCTCCCTCACTTCCTGCCTACCCCAGTCACCCTGGAGCCAGAGGTGGGCTTCACTCGTGAACCCCGCCAAAGGCAAAGCGAACAATGGGACCAAACTTGGTTTGGCGCGCAGAGTAAATCTCAAGAAGGACCTGACCACAAAGAAATGGCGAAAAAGAAGACCGGGTCATTTTGACAAAAATGGCACCCTTGGGTGCTTTACTGCAGCTACGAATGCAGCCTGCGGTAAATGCACACCACGGTAGTTAAAACGAAACCACAGCCAACAGCCATTCAGTGAGGAAAGGGTAACATAAAAATGTTACATGAGAAGCTAGACAAAGGGGATACTAGGTAACCCCTCCAGCGTCCTATTGTAAAATAGTGTGTGCTGGGTCTAGAAAGTTACAAATGTAAGTAAAGTCAATATCACTTTACTGCTCTGGGAAACAGTAGTTTATACCAGAGAAGTTATTTAAACCTTGGGGAAATCTAACAGACTTCCCTGTGCCACTGCACTGAAGGTGCTGTGTGACACAATGTAAAAGATGATGCCTGTGGAGTTTGTCAGGCTCCATAACCAAAGCAAACACAAAGCTCAGAAATCACATTAAAATACATGAGAGAGTGGGAAAAAGGGTCTCACTCTCTCCAGGTTAAAAAAAATCAAGTCTTCAAAATCCAGCAAAGTTGTTGGGGGTCTCTAAGGTGGAGGGAATTAGCACATTTCTGAGACTTCTCCCTAACAGCAACATCCATCGCCGCGAGGAAGGATGTGTTGAATGCCCAGCGCCTAGCCGGCAGACCCTTCCTCGGTCGCGGCCCTCTACGGAGAGGGTGCTCGTGCGGCCGAGAGAGGGGCAGCCCGCAGTCCTGTGGCATTGCCATAAAGCAGCTTTGGATTACTCCCGCAGAGGGAGAAAGTGTCGGCTCCATAACTGCAGCATCGGCATGGAGGAGAGGTGTTGGTCCGGGTCGGGATACAGGGACATCATTTCACCAAAATGCTAAGGGTAGCGGAAGTAACATCACACAACCCTTGACCTCTGATGACATCACAGGAAGTGATGACATTTGACCCCACCCCAAAGTGACATCACAGAAAGTGATGAAACATTACATTTCCCCCTTTGACAAAACAGGAAGTGGCATCACATAGCTTTGTTTCTAAGTACACTACGAAAAATATGGTTACGATATCACTGTAAAGTGATATACATTACATATAAGAATGGATCACCATATGTATCGTTAATATCAGCGCGTATAGGCCCATTTACCAAATTAATGTGAATGCAAGCACGTCGAAGGCCAAACGATAATGATGTGCTATTATATAGCACTTACACTTAAGCACTTCATATAGAACAAATATACATACAATATCACCCAACCTGTGTTGGTACTCATTGATCAACCTCAGCAGGATGAAAGGCTGAGTTGACCTTCCCGGAAGCTGAACCTGCAAGCTGAAAATCACACGCGCATTGCAGCAGCGAGTGCTCAACCCACTGAGTTATCTTTACAGCTATAGCTATAAAAAAAACAGCCACTCCGGAAACAAAGAGCCACATGCTGCTGGCCACATACCAGGAGCCTCAGTTGTGACCCCTGGCAGCCCCTAAATGACGTCCCTGTCAGGATGGCAAGGAAAGATCATGAGGGAGCACTGCCGGTAGGTCTCTCCAGGCAACGGCCCTCTGGGAGGAGGGTGCTCGTGCGCCGGGGTGGGAATTTGCACGCAGCCCTACCCCACGGCATCCGCCGCAAAAAGAAGGTAATAAATGCGTGCTCTGGTGCGGAGCAGAGGCAGTGGAGCAACCGCCCCCACCAGAAGCAGCGTTGCCGGCGCAGGTTGTCCGCGCCATAGTATGCAGCATTCGCCGCAGAAGAAGAGAGGTGGGAGTACTCGCCCTCCCCACAAGCGAGGGGGAGGGCCCGATTGCCCCCCACGCAACAATGGAACGAAGCAGCTGCAACAAAAAATGAACCGGCTACAAGAAGGGGATGGCCACAAGAACAAATGGACCCCCTCCGGCAGGAAGCGTTGTGCTGCCCACAACGAGAACAAGGAAGAGACGAGTGCCCCCCCCCCCCCCCCCCCCCGACTGGCGGTGTGCTTCCGACACTGGAGCGTGTCTGGAGGGTGAGAGATGTCCCGGGCCGGGCGGTAAAATAAAGGACAGAGCCTGCCTGCCTCCAGTAATGATGCGGGCAGCACCCTGCTGCCGCCAGCCCCAGCCGCTGCAAGACCGGGCCGCAGGCGGTGAAACCAACAGCTCCAGGTCGTGAAAGTGAAAGGTGCTGCAGGGTCGGAACAGGGAAAGTGAGAGTCCCGGGCCCATCGCCGGTGACTTGGCTGCAATGGAATGGGACAAAGCAGGCTGTATTTGAAGGGAGCGACCAAACAGCTGCGCGTGTCGAGTGAGAGGGAGAAATGTCCTGGGCCCAGGGGCGGAGACAGGGCAAGCATGACACCAGGAGATGGAGTGTCGACAGTGTGCTCTGGAGGGGAGCTGAGTTAACAAACCAGATATTGATGCCTACTTTAATGAAGGCTGCGTGTGTTTGGAGGCTGAGGACTGCAGCAAAGTAGTAAGGACACTGCACGAGATCAGAGGGGTTCCTCCTACACCCGGTACATCCAGTGCTAGGATCCCTTATGCAGCCTAGTGTGCCCCACATCTGTACAACGTGCTATCCAAGTAAACAAGTCGGTGGCGTTGGATTGAAGAAATTGGTGAGGACCAAACACCCCTCCAGTCCCACGTCTGTGAAGAGATACCCCTGTCCAACATCAAGGGACTGACCGAGCCGGGCCTAACTCTGGCGCAGCCTACTCGCCCTGCTACCTGCGTCTCGCTCACTGCCACACATCAAGGGACTAGGCTGATGTGGCCCCTGGTGCCCACAGGTACAGCTTTACCGGCCTTTGAGCTACACCATCAATGGACCTGGATTCTTGGGAATGACTCTCCTCAACAGACGCTGGAACAAAGTGAACTGGTCTCCTGCAAGTGCTCGGAGAGGGCGGAGTAACCATGTGTTTAAATGCGGGGGGCCTGCATGGAAAGTATGTGTTTAAAGTGGTCCCAGTTAAATGGATGTGGAGCTGTATTCCCGTAAGTTTGTAGACCTGCTTTAAATGGTGCCAGCCTCTAGAACTGGCATCATTCAGCGGTGAAAGTTCCACTGGCCCAAGGCTAATAAAGTTTTTTTTAAGTATGTGGTCGAACTGCCAACATTTCCACCGGCGGTTCACCAACTGCGACTGTCACCTGCAGGTTACGTGTTGATATGTGTTGTATGTCTATAATTATGTGGGCTGAATAAGCAAGTAAAGGTGGGCCCCATGTGTGTAGCAGTGGCATATCCTATTTGTTGTGGATCCTACGATTCTGAAGTAACCTAAGTAATGTCGTTCTGTAACGGGGGAGGGGATTGTTTATGTTTTAGTAACATTTGTTTGTTATGGAAAAGGAGGAGAGTGGTATGTGACCCTCCCAAGTGTGTTGCCCCTTTAAGGGAATGAGTCCCTCCCCTATGTATTGCCCTTTGACTGAGTCATGGCCCAAGCAAATAAGAGGAGCCTCTGCAGACCTGTGCACCAGAATGGCTGCAGACTCCCAAAGAGGAACGACTGAGTCTGTCTCTCATTCATTAGGCCTGCAGGCCCACACCGTGTGAGAACAACATGCAGGCCATGATGCCGTGGCACCCAGTGGCAGAGGTCTGCATGGTCAGTGGCATGGCTCGCCCTGTCCCCACTCCAGATGGTGCTGGCGTCCCATAGCACCATGGGGCCTGCTGGATGTCTATAGCAGGCCCCAAACTCCCATAGGCACTGGACCTCACTGGTGCTGATGCCCATAGCATCAAAGGGTTTGCTGCATGCCCAGAGCAGGCCCCACCACAGCACATACCTACAGACCATTCAATAATTCTCTAACTGCAGTATAGGCGAAGCCTTCCTTCCATTCTTCGTTTATTTCGGGCTCAAGAGACACTAACATTCTCATATATAACACAAACGTGCAGCGAAAGCTCAGCAGTCAGTGTACAACAACAGTCTACCATGTGCTAATCTATGCTGCAACTGTGCTGATAAACAGTGCTTGAAACGAAAAAAATGCATTGGTTGGGCTTTTCCGTCGGCATGGGAAAGGCACTTGCTGTACAGCGCCATGATGCCCTCAGGCTGTTTGTAAGCTTTATAAATGTTAATAAATAAATAAAATAAACTGCCCATCGATAGTAGCAGGTGCAAAATGGAGCGAATACCTGGGCATCTGATAAGTGATTGGCAAATGCCTAATACTTATACACAAGCCAAAACTGTTGGCTTTGGCAATGCTTGTTATACAGAGGTACCCAGTGCTTTAAGTGGGCCAGGGCCACCCGGAGCTGGGCCGCAGCAGTCTCCAAAAAGTGGGGCTGAGCCGGGGCCCCCGGTCCCACCATAACGTTGGCGGGACACATTATCCTGCCGCAGTCGCAACGGGAGATGCGCCCGCATTAAATCAGACACGCAGAAAGAAGTGCCAGCCAGCCTGGCACTTCTGTCAGTCACTGCAAATTCCTCTGGTGACCCCTCACGCGAGGGGTCCCCAGAGGAAGTGACTGTGCCTTTGTTTCCCCAGGTCGCCGAGGCGTCTTTGACCCTCGGCGAACCTGGGGATTCCTTGAAATAGTTTGAGGTTTATAAAAGATGGCTTGAAAGTACACACTTCAAGCCATCTTTTATAAAGCTTTGCCGACGGACAAAGACGCCTCGGGCTTTGTCGGTCGGCAAAGCTTTATAAAAGATGGATTGAATTGTGTACTTTTCAAGCCATCTTTTATAAACATAGAAATGTTTAAAAAAGAGGGCTTGAAAAGTACGCAAACAATAAGGTATGCACACAGATATATAAATGTTATATATTTGTGTGCCCACCTTACTATGGCTGGTGTACTTTCAAAGTCATCTTTTATAAACGTAGAAATATGTTACATATTTCTATGTTTTTCAAATATGTCTTGCATACTACACAAACCTTCTAAGGTACGCATACAAATATATTCATGCTTACATGCATTTATATATTTGTTTGTGTACCTTACTACAGTTTGTGTACTTGTTTAGGCCACGCCCATCCCACAAACCACGCACCCAAATGAGGGGCGTGGCCTCATTTCCCCCTCGATTTCTTACCCCACTTATAGCCCTGGATCTACCATGCCATCCACCCATACCTGCCTGGTTCCTGGTTTATCTCGGATAGTCTGGGTATTTACGCTCTTCTCCGAGGAAGAGCATGGAGTCTCTGGAATTTCCAGCCCATCCAGTAATTCTGCCCACACCTCGATTTGATTGGCTACAAACAGAACGATAGTAGCCAATCACACCGAGATATGGGCAGATGGAGCCTAAATCTCATTCAGAATGATGTCATGTGACGTTGATTTTTCTTTATGTGGGCGTAGCAGGTGGGCGGAGTCTCGATGAGAAAGGGGGCGGGCCCAATGACGCCATCCTCCAGCCTTTTCTTTAGTGAATGTAGGCAGTTGTGTGTAGAGGCAGTCCTATTTTTTTTTAGTAAGGATCTCGGCGCTAATCGTTTTGTGGATGTAGGCGTGACCTGTGTTGCTGCAGTCTGTACACAGCAAGCCTTTCGTGCAGCGGCCTCTCGTTGTGTTTGATATTTGAGCTGTGGTTTTGCGTTGATGTCATCGTTAAAGCAGCATGTTTGTTCTCATTTCCAAATGACGATTATGTAAACGTTTCAAACGGAAATGGTCTAAATCAAGGCCATACACAGAAACGCTTAAGTGAAGAATGGGACCAGCTTTGTACAATATTTTGAGTACAAAAATGCTAGTTTTCTTCATGCGCTAATAGCGTGCCAACCATTCGTGCAAAATCCAACGCCTACGATTTTTTAACACCAACAGTTGCGAAACCAATCATTTTTTACTTTAAAAGCGATCATATATCGACGGCGTTTGACTGTGGATGTGTGGAAGCAGCACGGAACGTAAGTCAGGCACAGCAAGGAGGATGGCCTCTTAACCTATAGCCATTTTGCCACTGCGTGCCTAGAGTGGACCGTCATTGCAGTTGACTGAGCTCTTAACACCATCAGCATAACTCGTGCACCAACATTATTGTCTCCAGTTTTTGTGATGAAGGGGCAGCAAGATTTTTTACGGTATTTGTCAACATTACTTTTGAAACAGAAAGGATATTACACAACGCAAATGGCCAGCCCGCAATGTTTTTGGCCTGGCCGTGATTCTCTCCTCTTGGGGACTGCTCGCCCACCACCTGGCAAGATACCCAACATCCCGTTTCAAACCAAACAATAACATCATCAATATATTACTACATTTCAACAAAATGGCAAGGGTAGCGGAAGTGACAGTTCATGACCCCTGACCTCTGATGACATCACACAAATTGATGTCATTTGACCCCAACCCCGAAGTAACATCACGGGAAATGATGCAACAACCTTTCACCCCTTGACAAGGCAGGACATGTCATCACATAGCATTGTTCCTTTGTAGACTAAGATAAATATGGTTAAGATATCACTAATGTGATATACATTTCAAGAATGAATCACCATATGTATCGTTAATATCAGTGTATATGGGCCCATATTACCAAATTACTGTGAATGCAAGCAGACGTTCTTTATATAGAACAAATATGCATGCAATATCACCCAATCTGTGTTTGTACTCATTAATAGACCTCAGAAGAATGAAAGGCTGAGTTGGTTTCAAACCTGCAGATCACACACACATCGCTGCAGCGAGCGCTGAATCCACTGAGCTGTCTTACTGGCTATAGCTATTTTACCATTTCTCAACGTTCTCAAAGTCAGAAAGCAAATTGCACTCTGTAGTGGATACCAAGAAATTGGTAACTGAGATTTAACAGCAGGCCAGTTCATCTCTCTGGTGCAAAGTTGGCCACATGTCATGCCTGCGTTTATCTACTTTTCAGGCTTCATAGGTTGGCAAAATACATACCATTGGGTGGGAGGGGTTATAACTGTGTATTAAAGAATTTAGAGTAGCGCAGGGAAAGCAGCGCACTCACACGGCATCCCTTTACCTTATACATGCAAACAAACATCCTGAACAGCATGCCAGAGAGATAGGAAAGATAGACAATTTACAACCAAGCATTAATTGTGGCACAGTGAAATCAAGGACCACTTGATGTGCTATGGTCAACATTTTGTGGTAATGTAGCGTGGAGTGTGATGGTTGGAGTGTTCTACAGTTGACCGTTGGGCTTGGAGTGAGAGAGAGCAGTGGTGCATGGGTGTGGGGGCAAGCCCGGTGTTTCCCTTCTTATGTCTTGTCAACTGTGTCCCCTACCATCCCTCGTATATCTTGAAGGAGTACAGGACCAGGGCAATTAAGCATCGTGTAACTTACCTTGGTGTCCAGGATCCGTCTTTCTTACACTGGCGGCGAGGATGGGATGGTAGGTGGACCGTGCCTTCTCCATCGGCACTGCTGGGGGGGGTGAAGCACTTGGGTAACCCCGCCCCCGTGGATGTCCCCCACAGCCAGACGGGCTCTGTGTTGTGTCGGCCCACCGAGTGGAGTCACTGCCCCTTTTGGTTCTCCTGAAGAAGTCCATGTCGGTAGCACCTCACGTGGTATTGAGAGGCACCGTGTCGGCCGTTGGTGCCTGTGGAGTCTGTGCAGGGGAGCTCCCTGCTGTATAGGTGGCAGCGTTGGAGAGTGAGCTGTCAATTAAGTTGTTCCCTCCTGTTCTGTTGGCGAGCGGAGTAGTGCCCGAGAACATGCAGGGCTGAGCAGAGGACTTGTTTTCCCTTGCGTCGTCGCTGAGTGGCCCGTCTGGGCTGCTACCCGTGGCTCTTCTGAGGAGACCGGCCCAAAAAAAAATGTCTGCCCACAGCCCACTTAGGTGCCAGGTGGTGGCGGTGGCAACCTGTGCTCAACGCCCGTTCGGAGGAGTTTCGGTCTGGGTTCACACGGGGGTTCACATGGAGCCCCATGGTGGTTGCAGGGACAGCGGCTCAAGCAGTAGTGGTGACATCACGGCAGTACTGCATGTCCCTGGCCAGTCACGTGAACCGTGGCCGTTGGTGTTCCCACAGGTTGAGCCCCGCGCATGCTGTGTCAGAAGTAAGCAGGAAGTCATCGATGAGGGGGCGTGTTTTTAAATTCTCGCAGGTGCACATGGAGACCATGTCAGGACTTGGAGCATGTACTGGCTGTAGTGGAGTTGACAATCGTAAGCCAGTGGAACCCTCGTTGAGCAACATTGGTAACACGTATGAAATTTTGGACAAGGCGCAAGAAACTTTCAAAGCCCGGCTAGTCATGAGCATGGCTAAGGGGACATTGGTCAGGTTAGTGTTTTGGGCCGTATGTGTGGGTGTGAGTATTGAGTATATGTTGTGGCCCACGTTAATGGGATATGTACAAAGCGTCCTCATTTTATGTCCCCGGGTGTAGTGTTAGGGGTGGTGTTATTGAAGGCCGTTGTCTGTTGCCTGTGGCGTATTTCGTTGTGGCCTTCCGTGGGAGTTTAGTGCCCCGGCGTGGACATGTAATTTTAATGCTCTGCTTCCCTATCTCCTCAGGTATGGGAGGGGTGGGGGTAGGGATCCAGCGTTTTGTCAATAATACTCAATGCGCATGTAGTGTACTTTGTCGTGGTGTTCCATTGAGGGGGACTGAACGCTGTTTCAAAAAAAAGCATTCCTCCAAGGGGTCTGAACGCAGACCTAACTTCGGACGAACTTACCCTGTGACTTGGTGCCACATCCCAGATTTTTCCTGCACCTATATTTGCCGTTGTGCTTATGTAACATTAGCGGCATGTCACAGCATTGTATGGTTTAATGTCGTGTGGCATGTGGTGTGGTGTGGTGTACATGTGCGAGTACAGTGGTGTCGGTGTACGTGCAGGGTGTTTGCGTGGTGTATGTCCTCAGTGGTGCTCATATTTGCTGTGTGGGTCAAAGGGGCGTGAGTTGCTTTGCCCATTTGTTTTCGTTATTGACTTAAGTTTTCAGAGTGGTACAGGAGAGTATGTTAGGGGCTCAACATCTTTTAGACAGTAGCAAGGGATGCCCTGTTGAGGAGTGCCTGTGGCGCGTCAAAGCAGTGTTGGTCTGTTGTGTTTCATAGCGCTTGGTCTGAGTGCCGACGTAGGTCGCTATGCCTAAGGGAGTATTTCTGTTTTGTTATTGTTCATAGTGCCTGGTTTAGGTGCCGGCGTAGGTCGCTATGTGTATGTGTGTATTTCAGATGTGCCTCACTTCTGGGTGTTATAGTCGGGTTGTGTTATCTGGTAGTGTTTTAAAAGGGGTGATGCCCTGTTAGGTGTGTTGGTCATGCAGAGATGCCCTGTTGAGGAGTGCCTGGGGTTCGTGTTTAGAGCGGGTTGCTCTGTTGTTTCATAGTGCCTGGTCCGAGTGCCGGGGTAGGTCGCTATGTGTATGTGTGTATTTCAGTTTTGTTGTTGTTCATAGTGCCTGGTTTAGGTGCCGAGGTAGGTCGCTATGCCGAAGGTAGTATTTCAGTTTTTCCTGTTGTTTCATAGCGGGGTAGGTTGCTATGCCTGAGCGAGTATTTCAGCTTTGCCTGTCGTTTCATAGTGCTTGGTCTTGGTGCCGGGGTAGATTACTATGTGGAGCTGATGTATTTCAGTTTATTACCTGATTTCTAAGTTTTGTAAATCAGGTTGTCTTTACTGGTGATGTCTAGAGGGGGTGTAGTATGGGAGAGAGAAAATGGCCAGTTGGTACATGGTAGTGGAGTAGGATAGTAATTTGTTGAGTCTTTCACTATCGGTGGTAGGGTTTCTGTTGTGGTTCGCCAATTAGATAATTTGGGTCCCACTGTGATTAGTTGGGAATTTGTTGTTGCTCCTTTTGGGAGTTGTTGGTTTGTGCTCAGAGGGGCAGCTCAGAGACTCCGGGGGCAGACCGGAGTGGGAGGTGCATTGTGCGCAAGTGCGAAGCTGGTTAGGTTGTGTGGGATGTATTTACCCAGGCATCCGAGCCCTACCTCAAAACTGTGCAGTACTGACATGGAAAACATCATGATGGCCAGAGCTTCCCAGAAAATGCACAGGGAAATGCATGAAGAATAGGCTGCCACTCATTTTTGCCGATGTTATGGGCACAGAAGGACACTGCCTAAAACCACCATTGGACTACCCACACAGTAGTCTGAAACCATTGGGAATGGCAATGCTGATTGCCAAAAGCAAACCCATAACTGTTGGGAATTCATTTTCTTAAATCCCAAAAAGGGGTGCAGTACCAGTACTCACCACTATCCAAAAGCCGGCGTTTTAAAACCACCAGATTTTGTAGAAAACTGAATAAATGAACCCAAAACATGCCAAAGAAAGACATTTTAAGAGGTGGATCCAATGTAAAGTTATATTCTGAAGTGACTTGAAGGTTTATAACAAGACTGGCTGAGCTGTGGATTTCAGCAGTTTAAGTAAATTTGGACTGAAAGACACTAAAAAAATCTAAATGTTTAAATTGACTGAGTGACCTACTTCTGAGTGTCACATAGGTTGCAATTGTTTAAATGTCATAGTTTTAAACTTAGAATCAGCATTCTAGCTGCATATGTAAACATTGTCTTGACTTAAACTGGGGAACAAAAAGTGACATTTTATCTGAAACCTGGCTTGAGAAACTGAATTCTGCCTGACAACTACCCCATCAGGAGTGAAACTTGAGTCACAGCTGTGTTCCCAGGCCTATCTGCCTTTTGCTGGCCACACTAAGGATATGCCATCTCT
This sequence comes from Ambystoma mexicanum, assembly GCF_040938575.1. Taxonomy (NCBI): domain Eukaryota; kingdom Metazoa; phylum Chordata; class Amphibia; order Caudata; family Ambystomatidae; genus Ambystoma; species Ambystoma mexicanum. Next base: position 221,726,526 of record NC_090921.1, on the reverse strand, counting down.
CTGATAATTGAATTAAGGGGAGCCCCCACAGAATACAGGAGCTCTGAACAAAGCCCTGTCCTGACTCAGGCAAATGTTTTATTGCAGATGTCGTAAAACAGCTTCCTTTGGCAGAAGCTGGGAGGGGCAGGGTCTCTGAGCTTGGCAGAAACTGGAAAGACTGGTTTCTGTACCATGTGACCTGAAAAGACACACCTCTATAGCCAGAATATAGTTTTAGAAAAAGATGAATAACTCATAGTACAGACTTGTGAAAATTATTTAAATGACACCATAATTCTTGTGATTTTTCTGCCCACATTTTAAGAGGTTTTTAGAACCGGTGGCATGTTCAGGGGGGTTTTAGCGGAAAAGAGGATATTACGCAAAATGTGTGCATGTGAAAAATCTGACACTTCATCAACTAATGTCCATACTCCTTGCGCACATGTGTGTAAATTTGGGGTAATGTCCGGTATTGAAAACCAGTTAAAAAGTGCAAAATATTGCCATTTCTGAATGCAAGCTCCCAGGAAGAGCAGAGTTTGAACAGGAGATACCTCCTGTGATATGTGAGGGGTGCATATGATTTTAAAACAATATGTACCTCTGCAAATATGTATTTGGTTCAAATCTAGATTTGTGTGTAAGTTGACAGGAGGAGTGGACTTTCTGCAGGCTGTAAAATGACATCACTCTGACACAACCTAGCTCCCCCAATCAGGGGAGAAATGAAAGCTTGGCCAATGATAAGTGGAGAGAGGCTGGCTAGTGATGCTGCTCACACACACCCATTTTAAAAACACATAAAAGCAGAGAGACAGGACAGATAGGGACCTTCAAATCCATTTGCAGCTGGAAGCTCTGCCGGGAAAATCCATACTTTACTTCCATCAATCTCCAGAGAAAGCTGTGCAGAAAGACCCAGAGAAAGCAGAGCAGTATCCAAAACCAGAGAGAGATGAACCGGAGTCCAGTCCAAAACCTGACCAGATCCGTGGCAAGGCATATTTCTAAAGATATTGTGAGTACCCAGCAAAACTGTGCAGAACCAATCTCTTAGTTAAAATAATATAATTCAATCTATTTTAATTTAAGTAGAACTGTCTCCTAACTGTCACCTGTCATTTGCAAAGCTGTCACCTGTCATTTTCTAGTTGCAAGCTGCACTTGTCTTTTTGAACTTTAAAATTTCAAATCTGAAAAACAACCTTTATTCAATCGCTCATATCTCCGTGACCGTTTGTGCTAGAGACTTGCAGTAACTTTCACCAGAAAGCTGAGAATCGTGGCTTTTCTGCGAACCTAGAAACGCATTCCTACCCCCTATAGTTTTGTCGCAATCGCGGAAAACGCACTCGCGAATTTGCCGCAATTTGCAAATTTCTTCACGTGTAAAAATCTGCTGCTGCTTGCCTTTCATTTGCCAAAAATTCGTTTAACCTACCAATTACTCCTAGATCCTTGCTAAAGTGAGCCTGGACTAATATTAACTAGATACCACTCACCCAGAACCTCTAGAGGGAATTAAAAGCATTTTAACATATTTTCACTCCATTGCCAGCACATATCAAAGCATTTTGCCTGTGTTTTCAACTTCTGTAGTCTAAGTTGCTGGGTGAACTGAATCACATTTGATTGCATTTCTGAGAACTGTGGGCTTTCCTTCCATTTCCTTGCATTGCATAAAGGGGGAGGGGATTGCCAGAGAAAAGTGATTACATTGTTTTGTTGAAATCATATTGAGTATTTTCTGAACTGCATTTCATTCCACATTGCATCCATTTGAAACCATAAAAGTATTGTTGCTACCTTATCCATTTCATGTCAACTCCTTAGTGATTATCAAGAAGTGGGCTAGTGTCAGATTCTCCGTTGTTAATCTTTATCATACCAGATTAAGTGTGATATCCAATTATTAATTTATTATAAAGCGTGATATAATATATATTGTTTAAGTTATCAAATAAACCTTTAAACTTGCAAAACAGAACTACTTCTTGGCTCAGTGGGGTCAGGGGGATTCCAAGGGAGGGGTGTTATATAGGGGTAGTCATCCAGAACGCATGAACTGGACATAAAGATATATCAATAAGGGTTTTCATTCAGTATTATAGACTAGGCGTTGACTTAGCTGTAGTGTTGAATTGAATCCTCTTACAAACTGGGGGCTCGTGCCGGACGTTTGGGTTAGATCTACCATTTGTGCAGATTAATACAGCGTGCCAGCTGACCAAATACACATATCCGGTCGGATCACCACGCTGTGTTACGCTGTAAAGCACTCCTCATAGGAACGCTCTAAGAAAAAGGTCTGTTTTGCAAAAATAAAATACTAATTTCTGTAAGTCAGGACAGAGACCAATCTCTAGAATGACGACCTTAGTAGACATGAAAATAGCCAGAGAGCACCTCTTACATAAACTATTTGTGAGAGGTGAATGGACTGAACAGGGCCAGGATGCCTGGTTGCAGGCCATCACGCGACAGGTCACTGAAACAGGGTCAGACCTATGGAGCGATCAGGGTCCATTACATGTGGCCCTGAGTGAACTATATATGGCTCCTAAAGCCAAAGATGAACACAATAAGATTGCCAGGGTAGCGGCATATTTATATTTACATATGGGAGCCATGCAGGACAAATGTGCTGAAGGCCAAGATCTGGCGAGTAGGCAACTGCTGGCATTACAGAAGGCCCAATCTGAGCTGGACTCTTCTGAGCAGAGGCTGCAGAGGAGCCAGGAGTCAGAAAATGATAGTAGGCAATATATCATTAAAATAAAAGAGGATATGGGCATCCTACAACAGGAAAAGACAGACCAGGATACCAGATTTCTGGCCCTGCAGAAGGAGCACCAAGACAGTTTGGACTCCTTACTGCAGAACCAGAAAAAGTTGGAGCAACAGATCAATTTCAACAGGGCATGTGCGGAGCAGGTAGTCACCCTGCAAAGCCAGCTAGATAGAGAGAAAGAGGAGAGCAATAAACTGATTCTGAAAGACCTGGATACCCAGGCAGAGTTTGATGAGGAGCGCCAAAAAGCTGGTGCCTTTCAACGACAGAGGGACGACCTGGCAGCACAGATGCAGGATCTCAGTCAGGAAAGAGACACTTTAGGCCAGGAAGTCTGCCACTTAAAAAAGGAAATTGAAGAAAATCACCTGGCCCTCCAGGGGCTGGGTGACCTCCAAAAAGAAAACCAGAACTTGGTAGAGCACACCAGAAGGGTGGAAGATGCTCTGGCAAGAAAGGAGCAGGCCAGTAGGGATGGGACTCAGGAGGTAAACCTCCTGCAGCAAAGACTGGCCCAGTGCTCCAGGACCAATCAGGAAACGCAGAGAGAGAATGAGGCTCTCTGCCAGCACAATGATAGGCTCCAACAACAGGTAGCGATGCAGGAGAGACTGATAGAGTCTAGTAAGGCCTTAACTGAGGAACTGAAGGCGCAGGCTCTTGCATTGCAACAGGGAGCAGGGGCGGATAGAGATGAGGTCCGCTGGGAAAGAGAGACTCCTGACCAGAACCTCAGGAGCCCTAACACCAGGGGCCATCATCTCTCCCAGTCCCTGGACTCTACCACCCCCATGTCCCCTGGCGCACATGAGCACAGGGCCACAGGGATGGCAGATTACTATCCAGCTAAAAGTATGGGGCTCATAGGCCAGTACCACTCAGGAATGGAGGGGTGGGCATCCGGGTATGGGCACCCAAGTACAGTACAGTTCAGTGGGGAACCCCAGGAGAGTAGGCCCCTTAAGGGCATCCTGAAAACCTCTGCCCAGTTAGGTCAGTGGGGGGGGGTACCCAGCAAATCCTGGCAGCAAGGAGGGATCTGAGGACTCCTCTGAGCACCACAGGAAACAGGAGACCAGGTCCCCACATTCTGCCAGCCATTCCCAGGCTCGCAGAATCCGGGAAAACCTGGAAGAACAGACAGGAACCTCTGGGAGCAGTGCCTCTGAGTCAGAGGATGAATGGACAAGGGTTACCCGAACCAAAAAGGCCAATAAGGCAAAAAGGGCCTTGCTTAAGGACCCCTTAAAGCAGATTAAGGCGATCAGGAGCATCATCACGCCTTACCATAAGAACTCTAAGTATTCTGTTTGGGAGCACTTAGAGTTGTTTGAGCAAATGATGGAGACTTTCCATTTGAAGGACAGCCAAAGCTGTATTTAATATGTAAAGTGGACCTTCTCCCCGGAATACTCCAGTTTCTTTGGGGGGCTGGAGGACCAAAATCATTTAAGATGGTCCACCTATAAGGCGGCCATCTTGAAACATTTTTCTACTCATAGAAATCCTCAAGAGGCTCCCAAGGCAGCCTACAATTTGCAATGTGGGGAGGATCAGGCCCCACAAGAATTTGTGCAAGAACTGAAACGTGCTTTTGCGCAGACCACCAGAAGGGTGCGCACAGACAGTAGAGAATTAATTAATACATTTTTTCATGCCTTGCCCAAATACATAATGACCCAGCTCGTGAGGGATTTTCACGAGAAAAGATCTTTAGACTCGGTCATTGAACAGGCTACCCGGATCTATGAGGTGCAAAGATCGGTGGATAGCAAAAGTAATGCCCAGAAAAACCCCAAAGCCAACAGCACCCCTGCTGCTGCCAAGGTGACAGAGGTAAAGGTCACCCCCGTTTTGGATTTGGAGATGGGGGGGCCTAAAAACCTACCTGCACCTAATAATGCTAGGCCCAGAAGGTCCTCGGGCCAGTCACAGACAGGGAGCCAGGGAGGCAGCCCCACAAATGGGGTCCCTCGCTCTCCTGATTATGTAAGTCCCCGTTACAAGGGAAATCTACCCATCCTGGGTTATGTGTGGACTCCTCCAGCCCAAGGGGGGGGATCCAGCCAAGCAACTAACCCAGGGAACTTCCCTCCTAACTTCCCACAGGAGGGCAGAAATTTACCAAACCCTGGGCAGAACTTTTTCCCCAGATATCCACCCGACTTTCAGCCCCAAAACCATCCATCCTTTTTTCCCCAATTCCCTGAGCCCAGACTACTGAATCCGGGAGAGAGGAGGCCAAGGGTGGAGGGGTATCCAAATCTTCCCAACCAGGGGTACTACCAAAGAAGGGATAGCTACCCTTCCCGGGGTCAGCCCAGGGGAGAAAACAGGGCCCCGTATCAGCCTGAGCGGGTTTCCCAGTTAGAGCGCCAGGTTCAAAACATGGCGCGGGATCTGGGTCACATACTGAGGGCTCAGCAGAACCCTCAGATTGGCATGCCTGCGCAGAACGCACCCAACTCTGGACCTGGTGCTCCAGAACAATGACGGGGGCAGCACCCCGATAACTCACCGGTTCCCAGGGAGGAGGCACAAGGGGAAGGGGGGTGTAAAGCCTTGGAGGAAGCTTCCTTCCTCACTTGTAAACAGCCCCTGGAAACCCAGGAACCGGAAACAAAATCTCCTGCCCCTGAAAGTCTGCCTCCTAAGGAGCAGAGGGGTGGTAGGAGAAACAAAAGACCCAAACAGACACAGTTTGAGGAGGAGGTACAGATCTTCCAATTTGAGGGAGAGGGATCCTCAGAGGATCCTGGGAAAAGGATCTTCTCCTTCAGAGAGGGGGGAACTCCTCCCAAAGAAAAATGGGTCCCTAGGGATGCAAATCCAGACTGGGGAGATGGGGAGACTGAGCTCCCGCCGCCCACCATCTCATCCCAGAACCAACAGCAAGAAAATCCCCTGGTTCAAACCCATCCTGGTGACTGCCTCCAAAAAGGGGGGGGAGACCCAGAACCGGAGCCAGGGGAACCCACAATGGCTCTGATCTCCAGTTGCCAAATTTTTCTTTCAGATTCCCAAGGCTCTCCACAGAATTCTGCCCAAATCTCTTCGCTAGTGATGTCCAAAACCAGAAAGTTAGCCCACCAGTTGTCCAAAAATGTGCATTATCTGTGCCCACTTGAGGAGAAGGAGGGAAGATACTATGCCCCGGTCCGAGTACAGGGGCAGGGTACAATTTTGGCACTGGTGGACACTGGATCTCAAGCTACCCTTCTGTCCAGAAGGGCCTTTGACGAACTGAATACAGGAAGGGGAGAGAATTACCAAATTCCTCTCACTTCACTTCCTGGACAACTCCAGAACGTTGACGGGAAGGAAATTCCCGTCGAGGGGACGGCAGACTTGGACATTAAAATTTGGCGACACAAGTTGAAACACCCGGTCATAGTAGTGACCCCAGAGGGCACCCCTTGTTTACTAGGGAATGACCTCCTGAGAAGGTTGTCACCCCTAATAGATTGCGTAAACAAGGTCCACTGGACCCAGACTAGCCGACCAATAAAATTAAAACAGAGTGTCAACCATGTTAGTTTAAATGGCACATGCCACATGGTTGAACAAAAATCTGACCAAGTAGAATTTCACTTCCAGAATAGCCAAATTCCAGACGTGACAGTAATAGCAGTAGGACAACAGACTGGTGATGGGGGGTCCTCTCTATTTCTGAAAATCAACCTTCCTTCCAGTTTAAGGTGGTATTCCACACTGGAAGGAAACACTCTGAAATTCTATACTAATCCACAATCAGAAACTCCCACTCCTATAGTCCAGAAAGATGTGAAATCAGCTCAGAGCCTGGCTGAGATTCAGCAAATTGGAGAGCAGTTGTTCATCCCTGTCCAGTTAAATGATGGGAAGGACTCTGTTCTCGCTCGAGTGTGTGTGAACAACGGTAAGAGCTTCATCAGCGAAGCCATGTTCCGCCAACTCCCAAAAGATCCAGCCATTCCCACATTCAAACTGATAGACAAATGAGAAATGGACCTGGAAGCGCCTAATTCCAAACATCTCCTGCCAAGCAGGTGTATGCTCAAAATCTCCATTGGCAATAAGAGCATAGTCCACAATTGTTGGGTCGTGCGAGACGTCCCTGCCGCCTTTTACTTAGGCAGTGACATTCTCAATCGCTTTGCCATTAGTTTGGACCTAATAAACTTCAAAGCTTGGTCCCGATTAGCGGATAATCCCATGGGCTTTGATGATCCAGAAAAAGCATTTAGGTCAGCTCAATTGCTACCTTATGCAGTTGAAATTCAGATCAAAGAGGAAGTCACCATCCCAGAAGGACTCGACAATTCTCCCTGGAAGTGAAAGTTAAAAGAGGACAACATTTGAAAAACCCTGATGCTTACATACATCTAAACGCTTCTCTCCAACAGCAAGGGTTGGGGGTAAACCCAACTCCATTAGTCAACATAGAACATGACACCATTCCAATAGAGGTGGATAACAGCGACTTAAAGAGTATTACTCTAGCCGCAGGCACCATTATTGGAATGGCGGTTGATGACCGACATTTCTCCATTGATCTTGGAAATGAACTGTTAGGGCCAATCCCCAAGGACTGCTTTGACAGTGACAGTGATGACAATACAACACCAGACAGGATTTTTACCCGGCATGGGGGGAACTTCCTGGTGTACACTTCCTGCCCCTATGGTAAGGAAGATGTGACTTGTGACTTCAGGAGGGATGAGGTGATTTTCCAGGTCCATGAGGGCTGCCTTTCCCACCTGAAGCCTCCGGTCCAAATCAGCACTCTGACCAGGGACTTCTCCACCCAGCTGGAGGAGGCCGCTGAGATAGCCAGACCAGAAGTCTTTTCAGGCTTCAGGCAGATGGTGGAAGAGAGAGTCAACCTAGCTGATGCCTGTGTGACTCTGGAACAAAAGCAAAAGTTGAAACAAGTTTTCTTGGATTTCCAAGATCTCTTTGCGGTAGACTCATATGACTGTGGTCGCACTGACATCCACACAACAACAATCCCCACAGACCCTGGCATGACTCCTGTGTTTGTGAAGCAATATCGCTTGCCTCTCGCATCAATGGAGTCCCTTACTGAAATAATTAAGAACCTTGAGTCCCAGGGAATAATCCGTCCAGTCCACAGCACCTTCAATAATCCGGTGCTGGGAATATTGAAGCCAAACGGCCAGTGGAGACTCTGCGCTGACCTTAGGGAGCTCAACAAATGGGTCCATACTTCCCGATGGCCTCTGCCCTACATTGACCAAGGGCTGGCCCAGATCCAGGGGTCACAGGTATTCACTGCAATAGACCTGACCAATGGATACTGGACCGTGCCTGTCAGTAGGGAGGACCAATACAAACTGGCTTTTACCTTTGGGGGCCAGCAGTACACATGGACCCGGACTCCCTTCGGATACCTCAACTCCGGCAATGAATTCAACATTTTCCTACATAAGGCCATGCCCGACCTGGGTGCGAGGGGTAACCTGGCTTATGTAGATGATGTCCTCATCAAAAGCTCAACTGTGGAGGAACACATAGCGGAGATCCGTTATGTTCTGACACAGTTGAGGGCCGCCGGAGCAAAACTTTCCTTTCAGAAAGCACAGTGGTGTAGAACCCGTGTTAATTTCTTGGGGCATGAGATTACTCCTCAGGGTCTCTGTCCCCAGGAAAAGAAAGTGGAAGCACTTCAGAAACTGAAAGACCCCACAACTCTGCGGGAACTAAGGAGCCTCCTTGGACTGACTAATTACAGCAGAAAGTTCATTGAGGGCTACGCAGAGATTACCAGACCCCTGATTCATCTCCTGAAGGGGGTGGTCAAGTGGGAATGGGGTCCAGAACAAGCCGAGGCAGTAAGACAACTCAAAAGAAGCCTCTCACAAGCGCCCTGCCTAGCTTACCCTGTCAGAAACAAGGAGTTCTTCCTGGAGACAGGGTTCTCTAATACATGCCTGACGGCAGTATTATACCAAAAGCATGACAAGGTCAATAAAGTAATCTCCTATGCGAGCAAAACTTTATCCTCTGTGGAGGAAAAATTCAACGATTGTGAGAAGGCACTCCTGGCAACGGTGTGGGCATTGAAGAATTACCGCCCGTTTATCCAGGGGGAACACATCATAGTGGAGACTCCACACCAGCCTCTGCAATATCTCCAAAGTGACAGAATCCGGGCCGGAAATGTGAGTAATTCCCGAATTACTTCCTGGATTCTGTCAATGCAAGGCTTTCCTGTGGAGGTCAGATATGGCCAAAACAAGAAGAGTCCCCTCGCGCAAGGTCTGGTTGACTTGCATGATTGTGCCAGAGAAAACTGTCTCGAGGACGAAAGTCTAAAAATCAAGGACAACATGGAGGCATACCTTAATTCCCCACACAAAGTCTTTGAAGAGGACAAGTGTGAGGGAATGCCCACTGTCTATGTGGATGGATGCTCATACCATGTTGACAACAACGGGGAGAAAGAACTGGTGGCTGGCGTAGGGAATGCATGGGTGAAGGAGTTCCCAGAACCCTCCGCTGGATACAAAATTGGTCCCCGAAGTAGTCAGGTGGCAGAATTGATGGCTGTGCATCAGGCCATCCTCACTGCTGTCCAGCATCAACTCCACGAACTGGTCATAATCACAGATTCGGATTATGTACGGAACGGGTTCGTGGAGCACCTGGTTAATTGGAAAACCAGAGGCATGTTATGTGCTAACAACAAACCCTTGAAACATGGGAAGTTGATCCAAAACATTGATGATCTGGTCACCTCGAATGAGATGACCATCTATTGGAAAAAGATCAAGGGTCATTCCAAAGTAGAGGGACCAGACAAAACTGGAAATGACTTAGCTGATCAGCTGGCCAAAACCGGGGCCATCCAAGGGGATCTAATAGAAATAGAGTCCCTGTTGGGGGAAATCCAGGTCACTGCTATCACTAGGTCCCAGACAAATGCTCACAATGATCTTTCAATTGCACAATGGAGTAAGGAGACCCCTGATGCTGATTTAATTACAGCTCAGAAAGGGGATCCAATTATTGGTAAATTTTACCAGCACCTTGAGGACCCTGAGAACTTTCCCCTGACGGATACCGATTACATTGGGAAAGAGGACCTAAGAGTGTTGATGAAATGTCCAAAAATGTTCCGAATCCAAGACGGTTTGCTGGTAAGGAAATCCAAAGCTGGCCACGATCAGTGGGTGGTTCCTACCTCATTCCGAAGCCTGATGTTAAGTCACGCCCATGATGCGGCCACCGCCGGTCATAGGGGGTTTCACACAACATTGGAAATCTTAAGAGAGGTTGCATACTGGCCACACATGGGGCAGGACCTCGACCAATACTTGAAGGGGTGTCTTGTGTGTGCACAATTTCAGCCATCATCCCTCACGCACCGTGCGCCTCTCCAAAAGAGGGGGATGACCCTGCCATGGTCAGATTTACAAATCGACTTTGTAGGCCCCGTGATTCGCTCCGCGAGGGGGAATAAGTACATGTTGACCGTCACATGCTTGTTCACCAAGTGGGTGGAATGTCTCCCAGCCTCAAATTGCAAGGCAGAAACTGCAGCTGCCCTGATGATTAACCACATCTTTTCCCGATTTGGTCTACCTCAAAGGATTGAGTCAGACAGAGGTAGCCACTTCACCAGTGAAGTAATGACAAAGATGTGGGAGATACTGGGGGTCAAAAGGAAGTTGCATATTGCTTACAGGCCAGCTTCTTCTGGGGCAGTAGAGAGATATAACCGAACCATTGTGAGCATATTAAAGAAGTTTGTGGCAGATTCTGGGCCAAGTTGGGATATCCGATTACCTCTGGTCCTAATGGCCATCAGATCTACCCATTCATCTGCAACCAAAATGTCACCATTTGAGTTGATGACTGGGCGCAAGATGGTGCTTACTCAGCATTTGCTCTACAGGACCCAAGAGCAGACACTGATAAATGCCTCCACTACTCATGAGTATGTGGAGAATTTAAGGAAACACCTCCAACATGCTTTTGCTTACGCTCAGCGGAATCTAGAAAGATCGGCTGATAGCATGAAGACCCATTATGACCTGAAAACTTCCAGGAAGGAATATCAGGTGGGAGACCGGGTCTATCTATACAACTTCCAAAGAAACCAGGCAAAACAGCGGAAATTCTTGCCTACATGGAAGGGACCCTTTGAGATCATCGACAAAATCTCCCCTGTGGCCTACAAAATCCACATCCCCAAAGGTCCGTTGGCAGCGGGGGAAGACAAGTGGGTCCACATAAACCAGTTGAAATGTTGCCATCCCAGGCACACTCTGCAACAACTGGAGGAATCCTCTGGAATCCTAGCGGGTACTGTCTCAGACTAATTCAGTTCCAACCATAAAACATACCACATCTAGTCTCTAAAATATTGTGATTTGCATGAAACTGTCTCTTAGTTATACTGTTTTTTTTTTTTCAAAATAAGAATGTAATGTTTCGTTATGATGAAATGCATATGCTGCCCCACTATCTCAACAGTGGTGGAAAAATGTCTATGAATAGGTATTGCCGCTCTTCCTTTGTTGTCCTAGGAGAAAGAAAACCGGGAGACGGGACAAGGAGGACGATCCGGAGACCGGGAGCAGAGACGCAATGGGCCCGGGGTACCGCCCAATCTTCCCATCAGGACCGGCGAGGAGAACCGATCGATCAGTACCGGATGGAGAAAAAGATGCTGAACTGTGCCATCTATTGGAAGAAGATGAGGAAACATCCCAGATCTTGCGAGTCCCATCAGTGAAACCGAATGGCCATCGCAAGAGGGGGGCTTGTGGGATGTATTTACCCAGGCATCCGAGCCCTACCTCAAAACTGTGCAGTACTGACATGGAAAACATCATGATGGCCAGAGCTTCCCAGAAAATGCACAGGGAAATGCATGAAGAATAGGCTGCCACTCATTTTTGCCGATGTTATGGGCACAGAAGGACACTGCCTAAAACCACCATTGGACTACCCACACAGTAGTCTGAAACCATTGGGAATGGCAATGCTGATTGCCAAAAGCAAACCCATAACTGTTGGGAATTCATTTTCTTAAATCCCAAAAAGGGGTGCAGTACCAGTACTCACCACTATCCAAAAGCCGGCGTTTTAAAACCACCAGATTTTGTAGAAAACTGAATAAATGAACCCAAAACATGCCAAAGAAAGACATTTTAAGAGGTGGATCCAATGTAAAGTTATATTCTGAAGTGACTTGAAGGTTTATAACAAGACTGGCTGAGCTGTGGATTTCAGCAGTTTAAGTAAATTTGGACTGAAAGACACTAAAAAAATCTAAATGTTTAAATTGACTGAGTGACCTACTTCTGAGTGTCACATAGGTTGCAATTGTTTAAATGTCATAGTTTTAAACTTAGAATCAGCATTCTAGCTGCATATGTAAACATTGTCTTGACTTAAACTGGGGAACAAAAAGTGACATTTTATCTGGAACCTGGCTTGAGAAACTGAATTCTGCCTGACAACTACCCCATCAGGAGTGAAACTTGAGTCACAGCTGTGTTCCCAGGCCTATCTGCCTTTTGCTGGCCACACTAAGGATATGCCATCTCTCTGATAATTGAATTAAGGGGAGCCCCCACAGAATACAGGAGCTCTGAACAAAGCCCTGTCCTGACTCAGGCAAATGTTTTATTGCAGATGTCGTAAAACAGCTTCCTTTGGCAGAAGCTGGGAGGGGCAGGGTCTCTGAGCTTGGCAGAAACTGGAAAGACTGGTTTCTGTACCATGTGACCTGAAAAGACACACCTCTATAGCCAGAATATGGTTTTAGAAAAAGATGAATAACTCATAGTACGGACTTGTGAAAATTATTTAAATGACACCATAATTCTTGTGATTTTTCTGCCCACATTTTAAGAGGTTTTTAGAACCGGTGGCATGTTCAGGGGGGTTTTAGCGGAAAAGAGGATATTACTCAAAATGTGTGCATGTGAAAAATCTGACACTTCATCAACTAATGTCCATACTCCTTGCGCACATGTATGTAAATTTGGGGTAATGTCCGGTATTGCAAACCAGTTAAAAAGTGCAAAATATTGCCATTTCTGAATGCAAGCTCCCAGGAAGAGCAGAGTTTGAACAGGAGATACCTCCTGTGATATGTGAGGGGTGCATATGATTTTAAAACAATATGTACCTCTGCAAATATGTATTTGGTTCAAATCTAGATTTGTGTGTAAGTTGACAGGAGGAGTGGACTTTCTGCAGGCTGTAAAATGACATCACTCTGACACAACCTAGCTCCCCCAATCAGGGGAGAAATGAAAGCTTGGCCAATGATAAGTGGAGAGGGGCTGGCTAGTGATGCTGCTCACACACACCCATTTTAAAAACACATAAAAGCAGAGAGACAGGACAGATAGGGACCTTCAGATCCATTTGCAGCTGGAAGCTCTGCCGGGAAAATCCATACTTTACCTCCATCAATCTCCAGAGAAAGCTGTGCAGAAAGACCCAGAGAAAGCAGAGCAGTATCCAAAACCAGAGAGAGCTGAACCGGAGTCCAGTCCAAAACCTGACCAGATCCGTGGCAAGGCATATTTCTAAAGATATTGTGAGTACCCAGCAAAACTGTGCAGAACCAATCTCTTAGTTAAAATAATATAATTCAATCTATTTTAATTTAAGTAGAACTGTCTCCTGTCACCTGTCATTTGCAAAGCTGTCACCTGTCATTTTCTAGTTGCAAGCTGCACTTGTCTTTTTGAACTTTAAAATTTCAAATCTGAAAAACAACCTTTATTCAATCGCTCATATCTCCGTGACCGTTTGTGCTAGAGACTTGCAGTAACTTTCATCAGAAAGCTGAGAATCGTGGCTTTTCTGCGAACCTAGAAACGCATTTCTACCCCCTATAATTTTGTCGCAATCGCGGAAAACGCACTCGCGAATTTGCCGCAATTTGCAAATTTCTTCACGTGTAAAAATCTGCTGCTGCTTGCCTTTCATTTGCCAAAAATTCGTTTAACCTACCAATTACTCCTAGATCCTTGCTAAAGTGAGCCTGGACTAATATTAACTAGATACCACTCACATTGAACCTCTAGAGGGAATTAAAAGCATTTTAACATATTTTCACTCCATTGCCAGCACATATCAAAGCATTTTGCCTGTGTTTTCAACTTCTGTAGTCTAAGTTGCTGGGTGAACTGAATCACATTTGATTGCATTTCTGAGAACTGTGGGCTTTCCTTCCATTTCCTTGCATTGCATAAAGGGGGGAGGGGATTGCCAGAGAAAAGTGATTACATTGTTTTGTTGAAATCATATTGAGTATTTTCTGTACTGCATTTCATTCCACATTGCATCCATTTGAAACCATAAAAGTATTGTTGCTACCTTATCCATTTCATGTCAACTCCTTAGTGATTATCAAGAAGTGGGCTAGTGTCAGATTCTCCGTTGTTAATCTTTATCATACCAGATTAAGTGTGATATCCAATTATTAATTTATTATAAAGCGTGATATAATATATATTGTTTAAGTTATCAAATAAACCTTTAAACTTGCAAAACAGAACTACTTCTTGGCTCAGTGGGGTCAGGCGGATTCCAAGGGAGGGGTGTTATATAGGGGTAGTCATCCAGAACGCATGAACTGGACATAAAGATATATCAATAAGGGTTTTCATTCAGTATTATAGACTAGGCGTTGACTTAGCTGTAGTGTTGAATTGAATCCTCTTACAGTTGTAGTGTTCTCTGAACAATAGTCTGTCTAGGGGTGGCAGTCCTAGGTTCGGAGGGGCAGCTCGGGACAGGCGGCGGTGCATAGTTTTATTGTTTTTAGTTCTCGAGGGAGTCAGTCGAGGGGCATGGGTAGTAGTGTTTTCCAAGGACGTAGCAGGTTTGATGTTATTGGAGTGAGTGGGGTGATGTCCAAGGACGTAGCAGGTTTGATGTTATTGGAGTGAGTGAGGTGGTGTCCACCGTGGGCCATTGGCATTTTCTATGTGGTCCGGTTGGCCTGTGAATGGTTCCTTTTGTGTTTTTATTGGAGTGAGTGGGGTGGTGTCCACCGTGGGCCATTGACAATTTCTATGTGGTCTGGTTGGCCTGTGAATGGTTCCTTATGTGTTTTTGGTTGCTAGAGTTTCTGGGCACAGGCGGCCGCTTTGTGCGGGATTTCTGGTGCTGTGTGTGTGCTTTGTTTGATTGGGGTTTGGTGCTGGTCACGGTTCCCTTTTCATTCTGTTGTGTTTTCCCTAGGGAGGGAGAGGTGTTGTAATGTAGCTTGGAGTGTGTAGAGTTGTGAGGTCATGGGTTGGTGGAATGTGATGGTTGGAGTGTTCTGCTGTTGACCATTGGGCTTGGAATGAGAGAGAGCGGTGGTGCATGGGTGTGGGGGCAAGCCCAGTGTTTCCCTTCTTATGTCTTGTCAACCGTGTCCCCTACCATCCCTCGTATATCTTGAAGGAGTACAGGACCAGGACAATAAAGCATTGTGTAACTTACCTTGGTGTCCAGGATCCGTCTTTCTTACACATTTCTACACTGTACACAACCTTTTAGGCACAAGGATTTTGTCAAGTAACAGAGGACACCGAGATAGAATGTCATGTGATGATCGTAACAGAGACAATGCTATAATTGTAACTTGCGAAAAGCAAAATAACCATAGTATTTGTCTGCATTGTGAATTTGAGGTGTCTAAGAACAGACTAAATCAGGGACCCACCACCTGAAGTGTACCTAAAATAAACCTTTAATGAGTATAGCAATTATTGTATAGAATTCCCGAAAGACTATTTGTTAATCTTATTCTTTCTTATTTAGGGTTACTGCTCAAAATGTAACACTTGTGGAACCCCCTGTTTTTTTTAAAGAGGCCTGAACAAGATAGCCAGCCACTCCAGAAACAAAGAGCCACGGCTTCAATTTAAAAAAGAAAAAAAAGTTACAATATTTTTTTAATTTTCTTTCTTTTTAGGGGTAGCAAGGGAGAGCCCAGGGGTAGCAAGGGAGACCTCAGGGGTCACAGTTGTGACCCCTGTAACACCTAAATGACGTCCCTGATCGGCAGCACCTTTACGTTTACACATTCATTGGCACCCCTTTTCACCTTCATTTGTTTACAGCTCTCTTTTACTTATCCATTCCTTTCCAGCATACTTACATACATGCCAACCCTCAAGAAATAACTGTAGCCACAAGGCATTCCTATGGGGAAATGTGCATCTCCCGATTTTGCTGTGGAAATCTCACTCCCAGGTGCGCCTGAATGTTGCCATGTATGTACCTGGGTTGCAGGGAGGGCCGTTATGCTTTTGTTTTCCACCAGCCCAAACTGGAAGCTGATGACCACGGGGGGGGGGGGCTCCTCTTTATACCGTACGGCCCCTGCCGTGCCCGGCTACCGGGTGGCCAGTGATCCCGTGTCATTTTAAATCTTCCTCAGGAGGTTAGTTTAGACACTGCTCGATCACTTATGTTACTGCCACAGCAAAAAGGGGTTTCCGCCCCCTTGCCGCCCCCCACTCATGCCAAATACTGTATTACTATTCTCAATCTCGCCTTCTCATGGCGTCCAACCAGCTCTGAAAAAGAGGTACCAGCCATTCCCGACAGGTGAACCCCTCCTTCTCGTACTACCCAAGCACTACTAGGGACCTCAGCCAGAATAAGCCTCCCTGCCTGTGAACCTAGGAATAATTTCTGACCACGTCAACTCGCAAGCCCCCAAGGCCTTGCTGAATGCTCACTTCGTGCTGCGCATATTGTACAGCAGTTGCCTTCTGCCCAGTCAGGCCAGGTCATCCTGCTAGGTGGATCCTTATTATAACGGGGGCCCTTTTACTTGATCAGCACTGCCCATTTTCTCCAGTTCCTCCTTTCTCATTCCTTCCTTACCAAACAAAAGGGAGTTGGTCTAACCCAAGGCCCTCTTCCTTATCTCCCCTTGAACCATTGCCTCTTTTCTCCCTGATCAGTCTTTGCCCCCTAGTTGGGCTTCCCCCGCTGCTCTACGTCATCCTCACTAAGGCTGCCCCTCAAGAGTATCCCGGATGCTCTCCCGTCATAAAATAAGCCTGGCAGAGGGTGCTGTGTCCCGAGCGTGAAGAGGGTTGGGGCTGTTTCCCTCGCCTCCACCTCCCTTCTCCTTCACTTGCTCTCTCTGCTTGGGTAGGTGTTGCTCCTTATTTCTACACCGGGCAGCCGTGTGGTCTCTGCCGCATATGCTGCATGCGTGCCTGAACCTGCACTGGCTCCCCACGTGCAGTTTCATTTTTTGAATTTTCCAACAGAAGGTTTCCCTCCCCCCATCCACTGACCCTAGGCCAGGCACCACCCCTGCCCTGAAGGGGGCCGCTTCCCCTCTCACCATCCTGATAACTCTCGTCCCCCCCAAACCGGGTATTGACTCCTGCCTGGCCGCTGCTCCTCCACCGGCATGTTCTTGTGCCCATTGCTAGATATCGGGCCTCATTACGACCTAGGCGGTAAGTTACCGCCTGGGTCGTACCCTTACCACCATGGTGTAAACTAAGTTTACACCATGGTGGATGGCGGATTTACCGCCCCATTCCAAGGTGAGTGGGGCGGTAAATCCCCATTTCCCATTTTACCCTTCCCCATTCCCATTTTTGCCCCATAGGGCATAATGGGAGTGGGGAAGGCGCTAATTACGCCACCGTAAATTAAAAGCAGGCGTTAAACTCACCATGGCGCTAAGGGACCTCGGAATCAGGCGTTAAGGGTCGGCGCCGTTTACGGCGCCGTTAACCCCTTAACGCCTGATTCGTAATGAGGCCCATCATCTTATTGATGTATCCTGACACATCCTCATCCATGTTCATCCTGGGAAACATTTGCATCTTCATCCTGAAGCCCTCATCGTATCTGAGCCAAGCATCGCCCCATACTCCTCATGTGCCTCGTGGATTCGCTGCATGTATGTGATGAGCGCCGCTGCGTCACCCAGGTACTTCACCATGATGGAGGTGTACCTCCTAAAGGCTTATAGCCAATTCATGATGTTCCTTTCCTTCCTCACTCTCTTCCTGCTATCCCTCCTGTCATCCTCCTTCTTGGCCTCCTTTACTATGTTCAGCCCCACCTGCTCCAGCTCGAACAAAGTAAATATGTCAATGAACACCTTGCTCCATATTTTCTCCTTAACTTCCAATGGTATGTGTGACATTAGGCCCTCAGCCCTTGTGGTCATTGGTGTGCACCCTGGGCCCCCCTTGACCCCAACCGCGGAGGTGAGCATGTCTACTACCCAGTCCATCCCCTGATTGACCCTCTTTTCGGGCCCCCATGCTTCCCCTGGAAAGCTCACAGGTATGGGGCTGGCTCCCTCCTTATCTCCCCTTCCCCCCTACTTAGCTCCAGAGTTGCACACCTCCGCAGCGGAAACTGACTGGGAATCGCAGCGCCTCCTGCCTGCAATGGTTACATCATTTCCCCCTTTTGTGGGCCTGCTTTGTTCCCCCAGCGCTATGTTTGTGCTCCCTTCCAAACTTGCCCCCGCCTGCACTCCATGGTTGTCCCTGCATTTATTCACATTATCAACCTGCCTGCTGTCATGCACACCCTTCAGCGTTCTCTCTACATGCATCTCTACCATCTTTGCAATCCTCTCACCCAATGTGTTGTGGTCTGCCGCTGCCGATAAGGCCCCTGGTGGCTTCTTTGTCCTGGCATGCGCTGGGTGCTTCTGCTTCAGTGATTCCGAATCCCCATTAGCCTCCGCCGCCTTCCACAATGCCTTCCTGGCTCTTTGCAATCTCTTGGCTGGTGGTGGGTCACTATTTCTTCTATGGTTTTTCTCTTTAGAGCTGCGTCCATTCTCTCTTGCGTTTCGGAGTATTCCCCCAATGCCACACTCTCCTTCTCCTTGGGCTCTGGCCACCCACGCTCCGGGGAGGTGTCTGGCACGTAGTCCTCACCCTCGGCGTCTTCCAGCACCACCACTCGCTCTTGCTCCTCCTCTTCCTTTGCTGTTGCCTGTGCTATGAGCCAGTCCACACCTCTGTCCCACACGGCTGATCAGATCTTTCCATTCTTCCTTTTCTTTCTTAAGGTGTTGGCCTGCGAGCTTCCCAGGCCAGCATGGTATGTTTCTGTACTCCTTTTAAAAAAAAGTAAAGAACTGTGATGAGGAAGATGGGTGACGAGGCAATTGTATGTTCCTGTCCTCCTCTTTTTATTTATTTATCTATTTATTTATTTAAAAGTACTGTGATGAGGATGACACAGCACAGTCTTCTGCTTGCTGCTGCTTTTCCACAGGGCTTTGTTGCGTTCTTCCCGCAATTGTTAAAAATACTGCAGACCCACAAATCAGTTGGTCGACCTGCAGCACCCCGTCACTTGTAGGGTCCTTTCTCTGTACTTCTGGATGGGCTCAATATTGTCTCCCCAAGAAAAACAGCCGCCACGTTGCCCCTCGCATTGTGGCCCTTCCTTTGTTTTTCTTTTCTGGTGGCTGCAATATTATAAAGCCCCAACAAAAATGTCTGCAACGGTGCCTCCACGCTTGGTAGTCCTTCCTTTTTATTTCCTTCTATTGGCCATATTATTCCTACCACGAAGATGGCCGCCATCTTGCCCCATGCCTCTAGGTCCTTTCCTCTATGTAGTTGCTCCCCAGCAACCAGCTCCCACAAGGGCTTTCTTCTACGGATGCGCTTCGCACAGAGATGGGGTTGGGGGTGTGTGGACACGGTCGGGTGGACTTGCCTGTGCCTCACTCCCAAGTGCCCCACAGCTGGCCTGTAGATACCAGCACCAGATCCACGTGGCTCGGAAAGCCTGCACTCCTGCTGCCGGTGTTCCTGGTCTTCCAGCCAGGCGTCGGGATCGATAGCAGCTCACACCCAGCTCTGCACCACTCTTGTGGGAAACTGATGACCTCAGTGCCAACGGTGAGTGCTACTTCCTTTGCAGTGCAGACAATGCTGATCCAGCTGCAGGGGGAGCAGACGTGCAAAGAGCCCGCTCCCCCTGTACAGGTATCCTATATAGGGGCCATAGTATAGGCCCCTCTGTCCTGTTATACCTTGGCGCTTCAAGCCCCTTTGGGACAGTGTTTGGGACGCCGCCATGTGCATTCCTTGGCTCCGCCTCCCCCTTTAAACACAAGAACGCTACATCTCCCCTCTACATAAATCAATACATACCTCAACTATTCCATATCTTCGATCCATCTCGCCGTGGTGACAAACTTTGCAGGTGCCTTGTAGCTGGGCCCCTCTGTGCCCTGAAGCCTGCTACAGTGAAACTGGCCTGATCCCTCCACCAGGAGTGGAGAAATCGCCACTGTCCCATTTGGGAATCAACGCCGTAACTTTGTCGCTGAAAGCCGCAGAGCATGCAACTGAAGTGGACTAGAGTCCTGATGTTTGGTCCGGAGAGCCCCAGGGGTTGGTGAGTAGTTGCAACCCTTACCGGTGGCCCCTAGTGCATCCATCCATTTTTACGCATGAGTGGCCCCAGGGGCCCCTCTCTTTTACACAGATAGCCTGAGCTATAGAACTATTCCCAACTCCTGGAACCTGTTTTGCCCTCACAGGGAGACCCTCCATGAATAGTGGGAATTTATACTGCATCACCTCACCCACCTTCCTGAGCTGCTACAGACCCTACAAGAGACCCTGTTTTCGCCCATCTGCACTACCGCATGCGCCAGCATTGCAAGTGCATTTGAGCAATAGGCCCCCCTCTACTTAGGGACTGGACTGCCTTTCAGTTAGGATTGTGATTACTGCAGAACTGCCTAAAGACTCTTTGCACTACCTGCTTCCTCCTCTTTCTAGGTTGTGGACGCATTTCGTGGATTAAACCTTCAGGCCACTTGGTCTTGTATATATGTATTTTAGTAGGATTGTATTGGTTTAAAAGTGTTACTGTTAATAACTATTGTGTTGAATCGCAAAGGCCTTGAATAAATGTATTTGTATTTTTAATATATATATATATATACACCTGAATGCGAGTGATTTGTAAGTGTCCTTTACTCTGTGGGTTCATTGAGGTATTTCAGTCCCCCTTACCCCTCCTGAGACCTAGGACCTCATTACGAGTCTGGCGGTAGCCGTGCCGATAAAACCGGCAGGCTGCCGTCGGACTCGTGAATTCTTCTGGTGCCTGGCTTGCCGGTAACAGCAGAGGATTCTAACCCTGCCGGTCCGGAAAGTCAGGCGCCAGAAAAATGGTATTCCCCATTCCCATTGAGTCCAATCGGACTCAATGGGAATGGGGAACATGTAGGCACCGGCACTGTAAATAACGGTGCCGGTGCCTCCGTGAAAGTCTGCGAGCAGCTGCTATTCTGCCCGCCAGGTCAGATCTGGCGGGCAAGACGGCAGCCGCACGCAGACTCGGAGTGTGCCGGTCTGGTAACAACAGTTCTGGTAGGCTTACCGGCACCATTGTTACCGTGTCAAAAGAGAAATCATATCGTGCCTCCTATTGCAATAAATATATGAATATTGGCCTACGCCAAGCTGCTCGAAAGTCGCTTGCGAAAGAATCCGTGTTGCAAGGTCCTGACCTTAAATCAATGTAAGCCGCCATTTTAGGTCAAACCGCCATTTTAGGATTCACTTTGTAAAAGTCACCCTGTGAGTTAAAATGGTGGACGATGTCATTCCAGAATACAACATGGCCGTCTTGACCTCTGTACATAGCTAATATGTAACTTGCCTGCAGGCCACTTGTTGAGGTCGTGAACTGAGACCTTGTCCTTCGTTGACCTGTGTGTAGAAGGATTACTCGTGCAATGAAACTAATCCACGAGCATATGTTGAAACAATGTATTCAAATACTGAACATAGAACATCTGTTTAACTACATTGTATTAATGTTTGAGAAGGCCTGCATGGAAAATCTTAGAATACACAGTTATTGCATAGGCTTGTTGATACATGTATTAAAGGCAAACCAGTTATATGCGGTTGTTCGCGACTTGGAACGAACCCTAGATCGGTGATGTATTAAGTGGAATATTAACCCGAAGTGGGGCTGGACATTGTGCCCACCAAGTGTATAAAAAGCGAATGCATTCTAATGTACAAGATTTGCATTCTAATGTACTGGAGTTCGTTGTGTTGTACTGAGAGTCGATAGCTATCTGATTTTGCTCTGTTTTTGTAACTGGATTCAGTATAAAATAAAGTACTTTGTATGTTCCTTTGTAACCCGTGTTCGGTCTATTTCCTTTTGGGGTACTCAGCCTCGATATTTTGATTTTGTTTTCACAGTTGGCGCCCGAATAGGGACCCTCAAGATTGATGCCGGATTGTTGAAGGTTGACGCACGCTATTGGACCGGGATCGGACGGTGTGATATAAGGGGCCCCACTGAACGAGACGCAACACCTCAGCAGCGCTGCATGACCCGATCCTTGGACGATAAGCGTGTGGTCCGAGATGGCATCTTGACGAGGGTCCACTTATCGAGGCGGGCAGATTTGTCGAAATCACCATACACGAGGTAAGATTAGTTAGGTAAGATTCTTTGAAATCCGATCGGACCTCCTTAGGTTTGGTAGGTGAGTCGTGACCCGATTCTTAATTTAATCCTGACAATTTGAATTTTGGAGCATTGTATCTGCAGACACAATTATTGACCAGGTAACACCAAGAATTTGAGATATGCCTGGGAAATTGTCTACCTGCTTTAGGGCATTATTCCGCAGTGATAGACAATCTTTGGAATTTAGCTGTCGCCGGCATGTACTATGTACTGTAAGCATGGCATTGGAAGTATAGTATTTAATGACATTTGGCACAGACAAACCAGACATGCCTCCGAACCTCAGTGGCCAATCAATGGTAGTTTTGAAATCCCTCGTATGGGGTATTTAGAGTCAATTCTATTAAAGAAAAAGGCTATACCTGCAGCATTTGATGTTTTGCAGAATTGGAAAAAAGAAGCGTTGCAGCAACTTAAAAGTAGAGAAAAACACGCCATCATAAAACGAACGCTGAAAAAGCGTTGTTATATGATCAGGACAAACAGTCTGAGGCGACTAAAAATATGGATAGGGCTTTCTCACTTGGTATTGAGAAAATCTATCCTTCTAAAGATCTTCATGTTTCTGATGAGTTTATTGACAAATTATTAAATGAACGAAGGCCTGGTGCTTCTGCGCCACCGCCGTATGTTCCTCTTCCTGCTGCTTTGCCTCTTCCTCCTGTTATTCCTGCTCCACCTGTTGTTGTTCCCGTTTTTCTTGCTCCGCCTAATGTTCCCCTTCCTCCAGCTCCCCCACCTCTTTTTATTGCACCAGTTATAGTACCTCATCAAATTTGCCTGCTCCTTCTCTTCCAAGTGGTCCTGAGCCGCTTGTAGTCGATCGAGGTGCAGGGTCAAAGGTTGTCACTCGCAATACTGTACCACCGGAGAAGAAACGTGAGTTAATTGCATGGGCTAAGCATTGTATGGAGAAGGATGATCAAGCTAGCGTTTTTGCCACACTTTGTAATATGGATAATTTTCCTGAGAAAAATGTTTTTATTGAAGGTATAGGGATTCAATTATGCATAATGTGGGGAAGATTAAATAATGCGGATCTTCCGCAAGGGTTAACGGATCTAAATACTCTAGCGCTTTCTAGAGACACTGTGGAAAAGGTAAATGAGCATGTCGAGAGGTTATTTTGGTATAGAAAGGAGTTAGAAAAGTTACAGAATGAGGATGACGAGGAGGAACATATGTATGTACAGAAACGGTTCCTTCCGTGTCGTAAATCGATATCTGAGGAAACGCGAATTTGTAAGAAAGACGGGAGTAGATGGATTTCAGACATAGCGATAACTCCAGTTGAGGTATATGACACATACAGTCAATATACGCTAGAAATGCAGAGGAAAGTGATACAGGTAATGGTAGAGTACCTGCAGAATGAGTGTGTAAAAAGGAAGATTAGTTGTCCCACAGAGTTATTGAGTATTTACAAGAGAGCTTTTTCACTTGACACTTCTTCGACTGCTTTAGCGCTCGACTTAGCTCTGTTGCTTAGTAAGCATTCAGAGTTGCCTATATCTCAGTTGCCTATGAGAGAGGTACCTCCAACATTTGTCCCAAAGGCTGAGATTCCTGCTAATGTTGCAGCAGGTACACCTGCTGTGGACATTCCCGCACATTATGTATCGCATTTTGTTCACGTCCCGTTTTCACGACAGGAAGTGAACACTATCAGACAATCCATTCCCGACATTAGGAAAAATCTGACAGGGTTCTATAAATAATAATAATAATAATAATTTGGCATTTATATAGCGCTACGAACCCTCAGGTATCTGAGCGCTGCTTATTATTACCCACGGTGTGTGGTGCTCATTTATCGACCTCGGAAGGATGAAACGCTGAGTTTGGCGCTGCCGGGATTCGAACCTGCGTTAACAGGCTCTGCACTGATGTCAAAGCGAGCGCTCTACTCGCTGTGCCACTTGACCGGCTAAAGAGATAGAGTCCGTTTTGCAGTCCTCAGTGTTCACCCTAGGCGACATTGATTTGTTGTTCCTGTACTCTTGCCCGTAGATTTATGGAAACAAGTTAGAACTATTGACGACGTACCAGGGTTGGGAGATACATGGGTGAATATAACTAGACTCGATGGAGAAAGGCCAGCTGGTGAAAGACCGCCTCAGGTGATACTAACTTTGCCTGATAGAATTATTGCAAAATTAAAAACTATAATTCCAGAAAAAAGAATTATATGGGACAAACTTACGGCCTGTGTCCAAGGAAAGTCTGAGGGTGCTACCGAGTTCTTTAATCGGTTCGAACAAGTATTCTCAGATTTCCGTGGACAAGACTTGGCACAGAGTCTGGGAAAAGATTATTTGTGGACAAATTTGTGCGTGGATTGCTGACTGACATCCAGTCACAAATGATGTCTTCTGAGAGTGCTTGGCAGGCAAAATCACAATCAGAAGTACTGCACATGGCTCAGTACTACGAGAACCGTGTCAATAATGAAAAAATAGGGTTGAAAAATGAAAAGGCGATTTGAAAACTAAAGTGCTATTGCAGCAAATTGTTAGAGGCCCCAGAGGGGGTAGTTCTCAGGTTAGAGGTCAGTATGTCCCACAGGGGAATGTGCCCTTGGGTCCTGTGAACATTAACCAGTGCGCTTATTGTCGTCGAGAGGGTCATTGGCGAGCACAATGCCCCGTCCTTCAACAAAGGTCAAATAATACATTTGGAAATATGAGTAGGCGATCCAGAGGTCGCCCGGGTTAGGGGGCCCTGGTAGAGGTCAGTTTACACAGGACCCTGAGCAACCTTTCTCGCAGAACAATCAGACTCCGAGTGTGGACACCAGGAACACATGTGATCATCCTTCCGCTGTATACTTATCTGAAGAACTTCCTTTTGATGATATTCTGTTTAGTTAGGATTGCCCGAAGCAGGGTTGGAACCTACACCTATTCCTGTCAATCAGAAAGGTCCCTACGTTGAAATGGTGTTGGGAAATAGGAAACATCAGTTTTTGATAGACAATGGAGCACAGAAGTGTTCCATCGATCATTCACAGGTTCCAAACATTCCACTGTCAGGGCAAACCAATGTTTCTGTAGGGTTTTCTGGTACACCAGTTGTTTGTCCTGTTTCTTTGCTGGTACCTATTTCTCTGGGTCCCTTTACGGACCACTGTCCATTTCTGTTGACTTCGGATTGCAGAGAGAACTTGCTGGGGTTGAATCTGTTAAAAGAATGAAATACAGTGATTTATTGTTCTTCTGATGGAGTACGCTTGACGATTTCACCACAGCAATTTTCTGTCTCGCAATTCTTGACTAGACCGTTGCCTCCAGAATTCATTAATGTACCGGAGAGCTTGTGGGCTGTTGACGACCATGATGTCGGTGTTTTACAGATTGAACCTGTCAAGATAGTTTTGAAACATGGAGTTGAGCTGCCACGCATTCCCCAGTTTAAGATTTCACTTGAGGGCGAGCGAGCTTTGAAATACATTGTTTCCGATTTTGTGCATCGCGGGGTGATTGAAGAAATTTCAGAGAGTTTGTGTAACAGTCCGATTTTACCCGTGTACAAGAAAGGCGATAATGCAATTCCATTCCGTTTCATAATTGATTTACTTGCCATTAATAAAGTTGTGGCACAACAATTTCCAATTGTGCCTGATGTAACGACAATCCTAACCATGATTCCAGCTACAGCTACTTACTTTAGTGTTGTGGACCTAAAGAATGCTTTCTTTAGTATTCCTATACACAAGGATAGTAGATATGTGTTTGCGTTCACCTTAGGGGGACGCCCGTTCACATTTACTCGTGCATCTCAGGGGTACACAGAGAGTCCTAGCATTTATAGTAGGGCTTTGAAAGAACAACTTGACACCCTTGAATTGCCCTCTACCTGTACTTTGCTTCAGTACGTTGCTGATTTGCTTCTAGCTGCTGACTCTGAGAGTGCCTGTAAGGAGGGCACTGTGTTATTACTTATCCATCTAGCTAAGCATGGTCACAAAGCTTCGCTTAAAAAATTTCAATATTTTTGTCAGGAGGCCGCCTATTTAGGCTATCTCCTGTCAAAGGAGGGAAAAAGGTTGAGACCTGAAAGAATAAAACACATTTCTGGCATGTCTGTCCCAAATACACAGAAGGAAGTTAGGGCCTTGATAGGTATGGCTTCTTACTGTAGGTTGTGGATCCCAAATTTTTCACTAGTGACCAAACCGATGTTGGCTTTGACAAAGAAGGGCATTTCTTTGCCATTGCCATGGAACGCGGTACACAAGCAGTCGTTTGACTTGCTTAAGACTGCATTATGCTCTGCACCAGTTTTGGGCACACCAAACTATGAAAAGGCCTTTGTGTTGTTTGTGCATGAATGTGATGGATGTGCTTTGGCTGTATTAACGCAGGAACATGGAGGGAAGAATAGGCCGTGCAGTTACTTTTCTTTCGCCCTTGATCCTGTAGCATGCGCTTTGCCAAGATGTTTGCGAGCTGTCGCTGCTGCGTCTGTAAAACAGAGTGAGGAATGGTCCTAGGCCATGATCTAACCCTGATGGTGCCTCACTCTGTAGATGTTCTACTGAACCGAACTCAAACGCAACACCTCACTTCTGCACGGTTGACAAGATATGAATTGATCTTGTTTGCTCCTCACATTCAAATTAAGAGGTGTTGTGTTGTTAATCCGGCTGAACTCCTACCTTTCCCGCAAGATACTACTTGTGGCGATGAAGTACCTCATGATTGTTTGTATACAACCGAACAAGAGACAAAGGGTAGAATTGATTTGAAAGATACTCCCTTGGATAATCCGCAAGGAGAGCTGTTTTGTGACGGCTCCTGCTTCAAACTTCCGGATGGTACATCCACAGCTGCTTATGTGATCACTACATTGAGCACGGTTGTGGAAACTAAGAGAATCACGCATAATTCTGTGCAGGCCGCAGAGATTATAGCATTGACCCGAGCTTGTGAACTTTCCGAAGGGCTTGCAGTAAATATATATACTGATAGTCAGTATGCCTTTGGGGTGGTTCACAACTTTGGGAGACTTTGGTCAGAGAGAGGGTTCCTAACTTCGCATGGCACCAAAATTCAACATGGCTCCCTAATAGTACAACTACTCTCAGCGCTTGCGCTCCCTACTCAGTTAGCAGTTATGAAATGTGCAGCACATCGAAAGATTACAGATGATATAGGGAAAGGGAATGCTTTCACTGATCAGATACCTAGGCAAACTGCTACTGATCTCCTTACAGAGATGTATGTCTCAAGGGAGTCTGTAGATGCTTATGCAATGGATGAGGATGTTGGGTCTGTATGGGATATCCAAGCTGATGCCACGTTAGAAGATTCCAAAAGGTGGGCTGAAGGCTTGGTGAAACTTGACGATGACAGGTGTTGGGTAGAAGGGAAATGGCTACTCCCTGACGCGTATGTCATGATGATGGTCATCATGGCCCATGGTCCTACGCATGTATGTGCCCAGAAGATGACAAAAATGTTAGAGAAAGTTTGGGTAAATGACAAAATTTCAAAAATTGCCCAGCGCTACGTCCAGGGATGCATGATTTGCCTACAACACAATGTGGGAAAAGGGACAGTAACTCCAAGGGGTAGTTTTGGGCCACCCTCTGTCCCCTTTGAATTGATCCACTTTGATTTTATTGAAATCGAACGATGCGATAATAAGAAATATGTACTAGTGGTTATCTGTGCTTTTAGTAAATGGGTTGAGGCTTTCCCTGTTAAAGATGCTACAGCTATGACTACTGCAAAAACCATGTTAAAGGAATACTTCCTGCGGTTCGGTTTGCCAAGAGTTATCTGGTCGCACAATGGTCCACACTTTGTCGCTGCTGTAATTCTGCAGATATGTACGGCATTACGAATTGCCAAGCGGTTCCATTCTGCTAGACATGCTCAGAGTGCCGGACTAGTAGAAAGACACAACGGGATCATCAAGAACAAGCTCACTAAGACGTGTGCCGGCACCAAACTAAAATGGCCGGACGCCTTACCGATCGTGTTGTTATCTATGCGCATAACCCCTCAAACTAAGACTGGGCTCTCTCCATTTGAGGTGGTAATGGGGAGAACTGCCAATATTTGGAACCTTCCTAAATGTAACTCATTAAGAAATGTTGAAAATTTACTACTTTCAGATTATTGTAGCCAGTTGACTAAAAACCTGTATTTAATTTATCACCAGGTACGAGAAGCTTTACCTGTGCGATACAAGGACCCGGGCCACAGCATACGGCCTGGAAGTTGGGTGCTCGTCAAATCTTTCGAGCGCTCCTCTTGCCTCGCGACTCGCTGGCGTGGGCCATTCCAAGTCCTGTTGGTCACCCAGACAGCGGTGCGGGTCGCTGGGAGAAAGAACGGTTCCATGTAATAATGTCGACACAAAAATCTCACCATGCAAAAATATCGCCGAAAAATGGCCGTTTTTTGTGGCGACATTATTGCATGTTTTTTTTTTCTTTTTTTTGCCCCTGTCCCCATATATATGGTCACCCAAATAATATCGCCACAACATTTTCCTGGCGATATTATATTATTTACAGCGACCATATATATGGCGATATTATTACCTGATACCGAAAGAACTGGATCCACGCGTCCCACGTCAAGAAACCTCCTCACCCTGTGCCACACGTTACAGAAGAAACAGAACCCCTCGCAGACACTGCAACCAACGATCCCAAAGCAGTAAGTAGCACTGAGAGTGTGTCGGAGAATCTCTCTGAGCCTGTGAGGCTTGGGGAAGCTGCCATTTTGTCTCCACACTCTCCACAAATTCTGCATCCGGAAACTGCTATTTCGAATTCAGCACCTTCACTTGCTTCCGACACTTTGCTTCCAGCAGGAAGTGACGACATGTTGTTTCCGGATCAATCAGTACCGGGAAAAGTAAGGTACAATCTACGACCACGAAAATAGACTTACGGCACGGTTTTGCTGTGCATCTGATAGACTTACGACACGGTTCGGCTGTGCATCTGATAGACTTACGGCACGGTTCGGCTGTGCATTTGAAGAAGGAAAGGATCATCGAGGGCTTGTTTTTACCCAAATTTGAGAAAGGCGATTCTGTTGGCTAGGATTGTGGAAGGACTAAGAAGTCGCTCGACCGTGAGGTCGCCAGCAACAAACTTTGGGGTATCCATTTGAAGACTACAATGCCTACTACCGCTACGGCTCGTATGGGACTTGTAAATAAGGGGGTGACCAACCGGGACAATGGACAAAATGCCTGTGCCCTGAAATGTATTGCTGTATTTTTATAATGATATTTGGTTTTTTAATAGTCGCTGCCTTAGGATTGTGGTACCTCGAGGAAACTCATTATTTAGAACTTTTGCTGCCTACTGAAAGTGCACCTATTGTTCCTAGTCCCGTTGTACATTTGTATACTCTATCCCCTAGGGATTCTCAGCACAGACAAATGTACCACAATAACACTCTACTGCTTATCATGAGTGCTACGCATGCCGTTTTTAATAAATCTAACTCTTGGGTCTGCTCACATTTACCGCAACACGGGAATAAGGGGCTAGGTTGGTATATTCATCCGTTACCTTTGACAACTGCTTGCTATGCTTCTCTTAGAGCACTGTTCTTTGGCCGGTGGAATGATAGCATCTCAGGGAACTTTGAAGGCACTAATTTGAATAGTTTTGAGAAACGTGTTTTGACTCCCCTGAGATGCTCGCTTTTTCGCAAACAGGAGTAAACCGAATGTTGCTTCTATTAGGCCTTCTGATAAACTGTCTCGTCCTTTCCAATCTTTGATTTCCTTTAAGATGGCTCCAAAAGGCAATAAGGATGCCATACCTCCTTCTTACACTGTTACCCATAGCCCCGATTCAGTTTCTTTTTGCATACAGAGGAATGGAACTCAGTCAATGGAAAATTTTCTAGGTTGTGCCAACGTTGCAAATTTGACTGGGGAAAACAGACCTTTGTATGTAGGCGAACCTGTCTACTTTGTCTGCGGTAATGTACCATTCCCATGGTTGCCCAGGGATTGGCAGAGAGCCTGTTATTTAGGGATCCTGTTACCTGGGGTGTTTATAGCTAGTACAAGAGAAGTTTCGAAGGCTCGTCCACGGCGGGACGAGAATGGAGACACCCCAGCACAAATCTTGGGAGATATAGCTAAATCAGTTGTGCCATTTTGGGGGCAGATAGCGAATTCAGAAGATATCAGAAAACTAGCGAGAGTACTGTAGAGAACCGTCAACCGGACCACGGACATACTCTATAATATGACGTTAGAACAAAAGGTGATAAGATTAGTAGCACTTCAAAACCGAATGGCATTAGATGTCATTCTGGCTGAGCGTGGTGGAGTGTAAATTAGTGGGGTCCGCTTGCTGTGTTTTCGTACCAGATTCCTCCCCAACTATCTTCAAGGCAATACAGAATCTGCACGTCCTTAGTTCAGAAGTGCATGTTCCCGAGGGAAACTGGGATCTAAGTGCTTGGTTCTGGGACTTCTTGCGATCTTGGGGTTGGAAGGTACTTTCGGTCTTGCTAATGATTTTGGGAATCCTGTTGTTTCTTTGTTGCTGTATTCAGTGTCTGCCTGGTATGTGTTCAATGCTAGGGGGATGTTGCGCACAAGCGATAGGTTCGATAGGACATAAAGTGTATGCCCCGGATAAAAGTTCCAAAGAATATGTGTTGAAAGATATTTTAGCAAATGACCTAATGGCAATAGATATTTCCGATAGTGATTCAGGGTGTAGGGACGATGATGCATGGAGTTATTTGCAAGGAGATCTAAAGTAGTTTTTAACACTTGGCATAGGCCAAAAGGAGGGTTTGTCAAAATAGAAATCATATCGTGCCTCCTATTGCAATAAATATATGAATATTGACCTAAGCCAAGCTGCTCGAAAGTCGCTTGCGAAAGAATCCGTGTTGCAAGGTCCTGACCTTAAATCAATGTAAGCCGCCATTTTAGGTCAAACCGCCATTTTAGGATTCGCTTTGTAAAAGTCACCCTGTGAGTTAAAATGGTGGACGATGTCATTCCAGAATACAACATGGCCGTCTTGACCTCTGTACATAGCTAATATGTAACTTGCCTGCAGGCTACTTGTTGAGGTCGTGAACTGAGACCTTGTCCTTCGTTGACCTGTGTGTAGAAGGATTACTCGTGCAATGAAACTAATCCACGAGCATATGTTGAAACAATGTATTCAAATACTGAACGTAGAACATCTGTTTAATTACATTGTATTAATGTTTGAGAAGGCCTGCATGGAAAATCTTAAAATACACAGTTATTGCATAGGCTTGTTGATACATGTATTAAAGGCAAACCAGTTACATGCGGTTGTTCGCGACTTGGCACGAACCCTAGATCGGTGATGTATTAAGTGGAATATTAACCCGAAGTGGAGCTGGACATCGTGCCCACCAAGTGTATAAAAAGCGAATGCATTCTAATGTACAACGTCTCTCAATGAACACACTGAACCACGCTGGAGTTCGTTGTGTTGTACTGAGGGCCGATAGCTATCTGATTTTGCTCTGTTTTTGTAACTGGATTCAGTATAAAATAAAGTACTTTGTATGTTCCTTTGTAACTCGTGTTTGGTGTGTTTCCTTTTGGGGTACTCAGCCTCGATATTTTGATTTTGTTTTCACAACCGGACCGGCATGCTCGTAATGAGGCCCCTAGTCTTGACCGCCACCAATGCTACCTTGATGGGTCTGGCTTTTCCAGAAGGTTACCCTGTTCCAAGAAACTAGGCTGGCCTTCTGAACCTCTGCCCACCAGGTCAGGGTTCAGAAATCCATCTTAACAGACATTCATGGGGATGCCTCTGTAATGCTAGGCTTTCGGCTTGATTTGCTTGTTAATGTGTAGTTTCATTTGTTTGTTTTTCAGTTTTCATAGCGATGGGAATAGTTTTACCACCATGTCCTTGACTTGGGGCTTGAGGTGTAGGCAGACATTAGTTGATACATTATGGATACCAGTCCCATCTTCATGTCAGACTTGAAACTTAATATACTCCATCCAGGCACATTACGTTTCACCACTTATATCAGCAACTTCTCACTTTTGTCCTTGTAGGAACATGATGACTGGAGCATGCCTTTGCATGGGAGGGGGTGCTATAGCCATGTGGGTATATGTCGATGTCAGGTGCTTTTAGTTTGGTTGGATGTTTTAAACTGCATAGGTCTCTTCGCTCATAACATTTAGGGTAGTGTCAATGAGAAATTCCTTGGCGCTGCCATTCACATGTAGGAGTAGTCTCGGGCTGAATTCCAAAGCTGTCTTATTGCCTATAGCATGTACAAATCCCCTTTTTCTCTATTCACTGGATGAGGGAGGAGGAGTCCAAGTCTGTCTGGCATCTGGGAGATACCTCAGTGTAGCGTACCTTGTGTCATGTTGACCTTCGTTTTTGATCATCTGGCATTGTCATATGATGATGTTCATAATGCCATCCAGCGGGACGTTTGGGGCTCCTGGGTGATGTACGAGCATGTTCTGGTGAACTCTTTCTACCTGGATAAGGTGGGGACCACCAGTGTGTGGATCTCTGCACATCACAGACTTGCATGAGTCTCTACTCTCCAACTAGTATGATCTGTAGTTTGATGTTTTACATCTATCTTCTTCTCTACCTGTGGTGTCCCCCAGGGGTCTAACCTCTCTACCTGGCTGTTCAACCAATACCTGACACTCCTTGCCCACTGCATTGCCACTCTCTGCCCCAACTTTCAATGCTATGCGGATGACACTCAGCTCATTTTCAGGCTACCGTCGGCCACCTCATCTCCATCTCTCATCTCTGAGAGCCTGTCTTCTATCCAGGAGTGGTGCACCGCCAATTACCTCTGCCTTAATGCCAGTAAGACTGAGATTCTCCTCATTGGCACACCCACTCCCTCCTTCCCTGTAGCTCTCTGGCCGGCCTCTCTTGGCCCTCTTCCTGCTCCCACCTGCAAGGCTAAAAACCTTGGGGTCATCTTCAACCCCACACCTTCTTTCTCGCCTTACATCTCTGACGTCTCTAAGAAGTCACACTACCAGCTGCACCTCCTCAGAGGTATTCTTCCTTTCCGAACAGGACTGCAAGACTTGTCCTTTGCCTCAAGCCCAGGGATCGTAGCTCTCCCTGAACTGGCTCCCAGAGGCTGCCAGGATTAAATTCAAAACCCTCTGCATCGTCCACAAGGCCTTCTGGGGTCTAGGGCCTCAATACCTTCTTCTTTCTTCTTTGTAGGGTTAGGGCTGCTATATTCTGGAAGGTGTAAGGGTGCCGAAGTACAACTCTGACACAGTGGTTGCATGGTGTTTGGCAGAAACCTTCATATGAAGAAAAAACAAAACCAAAATCTTTCTTGCCTTAACTCTAAGGGGGTGTATCTGCCTCAACAAAACTAAGAAATGTATCTGAATGTCCAAGAACTAAAAAGTGTCCACCATCCTGTGTCAAGAACCTATTACCAACTGTTACACTTACAGCCAAACTAAAGGGGGTTGCTATCTTCTTGGTCCAGAAGAGTGGCTCCCTTCTTCTGGACAGGTACAGTTCCAGGTATCAGCAAATCTGATTCTTGAGGGGATGGCTCCCTTCCCCAGGTCACAATCCTTTTTACACAAAGTTAAGACATGTTCCAAAGTAGAGAAACGTTCTCTGGCTCAGCAAGAAAACAAAGTTCCAACTGAAAAGTTCAGGTATTAAGAGACTGGCTCCCTTCTCTTGTTTTTTCTGCTACATATTCACAATGTTCACAACTACACCAGGGCAAATTACTCTCTTCCCCTGGTTCTCACCAGGCTCCCTGTGCTGCCAAGAGAATGCCTCCCTTGTCGTGGCTTTCCTGGCTTTCTCCAGGCTACTTACAATGCCAAGAGAATGCCTCTTTTCTCCTGGCTTTTTATAATGTTCACAAACACACCAGGGGATATGACATCCTTTCCGGGGCTCTCTCTCAGCTCCTTGCACTGCCGAAAGAATGCCTCCCTTCTTTTGGCTTTTCACAATGTTCGTAAACACACCAGGGGGTATGACTCCCTTCCCCTAGTTCTCTCTCAGCTCTTTGCACTGCCAAGAGAGTGGCTCCCTTGGTAGACATGCCACCTGGAGAATGGTGTTCTTTGAGTCACTGAAAACTGAAACAGTACGCATGTTAGATTTTCAAGTTGTGAGGCAACATTTGAATTGCAGAAATGTTATGCATGCTTCCATCATTAGCGAAGGGCAATTAGAAATAGATTTTTCAAAAGGTAATGTTTTGCTGTTTCAAGCAAGATGCTCCAAATGGAGTCAATTTTTGTGGCCAATTGCTAAATTGCGCGTAGCTAGTATCAGGGCTCCAGGAGTCCAGGCGCAGGAGTGGCAGGAACCAACCACCCCCTCTTGGGTTTTGGCGCCTGCAAGCGAAGGCTTACGCAGACATCCACAACCCCAGCGGGGAAAGAGGGTTAGGGAACGCTGTATGGATGGGTACGGGGAAGTAGGAATACCGGATTGAGGTTGCAGGGTACAGTATTGGATAGGACACGGGAAAAACAGGGAAAAAGTAAACCAAGTTATGACATTACATTCACTCATGCATTGCCACACCCATTTGGGGAGTGATTCCAAACAAACAAAACAATAGGGCACTTAGCTCTGGGTTGAGTGCTGGCCACCTGCCTGCGCACTCCAGGTCCGGTCAGTATCAGAAGCGATCGATCGCTGTAAAAGAGCAAGAATTAGGCAATGCTCCCTATAGCTCTGAATTACAGCGACGCAGCAACTATTCACTCATGCATGCACATTGTGCCATTCTTCAGAACACAGAGATTAGTGTGTAAGCCACGCGGGGCCCCTGCCGTGTCTTTGTTCCCCCCCAACTCTCACACCAGAATAGGGGCTCATAAGGCTGAAGCGACCTCACGCCTCAACTAGTACTGTTTTGAGCCGGCTGTGTCTCCTGGTCGTCAATCCGTGCGTTTAAAAAGAACCGCACAAGGTTAAAGACGCTCCGGCATTGTTTTGGGGTTCTGGGCATGACATGCGGGAGCCGCACGTGGCCTACGATCAACCGCAAGCGCTGTTAGTTCACACTCGCATGGGTTAATGTGAAACTCAAAAGTAACGTTGCCTCCTGGATTAAATGTCATCCAGTGCAACTGTGCACAGAACTTAACTTAGCCGTGCGCGGGGGGGCTTAAGAGTGTGGGCGTTAACCCCCTGCGCGTAATTCCCCATTAACTCCCTCTCCCGCAGCTGGGCATGCATGCGTCACTTATCTGAGAGCCTCGAGGGGCCGGGTTGAAAGATCCGTGGGGCGTGGCCCCTCGCGTAGTCCCCTCAGGCTGGAGCTCCGGAAGATGCGACCGCTCACGATGAAGTTCTGAGCACAAGCCCCGTGCTCGGAGCTTCGCGCATGCGCGCCGGCTCGCCACACCCCATGTGGCCTGAGAAGTGTAGTTCCTGCCGCCGGGTGTGCTGGGAAATGTGGTCCTGAAAGGGTTCTTCCTATGGAAAGGATGAAGAAGCCTTCTGTAGGGCAAATCACTATTCCCTCGCACGCTGGGCAGTCTGTACTTCTGCCTGGCACTTCTGGTACCCTGACAGTACCCCCCCCCCTTCCGAAGGGTTCGAGGATTGGGTTTCCCGGGATACGTAGCATGAAAGAGTTTCACAAGTTTCGGAGCATGGACATTACAAGCTGGTTCCCAGGAGCGGTCTTCAGGCCCATACCCAACCCACTCTACCAAATAGTGCACCTGACCATCACTTCGTAATTGTGAGTTCAAGATAGCTTGCACCTCGTATTCGGGGTGACCCTGCACCAACACGGGTGGTGGTTTCACAGTACGAATAGTAGGTCTAGCTGGTTTGAGTAAAGACGCATGAAACGTGGGATGGATTTTCATTTGAGTTGGCAAGGCCAAACGAACAGCCACCGGATTTATTATCTCAGCGATCATGAAAGGCCCAAGATACCGGGGTTGTAACTTACGAGGACCCTGTAAACGTATATGCTGGGTGGATAACCATACCCGATCCCCCTGGTGGTAAACGGGACTAGGGCGCCTTTTCCTATCCGCATAAGATTTATAGGTTTCTTTGGCCTGTTGCAGGTTGTGCTGTATATCCCCCCATACTTGCTTTACGTGTGCATGCCGTCCTACAAGCGTGGGTAAATCTAAAGAAGGGGCTATCGGCGACATGGGCATGGTCCGTGGATGATAACCGTACATGCCAAAAAACGGCGTATACTTGGTTGAGCTGTGCACAGAATTGTTGTAGGCAATCTCGGCCAACCAGACATATTGCACCCAGGAAGTTTCGGCAGTGGTGGCATAA
The DNA here is from genome assembly GCF_040938575.1 of Ambystoma mexicanum. Taxonomy (NCBI): domain Eukaryota; kingdom Metazoa; phylum Chordata; class Amphibia; order Caudata; family Ambystomatidae; genus Ambystoma; species Ambystoma mexicanum. The sequence continues at coordinate 221,689,963 of NC_090921.1, read as the reverse complement.
CAGCGTAAGTATTGCTCTAGCCCTTGGTTGACCTTTTCAGTCTGCCCATCGGTCTCAGGATGATAACCAGACGACAGGCTGACTTCCATATTGATCAGTTTGCAGAATGCCCGCCAGAATCGGGATGTAAACTGAGGTCCCCTATCCGTAACAACACGAGAGGGAAGACCATGTAGACGTACCACATTATTAAGGAACAACTCAGCTACCTCCCCCGCAGTGGGCACACCCTTGCAAGGGACAAAGTGACCCATCTTAGTGAGGGAATCAACAATGACTAGGATCGAAGTGTGTTTATCCACTGGTGGTAAATCCACAATTAGATCCATTGTTACGGTATGCCACGGAGCTGATGGCGTGGGTAGGGGTTGCAGTAATCCTGCCGGTTTTTGATGGCCAGCCTTTTGTCGACTGCATGTGTCACAGTCGGATACGTAAACTAGAGTATCCCGCAACATAGTGGGCCACCAAAAATGTCGCGCCACATTTCTTTGGGGTTTTGCTATACCTGGGTGTCCAGCTAGTGTGGAATCATGACACCACTGCATTACCTCAGTCCGCAACTCTGGCGTGGGCAAATACAAAGCTTTTTCATAATAGGGAAGGCCGTTCACAATAGTATGTTTGGACCCTCTAGTGCTCCATTCTTCTAACTCCGAAGTTGACATATTTTCTAGCACATCCTCAAAGATGTTAGGTCTACCAACCACTCCTATAATCTGGTGTGGGGGTATTATTGGTCGGGTCTCACTCACTTGCTTCTCCTCAGGCTCGGGATACCTAGACAAGATATCAGCTTTACGATTGTCAGTCCCAGGTCGATACGTGATAAGAAAGTCGTAATCGGCAAAGAACAGAGCCCACCGTAATTGGCGGTGGCTGAGTGTTTTAGCGGTTTTTATGAACTGCAAATTGCGGTGGTCGGTCATAACGGTTATTTTCTGACGGGCCCCTAACAGATAATGCCTCCATTCTGCAAAGGCGGACTTCACTGCCAACAGCTCCCTGTCGGCTATGGTATAATTTGTTTCTGCCGAGAGCAGCTTCCTGGAATGATAGGCTACTGGGTGTAGGAGGCCAGTCTTAGGATCACGCTGGGAGAGGATTGCTCCCAGAGCATAACTAGACGCGTCCGTTTCTATCACGAATGGTATAGACAGATCTGGATGCCTTAACACTGGTGCAGACGTGAATGCCGACTTGAGTTGTTGAAAGCCACGCTCGGCGGATTCGTCCCAACAAAATGCTCGACCCTTCCGTAATAGCGTAGTTATTGGGGTTACCAGTTCTGAGAAATTTTTAATGAATCGCCGATAGAAATTAGCAAAGCCAAGAAAGGCCTGCACTTCCTTCACGGAAGTGGGTGCTGGCCAATCCAAGATTGCTTGAACCTTTCTTTTGTCCATTTGTACTCCTGACGGGGTCAAAAAATACCCAAGGAATTCAACAGTGGTGCAGTGGAATTCGCACTTTTCAAGCTTGGCGAACAAGTTGTGCTCTCTAAGGCGTTGTAAAATTGCCTTCACATGCTGAACATGCTCCTGCATATTTCGTGAGTAAATTAAGATGTCGTCTTTATACACGACAGCGAATACATCGAGATACTCACGAAGCACTTCGTCAAGGAAGTGTTGGAAAGCTGCAGGGGCATTACAGAGACCAAACGGCATCACTTGGTATTCATACAAACCAAATTTTGTTCGAAAAGCCGTTTTCCACTCGTCCCCAGCTCTGATTCGCACCAAGTGGTAAGCCCCTCTTAGGTCCAGTTTAGTGTAGACTGTAGCGTCTCGCACCTGATCTAATAGGACTGGTATTAGGGGTAATGGGTATCGATTTTTTACTGTGATGCGGTTAACCCCGCGATAGTCGATGCAAGTTCTTAATTCACCAGACTTTTTGGGGACAAAAAAGAGCGGTGACGAGACTGGCGAGTTGGAATGCCTAATAAACCCACTGCGTAGGCTATCATCGATGTATTTTCTAAGTTGGGCCGTTTCCGCCTCGGTAAGGGCGTAAATACGGCTACACGGGAGTACTGCCCCGGGTTCTAGATCTATACGGCAATCGAAAGACCTATGTGGTGGTAATGTCTCAGCTGCTTGTTTGTCAAACACGTCCTTGAACCCATGGTATTCTGTGGGCAAACGCTGGAGGTCTTGCACCTCCGTCAGCATTATAACGGGCCGTAGAGGGGAGTCATGATCGTTCCAAGGGACTATACAACCTTTTTGACAATAGTCTGATGAAAAGGTAACTGTGCCTGTTGACCAGGACACCTGTGGGTCATGCTTCCTGAGCCAGGGAAGCCCCAAGATTAGGCGAAACTGTGGCGCAGCTATAAGGTCGAACTGCACCTTCTCGAGATGAGTTCCCGAGCAACGCAGTTCCAGAACTTGGGTTCTATGGGTTATGGGCCCGGAACTTAGGACTGTCCCATCCACTGCACGTACTGCCTCTGGATTTTCCCTTCGGCATACCGGTATGCTTAATTCGGCAGCATAAGCTATGTCTATAAAATTACCAGTTGCTCCTGAGTCCAAAAACAGCGTAACCTGGGTTTCCTGGTCTAGAAAACTCAAGCACCCTTGCAGAGAAATATGTGGTGTGTAACTTGTTCTATTGTTCCTTGGGGCCATTAAAATATCCTGGCTCGACTGTATGACCCTTACTGTCGAGCTGACGCGTTTCCCTGCACCCTGGGTCTCGAGGGACATTCTCGGACAAAATGTCCTGATGTTCCGCAATACATGCAAAGACCCTCCTTTCGTCGGCGATCCCTTTCTTCCTTAACAAGGGGTCCCCGGGCAGCACCAATCTGCATGGGCTCTTCCCCACTCGCTTTCTCGGGTGTTCGTGCAGAGCGTGACTGATCTAGACGGGCAAACGGGCGTAAATCTCCGCGTCGCTTATCCCCCCGTCGCACTGCCTGACGGTGATCCAACCGCAGAGCTAGATCAATCATGGCTGGACAGCTAGTGGGTTGGGGGTCCACCTGGGCGATTAAGTCCTTTAATTCATCCCGCAAACCCTGGTAGAAAAGGGACATCCTTTTTTCCCTAGGCCACTCAGCCTCAGCCACCAAACGATTGAACTGCGTCACGTACGTGATCAGCTCCCTGTTGCCTTGTCGTAAGGTTAATAGCTCTCGGTCCCTACACAATGCTGCAGCTCTTCGATTGAATATTTTTTCGAATTCGGCCAAAAACTCGTCCCAATCATATAGGACACCATCATCCCGTTGTATCAACGGATTTGCCCATGCCGCCGCATCACCACTAAGATAAGAAATCACGAAGGCTGTTCGTGCCTGTACAGAGCGAAAGGCGGCTGGCTTGGTGAGAAAATGTAGCCTACATTGTGTAATGAATGTCTGGAACTTATGGGTGTCTCCCGAATACCTCTCCGGAGGAGCCAAGGGAACCACTGATTCAGGAGTGACTTGAACCTGCACTGGGGTCGGGGCTGGTATCCCCCCACTGGGCAGGGGGGCCACCTGAGCACTAAGGCTGCGCACCTGAGCAGCCAAGGTAGCATAATCCTGTCTAGAGGCGGCTAACTCGGTCTGCAAATCCTGTAACACTTTAGTAAGCTCTTCCATAGTGGGGATGGGTCGTACCACTCGGGCGCCTGTCACACGTGGGCTTGTGCTACTATCAGGGCTCCAGGAGTCCAGGCGCAGGAGTGGCACGAACCAACCACCCCCTCTTGGGTTTTGGCGCCTGCAAGCGAAGGCTTACGCAGACATCCGCAACCCCAGCGGGGAAAGAGGGTTAGGGAACGCTGATTGGATGGGTATGGGGAAGTAGGAATACCGGATTGAGGTTGCAGGGTACAGTATTGGATAGGACACGGGAAAAACAGGGAAAAAGTAAACCAAGTTATGACATTACATTCACTCATGCATTGCCACACCCATTTGGGGAGTGATTCCAAACAAACAAAACAATAGGGCACTTAGCTCTGGGTTGAGTGCTGGCCACCTGCCTGCGCACCCCAGGTCCGGTCGGTATCAGAAGCGATCGATCGCTGTAAAAGAGCAAGAATTAGGCAATGCTCCCTATAGCTCTGAATTACAGCGACACAGCAACTATTCACTCATGCATGCACATTGTGCCATTCTTCAGAACACGGAGATTAGTGTGTAAGCGACGCGGGGCCCCTGCCGTGTCTTTGTTCCCCCCCAACTCTCACACCAGAATAGGGGCTCATAAGGCTGAAGCGACCTCACGCCTCAACTAGTACTGTTTTGAGCCGGCTGTGTCTCCTGGTCGTCAATCCGTGCGTTTAAAAAGTACCGCACAAGGTTAAAGACGCTCCGGCATTGTTTTGGGGTTCTGGGCATGACATGCGGGAGCCGCACGTGGCCTACGATCAACCGCAAGCGCTGTTAGTTCACACTCGCATGGGTTAATGTGAAACTCAAAAGTAACGTTGCCTCCTGGATTAAATGTCATCCAGTGCAACTGTGCACAGAACTTAACTTAGCCGTGCGCGGGGGGGCTTAAGAGTGTGGGCGTTAACCCCCTGCGCGTGATTCCCCATTAACTCTCTCTCCCGCAGCTGGGCATGCATGCGTCACTTATCTGAGAGCCTCGAGGGGCCGGGTTGAAAGATCCGTGGGGCGTGGCCCCTCGCGTAGTCCCCTCAGGATGGAGCTCCGGAAGATGCGACCGCTCACGATGAAGTTCTGAGCACAAGCCCCGTGCTCGGAGCTTCGCGCATGCGCGCCGGCTCGCCACACCCCATGTGGCCTGAGAAGTGTAGTTCCTGCCGCCGGGTGTGCTGGGAAATGTGGTCCTGGAAGGGTTCTTCCTATGGAAAGGATGAAGAAGCCTTCTGTAGGGCAAATCACTATTCCCTCGCACGCTGGGCAGTCTGTACTTCTGCCTGGCACTTCTGGTACCCTGACAGCTAGGGTATTGGGTTCATTAATTGCTGGGCTACAGGTGTGGGAAGAGGACCGTTAAATGCTTTAGACATAGAGATAGTGTGCAATAAGTTATCTACTATGGGTTCTGGTGCCAGTGCTGCAATAAAACTGCTGGGGCAGTGGGGCCCATTATTAAATCCTGCTTTGAAAAATGCTGCCAAGAGTATAGGCAACAATTGGAGGTGGCAGATCTTTAGTTATGAAGACATCTTTTCAGCCTTAGGGCAGATAAATAAAACGCCAAGGACACCATATGCATTTTGTGGCCAACCCTTTTAAATCAACAAGTGTTGGCTTTTCGTTCTGAGTGGGGGAGTTGCATTTACCTGCAGACATATCGATTAAAATGATTGCTATTTATTGCCTGAACAATAGCAGCCAATCTTTGATGCAAGTTAGTAGAACTGCTGATGCTTTATAAATATGGTGCTCTTTTATAATTTTGCCCATGAAAATAAATGGTTCCTGGTGGGTTCCACAAATACAAGGGGAGTGGCTGGATAGTCGGAATTACACAAACCATAGTCACACTTGAGTTTCAGTAGGTTCAGGAGTATTGGTGTCGGGACCGTAGGTCCTCTGCGCACCCTCTCTTTGTTGTTGATTGATTTGTTAGCCTGCCGCCTGGCACATGGTTTGGCTAGGGAGCCACTCCTAGGTTCCCGAATGATTAAGAGCTTGGGGGGGGGAGACAAAACTTTTTTTAGCAGTTGGCGCTGGCTTTGTTCAATTGTGAAAAAGGGTCATGTAGTAAATGTCCAGTCCTTTAATCACATGAGGTTGGTTTTATTGGTGATAGCAAAAAAAGATAATATCAATAATTGATTTTGTGCCAATTGGGTGTTATAGAAAAACAGCCGACGCGCGTTTTGTCCTGGGTCTTTATCAAGGCATTAGTCCGGTGGCAGCAGGATTGCTGTGTGGTGCCGGTGGCTGGTGGCCCAAGTCGGGGCAATCAGTGACTGCTCATCACTGGTGGGACATATTTACTGGTTGGTCTCCCACTTCCACAAAGCTGCTAAATATAATGCGGCATCCCTTGCTGTGGCTGATTGTAGCCCTAATATTAATTGCTATAATATTCATTGGGTTTTTGTGCAGGAGAAGCGGTTAATAGGCCTACAACATACCATATATGCTTCTAAGTCATGGAATTAAGCCAGAATTTTCGCCCACACTTCGAAAAGAGGTTGAATGTAGTGAAGAGTGTAGATGCATTGGTGCAGGTGCTTTGACCCACTGAGATAACTATATTGCAAATTGGGCCTATATAGCTTGCTGTATTAACACCTAAGACTAATAGCTTATTTGAAGGAAGAGTGTACTAAATGCTGATAATCAGAGCTTTATAGATGGCTTAGTAATGCTTTAGCAGTGCCTAGATATCAAGCATAGTGAGCTATATTAAACTTCCAATTCAAAAGGATCTTTTGTGTCATGGGACCCGGCGTAATGTACTTCTGCAAAGCGTCTTTAGCCTATTGAAAGGCAGTCTGCTGGTCAATGCCCCATTCAAAGTCATGTTTCTTCCTGGTAAATCTATGTGCTTCTATTTTATTCACGGGTTGTGTCGTCTGTTGTACCATTTCAATCACAGGCTTAGGAATTTTCTTTACTGAGCCAGTCCATATTGCACCCAAAAATGTCACTTCTTGAGCGGGCCCCTGTTTTTTCTTGGGATTAATAGCTCACCCTCGGTTCTGTGTGATCATGTGTGTGATCAGTTTTTCAGCAGCATTTTCTACATGAATTCTCTCATTGCTTGTAAGCATCATGTCATCAATATAGTGCACTACCTGCACATCATTCAACTGCACCATTTCCATGTCTCTAGCAATCAATCCATGACACAGAGTTGGACTGTGCAAGTACCCCTGTGGCAATTTAGTGAATGTAAATGGTCTGTCCCCCCAAGTTACAGCAAATTGGTCTTGTCATTCAGCATCAATGTCAATGGACAAAATTGCATTGGCCAAGTCAATTACCACCTGCCATTCATCCACTTCTTTCGTGAGTTTCTCAATTAAGGTAACACTTCCTGGCATAGCCACAGCCAAAGGTGGCACCTTTTTGTCCAACACGTGAAAATCAACAACCATCCTCCAAGTGTCATCTTGTCTGCGCAGGGGCCACAAGGGGGAGTTAAATGGACTGACTGCTGGCCTCATTACGCCAGCTTTCACTAGTGACTCAACAGTTTCACCAATTTCACCATTTCTTTGTGCCCTTCCGGCAACCTGTACTGTTTCATGCACACTGGCTCTCCAGGAGGAGGTAAATGCAAGGGAGTCCATTTAGCATGCCCAACCAAAATAGGGTTCACCACTCTCACATGGATTTTTCAGTTGCCAAAAACAAATTCCGCTAAATCTGTAGTCACACTTTTTCCTAGCTACACATCCATCCCCAGTATGTATTCGGGTATGTCAGCAATCAAAACATTGGCAGTGAAAGGTAAGCCCTCGCCAATGGCCATCTTTATGTTAAAGGAATTTGCAACAGTTTCTGCCCCCCCCCCATAACCATTAACCAGGACTCTGGGGCCAGATAACTTGTTGGGATTCGGCTCCTGTGTTTAATAGGGCAGAACATGTTTCACTCTGTCCTTTAAATACAATGTAAGTGGCACAAAAGAGTGCCTGTCTCTGGGGCTAGTTATCTTTATTAACTGCACCTCAGAAGCAGAGCCTACCCTTCAATCAAAGATGGGGTCAGGGACTTCCCATTTCCATTTTGACAAATCAGGATAAACATTTGCCCGCACTTTGGGTTCAACACATCTTCCTCAGGGGGTGCGCTAGGGCTAGTCTTATCCTGCCCCCACTTCGCATCTTTTTCCACTTGTCAAGCAACACAGATGTTGTTTTACCGTCTATCTCTTCTTTTGGTATCCCAGCTTTTAGCAAGTCAACCCACATTTTGTCTGCGTGTTAACCTAATGGTGTCAGCTTTATCTTTGGAGTTTGAATTTTTGGCAGATTATTTCGCTGAATGCAACTAAACGTGCAGCCTTTTGCTCATCCAACCCTTCTAATTGCCCAAGTAACAGTGCAGCCTCACCAATAACTCTGCCCTGCGATGGACCTAGCAGTGATAGCAGTGTCCCTTTCATATGACCAGGAGCATTTCACAATAATCACGCCCACATGCCTACTGTAAACACTTCTATGTCAGGTCCTACAAAATTTAAACTATACATGGGATCACAGTGAGCTATCTCCCTAAGCGGATCTGAAGCTTTGGGTAATGAATTCCATGCACCCCATATTTCCTTCCAGTCCATTGGACTTGCATATAGTGTTGTTAAAGCAGTTTGAAGTCAATTAAACAATTAATGTGATCCTTGCTGTCCTAATGCTCCTCCCAAAATCTGGCCCAACATTATATTGGTATTAACTGAAGCCATTTCCAACTAGTCTTCAGGGGTCAGAAAGATTCCATCCCTTCCTGTGTCCCAAGCATGAAGCAACCATTTGAAAATCGGTTCATCTGCTCTCTGTCAGAATAATTTAGCAATGTCTAAAAGCTCAGTCTGAGTGTAATCTCGGACGATTCGAGTATTCTGAATGTTACCGGTGCCAACTTGGCCTTTTGATTTATTTGAAATTAACGGTCGCACTGGGTAAGCAAATATTTTCTAAACACTATCCTGCTCTTCGCCTTCAGAATGTTAAAGTTTCGCTAACTCACCTGAAAGGGCTCATCCCAGTCAAAAGTCGGTTCTGACCCACTGTCGCTTACATTGCCGGACCATAAATTTGGATCCCATGTATCCCTCCTAATTAGTGCTCAAATTCTTATCTTCGAAGGATACTTTTTTCTCTGCTTACGCTTGTGTGTGGCAACACGCACAGCTATGGAAGCACATCTATCCTCCATTTGGTCAGCCCGTTTAACTGACGATTCAAGCGTCTCCCTCATAATAATTTGTTCAGCAGGGATATCTCATCACTTAATTTTCGAATCTGTGCATCCTTAATTTACTCTTTCTCGTGCAACTTTTGTAGCGCTTGCAGGAATAACCATAGCATATTTCCTGGTGCAATCTGCTCTTTCTTACTTTTTCCAGGCGGTAAACCAGCCAAACAATCACTGATTACAGCCATGGGAAAACCATTTTCAGGCATGTCCCATGCCATCGGGGCAGATTACCGATGCAAAATGTCTGCCACAGATGACTATGCATTTCTTACTGGCCAGCCAGGAATGTGTCAGAGAACACTACCATCATCATTGTGTTCAACTTTTCACTGTTTCTTCCAGAATGGCCTAGTGCTCACAAATCCTGAAGACTATGCCAAAATGTTGTATGAAGGGTTTACTCACTTCTGGAACCAGCCCTTTTTCTCTGTGACGCGCTCCCCTTCCCCTCTCAGGTTCGAATATTATGTAAGACAAAACAAACTAATTCTGGAAGAAACTCAACCAAAAATGTGATATATGTCAAACTCACAAAGAGAGGATAGGGGACTCGACCCCCTCTCCCGAACCAGAGCAGCCGAATAGATCGACCCTCCCACCGTGGTTGGCACGGGTGCCTGATAATGAATAACACAGGAAGCCACGTGGCAGCCAATGGGGGGGAAGACCGAGTTAGGGAAAGGGGGTGGAATGAGAAAGGAAAGAAGGGGAAAACATAACAAGCAAGTACATGACAATAGCTACTGTATAAGTCAATACTCCTATACTGCTATTTTCAATCCTGACCTCCTAAAACCTGAAAGCTAAGCTCCGGCATACAAGATAATAACAATAGAGTACCTAGCATAGCATATCGTTATTATAGGTCATATAGACACCATTCTCCCGACAAAGAACATGCTGTTAATACTTAGAAATGACACAATACTGAAGCAAATGATGGAATATTCCACTTGGCACATAGAAGTTTACAAATAAGCATGATGGCACAAACAAAAGGGATGCCCCTGCATGAAAACACAAGACTCATGGCCCACGGGGCACAGTGAAGCGACAAACAATGAATCACAACAAATTACACGACACATGTGCCCTCTTGCTGTGGGACACTATGTAATGTTCCCAAAATCAAATAAACTAGAGATTAATCTCTCCTTGTAACTGCATAATGAGTCAGGCGTAATGCTTGTCAGTTCTTAGATTAGTGGCATGCTTTCTCCAACGCTCTGAGCAAGTTGTGAAGCAAAAATAAGCAACCAAAGGAACACATACTTCATAAACCATGCCAAATGAAGTAAAACACTTAACTGGTGGTCCGGATGCCTCACGAGGACACCCGGACCCTGAAGTCTGTTGCCCAACACGAAGTGTAACGCTGATTCACCGCGGCCCCGGCTCTTTCTCCTTCCTGCATTTCGCACCGTAAATTACCGTCGTGGCCCGGGGAGAAGCTTCACAGTCCTTCGGCGTCCCAACGCAATCTCATCTGCTGGCGTCCTCAGCTGCTGCCGCCCATGCTGATAACTGTAATTACCTGCACTGAGGCACGGGCGGCGGCGGACTTTAAGCAACTCCTCATTAAGCCCAGCTGGAGTGCCGCGCGAAAACCTCCGAACTACACCTTCCCAAAGCATGCTGAGAAATGTAGTCTTTTCCTATTTATCATCTTTTTGGGTACAGGAAATGCCGTCCCTTACTCCAAACCTTAATCCTGACAGTACCTCCTCTCTCAGGGCCCTTTCCAAGTTTAGCTTTCTCCGGGTGGCGCAAGTGAAACTGGCGCACCAACCGAGGTGCATGAACCGCACTAGCCGGTTCCCATAAACAATCCTCTGGTCCATACCCCACCCATTGAATGAGATACCACAATTGTTTCTGTCTTCATCTTGAGTCCAATATTTTCTTCACCTCATATTCCATCTGCCCATCCTTAGTAATTGCTGGAGGTCTCTGCACTCGCGTCTCCGGGGCTTCGAGTTTAAGCAAAGACACATGGAACAATGGATGTATCTTCAATATTTGAGGCAACCTTAATTTAACTATGTTCAAAGACCTTGCTGCACTCCTATATCCACTTAGAAGTGGCTTATTTCAAGTGAGTCAGAAAATCAATCTCACCGGTACACACAATCTGATGCAGAATGCTTGTGTTATATATATACGATTTATTCGAACAAAAAAGCAATTGTTGTCAATTAATATCTCCTCTTAATGCAAATGCTTTCTGGGATAGGCCAATGCATTTCGGACTAAATCCTTCATCAGGGCCTGTATATAATCATAAGTTACACAAGTTAAAGTCACATTAATACCAAAAAAAAAAAAATATAATAATTAAAACAAGCAATATCAAGTCCATAGTCAAAGTTGTCAAGTGTGCACACAGGTGCAAAACATAGCAGTCAATGAATACCACATTACCAAAGCGTTTATCCCACATATGAATAAGTAAATATGTAACACCAATAACATGAAATAAAAGTGCCACCATTTCAAACCCATCAGTGCACAAACCAGAAGAAATATTAAATATACGCACGGAAAAGAGGAAGGTTGAGATATTGAGCGTATAACCATACCAAAGGAGAGAAGACAGAAATGTCATTTAGTCATTACCCACGGTCACATCACTTAGGCATAATGCTAGGGAACTGATATTTACACTAACCTGGTCTCCCTGTAAATAAATGAAGCCTTCAAAAATGGCTGTGCGTTCACTAGCAGAGATCGCAGTATTTCCTCTGGCACGAACAATTTTCAAAACAACAATCTATAAATATATGTATCCATTAGGTATTACTCATATAGGGTCTACTCTTCTTATCATCCATACTGCTGGAGACACGAGCTTACCTGATGCTGTGTATACACTCGTCTCAATACACGGTGAAGCCGCAGAAACTCGCGTTTCACTGAATGTCTACTGTTGTTTAAAGATTACCATGGAACCCCCATGGTGCTAATGCCTTTGCTAGGCCAACCAAAAATGGCGGCCATATTGGAGTGGTGTATTCGCTGCCTATCTCAAATGAATCTTAGTGGAAATTCGAATGTACATCGCAGCAATACATAAATCCTCTAATTTAGGATTGACACCTAAGCCTGTGCGTCCTAATTCTGGAATATAGATGAAAAAATAAAAATTAAGAAAAATCCTATTACATAGAAGAACTATACTTAACCACACTGATATAATAAAGAGTCTTCAGTGTACAAAACCTAATGCTTATGTTGTGTCCGTCTATCATGGGCACGGGAAGGAGCGGCGGTAAAACGGGATAAGGAAAAGGAAACTGATGTATCAACGTGTCACGTCCGTGTGGTACGATGGAAAAGACGTTGCTAAACAACGGTATCTGGAATCACTGCTGTCTGAAATCCTCAAGTGTGGCAGTGCTAGAGCCTAATTATTAAAGAATGTATCAAAGAAAGTGTATTATAAACAAGAGTAAATAGCGAAGACACACATGTTACTGTGAGCTAATATACTTCAAAAGTATATCTTACGTGGACACGTGTACGAGCGAAAAAAAGAAAAGGAAAAGAAAAAAAAAAAAAGAATGACTACTCGCTTGTCACGTACGTGTAGTGTAATAGAGAAAAGAGTGGTAAAATAAGGAATGAAAAATAAAGAATAAAGTATATTAAACTGCTGTCTGGGATCCTCATGAATGGCGGCGAGTGCACCTCTATATTCAAAGAAAGTGGGTAGGATAACTATGAGAGCTGCTCAGTAGCTAAAACTCAGAAAAAAACTCCCTTCTTGTTATCTGCAGTAATTCATATTACGTTACCGAGTGCCAAATTTCACCCCACAGCACAACCCTTTTACTTAGTGTAGCAGGTTTAGGAAAACATCGGAATCATCCAGAATAATAGAATGTTAATCAATAAAATCACCTAGTGAATCCCTGTGAATGTAAACAAAAATAGCAGTGGTAACTCTGGACCAACTTTAGAGACCAAATCCATTCATACTACAAAATTGAGTCTCATCTCTCAAAAACCCCGATCCTAGTTGGATAATACATTAATGTGGAAAGTCTGTCATCCTGTGTGCTAGCATGGACCTTCAATGAATTCTAACACATAGTTATAACATCTCAAAAAGAAAACCTTCTCATAGAAAGCAACTCAAATCCAACTCCTCGTTAATTCCATCAGGAGCAAGAGCATCCAATTTGTCTATCCAAAAGGCTTCTTGTTGTGCCCTCCATTTTTTCATATCTTTGTTATGTCTTTTCGTGGATAGCACCTCCAGTTAACTGCCACCTTATATATACATTTCATCACCTCATAAGGTCCAATAAACTTAGGAGCAAATTTACGAGGTCCTTTCAATGGCAAATTGTGAGTAGAAAGCCATACCTTATCTCCCACCTTGTACTGAGGATCCTCTCTCCTTCTTTTGTCTGCATATTTTTTATACTGTTCCTTAGCCTGTTCTAAATTGGCTCGTGCCTTCTGTCTAATGTTGAGAAGTAACTGTTTTCGTTCCTGAAGCATAAGAATATTCTCCATATAAGGTAAATGCTCTGGTAACATATTCTGTGCTTGACCATACAAACATTTGTTCGGAGCCATACCCAATGATGCGTGTTCCGTATTATTATACGTGAACTCAGCCAACCATAAGGATTGCACCCAAGATTCTCGACCATCATTTAAATAACAACGTAAATATTTTTCCAGCGTTTGATTGACTCTCTCTGTTTCTCCATCCGTTTGGGGGTGATAACTGGTGGACAAAGCACAATCAATTCCTAACATCTGACAGAAAGCACGCCAAAATTTGAAAGTAAATTGGGGACCTCTATCAGATACAATACTCTGAGGTAGACCATGTAACCTGACCACATGTTGCAAAAACAACTTTGACAATTCCCCTGCTCCCGGAATACCTTTACAAGGCACAAAATGGGCCTGTTTCGAGCGATAATACACCACCACCCAAATTGTATCATACTGGTCATCAGGAGGCAAATCAGTAATGAAATCCATGGATATATGTGTCCAAACCTTCTCCGGAGTTGGTAGAGGCTGGAGCAACCCTGCTTTTTTGGTATGATCTGTTTTACTTCGTACACATGTTTCACACTCTTGAATGTATTTAATAGTGTCTTGTCTTAATCCTGGCCACAGAAATACTTCTCCAGCATACCTTGTGTCTTTTTACTTCCAGAGTGTCCTGCCAAAGGAGAATCATGACACCAATGCATCGCTTTCCTTTGCAAAGCAAGTGTTGGTAAATACAACTTTCCCGCATAATAGGGAAGACCATTGCGAAAAGTTTCTAAAGGATTCTCCATTCCCCATTTCACCTTTTCTGTTCTTTTCATTTCTTGCTTCACCCGTCTCAGCAATTGAGTCATTACAGCTCCCACTACCTTTTCCACAGGAATGATAGTTTTAATTTCTGTCATACTGCTTTCAAGATTTTGCTGCCTAGACAGAGCGTCAGCTTCTACATTCTTTTTTCCTGGTCTAAAAGTGACCACAAAATTCAATTAGTTAAAGTACTGTGACCACCGTAATTGCCTGGGACTCAACCTATGAGCTGTCTTGAAATACTGCAAGTTCTTATGATCAGTGACCACCATAACCTGATGTTTGGCCCCCAGCAAATAATGTCGCCTTTCCAAAAACGCTGCTCTAATGGCCAACAACTCTTTGTCCGTAATAGAATAGTTTTGTTCGCAGCTAGTAAGCTTATGAGAGTAGAAAGCTACTGGATGCCACACGCCTTCCTCATCCTTTTGAGACAACACTGCCCCAACCGCCTGTAGTGATACACAAAATTGCAACCTTGCCAATCAGGGCTTTAGATGACAGCATTAGCCACTGAAAGCCAATAGTGTATTCAAAGTATGTGCTAAAAATGCTGACCGTAGTCTGTTGTAGCACTTCCATTATGCAGTAGTGAGCTACAAGGAATATGCAGGCCTAGTATGAGTGATAGGTCACATTATGCATTGTTGATAGACAGGCAGGGAGAGGTCCCTAGCTCTGTAGCTAATAGGTATTTTTGGAGTGTTTGGAACATTATGGCACCTATATAGCGCTTAGATAGCCAGTCTTAAGCGCTATAAACACTAAGCTATGAGTGCATGCCTTTTAGAGCTTGCAGATGGGGTTAATACATCCCTGCTTCCCTTAGAATATTCTGCCTCACTAACGGTAGCCCTGCATGGCCCCAAGCTAATCTTCCTTTTCTCTGGGAAGGCACTGATAAGACATTCCTCAGCTTTCACGCAGATGGGCCAGGGAGGGGCTCAGAAGAAGCACAGTGGAAATTAACAGAGCTAGGTTTTTTCCATGAGCCAGCCTATATTTTGCACAGGGAAAGTTCTGGAACTGTGCGTCACGGACGGGCAGCACAAGATTATAAAATACACATGCTCACATGACTCGGGTGGGAGATCGTCCTGTGGACTTGGTTCGAGCAGATCAAGTGCCCGGAATTTTGGAGCTCTTGACGGCATCCTGCAGCGCTGTTCTCTGACTGAGCGGGGCTTGTTACAGCTATCTTATGAGGGCCAGGGTCTCCCAGTGCTGATTGAAGGGGCGTAAGACTGTGTTTCTCTATGTTTATCTATGTTTCTTTATGTTTATCTAAGTTCTATGTTTCTCTATATTTTGCATTTCACTAAGTTTTGTGCTTTGTAATCTTCTCTAACTTGAATCCTAAATGTATATGAAATTCACTGTTTAGAATAAATACTAAAACTTATTGAAAGGTGTCATTTGTCACTAGCATGAGATCACTGCTCAGCACAATAGAACCTGTATTTTGGGCTGAATTGGGTATTTTTTGCTCTCAAAGGGCTGGCCCCGAGGAAGATTTTGCCCATATCAAGACATTTGGTGGCAGCTTTGTGGGATTTGTGAAGAGCAGTGCCTTGCTGTGAAATGACAAATTGTGTGAGAGAACACAGTGTAGAGTGAAGAGCAGGTTGTCGCATTTCCTTGGTGGTCTCACTGCAGCTCTGAGACTTCAAAAGACAGCAGCGTTGTGTCGGCTTGCCGTGGCCGCTAGCTTGTGTGGTTAAGACTCCCTTCAGTAAATCAGTCGTGACTGACTTATTGCTTGGGAATGGAGCCAGGGAGTACAAGGCGATAAACAAGCGGGAAATGGCTTTGTTTAAAGCGCTCCGATGAATGGTCAAGAAAGATATATGTTCAATTAGGAAAGAAGTTTATCATGCGGTTTCCCCAGTTTAAAGTTGTAATTTGAAATGCAAAGTGAGACGGAGTTCTGAACTCTATTCTGTCATGAGGGCAGGGAAAAATAATTGCGAGGATTTGACATGCAAATTGTGAATAGTAATTTAACCATTGACTCAGCCCCAGTGTGCTAGCGAGTGGGGGGCTGTAATGTTCGGAGGCGAAGGTTCGCTTTTTGATGTATGCTTTTGAAGTGTTGACATTCCTGAAAAATAACGTGGGGAATGAGCCGTGCTTAGGAGAAAGAGTAACATCTGTGCTGAGAGCCTAAAGGGTTTGTTTTTCTTTTGGCAACTGTAAATTCCATGTGCTGGTGGCGAATTCTGTTTAAAGGACACACACTAAAATGACTATATTGCATTTTAAGCTGTGCCATGCTTATAATGGGTGAGAGACTCACTTAAAAAAAGAAAGTGAGTGATGTTATTTGGATTTTCGATTTTTGTGTATTGATTTGAAATTGCAGAATCAGTTTGCAATGGTTTGGGGGGAAAAAACAATTTATATTTTTCTAAATTGCCTCTAAATTGCCCCTGGAGTATTTTTGACTGTTCCCACGCTATGCCATGGACTTGTACTGTTGCCTTATAAGTGATGCATGTTTGGAAATAGTGACCTGTTAACTGTGATACATGGTGAAAAATGTTGTTGACACATTTAACAGCCCACAAGCAATATAGGGAGTGTGGGTTGTTCTTGCAGGAAAAACCGTGCAGAGAGCTGCACTAAACATGGCATTTTTTAAATGCACTGAAATAAGTGGTTATATTCTGGCAATGGTACAACAGAATGAAAAATCTGTGTGTGATAAGATAGCACAAAGATTTAGTGGGTTGCGGATTCTTTTGAAATATCGCACATTGCATTGGAGTGAGCCCGTGAAGCCAAATTACAAGGTTACGAGGAAAAAAAAAAAAACGTATGCTTTTAAATGGGACATTAATCAGTTTAAAAAAGGCTAAAAGATGCTTTGACATTTTGCAAAATTACATGGAGTAGAATCTGATGAGAAGAAAAAGTGCCTCTTTTGAAAATAAGAGTCTTGCTGTGTGTGCAGAGCTTGTGCCTTGAAGCTGTCTTGGGCGAGGTGCAGGAAGGCAAACAAAAACAGAATACTGCACTTCTGTCTAATGAAATGATGGCAGATATGAGAGCTTTTCTGAGTTGCTGGAACAGTGCAAGAAAGAGTTAATCTGGATGAACTGTCTGAAACGAGTGCTTTCCATTGAAGCCGCCACAGTAATAGTTATAGGCAAAGAGATAAGCTTGCTGCGCGAAAGATAAACAATGACATTCCTGCATTCCATCCCCTGTGAGAGACACCGCAGCGTGAGCAAAAAACTGAGGAGAGGGGGTGCAAAGACAGAAATGCTGATCAGAAGTAAAGAATTTGCCCAGTAACACTGGAAGGAAAACAAAGGCTGCATGCAGGATGGCAGACGGGCACATCACATCTGAACATTTGGGGAACCTGTGCATCTGTGAATGGGCTAAGAAAAGACAGCTGCCCATTCCAACAGACATTGGCCCTCATTACGACCCTGGCGGAAAGGGGAAAACGATGGCGGAAATGCAATACCGCCATCGAAAAGCGCTCGGTGCGACTATGACCCGTCACCGCAAAGTACGAAGCCATTAGCGACACCGTAGTGAACGCCAACGCTAACTGCACTAAGCACGCGCGCGCGCACCATGCCAAACCGCAAACACCACCATGGTGCAACGGTACGGCAATTCCGACCCTAGCGGACATGTACCTAACGCCATCAGGCATGGCGGAATGGACCATTCCGCCATGGCTAGAAATACGGCATCGTGAACCAACCGTAAATGGCCCACTGAGTGCCTGTACTCCACTCCCTGGCCACATTGCACAACTCCTGGCAGGCGCAATGTACTCACACCATGCAACCAGTGAAATCTACAATTCACCCATGCATGCCAACGTAGAAATGCATGCAGGTGTTCGAAGCGCCCCGTGAGTGGGCATCCATGTACGGCATTTCACCATAGCCGTACTGATGCAGCACAGGCATGTGAAGGTACAAGACATCAAAATGGAAATCAAGAACACATGACACAAAACAACAGTAGTCCCCCATCGCTTGCCACCAGCGCAAGGCAACATCCAAAACAGCATCCTGAGGGGGATTGCACCAGACCTGTACTCTTGCCAGTAAACAAACCAACCATCAGCAGAAGCATGTACCACACAAGTTGGCAGAGTGACTGAGCAGCCAGGCACATCCCAAGAGGGGCCGATGGGAGCTGCAGGGCACAGATGGCATGAATACAGAAGCTATTCCAATGGACATGACCCCAGTCCCCCTCCAACAAACGCACGCAAACACAGGCACCTGTGACCAGCCACATTCTGAACATCCCATCATACCATCAATCGACCTGGCTGACAGGCACCAGTCGGCCAAAAGCCAATCCCCCGCCCCTGAACAGCACATCATGTAAACAGTCACAATGGCAGCCCCTATCCGTGACCACACTGTGCTACGTAGGCAAAAGCGGCCAGTACTGTACCACACAACTCAACTCAGAAGGCGGAACACAATGCAGATCATCTCGCAATACATACCGCCACAAATCGAAAATCGCCACATCACCTGCAAAGAATAACGCAACACGCCAAATATCGGAATACAATTTAAATGCACATCCAAATGACAAAGGCCTCACAGCAATTTGTAAAATAACACCAAAACATCCATCATCACCGAGGGCTGCATCTGCAATAATTGACCAGCTTCCACTTGTGTGACGCCCTGTACCATCATGGCACACAGGGCCAACATCAACGTTCCAAAAGGCAACATGGAAGCGGCAAGAACCGCAGGTCCGTCCCATGAGGCAGGCACTAGTCCAGCTGAAAGGCCGAAATGTTGCACCTAGCCACCAGAACAGCGTAAGGGCATGTGGCCCATTGGCGATCGTCCCATAAGATCGTAATGCTGCTCCACTGATTCACCCGAAGCTGCAGGTGTCGAGAGTAAAAACCATCTGGAGGAGTGGCGTACAGATGGCATCTGCAATAGGGCAGGAGATACCTGTCACCAAAATGAAACACAAATTAACCGATTGCACTACATGACACATGATGCATCACTATCTTCATTCAACACACCAAATCCACACCCATATGCATGCTAGGCCACTCCAAAGGAATATACACACCCCTAAATCAGTATCGATACATAACGAAACCAATCGAGGTTAATACACCATTGGCAACGCCGGTTACTGTGCATGCGTCCGTCAAGATAGAACCCATGACATGGGATTAGTAACGTGCCTAGACACAAGTGTATGAAGGCGCGTCGAGACAGGGAGGATCCGACAAGGGCAGATAGACGTAAGTCCCACTATGGCAGCCTTGCATCACATAGCGCAGGGGAAGGGGATTGAATCAAAAAACACATGTACATGGCAGACCCTAAATGGAATCATCTGTCCATGCATCCATTCATCATTCCCTCATCCCGCAATGAAAACGCATGAACATTCACTCACATAATATGTGAAACTTCCATCGCGTCTGTGCGTAATGCAGTCTGCAAAAACCACTGTGCTCCTGGCCGGATCTGTAGTGTCGTGAAGCTAGATGGACTTGGGAACGTCCTGCCTTATCGTCCACTACGCTATTGCGCATCCCATTCAATTCATGTCATTCATTGCTTGCTCGTTATGGGCCCTGTCCCAAGGACATTCAACAATAGAACGTTACATTTCCAGGCAGACCTGTGGGCGTCTCCTCACCGCTACTTCGCAACCAAAAATCCTGGCCTTCGAATTCCACACTTGCAACATTACGTCGAAAAGGCTTCTGTGAACGCTTGCATTCACAATTACATCAATGTAGTGCGGCTGTGTGTCATAATGCTAACTGGCTGCAATCACAAATGGGACGCCACGCCCGTCGGTGAAGTACGATACTGTGCTGCATGAGGGTCGGCCATCGATCGAGCCCTACATACCACTGACTCTTCACAGGTATGTAAGCGGCTGCAATCATAGCATGTGTAACAATGGGAGCATAGCATGAAAATCAGTCAAAGTACATCACACTGCCATCGGGATTTGATACATGATTCCAACCCCAAGATGCCATGCGGCCAAATGCAGCCTTACGTGCGGGACGTGCTCGGCCAGAAGGGATTGCATCTGCCACAGATTCATTCAATCAGCACAGGTGGAGGCCATACAGGCCGACAGCACATATATAGCAGACCCAAACCCCTCCCACAACCACTCCCACTCCAAAATGCTACCGGCAGGACTAGCGATGTTGGGCCTGGGGCACCAGATAGCACTGCAAGTGCTACAACTACAAGAAGACGACGAACAACAACAGGTACAACAACCGGGCGCACAGGGGAGACGGAGGAGAAGGAGGAGGAGGAGGGCAAGGCAGGGTCAGCAAGGCCCACAAGCACTGCCACTACCACCACGCAGGCGGCCCGCAATCCCACGCCTCCGAGCTGATCCGTTCAACCTCACTGCTGAGCAGATCCACACCCTCTACCGTTTGGACCGGGACACCATAATCGCCATTGTGGACATGACACATGCTGACCTCGTGAGCATGATAGATAGCCCAACCGCCATCCCACCCCTACTGAAGGTGGTGTCTGTACTCCACTTCCTGGCCACAGGCACCTACCAGCACACAGTGGGACAGTTGCATGGCATTTCACAGCCACTGTTCTCACGGACACTCTCCCAAGTGCACGATGCCCTCCTGAAGCACGCCGACGACCACATCACACTACCACGCACGTACCAGGAGATTACCAACGCAAAGGTGGGATTCCATGCACTTGGCGGCATCCCGGGTTGCATTGGTGCCATCGACTGCACCCATGTTGAATTGGTTGTCCCACATGCCATGGAGGTCCAGTACCGCAACCGGAAACAATTTCATTCAATCAATGTGCAAATGGTGTGTGACTCCAACAAGATCTTTACGCATTGTTGTGCCAGATTTCCAGGATCTACCCATGATTCTATGGTCCTGAGGAACACAAGAATACCACGCTACATGGAGCGACACGCAGGGCACAGATCCTGGCTACTCGGTGAGTCTCATTCCATGCATGACATCGTGGCCCATTTGATGCGTCAATGACCTTGCAGGAGGGGGGGGGGCTACTTAGCACTATCATTCCACTGACACCCTTTATTCGTCCCATACAGGTGATGCCGGGTATCCACTGAAGAGATGGCTCCTTACACCAATCCGGAACCCACAGAACCAGCATGAGGAGGACTACAACCATGCCCACTCACGTAGCCGTGTGGTCATTGAACAGGCATTCGGCCTACTGAAGGCTCGTTTCCGCAGCCTCAGCAGGTCTGGCGGGGCACTCATGTACAGCCATGAGAGGGTTTCTAAGATGGTCATGGCATGTGTCATGCTGCACAACATGTGCATACGTAGGAATGTGCCCATGCCCCCTGACGCTGTACTGCATGCACCTGAAGATGATGATGATGAGGGTGGGGATGTGGAGGGACGCCAGGGAGTCCATGAGGCACAGGATGCACGTGCAATCCGACAGAGCATCATAGATGCATGCTTCTAGCAACCACGCATGGTGCCTATTACACGGAAAGGGGACCTGTGGCACTGTGTGTGTGTAGTACACGCACATAGTGGACTGTACGCCTATGAAGGCCTCGTACGCAAATATCAATGTCCACACATGTCATTGGATGATAATGAAGTGCTGTATTGTTAATGTGATTTGATTCATACACCCTATGGACCCGCCACCCAGTGAAGCCCAACACACCCCCTCCACCCTACTTCCTCCCCCCCCAACACCAGTGTCCAGATATGCATGCTGCCCGTGGGTAGACGCTATTGCAAGCCCCCTCTACGGGTATCAGGGGCACCCCTGCCCGTGGAGCGCAGGTTCCTGCCAGATCTGCGTTGGGGGCTGCCCTGGACGGAACTTGCCACGGATGACGTCTCTGCCTGCTCGCGTCCATGCATGTCTCTGAGGGTTTGTGAGAGCTCCGAGAGCACACGGCGCACAGCAGCAAGTTCAGCACAAACGTCTTTGGACGTCGCATGCAGTTCCCCCCTCAGGCTCTCGGTGCTTTTCTCCATTTGTGCTCTCAGGCTCTCGGTGCTTCTCTCCATTTCTCCCCTGAGGCTCTCACTACTTTTCTCTATTTGTGCCCTGAGTGTCTCGGTGGATGTTTCCATGGCTGCCCTGGAACCCCCGCATTCATTTGCATGGTCCTTGAGTAGCGTGGACGCTTCCTGCTGTTGCTCGATCAGCAGGTCGAGGGACTGTTGCCTCTGCTGGGCCATGGACATTTGCGGTGGTGTGACAGGGGGGCTGCTCAACACATGTTGCCTTGGCACAGGACTTGTGGGGGTTGGCCAGTCGTCGTCTTCAGGGTGCCCCTGCGTGGTTTCGTCATGGTGTAGGGGATGGAACATGCAGGGGGATTGGGAAAGGTCATGGATGGTACCTACGTCGCCAGCACTGTTTTCCGTGTCGGAGCATGCTGGCATGACAGCTGTGTCACCTATGGTGCTGCTACCACCAGAGGCAGTGCCATCAGATACGTTCTTTGGGGGGACCTGTGGTGCTGGGGTTGTGGACTTGCTGGCTGCTGGGGTGCCTGTTGCAGTCCCCTCCAGTGTGCTGGCACTTGATTCCTGCTGCTGCCGTGTCTTGATCCTTGCACCTGAGGTGGAGGCTCTTGGGACGTTGGTCCTGGCCCTCTTTGCAGGCGTGCTGGTAGGGGTGTCCTGCAGCTCGTCGTTGGTATCGGACCCTGTGGTGGAGTAAAGAGGGGCGAGCGTTAGTTATGGGTCTGTCGGATTTGGAATGGCAACGTGTCAAATGCATTGGGGTGGTACATGAGGCTGATATGGGACTGGGCCTTGGAGGTGGTCTCATTTTCGTGTGGATTGAGGATGCATTCATTTGGCTGCCTGCAGTTAGGGGGTGCATGCTGCACATGTAGGGGTTGTTTATGGCATCTTGATTAATTTGTTTATTCATTCTGACTTTTAGAGGGCGCTGTCAGGGCAAAGTATGTATTGCACTATGGGGTCACATGGTACTGCACATGTTCGTGGTTTGTGGATTTCGCATTGTTTCTCTTGGCCAACCTACCTGATTCTCCGGATGTCGGCACTCCTTTCTCCATCCCTCCGACTCCCTCTATGCTCTCCACTCCTATGGTGGAGGCGCAGATCTCCTCCCAGGGGGTCAACTTGATGGGCGACTCTGATCCCCCCCCGGTAGCTGTGGCGATGTTCCTGTTCGCAGAAAGTATGCTGCGTACGCGGATCCGCAGGTCGTCCCACCGCTTGCGACATTGCTGTGGCGTGCGGGGTGTTGTCCCCACCGCACTTACGCGCTGTGCCACAAGGGCCCATATGGCCTTCTTGTTGGCAAGGGCCGTCCTGGTCATTTGACTGGAGAAGACGACGGCGCCATTTTCCTGCAGGGTCTCGGTCAGCACGGTCAGTTCCTCTCGGGAGAAGTGGACCTGCCGCTTGCGATCACACGCTTTCTTGGCTACCTTTCCCATATTTATTTTTTGAACTGGGGTTGCTAACGGGTTGGGATGTGTGTCAGGGTCGGATTTTTAATGGTTGTGTTGGGATTCGGATTTTATAGTTGTGCGGCGTGCTGTTTCCCGTTCCGGCCACATGCTTTTACTTCCGTTTCCGTATATTTACGGTGCCCGTAATTTGCGGTGCCCGCTCATTACGGTGCCCGCTCATTACGGTGACCGCTAAGATGGGTGGCGGTATTGCACCTGGTGCAGCGTACGGCGGCGGTAAGGGCCGTTTTGGGGTCATTTCCGCCATCGCAGCCTTTCGGATTCCGCCATGGCGTAATGCTCGTGCCCGATGGGTCGTAATTAGCCGCACTTTGCTCCTTCGTGCAATGGCGGAAACGCTATTTACGCTGTTGCGGTCCGGTCAGTCAATTTCCGCAAGGGTCGTAATGAGGGCCATTGCCATGCAAACCGCATTCCCATGCACCATGTGATGTGATGTGAAGTGAAACGCTATTGCTGTGCAAGCTGCATCCCAGTGCTCCATGTGATGTGAACTGAAGTAAAGCGCTGTGCACTGGAGAAGAAACCTCTAGGCGCTTTGAGAAGAGAGAATACACAGCTGGCAAAATGCAAGCTACATTGCCAGGGCTGGAGTAACTGACAAAGACATTATGGCATTCCAGATGGAAGCAAAACTGACAAAAAGCGCTTAGCCGTTTTGCAAGAGACAACATGCAGAGCGGGGCTTTGGAGTACAACATGAACACTGCACATTAGCCATGATCCAGAAGCCTCACGGCTTAGTGCAAGAATGAATGATTTGTTGAAGCAACAAAAAGAAACTGACTTAGACTATCGCGCTCAAATGGGTGGTCCAAGAATTTAGCAAACACCCTTTAAGAAAATGACAAGTGAAAAACCAGAGGCTTGAAAGACACTAGCTGTATGGAGAAAAATAAACAAAGCTGCTTGTGCAACTGCAGGCGGTATTGGACTGAAAGACTTTACCTTTGAAAAATGGAGTGATGCCAGCAGGGCAAACTAAATCAAGATCATGCGACACTGGAAGCAAGTTGGCGCCTGGCATTTGTGATCGCTTTGGTGAAAAAAGAAAAGCATTGTGCGACCTGGGTACTTATTATATGGCTTTTGTAAAAGCACAGATCAGTCTGAGGTACCATTGACCAACTATGATCGCATTGCACAAATGAGTTTGTGATTAGGCAGTTACACCCCGTATGGTTGAGTGTAAATAAGCCCCCAGAAACATGCAGAAGGGTGATAAATAATTGCAGTAGCAATGATAAAGTGTGTAGTTACCTAATGAGACGTCTGAAGATGGGGGTGGTGTTATGGGAAGGGGTGGATAACGCTGATATTGATGAATAATGACATTGTACTTTTAATGGCATCCTAACATTTCTATTTGTATTTTGCCTAGGCAAAAAAGCAAGACAATAGCGTGCCATTATTGGCGTAGATGTGTGCAGTTTGTGGGTGACACTGATCTCAGAGAATATGCGAGTCACTGCAAGATGCTATTTCAACTTTAAACGTGTCCTGCACCGCACTCAATGCTGCTATTTGTTCTGCAACCTGCGAAAGGTGTCCAACAGAGTAATAATTTTTGCTGAACTGGCACGGTGCAGACTTGGCTAGTTATCAAATATTTGATGCTACACATTCAAATGATTCAGTTGCTGGAAATAACTTAATTGACATGTCTTGCCTTTCTTGTTTAAAGGACTATGGACAATGAGTTGTGGACTGCAAGATCATACACCACAAACAGCTGTGTGAAACAGCACTTGAATGCTAACACATTGAAAAATGGTTTTTAAATGCACTTTTTGAGATGAATCTGAAAAAACGAAATGGTTTTGCTCTTCCAACTGAATTGCTTTAACCAGAGATGCTTTGCTTTTGTTTTTTGAAAAAAAAAAACTTCTACGTTGCACGTAGGCAGGAAAATGATTTATGAATTGTTGGGGCAGCAGAATTATGCAAGCAGGAGTGTAATTTATTTTGAGATAAGATGAGTGCGCACATCAAAGTCACCTGTGCGTAGGTTAAGATTCTTAATTTGAAGTAATGCTGCCAAGTGTGTGAGCTCTAATTTGAGATGATAACCTTTGAAACACTGGATACTTTTACAGCCAGCTTAAGGCAGGTAAATGAAACCATGACTGACTTGATGTTTGATTTTATGACACAGTGTGTGACACGGTTTTTGTTAAACCAACCAGTTTCATGTTTTAGTGGGGACAGCTGTCTCCAGCACACTAATGCAAAGAGTCACCTTTTGATTGTAGACATTTGGAATAATTCTTTGGAAAAGTGCTACAAATGAGTATCCACATGGAATTGCTAGCATACTGGCCTGGCACATTGTCGGGCATCTTTTGTCACTGAATGGATATGATTTGTTTAATTTGTTTAATGTGATGTTTTTTCTGACCAAGAACTGCAGCGAGTGTTCTCGCCAAGATTTTATGGACTATAACTTGACTAAATGCATTTTACACAATGGTGTGATGAAACAGCCACTGCCGGATAGTAGTATGGTGTTTGTAGCAAAAACTAATATTGTATATGGTAGATATCCCACTTGATGAAGGGTATTCTCCAAGTCACAATAGGTAGACACTGTGAACATGTTAGATTTTCCAGTAGTAAGCAACATGTAAATTGTAGGCTGGTAATGCACACCTCCATAATTACAGTGATACACTTAGACATAGATTTATCATGAGGCAATGTTTCCTTAGTACTACCAAGCTGCTACAAATGGAGTCCATTTCTATGGCCCATCACCAGAGTGCGCGTAGCTAGGGAGCTAGATTCATTAATTGCAGGAGCTTTATATGCTTGTGACATAGAAACTGTGCACAATAAGCTAGCCACTATGTGTTCTGATGCCAGCTCTGCTATAGAACTTCTAGCCTAGTGGGGTTCATTGATACGCCCAACACTGCTACAAGTATTGACAACCACTGAAGATGGCAGAATTTTAGGTATGAAGACATTTTTGTCTGCCATAGGGCAGGTCAACAAGACTGCTAAATACACACGATGCATTGTATGGCAAACATTGTTTAATCAGCAGGTGTTGGCTTTTTACTGAGTGGGGGCGACCATCCTCCACACACTGGCACGCAGAGTTACAGTTACCAGCATACATATGGATTAAATTGCTTGCTTTTGATTGCATGAATAACACATGCCATGCCGTGATGTAAATTAGTAGAATTGTTTTTATTTAGATAACCTGGTGCCCATGGGTTCACCTTGTTCACGAAATTAGATGGTTTCTGGTTGGGTTCCACATACATGGGTGAAGTGTCTAATCACACAGCCCATAGTCACGTCTGAATGCCCTGGGATCAGGGGAGGGTAGGCCCTGAGAGTGAAAGGCTGCCAGGTTTTAGAATTGGTAACCATACATAAATGCAATAGTGCATTGTAGATTAGACTACACCGGATTGCCTTGACATTCTAACTGCATGCTGCTTTTTAACTGACAATCAGTTATACAATAATTATTTAGGTATTGTTGTGTAGGCCAGGTTTTGGCAAGGGTATATGTCACTGTTCACTTTGTGTACATTTTTGTTTAGGTAGTGTTTTTTACTAACCTTGCATGCCACGCTAACTAACCGCTAGAAGGTAGTTTGCTTAAGCCTCTTGCAAAGCCCCAAGGTCTTTATCACTGCACTAAATACTATATTGATGTGTATTAGTCAGCATTTGTCGCACACACGTTGAATAGGGGTGGAATGTAGTGATACACAAAATTGCAACCTTGCCAATCAGGGCTTTAGATGACAGCATTAGCCGCTGAAAGCCAATAGTGTATTCAAAGTATGTGCTAAAAATGCTGACAGTAGTCTGTTGTAGCACTTCCATTATGCAGTAGTGAGCTACAAGGAATATGCAGGCCTAGTATGAGTGATAGGTCACATTATGCATTGTTGATAGACAGGCAGGGAGAGGGCCCTAGCTCTGTAGCTAATAGGTATTTTTGGAGTGTTTGGAACATTATGGCACCTATATAGCGCTTAGATAGCCAGTCTTAAGCGCTATAAACACTAAGCTATGAGTGCATGCCTTTTAGAGCTTGCAGATGAGGTTAATACATCCCTGCTTCCCTTAGAATATTCTGCCTCACTAACGGTAGCCCTGCATGGCCCCAAGCTAATCTTCCTTTTCTCTGGGAAGGCACTGATAAGACATTCCTCAGCTTTCGCGCAGATGGGCCAGGGAGGGGCTCAGAAGAAGCACAGTGGAAATTAACAGAGCTGGGTTTTTTCCATGAGCTAGCCTATATTTTGCACAGGGAAAGTTCTGGAAGTGTGCGTCACGGACGGGCAGCACGAGATTATAAAATACACATGCTCACATGACTCGGGTGGGAGATCGTCCTGTGGACTTGGTTCGAGCAGATCAAGTGCCCGGAATTTTGGAGCTCTTGACGGCATCCTGCAGCGCTGTTCTCTGACTGAGCGGGGCTTGTTACAGCTAGCTTATAAGGGCCAGGGTCTCCCAGTGCTGATTGAAGGGGCGTAAGACTGTGTTTCTCTATGTTTATCTATGTTTCTTTATGTTTATCTATATTTTGCATTTCTCTAAGTTTTGTGCTTTGTAATCTTCTCTAACTTGAATCCCAAATGTATATGAAATTCACTGTTTAGAATAAATACTAAAACTTATTGAAAGGTGTCATTTGTCACTAGCATGAGATCACTGCTCAGCACAATAGAACCTGTATTTTGGGCTGAAATGGGTATTTTTTGCTCTCAAAGGGCTGGCCCCGAGGAAGATTTTGCCCATATCAAGACACCGCCAAATTGGTAGCATCAGTTTCCACTTGGAAAGGTTTTTCCAGATTCAGGTGTTTCAGTACCAGAGCTGACGTGAATGCTTTCTTTAACTCTTGAAAAGCCTCTTCTGCCTCTGAGTTCCAACAGAAGCCAGTGGTCTTCCTTAACAATTTTGTAATGTGTGCAACAATTTGTGAGAAATTAGAAATAAATTGTCTATAAAAATTAGCAAAACCCAAAAAAGATTGAATATCCTTGATGCATTGAGGCGCTGGCCATTCAGTAACTGCTTGAACCTTTTTCTTGTCCATCACAATACCAGAGGGAGTCAAAATAAAACCAAGGAATTCCACTTGAGTTCTATGAAAGGCACAATTTACTAGTTTTACATATAACTGATAATCTTGCAATTTCTTCAACACGGCCCTAACATAAACTATATGTTGCTCTTCAGAAGATGAATAGATCAAAATGTCTTCAATATACACTATAACAAACACATCTAGGAACTCACTCAACACCTCCTGCATAAAGTAATGAAAGGCTTCAGGAGCGTTGCATAATCCAAAAGGCATGACAAGGTATTCAAATAAACCAAACTTAGTCCTGAAGGCCGTCTTCCACTCATCCCGCTCTTTTACACAAATCAGATGGTAGGCTCCTCTCAAATCTAGTTTGGTGTAAACTACTGCTGTCTTAACTTGGTCCAACAGTACTGAAATCTTATTCAGAGCCTTATAATCAATACATGTCCTAAGAGTACCCTCTTTCTTTGGGACAAAGAATAGTGGTGACGAAACGGGTGAAGTTGAATGTCTAATAAAACCCTTACTCAACATATCATCAAGGTATTCTCGTAAATGCTGGTTTTCTGTTTCAGTCAAAGCATAGATTCTACTGCAAGGTAACTTAGCACCTGGTTCCAAATCAATCACGCAGTCATAGGATCTATGAGGTGGTAACCTGTCAGCTCCCCCTTTGTCAAAGACCTTAGCCAAATCTTGATACTAGTTTGGAATACTCACAGCCATTGCTCCCACCATCTGAGGTTTTGCCCTTTGCTCTGCCAGAAATAATGCAGGACTCATCTCCTCCTCCATGTAACCCTCACATTCCAATCCTGAAAAGACCACCTCCCGCATAACCCAATCAATTCTGGGATTGTGTTGAATTAACCAAGGCATGCCCAAAATGAGCCCAAACTGAGGTGCCGTTATCAAATCAAATACAATTTCCTCTATATGTCCTTACCCACACCTTATTTGAATGGGCTGAGTCTGTTGACAAATGGGCGCCGAAACCAAGGGTGATCATCCACCGATTGCACCCCTCCCACCTGTGCTTTCTCCCTTAACGGTAAACACAACCTTTTGGCCAATCCAATGTCAATGAAATTACCGGTGGCTCCAGAGTCCACCATTGCAGACCCTATCTGTATTATATAAGCAAAAATTAAAGTCACCAAAATGTACAAATGTGAGTTTCTCTTTCCAGTCGTATTGGCTATCCATGTAGGGACCCTAGTCTTTTCTGGGCCTGTCACCTGAGTTCCCCCTAAGGTCGGCCCAATCCTTTTCCCACCTCCACCTTGTGTCTATCCCCGCCTGCTCCTTTCTTTGGAGTATTCGGACAGGTCCTAATATAATGCCCTGGTTGCCCACAGTATATGCACAAATTGTTCGCCTTGCGTTGCTCCTTTTCTGCTGTGGACAATGGTCCTCTCACTCCACCAATCTGCATAGGTTCTCCTTCTGTATTCCTATTTCCCTTACTACGATCCAATCTAACAAAAGGCAACACTTCTGGTCTTTTCTTCTCTCCCTTGCGCTCACTTATCCGATGATCCAATCGTAATGCTAAATCAATCATAGCCATACATGTATCAGGTTGAGGTTCTAAGAATCCTTCAATTCTTCCTTTAGCCCTTGGTAAAACAACACAGTCTGTTTATTCTCAGGCCAATCTGTTTCAATCACTAACCTGTTGAATTGAGTAACATATGAAACCAAATTGCGAGTTCCTTGTCTTAAAGCCAACAATTTCTTGTCTTGAGCCAGGGAAACTTCCCGGCGATCAAATAGTCTTCCCAATTCCCCCAAGAAACCATCCCAATCATACAGTAAAGGATCATCCTTCTGCACCAAAGGCATTGCCCAAGCGGCCACATCTCCAGTTAAATATGAAATAACGAATGCTGTTCTAGCCTGTTCTATGGTCTCGAAGGCCGTAGGTTTACATAGAAAATGCAGACGCACTGTGTCAAAAAGGTAATATATTTTGTGGGATCTCCTGTAAACCTTTCTGGTGCCGCTAAAGGCACATGGCTAGGGGGCTGCACAATCACCGTAGAAGTAACTCTACCAGTTTGCCCCCGCTAGATGTTCCAGCCCATCCAGAGGGGTGCTTTGTGCTACCAAACCCTGTACCTGGGCTTTCAACGTACTTGATTCTCGTCTAGCCTGTACTAATTCCAACTGAATATCTTGCAGTGCTTTTAGTACGTCCGCTAAAGAAGGAGGATTTGTATCCATTTGGCCTGGGTGGTTCAATTACCCTGAAATCGGGGGCAGGTAATTCTGTCAAACTCACAAAGGGAGGATAAGGGACTCGACCCCCTCTCCCGAACCACAGAAGCCATATAGATCGACCCTCCCACCATGGTTGGCACGGGCGCCTGATAATGAATAACACAGGAATCCACGTGGCAGCTAATGGGGGGAAGATGGAGTTAGGGAAAGGGGGTGGAATGACAAAGGAAAGGGGAAAACATAACAAGCAATTAAATGACAATAGCTACTGTGTAAGTCAATACTCCTATACCGCTATTCTCAATCCTGAACACCTAACCTGACCTCCTAAAACCTGGAAACTAACCTACTGCATACAAGATAAAAGTCTCTAGTGAGGTGAAAGCCCTAGGCTTCTACCTCAACTCTGCACTAAACCTGAAGAGACAGGTCAGTGCCACTTCCTCAGCACAGCATACACCTGCAAGTTAATTAACGCTTGTAAGCCCTTCCTCTCGACAGCCAGTTGTACCACACTGGCTAGAGCCCTAATTTTATCAAAAATAGATTACTGCAAGGCCTTATGTCTAGGCTCCAGTAATTACAACGTAACCAAACTTCAAACCTTACAGAATAATGCTTTAAGATCTGTGCTCAACTTTCCCAGAACACAACACATCTCAGCCCTCAGATGTAGTACTAACTGCCTTGTAGTGAAAGATAGAATCCATTTCAAATCTTTAACTCTCACACATAAATGTCTAGCTAATTCCACCCCTAAATATCTAGCTGACAAATTGACTAAAAAGATCTCTGAACGTTCTCTGAGAAATATACACTCACACTGCCTGAATGTACCTAGATATAAACTCCAGAAATCAGGTGGCAGTAGCTTTCCAGTAATGGCTGCTAAACTCTGGAACTCATTACCTGCCAACCTCAGAGCTGAACCTTCCTACTATAGTTTTAGGAAGAACACAAAATCCTGGCTTCTATCCCTTGATGTATAAATCTCTGCGTAATTTCTATAACAAGGAAGCCAGCTATAGGAACAGGTAAAGGTTGCCCGGAGGATTTGGAAAGAATCCCCAAGTTACCTCAGCTATAGCAACAAGTAAAGGTCCCCCAGAGGCATTGGACAGAATCCCTAGTCACCTATAAGGTATTTAATTAATATTATATCTGATTCCCAAGGGGACAGGGACTTTGCAGTTCTAATTATAAGATCATTATTCTATATTTAAAAGTGTCTTTATCCAACAGGGTCTGACAGAGAGACTGGGTCCTATATAGAGCATACACAAGTGGAATTGTTGCCCCTGATGAATGTCCAGCATTGAAGTGCTTGGTTAGGACAGAAACTTGTATAAGTTGGGCTTGTTATGCTAAAGAATAATAGCACGAACAATACACTTTAGTGAGAATAATCCTGTGTAAGCATTATACACGAATGTTTGCTGTACTTTGGATTGTTTACATGTTTGTATATTCCTGTGGTTTTATACATTATTTTGAATGTTTTAAAACAATATTTTTGATTGTGTGTTTTAGGACTAATAAAATTGTAACTTTTTAAAATAATGCATTTCTGGTGTCAGCCTTATGATGTGTAGGTCTCCTTGTCTTTGAGATTGATGACACTTACTGTTTACCTTCCTGATTCTGTATGGGGCATCTTCAGATTAGTTAATTGGGCCCCCAATTGGGATGTTGAGTATGGAGTGCTCAAAGTGGAATTTGAGTGAAAGTTCGATGCCTGGGATTGGGTTTTCAATTATGATCACATGGAGACTCTAAGGCGGTACCCCAGACACCATATGTTAAGATACACTTACATGAAGCCCCAAAACTATTTGGTAAAGTGTCCATCTGGATTGGTGAGAAGGTTCTATTTACTTTTGAGAATTGACCATCTCCCAACTATGACCACCCTTGGCCTGCAGCTGTGGATGTCCTTGAGGACCATATCTGCTGTTTGTCTGGAGATGCTAACAATTTAGAAACAGCCCACCATGTACTGACAGGATGTAAATCCCTGATAAGCCTGTATAGGCAAGACTTGACAGGATTTGTACACAATGAAGTTGCCATACAAGAGGATGGTTTTTGCGCATATTGCCTCAATGCAGGAAGAATGCCATTTTTACTTGTCTTGTATGGTATATGGAGGGCCATTGAAGCCAGACTTGAGTCTCGGACATGATGTCAGACACAAT
The DNA here is from genome assembly GCF_040938575.1 of Ambystoma mexicanum. Lineage (NCBI taxonomy): Eukaryota > Metazoa > Chordata > Amphibia > Caudata > Ambystomatidae > Ambystoma > Ambystoma mexicanum. The sequence goes on along the minus strand of NC_090921.1, from coordinate 221,656,797 downwards.
GGGCCTCAATACGAGTCCGGCGGTAACCCTGCCTGTGCTACCTGCAGGTTGCCGCCGGACTTGTAAAATATTACCAGCGCCTGACTTCCCAGTGCCACCGGGAGATTCCAAGTCCAGCGGCCTGGGAAGTCAGGCTCCGGTAAAATGTAAGTCCCCATTCCCACAGAATCCTATTGGGCTCTAAGGGAGTGGAGACTCGAAAGCGCTGGCCCTCTTGTTAATGGCATCCTACCAATAAAAAGGAAAAAGGGACAAAAGAACATGGACACAGATGAAAGGATAGGCTGTCAACTGAACAGATGCATGCTCTCAGGCAATTGTCACCCTATAAGAGCAGAGCAAAAAGAAGGGCTCAAGGTTAGGCATGGCGTTGAAAGCTTTGGAAAGCCAGCCTACTGTGAGAAACCTGAAGGTGTCTCACCCGCTAGTCCCCGGGGATCTGTCATCCAGTTGGCCAGGACACGGCCGTCGCTATTGGATTTAGTTCCTGGGGGTGGACCAGTGCGGGAGAATCACCTGGAGTGGAAGTGGGACATTGAAGGTTGAGACGCGGTATCCCCCTTTCCTGTAACACATTTTCCTCATCCGACCAGGTAGGATACCTGGAAGCTCAACCCCCCTCTTTCCCGACACAAACACTTTTTTACGGACAGTTAATCGTGAGCGAAATTGGACTAACACGTGCCCCTGATATGTTCCTGTTCCAACAACCTGGTCAAGCATGCCCAGGCGATTACTAATAATTACACACATCTGACTCCCATCACACTTCCCCACACAGATAAAAGGCAGAGCATGAAAGCACACTCTAAGCGAGGAAAGTCAGTGAGGAGGCAGCAGTACAAAGGTGGCGATTTAACACAAGGAGAAAGGCGCCGAGACCGCTACTTTAACGAGCCTTGGAAAGGGAGAAGCCTAAGACCGGAACTGAAGCTGATCAACCTACACTGTGCATCAAAAGTATGCTTGGTGCTCCTGGGTCGATAACCCAGTCCGGGCAGAGCGATTGCAGCCATGGTACTGTCATTGGCTGCCAGAAAGCCGGGCCAGCAGAAGTAGCACAGCCGGTGAGTCAGAGAAACCGATACAAAATCTGTTTGAACCCCAGGTTGCAAGAGGCAATATTGTATGAAGAAATCCACAAAGAACAGTATTTTAAGTCCATGTGATGCGAGGTGCAAACAAGTGGAAACTAAAGGAGTGAATGTACTTTGAAAATTCAGATACTGTGTACAGAGTGGTCCGGCGCCATGTGGGTGCTCATTTGAAGGTCTCTGTTAGGTATCCAGCTGAATGGCAACTGCATTATAAAAAAAGGAACTTTGTATCGAAGGGGTCCTGCGACAGGTCAATCTAAACCCTGTGCACATTCGAAAGTCTTCGATAAGTATAAAGTGAACTGCAATTGGTCTGAGCCCGACTAATTGAATGTGAAGAAAGGGCTGAGCCCTGTTGAGGGGGATTCCGGGTTAACCGTAAGTCACCTGAGAAGTAATAAAGGAATCTGAACCCGGCTGAAGGGGATCCAGGGTGAACCGTGAGTCACCCGAGAAGTAATAAAGAGATCAGAGGGGGATCCAGGGTGAACCGGGAGTCACCGAAGAAGGAATAAAGGGATCTGAGCCTGGCTGAGGGGGATCCAGGGAGAACCACCCGAATCATGTAGTGATAAGAAGAAAATAACTTTCAATGTTTGTTTTGTACATCGGACCTTCCGAATCAAGAGGCTTTGATGGAGAAGAGATTTGAGCACAGAACGCCCTGATGCTGGAATTGGAACTGTATCATTGAATCAAGGAAGACAGAGTGTGTGCTTGGCTTGGTTGAACCGTCTTGCCCCATGCTGAAAACACGGGGAAGGGAGGCCAACGGCCCGAACATCCTGACTTATTATTTTGTGAGCACTACCTTCTTTTTCATGAACATTAACCCTCACTATTTGTAAAGTAGCAGCAGTGGTGGAAATGGAAACAAATTGGTGGGGGATCCCACAAGAGGCAGGGTGTCACGCCGCGCGCTCGCGGGCGCCACTTACCTGTCCTGGGGTCCCTGTTCCACGGCCGCAGCGGTCTCCTCCTTCATGGAGGCTGTACCCGCGGTGGCGTCTCTCCTCACGCCGACCCGCGGTCCGGATGGGCTCCGTGGACGCCGCCATCTTGCGAGGATCTGCGCATGCGCGGATCCTCAGTATTCGACGTCCCGCGCATGCGCAGTGTCGGAACATGCGTTCCAAGCCTCGCTTTGACCCCGGGCCTTAAAAGAGCACCGCATATACAGGGACAACGCGTCTCAACGCGGTTGTTACTGTGTATGCGCTGCTGGAGTCCTTGCGCCCGTGCCTCAGCCCTCCAGTTCCCTGCTCTGCCTTATCCTGCCTAGCCCTGCCTCTTTTCCTTGTCCTCTTCTTGCTCCTTGGTCCTCCTCATCCTTGCTTCCCTGTTTTGCTGGGCCCTTGCCTGCCTCCTGGTTTAGGGTGTTTTGCTGGGTCCTTGCCTGCCTCCTGGTTTAGGGTGTTTTGCTGGGTCCTTGCCTGCCTCCTGGTTTAGGGTAGGGGAGGTCCTGTCTGGGTTCCTAGAATACTTCCCTTCTTCTAGGAAGTGGGATTCCCCTGTCTGTCCAGCTTGTCCTTGCAGTCCGTTCTCCTTTGCCTGTCTTGTGCCCTGCCGGTACCTGTGCCTTGCTGCCTTCTTGGATGTTCCTGAGTTCAGCTTCCGCTATCATCGGTGTCTTCATCAAGCCTTCTCAGCCAGTGGAAACACTGTCCCGACGTCACGCAAATACTGAGAAGTGCCACCCGTGGCGTTGGGAGTTGGTTCAGTGCCATCCTGTCTTATATCGTCAGGAGGGGATTGGGCTAATTTCTCGCGCTACCCATTCATCGGCAATAGATACACCGACATACTGGCAACCTCAACTCCACGGTCTACAGGAAGAAAAGGTAACCAGCAATCTCGTGAAGACTCGTTTAACACAGGGTGGGGGTGGAGTTTGGGGGGGCAGAGCCCGAGGAGGCGGGGTTAAGGGGGCAGAGCTGGCAGTTGACCTCTGGTCAAAGGAAATGTCCAAAATAATAGTTTCAAACAGTGCTATTTCTTTCATAATGCTTCTTTTCCAAACTATATATCAATTCCACTTTAAACCACTTCCATGGCACTGGTGATGAGTTACATCACTATGCGGAGTAAATATTCTTTAAAATGCACAATTTGCCTCCCTTTTTATAAAAATAACTTCCCCATGGGTACTATTCAAACAGGGTGATTTCTGTTCACCATAAGCACATAAGCAACGTTTTCCTTAACTTGAACCACACCGGCACAGCTCCTGCAGCTCCCCTCTGAAAGCAGTTGGGTGGCTGCATCGTGTGGGATGTTAATAGGGGTATTTATTTATGCAATGTTTGTCGGATACATGTATATTTATGTATTTATGCAATGTTTGTCCGATACAAGTATCCGACAAACATTGCATAAATAAATAGATAATCCGGATCCATGTATCCGGCAAACATTGTATAAATAAATAAATAAACTGGGTCGTGGCTGCGGACTGTAACTTCCCCTTGTGATCTCTTGCATGGGTTCACGAGAGGAAGTTACAGTATGCTCGTGGGGGCTTTTTTTTCCCCTTCTCCCCAGCGCAGAGCAGGGGTTTGGGGCGGCAGAATCTGGCTGGATCCTGAGATCCGGCTACACATCTGGTGCCAGATCTTGGATCCAGTGAGAGCCGGCCCAATGACCATCACTGAGAAGCAGTAAGGATTGGTAATAGGTTTTTTAGTATAGGCCATTTTACTTTGACATTTGTAGATTTAGATTGAGATAGGTGTTTGTCATCCCCTTGTGAAAGTTAAATAAACACCTTTGAACTGGGGTCACTTGTGTCTATCTTACTTCGATACCATGGGCCTCATTCCGACCCAGGCGCTAATGGGTTAAAGGCGCCGTAAAAGGCTGTGGTGCCGTTACCCTATTAGCGCCTAATTACGAAGTCCCTTTGCGGGACCCGACCTTAACGGCTGGTGTAGACCAGCCGTTAAAGTAGGGTGCCGCAAAGGGACCTTGGTGCTAATTACGGTGCCGCAATTTGCGGCACCGTACTTGGCGCCTTCCCCATTACCATTGAGCCCTATGGGGCAAAAATGGGAATGGGGAAGGGCCATGGAGGCATGGGGAATTACCGCCCCGCCAACCTCGGAATGGGGTGGTAATTTCCCATTCCGCCATGGCGGACACCGGCATGGACCATGGTGCTAACAGCACCATGGTCCTCCGCCAGGGTCGTAATGAGGCCCCATGCCTTCTTTACACTACACTCCATACAAAACACAAAGGTTTAAAGCGCGCCACAATGGCAGCCATTTATTAAGAATGGAAAAAAAGATGTTAAAAATAGAACATGGGAGGAGCACTGAGTGATGCGGGCAGCAGAACGCTGTCTGGTTGGCGTAATTTAAAGAGCGTTTTGTCTTCTCTGGTACTAACCCTTTTCGTCACTTAATCTTCCTTTGGAGGAGGTATACTAATTACATAATTTATGTTTTTTTTTCATTCTTTTTTTTTATTGTGCATTTAGTTTCATTTACAAAACTTTAAGCACATAGAAAGAATTTAACAAAGGAGAACATTCAAAAATATATAAACACTGATATATAAAATGTACATATATAAAACCTTTCATAAAATACTGTATATAAAAAATTCCATCAACAACCTATTTAATTAAAGGATTTTCCTATTACTATAAATCATATTCGCCTCATCACCATTTTCTTTTCCATTAATTTCCATATTCCAAAAGCGGCAGCAGTCACAGATATTGATTGGGCTCTGCATAATATTGACCAGAAATGGTCATAGAGGATATTATCCATGTTATTTACATTGTTTCAATTTCTCAATGGCATAGTCTACAGCGGTTGTCATAATCGATGGAGGAATCCCACATATTCATTATGTACTCCTGCTGCTCCTGCACATATGCAAAAAATGTATCTACTTGAACTGTATGTAACTAAGTAAGCAACTCTGTAACCAGCGCCACGATGCCTTCGGGCTGATGTGCGCTTAACAAATGCGAATAAATAAATAAATAAATAAATAAATTAGTGGGATTAAGGTTCAGTCTTAAATACAGTATGAATCGTTTGAGCTCAATGGGCAGATCTTAGTTGGATAGCTACGGGGTCTATAATAGGGGAAGCTCAGAGTATTCCTTGTATCGTTTCTTTTTATGTAGTTTATCTATATACAAGGCCCTATCCCACAGTTTTGTTTTTGTTTTTATTATCATTTCAAAGTTCGGCAAGGTTCCGAAAGTATCTTGCTCGATGTCCAGTGCTGCGAGATGGGTTTTTGCAGTTATTTTTAAATCCTTGATAAAGACATTTTTTTCGGTCAACATCCATATCATCGCCTAATCATTTTAGTAGTGCGTTTGAGTTTTGACCTGTTCTCAGAAATGTATCATATAACAACGTATGTTGTACATAACACACTGATTTTAATGAGCACAGCCTGTACTAATGCTTCAACCATAAACTTCAAGAAAGCCTTCAATATTTTGCCCTCCTCGACACTCTATGTAATTTTTTAGAACAAACCATTTTTTCTATATTTTTCCCCTGTGCACTACTTTGTAGTAGGAGGGAGGTGGCCTGATTTTTACAGGGAAACCCAAATATGTAAACTCTCTTGTCCTTTCCAATTTAGTTTCATCAAGGTGCCAGACAAAAGGGTCTTTTTCTAAGCTACGCTTGACTCATTACAGGTCAGGCGGAAACCCTGCAGGTCCTACCGGCGGCTTGCCGTCTGACCCCTAAAGAATTACTGGCACCTGACTACCCCATGCCACCGGACTATTCCAAGCCCGGCAGCCGGGAAGTCAGGCGCTAGCAATTTCGTTAATCCCCATTTCCATAGAGTCCTGCGGGACTCTATGGGAATGGGGACACGGAAGCACCTGCACCGTTGTTAACGGTACCAGTGCTTCCATGACGACTTTGCCTGCCATGACTGCTATGCCCGGCAGGGTCAGACCTTTCAGGCATAGCGGCTCTAGCAGGCAAACCCATCGTTTGCCGGTCTGGAAAAACAGTGCCAGTAAGTTTACTGGCACTGTTGTTTCCGGACCGGCAAACTTAGAATGAGGCCCATTGTCTTTATCTTGTCTGTGTTTATTATCATGTAATTCTCCTTTGCATATGTTTCCAGCGCGGTAATCATGCACTGCAGGCCGATTGGAGTACGAATAAACAATATTATATCATCCGTGTAAAATAAGCATGTGATGTGAGTACCATATGGCTTGGTTTCCGGCCAGAATGGGTTTTTAATAAAGCCAGTGACACTTTTCTGAGTAGGCTTATTTTTATATTCGGTATGCGTATCAGGGACGAGTAGCGTGGTGACCAATTTGCCATTTTCCTGCACTGGTCTGGGTTTTTGAAACTCAGCCCGGCCATTTCATGTATCTATGCAAGGACCATGTACATTTGCTTGTTGGACTGTTTCATCTGGGAGTTTGTTTGTAACTAGGAGTAACTTTTCTCTAGTTTCCGTTGTTTGAGGCCTTGAACCCAAAGGTTGTATGTTTGGTCTGCTTCCCGATGTTTTTGCAAGGGACTCAGCGTTATCATGGGTATATGATCTCCTCGTAGTCCCAGTCATTATATGGAGCCTCTGTGGCTATAAGTCTGACTGCTGGGCCTCATTGTAAGTTTGCCAGACAGGTCTGACTCTGCCGGGCGCACCGGCCACGGTAAGCAGACTTTTCACAGGAGCACCGGCACCGTTAGGTAAGGTGCCAGTGCTCCGATGTCCCCAATCGCATAGAGTCCCATAGGAGTTTATGGGAATGGGGATTTACAAATATACGGGCGTCTGACTTCCCGCCCGCCGGGCTCGGAATGAGCCGGTGCACCGGGAGGTCAGGCGCTGGTAAGTTATTCCGAGTCCGGCGGACTCTGAATGAGGCCCAATCTTTTCCCAAAAGGCTGAGTGCTTTTTATGCTAGTTTTTCTTATCTGGCATTTTCCTTTTTGCCCAACGATGATCGATGGTATCACCCTCTTGCTGATTTTTTGCTATAGTGGCAGGGCATCCACTTTTGAGATGATTGTGTTTATGCCGTTCAGGACATATCTCAGATTGGACCAATGCAATTGGGGCCACACTCTCATAGCTGGTTTTAAAAAGTTCAGAGGAGTCTGAAGATGGTGCGAAGACAGCCACATCAGGTGTATTTGATAGGTTAATGTCTATAACATCCTCCCCACAAAATTGGTTGGGGAGCTCATTTTCCCCGCCAAATGAGGCCCGTTTCAGGTTTACCATCATATCCCGGCCCGCTGACACTGCTTGTTTGGTTTATAGAGTCCGCACCGTTAGGTACCAATAGATATGTCCGGCTCTGTGTGTGAGTTTGTTTTTATAACAGGACCAGGCAGACTTGTCAGGGCTGAGGCAGCGACCCACGGTCTCTCCAGCGGGTGCTGCTTTCATCATAAGAGTGTCCCGGACTTAAGTGATTTTCATGTTACAGCAGGACATCGCTTTTTGTAGAGGTTTTGAAAGGAGTGATACTGCAATCAGGGCAGAAAGTGCCAGAGAATGGCTTACCTAGAGAGCTGCAGGAAAGTTCCATACAGTACTGTCAGCGAACGTGTGGCGTCCACAAGGATGGCTGCCCCGTCTTCCCACGGACAACTACACGCGCTGCAACACTCTGTGCAGCACTATCGCGCTGAAAAGGTGATTTTATACAGTTCCCGATAAGTTAGAGCTCCGACTACAGCAGCAGCAATCAAGGAAAGACTGGTAAGTGGCAGCAACCACAGACAACCGCACTCGCTGCAACACTCCGCATATCGCTATCGTGCTGAAAAAGTGTTTTTGTACAGTTCCAGGTAAGTTAGAGCTTCGCCTCCAGCAGCAGCAATCAAGGAAAGACTGGTAAGGAATATGGTAGCAACCACAGACAACCGCACTCGCTGCAACACTCCCTGCAGCACTATTGCGCTAAAAAGGTTATTTTGTATAGATCCAGGTAAGTTAGAGTTCCGCCTCCAGCAGCAGCAATCAAGGAAAGACTGGTAAGTGGCAGCAACCACAGACAACCGCACTCGCTGCAACACTCCGCATATCGCTATCGTGCTGAAAAAGTGTTTTTATACAGTTCCCGATAAGTTAGAGCTCCGCCTACAGCAGCAGCAATCAAGGAAAGACTGGTAAGTGGCAGCAACCACAGACAACCGCACTCGCTGCAACACTCCCTGCAGCACTATAGCGCTAAAAAGGTTATTTTGTATAGATCCAGGTAAGTTAGAGTTCCGCCTCCAGCAGCAGCAATCAAGGAAATATTGGTAAAGAATATGGCAGCAACCACGGACACTCGCTGCAACACTCTGCGCAGCACTATGGCACTCAAAATTTGCTTTTGTACAGTTCCAGGTAAGTTAGAGCTCCGCCTACAGCAGCAGCAATCAAGGAAAGACTGGTAAGTGGCAGCAACCACAGACAACCGCACTCGCTGCAACACTCCCTGCAGCACTATTGCGCTAAAAAGGTTATTTTGTATAGATCCAGGTAAGTTAGAGTTCCGCCTCCAGCAGCAGCAATCAAGGAAATATTGGTAAAGAATATGGCAGCAACCACGGACACTCGCTGCAACACTCTGCGCAGCACTATGGCACTCAAAATTTGCTTTTGTACAGTTCCAGGTAAGTTAGAGCTTCGCCTCCAGCAGCAGCAATCAAGGAAAGACTGGTAAGGAATATGGCACCAACCACAGACAACCGCACTCGCTGCAACACTCCCTGCAGCACTATTGCGCTAAAAAGGTTATTTTGTATAGATCCAGGTAAGTTAGAGTTCCGCCTCCAGCAGCAGCAATCAAGGAAATATTGGTAAAGAATATGGCAGCAACCACGGACACTCGCTGCAACACTCTGCGCAGCACTATGGCACTCAAAATTTGCTTTTGTACAGTTCCAGGTAAGTTAGAGCTTCGCCTCCAGCAGCAGCAATCAAGGAAAGACTGGTAAGGAATATGGCACCAACCACAGACAACCACACTTTTCGCAACACTTCGTGCTTTATTTGGGATGTCCAGGGCCTAATTTTTCTGAATTTCTCAATTGGATCAACCAATGCCACATGAAGATTGATTCCACTATGGACATGAGTTTCCTGGATCTGTCCATTAAACATCATCAAGGTATTCTTATTAGCTCCCTTTACAAAAAGACCACACATAGAAATACTCTAATACATTTTTCCAGTTTCCACCCACGTACCCAAAAGCAAAATCTCCTTTATGGCAAGTTCTTTCGGCTACGTAGGAACTGTACACTACCATCTGAATATGACCAACACGCAAACCTCTTGGCAGCAAGACTCACAGCTCAAGGGTACCCAACAAAACGTGTTTCACGGTCCCTGAAAAGGGCCAAGTTCTTAGGTTTAGAGCTCACCTGTGGTTTGCTGTTGTTCTTGCTTTTGGTATTATGCAAGTAGGGACAGTCTGGCTGCCAGGACTCCCTAAGGTGAAACAGGGTGAACCAGATGCCAGAGAGGTCGGTCCCCCAAGGAGAACCCTGACTGGATGTTGGAGTAGCTGAAGGTCCGGACTGATGAGAAGAGGGGCATCAGAGGACACAAGGAACTCGCTGGGGAACTTGGATGCAGAGTCTAAGGATAGACTAGATGGAGAGAAGGCAAATGTTACCAAGGACAGAATGCTGCACAGAGGTACCCAGCAAGTAGGTAAGCGGAGCGGTAGAAAAAGCAGGAACAGGATCAAAGCACACAGCGCTCCGATAAAGACACCAGAAGGAATAGGGCAGGACTGTAAACAGGGAAGAGCGTATAGCAACAAGCGTCTAGAATGAAACAAAGATGCAGCGTGAGGAGCCAGCGCTGTTCTCTGTATTTGTTTGTGAGGTGGCAAGCCCCTAGTTCTGTTGCATAGAGCGTACGGTCGTCGTGGCAGCCATCTTGGGGTTGGCCAATGTGGTTCCCTCAGTCCGGGTGGCCATTGAATGGTTGGCAAAGTGTAACCGAGCATTGGGAAGGTGTTTGTCATGTGTCCGGGGGTGAAGGAAGGACCATAGGGGGCATCTGCATGTAAGAGTATTCACCCTTCCAAATCTGGTCGTGCCAGTTTTCTAGTGGTGCAGGCGATGGAAACGTTGCACCAGAAACGGATCTGCAGGACGATAGCCTTTCCAGTCTATGAGGTATTGCAAGACCCCCCTATGATAGCGAGCATCACAGATATGTCCTACCTCATATTCTGGTTCCTGGTTGATGTAAATAGGCAGTGGTTTGGCTACTTGATATCTTCCTGGAGGGTCCTTATAGGATTTCAACAGAGATGAGTGAAACACAGATGTATCCTGTTCCAAGAAGGGGGAAGCCGTAAACGAAATGCCACAGGATTAATCTGTTTAGATATCTTAACGGGACCAAAATATTTAGGGCCGAACTTCCCAGTTCTCAGGCGAGTTGGTAGATATTTAGCAGCCAACCAAACCTTGTCACCTATTTTGAAGTCGGATCTGGGTGTCTGTGTTTGTCTGCCTGCAGTTTAGCCTGTTTACTGGTATTGCGGAGATGAGTTTCCGCCTGCTTTTATATGGCATGTAGATTTTGTAGTATGTCTTCTACTGCTGGTATGTTAGAACTTGTTAAAGGCACTGAAGGTATCCATGTGGGGTGGCATTCGAAGTTGTAGTAGAAAGGTGTAGTGACGATGGCCGAATCATAGGTGTTATTATAGGAGAATTCAGCAGTTGGAAGTAGTGGAACACAGTCATCTTGATTTCCAGTGACAAAACAGCTGCAATATTGTTCCAATGTCTGCTTTGTTCTTTCAGTGAGACCATTGGATTCGGGGTGGTAACCAGAAGAGAGGCATCTTGATAGGCCCAAAGGGGAGCATAAGGAAGACCCAAACTTAGAGGTGTACTGACTTCCACGGTCTGATATAATATTAGTGGGCAGTCCACGTAGTTTGAAAACTGTGGAGAAGAAAAGCAAAGCCATAGTAGCAACAGTTGGTAAGGACTGGCAACGAACGAAATGTGTAATTGTTTTGATAAATATCTATGGTGACTATGATGACTGTACAGCGTTTTGATGGTGGAAGATAAACGATAAAATCCATGGCAATCGTGTGCCATGGTCGAGGAGGTAAGGAAGGATGTAGCAGTTTTCCGCTGGTTGTGCATCTGTGAGTTTTGGCTTGTGCTCAAACCTCACATGTCTGGCAGAACTCTCTGACATCTTCAAGCATGCGAGGCCACCAAAAATGTCATTGAAGTAAATGAAGAGTGGATCTTTCTCCCCGATTACCTGCAATCTTTGTGTCATGAGTGAGGGGAAATGCTTCTTTCCGGAGTTCCACTGTTGGTAGAAATAGCCCATTAGCTTTGAAAAGTAGTCCTTGTCTGTGTATGAGAGGGTGATTGGATAGGATTAGAAGATCAATGTTGTTCTTTGAAGCCGCCTCAATTCTGTGCAACAGGGTTGTTGCTTGACATATAATAGTAGTTTGTGGAAACCTACATTCTGTCTTTAGCTCCCTGTCCAGGGGTGTAGTCAATGAACGTGAGAGAGCGTCAGCAACTACATTTTATTGTACCTGGGCAGAAGTTTAGCTGAAACCAAAATTGTAGAAAGAAATATGTCCATCTGGCCTACCGGCTGTTACGGCATTCGAAGGACTGTAACTGTCAAAACTCGTAAAGGGAAGAAAGGGGTATCGACCCCCTCTCCCGAACCACAGAAGCCGAATAGATCGACCATCCCACCGTGGTTGGCATGGGCACCTGGATATTAGTAACACAGGGAACCACGTGGCAGCTAATGGGGTGAAGACAGAGTTAGGGAAAGGGTGTGGAATGATAAAGGGAAGGTGGGGAAGAGAAAACATGCATATACATAGCAATCCATACTATTAACAACCAATACCCCTAAACCTGTATACCTGATACTGTACTCCTAAACCTGACCTCCAAAACCAATTCAGCCCTATTCCAACCTTATTTCTGCCGACAGGCGTATTCTTGGTAACACAGCATGTGCTTGAGTAGCCCCAAGCCAAAACATAAGTGCACATATAACAATGTGTTAGATACAAGAAGCGTAACAGAACGTAGCACCAAACAATAATCTCATGGTGTCACAATGCAGGACATGGCTTTAACAGCAAGTGTTATGGCACAAACAAAGGGAAGGTCCCTTTCATGAAAACACAAGACCATTGGCTCATTGGGCACACAGAAGCAGCAAACAAACATTGCAAATCATTACATTTAGATGTGCCCCTCTCCACTTGTTTGCAGAAGCACCCCTATATGGCATGTAATGTTCGAAAGAAAAGGTATTCTTAATGTTCTTGGTCAGCACGTACTTCGTGCTCCTAACTCTCATGGGCATAAATGCTGTAAAGCAGAGAAGCGTGATATTAACTTCTCTAAATGTGTTTTCTTATAAGTTAACCATAGCGTACTCTCAGCACGCACATACATTTCCCATTGAAAAGATGTGCGTGAATACACAATTCCTCAAAGAATAATAGGTGGCAATTCACTTATCTGTATGTCCGGGCGCCTCGTGAGGCCACCCGGACCCTGATGAATGACGCTTCATATCGTCGGGCTGCCTCTTATTCACCGCCACGGTCCGGGCTTCAGATCAAGTATGTTACACCAGCCACTCCTGCTCACCGCCGCAGCCTGGTCTAATTAGCAGACAGACCTTCGGCGTCTCGTTAGCCTGTGATTCGGCTCATCCACGAAACACACCACCGCCACCGCTCGTGCTGTTAATCTGTAATTATCTGCACCGAAACACGGGCAGTTGACGGTTTAGGAAGTCAGTTAATTGCACAGCTGACTCGCCGTGCGAACACGCTAGAATACACAATGTCCCACAGCCTGCTGGGGATTGTAGTTCCAACCCATTTCAGAACCGTTTCTTGCACATTACACGCCTTCCCTTGCCCCAACACCTATTCCTGACGTTAACATAAGCAGATTGCGGTGGTCAGTCCGAAGCTCTGTTTCTTGTTATGCTCGTAGGAGATAGTGCCTCAACTCGGTACATGCTAATTTCATGGCTAACAGCTCTTTTTATGCACCTCCGATTGCAGAAATGTTTTAAAATAAAAGGCGATTGGGTGTTCTTCAAGATCGTCACTGGGTTGTTTGAGGACAGCACCAACTGCTTGTCCGAAGCATCAGTTTTGACAAGAAAGGTTTTATGTTCGTCGGGAATATTCAGTATTGGAGCAGAGGTGAAGACGGACTTCAAGTTCTGAAAGGCTTTCTCTGTAGTAGCGTCCCATAAGTACTTAACTCCCTTCTTGAGCAGAGAGATTAAAGGTAATACAATGTTGGAGAAATTGAGGATGAACGTCCTATAGAAATTGGCAATGCCCAGAAACTGTTGAAGTTCTTTTACTGAAGAAGGTCTGCTCCATTGCAAGATGGCTTTAACTTTTCATGGGTCCATAGATATGCCGTGCTTGGATAGTATAAAACCAAAGTATGGTACAGAAGGAGCATGAAAGGTGCACTTTTCTAGTTTGACTTGTAAATGGTTGTCTTGCAACCGGCGAAGGCCTTGTTGGACATGATCGGAATGCTCAGCAGTATGAGCGAAAAAGACAAGAATATCGTCCAGGTACACTATGAGTGTTTGAAAGAGCAGATCTGCAAATATATGATCCATAAACCTTTGAAAAATTGAAGGTGCGCTTGCTAGGTCAAAGGGCATGACTCTATTCTTTATAATGGCCGAAAAGGTGTTCGGAAGGCCCTTTTCCATTTGTCGCCTTTCTGGATCCATATGAGGTGGTAGGCTCTGCCAAGATCAGGTTTTGTAAAGACTGTGGCCTTTTGAATGGCATCCACTATGTCTGGAATGAGAGGTAGAGGATAACGGTCTTTCACCATGATAGCATTCAAGCCTATGTAGTCTACACATGGTCGTAGTTCAGTGGTCTCTTTTTTAGGTATGAAAAAAAGAGAGGTGACAGCCGAAGAGACTGATTCTCTTATCAGGCTGTTAGCCAAATGTTCCTGGAGGTACGATTTCAGTGCTATTTTTTTGGCAGGTGTCAACCGGCACATACGATTGAATGGTACTGTCTTGTTAGGCATCAATTGAATGGCACAGTCCTCTGGTCGATGAGGGGGTAAAGATTTGTGTTTCTCCTGTCAAAAGACTTCTGCAAAGCCCCAGTATTACTGTGGTAAGGTGATGGTTAAGGATAAAGCAGAGATAGCCAAGGGGCAAGAGGAGGTAAATAATACTGTTTGAGGAGCGGTACCCATGAGACACAATGCTCAGAACCCAAAAATAGGCTGTGAGCCTTCCAGTTTATGTAGGGGTTGTGAGTGGAGAGTCAAAGGTATTCCAAGAATTAGAGGATAATGAGCCGCCTGAATGAGGTCAAACTGAATACGTTCCTGGTGGTGATTAATCAACATTCCCAGTTGTACAGTGTTATTCATAATAGGACCACTTTCCAGTAGCTGCCCATCAACTCCTTCCACAGGTATAGGTTCCTGCTTCGTTTGTAGAGGTATGGTCATCTGCTTGGCTCATGCCTTGTCTAAGAAGTTCCACCCTGCACCGGAATCCACCAAGGCAGATACCTGGATGGAATATTCGTCAGTAACCTGTAAGGTGACTTGTAAAACTAAGAGGAGCATAGGTTGCTTTAGAGCAGCTAGTACTACTCTGCTGTCATGACGAGTGAGATAAGGCAATTGCTCCTGACCCTGTATTTCAGTTAGGATCAGAAGGTAGAGTTTTCCTTCCGTCTAGGAGCCAAAGGACAGATCCGGAGTAGATGGGTATCTGAATCGCAGTACATGCATAAACCTTTTTGTCTGGGTCTCTTCCGTTCCACAGATGATAAAGGTCCTCTGGCGGCACCTAGTTGCATGGGTTCGGTCTTCTCTCTATGTATTTCTGTTTGGTTGTGGAGCATAGGTGCGAGAGGAAGGGTTCCGATGTTTCCTGCGTTCTTGACGTTTCTCTTGTAAGCGGTAGTTGATTTGAATAACCAACTGGATTAACTGATCTAAGTTTGGAGGTCAAGGTACCCTGGAGAGCTCGTCTTTGAGATCTTCGGATAATCCTCTCCGGTATAGGGTGAAACATGCCTGATCCAACCCATCAGCTAGTTGTTTAAACTTTGCGGTGTAAGATAGGTAGGACGTCCATCTGTCCTTGCTGTAATTCCAAGAGCTCTTCTTGAGCTGTATATGTCATGTCCAGGCGATCAAAGAGCCTTTTTACAGCAGTGATAAAGCCTGCATAAGAGCCCAGGATGGGGTCATTGAGAGAAACCAAGGTTGTAGCCCAGGCCAATGCACTACCCGTCATGTGTGTCACCATAAATACAACCTTTGCCCTGTCAGTGTGGTAAGAAACTTCTCCAAAGGAAAACTGTACTGCACAAGCATTCAGCAATTCTTTTAAGTGTTTATGGTTTCCAGAGAATTTCTCTACTGAGGCCGTAGCCCCTGTAAGACCTGAAGGTAAAGCATCACAGGCTTGAAGGGCCTTTCGTAGGTATGTGTTTTCTGCTTTAACATTGTGTACTTCTAAGGTGAGATTCTGGACAGCAGCCCCCAGTTTCTGTATTTGAGCCATCTCTGACATGGGTTTTTATAGGCATTGCAATCTCTTAGGTTTAGAGCTCACCTGTGGCCTGCTGCTGTTCTTGCTTTTGGTGTCGTGCAAGTAGGGACGGTCTTCTCTGGCTGTCAGGACTCCCTAAAGTGAAACAGGGTGTACCAGCCACTAGAGAGGCCGATCCCTCTAAGAGAAAAAACACTCAGACAGGGAAACAACCCTGATTGGATGCTGGAGTAGCTGAAGGTCCAAACTGATGAGAAGCGGAGCAGCAGAGAACTAGAAGAACTTGCAGGGGAACAAGGATGCAGAGTCTAAGGATAGATTAGATGGTGAGAAGGAGGGGGTTCTCAAGGACAGAATGCTGAACAGAAGTACCCAGCAAGTAGGGAAGAGATGCGGTAGAAAACGGAGGGACAAGATCAAAGCGAGCAACGCTCCGATAAAGGCACTAGTAGGAATAGGACAGGACTGTATACAGGGAAGAGCAGATAGCAACAAGCGTCTAGAAAGAAACAAAGTTGCAACGCGAGGAGCCAGCGTTGTTCTCCGTATTTGCTGGTGAAGTGGTAAGCCCCTGCTTCCGTTGCGTAGAACGTACGGCTGGCATCGTGGCCATCTTGGGGTTGGCCGATGTGATTCCTACAGTGCGGGTAGCCATTGAATGGTTGGCAAAGTGTCGCAGAGCATTGGGAAGGCGTTTGTCATGTGTCCAGGGGCAAAGGAAGGACCATAGGGGCCTCCTGGATGTATCACAAGTACACACCACGAGATACATTGTTGCAATTTAAGACAGATATTCACCAAGACAAACTAGTGTGTGCACTAACGTATAGCACAGACACATTTGCAGTCAAAAAAAGTATCTAAAAATGTTGGCCACTGGTTCAATTAAACTTTCAAAATTAACCTTTTCTGCTATTTGATTTGAAGTGACAGAAAAATCTGAGCGACTTCCTCCTCCATTCACAACCTAAAGAGAGCAGATCAACAACAACTGACTGGGACTGGAGAGCATTGATATTGATAGGACATGACCCATGTGGTACATGCTCCTTTTGCAATTTCACCAGAAAAATTAAGTCTTTTGATATTAGAAGCAAGCAATGACATCTTCGACAACATACGAATTGTAAAACACCATATGCAGTATACTGCATACAATGCCCATGTGGGCTGCGATAAGTAGGGCAAACCACAAGACCGGCCCATATACAGATTGTACAACACAGGACTCGCATTAGATGCCGCAACAGCACGGCCTCCATGGTGGTCCCTTTTATGGAATATGGCCACTCTCCTGATGACATATTATGGTGGATTCTCGACACTGTCAGAAATGCCTCTTATATCCTAACACTTCTTTCCAGAAAAGAAGCCAGGTGGATGTTTAAATTGAATAGTCTAGAACATGGGCTTAATGACATCTTGCCAACCTTATGTCACTTTTCATGTACTGATAAGTATGGGGGGAGTAGCCATATATTCGGCATCAGTGTTATTTAAATTCTAGCAATTCATGGGGGCACATCACGTAATTATTGTGCTTTGTATATTTCTAACTATGGGGAAATGATAGCACTTACAGGATAATTTGCTAACTCGTTCTTCTTCGCCTTCACTTAGCGCCAGGTATAGTGGTGCCCCTTTCCAACATGGCACTCAATTTTTGTCATTTTTTGCACTTCAAGCCCTGGCCACATTACCCTTTACTCTTTCCAGTATTCAGCTCACCGGTGGCGTCATTGATTGTAATGCCATGCACCATCAGGGCTGCCTCTGATTTTCAGGCGCCAGCCGGTTTTTCGAACAGCTCTGGAAGGCTCTACTTGTACTATACAGTGAGATCTTGGAGGTGTATTTCACATATGCACCTACCCCTATGAAGGACTGGCTCTCTTAAACGTGTGCAGTCTTTTGATCACAGCATAGGTTGTAGTGGCCCCTTGCTCGCATATGTCTGTTTGTTTAACAGCAGATGATTGTGGCTCTCTTTGGGAATTGATCAATCTCGGTCGCTGACCCACTGCCAATTTGGATACACTGGCCACTTTGACTGACAAGATCACGTTACTGAGAAAAATTCGGTAAGAGGCTGACTTGTAGTGCTGTTGTTTTGCACATCATGCGGCGGTGCCAGTTCATGGTGGTTCGAAATCGTCTACTGTCTTTTACTGTCTGTGGTAGTTTATAACTTTCTACAATTTCAGTACTTCACCCAGTCGCTAGCCCATCCATTTACACACTTTGTGTCTGTAATTATTATTACAGGTTACGACTAGGTGCGACATTGATTAATCCCAAGAATAGCCATACCAGAGAACAAAATCACCTCTCTGGGTTTAGCTGTTGTTTTCTTCAACACAGCCCTACCTAAGTGTAGGTTGGTCAAGTCTTTTGACTTTTCTATATGTTGCATATACTTCTAATTCACATTTATTTATCTTCAGGCATGCTTGCCACAATGCCTTTATTCTGGTATAGGGGTCTTTCCCCTTTTGCATGTTTTATGCTCTGCAATTCACATAGGGTGTTGCCAGGTATGGGAGGTGACGAGAAACTCTTTTCTTTTCGTGACTGGGCCATTCATCTTCTTAGCAATAGGAGCATTTTCAACCCATTTTCATATTTGCTATGGTGCCTTTTAGGCACTATTTTGCTGTTCGGTTTATTTGAAGAATATTAGGTAAACATTTTGTTTTGTATCCGTAGGGCCCAATATGTGTCGGTCCTGATGAAGGCGGTCCAATTCTATACACCGCTGAAACGTCCATGTGAATTTTCCCCTGGCGTTGGCCCTTGTTGCATACTGTGATTTTGGTTGCATATTGTAATTTTGTATTTTTCTTTTCCATGCATCTTCAAAACTTATTAGGGATACGCCTTGAATTCATCTAGGTTGAACCACTGATGCATTATGTACCTTTGTTTGTTTTTACTCTCATTTTGGGTATGCCTTAATTGATTTAGGCCTGCTAGACTAGATTCAGACTATTTGATTCATTCCACATACCCTTTGAATTATGTCAATTAAGTTGTGTTGTAAGTGTTGTAATGAAGGCATGGTATCAACAGTAATGCAGACACAAGTGACCACAGATTAAGGGTGTTTATTGATCTTTAGAAAGGGTTTGAAAACGCATATCTATTCCTAAATCTAAAGATGGGAGCAAGCTACGCCCATCAAATAATAATAACACTGTCGTAGTGGTGTCTTGTCAAAACAAAAGGGCCTATACGAAAAAACCTATTGCCAATCCTTACCTCTAAATACAAATAGGGTGGGAAACAATGTTGTGTGCGGGAAAGAAGTGTTCAAGAAATGTTATGTCAGCATATTCAGGCCGTTGGCCTCCCATCCCCATGTTTTCAGCACAGGACAATGCGATACACTGGATCTTAGCAAAGTCTCTGGCTTCTCTAGCACGAAGGTGCAGTTCATACATTAGCATCAGGGCCTTCTGCGCCCAAGTCTCTTTGCCTTTCAAAGTCTCTTCTTTCAGAGGGCCTGATGGGACAAACAAACAATAAGTTATTTTCCTCTTAAAATTTCACGCGCACTCAATTTCTCAGGTGATTCACTATTCACCTTGGATCCCCCTCAGCCGGGCTCAGACCCCCTTTAAGACAATGCTCTTTGGATTTCCATGTATCCAAGTTCTTGGGTGATTCACGGTTTACCCCGGATCCTTCTCCGCCGGGCTCAGATCCATTTTTAACACAATGTTAATTCAGTCTTCCTACGCTGGGCTTGAACCAATTTAATTCACTCTAACACAAACATGCTTTAACCCAAAGCTTTTAATTGATCTCCCTCGTTCGGGCTCGGATCAACTTTATCTACTTTGTCATCAACTTTCTTGGCAGTATCAACATCGAAGACTTTCGATTGTGGACGGGACTTTGCTTGACCCGTTGCAGGACCACTTCGATTCACAATCCTTTGCCACTATTTTACTTTTGCCAACTCTCAGTTGGATACCTTACAGAGACATTCCAATGATCACCTGCGCGGTGCTGGACTACTCTGTCAAAGGTATTGTGTCTTGGTTTCAATGTTCAATCTCTCATCTATTGTTCAATTTTACTTGCATTGGTTATCACCTGTGTTTCATACACTGTTCTCTACAGCGCTCATCATACAATGTTGCCGCTCGCAACCTTGGTTTCATTACAGACTGGTCTGGTATTGGTCTTCCCAACTCACGGGCTGTATTGATTTCATTGGCACTGCTTTGTTGTAGGAATCAAGGACAGTACCACGGCAGCAGGCGAATCTCCCAGCCTTGATTATCGACGCGGGAGGGTGCCTGGTACCTCCGACACACAATGCAGGATTCTTCAGCCTGGTTTCCTGGTCTTATGCTTTCTATTCTCGAGGTTTTGTGAGTTACTGGTTCCTTGTCAAAAAGGTCTAGGGGACTTCCCTACTTATGATCCACTTCGGTTTTGCAGTCTTTCTCCTCGTGTTAAACTGCCATCTTGGAACTGCTGTTTTCTCGTGTGTTTTGCCTCGCCCAGAGTGGGCTCTCGTGCACCGCCTTTTATCTGTGTGGGGAAGTGTAATGGGAGTCAGGTGTGCGTAATGGTCAGTAATTGCCTGACCCTATCTGACCATTGTATTGGGACATGTCAGGTATACGGCTCAGGTGTTAGTCTGTTTTCTCTCATAGCGAGCTGTCTGTGAGAAAGTGTTTGTGTTGTGGAACGGGGGGGTGGAGTTCCTAGGTATTCTACCTGGTACGATGGGGTAAAGGTGTTACAGGGAAGGGGATACCGAGTCTCGCCACCCGGTGTCCCACTCCCCGAATACCCCTCAACCAGGTGATCCTCCCACACTGGTACACCCCCAGGAACTGGATCCAAAAGCGACAGCCGTGTCATGGCCACCTGGATGACAGATCCCCAGGGACTAGCGGGTCAGACACCTTCAGGTTTCTCACATGCCCTTCTCTTATGCGATGTAGCCGCATCTGTTTTACAAGGAAACCCAGAAAGGAAATCTACGTTTCCTTGGCCTTTGTCTTTTCAGTGCTCCACAGTGAAACAGTAGAATCCGAGTGATCTGACCGCGGCTGATTTGGTGGCGGTCGGAACGTTTGCATGAGAAAGGTGAGAACTACCAAAAGTTTGCACCTTTCTCATGCGAACACACGTACTACGGGGACTGCGGGGGTGAATCCCGCAACACCCCGCTCACTATACTTAACAGTATAGTGAGCGGGGTGTTGCGGGGAACAACCCCTGCAGTCCCGTTTTTTTTTATTTCTTCATTTTTTTTATGGGTGTGCAGCGTAGGTGTCCCTCGCAACACCCCGCTCACTATATCACACAGTATAGTGAGCGGGGTGACGCGGGGGACACCCCTGCAGTCTTTTTTTAAAAAATGATACTTAAAAAAATTATACTTACCTGCAATGCTACCACCAAAGGTACAAACTTCTGGTGTTTGTACCTTTGGTGGTAGCATTTTCAGAACTTTTGGTCATTACGACCATTTGTTTGCGGTAAAACCGATCTAAACCGAAACAGTAGGGTTGCAGGTCTAAGAACCATTGCATGACTCAAGGGTTAGAATATTTTTGCTGACTAATCCATACTAAAGGAGAATGATCCGTGATGAGTGTGAACTTCCTTCCTAGGAGGTAGTATCTAAGGTGGGTAATGGCCCACTTGATGGCAAGGGCCTCTATTTCCAGCACTGAGAAAAAAGGTTCACGTGGGAAGAGTTAGCGTCTAGTGAATAGGATAGGGTGTTCCAATCCGTCACAAACGTGTGACAAGACTGCTCCTAGCTCTGTAAGGGAGTCCTCTGTTTGCAACACAAACGTCTTCGAGAAATCTACTACCTTTAGGATCGGTTCTGGCATAAGGTTTGTTTTATGTTGTAACATACATCGTCCCCGTCAGTCCAATGAATTTTCTGGGGTTCAGCGTTCTTTAATTTATCTGTAGGCTGGCTGTCCTCTCCGAGAAGGTAGGGATAAACCTATGGTAATAACCGATCAACCATAAGAAATGCTCTGAGGTCTCTCTTAGTTTTAGGCGGGGAAGTATCTAGAACAGCCTTCACTTTTTCGCATTGAGGTTGGACACTACCATTCTCTACAAAGAAGCTGAGGTATTTCACGGCTGATTGAGCAAGCTCGCATGTGGATGGATTGGCAGTTAGGCCGGCTTCTCTGAGGGCTCTCATAATAGTAAAGAGATGGAAAAGATGGTTTTACTAGGTTTTATTATAAATGACTATAAGCCCCACAGAAATTGGAGTAGGGCTGTAATATCTTGTCCATAAGTCGTTGGAAAGTGGCGTGGGAGGACTTTGAACTGGAATAGTCCCAGGGGCGTCGAGAAAGCTACTCCTTATAAAGTCCATGTACTGGGACCTGCCAGTACCCCTTGGCTAAGTCTAGGGTTGATAGGAAGGTGGCATTTCCGAGTCTATCAATCAATTTGTCGATGCACAGCATGGGATAGGCATCGAAGTCGGAGATGTCGTTGATCTGTGTGAAGTCTCTGCAAAACCTACAGGAATGGTCAGGTTTTGTGACCAATATTATAGGGGAGGACCGTGGGCTTGAAGAGGGTTCATTGATATTCGCCCTTAGCAATTTCTTCACTTCCTCAACCACTATCCGTCTACAGGCAAGGCACCTATAGCGACCATCACCAACAGGTAGTGACGCAGGAATCACAGGTGCAGGCACAGGACCACAAGCAAGCAATGTCCAAATTCTTGAGTTTCAACTCAAGACGGTGGCGGTTCTGCAGGATACCCGAGGTAGAGCTGGACAGTTCACTAGATGGCCCAGGAACACGTCTGAAGAGGCTCGTTCGGTTGGTAAGCAGGGTGTGCCGAGAGTAGTTGTTCTCACTACTGCAAAGGGGTGAGGGTCCTTGGCAGGCCTTCTTTATCGCTGAAGAAAACAAGGGTCCGATGGGACAGTAAAGGATGAAGGGTGCCAAAACCTTCCACAGCATCTCCGGCGGTTTCACAAGTCTGTTTCTTCGTGAAAGATACTTGGCTCCTTCTGTAGTTTGTGGAGAACTCAGACAATTGACCTGGAATGGATGCAGAGCCCCTTCTCTTATCCAAGATTAGCTTTGCACCAAAATTGAGGACTTCCAATGGAAAATCTGCTCTCATGCAGTCATCTCAGTCGTAGACCAATTATGGTCCACGGTGGTCTCAGTCATTAAGGCACTCCAGACATCCTGGCACCAGTAGTGTGGATTAGGACCAGACCGTTCCAACCCGATTCCCGGGCACACACATGACAGGCAGAAGGCCGCTAAAGAGGTCAGTTTTCGTGTGAGGCTGCATGCCCAAATAAGGAAAACCCGGATTACTCGACCTGGGTGAAGGCAAGTGACAAAATGGCCATGGGACAGAACAAAAGACTTTATGGTTCGGCCATTTTCGACCTGGTGTGATGCTTGAGCTGAAACATGGCACTGGTGCGCAGTGCATTCTGGGGGCACTCAGAGCCATAATGGATATTTATTCCATGCCTCAGTGGAAGCAAGCTGCACTTGCTGAAAAACATGTTTTCAACGTTATTCGTTGTTGAGACCGGTATGCATGCCTCAGCCAAGGACACGGCGCTGGGAAAGCTAGGATCCACAGGTGCCGGCTGGTACCTGATAAGGTTTGTTATCATTTGCTATGCTCGCATCAAGGTCTCAAGATGAGTTATGGAATTGTTTTCCGTGGTGCTGTAGGAGAGAGAAGCGATTTGCTCCTTGGGATTACTGTTGGTTGACCCGGATGGCAACCAACGGTCACTCATCAACACGCAAGCGATAATGCCAGAAGGTTTGAGAAATTGCCACCCCTTTTGAGGAGGGCATATATGCAGAGCTCTGGAAAGGTCGGGTGGGAAAAGCACAGTCGTAGGGGGGGCGCCTTGTTCCGACATACCTGAGGGCTGTTGTGCTCTCGACCTGGCTGTTACCGGGGACTTCCAGCCGCTTCTGGCGAGATGAGGAATTCAGTTACGCTCATGGTGATGTATTCTTGTTAGCTTATGATCTTTTCTGTGATTTATTCTCCGTTACAACTTATTGCTTTATGTATGCTTAACTATGAATAAATAGCCGTATAAGTGCTACTCATCTTCTAACTGTGCGTGTGGGTGTGAATCATTGCTTCTGCCGCGTTCAAAGTATTTGCTCTGATCTGGTGATAAATAACTGTCTGAGCACTTTTGGCAAGCAATACATAATTTGGCGACAAGGATGGGATATTTGTGATGAATTGTTCCAAATATTAAAGAATCTGTGTTTTGAATGCAGACAGGCTCCGCTCACATTGTAAGCGAAAGTTTGTTTTCATTTAGCAGTGAGTGTCAGACTGTATTAATCTGTGTTTTTTGTGTGCATGCTTGTGCGAGGGAAGGAGTGACTGCAGAGGAAAGAAAAAGAGGTTTTGTAAATTATTGTAATGATGAATAGTTTGTTCAGAAAAAAGGGCGTTCCCGTTGGAGGTGAATATCCCGATGTTATGATCCCAGGGTGGGCTAAGAGCCCATATGATAAGTTGGCCCAAGTGTGGGCATGTGGCGTGGGCTTGAGTGAAACATGTGGGACGATGGCTTAGGCGAAGCTGCTCCGTCAGAAGTAATATTTTGTTTACAACAGATTTCAGTAGAGAGAGGAAAGGAATGCGTCGCGTTAGGCAGGCGGGGTGGGGTTCTCCTGCATGCACACAGGAAAATGCATCAGAAAAATGTGTAAATGAAGCAGAATATTTTGCGATTAGAAAAAGAGTTGGCTGCTGAACGGAAGATTGCGTTAATGCAGCAATTACAAATGAAGCTTTTTAAAGACAAGGCTGTTAATATCAGGCTGTGGAAAAGAGGGCAGCAGTTAGAGTGGCCCGTTATAAATATAGGAAAAGACTAGGAGGGGTCAACCAAAGAAAAGTGGCAGCTGTAATTGCTACTGCAGGTGTGGATCGGGACTCTGATAAGTGGGATGGAGACATTTTTGAGCAGCTCACCAAGTGAGTCAGATTCCAAAAGACAGTGGCGGCTAAGCCGGTTAGAACACGGCGTGCCGGACCCCAACCGTAGAATCCTGCAGGCGGGGTTGTGGATTTAACCACGCTGGAAGATTACACTCAGCAAGAGGTTGGGGAAATCATTACTCGTTTGAGGCAAAAGTCAGGTGAACCTTTACTGACATGGAAGGTGAGATTGCTAGATGGGGCACCGCAGGGTTGTTGAGATTCCACAGACTCACCACGCTTTTTGCCTTTGTCAACTGACTCCAGTGTACAGGAGGTCTTAAGAGCAGGGCCGCCCCCTGAGGATGACGGGCAGGCTTCACAGGTGTCTTGAGGATGACGGGCAGGCTTCACAGGTGTCTTTGTTGGACCTAGAGGCCCAGGCATGTAACCGCAAGTATCCTATTACCACAGACTGGCCCAGTGAGGAAAAGAAGTGGTACACTTTGAAAGAAGCGATTCAAAAGGTGAGAGAGCATGCTATGAAGGAGGCAATTCACGTAGATGCACCAGGACACATGGGGCCGTCTCGCTTTCAGTTTCAACCAGGACAATGGTGTTCAGAACTGCCCCACCTGCATACAAAAGTGTCATTATGACATTGCTAGTAGGTATGACGGGCAAACCCACTGATGAAGTAGTGGATGCTATCCGGCAACAGGCAGACTTATGGGGGTGAGACAAGAGTGAAGACAAGCCAAGGGAGAGAGAGGGGCGTAGTGAGAGAAGAACTGAAGGCAGGAGGCAAGATAGTAGACTCCTGTGTGTCCAGGAAGGACATGTTTTTGGCCTTGTTAAAAGATGGTGTGCCACGAGAAGAGATTGATGGCATTGAAACCAGGGTAATGTATGAACAAAAAGAGAGGGCTTGCAGCCAAAGAGCGCTATAAACAGGTCAGGAAACAGGTGGTGACTAAGAGGAAGAACAGGAAGAAGGGTCTATGGGTATTCCTTCCCCGTACCAGCCAACATATGCTGATTTAAGGAAGGTGGTGAGTGCAATGTTAGAGGCAGAGTCAGGTTACACTCATTCAAAATTTGACTAGGGTTATGGCCAAACTCCGGCAGAGTCTCCTTGCCTTGCATAAAAGTTGATAGGCGGCCCCATGTTAATGTTAAGATTTTTTGGGGGCCGGGAAATGCGCAGAGGTGCGAGCATTGATAGACACCGGGGTGGAGCCCTCTCTGATTCATGGAAATCCAACACGATTCAAAGGCAGATACGTTACCATTACAGGGCTAGGGGGGAAGGAGACCCCCGCAGTACAAACTGAGGTGAAGATGAAAATAGGCAATTTGACTAGGCAGAAATACCAAGGGGGTAATTTCGAGTTTGGAGGTAAGTTCCGTCCATTACCGGCATGGCGCAAATAGCGTGTCCGAGCTGGCAATAGACCGCAAAAAGCGCACTATTACGAGTTCGCGGGCACAAGCTTTGCGCCATGCCGGTAATGACCGTAGCGCCATGGCGCAAAAATGCCCGAAAAACCCCCTACCCGCATGACCGCACCATAGCAAACACTACCGCCATGGAGCAACGCGGCATTAGCAGTGACCGTAAATAGCGGTCACCGTTATTTACGGTCACCGTTAAAATGCGGAACCGGAAATAGCGCCATCGCACAGGAGCTGGAAGGAGCACGGCGGCCATCTTTAAAAACACAATCCATTGCTATCCTCACCAGACAGGAACCCTGGCACATTGTTGACATACCGGAGAGTTACCACCACTACTGAGGAATGCCCAAAGCGCCGAAAAAGGGAGCTGCCTGCCTCCGAAAGGAGCGGTTCAGCCCTGACAAACTGCAAATGCTAGTGGACACCCTCCACGAGCATGCTGACACTGTTTTCAGCACCGACATGCGGAGGGTGGCTGTGGTGAATAAAAGACATCTGGGCACTAGTGGCGCAGAAGGTGAGCGCTGTGGGCAACATCCCCCGCACCACAAAGGACTGCCGCAAAAGGTGGGACGACCTGCGGCTGAGGGTGAGGAGCATCCTCTCTGCAAATAGAAGCCAGGCCTTGGAGACTGGAGGAGGCCCAGGTTCGCCCATGAAACTAATGCCGTGGGAGGAGACATGTGCGGCCAGGATAGGCCCCGAATCCATTGAAGGGGTCGGGGAAATGGAGTGTGGTGCAAGTCATCCGCTGATGGAGGTGAGTGTCCAAAGTCAATACTGCCAACGCCAATGTTATGAAAGTCACTGCTAAGGTCTGGCCAAGGAGTCACAGCATGGTTGGCCACACCCCCCCTGTAAATCATGCCGAAGCAAGTGACACCCAGGCTAGTGCCAGATGCGAGGCTGTAACCCATATGACACATACCACACGAAGTGGCCCATTCCATGAGGCACACAGGGCAGTTGATGCAAACAGTGTGCATGTTAGACAGCACAGTACCCGGCCAACATGAGTAACACAGACATATGCATGCATTTACCACCCAAGTATTGAATTATGTGCCGTTCCCCACCGAAATGCCGATAACCCACAAATATCTGAATGTGCTATTGTAGCCATGTATAAATGCTGGCTCTGAAATCATCACTCATGCCGTCCCTCTCTTCCACCCCCAGAGGCAGTGAGCATGACAGCGAGGAGCAGGAAAACAACCACCCCAGTACTTCCAGGGGCCAAGGCAGGGGCCGCCGTCTCCCAGTGAGGAAGACAACTGTGCGCACACCACTGGCTCCAGCAAGGCCCGTGGAGGGTGCACTGCCCCGCCCCCATCCCCACCCCTCCCTGCACTGGCTGCAGACACATACCCAACACCACAGTCTGAGGAGTCGAGTGTGGCTGGGGAGGTGGCAGCTACGGCCCCCCTTGATGTTGCCGACAGCCCCAATTCCATCTGTGGAGCAACTGAGGAGGACACATTTGAAGTCATTCACACCCCTGATGCCCACTCTAACCCCCAGGTCTCCTTTAGTGACTCGGGTGACACTGACACACCTGAGCTAACTGGCCAAGGACCAACACAGGGACATGCCAGTCCTGTGGCCAGTTCCCTTGAGGAAGCGCCGGCAGGACATCTCAGCCCGATCTCCAGCAGGGCCACAACATCAGCCGCAGATGCACAGCGGTCTGAGCAGCTCACATCCCTGATCACTGATTTTATGCAGGACAATCAGCAGGCCAGGGATGAGTGGCGGGATGAATTTAGGGCACTGGGCCAGGTGATAACGGACAGCATCAACCGGCTCTGTGAGGTCCTCGGCCGCATAGCCGATGCTCTGGAGGCTGCACATCCTGCACAACAGCCCCAACATGAGGACACCCCTCAACTAGCAACTCGACCCAGACCAGCCCGCTCCGTCAGTCGCTCTGTACGCAGCGCCGCCAGGACATGCCTCCCCCTGGCTCCGGGATCGCACAGTGACATTACTGCCATCCACATATGGGCTATGTGGACCCTATGGGACTAGTGTGGTGTTGTTGTGGTGAGAGGGGGAGGGGGTGAGGGTGTGTTTGGGAGTTGTGGTGGGAGGGGGAGGGTGGTGAGGGTGTGTTTGGGCATTGTGGTGGGAGGGTGAGGGGGTGAGGGTGTGTTTGGGAGTTGTAGTGGGAGGGGGAGGTTGGTGGAGGGTTTGTTTTTTCACATTGAAATTTTCACTTTAAATACACTGGTTGTTCATCTAAAAATAAAACAGAGAGGACATTCGTCATTGCGCATGTGTCATTTAATATTGCACAGTGCATAGTGTACATGACTTGTGTGTCAGAAATATTGTCCAATCAATGCTTGCCGCACGGCACGTCCCTCCTGTGCATCGGCACCGTGATGCTGTCCTGCCCCTTCTTCCTCCTCCTCCCCTTCATCATCATCAGGTGGTAGCAGTTCCATGTCAGGGGGCAGGGGCATGTTCCGACGGATGCACATATTGTGCAGCATTACACATGCCATGGTGATCTTGGACACCTTCTCATGGCTGTAGATGAGTGCCCCACCCGACCGGCTGAGGCAACGAAATTGTGCCTTCAACAGGCCAAAGGTCTGCTCAATCACTACAAGTGTACGGGTATGGGAACGATTGTAGTCCTTCTCGTGCCTGTTCTGTGGGTTTCGGACAGGGGTCATGAGCCACGGCTTCAAGGGATAGCCACCATCACCTGCATGAGAGGGGAATGAAGGTAAGTGTTCGTACATTCATGGCGGACAACTGAACTAGTTTTACATGGCAGCAGGTGATTTCTGCCCATATGCACATGTCCCTGGATGCATTGACCCCATTTCTGGCCCCGCTATGTGTCCTGTGCAATGGAATGATGGAGGGTGTAGCATCTTCGAGATGGTTTATGGTGCGCACTCACATCTTGTTGCACGTGCATCGTATATGCATCTAGCAGTGTTGGGGTAAAATCATTGATGTGTTGTGTTCTGTGAGATTTGGTAGTAGGGAGTGTTGGCTGTAGTCAGTAGCATATTCATCATTCTGCAGTGATCAGTACCATGGTGACTTGCAGCACTCCTATGGGTGTGCGGAACCAGTGACACGCTGTGGTATCCCTGTTAGGCTCACCTCAATGCACTCCCAGGGATGACTGTCCTGTGTGGTGGTATGCTGGAGGCAGCGACATAGTGCATAGGTACTGCATAGTGCAGGATGGCCTTAGGGTGTGTGAGGGCCGCCGATGAGTGGTGCATGTGTTGTGGGATGTGGCCTGGTTACCTGTTAGTCATGTAGTGTTAGGTGTCGGCCTTACTTCATCACTGTGGGATTTGGTAGTCATGTGCCATTTCACTTGTTTTGGGGCACAGTGTTCGGTGAGGTGCACATCGTGCACTGGCGTCAACATTTCCACCCAGGTGGAGTATGCACCCCCCCCTTTCCCACCCAGGTGGAGTATGCATCTCCCCCCCCTTCCAACCCAGGTGGAGTATGCAGCCACCCACCTCACAACCCCGATGCACTGCCATGGCCCAGTCAGGCAACTCACCAAGCAGCCAGGCACGTCGTCCAGCATGTCGCTCCATATAGCGTGGTAGCGTGGAGTTCCACAGGACCAAAGAGTCATGAGTTGATCCTTGATATCGGGCATAGCAATGTGTGATGATCTTGCTGGCGTTGGATACCATCTGCACGTTGATGGAGTGGTATTGCTTGCGGTTGCAATACGCCAGCTCCATGGCATGCGGGACCACCAACTCCACGTGGGTGCAGTCGAGGGTGCCTATACAATTTGGCATGCCTGCCAGTGCATGGAAGGCAACTTTTGTATCGAATATCTCCTGGGGAGTCTGTGGTACTGTGGTAGGGATATGTGTGCTTGAGGAGGGCATCCAGCACTTGGTTCAGTATCCAGGAAAATAAGGGTTGTGATATGCCATGCATGTGCCCCACTGTGTGCTGGTAGGTGCGTGTGGCAAGGAAGTGGAGCACAGACACTACCTTCAATAGAGGGGGGATAGCGGTGCGTATTTCTATGAGGCTCACTATGTCGTCATGTATCAGGTCCACTATGGTGGTGATGGTGTCATGGTCAAGCCGGTACAGGGTGTGGATCTGCTCTGGTGTTAGGTTGAAGGGGGTGGCTCTTATGCGAGGGACTGGGGGCTGCCGGCGTGGTAACGGTGGCTGCACTGATGGGGCATGCTTGGCCTGCCTCACCCTTCTTCTCCTCCTGTGTATCCTCTGTGGTGGGGGCTGTGGTTGTTGTTGTTGTTGCAGCCTTGCAAGCGTGGCCTCCAGCTCCAGTAATGCTACTACTATTGGTATCATCTTGGTGTGGGAGGGGCTGTGGTGTGTGGGTGTGCTCCTTTTGTGCTGTGCCAGACGCCATTGCCTCCACCTGTGCTGATTGTGTGCACCTGTGGCTCTTGGAAACACTGCTCAGGGTTCTAAACACCTTCTCGGAAATGCCGGTATTTACTCCATGCCGGTAAGGTACTTTTCGGGCTTCAGTAGGCCGTTATTTGCATGTCCGCATGGCTTGTGATCAGCTCTGGTTTACGGCATGCTGGTAATGCCGCCCTGTTGTATCGCGCGCATGCGCCTGGACCGCTATTTACGCATCGTAAAGTACAATGCCGTAAATAGCGGTCTGGTTGGTCAGAATAGCCCGTAGTGGTAAGCGATGCCGGTAATCCTTTACCGGCATCGTTTTTACCTTACCTCCAACCTCGGAATGACCCCCCAAGTGTTGATTGTCCCCATACCTGAGTACATAATTGGCTTTGACATTCTAGAAGGATTGACTTTGGGATTTGGAGGTAAAACGTATCAGTTTGGGGTGAGTGCATTGACCTGCACACCCATTACCGTAGGCAAATTGAAGATGCCCCCAGTGCAGGTGCCTGTGGCAATGAAGTGAGTAGCGATGAAACAATACCGCATTCCTGTGGGGCACAGGGAAATTTCAGACACCATTAAAGGGTACGCGGAGGTGGGTATGTTACGCCCTATTACTACTGCGTGGAACAACCCGCTCTGGTCTGTCAAAAAAGGGGACGGGTCTTGGAGGATGACCGTGGATTACCGGGAGTTAAATAAACACACTCCTCCTTTAGTGCCCGCAGTCCCAGATGCCATTTGATTGAGAATGTCCAAAGGTTTGAGGGGAACTGGTATGCAGTAGTAGATTTAGCCTATGCATTTCTCTCTGTGCCAATTGCTGAAAAATGTTAAGAGCAGTTTGCATTTTCGTGGAGCGGGCGTCAGTACACCTTCACGAGGTTACCTATGGGGTACATACATAGCCCGACTATCTGTCCCCGGCTGGTGGCAGAGCACTTAGACAAGATACCGTGTAAACCTGACATAGCAGTTAGAAGTTATTATGGAAGGATTGAAGAAGAAAGGGTGGGAGATTAACCCGACCAAAATTCAAGGGCCAGCTGAGACAGTGATATTCCTAGGGATTCAGTGGCATAATGGGCATCGAGAGATGGTGCCGAAGGCCCGACAGAAAATACTTGAGTTCACTACTCCAATGAACAAAAAGCAAGCTCAGCAGTTCATAGGGCTGTTTAGGCTTTGGAGACAACACATTCCCCATTTAGCGCAGATACTGGCCCCCCTCTACAAAGTGACACAAAGAAATATGAGTTTCAGTGGGGGGAGGAGCAGCAAAAAGCATTTGATTTGGCGAAAGACACCGTGCAGCAGGTGCTTGATTTATGGCCGTTGAAGGAAGGCGAAGTGGAATTGAATGTGTCTGTGCAAGACAATTACGCTAACTGGAGTGTGTGGCAGAAACAGGACAGGAAACGTGTGCCATTGGGGTTCTGGAGTCGTAAGTTGCCCGATGCTGGTAACTCATACCCTCCGTTCGAGAAGCAGTTGCAAATGACAGTGGG
The DNA here is from genome assembly GCF_040938575.1 of Ambystoma mexicanum. Classification (NCBI taxonomy): domain Eukaryota; kingdom Metazoa; phylum Chordata; class Amphibia; order Caudata; family Ambystomatidae; genus Ambystoma; species Ambystoma mexicanum. The sequence continues at coordinate 221,624,839 of NC_090921.1, read as the reverse complement.
GCATGATGTATTGATGAGGCCGGAAATCCTGATTATGCAATGGGTTCTGAGCTCTCCTAAAACACACAGAATAGGACACGCTCAAGAAGCCAGTATAATTAAATGGAAATGGTACATTCATGACAAAGCCAAATCAGGGAAGGGTGGAGTTGCAAAATTACATGAGCAAGTAGCCAACATACCTCCCTCAGAGTACATACCAGCGGAAGTGTCTGAGAAACGCGAGTCTCTCGTGAAATGGGGAGTACGTTATGGCGATCTGACCGTAAAACAGACAGAGCATGCCTGGTTTACAGATGGCTCGGCCTGATATGTGGGAACCGAGCGATACTGGAAAGCGGTATCATACAATCCCAAGACTAAAAAGATTTTGACAACGTCAGGGAAAGGGAAGAGCAGTCAGTTTGCAGAACTTTACGCAGTTTACCAAGCATTGAAACAAGAGACCCCTGATCGATGTCACTTGTACACAGATTCATGGTCAGTGGCGAATGGCTTGGCGGTGTGGCTGCCCACCTGGCAAAAGAATGGGTGGAAGATTCATTCAAGAGTGTTGTGGGGAAAAGAACTGTGGCAAGATATTGCGGGAATGTTATCATAAAGTGAAGTCACTTTGTATCATGTGGATGCGCATTGTGCTACAGATTCATTAGAATGTTGGTTTAATTCTGTTGCAGATGTACACACCAAGACTTCACCTGTGGATGCGGAGGCTCAGGAAGATGATTTGGAGGGTTTGGCCAAGTGGGCTCACCAGAAGTGTGGGCACCTTGGAGAAAAGGCTACTTTCAGGTGGGCAAAAGCTCGAGGAATTAGTATTCCTTTAGAGGTACTGAAAACAATCATTTTGCAATGTCCATTGTGCCAACACCAACAGCATAGGCCTATCCCTCAGATTGTCCAGGGCACGTTGCGAAGAGGAAAGTTACCAGGTCAAATTTGGCAGATCAATTATATAGGTCCTCTGCCAATCAGCAAAGGCTGTCAGTATGCATGCACCATTGTGGATACATACTCTAGATATATGATGGTTTTGCCATGCAAACTTGCTACACAACTGAACACCATTAAGTTGTTAGATCAGATCACATTGCATTACGGAGTGCCTTTGCAAATTCAAAGTGACAATGGGTCACACTTCAAAGGCAAATTAATTCAGGAATATTGTCAGGAAAAGAGTATTGAGTGGCTCTACCATGTCCCCTATCACTCCGAAGCGTCAGGATTAATTGAAAGGATCAATGGGTTGTTGAAAGAACAGCTGCGCAAATCTGGAGATGGCAGTTTAGCAGGCTGGCGTGATCGTGTGTTTGATGCGGTGCAAGTGCTAAACAATAGGCCTGTGAATAATCATGAGACTCCATTGTTGTGACTAATGATTCCTGCTTTACAGATTCAACCCAGCTCAGTTAGAGAGGCCCTATTCTACTGGGAAATTACCCCGAGTTCTTTAGCTCCCTATCGAGCAACTCCAGAATCAGCAGAGGTAGACTTGCATTCTCATGAAGGAATCAGATTAGACCCGAGAGGGATTGTTGTGATTGAAACCGGGATTGGAGTCCAGATTCCACCTGAACATATGGGACGGATTGCCCCTAGATCTGGATTAGCATTGAAGGGAGTTCAAGTGCTAGGAGGGTTCATTGACGCCGATTACCAAGGTGAGATCAAAGTCATCTTAATGAATAGTGGAGACCAAGTGTTACCGATCCATAAGGGCGATCGAATGGCCTTATGGTTCCTGTTAAGTTGTGCATGGTCAAAAAGGGGGAGCCTCTCACAGTGTTAACTACTCGTGGGGATTGTGGTTTTGGCTCTTCAGACAGTATGGTACCGGGTGCAAAGGTGTGGGTTGAATGACCAAGTGGCCCACCGGTGCCCGCACATGTTATTGCATCAGGCAAAGACCAGGTAGTCTTAGTAATGGAACCCGGCAAAAAAAAATGGCAGTATGTGCCCGCAGACAAATGTTACCTAAGAGAGTGATTTTCAACACGGATATCTCCTCTCTGGGTTTGCCTTGTAGATCCTGTGTCTGGCTGGTGTAATTGTGGGACTAAATGGACTCTGTTTGGGAGAGTCAAACGGCATGCTGCTGCCAATGAGAAATGTCTCATCTGTGCCAGTGATCCATGGGACACTGATGATGATGAGCAATGAGGTCTGAAAGCAGCCCTATCGCGATGCCGAAAAGCCAGCCAGACAGAAGAAATGGATTCGTGGAATGCGGCAATCACATCAGGTGCAAGCGCAAACAACGTTGATGCCAGCTATGCAAGAGATGTCTTAAGGACGGAGAAGATATTGCCTGATGATTACCCAAACAGAGAATATGTGGACATATTTGGCACAACAGGTACTGAACATTACGCACTTTTGCCTTACTAACGTGACCAATGCCGAAGCTTTGCTGACTATGTGTTTAGTAGCGGTGCCGACACCAGTTCCGGTTCTAAAGCACATTTTTGGCGTCATGCACCATGATTCTGCGGTACAAGTTGCCGACGTCAGACAGTCCTTTTCTGTCTACGTGTACTGCAGATTTTGCCAGGAGACAGATTGTAAATGGAGAAACCTGACACGTATTATAAATTACAATGTGACTCAAAGAGATGTCTATTATTTTATGACCTGTCGACCGAGTGAACATGGCAAAGGCCAGCAACTGAATTTAACGAAACAAGAAAATCAAACTGCATTTGAGAAAAGGTTGTGTTCACAAGTTCCAAGCACGTGTACCAATGTGAACAATACTATGTCTTGCAATCATACAATGGTAGCTGCCAGTCATCTAAATCATGTGAAACTTCCAACAGGATGGCTTTTTTCATGTGGCAACATCACATACACTTACATTCCAGCTAACATTTCCGGAGGTCCATGTGCCTTAACTCGATTAGGATGAATGATGTTCCCTTTACACCCAGCAATGTCTCAAAGCAAAATATCAACCTTCAAATCTGTGGGTCTATCTCCAAATTGTGATTCACATGTGCATTTGCTATCAGAGGCTGAGGTTCTAGCATTAGCCCTTTCATTAGTGGGAGTTTGGGGTTTAGCTGCTGGGGGTTACAAATCTTTAATTAAACTATCATGTTTAGTAGTAAAAGGACTTAATCACACTTCTCAAGCATTAGAAGAGTTGCTCCTTGATAGCAAAGTTATTAGAAAAGCAGCTTTGCAAAACAGGGCTGCCGTTGATTATCTATTGCTAAAACATAATTTGGGTTGTAACGCAGTTGAAGGTATGTGTTGTTTTAATCTAAGTGAACATTCACAATCCATTGAAAGTCATATTCGAGGTTTGAGGGACTTAATTTCCCAAGTGTCTCAAGATCATACTGGGAATTGGTGGGATTGGTTATTGTCATGGATTCCTGATATTGGGGGTACACTGCATTACGCCTTTGCTTGCATTTGTATATTATTGGCTATCATAATCGCTGGTTGTTGTTGTATTCAATGTATTCCCAACTTAGTTCTGATTTTTTGTCGGTTTCAAAAACCGGCTCCTCTACCACTGGGCTATGGAAGGTAAATATCCAAGGGTGGATTGTGATGCTTGAGCTAAAACATGGCGCTGGTGTGCAGTGCATTCTGGGGGCACTCAGAGCCATAATGGATATTTATTCCATGCCTCAGTGGAAGCTGCACTTGCTGAAAAACATGTTTTGAACGTTTTTCGGTTCTGAGACTAGTATGCATGCCTCAGCCAAGGACACAGTGCTGGGAAAGCTAGGATCCACAGTTGCCGGCTGGTACCCGATAAGGTTTGTTATCGTTTGCTATCCCCGTGCCAAGGTTGCAAGATGAGTTTTGGAATCATTTTCTGTGGTGCTGTAAGAGAGAGAAGCGCTTTGCTCCTTGGGGTTACTGTCAGTTGACCCGGCCGGCAACCAATGGTCACTCATCAACGCGCAAGCACTAATGCCAGAAGGTTCGAGAAATTGCCACCCCTTTTGAGGAGGGCATATATGGGGAGCTCTGGAAAGGTCAGGTGGGAAAAGCACAAAGAACTCAGTCGGAGGGGGGACGCCTTGTTCCGACATACCTGTCGGCTGTTGTGCGCTCGACCTGGCTGTTACCGGGGTGTTCCAGTCGCTTCTGGCGAGATGAGGAATTCAGTTACACCCATGGTGATGTATTCTTGTTAGCTTATTATCTTTTCTGTGATTTATTCTGTGTTACAACGTATTGCTTTATGTATGCTTAACTATGAATAAATAGCTGTATAAGTGCTAGCACTTTCGGCGAGCAATACGCCTGGCCACAGTCAAACGAGATATGATTCAGTAAAAAGAACTAAAACACTATAAAAAGTAACTGCTGCCACCAGATCATCGCAGGCACACTTGTACAATCACCAAAAAATCATTTGAGGGTGTTTAGGGCCATAAAACAAAAGGAGACTCCGCGCACTGTACTGGAAGGTACATTGTGCACTGTTAAAAGGTTACCAAGAAATGGCAACATAGTCAAAGACTAAGCCCAGTAATGACAGTCTGAAGGGCCATGTCAGTTCCCCATAACAAGTGAGTGAAAGCCCAGGGGAGCGCAGCTAAAGGCTGTGCTCCACCAGAAAAATTCAGGATAGGAAAACCAAACAAAAGCAAAAAGTTTGGGGGGTCCACAATTGGAGGGAACATTACACCTAAATGAAATCTTTCCTAACACCCGGGGACTAGCGGGTGAGACACCTTCAGATTTCTCACAGAGTGTATTCACTGGTCTCATTACGAGGTAGGAGGTAGCCATGGTGCTATTAGCACCATGGCTACCCCCTTACCACATACCGGGTCCGGGTTCTCGGAATGGGTACTTACCGGGTCATTCCAAACTTGGAGGACCCGGTAAGTCCCCATTCTGAGAAGCATTCCCCATTCCCATTTGAGGCCCCATAGGGCTCAATGGGAATGGGGAAGTAGCTAATAATGGTACCGCAATTTGCAGTACCGTTATTAGCTCTGAAGTCCCTCAGCGGGTCCCGTCCTTAACACCTGGTCAGACCAGGCGTTAAGGAAGGGACCTGCTAAGAGACCTCGGAATATGGAGGTAAGGGATTACGGGCACCCTTACCGGTGCCGGTAATCCCTTACCTCCTACCTCGTAATGAGGCCCACTGTGTTTTTTCTTTTTGTTTAAATGGAATAAAATTCACACTACTCTTATTTCGTTCAATTCATTGAGTGATTTAAATATGCCATAACTTTTTGTCTGTTTGTACCAACTGTAAGGGAGGTATGTTATTACAAGTATGACACTGACACAAAAGGTACAATTTGTAAAACCTTTATTGAAGTTTCAATGGGGTTGGAGAAACTTCTACTTTGCCCTATAGCTAGGATGGGAGTAGTCTCGACCATCCAATCATAAACAAACCAGTCCTAGTTTAGTCCTTCAAATCAAAATGGCCTATACTAACAAAACATAATGCCTACCCTATATCTTGTACAAAAAGTGTGAAAAGGAATATATGTATGCAAAGGAAAGTCAGTGTTCAAATATAAAGAATACATTTGGCTGAGTCAGCTTTCCTCCCCATGTTAGAAAGCACGGAGTAAGGCAGTCCCTGTAGACAAGATGACACACTCTGGCTCAGGCTCTTAACACAAAGGCAGTTCAAAACGTGGATCGAGGCCCACCTGGCCTTCCACGTTAAAGTATTACTTTCTATTTTCCGAAACACAGCTCACCAAAAAGTTCACGGCGGTCCCCCTCTGTCGGGCTCAGACCTTTCAAAGCCAAGGTTCACAACACTTGTACGAATTATCTTCCCCAAGCTTAACTCATATCCTTTAGGGGTTCCCTTCCCCTAACTTGTTACACTACCGGTCTCCCTTAGTCGGGCTCGGACCGTTTCCTGATGTCGAAGACTTTCAAATGTGAGTGGCTTCTTTTCTAAAAACCTCTGAAGGACCACTTCGACTATCCAGTGATTGTTGGTCTGGGTAGTTCACTGTATTATTCACCAAAGTTCAATGTTCACCTTTCACTTTCCCCTTCTTTCGGTGTTGATTTCAATCAACTCGCTTTTACAGTTCACTCCCTTTATCGCTATAAACTTTTCACCTTACACTGAGACTTTCGAGTGGGCTACTTCCTTTCACCAGACCACTCAGTTACTCAGTATCGCTGATTTACAGCAATTGTTACTGCAAGGTTCATTTGCAGGGCTTCCTTTCTTCATGTCTCATCCACACGCGTGCCGCCTTCAATTGTGTGATATAATTTTGCCATTTCAATCTTTCTTTAGCACACACTAATCTCTCACATTGCTTGCCAACTCACTGGCTCTGTGCGTATCTTTCTTTACTGTCTTCCAGTTTACGAGGGAAACGTACAAAAATGTCGCCTCCAGTATTGTGCCCCTGCAGTTACTGCGACTTTCGGTGCACACAAAATACGGACTCCCATTACTGAGCCCAAGCAGAGGAGGGGTGTCCCCTGCTCATCTTAGGCGCAGAAACAGGAATTTCCCCCCTGCATACTGTAATTGTAAGTGATACAAGGTAAAATAAAGAAAGGACCTTGCAGCGTCAGTATCGACCCACGCAAGTGGGAGAAACTGACGCTGCAGGGTCGGAAGAGAGACAGTGGCACACTTCACTGTGTGCCGCTGATAAGGTGTGTGTTATGATTAAAAGGTACTCTCCCGTTCCCTCTCCGCACCTGATTCTTCAGAGGTGTACTTGTGCCCTTCAGAGATCTTTTTACTTTGTTCCTTCTTGGTCTCCTTTGGTTTCTTCTCCTTCTTCTTATGCAAATAGGGGCAAGCTCCCTCGGAGGCTACCTTTTCCTGTTAGGATGCAGGATAAAAGCGCCCCAATGGCAGAAAAAACCCTGGGTAGGATCGAGTTTTATCCTTAATGGAATGGAACAGTCCTTTTTCTTAAAGGTAAGTTCTTCAAGATTTCTGGATAGATGGTATAACAGATCTTCAAGATAATTGAAGTCCTTATTTTCAAAAGAAAAGGAAAAGAAGAGGTTGTGCGGCCAAAATGGATTCTAGGAAGAATCCACTGAAGTAATAGTGGAATAGATGGAAAAGAACCAACACACTGAGAGAACAGAGGAATCAGAACAAGACAGACAAGTGAAGCTAAAAAAGGCGTAGTAAAGAAACAAATGGAAGTTAGACGGAAGAAGAAGCGACACAGCGCTAAACAGGTAAGAAAAACTGGTAAAAAAAAACAACAAAAGAAAAAACAATAGAGAGAAGCGAGTATGAAGCCCAAGCGTACCGAGATACCAGCCCCCCAATGGGGGCGGGCTTACAGAACGGCACCGGTTAACGGCAAGTACTAAGTAAAAGATAGAAGAAATCGGAAAGTCTAAAGTGGGAGCGTACCGAAGTACGTAAGAATACAAATTAAGTTACAGCAAGGCACCAAGAACAATAGAGAAAGAGACATAGGAAACTGCAGAGAAGGCGAGTAGTGGGAGGATTAGAAGTTAAGGCAGAGAGGTAGGCAAGGATAGACGCGAAGCGAGGAAGAAAAATACAAGGCACAATGAAATAAAAAAACTAACACTAGAATACAAGATGTAGTACTTAGAATCAGCACCGAAAAGGAAGCGAAAGAGGCACAAACGATAGATAGAAAAGAAAGCACTGCAAATATAGCACTCTAAGAGCAAAAGCGAACGCAGCCAAGAAACGGCCAAAAACAGAGCGGCTTCCAGACAGATACAATGCAAGGAAGTACCCGGAAGAGTATACCTATAAACATCCGTCGGCCATATTGGAAGGAGACTAGACCGCTAACCACGGTTCTAGTGTCCCAGACTGTTCAATCTCCATCTCTTCCACAGACGCCAAGGGCGGAATGTGACAGTATACCCCTGTCGCAAACCCCTTCCACGTGGTTTGGCCGGGTAAAGAAGGTAAAAGGCTGAATGAGGCGAGGAGCATTGATGTTGTGGACTGGCTCCCACGTTCTCTCTGACTTCAAACAGCCCTTCCAATGGACAAGATACTGCAAGGATCCCCTTTTGTATCTAGAATCCACTAATCGATCAACTTCGTAAACATCAGGATCAGGCTGGTCAGTAGGAGCCACAGCTGGGATAGTTCTTCCAAAAGGTTCCTTGATGTAGACCTTTAGGAGGGACGTATGGAATACTGGATACACTCTCCGAAAGGGAATTAGGCAATCTCAACTTGAAGGCCACTGGATTGATCTTGGAAACAATAGGAAAAGGTCTGATGAATCGAGGAGCACATTTCCCTCGATGGACCCATCTAGGCAAGAACTTAGTTGACAGCCAAACTTGAGTGCCAATCTTCCAGTCCGGGTTGGGATTGCGGTGTCGATCGGCATACAGTTTATTGGTTTGTTGACTCGACTTCAAAGCCAATAAGGCATTCTTATGTATCTGCTGTAGAGATGTCACCAAAACGTCCACAGTTGGAGAATTCGTAGCAGGAATGGAATTTAGCGGAATATGTGGAGGATTAAACCCATAGGTTCAACAGAAAGTGCTCATCTTTATGGAGGAATGCGTAGCATTATTGTAAGAGAATTCTGCCATGGGAAGAAAATCAGCTCATTCATTTTGAGCTAGCGGGCAATAACAATGGAGATATTGTTCAAGAGTGGCATTTAACCTCTCCCTCTGTCCATTGGTTTGTGGGTGGTAGCCGGATGAGGGTGCCCTGTGAATACCCATCTGAGCACACAGTGAAGCCCAAAACTTAGAGAGGTGAATTGTACTCCTCTATCAGAGATGATGGTTTGAGGCACACCATGTAGTTGAACAATCTCCTTTAGGAATATGCTAGCTGTAGTAGGTGCCGAAGGAACGCTAGGCAAAGCTGTAAAATGTGCCAACTTGCTGTAAGAATCAGTGGTTATGTCCGGGGTCAGGGATTGAGTAGAAAGAGGTTAATGGTGTGTAAATGAGGTTGGAAACTACATTTCCCAGTAGGCATTGGGACAATGTGTAGTTTCATGTGCGCGCCACTTGCCAGCTGTTTGTAATCAGGAAGGCATGTATAAACGGCCATCCGCCCGTGCTCCGGTGCTGATGATTAATGTTGGAGAGCTCGGGCGATGGCGGCGATGCTGGCAGCAGATTGAAGGCGAGTCCTGACAGGCAAAACGGAACGCTGGAGGAGACGTTGGAAGTAAACGTCGGATCGCGGCGGTGAGGAAACTGATGAAGCTTTCCCCGTTCATGTCTTTCGGGTCCGGGGCAGCCGCAGGAGGCGCCCGGCGGACAGCCAGTTAAGTGTTCACTGAGTTTGTTTGATGTGGGAAGTGATTCTGCTAATGCTCAGGTCGCGTCGGTGATTAAGGCGACTATTCCATTTCATTTACGGCTGCACATCGTTTGGGTCCGGATGTCCTCAGGAGGCGTCCGGACAAGCAGTTAAGTGCCTTCTAGGTTTTCTTTTGGATTAGGATATTGTTTCAGCACCAGGTTGGGTGTTTGCCTGCAGACTCTTCCAAACAGGCACCTATGGGTCAGACCAGCAAATGACTGATTTAAGTGCGTGAGGGGCTATGCTAAGAAAAATAGCTTTTGAAGGGCTTGGGGCACACATACTCACCTCATGTGGACGTTTCCATGCTGTGCAATGTTACGTTTCATGTTCTGTTGCTTTGTATTGCCATATTAGGGCCATGTGTCTAAGTCCTCATCATGTTGTTAGGCAGACACCTGTGCAGTTCCCTCTGGGACCACTGCAAAAGATTTAAGACTACAGGTGTTTGGCAGTAAACCCACTTGGTAGCAGTCTGTACCACACAGATTCACTTGGTAGCTGTGGCCGAGCAGTCAGACTTCCCTCAAGAAGAGTTAGGCAGTATACAGAGTATTCACAATAGGTCAAAAGAACACAGTAGAACAAGCAAACACTGACCAGAGCTTGGTGTAAAAGAGATATAATTATTTATTTAAAACCACATCTAATAAAACACACAGGCACTAATATTAAGCAGTTCAAAAACACGGTCACTAAAAGATATACACTGCCTTAAAGGAATATTAGACAAGTCTTAAGTAAAGCCCCACTTATTTTCAGACATCGGTGAGCGCTTAACGTAGATGGCACTCTAATAATTCGGTTTAAAAGGGAGAGAAAGGCAGAGCATAAATTGAAACAGATCCCAACACTTTCAAAAGAACACAGCAAGAGAGGAAGGCAGAGTCAAGCCGTGAAGTTAGAGTTCAGAAAGCCGGATCCACTTTAAGAGGATCAGAACGAAATGTGTCCAAGTTCACAAGGTTGAAAAGTGCACAAAAGTCTCGAAAAGGTTCAGAAAGAGTAGGACCAAAAGAAAGGGACCAGTTAGATGGTCAAGGCGGCCAGCCCAGTCCAGAAGGTTAACGGATTATTATTACCTTGTAGCAATCTTTAGAAAGGGAGGCCTGGCGGACACGGTACCTTAAAGTGGTGAGAATACTCCAGCAGGGGCAGTTGTTCCTGGCAGCGGATGCAAGTCGGTGCTTCGTCCGGGGGAAGAGAGGATCTCGTCGGGGAGGAAGACAGGAGTCTGTTGCACTGCCAGGGAAGAAACCAGCCGCGGAGTTCTCAGGTCAGAAAGGAGCAGTCCTTTTATTCGCGGTCCAGTTGTACGTGGCTATCCGGTTGCCGGAGTGCTTCTCCCTCGTCGGATTCTCAGGTCCTGTGGCAACTTCTAAAGTTCCAGTCCCAAAAGCCCTGCTTTTATGCAGCACACCCCCATTCACTCAGCCTAGCTGTCAATCAAACATGCTAAGTGGTGAGCCGGCCGGCTCACCACTTGGGCCAATCACACAAGAGTGCGACTTGAGTTACCAAGGTAACTCAGTCCAGGGTGCCTAAACCCGCTCCTACACCCCCTGTGGTACCCAGACAGAGTGGCACCACTTTTGGAGGCTTCTGTGGAGAAGCCTGCCAAAAAGTGGAACAAAGGGCTCGACTTGGGTTGGAGTCACAGAAGAGAACACAAACGCCATTTTAGAATCGAGTCCTGGCATAAAATACCAACCGGCGAATTAATATTAAATAAATAAACCGGCGGTATGTTCAAGGCTATGAGAATTAAATAATTAAAGTTGGTAGCCTCGAACAATGGGAAAATCCCATAGAGATATATTTGCGTTCGAATATAAAAAGTAGTATCCACTGCAACCAGCCAAAACTCGATCAGGGGGGACGGAGACGTGCCCTCTCGACTAACAGACCCCGGGGCAATCGAATTGCCCTGACCAGTACGTCCACAATATGATGGTTTGTACTGGTTTCTGTTCATAATTTGGGACTAGTAAAGCCAATGGTGACTTTACATGCCCTGGGAGACAGTAGTCAGTCCCAGGGTATGGAGTCTATGGTGGGGTGTCACTATGACACCCCTGTGTCACTGCACGGAGGGTGCTGTGTAACACACATAGTAAAAACACATGAGACCCTATGGAGTAAAGGACCCCATAGCCCATAAAACACATTACCAGTCAAAGGAACACCACAAATCATGTCCAAGAGTGGGAGAAAAAGAGTCTCACTCTTGGCAGGAGAAAAAAACAAACTCCAGAAATCCAGCAAAGCTGCTGGGGGACTCACTAGGTTAGGAAATTCAGTCTAAACAGAGAATTCTCCCTAACACTCGCCCCCCCCCCCCCCCAGACTAAGGGACAGGAGGATTTAATCCACTCCTGGATGAATCTCATACCTCTAGTTGATGACATACATCCTAGAGAGACCATCAGCATTTTGGTGGTGACACCCTGACCTGTGCTCAATTGTCAAAGCAAACCCTTGCAGGCAGATTGACCATCTCAACAGTTTTGGGTTTTCTCCTTTCATTTGCACCAGGTCAGTCTGAATGACAAAAGTAGAACCATACATGTATGGCCTAAACTTCTTCAGAGCCCACACAATAGCAAAACACTCTCGTTCAATGGTTGCCCACCTTGTTTCAGGATCCTTCAGTTTTCTACTGATGAAGCAAATGGGGTGCTCCCTACCTTTCCCATCCAGTTGACTGAGGACTGCACCTATTCCTACATTTGAAGCATCTGTTTGCACAATGAAAGTTTGGTGGTAGTCAGGAGCTCTGAGTACCGGGGCTTGGCAACAAGCCTTTTTCCGGGTTTCAAAGGCCTGATTGCATTCCTCATTCCACCTAACCTTTTTAGGGAATTTAGGAGAGGAGGTGACATTCAGTGGAGAAGCTATGGACCCATAGTTCTCAATGAAATTCCTGTAATACCCAGTGAGGCCTAAGAAGGCTCTCACCTGGGTCTGAGTAGTAGGTGTTGTCCAATTTTGCACAGCTTCAATCTTGCTGGGCAAAGGCCTTATTTCTCCACCTCCTACCTCATGTCCAAGGTAGACCACTTTACTCTGTCCAATCTGGCATTTACTTGCCTTTATGGTCAGATTGGCCTTTCCAAGAGCCTGCAAAACATATCTCAGGTGGTCCACATGTTCTTCCCAGGAATTGCTGAACACTGCTATGTCATCCAAGTATGCCATGCAGAAGTCCTCCATCCCATTCAGAACCTGGTTTACCATCCTTTGAAATGTAGCAGGTGCATTTTTCAATCCAAAAGGCATAACCTTAAACTGGTATAAGCCAACTGGGGTAGGAAATGCAGTTTTCTCCTTGGCATGGTCTGTCAGGGCTATTTGCCAATAGCCTGACGTCAAGTCAAATGTGCTGAGGAACTTGGCTGCACCAAGTCTATCCACCAACTCATCTGTCCTTGGCAAAGGGTGGGCATCAGTCTTAGTGACTGCATTAAGAGCTCTGTAATACACACAGAATCTAAGTTCTTTAGATCCTGCCTTTGGTACTAACACAACTGGGCTAGACCATGGACTAGTAGAGGGCTCTATTACCCCGAGATCAAGCATCTTGCTGACCTCACCTTTGATGTGGGTTCTTACATTCTCTGACATTCGATATCCTCTGCTTTTGACTGGCAGTCACCAGTGAGTATGTCATGCTGTCCCCAAGGGGTCAAGCTTGGTGAAAGTGAGAACAGGGAGGCAAACTGATTTAACATAGATTTGCACTCTTCCTGTTGCTCAGGTGTCAGGTTTGAAGAGAGATTTACTCCTTCAATCTTTTCGTCTAAAGGTAAGCTTCTGAGGAGATCAGGAATAGCTTCCCTCTCTTCTTCTTCCTCTGATGATGCTAGAAGCAAAGCTCCTACATCAGGTCTGGAGACATACGCTTTTAGTCTGTTGGTGTGGAAGACTGTTGGAGCCTCCTTGGGATTGCCCAAGTCCACCAGATAGTTGACCTCTACAAGTTTACCCACAACCTTGAAGGGTCCCATCCATTTGTCTTGCAAGGCCCTCTGCCTTGTTGGAATCATAACGAGAACTAGCTGATCCTGAGTAAACTCAACCATGTTAGCCTTTTGGTCATGCCAGTGCTTGACCAGTGCTTGTCCAGCTTTCAAGTTATCACTTGCTTCTGCCATCATTTGTGATATTCTCCTTCAGAGACCTATCACATAGTCAGTCACTCTGACTGGCTTGGGGGAAGGAGCACTCTCCAACCCCTCCTTGATCAGGGCCAATGGACCTCTGACCGATGACCATAAAGAAGTTCAAAGGGAGAATAACCTACTCCATCCTGAGAGACTTCTCTATAAGCAAAGAGAAGGGATGGCAGTAGAAGGTTCCACTTTCTTTTAAGGGGGTCCTCTAAAGCACCTATCATGCTCTTCATGGTTCTGTTGAACCTTTGAACCAGCCCATTTGTCTGAGGGTGGTATGTGGTTGAGAACTTGTAAGTAACTCCGCAGGTTTTCCACACGGCTTTCATGTAGTGGGACATAAAATTCGACCTCCTGTCAGAGATTACTTCCTTAGGAAACCCAACCCTGGTAAAAATACCAAGGAGGGCCTTAGCCACAGCGGGAGCTGTAACAGTCCTCATAGGAATTGGCTCAGGGTACCTAGTAGCATGGTCTACTACAACAAGTATAAACCTGTTGCCTGAGGAGGTTGGAGGATCAAGGGGACCAACAATGTCAATCCCTACTCTCTCAAATGGGACTCCCACTACAGGGAGAGGCACTAAAGGTGCCACATTCTTGGAGCCAACCTTGCCAGAAGTCTGGCAGGTGTGGCAGCTCCTGCAGTACTTATCTACTTCAGCCCCCATCTTTGTCCAATAAAAGTAGAGTGAGAGCCTTTCCTTAGTCTTCTTGAAACTCAAGTGACCAGCCAAAGGAATCTCATGGGCTAACTGCAAGAACTGTGGTCTGTTCTCTTGGGGTACTACAAGTCGTTTGTTGTCCCCAGGTGCAGACTCCGTTGGTTCACTGTAGAAGAGGCCATCTTCCCAGTGTAACCTATATTTCCCAGGCTCTTGCCCTTCAGCCTGAGCATCTGCCTGGTGGCGAAGTCCATCCAGAGTTGGACATTCTCTCTGTCCCTTACTGAAGTCTGCCCTGTTGGGTCCACCTTCTGCTAGTAAAGACTGCAGCTCAGGGTGGTCAACAGGATCCAGATCTCCAATGAGTTCCTGGCCTTCCACTAGCTCTTCTTCAGAGTCTAGTTCAACCACACAGGGTTGTACCTCCCTCTCAGCCTCAGCTGGAGGGGGAGTTACTGGTGTAACTTTGGACAACCTCTGGGAAGTCCTTGTTGGCTGCACTGGAGTTCTGGCTGTGAGGTTCTTTTTAGAAGTTTTAGGTCTCCCTTTTCCTTCTAGTTTCTTAGAGACAGCAGCTGACATCTCCAGTGGAGCAGGAGTGATCTCTTTCTTCATCATCTCCTTGGGAGCACCTCTCATGGTTCTCTCCCTTGCAGGTCTGGTGAGCTCCTGAAACCTTTTACTAGGAGGTCTGGGGGTATGTGACACGACTCCAAGAGTTTTCAAGTCATTACCCAGCAGAACCCTTCCTGGCACCTCACTTTGTATGCTGACAGGTATCTTCACAGTCATGTCATTACACTGGATGAGAACTGTTAATTGGGGAAGCATCTGCACAGGCCCTCCAGCTAACTTGGTGAGGCGTTTGGGTGCCTTAGCAACATCCTCAGCCTGAAGAAACGATTTGTCCACCACAGTTATGCTGGCCTTAGTGTCCCTAATGGCAGGAGTCTCCTGACCATTCACCTGGACACTCTCCATATAATACTCTTTAGTATTATCTGGGATAGAATTATAGACATCTAAGTTCTGTTGTTCCCACAAACCCAGAGACACTAAAGAAACACTGCCTGAGACTCCAATGGGTTCATCAGCCCTCAATAGAAAGTTTCCACTTGCCATTTGTACTTCCTCCTCTGTAGCGAAGGCTAAAGAGACAAGATGGACCCCTGAAGGTTTACCCTTACATCTGGGATCTCCTTTCACATGGTCCGTAGAGCCACAAAGCATTTACCAAATGCTTTCTGAAATGGTGGCTTGTTCTGACCTCCTTCTGGTTTGGCACCAGAAGATACACTAGCCTGATTTGGTTTCCCTTGTGGCTTACCCTTTTGGTTTTGTTTGGGGCCCTCTTTGGAATTGAAATTATTAGAATTCTCTTTGGAGTCCTTTCTTGGCTGTTTACCCTCATCCTTTTTCTGAGTAGCCCCAGAATTCTTGTGAGTGGCCCTGTTGGCAACCCACAAGTCAGCAGCCTTAGCTAACTTCCTGGAATCCAATTCCTTTGAATCAGCCAAGTGCTGTCTGAGCTCAGGAGAGCAGGCATCATAAATTGACTCCATCATTACAAGATTCTACATTCCTTCATAAGTGTAAACCCTGTAACCCTTAATCCATCTCTCTACGTTTTTCAAACTTTCACTGACCCAGGTAGCCCAAGGGGTACCATCATGCTTTTTGAGGGTCCTAAACCTCTTAGGTACTGGGAAGGGGTCTTCCCAAATCTAGCTATCAAAGCTAGTTTCACACATTCATAATCCTTCTTATCCACCTCCCCCAACTCCATTACCACATCAGTTGCAACAGGGGGAAGCATAGGGAACAACCAGGGAAGTTACTCATTCCCTGTGATGTCCTGGAGCCCATGATTATACTCAAACATTTGTAACCAATCCAACACATCCAACTTAGGTTCATACATACCCACTAATTCCTTAGGCATCCGGGGTCTTTTGGGACTGGAACTCCTAGAGGAACCAGAGGAGAGAGAAGCATTTTCAACAGACAACTTCTTCTTTTCTAGTTCATGATTAAGCTCTATTTCTCTGAGTCTTAACTCAGCTTGCTTCTGCTCAGCCTGGGCATTCATTCTTCTGAACTCTAGCTCTTGGTTTCTTTCAGATTGAGCAATAAAACGCTTGTACTCTAATTCAAGCTTCATTTTTTCAAGTTCAAAATAAGCAGGATTACATGTAGGACCTGGTATAGGCCCAGTAGGTACAGTAGGTAAGGCAGACAGAGGCTCAGAGGGGCTAACTTCATTAGGTTCACTTTCCTCTTCTGACTCATTATCAAGACTTTGATTTAGATCAATACCATCACTGTTTTCTACATTTGCTGGGGGAGGGGGTAGATTCCTCTGTACCACCCAGACTTTGGTTTTCTAACAATCTTTCTATAAGTTCCATTTTCTTGCCCTTCTCAGAGAGATTCTTATGTCTACACAATACTTTTAAGCAATCAGCAGTTTTGGCAGACAATGATTCTAGGGTATAACTCTCCATAGCAGACATAGTTTTTTTAGTGCTAAGCTTTGTGGTTAGTTGTCCTAAAGTATTCAAAAAGCACACTAAAGTGTATACTCAATACAAATCCCACCGCTGCCACCAGTGTTAGGCAGAAACCTGTGCAGTTCCCTCTGGGACCACTGCAAAAGATTTAAGACTACATGTGTTTGGCAGTAAACCCACTTGGTAGCAGTCTGTACCACACAGATTCACTTGGTAGCTGTGGTTGAGCAGTCAGACTTCCCTCAAGAAGAGTTAGGCAGTATACAGAGTATTCACAATAGGTCAAAAGAGCACAGTAGAACAAGCAAACACTGACCAGAGCTTGGTGTAAAAGAGATATAATTATTTATTTAAAACCACATCTAATAAAACACACAGGTACTAATATTAAGCAGTTCAAAAACACGGTCACTAAAAGATATACACTCCCTTAAAAGAATATTAGACAAGTCTTAAGTAAAGCCCCACTTATTTTCAGACAGCAGTGAGCGCTTAACGTAGATGGCACTCTGATAATTCAGTTTAAAAGGGAGAGAAAGGCAGAGCATAAATTGAAACAGATCCCAACACTTTCAAAAGAACACAGCAAGAGAGGAAGGCAGAGTCAAACTGTGAAGTTAGAGTTCAGAAAGCCGGATCCACTTTAAGAGGATCAGAACGAAATGTGTCCAAGGTCACATGGTTGAAAAGTGCACAAAAGTCTCGAAAAGGTTCAGAAAGAGTTGGACCAAAAGAAAGGGACCAGTTAGATGGTCAAGGCGGCCAGCCCAGTCCAGAAGGTTAAGGGATTATTATTACCTTGTAGCAATCTTTAGAAAGGGAGGCCTGGCGGACACGGTACCTTAAAGTGGTGAGAATACTCCAGCGGGGGGCAGTTGTTCCTGGCAGGAGATGCAAGTCGGTGCTTCGTCCGGGGGAAGAGAGGATCTCGTCGGGGAGGAAGACAGGAGTCCGTTGCACTACCAGGGAAGAAACCAGCCGCGGAGTTCTCAGGTCAAAAAGGAGCGGTCCTTTTATTCGCGGTCCAGTGGTAAGTGGCTATCCGGTTGCCGGGGTGCTTGGCACGGGCAATTCGACCACAAGACGCCCTGGGATGCGAGGAAAAGAAGGTTAACTGGTTGTGCCCACCAGTCAGGGGAAGAAGACTCTCCAGCCGGGAGATCTTCTCTGTCGTCGGGAAGTGGTGAGTCGGTTCGACAGGGCTCCACTGGTGGTGTCGTCGTAGCAGGTCGGCTCAGCTTCTCCCTCGTCGGATTCTCAGGTCCTGTGGCGGCTTCTAAAGTTGCAGTCCCAAAAGCCCTGCTTTTATGCAGACACCCCCATTCACTCAGCCTAGCTGTCAATCAAACATGCACACAAGAGTGCAACGTGAGTTACCAAGGTAACTCAGTCCAGGGTGCCTAAACCCCCTCCCACACCCCCTGTGGTACCCAGACAGAGTGGCACCACTTTTGGAGGCTTCTGTGGAGAAGCCCTCCAAAAAGTGGAACAAAGGGCTCGACTTGGGTTGGAGTCACAGAAGAGAACACAAACGCCATTTTAGAATCGAGTCCTGGCAAAAAATACCAACCGGCGAATTAATATTAAATAAATAAACCAGCGGTATGTTCGAGGCTATGAGAATTAGATCATTAAAGTCGGTAGCCTCGAAACAATGGGAAAATCCCATAGAGATGTATTCGTGGTCGAATATAAAAAGTAGTATCCACTGCAACCAGCCAAAACTCGATCAGGGGGGACGGAGACGTGCTCCCTCGACTAACAGACCCCGGGGCAATCGAATTGCCCCGACCGGTACGTCCACAATATGATGGTTTGTACTGGTTTCTGTTCATAATTTGGGACTAGTAAAGCCAATGGTGACTTTACATGCCCTGGGAGACAGTAGTCAGTCCCAGGGTATGGAGTCTATGGTGGGGTGTCACTATGACACCCCTGTGTCACTGCACGGAGGGTGCTGTGTAACACACATAGTAAAAACACATGAGACCCTATGGAGTAAAGGACCCCATAGCCCATAAAACACATTACCAGTCAAAGGAACACCACAAATCATGTCCAAGAGTGGGAGAAAAAGAGTCTCACTCTTGGCAGGAGAAAAAAACAAACTCCAGAAATCCAGCAAAGCTGCTGGGGGACTCACTAGGTTAGGAAATTCAGCCTAAACAGAGAATTCTCCCTAACACATGTCCTGCCATTTATATGTGTGTGCCATATGTTTATTCAATGTTTTATGTTAAGTGTAACCAGAACTGGTTATTGAGGTTGTGCTTTCATTTCAGTAACTAATACTAAGTTCCATGTGTTATGTAATGTGTTTGTGAGTTCATGGGAATTAGGTCATGCTTAAGGAGTTAAAGTGTTATGCCAAGATTTAGGGATGTATGTTAGAATTTCAGAGGTATTATGTCAGGAATTGCTGGGTTAGGCATAAACTGTGTTTTAAGTTTTTCCCTCCATGTATGCATATGGTTTTTCCCTTCCTTCCCTTTGTCATTCCATCCCCTTTCCCTAACTCTGTCTTCCCCCATTGGCTGCCACGTGGCTTCCTGTCTTGTATATATCAGGTGCCCGTGTCAACCACGGTGGGAGGGTCGATCTATTCGGCTTCTGTGGTTCGGGAGAGGGGATTGATCTCCTCCTCCTTAAACTTTATTGACAGGTTACCATTATGGCCGAACAATGATTTGAAACAGGCAGATCTACAATAAAATCCATAGAGATCTGTTCCCAAGGTCGAGAAGGTAACACGCCCTGTTGAAGCAGACCTAATGGCTTCTGTCTAGAGATCTTGTTGGAGGCACATACAGGACAGGTAATGACATATAACCTAGTGTCTTGGCACATATTAGGCCACCAGAATTGCCTGGACAATAACTCCAATGTGGCGTTCTGTCCTCTGTGACCTGACGAGGGAACATCATGGCGCCACTGTAGAGCCTGTCCTTGTAAGGTATTAGAAGCTAAGTAAAGTGCTTCTTGATGGAATAACAGACCCTTTTTGTCAACCAATTCCTTGGGAAGGTCCCCCTTCCGAATCCTCCTATTAGTCTCCTGCACCTCTTTAATGAATGGGGTTACAGAATCCACAACTCTCAGATTAGGAAATATAAGTTTGTCTCCGATGCCATTCCCCAAGACTCCGGGATAGAGAATCCGCCATGATATTCTTGGATCCAGGGACTTAGGTAATGTAAAAGTCAAACTGAGAGAAATAATATGCCCATCTGGCATGACGAGAATTCTTGCACTCCATCTGTTCAAGTACTTTCAAATTACGATGGTCTGTTCTGATCAAAAAAGTATGTGCTGCTTCCTGGAGTAAATGCCGCCATTCCTTACAGGCCTGGCGAATGGCCAATGGCTCTTTTACCAGAACAGAATAGTTCCTCTCACCAACAGTCAATGTTCTTGAGTAATAAGCCACCGGATGTTCTATGCCCTTCCTTTCTTGAAGAAGTACCGCCCTGATTGCTCCACCGGATGCATCAGCCTCCAAGATAAAAGGGCAAGCCTGATCAGGTTGAACCAAAATTGGGGCAGAGGTGAATAGAGACTTCAATTCTTAAAAGGCTCCTTGAGCAGCTTCAGAGAGGCGAAAAACCACACCCTTCTTGAGCAAAGATGTGATAGGTAGAATGAGATTTGAAAAATTGGGAATAAATCGCCTATAGAAATTGGCAAGGCCTAAGAATCTTTGTACCTCCTTGACCGTTGTGGGTGTCTTCCAGTCAAGTATGGCCTTAGCCTTTACAGGGTCCATCCGGATTCCATCCGGTTTGAGGATGAAACCCAAATAGTTTACCTCAGATACTTCAAAAAGACATTTCTTAGGTTTGGCATACAATTGGTTTGACTGCAGTCTTCGTAACACTTCTTTGACACGAGAGCGATGTTCCTCTATTGAAGATGAAAAAATCAAAATGTCGTCCAAATATATGACCATATTAAGGTACAGAAGATCAGCAAAATTTTTGTCAACAAATCTTTGAAAAACTGCTGGAGCATTTACAAGCCCAAAGGGTATCACACAGTATTCAAATAGACCGAGTGGTGTTCTAAAAGCAGTCTTCCACTCATCTCTGCTCTTGATACGTAGGAGATGATATGCACCTCGGAGATCCAATTTGGTAAAAAACCCCGCTCCTCGAACAGCCTCCAAAATATCCCGGATGAGGGGCATAGGGTAACAATCGTCAATTTGTTGAGACCTCTGTAATCAATACATGGCCGCAACTCTGAAGAACCCTTCTTGGAAACAAAAAATAAAGATGCGCCACCAGAAGATCGAGATTCTCGGATGAGACCATTCTGCATATTGGCATCAAGGAATTCCCTGAGAACCTGCTTCTCAGGAATTGACAAAGGGTAAATTCGCCCAAACGGAATCTGAGCCCCGTCTTGTAGACCTATGCAACAATCTTCTGGTCTATGCGGCGGTAAGAGACGCGGGAGTCTGTCTTCAAATACTTCTTGAAACTCTTGGTAGTGTTTAGGAATAGAAGAGACTATAATCTTGGAAAACCCCACCTGTTCGCTGGACTGGGTTGTCTTCTTATTGGCCTGTAAGCAAAACTGAGAACAATACGTAGATGCAAACTGAAGTGTGTTAGCCTTCCAGTCAATCTTAGGGTTATGACGTCTTAGCCATGGCATGCCCAGAATCACCGGAAAATGTGCTGCCCATATGACATCAAAAGTGAATGTCTCGGTGTCAGTACCCAATGCCATTTGAATAGGGAATGTTTCTAGAACATAATGGACCAGAAGATAATGGAGAAGGTTTCTAGAACATAATGGGCCAGAAGATAATGGAGTTCCATCAACCCCTTCCACCAGAATTGGATTCTTTTTGTCCTTAAGTGCAAGATGATGGGATTCAGCCCAGGTAATATCGACAAAATTACCCGCAGCTCCACAGTCCAACATAGCTAAAGTCTGAAAAGTCTGTGTGGAAGAAATGCAGAGTTGAACTGTAAAAACCATTAAGCGATTGTCTTCTTCTTCCTCTACTGGTCTTGTGTTATCATAGGGGGTAGAGCATAACTCTCTGATACCTCCCCTGCATAGGTTCGCGGATTGCTTACGTGCAATCTCAGGGCTGGAGTTGATCTGATGCTTGTCGGATCCACAATAGGCGCACAAACCCTTCTCTCTTCTTCTTCTTCTTTTTTCTGGGGTTAAAGGACTTCTCATGGCTCCAATTTGCATAGGTTCCTCAGTAGGATAACGTTCCTTGGGGTTTGGTGAGGAGACAGGCAACTGAGTATAGTACCTTCCTTTCTTCCTCTCCCTTCTTCGCTCAAGACATCTGAATTCAATCTGTAATGCCGTAGAAGCTAATTCTTGGAAATTATTTGGTCTAGGAATCCAAGCCAACTCATCTTTAATCTCTTCATGTAAACCTCTTCGAAAAAGTGTCTGCTGCGAGGAGTCAGGCCATCCAGATTGAGAGGATAAACGTTGAAAGTTTGAGATGTATGATTAGACATCTTGGTTCCCTTATCGTATGTCTACCATCGCTTCAAAAGAAGAGAACTGGACCTCAGGCCTCTCTAAATGACTCTTGAAATTCTACACGAATAGGGAGTAATCAGTCATAGATGGGTCAGCATTAGTAAATAAAGGTGTAGCCCAAGACAGGGCATTACCAACTAGGTTGGCTACAAAAATCCCACCTTGGATCTATCGGTCTCATAGGTCTTGGGATGAAAGGAGAAGTAAACCTGGCAAGCGACCACATATTCCTTAAGCTGTTTTGGATTGCCGTCATATTTGGCAAAAGGAAATGGCAATGGGGGAAGATCTCCTCTGATATCATCCCTGAGGGCAACTTGTTGAGTCAAAAAAGTGTTCTGATCCTTGAGGGTTTGTACCTCAATGCGAAGACCTTGAATGGCAGTTGCCAGCTCCTGGAATTGTTCCAGGGATGCCATAGTCCTTGGGCATTGTATGCTGTCAAGATTAAAGGTACTCTCCCGTTTTCTCTCCTCACCTGATTCTTCAGAGGTGTGCGTGTGCCCTACAGAGACCTTTTTTCTTCGTTCCTTCTTGGTCTCCTTTGGTTTCTTCTTCTTCTTCTTGTGCAAATAGGGGCGAGCTCCCTCAGAGGCAACCTTGTCCTGTTAGGATGCAGGATCAAAGCACCCCTCAAGGAGCAAGCTCCCAAAGTCGTCCAGGGAAAAAGCCTTGCAATGGCAGAAAAAACCCTGGGTAGGATCGAGTTTTATCCTTGATGGAATGGAACAGTCCTTTTTCTTAAAGGCAAGTTCTTCTTGATTTCTGGATAGATGGTATAACAGATCTTCAAGATAATTCAAGTCCTTATTTTCAAAAGAAAAGGAAAAGAAAAGGTTGTGCGGCTAAAATGGATTATAGGAAGAATCCACTGAAGGAATAGCGGAATAGATGGAAAAGAACCAACACTGAGAGAACAGAGGAATCAGAACAAGACAGACACATGAAGCTAAATAAGGCATAGTAAAGAAACGAATGGAAGTTAGACGGAAGAAGAAGCGACACAGCGCTAAACAGGTATGAAAAACGGGTAAGTAAAAAAAAAAAACTAAAGAAAATACAATAGAAAAAAGCGAGTATGAAACCCAAGCGTATCGCTATACCAGCCCCCCAATG
This sequence comes from Ambystoma mexicanum, assembly GCF_040938575.1. Classification (NCBI taxonomy): domain Eukaryota; kingdom Metazoa; phylum Chordata; class Amphibia; order Caudata; family Ambystomatidae; genus Ambystoma; species Ambystoma mexicanum. Next base: position 221,601,594 of record NC_090921.1, on the reverse strand, counting down.
AGGGCAGGCTCACAGAATGGCACCGGTTAATGGCAAGTACTAAGAAAAACAAAAGATAGAAGAAATCGGAAAGCCTAAAGTGGAAGCGTACCGAAGTATGTAAGAATAGAAATTAAGTTACAGCGAGGCACCAAGAACAATAGAGAAAGAGACATAGGAAACTGCAGAGAAGGCAAGTAGCGGGAGGATTAGAAGTTAAGGCAGAAAGGTAGGCAAGGATAGACGCGAACCGAGGAAGAAAAATACAAGGCACAATGAAATAAAATAACTAACACTAGAATACAAGATGTAGTACTTAGAATCAGCACCAAAAAGGAAGCGAAAGAGGCACAAACGATAGATAGAAAAGAAAGCAATGCAAAAATAGCACTCTAAGAGTTAAAGCGAACGCAGCCAAGAAACGGCCAAAAACAGAGCGGCTTTCAGGCGGATACAACGCAAGGAAGTACCCGGAAGAGTATACCTATAAACATCCGTCGGCCATATTGGAAGGAGACTAGACCGCTAACCATGGTTCTAGTGTCCCGGACTGTTCAACCTCCATCTCTTCCACAGACGCCAAGGGCGGAATGTGACAGTACGTGGATTGGAGGAAGGCGGGTATGGGGATTCAGGGCACAGTGATCTATGTGATCACTGTGCCGCGCCATAATGGGAGTCGGCAATTTAATAGTCGACATTATGGGCAGCACAGTGATCACATAGATTTGTCTATGAGTCAAGGTATGTACCAGATGCTTGGCCTCAGCTTACCAGGCTTACTGCTGTTCACCCGGGAGGGTAGCTGGTGTCCTTGAAGCACAATGCAGCCTTCTTGTTTGGGACTTGGCCTTCTCCATGTATCTTTCACTACCATTAAGAGGCAATGACCTCCTGCAGGGAACTCCTGGGGTTCTCCACTTGTGGATTTCGTCCCTTGGTCTGTTGCTCTGTTCCAAAAGGTTTGCCTTCACCCCGAAAGTTCTGCTCTTACTCGTGTTCCACCTTGCTCAAGAGTGTGTCTCTATGTACCAACTTTTATCCGTGTGAGGAGAGCTAATTGTTATCAGATATATGCGCTTAGAATCAAGTGCCTGACCCAATTCGCGGGACATGTCCAATGCGATGTGGCGGAGTTAGCAGTGCTACTCTCAGTCGCCCTCTTCCTTGTCCCAATGTTTGTATGGAAATGGGGAGGGGGCTGGGACTTCAGAGAATCCTATGAAATAGCAGGGATCATGGGTACGGGAAAGGGAGGAACACCGTGCCTCGCCATCGGCTGCCTCACCCCCACTCCCCAAAGACTCCTCATCCAGGTGATCATCCTGCACTGGTCCACCCCCAGGGGCTGGATCCAAAGGCGATGCTGTGCCCTGGCCACCTGAGAGAATACCAGGGACTAGCAGGTGAGATACCCTTTGGTTTCTCACACAACATAGTAGCAAAGTAATCAATACTTAGGAGTGATTCATTCCTTTAATAAATTTGATTCAATAAATGCAACTCATTCCTGGTGGGAACTCCTCTTTTGGTGTTATGTATTTTCTCCAGTTCCCACCAGAGATGGAGAAATTCCCTTAGTGTTATATTTAAGCAGTGAGACAGGCAGGGTGACACACTGGGAGGGCTGCCAGCCGGCCTACCCTCCTAAAACCACACTACCATTTCCAGGTAGGCAGGTAAAAGGCGTTGGCAGGATGGAGACTGACGGGGCACCCGGGCTGTGTGCCCCAATTGGCATTTTACCAATAAAAGGGAAACAGGGACAAAAGAACATGGACACAGATGAAAAGGGAGTCTGCCAACTGAACAGGTGCACGCCCCCAGGTAATTTTCACCCTATAACAGCAAAGTGGGAGGGCTTAAGGTTATTTATCCTACACTTCACTGAGTTGAACTGTGCGTGGTGTTGAAAGCTTTGCAAAGCCTCCCTTCAAAACACAAAGTTTTAAAGCATGCCACAAAGGCAGCCATTTATTAAGAATGGAAGAAAAGATGTTTGAAATTAGAACATGGGAGAAGCAATGAGTGACGTGGGCAGCAGAACGCGGTCGGGTTGTCGTAGGCTTTGGCGGCACGGGCCAGGGTCGAGGATGTCCACCCTTGATAAATTGGTGCACCAGCCCAAAAATATTCTGAAAGTAAGACTCGTCAGGTTACAGATCACACTTGCTGACTGCAAAAGCAGACCTGTGAAACAGAGCTCATCTTCTGTGTGAGAAGCACCCGGTAGACTGATGATGAGCTCAGCAAAATATTAAAGAGGCTGGCTAGAAGCGACATCCCTCCACCTGACCTCGAGATGCCCAAAATCACACACATGCTCCGTTTTTTTATAACGTTAAAATGTTAAAGGTATTCGTACCGCGCACCGTCACCAACAGAATTGGTCCCCAAGCGTGACGGATTTGTAAACGATAGGTTAGAAAGGTGAAGAGGGAGTAGGATAGTGAGAGGGGTGGTGTTCTGTTGGCAGCTTCAACTCGGTATACACCGGATGCTGAGCTTTGGTGCGGGTGTTAGATCGGTGTCCGTTCACGTGCAATGTTGCTCCGGTTTATGTGTTGTGAAGTGTGTGCGGCTTGTTATGTTATGTTTTATATAATAACGTACTGCCTCATTTATATCTGTTATGCTTTTATCATGGTGTATCGCATGATGTCTCTTTCCTGCTTATGTTGCTACATTTTGTGAATGTAAAAGTGTTTCTCTCAGTCACTGGGCCCGAAGGTTTCCGCCATTTACAACACCCAAAGAGCTGCTGCATGTACGCCACCAAGGCCTCTCCGAGTCTGTGGTGCGACTCCAATCGACCCTTTTACACGGGACGTACCACATGCGTTATGTTTAGCTATGCGAGCAGCGATATCCTAGAAGGCGGTCATTAATTAATAGGGCGGGCTACAGGCTGGTCCGTCCGAGGAGTTTAGGCGCGTGAATTTGTCTCTTACTTCCCAGCCAAGCACAGGCAGTAATTATCCCCCCTAATAGCAAAGCACATGGTTTATTCCACTGTATAGCCAAGAGCTGCAGTCCTCACTCTCTTTAGGAGTGCAGCTTTCGATTGGCGCAGATTTTCGCGGGCTGTCTGGACGCCCGAGACGTAATACGTCGCTACAACGGTCTCAACCATTGGTTAAGCCAAAGTCACATGGGTAACGTTTCGCGCCAGTTTCGGTTGTGACTGAGTAGCAGAGAAAGAAAGACAGCGGGGTACTGCTATACCATCTTACGGGAACCAAAAACCCAAGTAGTGTGAAAAGCTGCCAGTATCAGTCTTCCAAAACACACAGCAAAGCTATGGCACCCCGGGACTACGTGGCCGAGAAAGGTAAGAGTCGGGGAGGGGACCACATGGGTTTGTGTGTGGGCACGCCCGCAAAGGACGGTGTAGCATTGTGCATACGGGAATGTAGTCCAGCCAAGGTGCATCGCTTCTATTCCAGCAAAACGATGAGCTAGATACCAGCCCCGCTCCGTGGGACTTTATTGCACACTAAAACGGCAAGATCTGGTACCCCACCCCCCCAAAAAATGTATCCGCTCTCGACACTCAACAAAACCAGTTTGCGGATACTAGCACTTGTGTGCGTTCGCGACTTTTTAATGCGTTCCGGAATGATTTAAACTATTCAAATAGTAGGACAGTCCCCTTTTGAGACAGGCGGACACGGCAGTCACTATACCAATAAAAAGACCGCCCACTTCACTTTCATCAGTGAACTTAACTAATCCCTGGGCCTGGCCACTGAAGCTTTCCTCTGTAAAAACTATTATCCCTAGACGCCACACGAAGTGCTACAACGGGGCAAGCTGCAGCGCCCGCCTCCGCTCTTTCTGATCGTTGTTTGGGCGATGTGCGCGGTTTGTGCTTTGAACTTATTTCACGATCCACCATATGGTCCCAAATGGATTTCCTATGGATTGGCGTATACTTTGCCATCCAGATCCTCATAGCGCACGCTACCTCCGTATATTGCTTGTGGGTGATTTTAATTGAAATCTCCCACATCATAGCTCTCAACTCACGCTTTTGGCGGGTGTCGCCCGACTTGTAAAAGACTGACTCACCCGCCAAGCCTCCTGCACGCCCATTCATTCCAATGGGCGTCTCACCCGCCTTTGCGACACAAATGGTTGAGCTATGCAGCATTGCGCTCTCGAGGATCAGATTTCATATAGTATATAATTGCATTGCTTTCTCACCCATCACGAATTGTTGTTCCTACTTGATATCTTTATGCCTACCCCCGTTGCGATGCAGGTGGGAGCTATTCGCTCTTAACCCTGCCTATCGGGGTTTATCGTAAACTTGCGTATGCTGTAGGGTTGGGGGGGGTCGAGGCCGAGTTGCGTGCTGGCACACTTAAGGCTCTTCCGCTGTTTCCCCGAGCCTGTTAAGGTGTGCGCCTCACTGCCGATCATCGCCATGTAATACCGTAGTCTTCCATAATTTCCGCCCTCTTCCCCATCTAAAGCATGATAACCTCCCATCGGGCCCATGCGGAAGACCATAAGTGGCTGCTGTCACAAGTTCGCACCGACCAATCACCCCCCAACAGCTCTCATAATGCTATCGGCGTTTGGGCTATACCATGTCCCCAGCAAGGGGTTACGCTGTCATGCTTTGATTTTGCCCCCCCCTTGTCAGTAGTAGCGTACCCCCATTGCCGTACAGCGTCTGACGGTGTACGTCGCGCATTGACGTCACACGCCGGGCTCAAAGGTCGATGCAGCCACAAGCGCGGTTCGTATCGTGTATCCCTCCGCACGAGACTCGCTACCCTGCTCTCTAAGGTGAGTGGTCTGTTGCTCGTCGTAGGGCTATACCGTCTAGACACCGTGCCAAGGGGGAGCGCGGTGGTGTTTTAGGTGGCATGGGGAACCGTGGGCATATGGGCTTGCGGAGGGATATGGAGGTGATGCGGTTGCCCCGCCGCCATGTGCTGCTTTGTTTACAAAGAGGGGACAGCGGGAGAGGAACGGATCTCGGGAGGGCCTTACGCGGCGTGGTTCAGCGAGATCAAATTGTGTGCGCGGCTCCCCTGGTAAGCCTATCGGGCGTCCGTCACAGGGGTGCGCACCCGCGGGCTCTGGTTGGAATACGCACATGGCTCCTTGGGAGGGAGCGTCGGCCCGTGGTTCGTGGAAGCCAGGCAGGGCCTACACGTGCGAGACTGCATCATGACCAGAGGCCCGCAGTGGGAACGTGTACTCATGGGCAAACGTAGCGAATAACGACAGACGAAGCGAGGGGCCGCCTTGAGCACGCATCAGACAGTAGAGCTTTCCCGCCAAGTCTCGCAACGATTCGGGGTTTGGTGATTTAAATATAGCAAACTTAAATGAAAGGCAAACCTAGTAATACTGCCAAGCGAATTCATAATATAGAATTTATGAATCGTATAGTATGAGACTTGGCCTCCAGGGTTGAATGATCTATTACGACTAGTTACCCTCGGTGAGAAGTAGTGATATGTATGAGCCGTTTGCCAGAGCGTTTCTGCGCCACTATTGAGGGGTAATTTCGTCCTCTGCGTAAAGTAGTTTCCGGTCCGTAATTTCGACTACGTTTGTGGTAAGGACTGATCGTCAAATAGTATATTTTTCTGCATGTCTTATTGAATAGTTGCCCTGCCGCTGAAATGGTAAATAAATGAGAAACTACTTCATACCTACCTACTTTTCCGCGCTGGAAGATGAACCCATTTCGGAAAAGTAGGTATGAATAAAGTAGTTGGGTCTCGTGCTTGTTATGAGTAATGTTCCCCATTTTGACCGTGCATTTCTGCTCTTGTCTGATGTTTCCTCCCTAACCATACCGCATCATTTTTCAGAAAAGTGCAAGAAATTCCTCCAGGAGTTTTACACGGACGATGGGTTTGGCAAGAAGCAGTTCAAGTATGGAAGTCAGCTGGTGAGTTCATTTATGATCCTAAAAGTGGATGTGTGAATTTTTTTTATTGGGCATTTGAAAGGCGCTTTTGTACAAGCGACGCAATGGATTATGTAAAATTCAGACAGGCGTTCCTACTAGGCCTTGTGAACACTTGCATCGTGCAGGGAGAAGGAAGGGCGTGCTACAAGTTCCACAGAGGGGCGAAGAGCCAGGAGACGGTTGCAAGTCAGGAAGCGAGATGCAGCAGATGGTTGCAACAGCTAGGTGCCGGGCAGTGACCCCTATATGTAAGGGGGGGGTCACCAGCTTATACAAAGTGCAAGCATGTGGGGAAGCGCAGGCCATTTGATTCCCAAAGACAAGGGCACAGGCCACCCTCACAGCTCCTGTTTATAGGGTGTCGCACTGGTGTGCATGGCGGGAGTATTGGTTCGTGTTGTGTGGTCATAAATCAGTTGACATTGCCCCTCCCAAACCTTTAACCTCAAATATGAACATTTGAACTTTAAGGTTAAGCTGGCGCACCGTGAGCAGGTTGCCCTCTACATTGACCTGGATGATGTGGCTGAGGAAGACCCTGAGTTGGTGGACTCTATCTGCGAGAACACCCGGCGCTACACCAACCTGTTTGCTGATGCTGTGCAGGAGCTGCTACCGGAGTATAAAGAAAAGGAGGTGGGGCATGGCTTGCCGCTCTGTGGTTTGTATCGCATGTATGATAACCTAACCGATGTTGCACTTGGATCTATACGTTGGCAATATAATCCTATGATCCCAAGTTCTTATGGTGGCCATTCCTGTGTACTTGTAACACCTTGAGGGTAGCCTAGAAGAGCATATGAGGGTACTATCTCTTTTCGGTCAGATCACTCTGCAAGATCAAGGAATCTGAGCTTGCGGTTAACACTGCCTCGCTGGACCTCCAGCCTGTCGGACACCTGTCACAGGCACGGCTATCCATCCACACACGTTGCAACGATGGCAAATTCAGTCTCGCTGGACACATGCACATCTCCTTACACAAGACTTGCCTCGACACCTCTGCCATTAGTATACAGCGATCAAACCTACGACCAGTTTGGTCTACGAAAGCTAGCGCACTCTTTGGCCTCCCTTCACACCCATGAATGTTCTGACCAAACAGCATAGCCTATGCGTACTATGTCACGACACCCATATTCTACACCCCACTCGCAGTGACTGACCTACTCAACTAGACCTACTCCATTATTCTGACCTGAGTGGCAACTAACCACCTGTTCCTTAATGGTTGGACTCGGCAGTTCTGAAAAAACTAAGCAGTCAATACACTGCCTTCCATATCCCGGTCTTGTACCTCGACACGCTCCGTGTCCCGTCAAGTGATTGTATCTTCGGCAGCCCACGCCACCATCTTAAGTGGCCCACAACCTTTCCTCTCCAAAGACTGCTGCCTAACGGTTACCCGAGCAATCATGAGTTGCCAGGCTTTGACTGCGGCAGTGCTCTTTGCAGGCACCTCAACGCCTGCAAGAACTCCCTAGTGATACTGAATTATGCTTTGTGAGCCCACTTAACATTCCGAAAGAACACTAGAAAAAACATTTCACTGGCTGACTATCCGTGAACGTATTATGTTCAAGCCCCTGTAGCACTCATGTGCCTTTCCAACACTCGCATCCCCCCTTGACCTTGCCCAATTCGGAAGAATAAAAGGCGGCTTGCGCTTCCCCTACATTGCAGCCAAACATTTGAGCGCCCTCACTTGAAGCGCTGCAATCGTACTGGGTTTTCCGTAGTGTTATGAAGACCCAGCTCTCCTTTTCCTCTGGCATCGGTTCCATGCAAGATTGCACAAATTATCTATTTTGTATGTATGAACATAACCCACTTAATATTCCCTGTAACTAAGATCACCACAAGTGACAGCGCCTCGATGCCCAAGTGCTGTTTGTGCACTATACAAGTGTAAAAATAAATGAATGCTTGTAACTGGCGCCTTGATGCCCTTGGGTTTGCATGCTTTATAAATGGGGCGATCTTGGCCAAAGGCACATTCTAAACCTCAGACTTTCCCATACTCTGCGGCTCCACCAACAAGCATGGTGAGACATGTAGTGGTTAGAGTCGCTATATAAATGGAACACAATATCTTGAACCCTGAGTTTTGACTATAATCACGTATTTAGTCGCTTCCTTGAATTGTTTTTTAAACTGTTAGTATTCCATACCTATATTTGATGTTTAAGGGCTCCATAATTTCCCAAATGTTAAGATGTTGCTTTTTAGGCCTCCTATAAGGTCATCGGATTCTGGGGCTAAATGCCTTGTTTCATTTCTAAAATTTACTATAAACCGCACCTACTTCATAAAGGCGTTGCACATGATGCATGCCAAAAAAAGACCTGTAGAAAGTTTTTGAATGTTCCCTAAGATTAGTGCGCCATTAATAATTTTATTGTGGTTTAGTCAAAAAATTAGAACGTTACACAATCGTAGCATCTTTCAGTTATACAAAATTCCAAAGACTTCATATCTCAACAAACTGAAAAAGAAAGCTTCAAATGACAATCTCTAATTAAATGAGCAAATAAACATACAAGCAAGTGCATAGCTCAGAACAGTGTCAAAGCCTATTGTATAAATCAATACTGACAACTGTAAAGCAAGGTTGTATAGCGGTATAGTCAGATCAACGTCAATAGGTTTAAATTGGTACCATCGTTTTCTGGCCTGTAAAACCACACTAAACGGGGCAAGTTGGGGTGATATTGCCATGAGTTGAGACAGTAAGCCCAAAAAGAATCTCCACAATACTCGTATCTGTTTACCATCTTCCCAACAAGTTCATATATAATCCGCCCAATTTGGGGCAAGGGGTGAGAACATCTGGCAGTTTCCAGGGAGTCTGGTCTCTTACAAATACAGTACACCTGTTATGGCGAGGATCTGCAGTTGGTTAGTTTGCAGCCTTATCAGAACATCCCTCACCGCTGGGTCGGGGCAGAGTGATAGGGTTGTGTTCTCATATATCTGAATTAATTGAGCACAGCCTATTACCCTTTCAGCTTTTCAAGATAGGAATAGTTTTCACACCAATCCCAGTGATTTTAGTTTGTGCACAAATGATTATTTTCAGGTGGATAAATGGTCGCATTTTATTTGCTGCATCAATCCATCCAAGCTCTAGGAAAAGTGATTCTTGAAATTGTCTCCGCAAAACCTTCTCAGCATCATAGTTTCCCACTATCGCAAGTAGCTTACATTTTGGTATGATACAAGATTTTAAGTAGCAAACTCCCCGAGCATGCAAGACCATGCCCCTCAAAGAGGTTAGACCTAGGTCGAGCCTGAGGTGTTACATAGAGCAGGACGGCCCCAGACCTAGTACTGCGTGCCAACACTGGCCCTCTATGACATTGAGCTAGGTTGTGCATAGCAGGTGCTTCTAGGCCATAGAGTATAGCTGGGACAAAGCACCGTTGGTATAACTTTACAGTACCCGCCAAGCTATATCCCGCATGCCCTCTTGAGAATACAGGCATGCAGGGTCAGTAATTTGGCTCGTCTTTTTTTTGTAAGCGATTATCCTGTTATAATTTGAGGATACATCAAACTCCAGGCCCAGGTAAGAACAGGAGTCTGCAGGCCCAGTCTACATTAAATTTCCGGGTGGGCCCCTTATGCTAATCCGCATTCTTTGTCTTTTTTAAGCTAATAGCAAGACCCAGCTCAGGAGTACAGTGTGTTTCTCCAGCATAGTCTAATGCCTGACAATGTTCTGTTGAACATGATCAGGTCATCTGCGTAGTACATAACTACTATTGGGGTAGTCCCCAATTTGGGAGGGCAGTTTGACTTTAATCCCATACGCTGGAATAAGTCAAATGTAAAGATTATATAACGTAGGTACCGCCACACATCCTTGCTTTACTCGCATGTTAATTCTAATGGGTTCGGTCACTCCACCTTCGCTGTTGAGTCTAACCATGGCACTATTCTCACTGTGCAATGCTTTTAGAATCTGAATTAACCAGCTGGGGCAATTGAGGCTAGTGAGCTTGGACCAAAGTTTTCTCTCATTACCTGGTCAAACGCGCTAGTGAAATCTACAATACCATGTATAAAGTAGCTTCTTTGTTACTCGGTGTGGTATTTATCAGAGTCCAGCACTCTGAGTGGTGACTACCCAGGTCTCCAGCTCTCAGAGTACACGTGTTGCAAAAACCGTGCCCGTAACGTCCAGCATGGACAAGAGACAGTAGTTTGTTACCTCCCTACGGTCTCCTTTCTCATGGACCGGAATTAACACTGGTTTTGCCAGGCCGAAGGCACAGAGTGAGTTCCTTGCTCTGACACGTCCGTTTCTTTTGCCCACTGCTATGTCTGCATCATTTTTGACGTAGCTGTTCATATGGCCACACCATTGACTTTGACAAATTTGGGATTTTACGCTAGAGGCAATCCAGTGTTCTTCCTGTGTGTTCAAAGCAGTGCATGAACATAATGTGAAATTGCCAGTTTCCTATTCAGCATACAGTCTGGGATGTGTAAACTCAGACGGTTCGGTTCTGCAGTCTTACCTGTTTTATTCCTGGTTTCTGCAGGTGGTGAATAAGGACACATTGGATGTTTACATCGAACACCGCTTGATGATGGAGCAGCGGGCTCATGACCCAAGTGAGACGCGGGACCCGCATAATCAGTATCCATCGGAGCTGATGCGTAGATTGTAAGTTTGGGAAGCTGTGCACCCGGTGTGGTGAGGGGTCGGGGTGGCAGCAGATAGCTGCCCCATCATTTGGAAATGCTACTTTACATACGCACACCCACTCTCTTCACAGCGAGTTGTACTTCAAGAGCCCGAGCAGCTCCAAGGCGCTAGTCGTGCGTGATGTGAAAGCCGAATCCATTGGGAAGCTTGTGACTGTGCGTGGGATTGTCACACGGGTCACAGAGGTTAAGCCCATGATGGTGGTGGCAACGTATACCTGTGACCAGTGTGGTGCTGAGACATACCAGCCGGTGAGTGATTCTCTGAAATATGGCGGCCTAATTCTTGTTTAAAATGACGTGTCAATATCCTGCCTTTATCTTGGAGCAGCTTCTTGCAGCAAGATGCTGTTGAGTGCCTTGTGATTAGTTGGCTGGAGAGGGATGGGTGTTTGCTATATATGGTTGACTCCTTCAGTGTTAATGTATAGACATTATGTCCCCTGGTGATGATACTGGCCTGTTTCACATATTTTGGGGCGACTCAAATAATCCAGTACGAGGTTGAATAATGCAATTAACGGTGCTTGGCTGCCCTTGTATGGTGTTGTCTCAATGGGCTGTGTAATCTAAAGGGACTTTAGTTTAAGGCATAACATAGTTTAACTTGTTTTGCAGATCCAGTCACCAACCTTTATGCCACTCATAATGTGCCCTAGCCGGGAATGTCAGACCAACCGCTCAGGTGGACGTCTCTACCTGCAGACTCGTGGTTCTAAGTTTGTCAAGTTTCAGGAACTGAAGATACAAGAGCATGTAGGTATTGAGAGCAAAAGTTAAACCATTGAAATGGAAGTGCACAACACGAGCGTTGGTTTGGCAGAAAGTGCCTCATTTTTACATGGATGGCCTGGTCTTGGGTCTTGCTCGTATAGGCATACACTGATGTGCCTTGTGGGTCTCACCAGTTTACTTTTACACATGTGGAACTATTCTGCACATTCAAAGTAATGCATGGTCCGTAGAATGAAGATTACGTTTGACATCTAAGAAATGTTGTGCTGTGTGGCTAGTAGCTTGTTTTTAAAGTATTGTTTTGTCCCCAAAGTTGCTCGAAGCAGACTATTATACGCTGCTAGATTCCATGTTTACTTATTTAGCAGACTAAAGCTGCAGGCATCTGCTTGCTTGGAATGCTTATAACGTTACTCCAAATGTATGTTCTTGCAGAGCGACCAGGTTCCTGTGGGCAACATTCCTCGCAGTATGACAGTATTTGTGCGTGGGGAGAACACACGTCTCACCCAACCAGGAGACCACATCAGCATCACCGGTGTCTTCTTGCCCATGTTGAAGACTGGGTTCCGGCAAGTGGTACAGGTAAAAATGCCACGTGGCGTATGAGTTGAGAAACTAGTATGAACTGCCCAGCTACATTAAGGGTAGTATTTATTGTGCCTGGGCCAGCAACATTGTTTCAAATGAAGACCAGCCCCACCCTCCAGTTATGTATGCACCCCCCCCCCATTCTTGACAGGAGGTTTTTTTTGTTGTTGGCCTTTATGGAATTTGCTACCAAAGGAGTGCCATTTGGCTACAGTGTTCTCCCAGTGATGCGTACTGCAAGTGTTGGTCCATCGACTGCCCCATGCCCCAGGGGTGAATGGTCGTGTTTTTACCAGTGTATTGTTCAGAGCAATGTTCCCTCTAATTATTTTCTCTATGTGCGCAACTGGTTGGCTGTTGTACGCACATTATTTTCCATGTGCGCAACGGACTAATGAGATAAGCCACTTTCTGAGCTACTGTCGCAGAAGTTTGGAAAGGAATTTCATCTTGCTGGCCACTGCATTCTTTACAAATCTTACATTTTTTCCAAACACGTGGGCTAAAATAAAATGTCAAATGTGATTATAAGGAAAACAAATCAACCAGTCCAAGACTTCAACATCTGCCACTGTACCTTGCAAACTTCGGTGCAGAGAAAAATGTATGTTTCTATGCCACTGGAAAATCATTTCTGTATTACAAAACACATATCTCTTCAGAATACATTTGCCGGTGGATTAATGGCAATTAAAACATGCTGGTAAGAGTTCAAGTGCCACCTTAATGAAGTATTCAAGGTCCAGGAGAACATGCAATTATCCATGCACAAATTATTAGAAGCACCAGAATAACTGCACCTCGGAATATGATGATCAAAAATTCCTATGCTTCTAGTTACTATCCACATTACATTCTCCTGTGGGTAGTGAACACCAGCCTTAGAGCTGAGACATATGCCCCATCCATTTTTCCTCTGGAAAAAAAGGAAAACTAGAAACCATGAGCATATGATTGCTTCAACCCACTAAGCTCCACTGATATTAGTGACCAGTAGAGCAATGGCATAGGAAGGAACTCTAATAATAATGCCTGATCGAAAGAGGAATTTTAAGGGGAAAACTGCTTTTAATAAGCAGAAAGAATCCCTAATGGCAAAGCTAATCACTTTTTTACTCCCCGAAAAATCATTTGACTCCCAAGTAAGGAGCAACACCTGATTAGAGCCATGCTTGCACACCTAACAGGAAGTGAAATGACAGGGCACATAATAAAGTGTATAGTTCTCCCCACCCTTCCGCACCACGCCTAGATAAAAATGAAACCAGAGCCTTATTATGAAGCCCTGTTGAAGAAAATCACATATGCCTTTTGTTAATAGCATCAATTAATCAGAGATAGAAATGATTGAGTGCATTCTGTAACAATGGATCCCTCTTCTGTAATTCTTTGATCAGTTAAATAAGATGCAAGGAAATGCTAGAGACTATACACACAGAACACATGGTTGTATTGAAAATCCCTCAGCAGCTGAGCATAGAAATAAAAAGGTGCTGTTGTGTAGATGGGTAATTCCTATCCGTTAGCAAACCAGCAACACATTTCCTTCAGTGTACTGCATCTGACTTGGTTTTTGAATTGTGCTGCTTTGTTCATCACCCACAAGGAGTGATGACCTCTGCTCTTCCCATACCCTTCCCCAGCCCCTGCACTAGCCTACAATACTAGGTGATAGAGCACTGTAAAAAGTGAGCGATTGTAGTAAACACTCACTGGGATATTTGCAGACCCGCAATACTTTGCAAGCGAGGCATAGTTAATGCCTCCACATATGTGCATTTTAATAATGTCATGACTCTGCATGAACACAATTATTTTGCAGTGCATACAAGATTGTTTGCAACATACCTCCCTTATACCACTGTGCAGGATTACACAAGTGCTCAGTGAAAACATTTTTTTGTATAGAAGTTACCATACAACATGTGGAGGTCTATTCCAAAAGGAATTCTGAACACTTGCAAATGATGCAGATTGTTTGAAAAGCATTGTCTGAATATCCGGTGCCCTGATAAGATGGACGAGAAATCCCAGGCACAGTCCATACCCATTATCCCTTGTGGGCTGAGTAAATGGTATTGCAATGTTGCTCTCCACTTATAAGGTAAAGTTAGCAATGCTAAAGTAGGAGACGGTGCACATTTGTCTTAATCTTTAGCGGGCAAACTCATATTTGAGTTATAATGCGTTAACTTGCAAAGGGGCCGCTTCAAAGCACCTGCGTGACACATGTACAAAGAGTAAATGTGGCATACGGGTACACATCCAAGTAGCCTACTTAGTCAGTACCCGATATTTGTGCAGGTAGTTTGATTATATAGTGTAGGTGACATTTTTGGTAACAGAAATTCTGGCACGTGAACGTTATTCATGTTGCAACAAACACACAAGTAGATGTAGGAACACATCTGCTAACCTTTCACAGAGCCAAGAGGAAGAGTCAAGATTGTCCGTAGCTGTAGTATCTTAATGTTTTCTGGGGCAGAAATTGGTCATAAGGTAAAAGTGTGGTAGTCCGGTTTAGGAGTGATTGGTGGGGAGGGAACATTATTTTGGTTGATACATGCAGGCCTATCTTGGTTAGATTCTTCTGTTCATGGAGCCAGTTTTTCATATTAGTGTTTAACCTCTGGTGTGTGTATTTTACTGTTGGGGATTGTAGGTGTCCCTTGCATAGTGTAATGCAAATGAGTAGCATATCAAGATTAATTGCTTACTTAAGAGAAAATTCCAGGTATTTGCTGTGGCTTGTGCTTACATTTTTTTTTTTGAATAGGTGAGAATTCTTTGTGCGCTGATAAAAATCTTCTGAGCGGCACCCAGAAGGAAGCTGGGCATGCGCACAGCTTAGAGGGAACCTTGGTTCAGAGGCATGTGTTTTTATTCTCAAGTGTTTGAATTTCTAGGGTTTACTTTCTGAGACCTATCTGGAGACGCACCGGCTTATAAAGATGAATAAGACTGAAGATGACGAAATGGGAACGGAGGAACTGAGTGAGGATGAACTGCGTTTGATCACAGGTAAATGACTTGGGTTTGAGGGTAGAACATATCGTTGGGACTGGGAGTGTTGGGTCTATTAAAGGATTGGTGCTCAGGGAAATTCATGGTGGATCAGCATCTAGTATTTAGATGGTACAATGGTGCACACTTGCAGCATAGTTGAGGTAATGAGAAACTGGTGTTGTGTGTAGTACGGTAATAACTGGAGACTTGTGTAGATTTTGGATGGCCGATTTAAACTACTTTTCTTTTTAGAGGAGGACTTCTATGAGAAACTTGCTGCTTCAATTGCTCCTGAAATCTATGGGCATGAGGACGTGAAGAAGGCTTTGCTGCTGTTGCTCGTCGGTGGGGTTGATCACTCCCCCAGAGGCATGAAAATCAGAGGTTGGTTGGTTTTCGTTGCGCTGTTGCCCTGTTGTCCATTATTTGCAAAATACAGTTGGTAATTTTACCTTGTGCGCAGTAACCAATCTGCTGTTTACTAGTCGGCTTATTTTCTAGTTGTAACATCACTTCTGTACTGTGTTTTTTCTACGTATGTTTCAGAGGAAGTGCACTACCCAGTAACCAATGGTCAATCTGACTGTCGCACCTGTCACTATTTGTAACCCAAGTGATCTTTTTGTTTCAGGAAACATAAATATTTGTCTCATGGGAGACCCTGGTGTTGCCAAGTCTCAGCTCTTGTCTTACATAGACCGCCTGGCTCCACGCAGTAAGTAACGCCACTATTTTGCTACAGCCTATAAATACAGAGGTGGGTAGTCCTGTAAACTTATACCGTCTGTTCTAAAGCTAGTAGGCTTACGCTAAGGCTTCCCATTCCCTCGTGTGACTTGCATTGTGCACATACAGCACACTTACTTGAATGGTATAGTTGCGACACCCCACCAATATTTTTCCGTTGGTGTTAAAGGGGATTTGATGTCTCCAACATGCTTCCTTAACTTAAGTTGGCTTCTATTTGCACGAGTGCAATTCCTTTACTGCATTTATCCAGGCTTGGTTATAAACGCCATGCATGCATCTTGCTTTTGTAGGTCAATACACCACAGGTCGTGGCTCTTCAGGTGTCGGTTTGACTGCTGCAGTGATGAAGGACCCAGTGACTGGTGAGATGACCCTAGAGGGTGGTGCCCTGGTACTTGCAGATCAGGGCATCTGTTGCATAGATGAATTTGACAAGATGATGGACGCCGACCGAACAGCCATCCATGAAGTGATGGAACAGCAGACCATATCTATTGCCAAGGTATCAATCATTGCTCGAGACATTACCATGTGCGGGGTAGTACCATTTTTCGCCAGGGTCTGACGTTGCTGGGCGCTATTTAGCTCTTGCTTTAATCTTTGGTGACTAGCTGCTAGTAACTGCTTTCCACTCCCAAGCCAACTGGCACCATGCATACATGTAATGTATTAGTTTTAATGCGCGTAAAATACATTGGCGTATTGGAAACAATACCATGTGTTTTTGTAGTTTTTGCAGCACGCTTTGTAGTAGGTCCTAGTTCCCCTGAGATGGCGGCTCTGACCTGTCCATGTGTTGCTTTAACGTTTAATTCCTGCTGTAATTGGTTTTTATATTTTTTTTTAGGCTGGCATAATGACATCCCTTAATGCCCGCTGCTCAATTCTGGCAGCTGCCAACCCTGCTTATGGGCGTTACAACCCCAAGAAGACTATTGAGCAGAACATCCAGCTTCCGGCAGCACTGCTGTCCCGTTTCGATCTACTCTGGTTGATTCAAGATAAGCCGGACCGAGACAATGACCTTAGGTGAGTGTCCTTGGTTGAAGTCGTAGTCTTGCAGGTGGGGCTGGTAAAATATCGCTTGCTGTTGGGTCCCTCTTCCCAACCGCCAGTCAATCTAATTGTGCTTATTGTTTCAGGCTGGCTCAGCACATAACCTATGTTCACCAACACAGCAAGCAACCCCCATCTCAGTTTGTGCCCTTGGACATGAAACTAATGAGGTGAGTGCATATTGGTCTAGTTAATAACTGTTGCTAACGAGACAATACATTACTGGGCAAGGTCTTGTATTTCGTTATTTATATAGTGCTCTCCTCACTTATATGGCCTCAATGCGCTTAGTGGTTGGAACGCCTTCAGTGGCCGTATTCATTGTGGTGGAGATGCTGGTGTGCATTTCTGCCAGCTTGGGACTTGAATGCCTCCACTAAGCAGCCCAAAGGTCAGGCACGTGGGAAGGCACTGTTGGTGGTTTGCGATAGACTGCTATTGTTGAAGATTCAATGTGTGGCTAGCTATACCAAATTTTCTTTGTTGGTAGTCTCTATACATATGCTGGCAGATGTGTTGAGCTACATTGGGTATTTCAGACCAGATGGGCATAGCCATAGCTGCATGTACGGTGCATGGATGGTTGGCTGTACCTGCGTCCAGACGCGCTTAAGGTACTGTATGCTTGGATGTAGATCGGCTGCAGCGTCCTTTGTCAAGTGTGGGCGGGATGGTCTCATTGTTTCTGTCTGAGTGGCGAGTGAGGTTTTTGCAATGTGCCACAGCAAATGCTGCTGGCTTACCTGGTGTATTTGTCGGGTGGGGGTGCTGTGCATGGGGTGATATTGTCTAGGTGAGCCACTGCGAATGCTGCCGGCTTCAGTTCTGTGATTGGTGTATAGGGATGTTGTGTTCAGCTGTGTAGTTTAGAGAGGAGTTAGAAAGAGCCAGGTATTTGGGACCTTTATGCATTTCAGGTGATTTTCAGTGTTGCGAATGGGTAGCAAGTGCCAGATAATTGGTGCTTGGATGGAGAACGAGGACACGCCCAGCTTGGAATTGGTTTGTGCAATGCTTCAGCTTCGTTAAGTTGCGTTTCCCTACTCTTGCCACCTACAGGAATTTTGAGCCGCTTGCTTCAGTATAAATTCCGTTCTTAATGTGCATGCCATTTTGTGGTATGGCTTCGAAGCAATGTGGGGTTGATTGCCCTTCGCAGGACCATAGTACGAGATGTGACGAAAGGATTTAACCAGCATAGACAGAAAAGCTGGACCGATAAAATTTTTCATTTTTTTTATTCTTAAGACCTCTGCTGTGTTCAGTTGGAGGTGGTGATTGGGTGGGTGATTTCAAGCCATGTTGGTGTGGATTGAAGTACTGTGCCCTGGGCAGGATACAGCTATGTTCCGTTAAGCAGGAGTACTTGACGTTCCGTCAAAGCAAGGCTGGCTGGCGCCTAGTTAGATGTGGTCTGGACGAGCTTATAAGGACTGACAGAAATGCACTTTGTCAACTCCTCGGGTAACCCCGAATTCCTGGCCGATCTGGTCAAGGTTCACCCAGGAGTTGGACTAGGAATGTAGGATGCTGAAGGGAAGAGACGGGTTTCGCCCATCCTTTCTTAAGGCTGGGTGTTTATCCTCTTTGCGGCAGATTGTGAATGGAAGTTGGTTCGAGATGGTGGGTACTTGGACTGTGGGAAGACCCTATTCCCAGTGATTTTCATCACTGGAATGACTAGTTCTGTGCCTGATCTGAGGTTTCAGATGGGTCTGTATGTAGTGTGCGTTTATGCTGCAGATGTTGTGTAGTGTCGGCAGCATTTTATAGACGGCATTTTTGGGAAAAATGCAATAACTGAACTCATTGGAATATATAGAGGGTTAAGGGGTTACTCCAGTGGAACGACCTAGAACCAGTCTGGTTCTGTGTCTTGTGCAGCGCTCAGTGGGTGCTGCACGAGGTGGATTGTCGCCCGATCGGCAGCCGGTGAAGATCTGTGGGCTGGTGTGATACTGTTCTCTAGGGCAATGAGCCTCACAGCAGTGTTTTAGCAGTTGGAGTTTTCTTTGATGCCGGGGCCGCCATGTATGTCGTTGCTATAGTCCATGCATGCAGGGGTGAGCTCTATGCGTGAAGGGAGGAATGCTATGGCAACTTTTGCAGATTGTGTGGGAATGTCTCGTAGGGGGTTTGGTGGAGAATGCACATGTATGTAGCAGCTTTCTGTCAGACGGGATAGGTTCGCAACCGCTTTACATCATAGGTTTTTACTGTGTTGGAGGGCTGTGGGAAGTGGGGGGGCTAGAGAGCGGCCATGGGGTAGTTTGGAGAAGGAGCGCAGTCCTCTGCAGAGCCATGATCTCGGTTTTTCCTGTTTTAGAGGTGGTTGGCATTCATCCAGTGTTCCATTTCTGGGAGACCTGATGCGAGATCGAGTGAGGAGGGGCCTGGTTGGAGTTTGTAGACTTATTTGGGTGTCTACGTAGTTTAGCAAGAACGGTCATAGTAGCACCCCTTGGGCAGTGGGGGGGGGGGGGGTCGTTGAGAAAGGCATGTTTTGCCATCTGGCGAGGAAGGAATATTCCACTTCAAAACTGTCCCTGATGCCGAGAATGGAGAGTCCATGTGGGTGGGGTGGTCAATATTCGGTGGCCGCCGAGGGGTCGAGTAGAATTGGGGCGGAAGTCTTTTGGTCATCCCAGGTTAGACTAGGCACGTTACTTCTAAGCCATGAGGGTTGGGTTCTTGTTTTCATCCCAAGGAAAATTCACAAGGGCGTCGCACTTCTGCTTTCTCCAGCTGGTATGTCTTGTGCCATGTCTAGATCATGCAGAACTATGTAAAAC
The DNA here is from genome assembly GCF_040938575.1 of Ambystoma mexicanum. Lineage (NCBI taxonomy): Eukaryota > Metazoa > Chordata > Amphibia > Caudata > Ambystomatidae > Ambystoma > Ambystoma mexicanum. The sequence goes on along the minus strand of NC_090921.1, from coordinate 221,582,034 downwards.
ATGTACCACTGCCTTCAACCCCAGAATGGGGTGTCTGGGTTGCGTAGGGTTTTTTGGGTAAGAATGTGTGCAAAGCACAACCCATGACTAGTTACTTTCTTACACGTTCTAACTACTGTAATTTCAGGCGTTACATCACAATGTGCAAGGCAAAGCACCCTGCTATCCCAGAGACTCTGGCCGACTATTTGACTGCTGCGTATGTAGAGATGAGGAAGGAAGCTCGCACAAACAAGGACACAACTTTCACTTCAGCCCGGACCCTGTTGTCAGTACTCCGACTCTCCACTGCTCTGGTTTGTACTTTTGGTCAGTTGCATTATTTGTGGCATGGGAGAAAACTGAAGGGAGAAGCCTTGTAAGAAAGTCATTGTTTTGGTTAAACCTCGTAACCCAGTGGTGCAATAAATGGTACGCTTGCAATCAAGTTGACGCTGAAGCCATATTCTACAGTTCATCTTTACTCGCCTGGCTCTGCTAGGGTTAAAGTGCTTACAGTGCAAGTAGTTTACATAGCCTACTGCATTGTGGGTACTTGCAGCCCTGGATAGCCTATTGCATCAAGTGAACTCATCTCAACTGCTTCGAGTCTGCGAAATAAGTTTGATTGTTTACATGTTAGATAAAGCAGGTACCCATGTCAGTATTTGAGTTGCTACATTGTCCATTCATGTTGCTGAGACTCCAAAGTGCTGTTCGTGCAGGTAGTGTGTAGTATTTCTACTGCACCAGCAGCACTTCTGAGCCCCTGTGACACTTCAGCTGTGGCTTAACAATTGCACACGGGAGGCAGTATCAAAGCAGTGGGGTGATTGGTGCAAGGGATGTCTAGGCATAACCAGAAGGAGCAGGAGTGATCACATTTGGCAAACTGTTCTTTTGCGCTTTAAGTCAGTTGAGTAGGCGGTCTTCCCCAACTGCTGGCTAGTAACTGGGTGCGAGTGCTCAGCTGGAATGATCTGCTGGAATTACTGCTTGCTGGTTCCAGTCCGTTTTGCAGGGTTAGCAGTCAGTCTGGTCTTGGTTCTGCTGTGCAAACCCATGCAAAACTGATTGTGGCTAAAGCAGAAACATCACCTACACTTTAAACACGGAGTGGGGGCGAACGCTTAATGTGATATTGCCAGCGTTCACTGCTGAAGTTTTTGTACTCTTGTCATCACTGAAATTCTGTTTGTATATTTAAGGGTTGATTTTTATTTGTGTGCAGGTGTGACTTGTAGATCATTTTACCATCGCCCTCTCCTACAGCCCAATGAGGTTCATGGCTGCCCAATAAAAGGTTAACGTTGTCCTTTTAGTGGGATTATCTTTTATGATAAAGGACTGTAAACTGCCTTTGGTTTCGTGTCTTGGGGGTTGTGCTTTGCAGGTACTTTCTGCCCACCATGTGCAGACATTTGCTCCAAAAGGTCTGAGCTTTCTGATCTGAAACAGGAAGTACTTGTATGCATCCTGCACTACAGGTAAAACAAAACTTGCGTTAAATGTACTGGTTCCTGAAATGCTGATTAAAGGCATTGTTTTACCCATCTACCACATAGTTGACCGTACATTCAATGTGTTTCTGATCTACAGGACTAGGTGCTCATTTCTATACCTCTGTATGAAGCTAACCTACCTTGTTTTCAATTCTTTAGCACAGTAAGGACATTATAGTGGTTGCTACTTCTTAGCATATCTAGTTCATTGTGCTTATCTCGGTTTGGTTCTATTGCTTGCACTGCAGCGATTATAGCTTTGAACCCATATCTCTACTCCCCTTGGTTATCCAATTTACTAGTCCTATTTGTGACTTAACCAGGAGACGTCAGTCCCAGTATTTATACCATATTTTCTTGCTCACACTCGCTGACCCTATATTCTGTAATTTTGGATCCCTCTTCAATTTTGATAACAGCTGTTATGGTCTACATGCCATTGATCCAGACTGGGAGATGTAGAGGAAATTACTCAATCTTTTTCGGTTGTGTATACAGCTGTTATGGTCTACATGCCATTGATCCAGACTGGGAGATGTAGAGGAAATTACTCAATCTTTTTCGGTTGTGTATTTTTCAGAGCTTCCATGAATTAACACTTCACGCAAGATTTTTTGGGGCTGTTATTCCGCTTGCAGTTTCAGTCAGAAAACTCAGTCCATGGTTCTCTCATGCTTGGACAGTATTCCGATATATTTTTTTTCCCCTCGTTACTGATGTAAACCATGGTGTTTGGTTCTGTCTGTGGTTTTGCACTTGATTGTCGAGTTCTCATGTTGTCTCGCTCAAAGTTCTTTTTCAATATGGTTAAACCTCACCCCCTCCACCCCCGCCCCGCACTCCGAGTCAACATAACTTGACAGTACATGCTCCTTAGCAATCAAGTAGCTTGACCCATGATGGATCTTTTGTAAGATGGTTCCTGTGAGTTGCTTAATTCTGTCTTTGTACACATTCCTCATTACTGGTCCTGTAAGGTTTGCTCAATACGTAGCATCCTTTTGCTTTAAGAAAAGGATGACGATATATTAACAAACCTAATTTTGGGTTGTAAACTGTTTCGCCCTCTTGGCGTATTGCCCTCTTGGCGTTTCGTGCCAGATCATGTTTGTATACTAGATTACGTTAATTCTGAGTTGAATGGAGGTACTTGGATGTGCAATTTTATTTGTGGGGCAGAAACGTTTCAATGCATATTGCCTCTTCTACTGAGGTGGCTAACCTGTATTCTTCTCTGCAGGAGGTGGTCGAGGATTGGCCAGTGTTGAGAGGCGGAGACATGAGCAATTGCTGACCTTTGCCCTGGGCATTGCACTTGTCTCGGTCTGACAGTGCTGGCATAACACTGCGAAGGTTAAGTCCTCTGCATACACGGCGAGGACTGGATCAGATCCTTTTACAAAGTCTTTGCTATTATGGTGGGCTGGTAATACTGTGAAGCTCTTGCTACTGTTCGTGTTTCCCCTTGTTTGCCATTGCTAAACGTGCTAGAGTTTGCATGTACTCTGATACCTTGCAGATATTAACTAGTTCTTTATTGGTGGTGGTCAGCCGACTAATCAGTCTTTATCAAGATGCGTGTTATCCTAAGTTGCTGGGGTGGTTGGAGATTGCTGTCCTGTTGAATTGTTGGAATTCTGGCTGCTAGCCCGAGTTGGTTGCCTGGCTACGGCCAGAATCCAGCCCATCCGGGAAGATGGAAATTGGTCCCGTTGGATGGCTAACAACCCTACCAACTTTGGATAACCATGCTTTAGCCTTGAAAAAGACCCGAGGCCGAAACACGTTTCTGCTGTCCCTAGGAGTAATTAAAAAAAAAAAAAAATTAAACAAGGATATGATTGACTATTATTTAACAAGCTCAAGGTATCAGGGGTACATGCAACTCTGCTGCCAACAAGGTGGGCAACACCTACTCAATCCAACACCTACTCAATCCGTGACCTCTCGGCCAACTTCAGAATGCACCATCAAAGGTGAGCTAAACTAATAAGGTGAACTCATTCTGAACTAACGAACTAAGGTGCAAGTTGAATCTAATAACCCTAGTGCCCAAACACTAGTATTTGGCCATGCTGGTGTCACTTGTAGTACGGTTGTCAAATATGCTCTGGTGATGCTGCTATGAAAGCAAAGTATGTCTGGCAGAGGGTTCTCTCGTTGGACTGGTAGCTCATTTTTTAATTTTTATTTTTCTGCCACCGTCACTTAAGGCCCGGCTACGTTTGGTGGACACGGTGGAGAAGGAGGATGTGAATGAGGCAATGAGGCTGATGGAGATGTCCAAAGATTCTTTGATGGGAGACAAGGGGCAGGCAGCCAGGTAATTGTGGAAACTGACATGTATTTTAAGTGTTGTGGCACATTGGATTTTTCGTGATTCTGTACTTGTGGTCTCAAGTTTAATATAAAATACTTATCCTTTCAGCCTTGCTGGTTTTGACTGAAATGCAAATTTGTGATATTGCTGAACTCTGGCTTGTGATTCTGGAAGGCAGGAGATTGTTAGTGGGGGAAGCATGACAGTTGCAAATACTGAACGGTTTATAGGGAATCCCCGAATTGGCTACCCCCCAATGCTCTAGAAGATGAATGTGTTGGTGGAAAACTGGCTCTGCTTTGGTAGTAGGGTGAAAACAGCCGCCTTTGTAACGCACTGATCTTGTAACCCTGCAGGACTCAGCGCCCAGCCGATGTCATCTTTGCAGCAATCCGTGAGATGGTGCCAGAGAAAGGAATGCGGAGTGTCAAGTTCTCGGAGGCAGAACAGCGATGCGTGTCAAAGGGCTTTACTCCGGCACAGTTTGAGGCAGCCTTGGAGGAGTACGAGGAGTTGAACGTTTGGCTAGTTAACCAGGCACGCACCAAAATCACCTTTGTTTGATCTTTTGCGCTAGAGCGCCATGCTCTGAAGACTTGTTACAGTGCAATCCTATGAGGCCGCAGTGAGAAACCCTAGTATGATCGTTTGGCTCAACACTTGGGTGTAACCTGGCATGAAGTACTATTGCCATGTTTGTACCAGCTGACTGCTTTCTGTGGGGAGTGAACGGACTAGCAGATCACGGGATGGAGCCTCCAACGGACAAACAAGTGGACAGATTAAAGCTGCCATTTTTGAGGTGGAGGTTAGTCTCCTGTTGATGGGACTAGTGTTCCGTAGTCGCATGCATCTCTGAATTTTAAATGTATATTGTTTCACAGCAGAAATCGATTAAAATACTTTTTTCTATGCTTCAGCTTCTGTTGTACCTCTTCTCGACTTGAGCTCTTTTACTTATTGCAGTTCTTATATAACTGAACATGAATCAATTGCTGCAGCTATAATTCTGAACTCTTCTCCGTTCACAGTTGGCACTATTGAAGGCTGCAAAGGTTTAAGGTTCAGCACCAACATGGTGATTGCTCGTCCGTTTATGCTAGAAAACCCCAGCAGTTAGGCTGCAAAAAGCCTGTAGCAAAGTGCTGCGTGGCTGTTATGCCTCCTGTAAAAATGAGCCACCAATTAAGTTGCCGCAAAGTTACAACTAGAAAAGCAGGCTTGTCTTGTATAGAAATTGCACTTTTTCACCAATTATAAATTGGTTAGTGTCTGTAGTACTTAAGTTGTGGATTGTGGCTTAGGTCGGACACTGCTGCAGCCAGGGCAGTAGGCCCAGGCATGTAAGAGAAATACGCGTGAATGTAGAAGTTAGTTGCAGCTTGGGCAGCAGTGGGGAAAGTCCAACCACAGGGATTCATAAAACTCATATTGGCAGCACGTGTAAGGCCATGAGGGGGCTGAGGGCTCCTTGTGAGCAGTACTGGGGGAGGGTGGGGTGAGGAGTGGGCCTGCCTAAGTTATTTTTGTATTTTATTCATATAGCGCAACCGGGCGCATAGCTTGACAAGGCAATATGGTTACATTTAAAGTGGAACGTTAGCACAGCATATACATACAATAAGGTTATACAAGGTATACAATATAATATACAGGAATATCTACAGTCGCGGTAAAGCTGTGCGTAATTTACAATGAACTGCAGTGTCTACAATTGGCAAGAATACTTACAGGCGAGGGCAGTTGAAGAGCCGAGAGTCCTGAAATCAGTGGTCATTTAGGCCACATAGGTAGCTAGCCATAATTTATTTTTTTGTTTGAAGAGGGTGGGGGTGTTCAGATCTCATAGGTAAAGGAATCGAGTTCCATTGCTTGGGGGCAAGGACAGGGAAGCTGATTTCCCCTAGCTTTCTGCAGTTTGTATCTGGGGGTGGCCAGACAATGTGCTTGAGCTGATCTAAGTAGTCGGGTAGGCGTGTACTGGGTGAAGCGAGAGGAGATGGGTGGGGGCCTGATTGTTCAAACATTTGTGTGTACGGGTAAAGATTTCAGAGAAATGCTTTGTGTCACTGATAGCCAGTGCAAGCGGTGGTCAGTCAAAAGGTCAAATCTCCAATGTCAATCTCTAAACAAATCTCGGAAAAAAAGGTTTATTATTTATGTATTTTTGGGGTCAGGTAAGTAAAAAAAAGGGTAAAATAAAAAAATGAAGGGTTGGGGGGACCCCATTTCGAAAAAAAGTATTGAAAATTCGACTTTTCGAGATTTTTATTTGGATCTTTTCTCTATAAACCAGTAAGCTTCTCCTTGTCTCGGAGATGTGAGGATCTACGGATGTGGGTGAAGCATCTCTCTGGACAGTAGGTTTGGTTGATCTGGGAGTTTGTACATTTTTTTTTTCTTCCCATGGTCTGTTCATGGTAAGTGGTTCTTTACATGGCTCTGCAAGGTGTGGTGTCGGTGAATAAAGTGATCTCCCTGGGGATGTGAACCTGGGAGTATCTGGTTAGTGAAAATGCTATCCTGATTGGCCGGCTATGCTGGGTATGTTAGTGGGACACTCCATCTGATGTGTAGTGTAAAATGGTCATCTTTTTCAAGCCAGATGTTGAAATGTGTCGGATGACCTATATACTGCCAGTTGAGGCATTAGCGAGTTTGTTAGCAAAGTGGGAGATGTAGGGGGAGGTTTGTAGATGGAGGTATAAAATGTGAGAAATTGCCGTCTGGCAAGGTTGTGCAAGCCCTTGCTAGTTTTATTAATCAAACTGCATCTTGGAAAGGGTGATGCCTGTGTCAGTATCATCAACTGCAGTGCCTGCTCTTCAGTGGTATGCGATCACCCTTGCTAATTTGACAGCTGCAGTAACAGCCAAATCACTCCAGCGGAGGGGCTGCATTCAAGATATGCACATCTTGTAAACCATCACTATTAGTTACTATCCTGGATGGCACGTTTTTCAAATACATTTTGTTAGTGAATTAACACATGTATCAAAATTTATGTTTCAAAATTTGTGATTCACCATAGGGTCCCCCTCCCTCTCACCACCCCAGGTTGGCTACATCGGTCGTCTCATCTGAGCCATCTTTTTCTTGCCAGTTGGCTAGATTCTCTCATCCTTATTCACTTGTGGTTTTGTCTTATCGCTCCCTGGATTGCAGTACGCTAGCATTGTTCATTCCCTTTCTCCCTGTCTCTGGTCTAGGTCGCCTCTCTCCGCTACTCAATCTCTCTAGTCATAATCGTTGGGGTACATGAGGCGTTCTAGGATTTCCAGGTCCCCAGTCCTAACAACCTCTCAGGATCCTACTTCTCGAGGAAGACTGCCCGCTCAGTTTCCCTTGATGGGTTTAGGCTGTATTTACCTAGTCAGTTGCTCCATTCTATATATGTCCAGGGCTTTCGAGGCCCATTGTCTAACTTGGAAGTTTCTCTTTTCCTTCCCCCTGCCAAGCAAGCCCTGTCTGCCCACAGCAGGTAGTGGGCATATGTGGGAGTTTCATCCACTCCCCATCCACAACCTCCATTCCGAACAGTACTAGCAAGGGGCCCCGGTGCTGGTCTACCCCCATCTAGGGCCATTATCCACCCCAGAATCTCCCAATATTTCTGTACCTTTTTCACACCCACCGCATGTGCAAGTGTCTATTTGCCTGCTTTTCCGCCAGCAGTGGGGGCCAGCCCAGGGTACATGCTAGTTTACCTAGCACTGAATACCACTAACCAGCCCGATGTAGACCTACCTCTACTAATCACACCCCTGCTCAAACCTAAAACCAAGTACGTTCTCCTAGGGGACCTCAATCTAGGCTATGATGACCCCTCGGACAGCAAAGCAACAGCCTGCTATATGGCATTTCAGGAAATGCAATTTCCCCAAAAAGTGAACACCCCTACCCATTCTAGTAGAATTCTTGAGGGGATTCTCACTCTGAATACTGCAGTAAGCATAGTAGACTTCCTCAAGATGCAGTGGTCCGATCACTGCTTAATAAAATTCAATATAAACTTAGACACCGACCCAAAAACTAAAACGTGCTGCTTAGCTCCTCCTCGGGTCAGAAATGCAGGCAAGCTTACTCAGAAAAATCTAAATCCATTTCTTAATTCTTCGACTCCACACTCTCCTCATCTGACATTTCTAAGAAGTCACACTACCAGCTGCACCTCCTCTGAGGTATTCTTACTTTCTTCTCCTTCCCCCAGAAGCTCACTGTCTCCAGAACCCTGGTTCTCTCTAGGCTGGATTGTTGTACCTGCCTCTACTCCAACTTATCCAACTCCAGGACTGAAATCTCGACACTGGCTCCCAGTGGCTGCAAGGATTACGTTAAAAACCCTCTGCATTGTCCATAAGGCCTTCTGGGGCCGCAATACCTTAAACTCCTAAATATCTTCCTTCTCGTCGCTCATCCACATCCAACTCCCTCGGGGTCAGTCGCTTCTCCAAGCAACGAGTTGGTGGTAGATCTCTTCGGCAGGGGCCTCCCTCTAACAGCCTTCCTGCCTCCCTGAAACTTGTGGAGAACCATCTCTGGGTCCGAAGCACCTCCAAAACCTTCCTTTCTCTCCCCTGCTGAATTCCTGGCCTAAACTGCACTAGTTAACTGGTCACCCTTTCTGATTCTCGGGCCCAGGACCTGCTAGTTGCCCACCTGCACTGCCTCCCTGGCAACCCCTGCACCTGGGGACTTTTCTGTATCCCTACACTTAACCTTGCACTTGCCACCAGCTGGACGTCTTTATTTCTTATTTATTCTACTATCCCATGTACTGCACTTTCCCCTCTCCCCCACGCACTTTTCCCTCTCCCCCTCCCCATACATTTGTGCGATCTGAATGGCACCTGGCCTAGTAGGATTGCTGTCTGTCTTCCCTTTGTTTCCCCTACCTTGTCGCGCCTTGAAACATTTGTGTATAGGCACGTTAGAAATGCCATATCATATCTGCAAAACACCAAACCCCTCGACAGTATTGGCACATAGCATCTTGAAAATAGCATCTTGAAACACTACCACAATGCCTATGAACTGCGATGAAGTAGCCCCATTCAAAGTGCCTTAATCAAAACAGTGCCCCCCCTGGTTCAACAAACTCAGATCAGAAGAGAAAAAAACTCGAACACCTAGCCATAAAGAACTCTCCAGAACTCCAAACTGCAACAACTAGCCACAACCTATAAACTTAAAGTACTCTCACAAAGCAGAATCATTTCACCACCGCATCTCCAACGCGGCCTCCAATACCAAAGAATTATTCACAATTATCGGAGAACTAGAATCCCCCATTATACCCACCAGCCCCATAAAGCCTGGTGTACCACCATCCAGGATGCCCGATCGTCCAAAGTAAACACCCTACAAAACGGCCTCGCAAAAAAAGCTCCTAGACGTCCTGGCAAAAACCCACCACTATTCAGCCACCCTCATATGGTCAAACATACACGAATTCCACTTTGCTCAATTCTCCAATGATCAGGCCCTCTAACTGCAAAGGACAGCTTTCCAGCTAAAGTAGACAAGGACTATGCCACCATACTAGCACCGACCATCACTGAATTTGTGAATGATTCCTTCAAATCTTCCAGCAACAATCAAAGTAGCATGGGTCACACCTACTTAAAAAAAAAAAAACATCTCGACCCAACAATAGCCATGAATTATAGGCCGATAACCGTGTAATTTCTCCTCAAAATTATCAACAAAATGGCATACACCCAAGTACAATCTCATCTAGAACAGAATCACTTAGGAGATGGACAATCGGGGTTCCACCCTAATCACAGTACTGAAACTGCCCTCTTAGATTAAAAAAAACATATGTACTCTATTAGACTATGGTAAACTGCATCCTACTACTCCTTGACCTCTCCGCGTCATTTGATTTAGTCCACCACGACAAACTATGCCAAACCCTATCCACCAACTTCCATTTCTACAAGAAGGCCACTACTTGGATAAAATCCTTCCTCTGACCACACCTCAAGAGTCACCCTAGGGGAAGTAGCAGCCGACCCAATTATGATACCCTTGGGAGTAGCGCAGGGTTCCCGTCTATCCCCCACGTTCTACAATGCCTACACAATTACTATTTGCATCGATAAATGCTATGGGAGTAATTAATACACATTTTGCAGACTATATTCACTGGTAATCTTAAACAGGATACGCTCTCAACAAAATCTACTCCCACATCCAAAACTGGACTGCCAACAGTATGCTTAATGGAGAGAAAAAAAACTCAGATCCTTAGTCTGCTCCCCAGCTAGACTCTGCAAACTCCACCCAGATGACACTTCTATAGTGATAGACGGCACCCCATCACCATTTCTCACAAAGTTGACTCTAACCTCACCATGAATAATCATATCAACGCCCTCTCCTCAACGGCCTACACTGCCAAACATCACCCTATGCAGGCCTCTCCTCACCACGGAAAACTAACACTGGCCAGGGCCCTCATCCTAACGAAAATTGACTACTGTAACATTTTACTGCTAGGTACCTCCAAAACAAAGCCCTCAGAGCAGCTCTCGGTATCAACAGAAGAGAGCATACATCGCAACATAAGAGATGCTCATTGGCTCACAGTCCAAGCGAGAGTCCTGCACAAAACTCACTATCACCCATAAATGCATCTAGGACACTGCCCCATCTATCTCGGTTGAAGCATTTCTCGCAAAATCACGATCAGAACACTCGGATCCAACACTCCACATCCCACACTTCAACACTACCAGAACAGGCAACGCCAGCTTCCCCGCGCATCTGGAACACCCTCCCACCTCAGCAACGAAACCTCCTTCAAAGTTTAAGAAAAAACTTAAAGGATAGTTCCGGGACTTTTTTTTTATTGTCCCTACGGTTCGGCCATGTGTTTTTAAGCATAAATCGGTAGATCGTAGAAAACTTTCCTATGGACCTTACCCGACTTTTCGTCCATTAACGCACTCGAAATCAGCCGCCATTTTGTGATAATCCTATCATTTCCCCCATCGACCTGGCTCACCTGCATTTGCGGCACTAAATCATATCCCCCGCCCCTGAAACAGACTTTATCAAAACATTCATATTCCCCGCCTCTATCCGTGACGTGACTGTGCTGCGTAGGCAAACGCGCCCAGGCGTCTTCTACGCGACTCCACACAGAACCCGGAAACCAACACAGATCAGCTCACAACACAGCGCGCCACAATTCGGAATATGAAACTGTACTTTTAAATCAAAACCGCAAGATTGTAAATTCGGTAAAGTACATTTATTTGACATCAAATGTTTAGAGAATATTCAGCGATTTGCATTTTTATTTGCTCACGTTCCAAAAAGTTCGTTTTGAGGCACGCGATGTTCCTTTGCTGTACACAGGGTCTTAGATCATCTCACAATACAGCCCCTGAGCCTGACATCAGCAGACGCGTACCGCATATTTCCCAACGCCAAAGCACGTTTCGTGTCAACAATCGCTGCGCTTCAGCTAATGAAGTGTCGCCATGCAAATGGCAGGACGCCTCTTTCTTCAATAAGTATAAACACACCGTTTCACAACACACAGCAGCAGATTTTCGATTCCATTACTCTGTGTTACTTTGAGTATTCTGTGACTCGTTTCTGTGCTCTGGTCAGCTACCTTCGCCGCTTCTAGGCCTTGTGAACACCTGTACCATCTCTGTAAATTATTTTACTTTCTTTACCACACAATGGCTACAATAATGCCGTATATGTACGAGCCCGAGTACACCGAGGAACTACTGGAAAGGCAAGCACGCGAAAACGATGGGGATTCGGACGGCAGTTGGGAGGACCAGTCAACGGATGAAGAGCCTGGACCATGTCGCATGGACGGCGTCTCCACCTGGTGCACGTGCGATCGGTGCGAGCTAATGCCAACTGAGAACTACTGCTGCCGTGAAAATTCCGGGTGCTTGGCCTACATTTCGGAAGGCGAGCCAAGTCCGCAATGCATCACCGAGCTGCCAGAGTTCAGGGAAGCCTGCCTCTCACGGACCGTGCTGAGGATGATGATGGTGCTTATGCACGAACTTTGCGGCACTGTTAGTCCGCGTAATCAGAGTAACGAGTAAGTATACTCTGGTTGTGATGTCAGTGATGCCACTACTATTTCATGGTCGTCTCCCACATATAAAATTACATCTACATATCATTCGAACGCATTTTTACCTGAATCGACATTGATAAGAAAGTTTTGTCATTTTAATAGTTTGCATCTTTCTTTTTCACAGGTGGTACAGGCTGGTGTCCTATCGTTGCTTCACTTGGTGGCTTCACGGGAGGCTCGGACACCGCGTTCGGAGAGTAATACCTGCCTGTGCGGTACTTGCCATTAGACAACATTTCCCCAGCGACAGTGGACAATACAGCGGATTTTCCCTGGATGTGCTGCAACCGGAAATTTACAATGTGTAATGTTTATTTATGTTCAATTGAAATTAAGATCTAAAATAAAACCCAACATATATTTTAACAATGGTTGTTTTGATTTTTTAAATGAATCTAGTGTCTCCATTGAATAGTCTTCCTGTGCCTTGTCACACCACATGTCTCCGGCCAGCATCCTCCCTCACGCTGGCCGCCCACCTTCAATCCACATAACCGTTGAACCCATATGCAGCAGACATACATATGTTATTTTGCGGGTTGGCATCAAGCCTCCCGGCCTTGCCTCCTCCCCCAAAAATACTTACCACACCACTTTGTTCAAGCGTTGGCAATAAAAGGCCGTTGGATTTTATTGATACAAAACATGGTTATAGGTAAATAATCAATATGGTTGATCATAATAAATCATCCTTTTGGGCACCGGGTACAGAGATGACCCCCTCTGGCCCGTGCCGCCTTGCCACCACAGGCCAGCCTGCTGCTGACTAACTGCCTAGGCATCCAGGGTCTCCAGGGTGAACTGCACCCATATATTCTCCTGGGAGGGTGAGGTATTTATAAACTCACCCCCCTGCCTTCCATGTACTAGATCCTGCAGCCTGCCTCTTACATGCAGTTAGATGGCCTCTCCTTGGTGAGGCCCTGCGGCAAACGGGTCTTGTCTGCACGACCACCGCCCCAATCCACCTCCCCGCCCTATCAAAGGCAGTTCGCACCGGGGTACTTGCGCTGGCAAGTGGAGCTGTCGGGGAGCGATAAAGGCCAAGAGGTGCCAAAGACCATGTACACTTCAAAGTGGTCTATAGAGCATGGGTTGTTGTTCCCATGTCTACCTCCAGACCCCGTGTCTCCTGCCAAGCATCCCCCCTCACGCTGGATGCCCCCCTGCCACAACATATACACGTCATTCATTCACAAACACACCCCTGTTTCGAATTCTTTATAACCCACTTCATATTTCTAATGAGAACTTCTTTGCGCTTTGCTAGTCAACCCGTGAAGGTGCTGGTTATCTGCTCTTCGTCTCTGTGAACTTCCGTGACCACTTCGAGCAAACTCGTCAGTTTGCAACCTGTGAACTGCTCCCTGTTCTACGACAAGAAACTACTCTGATCCCTGCATCTAACTGTTTGTTCGTCAAGGTAAGGCCATGTACCATAATCATTTTGCGTCCAATTTTTTAATTTATATCTATTTGCTAGTAGTCATCAAATTGCATCCATGCTTTCTTTTCGTTCAAGACAGTACATGCAAGGAACTAGTCACATGTTCTGAGTTTAGTCAAATTATTTTTCTATTTTTTTAAAGTTATTCAAATACTTATCCGCATGTGAATAACGTGTATAGTTCCAAGAACCAAAACAAACCTTGCATTGAACCTTTTATGTGTCATTTAATTTTTTAACACATTGGTATTCATAGAGAATTGTTGATCTTTACTTTTCAGAACTTTCCACAATGCCTGCCTGTTCCATTGGCGGTTGCCCTTCGAAGACCCATAATAAATCTGAAGGTACTATAATGCATGTTTTCCCTAAGACAATAGATCAGATAAGAGAATGGGTCCGATATTGCGGATATCCACCGTCTGAGCTTGAAAGTAGAGTCCGAGAAGTCTTTGCGGACAAGAGGGGTGATCCATACCGCATCTGCAGCAGGCACTTTAGCTCAGACATGTACTCCACATCATTGCTAATAAAGAAAACACCGCGAGCGACGCGAAAATTGCTCTCAACCGCTATTCCCACTCTATTCGTCCACATTCCTCCACTGGTGTCAAGTTTACGGATTTAGCTCTCGGCCTTGCGGTAGTGTGTAGCATTAGCTAATAATAATTTCCCCATTTATGTATCCACTCAATATGAAGGCGGAAGATTCTCCATCCGTGTCGTTATTGCAGTCATCAGCCACTTCAAGCACCTATCGGGTAATCTTACTTAGCTATTCTGCCACTGACTTGTTTTAGGCATGTAAATCAATAATTTATCGTGTAATTATTTTACCTAATGGTACACCCTAGTACTCGTCCTCTAGTCTTTCTTTTCAGTTATAATTATTGTTATCCAAAATAATGCAAGTACTGTCTTTCAGGGAGATGCTGAGGAGTCCAACGCATTGACGACAACCGTTGATGTCACTCAGATGCTCGAGGTACGTTTCCGGACAGTTCCATCGATGGAGATCATCAGATCTTGCATTCTTGTAGCGTGATTGTTACACACAATGGTTCTTTCGTTTTTAGCCATTGATATGTCCTTCTGTCGTCGCCCTCCTATGTGTCTTCTTTTTTCAATATTGTGTTCATTACTAATGAAAGTCCTATGTTTCAGGGAGTCGATGGAGCATTAGTCCAAGAAGAAGGGGGAGCATGCAGTTACGGGTCGGCGCAACAGCTTGCAGAAGTGTGCACCGCAGTTACAGCGTCCCTTGATGTTCTTATGCATTTCGAGGTATGGATACTGACAGTTCGATCAAGCGAGATCATATGACGTGATTCCATCCGCTATACTTCCTTCTTTATTAACGCAAGTACTATGTTTCAGGGAGATGACGGAGCTTCTTCTACAAGAACATCACCCCTAGTAGTTGATGCAGATCTCTGGGTGGTGACACTTCCAACGATCGAGCAAATCGAATCATATTTAGATATCCATTATTTATTTTAGACAACTGATCATTTGTGCAGGTCTATTTAGATGAGCCGTTGACGCCTGCACAAAGTTTATGTTCTTTTTAACAAAATAGAAAACCATACTAATGCAATTACTGTGTTTCAGGGAGTTGCTGAAGCGTCATCTTCAAAAATATCAATTTAAGTCTATGCGGAGCCCGAGGTATGGATCTTGACAGTTCCATCTAACTAGATCAACAATGCGTGAATAATTGTCGTTTGAATGTTCTACACAATGCGTTCATTCGTGTTTTGCTATTGAGATGTACGTGGGTATTGGTCCCCAAGTACATTTTGTGTTTTCAATATTATACATACTAATGAAAGTTCGATGTTTCAGGGAGTCGATGGAGCGTCAGTGCGTGATGGATGTGCTTATGAAAATATAGTCGTTGCAGCGCAAGAGGAAGTGGAGACATGCACACACGAGTCGGAGCAACAGCGTCCAGATGTTGAAGTTCGAGGCAAGAAAGTTTCAAAGAAAAGAAAGCAAAAGGTTAGTGTCCTGGTCACTATATTATGTTGTTTTTCACTGTTAATAGTTCAATACTGTAAATTGTGTTTAAACTGAACATCCCTTTTCCAATCTGTCCTCTAGTTGCGAGTGGGTGTACGAACTAGATCTACACAGACAGTGAAGCGAACGAGAGCTGTTGCTTGTCAAACCTTTTGCCAGGGACTTGAGACTGGAGATGCATCGTGCCAATGGGAAGATTATGAAGTGATTGACAACGGAGCTATACCACCACCAGCCATCCTCCTAGTAGTTCGGATGCAGTCTGAGATCAATTCACAGAATCCACACCCGCAAAAACTAAGACCGCGAGAAAGTTGAAGAAATTGTTTTATCCTCCCATCGCCGGAGAAGGAACAGATGTTGCAATGGAAGAGAATGAAATGGACGACAATGAAACACCATCAATATCACTGAACATAGCGGAAGACGATATCAGAGATTGTACCTTTTAATGTGAGTGACATGTCCTCAACGTTACAGGCCGAACCAGCTGGGATGCAGAGTGACAGTATAAAGAAAGAGGCCAAATTCATTGTATTCGATAGTTGTTTGATTGATATTATTATTAAGATGAAATGTGGGCATTCGGTTGGTGGGGAAGTATGTGGGGAGCCATTGATTAATGTGACTCGTGCAATTCGAGGCACTAACCTTAAAATACATGCCACCTGTACAAAATATCAAAAGTTCTCATGGTCTGCACAACCCATGCTGGGGCAACTGCCAGCAGGCAATCTACTTTGTGCAGCGGCCGCACTTTTTAGTGGTTCAAGTTTTAAAAAGTTACAGTATTTGTTTTTGTGGGAATCCATTTCATTGTGAAAGCTCAGTTCTACAAATACCAAACCGATTATCTATTTCCAGCCATTAGCGAAGCTTGGAGAATGGAAAAAATGTCTATTGAAAGTACATTCGCGGGCAAACGGTTCAGGCTAGCCGGTGATGGACAGTGCGACAGCCCAGGATTTTCAGCCAAGTACTGCACCTACCACTTTCAGGACATGGAAAGTAAGAAAATTGTGAGTTCGATGGTCGTGCAGGTGTCACAAAGTACATCCTCAGTGGCCATGGAGAAAGTTGGCTTTGTAGCATCATTGCAAGAACTACAATCGCGGGGAATGGTGATCGACCTGATAGCCACGGACAGACACGTTTCAATTGCCAAGACAATGAGAGAAGAGTACAAAGATATAAATCACCAATTTGACGTATGGCATCTTGCAAAAACAATCAATAAAAAAATGTCGGCTGCAGGTAAAAAAAAAGATATGCAAGGTATTTCACAGTGGTCCAAGTCAATCAGCAACCATCTTTGGTGGAGCTCAAAAACATGTGAAGGGTCGTTGGAAATTCTACTGGAAAAATGGCGGTTAGTAATGCTACACTGTAGCAACGTTCACCGCTGGACCACAAACCAACATTTCCACAATTGTGAACATGGCCATTTGTCCACAGAGGAGGCACGGAAGAAGAAGTGGTTGATTCCTTCATCACCCACTCACAAAGCCATTGAAAAGATTGTATTTGATAAAACTATAACAAGAGATTTGAGGGGACTCACGGAATTCTGCCACACAGGAGATTTGGAGGTGTTCCACAATATGTGCCTAAAGTACAGGCCAAAACGATTGCATTTTGGCATGGAGGGCATGATAAATCGCACTCTTCTAGCGGTCTTGGCACATAACCATAATGTTGGCCGTCAACAAAGTAGGACGACCGGAACTTTAGGGACGCTTCGCTAAAATAAGGCCTTTACTAAATGAAGTAAACAATGGGTGATCAAACCAGTGTTTGAGGATATGCAATATGAGTTTATTGAGAGACTTATTGTTGATGTCCTAGATAGGCACATACATGGAGTTGTGAACGAATCTGTGCAGGGGACAACTGCATTGCCACCCAACATTGCCTCTGTTCCATGTCCACCTAAAGCAGAGCTCATTGAGAAATACACATCACGGTTTAAATGATTGTAATTTGATTGTCTGTTCTCTCGAGTCTCCTCATGTTGCAGGCCCATTGAATATGTGTATCTATGTAATGTGTAAATAAAAGTGATTGCTCAGTGTACATGCAATGTGTCTCTCCACCCTTGCCCCTCCCTTCACCGTGCAGTAGTGCGAACCACCCGGGTGTCACCTGTGACTTTGCTCTCGAGTCTCCTCATGTCGCAGGCCCATTGAATATGTGTAGCTATGTATTGTGTAAATAAAAGTGATTGCTCAGTGTACATGCAATGTGTCTGTCCAACCTTGTTCATTTGCGCATTAAATTAAACCAAACAGTAATATAAATCATTTTTCAAAAAATGTAGAATGTCTCCGTATTTATGGTTCTCTGGGGCTGCAAAGCACGCAGACAAAATGCAAAGATGGAGTGTAAATTTCAAGTCCTGTGAGATGGCCTTACACTGAATGTAGCTAACTAGGAATGTGTGCTCGTTCAAAGTGAAGGTCAGCTGCTTTGATTTTTTGCTTGGGTGCCGGAATGGCCCACAACTCAGTATAAGGTTCTATTGTTATTTGACCTTGACAGGCCGGGACCATCCCGAAAGACTTCTTTTTGGGGGTGTGGTGCAATAACGTAAGAAACGATAATGAATAAAATTTCAGAAACGATAGCCATTTAATGTTCGTTCATTAGAAGAAATAACGTCGGCATAGGAGTGGTATTTCGGGGCTGCCCTACGCACAGACACAATGGAAAATGCAAATATAATGTAAGTAACTCTTTAGATGAGTTTATACCGCAATTTAATTACTATACAGTAGCTTTAAAGACGGGTTAAGTTGTACTTGTTCGTTCTATGTGGCATATTGTTTTGTACCGCGCACTATCTTAAAGAGAACCATCTCCTTTTACGGAAGCACCTCAAAACCTTCCTCTTTGCTTCTGCTTTCTCTCTCCCTCTCCCCTGCTACAACTGGTCCTCTGTCTGCGACCACGGTCCTGGGCCCTTCCACTCTCCACCTGCACTGCCTCCCTGTCAACCCCTGCACTGGGGGACTGTCTCAGTATCCTACAGCCCCCCCCTTCCCAGCACTTGTTCTGCACTTACCTTGCACTCGCCACCAGCTGGCCCTATGTATTTATTATTTTATGCTACTTACCTTGTACTCCACTTCCCCCCTCCCCTTCTCCTTGCACTTTTACCTTCCCCCTACCCCTGCACTTGCGCGATCTGAATGACACCTGGCCTAGTAGGATCGTTGTCTGTCTTCTCCTTGTTCCCCCCCCTCCCTGCTTCGCCACGCCTTGAAACACTTGTGTATAGGCGTGTTGCAAATGCCATATTATATCATATCCGTGACGAAGTGGTCCTCTGGCGCTCAGGCGGCTCTGAAAAAGGCGGAGGAGAGGGGGTGGGTTACTGGAAATGACGTATAATACCCAGTTGCACTGTCCTAGCTATGAAATCATTTCCCGACCTAATATATAAAATGAATAATTTTAATAAAGATCTGATGGTGAGACTAATTTCATTTTTTATGTTTTTAAAACTGGTACATCCTTCATTATTGTCTGTGTCACGAGTACCAGACACAGGCGGATGGCTTTTACAACCGCCAGTTGCTTCTCCGCATGAACAACGTTACCACCCTGACCATTTTATGGGACGATCGCCAAGTACAAGTATGCCGTTACGCGGTACTAATGGCTAGATGCAACATACATACCGTTGTGGTGGCCTAGTGCCTCGTTGTTGGAACAGCCATGCGATTATCAGTGCGACCGAAGAGCTTATTTTATCGTAAACCAACACCCTGTGTACTGCACACGAACATCGCTTGCCTCAAGATGAACTATTTTGGATCGAGAGCAAATAAAAATGCAAATCGCTGAATATTCTCTAAACATTTGATGTCAAATAAATGTACTTTACCAAATTTACAATCTTGCGGTTTGATTTAAAAGTACAGTTTCATATTCCGAATTGTGGTGCGCTGTGTTGTGAGCTGATCTGTGTTGGTTTCCGGGTTCTGTGTGGAGTCGCGTAGAAGACGCCTGGGCGCGTTTGCCTACGCAGCACAGTCACGTCACGGATAGAGGCGGGGAATATGAATGTTTTGATAAAGTCTGTTTCAGGGGCGGGGGATATGATTTAGTGGCGCAAACGCAGGTGAGCTAGGTCGATGGGGGGAAATGATAGGATTATCACAAAATGGCGGCTGATTTCAAGTGCGTTAATGGACGAAAAGTCGGGTAAGGTCCATAGGAAAGTTTTCTACGATCTACCGATTTATGCTTAAAAACACATGGCCGAACCGTAGGGACAATAAAAAAAAAAGTCCCGGAACTATCCTTTAAAACTTGGTGGTTCAAGTACTAACCGTATAAACGCCCCTGACTAAGCTACCCAAGTATCTGCATTACAATTGTTTTGCACTAGCCCTTGTTATGCTGATAAGCATGCAAGTACCCAAGACTCACAAGAATTCTGTAATTGCCTACGATACAAGATGTAACCTACGCTGTGGTACCTGAGGGTTTGGGCGTGTAATCAAATGCAATGAACTAAAGTCTTACTGGGTCCCACTGACATCTATACAGAAGTTTGATCCTGTGCAACTTACACTGGCGGGCCACTGAGGTGTGCGGTGCGCATTCAATCTTCTCCACTGGTCTACTTCCATTTCCATACGCTTCTCCCATCTCAGCCTATATTGAGATAACTCCACCCTGTGCTTCCAGTATGGCCTGGTACAGTTTAGATATTAAACCTCTTGTTCCCCTCTGTGTTCAGCATTCTTTCTGTTCCTGTCAATTCCCTTTGTAAGCCCTCCATCTGACATTAGCACCTCTTTAAGCTGCAGTTATTTAAATGGAGATTCCACCGATCCCCAGATTCTCAGAGTTCTCCCACTTCTGTTAATTAATCTTTGAGGATGTGCCCTACTCTATCCAGCCCTGCCTTGCATCAGTCTTGGAATCTCTCATGACATGGGATACGATCTCTTACCGGGGGACCCATATGTGGCTCAATGGCGAGGACCATGTTGTGAGTTTGCAAATACACTCGTGATCCTTCAAACTCCCAAGCGGACCCTGAATCTTATGTCTTTACTCTTCTCGGGCTGCATTCTGCAGTGCCCAGAGCCAACCCCAAGCGGAACGGGTCTAAATGGGTAGTCTGCTCGTCTACCAGAATAGGGCAGCTCTGTAGTAAGTACGCATGTCTGGTAGGCCCACAACACCCTTTTCTTTAGGCTGCACCAATATTCTGTAAGCTACTTTTTGTTTTTTCCCTTGCCATAGAAATCTCACTATCCTTTTTATCTCTGTAAAATGCAGGTTTGGCAACTCTATTGGCAGTGCCTGGTATAGGTACAGCCCTCTGGGGAGTAGCACCATATCAATTATGTTCAGTCACCCTAACCAAGAGATGGTGAGATTTGACCACATTTCAAGTGCCTCCAAAAAGCCTGTGGAGTAGGGGGGGTGTTTGCCCATATAGATTATCCAGTTCCTTAGGTATTGGCACTGCTAGGTATGTTATACTATCCTTTTCCACCGGTATCCCTAGTCCCCCCATTCTTCATTTGCTCCCTGGTTATCCCTGTCGGGGGGAGGAGTACGGGCTAGTTTACCTTGAAACCTGATACCATACCGTACTCGTTCAGTATCTGAAGTATCCTTGGGACTGAAACTGTTATCCCAGATATGGCAATACATGCTTATCTTATGGCTATCCTCTCTCACCACTACACCTCTTATCTGGTTGTCCTTGCATATCTCCCCCCCCCCCCCTTCTACACCCCAGGGGCACCATCGTCCAGGCGAAAAGGAGGCAACAGGGGACATCCCTGCCTATTTCCTCTGCCTAGACGGAACTCCCTCGACTTTGTCCTATTTACAACCACCCTCGCTGTGGGTCCTGAGTAAATTGGCTTGCTGCATCCTATCTCCAACTTTTATCTTGAGTAGTATAGTAAATAAAGCCCCATTCTACTGTTGAAGGACTTTTCTGAGTCCAGGCTCAAGTGCTTGACCCGCTGAGTCTCCCTTTACATGTTCCATTAGGTCCAGGGTCTTCAGAACTGCAGCAGGGCCTCGTCTTCCTACTGTAAAGCCCATTTGGTCCGGGTGAATAATATGCGTCAATTTTCCTTCAAGGCGTGTCGCTAAGATTTTCTCTTCTACTCTTGGAAGTGAGATGGGGGCGATAAGAGCAGTGAGTCAGGTAGCCTCCCTCCTTGGGGATTACAGATACTAATGCTCTGCTAAGTCGCCAGCGCTTTCCCTGTGTCTAGGATGTGGTTATACAGTTTCACCAAATGTTGTGACAGGAACCCAACATATCTCTTATAAAACCTGATGGTATATCTGTCCTCTCCCGTCGCCCTTCCATTTGGGAGGCGCCATATCTCCTCCTGTACGTCTTTTGCTTTTATTAGGCTCTCTAAATGTACCAATTCTGGGCTTGTGAGCGTAGGCATTTTCATGTCCCTCAGGTATTCTCTCACCATAATTTCCCCGCTTGGGGCCTCTGATTTATAGAGTTTCTCATATTGGCCAAAGCCTTCTATTTCATTTGGTGTCCCTGCTGCCTTTCCTTAAGGTGGATACCCATCTCTCTACGCACATAGCCTCGCCGCTAATAGCATGTCCGCCTTGTCTTAATTTTCATATTTCTACGGTACCTTCATTTCCACAGGGTTTCCCCATCCCTGGCTGTGACGTTCTGATGTAGTTTTACAGAAACTCATACCGATATTGAAGACCAGGAAGTCCCTACTGTATGGCCTTTCCTCTAATGCCTACACAATTTTCTTGTTGGTCGCCTAGGTAACGAGCGCGCCTGAAGACGAGAGGGAGAGCGACGGTTTGTCGTGGGCATATTGATGAACAACGGAAAAGAGCTGCGGTGAAAGAAAGTCACTCTGACAAATACATATATGTGCGAAGCACAATAAATACCAGCAGAGAGAGTTACCGAGACGACGGCGGAGCCTGGTCTATAAACTCCGACGTAGAGTTTACTGACGGAGAGAAGTAAGAAGGGAGCACTAAAACTGTACGGGTGACCGTTGTCGCCGTATTGTAGAAAGAACGCCTTGGTGGTAAGGTTTCCCCACGATTACCAGAAAAATCAAAGAAAATCGTACGGAGGTGAGTGAAAACGAAAAAAGAAAAGATACGTTATTAATACAAGTTGGGGAAACGCTGGGAAGTCGGACAAAGACAGCTCTGTTGCGTATTTGCTACGAATCTACGAGTTGCAGGGAGGCGAAAGAGACTATTTACATTTTTATTTATTGATACATGTTAAGCACCGTTACGCCACCCTTGGTTATTTTCTTTCGTGTGTAGATCTGTATGATAAAACAAACGCAGACTGCAGCATAACATCGAACAACTCAATGTTTAAAGTTTAAAAACTGAAATACTGTAAAACTCGCTCTAATAGACAAGAGAGGATGAATGTTTCTAGCGAGTGAGAGACTATTCCTGCGGATGGGGAAGGGATTAAAGGAACGACTCAAGGCAAAGCAGATTAGGTACAAAACAAAGAACCATATCCATTATTATTGACCCCAAAATATTGAAAAAAACAGAAGTTTGAGACAAAGAGTTAGAAACCACCACAAAGAAAGGAGAGAAGAACAACTCAAAGGAGAAGATAATGTTGAAAGAGAAATATATATATATTTAAGAGTGGAGGTCATAAAGGGAATATATAGAGAAATAAGAAGAGGGAAACATTCAGAAAGAGAATTATATGCCTTTAACTGAATTTTTGAAACTGTATAAAGAAGAAAAAAAACACAGACTCTTACCTGATCTGTTAACAAAACCTCCTTCTGCCAGAAGTTTGAAGTCATCCAGAGAAACTGTTTCCTTTTCAGTATCTAGAGAGAAAGAGAAAGAAAGTATATATTAAGTTAAATAAAAGAATTGGATTCTCGTTGTAATCCAAACAACCTACGTATTGGCTCTGAGTATCATTCATGTCTTAAAGGCCATTCTCACAATTGGTGTCAGAAGTGGGATAGGAGAACGCTATGGAGGACCTTATTAAAACCCTAAGTGAGGGGCAACAATTATTACAACAGGCATTACAATTACAGACACAGCAGGCCCAAGCAGACAGACTAGCATTTCAACAAGCCTTACAAATGCAGCAAGCACAACTACTTGAGGTTACCAATACCAGGAACAACACTCCAGTACCTACCTCTGTGTTACAAAAATACTCAACAGGAGAAGACCCTGCACATTTTTTTGTGAATTTTGAAAGAGTTGCTCGAAATGCACAGTGGCCAGCCGAGAGATGGTGCCATTACATTGCACCATTGATGACCGGGGAAATGCAGTCAGCTTATCAAACCGCCAACCCAACAGGAGACACCACGTATGGAGATATGAAGAAAGTAGTGTTAGAGAGGATGGGGCACGATGAAGAAACGTACCGCATCAAATTCAGAGACATCAAGCTGGGTGGAGAGGAAACTCCTAGACAGTTGTACTACCGAGTTAAAGAACTGGCAGAGAAATGGTTACAGCCCACTGTGTCATCTCCAAATGAAATAACAGAGAAAGTGATATTAGAACAATTTATTGAGGCTCTTCCTGGACCTGTTCAGAGATGGGTTAAACAACACCATAGACTATCTTTAAGGGAAGCAGTAGATGTGGCTTCGGCATATCAAAAGGCTGGACAGGGACGGATAATGACGTATCCGACAGCTAACAAGTTACATCACCCTATGAACAAACCTATGCCTCAATCGAGATGGCCACATTCTATGTTGAAGAAACCTGAAGGAGAAGTTTTACGTTCCCGACCAAGCAGTGAGGGCCCTAGCAATTATCGTCCTTTTACAACCACAGTTCGAGGTCCTCAATGTTTTGATTGCGGTGAATGGGGTCATCTTGCTAGGTTCTGTCCAAAGAAAGCAAAAACGGAACCAATGGATGTGGGGGTCTTCGACTCCTTGAAAGAAAATGAATATTTGGAACACCTACCTGGAAAACAACCTCAATACCTGTATACTTGTGATGCGGAAGTGGATGGAAAGCACACAACTGCATTGATCGACTCAGGGAGTCTACAGACCGCTATAACACAAGAGTTGGTAGGTGAAGCTTATCGTTCTTCTGGGGAAATTCCAATACGTTGTGTACATGGGGATGTAAAATCTTACCCGTCAAAGAATATCCAGATTAAGCTAGGCGGGGAGACCATGGGGGTGAAAGCAGCTGTTCTTCCCAATCTACCAAAACCATTATTAGTTGGGTCGATATACCTGAGTTACCTAAATTAATACATAAAATTGAGAAGAGCTGGTGGGAAACTGCCCCTTTCTTTGAAGAAGAAATCGCCCCCCCCCCAACCAATAAAGCATTTAAGAGTAAAAAGTTAAAGAAACTTCAGAAAGAGGAATGGAAGAGTAAGAATGTACTTCCCATAGCAGTGGACTGGAAGATAGAGGAAGATGGTGATAGTTTCAGGACCGCTCAAGAACTAGACCCCTTACTTCAGTATGCCAGGGAACGAGCTTTGGAAGATCCTAAGGGTCAAGGTCCACACTTCATCAAAGAGAAAGGGTTGTTATACCGAGTGAGTAAATCCCGGACTGGGGATGAGTTGAAGCAACTTGTAGTTCCTCAAAAATATTATCCAACAGTACTAGAAGTCGCTCACGTACAAGTTGGGGAGGGACACCTCGGAACAGAGAATACTACTAAGAAAATTTTGGACAGATTTTACTGGCCAGGGGTTTATCAACAAGTATTTAGATTTTGTCAAGCCTGTGAGGACTGCCAGAAGAAGAATAGGGCCAACGTAAAGAAAGCTCCACTACAACCAATGCCCCTAGTACAAGAACCATTCAGCAGAATTGGTATCGATATTGTCGGACCTATTGATCCCACGAGAAGAGGTCATAAATACATCCTCGTTGTGGTAGATTATGCCACTCGCTACCCAGAAGCTTTCCCCTTAAAGGCCACTAATATTCAACAAATATGTGACGTATTAATCCCTTTTATAGGTCGAGTGGGGATTCCCCGAGAAATTGTTACAGACCGAGGAACAAACTTTATGTCCAGTGTGATGAAACAAGTCTGCGATACATTAAAAATAGAACATCTGAAGACAGCAGTATACCATCCACAAACGGATGGGTTAGTAGAACGCTATAATCAGACTATCAAGCAGATGATTCGGAAAACAACCTCACCAGAAGACAAAGACTGGGACCGAATACTTCCCTGGATCCTAATGACCCTCAGAAATACTCCACAATCTTCCACAGGCTTCTCCCCCTTCGAATTGTTGTTTGGAAGACCCGTGAGGAGTTTGTTAGACGTGTTGAAAGAGAATTGGGAGGAACAACCAGAACAGGAGTTGTCACTAACTGAATATGCATCACAACTGCAGGAACGAATAGAAAAACTACGGGTTGTAGCAAGAGACAATCTTCTCCAAGCTCAGTTGAACCAAGAGAAGTATTACAACCAGAGAGCCCAACTGCGTACCTTTAAGAAAGGAGATCAGGTTCTAATCTTAATGCCAACATCAGACAACAAGATGTTAGCCAGTTGGAAGGGACCTTTTGAGATCCAAGAAGTTTTGGGACCCTTAACATATAAAGTGAAGCAACCCGGTAGTAGATTCATGTGTCAGACGTATCATGTGAATTTGCTTAAGAAGTGGATTCCACCGATACAGAACGTTGCTATGATCACTAATGATGTACCGTTAGAAGGAAATTTTCCCCAGATAAAAGAGAAAATAGGGGTCGAAGGGTTAAATATCAACATGGAATTAACGGTACTACAGAAATCTGAGCTATCTCATCTTTTACAAGATTTTGATGACGTATTCTCTTCCCTTCCAGGAAGAACTAGTCTAACCTACCATCGTATAGAAACTAAACCAGGGTCTATAGTAAGACTCAGACCTTATCGGATACCTGAGTCAAAAGTAAAAGCCATCAACCAGGAAGTTCAAGAAATGCTAGATTTAGGAATCATCGAACCATCATTTAGCGACTGGAGTTCCCCAGTAGTCCTGGTCCCGAAGCCAGATGGTAGTGTAAGATTCTGCATGGACTTTCGGAAATTGAATGAAATTTCTAAATTTGACGCTTATCCGATGCCACGCATCGAAGATCTCTTGAATAATCTAGGGAAGGCCAAGTTCTTGACTACCATCGATCTGACCAAGGGCTATTGGCAGGTACCGTTATCAGCAGTCGACAAAGAGAAAACAGCCTTCGCTACTCCGACCGGACTCTACCAGTTTACGGTATTACCCTTTGGCCTCCATGGCGCACCAGCAACCTTTCAAAGATTGATGAATCATTTGATAAAAGGGCATGAAGGATATGTTGGTGCATATCTGGACGACATCATTATATATAGTAAAACCTGGCAAGAACATATGATTCATCTAAGAAAGCTACTCATAACACTAAAAGAAGCTGGTTTACATGTAAACCCTAAGAAAACCCATATAGCTGAGTTCCATACGAAGTATTTAGGGTATTATGTTGGACAAGGGATAATTAGACCCCAAGAGGAGAAAGTAAAGGCCATCAAAGAGCTGAAGTTCCCGGGTAGTCCAAAAGAAATACGGGCCTTCCTTGGTTTTGTGGGGTATTACAGAAGATTTATTCCACACTTTTCTACTTTGGCTACTCCACTAACAAATCTATTGAGGAAACCCTCCTTACCAAAGAAGGAGTGGCAGAATACTGAAACTGTCGAAGCCTTTAATGCTTTAAAAGAAGCTCTCACCGGTAAGGCAATGTTACAATGCCCTGATTTTGAAGCCCCATTTGTTCTTCAGACGGATGCTTCAGGAACGGGACTTGGGGCAGTCCTTCTCCAGAATCAAGGGAACGGCGAAAGACCAGTGCTGTTCATCAGTCGTAAATTATTACCTCACGAACTTAACTACCCAACAATAGAAAAGGAGTGTTTAGCTGTTAAGTGGGCCATTGATGCCCTTAGATACTATCTGCTGGGACGTGAATTTACTCTAATAACGGATCATGCACCGTTGGTATGGTTAGCACGCAACAAGGACTCAAATCAAAGAGTACTAAGGTGGTTCCTTTCCCTCCAGCCCTTCTCTTTTAAAACCGTTCACAAACCTGGGAAGCTGCTGTCACAAGCCGATTATTTATCCAGGGCACAAACCCTTCCCGAATGTAAGGGTTTAGTAGAGGGGGTGTGACGTTCTGATGTAGTTTTACAGAAACTCATACCGATATTGAAGACCAGGAAGTCCCTACTGTATGGCCTTTCCTCTAATGCCTACACAATTTTCTTGTTGGTCGCCTAGGTAACGAGCGCGCCTGAAGACGAGAGGGAGAACGACGGTTTGTCGTGGGCATATTGATGAACAACGGAAAAGAGCTGCGGTGAAAGAAAGTCACTCTGATAAATACATATATGTGCGAAGCACAATAAATACCAGCAGAGAGAGTTACCGAGACGACGGCGGAGCCTGGTCTATAAACTCCGACGTAGAGTTTACTGACGGAGAGAAGTAAGAAGGGAGCACTAAAACTGTACGGGTGACCGTTGTCGCCGTATTGTAGAAAGAACGCCTTGGTGGTAAGGTTTCCCCACGATTACCAGAAAAATCAAAGAAAATCGTACGGAGGTGAGTGAAAACGAAAAAAGAAAAGATACGTTATTAATACAAGTTGGGGAAACGCTGGGAAGTCGGACAAAGACAGCTCTGTTGCGTATTTGCTACGAATCTACGAGTTGCAGGGAGGCGAAAGAGACTATTTACATTTTTATTTATTGATACATGTTAAGCACCGTTACGCCACCCTTGGTTATTTTCTTTCGTGTGTAGATCTGTATGATAAAACAAACGCAGACTGCAGCATAACATCGAACAACTCAATGTTTAAAGTTTAAAAACTGAAATACTGTAAAACTCGCTCTAATAGACAAGAGAGGATGAATGTTTCTAGCGAGTGAGAGACTATTCCTGCGGATGGGGAAGGGATTAAAGGAACGACTCAAGGCAAAGCAGATTAGGTACAAAACAAAGAACCATATCCATTATTATTGACCCCAAAATATTGAAAAAAACAGAAGTTTGAGACAAAGAGTTAGAAACCACCACAAAGAAAGGAGAGAAGAACAACTCAAAGGAGAAGATAATGTTGAAAGAGAAATATATATATATTTAAGAGTGGAGGTCATAAAGAGAATATATAGAGAAATAAGAAGAGGGAAACATTCAGAAAGAGAATTATATGCCTTTAACTGAATTTTTGAAACTGTATAAAGAAGAAAAAAAACACAGACTCTTACCTGATCTGTTAACAAAACCTCCTTCTGCCAGAAGTTTGAAGTCATCCAAAGAAACTGTATCCTTTTCAGTATCTAGAGAGAAAGAGAAAGAAAGTATATATTAAGTTAAATAAAAGAATTGGATTCTCGTTGTAATCCAAACAACCTGCGTATTGGCTCTGAGTATCATTCATGTCTTAAAGGCCATTCTCACACTGGCGCTTTCAGCTCTGCCCTCTTTGATAGCGGCTCTTCTCTGATCTCATCTGTTACTTTCTGTAGCATGCATCTTTTCCTCCCCTTTCACTATCTCTTCTCAGCCTCTCCTCCTGCAGGCATCTTTCCCGTCTGGCATCTTCCCCTAAAAGTTCCCTCCAGGTAGCCTTCCTACATCCCAGACCACCTCTGTGCACACCTCCCCATGTCATTTATTTCGAAGTATTCCTTAATTGCCTTAGCCAGTTGATCTGCAGAGGGTCCCACCAGAGCATTTCATTACAGCGCCAGCTACTATCTTGCCTGTGCAATCCTTCTGTATCTAGGGTCATTAATACCACGTCATGGTCGGTCCACCCCACTGGCCTAATAGTACTCCATCACCCTCGTTTCTTGAACCTTAATTAGAAATAGGCAATCCTAGTACACGTTTTGTGTGGGGCTGAAAAAAAGGTGTAGCCTTCCTCCCGAGAGTGCTGCTGTCTCCAAACATCCATTAATCCTTGCAGCTCTATTGCTTGTCCTGTGTTTCCTTTTCTATCTTCACCTTTCTCGTGTTCCCCTCCCCCTCCTTGCATTTCTATCCCAAGCCTAGTTAGCCCAGGATTTAAAATCCAGCACATGATGTACAGATCAGCTTCCAACCCTTGTATTGCATTGAACGCATATACTGCTGTCAACAATACTCTTGCCCCCTCTAGGGTTCCCTGCAGTATCCGTAACCTGCCTTCCATCAAATTGGTTGCTACACAATCCCGTAACTTATTTTGTGTAAAACAATTCCAACCCCACCCCCAAATATTGGCCTTCCCAAACGCTCAGTGTAACTGTCCTACACCCGCCCCTATCCCTGCCCCTCTCAACCCCTGCTATTCTCCTTGCAAGAGGCTCGTCTGCTGCAAAAAAAGCACATCCAGGGAAGCCTTAAGAAATGGGGAGTTAATGCCCTTTACATTAAGCGTTCCCACAAGACCCATGTTTATTTCACATCTCCCCATTATGGTTGCTCCACCACATCCTTCTTCCTCTTCGCTGCATAGTTAGTGACTCATTACTTCTCTCCTCTTCTGTCTTTGAGATTACTTTTCCCTTGACCGATACCATCCTCTCTGGGGCTTAATCCAGTGCAGAAAACTCCAATCAACTGTTCGTAACTTTAGCCTGTTGTGTTCAGTAAGTTGATGAGACGCCCCCTGTCTCAAAGGGCCACCTTGGAGCGGGGACATTAGCCTCCCTCCAGCATTCCATTTTCATACCTTCACTTTCCTCCCAGTCTCATGGTTATTTCTCCAGCTGTCTCACTCTTTTCTGAGTTTATCTCGGTCGGCTGTTCTGGAAGGGGGTCTTATGGGGGAAGGTCCGTTCAGCCTCGTATTTTCTGCCAGTTTGTCCTCTTCTCCTGCGGGCCTGGTGTAGATCTTGGTTTCTCCCTGATTGCAGTCAGTCCTTCGGGGCTCCTCGGGTCACTTCCAGATCTGCAGTTAGGTGACATAGGGCTTGCTCTGCGTCCTCCGCTGAGGTTATGCAGTAATCTCTACTTCGAATTGTAGTGAGAATGGGTTGCCCCATTTCTACCTGATGCCTTTTTCGTGTAGCCACTTCGTGAGGGGCCTGCAGTCTCTGTGCCTGGAGAGCATGAGGTTGGACAAGTGTTGGTAGATTGACTTTAGAGCCTTCAAAGTCCAATTCCATTTGTTTGGCTCGGTTCAGCACATCAGTTTTGCCACTATGGAGCGGGGACCACTCCATACAGTCTACCACCTATATGCGCTCTTTCAAGTTGCACCGGTTTTCTCCCCTTCCGCCTCAAATGGATGGTGCACTAAGGCCTGCACTCTCTCCCACTTCTCGGGGTCTCTTGCCATCTCCTTCATGCCCAATATCCTTGTTACGTCTATTTTCTATACCATCCATTTTCAGCATCACTTCTCGAAGCTCCAGCTCTGTTAATCTGATGTCCAATCTCATTCCCACCATGTCTGCATTTAGCTGGTTGTGTTCTAGGCCCTCTACTTTACTTTCACCTCGGGAGGGGGTGGGGGGAGGCGCGCAGGCTTCTTTGCCGATCCTCTGTCGCTCTGTCCATTTTTCCCTTGCCACCGACCCAGGGGACTCATTGGTTCTCTTCTGATTCCTTTCCTCCTATCTGAGTTTCACCAGCTTCCACGTGCTATTCCTGTACGTCCTTTCTAAGCTGTGGATCCTGAGACCCTGGGGGTTGTTGCAACCACTCCACAATTCACCACTTCAGTGTTCTCTGTAGCCCTGTATACTGGCTTCTGAATGGGGTGGGAGTCCCTCACTGCTTGCATCTCAGGAGTCTGCTTCCTGTGTCTCATTTTATTCTGGGCACCTATGCCCCTCACCGCTTATTGTGTAGTGAGAGCGCCATCACCAGATGTGGGGAGTGTTACCATTTGCACATTCTCTGGCAAACCTTTGCCTATCCCCCAAACGTTCTGGTCCACTGCAGTCTCTCCCCTTTAGCAACTCCTTGTCCTGTGGTATCTCTGGCTACCCCTTCTCCCCTGAGTGTTATCCGATCCTCTGGCGTGGCTCGTTGTTCCTGCCCAGGTTTTAGCTGGTGGCACTGGTTCCCATGCTGTACATACTAGTGACTGCTGTCTCTGGGGCTTTATCTGCTCCTATGCTGGTCGGTACACCTCCTGCAGCTGTGCCCGGTACTCCAGGGGGCTGGGTCCTCTGTCTCAGTGCTGTTTTAGCCAACTCCCCTGATCCCCAGCACGATCCCTCACTGTCTCACAGCTGGGGGTATGGGGTTGCGTGGGGCAGTCGACCACCCCGTTTGCCCTGTTCGTCGCTGCTAAGAGGCTCAGGGGACCCGCCACACTGTTTCCCTGCAGCGCCCTTCTGCTCCCCCTGTTATTCTTTGTCACTTGTGGGCTTCCCCTGCCTCCTCTCCACGCTCCACTGAGGGGCCACCACACACCTGCTTGGCTCACTCCTACCTCCTCTGCGGTGAGGCCTCGTTGCTGTCGCAGCTCCGGCTGCTCCTCTCTCATGGCTGCAACTCCTCAGTCTTCACCTCGTTCCGCTGTCTCTCCATGGGCGCCTTCGGTCCGTCACAGCTTGCAAAACTCATGCTGATTTCTCCTCTTTCCCAGTCTCTCGTTTCACCGTCGTTCCCTCAAGATGCCTGGCGCACGATCTGACACTTCCCTGCACTGCTGACTGCTTCGGGGCAAGGGCTGTCTCTCTCCTTTTTCTGTCCATGGGCCTCACCTGTACTGTCTGCCTTTCCCTCCTGGTGTTTCAATTTGCTTGTCCCGCTTTTCGTTGACTGGCCTCTGTAGATCATCTCCCACTTTTCCACCCCTTCTTGGTTATGTGTGGGTGGTGGAAATGTTCGTTCTGCAGCATGGATGCCCTCTACCTAAGCCCCTCCTCTGACAGCCATCTTCAGATTTTTACCGCAAGTTCGAGTGGTGGGAGTCCTCGTGATTCGCTCTCTGGCTTTTTATTGCGTTTGCGCTTTTTCCCAGTGTTTTATTCTATGTTTTTGTCAATCGAGCCTCAAGCTCCATCGACCCATCATCCGATTTAACGGGGACCCGTTTTTGGATTTTCCAGCGCCCCTCAAGGGCTGACTTTCGTAGAGTTAAGATTCCAGAAGATTCTTCGAGGCCTACTCCGCGTGGACATGGCAGAGGAGAAGGAAGACTCTATGCCTCTGTTAAGGGTTTGCCCAGGATGTGGCCTATGGAACATCTACTTGGACAATGGGCATTCCCTGTGCCTCTATTGCCTGAATTCGGACCAAACGCACATGGAGTAAGACTGTGCGTTTTGCAAGGAGATGGTCCCCAGCACAATGAAGGATCGGCACAGGCTTCTCACCTAGTGGCTCCAGGCCAAGGCCCCTGCTATGGGTGAGGCCCGGAAGCATAGCCTCCCCAGCCACAAGAAGAAAAGTGATTGGTCTTCTAAGACCTTTGAGGGCGCTATGGCGATGGGGGCCCAACATAAGGCTAAGCTCCGCGAGTCCACGGGCACCGGTAGCGCCGGGCTCCCCAGCGGCCAAGGCGAGCTAAGTGTCTCCAGCACCTTTAACCACGAGCCAATGCTCAGGTTGGGCAAAGAGGAGGAAGTCTGTCCACCAAGGTAAGCTGCTGGAGAAGCCCCGGACGGAGAAGGCTACGGGAGAGCAGGCCGCTGGCCCTCGCTCCACCCCCACCCCCAATGTGAAGGCCTCAAGCTCGACCAAGGTCATGAAGGCCCAGATTCACCCAGCAAAGCCTTCCATTGAAGGAGTGGTGGTGTCCCTTGCGAAGGCCGCGGACACGAGTTTGCCTGGACGTAATCTTTTCAGCTCATAGAGAAGACACCGTAGAAGGCGATGCCCATCATCTCCCCGACACGGTCTCCCCTGGTCGTAGAAAAGTGAGGGCACTGTGGTCCTGCAGGGCACGGACATCTCCTCTGAGGAGGAGCTTTCTACTCTCCAGACCATTTTGGAAGAGAAGTTCGTCGAGGCCAAGTCTTACGGGAAGGACCCCGACGAGCGAGACGTCGAGAGTGGTGACGAGACAGACAACGAGGTGGAGCAGGGCGTGGAGGATTTGGAGAACCCTACACCGCTGCCGCTCCCACTTCCGCCACCTCAGCAACCACCTCAACCCCTAGCAGACATTTCGGTGGACATTCTCCAGGCTCTTCACACCTTGTGCTCGGAGATTCGGGCGAGGATGCCCCTTCCGCCGACGGAGGATACGGACCCAGACATGGCGATGACGGGCACAGGCGACGGGTTAGGAGACCTCCCGTCACCGCTGCCCATAACCTCACCGCTCGACGAGATAGGCTTGTTCCATGCCATGATCTCGAGGGCCTCGGACCTGTTTTGAACTGACTCCTGAGGAAAAGAGGGTTTCCTGTACCAACGTCGTGAGGCGAAGAGGAAGACATTTGGGAC
The DNA here is from genome assembly GCF_040938575.1 of Ambystoma mexicanum. Classification (NCBI taxonomy): domain Eukaryota; kingdom Metazoa; phylum Chordata; class Amphibia; order Caudata; family Ambystomatidae; genus Ambystoma; species Ambystoma mexicanum. The sequence continues at coordinate 221,548,227 of NC_090921.1, read as the reverse complement.
TGGGGACTGTCCCTTACGAAAAACCTGTCCTCGGCCCGCCGAAAAGGGACTGGTACGAAAAGTACAGGGTGCTGGACTCTTCACCTAAGTGTTTGAGGTCCAAGCCTTCCCCGGAATCGGTGGTCTCGGCGGCGGCGAGGAAGAAATCTTCTGGCTCTTCCGCGTCAACAACCTCCTCCACCCCCGGACAGCGAGGGGAAGAAGTTGGATGCCTTGGGACGACGAGTCATCACGTCAGCGGCGACGACCATGAAGGCGGCCAAAGACCTCCCCATTGTGGTGTGCTAAGACAGGGAGCTCTGGTTTAAAATCGCTCCCCTCCTTGACTTCCTTCCTGATGACAACAGACGGGAAGCGTTGGAGATCTTACAGGATGGCGTGGTGGCATCGGACCATGCCATTACAGTGGCCATGGACATTGCAGACACCGGATGCCGCCAAATGTGCAACAGCATTTGCCTTCGTCCGTGAGGTTGGTTAAAGGCCACTAACTTTCGCCAGAATGTGCAGTCGAAGGTGTTGGACATGCCCTTCGACTACAATTTGTTTGGCAAGATCATGGACGAGTCTCTTCAGACCATCAAGGTGGACACAGAGACGGCTCGTGCCCTGGGCATGCTTCAGCAGCAACGGCCACCCTTTCGGACTTCCACGAGTAAACCCCAAGGTTCCTCCAAAGGCTTTGGTGGAAGCTCTTCGTCCTACTATCAACCGTCCCACTCTTCGGCCCAGGAGGCCTACAGGGGCTGCAGCAAGTCTGGAGGAGGTCACCGTCGTCGCCAAGGTCCCCAATGCGGCGCCTCCATGGTGAAGCAAGATTGAACCGGCTGTGACGTCGGGCCCCACCGGCGCACCCCGGTGAGAGGCCGGCTGGCGAACTTTGTCAGCGTGTGGAAGTCCATCTCCAACCGTTGGGTGCTGGCCCAGGCACACACCCTGGAATTCCAACGAAAGTGTCCTCGTATGCCACCAGTGGCCAGGCAGGAAAACCATGTGTCTCAGCTTCTGCTGGAGGTGCGGGCCATGCTGAAGATAGAGCTCGTACCAAAAAGGCTCTGGAGTGTAATCTCGGTACTTCCTCATCAAGAGGAAAACGGGCGGTTGGAGGCCCATCCTAGACCTCTGCACAGTACATCAAATCCCAGAAGTTTTGGATGGTCACCCTTCAGCACATGCTAGGACAGCTGGAAGAAGGGGATTTTCTATCGTCACTGACCTTGGAGGATGCCTACTTTGACATCCCCATTCACAAGTGACACTGCAAGTTTCTGCGCTTCGTGGTTCAAGGGCAACATTACCAGTTCAAGGCCCTTCCCTTCGGATTGAAGTCGGCTCCAAGGGTTTTCACCAAGTGCCTGGCGCAAGTGGCAGCACGGCTGCGTTTGAGGGATCCACGTTTACCCCCTACCTGGACGACTGGCTCATCCGAGCGAGCTCGCCGTCGCACACATGGCGAAGACCGTCCAGCTGCTGGTGGAGCTGGGGTTCTCAGTGAACTATGCAAAGTCCTGCTTGGTGCCACCGCAACACACGCTGTTTCTGGGGTCTCGGCTCAACAGTGTTGTGCCTGGCGTCTCCGTCGGAGAGGATTACGGTCATCCTGGGCAATATGCAGCGGCTGTTGACCCTGAAGATTGCACAGGTGAGGTCGATCAAGTCCCTTCTTGGCATGATGTCATGCATATACCTCAATCGGCTGTGCAGGCTACGAATGCGCTCACTGCAAGAGTTCCTCGACGCCCGTTGAATTCAGGTATTGGGAAGCTTTGAGGACAAGGTTGCTCTGGACGAGAGCTTCCGTCGAGCGATACAGTGGTGGGGAGTTCGCGCACATCTGTCAGCGGGGGCAGACTTCCAGACCCCACCTCATCAGGAGACTGTCGCAACAGACGCCTCCCTGGAAGGATGGGGCACGCATACCGGAAGTCTCCACGTAAGAGGCCTGTGGCTGCCGGAGAAGTTGTTGCATATCAATGTACTGGAGCTGCGTGCTGTTTTTTGGGCCCTCAAGTTCTTTCTTCCGTCCCTCAAGGGCAAGGTGGTACAGGTTTTCACGGACAACACCACCACGATGTTCTACATCTGGAAGCAGGGGGGCACCAAGAGGCCTGTGGCTGCCGGAGGAGAAGTTGTTGCATATCAATGTACTGGAGTTGTGGGCTGTTTTTTGGGCCCTCAAGTTCTTTCTTCCGCCCCTCAAGGGCAAGGTGGTACGGGTCTTCACGGACAACACCACCACAATGTTCTACATCCGGAAGCAGGGGGCACCAGATCCCTGACGCTCCCCAGAGAGGCGCAGGACCTATGACACTGGGCTGTTGCCATGGGGATGTTCCTTGTCCTGTTTCATCTGTCAGGAGTGAAGAACACTGTCACCGACTCCCTCAGCAGGGAGCTGCGCCTTGCCACAAGTGGGAGCTTTGGCAAGACCAAGTGGATCTTCTGTTCCGACGATGGGGCAATCCCCAGATCGATCTCTTTGCGACAGTGACGAACACCAGGTGCCGGAGGTTCACCAGCAGGTTTCCCCAGCTGGGGAGCATGGGGGGGGGGGGGCATTCTCATTCCCTTGGGACTGCCTGTTCTGTATGCGTTCCGTCCGTTGCCATTGCTTCTTCGACTAGTCTATCAACTCAGACGGTCCGGGTGCAGAATGATCCTCGTCTCACCAGCGTTGCCGAGACAGATATGGTATCCGGACTTTCTGGACTTGTCAGCGTCCCCTCCAGTCAAGCATTCGGCGGCCACAGATCTTCTCGCCAGAGAAGGAGGTGCGATTCTGCACCATGACCCAGGGTGGCTGAACTTGCAGGCCGGGCTCCTGCAATTTGGGGGATACAATATCCCGGCGGACTGCAAGGAGGTGCTTGCCAAGGCCAGGGCTCCGTCAACACTGAAATGCTAAGGCATAAGTGGAAGAGGTTCACCATCTGGTGCCGTGCACAGAAGATCGACCCTCTGCGGATTACGGCTCCGTAGGTGCTGACGTATTTGCTGTCGCTGGCCAGAGCAGGGCAGGCTCATGCTTCCATCAAGGTGGCTATTTCCCGCTACATCAAGCTGTGGGACGTCTTTATGGTCACACCGCCTGGTCAAGGAGTTCATCAAAGGGCTTTTCCATTTGTTCCCGCCGTTGAAGGCTCCGGCCCCAGCATAGGAGCTCAATGTGGTGTTGACTATTCTCATGGGCCCACTGTTCGAGCCTATGAATTTGGCGTAGCTGAAATTCTTGTGTAAAACAGCGTTTCTTGTGGCCATCACCTTAGTATGATGAGTGGGAGAGATCCAGGCCCTCTCTTATAAACCACCTTACTTGACAACACAAGATGAGGGTGGTGCTACGGATGGACCCCTCCTTCATACCATAGGTGCTGTCGGACTTTCATCTAAATGAGCCCTTGGTGTTGCCTGTATTCTTCCCGACTCCTTCGTCGACCAGCTGATATCTCATACTTATTACACCTGAAGATGGTTTACTTGAGCTTACAAGTGACATGTCTTGCATACCTTTTGATTATAGGTTCACCCTACAATTGTGGGATATTTTTATGAACTCAATTTAAAAGAATTGAGTCTTGTTTATGGATTCCCCCCCCCCCACCCATCTTGGATGGATACTGAAAGGCTGTCAAGGATGTAGGGGGGTGAGGGTGGGGGTTCTTTTGATAACACTGGGGTAGATGTAATTTGACCCTGCCCCAAGTGACCTAACAGGAAGTGATGGCACATGTCCTTCAGATTTCTTAGATGCATCTAGCACCAGTGTTTCCAGGTGCTCTCATTCCAGCTAAATATTTTTTTTTAAATTATTTATTGATTTTCATAACAAATACCATACAATGCACGAAAACACAGTGCTCAAAAACAAACAATTACCAACTTTCCCCCCACCACACCCCCTTCAGAGTCTCGCAGTCCACAACATCTCTCATTTAACTTGTGTTCATTACCTCTCCTTCACTTTCCGAGGAGCTATCTGTTTCAGGTTCCTCAAGTCCTGGGCCCGATAGCGACGCAACTAGATGTAGCCAAGCTGTAAGCGTCACTGCTTCCTCTTTACCCACCGCTTCCCTCCACACCACTGTTTCTGCATCTGCCCACTTCAGGAGATCCCGCCACCAGGTTTCCACATTCGGTCTCATGCTTGCCTTCCAACCCATTGCTATCCTGCACTTAGCCAGGATGTAAGCCAGGTCTTTTAGTTTGCTCACATGCTTAGATTTGCGCGGTCTTGGGAATCCCCCACAATGCACACCCATAGCGAGTCCACTTCCAATTTAATCCCCTTGTCCGCTAGGAGGTGCATTATTTCTCCCCTATACCGTGTTATTTCCGGGCATGGCCAGAACATTTGTACCTTCCCAGCATCCTCCTCCCCGCATTTCAGGCATTTCTGCGTAGTGGCTTTTGTGAACCTAGCAATTTACTTGGTCATACATGCCCTGTGGGTGATGTATAGCTGTATCTGTTATAATCTGAGATTCCTTGATACCTTTGCATCCTCACCCATAACCCATCGCTTACCGTTTCCCCCCTTTCTTCCCAGCACTGCCTCATCTGTACCACTTCCTTCCCAAACTTAGACATCATTATTTCATAAATCCGGGAGATCTCATGGCCTCCTTCTGACAGTCTGAAATGATTCTATGGCCGCATTTGGCTGCTGGGCTAGTTCGATCTCCGACCACGTCTTCTCAATCAGTGTCATCAGCCTAACATACGTGATATACTGCCCACTATGTAAGCCTGTGTCTTCTCTTAATCTATCAAATTCCATCCTCTCCCTGTCTTGCCATACATCTCCTATGGTTGTTACCCCCACTGGTACCCAGTGTTCTCTGATGATCTTCCGCAGTAGTCCATCCACACTTTTCAGTGTTGCTAAGGGCACCTGCAGGGAGCAGGGTAGCAGGCTCTCCATCATCCTACAGGCTCTATTCCAGATCTTCTGTCCTAGGTCCAGAAATGTAGACCTCTTCCCCTTCGGAGGGTCTGCCACCCATATCCACTTGGACAAAAAATAAGGTGCGCACTCCGCTCTCAACAATCTGGACTCCGGTGTGGTGTCCTCGGAGTGCCACCTCACCACATACTGGAGCTGGCCAGCCAGGTAATATACCTCGAAATTGGGCAGTCTTATCCCTGCATGATCATATGGATTCTGTAATTTCCACAGGGCTACCCTATTCCTAGAGTTGTGCCATATGAATCTTCTACATATGCTCTGCACTCTGGCGAAGAACCGTTTAGATATCATGTATGGGACACTCGTGTAATTGTGCAACAATCTGGGTAGTGCGATCATCTTAAGTAGTGCCGCTCTTCCCATCATGGTCAGAGGCAACCGTGCCCAGAATACTACACTACGCTCAATCTGCTCTACTGCTTTCTCTGTGTTATTCTTGTGTTCATCCACTACTTTGTGATATATATCCACACCCAGGTATCTGAAGGTGTTAAATCGCCCACTCAATCTGTAGTACTGGCAGCTTCCGTTGTGGCACCCTGTCATATCTGCCTAGGGGGAACATAATGGACTTTCGTGGGTTGATTGTTATGCCCGATAGCATTGCATATCGCTTCAATACTTCCAGAATATACTGCAGGTTTTTTTCGGGGTATTTCAGGTACAGCAACATATCGTCAGCATCAGCGACATCAAATACTGTCCTCCTCGTGCTAAAGCCTACTTCATAATGGTGTCTTAGGTATATCGCCAGAGGTTCCAGCGCCAGGATAAATAGCATCGGGGACCAGGGGCATTCCTGTCTGGTGCCTCTGCCCAGAGTCCATTGTTCCGAAATAATCTGTCCCGTCCAGACCCGAGCCGCTAGTTTGCTATATAGTAATTCAGCCCACTTCAAATATGCCGGTCCCATCCCGCATTCCCGCAGGACCGCCATCAACCATGGCCATTTCACTGAGTGGAAGGCCTTACCGCGTCTAGTGAGACTATCGCTACTTCTTAGGAGCTCCCCTCTGTTTGGTCAATAATATGATGTAGCCTCCTAAGATTGTCGGAGAGGCACCTCCGGGGGACATATCCTTTTTGGTCATGATCTACCAGGGTATTTATCATTGGCTTCAGTCTATTTGCCATCACTGCCGTGAGGATCTTACTATCCTGATTTAACATCGACAGCGGCCTGTATGACCCGCAATCAGTGCTTGGTTTGTCCGGCTTGAGAAGCGGGATGATCGCTTCCCGGAGGGATTCTGGCAGCCTGCCTTTGTCGAATGTCGCGTTCAGCATAGCAACCATCAGTGGGAGTAGGTCAGTCTTATACGTTTTGTAAAAGTTTGCTGGGGAGGCCATCGGCTCCCGGAGCTTTATTAGTGGGTAGGGTTTGGATGAGACACTCTAGTTCCTCTAATGAAAGTGGCGCGTCTAGCTTTTCTCTTTCTACGTCCCCAAGCTTAGGCAGATCAATCTCCTCCAGTGTCTCTAATATATCAATTTCTTGCTCCTCGCTCTTGTGTGCGTGTAACTGCTGGTAATATCTGTAGAAGCATTCGTTCATCCCTTCTTGAGTGTCCTCTACTGAGCCATCTCTTCTGTGTATTTCTCAAATCGACTGTTTCGGGACTTCATTCTTACACAACCAAGCATGCAGCCTGCCTGGTTTATCACCTTCTGAATGCTGTCTTCCTACGTATCTTCTATAATTTAAGTTACTCATTCCAGATAGATATAAGCTGAAATGAGGCACAGAGGGAGGCATGATTTGTCCACAATCAGACATTTGGTGAATGCAATTTTCCAGATTCGACGTAGGGTCTGTATGTAAAACATACATAATGCAGTATTTGTAACAGGGTAACCTAAATATGTAACTCAGGCTACAGTTCGTGTATGAAACATCTATAGATAAATGGGCACGGAAGTGTGTGTTAAGCTAGAAAAGCAGTGACCTGGGAAGGTTATGGGCTGCTGTTTAACCAGGAGAAAAATGCTGAACAAGCAATGCCTGAAAATGAAATCATTGACCAGGAGTTGGTAATAAAATTCCCTGATTATAAATCTGGGTCTGCTACCACTATGATGGAAGAAACCTATTAGACTGGTCAGCATTCACAGAGTGGAGGGCACCTGATATCTTTACTGTAGTATAATACCTGGGAAAGGTTCTTTTAATGTACCCAAGACCCCCGCCCCCCATAGTTTGTATTATATAAGCGTAATACTGGGTGCCAGAGAACTTTTTAAAAAAACACCATTTAATGTAATCATTGCTGCACACATCCATAGCACCACAGTTATTTAAAATTAACACCCATGAGTTGCCTCTCACCCAGGGACTCCATGGCAGACTTCAAGGTGTGCACTGCACACTACCCCTTTGTCAGACCCAATGGTGCCAAATGGCGTAGCCCAAAATTTGGCAGCTCCCCTGCGAGTCATGCTGTGTCCCCTCACCTGCCCCCCAGCTCATTAAAGCAGTGCACGACAGCCCCCGGATCGGACCACCACGTGTGCGCAATGTCCACGATGATTGTAGCTGCAGGGGCATGCACTACTGCTAGTGAAAGAAGTAAATGTTTTTCAAAGCTTAAATCTTTGACATAACATAGGGGGCTTAGTTCATTTGTATGGCACTCCAAGTCCGTAGGCATCTGGGTGCATTTTCTTACATAGAATGTTCCTGATGGTACAATGGTCTGATCCACAAATATCAGCTGGTGAGTTGTTTTTTAGGAGGGTGTAAATATTTGCCACATGTATGTGATTGTGACTGAGCATAGCGAGGGAGCCCAAACTAATGAAAATGGGTTGGGGGGAGGGGGGATTCTGCTCCCACTCCAGAGTATATGTTTTGAATAATGGGTTAAAATGGTGCATTACACAGCACACTTTCTGGGGAAAAAGTGGGTAAAAGGCCAACAATGTGGGTAAAAGGACAACACTCGGTTTTGTAGGGTAAATCATGAAAAAAGTACAATAGATGCAAGTCACCAAAAGTGCACAGGGCATTTCCCAATGCATTATCACACTGGTCCCTGCAATATATGCCAGTATAAAAACATTGTTATGCTGGCTGTGCTCATACATTTCCATGTTGGCTCCACCAGCATATGCTAGTAGTCCCATATCAGATCATACTTACGTTTGCTTTAACATGTTTCCCTATAGTATCATTACTGGCACTTGACACAAAACTGGCTCTGCCAATATATGCCAGTACTCCTATGTAAGTACAGACTCCCGTCGGTTTAGCCATTAAGTGACATGTCACAATATCAAAACCCGTCCAATCTGGTTCCAATGTAAGCCCGTTTAGACCCATAAGAACACTTGCTTGATTCATCATAGATGCTCAGTTAATAAACACATGCTACAGTGAATAATATACAGGCCGGTACACCAAAACATCAGTCTAGCGAGATAACTACTTATTACTCATCATCTTTAAAAAAAGCAAGCATGTCATACCACTGTAAGCAATGGCTAGACAGTGTGCACCAAAGTGACAGTCTTGCCAGGGAATGGCACATATGAACTTGCTGTTGCCCAAAAATATCAGTAAAACATGCAAAGTCAATAAAGGATGTGGCAAAAAATGCTCGTGATTCCCAAGTCTCCCAGGGCCTCACCCCCCCCCCTCCCTCCCTCCCTCCAACCCCCTCAACACATCTTTCACATTCACTCATACTGGATTCACCACACAGGCACACACCAAAACCCACCCAGAACATTCAAACACACACTACCGCATGTATTTTCATTCATTCGCCAGTCACACACCGCTTACATAAACTCATTACATTCTTTACACAGGCACACATCCATCCACTCATTGCATTGTCTACACACACCCACCCAGAACATTCAAAAACTCACATCTCCTTCACCCACCAGTCACTCCCACATTCTTTTACATGCACTCATTGCATTCTCTACACGGACACACACCCAAAACATTAAAAAACACACATCACTTCCCTGCCATTCACATACATCTCACACACACTTCACATATGCAAAACACACACATTACAAAAAAAAAGCCTTCTTACCTTTTCCTTGCAGCTTCGGTCTGTCCTTCCAGGACCCCCCCGCCCCCACCCACCCCGCACCAGACCTGGTGTGGCTTGCCCCCTTTCCCCGGGAGCACCTTACACCAGGAGCCCCCGTTTGGTTTTTGCACAAGACAAGAAATTGATTGCAATGTGTGGTTTGGGCTTGCAACTGTGGCCCTCAAGAATCGCAGTTGTGACCCTCAAATGACTTCCGTGAAAGGCTGTGCCTTTGCTTGAGCAGGTGACTGCTGACATTGCAGCAAGTTGGGTTTTTTTTATTCTAAAGATCGGGGAGTATTAACCAGGCAGAGAGATGTTCAGGGGGATGCGTTTTTCCAAAGGAGAAGCTCGCGCTCATCATTTAAAAAACCAGTCCCAACGACTCGTTGGCCGGTGAGAAGCTGACTATTAAGATCTCTATAATGGTAAACTATTCCTGCAGAAGAAACAAATAAGAAAGCTGGAAAGCAGCATTATTTCTCCAAATATGCTGCTAAATATACCTTCAGGCTAATTTGTGGAAATAGTAAGACTGCACAGGACCTATTTTGTGAGGGTCAAATACCTAGGAAATGTATTGTGAATGATTTACGTATCCTGTGGAAGAAATGATGATCAATAAATCTAGCGAGCTGGGAGATATTATGGACGACAAGCAAAGGCTCTTTATTAAGCCAAAGAAAAGGATGGACAAACACTTGAAATTGGTATACCCTGCTGCTCACAGAGGTCCAAGTACTGGTCTTTAATGAAATTCTTAAAGCAGAGACCATCCTTGTGGAAATGGTGCAAAGTGGATGCCTGTGGCTCCTTTGCTGCCTCTTTTCGTAAGACTTGATTTTTGCTATTGTTTATAATTTGTATGTGTAGCAGCCTAACAACTGCTATAAACTTCTTTCCATTCAAATGTAGTTCTTTAGACCAGACTCATGCCATGCGGTTTTCTCTTTAAACTCTATGGGGGTGAGGGACAGCGCAGGCATGCAAGGTCAACTCGGGAAAGTGGGAATCCAGAATGCATTGTCCATGATTCTGAAAGGATGGGGATACAGCCACTCATTGACACTGCTCTGTGTCTTGCACTTGTCAAAGCAGACTAGTGTGCAGGTATACGAACCAGTGAAGAAATAAGAGGTGGCCAAAAAGGGGTCAGACCACTCACAGGGCATGATCAATTGGCTGAATGTGACTAAGCTGGACTTATGGGAAGGTGATGGAAATCTTAGTGACTTGTGCACATTTGCAAGGAGAGAAGCACAGGCCAGGGGGCATTTTGTTATTAGAAGCATGGTTGTTAATGTTATTATGATACTGTTTATAATGGATTCCTCCCTCCCAAAGATCCCCACTTCACAGTGCAGCTGATCTTTGGAAACCTTTCCGCTACCTGGGGTTGCAGCACAGTTCAGGATAGGCTATGCCTGGTGCTATGTGCCCTGCACCAGACATGACATCGGGTTCAGTGTACATTGAGGCCCTTTGACCTCAGTTCCTTTTTTTTCCTCCATGCTCACGCTTCTGGAACATACTACTTAATTATGATGACATAAAATGTCGAACCCTGCTGAAGCCTTGGGTTTCAAATCTTGTGTGGATTGCCGTTGGCAGTTCTCAGTTTTGGATCCACATCTTATGTTTGAGGGAGAAGCACAATGTCTACGATTATGGGTCATGTCAATCCATCTATTCTAAGGCCCTCTGGGAAAGGGCAGCTAAACACCTCACCTACCTCCACAAGGAGTTGGGTGAAGGAGCATGGTTTCGGTTGCATGGAATGGATTTCCTCTCCGAGGACAGGTATCCCGCAAGAAAGGACAAGAAGCACAGAAAGAGGTCTTGCTCTCCCTGTGGTTCCTCATGACCACATTCTCCTTCGTCCTTCAAAGGAGTCGTCATTCCAGAGAGATGCGCAGAAGCTGGTGGCTCCAATGAGATCCACTGCGTTGCCCCCAAACCAGCAGGGGAACAATCCTACAGGCATGAGTCTGGCCCTCAAGGGCAACAATGTCTCCTGTCCCTGACAGGCACTGCCTTAGTATTCAGCACAAGAGCCCCTCAAGAACATGTCCTCCTTCCAGAAAGGCAATTTATTTATGTAATAATGAGGCAGGTGAGCCATTCCCTTTAGTTTTGAACCATTGGGCTCCATAGAGGAGCAGGACTTCTCTGAGATTTTATGGGGAGATTGACGTACAAGACCTGGTCCCAGATCTTCAGGAGGCCAGTGGTCTTGACATCCTACCAGTCCCCACTCGGGGGAAACATCAAGCATTTTTTCGAAGGTTGATGTCCAAGGTGCACAGACCCTGTGGTTGGCAGCCCCATCCAGTTTGGATTAACAGACATCCTGTACGGAGGACCCAAGAAGGAGAATTTGCTACAATGCAACAGCAGTGTAAATTCCAGTGCTAGAGGTGTGGGAAACACCTGCATCTGCATTTGAGAGGGAGCTTGCGAAGAAGCATTGTCCTGCTTGCTTGGACCTGGCTTTTTGGTCCACCCATTTCTCTCCTCGAGAGATGGTGGTACAGGCCGCAACTCTGAATTGGAAGACTTCCACATTTCTGTGTCTCCCACCTGTCAAAGAAGGTGTTTGCCATGGGCAGCCTTGCCCTCTGAGCAATCAATGCCTCCTGTTCCCTGGTGAAGTTCTTTGGTCTGCAGTAGCCAACGCAGCAGTCCGCATCCCTCAAGGGGGCACCAGAGAATGATTTTTGGCCATGGTTCAGGACAGTAGGGAGTGCTTCCCATCAGGTCATAGTCTGGACTCGACACAGCTAACTGTTTTGGGTGTTCCATGGCCACCCGCATGGTGGTAAGACATCACTCTTGAGTGAGGACATTAGTATTTGCGCAGGATGTACAGGCAAAGCCTCCGGGAAGGCCCTTTAATGAGCAGAACTTGTTTGGGGCTAAAACCGACAATGCCCTACAACAGCTCCAGCCCTGTAAGGTGATGGCGAAGTCTGTGGGTTTGGCTGTACGGCAACCCTCTGCTCCATCTACTAAGTGGCAGGGTTTGCCCTTCTACCATCTTCGCCCCTGGGGTCCATCTGACACCTACCCCACTGGGAGACTGCAAGGCAGCTGCTTCTGAAGAGGCAGAGGTGCCCCTAGGGGTGGCACACCACTGTTCCCTCAGTCACCCATGGTACACAATGTTCTGCCACAAGTCCCCTGTGGGATTGAGATTGTTCCTGTTCAACACAGAATGGTCTCAAACAATGTCTAATATTTGGGCAACATAGGCCGTTCGGCAGGGTTATTGTCTCACTTTCATTCAGCATCCAGCAGACCACTTTCCTCACCCCATCCTCACCTGTCGAAACTAACTATGAGCAGACTGTGTTCTTCCTCATAGTCTTGAGAGCACATGAACGTGCTCCAGTTCAGGGCAATCATGAGGACCGTGGTGGCCTTCCTCCCCTCCGTGAAAGGAATTTGTGTACTGATCCTTATGGACAACACAGTGGCCATGCACTACCTCAACAAGCGAGGTGATGATGTTGGGTACTTACCTCTTTGCAGAGAAGCAATAGGACTGTGGCTCTGGGGAAAGGTGTCTCTGTGATGGCTGCCCATCTTGCCAGAAAAGAAAATGTCATGGTGGATGCTTTGAGCAGACAGACCTCGGCCTCTCACAATTGGGAGCGCTGCCAGGAAGTTCTAGAAGAGATTTTCTTCTTCTGGGGAACTATTTAGGTGGATCTCTTTGCTTTCAGTGTGACCAGGAAGTGAACGTTGTACTGCTCGAGGGAATTTCCTTGTCCGGGAGCTCTGGGTGATGCATTGGCAGTTGATTAGAAATTCAATCTCCTTTAGGCTTCCCACAGATCCCTGTCATTTCACTGGTTCTAAGGCGATTGTGCCAGTTCGGGACCATGTAGATTCTGATTGCTATGGACTGGGCCTAGACAACATAGTATCAGGAGTTGCTCAACATGTACATCTGCCCTCCCTGGAGCCTTTAGAGGAGCGTGGACCTGTTCTAATCGGAAGGGCAGATCCTCCACCCCAACCTCAGCAGTGTGACTCTGTATGTTATTGAGTTCATAAAGTATTCCCCCAAAAGGCTTTACATGAGAGTAGGGCACAATAATTAAGAATAACAAATCATTAAATGACCAACAGAGAGAGAAGTTAAGAGGAAAGGAGGTGAGCTTTTAAAAAGGATGATCAGAAACTAGAGAGTGTAGGAGAGGAGCGCATAGCAAGAGACAGGGAATTCGAGCACTTCGGAGCCAGTAAAGCAAACGAGGCAAAAACAAGATTGTGCACACAGAGGCTTAGGAACTGTCAGAAGAAAGAGGTCGTGAATGTAAGGAACGTAGAAACAGACTATAGAGGGCAAGATATGAGGTAGCCAGTCCATTAAGACATTTGGACCGAATACACAGGGAATGAAAGAGAAAACAAGATTAAAAGGAAAGCCAGAAGAGAACAAGAAATCGAGGTACAGGTAGAGAGAAAAAAAGCATATGGATAAAGGAATTAAAGGCACAGCATAGTGGGGCAAGTCAACAGGCAGGGACACCAATGAGTAGCACAGAAAATAGTAAAGGCGAGATTGAACAAGAGACGTTAGTCGCTTTAAAGGTAAGAAAAGGATGAGCTTGTGGATGTTGGAAAGTTGAAGAGAACAGGACCGTGCAGTATTGGTAATATGAGGTGCAAAGTAGGTAGTATAGTCAAGAGGCACCAAGATTGTGTGCAGATGAAGAGACAGAAATAAGAGAAGGGGGAAACAAAATCATAGACTTCGGTGGACAATAGTAAGTGGGTAGCAGGAAAGGACGGAATTTCAGTTTTTGCAGGGTTGGGATGAAAGAAGTGAAAATTCATCCAGGATTTAACTGAGACCAATGGTGGCAGAATGAATAGTGTCACAAAAGCAAGAGAATTTTAAGCTTTGAGAGTAATAGCATAGTAAGGACATTGAGGGCCAACAGAGGTGATGACATCAGAGAGGGACGATGTGTAGAGGGAAAACAAAAGAGGACCGAGAACAGAATTCTGGGGGACATTGTGCTGGAGGGGTAGAGTATCTGCTAACTTCCCAGCCCAAGAGACAGAGAAGGAGTGATTTGACAGCAAGGATTGAAACTAAGACAGAACTGAGCCAGAAAAACCCAACAGAGCGAAAGAGGAACGCAGTAAATGGTGGTTCAGTGTCAAAAGCAGCAGAGATGTAGTAGACTCAAGGTAGAAGAGTGCTTAGCGTGGCGAGCAGAACTTAGGGAGTTTGTGACATTGAGAAGAGCAGTTTCAGTGGAGTGGGAAGGAAGAAATCGGGACTGAAGTGAAGATTTAGTCTGATGATCAAGAAAGATAGAAACGAGTGCAGTTTACACATGTAAGGATTTAAAGATGAGGAAGAAGGAAGGACAGAAATGAACAGGAATAGATGGGTCGAGAGGTTATTTATGAATGCAGAGGTTCAAAGCGCATTTGAAGGAGGAAGGAAATGGGGAAAAATTGAAGACACAGTATGACAAGAAATGACATAGGGGAATAAGTATGGTACCAAGAGGTGAAGCAGTAGGGTGAGCCTGAACATGGTAGCAAGCAATGTCACAGTCAGTAGGTGGAGAGAGTTGTCTCTTGGGGGAAGGGTAGAAAGTCTGAAGGCTGACTGGGAGAGGTATGTGCAACTTGAATGGATAATCATGAAAGGAAAGACTTTATCAGTGAAGAATTGAGCAAAGTCAACAGGGGTAAGAGAGTAGGATAGGGAGGAGAGAGATGCAGTATGGTTCAAAAGTTGAAATGGGCAACAAGGGCGCAGAGAGAATGAGATATAGTGAGTGTGATGCTGGAAATGCATTGGAGGGATAGGGCCTCCGTGTTGGACTCCTGGCAGTTCAGCTCTTCCTCTTTGTGGTTTTGGTGAACAGAGAACCATGGGCTTCCCATATGCCACTCCTGGGTGGGGGTACAAGCCTGTACCCCTAGTGTATGTTTTTGGGCACCTGTGTGTGGCCCATTGAGCAGGGTATTGGCTGGTGGCAGCTCCATGTCGAATTTGAGAGGTGCTCCGAGTATCCTCCCATTTTGGGATACCCAGGCTCTGCCATAGGAATAAGTGGATTCCTGATAGAAGGCAAGATGGCCCCTGTGGCCTCTTGGTTTCTATTACCAGTTACCTTGTTTTCCCAAAGACCTGGGAAGCCCTCACTCTGTCCCTTCCCCTGGCCGGCTGTTGGGTGGAAGTACCATATTTGGTATTGTGGGGGAAGGCCAGGCCCGACTGGCTGGAGCCTTCCCAGTGACTGTATGTTGTGGGTACACCCTTGGGGTGGGGCCTGTGTGACCAATATGCATCCTATGTTATGGGTGGTCTGGTATCTGTGTGTGTTAGACACAAAGAATGACGCAGCCCTGCCTGAAACTGACATACATGCAGTGTGGTATGCTGAAGGGCTGGGTGCTTGCCCCAAGCCACATTCCTTGTTATGGGTGTCTGGGTGGAAGTGAATGGCCTGAATGCACTGTGACCCTGATTGGCTGCCTGCCTGCATGAATGCCCTTCTGTCCGATTGGCTGACCGAGCTTGGCTCAGCAGTGTGAATATGGGACAGATGTGTATATCTGGGGGCCTCACTTCCCAATGTGAAACTTGAAGCTGCTTATCCTTGAAGCCCAGCTGGAAAAGAATAATTGCAGCTGCTTTCCTTCGACCCAATCTAAAAGCTGTTAAGTCTGTCGAGGACTGATCCAAGAGAGGACCTGGCTAGGAGACCCTCTCCCCGAGCTACGATGGAACATCGTGCAGAAGCTGTTCTTCATCGAAGCACCCTGGAAGTCAGTCCTGAAAGGCTGTTGACCGGAGACAGGGTCCGCCAAGAAAACCTGAAGTAAAGCACCAGGACATTGAAGCCGTCGAAGTCCATCACTGTAGACCAGGGTTCAGAGGATTTCCGTAACCGCTGGAATCCTATCGAGTCGTGTTGCCCAGAATTGGGGACAGCTTGACGCTGTGCTGCTAGACGACCGAAGCCGCATCGCTCCACCTTGCCTAACAAAGGGCTCCCTTGCCATCACCATCGACCCCCATGTCCCGCAGGAGCAAGTCTAGGTCGTCGACGTCCGAGGAAAGTCTGCTGGTGGGTTTCCCGCCACCTGAAGTTCACAAAGACACCGACGAGTGAAGATCCGAAATCCAGCAGTGGTTGAGTCCTGATCGCCGACGCCTGCTGCTGGGCCTATGTTCTTCACCAAGTCTTCTTTGCAGCACCAAAGTATTTACATCAAGGTGCATCGGACACCTAATCTTCGCAGGATATCCACGACCGATCGTCGACGAGCAGCACAAAGGTTGGAGCTGCTGTCTGGATGCCAGGGTTCGCATTTCTTTGAGGAATCTCGATGCCCTATGTTTCCTGCTTTAAAGGGAGTTCACTCTCGCGGAATCCGTTGATGAACCGAAGAAACTCTATAACTCGGGTACATTGGGGTAGTTGAACATCTTAACCAGGAAACAAGACTATTTAAACATTAATGGAATGGGCTTGTTAACGCTCTTTATTACAGGTTGCCCAGGTGGCGGGATCCTCACAAAGACCTGTGCCTTGGTAGTTTGACAAAGTATTCTGCCATTGTTTAAACTAACTTGTCTTCCTTCCTATGTCCTATGCTGATCCAACTTAATGTTTGATTTGTATGCCATTAGAACTGTCAGCAGTTGATGCATTTTAATGTAGTCACTAGCTAGGTGTGTACCACCTATACAATGTAGATATATCCATATTAGAATTGCCAAAGTACAAAGTGTTATTAATTGATGTATATATCTTGAACCTTATTTATGTATAAAGAACTGTGCTTGCACATAACGTAGTATGTGGACATTCCTTTGTGGGGAGCTTGGGAGACTACACTGTACTTAAGAACCAGCCTGCATCACCTCCCGAGAGCTTAAGCCTTGGTTGCTCGTCCATTCTACCATATAGAGCATCTTAGCTGGGGTGCTCTGGGCTTCTACTCTGCCATATAGAGGGCGAATAGTATTGTTTTTTTGCAGTAAGTAGGGTAGAGACATGCAGAGTGTAGTGTGGATAAAGACTGAAGAGCTGCATGCAGCTTAGATTATTTCAAGCGCCCATCAGCTCAATGCAGTGAGGAGCAAAGGGTCAGAAGGTGGGAGGATACGCAGGGTTGCGGGGGTTTACGCAAAGGTTGTAACGGGCATGCAGGATGTTGGAAGAGTGGAGTATAGACCAGAGTTGAGGGAGCCCAATGCTGAAGTGGGAGAGGGGTGGAAAATGAGAGGGGGAAAGTGTATCAGAAA
This sequence comes from Ambystoma mexicanum, assembly GCF_040938575.1. Classification (NCBI taxonomy): domain Eukaryota; kingdom Metazoa; phylum Chordata; class Amphibia; order Caudata; family Ambystomatidae; genus Ambystoma; species Ambystoma mexicanum. The sequence goes on along the minus strand of NC_090921.1, from coordinate 221,530,922 downwards.
ATGTATTGAAGTGATCAGTGTTAAAGTGACAAAGATTACGATGTAAAAAAGTAGGATGAAGGCGAGGGAAGGAATGGGGAGGAGTGGAAAATGTAAGAAGGGAGTGATTGGAAGCAAAGAAATGAGAAGCTGAGATGGAAGAATTAAAAGGGATGGAAGTAGAATGTTAGATCAAGCAATGAGCCAGAAACGTGAAGGCGGAGTAAGATATTAAAGAAGGTGATGGGATTGAGCTATATGTAGGAAAGTTGTGGAAACGCGAGTAGCAGGAAGAAAAGTTGAAGATTACGGTCACCAAGTAAGAAGAAGGGGTGACTAAGAGGGAGGATAGAGAAAAGCAAAGAGCCCAGATCTTCACAGAAAGAAGACAGGACCAGGCTCTTCATGCTTGGCTATTGAAGCTTAAATACAAGGAGGACATGTCGGACAATGTCCTGGATATGCTCCTTTTGGGCCAGAGGCCTGTCACCTTGTCAATTTATGGTTGTAGATGGTGTTCATTTTCTGACTAGTCCCAGGAGAGGGATCTTGACCCTATTGCAAGTCTTCTATCCCCTGTTCTTGATTTTGCGCTGCTGATGAGGCCTGCAGATTGGCACTATGAAAGAGCCTGGCTGCCATTTTGGTTTTTAAATGGTGCCCTGAGCCGGGCTCTTTCTCCATGTTCCCCTGATTTATGCAGTTGTTGTAGGGATTGTGCAATCAAATTCCTCCTTGCCAGTTCATGGACCCGGCATGGGATTTAATTTTAGTGTTTAACATTTCTTGTGGGGGCTCCATTTGACTTCCTACATTCTTGCTCTGTTAGACTCTTCCTTAAGGTGATTTTCCTGTTTGTAATCACTTCTGCCAGATGGGTGAGGGTGCTCCAAGGCGCTGTCTGTTGAACATCCATATTTGGTTTTCTCCAAAGAGAAGGTGACGTTGGGAGTGAGACCTTCCTTCTTCCCGAAGATGGTCTCTGAATTTCATCCATCTTCATGTGTTTTTTTTTCTCAGCCCCGTACTGCCAAGGCAGATGAACGATTCCATCGGTTGAAACCGGTACAAGCCCACAAATAGTACCTTTCTAAGATGAGGGACATCAGGAATGATGACCAGCTTTCATGCTGTGGATTATGCTGGTGCCAGTATTGGCTGGGCTGTAACCAAACCGACCCTGTCATGGTGGATCCTTCTCTGCATTTCGAAATGCTACAATCTGGCAAGTAAATATGGGCCTCAGAGCTAATTTTTATCAGAGCACTGGCTGCCATCTCTGCCCTAAGAGGTGTCCCTGTTCTGGACATTTGCCAGGTGGCTATGTGTGGGTCTCATTGCACAAGCTCGCCAAACATTACAGCCTGGATTCCCAGTCAGGGCAGTATCTTCTTTTTAGTACAGCACAGTCCTCCAGATGTTTCTGGCTTGAGGTGGAGTCCTTTCTCTTCTCACTCCTCCAGATGCACGTTCTGCTATGGGAGTCTATCAAAGATGAGGAATCTGTATGAGAAAGGAATCCATTAGAAGAGCAGATTACTTACCTCTAGATCATGTTTCTGTTAGATGTTCATCCTACATATTCTGCATCACCCTTTCAACCTACCTTTCTTGGCGGATAGCCAGTATACCATTGGTTCCACAGTCCCTCAGTCACTTCTGCTCAGCCTACTAGGATAGTAGGGGATGATTTCAATTTAAGACTTGGGCGGTGGTGAATACATCTTATATAGGTCAGAAGAGGATGGGCTTGGAGCATTTGGAGGTTCCGTTTTTACTCCAATTAGATCCACACTCTAACCAGAAGGTTCATGGAATGTTTGCCCTTTTTTTATTAGAGATTGGTTTCTGACCTGTTACTAGTTCATTTCCTAGTGATCTTCCAGCAAGATTCACTTTTAGGAACGGATGCTACTTGTGTTATTGATTATTTTCTCCTTTCACTATCGCACTGGTGTCTCATTTTTCTGTTGTTGACAGTGATTGCAAACCCCTGTCATTAATTTTAGGAGCTCAGTACTTGGAGAGAGACAACATGCAAAGATTAACTCCCCAGTCTATATTGGTTGGTAATTCTAAGCACATAAAATGGACTCTGCAGGAATCGTATAAAAATGTCGACGTGAGAATTCCGATGGCCGAAAATGCCGACTTTTTCTTTTTTTTTTAAACCCCCCCTTACACCACATATATATGTGGGGGGGGTATGGGATATTAAAGTAGTATAGGGGTATGCGGGGGGTCCCCCCCGCATACCTATGTGGTGTAAAGAGGGTTTAATAAAAAAGAAAAGTCGCCATTTTCAGCCATCGCAATTATGTGTTGTCTCAGTGATCACATAGATTCGACTCTGCATAATGTTAATGCTATGAATTCTAAAGAGGTACATTCTTTTTTCCATCTTAGATTAAGGAGAATAAACCACTGTCACGATTTGTGTAATTATAAGGGTAAGCTTCCTCACTAATGGAATAGGTTTCAATAACCATCAAATGAAATCCTGACAATGTCAAATGCAGGCACCTAAACCAGGAGCTGCTCCTAGTAGTAGTAGTAGTCATTTATATAGTGCCTTTTCCCATTTGTATAGCCTCAAAGTGCTTTGTGGTAGGAATGCTCTGGGGGACCGAAGTCCGGGTATGTGAACATTCACAGAAAAGGCTTAGCGCACATGTGTGCATTTGGCCAAGATTATTAGGTTTGCTGGCTAGGCTCCAATAAACAATTGAAAACATTTCCAAATGATAAGAAAATTGTGAAATTGCTCCGTAGGAAATAGAAGACTACCGTTTATGAAAGAAATAACAGTTGTTAATTAGTTATATGGAATGCACTGGTAATGGCAGTTGAGTTGTGCTATGCTTTCTTAGAATTGTTTGTGAAATGCTTAGCTATCATGTAATGTAGCATCAGCCCACATTCTGCCAGATAGTTGGGTAGTGCGAGATACCTGAAGGTGTCTCTCCCGCTAGTCCCAGTGGATCTGTTATCCAGGTGGCCAGGACACAGGCATCGTGGGGGGGGGGGTTGGGTGGGTCTTTGGGGAATGGAAGTGGGACACCAACAGGTGAGGCATGGTACCCCCTTCCCTATAACACCTTTTCCCAATGCTACCCCGTAGGATATTCAGAAGCTCTAGCCCCACCCCTTTTTCCGACACAAACACTTTCTTACACCACGAAAGACAATGGACTAACACCAGGGCCCATTTACCTGACATGATCTAACACCAGGGTCAGGCAGAGTCAGGCAATTGACAATATCCACCCACACCCAACGGCCCTTTCCCTTCCCCACAGGGATAAAAGGTGGAGCACGAGAGCACACTTTGAGCAAGGCAGACCGCATGACGAGAAAGCTTTTCCAAGGCGACAGTTCAAGAGGGTGAGAGAGGCAGTGATAAGCGAAAGGACGACAAGGAGGGAAGTGCCCTTGACCTTTTCGTCCCAGACCCGCAAAGCCTCTGTGAAAGGAAACATAAGACCGGGAACAACATCTAGCTTGTGGAAGCAGATGTCAACGGTGCACAAAGCCCTCCTACACTGATAACCAAGTCAGAGAGAGATGCTTGCTATCGTGGTGCCGTCCTTGACTCCAGAGACAAGAAATACCAAGCAGGTCTAAACAGCCAGTGAGTCTGAGGGAGAACCAATCGTAAACAGACCTGTGGTGAGTGAAGGTTGCAAATGGCAACATAACGTAAACTGAAAGAACCAAAACTTTGGGGGTCATTACAAGGTTGGAGGTAAAAAACAGTTTTTAGCGGCATGGAGGAAATACTGTGTCCGTGTAGGAAAGAGGCCGCTAACAGTGGGCTATTAAGAGTACGCGTGCACTAGCGTAGCGGCATGCCGGTATCGACAGTACTGGTATGCAGCAAAAGTCCCAAAAATGCCCCTTAGCGGCATCATGAAAAGTGCAGACAGCACTACCGCTGCCGTCCACCCCTAAATAACGTGACCGGAATCGATGGATACGGCATTAGAGGGCACCGCTATTAGTGGTGACCGCTGATAAGCGGAACCGGAAGTAGCGTCATCGCGCCGGAATGGGAAAGGGCACGGCGGCCATCTTGAAAAACACAATCCATTGCCAACCTCACTACACAGGACCTGGAGCCTCATTGCGACAGCAGAAATACAACATCACCACCAGCATCGTGCTAAAGGCAGTTAAAAAAAAGGCACAGCCCTGCAGCGTAAAGAGCGCTTCACGGAGGACGAGCTAACCATGCTCGCAGAGACACTGGCAGAAAATGCTGAGGTTGTCTTCGCCAACAACCTCAAGAGAGAAGCTCGGATCCAAAAAAAAGAGATCTGGCAACGTGTTGCCCAAAAAGTGAGTGCAGTCGGGAACACACCCCACACTGTGAAGGATGTGTGCAAGAGATGGGACGACCTGCGCCTCAGAGTCCGAAACATATTGTCGGCGAACCGAAGCCAGGGCCTGGCTGCTGGTGGTGGCCCTAGCTCCCCTATCAAACTAAGCCGGTGGGAGGAAATCTGTGCCAGCACCATTGGCATTGAGGCGATTGAAGGTGTGGGGGAGATAGAACGTATTGCCGCATCATCAGCAGATAGAGGTGAGTACTCTAAGAAAACATTGCAATGCAAAGTATAATGATAGTCCACCAATTTGACCGTGCCATGAGCAATGCATGGGCCATTACAGACACATTTGGACACATCCCTGCCTAGATGCCGTCCTCAGTGCTGACACATCCACATGCATGCAGCATGCCAATGCCATACCTGACACCCCACCCCAAACATGGAAACGGCATTAGTCACATTACACGCAGTCCACAACAGAAATGCATGTCACACAGCATACACAACCCCAAACATGTGTAACCATGACGTATGCCTGCATGCTCCACCCATATAGCTAGCAACCTGATTGTGAAAACGCCTATACCTAATCCCCTCTAATGTGTAGAACAGCAATGATACCAATGTATGCATGATGCTTGTAGAACCATCACTGATGCCGTCCCTCTCTCGGTCCCCCACAGGCTCAGATCCTGACAGCGAAGCCAGGGACTCTGCAGCCCAAGCAACAACTCCCCAGGGGCAGGGAGGAAGGCAACAGGCCTTCAACATCTAAAGGGCCAGGCAAGCCACGACTGGCACACAAGGGGAAGGCACCTGAGGATGCCACTTCACAGGTGCGGCTAAGGCCCACTACTACAGCTACAGTCCCCTCAACATCTGTGTCGCCTGCACAGAAGACAGTGGCTGATGGGGCCCTTTCAGCTGCAAACAGCTCTGTTGGGGAGGCGGCAGCCACGGCACCCCAGACGGACGAGGAAGTGCAGAGCCAAGCCAAGGCATGTGTCCCCGTGGAGGATGACTCATCAGATATACCTGCCACACCCAGTCCCCCACCATCACCCCAGGTCACACCATTGTACTCCACCAATGACAGCACACAGGAGCAGTCTGGAGGGGAGCCAGGTCAAGGGGCCATGAGCCCCACAGAGGAGCCACACAAATTTTCTAATTTGACACATGCAGCATCCACCTCCACTGGTGTATAGGATGGGGTGCAGCAAATGGAATATACAGTGCAGCGCCAGGAGGAGCTCACAGCACTAGTCAGGCAGTATGTTTCCAATGGTGCGCAGGCAAGGCAGGAGGGTCGGGACAACACTGCATCCCCAAGACAGGCAATTGAGGCCAGTACCACGTGTATCTGTTAGGAGGTGTCTGCTCTGAGGCAGGTCCTTTGCTGCATAGCAGATGCCATGGAGGCTGAGCGTCCTGCCCGAGACAGGAGCAAGCGGGCATGGCATCATCATCTATCTCAACTCAGACCAGCCCCCTTCGCAGGTCTGCCCGCACCTTTCGGCGATCGGACATGCCGCCACCAGATGCAGGAAGTGGACAAAAGTAGATGGGGCAGCCTGATAAAGGGGATTGACGCAGTAACCTGCTGCATTTGCTTGGACATCATGTGTGGGGTAGTTGTGGGGGAGGCGGTGAGGGTGTGTGGGGGAGTTTTGGGGGAGGTGGAGGGGGGAGAAGGTGTGTGGGGGACTTGTGGGGGGGAGCCAGAGGGGGGAGAGGGTGTGGTTGAGGTGGAGGGGAGGAGCACTTTGTACTATTTCACAGTTTAATACACCGGTTGTGTAGCAGAACAAAAACCTGAGTGGACATTCCTCATTACATATGTCATTTATTGGTCTATAGTGTACATGTACTCCCACACCCAGTGCACTAAAGATCTCCTGGGCAGTCCATGGGAGGGATATGTAGTCCCTTGTGTGCCTGTGGCCAAGAAGTGGAGCACAGACACTACCTTCAGTAGAGGTGGGATGGCGGTGCGTATTTCAATCAGGCTGACAATGTCGTTGTGTATCATGTCTACAATGGTGGTGATGGTGTCCCAGTCAGGCGGTACAGGGTGTGGATCTGCTCAGGAGTTAGTGTGAATGGACTGGCTCTGATGCGAGGGATTGGGGGCTGCCTGCGTGGTACCACTGGCTGCACTGGTGGGGCTTGCTGGGCCTGTCTCCCCCTCCTTCTCCTCCTGCGTCTCCTCTGTGGTGCCTGTTGTTGTTGCTGGTGTAGCAATACAAGCATGTCCTCCAGCCCCCGTATTGCTACTACAAGTGGAATCCTTTTGGTGTGCTGAGGGGTGTGGTGTGTGGGTGTGCTCCTTTTGTGATGGGCCAGACTCCTTTGCCTCCACCTGTGCTGATTGTGTGCACCTGTGGCAGTTGGGAACATTGCACATTGCTGTTTGCGGGTGGTACGCAATGCCAGCATCCCGGTACGCCTCATTACCGCCTTCCTGATGCCGGCATTTGCATGTCCGCCTGACTTGTGATGTCCTCCTGTTAGCGCCATCCCGCTATTGCCGGGCCCAAGGGCCGTGTGCCCACGTGCCTGCCGGTACGGGGATGCACGCTATCAGCAGTGGTGCTAATACCGGCTTGTTGAGTCGGAATAGCCCGGAGCGGTATGCAGTGCCGTTAATCTCTTACTGGCATCGTTTTTCCATTACCTCCAACCTCGTAATGACCCCCTTTGTGTGTTATGGAACTGTTGAAACAATCCAGGGAGAGACCAGCTGCAGAGTTGTCCGGCGCCATGTGGGCGCTCATTCGAAAGACTCTCACCGGTCCCCATTTGTTAAAACTACAGATCCCAAAAAGCCGAAGGAGAGCCAACGCAAGAGGTCAAAGTGGTCCTACAAGGGATGAGCAAAAACACCTTGTACAATCGTAAGTCTATGACCCATAACCAAGAAGAATGCGGCAAGTGTGAACCTGATGGAGGGATGCCACGAGAAATCTAGGGGAAGAGAACTCCGCTTTCTGATGAGATTGTGATAGAATGGCTATGTGAACTCGACAGAGGGAAGCCAGGAGGAAGGCAAGGGAAATGAATCCCACAGTGTGTTAAAACCCAAGTGAACTGCAGTGTTTGGTGAACCCGACCAAGGGATTCCTGCGAATTCCGGTGAATAGTAACATACCCGTGAACGTTGTGGTAACAAATGTGAACCTGACCTAGGGATGTCCTCAGTGAGTTATTGGTAATAGTGAACCTGACTGAGGGAGGCCCATGTTGCAAGAAGGATCGGAGCCCGGTGGAGGGGGATCCAATCGTGAAGCGAGATCGCCGCAAGTGAAGATTTATTGAAGATACTGTTTGTTTGTTGTTTATGGTCCATCAGGCCTTCTCAGCCAAGAGACTTTGCAGGAAAGAGATTTGGCCCCAGAAGAGCCTGGTATCGTTGCAAGGAACTATATCCTTGTGCTGGCGAGACCTGAAAGTGTGCAGTGCTCAGGAGTCCAGCCTTATCCCATGCTTAAAACATGGGGAAAGGGAGCCCAGCCATACCATCCCGACTTATTATTTCGTGAGCACTTCTTTCTTTTCTGGTGAACATTATCCCACACTATTTTGTAACTTAGAGGAAAGGATTTGCAATAGATTTTTATTTTTACAAGACACCACTAGGGCTGCCTTATTATTATTTGATGGTCATAGCTTGCTCCCATCTTAGATTTAGATTAGGTGTTTTTCTCACCCATTCATACAGTTTCATAAACACCCTTTAACTGTGATCACTTGCATCTGTCTTTACTGTTGCCACCATGAGTTCCTTACAGTAGATCGTCTCACATCCTTATATGGAAATATGGCCGACGGTGACTGCAGGCCGCTACATTCTGTGGGGGTCCAGTACATAAAGTTTTGGTGAGTCTGAATTTTCTTAAATACAAAATAGCCCCCTTTTCCCCTCAAAGTGTTTGAAGTGGCACTCCTTAAACCAGCTGGGAGTAAAAGCCTGTGCCATAATGGGAATCCAGTGGACCTTTACGAATATATTTCCTCTTGGTGGTGCCCAATCTTGACTATCGGTGTTAATGGCATTCTTTGGAGCACATCCCTTTCTGAAAAGGGATTGGACTTCTAGTACTATCATCCCAATATACACAAAGAGTTTGATATCTCCACTTTTGTAGTGAACCATGTACTTAAGGCACTCTAGATTGTTAGTGTGGATAGACGTTATCAATGTACTTTCCAAAGTCCAGTTGGGATTTAGAGATGAACTGGAACTGAGCTTCAAGCCTACAATGTATATCTCTCCTGTGCAAAATATGCCTCCTCCAATCTACATAGCTTACATGGACCGTAGTTCTGTTTTTAAGCAAGTGTGAAGGGAAACTCTTTGGGTCACATTATATAAACTGGGTGAAATATATTGACAATCATGTCCCTTTGTTTTAATACACCTAGTGTAAGATTTAGCATTGGAGGGGAACGAACATCTGATTTTAGGGTGGATAAGAGGGTTCACAAGACGTTTTTTCAGGTGCCTCTCCTTTTCAATTGGTATACCAACGATTTTAACAGTTACCTAGTGAAGCAAACTTTGATTGTCCCGGGGGGAATCGGATAGGACCCCTGATGCACTTCAAAAGCTGGCTACGAAGTACACCGAGTATGTCATCAAAAGGTCTATCTTAAAATGTTAATGTTAAAAAGTTAAACATCATGGTGGCCTCCAAGAGCAAGGTCTATAATATGTTTTTCTTTGAGAGCTCAGCTTGACCCAATCACCCAATACAACTATCTGACTCACAAACAGCTTATCTTGGCGCGGACACATATGCAAAAACACATTAAGGAGGACTCAAATAGTGGAATACTGAGGCTTTTTTATGGTTTTCCTGATGCATCTTTTGACTACATATTGATGCTATACAATGGGAAAACACTTGCGATTACTAGACATGATATGGCATTTATAATGCGCATATACACAAGTGTTATACACTGGTGTCTGGGGTTTGTGAACTCAGGCCAATGTTCTGCTTTTTGTATTGCGTCAACCAGTAGGGAGCTACCAAGAACAACCTCTTCATATCCACTTGAGTCAGCTTGCCATATACATCCGATGTAATTGTCTACCAAACCCCCAACTGTGCGGACTTCTATTTGGACCAACGAAAAGGCTTGCCTTACTCAGGAAATATTGTGGAACTTTTTAAGAACTGATATTAAATTAAGAATTCCCTGGTTGTTGTAAAAGGACAGCAGTTAAAAGCTCTGGGTCCTATTGATTGGTGTGAGAATCCTGTAATATGTAAGGATTCAAAACGTAGGGTTATATGAAGGTTTGCCGCTTTATTTTTTCCGAACAGCAACTTCGCCGAATGTCTGCATAATTTGCTATTTATTTTAACTACACACAGTGGGGGTGGGAGACCCACTGCACCCCTCCCACTTCAATATATACCTTATCCCAATTTACCACCTACTGAGTTGTGATAGAAAAAAGAAAATAGGCAATAACAGTGGCAAAAACGTATTTGGCAAAGTTGCCATTCGGCAAAAGTGACGTATACCAAAACTTAGCCAAGTCTTTGTGTCACCATCAAGGTACCACAGAACGTGTAGCATTCTCAAAAAGGATATTTGAATATCCAATATCACCATTTTCATAGGAAGCTGATTACTTGTCTATAGTTACAATAGGATTTACTCTAACTATATTTAGCCATTTGATGTTGCGGTCTCTCCCTATGTTATCTGTTACTGCTAGACGGTTAGGTTTAGACATAGCCGAAATGTGTTGATCCTGCGGTATTGGTGAAGAGGAGACACTCATTCACTTATTAGTTTTTTGGGCCTCATATAGTAAGCTGGCAACCCTTCACATTAGATGCCTGATCTTGGAAAAGCAATTTACTCAATGTAGGCCAGCCTTATTATTGCTGATGCCTTAATGGTGCCCTAATTGGGGAAACTCGTATTTCGTCTATACCAATATGTGCTTATCCTTCATATCCACGTGTGTCGTGTATTTTTTGCTTTCTTTTTGATAATTACTTGTGTAAATCTCTCTATTTCATTTGAAGGCACTGCTAAAGGACAGGGGCCTAGCAATTTGTAGACAGACTCTTTTCAGGGGCTCCTGAGCTTGCAATGCGTGTATGGTCGGTTCTGGACTACTGAGCGTCTCACTGCTTACTGCGAGAAGAGAATAGAAATACCTCCCACCCATTTGAGGAATCGGTCTGATATTTGGGGCAACTCCATTATAACAGGAATTACAATTGGTTGGCAATAGTAAGATTCTTACATTGAAGGTGAATGTCCTAAATAGTCCAATGAAAAAGAAGGAGCAAAGGCAGATATTGCAGATAGTGAAGGGCCTAGAAGGTGGATACGTATTGGCGGATGGCTTGGTAGAGGACACCCCACTGATTCTGGCCAGTATTTGCTACAACAGCCTTCACTAGGAATTCTACAAGAAGCTATATCTTGTCGGAGGCAAACTGAAAGACAAAGCCATATTAGGGTGGATTTGATTTTTGTCTCAATATTGTTATTGAATATTTCAGAGTATACATACAGAAAAAAAACAATTGCCCTACAACCCTGCTGCCATCCAGGTTAATCTGCGTGCCAGATGCTCACTAAAAGATATCATTTGTATAGTTGTGCCACCACAGCTCGCCCCATTACCACCAATGCCATCTCTTGTCACCCCACTTCGGCTCACCACACATTTATAACGAGTTCACACAAATAAAATATTCAAACCATATAATTGCTCATGTGCCATAGTGTCGCATAGCCTCTGTAACCACTGTTCAAGCGATGTGGGAGTCCACGTTCTTTCAATGAGTCCAATATTACCTCCACAATGGTTGCTATCATCGAGATCAATCTTGCACCGGATACCCAGTAGCCAAACATTGGGAATGGGAAAACCAAGGATGGATTTAGATGCCACCAAGACCTCCTTCCAAAACAATGGCTCACATTTGTTGGTCATGGCCAAAAATTGCTAGGTTTTTCGCATTCCAAAAGTTCCTCCAACAAACTTCGTTCCGTTTCGATGTATGCATTTTATTTGGAATACAATATCAGTCATATGACATTAAAGTGTGTTTCACTCATGTGCATGCTTAAGTTAAACCCAGCGATGCCTCAGAGTTGAGAGGAAGATTACTCTGACTTGAAACAACAGGGATCGGTACCAGATTGGACTGAAAACCTCAGAAGATCTGCTAAGCTTACTTCAAGGTTTTATATAAACAGGAAAATCAAACTTTTAGGGCCTCTGCATAAGTACTTCTTTTAAATGCTGTAAAATTCCTCCAAGCCACACTCCTATTCAGATTTTGTACAGCCCAATGTCAAGCCTGTATGTAGGGCAGCCTACCTGTCTCTGCTCTACCAAAGTTATTCTTACATTGTGCAAAAGGCTTAAACTCTGTCCCTTCAAAAACGTTTCTTGTGTATCTGCAACAACACCAGCACCAGTCACCAAAGGAATGTCTATGAAAAATTGGCATCAAGCTAATGTTGACATTTATTGGGACGAGCGCTGGAGGGAAAGATGCCAGAGTAGTCGCTCGTGAACTGACCCTATGAGTACAGCGTTGAAGCGGTCTCTGGGGAGCATTTGGCTCTGAGGGGGTATGTCGTGTTTCAGGTGATATAATAGGTCTTTCAGTGGATGGCCCATAATGTGGGATCCATGAAGGTCCATTGGTTATCTGTACCTCCTTCAGGCAATTAAAAAAAACTATATGCAGTTTAGCCACGTTGCGATTAGCCCAATAATCCAGTTGGTTTAAACCCCTCCCCACTCCCCCGACCTTGGAGTTTTCATCAAGCTACGCAAATCTGAGGGTCTTTATTATTGAAGACATCTTGACCTACACTCCCCAGGCAACAGTACAAGAGAGCATCCCGTCTCTGGATATAATAGATTGGACCATTAACTGCCAACATGAACTTTAAAAAAATCTTCCTTCCACTTGATGAGTGGTTCACCAGGAAGAAGACTGGTGCTGGTATGCTGGCCATAATGAATCCTTAGCCTTTCCTCTATTGCAGAACAGGCAAAAGCAGGATAAGGACACAAAGTGAGGGGGAAAAAACGTTGTTTTTTAAAAAATTTTTTAAAGATAACAATCATCACTCCACGCTGAAGAGAATCATAAAGCACTGTCCATGTCTGCCTGTACTCCGCTCGCTGCAATCAGCGTTGATTCCTACAGCACTCCAGAGTTACTATGAGAATGGGAACGCCGAGTAACATTGGCACAGTGCTTCCAGTGCTGTCAACCGGGCCGCAGATACCATCGTAGTGTAAGAGGATTCAACTCAACACTACAGCTAAGTCAATGCCTAGTCTGGGATACTGAATGGAAACCCTTATTGATATATCTTTATGTCCAGTTCATGAGTTCTGGATGACTACCCCTATATAACACCCCTCTCTTGGAATCCCCCAGACCCCACTGAGCCAAGAAGTAGTTCTGTTTTGCAAGTTTAAAAGGTTTATTTGAAAAAAAATTTAACAGTATATATATATATATATCACACTTTTATAATGAATTAATACTTGAATATCACACTTAATCTGAGCAGTAATCAATAATGGATAGTCTGGCACTAGCACACTTCTTTATAATCAATGATGAGTGGGTATAGGATGGATAAGATAGCAACAATACTTTTATGGTTTCAAATAGATGCAATGTGGAATGAAAATGCAGTACAGAAAATAACTTGATAGGATTTCAGCAAAAGACAATGTAATCACTTTATTTGTCAATTCACCCCCCCTTTATGCAATGTAAGGAGATGAAGATGAAAAGAGGAGCACACAGTTCTTAGGAATGCAATCAAATAGAATTCAGTTCAATTCCCCCCCAGCAGCTTATACAACAGATAGGAGTTTTGAAACACAGGCAAAATGCTTTGAATATGGTGACAATGCAGTGAGAAATATGCTGAAAATGCTTTTAATTCCCTTCAGGAGGTTCAGGGTGAGTGGTATCTAGTTAATATTAGTTCAGGCTCACTCTAGTAATGATTCAGGGATGGTTCTTAAGAGGCAAACGAAATTTAGCAGTTTAGGCAAAAGCAGCTATCTTTTTACAAGTAAAGAAATCGGGCCCAATCGCAAATCGCGGCAAAATTCGCGAATGCGTGAATCGCGTGATTGCGGTGAAAGTATAAGGAGTAGGAAGTCGGTTCTAGGTGTGTTGGAAAGGTAAGATTCTAAGCTTTCAGAGGAAAGTTAAACCAAGTTCCTAGCCCGAACGGTTACGGAGTTATGAACGATTTTGTGAAGGTTGTTTTTCGGATTCGAAATTTTAAAAGTTCAAAGCGATAGGTTACAGCTTTGCAGCTGCAGAATTGACAAATAACAGTAGTGCAGCTTTACAAATGACAGGTGACAGTTAGGAGGCAGTTCTGGTTGGATTAAAATAGTTTGGATTAGATTATTTTACCTAAAAGATTGGTTCTGCACAGTTCTGCTAGGTACTCACAATATATTTTTGAAATCGGCCTCGCCACGGATCTGGTCAGGTTTTGGACTGGACTCCGTTTCCGGTCTCGGCACTTCACAGTGATCTGGGTCAGCTCTCTGGTACTGCTAACAGCGGTCTGGGTCACTCTGGATCTCTGGCCTCTGGTTCTGGATACTGCTCTGCTTTCTCTGGGTACAGCACTGCTTCTGGATCTTTCTGGCACAGGGTTTTAGGCCAGAATCAACAGCTGGGTCCGGCTGTGAATAGTCTGCAAATGATTTTTGGGCCTGCTGACAAATACTTTTGCTTGCAGTGGGCCTTCTTGGTTCAAAGTTCTATAGTCTCTGTTTAGCTTGGAAGTCTAAGTGTAGGATCTCTGGATGTGAAGTCGTCGGTCAGCATGCTCCGCAGCAAATGGAATTGAATGTCTCTACCTGTCCCAGCAGTCTCTTTTTATGTGTTTTGAAAATGGGTGTGTGCCTGGCCCTAGCTAAGCCTGCCCCTCTCTACTTGTCATTGGCCAAATTCTCCCCTCTCCCATGGTTGGGGGAAGGAAATGTGAGTCAGAGTGATGCTGTAGGTTTTATGGGTCAGAGGATCCTCCCCTGGTCAGTTTGCCCACAAATCTATATTTGATTCAAATACATATTGCACAGATACACAGTTGTTTAAAATTACATGCACCCATCACATATCACATGAGGTATACTCTGTTCAAACTCTGCTCTTCCTGAGGGCTTGCATTCAAAAATGGCAACTTATTTTCGATTTTAGTGGGTTATGCAACCTTGGTTCTTCATTAAAAGTTATACACATATACACAGGCTGTCCATACCTACTCCAGTAAATTCCCATATCTCTAGCTTAAACACAGGGTATGTGGTGTCAATAAATAGCGGGGTTTTGCCCCAGAACATCACACAAATTCCCAACACGTCTTAAAATGTGCACCGAAAAATCACAAGAATTATGGTATCATTTAAATAATTTTGACAAGGCCGCACCATGAGTTATACATCTTTCTTAAAATCATATTCTGGCCAACAGGGGTGTGTCTTTTCAGGTCACATGGTGTAGAAACCAGTTTATCCAGTTTCTGCCAAGCTCAGAGACCCTGCCCCTCCCAGCTTCTGCCAAGAGGAAGCTATTTTACGGTCCCCCCAATAAACCATCTGCCTGAGTCAAGGCAGGGCTTTGTTCAAAAGGAAGCCATTTACGACCACCCCAATAAACCATCTGCCTGGGCCCAGGACAGGCCTTTGTTCAACTCCCTGTAGCTGCTCCACCCCTAATCTAATCAGAGAGGTGACAACTCCTTTTGGCAAGGGGAAGAGTGGCTGAGCAGGTTTTAACTCCTGTGGGGGTAGATGTCAGGCAGAATTCAGTTCCTTAAGCCAGAATTTAGCTAACATGTCACTTTTTGTTCCCAGTTTAAATCAAACATACAATTTTTACACATGCAGCTAAAACACTAATTCTAAGTTCTAAACTATGAGTTAATCCAGTTTTAGTTAGGCTGCTGCAGACCTGCAGAGCTCTGCCAGTCTTGTTATGAACATTGTTTTGGGGCTCTTCAACTTTCCAGATTTTGTATGCACACATACTTCATTCTGCCAGATGTCTGCTGGTGTTCAATGAGATTTTTGGATATGTTGCAATGTTTGAAATAGGCATTTTGAGCTGGCATTCAGGGAAACAAAAGGTGATTTTAAAATGCGGTTTTTCCTTTGGCACACATTTCACTCATGGCACCCCGGCCCATCATGCTCGCACTGGTAGGTGGCAAGTTAGGCAACCATTTTAGTGTGCGCAAACTGCGTGGTTCTCCTGGACTCGGGCGCACCTGTGGGCTTTTTGGCCATCTTGGATTTTCTAAGCCCACAGCACCAAATGTTGCAGCATGATAGCTCAAACGTGGGTCCGGACACGCAACAGTAGAGGTCCTTTCCTCTAACAGCTTCCAATTTGCTTCCTCCTACGCTAGGCCATCAGCGTAGAGAATGTGCATGGAAGGTGAGTTGCTCCTCCAGAGCTACTCTTCTGACGGTAGGGGTTTTAGATTGTGCCCCCACTCCAGGCATGGCATCCCTCTTGGCAGCATCAATACGCTGTCAAAGGCAGAGTCCATGGTGCACCGCGTAGGGTACTCGCGTGCAGTGGAGCCGACTTATGAATTTCCCGAGGGGGGGCCCAAATACAGGAAGTGACATCACTGGCAGTTATATGACCGCATATTTGCATGTAGTTGCCAACTTGGTGCGGGGGGCGGAAGTTGGTGCGCGCAGCGCAGAACAGTGGAAACATTGGCTAGCATGCACTGCATATACTAAAGTCAAGAAAAAAGGAGATTTTAGCCTTCGAGTTGCATTCCAGTAAGACATCACTGCCCCTACTCCACTGCTCTATAATCGTCCAGCAACACAACAAGGATGGGAGAATGAAATGCTTGCTAAACAGAAGGTACAGCTGCAAGGTGGAGTACCACCACCACCACCAAAAAAAAAGTTCCCAATTCAAGGGAAACGAGAAGTAAGGACGTTTCCCGATTAAAAACTACCAAGCAAGACGTGTGTGGTGCCATAGTTCAGTAAAACATCAACAATTCAAACTTACAATAGTGCTGCTGTAGACTGGCCAGCCACAAGTGAAATTTGCTAAGATGTTACCTCTGGGTAACCAGATAGAGTTAGGGATGTAGCTTAATCGTTAACCTTTCAGTGGGCACATCAGATGTGCTGCTGAAGTATAATGCAATCCTGGCTGAAGTATAATGCAATCAAGTGTTGTTTCAGACTTGGGGGGAAGAGTGTTAACTGCTTTTAACATTGTAGTTTACCAGAAATTCTGGTAAAGTAGTGTACAATGTTAAAAAGCAGTTACCCAGGCTCACCCTGCACCCAGGTGATGTTTGGGACTGATGGAAGCACTCGTGTCTAAATGTTGTAGCCATGGTTGTCTCCATGTTTTAAAAACTCCCACTTTCCGGGTTTTCAACATTCATTTGAAGCACCCCTTATTCAAAAAATGAAGGAGTCAGTAAAAAAGCCAATGCTGAAAAGCCTATTTCGCACAAGTAGTAAGACCCAAAGGGTAAGAGCGACTGTATAGCAGACCATGCCAATGTAGGATACTCCAGGATTACCTTCAGTCAAAATTCACCCACTGCAATGTTCCTGAATTCAGATTGCAGAGTAGTGTCCGACTGAACCTCAATCAGCTCTTCCTGGGCATCAAATGGATGATGCTCCACCTCCTCTGCCAGAAAAGTCTGCTTCACCCAGCCATTAATGCCAGCATTTACTTCAGGGAAGAATTCATCAAAGCTGGACCTTAATGTTGCTAGGTGGCTTGCCCAGCTCCAACTGTTCTTTTGCAAAGGTCTAGCTTCCTCTTGAAGGCAAATACTTTTTAATCATTCTTTCCTCTGTGTTCCCAAGTCCACAGGAATGCCCCCAAAGGTGGGATTGGGAGTTTATGGGGTGGTGAGTTCTAGTGGTCTTAGTTTCCTTTATAAAATACACAAATCACATAGTATGTCAACCAGACAATGTCTCATTGTGTACAGTTTAAAGGAGGCCACCTGACCCAATGCAGCACACTAGGAGATGTATTTTGGAACAATCAACATTGTAAACACACCTCTAGTTTAGATTGTAAAGAGTGCTTGTGCTGCAATTACAAGCACCCAGTTAATAAAGTCCAGACTTAAAACACTTGATCAGCATTCAGTGAGTAAAATAACCTTATAAAAATAAAATGCAGCTTTGCATAAAATTACAGAGAATTTTGGGATTATGGGGGTAATACCGCTGAAATCCACCATGGAGTCCTATGGATTCCAATTAATGGGAACTAACACTGCCTACCACCACTTGTAATCCGGCAGTAATACCGCCAGACCAAGCAGCAGTAATGGTAGTACAGTTTGGTGTTATCTCGGCAGATTTCCAGGCCACACAGAGACATCACCTCTCTCCATGTTGTCTTTTATTGTAAAGTGGATTACCAGGTTTCAGACCTGTAAAATACCCCTGTCTCCTCAGGTGACTCAGACCCCCACCATTCCATCCTACATAAACTTGATGCCCCCAGGCTGTTCTTCTAGTCTACTTTTATTCTACCCATGTAGATCCAGGAACGTCATACTCCTGTTACTTTCATGGATTATTTTACTTCCTGTTCCTTAAAGCCAGGGGTCTTAAACATGTGGCTCTCCAGATGTTTTGGACTACGACTCCTATGATCCATCACCATTGACTATGCTGGCTGGGGCTGATGAACATTGTAGTCCAACACATCTGCAGAGCTAAAGGTTGCACAACCCGGCGTCCAAGAAGAGGCCTGGATCTCCATACTGCCACAAGCACCTTATCATTTGACTCTGGCTCTGAAATAGAGACTTTATGTCGGCCCTTTGCCCACAAACACTGGTTGTTAATATTATACCTTGGAGCTGCACGCGTTAATAGCACTAGTGCAAGAAACGTTCAGGACGGGCAGTAAAAAGACTTCTGTGGGTCTTATGCAGCCTATGAGTCCACAGGGTTTGGTTGACCAGGGAATAGCACACGAGGCATGGAGTTGGGACAGGATGGGAGGTTAGCTGCTGGCAACCTTTCAGGTGGCAACCGTAAACCCATGAAGAGGGAGCAGAGATGTGCAGTGCTTATTTCCCCCCCCCCCCGATTCTCTGATTTGTCAGAGCTACATTTTCAAAGCCTCTCTCTGAATGGAGCATGACATATCCAAACATCGAGACCCTAACCCTCCTTCCCCGCTCTGGTCGAGGAGGTCTGTGTAAGCCTCGACTTGCAGGCACCGAGACCATTGAGGGGGTGGTTGGTTCTGCATCGCTCATGCGCCTTGGACCTGGGCAGCCTTGACAGCCTGATTCAAATTCATTCACAATTTGCCAAAAGGAGGCAGCGCGTCACTATTGTAAAAGAGTTCTAGCATAACCTCTGCATCATTCTGTAGCATCTGACCTTGATAAAAATCGAAGGTGGGCTAGGTTTGATTTGCTTATTTCACTTCTTTCGTTCCTGAGACCCTTTTTAATCACCCCAATTTTAGCCCTCAACAATCGCCTTTCCTGCATTACCCTCTGGTCAAATTGTTGAGTATGCCTAACAGGTTGCAGCCTAGACAGTTGATCATCGATAAATTGCTTGAAATTGTTCACATGAAATGTCTCCAACTTCCATTCCAACGAAGTTGAAACCATAACTTCAACAATTCTCTTATTAAATCGGGCAGCTTTAGCCCCGATTGCAAACAACACAATTGCTGCCCTGATTTATTGTCAGCCCAGACACTACCTCTCAGTTGACTCACACAGTTATTGTTCTGTCTGCGTCTTTCATTTGTTATAAAACAGCACCCACGGTTGGTGGTTCTCAGTAGGTAGGGAGCCTAGGACGCTCCAAGGACAATGAACTGGCAGCCAGGAGGTTTTAGCAATGCACTACTTTTGTAAACAAAATGAACCCCCAAAAAAATCTTTTTTTTGTGACTGCACCAGTAAATCATCAAGAATCGATGACTGGGAGAGAGGCTGCAGGAGAGCGATTCCCCCTAATTTGTATGGTACAGTAGCACAGATAGGAGAAAGAGGTTGGTTGGCTCTCAACTTACATCTACCTGTTCAGTAGCACACCTGGGAGTGGGTAGTTGAACTGGCTTTGGGGTCCCGGTTTCTCTGTGATAGCATACTCTTGAGGGCATTCTTTTTTAATGAACATTTAATTGCAACTGCATGTGTCTATTAAGTCTTTAATTTGTAAAACAGTAGGTGCCTGTGCCCAAATATGTTCTAGCACTTCTGTGACACTTGGGCAGTTCCACACCACTGCTGCCACCCAGGGTCGGACTGGGACAAGAAATAGGCCCGGTAACCCAAAAAAAAGTGGCCCACCCCTCGCCTCAAAAAAGTGGCCCACCCCTCGCCTTACGATACTTGACCTCTGATGATATCACCGGAAGTGATGTAATTTGACCCCACACCAAAGTAACATCCCGGGAAGCGAGGAAACACAACCTTTCACCCATTGACAAAATAGGAAGTGGCATCAAATACCATTGTTCCTAAGTGAACTACACTACGAAAAATATGGTTATGATTTCACTAAGGTGATATACATTTCATACAAGAATGGAACACCATACGTATCATTAATATCTGTGTGTCAAAATACTGTGACTCCAAGCAGACGTCCAAGATCACATGATAATATGGTATTATATAGCACTTACCCTTAAGCTCTTTTTTTTATAGAACAAATATGCATACAATATCACCCAACCTGTGTTGGTACTTATATCGACCTAAGAAGGATGAAAGGTTTTTGAAGAATAAAAAATGAAAAAATAAATTAGACAAAAAAGGAATTTTTCTGATTTTCTTTTTTCAAACCGGCCTAAGCATGGCCTGAAACCGGCCCTTACTCCCCAGGGACGATTTTGGCCTGGGCAGGGGCCAATCCGGCCCTGCTGGCACCATCCATAGTGTGACAGAGGCCGGGCCTTTGTGGGGCCTCTGGCTCCATTAGGAGCCTATTCATGAAGACAAAAAAAGCACACACATTCTTTTGCCGTGATGACCATCATCAAGGCAAAAGAAGGTGTGCGCTTTTTCTTTTGTCTTTATAAATAGGCTCCTAATGGAGCCTGAGACCTCACAAAGGTCTGGCCCCTGTTGCACCAAGCATGTGTGATAGGGGCTGTGGATCGGGCTGCTGCTTGTTGATGAAGCAACAGCCCGACCCTTTGGTCATTTATCCTCTTTTTTTTTCTCTCCAAACTGTGGATGCGCCCCCCACCCCACTCCACCACCTGGGCAAGAGGCTGCGGCCCACCGGAGGGGCACGCCCCACAGTTTGAATACTGCTGCGCCTAAGCCCTCCGCTCCAGGACCATACACTCCTAGAATCGCACATTTTCGCGATTATAACTGGCCGTAGAGAAGTGATGCAGTATCGATGGAAAGGGCCATCGATGCTGCATCACTTCTCTCCGGCCCGGGGGGCTCAGCCCTGACTTGATTTTGCCGGTGGGGAGGGGGGGAAGGGGGTCGGGCCCTGGAGCACCCCCGTCCTCTGCGCCACTGCTCGCGTGCTACGCCTCCCCTCCAGCTGGCTAGAAAATTAGAAAATGTCACGGGCAGCACGCCTCACTTTGCGGGCTGGCTTTTCACAACACGAGGCACTCGGCTGACTGGGACCATGCAGCTCATTTTCCTTGGTTCTCTGGGAAGCCTCTTCACACGCCCACCTGCAGGACCATTAGGCTGAGTAGTGTGGGTTCTCCCCCCTGCTCTTGTCCCTGTTGTTCTATGCCCTGACCCAGAAATGATAATGCGTACACAGTTATGTTTACGTGGAAAAATTAGTGGCCGTAGGCCTTTTTATTATATACCAAGTTGATGCTACACACTGGTTATGACAACTGTACAATAACCAACGCTTTTTGGGCACCTTGTGTCCAGGGGTTGGGATGCCCACCTTCCTTTGGCCTCCATTTCGTTGTCCTGTGGCATCCTTTCCTGGACACGTGCTGCCGCCTACGACTTTTCTTTTACCGTGTACCGAAGAAAAGTACTCGGCGTTCCTGTTCCGGCTTTCCTCCTTCCTTTCTTGTAGGGCGGGTTGGGTGGCAAAACGTATCCTTGTCTGCCTTTTCCAGGCCCTGGGAGCTTACCCGAGTGAGGTGAGCTCCTAACCTGGTTGTGACTTGGCCCTGCTTCCATGTGGTACTTAAACCCCTTCCCCCTTTTGTTGTGCTGATTGGGGGCCGGTGTTCCTTCCTGTCCTCCCCCCCTGTTCCTTTCACACCTTGTCTTTCCTGTTTGCGTGTCCTTGGGAACGCCGAGGGTGGGGGCGCCGCTCTGGCTGCCCCTCCCTTTTGTTTTCCCGCCGGTTGTCCCCCCACCCTGCGCCAACTCCCCAGGCCCTCCATCGTGCCGCACTTCGTGTATCACGGGGCCTGTGGCATAGGCTGAGTAGTGTGGGTCCCCCCCCCCTGCTCTTGTCCCTGTTGTTCTATGCCCTGACCCAGAAATGATAATGCGTACACAGTTATGTTTACGTGGAAAAATTAGTGGCCGTAGGCCTTTTTATTATATACCAAGTTGACGCTACACACTGGTTATGACATCTGTACAATAACCAACGCTTTTTGGGCACCTCGTGTCCAGGGGTTGGGATACCCACCTTCCTTTGGCCTCCATTTCGTTGTCCTGTGGCATCCTTTCCTGGACACGTGCCGCCACACCTGAGGGGTTGCTTGTCTACACCGCTCAGGTCCCCCCAAAACAGCGACCCTACCGCCCCCCTATTTGCAACCCTGTACCGCTAATGCTTGAAAGATGTCCGCAAATCTCCCCCAGCCCTTGTTGGACAGGTGTACCCCGTCCTGGTGGAACCAGTCGGGGTCGTTCTGTGATAGCCCATGTTTTATAAAATGGAGTCCTGTGCTCCTGCAGTACTTCTCTATTGCTTTGTTCAGTTTTTTCCGTGCCGTCTCAATAGCCTGCCTCTTGCGCGCCCCGTACCAGATTCTGCGGGTTATGATCTCTGACATAAAGATTTTCGTTTTACCCCAGCACTGAGCTATCGCCCTTAGTGATTCACACATGTCGCGCATTAGCTCGCCCCGGTTCGTTCTGACCAAGTCGTTCCCCCCGAGGTGGATGACCAAATACTCCGGAGGGTCCCTGAAACCAATCAGATCTGACAGCCTGTCGTGGATGTCCTCCCAATGCATCCCTGGGAGGCCCCACCATGAAGTTATTGTCCGTTTGAAATGTAAACCCTCTCTGTAGTCCTCGATCCACCTGCCTGCTCTTGTCACGAATGAATGGCCGACTATCCATGCTGACTTGTAGGGTGTTTTGTCTGCATGGAAATGGGAAATGAATCATATCATGTTTTCTCGCACATATCTTTTGAAACATTGCGATTTCCAACCCCCAATTCTCTTTACTCCATCTGCCCCCAGTCCCCCTGCCCATGCCGATGTGGCTGCACCTATTCTGAAGGAGTGGGTCCCGAACTCTGGCTTGTCCCACCCCGCCTTTGCTATAGTTTTCTTTAGTACTGCCTGGAATTGATACCTGCTGAGGGCACTACCGTCCCTATGTATCAATAGTTGGCCCCCTACTTCCGGACGCACTTTGAGGAATTGTTTTGTGATGCACCTCGGGCAGTGCTCTCTTTCCTTGATACAATTTAGCTCTATTGTCCGCCCCCTCCCCTCTTGGTCTGTTTTAGACTTCCTTAGTAGTATTGCCATTCCTTCGGCCCTTATGCAGATGTCAGTTTTTGCTAAGCCATCCCCTGCCGCTGTGTTACGCGCTACTAGCTCCCCGACCCTTAGTGCCCCATAATATGCTAATGCAAATGCTGCCCTAAACAGTTTCATCTCGTAGCTGCTGTTACATGTGCTGTGCAGGAGTTTCAACAGTATCGTCATCTTTGCAAAATTCAAAGGCCTCCTGCTGTCAGGTATCTTTCCTTCTAACCTTGCCCACCCCTTCATTGCGTATTTTATTCGTGAATTTGTTGTCGGGTCTGCTATCCCGGCCACTTTCACTGTGTATGCTATTGCCGCCAGATGTGCTGCCGCCCAACTTTTCCTCTTTCCTTGCGAAAACGCGCTCCCCACAAAATCACATAACATTGCCACTGTGATATCCCCGACCTTTTTTGCTCCCGTTTCTCTTAACACATTATTCACATGCTTTTTGTATTGCTCACCAGTTCTGTATGTTAGGGCGTTTCTGGCCAACTTCTCTACTGTCTGCTCCTGTGGTTCCTCCTCCTCTTCTGAGCCAACCTTGTAGTTGACCGTGCTTCCTCCAATTCTTCCAGAGGTACCCATGCCTTCCTTGGCGTGGGCGTTTTTTTCCTTCTTGCATCCGGGCGCAATTCTCTGAACCTGACCCACTGAAAGCGAGATAAGGCGTCAGCGACCATATTTGCTTCACCTGCGATATGCCTTGCCTTTAAGCTGACATTATTCATAAGACAACTCAGGGTTATAGCCCTCATTATTTCTAGCACCAGTGGGCATGAGGCGCTCCCGTTATTTATGACATGTACTACTGCCATGTTATTCGACCATACCTTTAAATCCTTGCACCTCAGCTCCTTTTCCCATGCGCATAGCGCTACCCATATTGGGAATATTTCCAACAATGTAATATTACTAGTCCATGCTGCTTTTTTCCATTCTTCTGGCCATTCTTCCGCACACCATTCTGTACCTAGAATTGCGCCGAAACCGAAACCCCCGGCTGCATCTGTGAACAATACCCTTTCGTGTTCTTCGTTTATAGGTGTGCGCCAGATTACTGAGCCATTGAAGGATTTTAAGAATTCTGACCATACCCCCAGGTCCCTTTTTATACCTTCAATTCTTACTCTGTGGTGTCCTTCTTTGGCCCCTCTTGTCCTCTGTTCTAACCTTCTCTGGAATATCTTACCTTACGGTATGATTCTTCCTGCAAAGTTCAGTTTTCCTGCCAGTGATTGTAGCTCTTTGACTGTGGCCTTGTTTCTCCCTATTAGGTCTTTGATTTTACTTAATAAGTCTGCTACCTTTTCTTCTGGGATCCTGCATTCACCCATTCGTGAGTCTATTTCGATGCCTAGGAATTGTATCGTTTGTGTTGGGCCTGTAGTTTTTTCTTCTGCTAATGGGAAACCCCACTCTTCCGCCAATGCTATGAATTTCTGCAGAGTATTTTGACATTGTCTGGAACCATGTGGCCCCACAAATAAAAAGTCATCCAAGTAATGTACTACCTGCGCCCCCTCGTATTCTTTTGTAAGTGCCCATTGCATGAATGAGCTTACTTTCTCAAAATATGCACATGAAATGGCGCAACTCATCGGAAGGCACCTGTCCACAAAGTATTTGCCTTCCCACTGCATGCATAGCCACCTCTGAGACTCTTCTCTCACTGGTAATAGGCGGAATGCCGACTTTATGTCTGCTTTTGCCATCCATGCTCCCTTTCCTGCTTCTCTGACTATGTGTACGGCTTCCATAAAATCTGAGTAGCTGACTGACACTGCCTCCTTGTTGATACCGTCATTAACTGAAGCCCCTGTTGGGTATGATAGGTAGTGAATCAGCCTAAATTCACCTGCCTCCTTTTTTGGAACTAATCCTAGTGGTGAACATATGTACTCTTTGAATGGGGGGGAACTGTACGGGCCTCTGATCCTCCCTAGCTCGATTTCTTTGCTGATTTTCTTGGTTACTAACTCTTTGTTTGCTAATGCTGATTTCAGATTTTTGGGCATGTTGGTCGAACCGTGCCCGTCAAAAGGGATCTTAAAACCTTCTTGAAACCCCTGCCTGATCGTTTCTGCCATTTCTTGATCTGGAAACACCCGTAGCCATTTCTCCATTTTTTCTATCTTTACTGGAGTGACCCCTTTCTCGCCCTCCCTTTTAGTTCCGCTTCTCTGGCCCCCTGTACTTATTGTATGCTGTCCTTGTGCATTTAATGGTAGCATGTTCCCCCCCACAATTCTCGCATTTGTGATTGAATTTGCATTTCTTCCCCCAGCTGCATGGCACCCCTTTCTCGGAATTTCTGCATTGCCCTGGCTGTGTTCTTGGACCCCCATTCTCTCCCTTGACACCCCCTTGTGCTGTTGGTGGTATGCTGCTCTGCCAACTTCTCTGTGCCTCGTACTGCCTGCTCCGAAAATTCTGCTCGCTGGCCCTGTCGCGACTACCCTCGAACCTCCTGTTGCTGTATCCGTAATCGCTTCTATAATCGTTGTACCCATACTGTCTTCTGTAATAGCTGCCTGTATTAGACTGTTCCCTGCTGTCCCATTTCTCTTTTAATACATTAAAGATGTACAGATTGTAATTCTCTTCATCCCACCCAATATCCGGGAAACAATCCATCTCTTTCCTAAACTCATGATCATACTCTTTCCATGCATCACCCCCAAATGCTTTGCAAACTTTCAGTACACTCTGCTGATAGGTGACCAACGATGGGCCGTCCTCGGGGAATTTCTGCAAAATGATGGACAACATTATCTGAAATGCTGCTGTCCAATTGTCAAAATTCCTTGTTACTGCTGATCTTTTCAATAAACCTTTTTCGTCCTCTTTTATGTCCTATTTTGCTACATCGTGGCCCCTTTTCTGTACATCTAGCAAGGTGAATATGTCTATTAACTCTTTTCTCCATATTTTTTCCTTAACTTTGTCGCTAATGTGCCAGGCTTGTGCTTTCAATGACCGCCCCTGTGCATCTTTGCCTATCGTGGGTCTCCCATACTTTTGTCATATTCGTGGGTGGCTCATTTACTGTTACTACAGCAAGCTCTGGCGTTGCTATCGGGTTTGGGCTTTGGGGTAGCCCCGGTGTAGGGGTGTTCGCCCCGTTGTCTGTTGGCCCCTGCCCCCCTACCCCCACCTGTCCTGTCCTTAGTATTCCTTCCATTACCTATCACCCCTTTCTTTTTCACCCAGGCTCGCAGGTGGTCTCTCTCTTCATCCTCACTACTTTCCCATTCTGATCCCGTGTTGTCTTGCTCTCTTTTCTTTCCCTTTTTGGCTCTGGGCGACATACCCTGGGCCTTCATGCATTTGACATTCGCATTTAATACTTTAATCATTTTGTTAATGTTGCTGTTTAATTTTACGATACCTTTGTTTTTCTGCTTTTTCTTTGGCCTCTCTGGCTCCTGCGACTCATCCGCTGCTCCTCTTGCCCTCTTCTGACCTTGGGGTACCGCAGCTTCCTCATCGCTGTCTGTGGAATCCTCCAGCAGCAGGGGCGACATTGCCCTAGCCCTTTCTTCCTTTTGCATCACCTCCAGGACCCATTTGGCCCCATAGTCTTTTTCTGCTTTTTTGGCCCATGCGCTGAATTCCTGCGCTCTTCTTATTTTCTCTTCCATCCTTCTCAACTTTTTGCCTCTTCGGGTTTATCTGCGTCTGGTTCCTGTGCTGTCTGCTCCGCCCGATTGTTCCAGTTAATTTGCTTCTTTTTGTTCTGGTGTTTAATTTTGTCCCGGGCCACAATGCCCCACCAGCCTGCTCTCCCGGCTGTTGTCCCAGCACGTGCTGTTTGTTTGCCGAAAATTCTTTTTTTTATTTTATTTTTTTTAAAAACTTTCCGATGTCTGCAGTTGGAAGGTTGGCGCGAACCCCCAACCTTCCAGGTGTCAGCCTCAAGCCCTTCTTGCCTGTTCCACCGCGACTGGCAGTATGTACTGCCGCTTTAAAGCCTCTGATGCGTGTCCTTCGCCCCGCCCCCTAGGCGCGACGTTTCTTCTGTAAGTTCCGCGGCTGTCGTGGGCGCCTGCTTCAGCTCTCCGGCTCTCTTTACTCGGTGACATGTTGTCCGGCTTCTCCCGCTTCGTCCACCGCCTTCGCTGCCTGGTCTTCCCTGATGGCTGCTGCAGCGGTCTTCTTTCTTCTCCCGTACCTCCGACTGGATGCAGCTCCGGCTTCCCAGGTACGAAGCCGTTGGTTTCGCTTCTCGCCTTCCGGGGTCTCGATCTTCGCTGATGGATGCGCCGCCAAGTCGAGGTGGGTCTTCCTTCTTCCGCTCCTCCTACATTCTTTTGTTCTTCCCGCCACTTAAGCCCGCAGAGGCGAAATTGACTAGGGAACCGACGACACGGACTACGTCTAAGCCCGCAGAGGCAAAAACGTATCCTTAAAAACATATCCTTGTCCGCCTTTTCCAGGCCCTGGGAGCTTACCCGAGTGAGGTGAGCTCCTAACCTGGTTGTGACTTGGCCCTGCTTCCATGTGGTACTTATACCCCTTCCCCCTTTTGTTGTGCTGATTGGGGGCCGGTGTTCCTTCCTGTCCTCCCCCCCCTGTTCCTTTCACACCTTGTCTTTCCTGTTTGCGTGTCCTTGGGCCGAGGGTGGGGGCGCCGCTCTGGCTGCCCCTCCCTTTTGTTTTCCCGCCGGTTGTCCCCCCCACCCTGCGCCTAACTCCCCATGCCCTCCATCGTGCTGCACTTCGTGTATCACGGGGCCTGTGGCAGACTCCAGGGATCTGCTGAGCGATCATGCGCAGGTCCAGCTGTCCACGCTGCGCTGCAGCCAGAGAGGACAGCCATCAACGACAGTGAAATAACAGATACCGCACAGGAAATCCATGAACCATATGCTGGCATTTAATTGAGAGGTATCCTGTGGCTGCAGTCGCCTTCATCAAGACATCTCTCTCAACTGACAAAATGTACAGTCCTAACCTAGCAACTGTTAACATCATACGGTTCCGAAGCCTTGACAGCATAAAGGGATGAGACCGGGAAGGAAAAGGAAGGAGAAATGAGTTGTTGGGAAACAGCAGAAGGGTTAAGAGAAATGCATCATAACAGTGATTTCTATCAACTTTATCAAATGCTGCTGTTAGATCAATTGTTACAACATAAAGGGACTCAACTATTTTACTACATGCCAGCTTTTGAGCAAATCTAAGTATAAAACCATTCAGATGATTCATACTATGGTTTTGTCTGCCAGTTTTGGAGCCTCCCAGCCTCGCATGACCCCCTGACAAGATATCGGGTGCGAGGCTTGCATGTCACGGCAAGGCTAAGGCTGCAAAGACCGTGCTATCGGCATCAAGTATTGAAATCCGCCTATAGTTCTTAGGGCCATTGCAATTTCCCATTGTAAATACAGGCATTACAAATGCTGTTTGCCAGCATGCAGGCATGGTCTTGGTCTCTACCACTTGCTTGAAATATATTGTTCGAATATGTGACCAAGTAACTGGGTCTTCTTTGAACACAATGTTAGATAGCCTGTTCGGGCCAGGGGCCCGAGAACTGCTTAAAACTATGTATACAATCTTGGTCAATGTCAAGATGCCAATTCCCTGTTTCTATCCCAACTATTACCATATCAGTAAAGTCATTTAGGCTTCCCTGTCCAAAACGTCTCAAAGTGGTTGACCCAGAGTTTTGCACTCACTAGGTTCAATTGCATATCTACTTGGCTTGTGTCAGGGGCAGGATTGGGCATGGACCAAGGACTATTGGGATTGTTGGGCTTGCACCTTTAAAGAGACCTTTGTTTGAGGGCTTACAACCTTATAGACGGCTGCTATGCCCTTTCTGCAGACAGAAAGCACTCAAAAACTACAAGACCCAGCAAAAGGCATGCCAGGACTACATTACCCAGCATGCCTTGTGGGCACGCAAGCCAATGGGAAGCCGTGTTGGGTGTGGCGCGTGGCGCGTGAGCTCGCATGCGCAAGTTCCGAGGCACAGGGTTTGTGCTTGAGAATCCGGAGAGACAGGAGGTGCGCACAGCAGCTCCAGGAAAATCACACGCGAGTGTCCCAAAGCCTCGGGAGCAGCGACCCGGCCCCTCGCTCTTGAAAGATAAGTACGGCTTGGCTCTGGGAATCTGTGGGAGAGAGAGGGAAAAGCGCAGTGGGCATTTACCAGCCCATCCAAAGCCCCTGCGCCGCCGAACCTAGCTAAGTGAGTGGGGTTTTCGTGAAAACATTGTTTGGTGCAGAGGATTAGTGAAACCAAGACAACTTGATGTTTGATTGAAGTTCCCCCTGCTTTCGCCTAGTGGAACGTTACGCCCAGTGGGCGCATGAGACGAAAGCGTGTTGTTAATGTACAGGTGGTCTGAACGAAGACCGTGTTGGGCAAATAGCCATTGTTAGGTGTTACAAGCCACGTGCGGCAGCGCACACCAACGGAACCTGGGAGCCTTACGCACGTCGAGTGCAGGATGTGTGTGTGTTGAAATGGTTGTGAGGAGCGAGTGACCATAAAACTCGCAGGCATACGCTAATGCTTGTCTTTTGTTTTCTTTTAGTTTGAACCGGACCCACAGACTTCAGAGACGTGGCACAGGACTCGACAGCACTTGCAGGACAGGACTTAAAGACTGAAAAAGCTAAGTGTGCAAGTGCATGTTGACTAATTCCTGTGCTAATGTATATGGGCTCAAACCTGTGATTGATACTCAACCGTGGCATTGTGGTCAACCCTTATGTTGAGGTTAACAGTTTCATGTTAGATTCTGTAATTATGTGTGAAGGGGAACACCTTTACATGTAAAGGTGTTGGAACACCAGCCCCTCTAAATGTACCAGCCAAAACACTGACTTAACAAAAGTGTGCAATCATCGCCTTTACCCTAATTCCCCAGCCACATCCATAACCTCTCCCTATCCCTCAGTCTGGTTACCCTACAATCCCCCCTACCTATCCAAACATCAAGACCCTAACCCTCCTTCCCTGCTCTGCTCGAGGATGGTCTGTGTAAGCCTCGACTTGCAAGCACCGAGACCATTGAGGGGGTGGTTGGTTCTGCATCGCTCATGCGCCTTGGACCTGGGCAGCCTTGACAGCTTGATTCAAATTCATTCACAATTTGCCAAAAGGAGGCAGCGCGTCACTATTGCAAAAGAGTTCTAGCATAACCTCTGCATCATTCTGTAGCATCTGACCTTGATAAAAATCGAAGCCAGGTGGGGTAGGTTTGATCTTTCGTTCCTGAGACCCTTTTTAATCACCCCGATTTTAGCCCTCAACAATCGCCTTTCCTGCATTACCCTCTGGTCAAATTGTTGAGTATGCCTAACAGGTTGCAGCCTAGACAGTTGATCATCGATAAATTGCTCGAAATTGTTCACATGAAATGTCTCCAACTTCCACTCCAACGAAGTTGAAACCATAACTTCAACAATTCTCTTATTAAATCGGGCAGCTTTAGCCCCGATTGCAAACAACACGATTGCTGCCCTGATTTATTGTCAGCCCAGACACTACCACTCCTTTTTTCCGGTTTCCATGGAGCTCAGATTTCGCTGTAATCATCTCATGATCACTCCATTCACAGGAAACAACTTTAAACAGTTTGCAACTGGAAAATACATTTTCATTCACAAACATGTAGTCCAAAATAGGCTGCTTGGGCCCTCTCGACCACCTCGGTTTGCACAGGATATCCCGTTCGATTACTCCATTCAACCGCTGTAACCCCAGATCTTCCAGGCAGTTTTGCCACCTCACACAATGACGTCTTTTCTTGCGTCTATTACTGCCATCAGGTTTCCCTACTGTTCACTCTATATCAGCATAAGTCGAATTGAAATCACCCCCTAAAACGATCAGTCCCCCTCTGTAACTGAGAGCTAGTCGGAGACACATGCAACCACCCAATACAAAATGTGCTCAATGCTACACATTAGCTGATGCCAATAGATATTAGAGGTAGCATCTTTGGTATCACTCCGTTTACCCTGGTAGAAACCTGGGCTGCACGGATACCTTTCCCCACATGTAATTGGTGATTAGTTACGATTCCTTTTGATGTTTCTATGAGGGTCAATAATCCTCCTGAGGACCGCATTGTTCCCCCTTCTCTGCTGACTCAAATATCATGAAATAGCCATCAAAGTCCAGGCAGTGCACCAACCATGTTTCCTTCAGAAAAATCATCAAATACTTATTTAGTATTCTTCCCAGTGCCTGGTGAGCTAATAGATTTGAGCTGCTGCAGGTATTCCAAGACAGCACTGTCGGGCAGGTCTTGTCACTAAAGAGACACTTGGGCAGTCAGTCGTTGATCATTCGGAGTTATGGATAGCCATGTCCGGTTCACTAAGTCATGGTCTTGAAGAGTATCAGGCATTGCCCACCAAACATTTCGTTCATTGCTACATTCTCGATGAACTGAGACCACGTTATCATTTGATACTGTGCCCAGAATGGATCTGTGCTCAAACTGGGGCCCTGGTGCATCCATCTGTTCCAAAGGGGATACATCATAACCAAACAGTCGTAATGGAGCAGATTCCTTAATAATTAGGTTGTGCACTATTTTCGAACAAATATCAATAGCAATATCCGTTCTTTCAGGTTTTATATAGTCAATCCTTTGTGGATATGGCCCTCGAGGTAGGTATTTCCACTAGGAGGAACAGGATGCAGGCCCTATTCATGACCATACTTCTATTCTCGGGGAGAAGACATTCATCTCGAAGCTTCAACCATTGAGATTTAGTGATTGTCTGGTTCACAAATGTTTTTGATTCAACCGCAACATTGTTACTCAACAGATGAGGCAGCCTGGAAACTCTACCCTCTGTTACCAGAAAGTCGGTACCCTGTGCTCCCTTCAGAATGCTGGAAGCGCCCCTATTAAAAGACAGTCTCTTTTCGGTACCATCCTCCTCAACTCCCTCTCTTCCCAAGAGACAGCTGGTTTCACATTGCCAAAAGTCAAAAGGACACATTCCACTTGCTAAATTCTTTCACACCAATGGCTTCCCTTAGTTCCATTCCCACCATCACAAGAGGTTAAATCAGTACTGGCTTCTGACAAAACTCCCATTGCAAAGGATTTGCCTGTACGTGCTCCCAAGGGTACAGTGCCCACCTCCGCACTACCCAAGCCCACCCTGAGGATCAAGCAACAGGTCACTGTTAATATTCAGAATTGCAGAAGTTACTGAGTCTGAGATATTACACTAAGTCGGTTGTTCATATTTGATTCCTTTTGACCAACCGATTTAACCCGAGTCGGACCCGGCCTACAGGTAGATAAAACAGGGTTAATCATTTCTATTAATCCATCGGGGTCTGAATCATCCAGCTCCTCCACTGCACCTGAGTTTGAAGCTTTAGACACAGTCCGTCATTTTCCGATTACCTTGTTCAACCCACCATTGGAAGATTAAGGGATTTTAGAAACTTCCTGGAGCTACAATTGTTCTCTTTAGTCAGCTTCATATTTTACGGCCTTTTTCTCTGTTTTCTCTTCGATTTAGCCTGCCATTTTGTTTTTAGGGACATTAGGCGATTCTATCACCAGTGCAACATTAACTTTTGCCTCCTCCACGTTACAAGATACATTCTCCTTTGCTATAGCAGGGACTTTCAGGCCAGCAATATCCTATGCCGGTTGGTCTGAAGTTAGAGACGCTAAAACATTATCATCCAATTCCTTCTCCTTAGTTGCACTGGTGTTTTTCACCCCCTCCCCTCCGGCAGCCACACTCTGTGGATCAGAGGAGTGCGTCTTTGAGGCATGTTGCAGAATTTCAAACGGAGCCAATAAGGCACAGAGAATCTGGTTGATCTCCTGCAGTATAAAGTCATGAGAATTCTGTCAAGACCAGAGGCTCCCATTATGCTTCTCTTTCTTTTAATTTGTAATTACCATAAAAGCTCAGCAGCAAGATTTTAGCACGTGAAAACACATAATATAGAAAAAACATATAGAAAAAAACATGCTTGGGTGCTGAAATCCTATCAAAACTTTGCCGCATTGTCCAGATAACAGTAAAAACAAAAACCCAGGTTTCCCATGAGTCCTTAAACCAGTAAGTAACTGGTCACGTGACATGTGACCCATAACAGCCAATGTGCTGTATTCAGCCCTTCCAAATAGCCATAATCCTTAGACCACTCCCTCTTTCTTTGCTGCTCACAGCAAGAGATAAGTGGGTTTTTCATTGATTGTTGTCTCTTATAGATAAGCATATATTGTTAAAAGAGGGTTTCTGCTCTTATATTAGTTCTTGGGGAGCTGATCTTGGTGCGCCTCTGATCCGCTATTGCAGAGTTTGTTGTGTGTTGTTTGCTGCATTCCCGCGCCGCGTGACTCTTAACGCCCACACAGTTTTAGTATCCTGAGGTACCGTGGACTTCCCGCTTCCTCTGTCATCTGTTGGATTCATCAGGCGTCCATGAGGACTAAATGTCACTCTAGAGTGATTTCATATCCGGCCTTTAACGATCAACCGAAACTATGCCTAGTGAAATGTCTAAAGTCTTACGAGGAGGTGACTTCCCCCCCTCAGTGCCAATAATAGAGGTCAGACTGATAGCACTCTGCAGACCACACAAAGCTGTCTCTGCTCCTACTTTAGCTCGCTGGGTACACTGGACCCTCGCGCATTCCGGGATCGATACAACTAAGTTTGGTGTTCATTCGGTAAGAGGCGCTATGGGGTCCAAGGCCTTTCAGGTAGGAGTCCATTTAGAGGACATCATGAGAATGGCCGACTGGGCAAGAGAGTCGGTTTTTAAGCAGTTTTACCTGAAACCGGCGGAGCAACCTGCTACTGTAGTGGTAAGTAAGCTTTAAACTAGCGTAATGGGAGCCTCCTGTCTTGACATAGAATAAAGATTTTCCAGAATCAAGAAAAGTATTGATTCTATTAAATGATCAGGGTGACTGGACTTCTATATACACTCATAAATTTGACCCTACATAAAGAAAAACATTGCTCTAGATTGAAGTATAAATATTTTTTTTGGCTTCTTGCCTAATTATTTTAATGCATAAAACATCATTTTTAAAGTAGATTAGAGCAGGACACGAATTAATAACATAACAATATCTGTAAACAATACATTGATGTTCTTTCCAGTCAAATTAACTGGATCTAGGTTCAGCAGAACATGTATTAACCCTTACAGAACCTAGGGATCTTGGTGAACAAATAACATGTGAACATAGTACATAACAGTACAAAATTTAGTATTGACACTATACACTGGGGAAAAAAGGTGGTGTCGACACTACTGTGTTTCGGCCATTCATCAGCTGATCCGTAAAGTTGGCAAGTGGTTGGCACTCATGTCGAAGTTTTGTTGACAAGTAATTTTACCAAGACAATCTACTGAAAGAGGAAAGAATAGCCCTAGCCTCTGTGAACAATGACAAATCTCTCCCCATTGAACCAGCTGACAAGGGTGGCGCGATAGTCCTGATGAATGCTCTAGACTATGAGAATTAGTGTCTATGTTTACTATCTGACACGGAGGCCTACCTTAAGCTTAATCACGACCCGATAGAGCAACTCCAGGAAGAGATCAGTAGCCTTGCACGCCATGTGGAAGACCAAGGCTGGGTATGTGAAGATGAAAGAATATTTTTGAAGTTTATCCTAGTATTCCAGCATTTTACATCCTCCCCAAATTACACAAAAATTTAAATAATCCACCAGGATGACCAATAGTTTCAGCATGTGACTTTCTCCTCGAACCTCTGTCTCTATACACAGATTTCGTCCGGAAGATGGAATCATACATTACAAGATACTACAGACACATTACACATTCTGGATAAAATCAGATTACCAGAAAATTGCATCTTAGTCACTATAGACGTCGAGGCGTTGTATACGTCAATTCCACAACAAGAAGGATTGGGAGCATTGAAATTCCTCCTAGACCGAAGAACAGACATCCTGACAGTACCAACCTTCTTCATCCTAGTGTGTGTCAAGTTGGCCATGCCCAAAAATGTCTTTTTATTCAAAGACCAGATGTACAAACAGACCAAGGGACTAGGTATGGGCCGGACGTGGCCAACTTGTACATGGCACAATACAAATCCGACCACGTCTATTCCAACTCAAACTCCTACAAGGACAACATAGTAATATGGCGTCGATACAGCGACTATGTCCTGTTAGTATGGGATGGTATGTATGGCTCAATCAGTGTAACAGGCACATTAAATTCACCATGCAATGGGATTTTCATGGTATTGACTTCCTGGACTTGCATATATACAGGTCTGATGACATTTTGAAGACAGAGTTATACCGGAAAGTAACGGACCCCAATAGTTTGTTACCCTTCTCCAGATATACCATCGGATTGAAATACAACCTACCTTATGAACAGTTGTTAAGGATCAGGAGAAATTGTTAGGACAAAGCCAAATTTCACATGCTACGAACCTACAGAATAGACTATTGGACATGGGGTACCTCAAAAAATCCATAAAGTGCGCCAGGAAGTGAGCAGGCAGCGCTAACAGAGATATTTGCCTTACTCCGAAAATGAAGAAGCCACTGGACAGATTGGTATGTGTAATAACCTACAGCCCACGTAGCAATCTAATCAAGAGTATGGTCAGTAGGATTCCGGAATGTTGATCAAAGTGGAAGCAGCTTGAACCTGCAGCTCCTGGCCTCTTCCCTGAAGCTATTTTATACTAATATGAATTCCAAGAAGAAGATTCAGGAACCTGAAAATCCTTCATCTAAGAAACAAAAACAACTTTCAGAAATGGATGAGGAAAATCCCAGCATACAGAATTTGTTCAAGTTGTTGAGACAAGTGGCTCTGGACATGGCAGCGGTCAAGACAACCATGGCTGAAATGAATTTAACAGTTGCCCATCTGGATACAAGGGTATCTGATTTGGGGAAAAATCATCTAATATGGGATCTGAGATGGCAGGAAGTTACAGAGCCTATACAAATCTGAAAACAGATTTGCAGAGTGAGAAAAGCAAACGCTTGGAAATGGATTTGAAGATGAGGGAAAGGAACATCAGACTGGTTGGGGTTGTGGAACATGCTGAGAAGGTGATACCATTGGTTTTGCAGATTATCAAAGACTGTTATCACGTGGATAACATTGGTGAGAATGACATTGATCATGCATACCGGATTGGTAAGACTCCTGGCTCTAGACCAAGACACATATTGGCGTCTTTCTCTCTTTCAAGAAAAAGGGAATCCTTGCTGACTGCATCTAGGAATAAAGGATCTGCTTCCTTCAAGGGCAAGCCCATTTATGCCTATCTTGACTATCCTAAGGAGCTTGTGGATGCTAGGAGAGCCTTTAAATGAGTGAAAGACTTGCCAAAAGACCTTCAAGTGAGAGTCTTCTTGAATACGTTCAATATAATAACATTAGTACTGTCAGAAGGTGATAAAACTACATCTGACCCTAAGGAGGCGCTATCTTGGCTGGAGGATATTCAGAAAATGTGGTTCTATTGCAGATTAAATCCTATATTTGGTGACTATTCTACGTTTTTTAAAAACATTTTATTTTTACTTTGACATTATATAAAATGGGCGCCGGCTGTTTGGTTCAGTTTAACGTTTTTTCTCAACGTGGAATCTTTTGTTCGTGTTTCACTGGGCGATGCATTGTTTATTTGAAAAAAGGAACCATCCTTTATCAGGTCAGCTGACTCGTCACGTACCCTGATCGTCTTCTCTGAGTAGTTCCGGATGTTCTAGACGTCGCCGTGAGGAATGGAGGTGTTTTCCCTTTGGAGCTGCTGGTGGAAGACACTGCAGGGAGTGCGCGGGAGCCGGCACTGAGGCTACTGTGACCTCTTCACTTCCTGTGATTCTGCTCCCTCTCACGGCACATACTGCTTCCTGCAATGCAGCGCTGACATATACTGACATCTACACACAGTGAGGCGGGGGGTGGAAGGATGGAGATGCGCTGCTCTCCCCTGTCCTGCACGCTCTCTGTCGTGGCGGCTGGATGGCGGTCTTCCTATCGTACTGCTGCTAGCAAAAGTTGTCTATATGACCTCCCTGGGACCCGCTGAGTGCCGATGGCCGAAGCCAGCCAGCCAGTGTTTATATGATTTCGCCCCACCTTGCTTGACTGATTAAA
Source organism: Ambystoma mexicanum (assembly GCF_040938575.1). Classification (NCBI taxonomy): domain Eukaryota; kingdom Metazoa; phylum Chordata; class Amphibia; order Caudata; family Ambystomatidae; genus Ambystoma; species Ambystoma mexicanum. The sequence continues at coordinate 221,493,726 of NC_090921.1, read as the reverse complement.
GTTTTGCAGCCAGGTACATTTTTATCCACAGCTAGGCTGATGTGTGCGATGCTAGTTTAACTGGTGTAGCTGAATCTTGCAGTTAGATTAAATTAGGTGTTGTCCATGGTAATCTTGTTATTTTCTGGTTAAACATGCACATTGCTTTTTCTTTTTTTTTTTTTTTGCACCATTTTGTTTCGGTCTGACTTTTGACAATGCACAATGCCGTTGGTGAAAGGCTTAATGAGTTGTTAATCGTTCACCTGTTCAGAACTTTCACAACTCGTGTAAATATATTGCAAATGTTACCTTACTATTTTTTTTTTTTTTTTTTTTTTTTTTTTTTTTTATTTTATTGTTTCGGTGGTAAATTTTACTTTACACCTTTACAAATATTAAAAAACATACAACATCTTAAGATCTCTTATATACAAAAAACAGCCAAATTTCATTTCCTCTAAAACAAACTTTGAGATAAAATCCTTCGGGTGAGCGGAAACAGTGTGTTAGCAAACATAAAACTACTACAATATACTGTAAACGTATACAACTTAACAAAACAACCCTCTCCCAAAAATACCCTTATAGATGATAGGGCAGAGGTGAACAAAAAACAAAGGAGATACAACACGCAGTCATTCAAAGTTCAATAACACACAACACATAAGTAAATATAACAGTAAGTTCATATCCAAACTAATCATATCAGGCAAACCTCCTGTTACCTATTCGCAAATGTTACCTTACTATTGTTGTGTTAACTTTGGCTTTTGTGACTTTGACAATGTTGCGGATGTGTGAGTGTGTGGCCTCAAAGGGAAAGCAATGGATCAGGGGTTCAGGAATGTACACATATAAAGGTGGGACTTGCTCAGGGCAAGCATACTGTCGAACCTTCTCACCATTGCTTCTCTGTAATTGCCTATGTGGCTAGTGTACAGAAGCGTTTGTATACTGGAGGTTCAGTTTGCTCTCATAAAGACCTACTGCATTTAGTGTTTAATATGCAAATAATGCAGATGGTCTTCCGTCATCTGAGCTGGTGGTAGTTTCTTGTCTTAATATTACATTTAAAGAGCTGCAATTGATTTTACATATAGCTTGTGATTGAAATAGATTCTCATATTGCTGATCTGCAATACTCTTGTGGTTTCGTAGGAGAGCCGTGCCAGGACCATGTTTATGTGCCCCCTTGTGTTGGTGTTAAAATGCACAACATTGAATGAGATGTGTTCGGTGCCAGTGATCCATTCACATTACATTAATAGGTGCTGTGTTCTGCCATATACCTGTTTTGTTACATTGTGTTAAGACTGTGTTACGCATACTCACAGCATGGGCTACGGTAGGTGCTATGTTGGCTGATGGTTTATACTATCTGTAGTCTGTTAGTGTGTGGTAGGCTGCAATATATGGTGTTCTACGATGCACTGTGTACGATCACGACATGGTATAGCACTGTACATCATGCTAAAGAGAGTTGTGTTATTTACTTGTGATGTTTTACCATTTATATGAGTTATCCTATTCATACACAGTAATGGTATAGTACAGGGGGCGCATCACATTACAACATAATGTACACCACAATGAGATTGCTTGGGACTTTGCCATGTCTACGGCGGTGTACTTTCTGCTGTGTCTGGGGGATGCTTTAATGCCATTGTTGGAGCACTGCCACCTTGCTGTCATGAATAGAGCACTGTCACCTTGCTGCTATGTCTTGATATATAGATATAGATGGGGTGTTTATTGTGGTTTGCTATGAGTGTTAGATAAATATTGCTGATATTCTTTTTTTTTTTAGATGATGGATGGATAGGTTTTTCTTGGCATTTTGCCGACAAATGGTTTGACTTCTTGGCTTGTAGTTGATATTATACCAATGTTTTTCTTGCTGGGTCACGTGTATGGATATGGGGGTTACTGTTTCGGTTGTTGATTTTTAGGGGTGATGATTGTGTTCCTATACTAGCAGGGAAGATCTTATTTGGGAGGGGTGCCAGGGGTATCAGGTTTTTGAGCGCTTGTTAACGTTGGCGTCATATTTCTATTTCAGGAGGTGTGGGTTTCTTTGGTTTTTGTTGTCTTTGAACTGGTGCTTACTCTTTTGAATCATTTCGGACCTATCACAATGTCTGCAAGTAGGGGATCACGTCTATTGGTCACTTTGGGGAATGTTAATGGTGTGAATAATCCTGTAAAACGGCAGAAAATTCTTAATTGTATAGAGGAAATGTAATTGTATAGAGGAAATGAAATGTGATGTATGTTTTCTGCAGGAAACCCATCTATTGAAAGAGGATGTGAGTGTCCTACAGAAGAGGTGGGCTGGCAATGCCTTTACTTCATGTTATTCCTGTAAAAGCAGTGTTGTTGCAATTCTTGTGCGAAAGGGATCTCCGATTAAGATATTGAAAACTAGTACCGATAAAGAAGGTAGGGTGGCTGCTCGCCTAATGGATGCCTAATGGATGCCTAATGGATGTTCAGGGAGTGAGGAATGTGCTGTGCAATATTTATGCACCGTCTATGGATGATGGTTCTTTCTTCAGGGATGTGTCGCAAATCTTGCTTGACTTGGACTGTCCGAATGTTGTGCTTGGAGGTGATTTTAACTTGGTTAATGATTCTTCAGTTGATCGTTCTACACAAAAGATGTTTCAGAGGAGGGATGCACATTATTGCTCATTTAGGGCTCTTATTGACGATTTTGACTTGAAAGATTGCTGGAGCCTGCCACACCCTGATGTCAGGGAATTTACCTTTTACTCCGGTTCACATGCTACTTACTCGACGATTGATATGCGATTCACGGCGGGAGGAATGCAACTTGTTGGACAGCAGAATTGGTTCTATTGCAGGCACTGATCATGCACCTATCTTTATGAATGTAGCTTTGAACTTTGAATGTTGTAGATCATTTCAATGGAAAATGAACACCTCGATTTTATATGATGATGTCCTGTTGGAGAAACCTAGGACTGAAGCTTTGTGTTGGACAATAGTTCGGATGAATTTAGTAAGAAAACTATATGGGAGGCTTTCAAATGTACGATGAGAGGTCTTGCTTTAGGTTTGTCTAGTAGCAAAAGGAAAAAAATAGATAGGTTGAATTCTGATATTGATACTCGTGTTGTTGAGGTAAGGAAAGAATTGGTATGTGATCCGACAAATACGGGTAAGAGAAATGAGTTGAAGAAAGAAATGGATGACATTTTGTCTATGAAAGCTAGTAGAGACTTGTATAAGATCAAATGTGCTTATTTCGAACGGGGTGAAAAGTGTGATAAATGGCTTGCCTATAGGCTGAGACAGCAACACTCTGAGGGAGCTATTACTTCAATTAAGGATGGAAATGGTGTGACCATTTTTGATCCGCGTGCGGTCTTTAAGAACTTTTATGCTATCTAAATAGGAATGAGTCTGATATTACAGGTCAAGATGAACATTTCTTGAGCAAGTTGAATATTCTAAAACTCACAAGTGATGAGAAAGAAGATTTGAGCAGGCAGATGACTATTGATGAAATCAGGATTGCCATTAGTAAACTTAGTTCTATAAGATTCTTCCTGAGAAGGTATTGGGTCTTTTGAAGGATATGTTTATTGAGTCTAAGGAAGTTGGCCTTCTCCCGTCATCCACAAACCATGCTACTGTTTTGGTCTTTTTGAAGAAGGATAAAGATAGTAACTCACCGTCAAGCTATCGGCCGATAAGTCTGATAAACACTGCCAATATGATTCTGGCTAAAATACTTGCTTTACGCATCAAACAATTTATGCAGAAGCTTATTCACACTGATCAATCAGGTTTTGTTAAAGGTCGTAGGACTTCTAGTAATATAAGGAACTTACTACTGACCATGTCACATGCACAGCATTTGGATGAAGACGTGGCTGTATTCTCCCTAGATGCTGAAAAAGCATTTGATCGAGTTAACTGGCAATATCTGTTCACGGTTTTACGAGTTATGAATATGGGAGAAGAATATATCACGTGGATTGCCCTTTTGTATGCTCATCCCACAGCAGATGTTAAACCTAATGGCTTATTGTCTGAATCTTTTGACCTACAAAGAGGTACTAGGCAAGGTTGTCCACTGTCACCACTGTTTGTCTTGGCCATTGAACCTCTTGCTATTGCTTTAAGGTGTGACCTGAATTTGAGAGGCATTTCCTTTAACGGTATTGAACAAAAGACTTGTTTCTACGCTGACGATCTTTTATTAGTTATGAGGGGTTTGGAATTGTCATTACATTCGTTGATGAACACACTCAATTGGTTTCATGAAATGGCTGGGTGCAAGATTAACTAGTTTAAATCAGAGGTGATGCCAGTAACTGCATGTTGTGATACATCTTTGGTGGTGGGTTTTGGATTTCAATGGTGCGAGAAAGAATGAAGTACTTGGGAATTTGGTTAACTCCGGTTATAGGTGATATGGTTGAAGAGAATATGGGGGTAGTCTGCAGGGAACTGAAATTGAGCGTCCAAAGGTGGTCGGTTTTGCATCTATCTCTATGGGTAAAGTGAATGCTCTAAAGATGAATGCTGCGCCAATAACTAATTATATTCTGAGTATGCTTCCTCTGAGAATTGGCCAGTATTATTGGAAATTGATTGATAACTCTCCAATCCTTCATTTGGGATGGGAAGCCTCCAAGACTTAGGCTTTGGATATTCCAGCTTCCTGTCGAGAAGGGGGGGGGACTTGGTGTTCCAAATTTTAAGGCGTATCATTTGGCCTTCTCCTGCCAATTTTTCCTTCCCTTTCTGAGGGAAACTCCTAGTGAGTGGGCGGTGGCAGAGGCAAGCATGACAGTCCCACTTGCCCCAAGAGTGGTTTTCACGACTGTTAGCAGGCACAGTAAAAGATGTCCCTTGACTGAATTTCTCAGAGACGCTTGGAAGAATATCTATGATGTGTGGATCAGTGGCTCTGAAATCGCCTTATGCATCTATTTGGCAGAATAAAACTATTACAGACAATGGTAAGGTGTTGTTTTGGCCGGAGTGGTTTCTTGGAGGAATTCAATGGATTGGCGATGTTTACAAAAATGAGAAATGGATTGACTTTGCTGAGTTGTGTGCAAATTATTTTACTGTTGATAATTTCTGTGACTTAAGGAAACTGAAGAGATGTATTGGTGAAGTACACTGTGATGGGAATGCGAAATCTGAACTTTTCACCACTGGCGATCAGTCACTTGCAAGTAGGGTCTATCATCAAGTTGTTGCGAACTATAAGGAGAATACTGGTTTGCTGAATGAATGGAGTAGAATACTGGGTTGTGAAATCACCTCTGACCTATGGCTTGAGATGTGTGCTAATGTGAAGCTTTGCTCGATAAATTTGAGTGAACGTTCCAGACAAATTAAAATTCTCAATAGGGTTTATTGGAGCACGGAAAGGCTTACAAATAGAGGTTTGTCAGACTCGGATGTTTGCTGGTGTTGCAGAAGTGAGAAAGGCAGTATGGAACATCTGCTGTGGGATTGCGTAAGAGTCCGTGGCTTTTGGCATGAGTTGTGCATTATGTGCCTCAGGGTTTTGAATCAAAATGTTAACTTAGATTTCAAAACAATGATTTTAGGATGTAGTGATTTACTTGAAGAGCTTTCATTATCAGAAAAGAAATGTTTGTTCAGAAGTGCTTCCATTTGCAAAAAAATGATTTTGAGGAGCTGGAAGTCCCGCATTTCACCATTGCCGGAGGACTGGATTGCAGAAATGAACTGCTTTGCGAACATTGAGAAAGTTATTTACAGAAAAATGGGAAAGTTGAATTTATATGTGAAGGTCTGGGGTGCTTTTTTGAGTATGTACTAGTTCAGTTTTGAAGTTGTATATAGGTGTGTTTTTCTTTTTCCTTGCAGGTTATACTATGATAATTTGTGATTTATCGCCTGTCCATGTACTGGTTATTAAAATGTAAATAAAGACTAAAAAATGAAAGAAAATTTAAAAAAGTGTATGGTCAGTAAACACTGGCACATGATTAAGAATACAGGAAGTTTGGCAAGAAAACACTTTTTGCCTTTAAAAAGAACCGCAACTTAAGGAGAATCTAGTTCATACCTACATCAAGCCCACAAACACACCAACAACTCTATGGGACCTACCCCCAGTTAAGTCACTACAAATGCGGACACTATATGGAATGCAACTTCACCGAGACCAGAAAAAGAGTGTTCAACCATAAAAACATACATTGGGAACTTGCGGAACACACTAACTGCAACAGTAGGCTAGTCATCTACATCGTTGAGTGTCCATGTGGTTGCCTGTTTTATGTTGGCAAAACCATCACAGCAGTGAAACAGCGGATTTCAGAAAATCTATCATGCATAAAGAAAAAAGCCTTTAGTGGAACACGACACTGCTAAGAAACACACCAATATGGACTTGAAGTGGTTTGTGCTGCAGAAGATGGCCCCCACAAAAGAAAGAGGTGGGCATGTTAACAAGGCTTTGACAAAACTAGAGCAGAGGTGGGTGCACCGCCAAGACACAGTAAGGGACGGTCGCAACATCATGGTTGAGTGGAAGCACTTCATGGGAACCTAGAGGTATCGCAACCGTCTAAAGAACACTGATATTGAATGGATTTTGGCATGGGAACCACAATGGAGAGCACATGAGCCTCGCAATCCAGTATATACATTTTTCACCCTTGCTTTTTTGAAAGTAGGTGGTGTCAGATTGGTCCACCAGAACTTACATTAACATGTCTAAGTGGGGTCAGAATAAGTCGTACATCCATCAAGAACATTGATTTTTCCGATGTTTTGTCCTGTAACACGCAATGTATGGTACTTATCCATCAATCATGTATGTAATTCAAGGTCAATTCCTGTGCTGCAGGGTTCGGAATAAGTCAATATCAATCGGGAACATGGGCCTATGGAATGCCCTCACCTGTAAACACAATGCATTTAAAACGATGTAACCCACAAGTGTTACTCAAGTAATACTGTTTTGTTCCCTCGAAATCCATTCAAAAATGCATATGCTTTCACCACACCTGGTGATTCATCCATCTATTTATTTGCACTTTATTGTATAATTTTCGAGGTTCACCCTTCACACAAACTAAGTATGATATACAAGCCCCAGTAGACGGGGCACTACAAGTATCTACACCAACATGCACAATGGCACTCCACACCGAGCTTGACACAAGACTATTCAAATATGGCCGCCATATACACAAGGATGTCTTCTACCCCAAGGCCGCCATATGTATAAGGGCGTCACCTAGACAACAGAAACGCTGGTTATCCAACAGATCAGGGCGTTCATAATTTTCCACTGTTAAAGTATTTTAACATCCATTTATGTGCACAAATGACGTGAGATCGGGACTAAATGTGAAGTTGAGAGTGGTTCCCGTGTTGTGGATTACCAATCCTGCACACAGAGCATTCCAGTGCCTCGTCTCACATTTTCTCAAAATGGCCACCAATACATAAACCAAACGTTGCCATGATAACGGTGCACAGCATTTATCTGTACAGTAAGCGGAGCTGCTATGCCGCCTGACACGCGCGGGTAGCTGCACCAGCACATTCCAAAATTGGACTTCTGTAATGCCAGATAAGGGTCTGGATAGCCCTGATCCAGCACTGGCAACAGACCACGGATTCCTCAGCATAAGCAACACTAACGCGCCGCCCAGGACAATGTATCACTGTTCTTTTTACCCTCACGGTGTGGATTAGTTTTGCCCTACAGACACTTACATGTGGGCCCTGGGCCCTCCGGTATATCTCAGCCAGAGTAGACTGAAGGATATATGGTGTTCATGAGAATACTTTGTGATATTAAAATCCAGCACTCGTTTCGCAGAGATACAAGCACACGTACCGCGGTCACTGCTACTACTTGGTGCACAAAATCTCTCAGTAAGCACTGTCGAGAGGTGGACGGACTGGCACATATGCAATTAAACATGCGGTTTGTAAAAATATAACTCCACACTGCCTTGTGATAAATTAGGACAGTATATCACTGGTATTGCATCACTAAGTATTGTCTCAAACCAAAATAAACATGTTTTTATGTTTTCCGAATGATTCATGCTCATAATGTTGCTGAAATGGACAAAGGTTTTACTTACACATATACATATCGCATTCCCTTCACAGTGATCTGGCAATCGACTCGCCGCAGCCAAGCAGCATGTACGATTGACTCCACCATATCCCGAGAAGGGGACCATCTAATAACCTGCCGAAATTAACACATGGGGTAATATTTGTCCCATTAATAACCCAATGGCCAGTGAAACACCATTGGAGCACTATCTTATATTTATGTTCATGGGCAACACAATAGCTGTCCTTGCATATGGGCAGTACAATTGCTGCCTTTCTTAGTGGAGACACCGGGAGTAAGACATTTCAGCATTACGCTCTCATCGGCATCCAAAAACCTGACGTTTTTTTAAAAACACGGTGTGACGATACAAAAACACGGTAAGAATTACAATCTCCCTCCATTTGGAGAAAGCCAACCTCTTTGAATGAAAAAGCATTGAAAGCAATGTTTAAATTAACCAAATTAGTTCCCGAACGAATACACACTCTCACACAACCATCACTGTTCATTCTTTAAAAGAGAGAAACAGGACTCCGTCACCAAACCCCTTTTTTGCGTCCAGATGAAGACCATCCATTTATCAGCAGAATAGTTCAGCTCTCAATTGGACGAAATCCGTCTGTGTCGACACCTCCCCCCCAGTGTTTAATGTCAACACTGTAAATGCTGTAATGTGGTTTACACTGGCGTTTTTTGTGTTTAACTTGATCGCCAGGATCCTAAGTGCTGGGACTTGTTAATATGTTTAGGTGTATGTCCAGGCCAAATAGGTGGACACATTATTAATGTATCATATTAGGATACTGTACCTTTACTATTGTATGTCCTGTTAGAATTGTGTTCCAAAACTTATGTATACATTGAAGCAATTGGTTAAAACTAAAATTCATTTTGTTTTATTTCTTATTTATAATACTTGTACATAATCAAAAAAAAGAGAAATGATTTTTACAAGAAGATGTTGCTTAAAATAAATCAAAGTTCGTTTCACCCATTTTCTTTCCAAGGCAGGATAATTTTCATTCCAATGGTAGAGTCGAGTCCTGTATGGTGCGAAGAGTGGCTCGTGATCAGCCAGTAGAACAGCTTTGCTAGACCGAGTTTCCGTGGAAACACATGAGCTGGAAGAAGACAGCCTAGAGCAGCTCGAGCCTATCAAGGGTCATGAGGTTCAGGTGAGGGTTTAAGTCCCACGGCATTTTTTACCAAACCTTAAAAAAGAATAGCATCCATTATAGGCATTGAATGATTATTTGAAGTGTGAATAATTCTGTAATGAAGCAGCCCGCAGCCTTCTTAGGTTGACTTGTAAGGTTTATTACCAGCTTCTCGAGATGTCTTTACAAGTAGTTACATAAGTTACAAGCAAGTTACATGAATAGGACAAACATTGGAAGCCTAAAACCCAGGCAAGGGGCTTAGAACCCTCACCCATACATTCTGTCATTCAGGCATCAACACTTGCCATGACATCACACCATTCCTTCTTGCCTAAGCAGGCAATACACTGTTGGGAGAATTCTCATAAATGGTTGATTTCCCCTTACCTAAAGAGTCCCCCAACAGCTTTGCTGGATTTCTAGGATTTATTTCTTTCACCTGGTAAGAGTGTGAGCCTTTTTCCCCCCACTCTTACATGTGCTTTGCTATGTGTATTTCTACTTTCTGTGTGATCTTGGCCACTGGAGCCTCACCTATTCCATGTGCACCACTTTTTGTGTGTGTTACACAGCACCTTCATTGCAGTGACACAGGGTTGTCTTTGAGACTTCCCTCTGACTCCATTTTTCTAGGGCTGACTATTGTCCCCCAGAAACAGGTAAAGTTGCCATTAACTTTATATGGTCACTTTAAACAACAGACCCAGTACACCCCATCTTACATGGAGTATTGGAAAGGGTTAACTCTTACCCCTTTTTGTCTGTGCCTCTTGGAGCCTTGTTTCGCTCCCTTAACATTAAGACTTGGCTGTTGGCAGTGGTATCTACCCTAACGTTTCTACCACGGTTATTTTACATAACGTGGTAATGTTTTAGGCTACTATATTAGCCTTGAACATAAAACAGCTTGACCACATGATTTATTTTGGTTCCGGCTGGGTTTAGACGCCATTTCTTTTTGTTAAAGTCTTACTCGTGTTTTTCGCTGCGCGCCAAACCAGGGATGACTCCTTTGTTCGCTGTCTTTTCGCGGTTTCTGCACAGAAGCTCTCCTTAAGGCACCTGATAGTCTAGGTAGGCAGGATGTGAGGGAGGGATCTTCGGACCCCTGCCATGGGTTCCATTGGTAACCCAAGTCGCACTCTTGTCTGATTGGCTAAGGGGACTGGCCTTGCCAGGCCAGCCACCCTGCTGTGTGATTGACAGCCAGGCTGTATGAATGGGGGAAAATTGCATAAAAAGCAGGTCTCTGGGACTGGAAGTGCAGAGTCGCCACTGGAACGAAAAACCAATGAGGAACTGGAAGAAGAGGACCCCTACAACGACTGAACCGCCCGGTGAAGCCCTGCTGCAGGTCCGAATCTCCAAATCCGACGACAGAGAAGATCCTCCAGGAAACTTCTTCCCTTGAGCTGGTGGGACCAACCAGTTCGCCCAAACTACAAGCCCGGACCCCTCCTCTGGTCGAACTCACTGTACAGAGCTACAGTGGGCCGGATAGCCAGGAAAGTCGGACTCTGCTTGCGTTTTAAAGAGCGCACCTTTTATTAGTTGTTTGGCGCTGCTGCTGGTTTCTTTCCTGGGTAGTGCAGGACCCTCCAGTCTTCCTACTTCTGACAGTCCGACAGTCGCTTCAGGAACCGTGAGCCTGCAGGAACTACCAGGAACATCTGCCTCAGCTACAGCCCCCTCTCCGTTTTAAGATACTGTGCAAATCCGGTTGTGCGTTTTGCTCAGCCGCGGTGAAAGTGTTTGGAATCTTTCTACAATCTGAGGGCTTGTCCTTCTCCTCTCTATGAACTACCTTTTCTACCAACCAACCTCGTCCGGAATCTGTGCCACGAACTTTACCGCAAACTACCCTGTACTTTGTGATCAGGAACAAAAGACTTTTGACCTATTGACTTTGGCCCTAAGCCTTTTCTAGCTGATCTCCTCACTGTAGTCTCTCTTGTTCAACTGCTCAGAATACTTACCAGTTGATTTTGCCTAATTGCTGATAACTTTGTCTTTCCCTCCCTTTTAAATTGCTGGAGTGCCATTTTGCTCCCACTTGATTTTGTGAGCTTAACTTGTCTGGAATTTAAGGGAAGTGGTATGGTGTATTTCTGATTGTGATTTTGACCTTGCTTAGAATAGTGAAATGGTTTACAACTGTTGAGTAAATAAATATATATTCTTTTACTTAGAAACCTTGAGTCCGTGTTTACCTGAATCATAGTAATTGCTGTCCTTTCTGTAACTATTTGTACTGCTCACTTATTCTTGAGATAAGTCTGGCTGGTCTGCTACTGCTACCACTATAACTGTGTAGTGCAGGCTTGTACCAAAGGTGAAATTGTACTGTCACTTGTAGTCTTAATTGTGTGTAGTGTTCCCAAAGGGTACTGCATATAATTCTGCCTAACATACACAACACATCTCCCCCTTCACATTTACACAACACACACAAAGAAACACTTCACAACAACTTCGTTTGGTCACCCTGATCATTTGCTATTACTAGGATTTTTGACCCACCGGGGTAGATTGGATTGTAGCACGGAGCCCTATTGATTACTGTTTCCCTTTCATGACTTGTGTGTCTTAAGAAACTAATGAGGCTGATATTCACAATACATGCCAGCATTGTACCTGCTAAGCACATTGTCATTGTGATGGAGCCCCTCAACAGCATATGCTTACGCTGCGAACGTTTAGTACCCAAATAAAATCTTGCACTCCATCATCAAATATGCCCATGCTGACGGCAGTCCTGCATCATGTCACTTGCAGTGCCCACAAACGGAACCTTTGGGCCAGACATGCACAAGAATACACATATGTAGACAAACAAATTCGCACATTTTTTTTTAATCTTACTATTGTTCTTTGTTAGGAGTCTAAAAGACAGAAATAGTAGTTATTTCACACATGACATTGGGGAAAGCGTGCTACCTCTTTAAACTGTATATATTTAATCTTTAAAAGGAGCTCTATTGTATTGCTCACTTTAATTATCTTGGTAGCAGACCCATCTGGTAAGTGACTGGAGGAGACAAGGGCTCACTTTCATTTGATAAAACCACATCACGTTGCCTTAGAAAGGCCCGCCTAACTACAGAAGCAGAAACCTTTACATCAGTAACTGACACAGCAATGCTAGAGTGCCTTCTTTTCCTGCTTATGGTGGCCCTGAAAGTGAGCACCTCCCTTCAACAAACGCTTGAAATGTGAGGGGGCGGCGCACCCATTAAGTTAAACTGTTGATCATTACCAGGGTCCTGTTATAAATTGAATGTGTGAAAACTGTGCCCACAGCAGAGAATGCGGAGGCGGAACACTCACACAGATGCAGGGCCCTCCAGACAGTCAGTAGTTGAGCATAAATGTCTCCGTCAGCTCCAAGGTGTCCGGTTTTTCAGCCAGGAGGGGGACTTGAACACAGTGGCAACAATGCCAACGGGGGGTCTGGCCCAGGCCCCCACCTGAAATCAAGGGCCCCCACTTGTGCCCCTCCTACCTCAGCTGGACTGCTCTGTCTGCACTACCAACGCAATACAACCCAGGAGCTCAACAGGATAGTGTACCGTTATGCAGAAATAGATAGTGAACAGAGGCTGTCATAAGTCTTCATAAGCTCCGCTTGACTCATAAGCACAACAATGAAAACAGTTCCGTTCCCTCTGCAGCTAAGACCAACCCCTCCAATCAGAATGTAGTGCACAAAACTGCTAATGATGGGCCATTAGTCACTGAATGGTTTTGTGCCGGCATTCTGCTGGGAGGGGAGGTGCAGTGGGGTGTGGGTAGTTGCTGATATGATAGGTTATTTATAACGTGGTTAATACCCAGAGGTTTCGAAGCGCGGACCCGGGGATCGAACCTGTGTTGCTCTGCGTCGTCTTGCATCCAAGGCGAGTGTGTTGCCCTGAGGTAGCCTCCCGAGTGAACAAAAGCCTCTCTGCAGCAGTGCTTGTGACATCACACATTCCCTTTCATAGGCACTCACCCCCCCTACTTTTGTCTTTGGCCCCCTCTGTGCCCCTCCTAAATTTGATTCCTGGCGAAGCTGCTGCTTGCTGACACCCTTTTGGAATTGCAGGGAGTGTTGGGGGTGTGTCCTGGCCCCCATGCGGTCCTGCAAGCCCCCACCCTGTAATGACCACACTCGACACACGTCCTTACAGTTCGGGCTTCCCGGTTGCTCTATCGCGACAGCACTCGGCGGCGTGCAACGTTAAGCCGCCGCGTGCGCGTCCCGTCACGGGGCAGCGCCATACTCTTCCTTTTTCGGGAGGACACACACATTTTTTAATATACACCGCAAACCACTAAAACAATTGACTGTTATATTTCACGCCACACTTGCCCAAAACCCCTTTAATGTCAGACACCCGGATCCCCTCACTCAGGTTGACCAACCAGCTGTCCCAGCACGTATTCGCTGAGGTAAGCGGGATTCCTTCGCCCAGCCCTCTGGGGGTACCTCCCGCTTACCTCCGGCACGGGAAGTCCTTCTGCCGACGTCCCCCGGACAGGGGACCCAGGTGTGCTGGAGGAAACTCCTCCGTCTTCCGGTACCTCCATTAAGTCCGGTTCCCGCAGTGGTTCAGTTCTTGGATCACCCAGTTTCTCAAAGAAGCTGACAGTCCGGGTGATGGCAGATCTTCCGTCAGAGGCCGTCACCATGGAACCCTTCACAGCCACAACGTCCAAGGGCTCCAGCTCATAGGGGAGCGAGAGCTTGCCATGGGGGTGTCGATTATGGATGAGGACTTCGTACCCCGGCTCGAGCCGCTGGGGTTGGAGAACCCTTCGCAGGTTCTCCTGTTCAATCCTCACCCGCCGGTCTACCTCGACCTGTAGATTGTCAATCACCCGGGCTCCTTCTCCCCGACCTTGGGTAGTAGGCCCCTGGGGCAACGCTTGAACAGGGCTTCAGCTGGAGCCACCCCCGTAGATGCATGCGGGGTGGTGCAGTACACCCGCAGGAACTGGTGTAGGGCTCGTTGGAGTGGCTGTCCTTGTCCCTGGGCGATCCTGAAGGTCTTATTGAGCGTCCACATCAGTCTCTCAGCATCTCCATTTGCCCTAGGCCACAACGGGGACACCTTCCTATGCTGGTCCCCGCAGATCTCCATGAGTTCCGAGAACCGCTCACTCTGGAAAGGCGACCCGTTGTCTGAGCACAAGGTGTGGGGGAACCCATGGGCCGCGAACACTTTTTCCACGACCACGTGTTCGAAGGCCACCGATTCGACAAACTCCACCTCTGGATACCATAAATATTCGTCGACGATTACAAGGAAATGGATTCCAATGGACGTTGACCTGAAGTCTGCATGGACGACCTCCCAGGGTACCGTGCCTCGGGGCATTGTTTCAATAGCCGGTTCTCGCTGCAGAGGAGATGCCGCTTGGCACCATACACAGGCCGCCACAAAGTCATTGACTCTCCGCTCCAGCTCGGGGAACCAGACCTTCAGCCGCAGCCTGGCCTTGGTCTTTGCGGAGCCATGGTGTCCATGGTGGGCCAAGGTGTGATCACATCCTTTACTTTGGACTGGCTGGGGGACCACTATCCGGTCACCTCGGAGCAGCAGGCCCGACGCTGAGAAGGACAATTCCTCCTTGGCCTTCCATAGTTGCTCAAGTCCTGTCTTGGCCTCGTGGGTCCGCCCCGCTAAAGCTTCCAGGACAGACTTCCAGGAGCCCTGCTGCATGGAGTGCTTTAGGATCCGGAAGCACTCGTTCTCGCCAGCTGCCGCCTCCATTTCTGACAGGGGCATTGCGTTCGGCGTGGCCGCCTCCATCACCATTCGGACGTGATCATCGGCCTCCTCCGCACAGGTATCATACTCCTCTCCCCCACGCACTCCCAGATGTCTGGAGAGATAGTCCGCCGCATTATTGGCCCCCGGCCGATACACCAGGTTGACCCCATACTCGAGATGAGCAAGCATCCACCTCTCGATTCTGGCCGGTGGTTTCGAGGATGACCCTGCCAGAATGGGAAGCAGGGGCTTGTGGTCTGTCACCACCGTCACTGGATGCCCCAAGACATAGAGCCGAAAATGTCTGCAGCCCCAGAGGACTGCCAGCGCCTCACGCTCGATCTGTGAGTATCTTTGTTCAGTTTCGGAGAGCGCTTTGCTGGCGTAGGCCACTGTCTGGATACTCCCGTCCCGGTCTACCTGTGTCAGCACGGCACCCAGGCCAAACAGACTGGCGTCCACAACGATCTCGGATGTCAGCGCCGGGTCGAAGAACGCCATGGTGTCCTCAGCTGTCAGGGCGCTCTTGATGTCCTCAAAGGCCGCTTGCTCGAGTGGGCCCCAGTGCTAGGCTGACTCCTTCTTCGTCAGAGCCCTGAGTGGTTCAGACCTAGAGGCGAGATTTTGGATGAAACGCCCACAGTAGGTTACCATGCCGAGGAAGCTCCTCACGTCAGCCACCGACTCGGGGGGGCTGTGCCTTCTTAATATCTTGGACTTTCCTCGGGACCGCTGAAACCCCCCCCCCTTGAAGACAAAACCGAAGAATTCGATGGAGGGGCGCAGGAACTCACATTTGTCCCTGTGAAGGGTGAGGCCTAGCGATTGCAGTCTCTCAAAGGTCTTCCCCAGCTTTCTCAGATGGTCCACCTCGGTCTTTGCGAACACCAGAATGTCATCGCTGATGTTTAGGACACCCTCCAGATCTGCGAGGGTGCCCCGAATAATATTCTGAAAGACCTCTGCAGCCGATGACACCCCGAAGCTCAGCCTCTTATACCGGTATAGTCCTCGGTGAGTGGTGAATTTGGTGATATACCTGGACTCAGGATGGAGGACGACCTGATGATAGCCTGCTCGGAGGTCTAGTTTGGAAAAGAACCGAGCCCCTTGCACCTCCGCAATAATGTCATCGATAGTGGGGGTGAGATGCCGCTCCCTCCTGATGGCCTTGTTGGGCAGTCTCATATCTACACAGATCTGGACAGAGTCAGGTTGTTTGGGCTTCCTAGCCACAACAATTGGGGACACCCAGGGGGTCGGGCCCTCCACCTTCTCAATGATGTCGAGATTCACCAGGTTGTCCAGCTCCTTATCAACCTGCTCCCTCAGATGAAACGGTACCATGCTGTGTTTCAGGGCGTTGAGTCATCGATGTGCAACCTTACCGGGTCGCCGGTCATCCTTCCAATGCCATTGAAGAGGGCAGCATACTTGTCGAGCAGATCATTGATGTCCTCGAGGTATACTGAGTATGCGAAGCTGACAATTCCATGAGCCTCGGCGGCGGCACAGCTCAGCAGAGTGTTATTGCTTACGGGCGTCACATAGAACCGGGCTTGCGAGCCCTCATGCTCCACCTTCGCCACGAAGGCACCGTCCAGCAGTATTGGTTCCAATCCTCCAAACGCAAATATGCGGGCTCTCGGCGTGAGTAGCTTTGGGGGCGAGTCGAGGGCATCATAGTGCCCCCGGGCCATCACATTGACCGAGGCTCTCGTGTCCACCAGCACCGGGACCGGCGAGTGATTGACCTCCACCACACACCTTGGTTGCCTCCTGTTCTTCCCCCTCAGGATCTCCACACTGGAAACAAAGAAAATGTTTTCTTCCTCTTCCTCCTCGGCCTCGTCCACCTGGGCATCCTCTCCGCCCTGGTCCACCTGGGCCACATTTGGTGGGCGGTTTTGGCGCGGGACCCATGTCCGAGCCGGGCCTCTCGGCACCATCACGGGCAGGGCTGCCTTACACACCCTCGAAAAATGGTCAGGCAGGCCGCACCTACCACATGTCCTCCCAGCCGCCGGACACTCCGTCGGGTGGGGGAGGTCGTACCTGCACTTCTGGCACGATTCCCCCGCTCTCCCTGCTCTGTCACGGGGTCTCACACCAGGCCTTCTCACTCCTCTGCCACCACGCCACATGGCACACACCTCCTCCGACTTTATTGAGCGGGACCCCGCCTCCATCTTGGCTGCCCGAGCCTCCGCCACCTCATGGCACCGGCCTAGTTCCAGGATGCGGGGTAGAGTGATACCCGGCTCTCTCAGGACCTGCCTCCTGAGTTTGCCAGAGGAGCACGCCTGAATTAGCATCATGCGCATCATGTCCTCCGCGTCTCCCCACACACAACCCAGGGAGAGGCGACGTAGGCGACCATAGGTGTCCAGTGTTTCATCCTCCTTTTGCGTGGCCGATAGCATGGCAAATCTTTCATAGTCCACGTTGGCAAGGGGGAGATATTGGGCCAGGAGTGCTGCCTTGGCCGCGTCATAAGAGCCATCCCCTGCAGGAAGCGACTCAAAAATCTCCTGGACCGACGGCCCCGCGGAGTACAGCATAGTTGCCACCCTGCTGTCGGCCCTGAAGTACATATCGAGGTGCCCAACCCACCTTCTCCACCTGGGCCCCATGCTGGATGATGGGCCCGATGCGTCAAATTCGGGGATGGGCTGCATGGGCACGTGCTTGGGCCATGATCGTAAGTCCTTGCTGAGCAACCGGCTGTGCCACAGGTGGCCCCTGAGGCACAGGAGCTTGACCACCTACTTGGACTTGAGGGGGTGGCTGTGGAGCCGCCACTGGGTGTTGCACTGGAAGCACCGGAGCCTGAAAGACCTGCTGTTCAGCTGCTGCCTGACCACCGTCCCGGGGAATCTGTGCGGCTGCAGGGGTCCCACCGCCTTGATCACCAGAGTCACTCATGGGCTTGAGCGCACAGGCACCCCCACTTTGGACTCTGGGAGCCGCAACTCAATCACCCACCACCACCTCACAGTCTGGACACCCCACACAGGCAAAGTAACAGTCCAACCTGGGGAGGGGATGGTGTAATCTTGTCCTCAGCACTCCTAAGACTGCCACCAGAACTGAAGAAGCAGAAGAAAACCTGGCAACTTGAGGATCCACCACTGCAGTAATCCACCCTGATGATGAAGAGGTCGAAGAAGAGGCCACAGCAGCCTGATGATGAAGGGGATGAAGAAGCACTGTGCCCCCCCACTGCAGCAAGCGCCCAGGGGTGTAGGAGTTCTAAAGATTAAGCGAAGAAAAGAACTGGGCTAAGCAGGCCCAGCCATTTTAGCCCTTCTCCTTGCTTTCACTCGACGTAGGAGGCCCAAATCTGGAGGAAAATCCAAAAATCAGGCATGGGCGTGCAGGTTTGACTGCCTGCAAGCAGTATGTCCAAAAATTAGAACTGGATCACCTTCACCATCCAAACCAGAGCTTGGTGAAGTTCCACGGCCCTGCTGACAAAATGGCCGTCAGCCGCGTGTGCGATCCGCAGCCACGGCATGAAACGAAATGTCTGTTTGTTCCGTTTCAGGGAGAAAAATTACGGAATTCTTTCACCACCGGGTCCGGGCATCCGCATCCACCCGTCGCCACTGTTGGGGGTGTGTCCTGGCCCCCATGCGGTCCCGTAAGCCCCCACCCTGTAAGGACCACACTTGACACACGTCCTTACAGTTCAGGCTTCCCGGTCGCTCTATCACGGCCGGGAACGCCCCATTTATTTATACAGCACGCAGCGGCGTGCAACATCACGCCGCCGCGTGCGCCTCCCGTCACGCGGCTGCGCCACAGGGAGGAATGCAGCTATTGATTTTGTTTGGGGCACTTTTTCAGTTTGCACTGCAGCCACGGATATTTTGCTAGCTTCAGTCGCGGCATGACCTTGGTCCGTGGCGAGTTCAGGATTTCATTTGGCCTGTTCCACCGGAGACTAGAGTAGGGGCATTTCCTTCGCCAAATGTAAGGCTGCAGGTGCGTCCAACACAGAGGCGTTTTTCCTCCCGGCTCCTTTTGCTCTACTTCTTAAGTCATAGTTCATTTTGTCAGTAGAGTTCGCAAACTCTCCCATGATCTAAAGTGGGCCGACCCTTGCAGACAAATGCTCACTGCAATAAAGTTCTTATCGGTCGTACCTGAAGTTAGTGCCGCCTGTTCGAGGGACCAAACAAGCCGACCATGTGACTGCGGAAGTCGAAGTAGAATATACACTCCTCCTCCTGCAATTTGTTAAAGGGACAGCGCCGCCAGACAAAAACTCCACGGCTGCAATGCCAAACGCCGTCTTCACTCGCCAAGCTTTGCAGTAGTCTGTGCTTGCTGCAGTGCTTTATAATTCAGGTTGTGCCCCCCAAGACTCATTTCTTGACCACTCCCGTTCACCCCACAGGACTTTCCATGTGACGACTCAGTCTTGCAATGCTGGCGAATGAGCAGCAACAGAGCTTTAGTCGACACCCTGGCGCATATACCCATGTGTGCGCACTCTGGCTGTGTTAAGAAGACAACATATTGAGACCGAGTTTTTCTGATAAGCCAGAGTGAGAGTAGCGCCTCCCACCGGTTCAGCGGATCATAGCAGCTGCTGAATGTTTCTATCTAGAGACTTCTCCTTTTCAGTCTGTGGGCTGCAATGCCAGACTATGACACACGAGGGCAGCACCCAACTACCTTCAGCTCTTTCTTGCACTTAAAATCCGGAGCAGGACGTTTAGCCGCAATCGATTCGGCGGTGAAAGAACACTAAGTGCACTGTAAACACTATGAGCCTGCACCTGTAACATGCATGAGTTACAGGTGCGGGTTCATAAATACATGAGCTGGGCGTTCAGCTGCACCAAAACAGCAGATATTGAATTTAATTAAATACAAACAAAACTAAATATTATGCAAACCCTTTGCAACAATTACATTAATTAAGAACATAAACAAAGCAGCTTTGAACCCTGGTCTCGCGGCATTAAAGGCCCAGCCTTCACCACTGAACCAAATCGAGCTTGCTGTTTCTACGTGGGTACGTTTCTACTTGCCCTGCAATTCATTATGTACACATCTACACAGTGGAGTAACTTTGCTGAAAAGGTTGGGGGGGGGGGGTATGACAACTGAAGGAAAGGGGTGTGGTGAAGGGAGGGTGGATGGTGGCTCTGAGGGATGGTTTCAGCCAAATTGTTAAAAAGAAATTGGTTGAATGGTAGATTTGACCGAATTCGGTCACCACCATTAGTTTGAAGCTGAAGATACTGAACATGAAGAGCAGTGGTTTCAGGGGTGGCCTCCTCAGCCCATGTTGGGTATTTTTGGCTTCGACGGTTGCAGGGGTGTCCCCCCGCTTCCTCAGTATTGGTGGCAGGGAACCCAAATAAAAAAAAAAGAAGAAAAGAGACGCTGCAGCATCAGATCCGACCTGCGTTAAAGGGATGGATCTGATGCTGCAGGTTAAGGGAGAGGCAGCAGATGGAGTAAAATTAATTGGGGGGGGGGGCTATGGGTGTACTAGCGGTTTGATGGGACATGGGTTTGGTTTTTTGTACTGAGGTAAAAACATATTCACAGTGAAAATGACCACAGTTAATTCCACAGTGATTTTGTACGTCGGTCAAACAACCTAAATCCCTGAGGGATAACACTAAACTACTACACCACAAAAGTCCATTGCTGACGCTCTGTTATAACTTTCATAAGACTGGTGGTGTATCTTTAAAATTCAATTGGGCCCCCACGCATCTTCAGCCGGCCTGCCATGCACCCAGTGACGCAACATAACATTCACAAACTTAATTCCACTAGAAGATACAAACAATGCATTATTTATCATTCATTCAGACACAAAAGTCAACACGCATGTGCTTGCACACACTCACTCACACACAAATGCACCCAGCACCTCCACCGACATACACTGTGTGCACACAAGATTTATATGTACATTTACAATAACACATGGAAACAGTGGCGCAGCGTCCATTGAGCAGACCAGACTTTATCACCAGATACCTGAAATTTTGGGCTACGTTACTTGACCTAGCTGAGCTATAAAGCCATGGCCGAAAGGACCAGCAAGTTGTCTGATTTTTCCTTTTAAAGGCAGAAACCATTGGTTAATGCAGTGCAGTGGGTGACCAAGTTTAATTGGTATAGATTTTTAAATGCCATATATCTCCAAAATTGGGTTCTGCACAGCACCTTATATATCTACGTGCTGATAGAATTTTGTTCTGAGCAATTCCTGCTCAGCACCTCATTGTCCTGGCAGCAGGACACCTTACCCGTTCTGAATGGCAGAGGTGTCCCGCTGCCAGGACAATGTCCCACGGAGCTCCGTGCAGCAGAGGGTCCTCACGCTGCTCTGTATTACAATGTGAGCCATTAGGCACTGACGGGAGGGAGGAAGGGAGGGGGCGGGGTCAGATTGGCAGGGGCTTTTGTCCCTTACGAAATGTGAATGGGAGGGAGTTATCAGAAGTGAGAAGGGTGCATAAAGTTGCATGCTTTATGAAATAATGACTATGGCTTTAAAACCCAAGGAGGATTTGTAAGGCTCACATTAATCTGCATTATGCTATTGTGATTTGCATGCAGAATGGGGAGAATGAAACAGAAGCCATACTCCCATTGCTCAACATATGTCTATGACAATATATATATAGTGTATGGTTAGTTTACTATGAAAGGCATGTTTATTATGGAATGTGGTTTGCTTCCAATGCATTGCTATAAATAATTATATGTATTACATAAATAATAAGCACATGAAATGTAAAGCAAAACCTTAATACATATCTATATCAACTAAGCCTGGAAAGAGGTACGCGGTCGCTTAAATTGTCCACATCACAGTTTCACCATTTAACCAAGTGTGTGATCCTGAGCAAATCATTTAATCATATTGTGCCTTATCTGCAGCTCTGTAAGTGATTCTGATTCACTTCAAAGCTTATGTTAATGTATCATGCTATTATAATGGAAAAGCCTAATGACTATAGAGTTGCTCCACGTATAACAATAGTGCAATTTAGGTTTTTGCACCACAAAGTTATTTGTCACTTGGCTTATTTATGGTAACTTATTCTAAAGTCACTTCCATGGTGCCTCCAAGTATCAAAAGCTGATGATGCGCCTTGCAATGTCCTTTTCTGTGAAGTCACTTCTGTTGGTGCAATCCATATGCTAATTAGGAAGTTTGCATGTATTTTGCCTCAGAGGGCTTGCACAGAGCTCCCCAAGAAACATACACAATTAAACATTTTTTTTTTTTAAAGTACCTCCGCTGCTTTCAAATGCTGCCCGGGCCACGTCTCACGTTACACCGACCTAAGCTCTTCGCACTCCCGTGCCTCCAGACAGAAACCAGGAAGCTTAATGAGCTTCCTAGTTCCCGTCTGTGTGTACGTTGCACGAACACGATGCCGAAAAGCAATGCTCTGTACCGCTGGCCCCCTGAAGTGCTGCTGCTAGTGTGACAGCACAGGCGCCAGGCCCGGCAACACCCAGTTCAGCACCCTGGCTGCTGACTTTGAGTAAGGCCGGCCAGGGTGAGGGACTGAGCCACGCAGGGCATCCCAGCCCTGAATGTGTTGCAGCGCGGCTGCCAGGCATCTCTGCATTATGTAATGAGACAGCGCAAACCTTGCTGAGCACCCCAGCAGGGATTGCGCTGGCCATTACATAATTGATGATTGGGGCGCCCCTGCCCTCCCTCCAAAAGATGGGGGGGAACAAAAAAGCATGCCACAGAAGTTGGGGGGCCAAAACCCACTGCCCCCCCCTATAATTATCCCCCCCTATAATTACACCCATGCGTCTACAAATTAATATGTTTTGGTTACATGTGGGAGAGGGAGAAGGCCGGGCAGCAACAATTGGCTGTATGCTGGAGGGGGAGCAACATAAAACAAGGTGCACGTGAATTTTCCAACATGCCAAAGGAGGCACTGCATAAAGATGCACTCCCCCCTTTTCAAACATATTATCTTATTATATCATAAAATGCAGCCGCAGCAGACATGGCTTTCGAGTGGGCTTTGAATGCTCTGTGGATTTGCAGATTCCATGACTCTCCTGCAGGTCAGACAATTAGCAGTGAAGCGCTCAGAAGTGCACGTGTCGTCCAGGGTCGGACTGGGACAAGAAATGGGCCCGGACACCTCAAACAAAGTGGCCCTTGCCTAAAAAAGGTGGCCCTCAAAACCTCATTCGTGAATCATGTCAATTCACAACTTTACAGAAAATGCTACTTATGGAGGGTTAATGGTGTTTGTTGCATGTAATGTTTTGTGCAAACACTTGAGAAAACGAGTGATAACATTCCTTTTTCATGGCCCCGGCATTTGATAATGATTTGTTATTTAAATAGCAGGTTTGCCAAGGCACTGCACACAGCACATATTTACATACAATCTTTCCCAACCGAAGTAGTTGGTACTCACTTATCGACCTCTGATTAATGAAAGGCTGAGTTGGCCTTGCTTGGATTTGAATATGCTACCTGCAGATCATGCATAGATCGCAGCAGCGACAGCAAGCGCTCAACCTGCTGGTCTATATTACTGGAGTAAGCTAGGAAGAGCAAGCAGTTTCTTCCTTCCCATCTTCCATCACTCCCTTATCCCTCGCTCCCTTCCTCTTGATTTTCTTCTTTCTTTTTTCTTTTAGTTCCTTCCTTTTTTCTTGCTTCCCCTTCCATTCTCTCCCCTCCTCCTTTTCATCCTCTCTCACATTGTTTCCTTCTGCTCTCTGTGATTTTGTCTCTTCTAAGATTCCTCCTTATTTCTTTCCTTCCTCACTGTAATTCCTACACCATTGTTATGTTGGAAAATAGCAGTTAAAGATAAATGATTGTGCATGGGTCAACAGGCTAGGGTGCACTCGAGTCAAGTGCAATGATGGGCTCTGCAACATTCTTGAAGTCTTAGTCGAGGCAGCATGAGAGTGTGATAAATCCATGTTCAGACAGAAGCATTTAATCTAAGCATGCATGAACCCCACATCTGGGTCTTTCTAGGTATAGATCTCTCAGGGGATTAGGGGCCAGGATTTACAATGCGTGTATGTGTTGCCTGGTCCTGCGGCTAAAATGCCAGGAAAGGGTGATGTCCGCAAGCATGCAGTTTCAGCTACGATTTAACAATGCCACAATTCACCACAACCATGGTGCCACCACACACCTCATGCAGCTCAGACACTCTCCACTCTAAAGCAATGCCACACTATGGTTACCGCCTGCCCAATTCTACCCAATTCTACAGTGTGAGAACCATTACTCGTTGGAAAATTAGGAAAAACTGTCCTCTGCGCACCACGTGATGCTCATACCAGTATGACACAGCGTGCTGCAGAACTGGCACTAGTGATAACCTGGCTTTCGATCTGCATTTAGACTTTAGTGAAGTGAGAAGCTCTCTCCACAACTTCCTGATTTCTGTTCAAAACCCTGAGCAAACATGCCCTACACCAGAAAAAACGTTTTCAAAGGAAACATGGTGTAATAAACCTTATGTCCCTCGGGTTCCCGCCCAGGCACACAAATGACCCAAGAAAACAGGCCTTGATGCAACTTCAGAAAGGGTCCTCAATGCAGCCACTGAATATGAACCATACACAGCCTCAGAGGTCCCTTACAGAGGGGCCTGTGACAAAACTCCCAATGCGCAGGGAAGCACAGAGAAAACATTGTTTCATATCATTTTGTGTATTGGGGGTCAGCTGTGCACGTGCACAGGCATAATAAAAGGTAGGCTCTGTACATTCAACCACACACCCAATATATATTAAAGCAGGCTGTTTGGAATAAGGGCCAGCGTTTAGATGCCAGAGACTGTGACTAACGTTGTAATAAACAAAACAGAGCTTTTAAAAGAGAATAATGATCGTACTCCTCAGGTACCAGCAAATGCAACCGTCTGCCAGCACACATGTTCTTTTTATTTCACCCACACTTGACCTGCAAAGGTAAGGAGGAAGCAATGTGCAAGGCATTCTGGGAAATCGTTTTTTTAAATTAAATTAATTTTGCTGATTGCCTTAATCCCCATATTCTGGATATATAGTACATTCTGAAATACAATCCTTGAGTTTACAGAACACGACAGCTGTATGCTGCAAAGTTTGGAAGCAAGGTCAAACACTAGGCTCCAAAGCCAACAGTTTGGACTGAGAGCGAAAGACCGCATTATGACAAATTATAGTGCACACATTATACCTAATGAAGAAGTACAAGTGACTGCCTGTGTCCTACTGTTGTACACTGGAATTTAGGAACTCGGCTTTTAAAAGAAGCACTGTGCATTGTACACTAGTCAATGGGCATGCACAAAAAACACACATGCAACAATATTTACTACAGTTTAAGGGAAATTTCCATTTATGTAAAGTAAAATTATGAAACTTTGTCCTGGCCTGCAGCGGTTTGTCCATGTAGAATTTCAGACATTTTTAGAAGATAAGAGCTTTCGCTCATGGGTTAAAAAGCGACACGTGGCGTGGATGCAGTTCGTTTAGAGTCTTAGAGAGCTTTCAGAGAGGCTCGATCATGACCTGATAAGTGTGACATACATACATACAATCTCACTGCATGATGGAGCCAGCAGGTACGATAACATAGACCCAGTGCAGCCCAGGTCGAAACATAGCGCTTCCTGCACATATTTATTGTGGCACTGGAGCCACCTAATTACTGTATCATCATCCCTCCCTCCCTGGCCCACCCAATTTGAACCTTTACAATGAACCGCCTACATCGTGCTTTTTTAACACTGACACACTGAATAGCATCAAATGCCTTTATCACTGGGCAGCACTGAGTGTTTTCACCACAGAACACCATCACATTCACATGCCTTTAACACAAAGCATCACTGACAAGAGCGTAGCACCTTTGACAGCAACGTAACCATCTGTTTCAATGAGTAGCATCACAGAGCAGCAATAATGTTTTATACATTAGGTTGCACATTTGGTAACTGTCCTGACTAGGCCGCAGCAGATAACCACTTCAGAACCAGTCCCGCCTGATTGCCTAAACTGTGGTCGGACCTCCTCCATATGTGGTGACTTCCCACTGAGTAGCACCCCAAAGAAATGAGGGCCCGGGCCCAGCCGGGCTATCTTACAATGGATAGAGAAGATCAGATTGTCTTGGACTTGCGACCAGCAACCCAGTACCCACTAGCGAGCATCAGTGGGGCGCCTCCAACAAACCAACTGAGCTGTACCATAAACGCCTTATGTACAGAGGAGCAACATGGACAGCCAGGTCCCTAACACTCCCTGGACCTACATTATGAGAAATCGGATACAATTGAATAGTTGGGGACAGGCTTGATAGAATACAACAACATAGCTATCAAAATGTTTGAAAAACAAATATTGAAAGATCTCAGAGCTATTAACTTCACTAGAAATAAGAGCTATAACATTAGACGGCATCAGAGTGAATCAATAAGGGATTTATCAGAAGACTTCACAATTACACCAAAGCCGGCAGACAAAGGCGGGGCTATAATCATAATGGATACTAAATGATATGAAGATCAGATAAATACACTACTACAAGATGAGAATACATATGTGAAAATCGATGGTGACCCCCCTTCAGGAAGTGACGAGAATTATGAAGGAAACCCTAGAAAAAGCAGTTGGACTAGACTGGATTTCCGAAAAGACAGGAAAATGTCTTCTAAATTAAATATCCAATTACACCAATTTCTTACGGATTGCAAAAAATCCATAAGGACATAAAAAAAAACACTGCGCCCGATTGTGGCAGGCACAGAAAGGGTCTTTAATCCTCTAGTGATTTATGTAGACAGGGCCTTACAACCCATAGTGCAAAAGACACATACGTACTTGAAAGATACTACCGATTTCCTAAACTCACTGGAAAATCTAACTGAGATCCAAGAAACAGATCTATTAGTTTCCTCCGATGTACAGTCACTTTATACATCGATTCCACACCAAGATCGACTTGATTTATTTTGATCAACAATTATTTTAGACATACGATTCAATTATATCTGCAATCTTCAGGCACCTCTTTGGGGTCCTCAATGGCCTCGGCCTACGCCAATCTGTTTATGCATCACATAGAAAGAACGAGAATACTGAACAATGAGAAATGGAAGAGAAATATTATCTCCTGGAAGAGATACATAGGCGACGTGTTCATCCTATGGAGCTGGAGCAGAGAGACTCTGGAAGAATTTTTATGTTCCATCAATTCAGTTCATGAGAAAATTGTCTTCACCATGGAAGTGGGAACCCCAAAATTGCATTTTCTGGATGTTGAATTGGAAATAAGAGGTATGGAAATAATAACATCTATCTATCACAAAAAAACGGACGTAAATAACTCATTACACTACTTGAGTAATCATCCACAACACCTCAAGAACAATCTGCCGTACAGTCAATTCATTTGTATAAAGAGAATAATATCATCAGAGGACATACTAACACAGAAGAACGATATATGAACTGACAAATATTTGGAAAGGGGCTACCCGAAAGCTGTCATAGACAAAGCAAGAATGAAGACCACAGAACTGGAAAGGAAGGAACTACTATCACCAAAAATAAAAACTAACGAAACCCCATTTCTTTACGCATTAAGATACTCAGGACGGAGTCGCCAGGTGACTAGACTTATCAAAAAGAACTGGCGTGTGATACAATTGGACCCAAAATTGCAACAACCATTCCCCAAACCACTGATAATTGCTTACAAAAGGGGACGGAATCTAAAAGCTCATTTAGTCAAGGCAGAAAGACCTGCAAAAGAAAAACAAACAGTATTGAGCACAAGGAAAACGGGCACTTACCCCTGCCTAAATTGTTATATTGCAACAATATAATGAAAAGAAGATATGTGCGACACCCAATCAAGGGTAACAAAATCAAACTAAGGGATTACGCCACCTGTGATTCTAAATCCATAATTTATGGACTAAGGTTTCCCTGTGGTACATATTATGTAGGGCAAACTCAGAGAAAAGCCAAGGAAAGATGGAATGAGCACAAAAGTGGAATTAGAACACACAACAGCATATCACCTGTAGCTCGCCATTTTAATGAAAAAAAAACATACAGTGGCACAACTGAAAGTAATAATTCTGGAAGTGGTGAAAAAGGCACCCCGAGGAGGGAACCATTTGAAACATCTGGATCAAAGGGAATGTTACTGGATAGAAACTTTGAAACAGATTTTAGTTTGAATTGTTTTTTGTAAACCTGGGTGTGAATATTTACCAATAGAACCCCTGAACAATATGACCTCAGTAGGCATGAAGGAAGATTGAGATTTGAACTGCCTTGTATACATTTAGGTAGGAATACTCACTTAACAATCAAGCTACTAAGTGGGGATTACATTACCACATTACAACAATTTTATGTGACTCAATGATTTAACATTCCATGTTGGTAAAGAATGTACTATGGATCAAACTCAAACAACTCAAGGGGACTGTGACTAAATTACAAGTAAACATGATAGCTCACCATTACAGGCATTTGAAAGGTAGATCCACGAAGTGATACATCTCAGTATGTGATAGATTATCTAGTATTCTCCTATAAGAAAATCGGATTCGATAACACCTAATGTGGCTACATTCCAGAAATTTCACGATTCCTTGCACATTATTAGAAACATGAAAGAGAATGGAACATTTGGAACAATAAATATTAGAATGTGAGCATTATAGTATATAACCACTTGGATGGATTGAACAATCGGGTATACCGGGAATTTATGAATGTATCTATGCCAGCTAACATGCTCTGATCCTGGAAGTTTACCCTCTTTTTGGCTCTACTCCTATCCAACACGCGTAACATAGTGAAACACATTGGAAATTGGCAAACTGACCCATGTACTTAATACGTTCTACCTGGAGTCCAATTCCGTGCGCAGATGTTTAATATTTGGGTTTATATCCATCATATCATCTACCGTGAGTTAGAACATCTACATGCTATTAAGTTGCAGTTTAATTGCGGTCTAAGCGCATTCATGCTCCATTACAACCGTTCATTCTTGACAGTGGGAATCTTTTTCCATCCTATCTTCTAATGAGGGATACATACTAGTCAATTTCTCAATCCGTTTTGAGGACATACTCTACTACGAGTATTCAGAGTAAATACATTTACCCCCACATGATTTTTTAACATGTGGATTATATTTTCTTCTATCATAATTATAACTGTTTCTTTAGTGACTCTAGATCTTCATTAGAATCGACAGGAGTACATTTACAAAGATTAATACACGTTTCATTACAAGAACAGGCCTATTGGGATAGTTCGCGTCACCTTTGTGACGCATGTAAATATATGATGTCATCACGTGTCACAACAAATACCCGCCATTTTGAATCTGCCGCGAGTCGGCATTGACAAAAATCCTATGGAGAGCTAACAATCGTTGTCACAGGTGAGTTATTTTTAACAAAACCTAGTAAACTGGGTTGATGGTTACTAATTTACGGACCACAGGATACTAAGCAACTATTAGATTATGCACAACACGCTTAGACTTTAAGGAAAGTTTGCATTCTGTTTTTTACAGATTCCATTGCCTTAAATAGTTACAAGCCGGAGAATCGGCATTGATAGAGAACAACAGTCATTGAAGGATAGCCATATAACCTGGGGAAAATCTTCAACTGCGTATGTGCCCCATAGGAACCTGATGCCAAATACATCTTTGACATCGGTTCACAGGTAGACCCTCTTTTCGTTCTAACTCTAATATTGTGTCACTCCTATGAAGTTCTTAAATATACATCCTTACCCGATTTTAGATACATATACTATCTACCTTATTTTTTACAGTTGAGAAAGCGGCTACGACAATAGAAACCAGGGAATCCTTATCATATTTAAGAGTTTAAACTTATCCCATTCTACGACAGGAACGAAGACAGGAACACCATCCAGGTGATTATATATTAATGATGATGACAGTGTAGTGTTATGCATAGTCATTAAAAAAGTGAGACCAGACAATTGATTGCTATTTTTTTAAATGTTTATAGATACAAACATATGAAGACTAATACTGAACAAAAGGAATAGAATGCTCCTGATGAAGGGAATAAAGTCCGAACACGCGTACAGCTAACTTTAAAGAATTAATTTCAATCATCATATGATAGTATCATTACTTGATTTATGAATTTATTTTCTATTTTCTGAGCACACAAATTTATAAAATTTGATGACTGTGAATCTGAATGTACTTTGAAAACTGAATTTTTGATTCGTTCTGTACATATCATTTTGTATATTTTAAAAAAACACAATTGTTTTATGTTTAAAAAAAACTATTACTCTTACAAATCCATTTGTAGTTATTATACACAACCTGAGTGTGCGAGGGATGGGAGAGTTCCACAAGTTGGTGGACATCTGTTGTATTTGCATAGATGAAACAGCCCAGTGCCAGGGACGGTCATTCTCCCTTGCACCCCCCTAATTAAAATGTAAGTTTAATGAACTGCATTTAATATCTCGGAGTGCCCCCGATTACCAGGTTTTCATAGCGTTGATAGAATATGGAGGATGGAGACAGGAAGATAAAGGTAAAAGGGGAATGGGAATTTGGAGCAGGTCAACGCTTCAATTAGTAGAATGAAAGACTGCACAATGATACTATTTCCAAAAACTTCACATCCGCCACGATACCTAGGCCATGCATGCGCCATCAGGACAGGACCTTTCACCTTTCCCTGCACCCGGTCTGGCCAGGGAAGCTCTTCCATGTGGGCCGAGTCCACACTACTTTAAGCGTGTTGTTCTGGGATTCATTCAAATTGGCAATCCTGCACACGCACAT
The DNA here is from genome assembly GCF_040938575.1 of Ambystoma mexicanum. Taxonomy (NCBI): domain Eukaryota; kingdom Metazoa; phylum Chordata; class Amphibia; order Caudata; family Ambystomatidae; genus Ambystoma; species Ambystoma mexicanum. The sequence continues at coordinate 221,462,871 of NC_090921.1, read as the reverse complement.
TTATGAACACACAAACGGGTAGTTTTAGGATTCAGTGTTCCCCTCTCCCGTGGTGCATTTTTGTAAGGACTAGGACTACTACAAAGGCCGTTCCTCCACCGCTGTCTAGCCACACTGAGTCAGGTGTTGCAAGCAATGACCCACGCAGACCATGACAGGGCTCCCTTCTGAACCAGCTCCAGATACAGTGCCAGGAACCGCATCGAGTTTAAGTCATCTAATGCTCCCACCACCATATGCCATGGATTGGAGGGATGCTGCTGCTTGCAACAGGTGTTTGAGAAAACATGATCTTCATTCAAAAGACACTCATTTAGTCTAATTGGAAATGTGATTTTATTTTCATATTTGTTTTTGTCTCTGCTCAAACAACCCCTTGTGGTTTGAGTTGCATGTGTTGTTAGTCATGCTGACATGATGACTGTACGGCTCTGACACACACTGCCTGAGTGGCAGTGCTCTGGCCCTTTCTCGACTAACAGAGATAGTAACAATTAATTTCAAACACTTCACTTGACTGTTCTCGTTCATAGTGACTGCCTCTTCTCCGACTTCTGACCCCCGCTGGCGCATTACATTTTATGTTTTTATTGCTTACTGTGTGTAACCCACGTGCACAAATTCTGTCTCCAGAGACTCTCCATTGCAGTTTATGGTTGTGCCAGACATCTTGAATAGGCCCCTCGTCATTGTCGGATGTGCTTTGCTTGAGGCCTGCTCCTTCCTCTGCCATCAACATTTCCTTTCGAATATCTGCGCATTGTGCTTGGTGTGGCACCCAGCAACACACCAATGCACATGACGGCCCACGCATCTTGCGCATGATTGGCTGCGTCTGCCAGCCTGCTCCATATCAACAGGCCCTCTGATCCTACCCAGAAAGGCCGAGGCTCTAGAGTCATCACCGGGTCAGCCCGCCCTGCCCCCCACCCAAGGCAGGCAAAACTAAACTTGATGTAGAGCCCACGCCCCAAAACAGGGATTGTTGGTGTTCTCGAAGAGAACGTGACACTGCCTGCCTGGCGCCAAGCCAGTGGTTGGGTGGGGCACTGGCAGCCCCACGACTCATGCTATTGGTGTATCATCAAAGAAAAGTTAACACTTACTAGGTGTAAACTTTTATTTGATGATGTTCTCCGACTGACACTGTGTGCATTCTAATCATAAATACCACTGTTTGCCACTGTGCGACTGTCTTGAAAAGGGGTATTTCTTCCCAGGGCCCAGCCCTTATTAGCATAAATCACCCAATTACAGGTCCGCTCGTGCCAAGCAATGAACTCATGCTAGAGAAATGACACCTTCAGTATAAATTTAGCATTTATTAGACATATAGCATAGTATAACATAACAGTAAATTTAGCAATGGAACTTGGGAAACAATAATAATGGTTGAAGAAATCACAAAACTTAGAGAAACACAGTCTTGCGCCCCTTGAATGGTATCTTCATAGCGCTAGGAGACCCTGGCTGTTCGCCCCTTCAGATAACAGCGCTGCAAGGTGCCGCACAAGGCCTCATCATGTTCCGGGCACTCACTCTTGCTCGAAGCAAGTCCGCGGATGGATCTCCCACCTGGGTTATGTGGGCATGCATTTTTGTAATCTCGTGCCGTCAGTTACCGTGACACACTATCCCCGCACATACTGAGTGCAAAAAACAAGTTTACTTATGGAAAAAACCCAGCTCAGTACATTTTCAACGTGCTCCCTTCTCTGCCCCTCCCTACTTGGAGCCCTTTGCATCAGTTTGCTGGAGACAGCCGTCCCCAGAAAAATATGAAACTGGTTGATTTAACAAAAACCGTGTCCTAAAATGTGTATTAAATCAGTCATTGTTTCATTTACCCGCCCTAAGGCTGTAAAAATACCCTCGTGTTTCAAATGCTACCATCTCTAATTAGAGCTCCCACACTTGGCAGCAATTCTTCAAAGCAAAAAACCTTAACAAACACACAGATAACTTTTGTGCGCACTCATTTCATCTCAAAATATATTATGCACCTGCTTGCATAACCCTGCTGCCCCAACAATTCATGAATCATACTCCTGGCTACATGCAACGTAGTAATTGTTTAAAAAAAAAAACAACTCTGGTTAAAGCAATTGAGTTAGAAGAGCAAAACATTTCGTTTTCACAAATTCATCTCAAAATGCATTTAGAAAACAATTTTTCAACATATTGGCATTCAAGTGCTGTTTCACACAGCTGTTTTGTCACATGATGTAATAGTCCACTACCCTTTCCGGTTGCTTTTCTCCACAGTCCTTTAGACAAGAAAGGTAAAACATATCAAACAGGTTATTTTTATTTTATTTTTTTTTTATTTTTGTTTTAATTGTATCACAATTTTTACAAAAAAAAGGAAGATAGAAAGTCCTTATGACCTTGAATTCATATCCTAATTTGGTTCCTCTACTTGACTTGACCTCAGTCCCGATTCTCAGATGAAGAAGAAGAAGGGACTTCGACGTGATGTGATTTTTGTATGTCTTTGGGAGTTGGACTTCCCTTCGCTTGTTCGATCTGTTACAAATTCAGAGCTTTGAAGAACAAAGTCACTCCGATGACAAAGCGCCTGTTGTTACCACCGGACAGCATTGCCCATAAATCTTCCATGTCTAAGGTAGAGTAGTTCTTCAGTGGGTCTGTAAGGAATCGATGTTGTTTTGTCACCAGACCTGCGCATTCGAGAATCAAGTGTTTCGTGGTTTCTATTTTGTTCTCAGTTTTGCAGAAGTGACAGATATTCGTTTCAGCTTGCTTGCGTATAGCCAGGATTTCATTTGTTTTCAGTTGGTTTAATTTAAACCTCAGGAACAGTCGGCTTAACCTCTTATCAGGGAATTTCTGAAGATAGCCTTGTACCGCGTCTAGCTTCATTGGAACACTTGGAATATTTGCTGTCAGAGAATAAGTATTGGCTACTTCTTGAGTGTTAATCCAGTCCGCTTCAAGCATTTTTTTCGATACTTTGTTGGGGTTTTGGATCAGTGTCTCCACGTTGAGGTCCAATTCCTTTAGGATGGTCAGATTTCGTTCTTCCCAGATGGAGAGCATACAATTGTCGCCGTTCTGGATTTCCTTTCTGATGAGGTCCAGAACTTTTGCTTCAGGCTCGTTGATTACTTTCCGGTACAACATAAGGATTGCTCTCATTTTTGTTACTAAGAGAGATGGTAAACACAGTTCTGTTCTTATTAAGGCGATGGGGGTGCAATTCGCCAGACCTCGGACTGACTGCCAGAAGTAGCTTTCAAATTTCTCCCAGATAAAGTCCGGGGCCAATGTCATTGCGTCCATGCCATAAATCAGGGCCGGCACCACCTTGGCCTTGAAGAATCTCAACGTTGGAACGATCGAGAAACGACCGTATTTTCTATCCGCAGCCTTGGCTTGCGCGGTTAGGCTCTTCAGTTTTGACCATAGTGCTTCTTGCATGGTTTTTTCCTCTTTGTCATTACTTATCATAATTCCCAGATATTTAAATGCTTTTACTGTTTCCAGGTTTTGCCCCTCACAGTACCATGTGAATTTTTGTTGTTTCTTTGCCATGTGAATGCTTTGTTTGTTTTGTCTTTGTTTAGCCTTAAGTTGTTCTTTGCCATGAATACCACCAGGTTGTCTATTTGGCGCTGTAAGCCAATAGGCGTCAGATCCATCAGAATAATGTCACCGGCGTAGAGTAATCGCTCTATCTTAGAGCCGCCTAATGATGGAGGAAAGTGTTGGATCGCTGCACTTGATTCACCGAAGTCTGCGATATAAGAATTGTACAACGTAGGCGCCAGAGGACAGCCCTGCTTTACGCCTCTTGAAGTCTCAATTTCTTCTGATAGGCACCCCTCGGCGCTGAGATGGACTCGGATGGAGGTTCCTTGATGTAGTGCTTTTATTGGTTCAAGAATTGAATCCGGGCAATCTTTGGCTTCGAGTTTTGTCCAGAGACGTTGTCTATTGACCTGGTCAAAAGCTTGGACCAGGTCAATAAAGACAACGTAGATGGGGAAAGCCACCTTGTAAGACTTTGGCTTTCAGAGCGCTCAGTAGCAAGATGTTAGTAGTGGTTCCTGAGTTCCTTATGAAGCTGTTCTGAAAAGGATCCGCAAGATTGTTAACGCGAATCCAGGTTTGGAGTAAGTCTAATACAAGGGATGCGTAGACCTTCCCCATCACGTCTAGGAGGGCAATTGGTCTGTACTGATTAGGGTCATCAGTAGCACTTCTCTTGAATATTGGGACGATGTTAGCTTTCTACCAGGACGATGGAACTTCATTGGAAAGGTTGCAATTTGAGAAAAGTTTACTCATTATGCTGGCCCACAACTCCGGATGTTTTTTTAGTTCTAGATTGCTTATGCCATCTGGCCCAGGTGCTCTGGAATTGTTCAATTTCCTTAATTTAATAAGGATTGATTCCTTGTCGTCTGGAATTTCCCAGGGAGTTTTGGCTTTGGGTCTCGGCCTGTTTTCCACTTGATTTATATTCGATGGTGGAATCGGTGCAAACAATACCGAGAAGTGGTTTATCCAACGGCTCTCTCCTACATTATTTTGTATGTTGTCATTGGTCTTGTTTACTGAACCTTTGATTAAGTTCCAAAAGTCCTTCGGCTTATTTCCACAGATGGCGAGCAACATCTGTTCGGAGTCGTTCTGGTATAGTTTATGCCGATGGTGTATGAGCCAGCTCTTATAGTTATTGACAGCATTTGGCCAGTTCGCCAAAGTTTCGTTGGAAGGAGACTTTGATACATTTTTTTCAGTCTCCTATGGAGTCATCTTTTTTTCTACCAGGTCTTTGTTATATGAATGTGGATGACCAATCTGTGGTTTGGTTAATTTGGCTGATGACATCTGGAACTTGGTTAGTAGAGGAGTGTAGTCTAGGCCCTCCCTGTTCCTTTTAGCAGATAGCAGGTTCTTGTGATCGATTCGAGTATAGCGTGCTTCAATCGCACGCAGGCCTTTTTCAGAGATTTTTACTAGTTTTCCCTTCTCCGACGTCTCTATTGGTAAGGAGCAGTTTGAAGATTGATCAATGGACACTAGACCTTCTGTGACTAAAAGGTTGTGGTCACTGAAAGCTGTTTGCACAATCTTGAAAGAATGAATTTCCGGAAGGAGATCTCTTGAGACGAATGTATGGTCGATCGTCCCTTGTTGCTCCCCTCTTTGCCATGACGGGATCTCGAGATTAGTCTCTTTACGATACCAGTGAAGGTTATACATGTCTCTGGCTTCCATTAACTCATCAAGGAGTTTTCCTCTTTTTCTCGCCAGGGAGTTATGGTCTATAGGCTTTTGATAATTTCCAATCCCTTCACACTTCGCGTTAAAATCGCCATTTATGATTGTGCTGTGATCCGGGTTTTTTCCATAAGCCTCTCCCATCAGGTTCTGGAGGACTGAGGTGAATTCATCACTTGTTGTCGACTCAGGGTTCCAGTAAACGTTTATCAAGAGGATTGTGCCCACTTTTGAAGCAGCGGAAAGTGTCTTACGTTTTAAGATTGATGCTTGGATCCAATACGGTGGCGGGAGAGTTTCCACAACATCAACTCTGGAGCCCGCTCCGACCATGGTTAAGAGTCCTGCGTACGGGCGTCCTGCTGCCCCTTTCTTTGCAGCTGTATAGATGATTTCATATCCATCCAGCTGCGGTTTGGAGGTCAGCCATGTTTCTTGGAGACACATAATGTCGAAATGCCCTAGATTCACATCGGTTGCTTTAGTTAAATGCCAAAAGCCCCTCGTGTTCCAACAGCCAAGTTTTAGAAGCTTCTTTGGTGGTGTTTTCCCATCAGTTGGTTCTTCCTGGATTGACGGATGATAGGTCGCGTCAACCACTGATCGTGGCTACTGGTTACCTCGCGGGGTCCTCTTAGAGTTGGACCAGGACCAGGGCATTGATTGATTTGCCCCTGTTACATCATGCTTGTTTGGTGCTTGTGCATTCCTTGGGAAACAGGGATGTCTTTCGTTTCGTGTTTGATGCTGTTCCATCCGTCCTTCGCCTTCGGGGGCGTTGTTAGATTTTTTTCTTGCCCCCTGGTTGGATTTTTGAGTTCTGTGCATGTCCGTTTTTTGCTCCTTATAAACCGGAAGGATGTGTTCCATCCTGCTGATATAATGAACACGCGTGTCTCTTTTCGGTGGTTTAGAAGTGTTGGGGTTGGGTGTTGCCCTACCCACTTCTAGTGAGGAATCTGTTTGTTTATTCAAACATTTTATTTCCACTAGTTCATAACCCAGCCGCAGGAGGGTTTCAGTTTCCTTCAATAATTGAGATTTGATATTCTTGGAATTGAGATGTATATAGGAATAATCGAGTCTTCCAGACGTGCTTGGCTCCACCATCCAGAGGTCCTGGTTTCGAATATGTCTTAAGCTTGGAATTTGCATTAGGATTTTTAGGATGTTAGTTCTGTTCATGGTCACTCTGCCCAGATTTGGGTTTATGCTTTTCAATCTTAGAATGCAGTCGCTTACTATTTTCTTAGATTCCATTTTTGGGGGTCTTTCAGGTTCCGATCATCTAGTGCTTTTAGAATTCGATTCCACCCGAGGGGAGTGTTGCACATGTGCGATTCCGTTTCTGCGACCCATTTCCACCTTCGAGTTTGAAATTTTTGTGTCAGTCGTCAACTCGTTTCGCCGACGATGTGCTGGCTCGGGTGAGGGTCGGGCGTTTCTCCAAATGTTCGGACTTGTTCTATGCACTGGTTCCATTCTTTTTGTGCACGTTGATACATCTCCAAATCGCAATTTTTGGCTTTTTTGAATTTTCTCTGAGTACTTCGGCGATGATGCCGGGTGGTCATGTATTTGGACTTTGATCGGAGGTTCCTTGTTAGGGGTATCTGTTTCCACTTCCCCCACTTTTCTCTTTTGGGTTTTCCTGGTATTGTTTTCGTACCCAATCTCATCGATGGTTATCGTACTCCAGTCTGACTGGTCATTCACCGTGAGAACTGGGTGTGTTTTCTTTGCCTGACTGCCATCTACTTCAGTGGCCCGGATCTCGCATGCAGGGGTACCCTCCTTTGGTTGAAGCATAGGGGTTACTCTTCTTGCAGCCGTCTTTGTTCGCCGCCGCGGGGCTTGTAGGCCAGAAACCACAGCTGGCGTGTTCTTGTCTTTCTTGGAAGTAAGATGGACAATCGACTTTTGCTGATAGAATATACCGTAGGAAAAACCTTAGGGTTATCCCGGAGGCCTTTGGTAGGCCTGCTCATCCCTTCACCTGACTTTGTATAGGAGAAGGGATTTGGTGCGTGTTTAGTGAGTCCTTCTGTTACCTCGTTTGAGCGATCAGCCTGAGAGACTTCATCCTCTTCCTCTATTATTGTAATTATCTCGTCTAGAGGATCCTTCAGTTGTACCATTTGCTGATGCACTTTTTCTTGTTTTTTGTTGAGCAGCTGTTAAGTCTGTCTCAGAATTGGCAGTCGACATTAGTGTCGGATTTCTTTCATTACAGTCTGGCCCTCCCTTGGCGTTTTCTCCGTCCGGTGTAAGCAGCTCCAGAGGGGGCTGCATTATTTTGGGATCATTTCTGATGGGCGGTCCATCTGCCCTGGGTATCGGGATGCCTCCTGTCCCGACAATGTACCCTTCCAGATAGTTTAATTTTGACTGCATAGAGGCCAGCATTGACATCTGATCGTGGAGAATATCATTTAGGCTCTCATATAGCTTACTGAAAGGTGCCATCGCAATTGTTACAGTGGACCTAATAGTCATTATGTCAGCCTTTTGTTGGAAAGGGTCTTGTAACGATGGTTGTGGTGTTTCACTCAATCTACGCATGCGTATAGGAGTGTACGACAGCGTTGGAGTTTTTGCTGACTTTGTAGCACTTGCCCGCACACCCTCATCATGCTTAGGCTCATCTGATAGCATTATGTTTCCTGACCTCGATGATGAGCATAGTGTAGTTTGGGAGTCTGACCTCTGTGGGCTTGTGATCGTCTCGTTTCCTCGCTCAGATGGTGTCAGATGCTGGATTGGTGAAGTATTCGCAGAACTTTGCAGTTGCTGGAGAATTGTTTGTCTTTCGACTGAGCTTGTACTTTTGGCTCCAAGTTTCGCAGGGGATGGGTAGTCCCTCGCCTCCCCATTCAAGCATTGTTCTTTTCTCACTGTTACAGTTTTGTTGGTGTAGTGCCATCTTGGTGCAGACAAACTCTTTGTCAGCGTCTTTGTAGAAGCAGGAAGTTTTGAAGGTGTAATAGCTTCTTCTGCGCAGCTTTTTAATGATGTCATTTCTGTTTCTGTTTGCGAGCAACTTCCCAAGATTTCACTGTCCGACAACTCCTGCTGTAGATTCAGTCGAGTCTCTAATTTCTTTTTAAAGAAATCATTCAATGCTGTAACAGTAAAAGGCATGCCAGGTCCGTTCTTTGGGCCCATTTATTTTACTTAAAGGTACTTTTGGTATTAGGGTCGCTCTTCTTCTCATCCTGTGTGGATTAAGTCGATATATTTTGGTTAGTGCGGGGGTAAGTTGTTTAGACACACCATCCGTTTGAAGTCCTTGTTTATCTTTTTTTTTTCTTTACTTGAATTGCCGCCCCATCATGCTTTTTTAGCATCATTTGGTCGGCCACTGCATGTGAACTAGATACACTAGAAGTACCTGGCTCACAGCAGTGGTCAACTCCGTCCTGTGGATTGCAAAAGACAGGAGCGTGCAAAGGATTGACAGTCTTGGGGTTTTTCGACACTGGGATGATTCCAGTGAGTCTGTTGGTGATGTCTATTAATTGGGCGTCCTCTGCAGTGATCTGAGCTTCAGTTGGACTCTCCAGGACCTCACTCTATAGTTGTGGACTATAGCAGTGCATAAGGCTTCAGTTGAAATATGCGTTGCATTTGGCAGTCTGACTTTTTCACCTTTTTTGGGAATTGTTGGAGTCGTAGTTTGCTGCGTGCGGCACTCCAGGTTGCTGACCCCGCTCAGACTCATAGCAGTATAGGTTTCAGTTACTTGGTTACTGGAGATTTTTTTCCAGACTAGATGTTTCGTTTGGGGTTCGTCTCTCCGGAGCTAATGAATTACTCGAAAGGCCCGTCTCCTCCTCCACACGGGAGGTAAACGGGGCCTGCGAGTTTTGCTCAGCCTGATCTAAAGAAGCTGGTTTCGAGGGCGCGAGCTCCGGCTGAATTTGATAAGTCACTCGAGGTGGCTGTGAGCCGGGTGGCGCCTCAGACGGGTTGACCGGAAGAGACTCATCACATCTCGACAGATTCATCCTCGGTGTCTTCGCGGTCTTCACCGAAAAGTCTGGCGAGGAGTCAGGCGGGTTTGACGAGATTGTCCGCTTCGGTACCCGCTTCGGCACCAAAGACTTCTCGCCCCTCCTCTTCGAGTTTCGGTTTCAGAGCACTGGCTTCCTTCGGTGCTTCCTTCGGTGGCCGCAAGATGCGACGGGTGACCTCCATTTCAGGAGCGGGTCGCCAGGTAAGACTAGGAGCTACAGGGGCTGGCGGGGAGGCTAGCACAGGAAACGGGGGACCAGACAAGGGAGAGGCAGGGAAAGATTCCACCTCCAGGGGCAGGTGGGGGGCGTCATGCCTGCCCGATTCCTAATACAGTATTATACTGTATTTAGCGTAGTTTGCTAAGTCCTGGGTCCCTCGTCCCTAGTCCTTACAATAGAGGTTTGCTCAGAAATGATCACCGTCCCGTCACGGCGGCCAGAGTGGGCGAGCAAGGTCACAAATCACACAGAAAAAGGGCTCACCGCACAGACTGACAGGCAGGCTCCTCTACTCCTCCACTCCCTGCCACGGTCTGCCAAAGTCTGCAGTCACTCAGCAGCTCACTCCGCGGCCGCTCCGTGGCTGAATGCTGTTTTTGAAGTCTTGGGTGAGCTGGGAAAACAAAGGCCACTGTAGAGAGACTCTGGGTCTGCCAAAGTCTGCAGTCACTCAGCAGCTCACTCCATTATTTAAAACCATCAACGGAAACATTTCAGAATGTGCAGCATCAAGTGTCTGACAATATGCCAAGTCAGCACGTGGCAGTTCTGTAAAAGTTATTACTCTGTAGGGCACTTCTCGCAGGTTGTACTACAAATGTCCTCATGCACATCAGTAGCCTTGTGTGGTGTAGGAAATGTTCCATGGTCACATGGCACCCCGCAGTGACCCGCTTTCTCTGACAATGCGTCTGCTTGACTGATCAGTAGCACCCGAAATTTGCACACGTCTAACCCCAATCATGGCACGCTACTTTCTTGTTTTTTCTTTTGCCTAGGCAAAACACAAACGGAAATGTTAGAATTTCATAAAAGTAAAATATCAGTGTTATCCACCCCTTTCCTTAATACTTCCCCCGCCTTCAGAAATCTTATCAGGTAACTATGCACTGTCACATCATTGCTACCACCATTATTTTTCACCCTTCTGTGTGGTACTGGGACTTATTTGCCTTCCAACATACGGGGTGTAACTGCCTAATCACAAACTCATTTGTGCAATGCGATTATAGTTGGTCAATGGTACCTCAGACTGATCTGCGATTTTTGCAAAAGCAATACAATAAGTACCCAGATCACACTTCTCAATGGCTCAATGTTTGCCTTTTTCACCGCTATGCGCCAACTTGCTTCCAGTGTCTCATGATCTCGATTTGGTTTGCCCTGATGGCATCACTCCATTTTCAAAGGTAAAGTCTTTTAGTCCAATACTGCTTGCAGTTGCTTGCACAAGCTGCCTCGTTTATTTTTTCCAGTTCTCTATACAACAAGTGTCTTTAAAGCCTCTCGTTTTCCACTTGTCAGTTTCGCAAAGGGTGTCTGCTGATTTCTTGCACCACCTCTTGAGAGCGATAGTCTCAATCAGTTCCTTTATTTGCTTCAGCAAATCACTCATTCTTGCACTAAGCCGTGAGGCTTCTGGATCATGGCTAATGTGCAGCGTTCATGTTATACTGTAAAGCCCAGTTCTGCATGTTGTCTCTTGCAAAACGGCTCCATCTGGAATGCCATAATGTCTCATCAGCTACTCCAGCCCTGGCAATGTACTTGCATTTTGCTGGCAGTGTTTTTTCACTTCTCAAAGCGCTTAGAGGTTTCTTCTCCAGTGCACAGCACTTTACTTCACTTCACATGGGGCACTGGGATGCAGCTTGCATGGCAATGTCTCTTGAAATGGGCAGCTGTCTTTTCTTAGCCCATTCACAGGTGCACAGTTTCCACGAATGTTCAGATGCGTGATGCGTCCAGCCTGCCAGTTGCTTGCAGTATTTCTTTTTCTTCCAGTGTGGTCACTGGGTGAATTCTTTGCCATCTGATCAGCTCCCTTATTGCATGCCAATGTCAGAAAGCATGTGTGCATTGGCCTGTGCAAGGTAAATTGTGCTCTTTTTCACCTTCTCACTCACGGCAATTACTGCTTTCAGTTTCAGCATTCTGGCTTGCACCCACCACCACCTCCTTCTCTTCTCACACTGACAGTGTTTCCTCGATGGGAATGGAATGCCACAGTTGGCCATTGTTTATCTTTCCTGTGCATGGCAGCGCAAGGCGCAAATCAAGCCTGTTTCTTCGCTCTTATGCCCATAACTCATAAGCTGGTGTGACTTTAAAGGGAGGCATTTGTTTCAGACAATTCATCCAGATTTACTGCTTTCAGCTCATGCTCCTGCAATTCAGAAAAACTCTCATATGAGCGCTGTTGAAAACACCAATTCACTGGACAGCAGCGGAATATTGTGCCTCCCACTGTCATTTCACACACACAGCCCATGACAGGAATGTCTGTGCAATTTGTCTTCAAGCCACAAGCTGCCGACAGTAACTTTCATTTTCAAAAGAGGCACTTTTTGTCATTAGATTCAACTCGATGTAATTCTGCAAAGCGTCTTTCAGTCTGTAGAAAGACAGCTGCTGATCAATGTCCCATTCAAAAGCATATTTTTTCCTCGTAACCTTGTAGTTTGGCTTTACAATCAAACTCTGATGCAGTGTGTGATCTTTCAAAAGAACCCTCAACCCACTGAAGCTTTGTGCTTCCTTCTCACACAGAGTTTTTAATATGTTGTACCATTGCCAGGCCAAAACAAATCATTGCACTTAAAAATGTCACTTTTAGTGCAGCTCTCTGCACGATTTCTGCATGAATAACCCACACTCTGTTCGGTATGTGGGCTATCAATGTGTCAAATCTTTCATCATGTATCGTAGTCAACATTTTACTACAATGTCCAAAACATACATCACTTAATAGCAACATTTCTTTGTCTCTAGCAGCAAGTCCATGGCCTAGAGGGGGAACATTCAAATACTCTTGGGGCAATTTAGAAAATATAAATTCTCTTTCCCCCCCAAACCATTGCAAACTGATTCTGCAATTCCAAATCAATGCACAAAATCGAAATTCAAATGCCATTCACTCACTTTTTTTTGTGAGTCTCTCACCCATTGTAAGCACAGCACAGCTAAATGCAATGAAGCCAATTTAGTGTGTCTCATTAAACAGAATGCACCACCAGCACATGGAATTTACAGTTGCCAAAAACAAACCCTTTCAAGTCTCTCAACAAAGCTTTTACTCTTTCTCCTAAACTTGACTCATTCCCACGATGTATTCAGGAATGTTAACACTTAAAAGCATCAGTTTCAAAAGGGCGATCCTTCGCCGGTTTACATTTCACTCCCCCACACTCGCTAGTACACTGGGGCTGAGTCTCAATGTTCGAATCACCATTCACAATTTGGATGTCCAATATTCACTACTTTTTTCTCCCCTCATGCCAAAATAGAGCGAGAACTTTGTTGCACTTTGCAATCCAAATTACAACCATTTCAAGGGAAACCGCATGAAAAAAATTATTTCCTAATCAACAATAAATCTTTCCTCCCCATTCCTCGGAGTGCTTTGAACAAAGCCATCTCCCGCTTTGCTCATTGCCTTCTGCTCCCTGGCTTCATTCCCAAGCAGTAATTCAGCCACGACTGATTCACTGAAGGGGGAAATCTTAACTACGCAAGCTATCGGTCGCGGCAGACCGACACACAATTGCTGTCATTTTGTTGACTCAGAGCTGCATTGAGACGATAATGGAAAAGTGACAGATTGCCCCTCAAGCTGCATTGTGTTCTCTCACACAATTGTCATTTCCCCAGCATGGCATGATTCTGCACGATCCCCAAGCTGCCACCAAATGTCTTGAAAGGGGTATTTCTTCCCAAGAACCAGCCCTTATTAGCATAAATCACCCAATTCCACCCAATTACAGGTCCGCTCGTGCCAAGCAATTGTACAAGAGAGGCGGAGCGTCCTCCGACGGGCCCATAGGTCCGACCTCACCCTCTAGTACCTGTAAAACAAGATAGCTGCACCAAGTGAGGAATGCGGGTGCAGGATTCACTTACTCCAACACAATTCAATAAGGACAACTCAATAGTTTGGCAAAGGGAAGTCCGTTTAATGACGAGTACGAAAAACGGGGAAACAAATGGGCATCAGCAGTGATGCGTCGCCCGTCTCGCTTCAACTTCCCCTGAACTTCATACAATTAGTAACATTTATACTCAAAACTCATCATCATTGACGTCTAACTCTACATGTTTGTCATGTAATATTATTGGTCGGAAAAGGTAACATAAGTATAATTGCTATATCTGTATATGGTAACATAGCATGCAGATTGGATAACTCTTATCGTGTGGACGTCTAAGCCCATCTCTCTACATCACACGTGATAGACGTCACTACAAGTATGATGTCCTATTGGTTCTACCATCTATAGGGCCCTATTTTACTTGGTCCATTGTGATTGGGTAGGTTACACCCCTAGACATAAATCTACACTTTAATTAGCAGCATGCAGAATGGACACCCAGGTGCCTAGTGCCTCCTTTCCATCAATCAGTGCTTTAGGGCTATGTGTCAATTAGTTGGCTGGGTATGACCTCGAAACTGTAGCATCTTATCTGGAGAAGTTATGGCATCCTTGGTTCTAGGTGGCATCAGATGCTGGTAACTCTTCTCGCTTGGTTAGTCACGTCTCTGTTCACCGTGAATCTGCTTCAATGCCCTTCTTTTCGAGTATTTGATTCTCCTTCAGCCTCGCCACCTGCCTGGGCCCCCCTTATCTTGACCTTCACAGGGCAGGCTGGTATGCTCTGAAGTTTTGATTCTTCAGAGTTGCCGCTCTGCTCCCTTCCTTAGGTTGACCTCGAATCCCCAGGCGTGAGCTGCTTCTTTGCTGAGTTTCGATTCCGCTCTTCCTTCTGGCTTTAGCAGGAATATGAAACCTGGCCTGGTAGGCCTCTGGCTGCCTGGGCATACTTCTGCTTACAAAATGGAGTCGCACTTGTATAGTGTGCTTTATTGAGGTAGATATATGATTGGGGTTTGCCACTCTATTCTTCTACTAAGCATTGCAAGCAGTACCGTTTTCTTAGCTTCTTGCGATGTTTCCTTACGTTTCAACATCATCTCCTCCTGCGCCCATTTCATAGCTACTCGCACTGACGTGTTATCTTTGGTTGTCGTTTTCGTTCATCCGTGAGTCTTTCCGGGCCTGTGTGTCATTACCACTTGCCATCCATTAGGGCTGTTTGGGTCTCTTCGTGGACAGTCTGTAGGTACTCTTCAGTTCGTGTCAGCTGCTGGTACAGTTGTCTAAGCGTTTACCGTGCAGCTGTTACGCTCACCTGATTCCCACGGGGGCGTCGATCTGGACTGGCCCGCTGTTGCTTCCACCAGAGTAACACGTAGAGCCGAGATGACAGACTGGACAGACCCACATAGCTTCGTTTGTTGGATTCGTACGAATATCTTTCTGCAATGGAGAAAGGGAATTAACCTCCCGTAATCTGAGCATTAACCCGCCTTCCCACTCCCCTTGTCTGCCCACAGAACACTCCTGAAGTTCCCTCTAAATCTCACCTAAATATTGGAAAGATGAGCTCTCCATCCTGCGTCGAGCGCAGGGGCGCGTTGACGACCAGTTACTTCACTGGCGTGGAGGAATTGGTGAGTTCCAGTATTGACTCTAAGTCCAATTGTTCGTAAGAGTTCAAAAGTCTGATCTTCACTCTGCCAGATTCCTTGCAGGTTGCGGATTTAAACTACCAGAAGAGTTCCAAGTGGCAATTGGTAAGATCCTGGTAAGTCTATTGTGGTTCTCCCCTTTGGGGCCGGGGTACAGCGATGATGCAGAATTAACTGCGCCGACCCGAAATGAGGTGAGTACCCCCCTGTGGTAAATCAGGTAAGCCTTTGGGGGTGATTTGTATTGTCCTTGTTTTTCCCCTTAGGGGCCGGGGTGCGGCAGTGATGCAGAATTGACTGCGCCGACCCGAGATGAGGTGAGTACCCCCCTGTGGTAAATCAGGTAAGTCTTTGGGGGTGGTTTGTATTGCCCTTGCTCACCTATCTGTTCTTGTCTCCCCCAGGTGTTGAAGAATGGCCTGGAGTTGCTGGATTCGCAATGGAGTAAAGCAAGGTTGTCCAACGTATGGCGGCCATTTTATGTGGCCCGCCATGCCATATGTTGGACAATGCTTGAGTTAAAAAATAAAAATATATATATTTTTTTTTAAATGTGCCTGTGCGCAAAACTACTCTGTGCTCTATTCGGGACACATAAAAGAACAAGACGAATGAGAATTCTGAGCGCACACTCGCTCTACTAGACTGCTATCAGCATCATCAGTCACAATATTTTTGGGGGGAGACTTGGAAACATTGGCACAAAAGGAGCCACTCTGTGCTGGATCACCATCCTTTCACCAGTAAACCCGATTCAATCACCATGGCCCCCTTACAAATCCCAGCCATGCTGGGATTGACCTGTGGACACATAAATAATCGTATCAATAAACTTTCTCTGCCTTTTTTACGGCGAATGCCAATTTCGCCACATTCATTTGGGTCAATTTTATTGCTTTTTTTACTACAAAAACCGGTGGCAGAACCCCTGCACCCTCACTTTCTATATACCTTACCCAAAATTACCATCTATATTTTTTTGGTAAAAAAGCGTAAAAAAATGTTTTGTCGAAATTGCCATTCAGCAAAAGTGGGCAATAGCAAATAATCTACACACTCAAGAACAACCTTTCAAAAAATGCTCTCCAGAAATGTATAGAAAGGAAACAAAATCCAAATCCAAATCAATGGGAACCAAAGTTTTCGTTTGTTAGTGGATTGAGTTTGTTCACAAAATGGATCGGAGTACACTTCGAATAGTTGCTGCAGCTCTGGAGAAAATACAAATGGTATGATAGGTTATTTATAACGCGCTTAATACCCATGCAGCAGTGATCCCAATCATAAAAGTGAAACAGGCAAGCCCAACAGGTATAACTTATTTTCACTCTTTTGGTAGCGCAGTCTGAGGGCAGCCTATACCCTTCAGGAGAGGTGTGAGCTGATACAGTTGCAACACAAAAAACAATAGTACTATGTTCCCAAAATACCTTAGTTCTTGTCTTTCGGATCTCAGCAGAGCCAGGCTTTTCAGCATCAGACCAGAAGCATGGGTGCCTTTGCGCTGGGCTGGGGTCAAGTCGGAGAGCAGCAGCGATGGGCCCCAATGATGCAGTTCTGTTTGGCAGTGGTGCTGATTTGTGGGTAGAAAACGCTGGGAACAGTAGGCCGTGCCAAGTGGATGGCACTGGAAGACTCAGTGACCTCTGGGCCCTGACAAGGGAATACTTGCCTTTGGCGCTGTGCAGGCTCGGCTGAAACAACACGGCATATGGTTACGGCAAAGATGTCAAAGCTTCAGCATTGTCATTGAGCAGAACTCTGAGATTCAGGGGTGGTGGAGCGTCGAGGTGTAGGATGATTATGATGGTGTGAATGGGGCCAGCGCTGAGCAGCTACGCTCAGGAGGGCCATGGGCCCGTGTGGGGCTGTCAGGCCAGTGGGCAGACTGCAACAGGCCTGCTCTAGCCATCCTGCTATTTATACAAATCTCGGGCCGAGCAGCACCTGATGGGAGAAAGGAACTGTGCTACAATCTGCTCTTCTGCTGGAGCTTCGCCTGCTGGAGCTTCCCCCTACACGCGGGACAGGCAGCTCTGCAGACGCTCAGAGCTTCCGGGGATTGGGGGGTTGGGGCTGGGTCAGGGCTTGCCTTCTCACCCTCGCTTAGCGGGGCTTCCCTGAACTGACCCAACCCCTGCCCTCTTGCATGCAACTCATACTTAGCTGGCAGGGGAGAATGTGATCTCAAGGGCAGATCTCCCAGGGTGAGGCTTACCCATTGCACATCGGATTTGCTGACCCCTGCTATCTTCCCAAATGCGGGATACACGACTGCATTATTTCTGGTAGTGGGGGACTGTGTTTGCGCTCTCCCCCCCCGATTTATTGGTGAAAGAAAAGGTAAAGTGTGCACTAGGCCTGCTAGGTTGCACACTTTTAGATTGTGCTCACATTGCGTTTCTTCAATTAGGTTCACCTTTGGGTGATCGCTTTTCCACATTTTATCTGTTGAATTGAATTATGCTTCTTTCATCACCACAGAAGTAATGTGTATTACAGAGATAAGCTGCCATATGTATTGGGCACACGGCACATGCTCAGGCAGCATCAATCATGCTTTGTACAGGACAATGCTGGCCTAAATTGGGAACAGCCAGCATAGACATGTTGCTACAGAGGCATATTTTGGGTACAACCAGCATGACGATGTGTTACATCAGTGACAGTGCTGTCTTACACTGTGGACACATTGATCATTAAAATGTGTTGTAAAATGTCCTTTTCTGCTGTTGGTGACATGGAATTTTCATGTTCCCCTTTAGAACTGATTGTACACTTATGGCTTTTTGGTCACCTTTTCTGCTGTAAAATGCACCATTTCAACCCCATATTTGAAAAAAAATCTTGGGGGGGAAACCCCCCCAAACCCTCCTTAGAACCTTGAAGCTCCCTCGCTACGTTCGGTCACCCCCACTATTTCAGAAAAATATTAACACATAGACACTGAAAGAAATCACAAGCAACTAACCTTTCATCACTGCCCATGACACCAAAAGCTATCCTTGGGACTGCATGGCTATCACTGCCTGTGATGCTATTGTGTCAAAGGTCACACAATATCGCTTTTTAATATACTGCTTTGGGTGAGGTTGTTGACTTTTGGCTCGCCGGCCCACTGGGTGACAAAAAGTTAATGCTTCGGCCCCACATTCAAAAAGGTTGGACAAGCCTGGAGTAAAGGAATGCAGCCCCGGTTGGTGAGTTCAGCGAGGCTCTGAGAAGGCTTCTCTCCTCCAGATCGACGATGTGCTGGATCAAAAATTCAGGTAAGGGTTTTGTTCTGACCTCTTCTCCTTCTCCTTTTCTTGTTCCAGGTGTTCCAGGGCTGAAGCGGGCGTGGCTGAAGACTGGAGCTGCTGAAGACACGGTGAGCGTTACGCTGCAGCAAGCAGAATAACGCGAAGCACGTGTGGCTGTCTGGTTGTGGCTTAAATAGCCTTGGAAGAAGTCCCAGGTAAGTATTCTTCCACAGCCCCACCCGAGAGGAAAGGAGTCCCTGAGGTAAAGTAGTCCCTTTAAGCCTCATTTGGCTTGTGGCTTCGTGCAGCATGGTCTGCATCAGGTAGGTATGCAGCATGGTCTGCAACAGGTAAGATTTCTGTAATGAGCCTGGCGCCCATGGCACCAGGACTGACTTTATTCTTATGAGCCTGGCGCCAAAGAGCCCCTAACTGGGGTTTTTGGGCATGCTTCAAGTGGCATGATGCCTGCTTCCGGGGTTGCTGGGCCTGGTCTGGCTTTCCGGGGGCAGGCATCGTGACAGCAGCCCATGGTTGTCTGGGTATGGGTGCTTCAAAAGGTATTGCTCTTCTAATGTGCACTGGGCAGAGTCCAAGTGCAGCTCTCTGTTGGTTCATCTGCTCCTCATGTGTCACATACCTTGGCGAGTATGTTCCTGGTACCTCGAAATGGGGGGCAGAGGTGCAGGCCATGTCTGGGACCTCCTCTACACTCCCCCCTCTGGTCGGTTCATCGACCACTTCTGCTTCCTCGTTTGGATTCATCTTCCTTAGTTCTTCTGTGTCCTGTTCATCGTCTTCAGGGTTTGTACACGATGGTGTGAACGTGCGTATCTTTGGAGTCAATATCCTTATCACACCTTTCAAACTTCCTGCTGTTTTTACATGTTCGTGTTTGTTCCAGGTCATTAGCTGGCATTGTCCATTTGGGCTGCAATAGATCCATTTTCCTTCATACTTTCTTTGTTTCCTGGGATACGTAAACTTTGTTCCTTCTGGCGCAAATTCGCTTGCCTTCACAAAGTCTCTTATTTCTTCATCAGTCAGGTCTCTGGGCTTCCATCCTGGTTCGACATCGACCATGATTTTCATCCCAATGGCTTTCTTCGCAGTTTTCTGGCACTGTGTGATGATTATCTTGATAACACAGAATCCTAGTAGTATCATGACTAACAGGGCTCCCAGAAACTTCAATATATCTGCCGTCCATTGCGGGACCCATGAGAACAGTGCTCCAAACCAGCTGTCATCATCTACTTCGTCGGTTTCATCAATCATCTGTTTTTTTAAGTTTGCCAGAATACCTATGGCTTCTGTTAACGTTCCATTTTCTTCATCATGCGAAGGTATAAATGTGCAACATGATTCTCCCATTTTTGCGCAAACACCTCCATCCATTGCTGTGATCATGTCAAGTACATATCTGTTCTGAAGGGTCATCAATCGGATTGCTCTCAGTTCTTCTTTGATCACTTTAAATCCTTTTATGGTGGCGTTGATGGTCTGCAATAACTCCCATCTGGTTATTGGCAACCATTTAGCATTCACTCCGATTTGGATGTGTGGCAAGAGTAGTGTTGTGAATACTGTTGAGGTGAGGCTAAACAGCCTGTGTTCGTATGGGATTGCATGGAATCCTTCTTCTGATTTAGCAGAAAAGTACTTCTCTCTCTTCATCCGGGATACCAGTTCCACAGATCCCCCCTTCCTTAGATGAGCATCTGCTTTCGGGAAACTGTCAATACTCAAGTCACGTTTTGGATTCACTAGTGCGGGAACATAGACGTTCACTAGTGTGCATATGCCTCCCCAGTTTTTCGGTAGTCTTATATATGCCTTGGATCCACACGCCCAGTAATGGTCAATTATAACTTGCGTCATTCCTGGGGCTTCAAAGATTCGTCCGCAGTTTTGATTCTCTCCCATTTTCCTTGTGCCATTGTTTCTGAAGCACAGTTTTGGGTTTTCCAGTAGTACTATTTGCAAGGGTCCTCCTCTGTCTTCGACCCATGTCAGCAGTTTTACCAGCTTTGGCCATAGAGGTTTGCATAACCTCTATGAGTTCTCTATTGCTTCTTGGCAGGCTCCAAGGACCATTCAAGCTCGGCAGATTACTACTCCTGCTTCCCATCCATTTGGGGAAACCACTGTTCCCCAAATCTGAATTTGGCCTCTGTTCTTCCATATTTGAGCCTCTTCTGCAGTCTTTCCTTGGACATTCTGTCTCGGACATTTCCCATCTCGTTCCTGATCCTTTGGTTTCTGGCTTCTCGTACCTGATCACGTGATTCCTGGTATGCGCCCTGTTTCTTGTTTTAATGTCCTGGACGCAGCCGTCTTCAAATGGGTAATCCTTTTCAGTGGCCCATATCAATGAGGCGTCTCTCCCCATAAATTGCCCTGTGGTGTTGCACATTGCTACATGTGACGTACAGTGTGCTGTAGGGACATCAATTTCTACAGCCACAAAGAGCTTGGATTTTCCCATGCGGTACGGTAGAAGTGCACAGACGAAGCATTCTCCTTCTCATTGCCTTCTTCCCACAACCTTCATATACTGGTACCAAATATTGTTTCCAAGATGTGCTGTGCTGTCCAGGTAATTGTTTAGTTCATTGTCGTCTTCATGTAGGCGTCTCTCGATTCTCAGTGTTCTTCTGTAGTTCGCTATAACTATATCTTTAAATGCATCTACTGCTTTTCCACTCTGGGGGTTTCTCTGGCATGCTTTTCGATGGAGCATGTTTAGTTATTTTTATCGCTGTGGTAGGAGAAGGTCTTGCGTTTCTTTTCCTCTCTCTTTGTATTCTTTCGTAGATCTCCTTTAACCACCATTGGTTTACCATCTGCCCAATGCGTGGCTGTGTCGTGGGCCTGGTGCTTGTTCCTTGCATTGGAACTGGTGTGCTTGTTATTACAGTCTCTGTGGTTTTATTTTTCAGCTCCTCGTGTAGTTTCTTTGCTCTAACTATAAACGGGAATAAATGATCTATCAGCATTTGCGTCTTTACTGTGAATTCTCTTGCGGCTGCTTCAGTTCTTTTGAGTGCCTTGGTTATATCTTCTTTAGTTGATCTTTCACTTGCTTCCTCTTGGTCACTTCCACTATTTTCTGGGACTGGTTGTTCGGTAAGCAGTCTTGTTGCCTTTGTTCGAGGTTCTGTAGCCATTGACACTTGCCCTGGTTTGTGTGCATTCAGTGTGTGGGTGCATGTAGTGGTCAGTACTACGTTTTCATTCATTCCGTGCTGACCTTGTCTCCAGCTTTTCTCTACATTCGTTACCTCATATGTATCAGAATCGCTGCCAATTACATTCAATTTTAGTTCGTTTACTTGACCCTCAGATTTTCTTAGAACTGGAATAACTATATAGGGTCTGGGTGCTATCGTGGGACTTATGCGTACTTTATCTGGTGGGTGCACTGAAATTGGGATGCTTCATGCACCAATGAAGAATGCAGTTCTGATAGTCAATGACAGAAAATCTATGATAATTACTATACATATACACATTATCGATCTATATGAAATCTGGCAGCATTTCCTTCCAGGGAAGCCCCTCTGGTGGCGGTAGGACCGAGTTAGTGTTCTGGGCCCCCATTTCGAACATGAGTCAATTGTCAATGTTTATTTCTTTTCACTTACTCTGAGCTTGTTTCTCAAAGGTTTGTAACATAAAGTGTCGAGTGCTTCTCAAGTGTCCCCCTCTTGCGGGTGACGACGGTAGTCCCTGGTTATGGGATACAGTTCCCTTGCTAGACTATGGAAAAAAGGTTAGGTTAACATCTTTGGTAAGTCACATTCATTATGCATATCTAAAGTAGGTAAGTTCCCAGTTCACCTCACGAACCTGCTTCGGTCCTGATGATATGCTTGTACCTGTTAAATGTGAAAGGGAAAACTTGGTACCAATCGGAAATTAAACCCAAAAATTAAAGACAAAAATAAGGAAAAATAAAAATTACCTGAACATTAAAAATGAAAAAAAATGAAAAACACAAGATGGTGAAGTTCTCGTTTCTGCTCTTTTCGATCTGTCCCACGGCGGAAAGATGAAGAACTGTGTCTCTGTCTCCTGGATCCGTCCCACGGCAGAAGGTTTCACTGGAATCTCCTCAGGTACTCTCGCTGGAAGTTGGATAGCTCCACCTGGAGCATGATTCCATGAGGAGTGTGCCCATATGTGCGACATTGGCTGGATCTCTGATGAAGGTGATGAGGTCAACATCTGCAGGCCTTCCCACCATTTCTGGATAGTCCGTGACTAGCCGGAACAGGATATTGTGTGCCAGCTGGCTCTCCTCGGGTGACAGGGACATATGTCCTGCTTTGCTGGGTCCTGGATCACAGGCCTTTCTTTTGACGTGAACAGTCTCTGCACTTTCCTGCCGCGTGGATTGCGACAACGTAGTTTAGCTTGATCCACAGTTGGTTCAAGTGTTCAGTGTTTCTTGGATCTCTGATGTACGTGAGGGTATCCGTTGTTCTCAACGAGTCCTGGGCATTCCTCTATGATGCGAAAGAAAAGCGTGTACGTGAGTTCATCGATGATCACTTGTGGTGGAAGCATTTGTGTCCTTTTCACTATGTTTGGGCAACTCGTCGAAGGCTTCCACAATGACAGTCAGCCGTTGCCAGATTACTTTCTTGTTAGCAGGATCTTGTACAAAGTCTGTGACACTGATTACTCTCCCTATCTCCCTACAAGTGACGGATATGATATTACCACTAACTGGAAGTAAGTGAGTACATCCCACGTGAGATTTCTGCTGGGAGATACCATGAGATCTGCAAAACAAAGTCTTGGTATTGGCTGCGTCAAGTAGAAAATTAGGGCACCTGGCAGAGTCCTGATTTACCCAGGTGGGTACATGTATACATATGAAAAATAATCAGGATGGAAGATCCTACAAGCGGTGTGTAGTTCTGAATATTTAAATTTATTTCAAAACACAGAACATTTATAGTGATTCAAAAATTACTTTACAGTACTTTCGATAAGCACGAAAGTTAAAGACAATGGACAAGAGTGATTGTATTTTGTGGTAACACAAGTAAGTGTCAACCTCAGTGATATTGAGGTCAAAACTTCACATATGGGCACATTCACAAATGAGGTAGGAAGGACCTACAGTTGGAAGAGGGTGCACCTGGGAAGGAAAGTGGTCCCAGGCGTGGTTCACACAAGGTGTACACAACAGTTTTTACAAACCATACACGAGAGGGGGATGGTACAGTTGTGTCACGGGGGATCGACACAGGTGTGTGTTGCCCAAATCGGGCTTGATTGGAGCCTGTCTGTGTGTTGGCCTTCATCAGGATGGACACCAGTTGCGGTGTAGTCCGTGGTATCTGCTGCTGCAATAGCAGTGGGACGCTGTAGACAATCCTCAAAAGGTTGCTGGATTGCAGGTGCGTAATGCACTTGGAGCCAGCCGTGGTTTCCTCAAGGCCAGAGTCTCTCAGGGTCCCGCGAGCCAGACAGGGCCAGAGTGGGTCCGGTGCGGGTGTCCACGCGGGGTCCTCAGCTGGGTCCATTGCCAGTATGCTTGTATGGTTCCTTATCAATACTGCATCACCCGGGAAGACGAGGGGCGCACATAGACCTTGAACTGTGTCTGTTTCAGTACCTCCTGTTGTGTTTTGTGCTGTGCTGCACCCTTTTCGCCATTGCTGCAGTTGGCCTGAAATGACAGAGGCTCGATGTCATGCAGTTCAAATACTCCTGCATTTTGGTCCCCAAGACCTCTCTAGTTGGCTGGGCATCACATCTGGCTCGGGGATAAGAGGGGTCCTCATTCTCCTGCCCGTGACTATCTTGTGCGGCGTATGATGATGGTCGGAGCCTGGCTAGTTCCGAAGTGCATACAATGCCAGTGTCGTCTAGAAAAATGGATACCTCTACTGTGTGACCGCAAACGTATTTTGATGGCCGTGGGCCAACCGTCTCATGCACGATATGACAGAATATAGGTTTCCGAGTTTGCCAATGAACGGCCATTTTGATGTAACGAGAATCGCCATTTTGTTTTCTAACCATTGCTCATTGCTTTCTGTTCTTATTGCTTCGCAGTACATTTTCTGCTTACACTGCTCGACTGTAAAACATTGTTGTCTGCACGTAAAAGGACAAGGCCGCAGGGCCGCGAGGATAACAAGAGTTTGTTGAAACACAACGTAGGCAGCGCCAGGAAAAATGCCCGGCTCCGTCCCGAATGTAGCCTTGAAGCAGAGCTGCAGGGCATTTAATCATTTCGCAGCTGCCAGCCAGTCTCGTTATATGGTAGAATATGTTAGAATAAAGCAGCTAAAGGCTTGAAATATGCTCTTCTTACGGCCCTCCTTTTGCTGAGCCCCGTTAGAGCGTGTCGGCTCCCAGGACACGAATAGCACCTCATAGATAGCAAGGTCTGGAATGCAACTCCCCCCCCCGTATTTAGCTCGCATCCAAGAACAGAAGCGCTGTGTTCTGTTCAACAACTGAAAGATGCCTCCGCACTCACAAATTGCAAATTGTTACTAGAATAGATGTTTGAAGGTGTCATAGTTGTCGAAGATGTCCATCATCACACCAAGTTCAAAGAAACCCAATAAAAGGGGGGTGTTAAACATGTCATAGCTGATTGTTTGATATGCATTTTGTATATATGTAACTGATGTACGTAATTTACTCTCTTGCGTCCCTTGAGGTCTAGAGATACATGTCGCGGAGCGTGAGACCGAGTTGGCCAACTGAGACTTTTGATTTGCAATAAACCCTAGCTTTGGGAATACAACCTCGTGTCTGGCGTATCTATCGTGTGTGGTGACTCGCCTTGTTTCCATCGACGTAAGGGACCCCTAGGGGCCCCTTTCAAGATGGTGCCCGAATAGGGATCCTCCCCCACTTGTTCCATCGCATAAGGTTGTAATTGAGTAAGGCGGAGAACGGCGAGGACGGGACGATCGAGCTGGGATCAAGAGGTGTTCGGGGCGCCCTCTAGAAGTGATGAGAGACTCCTTTGCAGATCTGCACACATCTGATCCCTGATCGACATGCCTGGCTAGAGAACAAGGAAGCGAGGGTCCCGAAACGAGGCGGAAGCCAAGAAACACAGGCACAACGTCATTTGGTGCGTCAGTATACAGACGACTTGATTTATCAGGTGAGTCATTCCCCGATTCAAAGTAATCCTGATATTGGCTGAGAGTTGACTTTGCAAAATCAAACCCCCTAGGTAAGGTTGATTAACCAGGGGGAAGGTTGAAACATGCCTGGGGTATTGTCCACCCTAGCGGGGTTTTTCCGCTGTGGTAGACAATCTTTGGAAGATGGCCAAATTGTACCACCTTGGGGGAACGCCGGCGTATGAGATGTATGTGAAGTATGGAGTGGCTGGGATAATATTCTGTGAGACTTGGCATAGGCAAACCAGAAAGCAATAAGACCATCAATGGCCGATTTAATGGTAGTTTTGAGATAGCGAGAATAGATAACTTGGAAAGGGTGTTGATAAGAAAGAAAGTGCGTCTTGCAGCATTTGAGACTATTAAAGACTGGAGAAGGGAAGCAATGCTCCGATTTAGAAGTAGAGCAAAGCATGCGTGCAGACATAAATCGAAAGGTGAAGTAGCGGAAGAGAAAGAAGAGGAGGAGTGGACTGAGAGTCTAAAAAGGGCAGGTAGGCGTGACCAGTTGAATATAGAAAAAATATATCTACAACAAGAATTACACATAGCAGATGAATTGATAGAAAACATATTGACCCATACAAAACAAGGCCCAAGATCAGAAGTGAGGCCAGACAAGTCAGTAACTATTGCCCAAACCCCGCCCATAGCCCAAGCTCTCCCTCCGGTAGCTCAAGCCCTCGCCCAGCCACAGACCACGCACGTAACACTTCCTGTTAGCCAACCAGGCCCACAACAGACACTCCCTGTTCCCATTGTCCCATCAGCACCTCCAGCCTCAGACACAGACTCGGTACCGTCCGTTCCTCCCGGGGTTGAAGTTGAAACCACAGGGGCAAGAGGCGGGACTGAACAACGGGGATGCACAAGGGTAACTCACAGCACGATCAGCAAAGAAAGGAAGGTGGAATTGCAGCAACAGGCAGAAATGCATATAGACGGGAATGATGGGACGGCAGCATTGGTTTCAATGTATGACTTCCGAAGAAGCAATGAAAGACAGGTAGTTTTGGAATGCATGGGTGAATATTTGGTGGAGAAATGGAAACAGTTAATTGGGAAATTACGACCACAGCAATTGTTAGATTTGAATGCATTAGCATGCTGTAGGGAGAGGGATGAAGAAGTGAGAGAACATGCATATGGACTTTTTGAACTTAAAGATGAATTAGATAATGATTATGCCGAAATGTTTACTTCACCTGGGTACAGGAGTAGGGCTATTGGGAGACAACGGAAGGGAATGAAGGGGTCACATAATGAACGGCAGCAGTTACCATCACCGGGGCATAAGGAAATGGTGGACGAATTATCATTGCTATAACAGATGGGGGGCAGACTTTAAAGTATGCCTATTGAAAACACAGGTACTACTGCAGCAAGTAGTAGGACACAATAGAGGGAGAGGGAATGCACAAGGAAGGAGTAATTCGAATATGCAGGAGGGAACAGTGGGACCAAATCAGTGTGTGTATTGCAAGGAGGAAGGACATTGGCGAGTGCAATGTCCGCATCTGCAGAATAGAAATGGGTCTGGTCAGAGGAGACAGCATAGAGGACAACAAGGAGCGAATGGACCAAATAGGAATAGTATGCAGCAGCACCACAATAACGGAGTTAATCAAAACCAAGCCCAAAACCAAAATGCCCCTAACCAGAGCCAGGGACAGCAAAACCAACAGTATGGAAACCAGAGTGGGGGAAATAGAGGAAAGAGTGGGAACGTGTTCGATACACAGCCAAACACGTATTACAGTAACAGCAATGATTACACATCGGACGATGTGTTATTTCCCCAATAGGACAGCCCAGGACAGCGGTCGGAACCAGTGCCTATTCCCGTGAATCAGAGAGGACCCTACGTAGAAATGAGAGTCGGGAATGAGGAGCACTGCTTTCTTGTAGATACAGGAGCGCAGAAGTGTTCAATAGACCACCACTTAGTTCCGGATATACCACTGTCAGGGCAAAAGAATGTTTCCGTAGGGTTCGCAGGTACACCAGTCATAAACCCAGTGTCCAAACCAGTCCCAGTTACTATAGGACCATTCACTGAACATTGTCCTTTCCTTTTAACAGAAAATTGTGGGGAGAACCTGTTGGGATTAAATTTGTTGAAAAAATTAGGTTCCGTTATACATTGCACGGCAGATGGGGTGTTCCTAACGATTTGCCAACCTGTATATGGGCAATGCATGACAACGATGTAGGATGCTTGAAGATAGAGCCAGTAAAGATCATTTTGAAAGAAGGTGTTACCCTACCGCTAATTCCCCAATACAGAATTTCGGCTGAAGGTGAGAAAGGATTGAAGAGTATTTTTACAGATTTGGTGAAATTAGGGGTAATTGAAGAAATTACAGGCAGTACATGCAACAGCCTGATTCTTCCAGTTTATAAAAAAGGAGGCAATGAAGTACCATACCGTTTTATAATTGATTTGCGCGCATTAAACAAGGTAGTAGATCCACAATTTCCTTTAGTGCCAGATGTCAAATATTGACAATGATACCTGTTTCAGCAGAATATTTTAGTGTAGTTGATCTGAAAAACGCGTTCTTCAGTATTCCAGTGGACAAGGACAGCAGATATTTGTTCGCGTTCACATTAGGAGGATGATCATTTACATTCACGCGGATTCCGCAAGGTTACACGGAAAGTCTGAGTATTTACAGTAGATCTTTAAAAGAGCAGCTAGACATGCTAGAATTACCAGTGGGCTGTGTACTCTTGCAATACATAGACGATCTATTGTTAGCTGCTGACACAGAGGAGATTTGTAAAGAAAGCACTGTATTACTACTGTCACACCTAGCGGCACATGGCCATAAAGCTAATTTGAAGAAATTTCAATATAATCGAAAGGAGGTGGCCTATTTGGGCTACCTACTTTCGAAAGAAGGGAGAAGGCTAACGCCAGAAAGCATAGAAAGTATTTCTTGTATGCCTATTCCAAAGACACAAAAAGGAGTCAGAGCCATAATAGGAATGGCTTCATATTGCCGACAATGGATTGGTAATTTTGCGTTAATTGTGAAACCGATGGTGAATTTGACTAGAAAAGATGTGGTTATGCCGTTGCAGTGGGATGAGGAATGTCAGAAAGCATTTGATAAATTGAAAACTGCATTATGCTTGGCTCCAGTTTTGGGAACGCCGAATTATGAGAAGGTTTTTAGACTGTGTGTGAAAGTGAAGGATGTGCATTGGCTGTTTTGACACAGGAACAAGGTGGAAGAAATAGACTGTGCGTCTATTTTTCTTCTGCGCTGGACCCTGTAGCACGCGCACTACCACGATGTTTGCGATCTGTCGCGGCAGCTGCTGCGTCAGTGAAACAAATGGAAGGGATGGTATTGGGGCACACTTAAATTCTGATGGTTCCACATGCCATATACGTTCTATTAAATAGGACACAGACGCAACACCTCACCTCTGCTAGATTGACAAGATATGAGATTATCTTGTTCGCGCCCCATATCCAAATTATGAGGTGTAGAGCTTTGAATCCTGCAGAATTAATGCCACTACCCATAAAAGAAATTGGAGAGGTTGAATCACCCCCCCCCCCACGATTGCTTAATGGTCACTGAGGAAGAAACCAAGGGGAGAGTTGATTTAAGTGATACCCCACAGAAAGAGCCAGATGGAGAGTTATTTTGTGATGGCTCATGTTTTAAATTACCAGATGGCACGACAACTGCCGCATACGCTATCACTACCCTAGAGAGCCTTGTAGAAAGCAAAATAATCCCCTACAATTCGGCACAAGCCGCAGAGATAATAGGATTAAGCAGAGCCTGCGAGATTTCTGAAAATTTGAATGTGAATATATATACTGATAGCCAGTATGCTTTCGGGGTGGTTCATAACTTTGCTCGACTCTGGGCTGAGAGAGGTTTCTTGACAGCGCATGGTGCCAGAATTCAACATGGCCCTTTGACTGTACGATTGCTGTCTGCACTCACGCTTCCAAAACTCCTGGCAATAGTGAAATGCAAGGCACATAAAAAGGTAACATGCAAAGTGGGAGAGGGAAACGCGTCTGCAGACAGAATTGCGAAACAAAATGCCACTGATTTTAATACCAAAATGATGACGTTCAGACTGAGGAAGTACCCTGTATGATAGAAAATGGAGTTGCCACTGTCAAAGAAATGCAGGCCGAAGCTACGGCCGATGAAATACAAGGGTGGGCAGAGGGCTCTGCTGAGTTAGATCTGGAAGGTTGTTGGGTGGACAAGGGAACTAGAAACTGGATGTTGCCAAATTCCTATGTGACTGCAATGGTCACAATGGCCCACAACCCTACCCACATCTGTGCGAAAAAGATAATACAGCACTTCTCTACAGTATGGCAGAATGTAAACATAAGGAAGAATGCAGAGAGGTTGGTGCAGAACTGTATCACGTGTTTACAACACAATGTAGGAAAGGGAACAGTGACTCCAATAGGCAGTTTTGGCCCGCCCTCTATGCCGTTTGAGGTGATCCATTTTGATTTCATAGAGATGGAGAGATGCCAAAACTTAAGTACGTCTTAGTGGTGATCTGTGCATTCAGTAAGTGGGTGGAGGCATATCCCTTGAAGGACTGCACAGCAATGAGCACAGCAAAAGTAATGCTTAAAGGCATGGTCTAGTAAATTTTTTTATTGTCCCTACGGGTCGCCCATGTTTTTTTAAGCCTAAGTTGCTCAATTTTAGAAAACTTTCCTATGGACCTTACCCGAGTTTTCGTCCATTAAACGCACGCGAAAGCAGGCACCAGGGAGCCGCCATTTTGTGATAATCCTATCACTTGCCGCATCGCCCTGGCTGACCTGCTTCTGCAGCGCTAAATCAATTCCCCTGCCCCTGAGCCTGTCATCAGCAGACTCGTACCGCCCATTTCCCAACGCCAAAGCACGTCTTGTGTCAACATTCGCTGCGCTTCAGCTAATGACGTGTCACCATGGAAATGGCAGGACGCCTCTTTCCTCAATAAGTATAAACAGACTGTTTCACAAAACACAGCAGCAGATTTTCGATTCCATTCCTCTCTCTGTGTTACTTAGAGTATTTTGTGACTCGTTTCTGTGTTCTGGTCAATAACCTTCGCCGCTTGTAGCCCGTGTGAACACCTGTATCATCTCGGTAAATTATTTTACTCTGTTTACCACACAATGGCTACAATAATGCCCTACATGTACGAGCCCGAGTATACCGAGGAGGAACTACTGGAAAGGGAAGCACGCGAAAACGATGGGGATTCGGACGGCAGTTGGCAGGACGAATGAACAGATGAAGAGCCTGGGCCTAGTCGCATGGACCGTGTCTCCACCTGGTGCACATGCAATCGGTGCGAGCTAATGCCAACCGAGGAGGAGAACTGCTGCTGCCGAGAAAACTCGGCATTCCTGGCCTACATTTCGGAAGGCGAGCCATGACCGCAATGCATCACCGAGCTGCCAGACTTCAGGGCAGCCTGCCTCACACGGGCCGTGTTGAGAATAATGATGGTGCTTATGCACGAGCTTCGTGCAACTGTTCGTCCTCGTAATCCGAGTAACGAGTAAGTATACTCTGCTTGTCATGCCACTCCTATTTCATTTTCTTCTACTATATCCAAAATTATATATTCATATCATAGTAACGCATGAAAGTCGTTCAATAGTGTGCATTGTCTAGATAGCATTTGTCCGTGCAGAATGCCATTAGTTACAAGAATTGTCATTGACAACAAACGTTTATTAAACTTATCTTGGTCATTTAAAAACAGTTTGTTTCATTCCTTTTCACAGGTGGTACAGGCTGGTGGCCTATCGTTCCTTTACATGGTGGCTCCACGGGAGGCTTGGACACCGCGTTCGTAGAGTGATACCCGCCTGTGCCGTTCGTTCCATTAAAGAAATGTTCCCGAGTGACAGCGGTCAGTACAGGGGATTTTCTCTCGCTGTGCTGCAACTTGACCTGTATAATCTTTAAAGTCTTGTATTTTTGTGTCATGAAAATAAGATACAAAATAAAACACCACACATATTTTAACAACGGTTGTTTCGATTTTTTAAATGAATCAAGTGTGTCTCCATTCAAGGATGGACGTCAGACATCTGTGCTCCGAATGGGTGAAGGTCTGGTCACTGTGAAGCAGGGTGGTCACTATCTATCTAAGCTAACATAACATATTCTCAATAATGCATGCACTAAATAACACTTGTTCAAAGTCTTTCAGTAGGTTATGTCTCTATAAAAGTCACACATATATCTATACTAATAATTACCATTGGATAATACAGGCCTTAGGGTCTTGACCACTATAATACACCGGTTGAAGTGTGGGTCTGTACTCACAAGAATCTCCGGTATGTGCCATTTGTTATTGATAAGCAAGCAAAGACGGTTCGAGCCAGTGGATGAGCGCTGGCATGGGGGGGTGTCAGGGGCGCGAAAGGCCAAGGTGCCAAACTGCATGTACACTTCAAAAGGTTTCCCATGCCAAGGGGCCATCGGTCACATGGTCTCCTCAGACCCCGTGTCTCCAGCCAGGCCTCCCCTTGAAGCAGGCCGCCCCCCTGCAATCCAAATAAGTGTGTCTCCATTCAGCAGTCTTCCTGTGCCTTATCTGCACGCCTCAGGCCCATCCATCCCACCCCCTCTATCAAAGGCGGTTTGCACCCGCGGATGCGCGCGGTCTGGGGAGTGAAAGGCCAAGGTGCCAAACTGCATGTACTCTTCAAAAGGTATCCCACGCCAAGGGGCCATCGGTCACATGGTCTCCTCAGACCCCGTGTCTCCAGCCAGGCCTCCCCTTGAAGCAGGCCGCTCCCCTAATACCACGACATACATACGTCATTCATTCACAAACACACCCTGTTTCTAATACTTTATAAACCACTTGATATGTCTCATGAGAACATCTTTGTGCTTTGCAAGTCAACTCCTGAACGTGCTTACTGGCAACCACTGAGATCTACGCTAATCTGCTCGTCGTCGTGCTATCCGTGAACTTCTGTGACCGCTTAGAGCAAACCCATCAGTGTGCTACCTGTGGCCACCCACCTATTCTCCTGCAACATACTGCTCTGCTTGCTGAATCCAACTGTTTGTTGGTCAAGGTAAGGCCATGTATCCTAGTCATATTTTGCAGATTTTTACATTTCTATCTATTTGCGAGTAGAGTACACAATAGTGCTATGTTCATTGGTCTCATTTGTACTGACTTGAGTTTCCATTGCTATGCTATCAATATATCTATTTATTTTCATCTTTGTCTATTGTCATCGAATTGCATCCTTCGGGGGTCCAGTCTATAATGTAAGCATGTTTCCTTCTCGTGCAAGACAGAACATCCAAGGGACGAGTCACATGTACAGATTTTAGTCACATCATTTATACATTTCTGCAACTTATGCAAATACTTAGCCACACAAAATGAACTGGTATAGTTCCTGCGACCAAAACAAACCTTGCATTAATCATTGTATGATTCATTTACTTTTGTATCAAATCTTTATTCATGAAGATTGTATAATAATGTCGATATTTACTTTTCAGATTTATCAACAATGCCTGCCTGTTCGATTAGCGGTTGCCCTTCGAAGACCCATGCAAAATCTGAAGGCACTACAATGCATGTATTCCCGAAAACTGTTGATCGAATAAGAGAATGGGTCAGACATTGTGGATATCCACTGGATGAGCTGGAAAGTAGAGTCCCACAAGTCTTACAGGACCAGAGGGGTGATCGATACCGCATCTGCAGCCGGCACTTTTCCTTGGACATGTACACAACATCTTGGGTAACAAGGAAGAATAAAAGGCGAACGACACGGAAATTGATCGAAAACGCTATTCCCACTCTATTCGTCCACATTCCGCCACCGGTGAGTCAAGTGTCCGGATTTAGCTTTAGGCCTTGCGGTAGTGTGTAGGTAGCCGAATGGATTAATTGATATTTTAGGTGTTCTACCCCTTGTAATAATTTCGATATTGATATGAGTGTATAGCTTTTTGAATAATGACATTTATCAATATATTCTTTTTCGATTTCATAACCCACAAACAAAATGTATATATATGGGAACAGGGAACTGTGCTGTATTGAGCATTTTTCAAGTATTCTGTCGCTTACATGGCTATTTTTAATATTGGCATTTCATTATCAATCATTAATTTACCTTTACAACTTCTTAACTATCCCTTGAATCTGAAGCAAGAACATTCTACATCCTTGACGTGGTCGCAGTTATCAACCACTTCTAGCGCGTATCGGGTAATCTTACTAGGCTAATCCGCTACAGACTTGTTTTATGCATGTCAAGTAATAGTTTTATTCTATTGTGTAATTATTTTACCGAATGTTTGGTTAGTGCTTTCCAATTGATATACACCTTAGTTATCGTCCACTGGTGTTTGTTTTCAGTTATAATTAGTGTTATCCATACTAATGCAAGTACTGTCTTCAGGGAGATGCTGAAGCGTCCTCCACATCTACAACATTTCTAGATGTTCTTCACCAGCAGGAGGTATGGATACTGACAGCTCCATCGAGCGTCATCATCAGAGCTGGAATTCTTGTCGTTTGATTGTTCTACACAATGTTTCATTCGTGGTTAGCCGTTGATATGTATCTGTGCTGTCGACCCCAGGTGTGCGTTATGTTTTCACTATTGTAATCCTCACTAATGCAAGTACTATGTTTCAGGCAGTGGATGGAGCGTCAAACCCCTGCACTTGATGCGGAGCCTGACATTCAAGTAATTCCAGGGGAAGTGGAAGCGGGACCATGCGTATACGAATCGGCGCAACAGCTTTCGGAAGTTCGCACTACATTTGCAACATCCATAGATATTCTTCAGCAGCACGAGGTATGGATACTGACAGCTCCATCATGCGTGATCATATAACGTGATTCCATTTGCTATACTTTCTTCCCTATTAACGCAAGTGCTGTGTTTCAGGGAGACGAGGGAGCTTACACTACAATCACAACATCCCATTTAGATGATGCAGATGTAAAGGAATCGGAGAAATAAGTCGATGAAATCAGCATATTTATATTTTCCTTGATTGTTTTAGACAATGCATCATTTGTGGTTATCTCTTTATATGTACCTGTGCGTTCGACCCCAAGTGTGTGTTATGTTCCCAATATTGAAAACCATACTAATGCAAGTACTGTGTTTCAGGGAGACGACGGAGCTTCCACTACAATCACAACATCCCATTTTGATGATGCAGATGTAAAGGAATCGGAGAAATAAGTCGATGAAATCTGCATATTTATATTTTCCTTGATTGTTTTAGACAATGCATCATTTGTGGTTATCTCTTCATATGTACCAGTGCCGTCGACCCCAAGTGTGTGTTATGTTTCCAATATTGAAAACCATACTAATGCAAGTACTGTGTTTCAGGGAGATGCTGATGCCTCCTTTTCAATACAATCATCCGTGGGAGTCCATGCAGAGCCAGAGGTATGGATACTGACAGCTCCATCAAAATAGATCATCACTGGTCGAATACTTGTCGTTTGATAGTTGCACACAATGTTTAAATCGTGTTTGGCTATTGAGATGTACCTGTGTGTTCGTCCTCATGTGTGTTTTATGCTAACAATATTTTGATACATAGTAATGAAAGTACTATGTTTCAGGGAGACGATGGAGCTTCATTCCGTGCTGTCTATGCGGATACAGAAAATATATTCGTTGTAGCGCAAGAGGAAGGGAGGACATGCGGAAACTAATCAGAGCTACAGCGTGCAGATGTTGAAGGTCGAGTCAAAAAAGTTGCAAAGAAAAAAAAAACAAAAAAAGGTAGTTACAAACAGTTCATAACTTTAAAAAAGTGTTTGTGCTGGGGACTATTTTATGTTTTTTTTACAGTCAATTGGACTACACTTTATCTTGTGTTTAAACTGAGCATCCCTTTTCGAATCTCTCCTCTAGTTACCCGTGGGTTTCAGAACTATACATACAGAGACAGTGAAGTGAATGAGAGATGTTGCTTGCCAGACCATGTACACTATGGAGGAACTATTAATTGAGGCGAGGCGTGTTCAGGCTCGAGATGCTCATGCCCAGTGGCCAGAACATGAATTAACTGTGTTTGGAGAATACAGCAAAGTTGCATTGGACCATTGCTACAGTGCGACCGCACCACCACAAGAAGATGATATTGAATGTATTGAAGATAGCTCTGAAGTAGTTGCAGATCAATTCACACAATCTACACCCGCCAAAAATTTGCCACCCAAAAACATGTTGACATTGTTGTGTTCTCCCATCAATGTTGAAGTAATAGATGTCGAAATGACAGAGAATGAACCAGCCGCAATATCAATAGACGCATCAGAACTTGATATCAGCGATATTACTTTCCAATGTGTTGAAATCTCCGCAACATCACAGGCCGAAACAACGTTGACGCAGGATGACAGTCTAATGAAAGAGAGCAAATACATTGTATTCGACAGTTGTTTGATGGAAATTATAAGTATGCTGAAATGTGTGCATTCCGTTAGCGGGAAAGTATGTGGGAAGCCATTGATTAATGTGACTCGTCAAATAAAAGGCAGTAACGTCAAAATAAATGCCGCCTGTAGATTAAATCATAGGTTCTCATGGTCTGCACAAACGATGGTGGGGAAAATGCCAGCAGGCAATCTACTGTGTGCAGCTGCATCACTTTTTAGTGGCTCCAGTTTTAGACAGTTAGAGGCTTTCTTTCAGTTTGTGGGACTCCATTTCATTTCTAAATCACTGTACTACATATACCAACGTGATTATCTGTTTCCGGCCATTAGTGATGCTTGGAAAATTGAACAATTGTCTCTAGTAAGTACATTCGAAGGGAAACGTTTCAGGCTAGCCGGCGATGGACAGTGCGACAGCCCTGGATTTTCTGCCAAGTACTGCACCTACCACTTTCAGGACATGGATAGTAAGAAAATTGTGAGTTCGGTGGTCGTGCAGGTAACACAATGTACATCCTCAGTGGCCATGGAGAAACTAGGATTTATAAAATCAGTGGAATATCTACAATCAAGGGGAATGCACATCGACCTCATAGCCACGGACAGACACGTTTCATTTGCCAAGACAATGAGAGAGCAGTTCCCGCATATTGATCATCAATTTGACGTATGGCATCTTGCTAAATCAATCAGTAAGAAAATCTCGGCTGCAGGAAAAAAAAAAGGTTTTTAAATTATTTTGCAGTGGTCCCATTCTATCACCAACCATCTTTGGTGGAGCTCAAAAACTTGTGAAGGGTCAGTGGAAATACTACTTGAAAAATGGCGGTCACTGATGCACCACTGTACCAATGTTCACCGCTGGACAGAAAAATCAACATTTCCACCAATGTGAACATGGCCCTTTGTCCCCAGAGGAGGCACGGAAGAAGAGGTGGTTGATTCCATCTTCACCGACACACAAAGCCATTGAGAAGATTGTTTTCGACAAAACTATCAAGAGATTTGAGAGGACTGACAGAATTCTGTCACACAGGAGATTTGGAGGTGTTCCACAATATGTGCCTAAAGTACAGACAAAACGCTTGCATTTTAGCTTTCGGGGCATGAAACATTGCACTCTACTAGCGGTCTTGGCACATAACAGCAATGTCGGACGTGAACAATCTAGGACTAGGGGTAAAATAAGGATGCCTCGCTACACTAAGGTGTTTTCAAAACGAAGTAAGCAATGGGTGATCAAACCAGTCTATGATGAAATGCAGTTCGACTTTGTGAAAGGCCTTATTGTTGCTGTGTTAGAGAAGCACAGATATGGAATTTTGGATGTTTCTGTGCAGAGCAGTGATCCATTGCCACCGAACATTGCAACTGTGCCATGTCCACCCGAAGCACAGCTGGTTGTGAAGTACAAATCCCGGTTTAAATAATTGCAATACGATTGTCTTTTTGTAAATAAATGTTATTGTACAGTGTACCTGTAACCCTAACCCCTACCTTCACCATCATGGGTGGCGAACAAGCTGGGTGTCATCTTTGAATTCTCTCTATTCACCTCATATATGTGTATGTATATATTTTTCTCATGTCTCATCTCATGTAAATGCTGCGCACTGTCGATGGAGGGGAGGCTTGCGTATTGCAAATAAAACAAACAAACAATAAATCTCACTTTTAACTCAACTCTTGTGGTACTTTATACTTTCCCTGACCTTCCGCCAAAAATTAAATGTCTCCATAGTTATGATTTCTTGGGGCTGCAAAGCTCGCAGACAACGGGGACAAAATTGGGGACCTTAGAACGCGCCAAGCGGGCCGTGGCATTTGGGAGAGAAGCCAGTTCGCATTTGCACATTGAGGCGCACTACATAGAGGGATTCTAAACTTCAAGTTCTCACAGATGCCTTTACTACGTGATGTTGCAAATAAAGAATGCGAAGGACAACGGCTTTGATTTTCAGCTCGCGCCCAGAAGAGGCCCACAAGTCGCACTGAAAGTATAAGGGTCTATTGTTTTTTGACCATGAGACAGGGACCATGCCGAAAGAACTACATTTGAAGGGGGTGCGCAATAACGTAAGAGACGATAAGGCAGAAAATTCAGAATCAAGACCGTGTTTCATTTTAGTTCAGTATACGAAAAATCGTTGTCAATAGCACGGTCTGTTTTACATACTGCATTACGAAGAGACACAATGGAAATTTCAAATATAATGTGAGTAAATCTTTAGACGCTTTTATACAGGAATGAAGAATTAATGAATGGATGCATGAATAAATGAATGAATGAAGAGCTAGGAAAAGCAAGAAAAACGTGTTCGTAGTGGGCACATGGGCATGCAGGTCCACTGGTCTCACCGATCTCGGTCCTTGGGTCAGCCACTTTTCCCTGCACTGCCTACCTGAACTACGGGACTGTCTCTGTATCCTTCAGCCCCTTCTCCCGACATTTACCTTGCACTTGCCTCCAGCTGGCCCTATTATTTATCTTGTATTCAACTAACCATGTACAGCACTTTTAACCCACTGCCCCCTTCCCCATGCGCGATCTGAAAGACACCTGGCCTAGTAGGATCATTGTCTGTCTGCCCTTGTTCCCCCCCCCGCCTCATCGCGCCTTGAAACACTTGTGTATAGGCACGTTACAAATGTCATATCATATATCATATCATTCCACACGCATGTAGGCTAACTGTCGTTTATCATTGTGTGTTGGCCTCGATTTATTTTGTTACTTTTCACATTGATTTTAGAGCCGAACATACTCCATTGAACTATCCTTGCAAGCAAATAGTTTCTAATCGGCTGTAATAAATAAAATGAGTAATATTAATGAAGATCGGCTGGCGAGACTAATTATAATTTTTTTGTTTTCATAACAGGTATTTGCTCCCCTTCTGCTACTGTCATCGGTTTGAGACACCGGCAGACGGATTCTTCGTGAGACACCTGCAGCTTCGTGTGAACAACTGGAGCACACTGACAATTTTATGAGACGATCGCCAAGGGCCCACATGCCCTTACGCTGTACTAATGGCTAGAAGCAACATATCAACCTTTGCGATGGACTAGTGCCTAGTTGATGGAACAGCCTTGCGGTTCACCGTGCTTCCAAAGTGCTTCTTTTAACGAAAAGCAACACCCTGTGTACCATTGTGGATACAGATAAAAGAAAATAAATGGCTTTCGGAGTTCATATGGCAATTGCTGAATATTCTCTAAACATTTAATGTCAAATAAATGTACTTTACCAAATGTACCGTGTTGCTGTTTGATTTTAAAGTACAGTTTCATATTCCGAATTGTGGCGCGCTGTGTTGTGAGATGGTCTGTGTTGGTTTCTGGGTTCTGTGTGGAGTCGCGTAGAAGACGACTGGGCGCGTTTGCCTACGGAGCACAGTAACGTCACGGAGAGAGGCGGGGAATATGAATGTTTTGATAATGTCAGGCTCAGGGGCGCGTGAATTGATTTAGTGCCGCAGAAGCAGGTCAGCCAGGGCGATGGGGCAAGTGATAGAATTATCACAAAATGGCGGCTCCTTGGTGCCTGTTTTCACATGCGTTTAATGGACGAAAACTCGGGTAAGGTCCATAGGAAAGTTTTCTAAAATCGAGCTACTTAGGCTTAAAAAAACATGGCCGACCTGTAGGGACAATAACATTTTTTACTAGACCATGCCTTTTAGGAATACTTTTCCAGATTTGGCTTGCCCCGTGTCTTATGGGCCGATAATGGCCCACATTTTGTGGGTGCAGTGGTGTTACAGATATGTGCGGGTCTTCAGATCGATAAGAGATTCCATAGTTCAAGGCATCCAAGATCAGCCGGTCTTGTGGAGAGGCACAACGGGATTCTCAAATCAAAGATCAGTAAGATATGTGTGGGAAGCAAATTGAGTTGGGTGGATGCATTACCAATAGCACTACTATGTATGCGTACGTCTGTACAGGCTAAAACTGGAATCTGCCCGTACGAAATCGTAATGGGGAGGCCGGCAAATGTATGGTGCGCACCTCAGCCAAAACGACTTAGAGAGGTAGAACATCCTGTGCTTAGTACTTATTGTGGCCTTTTAATGCAGAAATTGCATTTGATTCATCAGCAGGTGCAGGAGGCATTACCAGTGAGATACACCAGTCCGGGGCACGCGCTGGAGCCAGGAGACTGGGTGCTGCTAAAGAATTTTGAAAGAAAGTCAACGTTGGCACCCAGGTGGCGCGGCCCCTATCAAGTATTCTTGGCAACGCAGACGGCGATACGGGCGGATGGGCGGAAATCGTGGATCCATGCCACCCAGGCCAAAAAGATTCCAACTTCACTGAAAGACTTGCCTGACCCAGATGACCGGAAAGAGACAGCGGTCCCAGAAACAGAAGAAACTGTTGCCAGTAAGTAGCCACCAAATCTGCCCAAACGAGAAATGAAACTCGAAACAAAGCCAGAGACGATTGCCAAAAAGGGGGAAGGGCAAAGAGTGCCCCAACGTTGTCCAGCAGAATCGACATCACTGTTGGCCGACATGAAATCTGCCTTGCAAATACCAGCAGAAACGAAACGTGTACCCCTTTGGCGCCCACCAGCACTTGCCAGCACGCCAAAGACCGAATCTGCATCACTGGCGCGGCGCACACCAGCACCTGCAGTAGCGCCACAGGCTGACTTTGAGCCTGAATCTGGAAGTGCACCGGCACTGTTCACGGATCGCACGATACCAGGAGTGAGGCGATACAATTTGCGGCCTCGAAAGACAAAGTGATCCACAGTTCTTTGGCGTTTATGTCAACCTCTGGTTCTGCTCATGGACGGAGAAGGAACTAGAGGTGTAGAGGAGAGAAGCGTGAGAATTGTGCAAGTCGGACAATTCAAGACTCGCGGCTCCTCGGTGCGATCATAAAAAGTACATGTGTCAGGAACCAGAGCGGACAAGCTGGGCGCACATGGTACTAAGGCAATAGATAACTGATCAAGATTCCTCCGAGCAGTATGAGAAAGGACAAGTGATCTTGCCTAAAATAAATAAGCAAATCCAGGCTATAAAGAACTGGCAGAACTGAACTGTGACAATTCCGTTGAACTTATTGACATCAGAGCAAGGGCGACGAAGAGAGATATCCACGACGAACTGCAATAAGGAAGAAGAAGGACAATGAGAAACATGTCGGGACCAGCTCCAGCCTCCTCCTGCACCACTGCTGAGAATGAGTCAATTATAAAGACTGTAAGCTTAAGAAAAACGCATGGTAAAACGAATTGTATGCTGGTGCTGACAATAATCATGTGCTTTATGAGCATGGTAGCACCAATAACGACAGCCCTAATATTAAGATATGTGGAATCGATACACCCATTAGAAATGTTTTTACCAATAGTTAATATATCCACCACTGAAAGCCCGGTTCAGGTGATTACTTATACCCTGCCCCCAATGGAAGAAAGACACAGGGAAGGTTTCGGGAATAACACGTTGTTATTAATAATGAACATGACACATGCAATTCTGAAGAAAACAAATTGCTCGGTATGTGCCCATTTACCACAACATGCTGGGAAAGGAATAGGGTGGTATGTACAGCCATTACCATTAAGTTCTGCATGTAGTGCATCTTTAGGTGAAATGTTCTATGGGAAATGGAATGAGAGTAGTACGGGTCAATTAGACAGAACCAACATGAATGAGTTTGAGGAAATAATAATGAAGCCTGTGGGTTGTTCCATATTCCATAAAGCACAAGTAATGGCCCCAGAGCCCACGAGGAAAAGTATGCGAAAGATAACACGACAAAAAAGACGAGATAGATTGTCCCCACCAGAAAAAACATCTGTAATGACGTTTCGTGTAAGACAGAAGGGGACAAAGATGCAATCCCCCCATCTTACACAGTGAATTAGAGCCCAAGAACTGTCCCTTTTTGTCTAAAAAAGAAAGGCTCTTTTTCAGTCAGAACATATACTGGATGCATGAATACAGTGGTATTGAAATGGGAAATAGAACCAGTATATGTGGGAGATCCAGTTTATTTTATATGTGGAGAGAAAGCATATCCTTGGTTGCCCAGAAACTGGGGAGGTACATGTTACCTAGGTCTACTGTTCCCAGGAGTATTCCTCTTAGAAACAGCAGACATGGCCAGACTATCCAGAACTAGAGTCAAAAGGACAGACAAGGGTGTTTTGATAGCAACTGATGTAGCAAAATCATTCATTCCATTCTTAGGGCAGATAGTGAACTCCTATAATATAAGGCAGCTGTCCAGAATACTAAAAAATACCATACACACAACGACAGATATACTATTTAACATGACGTTGGAAGAAAGAGGAATCAGGTTAATGACGCTGCAAAATAGAATGGCTCTCGATGTGATCCTGGTTGATCGTGGGGGAATTTGCAAAATAGTGGGATCAGCGTGTTGTGTATATGTCGATGACTATTCCCCTACGATCTTTGAAGCGATAAAGAAAATGCATGTCCTAAGCTCTGAACTCCCTACTGAAGAAGGAAGCTGGAAAATAGTGTCTTGGTTTTGGGGATTACTGCGTTCTTGGGGATGGAAGTTGATTTCAATATTGGTAGTGGTGTTTGGAATATTCATAACGCTGTTGTT
Organism: Ambystoma mexicanum; assembly: GCF_040938575.1. NCBI lineage: Eukaryota > Metazoa > Chordata > Amphibia > Caudata > Ambystomatidae > Ambystoma > Ambystoma mexicanum. The sequence goes on along the minus strand of NC_090921.1, from coordinate 221,420,381 downwards.
GCATACACTGCCTACCAATAGTTTGCGCTGAGGTAACTGAGGGATGTACGGAGGGATGTGTGCATATGATGACAAGGAAAAAACAAACTCATGGTCGAGCTGACCAAGACACAAATGAGATAAAAACAGTAAAAGAGTTGATGGCTATAGATATTGATGAAGACGATGATGTTTACGATAGCATGCAAAATTCAGACATAAGTGCTTCAGACTCATCATCACTAGAGGAGGTTTCAACAAATAGATGAGACATTTGGCATACGGCCAAAGGAGGGTTTGTCAGTCTAGAAAAATGGATACCTCTACTGTGTGACCGCAAACGTATTTTGATGGCCGTGGGCCAACCGTCTCATGCACGATATGACAGAATATAGGTTTCCGAGTTTGCCAATGAACGGCCATTTTGATGTAACAAGAATCGCCATTTTGTTTTCTAACCATTGCTCATTGCTTTCTGTTCTTATTGCTTCGCAGTACATTTTCCGCTTACACTGCTCAACTGTAAAACATTGTTGTCTGCACGTAAAAGGACAAGGCCGCAGGGCCGCGAAGATAACAAGAGTTTGTTGAAACACAACATAGGCAGCGCCAGGAAGAATGCCCGGCTCCCTCCCGAATGTAGCCTTGAAGCAGAGATGCAGGGCATTTAATCATTTTGCAGCTGCCAGCCAGTCTCGTTATATAGTAGAATATGTTAGAATAAAGCAGCTAAAGGCTTGAATTATGCTCTTCTTATGGCCCCCCTTTTGCTGAGCCCCGTTAGAGCGTGCTGGCTCCCAGGTCACGAATAGCAGCTCATATATAGCAAGGTCTGGAATGCAACTCCCCCCCCCATTTGCAGTTCGCTTCCAAGAACAGAAGCGCTGTGTTCTGTTCAACAACTGAAAGATGCCTCCGCACTCACACATTGCAAATTGTTACTAGAATAGATGTTTGAAGGTGTCATAGTTGTCGAAGATGTCCATCATCACACCAAGTTCAAAGAAACCCAATAAAAGGGGGTGTTAAACATGTCATAGCTGATTGTTTGATATGCATTTTGTATATATGTAACTGACGTACGTAATTCACTCTCTTGCATCCCTCAAGGTCTAGAGATACACGTCGCGGGGCGTGAGACCGAGTTGGCCAACTGAGACTTTTGCTTTGCAATAAACCCTAGCTTTGGGAAAACAACTTCGTGTCTGGCGTATCTATCGTGTGTGGTGACTCGCCTTATTTCCATAGACGTAAGGGACCCCTAGGGGCCCCTTTCAGTAGACAGTGCAGCCATCCCTTTTTTAGAGTGAGTGTCAACTTGGCTATCCTCTCCTTTAACAAGCCGTTGAGCCTCTCACATATACCATTACCCTCAGGATCATACGCCGACGAGAACTTGTGCTTTATACCAAGCAACAAGCTGATCTGCTCAAATTTTGCATTGACAAAGTGAGCCCTGTTATCTGACCTCATTACCTCGCACCCCTCCATCTCGAGAACACTTCCCTTACCAGGAATTTAGCAGCACAGGTTGAGTCTGAGTGTGTACAGGGACCTGCTTCTATCCATCTAGAGAATGGACACACCACTACAACTAAGTACCTGTACCCGTTGCACACTTGAATCATGTCGACATAGTCAATATGTAAGTGCTGAAAAGGCCCATTTGGCCAGGGGATGATTCCTTTCACTACTTTTAATGTGTGCCCAGCGGTGAATTGCTGGAAGATTATGCAGTTCACCATAAAGAATGCCACATGCTCTGCTAAATTTGGTGTAAACCAGTCTTCTGCAAGCGTTGCAGCGAGATTTTCTTTTGACATATGAAATGGGTAATGTAATTGCTCCAATGCTATATTTAGTAGGGCGACAGGCATTAATGGTTTACCAGTGCTGTCTTGCCTCCACAACCCATCAGAGGGGTTTAAACAACACCCTTGACGCTACCATAGATTTTTCTCTTCCTGGGGTGCCTCCCCTTGGAGCTCCATTAGTTGTGTCTGCTCAATATTGCTATAGGCCTCTGGTGTGGCTCGTGCTACCATCATATGCTCATGGGTGCGTGCCACCTCCACGTCCATGATTGTTTCACTCTTGGATGCCATACGCTTGGCTTCCGTGTCCGCTTCATGGTTTCCACGTTACACGAAATCCGTCCCTTTGGTGTGGGCGATGCATTTCACGACCGCTATGCCCACTGGGAGCTATAGTGCCTTCATCAGCCTGTCCAATAAGACTGCATGTTGCACTGGCGTGCCGTCCGCTCGGAGGTAGCCCCTCCTTTTCCAGCGTGCTAAGCCTGCATGCACGGTTGATGTCACATAGGCGGAGTCACTGTACACCGTTACTTCCTGGTCTGCGTGATTCTCAATGGCGAGTACCAACGCCAATCGTTCTGAAGCTTGTGCTGAATAATGAGATGGTATTCGTGCACTGACGAGTACTTGAAACTCTTTATTCGATATGTGTTTTACCATGGCCACGCCTGTGTATCTTTGTCCGTCTTCTCGGTCGATTCTTGAAGAACCGTCAATGAACACGATCTCACCACCCGCCAGGGCATTTTCCTTTACCCTGGGGATTTCACCATAGAATTCCTCATAGTTTTCACAGTTGTGTATAGGTTCACCCTCTGTGACTGGCTCAGCTATGAACGTAGCTGGGTTTACAGTTTTACATCAAACTATTTTGATCGATGGGTTAGAGATAATCACCTCATAGGCAAACACTCTCTGAGATGTCAGTGTGCCCTTTGGTTTCTCTAGAATGGCGAATAATGAGTGCTCGACGTATATCGCCATGGAGCATCCCATTACAATGGATGACGCCTTCTCTATGGCGAACGCGGCGGCAGCTAAATTTTGTTCGCATTGGAAGTGGCCTCTCATAACCGGGTCCAGACTCCCACTGTAATACGCTAAGGGCTTATACCCCAGCGAGGTTCCCTGAGCGAGTACTGCCGTCATAACATTGCCATCTGTATGTGAAAACAGGTAGAATTCCTCTGCATAATTAGGAATCCCGAGAACTGGGGCCTTACAAATCGCCCCCTTGAGTTCTGCAAACTCCTTCTCCATTGCCTCAGTCCATTCAATCTTTTCCTTTGTCGCCTGGGCCTTCTTTAGGGCCAGAAGCAAGGGCTTGGTATAAGAGCTGTAATCGAAGACCCATGCTCTGACATAATTGCACAGGCCTAGGAAGCTCTGCATTTGTTTTATCGTGAGCCGCTTAGCCGTGTTCATGATAGCTTCAGCCCTTTCTGGGGTTACCTTTTTTCCCTCGTGTACAGCACCTCTTGTTGACAGTATTGCAACTTTTCTTTGTCAACCTTATATCCTGTCTCAGCCAATATAGTCAGTAGCTGGACAGAGTTGCGCCTGCATTGCTCTTCAGTAGTGCTGCAGATCATAATGTCATCCACATATTGCAAAACAACACTGTCTACTGCAAAATTGCTTATGTCCATTTGCAGGACTCTGAAAATGGACGGAGACTCACAATACCCCTGTGGCAATCTCGTGCTCTTCAGACGCATTTGTCTGAAAGTAAACAACGTCAGATCTTGCGAGTCACGGTGCAACGTGGTTGAGAAAAAAGCATTTTTCAAGTCAATCACCATGAAATATTTTGCCTCAGTGGGTATGTTGCATAGGATTGTAGATGGATTAGGGACTAGAGGGAATCTTGGCTTCAACAATATCGTTTAATGCTCTTAAATCTTGGATTAAACACCAAGACCCTCCCTTTGATTTCTTGACGGGGTAAATCACTGTGTTACAGGGTGATTCTGACGTGACTAGGATGCCCTGCTCCATCATGGCGGAAATTGTCTTTGCGATCCCTTCATCTGCTTCTCTGGACATGGGATATTGTCACGCTCTTGGTAAAATTGCTCCTGGTTTCAGTTTAATTTTCCCTTCTCCTGCCCCCTTCAGGAGTCCTATATCATAGGGCCCTGTGGTCCATACTGTGACAGGCACTTGGGCCATGTCATCATCAAAGTATTCTGGACGCATCAGTGCTAACATCATTCTCTGTGGCACCTCTCGTTTGATCATTTTGACCCAAAATATGAGACTCACTTCCACCCTAGTCTCTTCTAGGTCTACAGATCATCATCGGTGACATCAGTCACTGGATACCCTTCTTCAATGGCGATAATCGCGCACGATTGTCTGCCTTCGTCATCATAACCTTCGACCAGTGCTACTTTCCCTCGCACTGCGGCAGTATGTATCATTAAGGGAAATACTTGTCCCTCTTCTTCATGCAAAGGTATTCTTGGTCTGAATAGGAACTCAACAGGGGTTCTCATAGTTTTATCTACGAGGCCTGGCAATCCCGCCATGAGCCTACGCACACCATACGCGAAGACTTCTGGCTCTAATGGTATAGCTCTCATGGCTATGCGTCCGGAGTATGCTCTGATTACTTTGCACACATTTGAATAATGCATTCCTGGAGTGGAGCATACTATGCCATCCTCCGTAAATGAAACTGTCATATTCAACTTTGTCATTAAGTCCCGACCCAAAATGTTTACTGGAGTCTGGCGTGAATATAATAAGGGTACATTCATCTCACAATCCCCTACAGAGACTGGGAGGTTGTCTGTAAAGGGAACTCTACTGTGAGCTCCTGTGAAACTCTGAGTATCTATGGGCTGGCTGGACAAGGAAAACTTGCCTTCTCGTATGCACGAGCGCGTTGCACCCGTGTCAACTAAGAAGAAATATTCTTTCCCCCCTATGACGACATTTACCCTTGGTTCCCTGTTAGCTCTGGTGTCACTGATAGGATAGAGAACATCAACGTTCCCCATGAGCTGTCCTATTGTACATATAAGCTCGGTCCACTGTACACTTGTGGATTGCCTCCATTTCCAGGGTTGATTTCCCCTCCGGAGTTAGTTCCCTGAGGCATTTGCGGAGTTGCCTGTTGGGTTTGCCCTTGTGCCGTGTTCCCCAGGTTAGGGGGTTGGACCCCTTGTGGCATACCTTGCTGCAAGCCTGGTGCTTGCTGCTGCACTGTGTGATTCTGTGCACCGCCTTGTTGTGGGACGGCAGTCTGATTCACCATGTCCGTTCCCATTCCTTGGCCATTTTGCCACATGCCTTGGCTTCTGAATGTGCGCGCCACATGTCCTGTCATTCCACACAGCCAGCACACTGGAGGTGATCGGGCCATCTGTCCATTTGGCGTATCTGGACTGCCCGTCTGCGCATTTTGAAAGCCACCTTGATTATTCTGAAAACCTCTCTGATTACTTTGAAACCCTCCCTGATTACTCTGCCATCCTCTTCCTCTAAATCCCCTTCCCCTCGGGTGAAATCCCGCGCTACCCTGGTTATTCTGCGATGGTTTAGTCGCTTGTTGTGCACTTGGTTCAGCTGGGCTCGTCAATATAGGTTCTTCGAGAGCATATTTTGAGAGTTTCTTTTGCACCAGCTTCGCTTCCTCACCCTTACGAGTTGCCTCCTTTTTTCGATTTTTTTCTTGGAACAATCTACAGTAGTGTGCAATTGTCAACTGTATTTCGGCCCATGGTTTAGCTTCAACACCTACCAATTTCTTGAGCTGTTTTTGCACCGTTCAGGCAACCCTTGACATAATATGTGGTAGAATACAGGTATAGATTTCGTCCAAGATTCATGCGTTTCGAGCACCCATGCGTCTTGAATTTTCTGGATATAAATCAACAGATCCTCTGACTCTTTCATTTTTCGAGTCATTATAGCTCCCATATCAGAAGTGTCTGGGTACATTACTCGTAGTGCTTTCCACACTGCTGTCCTATAATTATTAAATGGTGCTCCATCATGGGTAGTGTTAATTATGGTCACCGCAGGGTACCCAGCTCATTTCCATACATTGTCTGCCCTTTCACCAAGTATGGCGATCAGGTGGCCCTCAATGTCACCTATAGCTAAGGTAGCACCCCCTGTCATTTTTTCTAACTCATGTATCCACTTCCTGGCTCCCGAGGTCAGCATTGGGAGCTTGTTTTTCAGGTTCGCTCGATCCATGTGTGGCCATGGAATATATTGTGGTCTTGCTCCCCCTTTTTCTAGCAGCGGGAATTGGAATGCACAGTCTTCCTTCTCTTTCCCCATAGCTCTCCTGTCTATCGCTGGGGTAGCATTCCCGCATCGCCGTTTACCTGGCAGTGTCCTCAGTCTGTCAACATAGGCAGGTGCTGGCACCCCCCCCTCTGACCGTGGGGAGTTCCCTCATGTTGGCCAGGCTGTGCGGCAGACTTCAATGCCCTAGGTGCGGACTCGCTAGCGTCTGACCATCGTACCCCTTGGTCGCCGCTTTTCGCGCCGTCTCCCTTCTTCGTGTGCCTCGTCCTCCGTCTCCCCACCGGAGTCGGACTCTGACTGTTGCCAGTTTACGCCACTCCTTGCGTCTTCTTCATTCTTACCAATCTCCAGCCTATCTAGGGACAGTCCCCTGCTCCCACTACATCCTCAGTGTTGTACAGCTGAGTGCTTTCCAAGCACTCGTCTTCCCTTCCCCCTTGGGAAATTTGTTCCAGCCCCATTTCATCGTATATTTTATCGATCGTTTCCCTGATGCTTCTGGTGTAGAAGTCATCTTCAATATTTGCCCCACTTGTGCCTGGTACTGAGTCGTACGCAGGAAAGAATTATTCGATGTCTTCCCATTCTACAACAGGATTGGGTTTTTTATCTTCCCGCTCCAAATATTCAAGATCCTGTGCCCTCTGTCTACGTTTGCGTTCTATATCATCATCAACTTCCTTGCGCTTCCTTGCTTCTTCTCTAGTCTTATCTTCATCCCTTCTCCTTTCATTTTTACGTTCCTTTGCCCTTCTAACTTCCCCATCTTCCTGTCTCTTTATTCTCTTTTCAAGTACTCTTTGCTCTTCTTCCAACCTTTGCATGTTCTGCCTGTACTGTTCATAGGATGCATACTGTGTGTGACTGAGCGGTATTCCTTGCTCTTCGCGATGTAGTTGTTCTCGCCTCAGCCTATCCTTTCTTTTTGTTTTCTCGTCCCTTATTTCCGTATCCTTCTCTTTTTCCTTTCTTTGTGTCTCATCAGACTTCTCTCTCGGTCTCACATCATCACTTCCTTTTCCATCGAATTTCAACAATATCTGTTCTCCCATCCATTCGTCTTTTGCAAATGCTATCTCATCCGTTCTGCCTCCACTTCCTTTCCATTTCTTTCCCTCTCTCGCCTTAATGAGAGGTGCACAACTCTGTGTCTGGTCCTTCCTTTCATCATCACGTTTCTCCTTATCCCTCGGGACCATGGAGGTAAGATTAATTCCCTGATCCTTTCCCTTGATTTTGTCAGTACTGTACGTGGGTGACTCATATGCAGGGTTGCTATACCCCGTGGCTGCCTTGAGTTCTCTTAGCGGGTAGAGTCCCACTGACTTACTTCCCTCGATCTCTTGCTCAGGCGGGGCTGGTGGCGCAGTAGGCGTCTCATCACCCCCCTCCATGCATACATTTAATATCCTGTCTGTAGGTGGCTCTTCCTCCTTCGTCTGTTCGAACATCTTCCACAGTTCTAGAACAGCGAGGCGTTTCTCTAATTTTTTACCTGTGTATGTAGCATGCAGGTAAGTCGTCATGTGTTGTAAGACGGCTTTGGATAGGGACCCATTCTGTGGTCACGGCATAAACATCTTGTGGGCGGTACCCTTAACCCACTCAGTGCTGTACTTTTTAAGCTTGGGTAATCTCATCCATTCTTAAATTTCATTACCAACAATATTTTATGCAGTTCCGACACGTCTACCAATATGAGTGAGCACCAAATACACAAATTCCAATCCAATCCTTTCCACCAGAATTAAGAACATCAATCCATTGGTGATTCCCTCTCAGTTACAGAATCGTGTAAAACCCAAACTTCATTTCAACCAATCAATGATCCAGTTCTTTACATTTGACATATAACAAGACACGCATTACAGACATTTAACAGGCTAGACGGACACCAGCTGGACACACATATACCTGCCTTCTAATCAATACCCCGACATGGAGTTTAAACGAACCCCCTTAGTGCCGTCTTTAATCGTCACCGTAGTCTAATTGTCCCCCATTTTGTGAGTTCACATTTCTTATGACCGCTATATTAAAGCGCATGAACAAGGCGAATCTTCTTACTTTTTTATCTCAGGTGTCCTTCCTGGTATTCTTCATTTTCTCTCGGGTGTCCCCCCGGTAACCTCTTGTTTTTCTTTCGAGTGCCCTCCCGTTAACCACTTTTTCTCTCTTTTTTTTATGCTCGAGTCATTAACCACTTATATAGATACAGTCTTCTCTACATCTAACTATTTTGGTTTTTTTCCGCCCCCCTCCGTTACCTTTCCCTTACTTGTTCTAACGCCTACAAGACATTTGCCAAAGTAATGAGTTTATTGTTTCACTCACCACTCGCATCTTTTCCTCTCTGGAACCTCGGAATCACCACCCCTCCTTTCCAGTCTCTTGCGGTCTTTTCTTCCGATTGGCTGCCCGTGGGAATGAGAAGGGTTATGCTCTGTAAGGCTGGTTCCTTCAGACCCACTGCAGATTTTCGAGTTATTCTATCATTGTCCACGGGAAGCTTCTCAGTCTACTCAGCCGAATGGTGAAAGGACTCGTGATATTGTCGAAGGCCTACAGTTACTTCATGCCGTCGGTCTATGGGTGTCTTAGTATTAATTAATCAATAGTTGATGGTCGAAACCATCCTCTGCTACCAAGTGTACAAGAGAGGCGGAGAGTCCTCTGACGGGCCCATAGGTCAGAGCTCACACTCTAGTACCTGTAAAACAAGATAGCTGCACCAAGTGAGGAATGGGGGTGCAGGATTCACTTACTCAAACACAATTCCATAAGGACAACTCAATAGTTTGGCGAAGGGAAGTCCGTTTAATGACAAGTATAAAAAACGGGAAAACAAATGGGTATCAGCTTTGATGCAATCTCCTGTCTCGCTTTAACTTCCCCCAAACTTCATACAAACAGTAACATTTATACTCAAAACTTGTCATCATTGACGTCTAACTCTACACGTTCGTCATGCAATATTATTGGTTGGAAAAGGTAACTTAAGTATAGGTGCTATATCTGTATATGGTAACAGAGCATGCGGATTGGATAACTGCTATCGGGTGGGAGTCTACGCCCATCACACTACATCACACGTGATAGACGTCACTACAAGTACAACGTCCTATTGGTTCTACTATCTATAGGACCCTAGATTACTTGGTCCATTGTGATTGGGTAGGTTACACCCCTAGACATAAATCTCCACTTTAATTAGCAGCATGCAGAATGGACACCCAGGTGCCTAGTGCCCCAAGATTCACCCTGCCTCCTTTCCATCAATCAGTGCTTTAGGGATATGTGTCAATTAGTTGTCTGGGTATGGCCTCGAAACTGTAGCCTCTTATCTGGATAAGTTATGGCATCCTTGGTTCTAGGTGACATCAGCCGCTGGTAACTCTTTACGCTTGGCTAGTCACGTGTCTGTTCACTGTGAATCTGCTTCAATTCCCTTCTTTTCGAGTATTTGATTCTTCTTCGGCCTCGCCACCTGCCTGGGCCCCCCTTATCTTGATCTTCACGGGGCAGGCTGGTATGCTCCGAAGTTTCGATTCTTCAGAGTTGCCGCTCTCCTCCCTTCCTTAGGTTGACCTCGAATTCCCAGGCGTGAGCTGCTTCTTTGCTGAGTTTCGATTCTGCCCTTCCTTCTGGCTTTAGCAGGAATATGAAACCTGGCCTGGTAGGCCTCTGGACGCCTGGGCATACTTCTGCTTCCAAAATGGAGTCGCACTTGTATAGTGTGCTTTATTGAGGTAGATATATGGTTGGCGCTTGCTGCTCTATTCTTCTACTAAGCATTGCAAGCAGTACCGTTTTATTAGCTTCTTGCGTTTCAAGCCCATTTACACGTGTTAGCTGGTTGGATACTTCTTGTTTTACTGCAATGTTTCCTTAGGTTTCAACATCGTCTCCTCTTCTGCGTCCATTACATCTGTTTTCATAGCTACTCGCACTGGCGTGTTCTCTTTGGTTGTCTTTTTCATTCATCCGTGAGTCTGTCCGGGCCCGTGTGTCATTACCACTTGCCATCCATTAGGGTCTCATCGTAGACAGTCTGTAGGTACTCTTCAGTTCGTGTCAGCTGCTGGTACAGTTGTCTAAGCGTGTACCGTGCAGCACATGGTTGTCTGGTTATGGGTGCTTCAACAGGTATTGCTCTTCTGATGTGCACTGGGCAGAGTCCAAGTGCAGCTCTCTGTTGGTTCATCTGCTCCTCATGTGTCACATACCTTGGCGAGTACCTTCCTGGTACCTCGAAATGGGGGGCAGGGGTGCAGGGCATGTCCGAGACCTCCTCTACACAATGAACTCATGCTAGAGAAATGATACCTTCAGTATAAATTTAGCCATATAGCATAACATAACATAACAGTAAATTTAGCAATGGAACTTGGGAAACAGTAATAATGGTTAGAGAAATCACAAAACTTAGAGAAACACAGTCTTACGCCCCTTGAATTGTATCGTCATAGCGCTAGGAGACCCTGGTTGTCTCATGCGAGCTGCTGCCAGCCCCTTTAGATAACAGCGCTGCAAGGTGCCGCACACGGCCTCATCATGTTCCGGGCACTCACTCTTGCTCGAAGCAAGTCCGTGGATGGATCTCCAACCTGGGTCATGTGGGCATGTATTTTTGTAATCTCGTGCTGTCAGTCACTGTGACGCACTGTCCCCGCACATACTGAGTGCAAAAAACATGTTTAATTATGGAAAAAACCCAGCTCAGTAAATTTCCAACGTGCTCCCTTCTCTGCCCTCCCTACTTGGAGCCCATCTGTGAAAGCTCAGGAATGTTTATCAGTGAGTACGTGGCAGTACCAGGCCTTCTCATGCGAAATAGGATTTGTTTACAAAGCCATGCAGAGCCACAGTTGAGACAGAATATTCTAGGAGAAGCTGAAATCAATTAACCCCTAGTGAGCAAGCTTTACCAGGCCTGCACTGTGGGCTAGTGTCTATAGTGCTTCAAAGATTGGCTATCTAAGCGCTATATAGGTGTCATAATGCTCCAAACACTCAAATACAGGTCACTATTAGCTACCAAACTGGGGCCTCGGCCCTGCCTTTCTATGCACAATGCACAATGCATAATGTAACCTTCCACCCCTTTTAGGCCTGCACATTCCTTGTAGCTCACTAATGCCTAATGTGGGCGCTATCAACACATTACTTTCAGCATTTAGCACATACTTTGAATAAGCTATTGGTTTTTAGCTGTTAATGCAGCCATCTAAGGCCCTAATAGGCAAATATGGCACTTTGTATCTCACAACAGCGGCAAGCTTGCGGCAGGCTGTGTGAGGCAAAATAACAAGTACAACTTCAGTTACAAAAATCCAGCCCAGCTCCATGAATATTAATGTGGTTCATAAAACCGGCCCCAGAGAGGCTTATAAAATCGTCCACAGTGCCATCCAAAGTCCATTTTGCTTCTGCCAGTAGCAAAATGTCAGATAGGCCAGTCCGCCCCTGGTGTCGCCTGTGTGCTATGTGTGCGGACTATATAGGCATGTTACGTGCAGTCTGTACACATGCGGTATCTTATCTGTGTGTGTTTACTGCCTATACATGTTACCTGTGTGCAAGTAATACGTGTTGTCCAAGTATGGAGTTTGCACATGCATGTTATTTATTAGAAACCCTGTCAATTACTTGTGCAGTCTATGCATACGTGCTGTTTTTCGTCAATAAGCAAATTTTATATGCTTATGTACTGCACATGTATACCTGCCACCAATCTGTGTGATGTTTATGTGTAGTGTATATGTGTACTGTTTATATATATAATTCTAAATAGAAGTGTGCAGCCTAGATATCCATATTTCTATATGGCATGAGGGTGTTTAGATGTGGGTGCAATGTCAGCCACGTCCAAATGTCCTTTGTGCCAAGTCGCTGGTGCCAGAAAGGCTTCTGCACCGGAATGGGTGCTGCAGCAAAGTAGCTGCACCGGCCCACGCCAAAATGGTGGCGCCAAAAGAGGGTGTACCGTAAAGATCTGTTCTACCTGATTTCCAGAGTGATTTAAAGATTTACAGACAATCTGTTGTAGCTAGGGTTTTAAGTGTGCCGGGGCAGGCCCCAGGAGTCTCCTAAAAGGTCTCCTAAGCCGGGGCCTTCCCGGGGCACACCACCAACTATCCCCAGCCATGCTAACACCTCAGGCAGCCCGTGTAGCTGAAGCACTGCAGAGTTAAAGGGCTGCCTGTAAGTGTCATCACTTCGGGTTAGAAAAAAGAAAAGGCACTGCCCCTTCTTTTTTCTAATCTGAAGGACTTACACCTGCCGCCTGCCCTTTAATTGCAAGGCATTCGGCTAAATGGGCTGCCTGATGTCTTTGTACTCAGAAACAGAAGGAGGGCTTGAGTGCCCGGTCTCGCCTTTTGTTTCTAAGTAAAGAGTCATCACGCAGCATGAAACTGCGTGGTTAAAGAGCTTCATGCTGCGTGATGACTCTTTACTCAGAAACAAAAGGAAAGCTGGGCACTCCAGTCCTCCTCTGTCCCTGAATACAGAGACACGCAGCAGGCACCCCAGAGACACGCAGCAGGCACCCTTTTCAATCAAGGAGCCGCATGATTAAAGGGATGACTGCAGGGGTCCACAGGCCCCCCTTCAACCACGCAGCTCCTTGAATGAAAGGGCTGCCTGCTGTGTGTGAGAGCTGCGGTGCACTGGTGTCACACCTTGGATGCGACAAGCCCCTCCTTTCGTTTAAAAGGCAGGGCTGGGTGCACCAAAGGAAATAAAGCCAGTGTGCCTCAGACCCCTTATTTGAACAAGCACCCCTCTTTAGGTAAGGTGGTGGGCTCTCATTAACGGGGGTGACCTAAGTACTGGGGTACTTAGGCCACGTCCCTAACGAGAGCCCTACCCCCCTTGATTTAGTACTCCACTTAAAGCACTGGCTGTATCCCTTGAGTAGGGGCTGAGTGCACAGCAAACTCATCAAAAGCAACACATTGGCAAAGCCAACGATTCTGGTTTTTGCATTTGCGTTGGCTAATAATTTGTCTGGTACCATCATATGACCATATGCCATCATATGACCATGCAGCTCAGTACTTTTCAGGCATTGCCATGTGAGGCCTCTGTGAGCTAGTAGACACACTGTAGTACCTCCATACTCCAAATAGAGAGGGTAAATGGATGTCAATTTAATTGACCAATTTAATTAGTAACAGGCATTTAATCACTATATGTAAAGTGTAGTCGACATACGTAGGTCATGCCATAATGCAATCAGATGTATGATATAGACACTATATGTAAGGTATAAACCAAATGTCTGGGTGCTATGAATATATGCAAATGCCCCCAGAAACGCAATGCCATCATGAATATGTGTACATATGCCTATACAGAGGGTGTCTGAAGGAGCTCTGTAAGAAGCTCTGACTGTAAGAACAGGCAGCATTCTACAACTCTATACCCATCTTAAAGAGTAGCCCAGGCATATACACAATGGCTGCTCCTATCCTCACTGATGCTGTTTTGCTCACTTTTCTTGGACCTACACAAGTTTTATTTGTGTTGCATGTATGCATGTGTATAACAGTCTATACTTTGCACAGGTTAGACTAAAGGCGATCTTACAGGCAACATAATGCAACCCTAGACCCAGCATACACAGTAGCCAAGGCATTTAAAGAATGGCTGATTCTATCCTGACAGATGCACTTTTGCTCAATTCTCAGGGACTTGCAAGCTTTCTTTTTGTGTTACACATCCCCTGAATACATTTCTCAGCTGTTTTAGCATAAGACAGAGGAAGGGCAATGCATCATGGATTTTATGGTGTAAGAGGGCACACACATCAGATGCACAGTTTAGGAGCGAGTGTGGGGTACATGTGCTGCTTTCTCTGACTTTTCTTTTCAGCTATCCTTCTAACTTGTGTACAATTTTTAAATGTAAGCGCGCAATTCAGTCAAAATCCCATGTCGAAGAGACAGCCAAAAAGCCCCTTTCCTCCTTTCTCTCTTCTGTAGTGTAAATATCTGTTAATAGGTGAGGTAGACCTTTGGGGAAAAACAAGGAGTGATTCTGGTCGCTGTCCCGACCAATGACAGCAGTGTAAAGTTCTGAGCAAAATGAGCTAGGATTCTGTCCCAACCAGCAACAACAAAGTAGACCTTTGGGAAAAAAAGGGAGGGATTCTGGTTCCTGTCCTGACCAATGACAGCAAAACACTGGAATACACTTGCACATCAATTTTCAAAATTGTGGGTACATAAGAGGTAAGTATAATTCAATTGAATGTTTTAACAGAATTTGAGGTGCAGGGGAGAGAGACCCAGCCTTGGTATCTAGGCTGGAATATACTAGAGAACAGAGAAATCCAAATTACGGAAATCTACGTCCCCTGCACACTTTCAATCAGGCGATAAGCCTAAGGGTTATTATGACAAAATTGTTTTAGTCTCAAAGACTATTTAACATCAAGTTTTACATGATCAAAACATGTATGGTGGTGATGAAAAAAGAAAAATACATTCAAAAATGTTTTTCATTAAATGACTCCTTTTTGTTAGAGAAAGAGAGGTCTTCTCCTTTTTATTATTATTTTCAAGATGGCCCAACGCGTTTCGAGATTCATTTTCTCTTCATCAGGGGCGTAAATTCCAAAACAATTTTTCACATTGATCTATAGAATTAGAGATTTATAAAACCCATTACTAATCTTATCGAATTTTTGAAAGACAAATCAGTAATTTTTAACCAACATTCATTCAGAAAAGTAACTTGTTCAAATGGTCACATTTTCACAAATGTCACATAGAACTTGAAGCCGCTAATATGAAAATATCCTCAACCGAAAATACCAATTTTTGTTGGTAGCTTTCTTCTTTAGACAACTACATAATTGTTTAAAGATTAGAAACACAATTTTCAGAATTAGACACCTCTATACTTAATTAGAAGTGGTGGGTGTATTCAGTCAGAGAAATGCCTATAGGGAGTGATATTGGGGGGGGAAAAACATATAAATCAGACTCACCCTTCTTCTGGAAGAAGGGAATAATGCAGAACAAATGTTCTCAACCGGAATGCTAGAGAGCTTCACAATTAAATTAACATGAAAAGTACAGCTGCTGTGGTCATGTCAAGTAGAAATAGAGAATGGCTGCATTCACCTAAGGGAGAATGTTTATATCAGTGTACTTGTAGAATTTAAGGGCGTAGAGACTATCCAGAGAGAAAGGAAGCCAAACTTACTTTAAAGAAAGTGCCAGATGTAGCAGATGTTGCGATCCATGGCGGAGATGCGGTCAGGAAGCGCAGCTTTCCGACCGCATGCGCCACAGGATCTTTATATATGTCAATATTAACAAGAAGACGTCACTCGCGCATGCGCGAGCGGCGCCACAGGCTGTGACGTCACCCGCGCACGCGCGAGTGGCGAAAATGTAAAGAGAACCACAAGATGTGGTTTGGAGGTGCAGAATTAACTGGGTAGCGGCGCAACAGGCTGTGACGTGACCTGAGCACGCGTGAGCCGCGTATTGTAAAGAAAACCACAGGAAGTGGTTTAGAAATGCAGAGACTACCTCAAGAGTAGAAGGTAGAAATAACGTGACGTCATATGCATAAAATGACGTTCACGTATGCAAAAGTAGTGTAATAATTAAAAAGACAATAAGATGTTATGTTTTACCCACGTGGGTGACGTATCGTCACTTCAGCGTTTGCACAATTAGTACAAATGTGTATTGCCAGATTATAAGAGCATGTGTAGATGATACCGTGCAATACCAATGGACAGGAACGGTGCTCCATCGCTTACATAAGGGTGGATGTCTAAATGATGCTGGGACATCTAATAAGGGAATATGTACAGTCTGTATCTTTGAATCAATTCAATGTTAAATCTAGGCAAATAGTCATTGCTATGACCTGAATACATCCATCCCTTTACAAAGCCATTCAGTTGTGTGTCAAAAGAGAGCATGTATACAATAAAAACATCATATAAACAATTTGTCTACCCCAAAATGAATGGGTGTACAATCTACTATCAGCTTTTTTAAATAGATTTATTAGATATGTGTGCACTTTTACACCTTAGATACCAATACACATGATGTTAGATACAGGACAGTGAATGTTAACAGGATTTGTGTTCTGCTTTGTGGCTATAAAAATGTACCCAGGTAATAGTCCTCATTAAGGCCTAATGGGGTCATTGCGTCAAGTTTGTTGATCCAAAACAGTTCTCTCTGAGCCAATAGTTTGGGTAGGTTCCCTCCCCTGCTAAATGGATGCAGGACTTCCAAAATTACTAATCGCATTTGGGAAACATTGTGTCTCATGTCCCGGGAATGTCTGAAGACGGGTGATTTGTTGTTCTGTGTACGGATACAAGATTTATGTTCCGTCCATCTGTCATTAGCCTGTCTGTTGATTGTTCCGACATAATATTTGCCGCAAAGGCAGCGTATGGCGTAAATAACATTTTTAGTATCACATGTTGCAAATTTCTTTAGCATGACCTTTTTTCCAGTGTGTGGATGGCGAATATGGTCGCCTTTGATCAGGTTGTTACAAAGCTGACAGTGTAAGCAGGCAAAAGTGCCAGCTTTAGGTTTACTTAGAGTCCTCTGGGTTGTTGGTTTACTCCTTTCAGCTCTTATCAATTGGTCTCTGAAATTCTTTCCACGTTTATACACCATCATTGGTGGATCTGGGAATAGCTGGGATAAGGTTTCATCAGATTGAATTAATTCACAATTTTTATGTATAATTCTTTTAATTTGAAAGCTTTGGCTAGAGTACTTTAGCGTATGTATCAGATTTCGGTCTTCTCTTTTGGGAGTGCCCTGTAGGAGTACACTTCTGTCTTGTGTCTCAGTTCGTGTACTTGCTTTATTGATAGTCTCCATAGGGAATCCTCTGCCAAGAAATCTTTCCTTCATGGTATTGTATTCCTCCTGTAGTGTGTCTGTTTCAGAAGTGATTCTTTTTAGTCGTAACAGTTGGCTGTACGTTTTGCTCTATAGTCCTGCGCGAATCGGATAGTGAACTAAAACACATTTTGGAGGACACAAACAACAAATTAGATTCCTACAAACAGGATGTAGAACAACGCAAGATCAGAACATTTCGCTGTGACACCTTGGATTACGCCAGAGATATCGTTTACTCTTGGCAGGAGTTTTATGCAAACAATAGACCACCACCGAGGAGACCACAGAGACCCCAGACTACACCAGACAGCAACACGGATAGTAGCAAAGTATTAAGTGGGGAAGTCGTCGACAGGTCTCCACCCTCAGCAGCATCAACTTCTGCGAATATCCCAGCTACAGATCAACCAGAGGATACCAGAACTAGACCAATACCAGAAATCCGACCAGTTCCTTTTTTAGGAAACGGAAAACAAGACGAGGAAAGAAGGAAACTGCAACAAAAAAAGAAATAGACAAAAATTTGGTAATCAACATCTCATCAAAACCACTTACATCTGCACAAATACAAACACTCAACTTAGGAATCTCCTTCATACCAACAACATCCACGTCCTTCTTTGAAGAAGAAGTTAACCTGTTTAAATTAATACGGAAAATGGAGCTAAAAGTATTCTTTAACAATATTGAGGATAACATACAACCTAAAGATACACCAAGATACCTAGAAATGAAGACCAAGAGCACATTTCACCCTCAGGTGAACCACCCCCTCATCAATCTGTTTGAACAAAGAACTATGAAGGATTTGAAATGCCTTAAATATGCTCCTCCAAAGAGATGCAATATCAGGAAACACCAATTGAAACTGATAAAACAACTTGCTGAAGACAACACCTTAACATTAAAACAGGCTGATAAAGGTGGAGCTCTTGTCTTGATGGACACCTCGCTTTATGACAAAGGTTGTCGTAAATTACTGGACGATATTCGCACATACAAACCACTTGGCAATGACCCAGTCATTGGTATTAATACAATAATACAGACAACTGTGGACAAAGCTGAGACTATGAACTAGATCTCTGAGAAAACAGCAGAATACCTAATTCAAAAACATCCTGTTACTCCGGTATTCTATGGACTCCCTAAAATCCATAAAAATCTGAATGATCCACCATTCCGCCCGATTGTTGCAGGGACCCATAGCATTTTCCAACCTCTAGCTATCTACCTGGACACTGCTCTCCAACCATCAGTACAATCAATCAGTACCTATTTTAAGGATACTACTCACTTCTTGAGAACTCTACAATCACTACAGTTGGCTTAAGAAAATCTACTACTTTTCACAATGGACGTAATCATCCTATATACCTCCATCCCACATTCAGAAGGTATAGAGGCAATGGAGTGGTTCTTATTGACACACCGAGATGTGAACATCCAAAAAGTGTTTGCGTTAGAACTACTATATATCATACTCTACAACAACTAATTTTGATACAACGGACAACATTATCTTCAAATTTCAGGTACCTCGATGGGGTCGTCAGTGACCCCATCCTATGCCAATATTTTCATGTACCACTTTGAAAAAACACACGTATTGGATAACCCAACTTGGCAGAACAAAATACCAATATGGTTAAGATATATCGATGATATATTTGGAATTTGGAGAGGCACGGAATTAGAACTAATGGAATTCTTGAATTATTTAAACCCCTGTAACCCAAGAATTGGCTTTACAATGGAGATTGGCAAACCTTCGGTGAACTTCCTTGATGTCACGGTGGAATACACTGGTACGCACATGAAAAGAAAAATCTTACGAAAACCCACAGATGTGAATAATTGTCTGCACCATGCAAGTCACAACCCAAAACACCTAAAAGATAACCTACCGTACAGCCAACTGTTACGACTAAAAAGAATCACTTCTGAAACAGACACACTACAGGAGGAATACAATACCATGAAGGAAAGATTTCTTGACAGAGGATTCCCTATGGAGACTATCAATAAAGCAATTACACGAACTGAGACACAAGACAGAAGTGTACTCCTACAGGGCACTCCTAAAAGAGAAGATCGTAATCTGATACATACGTAAAGTACTCTAGCCAAAGCTTCCAAATTAAAAGAATTATACATAAAAATTGGGAATTAATTCAATCTGATGAAACCTTATCCCAGCTATTCCCAGATTCACCAATGATGGCGTATAAACGTGGAAAGAATTTCAGAGACCAATTGATAAGAGCTGAAAGGAGTAAACTAACAACCCAGAGGACTCTAAGTAAACCTAAAGCTGGCACTTTTGCCTGCTTACACTGTCAGCATTTCATTGTAACAACCTGATCAAAGGCGACCATATTCGCCATCCACACACTGAAAAAAGGTCATGCTAAATAATTTCGCAACATGTGATACTAAAAATGTTATTTACGCCATCCGCTGCCCTTGCGGCAAATATTATGTCGGAAAAACCAACAGACGGGCTAAAGACAGATGGACGGAACATAAATCTTGTATTCGTACACAGAACAACAAATTACCCGTCTTCAGACATTCAAGGGAATTGAGACACAATGTTTCCCAAATGGGATTAGTAAGTCCTGCATCCATTTAGCAGGGGAGGGAACCTACCCAAACTATTGGCTCAGAGAGAACTGTTTTGGATCAACAAACGTGACGCAATAACCCCATTAGGCCTTAATGAGGACTATTACCTGGGTCCATTTTTATAGCCACAAAGCAGAACACAAATCCTGTTAACATTCACTGTCCTGTATCTAAGATCATGTGTATTGGTATCTAAGGTGTAAAAGTGCATAAATATCTAATAAATCTATTAAAAAAGCTGATAGTAGATTGTACACCCAATCATTTTGGGGTAGACAAATTGTTTATATGATGTTTTTATTGTATACATGCTCTCTTTTGACACACAACTGAATGGCTTTGTAAAACGATGGATGTATTCAGGTCATAGCAATGACTATTTGCCTAGATTTAACATTGAATTGATTCAAAGATACAGACTGTACATATTCCCTTATTAGATGTCCCAGCATCATTTAGGCATCCACCTTTATGTAAGCGATGGACCACCGTTCCTGTCCATTGGTATTGCACGGTATCATCTACACGTGCTCTTATAATCTGGCAATACACATTTGTACTAATTGTGCAAACGCTGAAGTGACGATACGTCACCCACGTGGGTAAAACATAACATCTTATTGTCTTTTTCATTATTACGCTACTTTTGCGTACGTGAACGTCATGTTATGCATATGACGTCACGTTATTTCTACCTTCTACTCTCGAGGTAGTCTCTGCATTTCTAAACCACTTCCTGTGGTTTTCTTTACAATACTCGGCTCGCGCGTGCTCAGGTCACGTCACAGCCTGTGGCGCCGCTCACGCATGCGCGAGTGATGTTACCCAGTTAATTCTGCACCTCCAAACCACATCTTGTGGTTCTCTTTACATTTTCGCCACTCGCGCGTGCGCGTGTGACGTCACAGCCTGTGGCGCCGCTCGCGCATGCGTGATTGACGTCCTCTTGTTAATATTGACATATATAAAGATCCTGCGGCGGATGCGGTCGGAAAGCTGCGCTTCCTGACCGCATCTCCGCCGTGGATCGCAACATCTGCTACATCTGGCACTTTCTTTAAAGCAAGTTGGGCTTCCTTTCTCTCTGGATAGTCTTTACGTCCTTAAATTCTACAAGTACACTGATATAAACATTCTCCCTTAGGTGAATGCAGCCATTCTCTATTTCTACTTGACATGACCACTGCAGCTGTACTTGTCATGTTAATTTAATTGTGAATCTCTCTAGCATTTCGGTTGAGAACATTTCTTCTGCATTATTCTCTTTTTTCAGAAGGGTGAGTCTGATTTATATGTCCCCCCACCCCCAATATCACTCCCTATAGGCATTTCTGTGACTGAATACACCCACCACTTCTAATTAAGTATAGAGGTGTCTAATTCTGAAAATTGTGTTTCTAATCTTTAAACAATTATGTAGTTGTCTAAAGAAGAAAGCTACCAACAAAAATTGGTATTTTCGGTTGAGGATATTTTCATATTAGCGGCTTCAAGTTCTATGTGACATTTGTGACAATGTGACCATTTGAACAAGTTCCTTTTCTGAATGAATGTTGGTTAAACATTACTGATTTTTCTTTCAATAATTCGATAAGATTAGTAATGGTTTTTATAAATCTCTATTTCTATAGATCAATGTGAAAAATTGTTTTGGAATTTACGCCCCTGATGAAGAGAAAATGAATCTCGAAACACGTTGGGCCATCTTGAAAATAATAATAAAAAGGAGAAGACCTCTTTCTCTAACAAAAAGGAGTCATTTAATGAAAAACATTTTTGAATGTATTTTTCTTTTTTCATCACTACCATACATGTTTTGATCATGTAAAACTTGATGTTAAATAGTCTTTGAGACTAAAACAATTTTGTCATAATATCCCTTAGGCTTATCGCCTGATTGAAAGTTTGCAGGGGACATACCTTGCCATAATTTGGATTTCTCTGTTCTCTGACCAATGACAGCAAAATGAGCAAAATGGGAAGACCTTTGGGAAAAACAAGGAGTGCAGGGTTGTAAGTTGTTCTGCCTTATAATTGGTTAGTTATAACACGCTTAAAACCCAGAGGTTTCTAATCATGGACCCGGGCATCAAACCTGTTTTGCTCACGTCGTCTTGCTTTCAAGATGAGCATGTTACCCCTGAGCTATCCTTATAAGTCCTACTTCCCCTGTCTAACTCACTTCCACTCTGAGTTTGCCTACCACTTGACTTGTAAGGAAGGCATGGTATCAAAGTAAGACATACACAAGTGATCACAGTTCAAAGGTGTTTATTAAACTGTAAAATCTAAGATGGGAGCAAGCTACGAGCATCAAATAATAATAATACAGTCCTAGTAGAGTCTAGTCAAATAGAAAGGGCCTATACTAAAAAATAACTATTGCCAATCCTTACTGCTATGCTACAGAATAGTGTGGGATAAAGTAACAAGAAATGAAAGAAGTGTTCACAAAATGATATGTCAGGATGTTATGGCCAGCGTCTCCCTTCCCCATGTTTTTAGCATGGGACAGGGCAGGACTCTTGAGCACAGCACACTCCTAGGCTTCTCTGGCACAAACCTAGACTTCTTTTTCTCTATATCATGGACCTCTGTGCCCAAGTCGCTTCTCATGCAAAGTCTCTTGCTTCAGAGGGCTTGATATGCCAAAAACAACAAAAGTTCCTTCTTCTAATCTTCACGTTGGGTGATTACACGATTACCCTTGGATCCCGCTCAATCGGGCTCCGATCCTTCTCTCAGTTGTTAGCCTCCCTCAGTCGGCTCAGATCAACCACTCACTGACGACATCCCTAAGTCGGGTTCATACGTGTAACAATGTAGTTCACTTAGCTTCTTCACAATGTGGGGTTCACTTCACTTTGCTTTTCTCTTGACGTCCCTCAGTCGGATTCACTACCGCCTTTCAATCACAATCTCCTTATTTGTAATATTCAGCCTCCTTCCAAGGTTGGAGGTAGCCTTACCGGTAAAACCGGCAAGGCTACCTCCAAACTTGCAAGAAAGTCTGGCTCCCACGCATGGGCAATTACCAGGGTATTCTGGCCCCGCCGACCCAGTAATTGCCCTTTCGTGGGTGCAGTAATCAGTGATCCCTATTCCCATTTGAGCCCCATAGGGCTCAATGGGAATTGGGATGCCTGTAGCACCGACACTGTTCATAATGGTGCATGTGCTACAGGCATGCTGTGCTCGCGGGTGCCTTTCATTCCGCCAGGTCAGACCTGGCGGAATGAAAAGCATCCGCAAGCACAACTCAGAGTTTGCCGGTCCGGATACAATGGTACCAGGAAGCTTGCCTGTACCGTTGTATCCGGACCAGCAAGCTCGTAATGAGGCCCATTGTCTTTTTAAACAACCATCTAGGTATAGATAGGTCCCCCTTATCCGGGCTCAGACCTTCCAAAGCACTTGCCAATTTTAAACAAACACTTCCGAAGGGCGATCATGTCTCGCTGGGTCACTTTGTTAACCTGTGGCAAGTGCGTACTTCACCAAATCACAGTTCGCACGGCGTTCCCCTCAGCCAGTCGCAAATGCCTTTTTGACCATTCCCTGAGTCGGGTTCACAATTTCACAATCATCAAACCTCTGCAACGTCTCATGGACTTTCGATTGTACAAGGGGGTTGGCTTGACCTTTGTATGACCACCTTGACACCTCACGCTGGTCTTTTGTATGGCCTCTTGGTACTTGTAGTTTCAGTATTCTTTTAGTTCTGGGGTGCACAACATACGGCATGTGGGCCATATGCGGCCCGTGGTATTGTACTTTGCGCACCCCTAAGGACTGTACTTTCATAATGAAGTGCGGCCCACTTCATGTAACAGAAAACAAAGCGGGCTGCACTTCATTATGAAAGTCTTTGAAGCCCAGGACATTGCTGGCATAGGTGTCCCTAGAAGGGGGTAATTGCCTGCCTAATTGATGGCATGTCCACCCCCCATGCAAAGAAGTCTTAGCAGGAGCCTTAAAGGTGCTCCTTAGCCCAGCCATCATTTGCGCGTTATCAGGCTCTATTTGCACAGTGTTACGTTCACCTGGTATTCACAGGGATGCCACCCAGCCCTGGTTGGATGATTTACACTCTCGAACCCTCTCCCGGTCCCTTGGTAAGGCCTCTGGTTAAATATGGGTCTTAATATTGTTAGAGGTGGAATCTCTGTCCTGCTCCTCGTGACAGGGGCACGTAGATGTGGGGGGCGAGCAGCGACCAAGTTACTTCACTGGTGCAAGCCCCCTGTGGGAATCCAGGCCTGCTGCGACTCCGTTGGTTTGCTGCTTTACAGTCTTTATATGCAGTTCTCATGCTCCTCTTAGATCGAATAATAATGTCTTGCTACTTTCCTTTTAGGTATGATAAGGTATTTTGGTGTTGTCATGCAGTTTGAAGATGAGCATGGGCTGGTAGGCGAAAGCGCGGTGTGCGCGATGCTGTCTGGTGAGTAATGTGCGGCGCTGTTTCGCCTTTTATATTGCTAACCTGTGTCTTTTCTCTCCTTGCAGGTTGCGATGTTCCTCGCCGAGCGCCGTAATGTTCCAGCAATGATACTGACCAGGAGATGACTACCCAGGTCAAAATTATGTGGCTTTCTTCATTCGGGAGGAAAGGTGAGTAAACGCTTACTAATGCTCTCGTTCTTTCTCCTCTTTCCAGGTTATGGTATTCCAGGATGCATGCGGTGCCGGATGATGGAGTTCGTACCTTCAGGTGAGTGGAACTGAAGTCAGCAGTGGATTGAAGTGTTCCAGGTAAGTTTCGTAGTGTTCTTTCTCTCTCTGCAGGTCCGGGTAAGCTGGCATCAAAGAACTGGACACGGTGAGCGTTATGCTGCCCACAGCAGAATAACGCAAAGCATGTTTTGCTGTTTGGGTGTGGTTTAAATAGTCCCAGGTAAAGTAGTCCAGGTAAAATAGTCCCAGGCCTGCCACACCCAAAGTAGTCCAGGTACAGTACTCCCAGGCCTGCTACACCCAAAAGACTAGTTCCTTATAACTGAGCTATGTGTGTGCCTCCATGTTGGCTGAACCCCCCAAGTTAAATAGTTCCAAGTAAATAGTCACCTTCTAATGTTGGTCTTCATGATGGTTATGAGCCTGGCGCCAATGGGGCCAGGACTGACTCCAAGAGAGTCTTGGATGAGGGTTTAAGTCCTTGACCTGGCCCTAACTGGAAGGCTGACTTGTCAGTGAGGGCCAGGGGCAAGGGTCATGACACACAGCCTGTGTACTTTCATTTGGCCTCAAAGGGACACCACGGGAAGCAATTGGCCATGAATATCACTGTGGGCCGTCACTGATAAAAGCAGGCTACTTACCTTGTGGGCACACATTTGTTTTCCAAATGTGCAGTTTACACTGGTCTAGGAAAAAAACAAAAGACATTTTCAAACTCAAACATGCTTCTTGAACTTACATTGATTCGTTTTCTTTGAAATGTGTTTATTTTTTTGTCGGACTGCCACACAAATACCCTCTGATTTTTGTGTTGCCTCCTTTGATTTTTTCACAGGATATATTTCTAAAGTTCTTATATGCTTGTCAAAATGCTTAATCACAAATACATGCTTCTATTGCACTGACAGCAGTTATCAGGAAATTAAACTGTGGGTTCATGGGTGCCAACTTTTGATTTTCACTATGTGGGCAGCCATTCCCACACCCTCACCCTGAATATAAGCAAGCTACCAGCCCAACACATCCCCTGGCTGAACACATTTTATAGCACATGTTTTTATAATTAAGTCATAGGATTTGCAGCCAGTTTTAAATATATAACATCTTAGCAACAGTCACTAAACCTGCTGAGCTAGTCTGGTAGCTTTCTTCTGTAGCACATGTCTATGAGTCCATTTATGTCTTCAAAATCACTTTATTACCAACAGTGCAGTTCATGTACATGACTTCAAAGTCAACAGTATTTAATCTTTAGCCACACTGACCCTGTGCATACATTTTTTGACTTTGCACCAGTGGCGCTTCTCCATAATGGGTAAGGTTGCGCCGACCCACAGGCTCCCTCACCCACAATGGAGCAGCCAGCCCATTGTAAACACTCAACACTCACTCAGCTGCTTTATGCAGCTGAGGAATCGCTCCTCGGCTGGCTTGAACTGTCAAAGGGAAACGTGGTTTCCGTTTGACAGTTGTGTTCCTCAGTCTCGCCTATTTATTTATTGTGCATTTGTAAGGCGCTAATACATCAAGTACATTGTGTTTCAAAGCACCCACAGGGCAAAGAGGAGTGAACATGGGAATTAAAGGAAAATAGAGTAACAATGACGAGAAAGAGAGAGGCAGTCCTACTAGGCCTTGTCAGCATTCAGAACGTGCAAGTGCAGAAAGAGAGAAGGGATGAGGGAGGGAGGTAAATGCTAAGAGTTCCACTGAGTGAAGTGCTGGGGAGTGAGTTGCAAACAGCTGTTAAGTACCTGGCAGATATCACACCGGAAGAGTGGTCAACTGCCAATACAATAAGTGAAGGCCTCTTGAGACAGCACAGGCGAGTGGGCTCCCAAAGGCAAGTGGTGGCAGTGGTCAGAGGCTTAAGACGATTGGCAACGATTCTATGCCAGGACATAGAAGGACACATGAGGGCCCTGGTCACCAATCTCAGTGACTGTGGGGTTTAGCAAGGGAGGGAGAGGGGGAAGGAGGAGATGAAAAGGAAAGTCTTGATGAGCTTCCGGAATTGGAGGAGATCCGTCTCAAGGCGGAGAGGAAGGGGGAGGCTGTACCAGAGTAGTGAGCCAGCCGAGGAAAGAGATCGGCCTCCAGCTTGCTGTTTAGAGAAGAGAAGAGATCTAGAGGGAGAGTATTTGGTGAGAGCCAGTTGTAGATAGCATGGTTCTCAGCTCCAGACAGCCTTATGGGTGATGCAGAGAGATTTGAACTTGGTGCTTGCAGCAACCGGGAGCCTGTGGTGAGATTTTAGGGCTGGAGAGATGCAGTCCCTGGGCTTGAGGCCAAGGATAACTCTTGCAGCTCATAGGATTTTATCCAATGCGACATGTAAAAACAAGGGCGTTGTGCTTCCCCAACCTTGCATGGCCCATTGGGAATGGTGGCTGATGGACTGCATGTTTATATGTGCGAGGGAAGAGCTCCTGCGCCTCCTCCAACATACAAACAGAGCAGGTCTTTTTGTCAACTGCAATCCGGCTCTTGCGTGCATGTGCATGAACCAGGGAGTACTCTTTGCTTCTTTTTGGTGCTACGTGGGAGCTGTAGCACTGGGAGGAAACATCAGTACCAGGGCAGAAGGTACTTTAATTTAAATATGTTTATGTCAGTGTGTGTGCTTGTTTTTTAAACATTTTCTTGGGGAGGTGGGGAGGAAGCCCCCCCCCCCCCCAACACCTCTTGATTGGTTTGGGCTCCCTTGCTACGCTCCCTCACAATGGCATATTTGGGGGAAATATTTACGCCCCTCCAATTTAGTACACAATTTTACCAACATTAGTGCTGTAAAGCATGGTAATAAGCAGTATAGAAAATAAACTATATTGGTTATATTTTCTTTTCATGGCCTGTAACCCCACCTTTGTATGAGGCTTCAGAGAAAAGTATTGCAAAGAAAACATTACTGTATTGCCCTGGTGACACAGCAATGTTGACAGTGGGTATTGAAGTCTTTTCTGGCAGTACCTCTGAATGCAGAGGCATTTTGTGGTGATGTATGGAGAATACAAATGTAAAGTATTTTCTTTAAATGTGATTGTGTCCTATGATGCCAGTGGCCTCTAAAAGGGTTGGAGGCAGCATTCTCTTCTAAGATCCAGAGGAAAAGCTTCCTCATGTAGTTATTAATGTGGGCAGATCACTCGTCAGCCACATCTGCACATCTCCTTTTCACCTGTAGGACACATAGTTCTGTTAGGTTATTGCTGCTGGGGATGTGGGGATGATTGTGTTCTCAAACTATTGATAACATGTTAAAGCCCAGGGGCAAATATGCTTTTCATCTCGCTTGGTAATAATGTGTACTGCAGAATAGAAAGCACAAATGGCAATAAAGCCAAGAAGTAAAACTCAAAATGCCTGGTTGTTCCCCCCACTGCTTACTAAATATGTCTGAGAGGGGGGTCGTAAATTCACCACATGCCCTGCCTGGCTACCTCACACATACAATGCAACCCCCTGTAGACAGCTTGTAAGGTACATTCGGCCCTCCAGCAAAACTAGTTGTGAACCCCTGTTTTAGTTTAACACAGTCTCTTTGTTCAAGAGAAGGGTACCAGCCAGAGACCTCCAAATGGACGCCCACCTGGCACCAGACCACTCTATCTCTGGTACCAGGTTTGTTCACAAAAGAGCTCTGTCTATTTATCTTCTTAATGTTGCCACTGTAACCTTGAGCCCAACACAGTCCGGCTCACTATCAGGTTCGTCCGACTCTTTGACTGTGCTGAACTCGTTGGCATTTCTTTTGCCGCTGGAGTCAAGGACAGTACCACAATGGCAACCTCATAACTACGCCCTGGCTATCAGTGCGTGAGGGTTCCATGTACCGCTGACATCCATCAACCCATTTGCTAGCTGCGATTTCCGGTCTTATGTTTACTTTGTTGGAGGCTTTGCAGGTCTGGCTTGTAAAGGGCAATTCCCTCCTTGACGTCCTTTCAGGTCTCGCCGCCTTTCTTCTCCGCTTGAACTGCCATCCTGGAATAGCTGTTTCCTCGTGCATTCGGCATTGCTCATAGTGTGCTCTTGTGCTCTGCCTTTTTTCCCTATGGGGAAGAGCAAGGGCAGTCAGGTGTGTGTAGTTGACAATTGCCTAACTCTGCCTGACCCTTGAGTTGGGACATGTCAAGTAAACGGCTCTTGTATTAGTCTGTTGTCACTCACGGGGTGAGAAAGTGTTTGTGTTGGAAAGGGGGTGGGAGTAGAGTTTCTAAATATCCTACTGGGCAGGATGGGGAAAAGGTGTCATAAGGAAGGGCATACCACGTTTCACATTTTGGTATCTCACTTCCACTCCCGAAGACCCCCCATCCAGGTTATCCTCCCACACTGGCCCACCCCAGGAACTGGATCCAATAGAGATGGCCGTGGCCTTGCCACCTGGATGACAGATCCCCGGGGACTAGTGAGTGAGACATCTACAGGTTTCTCACACACTACACACAGAAACCCTCAGAGAGCCACCACAGGGCTAGTCATTAGCATCAACTCCAACTGAGCCACAATTTAACTTACCCCTTTAGCCCTATTGTACTCTCCCACATCAGCTAATCAGCCCCAGAACGATGTAGTCAATCAGATCTTGGGCTCTTCCCTATGGATAGAGGCTGAGGAGGAACTGATTTTGGTGGCCACCCTTGAGACCTGTGCACAGTGCATCAGGACCCAGCACCATCTCCACTGATGAAGATGCCGGTAAAGCGGGCTTCTAATGGTAGGAGCTCAACAAGACGGTGTGGGAGGTGCCCGAGCACTACACCAGCCTCACTGCACTGGGCTCTGGTGCCAAGGGTTCTGTCTGACGCAGACATTGTCTTCAATGAGAGCAATGGAGTGACCTGACAGGTGTGGTGGGAGGACCTCCATGCCACTGAATACGAAATGTCCAGCGACAGGAGACTGATACGTGAGCTTGAAGTGAAAAGACGTCTTATGAAAGCTGTGCTTCAACAGTGCTGCTGAGTCAAGGTAAAAGATCTGCTCATGGTCTATTGCATGTGACTGCATATCATTTACTGTGAAAGTACGCTGCAAGTAGTACTGCAGGGCCCAACAAAAACTTCGGTCCAGCTGTCACATAATCTCTACCGTATCATGTAGTTTGCATGTAAAGTGTGGCAGGGCCTTCAACTGTACAGTTGCCCTGTGGGTTTATACACTTGCCATTCCCGCTACTTTCCGCTTTTAGCACTGCGCCCCATTGGCTTATAGCTGAAGCCCTTTTAAAACTGTGGTCCAGCTGCCATATAGTCTCTATTATCTTCAATAGAGTCTTTTCCTCTCCACTCTTCGGCTTCAAATGTCTCCCCTTTTGACATTTCTGCTTTCTGTACAGTGCCTAAACTACAATTTCAGTTGCATGCATTTCATTGCTCCTCGTTCTTGTCGTTTTAGAACATGGTTGGCCAAAGGCCATGTTCCCTACAGTGCTTCGATACAAATATAAGATAACAACATAACATAACATATGCCTGTTATATTCACCACAAATAAGTCATACATACACACAGTGCTGTCACCTCACCCTGTTTTACTGGTATCACTTGCAACTGGACCCCCTGACCTGTACTCTAAATATGTGAATCCCCAACTTCAGTCCTTGTTGGACATGGGTCGGTGTGCTTGGACAGGGCAGGCCAGCTATTGACTTGTAGTAAACTGGAGGTAGAGTGTTTCCTGAGGCTTTAGGAATTAGGAACATGGGTCTTCAATGAGGATAGTGCTCTGACTAGGGTCTGTACTCTGGAGCTGGTAAGTCAGCAGATGCTACCCAGGCCCACAGGCAGCAGCTTCTGGTGGCAAGAGTGTTCATGGCCCACGGCTGCAGATTCAACTTGGACCATGTCTTTGTAGGCCGCAACTGCTTACTTAACACACCAGCCTTCCCTCTCCCAGCAGAAAGTGGTAAGAGCTGTGAGGGGAGGTAGACCAGATAATGTGATCTAGGTCTAAAGCAATATAGTTGCTGTCAGGACAAAGTTCAATCTGATTAGTATATGAATACTTGTCACAGTGGAATCTAACCAATATAAATCTACTCTGTATATAATGGGATCTTGCCAAAATGTGGTGACTAGGTCTAATGTAATCTGTCTAATATGTGCTGACTGGGTATAGTGGAATCTGGTCAATGTGTGCATGATGGTGAAATCTGGATAGACTGTGCATAACGTATATAACGAATGTGAGTAATTGCCATCTGACAAGGGTGTTACTCTGGATTTTTTTGATGTTTTTTAGTTAATAAAATGATGCAGGTGATTTTATTTCAGGAAGTGATATTTTCTGATCAGATTTCTTTTGCATACGCTCCATGCCAAAAATTATAGCCTTGGCCTGTGCCCTGCTGAATCAGTACCCCGATCAGCAGCACTTGTTCTCCAGTGTCACAGAGCAGGTTAAGGGTTCACAGATGGCCTCTTAACAGCTGCAGTGGCAGCCACATCTCTGCAGCACTGGGGCTGTGTGTAGGATATGCACCTCTGTTCCAAATACGAAATAACTATGCCTATGCTATCCTGGTGGCAAGTTAAACTGTACATATAAGCCATACCTGAGTTTGAGATGTGGTGGCTAGCATCTCTCCTAATTATCCAAGCCATATCAATTTGATATCACACATGTGTGAGCCCAGCTCATTTGTGGAAGGGTTATGTGCCTTCCACCGGCCAGGCTGCCTCTACTGTTCCCCGAATGACTGTAGCTCTGTGAGTTGGCTCTCTTTGATCTTTTGTGAGGGCAAGTAACACCCTCTCCAGTGTGGGTGGGGCTAGTGTAGGCAGAGGGAGCGTAGACCAGCTGGAGGAAGGTGCCACCATCTTGTTTTCTCTCTTTTCCTTTGTGTCCCCTCCACTCCCTCTAACACAAAGCACTTTGGGTTTGCTGCCAGAAGGCAAAGTTCACTTATTACAAGAATAGGGAATGGACCCTTGAAGCAGGCTTTCTTTTCTTCAATGACCAGTAAACTTTTGCTTTTAAAAGAAGGGTTCTCCCACTCCTTTGAAATATCTCTGGACTTTAGCCTTGAAGAAAAGTTTGTTTGGACCCTGTTGGGAGAGTAGTTCTTTACGAAGTCAACTAGCTGTGAGGTGAAGACAGGTAGTTCAAGGCAGGGGCAAGCATTGTCTCCTAACCATTCCCAGGGCACATTGGGGGTGACCCACTGCGCAAGACCTACCTCTCTGCCATCCACACTGGTATCCAAGACGTGTGCTGAGGAACATTTAAAGGTGTGTGCCATACTTCCCCATGTTTGGCAGCCTGAGAAAAAGACTACTCTTTCCTCAGAGGCCCTGGTGTGAGACTCACAGCTTCAGAGAGCCAAGACAGCCATGATTCCTGCCATTTTGCTGTCAAATCGCTGTGAATTGTGATTCAAGCCTGTTCGACCCGATCAAACCAATAGGACCCTCCAGAGCTGCCTTCAGCAATCGATGATCTTTGAACCTCGGTCCCCCAGGTTCGAATCCGTTCACTGTTGCACTGTGCTATCGAAAAGAATGTTGTCGCCTCTGCTCGAACAAAGAACCATCGCTGCATCTGCACCACTCGAGCTGCTGTTTGAACCTCTGTTTGAACCTCTAGTCTCTTCATCAACCAACCCTGGTGTTCTTCTTCTCAAGCACTCCATCCAACTGACTTGCTTTGTGCATCTTGACCTAAGCCCATCTGCCGTAGAGCCTCTACCGTCGAACCGAACCTGGTGGTCTCCAATACCTGCAATTCCCAAGTAACGCTTCGAAACACACATCTTTCAGTTTGATCCCACCTCGACATCTGATTGCCGCTGGACTTCCGCGACCACCGCAGTGTGAACTGAATCAATCGCCGAACAGCACCCGGAAACCTGGTTTGCCGTTGTCCAACCACCAAGACACTGTAACGGTATTACTGTCTGATAACTGCCCCCTCGTCCGTTTTGGGCCCGAGGGACTGCCTTAGGTCCCTTAAATCCTGTTTTGCAACTCAAGAACATATCCTTTTTGCACATTGTGGTTTCCTTTGCCTTTTCTACCCATGTCTCATTACCCAGAGTGCTGTAACTTGCTATTTTGCATATTCTGTGTTCTTTCTACAAGGGTGGGTTTTTGTAGTATTTTCTATATAGTTATTATTGCATATGGTGTGTTTAGTGAAAGTATATATATTTTAGATCCTTGATTGAACATTCCTTTATTTTGGCCTGTTATACTTCGCTGTTTGGGCTGCTACTGTTTCACATTCACACCTCACTTGTGAGTATAGCCTTACCTGGCCAACATGACCACAGGAGGTGAAGGAAGACTATGGGCCTCATTACACGGAACGCGGTAAAAAACGGAATTTACCGGCATGGCGCTATTATCGTGTACGCCCTCACAAGAGGGCGGCAATAGCGTACCATTACGAGTTTGCGGACACGAGCATAGCGCCATGCCGGTAAACCCCCTACCGCCATGGCGCTAAAGACCCAATAAAGTCACCTACCGCCCTCGACCAAAATGCTGATTGCACCTCCGCCCTCCTGCTGCATGGAAATAGCGGTCAACGCTATTACCGGTGACCGTTATTTTGCGGAACCGGAAATAGCGTCATCGCACAAGAACGGGAAATAGCACGGCGGCCATCTTCAAAAACACAATCCATTGCCATCCTCTGCCCCCTGGACCTGTTACGAGTTGCTCAGAGTTGGAAATCATCCTGTAGACCTGCATCATGCCCAAGGCCTTCAAAAAAAGCGCTGACAGGCAGCGCAAGGAGAAATTCACTCCTGAGGAATTGAACATGCTCACACAGACCCTGGCAGAGAATGCTGATGTCGTCTTTGCTAATGACATGCGGCGGCCCACAATACTGAGGAAGAAAGCCATCTGGGAACAAGTGGCTGTAAAAGTCAGTGCAGTCGGCACCAGCACCCGCACAGTGCGTGAGTGCCGGAAAAGGTGGGATGACCTCAGGCTGCGGGTGAGGGGGATCCTTGCGGAGAACCACCGGATTGCCAGTGAAGGAGGAGCTGGTTCACCCATCCGACTCAAAGAATGGGAGGAGACCTGTGGGAACCTCATTGCAGTTGAATCTATCGAGGGAGTAGGCAGCATGGAGGTCGGCGTGGGTTCCACTTCGGATGCAGGTGAGTGTACACATGACAGAATGCGATGTGAATGTACTGTTTGACCCAAATGTCAGCACAGACTCCTCTCATGCATGGACACACATCCACACATGCATCCATCCCTCCCCATGTCAGTGTCAGACCCAAACACACACACATGCGCACATCACCAGTCACAAGTCCCAAATACAACCATGCATGGATGAGGCACTGAACTGGCACATCACCTGCATCCACAAGTAGTAAGTGTCAGGGAGTGGCACAAGACACCCAGAAGAGTTTGGGTGCTGAAATAAAGTGGACAGATAGGAACACACACAGCGGAAAGGAAAGGGAGCGAATAGTAGGGAAGAGTAGCAAGGGAAAAGGTACAGAGTGAATACCCTCTTGGGGTGTATGCAGAATAGGAAAAGAGTATTCCACGAACCTTGGAAATACTCTAGCCTTCTGCACAGTTTGCTATAACAGGGTCCCACGCTGTTTGCTCATGACTTGGAACAGCAGCTATGGGTGTCTGTAATGTAGAAACAAGACGAAGGAAGGGGCAGAGGTTGACTGATGGAAACCAACAGACAAGCTCTGAACAAAAGGGTCAACAAACAGTACAAGAGATGTTACTACAGACAAATCCAGGAAAGGAGGAGATAGCAAACTAGCAGAAGGTATAGAAGGGAAAGTCGAGTAACAGGAAAGGATAGCAGAGGACAGTAAGGTACAAGGTAGAGAGCTCCGAGGAGCAGGGAAGTAGTGAGTAAGTCCACAGGAGTAGGACGGTAAGGTAGAAAGCCAGAGGAAAAGGGTTTAGGGCAGCCGGAGAGAGGTAGGCTGTAGAGCAGGGAGCCCAGAGGACAAGGGCTAAGGCAGCCGGAGTGAGGCAGGCTGTAGAGCAGGGAGCCCAGAGGACAAGGGCTGAGGCTGGAAAGCAGCAGAGCGAGATCAGCTGCAATGTGGAGAGCCCGGTAGGACAAGGGCGAAGGCTGGAAGGCAGCAGAGCGTGATCCGCTGCAATGTGGAGAGCCCGGCAGGGCAAGGGCGAAGGCTGGAAGGCAGCAGAGCGTGATCCGCTGTAATGTGGAGAGCCCGGCAGGGCAAGGGCGAAGGCTGGAAGGCAGCAGAGTGTGATCCGCTGTAATGTGGAGAGCCCGGCAGGGCAAGGGCGAAGGCTGGAAGGCAGCAGAGCGTGATCCGCTGCAATGTGAAGAGCCCGGCAGGGCAAGGGCGGAGACTGGAAGGCAGCTGAGCGTGATCAGCTTCAGTGTGGAGAGCCCAGAGGAGCAGGGCTGAGAGGCAGGGAGCCTGGAAGGCTATGGCTGGAGGCAGCAGGGTGGAGCAAGCAACAAGGCAGGGAGCCCAAAAGGCTAGGGCTGTAGGCAGCGGGGTGTAACAAGCTGCAAGGCAGGGTCCAAGCAGGAGTGAGGGTAAACAGCATACAAGGATCCGAAGACGGCCGCGAAAGGTGGAGGAAGGACTCTCAGATGCAAGCGCTTGAGCCACTGCAGGCAGCAGCCTTTATACTGCCTAGCCCTGCACAGAGGCAGGCTAATTGGTTTCACCTGGCGAATCACACCTGCAGGCAATCGGCCACCTCCCTTTCTGTTCCTGGGCTGGTGGAAGCAGGACCAGACTCTAAGGCTTCTGGGGGGTGTAGTTCCATAGAAAACCAATAGGAACGGCCAGGAAACAATGCTTGCGGCCAGGTGCATTATGGTATGCGTAGTTAGTTGACAATTATCATTAAGCAGCAAAGTCCAAATGGAGCATAAATGGATGTGCCCATGGCGCAGGCATGACAGTAAGTCCCAATGGCCACAACTGCATCATTGATGTTAACTGCATTAAGTATATTGAAAATCAACCAACGCCATCCCCCTTCTTGTCCCTGACAGGCTCACACACAGATGGCGAGGATGCCGCTGATGCATCCCTGGCACCAGCGACTAGTAAGAGGCCAAGGGCCCAGGAATCGGAGGACACCCCCACAACTTCCAGGGGCAAGAGGGGAAGGTCACACCTGATGACCATGAAACACTGACGAAGTGCCACTGTCAGGGCAGCAGTAGCCGTACCACAAACTGCAGCCACACCACTGGAGGAGATCCCACAGGCACCAATAGCAGCCACCGAGGGCCCACCATCAGCTGCGGCAAGCTCAACTGGTGAGGCAGCTGCCACTGCCCCCCTGTCTGATCCAGAGGACACCATAGTTGCCTATGAGTCCACAGCAAACAACACAAGTCAGTACTAGATATAAAGAGCACTCAGTCCGGTATCACGTGCAACAACATGTACTTTATTGTGAAGTTTCAGCAATGTATATATATATATATATATATATATATCTAAGCCAGCATGGATTTACACACTGAATGAAAGGTCCAATGATGCGCCATCTCACAGCACACATTACCCCCATAACTCCGGGACTTCTCGAAATTTTAGAAACATTTTACCTGGGGCATTATTTATTTCAACACTCTACGAGAGTCAACATGTGATAAGTCACGTGACTATTGTTCGAGCTTACTCCTAATAGCCTGCTTTATGCAGGTGGCCTTCTTAGAATGGCCATTCCTGTACAGTTGCCAATGCATTTCATTTACATACAAGAACACAATGAACATTGTGTATCATGTCTAAGGACTATACTGGTACTGGACCCTCATACAAGTGATCTTTTCAAAATGGCTCTTACAATCCACCCCCATGGCCACATTGCCATTTTATTTTGTAATAATAACCACAACAGTAAGATCCTGCGCGGCAGCGTTTTAGACCACTGATTATTGTCAAACCAATCAAATGCGGCGGCATTTTATTGCAATGGACTATTCTCACTAATTAGTGATTTAATCTCAATGCTTTATTTGGACACTGCCAATTCTATAATCCTGCTCCAGTGAGCTGTAAGGCCCTGCCAAACTGATTAAAACACAGAGAGAATCTCTGTGTTGCAAGGTGCTGTATCTAGTGCTAATAAAGTGTAATCATACTAATATGTTTGGAATCAGCCAATTATACAATCGGTCTCCAGTGGGCTAAAAGGCTGAACCAAATTAATTAAAATCCTTAAAGTGTCTCAGTGCAAAAAGT
Source organism: Ambystoma mexicanum (assembly GCF_040938575.1). NCBI lineage: Eukaryota > Metazoa > Chordata > Amphibia > Caudata > Ambystomatidae > Ambystoma > Ambystoma mexicanum. The sequence continues at coordinate 221,383,920 of NC_090921.1, read as the reverse complement.
GCTGAATCTAATGCTAATAAAGTGCAATGTCTTTGTGCAAAGGTGTCACTGTTCACACTCCAGATGATCCAAACTATACTGTTATATAGTATAAAGTGCCAAGTATGTATCCAGTGCTGTCATCGTGTGCTAAGTATCATGCATTAATCATCATGTCTCTTCATACACACTCTAAAAACATTAAAATCAATTACTTCTTTAATGACATTTCATAAAGAGTACAATTGTCTTACGAATTAAGTATCCAGTAATAACATATCTACTACACAGCTACCAATGGGATTCATATTTCAGTAATGTATTCAATCATCCAGTAAATGTAGTAAAAGCAGTAGGGATGATGAGATTTGGCAAGACGGTGCTTTGCAGTGCAAACTAGGAGTCTCCCAAAGCTCGAGCTGAAACTCAATATAGAAAAGCTCCAGCATGGCTGCCAAGGTACAGGTTGGTCAGTCCACTGGAGGGCACAGGGACACCTTTGAGAAGGCTTGTTTGCAGGGCACCAAATAGTCAATTAAGAGTGCTCCATGCCTAGAAACACTTGTGTGCTTTTTAAATGCCATATCATATCATATCATATCGGTCCCACCACTGAAAAGGGTTGAAGGACCTTTGCAGGTCTTCGGAGATTGAGTGCAAAGCAGGGCACTACTGGGACAACAGTGGGCTCAGGGCGCCACTTTCTCTGCACAGTTCTGGACAGTTGTTGCATCTGCTTCGCTTCTCAGGATACTTGGCTCTGTGTGTAGGTCAATTTGGATATAAGGGCGATTTCTGCATCTGCACTCAGAGCCCCTCCTCATATTTTAAAGTCCAGGGAGTGCTCGCACCCAGATGGCCAATGAGGAGATCTGCTCCACTAATGCACCCAGCAGTAGTCCAATCAGGGACCACTGCAGCTCTCATGCTCTTGTGCACACCAGACAACTTGGCACCAGTAGTGTGGATTGGGAACAGACTGTCCCAGCCCACTTCCTGGGTACCCACACACATGACATGCATTAGCCCGCAAAAAGTGCTGGTTTCTTGGGAGAATGAATACACAAATAAGGATTCCCTAGGTCACAAAGAGGAAGGGGAAGGCCAACTGACAAAATGGCCTAAGAAGAAGACAAAGGACTTCATGGAATGGCCATGACGGACACTAGCCAAAGTCATGAGCCACAAGCGGTAAGCGTGGTATGGCTCAGTAAAGGTTAATAAAAATACATGAAAAAGCTTCTGCTACCACCAGTCTACGTCTAGGCACATTGTCCAGTTACCAAAAAATACTTAAGGGATGTCTAGGGCCCGTAAACGCAAGGACCCCTGCGCACGGTACTGTAATGTACTTTGCGCACTGAAATACAGTTGCCAAAAGTGGCAACAAAGTGATGACTAAGGGAAACAATGTTTCCCAGTACTGACTGTCAGAAGGACAAGTCACTTTCCCCAGAACGATGAGCGAAACCCCAGTGGAGCGCAGCTGAAGGCACTGCTCCACTGGCAAAAAGTCAGAACAGGAGGCTGAAACAAAAGCAAAAAGTTTGGTGGTCCACAAATATAGAGGCGTAATTTTACCTAACACGCTCCTAATGGGCGAGCGGTCAGATGAGCTTTGGAAGAGATCGTGGTATCCAGAAGTTTCGTTGGATACAAATGCCCACGATGGAGTGGCTTTTAATAATTGTAGGGCCAGGTATGGGTGGCCTTGCGGATTATGTATCCAGATACGCCTGATATTTATTAAATTCTAGCTAAAACGATGAAATTGGATGTTGATCCTGCTGAACACATCCAGTTAATTCAGGAGATGTGGAAGGCAAAAACGGGAGATGCATGATACAAGACTGTGGCAATTTATTACCACATGCTAAAAAACTGACTTCCTATCCATGATCTAGATAAAGTGGTAGGCATGGAGACTAACAGTTGGCCAGAAATTTAAGCACACATTGTGCACTTTTGTAAAGGGAGGCAAGAAAAAGAAAAGGTGGGTATAGAACAGGGGTGAAAGGCAGAGGCTAAGCTAGTTCAGCAGAAATTGGCGAAGATTTGTTTGGAAGGGGCAGTAATTACTAATTCCCATGGAGGGACAACAGAGGCAATTGGGACAACGGGAACAGGGTGAATTGGGTATGACACATGCGTGGATGGACGGGTGTGCTCCAGGCTCAAGGCAAATGAGAGAGTTTCTGAGGGGCAGTGAAGGATTTCTGCGGGGAAGTGGGTCATTTGGCAGGTTTGGAGGAATGGGTCCTCGGTTTAGCTGACCAATGTGAAATAATTATGGAGGGTTCTATGGTTTTCAGTGTTGGTCAGGTGGAAGGTTGGGACATGTGTCACAAGACTGTAATGACAGGCCACAGTATTTTAACATGGGAGCTAAGCAGATGCAATCCCCAACCCTGCCATATGCCCAGGGCTCTGTGCAATTGCAGCTGGCATCGGTTGAACAGAACCTAGCGACTGGGGCTGTGCAGACCTTTGGGATCCCATCAGCAAGCACCGGTGCAGACATAGGAGAAAAGTCCTTTACCACAAGGAATGGTTACTCACTACACTGGAGCAAATGTTTTGGGAGGGAGTCCTTTTTCGCTCCCCGGTGCTAGCATGTAAGCATGTACAAGAGTAGGACAACCCACAGGGGTCTCTGATGTGCCCAGTGCTGTCCATTACCACCAATACAGAAATGGAACCCTGGATAGGTGTGCAGGTTGGTGCCCGAACGTTCTCATTCATGGTCAACACAGGGGCTACAAAATATTGCATTAAGGAAGGCGAGTTCCCCTTGTCAGGCAAAACGATGGACACACTGGGATTTTCTGGGAATACCCTGTCGGTTCCTTATACTAAAAATATTGTATTAAGGTAGGTACTCAAAATGTATCTGACCCTTTGTTGTATTGGTCAGATACCCCAGCAAATCTTTTGGGAAGACACCTCCTTAGTAAGCTACAGATGTTGATTGCTTGCACAAAGGAAAGTGTAGTATGTTCAACCCCAGGGTTGTATCCGGTAAGGGCAGCAGCATGTTTTAAGGCTTATTGTAGCGGCAGCTTAATTAGAGGGGTTTTGTTGAGTTGGGTCCCCAAGATCAAAATTCAGACCTGGTGGGTACCGTTGGAGTTTTTATTCTGGCCTGGTGTGCTGCAGGAAGTAACGCCAGGCACTATAGTTATGATTTCTTCTAGAGGTGGTAGTGATCAAGAAGAACAGGGTCATTCTCTCAGGCACAGATGATAAAGGCAGAGAATGGTACAGCGTGATGTGCATCATTACGACCTTATCTCTAAGGGACATGTACCATGAGCGATTGTTCGAAGACATAGAAGACACAGGAGAGATGGACTTTGAAATGGGGTGCCTTGCCAGATAGCGATAGAGCAAAGGGAAGTACAACAGACCATTCCCATTGTTAAAAATACATTGCCATATTAGAAGGAGAATTTGAGGAAAGTCCTGGACCATTTATGGACCAGCAATCCTCATCGTATGGGGTTGCTGAAGAGTGTTGGAGTGGTGAGGATAACATTGAAACCCAGTGCGATATTACCCCATGCCTAGGGTGGTAGGCAAAGGGATTTATGAGACCATTATAGCATTGTTGAGGCAAAGAATAATACAAGCTTCTGTGACCCCATGTAATATGGCCCTCAACCCTGTGAAGAAAGCAAAGGGCTCCAGTTGAAAAATGGTCCAGGATTTGCTGAGGTGGAGTTTCCAGTGGTACCAAACCCTGCCTCCATTTCCTGTAACATCCCTTCTGGGTCGACCCACTTCACGGTGATTGACTTGAAAAATACATTTTTCTCTGTTTTCTTGAACCCCGATTCTCTACCTCACAGCCTTTACGTATCGTGGTCAGAGATTTGAGCAAACAAGGTTGCCCCAGGGGTACTGCAAATCTCTGAGTGTCTTTAACAGAGTGGTTCAAATGGATTTGGGGAATTTAAATGTGTCCAGTATCGTAATTCAGTACGTGGACAATCTATTGGTTTGCAGCACTTCAGAGGAGCAGTGTCGTGGAGACTCAAAAATGCTCATCACCTTGCTCGTGCAGAAGGGGTATACATTGGACAAAGAAAAATGTCACTACTGCGAAGCAGAGTTAGTATATTTGGGGCAAGTAAGGTCACCTGCAGGAATAAAGGTAATGTGGGAGAGAGCCACTGCAGTTCAGCCTCAGCCAGTCACGGTGAAACAGATGCAGCAGATTTTGAGGCTCTGTACCTATTGTAAATCATGGATCTTTGATTACTCTAGTCAAGTGAGGCCCTTACTGCAGAGACTCAAGGAAGCACAGAAGGTGAAAGGTCTGATAGAATAGTCTGAAAAAATGGTGACTTACTTTTGGGAACTCAAGGCGGCGATCAAAATGCTCCAGTCTTGGTGACCCCGAATTATGAGAAACCATTATATTTGTTTTCACATTCAAATGGGCATTTGATGACAGTGGCCCTGACCCAGCAAACATTGCTAGGCCACAAACCTTCAGCGTACTACAGCAGACCTGTAGACCCAATGATGCAGGGACAGTTCCCTTGTGAGCAAGCTTTAGCGGCAGTGACTTTTGCGATTCAAATGTCTTCCACCATTGCTATGGGTTGTCCGGTGACACTGTACATAGAGCATGCAGTTTTCACGATTTTGTAAAAGTCCAAATCGACATTGTCGAACCAAAGAGTTTCAGGGCATAAGGGAATTTTATCAAATGTGACAATACATCACGTGAGGTGCCACCTAGTCAATCCTGTGACATTTGTAGCTGAACCAGTGAAACCTGATGACATTTTTAATGATTGTGCCACTTATGCAGGATAAGAGGAAGAGAAGAGAATGCAAAATAAGGTGCCCTGGAGGGGGGTGATGTACTTTTTGTTGATGGGTCTTCAACTATAAATCAGGACACTGGTGAAAGGTATACAGATGCAACTGTCATGGGCCTTGTGGATGTGGAATATCGGGTCAGACTGAAGAGATGATTACCTTCACATTACTTAGTGCAAGCAGCAGAACTAGTGACATTTTTGGAGGCACTGGGAATGGGCAAAGGGAAGGCAATCACTGTTTATCCTGACACTGCATTTGTAACCTCCACTGTACATTCTGGATTATCAAGATGGCAGAGAAGAGGGTTTGGAGTTCTGACAGTACCCCGTTGAGGATGCTGCACTGCTATCCTGACTAATTGAAGAGTTAAAATGTGCCACCAGAGATAGGTTTCGATAAATGCACTGCCCGTACTAACTGCCCTGATCCAATAGTTCTCGGGAATGATGCCGCAGACAAGGCAACAAAGGAAACAGCATATTTACCATTTACAGATTCCCAGAAAACAGCAACTGTGTCCCAACAGGTACAGTTACCATCCCCATACACTGCAGTCCCAGTGCTACAGATTATAGAAATGCAAGAGGTAGCCCCTAGAGAAGAACAGGAGCTCTGGAAAAAGACAAGGTAGTTATGCATGTAGAGCTGGTTCTCTTGGCTCTAGAACAAGTACACTAGCCGTTGCATACTTCACGGTGACAAATCACGCAGAGCTCCAGGAGGACTGGTTTATGCCTAGCCTACAAGAACAGGTAAGTAGATTTGTAGGGAACTGTGTAGTGTGCAAGGAATTCAATCACGGAAACACCATGAGGAGTGTCAGGGGGTTTCTGCCTAGGCCCTCTGGTCCATTCAAGGAGCTCCATATTGACTTTGTGGACATGATTATGAGGTGCAGTAATTTCAGATATTTAATTGTAGTTGCTTGTCCATTCTCCTGGTGGCTTGAGGTTGGTCCCTGCATACATCCTGATGCTAAATCAGCAGCAAGAGTTCTGGTGATAGAGGTGTCTCTGTGGTGGGGAATTTGTGTGATCCTAAAATCTGACAATGGAACCTACTTCTTTTGTGCCTTGTTTGCATTAATTACTTCACTGTTAGGGATCAAGCACTGGTTGTGCTCAGTTTACCACCCACAGGACAACGGAATTGTGGTGAGGCTCAATGGGGACCTTTCCACTGCATCATCATGAAAAGAATTATCGGACATTCCCAATCGAGACTGGCTGTTTAGCCACACACAGACTTTCTTCGGCTCTCTTCTGGCACCTGGCGCCCAGGGACAGCGGCCAATGTCAAATGGCTCCAGGTGACAAGATATGAACTTTTGCTTTTCATGAACACTTCTGTGTTAGCGTTTAGTACCATTAGGGAAGAGTTGCTGGCACTAAGGCTCATGACTTTGCAGAACTAGTACATACTTGCAGGGGTGCCATCAAGGGGTGGCCAGGGGGGCCATGGCCACCCTTATAAAAATGCTGGCCCCCCCATTGGGCACCCCACGAAAAAGCAACAAAAATACTAATTTTTTCGCACTGAACTGTGCATGGACAATAATAGCATGCCCAGTTCAGTGCCTGCGAAAGTGTAGCGTAGTGCAAAGATAAAGTGTCCCACTATTGCATGTAGCACTGAAGGTTGGAGAGAGTTAAAGTCCAGTAGATCCCAAGGGCGAGTGTCACTGCTGCATGAAGTGCAGCAGTGGGTGTGAACAGTCTTGGGGGCTTCAGTGAGTGCAAGAAGAACGCAAAGACACTCAGCTTGGATGTGCAAACTTTGATGTTTAGGAGACCCAAGCGTATGCTTAGGAAGGCATTACCTTAAAAAATGCATTGTATACTCCACTCATAGGTTATTAACAACCAGGACAAGAAAGACTCCAAATTCGAGTGGCCTGGTACATGATGTGCACCCATGTGCAAGACTAAGTTAATCATTTATAGATACGGTTTCATGCAGGCCTTTGAAGAGTCTGTGATTATGTGTGTCTTTGTATTTACACGCATCGTTGCCCTCTGCCCACTCTCCAATAACTGAGACAGCTCTCTACATTTAAACGGATTTAATGTACAAGTGATTTTTTTTTTATATTAATGTCACAAGGCCAGCTCCATTTTGTATCCCCTCTTTCCTTGCTCTTGGAGTGTTGAGCAGGTCCGGTGCGCATCCTCCTCGAAGCCCCCCACACGCTGGCTCTCTATGGGGCTCTGATCTCTACCGCACAACGTCAGCCCCCATTAGGCAGCAGCCATCCCTTCTCCTTCTCCTTGTACTTCACTTGCTATTACCTTAAGAAAGGTCGCCACTTACTCAGTTTCCCCATTTATATATCCTCCTACTCCTCTTTGCCAGGTTCGGGCTCAAAATGAAATTCACCCCAGGCACCAAAGAAAAAGTGGCCCGCCTTTGCATATTAAAATGTGTTCCTTTCTGTGACAGATTTTTTATTATTTTTCCTGGCAGCCTGTTTCGGCTCAGAAACACATTGGGGAGTGTTTGGTAATATTAGTTACAGATAGTGATTTTTTTTTAAAGCTTTTTTGACTCTGTATTATTGGTCAAAACTATCAGCCGCAAGCTACAGTAACCCTTCAAATTGAGCCACTTTGGCCCAAAAATTGTGTCCCTTTGACCAAAATAAGTGTTGCACATTAGCATGTTAGGCTGGCCTTTCATGTATTGCCCTGTTGCCATATGGGCCAGTCTATGCCTGCCCTTTGCCTCATAGACTAGACAGCTCTTTGGACTGTTCCCAAATTCACCCTTGCCCAAGTTGTCTACTCATTGCTTTGAACGCATGCAGGGATTACCTCCTCTTTTCATTCTCATCTTCCTCCTCTGGGGCTATGCCATGTCAGCTCTCTAATTCCTCCTTCTGAGCCGGGGAAACATTCTTGCCTTTGCATACATCATACCTGGCTCTTTGTATACTACAGTGGGGCTGGCCTGGCTGGGTCTTACTGTGGCATGGAATGCTGTACTCGCATTAAGGTCAAAGGCAACATGATGACTGTTCTTACATGGGGAGCGCATGTTTCCTTATTTTGACTTGGATCTTTATTTTACTGGTGTTTAAGGTCAAAAGCAACATACGTATTGTTACATGGGGGTAATATAACATGATGCGTGCAACCTAAGTGTTCTTATATGAGGGGATTTGTGTGATGATATGCTATTTATATAGCGCTTTTGCCAAAGAGGTGTACAGAGAACATATTTACATCAAATGTTTCACCCAGCTGCAGTTTGGACTCATTTAATGAGTTTTATTTCTTTATTGCATTTATTGATATCGCCTAAACCCGTAAGTATCACTGCAGTGGTACAACTTGGTGAAGAGGGAGTACAGAGTAACAGAAAGGTAACAAAGTGCAAAAGCAACATAATAGAACAAGGTCCGTAGAGGAGGGTAGAGATCACGGAGTTCACTTTGAAGTATGAAAGGCAGAGTTGGCCTTGCCAGGATTTGAACCTGCGAATCACACTCAGATTACAAAAGCATGCGCTCAGCCCGCTGAGCTATCTTACCAGCTAGACAGCAAAAGCATGTTTTCTTTCTGTGGCATTGCAGTTTATTACTGGTGTTAAGGCCAAAGGCAACATAAGTATCCTTACATTGGGGTGGGGGCATTCGTGCTGCCTGCAAGGCTATGTTTTTTTTTTTTTTTTTACTGTGGCCTGACATTTTTTACTGCTATTAGGGAGCAAATACAACAAGATGAGTGTTCTTATATGTGGAGTGGGGGATTTGTGTAGCCAGCAAGGGTATATTTTCTTACTGTGGCATGGCTTTTTTTCACTGGAATTAAGGCAAAGCCAACAGGAGTAGGTTCTTACATGGGGATACTGGCATGTATTGGGAGCGCTAGCATAAACATGCTTTGTTATAGTATTGTTACTGGCATTATGGACAAAGCAAACATGAGTATTTTCCTATGTGGGAATAGTGGCATATATAGTTGCACCAGAATGGACATGTGTGAGCACAATCAATATGAAAATTCTTTTTTTACACTTGCAGAGTACTGGCATATAGCAGGCAAAGGCATTATGAAAATGTGTTTGAAAATGCTCCTGTGCATTGTTGGTGCCTTGGCATCTAACGTATGTTTTATGTCTTACCCTACAAAACCGATTGTAAACTGTGTGGCTTTTTACCTAATTTTTCACAAAGTGTACTGTAAAATGCACAATTTAAACCCATTGTTTAAAACCTTTTCTTAAGGGGACAACCCCCCGCCCCTTCATTAGTTCGCCTGCCCTCACTACTCTCTGTCACTCCTATGCATTTAGCTGGGGGCAGAACAAGCGCCCTTCCTTCTGCAGGCTCTTCTTAATATGGACCCTACTACACTAGCTTCAGGCCCCACTTGTTACAGAATAATGGCTATGCCTCTGGTTAGTTGGGGTGAAAGATGGATCTAATGGGCCAAAGGAAGGTGGGATATCTACTCAGCCTCCTGGGCTTGGGGAGGGGGCCTTAGGACAATGGGGGTTCAGTAGCGCATTAGGTTTAATGTCCCGTCTCACTAATAGTTTTCAAAACTGCCATCCAGCACCGCCAAAATGTTGAGGCTGGATCCGCACCTGTGTGGCACCCTGTGTGCCACCACAAGATTTCCTGTGGCCTCATCATGCCACCCCTAAGAAAAATGTCTGAGGGTGCCACTGCATACTTGTCCTCCTGACAGCAATGTAGGGCGGAGTATGCTGTAGATTTGTGTCTTCTGACGACACAGAGAAAGGTACCCTCACATGAACCATTGCTGCCTTGCCTAAACTCAAAGTGATCATGGAGACTGAGGCTGGGATTGTCAGCGAGTCGTGGTTCGACTCTTTGTTCTTCTGGGTACCTTCTTGTTTGAGCCTTCCTGCGAAGATTCTGTTACCTATTTTTGTCTTTTTTCTTATCCTTTTCTGTTCCTGTCAAATGCTCTTACGATGTTGCTCTGCCCAAGTACCAAAAGCTGCTGACATGATGTCTGTGCCCCGGTCTAGGACTAGGGCAAATGCCACATTATCCCATATGGGTACTCAGACTGAAGTAATCGTGTGTCCTCCACCAAATTGGAATGTTTATGTGGAGTTGTGGGCATTTTGCAGATACGGTGGGGGGACGAGTTGGGTTTGTTTGGCGGAGGAGTATGTCCATATTGGAACCGGTGTGAGATGGTTGTAGGGTAGTTTCCCAAGGAGATGATTATGATTCATAAGTTAAAGTATTAACTAAATGGGGGAATGTTGGGGTGGTCAGGAATGGTCCCCATGATCAAGGAGGGTTTATGCTGCGTGCAACGTTGTGGGATGTTTTTACCCATGCATCCAAGCCCTACCATAAAACTGTGCATTACTGGCATTGAAAACATCATGATGGCCAGAACTCCCCAGAGAGTGCACAGGGAAAACATGAAGAATAGGCTGCCACCCATTTTTGCCTATGTTGTGAGCACAGGAGGGCACTGCCTAAAACCACCATTGGGCTACACACACAGTAGCCTGAAGCCATTGGGAATGGCAATGCTGATTGCCAAAAGCAACCCAGAACTGGGGGGGAATTCATTTTCTTAATGTCAAAAATGGATGCAATACTGGTGCTCACCACTATCAGAAAGCCGGCGTTTTAAAACCACCAGACTTTTGTGTAAAACTGAACAAATTAACCCAAACCAGGCCAAGGAAAGACTTGCTTAGAGGTGGATACAATGTAAAACTATATTCTGAAATGACTTGAAGGAAGTAATTATTTAATGTATATATATAAAAAAAATAGCTGGGGATATCAGCAGCTTAAGTGAATTTGGGGTTAAAGCCACTAAAATCGAAATGTTTAGAATAAATGAGTGACCTACTTGTGTTTGCCGGGAGACTTCAGACTTCACATCCAGAGATCCAGACTTCAAATCCATCACTCTACAGAGACCAGAAATTAACTCCAGAATTTGTAGCCGAGAGGCCTGAATTCACAAGCTGAATCCTCTTCAGCAGGCCTCAAAACCAACCAAATATTCAACAGCTGGGCGAGCTGTTTGAATTCTTTGCCAAGAACTTTTGAAAGAACCTGTAACAGTATCCAGAGAGACCGCTGTATCCGGAAACGCTAGCAGAACCGATAACAGGACCGGAGACCTAGAGACCAGATCGCTGTGAAGAACCGCTAGCAGAAGTCCAGCCAATCCTGACCCGATCGGTGACGAAGTCGCATTTCTGTCCAAAATCTAGTGTGAGTACCCAGCTAGCACTGTGCCAAAACCAATCTCTTAGTTTAAAATAATCTAATCCAAACTATTTTAGCCTATTAGAACTGCCTCCTAGAATCGTGTCATTCTGTCATCTTTAAAACTGAAAACTGTCATCTGTCATTCTGAGCTTTAAAATTTCAAATCCGAAAAACTACCTTTACTAAATCGGCCGTATCTCCGGAACCGTTTGTGCTGGGAGCGAGTTTTAACTGTCATCTTAAAGCTGAGATTCTAAGCTTTCCAATGAGCCTATAACCGACTTCCTACTTATAGTGCCTCCGTAATTGCGCTCGACGCACACGACTAAATTTGCCACGATTTGACATTTTGCTTAATTTCAGCCACGTGTAAAAATATTTGTCCTTGCTTTCCTTGCTGAAATTCGTGTGCAACCTAACAATCATTCATAGAGCATTGCTAAAGTGATCCTGAATTAATTTAAGTATCTCTCGCTCACCCTGAACCTCCTATAGGGAATTGAAAGCCTTTTTAGCATATTTTTCACTTAATTGCAACCACATCAAAGTATATTGCCTGTGTTTAAAACTCCTACCTGTTTTCATCTAAGCTTGCTAGGGGGGAACTGAATTATATTATATTTGATTGCATTCCTGAGAACTGTGTGCTTTCCTCCCATCTCTTTACCTTGCATAAAGGGGGGGGGCGAATTGTCAAAGAAAAGTGATCACATTGTCTTTTGTTGAAGTCACATCAAGTTTATTTTCTGTACTGCATTTTCATTCATCATTGCATTGTCCTTGAAGCCATAAAAGCATTCTCAGCTACTTTATCCTCTCTATATCACTTCTAAGCCATCAAAAAGAGTTTACCACTGTAACATTATCCATTGTTGATCACTATCATCTTCACAAGTGTGCTATCAAATATTAATTTACTATGAAAGTGTGATAGATATATATTGTTTAATTTTCAAATAAACCTTTTAATTTGCAAAACAAACCTACTTCTTGGCTCAGTGGGGTCAGGGGGATACTAAGAGAGGGGTGTTATATAAGGGTTGTCATCCAGAGTAAACGAACTGGACATAAATATATAAATAAGGGTTTCCCTCAGCATCCCAGACGAGGCATTGACGTAGCTGTAGTGTTGAATTGAATCAGCTTACACCGTATTGTTGACTGGGGGTGCAGTGAACTGAGCATGATGTTGCAAATTTATATAAATCGAGTGTAGTTAATTGTGGATGGGATATGTTACTTTTTAGTGTTACTTTTGGTTAAATCTGTTGCATATTAGCTTGCAAGCATAAAGAAAGATACCATTTTAAACCGCCAAATGTAAGATAAATACGATTCACACATGGGGTGCTTTGAAGTACATGGAAACTAAGAGATGGAGAAGGTTTTTAATGTACATGCAAGTAAGAGCACAGGGTATAGGAAACCGGTATTAAACATACATGCTCATTGATACAATTACATGGGGAATTCATGAATCTCAATGTAGTGCGCTTTTTACAAATGAATAAAAACATGGTATTTGGGGCTGTTAGCTAAATTAACTTTGACTGTTGAGAAACTGATTCTGTGTGGTTACAGAGCCAGGGGACTGGTGAATAAGTAACTTCACAACCTTCATTGTCAGCTCAGCTGCAGTAACTGGCCATGAGTTTTATGGTCTGGTAAATATTGCAGACGGCATAGGTAATCTCATGATGCAAGGGAGCATGACACAAAGGGTTTCACTATTTGTTTTGTCTAGCATTAAAACACGGGGTGGATCAATGCCCAAGTCTAATGGTATGGGAAACTAAGAGGTTCTGCTGTATTTTCAGATGTACTATGTGAGCTAAAGTGGCAGTTATACAGATTAAAATGTTCCAATGAAACCGGTGATCTGGGTAATGAGATAGTATCACTAACTAAAGGAGAAAGTGTTTACCCAGCCTTATTCATATGACTTGAAATATTTATGCATACCATGTGCAATTAAAGTTTAAGGCTAAAAGAGCTGAGGTCAGTTATTGCTAGTAATGAATTATGTTTGCATACACATGTTTAACTGAATAGTGATGTCATGACCTACCACAAATGAATGCTAAGAAGAGGTGTGTTCCATACATGAGCAGAAGATGGTAGTTAGGATAAGGGCTAACAATGAAAACGTAGGAATTGGTGCAAGATAGGATTTCTTTGATGAGGGTTTTGCCCAATCACATGTGGGGGTGGATTGGAAATGAAGTATCTGGGAGTGTTTAACTGTTGCAAAAATATATATACGATGTCAACTGATGCGCTTTGTTGAGACTTGGGCTAGTTTGGTCCTATAGCACCATCTAACGGCTCCCCGGATTTATTATTGTACAATAAACTTGCTTTATGTACAAAACGTGCACTTGTTCTTCAAGTGGTGGGCCCGCTTGGGTTGAGGTTCTTAAGGGGCCCACAAGGATGTGTTCAGGGCTTTACAATATTTGTGAGGTCCTAGTTCAAACAACCTACTAGTGAGGACAAAAGTCGGGTTTCGCTAAGAAAGGATGACACAAGGCATGTGTTTGACTATGTTGCGCTCTAATGTATTATTCTCTACCCTTCTCTTTGGGGATTCTAGTTTGCACATTAACTTGGACATTCCACATATAAACACGTACAAAAGCTATAGATGCAGAGAGAAAATCCTTTCACTCAGAGAGTTGAAGGCCAGGTGCTCACAAATATAGAAGTGCTATTGTAGACAAACACACACACACAAAGCACACAGTGAGTGTCACACTGAGGAAGGAAACAGTGTTGCAACAGATACACAGACCCACCCACATTTAGACCCACCGACAGCCAAGCTTTTGTGGTCCCTCTTGTGCTGCTAAGCCTGATTGTTCTTAATGTTGCTAGTGTACACACAAATAGTGTTTTTTATGTCTATTTGTACAGTCAAAGGCCTTTCCCTCTCCGTAGAAGCCTCTTAATAATTATCAGAAGAGATCATAAATATTTAATTTAGCATATTTCTCTTTTAACTTGCATGCATGTTGTGTCTTTATTGATGTGTTGGGAAATTTCACTCTAAAACGACCATTTCGTTTACCAAACTTCAGGGCAACCTTGCCCACACACACAGAGCGCATGCAGCCACACAGTAACCATACACCCACACTCCATGCACACCCTCACACTATAGATGCACACACAAACATACACACTGCACATACATAATACCCACACACCCTCCTACTGCACGTGCACCCTCCTACTGCACGTACACCCTCACGATGGATATGAGTACCAGGGCATTAGATCACAATCCATAGTAATATTGTGAGTACCTGGACCTTTGATGAGAATACATGGCAATGTTGAGAATCTAGAATTCTATGCCAATGGGGCAAGTATGTGGGCATTTAACTGCAGGGCCCAGCAATGCTGTTTATGCCGGAAAACATGAAAACACTCCATGGAAATGATGGTTGCCCATATGAAGCCTGTACCTACCAAAACGTGTGAGCACATTGCATATGAAGGCTATGCTTGACAAATGCTTATATAAAAGCCAACACGATTGGCGTTGCCAATGCGTGTTTTCTCTTGTTTCGAGTTGCATACTAATAATGCGTCAGACTACGGCCATTTGCGTGGTCTTTAGCTGCCCTGGCCGATCTGAAAGAAAAGGGGCGGGTGAGTGGGGGACACAGGAAATGCAGACTAGCTTTGCTTCTGTGTTAATGCGTGCAATTCAGAAGTAGCGGGGTACTGTGCGCACCTCCTAGGATGCCCACCATTTACCATGCTGGATGGGGGGATGGGAGAGGCAAACCAAAACACCTGAGGGGTGAAAGATTCCCAGCACTGGCATATAGAGGCATTTGTGGGTAGATGGGAGCCTCGGGTACCCATAGTGCTAGCTTGTATTGGCCCGGGCCGTGGTATTCCCCTGTCTATAGGGAGGGACATTAAATAGCATAGTTAGTATGTTTTGGACATGAAGAAGATGGTGTTAGTGTTGGCCAAACAATGAATACCATGGGAGCAGAATATTCTAAGGGGCTAAGGAGCAAGCTACAGTGGGGCAACTATTAAACCAGGACAAACCATTCAACCCGAGCCAACGGTGCATACAGTGTTAATGGGCAAAATGCAGCGGGGCACCAGCTTAACTGGACCGAACAATTCAGCACCGTATCAACCAGGCCGGTCACTCCTATCAATATACCACCTCAAATGTTTTACCATGACGCAATCCACGAGACGCACACATGCTTTGAAGCAGCAAGAAGGTGGCCGGTAGCACTCCGCAGAACTCTCCAAGTAATGGCCAATACACGTAAAGACGCACGTTTTACCGTGACGCAATCCACGAGACGCACACGTGCTTTGAAGCAGCAAGAAGGTGGCCGGTAGCACTCCGCAGAACTCTCCAAGTAATGGCCAATACACGTAAAGACGCACGTTTTACCGTGACGCAATCCACGAGGCGCACACGTGCTTTGAAGCAGCAAGAAGGTGGCCGGTAGCACTCCGCAGAACTCTCCAAGTAATGACCAATACACGTAAAGACCACTCAGTTCATCGAAAGGGGCATAAACGGACCTGGGCATTAATGAAAAAGTGGGCCACAATTGCAAATTGCAATTCGTTACTTTTTGGAACAGACTACTTGGGAACGAGCCAAGAGCAGGAGTGGTTGGTAAAAATAGTGCATTTGAAAGCGTACTTGCTTAGTAATATTGGTTAAAACTGGTGTAGTTACTCATGAAACAGGCACCCGGTGGGCATTAAAAGTGGCACATCCTGGCCAACATTACTGCCCGCTCTATAATCATGGGCCGGCCCTTTGGGCATTCCCATTTTGCCCTCTAGGCCAGCCCGAGCCTGCTTAACACTAGTAAGTAGACCTGCAAAGGCAAGGCGTGTCTACATCCCTGTTTGACTGAAACGAACTAAACAAACCGCCTTGGAAGCAAGACAACACGAAGCAACACAGGCTCGATCCCCGGATATTTAAGCACGTTATAAATACGCAACAGAGTACAACCCCCTCTCTCATCTACGAGTGCCTGTGTTTCCACCCAGCTTTCCTGCTTATAGAAGCATGTTATTATTATTATATTTATTGAGGGCGGACCTAGCTTAGAGAAGCAGCATAGCGCTTTCCAGAGGTATACAACAATACAGGAGATACACAGCGGAGCGCTTCTAGGCGAAGGCCTCGGGAGTACGTAGAAGGGAATGTACTCTCCAGCCTCATGCGCATTGCTTCAGCACATCCATACCCTCTCTTAGCTCCTCCCAGATTAAGGTCTAGTTCTTTATGTCAACGATTGCGAAATTGCTGCGCTTGAAATTAAAGAAGCATAGCGTTCTAGAGTGGAACCACCAGGTGTGCTGGCAGCAGCTGCTCCAGGACTATGTCGAGGTAAGAGTGCTTGTAAGGTCAAGAGTGGATCCTGATGTGGACAAACATGGATTTGTTCCAGCATGATTAGCTCACCTTTGGTAGCGTTGGCCGAACATTTAAGGCTTACTACAATATCAGTGCAGTCAAAATGTCTTGAAAGAACTTTCTCATTCTCCCAGAAGTGCAGGGAAGCACCTCCTGCCATCCCAACTGCTGCCAGCACACCTAGTGCTGCAGGTCTATGACGCTGTGCTTGGCTAATTCAAAGCCGAACCATTGGCATGCATTGGTAAACGAGAACACCACATCTCCTTTTCCTGTATATGGAAGGAGTACATTATCGCTTGGGATAATAACCCTTCCCCAACCTTGGGCCATAACTTGGAGGCGGCTCATTATCCTGCAATAATGAACACTTTCAAGGTCTATAAGGCTATATTACATATGCCTACACGGTTCAACAGATCTTCTAATGAGCTTCACCGGATCAGCTACAGAAGCCTCCACGCTTCTTCCAGCTTTATTTCCCCATAGACTTTGCTTGGAGCCGGTATTCCCCAGCCCTCTGTGTTCCGCGACCTCCTACCAAACCCCCAAACAGGCGCCTGCTCTTTAAGGGAATGTTCAGCGCAGTGCAATGAAGTGCACATTCCAACTTCTTCCTACACTTTTATTTTAAAACGAAGCTGCTCCTGAACAGATTATTTTAAAAGTAAAAGTATAGGAACAATAAAACTGAATTTTAAAAAAGTAGAGGAGCATCACTCCCGACCGCTCCCGCCCACTTCGACCAGTACGTATTACTTAAAAATGTTTGCACTGGAGCAAAGATGAAGCAGACTACTTTTTTATGCTATGTTTTCTGTGTGGCATTAAATGAAATGTCGCTAACACATTCATGTTTTTTACACAGCAAACCGCAGAGTATATATACAGGCTGCTTCATTTGTGCCCCAGTGCACATTTTAGGCAGGTTTTAGATAATCTGGGCCCTGGCGGGTGGGGAGGGAGTGATCGACAAGTAGAGACGAGGGACTGGAAGGAGGGGAGAGGGGTGCACAAAGACACACCTGTTAAACATAAGGGGGCTGATTTGTAGTGGGCCTGGCGACCCAGTTTACGGTGAATAACTGCTGAACCCATATGCATGCATCATAGTACTTAGCCGAACCCTACCCGTACCCAGAATAATTTTGCTCACACATTGTTTGTCAAGTGTTGGCAATAAAAGGCCGTAGGTTTTTATTGTATAGATATGGTTATGCACATAACAATAATCACATATCATAAAAAAGAATACACAATACTTTTTGGCACCGGGTCTTGGGGTTACCCCCTCTGGCCCGTGCCCACCTTCTTATGTCCCACGACTTGTTGTGGACACCGTACAGTGTCCTGTACTTCTTTTCCTTTGTTCTTCTCCCGTTTTTTGTAGGGTGGGAGGGTTTTGTGCTAAAGAAGCAAAGGTTTGGAAGGCACTGAGTCAACAGTGCACCTCCTGTGTGTTTGGGTCCCCGTTCGGGGGAACACTGTACCCTCAGGTATCAGTGTTCAGCCCAGTACCCCTCACCTTTCAGCGTTCCGCTCTGTACCCCTCAGCTTTCAATGTTCAGCTCAGTACACTCGGCTTTCAGTGTACAGCTCAGCACCCCTCAGCTTTCAGTGTTCAGCTGAGTACCCTCAGCTTTCCGTGTTGAGCTCAGTACCCCTCAGCTTTCAGTGTTCAGCTCAGTACCCCTCAGCTTTCGTTGTTCAGATCAGTGCCCTCATCTTTCAGTGTTCAGCTCAGTACCCCTCATCTTTCAGTGTTCAGCTCAGTGCCCTTTAGATTTCAGTGTTCAGCTCAGTACCCTCATCTTTCAGTGTTCAGCTCAGTGCCCCTTAGATGTCAGTGTTCAGCTCAGTACTCCTCATCTTTCAGTGTTCAGCTCAGTACCCCTTATACCTCTCAGCTTTCATTGTTAAGCTCAGTACCCTCAGCGTTCAGTGTTCAGCTCAGTATCCTCATCTTTCAGTGTTCAGCTCAGTGCCCCTTAGATTTCAGTGTTCAGCTCAGTACACTCAACTTTTAGTGTTCAGCTCAGTACCCCTTATACCCCTCCGCTTTCAATGTTAATCTCAGTACCCTCAGCTCTCGGTGTTCAGCTCAGTGCCCCTTAGATTTCAGTGTTCAGCTGCCACCTCTGTATCCCTCAGATTCCTGTTCTGCCAGCTTACCCCTCAGCCTTCAGTGTTCAGCTCAGTACCCTCAGCTCTCAGTGCAGCACAGTGCCCCTCAGATGTCAGTGTTTAGCTCAGTGCCCCTTAGATTTCAGTGTTCAACTCAGTACCCTCATCTTTCAGTGTTCATCTCAGTGCCCCTTAGATTTCAGTGTTCCGCTCAGTACCCTCAGCTCTCGGTGTTCAGCTCAGTGCCCCTTAGATTTCAGTGTTCAGCTCAGTACCCTCATCTTTCAGTGTTCAGCTCAGTGCCCCTTAGATTTCAGTGTTCAGCTCAGTACCCGCATCTTTCAGTGTTCAGCTCAGTACCCCTTATACCTCTCAGCTTTCAATGTTAAGCTCAGTACCCTCAGCGTTCAGTGTTCAGTTCAGTACTCTCATCTTTCAAATTTCAGCTCAGTGCCCCTTAGATTTCAGTGTTCAGCTCAGTACCCTCATCTTTCAGTGTTCAGCTCAGTACCCCTTATACCCCTCCGCTTTCAATGTTAATCTCAGTACCCTCAGCTCTTGGTGTTCAGCTCAGTGTCCCTTAGATTTCAGTGTTCAGCTCAGTACCCTCATCTTTTAGTGTTCAGCTCAGTTCCCCTTAGATTTCAGTGTTCAGCTCAGTACCCTTATTTTACAGTGTTTTGCTCAGTATCCCTTATACCCCTCAGATTTCAATGTTAAGCTCAGTCCCCTCAGCTTTCAGTGTTCAGCTCAGTCCCCTCAGCTTTCAGTGTTCAGCTCAGTCCCCTCAGCTTTCAGTGTTCAGCTCAGACCCCTCGTCTTTCAGTGTTCAGCTCAGTACCCTTATTTTTCAGTGTTCTGCTCAGTATCCCTTATACCCCTCAGCTTTCAGTGTTCAGCTCAGTCCCCTCAGCTTTCAGTGTTCAGCTCAGACCCCTCGTCTTTCATTGTTCAGCTCAGTACCTTTATTTTTCAGTGTTATGCTCAGTATCCCTTATACCCCTCAACTTTCAATGTTAAGCTCAGTCCCCTCAGCTTTCAGTGTTCAGCTCAGTCCCCTCAGCTTTCAGTGTTCAGCTCGGACCACTCGGCTTTCAGTGTTCAGCTCAGTACCCTTATTTTTCAGTGTTCTGCTCAGTATCCCTTATACCCCTCAGCTTTCAATGTTAAGCTCAGTCCCCTCAGCTTTCAGTGTTCAGCTCAGTCCCCTCAGCTTTCAGTGTTCAGCTCAGTACCCTCCGCTTTCAGTGTTCAGCTCAGTACCCCTTAGATGTCAGAGTTCAGCTGCCACCTCTGCACTCCTCAGATTCGCGTTCAGCCATCTTACGCCTCAGCCTTCAGTGTTCCGCTGTGTACCCTTCAGCCTTCAGTGTTCCGCTGTGTACCCCTCAGCCTTCAGTGTTCGGCTCTAAGACTTCAAAGTGTAACCCCTGCGAGGCCTCATATGTTAGAGGACAGCCAGCCCTGCACCCGGCCGTGAAATGCGCCACAGTTCTAGTCAAGGCCTCGCCGTCGTCTTTAGCTGCCATTAAAGCCCCCGCTGGCGAGGGAAACTGGAAGACACGAGCTCCCATATTAGCCGGGCCGCCCGCCCCCCACCCTTCCATCCACCTTAGGCCGTGGGCCGGGTGCCGGGTGACGTGGAGGGAGGGGGCAACGCCTGCCCAGAGCAGAGGGAGGAACATAAATGATGGTGCGAGGTGGGTAATTAGCCAGAGGCTGGCCTGTCTGCACCCCCCAGCACCTGCGTATATATGAGGGCTTGGAACACCTGCCAGACCCCCGGCACATGGAGACTGCAGGTAAGTGTGGGTCTCAGGCGCTTAGTTATAGATCGGCAGGCCTCGGCGCTTTATTTAGAGTTCACCTACGGAGTGAAGCAGGCCGCGCATACACACAGCGGGGGGAGGGGGAGGGTGTTCTTGTGCTAGAATTCAGAACATGTTTTCGTCAAAGATAAAGATTGGAAGGGCTCTTGCAAAACTCGTCAATGTTAACGTTGATGTTCTGGCATCAAGGGTTGATACTTTGTGCTATGTTCATTGCTGCTATCACGTGGACCTTTGATTTTCACTACCCACAACCCTCCCCCCTCTAAATATGCGCAAGTTACCCAGCACGACCCTTTCCCAGGGAGAAACGGTGCATTTTATAACACATTTTACAGAAGGTATTTGAAGGAGAAAACATGATTTTGAGGTTGATCTCAGAATATAATATCTCAGCAGCAGTCCCATAACCCGATGTGCTACCTCGCGGCTTTCTGCTTTTGGGGACTGCCGCCCAACTGTCAAGAATACTTCATTGCAGATCTCAGAATATAATGTCTCAGCAGCAGTCGCTGAACTTGTTGTGCCACCTTGCAGCTTTCTGCTTTGGGGACTGCCGATCAACTTTAAAGAATACGTCATTGCAGGTCTCACAATATAATTTCACAGCAGCATTCCTCTAACCTGCTCTTCTGCCTCGCATCTTTCTACTTTGGGGACTTCTGCTCAACTTTAAAGAATGCGCCATTGTAGGTCTCAGAATATAATATCCCAGCAGCAGTCGCCTAACCTGCTGTGCTACCAGAAGACCACGGAGGCGCTATATGAGGGTATTTAGTGCTGGGATGAGGGACTATTGAGGACTAAGGGATTATTGAAGGAATGCCAGAATCCATTGGAAGCCTAAGGGGGGGCAGTGTGATGGGGCTATGGGGGCACCTTTTGGTGGCTATCTCAATGTGAGGGTCTGCTAGAGTCTGTGATAGTACGATGGAGGTACGTTGATGCCTGTTGGTGGCTGTCTGAATGTGAGGGTCTGCTAGAGGCTTTGTGAGAGTATGGTGAAGGTACGTTGGTGCCTTTTGGTGGCTATCTGAATGTGAGGGTCTGCTAGAGGCTTTGTGCGAGTTTAGGTGAAGGTATGCTGGTGGCTGTCTGAATGTGAGGGTCTGCTAGAGGCTTTGTGAGAGTATGGTGAAGGCATGTTGGTGCCTGTTAGTGGCTATCTCAATGTGAGGGTCTGCTAGAGTCTTTGTGAGAGTATGGTGAAGGCATGTTGGTGCCTGTTAGTGGCTATCTCAATGTGAGGGTCTGCTAGAGTATTTGCGAGAGCATGGAGAAGGTTTGTTGATGCCTGTTGGTAGCTATCTGAATGTGAGGGTCTGCTGGAGTCTTTGTGAGAGTATGGTGAAGGCATGTTGGTGCCTGTTGGTGGCTATCTGAATGTGAGGGTCTGCTAGAGTATTTGTGAGACTATGGTGAAGGCATGTTGGTGCCTGTTGGTGGCTATCTGAATGTGAGGGTCTGCTAGAGTATTTGCGAGAGCATGGAGAAGGCATGTTGGCGGCTGTCTGAATGTGAGGGTCTGCTGGAGTCTTTGTGAGAGTATGGTGAAGGCACATTGGTGCCTGTTGGTGGCTATCTGAATGTGAGGGTCTGCTGCAGTCTATGTGACGGTCTGCTGGAGTCTTTGTGAGGGTATGGTGAAGGCATGTTGGTGGCTGTCTGAATGTGAGGGTCTGCTGGAGTCTTTGTGAGAGTATGGTGAAGGTTTTCTGGAGTGTGTTGAAGGCTATCTGAATGTGAGGGTCTGCTAGAGTCTTTATGAGGGTATGGTGAAGGCATGTTGGTGCCTGTTGGTGGCTATCTGAATGTGGGGGTCTGCTAGAGTCTTTGTGAGGGTATGGTGGAGGTACGTTGGTGCCTGTTGGTGGCTATCTGAATGTGAGGGTCTGCTGGAGTCTTTGTGAGAGTATGGTGAAGGGAAGGTTTTCTGGAGTGTGTTGAAGGCTATCTGAATGTGAGGGTCTGCTAGAGTCTTTGTGAGGGTATGGTGAAGGCATGTTGGTGCCTGTTGGTGGCTATCTGAATGTGGGGGTCTGCTAGAGTCTTTGTGAGGGTATGGTGGAGGTACGTTGGTGCCTGTTGGTTTCTGTCTGAATGTGAGGGTCTGCTAGAGTCTTTGTGCGAGTATGGTGGAGGTACGTTGGTGCCTGTTGGTGGCTATCTGAATGTGAGGGTCTGCTAGACTCTTTGTGAGGGTATGGTGGAGGTACGTTGGTGCCTGTTGGTGGCTATCTGAATGTGAGGGTCTGCTAGAGTCTTTGTGAGGGTATGGTGAAGGTTTGTTGATGCCTGTTGGTTTCTGTCTGAATGTGAGGGTCTGCTAGAGTCTTTGTGAGGGTATGGTGGAGGTACGTTGGTGCCTGTTGGTTTCTGTCTGAATGTGAGGGTCTGCTCGAGGCTTTGTGCGAGTATGGTGAAGGTTTTCTGGAGTGTGTTGAAGGCCATCTGAATGTGAGGGTCTGTTAGAGTCTTTGTGTGAGTATGGTGAAGGTATGTTGGTGGCTGTCTGAATGTGAGGGTCTGCTAGAGTCTTTGTGAGGGTATGGTGGAGGTACGTTGGTGCCTGTTGGTGGCTATCTGAATGTGACAGTCTGCTAGAGTCTTTGTGAGGGTATGGTGGAAGTACGTTGGTGCCTGTTGGTGGCTATCTGAATGTGAGGGTCTGCTAGAGTCTTTGTGAGGGTATGGTGGAGGTACGTTGGTGCCTGTTGGTGGCTATCTGAATGTGAGGGTCTGCTAGAGTCTTTGTGAGGGTATGGTGGAGGTACGTTGGTGCCTGTTGGTGGCTATCTGAATGTGAGGGTCTGCTAGAGTCTTTGTGAGGGTATGGTGGAGGTACGTTGGTGCCTGTTGGTGGCTATCTGAATGTGAGGGTCTGTTGATGGCATGCGAGCGCCTTCTGGGAGTTGGGTGCGGCTGTTAAGGAACTCTGTGAGTGTCAGTTAGAAGATGGGGAGGGATTGTTTATTAAAGTATCTAGGTGGTTTGAAATCCGCCACGATGCTCGCGTCACGGCTACTTCTGTGCGCTTTTCTGTAGACACAGTAGATCTGAGCGCACATTAGCAGGAACTATGAATGCAGACAGAAATCAAATTGTCACAGGATGAGGTGAAGGTTAACAGACAATAAGTATAAGTAGCACGTCACAGAATGGCTAGCATTATTCTGGATATATAACGGATTATGGTGGGCTATGTAGGTAGATGAGTGCTGTGTTATGCCGGTGGCTTCTTCGTGTCTTTATCTAAAAGAGCTCATTGTTAGTTTGGGCTATCAGGCGTCGCCTGGGACACCTAAAAGCCAAAACTATTGCAATGGAGTACAGATAGGGAGAAATGGTGTAGGAGGACGAACACAAATCTTGTAGGTGTTGTTTGGTGTATTTAATCATTTGTAATATTTTGATGTTTATATAGCGCTTTGACCCAAAGCACTTTACATAACACATATTTACATACATTATTATTATTACCCGACCTGAGCATGCCGGCACCCCCCCCCCAACCCCCCATTTCCATCCCATCAGGGCCAGAGTGTCTTGAAACCATATCCAGGGCGGCTGGGTGCAGGCTGCTGACCTGAAAGATCAGGCCTTGGATTCCTTTTATCGTCCTCGGAGGACAAAAGGCTGAGTTGACCTTGCCCGAGATTGAACCTGCGACCTGCAGATCAATCACAGATCACAGCATCAGGAGCTTAACCCACTGAGCCATCTTACTTGCCCACCCATTTGGCCATGCTAATTCCCATGGCCATTCCCACCCTGTCTCCCCCCTCCCCAAAACACATCCTCCTGGGATGTTTTTGAGCTTACTGTATCACACCTTACCATCAAACTTTGCATGCCGTGTTTCATCAAAGCAGTCTTCAGAGAGTTAATGACTTAATTGGAGTTGTAAACCTGCTACTGGTGTCGTGCAAATGTCTTAACCAGGTCTGCCTTCAGCCCCTCGATTTTTTAGCACTCTGCATGCCCTTCACCTGAGTCCTGTTAAAAAGAAGCATTGGCAAAGCCAACAGTTCTGGCTTTTGTATAAGTATTAGGCATTTGCCTGCGGTGCTTTTAGACGCCCAGGTACTCGCACCATTTTGCCCATGCGACCATTAATGGCCAGTTAATACCATTACGGCTGTGCATGACAAGTGCCTTTCCCATGCCTGCAGAAAACTGTTGGCAATGCCAATGCTTATTTTATCCCTAGCGCTGAATAGGACAGATTGGGAGGCAGAGAGAAGGGCACCAGGAGTGACGATAAGTCGAAAGCCCCCTGTATTTCTGCAGACAGCCCCCTTCCTTACCCTTCTTAGAAGATGCCACGTGCAGGATATTTTGGTGCGGCCGGTTCGGCGCCGGAGCCGATTCGGCGCGGCCGATTCGTCACAATTTCTCGCTGAAACAGTTTCATTGTAATTGGCCCACACCGAACCGGCCGCGCTGAAATGGGGTTGGAAAATTGCCCATCATTAACTCACACAGTTGCAAGCATTTATCATTTGGAGAAAAAACGATGTTTGGGTCACAACATTCACATGTGAAGTTGGACATGTGTTATGTGCAAACTGAATTTGGTTGCAATCTGTTCCATTGCACGGCCGCAGACTGACCAAAAAAGAAACTCTCTCCAAAGAAGCAAGATGGGATTAAAGTGTTTGCTTCCCCTCGTTTGGCGAGCAGCCCCCCGCCGTGCCTTCGTGGCTGCTGTAGGCGTGCTCCGGGGCTCTTCCTGTGGCCAGAGACGATTAGAAATGGAGGAAGCGAGCGTCCCTTTTAAATCTCGAGGTTGTGCAGGTGCAGTCCTGTGGAGTCTTTCCCCAGTTGGCTGCACGGTGCAGTGCTTCTCCCAACGCATATAAACCATAAGCAAGATAACTGGACCTTCGTGGTCCAACATTGCATCCCTGTCCTGTTACGGCGCGGCAATACTGGAATGTACTGCCGCGCCGAAACACGCTCGCGCCAAAACGTCCCTGCGCCAAAACGTCCCTGCGTGGGGCTGGTCGCGTCAAACTGGCCGCGCCGAATTGGGGTGTACCGCCTGGATCTGCCGGCACCAGGGCGGCCAGGTGTAGACTGCTCTCCTGCAAGATCAGGCGTCTTACACCCTTCCCACTGTGGAACCACCAATGAGATTCATGGAGGAGTGAGTGGTGCACGTAGCGCTTTAGTCACAGGTGACATGCGCTTGCGTCAATGGTCAGTCTTGCTGAGACGATCTGCACCCCCCCACACCCCCCCCGTGGGCTCGGGAAGAAGCATGTTTCCTTTCACCTCCCTTTCATACTCTCCCGTGGGACCACACGGGTGGTAGGGGATGGCACAATGCCCAGGGACTGCGTCCAGTGGGTGGTAGAGGATGGCGCAATGCGCAGGGACTGAGTCCAGTGGGTGGTAGAGGATGGCGCAATGCGCAGGGACTGGGTGCAGTGGGTGGTAGAGGATGGCGCAATGCGCAGGGACTGGGTCCATTGGGTGGTAGAGGATGGCGCAATGCGCAGGTACTGGGTCCAGTGGGTGGTAGAGGATGGCGCAATGCGCAGGTACTGGGTCCAGCAGCTGGTGGTAGAGGATGGCGCAATGCGCAGGTACTGGGTCCAGTGGGTGGAAGAGGATGGCAAATGCACAGGGACTGGGTGCAGCGGGTGGTAAAGAATAGCACAATGCGTAAGGATGGACAGTGGTAGAGGATGGCGCAATGTTCAGGCAGTGGATCTAGTGGGTGGTAGAGGACAAGCAGTGTGCAGGAAGTGGGTCCATTGGGTGGTAGAGGGTGGCGCAATGCGCAGGGAGTGGGTCCAGTGGGTGGTAGAGCATGGCAAAATATACAGGGATGGACATTGTTAGAGGATGGCGCAATGCGTGGTGAATAGGTCCAGCTGGTGGAAGAACATGGGGCAATACGCAGGGACTGGGTCCAGTGGGTGGTAGACAATGGCATAATGCCCAGAGAGTGGGCCCAGCGGTTGGTAGAGGATGGCGCAATGGGCAGGGACTGGATTCAGTGAAGGGTAGAGGATGGCGCAATATGCAGTGACTGGGTCAAGTGGGTGGCAGAGAATGGTGCAACACTCAGGGATTGGGACCAGTGGGGGAAGAGGATGGTGCAACACTCAGGGATTGGGACCAGTGGGGGGAAAGAGGATGGTGCAACGCTCAGGGATTGGGACCAGTGGGGGGAAGAGGATGGTGCAACACTCAGGGATTGGGACCAGTGGGTGGTAGAGGATGGTGCAATACTCAGGGGTTGCGACCAGTGGGGGGAAGAGGATGGTGCAACACTCAGGGATTGGGACCAGTGGGGGGAAGAGGATGGTGCAACACTCTGGGATTGGGACCAGTGGGGGGGAATAGGATGGTGCAATACTCAGGGATTGGGACTAGTGGGTGGTAGAGGATGGTGCAATACTCAGGGATTGGGACCAGTGGGTGGTAGAGGATGGTGCAATACTCAGGGACTGGGACCAGTGAGGGGGAGAGGATGGTACAATACTCAGGGATTGGGACCAGTGGGGGGAAGAGGATGGTGCAACACTCAGGGATTGGGACCACTGGGGGGAAGAGGATGGTGCAATACTCAGGGATTGGGACCAGTGGGTGGAAGAGGATGGTGCAACACTCAGGGATTGGTACCAGTGAGGGGGAGAGGATGGTGCAACACTCAGGGATTGGGACCAGTGGGGGGAAGAGGATGGTGCAACACTCAGAGATTGGGACCAGTGGGGGGAAGAGGAGGGTGCAATACTCAGGGATTGGGACCAGTGGGTGGTAGAGGATGGTGCAATACTCAGGGACTGGGACCAGTGAGGGGGAGAGGATGGTACAATACTCAGGGATTGGGACCAGTGGGTGGTAGAGGATGGTGCAATACTCAGGGATTGGGACCAGTGGGTGGTAGAGGATGGTGCAATACTCAGGGACTGGGACCAGTGAGGGGGAGAGGATGGTACAATACTCAGGGATTGGGACCAGTGGGTGGTAGAGGATGGTGCAATACTTAGGGACTGGGACCAGCGGGGGGGTAGAGGATGGTGCAATACTCAGGGATTGGGACCAGTTGGTGGTAGAGGATGGTGCAATACTCAGGGATTGGGACAAGCGGGGGGGAAGAGGATGGTGCAATACTCAGGGATTGGGACCAGTGGGTGGTAGAGGATGGTGCAATACTCAGGGATTGGGATCAGTGGGTGGTAGAGGATGGTGCAATACTCAGGGATTGGGACCAGTGGGTGGTAGAGGATGGTGCAATACTCAGGGACTGGGACCAGTGGGTGGAAGAGAATGATGCGCTAGCAGGGACTGGTCCAGCAGGCGGCAACGGATGCCATTTTCCGGTGCCCTGCAAGGAAGGCTGCACCAGTCCTGGGTATTTTCCGCATGGAAGACACGTGTTTGAATGGAGCTTGAGGCCCACTCAGGGCCCCTAGTCAATTTGCGTTACTTTTTTGTTATGTTAACTGATGTTTATACTGCGCCCATCACCACCGTAGGGGTCTTACGGCACCTGACCTATTCCTAAGAATCTATCCAGCACATATATCCTTAGGGGGTCAATACGAGATGGGCTGGAATGAGAAATCTTACGGTATTTGCCAAATACTTGTAGATTTACCATCGGTGAAATTCCTCTGGCCGTATTTGGAACAAATACCTCCTAAGCTTATTTCAAGTAAGACTTTCAGATTAAATGCTATAGGGGTGCACTCATAATGACCATGCTTACTGCAACAGTCCCCAGTAATTATGATGGGGACCACACCCATTTCACATCCACCATAATCGGTTACCAGGACCTTGGCCCTGGCAGTCCTGCCGACCCGCCTGCTGCCTGTTAGGCCTACTAGCTGTCTGAGCTGTGCCATGCTTAATTGCAGAATGCAAATGTCAGTGTCTAGCCGGACAGTTCAATGCCCAAACCTGGGCTAAAATTACACCCAATGGGCCACCGACCCTGCCTGCTTGGCAAGTTGGACAAAGGTGGACCCTTCAACTCACAACCTAGGCAGCAAAATTATAGTTCATCTAGTTCAACATTTGGTCATGGTCTGAACAGTTTTCATAATTGATGGTGTAGGTCCCCGTCAACAACGACAATACGCGACATACAAATAACACACAATTAACACAACTCATCACACATAATTGTGGCAATTGGATCCCCAGACAATGGCTCGACCGAGCCAGCCGTGGCAAGGGGTTGGGTGAGGCGTGGGCGGCCCTAAAAAGAGGCTGGAGTCAGCGGGTACCCCCCTCTTATGGGACGGGCACCGGATGCCAGGAAAGGTAAGGGCGGCCCCCACCTTCTTTCGCTTTGCCCCCTCCCATTGTGCCCCCCTGTTCTGCTAAGCTGGTACAAAGGCCACACCATGGCCCCCGAGGCAGTCCTTAATGGTGCCGCCCTGGTAGGACCCTGGCAGCGATTCCAGAGATGAAGTTAAAAAAATGGTAAAATGTCTCAAAAATATTTTTGAGGTTTTTCAACTCCATGGGAGTGAAGCGCCAGCGCTCGCCTGCCATAGAAGGGAGGGGGGCAACTTGTACACGGTGACATTGGAGTTAGGTGCCTTTTCAAAGCAGCTCTGTAACACAGTATTGCTCATCATGCTTTATTGTTCTTTCAGCACTTTTGTATGTTTTATGCAGGGCATTGTCTGGCATGAACTTTTATGAATGAACGAATTATTGTCTTTGGCATGGAAAACCCAACGTTACTAGAATAGGATGCCTTGCAGGCACACGGGAGAACGCAGGCAGGCAATGAAGAGCGTACCTAGGCATAAACCACCCAGGACCTTATGCTATCGTGACCAGCTTGTGTCAAAAGAAGAGAAAAATACCCCGTCCCACTTTTTAGGACATGTAGCATCAGGGATCTAAGCGAGACACTGCCCCTTTGCTGTGCACTGGAAACGGCTTATTCGGTGGGGTATTTTGCAGTACATAAAGAAAGCATGGACACCAAGAAGGAAAAGGATCCAAGTGGATTTCTTTGGGGGATCCATTTTAACTGTATTATTTCAATATATTTAATAGGCTAAACTACACCGCGTATGTATTCCTGAATATTTGACAAGTAATAGATGCTGACATAAACGATTAGTGATTATGTATCGAAGGTGTATCCATGTGTTTGTATTCATATATTTTGTGGGTGTGATGTTATGGTATAATGCATACCGAAATACATCAACTTTGAAGCATATTTGTGCCATTCAGAGTGGAGGAGTGACCCCATTGCCGACCGGGTTCCCCCTCTGGCTTCCCTAGTGACCTCAGAGTGGAGGAGTGACCCCATTGCCGACAGGGTTCCTCCTCTGGCTTCCCTAGTGACCTCAGAGTGTAGGAGTGACCCCATTGCCGACAGGGTTCCTCCTCTGGCTTCCCTAGTGACCTCAGAGTGGAGGAGTGACCCCATTGCCGACAGGGTTCCCCCTCTGGCTTCCCTAGTGACCTCAGAGTGGAGGAGTGACCCCATTGCCGACAGGGTTCCCCCTCTGGCTTCCCTAGTGACCTCAGAGTGGAGGAGTGACCCCATTGCCGACAGGGTTCCCCCTCTGGCTTCCCTAGTGACCTCAGAGTGGAGGAGTGACCCCATTGCCGACAGGGTTCCCCCTCTGGCTTCCCTAGTGACCTCAGAGTGGAGGAGTGACCCCATTGCCGACAGGGTTCCCCCTCTGGCTTCCCTAGTGACCTCAGAGTGGAGGAGTGACCCCATTGCCGACAGGGTTCCCCCTCTGGCTTCCCTAGTGACCTCAGAGTGGAGGAGTGACCCCATTGCCGACAGGGTTCCCCCTCTGGCTTCCCTAGTGACCTCAGAGTGGAGGAGTGACCCCATTGCCGACAGGGTTCCCCCTCTGGGTTCCCTAGTGACCTCAGAGTGGAGGAGTGACCCCATTGCCGACAGGGTTCCCCCTCTGGCTTCCCTAGTGACCTCAGAGTGGAGGAGTGACCCCATTGCCGACAGGGTTCCCCCTCTGGCATCCCTAGTGACCTCAGAGTGGAGGAGTGACCCCATTGCCGACAGGGTTCCCCCTCTGGCTTCCCTAGTGACCTCAGAGCGGAGGAGTGACCCCATTGCCGACAGGGTTCCCCCTCTGGCTTCCCTAGTGACCTAACATGTGTGATCTTGGGCAAATCCTCCCATCTCACCGGTCCTCACCTGGTAAAATAGACAGGCCTTAACAGGTGGTCGTTGTCACAGTGTGCACTATACAAAATAAACCCCAATCATGGGTAAATAGACTGTATTGTGCCTCCATATACACACAATAATCTGCGACTATTCACACATTGCGCCTCAGAAAGTTGTCTCATGGCAACTTGTGATGCAACTTCCAGTGATGCTCTGAATCTCATCCTGGGATGTCAATATCCAGGCATGTTAGGGGAACACACACGCCGCACAGGGCCCCCCAAATACTAACAAAAGCCATACTTGCACCAGAGACATCATTTCACCAAAATGCCAGGATTGGGGAAGTGACATCACATGACCCCTTGACCTCTAATGGCATCACAGGAAGTGATGTCATTTGACTCCACCCCAAGTTGCATCACATAGCATTGTTCCTAAGTACACTACGAAAGACAGATATCACTATAATGTGATGTACATTTCATACAAGAATGGATCACCATATGTATCGTTAAGCTCAGTGTGTGTAGGACCATATTACCAAATTACTGTGAATGCAAGTAGCCGTCCACGACCAAATGATAATGATGTGTTATTATATAGCACTTACGCTCAAGCACTTTATATAGAAAAAAATATACATTATCACCCAACCTGTGTTGGTACTCATTTATCACCTTCAGAAGGATGAAAGGCTGAGTTGAGGTGGTTAAGAACAGACTAAATCAGTGACTCACCCCCTGAAGTGTGCCTGAAATAGACCTTTAATGAGTCTAGGAGTTATTGTATAGAATTCCAGATAGACACATTATTTGGTAACCTTTCTCTTTGCTTCTGCTGTCTCTCCTTCTCTCTCCTACTGACCTCCTGGCTGTTACCGGACCTGCACTGGATTACCTTGACACCCTCTAATCTCGGGCCCAGGTCCCTCCCCCGCCAGTCTCTCACACCTACACTGCCTGCCGTCAACGCCCGCACCTGGGGACTGTTTCTGTATCCCTGCAGTCCCCCTACCAGCACTTGTCACCTGCTGTCCGCACTTCCTCGCACTTGCCACTTGCTGGCTGTTACCTTTACCTAGTGTTATTTATCTATTCCCATGTATTGCATTGTCCTTTCCCCCTTCCCTTGCGTGATCTGAATGACTCCTGGCCTAGTAGGATTGTTGTCTGTCCTTTCCTCAGTTCCCCCTCCCTTGCCTCGTTGCGCCTTGACACACTTGTGTATAGGCGCGTTATAAATGCCATATCATACATATCATTCCTATTCTTTCTTATAGAGGGTCACTGGTAAAAGTGTTTGACTTGTGTAACCCCCTTTTTTTTTTTAAAGAGCCCTAAACAAGAAAGTCTGCCACTCCCGAAGCAAAGGTCCACATGGCGCTGGCCACATCCCAGGAGCTTGCATTAAAAAAAGTAACTTTTTCTATTTTTTTTAGGGGTAGCAAGGGAGACCTCAGGGGTCGCAGTTGCGACCCCTAAATGACGCCACTGGCTTGCACCCCTGTTCCTTCACAAACATAGAGTTGAGGCCACTCTCCTCTTCTTTACAGAATGCCTTAGTCCCCACAGCAGCTATCTTACCTCATGACACAGCAACTCCTCTGTTGCAAGCCTTATACCGAGGGCCCGCGTGGTCAAGTTTTGTGGGTGAATGAGGGGGAGTTTGATGATTCAATGCGCTCTGCAGATTGTGGTCCCGAACATAGTTACTGGCGTTTTATTTACTTTTATCTATGTGTTCATTTGATATCGCACCCAGACCCGAAGGTATCACAGCACTTGTACAAAGTAGGTGGTTGCAGAAGAGACGTAGGCTAGTGAGCACAATACATTACAGGTTATCAGTATTTATTAAATAACTGTGCTTTTAAACGTTTTTTGAAGGCGAGGAAGGAAGGCTCATTCGGGATGTGTTCGGGCAGGGCGTTCCACATGGTGGGAGCAGTGACACAGAAGCTCGAGCTCCCAGCTTGTTTGAGGTTGAATCTGGGTGCATGCAACGTGCGTCTGGAAGAGAGTCGGAGGGCGCATGTCTCCAACTTAGTAGAGATGCGTGGAATGAGGTAGGAAGGGGCATTGTTGTGCACAAGCCTGTGAGCGATGGTCCGCGTCTTGAACTCGATTCCTGCTTTCATGGGGAGCAAGTGAGCTTCCCTTCTGGTTTCTGAAATGTGAGCCGAACGTTTAAGGCAGAGGGCTCATTTTAGTGCCTTGTTTTGCAGTAGTTGTAGTTTTGCGAGGGTTTTGGCTGAGGTTCATGAGAAGAGCACATTACAATAGTCGAGCCTACTGTCAAGGATGGCGCGAGCGGGTATCAAGCAATTTTGAGGAGATAAGAATTTCCTGCTGAAGGAAATGAGCTTGGCAGCAAAGACTGCAGTAGATGCGTTGATGTGGTGGATCACGTTAAGTTCGGCATCAAGTAAACCCCCCAATGTCTTAAAGTGTTTTGCGGCCTAGATGGTGATTCCATTGGTGAGGAAGGAGGAGTATGAAGGGTCTAATGCGCTTAGGCGGCACCGCAAGCCTACGATGTGACGCTCGGTTTTCTCATCATTAAGGCACAGGTTATGGGCAGCTATCCAGTTCTGGAACATACTGTAGGTCTGATTCATTGTTTCAACGTCGTGGGCGTAGTTCCTTGTTATGGGGAGTAGGACTTGCTTATCGTCAGCGAAATTGGTGTATGGAATGCCCAGTGCGTCGAGGTGATCAAACAGAGGCTTGGTGTAAGTGTTGTAAAGAGCAGGGGAGATGCAGGAGCCTTGAGGGATGCCACAAGGAACTGGAATAGGATCAGCAGTGACATTGCCTATGAAGACCTTGGAAGCGCGTTCACTCAGGAATTACTTGATCCATTGGGTGGCATGGTTGGAGAAGTGAAAGTTTGTGCAGAAGTGTTGCCATAGGATGTTGAACGCTGCTGATAAATCAAGGAGGAGTAGGATGGTGATATTTCCAGAGTCGTGGACGCTGTCGCGTTGGATTTTGAGGTCCAGGAGTGCTTTGTTTAGGTTTAAACCCCAA
This sequence comes from Ambystoma mexicanum, assembly GCF_040938575.1. Lineage (NCBI taxonomy): Eukaryota > Metazoa > Chordata > Amphibia > Caudata > Ambystomatidae > Ambystoma > Ambystoma mexicanum. The sequence goes on along the minus strand of NC_090921.1, from coordinate 221,350,352 downwards.
CTGTCTCGTGTCAAGAAGCTGGTGGTGTTCTAGGCAGGTTTGGATTTGGGAGTAGGCGATGCAGTCAAGAATTTTAAGGAGGAACAGTACTGTAGTGACGGGCAGGTAGTTAGTGGGGATTGTGGGGTCAAGGGATTGCTTTTTGATGAGGGGTGAGATCCAAGCCGTTTTGAGGCAGGCAGGGACATTATTGGAGGTGAAGGAGACATTAACAAAGTTGGATATCCAAGGTGCTAGGATAGCTGCACTGAGTTTAACAATATGAGCAGGACATGCATCGCCTTTGCAATTGGATGGTTTGAGGTGAAGGATGGTAGTGGTAATAACTTCCTGGGGAACCAGGTAGAATTGGAAAAGGTGCAAATGGGGGAGAGGGCGCATGTAGGCTGAGGTATCAGCGCTAGTGGTTAGTTAGTAGCCGGTGCTTCTTAGCATCGATTTTAACTTTTAGAGAGTCAATTTTGTTTGCGAGTGCTGCTTGAATGGTTGAGCACCAAGCTTTGTCAATGTGGACTGGAGAGAATGTTGGAACGGGGGTTTCAAACACTTTGAGGATAGAGAAGAGTTCTTTTGCGGTAGAACTGGCATTGGTGATTCTTGTGATGAGAGAGTTGGATTTAGTTGCGGTGAGGGTGTTTTTATACATTTTTGAAGCAGTGAGGTAGGTAACATGGTCTAAGGGTGGGGGGGAGAATCTCCAAGTGTGTTCCTGAGAGGAATCAACTTCCGAGGCACCATTGGTCCAGGGATGGATATCAGATTCTAAACCATCAATCAGCACCACACCACTAGTACACCAGAAGGGATCCAAACAGATTGGAAACACAAGCTAATTATAAACCTTCTTGTCAAAATTTGGTAACGTGGACAGAACGGCAGGCTTATCTCTGCAAGGTCGGGGATCGTTGGTTAGTTGCAACACAGCAAAAATACAATTATTACACAATGATATAAGGGAGTGTCCGGTGAAGGTTGTATACAAATATCTACTTTATTATTATTCAACAGACAGTTCTAGCACACTATAAAATACAACCCACCCTGTAAAGGAATGCAGAGGACAGACAGTTTTAAGAAGGAAAATGGATGTACTCTGGATACTGACAGGAGGGTCGTTGGTAAAGTAATTAATCACAGTAGTTCAAGAATACTTGGTTTCAACAGCAAGGGAGCAATGGGTTGTAAAATGTCCCTAGGGACTTTCGGAGAAGGACCAGGGAGACAGAACCTCAATGTACCTTGTGCTTGTAGAGGTTATTGGTGCTCGACAGTGAAGAGTCAGTTTCAGGGTGCTTTGCAGGTTCTGTGACATAGTTCAAGATGGGAGACAGCTGTAGCTATCAAGCGGCAGGCAGTTTGGCGAGCGAGCCTGGGCGGACGGTTGCAGGCTGGCCTGCACAGTGGCTCGGGGCCAGGAATCGTTGTCGCAGTGCTGATTGGCGGGTTTGAAGCACTGGTCGAGGCATCTGTGGTGGGATAACAGTCAGTGGTGCAGTCGGTTGCAGCTTGATGGTCTTGACTGGTTTGAAAATGAAATTAATGGTGGTTGATGCTTGTCGATGCACTCCTCCTAGCTTCTTCACTGGGCTCTTGTCTGCCTTTAAGGCTCAAAGCTAAGGAGAGTGTTGCAGGCAACAGCCTTGTCCTTGGTTTGGTTCAGAGACTCTCTGGCAATTCCCACCTGGGAAGCTTGTCTAGCAGGGTACGATGTGCGCGGGCTGGGTACCGGTTGTGGAGCTGCTTGAGGGTCCTTTGGATTCAGTATCTCCATCTGTTCCCTGGGAGATGTTTGGGGGAGAGATCTTGCTTCCAGCTTTGGAAATCCTGGCCCTCCTTCACTGGCAGAAGCTGAAAGGCAGACTCTACCTTCAGCCAGGGTCCAAATAAATTCTTCTTGTTACTCCTTACAAAGTCTTCAGATGATCCTTCCAAAAGAGGGGCTCAGCCCTCTTTTAAAGCCAAATAGGCAACACTGATTGGTGCAGGCTAAGTCTACCTTAATGAACCAATCCTGGGTCCCCATCAACAATCTCCTGTAGGCATGATATGATATGACATGATATGGCATTTGTAACGCGCCTATACACAAGTGTTTCAAGGCGCAAAGTGTTTCAAGGCGATTCATGAGTTCATAACCAGAGTGCTTTGCAACAGAAAAGGGGTGAAAACATGTAATACTAAGTCCCACCCATCTTCCTGTGTGTTGTAGATCAAAGGGTCTCTCTAGTTAATGGATCTCTCTGTGTCACGACCCACATCCAGAAACCCCCCTTGCAAGCCCATGGGCCAGGAGGGGTCATGCCTCGGGTCTCCAACAAACTTAGGCATCCTTTGCCTAGGCCCTCTTGGGGCCAGTTCTGGCACCTTTGGCGCCAGGCTCATACTTAATAAAGACTTGTGTTTAGGGAACTACTTTATTTCAAGTGCCAGCTAACATGGAGGCATCCACATAGCTTGGCTCCTTGGACCCAAGCTATGCGGTATAGTGTTTTGGGTGTGGTAGCCTAGGAACTACTTTACCTGGACTACTTTCTTGAAGCTATTTAAACCACACCCGACTTGGATAACACGCTTCGCGTTACTTTGCAATCCTGCAACGTGACGCTCATCGTGTTCAGCTGTACCCGCGAACCTCGGAAGAACAGCATCTGTAAAGAGACAAAAGGACATAGTTAGCAGCAGCAGCTTACCTGTAATTTTCACCGTTAGATGCCCACAGCTCCTGCGAACAGCATCCTAGGATCAGCGCGTCTCCCGGACCGACGGATCTGCAAAAAAGGAAGAAACAAGACATTAGACACTTTTACAACATAACAAACTGTGCCGAAAAGATTACCTCGCAAGTCGCCTCTCGACCAGCATTGCCTCCGAATTTCATACACCGGGTGAGCTCCGCGATCTATGGGAAAGAAAAGACAACAGGTTAGCAAAGGCAAGGCATCATAGCGCTGCGCATAGCGCCTACTTACCACATCATAGTGCTCTTTATACGCCATCATTTACTGGCGAGATCCAATTCAGCCACTGCATCACATTGGACTTTCGCGCACCTAAGGAAGATAAAGAGATATTTATCAAACCAAGAAAGGCATGCAAGAATAACAACAATATACAACAGCAATAAGACCTACCTGAAAGACTCAAAGCGGGCCGGCATCAGTGAAGTAACTAGATCGCATTCGCCCACAAAGGACAACGCGCCCCTGCCAAGAAGGCAGGACGGAGAGCACACCTGAATTAACAACAAGGTCAGGAGAGGTCCAGAGGGGCTGCGGGCAAACGGGGTGTTGGGGGGCTGTTTACCCCAGTTGCCCAGTCCTGAACATTGCCCACCTGTATTCCAGGCAGAACTTCCCCGCTGGTCACACCTGGGAACCACAGAGAAGGATACCAGAGTCCCTACGGCTGGTCGGCGTCCCCGTGGATACCAGGTGAGCATAACAGAACACAAAGCCGCAAAACCAATCCACCTGGGCGCCATGGAGACATCAGAATTAGACCAATTGGCCCAATTGTTAGGATAACTTCGTGCCGAGGTTCATTCTGCCTGACAAGAGACTAACACTCTCCGGAGAGACTTATTAGTGACTAAAGAGCGCGCTGAAGAAATTAGCAGGCAATACTTACAATCACAAACAGGACAGACACCTCTACCTGGAAACAACCCAACGATGCAAAATCATACCATGCCATCCACTAACTCTACTCCGGTACAAATCATGTTACCGGGAACAGCTCCTTTGACAATACCGGAGAGGTTTGCAGGTGATCCACGGAAATACGCAGCTTTCATGAATCAGTGTCGCCTTCACTTTCTTTGCAGGCCTGGAGCATTCTCAAATGACCAAGCTCGGGTCGCCTTTGTTTTATCATACCTGAGTGGTAGCGCAGCAGATTGGTCGGTAGCATTGGTGACCCATGATGATCCTTTATTACATGACTTTGGAAGATTTCAGAGGGAAATGGAAAAACGTTTTGCTCCCCATACTTGAGAGCAAGCAGTGGACAATGAACTCCTTTCCCTCCAACAGGGGAATCAGGCCTTGTTTTTTTTTTTTAAACAATTTTATAAATTTTATTAAAAAAAATAACAACTCCAACCAAACTTACAGTGGATGCATTCTGTGAATCACAAATAAACATAAACTGCTGTATTCCAGCCCACTGTATCTCCCCTTCAATCCCCCCACCCCTGCCTACTCCCCCTCATTACCGGTCTCTCTCTCTTACAGTAGGGATTCCTCCTCGAAAGAACTTATTGAGTCTCCGTCATTTGATCCATCATACGAAGGCCCAAATAGTTCAACAATCAATTGCCTCCAGCTCGATAGGGTTCCAGCTTCTTCTTCTATCTCCCCTTTACACGCTGCCTGCCATACCACTGTTTCCGCCTCCGCCCACTTCTGTAGATCCCGCCACCACGTTTCCATTTTGGGCCTATGGCATGCCTTCCAGCCCATCGCAATCCTTCTCTTCGCTAGGACATACGCTAGATCTTTCAGCTTGCTCACATGTTTAAGCTTACGTGATTTGGGAAACCCTCCTATCAAACAAGCCCATATAGTATCCACCTTCATGTGGATCCCCTTGTCTTCCATTTTCTGTGCTATTTCTCCCCAATATCTCTCTATCAGTGGGCACGCCCAAAACATATGCGCCATTCCCGCATTTTCTTCATTACATTTAGGGCACACTTGGCGTCCGGCGTAAATTAAATTTAGCTATCTTTTGAGGCATCAGGTATGCCCCGTGAGTTATATACAACTGTATCTGCTGTAACCTAGCATTTCCCAATACTTGTTTATGATATCCTTGTGCTCTCTCCCACATCCCATCACTCATTGGGGCCCCCACTTCTTCTTCCCAGTCCAGTCTAAATTGCACCACCTCCTTGCCCGCTCGGGACATTATCATTTCATATAATCTAGATGTTTCATGTCCCCCCTTCTGCTGTGTCATATATCGCATATATAGCGGCGTCTGGTTCCTCCGCCAGTACCACTTCAGACCAGGTATCCATGATACGTAACATATTGCCCCACACTCAGTCCCATTAGCTCCACCAGCTCCCCTAATTCCAATATCTTCCCCTCCTGCCACACATCCCCCATCGTTGCTATACCCACCGATTCCCAGTGCTTCCTAATCATTAAACACAGTTTCATTCCCCTCCCCACCACTGTGACCAATGGGATCTGTGGGGAGCACGGGGTTGGCTTTTCCATTAACCGGCACGCTCTTTGCCACACCCCCCACCCAAGGCCCATCACCCCGGGTGGCCTTCCAACTCCGATTTAGGCAACCATATCATCTCTTGTAGAAAGTATGGGGCACAGACCCTCTGAAACAACCTGTATTCTAAGGTGGGTTCATCAGAGAGGCATTTGGCTACATATTGTAATTGGCTCGCTACATAATAGATTTCCCAGTTTGGTAATTTAATGCCTCCTTTCTCGTATGGATTTTGTAATTTCCACAGGGCTACCCTGTTTCTCACCCCGTGCCATAGGAATTCCCTGCATATGCCGTCCAACCTAGCAAAGAATTTCCTGGGTATTGAGTATGGGATGTTCGCAAAGCAGTGCAACAATCTGGGCAGCGCCACCATCTTGAGCATCGCCCCTCGTCCCATCATTGCCAAAGGGAGCTTCACCCAAAACTTCATTCTACTCTCCAGCTTCTTAACTGACCTTTCCGTATTATGCCTATGTTCATCTTCTACCGTGTGATATATGTCTACCCCAAGATATCGGAATGTGGTAACCTCCCACGGTATCTGCAGGACTGGCAAATGCTCTACTGGGAGCCCTCTATATCTACCCATCGGGAACATACTGAACTTACTGGGGTTCACAGCTATGCCTGATAGTTCTGCGAACCTCTTCATCACTTCCAATATATATTGGAGGTTCTCTTCAGGGTAGCGCAAATACAGTAACATGTCATCCGCATACAATGAAATTAAATGTAGTGTCTCCCCAACGACAATACCTATTGCATCATATTGCTGCCTTAAATAAATCACCAGGGGCTCCAAGGCTAAAATATACAGCATGGGGGACCATGGACACCCCCGTCTAGTACCTCTACTTAGTTGCCATCTTTGAGAAACTACCGCTCCCATTTTTACTCTAGCTAATGGTGCGCTGTATAACAGTTTCACCCATTTAAGATACCCTAGTCCCATGCCATAATTGACTAGGGCCGCCGTTAACCAGGGCCATTTGACCTAGCCAAATGCCTTGATCGCATCTAATGATACTATTGCCATCTCACCTGTATCTCCATTAGCATGTTCAATGACTCGGTGGAGTCGCCTAAGGTTATTTGAGATGTTCCTATTCGGGACATATTGTTATGTTGCTTCTCCTTAGGGGAAGAGTCTTCCCATATGAAAGAGTAATGCAAGAAACCACTAGTGTGAAAGAGCTGTACATTATGATGTCATGGAATGTTGGTGCAGGTTCCCTGTTATAGTTTGAGGTTTGTCAGTTGGAGGAGAGAGCTGAAGGGAAGGGAGCCCATGAGATGTGGGGTCTTCTTTTCTTATTTATAATCTTAATAAACCTATACTTCAAACTTACCTGCCTCCGTCGCATCTTCATAACAATGGCGACGAGGATGGGATGAAATGCCATGGAAGGCAGGTGAAGAGAAGACCCCAGCTGAAGTACGCCTGATCCAACGAGTCCTGCAGTTAGCAAGCTCCTATGAACTGGTCTCCCTTGCTCTCCAAGTTCGCCCTGCGTGTGTCGGTGCAGCGCCTTAAGGCCAACCCATCCTTGGTTCCTGTGTGCGGCTCCGGAGGGGAACGCTGTTCACACGACAAGCGCGAAGAGGACCTGTGCCGTTCGCTGGCTGCTCTGTTTGAAACAGTGTGACCGGCTGACGTGTTAAGCGGTGGACACTAGCGGGTCCTGCGAGCGCTTCCTCTCGCGCAGGGGCCGCCGTGAAGAAGTTTGCCCGGCGTATGAAGAGCAGGACTGGGAGAGCTGCTCCGCTCTCACGTTGCGTTGAGCCGCCCCGTGCGGAAGCCTGCGTGTTGGCCGCTCCGCTCTCTGGTAGCGTCGAGTGGTCACCGAGCAGGTCTGCGTGCTCTGCACTCCGCCAACGTGACTAAAGTAAGTGTGTCTTGGCTATTCCAGCGCTTCTCTGGGGTCACCCTTCCGAACTTGTTTAGGTAGGCCCAAGGTGTTGCCGGGCACCGTCATTTTAATGGAAGCTGTGGGGAGCGGACTCTCAACCAGAGTACCGTATTCCACTCAACAGAGGGAGAAGTAAACGGCGTATTACCGTAATCTACTTAATAGAGGGGCAGCCCTAACTTTAAGAAGGTGTCAGTTTCCCGCACAGTGCCGTTTTATGTCAAGGCATCAAGGGGGTAACTAAAGGTATTAAGGAGAAACGCCTTTAGGGGAACTGAAGGTTATAAGGGGCCTGACGGTGCGTGGACTATTGAGCAGTCAAGGAAGTATTGTGAAGGACATTTAAAGCGCCTAAAGTCAACAGAGCCCAAGTGGTACCTGGTGCTGGGAAATTAGAACACACGCACGCCAAGAGACATTTTAGTTGGCAGCGGACATGGCAGCTTTACCAGGGATATCTGGTCCCCCCATTTTTATGCCTGCCCCAGGCACGGCGAGGATCGCCTGGCCACAATGGCGCAAGGGTTTTATGCACTACATGAAAGCAGCTGGCGGAACGGCCTATTCCAGCGAGAGGAAAGTAGCATTGCTGTTGCATTTTTGGGCTTCGAGGGACAGAGAATTTTTGAAACTCTACCCCAACTTGCGAATGACGGAAGTGGGGATGAATTAAATGAGTTTGAGTCCGCATTGGTGAGACTTGATAAGCATTTTAATCCAAAGAGGAGCACGATTTTGGAGAGGTACAATTTCCGGATGCGCACACAAGCCCAGAGCGAATCTATTGAGGATTATGTGACTGCGTTGCGTCATCTGGCTCTTACATGCAAGTTTCAAGGAAATTTCGATGAACATATTCGTGATCAGTTCATGACACATTGTCGGTCGAATAAGATAAGAGAGGAATTGTGGCTAAAGGATGAGCCAAGTTTAGATGAAGTATTGGATTTGGCGAAACGTGTGGAGCATTCCTTGGCATGTGTGGCCAAACTCTCCAAATCTGAAGGAGGGGAGCCCAAAGAAAATAAGCCGGAGGTATTGTCTGTGGCCGAGGGGAAGAATAAAAAGAGAGGAAAGAACAGATTGTCAGGGAGGAGCAATCCCAAAGAGAGGAAGAATCAAGAGTCGATGCAGAGATATGAAAAAAAAGAAGATAGGAAGGACGAAAGGCTATGTTATCGGTGTGCCAGTGCAACACACTTTGCATCCTCGGTTGTTTGTCCAGGGCGAAAGAGTACGTGCTCGAAATGCAAAAGGAGAGGGCATTTAGCATCATGCTGCAAGAACTATCAATTTGGACAGTCAGGCCAACGGAGAGTCCTGTATGTGAATGAGGAGGAAGATGAGAGATCATCTGAAGACGAAGTTGTGTTGCCATTACAAAATGTTATCGTGAATACTGTTAATGTTGTTACTAATGGTGGAGATCTCGATGATTGTGAACGGCCCTATGCTGTGGTGACAGTGAATGGGCGTAAGGTATCAATGATGGCTGATTCAGGGTCGAAGATAACTTTAATATCCAGGGTTGCCTTTGAGTGCGAAATGAAAGGGGTAGTATCTGAGTTGTTAGAGCCCGACATAAAACCAGGAGGGTACAACCAAGATCGGATTGATTTATTGGGTTATGTATGGAGTAGATTTGAATTTAAGGGACGCAGTTGTGATGGCAAAGTGTATGTTACTAGGAAGGGGCAATCTTTGTTAGGATGGAGAGAACAAAAGAATTTAGGGATCAGACTCAATCCCAATCACCCAGAGCAAGTACTGCAAATCTCCGAAGTGTCTGTGAGTCACAGCAGGTATATGTCGGATTTTGGTAAAGTATTCAATGAGAAGCTGGGAAAGATAAGAGGGTTTCAACACCAAATAACATTAAAAAGGGGCAGTATACCTGTCGTGGCGAAACTCAGGCCGGTGCCTCTTGCTTTGAGGGAAAATGTGAAAAAGGAATTACAGAAGCTATTGGAGTCAGGTGTGATTGAGAGAGCTGGGGGGGTTGAATGGGTATCCCCAGTGGTGATTGTAAAGAAAAGTTCAGGAGACATAAGGTTGTGTGTTGATATGCGCGAATTGAATAAGTGTGTGTTGGTAGACAGACACCCGCTGCCAAACATGGGCAAACTATTGACCATGGTGGGTGGAGGAAGATATTTCTCTAAGTTAGACATGACGTCAGCTTATCATCAGGTCGAATTGGTAGAGGCATGTAGGAAACTTACAGCTTTTGTGACGCATGAAGGTGTTTTTCAATTTAGGAGGATGCCGTTTGGGCTGGCGTCCGCTTCATCTGTATTTCAGAAGATCATGGATCGTTTGTTGAAGGGATTTAAGGGAGTGTTCTGTTTTCAGGATGATGTGTTGGTGAGTGGTGTTACAATGGAAGAACATGACAGGAACCTACAGAAGGTTTTGAGGATATTTGAGGAGAGAGGTATTACTTTGAGAGGTGAGAAGTGTATGTTTGCGGTGACGAAAGTGGATTATCTAGGACATGAAGTGTCGGGGGATGGAGTTAAGCCCAAGGAAGACATGGTGAATACTATTAAGAGTATTGAGAAACCGAAAAAGAAGAATGAGCTACGCTCTTTTCTAGGGATGACGGAATTTTACCACAAATTTGTGATAAACTATGCTAACAAAGTACAGGAGATGAGAAAGATTCTTAAGAAGGGTGCCGATTTCGTATGGAATAGCCAGTGTGACATGGAGTTTAACAGGATAAAGGAAGAAATAGATATGGCCAGTCCATTAGGATGCTTTGACACGAGGAAGCTAACCATAATCACAGTAGATGCGAGTGAGAGCGGACTGGGAGCTGTGTTATCCCAGAAGCAAGAAGATGGTTCTGAAGAGGTAATCGCCCATGACTCGAGGGGTCTCAAGGGAGCGGAGTTAAGATATTCTGTATTAGAAAAGGAGGCTCTGGCATGTTTTTGGGCTGTGGAACGATTCAGAAATTTTGTGTGGGGAGTGGAGTTTGTGATACGAACGGATCATAAACCCTTAAAAGCAATTTTTGAAAATAAAGGTCTTGACAAAGTCTCTCGGAGAGTGGCAGGCTGGGTTACCAGGATGCAAACACATTGTTTTAGGATGGAGGTCATACCAGGTAGGGAGAATGTTTTGGCTGACAGTTTATCAAGGATAAGGGTGGCAGGACCTGAAAGTATGGAGAGTGAGGAAATGGAGTTAGTGTTTGTCAGCACTGACGGTATTGTGTCCAAGCAGGAGTGGTTGGACGAAGTGGAAAGAGATGATATCATAAGGAGGGTGATCACATATGTTGAATCTACAGCTTGGCCCAATAAGGTGGAATTGGCGGAAGAAATGAAGCCATATTGGGAGGTGAAGGATGAATTATCCGTTAGTGATAATATTTTGTTCAGATGGGGTAGGGCAGTGGTCCCGATAGGTTTAAGGAAGAAAGTGGTCGATCTAGCACATAGCGGTCATATAGGGATTACCAAGACCAAAGGAGTATTAAGAGAAGATTATTGGTGGCCGGGTTTTGACAAGGAGGTGGAAAAATGTTTGGCAAATTGCCAGTTTTGTGTTAAGAGTGGAAAGGGAGTGGTGGCCAGAAAACAACCATTAGTGGACGTCGGTCTTCCGTCCAGGATATGGTGTGATATTGCCATGGACATACTTGGTCCCGTGGAACTTGGTTATGCCCGTGGTAAGTATATTGTTTTGGTGGTGGATCTATTTTCCAGATGGGTAGATTTTAAGATAGTGAGGGACATCACTGGTGAGTGTATGATAAAGGTTCTACAGGAGATTTTTGCAAGTGAGGGTTTGCCTGAGACCGTATTGACCGACAATGGTCCCCAGTTTATTGGAGAAAGATTCTCTAACTACTTGAGGAAGTGTGGAGTTGGTCACAAAAGAACTTCATTGTACCATCCCGAGTCAAATGGTGTAGTTGAGAGAATGAATAGGTGTGTGATGGAGAGTGTGTGTATGGGAGAGGAATGTGGTTTAGATAAGGTAGCTTTGATACAGAATAGGATGTGGGCTTTGAGGATGGCACCGCATTCCACAACTGGTCTATGCCCGTTTGAGCTCATGAGGGGAAGGAAGCCATACTCTATGGCTTGTCCGCCATGGCTAGGAAGGTGTAGTGAGACCGATCTTGTTGTGGACGAAGTGAGAAGATCATTAGTGAGGAAGTAATCAGATTGGGTCAAACGTGAGAACTTGAGGAGAGGAAAGAAGGAGTTACGTGTGGAGTGTGGTGACTGGGTCAGGATAAAGAGAGGAGTGATAAGGAGGAAAGGTGAGCCTCTTTATTCGGATCCTGTCAGAGTGGTGGCAGTCATGAAAGGGGCAGTGCGAGTTGCTGGTGGGCAAGTGTGGAATAAAGATAGAGTTGCCTCTGTGAGGAGAGGCCACATGTGAGAGTCATGTGAGGGCAATACCCAGGAAAGGAACCTGGGGATGGTAACTGAGCCATTCATGGCAGTTTGTTTTAAACCAATTTTATGAAATGTGAAATGATCTGATGATGTATAAAAAAAAAAAAAAAAAAAGAAAAGGGGGAAGATGTGTTATGTTGCTTCTCCTTAGGGGAAGAGTCTTCCCATATGAAAGAGTAATGCAAGAAACCACTAGTGTGAAAGAGCTGTACATTATGATGTCATGGAATGTTGGTGCAGGTTCCCTGTTATAGTTTGAGGTTTGTCAGTTGGAGGAGAGAGCTGAAGGGAAGGGAGCCCATGAGATGTGGGGTCTTATTTTCTTATTTATAATCTTAATAAACCTATACTTCAAACTTACTTGCCTCCGTCGCATCTTCATAACACATATCCTCTCTGGTCGGGATGTATTAACTTATTGATGACCTTCTTCCGTCTATTTGCCAGGACCGCCGTTAGAAACTTGGTGTCTTGGTTTAACATCGACAGGGGCCTGTAAGAACCACAGTCACTACCAGGCTTATTGGCTTTGGGAAGCAGTATAATGACCGTCTCACGTAAGGATTCTGGTAATTTCCCAACTTCGTATGCCTCGTTAAGCATCCCCAGCAGTGGGGGGAGTACCTCTGTTTTATATTCTTTATAGAATTTGCTTTGGAGTCCATCAGTTCCTGGGGTTTTGAACGTGGGCAGCTGCCTCACTACCTCTTCTAGTTCCTCCAGAGTATTCGGGGCATCCAACTTCTCCCTCTGCTCTGCAGTGATCTGGGGTAGTCCAATATCTTCCAATGTATCCCTTATCTCCTCACTGTTGCTTCCTGTCCCATCCTCATAGAGGCACCTATAATACTCTGCAAATTCCTGGTTAACCCCCTCTTGTGTATCTGCTATGCTCCCATCTTCTTTCACTATCGTTCTAATTGGGGGCCTAGAGGTCTCATTTTTATATAGCCATGCCAGGACTCTCCCTGGTTTGTCCCCTTCTGCATGTTGTCTCTCTATATACTTTTTGTAATTGAGGTTTCATATTCTATCCCAGTATAATGCACATTTCTGTTGCAGGCCGAGTACCATTTCTGTGTCTTCCTTAGTGTTACTACCCCTTTCCGACACCTTTTCCAGCACCACCTTTTCGGCTTCCTGCAACTCGGTCAGGACCCGATCATGCAGTCCCTTAGACTTGGCTATGGCAATCCCCCTCACCACCACCTTGAAGTCCGCTGTTTTATCACTGGCAGTGTTTATCTCAAAATAACGTATTATTTCCTCTCGCATATCCTCACTGTCTTTCAGCGCCTCTGCACGCATGCGCCATTTGGGTATCCTCCCCCTTGGGGGTCGGTATTGCCACACTAACATCAATGGCGAGTGGTCCGAGAGGACCCTTGCTTTGCAGTCTGCATGCGTTATTTCAGTCATTAATTCGTGCGTGACAAACACATAGTCTAGTCATTATGAGGGGCCGCATAATGTGAGTATTGTCTATCCTGCGGATGGCGTGACCTCCATGCATCGTCCAGCCCAAACTCTGCCAAACTCTGCCAATAATGACTGCAATGCCTTCACAGCCGGAGTGGGTCTGTCTACCTTAGCGTCTGATCTATCTATGTTCGGGTTTAACACGCAATTAAAATCACCCCCCCACAACACCGCCCCCCCTACACTACCACTTAGTTTACCATACATGGTTCTAAAGTACGCAGCCGTGTCCTGATTTGGGGCATACGTATTTACAATACATATCTCTCTGTTTTCCACCTGCCCTTTTATAACCACCATCCTGCCTTCTGACTCCGCTGCAGAGTGCAACAACTGGAACGGGACATGTGGGGCCACCCATGTGATTACCCCTCTTGCATAGGCTGAGTATGCTGCCCCTACTACCGTCCCTTTCCACTTCTTCCGTGTCACTTCTAATTTTTCCTGTGTTAGATGAGTTTCCTGTAACAAAGCTATGTCCACTTTCTGTCTGCGCAGGTACATCATAACCTTGTTTCTTTTCAAATAGCTGTTGAGCCCCCTGACATTCCAAGTAACTATCTTAAGGTCTCCCATGGTTCATATCTTTTATCCCGGGGTGTAGGCACATACCCCAACTGTACACCCTCCCCAACTACAACAAACCACAGCACACAACCCCTTCCCTCCCCCCGCCCCACCCTATCCCAACCCCAACAGGTGCCCAGCTCCATCCCTGGATCTCAGGCTCCCCCGCGTTTGGTCCTACTCTGGAACACCCAGGCCAGGAACCCAGCAGGGTGTCACCGCACTATCGGTGACCTAACTAAACTCTAAATGGGGGTATAAGGACTTGCTCCGCGAGGCTTCCCAACTAAGCAATAGTCACAGTGCTCACAGATCATGTTCCTCTCCAACCTGTTCATGCCAGCCCATACGCTGCCTCATTTACTATAATCAAGTCGCATAGTCTTAATCCACGACACCTTCAGGTGTCCCCCTACGCATTACTTATCTCTTCCTTCTCCCATCTGGATGCTCGACTCCTGGTGGAAGCTTTGCGTGTCTAGCCACTCCATTGCTTCTTCCGGTGTTTCAAAAAACAAGGTTCTGTTTTTATGGAAAACCTTTAGCTTTGCCGGGTAAAGCAACATGTACTTGTGGCCCGCTTCTCGCAGTCTTCTCTTGACAGTCCCAAAGTTCATACGGCTCCGTTGCACCATCAAGATATATTCCGGGTAGGCAGTTATGTTTGCTGTCCCTCTTTGTATTGTTCCACCCTTACGGAAGTATTCCAGGATTCTTTCTTGATCCCGATAGTTGAGGATCTTAGCGATCACCGGCCTGGGTGGGTTGCCCGGCGGCGGCTTCCTCGTTAGAGCCCTATGCGCCCTTTCCACCGCGAACCCCTGAGACAAGACTCCCCCGGTTATCTCCTGCAGCAGCATAGATTCAATAAACTCTGTGGGGTTGGGACCCTCGGCTCCCTCCGGCAGGCCAACGATGTGGATATTATTCCTCTGGGCACGTCCTTCCGCCTCCTCTGCCCTGTTCTCTAGGTTGCCCACGCGCTGCACCAGGGCGTGAAGTTCCGATTTGTGTGAAGCACAATCCGCTGTGTTCGGGCCCACCTCTTTCTCAAGGTTCTCAGTGCGCTCCGCCAGTGACCGGCCGTCCTGCCGGAGCAGATTCACTTCTTCTTGCACCGCTCCAACTCTGTGCTCCAGCGCTGTTTTCAATTCGGTCACAGCCAGTTCAAGCTTGGTCTCCCAAGCCACCTTCAGGTCAGCGATCGCGGCAAGGACCTCCTGGTTCATGCCCGTGGCTGCCACTCCCCCAACGGGGGCCTTGTCCTTACTCCTGGCCCCTTCCGGGCTGGGCGGTGTCCTGGCGTATTAGTCTAGCGTAGGCTGCTTGCCCTTCAGTCTTGGCGGTTTGTTGAACATGGCGCTGCAGCTAGAGTTCGTAGGCTAGCCCCAGCGGGGGCAGATTCCCGTTATCACCTGAGTCCAGGGAGGCCGCCCCAGAAGTATCCCAAAACTGCTTATTAGTTGCAGGAATGGATTGTGCCCTCCCACGTAACCGTGTGGATCCCCACTTTGACTCTGCTAGTGGCATCAGGGCAGCAGGTGCATTGGCTGTAGCTTCATGTGATTTATGCCGCTCAGTGCCCAAAAAATGCCTGGGCCCAGCCCGATCGTGTCAGGGGTGTCTCCCAGCAACTTATCTCATTTCCAGGATGGACTGTGTCCTCCCACGTAACCATGTGGATTAATTCCTTCCCACCACGGCTTCTGTGGTGTTCAAATTTTGCTGGGGACTGTTCAAAGTCCCAGGGAGGGGTAGTGTGTGCACTTCCGTATTGCGGGCGTTTTGATATCAATTCTGCCCAATGTGGCGCCCTATCATATGTCCGCTGGTCAGGTGGGCCAGCTCATGTGCAATCTCGCACAGTGTGTGATTAGCCCAGGGCGTCACGATTCCTTGATCTCGGGTGTCAGACCATCCTCATGGTCTCCGCAGCATCCTTCTCCTTCCTGGGCCTACCGCCCACCGGGCACGTTGGCTGGCCAGTGTACTCTCCCATCTACCATGGAGCGGGGGAGCAATGTCGCCAGCGCTATTCAAATGAGGGGGCGCTGTGCTGCGGTACTTTCCCTTCTGATCCGTCTCACGGCGTGTGCACCTCAATGTCTGTGTCATGCATGTCCCGCACCATACAGTGTGCTGCTTCGGGCCCGCGTGGTCCGGCCCTGCTCGGCTTGGTTCTCATGCATGCACCCTTTTATCCTCTGGTGTGCAGTTCTAGCGGGCAGGGGCAGATAGCTGCATCCTTATAGGTACAGCGTACGCAGTGCTGTGAGCTTCAGTATCTGTCTATCCTTCTCTGTCTCGATTATATATTCGGGGTTCACTTATGTCCCGTACTACTTCCTTCTGGTGCAGCTACAGATGTTGCAAAATGCCGGGCCCACCGTCCTTCACCTCCCTGCGGCTCCGACAGCGCTGCTACTATGTTGCGCTCTGCCTTGTCAACACCTCCGGCTCCTAAATGCCATTTTTTGCGCTCAGCGACCGCTCCGCTTGTTCTGAAGTTGTGCGCCAACATGCCGCAACCTCCGACGGCTTCCGAACGCGGGCTGCAGGAGCCGCGCAATTGATTTGCTGGTCTCCCCGCAACCTGCCTGGGCACAATACTGTCTGCCGTCACACGCATCTGCCGGTGTCCGGTTGCAGGGTCCGGCAGGCAAACGAAACCCGAGGTGCACCCCCACTACTTCACTTGGTGCCGCACACTGTTATTCAGGAGTGACACAACATCGAGCCCACGCTGTTTATTAAGCTGCAGCTATATTTTCTTTTCCAGCTCTGTTTCTTCGCATCGCGGGCACAAAAGCGTTTCTTCGCATTGGGCTCCTTTGTTCCCTCTGCACGGCCGCCATTTTGGGTCTGAGATCACAGGCCACCGCAATCTCAATCTTGCTCATTCTTTGTTGTTGGTGCCAACCCTGCGCTCCGGAGCGGCACCTCCTGCAGCTGCACACACGGTAGCCTGCTGTATCCCGGTGCCCCGACTCTGTCTCTCCAGCCAGCTGTCTTTCAGACCCGATCACCTACTCCCTCTAGGGTTTGGGTGCTTGCAGCTATGTATCTCAGAGGCGTTCCATGCTTTCCAGCAGCCGCGGCTTCCACTGCAGCAATTACAATGTATCCTTGCATTGAGCCCCTCACCGTTCCGCCTCCAATGTCTCCTGAGCGTTGACCTTGGGTGTCCGCTCCGAGTCGCCACCGCCGCTCGATGTGTTGTCTTTGTTCTAATGGTCAGCGGGCGCCATCTTTAGTGTCCTCGGTCTAGGGCCGCACTTTGCAAAGTTCAATATTCTGTGATCGCACACACGATTCTTCTCAGAAGATACCCCGTTGCACGCCCCATATATTCATAATGCCTTGACTTTGAGTGCTGCAGTCTCAGCCAGTATTATATGCCTGTTTTGTTGCTGGATCGGTTTCAGACCGTGGGAGCTCCCAGGATCAGCGTCCTATCTCGTGGCCATTTAGCCACGCCCCGAGGGAATCAGGACTTGTTAACGTACATTGCTACTTTCAACAGATTGGTTGCTGAAGCTAGGTGGCCTGAAAACAAAGAACCATGTTGTTTCATCGGGGCATACGAGGCGAACTAAAAGACGTTCTAGCTCAAGTGGTTGATTCTCGAGAGACTGTTCTGAATTCATAGATTTGGTCGTACAACTAGACCACCGGTTGCAAGACCGAAAAGCAGACCGTTCCAAAATGGACCCTCGGGCTGTGTACGTTCGATCTAGAGACAATGTAACTCGAGTGCAAGAAAATACTGTGGAGCCCATGCAAATCAGAGATGTACAACCTCCACTAACAAAACAAGAGCTAGATAAAAGGAGACAACAACAACTATGGGCCTCATTACGACCCTGGCGGTAATCCGCCGTCATTACCGCCATGGCGTAATGAACGTTAACGCCGTGGGACGATGGCGTAAAGGGCGCCACATTACGACCCATCGCGCACGAGCATTACGCCATGGCGGTAATGTAAACTGCGCCATGGCGGTAGTGCCCCCAAAACGGCACCTACCGGCATCGTATGCGGCGCAAGGTGCACCACCGCCACCGCCGTACATAGCGGTGACCGTAGTTAGCGGTCACCGCAATTAGCGTTGACCGTAGATAAGCGGAACCGGAAGTAGCGTCACCGCGGCGGAACGGGAAAGAGCACGGCGGCCATCTTTAAAAACACAATCCATTGCCATCCTCCGAAACCACTGGACATCCGAGCCTGAGACCCCGCAAATACCGGCTTCAACCTTCTACCTGCAGGAAGATGCCTAAAGTTGTGAAAAAAGCCTGTGACCGCCAGCGGCAAGACCGCTTCTCCAGAGAGGAGCTTACCATGCTAGCGGAGACCCTCCAGGAGAACGCTGCAGTGGTATTCTCCAACCAACTGACAAGACCGGCCATATCCAAGAAGAAGGCCATATGGGCACTGGTAGCTCAGCGGGTCAGTGCCGTGGGAACAACACCCCGCAATGTCAAACAGTGCCGCAAGCGGTGGGACGATCTCCGGCTCAGAGTCAGGAGCATACTATCAGCTAACATGAACCTGGCAATGGCAACTGGGGGAGGATCGGAGTCCCCTATAAAATTGCAGCCATGGGAGGAAATCTGTGCCTCCACAATCGGAATGCAGAGCATTGAAGGAGTAGGAGGAATGGAGAGAGGAGCCCCGACATCGGGCGATGCAGGTAAGTGGCTCAAATCAAGGCATGCAAATCTCACCTAAGTCCATTCATGTGAAGTACAATGTTGGCCCATAGTGTAAATGCAACACATCAGCCGGAGACTGCCCACAGATACATCCGATCTGCACCCTGTACACATGCAGTATGCACACCCTAACAGCAGCCACCCACATACCTCCATGCTACTTCCACACAAAAGGGAGACAACTTTTTTCCCCTGCATGAAATGTGCCACATGTACTAACTGATAAGATGCCAGTCGCCACAATGCCCGGCCAATGTCCGCAGACCCATCAATAACACTCTCCCTCCTCTGTCCCACCACAGGCTCAAATTCCGACCTTGAGGAAGAGGACACCACTGCCTCCACACCCACCAAGAGGGCCAGGCCAACTGTGCCAACACCACAACCCTCCACCTCTGCCCTCCCGAGGAAAACCCCACAGCAGCCAAAATCCATGCAAGGGAAACAGGACAGGGCACAGACAGCCACCCCAGCAGGCAGTACAGCAGCAGCAGCAGCAGCAGACATCACACAAATCATGCCCACAGAAGCCACAGCCTCTGCTGCAAGCAGCACAATTGGGGAAACTGCTGCCATTGCTGCCTCCTCCGACAGCGAAGCAGGGATCTTTGAGGAGAGTGATGTCAGAAGCCCCACAGGCCACCCTCATTCCCCCTACCTGTCCCTAAGCAGCCCGCATGCGGATGCCACACAGGGTCAGCCAGAGGATGACGATTGGCCAGCCACTCCATCCCCGCTGCAGGGGCAGATCAGCCCAATGGGAATACCACTGCCATTAGCCATGGGCCAGAATACCAACCATTCTCTGGAGGCGATTGCCACCCGGCAGCAGCAACTTTCCTCGCTGCTCGAAGAACATGTTGCTGAATGTGGGGGGTCATATGCAGCAATGGAGAAATGTGCAGAGACAGTGAAGGCAGCTATAGAGTCGTCCACAAAGGACATCTGCGCGGAACTAGCTGCTGTGCGGCACGCCATCACTGACCTTGTGCAGACAATACGGGCCATGCGTCCAAATGAGCAGGCAGGATCCTCCTCGGTTGCCAGCTCGACACCGAGCAGCCCCATCCAACGATCGGGGAGGAACCTCCGCAGCACAGGCAGGGGTGCCCCGGGGGCCAGTGGAGGGGGCTGCCAATAGTGGCCGGACAGTGTAGGAATCCTACTTCTGACACTGCTGCACAGACTAACTCACACCTTTGTTGGGATTCCAGGGGGGGGGGGAGGGTGGAGGGGGGAGTGGGTGTGTTGGGGTGTGCAGGGGGGTGGCGGGGAGGTGTGTTGGGGAGTTAAGGGGGGAGTTTGGGGGTGTGTGTGTGCAGGGGGGAGGTGGTGGGTCACAACGTTCCATGTCTTGAATACACTTTTACCTTGGAAAAAAACCCAGAGTGTGTTGATTTTTTCTTTGCGCATGTGTGCTTTATTGGTGTACAGTCCACAGTGTGCATGTCCCGGTGCCACACAGTGCCCCAAGTGCAGTCACCATATGACACACACCAGCCATGTGTGCTAGAAGCAGTGGTCGATGATAGTTTGGCGCATTGCACGCCCCTCCTGTGCATCGCCTCCTCCATGGGGTGCCGCCCCATCTGCTCCCTCCTCATCCTCATCGTCAGGTGGTTGTAGTTCTGCGTCAGGGGGCAGGGGCACATTCTGCCTGACGCACATATTGTGTAGCATTACACATGCCATGACGATCTTTGCCACCTTCTCATGGCCATACAGGAGTGCCCCACCAGACCTACTGAGGCTTCGGAACCGTGCCTTCAATAGGCCGAATGTCTGCTCTATGACCACACGAGTACGTGTATGTGCACGGTTGAAGTCCTCCTCGTGCTGGTTCTGCGGGTTCCGGACTGGTGTAAGGAGCCAACTCTTCAGGGGATAGCCAGCATCACCTGTATGTAGGCGAGAATGTATGTGTCAGTCATGTTGTCTGATCAGGAACATGATGTTCCATCATGGCTTGCTTCCAACTGTTAATTTGGCTCACATCTACATGACCTAATTTATTCACACAATGCTACCTGTATATGCTCATGGCTTCCATGGCCTGTTTTGCATGCCATCACCCAATGTATGCAGAGGGGTTGTGTGCATTGTAAGTGCCCATCCTCTGTCTCCGATCTCCGTGTTACTCACAGACAGGTGGAGTATGCATCCCCCCCCTTTCAGCCAGGTGGAGTATGCATCCCCCCCCCCCTTTCATCCAGGTGGAGTATGCATCCCCCCCCCCTTTCAGCCAGGTGGAGTATGCATTCCCCCCCCCCTTTCTGCCAGGTGGAGTATGCATCGGTACGTCATTCACCTGCCCGCTTCCATTACATTGGACTCACCGAGTAGCCAGGATCTTGGGCCTGCATGTTGCTCCATGTAGCGTGGTATTGTGGAGTTCCTCAGGACCATGGAATCATGGGTTGATCCGGGGAATCGGGCACAACAATGTGTGATGATCTTGTTGGAGTCACAGACCATTTGCACGTTGATTGAGTGGAACTGTTTCCGGTTGCGGTACGGTACCTCCACGGCACGTGGAACCACCAATTCCACATGGGTGCAGTCGATGGCACCAATGCAACCGGGTATGCCGGCTAGTGCATGGAAACCCACTTTGGTGTTAGCTATCTCCTGTGCAGTCCGTGGTAATGAGATGTGGTTGTCTGTGTGCTTGAGGAGGGCATCGAGCACTTGGATGAGTGTTTGCGAGAATAATGGTTGTGAAATGCCATGCAGGTGCCCCACTGTGTGCTGGTAGCTGCCTGTGGCCAGGAAGTGGAGTACAGCCACTACCTTCAGTAGGGGGGGGATGGCGGTTGGACTTTCTATCATGCTGACGATGTCGTTGTGTGTCATGTCTACGATGGCGGTGATGGTGTCCCGGTCCAAACGGTACAGGGTGTGGATCTGCTCAGCAGTGAGGTTGAATGGATTGGCTCTGATGCGTGGGATTGGGGGCTGCCTGCGTGGTGGCACTGGCTGTGCAGGTGGGGCTTGCTGGGCCTGCCTTGCCCTCCTTCTCCTCCTGCGTCTCCTCTGTGCTGCCTGGTGTTGTTGCTGTTGTAGTAGTTGTTGTTGTTGTTGTTGCTGTTGTAGCACATGCATTGCTATCAGGTCCTCCAGCCCCAACATTGCCATTCGAATTGGTATCATTGTGGAGTGTGTCTGGGTGTGGGAAGGGGTGGGGTGGGCTCTTTTTGTACTTCCTGAGTCTGTATTGCCTTCACCTGTGCTGTTTCAGTGCACCTGTGGCAGCTGCATTCACTTAACATGGCCCTTTACGGTTGGTTCGCGATGGCGTTGTTAGCACCATGGTGGTAAGGTACTTAACGGGCTGGGTGATGGCGTTAGGTGCATGTCCGCTTGGGTCGGGATTTGCGTAACTTTCCGCCATGGCGCTAAGTACGGTGTGGGCGGGCGCGGGCGCGGACCCTTGTCGCAGTTAGCGGCAGCGTTGACTACGATGCCGCTAATGGCATCGTAGTTAACGGTCACATGTCATGATCGGACCTGGCGGAAAAAGATGGCGGTAACCATTTACCGCCATCGTTTTTCACTTAGCGCCAGGGTCGTGATGAGGCCCTATGTCTGTATTGCGAAAACCAGGGCATTTCCTGAAGGACTGCCCAGTGAAACCTCCAAGGAAGATCGTCTGGGCCACGGAAAAAGATGAAGAGAAGGAATCTAAGTCGGAAAACTACCCAGCTCGGCAAATGTAGAGGTCAGTTTGTCGAGTGAGAGAAACGTGCCACCGACCTCACACTTTGCAATACTGGTGATCAACGGTCGTCAAGAATGCATGCTGTTGAAGCATACATCGACAGCGGAGCAGTTGGGAATTATATAGATCAAGACTTGGCTGCAGAGATGGGGCTTCCTCTATATTCCAAGCCGACTACAGACAAGGTAACTACGGTGGATGGGACAGAAATTGCTTCCGGACCCGCAACCCAATGCACAGCCGAGATAACCTTGCTGTGCCAGGACAGACATCGGGAACTTATTTCGTTCGATCTCAACAAGGCACCTCAATTCCGGCTCATACTAGGGATGCCATGGTTAGTCGCTCACAACCCTTTGATTGACTGGCGGGCAAGGAAATTAACCTTCCCCAGCCTGTTATTATCAAGAACAGAAACCTGCTTTCAGTATCTCTACGACTCCCAAAGCGACAGCATCAACCCTGGGAGTAACTAATTCCTTGCCTGAGGAATACCACGATTTCCAGTATGTATTCCAGAAGGACCAAGCAAACACGCTGCCGCCGCACAAGCCCTATGACTGTCAGATTGACCTTGTTCCAGGTGCTCAAGTCCCTTGCGGTAGAATCTATGCTCTTACGGAACCTGAAAACCTTCATCTGAAGTCTTATTTAGACCAGTACCTTGCAAACTGATTCATCCATCCATCAAAGTCCCCTGCAGCCAGTCCTTTGTTTTTTGTACCGAAAAAAGAAGAGGATTTAAGAACCTGTATTGACTACCGCGCATTAAACCATATCACTGTGAAGAACCGTTACCCCTTGCCACTTATCCCTGAAATGCTGGAGCAGGTCAAGGATGCCCAGATTTACACCAAATTGGACCTTCGAGGAGCATACCACCTGGTCCGGGTCAGAAGCAGAGACGAATGGAAAACTGCTTTCCGTACCAAATACGGTTTGTATGAATATCAAGTCATGCCCTTTGGGTTATGCAACGCTCCCGCAGCATTTGAATATTTCATGAATGACGTCTTGAGAGAGTTCATTGATGTCTGCGCCCTAGTGTACATAGATGATATCCTAGTGTACTCAACCTCAAAACAGGATCATATCAAGCACGTCCGTTCAGTCCTCACCAAGCTCCGTGAACATCGTTTATATGCAAAGCTTGAAAAGTGTTTTTTTCATGTCACCAAAGTCGAGTTTCTGGGTTTTATTCTTACTCCAGGAGGCATCAGAATGGACCTGCATAAAGTAGACGCCGTTTTGAAATGGCCATCACCAACGTCAGTAAAAGGGGTACAAAGCATGTTGGGCTTTGCGAACTTCTATCGCTGGTTCATACCAGACTTCTCTTAGGTCGTACACGCAATCACTGTATTGCTATGGAAAAACAACAAAAAATTTGCCTGGACCGAAGAAGCAGAAAAAGCTTTTCAGGAATTTAAGAAAAGGTTCACCTCCATGCCAATCCTGCGACATCCTTGCCCAGATCTTCCTTATATCGTGGAAACGGACGCTTCCAGTATAGCAATGGGAGCTGTCCTCTCACAAAGAGATCCAGAAACCAGCCAGCTACATCCAATGGCCTTGTGGTCGAAAAAATTCTCACCTCCGGAGATTAATTATGCCATTACGGACAAAGAACTCTTGGCGATCAAATCCGCCTTTAAAGCCTGGCGGCACTACCTTCTGGGGGATAGACACACCATTACAGTTATCACGGACCACTGAAACCTGCAATATCTTAAAACAGCTAAAGACCAGTCTTCACGCCAATTGTGGTGGGCCCTTTTCTTCGCCAAATATGATTATGTCATCACATTTCGAAAAGGGGTCAAGAATGGAAAAGCTGACGCACTCTCTCGTACAGGCACTGATGACATAGTATATACGACCCCAGACCCAGTCCCCATCATACCGGAAGACAAACTCTTGGGCCTCACTACGGCCTTAACCCAAATAGAACTAAGAAATGAGATTCAACGAACCATGAATCCAGATACTTTGCTTGTATGCGCAGGGGGAACAATATTCCATCAAAGATCACTTACCCTTTTTTAAGGAGCCTCTGTACGTACACACCAAGGACTTACAACAACAAATCATTTCAGGTTATCATGATTCACTGATCGAAGGGCACCCTGGAATCACCAAGACTCTAGCCAAGGTAAAACAGAACTTCTGGTGGCCTGCCTGGCGTAAAGACATCATCCAATATATTCAGTCCTGCGGAGTCTGCACACAAAATAAGTTGCAAAAACAAAAACCATCCGGTCTTCTGCAACCTTTGGACATTCCTCCCACTCCATGGCACACTCTTTCCCTCGACTTCATCACTGACCTACCTCCCAGTCAAGGGTTTAACACCATTCTTGTAGTCATGTACTTATTCTCAAAGATGGCACACTTTATTCCGCTCAAAGGCCTCCCTGACGCATTCACTTTAGCCAAAGTGTTCCTGGATGGTATTGTTAAACTACATGGCTTCCCATCAGTCCTGATATCCGATCGAGGTAGCCAGTTCGTCTCCACCTTCTGGAGAAAGTGTTGTACAATGGTGCAAATTGACGTCCGGCTATCCAGTAGCCATCACCCTCAAACGGACGGTCAGACCGAGAGGACCAATCAGACCCTCGAGCAATACCTACGGTGCATATTGCACCATGAACTAAGACTGGAAGGACTTACTATGGATAGCCGAGTACGCATATAACAATTCCTTGCATTCAAGTACCGGACAAACACCCTTTTATACCCTTTATGGTAGACACCCACGTACCTCAGAACTGGATCTCCCAACCAGTTTGGAAATGCCAGCAGTAAAAACCCTTCACACCAACATCACTGAGGATTTCAAAAAGGTCAAAGAACATCTTATTCTCGTCAAAGAAAAGCAAAAGCAATTTGCCGACCAACACCGGAAAAAAGCCCCTGACTATCAGGTAGGAGACAAGGTTTGGCTGGCTGCCAGATTTGTACCCATCAAGGGAACCCGGACCTTTCAACCCAGGTCCTTAGGGCCTTACACCATCAAGGCAATTATTAATCCAGTGGCCGTCAAACTAGATTTACCACCTAACCTACAAATCCACCCGGTATTTCATGTGTCCCTTTTAAAACCAATGCAGCCCGGTACACGGATTGGGACACCACCAAAACCCATACTTATTGACGGAGAACCAGAATTCGAAGTCAGAGGCATCCTGGATTCCAAGTATTCAAGGGGCAAGCTATAATATCTAGTTGATTGGAAAGGATTTGGACCCCAAGATAGATCCTGGGATCCCTGTGAAAACATTCATGCACCACGTCTGATCAAAAAATATCATCGAAACTTTCCAACTAAACCTGGGCCGGACAGAAGGAACACCTTGAGAGGGGCCTTGGGAGGGAGTGCTGTCACGGCCCACATCCAGAAACCCCCCTGACAAGCCCATGGGCCAGGAGGGGTCTTGGCTCGGGTCTCCAACAAACTTGGGCATCCTTTGCCTAGGCCCTCTTGGGGCCAGGTTCATACTTAATAAAGACTTGTGTTTAGGGAACTACTTTATTTCAAGTGCCAGCCAACATGGAGGCATCCACACAGCTTGGCTCCTTGGAACCAAGCTATGCGGTATAGTGTTTTGGGTGTGGTAGCCTAGGAACTACTTTACCTGGACTACTTTCTTGAAGCTATTTAAACCACACCCGACTTGAATAACACGCTTTGCGTTACTTTGCATCCTGCAACGTGACGCTCATTGTGTTCAGCTGTACCCGCAAACCTCGGAAGAACAGCATCTGTAAAGAGACAAAAGGACATCGTTAGCAGCAGCAGTTTACCTGTAATTTTCACTGTTAGATGCCCACAGCTCATGCGAACAGCATCCTAGGATCAGCGCGTCTCCCGGGCCGACGGATCTGCAAAAAAGGAAGAAACAAGACATTAGACAATTTTATAACATAACAAACTGTGCCGAAAAGCTTACCTCGCAAGTCGCCGCTCGACCAGCATTGCCTCGGAATTTCATACACCGGGTGAGCTCTGCGATCTATGGGAAAGAAAAGACAACAGGTTAGCAAAGGCAAAGCATCATAGCGCTGCGCATGGCACCTACTTACCGCATCATAGTGCTCTTTATACGCCATCATTTACCGGCGAGATCCAATTCAGCCAGTGCATCACATTGGACTTCCGCGCACCTAGGGAAGAGAAAGAGACATTTATTAAACCAAGAAAGGCATGCAAGAATAACAACAATACACAACAGCAATAAGACCTACCTGAAAGACTCAAAGCGGGCCGGCATCAGTGAAGTAACTAGATTGCATTTGCCCACAAAGGACAACGCGCCCCTGCCAAGAAGGCAGGACGAAGAGCACACCTGAATTAACAACAAGGTGAGGAGAGGTCCAGAGGGGATGTGGGCATACGGGGTGGTGGGGGGCTGCTTACCCCAGTTGCCCAGTCTTGAACATTGCCCACCTGTATTCCAGGCAGAACTTCCCCGCTGGTCACACCTGGGAACCACAGAGAAGGATACCAGAGTCCCTACGGCTGGGTGGCATCCCAGTGGATACCAGGTGAGAGTAACACTCTGTGCTTCTTTATTAAAGCAGCTGGTCTCCCTTGAAGCTGACGAACTAGACTTTTGGTCTCTGCCAAAATACATACTCGTACCTTTTGAATGGGGTCCCCCTGCACAGATGACTACTATGAATATATAGTTCCAGCTTTGACAGGTCACTGCCCTTGATACTGAGAGGCAGGAGCTGGCTTCAGGTTGACACAGTGCATATCAAAGTTTGTTGGGGTTTTCATGTCTCCTTTGATTTAGCCTCTGCAGCCAGGCCCCATGTGGGCCTGTTTGAAGTATACTTTGTTAGTATGTTAATTGTTATGACCATCTTCAGAGAGTAAACAAATGGAGAGTGCGGATCCATGGAGCCTTTGATAGTTAATTAGGCTGGCAATGGTGGAAGGAAGGTTTTGCCTTCCCTCTTCTGATATGCCTTGATGTACTCTTGGCCAGGGGTGTTGCTAGGTTTGGAAAAGATATGTGGCAACACTAATGTTGGGATTGTCAGGACTCAGGGCTAGCTATCCTTTTGGTTGTAGACCCTGAGATTTTATCCAGGGCTACAACCAAAAGACCTGGGGCTATAGCCCCCTAAGCCCCCCCTACCAACGCCTCTGCTCTTGGCTGTCATATTCCAACTAAATACGAAACGGGGGATGGCGCCTGTAGGCTGTGTCCATCCAGAGTACACAGGTCTATGTGTATGTCGAGCAGTGAGCATAATAACATTTTGATGACTAGCGCCACACATTTGACGGAGGTTGATCTACCATCACTCAAATTCATTTAGAATTTTTAAAAAAACAGGCGAGCACACACCCACCGTGCGGATGGTCAAATTCCTCACAGTTCTAGTGTGCGTTTGTATTGGCGCAGAGAGATAAGTTAATCAGAAAACCAGTTCTTAGCCTTTTTTCCTGGGTTGGGGGTACTGAGTTTAAGTGGGGCATGTTGGTCAATGGTAAGTCAGAGGGCAGTGAGAAGCAGGGGTGAATGAACTTGGGAATGGTCAGGTGATGGAGAGTGTTTAGAAAGGTGTGTGATGAGGGTAGGTGCCAGAATGGCATCTGTGACTCTACGGGTATTGTGGTTGAGGGTAGGAGGTCTAGTGGTGACTGGGTTGGAAGACTGCTGGGTATGAGCCAACTTGAACTTGAAGAGGGATTGGTCAGACCAGAGCACAGGTAGAATGGTAGTGATAGTGATCAATGTATTGAGTGTGAGGACCCAGTCCCGGGTGTGCCCTTTGGAATGGGTAGGGGAGTGCTTAAGTTGGGAGAGCTGCATCTCTGTGAGAGAGTTGGTGAGGTCAGTAGCTTTGGTGTCTGATACATCGTTAAAGCCGAGGTTGAAATCACAGAAGACTAGGAATTTTGATGCTGGTAAGAGGGGAGGGAGAAAAAGGGGAATATCGAGTTCTGGGCTATTCTTGTGGTTGGGTTGGCAGTATATGATGTGAAAGATAATGGTGGCTTGTGGTTTGATGAAAGGGTTGGCTAAGAGTTGCTCATATCCAGATAGTGGAGGGGTGGGGATGTCTCTGAAGGCCAATGAGGATTTGGGAATGGCCTCCTGGTTTGTCTAGTCCGTCGGACCTAAAGATGAAGTATTTCTGAGGCATGGCAAGTGCGAGGGAAGGTGTTATGCTAAAGTATTAAGGGTTACTCATGAAGGATACTGTGGCAGGCCGCAGGTATTCTTGAAGGTACTTTAATCCAATTACAATGTCAATCAGGTCATATCAGGTACATCAAGGAGATGGAGAAGTACAGAGGGGAGCCCACTGTCTCCCACCACCTAGGCCACAACTTCCAACCGCCCTGGGTGGAATCACCTTCACACTCAACATTACACTCCCTCTCCTAGCATTCCATTCATGACATCATACCTAGCATTCACACTCCATGCAGTCAGGCAAACAGGGACCAGGCAGGAAAGTCAGTCACAACAGAATGTCCGGCAGCACTATGTAGCCAGGTTTCAGCAATTACCAGGAAAGCAAGGTGGTGGTCCTCAATGTCGTAAAGGATGTTGGTGGCGTGGGCACATAGAGATCAGGCACTGATCAGGGCTCCATTGAGGTCGAAGCATTTTTCCAATAGCTTTAATATGTTCTATTTGCCATGCATTTTATCAAAAACTCACCCCACCCAATTCATATCCTATACCTGGGCCTGCCTTTCCTCCAGTCCACTACAGAAAGCTGTGAGCAAAGTGCCCATCGCTTCCTCTGACCAACAGTGCCGCCACCTAGAATGCAGGTTTTACAGATTCACCCATCAAGACAGAACAACAGTTCTATCAATACTGAAGAAAATGCAGCGAAGGAAAATGCATTTAAGTGGCAAGTATTAGTTTCAACCGTTGTCCCACACAGCATGCACGTTTATGCACCCTCCCCTTTCCAATCACCCACCATTCGCACCTTTTAAGTGACATGTCCAGGACTATGGCCAAACACCCCTCTTTCCATTACCTGTGCAGACAAGCTGAGTCTGCAGCTATTCATGCTCAAAGCAGTCTATTGAAATAAACAAAGGCAATCCATTGCCAGCGAGATAGAGCAGTTAGAGCGAGAGCAGTTAGGGATAGAGCGGATAGAGATAGAGCAGATTGGATAGAGCAGATAGGATAGAGCAGTTACAGGCAGTTACAGATAGAGTAGTCAGAGATAGAGCAGATAGGATAGCGCAGTTAGAGATAGAGCAGTGAGAGATAGAGCAGATAGGACAGAGCAGTTAGAGATAGAGAAGTTAGAGATTGGGCAGATAGGAAAGTGCAGTGAAAGATAGAGCAGTGAGCGATAGAGCAGTTAGAGATAGAGCAGTTAGAGATAGAGGAGTTTGAGATAGAGGAGTTCGAGATAGAGGAGTTCGAGATAGAGGGGTTAGAGATAGAGGGGTTAGAGATAGAGGGGTTAGAGATAGAGGGGTTAGAGATATAGGAGTTAGAGATAGGGGAGTTAGCTGGGGCACCAGAGTGTTACCAGCAGATCCCAGGTTTTAATCCCCAGTTGGGGAGAAGTAGAAAACCAAGGGCCATTCCCTGCTGCCCAGGAACGGTGCTCAGGTAACATAAAGTAAGGAAACGAGGCAGGATTTCCTTGGAAAGTTGGGGAATGTCGCTCTTCCCCATTTCACCCTCTGGTTTGAATACCATGTGTAAGTTACATTTGGTTATGTAACCAGCTCCTGCTTACTGGGTGAAGTTTAATACCAAGAGCTGTTTCTAATTCCTGCTCATCAAACCTTTACCTCAGGCCCTGCAAATGCTCTGTTGCAGGAGGTTTATTGGTGTGATTACAGACAGGCCACTATTCTTGGTATCCAGACCTTTTTTTACCCCAATCCTTGCATGTCCGATTTCTGGTCTGAGGGATATCTGGGCACACCGGAACAAACCTACCTGCTCACACTGAGTGATAGAGGAGTGAGGGCAACGGGTGCTGAAGTGACCGAGGGGGGCTGGCAGGGAGTGAAGTGCCCGCGTCAGACATCACTAGTATTAATCTTGTCAGGGCCACTTCCGGCTTTCATCCCTCGAGTTCAATACATTGAGTACCATGAGTGCAGCACTTTAGAGCATGAGATGATGTATGCAAGTGTCAAGGTAATCAGCTATCCAGACACTGTGGGGGCGGGACCAGCCCGGCGGTGAGAAGGTGGGCATGATTGGAGCGTGTGGGGGCGGGACCAGCCCGGCGATGAGAAGGTCGGCTTGATTGGAGCGTGTGGGGGCGGGACCAGCCCGGCGGTGAGAAGGTGGGCTTGATTGGAGCGTGTGGGGGCGGGACCAGCCCGGCGGTGAGAAGGTGGGCTTGATTGGAGCGTGTGGGGGCGGGACCAGCCCAGCGGTGAGAAGGTGGGCTTGATTGGAGCGTGTGGGGACGGGACCAGCCCGGCGGTGAGAAGGTGGGCATGATTGGAGCGTGTGGGGGCGGGACCAGCCTGGCGGTGAGAAGGTGGGCATGATTGGAGCGTGTGGGGGCGGGACCAGCCCGGCGGTGAGAAGGTGGGCATGATTGGAGCGTGTAGGGGCAGGACCAGCCCGCCGGTGAGAAGGTGGCCATGATTGGAGTGTGTGGGGGCAGGACCAGCCCGCTGGTGAGAAGGTGGGCATGATTGGAGTGTGGCTGGCATTCTGAAGGTGATACGGACAGTCGTGGTGGTTGGGTTCGATTAGAATGGAACAAGTGTCTGCAGAAGCAACCGTGGTTAAACTCCTAAAAGATCAAACCAAGAAGATGGCAAACCAAGCGAGACTCATGTGTAAAACATATTCCTGGTTCATTGATCCCACTGCTGGAATTCTACAAAAGGAAAGTGACTGCAGCCGCCATTTGTGGCGCAGACGACTCTTTGTTATCCCTGACATATTATGGAAAGACGCGGAAGGCCTTTTCTGGACGAGGGTTTTATCTCTACCAAAGGCAAGCCCCATCCAGATCACCCAGAAATAATTTCCTTGAAGGCCAGGGTGGACTGGACTTCCCTGTCCTTGTATCGGAAATGGATCTTGGAAGAAACACCTTTGGTCTTTGCTGCTTTAAGGACTGAAATTGTTCGGAATAAGGGAAAAGGGCTCCAACAGTGGGCGGGAAGGTGTAAGGCTATGTTGGATGAAGTTGGCGCCTCTGAGGAGGAACTAAAGGAAACCCTGAATGAGGTCCAATTAAAAATGTGGAGGACCGAGTGGATCCTGAACTCAGAGGAAGCAAACAAGTTCAAACTTGTTAGCCATTTAAAGCCCTTTGGCTCGTTGCCGAAATATCTTTCCAAATTCCCCAATTGCTATTTTAGATCACAACTCATGAGAATAAGATTAAGTTTGATGCCAACTGCAGAGAACCTGTGGGTGAGAAAGAAAGCAAGGCCAGCAGAAGTTAGCTGCCATCACTGCCTGAATCCAAGGGCATCTGGTACTCTACGGTCCGGAGCTGGCAGCATTGAGAACTGTTTTTTAAAAATCTTTCGTGGTGGCACAAAGCACTTTATCGGGCAGAAGATTGGCAGACGTCGTTGATTCGTACCATTCTGCCGTTCCTCTCGTTTCGTAAGCGCCTCAAAACTCTTCTCTTTTGAGTCCTCTGAGTGGCACCCCCTCCTTCTTCCTAGCGCCTTGATGCCTTCATTGCTCTTGTTCACGCTCTATCAAAGATCAATAAAATACAATAGGTTGGCCTTAGCAACGGCCTGATTTTTTGATGTTATGTTTAAATCGGGTAGGTTCAAAAGATGTTAGGGGCACCAGGGTAGCCGATGTAAGGTCTTAGGATGTTTTATCAATGTTGATGTTAAATGTGAGAGGAATTGCCCTTTTTCGTGATGGATTGCTTGATAATTGCATAAAAGTTTGTAATAAGCCTAACGTTGCATTACATCCGATATTAAGGGATGGCTAAAGGTATCTCTGGCTGAGAGGAGTACTGTGAGGAGATAAGAGCTCAGAAAGGGAACAGGGGAGAGGGCAGAAGGACGACTAAGATTGTAGACAGGGACCGGATGGCATATGGTTGTTTGGATAGCGCTTATGACAGCCTCAGGGCGCTTGAAATCGCTGGGGCGACTAGGAGATGGAACAGGATACCATGCTGGGTGCTTGAATGGCGCCTCTAGATCCTATGTCTGGATACAGCCTGAGGGGAAACAGGGAGGAGAACTTGACATTGGGGGGCGAGGGGCATATTGAGGCCCTGTCTGGCACCCATGACGATTGAAGATGAAAAGCACGGTGGGAAAAAGGGAACAGAGGAAAGGAAATGTACGCGTGGAGTGTATAGGGGGTTATATGAGGGTCGGTTTGGGGCTGTTCAAGGGCCCGTTGGAGTTTTTGTCAGGCTGCACTTGGAGGCTTTTTGAAGATGTGTGAGGTTCTGTTGGAGGCTGCGTGGGGCTCTGTGAGGCTCTGCTTGAAGCTGTGTGTGTGTTTCGTTCAAGGCTGCATGAGGTTGTGGCCGAGGCTGCATGAGGTTCTGATGAGGCTGTATGAGAGTCTAGCTGAGGCGGCATGAGGTTCTGCTGAAGCGGCATGAGGTTCTGCTGAGGCGGCATGAGGTTCTAGCTGGGGCTGCACGAGATTCTGCTGAGGCTGCACGAGATTCTGCTGAGGCTGCATGAGGTTCTAGCAGAGGCTGTGTGAGGTTCTGCTGAGGCTGTGCGAGGCTCTGTTGGAGGCTGTGTGAGATTCAGTTGGAGGGTGTTTGAGGCTGTGTGAGACTCTCTTGAAGGCTGTGTAAGGCTTGTGCGAGGCTTCACGAGGGCCGTTGGAAGCCCAGTGGGGTTCTGTGATGCTCTGCTTGAAGCTGTCTACAGCTCGTTCGAAGCTGCATAAGGTTCTGCTGAGGCTGCATGAGATTCTGCTGAGGCTGCATGAGGTTCTGCTGAGGCTGCATGCGGTTCTGGATGAGGCTGCATGAGGTTCTAGCTGAGGCTGCATGAGGTTCTGCTGAGGCTGCATGCGGTTCTGGATGAGGCTGCATGCGGTTCTGGATGAGGCTGCATGAGGTTCTAGCTGAGGCTGCATAAGGTTCTGCTGAGGCTGCATGAGGTTCTGCTGAGGCTGCATGAGGTTCTAGCAGAGGTGGCATGGGGTTCTAGCTGAGGCTGCATGAGGTTCTGCTGAGGCTGCATGAGGTTCTGCTGAGGCTGCATGAGGTTCGGGCTGAGGCTGCATGGGCTTCAGATGAGGCTGCATGAGGTTCTAGCTGAGGCTGCATGAGGTTCTGCTGAGGCTGCATGAGGTTCTGATAAGGCTGCATGAGGTTCTAGCAGAGGTTGCATGAGGTTCTAGCGGATGCGGCATGCGGTTCTGCTGAGACCGTGCGACGCTCTGTTGGAGGCTGTGTGAGATTCAGTTGGGGGGTGTTTGAGTCTCTGTTTGAGGCTGTGTGCGACTCTCTTGACGCTGTGCAAGGCCTGTTCGAGGCTTGATGAGGTTCTGTTGGAGTGTGTTAGATTCTGTTGGAGGGTGTGTGAGGCTCGTTGGAGGGTGTGTGAAGTTCCTTTTGGAAGCTGCGTCAGGCTCTGGTGGCGGCGCTGCAAGACTCTGGACTGTCATGTTGTTTTGGTGACTTGCCGCCTGCAAATACAAACTGAATAATTATCTTGTAGCAACGACCCCCCCCCCTCTTTCCCAGGTGGCAGAGGCAGTAATAACCAGTTAAACATTTACTTATACAATTCAAATGATAGTGTTTCCACAAACATGTATTTAGGTACCTGCCGAAATAACCTGCAATACCAGTGCAGTCGCCCAGGTGGCGCTAGGGGCAGTCCTGCAAAAAGAAGCCCTGATGACGCTCCTATTTTGCATAGCGCCAGGGGACCACTGCGGCGGTGATAGTGCGGGTATAAATATCCTTTAACATTAGCATAGTACAATTGTATTCTGTGTTGCTGGATTTTGCCATCGTTGTGGTACAGAAGGCCCCCTACTGCCTCTCTGGCACAGGACTGAGTATGTGCGGTTTACTCCCGTCTGGTTTACCCAACTTGTTCCCAGGGGAGCTCTCATGGGAGGAGTCGTCAGAGATTAAAATGCCATGTGTGCCCCCCTTTATCCCCAAGTCCCTCAGGATCAGCATGGGAGGTTTCCCTGTGTGAGTTCCCCTGCACAGCTGGCTGTTTGTGATACTTGATGAACCCCTGGCGCGCTCCTGCTGGGATCTCTGTGTAAAATACTGGGCTAATATTGATGCGGCCACACAGGGTCATGGCTCCTGCCTGCCTCAGGCAGGGAGAAGGCACCAGATATAACTTGCCAGTTAATGGTGTTTCCAATCACCTCTCAGAGGAAGCCTGGCACGATGCCAGGGAACGTTGAAATGTCCCCTCGCCCCCTACAGTAATTCGGGGGCAAGCACAATGTTCTGTATCACTTTGGTGCCTGCACTTGCTCATCCACGTGACTCTCAATAACCAATGAAACTGGAGGCCCTGCTCTGTGTCTTCCTGAGACCCGGGCAGGGCTGGACCGGGCACCAAAAGTGGCTCCATATTACACTGTGCCAGCGGATTTAAAAGCCAAGCCAAACCCCTCTGAGTAGGGTTTGGAAAGTTCTCCTTTGAAGAACATTTTGAAAAATGGATTCAGATTGTACATTTTAAATCACTTTAAAAAAAAAAGAAGTAGTAAAAAAGAACAAATAACGGAGACAAACAGTTGTTAAGAGTAAGCACTAACATACTGGAAGCTTGATGACAAATTGTGATAGTATGATGTGTATGAGATGTGATATGTTGCACGTCTGTATTTATATTAATTTGTGACCGTTCTTACGAACGAAAACAAATAATTAAATAAATACATAACCCATTCTTAGCCTTAAAGCAATTTGGGGAATAAGGAGAGATGTAAGGAAGGGGTGGTGACTGGGTGAGAGGGTACGAGTAGCAGAAAACAAGGGTACCCACACAAAAGAGGTTCCTGTGGTAGAGGTGCGCCAAGACATCTCCAGAACTCCCTGTAGGCCGGTCCCTCCCTGGATTTGGAGAGGGCCCCTAAGGACACAGGAAGGTGGCAACCAGGCGAGGACGGGAGGGCTGGTGCCATCCTCTGGAGCACAACAGTTTGTGCCATCTGGTGGAAATACTGCACCGCGTTCATCTGCATCTTTATGCGTGCCACATTGCCTCCTTCGCTAGTTGAGTATCCAGCACCAAGAAGCGAGCATTGGTTGGTTATTGCGCTTTACAAGTTTCTAAAATGGTAACATAAAAGCTTCCTAGTTGGGATTGCTGGCACTGGCACTGTAGCTGCCCTAGAGATGAGGCCCCACTGTTGTGTTGTGCTCTGTGATGTGCCAGTGTGTGTGTTGTGTATTGGTAAGGGAAGGCGATGTGTTGTACAGTGCTTGTCTGTGTTTGCTGTAGGCTGGTGATGTCACGTGGAATGTTGATGTGTGAATGTGAGAATGTGAGAATGTGAGAAGGTTTACAGGAAGGTTCCACACTCAGGCAGTTAGAGCTCCCCTGCCTGGGTGATGGGTGCCAGTGTAGAATTGTCCTTGGTACTTAATGTAACTGTAACTTAAGAACTTGTTAATAAAGCTTAAATAACCCAAGAAGAAGCATGGAACTCACTTTACTACACCCACCTTAACGGAAATGACTGCAGGGCGGCCTGTGACGCCAGCTACCCCGACACATGCACCTTCCCCACAGTCCACACAGCCGGTTGCCCCGATTTGTACATCTTTAGATCAATATCGAGTAATACGTGCAACCCGACATGTGTGCAAGGAATGGCCCCTTACAATCGCGAGGGTTTCTCTACTTATACACTTAATTTAACTGCACATATCTTTCGCCCCAGATGTAAGCCAGATATGATGTCTTTGCTAGGTGGTCTCCTAATTTTTTCAAAGTGACTGCCATGACACCCTGAACCCAGGGTCGGTCTGGGGCATAACATGGAAAAGTGGCCCCAAGTCGAAATGGCAGTCCTTTTCCGACAGACTACTTGAGTAGTAGTAAAGGGTGAGTTTATCTGGCAACGTATGTCCCAAATGGTGCATTTTAAAGAATAAATGAACAGTAACAATGGTCAAATCTAGAAGCTACAAAGTGAAGCAACTCCTCAAACTGGCCCACTTTGGTCAAAAAGTTAGCAGTTTGCAGGGAGCGGGGAGCGCCAAACCGCTGACTGAACCTAAAGTCTGAACCTAAAGATCCTCCCACCTGCCTTGAGTCCTATTGGAGGACTAAAACTGTAAGTACCAAAACACTGGGGACGCTGTGAGAGTGGAGGAGCTCCACCCTGTGCCCACAGTTAAATTCACTTGCGCACTGCAAAGCGGTAGCAAAGTGATGAAGTTAGCAGTTCGCAGGGAGCGCCAATGCCGACTGAACCTAAAGTCTGAACTTAAAGATCCTCCCACCTGCCTTGAGTCCTGTGGAGGACTAAAACTGTAAGTACCAAAACACAAGTACGGACCGATTGCACTCTTGGTCATTACAGTTACAACTACAGTCTGGCAGTGTGTCGGGGGACGCTGGAAGTTTGCATTTTCAGAGTTCTCATCCTCAGGTGTCACCAACTGCTGCTGGGAGACTGTGGGGTCATACCCTTTAATCCCAGTGGCGGCAAGTGGTGTTGGCCTAATTACTGTGTCAAGTACTGGACAAAGAGGGTGATTAGAAGTTTGAAACTCGTTTTCTCTGCACAAGGGGGAATCCTCGGTACGAGGGCATGAGTGTACAAGTGTAGTGCGGGTTCAACAGGGTGCCGCTGGGAGACCGTGGGGGTTCCCCTTGAGCCTAGCGCAGACACTTGACAGCATCTCAACTACACTGCATTTGTTCTGTTTGATCTTGCAAGGAGGATCGAGTTTTGAACTCTTGGAGTCTTATTGGTGATTTATTGTGAAACCAAGACTGCAGAAAAATCATTATGCGGTCTGATCCCACTTCTGACACTCCTGAAATCCCCTTTAGTATTCATGGAGACATCGCAGGAGGGACTTACATTTAGGTGGTCTGGACGCGCGGCCACTTGATATTTCCTGTGGTTGACCCGGCAAATGGCAGGGATACGGGGGTTATGGAGACACCGCCTGAGGTGCCAATGCCGGAAGTTATGAGGGGGCCCATAGCGCAAGGTCGCTGCCCTATAGACATTAGGGTGGAAATAGGCTGTGCAACGGCCTCCAGGCAGAACATCTTTCAAAAGGCCTGGGATCAAGGGCCGGACAAATAAACCAGGCCAGGGAGTGATATACAGGAATCAGTTGGTATTAATACTTGGCCGAAGCTGGTAGAAGCGATTCATGGGGACATTGCAGAACCTCCTCTTCCCCAAGGAGTAAACACTGGGGGGGAGGAAACCAGTGGAACCGCTGAAGAGGCAGCAACAGCACTACCCTCGAAGTCTCCCCCTGTGGTTTATAGATTCAGAAATGCGTACCCGCGCCCAGCTACAAAAAAACCACCACATTCTATTGGAAAAACATTGTGGAAGCCTCCAACCCTAACTTCAGAAATGCTAATCTCAAAGCAGAGATTCTTTTTTCGGAAGGCAGATAATAAAAGCCCACAGTTACCTTTGAAGCCGCAAGTAGAATCTAAAGAAACTCATGGCTCAGAGTCTACGGCAATCCCAAACAATAAAGCCACCCCGAACCAACAAAACAGACCCTCAGGGTTGGTATCCAGGACTAATCGGGGGCGCTTGGAAGTTTTAGGAGCAAGAGGATAAGAGCAGATTAAACAAAATAAGCCCTTTGGGGAGGGCAACAGTACCAGTTTGAATAAAACCCCCATGGACAAATCACACCGAGAACTAGACGTAACGTCCTCGGATGAGGACCTTCTAATGGTCATGGATGCGACTCAAATAGAAGAACAGCCTAAGATTAAATCCACCATAGATGCTGAGTTGATAGCGGCTCTTACACGAACGCTAATGCCCTATATTAAAACTGCATGAAACTGATCAGAAAATGATCAGATAAGGGATCAATCCACAATACTAGCTATGCTTCACTCCAAGATGGTATTTCTGGAACGCTTTGTGACAACAATTCAACTGAACCTGCAGAAGAATGCAGAGCAGATCACGTTCTCTCACTACCACCCTGCGTACTCTGACACAGTATAGTAGACCCCATCATATGGACAGACTGATAGACATAAGTACGAGTCAAATGGAAGGAAGATAAATAAGATCGACTCCTGTTATAATTGACATAGACCAGGAGGGTAAGGGGTGCAACCAGAGGCAAAAGAATCCGTTGGTTGCTCCTGCACTGGATTCTGCGATGTATCCAGCATCCTTGAGTCATGACACTTCTCGGTTGGAAAGGGATGCCCTCAAAGGGGAAAGTAGAGTACAGGTGTCCCCCGCATTGGTACAGCTAAAAAGAAAAGGAAAGCGGACGTTAGAAGAGGATAGGGATTCAGCCCCTAGTACCCACAAGAGAAAATATGAGATATTCACCAAACTGGGAGAGGCAGGTTGAACATCTCAACTCCCCTCCTCCCCCCACAAAGAGAGAGCTGTTCAAAGCAAATTTGGTCAAACCGAAGAGACTGAAAAAAGGAACCTCTTCACTCCAGAGCTCGCAATAGCCCCTCAAAGATAATACCACTGATACATTTGACAAGAAACATAAGCCTTCGGGTGAGAGGAGATCCACTGGGGCAAGTTAATACTTTAGATGTACAGCCCTCACAAAGTCAAAGGGAGGAGATCTGGTTAAGAGGAACACGACGGAAGCCAGTCCAACTCAAAGACTCCAATATAGGAATTAAAGGAGGGCAACCAAATGGAGGACCTCATGAATCTCTGTACCTATACAATCACAGAGGGAGAAGAAAGTAGACTAGAGGGAGACATGAGGGGACCAGTAAATCGGAGCAGGAATGATCTTTATGAAGATCCAAGTGATTTGGAAAAACCAACAGATGATGAGGGGTCATAATGTCTGCCAGGCGAACCAGCCCGATGGTAAGACCCAGCAAAAGAAAAATCATCCAAATTCAAAGAGAGCCAGCTGCACTGGCTAAAAAGGTAAACATGGTCCGCTGGCGAGGGACGAAGAGGAGGACGAAGAGGCTATTCAATTTGTTTCCCTGAAAGTAAGTAGGGGTTTGAAAAATAAAAGATGCCCCCTTTGAACCATGGAGGAGAAAAGAGCGAAGGTTGACAACCCACCCAAAAGGGATAAGGACTGGCCAAGTCTTCAGGCCTTCAAAGGGCACAATATGCAAACAGGATGGCACAAGCGCCTTAAAGAAAATGACAACAACACATACCGGTTACATCTGGAACGAATCCTAGTGATAAGAGACAACCTGGTCCTAAACAGGGCTAATATTCTTTGCCTATTACATTGTATTCCAGCGCTTAGGGGTATAGAATTAAGCGACTTCCACTTAATTGAGTTTCCAAAAGAGGTGCGACTGGATGAAGTCATAATTTATGTTGCGACTCAGTGGAAGAAAAATACGCTGTTTCAAGCAGCCAAGAGGCTAATGCCCATGGGATTTGCAATGTCCAATTATGACACAGATGATAAGATTTGGGACACATCAAAGGAAAAACATAGTGCCACTCCTGAGGCGAGAAGGGATAAAAGACCAGAAATAGTCAGGCCCACATTCTCGAAAACTTGTCATAAGGAGGACGAGAGAGTCCAAGATCAACGGCCCTCAGAAGACATGGATGAAAATTAGATTTTCGGATCACAGTAGAGAATCCGAGATGATTGAAGCAGAGAACTCAATTTAAAGATGCTACGATAATGAGA
This sequence comes from Ambystoma mexicanum, assembly GCF_040938575.1. NCBI lineage: Eukaryota > Metazoa > Chordata > Amphibia > Caudata > Ambystomatidae > Ambystoma > Ambystoma mexicanum. The sequence continues at coordinate 221,310,520 of NC_090921.1, read as the reverse complement.
AGTAAGGTGGACAATTGGTCCTTGCTGGCTGGAGCACTTGCCGGGGAGAACTTCTCAGCATAGCGACCAAAACCAGGGGCAGAAGCTCTTCTGGAAGGCCAAATCCAAGACGTCTCCCTGGTCTCATGGAATACGCGTGGCTTTATTAACCTTTTTGGAGCAGGAGACCTAAAACTATTTTTTAAACTTTTATTTATTGGCAGACGTTTACAGAACACACAATCAGTAAGACTTCTGTTCAATTTACATAGACACAGCTCTCGTAAAACAATTGCAGATAATACATTGGAGTATGTTGTGACATAGCATAAAGTTCCAACCTCATATCACGTTTTGGGGCCCTTCCAATGGAGCACCAAGTGCAGACGAGCCCTTCTCACTTTCGGTTTGCCTCATAAGGTAACTACAGAATGCAGTCCATACATTTTGCGGGCGTGATTGTGCCGGGAGTGAATTGATGTATTCCTCCTCACAGGTCTGAGACCAGGTAAATTCATTCAACCACATTCTAAAGGCGGGGGGGAAGAACGTTTCAACATTGAAGAATACATTTCTTGACCACCATACAGCTTACATTCAAGAACTTAGACATGTTCTTGACACTATCCTCGGTCCATATCCCGAACAGCACTCCCAGCGGGTCAGGGCCTACTGTGGAATCTATGATAACAGAGAGAGCGTGCAGGACCTCTTCCCAAAAGCCCCTGAGTTCACTGCATGACCAGAACATGTGCATGTGATCAGCTCCCTCTGCACGACATCTTGGACAGGTGTGTGTCTGGTTACGGGTGAACTTGGTAAGTTTATAAGGCGTGTAGTATAGTCTATTCAATAGTTTGTGTTGCATGCAATGGAAACTAAAGTTAAGGGAGACCCTACGTGTGTGAGAGCACAATTTATTCCACATGTCACCCGGGATCTCTAAACCGAGCTCATCAGCTCATTCATTACGTGCTTTAGGGGACTGACCTGGGGATTTCGCTAGTAGCATCTTGTATAGAGAAGAGACCACTCCCCTGGCACCGCTCACATTAGCGATGTAATGTAACTCGGATGTATCAGGGGGCTTGTTCGGGTAGCATGACCACATATCGTGGACAGAAGCACAGAGTCTGTCGTATTGCAACATTTCCAGTGCTGATCCGGAATGTCCAGGACACCATGTATGCGGGATAATGAACTTCCCCTCAGGGAACAGGTCGGTCAGTGCTTGGTACCCCAGCGTTTGCCAGCGCTGGGAGAGAAGTCTCTCGTGCGTGGGCTCGAGCCCAGGGAGACCCCAGATAGGAAGCCATTTGTAGTATGGGCGGAGATCTGTCATTGGGCGAAGTAATCGATCCCATGCTAGCAGTGTGGTCGCAACAGGATCAGATGGAGAGTCATCCTCGTATGTGCGATGGAGAATCAGTGACATAATGTTTACTTCAGCCGCTGCATGTTTTTCGAGTTTAACATGGTGTGGAGCAGCCAACCTTGCTTACCAGTGATCGGCGTGTTGGGCTTGTGCAGCAACCCAATATAATATCAGATTTGGGGCAGTGAAGGCCCCCTTCTCATATGGTAAAGTCAAGTGTACCCACTTTTTGCGGACCGCACTGACATGCCAAAGAAACTGTGCACACGCTTTCTGTAGTCCATCAAAATATTGTTTCTCCGGCCAGACCGGCACATTCGCAACAATTTAGAGAAGTTTAGGGACCAGTATCATTTTAATCAATGAGAGTTTACCGGCTGGAGACCTAAAATTTGAAGATCATGATAGTATATGCCTCCAGGAGACATGGCTGCATGACCTACCACTACTTGAGGGCTGCTTGGTTTATATAAATCCTGCAACCAAGGGTCTGAGTGGCCGACCTTCGGCGGGTTTACTACTTGCTTTAAAAAAACAATACACATTTTTATGTATTCAAGGAGAGCTGTCCTTCACCTAGGATCCAAGTTCTGTTAGTTTGCCCCCGGCCCTTTGAACATAAAGACCAGAAGATTCTACTTATTCTAAATTTATACTGGAATGTGGCTGCGGAGGGCTTTGTAAAAACGGTTCTCATTCTTATCGAGGAAGCTTTGGATACAAGGGGTAATTTAGACATTCTAATCTGTGGAGATCTGAATATCCACTGTTTTGACGACAGAGCGCCCTTGATAACAGAACATTTGAGCGGTGCAACCCCACAGGTCACTAGACGGCTTTCATGGAGAGTAAAACTGGAGAAGAAATATATTCATATCGTCAATGGCCATGTGGATGGTGACATTCCGGCTAAAGTGACATAGAGGAGAGGAAAGGGGGAAAAGACCCTTGATTATATATTTGCTTCAGAAAATGTACATGCTAATTTGTCTAATTTGCAGATAGAGAGGACGAATGAAAGTGATCACGATAGTCTATCTGTGACAATAAAGAGTTGGGCGAGGGTGAAGTCTACAAAAAGGCACGACGACCTGGTAATCGAAACAGGACGCCACAGAGTTAAGATTTCCAATGCCTTGAAGACACGAGGGGACATGGGCTTATACTTCACAGCATTTAAAGAGTCAGATGGGGTGTCTTGTCACAGTGTTTTTTTTAAGCACCACTCCTTCAATGGGGTAGTTGTTTTAAAGAAGAAAGAGATGAAAAAAGTAAGAGCTCTACTAAAATAAGATACCAAAGATACTGTCCTGCTAAAAAAGTTAAAGCAACAATACAAAAATTGGATAAGAGGGCACAAGTGGATCCTACACCAACGTGATGCGGAAACCATGCTGCACTTAGTGCCAACAAAAAATACTGCAGAAATGTTGAGGGTGCTTAACAACTTAACTGCCCCTCAAGCTTCCTTGATTTCGAATGGAGTGCCAGCCGAGGTTTGGTGCAAACACTTAAATGCCCTATTCAACAAAGAAAACAGGGCAAAGGCTGAAGAGAACATGACGTAGATTGCATGGTCCTTTCCGACAGAAAGATCCGTCATTGAGACCCTTATTGGTTTGGCAAGCAAATCAAGGGCGGCTGGGCCCGACGGCATCACGAACGGTATGTTAAAGGAAGACCCGGAAAAATGGTCCAGAGTGATGCATGACATGTTCAGGAAAGTCAAGAGCATGAATGAGGATTCGGGACTCATGGCGCTCTTACATCATCATTCCCATATTTAAGAAGGGCGATAGGTCTTATCCACGTAATTCAAGGCCTATCACCCTTCTTGAAGTAATGGGCAAGATTTTGACGCTCTAATATTGAGTGCCTTTAATGATTGGAATCAGAACACGGGACGATTTGACAAATTGCAGGCGGGATTCGTTAAAGGCATAGGGACATCCCTAAATCTGTTTCTAATGAACTTAATAAAAGCAACAGTGAAGGTGAAGGAAAAGGGAAAAGTATAGCTAGCCTCAATCAATCTCGCCAGGCGTTGGATACTATCGAAAGAGAAACATTTGGATGAAGTTAAGAGAATGGGGCTCCCCGAGGGATGTCAGAGAAGCACTGACCGCCTTTTACTCGAACACCAACCTACAAGTAAGGCTGGATAAAAGCGGTCACCTGTCAGTGCCCATAAAAACATCAAAAGGGCTGAAACAGGGGTGCACCCTGGCCCCTGCTTTGTTCAACCAAGTTATTTCAGATGTTTCCATTGCACTTGATGACATCAGAAGTTTCCCCCCAAGAATTGCAGGAGAGTCAGAGGGCCGTTTGCTTTACGTGTACGATTGAATCCTTTTGAACCAGACTCAAGTGGGGCTGCAAAGACAGCTGAATGCCCTGGCCGCCTACGTGGATGCGAATGGCCTAAAAGTTAAACGTTGCTAAGTCAAGAATTTCTATCCTGGGTGGCAAAACCGGCCAGATGATCTCCACTAAACAATTGTGGTTCTTAAAGGGAGAAAACATTATTCAAGTTCCTAGCATCATCTGTCTAGGAATGTGTGTAAATAATAGTGCAGTAGACGCACCGAGAGAGGTCAGTTTAAGAAGTAAGATCAGAAATCTGGCCTCTCAGGCACGACTAATTCAATCCAAACACTGCAAGTTCTCGCTCATCCCAGTGATTGACTTCTATAGAATGAAAGTTACACCAATAGTCACTTATGGAGCGGAGGCATCATTTTCTCTGCCAGCGTCATTATGGCCCAAATTGGAGGGTATCCTTTGGATATCGTTCTCTCACTACCACCCTGCGTACCAATCCAGTTAATAAGAGAAGAACTGGGTCTATCCTCAATGTATTCCATTACTATATGTGAAACTTTGGCTTTTTTTGCTTGTTAGGTACTCCAGAGAGCGGCTTCAAAGTACTGAATAAAGCGCTACAGCAAACACAGCAGCGGTCCTTGTGGCTTGGAAAAACCCTTTCTTCGCCATTCTGCACAATCTGGGCTCTTCAGAAGACACCCTTATGTCAGAAAATTGAAACATCATGTTCACAAGGGGCTGGAACACAGACCCAGAGGAAAGCCAGTAAAGTATCTGGATAAGTTTCCTAGCACACTCCTCAGAAGCCAATTTCTGCACTTCCGTTTAAATCTGATGCCAGAAATCACAGAAGAAAGGCGCCAAACATCAGAAATTACGAATGCAGACTATGTAAAACACAGCGAGAAACATTTTTCCACCTGATTTTAGAATGCCCAGTGTTAAAATTAGAAACAACAAGGTAGCTGGGCTAATTTCCCCTGCCTTGTAAAACACTGAATATTGACGAATGGTGGGCTGCCGTGCTCCAAGGGGATCAAATCTTGCTAACACTGGCGTTATTAGCTTTCATCAGGAAGTATTTTTCATAATGGACAAAAAGCAAGAGCTTTAACCAGTCATTATTCATCACTTATAGCTTCTCTGAATGGTTAATTTCTCTTTTATATAAATTGAGAACGGTGGGGGCCATGACCGCCTCTGACGATGGGAAGCCATTTTTCGTTGTTATATTTTTTAAAATATTTCTTTCTTTAATCTTTATTTTGTACTTTGTCTTATGTAGTGAGGTACGTGTTTTGATAAATAGCTGTAAGGTTTAAATTTTAAACCAAATGATAATACATTTTTTTTTTTAAAACGTGGTGATAAAACGTAACGCTGCGCCTGCAAAGTTCACATTGCCATCATCTCTCAGATCCTCCAGCACAAAGCTGGCACTTGCAGCAATAGTGGTGGAAGAAGGGTGCATCACACTGGTTGTGCTAGGCCAAAACTGTGTGGAGTGTGCTCGGCGCTGACTGAACGAGACATGCTTCAAGAGAGTTATAACTGCACAGATCTAATATTTGGCCTTGGATTTCCATGCATTGATTCAATTTATCGTTTCATCAGAAGCATACACATTGAATCTCCATTCTCCAATCTGCTGACCTACCCCTGGCGAACCACAAGGTACTCTCCCCAGAGAACCAGACCTGATGCATACGCAGATTAATAATTGCTGGAATGCCTCATCTACTCGTCGTCCATGAAGGTGATGTTGAAAACATTTTATTAGTGACATAAAGCAACAATTTTCTATGCACATGTCAAGATATTAGTCATCATGTGGAGTGTGCTGTATTGCTGACTGCACCGACCAAAACGAAGATACCTCATGTAAAAGTTTAGAAATTTAAAAAATGTGTGTACACATACGCATTGTGTCTGTGCGTCTCGAATTGATCTCAGCACAGGGCGGGCGAGTCCCTCCAAAATATCTCTGCGGTCGGAGACCTGGTCTCGGACGATTTAAATTAACATAAAACGCCCCGGTTTCTGGAGGCGTGTAGTCAGTTTACTCGCGCTTTCATGTACTGTATAATCGTACACAGAGAGAGAGTTACCGAAATGGGCGGCGCCAGCCGCACAATGGAACTTAATTGTTTTGAAAAAGAAACTAGACGGAGCATGATTTCTTGAACTATACAGAATGGAAAAGTGTACTAGATGTATTAGGTCAAACGAATAACTGAACGCTGCCATGAGTATTCAATGTTAGAAATGCTGTAAAAGATAAGGAAATGGTGTCTTAGGGCGCGTATTTTTTAAAGATATATTGATTGCTACTGGGACATTCCACCCTGTTAAAAAAGCTGTTTTCATAATGTCATGTTCCATTGAAGTATGTGTACATTGGGCAATTTGCGAGCTGGGTATGTCAATTCAGTCATACACACTCTGCTATCAGGTGCTGGGATGTATTTTCTTGTTCATTCAGTTAACTTAATAAAGGTGCATTTTGAACAAATAAATATATTTTTAGGTTTACTGGTAGCACTAGGAATACCAGTAACAAGAGAACAAAAGGACATTACAAAACTGCAAAATGAATGGTGCCCTCTTAGTGGCATCCCTATAGTGACCTATAAAAGCAGCAATGCTACAACGGGTCTAGGCCATGGTTGTGTGCTCTGCTTTGTTTCTCCCTTTGAGTAGCCGGGTCATTTCTATTCGTTTTAAAGAGGTTTCAGACGGCGGCGCCTTTAGGGCAATTACTAGTTAATTTAAGTTGCTTTACAGCAGGGGTCTCTGCATGGAGTAGAGGTGCCTCGAGGACTGGCTACAAGCCCAGTCCAGTCCTCCAGAGATAAAAATGCTATAAAGGGTAGATGACCTGGCAGGCACCAGTCCCTTCATTTTCACTTTGAGTGATCACGCCGACCCACGTGCACGCACAAATAATGTCTTCTGCTGTCCACCTCGGCCAGGGCTGCAGGGCTGGGTTGGACCGGCCGCAGGCTACTGTTGTCTGCTGCAGTTCCGAATAGAGGCCTTGTCGTGGTTACACTTGCAAGTTGCATGTGCTTTGCTTTGACACAGCCAGAGAGCCAGAGGCCTGCAGGCTGCTGCTTCAACTCAACAGTTCCTTTCTTGCTTCCCAAATGTACGGAGGTTTCGTGGTGAGTGACCGGCCACACCCAGACCACCCAGCAGCACAACACAACATGCGCATGAGAAGGGTTCTACTCTAGGCAGGCCACACCACCCACCGCCCTATCCGCCCAACCCCAAAACAAACATGCACACAACACTGGACAGGAACAGCCTACAGCAGGAGGCAAGCTCTCAGTTCACTCCCTCCCAACCCCCAGGACAATTTGTTACAATTTGTTGTTTAATCAAAGTGCAGCTGACTCCTGGCGCCACGCCGGCAGATGGCTGGGGACACACACTGGCCAGCACGGCCTCAGCTATTGAGGGGCATTCATCAAAGAAAGTTAACACTTAACAAGTGTTAACTTTCTTTGATGAATACTTGCTGCATCCCATCCGCTGTGCGGCGGCGAGCAACTCAGAGCAATAAGTAACTTTATGTTACCTAAAGTAACTTAGGTTACTTAATCACAAAAATAGTGTTATATTCCAAACCGGCACCAGGGTGGCTTGTAAAACTGGCCCCAGGCCATCCCAAGACCAAATTACCTTTCTTTGGGGGCATAATGTCCGATAGGGCAGTCCGCCCCTGTGCATCCCCGTTAAAAGCACTACGTTAGCTCAGAGGGATCCCTCGGATGTGCGCAATCAGTGGGGGTGGGAAGGTAGTGTGTGGAAATGACCTTAGGGATTTGCATGGCCACGAGGGACAATGGGTTGGGAAAAAATAAAACAACACCCACAAGCACTGTGCTTCTGTCCCTACATCCTTTCTCCTTTCTTCACTTCCCCCAATTTTAATAGTTTCCACCTAGCGAGTACCACGAGTACTGTTGGCTGTGAGGACCGGCTGCCTGGGAATTCTCCACTTCGTGACAATTCGGCTGGAGGACGTCTTTACTGGCAACACTTGTTTGCCTGACTTCGCCTCAGGAAGTTGAAAGGTGATTACAGAGACACTTGCAAAGACATTACCACCACGTGTTGGGCATATTTCTAATATTGGACTACTCTAGTTGGTGACTGCTTGGACTTCCTTAGTTGGTGACTGCTGTATAGTACGCCCCAAACGGGCGTCATAGATACCTGTATAGTACGCCCACAAAACGTCCATAACGTATTAGACACCATACTTACCACCCTTGTTTGTGTTTATTTTTCAGAGTGCCCGCCCCGATTTGGCCGCACCTCTTCCTGTTTCCTTTAAAAACTGCCGCTTCTGCGCACCCGCGCTGCGCACCTAGCGAGTACCACGAGTACTGTTGGCTGTTCGCTGTACGAGGTGCGCTGCGGCTGGGGCGGCCCTGACTAATTGTTTTACGCGAGATCGTGTGTCACAATTCAAACTTGTCCATACAAAGTGAATTTTGAGTTGGAGGTTTTTACATCCACCTCCAATAAATTATGGCATATTGGCTCACGACTAACATGCCCCCGCAAATTGTAAACACGTATATTCCATCCACAGTCTGCACAAATCCGATTTTGGATGATAGAATTAATATATGTCCACAAGAACTCCTCTCTGCCCATTCTGTCACAGGTAAAATTACATCAGTAACACCTAAGTTTTGTTTTGATGTGAAAACAGACGATTCTATTGTATCCATATCCTCAATGCCTACTTCTCATTTGAAGGTTTCAAAAGAAGGGGCTCATTCTAATTTAAAGAGCAATTCTTTTGCTCTCAACACTCCGAATGCGGCGGCGAATGTGCGCCCATTATCAGACATTACCATGTTAGCGTCAACGCGAAATTGTCCTCGCTTATCTTCACCACGGCTTGGCACTTCTCCAATTTTCTTTCCCTCTCTGTTGCAAGATCATACAAACTCTACTGCAGAGTCTAATCTAAGTGAGTCTCCAATCGCATGGAGTATGTCAATATACCCACCCATAGATCAACAACATAGTCAACTGTGTACGAATGATCAGTCTCAATCGTTGTCTCAATCACACACCTCTGTTTCTATGTTACATTCATTTGTATTGCCTACACCGAGACCCCCAAAAATAGCTGAGACTGATTTACTTTCACAACACGCAGCTATGATACAACCGGCTATGTTAGCCATCAATACAACTATTATGAGCCTTTGTAAGTTATTTGAGTCCTTAGACACAAAGGTGTCACAACAATCAAGACAATTTAACGATCTAATGAAATGGCTATCAGCCCATTATGTTTCATCTGTAGAAAAAAACATAGTATTACCATCAAGTGCTATAACGAACCCTGACTACACAGGGAGGAGCGAAACATCGAAGTCGGCAATGCCTGAGTCTACCCCTACTCATGTGCCGGTTTCAGACAACGTAAAATATACTGCATTGCCTTTCATTACTGGCATCATTCGCCCAATTGAAAAAGAGACTGGTGGTCCATTAGTGCAACATGAACCTAATTTGACGGTTCAAACAGACACCACATCAGTTGTTGAAGCGGTACCTCTGTTATTTGAGTCGTCTCATAACAAAAAAAATACACAATGTGTGGGCCATTTGGATGCATTAAAAGCTAGGAACCCCAAGGTTGCTCCAAAGAAACCACTGGCCTTAAAAAAGACTAAGAATATGGTCAATGTAAAACAAACAAAAAAAACCTTGAATTCCTTTTTCAAAGCCCTGGATAAGTCATCTACATTACAAGGTAAAGAAATACCACATACAAACCTCCCTTCCAAAGATGGGCAACCCCTGATGTTTTCAGGTGCCTCACGGACTGATTACTCTCTGAAAAAAATCAATGAGGAGGCACAGTTGATTCTTGCAAATTCGGCATCTCTGGCAGATCAGACTGCTAAATCTAATTCAATCACACAACAAAATTTGCTTCACTCTGATCTTGTGAAATCCTCTGCAGAGTACACACATGGACCTGTGATATTAGCGACACAGTCTAATGACAAAACATGGGAAGACTCTTCGTCACCTTTGTCAAAGTTGGTATCCTCCATAGAGCGGAATATTGAGGCCGATAAGCAATATTTGGTCCTAAAATCACAAAATGATGCACACAGAAGACATTTTGAGAAAAGTTGCACTCCTGGCATAAGGAATATCAGAGAAGGAGATAATGAGCAGAGTCAAGGTACATTGAATATCAAAAGTGGGCTGAGATTAATGATGCCTCCAACTAGTACCGTACCATACTCAGACGTGCAAAATAAACAAAAGCTCAAATTAACTCCAACTGATTCTGTATTGCCCACACAGTTAGCAAATTTTAAACAAACAATTGATGACTACCTGGCCACTAGTCTTGCTCAGGCGAAAAATGCCTTGATTAAGTCCTCTGGTGCTATGGAAGACAGAAAGCTTCCATTTTTGGCCTCTACTCAAAATCAAAAGAGAGAAGATGACGAGGATTACCGCGAGTATAAACTACAAGGTATGCCCAGCTTGCAATGGGCGCCCCCGAAAAACATTAGGGAGACGGTGTCACGTCATCTTAATCCACGACGAGAACATTTTCACACACTTATTCTAAAATGCAGAGAGGGAAACTTTCCTACTTACGATCTGAACCGTGAAAGCGTTCTTAACATCTTCCGAGACATCAATGATCTTAAAAAACTTGTGTCTAATGACATTGAACAAATAGAATTAATTTCCGAGCTATCAACATCAATTGTTAGGCTATGGATTCCCTCAGGACTGGTTAGAGATGTAATTTGGCAATGCAGAATGCAACTGTTCAACATGGGCTTTCTACTAGCGGAAGAACCTAAAAAAAAAATGTCTGAACAAACCCAATACCTAAGACCTAAACCGAACATTTATGGTGGTGTGAAGTATGAGCTGAATGATGCCCCGATTGATGATTATATGCAACAGTAACCACCAATAGTGGATGAGGCAAGTACCATTTCCCTATTAAGTTGGAATACGAGGGGCTATTATCATCTTCCGCGTACTTTTGCAGATTTTAATGATAAATATCAGTTGATAGCTCTTCAAGAGACTTGGCTCCTTGCCCCTCCAATCTGGGATGGCTATGATATCGTTCTACTTCCTGCGCTTCCAAGTGGAGGCCGTCCCTCGTCAGGTCTATTAGTGGGAGTTCACAGTGCTAGTGGGTTTTCCATTGCTCCGTGGGCTACGGTAGGCGCTCAGATCCAATTAGTACTTATTAAGGGCAATACACAAGAATTAGCTCTATTGAACATCTATCGCAATCCCCTCACCATGAGTGATGTAGTCTTTTTTGATGGTATGGAAGAAGTATTGAATCTAATTTCTGCTCGAACATCGATTATTCATACCATCGTAGCTGGAGACCTCAATCTGGACTGCTGTGATGGTATCAATCTCTCCCCTGCGGCCCATAAATGGGCAACTTTGATGGCAGACAGAAATCTACATAAACTAAATGGGTCAGTAGAAGGGGATACACATTGCAATTTCACCTGGCATCGGGGAGCTAGCTCAAGCACGCTAGACTACATCTACGTGAGCACAATGTTGTTTCAAAGTGTCCACTATTTCTCAATCATGCCCCATCCGAACAGCGATCATTGTCTCTTAGTAGCACAATTGGCATGGTTTTGTGAACACAGCCTACCACATCAGATGCACACTGCTGTTCCACTGGTTAACAATGCTAGAAATCGACTCAAGTGGAGTGCTCGGGGGATGGAGACTTTTACAACCATTTTGGAAGATGATGTATGGCGTACCAATGGGGTCTCATATTCAGACCTTTTAAAACCATTTACTCACACTATTGCCATTGTAAAACATAATCATGTCAGCCATCCGCATATTTACGATTCTTCCATCAAGATCATAAAAGCGGAATATCGGAGAATAAGAAAAAACATACTCTTCCAGAATGGCCCATATTGTCGACAACTTTTGAACACTGCCAAGTGCCGATATAAGAATTGGCTCAGACAAAGGAAATCCCTTAGATTTCAACGTGATAGTCTTACCATGTTGGCAGCCATGAAGCATAAAAATTCATCACAAATGTGGCAAATGATCAACAATCAGCATGACACTCTACAAGGTGACGCCCAAATCAATGGCGTCTCCGAAAAAGACTGGTGCACGCATTTTTCTGACTTATATGATGACTCAGCCTTTGCCAATTTTGAATATAAACCGGCTAGAAATGTTCCCTGGCAACTTGATGTGTCTGAAGAGCTGATTTTGTCGATTATAGCAAAACTCAGCTCATCAAAAGCTCAAGGTCCAGATGGACTATCGAATGCCATGTTTAAATCAGACCCAAAATCATGGGCATATATTTTGCATCTTATATTTAAAAACATACTTGATACTCATAAAATACCATCAACTTGGAAAACATCAATCATAATACCAATTTTCAAGAAGGGAAATCGGTGTTTACCTGCTAGTTACCGACCGATAGCCCTCCTCGATGCGCCGGGGAAGGTATTCGCAAAGATCATTCTATCCCAATTTAATGCTTGGACACTCCGCACAAACTTACGCGATCCCCATCAAATGGGCTTCGTGGCGGGCATGGGGACTTCAATAAACCTTTTTTGCTTAAATGCAATTAAAATGCAGTGTTTACATGAGGAGCAGTCAGTTTTTTTTGCATTCATTGATCTCCATGCAGCCTTTGACTCTGTTAGCCGGGTACTCCTAATGAATAAGCTGCGCGGAGATCATTGTCCTACAATGCTTATGGATATAATACATGCCCTTCATTCAGATACATCAATCAGGGTACGATTGACTCTGGGGGGCCTCCTGTCACAAAAAATCTTGACCGCAAGAGGGCTCAAACAAGGATGCTTATTAGCATCTGCAATATTTAATTACTTTATTCAGGATGTAAGATTTGCACTGCAGAATGTTGTCTCGGATTCACCAAAACTGAACGGTTATCCCATACAAACTCTCCTTTATGCTGACGACCTAGTCCTAATTGCTAGGACACAAGTGGGACTCCAGCGCCTTTTAAATGCATTTATGACATACACTGTTTCGAATGAACTGAAAGTGAATTTCACCAAAACACAAATTGTTGTGTATTGTCCCAAAAGACGTGGAACCTCATATGTATGGTCCATGAATAACATACCAATCATGCGAGTGCCACAGTATGACTATTTGGGTGTTGTGTTTGAGACAGGTAAACACACAAGGGGTCATATTTTGCGTCCACTTCGTGAAATACATTTCGCACGACATTGCAACTATCTACAGCTTGCATCCGAAGATTTAACTTGGTCCTTAATCATAGGATCAAACTATCTCCCTTTACAGATTGCTGCTATAAACTTTCTGCAAGGTTTACATTTAGAATTGGAATCAGAATGAATTGATGCTGTGATACTTTGGTTCACTTCTCTGGCACTTAATGGTTAACCAAACCTGTGATGCGTTGGATTAACTTTGATTTTATGGTATTGCATAATTCTGCTATGTATGTTTTATATCTCTTTTCTTTTCTTTCCTTGCCTTTGTATAATGTGTATTACAAATGTTTTAAATGTGTGAATATTGATGTTTTTATACTTAAATTTGTTTTGAAAGGTTGATTAATTTCAACTATAACAAATTAAATAAAAAAAAAAATAGTTTCCACTTATAGGCAGCACTTACACTGCCTCCTAATAACCAAAACTATTAAGGGAAGTCCTGTGCCAGACATCAATGTAGCACACACATAAATGGAATAGCCTAACATCAGGGTGCTGCATTTCTAAAGCCCTTGCTTTTGATCCTAGTGTTAAAGGAAGGGGACAGAGTTAGAGTAATCAGGAGGGCATTGAACAGTGGAAGAAGACGTCCACCATTTTGTTTCTCTCTGCCTCTCTCTTTTATTCCTGTTGCTTCCACTTCTTCTGTAGCAAAGCACTTTGGGTGTGATAACAGGGGGGCAAAGTCCACTTCTGTCAAGAACAGGGATTGGACCACTAAGCAAGGCTAGTTTTAGTCCAACCACATGTGGACTTTTACCTTTAAAAGAAGGAGTCCCCACCACTTCTTTGATTCACTGTGGAACAACACCTGAGAAGGATTTACTGGACCTCTTTTGGGAGAGTTGTACTTTCCAGAGTCCTCAACCACTGTGGTGGAGATGGAGCAGTTCAAAGCAGAAGAGAGCTCTGCCCCCTACCCACTCCCAGGGCACATTGGGGGCGACGCTCGCTGTGGACCAGGAATTGCCATTCTGCACCAGAATCTCCCAGGGCTGGGGAAGCAGACCCAGAAAGGACTCACACTTTCCTCGTGCCCTGAATTGGGTTGCACAGCACCTGGAAGCTCTGATGTGCGAAGGCTCCTGTTCTGCCGCCTTGAAACTGGTATGTTATGTTATGTTAGGAAAATGTATAAAGCACACGTTCACCCGAAGGCATCATGGCGCTCACCTAACAGATAGAAACATCTTGCTTTTCTGATTTTCTAACTAAAAATAAATGGTTTCAGAGCCCGGCGGAAGGGCAAATGTTTAGAAGTAGCCCACATGTACAGGGGAAGAGAATTCTAGGCCCTAGCAGCCGCCACAGAAAAGGCACGACCACCCATACGGGAAGGTATCACCCGAGGCATTTGAATCATCAAGGATGATCGGGAGCGAAGAGCTCTAGAGGCACATACAGAGGAACGTGGCTTGAAGATAGACAGCACCTAGTTTATAAAAGACTCTGTGAGTGATGCACAGCAACTTGAACAGCACTCACTTCTCAACGGGGAGCCAGTGAAGCTGACGAAGAAGAGATGACATATGGGCACTGAAGGAAGGTCGAATTACTGCTCTGGCTGCAGCATTTTGCAGTAGCTGCAAACGGTGCAGAAGGTAAGCCGGTTGAGTGAGATAGATAGCATTGCAGTAATCAATACTGGTTAGCACCAAAGCGGACACCACAGGAGCATGAAATTTAATGAAATTTAATGGGGATAAAGGGTAGGACTTTCTCAAGAATTCTGAGCTTGAAATGTCCAACTTGGCAGACTGATGAGACCCGATCATACTTCGAGAGGGAGGAAGATAGTTGAATCCCCAGGTCTCTAAAGAGACAGCGGGACAAGGAAAAGGGCCATGGATAGAGGGCCAGAAGTCAGGGTCCAGAAGGACAGAGGACAGCAGGAGCCAACGACCAACACCTCAGTCTTCTCTCCATTCAGCTTCAGCTATGCTTCGGCCATCCAGCCACAAACCTCCTCAAGGCACCCCCTAAACCGCGCAGCAGTATCCGGTCTGGCAAGATCCAGACAAAGAATAATCTGAGTGTCGTCGGCATAGGAATAGCACATGAAGCCATGGGAGGGGATAAGGCCAGGCAGTGGCTCAATATTAATGTTGATCTGAGTGGGAGAAAGTCCAGATCCCTGAGGGATTCCGCAGGACAGCAAAACAGACTTCGAACAAAAAGGAGAAAGCTAGACGAACTAAGAACGATCAGCCAAAAAGACAGTGAACCATGCAAGAACCTGGCCTGAAAGACCTGCAGAGGACAGCCGGGCAATCAGGGTGGGGTGGTCTATGGTGTCAAATGTGGCAGAGAAGTCTAATATAATCAGCGTCCCCTGCCCTGATCTTCCAGGTGAGTAAGATCATTGACCACGGACCCTAAGACCAACTCAGTCCCCATACCAGGCCAGGAACCCGACTGGAAGGGGTCAAAGAATTTGGTTGATTCAAGAAAGGAAACAAGCAAGGGAGAAACCAAAGACTCAAGCAGCTCCATAAAGAATGGCAGAAGCGAAATAGGACGGTAATTTGATAAAAGAGGTAGGACAGCCATCAAAGCAAGGGATGCCATCAACCATGAGGGAGCCCATCAGTGCTACTTCATGACACTCCTCTAAACCTTTGAAGAATTGCTTGTAAATAGAGCCTGCTCGATAATGCCTCATGCCCTCGCTGTGCCCGTCACTTACAAGGCTCAAATCAACTGCTTGATGCAGGGTTCTGACTTGAACAGCTGGAGACTCACTTGCCAACTCAAACCAGGTGTTATACCGCAACTCAACCCGTCACAATCCTCGAAGTCCTGCTTTGCCGAACCTCGGAGCAACAGGATCACCATTTTGACACCCGCCGCCGATCGAATCGATCCACAAGAGTGCCACTCATGAACCCTTCCCGGCGGTTTCAACCCGACTCGACCTCAACTCAACCTGCATCGCTGAAAGCCGCATTTGAGCCACTCTATTCTCACCCCCTTTACTGCCCACCAGAGGACTTGGCCTTGGTTGCTCCCCCATTGATACTAACAGATGAGACCGAAGGGACACCTAATGACGGTTACATGTGATTTTCACGCTCGGATAATAGCGAAATACACAGTGCTCGAAGTGGGCGGGAGCGGTTGGGAGCGGTGAGCCTCTACTTTTTATATATTACATTTTACCATTCCTATACTTTTGTTTTAAAACGGTGTTGTTTTAAAATAAAAGTGTAGGCAGAAGTTGAAACTTGCCCTTCAGTGCATTGCACGGAACATTCCCTTACACAGCAGGCGCATGTGTTTGGGGGGTTGTATTGCTCATGGCAGGGGGCTTGGCGATGGGGTTTGTGGGGGGCGGGGGCAGCCCAGCAGGGAACTTAGTTCCGCTTCTTTTTTGATACGCTTCATCCAGTGGAAATACATATATAAGGAAACTGCAAATAACTGAAAATGATACCAAAAGCCCCTTTTCACCGTGCCTAATATCGGGAGCAGGACATTCCGACGCCGCCGGTTCTAGTTAACAATGTACTTTTAACCTTGCAATGTTACTACAATATAAAAATAAAGATACAATTGAGTGCGTCACGAACCCTGGCCTGCAGGGCTGCGTGGCTGGACAGATAACCGTGAGGCCATACAGATCGTATTGAATTTCAAATGAACCAATCACATATATTAAGCGGTATGAGCGTAACTTATTCTTAATGACCTACGTTCATATAAGTAATAAGACCTTGATAGCCTAAGGGTTAGCTCTTCGGTCTTAGAGAGCATCAATCCTTTCTCTTTTTATTTTATTGAAAAAATTGTACTGCTGCGCCGAAACATGCTGGCATCAAAATATCCCTGCGCCAGACTGGTCGCGCCTAACAGGCTGTGCCAAACCAGCCTGTGCTGAACTGGCCGTGCCCAAATGGGGTGCACCGCCTAATAGCTAGCTCGAGCAGGACGTATAGTCGCGGCCGGTTCGGCGTGGGCCGATTCGACGCGGCCAGTTTGCCGCAGCAGACGATTTTGCACGCCCAGTTTGCGCCGCCAGTTCACCGCGGGACGTTACGACGCCAGTATGTTTTGGCACGAAGACTGTCATTATATATTTTTTTAAAATAATGTCAGTATTGCGACCAAAACATACTGACATATGTAGCTGTTTATTGAAAAAATGGCCGGTAATAGTGCAATACTTTTGGTGGATTTGTGTTAACTTAGTGTTCTGCATTCTGCTACGACACAATCTGAAAGCAAAGTAGCAAAGTGGCTAAGGCCAGTGTGCAGCCATGCAGTGCACCCAATTCGCAATTTGAGTGATTTATGAGACAATTAATTTGCTTACCAAAACCGCTCCCACTGGAAATAGTGGGTTCCTTGCTCGTACTTAATTTCCTCGTTTACAATTTTGAGGGAGAGGCCCGAACCATTTACCTTGCGGCAAGCATCACGGAATGTGCACTAACCGGATTCGGAAATCGTTTAGCTTCATACACAGTGGGTGTGACGAGCACACACCAAAGTCACAAAAGTGTGAAGACGGCATCTTCTCTGCTGTGCCTTTCACCTTTAGCAAGGCACCAAACCTGCCTCCCGTTGGAAAGCACGAAATGAACACTGGCTGGGAACTAGGACGAACAACAAAAGCAGCCATGAATTAAACACCCACAATTCTTTTCAAATGCAACACGTTAACAGGCGCAGTACCTGCCAACGTGTTGCATTTGAAAAGAATTATGCTTTTGAATCTGGCGTGAGGGAGTTACCCTCGCGCCAAATCGCCCACGCAAAAAAGGCCCCTGCGCCCAATTGGGCGCGCCAAATCGGTCTCTGAGGCGAACTGGCCGCGCTGAACCGGCCCGCGTGAAACGGCGGCGCCAAAAGAGGGTGGCCCTCATTACGACCCTGGCGGAAAGTAACTGACCTGACCGCCATAGCGTAAATAGCGTTTCCGCCATTGCACGATGGAGTAAAGTGCGGCTAATTCTGACCCATCGGGCACGAGCATTACGCCATGGCGGAAGTGCAAAGTCTGCGATGGCGGAAATGTCCCCAAAACGCCCCTCACCGCCGTCGTACGGCACCCTAGGTGCAATTCCGCCACCCATCATAGCGGTCACCGTAATGAGCGGTAATCGTAAAATACGGTGACCGTAAATATACGGAAACGGAAGTAAAAACATGGGGCCGGAACGGGAAACAGCACGCCGTACACCTATAAAATCAGAATCCCAACACAACCATTAAAAATCCGACCCTGAGACACATCCCAACCCGTTAGCCACCCTAGTTAAAACAATCAAAATGGGAAAAGTTGCTAAAAAAGCGTGCGACCGCAAGCGGCAGGTCCACTTCTCCCATGAGGAACTCACCGTGCTCACAGAGACCCTCCAGGAGAATGCTGCCGTCGTCTTCTCGACGCAAATGACCAGGACGGCACTTGCGAACAAGAAGGCCATATGGGCCCTGGTGGCACAGCGGGTAAGTGCGGTGGGGACCGCACCCCGCAACCCACAGCAATGCAGAAAGCGATGGGACGACTTGCGGATACGCGTACGGAGCATACTATCAGCCAACCGTAACATTGCCACAGCTACCGGGGGAGGATCGGAATCACCCATCAAGTTGACCCCCTGGGAAGAAATCTGTGCCTCCACCATTGGAATGGAGAGTATAGAGGGAGTCGGAGGGATGGAGAAAGGAGTGCAGACATCCGAAGAATCAGGTAGGTGGGCCAAATAAAACAATGCTAAATCCACAATGTCCAATCATGTGAAGTACCACCGTCCAGGAGAACGTCCACACACATTGGCCTGATAGCGCACTTTAAAAGTCACATTAAATACATAAATAATTAAAAATCCTAAAAACACCCTCTACATGTGCAGCATGCACACCCTAACTGCAGGCTGCAAAACAACTGCATCCTCAATCCACACAAAAATGAAACCACCTCCAAGGCCCTGACCCAAATCACCCTCAGGTACCACCCCAATGCATGTGATACATTGCCATTCCAATTTCCACAGACCCATAAATAACGCTCGCCCTCCTTTACTCCACCACAGGGTCCGATTCAAACGACGAGCTTCAGGACACCCCTACCAGCACACCTGCAAAGAGGGCCAAGACCAACGGCCAAAGACCCTCCACCTCAGCTGCACGGATCAAGACACGGCAGCAGCACAAATCAAGTGGCAGCACACAGGAGGGGACTTCAACAGGCACCCCAGCAGCCAGCATGCCCACAACAGCAGCACCACAGGTCCCCCCAATGGATGCCACAGAAGGCACTGCTTCTGGTGGCAGCATGCTCCGACACAGAAAACGGTGCTGTCGATGTAGGACCCATCCATGACCTGTCTCAATCCCCCTGTTTGTTTCATCCCGTACACCATGAGGATACCACGTAGGGGCACCCACAAGACGACAACTGGCCATCCCCCACAAGCCCTGTGGCAAGGCAACATGAGGTGATCAGCCCCTCTGTGACACCACCGCAAATGGGCATGGCCCAGCAGAGGCAACAGTCCCTCGACCAGGTGATCGTGCAACAGCAGCAACTGGCCACGCTCCTCAAGGAGCATGCTGATGAATGTGGGGGTTCTAAGGCAGCCATAGAAACATCTACTGAGACACTTAGGGCACAAATGGAGCGAAGTACAGAGACACTAAGGGTACAAATGGAGAGAAGTACAGAGACACTAAGGGTACAAATGGAGAGAAGTACAGAGACACTAAGGGTACAAATGGAGAGAAGCACCGAGAGCCTGAGGGGGGAACTGCATGCAACGTCCAAAGA
Source organism: Ambystoma mexicanum (assembly GCF_040938575.1). Taxonomy (NCBI): domain Eukaryota; kingdom Metazoa; phylum Chordata; class Amphibia; order Caudata; family Ambystomatidae; genus Ambystoma; species Ambystoma mexicanum. The sequence goes on along the minus strand of NC_090921.1, from coordinate 221,290,755 downwards.
CGTATGTGGTGAACTTGCCGCTGTGCGCCCTGTGCTCACTGAGCTCTCACAAACCCTTAGGGACATGCATGGACGTGAGCAGGCAGAGACATCATCCGTTGCAAGTTCCGTCCAGGGCAGCCCCCAACGTAGATCTGGGAGGAACCTGCGCTCCACAGGCAGGGGTGCCCCTGATACCCGGAGAGGGGGCTTGCAATAGCGTCTGCCCACTGACAATGAGCATCTTTGGACAGTGGTGTTCGGGGGGGAGGTAGGTGGGTGGAGGGGGGGTGTTGGGCTTTCTTGGGTGGTGGGTCGATGGGGTGTGTAATATAATTTCACATATGCTATAAACATTTCATAATCATCCAATGAGATGTGTGGACATTGATCTTTGTGTACGAGGCCTTTATAGGCGTACAGTCCACATTGTGCATGTTCCAGACACACACAGTGCCACAAGTCCCGTGTCCATGTATCAGCCACCAGGCGTGAGTGCTAGAAGCATGAATCTATGATATTCTGACGAATTTCACGGGCCTCCTGTGCCTCGCGGACTCCTTGAGGTGCTGCCACATCCCCACCCTCATCATGACCATCTTCAGGTGCTTGCAGTTCTGCGTCAGGGGGCATGGGCACATTTCTACGTACGCACATGTTGTGTAGCATGACACATGCCATGACCATCTTTGCAACCTTCTCATGACGGTACAGGAGTGCCCCGCCAGACCTGCTGAGGCAGCGGAAACGAGCCTTCAGTAGGCCGAATGCCTGTTCTATGACTACACGGGTACGTGAGTGGGCATGGTTGTAGTCCTCCTCATGCTGGTTCTGTGGGTTCCGGAGTGGTGTAAGGAGCCATCTCTTCAGTGGATACCCGGCATCACCTGTATGTGGACAATAAAGGATGTTTGTGGAATGACATTGCTACGTACGCATCCCCCCGCCCCTTCCTGCCAGGTCATTGCCGCATTATCATGCATGAAATGAGACTCACCGAGTAGCCAGGATCTGTTCCCTGCGTGTCGCTCCATGTAGCGTGGTATTGTAGAGTTCCTCAAGTCCATAGAATCATGGGTTGATCCAGGAAATCGGGCACAACAATGTGTAAAGATCCTGTTGGAGTCACACACCATTTGTACATTAAGAGAATGATATTGTTTCCGGTTGCGGTACTGGACCTCCATGGCATGTGGGACAACCAATTCCACATGGGTGCAGTCGATGGCACCAATGCAACCCGGTATGCCGGCAAGTGCATGGAATCCCACTTTTGTGTTTGTAATCTCCTGCTCCGAGCGTGGTAAAGAGATGTAGTCGTCTGCGTGCTTCAGGAGGGCATCGAGCACTTGCAATAGTGTCCGTGACAACAGTGGCTGTGAAATGCCATGCAACTGTCCGACTGTGGCCTGGTAGGTGCCTGTGGCCAGGAAGTGGAGTACAGACACCACCTCCAGTAGGGGTGGGATGGCGGTTGGGCTATCTATCATGCTGACAAGGTCAGCGTGTGTCATGTTCACAATGGCGGTTATGGTGTCCCGGTCCAAACGGTAGAGGGTGTGGATCTGCTCAGCAGTGAGGTTGAACGGATGAGCTCGGAGGCGTGGGATTGCGGGCTGCCTGCGTGGTGGTAGTGGCTGTGCTGGTGGGCCTTGCTGGCCCTGCCTTGCCCTCCTCCTCCTCCTGCGTCTCCTCTGTGCGGCCGGTTGTTGTAGTAGTTGGTGTTCGTCTTCTTCTTGAAGTTGGAGTACTTGCAGTGCTATCAGGTCCCCCAGGGCCAACATCGCTAGTCCTGCCGGTAGCATTTTGGAGTGGGTGTGGTTGTGGGAGGGGGTTGGGTGTGCAATTTATGTGTTTTCAGGCTGTATAGCCTCCACCTGTGGTGATTCATTCCACCTGTGCCAGCTGCAATCCCCTTTGGGCGAGTACATCCCGCACACAACGCTGCAATGTGACGCATGGCATCTTGCTATTACAATCATGTATTTAATCCCGATGGCAGTGAAATATTGGTTTATATGTTCATTCTGCTATGGTCCCATTGTTTCACATACTATCTTTGCAGTCGCGAACAAACTTGTGAAGGGTCAGTGGAATGTAGTACTCGATTAACGGTGGACCCTCATGCAGCACTGTACCGAGGTTCACCGACGGGCGGGGCGTCCCATTTGTGAGTGAAGCCAGTTGCCATTTTCACACACTGCCGCACTACATGGATGAATTTGTGATTTCAAGCGGTCACAGATGCCTTTTCGACGTGATGTTGCAAATGAGGAATTCGAAGGACAGCGCTTTCGGTTTTCAGCTAGCGGCGAGGAGACGCCCACAGGTCTGACTGCAAATATAACGTTCTATTGTTTAATGTCCTTGGGACAGGGGCCATGGCGAGAATGCAATGATTGATATGAATAGTATGGGATGCGCAATAGCGTAGTGGACGATAAGGCAGGACGTTCCCAAATACATGTTACTTCACAACACTAGAATTCCGGGCTGGAGCACAGTGGATTTTGCAGACTGCATTACGCACAGACTCAATGGAAATTTCAAATGTTATGTGAGTAAATAATCAGGCGTTTTTATACCGGGATGAGGGAATGATGTATGGATGCATGGACAGATGATTTAATTGAGAGTTTGCCATGTACATGGCTTTTTGGAATCTATCCCCTTCCCCTGCGCTATGTGATGCAGAGCTGCCATAGTGGGACCATCGTCTATCTGCCCTTGTTGAACCCTCCCTGTCTCGACGCGCCTTCAAACACTTGTGTCTATGCACGTTACTAATCCCATCTAATGGATTCTGTTTTAACAGACGCATGCACACAAACACTCGTTTGTAATAGTGTTTTCACCTCGATTTATATAGTTATGATTCGCAAGTGATTTTTGGGTGGAAATAATCCTTTTGAGTGGGCTAGCATGCATATGGCTGTAGATTTAGTGTGATCATTGAAGTGAGTAATACAAATGAAGTTCTGATGCCCATACTATTCTTTTTCATTTCATTTGGGTGACAGGTATCTCCTCCCCTTTTGCCGCTGCCATCTGTATGCCACTCCTGCAGATGGCTTTTACTCCCGACACCTGCTGCTTCGAGTTAATCAGTGGAGCACCATTACGATCTTATGGGACGATCGCCAATGGGCCACATGCCCTTACGCAGTACTAGTGGCTAGGAGCAACATATCAACCTTTCTGCTGGACTAGTGCCTACCTAATGGGACGGCCCTGCGGTTCTAGGCGCTTCCATGTTGCCTTTTTGAACGTGAATGTAGCCCCTGTGTACCATGAAGGAACAGGGCGTCACACAAGAAGAAGCTGGTCATTTATTGCGGATGCAGCCCACAGTAATGAAAAATATTTTGGAGTTTATGACCTAATAGCTGTATGGGCTTGGTGAATTTGATGTGCATTAAAATTTTATTCTGATATTAACCGTGTAGCGTTATTCTTTGCAAGTAATGTAGCATATTCCTATTTGTAGAGCGATGTATTGTGAGAAGATCTGCATTGGGTTCCGGCTTCTGAGTATAGTTGCGTGGTACTGTACTGGCCGCGTTTGCCTACGAAGCCCAGTAAGGTCAGGGATAGGGGCTGCCATTATGACTGTTTTAATGATGTCATGCTCAGGGGCGGGGGATTAGCTTTTGTGTAACAGATGCCGGTCAGCCAGGTGGATTGGTGGAATGATGTGATTATCAGAAAATGGCTGGTCACAGGTGCCTGTGTTTGCGTGCGTTTCTTGGAGGGAGACTGAGGTCATGTCCATTGGAATAGCTTCTGTATTCGTGCCATCTGTGCCCTGCAGCTCCCATTGGCCCCTCTTGAGATGAGCCTGGCTGCTCAGTCACTCTGCCAACTTGTGTGGTACATGCTTATGCTGATGGTTGGTTTGTTTACTGGCAAGAGTACAGGGCTGGTGCAGTCTCCCTCAGGATACTGCTTTGAATGTTGCCTTACACTGGTGTCAAGCGATGGGGGCCTGTTGTTGTTTTGTCTCATATTTCAGTTCATATTGCTGTACTTGAACCTTCACATGCCTGTGCTGCATCAGTACGGCAATGGTACCATGCCAAATATGGATGGCCACTCACAAGGCACTTGGAGCCCCTACATTCATTTGTTCGTTGGCATGCATGGGTGACTTGTACATTTCACTGGTTGCATTGTGTAACTTCATTGCACCTACGAGGAGTTGTGCAATGTGGGCAGGGAGTGGTGTACAGGCACTCAGTAGGGCCATTTACGGTTGGTTCACGATGCGTAATTCTCACCATGGCGGAATGGTACTTTCCGCCATGCTTGATGGCGTTAAGTAAATGTCTGCTAGGGTCAGAATTCGCGTACCGTTGCGCCATGGTGGTAATTACGGTTTTGCATGGCGCGCGTGCGCGTACTTGGTGCAGTTAGCGTTGGCGTTCACTACGGTGTCGCTAATGGCATCGTACTTTACGGTGACGGGTCATAATCGCACCGAGCGGTATTCGATGGCGGTATTACATTTCCGCCATCGTTTTTCGATTTCCGCCAGGGTCGTAATGAGGGCCGGTGTACCGTAGCTAGCTACTTATATTTAGTATCTATGGTCTCACACTGCCATCTAGTGGATATTTCGTGAATACAATTCCATCTTTTCAAAAGTTTCTACACTCGTTTGTTTTGAGTTACCTAACATACGTTATACGTACACGTGACCTATGAAGTACCTCTTAACGGGGTGGGGCTGGGGGCTGTCCTCACCTAGTGTACACGCCAGGACCAGATTCCATATGTGATACGATGTCCCATATGCACATGACTGGGTACATATTATGCAAGGACTGTCACCTACACTGGAGCCTTGCAATGCAAGGATATGCGACAGCATGTCTCCATTGGGCCACCCATGGGTGCATATAAAGAAAGGCTGTCACCTACACCAGAGCCTTGCACTGCATGTTATGTAAGGGTTGTCACTTACACAAGAGCCTTGCAATGCATGTTATGTAAGGGCTGGCACCTACACCAGAGCCTTGCACTGCATGTTATGTAAGGGTTTTCACTTACACAAGAGCCTTGCAATGCATTTTATGTAAGGGCTGTCACCTACACCAGAGCCTTGCAATGCATGTTATGTAAGGGCTGTCACTTACACCAGAGCCTTGCAATGCATGTTATGTAAAGGCTGTCACTTACACAAGAGCCTTGCAATGCATGTTATGTAAGGGCTGTCACCTACACAGGAGCATTGCAATGCATGTTATGTAAGGGCTGTCACCTACACCAGAGCATTGCAATGCATGTTATGTAAGGGCTGTCACCTACACCAGTGCCTTGCAATGCATGTTATGTAAAGGCTGTCACTTACACAAGAGCCTTGCAATGCATGTTATGTAAGGGCTGTCACTTACACAAGAGCCTTGCAATGCATGTTATGTAAGGGCTGTCACCTACACCAGAGCCTTGCAATGCATGTTATGTAATGGCTGTCACCTACACCAGTGCCTTGCAATGCATGTTATGTAAAGGCTGTCACTTACACAAGAGCCTTGCAATGCATGTTATGTAAGGGCTGTCACCTACACAGGAGCATTGCAATGCATGTTATGTAAGGGCTGTCACCTACACCAGAGCCTTGCAATGCATGTTATGTAATGGATGTCACTTACACAAGAGCCTTGCAATGCATGTTATGTAAGGGCTGTCACCTACACAGGAGCATTGCAATGCATGTTATGTAAGGGCTGTCACCTACACCAGAGCCTTGCAATGCATGTTATGTAATGGCTGTCACCTACACCAGAGCCTTGCAATGCATGTTATGTAAGGGCTGTCACCTACACAGGAGCATTGCAATGCATGTTATGTAAGGGCTGTCACCTACACCAGAGCCTTGCAATGCATGTTATGTAATGGCTGTCACCTACACCAGAGCCTTGCAATGCATGTTATGTAAGGGCTGTCACCTACACGGGAGCATTGCAATGCATGTTATGTAATGGCTGTCACCTACACCAGAGCCTTGCAATGCATGTTATGTAAGGGCTGTCACCTACACAGGAGCATTGCAATGCATGTTATGTAAGGGCTGTCACCTACACCAGAGCCTTGCAATGCATGTTATGTAATGGCTGTCACCTACACTGGAGCATTGCAATGCATGTTATGTAAGGGCTGTCACCTACACCAGAGCCTTGCAATGCATGTTATGTAATGGCTGTCACCTACACAGGAGCATTGCAATGCATGTTATGTAAGGGCTGTCACCTACACCAGAGCCTTGCAATGCATGTTATGTAATGGCTGTCACCTACAGCAGAGCCTTGCAATGCATGTTATGTAAGGGCTGTCACCTACACCAGAGCCTTGCAATGCATGTTATGTAATGGCTGTCACCTACACCAGAGCCTTGCAATGCATGTTATGTAAGGGCTGTCACCTACACCAGAGCCTTGCAATGCATGTTATGTAAGGGCTGTCACCTACACCGGAGCCTTGCAATGCATGTTATGTAATGGCTGTCACCTACACCAGAGCCTTGCAATGCATGTTATGTAACGGCTGCCACCTACACCAGAGCCTTGCAATGCATGTTATGTAAGGGCTGTCACCTACACCACAGCCTTGCAATGCATGTTATGTAAGGGCTGTCACCTACACAGGAGCATTGCAATGCATGTTATGTAATGGCTGTCACCTACACCAGAGCCTTGCAATGCATGTTATGTAATGGCTGTCACCTACACCAGAGCCTTGCAATGCATGTTATGTAATGGCTGTCACCTACACAGGAGCATTGCAATGCATGTTATGTAAGGGCTGTCACTTACACCAGAGCCTTGCAATGCATGTTATGTAAGGGCTGTCACCTACACAGGAGCATTGCAATGCATGTTATGTAAGGGCTGTCACCTACACCAGAGCCTTGCAATGCATGTTATGTAAGGGCTGTCACCTACACAGGAGCATTGCAATGCATGTTATGTAAGGGCTGTCACCTACACCAGAGCCTTGCAATGCATGTTATGTAATGGCTGTCACCTACACCAGAGCCTTGCAATGCATGTTATGTAATGGCTGTCACCTACACAGGAGCATTGCAATGCATGTTATGTAAGGGCTGTCACTTACACCAGAGCCTTGCAATGCATGTTATGTAATGGCTGTCACTTACACAGGAGCATTGCAATGCATGTTATGTAAGGGCTGTCACCTACACCAGAGTCTTGCAATGCATGTTATGTAAGGGCTGTCACCTACACCAGAGCCTTGCAATGCATGTTATGTAAGGGCTGTCACCTACACCAGAGCCTTGCAATGCATGTTATGTAATGGCTGTCACCTACACCAGAGCCTTGCAATGCATGTTATGTAAGGGCTGTCACCTACACCAGAGCCTTGCAATGCATGTTATGCAATGGCTGTCACCTACACCAGAGCCTTGCAATGCATGTTATGTAATGGCTGTCACCTACACCAGAGCCTTGCAATGCATGTTATGCAATGGCTGTCACCTACACCAGAGCCTTGCAATGCATGTTATGTAATGGCTGTCACCTACACCAGAGCCTTGCAATGCATGTTATGTAAGGGCTGTCACCTACACCAGAGCCTTGCAATGCATGTTATGTAAGGGCTGTCACCTACACCAGAGCCTTGCAATGCATGTTATGTAAGGGCTGTCACCTACACCAGAGCCTTGCAATGCATGTTATGTAATGGCTGTCACCTACACCAGAGCCTTGCAATGCATGTTATGTAATGGCTGTCACCTACACCAGAGCCTTGCAATGCATGTTATGTAAGGGTTTTCACTTACACAAGAGCCTTGCAATGCATTTTATGTAAGGGCTGTCACCTACACCAGAGCCTTGCAATGCATGTTATGTAAGGGCTGTCACCTACACCAGAGCCTTGCAATGCATGTTATGTAAGGGCTGCCACCTACACCAGAGCCTTGCAATGCATGTTATGTAAGGGCTGTCACCTACACCAGAGCCTTGCAATGCATGTTATGTAATGGCTGTCACTTACACAAGAGCCTTGCAATGCATGTTATGTAAGGGCTGTCATTTACACCAGAGCCTTGCAATGCATGTTATGTAATGGCTGTCACCTACACCAGAGCCTTGCAATGCATGTTATGTAATGGCTGTCACTTACACAAGAGCCTTGCAATGCATGTTATGTAAGGGCTGTCACCTACACCAGAGCCTTGCAATGCATGTTATGTAAGGGCTGTCACCTACACCAGAGCCTTGCAATGCATGTTATGTAATGGCTGTCACTTACACAAGAGCCTTGCAATGCATGTTATGTAAGGGCTGTCACTTACACCAGAGCCTTGCAATGCATGTTATGTAAAGGCTGTCACTTACACAAGAGCCTTGCAATGCATGTTATGTAAGGGCTGTCACCTACACAGGAGCATTGCAATGCATGTTATGTAAGGGCTGTCACCTACACCAGAGCATTGCAATGCATGTTATGTAAGGGCTGTCACCTACACCAGTGCCTTGCAATGCATGTTATGTAAAGGCTGTCACTTACACAAGAGCCTTGCAATGCATGTTATGTAAGGGCTGTCACTTACACAAGAGCCTTGCAATGCATGTTATGTAAGGGCTGTCACCTACACCAGAGCCTTGCAATGCATGTTATGTAATGGCTGTCACCTACACCAGTGCCTTGCAATGCATGTTATGTAAAGGCTGTCACTTACACAAGAGCCTTGCAATGCATGTTATGTAAGGGCTGTCACCTACACAGGAGCATTGCAATGCATGTTATGTAAGGGCTGTCACCTACACCAGAGCCTTGCAATGCATGTTATGTAATGGATGTCACTTACACAAGAGCCTTGCAATGCATGTTATGTAAGGGCTGTCACCTACACAGGAGCATTGCAATGCATGTTATGTAAGGGCTGTCACCTACACCAGAGCCTTGCAATGCATGTTATGTAATGGCTGTCACCTACACCAGAGCCTTGCAATGCATGTTATGTAAGGGCTGTCACCTACACAGGAGCATTGCAATGCATGTTATGTAAGGGCTGTCACCTACACCAGAGCCTTGCAATGCATGTTATGTAATGGCTGTCACCTACACCAGAGCCTTGCAATGCATGTTATGTAAGGGCTGTCACCTACACGGGAGCATTGCAATGCATGTTATGTAATGGCTGTCACCTACACCAGAGCCTTGCAATGCATGTTATGTAAGGGCTGTCACCTACACAGGAGCATTGCAATGCATGTTATGTAAGGGCTGTCACCTACACCAGAGCCTTGCAATGCATGTTATGTAATGGCTGTCACCTACACTGGAGCATTGCAATGCATGTTATGTAAGGGCTGTCACCTACACCAGAGCCTTGCAATGCATGTTATGTAATGGCTGTCACCTACACAGGAGCATTGCAATGCATGTTATGTAAGGGCTGTCACCTACACCAGAGCCTTGCAATGCATGTTATGTAATGGCTGTCACCTACAGCAGAGCCTTGCAATGCATGTTATGTAAGGGCTGTCACCTACACCAGAGCCTTGCAATGCATGTTATGTAATGGCTGTCACCTACACCAGAGCCTTGCAATGCATGTTATGTAAGGGCTGTCACCTACACCAGAGCCTTGCAATGCATGTTATGTAAGGGCTGTCACCTACACCGGAGCCTTGCAATGCATGTTATGTAATGGCTGTCACCTACACCAGAGCCTTGCAATGCATGTTATGTAAGGGCTGTCACCTACACCAGAGCCTTGCAATGCATGTTATGTAAGGGCTGTCACCTACACCAGAGCCTTGCAATGCATGTTATGTAAGGGCTGTCACCTACACAGGAGCATTGCAATGCATGTTATGTAATGGCTGTCACCTACACCAGAGCCTTGCAATGCATGTTATGTAATGGCTGTCACCTACACCAGAGCCTTGCAATGCATGTTATGTAATGGCTGTCACCTACACAGGAGCATTGCAATGCATGTTATGTAAGGGCTGTCACTTACACCAGAGCCTTGCAATGCATGTTATGTAAGGGCTGTCACCTACACAGGAGCATTGCAATGCATGTTATGTAAGGGCTGTCACCTACACCAGAGCCTTGCAATGCATGTTATGTAAGGGCTGTCACCTACACAGGAGCATTGCAATGCATGTTATGTAAGGGCTGTCACCTACACCAGAGCCTTGCAATGCATGTTATGTAATGGCTGTCACCTACACCAGAGCCTTGCAATGCATGTTATGTAATGGCTGTCACCTACACAGGAGCATTGCAATGCATGTTATGTAAGGGCTGTCACTTACACCAGAGCCTTGCAATGCATGTTATGTAATGGCTGTCACTTACACAGGAGCATTGCAATGCATGTTATGTAAGGGCTGTCACCTACACCAGAGTCTTGCAATGCATGTTATGTAAGGGCTGTCACCTACACCAGAGCCTTGCAATGCATGTTATGTAAGGGCTGTCACCTACACCAGAGCCTTGCAATGCATGTTATGTAATGGCTGTCACCTACACCAGAGCCTTGCAATGCATGTTATGTAAGGGCTGTCACCTACACCAGAGCCTTGCAATGCATGTTATGCAATGGCTGTCACCTACACCAGAGCCTTGCAATGCATGTTATGTAATGGCTGTCACCTACACCAGAGCCTTGCAATGCATGTTATGCAATGGCTGTCACCTACACCAGAGCCTTGCAATGCATGTTATGTAATGGCTGTCACCTACACCAGAGCCTTGCAATGCATGTTATGTAAGGGCTGTCACCTACACCAGAGCCTTGCAATGCATGTTATGTAAGGGCTGTCACCTACACCAGAGCCTTGCAATGCATGTTATGTAAGGGCTGTCACCTACACCAGAGCCTTGCAATGCATGTTATGTAATGGCTGTCACCTACACCAGAGCCTTGCAATGCATGTTATGTAATGGCTGTCACCTACACCAGAGCCTTGCAATGCATGTTATGTAAGGGTTTTCACTTACACAAGAGCCTTGCAATGCATTTTATGTAAGGGCTGTCACCTACACCAGAGCCTTGCAATGCATGTTATGTAAGGGCTGTCACCTACACCAGAGCCTTGCAATGCATGTTATGTAAGGGCTGCCACCTACACCAGAGTCTTGCAATGCATGTTATGTAAGGGCTGTCACCTACACCAGAGCCTTGCAATGCATGTTATGTAATGGCTGTCACTTACACAAGAGCCTTGCAATGCATGTTATGTAAGGGCTGTCATTTACACCAGAGCCTTGCAATGCATGTTATGTAATGGCTGTCACCTACACCAGAGCCTTGCAATGCATGTTATGTAATGGCTGTCACTTACACAAGAGCCTTGCAATGCATGTTATGTAAGGGCTGTCACCTACACCAGAGCCTTGCAATGCATGTTATGTAAGGGCTGTCACCTACACCAGAGCCTTGCAATGCATGTTATGTAATGGCTGTCACTTACACAAGAGCCTTGCAATGCATGTTATGTAAGGGCTGTCACTTACACCAGAGCCTTGCAATGCATGTTATGTAATGGCTGTCACCTACACCAGAGCCTTGCAATGCATGTTATGTAAGGGCTGTCACCTACACCAGAGCCTTGCAATGCATGTTATGTAAGGGCTGTCACCTACACCAGAGCCTTGCAATGCATGTTATGTAAAGGCTGTCACTTACACAAGAGCCTTGCAATGCATGTTATGTAAGAGCTGTCACCTACACAGGAGCCTTGCAATGCATGTTATGTAAGGGCTGTCACCTACACAGGAGCATTGCAATGCATGTTATGTAATGGCAAGGGTATGTGGCAGCATGTCTCCACATACACATACCTGGGTGCATATTATCATGTATTAAACTGTTTAACCACCCTGTTATGTGTGTGGCAACGACCACAGAAACTTTCTCTCTACTGTCTGGGTAACAATATCATTCTTGTATAATTATTGTATAACAAAGAGAGAAAAGGAGCACACATTCAAAAGGTTAAATACTAGTAACTCCCATACTCTCCTCTATTTATTCCGACACAGACCAAATTGCGTAGTTGTACACATACTTTTATTGTGAAATTCATATATTTAAGACTAGTGCTACATCAAATGTAACACCATATAAAACCCACTACACCTAAAACATATATTGCACAGATTTACACAAAAAGCCTTATTGATATACGCTAATATGGCGATTCTAAGGAGCGTTACGGGCCCGGGGCTTACTAGGCTGGACCGCAGTCAGGGCCGCCCGGCTTCACTACAGGACAAACATGTGTTGGCATGCTCGGAGGGAGATGCCACTCGCATGGAGGGGCTTCCCTCGCCTTCCTCTTCTGTTTTTTCTGTGAAAGAGGGATTTATCTCATGCATTTGTACAAAATAAAGAGCCGAGCGAAGGTAGCATGACTAGCAGACAAGAATGCGCTTCAGCTCCCCCGATCATGTTAGGTTCCATGCCACTACGCCTCTCCAGTCGCATTTATGCACCATAGAAAATGATCATTCAACCTGAGGATTCCAGCTCGAGCGCAATGATGGCGGGGGCTCTTGAGGCCTCACGTCCTGTTTCCCCTCCAGGAACTCCAAAGTCTTTGTCTTCGGGGGAAGGAAATGGCATTGGAGAGATAGTCCTGGCCCCTCAATCCTCTCTCAGCCTCTTCCTCTGACTGCGCCCGTTTTCTCCTCTTCTACGACAAAGGGGAGCCAAGCTTTTTCGGTGGAGCTCTTTCCATTCGTCCATTTGGATGAGTATGGAATATCTCCACTAAAGGCACCATTAAGAGGTATAAGACCCAAGTTCATGAAACAGGCCACCCATGCTCTCCCAGTTTGCATTTTCATCCCCTCTTTACTCCACCAAGAATGCTGGTGTTCCAAGGCCCCCATACAATCTGAGTTTAGGTCCCCTACCACCATAACCTGTCTATCTGATTTAACACTAAGCCAATCCGCCCCACCCCCTGATATTAGATCCAAGCAGGTCACTAACTGACCCATACCAGTATGCCAGTAAATATTTAGCATCAAGATGTTATGAGAGTTGAATCTAATGTGAGTGACCAATATCCCAAATAAGAGATCGTGTGAGGAAATAATTACACAAAAGGGAGGGGATTTTATGAGAGTAACCAGACCCCACAAGGACGCCCGTTCACTCCCCTGATGTGCTGCTTGATATAAGACCGTGTAGCCATAAAATGCTTGGGCCTTCTTTAACCTTGCAAGTCAATCATTGTGTATTGCTTCATGCAGTCTGCCAACTCCCAGTTGTTATACAGGTGAGCATGGCCTCTCCTATTAAGACAGGCAACTGAGAACAACCTTGCATGATTGGCTTGAGGTCCAAGCGCGGGCTGACTGTCAGAAGGGCATCCAATGCAGGCCTAACTCAAGTGATACGGCAGCAACCAAGGCCAGTCTCTAGATTCCTCTGATGCCATTATTTTCCTTTTTAGACACAAGACTTGTTCTTCAACTATAGCCTGTCTCAGCGGATGTTGTTGCAAGTTAGTTCTTCCCCATTTTTCCAGGTCAGCTCGCCCTGCCTGTCCACTTGATGATTTAGGGACACAGGTAACCATATCATATCCAAGGCATCTAAGACTGTCTCCTTCTTTCAGGAAAGTGCCCAAAACCAATTTTGACTTGAAGAACACCATTACCTGATCCAATCTAGAGGTATCTGCAAAAACTATCATACCAAAGTGATTCGATTTAATATCTCTCAGACCCGGAATTCCTTGAAGAAGAGATAGTGGTGGGAGTGGATTCAGGGCCATATCTCGAGTTTCTGGTATCACACTTTCCAAAAGCATTGAGAGTGATTCCTCTTGGTGCCGCATTGGGCAGTCTCCCACGGCATGAGACAAGTTAGTCGGCCCCATAGGAAAGCGTCGAGGGGTCCTTCCCACATCTCTCCTTTTTTCACTCTCGTACACTCTACTGTCCAGCCCTACTGGCTTCTCCATATGGCCGGGGGGGAATGGCAGTATTCACTGATGGAGGCAATATAGGGTCCGGCACCATTGCACAGTCTGTCGATGCCACTATGTCCAGCTTGATCTGAGGCGCCACCTCCTTTTGTTGATCACTTTGTGGAAGGACTGACAGATCCTCCTCCATTTATCTCTTTCAGTTGTGATAGGGCTGTTTTTACCACCTGTTGTGCAAATAAGGAGTTTATGAAGGTCCTACTTCCCACATTCCTCAGTTTTTTTGTGGGCTCGATATTTTCGTTTTCTTTTGTAGGGACCCCTTCCACAGTTTTTTCTTTGTTGAGACCTGCCACCCACCCACATCGTCCTTCATATTTATTGGTGCCATAGCCAGTATCTCTTCAATGGGGGCCTTCTCCGACACTTCTTGAGTGAAGACATTAATTACTTCACTGACCAGAGGAGATTCCCGGGTTCCCTTTTTGCCCCCTTGTACACGGCCTTGTATCATGGCCCCTTGCAGGCCCGTCTGCTCCTGTACCTCATCCTGAGGTAGTGGATCCTGAGTCCCCTCATTCTCCTGTTTGTCCAAATCAATATAAACCACCACTGGCTTAGGAACGGCATCTGCGTCCTTTATTTCCATCCTGGACCCCAAGATCCCGCCAAAAGCTGATGGATTGTGGGCAGTGACAAAGTCCTGCGCTGCCAAATGCATTTCGCACATTATCAAATTTAAAGAGCAGAGATTCCAACAGGGCTGTGTTGCGCTTAGTCTCACATTGCAGGCCCTCATATAGTGAGACCAGGATACACAGAACCTGATTTCTGTACACAGATCCACCTTCTCAGCCTGTAAGACCCCGTCCAGTCTCCTTAACACTGAAGATAGCCTTCTTGGGGGGAAGCGGATTGGGTAATGGGGCCGGGGAGGAGGCAAATCAATCTGTGCCTGCGTTTTGACCATTCTGGGCTCCACATGGTGAGCGTTCCTGAAGGGCCCCCAAGTCTGGAGGAGTGTCATCCATGTATGTGTCCTGATTGATGGTATTACTAATTCTTCCACATGAACCGTTGCCTGCGGTCTGCCCGGGCCGCTCCAATACTTGATAGCCTAGACCCGCTCCTTGACCAAACGTGGGCTGACTGCCCACATTGTCCACCGCCTGTGAGGCTTGCGTTACCACCAGCGCCTTGATGGTTTCACTTATTTTGCCTGCCAGAGGGGCTTCTTGTTGCATCTGTTGCGCCCTGTTAGCCTTTGTCATCTCATGGTCATCTGGGGTTTCTGAGTCCATAATAGTCAACTGCACTGACGGGAGTAAGTGAGGCACCTGGTTCTTATGGCTATTTGCTTTGACACCCACCTCGGTCGCTGCCTGCATTAGGGCTCCGATTATTGCCAGCTGTTGTACACAAAGCCCCTCTCCCACAATTGGTGTACCTTTCACCTGTTCGATCTCTAGTGGGAGATGTATTGATGTTGAAGGCTTGCTGGGCGTATTAGTTACAGGTGTCAGTGGAAAGAACGATGCGATGGATTTTGAGCCCACATGTTTTCTTTTCTCTCTTATCCCCTTTTTCTTGTCTACCGCTGGCCGTGGTGACAGGGGGATTGCCTGTGTTGGTGCAACTGGTAACTTTGTAGGAGAAGATGGCAGGGGAAGGCGAGCCGCAGCCAGCATTTCCGCATCTAAGATCGGAGTAAGCGGAGAAGCAGCAGATAACCTCCACTCTGTATTTCATAGATCATAGTTGTAACACTTGGATGGGAGGACAGGTTCCCCAAGCTTCAGTGACTAGTGACTACTGTCAAGCTTAGATCTTACCGTCTCTTTCTGTAGTTTAGGAGTTCCGATGATGGTCTGCCTTCAGTGGTCTGGTGTTGGTCGACTGCCTCATCCTCCTCCTGCCTCCAGCCACCAAACACAAAACACACTGCCCGCACATTGCGCGCGCTCCACGCCGGTGTAAGGGTTTTAAATGCTAAGTCCAGCCTTCAAAGGAAAAAAACAAAACAAACGAAAAACAGCAAGGAAAGACCCCAGAGGGATTCCAGAGAAACGTGAGGATACTGCTGCTTCCAAAACATACTGCCCGCAGACCGCCACAGGGCTGTAACCTACACCAGAGCCTTGTAGTGCACGGGTATATGTTATTATATTTCTATGTGCACACCCGTGGGTGTATATTATGCAGACTGTCACCTACACCAGAGACTTGCAATGCAAGGGTACATGTTATTGTTAAAGGGCACACTCCTTTGCATAGTGGATCTTATGTGTGTTTTTGGAGGCAGGAAGTCACCAGAGATGTGTGGTGTGATGCGTGGAGTCTGTTGCAGTCTCATTTATACAGTACATGATAACAGCCATGGCGTGTATTTTAGGTCTGTGGTGCGCTGCCTCTTCCTAGCTTGGCAGGCACCAGGCAGTGCTGCAGTGTGGTGGGTAGTCTAGTTGGGCTTGCGGCATGCGCTTCTTGCCTCTGGCTTCCACACTGTGTGAGCAGTGTCTTGCCCATGGGAATGTGCTGCCAGGAGAATCTATCCCCAGGCGGTGCTGCATTGTGGCGAGTGGCCTAGTTGGGTTTGTGGCAGACACTGCTTGCCGCTGGCTTCCGCATGGTGTGAGCGGTGTCTTGTTCATGGGAATGTGCTGCCAGGGGAATCACCAGGCGGTGCTACAGTGTGGTGGGTAGCCTGGTTGGGGCTGTGGCATGCTCTGCCTATCTCTGGCTTCTGTGCGGTCTGACTGGTGTCTTGCCCATGGGAATGTGCTGTCAGGGGAATTTATCACCAGGCAGCGCTGCAGTGTGGTGGGTAGCCTAGTTGGTGCTGTGGCACACGCTTCTTGTCTCTGGCTTCCATGCAGTGTGAGAGGTGTCTTGCTCATGCGAATGTGCTGCCAGGGGAATCACCAGGTGGTGCTGCAGTGTGGTGGGTAGTATAGCTGGGCTTGTGGCATGTGCTTCTTGCCTCTGACTTCTGGGCAGTTTGAGCAGTATCTTGCTCATGGGAATGTGCTGCCAGGGGGACTTATCGCCAGGTTGTGTTGCAGCGTGGTAGGTAGTCTAGTTAGGGTTGTGGCATGCGCTTCTTGCCTCTGGCTTCCGCTCTGTGTGAGCGGTGTCTTGCTCAGCTCTGTGTGAGTGGTGTCTTGCTCATGGGAATGTGCTGCTATGGGAATTTGTCGCCAGGTGGCGCTGCAGTGTGGTGGGTAGCCTAGTTGGGGTTGTGGCATGCCCTTCCTGTCTCTGGCTTCTGTGCGGTGTGAGTGGTGTCTTGCTCATGGGAATGTGCTGCTAGGGGGTTTTATTACCAGGCGGTGCTGCAGTGTGATGGGTGGCCTAGTTGGGGCTGTGGCAGACGCTTCTTGCTTCTGGCTTCCACACAATGTCTTACTCAAGGGAATGGACTGCCAGGGGAATCTATCGACAGGTGGGGCTGCAGTGTGGTGGGTAGCCTAGTTGGGGTTGTGGCATGCTCTTCTTGTCTCTGGCTTCCATGCGGTGTGAGCGATGTCTCGCTCATGGGAATCTGCTGTCAGGGAATTTATCACCAGGCGGTGCTGCAGTGTGATGGGTGGCCTAGTTGGGGTTGTGGCATGCTCTTCTTGTCTCTGGCTTCCATGCGGTGTGAGCGATGTCTCGCTCATGGGAATGTGCTGTCAGGGATTTTATCTCCAGGCGGTGCTACAGTTTGGTGGGTGGCCTAGTTGGGACTGTGACAGACGCTTCTTGCCTCTGGCTTCCACGCTGTGTGAGCCGTGTCTTGTTCATGGGAATGTGCAACCATCTGAATGTATAGCCAGGCAGTGCTGCAGTGTGGTGGGTGGCTTAGTTGGGGTTGTGGCATGCACTTCCTGCCTCTGGCTTCCGCGCTGTGTGAGCGGTGTTTTGTTCATGGGAATGAAGATTTGGCTGCGGCCCCTACTGTGTTGTGGCTATGCTCAAACCTTCCACACTATTGACTATTTGGGTGTTTGCTTGACTGTCATTTTATTTTCTTTTTTTAAACTTCATTTATTAAAGTAGATTCACGTCTTACTCAAACAACCATTACAGAAATTAAACATGGTGGGCACAGTTGAAGCATATCCGTTACAATATTAGGCACAACAGCAGTCCATTACAGGCAGTGGCGGAGGAGTAACAATCACAGTCCTTGGTCCAGGCACACTGTGTCCACAGTGATAGTGTCTGGGCACTGCGACACAAGGCACTGCGACACAAGGTATGCCTCGATGGGGCCGCAAATGTTTTTCGGCCTTGTCCGTGACCCACACAGGAGTCAGTATTCTTTATCAAGATCGACCAGCCATGTCTGGGCAATAGGGGGCAGCCCGGCTGGTCCAGCGCATCAATACACATTTCCTGACCATGATCATACTGGTGGTTAAACATTTTCGACCAGACACCGGGACCCCTGGGAGCCACCCAAACATGCAGCACAGCAGATCATGAGGCACTACATAGACCAGCATGCCCGAAAGGATGCCGTCACACCCTCCTAGAACTCCAGGAGCTCCGGACACGACCACAGCATAGGGGGGAAATCAGCTGAGTGTGCGTGACAATGTGGACCCTTGTCACTCTTATTGGGGTCAAACAGAACATAGCAAGCAGCGCTAAGAATAACCTATGAAGCTTCTTAAGCTATACTCGGGTGTTAAATGCCCCCATATCGATCCCTCACACAGCACTGCCCACTGTTTATCACTGAGTGCGCCTCCAGTATCCTGTTTCCATTGTCGTCAACACTTCAGCTGCACTTGAGGAGACTCTTGCTGTACTATCCCATAAATATGGACAAAAGGATATTCCTCCTATGTGAAAAGTACAGTGAGCTAAAAGCGATGGCTTTGGACTATCAAAGCTGGAAAGAAAACACAGAACAGGTTATCATGCCATGTTCTTTCTAGAGAGGGGCGCCTGCTAGCTTTTTAAAATATTTTTGTAAGGAATTTGGGGTTGGTCACCCTAAGTTACCTGGGCGAAAACACAGATGTGGACCCCTTGCACACTGTGCTCAGAGAGGCACAGCTCCACCTCACTGATGAGGCCCAACAAGGCTGAAACACGTGTATGGGGTTGCTGTTGGTACTCTTGGTCAAAGGAGGTTTGTCGGGCATTCTGGTGCAGGACTGCTCTTGTGGGCGGGACAAAGACTGATATGCAAATGGTGATTCCTCCTTTGTAAAAAATACAATGAGCTAAAAGCGATAGCTGCAGACTCTCAAAGTGGGCCAAAACACCACAGAACAGGTTATCATGCCATGTTCTTTCTAGAGAGGGGCTCCTGCTACCTTTTTTTGTATTTTTGACCCACGGTCATAGCCTCCTCTCAGACTCCCACCATATATTTCACAACCTCCGTCCCCAGCTCCTTGGAAAACTCTGCAGATATGACGCCCGAGCAAGGGGCTTTGGCCGATGACACAGCCTTTGCCGCTGGCAGAATATCATCAACCGAAAACGGCATGGCCAGCACCTGACACTCCTCAGCACCCAACCTTGGCAGAGCTGCCTCCTCTAGGTATTCACCCAACGCACCCGTGGCTGGCGACCTCCTGGAGGCATACACTCCCTCATGGTATTGTCGGAAAGCGCTCAGGATCGCATCAGATTCCGCCACACCATGCCCATCTGGCGTGCACATTGCTGTAATGTCAGGGGACCCTCTTTCCTGCCTCAACATAGCTGCCAGCAGGCGACCCACTCAGCCATCCTCGCCATATCTGCGTGCCATCGCGGGACACCCCAAATATTTGACCTCCCGGGTAGCCAGGTCAGCTAACTAGTCCAGGGCTTCCCTCAGTGAAACCATAGCTGCCACATCATCAGCGGCCAACAGGGCAGCCTTCCCAGCCTTGATTACCCCTTCTAGATCTGTCAACTGCCTCCTAATTGTTTTCAACACCCCAGACTCCAGGGCCATGCATCTATCGCAGAGGACCTCTTTAAACGCCTCCCAGATGGATGCCGCCGAATCGACAGAACCCATGTTGACTTCAAAATACGAGTTCACAACATCCCCCACCTCACTGCAAAACACAGTGTCTTCTAAGGCCGCAGCTTTGAATTTCCAACGGGGCTCTCGGCACCGCCTCCCCCCAACATCCAGCGTCCATATTCTAGGGCAGTTGTCCGACAACCTCCTCGGGAGTAGCGAACAATTTAGTGTCATGCGCATCAACTGCAGGCTGGCCAGCACATTGTCCAGTCTAGATGATGGCCCATGTACTGTCGAATGAGAGGAGAATTCCAGCCCACCTAGGTGAAGCACCCGCCAGATATCCACCAGCCCCAATTCAGTCATACCCCTGCACACTGTCGACTGTGGAAAGGAACGTGCTGACCCCACCGATCTATCTATCACCATCTGCAAATCAATATTGAGATTGCCCACACACGACAATGTTGGTATGCATATATTTGTAACTTTTAGACAGCAGTGCTGTAAAGAACCCCGGGTCATCTATATTCGGGTCATACATATTGATAAATGTCACCAAAGTGTTAGCCCAGCTACCGGGCACTATCACAAACCTAGCCTGTGGGTCAAGAACCGGTTCCACCAAATGAAAGCGGAGAGATTTGTGAATCAGTGTCATAACCCTAGCCAAGTATGACGTATAGAACCTATGGGAGCCCCACGCCCTGCACACCCCTCATTAGCTGTTCCGACCCAATGGCTTTCCTGCAGGAGAATCACTTTGGCGTTGTGGTGCTCGCAATAGCTGAACACTTTTCTGTTTTTATGCAGATTGTTCAATCCCCTCACATTCCAGCTTATTACATTACATCCGGACATACATTTTGGCATTCAATATTCTGCCCGGTTACAGTCCTGAGCCATGACCATCCGAGGTTTCCCACTGGATATGACTGTGCACCAAGCCCTTCCATTTGGACGTGAATCAATTTTAAACAAATGCCCCACCAACCTCCCGTTCCCCTTGCCCCATTCACTCCCCCCCCAAAACCCCATACACTAATACACCCCAGACCACCCGCACCCATACTACCCAAACCCAACTAGCAGTGGAATACTCCCACCCCAATATATCTGCCGTTTTTCACCAAACACTAGGGAACCGCCCGGGTGCACCAGACTCAGCGACCACACACGACCACCCACACCAAGACTGCCCCAGGAGGAGGAGGCCCAACCTTCCAAGGATAACCAGCAGTCGGCCCATTTTGTTACATTAAAACATCTCCATCACATCATGCTTGGTAGCTACAGCACATTGTACACAGCGAGGGTTCATCATTCGTTAACACTGGTATCAAGCAGTGCCATAACCGAGCCAGGTCCCACCTTCTAAGGGCCGTTGGCCAGTACCTTCCCCCCTCTAGGGCCAAGAAAGAGATTCCACAAACGTAATAACCTCGGCTGGTCTCGTGAAAAAATGTGTCTTATTGTCTTGGAGTAGCCGCAATTTAGATGTATATAAAATTGCATTCTGTATTCCACATACTCTCAGCAGTCTCTTTACCGCTAAAAATGACAGTCGGGCTTTCTGGACGGAAGGCATAAAATCCTGGTAGAAAGAGATTCTAGCATCCTTGTATTGTAGCTCGCCCTGTTCTCGAGCCCTGCGTAGAATAATGTCACGGTCTCGATAATTAAGTAGCTGGGATATTACTGGGTGGGGGTTCTGTCCTGGTCTGGGCTTCTGAGTTGAGATCCGATGGACCCTCTCTACCAGGAATTGGGCAGACACTGGTGGAACTTTCAGCACCTCTCTGATAAAAGTTTCCATAAACATCTCCATACTCAGCGCTGGCACAGACTCTGGGATTCTGACTACCCTAATGTTGTTACATCTGGATCTCACCTCATGGTCTTCATTTCTGTCCGGATCTCCCTCAACTCATTCTGCATGCCTTGAATAGCCTTAGTCACCTCGTTGCTCGCATCTTCCAGGACTCCCACCCTGTGCTCAGCCTCTCGAATGCAGCTGCTCTCCTTCTCGATCCTTTCTTGCATGTGGTCCATTTTATACTCCATTCTGTCTAGCTTGGTATTCACAGAGGCAAAGTCGCACTTCATTTCTGCCAGTACCAAACTCAGCTCTGACATTGACTCAGCTCAGCAGTTGGCTCAGACCCAGGTCCCATCATCGCCGGGGGCATCCCTGCCTCTCTGCCGGACATCCCCGGGTCACCATCACGCCCCTGTTCAGGGGCAAGCTTTCTTTTGGTGTAAATTGTAGGCGGCCATTCTTCTTGCCGCCTCTGACCATCTGTTCCCGATCCACTGTATGGGATGGGCCATACACCCCTGCCGCACACCTGGCCGCAAACCAGTGGTCAACTTCAAGGAATAAGTGTGAACAGTCATACAAGGGTCTTGCAGGAGTCCAAAGCTTTTGACTTGGCCATACACCACCAAGTGTATACAGTCTATGACCTGGTGTTGTCAACGTTGTCGCTGCTCTATATGTGCCCACCAGGGAGCCCGGGCCGGGCCCATCAGGCTCACCAGCACCAAACCCGGGCCCGGGATGCCACTATCCATCCCACCAGATGCCAACTAATTTTGAGTACAAGTGAAATCCTTGGGCCAAAGTCACTCTTAAATCACCAAGCTAGTGAACCTGACTTGCACCACTAAGGCTGCAGCATTGCATTTGCTCTCATGACCATTCACAAAGGCCTGTTGGCCAAATTCCCCTGCTACACTCTACCACACCACACCTCCACCTGCTTTAACAAATGATATGCCTTAGCTTGGCATAGAGGTTACAACAATGCCTCATCAGCCTGATCAGCACTGCACTCACTGCACAGAGCCTGCCAGGGGACTGCTCCCCTGCCCCATGGGGCGCCGCTCCAAACGCCGGAGGAAGTCAGGGCTCTCTGCTCTCCACTGAACCTGTGCCAGCTCTGGAGAGGCAGACCATCGCAGCCTGCACTCCCCTCAAATTGCCTTTGATCTTCTCCAACTTCTCCTGTCTCAGATGCTTGCACCAGACCCCAGTCCAAAGCGGCCTCTCCGTCCTTCTCACCCCCACCAGCTCAGCACCAGCATTTTTCTAGGCCACGAGGCGATCCCTGCAGCATGTTCTACTGCTTCCATGTCTCGCAGTGCACAGATGCAGCCTCAGGGATCCACGGCATGCTGCTAGCGTAGGGCTCATGGGCCCCGCGCTGCAGCACCACTGACACCTGAAGGAGGGGCGGAGGGACACACCTGCTCACATCCCTCCCCGGCTCCTCATCTATCAGGCTGCTGGGTTCGCACTATTCCCACCGCTCAGCCGGAGCACAACACAGCGCACAAGGTTACGGGATGTACACGGCCCAGCCGCTCAGTGACCGGGTCCGAGCTCTAGCAGCCCAGCAATCGCCTGGTCTATCAGCGGTAATCACTCCACTCCGATCCGCCTTCCGTAGAGGACTTCTCCAGACTATGCAGGATCGCTCAGCAACGGTGCCGGGTTCAGCCAAGGACATCCGGTACAGCAGCAAGGCTCAAGCCTTGTTGTCCGTGCCGCTCCTCCTCCCGCTGTTATCACGCTCTTGCCACCGGATGGTGGTCCCCACACAGCCAGCAATATCTTGAGATGGGGACATCCGCCAGTCCCCAAACAGCACAGGCTGCGCTAAAGACTCCCAGGCCGGCCTGGAGCAACTTGCATGCCCAATGTTCACGGTGAGGATGCTGCTGCAGGGGCGCGCCAAGCGCTGCACTTGCTCAAAGATGGAGCCAAGCTTTTACATCTTTCAAAAAGAGTATCAACAAGGGGGCAGTGTCTGCCCCCCAGGCACCCAAAGGGACCAGGCGCCACTGTGCACGGCCAGTAACATTCGTATGCATATGCCAGTGGTGTGAGAATTGCCAGCTCCTCAGGGGGTGCTGGAATTGAACACGATTCAAGCTCACTTGTAGCAGGTGCATACTAGGTGGAGGGGCATTAACATCTACAACAAATTAATGCAGGCTAAGTTTTTCTCTCCGGAGAAAATATTTACAACAATGTTAAAAGGTATGTTGTCCAACACAATCTTTGGGAAAAATGGGGTAAAACCAAACAATTTACAATTGGTTATCTAGAGTAACACATATAACAATCCAGCAAAAGCCATAGCACACAGGATAAGTGAACATTTTTAGATGCCTAAATCACTTTCATGAAGCTACAGCCACAATGTATGTTCGAGCTTCCCACTGACTTGCGACTCGCGATTCATGTGTCTGGCACGTGCTTATAATCAAAACGCGCAAATGTCACAGAAAAATCTTCTGCAACGTAGGCTTCGCGGCACGCAGCACTAAAAAGGAGCCCAGCACAGCACTTCTCCTATGAAGGCCGTGCCCCTGCTGCAGCCAACCCTTGCGTGCACATTTTGCACTGACCTGTTTGTTAGCAGTGGCTCGATGCTGAAGCGTCTTGACAGACCTACTTGCAGCCGAGTGTGTGTGTCCTGCACCCATCTCTGGCCCTTTGAAGTGTGGAAAATTCAAGCAAACCGTGTTAATGCAAATATTCCTTGAACTCAAGGTAAACATGTGAGACAAATAGAATTCATGTGGTGCTTTCTTTCAAGTGTAAAAATGATCTTGCCATGATTCTGCGGCTGTGTAGGTGTGTTTCCATAATATGTCCTTTTAAGGTGATGGGTGTAGCTCTGCAAAGTGCCCAAATATGGCCATTTATGGAGGGGAGCAATGGGAGAGCCTAACACACAGGTGACCCTTGGTCTCATGAAGCTGCAATCAGAATCAATACCACTTTTTCTCCAGCCAAACACCTGCATTTGACTTGTCACTCTTAAAAAAAAGTCTATTGGTCAGTCACTCACGGACCAACACAGACATTCACAGGCCGGTGGAAGGAATGTTGCCACCGTTTTTGTCACGGGAGGATAGCTCAGGGGCAACGCGCTCACCTTGGAAGCAAGACAAAGCCGAGCAGCACTGGTTCGATCCTTGGGTCCGCGCTTAGAAACCTCTCGGTATTAAGCGCACTATAAATAGCCAATTACAATGACCCTGGGCAAAGTGACACTTTGACAATCCTGCCTCCATCCAGCCCTGTACTGTGCAATTTTATAAATTATTGCATTGTCCCTTCGATAAAAATGAAGGGGCTCTCTATCCAAGGGTGCAAACCCACTTACCATGACCCTTAAAATAATTCCTTCTATCAAATGCATTTCAAAGGAAATTTCCCATTTTGGACAAGTGGCAATGGGTTGAAAAAACATTCAAATGAATTTAAAAAATGAAAAAGATGACAATAAGAGTGGAGCAACGAGCATTGTTCCTCTGTTTTAAAATACTCACCACACTCCTTACATTTCTATATTTCATAGAGAAGCATCCAAGCCCTATATTAAGAGCTGCCTGCATTAAATGTACTCAGTATATCGACCAGAAATGCATGCAGGCATAGTTTGGCAATCTGTGGGTTAAAATCGGTGATCTGAAAGCCACATACTAATCTCTTTTCCACTTCCCTCTAAAAATTTATTTGGAATCTGTGATTTGCATGTCACACACAGATCTTCACAGCAGGGACATTAACCTGCTAAGATGTCTTAACTTAGAACATGTACCCAACAGTCTACAAACAGAACAGAGGTGTCTGCATGGGAAAATATCTCCCTGAGCTGTTGAGTGGGACTGGAGCCTTTGTGTGGCCTGCAGGTTACACACAGCTCTCCGGAGCGGGCCCCTAACTCTCTAAGGTATTATAGTATGATCGGAGAAATGGGCGCTCAGTACAGGGGGGCACTTGCCTCACGCTGCTAGAACAACAGGGGCAGGAGTGTCATTATGCCCCTTTGTAGATTGTGCAACCATCTTTAAAAAAAATTGAATTCAGTGACCTGCTCTTCTCAGTCACAGGGCTTCTGGCTCCTCTCTTGTTGGGCTTAGCTTTTGTGCATATTGGAAAAATAGAAGTGCTGCTCACCTCAAAGTGGGAAGTCTGCCTCATTGTCACCTTAGCTTTGATTGGGGCGGGGATGGAGGGGTGGGCGATTGGGGGAGGGCAGGCCAAAGATGTTGGCAGGCATGGCAGAAGAAGCGAATTCTAAAGTATAATGCTGGAAAAGTAGCTCAGCAGGTTAGGCACCTGTTGCTGAGATGTTAGATCTTGAGACCAGTCTGTAAATTCTTTGACTTTTTTCAAATTTCTGTTCGAAAAGTGCTGTGAAATGTGTACGTTGGCCCTTGGAATGGATACAACTCCTTCGATTCTTGGTGTGGGAATTTCGGCCCTTTTCCAAATTTGGTCTGTCCCTATAGTGAAAATCAAAGGTTGCCTCCCATGATTGCAAACTATGATCTTTAATGCAGATTGCCAACAGGAGGACGCTTTAGGCACTGTCTGGCCCTTCTGCTGCCTCTCAAGTCTTTATCCTGTCAAAACCAGAGCGCCAATGTTTAATTCACCAATGTATTTTTTACCCTTGGCCCACTGCAGAAGTTGTTTCTGATTGGAACTAAACAATTGAGTTTTGCATGAGTTTGTAGTTGCTATCAGAAGCCCGCACTTGCATTGAATAGCACATGATACTATACAGATGGGCCGCATTTCTTGAAAGGAGAAGACCTCGTGGGTGGGCGTGGGTCATACTGAAAACCTCCAGGAGGCATTGATACAGTGAGGTGTGTTCAAACAAAGTGTATTTCAAAAAAGATTTTGCCGTTGAACATTGGTCTAAATTGAAAAAGCTTAATCTTTAGCTGCATTAAAGTCAACCTGGGATGTGCACTTTAATAAAACACAGGGTCATAATCCGGATCAACCCCCTCGATAGTGGCGCTCAATCTAAGGCTTTCACCGGTGATGGACACTCGCACAAAGATATGTTCTTGCACAGAGGGGGGCACCTAAGCTAATATCTTGGGGCGGGGGGTGTTAACCCTTCAAATTTCAGGAGAAGGGCTAACGTCAGAGATTGTGTGGGAAGAGCAAACTTATTTGTTTGGTGGCATCTAACTTCTTTACAAATACTAACAAGACTATTCTGGTGCTGCTTCAGTGTTACACGCAGTTAACTCGCTCCCTCAGTCTGAAACCACACACTTAAGAACTGCTGGGAGAATGAGCCGTCTCTTGCCCCCCCTCCCCCACCCTCCAAACCCTTCCAATCACTCCCCTGGCATGCAAGCATTTGATTTGAGGGGCATTTGTAAAGTGCATCTTGGCGCTTATCTAGCAAGCGGAAGATGGGAGGCTTAGCTGAGAAAGCTAAAAGAGCTGGGTCTTCAGGTCTTTGCGAAAGGCATATGATTGAGGTAGATCCAAGAGAAACAGGGTTAGGCATTCCAGAGGCGGCCGCTACTATGGAAAAAGTATGGCCCCCAATGCGGCAATATGTCACTGCTGGAACGGGTAGTAGACAGGCATCAGCCAAGCGTAGGACCTGTCTAGTAACATAGCGCTGAAATTTAGCCTGAAGATGTTTTGTCCCTCATCCATAGAAGGCACTGTGAACCAGACATAAGGGCTTATCATGGATGCGTTTGATCTCAGGGAGCCAATGAAATTGGGTTAAAATCGGAGAGCTATGGCAGCAACGAGGAGTAGCTGTGGTTAACCGTGCAGCACAATTTTGAAGAACCTGAGCCGCTGCAGGATATAAGCAGCAAGTATTAATCCCACAGCGTGATTTCAATGACCGAAAAATGTAGCAGGATTAGAGCGAATGGGTTCGAAATTAGACCAGTGCGTTATTGACCAGTGTTGTTGTATAGAGTTGCAGGCTGCGTCCACCCCTCTTCAAAGCCCACCCAGACAAGGGCTTTGAAAGATTAGCAATATGAATTAAACTGGATTCTGGTGAATCGCGCTCTGCCTCCCCACGGCTTGTAAGCTGTGTGATAATAAGGGGTTAAATCATAGTCCTCCAGATAGGAATTTGAAAAGTTTTGGTTTATTCCTGATATGGTCAGTCGACACGTGTTTCAACCTTAGTCATCCTCACGGCTGACAAGAGAATTAAAATTACATTTATAAATACATTTTGCCAATAAGTTCATATATACAAGATGTCCATACAGACTTGGTTGCCGTATAGGTCAAAAAGGTAAAATAGTTTCAAGATACATTTATTCATTTGCGTGATAACATATGTGCGAACGAAATGGCATTAACCAAAAGAAAGTTTTCACATTAGTTGTATAAGGTTGTTACATACCCAATATCTGTTCAACAATGGAGGGTCACGCACTACAAGCCTTTGATCACACTGAAAACCAATGAAAACATTCACGCACACATATACAAACACTTTTTTTGTTTCTATTTACTTCCAGTGATGTCAGGTCAAAAGAAAAAAATGCTGAATGCCCCTTCAAAACAAGCCCAAAACAAGCTGACCCCCAACCAAATAAGCTAAAAAAAAAAAGCGCACCTCTAAAACTCTGTGGGTAGGTCTCAAAAGTTGAAAAATAATAACGCAAAGAATACATACAGAGAACACAAACATAACATGTTAGAACCAAAAGCATGTTTTAAAATTGTTATTTTTCTAACAATTAGTGTCTATTTTAATTTCTTGTATGTGTGCGACTTATAAAAGCACATCATTGGCTTTTTGGATCGGGTCCTTGATTCGTCACTCTCCTCCAGTGCTTGGCTCCCTTGCATACCTGCCAGGTAATCCCATGTCCTTCGTAACACTGAGCTAGTCCAGGCATTTCCTGTTAAATGCTTGGACTGGTATTTTTGTTTTCCCCATTATACCTATGGACCTACAAGGACCAGCATGCAAAGTGAAAATCCAGCACTGGCTCATGGCGGCACGTGTGACATGGCCCCCCCACTTAGCAGCAATGCCCTTGAGAGTTGCTCCTCTTTTCTGTCGCCCCTCTGGTCCTTGACTCCCTTGTTAGTCACTCTCCTCTGGTCAGTCGCCCTTCTGGTCTTGGGCAATCTGGCTGATCGCTCTCTCCTCTGGTCCTTGGTTCATATGGTCCATCAACCCTCAGGTAATTGGCTCCCTTATGAGTTGCTCCTCTAGTAAATCACTCCTTACATTTTGATGTAATCATAAAATAAATGGGTGGTTAACAAGGGTAATTGTTGCTGAAATAAGAAAATGAATAGCAATGCAGAATATTTACAAAACGTTCACTTGAACTCCCCAAGTGAACTAGCCAGGTGCTATGGCAATACTGGTGAAAGGACTCAGTTATCCGGTTCACGCTAGAGTTGGCATGTCAATGTACTGAGCAAGAAGGAAAATTAAACCTACAGGAAAAATAACAATATATGAACAAAAGCACACGCGAGGAGATAGAATCATACCCGACCAGTAGAACAAGAACTGTCAAATGCAATATTCCTGTTTTTATAATATGCAGTATGTAGACTTGTAGGCATGGACAGCCCATGACAGATATTGCCTTTTTGTACCATGTACTGGCATCTAAACCCAGCACACTGTCAAATGTCCAGCTATAGCCATTACATGAAGAGGTGCAGCTAATATGTGGCTCTTGTATGGTCAGATGTTCCAATCAAATGTACAAGTGTAACCCATGGTTACATAAGTAAGAACAGGTACTACTTCCATATGCCCTGTAGGAGCGTCACACGCTCTGGCTTTGCCATCATGTGCCTGGTACTGGTTCACATGCCAGTGAAAGCTTCATATGCCTAGGTACTGTCATAATGTAGCTACATCCCTCATACGTCTATGTAGAGCTGTAATCACCCCCTCCCCGCAGCACACAACGCCCCATTTATCCTCTTCGGCTTAAAAGGTGACTGTCCTTTTTAGTTTCATTTATTGTACCAACCTCGATTGAGCCGGCTCCCCGCGCGAATACTGAGAGGAACTGCACGACGAACAAGGAAGACTGACCTGCGGAATACCTCATAAGGTAAATTAATCGCACTCCCGCGACCCGCTGCTCTCTTCACTTTAAAGTAACAACCGCGGAATCCCGCGAGCAAACGAAAATCAAGAGACTGTAGTCAAAATGGAGTACATGGCTAAAACAACGTTGGGTCTGTCTCCACAGGTTAACTAAACAAAAGAAATAGACGATACCTTTTCAAATACCATTCGTAGCGGAAACGTGCAGCGATCACAAGATTCAGCGCATAATCGAAATCAGAGGACCTAGATATTAAACTACCAGGTCAGTAAAGAATGCAGTTAACTATGCACTCTAGAAGAAATACATGTCAATAAGGTTATACCAAAAACCAATATATGAAACTTGTTTTAGGTCTAAAGTTTGAAGTACCTCGACGTAAAGACTAAAATTGGTTTGCAGCCGAAATACTAGAGAAGGAATTTATTGCATAAAGATACACAGAAAATAAGGAGTGACTTCACTGTGTGTTTTACAACAAAAATCAAAAACTTGAGTCCGACCACAAAAGCATATAAAGGTCAGTGCCAATTGGAAATGTGCAAAATAGAATATCCATCTCGCATGAACTTTTACCAGAAGAGTTTTTACACTGTATTCCAGACCAAGCACTAATACGAATTCCATATTTCCATTTTTTTCAGCATTGGAAAATAAAGTGAATACCTGGGGTTTTTCTGAATCTATATCAACCTAAAAAACAGCATTCTGTCCTGAAGAGGGCCATAACTAGAGCAGCAGAACACCAGGGATGGTGTTGATGCAAATTGTTGCCGAAACATATGTAGACATCCTGACACAAAAATAGATGTGCCTTTTGTTGCAGCGTTAAAATTCTCATGCTGCGCATTTAATGCCTTGGTTTCCCCAAACAGAATCAGAAACTTAAACAATTGATTTGGAAAGGTGTTTCATAAAAACTGTCACTTTTCTAACCCTAGACACCAAGAATAGAATATGTGTGTGTTTGTGCTGGACTTTTTAATTGTCTGGAGGTGCCTTGTGGAAAGCACCGACCATTTATAGAAGTGTGTAATTCAATCTATTAAAATATTATGTTTTTTACTTTGAATGCTCTCTGGACAATGATATGTCTCTATGCGACCCCTAGATAGATAAGAAAGATATCTATCAAAACATCCCTTGGTCCCTGACCCCTTTGCAAGGCGGACTAAAAGAGGGGTAATTGAGCTTTTGTTACTTTTTCTTTCACTACTATTAGATGCCCAGGATTTTGTACCTGCTACCATTCATACCACTACAGCAGTGCCTGGAAAGGACTTCCCCATGCCTACACAAAAGCCTAAAGTATTGGCATTGCCAATGCTTATTTCCATCATGACTATGATATGATAGGTTATTTATAATGGAGGACAAGAAGTGGTTGTTCCTAATTTAGGAACTCCCGTCCCCTGCACACTATCTGGTATCTGCGGAGCAGATCAATACCTTTTATGTATTTTGTATTACTAGATTTCATAACACATTTTTCAATAAACCATTAGATAGGTGGAGCAGTCTGAGTAAATAAAAAGTTCACAAAACTTATATAGACAACAAACATAATATTTATTGTACAATATCTCTGGGCCCAACGCGTTTAGAGTAAAAACTCTTCTCCAGGGGCAAAATCATATTTCACAATCAATTTCTAGAAAAAGATAGAAAGGGTACAACTTAATATCTATTTTAACATGTAATTCAGTTAGTAATCAAAACTTTCAAAACACTCAATCATAGATATAATTGGAATACTTGTCAAGAAAGGGCTGGGATAGTACCTAGTAGCTCAGTTAGTTTGTACTGGAAAACATTAGTCCAGTCAGATCAGTAGTCATGTAATTTCTAACAAATACCAAGAAAGAAGAAGTTGCATTCATAGAGTCATTTTCCAACAAAGCCAGAAAACAGCTAGCCTGTTTTCCTAGAGTCTAATAAAGAGCGGAGAAAACTATGCAATTTAGGTATAAATAATGTAAGCAGGTAACGTGCCAGGTACCAACTATGGAGTAAGTATAGTTGAAACACACACAGTGTCCAAAAGATGGCGAGTGCTTTAGAGAGGAAGCGGATGCATCCACACTAGGTAGATAATGCGAAAAGTAAATAATACACTCAAAGTGCAAGTATAGGAAAAACTGACAGAGCTAGATCAACACTTACATTCAATTCTAAGCGAGTTCCGGCAAGCGGTACGTGGACTGAGTCAGAACAGGCAAGCGGTTCATGCTAATAAACAATTCTGCATAGAAGAAAAAAGAGTAAAGGAGGAAGTGAGTAGTTGTAGAAGAGGTCCGGGTGACACGAGTGTCAGTAGACCCATAAAACACTTACTGAATACGGTGTGAGCACTTCGACGAGTAGACCATGGCGAACCTTATCCCGAGCAAGGAGGATGTGGTTCGTTCATGATGATGCTCTTAAATACTGAGAGAAATGCTGACGTGCGATCGGGCATGCGTGGTAGCAGATAGACAGCCACGCATGCATCAACAAAAAGTTGTAGATAATTGGTGCGCGTCATGGGTCTGACGACACAGCACAGCCGGCGTCAGAACCACATGAAAACAAAAGAAATTTCGCATGCGCGAGACTGATAAGCGGCTCAATGCCTGAAGAAATGGAAAGAAATATAGATAGTAGACTGATAAGAGTAGAATAAAAAACCTGCGGACCAGACAGAGTGATTAGCTAGGGATATGATGGACATGTCACGTGACGGATAGGTCAGACCGTCCTCTGTCCGTTAGTACCTTAGTGAGTAAAAACAATACTGTTCACAGAAAGCAATTTTACAAAGGGAATAATCAACGTAGAGGATATTACAGACATTGAAGTAATGTACATATAGTGCAGCATCTTGTTCAGTTTAACATATAAATAATAGCATACATTGTGCCAAAATGTGGCATATTTTTACAAACGGTAACTTTTCAACCATTTAAGCACCCGAAATTGGGGTACAATTTCTATTCAATCACTATTAGCATATATTTTTTTGAGCAATTGCATTTTAACCAAATGTCCACATGTAAATGCTAATAAAAGGCGCTATATGTAGTACACCCATCTAATTTCTAGGTAACTAGGCACATTAAAATTGGGGTTGTTGTCTAGATGTGGTCAATATGAAATGATGTAATTACAGTAGTTGAGATGAGGGGTAAAGTCCTCATAAATAGGGGCCGAGGTAGTAGTCCTCGTTCATGCCAAGAGGGGCAAGTGAATCAAGGCAGTGTATCCAATAAAGTTCTCGCTGTGATAGTAAGTTCTGCAAGTCCCCACCTCTGGGGAGTGGGTGTATTACTTCGAGTATTACCATTCTCATTTGTGCCACTGTGTGTTGATGATTTCTGAAATGTCGATATACAGGGGATTTAGTATTTTTAGTGCAGATGTTTGACTTGTGCTCGGTCCAACGTTCCTTGGCTTTCCTGGTGGATTTCCCTACGTAGTATTTACCGCAGGGACAACGTAGAGCATAAATAACATTTTTTGAATCACAAGTTGCAAATTGGTTTAGTGGGATTTTCTTCCCAGTATTGCCATGTCGGATATGGTCTCCTTTTATCACATTTGAACAATGTTGGCAATTAAGGCATGGGTAGGTGCCCTTTGTAGGTTTGGACAAGAAGGTTTGGTTATCTGTTTTCCGTTTTTCCGCTCTGATCAATTTGTACAAAAATGTTTTCCCCTCTTGTATGCCAGCATCAGAGGTTCAGGGAAAAGTCGGTTCAGTTGTGGGTCTGTTTTGATTATGTCCCAGTTTTTGTGGATTATTCGTTTGACCTGAAAACTCTGGCTAGAGTACTTTAATTAATGAATCAAAAAATCCTTTTTTCATTTTTGGTCTTTGGGTCCAATAGGTCTTCGCGACTTTGTATTTCTGTTCTACGTATTGCTTTATTGATCAGATCATCTGGAAAGTTTCTGTCTTTGAACCTGGACTTCATAATGGAATATTCGTCTTGTAGTCTGTCAGCCTCTGATGTTATTCGCTTGACAATGAGGAGTTGGCTATACTTTAAATTTTCTTAGAAATGCTTGGGATGAAAGCTTTGGAAATGTAAGGTACTATTCACATCAGTGGGTTTCCTGTATATTTGTGTTCTGAGTCTTGTGTTTGTTATTTCAATAGTGATGTCCAAGAAGTTTACATTTGGTTTACCAATGTCCATTGTGAACTGAATTCTATTGTTGCATTTATGTAGATGTTCACAGAAGGTGTTGAGTTCATCCTCGGTGCCTCTCCAAATTCCAAAGACGTCGTCGATATATCTATACCAACTTTTGATCTTGTCTTTCCACCTGGGTTATTATTATTTATCATGCGCTTAATACCCAGAGGTTTCTAAGCACATACCCGGGGTTCAAACCTGTGTTGCTACGTGTTATCTGGCTTCCAGGGTGAGCTGGTTGCCGCTGAGCTATCCTCCTGAAACTATACTTTAAAAGTGTTGACCTAAATTACCTGTAAGTGTTTACCTCTTTGCTAGGTAATTAGTCTTCAATGGGCCTTTCATACTGAATGCAAAATGCCTCCACACAAATCTACAAAGGGAGCGCTGGTGATAAAAGAGAGGGGCACTTGCAGGTCATTAAGGGGCTGCAGACACCCCTGCCCAGGACGCTGCGTGTGGCTTCGCATTAGAAAGGCAATCAGCCCGAGCCTCACAGTGTGTGCTTGACTGAATATGGGAGGGTGGGATTTTCGCCTTTCATATGCATTTTTTTTTCTTTTTTAGGAATGGAGCCAAGTCGGACAGGGACTGGCAGGCAAGCGGAATAATACGCGAACAATTAGAAGAAAACACAGACACAAACCGCAACAAGCGAACTGAAAATATTATAAGCGACTTTGGGCAAAAACAAGCCGAAAGTCGCTTATAATAAGCGGACATGGCAACACTGGATGCGTCGATAATCTCACACTCCGGGCAGGCAACTTCACCTGCATGTCGGCTTTCTGTTTCTCCAGAACTAGTTGGTCTGTGCATGGGGCGAGTTCTTGGTTGCCTAGCAGCCATACAAAATATGTAGCAAACGCTGTGCTGACTCTGAAGACAGAATTTTCAAAGAAACACAGTGTATAGGCAGGGGGCTACCGAGGAACTTTATCTTTTTTTATTTTTGAAGGCAATGTACTCAGGTGGGGCTCCCAGCACTGCAGGCACTGAGGGGGCTCCTGCTACACCAGTGTCCAAGGGGGCCCTGGCTCTTTAAAATATACGTAGATTACCTACTGCTTACATTGTCGAATAAAAGCAGTCACTTTAATCCTTTTCTATATTAAAAACAGTCATCTTAATCCATTTTTAAAGAGTCTTGTGCCTTCCTGGACATTCTTCAGGCCCGCTTTTCGGGCAGGGCAGCCCCCCAGTTTGTAGACCACTGCCTTAGAAAATACAATATGTCAATATTCCTTCATTCAAGTGTAAAAACAGACTATTAAAAGGACATCCCAATATTGGCCACAAGATGGCAGAGCGAGCCATCATGATGCAAGTTTTAAAATAATTTAAAGCACCCGCATTTTAAATCTGATGGCGCATTCCAAGGGCGTCAAGTGAAATCAATCTATGGACCGGTCTCTACAACAGAAGAAGAGCGTGCGCCAAACTAGCTGTCTTTACCGTTTGCCGGCTCACATTTCTTAGAGATAGTGCAGTTGGATCTGCAAGCAGCAACGCCATGCTTCCGGTATGGCAGACACGCGTTTCCTGGTCTAGATTGCTCTGCGTACGGTAAACCTGTAGCGCTTTTTATGCGCTCACTTTACATTCATTTTTTAGGCAGCTGACCGTATAAGCCCCCTCCATTCTTCCTGTCAGAAACTAAGTGGAAGGTTTAGGCGGGGAGAATGTTGATTTTCTACACTGCTTTTTACATGCCTTAGGATTCAGGCCCCTACAGACCAACCAATCCATTCAAAGACACCGTTCTATATTACCAAGCGTGTTGCTGAGCTTGCAGATCGCCGGTGGCACTTTCTGTAACAAGAAAGCATGGTCATACTGGGCGTGCTGCAACAATAGCGCTGTTGTGTACGATACAGGCGGTACACCCCGGTTCGGCGTGGGCCGATTCGCCGCGGCCAGTTCGGCGACGGGATGTTTTGGCGCTGGGATGTTTTGGCGCTGGGATGTTTTGGCGACGGGATGTTTTGGCGCTGGGATGTTTTGGCGCGCCAGCACCGAACCGGCCGCGCCAAATCGTCCTGCTCAGCCCTCCGGGGCCCGCCGCTCACTGCCTTCCGGGTTCAGCATACCCCCACAGAACTCTCTAGAAAGACCCCACAGGCCGCTGCAGAAGCCCCGCATTCCCGCTCAGTGAGAGTCCCGGCCGCTCTTCCTTATGGAGCCTCTGCCCTGCATCACTGCTGAGCCCCCGGCTGCTGTC
Organism: Ambystoma mexicanum; assembly: GCF_040938575.1. Classification (NCBI taxonomy): domain Eukaryota; kingdom Metazoa; phylum Chordata; class Amphibia; order Caudata; family Ambystomatidae; genus Ambystoma; species Ambystoma mexicanum. Next base: position 221,254,599 of record NC_090921.1, on the reverse strand, counting down.
ATCAGGCCGGAATTATCTAAGCAATGCGGGTTAACACGCACAGCTCTTTCCTTCACAGCGCTTCATATGGAACAGTTGTTTATTCAATAAACTTCCATCATCAGGTTACCTTAGTCTAGCAGGAGCCGGGCATGGGCCCCCACGGAAATAGTGCACACGGGAGCCCCCGGCTTCAGTGCCACCTGATGGCCAGAGACCTCAGGGACCACTGTGCAGAAGGACCCCAAAGGATCTGTTTATTGGGGTCCCAGCGGCTCAGGCCTTGCCCAAGGCAACGTCCCTGCAGCAGGGCGTAGATCACACAGAGTCAAAGAGGGTACCCAGGACTGGGCTTCAAGACACACAAGTGCAGAAACAGTTTCAAAATACTTGAGCAATTTAACGCTGCTGGGACTCAAGCATGCAGCGAACACGTAACCCACTGAGCTATCTTCCTGCCTACACTCTGATATGACATGGGCTATTTAATTTCCAAGTCTTAAAAAGTGGGCAAAAGGTATGGGTTCTTGTTTTTATGAAAAGCAATAAAAAACACACACGAGGATCCCTGGCAGGGGGCAGAGGTCTTGAAAGCAGTGCTATTTGCCACATAGTATCGATTTTACCGCCCTCCCAATTCCGGCATTGCCGGGAAAGCATTCTTTTGGTGTACAGCAATAGCAAAAACGTTACCACTGCACTAGTGGTAAAATCTGAATTGGGTGATTGTTCAGGAATACCGCTAGCGATAGAGATATTTAGCAACAATTTTATGGGGACTCCAGTCAAATTACCAGCTTGGGAGTATTAGTGGTAGCCACCGAACAGAAATACCGCTACCCCTGGTGGCAACCAGATGTCTGTCGAATTACAAGTAAAGTTATTCCCTGTAATGGGAATTCATTGGGGCATGGCGGTATTACCTCATGAAGCAATACTGCAAGGACCATTCATGTCCATGTTTGTGGTGCTTACACCGCCCTCCATATGCAGGCAATTGTCTTATTGGTTTAGAAACTCATAATCAGTGTATCGGTAAAATAGGCGGTATTTGGGAATACCGCTCGTTTTACCCCCAATGACGCCCACAGTGTGGCTTTGGATACGTTTCAATTTCCGATAGTGTCACATTCGTGATGTTTTAGTCACATTTTGCCAATGTTTTGCGGTGACTCGCCCTTCCTCAGGGCCTCGTGTGCTTGACTTGTCTCTCTACCTTCTTCCCGGCAGCCTTTGCGTCCGCTGGAAGCCTTGGTATCGGTTGCCCTAAAGTAGGGAGCGAGGGGCACCCACCTACCTACCTACCTACCTACCCACCCACCCCTGGTAACCTCGGGCACATGCCACCGGGCACATTCCTGCATAGTAAATCCCCCAGCACCAAAGGGGTTAATCTCAGTTTCTGGCTGGACTGATAGGGCTAAGAGCTGGACCAAAAGGCAACAGGTTCCACCAAACCTAAAAGTCCAGAGAAGGGTACTGAAGGTCAGGGTCACCCAGTGGTCACTGCTGCGTGCTAGCCCTCTTGGCACTTCTGTTCTCCGATGAGGCCCCCAGGGGCACTTAGCTCCTCCTGTGGGGTCACATGTACCCAACTCCTGTTCACCACATGAGAGACCCCATCTCTGTATTTCTGTTTCTTTTATGTTGTGTGATGGCCAGGTCTCCTTTCAGTTCTTAATAAGCAAGCCAGAGATGCGTCTTAACTCACTGTCTCTAAATGCACTCAGGCTGCCAGGAGCACGCTCTGGGACTCGAACCCGTGGCTGAGTGTGCGTCTCACCCAACCTTGGACACACACAGCAACTCTGAGTATTCATGGGTAGAGACCACGTCCTTTCTAGCGCAATGAGGCAAAACCAACCGTAGCACCTGAAAGGCAACACTCATGAATTTTCAAAGAATGGATGAAAACACAATTTGCATGAGTTTTTATTATTTCTGTGCGGCCAGTTCGGCATGGGTTGCCACGCCGAACCGGCTCCCGCGCCGAACCGGCCGTGCCAAAATGTCCCGCTGACATTGCAGCCACATCTAAACTCCCTCACGCCAAATTTAAAAGCATCATTATTTTCAAATGCAGCACGTTCACAGGAACTGCGCCTGACAACGTATTGCATTTGAAAATAATTTGGGGTCAAGTGACTGGCGTGAAGTGTAGTATTTTTTATTGTGATTTTCCCAAATGCTTTATTATTTTTTTATTTTTATTAGACTGTTCAATTATGCGAGTTAATTAAGCAACTTTTGCTGTCTCAGGCACAAGGCCAGTTTGGTCTTGTGGTTAAGTTCCAAGCCTCACAATCTTGCAGGCCATGGTTCGTGGCTGGGATAAAGCTTTTAATTTTATTCTATTTGAAAAAAAAGAATGTGATATTTTGCAAATAGAATAAAATTAAAAGCTTTAGCCCAGCCACGAACCATGGCCTGCAAGATTAGAGGCTTGGAACTTAACCACAAGACCAAACTGGCCTTGTCCCTAGGCAGCAAAACATTTATATTTAAGTCCCATGATTGAACAGTCTAATAAAAAGAAATAATAATAAAGCATTTGGGCAATTCACAATAAAAAAGAACCCTCTGCCCACTACCACCCCTCTCCTCCCACCACCTGTCAGCTACCACCTCTCCTCCACCCCCTGCCCACTACCACCTCCCACCACCTGCCAGCTACCACCTCGCTCCTCCACCCCCTGCCCACTACCACCTCCCCCTCAAACCCCTTGCCCACTACCACTTCCCCCCTCCCACCACCTGCCCACTACCACTTCCCCCCTCCCACCACCTCCCAGCTACCACCTCTAACCCCCTGCCAGCTACCACCTCTCTCCTCCACCCTCTGCCCACTACCGCCTCCCACCACCTGCCAGCTACCACCTCGCTCCTCCACCCCTGCCCACTACCACCTCCCACCACCTGCCAGCTACCACCTCGCTCCTCCACCCCTGCCCACTACCACCTCCCCCCTCCCATCCCCTGCCCACTACCACCTCCCCCTCCCACCACCTGCCAGCTACCACCTCTAACCCACTGCCAGCTACCACCTCTCTCCTCCACCCTCTGCCCACTACCGCCTCCCACCACCTGCCAGCTACCACCTCGCTCCTCCACCCCCTGCCCACTACCACCTCCCAGCTACCACCTCGAAGGTAGTGGCCTTGCGTTAAGTTCTCTACCCCAGAGTTTTGCAGGCCATGGTTTGTGGATGAACAGAACCTTTCGTTAATTCCCCCTTTTAAATAAAAAATAATGTGATATTTTGCAAATAGAATAAAATTAAAAGCTTTAGCTCAGCCACGAACCATGGCCTGCAAGATTGTGAGGCTTTGAACTTAACCACAAGACCAAACTGGCTTTGTACCTGGGCAGCAAAACATTTATATTTAAGTCCCATGATTGAACAATTGATAAAGAAAAAAAAATAAGAAAGTATTCGGGCAATTCACAATAAAAAATACTCTAAAGCATGTGCTTTAAAATAAATACTGTAAAAAAATACTGTAACCCCCTCCCTGCGCCAAAACATCATTTGTGCAAATCACATAAAAAAATACTGTAACCCCCACCCCGCGCCAAAACATCCCCGCGGCCAAACGTCGCAGCGCCGAATCGGTCGCGCCAAAATGGGCGCGCCCAATTGGCTCCTGCGCCGAATCGGTCGCGGCGAATCGGCCAGTGCAGAACTGGCCGCGCCTAATCGTCCTGCTCCGTGAAACAGGTGCTGCTTTATACTTTTGTAACACTAGAGTGCCATCGTGTGGTCTCATTTTGAAACCCTTTTGAAAGGACTACACACCAAACCTGTTTGTTGTACAGTACGGCAATAAAGGTTGCTTTACATCTTCCCTAATGAATGACACCATATGTGTGCAGTACTTTAGCACCTATATTTTGTTTAGGTTTAGATATCGCGCAAAGCAAACCGAGTGACCGATTCTGCAGTGCATGCTATAATAGAAAAGTGTTCTTTCATGAAGGAGGAACACATTTCTGAAAACGCACCATATTCTAACACAGAAAGAATGTGGTGTAGGGACATAAATGCCTCGGCTTTTGCATGAGTCTGATTTACGGCCTAAAAACGACCCTGGTAGCCATCATGATGGCAAGGGGATTCTACTCGCAGGGCTCTGCTTTTGCATGTCAAAAAAACAGAGTTAACATAAGGCAAGTGTTCAGTGGCGTTCACCTCTACTCCACATGTCTTCCCTTCATAAAAATAGTATTTCTCAGAGTGCAGGACACTTTTCAAATTAGAAAAGTGTCAGTCTTTTAATAAATTATTGCAATGCCACTAGTGCACATATTTCTCCCACGGCGAAAGATTTTAACAGCTTGCTGGAAACCACGAATCTCCCCTCCATTTGCACCCGGGGAAGGGCGCTCACCCAATCCGGTGGCTGGAACAGCGGGCGAGCATACACAATCTCTGTCTGCTGTTTTCAGTCATCCAAGACCCTTACCCGGTGGCACCATCTGTTTGTTTTGAATGTGGGTAGGCAACAGGGAGCCTCTTTTGCCTCCACAACTCCCCACACCGCCAAATCAAACCAAACCACTTCTCCAACCTCCCCCCCACTTACCTGCTTACCTCCAACTCCCAGCCTCCACCATAGAAATGGAAAAAGGACGTAGTCCTTTTTCTGATGGCAGTGGCCATCTTGGTTTTTTTTTCTCTGAAGATTGGCATCGTGCAACGAGCGCAGCCAATCTCTCAAGTTAAAAAAAAGTAACTACTTGCACCCCATGCAAACCCTGGGTGTGAATAGCAATCACGCCCCAGCACAGGGGTGTACAGGCCGGGAACGGCCCACGCCCCTCGCCTAGACCTTTTTGGGCTGTTACTGGCCATGTATGCCCTCCTGCTGAGGCGTGATTGCTACAATCCTTCCACCCACATCAGAATGGTGTGCTGGAAACTGGAGGGGAAAATGTCGGCTTTCTTCACTACTTTTATCACAAGTTCAGAACCAGGCCCAGAATGAGTTCACACCGGCGGCTCAGATGTTGGTGCAGTCACTAGGATAGTTGACAAGCCATAAAGCGAGACCCTGAACAGGAGAACAAAGGTGGTGGATTAGAGTCCAATTTTGACACTTTTGGTTTCAGAGAATGTAATGGAATGTTGAAAAGTGTTGTTCCTTAAAGCAACACTGTGTTTCCATTTTTTTATGCACCCCAGAATCAGGCCATGAATGTGCACATTGGGCCTGATTTACAAACTCGTTTGTCAAATGGGAAAATCCCATTGAAAAAGGCTTTGCAATCAGGCCCAGAGCGTGCATGCATTTTCACACAGGCACTTAGCATGAATTTCAGGGACCCTGCTGTGAAAGCTGCTACAGTCACAGTTTGGGCACATCATCTTTGAATTACCACTCCCCAAAACACACGTTGAGACTGGTCGTAGTTGAAAAGTGTGGTTTGCACACTTTGCAATCGTTTAAGGATTTATTTGCAAATTAACCCAAAGTTTCCATCTTTCAGTGAGGAATTGGGCAGCCTATGGCATGTTATTTGTCAATAACCTTTTATACTTCATTTTTACATTCTATTTCAGGTTTAATTGCTGCGTGCCATGTAGAAAAATGCAGAAAAGGGTGCCCAATGACTCTTCTGTGCATCGTGCATATAAAGGGGGTGAGAACGTGAGCACTAGTAATATTATGCTCACTCTCATTTTGGCCTGAAAGGGCAGGGATACAGAACCCTTCTCCACCAGGGTTTGATTGGGACCTGGCTACAATGTCAGGGTGTGCTGGGGCGATTGTTCAGGTGATACAAAGCCTCACCCCTAGTAAATATCTCTCTACTCGTAATTCATATGGGCTGTAAAAATGGGTGGTATTTAAAATACTGCATGTTTAAAAAATGCGGTCAAGCTCACATTGCACCCCTTAGAAAGGTCTGTCGAATAAGCGTGTCTTCAGTTTATGGTGCACTTTTTTAAAGAAGGTTTGTGGAACTTTGTAAATGTTATTTGTTATAGACTTTTCTAATTTTAGTAATTTGTGCTTTTACCACTACGAGTGGCCCAATGGCGCTTTTTATATTCATCTACACAATCACAGCGCCTCGATGCCTGCGGGCTGTGTGAGCGCTTTATAAATGTAAAATAAAATAAATAAAAATAAGCTTACTTCAAAAAGGCGGGAAATCCGATGGGACGGGTAAACGTACACACAATAGCCACCTAGTGTGGCCTGGTGGGGGCGCTAAAGGTACAACAATGCTGATCGGATGAAAAGCTTCATGTACTGCAGGTTTCAAAAGGTATAACATACGATGTGTGCACTCACTAAAAACCTTTGTTGGCTAAAGTTTTAATAGTGCTCAATAGACCCCCTTTTCCACCCAAATACATACATTTTTGATGAACTGAATGTCGTTTGTTTGTATTTGCAACGCTTTTACAGGGATTTGAGGACCTGCTGTTTTTTTTGGTAGTTTAAAAAAAAGAAAATACGTTCCTAGATATGAAAAGTGTATTTTTTTTATACTGACGTTGCAGACTGGTGCACCTGTAGCCTGGCTCTTTTGATAATTTGGGGTTAGTGAAGGGTGCGCAGTTGGGGGCACTGGAGTCGGCAGTCACTTAATTTGGTTTGAGAGTCGGAGTTCGGAGGTGACACATATGGTCTGCATCCCTCTGCCAATCCCCTTCAGCCCACCCAACCCTAGAGGTCACAGGCCTTGCACCCCATCCCCCGTCCACAAAGACCATCATGTGCCTGTGTCCCTGCGCCAAGGGTGGTATCCCATGCAGAGCTCCCTCAGGCCACCCCGGCTCTTTATCACTTGTACCATTGCAGCCATAGAGGAGTTAGTTTCTGATCCCTGTGCCAACCCCCCACAGCCCATCCAGCCCCATAGCGGACTGGTTTTGTATCCCATTACCTATCCCCTCGGCCCACCCCGGCTCTGTATATCTGTGCCAATGCCCCTCAGCCCTGCCAGCACTAGGAGCCGCAGGCTTAGTATCCCTTTAACAGTCCGCACACACCATCCTGGCTCAGTGCCCCTGGGCCAACCCCCCTCAGAACATCCAGAAATAGGGGTCATAGGCGTTGTATCATATTACTCGTACCAACACACCATCCTCGCTCAGTCTCCCTGTGCCAAGCCCCCCCCAGACCAGCCAGACCCAGGGGTCACATGCTTTATGCCATGTTAGTACATTTGGAATCTTCAAGGCCTAAGAATGACGATTATTATTATTTTTGCATTTGTATAGCGCACATACAGCCCAAAGGCATCGTGGCACTGTTAATTGTCAGTCTTAGTTACATAGAAGTTACATTCATACAAAGTTTCATACATTTGAATATGAGGGCATAACATTTGAATATGAGGGCATAAGAGTGTAGTAGTTCATGAATACAGGAGTGTAGTTTCAGGGGTACAGTTTCCAGGTTTGAGTACATTTTGTCATCATTATACTGCCAATTCTGAAATAGATTTCAGCTAGGGGTGTTCAAACGTGTTATGCAGTTGCCTTAGTACACTCTTCCTCAGTTTGTGAGAAGGGGGGTGTTCACATCTAGAATTAGTTTTAGTTTGAAATCTCCTTGATATCCCCTTGTTGCCTTCCCGCCTTGTAGCGCTTTGAAGTACTTCACTTTTGTATAAGCGCTTTACAAATTAACAATTGCAATTACCAGTTGAGTGGGATGCGTTTGCATGTGTGTGTGACACTAAGGTTTGGATTTATATAAGTTGATACTGGTTTTACTACTGTACACATATTTTTTGCATAATGATTTTAAGATATCAAGAACAATGTGGATATTAATGTACATTTTGTTTTAATGTATTGCACTGTGAAAATTGCACTTCAATGGTGATTTATTTTCTGAATAAAGTTAATGACTATGATGATGAATTACCAGTCCCCACACACAATTCTAGCTCGCTCTCCATGTGCCAACCCCCCTCAAACCAGCCAGAAATGGGGGTCACAGGCTTTATTTCATATTACCAGTCCAAAACAGCATCCTAGCTCGGTCTCCCTGTGCCAACCCCCCTCAAACCTGCCAGACCTACGGGTTACAGGCTCTATGTCATATTACCAAGCCCCACACACCATCCTGGATGTGCTCCTCTTTGCCAACCTGCACAGACCAGCCAGACCTAGGGGTCACAGGCTTTGTATCATGTTACCAGTCCCCACAAACCATCCTCGTTTAGTCTGTGTGCGCCAACCCCCCTCAGACCAGCCAGACCTAGGGGTCACAGGCTTTTTAAATCACATTACCAGTCCAAACACAGCATCCTAGCTCAATCTCTATGTACCAGGCCTCTCAAACCTAGGGGTCACAGGCTTTATGTTATGTTATGTTGAATTATACTGTGCACCGCTACCACCCAGGGGCAGTCTCCAGGCGCTCCCGTGGCTCTGCAAGAGGGAGAAGTGGGGAGGTTAGTGGGGATAGGCTGAGAGGATAGGTTCAGAACCAGGAGGTACTGCGCCTGTGAGTGTTGTTTTACATGTGGTAGTTTGTGCCAGAGGCCTCAAGCATTGTAACCGTATGGGTAAGATTCAGTGCCTCGGATGTGTGGTAGTGTTTTGTGTTGGTGTGTTGTGTGGGTTTAGATGTGCACACTTGTTAGATTGTGTCCTTAAGGGATCCAGACTCACAGTTGGCCGTAGCTGTAAGTTAATCCGGTATCTTGGTGTGGAGTTGCGTTGTTGATGGTTTTGTGGACTATGTGGGGGATTCACTTTAGGTGTCATTCAGCATCTAGAGATGATCAGTGTGAACTTAGTATTGATTCTCTGTTTGTTTACCTGTAATATGGCTAGTCCACAGTCTGGTGTAATGGTATCAGTTACGTTGGAGGAGCAGGAAGGGTAAAATGGGCTAGTAAGTCGGTCACTTAGTTGGAGCCTCTGGTGCTGCTCTTTGGCTGCGCTTGACGGTATCTAGCCAGGTTCTTGTTTGTGGTTGTTTGGCCCATCTAGTCTTCTCTCAGGTTGTTTGTCTGTGGGGTTGTTGTTGTTGGTGTCCCTTCGAGGTTGTCATTGCATGTTGAAAAGCCAGGTTTTAAGACATTTCCTGAAGGTGATGTGGTCTTCTGTGGTTCTAATTTCTTTGAGTATGTTGTTCTAGATGTGAGCAATTAGTCGTGAGAATTCTGTTCCGACGAATGTCCTTTTTTCGTAGTGTTTTGCCTTTATTTGTAGGTCGTTGCTGGATCTTAGTTCCCTTCTTCGGCAATACCACTGTGCAAAGGCTTTTGGCCAATACAGAGTGCTTTGAATTTTTACCGGTAACCAGTGTAGGCTCTTCAGTGTTGGAGTGATGTGGTATCTTCTGTTTAGTCTTAATAGGATCCTGGCTGCTGTAGTTTGCACCCTTTGGAGTTTCTCGGTAAGTCGTTCGGCATTCCTTGGTAAAGGCTGTTTGCGTAGTCAATTCTTGTGAGTATTATGGATATGATTGTGAGGGTTCTGTGGGGGAGGGAGAGGTAGGAGAGTAATCTTCTGAGCAGTCGTAGGAGGAAGAAGCAGTTTTTGGCGATTGCATTGACTTGCGGTTCCAATGACAGTCCGTTTTCCATGAGTATTCCTAGGTTATTTACTACATCAGTAGTCTCTGGTTGTGTTCCCATGCCGATCAGCAAATCCAGCTGTGGGTTCCCTCCATCGAATCCTGCGGGTGAGAGCATTATTTCAATTTTTGCCGGGTTCAGTTTAAGGTTGTTTGTTGTCATCGAACTGTAGATGTCTGTGAGGCAGATATTTTGTCTGTTTGTTTTCACCATCAGTTGTGTGTCTTCTGTATAGTTATAAGTGGTGAGTCTGTGGGTTCGAATGATATTCATCAGTGGGCACATGTAGATGTTGAAAAGCAGCAATAAGAGGCTGGATCCGTGTGGGGCTACGCAGGATCTATTTTTGGTGTTTGAGGTGAAGCTGTCACGACCCTCAGCCCTGATCCCCACTGGCAGGCCCATTGGCCAGGTGGAGTCAGAACTCAGATCGCAAATAAGGCAGGGCATCCACCTTTCAGGCACTCTTGGCGCCAGGCTCATACCCACTGAAAGACATCTGCTAAAGGAACTACTTTATTTAGGCTTTCAGCCAACATGGAGGCATCCACATAGCTTGATTTCTAAGAACCAAGGTATGCGGTATAAAGTGTTTTGGGTGTGGTGGCCTAGGGACTACTTTACATGGACTACTTTGAAGAGGCTATTTAAACCACACCCGAACAAGACAACAGGCTTCGCGTTACTTTTCTACTAGCAAAGTGACACTCACCGTGTCCAGCTTTCTCACGAGCCTGACAAAATCCAGACCTGCAGAAAGACAAAGAACATCGTTAGCAGCAGAATCCTACCTGCACTCTCTATCCTTCACCTCTCGCAGCTCCTGTGCAGCTTCGTTGGAACGGTTTGCCGCCCGGATCGAAGGATCTGAGAAAGGAAGAAAGACATAACTAAAGGAGGTTGTAGAGACATTACAACCACGAATTGCTTAAAGACTTACCTGGCTGGCTGCTTTTCGACCGGCATAGCTCCGGAACTCTACCCGCGCTGGGAGCACACCGCGACCTACGAAAAAGAGAAAACACAGGTCAGCGAAGACAAGACATCGCAGCGCTGCACAAAGTGCCTACTTACCGCATCATAGAGCTTATTGTGCACCATCATTTACTGGCGATGACCAGCCTACCCAGTTTGCCAAGCGGATGCTCCGCGCATCTAAGGGAGATAAAAAGAGACATTATCGAACAGAGAAAAGGCATGCAAGAATAACAACACCATAAACCGCAATAAGACCTACCTGAAAGACATACTTGGGCCGCTGTCAGTGAAGTAACTAGACCGCACACGCCCACGAAAGACAAGGCGCCCCTGCCCGGAAAGCAGGACAGAGAGCCCACCAACTTCGACAACAAGGTGAGAAGAGAACCTGGAGGGGCTGAAATCACATGGGAGGTGGAGGGAAACTTACCTTGGTCGTCCAGTCCTAAACACAGTCTTCATTTCCAGGCGGAATTTCCACCGAGAACCTTACCAGGGGATCACTGAGAAGGGCACGAGCGACCAACTGGCTGGGTGTCCCCTGGATACCAGAGGAGCGTAACAGAACTGTCATAGGTAGGTTCTTTCAGATCAGTTTGTTAGGAATGAGGTAAGCCACTTTAGTGTAGTGCGAATTCCTGTATGCCACATTCCATCAATCTTTGTATCTGTGTTGCATGGCTGATTGTGTCAAAAGCCGCTGAAATGTCCAATAGTATGAGGGCCGATTGGGCATTATCATCTGCATTTATTTTCAGGTTGTGCCATATCGATAGAAGTGTTGATTCTGTTCCTCTCATTGGGTAAAGCCAACTTGTGACCGGTCAAGCATTCCATTTGTTTCAACGTTTTTAAGAAGGATTTTGTACACATGGTTCTCCAGGATCTTTGCTGGGTAGGGCTGGTTGGATATCGGCCTGTAGTTGCTGGGGTCTTCTGCGCTTTCTGATTACTTTTTTTATCATTGGTGTAATGTATGCTGATTTGAAGGAGGACGGCACTAATCCTCTTATGAGTGATAAATTCATTAGGTTCCGGAAGTGTGTCGCCGGGGTTGTGTCGTTGAGGATTCCTTTGAAGATGTCAGGCGGGCAGGGGGTCCCTTGCAGATCTTATAAGGTTCTTGCCCTTGGTCAGTGCGACAAAGGTTTCTTCTCTGATTGGTTCTAAGCAGGTGAGTTTTGCTGTAAACTGTGGTTCACCCGGTGTCTTGGTTCCAGCAGTCGTGGTTGTGTTTCCTGGCCTAGTTTGATGGGCTCCTGGATTGCGTCTATTTTTGCTCTCAGGTGGTTGGTAAACATGTAACAAAGTGCTTTTGTCGGGTGTTGGAATTCTTGCAGGAAGAGCGGGTTTATCTCTTTGACGATTTTGAAGAGTTCTTTCTGTGGATTGTTTGTCGATTCTATTCTTGTGGCGTAGTAGAACTTTTTTGCTTTGAGGACTTTGAGGACTATTCATTTGTAAAGTTTAAGCTGTCTTTGGTATTTTATTTTGTCTCGTCGTGTGTATTGTTGTCTTAATTTCTTTTCCATATTGTGGTTGTTTTTTTTAGATCTTTCAGTTCTTCTGTGAGCCATTTTGCTGATAGTTTTTTTGGTGTTGCTTTGAATGTTTTAGCTTTTGCCAGTTGCTCAAGGCCTTGGTGACCTCATTGTTGAGTGCATCTTCTGCCACGTCTATGTTTGTTTCGGTGGGAGGGTCTAGTCTAGAAGGTTTGTTAGGGCCTATAGGTCTCGGTTCTTCCATTTTCTTTTCTTGCTGGTATAGAGTATTTCCTTTCCCGCCTTTAGGAGGGTTTGGGATGTGATGTAGAATGGTATTAAGTATTGGTCGCTCCATACCATCGGTGTTGGTGGCGCAGATGCGCATAGTCCGTCCCTGGAAAAAATTGCATCTAGGGTGTGTCCGGCGTCGTGGGTGGATCCATTTACTATTTGCTTGAAATGCACAGTTTCTAGGAGTGCACAGAGTGAGTTTGCTGTGCACTCATTTTCTTTTTTTCGAACCATATGTTGAGGTCTCCCATTATGACTAGGTTGTCATGGTGGGTTGATAGGATGGCATATTACCAGTCCCCACTCACCATCCTAGCTCAGTCTCCCTGTGCCAAACTCCTCAGACCATCCAGACATGGGGGTCACAGGCATTTTATAATATTACTAGTCCCCACACACCATAAGGGTCACAGGCTTTATGTGAGGGGAACAAACAAGGGAGGGGACAAGATAACAATCTTATTAGGCCCATTGATATTTAGATTGCGCAAGTGCAGGGGAGAGGAATGGGGAAAAGTGCCAAGGGAAGGTGTGCAAGGGGGGCAAGTGCAAGATATAGGATCAACATCATGAAAAACAAGGAAGTGCAGTCAGCAGGTGGAAGTGCAAGGTTAAGTGCAGGGCAGCAATTAATAGCTAGTGCAGGTAGGGAGGCTGTAGTGTTACAGATACAGCCCCAAATGCTGGGTTGCCATGAGGCAGTGCAAGTGTGCAACTGGAAGGCAGGGACCTGGGTCCATGGTACAGAGGGTGGCCAGTTAAAACCAGTGCAGTGTCAGACAGGAGATCAGCAGAGAAGAGGAAGAGAGAAGGTAGAAGCAAAGAGGAAAGTCTTGTGCTGCTTCTTGAACCGCAGGTGGTTCTGCTCGAGTTTCCGAGAGTCATGGAGGCAGTTCCAGAGGGAGGCGCCCAACGAGGAGAGAGACCTGCCCCCAGCTCATTGCTGGGAAAAGCGCCTGACCCTCAAAGAGTTGGAGGTGGAGGAGTGAAGGGCTCGAGAAGGAAGATACTTCAGGGGAGAAATCTGGAGATATTCTGGTCCCAGGCCCCAGAAGGCCTTGTGGATAATGCAAAGGGTCTTGAATTTGATCCTTGCAGCCACTGGGAGCCAATGGAGGGATTTCAGTGCCGGGGAGATACGATCCCTGGGCTTGAGGCCAAGGACAAGTCTCGCAGTCCTGTCCTGGATGAGTTGCAAAAGATGCAAAGTAGAGGCAGGCAGATTTAAGAAGAGGCTGTTACACTAGTCATGCCTAGAGAGAACCAGAGGAGGTGCAGTTGGTAGTTTGTCTTCTTAGAAATGTCAGAGATGTGAGGAGAGAAGGAGATTGGGGGAATCAAAAATAACCCCAATGTTCTGAGCCTCACAGATGGATGCAGGAGGATGCCCAATGGAGGCCGGCCAGAGAGAGGGAAAGAGAGGTGTAGGATTGCCAATGGTGAGGATTTCCGTCTTGCTGGCATTCAGGCAGAGCTCATTTGCGGCATACCACTCTTGGATTGCAGAAAGACAGTCAGGAATGAGAGAAGGAGAGGAGGCGGCTCAGGGGACCCTACAGGCAAGCTGGGTGTCATCCGCATAGCACTGGAAATTGGAGCAGAAAGCAGCAATGCATTGGGCGAGAGGTGCCAGGTATTGGTTGCAACACCAGGGAGAAAGGTTTGACCCATGGGGAACACCACAGGTGGAAAGAGAGATAGCAGAGAGGAAGGATCTAAGTTGGACCTGGAAGTTTGAGAGGAATTGGTTTGGCAGGAAAGCAGTTAACCAGGCCAGAGCCTGATCAGTGATACCCAGATTATCACAGAGACGACTGAGCAAGATGGCGTGGTTAACCGTGTCGAAGGCAGAGGAGAGATCAAGTAGGGGTGGTAAGCATCAAAGTTAGAGAGCATGTCATCAAGTATATTCAGGAGAACAGCTTCTGTGGTTCTGGCTGTTCTAAAACCAGACTGATGATCATGGAGACAGCGAACAGATTCGGTGCGAAGATTAAGCTGTGAAATGGCCAGCTTTTCCAGGAGTTTGCCCAGGAAAGGTGTGATAGAGATAGGGTGATACTTAGCCAAAAAGTGAGGGATCGGCTAGGGGCTTCTTGAGAAGGGGGTGCATCAAGAGAGTGCTTCAGGGGCCTAATTGAACTGAGGAGCATTTAAAGAAATTATAAAGATAAAGGAAAAGAACAAGAAAAAAGATAAATAATTCCCATAAGTATGTTTTTCATAACCATAGAGTCCAGTGTAACAAGAATATATTGCAGATGGTAAAGTGTATTGCATAGTGTTACGAAAGAAAGTGAATGCAGAAAATAGCAGGTACATAAATCATCATAATTGTTCATACTATACATTCAAGAGGTATTTCCAATGTCCAGTATTGTACTGGTTAAGACACAGAGGGCCTCATTACACGGACGGCGGTAAGGGTTAACGGTCACCGTTAATGGCAACGGTGACCGTTAACCCTTACCGCCGTACTACGAGGTCCCTTTGCGGGTTGGAGGATTTAACGCCTGCTTCTTGCAGGCGTTAATATCCAACCCGCTAAGGGACCTCGGAGCTAATTACGGCACTGCAAAATTGCGGTGCCGTAATTAGCGCCTTCACCATTTCCATAGAGCCCTATGGGGCAGAAATGGGAATGGGGATGGGCAATGGCGGAAAGGGGATTTACCGCCCCTCCAACCTTGGAATGGGGCGGTAAATCCCCTTTCCGCCAAGGCGGTGCCGGTATTTTACCGGCATGGACCAAGGTGCTAATAGCACCTTGGTCCACCGCCTACCGTGTAATGAGGCCCAGAGTGTCTAAAGGGTACCCGGTGAGCACTAATTCACAGATCATTAGATTGCTAGGTGTGACTATAGCACAATACTCGCTCATTATGTGTTTTTTAAAAGAGAAATGGCATGTATCATATTTGCATTGTAGCAGAGGTGTGACATGCATCATCATAACGATGCTGGCTAAAAGGAATACATTTAAGATCTGGGTAGTGTTTGGCATAGAGATAAGATGATTATAAAAAAAATGAATTAAAAGCAAGGAACAACAAAATAAATGATGAAAGTAACTACTCACATTCAAGGAAAGGGGAAGGAAGTGTCTTTCTCTTAGCGCGAAATAACTGAATCCTTCAATTGGAGAAGCGCAAAAATTGGAGATAATGAAGTACAATTGTGCTCAATGGATTCAGTCTAGCTAGCCTTATCTGTAGGTTAAAAGAGAGGAGATCTTGTAAATCCGAAGAAAAGAATGGGACAAAAATTCAGTTAGCCAAAGCACATTGTGTTATTGCAAAGATAAAAAGGGAAATAATTAAATAACAGACTCACTCATGTGGAGCCGTCAAAGTCGCATAAATGCAGATTATTCGTAGCTAGAATATCATCGCAAAGCGTGCCCAAAACATTTTTTTTTATTTCTTTGCAGGTTTGTGGCCCAACGTGTACTCTAAGTGGGAAAGAGCAGATACATACTCTGTAAAATCCGCTACTCTATACATCACAGGAGCCTGTCATCTATGGCTTTTATATATAAAGTCGAGTACCTTTCTCAGGCGAGTATATTCCAAGGGAACATCTTAGCGTTGCGCGTGGTGGTTACTATGGTGATGGCCACCGGAGACCACAGTCAGTGTGCGCAGTTTGATTCGCTGACGTTCAATAGGGTACACGAAACGTATTCAGTGTATACACATTGATATACGGCATCTATTATGATCAAATTACGGATGATCAATACCGGGTCAGCGGATATTATGTATCGTTCCAGTCTACAATGATAAGGGGTGTACCTGTCTATACACTGCAGCAGGATTGGCCAGTTCCTTGTAGATTGTAAAGAGTTCAGCCGAGTTGTTAGATGCCGCAGAAACGCTGCGTTGGATGTGAGCTTTCTTCCTAGTGAGGACGGAGAGTGAGTAATGCCTTTTGAGCAGGCGACAGACCAGTTTTTCAGAGGGTGTAGTAATGCTCACCTGGTATCCACAGGGGCGTGCTCGTGTCCGCAGGATGAAGTCTGCACTGGTGTTGCTCCGCTTAAATGAGGGTGCTAGCTTGCGTCCTCCCTTCGTTCTTGCCTCAGGAGAAGTTCGCCTGCAAGTCGAAACAAGATATTAGCCAACTGAATGGAGCTGGTTTTGGTTCTCACCTCCTTCCGATTTTCCTTCTCTTCCTCTGGCTCACCTTGGTTTTTTAATGGGTGAGCTCTCCGTCCTGCACACTCTGGCAGGGTCGCGGTTACACTGTCGTTCCAGGATCAAGTTACTTCAATGATCCGATGGAGGTTGCTAAAGTGGAAGGACCGAAGTAAGCAGGTAAGTCTCTATTCCAATAACTCCTTTGAAAAGCTGCTTTAAGTCTTTCTGCTCAAGGTATCTAATGTTCGTTCTTGTCTTTCAGGTGCGGCATTAAGTGGCTTTCGGATGATGGGATGACTCTTCTGACAATGATGAGCAGGATTCCTGCCGGTAAGTATAGCGCTGTGCGACACGCGCTAATTATTCACATTATTTAGCTTTCCTTTGCTGTGTGTGACTAACCTGCTTTGTCTTTTCTGTTCGGCAGGTGCGGCGCAATTCCAGGAAGAAGATGGAAGAACTGTTTGACGGTGTCGAGTGATGGCACGATGCAGAATGATGGAGAACTGCTCGATGGAGTTCCTGGAGGTGGCCGATTCAGGTGAGCAGTTACCCGCAAGGGTACCTTCTGTTCGGTTCTTCTACAGATGCGGCAGTCCGTGGGTAAGAAGAAGGCGAGGTCAGGATGTTCTGCAGGTAAGGCCTTCAATGCGTGAATAACTCCTGTTCTTCTCTTTTCACAGGTGCCGATGGATAGAAGACTCTGGACGGGCACGGCAGAAGGGAAGCAAGAGCTGAACTGACACGGTGAGCGTTACGCTGCAGGAGTGCAGAATAACGCGAAGCGTGTTCAGTTTGCAGGGTGCGGTTTAAATAGCCTTGTAAGTAGTTCCAGGAAAATAGTCCCCTTACCTGTATCCTGCCTCTCAGGTAAAATAGTCACAAGCCACACCCTGTACTGAATGGCTTAGCATCTCAGAGCCAAGTATATGGACCATATGTTTAACACCTACCATGAGCCTGGTGCCAGCGGCGCCAGGACTGAGTCCAGGAAAGCCTAGCTGGGGCCTGAGAAGCCCCCAAGGAAGCCTGAGGCAGGGATGGGCTCGGCAGTTTCAGGGTTTTGGGAGCATGCATCATGACAGGTGTACAGGATGCCAGCTATTTCCTCCATGCCACCCTACTCTTGCGTTTAATGGTGACAAGGTCTGAGTCATACCAGGAGTTGCACTTGACTTTAGGCTTCATGCGGACCCTCATAACAGGGGCAAGTTCATCGAGAGGGTCAGAGATAGCAGAGTGGAGCATGGAGAGGGCTGTGTCAGGATGAGAGTCCGCCAGAGATGCAGGAAGGTGAGGAAAAGTGGCGGCGAAAGCCTCAGCTGACCCACGCTCCATGGGTCAAATGACTAAGAAGGTGGGTGGCAGTGTGGGGGTAGGCTTGGCCGCAGGGGTAGAGAGAGAGAGATGGGAGGAGAGGAGAAAGTGTTTGCTCCAGGAGAGAGGAGTAGTGAGAGAGTTAGAGAGGCAGAGGTCTGAGGAGATCAGAGCATCAAGCGTGTGCGCAGCAGAGTGAATTGGGTCAGAGGGGAGGATAGAGAGGGAGAGACAGTCACAAAGGTCACGCAAGAGTCCCATGGCAGGACAAGGAGCATCCAGGTGGATGTTGAAGTCACTGAGGAGGAGGAGTTCACTGGTTGAGGCAAGGCGGGAGGAAGAGAGGTCTGACCACTCAGAAAGGAAGGAGGTGATCTGACCAGGTGGCCGGTATATGGTAGCCACTGTGAGAGAGTGGTTGGGAGTGAGAGAGATCCTATGGACCAGGCATTCAAAGGAGGAGTAGGCCTGCATAGGAATGGTAGAGGCAGGGATGCACTCCAGGAAGATCAAAGCTACGCCGCCACCTGAACGGTTGGTTCTAGGTGCGGAGAGGATCTTGTAGCCATCAGGAAGGAGAGTGTTAAAGCCAGTGACAGAACTGGCTTTGAACCATGTCTCAGTGAGACCAAGGACATCAAGGTCGAGTTGTTCCAGGAGATGTCAGAGGAGTGTTTGACAGCTGAGCAAGAGTTAAGAGTGGCGAGGTGGAGGAGGTTGCCACCCTTGAAAGACTTCTGGGGAGGGGTACAAATCAGAGGTACTCCCTGCAAAGCTGTAGAAGGAGCCAGAGAGAGGGCAGAGGAGGTAGGAGGAGAGGGCAAGGTTGCTAAGGAGGAGGAAGAGGGTGCCCAGATAGTGGCAGAGGGAGGAGGCAATGGAGCCAAAGAAGGTAGAGCAGGAAGAGCAGGAGAGGAAATTGATAAGGCGCGGGAAGCGTCGATCAAAGAGGAGGAGGTTGGCCTGAGGGCCTTGGACCAGGATGATGCCATTGAGGTAAACATTGATGATGATCTTAGAGGAGAGGAAGGAAGCCGGGAGGGCTTCCCACAGGGTGTCACCATTATTGAGAGTGGGAGAGTAAGGAGAGAGCACAGAGACCAAGTGAGGAGTCCATAGGTCTGGCGAAAGAACGACAAAGAGAATGTCAGTGAGGGTCTGTCTGGAGGAAGCGCTGGTGTGGGTATCAGCTAATAGGAGGCCTGGGTTGGAGACCAGGATGTCCTTTTTGAACTTCTTCCTACCAGACATAGTGAGAAGGGAAGGATAGTCGATAGAGAAACAATTGCAGAAGATAGGAGGAACTGAGAGAACCATGGAAGAGACGAGAAGGGTGGGAGGGGGAATGGAGGAATAGTGGAGGGGGTTAGAGGGGACAGTGGGGGGGGAGCAATACAAGAACAGCTGGAAAGAAGAGCACAATGTTGTCACTGGGCAGAGATAAATACAAAATTAGCAGGGCAGTTGAATAACACAGTGCATCTGCAGGCAGGCTAAATGTAAATATTAGCAGTGCAGATGTTGCCAGTAAAGACAATGGGCACAATACGAGGTGATGGGAGAGTGTGGAATTCCAGGTGGAAAGGCCGATGGTGGAAGAAGTCAAGGGGAGAAAGTTATGTTAAAAACTGCCACTAACCTAAATATCATATTACCAGTCCCCACACACCATCCTAGTTCAGTCTACCTGTGCCAAATTCCTCAGACAAGCCAGACATAGGGGTCACAGACGTTGTATCATATTACTAATCCCCATACACCATCCACGTTTAGTCTCCTTGTGCAAACCCCCCTCAGACCAGCCAGACTTGGGGTCACAGGCTTTATATCATATTACCAATCCCCACACACCATCATGGCTGTGTCTCCCTGTGCCAACCCCCCTCAGACAAGCCAGACTCAGGGTCACAGGCTTTGTATCATATTACCAGTCCCCACGCACCATCATGGCAGAATCTCCCTGTGCCAACCTCCCCTCTCCCCCCTCAGACAAGCCAGACTCGGGGTCACAGGCTTTGTATCATATTACCAGTCCCCACGCACCATCATGGCAGAATCTCCCTGTGCCAACCTCCCCTCTCCCCCTCAGAGAAGCCAGACTCAGGGTCACAGGCTTTGTATCATATTACCAGTCCTCACGCACCATCATGGCTGTGTCTTCTAATGATGATAATATGCTTAGAACTCTTGTTCAGCTATTGAGTCCCATTGAATTTCCCAGTGAACCGGGAGTTTTTGGCACTGTATATCTTAGGTCCGATTGTTGGAGCAAGGGAAATGAAGAAATACGTTGTTGTGCTGATTGATTTGTTTTCCAAATGGACTGAAGTACTAGTTGTCCAAGAGGCCGATTCCAGGGCTGGAATTGGATTTTTGAATTATGTATTTCAGAGGGAGGGTTTTCCCAGAAAAATCTTGACAGACAATGGAGTTCAATTGACGTTGAGGATAATGAGGTCATTTCTTGAGAGCATTGGGGTGGCATATCATTGCACCTCCTTATATCATCACCTGCCGCCACTCGTTTCGTACCATTTGAGGTTCCGAGGAGAAGGAAGCCACATACGTCAACCAATCCCCCATGCTTGGGTAGGTCAGGTTTTGTTGAGTGGGGTGACAGAGAGTTGCAGGAGAGGGTGCGTGCATGAAGGAAAGGTTTGACAGTCAGACATGTGTGAGGAATGGTGAGCAGGGTGTGGTGAGTAGGATGTTTGAGCGGAGGCTTAGGTGGGTGCTGAAATGTGAGCAGTAGTTCTGGGGGCCAAAGAGAGTGTGTGGGGGATTTGCTAATGCTGTGGATTTGGCGGACGGGCATGTCCGGTAGCAAGGAAGGTTGGCATCAGCGTGAGAGAATGAGAATTTTGGAAGGGGGAGAGGTATTCAAGTATTGCAGGCTTGTCTTATTCTTTTCCATATTTTTGTTTCTGCTTTGGCATATTTTGCATTTCATTGTTTATAGGGAATGAGAAGGTGTTTTATATGGTATATAGATGTCCTTTTTCTATCCCATGTGACATCATGGGGGAGGTATTTTAACTTGAGTTTTCAGGTAGAATTGTTGTGGGTTGAGATGCTTGGGGAGTTCTGGTGAGAGGAGAAAGCGGAGAGGTGAAGGAGGCTGGGGGCACTGCAGTGTAACTGAATGTGAAGAAAGAAGTGTACGACTTACACGTTAGGCTCCGAGCGCCCATACTCAAGCCCCTCCATCCCCAGAGGTGACAGGCCCTGTACCCTGTGTCAATCCTCCAAGTCTACCCAATTTGAGGGGCAACAGAGTCTGTATTCTGTCCCAAACCCCTGAATCCACCAAGCCCTAAAAGTGGCAGGTTCCTTAACTTCTGCCAACCCCCTGAGCCCATCCATTTCTCGAGTTGACCGGTCATTTACTCTCTCCCACTCCCACAAGCACATCCTGTTTAGGATGTGAGAGTAGTCTCTCAACCCTTTTCGAATACCCAGAGCCCACATTTTTTAAACATTTTTTATTAGGCACATGGCTTATTTAAAACCTTTACCAAATATTCATGCAAAAGAATACCAAACAAAGAAAAACAATGTGAAAAACAAAAGAAACAGATGCATCGCTCAAGCGAGTGAAAAGCATAAAATAAGTAAGAAACGTAAATCTAAAAGTTTTTTTTTAACATTATTAATATCATTTGAGGTGAGGTAATATCATCTACGTGCTTGATGATGTTTAGATTGCATCTTCGCTATCATCTTGCCATCAGGATGGTAGTCTTGTGGTCGCTTTAGTTCTACATATTTCCACAACCGCAGGGCTGTTTATAACTTATTTCCAGACAGAGATTGCTCCCCTTGCATAATTCTAGCCACCAATCCGCAGCGTTTTTGGTTCGAAAGTCGCCCACGAAAGAGCCCAAATATTCTGTTCTCAGGTCTTTGATGCAGGGGCAGAGAAGAGTAAAATTTCACAATGTTTCTCTCGGACCACTACACAGAAGACATACCACATCGTCTTCACCCAGTTGTTTGCGGGCTTTGAAGACTTCCTTAGTGTAAAATAAATTAAATCTCAATCTCAAAAACAAGTTTCAGTGTAAGGAAGTGGGGAATTTGGTCAGATAGTGTGGAATTTTGTTAGGGGTTTGGTTTCTGAAGCTATACATGGGAAGAGACTGGATTTTGATTTTCTGATTCTGTAGCAATCCAGTCTCTTAGCCTGAATTTTTTCTTGGCAGCCTCCGGGGATGGCTTTCAAGATATCAATTTATATCTCTTCATCTAAAACGAGATTGGAGTATCGTTTGAGCCGTAGGGTCAGTGCCCAGTCTGTCTTTTTGTTTTCTTTTCCTTTCAGGATATCAAATTGAATCAGGGAGTCTTCTTTCAGTATATTTTTATAGAGTGCTACAGAGTTCCACACTACTGTTGCATACAAGGACTGTATGCCCAGCTTGTGCCTTATGACACAAACTGGAACACACTGAGGGAGGTGTATAATTTTCCTCCAGAATGTACCCACTAGTGTCGGCCAAATCTCCCATGGTGTGCATAATGAAGCCTCTGCACCATATGTTAAGATGGGACCAACTTTCTGTTTGTAGAAATTGAGTGTGGGTATTAAGGACAATTTTCCAAATGTTGATGAATGATTCTGCCCTGCGTTGTTAAAATCACGGTGAGGCTTGAATTGATGCCAACGGTATCGTACGTTTGATATCTGGCAGATCTGTTCATTTGCCAAGTGCCACTTGAATTTTGGGTTTCTTTCTTTTCCTCTTCTATTTTGGAAAACCAGAATAGCTGATTTTGATGCATTCATTCTAAGGCCGTTTGATTGCACATACTTATCTAGTAGATTTAATTTGCATTGTAGGCCGATTTCGGTCTGATCTAATATACCATCCGCCACAGTGGTTCCCCATTTTTTCTGGGGGGGGGGTTAAGACATGTCAAAAATGAACAGATTGAAAAGTTCTGATGCCAAGGGGCAACCCCGCTTTAGGCCTTTCATGGTCGCTATTTCTCTAGAAAGCAGTCCGTCCGAGTTCAGTTTTATTTGGATGGAGGTGTCAGTGTAAAGGGCCATGATAGGGGAAAATGCATCTGGGGGCATTTCCATAGAACCAACCTAGACCACAATAAGTTGCGACCTATGCTATGAAAAGCTTGAGCAAAATCAACTAGAATGATATAGGGTTTCTTGCCTTTGGTTCTTCTTTACGAATATTCTATAGAAATAGATTTAGACACCAGCCATCCCCCTTGATGAATCCAGATTTTCTGATGTCCAATTGTCCTGAATCAGTTGCCCACTGTTTCAATCGCGACAAGAGTAAACCAGTGTAAATCTTGCCCAGAACGTCCAGAAGGGCAATTGGGCGGTAGTTTTTAGGATCCACCGAGAGCCCTTCTTGAAGATGGGTATCACTACCAACTTTTTCCAGGAGTCAGGAATTTTTCCCAATACTCTAATTGTGTCAAAAAGATTGATGCAAAAAGACCCGCTTTCTTCAGGGTCCTGCTTGAGCATGAAATTCGAGACGCTGGCGGGTTTTCGGGGCTCTCAAACTGCTTGCTTTCTTGATCAAATCCATAATCTCTGTTCTCGATTTATTTAGTTCACACATTTTTGTTATGTGCAATGGAATGGCAGGTGGGGCCTGATTGAAGATATTTCCATATAGGGTCGCAAAAAAGGAGATCCATGTGGCTTATGTAACTGCACTTGCACTAAGCGCTTTTTGGTGACCACTTGTTTCATTTATTAGAGACCATAGACTTCAGGAAACTTTATTCAAGAGAGCCCTTAGCATTTGTTCTGCATCATTTTGGGTTTTGATTACCTTTTGCGATTGTATCCAGTTTCCATATCTTTGCCTTCGCTTTCTTATAGCTGGTTGGCTACCAAGATTCCCAAACTGCTGTAGTAGTTTGATGTCCCTTCTTAACTCTCTTTTTTTCACCTGTATTTCTTCGTTGAAGATGTGTTTAGATCTTAGTGTGGATTTGCTCCTACTCCCCTAATTTCCCAAAAGTCTCTCAAGAGGGGTAGATT
Organism: Ambystoma mexicanum; assembly: GCF_040938575.1. NCBI lineage: Eukaryota > Metazoa > Chordata > Amphibia > Caudata > Ambystomatidae > Ambystoma > Ambystoma mexicanum. The sequence continues at coordinate 221,230,837 of NC_090921.1, read as the reverse complement.
ATTGCATCCCATGAGCTTGATGTTCGATAGTGTAGTGTATTGATCGCAAAAGAGGGACACCTCTGCTGGCTTGAGGCGCAGACGATTTCTACCTGGAGTTACTTCTGTGATGGATCGCCACTTGGTTCTTGTTTCACATTTTCTCAATAATAGGGACAATTTCACCAACTCATGATCACTATACTGCATTTTGACCACCTCCAGTTTTTCGACTCGGGTGAGGACAGTCTCTGTGATGACGAAGTAGTCAAGGGTCGAGAGTTGGTTGCCTCTACTCCAGATTGGGGGCAGCAGGATGTCTCCCAGGATATGTCCATTTAGCATGTCAAAATTGTGATCAGCTAGTTCATTCAGCCAAACCTCTGCCCTTGATCTTCTTTCCCAAAAAATAGATAATTTCTCATTTTGATTTGCATTTGTTCTCTTAGTTTTTACACAGTTCAGATTAAGATCCCCACACATTATAATCACCGGATCATCCTGTTTTGCAAGACATTTGTCTATTTCTTTCATGAGCATAGTATTAAATCATTTTTCTTTCCACATCATCGGATTCCAGTATACATTTACGATAATCGTGGTTCTCTGATTAGGCTTTCTCCCAGACGGCCAATCGAGAGATGTTATTTGAATGTACGGATTTGGATTTATTGAGGTAATCATTTTTGCCTCTACGTTTTTGCTGACCAGCATCAGGAGACCAGATGAAGGTCTGCCTTTTTTCCTTTTAATGCTGGGTTTATGAGAATATCAAAGTCCTCAGCTACAGGGGCAGTGAGGAGTCTCTTGCAAACATATGACGTCGTATTTTTGGAGTTTGTGTCCTTTTGTATTGAAGAGATGACTGAAGCCCCTCGTGTTCCATGAACCAAATGTTGCTCGATCTTTCCCGAGGGGCTCCTCACTCTAACACGTTTGGTTTGCATTCAGCGATCCAGCCAACCATTCCCAGTTTTCATCTGCAAGTGTGGGCTCTCTGATATTTTTTTGTATGGTTATTTTTCGTTCTGCCGCTTGCTGCAAGTTAAAAGTTATTTGTATAGGGCTTTTGGCTGAGTGTTTAGGTTCCTAATTTTTTCTGAAAAGTAAACAAGCAGAGGACCTTGCTGCGCTTATGTTGGTTTGCTCCAGATTCTTTGACAGGTCTGACCCACTGCAGTTAGATGGTTGGTCATGGTTCCTAGTTTTAAGGATTGATTTATCGTACAATTACAAGTTATCGCTTATGTCAAGGCCTAGAGGACCTCAGCTGAAGAGGAACTCTTCAGCTGAGTTTAACAGTAGGTTACGGATCAGCTTTGAATCGATCGGAAGACAAACGGAGTCATATTTAGATGGAATTGGAAATTCTACTGCTCTTATGTCACTGGATTCAATTGTTCTAAGCCATGAAATGTGGTGTAGAAGTTTTACAATATTAGTACAATTCATTTTTAGGTCATCACTGGCTGGCAACCTACTTTCTCGACATATCTATAACGTTATCTAAAGAGGTTTTGTCATCATACATGTTGGAATTCTTGTTCTGCTTATTCAGCCAGCTTGTAGGCTCTTTTTTTAGAAGTAAAGAGTTTGGTCTTAGAGAGACTTGTGTGATCTGAGACTTCTGAGAATACTTTGGTTGGATTTTGCCTCCTCTTCAAAGTTGAATCTAGATTAATGTTTGTCGGCTCATTTGCTTCTTTCAGTGATGATCCTGTTAGTTTGTCAAAGCGTCCTGATGGAAGGTCAGCATTGTGCTGCATAACCAGTCTCAAGTAATATAATCTGCTTTTCTTCCAAAGTTATAAAATGCTTAGCCTGCTCCCGTTTGTGCACACACGCTAATAGAATTGTCTTGCTGGGATCTGATAGGGATAATAGAGGGGCTAGGGTTACATCTCTGCTGGGTGCACTCGTGGAACTGATTGGCATCAGATCTTCTTCCTCAAGATTGTATACTGATAAATCCAGTAATTCTTGATCGAATTCAACCTCTCTTTCATTATGGTTGGAAACAGTTCGATTTTCAATTGGAACTTCCTCCAGAGGTGGACTTTTTGCTTGGTGATTTTTTCTTTAGCTTATGTGAGCGACTGTATTTTTCTCTTTGGTTAACAGTTCTGGGGTTTGACATTTAGTCCCCTCTTCAGAGTTTTGTAGGTTTCTGATGAATCCTCGTGATCCATTGGATTTAAATGATTTTTGATGGTATATTTTTTGGCTTTTTGAGGTGAAGAACTTGAGCAGGGTTAGTTTTGATCTTTGCTTGTCTTTTTCTCTTTTTTTTCGTAAGGAAAGCCCATCATTTTTCCCTTCTGCAAAATCATCTTAATTCCAGGTCGAGCCTATCATCTCAATTTTGTGTGCATCTACTAAATTGTTGATCGCAGCTTCTGATACTTTGGCTGGGGATTGCACAGTGTTGTGCACCCTAGATTTGTCGTGAGCAGCAGAGGGGATCAGAGGAATATGTTCTTGCACTTCCTCATCTGCGTGTGTTGGAATATGTGGGTTGCTTGCCATAATTCCACTAGTAGGGGCTGGTGTTTCTTTTGGAGGCACCTTTGTCAATTTTCTTGGGGGTTCTTTGCCCCACTTCAGGATCTCCCTTTCAGCGTCTAGTTGTAGTTTTTTGTTTGCACCCACCTCTGCCATATGTTCACACAGCAGCTTTTGTAGGAGAGACTCTGAGGAACCTTCCTTATCCAGATGTTTTTCAAATGTATTGACAAAGGTCTCGATGTGGATCAACTTAGAATGCATCATGGCCAGCAAATGTGATGGTTAGTGCCGACGTTAGATTGCATTGTATTTGAAAAGTGGTCTGGTTTTCATTGTTGATAGGACTCTCTGTTCTTCTTGGCACACATTTGTTTCCAAGTGCCCTAGAATGAGAGGCAGCCCGATGGTCTGACGATGAGGAGGAATCAGAGTCAGATTCTGGGGGGCATGCCTGGTTCCAAGAAATTGTGCGGTTTTGCTATTAAGTTCTGTTCTGGGGCCTTGTGAGGGCTGAGTGAAGCTGTCTGTGGGCGTCTTTCTGAGAAGTCTGTTGTTCATTTCATTGCCAGGAGGTTGACCTTTGTAACTAAAACCTCTCACCCACCGCGAAGTGGAGCGGAGTGTTGTGCGAGTGAAGCTGTCTGTGGCTGTCTTTCTGAGAAGTCTGTTGTTCATTTTATTGCCAGAGACGGACCTTTCGTACAAAAATCTTTCACCCACCGCAGAGCGCAGCAGAGTAATGAGCTAGTGAAGCTGTCTGTGGCTGTCCGTGCGTGGTCGAGCACCCCAAACTGTGCCATGCTACACGTCACTTCAGTTCTTTGCCGACTACCACATAGTACTCAGGAATCTACAACAACTATGCAGAAGACACGTCGGCAAATCTGACGTTCTTCTGTCTGCAGAAGCTACTGAGTCCCACAGTCTCCCAAGAAGGTGTGAGCAACAACTGATCAAAATAAACAGCTGAAGTTCCAACCCTCCAAAGGGAAGGGGGAAATGGAGAAAATAAAAAACGACACAGATCTCTATCTCCAAACTGGAATCAATCTGTAAAGAAATAAATGAACAGTTATTATTTAACTCAGCTTTCATTTCTACCTGCATTCAAATTAATTCTCACTGAAGTCTTTCATACCTGTGTTCCCTCTGCTATTGCTTAGAGGGTGATTAGTTTCTGTTCTTTTGACTTTACTAAAAACGTGAACTCATTAAGAATCATCTCCACTGTTCAGAGAATCCTTTTAGAATGTTATCCAGATACAGTTCATTTCACTTTATATAAAAAGTCTGAAACTTTCAAGGATTTTCTAAAGATTGAAACGCTCTCAAGTGTCTCTTTAAAACACCACTGTCTTTCTCATTTCAAAACATCAAAAGGAAAAGTATATTTCATAACACTGCAGTATATTCTCAAATTGTTCCTTTAAATGGTTAAATTATGTATTTAGATTGAGTGACAAAGTGAGAAGAAATACCGTATCAGTCTGTACTAAGGACTTCCTTTTGTTAGATAACACTCCTTATTACTTCACAGTGTTATTGCAGTTTCTTCGTGCCAATTTTACAAATTGCAGTTCCTTTTAAAAAGTTTCTCATCTTCTGATAACAGAAATGTAATCTGATAACAGCGTGTATTTAGTTTCACTATTTAATCAAAAGAAACCTATAATCAACAACTGCAAAGCTTATACGCGTACATGCCTAGTCTGTTATTTTAGGACACTTAACCTATACGCATGTGCACTAGAAGCTCTAACTAACTACATTTACAAACCACTATGCACACATCCCTGTCTGACTTCTCTGGACATTTAGTAAAAGTGCATGCGTAAAAGCGAACTCAAACAAACTACCAATGCTAACTTCAATACGCATGCGCCTGCCTGACTTCTTAGGACATTCTGTAAACGCGCAACTACGTAGTCTCTCCACTACGCGCACGCCGAAGCAATACTAATGCCGGTCAATCAATAACTCAATTGCGCATCAAACATTGACTTCTGTCACTACCCTGCACAAGTGTACAACATCCAATACTGATCCTCCAAAAACTCTTAGACCAAAGCGAGCGCAATAAAACTCTTTTTCTGATATGTCACTACGCTTCTTCTAAATCACCAGACTAAACATCGATTTACAATCGCATTTGAATTTCATTTACTGATGAAGTCTGAGATGACTATGAGTGAAGTAAGTTTTAAACTAAAATATTTGTCACACAATAGTAATCTTCTGAGAGTTTTCCTTTCCTAACTAATTACCTAAACTAAATGGTTATTCTTATCAAGAATATTTACAGATGATAACTGGCACAGTTAATTTCTCTTGTAAGAAGTATTTCTTCATTAAAACCTCTGAGTAACTTAACGCTCCCACCAGATATATCTGGTTATCTTGTCCCACGCAGGAGCAGAAAGTTCAGGATAACTTATTTTACAGTATTTTCAAACTTATATGGAGACCTCCTGAGAAACAGGACCTTCCTGATTCAGACTGGACGATGAAAGGCAGTTTAGAATGTTGCCAAGTCCACCAGGTGACTACCTGGACCAATCAGTACTCTGCCCTTCACCTCCATGTTGGATTGGGTTACTTTTACTCTGAAAACTGTAGTTATGTCAGAAATAAAACTTCTTCAAGAAAACAAATTCAATCGCCCTTAAACTAATCCCCAACAATTTCACACTCAATACAGCACCAAACCTGACAATCATACCACCCAGAGCCCACTTGGTACGAGCGATGACAGACTCTGTACCCTGTGTAAATCCCCTAACCCTACAGAGTTGAAGAGGTGTAGCAGGAAACCCAAGCCCATCCAACTCTAGAGACATAAACTCTACCTCCAGTCAAAACCCCCGGTACACCCAATCATTGAAATGACAAGCCCATCCAACTCTAGAGACATCAACTCTACCTCCAGTGAAAACCATCGATACACCCAATCACTGAAATGACAAGCCCATCCAACTCTAGAGTCATCAACTCTACCTCGGGTAAAAATCCCTGGTACACCCAATTATTGAAATGACAAGCACATCCAACTCTAGAGACATCAACTCTACCTCCAGTGAATACCCTCGATACACCCAATCACTGAAATGACAACCTCTGTGTCCCCAAGAGAATCCGTAAAGACTATGCTGCCATGGGATTCCAGACTCTGGATCTGGTGCCATTATAGCCAGGATGAAAAATGTAGTGGTCTCCATGCGCTGTACTCCCACCAGGCGCTGTACTCCAGAGGCCACAAAGGTTTACAGGGAAAATCAGTGATTTTTTCCTGTGCCAATGCCTTGTATACAAGGATGGGATGGTGGCTCGCCCGGAAAGAGTGGCCAGCGTGCACTGAATGCAGATTTCATCCTATGGTATTCAAGTGTTTTGGTTGTCCCCCCCCTATTGCCTCCCTGAGTTCCTCGAGCGTTACAAATCTGCCATTAGGGAACATGGCCCTCATTACAACTCAGGCGGTAAGGGGTTTACGGTGCCGTAAACAGCGCCGACCCTTACCGCCTGAGTACGAGGTCCCTTAGCGCCCTGGCGGACTTAACACCTGCTTTTAGCAGGTGTTAAAATCCATGGCGCTAAGGGACCATGGAGTTAATTACGCCACCGTAATTTACGTTGGCGTAATTAACGACTTCCCCACTCCCATTATGCCCTATGGGGCAAAAATGGGAATGGGGAAGGGTAAATGGGGATTGGGGACTTACCGCCCCGCCAAGGTCGGAATGGGGCGGTAAGTCCGCCAACCACCATGGCGTAAACGTAGTTTACGCCATGGTGGTAAAGTCACGGCCCAGGCGGTAACTTACCGCCTGGGTCGTAATGAGGGCCCATGTCTCGCATTTGGATTTCCCTGTCTGGGTCCCAGTGCCTTTGTATTGTCTTATCCAGTGTGGGTGGTATACCGGGGTATTTCCAAAGGGGTACATCTGGGTCGTATGGGGTATCTATCTTGATTTTTTTATATAATGCCTGCCATGCGCGTATAGTGGTCCCAACTGGGTCAAAGGGACAAGGATCTTTGTATTGAGAATAAAATATTATAGAACGGAGGTCTATGCGATGTGCCGCAAACTTCTCAAGCCATATATGGGGCGATCTATCCTCGGGGTCATACCAGTGCTTCGCGAACTGCGCTTGTGCTGTAAGATAGTATAGCTCGAAATCCGGTGCGGTTATCCCCCCTGTACAGTAAGGTTCAGTGAGTCTTTCCCATTTCATTCTTGGGGTTTTCCCGTCCCACACAAAGGAGACCACCATTGTTCTTATTTTCTCAAAAAAGGTTTTGCCTGGCCAGATTGGTTTATGAGTAAATAAATAAAGTAATTTAGGGAGTACGACCATTTTAAGGATCGCAACCCTGCCATTCAGGGATATGGTTAAGTTGGCCCACATTTGCAATTTTGCCTTCAAAGTCTGCATTATTGCTTCATAGTTGTCTGCAAAGAGTGTTTTTTCGTCTCGAGACACCAGCACGCCTAAATATCGAATGTGTCCGGTTGCCCACTTAAGGTTTCCAGTGGATCCCGGGCATGTGGTTTGAGGTCTCAGCGGCAGTATTTCAGATTTTTCGTTATTTATTTTATATCCCGAGTATTTAGCAAATTCATTTATATCTTGCATTACAGGCATCAGGTTAGTTTCAGGGTTCCTAAGGTACAGTAAAGTTTCATCCGCATATAAAGAGATCGATTGGGGCGGGCCGGACATTCTTATTCCTTTATCCCCGTGTTTTAGCCTAATCATTATGGCCATTGGTTCAATAGTCAGTGCAAATAATATTGGTGAGAATGGGCAACCCTGCCTGGTACCTCTGCCCAGTGCAAAGAACTCAGAGACCACAGTGTTTGTAAGGACCCTCGCCCCGGTTTTTCTGTACAGTAATTTAACATAGCTAATGAAATTGGGGCCCATTCCAAACCTTCCTAATACTTCAAAGAGGTACACCCAGGACACCGAATCAAATGCTTTCTCGGCGTCCAGTGACACCGCTACAGCTTGAGCCTCTGGGTCGATCTGCGCCATTATTGCAAACAGTCTGCGCAAATTGAACGCAGTGGATCCTGTAGGGATAAATCCATTCTGATCCAGATGAATCAGAGACAGCATGTTTGGTAATAGTCTATTTGCCAGGAATTTGGCAAAAATTTTAGCGTCGATGTTAATGAGTGATAGTGGTCTGAACGGTGACATATCCTGTGGGGGACGGCAGGGCTTCGGTAGTACTGTTATTACAGCTTCTCGTATGGATCCGGGGAGCTCCCCAAGTTCCAGCGCTTCCTCCCATACTTTTAACAAGATTGGGGCAAGTTCCTTTTCAAATTCTTTGTATAGTTCCACCCCCAACCCATCAGATCCCGGGGCCTTTCCTGAATGCAATGCTTTTATGGCTTCTATGATTTCTTCCTCCACGATTGGGCTATCAAGGGCCAGTTTTGTGTCTGGTGGGAGGGTCGGGAATTCCAGGTCATTCAAGTATGCTTGTATTTCAGGTACAGTTTTCTCGTCTGTATTTGAGTACAGTTTCTGGTAAAATTTCAGGAATTCAAGATTAATGGATCTACCCCCGGTCACCATTCCACTCTCCGTGCTTTCAATGCATGTTATCAGAGTGTGTTGGCGGTCCGCCCTGATGATGTTGGCCAGAGCTCTTCCCGCCTTGTTCCCTTCCCGTCTTGTTCCCTTCCCGTATCTGCGCGCCCTGGCTGGGGCTGCTATGTATTGCAGTTTTCTTGTGGCCAGTTTATTAAATTCCTTTAGGAGGTGATTTATTTCAGCTAAAGTATCCATCCTTATTTCGTGTCCCACTATAAGAGTTCACTAATTGCCGAAGTCGCGTCTCCGTTTCAGTTAGTTCCTGTCTCACCGCCGCTTTAAGCAGCCCTGAGGATTTGGAGATCAGAGTTCCCCTTACCCAGACCTTGAAAGCCTCCCATACTGTTGAATATTTATCCACTGTTCCCATATTGTTGTTAAAGAATTCTTCTATTTCTATATGTAATGCCTCCGCAACATTATGGTCTTTGAGTATATGTGTGGGCATTCTCAATCTCTTCTGCGGTTTCGGGACATCCCCAAACATTAAGTCCAGGGATACTGGGGAATGATCAGATAATGTTCATGGGTATATTTCACAACTTTCTAGCCCTTCCAGCATGTCTTCCGACACCCACCAATAATCTATACGAGATTCCGAGTTATGTATGCTCGAGTAGTACGTGTACTCCTTCGCACCTGGATGCAGTGCCCTCCAGGCATCTCGTAGCATCAGCTGTGGCATAACCTGATCTAGGGCTATAGATGCTTTAGAAGGCATCCGCTTGGCTCTGGAGGATCTGTCTAGATTTGAGTCTAGTATTAAATTGAAATCTACCCCCCAGATAATACTAGTAGTATCAAGTGTAATCAGTAATTCCAGTATATTGAGATAAAAGTCCGGGTCATCTATAGTGGGGCCATAAGTGTTAACCAATTAAATCGATTTTCCCACAACCTCTCCCCAAACCAGTACATATCTCCCCAGGGGGTCCTCTTTATGTCCATTGGTCTGGAATCCCAGTGATGGATGTAGTATGGTCATGACTCCTCGTGCCTGAGTGGAATATTCTGTGTGGTATTTTTGCTTGCCCCATGCGGCCAGTGTACTTGCGTTGCTGGGGCCCTGTGTATGTGTTTCCTGTAACATGGCTATATGGGATGAGTATCTGTTAATGTAAGTTCCTATTTTCCTAGTTTTGGAGGGATTGTTCAGCCCCCTGACGTTCCATGACAGCAGTCTGATTTTCATCCCTGTGGCATTGTCACTGCCACCCGCCATCGTATCTGCTCACCATTTTAGTGTTATCCAAATACCGTTCAACATGCATAGCGCAATTATCTGTTCAACCTTCAACAAAGCAACTTTTCAACTGTCCAACAAAAGGTCCATCTTCTCCCCTTCCCCTCCACCCCCCACCCCCATCATCTGCCCCAACTGGATGATTTAACCTTACAAACTGTTGGAGATCTCCTGGGGTTGCCATGTTGTCGCTGTATGGCCGCCCGCTCGAGCTCGCAGTCCGACTTCCACATTTTCCTGTGGTGCACCACCGCTTGTTTTGTCTTATTACTGTTCCGTTTTTGTGGTAGGCATGTGCTTTGGTTCTTCTTGCATCAGAGTATCCTCAGTCCGCCTCGGGGCGGGGTCCGCCATTTTGATCCGGGCCCCGGCCTACTGGGGGCAGAGGTATATGTGACTCGATATAGGCCCTTTCAGCCGCCGGATTCTCAAAGAAGTGTGCTCTTCCTCCGTGCTGAATACGCATTTTGGCAAGGAATATTAATGCATACTGGACCTGACGTGCTCGTAACAGTCTTTTCACTGGTTCGTAGGTTCGTAGGATCGTCGGTTGGCCTGAACGCCTGCCATAAAATCCGGGTATATGTGGATATGGTTCTCCTCATAGTGTAGTGTACCTTGCTCAGAAGCTTTTTTAAGAATCGCATCTCTGTCCCTGTAATTTAGGAGGCGCGCTATGATTGTGCGGGGCGGCAGTGTTTTTGGTGTTGGAGCCAGTGTGCGATGTGCCCTTTCTATCAGAAAGTGTTCCGAGAAAGTTTCAGGTCCGAAGAGGGTCTGTAGAAGAGCTTCTACTTGTTGTTCCATTGCTCCTTTGCCGAACTTTTCGGATACCCCAACAATTCTTATGTTATTTCTTCTAGAACGAGATTCAAGATCCTTGCATTTAGACTGTAGTCTGAGAAAGTAATTTTTTAATTGCGTTATGTCTTGAGCATGACTTTCAATGGTGTCCTCGTTGTTACTAATTCTGCCTTCGGCTTCTTTTATTCTAGAGCTTTCTTTATCCACTCTTGCCTTCAATGACCCAATAGTTGCGACAATGTCATCCAGTTTCACATTTATCACAAGGAAGCCATTTTGTACAATCGTGGTTAGCTCGACCTCACTTACAACTTCAGTTCCGTCATTAGGGGCAGCAGATGTTTCTACCATGGAGTCCGTCCCTTGGCTGTTGGTGAACGAGTCCATTGGGCCCCTTTTCCTAGTCCCCGCTCCTTTTTTCGGTTTATCATGCATTAGTGCTGTTCTTGTGGCTAGGGCCAGTAGTCTATTCAGCACCGCCTCCTCCTCGCAGCACTCACAACATGTGGCTTAATGGCGGTTTCGGCACGTGCCGCTTGACCATCTCACAGGGTTAATGTGCCGTCCACACTCCTCTCCCGTTCCTGCCGCACCTTCGCTGTTCTCCTTCCCACCACAGACACGTCGGCAGACACGTCGGCCACCTCAGCTTGTATGAAGCGTCCTTCGGTTCACTTGCTTGTTGGTGTCGGATCGCCGGATCTCTATGGTCTGCCGGCTAGAGCCTCTGCGGTTACTTCCAATATCCGCGTGGATCTGGGAGGCGGCCCGCGTCTCCCACTCTCACCGCCAACAGTTGCATGCGCTCTATTTCCGTCCTACAACAGCGTTTTTCTTCCGGATTTCTGCCGTTGAATGCAGGATTGTTCCGCTGCAGCCTTCACTCTTCAAAATCATCCGCAGGGTGCTCCAAGTTAGGGTCGTTTTATTAAGGATATTTGTCGGAACGGAGCTCGCGCTCTAGGCAGCCATTTTGTATCGCGTTCAACAGCGCCCCCCATGCAGCAACACTTTAAAGCTGCTAGTTTTAGGAAAGGCTTCCATTGCTGCAACGCCTAACAAAAATTAAATGCACATATCAGCCCCCTCCGTTCACATGCGAGGGGAGGGGGCTGATGTGTGCATTTAATTTTTGTTAGGCAGAGAGGCGAGGGAAGCCTTTTCTGAAACTAGCAGTGTGAAAGGGCATTGCAAGTTAACTCAGTGATATGTATGTATGCATGTGTGCAAGGAGTGTGTATGTGATGTATGTGTGAATGAGTGTATAATGTTTGGGGGGCTGGGTGTGCATTTAAATGACCGAGGGCATGATCAATGAAATGTTTAAATGAGTGAGTGAATGTGTAATTGTGTGCGTGGGTGCGTGGACGCAGGCCGTAGGCCGTAGGCTATATACATCCATGACTCTAGGCCCTGGCCACAACAACTGCACAATATTACAGCCATAAATCACATCTATAGATTCGAATATCTCTCAAATGTTTGAAATTATACTTACTGTTTGATTTCTTGAGATTCGATATATTTTTTACATGACTTTGGTACCTGGTGAAAATATTCTTTTTCAATTTCTGTGATAAAAGAAAAGAGCATGTTAGTGTATGTATTATATAAAGACTTATTACATTGAATAACAGACATTTCAGCTTTTTTTTGGACCCTCATATTTGGTTTACAAACCAGTGTACTGTGCATTTTGCTCAGTTTCTGTGTTTGTTTTTCAAATCAATGGGTCTGTGGGAAAAAAAATCCTTCTCGGATTAAAAAAAAACTTTTTTGTTATGTTACAGTCTATTTGTTTGTTTCCTTTCAGTGTTCACTTGTTGTTTCTGCTTTATGTTCTATCTGTTGGCTTGTTGCAGATTTCTGAAGCAGTTAGATACCTGTTGGCGTATTCTAACTGTCTATTTTTTGTTACACTTTAGTAGTATTCATTTATCTGTTTGGTTGTTATAGAATCTTGGGCCAGTTAGATACCTGTTGGTGTATTCCAACTGTTTATAGTTTTTTAATTGAATTTTTGTTAATGTTGAAGTACAGATTAGATATTAAATTTTGGTTTTAAGAAGAATCTAAGTGGTCCATACCCATATACCCTGAAGCTCTGCTTTTCGACTGTTCAGCATGCATCCTAACTGCTTGAACACCACCCCATCCGTGCCCCCTTGTGACTGTCTTTTTTAATATAATGGTTTTGTAGCTTGATAATAATAAGCGTTTGTAAGATTTGCTGGTAATCTCTGCTTTAGAGTAATGGTACTATCATTACATTCGAACCTTCCACATTTCTTTTTAATATATGCAGTGTAGTGACCTGCATTGGTTGTGGCTCTTGCGTAGTAGATTATACATATTGCTGTGAAGGTTTTCTTACCAAGTGATACTTGACCGTGTGTGAACCCAGTCAGCTTGCAGTTGTTTTTGGTACCATCTGCATTGTAACGTAGAAGCATTAGTATTACGTAGTTACTATGTGTTTGTATTAGTAAGGTGGAGCGATTATCTGAATTGCAGGTAGTACATAATCTGCTATGGTTTGCATTTTGTACCAGTTGCTGAAATAGAATGGATTCACAATTAGGTATGGATACATACACAAAGCGCTCATTAGGGATTTGTTCCTGTGTCACATTGTTGCAGAGAGTGCATGCATGTTTCCACATGTATGAAATCTGGAAGATTTCATTTATAGGTATGTTTTTGTTTTCCAGTACTTGTAGTAAGTACATTAGAAATTCTTGTGGATCTTTATGTGAGTCCAATTCTTGTCTTATTCCGTGAACACTATATGTGTTGTCAGGATTATTTGTTGCGTTTCTATGAAGGACTAACATTTGCAAACACAATTGGTCTGTACTGTGTAAGTAAATGTTGTCAACAATTGGTGGCAATTGAAATAGAATATTCATTGCTACATTTGCTTATCAACTTACACCAGTTACATTTGAAAATTTGAATGGACCAGATAGTTTTGTGTCCAAGGCATTTTTTCGGAGTGTCTGTTGCTTCTTTGAAGAAGTACCTGAGTTACTGTGCCTAATAGGTTCTCCTTTTGCTGTGGTAATTGATGAAGTATTAGCTTCTTTTACTCTCTTTGGAGGATTTGCAGTCAAATCCTGTTGCATTTCAATTTGAATTACTTTTCTTTTACAAAGTTTTCCTTTTTGTGGAACAGGCAGTGATTTTAGATGGGGGGTGTATAGTGAACGTAGTCTATTGTATTGTAAAATGCAAGTAATATCAGCGTTTACTTTACTAGTATCAAAGTTGATTAGAAATAGACCCTCAAGTTAATGTAAGCGTGATAGTGCTACATAGCTCATGCCTTCTTTAAAGACTGTGTTACCAATATCTATCAATGCTTTGTCTAGGGTAAGACCTTGGAATTTATGAATGGGGACTGCATATGCAAGAGTTAGAGAAGAAAATTGTTCTCTGCGTACATACATGTCTTTGAAGAGAAGGAATCGAGCTGTTGAGCGCCCTATCCTTTTTACTTCTGAACGTTTGTCAAAGAGAATATTGACAAACTGAATGTTGTTGTCACATGGGTATATTTGAAAGCGAACAACTGTACCCAGTGCCCCATTAACTAGTCCTTGCTCCATGTCAAGGTTACGTTTAAGCATTACTCTACAGTTTAAGGATAATTTCTATATTTTCTCCAACCCAGCTGTGTTGGAGATAGAATTTTCTAAGGTATTTAGTCTTGTTGTGGCTTGTTGACACATGGGTAGTGTCATACAATGTACGTCCAGTCTGTGGAGCAAATTTCAATTATTGGTTGCATTTCTTTTTTCAATATTGTTTCATTGAATTTGGAACAGCTTGCAAGAGTTGGCATTAAGGCCATACAATTGACATTTTTTTGCGCTAATTGTTCCATAACATCAGTAGCACATGCGTTATCGCCATAAAGTGCATGGATGTGCCGGGTTTTCAATATTGCTTGTGCTTCTTGAGATAATACACCAACTCTAATACTTTTTAAAATGTTGGCGTAAGTGAGGTCTACAGATTGGCGCATGTTTTCTGTTAATTCTCTGTATTGGAAATGTTGCCAAAGGTTACATTTCCTATGCTGCCAACAGTTTTATGGCAGAGTTTGTGTCCTAAGGTTTTAAAAATAGGTTCACCTTTCACTGGTGTCAATTGAAGAAGATCTCTGAAAAGAATAATATGTTTTCCTCCAAAGAGTTCTTAGTAGTTTGTTTTAAGTACTTCTTGCAATCTGAGGTGAATCAAAGCCAACATTAGGTTGGAGACCATGCTCACTTAATCTATTAGTAGCATTTTAATTTGTTTTAATACTCTGCGTAGTTCCATTGTAGCTTCTGTAGAAAGTTTGTAATAGTCTAATTTGTTTTGGTGTTCTACTGGAAGGAATAGTAATCGGTGTAAAGTGACCGCCTATGTTGTAGGCAGCTAAACCTGTGGGGGCAGTTACAACAGCTGACAGTTTGTTGTTTGTCAATTTTTGAAGGAACTTGCTGATGATTTTGATTAAGAATATTTTGCTTGAACCAGCTTCACCACTGATGTATAGCAGTACAGGTTTGTCAAAAATGGTGTGCTGCTCTTTGTTAAGTTTTGATTGTAGTGCAGTTAAGTCTTCTGTATCTTCTTCATAGTGACACATGGTGTTTTATACTTCTGTCATAGCTAATTGTGCCTCATTTGCTATTAGTTGCTGTCCCAGTGGTTCTTGGCTTCCTGTTACAGAAGGTTGACTACTGTCGGAAGTGTCCTTATCTAGTTGGGCCTGGAGTTCTTCTTCGTGTTGCTGTTCATTGTGCAACATTGTTTTGTACTGCGTAAAGTTCACATCGGTGATAGTGCTTTCATTTGCTTTGAAAGCGTCTTCATAGCCGTCATAGGTATCTAGTATCTCTTCTTTTCTCCATGGTTTAAAAAGTTGTAGCAGGGACATGTAATATAGTTCTTTCTGTTGAGGTGTTTTTAATGACATTTTGACATGATTAATTAAGCTTTGTTTGGTAAGTTTCACTAAGCTGCCTTCACAATCTGTCACTCTATATCTACCTTTGTTTTCATCGGGTTTTATATTATTTTTGTATGCAAAGTTTTGGGCTATGTGGTATAGACACATGGTTTCCAAAGTGGTACTCCTGTTCGGGTAGTATGTGTCTAGTAAATAGTTTTTCAAAATGTCTTGGCTGTTGGGATCATTTTTGGCTATTGCTTCTATGTCCTCCTATGATTTGAGAACACTTTTTCTAGATTTTGCAGGACCAAGACTGAGCCATACTATATTTTCAGATTTTACGTACAAAGCAGTAGCGGTTACACGATCTGCAGCTTCATAGGTGCCACATTCTCTATGAGAGAGCGTTTTTATGCCTAAGCTGTACAATTTCTGAGATAGTGTTTTGTCTGATGATAGGTCATTCCAGAGGTCTTGAAGCTCTGTTTTTTCTGCTTTTGTTAAGTAAGCTGTAACATATCATGCAACTACAGTGGAATTTTCTGCAATGTACTGCCCATCTATGTTCACATTCCATAAGAGGGCAATGATTGCATTGTAATCATTGATATATTTTGATTCTTCTGTTCTTTTTATGTAATACGTTTTCTTAGGTGATTTACCTTTAACACTATTTACATGAAGTTCTTCACTTCATCTGTTTCTGTAACTGGTCTAGGGAAACCAAAGCAGCATTTGGTGTAGTAATTCCCTTTGTTTTTGTATTTGTGATGACAATATTTGACACATTTGTGTCTTTGAAATTATACAATAGGTGCATGAAGGTCACTATGTCTCGTTTGTGAAGGGATTTCACAAGTGACATATTTTTGGATGAACTGCAAAACAGTGGCATCACTGTCCTGACCAAATTTAGGAGCACCTTTAATCCATAAAAGCATGTGGATATGTGGTGCTCCTCTGGCTTGGTATTCTTTTCTCCAAAAGAAGTGTTGCACTTCTCCGAGGAGAAGAACAGTTTTATTACAAATAAAGTGCAGCATAGCAATGAAACGATGGTGGAAATATCTTGAAACATTAACAGGATCTAGAGAGCAAAGTTCTCCAGGTGTTAGTATATCTATGTTTGTTTTGGTTTTGTTTGATATGCGTAGGAAATCATGTAAATCTTCCCATGCATATTCTGCACAACTTAATGTAACAAACCAAGTGGGTGGTCCAAGGTGTCTCTTCATACAACGTACATCTCTGTGACGTCAGAACCAGTATTCTTTCGTACCACACATGTTTGCAAACAGATTTGTTATGCTTGATTGTAAAACCTCATCTTTTTCTTGCACTTTTTGTATTAATTGCGTAGCTGACATATTTTGGAAGTGGGTTCCCGATTTTAATTTGTGTGGAACTCCTTAACATAGAGTTGCTAGTTCACTTTCAAAGAGTAGGTGGAATATATATTCCACATGTTGTCTAAATCTGGGATCTTCAGAATACATTTGTAATGAGCGGCATTCTGATACTGTTATCTGAGGGGATCTATCATCGTACCTTCCTCCTTTGCCAGAAGGAAACAGTAGAGGAAAAGCACGTGCTTCTATACTTTTTCATATGCTCATTGGTGAACCTTTGGTTTTTCGCATTTGGTATGTTTCTAGTGCAACATCTATGCTGTCATTAGAGTGCAATGGATGAATTGTATAATGGCCCAAAATATTGGATACTGCAGCAGGATCCAGAAGTTCAAATTGACCAGTTTCTGGTGACTCTTTAATTATTTCAGTTGTTTCCCTTAATCTTTCATCAATATTTATTTTTTGTAGTATTCATTATTGTCTTTCAGATATTGCAAGGCTTGTCTAACTTTATGTAAGTCCACGAGTTGTTGCCACATTTTTTTGTCTTTTGTTGGTACACCATTTACTAAGACAATTAAAGATTGCTCTATTGGACGTTGCACTCCTAGAGTGTGCACATTTTCTGTCAGATCTAATGGTAAATAAACTACTTTGCCACGAATGCCTTTTACCAATTCAGAGGGAGGTAATTTTGCTATTTTTGGTTGAAGGCGTATTATTGCTTGAAATGGGTGTACTGTTTGAATTATGATGCTCTCATACAAATTGAGTTGTTGCAGGGGTTTTGGTAGTGGGAATAATTCCAAGTTATTTGTGATAGCATTTGAAGGAGTTTGGTTGTTGTCAAGTTTTGTAGTGCAGTAACTGCAAACTATTAAGGTTTCACTTATTTCGTATTTGGATCTTCATTGTCTTCTATTTTGTATGTTACGTCTATAGTTTTGTGTTACGTTTGTAAAAAGTTCTGCGGGAACACACACACACACACATGGTTTGGTACTTCAGCGGATGTACTTTTAAATTTTTATATTTCTTTTTTGTATGTTTGTAGTAGAAGGTTGCCATGTGCAGAATTGTTGCTAGTCTGTTCTAAAGCTATTGCATTTTGTAAGTGGTTTTCACTTCCAAAATATTTTCTCTTGATATGGTCGATTTCTTCTTGTAGGTATTTGGGTGTATCATGCAGAAGAGTGTTATTTAAATTGGCTAGTTCTAAAGCAGGACTTTTAGCATAGTACAGTTTATACACTAGATTTCTTACATTTGAATGATGCGTTGATATCATTTTGATATCATGGAAGGTGCTTTTGCAAATAGGTCCTGAAATGCATGCTAATGAATGTTCTTTTAGTCCTGTGTATTTGCGCACTGGACAGGTATCCATATTTTGCAGCACTTTCATTTTGATTTTGTCTTTACCTTTCACATACTGATTGAGGAACTGGCGTAAAGATTTGAAAGATTTGTTGGGAATGTTACACAAAGACGTGCACGGCCATTTGTAGACTGGATGTTCTGGTTCAGTCGAATGGAGAGGTAATTCTGAGTTTTCTGGGGATATTTTTGTAAGCAGTGTTTCTTGTTCCATGATGGTATTATTAATTTTTTCATAACCTCATCCACTGCTATGGATGGCAATTGTGTTTGTTTGGATTTGTTTGCATGCTTCTTCATTAAAATATGGTTTTGTGGTCTTGGTGTGACTCCATTCACCTCCACAGATATTTAGATATTTAAGAAGTTATTTTTGTTGATATTTCGTTTATTGAGAAGTTTTTTTGTAGTTTAGTAATTAGTTTTGTTAGTGTTTTCATCCTGTTTAAAACTAAAATAGATAACTTCCTTTCGAGAAGGATTGCACTGTCTACGAGAGCTTCTAGGATTCATTTTCTACGGTAGGTTTTAAGGGTTGTGCATGATTTCACTCTTGTTTTTATAAGATTCTGAAAGACTCTGTGGCAGAACATTTTTGCTAAAATACTTTTTTTAGTATGGTTACTTGCTAGTATATGAAGATTTATAGGAGCAGTTTTAGCAGTAATGGTAGCCGAATTCTTGTTAAGCATTTTCTGTTTCAGAGGAGGCAAAGTTTCTGTACTAGAAGCTTCTTTTGTTTCGCTAAATGACTGCATTAGCTGTTTAGTTTGAACGTTTTGTACAAACTCTGGTAGAGATTGATGCTTATTTTGGACAGTTTTATTTTCATTTGCTTTATTTCTGCGTTGCTTTCTATGGACTTGCTTTTTGGTAGGCATTCTTTGGGGTCTGTTGAAAAAAAAAGAAGGTATGGGTTGGTTTGTTTTGCAATGTATGTGTGCTGTGTGCATGCGTGTATGAGTTTGATGGGGAAGATGTATGTGGTGGTGTGTGAATGTGCATTGGGCAGTTACAATGAGTTGGGAAGGCTATTCTTCTGTTTGTATGTTACTACACTGCGGTTCAGATGAGAGTAGAAAGTGAGCTAGTGGTGAGGAGAAGCATTAATAGTAAACGTAATGGTATAAAATTAAAACAGTTCTTTTGTTTTGTAGTACTAACATTCTAAGGGTTGAGTATGTTATTTGTGTTCCAAAAAAAACAGGGATTTGTGTACCATTCTGCCTGCTAATCTCTGTTTAATAAATGGGGATTTGTGGGCAGAATGGTTTAGAAATCAATGTTTTTTTTGGTGCACAAATTACATGAATCAATGACACAGTCTCTTTGAGGAACATTAAGAATATTAAAGGTAGTATTGTACTTACTTTTTTTTGTGGATTGAGCAGGTTTAATTGGATATGTTGTTTGTAGTTTCAATGCAGCTGATTTTCAGGAGAGTGGTCTTCACTGTAATGGTAAAAGGAAGAACACTAGTTTTGCGTGTTTACAGCACTGATAATGTACACGTTGATTCTTATGTTTTTGTGGTAGTATTCTTGTTTGATATCTGAACATAGTGTATGCATGCATTGCATTTGACTATGTGGAGCCTTTATATGTTATTTACAGTATGTTAGTTTAACATGCTGGGCAAATGAGTAGAATTTAAAGTTCATGAAATTCACTTGTTTTTTTACAGCTGTGTTGTAGATAGAGAGATTTGGAAGTGATAGTTCATTATACTAGATGGGAAACATTTGAATAATTTCATATTGTAACTAGACATGCGAACAATTGGGAGTATCTGAGAGGGAGATTTCACCACAGCAATCGGGAACATTTATTTTTCGCATACGATTGCATTGGGGTTAGCATTAATTTAGGCGGGAGAAAGTAAAACATTTTGACATTTTTCAATGAAAAATCGAGTCTCGCGCATAAATCGGGAGGGTTGGCATGTATGTATAGGTTATGCGGGAGACAGTAAAAAATAGTGCAATTTTTCAATGCAAAATCGGGAGTCTCGCGCTTAAGTCAGGAGCATTGACATGTATGTATTGGCTATGCAGATTTAGTGGCATTACTCTGTTTATATGGAATCATACGAGTTGTACATGTAGTCTGAATAAGATATGCATTCCTGTACTTTGTAATCATGTGGATACGCATGGAGCTGTAAGTAGAAATCTTCAACACTTGTACAGTAGTTTTTGTAGTAGGTGGTTTGCGATGATATGAGATTTGTATTCAGAGTGATCAACAGTACATTTGAAGTGCGGAACTCTGATGATGGAGTTAGATGTAGAGGTCTTGGATGTGATTTGTGGATGGTTGTGTGACTGCTTGGCTGTATCCAATGAGGGAATGGAATCGAGAGTGATGTGGAAAGTGTAGAAGGGCTGGCTAAGAGTTACGTGCCGCATGGACACCGCACCTGTCTGCAGGTAGAGCGTGCCACATACAGGGTTTTCTAGCAAATCCAGCATGGAAAGGGGACTGTAGGGATTAGTCAATCAGATGTTGATGTTGTTGATTTGTGTAGAAAGAGAGTGTGTCTAGTGAAGATGGCAGAGGTGGAGAAAGTCAGCGTGTTGGTGCTCAGCGATGTGTTTGTCCATGGTTTACAGCAGTATTCTCAATGTAGGCATGTGGCAAACAATTTCGATGTTAGAGGAGTGGAGGTGGTATGGAGCGCTGTGACTGACTGCAATGTAGAGGCAAATCTCAAAGTTTGTAGAGATATGCGTAGGATGAACAGTCCCCATGTGGTAGTTTTGCACTATGGTGCTTTCCATTTGGGCTACGTTAGTTCCCCTACTTTGTTGGCAGATTTGGAAGGGTTGGTTCAAGCAGTAATCAACATCCTTCCAAATGCGAAAGTAATTTTTTCTGGATTACTACCTAGAGTAATATGGGACAACAGTTCTGTTTTTTGTCCTCAGCAAAACATTGCTAGTTGTGCAATCAATTGAGGCATGCATGCTTTCATACTATGAGCTGGTATGTTTTTCTGTAACAACGAGAATATTGTTTCGAGTAATGCGGCTTATTTTGAAGCAGATGGTATTTCTTTATCTTTTTTGGGAAATGCCATGTTCTTTTGGAGTGTAAGGGTTGCTTTGGAACAGGTTATGTGAAGATTTTAGTTGTAAAATAAGAAGAAACCCCCCCAAAAAATACAAAATAACAGGTGTCTGTCAAGCATCTGCAAAAAAACAAAAAAAACGGCTATTTTCAGAGCCCACCTTAAAGGGGAAATGGGGAACACTATTTAAATGTACATTCGCCACACTCAGATCTTCTACATGTCCGTGGCCATGGCAGTGGTCTGTGGACAGCGTGTACTACATACAGGGATTCTGGGGTGGAGAGGCATGCAAATGAGAAGGAGCGGAGCTAGGGATTGGTCAGTAAAGTTTAGTGGGTGTGTTGTGTACGGAGAGATTTAGTGAGGACGTCTTTTTCCTGAGAGAAGAACAGATAGCTATGGCTGTGTGGTCTCAAAAAACAGATTATCTGGATTTTGGGAGACTCATGGATACATTGGTTGGAGGTGCATGCGGAATGTTGTGTTTATCTGCAGATCTTGGATTCCCTCATGTGGAAGTCTACTAGAATGGAGTGCATGAAATGAAGTGGCTGGACTTGGTACATCTCTGCGCTACTTTACAGACACAGCGTCATCCTGACATAATTATAATTAATTGTGGATGGAACAGTTTAGGACATGTGTCTGGAATTTCTTTGCAATTTGCAATGAAAGAAGGACTTGAGAAGGTCATGGACATGTTTCCAAATTCCCAAGTAATTTTTTCTCGTATTGCGGAAAGACAAATGTGGCTGCGTTCTTCTTCATTTAGTCCACAAATGGAGAAAGCGAGGCGCAATGCCAATAAGGCTGTTTGTGCCTTTCTAAGAGTTGTTGGCATGTCCTCTTTCCACAATGAAAATATTATGTTTCGTAGCACATTAATTTTTCGGAGAGATGGAGTCCATCTTACATATGCTGGCAATCAGATTTTTCTTAGAAATGTACAAAATTCATTGCGACCTTTCTTGGAATTATAGTCATCTATTTTGCATTAGATGTTGACGAATCCAAGTTTTTAAAACACACAAAACACTACCAAAAGGCTCTTTTCAGAGCCACCACTTACTCCCAGAGAAAAGTGCATTGGTTTTGCTAGGGCAGCCCCTCAATATTTTTTCTGTTCTAGGACTGTCCGCAGACTTTTAAAAAATGCGTAGGGACTTGCACTGTTTATTTGGTAGTTCTATTTTTGAACTGAGAAAGGCGGCTCTGAAAAGAGCCTTTGTTTTTGTGGATTTTTGTTCTTTTATATTTTCTTTTGGCTTTTTTACACGCAACACACTAGGAGAGGAGGGGAAAGGAGGGTAAGGAAGGGACACCAACCACAGGGATATGCAAGGGCAGGTGGAGAGAGGAAGATGTAGGGTGAGCCTCATTTAGGTAGGTAGCAGGTCTTCTGGTGGTCCGTGACCGTAGTCTCAAAAGCACTTCGAATACTCTCCCCCTGCAGAGTACTGCGTCGCAGTACATACACAATATTGTGACCCTCGAAAGGTAAGCGTTAACAGCATTGTGAATGGCCTGTGAAGCAGCTGGAGGGATGCGCTGTCCCGCAGGAGTGTCTCTTGTGGTGAGAGGATTGGTAACGGAGGATGCTGTGGAGGAACTCAACCTACTATGTTCTTCACAAGGTACGACCTTGCGAATGTCCACACCGTGGAATGAAGTTAGGTGTCGCTTCACGGATGTCGTACCAAAGCTGTACGAACCACCTTTCCCACGACTCAGCACCAATTTGTACTTGTTACAGGTGACCTTGTCCGCATGTGCTTTTGGTACGTTACCATAAACGGTAAACAACCGCCACACCCAAGTCTCCCGACGAGTGCTGGTAGTCGGGAGTTCCTCCACCTCATTCTCTTCATCCGCTTCATTCTCGTTCTCTACATCCTCACGCATATTCCCCTCTGCAGGCCCTTGGGGAGGTGGTGGTGGTGGAGGGTTTGGGGGTGGTGCTGAGGCTGATATAGCAATAGCAGCCATGGATGCCATTAGGGTTGATGAGGTAACCTCAGCTAGAGCACTAAAGGCAGCAAAAGTCAATCTGCAATAGCCAGAAGTACAATGAAGATCAGCTCGGTGGTGTGGCCTTTTATAGGGGTGGAGGGGTGCACCTCGTGACCATACCAAACACTCAAAAGCGTTCAGAAAGTTACAAAAAATATGTGGAAAGCCAGGGCCATTGTCTGGGACATGTGAAATGGTGATTTTTTACAGTAAAATATTTTTGATTGTTTGAATAAGTTCTTTTAAAATGTTGGGCATCCGGACAGAGTTCGCAAATTAGGACACACGCTCAGTGTGCGTACGGTCACATGATGACCTCGGGAACACGTCCGCGAAGGGAACGGGTGTCCCTAGGCCAGCAACTGCGCAGGAGCGGTCGTGCGCATGCATGCAGATGTTCTATGGACAGTGTTTGGGTCCTGAAACTAATTAAAAGTGCGACACAAGTGAGACGGACAGGCACAATGTTTGCAGGACTTATGGGTATGGTGCGCATGTGCGTAGATGTTCTTCAGACTGTACGGCCAGGTATTGTGTCCTTAGGACACCTCCATTTTGTTTGACTACAGACATCCCACACACCGCGCCTGTTCTACGGACAGTTCCATCTTGGTTGCGAACGGTGCGGAGAGGTATAGTGTCCTTAGGACACTTCCTTGTTATTCATTTACGGACAACCCGGACACCTGGTGTGTTCTAAGAACAGTTCCATCTTGGTTGTGAATGGTACGGAGAGGTGTAGTGTCCTTAGGACATCTACATTTTGTTAACTAAGGACAGGCCGGACAGGCGCGCTGTCCGTGGACATTTTTACTGCTTTTTTTAAAAACAATAAGACATAAAGAACTTCTTTACAAGAAACATAACATTTTTTTAATTATATACATATATACAAATTATGAAAGAGAGGGACAAGCAGAAACTGATACAAAAATAGGGGATTTAAAGATTTGGAGAGGATGGATGGGAGGGGATGAAGGGATGGAAGTCTCATCAAAACATCTATTTTCTTGTTTACGGTTTGGGGACAGTTCACTGGGACATGGAGAGGGGGCACAGGTACAGGTGCGACAATGGTACTTAATTTTTTCTTTGATGTGGTCACCTACTAACTTTCAAACTATTGAAATTTTTCTTTAGCATGTCTACTTTCTGTTCAATGCATTCAAGAGTCTTTTCCATTGTATCTTTTGGAGTCACATTTTCAATGTTTGTATGGTCTGTAAAAAATAAACATATATATATTTATAAGTACACATTAGGTAATAATTATTAATTTCCTTGTATAGACAAGTGTCTACCATTATTATCACTGTCGTCAGACATTTCCCCATGTGGAAAATGTTCTTCCAGCCACTCCAAAGTACTGCACATTTCAGTGTGAAAAACAAAAATATATGAATTATAATGTACCTCACACACAAAGAAGAACTATCTATACAAAAAATGAAGTTTACTTACTAGTTTCTGGTAAGTTGTATTTGTTGTTTTGTGTTGGTCTACTGTTGATTCTACCTCTGCAGTTTCTGTGAGGTAATAATGTTGGAGGTATGTTTTTTTTGTTATGGTATAATCCATTTTATTACATATCGTATTGCAATGACTGGTTGATGTGTTAAATATGTAGTTTCCACTGCTTATTTATAAATATATATAATGTGTATATGTGCTGCTTTTTCAACTTGCGTACTGTTTATATGGTTGTATGGTATGATAGAACAATTTCAGATACCCCATGCATGTTTGGGTAGTGTTGATGTCATCATAATCATTAGCGGGGTGTTTGTTATGTTCTAAGTTATTTGTATATAAAGTAAGGGAACCCTAGCATACATCTATCAAATTTACACTACGAAAATGTATATTCAGTAAAAACACTTTCTTAAAGAGATATTATCGTTATGGTTGCTTAGCCTATCATAACTGGCGAATTTCAAGGGTTTTTTGGTTTTACTTGGAAGCATAACGTCCCTGTAACAAAGTTTTTTACTGAATTGGATAGGTTTATAGTAGCGCAACTTAACCATAACGTCCCTTTAACAAAGTTTTTTTTACTGAATATATATATATATATATATATGTGTGTGTGTGTGTGTGTGTGTGTGTGTACGCTTATGTGTAATGCTGGACCGAGGAGCTGATTCTGGCGGGTAGATGGTGTGAGGTGGATTGTGTTGTGGTAGGTAAGTGAGGGACAGGTGGGGGAAGGCGGATAGGATATATGGAATCCCCGCCAGACAACCCTTGGGGTAGAACAGAGGGGACGGATCCCCGCCCAGTTTCTAAACCCCCACCCATAACTAGTTAGCCCCCGCCGAAATGTAGGTTTCGTTGCACTGCTGCCGCGACCATCACACTCTTGTGTGAAAGGCCCCACATCCCTGCGCCAGTGGTTAGCTCCCATACATCGCTGTTTCATGACGGTCTTGACTTACTTGCACTTTCGAGGTAATACTGTGACCAGTCCTCTTTCTTCTCTCCCTTGCTGCAGGGGCTGACATGAGTCTCAGGGTCCTCCTGCTGATGGCGCTGTCTTCTCTGTACTTGGAGTCTGGTAAGCCATCTCTAGGAGGGAAGGGCGGGAGGTGCGGGACAAGGGGTGTTTAAAATCCGTATTCCCTGAAGTGCTGACACACGGTGAAGTGATCCACTGCTGTGTAGTTATTTGTATTGAATATGCATAGCAGCACGGAGGAGAGGTGTTTTAGTAGTGGTTCAACAGCTTACCTTGCATTTTTTAACACGCCCTCTGAGCCTGACGAAAGAAAGATGTGTGACTCTAGGCAAGGCGCTTTATCTCCCTCTCTCATTTTAAATATTTATTTATTTATTTATTCACATTTGTAGAGCGCACGTACAGCCCAGGGGCATCGTGGCACTTGTTACAAGAATTTGCAAAGAATGTTCATTGGTGTGGTTACATATGACCAGAAGGTCTCTTAGTTACAGGATACAGTTAGTAAACATTTTCTTTGAGCATACAAAACACAGAAAACATAGCATGTTATGTTGGTTGAGTGAAGAGATGTGTCTTGAGTGCGTTGCGGAACGCAAGGTGGGATTGAATCATTCTGAGGCTAGGCGGGAGGCAGCTATCGTAGGGAAGCTAGATCCTCCTGCGCAGATTTTTTTGGTTTTGGGCACCTGGATAAGGTTGGAATAATCCTCTCTAAGGGGTCTTAGGGCCGTGTGTTTGACAATCCTTTGAACACGGTATGGAGGGGCAGTATTGTGGAGGCATTTGTGTGCCAGTGAAAGAGTTTTGAACGTGATTCTCTGTTTGACTGGGAGCCAATGGACTTGTCTCCTGATTTCAGAGATGTGATCTTTCCTTGACGTCCCAGTGTCTGCCTTGAGGGCATTGTTTTGCGCTATTTGTAGTTTAGAGAGATTTTTGCATGACGTTCCAGATAGGAGGACGTTGCAGTAATCTAGTCTAGAGCCAATAATGGCTC
The DNA here is from genome assembly GCF_040938575.1 of Ambystoma mexicanum. Taxonomy (NCBI): domain Eukaryota; kingdom Metazoa; phylum Chordata; class Amphibia; order Caudata; family Ambystomatidae; genus Ambystoma; species Ambystoma mexicanum. The sequence goes on along the minus strand of NC_090921.1, from coordinate 221,204,487 downwards.
TGGCTATGGTGAGGTAGTTATGTTGTGAGAGGAAGGGTCTGGCTGTATTAATGATTTTAGCGTAGTAGGCTGATGAGGTGGAGATGGCATTTACTTGTCTGTCCATGGTGAGGTTTGAGTCCAGTGTTTTAACGTGGTCAGACACTTTGATAGGTGTATTGTCGATGGTGAAGGAGGCGTATTCCTGACTGAGGTTACCCAGGGTGGTAGGTGAGCCTATGAGTAGGAGTTATGTCTATTCACTATTTAAACAGAGCCAGTTGTCTGCCATCCATGATTGGATGGTTGAGTATATGTCCGTAAGATTGGCCATGTCAGTCTTGTAGTCACCTGTGAGAGGGATTAACACCTGCGTATCGTCCGCATAATTGGTGTATGAAATACCCATGGCGTCCAGGATGCTGAATAGTGGCCTGGTGAACAAGTTATAGAGAGTAGGTGCTATGCAAGACCCTTGTGGGACTCCACATGTAAGTAGGCTCGGTGCGGCGGTGGCCGAGTCCGAGAAGACTTTCATAGCCCTGCCTTGGAGAAAGGAGGTGATCCAGTCGCATGCTTTGTGTGAGAAGTTGGCTGCAAAGGTAAGGTGGCGGCACAGTGTGTTGTGGTTGTCCAAGTTGACCACAAATATGCTTAACAAGCATTGACCAATCTAATAGGTAGGCCTCTTCTTGCAATTACAAGCTTTTATGTTGTGATTGGCCACCTTTCCTAGCCAAAACCGAATTATTTCTGAACCAGTGCAATTCCTGAAATTGTCTTTAAAGAAAATCCCAGGAAGAGATGGCCTGAAAAAAATAGTTCTTTATCCTTTCAGTCCAGCATTATAAATGTTCTGAATATTGTGCCTATATGTTGGGGATATTAACCCCTGTTCCAGCCCTTGGAACGGAGTGCTAACGTTATTAGCACCCCGAGCTACCAAAGCGATAAACTGGGTTGTTAAAAAAAGGTATTTTCCTTCAAAGAGCGGGACGTGCGTAGCGTCCTGATCATTGAATGAAAATACTGTTCCAAGATGGCTGCCATGGTTATGGAATGCTGGGCTCCATACAGAGCCCCGGTTCCATTTCTATGGCGGCCACAAACCGAGAAGGAAGGAAGCAAATGTGGCGACGACAGGTGCTGCAAACCACATTCTGGTATGTGGGGCTAGGGATGGGGGCAGGGAAAAGTTTAAAAAAGAATAAAATACAAGGGAAAGCGGGGAGGCAGCCTGCGGGTTCCATGGGATGCGGCTGAGATCAGAGTTTCATCTCACGATCCGCGGAACTTAATTGGCTGCGCCCCTTTCCCTGGGTGCTAATTGAACTGAACACCCTGTGGGTCTGGAGTTCCTTTTGAGCCCAGTGGGATTTAATGTTCAGAAACCTGTGTATAACCTTGCATATTTAATTGTATTAATTTCTTTTTGGGGTATTTACTTAGGGCAAGTCTAGTAATGGGAAGCAGTGAAGTGCTGTACATCAGTAGGGGTTACATGCATACATTAGTTGGTAACGGGGACGGGGGGAGGTCAGAGATGGAGGAAAGTCCTTACAACATGGCTTTTCTCACCAGCATCAGATGCTCTTTGACTGCACGAGTGTGGGACTCTGAATAAAGGTGGCATAGCTTTCATCAAGAGCTACATTTTAGGTGCCCTGCTGCATTAAACTGGCACTTTAAAGGCACTTCAACTGTCACCTTTCCACTGAATGTCCAGGGTTTTATTCCGTTGAACTGTTTCCACTCAACGTTTCTTGTTCCTTAACTATAGTATTTTCATTGAGTTTCAACGGTTCTGCGATGCTACATCACCCAACAGTTGTTCAGTTTGCCTTACTCTTATATCTGACGGTCCATAATCTTATCTGGATTATGATTGACTCTAATACCTTGTTTCTAACGGAGCACAAGAGAGTACTTTGACTAGAGACCTAAGAAAGAAATTAAAAATACTTGCCGATCAATAATGAGTCCCCAGTTCATTAGAAACCATCTGTTTTTGTCTTGTTCATGTAATTACAAAAAAGCAACTCACGCACTAGTGTTGTAAGCAGGACAACGTGGCGCAACACAGGTCCGAATCCCGATTCCGTGCTTCGAAACCACTCGCTGGTATTAAGCACGTTATAAATGACCAATAAAATAAAAATAAATAACTATAAAAGTATACTAGCTGTGCAATAGGACGCCCGTATTCTACTTTTTAAAGTTCTTCATGTACATAGTGTTCAGTACTGTTTTGGGCCTCATTACGAGTTTGGAGGCAGCCATGGTGCTATTAGCTCTATGGCTGCCTCCAAACCGGCCTCCTTTACAGGGTTCCTGCAATGGGGACTTACCGGGTCATTCCGACATAGGAGGACCCGGTAAGTCCTCCTTGCAGGAACCATTCCCCATTCCCATTTGAGCCCCCATAGAGCTGGAGGTAACAACGTGCACATTATAAGTGTCCCGTTGTTACCTCTCTCTTCCCCTCGCGGGACCTGGAAAGGACGGCTGGTTTTACCAGGCGTCCGATCCGGGTCCCGCGATGGGAAGCTTGTAATCAGCCCTGACGGAATGAAGGGGGCCGGTCCCCTACCGGCCCCCTTCATTCCGTCAGCGCAAGCCTTAGTCATCCTCCCCATTTTTTGGTTGTCAAATAAATATTGCATAGTTGCTTAAACGTTTAATTTTTTAAAAAACACAGAAATAACAGTACAAGACCAAACATATACTCTTTATCTTTTTTTTTTAGACTTTTAGGGTGGATCTTATATGAACTGATGGCTTGGAGGAAGGTGTACACATGAGTGCAGAAAAACAGTTAGGGTATCTTCACCAAATTAAATGTAACAACCTTTGTAAATTATTGGGTAAACAAATACACAACTATGTGCTTAAAAAAACAGTTCATCTAAAAAAAAAAAACTACTGCCATTGGGCGTTTTGCCCCTCCCACGCCTCCAGCCATGCCAAAATCTGTTGCCACCAATTTGACACAGTGGTGACAATGACTCAGATGGTGCAGTGGAGGAGGACCCTGGATGGACTGGTATGAGAGGTGGCAACGATAACGTGGATGGCATGGGTGCTGCAGGGGAGTATGTTCTGCACTGATGATTCCCTGCCAGCCTCATCTTCTGCTAAGCATGGGTCTCCTGGAACCACCTGCCCACCAGTGGCAGATTGAGAATATTTTAAATGAGGGGACGTAAATATTTGCCACACATATGCATGAGCAACCAAGCCCAAACCAACCTAGTGACATTGGGGTGGGTAAGGGGACTCATTTAGGGAAAATGGTGCAATATATAGCACACTTTCTGTGAAAAATTTGATAAAAAGCCAAAAGGTTTGCCATCGGTTTTGTCAGGTAGATCCAAGCAAAATGTCCAATACATGCAAGTCACCAACAGTGCACAGAAGCATTTATAAATACATTCTCATGATGCCTTTCCCCATAATATATGCCAAACTGGCTATGCCAATATATTCTAGTATTCCCACATACAATCATACTCTTGTTGCCTTTGTGATTAAAAATGTCATGCCACAACAAGAATACATGTCCAAACTGGCTGCACCAATGTTGGTACGTCCAGACATATGTTAACACGTATCTTTGTTTTATCATAGTATCCCAGTAAAAATACCATGGCACAGTAAGATACATTAGCTAGACTGGCTGCACCAAAATGCCAGTCTTGCCCTGTAATATCACGTATCATGCTTTCTTTATCAGAGATGCCCAGTGAAAAATGTCACAGTAAGAAATGGCGAGATCAGAGACACCAAAACGCTTAGTAAAATGTTGATTAATAATTTGACAATTTATTTCAGTGAAAATCATATGAAGTTGTAATGTCAACGTGTGTTTCATGCCTTTCTGGGACTTTTCTGGGGCAAAACATTTATCTCGGATAATATATTCTTCTATGTATCTGTTGAGTGAACAAAATACCAATTAATGTTATGGCTTCCTCATTTAGAAAGGGGCCAATAAGATATCTCAGGTTTGCAGCAATTGAGTCATTTATTGGTATTGTGCTTACACAATTGATACATATGGGATTATATTGTCCAACTAAAAGCTGCACACCCATTGGCTCTGTGCAATTTTCTGTTTCTCTCTATCTGCCTTTGTCTGCTTTCTCTATCTGTATCTCGCTACCCGACCCCTCATTTCTCTGTCGTGCCATTTCTTTCTCACTCGGCTCTCTCTTTTCTCTCTTCAGCCCTTTCTTCCTTTCCATTTCACTGTCTGATTGGGAGAAAGGCAAACTTGAAACTCTCAATGAAATCTTCCACAGACAGATTCGTTTCTCTCTTTCAGAGGGTAATTTGTCCACATTGGGATCGTTTGAATGAGGATGCTGCCAGTGTTTTTTTGGATTCACCTATGTACCAATTGCAATTTGCACAGGTACAGAAGAGCGGTAAAGGATGTTTTATCTCAGGCGGTGGGTGCGAGTCTGCTCTGGTTTCAGGCTTTTGCTCTAGGCCTGGGAGGCTACTGGCTCCAGCAGGAGCTAATCCACAGCCTTGCCAAATCACCGTTGAAAAGGACACTTTTGAGAAGCTGGGTAACAGAAATGTGTGCTAAAATAGAAAGTTGAGCTAGCTTAACCTCCTATATCCAAAGAAAACCAAAATAAGGTTTAGAAAATTACCTGGTTAGAATGTGCCCGACCCTAATGAGAGTCCTCTACACGAAACTCTGCATTGGTATTTTAGCACTCGCAGGGCTACAGCATGAGTAGGATGTGCTTAAACCCTGAGAGTGCCTTTCTCCCGAATTATCTTGAAAGCGCTATGCACTTTATTTTCTTCATCCCGAAATATCGCCACATTAGGAGGAAATACTTATTCCCCCTATTTAGATAATTTCGCGTTAGAAGGTTGAATGTGGCCCTGCAGTTGTGCATGACGGGAATGTGAATTGGCAACCCATTGCATGAGGCATTCCTCTACCAATCTTGGAAGAAGAGAGTAACATTTTTATCTGGTCGTAGGAATGATGTTTTAATCATGTTGGGTACACTACTTTTTATGGGTTGTATCCTAATTGACCTTTTCACAGTTGACCTGGGGAGAATTGACCTAATTTATAAGGTAAATTAGGACATATATGCGGGGGCAACCCTCCACCCAATCCAAACCCCCCTGGACCCAATCCCCTTATATTATTTTTAATCCAAAACCAACCCAATACATATATAAAATAACTAAAATAATATGAAGGTCAATTGTGCAGAAGGTCAATTAGGACCACTATAATTAGGTCAATTGTGCAAAAGGTCGATTGTAAAGGGTCAATTTGGGTAATACCCTTTTTATGATGATGAATTTATTTAACTTGTTGTGAAGGATCCGCTGATTTTTTTTCAGTAAAATGCCAACAACTGCCACTAATTCCTATTGATGAATTTTTGTATGCGACTCTTATGATCTGTCGGATCGAAATAAAGTTTTATGATGATGAACGAGGAAACACAGCATTTACTTTGCAGGTCATGGTGAAACCTATTGAAGTGAAGGTTCCTATGTATCAAGATAGTGCCTTGTCTCTCCAAACAGAGAAGTATTCTTTGCCTTCATTGGAAAGACTGGCACCAGGTGTTCAGTTCTCATATCATGCCAGCCACATTTCTCACTGTGGAACAGGGTCATTCCATGTGCCCTGCATATACATTATTCATCTCAGGTCTTCTTATGGACGAGTCTTTCCACAGAAGAGGGGCATCTCGTTAGTCCATGTAGAAGAGGGACATTGTCATGCCTGCGCCATGTGCGCATACATTGGCGATCAATATGGACTAATTGTTATTCATTTATCTGCGGAAAACTCTTGGACCAACCGCTATTCACTTCTTGGACCTTATTTCCCATTTGCGAGACTTTGGTGCTTTTCTATTTTTCCCAACAAACTACACTTACCACAATGCACGTGGCTATAACTATCTATTCCTGGCTATTCCTATTTGTCATCATCGGAACTACAATCCCCAGAAGCCCTAGGCATCAGCTCTGTTTCCACCAGCTCAGGAACAGAGAGGGAGGAGACAGATTGTATGCAGGTGTGCTGATCCAGGTGCGACCAATTAGCCAGCCTCTGTGCTAGGCAGGGCGGTATAAAAGCTGCTGCCTGCAGGGGCTCAGTCTCTTGCATTAAGAGTCCTTCCAGCACCTTTTTGGTTCGAGCTACAGATATTTGTATGCGGTTCCTCCTTACTCCTGCTTTGGATCCAGTGACCTGCCAGGCTCTCTGCATTGCAGCTGATCACGCTCTGCTGCTTTCCAGCCTCCACCTTTGCCCTTCTGGGCTCCTGCCTTGCAGCCGATCACGCTCAGCCGCTACCTTCCACCCTTGTCTTCCAGGTTCCTGCCTTGCAGCCGATCACACTCCGCTGCCTTCAATCTACAGCCTTTGTCCGCTGGGCTTCCAGCCTAGCAGCCCTCTACAGTCCTCTGCAGCCTGCTACAGTCATCGGCCCTGTTCCCCTGGGCTTACTCCTTGGTGCCCGGTCCTTCTGGGTTCTTGCCATGCAGCTTGCTTCTCTCCGCTGCCAACAGCCCTTGTCCTCGGGGCTTCCTACCTTGCAGCCGATCACGCTCCGCTGCTTGCTACCTACAGCCTTTGTCCGCTGGGTTCCCAGCCTAGCAGCCCTCTACAGTCCTCTGCAGCCTACTACAGTCAGCAGCCATGCTCTTCTGGGCTTACTCCTTGCTTCCCGGCCCTTCTGGGCTCCTTGCCGTGCAGCCTGCTTCACTCCGCTGCCCTAAGCCCTTTCCCTCTGGGCTCCCTTCCGTACAGCCCTGCTCCTTTGGGCTTGCTCATTGCTTTCCTGCTCCTCTGAGCTCTCAACCTTGTACTCTACCGTCCTCTGCTATCCACAACATTTTACCTACATTATTTACTTTCAGTTATTGCCAGTCCCCTGTTTCCTGACTGCTACTCCCTTGCTTTCTTCCTTGTTTTCAACCCTCTGTTCTTTATCCCTATCCAATCCTGTTATACGGCTTTCTATTAATTTCCTTCCGCTAGTTTGCTCATCGACTTCCTTTTTCCTGGACTGTTAGTGTCTTCTCTTGTACTATTTGTAGACCCCTTTGTACAGAGCTTGTCTGTTGGTTTCCGGCAGGCAACCTCTGCCCCTTCCCTTGTCTTGTTTCTGCGTTACAGACACCCATAGCTGTTGTTCCCAGCCATGAGCAAACAGCGTGGGCCTCTGTTATAGCAAACTGTGCAGAAGGTTGGAGTTTTTCCTAAGGTCCGTGGACTACTCTTTCCCTTATCTGCATACACCCCAAGAGGGCATTCATTCTGTTGTACCTTATTTCCTTGCTACACTTGCCTACTCTTTGTTCTCTTTTACTTTCAGCTGTGTGTGTACTTATCTGTCCATCTTACTCCGGCACAACCACCCAAACCCTACCTGGGTTCTCTGTGCCACTCTTAACAGAGTGCCTTCCGTGACAGACATTTTGTTCCTTCGCATAGAAAGGGGGGGGGCTCTCATGGCTGTATGTGAATATGGATATCTTGCATTTCATCAAAAAAGGGGGGCCTGTTGTAACTCCATGCGGAAGGGTGACATCTTGTGTCTCCCCAAAGAAGAGGGGCATCCAGTTGCACCACGTGAAAGAGGGACATTGCGCGTTTCCCCACAGAAGAGGGGCATCTCGTTGCTCCATGTGGAAGAGGGTCATTGTGTGTCTCCCCAGAAGAGGGACATCTCGTTTCTACAAGCATAAGAGGGACATTGTGTGTCTCCCCAGAAGAGGGGCATCTCGTTGCTCCATGTGGAAGAGGGTCATTGTGTGTCTCCCCAGAAGAGGGACATCTCGTTTCTACGAGCATAAGAGGGTCATTGTGTGTCTCCACAGAAGAGGGGCATCCCGTTACTCCATGTGGAAGAGGGTCATTGTGTGTCTCCCCAGAAGAGGGTGATCTCGTTACTCCATGTGGAAGAGGGACATTGTGTGTCTCTCCCCAGAAGAGGGGCATCCCGTTACTCCATGTGGAAGAGGGTCATTGTGTGTCTCCCCAGAAAAGGGCATCTTGGTTGGTCTTCAAATATGGCAATGGTGGCCATTCTGTCCCTTAGGTACGTCAGTGTTTCTTGGTTTCTTGCAGATGGGTTCCAATGTAGACCCACATCCGGATACAATAGGTCTCCCGGGCGGGTGAAGTTTGTTCTTATGCATCTTTGGAAGGGCATAGAATGCTGGTGTTCTGCCTTCCGAGGTGGTCAGGAAGGTCTCTTCCTTTTCACTGATCCAGCTGTGGTCAAAGGCAAACTTTGTTATTTCCTGGATTCTGGTTTTTATTTCAATCGTGGGGTCTTTTTTCAGCTTCTTGTAGTTGGTTGTCTCATCTAGGAGGCACCTCACCATTCCTTTATATTGGTTCAAATTCTGTACGACAATGCCCCCACCCTTGACCGCCATCTTGATGACTACCTGTTTGTAGAGAGATTTTTAAGTGCTTTGTGTTCTTCTGATGACAAATTGGGCCTTAGTTTTTCGGTGGTATCTTGAAGTTTTGTCATTTCTTTCTTAATGCATTTCTTAAAGGAAATTATGGAAGTAGGAACCTCGTTCTCTCTTGGGTTAAAACTGGAGGTTACCCGTAGGCCCGAGTCTTCCTCTTGTTCTGATGGTTCTTTATCCTTAAAATATGATTTGCAGCATATTGTTCGAAGAAGGTGGATAATTCTTGGTCCAATTGAAACCAGTTTGTCGTATTGGAGTGTACAAAGGAGAGCCCTTTTGCCAAGACCGTTATTTCAGCTTTGGTGAGCTCAATTCCTGATAGGTTGAAGATGGGAATGTCTTCGAATACCTCCACTGATTGCGTTGTCTCCTGGATGGTTGCCTCCACTGTTGATAATTGTAAGGGTACATAGGCATTGGTGGTGGCGGGCCCCAGTAGCGAACCCTGGGGCCTCCTGTCCCTAAAAAAGGAAACTGGGGTGGTGGTGATTGAAACTGCCCCAAGTGCTGTTGTCTTCTTTGATTTTGTGATTGGTCATCTGAGGACCCTGAACTAGATGTGTCGGAGAAAGTAACCCATTTCCACCGATCTCTATTTGGTCCCGTCTGATTGGCTGCTCTTTCTTTTTCCTTTTTGTCTTTATAATCTGCCGCTAAATAGGGGTATACGTACTCAATTTTGAAATTCTGAATGTCTTTTGCTAGTTTTTTATGTTTCTTCTCTCAAGTCGATGCCATAAACAGATCAAAAGCTGTATTGATTTCCTTAAGTTTGTCACAGGCATTCTGTAGGTCCTCATTATTAAGGAATTTCTCTTCTTCGGTTGCTAGCTCTTCCTTAATGTTGGCATGTATCCTCTGTGCCGTGGTCATAGTCAGCACCATGAGGTCTCTTGAACATTTTGTGGAGATCTTACTGAAGCCAATCATATATTCCTTATCCTCCAGGTATAATGCGGGTTCATTGTGAATCGTGAGTCTGAGGGGGACCATGTTGACCCTTAAGTATTCCCTTAAGAAGTGCCCATGGACCTCTGTGCGAAAGCACTTCTTTTTTAGTTTTAACAGGTTGTCTCCTGATGCTGTAGAAGCTATGTGTTGTTGAGCACCACCTAGGTTGAAGAGGGCTGGCCCCTGGATGATGTCTGAGGTTTCTGCTTTTGAGAAGCTTAAGGTCTGTTCCATCTTGAAACTGCCAATATGTGGTGGCCAGGGAGAGGAACAGGGTTAGTCACAAGCTACGGTCCAAGTATTTCTTGGTGGCAGTCAAAGAATGGCTCAGAGACACTAGTCTTAGGGTCCCTAGTATAGCGGGAGCTATATCTAAAATCTAGGTAACGGAAGGGACTGCTCAATAATGTGGGAGGATGTATGAGCTATTAACTATGGAAACAAAAAATGGTGGCGTCCTGCCACATACATTTTACCTCTTTACATACACAATTTCTGTAAAGATTTTTACATTTGTAATGCTTAGTATATGAAGATATGTATATTTAGCTTACTTTCATTTAAGGTACAGGAGCAAAAACACTTGTTGAGTACATTTAGCTTTTTATTATTTTTTAGCCAGTGTTTAAAATTGCAGACTCAGTTCCACACTTTGCTTTTTTCAAGGAGTTTGTTTGCAAGCAGGGTCTGCATTTCACTTGTATTCATGTTATATAAATTATAGAAAAAGACACATATGTTCATAACACAAACAAGTCAATTACAGGGCAATGAAAACAGTTGTGGCTCGCCTTTACATACAAAAGATTTCTTTGCATTAAATGTATCAGAAGACAACCCTACAAACAATACTGTAATGATCAAGTTCAAGAATAGTCACTAGTGCCGCCTCCTTTATATTTTTTTTGAGGGGCACTGGTGTTCAGTTTTGACAGATTGGGGAGTGACCTAGTTGTTGGTCTACGTCTGGATGCAGATCAAATAATGAAGCGGGACGGGGGTTTCTTGCCCTCAAGATGTTTTATCCTGTGACGTTTCGGCAAGATGGTCAAGTAGCCTTCTTCATGGGCCTGGTCTGGGTCTCCCTATCTGGGGGAACAAAACAGGGGGAGATCTCAATCAGTGCTGAGCTCTACTTTGCTGGGGCCTAGAGGCTCTGCAATGTCAACGCAATTTCGGGCAGAGTGGGCATATCAATCCCATGCTCCTGTGCCAAAACGTGTTCAGACTTCCCCTCCCGTCATCATCCTTGTGCTGCACTACAAAAATAAATTAAAAAAATTTAAATAAAATAAATACACGATATATATTAACATTTAAATCAATTAGACAGCTGACTAGTACGGCTTGCCCGGAATAAAAATTGTGAGTATAATAAGCCCTACCCATTACGAATATCACAACTATTTATCCCCCCGAATTTGCTGGGCAGTGTCATTCCACAATATGAATGCATGAAAGGCATCTTCACCAAGCAGTTAAAGCTTGGAGGTCAACACATTCAGCCACAGTGTTGCGTCCCAGACCACGTTTAATACCATGACTGAAGTGGCAGTTAAACACTTACAGATGCTGGAATGATACACATATTACGGACACTGCGTATGCGCACAATCCGTCATGATGATCGCTGAAGTCTTTAAAACTGCCCGCACGGAACAGAGAGGTAGACGGGACTACACAGCGAGGAAAAAGACATTCCGCGTCTGCCATATGATACGCAAGTTAAGATGCAAGACCCAGCCCCCGTGTTAACAAGGGCATATCAAGGACCCTTTTGTTCACAGCTAGTTGCACACCAGTGGATTCCCCACGGTGTGTTTAAACTTGGCACAACAGTTCTGCAATAATACTCTGCTATATTTGAACTGTTTAGGGTCTATCTGAGAATTTCTCATTTAGTCCCTCACAATCAGAAGACCAGCAGGATATATGTTATGTACACCTGTAGTTCGACGCGGGTCAACTAAGAAACCCATATTCAGAAAGAGGCACATTTCTGGCATGGTTGAAACTGCGACTAGGGTGTAAGGAGTGCTCACATTAAGAGGGGATTGAATATGGGATTGCCCATTGGGGAAGAACAAAGATAAAACAGACTATGGGCCTCATTACGAGGCCAGCGGCAAGGGGTTAATGGCACCGGTAAGGATGCCGGTACTGTTAACCACTTACTGCTGCATTCCGAGGTCCCTTAGCTGGTTTTACCAGCCGCACTTAGCGGGAGCCGTTAAGGGATCAGGGAGCTAATAACGGGCCCGCTATTTGCGGGCCCGTTATTAGCTCCTTCCCCATTCCCATTGAGCCCTCTGGGGGCTCTAATGGAATGGGGAATGGTTTTTGGAATGGGGACTTACCGGGTCCTCCAAGGTTAGAATGACCCAGTAAGTACCCATTCCGAGAACCCGGAGCCGGACACGACTTTGGAGGCATCCATGGTGCTAGTAGCACGATGGCTGCCTCCAAAGTCGTAATGAGGCCCTATGTTTCCTGCTGTCCTATCTCCCCTGCTCCCCACATCCATCCTCACCCCCCATTACAGCCCCCATAGCTGGGCCTTGTTTTTTCTCCACCCCACCCCCCACCACTGTGTTTTACAACTTTACTACAAAGACTGAAAAGACGGAAAGAAACAGCATGCAGCTTCATGCACGCTCTCCTTTCTAACCACCCCCCCATTCACACCTCCTAATTGACATGCCAAAGAAGAAAGCCTCCCCTGCCACCCACCCATTACCTGCACACACAGCGATGCCTGCAGTAATTTCACGTGAATCAGTTGCTTAAATGCAGAAGGCAGACGCTGATCACCGCTTGAACCATTTAACTCCCACACACCTCCACCTCTGTTCTTGCATCACCTGTGGAAGCAGGACATCCTGTGGTTCCGTTCTCTTCTGTGGGAAAGGAAGGAACTTCTGCTGTCTGTGAAGATGGAATTCGTTTTTGTTTGGCTATTAAGTGGCGCGTAAGATCCATCTACAGGCTGAAACTACCGGTTTGGATTACATGTAGGAGGGAGATTAAATGCGAGGAGGGACACACCTTGGTGTTGTTGGGTGTTGTTGGGATTTTTACCCACCCATTGACTGCCCATGGCCATGCTAATCCCTATGATCATTCCCACCCACTCCTTGCCCCTCCCCAACCAAAACAAAGCCCTCTGGTATCTGTTTGAGCTCGCTCTATCAAGTAGTAAAATCAAGCTTTTGCCTGCAAGTGTTTTTTCTAAGCCAGTGGTTGTCAAACTGTGGGGCGGGACCCTCTGGTGGGCCGCAGCTTCATGCCCAGGGGGGCGAGCACTCACAGCCTGAAAAGAAAAAAAAAAGAACAAGATACATTACAAAAGGATCAAGCTGTTGCTTCATCAACAAGCAGCAGCGGGACCCAAGGCCCCCGCCACACATGCTTACTGCGACAGGGGCCGGGCCTTTATGGGGCCTCCGGCTCCATTAGGAGCCTATGCATCTATTCATGAAGACAAAAGAAAAAGCACGCACCTTCTTTTGTCGTATTGACCAGTCATCGCGGCAAAAGGTGATGTGTGCTTTTCCTTGTGTCTTCATGAATAGATGAATAGGCGCCTAATGGAGCTTTAGGCCCCAAAAAGGCCTGGCCCCTGTCACAAAATGGGTGTCACTTGGAGAGTAAACTGCACACAGCACACAGGTGTGCAGCGCGTGCCTGTGTATGGAGGAGAAAGAGCAATGGCAAGGCCTAGGTGGAGATATTGAATGGAAAGTGGGGTACACGTTCAGCCTCCTGGAGTTAATCCCCTTTAATGCAAAACAAAGCTGTGCCTTTGTAGATTTTTTGCTCGCATTCACGGCATGGAAGTGGCTTTTGATGGTGGGCCCAAGACTATCCCTGAGCGCACGCGCAGGAATACACTTAGAGGCAAGAAGCACCACTTCTCAGTTAAAAGTCCTTTCGTTTTCTTAACAAGGGCTGGAGAGGCTGGGGGATGTGGAGGGATGTGATGTGTTTTGCTTTGATTAGACTTGGGTTATGGAGAGAAATGTTTATGTTGGGTGGCAGTATTATTTAATACTGGGAAGGTGGAGGCATTTCCCTATAGCGGGTATTGTTTTTATTAGGCTGTGGCTAGGGAGAAGGTGTTTATGTTGGGTGTATTTTTAAATACTCGGGGTTTGGAGGGATTTCCCTGTGGCGTGTATTGTTTTATTGGGCTGGGGCTAGGGAGAGAGGTTTTTATGTTGGGGTATTATTTAATACTCTGGGTTTGGAGGGATTTCCCTGTGGCGTGTATTGTTTTATTGGGCTGGGGCTATGGAGAGAGGTTTTTATGTTGGGGTATTATTTAATACTCGGGGTTTGGAGGGATTTCCCTGTGGCGTGTATTGTTTTATTGGGCTGGGGCTAGGGAGAGAGGTTTTTATGTTGGGGTATTATTTAATACTCGGGGTTTGGAGGGATTTCCCTGTGGCGTGTATTGTTTTATTGGGCTGGGGCTATGGAGAGAGGTTTTTATGTTGGGGTATTATTTAATACTCGGGGTTTGGAGGGATTTCCCTGTGGCGTGTATTGTTTTATTGGGCTGGGGCTATGGAGAGAGGTTTTTATGTTGGGGTATTATTTAATACTCGGGGTTTGGAGGGATTTCCCTGTGGCGTGTATTGTTTTATTGGGCTGGGGCTATGCAGAGAGGTTTTTATGTTGGGGTATTATTTAATACTCGGGGTTTGGAGGGATTTCCCTGTGGCGTGTATTGTTTTATTGGGCTGGGGCTATGCAGAGAGGTTTTTATGTTGGGGTATTATTTAATACTCGGGGTTTGGAGGGATTTCCCTGTGGCGTGTATTGTTTTATTGGGCTGGGGCTATGGAGAGAGGTTTTTATGTTGGGGTATTATTTAATACTCAGGGTTTGGAGGGATTTCCCTGTGGCGTGTATTGTTTTATTGGGCTGGGGCTAGGGAGAGACGTTTTGAAGTACAAATGGGTAATGTGAAGAAAAAGCTACAGATCTTCAAAGAGTGTTTTATACATCCCCCCCCCCCCCTTTCACCCCCAGTAGCCCAGGTACCGTCCCCTGTTTTCTTGTACATAACCTGTAATAAATATCCTAAGATTCCTTCATGATTGTCCTCCTTGTTGGAAGAAGTGGGCGTTGGTGGTCTCTCCCTGTGCCTGCTGGCCTGTTGAAACAACCATACGAGCAGCATGTATCACCACCCTGTCAAAGAACTGTGGTGAAATACATCTTCTGAATGATAGGCCGGGGCTTCCCTAGAGAGGTAAGGGTGTTGCTATACCTCCCGAGGTCTTCAATAAAAGAGTCATCAATAGGATGCCATGCCTGAAGCAGAGGATTTGTTAGATTCTGCCAATTCACTGATCTTTCACAATATCCCCTTTCTTTGCTCAATGGTGATATGCTCATTGGCATCACCAGGAAACTGTCTGCTGCGTCGAATTTCTGATTTCCTCTGGATTTAAACCATGCTCGACCAAGTCAAGCATCTTCATCATCTTGGACTGTGAGGTCCTTCCCAAACTTTGGAAACTAAGCTGCGATCTGTCCGCCACTAAAGTAACACCAGGCAGTAAATAAAGGTTGGGCCTGGGGCAGTCTAGCTAAATTTTGATCCAAGGCAGAGGCTTATACCCAAACCACTCCCAGAGCACATTAGGGGTGGCTGCTGCTGTGGAGCATGACGGGGAGAGCGGAACCTGGAAGGACTACCCCATTTTAGAACCCTTGTAGTGGGTCCCACAGCATCCTGAGAGCCAGAACAGCCAGGATCCCTGTTTTCACATTGAAGCCGCTTCCAGCTCCCTTCCAATCACACTCGATGCCATATAGTCAACAGAACTGTTTTTGCCACTCTCTTGACTTTGAGCCACCATGCCTGTAGCATCAAAACAGCTCAGCGCTGTATTGCTCCAGCGGAACCATGTCACCTGTAATTCCATTTACCGGCACGTTTCCATACCGGTAGAGTACAAGTTTGCTAGTAGGGTGCCCGATTTACCTCCAGCCAAGAGCTGTAGATAAGTCAGGCATCCCACCGGCAGAAAACAGCTGGTATTACTGGTGCCAGTAATGTCGGCAATACCCCTATTGATTTCCATGTAACTCCATGGAATGGGGATTTACCGCCATCGCCATGGCACAGAATTACCGGCATATCAGGCGTCAGTAATGGTAGGTCCATTTGCCAGTATACCTCCGGATTTACCGGAGAGATACCAGCAAACTTACAATGAGGCCCATAGTCTAGAACATCTGGAGAGGTGCAGGCTGCAGACCCTTGACTTGGGGTATGCTTATAAAGAGGAAAACCTTTTTCACTGTGCGACTGCAAGAGCACGAAGCTCCAAAAACTGATATCTACTAAATCCCATGCTTCATGCTCATGGGAAAATGAAAAGCCAAAGTCTGGTCTAAAGGACGATGAACTACCCTGCCAGGGGCATATCTAAGGCAAGGGTGTAAATATATATACCAACTGCCAGTGTGGGGGCAGCGATACACTGTGGATTGCTAAACCGCAGGATAGTAATCTGCAAGTGAAGAAACCCCTCAATAAGAACATTTTTGACAGTCAGTAAAGCTAATAATTCCGACAAAGGGCCCACTTTTGCCATCTAACATCATTCCTTCATTAAACCAATATCACAAAAATATGCTGAAACCGAGGTCCTGTCCCATCCCATAAAGGATCTGGGATGTTGGTGTTTTGACTCATGCATTTTTGCTTTTTTAATACAATAGTGAACTTTAATTGTACCATAAACATGCAAAACTACAGAAGCAGATTTGCAGAGTGATATGGTTTTGGGTGCCACGACTGGCAGATTGCCTATCTGATCTGACCTGGAACTGTCTACCGTGAGGGGACTACATTACCACAAGGCTTTTAGGATTGCTAAGAGGACCCGTATGAACCTCATTCAGTCAACTGCACTTTGCATTCTGGGACTTGTAATTTTGCTTTTTTCCATAGGGTTGCATTTTCTCCAAATGCAAAGTGCCACAGGCTAAAAAACAAAATCCAGGCGCTTGCCAACTACTTTCCCACCAGCAACCAGTCCAAACTAACTGGAAAGGATTGTGCCACCTTCACATGGCATGGGGCCACTTGAGTTTTCTGTAAACTGTTTAGTGTGTATTATCAAAATAAAAGCATATCCTTTCTTCATTGTTTGAAACAGGCATTCTGCTTGTAATTGTTGTTGCACATTTTGTGAATAAAGTATGTAGTTCCACACTCAAAGTAAATCCAGTTTTGATTCCACAGGCACAGGCAGGAAGCTTTGTTCCTCAAATTGATCCACAGCAATGTATGATGGGACTCTTGCATTAAAATGTAGATTGCCCATCATACAGTGAAAATAGCTACTTTCCAGCAAGATCTGGAATCTAACCTGTAAAGGGGGGGTGGGGGTCACTGAAGTTGACTTTGTACTTATCAGCGTTCTCCACTAATGTCTGCCTCATGGGCAGCCCTTGACAGATAGAAAAACACAGCAATAAGCCTTAACATGGGCCAAACCCTGCGGGTTGGGCTGGACACGTGAAAAGCATTCTAATGAACTGTCCAGTGACTATCCTGCCACAGCCTGACCTGCCTCTCAGAAGGGTCAGGACAGGATGACACTGCTGTTTAATAGCCTGGAAATAGCTGCACAAGAAAATAACAAGAGACAGCAAAATACGAGAAATGTATGTCAAGGCATGTCCTCTTATCAAAAGGAAGGAATGCCACTGTGGTGTACCTCATGCCAATTAACATAGCTTATTGCGTTAGTGTGCCTGCTGCACACTCTTGTATTCATCCCGGAAGTCATAAGTTCACACCCCAGCAGGGAGACCCAGGGCTTCATTAAAGACTTGCTTGTATCTGTAAAAACCAAATTTACAATACCATGTTACTTTCCTGCTGCTGGAAAAGGCGGTTATGTTATGCTAAAAGAATGTATTGAGTGCACGTACGCCCAGAGGTTTCTTGGAGCTAAAGGTGCAGAAGGGATTGATATATTGAAGTAAGAAGACTAAATAAAAGTGTTTTAAGCAGCCGGCGGAAGATACAATGATCCTCAGTCCAACGTAAGGTGAGAGGCAGGTAAAAGATATATATCCACCATGGTACAATTATTTATCTCTGCCCCAGATGTGGATTTAATATTGACCTGCAGTACTCTGAGGGACCACCCAATTGGGAAATCTGACTAGTTGTTGTTATTCATTTGATTTTACTTCGATAGCGCTACACGCCAAAGCGCTTTACAGACAACATGTGAATTGGTACCAAATGATGAAATGATGACAAATGATGCAGGGAACAGAACAGAAGAATCCATAGCAGCAAGACAATGTTTTCATGGGCCATGAAGCAGCCTACTGGGATAGACAGGCAAAATGGAAACAATGTACGACAAAAAAAAGAGCATCCTGTCGCGGAAGCTTAGATGACACCAATGTGGGTGGGAGGGCAAGCCTAAAAAATTCTAAAAGTGCAAAGAGTACAAAAAAGTCATATTCACAGCAACAATTTTGTAGGGTGGACCAGACGTCCCGGTTTTCCTGGGACAGTCCGGGGAAATCGCCTTCCTTCCCAGGGTCTCTGGAGTTGTTTAATTTAATTAAACCTGCCCTGGGATTGGGTGGGTGGGTACCTACGGTCCCGGTTTTTGCCCGAAATCGAGCCTGGCGCGCAGTGTTGCCAACTCCTCAGTGAAGAAAGTAGCTATTGGCTCCCCTAGAAGTCGCCAGAAGTAGCTAGATGACGTCACTGCCTAATTTACATAATTACCTCCTCTTTCCCCCTACGATTTATGGCTTTTACTGTGGCCCCCTCCCCCTTTACCCTTTTTCTTTAGGTCCATCCCCTTAACATACAGTTCCCGTAAAGCGTTTCTGGGGGCGGGCTGGCTACTTTAAGAGCAATAAAATGGCTCTGATTAACAGTAAACACCTCCCTTTTAAGTTCAGTGTCTTTTTACATTACTCCCGTTAGAAAACGGGCGAATGACCACACTTTTTTCAATTTGTTTGGAAACATGCATATATGAGCAAGTCTCCAAACCAATTGAAAAAAGTAGCTAGATTTCTCACTAGCCGCTTTTTAATGCAAAAGTCGCTAGGGGGGCGTACTTTCTCGCTAAATATAGCGAGAAAGTCACTAAGTTGGCAACACTGCTGGCGCGACTCTTCCTGCGTGTGAATGCGATCATTCACGCTGAGATTTCCTCCCCTCCCCCTCCCTGGCCGCTCTCCTCCAATGAGAGGCGTGTGCCTGTGAAACCCCCTCCCCCCCACCCCCCTGCAACATAGAAATAGGGCTACAGTTTATCAGAGTACTATTTGTGTTTACTGTAGTCCTACTTCTATGTCCATTACCTGGCTCGTTTTTTAAATGTTATCGTCTGGTCACCCTAATAAATTGGTATTCCTCTGGTTATAAAGAGTGAGCGAAGAGTAAAATTTGTGGGATATAGCCAGAGAGAGTTGCCCATGCGACTATTGGGAAGCATGGAAAGAGAAGGGGTCAGGATTGAAAGGGCGTTCTCAGTGTAAGAAGGGACACTGCATGTTCCTATTTCCTTATGAGCATTATTTTCTGCCTTGCAGGTTTTGATAACAAATCTGATGTGCTCATGAACATGAAGAATACAAGAAACACCACTGCTGATATAAACGTGCTTTACTTCTTTTATAAAGTGCTTTTACCAGGTATAGACCTTACTTTATTAAAGAAACTACTATTCTGCTCCAGACTAATAGTGGCCAAACTATTCGGTATTCAGCCGAACAGTAAATACGCTATTCGGTGCACCCCATTCCTACGGGCATATGGTTAACAGGTTTAAGGTGCATTGAATCATTAAAGGAACATAATAGGTTGCATTAAAGGCCACTTAAAAGGGGAGTTATGATTCCTCAAGAACATTTTGGAAATTGGAATGGAATGGAGGATTTTCGGGCACTTTAAGCCTTTATAACCTTGGACAATTAATTAAAGACCCCTTTGTAGGTTTATCTTTCTGCAAAGAACACCCGAGAACTGAAGAAGCGTCTAGCAACTGAGAAGGGCCATGTTGGTATGGATTGGACAATTTACACTGTGTGGCCAGATTCCATCAGGCCTTGGTAGAACAGCAGAGCAAGATTCCATTATTCAATGTTATCAAGGCAGTGTTGGGGGTAGGACCTGCTGCTAGAAGGTCATCATGCAAGATGGCAGCCTTTTTGTTAAGCTCTTCGGTCAGGTGACGTTGCAGGGTTAAATTAATGTTTCAAATTGTACACCTGAAGGTAAATCTGCTCTGTGCCGTTTTCCTTGCAGTGTGTGTAGTGGGGCAGCAGTGTCATATGGCCGAAGAGTTAACATGTCCGCGGCGGAGAGGTGACTGGTGATCCTGGCATAGCTCCCACTGTGGGGTGTACGTTTCTGCCCCGAGGAGTGGCTGCTGAACCTAAGGTGGCTTGTGCTGCAACGGAGACGTGGACAAGGTGCCTGTGACGCTGGATCAGATCGTTGACGACTCGCCCACCTGTTGAAGGTGACAAGTGTGCCTGGGGTAGAACCTACAGCTGGGCAAAGGTGCGGGCCTTCGGAAGTAGTTGCTGAAGCGGAATCGGCTTCTGCGCAGTAGGGCTATTATGTGCTGCATCTCCCTTCGTGTTGGAAGGTTATATTTAGTGTATTCTTTCCACTTGGCCCTGGTGATTTTTGTTGCATGTCACAATGTGCTACATCAGCAAATTCTATCTCCGCTAAGAAGGACCCAGTGGTGTTTCTGATGCTGGAGCACCCACAGCGGTGTTCTTGGCCTCCAAGTTGTGGGATGAAATTTAGATCAAGGTTAGAGTTGGTGGGCGTGCTACCTTTGACATCTGTCTACATGATCCACAAGGAGGTTGAGCTTGCGGATTGATACCTTTTTGGTCAATGTTATTGCAGGATCAGTTCTCCACCCCGAGGCTGATACAGGCCTCTACACTTCTGCAAGGAAAAAATGGCTATAGGAAATGGTTGTCAATCTCTATTAAGTTTTTTCAAGAAAGCTCAATCAGTAACTGCAAAGATACATACGTCGACTGCCCATACTAATACGAAAGGGAATGTAGGTGACAAGATTCCGGAAGGGCGCTTTGAAACAGTATTTTACTTACTTTATAAGCGCCAAACAAGCAAACAATAAGTAAATAAAGGTAGTCCTAGTTCCTCTGACTCTGATGGCTTCTAGGAGATGAAGTAGAAACCTAGGTAAAGAGGGTTGAAATATGTTATACTTTTCCCTACAAAGCAATGAGTAATGCACACTAATAAGACTCACATATTCATGACCATGACAGCATCATCAAGGAAGAGGGATTGCAACTCTACCGCTTACCGGCTATGGGTTTAAATGTACCACATATCATTCAAGATGGACAATGGGTAAAAAACATTAATAGGATTCTTCAAAACATTTCACTTTCTCTACTATGCGAATATGTTAAGTTATTTGGCATTTATATAGAGCTCTACATATCATTGGTATGATCTCAAAGCGCTGGTAGGTTGAACGCCCTCGGGGACCGCAGTCCAGGTCAGTAGAGAGAGAAAGTGTCATATGGTGCGTGGGTAAACCAGTTATGTGTGCAGCTGATGTAATTGCCAGATGGTAACTGCATCCTAGCGTTAGGTGGAGAAGATATCAGTTGAATGTGTGCAGTCTGGTGGGTGGACACCCAGACACGGTTTTGGCTGCGTTAGGCCTGCAGGACGCTTATGTGAGCAGCTAGGCCGGATTGTCATGGGATAGCTGCGTTTTATTAGAGTGATGAGGTGTTCATGGGGTAATGTTTGTATGTGAACAGCTAGGCCGAATTGATCAGGGGTATAGCTGCATTCTAATTGTGTGATGGTGTAGAGTAGAGAGTAAACGTAATGATATGGGATGGGAGTGTTTGCGTGGGTTTATGAGCCAATGCTGCAGGAACAATTTTTAGGTTGAAGTTACTGATAATATTTGTTCTTCTATCTAAGTGTAGCACTTGCCGACAATTTTACCATCCTGTTTAGATGTGATGCAGGCTAATGTTCACAACTCTAACTAAGTGCAGCATTTGCCAACATCCACAACTCCATCTGTGTCCGACGCAGGCCAATGTCCACAACTCTAACCAAATGTGGCACTCGCTATCATGTACAATTCTGTCCGGGTCCAGCGCAGGCCGATGTTCACAATTTGCTTCAGATGTTGGACTACTTAACATTCACAGTCCTATCCAGATGCGATGCAGGCCAATGTTCACAGTTTTAACCAGATGCGGCTTTGCTAACATTCACAATTCTGTCCTGGTATGGCGCAGGCCAATGTCCACAACTCTACCCAGGTGCAGCATTGCCAACATTCACAGTTCACCCAGGGTCCGGCGCAGGCCAATGTTCACAATTCTAACCAGGTTTGGTATTACCAACATTCACAATTCTGTCCGGGTCCGGCGCAGGCGAATGTTCACAATTCTAACTGAGTGTGGCACTGCTAATATTCACAACTCCATTTGGATCCGGCGCAGGCCAACGCTTGCAATTCTAACCAGGTGTGGCAATTGCCAGCATTCACAATTCCTTCAGGTACGGTGCAGGCCAATATTCCCAATTCTAACAAGGTGTGGCATTGCCAGCATTCACAATTCTGTCCGGGAGTGGCGCAGGCCAGCTTTCACAATCCTAACCTGGCGTGGCATTGCCAACATTCACAACTCTGTCCGGGTCCGGCACAGGCCAGTGTTCACAATTCTAACCAGGTGTGGCATTGCCAACATTCACAACCCTATCTAGATGTGACGCAGGCCAACATTCACAATTCTATCCAAATGTGGCACTCGCAATCAGGTACGATTCAGTCCGAGTCTGGCGCAGGCCAATGTTCACAATTCTAACTAGGTGTGGCATTGCTAACATTGATAATTAGGTCTGGGTCCGGCGCAGGCTAATGTTCGCAATTCTCACTAAATGTTGGACTACTTAACACTAAGAATCCTATCTAGATGTGATGCAGGCTAATGTTGTCAAGTGTGGCATTGTTAACATTCACAGTTCTGAGGTAAGGTAATGTTGAGTGGCAGCGTTTTCCGGAATAGAGTAATTACCCGACTCCCCACCCATGCCACACTTACTTTGGTGGTTGTTGCTGGTTGACGGCTGGTCGCTGGCTTCCTTGGCTTCCCCTGCGGACACCTGCAGACACTCTCTGGAGCCACCCTTTGCCTTGGGGCCCTTAGCCGCAGGGGCTGCATGGGCAGACGGGCTGCCCTAGGGCTGAGCTATGTATGCGTCCCGTTGTCCAATGTTGATGCTGTTGAGTGGAGTTGTGTGGAGCTAAGGAGGGCGGATGCCTGGCATACTAATGCCGACTTCACGCCATCAGGCAGCCAGTCAGTGCCCGGGGGCCGGCTATGTAGGAGGAACAGCAGGAAAACAGGAAGGGGAGAGGCACGGAGAGCACGCGCGGCACCATTTGAACCAATTTTAAAATCAAACACAGCCTATTGGCTACACAAGGGGGGCTAGAGCACTACCTGCTGCCTGGGGAAGTGGGAATGAAGCGGTGGGCTCGGGATGCAGGGTGTTAGGCCTGCAATGTTTGCACACCGTCAGGCAGCCAATCAGGGTCTGGGGGCCGGCTATGTGGGAGGGACAGCAGGAGAACAGGAAGGGGACAGGCACGTAGAGCACGCACTGTGCCATTTGGACCAATGTTAAAATTACACACAGCCTAGTGGCTACACAAGGCGGGCTAGAACTAGCACACAATTGCCTTTGCACATAATATGCAGGACTTTTGCTTCCCCAATATTAACAAGAAGTGCTGTTATAAGGGAACTGTTGCATGCCTACAGCCTTTCCCATTTGAAGAAGATACTGAGGTTTGTTAACATGTGTGTGAAGTTTAGAACATTCTTACAATAACTTGAATTAGAATTCTGCAGATTTTTGCTTAGGGAAGCTGTGCTATTGATTCATAACACAGAGACTGTTGGTTCACCACCCAACAGGGAGAATGGTTATAGGATTTTATCAAACAGATATCGGTCCCATTCCCTTTCACCTCACAGATTTAGTACCAAGGGTGCAAGATTATTTTCTGTACTATGAATTGAGGACTGATGAGTTGTATGAAATGTACATCTTCATCATTTTCTAGGTGACCAGAAAGGAAAAAATTAAACATGCTCTCATTTTCTGATTTAGATTAAGTAGCTACTTCATAGAACACACATTAGCAAACTCATCTTCATTAGGCCCTCGAACTATAGCCCTATGTTGATTGTTGATGACTATATCCGTGAGAGCACCTACGGTATATTTTAAATATCACCTATTAAATGCTATTCTATCATAGTTGGGAAATGTTCTCTGTGTTACAGCGCACGGCGCAAAGAAATTCGGTCATTATGTTGCTCCATACTCTAATTAGTTAGCCCTTCCATTGGCTTGCCCAACAGTCGGACACTCCCGTTGAATGCACATCCACAATTTCCAATGCACGTTCATATTTCTATATTTGGGATATAAGGTAAACCTGGGTTAACATGAGGTCGGCACAGTATCAGGCTGACAAGAATACAAATGTTATTCAAACCAACATTGAACCATTGCTTTTGCAACATATTTACAATGTAAAATATTGTCTTAAATCCTTCATTCTATTATAAACTTTGTAAAAATATTCTGACAGTTGTCATAGAAATAAATATACTGTTTACATTGGGATACTCTTGGCACTTTGAGGCTTTGAAGAGTTGAGTTAGTTCTGGCTTCAATTGTTCCAGAGACAGCATGAAAACTGCGTGAGCCGCTATTCAGAACACTTGACAACACTCTATCACTTGTCTATTATCATTTTAAAAGTTTGGTAACACAGTCTGTGTTCTCTGGTTAAGAGGATGATATTTCTGACACACTGACACCTCTGCATTTTTAGAAATTATGATCTACTTTGAACTGGTGATTTCTGCATCTGCTGTTTTCACTTCACATTGGTAAAAACCCAGTCTTTGGGTACAATTTACTGAAGTTCCTAATTTTGTTCTTGGGATGGTTTTGTTTATGGATCTATTCCAATGTGTCGAGTTCTGTCTCTCAGGTGCACTGGGATTACTTGCATCCTACAGGTGTACCCTTGTCGTGGTAGAAAGAGGCAGAGATCATAAATAACATGATGTATTGTTCTGATGCCTCTCTCACTTAAACTTGAAACAATCTCAATTTGTCTTTGATTCACCCTACACTGAGCCAAAACAATGGGTCCCGACCATTTACTAAATGATGTCTTGCTCGCCCCCATTCTTAAAATATTCCTATTTCTTCTCTCATCATTGCTTCACAGGTTTCTGGTAGCCTATCTCAGTCTTGGTTCACGACTATATTGTGTACAGTTCTTATGCAGTTCAAAACTTGATAGGCTTTATTACGGACATATTTATGGTGGGGTGAGGTTCCTCTAAGTACAGCTTCAGAAAGTTTAATAAAAGCAGTGCATATTAAACACGGCCAAGATACACCATACCATTTGGGAGATTTGCAGACAATCCTGCTTTGGTATCTGAAAAGTGGGCCTTGTGGTTCTGTTTATTCTGTTATAGATCCAGGACTACAAGTCCCAGAATGCAAAGAAAACAACAGGACTGCATGAGAACTCCCAAAAAATGGCATTGGTCCTGTTGGTCTGTATATAGCTTGGGCTTTTCTTTGATCATGTAATATTTAAAATTGAATCTCAAAAAGGCAATATTGATCTTGCAAAGCCACCAGCATTCCCCTGCACGGAACGGCAACATTGTAATTTGACTCCATTTCACACACTCTGTAAAAAGAAATCATGCAACAATATGTGTCAAACTCCCTTTTTTCAGCATAAACAAAACGTCCAAATTCTGGATAGCTTCCCTTTGCAGTTATTCTAGGTTAACAGACCTTGTTGCTACGACCCACTCTTCAGGCCCATATTATTGCCATATTGCCAGTGAAAATAATATCTGCTGTTGATTAGGCTTAGATTTCAATAAACAGACCCTCTGTGCTACTCATTGAAGGGTTTGAGAAATACAACAAATTCACTGGAACAGTTTTAATCCACAAAGAAAACTATTTTGGCCAGTGCCAATAACATGCAGATAGAAAGTTGGCAGTACACCCTCTTTAACTCTAGCTAGAGAGAGCTGCATATTTCAGCTCAAGCTCTTGTAGTAGCATGTGTAAAGGGTCCTATGTGTCAATCAGCTAATCAAACATGCATAGAAAGCGCATCATGGTAACAGCTCTGTTACAGTGTCAGCCATTTTGTAGAAGGTAGTTCAACTATTTAGGTTGGGCAGAGATGTGTTGAATGATGCTTTTAAGTGCTACTGGGTACACTGGTGTAGTTTCCACTTTGATCCTGCATCTCATGTGCCTGCCACTCTTAGTGTGGTTAAGGAATATAATGAACAGTTCCCAATTCATAACAATGAACTCCCCCATTATGCATAAGGGGCCATTTCCTGGCCCATTGCATCTTAACTAATGCATCCTCTTCATGAGCACCATCTTGGAAAGGCAGGACACATCTGGAATTGTTATCCTTTACTTGTGTGTGAGTCAGATCCAGGATACTATTTCTATTCAGTGTGTGCTCTCCTTGTGTGTAACTCCAGTCAGTCAAATGTGTGCTGCAGAATGTAGTGATAAGCTACCGTGAAGGAGCCACTCCTTTACATTCTCCACTGTGCGTGTGTCCCTTGTGTGTTACAGCGCTGACCTGCTGCATGTACTGTGTATGTATCTCTGCAGTATGACAACATGCTTGCTTACTGATTATTGCTTTTTCAAGATAGTGTAATTGTTTTCATGAAGTTGTTCAAGTTTGGGTGGGGAGGAGGTGCCGGGGGTAATACTGTGCATCGCTTCGCATTTCTTGAAGAAGCTTGAGATATTTTTTGATATGTATCATCAGTTCATCATACTTTGTATTGTGTTTCAGTTTTAGGGTTGCCATGTCTATTGTCCCACCAAGATACATCCACTCAACCCTTTGTAATCCATCCCTTATGAGACTATAACATGATCTGCAGGAGGCAAGCATCGATGTGTAACCCAAACAACAGGGCTTCAAGGCACCCCAGTTGATTTTGCGAGCCTGCGTGATTGATGCTGGTCAGAGAAATTAAAACACAAATAATGCTCCCTACAAACGGGAATTGGCAATCTGGCAGGCATTGAAAGTATTGGAGATTTGCTGCAATGGTTCATTTGCCACAGCAAGCAATCAATAGGTCTGGCTTTGCAAATGTAGAGGAGACTCCTTTCCTGCAATGTGATGGGAGGGCCTTATAAAACGACCTCACCCACTACAATTAAAGCAAGATCTACTGGCTTTGGCAATTCTTGTTTTTCTTGATTTGGAAATCTCATACGAGATCTGAAGAAGGCTTCAGCGAACACTTACACGCTTGGTGGATATGTACTGAGCACTGCAGGACTTCCGCCTAGGCCTGGGTTTGGAATCCAGCAAGAACCCCTCCTGTGCTGGCTCCTTGGTCCAAAGGTAATATTGTTGAATTGGTTTTTCTACTGAAAATGAAAGTGCCCTTTGCAAAGGCCAGCAGCATCTAGTGCAGAGAGCACCAAAAATGAATAATCCTTCTTCTCTTCTAAGAGGGCCTAGTGTGGGAGTGATCTGTTATGTTATGGTATGTTAAAGGTTCTTGTAGCGCTACCTGCCTGGTCTCTTGGCGCTCTGGCGGATATGTAATGCAAGGGGGGTGGCGCTTTGATGTGCTGTTGGCAGCTTCAGTTCAGAGAAACCGGTCACTGAGCGTAGGTGCGTTTTCAGTTGGTAGGCGCCATGTGGCATTGGGGTGAGATTGTGTATGGTTTGTTTTGTTGTCTGCCCACCACCGTGCCCCTAGGCCATACTCCACTGCGCAGACGCCATCTTGTTTGACTCATCACACTTCTTCCCCGGCTTCTAAGCTCCTCCTCACTGGGACACGTAGCAGACTCGAGGCAGCGGCTTTTGTGGCAGGCTTAGTGGCATATCATGGGACTTACTTAAGGGTAGGGCGATGGTTCATTAGTGAAAGAACCTTGCTGCATTCGAGGTATGAAACACATTACATCAGCCTCTGGCTCCGTCCTTAATACCTGGCTGTGTCTAATGCAGTCCCAATGGCTGCTGCCAAGCCGCACTGTACGATAAGTCATGCTATGGGCGAAGGAAGCAGGGAGGGCAGGGTGGGGCATATGCATTTGTTGTTCTTTGTTTTATTGGTTAATTACATTTAAACCTTAAACATTACTTCAACCTTAATTCCTTACAAATAAGTTCCAAAATGCCATTGTACTTTCCACCCCGCCATCTTCCTCTTAGCCCTCAGGCTTTTGATTCAGTTCTAAGGATTCCACTAGTTGGAGAGCCACCAATGTCAATCATGCATTTCACATTCTGAAGGGGAGGGGATATACTAGCACCTGTCCCCCACATGGAGAGGACTAGTAAGGCAGCAAAAGGCGCCCACACGGCTGCCTGATGCAAAAAAGTCAGTGCATATTTTTTTCAATACAAAACATAAATGTGACGCAGCATGATATTGTGTCAGGCACTGCTGTTGACTCTCCTGGCTGTTTTTGACTGGGGTCCGATCTGATTACCGCAACGTGTTCTGTTTTCCTTGCTTGCGCATGAAGTGCGCGTGCTCATTACCGTACAGCTCGTGAAGTGTTTTCACCCCCCGTTCGGGAATATTCTGATCTTGTGAAACAGCTGAAGGCACTGGCGGCTCTCCAGGTGCCACACCTGCAGCGCGGGCTGCGGCGCCTTTCACGTGGGTGTCCTTTCTTTTTGGCCGGCAACACCATTGTGTTTTAGAGCCCTCGCCCGCCCTCTCTCACCTGGGGCAATCGGACCTCCCTGCCCTCACAGAGACCGGCGCGAGATGAACAATGTGCGGCACGCTTGCTCCAGCACCTCCAAGGGCCTGGCGGTTACCCAGTGTGCAACTCTCCCTCATCAGCCCAGCCCTAACCTACATGTAAATATTAGGACGAGTGAGACAGTGATGATGGGGCATTTCCATGTGAAGGGCTGTAGGAGAGCTGCAGTGACTTAGCAAGTATGTCATTTAAGACAAAGTGAGTCAAAAAGAAGAGCATCTTTGCTTAGGTGAGTTATTTTCAGAATATTGTCTCGGGAGGATCGCTCAGGGGCAACGTGCTCGCCTTGGAAACAAGACGACACGGAGCAACACAGGTTTGATCCCCGGGTTCGCGCTTAGAAACTTCTGGGTATTAAGCATGTTTTAAAAAACCTATCATATCAATACAAAGCTCCCAAGTTTCCTGTGGCAATGCACGAGAAGGCCATCAAGTGTTGTTTTTGATTGCACTTCTGGGATTTGTAGTTTTCCTAAATTTCAAATGGAAAAGTAAAATATCTACAAGTTTCAGAATTGAGAGCGCTGAGAATACTCATATTTTCTTTGCATAACAGCAAACTGGATCTTTGTGCTAAACAATTAATATAAGCAATTCAATGTTGTGTCTAATTATTCACACTTGCAATACTTTGCATTCTTGACATTTTAGGGGTCATTTTCAATCCCATGTAATTTGCTCGTTTGCATGTACCAAACATGACATTTTCCTCTTTTCCACTGTGAGAAGTAAAACATAGGTGAATCCACCTTTACTCCTCAGTTTTCCACCACGTTAGTGTAAAAGTGGACAAGTATGCTGTGCAGGCTGCATTTACAATGGATCCCTTACCAGGTGGTAATTTCGGGCAGATTCCATAGGAATCCATTTACTTAAGGCCAGCATGAAATTCCATGCTTGTACTAATGCACCTGCATCTGTATGGCAGAGGGGGCAAGTTATGTTTGCCCGCTCCCCAACCCCACCATAGAAATTTAGCAAAATGAGGCGGATACGAAAAAAGAGCAGTAACACACTAACCACCATTTCTTGTGATTTGCATTGGAGCAAACATGTCCGCCTAAGTCTTCCATTCAGGATGCCGAAAATAAAGCTACAAGCATTATTTTTTGACTTAACATTGTTCTATAAGAAATCCTATTTTATTTGGTGATTTATTATGTATTTAGCATTATATATAAGACAGTATTATTGTGGATATGATATTGGATGATAAAACCTAAATATATGTACTAACTAGTGCTATGAACATATATGGTCAAGAGCCTAAATTGCAGAGCAGGTTAAAAGCTTGGCTCTGCTGCTTAACCAAAGTGTGTGATCCTGGGCAAATAATGTAATTGCACTGTGCCTTATCTACAAGCATTGTGAGTAACTATCAGACATTCATTAAATGTCTTCTTTTTTAAAAACAATTTAAAATGGTATAGTTTAAACATAAACTCTTCATTTGAAATCATAAAAATATGCCTCACGATCGACTAAACATTTCCATCTATTATTTTCTCATGCAAGGAGAGTTCATCAATATTACAAGGGAGAGTTGTTCAAATTGCAGAACAAAACAAATGGGGAAAGGCAAAGGGGGAAAAAAAGAAAAAAAAGGGGGTGAGGAGGGAAAGAATTTTCCTCAAAATATAGTCTATGGGTTTAGTTCTTTTGTAGGAGCCAAAATATCTGTGAGGAATTGGACGACTGTAAATGTTAATTTCTTGTCGTGTCCTTTTAGTATTTTTGTCCATCTAGAGTCGTCTTCTTCTTGTTGAGCAGATATCTTGAAGAATTCTCCAAAGAGCGCTCTCTTAGCCGCGAGTGCAGGGCATATCATGATTAGGTGTTTCAGAGTTTCCGGTGAGTCTTTGTCCAGGCAGAATCGGCAGAATTGTTCCGACTTCGGTATTTGTGTAATATTGGCAAGTCTTTGTCTAGTCGGGAGTGTATTTAGACCAATTTTCATAAATGCTGTGCAAAGGAATTTGGTCTGGGAAGAGTGCTAAGTATCACGGTAGTTCATTGAGTGCCTGGATGTCCATTGGGCATTGCAAATTCACGCTGTATCTCGCTTTTCCTTCAGATGTTTTTGACCAATCATTTTGCTGCATCTTTATCTTGGCACGTTGGGGGCGATTGATAAGCATTCCTGTGGAAATGTCTTCAATTGTCATTTGTTGGAATAGGACTGCTTTCTATGCCTTTAACGAGCTGTTGTTCATGCAGGGTCTCTTGCAAGATTTGGGTTGCCTGTGGTGAATCTTCATTTATCAACTTACACAAGAGATCCAACTGCTTCCAAAGCACAATTGAAGTGAGAGATTGCAAGGCCATTTCAAACCATGTTCTGGTCATGGGATAACTATTTGGAAGATTTAAAATCTCCCGCCAAAAGGAGGCTTCGATGGTTTGCCAGTTTATCTGAGTTGCAATAACCATTGCGTCACTCCCATAAGTGATTATTGGGATGACCTTTTGATGATAGAACGCAATGATAGGTCTTAGGGAGAATTTGCCATATCGTCTATGCAGCATCACTCCTTGTCTAGCTAACATAAGAATCTTGCCTTCTAGGAAAGTCACCCATGCCTTTTCAGATTCCTGCTGGTTTATTAATACACCGAGATATTTAAAGGTGGTAACTACCTCCAAGGGTTTGTTGTCCAAAATGAGGTTTGGGATCCTGTGTTGGTTGTTCGTACTTGGATTTCTGGTCAGTGTCATTATTTTAGTTTTTTTGACATTGTTCTGGAGTTGATTCTCGCTCAAGTCCTGAGGGGGTTTTACCCAGCAATATAATGTCGTCTGCATACATGAGGTATGCAACCGGGTGAGAGTTGATTTTTGGCGGCTTAAGGGTGTTGGTTTTGATATGGGTAGAGTAGTCAGCGGTGTATAAGTTATGCAGTGTTGCAGCAAGGTGACAGCCTTGTTTTAGTCCATTCCATGTTCTTATTTCGTCTGTGATAGTTCCTTCTTTTTTAAGTCTGATGGTGACTGAGGTGTTAGAAGAGAGAAGCTTTGTAGGTTCACTAATCTCCAGAGGGCATTTCCATATTGCAAGTTTATGCCAAAGTTTGTTCCTGTTGATGGCATCAAAGGCCATATGCAGGTCTATGAAGGCAGCATACACTTGAAAGTTATTTATTAGGGCATCGTGCTTTATTAGATTTAGAGTCAGGAGATTCACATTCCTGCCCACATTGGGGGTGAAGCCCGTTTGTTGGGTATCAAAGCGCTTTGTTTCTTTAGCCCAAGTAGTACGTTTTTGAGGAAGGTATGTGGCAAACAGTTTTCCCAGGGGGTCCAGGAGAGCAAATGGTCTAAAATTAGACGGAAGGACTCTGTCTCCTTGTTTGTAGATTGGAATCAGCACTGATCTGGTCCAAGTAGCAGGTATCTAAGTTTATTTATTAACGTCAGAAGGAGATCCATTAGATTTGCCCATGTCTCCGGTCTTGTTTCAGGATGGCAATGGATAGACCGTCAGGTCCGGGAGCTCGGGAGGCATTAAGATGTTTGATCATCTCCGAGAAGTAATGTTTGTCCCAAGTGATGGTCCATTGGTTTGAGACTGGTGATTCCAAGCGGTTTTTGTCTGGAATTCGAGCTTTGTAGAGATTAGAAAAGTGCGAGATCCATTTCTGTGCAGGGACATTGGAGACCATTAGTTGTTGCTGATCAGTGTTGTTGTTTAGCATGTTCCTGTCATGACCCTTGCCCCTGGCCCTCACTGGCAAGTCAGCCTTCCAGTTAGGGCCAGGTCAAGGGCCTTAAAACCTCATCCAAGACTCTCTTGGAGTCAGTCCTGCCCATAACCATCATGAAGACCAACATTAGAATGGGACTGTTTACTTGGGACTATTTAACTTGGGGGGGGTTCAGCCAACATGGAGGCACACACATAGCTCAGTTACAAGGAACTGAGCTATGCTGTCTAGTCTTTTGGGTGTGGCAGGCCTGGGACTACTTTACCTGGACTACTTTGGGCGTGACAGGCCTGGGACTATTTTACCTGGACTACTTTAGCTGAGACTATTTAAACAACACCCAAACAGCAGAACATGCTTTGCGTTATTCTGCTGTGGGCAGCGTAATGCTCACCGTGTCCAGTTCTTTGTGGCCAGTTTACCTGAAACCAAGGACCTGCAGAGAGAGAGAGAACACTACGAAACTTACCTGGAACAGTATCCTGTCTTCAATCGATTGCTGACTTCAGTTCCACTCACCTGAAGGTACGAACTCCATCATCCGGCACTGCATGCATCCTGGAATACCATAACCTGAAAAGAGGAGAAAGACAGCATTAGTGAGCGTTTACTCACGTTTCCTGCTGAATGAAGAAAGCCACACAATTCGTATCTGGGTAGTCATCTCCTGGTCAGTATCATTGCTGGAACATTACGGCACTCGGCGAGGAACATCCCAACCTGCAAGGAGAGAAAAGACACAGGTTAGAAATATAAAAGTGTTGTGTTTTGACTGTCGCGTAGGACGAGGATACCTCCGTCCACATGTGCCGCACAGGGAGACTACAAATGTCACTCTCTGTACAGCCCTTGAGGCCACCGGTGGGAGATGATCTTCCGGAGCCACGGACTTCTGGGAACCCCTGGGCCACTGCAAATAAACACCGGTTAAGTAACTAGCCACAACAATAATCACAAACCAAACAACAAGAAAGGAACGGTCTTACCAATGGCTGATAGATGCGGTTCAGTTACTCCTAGTGAGGGGTTCCGGGACCCACCAGTGTCTTGCCTTTGATGCAGGTTGTTACTCCCAAGGAGGTAGGTGAAGTCCTTGAAGGCACCGGGCCCCACCTGTTGATGGAGTCCACCAAGAAGTCCAGAAAAAACAAAACCAAGACGAGTATCAGAATAGAAGACCAAAGGCAGTCCGTGATTCGTAACCAGAGTTCCAATATCCAAGAGCCAGAACACAGGGTAATCCAAAAAACAGTCTGTGAAACAATCCAAGATCGAATTCCAAGTGAGCCAAAGATGAACGTAGCACCAAACAGTAGTCATGAGAACAGCTGTGAAGCACTGAACACTCGTATCCGAGCGTTTAAGTAGTGGCGCTACGTTTGTCTTCCGGTCACGTGGTCCGCACCCGCATCACGTGATCGTGTTGTTGTTACACGTGAGTGGGAGGTGTCGGCCATGTGACGCGGAAGCAGGAAATGAGGCCGATCCCGCAGCCGCCACGGAATACGCCAATGGAGCATGCGTCCGCGGTGGTGGGCTGGCCGTTGGCGCTGCCACCCTGGAACACGCGAGGAAGGCAGCGGTGGGTCCCGGATCCTAGCCTGCGGATGGGGCATAGTGGAGGTATGGGGTCTGTGGCTTTGGGGGGTGACATCGGGAACAATGGGAACTCCTAGGGACGTGACAGAGCCCCCACCCAAAGGCCCACGACCCAGTGGGCACGAAGGATTGTCCCTATGGAAACGCACCACCAAGTGCGGAGCGCAAACATCCTCAGCGGGAAGCCAGGACCTCTCCTCAGGCCCAAACCCAAACCAGTCCACCAGATAATGAAGGCGACCCCTACAAAAGCGCGAACCCAGGATCCCAGAGACCTCAAAAACATCAGGGGAGGACAAGGACACCGGAGCCACAGGCGTCCGAAGCCGAGTTGGACCAGGGCAAGGCTTGAGGAGGGAGACATGGAAGATCGGGTGAATCCGCCAAGACTTTGGGAGCGCAAGCCGGAAGGCCACAGGGTTGATGACCTGAGTGATTACATAAGGACCCACAATGCGAGGGAGGAGCTTACGGCATCCGGCCAGCCGCAAGTGTCGGGTGGACAACCAGACACGAGAACCCACTGTATAAGACGGGGCCACCACCCGTTTCCTATCCGCCTGAGCCTTCATGGACGCCTGAGCCTCAAGTAGATGAGTCGTGGTCTGGGCGTGGATGGAGGACAGGTCCCTAGCACAAGCGGCGGCAGCAGGGGTGACTGAGGAAGGCATGGCGAGGAAGGGCAGAACCCGGGGATGCTGGCCATGCAAGACATAGAACGGGGAGAACCCAGTGGAAGAATGTTCTGCATTGTTATAGGCGAACTCAGCAATGTGGATAACTTTTAGCCAGGAAGTCTGTTGCTGCAGGGTCAGGCAACGCAAGAACTGTTCCAAGGTCTGATTGAGTCTCTCCGTCTGACCATCCGACTCGGGGTGGTATGCTGAAGAGAAATGTACGTCAATGCCAAGCAGTTTGGGCAATGCGTCCAAAAGCGTGATGTGAATTGGGGACCCCTATCCGAGACAATGACTGTGGGTAAACCAAAGAGACAAAAAACCCCTTCAAAGAACAGTCTGGCTAATGCTGGCGCGGAGGGAACGCCCTTGCAGGGGATAAAACGAGCCATCTTAGAGAAGGGGGAACAGGTAATGGAAGCAGGAGACCAACAGGGTGACCCCTGTGATGTTTACATTGCGCACACACCCCACAGGTATTAACATAGCACTCTACGTCCCTTTTCATAGAGGGCCACCAGCACCAGCATTTCAACAGCGTTAGAGTACGCGTCTGACCGGGGTGTCCATGTATAGGGGCATCATGAGACCATGCAAGGGCCATGTTACGGGTTTCGGTAGTGGGTAGAAAAAGTCGATCGGGAATAAACGGTAGCCCGTCATGAAGCGTGAGATCCCACTCAGATAATTGGTCAGGATGCAGGGAGACCCAATCCCGAACAGCTTCCAGCAAAGGCGGTGACAGGGTACATAGAAAAACCACCTTGCCGCAGTTCAGGAGAGTGTCAGGATATTTCTGTAGAGTGACCCCCCCAGGGGAGCGAGATAGAGCATCAGCCTTCCCGTGAGCCTAACCTGAGCGATGTTTGATAGCAAAGTCAAAGGCTGCAAAAAACAAATGCCATCTGACCTGTCTACTGTTAATGCACTTTAGAGAAGCCAGATCCTGCAGGTTTCGGTGATCGCTGTACACGGTGACCTGATGTTTAGCACCCAAGAGGTGGTGTCGCCAAACACAGAAGGCGTCCATTACTGCCAACAATTCTTTTTCGGTCACCATGTCATGGTATTCTGCGTCCGTGAATTTGCGGGAGTGAAAGGCCACAGGGTGAAGCCGACCGGTAGAGGGACAGACCTGTGACAAGACCACCCCCAAGGCAAAGGAGGAAGCGTCAGCCTCCACGAGGAATGGCAATTCCGGGTCCGGGTGTTGCAGAACCGGGCGTTAGTAAACGCCATCTTGAGGGAGTCAAAAGCCTGTTGGTGTGTTTCGGCCCATAGAAAGGGAACACGAGGACTTGTCAAAGAAGTAAGAGGAGCCACTAGAGAAGAGAAGCCAGAGATAAGTCATCGGTAAAGGTTTTCAAAGCCAAGGAATGACTGGGCGCTTTTAGGTTTTTTGGAGCCGGCCAGTCTAATACGGCCCTTACTTTGGAGGAGTTCATGGCCAAGCCTCCAGGCGTAATATGAAAACCGAGAAATTCCACGGTGTCAGCGTGGAATTGGCACTTCTCTGGTTTCGCGAAGAGTGAGTGTCTTTGTAAACGCGAGAGTACCTCCCGTACATGGGGTATGTGTTCTTTCAGGGTTCGGGAATAAATCAGGATGTCATCTAGATAGACGACAACAAACACATCCAGAATATCGGAGAAGATATCATTCATGAATCTTTGAAACGTGGCCGGGGCATTGCATAGACCAAACGGCATGACCGTATACTCATACAACCCATATCGAGTGCAAAAGGCGGTCTTCCATTCGTCCCCAGGACAAACGCGGACTAGGTTATAAGCCCCACGAAGATCTAATTTCGTGAATTTAGAAGCATGAGAGAGACGGTCAAGCAGTGGCGTAATCCGGGGAATGGGATATCATTTTCTTTCTGTGATAGTATTAAGTCGCCTGTAGTCTACACATGGGCGGAGGTCGCCCTCCTTCTTGGGGACGAAAAAGATTGGACTGGCTGCAGGCGAAGTAGATGGACGGATATGGCCTAACCGGAGGGACTTTTGGATGTACTCCTTGAGTGCTGTCTCTTCAGTAGGGGTCAGGGAATAAATCCGGCCCGTGGGAACTGTACTGTCCGGTATCAGATCTATTGGGCAATCGTAGGGACAGTGCGGAGGAAGCACTTCGGAAGAACCATGGTTGAATACGCCTGCAAAATCCTGGTATTGAGCGGGAATGAGTGCAGAAATCAGTCCCACCATGTGGTGTTCTGTTGGCGAAGTCATGGTGTCCTCTATGGTTAAATGGGCTATAGCCCCTAGGGCCTGAGCAGGAGTGTGATCGTTGGTGTTTGCGGTGTTCTGTTGGCGAAGTCATGGTGTCCTCTATGGTTAAATGGGCTATAGCCCCTAGGGCCTGAGCAGGAGTGTGATCGTTGGTGTTTGCAGGAAGACAGAAGCATTGGCATAACTCTGACTCAAAGTGAACTGAACCCGTCTTCCAGTTTATCAGCGGGTTATGCTCATGGAGCCAGGGGATCCCCAATAGTAGGCCGAACTGGGGCATGGCAATGAGGTCGAAACTTATGGTTTCTTTGTGTGTGTCTTGAATTGTAAGAAGCATAGGAGCCGTCTGCTGTTTAATGGGCCCGGATATCAGGGATGTGCCATCCACTGCCTGAACCGGTTCCGGCCTGGTCTTAGTCAAAAGGGGCAAGTTGAGTGTGTGGGCAAGCGTAATATCGATGTATTTACCTGTAGCACCGGAGTCAAGGATGATCGTGACCGGGTGTGAAACCTCAGGTGTGGGTTGGAGCGTGGCCTGTAAACGTATGGGCCAGATACGGCCAAAGGCAGGTATCGGGTCCGGGGTGAGAGGGACAGTGCTCGACCCAGTCCCTGGGTCTAGGGTCGAGCATTCCGAAAACCCGGCGTTTTCAATTTTGGCCGGCGGGGGCATTCCTTAACATAGTGGCCAGTCAGACCACAGTAATAGCATGCATTTTACACCCTCCTGCGCTCCCTCTCTGATGGTGTGATTGGACTACATATGCCCCCTACCTGCATAGGTTCCTGATTGGAGCTGGAGGCAGTAGAGGTGGAGGATGGCACTGACGCGGAAGCAAAACCAGCCGCGGCTCTGCGTTCTGAACGCCTAGCATCCACCTGTAATGCCATATCCACCAGATCATGGTATGCCATGGGCAAAGCAGGGACTACGCCAAGTGCGTCTTTCATGACATTGTTTAGACCCCTGTAAAAAAACAACGGCCTTTTTACTTTCAGGCCATGAAGTTTCTGCTGCAAGTTGGTTGAACTTGGTAATGTACTCAATCAAAGACCCCCTACCTTGTCCCAGATCCAATCGTTCCAAGTCTCGGGACTGCACCTTATGGCGGGTATCAAATACTCGGGCCATCTCTGTGATCAACAAGTCGAAATCATAAAGCACCGGGCTGTTGCTTTCCATGAGGGGATTAGCCCAAGTGGCAAGTGGCAGCTATGCCCGCCAAATGTGATAGGGTAAAGGCAGCTTTTGCAGCTGAGTCTAGGAAGGCCTGGGGTGTACACAAAAAGTGCAGTTTGCACTGATTGACGAACGTCCTAAACTTGCCGGGGTCCCCATGATACCTTTCTGGGGCGGCCCAAGGGAAAGGAGTGGGAAGTACTATAGGCGTGGGAGCCTGAGGGATTGGAACCGGAGGGGGGGCTGTCGGTGGGGCGGAAGGGGCACCTCCGAATTCCAAATCAGGATGCAGGGGGTGTCTGATACTCTGGAGGTAGTCTAACCGTTGGTGAATGGCAGTGTTTGCTGAGGCCATGTCGGCACGTAACACGGTTATGGCTTGGACCATAGTAGCCAAGGGTTCTTCCGCGGCCCACTCCATCGCCTACACGACAGGGTGGCTTCACAGTCTGTTGTGTCTTGACTGTCGTGTACAACGAGGATACCTCCATCCACAAGTGCCACACAGGGAGACTACAAATGTCACTCTCTGTACAGTCCTTGAGGACACAGGTGGGAGATGATCTTCCGGAGCCACAGACTTCTGGGAACCCCTCGGCCACTGCAAAAAAACACTGGTTAAGTAACTAGCCACAACAATAATCACAAACCAAACAACAAGAAAGGAACGGTTTTACCAATGGCTGATAGATGCGGTTCAGTTGAACCTAGTTAGGGGTTCCGGGACCCACCAGTGTCTTGCCTTTGATGCAGGTTGTTACTCCCAAGAAGGTAGGTGAATTCCTTGAAGGCACCGGGCCCCACCTGTTGATGGAGTCCACCAAGAAGTCCAGAAAAAACAAAACCAAGATGAGTATCAGAATAGAAGATCAAAGGCAGTCCATGATTCGTAACCAGAGTTCCAATATACAAGAGCCAGAACACAGGGTAATCCAAAAAACAGTCCGTGAAATAATCCAAGATCGAATTCCAAGTGAGCCAAAGATGAACGTAGCGCCAAACAGTAGTCACGAGAACAGCTGTGAAGCCCTGAACACTCGTATCCGAGCGTTTAAGTAGAGGCGCTACGTTTGTCTTCCGGTCACGTGGTCCACACTCGCGTCACGTGATCGTGTTGTTGTTACATGTGAGTGGGAGGTATCGGCCACGTGATGCGGAAGCAGGAAACGAGGCCGATCCCGCAGCCGCCACGGAATACGCCAATGGAGCGGGCGTCCACGGTGGTGGGCTGGCCGTTGGCGCTGCCGCCCTGGAACACGGGTGGAAGGCAGCGGTGGGTCCCGGATTCTAGCCTGCGGATGGGGCATAGTGGAGGTATGGGGTCTGGGGCTTTGGGGGGTGACATCGGGAACAATGGGAACTCCTAGGGACGTGACAAAAAGGCGAAACAGTGCCACACATTGCGCATTAATCACCGGACAGCAAAGCGCTAACTGCTCTTTCGCCTACCGGCCCATGCTCATCTTCAAACTGCATGACAACACCAAAATACCTTTCCATACCTAAAAGGAAAGAAGCAAGGCATTATTATTCGAACTAAGAGGAACATAAGAACTGCATATAAAGACTGTAAAGCAGCAAACCTACAGAGTCGCAGCAGGCCTGGATTCCCACAGGGGGGCTTGCACCAGTGAAGTAACTTGGTTGCTGCTCGCCCCACACATCTACATGCCCCTGCCACGAGGAGCAGGACGGAGAATCCACCTTTTACAATATTAAGGTAAGGAGAAGGCCCAAGGAGGAGGAAGGAGTTGAGGCCAAGGGAGGTGGGAAAACATAAAGACAATCTGGTATTAATCCAGCTCTCCTATATTGCAGACCCATCTTTAACCAGAGGCCTTACCAAGGGACCGGGAGAGAGTTTGAGAGTGCAGATCATCCAACCAGGGCTCGGTGGCGTCCCTTTGGATACCAGGTGAGCGTAACAGTTCCATAGATTTCTCAAATTCTTGCTTATGAGAGTTGTTAGCATGGCTTCCGCATCTGTTTGTTGGAGGGTCAGCGGATGCGTTTTTTCCAGTTGCGGTAGGCTTGTTTTGCTCTTTTCATATTTTCCAGGTTTCCTTGAGAAAGGTTTTTCCTCCATTTTCGATAGTTTTGACGTAAGGCTTTTTCTTTGTGTGCCAGCTCATGATTGTAATGAGGTGGATGTGCAGGCTTCTCTGCTGGTGAGCTCCTTGTTTGGAAGGGGATCAATATTCAGTCATAATTTAATTTTGCTTCGTCTGACATGATTGTTTGATGGAAAGTCTGTGGCAGGGAGGCTAGATAGTTTAGGCTGATTCTTAGTCTAGTAGTTGATCCTGTAAATTCCAAAGGCTGGACAGGGGGTGTCAAGATCTGTACGCATAGGCCAGCACCGAAAATCATGAGCAAGTGGTGGTTGCTCTTGTTAGAGGGGAGTATTTTGAATTCCAGTAGCAAGTTGTTCAATGC
Source organism: Ambystoma mexicanum (assembly GCF_040938575.1). NCBI lineage: Eukaryota > Metazoa > Chordata > Amphibia > Caudata > Ambystomatidae > Ambystoma > Ambystoma mexicanum. Next base: position 221,164,309 of record NC_090921.1, on the reverse strand, counting down.
TGGAGATAGATAGATATAGTCAATGATTGCGGTGGTCACTGCAAGACCAAGTGGGAATCAGCAGATTGTGTTTGTCGCATGGATGGCTTGTTAGAATCAAGTTTCTCATGGATATCCCTTTAGTCCATCGATTAGCTCTTATTGACAAATCATTGGGCAACCTTGGGAGGCCATTCGAAGTATAAAAATGGAAGTTGAGGTCTCCACAAATAATGAAGTCTATGTTCGGAAATTTCACGCTGGCTCGGTCGATGGTCAAGAATACGCCGCACAGAAAATTGTTGTTGTTGATGGCTGTTGGATTCCAATATAGGTTTATGATCAAAATCATTCTAAAGTTCTAGTTGTTCATTTGGGTTGAATGTAGTGGGTTAGCAGGATTCGAGATCTTGATGGTCGAGAATTGGATCCATGGGTTAATATTTTCTGTGTCGATAAGACTCCATGTTGGGATAATTTTGATCAGTGTCAATAGGCCCGAAGAGGCTCGTCCCCGGTTGCTTCAGAAAGCGGGGTTAAGTAGCTTAATGAACCCGTTGCAAGTAGGTGTATTGGCGAGACAGGTCTCTTGGAGACATATGATGTGGCAGGATTCAATTTCCGGAGCTGTCGAATCAAACAAATGGGAGTGGGCTCTCGTGTTCCATGAGCACAATGTTCAACCATAGGTTTTTGATGAGATTGGTGGTTATGAGTAATGGGTCGGCCCTTTAGGTTGTGGGCGGAGATCATCCTCATATTCTCGCCAGAAGGGATACTGTGGATGTAACAGACTCCAAGAGGGACGAGCACTCAGAGAATGGTGATCGAGGTCATTATCGGGGCGTTCGTGTTGATCATTGTCATCGGTGATCTGTGGTATTGTGTCCGGCTACGCACTTCACTCGCTTCTGTGGGTAATCCAACAGAGGGTCCCTTTCTTGTTGGTCTGGCTCTTTTCCTGAGTATTATGTACATACAAAGCCCAGAGTTAGTAATGGTGCAGTTATCTGTAGAATTAGGTTCATTGCGTCTATCGTGTGGAATTCGATCTGGATCTTGTCTAGAGATTGTTCATCCTGAAATATCATAGTCTTGATTTCTTGTGATTGAATTGATTTCAGGTGAGGTATTGCGTCTTCTTTACAATGGCGGAAATGTAATGCTTTAGTAGAAAACATGCTGTCCCCTTGTGCTCCTATGGTTGTGGCCCCACAGGCTGTCACCTAGAATTGAGTCATTGTACCTCCTGAGCCTACTTCAGTCCCATATCACTTGATTTGGCAGAAGGCTATATAGTCTAACCAGTTACTCAAGGAACCAGAGTGTCTACTATAGCAAACTGTATGCAGCAGAGCCAACAATCACTTCTCACCTGCTATTCCCAGTCACCAGAGGAGCGTGGACAGGGCAGAGCTCTATCCCATAAGAGAATTAGAAACCCTTTGCTATGTAATTATGTTACTGGGGCTTGTATGTCACACATGATTGCTTTATTGTAGCTTTATGTGCAAATCTGGAAAGGTAGGGATCTGTGGTATGTACATTTCATGTACTTTGCAAGTTATCTGGAGCAGTGGTTAATGTGTGCTTCAGGTTGGTAATGTGAATTGTGTGCGATTGTCTGTGTGGAATGTCGGCTCTGAAGTGTTATGTTTACCTGACAACTGTAGTGGGTCATATAATTTTTTTAACCCCCTCTCAAGGGGCCCCACCTCACAGCCCCCACCTCCTGCATAACTGGTGTGGACGGACAGGATCCTTGGCCTGATTGTGTGTCCGTGTGTAGATGCAGGAGTTTGAATGAGTGTGACTGAATGTTGGGGTGTGTTGCCACCGGCACCAGGAATGTGAGGGCCTGGCCCTTGCATGGTATTTGCAGTGGCATTGTAGCATATATTTTGGGCATCGTTGTGAAAGTGTTTTATAGTGGTAATACTCTCATGTGTTTGGCCACAAGCAGTGTAAAAGGTGTTTAAATGGATAATGCAGGCATTTATCATAGATACAGGTGGCATTAACATGTGCTTTACATTTTCAGTGTCAGCATATATTATTGACAGGAAACCATCATGCAAGTGTTTTACAGTGGAAAACATGCATATGTTTAATCGCAGGCAACATGGAAACATATTTTACAGGCAATTCTGGCATAGTTCATAGACATAGGCACAATGAACATGTGTTGATAGTGGCAGTGCCGGCATATATGTTGAGTACCATGTGTTTCAAAGAGACAATACTGGCATATACCTGGTCTTAGTCAGTGTGGAAAAAAGTGTTTTAAAGGGAAATGCTAGAATACACCATAGACATGGGCCTCATGAAAATGTGCTTCACAGTGGCAATGATGGCATATATTGTGGGCACAGGTATCTTTAAAATGCTGTACATTCGTTGTACAATGCTCCTATGTACTCTCTGTAACCTGCAATCCATTAATATGATTTTTTTCACAGAACCAATTGTAAATTGCATGGCTTTTTTTAACCAAGTTTCCTATAATAAATGCACCTCTGACACTGCTTCGGGCTCCTCCACTATGCTCGGTCACCCACGCGAATTCAGGAGAAGTATTAACACTCAATCAATGAAAAATCGGCAGCAGCCACTGATCTGGCATCATTCGTAATGGGTGTGCCCTCTTAGTATCCTAGTTTCACCTCACATCAATATATGCCTCCACTACTGCAAAATAGCAGCACTCTTCGCCAAGTAAGAACTGGGAGAAGGATGAATGCACTCAGGGGGAAAGTATGTAGGCTGGTGTTCTAATAATACATATGGGCAGTAGCAGAGGAACTCACATTTTCCAAATGATAATGTGCTCCACCCCTTAAAAATATGTCCCTCAATTAAAATTATGAGTAGCAGTATAACCTTGGAAGACACACTTTCCTTATTTCCTCTTCAATTTTGTCCAATTCTCCTTTCTTTTGTTTGTCCACTACAGTTTAGGTTACCAGATTATTTGGTGAGTGAAAAAAGTATCCACTTGTTTAAGTTACCAATATTAAAAGGATGGTATATAGCACACACAAGCTCTGGTCATATGTGGCTAATCGCACATAAGAGCCACTGATTACCGTGGTTTGTTATTTATAAATCAGAGAAGTCTCTGAGAGTCTCCTGCGTTTAAGTAACAATCCTTTAATAATACAAGTCCTAGCAGTAATATACTGTTTGAAAGTGCCATGCATGACATGGGGCCACCTGGCAGCTAAGCACCTCTTTTAATGTGTATATCTTCTTCTCAAAAATATGAAATAAATGTCCTAAGGAATGCAGGCAGAAGAATAAGAGATTGGGTTTTTAAAAATGTTAGGTGAGATCTCCCATGTTCAAGAAGCACTGGCAGTTCTCCGCCTGTAGCAGATGTAGCATGTGCAATCACTCCATCGCTCACTCACTCTACCCATATTTGCATCACTCTTCCTTCTCTGTGACTCTACCACTTACCAGTATGAACATGTTTAACAGTGGCATATATTGTCGAGGCAAGCATCATCATGATGATCTCTGGCACAAACAGCACAGACATTCTTCACAATGGCATGTATTGTTGAGGCAAGACTCATGAAAGTATTTGGGCAGAAGTACAATGTCAATGTTTTACTATGCCATATATTGTTGAAGCAACACCCATGCTGTCTTTAAGCTGTAATGTTTAGCTGTGGCAATGCTAATATATATTTGGTCTGGATTCAGTATTTTCTTTGCATACACCTAACCTAAGAGGGGGTACCGCTGGCAACATTAAAATGCTGTACAGTGGCAATGCCGGCATGTATAATTTGGAAAGGACTTAGACACTTTTCTTTCGGTACACTTTACTTAAAGGGGTGACGTGCTGGTATACATTGATGGGGTACGTTCCACACTTGGCAGCGTTTTAGTGAATTGAGTCTACTAAGGGATATAGGTTGTTTTAGCAACCAGAAGTAAACACACTGTAAATAAAGACAGATTTAGCCCACGCACTTACATCATTGACTAGATCTGTTTTTTGGAATTTGATTTAATGTAATCTTAAAATCGAGGGTATAGCACAATCTAGCCCCACTCCAAACAGTGGTAGGCCACATGCCCAAAATTAATTACCCCACTCCCTTGCTGTTGCACCTTTCCCAATTGGTGAGAGCCACCAGTTACTGAAGGTGAAATGCATATTAATACATTTGAGGGCCATGATGGTTCCAGAGATAGTTCTGTGTGTTAAGCACTTGTTGCAAAGATCTATGTCCACATGCCAGATCAGAGTGGGGGATGCTTGGGTGCCGGTCTAGAGCTCGTCCATCCAAAGCAGGGTTGTAACAATTGTGCAGGAGGGCATCGTAATGTGTTGGTCAGAAGAGGAGTTTAGCAATCCAAATTGGAAACATTGGCACATATCCCGGCTCCACTGAACGATACTGCGAATGATCCTCGACAGATCATCTGATATCTGTGTATGGAGCTAAACATTCTTTTGGGAAAAGGTTTGGCCCCTCGGATGCTCTTTCTTTCTATGAATGCCCTTTGGTGAAAGGGGCCCTAGATAGGTAAGAGCCACCCAAAGATCCCAGACCTCTTGCTAGCGTATGGTCAGGTTTGCTTATTTTACACAAACATCGTTTTGTTTTTCTGTAGACTTTCAATTGTTCGTCACATATTTAGTAGCGATTGGTTAGTGTGGGTCAATGATTACAATTATAGGGTCACTTCAATTAGGCATCTGGAGCTTTTAGACTTTCTTTTACGATGGTGGAAATAAATCTACAGTCCTGCTCCTTTTTCAGAACAAGCTTCTATGTGTATATTTTAAATAAATATTGTCATGCCGTCTTGATCACGTCATTAGTGTACTTTCCAAAACAGGATATTTTTGTAGCTCTTGAAAGTCAAGCGTTTACAAATGAGTGCAGCATACTGAAAGAACTATGAAAGAATGTGGTAAAATGCTGCAATTACAGACTGGACGCCAATCGCAGCATTACCACTGAACCATAGCAGCGGGCGGCAATAAGATTGTATAAGTGGGAGCTAAAAGCAGCTCCTGCGTATTGAGCATTCAGCATTAACCAGTGACCAGGAGCTACCACTGGGGAACATGGAGCTACTACAAGGCATTCCACAAATCTAACTTCCACATAACATGCAAACCTATCCATTATTATGAACCATTATGCTCTTGTTTGTTTCGCATCAGTTGTCCTGGGGAGCCAAACGCTGCTGCTGTTAAGCGAACCAGACTCTTCCGGGCTAGAAGCAGGAGCTAAATAGCTTCCAGCTGCCCTCAGTTTCGAACCCTGCATACTGTGTTCTCTTGGGGAACTAATCTCAGAGCGCCTAACCTGTTAACATTGTCAGTCCCTAAATATGGCAAAACTGTCAGTCCCTTAGACTATGAACTTCAAAAAGTTGTACTCTTGGTTTAAATGGCCTTAGGGCTGCTTTGCATTTATTAATAGCGAACATAAAGGGGAGATCAGCGAACGTCATCATATAGGGCCCGAATGAAGAGTTGAAGAGATCACGCTTAGAATGTGACATAGTGAGGTTAGGGCAGGAAGAAATGGGGAGAAAGCCGAGAGATAGGACTTTTGAGAGGGAAAAAACAGGCGAGAAAGGAGGGACTCAGAGCCTGTTCACTAAGTATTGGTTTGACAATTTGAGACTGTCACAGCAGGCCATGTGTGGGAGAGCACAAATATACAAACCCAACAACGCCACCCACACTAACCTGCCTGCCTCACATAACCGCCTGATACCACAAACATTATGGGGTGTAAAAAAAAGCATGATTACAATTTGTAAATATAAGTTTTCTTTGAATCAGAAAGCCATGTTGTTTAACTACGCCCTTCCCCCTGTTGCCGGCAGGTCACATGGCAGTGGTTGCGTCAGTAGTCCTTTGTGGCAAATACATCAGCTACTCCCATTTGCAGGTAAACACTGCACCGTATAATTAGCCAACATCTAAGTCCTCCCATCACCACAGACGTCTCTAAAACCGTGATAAGTGCAAAGAAAACAGACTAAAGCCTAGCCCGCTAACTTAGTTTATAGGTTGGGAGATTTGTTGCAAACAAGGGCTTCTTTAGGCTTTCCCGCGCCTCTGCAGTGACTTTTCCAAACCTGACTCCTGTTCAGGCATGCGGGCTGCAAATTAGGAAGGCACGTCGCTATCGCTCCCTGCACTGTTGAGCACCGCCTGTCGCACCTCTTCTCTGAGGTCTAGTGTGAGACAGAAAGTCATAAGTTACAATGGTTAATCCCCCTCACTAACGTGAGAGGGGGTTTAGATTCTATTAAAGACAAGGAGGCGAGTATCATGCATATCAATCTTTACTTCTGACACCACAGCAGAAAAGACATTTTTTAAAACAAATTAAACCAGAAAAAAACGGTATCTCAGTGATAACAAAGGGAGGAATCCTCAATCCAAGATGAAGGCCAGGTCATGCCCTGCCAGCAACCAGTAGGCAGAGACCCACCCCATATAATTTCCAGGGCTGCGGTCGCCCCCGCCCACCACTGGGCACCTGGTGCCGGCGGAAACCCCCGGGATCTCCACGCGCCCTGTGCTGCCCCCGGAGCACCTCTCCCTGGTCGGAGGTCCAGGTGCAGCTGCCACGGATTCTGGCACGGCTACAGTTCCGGGTCTGGGCCCTCTGCTGCCTCACTTAGAATCCCGGCGGACGGCGAGGGTCAGCGGCTTCAGCTTGAGCTCTGGGTCGGCCTTCTCCTGCTTTGTCAGGCCGGCCCTGCGGGATCCTTCCCGCCTCGCTCTCTTCCAAGGCGGCAGTCATCCCCGTCCACCACTGCACACCTGTCGCCAGGGACAATCCCCTTGACCCTCCATCCGCCCCCTGCAGCCACCGGAGCACCACCACTGCACACCTGACGCCAAGGACAATCCCCTTGACCCTCCATCCGCCCTCTGCAGCCATCGGAACACCTCTCCTGGGTCACAGCCACCTACCAAGCCAGCACCTAATCCAACTTGGGATCTCTCCTGACCACCGGGCTCCTCTTCAGCACACGGGGTCCCGACCCTCCTCTTCCATACAAGGAGTCCCAGTGGTTAACCAACATCGCCGCTTTGTGAGCCTCTTTGCACCACACAGGATCCGGCCAAGCCTGCGTCCATCCGCTGTGCTGGCTCCAGAGTCCGGATATCATCGAGGCAAATCTGCGTGTCCATTCTGCAGCTTCGGTTCACTCTGTCCATTCACCAGCCCCCTCTCTACTCTACGGTGTCCTGGCGAGCCTGCGGCTGCCCACTGAGCCAGAGTCAGATCTGCCTGGAATCTCCATCTGTCTCCTGCCCCTATTTCTGGGCTGAGACGAGGCAGCATTGTGCATCCCTTCCGCAGCTCTGAAGTGCTCCGTGGATCAGTCTTCGGATCCCCTGGGACCTCCCCCTGCATCTCCTCCTGGGACCTCCACCTTCCAATCCCACTGTGATTCTGAGGCGCCCCGCCTCCTCAACGGTCCCTTCTCTACTATACTGAGCTCTGGCGAGACTCCAGCCACACCTGGATCCAGCTTCAGGTCCTCCCGAGTGGTGGAATGAACTTCGGCCCTGCGTTGTGGTAACCTCCTTCATTCTGCTCTCATACCACCCACTGCAGTCTGCTGGTCTCCCCCAACCACCACTTTGCATACCTACTCCCAGTGCCTTAAGTGGCACTACAAATCGAGCCGGGGCTCATCGAGGGGGCGTGGCCTAACAGCGGGGGCCTTGGTGGCCCGTTAGGCCACGCCCCCTTGACGAGCCCCGGCTCAATGGGCTACGGGCACCCCTGCCAGGCAGCCTTTTGTAGAGATTAGCACCCTCTCCCCTTTGGGGGAGAGGGTGCTGATCTCTGCATTTCTATTCTATAGGCTTGCCTGGCAGGGGACAGCGCCTCTCCTATTCAGCCTTAATGGTGGTGCTGCCCCTCGCCAGCTGGGGAGGGGCAGCGTCACCAACAAGGCTGAAAGGGTGAGGCCACTGGAAGCAGAGGCCTTTTTCCTAAAGACTGAAACTCCCGCGAATCTGCGGGAGCTTCAGTATTTAGAAAGCAAGGCCTCTGCTTTCAGCGGCCTCACGTTTTCTCCATAATGGTGGCGCCGGCCCACGTGCATCACCTGATTAAAGGGATGCCTCGTAGGTGCGGCGCCACCATTATGGCTGAAAGGCATTTTTTCTGAAGCCTGAAGCTCTCACACAGGAGCGAGAGCTTCAGGCTGTAGAAAATAATGCCTTTTCGTGTAGTGGCCGGGGCTGCCAGGGGAGATTAGTGGGCCCCGGCAGGGCCCCGCCTCAAAACGAAATTTCGGAGCCTGCCGGGGCCCAGCCCTGGCAGGCCCCGGCCCACTTAAAGCCCTGCCTACTCCTATATCTCTCTGGGCACTGGCTGGTCATCTCTCTGCATTGGCCCTTTTACCACCTTATAACCTGTTGGCTCTTACTCAGGTACAGCGGCCCTAAACTGCTACTTTCCTTCTCGCCTCAGACAACAGTTCTCCTCCAACCACGCCCTTGAGTGCTTACTCCTTTTGACCATATTGGGTCCTGCCGGTAAACTTTCAGCACTGGACCCGTGACCTCCTGCTACAGTTCAGAACTTCCTCCCCATTTTCCTGCCTCAAGCACCTGGACTTCTCCAATCTCAGTCAAGCAAACTTGCACCATCTGACTCTTTTAGCCCTTCCTGGCTGTCTCACACCACTGACTCGAGTCCACCTTTGAGCCATCTTCATTTGGACTCCCCAACTTGATTCCCCAGTACCTACTCCCCTGACCCTATGCGATCCGTCATTTCTTCCTTCCGGTTCTCCCCCTTCCCCCTCTCCCCTCCTTGCCCTCCACTCCTCTCCCTTCTACTCTCCTCGCTCCTACTGATGCCTAGTCCCCTCCACTATCCTCTCCCGTGCTCTCCTAGCCACCCTCCTTCCCTTTCTCACCGCCCTTACCTTCTCTACCCTCCCACTTCCAACCATGCTGCCCACATCAATACTGCTCTCTGGAACGCCAAATCCATCTGTAATAAAACCGCTGCGACACTCGATCTATTCTTTCGTCTTAACCTTCATTTCCTCTGCCTAACTGAAACCTGGATTCCCCCTCATATAACCTCTGTCCCAGCTTCCCTAACGACCTCTTCCTCTTCTTTCCTCCATACTCCCCGCCCTTCTGGCCGCGGTGGAGACGTCGCTCTCCTGTACAACCCCAAATACACCTCCTCCTCCTCATCCCCATCTCTTCCCACCTTCCCCTGCTTTGAATTCCTCTACAAATTATTCTCCTCTCCCCACCCTATTTCCTTCCTGATCATCTATCGTCCCCCTGGCCCTCTCTCCTCCTTCTTTGAAGACCTGGATCACCTCCTCTCACTTATTTCTCCCTCCCCCTCTAACTGTGCTTGGCGACTTTAACATCCATCTTCCTTCTCCCCCCCAATCTTCTCCCCTCCTCTCTATCCTTGACTCCTACCTCCTCTCCCCCCTTCCTTCTTCCCCTACTCACTCCTCTGGTTCCCCTCTTGAGCTCAACTTCAACTCCTCCTATCCCTCCTCCCCTGTCTCCTCTCTCCCTGTCTATCTCTCTGACTATGCATTACTTTCGTTCTCCCTTTCTCCTCGCTCATCTTCCACTATTACTAATCCCTCAGTTCCAATCTACTCACATCGTGACCTGCGTGATTTCGACACTACCCTCTTCTCTGACACCTGCTCTTCGTTTCTTCCATCTCACCATGACTTTGCACTAATCTCTCCTGATGACGCTCTCTCTTCCCTCTCATCTTCCATCTCCACAGCCCTTGACCATCTCTATCCCCTTTCTCTCTTCCGCCCTACCCAGAAACCTTCTCAACCCTGGCTTACCTCCCATCTTCGTTCTATGCAGCGCCTTCTCAGGCGTCTTGAAAGACTTTGGCTCAAAACTCCCTCGCTTTCTAATCAAACCTCTTACTTCTCTTACCATGCACTTTACAACTCTTGCCTTGCTACGGCCAAATCCTGCTACTACTCTAACCTTCTACAGTCTCAAGCCTCACATCCTAGTCGGATTTTTCAAACTCTTTCCCGCCTCCTCTCTCCTCCATCTCCTGACCCCTCATCTAATTCCACACTTTCTCCCTCTGACTTCGCTAACTACTTTTCCTCCAAAATCATCACACTCCCTCTCTTCTCCTCCCCCCTCTCCTTCTTCTTCCAGCATGTCTGTTTTCTCATCTGTTTCCCCTTCCGAAGTCTCCTCCCTTCTATCCAAAGCCCACCCCACAGCTGCCCCCTCTGACCGTCTCCCCTCCGTTCTCATCCCTAAAATTTACCCTCTTCTTATCCCTTACCTTACCACTTTCTTCAACTCCTACCTTTCCTCATCTATCTTTCCCTCTGCTTTCAAACATGCAACGATCATTCCTATTCTTAAGAAACCCTCTGCTGATTCACTGCCAGCTACAGACCTATCTAAACTGCCTTTCCTATCTAAACTCCTTGAACGCCTCGCCTACTCTCAACTCTCTTCCTTTTGTCTCTACTTCCTCTCTCCTTCCTCCTTTCCAATCTGGCTTCCGTCCCAAACATTCCACTGAAACTGCTCTCACCTCGATTCTCAACTCGCTCCTCTCTGCTTGCCATGCGAAGCAATCCTCCATACTTATTCTCCTTGATCTCTCTGCCGCTTTTGACACTGTCGATCATCCTCTCCTGCTCCACACTCTCTCCTCCTTCGGGTTCAAAGGCCCTGTTCTAAAATGGCTCTCCTCTTACCTTTCGTCTCGCTCCTTTGCTGTTTCATGGGGAGGCCAGACCTCTCCTTCCTTCCCTCTTATTTACGGTGTTCCTCAACGCTCTGTACTTGGTCTTTTCCTCTTCTCTCTCTATATCTCCCTCATTGCCCCTGTCATCTCCTCCTTTGGCATCTCCCATCATTTCTATGCGGACGACACCCAACTCTTTCTCTCTTTCACACCTGACCTCCACCTTAAACTCTCCTCTTGTCTCACAGCCATCAAGAACTGGATGTCCTCCCGCTTTCTCCCACTTAACATAGATAAAACCGAAGTCCTTTTCTTCCCCGCTAACTCTATTCCCCCTCCCTCTCCTCCCCCGTTCATCCACTTTCCTCCTTACAATCTCCCTATCTCCACTCATTCTCGCAACCTAGGTGTTTTTTTTTACTCCTCTCTCACCTTCTCGCAACACATTTCACTCACCTCCCACTCCTGCAGATACCACCTCTACAATATTCGCAAAATCCGTCCCTCCCTCACATTCCATACTACCAAACTCCTAATCTCCTCACTCATCTTTTCCCGCCTCTTCTACTGCTCCTCTATAATTTTCGGTCTTCCCTCATCTCAGCTTGCCCTTCTAAAATCTATATACCACTCTGCCATTCGAACCCTCTGTCTCCTTACCTCCCGTGACTCCATTTCCTCTTCGCTCTCTCGACTAGGCTGGCTACCTTTCCACCTACAACTAAAATTCCACTTTCTCTGCCTTGTTTTCAAATCCCTTCATGGTCTTGCCCCTCCTTATCTCTCCTCCCTTCTCTCCTTCTACTCCCCCTCTCCCTCCCTTTGTTCCGCTGACCACTTCCTTCTCTCTGTACCTCCTTCCCCCTGCGCTTCCTCCTGGTTCCGCTCTTTCCAACTTCTTGCTCCTCTGCATTGGAACTGTCTCCCCCTCTAAATCCGCTCTTCCACTACCCTCATCTCATTTTGCACTTCCCTTAAATCCTTCCTCCTCCATTCCCCACCTTGAAGCCCCCCTACCCTCTCTGCTCCCCCCGTCTTTCCCCTCTTCTAATCCCTCCCCTCCCTTACCACCTTCCCTTTCCACTTTTCACTCTCTCCCTTCCTTCTACACTCACTCAATCCTTCCCCACCCCTCCCTTTACTCTCTCGTTCCCACTCCATTTCTCCCCCCTCTCAGTCAATTGCTCTTTGCACTGTTTTGTTGCTGAATGATTCAAGTTGCCACTTTGCTCACATTGTTATTTCTTGTTATTACTCTGTATTTTGTTGTTCCATTGTACAGCGCCTTGGTGTAAAGCGCTCTATAAATAAATAAATCAATAAATCAATCAATAAGTCATTTCCTCTAGTAACAACTCCTCTTCTGTAGCTGCATCACAACAGACCCCATCCTTGAAGATCAAACACAGTAACACGGACAACCCAAATGATAACCAGCTCCGGGATCTTCTCCTTGCACCATCCTGGGGCACTTGAGAAACCTCCTTGACTGAATCACTTCACCCCGAAGCTGCATGTAAAACAAACAGAAAAGAGTGGGTGCGATAATACTTGCCTCCTTGTCTTTAATAGAATCGAAACCCTCTCTCACGTTAGTGAGGGGGATTTACAAATGTATGTCAAGGCAGGGGACGTCATATTATGCAAGTTTAAAGCCCTTGCATCACATTAAGTGCAACATGATCAAAACGCTTATATGACCCATCTGGCTAAAGTAGCGGGTGACCGAGGTTTATAGGGTTTCCTATAAGAAATAAGCAGCTGAGAGGTACCTGGGGGTCTATGCTCCTCTGTCTTTAACTCAAAAATTTTAAACATTGAACAACACAGTGTTAGATGTTTTCTGGAAATACTGGGTATGAAAGGGAAGAAATCATGGATTTAGTTCTCATAGAAACAAAGAAGGTTACCCCCTGTGGGGAAAACACCTTATTATCAACATCCAAAGCTCTGATACCCTTTTTATGGAGATGATACACAGTAGCATGGCTAACTTAGAGAAAAGCTGTTGCAAAGATAAGTCCTCATTATGGGCAAAGAGTGAAACAAATCCAAGACCATTTTGCCATCCCAAAGAACTTAATACCTAGCCTTAGGCGGGACCTTAATGCGAATGGACTTAAGGGCCTTCCACACCAAGAAGTGCCTGCTCACTGGTTCTCCTTTCACTCGCACATGGCCAGCCAAAATGGCTGACCTGAACCCGTTAATAGTTCTATAAGACTTTCCCTCTTTTGAACAACTGAACCAAAAAATTCACTACCTCTACCGGAGGGGCAGAAATGGGATCGAGGTGCCTGCCGAGCCACACACCAGCACACCCAGTAGCTTCATGCTGAGCCATAGCCTGACTTGGTGGAATCCTTGATGACACAGACAGAGTCCTGTGAAAGTCCCTGGAAGCACCAGGAAGAGCTGAAATCTTCCAAGCCATAAGGGAGAGATGCATCCGAAGGACCAGCTCGTGAGGGAGACCCGACGGGTCTGTTAGGACCTGAGGGCGGAGAGGGAGAAGACAAGGAATGTCTACTGCCAGCTCTAGGAGGGCTGGAAACCACACCTGAGAGGGCCAAAAGGCAGTTACTATTACCAAAGCCGCAGACTGCCTGTGCACTTGCACCAGGACTCTGGCAATCACGGTGAAAAGGGGAAAGGGGGGGACAGGGGACCCGACCAATCTTGGAGAAAGGCATTGGTTACTAAAGCCAAGGGGTCGACCCTCCAACTGAAAAAGAGAGGCACCTGAACGTTGAGTCTTGAGGCAAAGAGGTCTACTTGAATCGGACCCCAGAGAGACAAGATTCTGGCAAAGAGGGTCTTATCCAGCATCCAATCGCTCCTGTCCTGAAGATGTCTGGAATTCCAGTCAGCCACAGTATTGTTAGCCCCCGGGAGATACTCTGCTTTTAAGAGAATGTTCCTGTCTAGGCAAAAGTGCCAGAACTCCCTCATTAGATCCGCTAGGGCTTTTGAGTGGGTCCCCCCCAGGTGGTTTATGTAACGCACTGCCAAGATATAGTCCATCCGAAGAAGGACACAGCAATTCCCCTGATCCTTGAGGAGGCTCTTGACTGCAAAGGAGCCAGCCAGTAGTTCCAGTTTATATGTAGAGATTTCTCTTGAGCTGACCATTTCCCTCCAGTGGAAACCTGCCCTATCCTGGCCCTCCAAAATACCCTGCTGGCATCAGATCCTAGAACAACGTCTGGAGATGGACCAAAGATCACCTTGCAATTCAGGCACATGATATTGAGCCACCAGAGGAGCTCTAACCTGGCGTCGGGAGACAATAGCAACATAGGATAGATTCTTGTGAAGATGTCTGACTGTGAGGCGCTGCAATGCCCTTTAATGTAAGGGGGCCAGAAAGATGGCCTGAATGGAGGCAGATGGCATCCTCACCATCCTGGCAAACTGTCTCAGAGGGACCATCCCCTTCTTTAGGAGGAGGCACATTTCCTTCCGAATCTTTGAGAGCCTGCTGTCTGGCAACAGTAGGATGCATTGTTTGGAGTCTATATTGAATCCTAGAAACTAAATGCATTGTGGTGGCTGGAAGACAGACTTCCTCACATTTATGACAAAGCCTAGGGCTTGCAACAGGGAGATCATCAAATGCAGGTGATCTTGGAGAACCTGGAAATTCTGCACCAAAAGGAGCATGTGGTCCAGATAAATGAGTATTCAAATCCACTTTGCCATGAGGAAAGCCATCACTGGCTTCATTAGCTTGGTGATGCACAGTAATGCTGAAGAGAAGCAAACTGCCAAAGGCGACCCCCCCCATTGGAATTGGAGAAACTCCCGATGAAGGGGAGAAAACGGAACTACCAAGTACGCATTCTTGGGATCTATTTTGACCATCCAATATGCAGGAAGGGGGGGTGTCCCTGAGAAAGTGAATGCCATCCATCTTGAAATGTTGGTAATCTATAAATGAGTTGAGGGCTCATAGATTTATGACAGAGCGAAACCCCTTCTCGGGCTTTGGGACAGGAAAATCGTGCTGAGAACTGGGAGGCTCTGAAAGCGGCCGGGACTACTGAACCCTTGAAGATGAGCTCCCAAACCCCTGCATCCACTAACTTGTGTTTGGCCTTTTCGAACAAGATCGGAAGAGAAGGAGTGAGCTGACGGGGAGGGGAGTAAAACTCTATTTGAAACCCCCGTACTGTTTGCAATACCCATGGACCTGAAGTGCGTTCCTCCCACTGCTGAAAGAACCTTGCCAACCTACCCCCCAAACCTTTGCGGGAAGAAACAGTTAAAATATGTGGTAATACTTGGAGCTGTTCTCGCTCTACCCGCACCTCTGCCGGCACGTCCTCCATTGAAACCCCCTCTGGGGTTAGAAAGCAACCTGAGTCCGTCAAGCAAAGGAGGAATGATGTGCACCTCTGGATGCATATTATTGTGGGCAGGTAGAACCCCGGGAGAAACGGCCAGAAGAGCGGGTTCTACCTCGTTCAGCCTTGTCAAAAACCTTACGGGCGAAAACCTTCCTAATGTTGGCTTGGGCCTTATCTAGGGCAGTGAAGGTCTGCACATAGGTCTTTAATAAACCTGTCACCAAACAGGTTGCCTTGGGCTTTAAGGCGTGCTTCCCCTTCTGCCATATCCTGTAACTTGGAGTCGATACGCATAAGAAGGGACTTGCGCCTCTCCTTGGAAATGGCGGCGTTGGTATTGCCGAGCAGGCATGCCGCCCTCTGTACCCAGCCTCGAAGTGCTTGGACATCAACTGGGGTATTAATCAGCGCGGCCTCCTCTGCTAATTCAAAAATTTGTGTCAAGGGACCAAAATATCTAGCAACTTGTCCTGGCAACTGCACAGAGCTTTGTCAACCCCCTTCTTGGGGTCCTTTGCTTTTTGGGATAAGCAAGACACCATAGATGATCAATATCAGGGGTAAGGGCCACCTTATCCGGAATAACCAATCTAGGGCATTCAGAACGCAGTTTGTTCCTGTCTTCCTTAGGCAAAGGCCTTCTGATCCAATGTTGTAAAAAAGTAGAGACAGCATCAGAAGGCTGCCACTCCGCGGATCTTGGGTGTTGGATGAGGGAGGGATCAAAAAACGTCACCCCACTGTCATCTAACAAAGGACCTGTAGCACCTTGGGATACATCCACAGGGATAAATCCAGAACGGAGTTCAACTGCAGGCTCCTCCCCCTCAGAACTCCACCCCCTCCTCCATACTCCGCCCCCATCCCAGCCCTTGTGGTATCCCCCTTCACATTTATTCAATTTCCACCACTGTCCAGGAGCATAGAGGCGCCTGTGTCGGGAAAGTAACCTTGTGTGTCCAGGATGTTAGGATGCTATTGTCTTGGGCTCTGACATTTAAGTTCGTTGATCTGTTCTTTGAAGTCTGTTGGGAGGAGTATTAAAATGCTGTGTGTGAGTTGCTTAGTTAGTGTACTGTGTTTGAGCGCAGAAGTTAAAGTGTTGGTTGTCAGGGGATGCTGTGAGACATCCGAGAGCGATAATAATTTAATTGCCCATATGGCATAGACTAGATGTCAGGTGCAGGTCGCTTAGTAACACAGAACAAAGGCAAAGTCAGGTTTAAGTAACATGTATGTTGTGGCGAGTCGCTCCTTCCAGATTGCTTGTGTCACACGGCAGATGCCACAGTATGCTCCTTCCCTTGCTGAGGCCAATGTTTCCTCCAATCCTGTTCTAGTTTCCAGTTCGTATTCTTCAGAGTTTATAACTTTTGGGTGTGGTGAGGGGGTTAACCTCCTTGCTGTTGTCTTTTTTTTTTCTGAGGAGTGAATTGTTTTACACGTAAAGGTGCTACCAAAATCCAATTTTACAGCATCTCTGTTTGAGACGTGGTTGGCTTGCTGTAGTCCAGATTTCTAGGTTCAGGGATTCTCAGCTTTTCTCGCCATGGTAGCTTCTATTTTAGGAGTTGGGAACCTGTGTGTTGGTGAGTTGATAACAAAAGGTGTCATGAAGCGAAGCCTTTACAGAAAGTTGATAAGCAGGTCTGCACTAGACAGGCATTCTTTGCATAAATTTCCATCCATTCTATGCTGGGCAGAATGTGTTGCGCCATTTGTGTAGGATGAAAGCTTGCCATGAAGGAGCAAAATGATATCACAGAAGTTTCATGTTCTTATTCAAACTAATTATTGAACTCTACAAGAATGACTAGTTGCTTGTGCTCCACCATGAGGATAGCAGCAGTGCCTGAGAGACTTTCTGCAAAAGTGGGATTGCAGGATGGATATCTGTATATGAGCAGGAGGGAAAGGTCAGTTTGATGGTTGAGGATAAGAAGGACCAGGGGAGATTTGGAGTATGTCCAAAGGTGGCATTGATATGCCGTGTCATCCCTCTACCTCCTCTTCAGCCTCTTCAGCTGATTTGGATTATTTGGGATAGTTTTGTGTGCTACCACCTTGTAGTCAACTGATAGCCATGTTATAATGAGGAATAGAATTCTATCACTATAGACAGGTGTGGCATTCAATCAGGCTGCTCCAAGCCCAGGCTGTTCCTATCAAGGTGCTCACACCCCGTCTTCTCCCTAACCTGGCTTCCAGTTCCTGCGCTGAGCTCTCCCCCCGGTCCCACATTCCCCACCCACCGCACTTTCTTTAACTTCACCAGCAAGCCTTGCTCGCGACATCCGCCAGCAAAACCAGCCATGGAAATGGAAGTGTGGTTCTTAACAGAGCCCTACCTCCCATTTCTATGGCAGCATTATTTCAGAAGGTTTATTTTCTCTCAAACAACAGGTCATGCGCCCACCGCCGCAGCCCATTATTTGAGAGAAAAAATAATTGCCACTAGCAACCCCGTTTGCAAATCCAAGGGTCTAATAGCAGAAATGAACGATCTCTAGGCTGCGCCTGATTGTAATAGCCTGGGGACAATGGTTAACTCAGGACCTAGTCCGCTGCCACCTAGTATAACTCTGGGAACCGCTGATTGTACTTAATTGGCACCTCCTTCACTGAGGATCTTGTGGATTTCTGTTCTGTGCTTAGACATACAGCAAGCCATGATAAGGTTTCAATGCATCATGTTCTCCGGGCCTGGGCTTCATGATGATGCCATTTCAGGCCCTTGTGTGGGGGGTTGGTTGAGTGAGAATATCTGGTTGGTGACAAGATTTCTAGTGTTTGGGGGGACATTATAGGTACCTGATGGTTATTCCAACTACACCCCCCTAACCATTCGGGTGCTCCCAATGGACGGGTGCTAGTTTCTATAGAACATCGCTTGTTGGCATGGATGTGGGCATATGTGTTGCAAAACTGGTGCTGACATCCTATGGGGGAGTGGTTGCCACTGATAAGCTTTTTAGATGGAGTCCACAAATGAAAATGCTAACATCAAATTCAGGAATCTACATTGGAAGCACCTGGGCCAGGGGAGGAGGAGGAGGAAGGGGCACCTACAGGGTTTCTTCAGTTGTATGTAGAATAAAGGTGAGAGAGAAAGCAGTCTACCTGCGTCCTGTGTTGTTCTTGGCTGAGTGCGGCCTTCCCAAGGGTAACTATGGTGACAAGGCCATTGGAACCTGATAACCCTGGCCTACTGCCGCGTACATCCAGACATCGACGCATCCTGTTGGAAGCACGACATCCATTAGAAGGCGCCGGTGGCGATCTGCCCCGGCGAACATCTCAGCTGCGCAACAGCGATCCGGTTTTGCTTTTGTATCCAGCATTCCTGCTCGATACACATCCTGGGGACGATCCTGCCCGCCTGTTCCTGTGACAATTCAACTATCCCGCTGAATACATATCCAGGAGGCGATCTTGCCCACCTGCTCTGGTGCCGCTGAAAACACATCCAGGGGGCAATCTCGCCAGCCTGCTCCTGTGCCGTGATCTCGTCGCTACGCAGTAACGCCAATTGAAGTATCTCTGACGATCCCACTATTGTCGCTGTGTCGGCGATTCCGCCTCTGCACTCTTTTTGCTCCTCGCCATGCCTGGAGGTGCAAACATTCCATCATTAGCCTGCCTGCCTGTGACACGTGCTGGCAATCCCGCCATGGCATTTTTCCTCATTGCGCCAGGAGGAGCGCACCTTAGACTGGATGCAGCAGGTAATCCCGCTCACTCCTGCGTCACGGTGAGGCCTCCAGCTGCATTCACACAACGTGATGCCTGCAACGCAAACTGCTTGCCAGCGCCCGGGTGGTCACTTCTCCCCAGGTAGGGCTACTCATTTATATATGTGGGACTCGCTCATTGGTGCGCACGAGGGAAAGGGACGTGAAACAACCGGACTCCAGTGAGAAAATACTCAAAGAAGTAGACGCACACACAGAGGGGGCACGCTATGCCATCACCCAGCAACCGCCAAGCAGCTTGGAAAGACTGCAAGCAAGGCAACATACCTGGCATTTCGCCTCCACCACATCCACAGCCAGGCCATTTCAATATCCAGAATGGAGCTGGCTACGCAAGCTGCATATAAACAAGCCACCATGGTAACCACGTCCAGAGTGGCCTTCCTATGGAGGCTGCTCCCTTTCACTCTGACGCCCCAAAATGACAAAGGTGGTTGGAATGGAATGAAGAGTTTCAGAAGCTGCCGGGGAAGACAAGTCATCTGCTTTACCTGACATTTTCACCAACCTCGCAGGAAAAGAGATTAAGGCCATCACAAAAACAATCTCCGAAGATGAAAGAGACACTTATGAAAACTTTATCGGGACACTGAACAAAAAGCTTGTCATTCAAGCCAACCGTGGCTATGAAAGATGCTTTCAATCAATGCACGCAACAGGCAGAGGAGCCCCTTGATGAATTCGTACCATGGTTACGTCAAAAAGCAGTACACTGACGATTCTCTCTGTTTTTTGCGGGATGAGGGGATCATGTAATCGAAGGATGCATTTCCACCAGCTTTAGGAAACTACTACTAAAAAAACCTCTTCCCATTGACGAGGTTATAGAGATGGCCAGGATCTCTGAAAGAGTACATGCTCAAGCGGTGTCCATTGAGAACATGTCTGCCAAGAAACAGGACAAAGTGGAACTGGTAGCAGTGATGCAAACACAGAACCCGGGCGACCGGACACTGCTCATGAACAGGGCACCCTACCATCAACCGAACAGGATCAAGAGGCTATGCTACAGAGGCGGGCTAGCTTTCCCACTCATAGGCACATGCACTGCACTTACAGAGCAATGCTTAAACTGCGGCAGGGAAGGTCACTTCCAAGTCATCTGTCAGGACTGCAGACCATTCCCGACCCCGAGGGCAGCCCCTGACTATGCATGGAGACAAGACAACAGCACACACCCTCCACCACAAAACAGGGGCAGGCTACAGCAATGGTAGACACACTGGGCCCTAAAAGCTATGTGAGAGTGGTTGAGGAGTCGCCTGATGAAAGCTACACCCAAGGGGAAGACCAACTACCCCAACACACACACTACGGAGATGGGTGTGACGAACCACCATATTGGTTTCACAGATGTGTCACGAGTCCGATAGACCAATACTTCGGATACTGCTCTGATTTCAATCAAGCGTACCCGGACGAGTATGTCAACTTGATAAAGAACAGCCAGCAGGCCGAGGAAGCACCAAAGGTGGCCATCAACATGGAGAACAAAATACACCTCTTCCTGATTGATACTGGGGCAACTGTAAATATAATGTGAGTACAAGAATTCTTACAAATGTGACAAACACCTTGTCCAAGTCCCGAGCACGAATCTTCCAAAGGGGTGCCTCTTGCCCACTACAGTCAGTTGGCCAATCTCCGTGTACGTAACTCCACAAAGAGCGCTCAACGGAAGCCACGATTCAAGTCATCCGCAGCCCCACGAAAGAGAGGTGACTTCTTAGCTACAAAACCGCGAACCAACTGGGCCTCATCGACATCCACTATCGCGACACCAATGTTGTTCAATCCTCCATGTACCCACAAAAACCCAGAGACTCAGTATGCATTCTCACTACAACACCTTTTTCCAAAGATGCCATCCAGCCCAAGTTCCTGTAGTTGTTCCAGGGTCTGGGCAAACTCAGAGCAAATATCGTCAAGCTATATATAGATGAAGCAGTCACGCCTGTGCCGCAACACCCACGGAGAGTAGGGTTCCACCTCCAGGAGGCAGTATCCCAGGAACTCGCACAACTACAGCAGAACGACATCATTGATGGATGGCGGCAAGATAAGACTTTGCATCGACATGATGGTCGCAAACCCTGCCATCGAACGTGTCACCCTGGCCGGAGTATTATGGACGTGATTGTGCAGCTGAGCAGGGCCACCACATTTTCCAAACTTGACCTCAAACAGGGGTACCATCAGTTGGAACTACACCCTGAATCCAGAGTCATCACAACTTTTTCAACACACAAAAGGCTCTTTCAATACAAGAGATTACATTTCGGTATCTCCTCTGCCGCAGAGATATTCCAGGAGGCCATCCGTTAGGTAATTCTCCCTATTAAGTCAGCATTAAACTACAGTGAGGACATCCTGGTGTTCTGAACTTCTCAAGAGGAGCACAACCAGGCGCTGCTGGAAATGTGTAAGGCCCTATAAGAAGCTGGTCTGACCGTTAACCTTACGAAGTGTAACATCAATAAGATGAAGCTGAGATTATTCAGTCATATTTTTTCAGATGCTAGAATGGCCCCAGACGCGGACAAAGTTAGCACCATTGCCAATCTGACAGCCCCCACAGAGGTGCGGCAGTCCGCTCATTCTTAGGACTGGCTGGTTACCGTGCCAGATATCTTCTATGCCTTGCAAACCGAACCACTCCAGCGGCTCCTACAGAAGGACGCTACATTCGAATGGACCGCGGAATGCCACAAGCCGTTTCTCGGCATCAAAACTGCAATGGTGGAAGCTAAACGCCTGGCCTACTTCGACCCCAAGTGGCACACAGATATCATTGTTTATGCAAGCTCTGTCGGACTAGAGGCCATCCTCGCATAGGCGAAGGACAACGACGCACACCCCAAACACATCGTGGCATATGCAAGCAGGGCTCTATCCCCCATAGAACGGGCATACTCCCAGGCTGAGAAGGAGAACATAGCTGGGTCTGGGCGTATGTGAACACTTTCACAACTTTGTCATCGGCAAGACCTTCAAGCTCGCCACTGAGCATCAGGCGCTCGTTTTGCTGTTTGGAAACCATTGCATCAAGATGCCACCCAGTGTTGAAATGTGGGGCATTTGCCTACAAGATTCTGGCTATGCCATTTTCCACAGGCCAGGGGGGGACCTGAACCTGGTGGATTATATCTTACACCACCTGAGCGGGGACCAGACTATGTCACGGCCAAAACGCTATCACCCGCACTCACACTGGAAATTGTGGCTCATGAGTCAGCAAAGGTCGCACTCATGGCACTGGCCCTCCAACTTACTAACCAGATAAAATTGAGGGATTATTGCAGGCAGCTTGCTACACACCCAGAAGCAAAACTGTTAGAGGTGGACCGCTTAGCAAAGATACACAAAGAAGTGGCTGTAAATGAACAACAACATCTGACTCACAGGATGTAGACTCGTGATACCGCCAACGGTAAGGAAATCAGTCAGTCATACAGGCAGCACATGAGGGCCACAGAGGAGCCGAGAACACCAAGAAACAACTGAGACAGCACATATGCTTTCCATATGTGGACACACTCATAGAGGATATGGTGCGACAGTGTTTGCCATGCCAGTTCACAGCCCGAGTTGACCCCCCCCTCCCCATTACCGCTACAGCCTACACATATCCCAGAAAGAGAATGGGACAGAGTTGCGGTTGACTTCTGCAGGCCAATGGATACTGGAGAATACCCCCTAGTCTTCATCAATGAGTTCTCATGGTTTCCCATTGTGAAAAGGACATTGTCAACAGCTTTCCCACAAGTAGCGGCACTTATCGACGGAGGAGAAGGAGGAGGAGGAGCCCGAGCCCACAGGGTTTCTTCAGTTGTACGTAGAATGAAGGTGAGAAAGAAATCAGTCCACCTGTGTTCTGTGTCGTTCTTTGCCGAGTGCTGCCTTCCCAAGGGTAACAGAAGTAGCTACTTGTTCTTTCATTTAAGCCACTGACTGGGGAGGAATCTAAAATAACGTCTTCCTTTTTAATGTAATTATTCAATATCGGGTAGACCATGTCAATAACTCGGCTGATCTGAGGAACTAAATCCCAGTTAGCCATCCAAACAGAATTTAAGAAAGTCCCTTGACTGAGGGTGAGACCGATTATTCAAACAGAGTATTAAAATCATTGCCCAGCATTACAAAACTGGGGTTTACTCATTAGCAGCCGGAAAGTACGCAAATGCTGCTGTAAACTGGATACTTTTACAGACCATTATGGAAAGAAAAATCCCATCCAGTTGTCTCAGTTCCAATATTGAGACACTAGCCAATCTTATTGGATTTCTTTCTTAGATACAACTGTGTCTGTAGGTATAGTTTAATATTACTTATTCCATAGAAAGTGCCCCAGTCTTATTGTAGCGTAAAGCGTAACATGCTTTGTTCCTGTACGGTCTTTGCGAAACCTTGGGGAATGATAATAATAATTGGTTATTTATAACGCATTTAATACCCAGAGGTTTCTAAGCGTGGACCCGGGGATCGAACCCGTGTTGCTCTACATCGTTGTCGCTGAGCTATCCTCCCAAGACACCCGAATGCAGCATATTTGTCACTCCTTGCAGCCGTTATGGGATTTCATGCCTCTCGTTATATTTAATATTATCCAAATTTCAAAATGTGACAAAGAAATAATTTAAAAAAGAACATATCACTTAAGATGTTCAATAAATACTTTAAAAAATGCTTTTCATATATGTGTATATGGAAGGGTGCTGTCCTGCTGGTGATCTCTCTACTTAATGTACTTCTAAGGGGTAATGAAGTTTCTGAGTGTTCCAATTGCACTTTGTCACTTGCTGCTCGGATCTTTATTTGTTTTTGGTTTTCTTCTGCCTTCTTGTTTGGATATTATTCTAATATCTATGAAAATCAAAACCAAAAAGAAACTAAAATAAATCCCACTATGTGAATCCTGCCAGAATTATAAATAACTCTTCAAGTCACATGCAACTGTGAAACGTATTGCCTTACCCAAATGAAGCGGGTTCCACCAGGTATATGTCTGCAGTGAGGATAAAGGCCCGGCGAGTTGGTGGCCAAATTTATTTTGGCTTTGCAGCATTCTGTGGAGAATAATAGCTTTGATTAAGTGATCCGACATCTCTATTCTACCGTGCCAATAACATCATAAGTAAATACCTCCCTGGTCCTCTGGCTCCAACTCTCTGCATGTCACACCTTCCGCCAAGCAGAGAAGGGAGGTAGGTCTCTCTCCTCGGCAGAAGCCTCCCTCTGGAACTGCCTTCCTGCCCCTCTCAGATTTGAGCCAGACCTCCTTAAGTTCCGGAAACCTCTCAAGACTTTACTTTTCTTCTCCTTCTTGCTCGCCCTCCCCAGCTAATGTTCCCCCTGCCGCTGTGACTGGTGCCTGCTCCCCCAGTCTTCCCCCGCTCCCCTTCCAGCACTTGCTTTCAGGCACACCTCCCTGGCCAGCCTGAATCTGGTCCACCCCGTCATCACACTGCTGACCCCTACTCCTTCCTCCCTTCCTCCCCTGGAACTTGCCGCCCTGGGCTCCTCTCAGTACTTGCCCAGCCCCTGGGGCCCCAGCATCCCTGCACTTCTTCCTTCTGCCTTCCCCTTATCCCAGCCCTTCCGCACTTATTGTCACTGCACTTGCATGGTCCGAATGCCCCAAGGTCTAGTAGGGCCATTTATGGTTGTTGTTCCTCCTCTGCCCCTCCCTACTTTCCTTTTTTGTCTTGTCTGGAGTTAAAACACTTGTGTATAGGCGCAATACAAATGTCCAATAAATAAAATAAGAATGTACCTGTCTGCTTATTTGTCTTTCTTCGCATTACTAAGGCTGCCTATATTGTGAACTTGCGGTAGAGTGTTGTGTTCCCAGACTATCTATTTATTTATTTACATACAAGCGGAACAATGCTCTTTTGATCACAAAAGAACGTACACTAGATAAGAAATTAGATTTCTCGGAAAGCAGTGAGCTTCTTCCAATGAGGGACAAGTTGTGGAGGGGAGTACATGGACCAGTCACGGGGGACAAACATGGGTGGAGATACCTAGATTAAGGACAACCAACATTGGACATTTTTAAGTGCAGGTAGGCGGTACGGCCTAGACAACCGGGCATTGCCGAGGACAACAAGACCCACCTTATCTGACATTTATCTAGAAATAAATTTCAGGGCGTGTAGTCTTTCATTTACTCGCAAATAGGTGCAGTCACCAGTTACCTTTCATACCTTCCACCTGGTATGCCATGCTGAATACACCCAAACCTTTCAGTGTGCTTTTTCTAAATTGTTCATCGTTATGCCTGCCTAGTACCATTTGTATCTATGCCATGCTAAAGACACAGCTAACAGGAAGGCTTCTTCAGTGATGTATGAGGGCTGTGTGCGGTATTCATAGTCTGTAGAATGTCATGATCCACAGAACACGCCCCTTTTGGACCTCATGGTCCTTGTCACAACGGGGCTTGCACTCCTTGATACTCCCAACATGGCCGTCTAACGTGCAACATCTTCCTTGTCCTTACGTCAGACATAGCGTATTTACAAATAGGCTGCGCCCCCGCGGGCCTGTGCCTCTCAATGCTACTGCAAGCAGCGTCTAGACGTGTGCTCTGTAGTTCGCTACACTGTTGTCCTTGTTCCTGGACCTCCTAATTCCATTCCCATTACCCTGTTCCTTCCTCCTTGTTTCCCGGACTCATGTGCTGTGTGCTTACCCTCTTCGTTCTTGGATCCCGGAGTGTCTAAATCCTGGAGCTCTGAACGCACGCTGGAGCCAGAAGAGGCTTGCGCGGGCTTCTACAAGACCAGGTCTGTGTGTAAGAAGACACCACCCAAGAAATCCCACAAGGATCGCTCCCAGGTGAGAAAGGGGGAATTCCGTGACAGTTTGAGACGCCAAACGACTGAAGTCGAAGCCGACATGGAAGCAGCTGTTCAGGATCTCATTCGTGGCATGCAAGAACTAACGACCGAGGTACAAAATTTAAAGGCGGAAAACGCTGCTCTCAAACAATTAGTTCTATCCCGTGATTCTGCCACAAAAGAAAGCGTATTGCTGGGCAGCATTGTTGACAAATACGATGGGTCGGCAAAACCCCTTCGTGGATCCCTTGATTCTTGTTTGGTTCACTTTACTTTTAAGCCCTACTACTTTCCAACCCCTAGGGTTAAGGTTGGCTTCATAATTTCACACCTTTCTGGAAATGCTCTAACTTGGGCCACACCCTCAGTCAATTGTGGTGATGCCCTCCTGGATGACTACGACGGTTTCATACAAGCCCTGAGCAGGTCTGTAGTGCCCAGGAGCGCCTGCTAGACTTTCATCAAGGATTCCAGGATATGCTTACGTATGTAACCCGATTCAAGCAATTGACCAAGGAAGCTGACTGGTCTCCTGAAGCAAGTTTTACACTTTTCAGAAGGGGACTGAATGAGGAGATCAAAGATGAATTGGCCAGAGTGGCTCGCCCAAGCTCGTTACAGGCCCTTTTGACCTTGCCATGCAAATAGATTTTCGTATCCAGGAAAGAAAGGCAGAAAAAAGGAAATCCAAACTAACCCCCCAAAGGTATCCTTCGAGATTACCTCCAAGACTGACACAAATCCAGGGTCAGCTACTGAACCAGAACCTATGCAGATAGGAGCCTTCCGTGGACCTATATCCCCGCAAGAAAGGATGAGAAGGATTCATACGGGGCTATGCATGTACTGTGCCTCGGATAAACACCCAGTTAGAGAATGCCCTCTATCCCCTCCTCGGTGTTCGGGAAACACCAGCTCCCGATCCGAGATGGAGCAAGGCTTCGGGAGAGAGATGTTTGCTCCACGTCTATTCCATCCTTGAACTCTCCTGGACAAAACAGCCTAGTGATTGTACAGGCCCTTCTATCGCCATCCAAGAATAAGACCTACTCCATTTTGGCGTTGGTTGACTGAGGAGCTATGGGAGTATTCATTGATCAAGATTGGGTTACGTGTCACCACATTCCATACGAGACATGAAGTACCATGCAACCGGTGGAAGCGATCGATCGAAGACCCCTCACTTCAGGGCCTATAAGCCTGCAGACTAAAGAGATCCAACTTTCAATAAACCATCACCAAGAGCTGATCAGATTTGACATCATTAAGTCTGCACATTATCCCGTGGTCCTGGGTATGCCCTAGTTACAGAAGCATAATCCTTATATCAACTGGGCAGCAGGATCCTTATTTCTTGGATCTGAGTTTTGTATGTCTCACTGTCTATTCCTGGAATCATCCCTGACACCTTCCAAAGAACCATCAATAGATCAGCAAGTTCCACTCATGGTTTCCAATATCGTATCGGTTCCAAAGGCCTATCAGAGTTATGCTGATGTGTTCCCAACTGCCATAGTCCAGGCTCTACCCCCTCACAGACCTGAAGACTGCGTCATAGACACAGAACCCTCAGCAGTGATTCCCTTTGGGAGGATGTTCATCCTATCCGAACCTGAAAAGAGAGCCCTACGAGAATACTTGGATACCAACCTTGAAAATGGCACCATAAGACCATCGAAATCCCCAGCTGGACCCTCACTGTTTTTTGTTCCCAAGAAGGACACCAAGGAACTTAGACCTTGCCTCGATTATCGTGGTTTAAATCAATGCACCCTCAAGGACCGCTACCCTTCACCCTTGATCTCGGATATCCTGGAAGCGGTGAGAGGAGCTGTAATCTTCACAAAACTGGATCTTAGGGGTGCCTATCATCTGATCCGTATCAGGGAAGGAGACGAATGGTAAGCAGCCTTTCGAACACCCTCTGGACACTTTGAAATATCTGGTAATGCCCTTTGGACTTGCTAATGCCCCTGCCGTCTTTCAACATTTCATGGATAGGGTGTTCTCCGATATGCTGTTCATCTTCGTCATCGTCTACCTGGACGATATCCTGATCTATTCCAAGGACCTTCTAAGGCACGAAGAACATATTAAGGCTGTTTTACACCGCCTACGTGAACATAGACTCCTAGCCAAACCCTGAGTAATGCCTGTTTAATGTGACCTCTGTTCATTACCTAGGATTTGTCCTTAGTCCAGAAGGAATTGGTATGGATCAGTCAAAGGTAAAAGCCATATTATCCTGGCCGGCTCCCACTTCTGTGAAACAAGTTCAATCCTTCCTGTGGCTAGCCAATTTCTACCGGAAGTTCATACCCACCTTTTCTGAGATTGTTCAGGCGATCATTGCACTCTTGAAGAAAGACACTCCCTTTCTCTGGTCTACACCCCAAGACAAGGCATTCCAACGTTTAAAGACAGAGTTTACTCAAGCCCCCATCCTAGCACAACCCGACATAAATCGACCATTCATAGTGGAGACGGATGCCTCTAACTACGCCATAGGAGCAGTGCGGAAACAAGAGTTTGAGGACAAGATGGAACACCCCATTGCTTATCTTTCAAGAACTCTGACTCCCAGTGAGACACATTACTCTGTCCTGGAAAAGGAACTGTTAGCCATCCATCAAGCCTTCACCGAATGGCGACACCTACTCCTGGGAGCGAGACATCCAGTCCAGGTCCGCACAGACCATCGGAATCTTCAAGTTCTACAATCCTTGGAGTGTAGGAACAGTCGTCAGGCCTGTTGGGCCTTCTTCTTTGCACAGTACCAGTTCCACATCCACTATGTCCCCGGATCACAGAACATAATTGCTGATGCCTTATCCCGACGTCCTGACTATGAAACAATTGAAGACCGGACCTATCCCAAGATGTTTCCCCACACGATTTTTGTAGCCCAAGCAATCAGTCTCCTCGAAGAAATTCGGATACAAACCCAATGCTCTGAACTCTGGAAGGACATTTCAAGGAAGAATCAATGGAATCTAAGAATCAAGGATGGATACTTGTTCAAGGATAATGCTCTAGTCATCCCCACACAGAAATTACAACAAAGGATAATCAACCTCTGCCACGATACCCTTCATTCTGGACATCGTGGCATCACCAACACCCTCCGTCTTATACAAAGACAATTTTGGTGGCCTAGTATGAAGACAGATGTACAACTGTACATCCAAGCCTGTTCTATTTGTAGTCAGAACAAACACAATAACAAGAGACCAGCAGGTCTCCTACTACAACCTACTCTACCGATAAGACCATGGGAATTCATTGCTACAGACTTCATTGTGGAATTGCCACCTTCCAGGGGATACACGACTATCATGGTTTCCATTGACTTGTTCACTCACATGGCTCACTTTACACCCCTGCATAAACTACCGTGCTCATCATAGCTAGCTGGAATCTTCCTGGAACACATTTTCCGCCTATATGGACTTCCTTCCAAGATCATATCAGACCGAGGACCTCAACACGTCTCACAATTCTGGAAACATCTCTGTCGCATTCTGGGAATCCAACACGCTCTCTCATCAGGTTATCATCCACAAACCAATGGAGCTACGGAACGTGTAAACCAGACCCTGGAACAATACCTTCGCTGTTTCGCCACTAAGGTTCAGGACGACTAGTCGCTCCTAATACCCGTGGCTGAGTTTGCGTACAACAATTCCAATCATTCGGCAATCAACACCAGCCCCTTTTATTGCAGTCAAGGATTCCGTCCATCAGTGTTACCCTCTGTTCTTCCACATCCCACACCTGTTCCTACTTCTTTATTAAAACCCTACATCCGATCTTCCCGGAAATCTTGCAGACCCCCTCCGGTGGTGGTGGACGACCAAGTGGAATATGAAGCGTCCCGAATATGCGATTCCAGGTATAAATGGGGTCAGCTTCAATACCTGGTTGAATGGAAAGGATATCCTCCAAGTGAAAGAACCTGGGAATCAGCTTCTAACCTGAATACCCCTCGATTGCTCAGAAGATACCATCTCATACACCCGGGCAAACCTGGTGGGACGAGTCTTCGGAGGGGCCATGCTGTCATGATCTGCAGAACACGCCCCTTTTGGACCTAACGTGCAACATCTTCCTTGTCCTTACGTCAGACATAGCGTATTTACAAATAGGCCGCGCCCCCGCGGGCCTGCGCGTCTCAATGCTACTGCAAGCAGCGACTAGACATGTGCTCCGTAGTTCGCTACACTGTTGTCCTTGTTCCTGGACCTCCTGATTCCATTCCCATTACCCTCTTCCTTCCTCCTTGTTTCCAAGGACTCGTGTGCTGTGTGCTTACCCTCTTTGTTCCTGGATTCCGGAGTGTCTGAATCCTGGAGCTCTGAACGCACGCTGGAGCCAGAAGAGGCTCGCATGGGCTTATACAAGACCAGGTCCGTGCGTAAGAAGACACTGCCCAAGAAATCCTACAAGGATTGCTCCCAGGTGAGAAAGGCGGAATTCCATGACATAGGCTTTCTTTTTCTCAGTTTAGCTTTTACACTGCAGCCTTTCCCCCTGAATTTTTGTTTATTTGTAGTAATTTCCCTTTTAAGGATTTTAAGGTCATACTAGGGCGAGAGTTACAGCATTGCTCACTTCTCCTTGTGCTTGAGTGAATAACCTATACCCGATAAGCAAATAAAAGCCAGAGTGCTGTTAAAGGCATACACATATTCAAGAAGGTTCAGGGTGACACCCCCTGCACCTATCATGACATCCCTCTGTGACATAGCTCAAAGCCCCATGAGCCGGCCCCTTTTACAGCACGCATCCTCTGCCACCTTTGACATCACTCAGAGCTACCTTTGTCAGCCCGCATAGCCCCCTGTGCTAATCCTCATAGGCAATGGCCTCCCAGATGGTGCTGGAGTTGGTAATCCTCGTAGGCCATGGCCTCACAGATGCTGCTGGAGTTGGTAATCCTCATAGGCCATGGCCTCACAGATGCTGCTGGAGTTGGTAATCCTCATAGGCCATGGCCTCACAGATGCTGCTGGAGTTGGTAATCCTCATAGGCCATGGCCTCACAGATGCTGCTGGAGTTGGTAATCCTCATAGGTCATGGCCTCACAGATGGTGCTGGAGTTGGAATGGATATGGCCAGATTTACAATCTGGCATAACCTGTCAAACTGGATCTCAGATTTGCCCCATACAAATTACGAGCCAAAGCATTTGGGATCCATGTGATTACTGCACACACAAAATGCTGAAGACACAAATGTTGAATTTTCTTTTGTGGCTCTTCCACACAATTATAAGCAGGGGGATACTCCTGCACCCTCCCATACTACTCCTACATTATTAATTACCCTAACCCACCCCCATATATAATTATGGTGAAATGCGCAGTAAAACCTGGTATTTTTGTCTTCTGCATTTTGTGCCATGCAGTAATGGGGTGGTCCCAAGTATTTGTGATACCAGTCTTCAGAAAGGCTGGGGTTTGGAAGTTTCTAATCATTGATATGTTTTGCTAGTGATGTATGTGGGGGTGAACATGGTGAATGGGATGGGGCGGTAGTGGCTGCATGGCTATAGTAGTGGTTAGGCCCTAGGGGTGATCTTCCTGTTGCAGACAAGTCTATTTAGGTGGTGACTGGGTGTGTGCGGGTCCACGTACACATTTCTAGCGGTGTAGGGCATCCAGTTTCACTGACAGGTATTTGGTAACCGTTTTATTGACTTTTCCATCCAAAAGTGTACATTTCTTATAAACGTTTTGCAATTTACCATGAGGTCAGCGAACACATCCGCAAAGTAGTCAAGGGATGATGGGTCGTATGAAGGGGGTCTGCAGTTTAGGATGATGGTAAGCATGGATTTATGTGAGTTGGTGTAGTGTAGTAGACGCAATCGCAATCTTGCATTGTGTTTGATGGTGATATTTTGGCACTGAGTTTGTGTATGAGTGTGATTCCACCTCATCTGTTGCCGGTGCTTTTTTTAAAAAAAACATTTTTAGCTTTTTTATTAAAAGTTGTTTACAGTTTAATCATATATTTTAAACTTTTACAACATCACTTAAAAAAGAGAGGAAAAAAACCAATGACATTTGTTATAATGCATTTGAATCAATCACATTACAGTTTTTGATTATTCAATCTTCCGGTTTTCAATTTTCGACCAGCATCCAATATTAAGTTCATATGATTGATTGCACAAACCATAGCAAAGAGGTACACTAAATCAATTCAATTCAATTATACTGTTTCCAAGATTACACTCGCTTAACAGATTTATCCTGCTATGCACTACCCATTTGTGCAACCCTATGTTCATTTTTCTTTAACATTTCTGCATCAATTTTCCATAAAAAGTGTGCCAGTGCCAAAAGCAAACGCGTACTACCCCCATACATACATCTCTCCCAAAAAGAGAACCACGATAAATCGGTATCTTGGAGTGCATATATCCCCATTAAGTTATTTCTGTCCTCTTCAAAGAATGTACAGTTGACCACAAGGTGCTTCAAGGTTTCAAGCTGCTGTCTACAATCACTGAAACAACAGCTTAGATTGTCATAATGGTCGAATGCCAACATTGGATGTGTTCTAATGTGTGGAACTGATTCAGTTTGAAACACAAATATTCATTATGTACTTTACTGTATGGACATTTAGACAAATAGACCGATCTCAACTCTCTCCTCTTTGGTCGTTGTGCATATTCATAATATGTTTTATAATTTTTGTTGCGATCTAGAGTTGAAGCTCAACTCTCTCCTCTTTGGTCGTTGTGCATATTCATAATATGTTTTATAATTTTTGTTGCGATCTAGAGTTGAAGACCAATCTCGATAGATTGCGCTTTATCTTTGGTAAACCTAAGATAAGATCTTCAGTAGAAGACTCGATGTTATCTAAAATAATCTTCATTTGGTTTTCAAATCTTGGCAAGGATTTAAGGCTTCCTTTAATGATTAGCACACTTAGATAAAAAAGAGTGAGTTGTGAGGTGGAGACATAAGGCTTGCATATCTAGATAACTTTCTCCATGCCTATTTAGCTGCTAGAGATGATAGCCCCATTTCGTGCCGTACAATGGAATTAGGCACCGATGAGGACAAACCCAAAGTACATTTCCATAGGTTGCCCTGTATACTATTCAACATCTCATCCATGTCCAATAGACACATGTCCAAGCCAAATAGTAGAATTGGTTCAATCTTTTGTAAATAATAGTCGATAAGTGGTAACATTGAAAATTGACAATACTTGCCAAATATCACCTTCATCATTGATGCCAATGGACGCGCTATATTTTTCAGTTACATTTCCCACGATTTCTTTGAGTAATGCTCCGTTAAAGGATAACCAAGATAACGGATTGACTTAGCACATTCAATTTTAATTCCTGTCAATTGACTACTATGAGATTTAATTCTTTTGTTATTTAAAAAAAAAAAAATGTGCGATTTTTCTGAGTTTGGTAGACGGTTGTGCATTAGAGCATATTCGTAAAAATTGATTCAACTTATTTTGGAGCCCATGAGGGGTTCGATCAAACAACACAATGTCATCCGCGAAACAACGCCATGAGATTAGAAGTTATATAGGATACATACCGACCTCATTCCATAGTGTATCCATATCACAAAGATATAAATTAAAGAAGGTGGCCGCAAGGTTGCAGCCCTGTTTTACCCCAGTCTTTGTATGAATGGGGGGGGGGGTGACTGCTCCTGATTTGGTTTTTCTAATCTGAAAGGTTGTATCATTGTGTACTAGGGCAATCAACTGCACCACCCATTTCGGAAAACCTAGACCCAATATTTTCATCCACAAAACTTCCCTTATTACCATATCAAAAGCACTGGTGAGATCAAATGCTGCCATATAAACTGGGCCGGTGTTAGGTATTTTTGATTTGCCAAAAACATGTGATAGCACAAGGGCATTTAGAGAGGTCCCCATGTTTTTGAGAAACCCAGTTTGAAACTTCGAGTAGATGTTAATCTCTTCTATGAAGGATTGCAGATGCTGCAGCAGTATGATGGCAAAAACTTTTGGAGAAGCATCCATGAGTGCTATTGGTCTATAGTTGGATGGGTGCATAGGATTCCCTTTCTTAAAAATGGGAATAATTATTGCATTTTGCCATGACCTTGGTATTATATTCGTAGCTAAGATGTTTGAAAATTTGGTAAAAAGAATGGCTACCCAGAAATAGGGATCATCTTTGAGGATGCAAGAGGGCAAACCGTTTGGCCCAGCCGCCTTGGATGCTTTTAGGGACTTAATTGCAGCAACAATGTCCTCCATAGAAAAGAACATTTGTTCATTACATTTATACTGTAGTATCCCAGAGTTAACATGTTGGAAATGAGAAGGTCATTTGAACTTGTCGCGTATATATTCTTGCCAAGTAAACGCTGCAATGGAAGCACCCAAGTCATTTAAGGCCATGCTCTCTCTGCCATTCAATATAGACCAAATGTTGCGTGTAGTTTTAGTTATAAGCAAATTCATAAACCTTTGTTTTACCTGCAGATTTGACTTAAATTGAATTGCTTGTATCACATGTCTGTATTTTAATTTTATCCATTATTAGCTCTCATTATAGGCGGCAGAAGTTAAGTGCAACCTAAAAGTGGCTCTTAGATTTCGATTTCTTTCTCGTTTGATTTTAGCAATTTCAACATTGAATCTTTGTGAGTCAAAGCAAGCGTCCCGTTTGGGGCGCTCACTCAAGGTTCCAATGTGTTTTTTTTTTATCATTCGGGCATTCCATTCTTCCCTCATGGTGGCTTTGTAATGCATTAAGTGCCATTTAGGTACCCTCCATGCATCTCTGTGTACCAAGTAGGTCAATTCCCTACAAGTCTTAGGGTGCCAGCCGACCGAAGTCTGCGCCCTAGTTATCAAACCTAGCGTGGCTTCTTCATTTAAGACTTTAAGATCACATCTTACATTCATACTGGTCAGGGTGTGATCACTAAGTGTGCAGTCAATGATGTGGACCTTATCAACCATACCTACTAAGGCAATGGATACAAAAAAATAGTCTATGTAGGACGCACCTGTGCCCTTTACCCAAGTACCTCTGCGCACCCAATGCATAGTCTATCACTTGCATATTCCATTCCCTAACGTAGCTGGTCCAACGACTTCCCTTGCACAAGACCCACTTTGCCATACTTGTTTATTTTTGCCTTTAACCAATGATTTAATGCACACCGCATTAAAATCACCCCCAATGATTATCAAGTAATTTGGGTTTCTGATCATGGCCTCCTCAAAAATTTCATCTAGGATATCTAGTGTAGCATCTATAGTGTTCGCGGCAGGATTGAAGTAAATACATATCAGTAAATATGAACAAGCTGTTAACCCAGCAGCAACAAACTCTACTGCTAACAAACCATTTTTTGAATAGAGAACATGAGATTGATGATTTGTGATGTTGTTAATGAGAATAGCAATTCCCCCAGAAGGACGTCCAATTGTACCCTTAGTGGCAGGCAAACTAAAAATCGAAAAGCCATCAATAACGAGCTCCCCAACACACATGGTTTCCTGTAATACTGAGATCGTAGGGGAGCCCATTTCAACATAACAGGACAACCAATGTCGTAGATTCTTTTTCCCGCAACAATTCCATGATAAGATTTTAAAATCCTGCTCGATAGGATTTCCAACTACAGTTGGTTACGGTTGATTTTGTTTAGATGACAATTCAAGGATTGAGGTCATCAATGGGGCCAGCCAAGTGATGTTATATGCTTCACCCACCAATGATGAGATCTGAGAAATGAGATCTGCAGTTTGTGTAGGCATGGCCTGTGAGTTTGCTGAGGCAGACCCTACTGAAACACATCAGCCTCCTCGATAGATCTAAACCACCGCAACCAGAAACCTCATAGCTCAAAGTCCTCCCTATGCTCCCACAGCAACTTCAGTATGATCACGGATTGTGGTGCACAAATCATACGTAGATTATTGTGGTTGGCCAGCCTCAGCCATTCAATGTCATCAGAGTGAAGCATCCTCAATTGCGGACAACCCTTAAATACATTGAACAAGAAGGATCTATTCAGTCTCTGTTTACCATTTATTGCTTGGTCACTGGACCAGCCCAGAATGTACCTTGTATCTCTATTAAAGAAACACTCCTGCTCGAAACTGCCTCTCGTAAGGGAAATTCTCCATTAGTAGCCCTTTGTTCACTCACCACATTTTTAACTACCTCATCAATGTCTTGCAAGCCCTTAGTATCCTTGTTACTTATACTGTGGCCTGGTAGCGTGTCATGGTTTTCCTTGTCATTTGCCACAGCCATTCCAGCATTCGCAAGGCCTAACGGCTCAGACGTTACATTAACAGGATAAGAAGAGTTATGTGTAGACGCCATTTCCTCATGAGTGTGTTTTGGCACTATCCATGTTTTAAAAGTTGAGATCGTTTTCCTATCATAAGCCTTTCCTGTAGTTTTCTTTTCAGTAAGGGGATAGAAAGTAGATAAGCGACCTTGTGTAGATGACCCCAAAGTAGCATTTCCACCACCCTCCGCCCGTCTCTAAGATTTACCTTAGTGTCTCCCTTTTTTTTGTGTCAAGCTGTCTTGTACTGGACAAGGCCAGATTTAACACAGCATTCGATTCCTCATTTAGTTGGGTCAAGTCAATCTGTGACTCATTGCCTGATCCCGCAGGAGAGCTAATAGAGTGTCCTACAGTTACTTCACCATCCCTAGGCATAGTGTTTTTTTTCTTGTTATTTTTTTGTTTCTTTATTATGTTTTTTTAATCAGTCTCTTGAGGAGTATTGCTACTTTTCTTTTTTGTTTTATTTATCCTTTCTAATGCCTTAGCATGTGCACACTTCATTTTTCGTGAAAAGAATATCACATTGTTTTCTTCAGATTCTTGTCACTCTTTCACACTGTATGTTTCATCACTTTCTAAGTTCATGAGTGCCAGCTTTAGGGCTCTGTGGTTCTCGTGCTTCATTTGTATCGCCTCTGATTCCTTAATTATATTCACAAGCGGTGATGGACTATTAGGCGAATCTTCTTTGCTAACAGGTAGCCTATTTCAAATCACAGCATTTAAAGTGTCTTTCTCTCCATCAGATTTAAAATCACAATGATGCGAAGTTAAATAGCGAAATACATCATTCAATTTTAGGTAGTTTTCTTTGATTGCCACCATTAGATGTGCTGGATCTATTACCACATTAGGTGGTATCTCCGTCTTCGTCTTTGTGCCCTCAGCAACTGCTTTGGCATAAGATCGTGTTCCAGCAAATTCAGTTATAACTACCTCAGAGGTTTGTGTGTATTGATTCTTTCCCCTCTTGTCTACAGGATTTAAGGCTTTCAATAAGCATGCATCCACTAGGCACTGCCTTTCTATTTGGCCAGCTGCAAGTAAATAACCTTCTAATTTGGATATGTTTTTTGACAGACCCAACATCCCTTCTTTAAATGAGTTCACATGCATATGTTTTAGTTTATGACCCTTATCGAGTAGATTCAATAGTGAGGTTATTACAGGAAAGCTCGTGTTTTCTCCATCATTTTTTCTGTGTTGGGAACTTGTATCAGCATTTGAATCAAATTGTTTGCTTGCCCTTTCCTCAAGTAGGTCCTCTTCTTCAAATTTTAATTTTTATAATGTTTAGGTGAAAACGCTCCCCCTTCATTTGTTCCTATGTTGTTAAGTATAGGAGAACTACTTGAGGATCTCACTGGTCTCTCATGGTAATGTTTGTCAAGACCTCCACGTGGGTCAGGGGAGTGTACATCTTGTAAATTATGTAAACAGATTCTTTCTACTTCTGATAGTAAAAATACTGCCGTTGATTGGGGATTTAGAGCTATACGACATCGTTTTTCCCACTCATTTACCAGTGCAGGCGCCATAAAAGAAACATCACAGATGTAGTTAGGTATATCAGTGTGTATATCAGTGTTGTTCATCGATACATGATCACTCTCAACATCATACATCACTGTAGCATTAGCTAGTATTGCTTCAAGCATATCTTTGCTAGCATTCATTACCCCTCTTAATCCATTCTGCATATAGTGCAGCGGTTTCTTATTTATTTATTTATTCGAATTTTTAGAGCACGCAATCAGCCTGAGGGCATCGTGGCGTTGTTATAAAGAAACATATGGCTGGTTGCAGAAAGGAAGGTTAAACAGAATAAAGGCATTTTGATTTACAGTCTAAGCATACAAGGTATCATGTTTTTGCAAGGCATTATGTTTTACAGTAGCGTTCTTTTGTTACATTAGACATCAGAGCGTTTGAGGTACAGAACTGGTAGGGGGGGAGAGCGCAAGTTAGGTAAAAAGCATTGTTTTGAGGGATTTACGAGAGGAGAGCAAGGATGGTTCCGCTCTGAGAGAGTTGGGGAGGTCATTCCAGAACATGGGAGCTATGTGTGGGAAGCCTATGCTTCCAGCTTTAGCTCTTCTTACGGTGGGAACTTGGAGTTGGTTGTCATATTGGCGTCTTATCGGACGGAGCGAGGATTTCATGTTTATGGTTTCCGATAAGTATGGCGGAGCGGTGTGATTGATAAATTTCTGTGTGAGGGTGGGTATTTTGAAATGGATTCTTTCCTTGACTGGGAGCCAGTGAGCATTTATTCGGGCGTGTGATACGTCGTCAGATTTGGGGATGTGCAGAGCAGCGCGGAGCGCATTGTTTTGCACTATTTGGAGCTTTTTTAGATTTTTAGAAGATGTGCCGGCTAAGAGGGCGTTGCAGTAGTCCAGGCTGGCTCCTATGGTGGCTCTAGCGATGGAGAGGCAGTTGGGTGTGGTGAGGTAGGGTTTTATAGCAAAAATGAGTTTGGTGGTCAGTGCGGATGAAGAGGAGATGGCGCTGACTTGTCTGGTCATTGATAGTGTGGCGTCCAGGTAGACTCCTAGGGTCTTAACGGCAGAGGAGACAGGTATGCTGATGTTGTCAATGGTCATGTGTGAGTAGTCTTGGCTAAGCTTGGATGGAATTTCGCTGGGTGCCAGGATGATGATCTCTGTTTTGTCGCCTCTAAGGCAGAGACCATTGATAGACATCCAGGTTTGGATTGTGGAGTAGATGTTGAGGAGAGCTTCTGTGTCTTTGGCATGATCTCCAGTGAGTGGGAGGAGGACTTGTGTGTCATCGGCATAGTTGGTGTAGGCTATGCCGAGAGCGTCCAGTAAGTCAAAGAGGGGTTTAGTGAAGAGATTATAGAGGGTCGGAGCAGTGCAAGAACCTTGTGCGACTCAACAGTTGATGGTTGTAGGGGGAGTGTTGGCATGGTCAGAGTAGACTTTCATGGCTCTGCCTTCTAGAAAGGACGTGATCCATGTGGTTGCTTTGTGAGAGAGGTGGGCTGCATTGGAGAGGTGAGATGTGAGGATGTCATGGTCAACTAGGTCGAATGCTGTGGATAGATCGAGTAGGAGGAGAGAAGGTTTGTCTGTGTCCATTATTTTGGTGATTTGATTCTTCAAATCTAGGAGGGCAGTTTCAGTCCCATGCCCTTTGCGG
The DNA here is from genome assembly GCF_040938575.1 of Ambystoma mexicanum. Classification (NCBI taxonomy): domain Eukaryota; kingdom Metazoa; phylum Chordata; class Amphibia; order Caudata; family Ambystomatidae; genus Ambystoma; species Ambystoma mexicanum. The sequence continues at coordinate 221,125,139 of NC_090921.1, read as the reverse complement.
AATCCCAATTGTATTCTGCCTAGGATAGCATTGGTTTCAAGGTACTGCTGGATTTGGTTATGGGCGGCTTTATCTAGGATTTTGAGGAGGAAGGGGACGGTGGTGATGGGATGATAGTTGTTAGGGGAGGTTCGGTCTAAGGAGGGTTTTTTTAAGAGCGGGCGGACTCAGGCTTCTTTTAGGCATTGGGGTACAGTTCCTGAGGAGAAGGAGGCATTGATGAATGCTGTGATGATATCTTTAATGATGGTGGGCCTGCAGATGTCTCCTTTGCAGGTTGAGGTTTGATGTTTTTGAGTAGGGTGGAGACTTCTAACTCTGTGACTTCTCTAAAGGCAAAGAGGGGTATTTCCGGGTGGGAGTTAAGGGGGGTAGAGAGAGGGGCGTGGGGATGGTGTTGAGTGCTTTACGTTGGGATGCAATTTTGTCTTGGAGCGTTTTGACTTTGTTAAGGAGGGCTGTTTGGATGCCTGTGCACCAAGCTTCATCCTTAATGATTTCGTCAGGGCTGGACTCGGGGGTAGTGAGTTCTTTGAATATAGAGAATATTTCTCTAGATTTGGAGCTGGCTTTGGTAATTCTCTGATTATATGATTCAGATTTGGCTTTTTATTTTTTTTTAAACATATTTTTATTGAGAGAGTAGGTTAGCAGCAAGATACAATATAAACATATCAGAACACAGCTTAATTATTTTACAGCCTTCAATTTAAGGGAGGAGGGGAAGAGGAAGACATCACAGTTTTCAGACATGAGAGCAACCAGTACAAGAGTATTAGACATTGCAAATCAAGGCGAGGACCCGGGTGTTGCATCAGGGTCTGAGTCCAGGGCGCACAGGTAAAAGCGTAGCAATGACCAAATATCTTTGGGGCAACATGGTGACGGAACTGACAATACAAATAATTCCTCATCGTCATTTACCATACAAAGGTCTTTTAAGAAAGTGGCTCTGTTTTGGGCGGTGGAGGACTTCCAACATTTAAGAATACAGCGTTTGGCAATAATGCAAGAAATGTTAAATAATCGCCTCGTGGTTTCCTTTACTTTGCCTATATCGCCCAACAAGTATTTCAGGGGAGAGAGAGTCGCCGGGATGGCTGTGATATCTTCAAGGAGCCTCGCAACTTCCTTCCAGAACTGCACAATTAACGGACATGACCAGTACATATGATAAGGCGCCGCATTGGGGGCGTCACATTTGGGGCAGGCACCTGTGCAATTTTCCACAAATTTAGCTAATCTGGCAGGGGAATAGTGTAATTGGTTTAAAACTTTGAACTGAATCAGCCGGAGCCCAGCATTCATGGACACTGATCGAGTAAGCTGACAGTACCGGGCCCAGCGGACCTCATCTATCTGAGTGCCCACGTCCGCTCCCAGATTTCTCTCATCGTGTTGCGCGATGGGGAATGGGTCTGCACCAATGAATATAGCATAGAGACCCCCTTGCCGTGACCGTCCCTTGACACTATTGACATAATGCATGCAAGGGACTGGGGTTCCAGCGGAAATGTCGGCCACTTCGCCGAGAAAGCAGCCCTCATCCTGTAATATTGAAGGCGTTTAAGCTGGCCCCTCCCCACCGCTTCAGTAAAACTTGTGAGGTCACAGAACTCACCATCCGGGAACATGTCGCGTAGTGTGAAAAGCCTATTAGGATCCCAGGATTGCTGGAGGGCTCGATCAAATGTGGGGGAAATACTGGAGAAATTCCACAGGGGGACTTCCGGGTCGTAGGGGGATTCCAGTCCTAGCCTCTTGTAAAGTCTGGCCCAAGCATGAGTGGTTGTGTATACCGGATCGAACGGGCATATGTCCCCATAGCTTGGGTTAAGAAGGACTGAGCATATGTTGTTCGGGCGAACAGAGTGCTTTTCAATCAATATGTGGGGGGCAGTGTCCTCTGGGTCGAACCAATGCTTTGCAAATTGCGCTTGCGCGCATAAATAATAAAGCTCGAAGTCTGGTGCCGCGATGCCTCCCTGCACGAAAGGCTCAACCATCTTATCCCAACCCATCCTGGCAGTTTTCCCATTCCAGATAAACGAGGAGGCGAGTGATTTAAGTTTCGAGAAGAAGGGTTTATCAGGACAAAGTGGAATGTTATTGAAGTAATATAGGAGCTTGGGGAGGACCACCATTTTAAGTAGCGCAATTCTGCCATACAGGGATAATGGAAGGCTAGCCTACATCTGAAATTTGGTCGAAAGGGTTGACAACAGTTCCCCATGGTTGTGCGTCTGTAGCAGGGTTTTATCTCTGGCAACCATTATCCCTAAGTAACGTACCTTGGTGGGGGCAGGTCTAAATCCCGCTATTTCAGCTATGTCTCCCGTGCCATCAGTAAGGGGAATTATTTCTGACTTCGGTACATTAATTCTACAACCCGCGTGTTCTGAGAATTCATGTATGTCGGACATGATGTGTTGCACGTTTTCTTTGGGGTCACGGACATATAGTAAAGTGTTGTCAGCGTAAAGGGATATTATCTGAGGGGGGCCGGTCATCCTAACACCTCTGTGTGAGTGGTTCTGACGTATGAATTCCACCATTGGTTCAATGGTCGGAGCGAAAAGTATGTGTGAGAAGGGACATCCCTGCCTGGTCCCCCTGTGTAGGTGGAATGACGAGGAGAGAGTGGTGTTAGTCAGGACCTTAGCTGTCGGTTGTGTGTATAATAATTGGACACAGCTGATATAGTACTGGCCGAGCCCAAACCGCTGCCGAGCCCAAACCGCTCCAGCACCAGAAAGAGATATGCCCAGGAAACGGAGTCAAAAGCCTTCTCGGCGTCTAATGCGACCACGGCCGCCTTGGCATTTGGGTCTATCTGTGCCATAACATTGAATAGGCGTCTTAGGTTGAGAGCCGTGGATCTGGCTGGTATAAAGCCGGCCTGGTCAGGATGAACCAGGATCGGCATGTATGGCAGGAGTCTGGTGGCCAGCACTTTTGCAAAGATTTTTGCGTCAGTGTTGATTAAAGACAGGGGTCGATAGGACGCCATGTCTTGTGGCGGTCTACGGGGTTTCAAAAGGACAGTGATGATTGCTTCTCGCATCGATTCCGGGAGAACCCGCAGGCTCATTGCCTCTTCCCACACTTTCAGCAGTATCAGGGCCAATTCACTAGAGAATTCTTTGTATAGTTCCGCAGGAAGGCCATCCGAGCCAGGGGAATGGCTGCTCGATAGAGCTTTTATGGCCTCTGCAATCTCCTCTGATGTGATTGGCCTGTCTAGTATATTACGGGTTTCGGCCGTTAATGTGGGAAGGTCGAGATTATCTAGATATTGAAACGTGTCCTCTTTGTTTTTTTTTATCGTGGTTGGAATAGAGGGAGGAGTAGAACTCAGTAAAAGCAGAGTTAATGTCTCGGTCTCTGTTTACCGTCCCTCCAGTCGGTGTCTGTATCCTCGGGATCGGGTTATGGTGCCTATCAGTTCTAAGCATGTTGGCCAGGAATCTCCCAGCCTTATTGCTTTCCCCGTATCGTCAGGCTTTGGCTGGAGCAGCCATATAAAGAACTTCTCTATGGGCCAACTTGTGGAATTCTTTTAGTGTGGTATGTATTTGCGCCAGGGTTCCCTTATCCTGTGTGATGCTGTACTCAGTCTGTAACAAGTCAATTATTGTCTCGGCCACTCCCAATTCCTCACGTACCGACTTCAACATAACAGTGGACTTGCCAAGGATGGCTCCCGGACCCAGGCCTTGAATGCATCCCATAGTGTGGCATAAGTGGTAACCGAACCCTCGTTTAGTTCTACGAACTCCGCAATCTCTATGTGCAACGATTCGCATATGTTGGGGTCTCTTAGGATTGCAGGGGGCATCCTCCATCTTCTCGCCGGGGGGGAGACGTCGCTAAAGTTAATGTCAAGCGATACCGGCGAGTGATCCGAAAGGGTACGGGGATGTATATCACATTGGGAGATCGCCCCAGATAGGGACTGACTAACGATCCAATAGTCAATGCGCAAATGAGAATCGTGCACCGACGAGTAAAAGGTATATTTCTTCTCGCTTGGGTGTAATGCACGCCATGCGTCTACCATACCCATCTTTTCCATTAATTGTGTTACTACCAGTGCGGCCTTGGAGGGGGTTCTGGGGACAGTCGATGAGTGATCCAGGGATTGGTCCAATATCATGTTGAAATCGCCACCCCAGAGTATTTGTGTCTCCCCAGATGATGATAGCATATCCAGTATTGTGCAATAAAACTGTGGGTCATCTAAATTGGGACCATAGGTATTAATCAGAAGCACTTGGTGCCCCGCCAATTCCCCCCACACCAGTACGTATCTACCATGTGGGTCTATTTTGCTGGACTGATATTTAAAACACAATTTGGGGTGTATGAGAGTCAACACTCCTCAGGATTGTGCTGAGTATTCTGTATAGTACCTGTGTGACCCCCACCTCGGTAAAGTTTTAGTATTGACCTGCCCAAGCGCGTGTGTCTCCAGCATAAAAAGAATGTGAGGGTTGTGGCATGTGATGTATGCTGTGATCTTCCTTGCCTTAATCGGGTTATTTAACCCCCGGATATTCCAGTAAAGGAGCTTAACATTCAAGCCCTTGTTGACCTGTGTCATGGTCGTACCTGAGACTAGGCATACGTCCATACTCCCGCCCCTGTCGCAGGAAGAATGGGTATCCCGCTGCATAACCGCTCTCTATTTTAACCGCTATAACAACCTGAAACATGGGTTCCCCCAACAAGCCCGGCATTTCGCACGGCAATACCGTATCCCTATTCCACTCCCAACCCCCTCCCGCATCATCAACCCCAACTGGACGATGTACCCCTAAAACCATAACCTAGGAACACTCCTGGGGGTGTGAGCTGCACTCGTACGACCGCCGACCCAGGAAGTCTGCACGGCTCTATTCCAACAAACATTTACATTCAGGGCCACCCTGCGGCCTTCAATTTAAAACATTTTAGCAGTGTGGCATCAAAAACATATCATCCCGCGGGGTCGTCGGGCTCCACTGCACCCCATGCTGCCTCCATGCTGAATCCTCATTTTCGCTGGGTAGACAAGGGAGTCCGGGACCTGGCGGAGTCTCAGTTGTCTCTTGACGGGCTCATAGGATCTCCTAAGTGATTGCACATTGGTGGAAAAGTCCGGATATATGTGGATTCTGTTGTTTTCATGGAATAGGGAGCCCTTCTCCCTGGATATCCGCAGGATAGCGTCTCTGTCACTATAATTGAGAAGGCGGGCAATTATTGTACGAGGTGGGGCTCCAGGCCTGGGCGGAGGCGCCGATGTACGGTGTGCTTGCTCCACAAGGAAATGGTCCGAAAAGGAGTTGGAACCCAGGAGTTCCTTCAGAAGTGCCTCTACCTGGCGTTCCATAGACCCTTTGCCAAAGGTTTCCGCCACCCCAACCAGACAGATATTGTTCCTCCTGGCAAATCCTTGCATTTGTCAAGGGTTTTCCGGAGGTCCCCTTTCAACTGGGCAATATCGCGGCCATGTTGTTGTATCGAGTCTTCACTGATAGCGATCCTGCCTTCGGCCTCAGTAATCCGTGTGCTTTCCTTGTCCACCCTCGCCTTCAAGGAGCTGATTGTTGCCTCTATGTCATCCAATTTAGTGTTCACCGCCAGGAAGCCATTCTGAACCATGGCCATCAATCAGTCCACCCTCTCCTCCATTGGCAACTCAGGTTGACTGTCCACTTGCTGCAACAGGGGCGCCGTGGACCCGCTGGGCTGGGAATTGGCAAAGGAGTCCATTGGGCCTGTTTTCTTGGGGCGTGCTCCCTTCTGCTTGTATCGGCCCATGTGTAGATTCAAGTGGCTTCCAGCGCCCCCAGCCCCGTCCGCCCCAACGTATGGCACGGACTCTATACAGGATTGGTAGTGAGTTTAGACCCACTTATCATGCAGGAGAGGCGTGTAAAGGGAGGGCTGTAGCCGGATAAAATGTCCCCTCCTCAGCAGATCCTGTTCGGGGTGTCCACCCTCCTCATGCGTTGCCCCACTTGTTCTTACTTGTTTTTAACGTCCGTCCACACGTGGAGGGGCACTCCACCAGCAGGAGATATCAGGAGAGCCAAGAGCGGCTCCACAGGCACGGGAGTCGGATCAACAGTGGCCCGCGTAGCACGGCGGCTGAACACCACGCGGCGGTTGTCGGGGGACCACTGTGTTCGCCATGCCCAGCACGCGGCGGCGATATATATACCGACGTAGCACCCTCACATTAGCCAGCAGCGATGGTCCGATCACCTCCAGGAGTTTGGTCGAAGCGCGGCCTCTCCGACTCAATCCGGCCCTCCCCCCGCGGCTCCAGGGGAAGACCGCCCAGAACTCGCGGGCGGCCAATGTCCCAGCCTCCGTCCGCAGGATCTTCAGGACGGTGTATCTTCAACGCGGTCCGGCGGGGCGGCCCAAATTTTTCCCAGTATGTGCCCACAGTCTTACGCCACAGATCGACGCGCTTCGTTTGTTCCGCGGGCGGCCCTGAGAGAGGATGCGTATATTGAAGGATTTATAGAAGCCGGAGCTCTGGAACTAGGCGGCCATCTTAGATGTGCGCAACAGCAACCCCCCCCCTTCCCCCAGATTTGGCTTTGAATATGGCATTTTTGTAGGTCCACGCTATTTCTTTGAACTCGTTGAGGGAGGATTGATTGGGTGTCGATTGCCAGTTGGATAGGGCTTTTCGTTTTTTGATTCGCAGGGCAGATAGTTCTTCTGAGAACCAGGAGTTTGAATGCATAGATTTTTTGGATTTTTGTCTTCCAGCGGTGCAATAGAATCAATGGCTTGGGCGAGGGAATTGTTGTAGATGTTGGCGAGAGAGGTAGGATCTTGATTAATCGGGTGCTTGAGTTCGGGGATATCCAGAAGCGGGACGAGGTTGGTGGCAGTGAGTTTTTTGGAGCTTCTGACTTTAGCGGGGGGGGGGAGGAATGAGTGATGGTTTTACGAGTGGGTGTGGTAGGGATGGTGAATTGGATGAGATAGTGGTCCGTCTAAGGAAGGGCTGAAATAGAAGTGATGGTCGATGAGCAGTTGTGATCTGCTATCCAGTTGATGGACCGTCCTTTGCAGTGAGTCGGGCTGGTGATTTTTTGTTTGAACCCCATGTAGGAGAGATCCTTGGCTAAGTGTGCGGCAGTCCTAACCTTAGGAGCATCTAGGCCAAGGTTACGGTCACCAAGTAAAATGGTTTTGGTAGAGTGTTTCAAATTGTTGCCTATGATTTGCTTTTGGTAGTCTGGGGGGGGAGCCTGGTGGTCTATATGTGAGTAAGAGGTTAATGGTGCAGTTAGGGGAGATAGCTAGTTTGGCATAAAGAAGGTCGGCGTTGCAGTCCCATTGTTGGTCACACAACCTAATGGAGAGTGAGTTTTTATAGGTGAGGGCAACGCCCCCACCTATGGAGGTTTTGCGGTCCTGTCTGAGGATGGTGTAGTCCTGGGGGAGGGCGAGATGTATGGATGGGTTGGAGGCCTCATGGAGCCATGTTTCAGATATGGCTGGTATGTCCTGCGCACGGCTTCCGCCTGTCGGTTGAAGCTGGATGCTGATAGGCTGCTCTACAGCCAATCAGAGGCTGTGATTCAGGAGGCTGGACCCTGCAGGCACGGAGCTATTCGAATGTTGCTGGCGTGGCGGCCATTGACCGCATTGTATTCAATGGCGGTGTAAGGGTGGGTGGATTCAGATGGTGCCATTATGCACATCCAGGCCCGCGCGGTGTTGTAGGCCCTTGGGACAGTGAAGGCAATAAGTGGCAGTACTCGTAGCAATTGTGGGTCGATGGCCAGTCGGGAGTATCGATGTTGGGCGTCACTGCTGAAAGGGGCTCTTACCCTAGATGAGAGCAGACGGAGCGGAATGTATGGCTCCTGCCCTATGTAGACGCCGATGTTCCCAGGATTTCTCATTCATGGTATCATTTGGTTCGATTGATAGTGATTGCATACTGTAAGGAACAGTATTTACATCCATTGCCAATTGATTGGGAGTTGGGGGCAGTACTACAGGTAGAGAACAAATAACAACAATCAGAGAAGGTTGGGTTGATGTTTGCCACGCGCGGCACAAAGAATTCTCTGAGAAAGCACAAAGTGCCTGTGTTAGAAAAGTCACCTCAAGTCCAAATAGCAATGGAACAACAACAGTCCAGCAATATGAGCGTGGTTCGGCTCCTTGTAAACTTTCTTGGGCCAACGGCGGACCTCTCAATTAACCAAATAAAATAGTTCAGAGCAATGTGAAGTAGTTAATAAGAATAAATTATACGGAAACAGTAAAGAGTCTTAAACTCCTGATATAGACATAATGCATGAGAAGCGAACAAAGAGAATGTCGTGGATGAAATAGTTAGAATGGATGAAGCAGGTGGGACAGATGAATAGGCTGAATGGAAGAATGCCGGAGTGGAAGAACAAATAACTATATAGTTCGAATGAGTGACGAAATCGAATGAATATGTAGATCGTAGGAAAGTATAGAATGGATGAACATGTTGATCCGATGAGTATGACGAGCGGCTGGGTGTGTAGAGAGAGCGGTCGAACCTGTAACATGGATGAGTATGTGTAGAACACAGGAGAGTGTAAAACAGTTGAATGAGCAGAACGGTTGTGCGTAAACGGGATGAGTGTGTAGAACAGATAAATATGTGGAGCGGATGAATGTGTAGAGTGCATGACTGTGGATAGCGGATGAATACAGAAGTGCGGAGAGTGTGCAGATCACTGGATCAGATGAATGTACAGACCCGGCGAATGTATAGAGCGGATGAGTTTACAGAACGGATGAGTTTACAGAGCGGATGAGTTTACAGAGCGGATGAGTGTACAGAGCGGATGAGTGTACAGAGCGGGTGAGTGTACAGAGCGGGTGAGTGTACAGAGCGGGTGAGTGTACAGAGCGGACGAGTGTACAGAGCGGACGAGTGTACAGAGCGGACGAGTGTACAGAGCGGACGAGTGTACAGAGCGGACGAGTGTACAGAGCGGACGAGTGTACAGAGCGGACGAGTGGATGGAGCGGACGAGTGGATGGAGCGGACGAGTGGATAGAGCAGGCGAGTGGATAGAGCAGGCGAGTGGATAGAGCGGACGAGTGTATGGAGCGGATGAATGTATGGAGCGGATGAATGTAGAGATGAACATATAGAACAGGATATTGCTGCTGAATGTGTGAAATTCACGACTGCTTGAAGGGGATGAATGCGGGGAGCGGATGAGTGCATAGAGGGGATTGAGTGCCTAGAGGGGATTGAGTGCGTAGAGGGGGTGAGTGCGTTGAGGGGAGTGAGTGCATAAAACAGGTAAATGGATAAAACATGTGAGGGCTTAAAGATGGGTGCCTGGAGTAAACGAATGCCTGGAGCAATCGAGCGCCCAGAGTGAACTGACGTGTTGAATAGAGCGGACGAGTACATAAAACGAACGAGCACAGATTACATCTACGTACTGATGAGGGCAGACAAGAGTGCATGCATGGACGGGCTGGAATGCATGAGTGCGTGAGCAGACCGGAGTGTATGGAGCAGACTAGGGTGCACGCAGTGGATAGGAGTGCATGGAATGGACTGGAGCGCATAAAATTACGTGACATATAAAGTATGATCTGGAATGCAGTGAACGTTTGAAAAAGCATATAACCCATCATATCACATCATCACGCTTACTCTCTCCTTTACATCACCACTCAGCTAGAACACAGAGATACTATGACACCATTCGGTATAACTGTTCCCATACCAACATCCGCAGTTTACTCCACATCACTCTAAGTAAACACTGCTGGTTACACCCCCCAGGCAGGCGTTCTCCTCAGGCCTAATGCAGCCACATCCGGTCTGGATAAATCCTGCCAGAACGAACACATACCCCCTGATCTCTCAACCACCACCCCTACCGCTAAGAAACAGCTGTTACACGAATACCGCACGAGCTGCACACATACCCGGTGCTCACACGCACCTTTTGACTCTCTCCACTCTCTCTACTGATCTGAACTTCGTTTCCCAAGGGCGTTCAACCTACCAGCGCCTATAGACCATACCAATGGTATATAAGGCGCTATATAAATGCAAAATAACATAACAAACAGCCCAGCACACTTGCATACACTTCCGGTGCCGGTTCCGGTTGGGGAGTTTAATCTTGCAATCTGAGTGAATGATCTTGCAAATTACCACTGAGTGTTTGTTTCTAAACCAGGTTTTGGTAATAAACAGTAAATGCCCCTAATCCTCATTGAGCAGGTTGTAGATGCTGGTGCTGTGTTTGGATTTGAAGCTGGCATAAGTGATGTGGTTGTTCTCACATATCTCATTTCGTCGTATAGGCGTTTTACAAAATATTTTCCTGGCTGGAGTCAGGGAGTTTGGTTTTCAGCAGTGTGCTGTACTTATCTTCGAAGAGGCTGGCAGGGGATTTGTTTTTTGGTTCCATTGGAAGTTGGTGGGATGGCAGTGCTTGGTGATTAATGGTGATCTGAGGCATTTTTAGCAGTGAGGGATACACCAGGATTCTGGATATTTGTCTGTTGATCGGTTGTTGGTTTCCAAGCACAATCTGAAGTTTTGAGTCTGATGATCCTTGTTGGTTGGTGTTCCTTCTCTCTCTTTGGTTGGGTCTTCTGTGTGTGGACGGATTTGCTTGTGATGGGCATCTGTTTGTTCCTAAATGTCGGAACCATCTTGTGGGGGTATCTTTAGATATAAAAGGTGAGAGTAGGTGAGTGTCATTTGGTGAGAGATCTTGCAGACGGGTCGTTGCTTGTATTAGACCATTTTAAAGCAGGTTTTTAGCCCTTGCACTGTACAAAATCTGTTGTTACGTCTATGCTAGATGATCTGAGGGACTGGGCAGATCAAGATGAAGCCAGGATGTTAGTGCTTTTAGACACGATCATTTATCCCACCCTAATTTCCTCATTAAGGGACATCGGGGTAAGTGGGATGGCGCTTAAATGGGCAGAAATTAATGGCTGCAAAAAAAATACAAAATAAAATGGACAGAATCCTTTTTGAGTGACAATGGCCAGAAATTTACCTTGCCCCCTATACGTCTAAAGAATACCCGCTCACTTGTTGCGTACCAAAGGGATCCTCCTTCTCACCAACCTTGATTATCATCAATGTGCCTCACTTGATCAGAATAATGTGAGATATGACTATCTTAGTACACAATAATGCAGATGACCTGCAACTGCTTTTCACATTCTACCCAAGCATGAAAAACATATATTTGGGGTTTTCTCATGGCTTAATCGCAATCCGGAATCAGCAATCATCCCAATGCTTCAGAGAAGAATCACCAGTCAGATCATGTCCACCTTGAGGCTGCTCCTCCCTTTTACCACCCTCGAAGGTCAAGTGCTTCACCTTTTGGATAATCTTTAGCATTCCAATTCATCATAGCCCTCACCCAAGATCGCTAACATAAGGCCTGGGTCATGCCTCTGATACTAGACCTTGGTCCGGCCTACCTTGCCATCTCAACCCCTTTGCAGGGTGGCCAGGATTGACTGGATAATACATGCTCCTTTAAGCCAACCACCAGCCTACTTGAGGAAGTTTGCAGCCTAAATATATTTGCACAGCTCAAGTGCATTGCTGAGTGCATTATCGTGCTTTAATGCGCAGTGTTTGGTGTTTCTTTTACTTTGAAGGACATATTGGATATATTGTGCTCGTCCTATTGGCTCCACTACGTCATCTGATTGAGGAGATTTCAACTCCCCTTGGCGTGCACAGCATGTGTGATGACTCGAGTACATTGTGAGTGCACTTCCTTCTATAACGCTCAGTGTTTAGCATTTCCTTTTTTCTGGATGGGTATATTGGATATATTGTGCTGTTCCTATTGGCGCCAGTATGCCATCAGATTGAGGAGATTTAAACTCCCCTTGGCGTGCACAGCATGTGTGATGGCTCGAGTGCACTGCTGAGTGCATTTCCTTCTATAACGCTCAGTGTTTAGCATTTCCTTTTTTCTGGATGGGTATATTGGATATATTGTGCTGCTCCTATTGGCTCCAGTATGTCATCTGATTGAGGAGATTTAAAGTCTCCTTGGCGCGCACAGCTCGAGTGCATTGCTGAGTGCACTGCCCTGCTGTAAGGGCCATGGTTTGCCTTTTCTTTTTGCATGGATGGATACATTGGATATATTCCACTCTTGCTTTTGGCTCCACAATGTCATCAGAATTGGCAAGCGCAGCGCTCACGCACGGCTCAGGTTCACTGCAGTGAGTGCAGTGTCGTGCTGTTGTGCTGTGGGAGTGTGGGAATCCATCTGAGCCGATGTTTGGGTAAGCATTCTTTGGTTGAGCTTTGACAAGCTATTTCAGGTACATGTTGATCTCGTTTAAAATGCTGGCTAAATCAAGGACCTATCAGCTACGGGACGTGGCACATTCTAAACCGATCAATAAGGGTCAGCTGGATGTTATTGGAACTACCTTGGTAGCGAGTAGTTCCTTATTAACTGTTGTGATGCCTGCTGGTTTGGGAAGGAAGTCTGGCAATTTAAAAGCCAAAGGGACAATTACTTCATTCTTTCCCCCTGAGAACGAAGTGATAGACGTTATGCCGGGGGTGGCATTCTCCATAGGCTTTTCATCTTCTCTGAGTCCTGAGGAGGTACCAGAGTCTTCCACATTTGCCAAAATAGACCATTATCAATCTCTATTGAATGTTTGCTATTCATTACTGTGTAACTCACTGGGTCCTCAGGAGATTAATGCACTTGGTTGTTTATCTGGGGTGTGCAGTAATATCATAGGCTGTAATCTTTCAAAAACTCCTGATTTAGAGCAGCTTGCTAATGAAGTATTTGGAGAAGTTGATGATGAGCACCCTTCGTTTAGGTCAGCATCCTACCATTCTGAATATGCAGAACATATTACGACCGTAAAGGCATTATATGTCCTCTGTACGAATGTGGCACGTGAACAAAGAGAACAAAGAGAACTGGTTCATGTGGTGAGCCATATTGTGAATGTCATTTTAGAGAATAGCTGTTCCGATACTAGTGTTATTGGGATAACAGGAGACACGGTGTATCAGGATTCATTTGGTGATCCACCCATTGATGGGGGGGGGGGGTCTGTGGAAGGTTGTCCTGTAACTGTTACATTTGATTATTGATTTACTACTCTATTGCCAAATAATATGGTCCCTGTTGAGAAGTTTACTAAAAATCGCAAGAAAAAGAAGTTGAATGGGAGAAGGCTGTAATAGGTCAGAGGACTGGGGGTCTCGCATTAATGATATTAATGATATCACAAGTCAGCAGAGTATCTAAGGCCCATCAAAACCTCCCCTGGCAATAAGCGAAGACTGACCCATGGGGCGAAGATTACTGTCTTTATTCTCCAACAAACAGGGATCATACAGGAAATCACAATTCTCCAGCAGTCACAGCCCCTCAGCTGGTGTCACCCGGTTTTGTACCCCAGTGACGTCACAAACATCAACTCCATCTCAAGCAACCTAAGGGGTATCTCAATAAGTTAGCTTGAGTCGATTACCTATAGAGCAGTATACATTTGAATCCTCGTTGGTCTATAATGTTAGGTGGCTTCGCCTGAGACTTCCCCAGAAACGATCTATTACATTGTTGCAGGGTCGCACAAAGACCATTGGCCTGTGCAACATTCTACACCACCCCATGATTAGAGCATCTGGATTGACTAAAGTGGGTCCTCCCAGGCCTGGGTCCCTGTTCTGTTAACAGCGCACAGTGTACCTTTTCAAGGTAATGGGAAGGCCTATGTGTCCCCATTGTTGCCACTGGTCAGATCACCTAGCCTGAGAAGTGCTTCAGGTTGCAGGTTTTGGAGGGCAACACATGTATCAGTCTTCTTTGCTTCACTGGGAACTGCTTCTCTTCTCACCACGAGTAAATAGCCATTGTTTGGATCTGCTGGGTCAGGTGTGCGAAGACCACAAGACAAAGCTCTCCTGTTTGCAATTATGAGGATTTTATTCTCAAGTCTTGCAGGTGGCTCACTGCCTCGGGAATCAGGAAGTTTTTACCCTCCCTTGTCCTTGGCTGCGAACACTGTCTCTGTGCTTTGTGCTGCAGAGCCTGTATCTCCCCTCCATGTGTTTGAGGCCTGTGGTCTCATGTGTATTCACTACCGTCATTCTATGATTTTCCTATGTTTTCTAATATCTTCTTAGAGGTTAGCCACGATAGAGCTCTATAGGTTCCTTATATGTTCCTGTAGCTTCATATGATTAGTTGCAATAAAGCGGCTGCAAGCTTGGTCCACGTATGTTTGGCTTTCTAGTGTTTCTGCATTTGGCCAAAGAAAAATAAAAGCTTTTGGCAGTAGGTAAATGTTTCTGTCCTCTATTTACAGAAGGTATAAGCATGTTCTTCATGTATAATTGTGTGTGTCCGCATATCTTCATGCAGGAGTGCAAATTTGCTTCATGACTAATGCTCCTATGTTGTGTTGTCACTAGTGACGTCATCACAGTTGGACTTCACAGCCAGTCAACTTTGGCCATTGATGGGACACCTGTCTCCTTGAAGCCGTCAATTGGATATGGTTTGAAAGGTCCTCTAAGAGAATATCTCTTTGAATATGTAGGATGCATTGGTGCAGTTGGTGCTGAACCGAACAGCGAGTTGCATCTTTCATTCTTCATTCTACCTTTTGACATTCGCATAGGGGACTTGAGGGCTATTCCAGGGACCCTCTCTTCAAGGTGTAAGAAAATGCAGAGGAGTGGAAGAGCAGCATCTAAGTTTCCCCAACATGATTTCAATGACCAATTTAGAGCGAACTCTGGCTCTTTGGCAGAAAGGACTTCTGCTAAAATAGTCTGTGTTCAATCTTCTGAGGGTTATAAGCTGGTACAAGCCCCAGGAGTTGTAAAGACAGCTAAGTGTAATGAGTTGTCTAGGCCACTTGAAAAGTGGATTAAGAAACCCAGGAGGCAACAAAGTGTCACAGAAGATCAATTAGATATATCTTTCAACACTGTTAAGGTCACTGTTCTACCGACTGTTCCTTCTCTTCAGGGTGGTGAACCTAAAGTTAGCTACTTTATGACTCAAGATAAGACCATTAATTCCTTACAGCTTAGATGCACCCTTATATAATTGTATTGCATATAGGTTTTGTGTTAAATGGTAGAGGTGAAAGGAAAATATAGGTGACTGAATAATTTTCAACCAATGATAGCCCCTTTCTGAATAGAAGTATGATAATGATACTTCAACTGCTATATTTGGTCCCCATTGAAGTTGATACATTCTGCAGACATTACCTTGGTGGAATTGCAGGAGGTTTTTGGTGCCACAAATTGGCCAGTGATATATTTTGCATTGCCTGCGTTGGTAGAATTTGTATTTTCCGTGTGCATTTTTAACACTAGGCTTTTAACCCTGATAGTGAATTTGGATAGGTGAATAATTCTAAGGGTAGATTTGTGGAAGCAACCGATTTACAAAATGTTAAAACAAATATGGGAGAAGCATTATACAGCTAACGTCAAAACTGGATAATTTAAACTCTCAGATGGGAATACTAATTGGTCATGGTTTCTGGCTGCTTTGTGTACCAAGAATGATTGAATCCAGGCTGGAAAAAGTGATGCTATTTTTGCCCACGATTGTGGGGTTGACTCTATATCCTGGAATGGGGTTTCAATCATTTTTGGCTAAACAGAAGGGGAAAGAGCTATTTTGAACTCAGATGTATTCCTTTTGCAGGAGAGTTGGTTGGTTCATGATACATGCATTGATGGCTTTGTTATCTTGCAGAGATATGCTATATAAAACAGTATGGGCTGCCCTATGGGAGGTTTGGTAACAGGCGTAAGATTCAATATGCTAGTCAAGGAGTGCTTGCCTTTAGTAGTGCATCTGAATCTGAGTGCGGTAGACGTTAGCATCTCTCTTAATAATTTATTTACGAAAATGTTGATCATCAATGTGTATGTGACACCGGGGGAACAGCTGCTCCTGTCTGATTTTGAATATATTGAGCAAATATTGGATTCTTGGCTTTTGGAATCTCCTGGTTTTACAATTATGATTCTTGGTGATTTTAACACCCAGTGTGTAGCGTTTATTAATGGTGATGTTGTGCCCAGTCTGCCGAGGGGGAATGATAAATCTGCTGGCCTTCCTTCTTAGATTCATATGTACTGGGCATATTAGAACCATGTGAAAAATAACTGCCCTGTGTTTACGTGAAAACATTGAAACTACAAATCTCGTATAGATTGTCTGCCTCATTACGAGGCTGGCGCTCCCGTAATGAAGGGTGCCGGTTCGAGACCGGCACCGTTCATTACGGGATGCCCTATTACCAGGTTCCCTTGCCGGAACCCGCTCTGGACGTCTGGTCAAAGCCAGGCGTTAAGGAAGTGACCCGCTAAGGGACCTCGGAATAGGGTGGTAAGGGATTACCGGCACCGGTGCCCTTACCGGTGCCAGTGATCCCTTACCGCCTACCGCGTAATGAGGTCCAATGGGCCTCATCACAAGGTTGGCAGTGTGGTAATAACGATACCGGTAAGGCATTACCGGCATCGTTTATGGGACCGGCCCATCACGACCTGCAGTGCCGGTTCTACCGGCATCGACAAGGACCCGCTGTGGTCGTGCACCACTGTACCGTCATGCACGCATGTACGCGGGCGCAGTCCCCGTAATACCGGCATGCCGCAAAGAAGAGGACATCACGATTCGCACGGACACGCACATACCAGCATCCAGATGCCGGTAAGAAGGACACCATGATACCTTCAATAATGGCATTGCGGATCACCTGTTAATCGGAAACTGCTGTGTTCCCAACTGCCATAGGTGCACACAATCTGCACAGGTGGAGGCAATGGAGCCAGGCCCTGCACAAAAGGAGCACACCCGCACACCACACCCCTTCCAAGACCAAAATGATACCACTTGCACTCGCCATACTGGAGCTGGAGGACATGCCTGCACTGCTTCTCCTTGAGCAGGCAGTACAACAGGCAACACAGAGGAGACGCAGGAGGAGAACTAGGGTGAGACTGGCCCAGCAAATGCCACCAGTGCAGGCAGTTGTTCCCTGCAGGCAGCCACCAATTCCACGTATAAGGGCCAATCCATTCAATTTAACCCCAACACAGGGACACCATCACCACCATAGTGGAATTCATACATGAAGACTTGGTCAGCCTGATCAACATCCGCACTGCCATCCCCCATCTGCTGAAGGTGGCATCTGTGCTCCACTTCCTGGCCACAGGCACTTACCAGCACACAGTGGGCCAGTTGCATGGCATCTCGGAACCATGTTTCTCTGGTGTGCTGGATGCACTCCTAAAGCAAGCAAGGGCCTACATATCCCTACCATGTACACCACAGGAGGCAAATGACACCAAAATAGCATTCCGTGCACTGGCAGGCATGCCCGATGTAATTGGTGCCCTCGACTGCACCAAAGTGGAGTTGGTAGTCCCACATGCCGTGGAGGTGGTGTACCGCAATTGGAAGCTATTCCACTCCATCAATGTGCAGATGGTGTGTGATGCCAGCAAGATGATAACACATTGCTGATCCAGATATCCAGGATTCACGCATGATGCTAAGGTGCTGCGGAACTCCTCGCTACCCCGCTACATAGAGACGTCAGAGATGTGAGGGGAGAAGGAGAGTGCAGAGTCGAAGAGTACCAAGGTTTTTTTGCCTTGCAGGTGAGAGTGGGGGGAGGGCCAAGAGAGTCCAGCCAGAGAGCTGCAGGGAAGGACGGAGTGGGTGTGCCGATGAATAGAATCTCAGTCTTTCCATATCCATGCATATCCTCCTGCTGGCCCTCCATCCTGGACAGACGTCCTTTCGAGGTCCTGTATTGCGGTGGTGGAGGTGGATGGTAGGCTTGATGGTGTGTCTGTAGCCAATACGGGACTGTGCTCTATTGGAGACCACTCTACATGTCTGCCCTCTACTACAGGATCCTGGTGAGGGGTGCCCTGTGGGGTGACCTGGGGGGTTGGGGTTTGACCAGCATCCTCCGAGTAGAAGACTCCTGCATTAGTGTTGTCATCATGGCCCCCTTCCTCATCGCCACTATGATGTGCCGATGCAGCTGTCTCCCCTATCGAGCTTGTGGCAGCGGACCGCGAGCCCTCATGCACAGTTTCCACATATGTGGCCTCACCCTGTGTGGATTGTGTCTCCAGGGGTGCCGGCACAGGTGTCTGCTGTTCCTGTCTGGGTGGGTGCGGGGCTGGTTGGGCACTGGCGGCTGACTTGCGTGGCACTTGGACCATACTTGATCCCCTCGACGTGGATAGCCTGGTGCCATCATCCCGGCCCCTGGGCCTTTCGGCAGGTGTCGTGGCATGTGTAGTTGCATCGCGTTCATCGCTGTCTGCATTCGTTCCTGTGGGGGACAGAGAGAGGCAGGGCATAAGTGATGGTGGTGCTTGCATCATGCATGTATTGGTCTTTGTGCAGTTGGTGCCATGTGGTAAGCTGCATGCTTGTTTTGCGGTGGACTGGGTAAATGCAAGGTTTGGGGGGGGTATTGCCATCCCTAAGGTGTTCACATGTTCACCATGGTGTCCGCTTGGGGCCTACGGGTGTGTTGTGTCTTACATGCTGTGTGACACAAGTGCAGTTCATCTGTGTGTCAGGTGTGTATTTGGGTATGGGAGTGGCATGCAGCATGCATTGATGTGACAGTGGTGGGGCCAGCATCTGGACAGGGATATGTGTATGTGTGTATGATGGGCCATGTATTGGCTCGCATCACAGTCACATTTGTTGTTCAACTGTGATCATTGGTTGTCAGGTGTTTGTAGGGACACTCACCTTCATCTGCCGATGATGGAACTCCAAACTCCGCTCCACCGACTCCTTCGATGGACTCGACATCTATTAATGTGCTCCAGGTTTCTTCCCACCTTTCCAATTTAATGGGTCAGTGGGCACCGCCGCCTGTTGCCAGCCCCTGGCTCCGACTGGCCGACAGGATATTCCTTACTCTTAACTGCAGGTCATCCCACCACTTTTTGCAGTCCCTCACGGTGCGTGCGGAAGTGCCATTCGCACTCACTTTCCTTGCCACTTCCTCCCAGATCTCCTTCTTCCTGAGCTGTGCTGGACGCCTGAGGTCAGCACAGAAGACCACGTCTGCATGCTCCACTAGGGTATCTGCTAGCATGTTGAGCTCCTCGTCCTTGAATCTTGGTTTCCGCAAGCAGGCAGTGCCTTTCTGGCTTGCCTTCGACATATTCTCCAAGGTGTGTTTGGGGTTTAGCCTGAAGAGGTCCAGTCTGTGGAGGATGGCAATGGATTATGTTTTTAAAGATGGCCGCCGGTGCATTTCCCAGTCCGCCACAATGACGTTACTTCCTGGTCTGGTATTAACAGACCCATTCATACCACTGTGTTAATACCGGTACCGCTATTCGGTGGATACTCATGGCAGAGTTGTTACCTATGCATTTCATGATGCCACTATCTGGGGGCTTGAGGGTCGATACCGGCATGCCGGCGCGGCCTTTACTTGCATGCAGGTATGCGCGTACTCACACACTCGTGATCAGCCGCTGTTTGCGGGATCGAGGCTCCATGGACATGTCGTTACCGACATGCCGGTAAAGACAGATTTTTAGCGCCAATCTCATAATGAGGCCCAATATGCCCAATGTGCCCTGCTAAGAAGGTTAATTATGAAGCCAATTTTGGAGTAGCATCTACTCGGGGGAGTCGTTAGTTATGTCTGCTGCAGCATATTTTATCTTGAAGAATTTTAAAAGCTTTTATGAGTTTTTGTAAGGTTTAATTTTCTATAACATTGTAACTATATTTATTGGATTTAATGATGAGTTTAATGTTGATATTAATTATGATGTGTTGTTCACTTAGATGTCTATTAGATGAACGAGTTACAGATCACATGCAATACCTTCACAATCTACTCCGTGCGGACAGTTATCATCTGTGCCCGAATGCAGTTAAGTCTGTTTGGTGCGCGTACGAAATTTTCAGAATCAAAAATGAATGTATGCATGTATGTGTTCTGTGCTAAAGGTCTGTATGTGTGCCATGGTGCACAATAACAATAAAAACATGTTTTTATATATTCTGAGGCCCCTTTGCTTCTGAGAAGAATTACCCATGAGATCACAGCCAAGGCTGATCCCCCTTCTCACAACCATGGGGGTCAAGCATTTTGGAGAATTTGCAGCATCCCTGCTCATCACGGCTGAAATCCAGGACCTCTGACACTGGTCCTTGGCTCTCCTGTCTGACCACACTGCTTCCACCCCCCTTTCAGGATTGGCCAGATAGCTCATGTGTCTGTGGTCCTTATGCTCTAAAAAGGTTTAGGAATAGGGTGGTCTTGTACGGCAGCACTGAAAAGGGAGGCTTGGCTAATGGAATTGCCTCATTGCCTCTTCCCTGAGCTCGCCCTGCCTTCCGATAGTGCTTCCTGCTTCTGCCTACCTATTATAATAGTTTTCCCTCACCCTGCCTAACGTGAGTACTTGAGCTTTGCACTTGTAGTTTCTTTTTACTGATCTGTTCTTGTTGCCTTCCTCTTTATTCTAGTGAGTTGCTCTTTTGTTCCATCCATTGTTACCCTTTCGCTTGATCTCAAATACTCCTTCCTACCCTCCCCCATTTCTCCCCACCCACTTTTTCTCCTTCCACTAACACCTGTCTCTGGATGCAGTGTAAAGTCTTCCTTTCTGCGACTTCCGGTTTGCTTTTTCTTTCTTCTCGCCTTCCCCTCAGACTGCTGTTGCATGCTGTTTGAAACTTGCAGGCGCCTGAGTGAAATTGGCATATATTATTACCTTTAAAAGCTCTCTCATGTAACCCTCTCTAAGCCACTCACCCCATATCTGCTTCCATTTTTTCAGTCGATTGATTCCCCACCACAGTAGTTGCAGTGCTGCTGGTCTGATCATGTTTCTTCTGAATTCGAGGATTCTCTTAATCTCTTCTTCCCACTTAGACTTCCTAACCCTTGCCTTTTGCTTCCCCCTTCCTTTGCATCAGCTTATTGCATCTAGGCCTCTCCCCTCTACCATCTCTTGCTCCTCTCATCCAACTGGATTGGACCTTGTTCCATGCGGAATCTCTACCTCACGCCTTGCTCCGTGCCGATATTATCCCCCACGCCTGCTGCTTTTGCTCTTTACCTGTCATCTTGTTATCAGTCTTCCTACTAACTCACTCGCTGTTCACCTCTTTTCTTACCCCGCTCTCCTCTATAGGCTATTTTGCCATCTGACATCTTCCCGAATTGCTCAACCATTGTCTATCCTAACCCCTGTACTACATTTTCAAAGGAAGTATATAACACAAGCGTTGAAACAACCCCCCCATTTTACTGCTGCTTCTTACGTTAAGGTTTCATCTAAAGTGACTGTGACAGAAGTTCCTATTTATGTATAGGTGCCTTTAGCATGGGAAGCATCTATGTGCATCATCCTCTCTTCTACCTGGTATGTAGTATTGTATGGTTGGGAAAGCTGGTCTGTCCAGAACAATCCACCTTTGTTTTTGAAGCTTGTCATGAACATCTAGAAAGAATTGGATCATTGTGGTCTAGGACAGCCACAGAAATCTTCTCAATGTCACGTCTCTCCTGTTTCCCAAACCCATGCAATCCTTCTCCCTTTTATGCCCCCCTCCACCATTTCACCCTCACATTCCATTCTACCTCATTCCACCTTCTAAACACCCCCATCTGTTCATCCCTTGATCCCCTCTTTGCTGCTCCTTTGTCCCCGACCATAATAAAGGTCCCTCTCCACATTTTGGTCCAGTCCGTCATAAGGCCTTGTAAACATAGACTACATTGAAACACTGTCACACTCAATGCCCGTTTGGCCTTTAAGCATATGATTAACAACCATAATCTCCTGGAGGACTCAGAACGCTACTTCTGAGAATTTATGGAGACATGATTCCCCAACAACTACACAACCTTGGTCCAGGCTCTCCTCCCTGAAGGGTATAAAATCCAGGTGAGTAACAGAACCAAGAAATGTGGAGGTGAGGTAGCCATTATCTGCCTCTATCCCTACCTCACCGATCTCCACTACATCCTTCCAAGGTTTAGTCTGCAAGTGTGTAGTATCTGGGGTCACAAGACAAACGCAGTAAAGATGCTGGAGCTGGTCAGTACAAAAAGTAGAGGTACCTTATTGTGTTACAGGGTATCAGGTTAGAAGGAGGGAAAGAGAGCAGGTAATGACATCCCTCTTAGTGTGGCTCGCATCCTGAATGTCCAACAAACATCCCTGCAACCCTGAGGGAACCCAGGGTTCCACCACTGCTGTACAGTCCATGGTTTGAATTGCACTCTGCAATGCTAGCACAACACTACAAAGTGTTTAATTACCCATCCAGAAATAATTGCATCATGAATCACAGTACGACCTCTTACCAGCGAGCTGCATTACTATCTCGTTCACTGTGGGACCTTCTTTCATGCCCCATTGAGTCAAACTGTTCTTTTCATGCGTACACGTTTCTTACCGTAGGTGGCATCTCGGCCGCAGACAGAGGGCACATTACCAGCAAACACGTTCCTCTTTAATTTATCGTCCTTACATCCGCGCCGCGTGAATGAAGTTTAAAGGGGTGCAGGGTTGGACATGATATGTTGAGGAAAAGGGGGGTAACATGCAAAGGGAACCAGGGGTTGCAAGAGTGTCCCCAGCTTGTGTCTGAGGTACACGTTTTAATGAGCAGCAACATACCGACATCTTAGTTTTAGTACCCGACACCAGAAAAACGAAAAAAACATTCCCTACACATTCACTGATGCGCATAATAAGGAGAGACTTTCTAGGAGAGACTTTCTATGAGAGACTTTCTAGGTAGATCTTTATTAAGTTCATGTACAGAATCATCCGACAACCACTTTACGAGTGTCGCAATGAAATCTCACGTGACGTCACCACATAGACCCGTATGATCTACCATCCTCTAGATGACCCACACTCTTCTGGGGGTTCCCAGGTAATGGGCAGATTCTGCGTTTACAAACAATCTCTAATATCATTGAGGTCCTCGATGGCTTCAATATTTGATTGGACTGTTTTACTAGGCATACCCTTTCCTTTACCTCCTTGAGCGGCTTTCAAGATGAGGCCCTCTCCTGCCATCGACATTGAAGGTTACACTCTAGACTCTACGCTGTCCTCAATACCGGATCTTTTTCAAAATTGTGTGGCTTATTTACTTTTTTATTTCTTTTTTAAAATGTATAAGCACAAAACCTTGGCCTGAAAGCTGTGCAAAGGGAAATAAAATGCAAAAATACCCTATGTCAAGTATAACAAACTAAACAAGGCAAGTCATAAAAACAACAAAGCATTAATACAAACCAAGAGTGGACCATCCAGAAAGTCTTTCTAAATTCTAACAGGAGGGTAGCATCCAAACATGAATAGGCCAAGTCTTCAAGGCTCGATGAGCTGCTGCGGTGAAGGCCTGAGCTGGAAGGAGAGCATGTTTAAAGTGGGGTAGCTCCAGCACTTCAAGTACGCCGGAGCCCTCCAGAAATATATCATTTGTTGGCGAAGTCATTTGGATTTCACAAAACCACTACTTCATAGGTCATAGAATAGTATAGGAAGACAGTGATGAGAAATCAAAGTTGGGGCTATATGCTCTAACGTTTGCACATCTGCTAATAAGCGAGCTGCCGAAGCAGAACAGTATTTAAAGATGGAAGGCCAACTAGAAATGCATTACCATTGTGCAGGTCCAATAAACCCAGGACTGGATAACTATGCAAAAGTTCATAGGAGAATAATACATGTTATTTCATGTAGTAAGGGTAACTGGAAACACCATGAACGTGGAATAAAAGAAACATGTCACTTAAAGTTAAGATTAAAATCAAGAAAGACTTAGCATAGGTCACCGAGGTAGGAATGAAACCAGGATAAAATGGAGGGGTTGAATTTTTCACCACAGAACATGTGTTTTTATAGTCGATGGCATCCACAGTCTTTAATGATTTTGACACTTACCCCATTTTCTTCTGATTCGAAATGTTATCTTCAGTGTTGTACTGTGCGCAGTTGTTTCCTGGACTTCATTATTCCTGCACAAAAAAGCCAGACGTCTACGATATTCATCTCCTTCAGAACCTACAGCTAAGTTTAAAATTGTTTTATTAGTGCCTTGGCAAATACTGCTACCTGATCATCTTCCTGTATCTCTTCAAAGTGCCTGCATAACCCAAGAGGAACAAAACATTTCAAGCTCTTGTTTCTATACATTACTAGTAGCGCGCTCTCACACTTTCAAACAAGTATAATTATTCAGTTTCAGGTACACATTCTACCATACAAGGTCTGCAGGAGTTTAGTGTGTTGCAAAACCTGATTACCAACATTGAAAAAACCTGCTATTCCACTTATGGAGCGCTTCTCCATTGCCACTCTAGTGCTGCATCCTTACCCAAAATCTGAAAAGGATAGTACTTGCAGTTCTCTGCCTGCAAACCTGCTGTGCCCAGCACACATTTGCAGGATGGGTAGGTATTATACTCACTTCCGAAAAGCAGAGATCAAGACTCCATCCTCTTCCTTGTACTCTCGTGAGTCTTCTGGTGTAACACTTGTTCTTGTGTGATTTTGGCTGCAAACAGAAAGTGTTAAAGACGTACAGTGCATTACTGAGTAATGCCAACTTCAGTACTAAAGGCCTCGTGACTCATGTCCTCATACATTACGAAACAAAATTCCTGGTGGCATTTTGCATCACCCCCACACTCATGAACACCCTGTATATGCCTAGGTTGCTGTTCCAACATGCTCATTATCCTCCACACCCTGTACCTCTCCATAGAGGCACACCTTCCAATAATTAGCACTTTTGTATAGATTGTTGGGTAATGCCCAACAGTTGCTCTTCCTTCACTGTTCTGATCATAAGACTTAAACTGTAGTTTCTTACCAGATTGAGCAGAACAGACTTGTCCGGTGCTGCTGTTTCAATGGCAAAAGCGTTGGGCTGTGGAACAATGGTGCATGCCTTTCTTCATGTAAGGTGAATATTAAGACTGGAAGCCGGGTTGTTGTTTGGGTGACCGGAAATGACGAAGGTGGGCTGTGAGTGTTCAATGGCAACAAATCAAGACACAGAACTCTGGTAGTGAATCTGTAGGTGTCTGACAGAGAAGAGACTACCAGTATGCCAGGTGCTGTTTTGATGTCATAGAACACTGGCTGTGATGCTGATGGTGCCCGTCTGGTTTTAACGAAAGACACTGACTGGGTGTGTCTCCTCGTTGCCTGGTTGACTACAAATCAAGAGGGTTCTGAAAGTGTGGCAGATGCTATTTTGATGACAGAACCCTACCTGTGGGGCAGCTGGTGACTGGCTTAAAGGGAAGATGCTGCTTAGATAGTTCATCTTTGCTTCCTTGACTGGAAATCAAGAAGAGGCAGGCGGATAGCAAATGATTTCATGACACAACACTCTGGCTGTGGTGCAGTTTGTGGCTGACTTGGCAAGAAGATGCTGATGGAGGCTACTCATTCCTTGAGTGTCTGGAAATTCTAAAAGAGTGGCAGTTTGGCAGATGCTTTTAGCTGTGCTGCTAGTAGTGCCTGTGTGCCTTCACAGGGAAATACTATTTGGATGTCTCACTGTTGCCTGGACTGAAAATCAGTAGGAGGCTGGCAGCGTGGCAGATGCTGCCATTTTGAGGGGAAACATGGCTGGCTGTAAGTCTGTATGGTGCCTTTTTGGGATTTTTCAGATTTAATGGTCCGTTGTTGCTTTGCTCACTGGTAAAAAGAAATAAGGTGCCCACAAAGCTCAACAGCATAGCAGACAGTGTTCTGAAGGTAGACACAGAAACTGATTGTAGTGCATCACCAATGTATTATGGCTGACTTCATGATGAGAAGAGGCCTGTAGTGAAGGACGGTGGCACATGGTTTTGACGACTGTGGCGCTGATTAGGTCTGTATGACTTGAAAAGAAGGGCATAACTGGAGAGGGAGCTATAACCTAGCACAGTGCCAAAGAAGATAATGGTTCATCTTTTCAGAGGATGCCTCCTGTGCCGCAGGTCAGCAAATCTGTCAATTGGACTCAAATTTATCTCATCATCCTCCGTAGGTTCACATGCCATTACCAACAAATCGCTAAGTCTCTTGTCTCCACATCTATTTCACAAATAGTTTCTAACTCTTTTCAAACAGGAGAAGAAGCTCTCATTTGTTGCAGTTGTAATCGGCAATGCAAGGGCCAAATTCAACAGGTTTAGGACCTCCAAAAATCCTTCCACGGTCGTCTGCTGTTTGAGCGCTGTTGCGCTAGGAAGAAACGTGTCATTGTAGGACATGTAGTCCATGCACAGTGATTCCCGCCTCAAGCTACTGTTATTAACAAAGTAATAAGGGTGGATCAGTTTGGGGCCATGGTGAGGTTCGGAGGGGACATTGGTGTCGCGCGCCCCAATCTGGTACTGCATTCCAGCCGTGCCATTGGGCTGGAACACAATGAAAAGACTCTGTGCCATCATGCCTTTTTCTGTGTTCAGAGAAAGCGCATTAGAGGAAAGGGGAACTGTAAACCTACTTCTAGAAAAGTAGGAACTCCCAGGGGTGGACTGGGAAACAACATAGACCCTGGAAAACCAAAAGAGGGCTTGGAGTACATTTTCAAAGTGGCCCCATATTACACATTTCAGCAAGCCCAACCCTTTTCCTATGGGAACATTGGGAAATATCACACAAAAAAGTCCCAGGGTGCGGAGTTCTCTATAGGCCAGTCCACCCCTGGGAACTCCAATCCTAAATCTCCTACCAAAACAAAACTGGCAACACAACTCAATGTCGCTGATCTCCAATATACTTCATCTCCCAAAATTGACACCAAACATCTGTCAAAAGCATGTACCAAACATCTTTTTACTTGAACTCTGGCTGCTCTAATTGAACATGCGACATAACATTAATAACTTAACTTCTGGACGCTCTGATTTGAAATGCAACTAACAACTCCTAATGACTACATCTATGGCCGCTCTGATTCAACATACGACACCTTAATAGCTACTGACTCTGTAAAATAAATTCACTCGCTCTGATTCAACACGCAAAAAATTCATCACACAACATGCGAATCCATGAGAAGAGAGGAGAGTCCATGGAGGCAGAGCTGAGGCCAAAATAAGTCAGATCCAGAAACATCCATGTCATTGAACCTCCAAAAGAGGACCAGAACAGGTGTAGGTCCTGCAATGTGCTTATGTTTATGGGCAGACAGCGTAGCACCCATGCGGGGAGCCAGAAGAAAGCGCACACTGCCCGGGTATATTGAGAGGCCACGATCAGCTGCTGTGTTGCAGCATTGTGGGACATGTAGTCCCTGCACAGCAATTCCTGCCTCGAGTTACTGCCAGTTAAAAATAAACATGAGTGGACGAGTTTGGGGACCATGGTGAAGATCGTGGGAGCCGTCAGTGACACGCGCATCGTGTTTGCCCTACGTTCCAGCCATGCAGTTGGGCTGGAACGCAAAGAAAAGACCTGGCGTCATGATCTCTTTCTCTGTGTTCAGATGAAGTGGATTAGAAGAAAATCCCTATGTGCATGCATAAGCGTTATGACGCACCCGGAAGAAGTGACTTCTGTTCTGATAAATGAGACGAAGATCCAGGACAGGTGTAGGTCCTGCTACGTTGGAGCAAAATATTGCTGGAACGTGGTGCACCCAAGCAGGGTACTGCAGTAAGGTGCACACTGCCTGCGTACCTTCAGAGGCCATGGCAACCACTGCGTCGTGCACCATTGCATCAGGAGAAGAAGTAGATTATGGGACATGTGGTCCAGTCCCTCCGTGTGATGCTGTTTACCAATCAGGTTGAGAGCGGAGGCCTCAAGAAGTGAGTTGGGGCGATGGGCAGAAGTCCATGGGCACTGTGGGTGGGGGGCGCCCAGCTGAGCCCCTGCGTTCCAGCCCTGACATTGGGCTGGAACGCACACATCATCCCCAACACCATGATTTCCCCTGATCACATTCTATGAGGCCTGCTACTGCATACGCATGCAAAACACATTTCCCAAATTTCAGTGCATTCCCCAGTACAGTGCATGTACTGTACATTCCTTAATACTTGCAACAAAAAAAAGGAATTCTGACCCTTTTGTATGAATAAATAGCATCATATACCAGCACACATTGAAAATATCTTTTGTTGCTAATTTGCGCACATGTACTATGTAGCTTTGTGTACACTGCTCTTCATTGAAGAAAACATGTGTGCTCCACTGTCCTGGTAGCACCTTCTGAACACGTTTACATACATCTCCATGAATGTGCGCTCACATCCTTAATAAAACCATTTGTGCTCCACTGTCCTGGTAGCACCTCTTGAGCACAAACATACCCCGGCATGAACATGCACTCAAATCACTGATATGTCTTTAATCTAAAAAAAATCACATTATCTCAAAGCCTCCCAAGTATTTTAAAAATCAGGCCTACTACTGCATACACAAAACATAGACTCACAGATACCACACACCTCCCTCTGTAAAAACACAAAACATTTGAGAAGGACAAAACCTTCTGCATGCCAGAATAACAACCAAAAATAAAACCAAACACCTTCTACCCCGGCCTGCCACGCCGGAGTCGCACAACTGCCACTCGCAAGCTCTGCCGTTGCGACACAAGGACAAGTTAAACCTACCTTACATTTGGAAACCCTCAATGAAACTAGACCACCTTCCACCAGGGACCACCACACCCTGGCAACAGGTCTGCCACACCTGCGCACCAAACCCATGTCCATAAGAGGACACTACAACCAACACAAACACTAACCAAACTTCCCAGGTACTCACCAACTTTAACAGATTCAAGAACAACCTACACTAGCAATCGTTTAAATGTTGGTGCATATTTTAAGAAATATATTCGAAGTGCATGAGAATATGGTGCTTTGATAAGATAGTGTGCATGTGTTAGAAGTTATCTTCATGAAATGTAGAGGTTGCGGCTCACATTAAGGCCAGTTGTGGTGCTTAGTTGCAATCAGTCAAATTTGAGTGTCGTATGTTGATACAGAGCGAGTGATTGAGTTCATTGTTAAAGTGTTGTATCTTAAATCAGAGCGAGTGATGAATGTGTCGCGTGTTGAATAAGAGTGAGTTAATGACATTTTTGTTAATGTGTCGCTTGTTAAATTAGATCAAGAGATAATTGTGTCGCATGTTGAATCACAGTGAGTGAATCATTTTTCAGAGTCAGTTGTTGATAATGTGTCGCATGTTGAATCAGGGCAGCCATAGATGTAGTTATATTAGGAGTTGTGAGTCACATGTTAAATTAGAGCGGCCAGAGGGAAGTCATAATGTTATGTTGCATGTTCAATTAGAGTGGCCAGAGTTTAAGTCTACATTTTATGTCACATTTTTTGACAAAGCGGTCAAGTTTGGTGTTCTATTTGGGAGCGGAAGTACATTGGAGATTAGTGACATAGAGTTTTGTTGCCAGATTGTTTTGATAGGAGATTTAGGAGTGGAGCGCCTACTTTACTAGAGGTAGGTTTACAGTTCCCATTTTGGCACACTAAGTTTTACCGTGGGTCAAGTATTTGAGTGAGGTTTTTATGGGGGACGTGTAGTGTTTACACCCTTGTGGTTTTTAGACACTAGTAAAAGAATTTGGTAAAATAATTATTAGATTTTTTTCTTTTACACAATTTGTTTAATATATAAAAAAGGTTTTTTCCCCATAACTGACATTCCTGGAACCTCACATTCCCCTACATTCCAGCCTACCTCATTCCATTCCATGAGGCCTACTTCTGCATACACACAACACAACAACACACTCACAGATACCACACATCTACTTCTGCAAAAACACGAAACATTTGAGAAGGACAAAACCTTCTGCATGCCGGAACAACAACAACAAATTTAAACCAAGCACCTTCTACCCTGGCCTGCCACGCCGGGGTGACGCGACTGTCACTCGCGAGCACAACCATTGTCACAAAACGACAAAATAAACTGTGTGGTATCTGTGAGTCTATATTGTGTGTATGCAGTAGTAGGCCTCATGGAATGTGATGAGGTAGCCAGGTAGGCGAGAATGAAGGGACCATGAGGTTCCATGGACGTCAGTTAGAAGGACCATGGATCTGAGAGAGGAACCTGAATGGATGGATTGACCCCACTCTCCCACTGCTAACCTCTATTGCTGTAACAAAGATAATTAAGGCATCCTTCTTTTGCACTGACCTGGGTCTGGTCTGGTTCCTGCTTCATCTTCTTTATACAAACCCAGACAAATCAATTTCGCAAATAGTTTCTAACTCTTTTCAAACAGGAGAAGAAGCTCTTATTTGTTGCAGATGTAATCATCAATGCAAGGACCAGATTCAACAGGTTTAGGACCTCCGGAAATCCTTCTGATGATGTACGGAAATAGTGCCTGACATTCTTAATACCTGCCATAGTTTTTCCGGATAAAAAGCTCTTTTCAGTCTCAAGGCCTGAATGCAACTGAACGTCATTTTCTTGAGCCCCCAGGCAGTGTTCAGCAAGAACACATGTAGAAGAGGGGTCCAAGAAATGTGCAGCCCTTGGATTGAACATTCCAGCAGTCTTTCTAAGCCCCATGTTATCTGTAAAAGGAGCATCCAAATCACTTACAAACTTATTTAAGGTGGAGAAAAACACCTCTTGCTTTAACCGTTCAGTCAGTGGCATTCTATCCTTGGGGTACTCATAATAGGCAGGCCTCGTCCCAACAGTAGTGCCAACCAAGTATTCTGTTAGTTTGCTGCTGCTCATTTGGTGCTGCCTTAATGGTAAAGCTCTTAGGTTGTGGTCTTCATTTGTTTCACTAGAAAATTCTTCTGCCAATCCTGTTGCGTCATCAACCATTTTCATCCAATGGCATTCTTGTGGAAGGTCGACAAGGTCACATCTCCTCACTTGAATGAGTTCACTCGTCTTTCAAGATACTTTCTCTCTCTAGTTCTTCAGATAACACATTCATCTTTTTCAAAATTGCTTCCATACATAGCAAATTCTATTGCATTGATAACAACAACCACGGTCTCAAATCGAATCTGTATTTTTCTAACACTAGCGTACCAATAAAACCATCTCGTGCCAGCAAGTCTTTCTAAATCTTATACTATTAGACCACTTTCTTTTAGAGCTTTTACAAAGAGTTTGTGTTGAGGAGAACTTCGCAAAAGAGCACATAAACAGCCTGCAAAGTTGACAGAAAATCTTTTACAGTTTATATGTTGGTGATATTTTGCACAAACGCAAGGTTCAGACTATGTGCATGACAGTGAATATAAATAGCCAGTGGAGCAATTTGTTTGATTTTGGCTTGCACTCCATTGAAACCTCCGCTCATAACTGATGCCCCATCATAGCATTGTGCCACACATTTCTTCCAGTCAAGGCCAGCTTTGCTTACAGAATCATCAATGGATGCAGCTAAACTGGAGGCATCCAACTTCTCCATGTGGTAACATCCCAAGGCTTTTTCCTGAATGTTCCCATCTTTATCTACAAACCGGATCACACATCTCAGCTGTTCCTTATGGGAAATGTCTTTGGTTTCCTCAACTAACACTGCAAAAGTGCTTCGTCACTTACCTAACAATATTCTCACGTACAAGATTTTCCACAACTGAGATTGTAATTGTATTTTTTTATTTACACAGCGCTTATACACAGTGGAGTGCTTCAAAGCGCTTCAAGGCAGGAAGGAAGCAAGTGAAAATATAGTGATCATTCTTAGTCCTTAAAGTTTCTGGATGATCTAACGTAAAATAAAATAACTAGCGTACTAGGCCTGATGGCAATTCTCCTAGTGCGAGATCATGTCATTTTGATACTCAGGAGATGTGTAGTGGCTAATCTTCTAGCCATTTTGTCCGCTAGGTCATTATTATCAGACAGCAAATGCAGTATTTCCATGAAGTTTTCCATATTGTGTAAATGTTGTGATTCGGCTGTGGCTCGGAATGCAAGCCCTTGACGACCCAAGAGACATACAACCTTTAGTAACTGCTGCATATGTTGACGATTCTCTTCAATCTATCGGCCTCCAACCTTTTCTATCATGGAAACAATGGACTGTTGAGGGTCTGTAGTCTGTTGCACACGCTTAAAGTCTGCCCACGCTACAACTGAAGATTTATGATTATGAGAATCTAAGTGTTCCTCTAAAGCACAACCTGTCTTTTCCCATTTACTGAGGTCAATGTCAACAAATGGAACATTGCCATGCACATGTCCCCCTACTCCAGAAGTAGAACCAACATGTCTGCATGCAAAGCAGTATATTTTATCTTTCAGAATTGAATACTCCAGCCAAGAATATGTTTTGTAGTCTCCATTAAACTTAAGGGAAACAGTTACTGGGTATGTAGGAGGTTTTGTCTATACAGGGTCACTGTATTGATTTGGTGACAGATCAGTCACCACACTCTCATCTAAATTGGGAGCTGGAGATCTTCTCTGAATGCCCTGCTCAGCTTGACCCACCTGTATGCTCTCATCCCTCTGCAACCAAGAGCTGCCTGTGCTGTCCCCGGGGAAGGAAATGTCGGTAGAACAAGCGACAGAGGGGAGATCCTCAGACATGCCAACACAGGAAGAACAATCCTCAACATCAGGATTGAAAGAACATTCAGTGTTATCCAGGAAAGATGAGTATTGCTTAGGTCAGCATCACGTGAAACCATCACACCAATGTCTGCACGTGAACAAAGAGACTTCAGTGTCCACTACAAACGAAGGAGAAGCTACGTCAGCCAAGGAAGGAGGCAAAGTGTCAGGATCTGAAGATCTCAGACCAATGTCAGCACATGTAGATGTTGATGCAATGTCTCTATCTGAAGAAGCAGCTCTGCTGCCAGCCAGAGTTGATGTTCTGGCCGATGGTTGCACAACATGTACAGCTGTGCTTGAACTGCTACTCGAGGTATAATCAGAAGACAACTTCTTTCGCTTGCTTAAATCAGAGCCTTTCGTAGTGTCAGCTCCTCTTGGCTTTTGAGGAAATAATAGATCAAGTATTGACCTCTGTTTTGGATCCTTGGGTTTTCTTCTAGGTGTAGGCATGTTCTTACTTTTAGTACTGCTAAATCAGAAGCTATTATTCGCGCAAATGATGGATTCCTGGGTGTACTCACTTGTTTTGTTCTTCACTCTTCTTTGGGAGACCACTTCTGCTGCATATCAAATAAGCGGAGACAAATCGAAAATGTACTATTTTTGGCTTAGAACTAACATTCATTTATGTATACATTGGTGAGAGTGCAGCATTTCATAAATGTGTTTGCTTTAATATCTTATCAATGGCAATAACCACATCGGAACAATGGTGCTGTATGATAGCTCAAAGGTGATGGCTTGGAAGGTGAAGAACGATGGTCTGGAGGGCTGTCGAGAGCAATGACAGAGATTGAGATTAATTCTGAACCTACCCCTCTTGTGTTTTGCTTTGGTGTATGATAGCTGACAGAATTATCCGACAGATAACACAGGTTGTGACAAACTGGGGTCTGAGATTTGTTACATGAGGTAAGCAAAAGGGTATTCTGAATGGGCCTGCATACCAGCCGTACTTCCCTGTCTTCATGCATGTATGAAACTCTCTTTAGCCGCAAGGACATATTTATGTTTCAATAATATAAAGCTAAGAAGTGCTTTCAAGTATTTATCTTTTTGTAGCTTACTTTTAGGACAGTCCTATCTGTCAGAGTTATAGTTTAGATCTGAGAGATGAACAGTTGTAACCTGTTCAAACTCTGCCCCTAAAAAGAAGAAAACCCCTACGTCCTGAAAATGGACTGAAGTGACACATGTCTTTACTGTCATACCAGTTGGAAGTTAGTTTTGTGGCATTCTCTGATTCATTGGAAGAGACAGTAATCCTTAGTGTTGGAACACCTAGGCCAACTACATAAGGACTAACAGAACATTGAAATATGCTATCCATTTTTAATACAAGGCTTCATGTTCACTTATGTCCCACAGTGGTCACAGATAAGATATGGATGGCAGCTGCTCAATTGTGGTACTGTTTACTGAAGTCTGAGAACACAGAAAGGAAGGAACTCCCACGAGAAGATGCAGGTCTGAAAATAAAACAACATATCAGAATGGAAGAATCATTAGTGCAACACCATAGTATATCAATTTTTGCACAAAGGACTGAACTACCCCAATTTAAGGGGGCCAAGTGAACAACAATAAAAGATCATATGAAATGCTTGGTGAAACGTTTATTATTAGGCATTGGGTAGGAAGTAGGTTGTGGGTGTGAGTTGCTTGGGGCACCCTCATTTCGAGATCCCTGTGCAATCTCCTGGCTACCAGATACATAGCACCATGCATGCCGAGACTCAAAGTCCCAGGCGGTTGGGCCACAGACAAGCAGAGTCCACGTTGTGGGCTTTAATTCCATGTGGGGGGTTGTTAGTGGCCCACATGCCCACTGGGAAAATAATTGACTAGCACACCATGTGACACTGGTAAGGAAAGCTAAATGGCTTTTTAAGTGTTCGTTTAGGGAGTCCACTCCCTGCTGTTTGCCTTTCTTAGTTCAGCTGTACAGAAGCCAATACACCTATCCAGGGATAATCTGGAGCTTTTCAGCCGCCCCTGCCATTGCTTTATCTAAAATGCTACCATGTGCACGCTGCACGGGGTGGCGATAACCCTCAAAATGTTGGGGGGGGGGATCTACCTTCAAAGACTGTGGAAAGGGACAACGTAGCATATTTGTATGTGGGCGTCTAACTTATTAACACATTGTAAGGTTACTATTCTACGGCAGCTTCAATGTTACTATTAACTCTCTCCTTTACATCCGAAAGCACCTACTTAAGAACTGCTGTGCGAACGTGTGGTCTCCTGGCACCCTTGCCCTTCCAATCACTCCCCTGGCATGCAAGTACCAACGCCACATCACAATTTCAATTGCCTAAAAACGTATGCATAGGAATACAAGTGCTAACAATGTACCGTTTTACATTAGTAATTTCTGGGCCTGTCTCAGATGTGAAGCTTCCAAACCCCATGGAATGTAATACCTTCCATGACAAGTCCTGCACGTGTTTAACTGCTGCTGCCACACTCTGATTAATCACGCTCTTAAACTGCACCCACGTCATAAAAACGGCAGTTTAGCAACATATGATCGTTGCTATCTCAATTGCTCCAATTGAGGGGGACATTTGGCTGGCTGCTCAGCGGGCCTAATCATCCCAGGTCATGTTGTGACAATGGGCCTCATTACGACCCAGGCGGTAATCTTCCGTCATTACCGCCATGGCGTAATGAGCATTTACGCCGTGGGCCGATGGCGTAAAGAGCGCCACATTACGACCCATCGCGCACAAGCATTACGCCATGGCGTAAAGCGAGCCAGGTGCACCTCCGCCACCGTAATTAGCGGCCACCGTAATTAGCGGCCACCGTAATTTGCGGTGGCCGTAAAAAGCTGAACCGGAAATAGCGTCATCGCGCCGGAACGGGAAACAGCACGTCGGCCATCTTTAAAAACACAATCCATTGCCATCCTACCGAACAACACCAGACCCAACCCTGACACCTGCCCCAAACAATCAGCCACCCATCCAAGTACCCGAAAATGCCAAAAGTTGTAAAGAAGGCATGTGACCGCCAGCGCCAGGAGAGATTCAGCCGGGAGGAACTCTGCATGCTTGCGGAGACCCTGCAAGACAACACAGGTGTCGTTTTCTCCCCGGAAATGACCAGGACAGCGATAGCGAAGAAGAAGGCCATCTGGGCCCTGGTGGCCGAGCGCGTCAGCGTGGTGGGGACCGTACCCCGCACCCCACAGCAGTGCAGGAAGCGCTGGGATGACCTACGCATACGGGTCAGAGCCGTCATCTCTGCAAACCGCAACCTTGCCCTGGGTACCGGTGGAGGGTCGGAATCCCCACTAAAACTCCAACCGTGGGAGGAGATCTGTGCAACCACAATTGGCATGGAATCCATTGAAGGCGTTGGAGGGATGGAAAGGGGAGCTCCGACATCAGGCGATGAAGGTAGGTGCCTCAAACAAGACATGCCATAGTCACTGCAGTCCATTCATGTGTAGCACAAGGTTGCCCTACAGTGTAAATGCAACACATTTCAACACTGCCCATAGCCACATGCGAGCACCACCCTGTATACACTGCTGGCACCCGCATACCTGCATCCACATTCCACACTAAAAGGAGACAACCTGCATGGCCCTGCCTGAAATCTGCCTCATCTACTGACCAGAATAATGTCAATCATTGTCATTCCAAAGTCCGCAGACCCATCAATAACGCCCTCCCTCCTTTTCTCCACCACAGGCACAGATTCACACCCCGAGGACCAGGACATCCCTGCGACGAAGAGAGCCAAGAAGGCCATCAATACCGTCCCCGCACCCTCAACCTCAGCTGCAGTGAGGCAGACCCCACAACAAGCAGGACCCACTGCGAGCATACCGGACGTCCCACCGGCAAGCACCCCTGTAGGCAGCAGGCCAGCAGCAGCTGCTCCACCTCTACCGACATTGCCTGCCACAGAAGGCACCGGGTCAGCGGCCAGCAGCAACATCGGTGAGACAGCTGCAATAGCTGCATGTTCAGACTCAGACATGGAGCACGAGGTCAGAAGCCCCACTGACCTACTACATTCCCCCTGTTTCTCAGACGCCAGCCCCCATGAGGATCACACACAGGGGCACACAGAGGTAGAGGGGTGGCCTTCCACCCCATGCCCAGTCCTCACTCAACAGGAAGGGAGCAGCCCCTCCATCACACCACCAGCACTGGCCATGGGCCAGCAGGGGCAGCAGTCCCTCGAGGACATCACAGAACGGCAGCAACAACTGTCCACGATGCTGACTGAGCATGCCGCGGAATGTGTGGGGGCTAGGGCAACCATTGAACAGGCCACGGAGACCCTAAGGGCCGAAGTAGCGCAGAGCACTGCCACCCTGAGGGATGCCATGCAGGCCATGTCCAGGGACATCTGTGCTGAACTTGCCGCCTTGCGTCGTGCGCTCACTGAGCACACCCACACCCTACAGGACGTGCATGCACGGGGGCAGGCAGGGACATCCTCTACTGCCAGTTCTGCACAGAGCAGCCCCGTGCGACGTGCCGGACGTAACCTGCGCTCCACAGCCAGGGGTGCCCCGGGGGCCGGGAGAGGGGGCTTGTAACAGCCTGTGGCCACTGTCACAGGCATCTGTTGACACCTACATGGGGTGTGTTGGGGTGTGCAGGGGGGAGGTAGGGGGGGTGTGTTGGGGTGTGCAGGGGGGAGGTGGGGGGGTGTGTTGGGGTGTGCAGGGGTGAGGTGGGGGGGTGTGTTGGGGTGTGCAGGGGGCAGGTGGGGGGGTGTGTTGGGGTGTGCAGGGGTGAGGTGGGGGGGTGTGTTGGGGTGTGCAGGGGTGAGGTGGGGGGGTGTGTTGGGGGGAGGATGTGGGGGGTGTGTTGGGGTGTGCAGGGGGGAGGTGGGGGGGTGTGTTGGGGTGTGCAGGGGGGAGGTGGGAGGGGGTGTGTCACGACGTTTCATAGTTTGAATACACTTTTTTCTTTCCGAAAAAGAATTGTGTGGACATTTTCATTGCGTATGTGTGCTTTATTGGTGTACAGTCCACAGTGTGCATGTCCCTGTCATGATCTCTGCTTCCAAAAGGTCAGGGTTTTCCCAACTCCCTTGGAAGCAGATCCATAACCCAGGTTCCGAGTGCCAACCAGTCCCAATTGGGACCTTTTGGACCCAGTCCTGGCGCCAGTGGCACCAGGCTCATAAATATGCCCAGTCCCAGCGCTGGAAGCGCCGGGCTCATAATGCTTGGGTGGACTTACCTGCAGCAGACCATGCTGCTTACTTGCCTGCCAGTTGAGCCTCTGATCCTCTTCTGTTTGGAACTACTTTTCCTGTTGGGTGGGGCAGGAGCCACTCCCTAGATTCAGAACACTGGAACTCTTCTGGAAAGCAGGAACTCTTTTCTTACCTAGGCGTGGCTGTGGAAGGAGACACCTAAGCACTACAGGAGGCTATTTAAACCACACCCGATGGATGAATCTTGCTTTGCGTTATTCTGCATCCTCTGCAGCAGAACGCTCATCGTGTCTTCTGCATCTGATCCTGGGCCTAAGGAAAAAGGCTTACCACCCTGAATCCAGTCCTCAGCAACACCTATAAAGACAAGAAAGAACAGGTTAGCATTACGGGCTTCAGTGACAGCTCTTCACTTACCTGGTTCATCGGCTGTCACCAACGCCTCGCGCTGCATTCCGGCATCTGAAAGACAAAGGCTTACCTACTCTTCGTGCGCTCCGGAGGTCTTCACACTGCATTCCGGCATCTGAAAGACAAAAGCTTACCAACTCTTTGCACGCTCCGGAGGCCTTTGGCGCTGCATCCCGCATCTGAAAGACAAAACAAGGTGCGTTTAAAGACATTGGGGAACTTTACTACTCACGTGCCATTACTCCTTTCCACATCTAACCCAGTGGGTATTCCGGCACCCTGCAGCCGCTCCGAACTTGTACCTGCAAAATAAAAAGACAGTTAGAGCGCATCGTGAAGCAGGCAACAAGCGCTTACTTACGTGCTTCCAGGCGCTTCTATTCATCACACGGGCTCCATCTTCAACTCACTTCAGCCCGTCATCCGCCATCGCCGGAACCCTGCAAAACAAGAAACATCATTACTAAAGACTTTAAAGACATTAGAATTACTCGAAACTTACCGTTCGTGCAGTAAACGACGGACAGCAGTCCTCTGAAGTCAAGAGGCTTATCCAGTGAAGAAACTGGTTACAGCACCCTGCCCCGAGGCAGATGGAGAGCACGGCGTTCACTTACCTAAGGTGAGAGCGTTAACCTTTGGGTTCTACAGGAGAAGAGAAAGGGAAGAAGAGAGAGACATTCAATAACCCAGTTCCTTAATCCCATATTTTCTATCTGCAAACATCTTACCCTTCAAGTCAGACATACAGTGCACAGAGGTCCAGCCCAAAGAGCCAGCCGTGTGTTACACATCACCTTTGAAGATACGGTATACGCCCAGTCAAGACCGGCGCCTCTACGGGAATCAGGTGAGCGTTACAGTCCCAGAGCCACACAGTGCCCCAAGTGCAGTCACCATGTGATACACACCAGCCGTGTGTGCTAGAAGCAGTGGTCGATGATACTTTGGCGCATTGCACGCCCCTCCTGTGCATCGCCTCCTCCATGGGGTGCCGCCCCATCTGCACCCTCCTCATCCTCATCGTCAGGTGGTTGCAGTTCTACGTCAGGGGGCAGGGGCACATTCCGTCTGACGCACATATTGTGTAGCATGACACATGCCATGACGATCTTTGCCACCTTCTCATGGCCATACAGGAGTGCCCCACCAGACCTGCTGAGGCTTCGGAACCGTGCCTTCAATAGGCCGAATGTCTGCTCTATGACCACACGAGTACGTGTATGTGCACGGTTGAAGTCCTCCTCGTGCTGGTTCTGCGGGTTCCGGACTGGTGTAAGGAGCCACCTCTTCAGGGGGTAGCCTGCTTCACCTGTATGTAGGCGAGAATGTATGTGTCAGTCATGTTGTCTGATCAGAACATGATGTTCCACCATGGCTTGCATCCAACTGTTACTTTGGCTCACTTCTACATGCACTAATTGATTAACACAATGCTACCACTATATGCTCATGGCTCCCATGGCCTGTTTTGCATGCCATCACCCAATGTATGCAGAGGGGTTGTGTGCATTGTAAGTGCCCGTCCTCTGTCTCCGTTCTCTGTGTTACTCACAGCCAGGTGGAGTATGCATCCCCCCCCTTGCATCCCCCCCTTTCAGCCAGGTGGAGTATGCATCCCCCCCCCTTTCAGCCAGGTGGAGTATGCATCCCCCCCCTTTCAGCCAGGTGGAGTATGCACCCCCCCCTTTCAGCCAGGTGGAGTATGCATCCCCCCCCTTTCAGCCAGGTGGAGTATGCATCCCCCCCCCTTTCAGCCAGGTGGAGTATGCATCCCCCCCCCTTTCAGCCAGGTGGAGTATGCATCCCCCCCCTTTCAGCCAGGTGGAGTATGCACCCCCCCCCCTTTCAGCCAGGTGGAGTATGCACCCCCCCCTTTCAGCCAGGTGGAGTATGCATCCCCCCCCCTTTCAGCCAGGTGGAGTATGCATCCCCCCCCCTTTCAGCCAGGTGGAGTATGCATCCCCCCCCTTCAGCCAGGTGGAGTATGCATCCCCCCCCTTTCAGCCAGGTGGAGTATGCATCCCCCCCCCTTTCAGCCAGCTGGAGTATGCATCCCCCCCCTTTCAGCCAGGTGGAGTATGCATCGGTACGTCATTCACCTGCCCCCTTCCATGACATTGGACTCACCGAGTAGCCAGGATCTTGGCCCTGCATGTCGCTCCATGTAGCGTGGTATTGTGGAGTTCCTCAGGACCATAGAATCATGGGTTGATCCGGGGAATCGGGCACAACAATGTGTGATGATCTTGTTGGAGTCACAGACCATTTGCACGTTGATTGAGTGGAACTGTTTCCGGTTGCGGTACGGTACCTCCATGGCACGTGGAACCACCAATTCCACATGGGTGCAGTCGATGGCACCAATGCAACCGGGTATGCCGGCTAGTGCATGGAAACCCACTTTGGTGTTTGCAATCTCCTGGCCAGTCCGTGGTAATGAGATGTGGTCGTCTGTGTGCTTGAGGAGGGCATCGAGCACTTGGATGAGTGTTTGTGAGAATAATGGTTGTGAAATGCCATGCAGGTGCCCCACTGTGTGCTGGTAGGTGCCTGTGGCCAGGAAGTGGAGTACAGACACTACCTTCAGTAGGGGGGGGATGGCGGTTGGAGTTTCTATCATGCTGACAATGTCGTTGTGTGTCATGTCTACGATGGCGGTGATGGTGTCCCGGTCCAAACGGTACAGGGTGTGGATCTGCTGAGCAGTGAGGTTGAATGGATTGGCTCTGATGCGTGGGATTGGGGGCTGCC
Source organism: Ambystoma mexicanum (assembly GCF_040938575.1). Taxonomy (NCBI): domain Eukaryota; kingdom Metazoa; phylum Chordata; class Amphibia; order Caudata; family Ambystomatidae; genus Ambystoma; species Ambystoma mexicanum. Next base: position 221,084,122 of record NC_090921.1, on the reverse strand, counting down.
TGCGTGGTGGCACTGGCTGTGATGGTGGGGCTTGCTGGGCCTGCCTTGCCCTCCTTCTCCTCCTGCGTCTCCTCTGTGCTGCCTGTTGTTGTTGTTGTTGTTGTTGTTGTTGTTGTTGTTGTAGTTGCTGTTGTAGCACATGCATTGCTATCAGGTCCTCCAGCCCCAACATTGCTAGTCGTATTGGTATCATTGTGGAGTGTGACTGGGTGTGGGAAGGGGTGGGGTGTGCTCTTTTTGTACTTCCTGAGTCTGTATTGCCTTCACCTGTGCTGTTTCTGTGCACCTGTGGCAGCTGCATTCACTTAACATGGCCCTTTACGGTTGGTTCGCGATGGCGTTATTAGCACCATGGCGGTAAGGTACTTAACGGGCTGGGTGATGGCGTTAGGTGCATGTCCACTTGGGTCGGCATTTGCGTACCTTTCCGCCATGGCGCTAAGTACGGTGTGGGCGGTCGCGTGCGTGCACCCTTAGCGCAGTTAGCGGCAGCGTTAACTACGATGCCGCTAATGGCATCGTAGTTAACGGTCACGGATCATGATCGGACCTGGCGGAAAACGATGGCGGTAACCATTTACCGCCATCGTTTTTCACTTAGCGCCAGGGTCGTAATGAGGCCCAATGTGATTTCCCAACGCTGGCAACCAGTGAGTTTCCTTGAGCCAATTTCCAGCTGGTAATAGAAAAGACAGGCAATGGTACTATCCCATTAAATAATTACTGGAGACAGGGTGTACCGTATATTGGCGACATGATGAACGTGTTCTAAGGGAATCACGAACTACCTCCTGCTCCTGTGTTAGAAAAACAAATTTTGTTAAACGCATACCAGCATGGTGGAGTTAACACTGCTGTTAACACCATCAAGGTTCCTGTATTTTCAACACATTTCTTTTCCTTTAAAAAAAATATAACATAATGTGGTTAACAAATAGACATTTCACAATTATTTTCATTCACTCTGGGTTAGTATACAAAAAAAGAGAGCATTGTCCTCATTACGAGGCTGGCGGCAGCCGTGCCTGTTAACTCCACGATGCTGGTATGCGTTTAACAAAATTTGTTTTTGAAATACAGGAGCAGGAGGTAGTTCGTGATTCCCATAGAAAACATCATTACTTGTTGGCCATCGTACTTTCTGTACAGAAGGGTCTGGTGAGTGATATCCATCCGGCACTGTTTGGTGAGTGGGCACTGGGGCGAGCAAGCTGCCTGATGGGGCATAGCCTTTCCCTGAGAGGTGTGTCCACCAGAAAATTTGACAAATGGAATATCAATGGTCATATCCAGTTTCAAATCCCCAAATTACTCCTAAACAGTACACCCGTCATTTTCTAAACGGGTGTGTGACGAGTCACAGGTGGCCCGTATCTGCTAAACAAGCAACAGCTCTTGCAACATGCCACAGGTGGAGCCAAATGAAATTAAATGGGGCAGCTGTTAGATATAAGCATGCGAATTAAGGCATTTTAATATGACAGGCAATACGACGATATTCAATGAATCACGGAGGCTTTGAATTTAGCTGTTACCTGTTTATTGACTAGGTGCGGACTGGCGCACGGTTGGCACTCCGCCTACAACAACACGTGGGTTACAACCCACAACACAACGACAGAAAGGGCACAGGGTCTGCCCTTCACAATATCAATATTAAAAAGAGGACATTACATATCCCCCTTGCTTAACAAGAGCGTGGGGTCTTAACTAATTTCTTCAATCCAGCAAGATGGCTTGCGAACCACTCTTCGAGAAGGGTTTCACACAGAGGCAGTTTCTTCTGCGTAGCGGTCACTGTCACTATCATCAGCATCCTGTATTCAGACCTCAAGTTAGACGAGTCCTACTGCCTGTTGGGTCGCTGTACTCCTGATTCACTCCACCTTCAAACATTCGAAAGAATGATGAGTTACGGGTGACGGTGCCAGTGGGGCTGGCTGCTGTTATCATGAACGCTTGTACGTGAGTCACGGTCATTGGCTCTGGCTTGAAAGCGGGGACCTATTTCGAGTCTTGTGTCTGCCGTGCTAGTACCTGATCTCCTATTTGGAAATCACTGGGCTTTGCTTTCTGCCTACGGTCGGCACACTCTTTCATTTTACTCTTGCTTTTGTCCGGGCTGGGTCGGCGCATTCGGTAGGGAGAGAACTGTTGGGATTGTGCGGCAGGGTGGCTCTTATAACTCGCCCAAACTTTAGCGCTGAGGGACACGTTGCTGCAGAGCTATGTGGCATGTTTCTGTAGTCCCGCAGCAAGGTACATATTGCTTGCATGAAGGATCCCTTGGTAATTGAGCATATTTGTAGGATGTGTTTTAGGTTGCCCACAAATCTCTCTCCACTGTTCCATTTGCCTGCGGCCACAAGGGAGTGACTTTGCAATGTTGGAACCCACGGTGTTCTGCGAATATGGCCAAATCATGACCACTGAAAGGGGGTCCATTATCAGACATCACGATAGAGGGAAATCCATAGTCAGTAAATGTTTTGTCTAATGCTGGTATCACTGCCTGTGCACTGGTGGAGTGAATTAGATGAACTTCCGGAAACCTGGACATTTCGTCGATGATTACAAGTACATACTTGCCATTGGCTAGTGTGCCAAACATGTCGATGGCAACTTCATCCCTGTAATGGCATCAGTATAATCTTGAGGGGCTCAGGAAATGTGCGTGGGGCGACTGCTTTGCACGCTATGCATTTACCTAGGACCTATTCCACCCTCTCGTCCATCCGTGCGAACCACACTTTGGTCCTGAGTTGTCTTTTCCAGAACACAATTCCTCGATGTCCCATGTGCGCTAAAGCAAGTATTTGGTCCTGCAAGCTCGCCGGGATGACGATCCTATTTTCTTTTAGCAATAATCCTTCTGGGGAGATGGACAACGTATGTTTTATAAGTCGGAATATGCGAAAACGTCTTGCTTCAGCTGCATATAGTGGCTGATCGTGTTTGTTTTTGACGTGTCACTGGCCAGACGTCAAGCATTCTTGTATTTTCTGGAGCAGATGGCCATTTTTCAGGTCCTCTTGCAGTTGTGCACTTGTGATTGATTTTGGCAGTGCATTACTAACTAAATAACTGATAGCTAATTCTTGTTATTTCCTGGGTTGCATTTTGCGCAGACCCCGTGGATCCTTTCAGGGCTACTACCCTGAAAGGGCTTGGTGAATATCTTGCATCTGTCTTTCTGTTTATTGTCCGTCTCACCAGGAATTTCGTCCCACATCAGGAATTCCTTGGGCACTGCTCTCCTTCTGATGTCTGTGTCCTGCTTGGCCCGTTCTTTCCCAATGGTGTATCTCAGTATTACTTTGTCATCTCTCTCTTGATCATCAGTGTTTCTCACTGGTGTGGACCTTGTAGCACATCATTATTTCTGCTTGTGGCTTGTTGGTGACTTTGTGGGGTGTATTCCGATTGTCCGTGAGCATCCTGCACAGGGCTTGATGTGCGTTCGTGGCTTCAATGTGTGACCGTTGGAAGGTCTTCTTGATCAACGCCATGAAGTGCTCTGCCATCCCGTTGACTTGGGACCACATGGGTGTGATTCTTTTATGGGTGAAACCATGTGCTTCGCGAATGCTGTGAAGTTATGTCTGTTGAACGGGGGCCCATTGTCTGACTTGATTGTGCGGGCCGTACCCCATTCACTAGGCACCTCGGCAAAGACAGTGGCTACCTGGGGGTATGCTGTTGTCGCCACTCTCTTGATGATGGGGAATCGCGAGTACTCATTGATGAATACTATGATGTAGTCTCCCGACTCCATGGGTCCATAGAAGACGACAGCTACCCAGTCCCATGGTCGATCGGGTATTTGTGTGGTTTGCAGTGGCATGGGGGCTTCCGCCCTTGTGGTGCATTGGTATGGTAGGCAGCTCTTCAACCACCTGTCCACTAGCAAGTTTATGAATGGGAACCAGACATTGCATCGTAACTGTTTCTTCATGTTATTGGCCCCCCAACGTCCCTCGTGTGCTGTTCTTATGACTTCAGCTCTGAGTGTGGTGGGGATGACTAGTTTGCAGCCTCTCAGTAGGACTGAGTGGTCCTTGACCGCTAGTTCATTGTGTACTTTTGCCAGTCTCTCTTTGTCTTTTTGCTCACCCCTGCATGACTCTTGATGGCATGGCAGTAGTCCCTCCACTTGTTGTTGTTCGTGAGGGTGACGGTAAGGGCCAGGGTTGGGTCAGCTGCCAACGCAGTGGCAATGGACTTCGTAAATGCGGGTGGCAAAGCTTTGCCCACAACGTAGTTAATATATATTCTGTGTCACCTTTTCTTGTCATTGAGGCCCCTGTCAGGTGACGCGAGATGTAGTCCGCTGAGTTTTGGTCACCTCCCGGTCTGTGGATGATTGTGTAGTCATATTCTTGCAGGCGAATGCCCCATCTTTCGATTCTAGGTAGCATTTTTCGTGCAAGGGTTCCCAAATAGAAAAAGCAGTGCCTGATGGTCGGTCACTAATGTGAACCTCTTGCCGATGATGAAATTGTGGAAATGCTCACACGCCCAGAATGCAGAAGGGCTTTCTTATTTGGCCTGGGAGTAAGCTGATTCTGTGTGCAAGAGGGCTCTGCTCGCGTAGGCGACTATGTTCCTGGGGTGCGTGTCTTCTCCACTGGTTTGGGCGAGGATGGTGTACAGTCCTACTGGGCTGGCATCCACAATGATCTCTGTGTGCCACGTGGGATCAAAATACGCAAGTCGTTGTGCTTCAGCGAGTGCCCTTTTGATGTTCTGGAAAGCAGCTTGTTACTCTTCAGACCTGTGGAAATCGATGTCCTTTTGTAGTAGCCTTCTCAGGAGCTTGGTGTGCATTGCGTATTGTGGGATGTATCTGAAACAGTAGCTAGCTATTTCCAGGAATGATCACACCTCTGCCACCTGGGTTGGAGCTTGAAGGTCTGTGATGGTGTTACCCTTATCTGGATCTGTGGTCATCCCCTTATCCGAAAAGATGTGACCGAAAAACGTGAGTTTCTTCTTGCTGAACCTGCATTTCTCCAGATTCAGTGTCAGGCCAGCATTGTGCAGAGCGGCGCATGTTTCTAGTAGGGCTGTGTCATACTCTTCTTGCGATGTGCCAAAGACCAGGATATCCTCGCTGTAATTTAGCACAGATTTGATCGGGCAGATGACTTGCTCGATGGCTTCCCGGGAACATTTCCACCACAGATGAGATGCCAAAGTTCCGTCGGCTGTAGCAGAAAAGTCCTTTATGTGTGGCAAAAGTGGTGATAGCTTGAGTCTGGGTGTAGTTCGAACTGGTGGTAACCTTGCACAAGGTCTAGTTTAGAGAATGTTGTGGCTCTGTTCAGCTGGACTATCATGTCCTCGATACACAGGCCAGGGTGTCATTTCTCTGTATGGCAGTGTTGGCCATTCTCATGTCAACACAGAGTCGAATGCAGCCTTCTCCCTTTGGGACGATCACCAGCGGTGAGATCCACGGTGTGGGTCCAGTGGCAGGTTCTATGATCTCCTTTTGGAGTAGCTGGTCCAGCTCCTGAGAGATGGCATTCTGAAGGTGGAAGCCCACGCTCCTTGGGTGTTGCGGGAATGGGCGGATGTTTTCATTGACATGTAACTTGACAAGTACTCCTTTAAGCTTCCCAAGCCCCTGGCATAGGTCAGGAAATTTTGTTTGGATGACTTATTTCGTGATAGTGCCATCTCCCGCTGGATTTCTGTTGATTGCACATGCAGCTTCTCTATTGCCGGTGGGTGTATATTAAACCAGAGCAGCCCTTCCTTTCACATCACTTTGGCTTTTCCTGCTGTGCTGAAATTACCGCAATTGCAAAGCCTGTTGGAGAGTTTTCTGGCACTGTCCTTCATTCAATTTATCTTAGGTCCCATCTCCCATTTACAGTCTCGGATGAAGAGTCGGTTTAGACTCGAAACACGTGTCAGGCTACTTTGCAAATAAATCCATCGGACTTATAACCACATCTCTCTTCAATTACTTGGAACACATGCCTATATTGCACTCTTTCGCGCAGTGCAACTAAGAATTGCCCGTGCTCTAATTGTTTCCACAACAGTGGGTTGTACTTGGCGGTACTCCCACACCTCTCAGGCACCTGCAGCCTATGTGCACTCTTAATATTTATTAATACAAGCGCTGTGGTTTTGTGACTTTTTCTGCCAAACCTGTGTTTTTCTCAGCCTTAAAATGAGTTGAGTTTCGTCAGCGTAGCACTGGAAATTTGAGCAGAAAATGGCAATGAAGTGGGCGAGATTTGCCAGGTATTGTTTGAAAAGCCAGGGCGAGAGGTTAGACCCCTGGGGAACACCACAGGTTGAGATGAAGATGGATGATGGACCTTGGAGGGTTGATTAGAAAGGAAAGAGGTCATCTAACTGCAACCATAGTACCACCACTTCCAAAATGAAAATCATACACCATATGAATTCCTCCTGCTGCAACAGTGCCTATAACCAGAATACCACATAGATATGAACCTTAAACATTACTGTGAGCAGTGCACACGTCACTGAAACAGAGTGTTCCACATAACAAAAAATGAACGCAGAAGGTTTCTTTTTTAATCCTGCATGGATTTTTTTGCCCCACAGACGAAATGATTATGCGAACAAACACAGAAACTGAGCACATTGCACAGTACACTTGATTCAAGCATAGTACTTGTTAAGTACTAATTATGAGGGTCCCCAAAGTACACAAATGTCTGCAATACGACATTACGAAGTACCTATTTTAACAAGTTTCACACAGAAAATGAAACAATGATTTCTCCTACATTTCCACATACCACAGTAGTGAAATCTGCTATTGCTGCTTCAACAGTATTCTGCAGTGCATGCAAAAAAGGTGCACAGGGCCTCAACAATACATACAGTGAGTATGCAATTATTGGTGTCATACTTCATTGTAATCTGCAAATTGCAATCTAAACACATATTTATGCAATACATATGCCACTGTCAAAATGTTGAGTGCATGGCTGTATTATGCTGCAGTGGTTGTGGCCAGGGCCTAGACTCTTGGTGCATGGCCTAGGGCCTCTGGCCATGCACCCAAGAGTCTAGGCCCTGGCCACAACCAGTGCAGCATAATACAGCCATGCATGAAAACATCTACCCACTTACCACAACCCAGACACATAAAACAGCAGCCTGAAGCCCTATCCACCTCAGTTGACATACTATTACAGTACTTCCAGCCAATGGACACACTATTGGATGCATGACCTCTGCACCCAAGACTCTACTAACTGCCCTCAACCAATAATGCATAATACAGTAAATTACCCAAGAATCTGCCCATTGGCCACAACCCAAACACATATGGCATCCACTTGAAGCCCTGTCCACTTCTGTACACATAGTATTCCAGTACATGCAACCAGTCGGCACACTCTTGACTCCAATAAACCAGCAGCGCCAGGCCCTGTCCACTTTTCTACACATACCATTATAGTACTTCAACCAGTGGGCACACTCTTGGACTATTGAGTGCATCGCCTCCGGCCATGCACCCAAAACTATAGTGGCTGGCCACAATTACCTCCCACTGCATACAGTATCATACACCAAAAGTCCAACAAACCACCTGACACACACCCTGTCCACTTTTGTACACATACGATTACACTACTTACAGCCAGTGGAAAGACTCTTGGGTGCATGGCTACCAGCCATACACCCAAGAGTCTAGCTGCTGGTCACAATCACCACAGCATAATACAGCCGTGCACCCAACAATCTATACACTCCCACAACCCACGCACAAAAGCCAACCACCTGAGACCCTTTCCACTTCTGTACACATAGTATTCCAGTACGTACAACGAGTCAGCACACTCTTGGATCCAATAAGCCAGCCGCCTGCAGCCCTGTACACTTCTCTATCCACACATACTATTACAGTACTTAAACCAGTGGGCAAAAATCGGTGTAGCTGGTCCAAACACTGCAGCATAATACAGCCTATACAAACATCCTCATATCATCTACATTCCACTCCCCTACCCTAATGAATCCTGCCTACAGTCACCTCATAAAGCTGCTCGCCTGAGGACCTACCCACTAATAGCTGTGGTGTCCACGCACACCGCAAACTCAACACCGCCATCTTCCACCTAAACAAATACATCATATGACCCATCTTTTACTCCCCCACCCTTTCGAGCCCCTCTTCCCACCACCAGATGCCCCAAAACATGTCTTCCAGTGCAGTTCGCCGCTGCGCTATCCGTGAATATCTGCGGATACAACATGACGGGCATTTCCGAAAACTATGACGCTCATCACGCTTCCGTCCAGCCAATAAGCGGGCACGTCTTATGTCCACAGACATTACACTGCCCTCTGGACCAATCAGAGTCCGGTCTATGGACCAAACAGGGAAACGGGTCCGCGGAGCGGAGCCGAGCCAGATATCACTAATTTTTTGGCACCTACATTTTGCCTGTTTTTAAAAAAACTACTAGAAGGATGTTCACCAAATTTTAAAAAGCACGCTTTCGGGACCAAGCCGCCGCTCCTGGCTCAAGTTTGGTGAAAATCGGTCAAGCGGATTGACCTGTAGTTTTTCTCCATTCAGTCTACTGGAAAAAAAAATGTTTTGGGACCCCCTCTATAACTTTGCTCCCCCCCGCCCACCCCCGTTGACGAGACCTCACCAGACTTGCCAGAAAAATCCAGAGCGGGCCATATACATTTTTTGCAAAGTTTGGTGAGGATTCGTCCAGGGGTGTGAAGTTATATGCCTCCCAAAAAGTGCACTTCCTATGAGATGAGCAACTTAAACTTAACACTTACCGCAGGCTGTGTAATATATATATATATTACATGGCCACGGTAGTGGCCATGTAGTTATGGTTAAGTTGGTGTTTCCATAGGAAGAGCACTTTTAACTTCGCTCTCCCTGGACGAATCCTCACCAAACTTTGTAAAAAAAGTATTTGGGTCACTCTGAATTATTTTGCTAAGTTTGGTGAGGATTCGTCCAGGGGGGGCAAAGTTATAGGGGGTTCCAAAACTTTATTTTTCCCATAGACATAATGGGAAAAAACTTTGCTCATGCCTACAGCCCAAACCGCTGGACGGATTTACACCAAATTTGCGGCAGGAGCGGTGGCTTTGTCCCGAAAGCGTGCTTTGCTTTATTTGGTGTAAATCCGTCCAGTAGTTTTTAAAAAAAATGACAAAAATGTAAGTGAAAAAAATTAGTGATATCTGTGTTCGCTTCGCGGACACACTTCCCTGTTCGCTCCGCTGACAGGACGGTGATTGGGCAAGCAGCTTGCGTGATGTCTGCGGACATCTGACGTGCTCGCTCATTGGATGCGGTGAAAGCGTGCAGTGCGTCTGGCTTCAGAGACGCCCGCCATCTTTGTTCCTCGCCGCCTGCACAGTAAGTCTTGTGTCTGTCTCCTGTTCCTCCCACCCCCGCTCATGCCCCGTGTGTCCTTCTTGTCCCCCCCGCCCCCACTCATGCTCCGTGTCTCCCCTGTTCCTCCAGCCCCCGCTCACGCCATCGCCACACGGTGGCCAGCGGAGGGCCGAGGAGCAGGATCTTCCGCCTGAACACGAACGCCGTGTGTATCTCTCCCTCCTCCCCACCCCCCGCTCATGCCCCGTGTGTCTCTCTCCCTCCCCCACCCCCCGCTCATGCCCTGTGTGTCTCTCTCCCCTTCCCCCCACCCCCCGCTCATGCCCCGTGTGTCTCTCTCCCTCCCCCCCACCCCCGCTCATGCCCCGTGTGTCTCTCTCCCTCCCCACCTCCCTCACCCCCGCTCATGCCCCGGGTGTCTCTCCCCCTCCCGCCCAACCCCCCGCTCATGCCCCGTGTGTCTCTCCCCCTCCTGCCCACCCCCCGCTCATGCCCCGTGTGTCTCTCACCCTCCCACCCACCCCCGCTCATGCCCCGTGTCTCTCTCCCTCCCCCCACCCCCCGCTCATGCCCCGTTTGTACCCTGTTCCCTCTCACCCCCCGCTCATGCCCATGGGTCTCCCCTGTCCCCCCTGACCCCCCACTCATGCCATGTTGTGTTCGTTATATGCCCCCGTGTCTGTCTCCTGTTGCCCCCCACCCCCTCGCTCATGCCCCATGTCTGTCTCCTGTTCTCCCCACCCCCCGCTCATGCTCCGTGTCTGTCTCCTGTTCCCCCCACCCCCCGCTCATGCCCCATGTCTGTCTCCTGTTGCCCCCCACCCCCCGCTCATGCCCGGTATCTGTCTCCTGTTTCCCCCCACCCCCCGCTCATGCCCCGTGTCTGTCTCCTGTTGCCCCCCAACCCCCGCTCATGCCCCGTGCCTGTCTCCTGTTCCCCCCCACCCCCAGCTCATGCCCTGTGTCTCTCTCCTGTTGCCCCCCACCCCCTGCTCATGCCCCGTGTCTGTCTCCTGTACCCCCCACCCCCGTTCATGCCCCGTGTCTGTCTCCTGTACCTCCCCACCCCCGCTCATGCCCCGTGTCTGTCTCCTGTTCCCCCCGCTCATGCCCTGTGTCTCTCTCCTGTTGCCCCCCGCTCATGCCCCGTCCGTCTCCTGTTGCCCCCCACCCGCTCATGCCCCATGTCTCTCTCCTGTTGCCCCCCACCCCCCGCTCATGCCCCGTGTCTGTCTCCTGTTGCCCCCCACCCCCTGCTCATGCCCCGTGTCTGTCTCCTGTACCCCCCCAACCCCCGCTCATGCCCCCTGTCTGTCTCCTGTTGCCCCCCGCTCATGCCCCGTGTCTGTCTCCTGTTGTCCCCCACCCCCCCGCTCATGCCCCGTGTCTGTCTCCTGTTCTCCCCACCCCCGCTCATGCCCCGTATCTGTCTCCTGTTCCCCCATCCCCCGCTCATGCCCTGTGTCTGTCTCCTCTTCTCCCCACCCCCGCTCATGCCCCGTGTCTCTCTCCTGTTGGCCCCACCCCCTGCTCATGCCCTGTGTCTGTCTCCTGTTGCCCCCCACCCCCTGCTCATGCCCCGTGTCTACCTCGTGTTCCCCCCACCCCCCGCTCATGCCCCGTGTTTCCCTCGTGTTACCCCCCACCCCCGTTCATGCCCCGTGTCTCCCTCGTGTTCCCCCCACCCCCCGCTCATGCCCCTTGTCTCTCTCCTTCCCCTCCACCCCCGCTCATGTCCCATGTGTGCCCTGTACCCCCCCTCTCATGCCCCGTGTCTCCCTCGTGTTCCTCCCCACCCGCTGCTCATGCCCCGTGTCTCTCTCGTGTTCCCCCCCACCGCTCATGCCCAGTGTTTCCTTCCTTTTCCCCCCACCCCCTGCTCATGCCCCGTTTGTACCCTGTTCCCTCTCACCCTCCGCTCATGCCCATGGGTCTCCCCTGTCCCCCCCGACCCCCCACTCATGCCCTGTTGTGTTCTTTATACGCCCCGCCTTCCCTTTCCATGGTGGCCATCCTGGTAAAAGATTTTCCTTCCTACAGCGTTCCTGCGGCGTCCCGGTGTAGGAAGGAAAATCTTTTGTTTTTTTTTAACACCCGGCGTTCCCACTTTGAGAACATAAGATGTTAGTGGTCTTCATCTATTGAAAAGGATGTTATGGTGATGTTGCACTAATAAAAACCTTTAAAATTTAGTAAAATAAAAATGTTACAGGGACGTTATGGTTAAGTTGCGCTACTAAAAACCTATGAAATTCAGTGAAAAAACTTTGTCAAAGGGACGTTATGGTTCCAAGTAAAACCGAAAAACCCTTGAAATTCGCCAGTTATGGTAAGCTAAGCAACCATAACTCGCGCCACCACCGTGCACTGCTAAGACTAACACCCAGGACATCAAAGATGACATCACAAATGTCATTGATGACATCACTGATGACATCACATGTCTGGCTCACTCTTTTTTCTTTTGCTGACATATCTAGGCCACATGGTTTTCTTCAGTAACAGTCAGAAACCTATGATATTTATGTCAGAAAATAAAAAACATTTTATTTTATTTGTAGACGTATCCTTCAAGTAGCTTCTTACAGTAATTCCCTTAGAGTCCAGTCACATCATGTGAAACATATACATACGGGAAGACACAAGCTTGAAAGACAGCAATCCTTTTTGTGCATAAAGATAATCAATAGACTTATGAGCACTTTCTGATAGTTCTGTTGTTTTTTTTTATGGCTGTACTTTCCCTGTATATGGCATATTTGTATACATTGTACTCGCACTACTTTCCTTACGGTCCAATCACATCAAGTGATACATATACCTAGGGTAAATAGCAGCTTTGAAACAGAGCAATCATTTATTTGCATGAAAATAATCAGTTAAATTATGAATTGTTTCTGCTACTACTTGTGCTTTTTTGCTAACTTCACTTTCCCTGTATATACCCATATTGGTATGTGTTCTTGTGTCTTTGTGTTTTGTCTATAGTAATGCAATTATGTAATACATGTGTTTTATTAGCTACTTATTACATATTTCACAGTACACAAAAATCTATTAAGAAAACAATTATCATTTCATTATTCAACATATTAACATTACGAATATTATACCTTCATCTTGTACACTGCACACAATGTTATGTTTCTGTATGAGTAGCTTAGTATACTAGATGGAACCCCATAATAGAATGCTATTTATATCAATGCATCGTTCAATGCACTAATTAGGGTATGATATTTATTGCAATGATCCTTGACACTTGTTTCGCAACATTATAATAAGAATCCCGTGTAAACATATTTCATGAAAAATACATACACATGTGATGTCATCAGTGATGTCATCAATGACATTTGTGATGTCATCTTTGATGTCCTGGGTGTTAGTCTTAGCAGTGCACGGTGGTGGCGCGAGTTATGGTTGCTTAGCTTACCATAACTGGCGAATTTCAAGGGTTTTTCGGTTTTACTTGGAACCATAACGTCCCTTTGACAAAGTTTTTCACTGAATTTCATAGGTTTTTAGTAGCGCAACTTAACCATAACGTCCCTTTAAGAAGTTTATATAATTATCCATGAAACTGACTTGTCGTCAGTCATTCGAGGAGCACTTGCCTTCAAATGATGCTTCAGAAATTAAATCGCTACCAGCATATCTTTGTAACCTCTTTATTGGTTAAAAGTTGGCATAAACATGTATCAGCCGTCTTGCATCTCGGCTTTCCCAACAAAAAGTCGACGCGTTTCGCGGCATTACTCGCTGCTTGCTCACAACATATTATATATATAAAAAAAATACTTTAAATAATAAGTGCATCATCAAAAGGTGAAAATAAAATACATATTCACCATAAAGGCAGACCAGATGAATAAAAACACTCACCCATCCGGGTGGAAAATGCCACGCGTTCCTCTCTTGTAACGAGCTTCCTCAGGCTGGTACAATCCATGTTTGTGAATTCCTCTGTAACCTTGAAAAACGCTGGTTTGGACGGTAGACTCCACCCCCTGCAACCCCGTGTTGGAGGAGATCACAAGACCTCCAAGGCCTAGTGGCCATTCGGTATAATAAATCCCCCATTTTGTAACTGTCAATGTTTTAGGTAAAATTAAGGTAGACAGATTAACCAACATTCACTAAGTAGTGCATGAAATCATGAAGCACAGGATAGCTGGGGTTTAGTGCACCATTCTCGACAGTATATCTCATATCTTGTAAATACTGGAGCTAAAAGGGCACCATTGCACAATTACTATAATCGGGTCACTGTGTCCAATATAAATGTTAGCACAGCCCCAGCTCACTCCAGATGATGTGTTAAAGTGCAAAGAGATATAAAACAGCAGCTCTATTCTAATAAAAGGCATACAAGTCATCCATATGCCGACTACATTAACCAGTCTATGTGTAATAATCACTGGTGCCACTATAGGGCCAGATGATTGTTTTCTAATATTGAAGCTGTATTGTTTAACAGCATATGGATATGCACAATAGTAAGCGAGCCAGTGCTCTTCGGCATACAGGGCTGCATGAGACAAAGAATTTAATAAAACAATTTACGAGTGGACAGATTTATAAGCCGTTCCACGTGCCTAAAATACTAATGCATATTTAGATATTCATTGATGTATGCCGTGCAGGTTAATTGTACAGAAATACATTTCGATAGCATAAATAAAATGAAATGGCATGTGCCAATACTACGCAAATTAGTACAGATTAGTTCTCTGCAATACTAGCGAATCAATGCATATCAGGATAATCCCAAAGGCTAGAGACTCATAAAAGGCTAGTGCATGTTCTATTCACATAAACAGAATGATAACAATCCATGCTTATGCAAATAGCTTTAGTCCAAAAGGATGCATTTCAGTAGAATTTGTACAGAGGTAAGCTATTGCTACTCCAATGCTAAGGTGCATCTCAGAATGAATGTTAAAAGCTATACACTCCTAAAGTGCTAATGCAAGTTTGTGCAAATATATGCTCTGCTAATCCAATGCTACAGTGCCTCTCAGAAGAAATGTCATGTCATTCAGAAGGAAGAAATACAATCATGAAAATAATCGGTGGAACAGCTGACCACAGAAAACCCTCTTATACTCCATCATACGTGGATAGATCTATTTCTTTTTGAGGGTTCGGTGTGCCAATCGCGATGGCAGTTTAAGGAGAGAAAATTCATTATTGATTCAGGAATACATACATTTCCTAATCTATTTTCAAACCTTGAGGTCTTAAGCTATCAAATTTGCATATTAAGGTAGCTTCTAACTGTCGCAGTTTTAATTTTCTATTACCCAACCTTTTATTTTGTGGTAAATGCACCAAACCTAAAAATGACATTTCTTTGATATTTCCTTTGAGTTTTTTTCTGAAAATTAGCCGTCAAAGGGTATGTTAAATCTCAATTTTTTATGACTCTGTAATGTTGTAAAATGTGCAGCTTTAGCGGTCCTATAGTGTAACCTATGTAATGTAAACCACAACTGCAAGTGATTACATACACTACAAACATAGTGATACATGAAATTCTATGTTTGTAAGTCCATGTCAATCCATTGGAACTTACAAACAGTTTCTTAGACACAAAATCACACATTTTGCAATTCGCCCATTTCTTAAAGCCAACATTTTCATTTTTAGCCATAAAATTACAAGGTGTTTCGTTCTCAGTTACAACCATACTAGGTGACAAGATATTTTTTAAGGTCGGTGCTTTTCGGTAACTGACACTGGGTGTAAATTCCAATACTTTACTAAGATCGAATCTTCCAATGTTTATGCATGATAGATTTAATTTCTTTTCCTCGATAGTTGAAGCCTGTGTTAAATCTAATTTTATCTTCTGTAACTCTGGCCCTTGGTTTAAACAAATCTGTTCTAGTTTGCTGTTCAGCTTTGCCGAATCACTCTGCCACTGTGCTTCTGGCAGAGCCTCTATTAATTAATCTTTGACCAATAAATGTGGCTTCTGTTTGGAAATCTGCATCTCTACTACATATCCGTTTGGCTCTCAGAAATTCACCATATGGTATAGTTTTTTAAAATGCCATAGTGTGGTGGCTTTTCGCATGTAGGGTGGACTTGGAGCTAGTATTTATTCTATACAAACTGGATGTAAGTAGATTATCAACAATTTGGAATTTACCATCTAGAAAGACTAATCCTGTTTTACTGATGGTAGTAGTGAGCTCAGGATTCAGTGTATTCTGATTAAGAATGTTGATATATTCATAGAGCTTAATTTCTGTTCCGTAACAACTTATAAACAGGTCATCTATAAACCGATGCCACATAACTCTCCATTGGGAAAAGTGCTCCGATTCCTATCCCCAGGCTATTTTAGTTTCCCACCAGTCCATATAAAGGTTAGCGTAAGTGGGTGCCATACAAGACCCCATGGCCGTCCCTTGGATTTGTCTATAAATGTGATTCTCATGCAAAAAGTAATTATGCTCAAGGCAAAATTGTAGCATCTCCAAAGCATACCATTATGCTGTGGATAACTAACCGATATAACATCTAGGTAGTTTTCATTCAGTTTGGTTAGTAAGTCTGAAGTATCGCGAATATATGAACTGAGGCTTAAAACAAAGGGTTGGAAGAAAGGATCCAAAAATGTGGATGTATTTTCAAGAAGGCTACCAATGGAAGATACAATGGGACACCCAGGGGGATCTATCTGGCTTTTATGTATTAATGGGTTGAAATATATGAGGAGTGAGACAGGATGACTTGTCTTCAAAAAGAAATATTCATGATCATCTATAAACTTTAAATCATACCATTGCGAAACCTATTAAAATAAATTAGATTTGTGTCATTCAAAACTGATTTCTCCACATTTTCATAACATTCAATGTTGTTTAGTTGTCTGGCTGCCTCATTTTTATATTTCACACTGTCTATGACCACTATGCTGCCACCTTTGTCCGACGGACGGATGACTATAGAGTGGTTGGTTTTAAGATCTTCAAGTGCCTTTTATTGCAGGAAATTTAAATTCCTTTGTTTCAAATGTAGAGCTGTAGTTAATTTCTTTTTTTTCTTTTTTTTAATTGTTTATAGTTTGCAAAACAAACTTGTACAATATATTTAACAGACCATCCGTTTCATATCAACAGTTAATACATATAAGACTCAGTATTATTTGATAATTGTTACAGCAAAACTTAGAAAGATCTAAAATCAAAGGGATTTCTACATTAAAACATTATCAAAATACATCGATAAAAGACATTAAAGTGAAGATAATATCACGATGATCAAAGTTTTCTTGTGCAAAAAGGCAAATATCAGCAAAATGTTAGAATTTTATGCAATGTTAAAGCAATTAGTCAGGAGATATAATGTATCAGCAAGAATTCTACACTGAAGTAGTCCTGAAAATACAACCAAAATGATATTTTACTGAAGATAATATCATGGCGTTCTAATTTATGCAAAAGAGCGTGTATAGGAACTTAATAATAAAAAGTTTATGATAAGATAAACATTATATGCAATTCATTATAAGGTAAAGACAAGACCAATCTTAAAATGTCTATACGCGTAAAAGGATATTGGTAAAATGACTAAAATACCTGAGCAATACAATACCAAACAGTTTACATAAGATGGTAAAACAAATAGAGCACTTATGTTATTAAAACAACACAATTTGCCACAGTAACATGAAGAACAATACTTAGAATAGCATAACAAAAAACAAAATTAAGTAGCGTTATATGGTATGAGGAAGTTGCATAATGCGATTTCAATATAGACCATCTAGATGTAGTGGAGGAGCGAGAGGAACTACTTCCAAAGATTCCTATGCAGTCCCAGATGGAGAATAGCTCCAACAGACCACAAGACTTCGGAATTTCTCTGTGTACTTGCTCTCTATAAAATAATCAAATTAATGTTTGACCCATCTGAATGAGGATGTTTCTATTATTTAGTTCATCGAGGATTATTTTTTAAAAACCAGATAGAGCCAAAATTATAGACTGGCTAGTACCCCGGATTAATCTATTGCACAGCATTTCTCTTGCATCTAGAGTAAATCCTAGATTAAATGGACCGAGAAATATATTTCTGTTTACTTCAAAATGGGAACAGTAGAAAGTTAAGTGTTTTAAAGTTTCGACATGCTGCATAGTTGAACAGAATCGACAATAACCTTTATGATCATTAACCTTGGTAGAATTCCAGTATTTTATCCTTCCAAGAGTAGGAAGTTGATTCAGTCTAAATTTTAAGTACACATCACGTGCCTAGTTGCAAGGAAAAGCTGTAAATAAGGTAACCTTGATGTCCTTCTCGCAAGAAAAAGAGTGTATTCTTTGTAGTTCTTATAGACTTCAATCGAATCAAGAGTAACTCGCCAGTCGTATTCATTAAGTTTATGTTTAACGTACGCTGGACGAGTTATTATATCTTCCCAGTTCGTGTCAATCTTAATCCAAGAGAGCATTCATTTTGTCTTCAAAGTTTGCCTTAGATGTTGTATAATGATCTTGTAACATATTCGCTAAGCCCAGATAGAGAGAATTTCTTGGTGGTGATAACATTTTCGAATAGTTCGAACGTAATCTCCAAGAGTATTTAGCAGATAAGGACGGTATAGCAAGTTCATGCCGGAGAACCGAATTAGGAAGTGAGTTGACTAGATGTAATGTGCGCTTCCAGATTTTCCCTTGAATTTGGTAAAGTGTGGAGTCAATGGTCAAGAGACACATATCCAAACCATACAGAATAATGGCTTCTATTTTCAGGGAAAAAAGTACCGGTAACATAGAGAATTTACAAAATTTGCTATAAATAATCCTCATCTGTGAAATAAAATGCAACATTTTTTGATTTGGCAGAAATCCATGCGAGTTTAGACGAGACATTGCACAAGTTATAGCCAAGATATCTGAGGGTTGACGTACGAAATATCACCTCACCGTCAATGAACCATGTAAATCTGAACATTTTCATTTTCATGTTATTAAAAACAATGATCTTGGCCTTCGTGGCATTGGATTGAACATTAAGCTTTTTAGCATAAATTGAAAATCCATGGAGCCCAAAAGGTGTTCAATCAAAAAGAATAATATCATCAGCAAACGCCATCCATTCGAGATTGAGCTTTCCAAGTTTGACCTAAAAACCAACATCTTTGTTCCAGATATTGTCACCATCGGATAAGTTTATATTAAAAAGAGTTGCCGCCAGATTGCATTCCTGTTTTACTCCTACATGAGTTTTAATAGGATCAGATAAGGTGCTGTCTAAGGTTATTCTGACTTGATAGCATGTGTCTGTGTGCATTTTAGCTATCATAGAAATCAATAACATCGGGACACCGAATTAAAAAAAAAAATTCCCATAGTATTTGCTGTATAAGACAATCCAAGGCGGCTGATGGATCCAGGGACGACATGTAAATTGCTCCTCTATTTCTTAATTTAGATCTTTGGAGGACATGTGCTAGTATGGTAGCATTTAATGTGGTCCCCATCCCTTTGCGAAAACCGACTTGGTAACGGGAATAAATGTCATGTTGCACAATATAGTTTTACAATTCCGTGAGAATAAGCATAGCAAATATTTTTGCAGAAACATCCATAAGCCCTATAGGACAATCATTTTCAGGCAGTGCAGGATCACCTCTTTTAAAAATATGTATAATAATTGAGGTGAGCCAAGGCACAGGAATGGTGTTGGACTGGTAAATAATATCAAACTTGATTTTAAGAATAGAAGCCCAAAGGGGAGGCTCATGCAAAAGGATGCAGGCCGGATTTCCATCCAGACTTGCAGCCTTGGAATATTTGAGCTTCCGATTTGCTCCCTCAATATCACAAATAGACCATCGGCACAAGCCAGGAATTAACATTGGGTGACTAATCGCTGATTCTTTATGAAAAGCGAGTGGAAGCTCGAATTGTACAGACATATAAGAATGCCAGGTTTTAGCGGGGATTGAGGAATGTAGGATACGATCTGTTATTTCATCAGTATGTTCCATTTGTGACCAAATTGCCCTTTTGTTATTCGAGCAAAGGGAACAAACCATCTTTTGATTGTCTTTAATATAGATTAAAGATATAAGGCCATGGTTAGCATGTTTGTAATTCTGACAAATACGATTTTTCCTAGCATGATATATAGAATGTGACACTTGTATGATCTTCAAAGCCCTTATTTGTCTATTTTTTATTTGTTTCAGCTTAACAATTTCAGGATTGTATGTATGAACAAAACGACTACAGGGGCACTTTTCAGTAAGGGGTATTTTGAGAAGTAGGCGTTTGGTTGTGCAAAAATGTGTACGTTCAATATAAGTCAAACCAGGGTCTTGAGATTGTTAATTCGGGCCGAGAATAATGCTGTGTTTCAGCATTTCTGTCAACCTGTACACACAGGTTGAGACTCCAACGAATAGAGATCAGGGGGCGATCAATCTCTGCAAATTAGTGTTCAGGGCAATGTCCAATTTTAGAATAGCCAGGTTAATCTTAAGCATAGTAATTAGATGGTCCCCAAGACTCAGATTCAAGGTAATAACAGGTGTACATAATGTTATTATATCGGTTGAGACCTCAAAGAAATCTATATAGGAGTTCATTTGTCCCCTATGCCAGGTGAAATTAGTCGAGCTCTTGTCCATGGACACACACTGTAAGTTCCATTCTAAAAAGAAAGAAATCCATCTTCTTCCTCCAAGATATGAGCTACACTTTGTGTTGGATTTGTTACTCAATGGAGTAGGGATAAAGAAATCAGAGCAGTTGCAGTTAAAATCACCACCAATAATAAGTTTATACTTGGAGTTTTGGGCACGTGCATCCACTAGGATGGCATCAAGTTTAACAAACATCTCTTCTAGAGATATGACAGCTGGGTTCCAGTATCAGCAGATCGACAATAAAGAAATAGAAGAGGGGCCTTGAATGCACAGGTCAATAACCAATAAATTGACAGATACCAAAATTTGCTTAGAAACAGTTTTCAAATTATTGGTGATAGGTATAGCCAAACCACCACGTGGTCTACCTGTGGGCCCCTTTAGAGCAGTGGATAAATAAGTTGCATACCCATTTACTTGGAAATTAGATAGATGCATAGATTCATGAATACAGATCAAATCTGGATACATATCTGCGGCTAAGGCATTGAGCCATTAGCCCAAATTGCTATAACCACAAGAGTTCCATGAAGCAATTTATAGTAAATTGCTACAGTTTAGGTTCTTCAGTCTTCTGCGGGACAAAGTTATTTAGTAATGGCATGAGCCAGGACCAGTCCTTAATAACCGATGACAGTGAAGCTAGTTGAGATAACTGAGTGGCTACTGTAGGACTAATGTGCTCAATAGCAGATGGTAAAGGTACAACTGGCCTGCTAGATAATTCAACAAAAGCAAAGGCATCCTCACGTGTATGAAGTATATGAGGAGGGAAGCCTAGGTGGATAAAATCCGCTCTGAAATGCAGGATCATTTTAGTGATAATCTGGGACTGTAATTGACAAATCATCCTGTTATTGGTTTTCAAACTGAACGTAATCCATTCAATGTCCTCAGATAACAGAAGCCTTAAAGAGGGAATGCGTTTGAAGGACTGAAGAATGAAAGATCTATTTAGTCTTTGCTTACCATTAATTTTAGGATCACTTGTCCACCCAAGAATATTTGAGGGTAAATGAGTAGTTTCAGTGGGAATATCTAGAATCGTCTCTGGGCAGGATGAGATAACATTATCTAAAATCATGGGAAGCTCTTCCTGGGCAACAGGCATAGAATTATTACACAGTAAAGATGTTGGTGCTAAAGAGAAAGCCTTGCTATTAGGTAAGATACTTTCTGAAGACCCAGCCTCTTAGATATTAATTGGAATTGTAACAGGTAGGAGCTCTCGAGAGACTTGCACGGAAGCAACAGCTGTAGAAGAAGTTGAGTGTACCTTTTTAATGGAAGTAACTGGATAATAATTTGAGAGTAAAGTCTGTTTATTGGATTGAGATCCGGAAAACACATGCAAGCAGATAACCTGGGTAGTGTAGAAGGAAAGGTTTCAGATGCTTCTATCTCCGAGACCTTTTCCACATGTGAGTTAATAGATTTTTTTATTTTGTATTCATAACTTGATTGGTCTGGTAAAACAGGTTTGCCACTCTCTGATATTAGGGCCGAAAATGGATTTTGGTTTGAAATGGCTACAGTAGCTATTATCTGTTTACATTCCATAGCGTTCTTCTTTGTTCTTAAATCTATTCTACTAGATGTAAAGTCATAGGTACAGGTAGGGCTAAAGGATAAGCCCAATGAGAGTACCAAAGTTACTAAAGGAGTCAGTACTTCAGTTGAGATGTAGATTTTCAGCTGACGGTCTTCCTTCCTCTGTCTCCCCCTCTGGTTGTTGCCAGACCGAGTTGATATACCGCTTTGATTGCTTGTTCCGGCATCCCGCCTCGTTTTGATATTCCCACCTTTCCTGCTGTTCCTCTTCCCAGACCGGCAAATTGGCCTTGTCCTTTGTTGTCCATTTTGCAGTCCGAAAGGAGCAGCTTGAACTCCTCTAAAAAAAAAAAAAAAACTTTTTTAGAACCTGAGGTTTCCGTTTCTGATGTCTCTACTTCTGAGCTACTCTGATCTTACATTGTCGCCTCTGATTTTTGGTTATCGTTTGGTCCAGTCTGGCTTTCATAGGGCCATCAAATCCCTTGGCAAAGGTATAGATCCGTCCTTGTTCGTAATCTAATCTGTCTCTTTTGAATTTTTGTTGTTTTCTCAGTCTGCCTCTGATTTTTGGTTAACGTTTGGTCCAGTCTGGCTTTCATAGGGCCATCCAATCCCTTGGCAAAGGTATAGATCCGTCCTTGTTCATAATCTAATCTGTCTCTTTTGAACTTTTGTTGTTTTCTCAGTCTGATTTCTCCTTCATATCGTTCCAAATTTTCTTCTAACCTAGACATTCTCGTTTTGCACTCATCATCATCTTCAGAGATGAATAGTTGTTCTTCCATATTTTCAATGTCTTTCAAAGGTTTAATTCTGTCCAGTTTAGCATATGTAATGAGACTCTGGATCATTTTGAAAGAACACGTGTTGGTGTGATTGGTCCATTCCTCTATTAGCCTAGGATCTATATCTTCAAACGTAGGAATGGTTAAAATCCTGAGTCCTCTTTGAATTCACTGAACTTCCAAATATGTTTGCAGTGTCATTGCTTCCCACCATTTAGAAATGTCCTTCTTCTTAATCCTTTCCAGCTTGACTAGAAGAGTTGTGTCTTCTGCATCAAGACAAAACGCAGAAGTAAAAGCATTGGAGCCAGCACTGGTGCATGCACAGAGTATACCGCCAGAACGACCATTGCTGATTGTGACAGACTCAAACTATCTTATCATGGTATCAACAATATACTTACAGTCGTGGGTAGATCAAGGATACAAGGCATCATGTGGCTCTGAGATCAAACACAGAACTATATGGGAAAATAGTCAGCGACCAGCACAAGGACACAACTAAATCTGCACGTTAAAAGTAAAGTTCCCTGCAAAACAGGGAAAATAGCAAAAGGGGAATTAACTAGCTGACCGCGCAGCACCGCGGGCTCTCACGCTCCGTCTTGACCCAGGACGTGGACGTTCACATCTTTTCAGTGCTGTCATATACCCCAGAAAAAAGGACAATGATGAACAGTGTCAGTGCACGATAAAGGAAGGGGAACCACTGACATGCACAATCCGCAGGATAGCAATGCCTAGAAGCATCACACTGAAAGCACTTCAAGAAGCAGACACTGTACTCCAGACACGCAAAACAGCCCATCTGGTGGAACTAAGGGTGAAAGACAACATACTGTACAAGAATGATGCCCTCTGTATTCCACTACCTGTGCAACAAGACATGCTGAAATAGGCTCATGGTTTCTGGTGTCATGACAAAGGGCCGCAGGGTACTTTGCATGGTGGCCCACAATGTTACAGGATCAGAAGCATTGCCCTGAATGTTGGGCATTTGAAAGAAAACACAAGACTGCTTCGGGCACCCAGCTTCGTGATCCACGTCCGCACCACGCCTGGGAGCTAGTCCATTTGTATTTCATAGGACCCCTTCAGAAGACTCAATGAGGGATCAAGTATGCATTGGTCATCACTGATGCTTTTAGAAAGTGGGCGGAAGTGGCCCCACTATGCATCTGCTCAGCACAGGCCGCAGCACACGCACTGATCAAACCTGTGATTGCCAGACACGACATGTGGATGAAGATATCATTTGATAACAGCACCCACTTCAAGAATGAACTTATTTATTTATTTATGTGGAAGGCTGAACATTAGACAAGATTTTCACATTCAATGTTGTCGCAATTCCGTGGGTGTGGTGGAACGCTTCAACCAGGAAATCAAGGAAGAACTGAACAAACTTGTGTCTACTGAAGGGGGCGCCTGAGACATCCACTTGCCAAATGCGCCCCATGGCCTGCGGTCAAGAATACACTCTGCTGCGGGCTACTCTCCCTATGAGATACTCTTTGGCAAAATAATGCCCTCTGGAGAAATACTGCTCCTGCCATATGAGAAGGGCCCTGACACATGTCATTTACATCAGGAACAATACCTGCGGACACTGGTTGAAACATTACATGGCATTTCTCAACAGGTATCAGACCTACAATTGAAGAAGTGGCAGAGTGACTTTTCGCCCAAAACAGCACTCTTGCAGATAGGAGATATTGTAATGGTTACGAATGAGAACAGGACCAGGAAAACACAGCAACAATGGTTAGGGCCCTACTTTGCCACTGGCAGGATTTCACTGCTAATCTATGCAGGAGACATGTATGACCACAGAGGCATTATTTTTAAACACTTTAAACACTACTATCTATTAAACTGCCTATCTCACCCAGTCACACAGCTACCGTACATCTCATCTACAGACCCCCTAGCCCTACCTCTTCATTCATAGAGGACATTTCATCTATCCTAGCTACCAGCACTAAGCCCAACTCTCAAATCATTTTACTTGAAGACATCAATCTAGGTTACCTAGACACAAATTATGCCAAAGCCACTGACCTCGAAAGTGTCCTGGCCGACTTCGGTCTCACCCAACATGTCAATGAGCCCACCCATATCAAGGGTCGCCCTCTTGTATGGGTTGCTGACATGAACTGTGCGTTGAACATTACCTCTGTGTCTCCTTGCGCATGGTCTGATCACTACAAAATATCATTCAACTTTAACTCCAGTCCACCCACTGTTAAACCTAACCTTGCCCCACCCACTTCCACTCGCAACAAAAAGGATATCACAGCTGAGAAATTACTCCCACGTATCCTCCCTCTACTGAACCGGGCATCCTCCTCGTGCTCAGACCCCGCAGTCTTAGTAGACACCTACAACTGCGTCATGCTAAAAGCCCGTAACACCATTGCCCCCCTCAAATTGCGCAAACAAAAACCGCGGCTCCACCTTAACTCCTGGTTTACCCCACACTTACGCGACCTGTGTAAAGAAAAAAGAAAAGCTGAGGCTCACTGGAAAAGTTCACCCTCTCTAGTCAACAGAAATAACCTCATCTCAGCTTCCCTTACCTATAAAGAAGCCATCTTAGCTGCAAAAAAGGAAGTGTACAACAAACGGATCATTCAAGCCCAATCTAACACTAAGGAACTCTTCAGGATCCTCAAGAAACTTGAGTCTCCTGTTGCCCCGCTTGCTGTGTGCACTCCTGACAGAGTGGTGCTCCAACATTCAAAAGGCACTGCTTGACAAAATTGCCATGCCCCAAGCCAAAATCAATACTAAAAAGAGCCACCTTTCCTACTCTACAGGTAACCCCCCATCCTACAAAACCACATCTCCTAAACAGGCCTTCAAACCTTTCAGCTTCTCACCCCTCACCATTAAGGAAGTCGAAAATATCATAACAAAGCTCAAGCCCTCCAACTGCCAAGGCGACACCTGCCCTGCACCGGTCTTAAAGGAAGCTGCACATGACCTTGCCCCATTCATTACCTCATTCATCAATGCCTCCATCAAATCAGGTATTGTACCTGACAACCTTAAGGATTCTTGGGTCATCCCGTTAATCAAAATACCTAATCTTGATCCCAGTAATCCCTGGAACTACAGGCCCATCACCAGGGTGCCATACCTGCTTAAAATTCTGGATAGAGGGGCCTATCTCCAGATCCAGGACTATCTTGAAACTAACAATCTGTTAGGGCTTAGACAATCCGGCTTCTGTCCCAGACACAGCACGGAGACAGCCTTAATTGACTTGAAAACCCAAATTGAGGACCTGAAAGACAAGGGCAAACAGGCGCTCCTGCTCCTCCTTGATCTATCAGCAGTCTTTGATTTGGTCAATCATCAAGTCCTCTGCCACCACCTTAAGCTTGCGGCCCACTTCTCTGATGCTGCCACATCGTGGATCAGCTCTTTCCTAGCGAACAGAACCATGAGGCTCTTTTCGCCTTTAGCAGCAGCTGAGCCTGTCCATGTCCCTTGCGGAGTCCCGCAAGGAACCTGTGTATCCCCCACACTCTACAATGTGTTTACTAAACCGCTCTTTGATATACTTGACTATCTGGGTGTCTTCTACACGAATTATGCAGACGACACCCAGATATTCAAGTGTTTCAAGGCACGAGAAAAGTGGCAGAGAAGCACGGACCCTACATCAAGACTTCCCTCTATATGATAGGGCCTTTCAACCCTATTCGCCTTTGTACACCAATACCATTACAATGGGCCTACCAAATATATGTGGGAACAAAGCATATGGAGATGACTGTGTACCTTGGCTACAGTAATACCATGGATAGGGATTCTTAGCAGACAAGGATCAGAGTCAAAGCTTGACAGAAAGAAAAGGATGAGCGATACGCCTACTAGGGAAGAGTTCCTAGCAGACATCCACATGGAGGAACATGGAACAGAGACCTGCGTATAGCATTGCCCTGGGAGTGGGTAGCGCCCCATGAAAGGGCTATGCTGAGTAAATCCATGATAGTAGAACCAATGGCCACTGAAACAGCCGAAGCATTGACACGAATGAACGAGGAGCAGAAATCAATGGCACACATGATCATGCAGCACCGGCTGGCCCTTGACATGACTCTGATGGAAAAAGGAGGGTTGTGTGTAGCTTTGAATGAAACGTGTTGTTTCCTCCTCACCCACAGCGGGGAAATGGAGCATGAAATTAACAAGATACGCAGTTTGACACAGGAGCTACGTCAAGTTACTGTGTCATTCGGGAGTGCAGAAGGTCCCCCATGGTGGTCCTTGAACAGGCCTCAGCTCTTAGGACATACCATTATGTGGTGTATTATGTATATCGCCGGAACGCTTATCTCATTGCTGGTGCTGATACTCTTGATAAAATGTGTATGTACGGCCATAGAAAAGGCAATGATACCAGTGAGGGTAGTTGGTTCATTGGAGGAACAGGCTACAGTTACAGGGATATTGTATATACCACTGAATAGAGTGGATAGAGAGGCACAATATGATATAATTTAATCGTTTTTATATAACGCGCCTAATACCGTGCTTGAGTTTGGTTTCTAAGAGGGGATCCGGGATTCGTACCTCTGTTGCTCTGAGTGGTTGATGCTACTACAAGACAGCGAACTGCAACTAGGATGATAGGGGGAGACAATATTCGCAATGCAGAGATGTTTTATCCTTTACTTCAGGAACAGAAAAGGTGTGGACTGTTATCGGTGACTATGGAAGCCATGCGTGGAATGCTTTGTGCACCCACCAAGGGTGAGGTGGATAAATAGGCACAGCCATGAACTCGTGCTCTATACGTCTGCAAGAGATAAGTCACCATGGCCGTGGAAAACCAGACAGCTGCCAACCGTCATGTACATATATGCTCTTTGCACTTTCAATCTTTATGATATGCATATCTGTACGACTTCCCTGAATCACCTTATCTAAATTGCCTCTTGGAAAGCCTCATGTGATACCAAGCACCATGGTATATATGTTGCTCTGTTTGCTGTAATGAACACTCCTGTAACCTGCCTTTGCATAAGGCTATTCTTGCTGATCGTTACACACATCTTTATCTTCGACCAACAGTACTGCCGACAATTGAGGAGGCCCGCAATGTGCATGACTTTCTGCCATCTTATGCAAATCTAACTGTAGGGGGGGTGGGAGGAGAATGAGGTGTGGTCTTAAGAAAACTAAAAATATACTGAAAAGATAGAGCTTTGGCTTAGGTATGCTGGTGATCTAGTGGCACAAGCCGGTCAAGTGGCACAGCGAGTAGAGCACTCGCTTTGACATCCGTGCAGAGCCTGCTAACGCAGGTTCGAATCCCGGCGGGGCCAAACTCAGCCTTTCATCCTTCCAAGGTCGATAAATGAGCACCACACACCGTGGGTAATAATAAGCAGCGCTCAGATACCTGAGGGTTTGTAGCATTACATAAGTGCCAAATTAATATTATCTAGTCATCATTTGGAATGGGAAAATGTCAGAAGCGTAGCCATTTTTCAATATTCTAAAAACGGATGATTTGAATTTGCAATTCACTGACCAATGTAGTGTGTACTAGAGGTTTTGGATATTATAATTTACATTCAAGATTGTGAAATGCAATCTAAAAAACATGAGCGGTATGGGTTGCTTAGCACGGATTAGTAAGGGGTATTCCCAAGCACTATTCAGTAACGCGAAAAGGTGGGGGCGGCAGGCAAACCCCCAAAATATGATTTGCTCAACCGGGCATGTATACTCCTCGTGAGTGATCCTATTATCTGTGGTGTCTCTGGAGTTAAGAGGGAATGAAGTAGCTGATTCTATCCAGTCACACTTCCTGAAAACAATATTGGCTTGCTAAATTGTCTGTAGATTTAGACTGATTGCATGAGCCTATCATTAAACAGAAGAGCAAAAAGACATAAAAAGGACAGAAAAGGTTTGATCTGTCCCTTCCTGTCTTGGACCCTATACCTAGACAGCGCTGTTGTGCCGCCTGATTAATAGTGGATGGAATAAGAAGGAAATAAATCACTTGTATTTCAACTCATGTTTTCTCTCATTTGATGGTGCTATAATTGACTGACGGCACAGGCACTGTACCGTTGTTAAATACTCATGGTATGGTCAGGGTAATCATGCAAAGCAAAAAACCTCACTTCTTGGAAATATTAAAATACGTGGTATTTTATTGCCCACTACTGAGAGTGAATGAACTCCAATTAAAAAGTTAGCTCTGATTTAAAAACTAAAAACATCATACTATGAAGACTAAGCTAGGGGGGTAGCCACTAAGGTTTCTTCGTCTCCCTGTGGCTATAACATGATGTGTGGTAGGAACCTTCCTGCCATCTCCACATGTGTGGCAACCGGGTTCAGTGCTCTGAGTGGTTAGTACTACCTTCTTCAGGCCTGTCTTCATAATTAATTTGCAAGGCTTATTTGCTTCTGATTTGTGGCTACAAAATTATTTGGCCACTCATACTAAGTATCCAATATTCATTTGTAAGACTGGAGCGGTCGCACCTCGAACTGGTTTAAGGATACAATCGAACTGACTCTGTAAAGAATCAAAGGGAACAGTATCACTACTAGTTGTACTAAACTAGCATCCAATCAGTTTACATCTTGTGAGATATTTGTACAACATTTGGAGCATACACATATCAGGCAAAGGTACTCACAAGTCACAGTTGTGACTAAGGTGCAGGATGGCATTTATTGTTGAATGTGGCAAGTCACACGAATTGCTGTGTTGTGGACCACCTAAAGAGAAAGCAATAAAATGCACTCCATTTAGACCAAAGTTGACGTCATATAGTGTATGCATCAGGATACATATTTAACATGGAGGACGTTTTTTCCTTATTGCTAGTACTGTAGTCATGCGGTGCCATATAGTGTGACATCCCGTAATTGTAGTTTTGGCATATTACATATTATGTCTCAACTTATCACATTGCATGTGTTCTGGACGGTGGATGTTAAAGCTAAGGCATTAGAATTGGAATAATTAATGTCTGGCATAGCCACAGCAGACACCTGGCATTCCATGCGTTAATAAAATTGGGTCATGCCGGTAATGGTTGAGATTACATATGTAATTTCGACTGATGTGGTATCTGCTTTCATATGTATCTGTGTTGCAATCATATAACAGGCTAGATGGTGGTGAGAGTTTGCCAGTTTATCAGCTCATTCAGCCCCTGTTGATCAGTTTTAAGGCAGATGATCCACCTATGTTCCCGTCTGAGTAGAAATGGTGGGTGAAATTACTGGGTGGTATTGTCATCTTTTCTATTAATTTTCCAGACCAAATCATTCTCCTTGTGACCTTTTAGCAAAAAGTGTTCTACCCGTGGTGCGTTCAGCTTTTTGGTGCATATGCAGGATTGGTGTCCCTGTATTCTTTTCTTGATGGGCCTGGCCAACATTCTAATGTGTTTGAGGTAACACACGCATGTAATAAGGTAAATTACATTTACAATGGTGTTGTAATTGGTAAATGTGAGTTGTCTCCAAGTTGTATTTAGTCCTAGATCCAATGTAGTTGGGTATACTGAGCATAAGCCGCAAGGAAAATGGCCAACCGGTCGTGTCGAGTGCCATAGGGTGGGTTGTACATTATGCCTCGGGCCTGGGTAATAAGATCTCACCAGAGTCTCTTATGTTTCTCCTCTGTTTTATGGCGAACCCACATTCAGGATTGGCCACAGCTTGAATATTTCTTATTTGACTCTGTTCAATTATGCAGAGTAATTTAGGACTTCTGTTATGCGATTCTCTTGTACTGGTCTCGTGTTCTACTGTAAGGTGATTTCTCGAGGGATGTTGTGCTCACGCTTCTTTGCGTGTCTCAGGAGTTTTCTTGGATATCCTCTTGCTTTCAATCTGTTCGTGAGGGCTTTTGCTTGTCCATCTTATTTAGCAGTGTCAGAGCAGTTGTGGCGAAATCACAGGTATTGCCCAAAAGGTACATTTGTTGTGAGTGTTTTGGGAAAGAAACTATCAAACTGCAGCAACGAGTTTCTCGCCATAGGTTTCCTGAACACAGTGGTACAGAGTCTTCCATTATTAGCCTGTATTTTACTACTTCCTTGCTGCTGGAGAATGTGAATTTTAGGTACCTTTTCCAGTTGATGAATGTCTCTAGGTGTTCCTGATCCCCTGTATAGATCAACAGTACATCATCTGTGTACCTGCACCAGAGGGCAATCTGTCCTTATAAATATGATAGGTTATTTATAAAGCACTTAATACCCAGAGGTTTCTAAGCGCGGACCCGGGGATCGAACCAGTGTTGCTCCGTGTCGTCTTGCTTCCAAGTTGAGCACGTTGCCCCTGAGCTATCATCCCGAGACAAACTGGTGGGAACTGGTTGTCACTATAAACGTGCTTTCTCTCAAAGTCAGCCACGTATATTAGCCAGTGATGGAGCAAAAGTGGACCCCATTGCAGGCACCGCCATTTGTTGACAGAAATCGTCTTTCTACATGTAGAAGTTCTTTGTTAGAGCAATTTCAGCTAATTGTAATAGTAACAGGCGTGGAATCTCCAGAGGAGGTATTTGCACTTCCAGAATTTTATTGATCACTATTAGTGTCTCCATGTGGGGGATGGAGGTATAGAGGGACTCTTTATCTAGAGTAACCAGTATTTGTTTATGTGGATCAAAGTGTATATCCTTTATCAGGTTGCGCACTGCAGTAGTGTCTTTAATATAAGATTGCATTCAGGGTATATCAGGTTGCAAGAAAAAGTTGACAAATTGAGATAGTGGCTAGAGTATGGAGTTGATCCCTGCAACTATCAGTCGACCCTGAGGAGGTGAGAGGCCTTTATATATCTTTGGCAAGGCGTGAAATGCCAGGATACATGTACAAGAGGGTGTGGGGGATAGAAATTCTGCCTTTTTTTTTGCTGCTGTGGCCCTCACTTGCTGCCTCTTCTTCCAAGTTGAAATACTGATTCTTAGGCCCTCAGTCAGGTCCCATGGTAATCATTGGTAATGTAAATCGTTATTTAGAAGAGTGGTAACCATGTGTTCATATACTGTTCTGTTCATAAGCACAATGGCACACCCTGTCTGCCTGTTTGATGACAATATACAGGTTATTACTCAGATTTTCTAGTGCTGTTCTTTCTAATCTGGAGAAATTCTGGAAGTTGGAAAGATTTTCTTGCTCAATTCCTTACAATGTCTTCGTTAGCGCCTTCCCGAAAGTAATAGACTCGGGTGTGATATTGGTGGGGTAAAATTTGGACTTGGGATGTAGTCATGTGATATCACCTGTATTTGTAATATTTTCTAAGAGTTCAAATTCTCTGAAGTATTGCTTGAGTCTAATCTTGCGCAATAATTGGGAAACCTTAATGCCACAGAGCCACAGCGGGAGGTCTAGGCTTCTCCTATATTGCACTGAAACTCTGGAACTCACTCCCTGTCACCCTTAGAGCTGGAACTTCCATCTCTGTCTTCCGCAACAGCCTCAAGGCCACTCTCCTCAAATAGCAAGTGGAGGACTGCCTCCTCCACTTCTGCCATGTATATTGTAATATAACACAAATGTAATATAACTATATTGTAACCTGTATATATACTGCTAATGATTATTGCAACCTGTGTATATATATTGCTACAGACCATGTAACTTAGTAACTAAGCTTTGTACTGTAACAAGTGCCACAATGTCCTCGGGCTGTTGTGTGCTATATAAATACGAATAAAACAAAACAAAACAAAATGCAAGTGTACATGAATTGTACCATGCTGTCGATACGAAACTGAGACCTTTCTGGAGTATTGCAGTTTCATACTGTGTGAGGACATGGTCAGATAGGTCTATGACTAATAGTTCCGATGTTGCAATCTCCCTGGCCCTCTGCTCTTGGTGATTCTCTGGGAGTCGTGCTCTTGTCCTCTGTTGCAGCCGCGTCCTCTGCTTCGTTGACATGTATAGAATCCCATATGTGTTTCTGAGGATGAGAAAGAACTGCTAAGAAGATGTCAAAATCCTTAAGCCATCCAAAATCACAGCTCACAGATTAAGGGCTAGAAATAACCCTAAAAAATAATTTAATTGAGATGGAATTCTTTAAGGCCAAAAACAAAACCAGGAATGACTTGTTGCTCAGGAAGAGGGAGAAAGAATGTCACAAACAGACTCCATATAAGCCTGATAAAAGCAGTAGCATGTACAATGATAAATCACACAAGGTGAGGTCCATAATGAAAAAGTATTGGCATATTTTATTGTCAGATAATGATCTCAGAAGAGAATTAGGTGCAAATCCACTGATGACATTCAGGAAATCTCCATCAGTAAAAAATCTGCTTGTGCCCAGTTTCTTTAGTAGACAAGAAACAGCAAGTCGGAGGACTTTGTTACCTGAAAGAAGATCTGGATTCCAGACATGTAATTGGTTATTAATAACGCGCTTAATACCCAGAGGTTTCTAAGTGCAGACCCAGGGTTCAAACCTGTGCTGCTCCGTGTCATCCTGCTTCCGAGGTGAGTACTTTGCCCCTGAGCTATTGTCCCGAGAATAAGAAGTGTAAAGCATGTCATTATGCTTCCAATGTAGATTCCTACATAAATTCATTTATGGGCAAGAAAATAAACATTAGGAGGATATGACTTTTGAAAAAGATTTTGTTGTATATGCTCTAAAGAGCATCTGTGACAAATGGAACATCAGGAGCACTATATGTATATTGAAATTAAGGATCCTACAACATATATAGAGATGAAGAGTTGCACATCTTTTTTAATTTAAAACGCCTTAACATGAATCCATTGACCATTGTTATTGTTATCTTTGTACATTTGAGAATCTAGTTAGCTTTCTACCATGAAATTGTGTGAATAACAATTTTTTCAACAAACAGCACTAGAACGAAACTTGTAGTTTGGATAGCTGTTTACAATTGAATTGGATATTTGTGCTGCAGAGTATTTCATTTGATCACCTGTTCGCAAATACTGGTTGAACATTTTTTTTCTTCTTTTCAAATGCACACAGTAGGGAAACAACTGAACATTCTATAGTTATTTACAACTAAATCTTTTCAACATACACAATGAGAATGAATTGCAACTCAAGAGATATATATATGATTTTGCATTTTTGTTTATTTGGTTGCACTCTAGAATTTCTTATGGGCTTACTTATTGGGTCATTTGAGTGGTTTGGCCTTTTTCATGAGTGTATCTAAGTTTTTTAATGGGTGTTTAACATTATTTTTATTAACTGTATATGTTTGGCCATCATCGAATAAGCTATGGTTTTTGATAGGTTAATATGAATATGACCACTTGCCATTTATTGTCATTTTTCATACACCAACCAAACTAACCAAACCAAACAAAACCATGGTATTAACCTGTGGCATAAAAATTAGTTCACTAATAATGGCCACTGGGCCTAAATAATTGGTGACTGTGTAGGAGATGGATAGGTCCAATTATCAATACATGATAATGTAGACATGATAAGGAATATCTGTTTTGAAACTTATGTATGCATTCTTAGATGGCAACAAATATGTATGAAAAGATGGCCTTAAGGCTATACCATGACACATTGGTAGTTTTCCCCTAACAAACATTAAGGAATGACTACCCCTCATGTGTGTTTCTATATATGGGGATCATGCTACACCTAAGAGGAAGCCCTCTCTGTAGGGCGAAACATGTCGGTTTTAAAATTATGTTTCAATAAAGTAGAATACTTTTTATATTTTTCTAACCACTGTGTTAGGCTGATTTTTTGGAGATTATAACATGTTCATGGCTGCCGATGTTCTTAGGTATGTTAAGGCAACATTCAATTTGCTTTCTGTACCAATATATTTTAGAGAGCTAGTGATAGCGGCTGTGTAGTTATGGTTAAGTTACTCAACTCATAGGAAGAGCACTTGTTGGATGGCTTATAACTTTGTTGTTGTTGTTAGATGAACATCACCAAACTTTGCAAAAAAAGTATATGGCCACCTCAGAATGATATTGCGTTGTTTGGTGCGTTTTTTATAGGGGGTGTCCAAAAACGTTTAAAATCCTCATAGACATAATGGAAACACATTTTTGCTCACGTCTGCAGCCCAAACCGCTGGATGGATTTTCACCATGCTTGTGCAAGGAGCAGTGGCTTGGTCCCAAAAGTGTGAACATTTTGTGTAAATCGGTCCAGTATTTTCTTTTTAAAATGGCCAAAAAGTAGGTACAAAAAAATTAGTGCTATCCTCGTCCGGTCCACTGACTCACTTCCTGGTTTGGTGTCCGCAGACTCATCTGGGCCAATCAGAGGGTGGCGTGGTGTTCGCGGACATCAAACATGCACGCTGTTTGGATGTTTGAAAATGTGAGGTGCGTCACAATTCTTTTAATGGTCACCATGTTGGATTCGCAGACCACAGCCTTTATGCGTGGAGAGCGCACTGAAACAAAAGTCAGGAAAATACATTTGGGGTTATTTTGTGGCCAAAAGAGTGCCTGGAAAGGGTGGTGGAGTGTAAAAAAGTTCATATGGAGCTGTTTTTTATGTCTGCGTATATCATTGGGATTGGTAGGGTTCTGGGTAAATCTTGTTATTTGAAGGTGTATTGTATGTACTTATTATATGGTTTAATTCTATCATTCTGGTTGCGGCCAATAATCCAGCCACTGGCCACGGCCATGGTAATATGTGTACAGTAATTATAGGTACTATAGGAGGAGTATACAGTATTTGTAATATGGTAGAATTATATAATTGAAGTGTATATGGTATTCATGATTGTAGTACAATTGAGGATAGTGCTTATGTAATCTGTAGTTTCTTTGCGAAGAAAAACAAGTATAATACTGAGTATGGATACCTAGTTACATATGGTAATAAGGCTGAAATCTATGGTTCTTTTTCTTTAAAAAACAGCATCATTTGTTAAAGAAGATAGTTTAAAACCTTTAATTGCATACAATTGTACATATAGATTAACTTTTTTGACTCTCATACATAGTACATTATATGTACAACATTTGGTACAGCATTAGTGCATGGTACACTGTTGTTGTATTAACATGAAATAATCATTGGGAAAAAACGACTCTATTTGAAAAGTTTTTGGCATTTACATGGTTTGAAAGATATACATTTTACAGAATACATGTGTGTGGTAGCATGGGTATATTATGTGAGTATAAATGTGATCAGATGTTTATTTGAAGTGTGTTCTAATTAAGGTTATGTTTAAAGTAGTTAGATACTGTAGTGGTATGGATGTTTAGTGCAAGAATAACTGTGATGGCATATTTCAAGTGTATTATAATGAAGGGTATTTTTAATGTATTTGGATACCCATTGGCATATTCTTGTTGCTTTGGATTTAAAAACTATTATTATAGTATTATGGAAGTAGTTAGATACCCATTGGCGTATTCCAACTATATTTGAATATACGAGTAAGATTGTAATAGTATGGAGGTATAGTGCAAGAATAACTCTTATAGCATATTTGAAGTATATTATAACGAAGGGTATGTTTAAAGTAGTTAGATACCCGTTGGCGTCTTCTAACTGTGTATTGTACTATACTCTAGTGAGTACATTTGAGTTGAAGAAAAATTAAGTGAACATTTGTTCCAGTAACGGAAGTGTTGTTACATTCAAACCAACCCCTTCTTTTTTGACATATGCATAGGCCTCAAGTGGTTGAGGCACCATTGTGGTAGATTATGCCTACTGTTGGGAAGGATTTCTTGCCAAAAGATACTTGGCCTTGTGTAAAGCTAATGAGCTTAGTTATTTTGTGTACCGTCTGCATTGTACCTTTGAAGCATTAGTATGACATTTTGGCCATGTGAGTTTATTTGTATGCTGGAACGATTATCCGAATTGCAAAAAAGTGCATGATATGCCATGATTTGCATTCTGCAGA
Organism: Ambystoma mexicanum; assembly: GCF_040938575.1. NCBI lineage: Eukaryota > Metazoa > Chordata > Amphibia > Caudata > Ambystomatidae > Ambystoma > Ambystoma mexicanum. The sequence goes on along the minus strand of NC_090921.1, from coordinate 221,047,838 downwards.
AGCTGGTGAAATGGAATGGATTCATAATTTGGTATGGATACATAGACAAATCGTCCATTAGGGATGTGCTCTTATGAAACATGGCTGCTGCAGAGAGTTCATGTATGTTTCCACGTCTATGAAATCTGAAAGATTTCATTTATAATTATGTTTTTGGTTCCTAGAACTTGTAGTAAGTACATTAGGAATTCTTGTGGATCTTCCTGAGTGTTTATGGTGAATTTTACCATTCCTTTATGCCTGAGATACAGTAAGTGCTGTCAGGATTATTTGTGGCATTTCTATGAAGGATGAGCATTTGCAAAAACAACTGGTCCGGGCCATTTAAGTAAATGTTGTGAAAAACTGGTAGCAATTGGAAGAGAAGATTGATTGCTACATTTGCATAGCAATTTACTCTAGTTGTGCTGCTGAATTTAAATGTACCAGAGAGCTGTGCCTCTGTATACTTTGATGGGCCTGCAGTTGTTTTTTGAGAAGATACATTTGTCTGTCTCCTGATGGAGGTGCAGTTGTTTTTGGACTAAAGAGTTTTGTGCTTGTATTATTTGATGCAGTAACAGTTGTCTTTGTTTCTTCAGCAGTATTGCTGGGAGACTTGCTATAGGTTCTGTTCACATTTGTTTAAAAAATAATCTTTGATGAGGTACAGGCTACATATCTAGATGCATGGTGTACAGTGCACGTAGCCTGTTGTATTCTAGGATGCAAGGAATGTCAGCATTGACTTTGTTTGCATCAAAGTTAACTAGGAATAGACCATTGAGACTATGGATTTGTGAAAGTGCTATATAACTCATACCTCATTTGAAGATTGTGTAACCAATGTCAATCAATGTGTGATGTAGAGTTAGATCTTGTAATGTGTGAGATGTAATGTAGAGCATATGCAAGAGATAGAGAGAATTGTTCTCTGCATATGTACATGTCGGATACCAGACATTTGGTCGAAAAAAATTGGTCGAAAACCAAATGGTCGAATTTTTTATTTTTTTCATTTTCACCCCTTTTTTTGGGGGGGGGGGTCCCCCCGAACTCCCTTTTTCTTCTAAAACCCCCTTTTTTTAAAAAACGAAAGCCCGAAAAATATATATATAAATAAAAAAAATTCGACCATTTGGTTTTCGACCAAATTGCGTCGACCAGTTTTCAGTCGACCAAATGTCTGAACACCGTACATGTCTTTGAAAAGAAGGAAATGTGCTATTGTGTAGCCTTTTCTCAAACTTCTGCAAGTTTGTCAAAGTGGATGTTGACAAACTGAATGTTGTCATGCGGATATGTTTGGAAGCCAACAACTGTACCAATTGCTCCATTGACTACACCTTGTTCTACATCAAGGTTACGTTTTAGAATTACTCTGTAGTTTAGACGCAGGGTTAATAGTTTTTCTAATCCAGCGGTGTTGGAGATACATTTTTCTAAGAAATTTAGTCATGCTGTTGCTTGTTGACACATAGGGAGTGTCATGCCATGCACTTTTAGTTTGTCTGTGGAGCTGATGTGCACTATGGGTTGCATTTATTTTTTCAACCTTGTATCATTGAATTGACTACAGCTTGCAAGTTCTTAAGGCTGAATGATATCTCTGCAGCTCTCCGCAGCGCGACATGGACCGATGCCTCCAATTCTACTGACTGTGGTGTCCATAACCAACTCGGCGCTTTAAGGACAAGCATTTTATTATTTGTTCAATTAATCGTTCCATGACATCAGGGGCAGATGTCTTTTATAGCTCATGGATTAGTCTAGTTATTAAGATGGATTTTGCATCTTTAGTAAACAGATCAGTTCTAATGCTTTTTTAAATGTTAACAAAGGTTAGATCTGCATACTTTGATTAAGTTCCCTGTAGCAGAAATGTTGCCAGAGATTTACATTTCCAATGCTGCTGAGTAGGTTACAGCATTGTTTGTGTCCTAATGTTTTGAAAATACTTTGACCTTTTACTGGTGTTAACTGTAGGAGGCATCTGAAAAACAATAGCTTGTTTTCCTCCAAACAGTTCTTGCTAATCAGTGTTTAGGACTTCTTGCATTCTGAGATTAATTAAAGCCAACACAAGGTTGGAAACCATGCTTACTTCATCTTTCAGGAGAACTTTCATTTGTTTCAGAATTCTGCGTACTTCAGAAGCAGCTTCTGCTGATAATTTGTAGTATTCTAATTGTTTTGATGTTCTACTGGGAGGCGCAGTAGTCAGTGTAAAGTTACACCTCCTATGTTGCAGGCAGATAAACCTGGGGTACCTGTTACAAGAGCTAAAAGATTGTTGTTGGTTAAGTCTTGTAGAAAAGTACTGATTATTTTAATTAAGAATGTTAGATCTTCGCAACGGAACCCATGCAGATCTGAACAAACCGATGAAGACAGATTGTGCACTGAAAGTGACAACTCTGGACCCAGTAATATTTCATACAGAAAACAATGGGACCTCGACCAAGTCTTAGACATCAAGTCATCACGACACTCGAGGTCCCCGGCAAAAAAAACAACCACAAGGGGCCACGACCAAATAACCAGCGAAAATAAATCAGCGGAAAAAGAAAACGTGGTAAACCCTAGAAAAGGACTATGGGCATGGTTGCCGAAAGCACTTGAATTGAAAATCAAGAGATAGCAACCACTACACCCATTGCAATAATTCGAAGCAAGCTTGACAAACTGGCAAATCAACCTAGAACCTCAAATGGGATCATGGAACACCAGTGGCCACCAACATTTAACAAAATCTGGAGGCTTTGATTTGGGTGGTTTTGACATATTGTGGGCCTCATTCCAATTATAGACGTAGCCATGCCGCTTTTAGCAGCATGGCTACCACCATACTGGGTTCTGGGTTGGGGTTCCTTGAATGGGGAAATACCAGGCCATTCCGACCTTGGAGGGCCCAGTATTTCCCCATTCAAGGAACCCAGACCCGGTACATCCCCATTCGAGCCCCCATAGGACTCAATGGGAATGGGGAGGATGCTAACAAAGGGCCCGTTAATGACGGGCCCGTTGTTAGCATCCTAGTCTGCTCGCTGGACCCGCTAAGGATGCCTGGTTTTACCAGGTGTCCTTAGCGGGTCCAGCGAGCAAACCTCGTAATGAGGCAGTTAATGGCGCCGGCAGCTCTACCGGTGCCATTAACCACCTACCGCCTGGGTCGTTATGAGGCCCTGTGTCTCCAAGAGACCTGGTTGGAAGACAAACCGGTCCTCGATGGGTATACGCTTATTGTCGCTCCCGCCACAAGGGGCCTTTTGGGCAGACCATCGTCCGGCCTTTTATTAGCAGTCCGAGCCGGATCTGGAGTGAGCTTCATAAAAAAAATATCAGTCCTACGGTCATCTGGCAGCTCTCTTAGCCTGGGACTCCTGCAAAACTTCAAAAGCTAAGTTAAGAAAAATCCAGCTGGGCATAATCACGCTATACTAGAACCCTCAGAGAACAACTACCGAAACTTTCTGTACAAAAGTGAGAGAGGTGATTGACAAATTATTGGTGGAACAGCAACTATCCAATATAATCATTTGTGGAGACCTGAACGCGAAATGTCCAAAACCTGAAGCTACGATAATCGCTATTTCACATAGATCATCAGCAGAGGAGAGGGGTGCCGCATGGTTAGATCTGATGAACTCAAGAAATGTTCATAATGCTACATCTATTTGTCAAGCGACTTACCTGATTTCAACATTGGAAAGAGCTATATCTGCCACGACCCTGGACTACATTTTCGTTTCTCACGCTTTGCTGCCCCAACTATCCACCTTCGAAGTCCTCAGAATTGACAAAAGCGTCCATAACCTTCGGCCATGACCCTGGAACTCAAGTGTCGAACCTAATCAGCAACAAACTCGACTCAGGTTGACGGCTTCTAACATAGCTGAACTAGCACAAAAATATAACAAACAAGGAATTGTCAATGAAACTGAAGGTACAGCATGTACAGTAAATTACCAACCTCTCCTTCCGAAATATAGATCCAACTCAAAGCCAAGACCAAGAAAGGGAAACCACACCTATAACAAAGCCCTCGTTGAGCGAAAACAAAAGCTCAGAAACCTCAAAAGAGCGACAATAAAGCAAAACTGTCCAGAAGCACGATCAATATTTGAGATTGAGTCTAAGAAGTACAAATCATGGCTAAAAACCTACCAAATCAATCTGTACCTGCAAGATTCAGAACAAATGCTACAGATCGTGACCTTAAAGAAGACAAAGGATGTCTGGATGCTAATCAGACCCTCTGACACCCAAACCAATGAAATTCTAACTAACTCGGTTAACGAGGTAAAATGGGTGAACCATTTTAAAGCACCCTTTGCCCCAAATGAAAGCTCGATAAAGAGAGCTTTTCAGCCCCTTGGGAAGACCTAACCAACAAAGACGACATCTTCAGAATGATTAAGAAGCTGATATCTTCTAGAGCACCAGGGCCGGATGGTCTAACTAACCTTGACCTGAAGCAACATCCGAAAGAATGGACACGTCTGATCAGCCAAATTTTCACTCAATGTATAGACTCAAAATCAATTCCCTCCTCATGGACATCGGCGGTGGTTGTCCCAATTTCTAAGAAAGGCCCTAGAGAAGATCCAACCAACTACTGCCCGATAGCCCTATTAGATACCATCGGAAAGGTCTTTGCATCACTACTTCTCAAACATTCCAAAAATGGGCCAAATTATCACTGTGTGCGGATCCCTTCCAAACAGGCTTTTTGAAAAATGCAAACACGTCAGTGAACATCATGTTACTAAATATAATCAAGAGCAAGGTCAGAGCAGGCGCCCCAAGAGTGTTCCTGGCTTTCGTGGACCTCACCCAAGCTTTCGCCCAGGTGGACAGGGGAAAGTTTTGGGAGAAACTAGCATTCTGGAAGTGTCCTTTATCCATACTGGCTCCCATAAGAGCCCTTCACACCAACACAAAAATGCAAGTACGTCTAAGTCGTCAAGGTCTTCTCTCTTCAGAGATACTCTTTCAGAGGTGTAAACAGGGTTGTCCATTAGCCCCAGCACTCTTTATCGCTTTCCTGGGAGACTATAAGGAGGCGGCAGAAACAGTCTGGGCTTTTCTGCCAAAAATTGGAAACTCAACGGTCTCCCATTTACTATATGCCGATGATATGATTCTTGTTGACCAAACTCCTGTCGGGCTTCAAAGACAGCTCAACCACCTGACGTCATACATAAACCATAACAACCTCAAAATTAACAAAAGCAAGACCAAAATCCTGACCTTGGAGAAAGCACCAAGTAGAACAGTGAACCCAGCTGGTCATTGGCAGGAAATAAAATTGAGTCAGTCACCCACTTTAAATACCTGGATGTTACGATTGACTGCTCTAAAACTGATGCCCACATGAAAGGGTTTAGCTGATGCCGGCAATTCAATTTTACAAATCAAAAGTCATCCCGTCAATGGTCTACGGGATGGACGCAAGTCTCCTGATCCCTCCACGATATGGCCCAAATTGGATGGTTTTCTTTGCCGTTCTGTCCTTAACGTCCCAAAATCTACATCAATTGCAGCCAATCGGCGTGAACTAAGTCTGCTCTCTCTATCAGTTATGATAGACCATAGCAGCATGCAACTCTTCAGAAAAATTCTGATGCCGGACAGTCCACAAGTCTACCAACTGATTGCCGAAGAGGCCACCAAAGGTACCTGCGCTCTGCTAAACGCTTGGCTGGAAAAGAAAAAATCGCGTGCACGAAAGACGACCTGATGAATAACCCTCAGAGGATAAAAACTAAAATGGAAGACCAAGATTGGATCAGGACCTTAGACCAACAAACTTCTGTGTCATCTACCCCCAATATCTCGTAAAAGAAAAGAGATAGCGACATACGCGAAGAAATTCCCTGATAAATGTCTGAGAGGAACATTCTTGAGAGCAGGGCTCAACCTCCTTCTGACCAGGGAAATTCTTGAAATCAGGTCACAATCAACAACTAAAGACTGCAGGCTATGCTTTGGAACCAACCAATCGGAAACGATAAGAGACCTGTTGATGTCATGCCCCGCCATGCAAGATCTTTGAAAAGCTTATCTCTCCCCCCCTTGTTTTTGAACTGTGATATCTGGGAAGAAGTCCTTTGGTGGACTCGTCTCCTCTCGGGTGACAACAATAGATGGACCATCGCCGCAGCTAAAATCTTGAAATTGGCAATGGGAACATTTTGAATTTAGATGGAAAATAAATCCGAGCGCCAGGCCCGATCTTGGTCTACAATCAATTTTCGTCTGCAAACCAACCAGTCCTTGTAAAAGCCTAATTTGGCTATAAACATGTAATAAAAAAATAAAAAAAATAAAAGAATAAATAAAATGAAGAATATTTTGCCAGAACCAGCTTCACCACTTACATACAGGAGCAGAGAGTTTTAATTTTTACAGCTATACGTTTTTAAGGTTTTAAACCATTTTTAATTTCTTCAGTGACTTCTACATAAATGGTAAATTGTTCATCATTTAGCTGTGATTTGAGCGCTGACAAGTCTTCTTAAAATAGTTTAGATTGATATATGGTATTTTTGACCTCAGTCATGGCTATTTTTGCCTCATTTAGAATGAGTGGTTCTCCAAGTGGTTCTTGGCTTCCTAAAAGAGAAGATGGACTGCATTCATGAGTGTCTTTATCTAGATGTTTAATTTCTTCTTCTTGTTGGAGTTCATTGTCCAACATACCTGGGTCCAGATGCCTTTGAAAATACAGGCGAGGTTTCAACTATGAAGATGGCTGCTGCTGCGACGGATGAAAACCACAACATTGTGCCTAACTACAACAACCACCCTGATTGGACAACTCCTAAACAAATGGATTGGCCCTCGGCAAGCCGGATGGCGATGCCAGAGGATTCCCAAGGCCTGTTCTTAATGCTGACAGATCTCTCTGCAGCAACACTCCAGCCACAGCTCTCCCCGTGTCACCCCATCCCCTACCTGGGTCCTGATGTCTTTGAAAATACAGGCAAGGCTGCAACTATGAAGTTGGCCACCACTGCCACGAACAAAAACACTGACACTGTGTGTAACTACAAGACCCACCCTGACTGCACAACTCCTGAACAAATGGAAAGGCCCTCTGCAAGTCAGATGGCGATGACAGCCATTTCCCAAGACCAGTTCTTAAGACTGAATGATCTCTCTGCAGCTCTCCACAGCGTGATGCGGGCCAATGCCTCAAATTCTACCGACTGTGATGTCCATAAACAACTCGGCGCAATAGGGTAAGCGTTCAAGAGTTTCCCTTCTCCATGTCGCTACACCCAACTGTTCTGATCACATTGTAAGCCCAAAAACACCTGCCAATCCGAGATCTAAATCAGGTTGCCTGGCTTGCACCGGGTCACTGCTTTGACCAATACCGCACCAACCCCCAATCTCATGGCCTCTACTATGCTGCATGTGACTAAGGCTCCGGCTGACCAGCCCTCCCACACTAGACCACATGCAAAACATGCATGCTCACCCTAACCTACCAAATACATATGCGCACAGCCAGCAGCAGGTACTGATGATCGGTTCTGCTCAAAGGTTCGCTTCAAACGCTACGACGGCTTAAACACTGAGCACACATCAGTTGGCCTTGTATATGTCTCGCCCCAGCACATCCACTCACTCGTGGCGTACAGAAGCTCTGGCTCTCTTGTTCACACCCCCTCACCCTCATTGCTACTAGGAATGAGAGACTCCGGATCAGATTAGCCTGCACATATATTACATATGTACAGGCTACCTTCACCAGAAAATACAGGCTGGCAAACTGCAATTTCAATTAGAGCTCTAATAAACAAGCAAGATGCTTACTGCTCCATGCCAACCCGACTTCCCTCCAGAAGCCTGCTACAACCAGGCCTATCCATTCCACTTACAAGTCCCTTCCCAAGACACTACCAACTTTACCTATAATGCTGCAGGCTACATCCAAGAACGCTGACACCCATCATGCACACTTCAAGGGAACCTTGATTAATGCAAGATCAATAACTGCTCATGCCCTGGACATCCATGACCTTATTTGTAGCACGTGATCCAGCACTGCTAGCAGTCACTGAGTCCTGGTTAAAATCAGCCTCTGGCCTAGTGCTATCTCTAGCTATCACGCCTGAGTTCACCACTCTCCGAGCAGACAGACAGGATACCAGGGGAGGCGGGGTGGCACTAATATTCAGAGACAACGTGAATATCAGAGAGTGCCCTTCTAAACTAGAGGGAAACTGATCTGCTCCCCCTAAAATTCACCACTTCCTTTACTAGCTCCATACTACTCAACCTGGTATACCGACCACCAGGACCTCTAGGCACATTTAAGGATGACCTCATTCATCTCCTTAATGCCAACCTCAAACGAACATCCAAAGTAATCCTTCTAGGAGAACTGAACCTGGGCGTTAACGACCCCACAGACTGCAACGCCACATCACTAGCTAGTGCACTAAATACACTAGATTTCACCCATTGTGTGAAGACACCTACTCCTGCTAAGGGCCGCACCCTGGACTGGCTGGTAGACCTCAATTGTAAAGTCAACATCACAGAGGTCTCTTCATTCCCATGGTCCGACCACTCGTGAGTTTTAAAATCCCAATACCTTGGGACAACCGACAGGCAAGAACCCCCTTGCCACCTAGCTGGGTTAGTAGCGCCTACAAAATCAAAAAAGATAGTATCATGTAATTTCTATCCTGATCACGTTACACACTAGGCTAACAACCCAATGGCACCGGCGTACCTTTACCTAAAAACACTGGAATCAGCAGTGGACACTGTTGCCCCATTGGCACCACATAAGGGCCAAAGTGCTCTCCCATGCCAACTCCTGGTTCCCAGGGGACCTCCAAGACCTTAGAGCTAGGAAGCACCAGGCAGAAACATCCTGGAAGAAGCACCAATCAGACACCCACAAGGCCATGTTCATGTCAGCGGCCAGGACCTACAACTATCTATCACCCAGGCCAAGGCGGCTGCCTATAACGACAGAATTGTTAGAGACAACTCAAACACAAAGGAGCTTTTCACCATTCTTAAGGAGCTGGAAGCCCAGGCCCAGCCACCCCCCAAGCATCATTAAAGATGAAACTTGATATGCGACTATCCAAGAGGCCCTGTTAAAGAAAGCTGCAACCCTTCAAGGGAACATTTCTAGTCAAGCAAACTTTGATCAGTGCCCCTCCAAGTCTCAGAAACGGATGTGGCCACCATCCTCAAAAACCTTAAATCCTCCCATTGTGAAGTGGACACCTGCCCTGCCTTCATCATCAATGAGTGGGCTGAGGCTCTTATCTCCTTCATCACTAGCTTCATCAATGCCTCCTTCCCATCAAGTACAGCTCATATCTCACTGAAGGAAGCATGGGTCCTCCCTCTCCTAAAAAAAACACGTTAGACCCGGCTATGCCTAGCAACTATTGGCCCATCATGACAGTCCCTTTCCTGCTCAAAATCTTATACGGAGCTGCATTCATACAAATCCAGCACTATCTAGAAGCCAATCAAATCTTAGGGCTGTATCAATCTGGTTTTGGACCAGGTCATGGGACAGAATCAACGCTGATGGACATCACCAACATGACTCTCTCAGAGATGAAAGCAAGCCTGCTCTCCTTCTCCTGCTAGATCTCTCCACTGCCTTTGACCTGGTTGACCACAAAATTCTATGCCACCACCTCACGTCAGCAGCAAATTTCTCAGAGGAAGCCACGCCCTTGGTAGCTTCATTCCTGGCTGAAAGGACAATAAGGGTCTTCACCAAAGTTGCCTGTGCCCCCACCTCCCTATCTCCTGTGGAGTGCCACAAGATTCCTGTGATTCCTCTACACTCTGAAACATTTTCACCAAACCCTTATTCGACCCCCTCGACTTCAACGGCAAAATATTCTGATAAAACGCACATTCTGCTATCTGCTATCTCTCTCTTAGCATCTACTCCGATGACTCCCATGCCCTGAACACAATCTACTCAGCCATCCAGGCCTGGATGGCAACCAATGGCCTTTATCTAAATGATGATAAGACAGAAATCCTAATGATCTGGCTGCCATCAGTCTTAAAGATCCTTTGCCCCCAATATACAAATTTCAATATAGCCACCTGAAACCTGTCTTTACAATGGTAAAGATTCTGGGGGTCTATTTGGACTCTTCACTCTCCCTGGCTCACCAGGTCAATGCCATTGCGACTTCAGCTATCTACACGACAAAGCTGATTAATGCCACCAGACCATTCCTAACCCCTACCATCTGCTAGAGCCATTATTGGAGCCAGACTGGACTACTGCAATGCACTTTTGCCAGCATCTCCTCTTACAACATTCACAAACTACAAGTGATCCAGAACAATGTCATACGTGCGTCCCTCAACCTCCCCAAGAGAGACCACATATCTGAGGCAAGAAGAAATGCCCACTGGCTGCCAATCAAGGAAAGGATCATCTTTAAAACGCTCTTGATCACACACTGATGACTCTCCAATTTAATACCACCTTACCTGACTCAAAGCTTTGTTAAAACACAATCCTTCAGACCCACCAGTCTTGTCCAACCTAAATCCAAGTGTGCCAAATGCAGAGGTGCCAGTTTCCCAGCAGTCTCCTTTTGTTTCTATCTCTTGGTAGAATTTTAGTACTTTTTTTCGTGATGAAGCTAGACCAAGGTTTAGCCAGACAATGGGCCTCATTATGGGTCGGGCGGTCCAGAAATAACAGTGGCGGTAAACCCGCCGCCACTGTTAATTCCGGACCGCCCGATCTCGAGTCCTACAGGCAGGAGTTGGCATTCACACCAGGTCTGACCTGGCGGGTTTAACACCGCCCGCCTGCATCACGAGATGGTGCCGGTGTTTCCACTTCCCAATTCCCATTGACTTCTATCGGACTCAATGGGAATGGGGATTTACCGAATTCCGCCTCCGGAATTCCCAGGACACCAGGGCGCAATGCCCTGATAATTCCGAGAGTCACAGAGGCGGAATGGTAATACGAGTCTGGCAGTAACCGAGCCGGAAAAACCAGCTGGTTGCCGCCGGACTCGTAATGAGGCCCAATGTTTTCAGCTTTCCTATTTAAAGGTGGACCTGTTAAATGTTTTGCAGCTTCGTAGCACCAACATTCTCTATGGGAGAGCATTTGTATACCGAAGATTTACAATTATTTCTATGACATTGGTTTGTCAGGTAATATGTTATCTGAGAGGTCTTTTAGCTCTGTCTTCCCATCTTTGGTAAGGTAGGCTGTGACATATCTTGCAACTGCAGTGGAATTGTCTGCAATTTATTGTATGTCTATATTTGCATTCCATTAGAGGGCAATGATTGCATTGTGATCATTGGTGTACTTGGATGCTTCGCCCCTTTCAATGTTGTATGTGTTTTTAGGGGATTTCCCTTTCATACTGTGTCTAACAGAGGACATCAAGCTATTTACTTTTCCTTTTGTGCAAACTGGTGTAGGGAAGCCAAAGCGACTTTTGATATATAATGTACTTTTGTTTTTATATTGATGTCGGTAGTATTTGCCACACTTATGTTTTTGGAAGTGTAATATTTGTGTACATAGATTACTATTTGTGATTTCTGGAGGGTTGTCACAGGTAATGTATTCGTCGATACATTGTAAAACAGTGGCATCACTCTCATGCACACATTTGGGAGCATCTTTTATCCACAAAAGCATTTGGATGTGTGGTGCTCGTCTAGATTGATATTTTTTTCTCCAAAATCAGTGTTCCACTTCTCTGAGTGGAGGGGGTAGTTTTATTGCAGAGGAAGTTTAGCATGGCAGCGAAGCAATGGTGAAAGTTACTTGTTAGATTGAGAGGGTCAAGAGGACAGAGTTCTCCTGGTGTTTTTATATCTATTCCCTCTTTATTTTGGTTTTCAGTGCATAACAAGTAATGTAAGTCATCCCATGCGTTGTCTGCACAACTTAAAGTAACAAACCATGTGGGTGTGTCTAGGAGCCTTAACATACAACTTACATCAGCATGATGTCGGAACCAGTATTCTTTTGTATCACACATGTTTGCCAAGAAATGTGTGATACTTGACTGCAAAACTTCATTGTTGTCTTTTATCTTTTGAAGCAGTTGGGTAGCTGACATGTTTCCAAAATAAGAGCCTGTTTTGAATGTGTGTGCAACTCCATAACGTAGAGTTGCCAGTTTGCTTTCGAAGAGGAAGTGGAAAATGTATTCTATATTTTGGCTGAATCTTGGGTCTACAGAATACATTTGTAATGAGCGATATTCTGATGCACTAGTTTGTGTGGATCTTTCGTCATATCTTGCTCCTGTAGGAAAAGGTAGAGGAAAAGAACACATTGTATACTTTTCTCCCATATGCCCATTGGGGATCCTTTGGCTTGATGCATTTGATATGTTACTAATGCATCTTCTATAGTGTTTTTGGAATGTAGTGGGTGAATTGTATACTGGTCTAAAATGTTGGCCGCTGTAACAGGTTCTATCCGTTCGAATTGCCAGTGTTGATTATTCCGTTATTTGGGTGGTTTCTCTTAGGTTTTCCTCTATGCTTATACCTCTGTAGTATTCATTGTTTTCGTGAGATATTGTAAGGCTTGTCTAACTTTGATTAAGTTGACTAGTTGTTGCCACATTATTTTGTCTTTTGTTGGTACACCATTAACTAGTACACAAGAATGATTTATTGGCCGTTGTACTCTTAGAGTTTCTACATTTTCTTTAAGATCTAATGGCACATATACTACTTTGCCATTAATGCCTTTTAGTAACTCGGATTCAAGCAATTTTGGCGTTTTCGGTTGAAGGCGTATTATAGCTGGAAATGGGTGTACTGTTTGGATTATAATGCCCTCATACAAGTTATGTTGTTGGAGAGCTTTTGGAAGTGGGAAGATTTATAAGTTATTAGTGATAATGTCATGGCCTCTGGACGATGGGCCAGTCCTTCCTCATCCTCAGGGTCCAATTGGCACCAGGCTCATGTAAAAGTGTATCTTGCACACTCTGTGCCAATGGCAGGTGCAACTGGGACGGGTGTGGCCATAGAACAGCATTGGAAGGCATGTGCCAAGGGCAGTGTGGAGTCAGTAGGCGGGGCTAAAGGAAGGGGTCTGAGCCAGCCTATATAAGGACAACCCATCCACGTGCCTTCGCTTCGTGTTATGCTTACCTGTGCATCACTGGATTCGCCGTCGGCCTGCACCTGTGAGTAAAGAAAGAACACAACAGTTTAGAACTCATACGAATAACTAACGCATGGCCGCGCCATACAAGAGACTAGAGTTTCCTTATAAAGACCAACTCACCTGTCACTGTTGAAACTCCATCAGTTTCTAGGGGTTTCCCGGACCCTCCTCGGCTCCAATTTCCTTCTTCGTACCGATGGGGATGGAATGAGACATTGCAAGAATTATTATAGACAAAATACAGACAGTCTATTCGAACAATAGTCATACCTAAAAGACTTAACTTCTAAGTAGATTGGTTGCAGCTGGTCTGGATCAACACTTCCGCAGACCAGTGAAGCACCTCGGTCCGTTCTATGCGCCCTTGCTAGGATAAGCGGGACGGATAGCTCGACATCACAAAACAGGTGAGCTCGTATGGGAAGGCGCTTGTACACTGTATTTTGGCACAAAAGGTTTGGAGGAAGTCACGATATCCCCACTCCATTTTCATTGCCTCTCATCTCCACTCAGGGGCAACACCAGTATCTTGAGCAGCAGGCCCAGCTGCAATCCAGAGGGAGAGATGATTCCGAGGAGTCAAGTCACAGGAGGGCTCCAACCATGCCCCAACGCCCCCGCGGAGACCAGGTGAGCGTAACAGAATGCAATGCTTTTCCTGGGCATTATGGAAACCTCTGACACCGACCAGTTAGCCCAACTATTGGGGGAGCTAAGGGCCGAGGTGCATGCCTCAAGACAAGAGACTAATTCCCTGAAGAGAAACCTTATTGTAGCCCGAAAATGAACAGATGATCTGGCAAGACGAATGCTCCAGGCACACGCAGGACAAGTCCCGTTACCTGGGATTACACCAACTCTTTTGCCGCAGCCCTCACCACCAGTGCAGGTGGTACTCCCAGGGGCGGTTCCACTTGCTCCACCAGAACGCTTCTTTGGTGACCCGAACAAATACACTGTGTTCATGAACCAGTGCTGCCTCCACTTTTTGTGCCGACCAGGAGCGTTCCCTAACGACAGTGCAAGGGTGGCCTTTGTGCTTTCTTATTTGGGAGGCTGTGCAGCTGATTGGTCTATACCATTAGTGGCCCAGGATGATTCAATACTCCAGAACTTTGCAGAATTCCAACGGGAATTGGAAAAACTGTTCGCAAGGCACACCCAAGGACAAGCTTTAGACAACAAACTACTATCCCTGAGACAAGGAAACCATGACTTATTGATTTATAGTGCCACCTTCAACCGCTTCGTAGCACAGACTTACTGGGCGGAGGAGAAACAGACCACACTTTTTTACCGGGGACTTTGTGGTGAGTTAAAGGACGTATTAGCTCAAGTTGTTAATCCACCCGAATGCTGTGCAGACAATATCAATCTAACTGTGCAATTGGACCACCCATTACTAGACCGAAAAATGGATCGTACAAGGGCAGAGGGACCAACGGCTTTGTTTATATTGCAGAAAGGCTGGACATTTCTTACAAGATTGCCCTACTAAACCCCCCAAGAAGGTGGTAGGAGCCACTGACAATGACAACGAAGACAAGGAACAGAAGCTGGAAAACTCAGACGCCCGGCATGTGTAGAGGTCCACTTGTCGAGCGGAATCAAGAAAGTTGTAATGACCTCACACCTGGTCATTCCAGTATTAATAGCCCATCACCAACAAACATCAAGAGTACATGCTCTAGAAGCCTACATTGTTAGTGGTGCGGTGGGAAATTACATCGATCAGGGGTTGGCTGCACGGATAGGCCTCCCACTTCAGCAAAAACAACACTTGGAAAACGTCACTGCCGTGGATGGCTCTCAGCTGTCTTCTGGGCCAGTAACCCAACACACCGATGAGGTAATGCTGACATATCTGGATGGTCATCAGGAAAGTATTTCGTTTGACCTCATAGGGGCCCTCCAGTTCCAAATGATCCTAGGAATGCCATGGCTTGAAACCCATACCCAAGGATCGACTGACGCACAAGAAAGCTGGCCTTTCCCCAGAGAATGTGCCAAGAGCTGCTACCTTACGGATGTGAGGAAACTGCAACACAAGGATAAGCCCATCCTGGGAATGTTGGGTTCATTGCCTTCCAAATACCAAGACTTTGCGGACATGTTCCAAAAGGAACAAGCCAACACCCTGCCACCACACAGAATTTACGATTGCCAAATCGATCTAGTCCCTGGAGCACAAGTTCCCTGCAGCAGAATCTATGCACTGACTGAGCAAGAAAATCAGCATCTACGAACATATCTCGATCAGTACCTAGCTAATGGGTTCACCCACCCATCCAAGTCTCCAGCCTCCTCAGCTCTCTTCGTCGTGCCAAAGAAGGAAGGGGACCTCAGGACCTGTATAGATTACAGGGCGTTAAACCAGATTACCGTGAAAAATAGGTATCCTCTGCCACTCATTGCTGAACTACTCGACAAAGTAAAGAATGCTCAAATCTATATAAAGTTAGATCTCTGAGGAGCTTACCATCTGGTCAGAGTGGAAAAAGGCGACAAATGGAAGACAGCATTCCGAACCAAATACGGGCTTTTCTAGTGTCAGGTTATCCCCTTTGGGCTATGCAACGCACCAGCCGCATTCCAGTTCTTTATGAACGACGTACTCCACAAACTGCTGAACGTCTGTGTCCTTGTTTATATCGACGATATCCTCATCTATTCGGCATCCAAGGAGGAGCATGTGGGCCATGTAAGTGTAACGCTCACCTGATTCCCACGGAGGCGCTGGTCTAGGCAGGAAGGTGTCTGCGACTTGAAAGGTGATGTGCAGGACTCGGTTGGCTTCTGGGGCTGAGCCTCTTCGCACTGTGTGTCGAACTCGAAGGGTGAGATTTCTTAGATAGGTGAATGCTGGGCTCTTCATCTGCGTCTGGTGCAGGGTGCCGTTGCCAGTTCCTTCACTGGGTAAAACGTAGGCCTCTTAACATCAGAGGATCGCTACCGCCATTAACTGCACGAGCGGTGAGTTTCCGGACACCTTTTGTCCTTAAAGTCTTTAGGTGCGAGGGCACTTTTATGTAGATCAGGGTTTGGTATAATGCTTTCTCCTATTTGTTTTGCAGGGCTCTGGAGACAGAAGATGGTGTGAAGGGAGCCGAAGCTGGAGCCAGAGCCTTGGAATGAGAATGAAGTGCTTGGAAATGCGTGAGTAAATGCAAGCGCTCTAACTGTTTCTTTTCTCTTGCAGCTGCGGGTTCGTGCTGAAGAGATGCTGGAAAAACGCTGGAGTATTTGCAGGCGTCCTATTATGGCGAGCGCGATGGGCGTAAGTAAATACCTGTCTAATGTCTCTCCTTTTGTCTTTCAGGTCCGGATTGCAGCGTTGGAGACCCAGAGTGCCGGTAAGAAATAACTATGCCTTTGTTTTCACAGGCGGAGATGCAGCGTGATGAAATGATCGCTGCCGATGGATCAGGTGAGTAATGCGCTTCATATGAAGGTTGCCGTGCTAACCTGTAGTTTCTTATTTTGCAGGTGCTGCTGAAGACTGGATGTGGGGATGGTAAGTATTGTTCTTGCAGGTTCTGCTGAAGACTGGATGCAGGAATGGTAAGTATTGTTCTTGCAGGTTCGGGCCCGGATAGAAGAAAAGCTGGAACAGACTCGGTGAGCGTTCTGCTGCAGATGCAGAATAACGCGAAGCACGTTTCATCAATCGGGTGTGGTTTAAATAGCCTTGGAGTGCTGAGGCGTCTTCCTCCACGGCCCCGCCTAGGTAAGAAAAGAGTTCCTGTTCCAGAAGAGTTCCAATGTTGTATCCAGGGAGTGGAGCTTGCCCCACCCAGGTAAGAAAGTAGTTCCGGCTTACTGAGGATTCCTATGCAGCTGGTAAGTAAGCAGCATGGTCTGCTGCAGGTAAGTCCACCCAAGCATCTTCATATAGATTATGAGCCCGGCGTTTCCAGTGCCGGGACCGATGGCATTGATGAGCCTGGCGCCACCGGCGCCAGGACAAGGTCCAAAAGGTCCCAGTGGGGACCGGCAGGTGCCTAGGATTAAGGTTAGGGGCCTGCTTCCAAGGACGTTGGGCTGGTCCTGACTCCTTGGAAGCAGTGATCATGACAGTAAGAGCCGTTTAGGACAAACTCTGTACGAACCGATTATATGCTAAACTGGAAAAATGTTTTTTTCCACGTTACAGAAGTCGAGTTCTTGGGCTTTATGCTTACCCCACAAGGGGTACACACGGACACTCGTAAAGTGGAAGCTATTCTTCAATGGCCATCTCCGGCATCAACCAAAGGAGTGCAGAGTGTACTCGGGTTTGCCAATTTCTACCGGCGATTCATCCCAGGATTTTCTCAAATCGTCAACCCGATCACCTCTTTGCTAAGAAAGAATAAAAAGTTTTCTTGGACCCCCGACGCTGAAAAGGCATTCCAGAAATTAAAATCGGCTTTCACTTCAGCCCCTGTTCTCCGGCATCCACAGCCCGGCCTACCTTACGTGGTTGAGACTGACACATCCAGCGTGGCTATGGGGGCAGTGTTATCACAGAGAGACCCAGACACTGGACAATTACATCCTATAGCTTTTTGGTCCTGTAAGTTTACAGCACCAGAAAAGAACTATGCCATAACCGACAAAGAACTGTTGGCGATCAAAGGAGCCCTTAAAAACTGGGGACACTACCTCCTAGACGCTAGGCATACTGTCACTGTTATCACAGATCATCGCAACTTGCAGTATTTAAAAACAGCCAAAGCCCAATCCTCTCGTCAGCTTCGCTGGGCTCTCTTCTTCGCGGAGTGTAATTTCATAATCACGTACCGACCAGGAGTGCAGAACGGAAAAGCTCACGTTCTGTCACGAATGGTCGATAACAAAAACGCATTTATACCATCAGAACCAGTACCCATTATTCCGGAGAAACGAATTCAGAACCAGATCGCAGTAACCGCCTGTTGGGAAAAATTGAAGGTCGACCTCCTATCTCAAATGGATTAAACCACCCAACAAGAAGGGAGAACAGTACTCCGTCACGGACAATTTACCCTATTTTCAGGGGAGACTATACATTAGGGATAAAGAAACTCAAGGCAAGATTATAGCCAACTACCACGAATCATTAGTGGAGGGACACCCCGGGATTACTAAAACACGGGCCAAGATCAGGAAGAATTATTGGTGGCCAACTTGGAGAAAGGATGTGGCCTAATTTATTGCGACCTGCAGTGTTTGCACACAGCAGAAACCCCAAAAGGCCAACCCCGCAGGATTGTTATGTCCCCTAAGCATACAACCTATCCCTTGGCATACATTATCCATAGACTTCATTAAAGACTTGCCTCCTTTTGGCGGCTTCAACACAATTTTAGTAGTCGTGGATTTATTCTCTAATATGGTACACTTTATTCCACTAAAAGGACTTCGTACTGCTGGAACCCTGGCCACAGTATTCCTAGAGCAAGTAGTCAAATTACATGACTTCCCTCCAATACTGATATCTGATCGGGGGACACAATTCGTCTCAGCCTTCAGGAGGAGTTGTTGTAAAATAGCGCAAATTGATCTTCGTCTCTTTACCAGTCACCACCCCCAAACCGATGGTGAAACTGAAAGGACAAACCAGACTCTAGAGCAATACCTGAGATGCATGCTGCAGCAGACTGAAGGATCCTGGAAGGATGTTCTTTGGTTAACTGAATTTGCTTACAATAACTCTATCCACACTAGCACGGGACAGACCCCATTCCATATCATGAATGGTCGGCACCCTCGGACATCTTACTTTGACCCGCTTGATGAGATAGAAATGCCGCCAATCACTTCCCTACATAAGACTATTACACAAACCCACAAGGAAGCAACAAAGAGCTTAACTAAAGCCAAAGAACAGCAAAAGAAGTTCGCTGACAGGCATAGAAGGGAAGATCCACATTAACAAATCGGATATAAAGTATGGTTGGCTGCCAGAAATATACCACTAAAAGGGCCTCAGGTCTTCTGCCCCAGGTATCTTGGGCCCTATCCCATCAAAGCCATCATCAACCCAGCCGCAGAAAAGCTAGATCTACCCGACAACATGCAAATTCATCCAGTATTTCACATGTCCCTCTTAAAGCCTGTGAAGCCTGAGGATCAGAAAACCACCGGAACCTGAAATTGTCAAAGGAGAACCCGAGTACGAGGTGAAGGACATCTTAGATTCTAAAATGGTACGGTCAAAACTGTACTACTTAATCGACTGGAAGGCTTATGGAACTCAAGATCGCTCTTGGGAGCCTGTGGAATTTGTCAATGCACCTCGACTAATCAAGCGGTTTCATCGTAACAACCCCACCAAGCCTGGACCAGGGAGAGGATCGCCCGTGAGAGGGGCATTGTGGGGGAGTGCTGTCATGGCCACTGGACCAGGGGCCAGTCCTTCCTCATCCTCAGGGTCCAATTGTACCCAGTCCTGGCGCCTCTGGTGCCAGGCTCATGTAAAAGTGTGCCTTTCACACTCTGTGCGAATGGCAGGTCAGCTGGGACGGGCGTGGCCATAGAACAGCATTGGAAGGCACGTGCCAGTGTCCCTGGGAAGGGCAGGGTGGAGTCAGTAGGTGGGGCTAAAGGGAGGGGCCTGAGCCAGCCTATATAAGGCCAATCCATCCACGTGCCTTCGCTTTGCGTTATTCTGCTTTCACCAGCGTAATGCTCTCCGCTGTGCTTACCTGTGCATTACTGGATTCCTGCAGCTCCATTCCTGAAGACATCTCTGAGGACGCTCCTTACCTGCTGCCAGCCGCTACGTCGCTGTGTGCACCTCTTACCTGATCCGGCTTCTCCATCACTGTGGGCGCTCCTTACCTGCTGCCAGCCGCTACATCGCTGTGTGTGCATCCTACCTGCATTCCATCACTGCCTGAGCTGGAGTCTTCATTTTACCTAATCTGGGCGCTCAGTTACCCGGAGCGCCTCTTCTCTCCATTTTCTCCACAGTATCTTCATCCTGCAACCACGAATCTTCATCGAGCATCCGCCATTCTTCGCCGTCGGCCTGCACCTGCGAGGAAAGAAAGAACACAACAGGTCAAAACTCATACGAATAACGAACGCTTGGCTGCGCCATACAAGAGACTAGAGATTCCTTATAAAGACCAACTCACCTGTCACTGTTGAAACTCCATCAGTCTCTAGGGGCTTCCTGGACCCTCCTCGGCTCTGATTTCCTTCTTCGTACCTATGGGGATGGAATGAGACATTGCAAGAATTATTATAGACAAAATACAGACAGTCTAATCGAACAATAGTCATAACTAAAATACTTACCTTCTAAGTGGATTGGTCACAGCTGGTCTGGATCAACACTTCCACAGAACCTGTGAAGCAACTCAGTCCGTTCTACGTGCCCCTGCTAGGATAAGCAGGATGGATAGCTCAACATCAGAAAACAGGTGAGCTCGTATGGGAAGGTGCTTGCACACTGTATTTTGGCACCAAAGGGTTGGGGGAAGTCATGATATCCCCACTCCATTTTCATTGCCTCTCATTTCCACTCAGGGGCAACACCAGTATCTCGAGCAGCAGGCCCAGCAGAAATCTAGAGGGGGAGACGATTCCCAGGAGTCCAGTTACGGGGGGGCTCCAACCGTGCCCCAACACCCCCGCGGTGACCAGGTGAGCGTAACAGATAGCATGTGATGGCATTTGGTTGTTGTCAAGCTTTGTAGAGCAGTATGTGGAAACTATTGAGGGATCAGTTATTTTGTATTTATTTTCTGCTATTAGATACAAAGCTAATTGGAACCATTAGGATTCCCCATTGTCCTCTATTTTGTAGGCCATATCTCTCCAAGCAACAAGTTCGTGGGAGATCTTTGTTCAGCTGGGGCTTCCCTCTGGAACAGCCTCCGTGCCTCCCTGAAACTTGAGAATCATCTCTAGTTCCGGAAGCACCTCAAAACCTCTCTCTTTGCTTCTGCTTTTTCTCCTCCTCTCCCCTGCTGACTTCCTGGCTGAAACTGAAACTGCACTGGTTACCTGGCCACCTTCTGATCTCAGGCCCAGGTACCCTCCTCTGCCAGTCACACACCTGCACTGCCTT
The DNA here is from genome assembly GCF_040938575.1 of Ambystoma mexicanum. NCBI lineage: Eukaryota > Metazoa > Chordata > Amphibia > Caudata > Ambystomatidae > Ambystoma > Ambystoma mexicanum. The sequence goes on along the minus strand of NC_090921.1, from coordinate 221,026,635 downwards.
CCTGGAAACCCCTGCACTTGGGGACTGTTTCTGTATCCCTACAGTCCCACTACCAGCACTTGGCACCTGTTGTCTGCACTTACCCTTGTACTTGTCACCTGTTGACCGTACTTTTACTTACTGTTATTTATTCTATTATCCCATGTGCTGCACTCTCCCCTCCTCTTTACCCACGTACTTTCCCACTTCCCCCTTCCCATGCACTTGCGCAATCTGAATGACACCTGACCTAGTAGGATCGTTGTCTGTCTTCCCTCTGTTCCCCCTCCCATGCCTCGTCGCCCCTTGAAACACTTGTGTATAGGCGCGTTATAAATGCCTTATCATATCATATATCATATATCATATCATATACTATTTTTGTGCTCTTTTTATAAAATCGTTCTGCGCCAACAGACACATACTTTGTCTGGTAATCCAGCAGATGTGTTTTGAAACGTTGCTATTTCTTTTCTGTATGTGTTTGTAAGCAGGTTGGAGTTTGTGAGGTTTTCGCTAATGTTTTCTAAAGTTACTGAATTTTCAAAGTCAACTTCAGTTCCAAAATATTTACTTTGGATGTGCTCTATTTCTTAAAGGTGTCCTCTGGCTATTCCATATATGAGAATGTTATTTACATTTTGCAGTTCTAGAGCAGGACTTTTTGCATAGTATAGTCTATGCACAAGATTTTGTATAGCGGAATGGTATGTTGCTAACATTTTGATGTGGTGGAAGGTGCTTTTGCACGCAAGTCCTGAAATGCAGGCTAATGAATGTCCTCGCAGACCAGTGTGGATGCGTACTGGGCAGGAGTCCATGGTTTGTAAAGTTTTCATTCTACTTTTGCCTTTTAGTGTCATATAGTGATTGAGGAATTGAAGTAACTATTTGAAGGATTATTGGGATACGTTACATATTGAGCTGCATGTCCATTTGTACACTGGATGGATTGTTTGGGCAAAAGGAACATTTGGTTGAAAGTTTGTTGGGGACATTTTTTCTATTAGGGTTTATTTTGTTGCTATAATGGTGTCTCCTACCATTTCATATACTTTGCCATCATTGCCTATGGCAATTGTTTTTTTTTTGTTTTTTTTTTATAAGCCTCTCATTGAAATATGGTTCTGTGCTGCTTGTGTGAATCCATTCACTTTCACAGAAGCTTGAAAAAGTATCTATATTAACAGTGCACATGTTTAGAAGCGCTTTCTGTATTTTTTTTAAATTAATTTAGTTAGTGGTTTCATTCTGTTTAAAATTAATATAAACACATTTTTCTTTAGTATAAATGCGCTGTCAATTAGAGCCACAGGGATTAGTTTTCAGCTGTAGTTTTTAAAGGCTGATCGTGCCTTTATAGCTGTCTTTATAAGATTGTTACAAAATCTGTGGTGGATTTTTGTTGTAAAATGTATTATTTGCAATGTTTTACTGTGGCTACCTTAACATTGCTAGATATAGTGTTAGGTTCATTAGTGGGTCTACTTTTGTTTATACATCGTTTTTAATTTTAGTTTTTGCAAGAGGGGCCTTACTTTTTTAGTTGTGGCTGGTTTAGTTTTGTTCAGTGAGGTTACTACCTATTCTATTTTAATGTTTTCTATCAATTGTTTTAGAGGCGGATGACTATATGGCCTGTTTCAATTTTTATCTGCTCTATATTGTGTTTGTTTTCTACAGAGTTGCTTTTCAGTAGGCATTTTGTTCTGTCTGTTGGGAAAAAAGAAAGTTTGGATTTGAAAGTTGTGGAATGTTTATGAATGTATTATGCATGGGCATGCGGGTGTTATTTTACAGATGAATAAAGTGGCGTGTGATTGTGTAGTGGGATGAAAGGTGTGGTTGGGAAGGTTGTAAGAGTAAGGGGATGCATAGGTGTGATGGGCTTGGGTAAATATGAGATTGAGTTGTATAAAATAGGTATATTTATATGATGGGGAATGGGGTACTACTGGTGTTAGTGAGTAATGAAGTGGTGGTGTGATTGAATAAGTGGGAACATTATGATGTTTTGATGAAAACTGGCTGTTCTAATGGTGTGATTTAGTGCATAGGTATGAGGGTTATGTGGGTGCAATGGAAAAGAGCGGAGCAAGTGTGTGTATGTGTGATAATTTGTTTTTGTGATTTGGAATGCAATGAGTGTGAAAGTTGTTGGGTTGGAATTAAGGACCTCACGTAGGAAGGCTTATGGAAGAGTAAGGAAGTGATATTGTGGTATAGAAGTTGATGAGAAATGGATGTGTTAGGCAGTTAGGAATTGGTGGTGTATTGAATGAAGAGCAATGTTTAGATCGGAATAAAGAGTGTGAATGCTGCAATATTATGAGTAAGAGTGAAATACAATATTGTTCAGTAGAAAATAATACTCTAGGCGAATATATAGTGAAAGCACATTGTTACAAATAGAGAGATATACATGCTATATTAATCGACTTACTTTGTAGGATGTGAAGAGTGTTCTTTCTTAGGTAGCTCTCTTTGTCAATCTTCTTTTTTGCTGTAATTGTAAAAGAAAGATAGTTGGTATATGTGTTAATGGTGAAGTCGTTTTACTAAGAGAGGTTGTTATTTATTAAGGTAGGAGGAGTTGTTTGGAAAAAGAGTGAATAAAGTTGTTTTATGAGTGGAGTAGTAAAGTATGTTAACTAGGTTGTTAGAACAATTGGACTATGACTAGTGCTGTGTGGGACATTATAAAGAACAGGGTGAAAATTGGTGTGTAAAAAAGATGCATATCTAGGTTATTTTTGCAGCACAGGAAAGATTCTTGTAGGGCTAATATGTAACGGTAGCCGTTGTACAGCAAATGTTGGCTTCATTTAAAATGCATGAAAAATGTATGTTTTTGCAGTAGGGCAATTTATTGTGTTGCTGCTTTTCATAAAAAAGTGCTGGGTTTCTGGTGCAATGTATTTGCACCGTGTTGCAGTGTTTTTAAAGAATAGGGAACTTGTGGCCTAGTGGTAATGCAATGGCAGTTTAAAGTTGGTGTCTTATAGTAGTGGTTGGAAAAGAGCAGTATTTTGTATGTATGGAGAATCATTGCACATAGATACGTTGGCAGTATACACATATGTGTGAGTAGGTGGAGAATGGTGGCACCATAAGAGATATGATGAGAAAGGTTGGAAAGTATGACATTGATATAAAAGGCAAAATTCAAAATGCTGTTCATTTAAAAATGTTTCTTTTTCGGAGCATTTTGTTGAAAGTTAAAATGCATATGTGCATTTACAGCAGCACTGTGTGCAACATTCTTTCTACAAGTGAAGCAAATGCAGTTGCAAACGATTTGTAGAATACTGTTAAGTGGCAGTTGGTGTGTGGAAGTTTAATATGTTGGCAGTGCATGTAAGTTACTGCCACTTGATGCGACCTGGTGCATCATGTTGCAATAAATGGAATTTTATAGCAGTGGTTAGAAAAGAGAATTTGCTTATTGAGATGCTTATTACAGGGTTAATGGCAGTCATCCTGTATATATATTTATGGAGGTGTTTAAAAAAATAATTTAAAAATATATAAGCATACCTGTACTATGTTTTGTTAGATGCAGATATTGTTGAATCTGCACTGCAAATAGACATTTTGGAGAGTGTCACAGTAGTTTTTGATGCAGGAGGCTCTGAGTAACAGGAGACATGTTCTCTCAGAGTTGAAATGTACATCTGAAGTGTTGAAGTGAGGTGACCGGACTGCATGGAGTGTTTTTGGATGCAATTAGTGGATGGATGTGTGACTGAAAGTAGCCAATGAGGGAGTGTTCAAGACATAAAAGTAAAAAGGGTAGAAGGACTGCCCTGTGATATGGCGTCCATGGATATCTGCGATAGTTTGCAGACCTGCACATGCTATCCAGCTCTTTTAAGGATGCCTGGCATGGAAAAGGGACTGCAGAGTCCGCAGACAGTCGCGGATATCGGGGGATTAGCCAATCAGGTTTCATGGTTGTGTACAGAAGCACAGGGTAGTGGGTATTTTCTTTGTTGTGTACAGTGAATATGCTATGGATATGTAGAAGCAGAGTGTCTGGATGGTGGGAGATTTTTGGATCCATTGGTTACAGGTGTACTCTGAGCAGTGTGGATTATCTGTGAATCTTGGATTAGAAGAATTAAAAGTTTCTTGGCATGGAGATTGAGAATTGAAGTGGGTGGAATTGCTACCGTTTTGCGAGAGTATGGTAACTTTGATGCAGCCAGACATCATTATAGTTCACTGTGGAGGTAACAGTTTGGGCTATGTGACTGGAATATCCTTACAGTTTGCCATGAAGGATACATTTACAAAGTTAATGACACTGTTTCCATGTTCTAACATATTTTTTCTCGGATAGTTCAAGGGCAAATGTAGAAACTTTGTAACTTGTTTTGTTCACATATCGAAAAAAGCCAGATGGAATGTAAATAAAGTTTTATGTGGTTTTTTACAGGATGTTGGAATGACATCTTTCCACAGTGAAAATATCTGGTTTGAATGCATGAATATATTTCGAAGCGGTGGAGTTCATTTGACTGATGTTGGAAATCAGATTTTTCTTTTCAATGTTCAGAATGCATTGAAACAATGTATGTGAGGAGGTAACATATATATTGAAGTATTATTTAGTAGCATGTAGTAAATGCAAAGCAAAAACAGAAACAAGTTAGAAGCAGTTTATGTGAAAGTTACAAAAAACAGTTAAGTACAGTAGAAGATGTGTTAGTTCAGTATATAACCTCCCCAAAAATGTTATTTTAAGAGGCACAATCTTTTAACCAAAAACAAGTGAAGTGATTTGGACTATGCAGGATACAAAAGGTGCTTGGGAGGTTATTCAGGACAGAAAATAGTTTCTGTCCTTTTATCTTCATCTCTATTATACAACTGTCCATTAGTCTCATTAGCATAGAGCAAAATGTTAATGGAAATGTTGGATAATCTGATTGTGTCTAAATACTTTACTAAAAAATGTAAAGCAGATGGAGTCTATATAGGACATTTTTTTGTTCTGTTTTTTAACTGTGAAAGTTGGCTCAAATGGGAATTGTATTTTTTGATTTTGTATTTTTTTGTATTTTTGTCTGTTTTTCCAGGAGAGGCAAGGAGGTGAGCTTGGGGAGGGAAGGAGCACCAACCACAGATACAGAGGGATGGTGGACAGGGGAAGATGTTGGGCCTGCCTTAAATTGGTTCAATGTGTTAAAATCGCATCAGAAAATGGCAAAAAGGCTGTGGGTTTGCCACCGTAATCCATGTAAAGGATGCGGGGGACACCCCCGCAAACCCCAGACCCATTATACAATTTAAGGGGCAAGTGGGACACCCCCGCAATCCCTGCTCCCCTTAAATGGTATAATGGGGTACACCTTTACTGGGTCAAACCACAGCATTTTTGCCGTGATATTTAGTAAAGGTGACATTTGGGTTATCAGAATGGGAAACATAAATTGGAGTATTTGAAGTTTCTTTAAAGTCCTCATCAGTAGAGGCAGGGAGAGAAATTTAGTCAAATCGTCTGCGATTAATGTTTTCTGGATTTGATTCGGGTGATTGCTGCCAGTAAGGGAGGCAGGAACAAGTAGGGCTGTGATCTTGAATATTTTTAATGACATGATTTTTCACATGATTTACAAGTTCTTTTATGTTATTGCTGAGTTGATCTATTTTCAAATACAAGTTCCTGATTTAATTCTGTAGAGTTGGGGATTGGGATTGTGTTTATGGTTCTTCAGGGTGTGCACAATTGCTGTGTGGTGTGGTTTGTAATATAAAAAAAAATAGTATTTCAATAAGCTCTGTATAAGTTATGTTATTTGTTTGCATTAAAAAACTGTATTTACTATTAAAGATTTCGTCATCACTCATTTCTTCTTTGGGAAAGTTTCCTTCTAGCCACTTAGCTGTGTTTGCCATTTCTGTTTAAATAACAAATGGTAATATTTGCTTATGAGAAAGGTTTATATAATGAATGGTAATAATAGAGAAATAAATCAAGTGTACTTACAATTTGGTAAGAGGTTATTTTCCAATGAGCTCCTGGTGTATCTCAGTGTGTATGAAGAGTTGTATTAAACTGATAATAATATGAGGTGTAAAGTTATGGTTTGTGCTTGGTACATCCTTTAATATTGTGAGCTAAATGAAAAAAATATGTTTACATTTCGAAATGTTGAATTGCACAAAAATGTATGTTTTGGTGTAGTAAATATTAGTAATGTTAGTTCATGTATATGTTTTTGTTGTTAGAAGGGTAAAAAATGTTCTGTTGTCCACTGTGCTTCTGGGTTTTGTTGATGCTACCTGCTGGTCCACAGACTTTTTTACGGTTCGTGGATTTAGAGCTGCTACATTGGGGTAGAGTATGATATAAGGAACTTGTAGCAAATTGGGGTGCACTGGTAAAAACCTATGAAATTTGGTGAATTTTTTTTTATTAATGGGACATTATGTAAAACCTGCAATAAAAAAGTATTAACATACAGTGAAAAACTTTACTAAATGGATGTTATGGTTAAGTTGCAATAATTAAAACCCATGAAATTCAGTGAAAAAACTTTGTTAAATGGAAGTTATGGTTACAACTAAAATTGAAAACCCCAGAAATTCACCAGTAACGGTAAGCTAAGCAACCATAGCTCATACCACCATTGTGCACTGCCCAGGACATCAAAGATGACATCACAAATGTTATTGATGACCTCACATATCAAATTAATTCTGATGAAAAGTCCCTACTTTGATAATGATATTGATATTTTATTTGTATCACGCTCATACACAAGTGTTTTAGAGCGCAACGAGACAAGGGAGGGGAACAAGGGAGACCAAAACAACGATCTTACTAGGCCCAGTGATATTGAGAATGTGCAAGTGCATGGGAGAGGGAAAGGGGGAAAGTGCACGAAAGAGGGGAGAAGTGGATAGTGCTGAGGGAAGGAATACAGATAAATAATAAAAGACAACAGTGGTTGTGTTAACAAAGTTTGTAGCAACATATTGGGGGTGATCAGGAGACCTTTCATGAATTACTTAATGTATTAAAAAATGTACCCATTTAAACAAAATATTATATTTTAAGTGTTGTTAATACAACAACCTAATAATACATACACATAGGGAATGGGTGTAGTATGCACCATAGAAGTACAATAATTTTAATCTGGTTAAATTGGCCAGTAAGATAATAAATGCAAGCCTATTAGAATCTTGACTGATGTTCAACTTGGAATTAATAGCTAACAATTCAAGACTTACTACACACTTGTGTTAGTACAAGCAATAAATATAAAGAGACACAATGCATACACATCTGAGGCACATACAGGGAAACTCCAGTAAGGAGGAAAGAAACAACGTCGCCATAAAATGACAATAACATTGGAGTTTATGATCATGTAGACAAAGTAATTGTGTGTCCGAGGCGTGCTTATTTCCCCTTGTATGTGCACCATGAGCTGAGTCCAAACCCTAAAGAAAGTACCATAACAACATAGGACAAGGTTAACATCTAGACATAAAGCACCTTTTGAATTTAAAAATTTCCACTGTCAGTGAACAAAAACAACTGGCCTAGATATGTCAGTGAAGATAAACAAGTGGTCCAGATATGTGATGTCATCAGTGATGCCATCAATCACATTTGCAATGTCATCTTTGATGTCCTTGGCATTAGTCTTAGCAGTGCACGGTGGTGCTGCAAGTTATGGTTGCTTGGCTTACCTTAACTGGAAAATTTCTGGGGGGTTTCAATTTTACTTCTAACCATAGCGATCCTTTAACAATGTTTTTTCTCTGAATTTCATAGGTTTTTGTTTGTGCAACGTAACCAGAAGACCCCCTTAACAAAGTTTTTTTCACTGAATCGATATATACATATATTGGTGTTTAACAAAGACTCAGGCAGACACAGAGTTCTCCCCTTACCTCTTTACATGCAGATGCACTGCATACAGTCTACACTCTTCATAGTGTGCACATGGATGGGGCAACATGACTGCACTTATATACACATACCACACGTAGGCTGATATTTCAGAAAGCGGGGATGTGCACATAATCAGGTTGCAAAATTCCTGTTTCACAAAATGCATTAATTCAGGAAATTAAAGGGTATTTGGCTACAGTGTAACTGGCACCCTGGCGAAACAGAATCCTGAAATTAATAGATGTCGCAAACAAATGTGTTATATTACAAGATGCTTTTGATGGTGTTCCTATTTCAAAAACAGTGTGAATATTCTCTTTATATTCTGTTTCCCTACCAGGTTCTGCAGATAACAGTTATCTTCCTCAGAAAGGTAAGGTGTTCAGCATAACCCTGAGATTTGCCTGCAAGAGTGTCATTGAGTCAGTATGTCAGTAGAATTCAGAGAAAATGGAACGTTCTTGTAGATGAACAGGACAGCTGGTAGACAAGAGGGCACCAAGGGGATATACTCGAATGCACCCGCATTCCATGCCAGATTGAAATATTTTTGTTGCACTTTGCCTTCTTGGGCTTGTAGACCTGGATTTAAATTGGGAAAAGAAAAACGACTTGTCTGAGAACACCGCAAAATAACAGGCATGTAAGTGCATCTCTCAAATGACATGAGGCGCATTGGCATGTATGCTTTACGCTTTCTTCCCTACTTGCCTATTTCCCTCAGGTACTGTAAATCACTTTGATGTTGCACCCCAATATACACAGGTTTTGTCATTGAAAGTCACTTTTATGACGCTGCATATGACGCTGCATATGACTTTTATGATGCTGCATTTCTCTCTCTTCCCTCAGGCCCGTCCCCTCCCTCCTACCTCCTTTGCACTCTCTATGGTGCTCGCTGTTTCTCCCATCTTCTCTAACTGCTTCTCTATCTCCTATCCTATCCCTCTCACTAAGTCTTATAGGAAGAAGTGCAATACCTACACCAGCGCTCCTCCAGGCAAACCATTATTGACATCATCTGTGTCGTTCCCTCTCCAGGCTTATGGTGCCCCTCCACCCTCCATATGGTCTCTTCTCTCTCCCCTTTTTCCTCCTCTCCCAATAATGGTGGCACTCGGTGGGAGGACCTCTTGGGCCCCTTCCACTCCTTCGAAACCATCATTAATGTCTATCTGAATGTCACTGTTGGGATGATTACCTGGTATGCCAGAGGTCATCTGGGGGTCCAACTGATGCTCAAGGGCCCAACACCCTTCCCCAGAATAAACTGAGGACTCAGCCAACGGCAATTTAGGACTGCAGTTTATTATAAAAAACCAAAAGGGATCATACAAGACAATCAAGATTCTTCAGTACTTCTCAACTTCACAATGCGTCCTCCCTGCTTTTGTCATGACATTGCGTTATCACCTGGGCCCTTCCCCAAAAACCTATCCCTGGAGCGGATTGGGTATCGAGAGTGGTATCCCTTATGGAAGTACCCTATAGAGGTTATTCGACTGGTCCTTGCATGCCAAATGGCTGGCCTGTTCCGTCCCCAAGAAACTATCTATTACATTGTTGCAGAGTAGTGGGTTTACCATTGGTTCTTGCCTGTTGCCATCCACCCTTGATTTTCTATTTCGTGATTGGCTAGAGCTGATCTCCCCAGGCCTAGGACTCGATGATTTGGTTCTCAGATCTCTGTGCACCTTTTCAAGGAAATGTGAACGTCTATGTGTCTGTATTGTATCTGGTAGTGTATCACCTTTGCCTATGAGAGTGCGTACCCATGTTTGCAACATTTGTTTCATTCCTCATCTGGGTTGCTGGGATCGGCGCTTCTTTCCCACCATGGGTGAATGCCCATTGTCTGGCTCAGCTGCACCACATGCTTGTGGACCACAAATTCAAGCTCCTGAGACTGCACTTATGAGGATTTATTCCACTTTTCTGGAGATGGTTCCTTGTCGTCTAGTGTTTGGTATGTGACCGTGTATCTCTGACCTTAGCTGTGAGCCTGCTTTGCGCTACATGCAGCCTGAGTCAGCTCATCTTGTCTTGTGTTCTGTGGCTTGAGGCCTTCTGTAATTTTCCTTAGGCTTATAATATGATTTCTATATGCTCATTTTATACTAGGTTACCTATATATTAGTCACACATGGTCCTACCAGGCTCCATACATACTCCTGTAGTTCCATAGGATTATTTTGCCATAAGCATCTGCAAGCTTGCTCAGGATCTCTTGTTGGCTTTCGTTTCTGCGTTACTGCATTTGGCTAGTGAAAAAATAATAAAAGCTTTGACAATATGTATGTGTATCCGTCCTCTAGCTATAGAACTGTGTAAGCATGTTCTTTGTGTATGCAAATGTATGTTTGTGTAATGCGCTGCCGGGCTGCAAGTGTGCTTCATGACTAATGCTGCTATGTGGTGCTGTCACTAATGACATCAACATCGTGGCTTCTTGGTGTTTAATCAAGACTGCCCATTAGTGTATTCCCATCCACGATCTCCGTTGTATCCCCTATACCGGTAAAGATATGCACTGGATTAGGTCTGAATGGCTGAATGAGGGGGTACCTTTCTGTGTATGTGTAAGCCAGTGGCGCATCTGGGATTCTTCCGAAGTACGATGGGGGACTTCAAGCATTCCTGGCACTCCATCCTTTCATGCTCATGGGAGTGAAGAGGGGCATTCCTGGGACCCTCTCTTCAGCACTGTTTTTGTCCAGGGTCCTCGGCCCAAACTCCTCATTTTCGATAGGCATTTCCCACGTTTCATAAACATCCTTCCTTCTCCTGCTACTCCTACCTACACCCCTCTGGCTCCTCTGCCACCGCACTCTTCCGTCACCTCTCTGGCACCATCCTCATCTTCTCTGGCCACTGTGCCACCTTCTTCCTCCTCTGACTCCGACCTTGTCGGCCTTAAACGCAAGTGCAGAGTGGCCAAAAGGAAGTGGATGGCATCAGGAGCATCCTCTGCCAAACTGGCCTGTCGCCTGTTCTAAAGGGCAATACAAACTCTGTCCTGTCCAAGAAGAGAGCCAATCCTGCTGCAGTCTCTACCTCTCCTGTTCCCTCCCAGTCCCTCTGCACTGGCTTCACAATTCACCACTAAAACTCTGGACATCCTGTCCTCTCTCTCTCCTCTTCCTCCGTCTCTACCTCTCTCGGCCACTCCCCGGCTGCCTCTCCCTCTCCTCCTCCGTTCTCCTCTTTTACTGTGTTCACACCGGACAATGTTTCTAGACAAATCCAATCTATGAAAGTATCGCCCAAGCACGTGCTCCCTTGCTCCTCTAGAACCATCAAGGACCACATCGACACCCTTGCTCCAGCCTTGGCTCATTTCTGCAATCCCTCTTTTGCCACTGGAACTTTCCCCTCCCCTTAAGGCACTCCCTTGTGCACCTATCCTGAAGAAGCCTTTTGCCGATCCATCCCCTCCGGCAAACTACTGCCCTCTCTCTATCACTCCTTTCCTGGGCAAAATCCTGGAAAAGCTGGCCATCTTCCAGCTTCCTCAATACCAAATCTGTTGGTTGTCTCCATGACCATTGGTCTGGCTTTAGAGCAGCCAGAAGCATGGAAACTGCTCTCTTTTACACCTGTGAAGACCTGCTCTCAAATCTCGACTGTAGCCTTCCTTCTATCCTCATCCTGTGTGATCTTTCCTCAGCTTTCGACACAGTCAACCATGCCATCCTGATCTCTCATCTCCGTGACAATCTCGGCATCACGGATCAGGCTATATCCTAGTTGACGTCCTTCATATCCAATCAACCTTTCCAGGGTCCTTTCTCTCCACCACCTCTCTCTCTCCACATGTGGTGTTCCCCAGGGCTCTAATCTCTCACTCTGGGTCTTCAACCTTTACTTGGCACCTCTGGCCCACCTCATCTCTCCCTTCTCTCCTAGCGTTCAATGTTATGTGGATGAGACTCAGCTCTCCTTCAAGCTCCCCTCTGCCTCCTCTCCTCTCTCACCCATTCCTCAGTGTCTATCCATGATTCAGGGATAGCTTGGAGAAGCGCCTGACCCCCACAGAGTTGGAGGTGGATAAGCAGAGGGCTTGAGAAGGAAGATGTTTTGGAAGAGAAAGTTGGAGGTAGAGTGGTCCCAGGCCCCATAATGCCTTGTGGACGATGCAGAGGGTCTTGAACTTGATCCTCGCAGCCATGGGGAGCCAGTGAAGAGATTTTAGAGCTGGAGAGATACGATCCCTGGGCTTGAGGCCAAGGACAAGTCTTGCAGTCCTGTTCTGGATAAGTTGTAAAGGTCGAAGAGTAGAGGCAGGAAGATTTAGAAAGAGGCTGTTTCAACAGTCCAGCCTAGAGTGGACCAGAGCTCTGGAGACAGTGAACTTCAGGGGGAAAGTGGGAAACGGAAGAATACCTCTGAGGAGGTGCAGCTGATAGTTTGACTTCTTAGAGACGTCAGAGATGTGAGGAGGGAAGGAGAGAGTAGAGTCGAAGATGACACCAAGGTTCTTAGCCTCACAGGAAGGAGCAGGAAGAGGGCCCATAGTGGGCAGCCAGAGAGAGACAGAGGAAAGGATGGAGCGGGTGTCCCAATGAGGAGGATCTCATTCTTACTGGCATTAAGGCAGAGATCATAGGCAGCACACCATTCAAGAATTGCGGCCAGACAGTCTTGTATGAAAGAAGAAGCAGAGGTGGCTGCGGGTAGCCTGAAAGAGAGCTAAGTGTCAACCACATAACATTGAACATTGGAGCAGAAAGTAGCGATGATGTGTGAAAGGGTGAGTTGGCCATGTCAGGATTTGAACCTGCGAATCACACTCAGATTACAACAGCATGCGCTCAGCCCGCTGAGCTATTTTACCGACTAGCCAGCAAGAGCATGTTTACTTACTGTTGCATTGCAGTTTATTATTGGTATTAAGGCCAAAGGAAACCTATGCTTTCTTACATTGGGATGGAGGCACTCGTGCAGCTTGCAAGGCAATGTTTTTGTACTGTGGCATGACATTATTTACTGCTGTTAGGAAGAAAATGCAACATGAGGAGAGTTCTTGAATGGGGAGTGGGGCATTTGTGTACCCAGCCACGATATGTTATATTACTGTGGCATGGCTTTTTTCACTGGCATTAATACAAAGCCAACAGGAGTATGTTCTTATATGAGAATACTGGCATGTATTGGCAGAGCCAACATAAAATGCTTTGTTATAGTATTCTTACTGGCATTATGGACAAAGCAAACATGATTATTTTCCTATGTGGGAGTAGTGGCATATTTAGGTGCACCAGAATGGACATGTTTGAGCATAATCAATATGAAAATGCTTTTTTATACTTGCAGAGCACTGCCATATACTAGGCGAATGCATTATGAAAATGTGTTTGAAAACGCTCCTGTGCATTGTTGGTGGCTTGGCATCTAATGGACCATGTATGTCCTACCCCGCAAAACCGATTGTAAACTGTGTGGCTTTTTACCCAATTTATCACAGAAAGTGTACTGGCAAATGCACTATTTTAACCCATTATTTAAAAACGTTTCTCAAGGGGACATCCCCACCTTGATTGGTTCACCCTCCTTCACTACTCTCTGTCACTCCTGTGCATTTGGCTAGTGCAGAACAAGTGCCCTTCCTTCTGCAGGCTCTTCGTGTGGCCCCTACTACATTAGCTCCAGGCCCCACTTGTTAGAGAATATGTACTCAGCTTCCTGGGCTTGGGAGGGGGCGGTAGGACGTGGGGGTCGGGGTAATCCGTAGCATACTAGGTTCAATGTCTCCTCTCCACATACATACACTCATATCGGATAGACGGCACCGAACGAACAAGGAGAGGAGAAACCACGTTGAGCTTTTCTTCGTGAAAAAACCTCTGCGCACGAGGGAATGGGCAGTAAGAAGCTCGCGGACAGAAACAGTCACCGGCTTCAGGGTCTCCTGTTTAAACGGTGGATTCTGCATGGTGGAAATCCGTGCATATCCAAACGAATAATCCATCGGTTCCCACATGCGGTCCGGGTGGATTAATAGCCCGCGGTGAGGATCCCAATACTTTGTACCTTCTTGCCCTCTGAGCGAATTAGGTGATCTGGCTTTTTGGACCTCCTGGACCATCCTATGGATGGTGTCAAGTGGATTCAACTAAATGGTTGTTTTTTGTGGATGCATATTACATTGTAATATTAAAAGTGGCACATTCATTTTACGCCATTTTGTATACTTCTATGTAGATAGAGCTGAAATATTAGAGACCCAATAAATGTATTGGTCTTTGTGTTTTATCTAAAATAGCGTCTTGAGACACTACACAGTGCACTAACTGTAGACATTGATGCGACAGTTCCCTGGCGAATTTCCCCTGACTCTGTTTTCACCCCTCCTTTTTTGGTGTGATTGACGGAATGAAACATGTTGGATGATTGTATGTTGAGAAGGGTGTGTGTGTAAAATGTTGAATGATAGAATGTTATTTGTTTGAGTTAACCATTTTGCCAAAATTATTGCGTATTTTGCACCTGCACTAAGACACTTTGAGTACAAAATACCTCAAACTTTGGAGAACAGTTACCTTGTTCTGCCCCCCACACCCTAGACTAACTGTTTATCGCTTTTTCTATGTTGTTGCACTGATGTTTTTTCTTTATTTTTATCATTGTTGATTGCCTGTGCACATATTTATATGATTGCCCTGTCTCGTCCCAATAAAAAAGTATTTATCTTTTCTAGAAACTGCCTGTTAATTTAATGGAATAGGGTAGTTGTTTTTACAATCACTTTTTTGATCCTATGGTCACCTATGTGGAAAACAAACAAGATACCTGTTTGCTCTTATTGTCAAGTACTAAAGGTTGTTGACCTTCATGAGGGTGGTCAATTATGGGATTCCCTTCCCTTCTACCTCCGTTCGTGTTTTTGGTGTCAATGTCTCATCTCACTAACAGTTTTCAAAACTGCCACCTAGCCCCCCCAAAATTTTGAGGCTGGCCCCACCCCTGCGTGTCCAGACTCTTGACTGTGGTGCCCAAGTTGGGCACTGGCTTATGCTGGGGTGGCATGAAGTACGAGCGCAGACACACATGATTATCACAGTTTACGCTAATGGAGTGGCACCTTCGGTGGCCTATCAGATTCCAGGGGTAACACAAGCCACACCAGGCCACTCCCTGGACACGCCAATGTTCTTGTCTCAGTCGAATGTCAAGAAAGGAATCTGCCTTGTGTATTTTCTTGGACACATTACTTTATTGTTTTTATTTTACCTATCAGTGACACACGCCTCTAGCAGCTTGCTTGCCCGAACTTCATTGATTCCACTCCATACGCTGTGCTCATCGCTACTTGGCCAAAAAAAAGGACCCTGGTCGTCTTCATTCAGCCCGCTCAGGGAGTAACACGTTGTGCTCATCGGTACTTGGCCAAAAAAAGGACCCTGGTCGTCTTCATTCAGCCCGCTCAGGGAGTAACACGCTGTGCTCATCGGTACTTGGCCAAAAAAAGGACCCTGGTCGTCTTCATTCAGCCCGCTCAGGGAGTAACACTCTGTGCTCATCGGTACTTGGCCAAAAAAAGGACCCTAGTCGTCTTCATTGAGCCCGCTCAGGGAGTAACACGCTGTGCTCATCGCTACTTGGCCAAAAAAAGGACCCTAGTCGTCTTCATTGAGCCCGCTCAGGGAGTAACACACTGTGCTCATCAGAACTCAGTGAAAAAGGACCCTGGTCGTCTCCCTTGTCTTTGCCGCCCACGGATGGATGAAATGGTTGCCAATCTCCAAACCCTAGGAAGAAGAACTTAAAATATTAAGAGACCTCCTAAAGCATCATAGCCAGTGTTTCAATCTAGCTTCAATGGCTGTTTGGTATCCCAGTAATTGGCAAAGATCAGTGCCTGTAGACTGTAATTAAATTGGGTGCCACTTTATACTTGCAGGTGTCATCTATTCATATTTATCATTGTTTCTTGCAGGCAAAGGTGATGTTGGGGTGAAGATTCCTGCCATAGAAGCAAGCAGCTTCCTGAGTGTGCCAGAGGGACACAGCCGGGCCCGCCGTAATGCCAAGTGGTACCACACAATGCCGGATTTCCAAGCTTACTACCAGTACTACGACAGCATCGGGCACTATGAGGGGGTGAGTTCTGACGTTGCCTTCCACATCTCGGTTCCTACACTGTGGAACACATGGAGAGAAGGGGGCCCGAGGTTCATGCTTTCTTCATTTTCCAAAGACTCCTCACTCTCACATCTAATATAATTAGAAATTGAACACACTTATAGTGTCCTTTATTGTGAAAACGTGGCACCACTCTTTTGCACATCAGCAGGAGAGTGCAAACATTTCATCATGTCTTCCGCTAACACACTCCTTCGAAGGGACGCACCATCCTGGTGGAACAAGTATATTACCCACTTATCCATGTGCCATTTAATACAGTGCATATTGAATACTGCTGATATGTCTGTTTGTAGGTGCTCACAATTGCTGTGCAGATAAGGGAACTAAGGCACCACGAGAGAGTGAATTACCTAAGATCATACAAATGATCGGCAGAATTCAAAGAAGATCGATTTTAGAAAGACCGGTCCATGATCGCACAGAGCAGTCTTTCTAAATCAAACTCTCACGAGTATGCGCAGGGGCTGACAGGAGAACAGATAAGTGTTCCTGTGTGTGACTGCGTGTGTGTGTGTGTGTTGCTTGTTTGTGTGTGTGTTTTTGGGAACGGGATGTCAGGGGTGGGAAAGGAGGTGGCAGCAGGTGAGGAAGGTGGTTTGGGGGAGGAACTGCCCAGTTTAGAAGTCATCCAGACAGAGAGGGCGAGGGTAACGGGCAAGGCAAGGGGATATTTTTGTTTTTAGCGGACTGCCTAAAATCAGCCAAAAAAAAAAAATCTGCCTTTGTGTTAGGTGACCTCCAAAAAGTGAAAATATGACATAGAACTGCTGGAACTGGACCTCAAGTTTCTCAGTCACGCATCCGATAGTTTATTGAATAGACCACATCTCAAGTATGACAAAATGTGAAACAGATTTTCAGTGTAAAATGGCTGCCTTTCAAAAGTCCTCAAAATGGCTGCTTGTAAATACCTTACGGGCCTACTCCCAGGTTACTCTAGCGCCTTCAAAGAGCCCATTCACAGTGTCTTGATTGCTTGAGAATGGGAATAACTGGCTCTCGCCTGTGAAACAGCTTTTCTTGCTGGTGCACAAAGGATAATTAACGTAAATCATAATGAACATTTTGTGTGTGTGTGCTTTCAAAACAGCAACAGCCTGTGTCTGCAACTTTAAATTTGCATAGGTTTGGTAGAGCGCCCTATAGCGATTCCATTTGTTCTTATGATTCCTTCTTCGCTACTTGCTTGGGAAAGTCCAACTCTTGAGTCCATCAATAACCTCACTTCTTTGGAAAATTCCTCCTTCCAGAATACACTATTCTTTATGCACCTACAACCATTTTAGGGACAGGCAATGAATTATTGCCAAAAGGTCAAACATATATCACACAGTCTCCCTAAATTTCATCTTCTCCACCTCCCTCCTTAATAATACTCTATTGCCAATTTGTTCTGGTCAGCAGAGCATGTTCTTCTAGGACTTTCAGATCTAAACGTAGGTTAGCGTAGCTCAAGCTCATGCAGTCACTGCTTTGGGGCGGCAAGCCTTTCTGATCTACGGCTGTCCTGACATCTCTTTTCCTTCTACCACCTTTCCCACATCCAATCGAAGATGCCTCAGATTGCCCCACATTTGAACTCTTTGAGCCTTCATGTCTTGTTTGGTCACCCATTTCAACCTGTCATTAGTTTCTGCTCATATTTCCTATTTCTGGAGACGTTGCTATGCCGTGTGGAATCATAATGCTCTTCCCCTGTGCCACAATCCTATGTAGATACAAACCTCATCTCGTCTTGGGCCACCACTGGTGGTTGGGTAGACTGGGACCATATTTATTCATCTCCAATTGGATCATGACAGCACAGACTTATCCATGGCTAACAAAGCCTCTATGTTATTGCTCAAGAACGAGGGGAAAAGTCATCTTGCATGGCCCACATTCCTAATAGAGGCTTCATCACAAAGCACATCCCGCAGGAAGATAATGAAGGACAGAGGCACTAGTATGCACCTGGGCATCTTGCAGGTCTTGCAAGAGCATCTCAGCTACTTTCCCATCAAATCTATGGCGGCGTGTTCAGGTTTTCCACTGTTGCGGTATGCCAAATGTTCAGAATGATCAACGCTTAGCAGATGGTTCGCGCAGCTTCTGCCATGCATGTGTACCATGTTTCATGAAACAACAAATAGGTATTTTTCCGTCGAATGCAAGGGGGCTTTGACTTTGTGTAACGTAAGCTCTGTTGTCTACTGCCCGATAGTGTGAGATCCGCCTTCCCATGAAGGTGGCTCCCCTGCCGTGCCCTTTAAGATCTGTATAACACATATGTGGGTTTTATCATTGACTTTCAGCTGATCTTTGACCCTTACATTAATGCACCGACTTCAGATGCTTGCTTTCAATTACGCCTCACCAAGAAGGTACCCTTTTTCCTTTATATATGATATGATATGTCATTTATAATGCGCCTGTACACATGTGTTTGTAGGCGCTACCAGCTTCATTGCCTGTGCCCCTGGATAACCTGGCCTCCATTGCCCACCCCTCCTTCACCTTGAAGTGACCTTCTTCAGATCACAAGTTGATAAATACTCCCTCTGAGGAAGTCTGTAAGAAGCTGTACTGAGGGAGCAGGAGTGGCACACGAACTGGTGGCTTAGTGATCTGAAGCTGAGAGCCCCCAATGTGCTATCCACAGAGAGCATGGGTCTGCAACCTATGGATTTTCACATGTTTTGTGCTATGACTCCCAGAATGCCTCACCATTGACTGTTGACTAAGGCTGATGGGAGTTGTAGTCCAAATGGCTGGTGGGACAAAGATTCACAGACCTCTGATCTAGAGGTTTGCAGACTTAGGGAAGTCAAAAAACTATTTTCTAATCTCTGCCTCACAAACCTTAGCACATGTGGAAAGCTAACGCAACTCCTCTAGAGTTGCTGGGTGTCACCGGTATTACTGGCACAAAAAGTAAAATGACCACTACCAAGAGCCAGTCTCAAAATGAAGGGAAAGGGAAGAATAATAGACATAACCCTTGAACCGTGATAGTCAGTTGGGGGGGTAGCTATAATGAGGGACAGGGGGACAACTGTAACATTGTTGGTCAATCTAAGTCTATAGACCTGGAACACATATCCAAAACCATCTATAAATGTGGTCATTTTCAGCAGGACTGGCGTCCATGACTAGTCCAGGCTACGAGTGAACCAGCTGAACCCGAGGTAGGGGTTAAGGCCGTATCACAAGAGAGACATTCACATTTACTTAAAACAGGTACGCAGGATCTAGTCCATCCAACCAATGTCCCAGGCAGCCTCCACATCCTTAGATGGGTGCAGCGAGTGACACTGGTCAAAGCTGCTTGGAAGAAACACAATGAATCCCCAGCTCTGTGAAACCATCTCCAGAGGCAGAAGTGTAATGCAAGGGTGCCGGGTACACACAGTGCATCTCCTTACTATAGTAATTTTATGTAGTTCTGCAGGAGCTCAGGATGACATGCGTTTCATAGCTTGCAAGAGCATTCAGTGAAATCTTCTGCGCACCAGGAAATTCCTCTGGAAGGGAGAAGAATCGATCCAGTGGCCAGAGCAGGACATGCGGGTAGATGGCGCTGGTACTTTAGGGATACGTACTTTAGAGCTCCGAACGCTTCAGCTGACACTGGTCACAAGAGCTGGCCATCCCTGATGGGTCAAATCGAGATTGAACATGTTGAGCAAAGAGTCTCAGCGTTTACCTTAGCCAGTGAGGTAGTGCAGACAGAGGCTGGGAAAGGTGCATCTTCAGCAAATACATCTGGAAGGATGTCCTGGTCAGATCTCAAAGGTCAGAAACATACAATCTAGTGAGGAATCCAATGCTTCAGCTCACACAGGTCTCTGGCAGGCTCTTTACATGCCCCACAAACAATGTTCTGGCTAGACCTCCACAACGTCAGGCATTCACCTCATGGCTTCTGTGCAGTTACACACAGCAGCCAAGGCAGATATCATGTAGAAAAAGCGGCCCTGACCTTAATAGAACCTGCAGGTCAGCCCAGGAGTTGGTCTGCTCAACCCTAGTAGGGGCTCTTCCTGGGCAGCAAGTGGAGAACGGCTCGTCCTTGGTTCCTTGCCAGGGACAGGGAGGTAACTATAAAATGGCAGAAACATTTGAGGTGAAAGAAGATACAAGGTCAAATAAGACATAGTTAGAAACAAGTCATAGTACAAACAGTAGCAGTTGCTGTTTATTTACATCACCAGCCGGACCCACGAGCCATAATCCATGAAGTCACATTGCATATTCTTTAAGGACAATAAATAGAATTGCATTGATAAAGGGTGAGGGGAAAGAAAGGAAGGTTGGAGGGCAAAAAGAAAAAGTGTGTGAAAGTGAGGATGGAAGCGAGATGTGAGGGGCAGATGGCAAGGACAGCAAAGGCTCATTAAGAGAATGGCTTGAGTTTTCAGGCACTCTCAGCAAGCACAACCATATGAATATTATGCTATGTATACAGTTCCATAATGATGCTCTACTATTTTTTTTAGAGAAGTTGTATACAGCGTTTGTTGTGCTGAATTGGGATTTTACATGCATGGCCAAAGTACCCATAGCTTTAATCCAGTCATCTATATTTGAACTACCAGTATTTTTCTATATGCATCATATCACCTTCCTGACTACCATGATAGCTCTGACAAGCAATTCCCTACCATACATCAGACTATACATTTATTTATTTTGTAACTTTATTTTTATTGGCATTTAGTGAACATTTCTCAACAACACATCTTCCCCTCCCTCCACCCCTCTCCCTCTCCTGTACATTTTTAACCGAGCATCCACTTTATACTTATCATAGAAGGCTCAGTCAGAAGAGATCCAATGAGATGAGATTTATGAAATGAGAGGGGCAAAATGCACAACATCAGAGCTGCTTCACCGATAGACCAAAAACATGGCCTCCTCAAACTAAAGATGTTGCTATGCAAATATTCCACTCCCATAAAAGGGTTTGAAGTTGGAATTAAAGGTGACTGCTTTGGCTCACTGGGGAAGTATCGCTTTTGTGGTCTGAATTTCCTTATAGGATGAATTTAACCATAACTAAAAAGAAATGCTTTGCTCCAGGTCATGGTTCTGATTTTGGAAGGCAGCAGACACTAGCTTCTCCAAGGTCATTAAATGCACAAGCCATTAAGCCAACAATCCCTGGCTAGAATGTAGAATGCATATGCAACTGCGGAATGGCGCAGAAGGCAGCATTTTTTAAACTATTCAAACTCCATTCAGAAAAGAGTACCATGGGCGTGGCCAAGCGCGCTGCAGAATGGCAGCATAAAGTGGAGATGCCGCTCCGATATAACTATTCTATTCCGAAAGAGCAATAAACGTACCTGTTTCTGTCTGCCGAGACCAGCTCGCCTCACCATTTGGGATGAAGAAGGTCCTGTAAGCCGTTCCTCCCGACTTGCCGATAACAACTGTGGAGACGTTGGAGGGCCGAGAGCAGCGGCCTTTCATAAGCATTGCACCGCAATTCCTGTCAGAGATACCGGATAGTCTGACATTTCTACGTGTCTTGGGACTCGTGTTTTTCCACGGGGTAAGGCTTTTGTTAACAACACCAGGAAAAAAAAACATAAGCCTTTATTCTACAAAGTGTTTCTCACCTGATAAATATTTAGTTACACCATTCAAGGAAACCATAACAAATCCTCACTTGCAAAAGGCCTCATTTCCTTTTATATTGTAGTGGCATAAAGCTATTAAACTGGAACCTTTTATGAGAGCAAATGGACAGTTTAGAAAACTTTATATGAGTTCAAGCCACCTGTTTTCTTTTTCAAACTTGCTGATGAATATCCACTCTTTATAGGCTTAGTTACAGCAAATTAACATCTGTGGGGGCCTGTAACTTAAAACCTGTATTCATTAAACAGAATTGGCTTTCAATATGGCCTCACAAAAAGCTCATATCTAAATCTTCTACCAATAAATAATCTTCTGCATTGACTCACACTATTGGAGCCTAATATGGAATCCATTCTGATGGAAATAAGAGCACTGAAACCATTTATGGAATCTATGAATGCTAAACTTCAACAGATGGACAAGTGTTGGGCCAATCTTGAGAGCAGGATTGAGGAGGTTGAAAGAAGAATAAGCAATACCAGAGATATTGCCAATAGAGTTGCTCAGATGGAAGGATCTATTCTTACACTAGAAAAACAAAACGAAGATTTAGAAAATAGAAATTGCAGAAATAATCTCTGCATCTTTGGCTTTCTGGATGGAATAGAAGGCGAAGATGAAAGACTCTTCCCAGCATCCTCAATTTGCACTCATCTATTGTTTTTAATATCCAAAAGGGCACACAGAATTGGATCTAAGAAAGTGGATCCTTCAAGAAAAATACACCTAGAACTATAATATTTATGCTTCTTGAATATACACAACTTCAGTTAATATTGCAAAAGGCCAAAGCAATGGACCACCTGGTGTGCAATGGCCATAGGATTTTCATTTTGCAGGATCTGTCTAAAATTACAGCACAACGAAGGAAGGAATTACTCTCTTATCGCCCTGCGCTTAAGAAAAAGATTGCAAGGTATGGATTAATTCACCCATGTACCTTCAGAGTCACGATTAAAGGTACAACGTCTCCTTTCCAAAACCCTAACAATTTAAAGAACTTCATAAGGCTTCATAAAATGGAATCCATGGATACTGGGACTCCTAGCCACACATAATGTGTTACTTTCCTTCTTCGGACTTTCACCTTGGGTCCGGTCTCTCAGACCAGTCACTCTAAACCATCTCTCTTCTGGAACTCACAAGAACATCTATTCCTTTAGAGCGAGCAATCTCTCCTGTTTTGGCGTGCCTTCTTGCCCACTTGTGGCTGCACCTTTACACCCTTTTTACACTTGACATTGTGTATCTGACCTCTTGGCTTTTGTCTTTCTTGAGTGCATCTCCTTTTTTCATGCTGGTCGAGTGAACTAGGATTGGTCATCATAGTCCTCTAATCTTTGTTTGGCTTTGCACTCTGGGGTCGGATGATGCAGTAACACTTTTTACTTATTTTTACTTTTTTATCCTTCATGCTTTTTGGTTTTTCTTTTTTCTCTGCCTTATTAATTTTCACTTACAAGTTAATGGTGAAGCTTTTATTATGGAAAGTTGTTTTAATGGTTTGTTCACAATTGTGACTAATGCTGTTACTTACGCTTAAAATATGGCTCTTAAATATATGACCTGGAATATTAAGTGCCTCAATAACCCGATTAAGAGACAAAGGCCCTCATTACGACCCTGGCGGAAAGGGGTTTACGCCGGCGTAACCCATGGCGTACCTCTCCGCCCGACTACGAGTTCCCGTAGCGCCATGGTGATTTGTACGCCTGCTTTTTGCAGGTGGAAAAATCCATGGCGCTACGGGACTTGTCGTTAATTACGCCACCGTAAATTACAGTGGCGTAATTAACGCCTTCCCCACTCCCATTATACCCTATGGGGCAAAAATGGGAATGGGGAAGGGTAAATGGGGATTGGGGACTTACCGCCCCGCCAAGGTCGGAATGGGGCGGTAAGTCCGCCAACCCCCATGGCGGAGTTGGCAGCTCTGCGCCATGGACCATGGTGCAAATTGCACCATGGTTCTCCGCCAGGGTCGTAATGAGGCCCAAAAGGTTTTAGCTCATGTCAATAGATTCAAGCCTACTATTGCATGCTTGCAGGAGACTCATTTATCACTACAAGAATCCATGAAACGAAACACGTTTTGTATAGGTGAAGTAATAGTCAGAGGGCAAACATAATGGTGTAGCAATCTTGATCAGAAAAGCCACTCAATATCAAATTCTTCATAAAGAAGCTGCCATGAAGGGTAGATGGTTATCAGCTAAGTTGACAATTGGATCCCAGATTATCTCTATTCTTAATGTATACGTACCTACTATCCCTGGTTACAAATTTTGGCTAGACGTGAAAATTATGATACTATAAGCGGACCTTCCCAATCTGATACTCTGTGGTGATGTCAACAATATTATTGGCCCTTTCCTTGATAGAAGGTCTCCTTGTCAATTTAAAAGTAAGAAAGCAAACACAATTTACAAGCGGTCTTTCAGAATCAGGCGTTCTAGATTCATGGAGATTTGCACACCCTACAGATATAGATTTTACTTTTCACTCCCTACACCATAATTCTTTTTCTCGTGTTGATTATATTTGTGTTGCTAAAACGTTGACATCCTCAATAATTGACTCCACTATCAAATGTTTAGCAATTTCGGATCACACCCCCGTAATAACCAATATTGAATTGGGAGGTACCTCAAAACTTAATAATAGGAGATTCAATAATTTGTTACTCCAAGACCCCAACTTTTCAAAATCTTTCTTGGACTTTCATAATTTTTTCTTACAAATCAATAAAGATGATGACACCTCTCCTGCCAATAACTGGGATGTATATAAAGCGGCCTTACATGGCCATATTATTTCTTTTACTGCCAAAAAGAAGACAGGATCAAGAAAAGGTGTAGACGCCCGCTATGCCTAGTTGCGTAACTTGGAGAAACAATACTATGCCTAGCCTTCTGTCACTCTCCATAGACAAAGTCTTACCTTTCACTATACTATTACATTATTTTTACGGAACCAGCATCTGGTGTCCTTTTAAACTTCACGTAATTTCTTTTTCAATCATCTAATAAGGTAGGCACAACCCTTGACTCATATCTTAAAATCAAAAAAGAAAGAACTAGAATTGTTGCCATTAAAAATGAGCAAGGTGATGAGGTAACTTCTGATGCTGATATTTCACCAAATTCTATGGTAAACTATATAGCTCTGATAATGTACATTCCAACATTAATTTTGATAACTTCAATCGCCTAAAGAATAATCACCCAGTTGACATTAATCTTACCTCCTTAGATGCACCAATCCATATAAGCGAAATTACTACAGCCATGAAGAATCTTAAAAAAGGCAAAGCTCCGGGACCTGATAGATTTTCCATGAATTTCTTCTCGCATTTTTCCCAACTCTCTCTCCAAACTAGAAATACTAAATAGATCTTTTTTTGCGATGGGTAAATCGGGTGCCTTTGCTGAGGCTTTTCTAGTCCTTTTACACAAGCATAATAAATATGATAGGCTTCCTCAGAACTATAGACCCATCTCTTTGATAAACTCGGACTGCAAAATGTTTGCAAAACTTTTAGCCAATAGAATAGAATAGAATCTTTTATGTCCAAATTAGTTCAATTAGATCAGGTGGGATTTTTCAAAGGAAGATACATTTCAGCTAAGACTAGACTCGTTATGAACCTGGTTCATTTTATTAATAAACAATGACACTCATCAGGCTCCTTCACAGCAATTGCACTTGATGCGGAAAAAGCTTTTGATCGAGTTGAATGGGACTTCCTTTTCAGGGCCTTAAAATGGGAGATAAATGTATTCAGTTGGTCAAGCAATTATATTCTGAACTCAAAACATCAATATTTATGAATGTCCATTTCTCTGCACTTTTCTCACTACTTAGAGTTACAAGACAAGGCTCTCCCCTCACGACCATGCTTTTTGTCCTTGTTCTTGAACCCCTATTGGAATTAATTTGCAGGAATAAGAATATTGTTGGGATTGGATGTGGTAGCTCCAATTTTAAACTTGCATCTTAATGCTGATGATATATTAATACTTCTCAAAGACCCGACAGCTCCTCTTCCACATTTATTGGATACAATTAACGTATTATTATACTTTTCAGGATATAAACTGAATAAAGACAAATATGAACTGCTCCCGCTTAGTGCTTATTGTTTGCAAGAAGACTTTGCCCAATTCGGTTGTAGTTGGAATTCAATCTCTATCAAGTACCTAGGTATTTTAATTGGTTTATAGTCATATAATCGAATGTGAAAATGTCAAAAGTTATAATCTCGAAAAGAAAATGTCAAAAACAAAAAAGTCGAATTTTTTTTTATTACGTTTTTTATTCGAAATGGGGGGTTCCTCTCAACCCCCTTTTTAAAAATATGTTTTGTTTTAACCATTTTTTTTATTCCCGGACCCAAAAAAATATATATAAATAAAAAAATAAAAAATGCAACTTTTTTTTTCTCGACATTATTGTTTTCTATATTATGACATTCGACATTATTCATTCGATATTTTGACTGCACACCATTTCAATTACATCCACACTTGACCAAATTATCAAAATAAATCTTTAAAAGTTACAATCAAAATTGAATGAATTAATTACAACCTGGTCCTCATTATACCTAATATGGTGGGGCAGACTAGAGGCCATTAAGATGATACTCGCACCAGTCATCTTATATTACTTGCAAATGCTCCATGTCCCACTCCAAGCCACTTCAAAAAAAAAATCTCAACAGGAAATTTCTTATCAATTTCCTTTGGGACCCTAAACAAAGGAAAGGAATTGCCTGGAATAATCTCAAGCTCTCATGCAGTGGGGGCGGGGTTGGATTCCCAAAGTTTAGAAATGATCAAAAAGCCTTTTTTCTTAAACTGGCCACGGAATGGTATCTTACAGAACAGACTCCAAATCATCCTGGTAGCTGAGAAATCACTGGTTTCACCCTTTCACGTTCAAGATGTTCTGTACCCTTTCAATGGATCCAGATTGGGCTTTTCTAAAACTATAACACTAACTAGTCTCTACTTAAACAATATTTTATTTCACCAAACTAATAAGCCTTTGAAAACTTTCTCTTCTTTTATTTGGTGCAACAAAAATATAACCGTAGATAATAAACCCATCTTTCGGTAATCATGGATTGGTAAAGGTCACAAATGTATTGATCAGATACTTACAAGTAGGAATTCTCACTTCCCAAATGCTCTCTGAATCAATATATCAATGCCTGTCTTGATGCTAGAAATAGTAATGATCTAAATGTCCTTGCTCCTGATCCCAAACGACCTTGTTTCATGGAAATTCCAGATATTGTGAAGGCACCTGACTTGTACACAATATTCAGAGGAGAAAGATCCATCAACTCCAAGTGGGCTTTGGACCTGCAATGGGAAGAAGACTGGCCTACAATTTGATTATCAACTATGATAAAACATTTGGACTAAAATTAAACATGCATCTTTCTCAAATCAATTGTACTTTTTTTGGTTTGGTTAAATCATTTTACCTTTTCAAAAATATAAAGAAAGAAAACAGAAAGAAAAATGAATCAACAGCTGTCAAATACAACATAATTTCATAGAAGGTACCTTATTATGAAATCCAAATATTGAAATAGTAAAAAACTCACAAATTATTAGATAGCACCATAGTTTTTACAAGATAGGAGCAATTAAAAACACATTCTAAAAACTAAGATCAAGTTAAAAATGAAGTAGGTAAAATAGTATTCTCAGATGTTCAAAGTGTTTAAAAATTAATTGTTGCAATTTAATGATATGTGCTCTGCATTAAAAAATCTTATCCACATTTCATCACTTGATAATAATTTAAAAGCTCTGAAAAACTTATGAAAGCTCTCTTTCCTTAGTTGCATCAAGGCTGGGCATTGAGTAAGCAAATGCTTCAAAGTTTCACTTGCTAGGTCATTGTTACAGAAACGACATGTGTTGCTTTACGCTTTGTCTATTGATCGTAGCGCCAGCACAGAGTTAGTTGGCCAGAGATCGAAACGGATTTGTAGAAGAGCATTCCGCTATACAGGGTCTGGAAATTTAAATAAGTATTTTGGTGTGTGTTTTCTCTCTTTAAGAAAACAACCAGTTTTCACTACAGTATCTTTGACAGAGTGCTTACAGATAGACTCCTTCAAATTCGTATAACTTTCGTTTAGCACCATCAGGGTTCACTATTAGTAGGTTCTCGTCTATATCAATTTTATTTTAAAGTAATGTGCAATGCTCTTTCCAGATACTAAAATAGTTGGTACCGTAACTGTCAAATGTAGCTGTAGCTATTACTGGAATTAAGGTGCCTTTATGCTGTTCGGGCATCAAACATTTTCTGTACAGGGCCAATGTCTGCCAATCCACTACCGATTGGAGTGATGTGAGGCCGAGCTCATAATGAATAACCAAGATTGGAACACGTTTAGGTAGCCCCAAAACTGTTTTCCAGAATTCACCCTCTAAATATTCCCATTTCGGGTGATTTGCTGTTTTTTTAGACTGAACCCCATACCTACCAACTGGGATAACCGTCTGTACATAGAAAATCAATAAATGTTTTAAGGAGAATTTGTAGTGGACTCTAGCTAGAACTTTAGCTTGATATGTTAAATAGTTCATTTTATTCAGTACATCTAGCTCATATGGTAATTCTCCTGAGCTGGAATTTATATTAACTCCTAGATATTTGTACTCTCTAACTATTTCCACTTTCTCCTTTCCAAAACACCATTTTTCTTTAATCGTTTGCTACTTTTTTGATTTTGGCAGTATTAAAATATTCAATTTAGTGGTATTTATACACAGTTGATTGTCTGCCGCATATAAACCCAAAGCATTCAACTGCCTCCTTAGTCCTACAGGTGTTTGATCAATAACTATGAGATCGTCAGCAAACAATAATCGAGGAATCTTCATAGGCCCTATCTTCGGGGGAAAGAAATGTTGACTTTCAAATGCTTTAGAAATGTCATGAATATAGAAATTAAATAGTAGTGCTGGCAGGGCGCACCCTTGTTTCCACCCTCTTCTAGTCGGAATTTCCTCTGATAGATTTTCCTCTCGAATGAGTTTAACCCTAATGGTCGTCTCACTGTGGAGTTGCTGTACTAAATATGGAAGGGCTGGAGGACAATTTGCATTAATTAACTTTTGCCGTAAGACACTTCTAGAGATTGAATCGAAGGCCTGGCGAAAGTCAATAAGGGCTAAGTAATCTTTCTCTGCAAATGTTATTCAAAAACTCTTTTTGTCTAAAATATCTAATGAGGATTGTTGTTGGTCCTGTAAATCAGTTCCTGGAACCTTTCAACATGTTTTTTGACTGTGCACCTATAAATGCCTTTTGGGACCAAGTCTGGAAACCTCTTAAACAGATTTTTAAAGTTTCCAGTCTCTTAAGTTTAACTAATATTTTATTGGGAAGTTTAGTAATTAAGGATGGGAAATTTGACCCATCTTGATCAATTTTTATCTATTTATTCTTCTTGCTATTCGTCTAATTATATCAAAATGGATAGAATGAAATCTCAAGTGACTTGCCCTCTTTATTATTCAATAATTATCAATTATATTAGTTATATCCACAATGTTTTCTTATAATATTTCTTTTTTCATGAATTGTCACTGAGATTGTTGATATTTACTATTTTATGTATATTTTCAAAATAATAAATCTTATAAACTTAAAAAAGAAAAGGGTAGCAAAAATCTCATAGAACACCTTATTCGGCAGTGCAGGTTCTCAGCAGGATGGTTTTTAATCCACTGCAGAGAAGCACATAAAAACTCAGGCTAAAACTCACTTACTTCTGCCCATAGTTCAAATTATGGCGCAAAAAATAAAACTATCTGGGGATTAAAGTTAAACAGATAATGTTCCTTGCTCAACACCGACTGATAGCTTTGCTGCCTGACCCTCGAGTTTGCAAGATCTGTGTACCATGAGGGACGTCTACCGAACCTGTGCAAATTGTTTAACCTGAAAGAAAGCTCTTTTGTCGAGGGCCTGAGACTGTCAGAGAGTATGGCTATCATCAGGGAGGATAGCTCAGGGAAAACGTGCCTTCCTTGGAAGCAAGACGACACCGAGCAGGAAACCTCTCGGTATTAAGCGCGTTATAAATAACCTATCATATCATATCGAGGTTACACAGATCTTACAGCCTCAGATAGCATGGCTCAGTCAGTTTCTACACAGATCTTACAGGCTGATACTGCAGAGAGCAGAACTGCTCCTCTGCTAGCTGACCCTGTGTCTATAAGGTACATGTGACCTGAGGAAGAGCCCTGCTGTCTGAGGACCAGACTTCTGGGATCTGTGTAACTAATGGTGGCAGTCGTGTTTGTGCCTGTTAGATTGGTCTAACCAGAGGGACAACCCAATTCTCTAAGACCTGGTGCAGTATGACTTGTGTCACCTGAGGGATACCCTTTCTGTTTAATGCATGTAACCTGTACGCTATGTTTACCCTGTGGGCCATGTAAGATCTGTAATGCCTGAAAGGTGGGTCCGCTGTTTGAGAAGTGAGCATGTAAGATTTGTCTGTCCTGAGTGACAGATCTTCTGCCTCTAGCCTGTAAACTCTTTGTAACTGTAAGGAGTCTGCTGTCTATGACCAGTTCCTGTAAGATCAGTGCGATTTGGAGGGTATTACCCAAATTGACCGTTTACAATTGACCTTTTGCACAATTGACCTAATTATAGTGGTCCTGATTGACCTTCTGCACAATTGACCTTTATTTTTTTTTAGTTATTTTATATATGTATTGGGTTGGTTTTGGATTATAAATAATATAAGGTGATTGGATGGGGATGCAGGGGGTTTTGGATTGGGTGGGTGGCTGCGGGGGAGGGGGGCTTTGCCCGCATATATGTCCTAATTAACCTTCTAAATTAGGTCAATTCACCCGAGGTCATTTGTGAAAAGGTCAATTAGTATACAACCATTTGGAGTGGGGGGGGTACCTCCTTTGCCTCTGACATGAGCCTTGAATGTCTGCGGTTTGAGACCTAAACCATTAAGATCTGTGTAAACAGAGGTTCTTATCTTTTGCCTATTGACTGTAGGTCTTGGAGTAAAGCTGGAACCTCCATTCCTTTGAGGTTGACTGATGGTGATGGATTTGTAGCTCTTAGTGGATAATGTGGAGCTTGATAATGCAGTTGCCTTATGGAAGGTGTGGACGGTCTGGATGTCCTGCTGCTGATATATTGGTCTGTTTATCTTCCCTGCAGGTGTTGGAGATCGATCGGATTCATCAGACCTACCTCCACATGCTTCATCTTGAACAGACCTATGGCATGGATGCACCATACTATCAAAACGTGATTGCCATGGTCCCTCCAACACCGGATAGCAAAGGCCAGACCAAAGCTGACTCCGCCTGCGACCCCCGCTATGACAAGGGATGCACGCACCCCGTTGCCACACCCCGAGCTGAGAAGGGTCCTCCACGTCAGCACCGGCGGCCACAGTGCGACCCTCAAGACCCTCAATGTAGGCGCTCCCCACTGTACAAGGGGCGGGCCCGTCTGTGCGATCCCTATTTGGACCCCAGCTGCCGGCCAGTGCCACGCCAGCGAGGGCCTGAGCAGAAAGGTCCCCGTAGGCCTCGCCCCAAGGTCTTGGAGTATGACTGCGACCCCATCTATGATGCTGAA
Organism: Ambystoma mexicanum; assembly: GCF_040938575.1. Lineage (NCBI taxonomy): Eukaryota > Metazoa > Chordata > Amphibia > Caudata > Ambystomatidae > Ambystoma > Ambystoma mexicanum. The sequence goes on along the minus strand of NC_090921.1, from coordinate 220,995,317 downwards.
TGCCCAGACTCCATGAAGGGCGTCCAGCGCCAGCATCGGCCACGTGGACAGCGCACCAAAGGTCTCAATGGTCCAGGTGCTTACCAGCGTGGAGGGGCACAAGGACGCCGGGGAAAAGGGAACCGGGGCAAGTCCAGGGCAGGCCAACAACGTGGTCGAGAGTGAGGCATGCAATGGCTAATACGAGGGATCCGTTAGTCATTGGATAAACTTGTGCAGAGGATCACTCCACCAGCGGACGCACCCTCAGCCAGGCTGCACACACTGAATTCAGTGCCAGGAACCCTTGGAAAAGTTGAATACTTTTTGCCAACTACTTTTACCTTGCTAAATGGTGAATGGTGGGGGAGGGTGATGCTAGTTCCCTGGAGAAGAGGGCTTGATTGCTGTACACTTTTCTAGCTGTGGCATACGATTAACCCTTGGTTTCCTTGAATATGTTTAATCAGTGGACTTGTTTAAACCAACAAGAAGTGTAGGTCCACATTCCAAAGATGGACCCTGCGGTTGAAAAGACTCTGAGCCTACCTGTTCCTCGCTTGGGTCAGTCCTATGGCAGTGGGGGTCAGACCAGATGTTCTGATCTGTGCTGCAGCCTGGCTCTCCCACCTTGCTCGTGGGTCCTGATTGAGAAGCGCTTAGCTCAAAGATGCACCCCTGCAATGGGACTTTATTCATGCGCATTCCTACATTTCTTTCTTCTCATGCAAAGTCCTTCTTTTAGCACTTACCCGTGGCTGCATTGCACCATAACCCAGGCTGAAGTTGAAATTCTCGGTATCCAGCTCTGCAAACTCCCAGAGAGCAATGAGGCATGTCTGTCCATGAATAAATGGTATCTAGAACTTATAGGCATCCCGAGTAAATGTATCATCTCTTTTTATGCCTTCTGTGTTTTCATATGCTGTACACTTCCTTCCTGCACTTGGATAATGACCTGACCTCCATTAGCATTTCAATACATTTTTTGATCTCAGTGCGTGCAATACTGTGTCTGCCTGTGCTGCACTTTCTGACTGCCTTTTGCCCTACGCCTCAGCTACACTTCGATTGCCCACTAGGTGTCACTGCTGAGCCAGTCTCTCCCTGCTGTCCCCACGACCTTGGTAACTGCCAGGGATGTCAATTCACCAAAATGCCAGGGGTAGCGGCCGTGGCATCACACATCCGAGGACAACACAGGAAGTGATGTCATATGACCTTTGATCCTGATGACATCACATGAAATAACATCACATGTACATTTAACTCCAATTACATCGCCCAAAGTGACTAACAGGTGTAAGAAAACATATATGGGCTAACATTGCATAAAATACCAAATCGATTTAAAGAAGACTTTAAACATTTTTAAATACCAGCGACATTGTAACTAGGGTGCTGCCTTGATATGCCATGGAGGGGGTCATGGTGTGACAGGGGTAGACCCAGTAAAACAAAGATAGGCTTGGGGCTCAGTCATGCAAATTCCTCTACAGCCTCATATGGCCATTTACTGCCATCTTATATCAATTATAGCTGCATAGATCAGGTCTAGTAATTATATGCCAAGTAAAGACCCATATTCCTAGGTTCTGTCATAAAACAGTATGCCAAATGGAGCCTAAAGTGCAGAGGCAGCATGTTTCAAAGACCCACCCAACCATGTGTTAATGGAGCTGCTAAATATATCTATATTTATCCCTCAGATCACAGGCCTCTCTGCCTAGAATAGAGCTCAGTGATTAAAAGGAACGTTTGCAGTGATCTTTCGGTTATATTCAGGTCACAAGTCTAACATCTCATAAGTTATTATGGTATGTTAGTTTGCCTGCAGCTGCTTGAGCAATCTGTGGACAACCTGCAGGTCATGGGTTTCAATCCTTGTATACTGGTTTAGAGGAGTCTGTCTGCAATCTGTAGGCCACACAATTAAATTGTGGCGGGCCCTGTTCAGCCTTTCCTCACTTCAACTCATTTAAATAAGTCCAATTGTGTGGTGCAGGAAACTAAGTGTACCCAAATACAGTAGGCAAAAGGAAAAGAAAATAAGTCATGAAAATCACTATTCAGCACAGATACAGTGAAGAGGAATTGTATGCTAGGGAGGTGCATTATAGATTTTCTCCAGAAAAAAAGGGCCTTAGAAAACAAAACAAAGGTTACGAGCTCTGGGCAAGGCACAGCAGCAAAGAGGCCACCTCAAAGATGGCAAAACATTCTGAAAAAAACTAAATGGCGCACAAAAACACAACCCAAAAACATGTGCAACATAACCTAGGAATACCTGTGAATAGAAAGTGGGTAAGAGTTCATCAGAGGACGGTCAGGTAAGGGATACAGTATGAGAAATCCTCTCAGCTGGTGAAATGCCCCATGGAGTTAATGTACCTGCTGCAAAGATATGTGTACACTGTGTTGCTCCTACATTGGCTTAAGGAGTTGCAGCATCTGCTGCAAAGATACTTGTGAAAACTGCAAGGTCACAGGTTCCAATTATAGGGTGAACGATTGTATCCTTGTCTTCTTAAACCTGAAAGAAACATTGATTGTTGATTTTGATGTCATGGCACTGTAGATTTGTGGCAGCTAACACTGTGTAAACATGATGTTGTTCCTAAGAAGGCATGCATAGATCTGCATTGTTTGTCTCATCAGCCTCGCGGGCCACATGAAATGGCTTGGAGGGCCGCATTTTGGCATTGTCGCATTGTGGCCCACGGGCCGTATGTTGGACAACCTTGCTTTAAAGGCACTCATTTGGACTAACGTCATTCAACAGTTTCTTGGGGGATACTCCCAATCCAAGAGGGGTCCTTCTGGGACCTCTCACAAAAGCGGAAAGAGATCGAAGACGCCAGGAACAACTATTCTTGTATTGTGGTCAATCGGGTCACTTTCTCAGGAATTGCCCTGCTAAACCTCCCCAAAAGGCCATAGGAGCCGTTGACTGCAAAAAGGAGAACATGGAAAACTCCAATGCCCGGCAAATCTAGAGGCCAGTTTGTCAAGCACAAAAGAAGGTCGTCTGGCCTCCCATTTCATGCTTCCGGTGACATTGGTCGACCAACAACATCCCACCAAAATGCACGTACTGGAGGTGTTTGTGGATAGCGGCACTATAGGGAATTATATGGACCTAGGTGTAGCAAAAAAGATCGGGTTACCCCTCTGTACGAAAGGGGTGGCGGACAACGTCATGGCTGTGGATGGAACACAGTTGGTTTCTGGTCCGGTCACACAATGTACGGCAGAGATTACACTGCTCTGCCAGGACGGTCGTAGCGAACAAATTTCGTTCGACCTTATCACTGCGCCACAAGTTCAGTTGATCCTGCGGAATCCAGAAACTGGTTGTCTACATTCCGTTGCCTTTTGGTCGAAGAAGTTTTCTCCTGCAGAACTGAACTATGTAGTAACCGACAAAGAGCTCTTAGCCATCAGAGACGCACTCAAGGAGTGGAGACACTACATGTTAGGTGCCCAACATCCAATCACAATAATAACCGACCATCGGAATCTACAATATCTACGCTCTGCTAAGGGCCAATCATTCCGACAACTTCGTTGGGCGCTGTTCCTAGCTGAATACGATTTCATAATCATTTATCGACCAGGAGTGAAGAACAGTAAGGCAGATGCCTTGTCACGAATAGGTAAGGGTGAAGGGGCCTACTCCACTCCAGACCCAGTGGATATTAACCAAGGTCATAAAATCCTGGGCCTATGTGGGGTTGCAGACTCGCCCTTGGAGGACCTAAAGAAAACAATCCGAGACAACATGTCCGCAAAGGAGTTGCAGGAATGGGAGAAAAGAGGAACACAGTTTTCCATCCAGGACGGCCTGCCATACTACACAGATCGTCTCTTCCTGCCGACACAGTACCTGCAGCAGCAAGTGATCAGCAGTTACCACAGTTCTCTTTTGGAGGCACATCCGGGAGCAACCAAGACCAAAGAGAAGGTCAAGAGATCGTATTGGTGGCTGACCTGGCAAAATGACGTTACCACCTTCATCAACTCTTGTGGGGTTTGCGCTCAGAACAAGGCAACAAGATCGAAACCAGCAGGATTGCTTCAACCTCTTGCAGTTCCCCCGGACACCCTGGCACACCATTTCTATGGACTTCATCACAGATATACCACTTAGCTCGGGTTACAACACCATACTAGTTGCAGTCGACCTATTTTCCAAGATGGCTCATTTCGTGGCCTTAAAAGGAATCCCTTCAGCTCCAAAATTGGCTCAATCATTTCTGGAACATGCAGTCAAACTGCACGGATTTCCATCCGTTATAATCTCGGATAGGGGTAGTCAATTTGTGGCACAATTGTGGAAAAAATGCTGTGCCTTAGCCGGGGTGGAAGTCCATTTGTCTACCAGCCCTCATCCCCAGACCGACGGCCAAACATTGCGCACCAACAAAACCCTAGAGTAGTACCTCTGTTGCCTACTACACCAAATGGACCAAGCATGGACAGACCTCTTATGGATAGCTGAATATGCCTACAATAATTCAGTACATTCCTCCACCCAACTAAGCCCCTTTTACATTCTACACGGGTGAAATCCACGGACTTCGGTTATGACCCGCCAGAAGCAATTGAGATGCCAGCGGACAAGAACCTGCATGATCGTTTCACTCCAGCAGTTAAGAAAGCCAACATCCACTTAAAAGCAGCCATGGAAACCCAAAAGAAATACGCCGACCACCACCGCAAAGAAGCCCCCGATTACAGAGTGGGGATTCTGCATGGCTAGACACTAGATACATCTCACTAAGAGGGCCAAGAAAATTCCAGCCCAAATTCTTAGGGCCCTTCACGATCAAGACAGTAGTAAACCCAGTGGCCATGAGATTGGATCTACCTCCCAGCATGCGAATACATCCGGTTTTTCATGTCTCCCTGCTCAAGCCAGTGCACCCAGGGACTCGCCTGCAGAGTCCTCCCGCTCCGGTAATCGTTGGAGATGAGCCTGAGTTTGAGGTTAAGAGGATCCTAGATTCCAAAATAGTAAAGAAGAAACTATATTATTTGGTAGACTGGAAGGGATATGGAGCACAAGATTAATCATGGGAGCCCTGCGAAAACATTCACGCCCCTCAGTTGCTAAACAGGTTTCATCGGGATAATCCCGCCAAACCTGGGATTGGGGTAACATCATTGTGGGGGCCTTGAGGGGGGGAACTGTCATGGGGACTGGCCCTGCCACTGCTTCTGCCTCACTCCGGGCGTTTAGGGGAACTCAGCATAGGTACTTGGGGGCTAAGAGGGCCAGGATCTGCCTAACAGGGCTAGGATAACTCCATTTAGGGCAGTACACACCCCCTCATTACATTATGATGCTTATGGTCTCCTCAACATGGCGCTCCGTTTATACAGGACATAGTACACTGTGCTTTCTAGTCGTTTTGCGTGGTTGGCTATTTAAGCCACGCCCAAGGACAGGTCCGTGCTTCATGTGAGAAACTGTTCACACGCTCACCTCGTCTTCAGCAACTCCGGCTGTTCTACGACTTCCCTGCGGTCTGGAATCCCTGTAAAAAGAAGAAAGGACATTAGTATCCAACTCACCTGATCCTGTTTTGGACCTGCTTGCACATCACAGCGCACCCTCCCGGTTCGTGCTTCCTACTACTGGAACTCTGGCACTTCGGGACCAGTGGCATCTCCGGACCCGCTCCGCGCTCCTGCTTCAGCACACCACGGCGGTTGCCGCGCGCATCGCTACCAGCGCACCTCTGGGGATAAGCACCAAACAGTGAGTAAACTTTGTAGCACAAGCAACCTTGAGAACTATTAACCAGTGAAGAAACTGGACACTTATCTGCACACTACAATCCAGTGAGGAAACTGGGACACTTACCTGCACACTACAATCCAGTGAGTAAACTGGGACACTTACCTGCATACTGCAATCAAATGAGGAAACTGGGACACTTCTCTGCATACTACAATCCAGTGAGGAGACTGGGAAACTTGCCTGCATATCAAAACCCAGGGAGGCAATAAACATTGACTGGCATTAGCCTTCCAAGAACCTAGGAACCCGCCAGTACCTAGTGACATTGTCAGCACTTTTCAAGCCCCGTGAGGGAAAAAACAGACTCATAACGTGCGTTCCCAGGTAAGTAACAGGAACCCATATGGGATACGAACTGAACGCTACCTTCAGCTCCAGTGGGAGTAAACGCCACATCCAGAGACTGAGTTGTCCCAGACTACTCTCACAACCAACCAAGATTCAGCGCCTCTGCTCCAAAGCAGGACGGAGAGCGAGCCAGTTCTGCACAAAAGGTGAGCTGAGAATCCAGACTTAGAACACACAGGTTCACGGGAGAGGGTGGGAGTCCCAAACCTCTAGAGAAAGCATTAACCCTCTTGTGTGTTTTGACAGATCGGTTAGTCCCAGTTCAGAGTGGGGAGAGGATTCTGGTGCCACACTGTGAAAACAGAAAAAGAATATCGAGGCTGAGTACCCCAAAGGAAATACACCGAACACGGGTTACAAAGGAACATACAAAGTACTTTTATTCTATACTGAATCCAATTACAAAAACAGAGTAAAATCAGATGGCTATCGGCCCTCAGTACAACACAACAAACTCCAGCGTGGTTCAGTGTGTTCAGTGAGAGACGCTGTACTTTAGAATGCATTCGCTTTTTATACATTTTGTGGGTGCGATGCCAAGCCCCACTTCGGGTTAATATTCCTTTTAATATATCACCGATCTAGGGTTCGTGCCAAGTCTCAAAACCGCAGTAACCGCATGTAACTGGTTTGCCTTTAATACATGTATCAACAAGCGTATGCAATAGCTGTGTATTCTAAAGTTTTCCATGCAGTGCCTTCTTAAACATTAATACAATGTAGTAAAACAGATGTTCTTTGTTCAGTATTTGAATACATTGGGCCTCATCACGACTTGGGCGGTAACGCTATTAGCGCGGGCGGTATTAGCCCTACCGCCGAACTCCCTGGCGCTAATAGCGCCAGATCACGAGTTTGGCGGTAATGTAAGTCCCCATTCCCCACTGAGCCCATTCGGGAATGCCCCATTCCCCATTGGGCTCAATGGGGAATCTTCTCGCTAATACCGCCGGCGGATTTCCCGCCGGCGGTAAAAGTGTGAATTTTCGGCGGATTTCCCCCCAGCTCAGAGCTGGGGCGAAATCCGCCAAAGCCCTGATTCGGCGGTCCCTTAAATCCGGCGGTAATAGCGCTACCGCCAGATTTAAGGGTTACCGCCGAAGTCGTGATGAGGCCCATTGTCTCGACATTTGCTCGTGGATTAGTTTTCATTGCACGAGTAATCCTTCTACACATAGGTCAGTGAAGGACAAGGTCTCAGTTCATGAGCTCAACAAGTGGCCTGCAGGCAGCTTACACATTAGCTATGTACAGAGGTCAAGACGGCCATGTTGTATTCTGCAATGGCATCGTCCACCATTTTAGCTCACAGGGTGACTTTTACACAACAAATCCTTAAATGGCGGTTTGACCTAAAATGGCGGCCTACATGGATTTAAGGTCAGGACCTTGCAACACAGATTTCTTTTGCAAGCGACTTTTGAGCAGCTTGGCGTAGGCCAATATTAAATATATTTATTACAATAGGAGGCACAATATACTTTCTATTTCGACAACGCCGGAGGGATTCATTGCCCCCGCAGAGTATCTGGTGAGTGTGACGGCAGGTTCCAGACTCGCATTCAGGGTGCCTGGTATAGACTTCTTTGTTTCCTTTTTTTGGGTGCGGGTCCCTGACTCGCATGCAAGGTGGCTGGTACCTGGTATCCTCTCCTGCTAGGACTTTGCCGATGTTGTAACACTCTCATATGTGCATGTTCTTTTCCATTCAAGTATTAGGCGTTTGCCCATCCTTCATTCACAACTTCACGTCAGGTTCTCTAGCTCCCCTGCTCGGGTTCTCCCAGGCTTTCCAATTACTTTCGATTGGTGTGTGGTCTATGCCTTGAAGTGCCCGGGTGCCCCAATCTCCCTGTGTGGGATCACTGATCTTTCCTGGCTGCTTTGGCATTATTTGCAGTCTTTCTTCTGGCCAGCGTTGCATAGGCTCCCAGGTCCTCAAACTGCAGCAGCTCACCCAGAAGAGCGTCTTTTGCTCCTTACTTTTGTGCAGAGGACCGTTCGATTTCAAAGCCTCCTCTTCCGACACTGCCACGATCTCGCCTGCTCTCTGGACAGCTCGAGGTCCCTCCGCTTTTCCAACTGGCCTTGGATATGAGTCTCCATTTTAGCAACTTGTTGGGTGTTTTAAAGTTTCCAGCATTGGTCAGCTGTGCAGAACAACAAGCCTGCACTGTGTGGATCTCTGTGAGGGCGTGAACTTCATTACTCGGGCACTCTTCCTCATCCCAGTAGGCCAATAGGCACAAGTATGTGTTTGTCTATGGTTCTTAACAAGAAGTTCCATATTACAATGTGCCACACAAAGCTGGGAAGGCAATGGTTGGTCAGTATTATCCCTCACAAAGGGGGTAGGGGGTATGACAGGTCTTCTTCTAGTGAGCCATCTTCACTCCACCGAGGTTGGTCTCCCTCATGTGGTCCTCCCGCAAATAGCTACCCCTAGGGTTGGAGTGAGGTAACCTCAGCCCTTCCCTGGCCACATGGGGGTAAACCCTCTCCGGGGTCTGGTGAGGACTTTGACAGATTCGTCACCCAATACAGACAAAAGGATGCAAGGATTCGGGTACTTCGGAATTATCATGTCTAAGAATTCAAAGAAACCATCCATGCTATTGTCAAAATCCTTTGCATAGGAAGGAACATACTCCTCAGAGTTATCCTGTGGTGGATTGCCGAAATTCGGGTTGCCTATTTGGTCTACTGGAAGGGTGGGAGAGCAGCTGATTTGGTGTGATAGGTGCTGGGATAGATGGGCATCAGCGGAACCTGGATTCCTGGAACGAACCACTTTTTTGCTAGAGGGCATTAAACAGCAGCTGTATGAGAACACCAGAGGACATCTGTAATGGAGGCACAAAAGGCACTGAAGGGGATCCAGAGGCAGTGTCCATACCTGACCCTGCAGAAGTGGAGTGCAGGTGGGGCCAATGTGGTCAGCAAAGAAGTTAAGGAATCCTGAAGCTTGGAGTTTTTAAATAAATATTCAAAAATGTGGCGTGAATCAGGGCTTTGAAATTTTTAATTTGTTGCAGAAATGGTCCTCTGGGGAGGAAGGAGTGGTCTGAGGAGGTGGAAGTCTCGACTACGAAGCAGTTGTGACAGGTTGCCAACTAGAGGCCTGATGGTTTGTGAGCTAAGGATCAGAGTAAAACAGTTCCAAAGAATAAGGATGTAGGTTCAGCGAGGCTGACCTCACCATATGTGAGTGTGCTGGGCACTTCATTGGGCAGGTACACTAGTAGCAATGGGGTTCCTGTCCAAAGATGTGCAGGAAAGAAAGTCGTGTTCCCGGGTCTCAGTCGCTTGAGCAGTCACAAGAAGCACCTTCGTCACAGATGGTTGCGAAATGCCAGGGATTTCATACTTCACCCTTGCTACATGGTGAAGGGAGAAGTGTGTCACTTAACTATGAATGAAAAGGGGCCACAGCATGACCTGGGGCAAAATAATGAGGTTGAAACAAGCCAGGGAAAGTGGAGGGGAGCCTCGGCACTTATGCCTGTTACAGACCATTGGCCCCCAGGAGCAACAGCCATATTATTGGTTCCTGAAGTCTTTTAGTGGGGGATGCTGCATAACCTTGATGTCTTTAACCCCAAGATGGGAAACCTTGGGCGTGGCCCCAGTTTTAACCCACGTAGGGGAATCTTGTGACAGGTCCCATTTTCTCTGGAGCGGGAATCCTCGGATTGCCCACGTAATCAGTCCTGAAAGTTCGATACTCAAAGTTGCCCCCAGTTTTAGTCCTGGAGAGGGATCAGCAGGGGTGAACTTGGAAAAGTGACAATCCCAAGGATCTGGAGCCAGAGATCCCCAGAAAGGAGTGACCAGGCTCTGTGACCTGATAGACAGAGGGTAAAGATGGCAGGTTGTTTTTTGAAAGTTTATCATTGATGTAATTGAAAGAAATCACTGGACATCTAGCAAAGATCTCAGAACTAGTAAAAATGTAAAAACATTCCTCAATTATATAGGGAACTCGATTTGTAGAGTTAAATGAGGGGTGTTGTTACGGGGTGAAATGAAAGTCTGGACACCCAGTTGGGGAAGTGAACTTCTTTACTAAGTTCCATTCCCACAGCAGCAGCCACCGAGGGCAGGCGCCCCTGCTGCCACCATCGAGCTGGATCCAGGAAGGAATCCAGGTAGGAGGAGCGGCGACGGCCATCGCATCCTCTAATGCGGGGTAGGTGTCCAGTGCCTCCCTGCCTCCCCTGCATATGCGCGACACGCAGATGCACTCGCTTTCGCTAACATTTTCCATTTGATGTACCCGAATTGATTCTGAGCACTGCTCAAAGCGTGCGGCCTAAAATGGCGGCGCACACTCGTCCACAACACGTTGCCTAGCAACGTTTACTTAGGCAGCTGATTTGCCGACCCAAACTGCTCCCAGCCTACTTACGGGTGCTGCATCCACTGGAAGGCGGGAGCCAGATCCTCCACACCAAGGATCTCCACTAAGGATCAGATCCTGTCTTTGCCTGTCTTGCTGCGTCGCAGCCGCAAGGCTCCTAACACTAAGACTCTGCAGACTTGGCTACTTCACCCTCGAACTTCACTGATCTCCGGAAGCAGAAGAGGAGCTCCTAGCCTTAGGTCTGCACTAGGAAGGCCACCTCTAGAGTGCAACCAGAGCTATCTGGGTTATCGTCAGCGCGCTAGGCGTGGTAACCATTCTAAGCGTTTCTTAAACTAGTATAGCGTAAATTTCCAGCATCGGCTATACGTGTCATCTGTTGTACCATTATGTCTGTCCCTCGCTCATTGGCACCCATTGGTGATTCCTCAAACAAGTGTCCTTGATCTTGCACCTGTTTAGAGTGCCTTTCTGGCCTTCATTGCTAAATCGAATCTAGGTGACCCGTATTTATGCATTTGATTGCTGTGCCTTTATGCCCTTCATTGCTAAATCGAATCTAGGTGACCCTTATTTATGCATTTGATTGCTGTGCCTTTATGCCCTTCATTGCTAAATCGAATCTAGGTGACCCTTATTTATGCATTTGATTGCTGTGCCTTTCGGCCTTTCATTGCTAATCGATTCTAGGTGACCCGCATTTATGCATTTGATTGCTGTGCCTTTCTGCCTTTCATTGCTAAATCGAATCTAGGAGACCCCCATTTATGCATTTGATTACTGTGCATTTCTGCCTTTCATTGCTAAATCGATTCTAGGTGACCCTTATTTATGCATTTGATTATAGTGCCTCTCTGCCTCTCATTACTAAATCGAATCTAGGTGACTTCCATTTATTCATTTGATTGTAGTGCCCTCCTGCCTCTCTCCCTTTTACACAGGTAACTAGGACGACCATCATGTACATCAATGCTCTCTTTCCACTTTATTACACTCTAGCCCTACGACTTGCCCAAGTCACTCAGCTACATACTGTAACCACCCTACCACCCCCTCCTAAACCTGATCAGCCTCCTCTCAGTCTTGCCTCCCCACGACTTACGGTGTCTCCCAGAATGAGCCCGGCAGCCTCTGCTGGAGGACAGATCAACCTATACCTTAATGACCCTGCACTATGGCTGGAACACTTCGCTAGGAAACCCACACCTAACCAACCTTGCCCCCTCCGTCTCAGAAATAAGAGACTAGGCACCAGATTCCGTCTACGTCAATCCCGCAACAACGCCTCGAAGCAAACCCTACTACCTCCACTTGGTTCACCATCAATCACTACCACTCGCAAATCCACAACCACAGGGGTTAAACTGCCCATGTTTAAGGGTGCCCTTATTAATGCCAGATCCCTCACTGCACATGCACTAGACATAGCTGACCTTATCACCACGTCTGACCTTGACTTCCTAGCTATATCCGAAACCTGGCTTCATGCTGCTTCTGGCCCCTTACTAGCATTGGCCCTACCGCCTGATTACGGCATCACACGATGTGACCGCCCCACTGCCCACTCTAGAGGTGGGGTTGTAGCCTTCATCCACAAAAATGCGCTCGACCTAAGAGTGATACCTGATGCCAAACTTGTATCAGCTGAGCTGCTGTCAGTCAAATTAGCACTCACCCCCAATCAAACGGCCACCTTGCACCTTATCTACAGGCCTCCGGGACCGGCACCGTTCTTTGCCAGTGAAATTTCCACCCTCCTCCTGGACAATACTAAAAATAAAACACAAACAATTATCCTAGGCGACCTTAACTTAGGTCTTGGTGACCTAAAGGATCCTGTGGCAACGGACCTGGAGAATGTACTAACTGATCTTGGCCTCACCTTGTACATTCAAGAATCTACCCATATCAAAGGTAGAACACTTGATTGGTTAGCTGGTTCCAATTGCAACATTAAGGTTCTCATCAACACCCCCTGTATATGGTCTGACCTTCACATCATAACCTTTAACATTGAAGCAACCTCACGCACCACGACTCCAATAGCCCCAGCACTCAAGCCTAGAAGCAAAAAAGATATAACTAAGGAGAAACTCCTCCCACTGTTAATCCCAACCCTTGATGCAGCCACCAACACCTGCTCTGACCCTACGTCTTTAGCAGACACGTACAACCAAACTATGCTAACGGCTATTGACTCTATAGCACCTATCAAACTTAGGAAGGCCAAATTACAAGCTCATCTTAACTCATGGTTCACCCCACAGTTAAGAATACTCCACAAAGCGAAACGCTGTGCCGAAAATCGATGGAAAAGCCATCCCTCTGACGTGCACAAAGATGGTTTCCTTCTTGCCTCACTCTCTTATAAAGATGCCATTATCACTGCAAAAAAGGAATCTCTTAATAACTGCATTATGCAAACTGACTCGAACACTAAGGAACTCTTCAAAATCCTAAAAGAGCTTGAAACTCCAGTCGCCCCCCCTGACACTTGCTTGAAAGATAGTAAATGGTGTGCTAACATCCAACCAGCCTTACTAAATAAAATCTCCACACTACAAGTGAAAATTAAAGACAAGCAGGACAGCCTGAACCGCGACAACCGCGCTCTTTCCCCTGCCAAGGCCCCCTCTCCAGACAATGCTAACACCACACCATTTACATTCTCACCGCTCACCGTTGTTGAGGTAGAAAACATAATTCTTAGAATTAAACCCTCCAACTGCCAAGGTGATCCATGCCCAGCCCCTATTATTAAGCACTCGGCGCATGAGCTGGCCCCATTCATCACGGCCTTCATTAACGCATCTTTCAAAACCGGTATTGTCCCGGATAACCTGAAGGACGCTTGGGTGATCCCTCTGCTCAAAAAACCATCCCTCGACCCAAGCATTCCCACCAACTTCCGACCTATCACAACAGTACCATTTCTGCTTAAGATTTTAGACCGTGCTGCATACCTCCAGATTCAAAACTATCTGTTATCCAATAACATGCTAGGTCTACGATAATCTGGATTCCGTCCCAGACACGGGACGGAGACTGCTTTAATAGACCTCAAAACCCAAATCGAGGTCTTAAAGGATCAGGGCAAGCTAGCAATGCTACTACTTCTCGACCTTTCAGCCGCTTTCGATTTGGTCAATCACCAAATCCTTTTCAAGCACCTCCACTCCGCTGCTAACTTCTCATCCTCAGCTGCAGCCTGGATCAAATCCTTTTTGAGCAACAGATCCATGAGAGTCTTTGCCCCATCCGCAGCCGCCGACCCTCCCCCAATTCACTGTGACGTACCCCAGGGATCATGTGTGTCACCTACACTTTTGTGGGTCACGTTGTTTATAGGTTCAAGCACAACATGGCAGCAGATAAAACTCGCAACTATGATGACAAATATGTGGCTGAAATATTGGCCAAATCCTCATTATTTTCAAACGATGGGGAGAGCTCACCTTTAATTAATATTAGTAATTGGGATGAGCTTTTCCAACTTCGTAAGAGGTCTATCCGCACAGAACTCCATGGCACGATCATGTTGGAGTATTTGCGTAATGGTGTCTTACCACAAGGATTAGTGGTGAGAAACGAGCCACGATTATTCCTGGATAACAAAGAGTTTATCATCAGGTGGAGTTATATCGCGAACAAGTGCGTGCGGGATTGGTTAATTCTAATAATTGACACCGCAAAAGAGATGTCAATCAAACAATTGGAAGAGTTAACCATACTAGAAGAGGCCATTAAAAAATTGGTACCGTTGTAGGTATACACTAAGAGACTAGATGAGATCATTCGTGAAATGAATGATTTCAAAGAATCTACTGTACGGGATCGTATTAGACGATTGAAGACCGATATCACTGATTTCTCACACGAGAAAGCCTTTTGTTACACTCAAGAGGGATATGTGCCTGACCAACACTATGATGGGGCACCTAGATCACAACAACAAAAGAATGCAAGGTTTCCTAATACCTCGTTCAGTTCACCCAGCTCGGACGATGACACTTTCACCCGTGGAATAGGCGGGAGACAACAGAGACGTGGTAATAATCGCGGACGAGGGAATTCAAATAGACGTAGGTCTCAGAATACCCGGCCGTTTCCAAGAGGGAGGGGACCTTCCGTTGTTTTTTTAGACCAGGACCTACAAAATTGGGATTACGAACCACCAGTGACGAGAAGCAACAAAGCCTATTAATCAACTTGTCGGCATATATCCCTACACGAGTTGAGATAGCAGCTTTGGAAAAAGGGTTTGGGTTTGTTCCCACTATTGCCTACGACCGATTTGTTTTGAGGGTTGAAATTGAGGAATTATTCAGGAAGATACATTTGAAACAGTTTTTTCATGAGAATCCATTTGAGGATGAAGAAAGGAATAGTGGTTTACATAACCGATCCTCTTTCTGCCATCCTGCTACGAGTCACAGTCCAGAATCGGTAGTGTTTGAGAGAAGAGTTTTGGCTGATTTGGAAAGATTGGAATGTACACATTCTCTGTACGCTTTCCAAAACTGTTCAGCGCTGAGAAACAAGCTTTTGATTGTCTCAAAAATAATACAGCAATAGTAATACGTAACGCCTTAAGGGCGGCGCTATTGTATTACTGAACCGAGAAGATTATGTTACAGAGTGCCTAAGACAGCTTTCAGACACGTCTTTTTATAAACGAGTTGAACAAGATCCAACTGGACGCTTGATGAACCTCATTGCCCATAAAGTTGAGAAAGCTAAAGACAGACAATGGATAACTTGGAAGGAAGCCGAATATCTAGTTAAGAAGGATCCCAGTGTTCCTCGGTTTTACATCTTGCCCAAAATTCATAAGACACTACTGAACCCGCCTGGGAGACCAATAGTGTCAGGCATAAATACAGTGTTGGAACCTCTGGCTAAATTTGCCTACTCTTTTTTTAAAAGGGTTTGTCGGCAAAATGACTTCTTATGTTCAAGACTCTATGGCAGTGATTAAATTGATTGAGAATTTACATTTTAATCCACACAAGGATATCCTGCTCACGTTGGATATTGTCTCACTGTATACTAAAATCCCTCAAGTTTCCACATTGAAAGTTATTGAAGAGCTGTTACTATCTAAACAGCACTCCGGTATGACACCTAATTCGTTTATATTATGGTGTACGGAGGTGGCTCTTACTGAAAATTACTTCCAGTTTGATGGCCACTTCTACCAACAGATCCATGGTACTGCCATGGGTTCGGCCGTGGCACCATCTTTGGCCAACCTTTATGTGGATTATGTGGAACAAATGAGTGTTTACAGTGAAAACAATATTTTCAGAAATCATATTTCGTTGTGGCGGAGGTACAACGATAATGAACTGTTGATCTGGCATGGTGACCAAACTACTCTTCTGGCGTTTTTTCAGTGGCTGAATGGGATTAATCCCTTCTTGAAGTTCACTATGAATTTTCATAAGGAACAGATAGATTTCTTGGACTTAACCATCTTTTCTGATCCATCTACCAATTTGTTAGGATTAAAACCCTTTCATAAAACCACTGATAGGAACTCTCTTCTCCGATATGACAGTTTTCACCCAAAAGCCTTGAGGGATAACCTCCTGTTCGGACAATTTTTGCGACTCAAACGTAATAGCAGCAAGAAAGATAGGTTTGAGTGTGAAGCCTTCATTTTGAGTCACAACTTGATTCAGCGAGGATATCCTAAGAAGATTGTTAAAAGATCATTCAGAGAGCCTCAAATCATCATCGAGAGGCCTTGCTTGAATATAGACCTAAATGAAGTCCTTGTGAATCTGATCAATTGGTCTTTGTGAGTACCTTCAATCACTTGTCCAATTGTGTGGTCAAGATTATTCAGAAGCATTGGCATCTTTTAGCACAAGCTAAAATACCTGTGGCTAGGCCACGTTGTGCCTTCAAAAGGGGACGTAATGTCAAAGAGATGGTGAGTAGGATTGATATCAGCAATAAATTTGATAAACAAACCACCATTACCCAACAGTGGGGGCTACCTAAATTACAAGGACATGCTCCGTGTGGCATGTGTGTATGTTGCCCACTCACGAAACGGACTACTGAGGTTGATATTGGGCTTGCAAGACCGTGGGTCCAAAAAGGGTTCTCTAACTGCAACTCTAGCTATGTTATATATGCTATTTGGTGCCCTTGCGTAAAGTATACATCGGCAAAACAGAACGAAAAATTAAAACCCGCATCAGTGAACATAGAAGTTGCATTAGATTGAGGAATCTGACAGCTCCCATGGTAGGGCATTTTGTAATGCAGAACCATGGTTGTGATGAGTTGAGCTGGACTGTACTGAAGAAAGTTGTTGTCACTAATAACATATCTTTGGATAAACAGACCTTATCGAGGGAGGAAACTAAACTCATTTTTTTGAGTAAAAGGCATGTGATTGGTTTAAATGAGGCAATAGATTGGAATTTCTAAATCATTGCCGTTTTTTGTTGTGGTCCACATGAATTGTAGAGCCGTCACTATGTGAAGGATTAATTGAACAACATTAGGTTTCTAATTGACAGTGGACTCTTTATCACTAAGATGTAAAAAAAAAGGGGGGAATATAACATACCCTCTGGTTTCTCCTTTCTCCCGTGTACGGATTCTGCTCATCTAGATGATTGTTTTTTTATACTCGTGTGTGAGGCAGTATTTCTATACTGTGTTTTCTTGGTATTTGGACTTTGATCCTTATACTTACCATCGCGCTCGTCTGGTAAAGATTGTCTGTCTTGAGGTTTCTATTACAAATTATGCATGGCTATATCTCGGCGAGCTCATGGGTCAAAGTTATGAATGAGGAGCGCGTTTTTTTTTACACTCCACTATTCACGTCATGTGATTGTCACGTGATGAGATGAGCACGTATATTTTCTGGCGGTGTTGTGCTTGAACGTTGGACGTGCTGAGCCGTAGGATCATTACGAAATCTACCGGAATCCAATTGAGAGGTATTTAGGTAAGCGGGACGGCTACCGCTGCTTTGGTTTATGATCCTGACGGGGACGGGGCGGTATGGTTAGGCACTTCGGTCCGTTGTCCCCGTTGTTTTTGCTTCACTCGTATTGTCCAGTATTCACGTTTTAAATTGTCACAGGGAAGCTGCCTTGGGTCTCACGAGTAGCACCTCCATGTTAATGTATGAGGTGACATTTATGCGGAGAGATATTCTGATTAGGCGGGGGGGGCTATTCTTTTTTTTTTTTGATCAAACACTTTTATTGGTTTTATTACATCATACAAGAAAAAACAGTGACCCTGAAGGGTCCGACCATCAATAATAACATAAACAGTAAAGAGTGTATGGTCCGTTTTACAACATCTTGAGGACACATTGTCAGCGTTATGCACATTCTTGCTATGCCATCACATGCTGGCCGTCGGCCTAGTTCCTACAAAAGAATTTCATACTGCATTCTCCCACTTTTCCCAGATTTTCCCCGCTTTCCTAGGACATCCCCTGGCCGCATATACCCTTCGCTCCATCGCAATGCATGCTTCCACATCATCCAACCACTGTGCGTGCACAGGGGTAACGCTCGAGCCCCACAGCCTGGCAATGTTGCGCTTAATCAGTGCCGTGGAGGTTGCAAATAATAGCCTATCGGAGCGAGACATTTCACCCTCTTCCTCCACTCCCAACAACATCAGCTTTGGATCTCTGAGCACAGTTCGACCCAAAACCTTACTGAGTGTGTCACAACAGTGCTGCCAGTATGTCGTGATGTGTGGGCAATCCCATATGATGTGAAAGAAGGTGCCCTCGTTTTGAAGGCATCGCAAGCAGTTTGGGTCTGTGGTCTTGCCCCATCTGTACAACGCTACCCGCGGGTAATATATTCTATGCAGGATTTTGAGTTGTACCAGGCGTAGCCTGGCCGAGATGGCCGTATCTCTTGGGTACATTAGGATCGTTATCCAATCTTCGGGCAATATCGCTCCCACATCCCTCTCCCACTTAGATTTTAGGCTTGAAAGCTCCGGCGTGGCAAACGAGGTGAGGACATTGTACATTACTGAGGTAATTTTGACATCTATGCTCTCCAGAACCAGGTTTCTTTCTATGGGGGTGCAGTCCGCCATATCTCGTAGTGCAGGTAAATGCTGTTGTAAAGCATGACACAATTGCACATGCCGATATCGGTCCGTGGCAGGCAGATTAAAATCCTCCACTAACCTCTCAAATGTCACCGGACTCCCCTCCCGGAACACATCTCCTACTTTGGAAATTCCCGCAGCCACCCAGTTCCGCCATTTTGGAAGTTTGCCCAGTTCCGGGATATTTTTGTTCGCCCACAGTGGCTGTACTGGTGTGGTTCTCCCCTCCCAGTGTATGTGCTTGTGTGCCTCTTCCCAGACTAGCGTTCGGTGATTAGCCATTGTTTTGTTACTACTGCTGTTAGTTTTCCGGTATAGGGATTCTAATGGGGTTGTGCTGGTCCCATCGAGAGTATCGAATTTTATGTGGGGTAGCGAGGAATCGCCGTGTAGGAGGTCATTTATCACCGCCATTTGACTCGCCCAATAGTATGTCTGTATACGCGGCAATCCTATGCCTCCCTCCCAGATGGAGCGCTGCAGGATGTGGAGCGCCAGTCTTGGGTGTCCGTTATTCCACAGGAGTTTCCGAAGGATCCTGTCAATTCTGTGAAACTCTTGTCTGGGGATGTGTAGCGGGGCATTTTGGAGTATATACAGGAATCTAGGTAACGCCAAAATCTTGAATAACGCTGCTCTCCCTAATAGGGTCAGTGGAAGGGCGTTCCAGTGTTTGACGTCGTCCGCAAGGCGATTAGTGACCGGGTGGAGATTCTTCTCTACATACTCGGCCAGATTCGTCGTTATCTGTACCCCTAGATAGCGGAATTGGTCAACTTCTATGCGAAATGGGCAGTCCCGTAGTTCAGCGCTGTCCACCTCTCTCAGTGGGAATAGTGTGGACTTCGACCAGTTCACCTTCAACCCACTAAAGGATTCATAATCCTTCAATATACCAATCACCACTGGGCACGAGACTATGGGGTCCGCTAGATACAAAAGCAGATCATCCGCATACAGCAAGACCCTATCCTCCCAATTTTCTGTCCACCGGAAGCCCTTCCATAGTCGAGATTCACGTAATAGAATTGCCAGTGGCTCTATGGCCAGCGCAAAGAGCATTGCAGACAGGGGGCACCCCTGTCGTGTTCCCTTGCCCAGTCTGAACGGTTGCGAAGACCAACCATTTACTCTGGTCACAGCTTCAGGGGATTCGTATAGTAGTTGTACCCATCCCAGGAACTGGTCACCGAAGCCCATTCGGCGCATTATTTCCCACAATGCTGGCCAGTGTACCGAATCGAAAGCCTTTTCAAAATCTATTGCTAGCAGGGCTAGGGGGTCCCGCAATAGGGGGGATTTTTCAATCGCAGTGTGCAGTCGGTGGATATTCATACGCGTTGACCGCTGGGGCATAAAGCCACATTGGTCAGGGTGTATAAGTGATGAGATAACTTTCTGCAGGCGGATTGCCAATGCTTTCGCCAGGATTTTGGTCTCGGTATTAAGTAATGAGATGGGCCTGTATGAGCTACACCTCTCTGGTGGTTTATCTGCTTTGGGGATCACCACTATAGTGGCCCTTCTTAGGTCCAGGGGAAGCTGCCCTTGCTCCCTCGAGTGAGTGTACATCTGCAAGAGATGCGGGATTAACGCACTCGGTTCCACCCCCTTCCACGTCTCTACCGGGAAGCCGTTTGGTCCCGGAGTTTTCCCAGGATTTAGTTGAGACATGGCCGCCCCAAGCTCTTCCTCGGTAATGGCTGCCTCAAGCAGCCCTCTTTGTGTGTCCGTTAGGCTGGGTAGGGTGATCCCGTTCAGCACAGAGAGATCAATGGGGGCTTCCGGCGACCCATAGAGCCCTGCGTAGTATTTAGCAAAGCCTTCTGCGATCGCCTGGTCTGTCCACAGCGGTTCTGAATTGTCGGGTTTGATCATCCTGACCTGTTTGTGCCCTTCATCCCTACGTTCCAGCCAGGCCAACATTTTACCCGCCTTATCGCCTGTCTCATATAATCTGGCTCGCATTGTGGCGTGTGCCTGTTTGGCATTGTCTAAGGCTACATTGTGCAGTTTTTTTTGGGCCAGGATTAAAGCTCGGTTCGTTTCGGGCAGGTCTCGCGCCAGATGCGCACTTTCTGCCCGTTCCACCTGATCTTCCGCTTCGTGTAATTTTTGCATGTGGGCCTTTTTTTGCGCCGCTATCCAGGAGATGATCTCTCCCCGCAAGACCGGCTTGTACGCTTCCCATAATAAGCTCGGGTCGCCTACTGACCCAGCGTTCAGCTCGAAGTAGTTGGTTGTGGTTTCTTGTATTCGCTCAACTAGCTCTGGGAAGCCTAGATAATAATTGTTGAGGCGCCATGAGGGTGGGGAATTGGGTCGTGATGTTGATAATTCCATTAGTAGGGGAGAATGGTCAGAAATGCCGCGTGGAAGTAGTGCGGCACTAGTTACCCTATGTATCTCGGTGGTTGGCACGAAAAAGTAGTCTAACCGGGAGAGGGAAGCGTGTGCGCCCGAATGAAAAGAGTATTCCCGCTCCCCCGGGTGAAGGTCCCGCCACACGTCCCTCAGGCCCAGTGCTGATATGAAGGAGGCTAGCTTGGTGTGTAGTTCAGGATTCCTGCCCCTTAGGTGTGTGCGATCCATGCCCAGGTTCATGACTTCGTTGAAGTCGCCACCAAGGATTAGTGTGTCTGAGGAGTCCTGTGCTATCTGGGGAGTTATGTCCTCTATGAGACTTGGCAGCAGCGCGGGTGGTGCGTACACGGCTATTATTGTTATGGTTCGATTCCATAGGGATCCTGTCATGTGCACGAATCTGCCCCCCCTGTCCTGTGACACACTGGATAGAGTCAATGGCAGCCTTTTGTGAATCAGTATGAGGACCCCCCTGGAGCCCGTGGTGAAACCTGAGTGTAGTGCAATACGATAGTGGCCTCGTTTAAATAGGTTGCATGTGGAACCCGCTAGATGGGTTTCCGTGAGCATCACCACATCCGGCGCGTGTCTGTTTAATGTTTGGGTGACAAGTTTGCGTTTAATCCCACTACCCAGCCCGTTGACATTCCAAGTAAGAAAACGCAATGTTCTCGTATCATATCTGTCATGCGTCATCTGGCTGGGGAGCGGGTTGTTGTGAAGCAGAATGTGTGGGATTCCGTGGGGATGCACGCGCTAGTGTTTCGCTGTGAGGCGCAAGCGCGTGAAAGTGGTTGTGTACTGTTGTCGGACCATACATGAATAAAATTTAAAACGAACCTGAAAACAAGCCTCCAAACACGGGAGTAGATTCTTCCTCCCATCTGTTCAAACATTTGTTCCCTCGGGGGCATCTACCGCCCCGGTTGTGTTATCTATCCCCCCTCCCTATACTCCCACCCAACTTGGAGTATCTGTCGCCCGAAGTTTGAACCAGAACAAATAAACTTTAAACTAAGCCACAGTCAGTGGCCTTTGCACCATATAGCTTACCCAACTGTCCGTGGTGCTGTCGTGGGCTTCCTCGGTGTTAGACTTTGCCCGTGGGGTGGGCGGCCGTCCGACCACTGGCCTGGTTGCAATCCGTGCGTTGACCTGCCCGGGGAGGGGGCACAAGTTTACTCGATAGTAGTCCAAATCCCAGTATCGTAGTTTCGTGCTCCGTGTTGTTCCCCAGTTCAAATATTTCCCTGCGGCGGATTAGGAGGCTGTTGGTGCTGTTGTTGGCCTTGCTCCGGTGGGCGCTCCGGTCGAGGGCTGTTGCGTCTGCCTCTTCTTCTCTCCTCCGCATTCCAATCCCCTTCTATGTGCCGCTCGGCCCAGTTCCATGCCTCTCTGGGGTCGGTAAAGTGCACTGACGTGCCACCGTGGAATATTTTGAGCTGGGCCGGGAAGATCAGACCATATTTGACGCCTGCTGATTGTAAGCGTCTTTTAAGCGGGTCGAATGATTGGCGTGCTTTCTGGACTTCTTTGGTGAAATCGGGGAAAAAGGCTATTTTGGATCCGTTAAATGTGACCGTGCCCTTCGATCTTGCTAGCTGGAGTACCGCATCTCTGTCTCTGTAATTCAGAAACCTGGCAATCACTGGGCGTGGTGGGGCCCCAGGTATCACTCTGCCAGTCGGAATGCGATGGGCCCGTTCAATAGAAAAAAATTTAGAGAAAGCCTCTCTGTCATAAATGTTCATCAGCCAGTCCTCCAGGAAAAGCTCCATACAATCCCCTTCGGCCTTTTCGGGCAGGCCGATTATGCGGACATTGTTACGTCGGGATCTGCCCTCGCTATCGTCCACCCTTGCCTCCAGGGTCTTTATCCGTGCTAACATGTTCGTCACTTGCCTGTTGACGCCACGTAGGCCATCCTCGGTTTCAGAGATTCGGGCCTCCGCCTCAACCGTTCGGGCGGTCAGCTTCTGGAGGTCGTGCCGTAACAGGGACACATCTGCACCGATGCTGTCCATCTTTTTCTCCATCGAAGTCCTGGAGCTGGTGATGGCACTCATGATATCTTTCAGGGAAATGTTATCCATGGGGTCCGGGGTGACCGGCGGCGTTCTCTCTGGTGAGCGGGGTGCTGGCATCGCCGCATATTGCTCGATCCTGCTCTGGGTGGACGTTTTCCTGGGTTTCTCCTTGCCCATTCTCTGTCCGGCAATGTGTTGGTACAATCTACCGATGTCTAATCCCAAACGTGGGGGAGCAGCCGGTGTTGACGCACTGCGACCGACTGTGTCTGTGCCGCTCTGGCTCTTTCCACGAGCAGCCCCGCTCTTAGCAGCTCTGAGGTTCCGTCTTCGCAGGCGGGAGTCGCAGCTCCGACCGGGGGTCTCTCGCCCGTGGGGGGAAAGGCCCGTTCACCAGCCCCTTCTACTCCGGCTCCACCTCTCCTTACCACATCGCTGGATGTATCGGACCACGGCCAATAGGTCCGTGCCACCGTCGCCCGGCCCGGATTTGCGTGCCCCGGCCTTCGGTCGACAATTAGTGCGCAGACATGGCGGCCATTTTGAGTTCAACACTTGGTGCGGGTCGTGTCGCTTCCACACGGTCTGGACGGTGAATCCGTACACCGATTTGTGTCGGAGCGCCGCGATTCGGTGCAGGAGAGTCTCTCCCACCGCTGGGTTATTTCAGGATTTCGCACGAAGATATATTTTGTCAGGATTTCGCAGGATGGAGCCAGTGGTGCGGGAGCAGCGCGAGCTCACGTCCTCATCGGATGGCTGCTAGCCACGCCCGGGGGGGGCTATTCTTGGTAATGACGAGACCTTCCTATTCATTCATATCCATTGATTTTTGCATCTTTGTCTCGGTAGTAACTCCCACAAGCTTTGGTTCGAACGATATTAACTACGTTCCTGCCGTTACTCGATGGAACAATCGCGATGCATACACACAGCGGTGAGCGTGATACCCTGAAGATCGAGGTAAGCGCGAGTAATATGTGTGTGATTCGAGGGCGGATACTTTCCGGATTGGATGTTTTCCAATCTGGCTAGTTTGTTTTCCATTGAGGAGATGTTATAACTTATACAGATGATAATATGGATGCCTTTATTTTGACTGTTCTGGTAGAGGTACAAACTAACTATATATCGCCCTTTTGTTTCTAGGTGGCCTATAATTGACCTAGGCGCATACACAGATCCTATAGAACTGTGTTCATCTTTCCCTTTTCTTATGAGTGTATGGAATTACCAGCGCTATTGAGTTGAGGCTGAAGGACGACTGTGAAAGAACTTCTGCGGCGGTCCGGTTGTTTTCCTCGGGAGTGAGAGGAAACGAGCAGCAAGCGGGAGTGGGACGGTAGGCGTACTGCAAACTGTGCATTTGTTGGGAACGAGTGGGAGCTGGTAGTAAAGAAGACAGAAGGTGAGTTAGAAGTACAGGATGTGGCAAGGACAGGTAAGAACAAACCCTAAGTCCGAACTCACGCAGCGTTGGTAGCTAGGAGTAGCAACGCATCCGTCTGTTGTGCTCCGATGTTGATATACAGTGCCCGGCTGGGTTGGAGGAGCTGAATGGCCATGTTGGAACCAGGCCGCTAGACCGCAGCTGACTGTAGCAGCGGCCATCTTGGGTGTAAAAATGGCCGCCGTACTTCTCCGGATCCAACAGTGCCACAAAGACCAGTGCTTTCTGAGAGGCGTGACACCCCACTGCAAGCAGAGTCTTTCTCAGCTCCATTCATAGCGTTTATCTGAAGCATGCCGTCAATAGTATTATTGATGGTATTATCCACTGGGGGAGCAGATTGGCTATGGAGTGAAAAGGTGGAACGACCTGTCATATTAACCACACAGTCAATCCAAATGTATACACATCCATAGAGGCAAGTAAAAAGCAAGTCACTCGCAGTATCCAAGCTCCAGAGTTTATACACGCCATGGCCACAACCACCTTCTTCGCCTGCTACGCCAAACTGCCAAACTGTTCTGCGTACTACAATGCACTTCCTTCCTAAACATTCTTAAGGATCCCCAATGAAGGCTCCCTTTGTATAACCAGGTGAGTTACTGTAACACAGTAAACACTAACACATATCAAATAAACCAAAACCTTTTTGTGTGTGGTTTTTCTGATTTATCTCCTAAGTAACCGTACATATATACATACGGTTACATATGTACCAAAAGCAACAAGAAATATGTTGCTATCCTTAACTCCTAACAATGCTGGAAAGGGTGACATGTACTTACCTCCAGTGTTGACAGACTAAAGAAGGAATTGGGAACAGGATTTCATGCTTGTTCATGTACTGCAGTGTCACAGTCCTACCACTGTGTTACATTTTAATTGGCAGAGAGAGAGTGTGTCGGGAATGTCTTCTTATCTGTGCGCCTGCGTGTCTGCCTGCCTATGGGCTTGTTCCTGCATGTGTCTGTGATTCTGCAGGAATCTGCTTTGTACTGCTATGTGCACCAGTATTTAGTTATGCTGTTTTTTCTTGTGGCAGCAAAATGATGAATAATGTGCTAGGGCGATCTCTAGTAGTGCCACCTCCTGGTGCACCCAAAGGCTGATGGAATTCATGGAAGATTGATTTCCTAACTATGTAACAGTAGTGTGTGATGTAAATGTTACATTATGCTTAACATATCGTTGGTGCATCTAGTTTTAGTGGTGCCCCGAAACAATGGTTTCTAGAGACACCTGTTATGTCTTGTGTCTTCCCTGCCTTGGTCCTGCATGAATGCTTGCTTGATAGAATGCCTGGGGGAATGTATGTCTAAGGAATGTTCTGGTGCGAGTGCCCCTGTAAGTTCCATGATTGTCAGTTGGAGTGAAGCAGCCTGTGAGAGTGGAGGCCAGTGGATGTCTCTCCTATATCTTCCTACTTACTTACCCTTGGACTTACCTGATGTATATACCTTGTCACATGTATTTTGTATTTGTATTTGTATTTATTATATTTATAACGCGCAAACCCGACGGCCCGGAGGCATCAGGGCGCAATTTATACAAGGTTACAGAAATACATATACACAGGAATAGCAATACATAAATTTACACAAAGGAATTTACACAAAAGGAATAACAATACATGATATAAACAAGGACATTAGGTGACTTAAAGGAGTCTATATACATATAATACAGTGGTACCGGAGCCGCTGAGTAATAACCGAGGTCGGCAGGTCAGAGTAAGTAAAACAGAGGCGCTGAGTGGGACTTAAAGCTGGTCGAAAAGCCAGGACCTAGTATTGGCTTTGAAAGTGTAAAATGACTCTACAGCTCTAATTGTAGCAGGGAGGGAGTTCCAGAGCTCAACTGAGGTACCCAGGCCGGACTGACTGTACCTTATTCTCATTCCACTTATAGGTCATTCTGACGTTGTTTCTCCCTACCTTGCAGACAGTCTTACTCTTCCGTCTATCCACGGAACCTCCGTCTAATCCTCAGTTTAGCGGGCAGACAATTCTTACCTCAGGTACCTCTTGAGCATTTGATCCCGTTTCCCATTTCTTCTTTTGGATCTTAACTAACCCTCTTCTCTCATCTTAGAGGCGTCCTCAGAGGTTCCCGAGAAACAGAGACTCCGGCATCTCTTACCTCTATCTCCCAGTTCGCAACAAGGTGCTTACTGATACCTCTGATCTTACTTGCTCTAACACTACCAAACACTATTACTTATTGTGTTCTGTCTACTTCCTTGTAGCCTATGGTACGAGATAACCTTATCCGGAATCTTCTCCCTCCTCAAGAATTCAGAAGCAGACGATCGACTGAGACGCAGGGTTTTCTTCCCCCTGAGGGTTTCCCTGGACTCCCTCTCTGTCCCTGGGGCTTGGCCCCGGGGAGGAAGGGGGGGATCAGTGGAATCTACATCAGCATTGCTACTCTTGATCTCTAGTCTCAAGTGAAACTAGCCTCCTTCACTGCTGGTGAGTTTGTCCTGGATTCTCTCCTTGTCATTTCCACTGTTTAAACTTATCGAATGGTAATATACATAACAGTTAGCAACGCCCGCCCAACAAAAAAAAGAAAAAAAATCTGTGGGTTGACACGGATTGAATCTGTGGGCATTTCCGCCTTTTTACTAACATGGATCCAGCCCAACAACAACAATTGTTGGCAGCGGTACAGTCCCTAACTGCTGAGGTCCAATCCCTCAAACAAGAAAATGCTATTTTACGTCAGCATATGGGAAGGGCCCCGGGTTGCTCAGATTTACCACCTGGCCCAATTCCTGGAGGCTTACTCGATGGGGATCCCCATAAATTGAAGGCCTTTCTTGAAGCCTGTACTGTCCAATTTTCCTTTAAGTCTGCTTTCTTTCATACCGATGGGGATAAGGTTGGTCATGTGATATCGAACTTAACCGGACCTGCTCTAGCTTGGGCCACCCCATTGGTAACAAATAACAATCCATTATTGGATTAGTTTCCTGCCGTTCTAAATAGCCTCAGAACAATGTTCAGTAGACAGGAAATTACTGTTTCAGCACAAGAACAACTCCTGGACTTCAGGCAAGGTTCGCAGGACCTCCTGACATATATCACTAGATTTAAACAGTTGGCAGCCAGCACTTCTTGGGCCGACGACGCTCTTATTACTCTTTTTAGAAGGGGCCTAAATGAGGAGCTTAAGGATGAGGTGTCTCGAGTCCCTCGTCCTCCTAACCTTGCTGAACTAATTTCCATGGTGATGCAAATGGATTACAGGATACATGAAAGACATAGGGAGTGTTGCAGACCCATAAACCCGCGTCTTGCTTCAGGATATGTCCCGAGTCCCACCAGGGTTCCACCCGATGAACCGATGCAGATTGGCTCGGCACGGGGTCGTCTGACACCGGAAGAACGCAACCAGCGAAGACGGCAAAATCTTTGCATGTACTGTGGGGCCAAAGATCATTCTGTTCAGAATTGTCCCATCATTCCGTCAGGGGAACCGCGGATAGAGAATTGAGAAATAGTTCCTCGCCTTTGTTCGTGCCTACTCAAGTCACAGAACTTTCTAACCTTCAAATGGTTGTCTTGAACATTTCTCTTCAGTGGAGTAATGCAGAGCCCGTGGAGGTACCGGCTTTGATCGATAGTGGATCTGCAGGAAATGTTATCGATCTTCAATGGGCCCAAAGGGTAGGCATCCCTTCTTCTTCTAAAAAGTTAGTCATCCCAGTTGAATCAGTGGATGGAAGTACCTTGGTTTCCGGGCCTATAACTAAACAAACTCTGCCTCTGCATATGAAGATAGCTTCTCATTCTGAGACCATCACGTTGGACCTCATTCGAACCGCCCACTATCCAATCATACTCGGATTACCGTGGCTCAAGATTCATAACCCGTATATTAACTGGACAGCAGGGACTCTTTTTATGGGGTCAGAACATTGTGTCAAATCCTGCCTGAACAACGAGGCTGTTGGGTTTCATCATGAACTTTCTTTGCAAGAAGTTTGTCCCACGTCCAAGATACTCAACCACCTTCAGGGCATCCCAGACGTTTATCAGCCCTATCGCATGGTTTTCTCTGACACAGATTATGCTGAGCTCCTACCTCACCGTAGGGACGACTGTGCTATCGAATTAACTCCAGATGCTCCTATCCCATTCGGTTAATGTACATTTTGTCGTCCCAGGAAAAGGAAGTTTTAAAGGAATACCTACAAAGAATTTACGCCATGGTCTCATAGCTGAATCGACCTCTCCGGCAGGAGCGTCCTTATTTTTTGTGCCAAAAAACGATACTAAAGAACTTCGACCCTGCATAGATTATCGTGGGCTGAACAAGGTCACTATTGCTGACAGATATCCAATGCCTTTGATTCCGGACATACTGGAAGTCGTGCAAGGCGCCACAGTCTTTACAAAATTGGATCTCCGCGGAGCTTATCACCTCATCCGAATTCGAGCAGGGGACGAATGGAAGACGGCCTTTCGTACACCTTTCGGGCATTTTGAGTATCAGATCATGCCCTTTGGTCTCTCTAACGCCCCGGCCGTCTTCCAGCGTTTTATGGATCATATCTTCTCGGATCTCCTTCTTCACTCAGTGGTCGTCTATTTGGACGATATATTGATCTTCTCCTCTTCCCGTTCTCAACACATTCAGCATGTTAAGGAGGTGCTTCAGAGACTGTCTGATAACCACCTATACTGCAAATTGGAGAAATGTGAGTTCCACAAGGACAGAGTGGAATATCTGGGTTACATTCTGTCATCACAAGGAATGGCAATGGATCCCCGGAAAGTATCCGCAATAGTGGATTGGGCGACTCCGGGGAATGTGAAGGATCTTCAGAGATTCCTCGGATTCGCAAATTTTTACCGGCGTTTCATCCCTAATTACTCTGAAGAAATCCTGCCTATGACTGCTCTTCTTAAGAAAGGGGTCCAATTTCGTTGGTCAAATAAGGCTCAACTTGCCTTCGAAAAACTAAAAACACGATTTGTTTCTGGGCCCATCCTTCTCACTCCAGACCAGTCAAAAAGGTTCATTGTGGAATCGGACGCTTCACACCATTCCCTTGGGGCTATTCTGTTGTAAGAAAACAAGCAGGGAATTGAATGTCCGGTGGCCTACTTGTCTAAGACCTTATCTCCTTCTGAAAGAAATTACACTGTTCTTGAAAAGGAACTATTGGCTATTAAACGCACCTTCAAAGAGTGGCGCCATCTTCTGCTCGGTGCTCGACATACCATTGAAGTTCGAACAGATCACAGCAACCTTCGAGCCCTACAGTATGCACAGACTCGAAACAGCAGACAAGCCCGTTGGGCACATTTCTTTTCCCCTTACGATATCACTTTTACATTAATTCCTGGCAGAATCAACCTCAAGGCCGACGCCTTGTCAAGAAAGGATTCCATGTGTTTTCATTCTTTTTAATCTGAACCCTTATTTCCCAGGGCTCGGTTTTTGCTCATGGTTACAACCTTTCTACGATCCACCTCAGATGCTACCACACTGTATCTGAAGAATAATCCTACGGCTTTACATGATTTTAAGATGGTTTTGTCCCAGGGGTGCGCCTATCGAGATAAACGACTGTTCATGCCTACTGAAGAATTGAGGAGGAAGGTGTTGCAGTTATGCCATGACTCGCAGATGGCAGGACATCGCGGAAGGGTCAACACCCTGGAACTCGTACAGCGACACTTTTGGTGGCCTGAATGGATTAAGGATGTACATGATTATGTTGCGGCCTGTTCTATATGCTTACAAACCAAGACACCACATTCAGCACCCCAGGGTCTTCTCTCCAGGATGCCTGTTCCGGTTCGTCCCTGGCAATTCATTTCGACTGATTTTGTGGTTGACTTACCTGTCTCTAATGGTTTCACCGCTATAATGGTGGTTGTGGACTATTTTACTAAAATGGCCCATTTTATCCCGCTTCATCGGATTCCCACGGCCGCTCATATGGCGAGAATTTTCATCACCCGGATTTTTTCTCTTCACGGCCTTCCAGAGACCATTGTCTCGGATCGTGGTTCTCAGTATACCTCTTGATACTGGAGCCAGATCTGTAAAATTCTGAAGATCAATTAAGCCCTGAGTTCCGGTTTCCATCCGCAGACCAACGGCCAGATGGAGCGTCTCAATCAGACTCTGGAGGGTTACCTACGTTGCTACATTTCAACCTCTCAGGATAACTGGCACGAACTTCTCCCCTTGGCTGAGTTTGCCTACAATAACTCGAAACATTCTGCTTTGAACTCTAGCCCATTTCTATGCTCTTATGGATTCCACCCGATCTGCTTCCCTGTGGGTTTGGCTTCTCCTTCTAAATTTCCAGACGTTGATAGTCTGCTCTTAGCAATCCGAGATTGTCAATGGTTGGCTCGATCCTCTCTGCTTGCTGCCCAGGAACGCGCCAAGATGTTTGCCGACAGACGCCGTTCCACGGCTCCTCAGTTTGAACCTGGGGAGAAGGTCTGGTTAGCTTCTCGCTTCCTGCCCCGTCATCTGGTGCCCTCCAAGCTCTCACCAAAGTTTTTTGGTCCTTTCCCTATTCTTCAATGGGTTGGTTCTGCTTCCTTCCGACTTTGTCTCCCTCCCGCTTGGTCTCGGATTCACCCTGTGTTCCACGTCTCCCAGCTTAAGAAGGATGTGGGGGATCGCTTCTCTAGGCATCGGGGTCTTCGTCCTCCTCCGGTTTCTACTCCGTTGGGTCCTGAATTTGAGGTTGCAGGGATTTCTGACTCCCGAATGCATCGGGGTCGTCTGCAATTTCTAGTTGATTGGCGTGGGTATTCACCTTCCGATAGGTCTTGGGAGCCCGCTTCTGCGGTACATGCCCCGGATTTGGTTTGGCGGTTCTTTCGTTTGCATCCTGGTAAACCCGGTTCCTCTGCCCTTCGGAGGGGGCATACTGTCACGCCTCTCAGAAAGCGCTGGTCTTTGTGGCACCGTTGGATCCGGCGAAGTACGGCGGCCATTTTTACACCCAAGATGGCCGCTGCTACGGTCAGCTGCGGTCTAGCGGCCTGGTTCTAACATGGCCACTCGGCTCCTACCTCCCAGCCGGGCACTGTATGTCAACATCGGAGCACAACAGATGGATGCGTTGCTACTCCTAGCTACCAACGCTGCGTGAGTTCGGACCTAGGGCTTGTTCTTACCTGTCCTTGCCACATCCTGTACTTCTAACTCACCTTCTGTCTCCTTTACTACCAGCTCCCGCTCGTTCCCAGGGAATACACGGTCTGCAGTACGTCTACCGTCCCACTCCCGCTCGCTGCTTGTTTCCTCTCACTCCCGAGGAAAACAACCGGACCGCCGCGGAAGTTCTTTCACAGTCGTCCTTCAGCGTCAACTGAGGTACCCAGGCCGGACTGACTGTTCCTTATTCTCATTCCACTTATAGATCATTCTGACGTTGTTTCTCCCTACCTTGCAGACAGTCTTGCTCTTCCGTCTATCCACGGAACCTCCGTCTAATCCTCAGTTTAGCGGGCAGACAATTCTTACCTCAGGTACCTCTTGAGCATTTGATCCCGTTTCCCATTTCTTCTTTTGGATCTTAACTAACCCTCTTCTCTCATCTTAGGGCTGTCCTCCGAGGTTCACGAGAAACAGAGACTCCGGCATCTCTTACCTCTATCTCCCAGTTCGCAACAAGGTGCTTACTGATACCTCTTATCTTGCTTGTTCTAACACTACCAAACACTATTACTTATTGTGTTCTGTCTACTTCCTTGTAGCCTATGGTACGAGATAACCTTATCCGGAATCTTCTCGCTCCTCAAGAATTCAGAAGCAGATGATCGACTGAGACGCAGAGTTTTCTTCCCCCTGAGGGTTTCCCTGGACTCTCTCTCCGTCCCTGGGTCTTGGCCCCGGGGAGGACGGGGGGGATCAGTGGAATCTACATCAGCATCGCTACTCTTGATCTCCGGTCTCAAGTGATACTAGCCTCCTTCACTGCTGGTGAGTTTGTCCTGGATTCTCTCCTTGTCATTTCCACTGTTTAATATGATCACTTTTTCCCGTGTTATTACTCACTCCCCCACTATGCAATATGAAGAGGTGGAAATGAGGGCACACAGGTTTCAGGAATACTAATCAACAATGCCGTTAAATTCCAGTTGCCCCAGCATGCTTAGAGAAAACAGGTATGATTTTAAAACAGGCAAAAATACTTTTGAATGTGATTGCAATGAAAGGGAAAATATGCTATAATGATTTTAATTCACTAAAGGAGATTCAGGATAAGTGAGAGTTACTTTCGATAGGTCAACATTAGCAATGTTTCATGAATGAGTATCAGATTGAAAACGAATTTCAGCAGTTGAAAACAAGAAACAGCTATTTTGACATATGGTGAAATGGAGCTAAATTGCAATTCGCGGCAACTTTTCTGCATGCAGGAAACGTGATTACGGAAAAACTATAATGAATTTGAATTAAAATGACAGTAAAATTTCAGTTCTAGGACGTGCGGTTCAAATGTTAGAGGTTTTTGTGAAGGTAGATTTTTCAGAAACAAAGTCAAGATTTCAAAAATGACAGATGCGCTTTAAAGATTAGAAACAAAGATCAAAGATTTCTTAACACTAAAGAGTCTATGGAGCCGCAAACTACACGACAGCCCAGCCACCTATCCAGAGGTGCCTCCGGATGGTTTCTGTCTGAACGAGACGATTGCCTTTCTCCAGAAAATATATATTAGCGCCAAGATGATTATCACTACAATTATCAAGGATTATGTGGAGGTGAGAAGAATTTAGGATAGACAACAGAGGTTCTGTAATGCAGTTCTGGACAGATTGAAATGGATGGAATAGTATTACTTTAAACTAAGAGATTGGTTATGTCCAGTTCTAGACTAGATACTCACTCCTATGGCTTGGGAATGGAGTGGGCCCTGTCAAAGATCTGGTCAAGGGTTTGGCTGGGGTTCTCTCGCCACTGGACAGGTCTCAGTTCTGCACTCAGCACTGCCTGCAGTCTGCGCGGCCTCTTGGTCTGGATCTGACGGGTTCTGGATACAGCTCTGCTTTCTGGGTCTGGATCTTGGTTCTAGCACAGGGTTCTTGGCTAGAATAGCAAAACAGCACAGCCCGGCTTTTGAATGTGAGAGCCCTTTGGAAGTTTAGGGGTTAGAATCAGGTTGCTAGGTTCTGAAGGCCTGCTGAGAAGGGTTCAGCTTTTGGGTTAGGCCTCTCTGCTTCAAAGTTCTAGAGTTTGGTTCTAGTGTCTCTGGGCCTCATTACACGGACGGCGGTATACATGGCGCTATTAGCACCATGGTTGCCGCCGGTATTTTACTGATTCCACCTTGGTGAATGGGGGTATTACCGCCCCATTCCAAGCTTGGCGGGTGGTAATTTCCCATTCCGATTTGAGCCCCCATAGGGCTCAATGGGAATGGGGAAGGAGCAAATAACGGTACCGCTATTAGCGATACCGTTATTGCCCTGAAGTCCCTCAGCGGGTCCCTTCCTTAACGTGTCGGTCTGGCCACACGTTAAGGACGGGACCCGCTGAGGGTCCTCGTAGTATGGCGCTAAGGGATTACCGGCACCGGTGCCCTTCCCGGTGCCGAAAATCCCTTAGCGCCATCCTCTGTCTGGATCTCTTCTTGCAGGGTGCTTTGCCAAGAAATCAGTGGAGTAGTGGAAAGGTGTATGTCCTGTCTGTCCTCAGCAGTCCCTATGTATGTATTTCCAAAGTGGGTGGGAAGGCTGATTCTACAATGCCTAACCCTCTAAGGATCTGATAGGTTAGAGGATTCCCTGTCCCCTGATTGGAGAAAGGATCAGCGTGTCATCTTGTGTCATCTTTATGGCTTGGGGGAAAACACTACCTTTTGTCTCTGTACAGCATACCTTATTTTCCCTAAAACACATATTTACAATATACCCAACTTGTTAATATTACATAATTTACATGACAGATTACCTAAGGTACATTTCTGTTCACCTCTCATCTTCCTAAGAGCTTTGGTTCAGAAATGACCACTTTTTGCGCTTTTGGTGGGTTTCTCAATATTATTTCTGCACCAATTTTTAGACATGCATGCACACACCATCTGAGCACAATTCTGTAATTTTTCCGGTTCCTGGCATAAACACAGTAGCTACAATATGAATAATTCCAGCGTTTGGTCTCAGAACATCGCACAGAGTCCAGCTTAGTCTTCAACTACGAGCACATTTTTCATTTTAACAATCTCAAAGTTTCACATTTTTGTCAGTTCGGTACAATATTTTATAAGCATTTTTCTAAGCCATACATTTGCTGTGCTTTCTGAATCCACACAATGGTTTGTCTCTGCCTCCAAGGTCTGGGCTGACTCAAAGGTCACATGTCTCTCCTTTCTGCCAGCAGTTTGTTGTCAGTCACACCCAAATTAACATTTTCTATTTAGCCCAAGGATTCCTTTGTCTGCACTGAGAGCAACAGGCAAGGGTGCCCCTCCTAGTTCCCTTTCACAACAGCCTGTCAATCTCTTAGCCAAGGGCAGAGGGAAGTCTCCTTTGTCCATGGAGAAGGTGTGGAATTCATTTGAACACAGTGTGGGAAACTTTAACTCTTAAGCCAATGTCTAAAAATTGTCTTTTCTTATAATATAACTCACATTTTTAACACATACATTAAACAATGTCTTGCTCCAAGCCTTTTCAGAATATGGTTTTAAATTGTATCCCCCTCTTAGGCTTCTGATAGCAAGTCTTTCTTTGGCATAGTTTGAGTTCCATGTTCAACTTTACCCAGAATGGTTTTAAAACGCTGGCTTCTGGTAGAGGTGAGTAACGGTATTACACCCATTTTTGACAGGTTTCTTCCAGCAAGCAATCCTCAAAAGTATACTTTGTTCAGATATAAATACACTACTGTGGACCTTATATTTATGTAGATTCCAGAAGGAGAATGATGTTGACCACCCAACAAGGAGGTTGGATCTTTTTGGGTGGTTTGTAAGCCTTGACTTCTACAAATTTGACACCAAATAAAAACAGATTTTTGAAACCAGCTCTGTTTCTTTTGCAATGATTTTGCTCTGTGAGCAGCCAAATGATGGGTTTTGGCAGTGGTCTCCTGTGTTACCACTGACATAAGCAAAAGTAGATGGTGGCCTATTTTTCAGGTTTTCACTGCGCACTTTCTGGCGATTTCTGGCGAGCAGCTTGCTTTCCGGCAGCCATTATGATGTTTCTGCTGCCAGCAATGCACAGTGATGTTGCAGGGCTTGGATTAGTGGGTTAAGACATCCCACAAGCCCCCCTCTTGCGATGGCCATTGATCTTCCATGAATGGAAATTCGCAAGACTGGGATGTCAGCCTCATCTCTCCGGATTCCACAAATGGCAAAGTTCAGCATTTTTTCCTCTATCAGGGGTGGATTGCTTGGTTCTCCTCGCCAGTCCTGATGGGAGTATTGAGCGATTCTCCGGGCCCCTCGGATCTTTGCTCCCGGTCCCCGGGTTATCCTCCTTGGTTAGTCTCCATGGTTTATCTCTCTCTTTCTCTCTCTCTCTCCTAGAATGACAAAGCAAAAACATATTTGTAGACATTTCCCCACCACTATTAATGTAGTGGGGCGGACATATACATTTTATAAATCAGGAGACATTTGAATTATTGTATTCTATCGACTATACGTAGAATATTTTAGAGCTGGGATTTTATGGATCTGGAGTGGCCCCCTCTGGGGTTCCAGAAGACTCCTCCAGTTGCTGCAGAGTGTGCCTGGGATGGCAACACTTTAGCTGATTAATATGGACCCTTTGTCTTCCCCTTCTGCCAAACTGCCTTTGGGGATGCAGATCTTGTAGGCGACTGGTGAGATCTTGTCTACAATTTCAAAAGGCCCCTTCCAGCTAGGCAGAAATATTCGCTGTTTGGCCTGGTTCTTTTGCAAATTGAATAGATAAACCTGGTCTCCTACATTGTATTCTTTCCTGGTAGTCTTTAAGTCATAGTGGGTCTTCATGCTGTCGGCTGATCTTTCTAGATTTTTCTGAACATAGGCAAAAGCATGTTGAAGGTGTTTTCTTAAATTTTCAACATACTCATGAGTTGTGGAGGCATTGATCAATGTCTGCTCTTGGGTCCTATAGAGCAGATGCTGGGGAAGCACCATCCTGCGTTCAGTCATCAGCTCAAACGGTGACGTTTTAGTTGCAGATGAAGGGGTAGATCTGATGGCCATTAGGACAAGAGGTAATCGAATATCCCAACTTGGCCCAGAATCTGCCACAATTTTTTTTAATGTGCTCACAATCATTCTACTACACCACTAGAGGCTAGCCGGTAAGCAATGTGTAGCTTCCTTTTAACGGCAAGTATCTCCCACATCTTTGTCATTACTTCGCTGGTGAAATGGCTACCTCTGTCTGACTCAATCCTTTGAGGTAGTCCAAAACGTGAAAAGATGTGGTTGATCAACAGGGTAGCTGCTGTTTCTGCCTTGCAGTTTGTGCCCTGGGAGACTTTCCACCCATTTAGTAAATAAGCATGTCACGGTAAACATGTACTTATTTCCCCTAGAGGAGCGAATCATGGGCCCAATGAAATCTACTTGCAAATCTGACCATGGCAGTGTCATCCCCCTCTTTTGGAGAGGCGCACGGTGTGTGAGGGATGTTGGCTGAAATTGTGCACACACAAGACACCCCTTCAAATATTAGTCGAGGTCCTGCCCCATGTGTGGCCATTATGCAACCTCTCTTAAGATTTTAAGTGTTGTATGAAACCCCCTATGACCGGCTGTGGCCGCATCATGGGCGTGACTTAACATCAGGCTTCGGAATGAGGTAGGAACCACCAACTGATCATGGCCAGCTAGGGATTTCGTTACCAACAAACCGTCTTGGATTCGGAAATTTTTTGGACATTTCATCAACACTCTGAGGTCCTCTTGCTCAATGTAATCGGTATCCGTGAGGGGAAAGTTCTCAGGGTCCTCAATGTGTTGATAAAACTTTCCAATTATTGGATCCCCCTTCTGAGCCATAATCAAATCGGCATCTGGGGGTCTCCTTACTCCATTGTGCAGTTGAAAGATCATTGTGAGCATTTGTCTGGGACCTAGTGATAGCAGTGACCTGGATTTCCCCCAACAGGGACTCGATCTCTAGTAGATCCCCTTGGATGGCCCCAGTGTTGGCCAGCTGATCAGCGAAGTAATTTCCAGTTTTGTCTGGTCCCTCTACTTTGGAATGACCCTTGATCTTTTTCCAGTAGATGGTCATCCCATTCGAGGTGACCAGATCATCAATATTTTGAATTAACTTCCCATGTTTCAAGGGTTTGTTATTAGCACATAGCATGCCTCTGGTTTTCCAATTAACCAGGTGCACCACAAACCCGTTCCGTACATAATCCGAATCTGCGATTATGACCAGTTTGTGGAGTTGTTGTTGGACAGCAGTGAGGATGGCTTGATGCACAGCCATCAACTCTGCCACTTGACTACTTTGGGGACCAATCTTGTACCCAGAGGAGGGTTCTGGGGACTCATTCACCCATGCATTCCCTATGCCGGCCACAAGTTCTTTTTCCCCGTTGTTGTCAACATGGTAAGAGCATCCATCCACATAGACAGTGGGCATTCCCTCACACTTGTCTCCTTCAAAAACTTTGTGTGGGGAATTGAGGTATGCCTCCATGTTGTCCTTGATTTTTAGACTTTCGTCCTCGAGACAGTTTTCTCTGGCACAATCATGCAAGTCAGCCAGACCTTGCGCGAGGGGATTCTTCTTGTTTTGGCCATATCTGAAAATATTTGGCCACTGCAGGAAAGCCTTGCATTGACAGAATCCAGGAAGTAATTCGGGAATTACTCACATTTCTGGCCCGGATTCTGTCACTTTGGAGGTATTGCAAAGGCTGGTGTGGAGTCTCCACTATGAAGTTTCTCCCCTGGATAAAAGGGCGGTAATTCTTCAATGCCCACACCGTTGCCAGGGGTGCCTTCTCACAATCGTTGAATTTTTCCTCCACAGAGGATAAAGTTTTATTTGCATAGGAGATTACTTTATTAACATTGTCATGCTTTTGGTATAATACTGCAGTCAAGCATGTATTAGAGAACCCTGTCTCCAAGAAGAACTCCTTGTTTCTGACAGGCTAAGCTAGGTACAGCGCTTGTGAGAGGCTTCTTTTGAGTTGTCTTACTGCCTCAGATTGTTCTGGACCCCATTCCCACTTGACCCCCCCTTCAAAAGATGAATCAGGGGTCTGGTGATCTCTGCGTAGCCCTCAATGAACTTTCTACTATAATTAGTCAGTCCAAGGATGCTCCTTATTTCCCGCAGAGTTGTGGGGTCCTTCAATTTCTGGAGTGCTTCCACTTTCTTTTCCTGGGGACAGAGACCCTGAGGAGTAATCTCATGCCCCAAGAAATTAATACGGGTTCTACACCATTGTGCTTTTTGAAAGGAAAGTTTTGCTCCGGCGGCCCTCAACTGTGTTGGAACATAACGGATCTCCGCTATGTGTTCCTCAACAGTTGGGCTCTTGATGAGGATATCATCTACATAAGCCAGGTTACCCCTCTCACCCAGGTCGGGCATGGCCTTATGTAGAAAAATGTTGAACTCATTGACAGAGTTGAAATATCCGAAGGGAGTCCGGGTCCATGTGTACCGCTGGCCCCCAAAGGTAAAAGCCAGCTTGTATTGGTCCTCCCTACTGACAGGTACAGTCCAGGATCCATTGGTCAGGTCTATTGCAGTGAATACCTGTGACCCCTGGATCTGGGGCAGCCCTTGGTCAATGTAGGGAAGAGGCCATCGGGAAGTATGGAGCCGTTTGTTGAGCTCCCTAAGGTCGGCGCAGAGTCTCCACTGGCCGTTTGGCTTCAATATCCCCAGCACCAGATTATTGAAGCTGCTGTGGACTGGATGGATTATCCCATGGGACTCAAGGTTCTTAATTATGTCAGTAAGGGACTCCATTGATGCGAGAGGCAGGCGATATTGCTTCACAAACACTGGAGTCATGCCAGGGTCCGTGGGAATTGTTGTTGTGTGGATGTCGGTGCGACCACAGTCATATGAGTCCACCGCAAGGAGATCTTGAAAATCCAAGAAAACTTGTTTCAACTTTTGCTTATGCTCCAGAGTCTCACAGGCATCAGCTAGGTTGACTCTCTCTTCAACCATCTGCCTGAAGCCTGGAAAGACTTCTGGTTTCGCTATCTCAGCGGCCTCCTCCAGCTGGTTGGACAAGTCCCTGGTCAGAGTGATGATTTGGACTGGTGGCTTCAGGTGGGAAAGGCAGCGCTCATGGACCTGGAAAATCACCTCATCCCCCCTGAAGTCATAAGTCACATCTTCCTTACCATAAGGGCAGGAAGAGTACACCAGGAAATTCCCCCCATGCCGGCTGAAGATCCTGTCTGGTGTTGTGTTATTGTCGCTATCACTGTCAAAGCAGTCATTGACAATGGGTCCTATCAGTTTGTTCCCTAAATCTATGGAAACATGTCGGTCATCAACTGCCATTCCAATAATGGTGCCTGCACCCAGGTCACTGTTATCCACCTCTATTGGAATGGTGTCATGTTCTATATTGACTAGTGGTGTTGGGTTTACCCCCAACCCTTGCTGTTGGAGAGAAGCATTTCGATGAATATAGGCATCGGGTTGTTTCAATTTCTGTCCTCTTTTAATTTTCACTTCCAGGGAGAATTGTCGGGTCCTTTCTGGGATGGTGACTTCCTCTCCAATCTGAATCTCAACTGCATAAGGCAGCAGTTGAGCTGACCTAAATGCTTTCTCAGGATAATCAAAGCCCATGGGATTATCTGCTAATCGGGACCAAGCTTTGAAGTTTATTAGGTCCAAACTAATGGCAAAGCGATTGAGAATGTCACTGCCTAAGTAAAATGCGGCAGTGATGTCTCGCACGACCCAACAATTATGGACTATGCTCGATGAGTCTAAATGTGGGAATGGCTGGATCTTTTGGGAGTTGGCGGAACATGGCTTCACTGATGAAGCTCTTACCGTTGCTCACACACACTCAGGCGTGAACAGAGTCCTTCCCATCATTTAACTGAACAGGGATGAACAAATGCTCTCCAATTTCCAGAATATCAGCCAGGCTCTGAGCTGATTTCACATCTTTCTGGACTATAGGAGTGGGAATGTCTGATTGTGGTTTGGTAAAGAATTTCCGAGTGTTTCCTTCCAGTGTGGAATACCACCTTAGACTGGAAGGAAGGTTGATTTTCAGAAATAGAGGGGACCTCCCATCACCTGTCTGTTGTCCTACTGCCATTACTGTCATGTATGGAATTTGGTTGTTCTGGAAGTGAAATTCTACTTGGTCAGATTTTTGTTCAACCATGTGGCATGTGCCGTTTAAACTAACATGGTTGACACTCTGTTTTAATTTTATTGGTCGGCTAGTCTGGGTCCAAAGGACCTTGTTTACACAGTCTATTAGGTGTGACAACCTTCTCAGGAGGTCATTCTCTAGTAAACAAGGGGTGTCCTCTGGAGTCACTACTATGACCGGGGTTTCACCTTGTGTCGTCCAATTTTAATGTCGAAATCCGCAGTCCCCTCGATGGGAATTTCCTTCCCGTCAAAGTTCTGAAGTTGTCCAGGAAGAGAGGTGAGAGGAATTTGGTAATTCTCCCCCCTTCCTGAATTTAGTTAATCAAAGGCCTTTTTGGACAGAAGGGTAGCTTGGGATCCAGTGTCCACCAGCGCCTAATTGTACCCTGTCCCTGTACTTGAACCCGGGGCATAGTATATTCCCTCCTTCTCCGCAAGGAGGCACAGATAATGCACATTTTTGGACAACTGGTGGGCTATTTTTTTAGTTTTGTACATTGAGAGAGAAGAGATTTGGGCAGAATTCTGTGGGGAGTCTTGGGAATCTGAAAGAAAAAGTTGGCAACTGGAGATGGGAGAAGTTTTGAGTCCCCCTGGTTCCGGTTCTGGGCCGCCCCCCCTTTTTGTAGGCAGTCACCAGGATGGGTTTGAACCAGGGGATTTTGATGCTGTTGGTTCTGGGATGGGATGATGGGCGGCGCTAGCTCAGTCCCCACATCTACCCAGTCTGAATTTGAATCCCTTGGGACCCATTTTTCTTTGTGAGGAGTTCCCTCATCTCTGAAGGAGAAGATCCTTTTCCCAGGATCTCTGAGGATCCCTCGCCTTCTGTACCTCCTCCACAAAATGGGTCTGTTTGGGTCCTTTGTTTCTCCTACCCCCCCCTCTGCTCCTTGGGTGGCAGACTTTCAGGGGCAGGGGATTTTGTTTACGGTTCCTGGGTTTCCAGGGGCTGTTTACAAGTGGGGAAGGAAGCTTCCTCCAAGGCTTTACACCCCCTTCCCCTTGTGCCTCCTCCCTGGGAACCAGTGAGTTATCGGGGTGCTGCCCCCATCATTGTTCTGGAGCACCAGGTCCAGAGTTTGGGGCATTCTGTGCCGGCATGCTCATCTGAGGGTTCTGCTGAGCCCTCAGCATGTGACCCAGATCCTGTGCCATGTTTTGGACCTGGCGCACAAGCTGTGAAACCCGCTCAGGCTGATACGGGGTTCTGTTTTCTCCCCTGGGCTGATCCCGGGAAGGGTAGCTATCCCTTCTCTGGTAGTACCCTGGGTTGGGAAGATTTGGGTACCCCTACACCCTTGGCCTCCCCTCTCCCGGATTAGGTTGTCTGAGCTCAGGAAGGTGGGGAAAGAAGGATGGATGATTTTGGGGTTGGAAATTTGTTGGGTACCTGGGGAAAAAGTTCTGCCCAGGATTTGGGGAACTTCTGCCCTCCTGGGGGAAGTTAGGAGGGATGTTGCCTGGGTTAGGTGCTTGGTTGGATCTCCCCCCCACCCTTGGGCTGGAGGAGTCCACACATAACCCAGGATGGGTCAGTTTCCCTTGTAGCGGGGACTTACATAGTCAGGGGAGTGCGGGACCCCATTTGTGGGACTACCTCCTTGACTCCCTGTCTGTGACTGGCCCGAGGGCCTTCTGGGCTTGGGATTTTTCTGTGCAGGCAGGTTTTTAGGCCCCTCTATCTCCAAATCTAAAATAGGGGCAACTTTTACCTCTGCCACCTTAGCAGCGGCAGGGGTGCTGGTCGGTTTAGGGCTTTTCTGAGCATTATTTTTATTTTCTATGGGCTTCTGCACCTCATAGATCCGGGTGGCCTGTTCAATGACCCAGTCTAGTGATCTTTTCTCATGAAAATCTCTCACTAGCTGGGCCATGATGTATTATGGCAGCGCATGGAAAAACGTGTTAACAAGTTCTTTACTGTCCGTGCGCACCCTTTTGGTAGTCTGCGCAAAGGCATGCTTCAACTCCTGCACAAATTCTTGTGGGGCCTGATCCTCCCCACATTGTAAATTGTAGGCTGCCTTGCGAGCCTCTTAGGGATTTCTATGAACAGAAAAGTGCTTTAAGATGGCCGCCATGTAGGTGGACCATCTTGAATGATTTTGGTCCTCTAGCCACGCCAAGAAACTGGAGTATTCAGGGGAGAATGTCCATTTTACGTACTGAATGCAGCTACTGCTGTCTTTCAAATGGAAAGTCTCCATCATTTGCTCAAAGAGCTCTAAGTGTTCCCACACAGAATACTTGGAGTTCTTGTGATAAGGCGTGATGACACTCATTGCCCTAATCTGTTTTAAGGGGTCCTTAAGCAAGGCCCTTTTTTGCCTTATTGGCCTTCTTAGTTCGGGTAACCCTAGTCCATTCATCCTCTGACTCAGAGGCACTGCTCCCAGTGGTGCCCATCTGATCTTCCAGGTTTTCCCGGATTCTGCGAGCCTGGGAATGGCTGGCAGAATGTGGGGACTTAGTCGCCTGTGTCCGGGGACGCTCAGAGGAGTCTTCTGATTCCTCTTTGCTCCCAGGATTTGATGAGTAACCCCCCCCACTGCCATAACTGGGCAGAGGTTTTCAGGATGTCCTTAGTGGGCCTACTCTCCTGGGGTTCCCCACTAAATTGCACTGTACTTGGGTGC
The DNA here is from genome assembly GCF_040938575.1 of Ambystoma mexicanum. NCBI lineage: Eukaryota > Metazoa > Chordata > Amphibia > Caudata > Ambystomatidae > Ambystoma > Ambystoma mexicanum. The sequence continues at coordinate 220,951,898 of NC_090921.1, read as the reverse complement.
TCATACCCGGATGCCCGCCCATCCATTCCTGGGAGGTACTGGCCTATGAGCCCCATACTTCTGACTGGATAGTAATCTGCCATCCCCGTGGCCCTGGGCTCATGTGAGCCAGGGGACATGGGGATGGCAGAGTCCAGGGACTGGGAGAGATGAAGGCCTCTGGTACTAGGGCTTCTGAGGTTATGCTCAGGCATGTCCCTTTCCCAGCGAACCTCATCTCTACCAGCCTCTGCTCCCTGTTGCCATGCAAGAGCCTGAGCTTTTAAGTGACAGACTTCCTGGCCTAAGATATCCCTTTCCTGAGCAAGAGCCTGCCTCTGTGCCGCCAGGTCGTCCCTCTGCCTTTGAAGGGCACCAGCTTTCTGGCGCTGTTCCTCAAATTCTGCCTGGATGTCCAGGTCTTTCAGAAATAATTTGTTGCTCTCTGCCTTTTCTCTATCTAGGTGGCTTTGCAGGGTGACTACCTTTTAATTAGATACTGCCTACTTTTGTTTTCTGACTCCTGGCTCCAGTTGCCTACTTGCCAGATCTTGGCCTTCAGCACATTTGTCCTGAATGGCTCCCATAGATAAATATAAATATGCCGCTACCCTGAGAATCTTGTTGTGCTCATCCTTGGCCTTAGGTGCCATATATAGTTCACTCAGGGCCACATGTAAGGGACCCTGATCTCTCCAGATATCTAACCCAGTTGCAGTGACCTGTTGTGTGATTGCCTGCAACCACAGATTCTGGTCCTGCTCAGTCCATTCACCTCTCACAAATAGCTTATGTAGAGGTGTTCTCTAGCTACCTTGATGTCTACCAATGTCCCCATTCTGGAAATTGATTTCCTTCCTGACTTACAGAAGTTTTTTTTATTTTATTTTGCAAAACAGTCCGTTTCCCTTTTGAGGGTAGTTCTTTTTTACAGCGTAACACAGCGTGGTAGCCCAACAGGATTTATGTATCCTATTAGTTAGCACATTGATTAAGCTGCACAAGTGGTAGCTCTAATACAGAAGTCCCGCTACCAGTCCCCAATTTGTAAGTGACTTCCATTCAGCATTCCAACTAAGTCAATGCCTAGTCTGGGATTCCCAATGGAAATCCTTATTTATATATTTTTATGTCAAAGTTCTTTAAATCTGGATGATGAACCCTTATATAACGCCCCTCACTTTGGATCTCCCCGACCTCACTGAGTCAAGAAGTAGGTTTGTTTTGCAAATTAAAAGGTTTATTTGAAGAATTGAACAATATACATCACACTTTTATGAATAGAATAATATCTGAATAGCACACTTATGAATATGTACAGTGATCAGCAATGGGTAATATTACAATCTCAATCTCTTTAATCAGTTAGGAGTAGGAATAGAAAGGATAAGGGAGCAGAGAATACTCTGTGTGATTCAAGGAAATGCAATGATGGGAAAGAATGCAACACAGAAATAAACTTAATATGATTTCAATCAAAAGATAATATGATCACTTTTTCCCCTGTTATTACTCACTCCCCCCCCACTATGCAATATGAAGAGATGGAAATGAGGGCACACAGGTTTCAGGAATATTAATCAACAATGCAGTTCAATCCCAGTTCCCCCAGCAAGCTTAGCGAAAATAGGTATGATTTTAAAACGGGCAAAAATACTTTTGAATGTGATTGCAATGAAAGGGAAAATATGCTAAAATGATTTTAATTCATTAAAGGAGATTCAGGATAAGTGAGAGTTACCTTGGATTGGTTCAGGTCAACACTAGCAATGATTCATGAATGAATATCAGATTGAAAATGAAACGAATTTCAGCAGTTGAAAATAAGAAACAGCTATTTTGACATGTGGTGAAATGGAGCTAAGTTGCAATTCGCGCCAACTTTTCCGCGTGCGAGGAAGCGATTACAGAGAAACTATAATGTTTGGAAAGCCTAGTATCTCAGATTTATAATGACAGTTACATTTCGGTTCTAGGACCTGCGGTTCAAAAGTTACAGAGGCTTTTGTGGAGGTAGATTTTTCAGAAACAAAGTCAAGATTTCAAAAATGACAGATGCGCTTTAAAGATTAGAAACAAAGATTTCTTAACACTAAAGAGTCTATGGAGCCACAAACTACACGCAGCCCAGCCACCTATCCAGAGGCGCCTCCGGATGGTTTCTGTCTGAACGAGACGATTGCCTTTCTCCAGAAAATATATATTAGCGCCAAGATGATTATCACTACAATTATCAAGGATTATGTGGAGGAGAGAAGAATTTAGGATAGACAACAGAGGTTCTGTAATGCAGTTCTGGACGGATTGAAATGGATGGAATAGTATTACTTTAAACTAAGAGATTGGTTATGTACAGTTCTAGACTAGATTCTCACTCCTATGGCTTGGGAATGGAGTGGGCCCCGTCAAAGATCTGGTCAAGAGTTTGGCTGGGATTCCCTCGCCACCAGACAGGTCTCAGTTCTGCTCTCAGCACTGCACTTTGGTCTGCGTGGCCTCTTGGACTGGATCTGACGGGTTCTGGATACAGCTCTGCTTTCTGGATATTGGTTCTAGCACAGGGTTCTTGGCTAGAATAGCAAAACAGCACAGCCCGGCTGTTGAATGTGAGAGCCCCTGGAAGTTTAGGGGTTAGAATCAGGTTGCTAGGTTTTGAAGGCCTGCTGAAAAGGGTTCAGCTTTTGGGTTAGGCCTCTCTGCTTCGAAATTCTAGAGTTTGGTTCTAGAGTCTATTTCTGGATCTTTGTCTGGATCGGTCTGGATCTTTTTGCAGGGTGCTTCGCCAAGAAATCAGTTGAGTAGTGGAAAAGTGTGCGTCCTGTCTGTCCTCAGCAGTCCCTATTTATGTATTTCCAAAGTGGGTGGGAAAGCTGATTCTACAATGCCCAACCCTATAAGGATCTGATAGGTTAGAGGATTCCCTGTCCCCTGATTGGAGAAAGGATCAGCGAGTCATCCTTTGTCATCTTTATGGCTTGGGGCAAAACACACCCCTTTGTCTTTGTACAGTATATCTTATTTTCCCTAAAACACATATTTACAATATACCCAACTTGTTAATATTACATAATTTGCATGACAGATTACCTAAGGCACATTTCTGTTCAACTCTCATCTTCCTAAGAGCTTTGGTTCAGAAATGAAAACTTTTTGCGCTTTTGGTGGGTTTCTCAATATTATTTCTGCACCAATTTTTAGACATGCATGCACAGCCCATCTGAGCACAATTCTGTAATTTTTCCGGTTCCTGGCATAAACACAGTAGCTACAATATGAATAATTCCGGGGTTTGGTCTCAGAACATCGCACGGAGTCCAGCTTAGTCTTCAACTGTGAGCGAATTTTTCATTTTAACAATCTCAAAGTTTCACATTTTTGTCAGTTTGGTACAATATTTTATAAGAATTTTTCTAAAACATACATTTGCTGTGCTTTATGAATCCACACAATGGTTTGTCTCCGCCTCCAAGGTCTGGGCTGGCTCAGAGATCACATGCCTCTCCTTCCTGTCAGCAGTTTGTTGTCAGTCACACCCAAATTAGCATTTTCTATTCAGCCCAAGGATTCCTTTGTCTGCACTGAGAGCAACAGGCCAGGGTGCCCCTCCTAGTTCCCTTTCACAACAGCCTGTCAATCTCTTAGCCAAGGGCAGGGGGAAGTCTCCTTTGTCCATGGAGAAGGTGTGGAATTCGTTTGAACACAGTGTGGGAAACTTTACCTCTTAACCCAATGTCTAAAAATTGTCTTTTCTTATAATATAACTCACATTTTTAACACATACATTAAACAATTTATTGCTTCAAGCCTTTTCAGAATATGGTTTTAAATTGTATCCACCTCTTAGGCTTCTGATAGCAAGTCTTTCTTTGGCATAGTTTGAGTTCGATGTTCAACTTTACCCAAAATGGTTTTAAAACGCTGGCTTCTGGTAGAGGTGAGTAACGGTATTACACCCATTTTTGACAGATTTCTTCCAGCAAGCAATCCTCAAAAGTATACTTTGGTCAGATATAGATACACTTCTGTGGACCTTATATTTATGTAGATTCCAGAAGGAGAATGATGTTGACCACCCAACAAGGAGGTTGGATCTTTTTGGGTGGTTTGTAAGCCATGATTTCTACAAATTTGACACCAAATAAAAACAGTTTTTTGAAACCAGCTCTGTTTCTTTTGCAATGATTTTGTTCTGTGAGCAGCCAAATGATGGGTTTTGGCAGTGGTCTCCTGTGTTACCACTGGCATAGGCAAAAGTAGATGGTGGCCTATTTTTAAGGTTTTCACTGCGCACTTTCTGGTGATTTCAGGTGAGCAGCATGCTTTCCGGCGGCCATTATGATGTTTCTGCTGCCAGCAATGCATAGTGATGTTGCAGGGCTTGGATTAGTGGGTTAAAAAATCCCACACCTCCTCAGGCTATTTAAACCCTACATCTAGTCTCCAATACCAAATCAATTAATATGGGAGTAGATAGGGCGTGTAGTTGTGTTGATGACCTGATACAATCTGCTCACAAGGAGTATGCGGCTTGTGCCACTCAATACTGTGTATTACCGGAGTAATTTCAAGGATGGACTCAGGTTCAGGTTAATACTGGACAGTTAAGTTGAGGGACTCGTGCCACTCAATATTGGACTCAAGTAGACGTGAGCTATGTCGGGATCCAGGAGCCCGTAAGCTCTCTTAGGGAAATTGAGCATTCGGCTACCGACAGGGGCAAGGATGGTATTCAGGAAGACCCTCTGGAGGGTCCCTCTGGCTCACAGGATCCCTTGAAGTTAAAACGGATAATATGAAACAGATGAAGAAATCAAAAAACATGACAAAGAGGAATACCAAAGGGAAGTCATCTAGAAAATGCTTGCACAATTTCAGTATACAAAAATCCCTAAATCGACAGTCTGCAGCTCGCTTGAAAAAGCGCAACACTATAGAGGTAAATTGTGCGCAGAATGTTAGAGAGTCCATAACAGAGGATGGAATGTATGCTAGTAGCAATACCTTTGATGACGCTGACTTGAATAACTGTGAGCACAGCTGTAGAAAATGAAATGGCCCTTCCTCCATCCAATGATTTACAGAAGGGGCTAATTTCCAAGGAAAGTCCTTGGGCATGTTAGTGGTGTTTCTATCACTATGGAAAACAATGTTTCTACACATATGGCAAGGGAAAAGCCTTTTCCAGTCTGTCCTTTGTTTGAAAAAATGTAAGATCTGGTAAAGTAATAAAGCTAATGTACAAAGTATCTTAAGACGGTCGACTGGCTCTAATGATAATGTGGGAACATGTGAGAAACACCTTAGAGGGGGTTACAATTAATCTGTCTATAGTGTTTTAAAGGGTACCCGTGGTAAAACTACGCAAAAATTAGACAATAGGATTGGTGAACCATTGTTAACCATGTCTCCGAATTATGGGAAGAAATCTGTACACCACACAAGTTGAACGTGGAAAGTTTTTTTAGGGAGATCGAAGAACTGTTCTTGAATAGAACAAGTTTTTTGGCAATATTTGCTGAAATCCCTGATTTTAGGTCCATCTCGACTAGGGATATTGGCAGACTCGAGTTCTTTGACCCCTTTACAACAGGTCAGGTTATCCTTCATATTGGCTCTAGAATAATGTATGATATCATCTTGAGAGAATTCCTCTCATTGTGACAGATGGGATTTGATATATTAGAATATAAGGAAACAAGTGCACAAGCGAATATAACTCCCTTGGATCAGGGAGGGAAGGATATTGTTAACAGTGAATAGTGGAGGACATGGTAACAGAGAAGGTTCATTCTCTCAGAGTGAAAGCTCCCAGAATCATGACCATGTGTACTGGTCATGGTTGATATCTGCTCTTTAGGGCACGAACAAGTTGCATCATCCAAGCTCACAGACATACTAGCCCAGTCAAACGGATACATGATATCTCCTGGAAAAAACAGGGAATGTTCCTTTATTTACAAACCCTGAGGCGGTGGGCATTCCTAGAACACAAGAACTGATAATGCATCAGGAGCCGTGGCTCACTGAGTGCCACAGTTTAGATGGATTTTCTATTTTTGTTCAGCCAGCATGTAGTAGTAAGGGAGGCTGCCCATCAGGTGGTCTACTGACAGCAATAAAATCAGGTAGAGGATTAAGTGTACGCAAACCACTAACTTCCACGTATGAGGTCCTATTGGTTGAGGTTGTGATGGGAAAGAAACATTTATTTAGGCTCCTTATTTTAATAAACGCTTACTGACATTTGTAGGTGTATGTAGTTTAGATGTGTTTCTGGAGGATTTGGTAAAGTTTGTTTCTGAATGGGGCATACGAATGTTAAAGGGTCGTTATGTCCTATGGTTGGTATTGAGGATGATGTATTGAACCATGTACTCTCTTTTGTTGGTGGGGCGAGACAGAGAATAATGGAGTGAAATGGGCTCCATTTATGACGTCTGAGGGGATGCTAAATGGTGTAATTCCGGGTGATTTTCTGCGACAGTCAACATGGCATAGGGTTGACAGTGAATCAATCTTGGATTCTTTTTTTACTGATCAATTCTTATATGAACAGTGCAAAGAAATGCGCCTGATTAGAGCAGACTGGAGTGGCCACCACATGATAGCTGAAGAATTTGAATTACAAGTGTGAGTTGTGGAAATGGGGGCTCCGGTGGCTTTACTTCTTAATTCTCGTAAGAACCGGATTTCGTGGAAGGAAGCGGCTATTAGTCATTTTTATATGAAACGGTCAGCCCCGATGAGTGTGACTGCAGATGAATGGAAGATGTCAACTTTTAACCTTGGCAACTATGAACAGTCCATGGCGTGTATTATAAAATATGTTTTTCTGAGAAGCGAGCCTTTGGGAGTACAATTGCTCAGACTTAGGGCCTCATTAGGAGGTAGCCATGGTGCTATTAGCACCATGGATACCCTCTTGCCGCATTCCGGGTCTGGGTACTCGAAATAGGGACTTACCGGGTCATTTCAACTGTGGAGGACCCGGTACGTCCCCATTCTGAGAACTATTCCCATTCGAGCCCCCATAGGGTAAAACCAGACACCCATAGCGGGACCCGTTAAGGGACCTAGGAATACGGAGGTAAGGAGTTACCGGCACCAGCATCCTTACCGTTGCCGTTAACCCATTACCTCCAACCTCGTAATGAGGCCCTAAATCTCATCCCCACGTCTTTAGTGTAAACATTGCTGACGCCAAAGAGATGATGCTTAAAATAAGGAATATTAATAAATGATGTATTGAACTGAGGTACAAAATTAGACTAACAAGAAAAGTGAAGCATAGGTATAGCAAGCTTTCGCAAAGCCAATAGTTTTGGCATGTGTAACTGTTGATATCATTTTACAGTTAGGATGGGGTAATGTCTAAGGAAAGACAGCATGGGTGGGATGAAATGACAGGAGAGGCAATCTGGGGGGAGTGGGGTGGGAGGGAAATGATAAAAGGACAGCAAAGGGCCAACACCAACACCAAATCCAATAACACTGAATGCACTCTACACATTCCAAGACACCCTAAGCTGTCTATCAAGAAGGTACCTATGATACATTGAATGCATTACTGATCATTTTGATGAAGGGTTAATGTTTTGCAGGATGGTGCACATCAGATTGTTGCTAACAAAAATTACTAAATGTGATAATTAAACAATAGGAAATAATAATTATGCCCCATGCACTATATTTGAGAGGGTCTCTGGTGATGTGTGGTAGCACCTTACAACTATCACCCTGAGAACCAATACTCAACCCAAAGGGGGGTTGTGAAATTGTGAACATCTACAGAGTCCCACAAGTGACATTCCACTGGAAACTAGAACACTCAATCCATCTGAAAAGATCTTAGAGGAATAATAGGAAGGTTAATGTACGAAGCAAGGCAAGAAGGAAAGGCTTCTTCCAATTCACACTGAGGTTACTCTGAGTAACAGGCTTGCACCTGATGCACTGAGAGCAAGTCTGGCTTAAGTCAGTAGTAACTCACTTACTTCAGTAACTTTTCTGAATCAAACAGATTTAAGCCAGTAACTTTGTGGTGAATCTACCCTGATGGGTAACTTTTTCAATGTATTACTTCCTTCCCCTTGCAAACCGGTGGAAGGCGAGTCGTCTTGAATGCGAGTGTTACACAGGGGGAGGGGGCCTGTGGATTATTGGGCACAAATAGCGCAGCCTCAGAGCAGGTAACTATTGGAATGTGTATTTTTAAGGGGTGATTTGTAAAGCGCAGACATTTGCCCAAAGGCATCTTAATGCTGTGGAGAAAGGTAAACGAAGGAAAGGGCAGGCACAAATTGCACGGGAGCGTGTGTCAATTGAGTTCTTCCCACAGTTTTTGGGAAAAGCAATGTTTTTAGACCTCTTGCTGAAGACAAGGTGGATTTGATTTTAAAGATACTGCTGCAGAAATGTGTGTGCAACCAAAACCAAATTACACGCCTGAATCATAGTGGGGGCACCCAGTTCTAAATGGTTCCTACTGTGTTCAGTTGCTCACATATGGGTTTTGGACACTGTTTACTGAATAGTTAATACTCAGAACAAGCTACCTTCTGTCGACTTTCTAGGCCACCTTCTATCGACCACCAGGACAGTCCACTCTCTTACTCTACTTTCCTCCTCTTCTCATCTCCTGATGGGTGATACATCCATCTTGACTTTCCAGACTCCTCTGGACCTTTCCGCAACCTATGCGACTCCCTCTCCCTCTCTATCCTACCCTCTGGCTCCACGCACACCACATGCTACACTTTGGATGCTATCTTCTCTACTGACATCCCTCTCACTACCTCTCTCTCTTGGACTGACCACTCTCTTCTCTCAACACACCTGAAGCTCTCCTCTCCTCTTGCAGCAGCTCACCTGGCACAGCCACTCGGCTTCAAAGTCACCAGAGCCATGAAAAAAGTGACAGTGGCTGCCTTTGCCTCCACCTACTCTCCTCCATCCATTCCTGCGGCAGACTCCCACCCTGACACAGCCCTCGCTAACCTCAATCTCTCTACCTCCAATACTCTTGATACTCTTGACCCTGTCATGAGGATCCGACTGAAGCCTTACAAAAAGTGCAACTCTTGGTACCACTCCGATCTGGCTGTCCTTAAACGCAAATGTAGGGTAGCTGAGCGGAAATGGAATTCGTCGGGCGAACCATCTGACAAACTGGCCTGCCGCCTCCTTCAAAGGCAATATCGACTCTGCATCCACTCCAAAAAAGAGTCTTTATTCAAGCCTACATCTCTGTGGCATCAAACAACACAGCCAAACTTTTCAAAGTCTGTAAGGAACTGGCAAATCCTGCAGCAGCATCTTCTTCTTTCACACCCACCCAGGCCCTTTGCTCGACCCTGGCTGCACACTTCATCACAAAAACCCAAGACATCCTTTCCTCCCTCTCTTCCACACCACAACATACACCAACACCGGAGCCTTCCTCGGCCCCCTCTCCACTTCCTGTTTCTTCTCTCTCACCTGTCTCATCTGATGAGGTCACCAGACAAGTCCAGTCTATGAAGGCTTCATCCCGACAGGTGGATCCCTACCCATCCAAAATGATTAAGGACAACATTGACTCCCTCGCCCTAGCCTTGGCTGATCTCTGCAATCTCTCCTTTTTCACTGGAGTTTTCCCAACTGCTCTGAAGCACTCCCTTGTGCACCCTCTGCTCAAGAAACCCTCTGCTGGCCCCTTCATTCTGGCAAACTACTGCCCTATCTCAAGCACTTCTTTCCTGGGCAAAATCCTGGAGAAGTTGGCTATCTCTCAGCTGACCCTCCACACTGCATCTATTGGGTGCTTTCACGACCATCAATCTAGCTTTAGAGCATCCGGAGGGATAGAAAATGCCCTTCTGAACACCTGTGAATACCTGTTCTCAAACCTTGACACAAACACCTCCTCTGTCCACATTCTCCTTTACCTCTCCTCTGCCTTTGACACGGTTAACCACAGCATCCTGATCGCACATATCCGTGACACCCTGGGAATCGGAGGTCATGCTCTGGTGTGGTTAACCTCCTTTCCCTCCGACCGCCCATCCCAGGTGGAACTCGGAGCCTTTCTCTCGACTATCGCTCTCTCAACCTGTGACGTTCCCCAGGGATCTAACCTGTCCCCCTGGTTCTTCAACATCCATATGGCTGCCTTGGCATGTGTGATTGCCACTTTCACCTCTAACTATCAGTGTTATGTGGATGACACGCAACTATCTTTCAGGCAACCTTCAGCCGCAGCCTCCTCCTCCTCGCTCATATCTGACTGCCTGTCCGCTATTCAGTTATGGTGTGCTGCAAACAACCTCTGCCTCAACGCCAGTAATACTGAGATTGTTCACCTTGTGAACCCTGCTCCCGCTCTCCCACTTTCACTCTGACCGGTCTCCCTTGGCTCTGCGCCCGCACCCACCTGCAAGGCTAAAACCCCTGGGGTCATCTTTGACTCCACTCTCTCTTTCTCCTCTCACATTTCGGACATCTCTAAAAGGTCTATCAGCTACACCTCCTCAGAGGTACTCTACCTTTCCTTACTTTCCCCCAGCGGCTCTCTGTCTCCAGAGCCCTGGTTCTCTCTAGACTGGACTACTGCAACAGCCTTTTCCTCAACTTCCCTGCCTCTGCTCTGCTCCCTCTGCGACGCATCCAGAACAGAACTGCAAGACTTATCCTTGGCCTCAAGCCCAGGGACCGCATCTCTCTGGCACTGAAATCCCTTAATTTGCTCTTTGTGGCTGCAAGGATCAAGTTGAAGACCCTCTGCATTGTCCACAAGGCCTTCTGAGGCTGGGATCAACCTACCTGCAACGTTGCCTACCTAAATACTGTCCCTCACGAGTCCTCCGCTCATCTACCTCCAACCTTCTTCAAGTGAAGCAGTTTTTTTTTTTTTAATTTTAATTTTAATTGTAACAATTAGTTTAGATCTAAACTTCAATTACAATAGAAAGAAATTCCAACTTTCACACAAAATAGCACAAAAGAAAAACATTCTTGACATCAACATGGATATAGGTGACATTTACAAATTAAGTCATTTCATCTCTCAGGTTGTTTTCCAAGAACTCACATACTGCACATGTGAGCGGTACATTGTTTCCGGACAATATCCAATACCACCATTTGTCCATTTCTTCATCTACAGGAGCAAAGGTTCCAAGGTAGCGATTTCTTGACTGCGTTAATTTATGACACTCTGTGATTAGATGTTTCACTGATTCAACTGATTGTTCGCAGAACCTACAGAGGTTATTATTGATATTAATGACTCTTCGCCTCCATTGGATCTCCTTGGTTGTGTATGCATTTAACCGCAGTCTCATAAATTGGTTGCAATGTTTCCTTGAAGGAAATTTTTGAAGATATCTGGGGAGTCGATCTAAACTATTAGCTAAAGGCCCCAAATCAATCGACGAAGTCAGAAGGTTTCTTTGTTCTAAGTTTTGTATCCAGTTCCATTTTCTTAGTTTCTGTTTAGCGATTTGGGGCATTTCTACGAGTGTTTCCCACTTTATATCTGCAAATTCTAGGATCATTTTTAGTCTAATGAACCATTTTTGCAGAATACCACAATATTGATTTTGGCCGGCCGCTGAAAGAATTTGGTATGCCGGGGCCTGATCCTCTAACGACATCTTCCGTAGCATAGCCAGCGATTTCTAAACAACTATACAACTATGTTATACATAGATTCCATTCCTAGTTCGTGGCTTATGGAAATCATTGAGACACCTTTTGGAAGCTTGAGGATGCGTCTCCAAAACAGACCTTCAAGGGTTGTCAACAGAGGATAATCTAGATTCCAGCCGGCCTCAGCCCCAAATGTGATCGACGGAATCACTTTTTGAGTATAGAAAGTTAATATGGGTTTTAGAGTGAACTTCCCGTATTCAGCATGAAGCTTTGCCCCTTGAAGCGAAAAATTTATCATACGTTGTTTAAGATCAGACATCCATTCATGTTCTCTAACTGAGGTATTGAATAGGATGCCTAAATATCGAACAGTTGGTACATGTTTTATCTGCACATCTGCAAGTTTCCATCTGAAATTTTTAAATAATCTTTTTGAAGTATTTCCAATAGACATAATCTTTGTCTTCTCCACATTGAGTTGAAGAGAATTGTTGCTTAAATACTTTTCTAGAGCCAAGAAGAGTCTTTGAAGGCCAATTGGTGTTGAATCCATTAAGACGATAGTGTCCGCATATATTGTCCAGCTGATACTATGGCTGTTTTTCTTTGGTGGAAAGCATCATACCTGAGTAAAAGCTTATGAAACATCTGATATAAATAGTTTGAATAGAAGGGCAGCCAGGGCACATCCCTGTTTAACTCCCTTATTGGTAGTTATCTCGTCAGTGAGCTCACTAGCTTCATTTATTCGCACTCTGATCGAAGTTTCTTTATGAAGGGCCATTATTGGCTGCAATAATTCAAGCGGACACGACCAGATCTTCAATTATTCCCACAATTTTAATCAGTTGAGTGAGTCAAACGCTTGTTTCATGTCTATGAATGCGATAAACACATTTTTTCCTTGTTGTAAGGCTTCTAATTTCAGCAAATTCAATATAGTCAAGTTCACTTCTGTTCCGACACCCTTGGTGAAACCTGTCTGACGTGTATCGAAATGACCTGAGGTAATAGCCCACTTTGACAGCTTCTGCTGTAAGAAAGACGCACATATCTTATCCACAATGTCCAATAGGGCAATTGGACGGTAGTTCGCCGGGTTGTCTCGGCTGCCCTCTTTGAAAATAGGAACTATGATGGCAGAGTTCCAGGATTCAGGGATCGACTTTGTAGTAGCTATCACTCGAAACAAATGATAAATGAAAGTTGCCCAATGCTCGTTATTTGTTTTTAATATCACATTGGTAAGGCCATCTGGTACAGCCGCTCGAGAGTTTTTTAGATGTTTAATTGCTGTTATGTCCTCTCTCGATTCAATTACGTTCCAAGAATGGATAGCTACAGGCATTTCATCGCTCTTTTGGTTTACATTGATTTAAAAAAATTTTACAAAGTGTTGTTCCCAACTAGCCTTTGAAATACCATGATGGGTCTTTTCTTTCTGGAATATAGCTTTGTTGTTTATTATATTCCATAGATCTTTTGTCTGATGACAAATAATTAGCTTTAGAATTCGCTCTCCTAGCTCTTGGTCTCTCATAGTTGTAAAGCATTTCAACCAGTTGCGGTACTTCGCCTTAAGGTGTTTCATTTGCGTTGGTTTATTTGGGTCACAGCCTTTTTTTAATTTTCTCAGATCACGTTGCAATCGTTTGAGACACCAGTACACTAAATTCATATTTCTTTATATATGTGCAGCTGTTTGGATGGTTGAACTTTGTTTGAACGTCTGCCAGCAGAGCAGTATAATTTAATTTATCAATTGGCGCAACGTCCTCTGAAGACATCATTTCATTTAACCTCTTCATTTGATTATTGTTTATTTTAAGTCGGTTGCCTCTTTGATTTACTTCCACTGGCTGAGTAAATAACTCCTCGTTTGTTGACGAAAACGCCTTTAAGGTTAGTTCAAGCAGGTTGTGATCACTAAGTGTTGATTTCAGAATCTTCAGATGTACGATCTCATTTAACATAGTATTTGAGGCCCAAAAGTAATAAATGATTTTTTCACTGCCATCGCGCTGCCATGTATAGTTCAGAGGACTATCTCCTTTTGTTTGACTATTCAACATATGATAGTTTCTGGCACTCTTTGCTGACTGAAATTGATAGCCTCTACAGGTGATGTTTGTTTGATACTTGTATTTTATCATAATCCTGTGGTCATCAAATCACGAGAAATTCAAATCACCATACACGATCACTTGTAGCTCAGAAAACAGTTCCATACTATCGTCGATCAATTTTGTTATCGATAGTATGAAATGACGTGAGGAAATCATCGCTGTGTTCCAATAAGTATTAATCAGAAGTAGATGTTTAAATGTTGCGCTAGGTCCGCTTTTGATCTGGAGAGTTGTTCCCTGCACAAAAAATTTGGAGAAGAGGATTGCAAAATCTCCCATCGGGAGGCATTGTTTATCATAGTCAATAGCCCAGAGAAAGGTCAACCAAACTGATTTTTCCCAGCTGGATTCAGAAAGGTCGACCAAACTGATTTTTTGCAGCTGGATTCAAAAACATTGAATACCCATCCCTAGAGGGCACCTCCCGCAGCTATGTCTCTTGAAGACATACTGCAAAATTGTTTTCCAGAGAAACTTCAAAATTCTGAAACAAATCTCGGAAACCTTTAGTGTTCCATGATAAAAGCACATTAACATCGTCCTTGATGGTTTGCAATAGCTAAGCTCTATGTGAAGAATTTTTAAAAACATATTTAAGGGGGGCTTTTTGATCACCAACTGTTCCCTCCTTTATAATAAATTGTTTCCTAAGAGCTTCTCGTCTCTGCTCATGAGTTAGCTCTCGGTCGTGTGGCACTACTTTTGCACTTGCTACTTTCATTTGTTTGGCTTCTAATGTCAAATGAAACCATACGACAGCAGTTCGTCTTTTGCTGTGAGTAATGTATTTTCAACTGCCTGGGAGTTTATGTGCAAGTAGACCTTATCCAGAGAGTCCTCAGTGATGTATTCCACAATGGCTATATCATTGGAAGTTATTGTTCTTAAAGATGGAAAATTATGTAACAAACGCATCACATTTCTACGATTGAGATTAACTTTGTTCTCATCCGAGAATATATTCTCAAATCTGATTCTCCAAAGCTTATGTTCCTGTACCGATTTCAGAGGTGGCGCTTCTTTTGGGTTTGTTAACTTTTGTTTTTTCCATTGAGCCGCCGTCATCTTAGAATTCAGCTTTGTTGAGATCAATCTTGTTTTTTGAGCACTATCTTCGTTCTTCATCTGTTTCTGGCTTTGTGCTTTCTCACATAAAGGATTAGAGGTCGCACTCGCTGTTGGCTTATTTGAGACATCAATTTTGGCTTTTTGCGCTTGGTGAATTTGTCTCAGGCCTTCAGTAATCTTTATGACAGGACGAGAGCTTTCATCAACCTGTACTGGCAACTTCAGTTCATCAGATTACACTGAGTATGTAGATAAATCACATAAATCAGTAACACTTAAGCCAGTCATGTTTGAACCAGAGTCAGATTCAATTCTTCGCCTTAATTTGGTATTTCCACCACATTTGGTTTAGGAATTTCTTTCGACGTTGATTTTCTTGATATCACAATTTCTGGCTCAGCCTGCTGAACGTTCAACGCACTGCGCGAAAAGAGACCGCGCTTTTGTGGAGTCGAAAGATTCCTCACAAACTGTTTGGTTTTCATTCAAGATTTGCTCGTGTTTGTTTTCCTCTTATTCAGTATTTGTTTATTAATTGGGACTTTTGTGGTCTTTTCACATGGTTTGGGTTGAGACGTGGAAACAATCAGTTTTGCAGCTGCAGTAAAAATACCAAAGGTGTTGGTACTTCCTTTGGGAAGGGGTACACTAGCTTCATTTCTGTTTCGATCTTTCGCCACGACAACCACCGGTGAAATAATGTTTCGTAGTGGATCGCCTGTTACGAGTTGCGCTTCACTTGAATGATTACTTTCAGTATGATCTTCTATAGTAGCTACAGCCTATGGATCAGATGTCACAGTGGCCGCACTACTTGCTTCAGTGGTTTGAAGTGTATCATTTCTCTTGTCAGGAGCAGTGATACACATAGGAGTGTTGTTTTTTCCGCGTGAAATTACGTTTTTCCTTATATTTACATTTGATCTTTGTGGAAGTTGTGGATACTTCTCGTTTGATGCGCAATCGATGTCCACCAGGCTCATAGGTATAGAGTGCCAGCACCACTTAATTATTTCCAGAATCGCCTCCATTGTATCATTTTTATCCGTATGGTCTCTCATTGCAAGGTCTCCTAGGCGATTTTGCCATTGAAAGGAGATCTCGGCTTCACGTTCAACTCTAGCCAATAAATGAGTATTGTTTTCTTCGAGTGATGATACTTTATTATTTATTAAGTTATGCAGCAGGGCATTTTGATCTTTTACAGTTTCATTTAGTGTTTCGTAAAGCTTAATGAATGGTATCAGGGCTAATGATGTAGCCGCTAGAGCATTGTTATGAATCTGTATCCCTGCTGCCACCGATATGTTCTCTTTATTATGGGTGTCTGACTCAAAATCTTGGATAGATGGTTCATCCTGTTTGCTTGAGCGCCATTCATTTCTTGAAGGTTGTTGAACTGCTTTTGAATTGCGATGGTATCACAGGTTTTCAGTATGCTCCTTTGTGGAGCTCGAGTTTGAATTTCTTGTCGAGGTAATGCCCATATTTTGTTGACTCTGTACTTCTTTTTGGTGCGGTGTACTATTCCACGATTTAAACGTATCGTTCTTTGAGTTGTGAAAGGATTCTTACCAACTACCAGCAGTTAAAAGTTTCTTCAACGGCTTCAGCGGCGAAGGCAGACTGGAGGCAGACTGGACTCTGCACCGGACTCCGCGCCGCGCACTGCGCGCTGGAGAGGTTTTTGAAGGCAGAGCCAGTAGTAGTAGAAAGAGGACTGGTCCCGTAGTGCAGCTCCTCAGAACAGAACAGGTAACAACAAAGCTAGAGGCAGACTGGACTCTGCACCGGACTCTGCCAGTGAGCCAGTTCTCCAAGCAGAGATTTGGAGGGAGATCCTTATCCTCAGCATGTGCCTCCCTCTGGAATAGCCTCCCTGCTGATCTCTGCCTTGAGCCTGATCTTCTTAAGTTCTTAAGAAGTTCTTCTTAAATTCAGGAAACTCCTCAAGACTTTCCTCTTCTCCTCTTTCTTCTCTCTCACTCTACCTTGATAACCTAACTCTCTGCTCTTTCCCTCTCTCCCTCCTCCTCCTTACAGCTTGCTGACTGGCTGCTTGGTGTACCTCAGAGTCTTACAGGTCCTGGGCACCCCCGCAAGTAGTCTCTCTCGCACTTGGCCAAGGGCCCTGCACACAACCCTCACTGAACCTGAGAAATAATCCATGACAGTGACTCTCTCTGAACTTATGCCAGTGTCCACCGACTGGGTGCACTTGGACCCCCCTCCCTCCCTGGACCGTCTGTGCACTTGCATGATCGGAATGCACCATGTCTGAAGATCGTCTGTCTGTTTCTGCCCTATCCCCGCCCCTTAATTGCATTTGGTAAAACTGCAGAATCACAGTCAGGCCTATTTGCTGTGTCTCAACTGTTAAATGTATCATATGCACTTACTCTGCCTGTGCAGACTATTATCGTCTCAGAATTTCAAGGACTCTAAGCGACTGTTGTCTTACCCGTTGTTTCCCACCCTCCTTGAGCGCTTTGAAACGTGTGTGTGTGTGTGCGTGTGTGTGCGTGCGTGCGTGCGCGCACTCGCATAGGTATATATGTGCCCTATGTAGCTTGTAAAACCAAAATAAAAGGGTCGCTTGAGCTAGGAGTTACATTAATAAATCAAAATAGGTAAAGGAATGGGGGTTTTGGTGGGGGGGCTACCACCTTCACTAGGCGATAAAGATTTCATGTTCTAGCTTTGAACGCTCAGCTAAGGGTTTGGCTGGTGACCTGAGGCGTGTGTAGGGTGGGCTCTCAGATACCATATGAAGAGAACATGTAATACACTCCCAGCCTTAAACAAGCCTGGTAATTACTGCAGCTTAGGCAGCCCTGCACTTTTGAGGTCTGCAGTACTCTGAGCACTGAATGCTTGCTCATTTGGAAGTGGGCTAAATCACAAACTAAAAAACTAAAACAAGCTTCTCAAATGCTACATAGACATCTAATTCAGTTATCTCTATTTCTCAATGAGGGAACTGGCCACTGTGTTAACTGTGCATCTTGCATAACATGCTGCGAACCCCATAACAAAAAACCCAAAAGCAGGGGACAAGAAGAGAGTTCACAGGGATCTCAATTCATGCCAGGTCAGGTGAGATGGCCATTACTTTGCATTATGGTACTTTTAGTCCTGCCTTAATAGAGGAAAAACAAGCACTGCAGGCACACATCATAGTACGAGCCAAAATGCCAGGGACCTCACAACATCCGGAACCTGATGGGGAACAACCCTATAGCTCCCGCTTTGCTAAGTCTTTAAATAGTAGGCCTCGTCCTTACACTATGGAAGGGAGAAGTGAGGCTTTAGTTCTCCTTTTCTCAGACTATGTGAGTGTCTGATGAAACAGCCGAGATACCAAAGTGCGCCTGTTCGCCCATGATACAAAGGGTTTAAGTTTTAGGGATTACAGATTCAATGGGAAGCTGTATTGCAAGATAAAGAGCCTGCTGTTGAAAGAAGGTAAGCAAATAAGAGTGCAGGAAAGACTGTGGGATTGAGAAATATGAGAACAGTGGTTAATGAGTAATTATGAAACTAAGGCATATGGTCTCCAAGACATACAATGCAATAGAAACACACCCCACAGACACAGCACGTATTTTGGCTCCAATTGTAACTCGCTATGGCCAATGAACGTCTTGAGGGAAACTCGCATTGAGAGACAATAGGCGAAGAAAGGGTGCTTGCACTATGAAAGGCTGCAGGAGGAAACCGGTGACACTAAACGACACATAGGGCACCTGTACTGTGTTAGGCGGAAACCTGTGCAGTTCCCTCTGGGACCACTGCAAAAGATTTAGGACTACAGGTGTTTGGCAGTAAACCCACTTGGTAGCAGTCTGTACCACACAGATTCACTTGGTAGCTGTGGCTGAGCAGTCAGACTTCCCTCAAGAAGAGTTAGGCAGTATGTGGAGTATACAATATAGGGCAATCCACACAGTAGAACAAGCAAACGCGGAACAAGGCTTCGGTGTAAAGATATAAAGGTATTTATTTATAACGACACATCTATAGAAAACACTCTGGCACTAATAAGGCAAACAACTTCAATCACAATACTATACGAAGAAAAAGATCAATCCCCCTAACAATAGTTCGACAAGTCTAGGTTTACCAGCATCACTTATTTGCAGACAGAGGTGTATGCTTTAACCTAGATGGCACTCTAGTATTCCTTAGGTAGGGAGAGAAAAAAAATAAGGCAGGTTATGAAGTCAACTCGGTACCAATACTTTACGGACAAATGCAAGGCAAGTAAGGCAGGGTCTACTGCAGATCACAAAGTTCAGAGGCCAGGCCCACTCGGAGAGAGGCACGGCGATATGTCCCAAAAGTGTCTCAGTGGAAATGCGCTTCGAGTCTTTATCGCAAAGTGTTATGGAAAGTTTGGAACCAGTTCAGAACCACACGTTAAAGAAAGCTTGGAGGCGACCCAATGGAAAGGCGAGGATTAAGACACCTCACTCGATCCGGCAGAAAGGGAAGCCAGGCGGACACGGTACCTTGTTTGTGGAGAGACCGCTCCGGCGGGGGCAGTTGTTCCTGGTGGTGGATGCACGTCGGGTCTTTGCCAAGAGTAGAGATGATCTCGTCGTCGAAGAAAAGCGAAGTCCGGTGCACAACCAGGGAAGAGACCAGCTGCGGAGTGCTCCGTCACAAGGCACCACCTTTTGGTCGCGGTACAGGGGTAGTGGCTATCCGGTTGCCGAGGTGCTCTGCACGGGAAATTCGACCACTGCTTCCTGGAGCGAAGAAAAAGCAAAGGGGACTGGTTGTTCCCACCAGTCAGGGGAAGAGACTCTCTGGCAGGGAGATCTCCTCTGTCGTCGGGAAGTGGTGAGTCGGTTCCGCAGGGCTCCACCGGAGGTGTCGTCGTTGCAGGTCGGCTCAGCGTTACCCTCATCGGATTCTTAGGTCCTGTGGCGACTTCTGAAGATCGAGTCCCAAAAGCCCTGCTTTTATGCAGAAAACCCCCATTCATTCAGCCTAGCTGTCAATCAACACACGCTAAGTGGTGAGCGGGGAGGCTCACCACTTGGGCCAATCACACCAGAGTGCGACCGGAGTTGGCAAGGCAACTCGGTCCAGGGTGCCTAAACCCCCTCCCACACCCCTGTTGTAACCCAGACAGAATGGCACCACTTTGGAGGGTCTCTGTACAGAAGCCCGCCAAAAGTGGAACAAAGGACTCAACTTTTGGTTTAGGAGTCACAGAGACAAACACAGACGCCTTTTTAAAAACCGAGTTCTGGCAGAAAATACCATCCGATAAACTTATTTAAGATAAGTAGACCGGTGGTATGTTAGAGATTAACGAGGAAAAGTATCAATCTCCAACAATGGGAAGAATCCCATAGGGTTATGTTCGGGGTCAAACATAACAAGTAGTTTCCACTGCCACCAGCCAAAACTCGACGAGGGGGGACGGGACAGTGCCCCCTCGAGTAACAGACCTAGGAGTAATCGAATTACCCTATTAGCACGTCCACAATAAGATGGTGTGTACTAGTTCTGTTAGTAAATTTAGGTCTAGTAAAGCCAATGGTGACTTTACATGCCCGGGGAGATAGTAGTCAGTCCCCGGGTATGGAGTCTATGGTGGAGGTCCGCTAGGACGCCCCAGTGTTACGGCACGTAGGGTGCGGTGTAACACACATAGAAAAACATATGAGACCCTATGGACTAAAAGACCCCATAGCCCATAGAACACATGGACATTCAAAGGAATTACACACATTCATGTCCAAGAGTGGGAGAAAAAGAGTCTCACTCTTGGCAGGATGGAAAAAAACAAACTCCAGAAATCCAGCAAAGCTGCTGGGGGACTCACTAGGTTAGGGAGAATTCTCTGTTTAGGCTGAATTTCCTAACATACTGGAAGACAGATTGTATGTTCGATGGGGGATCGGTGGCGGTTGGAGACACCACATGGGCCAGCAACTCTACAGGAGACTGCAGGGGAAATAAGTTTCAGTGTGAAGTGGATTTAAAGACAAGACTAGGGGGTGAGAAAATAATGCTGCCGGGGGAACAGATGCAGCAGAAATTAGACTGCTTTGCAAAGACAGACTGCTCGGAGAGGTGTTGGGGAAGGCAAACTTAAGTGGGAAATGCGGAACGCAGAGAGATCCGGCACGCAAATTGCTGCGTGAAGCGCATAAAACCAGTGCAAAGGACAGCTCTGCCGCCATGGTTTCGGATGTAACAGAGCAGAAGCAATCTCTGAAACAAGGCAAGAATGTGGTTTAAATAAATAAATGATGGTGCAGGTAGGTGCTGCCTTATTTAGAATATGCCACTTCTGGATGGTGCACTCGGCATGCTTACATTCCGGCTGTACTCTTCCCAATTATTACCTCACAAAGTGTGAGTGCCCGTCATGACTTTCCTCGAAGTATTAAAGAAGAAGACCTAGGCAAAATTGCCTTCGGTGTGGTCTGCACACCCTTGTATCCCGTTGGTATTCTTAAATAATCTCAAAAATTATTTGTAATAAATATTCAAGTCTCTTTGTGTTTGGTTATGATGCTTCTGTTTTACTTAAGTTTTTGGTTTGCTAGTGCATTACATAAGCAAACGTCAAACAATGGCCAATGCATTTCGGATCTGGTAACCCTTCGTCAGGGCCTTATCTAATCAATATTCAATCAATATCGCACCAATGTTGAACTTCATATAGATACCAACCAAATATCAGTGTTTTATGCGCATTCCAAACATTGAAATCATGAAATCATTAACAGGGTACCAACATACATAAAGGTAGAACATACCGTTACACAACACAGAAAAAAGAGAGCGAATAATCAAGTTCATAAGCACCATATCACTGGCATCATGTGAATAATTGACATGTATTTTGCCATCACCTTTTCGAGATCGTCTCAGGGTATTGGTATGTTGGACTCTTGTCCAGGCCTGTTAGATAATCACGATGTTAGGTCTAAACGGTTCCTTAACAATAACATGCAACCCTTTTTTAACACTAAACGCACTATTGCATGGATGGGATAGACTTCTGGACCGATGATTTACAATCCATGCTAACAGGGCGCACTTGTGCAATTGATCACTGGGTTAGCAATCTATCTATTTCAAGCTTACAAAGCACACGCTTTCACCAGTGGCATCATGGCGCTAAGAAATGGGAAACAGCAAGGTGATGATAGAATCAAAGAGTCATGAAAAACTATGGGCCTCATTACGAGTTTGGAGGTAAGTAACTGCCCTTACCGGCATGGAGCAAATACTGTGTCCGTGTTGCTCGAAGCCCGCTATTGAGGGCGATTACGAGTACGCAGGCACGAGCTTTGCGCCATGCCGATAACGACCTTACCGCCTGCTGTTAAAGGGCGAAAAATCAGCCTTAGCAGCATTGCGCGAAGCGCAGATAGCTCAACCGCCATCCAAGCCGCCGGCATTAGCGGTGACCGTTATCAGCAGTGGCTGCTATTAGCGGTCACCGCTAATAAGTGGAATAGGAAGTAGCGTTATCGCACAGGAACGGGAAACAGCATGGCGGCAAACTTTAAAAACACAATCCATTGCCACCCTCTGTAACCAGGACCCATATCACCACCACACCTGTTCCAACATATACTTGCAGCATATTACAATGCCCAAGGCACTAAAAAAATGTGCTGCACGCTTGCGCAAGGAGCGCTTCTCAGAAGAGGAGCTCAACATGCTGGCAGATACGCTGGCAGAAAATGGGGATGTTGTCTTCTCCAATGACATGCGGCGACCTGCAGTGCAGCGGAAAAAAGAGATATGGGCGGAGGTGGCACGGAAAGTGAGTGCCGTTGGCACCACCACGCGCACAGTGAAAGATGTCCGGAAGCGCTGGGACGACCTGCGCTTACCCGTCCGCAACATCATCTCTGCTAACCGTAGCCAGGGGATGGCAACAGGCAGTGGTGTGGCATCCCCCATTAAGATGCATCGCTGGGAGGAGACCTGTGCGAGCACCATCGGGATGGAGGCAATAGAGGGAGTGGGGGACATGGAGCGTGGAGCCCCGTCATCAGCTGATGCAGTTAGGTGTCCCAATTGAACCACTGTAAAGAATAACCCAATGATGTGCCCCTGAACTGACAGTGCAATGATGCAAAGCAGGGTCCACAAGACACTTGTTTGCAAGACTGCCTACAGGCAGTGCACCGCACCATCTTGTCTGCATGCATGATGCACCCCACATATGTTACATCCCAATTGCATCCCTGCATGACCCACCCAAGAGGCTAGCAACCCGTATGTCACTACCCCAACGCCAATTACCATCCATTCCATAGAAATGCAGCTACCCCAATGCATGCCTGATGCATGTAGACCCATCACTAATGGACTCCCTCTCTTGGTCCCTCACAGGCACACAATCTGAGAGTGAATATCAGGACCCCAGGGAGGATGCTGCGACACCAGCCAAGAGGTCCAGGGGCATGGAGCCAGCAAACCGTCCCTCAACATCCAGGGGAAGAGGGCAACCTGCACTACTGCGCAAGCCCAACACAACGCAGGAACCGACAGCATAGATTTGCATTACGGACACCACCAGAGCACCCCCACCAGCCACATCCACACAGGAGCCAGTGGCTGAAGGCACGGTTTCCACTGCAAGCAGTACCATTGGGGAGACTGTGTCCGATGATGAACAACACACTCCGACACCCCGAACACCTACTGCTACAGGCCCCCAGCAGTCACCCCAACACTCCCCACCCAGCAATCAGCATTCCAGCAGCCATGAGCTGTCCGCAGTGGAGTCCTGGCCAGGGAGCTTCAGCCCCACGGGGAGCATGCATGAGGCCCCAACCATTCCGCATGCACCAACAACATCTGCCAGTGTCCGAGACAGGCAGGAGGGCATCAGGGCAATACAACAGCGCCAGGAGGAGCTGGCAGGGCTGTTGACCCAGCACATCACCGAATGTGGCCAGGCAAGGGAGGAAATGAGGCAATGCAGAGCATCCCTCAAATCTGCAATCCAGTCCACTTCCAGAGACAAATGTAGTGAATTGGCGGCTGTGAGGCAGGTCCTCACCCAAATGGTGGCAGCATTGGAGGCCCTGCGCCCCACACAGGTGGTGGAACAATCAGGCACCTCCTCAAATGCCAGCTCCAGACAGACCAGCCCCCTGCATAGGTCTGGCTGGAATTTGCGCAGGTCAGACAGCGGTCCACCCAATGCTGCCAGTGGGAAAGGGGTGTAGGTGCAGCTTGCCATTCCGTATCTCTGAAGACTATTGGTGCATGCAAGTGCACACATGTGTGGGGAAGTTGAGTGGGGAGGTGGAGGAGGAGAGGGTGTGTGGGGAAGTTGAGGGGGGAGAGGGTGTGTGGGGAAGTTGAGGGGGAGGCGGAGGTGGGAGAGGGTGTGTGGGGAAGTGGAGGGGGGAAGTGGAGGGGAGAAGGGGAGATGGGAGAGGTGGGAGAAGGTGTGTGGGGTGGAGGGCTTGTGCACTTGATATGTCAAATATCTTCAATACACCTGTTGTGAAATCAGAATTCACATGAGCGGACATTCCTTATTGTGTATGTGTGCTTTATTGGTGAACAGTCTACAGTGTCCATGTCCCTGACACACCCAGTGCCCTGAGTCCCCCCTCCATGTCACACTCCGCATCCATGTGTGCTAGAAACATTGGTTAATCAAAGTCTGATGCACGGCATGTCCCTCCTGTGCATCGCTGCCTCCCTGAAGTGCAGCCCCATTTCCACCCTCCTCATCCTCATCGTCAGGTGGTTGCAGATCAGCATCAGGGGGCAGAGGCACATTCCGTCTGATGCACATATTGTGTAGCATGACACATGCCATGACCTTCTCATGCCCGTACAGGAGTGCCCCACCAGACCTGCTGAGGCAGCGAAACTGTGTCTTCAAAAGGCCAAATGTCTGCTCAATCACCACACGGGTACGTGTATGCGCACAATTGTAGTCCTATTCGTGCCTGTTCTGCGGGTTCCGGCTGGGGTAAGGAGCCACCTCTTCAAGGGATAGCCTGCATCACCTGCATGTGTGCAACAATGGTTATGTGTAAGTGATCACATCATATGGGACCTGTATCAATGACACCATAGCATGCATTTATTCCCTGTGTGCACCCACATATCCATGCATGAATAGAGCCTCATGATGTAACTGCAATGTGTGAATTAATCTGATTGACAGGTGTGCGTGGCATCGTCTAATGGGCGCAGGAGTATCCTATTCCTTGTGAGTGCTCATGCACTGTGGTAGTCCACGCCGGTTGTTCCCATGATCTGGGTGATGTGTAGTCAATTGTATGCTTTCATCCTGTCACCGTTGATGGCAGACTCATGATGATCTCACTTTGCACAACAGATGTTGACATGCTGTTTTGGTGGACCTCTGTGTTGGTGTAGGGGTGTGTTCATGTATTTTGTCCTCATGTGACTCCTTTGTACGCAGTAATGGACAAATGTCCTTTTTGATGATGGTATTTGGTGCTGTGCATTGGCCATACAAATTGCTTGTCGCTGCATTGTGTTGCAGGGGCTACGGTCTGATTACGTGCAGTGTTCATGTTGATGGTATGGAATGGTTGTAGCACTGCATCATTATCATGGTAGGGCAGCTTAAGTCTTGCATTTTGGGGTCAGGTGTCAGGTCCAGTCTGGGCTGCTTTAGGGTATGAGCATGGTCTGTCCTCCCAGGTACTCTCAGCCAGCTGAAGTATGCATCTCCCCACCATCTCAGCCAGGTGAAGTATGCATCTCTCCCCCCATCTCAGCCAGGTGAAGTATGCATATCTCCCCCCCATCTCAGCCCTGAAGTATGCATCCCCCCCATCTCAGCCAGGTGAAATATGCATCTCCCCCCATCTCAGCCAGGTGAAGAATGCATCTCCCCCCCAACTCAGCCCTGAAGTATGCCTCTCTCCCCCCCATCTCAGCCCTGAAGTATGCCTCTCTCCCCCCATCTCAGCCAGCTGAAGTATGCATCTCCTCCCCAATCTCAGCCAGGTGAAGTATGCATCTCCCCCCATCTCAGCCAGGTGAAATATGCATCTCCCCCCCATCTCAGCCAGGTGAAGAATGCATCTCCCGCCCATCTCAGCCCTGAAGTATGCCTCTCTTCCCCCCATCTCAGCCAGGTGAAGTATGCATCTCCCCTCAATCTCAGCCAGGTGAAGTATGCATCTCCCCCACCCATCTCAGCCAGGTGAAATATGCATCTCCCCCATCTCAGCCCTGAAGTATGCCTCTCCCCCCCATCTCAGCCAGGTGAAGTATGCATCTCCCCCCCATCTCAGCCAGGTGAAGTATGCATCTCTCCCCCCCATCTCAGCCCGGTGAAGTATGCATCTCCCCCCCATCTCAGCCAGGTGAAGTATGCATCTCTCCCCTCCCCCATCTCAGCCAGGTGAAGTATGCATCTCCCCCCCCATCTCAGCCAGGTGAAGTATGCATCTCCCCCCCCATCTCAGCCAGGTGAAGTATGTATCTCCCCCCCATCTCAGCCAGGTGAAGTATGTATCTCTCCCCCCATCTCAGCCAGGTGAAGTACACCTCCTCCCTCCCGCATCTCAGCCAGGTGAGGTATGCATCTCCCCCCCCATCTCAGCCAGGTGAAGTATGCATCTCCCCCCCATCTCAGCCAGGTGAAGTATGTATCTCCCCCCCATCTCAGCCAGGTGAAGTATGTATCTCTCCCCCCATCTCAGCCAGGTGAAGTACACCGTCTCCCTCCCCCATCTCAGCCAGGTGAAGTATGTATGTTTCCCCCCCAATCTCAGCCAGGTGAAGTAAACCTTCTCCCTCCCCCATCTCAGCCAGGTGAAGTACACCTTCTCCCTCCCCCATCTCAGCCAGGTGAAGTATGCATCTCCCCCCCATCTCAGCCAGGTGAAGTATGTATCTCTCCCCCCCCATCTCAGCCAGGTGAAGTTCACCTCCTCCCTCCCCCATCTCAGCCAGGTGAAGTATGCATCCCCCTCCCCATCTCAGCCAGGTAAAGTATGCATCTCTCCACCCATCTCAGCCAGGTGAAGTACGCCTCTTCCCTCCCCCATCTCAGCCAGGTGAGGTATGCATCTCTCCCCCCCCCCATCTCAGCCAGGTGAAGTATGCATCTCCCCCCCCCATCTCAGCCAGGTGAAGTATGCATCTCTCCCCCCATCTCAGCCAGGTGAAGTATGCATTTCTCCCCCCCATCTCAGCCAGGTGAAGTATGCATCTCTCCCCCCCATCTCAGCCAAGTGAAGTATGCATCTCACCCCCCAATCACCTACCCACATCGCGATGCCATGAGCCTGACATGCAACTCACCGAGTAGCCAGGATCTGTGCACTGCGTGTCGCTCCATGTAGCGTGGTATTGTGGAGTTCCGCATGACCATTGAATCATGGGTTGATCCGGGAAATCGGGCACAACAATGTGTGATGATCTTGTTTGAGTCACATACCATTTGCATGTTGATGGAGTGGTATAATTTATGGTTGCGGTACACTTCCTCCATGGCATGTGGGACCACCAATTCAACATGGGTGCAGTCGATGAGGCAATGCAACCAGGGATGCCGGCCAGTAAATGGAAACCAACTTTGGTGTTGGAGATCTCCTGGGCTGACCGCGGTAGGAAAATGTGGTCGCCTGTGTGCTTCAGGAGGGCATCGAGCACTTGGTTCAGCGTACCTGAGAATAATGGTTGTGATATGCCATGCATCTGGCCTACTGTGTGCTGGTAGGTGTGCTGGTAGGTGTGCTGGTAGGTGCCTGTGGCCAGGAAGTGGAGCACAGACACCACCTTCAGTAGAGGGGGGATGGCGGTACGGATGTCTAAGAGGCTGGCAATGTCATTTTGTATAATGTCCGCAATGGTGGTGATGGTGTCGCGGTCCAGACGGTACAGGGTGTGGATCTGCTCAGGGGCTAGGCTGAATGGATTGGCTCTGATTCGGGGGATTGGGGCCTGCCTGTGTGGTACAACGGTAATGGTGGTGCAGGCTGTGCCTGCCTCACCCTCCTTCTCCTCCTGCGTCTCCTCTGGGCTGCCTGTTGTTCTTGTTGTTGCTGGAGTTCCACTGCAATCATGTCCTCCAGCCCCAGCATTGCTAGTAGTATTGGGATCATTTTTTGGTGTGACTGGGTGTGGGAAGGGGTGGGGTGTGCTCCTTTTGTGCTGGCCCAGTCTATATTGCCTCCACCTGTGATGATTGTGTGCACCTGTGGCAGTTGGGAACATTGCACATGGCCCTTTATGGGTGGTCCGCGATGCCGGTATTTGCTCCATGCCGGTAAGGTACTTTTCTGTCTTCTGTAGGCCGTTATTAGCATGTCCGCATTACTCGTGTTCAGCTCCTGTTTACGCCATGCCGCTATTGCCGGCATGTGAGGTCGCGTGCCCACGCCCATGGCGCTATTAGAGGCACCTTTATTTACGGTCCCGCCAATAGCGGGTTGTTGGGTCGTAATGGACCAGAGCGGTAAAGGATGGCGGTAATCCTTTACCGGCATTGTTTTTCCCTTACCTCCAGGCTCTGTATGATTCATCTGCCTATGAGTCATAAGTTTGGCTTTAAAAAAGATTGAAATCCAAGCTAGTACAAAGGGAAACATGGTGAGAATTGTAGAGCTGAGGGCCAGCAACAGAGAAGACGCGACCACCAATGCGCTCCAAACGGTAACGAGGAACTAAGAGAAGTGCTGCATTAGTAGATCTCAGCATGCACGATGGGCAATACAGAATAACCTTCTATGGAATAATTCGCCAGATGAATCATACAGAGCACTTTATACTGAATGCGTGCCGAAACCGGCAGCCGATGCAGTTCACGATGAGCTAGAGAAACAGGTTGGTCACATGGAATACCCATGGCTAGGCGGGCTGCTGCATTCTGCAAGATCTGCAAACAATTTAAATGATAAGAGGGTTGGGCAAACAGTGTGGCGTTACAATAGTCAATGCTGCCATTTATATTGGCAGCAATGACTGGGGCATGAAATCTAAGTAGAATAAAATCTTCAATAATTTTAATTTAGAAAACCTGAGGCATCAAACGTTGTTTTTTTAAGAAGTGGGACCCCCAAAGCATGTTTTAGAGAGTCTGTCATCTGTCCAGAAATAAGGGAATGATTGATCGAATTGGCGAGGTGATCGCATTGATCGAGTCAATGTGACCAATTATTAGTTTGAGAACACGCAATGGAATCGCATCCAAAAGAGAGGCGATTTGAGACGTAAGGTAGCCTGTGAAACCGCCAGGTGGTCCGTAAACTGAAAGGTATTAAAAATAGGCAGATCTGGAGCCCGTGCGGGGGGGGGCGGGGGGGGGGAGGGTGAAGGAAAAGCAATAGTGCCAACTACAGAGCAGTCGGTACATACAAAGTTGGCCCTAATGACCTAATTTCTGTGGAGGAAAAAAAATTAGATACATTATCACACAAGAGTTGAGGCAGGAGAGGAGGCCTGGGAGAAGACACATCTTTGGTCGTCTGAAATAGAATTTTAGGTTTATTTAAAGCATACGAGATTGCATCTGGATGAAAACAGGACTTGGCTGCTTTTATAGCTTTATGATAGGTGGAATGCTTATCTTTAAAAATGGCCTTGGCGTACAAATGATTGCTTAAACACCATTTGTACCTGGATTGGCATAGCTGTAGGCAAGGAAAAGAAAGGTCAGGCGTAAAGCAAAGACCTGAAGGATGGGCCGGTGCGCATGTCCATTTCATAGGTGCTAAAGTGTCCGCAGCTTCTGAAAAATTTGTGATAAGACTCGTCAAAGGAGAAGAATAAGAATTAGCTGAGAGATGAAGAAGTTCAACATAAATCACTTCAGCAAAAGTTAAAGGATCTACAGACTGCCAGCTCCTCTGTAAGCAATGCAGAAAACCGTGCCACGGAAATTACCAATAAAGTCAAATGACTAGATAAGGAAGTCCAGTGTCTTCAGGACAAGACAGAATACTTGGATTGTGCGGGACCAATTTGAAAATACTATGATTTAGAGAGGAAGGGAACCAATTAAATCAAGATGGAAGACCTTTCGCTGAAGCTTATACCAAAGATGTTAGCACGGGTAGTCCTCGCTCAGCACTGTATTGTAGAGTGTGGGGGTAAGTCGCTGGGTCCATGTCCAAACTCTAGAGCACCCCCATGACCAATAATCCATTAAGTAATTACTTACCATGACTAATTTCGGATTCGGAAGGCAGTCCGAAATGCCAAGGATGTCAAATAGGAATAGTCTGAACTAAAATATTTTGCAGGCTTTAGCCCTATTGTCCATAGAGCACATAAACAATGTGAGCCAGTGAAAGAAATCGGGTGTGCTTTTTAAATTGTCGCGGCCTCCACTTTTGTGCTACTTAAGTGCTCTTGTGTAAAGTCAAATCTAGGTGTGCTTTTTAACTACCCACCTCCCTGACTGCTAGGCAGCCTGGTGAGCTGTCTCGTGCCTGTGCAGTATCTACTCCTGCACCACTACCCTCTCTACCTCCTATATGGCTCTCTTCATCTCTCCTATCTACTCTAACTGCTATGCTGTCACCTATCCACCTTCTCTCACTAAGTCTGGAAAGAAAAAGTTCAAAAAAGATCTCCTTTCTTGTAATCATGGATTACCTATCGCAGGCAGCTATGTCAGTGCCATGTCCACACAAATTGTAACCAACATCCTTTTCTCTATCCCTGCCCCTGACCTCTGGACTCCACGCCCTCCACTTTCTCTTTCTCACCCATTAATGGTGGCACTAGATGGGACGTCATCCTTGAGGTGCATCATTAATGTCCATCACAATGGCACTATCATGGCCAAGGGTCCTCAACCCAAACTCCTCCACTTTGACCAGCGCCTGCCATCTCTCATTAACTTCCTTTCTGCTCCTTCTGCGCCTCCTACCTCTCTCTCAGCACCTCGCTCACCACCTCTGACCAGGTGTACCACCCCCTACACCTCTCCTCGAAAAACCTTTAAGGGTGGTGACAGGCTTCATTTAGCCACACTCAATGCTCGGCTCTGCTATGAAACATTCTTCAAACATTTGCCTCCTTGTTGAAGACTTTTATCTTGACGTACTCGCTCTCACTGAGACCCGGTTCAATGCCAGCTCAGTGACTGCTTTTGACTCCCTTCTTCATGATGGCTACAAGATCATCTCAAAGCCTCGTCCCAACTGCACTGGCGGTGTTGAATCCTTCATCTTCCCTGACGCGGTCCCTTCTTCCCTCATAGCAACCCAGTCCTACTCCTCCTTTGAAAGTCTGGTCTGTATCGACTCTTTTCTTTCAGAATGGGCCGATATCTCCTTCTCTCTCCTGACCTCCACTTCCAACCTCCTCCTTCTGGGTGACTTCAAGATCCACTTAGACTCTTCAATCACAGCATCAGTCTCTTCTATGGCCTCTGCACTTCTCTCTCCCTCTTCATTCTCCCCTCCGGCCCCACCCACTTGGCTGTATACACTCTCAATGCCTTCATCTATTCTGATCTCTTGCTCTCTACCGCACTCTCCACCTCACCTCACTCTCCTGGTCTGACCACACTCTCCTTTCCTCCCACCTGGGACCTCTCGGCCCTCTGACCGAACCTCCCCCAGCTCTGCCAGCCTTGCTTTATGACATCTGTCCAATGAAGCGAGTGTCAGTTGCTGGTTTCGCCTCCGCCTTCACCCCCCCTCTCCTCCTCCAACTTCTGACTCAACTATTGACTCTGCTCTGAACAATCTATCTCTCGCTATCTCTCACACTCTCGATGTTATCGCCCCTGTCATGACGATCTGCTTGAAGCATGCCTCCAAGCTGACGCTGATCTAGCAGCCCTGGAACGCAAGTGCAGAGCTGCTGAATGGAAGTGGCAGACCTCAAGCTCATCATCTGATAAACTGGCCTGTCACCTTCACCAAAGGTAATATCGCCTCTCCATCCGCTCCAAAAAGAGGGCTCACATCCAGGCCTGCATCTCTGGAGCTTCTAACAACATGGCTGAACTCTTTAAAATCTGTAATGCACTAGCCAATCCATCTGCAGTCTCTACCTCGCCTCTTCCTTCCCAGGCCCTCTGCACTGGACTGGCCACCCACTTCACTGCTAAAACTCAGGACATCCGGAGTTCTCTCTCATCCTCCCCTTCCTGTACCCCTTCCCATGCCTCTGCCGCCCTTTGCCCCTTCTGCTCCCTCATCTATTATTTCCTCCTTTTCTCCTATCACATCAGGCGAGGTCACCTATGAAGGTCTCCTCCAAACAGGTCTCCCCCTGTTCTTCCAGAACTATTAAGGACAATATCGGTTCCCTTACCCCAGGACTCGCAGATTTCTGAAATCACTTTCTTGCCACTGGGTCTCTCCCCTCTTCCCTCAAGCACTCTCTCATGTGCCCCCTCCTGAGAAAGCCCTCTGCCGACCCCTCTTGTCCGGCTAACTACTGCACCATCTTTTTCACTCTCTCCATGACACCCTTGGTATCTCGGAGCAGGCACTGGACTGGCTGACCTCCTTGCTCACTGATCGTCCCTCCCAGGTTATCCTGGGTTCTTTCTCCTCTTCACCTCTATCTCCACCTGCGGCATTCCCCAGGGCTCTATTCTTTCACCCTGGCTCTTTAATATCTACCTTGCTCCTCTTGCTCAACTTAAAGCCACTTTTGCACCACACTTCCAGCCAACGACTTCCATGCAGACGACACCCAACTATTCTTCAGACTAATCTCTGCATCTCTTCTGACCTCCTCTGTCATTCCTGACTGCCTGTCTGCTATAAAGTTTTGGTGTTTCTCCAATGATCTCTGTCTCAATGAAAGCAAGACTGAGATTCTTCCTATCGGGACTCTTGTTCCCTCTTTTCTCCCCTCACCCTGGCCTCCCTCGATGGGGTCTCCCCCCTCTGAGACAAGAAACCGAGGAGTTATCTTTGACTCCTCTCTCTTTTTCTCTCTTTCATTCCTCACATACTGGACCTTGCCACAACAGCACATTTCCAACTCTACCTCTTCAGGGGCATCCTCCCTTTCCTCCCTTTCCCCCAGAAGCTCCATGTCTCCAGATCTCTGGTACTCTCCAGGCTGGATTACTGCAACAGCCTCTTTCTCGACCAACCTTCTTCTATGCGCCCCCTCCAGCTAATCCAGAATAGGGCTGCAAGACCTATCCTTGGCCTTAAGGCAAGAGACCGTATCTCTCCACCCCTAAAATCTCTACACTGGCTCCTGGTTGCTGCAAGGATCATATTTAAATCCCTCTGCATCATCCATAAGGCTATCTGTGGCCTGGGACCACGCTATCTGCTACTTGCTCTCACCAAATACTTTCTTTCTAGATCCCTCTGATCCTCCGGCTCCAACTCTCTGATTGTCAAGGGCTTCTCTAAGCAGAGAATGGGATGGCCGTTCCCTCTCCTCTGCTGGCTCTCTCGTCTGAAACAGCAACCCCCTTTCTCTCCGTCTTGAGCCG
Organism: Ambystoma mexicanum; assembly: GCF_040938575.1. Classification (NCBI taxonomy): domain Eukaryota; kingdom Metazoa; phylum Chordata; class Amphibia; order Caudata; family Ambystomatidae; genus Ambystoma; species Ambystoma mexicanum. The sequence continues at coordinate 220,918,676 of NC_090921.1, read as the reverse complement.
AATGTCCTCAAGTTCCGCAAACACCTCAAGACTCTCCTCTTCTCCTCCTCTTTCCCTTTCTCCCTCCCGTACTAAACCCCACAGTAACTGTGATTGGTGGCCTGGGCCCTTATGTGTCCTTCTGGGTCCTGGCCTTCTGTTCGATCACCCGCAGCATCCGCCCTCTTCCTGCATTTGCCTTCGGGCACCACTTGGCCTGTGCTGCCACACAGGACTGCACTTATTGTATGGACTGGTGACCCGTTCTTTCATCTAGTGGTCACTGCCGGGCACTTACCTGTTGCCCCCGCAATCGGCTCTTGCCCTTACCTGTTACCTTGCAACTGTCTCCCTGGCACTTCACTCCTCTGTGGATGCTCTAGCACTTCCCCTTCGCCTGTCTCTCTCTTCTCTCTCTCTCTCTCTCTCTCTCTCTCTCTCTCTCTCTCTCTGCACTTGCACAATCCAAATGTTCACATGGGTTAGTAGGACCGCTTTTTTCTTTTTTTTGCATTTGCATATTCCATTGTCTTGCTGTTTTCCTTGTTCCCTTCCCTTCACTTTGTCCTATGGGCACTTTGAAACACAATTTTCTTGATGTATAAACGGCTTAAAAATTGCCAATAAATAAATAAGTATGAACCATGTTAGTGTCCAGTAGAGGGGCTCCCACATTCTGGCTAACATACCTTTTAGATGCGCAATGCTTTTGGTAAGATGCATATATTTGCTGAATCACATAATAATGTAAAATGGTAATACTTGTAGGTGCACCAGTGTAATATGGAGCCCAGCAAGTGCCCCTGCCCAATTCCTTTCACAAGGGACCAATGAAAGTTTTAAATGTACCTGTTCAGGTTTGTGGGGTTGGGTGTTTCATTCAGAGTTGGGGCAGGTCAGTGTGAGAGGGGGACGGTATGAGAACCTTGCTGATGGGATATGAACACTACATTAGATTGTGTGGCTTGAGAACTATGACAAAGTAGCAAGAGCACCTTCTTAGACATGAACACAGTAGGGTGGTTGATAATGTGCAGCCTATGACACCATCTGCAGAGTTGGATGACACAGCGTAGGCTCAGTATATTAAAATGGAACATCCGAGGACTAAATAACTTAAAATATTAACATAATATGTTTATAAGAAGTCCATTTAACACATTACACACGGGGTAATAGGGCTAAGGCCTTGGTGCTAACAGTTTTTCCACCTCATGTTCTAGCTATGTGAGAGATATCAAAACAAAGAAAGGGATGGCTGGAAGGTTTTCAATTAATCTGAACCATGGCATTGAACTGGGCAACCCTTCAGACAACGTTCGACCGGCCCTGAGTGGGACTGGAAATCCCAGACGTGGGTCCCAAGCCTGCTGGGCCCAAGGACCCCAGATACACCTCGCTGATGACGTCCAGTGAGGCTGAAACATGTCTGGGGATGCTTGTGGTCTCGTGCAGAAGGGATTTTACCAAGCAGTTCACCCTGGACTGACACTTTTGGGGTAGGACACAGCCTGATTTGCTTATGGCCTTTCCTCTTCTCTAATGGCTTGGCAGGCTGAAAACGATGGTCTGGGGGTTGCCCAGAGCTGTGCCCGTGGTTATGATTAATTCAGAACCTTCCAGCCATCACCTTTTTGTTTTGCTTATGCGAGAGTTGTCGCCATAATAAAATGCAGATCGCTAAGGTTTACCCCAACAAAGGGGACCTTAGATCCGTGAGGAACACTATATACGTGTAATAGGTAACACTGTGGCTTTGGCTGAGTTTGCCATTCCAGGCATTCAATGGTATAATCATTTTGTAGAACTGATAAGAACGAATTGCATGATAAGAAACGCCTCACCCACTCAATTTCCCTCAAGCGTGATTGGCATGCTACTGCTCGAGTTCAGCCAGACTGAAATAAAGGCAGCAATTAAACCACAGAAGGAGGAAAAAGCACCGGGGCCAATGGCAAACCCATTGATTTTATGAATAATAATTTGGCCTATCTGGGTGCCACATTTGATGATTGTTTTTAACGCTATCTGTGCCCACGAAAGAGTGCCCTGTTCCTGGACACAAACAATAGTAGTGCTAATTTAGAAGAAAGATGGAAGAGAAACAACAGGTCATGATCAGCAAATCTCTCTCTTTAACTCCCTGGGAAAACATGTTGTGAAGGTACTTCTAACGCTGCTGGGGAACAGGATCGTCTTCCTTGAACTAAACTGGCATGGGATTGGGTGGATCCTAAAATGTCATCATCTCTATTATTGAAATTGCCATTGGTCCTCACCCATGCTTGTGAAATACAGGGAAGCCGCAGCAGACTTGTTAAACCGGGCTAATGGCAAGTCCTTAGCATTGGTTCAAACACATCAGGTTTTTATGCGAAGTTCTGGGAGTGGGAGACTGGTGAACCAACCCAAATGCGATTCATTCTGAAAAGCCCTGCAAAGGAGTGGTCGCACGCGTCATTGCTGAATAATTCTCCCAGGAGTGGCCTGTTGGTAATATACCTGGATGTTAAGGATCTGCCCCAAACGGAATGTTTTTTTTGGATCAAGTAAAGGATCCACTCTTGAGGGCCCTCTTGTTCAGGTTTAGAGAAGGCACACTCTGCTTCGCCACATTTACCCGCTATTGGAAGCAAGGTGCCCCTTCTGCCCATTTTCGAAAGAATCCCTTTCCCATTTTCTTTTTGTGTGCTCTGCCAACATGCATAGTAGGCATACATTGGATGAGCTATGGTATAGGGGATATTCCATCAGCTGAAAGGTTTTGTGAAAGAGCTATAGGCTTTGCAGGGGCTAAGTGATGTCATAACTAGAGCTCTGCTTAAAAGACGAATTCACGTGCACCAAGCAAGACCGCGCATCATACATTCTACATCCAGGAGTTCGTGACTGCTGGAACAATGGGTAACTAACAGAACCAGCTCTGCCACTTCATGCCAGTACTGCTCATTCATTCTTTGAGGGCTAAACAAGTGCTGTTGATTTGTTTAACTTTTTAAACGACTGATTTCACTCGAATCGTTGACCTAGTGCAGTATTTAGAAACGTTAATTATAAAAGTGTTCTATTTGAGTTTGACATCAATAATTGCCCATACTTAAGGGGGTAACATTGTAATTACAATAGGTATAGTAAATTGCTCTACATTTAACTATGTATGAACACATTATTTGGAAAATGCGTTTACTATTCAGCTAGAGATGATTTAATTTAGTTCTGATGACATATGTATGACCAATTCCTTTTTATCGCCCTGGAAAATTCTATTATCATTTATAGAGAGATTGTGTAATAACTGTTTTGCTTTTATGACACATGTCGAAATAAACTGTAATGAATAGAATTGTTTATAGTGTGCGCCAAAGCATTCTGTTATGCAACATATAGTGTGAATACTCGAGCCTTTTTATAAAGAGGTCCCACAATTCCTGTCCAAATGATTAGATGTGATCATAGTGTGGGCAGGGCCTTATAATGTGGTGCGGGGTACAGTCAGAGGGCTACAGCTTGAAAGGTCTTGCACGACCCATACCAGGATTCACTAAGACTGTACACAACTTCTTCGAGTGTCATGCGTTCACAGAGGTCCATTTTCTACACATCCTGGTGACTCTTTTCTACCTGCTCGTTCTTTGAAATGGCTGCCCTTTCATTCTCGTAAACGTATCTGTCCTTCACCTCCCTAGTGCCCGATGCCGTTTTTGCTCTTGCTCATTTTGCATGCGTGCACTGAAATATTGGCATTAACTTCCACTGCCTATTGGATCACTATTGTCTCTTCCACTTTTCCGCCTCTGTCTAAAACACGATCTCCTTTTGGTTCATTCGTCATAAATTGTACTATCCTTCAATTGTACCGTGTTTAATGTTTGTCATGCATTTTGGTTTAAGCGCTATACACAGCTATTGAAATACAAATGCAAACGATATAAAAAATTGATATGCCCAGAGCAATCATTGTTTTCAGCGGTTATATGTGATCTTACAAGCCACCATTACAGAGTGATACATTTCATTGCGCACAAAACACAGAAAAACAGTTTTTTTTAAAAAAATGTGGGCCTCCACCAGCCCCATTTCTTTAAACTTTTAACACCACACCAACCCCATCCCGAACCCTTTTAACCCCTTACCCCACTAACCTTGATTTATTTAATTAATGTTTGCACCGTTTTTCAGTGTTATTGTCCGCTCTGAAATTTACGCCTCTGTTTTCTTTGCAATAAAATGACTGGATACCATTTCAGATATGCAAGTAAATATTAAGTATGTTTGGTACAATATGTCCTATCTTGACTAAAACTGATTTGCTAGATGCTGAAAAAATATTTGATTCTGTGAAATGGGGATATCTCTGGGCTCGGTTATAGCGTTTTGGCCTATGCCCTAATATTATGCGCTTGAATAAATTGCTGTGCTCAGGCTCCAAAGCTAACCTTTTCACCAATATGAACATTTCAACTCAATTTAAGTAAACAATATGCACAAGACAGGGGTGCTCCTTATCGCCAATATTATCTGAGTTTGCCATAGAAACGTTGGCTTTGATGCTACGTCAATTTTCTGTACATCATTGTATCCGTGTGACAAGTACATGTGATATCGCTCTATGCCAATGATATGGTGAGCTTTGTAACTGACCCTCCAGTGCCCTTTCATTCACTAATGATTGAAATCCCATGTTTCTGGTCCTTTGCCGGACTGTATATAAATTGGATTCAATCTGAAATCCTACCATTGGTGCCTAATATGCTGAATACAGCATTTGTGGGTTTTTAGTGGGGTCTGGAAACAGTTAAGTAGCAAAGTGGAGGCAGCAAGTGGCAGTCAGCGGCAGACTCTCCATACAACCCGTTGGACTGTGTAAGCTTTCGAGGTTGTGGTCCCTTTAACTCAGGAGCTGGACCTACATAATCTCTGCAGGGGGTAAAGTGCAGGCGCGAAGCGTAGGTGGCAGGCAGCATCAGTAAACAAGCAAAGCAGGCGGCAGGTGATTAACGGGTAAGGTTCCCACCTGTACTTAACGGTGTGTCCGCGCCGTAAATCCAAATGACTTACGCATACGCTTTGCGTACTAAAGCAGCAATGCCAGGCACATATCAAGAGACAGATGTTCTAGTCCAAGGTTGTCCAATGTACGGCCCGCGGGCCACAATGCGGCCCTCCGAGCCATTTCATGTGGCCTGCAGGGCTGTACAAACAAAGGAATCCAAAATGAACAAGCCACGGCCCGGTTTATTTATTTGTTCAATTGAGTGAATAAATAAATAAACCGGGCCGTGGCGGAGCGTGTTAATTCCTCTGGTGCTGGGCACCAGAGGTAGTACAGGCCATGGCCTGGTTTATTTATACATTTTTTCAATGTTTGTCGGGTCCGTGGACCTGATTAATTAATTTATTTCTGCAATGCTGGGTCCGACCAGCATTGCAGAAATAAATAAATGAATCGGGTCCACATACCCGACAAACATTGAGCAAATAAATAAATAAACCGGGCCGTGGCGGATCACTGTTACTGCCTCTGGAGACCCCTGTAAGGGGGCACCAGAGGCAGTACAGAGCATGGCCTGGTTTATTTATTTATTTTTTCAATGTTGTTGGGTCCGTGGACCCGAATTATGGGCCGTGGCGGAGGACTGTTAGCAGTTACAGTCCATGGCCTGGTTTAATTATTAATTTGTATGGGTGTGGATGTCCTGTGAGTGCGCTGCTTTCGCTATTTTGCCAACCTCTGAAGCCTGAAAAGTAGATGCATGCATGCTTGACATGCAGCCAACTTTGCACCAGACCTGCAGATGAACTTAACTGGTCTGCTGTTAAACCTCAGTAACCAGTTTAATGGTATCCTCTACCGAATAATTGCTCATTTTACTATAGCCAATATGATAGCTCAGAGGGTTGAGCGCTCACTGCTGCGATGTGTGTGCTTTCAGCATTACATTTAACTTCTCTATGCTGTGGAATTCCACTTTGCCCCTGATTAGATGCAATGGGCCTAAGGGATTCTTGGAATATGAGAGTATATTTTACATTGTTATACCCAGTGATCCCATATCTCCCTGCACACTGGGTCACACCAACTAAGCATCCACATTACCCTTGCTCTCTCAGTACTGTTGCTCACCTAAATTTAGGGTTCTTTTTTATGGGAAAGCATTCCTAAATGACTCATTACTAATTTGGCCTAAAAGACTGAAAGGTATGTTGGCAGTCAACAGTTCCCTGTTTGTTTGTGCTCCTTCAGGATATTTGGCACACGCCGATGCCTCTTCAGGCATAGTATGTGGAAAGGTGCTTTCTATTAAATCATCCTGAGATACACAGGGTGTATTGTTCAATACAAGACTCTTTTCAGCCGAAAGATGGATTTTGACTCTCCTCTTCTGACCCTGTTCTGCTATTCCTTCCTCTTCTTGTCGCCCAACATCCCACGAGAATAAGGGCCAGCATTCTTCTCTTGCTATCTGAATTGGTTCCGTTTGACTCAAATGTTTTCCATTAATTTAGTTTGGTGTTTGATGGAAAATTGAAAGCTTGCATTGCTAGGCAAATTTTGCCCATCGCTCCGTCTTTCTTCTTAATTTAGATGACAAAATCATTGCTAACAAAGTGGCGTAGTGTGTTGTGCAGGGGAGGCATGCTATCACAAGTATGACACGTACACAATAGGTGCAATATGAAAAACCTTTATTGAAGTTTTCTGGGGTTGGACAAACTCCTACCGTGCCCTATGACTAAAATGGGAGTAGTCTTCAATTGGGTTCACCTTTGGGTGATCAATTTTCCACATTTTGGCCCTGATTATGATACTGGCGCTAAACCATGGCGCTATTAGCACCATGGTTGGTGCTGTTATCGTAACAAGTCCGCCAATGTTCAATGGGGAATTACCACCCCATTCCAAGGTTGGCGGGGCGGTAATTCCCCATTGAACATTGGCCCTTCCCCATTGAACATTGGCCCTTCCCCATTGAACATTGGCCCTTCCCTATTCCCATTTTTGCCCTATAGGGCTCAATGGGACTGGGGAAGGCGCTAAGTACGGTACCGCAAATTGCGGTACCGTACTTAGCACCAAGAGCCCTTTGCGGGTCCCTACTTTAATGGCTGGTCTAGACCAGCCATTCAGGTCGGGACCCGCAAAGGGACCTCGTAGTAAGGCGCTAAGTGTTAACGGCGCCGCAGCCTTTTACGGCGCCGTTAAACACTTAGCGCCAGGGTCCTAATGAGGGCCTTTAGCTTTTAAATGGGATTATGCTTCTTTCATTACCACAGAAGTAATGAATGTGTACTACAGAGATAAGTTGGCATATGTATTGGGCACACTGCACATGCTCAGGCAGCATCAATCACGCTTTGTACAGGACAATGCTGGCCTAAATTGGGAACAACCAGCATAGACATGTTGCTACAGAAGCATATTTTGGGCATAACCAAAATCAGTTACATCAGTGACAGTGCTGTCTTACACTGTGGACACAGTGATCATTAAAATGTGTTGTGTTCTACAATGTTCTTGTCTGCTGTTGGTGACATGGAATGTACATGTTCCCCTTTAGAACTGATTATAAACTTATGGCTTTTTGGCCACTTTTCCTGCTCTAAAATGCAAACCCTCCCTAGATCGTTATAGCTCCCTCCCTACGCCCGGTCACCCCCACTATTTCAGAAAAATATCAACACATGCACACTGGAAGAAATCACAAGAAACTAACCTTTGATCACTGTCCTTAACACCGAAAGCTATCTTTGGGACTGCATGGCTATCACTGCCTGTGATGCTATTGCTATTGCTATTGTGTCAAAGGTCACACACCATCGATTTTAAATATACTGCTTTGGGTGAGGGTGTTGACTTTTGGCTCGCCGGCCCACCGGGTGACAAAAAGTTAACGCTTCGGCCCCACATTCAAAAAGGTTGGACAAGCCTGTTCTAGTCTCTAAATCGGTTTCATTGTTGTCCTCCCCGTGCTCCTCTACAATGAGAGACTGCCCTGCTATCATCCACGAAACCCGGTGCTCGTCGCGACTGTGTGCCTAATGAACATTTGATTTCCTGATCTATGCTTCCTGCCATGGCCGTATGGGCCCCTTGCAAAAAGAAACTACTGACGGCATCCACTCCTAAAACAACAGCCTACTTTCCCAAAAGAGGTCTGTTACCAATTAGCGTCTCTGTATTAATCCAAAACAGATCTGCTCATAATGATATAACAGACTTGGTTATGGTTTGGGGGGGCTCTGGGAGCTTAGTCCTCATTAAAAAGTCATTGTACACCCGAGAATGACCATTTGGGATTACTATCAGCAGCCTTAGATAAAACCTTGCACGCAATGACTGAGGCAGTTTATCAAGATTTCTCCAGTGCAAAGGTGTTTATTGTGGAATCATTCATCGCACCAAAGGCTGATACTTTTTGTAGACAGCAAGGGAAGATTCTCAAAAGGTTACGTATTGACTGATGTCATCTTAATCTGTAAATGAGTGTGCAACCTGGACATGCCCAGGGTAGGAACTCTTGCACATTGCCTGTTCGTGGTCAGCCATCTTTGCAGCGGTGGAAAGAACACATCAGGGGAGTAGGATTAAAATCCTCAGCATTCCATGTTCTCACTTATTCATGCTTATATTAAAATATCCTGACCATCACAGTGTGAGAGTGTGCATGTGTGTTCTGCATATCGTCACTCTGAGACTACTGAGCATAACAAAACAAGGTGGAAACGCCGACTTATCCTGTTTCTATCACATAGAAGGAGCAATAAAAACAATTGAAAGTAAACAGAAGGCATTCTACACTGCATGGATTTCCTTTAGGCTAAGCATTCTGATATCACAATGTCTGTCACCGCTTTCTTACTGTACCCGAGCATGCTAGCAACTTCCCCCCTGGAAGTCCCATGGGTGAGAGGCCAACATTCAGGTTTCCAAAGGGAGGTTAGCGAAGGAGGACCAATCACCAAAACCTCAATTTTTTTCACCATTCAGTTAAGCCATCTGGCAGGCCTTAAGCCTGAGGGCATCCTCAGATTGAGAAAGATTGAGAGGAACTACATCTGTGTTTCGTCGCCATAAGTGTAAAAGCGAAAATTGTAGGACTAAATGAGCTTGGCTAGCGGTTGTACACATACATTGAAAAGGATTGGAGAAAGGGCAGAGCCCCGGGGAACCCCACAAGTGACAGAAAGAGAAGAAGAACAGAAGAGAGGCAAAGAAAGGGACTGTAAACAGCTAAAAGAGCGAAACCAGGCCAGTACTGCGCCCGAAAACCCAACCATAGCTAATCTATCGACCAGGATGGCATGATGTGGGGCCCATCACCATCAGACGCTGTGCCAGCTCTGATGCCTACTGTGGAGGCATAGGCACTCTTCTTCCACCTGGAATGCAGAATTCTGGGTGTGCTATTTGACCTGCGGGTGCCCAGTGGCTGGGTTCACTTTCCCACCTCAAATCCTTTAAGTAACCTTCTGTGGTCACAACTGCTGGCTCTGGGTGCAGCAGCTTAACAACCTATTGACAATGCAGAGCACGTACACCATTCCGTTTGGTCATAGATAGAGGCAGGATTGTGGCACATTCTTTCACTCTTGTTCTTGGGTTCGCAAATTAGCCAGCAATACTACTGGTCAAAATGGAAACGACTGCTCCGAGCACGTACCTTTCTCAAGTAATTCTCATTACACTGAAGTCACTGCATACAATGATCACATCTGAGAACTGATGTGTTAGAGCTCCAGATTCCGACTGCCATGTTGCTCCCCTCTTAACTCATGCACCAGAGATTATCTTTCTTCGATAGCTTTCGCTAGTTTCCTCTTCTCAGCCAGAAACTCTATACATCCTTGACAACAGGGTCACTCACACGCCGCTGTCTGATCAGAAAGTGAGGATAGCGGGGTAAAGGAAGAGTCTGCTGTCACAATAGATAAGCCTCCAGGTTCTTGGTGGGCCTTGGCGGATCTTGGTGCAGTCTTGTAGCCATGTTGGCTGGCAAATGGCTTTCTCACCCCATAGGAAAGGGGTACATTTATTGACGGTATAGGGTGGAGGCGAGACATCACATCTATGTCTCCCTCTGGTGGTATTACACTCCGCAGAGGAATCTGGTTGAGATAAATTACACTAGCTCAGGCAGCAAATTTTTGTGGGAAAAGGGCGTTGCTCTGCAACAGATGAAAACTTTGGCATGCCTTTTGTAGGGGGAACACTCGTGCTAAGGCTAAAGAATATTTGCCGAGATACTAAGTATGGCCATGGCTTAGTCCCTCGTCTATCTGCTAGAGCAGTATAGAAAACTCAGAAGCTATGGTAATCTTTCTTTCTAGAGGCAGCGACATCCCCTGAACCTTAGCAACATCAAGAACATATTACTTCTTTGTGCTTCTCCCTCAATTTAGTCTTTGACAGATTGGGGCATCACCACATTTGGGGACAGCTTGTCTTGCAACCAACCTTCCAAATATGCATAAGTAAACATTCCCAAAAGTCTCTCTCTCTCTCTCTCTCTGTCTCTCTCTCGCTCTCTCGCCCCCTCCCCCAATGGTTTAAATGTAAGTTTGCCCGATTTCCTGAGGTATGTAGGAAGGTAAGACATTCCACTTGCGTCCCATTCTAACAAGCAAAGTGGGGGCAGTGAGCCAGTTTTGGGTGCAGACATAAGAAAGCCTGAGGCATGGGTACCACAAATCTAGCCCCCATGCAGGAAGATACAAAAGAGTCCCTATAAAATGCCTGTTATACCTCTAAAAAGAGTGATGGAGTAGCACTGTAAGTATAATTGATAGAATTGCACGACTCATATTCTATTAATCTACTGCTTCTACTCTCAATGACTCTAGACCAGAATTGGCAACTGAACACGCTCTATGGTAAAGGACAATGTTGCTCTGGCTAGGGAACCATCAGAACCGCCACCAAAATCGACTAGGCCTTCAAGTGATGTATCTCCTCAGCTGGATGGGATAATAAATGCATAGGGGTACTATATTCCCAAGGAAACTGTTGGGGAGGTTTTGGGCCATATTATGGCCTATAAGGATTTTCATGACTGGGAACAGTCGTCCAATTCTGAAAGCTTCACGTGGGACAGTTTCAAACTGTTTTGTCATCTTTTCGACCTGCCGTCGAACAGGTAAAACATCTCTGCTCAATCGAAAAGAATTAATCTGGCAAAAATCAAATTTTCAGGATCCCTTTTACAAAAATACAATTTCCGAAGATCTGTAAATCTGCGCTTATTTCCCCCTTCACTCCCCTTTATTCTTCTGTGGACATACTGAGGTACCCTTGACTGAGGGTATGGCGGGCGAAGTTGGCGCAGTGTTGCAAGTTTACATGTATCTAGCGTAGTAAATGCGAATGGGATATGTGCTACCTTTAGTGTTACCTTGTGTTGATGTGCACGTTGAAGATTCTACAAAGAGTTGTTACACTTCCTCCCATTAGTCAACCCGCGCCTCCACTTATGCAACATTGACTTTTTCAGCGTCTTTGAAAGATTTTAACACTACAAAGAAGGCGCTGACTGTACGTACATCCGGATCACAATGTGAAAACAGGACTCCCTGGTGAAACCTATGTTTCAAGGTCAGAAATAGTTTGGTGCCAGAGAGATGGTCTTGAAGACAACAGAAGACCAAAAGCTACCAGTTACACTTAGAACCAGTACAGCTAGATGTCAGGAGACATTCCAAACATGATGTCCCCAGACATCTTGACCTCAAAGTCTGCTTGATATGTTCTAGAGCACCAAGGCTGGGTTGTCCATCAGTCCTGCTGCTGCATCCTCCTCCTCCGCCTCCTCAGCTTCAAACCTGACTATGCTGCCCCCTCGCTACCTGTTGATTTTATATTTGATGACAGGTGGAATGTGGACCCATTTCTTCACAGGCTTTTTAAAAAAGTTTGCATTGATATAAAAAGCTCCTGGAGCCGCACACATGTGCATTTGAGAGTTGTAATTTTGTCTCCATACCGCATATAATTCACACCATATATATATATATTAAAACACTGTGATTGAGAGCGTGGCGAAATGCGTCAACTGACACCATCTGCTGGCACAGACACACTGGGATGACACATTTTTAAACCTAATTATGTGTTTTTTTAAATAAAGTTTAGATATATTTTTTAAAGAATTCGTTTGGACATTGGCTGTTTTCCAATGGATCAGTTACGTGAGTGCTGCTCAACAAACAGTGGTTTCGCACCAACGCATTGGATATATTAAAACACCTCTTTTGTGTTGGGGTGGTCAGGCAAGGACCCAATGAGGAAGAGGGTTTCACGTTGAGCGCACCATATTGGTGACTGAGGGTATGGTGGAGTTGGAGCGATGTTGTACCTTTAGATATTTCTGGCGTAGCTAATGAGAATGGGATATGTGTTACATTTAGTGTTACACAAATGGTATTTGGGGTGAACAGGTATGTGGGCGTTGTATCTAAAAATGCAAAGAAGTTATCATGTGCTTGTGTCAGCTGCAGATGTGGGAGCCCTAGGCTACCCCTGCCTAGTACAACGAAAGAAGAAGATCAATATGGTTCCATATACATGCGCTGACATATGACAATGTGAAAACTCAGGACCGAGATATAGTATCTGATAAACAAGAAGCTTTTTATTTTGTCTTGGTTAAGAGACTGATGGTGCTGACACGTGCTGTAGGTCCTATTCAGGGCGCAAGAAACAATCCTTTTATATTCATTACAAAAATAAAATAACAATAACAGTTTCCCATGTTCATAACAGAAAAATTAAAAATGACCATAAGCATTGTCCGATGTATGAGTAGGAACACAAAACCACAATATGACCATATAACACATCATTATGTTCATCAGTAATAAGGCGGAGCATAGAGGGAGAGAGCAGGGAGGATGGATAAAACAAGAAATGAAAAGGTAAAATGAAAAAAAAACCATTAGAGTCGTGTCAAAGACAAGAAACCTATAAGTCCATTATAAATTCAAAGAAACTATAGGGACCTTTTACTGTCGTCATTGACTAGATACAGACAAATGTTAAACATAGTATAGCGTTGATTTCCAATTTTTCATAATCCTTAGAACAGTGTAATTCCATTGCATAAGGGAATAGAAAAAGAATCGCCTGACTAATCATGTGATACCAAGTATTACTAATTGAGAGTGACATTGCTTTGATAATGTACAAGTCAGAAAATACCGTATAACAGAAAATGAAACCAGAGACGCCTAAATTCGTATTTTCAGGGCATTGCGTGCCATTATTGAATGGAAAGTAGCAAATATGCCACACGGTTTGTGGTTTCTTACCCGTAACTCGCGAAGAAGTCCTGGCTGGTTAGCCTGAGAGGGAAATTCACTTTGCTATCTGGTGAAAGTTATGTATGATGACGTTGTAAAAAAATCCAAAAGCACCGGGATGACTGCTGTTAGGGAGAATTCTCAAGAATGTGCTAATTTCCCTTACCTTTTGAGACCCCCAGCAACTTTGCTGGATTTCTGGGATTAAAATTTTTACCTGGGAAGAGTGTGAACCTTTCTTTCTGCCTCTTCCATGTATTTTGTGTGTGTTTTACTTCTGTGTTCTTTGGTTATGGAGTTTTAAAACAACTCCAGTGGCATCATCTTTTTCTGTGTGTCACACAGCACCTTCAGTGCAGTGGCACAGGGGTGTCTTTCAGACTCCCCAAGGTTTAAATACCTTCTCTGGGACTGACTACCGTTTCCCAGAGCAAGTAAAGTTAAATTGGCTTTACTAGACTTTTTAAATGTACTGACCCAGCACACACTATATGCCAATAGAGTGCTGGAGGGGTTGCGTAGCTCCCCCTGAGTCAAAACTCTCATGTAACAGTAAAATGTTACTTTTCCTATTTTAAATGGCTGGCGGCAGGTGTTTAGATCAACTACCGTGATTTTTTGCGACTGCTAACAACGGTAGCTAAAAATCAGACATAGCCATGTTTTTCAAAATGGTGCCCCAGACCTATCTGTAAAAACAGACTCCGGTCATCTTTTTTCGCCATTTCTTTTAGGAAAAGTCCTTCTTGTGTGTAACCCAGGTTTGGTCCCTTTGTTCGTGCCCTTTGGCGGGCTTCTGTGCTGAAGCCCTCCTCTGGTGCCAGAGTGTCTGGGGTGGACAGGATGTGAGGGAGGTGCCTGAAACACCCTGTTCTTAGTCTCCTAGGAGACCTGAATGCACTCTGGTGATTGGCTGGCTGACTGTCCGGCAAGGACAGCCACCCTGCTGGGTGAGAGACAGCCAGGCTGAATGAATGGAGGAAAACTGTTTAAAAGCAGGTCTCTGGGACTTGGAAAGCAGAGTCGACCACTGGAATGAAAGAACCAAAGACGAGCTGTAGGAAGAGGACTGCTGCAACTCCTGGATGACCGGTGAAGCCCTGCTGCAGGTCAGAATTGCCTAAAACTCCAATCGACAGAGAAGCCCTTCAAGGTTAACTTCTTCCCTTGAGTTTGGTGGGAACAACCAACTCGCAAGCCACCTGGACACTGTCCCTGACTGGTTGAACATTCAGCAGAGTGCTGCTTGAAAACCGGATAGCCAGTAGGAAGGAAACCAGCTTGAGGACTTCAAGGCATTCAAACCTTAAACCGATGTCTTTCTACAGCTTTTGGCCTCTTCCCAGGGCAGTGCAGGAACCTCCCGACGTCCTCCTTCTTGTCCCCACCACTGAAGTTCAGGAACTGCGAGACCTGCTCGTAACTGCCAGGAACAACTGCCTCAGCTACAGCTTTCTTCGTTAAAAAGGTACTGTGCAAGCGCGGTCTGGAAATATTTTCGGCCATCGAGAAAGTGCGTGAAACTTTCCTCAACTTTGAAGGCTCGTCCTTCTCTAAACATTCATCAAACTTTTCGCCTAGGCAAATCCTTTGAAAATCCATGGAAAAGACTTAACCGTTATGTACCAGAAATGCGCTATCCTAGACAAAAGACTCTGAACCATTGACTTTGGGCCAGGCCTGTTGAGAAGAATTGCGAGTTGTTTTAACTGAAACCCTTTGCCCTGCCTATGAATGTATTTGGGCTGTCTATTCTTATAACCTTGTCTTTTCTCTCCTTTTCTAAGGATCTGAAGTGCCATTTTGTTCCCACTTCATTTTGGAGCTAAATTTCTTAATTTACTTTCCAGTTGGATTTTTGTGGTTTATTAGTGTGTGATATTGACCTGCTTGTGTTAGTGTAATGTGTTCTAACTCAATGTGTAAATAAATGTATATTCTTTTACCAAGAAACCTTGAGGAAGTGTCTATTTCAATCACTGTATTGGTTGGTCCTTTGTGTCACTTGTTCTGCTGCTCACTTAAACTCTTGAGATAAGTCTGGCTGCTCAGCCATTGCTACCACTTTACTGTGTAGAACAGGCTTGTACCAAAGGTGAAATTGTGCTTACACTTGTAGTCCTAATTTCATCTGCCTAACAAGTGCATTAGGTCACTGCCGACAAACTTAGAGCAAATGGATGATCAGTCACGAGAGACAAATGAAAAGGCTAGATACATTTGCTGCAATTAAAGAGAAAGGGTAGCCCACGTGTGAAAGGCTGCACCTAAATGAAACCGCATGTATAAGCGCAGAGTCTCTTGTGTTTCAGAAAAATGGTATTGAGCATGCATGCCGTATGTGAATCTCAAGGGCCACTGTGATTAGGCAAAGCAATAAAAACAAAGTTTCTCCGTATTCAATGAGTGTTATATCACCTTGTGTACAATGCATGCAGTCCCTCTGTGAATAGCAGAATCAATATTTTTTTTTAAAATAGTTTTAAAATATGCATGCACCAACATACATGGGTTTCAAGGGACATATGTTTGGGTTACATGGAATGTACAAATCTGTGTGCTGTGTGCTTTTTCATAACTTTTCAAGGCCCTGCAGCCAGGGTTTTGCAAGGTGATCTCTGTGTGACTAGAACAACTGGTTTTGCACGGTTGGAAGCCAAGGGAAGGCAATTAGTAGCTGCAACATTATTAGATGATCATTAACTATCAGGCTGGATTCTTTATGACAGGGTTTTTTATGACTTGGCAGTGTTGCAGGAAAGCAATACTATATTTGCATGTAAGCTTGTGATTAATTGCTCAGGGGAATCAGGCCATCTGTTAGCGACCGAGTAATAAACCTGGGGCGAAGAGATACCTAAAGGCATACTTTATGGGATTCGATTATTTTCTCAGATTGTATCCGAAAGACATGCGTGTTTGTCAAGACTTGATAGTCGCGAGGAACAAGAATACCGCCGTCCCTAAGCAACCAACAGCAAGAAAATAGTCACTTGCTGTTCGAGGAGTAGGGCCACAGGTGGAGAATCAGGATGCCCACGTGGTCCAGATGACTGCTGTAAGGAAAAAAGGGACATGTAAGGTCAAGATTACACAGGGCAAAACAATGCCGAATTACAAGAAGCAGAAATGTCACCTACCAGGAACCACTAGAGGGAAAGCCAAAATGGTGGGGTAATACCTGTTCCCTCAGTGGGCTGAGATCAGGGAAGCCAGGGGAGGAGAGAGGGATTGCCACACTGGTAACACCTGAGTAGGATGCTCCTGGAGATTAGAAACTGGAGCCCAAGGATGTCAAAAGTGAGTCCGGGTATTACTTTGCCAAAGGAGGTAACTGAAGCTTATCCAAGAGGCGGTCCATGGTCAGTATTTCCAAGAGTTCAATGAGTCCAAGCAAAGTACCAAAAGGGAATAGCAAAGGAGTCCTTAATACTTAATCCGTGGTCAAAAACAGTAGATCAAGGCAACAAGAACGAAGGGTGAGCTCCCAAACAGCGTAAGCAAACAGTTGAGAAGTGCTGTGTAGCAATCTGGAGCTCATTATATACTGGGAGCCATGTCACGTGGTTTCTAGGGACGCGTTACACGTCACGTGATCATTGCGTTGGTTGGTAGAGGCTTGAGTGTTGCTGGATTCAATGTTCAATGGTGATCAGAAGGGGCGTGGCTCTTGTCACGGCGACCCGTGATGCTGTGCCGTGATGAACAGATGAGCCCGTCTGTTGTTTTGGAGTACGGGCGGCGGGAGCCATATCCTGTGGCCCGGTTACGTTCCGGGTATTCTGCAGGTTGGGCGCCCGTAGAAGTTGTCTGCCAGAGGCGGCCCGATTCTGCAGTGTGGACATACGCCAGGGGAGTCGCCATTTGTGATAGAAGTGATGGCCCCTCACCTGACACATTCTCTGATGGCTTCCCCAACTCCTCCCACCAACAGGATATCTAATCTTGTAAGAGGGAACGGAGGGTGGATGAAAGTGAGAACTAGTACCTGGTCTGGGACATGGTCAGGAAGGGGCACATGGAGGGGTTAAAAAACGTGTGGGCATGACAGTGTTGAATTGGTAGTCCCTTAGATTAGAGTGTTCCAAGCATTCAATTAAGTCGGGGTGGGTGAGATAGTTATCACCAGTTCAAAGGGAACCTGTTTATTCTTCCCCTGCTCATATTTTTTGAAGTGTCCTTGCAAACCATGTGCATCACGTCTGGGGTCAGAAGGTCCCAAGGCACCTGAAACTTGTAGTGAATTATGTTTGTGTTTAAATGTGTAACTATGTGATGATGTCATTACCTAACACGGACATATCGCAAAAAGTTGTATGCTGTAAATATGAGCTGATTATGGTGATGGTAGTTAGATAAGTGTGACCAATAAGAATGTGGGAATTGGAGAAGATTGTATTTCTTTTGTATAGGATTGACCAATCATGTGTGGGGGATGATTTGTAATAAAATATGTAGGAGTGGTTTAACTGTTTCAAAATGTTTTTAATGTGAAGTGTTTGTGTGGTTCAGGGAGACGGGTTAGTTTGACTCTATAGCATTATCTAGCTCCTCCCGGCTTGCTTTACGGACAAACGGGCACTTGCTTCTTAAGTGGCGGGCCTGCTTTGGGTTAAGGCGATTAGAGTCCAATCCGCACATTTGCAACCGAGCGCCCACAAAAAGACAAATGCTATGGATACAGATTAAATGATGGGCAAGTGTCATTTAAAATTCATTGTTCTATCACTTAGTCTAACATCTTCTAAATGAGCGACTTCAGCCCTCTCCCACAATGCCATTTGTCGATGGGCTTCAATCTCAATCAAATATTGTAAATACTATATTAAAAAAATGAAGATAAAATTATGGTAATGTTGGGGATATCAAAGGTGCCAGAGAGCACTGTTGCACCTTATATAGACACCAGCTGATGGTCTGTGTTGCCCCTTCATCTTCCACAGTAGAGGGTAAGTCAAGCTTCAACCATTAAATAACCAATGAAAAGAAGCCCATTTACCTTGTAATGACAAATTGATTGGAAACATGTTATTTGGCAGATTAATCAACTGAGATAGTGTATTAATTGAAGATAAGACATTGCAAAAAGCACACTTGAGCTATCAAATAGAAAAGGAAACCATATTTATTCTTGGTTATGGGTATGTCTCGTCTAAGGGCTGTTAGACCCTTCGGCACATCCAATACCTCAAAAAGATTGCCTTTAACTGAAACTCTTTAAACACTCACAAACTGCTTGAAAGCATCCCTCTCAGAACACTTCTCTCACCAGAACACAGCCATGAAATCACCAAAGTATAACCCAAGCAGCCTGTTTACTAAAGAAATACTTACCACAATCGATAACTTGATGAATCATATTTATGGGAGAGAATTTCTGAGGCTGACCCATTCTAAACCCCACTGCCTTCCCCAATACCTAGCTCTTGTCTTCCAAGTGGTCAACATCTAACCTGGCCCAATCTCTCTATTCCTTGTTTAACTTCCCATCCTCGCTCGTTCATGACTTTATCAGGAAGGCCACAGATCCAAGTGGATGTCATTTTAGCAGTACAAGGTGTCATCCATGGAAGCCACACAGTAGGTCAGCAGCCCTGGAAGGGGATTTTATTCCTAACTCCTTTTTTTGGAACTGGGAATGGATGCCTTGAAGGAAAGATGTGTACCAGATGCGGGAGAAGGCTGGGAAATCATTTTGATTACATTTCTCACCGATACGAATGTTGTACCCACCCACGCTTCTCGTAGAACCACAGAAGCCACTGTACATTTCAGCCCAAATGTCTCCAGTACACGTGTTCGCACTGCCTTGGACGCTAGCCTCATTCTGCCATGTTGTTTCCAGAAAGATCGAGACGCATCTAACTTCGGAAAAGAAGATGAACTAGTGGGGGCTGATATGCTTTAAATGCCCTGCTGCTGGAATAGACGCGGAAGGTGTCCAAACGTTCCCATGGAGTGGCTAAAGGAACTGAGCCTACACATGAGATACAGTACAGAGGGGCACGTTTGACAGTGTCTGTAAAGGTTAAGCCGGGTGAGCAGGGCGAGGGCATATGAGGATCTAGAGGCAGGACTGACAGATGGCTAGAGCGGAAGTTAGGGTTTGAGAGGGAGCAAGGGGCAACATTGACAGGGGTAGAACAAGAAGAGACAGGACGAGGATGGCCGAGGGGCAATACTGACAGCAACACAGGCTCATAGGGATTTACAGACGTAGAGAGAGGATGAGGGGCAAAGGTGACATGGAGATGGCGAGAGAGAGACTGCATTATTGAGGTATGGTGCCGGGAGACCGATTGCGAGGGAGAGATGGCATTGGAGCGTCTGAGAGGCAAGGAACAAGGGCACAGATTACAATACGTGACATCCATGCACCATAATTGTGAATGCACAACAACATCACGTTGCACTCATACGCCCCTGCCCAAGCACCATACCCATTCTCACCCCAGCACCCCACAACCACCCTGCCCTCCCCACCCACCCAACATCACCCAACCCCTTCACCTCACATCACTCACCAAGCCAACTATACCTCACAACCCCACACAACCTCACCCCACCATTACCCTACTCACACCACCAACTCAACTGAACCACACCACTACAACACTCACACAACTACACACATCACCTTAACTACCACTCCAAATATCTTGATAGAACCGCACATTTGACAGACCCGAGGTGTAGAAAAAGGTTTAGACAAAGCCTTCTCCTAGCAACCTGCACGGTTTTGGGACACTTTACCCCTGAGATCCGATCAATGCCCAACCTTCATGAATTTCAGATATCTGTAAATATCTTGTTATACAAACAATTAACTGCTATTAAACAATATGCCAAAGCTCTTTTTTTTAACATCTTTTCTGTGCTTTCAGTGCCAAGATACTGAAAGTTGGATAGATACCACTTAATACATTCAAGGAAGTAGAACATAAATATAAATTGGTACCCACACAATCTCACCCCATCACCTCATCCTCACTACTTGATCTACACAACCTCATTAAAATCCACCTCACCCACCCACACATATTAAGGTTACCCCACCCAACTAGCCTCACTGAAACATCTTACCAACCAACCTCAGCACATCACCACTACACCCACTCAGCCCACCACCTGACCTGCTAACTGCACCCCACCCACCCTGACTCAACCGCCAACTTCACTCACCCAACCACCTCCATCTCAAACTGTTTATCATACCCAGCCTTACTCCATTCAACCTATCCCAACTTTACACCACCTCTTCACCACCCAACCTCACCCCCACTTCACCCAATAGCCCCATCCCACCACCTCATTCCCACAACCCCACTCTTGCTCACCTCAGTAGCCTGTTCACCCCAGCACCCAGCCACTGTAGGTTAGCTCACCCCCCCCCCGTGCCCAACTCAGCAACCAAACTGCCGCCCTGTGCCCCTAACTACCCCCAACCCAACTATTATCCTGGCCTCAGTACCTCCCCCTCACCTGCCTCACCCATGTGCCACTCAGCAAAAGCAACTCAAGCAATCCCCTGCCCGTTCCACCTTACATCAGTAACACATACACCTCAGTAACCCCCTCACATCTCAGTAGCCCTCAGCCTAGCTTACCCAGCAACCAACACCTGGCCAAAGTTGACATCAGCAAATGCCACGCCAGCTAAACACAGCATCCGTCACCTGCCTTTACCAGGAACCACCACCTATGCACCATGGTTATCCCCACAGCTCACACCAGTAAAAATGCTCACTCCAACAACCACCACCCACCCCGGCTCACAAACCTGAGCAGTCATAAAATGCAAATGTGTACCTGAGCATAGTCCATGAGAAGGCCTAACTAATCTCTGTACAAGAGCCCTTTTGGCATTGCCAATGCTTGTTTTTAGTATTGTCAGGTTTCTGACTGCTCATTGCAGCACTGAAAGTGTATCATAATTTGTCAGTTGTGTTTGCTTGTTTCACACTTGTGAGTAGTTTTCTCAGGAACCATTGTCTATAATTTGACAAATGTTGAAGCGCAAAAGTTTAATTGGTCGATTCATGGAATTAATGTGCGCTGAAAATTCCCGCGCAGAGGTGCCAAAACGTGCGATTCGCAGTAAAACTGCGAAAATCGCAGTGCCACTGCGAAAATCGCAGGGAAACCAGTGCACATCGATTCATGGAAGTCCGTGCGCGAGAAAAACATTGGATGTGCGCTTAAAAAGTGTGCGGCGCACGCCAGCGCACAGGTCATCCAACGGCGTGCGCCACGGCCAATACGAAATCGCACATAGCGTGGCGCACATCACAAAAGTAGGCGGAACACGGGGTGTAACACTCGGAATGGGGAACAACGCGTGAAAATATGGGCGTCACGGGGGAAGTACAGGAGGCAAGTGCGCGGAACGCCCACACGCTCGCCTACAACCCGTATTCATGGAATCGAATAGGGCAAACCAGCGCACGGTGAAAGACGCGCACAGGGCCAAACAAGTACGCCAAAAGAAAGCAGGCGGTAGCGTCCCTGCGCCTGAAACAATTGTGCGCCAAAATGTGCGCTAACAAAAAGCACCCATGTACAGCCATGATGAATGGTCCATACAGTGGCCCTCTAGGACAAATGAGGTGCAAAGGGGTACCGAAAAACACGGACACCTGCTGTGTGAAAAATAGCGTGTGCGTGTGTTTCTGGGTGCGCGGGAAGTTCCACATGCGATTGGCCTGGGTACGTGTGTTTCGGGGTGCGCGGGAATTTCCACATGCGATTGGCCTGGGTACGTGTGTTTCGGGAGGCGCGGGAAGTTCCACGCGCGATTGGCCTGGGTACGTGTACTTTGGTGTGCACGTGAAGTTCCACACGTGATTGGCCTGGGTACGTGTGTTCTGGGGTGCGTGGGAAGTTCCACACGCGATTGACCTGGGTACGTGTGTTTCGGGATGCGCAGGAAGTTCCACACGCGATTGGCCTGGGTACGTGTACTTTGGGGTGCACGGGAAGTTCCACACGCGATTGGCCTGTGTACGTGTGTTTCGGGATGCGCGGGAGGTTCCACATGCGATTGGCCTGGGTACGTGTACTTCTAGGTGCGCGGGAAGTTCCACACGCGATTGGCCTGGGTACGTGTACTTCGGGGTGCGCGGGAAGTTCCACACGCGATTGGCCTGGGTACGTGTGTTTCAGGATGCGCGGGAGGTTCCACACGCGATTGGCCTGGGTACGTGTACTTCGGGGTGCGCGGGAAGTTCCACGCGCGATTGGCCTGGGTACGTGTGTTTCAGGATGCGTGGGAAGTTCCACACGTGATTGGCCTGGGTACGTGTACTTCGGGGTGCGAGGGAAGTTCCACACGCGATTGGCCTGGGTGGTACGTGTGTCTCAGGATGCGCAGGAAGTTCCACACGCGATTTCAGCAGGGTACGTGTATTTCGGTGGTGCCGGGGAGTGCTACACTTGATTTGGCCATGTGGGTCCTCCCAGGTGTTCCCTCTACACCCTCCACGTCCCCTGCAGGCAGCCGACACCACAGCGGACTACCCTGCACCCCTGCTCATGTCACACAGGCAACCCATCCACCATGGCCATGCCCCCCAGCCAACCCACATGTCACCTTGCACTACTGATCACCAACACATGTCTCCCAGCACCCCCACCCCCCAGCACTGTGGGGCACCTGCCAGCAGGCCCCCACACATGTCCCCCTGCACCCCCACCACCCAGCAGTGCAGGGCACCCTCCACCAGGCCCCCAATCATGTCCCCCTGCACCCCCACCCCCCAGCACTGTGGGGCACCCTCCACCAGGCCCCCACTCATGTCCCCCTGCACCCCCACCCCCCAGCATCCAGGGGCACTCTCCACCAGGCCCCCACTCATGTCTCCCAGCACCCCCACCCCCCTGCATCCAGGGGCAGCCTCCACCAGGCCCCCACTCATGTCTCCCTGCACCCCCACCCCCGTGCATCCAGGGGCACCCTCCACCAGGCCCCCACTCATGTCCCCTTGCACCCCCACCCCCCAGCATCCAGGGGCACCCTCCACCAGGCCCCCACTCATGTCTCCCAGCACCCCCACCCCCCAGCACTGTGGGGCACCTGCCAGCAGGCCCCCACTCATGTCCCACTCATGTCCCCCTGCACCCTCACCCCCCAGCATCCAGGGGCATTCTCCACCAGGCCCCCACTCATGTCTCCCAGCACCCCCACCCCCCTGCATCCAGGGGCACCCTCCACCAGGCCCCCACTCATGTCTCCCAGCACCCCCACCCCCCTGCATCCAGGGGCAGCCTCCACCAGGCCCACACTCATGTCTCCCTGCACCCCCACCCCCGTGCATCCAGGGGCACCCTCCACCAGGCCCCCACTCATGTCCCCCTGCACCCCCACCCCCCAGCATCCAGGGGCACCCTCCACCAGGCCCCCACTCATGTCTCCCAGCACCCCCAACCCCAGCACTGTGGGGCACCTGCCAGCAGGCCCCCACTCATGTCCCACTCATGTCCCCTTGCACCCTCACCCCCCAGCATCCAGGGGCATTCTCCACCAGGCCACCACTCATGTCTCCCAGCACCCCCACCCCCCTGCATCCAGGGGCACCCTCCACCAGACCCCCACTCATGTCTCCCAGCCAACATGTCATCACAATCTAGATCCCTGGCCCCTATGGGCAGCCTCCAAATGCCAAACACCCACCCGAGTATTGAATCCACCCATTTAGAAATGGCAATTACATGACACAACCCCAATGGCAAGTTTGTAAATGAACACATGTCCCTCACATACACACAATGGGTGTCAGTGAATGTCAAAACCCATATCATGATATGCATGAAACCAATGAGACATTGAAGTTTGAAAATATGTATTAAAAGCAACATAAATTGAATCCAAAATAAACAAACGAAAATGGGAATTGACAAAAAAAAGCAGCATGTCCATGAAATAATGTAAAACCACAAATCATAATCCAAAGGAAAGGTGTCCAAAGTCACAGTTCACAAAAGAAAATCCAATGGAAAATTAAAATCGAAAACCATTGCTCCATGGGTAAATCATAAAAAAAATTAATTAGAAAATCCAACAGTCTACTATATACAGAAACAATCCAGGGTCCATGATCCCAACTGAAGAAATGAAACCTATCTAATAACACTACCTAATAAAAAAAACTATATACAAAAATGTGGCCCATTGTCCAAAAGGTCAAATAAAATGCAAAACCAAAGGAAACCTAACACTAACTACAGAACTATTTACAAGGGCAGCGGGCTAGTCCGACGGCTCACTTCGGGATGTTCCGGGCCAGGGCATCATCGAACTCCTGCTCAATGTCCCGGAGGTGGTCCTCCTCCATGGCCCCGAGGGTCCGCAGAGCCGTCAACATGTTCACCTCCAACTCCCTGCGGATTGCCTCGAGGCACTCGGCCCGCCTCAGGGCCCTCCGCATGGAGTTCTCCGCCCTTACCATCGTGAGCCGTGCCTCTTCCGCCCGCTGCCGCTCCGCATCTATGGCGTGGCCCAACCGCTGCCACATGGAAGACACTTCCCGTCCTGGGTCCTCCTGCCCTCCGGCCGATGCCTGCCCCTCTGATGTTGAAGGCCCCGAGCCATCATGGCTCCCATCTCGTTGTTGCTGCTGCTGTGCCTCTGCCTGTGCCCTGGCTCCTGCTGCCTGCACATCCTCCACCGGCTGGGGTGCAGTCGTTGATGTGGCCACCCCTGCTGGACGTCCGACTCCCCACTGTGGCAGGGATGCCTCCTCCACCAGCCTGGCTGCACCGTCAGAGGCAGCTCCACAGGGCACCCAGGTGACTAATGGGTGGGAAGATGGCACGGAGGACGACTGGCGCATTGGGGGTTCAGTTGAGGAGGAGGTCGGAGCAAGCCCCATCAAACGGAGGAATCCAGCCTGGGTGACCTGTCCCAGTAGGCCGACGCGGTCAACGAGCCATTCGAGATGACGTGCAGTCTCCTCATGAAAAGACTGCAGGTCACCTCACATGGCCCGTTGACGCAACACCACACCAGTCAGGACAGGCTCAACCCGGACCCGGATAGCCACATCCGCAGGCAGAGGAAGGCCAGTTGTCGTGAGCTCATCCCCTGCCTGAAAACGGGTCTGGACGTAGGCATCCCTGCTGGTGCAAGATGATGCAGTGACAGGATCAGGGACAGGATTGCACACAGGCACCTCTGCGGCGACCTGTGCTGCCTCCTGTCCCTGGTCCTGCACTACACCATTAGCACCAGTGGAATCCCCACCTCCAGACCCCGTCTCTGTTGCTTGCACAGCCTCCTCCTCCACCAAACCCCCCACCAACCTGGATGACTCCGTGCCATCTTCCCCCGTCGGGCCCTGTGGGGTCCCAGCTGCCCCTTCTGCTGCCGAGGAGTCCAACTCTGACCTCCGCCTCTTGGACCTCCCTCCAGCAGCTGCGGTCTGGGACGCGGCACCGGACTCCTCACTCCCCAATGAGATCACAACCTGGGAGGGGAGCCGGGCCTTGCGTCTCCGGCTGGCGGTGCGATCCCCGCCGCTGTGCTCCACAGCACCTTCTCCGCCCTCTTCATCAGTTGACGCTGCAGACAGGGAGAAATAAAACACAGGCATCAGGGCACTGTACAGTGGACACATACACACATGACAGTTGTACATGAGTGGCATTGGCAAACCTCAGACATGGCATCACAATCGCCAACACACATGTCATTTCAACTTGCACACATGAGCCATACCACAGCCATATCGCAACTGCCAGCACCATCCATACACATACAACAGCATGAGCAGGCACAGGTGAGCCAGACATCACATGCAACACAGGGAGTGCGCTACACATGCAAACACACCACCACACTTGCATGCATGTGTACACCTCTGCCAACTGTCGCAGTGTTCAGATCGGCATCCATGTCACATCTGCCAATCAGGCTTCCACATCCCGCTGTCACATGCATCCATGTTGCATCACTGTTGCACCCTTGTCAAATACACACACATGCACATGAACACAGTGCTGATACATGCAGCCGAAAACAACATCCATGTGTGACATCACGAACATGCCTACTTACATACACATTCATCCAAACATGTGTGCCCACACAACTGCATTTGGCATGCAAGCCTACACACACAAGCACCATCCATGTCTCACACATGAGAGCCCTTGCATGTGTTAGCCTCACGGCCCTGTACACCCCACCCATACTTGGCCCCATAAAAACACATGTGCAACCTGCACACTACTGGCACATCACCACACACACAGCTTACAATCATGATGCATGTACACTTACCGCTCAACTCCAGACGGGTCTGCCTCTCAAGGACCTGGACGTGGAGCGCTGGGGATATGCATTCCAGGACCCTCATCTGATCTCCCGACAAGTGGCCCTGGCGCCCCTTAGCATCCGCTGCCTTCAAGAGGCGCCGGGCCTTGTTGAGGGTCCTGGACCTGAAGTCCTCCCAGCGCTTCATGACATGATGGAATAGTCGGACTGCCACCCCGCGTTGATGGCAGTCACAATGTCCGTCCAGATCTGAGTCTGTCCTTCCTTGTCGGCGCGGGAACTTCCGAAGAGGGCATTATACTGCCCCAGGACTTGCTCCACCAGGACACCAACTTCGGTGGCAGTGAAGCTGGTGCCCCTCTGCCTCTCTGGCCGGGGGCTGTCAGTGGTACCAGATGTTGCAGTGCCCGACATGACAACCCCAGAGGCAGGAGTGGGTGGGCAACTGGGTCCTGGGGCTGGGCTTTGGAGCGATGGAATCCCAGTCGGGAGTCTTCGGTTCCAGCAGGGGTGGTCACAGCAACAGCACCCTGGGCTGATGTGCAGGCAGAAAATGGCAGGGCATTTGGGCAGCAGGCTAATACTTCCCGCGCACCCCTGAAATACACGTGCCCTGATGGAATCGCGTGTGATACTTCCCGCGCACCACTAAAATACACGTACCCTGATGGAATCGCGTGTGATACTTCCCGCGCACCCCTGAAATACACGTACCCTGCTGCTTTTGCGTGTGATACTTCCCACGCACCCCTGGAATACACGTACCCTGATGGAATCACGTGTGATACTTCCCGCGCACCCCTGAAATGCACGTACCCTGCTGTTTTTGCGTGTGATACTTCCCGCGCACCCCTGGAATACACGTGCCCTGATGGAATCGCGTGTGTTACTTCCCGCGCACACCTGATGTACACGTACCCAGGACAATCACGTGTGAAACTTCCTGTGAACCGCTGAAATACACGTTCCCCGCTTGGCGTTTGCTGTTTGGCAGCCCTGTGAACTGGTCCAGGGTTAGCGCAGCCCTTTGCGATGATTTGGGAATTTTGAAGGCTTTTCCTTGCGCGAGGGCGTTCTTGGGGGCGTAACTGGCGCTGCTGCAGGCTCGCTGTGCCATGGCTGGTTTTTGAGGCTAAAATCCATGAATACGCTGTGCGATGAAAAGGATTTTATCGCACGCGGCTGGCGCAGTGTATCGCACGGGGACACTGTGCGCCAGCCGCGTGCGCCACTTTTGTGCGAAATTCTATGAATTACCCTGCAAATGTACAGAGTTTTTCTTTAACAAGTCATTTAAAATAGGAAATGATATTTAATAATGCTTATTTGACCTAAAATGAACATATGTTTCAGGTATATCAAGTGGTGAAAACATGGCTTTTACACTTTAACGATTATGTTAGGGATAGTTAAGGAACATGTGCTACAAATGCAAGGTTCCAGAAAGTTTAAATGGAACTGTTAAAGTTAATTAAACATGTGTCGTAAAAATGATATACAGACATACTAAATCTCAGTTGTCATTCCGTGAGAATCCTTATTTTCCCAGTACTATAATTCTAGATTGCAAGCAGATTCTGTTGCCATGGGAGGATTTTTTTGTTTGGCTGATATAAGTAGCAGCCTTTCTAATTCTTCAACAATCAATAACATAAGGGATAAAAACATAATATTGTAGGTTTTCTACCAAATATCAGATGTTTTGTACCCCATTCGCAAATGCTCAGGTGCTCTTAATGAAAGTAGGTATCTGACAAAGATAAGCAAAGGGGAAGAATAAACAGGTTCCCTTTGAGCTGGCGATATCCATTGCTGGCTTCTTCAGAACACTGTAATCTAAACGACTACCAATTCAGTATGCATGGCCTCTGGTCACATCCTGAGAAAAGAATTGAATCCCATGACATATCAGTCAACTCTGGCCTCAAGAGTCACTTCACCCCCAAGTTTATTGCAGGTCAAAAAGCAAATGGCGGATCCCCCTGAACAATAAATAATGTGCTCCTATGCACTTAAATCATTGAATCATCCTTCCGCGATACTGTCAAGCCATAAAAACCCTGGGCTGCTCTGTTGGCTAACCATTTGCTTAATGTCACGGCTAATCATTAACTTTCCTTTGGCCCCCAAACCCTGCAAAATCTGTTTTTCCCAGTCACTCAGAATTCAACTCGCAAAGCCCTGACTGTAGAATTTAACCAAGTTATGAAAAGAGCACATTGCATATAGATTTGTAAATTCCCCATGTCCGTATGTCAGTGTACATGTATGTTTAAAAACTTTTGTGTCCTCATTACAGTGGTTTCTTCATAACATATACCCCTCCTTGCATGCACATTACAAAACTCCTCGTTGCCAAGCTTTCAGGTACTTCATGACACATCATACCCTGATTGTGTTCATATTTCATTGGTGATTTTGACATTTATCTTGCTGCGTGCATGCAAATCCTAAATGTATCAACTTAAACACAAACCAACACTTAAAGTAACACATATCCCATTCACATTAACTGTGCTGGATAAATACTAAATTGCAACATCGCCCCAACTTTGCCGCTCCCCCAATCATAAATATTGGACGCACAACATGAACCCCCCTTTCTCACTGGGACCTTTCCTGACCAACCCAACATTCCCCTCTTTAGATAATACTTTAACTAATCCAACCAAATTCGTGTTCTTTAAAACCACTTTCTCTGGAAAAGACCCGACAATCATCTTTCACATTGGTCCCAATATAGGTATACTCATCCACTGAACAAACCCAACTCATCCCCCACCATTTTTTTAAACTACCCACTACTCCACAGAATCATCCCAACTCGGTGGAGGAAACAAGACTGCTTCAGTGGCAGTACCCTTTTTATATCAAATAGTGGTGGTTCTAGCTTTGGAAAGTGTAACAGTCATCTTGGCAGCTGCTTTTGGTACCTGGGCAGAACAACATTGTAAGAGCATTTGACAGGAACAAATGATAATAAGGAAAAAGACAAGAATTGGCATAAGGATTTTCCATGCTAACTCATCCAAGACGACCTCCAAGAAAAGAGTCTAACCAAGGGTCATTTGTGATTCCTACCTTATTCTCCATGACCACGATAACCTTGTGCAGAGTGGCAATAGTCTGAGTCAGGGTCCCATTCTCTGAATCATTAGTAGGCACAAATGTGCAGCAAGTGTTCCCTATCTTCTGACAGAACCCTATCCTTATAGCTGTTAGGAGGTCGAGAATAGACCTGTTCTGCAATGCTATGAACCTCAGGACCCGCAATTGTTCCTTGTTGGCACTGAAAGCTGATTCGGAGGAGGTCACAAAAAGCAGGAGTTCGTACCCGGTCACCTGGAGTTACTTTGTATTGTCTGCGGCTTGGATGCCAGGTGCCAGGAGGAAAGAAAAGAATGTTTCTGTATGACTGAACACACAATACTGCTCTGGGATGTCAGTCAAAGCTTTTGAAGATGCTGCCGAGAGGTAGTCTGAGGTAGTCTGACCGCTTGGCCCGTTGCAATAGTCCCTCCTTTCCATGATCAGATAGTGTCATTGGGGTGTCCATCTGTGATGATCCAGTGGACGTAAGGGGCACAGGGACAAAGGTGACCCGGATGAGGCTTTGAGCTTTGGGCAGGAATAACAAGGACAGGCACATGTAACATGGAGAAACTGCGCACACCTTGCCACGCTGGAGGTAACTGTCTGTTGGAATATGGTCCACAAGTCCAAAAAATGTTAAGAAGCACAACTCTAACTCCAGCCAGGTCACTCATTTTTCTTGCTGCATGCAAATCCGAAATGTATGAACTTAAACACAAAGTAATACTTAAAGTAACACATATCCGATTGACTTTAACTACGCTGGATGCATATGAAATTGCAACATAATTCCAACTTCACCGTTACCCCATTCATAGATATGGCACACGCAACATGAACCCCTCCATCTCATTGGGACCTTTCCTGACCAACCCAACAACAGAAAGATGCACACAGAAGCATGCCCGTCAGCCCTGCAGATACAGATGGTAGACTGCTTCTTAATATATGTCTGATTAGTCATTTTCATTCCTCTGAGATTGAACAGGTGCCATAGTCATCCGGGTTGTGCTTGGGTGATTGGTAGGTCCTCCCAAGGCAGAGATCGGTGATGTTCACTGGTGGGGCCCTACGGGTGTTGGGGACCCGGTTGGAGATGACTCCCTTTCCCACGTCTTGTTGTGGGAATATCAGATGGAGGTGGGGAGGAAGTGCCAAGTGCTTATATTGCTTGAGGGATGGCTTACCTTGGTGGAGCTGTCAGGCCTAGAGCATGGTGGATGGTTCGGGAGAGCTTTTCAATGGTGGTGCAGTATGCAGTCGACAATCCCCATCACTTGGGGGCATGGCATTCAGGAAAAATGTGTGGCTGGACTGCTTTTTCTATGGCTATGAGGATGATTTTGGTACAGAGAGATGATGTGTGTTTTATATGTATATTTAATGAGGAGCTATAGCCAGTGATGGAAGAACGCCAGGAGTATTCAGATGGGAGCCTATATTCACTTAGGATACTGGCAGAAAGCAGAATAAGGCAGATGAATGTAAAAAGAGCATACACAGATTTTTAACAATGGCAATAATCAGAATGCCAGTGAACACGCTGCTTATAGAAGGCCTTAGTGGTTGCTGCTATTAGCAGCTGGGCCCCCACTCTACCAGAGGCCATGGGTCATCAGATGGGATCGGGCAGAGGGGAAAGTTATGTCATAGTGGGAGGAATTAATTGGGGTTAAGGGGTGGGACTGGAAGTGAGTTTGGTAGGGGTGGGGCTACAAGGCGGCTATATAAAATGTTGGGCATAGGTTTCTGGTGTCGTTAGGCTCAAGGTGGAGTTACAGAGTGAGTACTGTCAAGTACCAGAAGAATGAAGCAGAGCTACTAGCTTAGTCAACTGTGTTCAGGGGTACGAGACTTCAGTGATGCCACAGTTTGTTGAGGGGGCAGAGAGCCCTAAAACTCCTTCCACTCTCGGATGTGTGGGAGGGATGTTAAGCAGAAGTGTCAAAGAATAAAACATGCAAGAAGTATCCAAATAAAGAAACAAAAGTAAGTTAAAAGTAAAAGTTGAAATAGACATACATAAAGTGCCCCAGAGAAAGGGATGGTTAGGGAGTTTTAGATCATAGAGATCACTTACAAGGTATCAGAACTTATTCCTTACACAGGGTGTGGCTAGTATGCCAGCCCAGTTCAGAACTCTGAAACGGTTATGTTCAAGTTACAGATCACCTGTAAGATAACTAATGCTTAATAAAGCAATTGCGGGCCATGTGCTACCCATTAAAATGTGTTGTGTGCGATTTAAGGTGGGGATTTAAGTGATGGCTAAACTACCTGCTAATTTGGTGACGCTTAAGGCACAAGTGTGGGCTGTCGCTGCTATGAGACTTACTGCTGTACAAACACAAGACCAATAGAGCATGCATGTCTCCTCATCGTACTAATAAGCATTCAATGTCATTTTACATCTTGTTTGAGGGGTTTATGTTTGGTGGTATGTTCATTTTAACTTGTAGAGGAGCAGGTGGACACCTTTTCCCTGTTCTCTGCCCCCTTAGCACCATCCCATTGGAACAACAGATCGAGAGCCACAAGTGGGAACCTGTGCATGAATCCTTGCAATATTCCTGTATCACGTCGAGTATATGAGAGACAATATGCACTCAGGCAACTATTTAGAGTGTACACATAAACTGAAATAGTGGAGGATTGCTAACAAGAAGGATGCCTTTCACTGAGCTGTTCAGATGCAGCCATGGACAGAATGGATGTACGTTAAATGTTCCGTTTGATGCTGTCACCTCCCTCTCCTTTTGCACGAAGTTCCAGGGCCATGCATATATCGCCACCCCCCTTTTCGTACTGCAAGCATTCTGGCTTCAGGGATAGCCTGTCCCTTTTCACTCATCTCACTCTTCCTCTAATCCAACGAAAATAGCAGTCCCTGTCCAACTGCACCTCTTTGCATGGCATTGTTCTCCAGTGAAAATCTTTTGAATTCAGCGGGGCTTCCCTGTCTCTTATTAGCCTTCTCCAAGTTCTCCCATCCACATCTGTTAAGCCAAGCAGAGAAACAAGGAAGTTAGGAGCTAACAACCCGGGGGAGGCAGGCGGACAATATGGCAGCAAGGAATCTTCAAAGAACCAGGGAAGGAAACAATGGGCAGCAGATCACCCAGTGTCAGAAGATGGGGGCGTGGATGTGAAGGATGTGTGGACCTAGGTATTACGGAGGAGCCATTCTTAAAGAGGAGGGTCTTGGGCTCCTTCCAGTGTCACAAAATCTGTAATAAGGAACATTTGTACAATTTAAACAAACAGAAATATTGCACATACTTTCCACTGGTTTACTCCAGGTGTACTATCAATCTGTTAAAGATTGCTTCAAAGACTGAGGGCCTCATTGCAAGTTTGGTGGTATACTGGCAGCAAATGTGCCAGAATACCACCATATGGAATTACTCTTACCGCCACTTGGTCCTGCAGACTTATCACAGGATTAAAAAGTTGTGGTAGAGGGTGTTTGTCCCCATTTATTGGACTCCATGGGGATTTTGGCGGAAATACCAGCGGCAGCAATTCTGCTGATTCTGCTGATTTTCAGTTGTAAAGTGGCGGATTTACCTGCATCATTTTTCTGGAGGTGAATGCGCCACTTAACTGCCTAACTTGTATTATGGCAGTGCAGTAATACAGCGGTAATAGAGATAATACTCCATAACTAACGATTTTTACTGCACCGTCATACTCATAATGAGCCCCTTAGAATTGTTTTATATTTTGTGGTGCTGAGGTATGAAATGATGAATAAAAAGGTTCAGGATACTGTACAATCCCCCAGAAGGTTTGATCCGTCATTCAATTAATAAAAGGAGATTAATTAAGACAGTGATTAGAAGTGAACACAGAAGCACCAGCCCATTGTGAAGACCAGTTTCATGAAAGGTCATGAAACGTTTGGTTAATAAGAAAATAAGATGGTCTGTCTTTAGCTGAAAAGGTCATACTAACTAAGGTGGAAATCCATCTTTGGCTACTTTTCTGTGGCCAATTTTTCGTTTGAACTTTATAAACAGGATTATAACAGCTAAAAAGTTTTAAAAGCCAGTCTAGCAACACGACTAGGAACTGTCCGCACCGTGCAATGTTTCTGTGGAAAACAGATGTATTTAGGAGCTGCATTGGGATATTTAATTATAGCCTTTAAAAAATCTGGGTATGGGGATCCTGAAACTAAATGGATAATGGAGACTTGGTGCCAACTTGAGGGAGTTGAATAAATGGCTCCACATGTCACGGTGGCCTCTTTCCTATATTGATCAAGGACTGGCCCAGATCCAAGGATCAAAGATTAATTCAGTCATTGACTGACAAACGGTCATTGGACAGTACCAGTGAATAGGAAAGATAAGGATAAGCTTGCATTTACCTTCGGGAGGCAACAATATACCTCAGACCCATACACGCTTCAGATACATCAATTCAGGAAATCAGTTCAACATTTTCCTTCACAAGGCCATGCCTGATCTTGGTGAAAGAGGAAACCTGTATTGATCTCTTGATGAAAAGGTCACCTGTGGAAGACCGCCTGGCAGACATCATTTATGCTTTTGCCCTGTTGCAAAATTATCTTTCCAGACTTACATGACTATGCTGAAAAACACTGGCTTGAGGACGAGAGTCTCATAACCACTGACAATACCAACTGACAATATGGAGGCATATCACCTTTCCAGTGTTTACCACATCTATGATTATAAAAGCTACTGAGGGTCTAAAATCTGCCTCTCCTTCTCATGCGATCACTTTAGATTTGCTACAGAAGATTGTAGACCATATTGCTCCATTGCTATGTACAGCAATCAATCGATCTTGCTTGACCGGCTTAATTCCAGCAATCTCAGGTTATTCCTTTGCTCAAAGAACCCTCTCTTGATCCCTCTATTCTGGCTAATTTCTGCCTTATTTCTTTACTCCCATTTTCGGTGAAACTTCTTGAATTCCTGATGTCCCCCCTTTTCTTACATCTGTTCTTAAGCGCTCACATTTTCTGGACCCATTTCAATCAGGATTCTGCCTGGGCGGGGGTACGGAAAGTGTCCTTGTATCAGTTATGGATGACCTAACCAGCTGGTAGTTTGGGGGGGACATGAGGCTTGATCCTACTAGACCGCTCAGCAGCTTTTGATGCTGTGGATCATTCCACTCTGCTGCTCCGTCTCTCCCAGGCTGGCCTTTCAGGTCAGGTGCTTGCCTGGTTTGCGTCATTTCTGACAGATAGGTCACATATTTTTTCTCTTGTGCTCTTCTTTCCTGCCCCCACAATCTCTCCTGCGGTTTTCCTCAGGGCTCCGCCTTGTCACCTGCACTCTTTAATATCGATATTCGGCCCCTCTTGCTCCTCATCCGGTCTCACGGCTTCCGAGCATACTCCTATACTGATGACAGTCAAATCATTGTCTGGCTGGATCATGCCAAGCCGGACACCGCATCAAAGCTATGGGGTTGTTTGGCGGCAGTGAGTAACTAGATGGGAGGAACTCATTCAAACTTAATTGGGACAAGATAGAGATCCTGGTGGCGGGTCCTTCTTCCCTTCCTCTGGCTTCTTCAACACCATCAGCCCAGTCGCTCTTTAAGATCTGAGAATGCCCACCTTTTGGTAATTCCCCCGTTTAAGCAATCTCGATTGGGACGGCTGCTCATTTTTTATCGTAGCGCCCAAATTATGAAAAATGTCTTCCCAACCGAGTTACTACCGACCTCCTTGCCTTTAGTCAGCTTCTAAAAACCTTCCTGTTCTAAGTCTTTGCATTTTCTGATGTCCTCTTTGTGTCATGATGCTTCAAGCGAACGTGTGCTTTATAAAAAAAAACAATAACATAACAAAAAAACATAACATCTGGCATCCCAGCACAAGGTATTGAAAACAAACACTTGTCAGCAGACACCCACAATTTATGTGGTTGGATGTTCCTACCATTTTACTAAAGAATGGGAGAAAGAATAAGTTGCTGGCATTGGGAACTTGTGGTGGCATCATGTTCCCAAATCCTCTGCTGGTTACAGAATAATTCTCTGAAGTAGGCAGTCGGCAGAGCTGAAGTCAATTTATCAAGCTGTCCTCACTGCTGTA
Organism: Ambystoma mexicanum; assembly: GCF_040938575.1. Classification (NCBI taxonomy): domain Eukaryota; kingdom Metazoa; phylum Chordata; class Amphibia; order Caudata; family Ambystomatidae; genus Ambystoma; species Ambystoma mexicanum. The sequence goes on along the minus strand of NC_090921.1, from coordinate 220,882,962 downwards.
AAGCAGCAAGTCACAGAGCTGGTGGTCATCACTGACTCCAAATATGTGCGAAATGGGTTTGTGGAACATCTAATGAAATGATCATCTATTGGAAAAAGATCCAAGGTTGTTCCAATATAGAGAGTCCTGATACAACTGGACATGATGGCTGACCACATGGCCAAAACATAATCTCTACCGCGGGGCTTAATAGATATGGAGCACCCCCTAGGAGAAATCTAGTTGGCGTCAGTGACCTAATCACAAACTCGAACTGACAGTGAACATATAGCTGCTCAGTGGAGTAGAGAGGGCCGGTGCAAGGAACTTTGCTGCTCTAGGCAAAAGGTACGTTTGTCGCCCCCCCTCAGCAACCCGTCAGCTGCATGCCATGCCACTTCAGATAAATGCAGTGCCGTAACATAGTGTGAATGACCTACAACAATACCTTTATTCCTTCTGTTTCCATTTTCTTTTGACACAGTCACTGGAATAACGTGAAGCTTGTTTCTTTTTACCATACGCAAGAAACAACATAGGATCTTGTGGCGATGATGCCTTTATTAGGCTAACTCATATTTTTGTCCTCTACGGACTGTGCTTCTTGGAAGCTAGCAGACAAGAATATGAGTTATCGTATTAAAGGTACTATCTCTGCAAGATTCTAGGCATCATTATAACATTGCTGGTCCGGTAACAACGGTGCCGGTAGGCTTGCCGGCACCGTTGTTACTGGACCGGCAGTAACAATAGCGGGCAGAACGGCGCCTGGCCACAGACTTTGACGGACTCACCGGTACTGTTGCACACAGTGCTGGTGCATCTATCCTTCCCATTCCTGTTGAGTCCTATGGGATTCGAATGGGAATGGGCAGTGACATTTTCCGGTGCCTGGCTTCAGGCACTGCTGTGGCTGTAATGCCCTGGTTATTCCGCAAAGCCAGGCGCCAGAAAAAATGCACAACTCTGATGGCAGCCTGCCGTTTTTACCGGCACGGCTACTACTGGGATTGTAATGACCGCATCTGTCTTTTTTGTGCTTTTATTAAAACACACAGATGCAACATCTGTCTCACTCAGGCAGAAACAGAATTTGCCATAGCAAGTAGAAGGGGAACAAAGAGCATGAGTCAAGCATGACCATCCCCACCCCACATGCCCAGACAGTACAGCATGTGTATTAGCACTTCAAGCTTCCCCCTCCCATAAAAGGCAGAGAATAGGTAACAGTGTTAAGCTTCCCTCAGGCATCAACGTGTACAACACTAGAGTGGCATTACATGTGGCCTTAAGAAACAAAAACAACACCGGACACAGAAGTGCACGTTTGCTCCTCACTTAGAGGGTATAGCATGTGCTGCAACTTTGCAAGCCTCTCCCACTGTGAAAAGCGGCAGCACTTCAACTTCCCTCATATTGTACACACAGAACAGAAAACAGCATGAGCATCACTGCAATAAGCCCTCAGAAAATAGAACAGGCACATGATGTACAACCACTATGCAACTTTCCTGTGCTACCATTAATCCATTTTTTCCTCCGTTAGGTACAACCAATGGTGGCTAGTGAAGTTTTAAAATGAACATAAATGTTTTTCTTGACCAGAACAAACACAGATGTTTCGGGGTTCACCCCCAAGAAATTTAGTAAAACAATCCATTAAAATGTTGCATTGTATGACACCGGTTACGGGTGAAGTCTGTGAAAAGCCAAAGAATTTACCATCAGTTATGTGGGTGGTCACATGAAATATTTCAATAGAAACCAGGTTCCCCACAGTACACTGACGCATTTGTGCAACACATTTTCAGGCTGGCCATCCCCAAACAATTGGCAAGCGAAAACGATGGTCTGGGGGATTGCCCAGTGCAATGCCAGAGGTTAAGATTAATTCTAAACCTTCCAGCCATTCCCTCTTTTTTTTTCAACAAGACTCTTTATTTGCATTTTACAAACAGGTAAGTTGCTGTGTATGTTCTTTGAATAATCATGCAGTAAGATTACAACAAACAAACAAAATTCAACATGTGACCTCCAAGGAGGTAACCAAAATCAAGGTCGGGGTGGGGGGATTGTCCGGGGATCAAGTGAGGGATGTAGCTTCAGTACAGGGTTGGGGAACATCAGTTTCTGTTCAGTTTATGCCCTTGGAGATCTCGGAGGGTTGGGCAACCATGGTTCAGTTCCCAGTGGGGGGCTACTGCTGCGGGCGGGGCACTGTTTCAGCCAATAGTGTCATTGTGGAGGGCCCCCCCGTGCCTCGCCAGTGTGGGTGTCGATAGTTTTAATCCGTTTTTGTCATCCAGCGGAGGGTTGGTGGCTGCCTGGTCACCCCGGGGAACTGTTGGGCATAGTCTAGAAAAGGGGCCCAGGTGCCATAATACTTACTCCTGTTTCCAAATCGAATGGCAGTGATCCTTTCAGCTGCTGCGATATCCCAGCACTTTGCCCACCACATGGGGATCGCCGGACCCTCAGGGTGTTTCCACAGTCTAGCTATCGAAATTTTGGCAGCTGTAAGCAGATGTGTGCAGAGGTATTCTAGTTGGCTCGACATCGGAAATTGTCCCTCACCAGTGTCGCCCAGCACGACTATGCCCGGGTCCCATGGTATTGATAGGACGATGATTAGTTTGATGTGCTCCAGGACCTCCTTCCAGAAATCGGCTGATTTTGGGCATGACCACAGAAGGTGGAACAGCGTCCCCGTATCCACGCAGCCTCTCCAGCATTGCAGTGAGATGGCAGGGTTACTTTTGTGTAAGATCTCCGGTGTCAAGTACCATCTGTAGCAGACCTTGATTGCTCCCTCCTTGTTTGTAACACATTTGGAACTCTTGTGGGCTCGCATCCAGATGCGGGACCAAGCTATCTCATCCAGTTCTCTGCCTATTTCACGCTCCCATTGCGCCATGTAGGGCTTTTTTGAGTCGGTGGCCCCCCTGTCCAGCAGTTTGTACAAGGTTGAGATTTTCCTTTTGGGTGGGGTTGCCGTCAGTGTGTGCTCCAGTGCCGTGAGGTCTCTGCTTCTGTGCGACTTCATTGCTTCGTGGGACAGCCAGTGTCTGAGCTGGGCATAGCGAAAACATTCGCTTTCTGTTTCTTATGTTGCTTGTACCGAAAGAATCTCATGAGGCCGGTCAGAACGCAACATGCAAGTGCTGCCCCCTTATCCTATTGTGTGTGTGTCCAAAGAATGTCATGCAGCCAGTCACTAAAACATATGCCAACATATGCCCAAAGAATATTATGAGTACAGTCACAACAATGTATGCCAGGGTTGACCCCCTTTATCATTTTGCTCATGCCAAAAGAATATCAAGTAGCCTGTCACAACAATAATATATTTCCATGCTGACCCCCATTGACTGTCATGCTTATTTTGCCTAAAGAAAATCATGATGCTTAAGTAAATATATGCCAGCATCTGCATAGTAAATTACATTTTCAAACTGTTTGTGCCCATTCTTGGACACATTTAATTTTCTCTGCCCAAGTTCTAATGGTGCGACAGTTTCTGAATTTTAGGAAACACTGGATCAGAGATGTGCTTGGAATCAAAAGTGGCAGTGCACATGTTTTTTCATAGAGGTCCCATATTATACAGTACAAACAAGCTAAACCCCTCTGAATAGGGCTTGGGGAATCTTGTACAATAACATTTAGACACATGAGTGTAAATGGAGAATTCTAAAGCACATTTGTCCTATTAAGGGTTATAAAATAGAAAATCGTAGCACAAAAATGTCATATAACATTTGTTAAGAGTGGGGATCAACATACTGAAAGCTTTCAAACAAACTCTTCGCAGAAGGGACCCATGGGTGAAGAGGACCACCACGAAATCTCCATAGCTCCCTGTAGGGATGAACCATTTGTCAGAGAAAACCCTCTCCAAAGATTCATTCAAGGGAAACATCAGCAATCTTGGCTAAGCACGTGCGCTTATCATTTAAGCATTGTCAAAGTCAACAGTTTTGGATTATGTATAGACATAGGATAGGCATTTGCCATGCACTGCCATAATGGTACGACTTGGTGACAAGATGGCAACAGCTGGTAAATGGTGGGAGTATCTGGCCAAATAACGGCAGTCCCTGGCAAATGCCCTGTTATGTCTATAAAATAGCACGCTGTTGGCTTTGCTAAAGCTTCTTTTAACAGGAAGTGAATGCAAGCACACACATTTGTTAAAAATGAAATGCTCAAAGGCACTCTTGTTTATGGCAATTGCTGTTATATTAGGGTCTGTTTTATAACTGCTATCAAGTCATTACCTTACAGAAGATTGCTTGCAGATAAAGGCAGCAATCTGCAATTCTGAAGGGGAAAGTCAAAAGGGTTAATGATGATGTACAGTGCCAGCGTAGTCACCAACACCATTCACAGGAATACTGGATTAGTGTGTGGGATGTTTTTATCCATGCATCCAAGCCCTACCTCAAAAAACTGTACAGTACTGACATTAAAAACATCATGATGGCCAGAGCTTCCCAGAAAACGCACAGGGAAATGCATGAAGAATAGGCTGCCACTCATTTTTGCCGATGTTATGGGCACAGAAGGGCACTGCCTAAAACCACCATTGGACTACCCACACAGTAGTCTGAAACCATTTGGAATGGCAAGGCTGATTGCCAAAAGCAACCTAGAATTGTGGGGAATTCATTTTCTTAAATCCCAAAAATGGTTGCATTACCAGTACTCACCACTATCAGAAAGCCGGCGTTTTAAAACCACCAGACTTTGTGTAAAACTGAATAAATGAACCCAAAACAGGCCAAAGAAAGACTTACTGAGAGGTGGATCCAATGTAAAGTTACATTCTGAAGTGACTTGAAGGTTTATAACAAGACTGGCTGAGCTGTGGATTTCAGCAGTTTAAGTAAATTTGGACTGAAAGACACTAAAAACCTAAATGTTTAAAAGAAATGAGTGACCTACTTTTGAGTGTCACATAGGTTGCAATTGTTTAAATGTCATAGTTTTAAACTTAGAATCAGCATTCTAGCTGCATATGTAAAAATGGTTAATTTTATTTGAATGCAGAAGACTGGGTAACTAAAAGTGACATTAGCTGGGGCCTGGCTTAAGAAACTGAATTCTGCCCACCAGCTACCCCCGACAGGAGATGAGACTTGCACAACAGCTGTGTTCCCAGGCCTAGCTGCCCTTTTGCTGCTCCCACCAAAAGGGATATGACACTTCCCTGATTGAATTACCTGGTCTCTGCAGGAAATTGAACAAAGCCCTGTCCTGACTCAGGCAAATGTTTTATTACGGGGGCCGTAAAAGTAGCTTCCTCCTGGAAGTAAAGGGGAGGAGCACTGCCTGTGAGAGCAAGCTGGCTTGGCAGAACTGGAAAAACCAGAAATTCAACCTTGTGCTGGGGGGAAACCACACCCCTGTAGCCAGAATATGGTTTTAGAAAAAGATGAATAACTCATAGAGCGGACTTGTGAAAATTATTTAAATGATACCATAATTCTTGTGATTTTTCTGCCCACATTTTAAGAGGTTTTTAGAACCGGTGGCATGATCTGGGGGCAAGCTAGCAGTTAAGAGGGTATTAATTAAAATGTATGCATGTTAAAAATCTGACACTTCATCAAGTAATGTCCATACTCCTTGCGCACATGTGTATAAATTTGGGGTAATGTCCGATATTACGAAACCAGTTAAAAAGGGCAAATGTCGCCATTTCTGAATGCAAGCTCCCAGGAAGAGCCGATTTGGACAGGGTATACCTCCTGTGATATGTGAAGGGTGCATGTAATTTAAAACAAATGTGTACCTGTGCAAATATGTCTTTTGGGTCAAAATATAGATTGTGTGTAATTTGACAGGGGTGGGTTCTCTGTATCATAAACAGACCTCATCATGATGACACTTCATTTCATTCCCCCAATCAAGGGGAAGAGGATGAAGTGGCCAATGACAAGTGGAGAGGGGTAGAGCCTAGTGATGCTGCACACATACCCATTTTCAAAACACATAAAAGCAGACAGTCAGGACAGATAGGGACATTCAAATCCATTTGCTGCGGGACGCTCTGCCGGGAAAATCCATACTTTACCTCCCTCAATCTCTATAGAAAGCTGTGCAGAAAGATCCAGACTTCAAATCCATCAATCTCCAGAATCCAGAGAGAGAGCAGAGCTGACCCAGACCACTGTTAGCAGAACCAGAGAGCTGACCCAGATCACTGTGAAGTGCAGAGACCAGACCAGAGTCCAGTCTAAAACCTGACCAGATCCGTGGCGAGGCCCATTCTAATTCAAGAATATAGTGTGAGTACCTAGCAAGACTGTGCAGAACCAATCTCTTAGTTAAAATAATCTAATGCAAGCTATTTTAACTGGAGTAAAGCTGTCACCTGTCATTTGTAAAGCTGTCACCTGTCATTTTCTAGTTGCAAGCTGCACTTGTCACTTTGAATTTTAACATTCCAAATCCGAAAAACTACCTTTATTTAATCGCTCATATCTCCGTGACCGTTTGTCTTAGAAACTTGCAGTAACTTTCCTCTGAAAGCTGGGAATCATAGCTTTTCTACGGACCTAGAACCGCATTCCTAGCCCCGATACTTTTGCCGCAATCGTGAAAAACGCACTCGCGAATTTGCCGCGATTTGCAAATTTCTCAACGTGTGAAAACAGCAGTTTTCTTGCTTTCAGTTGCCAAAAATTCGTTTAACCTGCTAGTTACTCCTAGATCCTTGCTAAAGTGAGCCTGGACTAATATTAACTTGATACCACTCACCCTGAACCTCTAGAGGGAATTAAAAGCATTTTAGCGTATTTTTCACTTCATTGCCAGCACATATAAAAGCATTTTGGGCCTGTGTTTCCAACTTCTGTAGTCTAAGCTTGCTGGGGTGAACTGAATTACATTTGATTGCATTTCTGAGAACTGTGTGCTTTCCTTCCATTTCCTTGCATTGCATAAAGGGGGGAGGGGATTGCCAGAGAAAAGTGATTACATTGTTTTGTTGAAATCATATTGAGTATTTTCTGTATTGCATTTTCATTCAACATTACATCCATCTGAACTTATATAAAGCATTCTCTACCACCTTATTCTTCTGTTCCTATTCACAAGCGTGCTAGTGCCAGACTATCCATTATTGATTACTGCTCAGATTCAGTGTGATATTCAATTATTAATTTATTATAAAGCGTGATATATATATCTATTGTTTAAATTATCAAATAAACCTTTTAACTTGCAAAACAGAACTACTTCTTGGCTCAGTGGGGTCAGGGGGATTCCAAGGGAGGGGTGTTATATAGGGGTAGTCATCCAGAACGCATGAACTGGACATAAAGATATATCAATAAGGGTTTCCATTCAGTATCCCAGACTAGGCATTGACTTAGCTGTAGTGTTGAATTGAATCCTCTTACAAATTGGGGCTCGTCCGGGATGTTTGGATTAGATCTATCACTTGTGCAGATTAATACAGCGTGCCAGCTGACCAGATACACATATCCGGTCGGAGCACACGCTGTGTTACGCTGTAAAGCACTTCTCAAAGGAACGCTCTAAGAAAAAGGTCTGTTTTGCAAAAATAAAATACTAATTTCTGTAAGTCAGGACAGAGACCAATCTCTAGAATGACGACCTTAGTAGACATGAAAATAGCCAGAGAGCACTTCTTACATAAGTTATTTGTGAGAGGTGAGTGGACTCACCAGGACCGCATGGTCTGGTTGCAGGCCATCACGCAACAGGTCACTGAAACAGGGTCAGATATATGGGGAGATCAGGGTCCCCTACATGTGGCCCTGAGTGAACTATACATGGCTCCTAAAGCTAAGGATGAACAAGACAAGATGGTTAGGATAGCGGCATACCTGTACCTATATATGGGAGACATGCAGGATAAATGTACGGAAAGCCAAGATCTGGCGAACAAGCGACAGATGGCGTTAGAGAAGGTCCAATCTGACCTTGTCTCTTCTGAGCAGAGGCTGCAGGGGAGCCAGGAGTCAGAAAATGATAGTAGGCAGTATATCATTAAAATAAAAGAGGACATGGATATACTGCAACAGGAAAAGACAGACCAGGATACCAGAATTCTGGCTTTGCAGAAGGAACGCCAAGACAGTTTGGACTCCCTACTGCAGAGCCAGAAAAAGCTGGCGCAACAGATCAATTTCAACAGGGCATGCACAGAGCAGGTAGCCACCCTGCAAATCCAACTAGACAGAGAGAAAGAGGAGAGCAATAAACTGATCCTGAAAGACCTGGACACCCAGGCAGAGTTTGATCAGGAGCGCCAGAAAGCTGGTGCCTTCCAAAGGCAAAGGGACGACCTGGCGTCACAAATTCAAGTTCTTGGTCAGGAAAGGGACACCTTAGGCCAGGAAGTCTGCCACTTAAGGAGAAAAATGGAAGAAAATCACCTGGCCCACCAGGGACTGGGTGACCTCCAAAAAGAACACCAGGACTTGCTAGAGCACACCAGGAGGGTGGAGGAGGCTCTGGCAAGACAGGAGCAGGCCAGTAGGGATGGGACTCAGGAGGTAACCCTCCTGCAGCAAAGACTGGCCCAGTGCTCCAGGACCGATCAGGAAACACAGAGAGAGAATGAGGCCCTCTGCCAGCATAATGATAGGCTCCAGCAACAGGTAGCGATGCAGGAGAGACTGATAGAGTCGAGTAAGGCCTTAACTGAGGAACTGAAAGCGCAGGCTCTTGCATTGCAACAGGGAGCAGGGGCGGATAGAGACCAGGTTCGCTGGGAGAGGGAGACTCATGAGCATAACCTCAGGAGCCCTAGTACCAGAGGCCTTTATCTCTCTCAGTCCCTGGACTCTGCCACCCCCATGTCCCCTGGCGCACGTGAGCACCGGGCCACAGGGATGGCAGATTACTATCCAGCCAGAAACATGGGGCTCATAGGCCAGTACCTCCCAGGAATGGATGGGCGGGCATCCGGGTATGGGCACCCAAGCACAGTGCAATTTAGTGGGGAACCCCAGGAGAGTAGGCCCATTAAGGGCATCCTGAAAACCTCTGCCCAGTTAGGTCAGTGGGGGGGGGTACCCATCAAATCCTGGCAGCAAAGAGGAATCTGAAGACTCCTCTGAGCGGTACAGGACACAGGAGACCAGGTCCCCACATTCTGCCGGCCATTCCCGGGCTCGCAGAATCCGGGAAAACCTGGAAGAACAGACGGGAACCTCTGGGAGCAGTGCCTCTGAGTCAGAAGATGAATGGACAAGGGTTACCCGAACCAAAAAGGCCAATAAGGCAAAAAGGGCCTTGATTAAGGACCCATTGAAACAGATTAAGGCAATCAGGAGTGTCATCACGCCTTCTCATAAGAACGCCAAGTACTCTGTTTGGGAACACTTGGAGCTCTATGAGCAAATGATGGAGACTTTTCATTTGAAGGACAGCCAAAGCTGTATCCAATATGTAAAGTGGACATTCTCCCCAGAGTACTCCAGTTTCTTTGCAGGGCTGGAGGACCAAAATCATTCCAGGTGGTACACCTATAGGGTGGCCATATTAAAACATTTTTCTGTTCACAGAAATCCCCAAGAGGCTCGCAAGGCAGCCTACAATTTGCAGTGTGGGGAGGATCAGGCCCCACAAGAATTTGTGCAGGAACTGAAACGTGCCTTTGCGCAGACCACCAGAAGGGTGCGCAGAGACAGCAGAGAATTTATTAATACGTTTTTCCATGCCTTGCCCAAATACATAATGACCCAGCTCGTGAGGGATTTTCACGAGAAAAGATCTTTAGACTGGGTCATTGAACAGGCGACCCGGATCTATGAGGTGCAGAAGCCCATAGAAAATAAAAGCAATACCCAGAAAAATCCCAAAACCAACAGCACCCCTGCTGCTGCCAAGGTGGCAGAGGTAAAGGTCACCCCCGTTTTGGGTTTGGAGATGGGGCGGCCTAAAAACCTACCTGCACCTAATAATGCTAGGCCCAGAAGGTCCTCGGGCCAGTCACAGACAGGGAGCCAGGGAGGCAGCCTCACAAATGGGGTCCCTCGCTCTCCTGATTATGTAAGCCCCCGTTACAAGGGAAACAGACCCATCCTGGGTTATGTGTGGACTCCTCCAGCCCAAGGGGGGGATCCAGCCAAGCACCTAACCCAGGGAACTTCCCTCCCAACTTCCCACAGGAGGGCAGAAATTCTCCAAATCCTGGGCAGAACTTTTTCCCCAGGTATCCACCCAATTTCCAGCCCCAAAATCATCCATCCTTCTTTCCCCAATTCCCTAAGCCCAGACAACCTAATCCGGGAGAGGGGAGGCCAAGGGTGGAGGGGTATCCAAATCTTCCCAACCAGGGGTACTACCAAAGAAGGGATAGCTACCCTTCCCGGGATCAGCCCAGGGGAGAAAACAGGGCCCCGTATCAGCCTGAGCGGGTTTCCCAGTTAGAGCGCCAGGTTCAAAACATGGCGCGGGATCTGTGTCACATACTGAGGGCTCAGCAGAACCCTCAGATCGGCATGCCGGCGCAGAACGCACCCAACTCTGGACCTGGTGCCCCAGAACAATGACGGGGGCAGCACCCCGATAACACACCGGTTCCCGGGGAGGAGGCACAAAGGGAAGGGGGGTGTAAAGCCTTGGAGGAAGCTTCCTTCCTCACTTGTAAACAGCCCCTGGAAACCCAGGAACCGGGAACAAAATCTCTTGCCCCTGAAAGCCTGCCTCCTAAGGAGCAGAGGGGGGTAGGAGAAACAAAAGACCCAAACAGACTCAGTTTGAGGAGGAGGTACAGATCTTCCAATTTGAGGGAGAGGGATCCTCAGAGGATCTTGGGAAAAGGATCTTCTCCTTCAGAGAGGGGGGGAACTCCACCCAAAGAAAAATGGGTCCCTAGGGATGCAAATCCAGACTGGGGAGATGTGGAGACTGAGCTACCGCCGCCCACCATCTCATCCCAGAACCAACAGCAAGAAAATCCCCTGGTTCAAACCCATCCTGGTGACTGCCTCCAAAAAGGGGGGGGTGGCCCGGAACCGGAGCCAGGGGAACCTACAATGGCTCTGATCTACAGTTGCCAACTTTTTCTTTCAGATTCCCAAGGCTCTCCACAGAATTCTGCCCAAATCTCTTCTCTAGCGATGTCCAAAACCAGAAAGTTAGCCCACCAGTTGTCCAAAAATGTGCATTATCTGTGCCCCCTTGAGGAGAAGGAGGGAAGATATTATGCCCCATTACAAGTACAGGGGCAGGGTACAATTTTAGCACTGGTGGACACGGGATCTCAAGCTACCCTTCTGTCCAGAAGGGCCTTTGATGAACTGAATGCAGGAAGGGGAGAGAATTACCAAATTCCTCTCACCTCTCTTCCTGGACAACTGCAGAACTTTGACGGGAAGGAAATTCCCGTTGAGGGGACTGCAGACTTGGACATTAAGATCAGGCGACACAAGGTGAAACACCCGGTCATAGTAGTGACTCCAGAGGGCACCCCTTGTTTACTAGGGAATGACCTCCTGAGAAGGTTGTCACCCCTAATAGATTGCGTAAACAAGGTCCTCTGGACCCAGACTAGCCGACCAATAAAATTAAAACAGAGCGTCAACCATGTTAGTTTAAACGGCACCTGCCACATGGTTGAACAAAAATCTGACCAAGTAGAATTTCACTTCCAGAATAGCCAAATTCCAGACGAGACAGTAATAGCATTAGGACAACAGACTGGTGATGGAGGGTCCTCTCTATTTCTGAAAATCAACCTTCCTTCCAGTCTAAAGTGGTACTCCACGCTGGAAGGAAACACTCTGAGATTCTATACTAATCCACAATCAGAAACTCCCACTCCTATAGTCCAGAAAGATGTGAAATCAGCTCAGAGCCTGGCTGATATTCAGCAAAGTGGAGAGCAGTTGTTCATCCCTGTCCAATTAAATGATGGGAAGGACTCTGTTCTCGCTCGAGTGTGTGTGAACAACGGTAAGAGCTTCATCAGCGAAACCATGTTCCGCCAACTCCCAAAAGATCCAGCCATTCCCACATTCAAACTGATAGACAAATGGGAAATGGACCTGGAAGCGCCTAATTCCAAACATCTCCTGCCAAGCAGGTGTATGCTCAAAATCTCCATTGGCAACAAGAGCATAGTCCATAATTGTTGGGTCGGGCGAGATGTCACTGCCGCCTTTTACTTAGGCAGTGACATTCTCAATCGCTTAGCCATTAGTTTGGACCTAATAAACTTCAAAGCTTGGTCCCGATTAGCAGATAATCCCATGGGCTTTGATGATCCAGAAAAAGCATTTAGGTCAGCTCAATTGCTACCTTATGCAGTTGAAATTCAGAGCAAAGAGGAAGTCACCATCCCGGAAAGGACCCGACAATTCTCCCTGGAAGTGAAAGTTAAAAGAGGACAACATTTGAAAAACCCTGATGCTTACATACATCTAAACGCTTCTCTCCAACAGCAAGGGTTGGGGGTAAACCCAACTCCATTAGTCAACATAGAACATGACACCATTCCAATAGAGGTGGATAACAGCGACTTAAAGAGTATTACTCTAGCCGCAGGCACCATTATTGGAATGCCGGTTGATGACCGACATTTTTCCATAGATTTAGGTAATGAACTGTTAGGGCCAATCCCCAAGGACTGCTTTGACAGTGACAGTGATGACAATACAACACCAGACAGGATTTTTACCCGGCATGGGGGGAACTTCCTGGTGTACACTTCCTGCCCCTATGGTAAGGAAGATGTGACTTGTGACTTCAGGAGGGATGAGGTGATTTTCCAGGTCCATGAGGGCTGCCTTTCCCACCTGAAGCCCCCAGTCCAAATCAGCACTCTGACCAGGGACTTCTCCACCCAGCTGGAGGAGGCCGCTGAAATAGCCAAACCAGAAGTCTTTCCAGGCTTCAGGCAGATGGTGGAGGAGAGAGTCAACCTAGCTGATGCATGTGTGACTCTGGAACAAAAGCAAAAGTTGAAACAAGTTTTCTTGGATTTCCAAGATCTCTTTGCGGTAGACTCATATGACTGTGGTCGCACTGACATCCACACAACAACAATCCCCACGGACCCTGGCATGACTCCTGTGTTTGTGAAGCAATATCGCTTGCCTCTCGCATCAATGGAGTCCCTTACTGAAATAATTAAGAACCTTGAGTCCCGGGGGATAATCCGTCCAGTCCACAGCACCTTCAATAATCTGGTGCTGGGAATATTAAATCCAAACGGCCAGTGGAGACTCTGCGCCGACCTCAGGGAGCTCAACAAACGGGTCCATACTTCCCGATGGCCTCTGCCCTACATTGACCAAGGGCTGGCCCAGATTCAGGGGTCACAGGTATTCACTGCAATAGACCTGACCAATGGATACTGGACTGTGCCTGTCAGTAGGGAGGACCAATACAAGCTGGCTTTTACCTTTGGGGGCCAGCAATACACATGGACCCGGACTCCCTTCGGATACCTTAACTCCGGTAATGAGTTCAATATTTTCCTACATAAGGCCATGCCCGACCTGGGTGCGAGGGGTAACCTGGCTTATGTAGATGATGTCCTCATCAAAAGTTCATCTGTGGAGGAACACATAGCGGAGATCCGTTATGTTCTGACGCAGTTGAGGGCCGCTGGAGCAAAACTTTCCTTTCAAAAAGCACAGTGGTGCAGAACCTGTGTTAATTTCTTGGGGCATGAGATTACTCCTCAGGGTCTCTGTACCCAGGAAAAGAAAGTGGAAGCACTTCAGAAACTGAAAGACCCCACAACTCTGCGGGAACTAAGGAGCCTCCTTGGACTGACTAATTACAGCAGAAAGTTCATTGAGGGCTACGCAGAGATCACCAGACCCCTGATTCATCTCCTGAAGGGGGGGGGGTCAAGTGGGAATGGGGTCCAGAACAAGCCGAGGCAGTAAGACAACTCAAAAGAAGCCTCTCACAAGCACCTTGCCTAGCTTACCCTGTCAGAAACAAGGAGTTCTTCCTGGAGACGGGGTTCTCTAATACGTGCTTGACAGCAGTATTATACCAAAAGCATGACAAGGTCAATAAAGTAATCTCCTATGCGAGCAAAACTTTATCCTCTGTGGAGGAAAAATTCAACGATTGTGAGAAGGCACTCCTGGCAACGGTGTGGGCATTGAAGAATTACCGCCCGTTTATCCAGGGGGAACACATCATAGTGGAGACTCCACACCAGCCTCTGCAATATCTCCAAAGTGATAGAATCCGGGCCAGAAATGTGAGTAATTCCCGAATTACTTCCTGGATTCTGTCAAAGCAAGGCTTTCCTTTGGAGGTCAGATATGGCCAAAACAAGAAGAGTCCCCTCGCGCAAGGTCTGGCTGACTTGCATGATTGTGCCAGAGAAAACTGTCTCGAGGACGAAAGTCTAAAAATAAAGGACAACATGGAGGCATACCTTAATTCCCCCCACAAAGTCTTTGAAGAAGACAAGTGTGAGGGAATACCCACTGTATATGTGGATGGATGCTCTTACCATGTTGACAACAACGGGGAAAAAGAACTGGTGGCCGGCGTAGGGAATGCATGGGTGAAGGAGTTCCCAGAACCCTCCGCTGGGTACAAAATTGGTCCCCGAAGTAGTCAGGTGGCAGAATTGATGGCTGTGCATCAAGCCATCCTCACTGCTGTCCAACATCAACTCCACGAACTGGTCATAATCACAGATTCGGATTATGTACGGAACGGGTTCGTGGAGCACCTGGTTAATTGGAAAACCAGAGGCATGTTATGTGCTAACAACAAACCCTTGAAACATGGGAAGTTGATCCAAAACATTGATGATCTGGTCACCTCGAATGAGATGACCATCTATTGGAAAAAGATCAAGGGTCATTCCAAAGTAGAGGGACCAGACAAAACTGGGAACGACTTAGCTGATCAGCTGGCCAAAACCGGGGCCATCCAAGGGGATCTAATTGAGATTGAGTCCCTGTTGGGGGTAATCCAGGTCACTGCTATCACTAGGTCCCAGACAAATGCTCACAATGACCTTTCAATTGCACAATGGAGCAAGGAGACCCCTGATGCTGATTTGATTACCGCTCAGAAGGGGGATCCAATAATTGGTAAATTTTACCAGCACATTGAGGACCCTGAGAACTTTCCCCTGACGGATACCGATTACATTGGGAAAGAGGACCTAAGAGTGTTGATGAAATGTCCAAAAATGTTCCGAATCCAAGACGGTTTGTTGGTAAGGAAATCCAAAGCTGGCCATGATCAGTGGGTGGTTCCTACCTCATTCCGAAGCCTGATGTTAAGTCACGCCCATGATGCGGCCACCGCCGGTCATAGGGGGTTTCACACAACATTGGAAATCTTAAGAGAGGTTGCATACTGGCCACACATGGGGCAGGACCTCGACCAATACTTGAAGGGGTGTCTTGTGTGTGCACAATTTCAGCCATCATCCCTCACACACCGTGCGCCTCTCCAAAAGAGGGGGATGACACTGCCATGGTCAGATTTACAAATCAACTTTGTAGGCCCCGTGATTCGCTCTGCTAGGGGGAATAAGTACATGTTGACTGTGACATGCTTGTTTACCAAGTGGGTGGAATGTCTCCCAGCCCCAAATTGCAAGGCAGAAACTGCAGCTGCCCTGATGATTAACCACATCTTTTCCCGTTTTGGTCTACCTCAAAGGATTGAGTCAGACAGAGGTAGCCACTTCACCAGTGAAATGATGACAAAGATGTGGGAGATACTGGGGATTAAAAGGAAGTTACATATTGCTTACAGGCCAGCTTCTTCTGGGGCAGTAGAGAGATATAACCGAACCATTGTGAGCATATTAAAGAAGTTTGTGGCAGATTCTGGGCCAAGTTGGGATATCCGATTACCTCTGGTCCTAATGGCCATCAGATCTACCCCTTCATCTGCAACCAAAATGTCACCATTTGAGTTGATGACTGGGCGCAATATGGTGCTTCCTCAGCATTTGCTCTACAGGACCCAAGAGAAGACACTGATAAATGCCTCCACAACTCGTGAGTATGTGTAGAATTTAAGGAAACACCTTCAACATGCTTTTGCTTATGCTCAGCGGAATCTAGAAAGATCAGCTGATAGCATGAAGACCCACTATGACCTGAAAACTTCCAGAAAGGAATATCAGGTGGGGGACCGGGTCTATCTATACAATTTCCAAAGGAACCAGGCCAAACAGCGAAAATTTTTGCCTACATGGAAGGGACCCTTTGAGATTATAGACAAAATCTCCCCTGTGGCCTACAAGATCCGCATCCCCAAAGGCGGTTTGGCAGAGGGGGAAGACAAGTGGGTGAACATTAACCAGTTGAAGTGTTGCCATCCCAGGCACACTCTGCAACAACTGGAGGAATCCTCTGGAATCCTAGAGGGTACTGTCTCAGATTAATTCAGTTCTAACTTAAAAGATCCTACATATAGCCTATCAAATTCTGTGTTTCTCAAGTTTATGTGTTCCTGTCTCTTAATTTAAAAAAAATGTGCATGTGCATATCTGTTGAGTTCTAAAATTCATATGCCACCCCACTATATCAATGGTGGGGGAAAAATGTCTATGAATAGGTATTGCCGCTCTTCCTTTGTCGTCCTAGGAGAAAGAAAACCTGGAGACGGGCCAAGGAGGACGATCCGGAGACCGGGAGCAGAGACGCAAGAGGGCCCGGGGTACCGCCCAATATTCCCATCGGGACCGGCGAGGAGAACCGATCGATTAGTACCGGATGGAGGAAAAGATGCTGAACTGTGCCATCTATTGGAAGAAGATTAGGAAACATCCCAGGTCTTGCGAGTCCCATCAGTGAAACAGAATGGCCATCGCAAGAGGGGGGCTTGTGGGATGTTTTTATCCATGCATCCAAGCCCTACCTCAAAAAACTATACAGTACTGACATTAAAAACATCATGATGGCCAGAGCTTCCCAGAAAACGCACAGGGAAATGCATGAAGAATAGGCTGCCACTCATTTTTGCCGATGTTATGGGCACAGAAGGGCACTGCCTAAAACCACCATTGGACTACCCACACAGTAGTCTGAAACCATTGGGAATGGCAAGGGTGATTGCCAAAAGCAACCTAGAATTGTGGGGAATTCATTTTCTTAAATCCCAAAAATGGTTGCATTACCAGTACTCACCACTATCAGAAAGCCGGCGTTTTAAAACCACCAGACTTTGTGTAAAACTGAATAAATGAAACCACAACAGGCCAAAGAAAGACTTACTGAGAGGTGGATCCAATGTAAAGTTACATTCTGAAGTGACTTGAAGGTTTATAACAAGACTGGCTGAGCTGTGGATTTCAGCAGTTTAAGTAAATTTGGACTGAAAGACACTAAAAACCTAAATGTTTAAAAGAAATGAGTGACCTACTTTTGAGTTTCACATAGGTTGCAATTGTTTAAATGTCATAGTTTTAAACTTAGAATCAGCATTCTAGCTGCATATGTAAAAATGGTTAATTTTATTTGAATGCAGAATACTGGGTAACTAAAAGTGACATTAGCTGGGGCCTGGCTTAAGGAACTGAATTCTGCCCACCAGCTACCCCCGACAGGAGATGAGACTTGCACAACAGCTGTGTTCCCAGGCCTAGCTGCCCTTTTGCTGCTCCCACCAAAAGGGATATGACACTTCCCTGATTGAATTACCTGGGCTCTGCAGGAAATTGAACAAAGCCCTGTCCTGACTCAGGCAAATGTTTTATTACGGGGGCCGTAAAAGTAGCTTCCTCCTGGAAGTAAAGGGGAGGAGCACTGCCTGTGAGAGCAAGCTGGCTTGGCAGAACTGGAAAAACCAGAAATTCAACCTTGTGCTGGGGGGAAACCACACCCCTGTAGCCAGAATATGGTTTTAGAAAAAGATGAATAACTCATAGAGCGGACTTGTGAAAATTATTTAAATGATACCATAATTCTTGTGATTTTTCTGGCCACATTTTAAGAGGTTTTTAGAACCAGTGGCATCATCTGGGGGCAAGCTAGCAGTTAAGAGGGTATTACTTAAAATGTATGCATGTTAAAAATCTGACACTTCATCAAGTAATGTCCATACTCCTTGCGCACATGGGTATAAATTTGGGGTAATGTCCGATATTACGAAACCAGTTAAAAAGGGCAAATGTCGCCATTTCTGAATGCAAGCTCCCAGGAAGAGCAGATTTGGACAGGGTATACCTCCTGTGATATGTGAAGGGTGCATGTAATTTAAAACAAATGTGTACCTGTGCAAATATGTCTTTTGGGTCAAAATATAGATTGTGTGTAATTTGACAGGGGTGGGTTCTCTGTATCATAAACAGACCTCATCATGATGACACTTCATTTCATTCCCCCAATCAAGGGGAAGAGGATGAAGTGGCCAATGACAAGTGGAGAGGGGTAGAGTCTAGTGATGCTGCACACACACCCATTTTCAAAACACATAAAAGCAGACAGTCAGGACAGATAGGGACATTCAAATCCATTTGCTGCGGGACGCTCTGCCGGGAAAATCCATACTTTACCTCCCTCAATCTCTATAGAAAGCTGTGCAGAAAGATCCAGACTTCAAATCCATCAATCTCCAGAATCCAGAGAGAGAGCAGAGCTGACCCAGACCACTGTTAGCAGAACCAGAGAGCTGACCCAGATCACTGTGAAGTGCAGAGACCAGACCAGAGTCCAGTCTAAAACCTGACCAGATCCGTGGCGAGGCCCATTCTAATTCAAGAATATTTTGTGAGTACCTAGCAAGACTGTGCAGAACCAATCTCTTAGTTAAAATAATCTAATGCAAGCTATTTTAACTGGAGTAAAGCTGTCACCTGTCATTTGTAAAGCTGTCACCTGTCATTTTCTAGTTGCAAGCTGCACTTGTCACTTTGAATTTTAACATTCCAAATCCGAAAAACTACCTTTATTTAATCGCTCATATCTCCGTGACCGTTTGTCTTAGAAACCCGATACTTTTGCCGCAATCGCGAAAAACGCACTTGCGAATTTGCCGCGATTTGCAAATTTCTCAACGTGTGAAAACAGCAGTTTTTTTGCTTTCAGTTGCCAAAAATTTGTTTAACCTGCTAGTTACTCCTAGATCCTTGCTAAAGTGAGGCTGGACTAATATTAACTTGATACCACTCACCCTGAACCTCTAGAGGGAATTAAAAGCATTTTAGCGTATTTTTCACTTCATTGCCAGCACATATAAAAGCATTTTGGGCCTGTGTTTCCAACTTCTGTAGTCTAAGCTTGCTGGGGTGAACTGAATTACATTTGATTGCATTTCTGAGAACTGTGTGCTTTCCTTCCATTTCCTTGCATTGCATAAAGGGGGCGGGGATTGCCAGAGAAAAGTGATTACATTGTTTTGTTGAAATCATATTGAGTATTTTCTGTATTGCATTTTCATTCAACATTACATCCATCTGAACTTATATAAAGCATTCTCTACCACCTTATTCTTCTGTTCCTATTCACAAGCGTGCTAGTGCCAGACTATCCATTATTGATTACTGCTCAGATTCAGTGTGATATTCAATTATTAATTTATTATAAAGCGTGATATATATATATCTATTGTTTAAATTATCAAATAAACCTTTTAACTTGCAAAACAGAACTACTTCTTGGCTCAGTGGGGTCAGGGGGATTCCAAGGGAGGGGTGTTATATAGGGGTAGTCATCCAGAATTCATGAACTGGACATAAAGATATATCAATAAGGGTTTCCATTCAGTATCCCTGACTAGGCATTGACTTAGCTGTAGTGTTGAATTGAATCCTCTTACAAGTGAGTGACTGGACAGATGTTTTTAAAACATGAAATGTGTGGCAGCTCCTGGAAAGAGATACAGGGCCTCATCACGAGTTTGGCGGTATCCCTTAAATGCAGCGGTAGCGCTATTACCGCCGCATTTGCGCGTCTGCCAAATCACAGCTTCGGCCGATTTCCCCCAGCTTTTAGCTGGGGGAAATCTGGCAATTTTCATGCTCTTACCGCCGGCAAGAAATCCACCGGCGGTAAGAGCATGAAATTTCCCCATTGAGCCCAATGGGGAATGGGTAATTCCCGAATGGGCTTAATGGGGAATGGGCAATACCCGTTCCGCCAAACCCATGATCCGGTGCTATTAGCGCCGGGGCGTTTGGCGGTTGGGCTATTAACGCCGGCGCTAATAGCGCCGGTGTTAAAGCCCAACTCGTAATGAGGCCCACAGTGCAGAGGACTAAGCATATTGGATGGTTTGAACCGCAAACCTTAGCATTGGTTTGATGCGCTTTTTGTGAAATGTCTGCTGCCCAATAGAACTGTTTCTTACTTGATATTGATGCTCATTAGGAGCTTTTGTTTCTCACTTTATTATGTGTGGTCTAAGCCAGCTCATTCATGCTTACATTTGCAGCTACTTTAGTTAAGTTAAAATTGTATCGTCCTTGCCCCTTCATTTAGCTACATAAGCCACTCTGGGATATTAAGATCAAAGCACACCAGCGCCTCTGCAGTCAATTCCGAAACAAATGAATGCCGAATTAATTGGACTTAATGCCCCAAAGGAAACTGCACTCAACATCAGCCGAGGTATAAACCAGCCGAGTGACCGTTATGACTCCAGCTTTTAGTGCTAGTTACACAGAAAACCCGTACACGTTGACCGCCTTGTTTGGGTGTGTGGTAGGAAGTTGAGCCCTGACAGCAAGAAGACTAATTTACAGGGAGCCTAAAGCAGAGGAAAGATTTGCTCAGTCATTGAAGGCATGTGGGGGACGAAGCGGAGGGAGGTAGAATGTACAAGGGTAAACATCTCCCTCATACTAACTCATCCAATCATAGATAGGAGGCCAAGGTATGTAACTTTATGGCGCTGCACTGTTTTCCTAGTCCTGCATGCTGCACCCTCATTCAATGAAACAAAAATGCGTTCTGGGGTTTTGGACTTGGTTAATGCCAACTGGATCTAAGTAGCACTGAATAGGCTGAAAATGAGCACTGTCAGCCTGCAATCCATGAACTACCACTGGCTCCAATTTGCTCTTTCACTACTCTATCCCAGTTTGGCTATTGCCACCCCCAGACACCGAGGGGCAGAACAGCAATTACAAAACAATAGGCCATCTCACCTGCCTGTGTGTGTGTCGGTGTCTCTCTCAGGCAGGGCCGCCACCTACTGCCCATGGAGGCAGGCTGCAGCTAGTGCATGGGGCAGTGCGGTCCAGAAGAAGAACATTTGCACAAGCCTCACAAGGGCAAATGTAATGCTAATGCACAAGTGCGGCCTGAGGCCCTGAAAACTCTACATTGCATACTGCCTAGCATCGAGAGGATGTTTGGAGAGATACAACAAAACAAGTTTGAGTATCTTGAAGAAGATTCTGGTTCATTTTGAACCAAGTTGGGACATCCAATCTTCACTTGTCCTGATGGCCCTCGGATCTTCACCTTCTTCTGCCACCAAGATGTCTCCATTTGAATTAATGATAGGAAGAAAAATGGTATTACCTCAACACATGCTTTACCAAACATGGAAACAACAAAAAGGGTGTATACAGTCGGTGACAGGGTTTTGTATCACTCAGAGGAAAACAAACCAAGGTGAAAAAGGTTTTACCCTCTTGGCAAGTTCACTGTGAGATTGTTGACAAAATCTCCCCTGTCGCCTAGAGATCTGCATCCAAAAGGAGATCTGATTGAGGAAAAAGTATTCCATATAAATCAATTAAAAAGCCGTAATCCTCGACTAGCTTTGAGAATGAGTTAAAAACCCATTCTACGGCGGAGCGGAGTAGGAGCCGAGTAGGAGCAGACCTGCTGTCCACTCTGAGCAATTTGGTGCTGTATGTCTTCAGCCTCTACAGTGGGTGGAGCGTGCAGTCAAAAACCCATTCTCTGGCGGAGCGGAGCCAAGAAGGAGCAGTCTGCAGTCCACTCTGAGTAATTTGGTTAGTCTGTCTTCAGCCTCTGCAGTGGGTGGAGCGTGCAGTCAAAAACCAATTCTACTGCGGAGCGGAGCGGAGTAGGAGCAGTCCTGCAGTCAGTCAGGCATGAAGGAATGGCCCCTATGAATCTGGCGCCTGAAGAAGCATATTCCAGGAGACTGCGCAGCTCTCGCCCATGCATGGGCACGGACACCTTGACCGCCAAGCCAGTTACAGGCAAAAAAGGTGAGCGATTACAATTGTCTCACAAAAATGTTCTTCCATCAACTAATGAGAGCACGGATCAGCTACAACCAACATCGTCGCTTTTACAAAGTGCTCCGCAATTAAAGCTCCCCGAGTGCCCACCCCTGCACCATCTTCACTGACCTGCACTATCCCCTCCCAGTCCGCCCGAAGACCCCGAGACTCTTACCTGGGAGGTGGCGAGGATGGGGGAGCGGGTGGGAGAGGAGAGGAGAGGTGCGGTGCGGGACTGGCCGCGGAGATTGAGGGGCGGGGAGGCGCTCCTCTCCTTGGCTTCGCGACACCGGGGGACTCAGAGGCCGCTTGGGGCCCGGGAAAGGGAAGTTTCCCCCGCCGCGGAGGAGCCAGCATGGCGGGATGGGGAGCCGAGCAGGGGAGGGCCGTTTCCGGAGGTCCCACCCCCGGACTCAATCCAGGAACTTGCCGGAAAATCAGTATTGGTCGAGGCAATGATTCATCTCCCACATGACTTTGGAGACTCCACGCCACGTCAGGCGAGCTTGATGGAGTGCGAGTCGGAGACAGGGTCCTTGGATTCGCACGCCTTTGGAAGAAATAAAGGCTTAAAAAGAAAACGACAACATGCCTATCAAGAAGTTATGGGAAAAACCAGGTGAAAGCGGGACATTAGCACTATCCCGGTTAAACACAAAACAAAAACTAAAAAAAAAGTCTCACAACTAACAAAAGTTAAAGACACATGTCCAAACAAAAGTTTGGATAAGGCTCAAAATGAATGCCTAAAAGGAGGTAACAATTTAAAAAATTACTTCCAACCTTGCCACAAATCCTACAGACCTCTGATAGAGTAACTTTCAGATGCAGAAATCTTACAGGCCGTCAAGGACTGTTGGCCGCTCGCCAAACACCGTAGAACTGATGAGCCAGTACCCCGGTCTGTCGAATCTCCCCTAGAAGACCCTCAAGAAGCAACAGGGGAGAGAGGGAATGCGAGGCCTATGGGGCCAAAGGAAACAAACATGCACCAAGTGAGACGGTGGCACCAATACTGAGCATCTCTCCAACCATGTGTAATGAAGATCCAGTCCTTGCAAAAAGGCCTGAACAAGCTAAAACCAAGACAGGGTCAGTGACTCCAGGGGAAAGCCTACGGCCTTAACGGATATATCCCCTTCAACACCGTGTACTAAAGAACGAACAAGTGAGGAAAACAGAACAACTGGGAAAAAAACGGCATCCTTGATAAGGCGCCACTAACCCCAGCGAGTCAAAGCGAACCTGCAGTTTTAGAAATCTCACAACACAAACTCCAAAATAACGATAAGGAGATCACAAATTTGCCACCAACTGTCCTGTCAAATATTAACGAAAATACACGATTCCAAGATCCTCGTAGCCACTCACTAGGATCTGTGGGGTGCTATACCAGCTACCAATCTACGGGACAGCCCAGGATCCAGGAGCTACAGGAGAAAGCAAGACTAACTACTTCACACAAACTGCCATCTTCAGACACACCAACGAAGAAAGGTGAAATGCTGTCAATAATGTCGGCGATTACAATAGCTTTAAATCCATTCATGAAGCTGTATGAAACAATCAGTGATAATTTAAAAGACCAGACTAGCATCCAAGCAACAATGATCAATAAGTTAACTCCCCTGGAAACTCACATTCTGGCTAGAGAACAATTGGAGGCTGCATTGCTCTCTGGGAGAATGGCTTTACATTCCTCTCTTACACCACCGCAATCTGAAGCTACGCACATGGAAATGAAAACATCCAGTAGCACACAAACAGAATCGAGGATTGATCTGACTGAGGAAAACAACAACATAGGGACAAAAGGTACCATTGTGTTGGGCCCGTGCAGAAGCAATATAAAGGACTGTATCATACCAGAGTTGCCTAACACCAAAACAGGAGGTACAAGGTTAAAAAAAAGTTGCATCTGGAAAAATGATCAAAATCCAGGTGAAAAAGCAACAAAAAGAGCTATGAAAGAACATTCAAGGTCAACCCTGTTGCCGGGCAACGAAATATCATTGGCCCCAGTGTTTAAAAAAACACCTACTACGAAGGCCGTCGCACCCACATCTAATAAAGGAGATCCTAAACTGGGTGAGAAGGAAGGGGTTGATCCCCAAACAGAAAGATCTGGGGTCACCTATAGAACAACAGGCTCCCCAAGGTCGATAGAAGATTTCTTGGCTGATAATGAAATGATGAACCTAAGCCAACATATGATGGTTGAAAAAAGAGGAGAGATCACTTCATCACATACCTTATTGTACTCCTTACAGATAGAGGAGTCGGGCAATGACAAAAACTGAAGGATTTTTGACCTTGGAGGAGAGATGTAAGAAAACATCTAAGAAAAGAGGATGGACACCAGGGTCTCCTACAGAAACAAATTGTATTCAAGATAAGAGACTACGTAGTATTACCACCAGCGTAACCAGGAGGAAGTCCCAGGAGCCACATCAAAATGAGATCCCACTAAAAAGAAAAAGAACTAGCCCCATTAGAACAAGCGATTACTCCCAGCATAAAGCGACAGTTGAAAGTAAGAGTTACGGGAAAAAATGGGAAAACGTCCTTCCTCTGGCAAAAAGGGATAATTACAATAGAAAGGAGAAAGATCCTGAGATGAAAAGATGGGTTCTTAAACTTGAACAGATCCCAGGGAATGAAGATGACCTGATATTAAATCGGGGCTCTGTCCTAAGGCTCTTTGCCTTCATTCCGAAGCTAGGATCCATTAAATCAGACGACTTACTGATTGTAGATCCTAGCCAGACACATCGAAAAGCTATATCTCATCTATACCTCTCCTCTAAACGGGTCCACGACCTCCTACAAAAAGAGACTAAATCTTTGCTACGATTGGGCTATGACATCACTGAATCATCAAGGTCGATAGCCCTGAGGCTAAAGAGCAGGCATAATGAGGAACTTAAATCAAGAGAAAGAAAGTCTAACACAGGCCATCAAATACATCGACCTGCTAGAAGGTTATCCATTGACTCTGATAAACTAGAGGATGAACATCAGCACTACAAAGACAGAAAAAAAGTTGCAGATACAGGAAAGACTTAGGATCCCCACTTGGTACAATTTTTAGGTGAAAAGGAAAAGGCCTTGAATCAAAACAATCTTGGGACCCAAGAGCATAGAAGAGTCGGAAAACAGAGTGACAAAAGCAAAGCTAGCACAATAACAAGAACCATAAAGATAACAGCGATGAATGACAACAACAGGCCTGAATCAGACCGAAAACTGTTTCACAGCGTTTGGTCATGGTTACCAAAAGCCCTCCAAAGGGAGGCAAAGAGATAGCAATGCAACGAACAGACGTCAGAGAGAGGCAACAACAACAAAGAGACAAATTAAAGACCATTTTTTCAAATAGGCTCATGGAACACCAGAGGCCATTCTCATTTGACGGTTCATGGAGATATAAAACTAGCTGATTACGACATATTGTACCTCCAAGAGACATGGCTAACACAAGCACCAACATTAGACGGCTACGAAATAGCTTTCTCCCTGGCTAAAAAGGGGCCGATGGGGCGACCAGCTTCGGGGCTCCTGATAGCTTGCAGGCAGAGATGTGACTGTGCCTTGGAGAAAACTCTTGTTTGCAATACTTCTTTGCTTCTGGTCAAGGCCACATGGTCGGAGGACATTTCAAAAGAAGATAGGGGAAAGCCGTCAGTTATAATTATAGCAAACACCTATTGGAACCCAGCAACCCTAACTGATCTGGAGTACTTGGAAATGCTAGAAAGCGCTATAGACGACGCCATAGGAGACCACTTGGCACCTTACCTTCTGATTTGTGGGGACCTCAACGCCACTTGTACACAGGCCTCAAACGCATTCATTTCTCACGGGCCAACAAGCTCAATAGCTAGAAGAGGAGAGGCTTGGCTCAAACTGATGAAATCAAGAAAAATGCACAACTCAGACAGTGTGTTTCCAGACCCTACCCGGTTACCGACCTGGAAACGAGATTCCACAAGGGCCACCATAGACTACATATTTGTATCTACAACCTTACTATCAGTGTTGACGGCATTCAAAGTAATTGAAATGCCAGCCAGCGACCACAACCTCCTCTGCGCAATATGGCTTAGAACAAGGGCTGAAGACCTAAAGAGGCAACCTCAATTGTGCATCAACAACCAGCGCTCAAGACTGAATCTAACAGCAACAGCGATCGGCGACCTTAGGTCAAAGTACAACACTCAGTCAGACTTGGGCCCCGAAAAACAGATAGACTATCTCCCATTGCTATCGACATATAGCCACCAAATTGGTAAAGGTGCCCCTAAAAGAACACACATACATACGATCCAATATTGGTGTCCAAAAGAAAAGAAATGCAAAAATTGAAGCGACAAGCAATTAAACTAGGGACCCTACCCGCGATTAAGGCGGCTAGAGAAGGCCAACGCTTATATAAAGCCTGGGTCCATAACCATCGGGCGACTTTATACCAACAAGATGCTGAAAATATCATAAAAGCAATAACTAACAATAGCCAAGAGTTCTGGTCCCTCCTAAAAACGGCCACTTCCCTACCTGAGCCAGTGTTTATCTCAAACATTGGCGAGGGCATATGGGTGAACTTTTTTCAGACCTTATTTGAGAAGACTCAAACTTGGCCAAGACCATCTAAAGAGACGGATTCCACAGCCTGGAGATGCCTGGACGACGAAAAAGAAACAACAAAACAAATAATGAAATTGAAAAATTTGAGAGCCCCCGGCCCGGGTGGCATAACTAACATAGACCTTAAGGCTTTTCCATCAGAATGGGCAAGATTCTTGAGTGAAATTTTTAGAAGATGCACAACACTAAAATCAATTCCGCCATCATGGAAATCTTCAATAGTTGTACCAGTCTACAAAAAGGTGAATAAAGCTGACCCGACTAACTATAGACCAATAGCTTTATTGGACTGTCTAGCGAAGGTTTTCGGTTTGTTGCTCCTGGAGGAATTTAATTTATGGGCAAAACCGTGCCATGCAGAGACTATCTTCAAACAGGCTTTAAAAAAAACCTGGGAACCTCGGCCAACATCTTGTTATTAAGCGTTCTGAAGAGTAAAGTTCTGGACGGAGGTCCTCGACTTTTTGTAACCTTTTTTGACCTTACCCAGCCTTTTGATCGTGTTGATCGTATCCTCTTATGGGCTAAGCTCGAAGCCTGGTCCTGTCCGCAATCTCTTCTGGACCCAATAAAGGCTCTGTATACAGATACCAGCCTGAAAGTGAAGCTTACTCAGCAAGGTCTACTCTCTAAAGCCATTCCAATGGCCAGAGGTGTTAAGCAGGGATGTCCCCTGGCACCAGCGCTTTTTCTGGCCTTTCTAGGTGACCTACAGGAAGCAAATTCAACAGTCCGATGCTTCCCCCTCAAAATGGGGGGGCCCATATAAATAGATTGTTGTACGCCGACGATCTAATATTACTGGACCACACACCTATCGGGCTGCAGCGTCAGCTGACCAGCCTTGAGGAATATGTGAGGGCAAACAATCTGGAGATAAATGAAAAAAAAAAAAAATCATGACAATTTCAATCAGCACTAAAAAAAACTGAAAAGGGAGCATTACACCTGGCAAACGAACCAATCAAAAAGGTATCTGAATTTAGATATCTGGGAGTGATCCTGGATAGTTTGAGAAATGATAAGGCGATGCAGGCTCACTTAAAACTGAAGACAAAAAAAACTGATCGGGCAAGGTAAGGCCATTAATAGGAAATTTGGTCGCTTCTCGCTGCTACCAGTGCTAGAGTTTTACAATAAAAAAGTTGTTCCATCTCTTACATATGGGGCGGACGCAATGCCAACTTTACCAGCTACACTTTGGCCAAAACTAGAAGCCCAATTTTGGAGATCAATACTAGTCCTCCCAAATTCCACTTCTGTAGCAGCAATAAGACAGGAATTAAGCTTGCTGTCCCTGGGAGGCATAGTAAAAATCAACTCCTTGATGCTATTCCGGAAATGTAGAATGTCAGAGGATCAGTCAATACACAACCTGATACTGGGAGAAATTGAAGGTGGCACTAACAAAACGCTAAATGCTTGGTTTACTTTCAACTGTGATACTTTAGCATCAGTGGAAAGCGACGAAGAAACACTGTTCGCTAATTCAACAAAAATCCAGAAAAAAATGAAATATCTAGATTGGATAAGGACGAAAGAAACAGCTTCAAACAATAAATTAATCCAACACCTCCCACCAAACACCAGGAAAGAAAATGAGGTACAGTGTAACGCTCACCTGATTCCCGCAGAGGCGCCGGTCTTGACTGGGTGAATGCCGTATCTTCAAAGGTGATGTGTAACACACGGTTTTCTCTTTGGGCTGGACCTCTGTGCACTGTATGTCTGACTCGAAGAGTAAGATGTCTGCAGATAGAAAATATGGGATTAATGAACTGGGGTTATTGGGTGCCTCTCTCCTCTTCCCTTTCTCTTCTCCTGTAGAACCCCAAAGGTTAACACCCTCACCTTAGGTAAGTGAACGCCGAGCTCTCCATCTGCCTCGGGGCAGGGTGCCGTAACCAGTTTCTTCACTGGATAAGGGTGCAGGCCTCTTGACCTCAGAGGACTGCTGTCCGTCGTTAACTGCACGAACGGTAAGTTCTGGGCACTTCAAATGTCTTAAAAGTCTTTTGTAATGATATCTCTTGTTTTGCAGGGTTCTGGCGATGGCGGATGGCGGGCTGATGAGAGTTGAGGATCGAACCCGCGTGAGGAATAGAAGCGCCTGGAAGCACGTAAGTAAGCGCTTGTAGCCTGCTTCACGATGCGCACTAACTGTCCCTTTTATCTTGCAGGTACAAGTTCGGAGCTTTAGAGAAGCTGAAGGGTGCTGGAATACCCACTGGATTCGGCGTGGGAAGGAGTAATGGCACGTGAGTAATAAAGTTGCCCAATGTCTTTAAACGCACCTTCTTTTGTCTTTCAGATGCGGGATGCAGCGCCGAAGGCCTCCGGAGCGTGCGAAGAGCTGGTAAGCTTTTGTCTTTCAGATGCCGGAATGCAGTGCGAAGACCTCCGGAGCATGCGAAGAGTAGGTAAGCCTTTGTCTTTCAGATGCCGGAATGCAGCGCGAGGCGTTGGTGACAGCCGATGGACCAGGTAAGAGATGCGCTGCCACTGAAGACCGTAGTGCTAACCTGTTCTTTCTTTGTCTTTACAGGTGCTGCTGAAGACTGGATTCCAGGATGGTAAGCCTTTGTTCCCTTAGGCCCAGGATCAGAAGCAGAAGACACGATGAGCGTTCTGCTGCAGAGAATGCAGAATAACGCAAAGCAAGATTCATCCATCGGGTGTGGTTTAAATAGCCTCCTGTAGTGCTTAGGTGTCTCCTTCCACAGCCACGCCTAGGTAAGAAAAGAGTTCCTGCTTTCCAGAAGAGTTCCAGTGTTCTGAACCTAGGGAGTGGCTCCTGCCCCACCCAACAGGAAAAGTAGTCCCAAACAGAAGAGGATCAGGGGTTCAACTGGCAGGTAAGTAAGCAGCATGGTCTGCTGCAGGTAAGTCCACCCAAGCATTATGAGCCCGGCGCTTCCAGCGCTGGGACTGGGCATCTTTATGAGCCTGGTGCCACTGGCGCCAGGACAGGGTCCAAAAGGTCCCAATTGGGACTGGCTGGCACTCAGAACCGGGGTTATGGGTCTGCTTCCAAGGGAGTCGGGCAAGTCCTGATCTTTTGGAAGCAGCGATCATGACATACAGCCCTACATCAAAAAGTTTCCATCACGACTGGCACGAGACCTGCTTATGAGAGCAAGATTAAACCTCTTACACACAAATAAAATCCTAACTATTAGAGGTTTATCATTATCAAAAGAAAGACGTTTTTGCACTGATCAACCAGTAACGGAGTCAAACCGCCATCTGATCCTAGAATGTTCCAGTACTAGAGGTCTA
This sequence comes from Ambystoma mexicanum, assembly GCF_040938575.1. Lineage (NCBI taxonomy): Eukaryota > Metazoa > Chordata > Amphibia > Caudata > Ambystomatidae > Ambystoma > Ambystoma mexicanum. The sequence continues at coordinate 220,852,931 of NC_090921.1, read as the reverse complement.
AGATCATTGTATTTGTCGGACATCCTAAGCGAGTTTGCACTCAGTGACCAAGAAAACTGCTGCGCTAAGCTAATAGGGGGGGACAGAACACGATGATATTGAAATATGTAAACTCTGTCCTACTTCTACAGGACCCCCAAAGCTAGCCTGCAAGTAATCTAAAGACTTTTCTTTGAAAGACCTTACCTTGAAGAAATTGTTTTTGCGTACGACTGTTTTTGTAAAAAGTCATACTGATTAAACACAAATAAAATTTTTTTTTTTAAAAAAAAGAATGAATGAGGAGCCATCCAAAATCAGGGTTGAACAATATCCTACAGAATGAAACCTGAAAAACAGAAAAAGGAAAGGACTAAAAAAGGGAAGTTAACTGTTAAGTAACAAAATTATAGTGCAAGAGAATGATTGGTTGAAAATATCAGTAATATAAACCTTGATTTCTATAATTTATTTACCTGGTTACATTTCTGCATACAGTACATTTGGTTTACAAAGTCGTAAAAATCCATAGAATTCCCTAACAGTGCTTTATTGTTTGTCCACACCTGGTAAAGTGCCCCATGTGTAGTTCTGCAATCTGTGTTTAGACAGTAGTAGTTTTTATACACTCGTAATTATGGACTAGCTTCCCAAGGGAGGTCATATACAGGGGGCCAATTGGGGACATCCAGTAAAAACGTGTCTTGCAGTCTCCAGGTTAGTGGGATTTAGGCAAATCCGACAGTACCTCTCTTCTTCAGCCAGATACCATCTATCTCCCCAAATTGCCCATAATGGTAGTAAATTACAGTGCATCATATTGCGCATTTGTCGAATTGCTGGGTGGGGGCACAGCACACAGTACCCCTGGGGCTTTCCAAAATGTGAGTCACAGTATTCACAGCTGAGTAACAATTTAGTAACGCGAGGCGGGTATAGTTACAGTACCAATCCCATCTATGTAGTTTCCTACAAAAGTCAGTGCAGCGGGATGAATCAGGATGCCACTGCATTAGATCAATTGCTCATTATTTAGTTTCATATAATTTGATTCTAGCAGTAAAGGCTCCTTATGCAGACTACTGCCAAACACTTCTACTAATAAACACTGTGGGGCTAGCAGGGATTTTATGTACAGTACTCCTCCTCTTCTTAAAACCATGCCTGGCAGAGAGTTCAAACCTAATTCTAGGTGTATGTATTCTGTTGGCGTCAACCTTGGCAACCCCAATACACTACGCCAGAAATGCCCCTCCCGTCTATTTAGCCAACTTAAATCGCGTATTGCTAAAGCCTCCAGTCCATATAGGATAAAAGGACAAAACCACTGTTTGTACAGCGTGACTATCCCATCCAGGGAATAGCCTGCATGCTGGTGGACAAATCTACGGCAGAGTGCTTAGTTGCTTAGGTTTCCGGGTTTTCAGATCTATGATGTTGGCATAATTTCTTCGGTTTGATATAGTAATACCCAGGTATTTGTAAGAGTCGGCATATTGGATCTCTCCCAAAGTTGTAGTCATCACAGGACAATTAGTTTTCCTTGGGGAGAATAGCATGATCTCCATCTTGCTTAAAATCATGGCCAACCCATTGCCATTAGCATATCTCCCCACTTCATTTAACATGGCTTTAAGTCCTGAGAAGGTTTGGTCTAATACGACCAGGTCATCCGCGTAGAGCATAGCGGAGACAATTTAATTCCAATTTTAAGAAGACATCTGGCTCGACTCAAAAATTGATGATTAAATGTATGCAAATATGTCATGATAGGATGTATGTTTTTCTTAAAATCTCTATCTAAGTGTTACTAAACCAGCATTTGCACCTCTGTCTATAGTGATTAACCAGCAATTTCTTGGGCCTGAGATACGAGGAAGGTTTATCCCAAGGAAAATCGGGAGAGGGGAGAAGAACTGTAAAGTAAAAGTCCATTGTTCCTTAAAAAGGAAATAGAGATGGTGGAAGAAAGACTCATTTATAGCCATCCAGAAAGACTCCAGATAAAAAAAGTCCCAGTTCTCCCCCTTTCACTGTTAAAAATACACAAAGCACTTGAAACGTATGCAAATAACTGGATGACTAACAATGGCATGCATTTAAATGCTGGTAAAACCGAGCTGATGCTCTTTGGGTCAACACAGGCTACAGCCAAATTGCATTGTCAGTATAAAGGTTCCATGATTGAACAACATCTCATCAAGGTGGTGGACATGGTTAAGCCTTTAGGTGTCACGTTTGAATCATCTTTAAATCTGGACGCTCATATCACTAATGTTTCCAATAAAATCCAATATTTTCTCAGACTTCAGAGATTAATTAAGCCATATGTTTCTGAGGCTAACTGTGCTACACTGGTGCGTGCACTTATAGCACCTAGGTTATATAACGAATGTACTCATGGTCGGAGTCAGCACCAATGGACTGAGAGGACTGCAGGTGCTGCAAAATTATGCTATGCGGATCCTAAAGAACGTACATAGGCATGAGCCCATATCGACACACAGAGGGAGTCTACATTGGCTGCCTGTGAAAGCACGCATTCAGTTTAAAGCGTTCACCCTGATCCATACATTTCTTTATAGTATCTGAAAGCAGGCCTACTTGCATACTCCTCAGGGTGAACAACAAGGTCCAGCAACGAGGCATACCTGTTGGCCCCGCGGTGCAAAAGAGCAAGAGGCTTGGGTATGGCCTTTGCTGTGCAAGCTACTAAGAGGTGGAATGAACTCTGTAAACAACTGCGGTTGGATGAAAACCCACTGAACTTTAGGAAAAAATTGAAAACCCTTCTTTTTGAATAATTCGCTTCTTGTCCTTTGCTGTTGAGGCCTCCTTGCCCGCTCTGCTCTGTCTCTTCTCTTTCTCCTCTGCACCCTGATGCCTGCGGGAACTGGCGCATTATGAGCGCATCAATAAATAAATAAACTCTTGTAATGCCAACAGCTCAGTTGCAACAAGAATGTGTTTATCCACAGTAAATGACAAGGACAAAATTATATTCTTACAGGTATTTTAAAGTATACAGCAATGTTTATTAAAGGGAGAACAGTCAAATCTTGGATGGAAAAGCAGTGTTTGGAATTTCCAGTAGCTGGGAGCTATGTATTTATTTATTTGTATGTATTTAATTGTATATGCATAACAGACTCAACCTTTGCAATAAAATACAATACATTCTTACATTATACCAAACACATTCTTATCTAAAATTGAACAAAGTTATTTCATCGCTATGCATTGTGATAGTATAAAAAGGTAATTCCAATAATAACAATGTAAATACATTTTTATGTAAAGTGCAACGGTGTAAATTCATCAGAATACAATATAATAATAAACACAGGATCTTGTCCCAATAAAAACAGAGTTTTAAAATTCCTATTGCAGAGCATAAATATATATATACGCAAAAATAAAATACAATAAGATCATTCTTATTCAAACAGACAATACAAAGCTCATCTAGTTTGTAAGTCTAACTTGCTGGTTAAATCTTCTTACAACAGCCAAGGTTAAGGCTACATGTTAACCACTAAATAAATTCACCACACAGCTTCCTCCATCAAATTCCTAAACTGATCAAAATATTTACTCAAATGGAGGATTCTTCTGTCTACCAAACTAGGGAAAAACAACAATAAGTGCCTCAACGTTTCAGTTTCAGGGGCAACCTTGCAAAAGCCGCAGCAACTGTCCACTTTAGGCCCTCTTAGACGTATAGCTTGTACTTCTTTAGTGGGCAATAAGTTTTGACATACTCTGAGAAATACATTTCTATATGAGGAACTGGAGAACATACCCAAATACCTTGACAAGGTGTTTAAAGCCTTTGTCTCATTGTCAAAAACCTTGTATTTCTTATATTGGGCTATTCTATCAAGCCAGTCATAGAGCCAACATTTTACATTGGCTTTTTCAGGGTTTTCCAGCAGCCTCTCCAGTGAGATATCCGCAAGCCTCATTAGTTCCAGGCAGTCCCCTTCCCAGCGGGATGAAACCTGGCCACACCCTCCAGACAATACCATTAAGAATCCAAAATAAAGAGTTAGGTTGTGCCAATAGACATTTCCTCATGAAAGCCAAGGCCTTCCATTTGACCAAAACTGAAAGAGAGAGCTGCCCCAACTCGTAGCACACAACCTGGAGGGGAATGCTCAGAGGGAGCGACAGAACTCGTTTCCAGTATATCCCCTTGATAATGTTCCAATACAGATTACTACGTTCCAGTTGTGTCTCTGTGCCACGCACCAATGACGGGACCACTTTCTGCTTATAAAGCAATAGTAAAGGACAAATGGAATAGCAGCCATACCTGCGATGAATAATCATGCCTTGTGCAGCTGCAGCCCGTGCCTTACATCACAGCTGGTTTATATAGGGTATTTCCCTGGTGCTGTCATTTATGCTAACCCCCAAATATCAATACTCATTCACAAAACTTTGAGGGGGAGTTGTAAAGCTACCACTTAGAAAGCTCCTGGTTATAGATTACGGGAGCCATGTTAGCTTGAAACCAAGAGCTACAGGAAGCTACTTGTGACTCCCCAGGCAAGTGGTGCTATACAAACATAGCTATGTGATATTGATGGTGTAGGTTTGGAAATGTGTATAAAAAGAATAAAGGACACACCTAAGAGGCATTAAAAGGAATTTTATAATATATAATGTACAAAAGGTTAGAGTTTGCATCTTACAACTATGTACCAACTCCTAATACCCCAGACGTAGTTCCTGCCTAAAGGGTGATGCCCGATAACCAAAAGCTGTTTTTTTGACCAAAAAACCTAATTCTGAGCTCTGGAAAATCACAGAATTTTATAGAAAATGTTTTTTTATGGATGCTTACAGTTTTCTGTTTTCTTCTTTGTGAGATAGAGAATCAGCCTTATAAAATAGAAACCTACAGAGACTTGAAGTGTAAACATTTGTCATGAGCTTGATTGCAAAAATGTTATAATGATGCCCCAGTTGATAGAATCAATTAAAACATGGAAAGATGGAAAAGAAAATCACTTTCAATCCTACATTTGTGAATAAAACTCATGACCCACACAAGCAAACTCACATCTTCTACACATTCCATTCTGAAAACTAACATGCACACAAAAGAAAGAATGTATCCGTTCACCCGGGGCATGGACCAGCCAGTCTCTTCACATCTACACTGCACCCTCCATCACCACTTTCACTTTCAGAAAAAGCCTCAAAACATACCTGTTTCCCCACACATAACCCCACCCTCCATCTCCCCTGCTGCCACTTGCCTATCCTAATCTTTCTACCCTATCCTGAAAACATTGTGTAACTTCTGTTTCAGCTCCCACCTTTTTAACCTTTAAACTTTGTAAAGGCTTCTGAGGCCCTCTGGGTAGGGCCAGTTCGAAACTAAAATTCTAATAAAATAAATAGTAAATAGAAAGCAAAATTGTATTTGATCTGACCTTCAGCCACAAGCCTGTGGGGTGTTTTCCCAGGATTTGAGGCTACGCTCAAAACTCTATGACACTGCCTGGACCAAATGTTCTCTTTGTTCTCAAACAGGTTTTGTGAAGAAAACAAATACTACTCATTACCGACCCCCATTTGTCACTGGATCTGTCCAACAATTCTGTAAAAATACAAGGAATATATTGTCAAACATGGGCTCACTGGAGACCAGCTCCAAGTAATCAGAAATGATCATAAGACAAGTCCTTCATGAAGGATGCAATTCACACTTGCTCAGACATGAAGTCTGGCATTTGTGGCAGTCAGCTCAAGTTATCATTCTGAGCAACTGAATTTCCAAGGATCTTCTGACAATGGTGATATGACAACCTGCCCTCTCAGATGGTTAAAAATGGCCCAGCTCTGAGCCACAAAGGACCAACACCCTGTGCTCTGCTGCCATGCCTCGAAAGGGAACTACTATTTAATATTTTATCTATCAGATTTTCTTGAAATATCTTTTAATAGGAATGCCATAGCAACTTACATTTTAAAACATTGTTCAAGGGGAAACGCGCTAATCAGCTGAATGTCAAACGATTTTCTTTTATATTTGTTTTATTATGCAAATTAGAACAATGAAGATATTTTTGCACAGAAAAGTCACAAACATCTGTAACACACACACATCATATATCATGCCGAGATGACTCATATTATTTTATTCACCTGAGAGCCATCTTGCAAACTAATTAATAACTAAATCACATGGGAGGAGCATACTGTTTTAGAAAATCATAATTGTTTAATCTAGAAATCTCCAAGATTAGATCACATCAAATGGGAGGAAAATTGGGCTTAGAAGTTACTCTGATTAGACTGCCCTCCTCATTAATATGCCCAATGAGTATGAAGGGGATGTTAAGTGTCATGTCACTTTTGGAACACTGTCCAATCACATAGCATGGAGAATCAAAACAGAGAAATGATACACACCTCTACAGTGATTGGTTTCTAATCTATAGAAGTCAAAATCCATAAATTTAAGGGGACTCTCACTCGCTCACTGATACACTGACTGATAGACTAAGAGAAGGAGATAGAAGAATTGACAACAACACGAAGGAGAATAGTGTATCTTGCTTTCCTTTTGGCACATCCTGGATTGCAATCAGATCATTGTGAGATGCCTCTTTGGAATTCAACCAAGGCCTTCATCAGTCGAAAAGGAAGCAGACAGGACCAATGCAGAAGGAGAGGAACCAGGCAGTGAAGGAAAACTGACCCATCTTGCTGAATGATTCCCACCTATAATAGAAGGGCGGGAAATGAACCAGTCCTGTAGAGGGTACCCACCTGTCTGTGAGACAGCCAAAAAAATTCCCATGTAAGTATAATGCCAAGAAGAAATATAACTTTATGGCGAGGCATACTCTAAAGGGGAATTGATTGAATCCCAACCGCTCTTATTCGTGAAAGTACTGAGATCAGTTGACTGTACATGCTGGGAAATTAGTAAATATTTCAGAAGGGTAAGTGCTCTGGAAACCTTGGATGTGGTAAAATAGCTCCAAATGGTGCTTATATTGGGCACTCCCTCACTCGTTTTCTGTGTAATGACCAAGTACACAATAGGGGCGGTACATTATCTCACTTTGCACATGGCTAAACCAATAATGTAATTGGAGTAATTCCTTGGTTATATCACTGATCCGGGTCCTGTTATTGACTTTGAACTACTCAAGGAATAGAGAGAAAGTTTAACTGCCACCCGTTTTTCTCACTTTAAATTGCCCATTGAAAAATGACAAATGTACACTTTTTACGCAGTAATTCAACAGAAGCACTGTTGATGCACATCTATCAGACATACCCATTATATGTGCGTTTCTCTTTTTGAAAACGATTTACACTACGAATGTTGACTAGCCTGTCTTTGAGTTGAGTTTTCTAGAATGCTGTTTGAAAAAGTGACATGTCTCTTGAGTAAAGGGGAAGTGCTTACTGTTAAAAAATGAGAAGTAGAGAGATTTAGATAGACAGGGATGTTCTGATTTAATTAGTTTTTTTAATACAATGAAATGCTTGTCTTGAATCCTCATTCACATTTCAAATTATTGTGAATGTGCGGTCAGTGCAAACAAAAGTTAAATATGATGATGTGTGTGCTTTAAAAAGTTTGCATTCAAGTTAAATGCAGCTTTGCGAATTCAATGAACCATTCCGTGAGGAAAGGCCTCCCATGCTCTTATCAGCTCTGCTGCGAGGACCGCGATCGCATCAGCTGGGAGCCGAAAGAAACGAAGTCGGAACAACCATGTGTTCCACACACACGGCGCCATTCGCCGCGTGTCTCACGGCTCCGGAATCACTCGAAATGGCGTCCATGGTTGCCATGGACGCCATCCCAACAAAGAAGCCAGCCGACATCACCGCCGCGGGCCCGAGCGCCCATTTGCTGCCTCTCTTTGCCTGCCCCTCCCCTCCTGCTTTAAACGGAGGGGGAGAGGGCCGAGAGGCGAAGCCGAGCAGGGAAGGCCGTGAGGAAAGGCCTCCCATGCTCTTATCAGCTCTGCTGCGAGGACCGCGATCGCATCAGCTGGGAGCCGAAAGAAACGAAGTCGGAACAACCATGTGTTCCACACACACGGCGCCATTCGCCGCGTGTCTCACGGCTCCGGAATCACTCGAAATGGCGTCCATGGTTGCCATGGACGCCATCCCAACAAAGAAGCCAGCCGACATCACCGCCGCGGGCCCGAGCGCCCATTTGCTGCCTCTCTCTGCCTGCCCCTCCCCTCCTGCTTTAAACGGAGGGGGAGAGGGCCGAGAGGCGAAGCCGAGCAGGGAAGGCCGTGAGGAAAGGCCTCCCATGCTCTTATCAGCTCTTTGCTGCTCGTCTGCCGTCTGCCATAAATCTATGCCGCACTCCGGAGGTAAGAGCCAGAACCACAACTCACCTCGCTCACACCCATGCCTGCATAGTAGATTCATCAGATTACGCACCCGCACGCTGCAGGCCACTCTCTACTCCCATCCCCTACCCACGAACACCCGCAATGCCCGGCTAAGTTTGCGCACCTCACCGCCCTCGCCATATTTGATCACTGCAAGACTCATCCGCCCAAAGCCTACAGCGTCGACGAATATAGACAATAAAGCAGACAATAAAGTACTGTACCACATCCACAGGTGTGCCACAACCGTACTAAACTTGTCACCACTTGTGCCCACTTCTACTGAAAGTGAGCCCCCCAGTGTAAAATCTGTGGTTAGCAATTCTTCTACCACCATTTTGAATGCTACTGTGCCAAATGTTTTACTACCTGTGTCCACCACTTCTGAAACTAGGCCCCCCAGTGTAAAATCTGTGGTTAGCAATTCTTCTACCACCATTTTGAATGCTACTGTGCCAAATGTTTTACTACCTGTGTCCACCACTTCTGAAACTAGGCCCCCCAGTGTAAAATCTGTGGTTAGCAATTCTTCTACCACCATTTTGAATGCTACTGTGCCAAATGTTTTACAACCTGTGTCCACCACTTCTGAAACTAGGCCCCCCAGTGTAAAATCTGTGGTTAGCAATTCCTCTACCACCATTTTGAATGCTACTGTGCCAAATGTTTTACAACCTGTGTCCACCACTTCTGAAACCAGGCCCCCCAGTGTAAAATCTGTGGTTAGCAATTCTTCTACCACCATTTTGAATGCTACTGTGCCAAATGTTCTACAACCTGTGTCCACCACTTCTGAAACTAGGCCCCCCAGTGTAACATCTGTGGTTAGCAATTCTCCTACCACCATTTTGAATGCTACTGTGCCAAATGTTTTACAACCTGTGTCCACCACTTCTGAAAACAGGCCCCCCAGTGTAAAATCTGTGGTTAGCAATTCTTCTACCACCATTTTGAATGCTACTGTGCCAAATGTTTTACAACCTATGTCCACCCACTCCCCAGCCACTACCGAACCCCATCTTAAATGCGCCATGATTAACGCTAGATCCATCAATGCCCACGCTTTAGACATCCACGACCTCCTAATCACCCATGACCTCGATCTACTCATGATTTCTGAAACATGGCTTCACGATGCATCTGGCCCGGCACTCACCCTCGCACTACCGCCTGGATATTCCATCACCAGACAAGATCGGCTATCCAAAGGGGGAGGTGTAGCAATTATTGCCAAAGACTGCTTTTCTATCAGGAAAGTAGAGAAATCCCTGCACAACAGTGACTACCTCCAAGTCAAAATTAACCTATCTCCCCAATGTACCATTGCTGTCCACATTGTCTACCGCCCCCCAGGCCCAACAGGTGACTTCCAAGCCTCTCTCATCCACCTCCTCTCTGACAACCTCAAGAAACAATCTCAAGCCATTCTTCTGGGGGATGTTAACCTAGGTCTCCTGGACAGGAAGGACCCAGCAGCCAAATCTCTTGACTCAGCCCTCAAGGCTCTGGGCTACAACAACACCATCTTTAGCCCAACCCACGCCCAGGGCAGAACCCTTGACTGGATTGCGCAACATAACTGCCCACTCATCATCACTGGAAACCTTCCCACCCCATGGTCAGACCACCACATCATCACCTTCAGCATCCTCACCACCTGCTCCACCACCCCCCCACCCCAACCACTGCCACCCTGCCTCGCCAGAAGCTCCCGCCAACTCACTAAGGAAAGGCTGCTGCCTTTCCTCCAAGGCCCAGCCTTCAGACCCCCTTTCTCCACAGACCCAGAAACACTAGCAACAGCCTACGAAGCTGCCATCAAAGCAGCCATTAACTCCATTGCCCCCCTTAAACCCTGTAAAGCCAAACCCACCACCCATTCCAACTCCTGGTTCACCCCAGACCTCCTCGCACTCCGCACTGAAAAAAAGGATGCCCTCACTCAGTGGCAAATGTCTCATTCTGACAAAGACAAGATGACTTTTAAATCATGCTCCACTAGATATAAAAAAGCAATCACCCTAGCTAAGGCCAAATCCTTTGAATCCAGAATCTCTGACGCCCAATCCAGCACTAAAGAAATCTTTGCCATTTTCAGGGAGCTAGAGACACCCGCGCCTCCCCCCCAGAACTTCACCAAAGACAAGGCCTGGTGTGATGATATACAAGCAGCCATGAAAAATAAACTGAGTCTGCTCCAAAACAAAATACTAGCCACCAAGCAAGCCCTACCCAACACACACACCCCTGTCCCACCACCAGCCCCGGACACCCCCCAACCCTTTTCATTCAAACCCATTCTAGAAAAAGACATCACCAACATAATGAGGAACATCAAACCCTCCAATTGCAAAGGTGATGTATGCCCAGCCACCATTATCAAAGACTGCGCCGATGCATTAGCTCCCTTCCTTACAGCCTTTGTAAACGCCTCCTTTGCTACAGGGAAAGTCCCTGCCTCCCTCAAGGAAGCCTGGGTCCGCCCTCTCCTAAAAAAACCCACCCTTGACCCAACCTCCCCCAACAACTATAGACCCATCACCACTGTCCCCTTCCTCCTCAAAATACTGGACAAAGCAGCATACCTGCAGGTTCAACATTTCATTGAAGAGAACAAACTCCTAGGACTCCGACAATCAGGCTTCCGCCCCAGACACGGGACCGAAACCGCCCTACTTGACCTGAAAAACCAAATGGACGATGCCAGAGACATGGGCAAACCAGCACTTCTCCTACTTCTTGACCTATCCGCGGCTTTCGACCTCGTGGATCATGACGTCCTATGCCACCACCTCTCCTCTACGGCCAAATTTTCCCCTGAAGCCACAGCATGGATCACTTCCTTCTTACAAGACAGAACCATGCAAGTATTCTCGGACCTAGCATCCGCCTCACCTACTATCATACTCTGTGGTGTGCCCCAAGGCTCCTGCCTCTCACCCACCCTCTACAACATCTTCACACGACCCCTTTTTCTCATCCTTGACGCCATGGGCATTTCATACACCAACTACGCTGATGACACACAGATCCTCCTCACCCTCACTGGCAACTACGACACTGACTCCATGACCCTCAACAACCTCTACAACACCATCCAAGCCTGGATGGCAGACAATGGACTATGCCTCAACTCAGACAAGACTGAACTCCTCCTGGTAGGCTCACCCGAAACGCTGAAAAATCTAGACTCCCAGTTCAGTCACTTCACCATAGACTCCATCAAAATACCTGTCTCAGAATCAGTCAAAACACTTGGCGTCTACTTAGATTCCAACCTATCCATGGATAAACAAGTCAACGCTATAGCCTCTGCAGCTGCATATCATGCCAAACTAATCAACGCAGTCAGGCCCTTTCGCTCCAAAGAGAACTGCACTAACATAGCTAGAGCCATCACTGGATCTAGGCTTGACTATTGTAATGTACTCTTCCTAGGTACATCCAACAAAAACCTAGAGAGGTTACAAATCATTCAGAATAGCGCTCTCCGGGCAGCCCAAGGCATTGCCAAACGAGAACACATCTCGGAAGCCAGAAAACGAGCACACTGGCTCCCAATAAAAGAAAGGATCATCTTCAAAACGCTGACACTGACTCACAAGTGCTTTCACCTTACTGCCCCCGACTACCTCTCCCAAAGGATCCACCCCGTCTCTACTACGAGGCCAACCAGATCACCATATACTAACATGCTTTCTGTGCCATTAGTAAAAAAAGCCAGAGCTGGCGGTTCCAGCTTCCCATATCTCGCACCCACTCACTGGAACGCCCTACCTCCTATAATCCGAGGTGAGGCCTCCCTTTGCACCTTCCGCAAATCCATAAAAACCATCTTATTCACATAAGATTCCTCGCACCAGCTGAATACATCTCCTATGTTCCAGTGCATAAACTGTTTGTAATGACCAACTGTACCAACCAAAACAGCAGCTCTATGCCTGTTGAATACATAATGTACTGATGAATGCTTCTTTGCCTGTAACTAAGCTCTTGCAAGTAACAGCGCCTCAATGCCCATGGGTTACTTGCGCGCTATATAAATTTAAATAAATAAAAAAATTATATGATCATTTATTGAGAATTATGAAAATGCATAATTTGTTTACTTTTTAAATTGGTTTGATTATTTCTAGTTTTTTTAAATAAATAGACCTTCTGTGCAACCGTGCATGTTTCTTGTCTCAAAAGGTGAGAGAGGCTGTAGGGAATTGATACTGTTAAACTGGCATGTCCTTGATTCATGAAAATAACTTTGTTTAATAAGCAAGGCTAGAACTCTCTGTTGTGATCTGTGTGATCTGCAAGTCGCAGGTTTGAATCCCGGCAAGCCCTACTTATCCTTTTATCCTTCCAAGGCCGATCCTTCTGTTGGTTGGGTGAGAATTGCAGGTAAATATGCTCTATGTACAGCGCTTTGGCGAAAGCGCTATATAAATAACAAATCATCATTATCATTAAAACCTTTTGTACTGATAATACCATAGATCACAGGATTTATGCAACATGGCTATTTCTGAAATAGAATTGCAAATATGGGACATGATTCACTCATTTCATTATCACATATGCTTATTTACTGTAGTATTAATTCTAAATTCATTAAAAAAACTACTCCCTTTCTTTGAGTTTTCTCAAGTAATATGTTGAAAAGAATATGATGTATGATTTTACAGCAATAACTGATGAATAGATTTCCTTTTTCATCCCTGCTAGGTAGCGACTGATCTTTCTGTTGAATTGGAAAACTCTGTATAGAACTTTACATTTTTTTAGTATTGATGTAATAGAGAACTTGTAAATATGTGCGTGGGATAACCCCAACAGTTTGACCCGAGTTTGTACACTATTAAATAAGAAGTAATAACTGCAATTAGTTGAAGTGTCTCCTTTACATCCATATGCCAGGTGCAGATAAATGATATGGTCTCTTCTACTGCACCTGAGTGACAGGCCTAGGGTGGCGACAGGAAGGGCAGGGGTAAAGCAAACATTGTGCACTTATTTAAAGAGAATGAATAGAAGGTTGTTCCTGCATTCTGTTTGGTGCCGTTGCCTTTCACAGCTGAGGCAGGCCATGGCGTTCTTTAGCTTGGCTTTCTCTTTATTGAATTGTAGCGCAGGTGCCAGAACGGTGTGCGGCCAAGCAACATCTATGAAAAAGACAATTGTTGGGCCCCATTAGAAGCAAGAGCACCAAGACAACAATCTGCAATTATCAGAATCAGGCAAGCACATGGCGTCCTATGTATTGTGTGCAGTCCTGTGTTGTTTTGTGACTGGCAGGGATCAGGAATGATAATTGCACACGCACTCAATACTCTGGCAGACCTGGTTCCCAGCTAAGAGGTAAGGCCGTTTTTCTAATATCAGTTGCTCAGATGTAAAACATAGGCATGTGAAACATTAGACTCAGGCCATAAACACTTTTGAAAACAGTAGCAAGCCCAAAACCGACTTTCCAAAAGTCGTAAATGAGTGTACAGCAACGGCACAAAGGCAACTGCCTGTTCGGCCAACTTTTCAAGCAAACCACCAGAGCACGTCCAGCCTACCTTTCCTATTGGAGAACAGCAAAAACCTGTAAATGTATCGCCCAGGCATGAGTGATTTTTGGGAATCGCCAGAGCCCTTTAGGATGACTGTGCTCAAAATGTGGCCTTTCTTAGGAAAGCGGCTTAAGGCAAAACGCAACATACTCAAGCATGAAATTGTATCGTGTGGAAATGCAGTGGGCAACAAGGAAACAGACTGTCAAGTAATGTTGTCCTCTCGCGGGGCGCTGGCCTTGGTGTCTACAGAAGTTATTGGCGGCAGCAGCAGTCAGCAGCTGGTCTTAGTATAACGTACATGGCGCACCTTATCATCAGTGAGACTTCCGGGCACTTCTGAGCACCTGTACTTCTACTACTTAATCAGTCCACAAAGCCTCCTCTATATGGGATGTCCAGGTCTTTGGAAGCAGCTCAGTTCAATGTTCTTCTGGAGGAAGATATCCAGTTCCTGCAGGATTTGGCGTAGCAGACACGCGGTGAAACCCTGATCAATCATTTGCATCCTCACCTCCTCAACTTCATTGATAAAGTTGCAGATAAATGCCAACTGGCGGCACCAAACATGGTACGCATCCAAGAATTCTGTTAGCTCCTGACGTGCTTGCCACATATGAAACATTTCAGAGTCCTTATTGACCAAATGAAATAGGCAGTCAAGGCACCTGTGGCTGCTGCCTAGCAGTTCTTTGGTGGGCAAAGGGTTTTAAAGAGCTTATCAACTGTGCATCCCGATTTGTAGAGAGCTGTTGACTTCTTTGCTGCATCATCTTCCTGCCTCTCACTGCCATGAAGTACATGTCAAGACTCTCCAGCCAAAGGGCTGTTGTAGGACCCTGACTGAACCCTCTCACATCCAATGCACTGCTAAAACACTGGGCTGCAACCTCTTAACACTGATCGAAAGCAGCGCCTCGCGCCTTTTCAGGGTATGTAACCAGTTTAATTAGGTAGAAAAGGTGCCAATGTACCAGAATGCCACACAAACACTTCCCATTAATCCATTAGCCTGGATGTGGCGTCTGTCTATTGCAATAGGCCCACGTATGGAGCGTCTTCCACCTGTCTCTGACTCCAACAATCTCTAACTTATGTGCTGGTGTCTGACTGAGGCGGTGCACTGCATCACCCTCCCAAGGGGTTGTGTGTCTCCCGACAAACACACTGCTGATATCTAAATAGGCGGCGCGCCACACTTCACCACCAATTACTGTCTGCAGACAGTAGGTCCAGGATACCCGCGGTGAACATCCTGTGCCGGCTAGGAGCATACATGGCGATGTATGCCAACTTCATCGCCAGTTGTTACGGGCTGTATCATATTCTGAAGGAGGCTGTGCAGCTGTCCTTCCCTTCAATAAAGCATAACAATGCACCTGAAATACCGTGGTGCAGACTCTGCCCATGCACTTGGCCAGCTTGTCTATATTAAGTTACATGGTCATGCCATACACATCATGTGGCAAAGTCTCCTGCCCGTCCTCAATGTATAGGGGGGGGATGCCAAGAGGGTCGGGTGTCGTTACCCAGTCAGCGAGGCTAGGCAGGGGACAGTTTGGGGAGTTGCGAAACTGCAGATCATAAGCAGTTACCCACTCCCGCCTCAAGTGACAAAATTGCAGACAGCTGAATAGAGTTGAGGGAGGGCCATTCTTGGTGGTGGGGCTAGAACATTATACAAACTGCTTGGTTTTGTATAATGGCGAGATCCGTTGAATGCAGCAAAGGAGTGATCTTGTAGATCAGCGGTAGAATCTAAAATAGGAAAAGGTTGTGCTGGAGCAAGGAGGTCAGGGAGAAGAAACCAGAGGAAAGAGAAGGAGGATAAAAGTGGTGAGTGTGGAAGGGGGGAGGATTGAGGAAAAAATGAAATAAATATATGAGATGGTGAAGATTGAGGTGAAGTAGGTGTAGAAAATTGAGGAGGATGTGGTGAAGATTCGGGTGGAGGCGCTGAAGAGTGAGAAGGACAATTAGAATAACATCCAAAGGAGTTAGATGGGTGGAGGGAGAGTAACAAGAGGAGGAAAAGAGGATGGAGAAAACAGTAGCACAGAAGAAGAGCAGTGCATGTTAGAGGATGTGGGGAGAGACGTCAAGGGAAAGATGAAGGGCCCGATGGAGGCGGCTGGAGAGAGAGAGAAAAAAGGAGGAGGAGGCTGCATGTTACAAGTCTGGCAGCAGGGAGTTAAGGAGGGGTGGAGATAAAAGCACGTAGAGAGGAGCTGAGAAGTAAGAGGGGTTCCCGTTAGGCACAGGACTGTTGCAAATCATCATGAAGAAGACAAGAATGGGGTGTTGGGAACTCGAGGCCTCTTAAGAGGGAGGCGGATTACTTAGCGTGACTCATCCTCTAGACCAGGCTAGGCTCCCGGTGGAAACTTTGAGTCATAGCTTGGTTTGCCACAGCCCTACCTCCTGTCACCTCCTAGTCCCAAATTGCAAGCACTTGTGGGTCCAAGAGACCTGGGCCAATTAGTCTTCTCAGGAGTCCTTGGACCTCATTATGAATCCAGCATTAACCCTGCCAGTGCTACTGGCGGGTTGCCACCGGACTCGTGACATTGTATTGGCAACTAGCTTGCCGGTGCCACCAGGACATTAAAAATCCCATCAGACTGGCAAGCTAGGTGCCGGAAAATGTTGTTTCCCGTTCCTGTGACGTTGCATAGGACTCCACGGGAATGTGGACACGGAAGCACCGGCACCCTTGCTAAAGGTGCCAGTGCTTCCATGACGGCTCTGCCTACCGTGGTGGCTGCGCCGGCAGGGTCAGACCTGTCTGGCACAGCGGCTCCGGCAGGCAAACATGTAATTTGCCAGTCCCGAAACAAGGGTGTCGGTAAACTTACCAGCACCCTTGCTTCCAGACCAGCAAAGTCGTAATGAGGCCCCATGACTAGAAGCAGAGCACCCAAACCATCAGAAGCCAGATTTAAGAAAGAAGAGTGAGGATACTTAAATCCCCAAAACTTTGAGTGACTGAGAAGCAAAGACATACATTGGAAAGGGATCTGTTGAAGAAAATTATTTTGTGATAGAATTTAGCAATTCAGAGACCTTTGTTTTGTTAAATCGTGAAGTGAGATTATTTGGTTTACTGATATATTTGTGTTAGCGGAAAGCAAAAACACCTTTTGGGTAAGCCCTCCTGGAAAGAAATGGGAAGCGCAGAGACCTTTTGAGCAACAACCCCATTATGTATCTCTGTCAATTGCATAAGGTCATTTCTAGTTATCAGGAAATAGGATGTTGATCATTGATCTTTGACGTTCTTTGAGCATAGCTTCATCATCACCCTGAATGAATATGTATTTAATTCCTCATTTGTGTGTCTGTGCTGCTGGTCTCTGTGGCAATCATCACTTCTGATCAGGCACTGGCGTGTGTGCATAATGGAACACATAACATTTAGCACAGCTCTGTGAAGTTAATTGTCCAAGACCCTTCCTGGTAGGTGGAGCAAGAGTGAACAGGATTCAGAAATCTTCCAGAAGTTGCAATGATTGCCTTCAGGGTGGGTGGTCATCGAAAGTGCATTGGGGCCTTCTATAGTAAATCGCCTTTCGTGCATGTTTGAATGAGACATATTTGCAGATGAGCTCAAGATGCACCAGAGGTGTCCTGCAGTATTTCTTTATTGAGTTATTTCGAGGCCTTACCATAGGAACATTTGTGGGTCAGACGCGTAAGGGGTATAGGTTGGGGATGTTGAAGGTGGTGACACAGAGCCAGAATGGATATTTCAGTGTCGGGTAATTAGGTGTTTGGCTGACCCGCAGAGGGGTGTCCAAGTCCTGTCCTAGGGACCCCTAATAAAGATAGATGTTCAGGATTACCACTAAGTAAATAGCTTCCCAGCCGATTTGGTGTATCCAAATGTGTTTTGTGAGGAGATCCTTAAAGCATGGAACCACATTTATTTCAAATTTTCATCATTTCATTATAGCTAAGCAGAGACCTGCTTAGCTATAATAAGCAGATGTTGTTTCCACAAGTATGAGACTATTCACAGGAAAAATGCATCATATATTCACCTTTAGCTGAAGTCCGCTGCTGACGTCCATGTTGTGCAATTTGTCTGTCTTTCCCACTGTTATGCGGCTCTTGGTGTGCCCACACAGCGCTCTGCACACATTAGCCTTCACAGAATATCCAAAATAAATAAGCAATTGTTATCAATTTCACCAATTACATCAATTATCAAAAGTGCAGTCAACTCCTACCAAACACAAAGGAGTTCATGTTGCTCCAACATGTAATTTGACAGCGGGGCCTGGTATATTTGCCCCCAGGCATAGCCAAGACCCACATTTTCATCATTTGCACGGCAGAGTGTAAATGTGCAATGCAAAATGCAGCGTACATGCGTGTAAGCTGCTTTTTGCCCTGCCCATTATGAACCAGTTTATTGGCAATCCTTAGGCTACCAAAAAGTAGTCCCTACACAACTACTCACCAGAATCGAACAAGTCCACCTCCTAAATAACTATCAGTCAGGGTTCCACCACAAGTGTAGCATCAAGACATCCGCCATCCAGGTGGTGGATGATGTCCTCCATATCACGTGTAAGGGCATGTCATGCCTCCACGTCTTACTTGGCCTCTCTGCTCATTCAACACCATCAACCACTGCATCCTTCTCTCCTGCCTTGGCAACAGGATGGGATTCTCTGGCACTGCCCTGAATTGGTTTACCTCCTACCTCTCAGGCAGACATCAGGCCATTCAAAAGAACCTGTTGCATTCTAACAGACTCCATGTTTCCTGAGGAGTCCTCCAATGCTGCATCCTCTCACCAATCCCTTTTAACCTTTGCATGGAGCTTCTGGGCACTCTCCTCAAAGATCTCAATATGCCATCCACCAATACGCGGACGTAACTCAGTAGGACACAACAGTAAATAGCTTGCAGGACATCACTCGCCTCTGTGATTACCTAGCCATCATCCAGTCATGGATGTTGACTGCTGACCTCAAACTAAACCCACCCAAGACTGAATTGGTCGTCATCGGTCGGCCTTCTACAAAACAACTTATCCAACAATGGCGTAGTGATATGTGCCTACACCCGGACTCAGCGAAATCCTTAGGCTTCACCATTGACAGCAGTATGCCCTTCCAGAAACATATAGCCAAGAAAGCCCAAACAGCCGGGCTCCAAATCTCAACCCTTCCAAAAATCAAACCCTTCATCCTGCCGCAGGACATCCGTCGCATAGCGCAGGCCCTTGTGATCTTGCACATTTATGGAGGAAATGCTCTTCTGACAGGGCTCCCAGCTGCACACTTATCTTATCATGGGTGCACAGCGATCTGGCCGAATCACCCCATGTCCTATGCTCACCACATTGCCTTCCTCTCCAGGCCAGGATACTGTTTAAGACTGCATTTACGATCTACAAAGCAGTCATGAGTAGTGCACCAGCGGCTAAGCTCCCCATATCTGGTTACATACGTTTCTCGTGCAGCAAAATGGCCAAACTGCTGGAATCACAGCTCGTCTGCAAAGAGAGGACCCGCAAACAATTCTTCTCTGGTCAGGCACCCACCCTCTGGAACTTGATCCCAGTGTTGGCTCGAAATTCCCCCACAATTCTCCAATTTCTCAAATCTCTCAATACATGTATTTTTCAACAACACCTAACCAAAGATTACTTCTAATGGACTCACAGACATCAACAGTACAGTTATTAGGGGGTTCCACCATACCCTACCCCTCTCCATAACCACCTAACCCTCCTCCCCCCACCCTTCAGCAGCACTAAAATCAACATATATATATAAAAGCTTAAAGTCATTCATAAGTATACGAAAACCCAGCCACTCTAAAGGACTCAGTCAGTCGCAAGTGACGCTTCTCCCCTACCTTTAGCTGATTTGTTCTTTGTCTGTCCGTGTGAGCGCCCTGAGACCTTTTGGGTGAGTGATGCTCTATATAAAAATGTATTTAGTTCGTCATATATATATATATATATATATATATATACACACACAGACACATGTTTTTGGTGGACACAATGAAAAAGGGCAGAACATAGAACATATTTACAACGACCAAACTGAGGTCGTTGTAACCATGGCATAACCAGAGCCAGGTCAAAGGGTATTCAATGGTATTTATAGGTCTCCAGGCTAGTGAGAATTAACATGAAACATTTATAATCACTATGGGGAAAAATTTGATGTTACGTAGATGACATGTCCCATGATCAAAAATCTGATGTTACGTAGATGACATGTCCCATGATCAATACTACACAGATCTACACACACACAAAACACACACACAGCCTACCATCCATCCATTGCATGGCAATGACAGACACAAAAAAATTAATTTGACCAAATCGGTTCAATTTATTTCTGTTCTGACAACCATACTATATCTAGCTTCCATCTAGACAGTTTTCGGATATGTTTCACACAACAACGTTTCATACAACTGTCTGCATTTAATGTTAATTTTGTTGTCTTTTTTTACATTATGTTTATTGTATATAATGATATGATATGATATAGCATGTATAATGTACCTATACACAAGTGTTTCAAGGTGCAACGCTGCAAGGGAGGGGGAACAGGGAGAAGACAGAAACAGCGATCCTACTAGGCCAAGTGTCAGTCAGATCGTGCAAGTGCACAGGTAGGGGGAAGAGGAAAAGTGCAGAGGGTGGGGGGGTTTAGTAGGTGCTGTACATGGGGTAATAGAATAAATAAAACAATATGAGAAGGAGGGCCAGCTGGTGGCAAGTGCAAGGGTAAGTGCAGACATCAGATGTCAAGTGCTGGTGGGGGACTGTAGCGATACAGAAAACTGTCCCCAAGAGCGGGGGTTGCCATGGCGGCAGTGCAGGTGTGTAATTGGTGGGGCAGGGGACCAGGGCCTGCGATCAGAGAATGGCCAGGTGACCAGAAAAGTTTCAGCCAGGAGTTCAGCAGGGGAGAGGAGGAGAGAAAGCATTAGCAAAGAGGAAGGTTTTGAGGTGCTTCCAGAACTGGAGATGGTTCTTGTAGAGATGTCGCGAGAGCCCCGCTCTCGCGAGATCTCGCTCGCGCCCGCAGCTCCGCCCCCGCGCGCTACGCGCGCATTACGGGACGAGCTGAGGACACGGGCAGCTGCGTCTTCCCGGCTCCTCCGAGCACGGGATCAAATTCAGCATTAAAGCTGCAACGTTAAAGCTACTGCAGCCCTGCCCCAGTTGGCCACGTTGGCCTTTGCCCCTTAGGGCACCATTTATATGAGAACTGTTCCAGAGTAGCCACGTGGAATAAAGCACTGGTGAAACCCTAGCCTGGCTCCTGTCTTCCTCCAACTATCAATATACTACAGTTCTCCTCAAGATTCAGGGAGGCCGGGAGGCTGTTCCAGAGGGAGGCCCCAGCCAAGGAAAAAGATCTACCACCAACTCGTTGCTTGGAGAAGCAATTGACCCTGATGGAGTTGGTGGCGGATGAGCGAAGAGCTGGAGAAGGAAGATATTTAGGAAGAGCGAGTTGAAGGTATTGAAGCCCCAGGCCCCAGAAGGCTTTGTGGACAATGCAGAGGGTTTTGAACTTAATTCTCGCAGCCACTGGGAGCCAGTGTAGAGATATCAGTCCTGGAGAAATACAATCCCTGGGCTTGAGGCCAAGGACAAGACTCACAGTCCTGTTCTGGATGAGTTGCAGAGGGCGAAGAGTAGAAACAGGCAGATTTAGAAAGAGGCTGTTGCAATAGTCCAGCCTAGAGAGAACCAGAGCTCTGGAGATTGTGAGCTTCTGGGGGAAGGAGAGAAAGGGAAGAATACCTCTGAGGAGGTGCAGCTGGTAGTGAGACTTCTTAGAAACGTCCGAGATGTGAGGAGAGAAGGAGAGTGTGAAGTTGAAGATTACCCTAAGGTTTTTAGCCTCGCAGGTGGGAGCCAGAAGAGGGCCAAGGGAGACCAGCCAGAGAGTGACAGGAAACGAGGGAGCGGGTGTGCCGATGAGGTGAATCTCAGTCTTACTGGCATTAAGGCAGAGGTCATTGGTGGCACACCACTCTTGGATAGCAGACAGACAGTCAGAGATGAGAGACGGGGAGCAGGTGGCTGAAGGTAGCCTGGAAATGAGCTGAGTGTCATCCGCATAGCACTGAATGTTGGGACAGAGAGTGGCAATGAGGTGGGCAAGAAGTGCCAGGTATTGGTTGAACAGCCAGGGAGAGAGGTTAGACCCCAGGGGGACACCACAGATAGAGATAGAGATAGAGGAGAGGAAGGATCCAAGTTGGACCTGGGAGGGTCGATCAGAGAGGAAAGAAGTCAGCCACACCAGGGCCTGACATGTGATACCCAGGTTTTTCACAGAGACGGTTGAGCAGGATGGCATGGTTGACTGTGTCAAAGGCCAAAGAGAGATCAAGTAAGATGAGGGCACAGGGGGAGTTGGAATAAAGGTTGGAGAGAAGGTCCTCACAGATGTTCAGGAGAGCACTTTCCATGCTTATGACAGCTCTGAAGCTATACTGATGGTCATGGAGACAACCAACAGATTCAGTGTGAAGATTAAGCTGTGAGATTTCCAGTTTCTCCAGGTCTTTGCCCAGGAAAGGAGTGATGGAGATTGAGCGATAGTTAGACGGGCAGGACGGGTCGGCAGAGGGTTTCTTAAGAAGAGGGTGCACAAGGAAGTGCTTCAGGGGGGGGTGGGAAGACTCCAGTGGCGAAGGAGTAGTTGCAGAAGACAGCCAGAGCAGGAGCCAGAGAGTCAATGTGGTCCTTGATGGTTTTGGAGGAACAGGGATGCACCTGTTTTGATGAGACCTTCATAGATCGGACTTGTCTAGAAACCTCGTCTTGGGAGAACAGGGGAAGGCAGAGAAGGAGGGTGGAGAGGTGGCCCAAAGAAGGGCAAGAGGAAGAGCAGAGAGTAGATGGGGGAGTGGGAGAGGAAGAGAGAGAGGACAGGATGTCCAGAGAAGCCAGAGCTGTGCAGAGGGACAGGAGAGGTAGAGACTGCAGCAGGATTGGCCAGCTCCTTGCAGATTTTAAAGAGTTTGGCCGAGTTGTTAGATGCCGCAGAGATGCAGGCTTTGATGTGGGCTCTCTTCTTGGTGTGGACAGAGAGCCGGTATTGCCTTTGGAGCAGGCTGCAGGCCCGTTTGTCAAAGGGTGTAACAGAAGCACGTCATTTACACTCAGCCACCCTGCACTTACATTTGAGGGTTACGAGATTAGAGTCGTACCAGGAATTGCACTTAGCTTTGGGCTTCAGGCGGACCTTCATGACAGGGGCAAGAACATCGGGAGCATCAGATATAGCAGAGTGGAGCCTCAAATGACACACACTTCGTGGGTCGGATAACCGTGAAGGTGGGTGGCAGTGCTGGAATTGGCTTAGCCTTGGGGGGAAGAGAGGGTGAGCTGGGAGATAAGGAGAAAGTGATCACTCCAGGAGAGAGGAGTGGTGAGAGGGATAGAAAGGGGAAGACCTGAGGAGATCAGAACATCCAAAGTGTGCCCTGCAGAGTGAATTGGATGAGAGGGGAGAATAGAGAGGGAGAGAGAGTCGCAGAGGTCATGAAAGAGTCCAGAAGAAGGACATGAGTCATCCAGGTGGATGTTAAAGTCTCCAAGAAGGAGGAGTTGAATGGTCGAGACCAGGAGGGAAGAGGAAAGGTCCACCCATTCAGAGAGGAAGGAGGAGAACTGACCAGGTGGCCAGTAGATAGTAGCCCAAGTAAGGGCATGGCTAGGAGAGAGAGAGAGAGCCTGCAGATGAAGCATTCGAAAAAGAAGTAGGCCTGCGTAGGAATGACAGAGGCAAGAATCCACTCGGGGAAGATCAGGGCTACACCCCCTCCGGCGCGGTTGGACCTGGGCGCAGAGAGGATCTTGTAGCCGTCAGGGAGGAGAGTGTCAAAGCTTGTGACAGAGCTGGTCGTGAACCATGTCTCGGTGAGACTGAGGACATCGAGGTCAAGTTCCTCCCGGAGTTGGCATATGTCAGAGGAGTGTTTGACAGCTGAGCAAGAGTTAAGAGTGGCAATATGGAGTAGGTTGCCATCCTTGAAAGACTTCTGGGGAGGGGTACAAATCAGAGGTATGCCCTGTGGAGGTGTAGAAGAGGAAGGAAGAGAGGGCAAGGTAGCCAAGGAGGAGACAGCAGGGGAAGGCAAGGAAGCTGTGGAGGGAATAGAGGGGACAGCAGGAGAAGGAAGGAAATTGATGAGGTGCGGGAAGCGTCTATCAAAGAGGAGAAGATTGACCTCAGGGCCTTGGACCAAGACGTTACCATTAAAGTAACCATTAATGAGTACCTTAGAGGAGTGGAAGGAGGCCAGGAGGGCCTCTCACCGGGTGCCACCATTGATGGGAGAAGAAGAGAAAAGAGAAAGCACAGAGACCATATGAAGAGTTCATAGGTCTGGCGAGGGAATGACAAAGAGGATGTCGGTGAAGGTTTGCCTAGAGCCGGCACTGGTATAGGTGTCAGCGATAGGGAGGCCTGGGTTGGAGACCAGGATATCCTTTTTCAACTTCTTCCTACCAGATTTATTGAGGAGAGCAGGATAGTCAATAGAGAAGCAGTTAGAAAAAGATAGGTGAGACCGAGAGCACCATATACACCAATTCGATTAACAGTACACAGGCAGATAAGATTTCTACCTAAACAATCAACCTATACCTATCTTTTAAAGTGGTGGATAGAAGAGATGAACTGACAACCCCATCAACTGTTTAAGTGGGGGGAGATGCTGTGTCCTCTTTTACTTATTACCAATGTTTGTTGTCAGGGAGCTAAGTCCCATTTCTATTGTTCCTATTGTTGTGGGCTGCGCCCCACGTGTTTCAGGGAAGAGGCGGGGTAACTGCCTCGAGCGCCAGTTTCGCGCTGAGAATAAAGATGATCAGTCGCATTTGATCGAACTCCTGTGTCTCATTTACCACATTTTATTTACTTGTTATATTGCATGCTGCGCATCTCTTACACAAGTCAGAACACAACACTTGGCCTCTTGCCCTGGGATCATATCTCTCCAGCACTGAAATCCCTCCATTGGCTCCCAGTGGATGCAAGGATCAAATTTAGGACCCTTTGCATTGTCCACAATGCCTTCTGGGACCTGAGACCAAAACATCCCCAGCTTTCTCTTCTGAAATATCTTTGTACTCAAGCCCTTCATTCCTCCACCTCCCGCTCCTTGAGGGTCAGGCACTCTTCCAAGCAATGGGTTGTAGGCAGATCTCTCTTCGGTGGGTGCCTCCCTCTGGAACAGTCTCCCTGCCTCTCAGAAACCTGTGCAGAACCATCTCTGGTTCCAGAAGGAGCTCAAGACTTTCCTCTTTGCTTCTGTCTTCTCTCTTCCTCTTTGCTGCTGATCTCCTGTCTGATACTGCACTGGTTACCTGGCTACCCTCTGAACCACGAGCCCAGGTCCCTGCCCTCCCAGCTGCCCCCCTCACTGCCTCCTGGTAACCCTGCACTTGGGGCTGTATTGGTAACCCTACAGTCCCCTTACCTGCACCATCTATCACTTGCTATTTTGCACTTAACCTTGCACTGCCACTTCTTGTCTCTTGATGTTTTGATCCTATGTCTTGCACTTGCTCCCCCTCCTCTTCCCTCAGCACTTTTCCCCTTTCCTATCCCCTGCACTTGCACAATCTCAATGTCACTGGGCCTAGTACGATTGTTGCATTGTCCCCCTTTGGTCCCCTCCCTTGCCTCGTCGCGCTTTGAGACACTAGTGTATGGGTGCGCTATAAATAAAATATCATACACGGTAGGCGGTAAGGGTTTACCGGTACCGGTATTTTACCGGTACCGGTAAATCCTTACCACAAGGTCCTTTTGCGGGTTGGGGAATTTAACGCCTGCTTTTTGCAGGCGTTAAAATCCAACCCGCAAAGGGACCCAGGGAGCTAATTACGGTACCGCAATTTGTGGTACCGTAATTAGCGCCTTCCCCATTCCCATTATGCCCTATGGGGCAAAAATGGGAATGGGGAAGGGCAATGGTGGAAGGGGGAATTACCGCCCCACCAACCTTGGAATGGGGCGGTAATTCCCCTTTGCACCAAGGCGGTACCGGTAAATTACCGGCATGAACCATGGCGCTAATAGCGCCATGGTTCACCGCCTACCGTGTAATGAGGCCCCATATCTTTGGTCAGTCGTCTGAGTTAGCAAGTGGTAAATCCTAATTAAGATTCTTCAATATAGGATTTTTATCATCTCACTTATTAAGCCTATCCATTATTGCTTTATCCAAGATTTATCAATTGGGCTGATCTTTAGCACACTTCTTAAAAATTTGTATCATTGCACAGGTTAATCAAATCAAAGGCAACATCCTTGTTCTTAGTTTGCTTTAAAATATTCATTAAAAGAGGAGCCCATAGTGGATGTTTGACAGGGAACTTTATGAATTTTTGTCAACCATTTCCCTATTGTGTATGTTTACTTGTCGACGAGGTGAAAGACAGTCCGTCTATGAAGTAATTGCTGATACCGCACATTTTGTAGCCAACAGGATCATCGTACAACATCTGATAACCCAAACTAATTTGAATAAAATCTGAATAAAAATGGCTGTTTTAAATGTTAATAAACATGTGTTGTTTATAACACCTAGTTGTGCCTTTATGTTGATCGGCTATGGGGTGAATATGCTTGGGCATGAAGTTGTTGGAAATATATTAAAACAAAGGGATGTTGACAGGTATGGAAGGATGTTAAGAGCTTGTTGCATCATTTGTGAAAATAAAAAAAGCCAACACCTGGAACAATAGAGTTATTCTTAACGTATGATTAAAAACATAGAAACGATTTCTTTAGCCCGTATCGTATTGCTGGTCCGCACCACATACTAGCGTTACATCTCTGAATAAAATAACTTTTTAAAAATCAACACTCGATGGGTGTTATTATGTTAAATTGTTAAATGTTAAATGTTAAAGGTATTTGTACCGCGCACCGTCACAAACGGAATTGGTCCCTGGGCTATCTGGCGGATCTGTAAGGTGGGGGGGGGGAATTGGTTAGTAGGGTGTAGAGGGAAGAATAGGATAGTGGGAGGAGTGGTGTTCTGTTGGCAGCTTCAACTCTGTGTAGACCGGGTGCTGAGCTTTGGTGCGGGTATTGGATCGTGTCAGTCCGCGTGTGCTGTTGCTCCGGCTTATGTGTTGTTGCAGTGTTGTGAAGTGCATGCGGCTTGTTGTGTGAGAGATGGTTGTGTGAGTTTTTTGAGTGAGATAGGTATGCAGAATTTGAGCTTATATTGGTTAGTGGGTTAAAAGACATTTAGCATGCTAACATTCACAGTTTCGTCTAAGTTTGGCACTTGTTGGCCTTCGCATGTGGGCATGCCAACATTCACAGACTTTTCTAGGTGCGGCACAGGCTGGTGTTTAGAAATCTGTCTAGGTGTGGGCATGCTAGCATTCATACATAATCTGGATGCTATTCAGGCTGGTGTTCACAGTTCTAAGTGTGGACCTCCTGCTAGCATTCAAGTTTCATCCAGGCGCGGGCATGCTGTCCTTCAATCAATCCTATCTAGATGCGACGCAGGCTAATTATCTAAAATTCTAAGTGCTAGTCTTCACGTTCAGTGTAGGTGTGGGCATGCCAACACTCAGGCTTCACCCATTATACATAATAAATAGGAGCAATGAAGAGCCAGATCATGTTATGAAATGAAAACATATGTAATTATATAAAAAGACATTTAATACAGAAAGGAAATAAAAGATTATGTGCAATCATGTCAATGCAGGGAGAAAAACATTTAATGCAAAGGAAAAATAAGCATGCACATTCAACCAACCAACTCTCAGATGCTCAGCTCGGACAGGTGTATCGCCTCTGTTACTTAGATGATTTAAAGGTTGAGACGGCAGCGCTGCTGTAAAATAGTGAGGGGGTGGGTAAGACATTAACAGCAAAATAATTAATAGCCATAGAGGTGCGTCAAGCTGCCTGGTGCCAAAGTTATTTTATTAAACACAACACTGAGTGTATTTTGTAGAGTAACAGTGTTAATTTCCCACCGTTTTTTATCCCTCGCTTTGCCATGATGTGTAACAATAGATTGTAGGGTGTTACATGCGTCTTTATGTACAAAAGTCTGTGTCAGATCTTTCAAACTGTCAAAATGTATTGCGAAAGTGTTGTTAACATTTAGCGTTATACCTTTTACTTTCATATTGACGGTTCCTAGAGATTTGCGATAGGCCTATATTTTAGGCCTGCAAATGCAAATTCTAAAATGTATTCACCAGGAGCTAGCTTAGAAGTTAGAACCCCTAGATAATCACTAGTGGGTGGGTTGACATACCTATACCGGCTGACAAAAATAACGCTATCGTGATACAGAACCTGTTAAGCAATTGTTACATCACAGCATGCAGCTTCAAGCGGGCGTGAGCAGTTGTGAGCCGTTGTGAACGCTGCTATGAATATGTTTGTGTTGTCTGAAGTTGTTGGATATTCCACAGCATATTTCACAGCATAGCGCCATCACAGACAGTCTGTGAGCACGCAGCTGCTCACGTAGTAAGAATGATCAAATAGATAGGCGTGAAGCACATTGTGATCTGTAATGATAGTTGCGTTGGGCAAATGAGCTCTTTGCACAAAAATACCCCACAATGAATAGTTTGGCCAACAATTGCTAAGCGGGGTTATCCTCGATGTGCTCCATTCGCAGGCGTATCCCTTGATGTTTATAATAATCATCTATGTAGACCCGTTTAGCAGCATCGTTCACACAACAAACAGGAACATCAGAGGTTTCTTGTTTCTGCGCTCAGAACGTGTAGATGTTATGTTTAAAAATGCCATTTTTCATATATGCGCCCCAGGTGATTCCCCTGTCTTAAAGCTGCCTGTAGCTCACTTGTACCCCAAGTACCTGTCAATTGTCGCTCTTCATCCATCTGACTGCAATGCTGCTGTTTTGTTTCAATGCATGGGTAGCAGAGCAGAAAAATTATTTTACTGCTACATCTATAAGGTAAACCAAAATACTGGTCTATAGAGCCAACATTATTACAGATGATCTGTGTATGTCCCGCAGGATACGGTTTGTGATTATTTATTGAGGGTAAATAGACTGGCCAAATCTAGGTACAGTATTTGTTCACGCTCTGAGACACGATGGTGTAACTTTAATGCATTTGTGCGGTCACCATAAATGGGTCATTCAAATGTATTTCTTTTAAAAAACGGAGCACATCAGAACGGTTCTGCACCATCGTTTGCCACTTGTGTTCCCAGATACTGACGATGTCTACTTTAACATGGTGTGTCTATACAGCTTTTCATAGGTGGTGCCCTTCAAAGTGTAAAAACCTATAGCGGGGTAGCTATCGGGGCATCCGCAGTAAAAGCAGCCATTGATTCCTAGGTTGTTTCCACTATGTGAACCACTGCATAGCCGTCCAACCAATATTGTCGGTAGCGTTTTTCACCGTAGCCAGTTAGTGCATATTGTATAGAAATGTTCTTGGTCTCTGAGATGTATAAGAGTCACTGAATAGATAGCGTATAATAATGTTCTTCCCGCCCATTGTGTGAATCATGGGGAAGCAGAGCATTTGTTTCAGGTTTTAGATTTACTTCTCTGTAGATCTGCATACAAAAACTAGCCAGTGTGATACTTTGAAAAGGATCGAGGTATGACACACGTAGCCCACCCTTTATAGGTGTTTGACAATGAGTCATTTGAATGACTCTGTGAACAAATTACAAGCTTGTCTTAAAATGTAGACATCTTCTTGGCAGTAAACCCTTGACTCTTGGCAAAAGTCAAACACTGCATGTTCATTCGCCTAATACCATGTCATGAACTGATCTTTATCGCTAGGCATCATGTATTGAACGCCGTTTTGGTCCGGGGGTGGAATTGGCCTATGTATTTTGGGTTAGCCACTGTGTTAAAAAGATGTAGAAAGAAGCCCTTCGAACCAGGGGTACTAAAAGCTCTTGGGACCTTGCTAAATTTCATGGAGTCAATGAAGTGTATCTGTAGAGGTAGCACAAAGATGGCCATAAGCTTAGCACGATGGGTGAGAAGTTTCACTTTAATTCTCTCCTGAAGCAATTTTCGCTGTGAAAAGTATCCATCGTAGGCTTTGGAATTATGCACTAGAAAGATGTAGCCTGCGTATTTGCTTGTTACAAAAGTGCTGACAAAGGTAGCCACAAATGAGTCTTCTGTAAATTTCCAACAGCTGTCCCCTGTTAGATGTCTGGCATAGATATAGTTTGGATGGTTTGTTACATTCTCTTGGCGGGCCTCCATGTCATACACTATGTAGTCCTCGCTCTTTTTTTTAGGTCTACCAGCCGTCGTGTAACACATATTTTTAGCCTTGTTGACAATGGAAACTTTACACAACCTACAGATTATTTTGTTACAGTTATGACTTTTTTGCAGGTGGGCAGTCAATGCCCAGTCCGCACACAACAGCTCCCAATGCCACTTGCTGCGTGTGTGGTCTAGACAGGCCTGAGACCTTGCAAACGCATGGCACTGAGGAAATTGTGCATGTTTTTCCTTAAGCGTTAGACATTCTCTTAAACACAAGTGGCAGTGATACTGATAACTGTGTCTATGTTTGTTTTTGGAAATGTGATGGCAGTGTTCACAGAGATGTTTAGCCTCCAGAAAACCTTTTAGATTGATTATACCATAGAAATGGTCATCATGGTGTAAAACATACAAAGTGTTTCTGGCTGTTTTATCCGTTAGCAGAACATACCGCCACACCCAAGTAGAGTATCCTGATGGGTCTATCAAAATACTACTCCTAATCAGCTGGCCAAACCGTACTGGAGTGTCTGTCGGAAGCCCCAGCTTCTCATGTGTTATGCTCCACGGCTCGATTAAACCTATGAGAGTAGGTGCCAGGCAGAGATTTAATGGCCCATGATCGAAATTTAACAACCATCTGCCTTTGGACTTTATGATGTGGCTGTGCAGAATTTTGGTTATAGGTTTATAAGCACAGCTGGAGCGTGGCCTGACAACTACCGCCACGATTCTTAGCTTTGCAAAACACAGGATCTTGGTCTTACTCTGCAGAATCCTCTGCAAATTCTCCAAAAACTGCAAAATGCAGAAAGTATCACAAGGGGATCGCCTTGTAAACAGGGGTCTTTTAAAACTCTAAGCCTCCATTCGTATTAGAACAAAATCATTGGGGCCGTCCGTTTTCAGTATCTGATGGGTCAGTGTTTGCACAGCATCAGTTATGACCGTTAGTCTTTGCTCCAGGAAGCAGAAGTGGTCCAAGTTCACAAATATAAATTCCTCATAATGTTCCATGGCCAAGAATGTTTTGTAACTCTTTGGATAAGTCTGCACCTTGCAAATAAACTGGAGCACCCGGTGTATGTGGGTGGTGCCTGCCGTGTGTTAGGCCAATCACATATTAATATAACCAAACGGTCCTTTCAGATTTAAATATCCAACGCCTCTGAGCTCATGCTCTGCTCCATTTTAAGTTTTGCGCTAGGTATTTGGGGCAGCGCTGAAACGGATACCCAGCTCCGCTGTAGACAATCACCTGTGACAATACAGGTGTTTTTAATTTCAGCAGTGTCCTGGGGCAACAGCGAGATGTGCACTTGTGCTTAATTTGTTTTTGGTTTTCTAATAACACTGACATGAGGGGGCATTAGTTACTAGTCACAAGTCTTTGCATTCCCCTGGTATGTTTTATAATAGGGCCAGGCCCATGGAGGGTATTGGTGGCTGAACTAGAAAATACGGGTCTCTGTGGGATATCGGTTGGTGTGATTTTTCAAATCTCTGTGTGGCTAGAGGGTTAGTGTGCTGTTGTCAACCTGTGGAGATGTGTCTAGTCCGGTGTCAGGCTGCGCCCCTATGGATGTTTCACTAAATGCATTACAAGACAACCATCTGGTGCGTTGGGCTCAACAACTGCCCCGTTGGCTACTCTAATATCAGTCTGCACCCCTATGGCTGACTTACAAGTCCCCGCTGATAAGGCGGTAGTATGATGTGATGTTTTATTCATAGCGCACCTCTAAACAAGTGTTTCAAGGCGCAAAATATCACCCCCAAATGCTTTTGTAGCATAAAAGCCTCTCTTCTTTTTCATAACAACATTTTATTGATTTTACAAGATAGTATATTCATTACAACAATGCAGTGAGTTATAAGTTAAATCAAGAACAAGTGTCTCACGGAATGATTGTAGTTTGGGGCCGGGGATGATGCTTGTCTCCTGGCCATTGATGACGGGACATCGTAGTCCCAGATAGGTTTCCGACTTGACTCTAGCGTGTTTAGGGGATCTACGGGGTTCAGTAAAGAGGGCTACATTGGAGCCACCTGGTGAGTGGGGGTCTCCTAGTGAGGGCTGGGAATTTGGCAGCGTAATCCAGGAATGGGTCCCATATATTCCAAGTTTTATTTAGGGAGTCTGTTCGCATTGACGTGATTTTTTCAGATACTGCTATGTCCCAGCATTTGGCCCACCAAAGGGCAATCGAGGGGCCACTTTCGTCTTTCCAAAGTTGAGCCATTGCAATTTTTGCGGCTAGTAGTAGGTGATTGCATAGGCGAGGTATTTGTCCTGAGATCGGGAATGCTCCGTCACCGGTTTCGCCTATAAGGACAATTCCTGTGTCCCAGGGAATGGAGTGTCCGGTAATATCTTTGATGTGTTTTAGGACTTCCTTCCAATATATCTCCGCCTTTGGGCAGGACCACAGCAGGTGGAATAGGGATCCGGGAACTGGGCAACCGCGCCAGCATGCGTCAGTAATATCTGGGTTGGCTTTGTGGATTTGAGTAGGGGTGATATAGTATCTGTAGCACAGGTTATAAGCCATTTCACTATTCGTGATGCATTGTGAGCTTTTGTGCAATCTAGCCCATATTTTCCCCCATTCTTCTACCGCAATTTCTCGCCCAAGATCCTTTTTCCATTCTGACATGTATCTTTCTTTTTTTGCCGTGTCTGACCTGTCTAGGAGCCAGTAGATAGTGGGTGTTCTGCCTCTGCTGGTTGGCGTGGATAGCGTGAGTTCCAACGCTGTTGGTTCTCTAGAGCATTTTTCCTGGGTTTTCCTGTGGGACATCCAGTGCCTGATTTGGGTGTAGCGGAATCTTTCCCGCTCTCCCACTCCGAATTTTATTTTGCATCTTTCAAATGTGATGGGTCCCCCCGTCTTCTAGAAAGTCGCTAGTTTTCGCCAGGCCCCCTACTATCCAGGCTTCGAATTCCCCCGGGGGATTTCCAGGAGAGAATTCAGGGTTGTTCCAGATGGGGGGCAAGGGACCCAGGGTGCATCGTACTCCCCATTTCCTCGCTGTGGCGTTCCAGCAATGGGTTGTTACATTCGTGGCTGATAGGGGCCCACTGTTTGCCTGTGGCTTTATGGGTGATAGGTGCGGAAGATCGTGTAGGGGGACCTGGCACCAGGACTCTTTGATTTGTCACCATTTGGGGGGGGTCTACTTCTTGCACCCAGGAGAATGCGTGTGATAATTGGGCGGCTAAGGAGTATCTGGCCAAGTCAGGGACTCTCAATCCCCCCTGTGATTTCCCTTTCAGCATAACTCGCTTGTTAATTCAGGGTTTTCCCCCACTAGACAAATTCAAGTATTTTATTTTGTAGGGTATTTACGGCGGGGCCTGGGATCTGTATTGGTAGTGCTGCACAATGGTATAACCACCTGGGGATCAGGTTCATTTTGACGGCAGTAATACGCCCGAACCAGGAGATTTCCTGCTGCTTTCACCTTTTGAGGTCGTTCTGCAGGTCTCTGATTAATTGCGGGTTGTTCGAGTACAGACGCATTGGGTCTTTAGTGATCTGGACCCCAAGGTATTCAATTGCACCATTGGCCCAAGGGATTGGTGAGAGTGGGGTGAGGGAGTCCCTTTCTCGAGCAGAGAGATTAATGGGTAATGCTGAGGATTTAGACAGGTTGACCTTGAATCCTGATAGAGCCCCAAACTCCTCGATCTCTTTCCATAATGCCCCCAGGGAAGTTGCTAAGTTTGTGGCCGTGAGTAGCACATCGTCGGCATAAAGTGCGATTTTGTATTCTTGATCACCCACCTTCATCCCCCTTATGCCCTCATTTTGTCTAATTCTGGTGGCGAAGGGTTCCATGGACAGGGCGAAAAACTCGGGGTGATAGTGGGCAGCCCTGTCTGGTGCCCCTTGAGATGTGTATGTGACCTGACCTGGTACCGTTAATTCAGAGTTGTGTGGTGGGAATTTGGTAGTTGGCCATGACCCATGTGGTGAAGTTGGGGCCGAAGCCAAAGTGTTGAAGGACTGCTTGGATATAGCCCCAATTCACCTGGTCAAAGGCTTTGTGGACATCTAGTGAGATCACTGCCATCCCCGTCTTTGTTTTGTGGGCACACTCAATTAGATTTATCGTTCGCCTGATGTTTTTGTGGGTCCCTCTTCCAGGTATAAACCCTGTTTGATCTTGGTCGATTAGGCCTGGAAGGACTGGACCTAGTCTTCTAGCTAATACTTTGGAGAAGATCTTGCCGTCGTTGTTCAGGAGTGATATCGGACGGTAGGAATCAGGTAGCTTGGGATCCTTCCCGGGTTTGTGTAGAAGGACTGTGATTGATTCGGCCATTGATTTTGTGACTACTCTTGTGGATAGGAACGAGTTAAATAAAGCGGCTTGCTGGGGTGCCAAAACTCTGGCAAATTTTTTGTAGAAGTTTGCGGAAAGGCCATCCGGGCAAGGGGCGGAAGATTTGAGTGCTTTGATAGATTCGATGACTTCTCCATCGTCGATAGTGGCTTCCAAGGGTTCTAGTTGAGATGCGTTGTGGGGTGGCAGCGCCCTCAGATATTCTGGAAGTTCATCTAGGACCGTGGGATTTCCGGCCATTATGGATTTATGATATCTCATAAGTTTGTTGATTTTGTCCGTCTCGGAGTGAAGCAGCTTTCCATTTTCCCCTCGTAGCTTGAGAATGTTGTTTCGACTTCGGAACGCCCTTAGCTTCTGCGCTAGTATCCTATTTGCTTTGTTCCCTTTATTATAATAGAACTGTTTTGTATACGCTAGAGAATTGGCCGTCTGGTCGGCGCAATGCATTTCCAGGGTGATCTTCGCCTTCCTCAAGGCTCGTTCAGATTTTCTAGAGTAGCATGCTTTTAGCTGTGCTTCATGTTGGATTACCTCTTTTTCCAGCTTGGTTGTAGCTATGTTTGAAAATCTTCGCTGTTCCGCTCCTGCCCCAATCAGCACGCCTCTGACCACCGCCTTCATTGCATCCCAGATTATGTTGATGGGGGATGATTCCGTGGTGTTTTCCTTGAAGTAGTTGGATATTGAGTCCTCCACTTCGGCCTTATGCTAATGTCTAGTAAGAGTGAGTCATTTAGCTTTCAATACCTCTGGATAGGATTTCTTTGGCCTGATATGGCTAGGTTCACGGAGACTGGAGCGTGGTCGGAGATCATGCATGTGTGGATTTCTGCATTGTTAACGCATGGGAATAGTATTCCAGAGATTAGAATGAAGTCTATTCTTGAATAGCCCTTATGAACATTTGAGTAGTGTGTGTAGTCTCGTAAGGTATCTTTGTATAGTCTCCAGACATCCACGGTCTCTGTTTCTCTAAATAGTTTGGCTAGGGCTAGAGCCTGTGTGAAGTCTGTGCTGGTGGTGGGAAGTGTTTTGTCTAGCTGTGGGTTGGGCATGGAATTAAAGTCTCCGCCGATGATCAGGTGGCCTTCGCGGAAGGCTGTGATGGTCGGGAGGACTTCCGTGATGAAGCTACCTTGAGAAGTGTTGGGGCTGTAAATTGTCACGATTGTAATGGGGAGCTACTCGAAGAAGCCTTTGAGTAGGAGGTACTGGGTCTCTTCTTATTGTGATCTTGGACAGTGGGATTTTATCACTGAGTAGTATTGCTACTCCCCTTTTCTTCGACCCTGATGAGGCGAAGAAAGCCTGCTTGAATCTTTTGAATTTTATGCGGTGCTCGTCTTCCAGTAGTAGGTGTGTGTCTTGGAGTAGGACAATGTCACCGGACAGATGGTCCAGACGGTGTTCAACTGATCTGCACTTTCTTGGTGAATTCAACCCTTGGATGTTCCAGGAGAGGATTCTTATTTCGTTCGTATTAGCCATCCCCTGCAATGTTGAGATGAGTGAACCTCATGAAAAGCCTCTCTTCTATTGTAAGACCATATTTGGAATAAAGGCACAATAACCATATACTAATGATATGCCAGTCGTGAGGTTCGTTTTCCCAAACAAGTCTGGTTTATTTCAAAGTATCTCAGTCGGCCCACCGGGTCTCAACACCTCACGACGTGTGTTCACAGACACTGTGAGAGGAGAGAGAGAGAGCATCAATAAAGCAGTAATATATATACATAACACATCATCATTGTACAGCATTATTCGGTCCGCCCATATACATGACATATGCATGACATCTAAGCAAGGGTTCAGTAATTGACAAGTTATGTATGTACTTCATCCAGTCTAAACATTCAGTATTGTTAGCCAAGACTGTAGAGACAGCTAACTTTCTTGGGGAACATGGGGCACTGGCACGGGGAAGGATATCATGTTCCAGCACAGAGACATTCTTTGCTTTCCAACTAACGTTATCTATTCGCTACATTAGATTCTAAGGGTCAGACAGTCTGAAGTAGAGAAAATACTGTCTTTCATGGAGGAGCACATTTAGTTGCATATCATTCTTATTTAACTGCCTGCTACAACAGCGTTTGCAAGACAGGCTGGAACCTGGTTTGCTGATTAGTCGATGCTTATGTACAGCTTCAAGGCTTTATAGAATAAGGAAAACAATGTATTTCTGCAGGGTTTCACATTCCTGCCTACCTTAGCATTCAAAGTTCAAGCTGCGGCCTTGCACCGCGTGTAGACATGAAGCACAGAATATATATTTGCAAAAGCGTTTAGAGTACAAAAATGGCGGACAATTACAAAATGGATCCCCAATGGTTACATTCAGGTTTCATGGTTTGCAATGTTTAGCACGTGATGTGATTCGCTTCTGGCCAACATTCTATTCGTGCTACAAGATTGCATTACAGTTTTAAACTATGGGCCTCATTACACGGTAGGAGGTAACCATGGCGCTAATAGCGCCATGGCTGCCTCCAAAACCTTACCGACTCGGCCTTGGTGAATGGAGCAATTACCGGTCCATTCCAAGGTTGGCAGGACCGGTAATTCACCATTCACCAGGGTCTTTCCTCATTCCCATTGAGTCCCCATAGGGCTCAATGGGAATGGGGAAGACGCTAATGACGGTACCGCAAATTGCGGTACCGTTATTAGCTCTAAAGTCCCTTTGCGGGTCCTGTCCTTAACGCCTGGAAAAACCAGGCATTAAGGGAGGACCCGCAAATGCACCTCGTAGTAGGGCGGTAGGGAATTACCGGTAATGAGGCCCTATGTCTTTAAAAGCGACTGAATCACAGAATGCACAATCCCCGTCTTGCAGTACGGTTTTAAATTTATGGCAATGGTCTGCATTTTCTAAAACTTTGTTTTAAAGTGGAGTCTTTTTTCTTCTTATTCTTTTGAATAACCGATACATGCCTTGGGCTGACAGCATTTAAAATGTTAATGGCACCAACATTGTGACCCATCCCCACATCACGACCACTGCCGTTCTGAGTGTTTGCATTGGCAATCATACACATACCTGTTTCATTGTCCATATTACTAACCCCTGCCTCTTGAACATCAAATACAGGCACTGTCACATAACCCTGCTGTTCAATTGTGCCAACAGTATCACTAGCCAGGGTTGGTGGGGGTTCATTAGAAGGTGTTTCAATGGTTATATTGCCGCTAGTGTTTGATGTTAATGCGAGCTCAGAGAGCGCATCGCCCTAGGTTGAACACTTTCTGGCTGATCATTTGAAATATTAATAATATCAGCATTGTACCTTCCCCATCGTTATTTACCCCTCCCCCTCTTGAGTAGCAACAGAAGCAATATTAATAACAGCATTGTACCCGTCCCCATCCCTGTGCATACCCTCCTCTTGAGCAGCAACAGAAGCAATATTAATGACACCAGTGTCTTGAGTGTCAGTATTATAGATACATGGACCTGTTTCACTGATAATATTAACACCAGCATCCTTAAGTGCAACAAGGTATATATAGCAGCTAGTAGCCATAGTATCTGAAATCTCCCGGTGTGGGTTACTAATACTAAATTGTAACCTATTACCTGTGAAGCGGTCATCAACGCACTTAACTCGCTCTTTGTGTAGCCATTGGTAGCAGGTAAAACACCCGGTTATACACATCCCACAACCCCCTCATTCGCCACCACCCGAGTGTCTTCCTGCAGCGAGTGCAAGCGCCCCCTGGTGGATAGATGGATAATGAACTGATGAGTTGTCGACAGGTTTAACTGCTGCATTAACTAAGTTATCTGACATTTTAACAACGCCAGAGATGCAGGTATTATTTGCGCCTTCAAAACTACCAACTGTTGCGTTCTCGAAATTGGTTATTTTTGCAGCGCCTTCAAAACTTGCAACAGTTACATTCTCAGAATGATTATAGGTGCAGTGCCTTCAAAACTAGCAAGTTACATTATCAGAATTAGTGGTGCACCGGATTGGTCGTCCCTAATTACAAACACATTGCTTGTACCAGCCCCCAGCTGCACTCATCTGTTTGTAGTTATCCCCACCTCCTTCTCCGGTGTAACATATTGTGTCTTGTTCTTAGGCCCATTTTTACTGAGCCGCAGTCAGGACCCACGACCCTGTGGCTGTCTCACGAGATCGGAATCATTATCAACATTGTGCAGTGACTTTTGCTGATTGTTGTATCCATAAGTTACATCAAAGCAACCCTGCTCCCACTCGAGCACAAGTCTGGACTGCGGCTGATTAAAGCTGAATTGCACCCCCAAACCAGCAGCAGGAGTGCCTGAAGCTGCTGATAATATCAGGGCACCATGGCTGTCCTGGCAAAAGAGGTTTGAGCATTTAAATACCCTTTGATAGAGCCAATGAGCGCACCATTGGAACGAAATCAACTTCGTGGCCAGGATTTGAAACCAGACTGCTCCATATAGCGCTGCAGGGCTAATGAGGCATTAAAGGCGCTACCCCCGTTACCCGAGTCTTTGAACTGGGGGAACACAGGGGGGTGGTTTGCCACAGCATGCCCATGGCTAGACGTTCATTTGTCCGACCATTTCCTGGACATTTGTTGTTACAATCCAATTCGGGAACAGCACAGAAACCATAATACCCCACCTGGGTCTCAAACTCCTTCATCACTCGATGGGGCCCCCAAACATTTAATCAGCCCTTGCTGGCCCTGTAATTCACCTGTGCCCAATTCCATACACGCAGAACAACTCTGCTGTGCCCCTTTCTGATCTGTCAAAAACATGCAAACGCCCATCCTCGGGCCCTTAAAACATCCAGGATTTGTTGAATCAAATGCACTCATTTCCATAGATCCAATGGGTGCCTGGTGCTGGGCTCCACAGGCCATTTTTTCAGACTGTCAGCTGTGCCATACATCTGTTGGGGTTCACAATGTCACTAAAAATACAAGAAAAATATAGAATCAAAATAGAACATCTTTTAAACAATGAGCATCAGCATGTTACAATATTAACCAACAATATTACAACTCTAGCAACACACAGCATGTTGCAATGTCAGTATCAACATATTAAATCTGATGTAACCGCCAAGCACAGGGCCCCTAAGAAATAGAAATTTCAATCGGTTTATATAAAAGAATCTTGGTGTGATACTTCACCAAATGTATGATCTCTGACAAAGATGGTAAATACTTCACATTGACAATCTGCATTGTCAATATTCTATATAAAACAGAGGAAGATAAGAACTAATTTAAATTTCTAGCGCTTAATATGTTTACTTCAATTACCATTCAAGAATCTGCCATGCCCGACGTTTGTACAAAATAAACTGCAGCGCCAATGTTTCAACCACCTGTGTGATCTTTGACAAGGATAGCAAAAACCCTGCATTGTCAGCATTGTCAATAGTATGGAAAAGACAACGCTAAAGTTAAAAACTGTCATTTAAATTGCTAGCCCCGAATATCATCCATCTAATTCACAGTTAACAAAGGACACATTGCAGCTTGCACATGCAAAAATGTTGTTGTAGCACTCTGATCTCCCCTAGCACACAGCAAATAGGCACACAATCTTGTTTTGTTTTTTACTGTTTTGCACCCATCGCCAAAACTGTGTCAATTGTGCAGTGGGCATGCACAAAACAAGCTCTGTCATTCATACCGCGCTACTCCCACAAACAAAAATGCAAGTTGTAGTACATACTTAAAAATAATCCCATCACCATGTACAGCATGAACTGACCGTCCTAAAAACTTAAAGGAAGGCAGTTTTTACACCAAACACCTCTTTGAAAAATGTTAACCAACAATATTGCAAATGTAGCAACACACATCGTGTTGAAAGACACTGATCGCGTCCTAACACTGATGCATCACCCTAGCGCTGTACCCTTTTTAAAATAAATCAACATATCCATCCACTTGTGTGAACAAATCTCTTCTGCAGCACTTCAGCAAATGCGTGACCTCTGACACATTCTCAAACCCTTAAACATTGCCATTTAAATTGCTAGCATGCCATATCACACATCTAACTTGCAATTAACAAGACACACATTACAGCTTTCACATTTAAAAATGGAATCTTAACACCCTAAGCCTTCCCTAGCACCCAGAGCTCTTTGCTTGCACAAAACAAAATAATGTCAATTGTACCGTGTTTTTCCAGGGTATGAGTCTAAATTGCAAATATAGCCTTTATATTTGTTTGCTGGTTGATTCATCAAAACAGGCTGCAACTGCTCTCAACCTCTAGGGCGTGAAACACCCCTCATAAAATTGCTTAAAGCTAAGTGCCACTCATTTAAAATGTAATAGAGCCTTGTGACTAAATATTACAAAACATATTCTTAATAAACTGCACAATTTTAACACTGAAATCTTAAGCCCTGTTAAGAGTCCAACCCTATTAATACATTTAAAGGCCTAAATATATTATTACAGAATTCTACAAATACTTTTTAAATTGCAGCGTTGTTATAAAATGCACCTAGTTGTTTAATTTAGAAGTAAATACAATGCACCTTTTTTTTTACTTTCTGGAAATAATCTGCCTAAAAGAGACAGAGCCTGTTTTCAGTGAAGAAAGCCTTGCAGAGTTCCCGGCGCAATGATCAAATCCAATTAAATCCAGATAACAAGGTTTCCTTGCAAAACTCTGCTGGCAGTTCAAAACAATTATCCACACCGAAAGGGAATCATCAGGTCCTGGGGATCTCCCGAAACTCCAAAGTGCTATTTCTGCTGGCATCTAAAGTCTGCTTTTTAAACACTAGCGGCCTACAATCTCTGACATGCTGCTTCGTTATCAGCACACCAAGTTTCCTGTATTTTTTAAAAGGTATGGCCCATCCCTGTGCAAAATCCGTTATTTGCAAGCGTATAACTATATGTATGCTTACTTTGCAAAAATAGACCGTTATAACAAACCCAAAATTTCCTACCTACCTCTTATCAGTCGTAGATAACAATATTGTGTATTGCAGAACCCCTCTGCATATGCTGCATCCAACTCACCAGGCCTTATCAGGTGCATCATCTCTCTTTTCTGCTGCACCGGGGGAAAATGTAAGAGTCTTGAGTTTGGCTGATAAAAAACCCTCCCCACAGCAGCCCTGTTTTACAGTTGATCGAGCCATCATCTCTCTCTGCATGTCCAGGCAGACCTTTTAAACAGCATGTAAGATAACTGGGCTGTGCACATACTGTCCATATCACCAGACATTTGTGTAACTCTAGTGAAGACCCTTTGCGCTCTTCATTTATATTTTTCCATATCAATAGTATAACTCTGGTGAGGACACTTTACTTATAAATGAACCACTTTCATTATTTAAAAGAAACATGCATAGTCAAACTAAATAGTTTGACTTTTGTATAGACTCTGTGCCACATACTTGGCACTCTGTCATTTGTATTGTGGGCTGCCAGCCTCTATTTAGAGTCTATATAAAATCTACACCAGTGTTACTTAGCGATGAAGCTAACTCAACTCTAGAGAGTTATTTTTAGACCTCATCGATCATATGGAATGTTATGACCTCATCTATACTGTGTATAGACTGTATATCCAGTTCATATAATATTGATATACAGCTTCTCTAGAATCAACATGTTATTGTCACCCTCATTAGTTCCGTGCATCCACAAAGTTAAAACAGAAACACGCATCCTTACGGATCATGCCCTGGTGGATCTAGACCTATTGGTGCAGAGACTAACCGCCCCTAGCAAACCCCTGCAGAAACTCTATTGCCAAAGCTATTGTCAATTACTTCAGAGGCAACACAGCGGGCTAGCTCAGATTCATTGCACTGGGACCCCATGAAGGCAGTCATCAGAGGTGAAATCATAGCGCACACCGCCGCTTATACAAAACAACGTACAAAAGTTAGGGTGGAACTTGAACAGGAGGTCCAAAAATGTGAAGCATTATATAAACTATCAGGCTCCCCAAAGCACTTAAAAATGTATGCATTGCACAAAACCAACTCAAGGCCACTAGGCAGGCCGTACGGCGCAGGCAATTATTTCCACTAAGCAATCCTACTATGGCACGGACAGCAAAGCAAACAAATTCCTAGTCCGCAATCTGAAAACCATAAGCATGAGAAATACAATTACAGGCTTGGTAGACTCAGAGCAGAAGACCAACTAAACCAAAGAAGGGAAAATAGGTATCATAGACCCAACCACGGCACGAATATATCCAGTCTGTGAAACTTCCACAGCTTATGGCTGGGGAAAGTGAAATGCTAGACGGGCATGGTGAACAGGAGGTGG
Source organism: Ambystoma mexicanum (assembly GCF_040938575.1). NCBI lineage: Eukaryota > Metazoa > Chordata > Amphibia > Caudata > Ambystomatidae > Ambystoma > Ambystoma mexicanum. The sequence goes on along the minus strand of NC_090921.1, from coordinate 220,810,108 downwards.
AAGCAACAATCTCCTCCCTTAAAAATAGAACTACAGGTCCTGACAGATTTTCAGCCTCCTCTATAAGATCTTCAAACTTAAGCTGATCCTGCCCCTAACAAAGCTGTTCAATATCTTACAAACGGTTGGGAGAGTCACGCCCATGATGGAGGAAACATCAACTATATTAATATTAAAACTTGGGAAGCCTCCCACATGAACGCTCATCGTACAGGCCAATTACCCTGTTAAATATCAATGCTACACTCTACTCCAAATTATTAGCTACTACGCTGGGGCTGGTTGTATCCTCATTGGTGAACCCAGATCATACAGGGTTTATCCCAGGAAAGAAGTATGTTGATAATATCAGATGTTCCCTTAATTTAGTTGAAATTGACAGGGTCAATTTGCAACTAGTGGTCCTAGCCCTGGACTCCATAAAAGCCTTTGACAGTGTGGACTGTACCTTTATGAGAGAAGTGTTGCAGGCCTTTGTGACAATTCACAAGGGGTTGTCACTTCTCCCCAGCGGGGGGGGGGGGCCTTTTCCATGAGGGTAGCGAGGTGCGGCCATTACCCAATGGTCCTCCTAGGGGTGGTTTACAGCGGGAGAACCTCATGGTCTCACATGTTCAGGTTGTCCTAGCTTTTCATAGTAACACATTGTTGCATCATGGTACTTTTAGTGCTGCAAGTTGATTGGGAACAATCAGTGCCCTTGTACCCTGTCATGGTCTGTCTTTGACCAGTGCATTCCGAGCCGTCATGTGGTGATCCTCTTCTGGGCCAGTTGCCTCGAACCGGTGACATCCGGTGTCCCCCTCCTCAGGAGTGGGGCATCAATCCACCGCCTTCCTAACCACATCCACTGGGGAATTAGGCTCCATTGTGACAACCGGCATTGACCGGCTAAATCCAAAGATGGCGGCTGGGGCACCTTCACCCAGTGCAATCGATAGCCTACTAGAGTGCTCTGTCAGCAGTGCTATAGCTCATGCCCCGTCAGAGAGACTTCGAGTGCAAGCATTGACCACAGTCCATAGATGGGGATTAAACATTCAGGCTCATGTGATGCTAACAAAGATTCAGGCATTCAGTGTTTGTGGCGATAGTCCATAAGTGAAGAGACCTTCCCAATATCCACATCAAACTGTACATCATATGGTGCCATTTTGGCACCACCGCATCACTGATCATCCCCTCTCCCTTCAGGGCTTCCAACACTAAAGGAATCCGTGTTATGTTGCTCTGGCTGGCTAGTTAAGATCTCCCGAGGCCCCTGAGATCTCTCTCTTCATAACAGATTGTCTTGCCTTAGTAATTTAGAGGAGATAGATTGAAAGCGATTGTGGGAACGAATTAACTAAATTGAGACGCGATTACCAAGGTTCTGTTGAAACCCTATTTTTATCGATTGAGGCCAGGATGTGTGCAGGATATGTGCGGGTCGATAGGAACTAGCTGTATGACAGTAAGTAGTAGCAGGAGTGGTAGCAAGGCATCTGCAATGAAATCAGCGGATTACACAGTTCTTAAACTCTTGGTTTATACTATTGGGGCCTGACATGTAAGTTGCCTGTTAATGATTGGTGGGAATTTATAAAAGGCTAGAAGTTCCTCGTTGTTTTTGTGGAGACTTGGTTGATTAATCCAATTCATCTCCCAGGTTTCTCATTATATTCCATTCTAGCATTAAAGGACTGGTTCCAAAGGAAGGCCGTCGGACAGCTCAGCAATTTGTATTTCAGTGAATTTAAGATGGGTGGTCAGACAATCCTGCAAGGTGAAGGAAAACCTCCTTTTCCTGACTGAATTCGAGGGCAATAGGGCCTCAGCCTTGGCAACCTTTAGGGGTCGGTGGTTCTATTGTTAATGCTGAAGGACATCATTTATGAATGTATTTATTTAGTTTATTTCTCCTTATGTGCCTGCCACACGTCCAGAGGGCCTCAGGTCACACACAAAAAACAAAGGCAGTAAGACAGAGATGAGACATCCCCGAAGAGAGCAAGAGAGATGTCCGAGAATTAGCCAATCTTGCATTTAACTGCTTTCTTGAAGCTTGCCAAAGAGTTTATGGTTCTTATTGTGAGTGGTAGTGCATTCCACTCTCTGGGTGCCCGAGCAGGGAAGCTGCAACCACCAACTTTGGTCAGCTTGAATCGGGGCGGTTTGAATTGATGATAATCACTGGAGCAAAGGGAGCGAGCAGGGTGGTCTGGGAGCAACTGCTTTGTCAGGTAAGGGGGAGCAATAGAGGGCCAGGCCAGCATTTGTAAGCAACGATAGGATCTTATGTGAGATTGTATGTGCAACAGGTAGCCAGTGCAGCGCCTTTCTGGAGTCAGATACATGATCCTGTTTGCGAAAGCCAAAGACAGCATGAACTGTGCCATTCTGGACGAGCTGAAGGGACTGTATGTCCGACTTAGTCCCCGACAGGAGGCTATTACAGTAATCAAGCCTCAAGTTCATCAATGCTGAGACAAGTGTGGATAGCCATGATTCCGACCAACGTGAAAGCTCAGTAATCGCAGGGGAGATTTCAATCTCAGACTGCGCAAGGATGATGACTTATTTTCTGGTAACATGGAGGAGAGGGCCCTATCTGTCCCGCATCTCCATTTGGCAGACGATCCTCACTTCTGATAATGCCCTATGCTTGTGGGAAATACTGATGAACAGGTTATAGAGCTGTTAATGGAAGATATAACTCTGAAACAACCAGTAATTTTTAATTGAAAACAGGAGACATCAGAGCATACTGTTAGGAGAGGTTTTAGTTCATTATTTATGACCCTGCATCAAATGTCTTTATTTCCCTGCATCAATATACAGATCTTAGTGCACTGCTGAAGGTCCCTGGCTTCTAGAAGCCTTGTTACTTAATGAGTCATGTGCAAGGTTACAGTTGCTAAGTAAACATGTTATGCTGCGTGATTAGAATGTGAGGGCGACAAGCTCCAGGGTTGACAGTTGAAGAGAAGAGCTCCATTCAGCTGGGGGTTGTCCTTACCTCTATGTCGTGAATAAACCCATTCTCTATCTATCTGGTATCCGGTCATTTTGTTGGAACTTGTCGCTCTCTCTGTATCTTTCTTTCTGTCCTTCTCTCTTAGTATGTTTCTCCCCCTTTATCTCTCTCACCACTCCACTCTCTCGCTTTCTCCCTCCCACTAGCTCTTGCTGTGACGATCGCTCTATCTTTGTGTTATCCGTTTCTCTCTTACGCTCTCCCTTTTCCTCCATTCTCCCTGTTACTTTCTCATTCTATTGTATTTATCTATCGATCTATCTAAATGTCTGCTCCTTTTCTGCCCTTCCTTCTAGATTTCAAGTCTACCGTACCCTCCTTTTCTCTGTGCCACCATGCCCTCTCTCCCCTCCCACTACCTCTACGTCTATTTCTCCCAAATTGATCACATTCACAAAAACTCATATTCCTGATAACTGCACGTCTTATGCCTGGCCTGTGATATGTTTTGTGTGCAGTCCTTCACTGAAGATGCACTATGAGGGAAGAAACCCCCACCCCCAAACACAGTGCAAGGGGTCACCATTAGCCCACATCGAGTGTCTCGTGCTTTCTGGTGACGTTGCAGGCAACACACATGGCCCGTGGGCACGTGTTGTGTGTCCTTACAGGCACACCACCAGGCACAGTCCACCTGCCTTGAAACAACAGGTGCAGAAGTTGGCAGACTGAGATTCAGACATGCACACGCGTAGCACGCGCACCGGTCTGTTTTAAGTCACGACATCCACAAGAAGCCCGGCGGAGTCACGACATCCACAAGAAGCCCGGCGGACACAAAATGCTACAAATGCAGCGCCAAAAAAATAACACTGCCCTACAATGTGCAAATGCAATTCCCATTTTAGGTGCTATTTTTATGTCTGTGCAGGTGGGGGCGGCGGGTGGGGGGCTGGGGTTAAGGCAGCCTCACCCCTCCTCCTTCTACTAAACTACACCTGCTTCCCTGTTCCAACGCTGTGATACCCCTGGGTGTGGGAGTTACAAAAATGTAATAAATAAATAAATAAATGGGTGTGCCAAAATCCATGTCACTGGCACACATTGCAGAAGGAACACGACAACACAGCGGAATGAAGTAGGTGATCAACCAACAGAAGGGAGGGCACTGGAGACCAGGCTCTACACACAGAAGAGAGGAAATCCACATGGAAAGACGAACGTTCTTCTCATGCCCGTTTCTTTGTCATTGCGGGGGTGCTTTGCGGCACATGTGCCAGAGGCTATGCTGGGGTGGGCGCTCTGCACCAGTAATGCTTTCTACGAGGGCGCAGAATAACTGCTGACTGTCGCACTCCCCCCTCCTACCGTCTATAGACCTCTTGCCTTTTTCAGCGACTCTCAAACGTCTCCATCCCCAGTTCACTTTTACTCACTCACAGTGCACTCCTGCACACAGCCACAAACACACTTTCCTTGGGGTGAGGGGTGAGGGGGGACTAGGTAAACATGCATGAATGCCTGGACGGTGATAATCCAAGAAGCAAGGATTGGATGTGCAGTTTGCACATTTTTAGATTTCCTAGTTTTCAATCTGCGGGAGTCAGCCGAGGCAGTGAGGGGCGCGTAGTGGGGGGGGGGGGGGGGGGGAGTCTACTGCCCAGTGCCGACATTGCTGGGATGTGGATGGGGTGGAATAATGACCGAGCCGATGTTCAGACTCACTTCAATCCTTTGAATGTTTGTTTTTCACATAATAATTATTTATCACTCACCTGTGTTGCGCCTCACTCACTAGGCCGGGTAGGCCTAGGCTTGGCTAGAGCCAGAGCTGCGTGCTGGAGGCCAGAGCGGAGGAGAGAGAGGATGAGTGGTGGCTGGTGACTGAGCGACCAGGAAGAACAGTTATGCGAAGAGCTTAAATATACAAATAATAGAGACACATGGCGGTGAACCATGGCGCTATTAGCTATTAGCGCCATGGTTCATGCCGGTAAAATACCAGCACCGCCTTGGTGGAAAGGGGAATTACCGCCCTATTCCAAGGTTGGCGGTGCAGTAATTCCCCCTTCCACCATTGCCCTTCCCCATTCCCATTTTTACCCCATAGGGCTCTATGGGAATGGGTGAAGGCGCTAATTACGGTACCGCAAAATGCGGTACCGTAATTAGCTCCCTGGTCCCTTTGCGGGTTGGTGTTTAACGCCTGCAAAAAGCAGGCGTTAAACTCCCCAACCCGCAAAGGGACCTTGTAGTAAGACGGTAAGGATTTACCGGTACCGTAAACCCTTACCGCCATCTGTGTAATGAGGCCCACAGTGTGCATTTCAGCGCGGTGCCCTGCGCTTGGAATTATGCAGTCAAATCATAGAAACCCAATTTTAAGAAACATAATTAAAACATATTTTTAGAAGAGTTGTTTTATCTGCTCAGGCGCATTGTTGGCATCAAATCTAATATATAAATGAAGGCATGGCGCCCACTTCCCCTCTACATATTCTAAGTATAGTCGCCATTGCCTTTTCTTCAAATAATTAACTTCTTCAGTTTCACGTGCCTTCAAGGGACATTTCCGGCCCACCCTTGGAATACTACAAGATATTATTAAATGATTTAATACGTTTATGAAGCATCAGCAGCAGAACGCCGATCCTTTTGCCAGCAGCTTTGATAATCATCTTTTGGTGGAACTATCTCCATTTATAAATATGTTTTATTTGTCGTCCTCCACTTGGAAAATGCATGCATTTTAAATATTGACAGCAGCCGTGTAGACCGCCCTGTGCTGCATACTTAAATTAAATTAGTGTTCCCGGGAAGAACAACGTGCATACTGCGTAGAATAAAAGGTGACACCTTTTATTTGGAGAATTTGCTTAACATATGAATCAGACGTGTCGTTAGGCAAAATATATATATATATATATATATATATATATATATATATATAAAACACAAGTAAGTGCACATGTTACAAGCTCCCTCCGTTTTTGGTCGAACATGTATGTACCACTCACCCGTTTTTATATAGCACTTGTCAGAGTCGTAATTGTTAAACATGACCGAGAAAATAACACAGGCCAACTCTCCCTGCATAACGGGTGCACGTCTAATTGTCTAGCCGCGAATGTTGGCAGGGCTCTTCCTTTTCGAGTTTACTTCATCTCGCCTAACATATGGTTGTAACATATGTTTGTAAACGCCCTCGCCCCCTGCCACACTAAATGGTCACGGTACTTGTTCTCTCAGTTTTAGCCTGGTTGCATGCCCAGCAGGCAGTCCCACATTCAGGGGTGGACTGGGAACTAAAAGAGGCCCTGGAAACAATTACTGGGGACCAAAAGAGGCCCTGGAAATAATGTTCAAAGTGGCCCCATATGACACATTTTCAGCAAGCCCAACCCCTTTCCTATGAGAAAATTTGAAAATACCACACAAATGTGGCACAGTGTACAGAGGCCCACCGGGAAATCTCCAGAGTTCCCTATAGGCCAGTCCACCGCTGCCCACATTGAGGGTGTTTTCAGGGGAGCACTCCAAGCGCCCAATATAACTGTACCAGACACTGTGGGATCAGTGGCCTGGCGGGAGGGGAGCACGGGATGCACGCCTCCATGCCCACAGAAAACCAGGGTTTTCTGCCACCCGATACGCGGCCTGCAGAGGTGAGACAGGCCATGTGTGTGGCGGCGGCAGGCCCACTGCATGGGCCGCAAGCAGCACTCCTGGCCCATTATTTACTGCCCCTGAGGGGCGGTGCATGTAGTTGTGCGCCAAAGGTGGGGGTGCCGGGGGGTTATGAACGGGGACTGGGGGTACCCTGCGAGGCTCTTGGGGGACTGAGGCAGACTCGAAGGGCAGCCTGACAGAACGCAGGAGCGGGAGCAGCTGTTCCGGGACGTCAGGAACCCGCCAAGCCTGGGACAGGAAGGGTGCTGGGCTGTCAGTGGGCAGACTTCAGAGGGAGGCGGCCTGGGTTGTCCTCGTGGTGGAGGTGGTGGTGTCTGGATGCCTGCGTTGTCTGTGTCTGGGACCTGGGATACTGCTAGATTTGAATGTGCTACGAATGAGTATTTGTGTATGTATACGTGGGTGTGTGAATGCCTATTGCCTGCGTTTGTGTGGATCGTGTGCGGCAGCGCCGTCGTGTGTTATCTGTCCGCCTTTCTGCGCACGCATGTCGATTTATTTGTCTCATATATGTAGGAAGAGTTCAATAGTCAAGGAAGGAATGCCATGAAAATTAGTGCCTGTGCCCAAAAAGAAGTGCTAGTGTTGCCCACCGGCAAACACCGGCACAAATTAAGCACTTAGCACCGGCACTGTTGCACACGCGGTGCCGGTGCTTCTGTGCTCCCTATTCCCATTGAGTCCCATGGTACTCAAATGGGAATGGGGATTTATATTTTCCGGGGCTTGTAATGAGGCCCTTTACCTATTTAAAACTTCAGTGCTCAAATGGAGTAACAGCATCAGCAGCGGTCCTGCCTGCGAACTGTCACAGGATGCAGCACACCCGTCTTTGCTGGAGCTTCAAAACCAAAGAGATCAAGAGGCGAGCAGGCAGCTGGTGTGGTGGAGCGAGGCAGGTTCATTGTGGAAGGACAGGAAGGATGCGATGTACTTCACGCTCTACATGAGCACCTACACTGAAAATGGGACCTGGCAGCATGACAACCGGCGCAATCTCCCCTACACATACACCAGCCCCCAGGGTTGCTCTGAGGTGGGCTCGGGCCAAGTTCAAGTGAGCCACATGAGCGCTATGCCGCATGTGTAGTGGCATGCTTGGGCTGCATGCACTGATAAATGTTGTAGCGACAATTACATAAACACTAATCAGTTCAATTCAATAAAAACACTCTCGGGGTAATTTTGAAATCTATACTAATTGCAGACAGGGGACTACCAAGATCAGCTATTAATTGCAGACAGGGGACTACCAAGATCAGCTATGGGGTCTTGATGCAGTTTTAAACGTTTGCAAGGCAGAGTACAAAGGCAAAGAGTAAACCAAGGTGCCTTTACTCTTTACTTTTTCTCCCTGTTTTTTCTAGAAAAGATAAGGCAGCCTGCAAATAACGCTTTCGTCCCTGACAAGTTTCCCAGTTCCATGCGTGGTACATCGAACCACTCCTGGTTTTTGCTTCCAATTGCATGCAGTAACTTTTGTTTTTCCCATTATAAGTTGGGCCTACAAGTCCCAGCATGCATTGTGGAAAACAACAGGACTGACTCAAAGCTTCTGCATGGAACAGGGACACTTTGCAGCTATGCGCTTTGCGCACAGCATTTACTAATGCATTTTCATAAAAATCCACCTACTCTAGAACATGTGCAAATTCTAGGCTGATTCCATAAAAATCCATTCATTTTACAGTGTTAAATCCGGTGGCGGAATTACCGACGGCAGAATTACTGATGGCGCAAATAATGTAATGGCAGGAAAAGGAAGTACTGCAGTGGCCATCTTTAACAACTCAATCCATTGGAAATCAACCTGTATGAGTGCAATCCATTCACAGAGGCAAGCTAAAACATGCCTGCAGGGAAGGCCAAGACCAAGGTAGTCAATATGCAGGTCCCTTGTACAAAAAATCAATGACCAAGAACTCACAGTAATAGCAGAGCAGGTGGTGACTCATGCTGATGAACTCTCTGGGGCCCAACATCGGAAGGTCAACCAGAAGCGCGAGAATGCAATCTGGGCAGACATCAGGGACAAGGTGGTGGTGGCTATAGGCCATATCCCACATGATGCAGAAGACATGAAGAAGATGTGGAACAACCTCAATTCCTGAGCCTGCAGCCTAATCTCAAATCACAGCAGGGGGACGGCTGCCACAGATGGAGAAACAGTAGATCCTCTACCGCTGACCCCATGGGAGGGGATGGTCAGTGGTATCCTCCACATGGTAGGTCTGGAGGGTGTGGGCGCGGCTGAGGTTGGAGCCAGCAGGTAGAGAGAACCTGGTGAGTAAATGAGTGAATGATGGGCCCATTACAGAACAACCCTGATAGCATGTACACCTAAACAAACTGCCATGCATCCAGGTGGCAGCAACCCTGACAGTGCATGACCCGTCCATGTGACACTGCAGACCATAAAAGCATGACTCACTGAAGCTGTGATCCCCTTACATTCCAACCAAGCAGGACGAAGAGTGTATGACGTATGCAACTACCACCATAGAACTGCATGTAACAATGACTGACGTGCATCTGCATTGCACATAACAACCAGCCCTTGCCCACACACCCTTCGCTCTCCTCTGATGAAAGTGCAGTCCTCAATCAGTCCTCAATCGAGGACTTTCCTTTGCACCAACGGGATTTAATGAATATGTCCAGATCCAGATAGACCTTTTCAAATTTATTCGCAAATTAAAATAAAAAAAATTCTTTGTGACACAAGTTAAGTACTACAAAAGTAAACCCCAAGAAACCCTACCATCCAACATTACATTACAAACTATGCTATGTTGAGCACTCATGTACTGATGTCTATTGATGATTGTGAATTTGATTGTAATAAAAATGTCATGGACCTATTGCATGACTTGAATATCCAACAACAGAGTCTGAAAATTAAAGAACTCTCAAGCAAATCCAAATTTACTCCTGTATTTCCTAAGGATAACTTAATCGATACATTTCATCAAGCGGTAATCAATGACATTCATAAACTCCAAGATTCAGTCAAACGAAAAAGCAACAAATTCAACCTCTCACACAAAGAACAACAAGCTTTACACAATTTGATAACCATTGACACTATTATCATTAAGGAGGCAGACAAGGGAGGTAACGTTGTTATCATGGATAAAGCTGATTACATTACAATGGGTCTCACTCATTTAAACTCCCCGGGTTGCTATGAAACCCTACCTGGTAACCCCACGGCCACTGTTCGATCAACCATCAAATCAGTAGTAAACAAATGGTACACAGCAGGACTACTAACTGTTGTGGAAAAACAATTTTTAATTGTAGAAGGGCCGACTATGCCAACGGCGTATTTTCTGCCTAAAATTCATAAAACGTTTACCAAAATACCAGAAGGGAGACCAATCCTAAGTGGCGGTGGTGGTATCCTGGAGCCCACCTCCCTCTATATTAATGAGTGTATTTCATCACTGGTGAACACTATACCAACTTTCATCCGTGATACTATGCATATTCTTCAGATGCTTGATCAGTTACCTATGCTACCCAATTTGGTCTTGGTTACACTTGATGTTAAAGCCCTTTACACCTTTATCAACCACCAACAAGCAATCAGCAGTATTGACGATATCTTTAGAGGACACTCAGCTTCGTTCTTTGAACACATATGGCCCTCATTACGACCCTGGCGGAAATCGAAAAACGATGGCGGAAATGCAATACCGCCATCGAATAGCGCTCGGTGCGACTATGACCCGTCACCGCAAAGTACGAAGCCATTAGCGACACCGTAGTGAACGCCAACGCTAACTGCACCAAGCACGCGCGCGCGCGCCATGCCAAACCGTAAACACCACCATGGCGCAAGGGTACGCCAATTCCGACCCTAGCGGACATGTACCTAACGCCATCAAGCATGGCGGAATGTACCATTCCGCCATGGTGAGAAGTACGGCATCTCGAATCAACCGTAAACGGCCCCACTGAGTGCCTGTACACCGCTCCCTGCCCACAAAGTACAACTCCCCGTAGCTGCAATGAAGTCACAATGCAACCAGTGAAATGTACAAGTCACCCATGCATGCCAACGAACAAATGAAACACAAGAGGGGCCAATGGGAGCTGCAGGGCACAGATGGCACGAATACAGAAGCCATCCCAATGGACATGACCACAGTCCCCCACCAAGAAACGCACGCAAACACAGGCACCTGTGACCAGCAATATTCCGAAAATCACATCATTCCACCAGTCCACCTGGCTGACCGGCATCTGTTACACAAAACCCAATCCCCCGCCCCTGAGCATGACAACATTCAAACAGTCATATTGGCAGCCCCCATCCCTGACCTCACGGGCTTCGTAGGCAAACGCGCCCAGTACAGTACCACGCAACTAAACTCCGAAGCTGGAACCCAATGCAGATCTCCTCACAATACATCGCTCCCCAAATAGGAATATGCCACATCACTTGCAAAGAAGAACGCTACACGGGCCAAATCAGAATAGAAATTTAATGCACAACAAAATCACCAAGCCCATACAGCCATCAGGCCATGAACTCCAAAACACATTTCACCATTGTGGGCTGCATCCGCAAGAAATGACCAGCCACTACTTGTGTGACGCCCTGTTCCATCATGGTACACAGAGCCACATTCACGTACGAAAAGGCAACATGGAAGCGCACAGAACCGCAGGGCCGTCCCAATGGGGAGGCACTAGTCCAGCTGAAAGGCCGAAATGTTGCTCCGAGCCACCAGTACTGCGTAAGGGCATGTGGCCCATTGGCGATCGTCCCATAAGATCGTAATGCTGCTCCACTGATTAACACGAAGCAGCAGGTGTCGGGAGTAAAACCCATCTGCAGGAGTGGCATACAGATGGCAGTGGCAAAAGGGGAGGAGATACCTGTCAACCAAAAGAAAAGAAAAAGAACAGAATGGCCATCAGAACTACATTCCAACAACTCACTTCAATGATCACACTAAATCCACAGCCATATGCATGCTAGCCCACTCCAAAGGTTCATCACCACCCAAAAACCACTTGCGACTCATAACTATCTATATCGAGGTGTAAACACCATCACAAACGAATGTACCTGTGCATGCGTCTGTCTAAACAGAATCCATCAGATGGGATTGGTAACGTGCATGGACACAAGTGTCTGAGGGCGCGTCGAGACAGGGAGGGCTCAACAAGGCCAGATAGACGATGGTCCCACTATGGCAGCCCTGCATCACATAGCGTAGGGGAGGCGGATAGATCCCAAGAAGCCCTGGACATGGCAAACTCTGTATCAAATCACCTGCCCATGCATCCATTCATCATTCCCTCATCCCGGGATTAAAACGCCTGAATATTTACTCACATAACATTAGAAATATCCATTGAGTCTGTGCGTTATGCAGCCTGCAAAATCCACAGTGCCCCAGCCCGTAATTCCAGTGTAGTGAAGTAACATGTATTTGGGAACGTCCGGCCTCATCGCCCACGTCGGCATTGCGCATCCCAAACCATTCATATCAATCATTGCATCCTCGCCATGGCCCCTGTCCCAAGGACATTGAACAATAGTACGTTATATTTGCAGTCAGACCTGTGGGCATTTCCTCGCCGCTAGCTGAAAACCGAAAGCGCCGCCCTTCGAATTCCTCATTTGCAACATCACGTCGAAGAGGCATCTGTGGCCGTTCGGAATCACTAATTAATCCATCGAGTGCGGCTGTGTGTGAAAATGGCAACTGCCTTCACCCACAAATGGGACGCCCCGCCCGTCGTTGCAACTCGGTACAGTGATGCATGAGGGTCCACCGTTACTCGAGTACTACGTTCCACTGACCCTTCACAAGTCTGTTCGCGACTGCACAGATAGAATGTGAAACAATGGGACCACAGCAGAATGAACATATCAACCAATGTTACACGGCCATCGGGTACAAATACATGATTGCAATAGCAAGATGCCATTCCCCGAATTGCAGCGTTGTGTGCGGGACGTGCTCGGCCAAAGGGGAGAGCAGTTTGCACAGGTGGAATGAATCACCACAGGTGGAGGCCATACAGCCTGAAAACACATAAATTGCACACCCAGTCCCCTCCCACAACCACACCGAAATGCTACCGGCAGGACTCGCGATGTTGGCCAAGGGGGACATGATAGCACTGCAAGTACTCCAACTCCAAGAAGAAGACGAACACCAACTACAGCCGGCCGCACGGAGGAGACGCAGGAGGAGGAGGAGGGCAAGGCAGGGCCAGCAAGGGCCGCCAGCACAGCCACTACCACCACGCAGGCAGCCCGCAATCCCACGCCTCCGAGCACTCCGTTCAACCTCACTGATGAGCAGATCCACACCCTCTACCGTCTGGACCGGGACACCATAGCCGCCATTGTGGACATGACACAGGCTGACCTACCAGCACACAGTCGGACAGTTGCATGGCATTTCTCAGCCACTGTTCCCACGGACACTATTGCAAGTGCTCGATGCCCTCCTGCAGCACGCAGACGACTACATCTCCCTACCACGCTCGGAGCAGGAAATTACCAACACAAAAGTGGGATTCCATGCACTTGCCGGCATACCGGGTTGCATTGGTGCCATCGACTGCACCCATGTGGAATTGGTCGTCCCACATGCCATGGAGGCCCAGTACCGCAACCGAAAACAATTTCATTCTCTGAATGTACAAATGGTGTGTGACTCCAACAGGATCATTACACATTGTTGTGCCAGATTCCCTGGATCAACCCATGATTCTCTGGTCTTGAGGAACTCTACAATACCACGCTACATGGAGCGACACGCAGGGAACAGATCCTGGCTACTCGGTGAGTCACATTACATGCATGATAATGTGGGGTATGTGATTCGGCAATGACCTGGCAGGAAGGGGGGGGGGTGTGCGTACGTAGCAATGGCATTCCACATCATACGTTTATCGTCCACATACAGGTGATGCTGGATATCCACTGAAGAGATGGCTCCTCACACCAGTCCGGAACCCAGGGGACCAGCATGAGGAGGACTACAACCATGCCCACTCACGTACCCGTGTAGTCATTGAACAGGCATTCGGCCTACTGAAGGGTCGTTTTCGCTGCCTCAGCAGGTCTGGCGGGGCACTCCTGTACCGCCATGAGAAGGTTGCAAAGATGGTGATGGCATGTGTCATGCTCCACAACATGTGCGTACGTAGAAATGTGCCCATGCCCCCTGACGCAGAACTGCAAGCACCTGATGATGGTCATGATGAGGGTGGGGATGTGGCAGCACCTCAAGGAGTCTGCGAGGCACCGGAGGGCCGTGACATTCGTCAGCATCTCATTGATGTATGCTTCTAGCACTCACGCCTGGTGGCTGATACATGGACACGGGACTCGTGGCACTGTGTGTGTCTGGGACATGCACAATATGGACTGTACGCCTATGATGGCCTAGTACACAAAGATCAATGTCCACACATCTCATTGGTTGATCGTGCACTGTTTATGGCATATGTGATATCATGTTGAACACCCTATCGACCCGCCACCCAAGTGAGCCCAACACACCCCCTCCACCCTCCTACCTCACCCCCGAACACCAGTGTCCAAAGATGCTCATTGTCAGTGGGCAGTCGCTATTGCAAGCCCCCTCTGCGGGTATCAGGGGCACCCCTGCCTGTGGAGCGCAGGTTCCTCCCAGATCTACGTTGGGGGCTGCCCTGGACGGAACTTGCAACGGATGATGTCTCTGCCTGCTCACGTCCATGCATGTCCCTAAGGGTTTGCGAGAGCTCAGTGAGCACACGGCGCACTGCGGCAAGTTCGGCACATACGTCTTTGGACGTCGCATGCAGTTCCCCACTCAGGCTCTCGGTGCTTCTCTCCATTTGTGCTCTCAGGCTCTCGGTGCTACTCTCCATTTGTACTCTCAGGCTCTCGGTGCTACTCTCCATTTGTGCCCTTAGTGTCTCTGTACTTCTCTCCATTTCTGCCCTAAGTGTCTCAGTTGATGTTTCTATGTCTGCCTTAGTGCCCCCACATTCATCGGCATGGTCCTTGAGGAGCGTGGCCAGTTGCTGCTGTTGCACGATTAACTGGTCGAGGGACTGTTGCCTCTGCTGGGCCATGGCCATTTGCGGGGGTGTCACAGAGGGGCTGTTGTCCTCATGTTGCCTTGCCACAGGGCTTGTGGGGGATGGCCAGTCGTCGTCTTGTGGGTGCCCCTGCGTGGTATCCTCATGTTGTACGGGATGGGACAGACAGGGGGATTGGGACAGGTCATGGATGGATCTGACTTCGACATCCCCGTCTTCTGTGTCGGAGCATGCTGCCATCAATGGGGTGTCACCTATGGTGCTGCTGCCACCAGAGGCAGTGCCTTCTGTGGCATCCGTTGGGGGGACCTGTGGTGGTGGTGGTGTGGGCATGCTGGCTGCTGGGGTGCCTGTTGATGTTCCCTCCTCTGTGCTGCCACCTGATTTGTGCTGCTGCCGTGTCTTGATGCGTGCAGCTGAGGTGGAGGGTCTTTGGCCGTTGGTCTTGGCCCTCTTTGCAGGTGTGCTGGTAGGGGTGTCCTGATGCTCGTCGTTTGGATCGGACCCTGTGGTGGAGTAAAGGAGGGCGAGGGTTATTGATGGGTCTGTGGGAATTGGAATGGCATTGTATTACATGCATTGGGGTGGTACCTGAGGGTGATTTGGGTCGGGGCCTTGGAGGTGCTTTCATTTGTGTGTGGAGTGAGGGTGCAGTTGTTTGGCAGCCTGCAGTTAGGGTGTGCCTGCTGCACGTGTAGTGCGTTTTTTAGGGGTTTTTAATTATTTATGTATTTATTGTGGGTTTTAACGTGCGCTATCAGGCCGATGTGTGTGGACGTTCTCCTGGACATGTGTTTCTGTTGCACTATGTGGACACATGGTACTTCACATGGATGGACTTTGTGGATTTGGCATTGTTTTATTTGGCCCACCTACCTGAATCTTCGGATGTCTGCACTCCTTTCTCCATCCCTTCAACTCCCTCTATGCTCTCCATTCCGATGGTGGAGGCAAGATTTCTTCCCAGGGGGTCAACTTGATGGGTGATTCAGGACCTCCCCCGGTGGCTGTGGCAATGTTGCGGTTGGCAGAGAGTATGCTGCGGACGCGTATCCGCAGGTCGTCCCATCGCTTTCGGCATTGCTGCGGGGTGCGGGGTGCGGTCCCCACCGCACTTACCCGCTGTGCCACCAGAGCCCATATGGCCTTCTTGTTTGCAAGTGCCGTCCTGGTCATTTGCGTGCAGAAGACGACGGCAGCATTCTCCTGGAGGGTCTCTGTTAGCACGGTGAGTTCCTCACGGGAGAAGTGGACCTGCCGCTTGCGGTCGCACGCTTTCTTCGCTACTTTTCCCATTTTTCTTGGTTTCGCTAGGGTGGATGACGGATTGGGGTGTGTCTCTGGGTAGTGTTTTTAGTGGTTGTGTGGTTTTAGTGGTTTTATAGGTGTACGGCGGGATGTTTCCCGTTCCGGGCCCATGTTTTAACTTCCGTTTCCGTATATTTCCGGCCACGTACTTTCCGGTAGGCGCACACTGCGGTGTCCGCTGTGATGGGTGGCGGTATTGCACCTAGGGCGCCGTACGGCGGCGGTGTGGGCCGTTTTGGGGTCATTTCCGCCATCGCGGACTTTGCACTTCCGCCATGCCGTGGTGCTCGTGCCCGATGGGTCGGAATGGGCCGCACTTTGCTCCATCGTGCAATGGCGGAAACGCTATTTACGCTGTGGCGGTCCGGTCAGTCACTTTCCGCCAGGGTCGTAATGAGGGCCTATAGAAATGATTAAAGACTTACTAACAGTTGCTCTTTCCAATAATGTGTTTCTGTTTAACAACACCTACTATAGACAATGTATTGGAATTGCGATGGGGGCAAGCTATGCTCCTGGCCATGCAAATATTTTTATGCATAACTATGAACAACAAATTGTCTTTTCCAACCAATCTTTCAAACCCCACATTCATATGTGGAAGAGATATATTGATGATGTGTTCTTGGTGTGGCAGGGTTCTATTGAATGCTTAAATGAATTTGTCACTTATCTTAACTCAAACAATTGGGGCATCCAGTTTACACATACATACAGCTTTACGAGTATCAATTATTTGGATCTTACAATTAGCATTTCAGACAATCAGTTTGTGACCAAAACCTTCAGAAAATCTACATCGGTTAACGCAGTTCTACATGCCAGTAGCTGTCACAGGAAAACTGTGATTTCCAATTTTCCGAAATGAGAATTTATCAGGGCTAGACGTAATTGTCTGTTGAACACAGATTTCAATGAGGAATGCTCAATAATACGTCAGAGGTTTCTTACCAGAGGTTATGACTCTCGATCAGTAGCTAAAGCTAAGCAAGAAGTACAAGTCATGAAGAGGTGCGATCTACTCACACCGAAAGTACGGAATGAGACCACTCACTCCCAGAAACTGAAATTTATCACCAGATTCAATTCGGATAGTTCAGTACTCTACAATATAATCAAAAGACACTGGCACATTTTACAACTCGACCGGGACATCACTCCTTGGGTTGAGAGCAAACCAAGCTTCATCTATACCAATGCAAGCAATCTTAAGAATATTCTCTCCGCCTCATTCATGCCAACATCACCACAACACCAACAACACCACAACACCAACAACATAAAACATGGTTACACCAACCTTCATGCCCAGGTTTCTACAAATGTGGGGGCTGTTCTGTGTGCCCACATGCACTTGAGACCACGGCTATTGACTTTGGTCATATAGGCACACACAAGATCAATTCTTTTATTAATTGCAATTCTAAATTTTGCATTTATTGTATCAAATGTGTTTGTGGTCTTTATTACATTGGCAGTACGATTCGTCCATTGAAAATCCGTATCAGGGAACATCTCTATTCAATTGCACAATCTGACTCTAAATACCCCTTAGCCATGCATTGGCAACGTGTCCATCAAATGGACAACAAATCAATGATCCAATTTTCTGGGATCATGAAGGTTACACTCCCGCAACGTGGAGGCAACCTGGTAATAAAATTCTGGCAATTAGAAGCCCACCTAATATGCCAATACCGTACTGTTGATTTTGGTCTAAACACATACCATGAACTATCTGTTTTTTTGTGACCACATATGCTTTAGAACCCTATTGTATGTGATCTGTTATGTGTCATTAATTAAGGGTTTGCTTAAACCACTATATACTTGTAACAATGGAGATCAGTCAATCAATACATGTGTTTGCATAAGAGTTTTTAAACTTTATGTTTGACCCGGTTACGTAATCAGTAACCATCATAGATTCAAGGTAGGATTCGCTATTTGGCTCCTCCTCTTGCATGTTGGCTCCGGAGTCCGTCACTTGTATTAAATGTCTTCAATTTTAATGTCCATAACACGGATGGTCCCCTGTTCCGGATGTCCTAGCTGCCACTTTAATATGTGCATTTCACGGACCTGGTTACATTCAGCCCTTAAATTACAATTTCTATACACATACGATGCTTTTAATTATTCATCCATTCAAATGGATTCCTCCATTGGCTGGTTGATTATACTTCTAAAAATTACCAGTGGCTCTTGCCACTCTCTCACACACTATATTTTCCATTACTTCTCTTTTGCACAATTGCAGAGCACAACACTAGTTCAACATGGCGGCCCTTTTGCCCTACTGTTTGTGTCGGCATTCGGCCTTCTTCGCTGTTGCCGCCCCTTTCTGTTCCATTCAATTATGGACACAGAACCTCACGCGAGCGGCTCCATTCTTTTCATTTAGCAGCGGACGCACTGGTAAGTTATCGCTCAGTTAGTTTGTAGATGAACCCTAACCTATACGGGGATTTAAATCAATTCCTTGTTAGTCTAGACGACCGCCGGAGGCAACATCCAATTTGCTAATTGATGCCTCTCTTTTGCTCTTCTTTCTCTTTACGGGATGTTCACCACTTGGATTTTGGCTACATTTCAGCATTGTTCTGATTGACTAAATATGTTCTCCATGCAACTGCAAGTTATTGGTATGTTGCCTTCATTTTTCAATTTCAATTATGTGCTATTTCTGCTCATTATGTCTCCTAATAGGCGCTCAAAATTTTCCCTTTTTAAAAAAAAAAATGTTCTTACATTTTTCTTGTTTTAGAGCCCACGTATTACTTTTCAATTCTATTTAAGGTTCAATACCTGGTAAACCCTTTACGCTTGACAACATTTTTTGTTATCCCTTGATTTATTTTAATTTCAATTCAATTAATTGCGCAATTATTTCTATTAGCACGAGATTTGCAGATTGACCAAGATTAAGGTACCCCTATACAATTTGAGCTTTACCCATGCATTTTCTGGCTGATCACCATTGCAACCCTTTTCCCTCTATTAATGTTCTTTATTTATTTTCTTATTTCTCTTTATTAATCTGATATCCTTTGACAAACAATGCCGCACTCCATTGGTAATATGTTTTTTACCTTATGTTTAATTCAAATGTACTTATTGCTAACTTTCTATTCAATTACTATGGCATTGTAGTTGTTTTGACTTTAATTTGGTTGGTACACCCTACCTGTTCCATGTGTTTTGGGTTTGGGTGTTTTTGTTCTATTTTTACTATTGATTTTGGAATTGTGTAATAATTATTTTCACCAAAATTTTGTCTAAGCAGCCTCAGTAGAAGAGCATGAAGCTCGAAACACGTGTCAGGCTGCAACGTTGTTGATTAAAATCACTCAATATAATCAGCAAATTGTGCTTTCTATTTGATATTGTGGGCGCAGTGTGAGAGCAAACCCAGTCTTCCCTTATCTTTTACTCTATGGGTAATTTGGCAGGTTCCCACTATCGCTCTCATCCGCAGCCCACCAGCAAGCACCCAAACTTGCCATCCATGCGCTGGACCCTTCAGGGTCCTTTCTCTGCCAATTTTCTTGTTTTCAAGACCATGGTAGTCAATATGCAGGTCCCTTGTACAAAAATTCAGTGACCAAGAACTCACGGTAATAGCAGAGCAGGTGGTGACCCATTCTGATGAACTCTCTGGGGCCCAACATCGGAAGGTCAACCAGAAGCGCGAGAATGCAATCTGGGCAGACATCAGGGACAAGGTGGTGGCTGTAGGCCATATCCCACATGAAGAAGAGGTGGAACAACCTCAATTCTTAGTGAGTGAGTGAATGATGGGCCCATTACAGAACAACCCTGATAGCATGTACACCTAAACAAACTGCCATGCTTCCAGGTGGCAGCAACCCTGACAGTGCATGACCCGTCCATGTGACACTGCAGACCATAAAAGCGTGGCTCACTGAAGCTGTGATCCCCTTACATTCCAACCCAGCAGGACGAAGAGTGCATGACGTATGCAACTACCACCATAGAACTGCATGTAACAATGACTGACGTGCATCTGCATTGCACATCACAACCAGCCCTTGCCCACACACCGGTCACCCATGCACACACACCACAATAAAACACGCCTTTTGAATTTTTAGTATTTGAACCATGGATTCTTTATTGAAGAGGCACCCAACCTGTCTCAAAACCACCTTATCAAATACCCTGTGTCGCAGTGGACCATGAACCAGGCTGGTGTGTAACAAAGAAATATTTATTTATTTTTAAAATTCAGATGAAAAATCAGAGCGAACAAATTTTAGGGCAGCAATCACCAGTGTGTTGACAATATAATGCAAAGATTCACACAAAATAGTTACTTCACACTCCTAACATAAGATACTTAAACCTTTAATGGAAGCGGAAACAAAATTACTTTTCTTTTGAGTGACAAATGGCAAATATGTTATGCACTCCCCCTAGAACCTCCCCCAAACACCTGCTAACTAAATTATGTGTGGATGGAAAGCCATGGCCAGGAGTCAGCAAGCAGAGGGAAAAATCATTTTTTAAATATGACCCACCACCCCAGAATAGGAGGTTCAAGAAGAAAATGAAAACCTTGAAATTGAGCAAAACAGCATTCACAGATTTCACTTGTTACTTGTAGATAAGTTTACACTTGCGGTAGTATAGATTGGACGGACACTTGTGTGGTTGCACTAAAGAGACAATGAAGCTTACAGGCTACTGAGCAGGGTACTAAAGCAATAAGAACACAGGTGAGAAAATTGTTTTTGGGAGGAAACAATGCAGCCAAAAAAATCAAACGCAGCAGAATTGCAATTCCTTATTTCACACAGGCTTTGAATTCGGAAACAGCTAAAAAAAATGGGTTTCGCAATAAAAATCAGAAATCGATTTTTGGGATGGGAAACAAAGACACAGAACAGATAGGATACTAAGGGGAAGAGATGACTCTTATGGGATGACGATATGGGTTTGATATGGGTTTTTTATGGGAAAAGCAAATCAGATTTTAAAAGGAAAGCAAATACACAGGCAAAATCGGTTTTGTTCACACATATATTTAGTTCCACTGAGACTATATTTTAAAGACTATAATTGTTAAAGAAAGGCACTTGTCATGAAGAGGTTGAGTTCGAATTACAACCAAATCACTATAAATCTCTTTGTAGGGGAATTAATTTGAGCCGTTCCAACTGATACTAGGGACTTACACAGGTAACTGAAGGAAATAAAGAACAAATATGCTAACAGATATGGACATGCACTGATTCTTCTAGAGAAAAAGGGTGAACAGAGAATACTGGCAATTCGGGAAATGATTAGGGTTTTAATGGTATTTCAATAGGGTTTGGACAGAATGCACGGTAAAATAGCGGGATATGCAGTTTTTGGGTACCGGGTGATGGGATACTTACAAGGCAAACTTGGGTTCGGTAATTTAAGCAGCCAGCATGGTCTCTAGGCAGCAGAGCCAAAGATCTGGTCATAGGCTGCAGGGTCAAGAGATCTGGTTACCAGGTCAGCTGGGCTCTCCTGGTAGGGAACAGCTGGTCAAAGTCTGGTCACTGTGGACAGCGGGATGGGTCAGCTGGGCAAAAAGGTATGGTCACTGGATTCTCCTACAGGGATCAACGCCCTTTCCTCCTTTCTCCCTGAATTATTGGGATGAATGTGGTTCTGGATGGGTGGTTCTGCCTGGATCTAGGTCAGCTACCTCTGGATCTGGTTCTGGAGTCTTCGAATCTTGCAGGGGGAATTTTGAATGTTGAATAGCCCTGTTTCTCCCAGTCTAACCTTTAAATAGCCAGAGTGACATCCTAGAATTTTACAATGTGGACGGAAGTACCCTGGACCTACCCCTTGCATGGGATAGGCCAGGCCTATGGGTGTCCCCTCCTCCCTGTGAGCTGATTGGTTCCAGGGAAGTGACCTCACCAAATGTGTGTGTGTTTTCATGGCTCCCTTTGTGTCACAAGCCAATTTTTCACAAAAGTAGGTCTGGAACAAAACTTCATATTTACAATAGTCACCATCATAAAAATCAGATAGGCAGATCCCATATTTTACAAGGAATATGCTGGTTCGAACGACAATTCTGTGCAAGGTAGCATCGCTTTTGGGCACAATTTTGTCATTTTCAGGAAAAATATTATATTTACAACTCTGCAAATGGCTACACATAAGCATAATATTATTTGGCATGGTTTCCCCAAGTTTAATATCTATGCCATTCATGATTCATGAATGCATTTTCCCTACCATTTCAGTTCACCACTTGCCAGAGAGATGCACATATTCTTATTCTGCTTGTCCAAAAATCACATTAAAACTGTCATAATATCACATCGCTGCTTATTCAGATCGTGAAGAAAAATGTCTTAATATGAAAAGGTCTTTAAATCAAATGGGCTGGATTTGTCCCAAATGTGGGCGGTCTTACAAAACCCCATAGCAACTGTCTCTGCCAAGCTTGGCTGGCAACAAAGAACTTTTATGATGTCTTTTGAAGTTGTTGACAGTTCCCTCTTAAGAGGAATGCTTGAGGAAATCACACCTTACTGTTATGCTCAGCTCAACTGGCCTCCTTTGTTCATTCTGGCAGAGCTGCCGGTAAGTCTGACGAGGTCACGAACTTCCACACTCTGTTCCTTTAATGTACCCATGCAGACAGGGCACCTTTGAAGTAGCTGTTCTGCTGGTTTCCCAAGTTTCATTTTTTCTTTCTTTCAACAGAAACCAAGTCATTTTTGGGCATATATATAATGTACATTCTAGAGCAAGACCCCTCACCCCCACATATTTAATCCCATTTCTATGTGAGCACAGGCTGTAATTGTATTTCACTTTAAAAACTGCATTCACCTGCTTTGCAAAAGCACCGTTTTACACATGGGTTAAATTTTCTTTTCTGTCACTTTCCAAATGTGTTTTTTTCCACACATAGTTTCACTTCACTCAATCTTCTGGAAGGCTTTTATAGATACGGTCAGTTTCAGAACACAGAGAGATATATTTCCAAGTCGCTCTTTGAAACTGACATGGGAAAAAGAAAAACTGTGATTTCTTTCATTTACTGCGGTTTGTGTGCAATGATTTCTAGCAAATGAAAACACAAGCCGTATTGAATGATAAACACATCATTCTTTGTTCTTCATGTGAATTTTCAGTAGTGATGCCTGTTCCTGAGATCTACTGCCTCATTGCTTAGCTTAGTGAAGAAATAAAGCATGCAGGGCATGTTTGCAAAGAGAGCACGACTTTGTGATGTTTTAAAATGAAATCAAGAGCAAATTGCAGAGCCGTCTTAGATGTCATGTGTGTAGTGTTAGTATTCAGAAAACAGAACAGCAAATGTAATGCTGTTCTGCATATAGGTCATTTTCTTGGGCTTTGATTTGAGGCAACAACAAATGCAGCCATTCTCTGGGGTTGCAGTGTCCAAAGCTCACACACATGTGCCAGGGAAAGAAAGCACAGCCGTTTTTTGGTGACTGCTTTTATTGTAGGAGGGGGTTCTGCCTTAGGCCTTAAATGTACCCCACAGATCCCCCCCTGCTCTGCTGCATCTTCTTGTTGAGGGAGAGTAGGGCAGAGTGGGGTTCATTGAATGGAGTTCTCTTTCATCAGGGAGCTGCCCACCAGGATTTTCTTCTCTCTTTCAGATGGAAGGTATGGAGCAGCACCCCCTTTCCTGCCTTCCCTTTCCAGGTTCCTGGGGAGGTCCTCGCCAGACTAGGAGGTAATGAAGTTAATTATCTAATAGAAGATAGACAAAAACAGGTTTTAGTATATTTAAGTAACAGTCTTTCCGGACGATTTACAACAGGGGGACACTAATTACAATTACAATTTTCTAGTAAATAAACATTTCTCATTGATATCATCACACCAAGTAGATTACTCAACCAGACAAGAACAACTATTTTTAAAACACATTTATTTCATTTTTTACAGTAACAAAAAAGGAAAATATTCCCTGTTGTATAGATATACCTATGCACCTACACATGTCCTTCTGCTTTGTCTTTCTTCTCATTCTTCATCAACACCCTGAGGTCCTCTTTCCCAATGTAATCAGTTTCCGTCAGAGAAAAGTTCACAGGGTCTCAATGTGTTGGTAACATTTCCCAATAATCGGATCCCCTATTTGTGCCATAATTAAATCAGCATCTGGGGTCTCCTTACTCCACTGGGCAGTTGAGAGTTCATTGTGAGCATTTGTCTGGGACCCGGTGACAGCAGTGACCTGAAATTCCCCCAACAGGGACTCGATCTCAAGGAGATCCCCGAGAGGGCTCCGGTTTTGGCCAACTAATGCGCTAGGTCGTTTCCGGTTTTGTCTGGTCCCTCTATTCTGGAATGACCCTTAATCTTTTTCTAATAGATAGTCATCCCATTGCAGGTGACCAGATCATCAATATTCTGGATGAGCTTGCCATGTTTAAGTGGTTTATTATTATCACACAGCATGCCTCTGGTTCTCCAGTTGATCAGGTGCTCCACAAACCCGTTCCGGACATAATCTGCACTCAGTGATTATGACCAGTTCATTGAGTCGGTGTTGCACGGCAGTGAGGATGGCCTGGTGAACTGCCATCAACTCTGCCACCCGACTACTCCGGGGACCAATTTTGTACCCAGCGGAGGTCTCCGGGGCATCATCCACCTAGGCATTCCCAAAGCCAGCCACCAGTTCCTTTTCCCCATTGTTGTCAACATGTAGGAGTACCCGTCTGTTAGGGAGAATTCTCATTCTATGGCTAGTTTCCGTTACCTATAGAGTCCCGCAGCAGCTTTTCTGGATTTGAAGGGTGTGTTTCTTTTTACCTGCAAAAAGTGAGACTCTTTTTCCCACTCTTAGGCATTTTTGCTATGTGTGTTCTAGGCTATTTTTGTGTTTAATGCCTATGGGATTTTCTCTCACCCATAGGAACCATCTTTATGCACATGTGTTACACAGCACCCTCAGTGCAGTGACACAGGGGTGTCGTAGCGACCCCCAAACATAGACTCCATACCCTGGGACTGACTACTGTCTCCCAGAGCATGTAAAGTCTCCATCAGCTTTAGTAGTCAAATCTTACGAACTTAACCAGTCCAACCCATCTTACTATGGAGGTACTGGAAAGGGTTAATCGTTTTTCCCTTAGGTTAATTTTCGAGGAGGTACCTTAAAGTCCCGCTCTCTAACGTTTCTGGCTGGTGGCAGTGGTTACTACCAACAATATTCAACCACAAATATTTTCCTATGGGATTTCCCATTGTTCGAGGCTAACACTTTTACTGACAGCCTCTAACATACCACCGGTTTATTTTATTATTAGCCTTACTCCGGTGGGTTTTATTTGCCAGAACTTTAATATAACTTCTTTCTTGTGTCTTACTCTAAACTCCTTACCCAGGTTGGGGATCCTTTGTTCGCTCTTTTGGCGGGCTTCTGCCAAGAAGCCCTCCTTTCGGCACCTCTGAGTCTGGGGTGGGTCTGTTGTTTGGGAGGGGGAGTAGAACCCCTGGACAGAGTTGCAGCAGCAACTCAGGTCGCACTCTAACCTGATAGGCTGGAGGGTCTCCCGCCAAGAAGACCACTCCACTGTGTGAGTGACAGCTAGGCTGTATGAATGGGTCTCTTTCTGCATAAAAGCAGGTTCCTGAGGACTGGAAGAGCAAGACGTCACCACTGGAACTACGGAACCGAAGGGGAGAGAAGCCGCAGACATCTTCAGCATCTACACCACTGGTGAAGCCCTGCCGGATCGTCTCACCACTTTTTTTCCACACGACGAGAGGAGATCTTCATCGAAAGAGCCTTCTTCCCTTGAGCTGGTGGGAACAACCAGTTCACCCATCACTCCCCCGGGCCTGCCTTGGTCGAATCGACAGTGCCCAGCACTTGGAGACCGGATAGCCAGGCAGCTATCGACCCGGACTGCGATTAAAAGGAGCGTACCTTTTAAACTTTGTTTGGCAGCACATCAGCTGGTTTTATCCCTGGGTAGTGCAGTGACTTGAACCTTCCTCCACGACAAGAGCCCCTCTTCCTCTGCTGGACCCCTCGAACTGCAGGAACTACCAGGAACGACCGCCACCACAGGAGCCACTTCTTCACGTTTAAGGTACATTGTTCCACCAGGCCTCCCTTTCCCCGTGGTAGCCCTAAAGGTGTTTTAAATCCTTTATCTACTTGTTGGGTTGGCCGCCCTCTCTCTTAACATTGTCTTTCACCTCGCATCTATTCGATTACCAAAGACTTGACTGCAGCTACAAGAACATTTTTGCTCCTAAACTCTTGGTCCTGTACCACTGACTCTGGCTCAGGCCTATTGACTCTGGCTGATTTGTTAGATCTGCTCTCGCTAGATTGATTTTCAATAAGAAATGTGTTGATGCACCTGAATCTTCTAAACCCCTCTTCCTTCCTACTGTTTTAACTTGTGGAGTGCCATTTTGCTCAGTTTTCATTCACTTATCTTTCTGCTAAAGTGTCACTGTGCATTACTTGTTCACAAAACTTCAGGGAAGTGTTGCTAGGGGGTGTCTGAAGATATTTCGGTTTAACTTGTGCTTTCCCTCCCTTTCGTTAAATTGATAGACTGCCATTTGTAGTTGGTTTTCACTGTGCCGGTTTGCTCAGTTTTCACTCTACCGCAAACTTGTCTACAATTAAATAGGGAGTTGTATATACTTTTCCTTGACTAAACTTAACTTACTTTATCAACTGTGATTTCTGTGTTGAACTAGATGTGTATAGAATAAATATATTCTCTTTTTGATACAAAGCTTTGGTCAGTGTTTCCTTGTTCCATAGTACTGTGATACCTATTGTGTAAACCCTGAATACTGCTCATCTCCCTCTTGAGATAAGTCTGACTGCTCAGCCACAGCTACCAACTAAATCTTTGTGGTACAGTCTGATACCAAAGGGGATTTATTGCTCTCACCTGTAGTCCTAATCTGGTGTAGTGCTCCCTAGGGGAACTGCACTGGATTCTGCCTAACACCGTCCACATAGACTGTGGGCATCCCCTTGCACGTGTCTTCTTCATAGAGGAATTCAGGTACGCCTCCATGTTGTTTTGGGTTTTGAGACTTCATCCTCAAGACAGTTTTCTCTGGCACAGTCATGCAAGTCAGCCAAACCTTATGCGAGGGGACTCTTTTTGTTTTGGCCATATCTGACCTCCACAGGAAAGCCTTGCATGAACAGAATCCAGTAAGTAATTCTGGATTTATTTACATTTCCGGACCGGATTCTGTCACTTTGGAGGTATTGCAAAGGCTGGTGCGGAGTCTCCACTATGATGTGCTTGAATTTTTCAATGCCCACACCCTTACCAGGAGTGCCTTCTCACAATCATTGAATATTTCCTCCACAGAGGATAAAGTCTTGCTTGCATGGGAGATGACTTTATTGACCTTGTCATGCTTTTGATATATTACTGCTGTTAAGCATGTATTCAAGAACCCCGTCTTCAAGAAGAACTCCTTGTTTTTGACAGGGTAATTTAGACAAGGGGCTTGTAAGAGGCTTCTTTTGAGTTGCTTTACTGCCTCTGCTTGTTCTGGACCCCACTCCCACTTGACACCACCCTTTAAGAGATGGACCAGGGGTCTCGTGACTTCTGCGTAATCCTCAATAAACTTCCTACTGTAATTAGTCAGTCCAAGAAGGTTTCTTAGCTCATGCAGAGTTGTGGGGTCTTTTAGTTTTAGTAGTGCTTCCACTTTCTTCGCCTGGGGACAGAGACCCTCAGGGGTGATTTCATGTCCCAAGAGGTTTACACAGGTCCTACACCACTGTGCCTTCTGGAAGGACAGTTTTGCTCTGGCAACCCTCAACTGGGTCAGAACATAGCAGATTTACGCTATGTGTTCCTTCATAGTTGAGATTTTAATCAGGACATCATCCACATAGGCCAGGTTACCCCTTTCACTCAAGTCGGGCATGGCCTTGTGTAGGAAGATGTTGAATTAATTGCCAGAGTTTATGTATACAAAGGGAGTCCGGGTCCATGTGTACTGCTGCCCCACGAAGGTAAAGGCCAGCTCGTACTGGTCCTCCCTACTGACGGGTACTGTTCAGTATCCATTGGTCAGGTTAATGGCGGTGTACACCTTTGACCCCTGGATCTGGGCCAGTCCCTGTGTACCCATTTGTACAGCTCCCTAAGGTCTGCGCAAAGTCTCCATTGGTCATTTGGTTTTGAAATCCCCAGTACTGGATTATTGAAGGTACTCTGGACTGGACGAATTATCCCACGGGACTTTAGGTTTTTTATAATTTCTGTAAGGGACTCCATAGACGTGAGAGGCAAGCGATATTGCTTCACGAATACAGGAGTCAGGGTCTGTGGGAATTGAGGTAGTAAGCATCTCAGTGCGACCGCAGTCGTACGAGTCCATAGCAAAGATATCTTGAAAATCTAAAAACACCTGTTTCAACTTTTGCTTTTGTTCCTCGGTCTCACAGGAATCAGTGAGGTTGACCCGTTCTTCAACCATCTGTCTGAAGCCTGGAAAGGCCTCAGGTTTCTAGATCTCAGCAGCCTCCTCCAGCTGTGTGGAGAGATCTCTTGTGAGGGCATCGACCTGGACAGAGGGTTTCAGGTAAGAGAGCCAGTCATTTTGGACCTGGAATATCACCTCATCCTTTCTGATGTCACAGGTCACCTCTCCCCCCCCCGTAAGGGCAGGAAGAGTACACCAGGAAATTCCCTCCTTGCACGGTAAAGATCCTTTCTGGCAGTATATCATTGTCACAGTCATAGCAGTCATTGGGGATTGGTCCTATAATTTCATTCCCTAAGTCCATGGAAAAATGCTGGTCATCAACCACCATTCCAATAATGGTGTCTGTGCCCAGAGTGATACTCCTAGTGTTGTGGCAGTCAACGGGGCCAGCCCACCTTAAGAGGAGAGCCACCTTAAGGGAAGAAAAGGGAAGCCAGAGAGCACAGGGATGAAGGGAGGATGAGGAGGGGCTAGTAGAGCCCGGGACACTTCGTCTGTAAAGGGAAATAAAGAAAGTTGGAGATTCCCTTGTCTCCGTGTGTTCCTGGGGATTGGGGTGCGCGGGCCTTGAGGTGTGCGACCTCAGCATAGTGAGGCCAACTAGGACACAATAACTGGCGACGACGAGAGACGAACTACACCATTCAACGGGCAGGCGACCGCTACCAACATGTGAGAAGTGGACCAGAGGGGGAGCAGCAAGCCTTCACAGAAGAACGGGCTCTGGAGGTGGACCAGAGGGGGAGCAGCAACCCCTCACAGAAGAACAGGCCTTGGAAGTGTACCAGAGGGGGAGCAGCAAGACTTCACAGAAGAACGGGGCTTGGAGGTAGACCAGAAGGCAAGCAGCAAGATCTCTGAAAAAACGGGGCCTGGAGGTGGACCAGAGGGGGAGCAGCAAGCCCTCACGCTGGCAGGAAAGGACCCACCGCTCCAACAACCAGAGGGAGGAGGAGACCAGCCACCAGACCATGGGAGCTTCTAAGCGTGAGGAGGAGGTACCGGCCACAGTAGCGGTAAGGAGGTCTGCTGAGGTGGCGAGTGGGACAGACACAGACACCAACCCAAATAAGCAGCCACGTGCCTAAACTGCCCAGCAGAATGAGGGGTATGCATGGAGCCCATGAGACACTGGATGCCAGTTGCGCACCAGCTTTTCACCTGCACAGAGAGAGCGAGCAAAGGTGGGGGAGGTAGGAGAGAACGCGCACAGGCCAAAGCCACGTGCACTCCACTACACGTGCATCATTAGAGAGGGCATATGACATGCGGTTAAGAAAAAAAAAAAGATAAACCTTTATGCACCAGCCAATGCAACAACCTTTGGATACAGACTACCCACTAAATCACCAGGGAAGTGCTTCCCCCACAGAACAGCTGAAGGACCACCCTTACACCAAACAGCCCAGCAGACCAATGGAGGAAACATTCACACATGCAACGTGTGCACCACGCACAGCAACATAGTACGCGCCGACCAACAGGCGCCAAAAGATGAGATACGACACAACAGACAAATAGACGGTGCACGCCAACTGCGGGCGCAACAGACAGGAAGGAGAAGGAAACAAAGAACACAACACCAAGGGAGCGCACAGATGGTCAAAAGGGAGCACAAATAACCCAACGGACAGAGAATAAACATTCGGCAGAAGAATGTAACCTGCAGAGGGCACTAAAATCAGGATGCCTGTAGGGGTCACACGAATAGAAGAAGTAAAGTGCACAGGAGAAATCAACATAAGTGAAACAACATCGCAAGAAGCAATGAGATTGGAAGCAAGGCCAACAGACGACAGAGAAGCAGTAACGTGAGTTGCATGTGAAGGAGGAGATCTTGATGAACCCGAGATAATGAGAAAGCGGGAGAAGGCAAACGAGACGGCCACAGGTGAGACGGCCCAAGAAGGGTACAACAGGAGAGATCGCCCAAGGAGGGGGCCAAAGAAGAATACTGCCGAAGGAGGGGACCAAGGAAGAGTACTGCACAGGGAAGGGGCCAAGGAAGTATACTGCCCAAGGTGGGGGCCAAGGAAGAATACTGTCCATGGTTGGGGCCAAAGAAGAATACTGCCCAAGGCGGGGGCCAAAGAAGAATACTGCCTAAGGAGGGGGGGCCCACAAGAGTAACTGCCCAAGGAGGGGGCCACACAAGAGATCGCCCGTGGAAGGGGCCAAAGAAGAATATGCCCAAGGAGAGGGCCAGGATGAGGTGCCGAACATAGGAAAAGGCAGACCCAGGACTGCTGGAGGCAAGTGTACCCAAGGGTGAGGAGGACCCACAGGACACCATAGAAGGGAAGGAGACTGATCTGGGTGGGAGAAGCAGACAGGGGCTGCTGGGAAGTCGGGCCAGGTTGAGAAAAACCCAAAGCGGTATAGCAGCCGACACAGAAGAGGCAGCGCCCAGTGCCAACCAGCAAGCAAAGGAGAGTCAACAAATTTATTTGTATTTGTATTTATTATGTTTATATAGCGCTTTCATCCAAAGTGCTTTACATTATAAGAACAGAATACATAGAACATTAGAGCATTATGACAGAAGAAGCAATTTACAATGAATCGAACCAATAAAAACAGTAAGTAGAGCAATTTATCTGTGAGGGGCAAGGGGAGGGGAGAGGAAGCGAAGGAGGAGGGGAGAAACAGAAAGGATATAATGTTGAAGTGAGGGAGGATAAGGGGAGGGTGGAGGGAGGAGAGGATCATAGGGAAGATTTGAGGGAAGGGGAGAGGATGAGAGGGGGAAGGTTTCAAGGCGGGGAATGGAGAAGGAGAGATTTCAGGGAAGTGCGAAAGGAGGAAAAGGTAGGTATAGAGCAGATTGAGAGAGGTAAGGAGTTCCAGTGGAGGGGGGCTAGGAGCTGAAAGGAGCGGAAACGGGAGGTGGCACATGGGGGAGAGGGAACAGTGAGAAGGAAGTGGTCGGCTGAACGGAGGGAGTGGGAGGGATTATGGAAAGACAGGAGAGACGAGAGATAAGGGGGAGCCAGGTCATGGAGAGATTTAAAGACTAGACAGAGGAAATGAAATTTAAGTTGGGAGTGAAAGGAAATCAGCCAAGGGAGGAGAAGAAATGGAGGCATGTGGGGCAAGGAGACAGAGGGTACGGATAGCTGAGTGGTAGATAGATTTAAGGGGAGCAAGATGAGAGGCAGGTAGTCCAAAGAGTAGGGAGGAGCAGTAGAAGAGGCGAGAGAAGATAAGGGAGGAGATTAATAGTTTTGTTGCATGGACGGTAAGAGAGGAGCGGACTTTGCGAATATTGAAGAGGTGAAGAATGAAGTGAGCCACCACCAATGAACCAGAGCAAAGGCCAGGAATGAAAGTTCGCAGGACACAACCATGCATGCCCAAGAAGGCGACCAGAGATGCAGCATGAGGCAGCCACCCACAGTGACCCCCACAACCAAGCCATCAAGACCAACAAGACAAGGATTTTAAAGAAGCTCACCACACCAACGTAGCACAAGCAAGAATACCTATAAACACAACAACCCAAGGACAGCACAGACAATGGCACCACGCAGAAGAAAAGAGAGTGGGGGAAAGACTCTGCACCGGCACACTGAAGACACGGAATGACTGGCTACCAATCAGACAGGCCCAGTCGAGTGAGTGGACAAAGGTGGCACCACACCCAAACCCAAGTCTGCCGCCTGCTGGTGAAGCATCATGAGCAACGCTGGAAAGATAAGGCCCAAGACAACAACATAAGCCCATCAGAATAAACATGAGAGTCAAGTGAGGAGCATCACCAGACACTGCAGCACACCAAAACCAATGGGGAAAGGAGGGCTGAACAAGAAGTGTCCCCCAAACACCTTCGGGAAGAGGATGGACTGCAGAAGCGGCACTTCTAAATTTGACTGCGAACGAGACTACCCCTCTGAGTGCAACAAAAAAAAATGATGCTATCTGGAAAAGTCACAATGAGACCACCACCCGGAAGAACAGAGAACCCCACACAGTAGCGGAACACATCACAACTGCAGTCTCTCAACAGGTGCCCCCTGACAGGGGTAAAACCCTACCCACCAGGACAAGCAACCACAACAGAACAAGGGACTGGCGCGGAGACAGCATGCTTCAATGCCGGAGGCTCCTCAAGGACTGCAAAGGGAGTGGAGGGGGTACTTGCGACTCAAAACAACGGACAAAATACAGACAGTAGACTGCAAGGAAGGTGCAGGCAAAAACTGGGTCCATCCAGCCGGGACCTGGAGTACAGCATCCTCCGTAGCTAACCCAGCCACTGCCGCTGATCAACAGCTCCCCGAGCAGGAGCAAGAGGCAAGGGCGTGCTCCAGCTACCAAGAAGGACATGTGCAGCACAGGAAGGTGCATCACCACATCACCGGCCTAAAGAAGGTTCTAACAGATCTACCGGGCTAGCGTCATCAACAGCCACCACAATGATAATGAGCTGTCAAGGGCCTCGACGGGACAACCAGCCAAGCAGCATACCTCAGGCTGGTACCAGCACTGCAAAAAGGCAGTCCCTGATACCTCAACCTACGATGAACCCGTGCACTGTCAACACAGCCAGAATGCGGGACCATATGACAACATCAACCGCCCATACGACTACAACTAGCTGATTGCACAGTACATGTACTGTGGTGGGGTAGGAAGCAAACCTCCCACCACCCCTCAACAAAGCAGCCCACAACAACGGCACCCGAATGGTACGCATGCCAGCACGAAGGACAAGGAAAACGGAAAGGAGAAACACAAGCGTCGGGCTGCTCAACAGGATGCCAAAGAGAGGGAGCAGGGGGCCAATCTTGTGAATGGCCAGAAAGAAGACCCAAAGAACAGCCTCCACACACAGTCCACCAAGGAGAGGGAGAGAAGGGGATCAACAACAACAAATGCCTACGTCATCTGGGTTGAAGGGAAGGGCGCTCAGACGGAAAGGCAGCTAAGGATGCCAGAGAGGACAAGACAAATAAGGAAGAAGGATGTGGAAGATGTTCACTCTTCTTCTGAATCTCAGCCAAACTTTGAGCTGGTTTTTCATCATTTTAAACTACAGGATTTGGATTTTCAAATTTGGGATCGGTATAAAATGTCAAGGTATATCCTTCCAGTTTGGAGTGCCACTTGAAGGAAGGTTGATTTTCAGGAATGGAGAGGAGTTCCCATCACCAGTTTGTTGTCCTACAGCAATTACTATAATGTCAGGTATTTGATTGTTTTGGAATTGGAACTCAATTTGGTCAGAATTTTGTTCAACCATGTGGCATGTGCCATTTAAACTGACATAGTTGATGCTTTGTTTTAATTTTATTGGCCGGTTAGTCTGAGTCCAGAGGACCTTGTTCACGCAGTCTATCAGGGGAGATAACCTCTGAAGGATGTCATTTCCCAATAGACATGCAGTACCCTCTGAAGTCACGACTATTACCGGGTGCTTCACCTTGTGTCGCCCAATTTTAATTTCCAGTTCTACAGTCCCCTGAATGGGAATTTCATTCCCGTGGAAGTTCTGGAGTTGTCCAGGAAGAGGCGTGAGAGGGATCTGGTGTCTCTCTCGCCCCTTCCTGAATTTAACTGCTCAAATGCCCTTTTGGACAGAAGAGTAGCTTGGGATCCAGTGTCCACCAGTGTTAAAAATGCACATTGCCTTTGCACTCGGACGGGGTCATAGCACCTACCTTCTTTCTCCTCCAAGGGCAACGGAAATGGGCATTTTGGGCAAGCTGGGCAGTCAGTTTCTTTATTTTGGACTCTGACACTGTGGGATTTTGGACAGTTTTCTGTGTCAGAGTTTGGGAATCTGTAAAGCAAAATCCTGAAATAGGCCGGCTTTTGGAATCCCCTTTTTCCCTTAGCCCTGTTCTGCCCCCCCTTACCTGGAGACAGTCACTATTACCAGTTTGTGGGGAGGATCCCTCGGTTGCTGTTACATTCACAGGATGACATATCTGGGGTTCAGACATGGGCGTTTCTGAATCAGTCCCCGCATCTGCCCAGTCTGGGTTGTAGACCTTTGGGACCCATTTTTCTTTGGGAAGAATTCCTCGTTCTTGAAGGAGAAGACTTTCTTCCCAGAATCCTCAAAGGACTCTTCCCCTTCAAACTGGAGGACACTGACTTCCTCCAGTTTGACTTCTGGAGGACACAGACTTCCTTTTTGGTCTCTTTGTTTCTCCTACCCACCCTGTGTTCCTGCTTTTAACGATTGAGGAAGGAAGGATGCTTCCTCTAGGGCTTTGCATCCCCCTTCCTCCCGTGCCTCCTCCTCTGGAACCGGTTGGTTATCGGGGTTCTCGCCCTGTCATTGTTCCGGGGTGCCAGACCCTTGGTTGAGGTTATTCTGAGCTGCTATGTTCATCTGAGGGTTCTGCTGAGCCCTCAACATGCGACTCAGATCTTGAGTCAGGCTCCAGTTGGGACACCCGCTCCGGCTGGTACGGGGGTTTTGGATCAACTCTGGGCTGCTCTCGGGATGGGTAACTATCCCTTCTCCCGGAGTAAACTGGGTACTGGGGGTTGCCCTGGTAACCATCCCCCCTTGGCCTCCCCATTCCCGAATTTGGTGGTCTGGACTCCTGAAAGTGGGGAGAGTAAAGAGGGTTGTCCTGCATGTTGGGGTTTTGAAGGTACCGGGGAAAGAAACTTAAACCAGGATTTGGAGGATTACTGCACTCCTAAGGGAAGTTAGGAGGGAAGTTCCCTGGGGCCGTACCCACCTGATTGGATCCCTCCCCCGGGGCCGGGGTAGTCCACACGTACCCAGGGATAGGTCTGTTGCCGTTATTCCTGGGACTGATGCAATTGGCAGAGCTAGGGGGGACATTTGTGGGGAACCCTACCTGACGACCACATACATGCCAACATTCAGACACAGCTGGGAGGGAGATTTCCACAGGGAAATCGGGAGACGAACATTTCCCCATAGGAATGCATCGGGGCTACAGGTATTCTAGGCGGAAGACAGTGAAAAAAAGCAATATTTTTCACAGGAAAATCGGGAGTCTCCCGCCTAAATCGGGAGGGTTGGCATGTATGCGACCACCTGCTTGTGATTGATCAGAGGACCTTCTTTGCCTCTGATTTGGTTGGTTTTGGGAAGGTGTATTTTTAGGCCCCCCACTTCTAGCCACCTTGGCAGCAGCGTGGGTGTTGGTTGGCTTGGGGTTTTTTGTTGTATTTTTATTTTCTACAGGCTTTTGGACCGCGTAGATCCGTGTAGCTTGCTCCATTTCCCAGTCCAGAGTCCTGTATCATGAAAATCCCTTACCAATTGTGTCATGATATATTTTGGGAGTGCATGAAAATAGGTATTTATAAATTCCCCACTATTCGTATGCACCCGCCTTTTAGTGTGCACAAATGCCTGTTTTAGCACTTGAACACATTCTCTTGGGGCCTGATACTCTCCACACTGCAGATTGTAGGCCGCCTTGTGGACCTCCTGGAGGTTTCTGTGTGTGGAGAAGTGCTTCAAGATGGCCGCCTTGTATGTGGAAGACTTTTATTTCAAATGTTAATCTTGAGTGGTCCTAATGTACAGACCTGTTAAGAGTGTTTTGGGTCTCTTTTTCTCTTAATCTCATGAGAAACTCATGTTTTAGATGTGTTAAAAGTCATAAATGTGTTCTTTTGTTTTTTTTTATATATGGCTAGAACACAAAAAAAAGAAGAAAAAAAAAGAAATTGTTGTGGTCTTCAAGCCCTGCACCTGTAAAGAAGCTGGAGTACTTTTGGGAGAACGTCCATTTGGCAAATCCTATGCAATTCTGATTAATTTAAATGTCAAAAGAGGTCATCGTCTGTTCATATAGCTCCAGATGCTCCCAGACAGAATATTTGGCATTCTTGTGGTACAAGGTCATGAAACTCCTAATAGCTTTAATCTGTTTAATGGGGTCTTTCACCAGAGCTCTCTTTTGTTTATTAGCCTTTTTTTGCCGCTGCACCTGAGTCCATTTGCCCTCAGACCCAGAGCTGCTATTTGAGGTCCCCTTGTTATCCTGTAGGCGCTCCCTAATTCTTTGAGTATGTGAGTTTCTCCCAGAATGATGGGTCCTAGTCTCATCTCCCCTGTTGTGCCTTGGGCTCTCTGGCTCGCTCCCCTTGGACTCCCTCTTTCGCACAGGATAGTAGTCTTCTGACTCCTCCCTGCTACCAGGGTTGGTGGAGAATCCCCCCAACTGTCCTGATTGGGTGGAGGTTTTTAGAATACTCTTTTGAGGCCTCAACTCATACTCCCTTTTCTCTGCAAAGCGAAGCAAGTGGTTCCTTTGTAGGTGGTGTTTCTGCAGGTTTAGTTCCCTGAGTTTCCCCTCATAGGAGCTTTCCTGGTCAGATGCCTCAGTCATAATATTTTTGTACCTGAACAGGGACACCCATACAACAGTCTCTGATGGACGCTGACCCATCAGCTCAATCATGCCAGGCCTTTTTAAGTCAGGTCGTCTCATGGATTCTGGCTCATGTGAACCTGTTGCCATGAAGTGAGCAGTGCCTCGAGTATACAAGGGGTTAAATGGGTTTGGGGCTCTTGGTAGAGAGGGCATCATACTGTGATCAGGGTTTCCCTGCCACTCTTTGCCAGTTTGGAGTCCTCAAGTTTTGGTTCAACCTAGCACATTCATTTTCTAACTTCCCCTACCTCTTGATAGTAGGCAAAGACCTGGGCCTTTTGCTCTGTTATCAGGGCTTGTATGACCTCTGTTGCCTTTTCTTGGGCTGCTACCTGACTACCTGACTCTGGAATCCACTGTTCTCCTCACAGAGTGCCTCATTGTCTTTTTGTGCTGTTTGTATTGCCTGGGAATACTGAGACCATTTTTGTTGCAGGATATGCATCTCCTGACTCTGCACATTTTTGGCTTGTCTGGTCACTTCTAGATCACCTTCTACTTGTCTCGTGTGCCCCAATAACTTTTCATATTCTCCTTTTAGTTCCTTCAGTTCCTGGAGGTCTAACTCTCTTTTCTGTAGGTCTGTTTTTAATTTGCACATTTCCTTGTATAGGGCATCTTTTTCGTGATACAGGTTCCCAACCTGTTCAATTAGTTCATCTCTTTGTTGTTTTAGAGCGCCTAACTTCTGGCACGCTTGGTCAAATTCTGTTTGGGAATAGAGTTCCTTAATAATTAATTTATTACTCTCCTCTTCCAATTTCCTAATATGTTTTTGTAAAGTAATTATCTGCTCTGAGCAGGCTCTGTCATATGCTATTTGTTGATTCAATTTTCGTTGACTCTCTCCCAGAGTGTCAACCTTTTCCTGACACTCCTCTTTTAATGTATCTAATTGGGCCTCTTGCTCTGAATTCATTTGTCACTGTACAGCCAACTCTTCTTTGAGCTGCTTGATGCTGTTTTCAAATTCTACCTCAGAATTTTGACTCTCTTGCAATGTTTCTTCCACCTGTTTAAATTCATTCTGGATTTGGCTTAAGAGCTCAGACTGGTTTTGTGCAAGTGTTCTATTTTCTTTATATTTTTCCTCCATACCCACCGTGTGGAGGAATATGTAGGCAGTGAGTCTGACCATTTTAAACTGCTCCTCTTTAATATTCAGAGTCATACACAACTCAGTCAAGGCTTGATGAAACAGGCCGCTGTCCTGCCACACATCCATGTTCATGAGGTGACCTGTTGCATCATGTTGGCTAGCCAGGCTCCCTGCTCCTGTTCCGCTCATTCCCCATCCAACTAATAGTTTGGAAAGAAGGTGCTGCCTAGCTAGATTAATCTATATGGTGCTCATTATAAAGAGTATTCTTCCTTTATTTAATTATCTATGCGGGGACAGATCTATACTCTGCTTTTATCTAGTTTAGGGTTAAGTTTGCTTTCTTTTTACACACAGGCCTGATACCTAGGGTATACGTTTTTGGCTGGCGCTTTTACAGTGTAACACAGTTTTCTAACCCCCAAAAGTATCACCTTCAATGTGTTAGCCTTCTGTGTTAAGCTGTCACGGGTGGGAACACTTACTTCAATCATGACACGAGCCCACAACTTGTAACGGATTTTAAGACACGGCACACTCCAGCCAGAAACTTCTTCCACTGACGCTGAACGTGGCGCGCAATAAAACATGCCTTTTGAATTTTTTGTATTTGAACCCTGGATTCTTTATTGAAAAGGCACCCAACCGTATCACACCCACCTTAACAACCCCGTGTTGCAGTCGACCATGAACCAGGCCGGTGTGTAACAAAGAAATATTTATTTATTTTTAAAATTCATATGAAAAATCCGAGCGAACATTTTTTAGGGCAGCAATCACCAGTGTGGTGACAATATAATGCAAAGATTCCCACAGTACAGTTACTTCACACTCCTAACATAATGGAAGTTTACACAAAATTACTTTTCTTCAGAATGACATATGGCAAATATGTTATGCACTCCCCCTGCAACACTCCCCCAAACACCTGCTAACTAAATTCTTTGTCGATGGAAAGCAGTCGCAAGGAGCCAGCAAGCTGAGGGAAACATTTTTTTTTAAATTCGACCCACCACCCCAGAATAGGAGGTCAAAGAAGAAAATTAAAACCTTAAAATTGATCAAAATAGCATTCGCGGATTTTACTTGTTACTTGTAGATCAGTTTACACTTGCGGAAGGATAGATAGGATGGAAACTTGTGGGGCTGCACTAAAGCAACATGAACACAGGTGAGAAAATCCATTTTGAGAGGAA
Source organism: Ambystoma mexicanum (assembly GCF_040938575.1). Taxonomy (NCBI): domain Eukaryota; kingdom Metazoa; phylum Chordata; class Amphibia; order Caudata; family Ambystomatidae; genus Ambystoma; species Ambystoma mexicanum. The sequence continues at coordinate 220,770,925 of NC_090921.1, read as the reverse complement.
AACAATGCAGTAAAAATAACAGGTGGCAGAATTGCAATTTCTTATTTCACACAGGCTTTGAATTGGGAAACAGCTAAGAAAATGGGCTTAGCAATAAGAATCGGAAATTAGTTTTTGCGATAGGAAACAAACACACATGGCAGATAGGATACTAAGGGGAAGAGAAGACACTTATGGAATGATGATATGGGTTTTTTATGGGAAAAGCAAATCGGATTTTAAAAGGAAAGCTAATACACAGGCAAAATCGGTTTTGTTTGCACGATTAGCTCCACTGAGACTATATTTTAAAGACTATAATTGTTAAAGAAAGGCATTTGTGATGAAGAGGTTGAGTTTGAATTACGACCAAATCACAGTGAATCTCTTTATAGGGGAATTCATTTGAGTTATTCCAAATGATAGTAGGGACTTACACATGTAACTGAAGGAAATAAAGAACAAATATGCTAACAGATATGGACATGCACACATTTTTCTAGGGAAAAAGGGTGAACAGAGGATATTGGCAATTTGGGAAATGACTAGGTTTTTAATGGGATTTTAATAGGGTTTGGACAGAATGCACGGTAAAATAGCGGGATATGCAATTTTTGGGTACGGGGTGATGGATACTGTAATAATGTAACTTCAGGGGTCTTCTTGGGCTTCTTACATATACTTTATTACATAGTTACATTAAGCTACATATAAGGATAACCACTGGGTCCCATCACCCAGGCTTAACTGACCTCAGGTAGAACACTCATACAGTATTCACACATCAACATTCCACATGACATCACAGGGTCTCTCATTCACAAGCAAGCACTTCACAACAGATACTTACAAGGCAAACTTGGGTTTGGTAATTAGGACAGCCAGCAGGGTCTCTAGGCGGCAGAGCCACAGATCTGGTCCCAGACAGCGGGTCAAGAGATCTGGATACTAGGTCGGCTGGGCTCTCCTGGTAGGGAACAGCTGGGTAACGTCTGATCACTTTGGACAGCGGGGTGGGTCAGCTGGGCAAAAATGTCTGGTCACTGGTTTCTCCTACAGGAATCAGCGCCCTTTCCTCATTTCTCCCACAATTATTGGGATGAATGTGGTTCTGGATAGCTGGTTTTGGATAGGTGGTTCTGCCTGGATCTGGGTCAGCTATCTCTGGACCTGGTTCTGTAGTCTTGGAATCTTGCAGGGTGAATTTTGAATGTTGAATATCCCTGTATCTCCCTGTCTACCCTTTAACTAGCCAGAGTGACATCATAGAATTTTACAATATGGGCGGAAGCACCCTGGACCTACCGCTTGCATGGGATAGGCCAGGCTACTGGTATCCCCTCTTCCCTGTGAGCTGTTTGGGACCAGGGAAATGACCTCACCATTTGTGTGTGTGTGTTTTCATGACTCCCTTTGTCTCACAAACCATATATTCTGAAAAGTGGGTTATGGAACAAAACTTCCTATTTACAAAATAATGCTGCTTATTCAGATCGCCGAGAAAAATGTCTTAATATGAAAAGGTCTTCAAACCAAATGGGCTGGATTTGTCCCAAATGTGTGCAGTCTTACAAAACCGCAAAGCAACTGTCTCTGCCAAGCTTTGCTGGCAACAAAGAACTTTTATGATGTCTTTTGTTGACAGTTCCCCCTTTAGAGGGATGCTTGGGGAAATCACACCTCCCTGTTATGCCCAACTGCCCTGCTTTGTTCATTCTGGCAGAGCTGCTGGTAACTCTGGGCCTTTAATGTATCCATGGGGGGGCTGGTTCACAATTCTGTTCCCATCGCAGTGCACCTTTGAAGTAAGTGCCTAACAAACCTGTTCTGCTGGTTTCCCAAGTTACTTTTTTTTCTTTTTTTCAACAGGCCGCAAGTCTTTTTGGGCATACATATAATGTACATTCTAGAGCAAGACCCCCATATCCACATATTTAATCCCATTGCTGTGTGAGCACAGGCTGTATTTGTATTTCACTTTAAAACAGCATTCACCTGCTTTGCAAAAGCACCGTTTTACATGTGGGTTAAGTTTTTTTTTCTGTCACTTTCCAAATGCGTTTTTTTCCACACATAGTTTCACTTCACTCAATCTTCTGGAAGGCTGTGATACATCCACTGTGAAGTGCACAGGAGATCTGCAATCAGGCGCTGGCTCTGGCAATGCTGGGAAAAACAGGGCAACAAGGGGTTAAGTATATCTGTCAGCTGGAGGGAGTAATTGACGGTGCTCATAGCCAATCATTGGTAGGGATTCAAATATTGTCCTTTTTTTCTTGTTTTGACCGGTTGCTAGGAAACGGAGGAGCTGGAGGAAGAAAAAGACGGTTACAGCTGGGTGTACTAAAAGGCTCCGGAGGAAAAACAAGAAAGACCGTTTTGTTTAAACTTTAAGTAATAGAAGTTGCGCCGTTGCGTTTATGCTAAGGAAAAGGTTGCTGATTTTGCAGAGAGATAGTTATTCGCTGTGTGCGGCCAGATGAACTGAGCCCTTCGCGCCGAATACAGTGTGACGAGGTGAGAGGGGGACCGAGACGTTGTAGTAGAGAAGAGGGGGAAGGAGTGTGAGAAACGATCCCCTTTCCGAATCAATTACGTGAAGTCACTTATGAAGCCAACGAACCGAAGTTCGTTATAACGAAGGCGGGAGGGGAACGTAACATGGAGCTGAGGAACTCGCTGTTCCGAGAACAGTAGACGAGTGACAGAGCCGCCGAGTGTTCCCAAAACAACACAACTGAACGGGTGGAACGCACTCGGAGCAGCAAGGTAAACACGACGCTGCCGAGCTTCATAGTCAGCTGGGGGGCGGAACTTACGAGGCGCTGCCGAGCCGTGTAAGAGAGTTCGGCTGGAAGGCAGAAGTTTCAATGTGCATACAGCGTTTAAGAGGTGATTAGAGTCCTGAGGAAAAGAAACACTGTAAGCCATTCTCAAGGGCCATCAGTAAATGAACCAAGGCACGTGTGAGTCAGAGTGAGACAGAGGGAGAGAAGTTTAAGCACGAACACACGTGTAAGTGTGAAATGGAATGTTAAAACGAAAGAGACTTTTTTTTGTCCCTCATTGAAAGAGCTGTTACGCTCACCTGGCTCCCACAGAGGCGTCGATCTGAACTGGACAGCTGCGGTCTCCACCAATGTGACGCGTAGGGCTGAGATGACGGACTGGACTGGCCCACCTAGCTTCGTTTGCTTGGCCCGTAGGAATATCCTCTGCAAATGGAGAAAGGGAATTAACCACCCGTGGAGTCGAGTGTAAATTCCCCCCACCCCTGCTGTTCTCCCCACAGATCATCTTTGATGTCCCCTCTTATAGTCTCACCGGATGGTTTGAAAAGATGAGCTCTCCATCCTGCATTGAGCCCAGGGGCGCGTTGATAACCAGTTGCTTCATTGGCTCGAAGGAATCGGTGAGTTCCAGAACAATAATGACGCCGAAAAATATGTAGTTCGTAAGAGTTCACATGTCTGACTTTCACTCTTGTCCGATTCCTTGCAGTTTGCAGCTTGACCCCAGCGAAGAGTTCGTCGTGGTAGCTGACAAAGTTCAGGTAAGGATTTGGCTTATCCTACACAGTTCAATAAAATAAGGCCAGAATGTAAGCTGCCTGTTCCCTTATGCAGGTGTGGCGAGAAAATATGAAGTTCGAGGAATTATGTCTCCGGCGGTAAAATTAGGTAAGTCTATTGCGGTGAGGAGAGTTCCCCTTATTGTCCCGTTGTCTCACCTTGTCGTCCTTTTGTTCCCCTTAGGGGCCGGGGTGCGGCGAGGATGCAATGGAGACTGCGCCGACCCGTGAAGAGGAATAGTACCCCCGGCGGTAATCAGGTAAGTCTATGGGAGTAGTTACTATTGCCTCTGTTTATTTCCTTGGCTCACCTTTGCTGTTCTTGTGTTCCCCTTAAGTGCCAGAATGCGCCGGAACGTGCAGAAGGATGCGGTGGATCGTGAGGATGCTGCGAGGGCAGGTGAGTTCACCGCGGCGCTGCAGCAGGCGAGGCGGCGCGCGTAAATGCTTCTTTCTTCCAGTTCGAAGGTGCGGTGGATCCGGAATCCAGGTAAGGATCGAAGGTTTGCTCTTATTCTAACCTTTCTCCTTCTGTTCCTCCCTTTTTCTAGGAGCTGCAGACTCGTGGCGGCCATGGCAGAAGACTGGATGCAGGCTTGCAGACACGGTGAGCGTTACGCTGCTGGATGCAGAATAACGGGAAGCGTGTGCTGCTCTTCGGGCATGGTTTAAATAACCTCCAAAGTAGTCCCAGGTGAGTATTCTTCCCCAGCCACACCCGAGTAAAAAAATAGTCCCTAGGTAAAATAGTCCCTTCCAAGCCTCATTTGGCTTGGAGCTCTGCAGCATGGTCTGCACCAGGTAGGCTTGCAGCATGGTCTGCATCAGGTAAGTGTACTCTATGAGCCTGGCGCCATAGGTGCCAGGACTGACTCTCCATATGAGCCTGGTGCCATAGGTGTCAGGACCGCATCCAAACAGCCCCTAACAGGGGCTTTTGGGCTTGCTCAAAACACCTTGATGCCTGCATCCGGGGTTGCTGGACCTGGTCTGGTTCCCCGGGGGTAGGCATCATGACAAGAGCGTTTAACAATATATCAAAGAACTTGATTGCAAGAAAGGGGAAAGAGAAGGAAATGAAACCAATATATATTGTGGCTAAAATATAAAGCACCGGAAGTTGTTCATAGCAACAAAGACTGTATAATTCAAAGAGCTGGAAATGTTGAAGAAAATGAACAAGAAGAGTCAAGGCATTTGATATGAAATGAACTGTCAGAATCTATAAGAAAGACCTGAAGGAATGAGAATGGAACATTCCTAATCTTAGAGACTTACCTGAAAGAACCCAGTCCGCTGCAGGAAGCTGTCACCGATAGAAAAGCTCATCCAAGTTGAAAACGTATCCTTTTTCCTAAAAGAGAAAAGAGAAGAAAGTTAATTTAAATAAAAGTTGTTTCAGAAACAGAAAAAAACATTTACTTTTAGTCTCAGCGTGCTTATTTCATAATACTGAGAATACACGTATACAAATTTTGGTGTCAGGAGTGGGATCCCGAAAGTACGCCATGGAAGAACTCATTAAAACGCTGAGTGAAGGACAGCAGCTTCTCCAACAAGCCTTGCAATTACAGAATCAGCAAGCGCAAGCTGATAGACAAGCGTTTCAGCAAGCAATTCAAGTCCAACAAGCCCAGTATTTGGAGGCTAACGCTGTCCGCAGACATGCCCAGGTACCCGCTTCAGTACTTCAAAAATACTCTACTGGAAAGGATCCCGCGCATTTTTTTGTAAACTTCGAAAGGGTGGCGAGGAATGCGCAATGGCCTCATGAAAGCTGGTGCCATTATATTGCGCCGCTCATGACAGGCGAAATGCAGAGTGCCTACCAGGCAGCTAGTCCAACGGGAGAGACGACTTATATGGATATGAAGAGAGTAGTTCTAGAACGTTTGGGTCATGATGAAGAGGCCTATAGGCTGAAGTTCCGGGAGATCAAGTTACAGGCGGAAGAGACACCCCGACAACTCTTTTATAGGGTCAAAGAACTTGGGGATAAGTGGTTGCAGACAACGAACACCACAGTTCAATAAATGACCGAGAAAATTGTTATGGAACAGTTCATTGAAGCCCTACCCATCCCTATGCAACGCTGGGTCCGTCAACATCATCGGCCCAGTCTTGTGGAGGCGGTCAACATTGCCTCAGCTTATCAAAAAGCCGGGCAGGGTCGTTCAATGAATTATTTGACAAGTACCAAACCATCTACAAACCTAAATAACTCCTCCACCAAGAGCCTAGGCACTTCAAGGTGGCCTAACTCAATGCTCAGGAAAACGGATTGGGAACCCACTAGAATACGACCCAATAGTGAGAGTCCGGCTGGGATTCGAGCACCAAATATGGTTCCCAAAGGAATACAGTGCTTCGAGTGCGGAGAATGGGGGCACCTGGTGAGAATGTGCCCTAAAAGAGCCAAGTCAGAACCTATGGATGTGGGGAACATAGAGATTCACAAAGAAGGAGAATCGTCCGAACCAGCAATGGTGACAAGATCTCCCTATACCTATACCTGCGAGGCTGAGGTCGATGGGAAGCCAACCAGAGCCATGGTGGATACTGGCAGCTTACAAACCGTAGTAAGTACTGAACTGGTAGGTGATGTGAAGCTTTCGAATAAAAAGATTCCCATTCGCTGTGTACATGGGGATGTGAGATCTTACCCGACCAAAGAAATAAATGTAAAGGTGGCTGGAGAGCAAATGGAGGTCAGGGCCGCTGTAATGCCGGTATTGCCAGAACCACTCCTGATTGGGTCCGATGTACCGAACTTCGCCAACATAGTGAAGAAAGTTGAGGAAACTTGGTTACAGAACACCCCTTTTTCTCACCATGAAATTCCTCTAACCATTACTAAAGAAAAGAAAACCCGAGCCACTATAAGAAGATTGAAGAAGGACTGGGGGGAAAGAAATGTTTTTCCGATAGTGGTCGATTGGAAAATTGATGAAGGTGGCGATAGTTTTCGCATGGCCCAAGATTTAGATCCATTATTGGCCAATGCTAGGGCAGGTGTTCGGGATGATATATCAGGAAGAGGTCCCTGTTTCATTAAAGAGAAGGGGCTATACTATCGGATCAGTAAGGTTGTAAATGGAGTTACCACTAAACAGTTACTAGTCCCTAGTAAATACTACCAAGCTGTTATGGAAGTAGCTCATTTACAATTGGGTGAAGGACATTTGGGAACAGAAAAAACCATACAGAAAATCTTGGGGAGGTTTTACTGGCCCGGACTATATGCTCAAGTAACTCGATTTTGCCAGGCTTGCCCCGAGTGTCAGAAGAAAAATCGAGCAAATGTAAAAAAAGCTCCACTCCAACCCATGCCAATCGTTTTGCAGCCTTTTAGTAGAGTTGGGTTGGATATTATTGGGCCCTTAGAACCATCATCTAGAGGACATAAATACATCCTGGTGATCGTGGACTACGCAACTAGGTATCCAGAGGCTTTCCCTCTTAAGTCTACCAGTGCTCAAAATATTTGTGACGTATTGATACCCTTTATCAGTCGAATAGGGATACCAAAAGAAATCGTCACAGATCGTTGGACTAATTTTATGTCAGCCGTCATGGAGCAAGTTTGTGGGATTCTAAAGATAAAGCATTTGAAAACGGCTATATATCACCCACAGACCGATGGTCTCGTAGAGAGATATAATCAGACAATTAAGCAAATGTTGCGTAAATCAATGGAACCTGGGGAAAGGAGTTGGGACCGGATTCTGCCATGGATACTGCTCACACTCCGCAACACACCCCAATCTTCAACAGGGTTCTCCCCGTTTGAACTGATGTTTGGGAGGCCAGTGAGAACTTTACTCGACATTTTAAAGGAGAGTTGGGAAGAAAACCCAGGTCAGGAGATTTCATTAACAGAATATGCCTATCAACTTAAATAAAGAGTGGAGAACTTGCAGAAGATTGCACGAGAGAATCTATTGAAAAATCAAATCAAGCAAGAGTATTATTACAACCGGAATTCTCAGTTGAGAACTTTCCAGAAAGGGGACAAAGTGTTGGTATTATTACCAACTTCTGAAAATAAGATGTTGGCTACTTGGAGGGGGCCGTATCTGATCGAATTAGTCCTGGGGCCCTTGACTTATAAAGTGAGACAAAATGACCGAAGAATACCGACACAAACGTATCATGTAAATCTGCTTAAAAAATGATCTGAACCAGTGACAGCTGTAGCAATGATTAACACTAAGGAGATACCCATGGAGCAATTCCCACAGTTAAAAGGAAATTTTGGAATTGAGGCCTTGAATATAAATCAGAAATTGTCTGAGAAACAGAAGATGGAACTCTTAAAACTTAACAGTAAATATTCAGAGACCTTTTCCAGTTTGCCAGGAAGGACGAAATTAGCCTACCATCACATTGAGACCCGGCCTGGGGAGGTAGTCCGGATCAGACCTTATAGAATACCGGAGGCAAAGTTAGAATCAATCAATAAAGAAATCCAAGAGATGTTGGAATTAGGAATGATAGAACCCTCCAGTAGTGAGTGGTCATCACCCATAGTTTTGGTGCCTAAAGCAGATGGTACAACTCGTTTTTGCTTAGATTTCAGGAAGCTGAATGAGATCTCAAAATTCGACGCCTATCCTATGCCTAGTATCGAGGATTTACTTGATAAACTTGGGAAGGCCAGGTTTTTGACGACCATAGATCTAACGAAAGGGTATTGGCAAATATCTCTACATCCTAAGGATAAAGAAAAAAACGCATTTGCCACTCCCTCTGGTTTATTTCAATTTACAGTTTTACCTTTTGGATTACATGGAGCACCTGCAACGTTTCAGAGACTGATTAACTCAATTATTAGAGGGCATGAAGGTTATGTCGGAGCATATCTTGATGACATTATTGTTTTTAGACAATCCTGGAGTGATCACCTTGAACATCTAGAAACTGTACTTCGGCTATTACATAACTCGGGACTTCATGTAAATCCTAAGAAGTCCTTCATGGCTAACTTGCATAGAAAGTATTTGGGCTATTTTGTCGGACAAGGCATCATTAAACCCCAAGAGGACAAATTAGAGGCTATTAAAAACTTACAGTTTCCCGCGTAATTCCAGGCAAGTGAGGCCTTTCCTGGGCTTTATGGGCTATTATAGGAGATTCATATCTCATTTCTCCACATTGGCTACCCCTCTGACTAATCTTTTGAAGACCTCGGCACCACCGAAAAAGAATGGCGTACGCCAGAAACGGAGAGAGCTTTTAACAACCTGAAAAATGCTCCTTCGGAGAAAGCGATCCTGCATTGTCCTGATTTCTCCGCGCCATTTTTTTTTACATACGGGCGCATCGGGTACAGGCCTTGGAGCAGTACTGTTTCAAAATCAAGGGGAGGCGGAAAGACCTGTTGTATTTATAAGTAGGAAATTACTGCCCCACGAGATGCATTACGCCACAATTCAAAAGGAATGTCTGGCCGTAAAGTGGGCTATAGAGGCATTGCGATATTACCTATTAGGTCGGGAGTTCCTTTGGTAACCGACCATGCTCCCCTGGTGTGGCTAGCACGTAACAAGGATACGAGTCCTTAGATGGTTTCTTGCACTCCAACCTTTCACTTTCAAAACAGTTCATCTTCCTGGGAAACTATTGGCGTAAGGGCCTAGAAGAGGGTCTGTGTGATAAATCCACTGTGAAGTGCACAGGAGTTCTGCTATCAGACTCTGGCTCTGGCAATGCCGGGAAAAACAGGGCAACAAGGGGTTAAGTATATCTGTCAGCTGGAGGGAGTAATTGACGGTGCTCATAGCCAATCATTGGTAGGGATTCAAGTATTGTCCTTTTTTCTTGTTTTGACCGGTTGCTAGGAAACGGAGGAGCTGGAGGAAGAAAACAACAGTTACAGCTGGGCCTACTAAAAGGCTCCGGAGGAAAAACAAGAAAGACCGTTTTGTTTAAACTTTCCGAATCAAGTACGTGAAGTCACTTATGAAGCCAACAAACCGAAGTTCGTTATAACGAAGGCAGGGAGGGGAATGTAACATGGAGCTGAGGAACTCGCTGTTCCGAGAAGAGTAGACGAGTGACAGAGCCGCCGAGTGTTCCAAAACAACACACCTGAAGGGGCAGAACACACTCGGAGCAGCAGGGTAAACACGACGCTGCCGAGCTTCATTCAGCAGTCAGCTGAGAGGCAGAATTTATGAGGCGCTGCCGAGCCGTGGAAGAGAGTTCGGCTGGAAGGCGGAAGTTTCAATGTGCATACAGCGTTTAAGAGGTGATCAGAGTCCTAAGGAAAAGAAACGCTGTAAGCCATTCGCACGGGCCATCAGTAAATGAACCAAGGCACGGGTGAGTCAGAGTGAGACAGAGGGAGAGAAGTCTAAGCACGAACACACGTGTAAGTGTGAAATGGACGTTAAAACGAAAGAGACTGGTTTTTTGTCCCTCATTGAAAGAGCGTTTAACAATATATAAAAGAACTTGATTCCAAGAAAGGGGAAAGAGAAGGAAATTAAACTAATATATATTGTGGCTAAAAGATAAAGCACCAGAAGTTGTTGATAGCAACAAAGACTGTATAATTCAAAGAGCTGGAAATGTTGAAGAAAATTAACAAGAAGAGTCAAGGCATTTGATATGAAATGAACTGTCAGAATCTATGAGAAAGACCTGAAGGAATGAGAATGGAACATTCCTAATCTTAGAGACTTACCTGAAAGAACCCAGTCCACTGCAGGAAGCTGTCACCGATAGAAAAGCTCATCCACGTTGAAAACGTATCTTTTTTCCTAAAAGAGAAAAGAGAAGAAAGTTAATTCAAATAAAAGTTGTTTCAGAAACAGAAAAAATCATTTACTTTTAGTCTCAGCGTGCTTATTTCATAATACTGAGAATACACGTTTACAAAGGCTCAGTTTCAGATCACAGAGACATATATTTCCAAGCATCTCTTTGAAACTGACATGGGAAAATATAAACACTGCATCATTTCTTTCATTTACTGCGGTTTGTGCGCAATTATTTCTAGCAAATAAAAACACAAGCCGTGTTGAATGATAAACACAGAATTCTTTGTTCTTCATGTGATTTTTCAGTAGCGATGCCTGTTCCTCAGATCTACTGCCTCATTGCTTAGCAGTGTGAAGAAATAAAGCACACAGGGTGTGTTTTCATGAAGAGCACAACTTTGTGATGTTTGAAAATGAAATCAAGAGCAGATTGCAGAGCCGTCTTAGATGTCATGTGTGCAGCTTTAGTATTCAGAAAACAGAACAGCAAATGTAATGCCGTTCTGCATATAGGTCATTTTCTTTGGCTTTGATTTGAGACAACAACAAATGCAGCCATTCTCTGAGATGGCAGTGTTCAAAGCTTGCCACACATGTGCCATGGAAAGAAAGCAGAGCCGTTTTTGGGTGACTGCTGAAATGCAGCTTTTTGTTTAAGGGGGCGGAGGGTCCTGCCTTAGGCCTTAAATGTACCCCACAGGTGGCCATCTTTAAAAACTCAATCCATTGAAAATCAACCTGTGTGAGTGCAATCCTTTCACAGAGGCAAGCTAAAACATGCCTGCAGTGGAGGCCAAGACCAAGGTACTCGATATGCGGGTGCTTAAACCAAAATTCAGTGACCACGAGCTCACGGTACTAGCAGAGCAGGTGGTGGCCCACTCTGATACATTCTATGGGGCTCACCATCAGAAGGCCACCCAGCAGTGCAAGAAATAAATCTGTGCAGACATCAGGCACAAGGTGGTGGCTTTAGGCCATATCCCACATGATGCAGAGGACATGAAGAAGAGGTGGAACGACCTCATGTCCTGAGTCCGCAGCCTAATCTGAAACCACAGCAGGGAGACGGTTGACACAGATGGAGGGACAGTAGACCCTCTACAGCTGACCCCATGGGAGCAGATGGTCAGCGGCATCATCCACATGGTGGGTCTGGAGGGAGTGGGCGCGGCTGAGGTTGGAGCCAGCAGGTAGGGAGAACCTGGTGAGTAAATGCGTGAATGATGTGCCCATTACAGAACAACCCCGATAGCATGTACACCTAAACAAACTGCCATGCATCCAGGTGGCAGCAACCCTGACAGTGCATGACCCGTCCATGTGACACTGCAGACCATAAAAACATGACTCACTGAAGCTGTGATCCCCTTACATTCCAACCAAGCAGGACGAAGAGGGCATGACATGTGCAACTACCACCATCGAACTGCATGTAACAAGGACTGACGTGCATCTGCATTGCACATCACAACCAGCCCTTGCCCACACACCGGTCACCCATGCACACACACCACAACAAGCATGGTACAAATCATCCGTAAAGTTCATAACTTTAAAGGATACATGCATATATGCACATGTAGCGCATGTCAAGCATAAACACTAACAAGCACTGCAACGGACTAGTAGCTGCAAGGCTCCAATGGAGACAATAATGTGCAACCTCATGTCGTCAGCACTACAACACAACTAGCAGGGCACATCTTAGCCGACAATACTACAGGATACACATCCAACATCTGTTCTGCCCTACATGTGCACACGTGACCCTGTAGGAAATGACTGAATGGTCCAAACAAGAAAGTGCCCCAGAGCCTCATGGACTCAGTCCTGGCGTCGTTGGCGCCAGGCTCATGAAATGGGCTGAACTTATGGATCTACTTAATCTGCCTAGTGAGGCTGAGACTTCTGTATATCCAGGGTGTGGCAGAGGGACTACTTTTCCTGAGAGACAGGGTGTGGTAAATGGACTACTTTATCTGGAACTACTTGCAAGGCTATTTAAGCCACACCCTGCAGGCAGAACACACTTTGCGTTATTCTGCACTCCTGCAGTGTAACGCTCACTGTGTAAAGGAAGAAAAAGAAAAGGAAAAGAACAGGTGTTACTACAGCGACAAAGGCCTTACCTGCAATTCCGTCCATCGGTCTCGTCTCCAGCTGGTCTTCCGATCGCCGCCCCCGTGGGAAAAGGACTTCTGCGCAGGCATCCAATACTCACCCAGGATTCTGCATTCCTCCGGGTTACTTTGGAGCGGTTCTTCCATTCTTCACCTTGGGGCCACGCCGCGCCTGCAAAAAGGGAACAGAAAACAGCTGGTTAGTCACGCACAATACAAAAACGAACAATTGATCAGCCATCCAGCGCCACTCATCCGCGCTCATACTCACCTGGAGACAACCAGTTCAGCATCTTAGGAGAGTCAATTCTTCTTCTAACATTCCGTACGAAACCGCGTCTGCAAGAAAGACCAAACACGTTTAAACCTTGGACCAATCAGACTTTGAGCATCTATACCAAGCTGTCATTGGGATAGAGACTTACCTGATTAATCCAAGCATTCCCGAAACACAGCAACAGACACTCAGGAACAGTGAAGTAACTGTGCCCAGAGAAAGTCTGAGCCTACTGCGCCCCTGCTGAAGGTCAAGCAGGACGGAGAGCCAACCTCACCAAACTCAAAGGTGAGCAGGAGAGGAGTCGGGCATCAGGAGGTTGCAAGAAGTGGGACCAATCCAACCCACTCATTAGCTAACATCTTGTTTCAACATTGCAGGCTAACGCCTCCTGGGGAGATAACAGGGGAGAGGACACCATTATACCATCAAAACTACGCCAGTACAGATATCGGTCATACGACTACGTGCTATACCCCCGTGGAGACCAGGTGAGCGTGACAGAACGCAAAGCCTTCTGCAAATTCTCTACCTGGGCGTCATGGAGACCTCAGAGACAGACCAATTAGCCCAGCTTTTGGGGGAACTCTGGGCCGAGGTACATTCGGCCCGGCAGGAGACCAATGCTTTAAGGCGGGAATTGATCGTGGCTAAAGATCGTACCGATGACCTTGCTAAACAATTGCTTCAATCCCAGGCGGGGCAAACACCATTACCTGGATTGGAGTCAACGGTTGCAACTACAACCAGCAATCCAGTTCAAGTGGTCCTTACAGGAGCCGTACCTTTGGCACCTCCAGAACGCTTTGCAGGAGACCCAAAAAGGTATGCGGTTTTCATGAACCAGTGCCGACTACATTTCCTATGTAGGCCAGGGCCCTTTCCAAACGACCAATCAAGGGTAGTCTTTGTATTGTCTTATCTCAGTGGCAGTGCTGCGGACTGGTCGGTACCTCTAGTCAATCGGGACGATCCCATCTTGCGAGACTTCCAGAGGTTCCAAATGAATATGGATAAGTTGTTTGCCCGCCACTCTCAGGGTCAGGCATTGGATAATTAACTCTTGTCCCTGTGCCAAGGCAATCAATATTTGTTGACGTACATAGCAACCTTTAATAGACTGATAGTAGAAACTGATTGGCCAGACGACAAAAGAACAACTCTGTTTTACCGGGGCTTAAGAGGGGAGTTGAAGGATGTTTTAGCTCAAGTGGTCAACCCTCGTAGTGATTGTGCGGAATACATAGATCTGGTGGTCCAGCTTGATCGTAGACTACAGAACCGTAAGGCAGATCGAGCTAGAATGGATACTCGGGTTTTTGAACGCCCAAAGGAGAATGCATCCAAGACTTCCGACTTGGCCGAACCCATGCAGATTGGAGGAGTGCGAGGGCCGTTAACCAAGGCTGAAAGAGATAGAAGAAGACAACAACAGCTATGTTTGTATTGCGGCTCAGCCGGCCACTTCCTTCGAGACTGCCCTGTAAAACCACCCAAGAAGGCAGTCGGAGTTGCTGGCAAAGTGGAAATGGAGCCGGAGTCGGAAAACTTCCTCGCCCGACAAGCACAGAGGTTCGCTTGTCGAGCGAAAAGAAGGACTCTCAGAACTCGCACCTCGTCTTGCCAATGATGCTCATAAATCACCAACAGCCATCTCAAATGCATGCAGTCAGAGCATACATCAATAGCGGAGCCATTGGAAATTATATGGATCACGATTTGGCTACAAGGATGAATCTTCCTCTGTGCGAAAAGGCAACTACAGATTTAGTCACCACTGTCGATGGAACTGAGATCGCTTCAGGTCCAGTGAAGCACTCAACAACAGAAATGACACTTTTGTGCCAAGATGGACATCGGGAAGACATCTTGTTCGATCTAATCTAGGCTCCACAATCTCAAATAATTCTGCGAATGCCATGGCTAGAATCACACAATCCTTGCATCGACTGGCGTGCTAAGAGGCTGACCTTCTCAGTCGAATGTGCTCGTACCTGTTACCAAACAAAGGAACCTTTGGTTAAGGAAGTCGCAACTATCATGAATCTGACTAATCCGCTACCTCCAGAATACCAAGACTATCAGGATGTTTTCCAGAAGGACCAAGCGAATACTCTTCCTCCCCATAGATCGTACGATTGTCAGATCAACCTTATACCTGGCGCACAGATTCCATGTGGCAGAATCTATGCACTTACAGAACCTGAAAATCTGCACTTAAAAAAGTATCTGGACCAATACCTGGCTAACGGCTTTATCCGCCCATCCAAGTCCCCAGCAGCCTTGCCCTTGTTCTTCATGCCTAAAAAAGAAGGAGACCTTAGGACTTGCATCGATTACTGCGCATTAAACCAAGGCACAGTTAAAAACCGTTACCCCTTGCCACTAATTCCTGAACTTTTGGACCAAGTCAAAGATGCCCGAATCTATACCAAGCTAGAACTTAGAGGGGCATATCATCTGGTATGAATAAAAAAAGGGGACAAATGGAAGACCGTCTTCCGCACCAAATACGGATTATTCGAATACCAAGTGATGCCCTTTGGTCTTTGAAATGCCCCAGCGGCGTTCCAGTATTTCACGAATGACGTCCTGCGTGAATTGACTGATGTGTGTGTCGTAGTATACATAGACGACATTTGATATATTCATCATCTGAACAGGAACATGTGTCATGATGCCTGCCCCCGGAAGATCAGACCAGGCCCAGCAGCCCCGGAAGCAGGCATCATGCCACTTGGAGCATGCCCAAAAGCCCCAGTTAGGGGCTGTTTGGGTGCAGTCCTGGCGCCTATGGCGCCAAGCTCATAAAGATAAAGTCAGTCCTGGCGCCATGGGCGCCAGGCTCATTATTGATAACTTACCTGAAGCAGACCATGCTGCATACTCACCTGAGGCAGACCATGCTGCATGAAGACTCAAGCCAAATGAGGCTTAGGAGGGACTATTTTACTGAAGGG
Source organism: Ambystoma mexicanum (assembly GCF_040938575.1). Lineage (NCBI taxonomy): Eukaryota > Metazoa > Chordata > Amphibia > Caudata > Ambystomatidae > Ambystoma > Ambystoma mexicanum. The sequence continues at coordinate 220,755,251 of NC_090921.1, read as the reverse complement.
ACTATTTTGTTACTTGGGTGGGGCTGTGGAAGAATACTTACCTGGATCTTCTTCCAAGGCTATTTAAACCACGCCCGGACAGCCACACGTGCTTCGCGTTATTCTGCTTGCTGCAGCGTAACGCTCACCGTGTTTTCAGCAGCTCCAGTCTTCAGCCACGCCCGCTTCAGTCCTGGGACTCCTGAAACAAGAAGAAAAGAAGGATAAAGGTTAGAACAGGAGTTTTAACTTTAATCCTTACCTGAATCCTGATCCATTTCGCCATGGAGCTGAAAGACAGAAGTCTTTGAAGCATCGCTTTGCATTCCTACGGCGCCGCGCTGAACTCACCTGCTTGGCGGTACTTCAGCATTCCATCACGCTCTCTCCATCTCGCGGCCGCCCTCCGACACCTAAGGATACAAAGACAGCAAGGTCATCAAGGGGACTCTCTAAGGCTATACAAGTAACCCCCAAGGACTTACCTGATTTACCACGGGAGATACTCACCTCATCTCGGGTCGGCGCAGTCAACTCTGCTTCATCGCCGTACCCCGGCCCCTAAGGGGAGAAAGCATAGACAATACAAGTTACCCCCCACAAAACTTACCTGATTTACCACGGGGGTCTCACCTCATCTCGGGTCGGCACAGTCAACTCTGCTTCATCGCCGTACCCCGGCCCCTAAGGGGAAAACCACAATAGATTTACCTGAATCTTACCAATTGCCATTTGGAAATCTTCGAGTGGATTAATCGGCAACCTGCAAGGAATCGGACAGAGTGAAGATCAGACATTTGAACTCTTATGAACAATTGGACTTTAGAGTCAATACTGGAACTCACCAATTCCTCTACGCTAGTGAAGTAACTGGTCATCAATGCGCCCCTGCGGTCGACGCAGGATGGAGAGCTCATCCTTCCAAACCATCAGGTGAGACTAAGGAGGGGACATCAAGAGTGATCTGGGGGAAGACAACGGGAGTGGGGAAGGTGGGTTGACACTCAATTCCACGGGTGGTTAATTCCTCTTCTCCTTTGCAGAAGAATATTCTTGCTAGCCAGACAAACTAGGCTGAGCGGGCCAGTCCAGTCAGTCATCTCGGCGCTACACGTCACGCTGGTGGAAACAACAGCGGCCCAGTTCCGGTCGACGCCCCCGTGGGAACCAGGTGAGCGTAACAGAACGCGAAGCCAAGCGAATCACATTATTCCATCGAGGACTTCGGGGAGAACTCAAAGATGTTTTGGCCCAAATCGTGAACCCGCCTCAAGACTGTGCTGAATATATACATCTAGTGGTCCAGCTCGATCACAGACTTCAAACCAGGAAGGCTGACCGAACTAAGTTTGAGAACAGGGTGTTGGTTAAAACCCACGTAAGCTCCAAGGGAGTAGATGTCTCAGAACCTATGCAAATCGGGGGGGTTAAAGGACCCTTAACCCAGAAGGAAAGAGATAGAAGACGGCAACTGCAATTATGTTTATATTGCAGAACTACTGGTCATTTTCTTCGGAACTGCGCTGTAAAACCACCCAAGAAAGTTATAGGAGCAGCAGATGAAAACCATGTGAAATCTGACTCGGGAAACGACCACGCCCAGCAAGCGTAGAGGTCCGCTTGCCGAGCTTAAAGAAGGACACTCTGACCTCCCATTTCACCATACCCATGGTCCTTGTAGATCCAGAGCAGCCATCACGCATGCACGCGGCAAAGGCGTACATAGACAGTGGAGCCATAGGAAATTACTTGGACTGGGAATTAGCTACCAGGATGAATCTATCTCTCACCCGCAAGACCACGGCCGATGTTGTCACCACTGTAGATGGAACGGAAATTGCCTCTGGACCTGTAACTCCTTCCACTGCAGAGATGACATTGCTGAGTCAAGATGGGCATCGAGAGGCTATGGTGTTTGACTTAATCAAGGCCCCACAGTTTCAGCTGATACTGGGGATACCTTGGTTGGAAAAACATAATCCCTGTATTGATTGGCGAGAGAAGAGACTAACCTTCCCAGAATGTGCTCACACCTGCAACCCAAGGAAAACTCAAAACTCAGTCCTGGCCCCAGTAATTCCAGTAGCCATACAATTACCTGTTGAATACCAAGACTTTCAGGATGTCTTCCAAAAGGAACAAGCAAACACCTTACCACCTCACAGATCATATGATTGTCAAATAGATCTTGTACCTGGAGCACAACCACCTTGCAGCAGAATCTATGCCCTTACGGAACCCGAAAATCTCCATTTGCGCCAGTACCTAGACCAGTACCTTGCTAATGGCTTCATTCGCCCGTCCAAGTCCCCTGCATCTTCAGCTTTGTTCTTCGTACCGAAAAAGGAAGGCGACCTTAGAACATGTATAGACTACCGCGCACTGAATCAGATAACCATCAAGAATCGATACCCACTGCCTTTGATCCCAGAACTACTAGACCAGGTGAAGGACGCTTGTATATACACGAAACTAGACCTTCGGGGGGCATATCATCTGGTACGTGTCAAAGAGGGTGACGAATGGAAGACTGCTTTTCGCACCAAGTACGGACTATTTGAGTACCAGGTGATGCCCTTCAGACTATGCAATGCACCAGCAGCCTTCCAGTTCTTCATGAACGATGTCCTCCGAGAGCTTATCGACGTTTGTGTGGTCGTTTACATCGACGACATCTTAGTATACTCTTTATCAGAATCTGAGCATGTAAAACACGTCCGAGCAGTCCTAGAGAAGTTACGCCAGCATAAATTATATGCTAAGCTGGAAAAGTGCATCTTCCACACTACGGAAGTGGAATTCCTTGGATTTATTCTGACCCCGAGAGGAAACCGGATGGATACACGAAAAGTGGATGCCATTCTTAATTGGCCTTCGCCAAGTTCAATCAAAGGAGTTCAAAGCATGCTTGGCTTTGCCAATTTCTACCGCAGGTTCATCCCGGACTTCTCGCACATTGTACATCCCATTACAACGCTATTGCGAAAAAACAAACGCTTTGTGTGGACAGAGGAAGCCGAGAACGCCTTCCAAGAGTTAAGAGCTAAATTCACATCTACTCCCATATTAAGACACCCGCGCCCCGAGCTTCCCTACATAGTGGAAACAGATGCATCCAGTTCAGCCATGGGAGCAGTCCTTTCCCAAAAGGATCCGAAACTAACCAGCTTCACCCAGTGGCGTTTTGGTCAAGAAAATTTTCAGCCCCCGAATTAAACTATGCCATAACCGACAAGGAGCTGCTGGCCATCAAGTCCGCCTTCAAGGCTTGGCGGCACTATCTACTGGGTGCCAGACATACCATCACGGTCATCACCGATCACCGCAACTTACAATACCTAAAGACAGCCAAAGCCCAATCTTCGCGCCAACTCCGTTGGGCATTGTTCTTCGCCGAGTTTGATTTTGTAATAACCTATCGACCAGGTTGTAAGAATGGTAAAGCAGACGCCTTGTCCCGGATTGGAATGGGAGAAGCAGAAATAACTTTAGAACCCGTACCCATAATTCCAGAACAGAGAATCCTTGGCCTGACATCCATACAGACACTGGAGGACATTCAAAACAAGATCCACCAACTCTTTGATTCCGTTGCCCTACAGGACTGGGCAAAGAAAGGTCCAGAGTACTCTGTCATCGATGATTTACCTTATTACCAAGGCCGGCTATTTTTACCGCAAAAAGAACTACAGGAACTTGTCATTTCCCATTACCATGACACCTTAATAGAAGGGCATCCGGGTATTGCAAAAACCAAAGCTAAAATTAGGAAGCAATTTTGGTGGCCCACCTGGCGAAAGGATGTCAAGTCATTTGTCATGTCTTGTGGCATTTGCGCACAAAATAAAGGGCAAAAGAAAAAACCTGCTGGATTATTGCAACCATTAGACATACCACCTACCCCTTGGCATACCTTGTCATTAGACTTTATCACGGATTTACCCCCGTACCAAGGTTACAATACCATTCTAGTTATTGTAGATCTTTTTTCTAAAATGGCCCACTTCATTCCTTTAAAAGGGATACCTTCAGCTTCAATCCTGGCCAAGGAATTCCTTGAAAATGTTGTCCGCCTGCATGGCTTTCCTTCAGTGTTAATTTCAGATCGGGGCAGTCAATTCATTTCACATTGTTGGAGGAAATGCTGCCAACTGGCACAAATTGATGTTAGGCTTTTGACCAGTCACCACCCTCAGACCGACGGTCAAACGGAGAGGACTAACCAGACTCTTGAACAGTACCTCCGTTGTATGCTACATCAGTCTGAGGGGAATTGGAAAGACATTCTGTGGATCGCAGAGTATGCGTACAATAATTCCGTACACTCAGGAACTGGACAAAGTCCTTTTTTTACCATTTATGGGCACCATCCTCGAACCTTGGATTTGGACTCACCCCAGCATTTAGAGATGCCCGCAGTGGACCATCTCCACGCTGTTATTACACAAGCCTTTAAAGAAGTAACCATCCATTTGCAAAAGGCTAAGGAAAAATACAAAAAGGATGCGGATCAGCACAGAAGTAAAGCTCCTCAATACCAAATAGGGGACCAAGTATGGTTAGCCACTAAGCACTTACCACTCAAGGGGACTCGGACCTTTAACCCCAGGTATTTGGGACCTTTTTCTGTCAAGGCAATTATTAACCCAGTGGCCGTCAAGTTGGACCTACCTGCTCATATGCGAATCCATCCCGTCTTCCACGTGTCTCTTTTGAAGCCAGTGCAACCAGGAACTAGGCTAACCACTCCACCTGAACCTATCCTCATAGACGGGGAGCCCGAGTTCGAAGTCAAGAATATTTTGGACTCAAAAAGAGTGAGATCAAAACTCTTTTACCTAATTGACTGGAAAGGTTATGGTCCGCAGGAAAGGTCTTGGGAACCTAGTGACCACGTGCATGCACCTCGTTTAGTGAAGAGGTTCCATCGGGAATTTCCAGACAAACCACGGCCAAGCGGGAGAACGACTTTAGGATTGGCCTTGAGGGGGAGTGCTGTCATGATGCCTGCCCCCGGAAGACCAGACCAGGCCCAACAGCCCCGGAAGCAGGCATCATGCCACTTGGAGCATGCCCAAAAGCCCCAGTTAGGGGCTGTTTGGGTGCAGTCCTGGTGCCTATGCCGCCAGGCTCATAAAGATAAAGTCAGTCCTGGCGCCATGGGCGCCAGGCTCATTATTGATAACTTACCTGAAGCAGACCATGCTGCATACTCACCTGAGGCAGACCATGCTGCATGAAGACTCAAGCCAAATGAGGCTTAGGAGGGACTATTTTACTGAAGGGACTATTTTGTTACTTGGGTGGGGCTGTGGAAGAATACTTACCTGGATCTTCTTCCAAGGCTATTTAAACCACGCCCGGACAGCCACACGTGCTTCGCGTTATTCTGCTTGCTGCAGCGTAACGCTCACCGTGTTTTCAGCAGCTCCAGTCTTCAGCCACGCCCGCTTCAGTCCTGGGACTCCTGAAACAAGAAGAAAAGAAGGATAAAGGTTAGAACAGGAGTTTTAACTTTAATCCTTACCTGAATCCTGATCCATTTCGCCACGGAGCTGAAAGACAGAAGTCTTTGAAGCATCGCTTTGCATTCCTACGGCGCCGCGCTGAACTCACCTGCTTGGCGGTACTTCAGCATTCCATCACGCTCTCTCCATCTCGCGGCCGCCCTCCGACACCTAAGGAGACAAAGACAGCAAGGTGAGCAAGGGGACTCTCTAAGGCTATACAAGCTACCCCCAAAGACTTACCTGATTTACCACGGGAGGTACTCACCTCATCTCGGGTCGGCGCAGTCAACTCTGCTTCATCGCCGTACCCCGGCCCCTAAGGGGAGAAAGCAAAGACAATACAAGTTACCCCCCACAAAACATACCTGATTTACCACGGGGGTCTCACCTCATCTCGGGTCGGCACAGTCAACTCTGCTTCATCGCCGTACCCCGGCCCCTAAGGGGAAAACCACAATAGACTTACCTGAATCTTACCAATTGCCATTTGGAAATCTTCGAGTGGATTAATCGGCAACCTGCAAGGAATCGGACAGAGTGAAGATCAGACATTTGAACTCTTATGAACAATTGGACTTTAGAGTCAATACTGGAACTCACCAATTCCTCTACGCCAGTGAAGTAACTGGTCAACAACGCGCCCCTGCGGTCGATGCAGGATGGAGAGCTCATCCTTCCAAACCATCAGGTGAGACTAAGGAGGGGATATCAATAGTGATCTGTGGGAAGACAACGGGAATGGGGAAGGTGGGTTGACACTCAATTCCACGGGTGGTTAATTCCTCTTCTCCTTTGCAGAAGAATATTCTTGGGAGCCAGACAAACTAGGCTGAGCGGGCCAGTCCAGTCAGTCATCTCGGCGCTACACGTCACGCTGGTGGAAACAACAGCGGCCCAGTTCCGGTCGACGCCCCCGTGGGAACCAGTTGAGCGTAACAACATGTGAAACACGTCCGAGCAGTTTTGGACAAACTTAGACAGCACAGATTGTTCGCGAAACTGGAAAAATGCTTCTTCCATGTTACGGAGGTCGAATTCTTTGGGTTTGTCCTAACCCCACATGGTGTACGCATTGATTCACAGAAGGTCGACGCCATTCTCAACTGGCCTTCCCCAATCTCGATTAAAGGAGTTCAGAATATGCTCGGATTTGCGAACTTCTATTGCTGCTTTATTCGGGGCTTCTCGCAGCTAGTACATCCCATTACCTCTCTTCTGCGAAAGAACAAACATTTTCAATGGTCAGAGGAAGCCGAGAAAGCCTTTCAAGACTTAAAGCAAAAATGAATCTCAGGCCCGATCCTGAAACACCCACGTCCAGACCTACGGTACGTGGTCGCGACCGACGCTTCCAGTTCGGCAATGGGAGCGATCCTCTCGCAAAAAGATCCTGAGACGGGTCAACTCCATCCAGTGGCCTTCTGGTCACGGAAATTCACGGCACCAGAATTGAATTATGCCATTACGGACAAGGAACTTCTGGCCATCAAGGCATCCTTCAAGGCTTGGTGGCATTACCTTCTGGGAGCAAGACATACAATTATAGTAATCACTGACCACCGCAATCTACAGTACTTGAAGGTGGCAAAGGCCCAATCATCCCACCAACTCCGATGGGCATTATTTTTTGCTGAATTTGACTTTGTGATTACTTACCCACCTGGTTGTCGAAATGGCAAGGCAGACGCTCTATCTCGCATTAGGGTAGAAGAGGAATCCACCAACCCAGACCCAGGCCCATCATTCCCGGAGAAAAGATTTTAGGAGTGACAACGTCTCTAACCTTAGATGACATCCACAAAGAAATCACACATCTCATGGTTACAGACACTTTGAGAGACTGGTCTACCAAAAGTGTTCATCATTCTGTCTCAAACCACTTACCATATTTTCAGGCACGTCTCTACCTACCCAGCAAAGAACTTCAGGAGAGGGTCATCTCGAATTACCACGAATCACTGGTTGAAGGTCATCCTGGGATAGCTAAGACCGAATCCAAGATCAAGCGATACTATTGGTGGCCAACATGGCGTAAAGACATCAAGCAATTTGTATTATCCTGTGGAATTTGCACACAAAACAAGGCCTTGAAGAAAAGATCACCAGGTCAACTGCAACCACTGGATATTCCGCCTACGCCTTGGCATACATTGTCTCTTGATTTTATGATATGATATGATATGATATGGCATTTGTAATGTGCCTATACACAAGTGTTTCAAGGCGCGACGAGGCAGGGAGGGGGGAACAAGGGGAGACAGACAACGATCCTACTAGGCCAGGTGTCATTCAGATCGTGCAAGTGCATGGGTAGGGGGGACGGGAAAGTGCAAGGGGGAAAGGGAGAGGGGAAAGTGCAGTACAGGGTTAGTAATGAACAAGATAAATAGTAAGGGCCAGCTGGTGGCAAGTGCAAGATAAGTGCAGTCAAGTGCTGGGAAGGGGGGCTGTAGGGATACAGAGACAGTCCCGCAAGTGCAAGGGTTGCCAGGAAGGCAGTGCAGGGGAGAGTGGCTGGGACAAGGACCAAGAGTGGGGAGTGGCCCAGTTGCTGATTCAGTACAGTTTCAGTGATTTAGCAGGGGAGAAGGAGAGAGAAAGCAGAAGCAAAGAGGAAGGTTTTGAGGTGCTTCCGGAACCGGAGATGGTTCTCCTCAAGTTTCAGGGAGGCAGGAAGGCTGTTCCAGAGGGAGGCCCCAGCTGCGGAAAGAGATCTCCCCCCAACTCGTTGCTTGGAGAAGCGGCTGACCCGGAGGGAGTTGGAGGCGGAAGACCAAAGTGCTCGGGAAGGAAGATATTTAGGAAGGGAGAGTTGAAGGTAATTTGGCCCCAGGCCCCAGAAGGCCTTGTGGACAATGCAGAGGGTTTTGAACTTAATCCTTGCAGCCACAGGGAGCCAGTGTAGCGATTTCAGTCCTGGAGAGATACGGTCCCTGGGCTTGAGGCCAAGGACAAGTCATGCAGTCTAGCTCTGGATGAGTTGCAGAGGGCGGAGAGTAGAGGCAGGCAGATTTAGTTAGAGGCTGTTACAGTAGTCCAGCTTTGAGAGAACCAGGGCTCTGGAGACAGTGAGCTTCTGGGGGAAGGAGAGGAAAGGAAGGATACCTCTGAGGAGGAGCAGCTGGTAGTGTGACTTCTTAGAAACGTCAGAAATGTGAGGAGAGAAGGAGAGTGTGGAGTCGAAGATGACCCCGAGGTTTTTTGCCTTGCAGGTAGGAGCAGGAAGAGGGCCAAGAGAGGCCGGCCAGAGAGCTGCAGGGAAGGAGGGAGTGGGTGTGCCGCTGAGTAGAATCTCGGTCTTACTGGCATTAAGGCAGAGGTCGTTGGCGGCACACCATTCCTGGATAGCAGAAAGACAGTCAGAGTTGAGGGAAGGAGAAGAGGAGGCCGATGGTAGCCTGAAAATGAGCTGGGTATCATCCGCATAGCACTGAAAGTTGGGGCAGAGCGCAGCGATGCGGTGGGCGAGAAGTGCCAGATACTGGTTGAACAGCCAGGGAGAGAGGTTAGAGCCCTGGGGGACACCACAGGTAGAGAAAAAGATGTCAGACAGGAAAGACCCCAGTTGGACCTGGGAGGGTCGATTTGAGAGGAAAGAGGTCAGCCAAGCCAGAGCCTGACCAGTGATACCCAGGTTATCACGGGGACGGTTGAGCAGGATGGTATGGTTGACAGTATCAAAGGCAGAAGAGAGATCAAGCAAAATGAGAACACATGGAATGTTAGAGTCAAGGTTCGAGAGCAGGTCCTCACGGATGTTCAGGAGAGCAGTTTCCGTGCTTCTGGCAGCTCTGAAGCCAGACTGATGGTCATGAAGGCTACCAACAGATTCAGCATGGAGATTAAGCTGGGAGATGGCAAGTTTCTCCAGGAGCTTGGCCAGGAAAGGAGTGATAGAGATAGGGCGATAGTTAGCTAGGCAGGACGGGTTGGAAGAGGGTTTCTTAAGAAGGGGGTGCACAAGGGAGTGCTTGAGAGGGGGTGGGAAGACTCCAGAGGCGAAGGAGTGATTGCAGAAGTCAGCAAGGGCATGAGCCAAAGAGTCAATGTGGTCCTTAATAGTTTTGGAGGAGCAGGGGTGGACCTGTGTTGACGAGACTTTCATAGATCGAACTTGTCTCGAAACCTCATCAGCAGAAAAAAGGGGAAAGGCAGAGAAGGAGAGAGGAGGGGTGGCTGCAGAAGGGCCAGAGGATGGGCAGGGAATAGAGGGGGGGAGGTGATGGGAGGAGAGCGAGGACAGGGTGTCCTGAGTTTTTTAAATGAAGTGAGAGGCCAGTGCCAGTGACCTTGCTCCTTGTAACGGGTTCAATACAATTTTGGTGGTGGTGGACTTGTTTTTGAAGATGGCTCATTTCATTCCAGAGAAGGGCTTACCCTCAGCTTCAATCTTGGCTAAAGAATTCTTAGAGCAGATAGTCCGAATACATGGATTCCCTTCCATCCTAATTTCGGATCGTGGCAGTCAATTTATCTCACGATTTTGGAAATAGTGTTGCGAATTAGCGCAAATCTATGTAAGACTTTCCACAAGCCACCATCCCCAGACTGATGGTCAGACTGAGAGGACCAACCAGACTCTAGAACAATACCTCAGATGTATGTTACACCAAACTGGAAGCAGTTGGAAAGACATTTTATGGATAACCGAGTACGCCTACAACAATTCCCTGCACTCCAGCATCGGACAGACTCCCTTCTACACCATTTACGGGTTGCATCCACGAACCTCCAATCTTGACTCGCCTAAACCTTTGGAAATGCCAGCAGTAAGAAGTTTGCACTCTACTATTACTCAAGCTTTCAAACAAGCAACAGATCAGATGAAACAAGCCAAGGAAAGATACAAGAAGTCAGCAGACATCCATAGAAGTGAAGCTCCAAAGTATCAAGTCGGAGATGAAGTCTGGCTGGCATCGAAGCACATACCAATGAAAGTAACCCGAACCTTCAACCCCAGATACATAGGTCCATACACCATTAAGGCCATTATCAATCCGGTAGCTGTGAAGTTGAATTTACCTTCGCACATGAAAATTCATCCCATGTTTCATGTCTCACTTCTGAAACCAGTGCAACCAGGAAACTGAGTACTGAAACCACCAAAACCGATCATGGTCGACGGGGAACCCGAATTTGAAGTCAAGGATATCCTGGACTCGATAATCGTCAAATCAAAACGGTTTTATCTAATAGACCAGAAAGGACATGGACCACATGAAAGATCATGGGAACCTAGTGAACACATTCATGCACCACGGTTTTTGAAAAGGTTTCATCAGAGTCACCCAAACAAACCAGGACCAAGGGGAGATCCCGCCCTTAAGGGGACATTGGGGGGGAGTGCTGTCATGGTGCGTGCTCTGAAACCCCTGGAGCTGTTGGGCCCACCCCAGTCCCTGTCACCCAGAAGGACTTGTCAGGCCCCAAGGAAGTGTCCCAGAGCCTCATGGACTCAGTCTGTTGGCGCCAGATTCATGAAATGGGCTGAACTTATGGAACTACTTAATCTGCCTAGTGAGGCTGAGACTTCTGTATATCCAGGGTGTGGCAGAGGGACTACTTTTCCTGGAACTACTTGCAAGGCTATTTAAGCCACACCCTGCAGGCAGAACATGCTTCGCGTTATTCTGCGCTCCTGCAGCGTAACGCTCACTGTGTCTGCTCTGTCCTCGAGTTTCTACAGCCATGCCCGTCTGAGATTTCCATCCATCAGTGCCTGGAAGAAGAAAAGGAAAAGAACAGGTGTTACTACAGCGATAAAGGCCTTACCTGCAATTCCGTCCATCGGTCTCGTCTCCAGCTGGTCTTCCGATCGCCACCCCCGTGGGAAAAGGACTTCTGCGCAGGCATCCAATACTCACCAGGGATTCTGCATTCCTCCGGGTTACTTCGGAGCGGTTTTTCCATTCTTCACCTGGGGGCCACGCCGCACCTGCAAAAAGGGAACAGAAAACAGCAGGTTAGTCACGCACAATACAAAAATGAACAATTGTTCAGCCATCCAGCACCACTCATCTGCGCTCATACTCACCTGGAGACAACCAGTTCAGCATCTTAGGAGAGTCAATTCTTCTTCTAACCTTCCGTACGAAACCGCGTCTGCAAGAAAGACCAAACACGTTTACACCTTGGAACAATAAGACTTTGAGCATCTATACCAAGGTGTCATTGGGATAGAGACTTACCTGATTAATCCAAGCATTCCCGAAACACAGCAACAGACACTCAGGAACAGTGAAGTAACTGTTCCCAGAGAAAGTCTGAGCCTACTGTGCCCCTGCTGAAGGTCAAGCAGGACAGAGAGCCAACCTCACCAAACTCAAAGGTGAGCAGGAGAGGAGTCGGGCATCAGGAAGTTGCAAGAAGTGGGACCAATCCAACCCACTCATTAGCTAACATCTTGTTTCAACATTGCAGGCTAACGCCTCCTGGGGAGATAACAGGGGAGAGGACACCATCATACCATCGAAACTACGTCAGTACAGATATCGGTCATACAACTATGTGCTACACCCCCGTGGAGACCAGGTGAGCGTGACAGAGTCTTCATCTTCCACCTCCAGACCTCCACATTCACCTGTGAGACGATTTTCACCAGAATCGTCCCCACTGGGCGTCTCACCCATGCGCCCCCCCCATTCCCATGTCGCTGTGCCATTCACTTCAAGCAAGATGACTCGGATGACCATGCAATACAGGCATGCCATGCATCCCACAATGTGGGTCTGGGGCCATGACCAATTCCTCAGCCAGTTCACGGCCCCACATTGCAGGCCATGTGGGAACAGCTGGACAGAATGGTGGAACGGCAGGCCGAAATGCGTGCCATTGCACAGAACAAGTGTGCCATTCACAGGCCATGCGTGATGTGATCCAGGGGGCATGCAGGCACGTGGCCATATCCATTGGTCGGCTGCACCGGTGTACAGTGCAAACAAATGCAAGCAACAGCTTCATCAGCCGGAGGGCGAGGGAGCTTGCAGAACAGATCTCGGCCTCACATGAGACCATGACCAGTGGAATAAATGTGACCATACAACACGTTCGGGCCTGTGAGCCAGACAGTTCGTTGTCAGCTACCACACAGAGGGGTTAATGGCCAGCGCGCCGCACAGGCGCTCCCAGCGCTGCACATCCTGTGCTTCCCTGCATGAGCAAAAAGGGGCAAAAGGAAGCGCTAGTGGACAGCACATGGGACAGACTAAGGATGTGGGGTGGGTGATGGAATTGGGGATAAGGGTACGGGGTGGGTTATGGAGTTGGGGATCAGGGTGTGGGGTGGGTCATGGAGATGGAAATCAGGGCATGCTAACAAGAGAAAATAAATCACAATTGAGTCTACAATATGTACAGTGTTTATTCCATGGTACTGATACATGTGCATGCAGAGAATCATCAGTGACGCTGGAGGTGCACGTGTGCCAAGTCAAAAAAAGTTTGTCCATGAGTTCCTGGAAGACCATCAGTCCTTCCCTCACCTCCCCACAAATGTCCTGATGTGCCCTGTATTCATCTGCAACATCCTGATCATCAGAGACGGGGTGTGGGGTGTGGTCCTTATCTGGAGACATCTGTATGTTCCTTTGTATGCACATGTTGTGCAGCATTGTGCCTATTATTACGTTTTACCCACTTTCTCAGGGCTGTACATGAGTGCACCACTTGTGTGGTGGAGGCACCTGAATCTAGCCTCCAGCAGTCCGAAGGTGTGCTCAATGCATGTCCTGGTCCTCTTGTGGGCCTCATTATAAGCAGCCTCTTGTAGTTTACAAGGGTGCCTCACAGGTGTCATCAGCCTGGGTAACTGCGGATAGCCTGAGTCACCTACAAGAAATGAAATGTAATGTTAGACATGGCCGTTTGTCTGTCGGCGTACATGTTTATGGTCCTGTTGAGACGTAGGCCTATGTGCGCTCATCTCTACATGTGGATGACATACCTTGCATCAATTATGATGGAAGGGTATTGGCCTACAGAGTGCATGTTCAGCCATTCACAGTATATGCAACATCATTCATCATGTATTAGTCCTTGCACTGACGTCACCCATGCAGTTGACACTATGGATATAGCAGTAAGCCATATACCACCCTATGACCATGCATTGGCAGGGAATGGCTTTGACAGGTGCCTTGCATGGTGTCCCTGATTGTGTTCTGCTACCTTGCATGCCAGGATGTTCTGCGGAGTCACCTGGGGTCAGTATGTTTACTGCAGTGAGTCAGTCATGGTTCATCATCAGTTCATTGCTTCATTGATGATGCATCATGGGACTTGTAGTTAGCTCACATTACTTCTCATTCCGTTCTACATGTGTGTCACAGTGCTATGTCTTTGCCAGATTGACTACTAGTACTTACCCACAAGTCAGGTACGCTGTCCTCTGTGTGTGTCCATGTACGCTGGTAGAGTGCTGTTCCTGAGTATCATGGCATCACGTCTGGCACCAGGGTATCGGGCACAGCAGTTGATGTGAGTTTGGCATCACATGTCATTTGGACATTCATGGAATGAAACTTTTTCCTGTTCCAGTATACCTGCCACACATGTAAATTCCCAGTGGTGTTGGGGAATTGGGCAATGTTGTGTAGAAATGTGCACCGGGGTGGTGGGCATGGAGATCTGCTGATGGTCATCCAGGAATTGTTCCAAAACCTCTGAGAAAGTTGGCTGGGATATCCTATGCAGTTTCCCAATAGCGCGTTGAAATACACTTATGGCACAGAAGTGTAGGACGGACACAAGCTTGACCACAGGGGTGTGGCAGTTCGAATTGTGATGGCGCTCTGGAGATCAGCCTGGATAGGGTATGCAGGCCTGTGATGGTGTGACGGTCCAAGCGATTGAATGTGACTAGTTGGCTGGTCATCAGTGTCCAAGGGGATGGGCGTACATGTGGTACGGGTGATCACCACAGCACACGTCTCCTGCATCTATGTTGTGATTGTCTTCTTCACTGCTGGGGTCTTGCATGCTGCTGTAGCTGGATGCTGTACCTGGATAAATAGTAGCCGGTTGTGGAACCTATAATCGACGTCTGATTGTGGATGTACGTTAATTACTGTGCGTTTGGGGAAGGTGTGCCTCTTGTATACTCCTTCTGAGTGGATCTGGTGCACGTGTTTTCCATCCTCTGTATGCATTTACCTCCACTTTTTTACTGCGCTATGTTTTTGGCTGAATTACTGCTGCTTTTTCGTGGTAATTCAGCTGACTTCCGACGTGCAACACAGCTGAAATACCATTTTTTGTTTTATGGTGGTAATTCCACCTATGGAATTGGTGCCATTTTTACCACTTACCGCCATACAAGTAATGACCCCCTTTGACATTATACGTTTTTTTAAATGTACTCCAACGCGCAGGGAACGCGTATCTCAGCTGGTCGAGCAGCAAAGAAGAGGTTGAGTGACTAACTCAGTCAGGGAATGTATGCCCGAGGACTACAGCTGATTGGTTCCAAGGGGTCACACTATGCTCAGGACTGCAGCTGATTGGTTCCAAGGGGTCACACTATGCTCAGGACTGCAGCTGATTGGTTCCAAGGGGTCACACTATGCTCAGGACTGCAGCTGATTGGTTCCAAGGGGTCACACTATGCTCAGGACTACAGCTGATTGGTTCCAAGGGGTCATACCATGCTCCCATATCTTGGATTGGGATGTTCTTGTTCACAAAAGTGTTCAAAAACATAGTATTCTTTACTGCTGATTGAAGTAAAGATGTATTGTGCATAATTAGAACACTCTGGTCTTGAAATCGAATCAATGAGCTGGGGCTGAAGGTGTGCCTTGGTGCAGAGGTGCCCTGGCTGGGATACATCAAAGCTTCCGTTCAGGCTCTCACTTTCTGTTCATTCTGCCTGTGTGTGTGTTTCTTTTCACCTTACTGTAATTTACAGCCCCTTTGTCAATGAATGGCTGCTCATATACCTTAAGTAAAACAAAAGTGCTAATGCTTCGTTGTTGCCATAGGGATGGACCATATCCCTCGCCAAGGCAAATCCCCAATAAAGTAGCTGATTGGTTAATATGTGGGGTTAATATGTGGAAGAAAAGGTAAAACTAAACCCTGACAAGCCAAAGCATGATAACGCTGTTATGCAAATTCACACATTTTAATCACATAATGCATACAAACAAGGTGTTCAGTCCTGTCAAAAAATGATTCATGCAGTTGACTTTTCAGGACTAAACTACACAAAGGAGAGTGCACAGATCTCTGAAGTTGCTCCGTGGCCTTTTCAATAGCACATCCTGCTTCCTGGGCTTGCAGCACAAACCGTACAGAGTGTCCCACTCACACCCGACACGCCATGCCACACACCATTATTTTAACTGTGCTCTTCATCAAAATCTGTGAACTTTATAGGCAAATCAAGCTGTCCTCTGTCACGTGTGTGAGCTGTCCAACAGCCCAGGTTTCTTGCACTTTGCATTATGGCACTTATAATTCTGCACGTGCAGTGACCCAAGTATAAAGTCGAGGTGCACCAAACAAAAACAAGGTTTGAGAGAATATAGCTTTGCTCCATAGCCATCATACAGAGGCAGGTTGTTGTGCCAGTGGGGGCACTGGTCAATGCTAGGTCACAGCTTTGCGATTGGCATAGGAGCATGTTGGGATCTGAAAGGATTGCCCGCACCCCTAGCTCCACCACTGTAGACAGTAGAAAGGTAGCTGGCAAGTGTCCAGTAATTGCTTTTCTCGTCAATAGCACAGTGGACTTAATGATTTGTAGGCCCAGACCTATGGAAAAAAACAAAACTTCATGTCCCAGAGGGAAATGACATCTGGAAAGCCACGTCTGGCTGGAGGTGTTAGACATGCCGTAGGGCCACAGGTCCTATTGGAATTAAGGACCCTCTCTTCAGATCTTTCAGGTTGTCCCATGTCAAGTGTGACATACTCCACTAGTCCTAGCCTCCAGGCACCCTACAGCCTCATAAGTGCTACTTATAGATCTGCATTTATGAATGGAAAATTAAACTGCAAAAATGATCTGAGCTAAAAAGACAGGACTGTGAGAACATCAACAATTTAAAAGGGGACCACTTAGATGCTGTTCCTGGATATTTTTCAGAAATGAGTGCAAATGGAAGAGTGATGGTAGAAGATAATGATGACAGTGGTGTGTTCTCAAAAGTTCTTTCCATGCAGAATACTTCTGCTCAGCTAACCCGTCCAAAGCATACAATAGCTGCCAGTTGGGGAATCGCATCATGCCTTCCCCCAGAAGGCCCTAGCTAAATATATGGCCCTGCAGTAGTTGATCACAGAGTAGACCAAGATTTGCTGGTTGCTATTCTCTGATGAGCAGGAGGAATTGGGTCCAGCAGTTAATAAAAACGATGTAATCTCAGGTGTATAGTGACAGTGTGAGTTGTCATTACACACAAGTCTTGTTATTTATTGGCATAATGGTTTTATTGGCCTTAGAGGGATAAAACTCTATGGGCCTCATTACGACCCAGGCGGTAAGTTACCGCCTAGGCCGTGACTTTACCACCATGGCGTAAACTACGTTTACGCCATGGTGGTTGGCGGACTTACCGCCCCATTCCGAGGTTGGCGGGGGCGGTAAGTCCCCAATCCCCATTTACCCTTCCCCATTCCCATTTTTGCCCCATAGGGCATAATGGGAGTGGGGAAGGCGTTAATTACACCACCGTAAATTACGGTGGCGTAATTAACTCCATGGTCCCTTAGCGCCATGGATTTTAACACCTGCTAAAAGCAGGTGTTGAAAGCGCCATGGCGCTAAGGGACCTCGTAATTGGCGGTAAGGGGTCGGCGCAGCTAACGCTGGCGTAAACCCCTTACCGCCAGGGTCGTAATGAGGCCCTATGTCTGCTCTACCAAGATTTCAACCTGTGAGTTAAAGTTTGCAGACACATCAGCGGCAGGCCCTCGACCCATTGAGTTATGTTACCATCATATTGTTGCATGTTACAATATACTCTGTGGCATGCAATGTTTATTCTTTTAAATACATACTCCTTCCCTTTTGCATCAATTGATTTCCCCAAATTACCACCGCGATTGGCAAGACTCATGTACACGAACTGTAATTTTCCAAAACAGACTTTTCTTTTACTTCTTTAAGAAGTCATCAAGACATCAAGATAAATACATCATATCACAAAATGAATTTGATTCATGTCAGAAAATATTTGATCACCCATGCATGGCTCCTGCGATATCCCCACATACTACATTCATAATTCCAGTCTCACTTCACCCTCAAGAGGCCAATGTCAATTTCATCAAGACACTCGGCCGAACCTCTGGCCAGGTTTGATCTCCCTCTCGTTTCATGAGGGCAATTCCTAGAATTTTATAAGCAATGTCCAATCTTCACAGGGACAATTTCCTTTTCCTTTTGGAAAACCCATTTGGATTGCAGCACTGTGTCATCCTCCAGCATGTCATAATATATGCTTTGTACATATCTGAACACACTGCACTAATCAATTGCGAAAGGGAACGCGGAACTGTGTTTTTTCATCTAGTATGTCTACTTCTAATGTAGATCCTTGCTGCCAATTGCCCGTCCTCCCCTGTTGTTAGATCCCCACTCCCTTGTTTCTCTGCTCCCTAAACTTAGTCTTCCCGCTATGATTGTAAAGTGATTTGTTGCTTCCAGACGCTAGGTCCACTCGCAATGACTGCCCTAATGATAATATTTCTCAATCTAAGGAGTCATTATAAAGCAGTGCAGTGCAGTTCACTTATTGAACACATGGCCATTTGTCTGACTTCTTTGCATTGGACAGTGCATTGCGGAGAACCTCGAAGATGCCGGTGGAAGCCCACTTCTTTGCTGGATTGCCTCGGCATTATTTGCAGTCATGCATTCGCTGGTGCGCTCTTTTTCCCTGTTGGAGTCAGTCGTGCATATTTTCATTAATACCATTCTAGATTCCTGCCATATTGTCAGAGTGATTTCATGTTTAGTTTGGTGTTTTGCAGATCCAATGCATTTTACAGCTTATTTGTGGAGAGGGCACAGGAAGCTTGGAGAGCAGCGAGAGAGCAAATGGATGGCAGAATAGGTAAGGTAAAAAGACAGGTCCCATCTGGCACAGGTGTGAAAACAGTATTGTGTATCCTTCTTTTCTCTGTTACTAACACTTGTTTATTTTACTAACTTATTGCAGTTTATTTACTTAATTGATAGCACTGATCATTCATGCGATGTTATTCCTAGTTTTAAAGGTTCTGTCTGGTCGTTGTCTGTGATATCATTGGGTCGAAGATCACGTGAAATCGCTTCATGTTATCAGGGTCTATTGCATGTGATGTCCCTGGGTCAAAGATCATGTGTAATCGCTTCATGTTGCAAATTGATGTCACTTCCTGCCATTTTGTTGTCTTGATGCCATTGGCCGGGCCACACCAATAATGTTGTGCCCAGAGACCTCTGATGTCACCTGTTGGAGATCCAAAGATACCTTCGCCCTCCAATCAGGGGATTAAACAGGGGAGAGGGCTTCCGCCCTTTCCTGTCCCTAAACCCAGTGTGCCCTCTTCTTTCTCTTGCTCCCGGGCTTCCTGCTCCTCCCCTTAAAGAGAAGGAGGTGGGGTGGGGGGGTGTGGGGGCGCTTAGCCCCACCTCTATGGTATGCCCTGGCACCCCTAGACCCTTCGGGGCCATGTCATAGTAGCTAGTAGCTTCTCCTAGTCCTGACTAGGCGACGCTCCCGGACTCGCTATGAATGCTGAACAATTAATCAAAGCCCAGAGGTAAGTTCTTCAGAATAGGGAGTCCTGCCTGGTCCAGGTCATAACAACTGCATCTTGTACATATTTCCCTCACTATTGTAATGATGACAGTCACACGTAGATCAATGTTTCAGGCTTTATTGGAGAACAGGATAAGCACGGATCACCATGAACTGATTGGGAAAAATACCTAATGAGAAATTACCACATACTTGGGTCGAATTTGATTTTAATAATGCAGGGGGCGCCAACACCCCCCCTCCTCACCACAGCCCTTCGCCACCTTCACCTATTCCCTTACCCCATCTATGTATTCATGCAAATGTACCAAAATCCCCAACACATTCGATCAAAAAATTGCACTTGTTTCCCATTAGGTCATGTTGCATTCAATTATTTCTGCTGATACCGATAAGCAATCTGCTGTGTACATCACAACAGCAGAAATCAACCACACTCCTGAAACCTCAAACTGCTGACTCCAAAGTCTTTCCTCTACATAATATGGTCAAGAAGATCTTCTCACACCAGCACTTTTACCCTCTGCTCATGCACTTCAGCTGCTCACCTGAACTCACAAAAAAGGGAAACCGGAAAGGTTTTTTTGTGCACCTTGGTCTCAGTAACAGGAGGAGCTATTTCGCCAAGTAAGTAAGTAGCTCTGGTCACTGTCCTAACCCTTCTCTGACCCACCGTCTACAACAATGCTTGATCTTTCGAATTCAGGAATGGTGGCGCCGTCATGTCCTGTAGAGCACACCCACATCATGTGGACCTGGCTCATGTTAAGACAAGCAGGATATGACGTGGAAGGGGAGGTGAAGAAAAGGGGACGCGAGGATGCAGGCAGTGATAAAATACAGCTGGACCAGCAATACGCGTGTCCCTCGTGGTTATTTGAGAACACCGAGGGTCGACACCTAACTTTTTTGTTGGGGGGAGGCACTTTAACTCGAAAGGTGGGGAATACTAGACAGAAACAAGGAAATTAATGTAAAGCTGGCCCTAAGACCTTACGCACCTATGAAGTTTGTGCAGATGTAGTAGAACAAATACTGGACTGTACCTCTCTTGTCCTATTCCTTTTTAGAACATTATTCATTTTATTTTCAGTTAGAAAAATACATACACAACAGCAAAATTTTTACAGAATTCTAAGCAGAAGGTTATACATTTTCACATACATATAACATTTAGCATGACATTTTTCAAAGTATTGGCATTACAATTCTCCTTGCCGGTTAAAAAGCGCAAGTGTAAATTGGGGTTAGTAATGGGGAGTGCTTTGTATTTGGGGGAGATATCTCAGTGCAATGGATTCAGACGCACCCCGACAGCATTCCGAGCAGCCATGGCCCCCAAAGTTATCACGGACAGTGAAAGAGACCAAGAGGAAAAGATACACAATCACCAACCATCTGCTGAGAAACTGACCTAAGTAAAAAGCTCTCAACCCATGAAACTAGGTATTGAATGTGTTTTTCTAATTGAAAATAAAATAAATAATTTTCTAAAAAGGAATGGTGAGGTTCAGTAGAGTATATGTTCTTAATCTGCACAAACTACATGGGCGGCGTAAGGCCTTCACCCAAAAGGGAGGGAGCAACTCTACTCTCATTTCCTTGTTTCTGTGTGGTTACTTACTGGAGTGCCCCTTGTGAATATTTCAGTAGCCAGCAAAGGTACAAGGTTATATGGTCCCATGGGGATCACAAGCAACACCAGTAATCCTTGCTCTGGGGCCCAAGGGCCAAAGGCAGCCAACTTGAATCCCTGTTGTCGTATTTATTTATTTTTTTACAAAGTTGTGGAATGGTCCATGAAAACGCATAAAAGGGTGCTTCATTGTTAAAGAACTGGTGAGAGCACCGGGAACATCTGGGTACCGTGCTGAACTTGTCCAAATGTAAGGGTACCTTATGCTGCCAGTTGAAAGACTCCAATGGGGCAGTGCTCATGTACCCCAATTCAGGGATCACGGGATTGCTGCTGGAATCCTGCGAGATCGGCGCTGCATCCATGCAGCGGCAATCTCGCAGGATTCCAGCAACAATCCCCTGGTGCTTCATTGTGGTTTACTTTTTTTTAGTAGTTTATGAGCCAAACTCTCCGGCCATATCCAAAATAACAGACAGCATTAGGCTACTGGTTCATAAAAATACTATCCATCTACATACATTTGACAAAGAAGTCAGCAATGCAAAAAGGGTGCTAAGAAGAGATAGAGATCTCCATAAAATGAGTTGGAGATCTCCAACCGCACAGGAACCTGCCCTGGCTGCCAGGATTAGGAAAGCCACCTATTGCAGATACCGGAGAGCGCATGCCTAGCAGAGAAAGATTGATGGCAGGGATCGAAAGATTCTCGCTCTTTTTGGAAGCTAGTAAATGGCACGCAGTGCAGTTGTCCAAGTGCACGAAAATAAGTCGTGGAACTATGCTCCCTGCTGGACTGCACCCGCTCCGCGCAATGCAGACCCCTATACCTGTGTCGCGCCTTGCCTCCATTCCACTCCCACCACTGTGTAAAGGCTGAAACAAACAGTGAAAGAAAATGTCAAATACATTTTAAACGATCCCCATTACCTTTATTCATTGTCCGCCACAGCATGCAGTTTTATGCACCCTCCCCTTTCTAACAACCAACCATTCTCACCTCTTGTATTTTTATTTGTATGTCATTGAATTTATATAGCGTTTTAATACAAAACACTTTACAAGAGGAACCTCAATATACAGCAAGCATTACATAACAATTGCATTAAACCAGAGCGTGTACAAAAAACAATTCACATTATGGAAGGGGAAGAAGAGAAGGGAGGGGTCAAGGAGAGAGAAGAGATAGTGGGTGGGAGGAAGGTGAGAGAAGAAGTATGAGAGGAGGCAGAGGCAGTAGGGAGAAGGAAGGAATAGAGGAGGGTGAGAAATGTACAGGACCCCTCCCATCTACCCATTACATGCATGTGCAGCGGTGCATGTAGTATTTGTGACAAATCAACATGCCTGGCAACAGTGATCCAGGGATGAATATCGGTTTCTAGACCATCAATCAGCCCCACACCTCTAGTGCACCAGAAGGGATCCAAACAGATTGGAAACACAAGTCGATTATAAACCTCATTGTCCAATTTTGGTAACGTGGACGGAACTGCAGGCTTATCTCCGCAAGGATCGTGGTTAGTTGCAACACAGCGAAAATACGATTATTACCCAACGATAAAAGGGACTGTCCAGTCAAGGCTGTATAAAAATATCTACTTTATTATTATTACAACAGACAGTTCAAGCACACTACAAAATACAGCCCACCCTGTAAAGAAACACAGAGGACAGACAGTTTTTTCACGAAGGAAAGGTATGCACTCTGGATACTAACAGGAGGGTAGTCGGTAAAGCAATCCCAGGGGGACAGGACCACAATGTACCTGGTGCTTGAGATGATCTTGATGCTCGACAGTGTAGTCGGTTCCAGGATGCTTTGCAGCTCCTGCGACAGAGTTCACGATGGGAGACAGCTGCGGGTATCAGGCGGCAGGCAGTTCGGCAAGCGAGGCTGGATGGACAGCTACAGGCTTGCTTACACGGCGGCCCAGAGTCAAGAATCGCTGTTTCTGTGCTGGTTGGTGAATCAGGAACGCTGGTCGAGGCGTCTCGGATGGCTTTAGTGACTGCAGCGTGACGACAGTCAGTGATGCAGCCGGTCGCAGGCCCGACTGCCTCGGAAATGTCCTTTAAAGATGGATGCTGGTTGATGCTTGTTGTGGAACTCCTCCTAGCTTCTTCACAGGGCTTGTGTCGTCCTTCAAGGAGGATGGCACAAAGCTGTAGAGAGTATTTTCAGGCAACAGCCTTGTCTTTTGTTCAGAGACTCTCTGGCACTTCTCACCTAGGAAGCTTGCTGTCTGAATCTTGCTGGGCATGCTGTGTGCTGGTTGGGTACAGGTCCAGGAGCAGCTGGGTGGGTCCTCGAGTCTGGTATCTCCCTCTGTTGCCTGAGAGATGTTTAGGGGAGGGATCTTGCTTCCCTCTTGGAAATCCTGGCCTTTTTTCACTGACAGAAGCTGTAAGGCAGACTGTTCCTTCAGCCAGGTTCCACGTGAGTCCTGCTTCTTACTCCTCTCGAAGTCATCAGATGATCTGCCAAAAGAGGGGCTCAACCCTCTTTTAAAGCCAAATGAGCCCCAGTGATTTGTGCAGGCTAGGCCCACCTTAATGGACCAATATTGGGTCCTCTTCAACAATCTTCTATTATGCGTGAGGTCATAATCAGAGTGCTTTGCTTCAATTGACTCTCATCAGTATTTGCTGCCACCACACAGAACTTAATAGGCAAGGCAGATCCATGGAGCCTTTGATATTTTAATTAGGCTGGCCATGGCCGGCAGAAGGTGTTGCCTTCCTCCTTCTTGATATGATATGACATTTATAACGCGCCTATACACAAGTGTTTCAAGGCGCGACGAGGCAATGGGGGGAACAAAGGGGGGACAAAGACAACAATCCTACTAGGCCTAGTGACATTGAGATGCAGGGGAGAAAGGAGGGGAAATGTGCCAGGGTAAGGGGAGGAAGGGGAAGGGCAGGACACAGGATCAAAATCAAGTAGTGCAGCCAGCAGGTGGCAGTGCAAGGATTAAGTACAGACAACAAGTGTCTGATAAGATCAGATAAAGGGACTGTAGGGTTGCAGATACAGACCAAAGTGCAAGGATTGCCAGGAGGCAGTGCAGGTGTGCAATTGGGTGGGTAGGGACCTGGGCCCGAAGTTCAGAGGGTGGCCAGGTGACAAGTGCAGTATCAGAAGCAAAGAGGAAAGTCTTGAGATGCTTCCAGAACCAGAGATGGTTTTGCTCAGTTTCAGAGATGCAGTTCCAGAGGGAAGTGCCAGCCGAAGAGAGAGATCTGCGCCAACTCGTTGCTTGGCAGAATTTTGACCCTCAGATAGTTGTAGGTGGAGGAGCGAAGAGCTCGAGTAGGAAAATATTTCTGAAGAGAGAGTTGTGGGTATTGCGGTCCCAGATCCCAAAAGGCCTTGTGGACAAAGCAAAGGGTCTTGAACTTGATCATTGCAGCCACTGGGAGGCAATGGAGAGATTTCAGGGCTGCAGAGATACCATCCCTGGGCTTGAGGCCAAGGACAAGTCTTGCAGTCCTGTTCTGGATGATTTGTAGAGGATGGAGAGTAGAGGCAGGCAGAGTTAGAAGGAGGCTGATGCAGTAGTCAAACCTAGAGAGAACCATAGTTCGGGAGACAGAAAGCTCCTGGGGGAAGGTGAGAAAAGGAAGAATACCCCAGAGGAGGTGCAGTTGGTAGTTTGACTTTTTAGAGACATCAGAGATGTGAGAAGAGAAGGAGAGTGTGGAGTCGAAGATGACCCTGAGATTCTTGGCGTCACAGGTGGGAGCAGGAAGAGGGCCAAGGGAGACAACCAACAGATTCAGTGTGAATATTAAGCTGGGAGATGGCCAGCCTTTACAGGAGTTTGCCCAGGAAAGGAGTGATGGAGATCGGGCGATAGTTAGCCAAGACAGGGGGCGGGGTCGGCTGAGGGTTTCTTGAGAAGAGGGTACACAAGAGAGTGCTTCAGGGGGGAAGGGAAAGTTCCAGTGGCGAACGAGTGATATCAGAAGTCGGCCAAGGCTGGGGCGAGTCAATGTGGTCCTGGATGGTTTTGGAAGAACAGGGAAGAACCTGGTTTGACAAGAGTTTCATAGATCAGACTTGTCTAGAAACCTTGTCAGAGGTGAAGAGAGGAAAGGCAGAGAAGGGAAGGGGAGCTGCAGGAGGGCCGCAGGAAGAGTAGAGAGTGGAGGGAGAAGCAGGAGAGGATGAGAGGGTGGCCATGATGTCCTGGGTTTTAGAGAGGAAATGAGAAGCCAGGGCCATACAGAGGACCTGGGAGGGGACAGGAGAGGTAGAGACTGCGACAGGATTGGCCAGTTCCTTGCAGATTTTAAAGAGTTTGGCTGTGTTGTTAGATGCCACAGAGATGCAGGCTTGGATGTGAGCTCTCTTCTTAATGAGGCCAGAGTCAGTATTGCCTTTGGGGCAGGCAGACAGCAGGCCAGTTTGTCAGAGGATGTACAAAATGCCATCCATTTCCTCTCAGCCACCCTACACTTGTGTTTAAGGGTGATGAAGTCTGAGTCGTATCAACAGTTGCACTTGGCTTTAGGCTTCATGCGGATCCTCATGACAGCATTTTGAGATGCTTTGATGTACATGTGGCTGTCACATTCCAGCTGAACATGACAGGACGACTGCGCTAGTAGGCTGTGTCCCCCTGAGTACACTTGACTATGTGGTTATTATGCAGCAAGGATTGGGAAATGTGTGCTGATTAGCCCCACACATTTCCCAGAGTTTATCTTCCAAGATTCAATTTCTTTAAAACAATATCAAATCAGTCCCGGCAAGTGCACACTCCCTGTGCAGATGCTCGAATTCCTCAGTATTTTCACGTTAAGTTGCTTAAATACAAAAGAAAAAATCTGATTACTGCAGGAGCAGAGTTATGATGGGGCTTGGGAATGGGCTTTATTCAAAGCAGGCCACAGGAACAATAAGAGCACTCCAACAGTTCTGCCATCCAGCAGGTCCGAGGTTCCACACCCCACTAAGGCAAATGCAAAGACGAATGCGCCTGCTGTGAGAGGAAACTTCGTACAAGTTTCAACTTATTCCTACCTGAACCATTCCGGAACGGTTTCTTTTTAAAATAAAAGTATAGGAACTGAAAAACAATTAAAAAATTTGAGGAGCATCGCTCCCAACCACTAATGGCACGAAAATGTCAGCACAATAACTTTTTGGCCAAAGGGCCATGAAAGTGCATAAAGACACATAATAAAATCACAAGAACATTCTAGAGCAAAACAAATACATCACTCACTGCAGCCTGCCGCCACAGGATATCACATTTCGGTTTATCCCAGATTGATCAGCCCCAACCACAATGCCCACAGTGTCCAGGTTTCACCAATCTATTCCATATCTTATGTCCCTATTTTACTTCAGTTCCCCATGAGCCGTCTCCCGAATGGTAGTGCATTTGCCCCAGGTAACACATAGTTGTGGGGCCTTGCTGCGGACGAATAATCTGTTTTCGGGTCAGAATGGGGACTAATTTGAGTTGAACTTTTGGATAAAGCAGCACTTTTCGTGATGATGCCTAGGATCCCGCCTGCTGTACTTTGGTCCTGGAGATTTATCCGAACAGAGTCAAAGCAGTTCTCTCCCTGGTGACGAAGTCTGGAGCCATTTAGGATACTCTCCTGAGATACAAATAGACAGCCACGGGTGGTTCAAAGCCAATGCAGACTTTAAATCAATGCCTCCCTAGATTGATATCGGTTACTGGCAAGTTTAGGGACTTGGTGTAAATAAACCATACCTCTCCTTATTCCCAAATCCACAGTGTGTTCCAAGGGCCCTAGGTCGGCACACATTTATAGGGTCGCTTTGTGCCTTACAGTCAGCCCCAGCTAATGGCTTTTCAACTGAGAGTTTAGTTCCAGATGCCTGAGCTGTTCCCCTGGAAGTGGACTGCTCAAACATTTGCATCTCTTGGCTCATTGATGGTAATAACAGCGCATGTCTGTCAATCTAATGTGGGACAGAGTACACCTGGGTAGTCAGGGCCCCCTCAGAGTCGGCAAGTTCTCCATTTGTGCAAGCTACCCCTGTCCCAATTTTGCTCGAGGCCATCGCATTTCTTGAGGAATCCAGGTTGTGGGCCAAGTAGGCTTGAGCACAACTCGAGGTTGTGTTAGCCCCCATTGTAGCTGTAGATGGGTTAGAGTAGCTTTATCCCGGTCCAACAAATTCATATTTAGGTTCAGATTAGATCCGCCTATGGGCGAAATCGGGATATCTTTATCCTTTATGAACATTGGGTATTTTAGGTCTTTCATCAACATTGTCCTGGGCAGCGCCCGTCCCTCAAGGCCAGGCTCGAGATGCAGTTGTTAATGCAACCCTGGACCCGAGATCTCCATTCTGCAACAGAGACTAGAGCAGGTATAAACGCTGGGTTGATCGTAACCATGGCAGTCTTATCCCCACAGATCTTATTGTTTAGACCCAAAAACTGATACATTTCCTCAATCAAGAAGCAGACTTCCCTGTAATTTTTGTGGGGCTCGGGAGATGTTTCTTTCCGGGGCATGCACCCAAGCCTGGACACCGCGCCATCTTGTGCTTTACTGTAAAAATCTTACGTTTGTGAATCAGTTGCCCCCCCCCCTTGGCACCATAGTTACACAGTGGGGCAGAATCATCCAGGCCAACAGTAATGCTGGAGTGATTGGGGGTGCCCACCTGGCAGTCTTTTTCTCTTGACACCATTTCCATTGCTTGTTTGGTATCATCCTCCTGCATCTGCCGAACTCCCTCCGGGGTGGCAAACTCCTCCACCCTTTCCCCACGGGCTTCAACCTGCAAGGGGGTTTTGGGGGTGGCTGAGTTTGTAGAGGGGGCGTGGCCAAAATGTGGTTTCCTGTACTGCTGCGTCGGGACAACAAACTCCCGCGCCCTTTCCGCACGGATGAAAATGTTCCATTTTTTATGGTTCTATGTGATTTCATCGCAGGGTTTTTTGCCGCAGATTTTTTTTTGAAAAAAACATCGCATTTTTTTTTGGGGGGGGGTACCCCCCAAACCCACCTTTCTTTTTTTTTATCCCAAACACCCATTTTTAAAAAATGTTACCACCCCAAAAAAATTTGATGATTTAAAAAAAAAAAAAACTGCTTCAAAAAACACTGCGATGAAAAGTCCAGCAATGAAATGACGGTATACCTTTTTTATAGGCGGTGTAAAAAAGATGACTGGAAATACTTCATTGTGAAGACCATTGGGGCTAAGCTTACTGGAGAGCCGTGCAATTTGAATGACAATATTATTTGGAACTTTGTCAAGCCAATGATAATTAAATCCATCAAGAACTATCGTGCCCTGGGTCCTGATGATTTATGTAATGCCCTCTTACAGATACAGCCCAGAGATTTACTACACTGGCTTTGCTCATCCATAAGCAAAACTGGTAGCCTCCCCAAGAATTGAAGGGACAGTACTATTATCCCATTCTACAAAAGAGGGCATGCAGTGATTCCAAAAGCTATAGCATCCTGGCCATGTTCGACGCACCAGTCAAGATCTTTGCCAGTATTCTACTCATGGAATTGAATAGGTTGGTTGAAGATAACATTATTACCTATAACCAGACAGGGTTTAGAAAGGGAAAACGCACTATCGTCAACATATTAACTTTTGCCACAACTGTGGAGATGGCTTGGCAAACCTACCACCGGACAACATATGTTGCATTCGTTGACTTTGGTTCTGCCTTTGACACATTAAGGAGGGAACATTTGTGGCTGAAACTGCATCGTTGGGGGATTCCTCCAGGATTATTGAAAATTATCATTGCCCATCACACTAACAGCCAGAGTTGTAGACGGGGTAGAGCCTGAGCAGGCAAGGCCCACCCAAAATCTGTAAATGCCCACTCAGCAGCGCTGTGTGGGCATTTACAGATGTTAAAGGATAGTTCCGGGACTTTTTTTTTATTGTCCCTATGGTTCGGCCATGTGTTTTTAAGCATAACTCGGTAGATCGTAGAAAACTTTCCTATGGACCTTACCCGACTTTTCGTCCATTATCGCACTCGAAATCAGCCGCCATTTTCTGATAATCCTATCATTTCCCCCCATCGCCCTGGCTCACCTGCTTTTGCGGCACTAAATCAAATCCCCCGCCCCTGAGCCTGACATCAGCAGACGCGTACCGCCCATTTCCCAATGCCAAAGCATGTTTCGTGTCAACAATCGCTGCGCTTCAGCTAATGAAGTGTCGCCATGGAAATGGCAGGACGCCTCTTTCCTCAATAAGTATAAACACACCGTTTCACAACACACAGCAGCAGATTTTCGATTCCATTACTCTCTCTGTTTTACTTTGAGTATTCTGTGACTCGTTTCTGTGCTCTGGTCAGCTACCTTCGCCGCTTCTAGGCCTTGTGAACAGCTGTACCATCTCTGTAAATTATTTTACTTTCTTTACCACACAATGGCTACAATAATGCCGTATATGTACGAGCCCGAGTACACCGAGGAAGAACTACTGGAAAGGCAAGCACGCGAAAACGATGGGGATTCGGACGGCAGTTGGGAGGACCAGTCAACGGATGAAGAGCCTGGACCATGTCGCATGGACGGCGTCTCCACCTGGTGCAGGTGCAATCGGTGCGAGCTAATGCCAACTGAGGAGGAGAACTGCTGCTGCCGTGAAAATTCCGGGTGCTTGGCCTACATTTCGGAAGGCGAGCCAAGTCCGCAATGCATCACCGAGCTGCCAGAGTTCAGGGAAGCCTGCCTCTCACGGACCGTGTTGAGGATGATGATGGTGCTTATGCACGAACTTCGCGGCACTGTTCGTCCGCGTAATCCGAGTAACGAGTAAGTATACTCTGGTTGTGATGTCAGTGATGCCACTACTATTTCATGGTCGTCTCCCACATATAAAATTACATCTACATATCATTCGAATGCATGTAAATTGTTTCCATATTGTGCATTTTCTAGATAGAATTTTTTTCAAAGCAGAATGACATTTTTTACCTGAATCGACAGTCTTAAGAAAGTTTTGTCATTTTAATACAGTTTGCATCTTTCTTTTTCACAGGTGGTACAGGCTGGTGGCCTATCGTTGCTTCACTTGGTGGCTTCACGGGAGGCTCGGACACCGCGTTCGGAGAGTAATACCTGCCTGTGCGGTACTTGCCATTAGACAACATTTCCCCAGCGACAGTGGACAATACCGCGGATTTTCCCTGGATGTGCTGCAACCGGAACTTTACAATGTGTAATGTTTATTATTTATGTTCAATTGAAATTAAGATCTAAAATAAAACCCAACATATATTTTAACAATGGTTGTTTTGATTTTTTAAATGAATCTAGTGTGTCTCCATTGAATAGTCTTCCTGTGCCTTGTCTTGTCACACCACATGTCTCCGGCCAGCATCCTCCCTCACGCTGGCCGCCCACCTTCAATCCACATAACCGTTGAACCCATGTGCAGCAGACATACATATGTTATTTTGCGGGTTGGCATCAAGCCTAGGCATCCAGGGTCTCCAGGGTGAACTGCACCCATATATTCTCCTGGGACGGTGAGGTATTTATAAACTCACCCCCCTGCCTTCCATGTACTAGATCCTGCAGCCTGCCTCTTACATGCAGTTAGATGGCCTCTCCTTGGTGAGGCCCTGCGGCAAACGAGTCTTGTCTGCACGACCACCGCCCCAATCCACCCCCCGCCCTATCAAAGGCAGTTCGCACCGGGGTACTTGTGCTGGCAAGTGGAGCTGTCAGGGAGCGATAAAGGCCAAGAGGTGCCAAAGACCATGTACACTTCAAAGTGGTCTATAGAGCATGGGTTGTTGTTCCCATGTCTACCTCCAGACCCCGTGTCTCCTGCCAAGCATCCCCCTCACGCTGGACGCCCCCCTGCAATCCACATAAGTGTGTCTCCATTCACAAGTCTTCCTGTGTCTTGTCTGCACGACCACCGCCCCAATCCACCCCCCGCCCTATCAAAGGCAGTTCGCACCGGGGTACTTGTGCTGGCAAGTGGAGCTGTCAGGGAGCGATAAAGGCCAAGAGGTGCCAAAGACCATGTACACTTCAAAGTGGTCTATAGAGCATGGGTTGTTGTTCCCATGTCTACCT
The DNA here is from genome assembly GCF_040938575.1 of Ambystoma mexicanum. Lineage (NCBI taxonomy): Eukaryota > Metazoa > Chordata > Amphibia > Caudata > Ambystomatidae > Ambystoma > Ambystoma mexicanum. The sequence continues at coordinate 220,724,301 of NC_090921.1, read as the reverse complement.
CCAGACCCCGTGTCTCCTGCCAAGCATCCCCCTCACGCTGGACGCCCCCCTGCAAATCGCATAATGCCACGACATATACACGTCATTCATTCACAAACACACCCCTGTTTCAAATTCTTTATAACCCACTTCATATTTCTAATGAGAACTTCTTTGCGCTTTGTTAGTCAACCCGTGAAGGTGCTGGTTATCTGCTCTTCGTCTCTGTGAACTTCCGTGACCACTTCGAGGAAACTCGTCAATTTGCAACCTGTGAACTGCTCCCTGTTCTACGACAAGAAACTACTCTGATCCCGGAATCTAACTGTTTGTTCGTCAAGGTAAGGCCATGTACCATAATCATTTTGCGTCCAATTTCTTTTCGTTCAAGACAGAACATGTGACAAGGAACTAGTCACATGTTCTGAGTTTAGTCAAATTATTTTTCTATTTTTTTAAAGTTATTCAAATACTTATCCGCATGTGAATAACGTGTATAGTTCCAAGAACCAAAACGAACCTTGCATTGAACCTTTTATGTGTCATTTAATTTTTTAACACATTGGTATTCATAGAGAATTGTTGATCTTTACTTTTCAGAACTTTCCACAATGCCTGCCTGTTCCATTGGCGGTTGCCCTTCGAAGACCCATAATAAATCTGAAGGTATTATAATGCATGTTTTCCCTAAGACAATAGATCAGATAAGAGAATGGGTCCGATATTGCGGATATCCACCGTCTGAGCTTGAAAGTAGAGTCCTAGAAGTCTTTGCGGACAAGAGGGGTGATCGATACCGCATCTGCAGCAGGCACTTTAGCTCAGACATGTACTCCACATCATTGCTAATAAAGAAGAACACACCGCGAGCGATGCGAAAATTGCTCTCAACCGCTATTCCCACTCTATTCGTCCACATCCCTCCACTGGTGAGTCAAGTTTACGTATTTATCTCTCGGCCTTGCGGTAGTGTGTAGCATTAGCTAACAATAATTTCCCCATTTATGTATCCACTCAATATGAAGGCGGAAGATTCTCCATCCGTGTCGTTATTGCAGTCATCAGCCACTTCAAGCGCCTATCGGGTAATCTTACTTGGCTATTCTGCCACTGACTTGTTTTAGGCATGTAAATCAATAGTTTTAATTTATCGTGTAATTATTTTACCTAATGGTACACCCTTGTACTCGTCCTCTAGTCTTTGTTTTCAGTTATAATTATTGTTATCCAAAATAATGCAAGTACTGTCTTTCAGGGAGATGCTGAGGAGTCCAACGTATTGACGACAACCGTTGATGTCACTCAGATGCTCGAGGTACGTTTCCGGACAGTTCCATCGATGGAGATCATCAGATCTTGCATTCTTGTAGCATGATTGTTACACACAATGTTTCTTTCGTTTTTAGCCATTGATATGTCCTTCTGTCGTCGCCCTCCTATGTGTCTTCTTTTTTCAATATTGTGTTCATTACTAATGAAAGTCCTATGTTTCAGGGAGTCGATGGAGCATTATTCCAAGAAGAAGGGGGAGCATGCAGTTACGGGTCGGCGCAACAGCTTGCAGAAGTGTGCACCACAGTTACATCGTCCCTTGATGTTCTTATGCATTTCGAGGTATGGATATTGACAGTTCGATCAAGCGAGATCATATGACGTGATTACATCCGCTATACTTCCTTCTTTATTAACGCAAGTACTATGTTTCAGGGAGATGAGGGAGCTTCTTCTACAAGAACATCACCCCTAGTAGTTGATGCAGATTTCTGGGTGGTGACACTTCCAACGATCGAGCAAATCGAATCATATTTAGATATCCATTATTTATTTTAGACAACTGATCATTTGTGCAGGTCTATTTAGATGAGCCGTTGACGCCTGCATAAAGTGTATGTTCTTTTTAACAAAATAGAAAACCATACTAATGCAATTACTGCGTTTCAGGGAGTTACTGAAGCATCATCTTCAATAATATCATCAATGGAAGTCTATGAGGAGCCCGAGGTATGGATCTTGACAGTTCCATCTAACTAGATCAACAATGCGTGAATAATTGTCGTTTGAATGTTCTCCACAAAGCGTTCATTCGTGTTTTGCTATTGAGATGTACGTGGGTATTGGTCCCCAAGTACATTTTGTGTTTTCAATATTATTATACATACTAATGAAAGTTCTATGTTTCAGGGAGTCGATGGAGCGTCAGTGCGTGATGGATGTGCTTATCATGAAAATATAGTCGTTGCAGCGCAAGAGGAAGTGGAGACAAGCACACACGAGTCGGAGCAACAGCGTCCCGATGTTGAAGTTCGAGGCAAGAAAGTTTCAAAGAAAAGAAAGCAAAAGAAGGTTAGTGTCCTGGTCACTATATTATGTTGTTTTTCACTGTTAATAGTTCAATACTGTAAGTTGTGTTTAAACTGAACATCCCTTTTCCAATCTGTCCTCTAGTTGCGAGTGGGTGTACGAACTAGATCTACACAGACAGTGAAGCGAACGAGAGATGTTGCTTGTCAAACCTTTTGGCAGGGACTTGAGACTGGAGATGCATCGTGCCAATGGGAAGAATATGAAGTGATTGACAACGGAGCTATACCACATCCAGCCATCGATAGTGAATGTCCTCCTGGTAGTTCGGATGCAGTCGGAGATCAATTCACAGAATCCACACCCGCAAAAACTAAGACCGCGAGAAAGTTGAAGAAATTGTTTTATTCACCCATCGCCGGAGAAGGAACAGATGTTGCAATGGAAGAGAATGAAGTGGACGACAATGAAACACCATCAATATCACTGAACATAGCGGAAGACGATATCAGAGATTCTACCTTTCATGTGAGTGACATGTCCTCAACGTTACAGGCCGAACCAGCTGGGATGCAGAGTGACAGTATAAGGAAAGAGGCCAAATTCATTGTATTCGATAGTTGTTTGATTGATATTATTATTCGGATGAAATGTGGGCATTCGGTTGGTGGGGAAGTATGTGGGGAGCCATTGATTAATGTGACTCGTGCAATTCGAGGCACTAACCTTAAAATACATGCCACCTGTACAAAATATCATCCTTTCTCATGGTCTGCACAACCCATGCTGGGGCTACTGCCAGCAGGCAATCTACTTTGTGCAGCGGCTGCACTTTTTAGTGGTTCAAGTTTTAAAAAGTTAGAGTCTTTCTTTCAGTTTGTGGAAATCCATTTCATTGCGAAAACTCAGTTCTACAAATACCAAACCGATTATCTATTTCCAGCCATTAGCGAAGCTTGGAGAATGGAAAAAATGTCTATTGATAGTACATTCGCGGGCAAACGGTTCAGGCTAGCCGGTGATGGACAGTGCGACAGCCCAGGATTTTCAGCCAAGTACTGCACCTACCACTTTCAGGACATGGAAAGTAAGAAAAGTGTGAGTTCGGTGGTCGTGCAGGTGTCACAAAGTACATCCTCAGTGGCCATGGAGAAAGTTGGCTTTGTAGCATCATTGCAAGAACTACAATCGCGGGGAATGGTGATCGACCTGATAGCCACGGACAGACACGTTTCAATTGCCAAGACAATGAGAGAAGAGTACAAAAATATAAATCACCAATTTGACGTTTGGCATCTTGCAAAAACAATCAATAAAAAAATGTCGGCTGCAGGTAAAAAAAAAGATATGCAAGGTATTTCACAGTGGTCCAAGTCAATCAGCAACCATCTTTGGTGGAGCTCAAAAACATGTGGAGGGTCGTTGGAAATTCTACTGGAAAAATGGCGGTCAGTAATGCTACACTGTATCAACGTTCACCACTGGACCACAAACCAACATTTCCACAATTGTGAACATGGCCATTTGTCCACAGAGGAGGCACGGAAGAAGAAGTGGTTGATTCCTTCATCACCCACTCACAAAGCCATTGAAAAGATTGTAATTGATAAAACTATAACAAGAGATTTGAGGGGACTCACGGAATTCTGCCACACAGGAGATTTGGAGGTGTTCCACAATATGTGCCTAAAGTACAGGCCAAAACGATTGCATTTTGGCATGGAGGGCATGATAAATCGGACTCTTCTAGCGGTCTTGGCACATAACCATAATGTTGGCCGTCAACAAAGTAGGACGACCGGAACTTTAGGGACGCTTCGCTACAATAAGGCCTTCACTAAAAGAAGTAAACAATGGGTGATCAAACCAGTGTTTGAGGATATGCAATATGAGTTTATTGAGAGACTTATTGTTGATGTCCTAGATAGGCACATACATGGAGTTGTGAACGAACCTGTGCAGGGGACAACTGCATTGCCACCCAACATTGCCTCTGTTCCATGTCCACCTAAAGCAGAGCTCATTGAGAAATACACATCACGGTTTAAATGATTGTCATTTGATTGTCTGTTCTCTCGAGTCTCCTCATGTCGCAGGCCCATTGAATATGTGTATCTATGTATTGTGTAAATAAAAGTGATTGCTCAGTGTACATGCAATGTGTCTATCCAACCTTGTTCATTTGCGCATTAAATTAAACCAAACAGTAATATAAATTATTTTTCAAAAAATATAGAATGTATCCGTATTTATGGTTCTATGGGGCTGCAAAGCACGCAGACAAAATGCAAAGATGGAGTGTAAATTTCAAGTCCTCTGAGATGGCCTTACACTGAATGTAGCTAACTAGGAATGTGTGCTCGTTCAAAGTGAAGGTCAGCTGCTTTGATTTTTTGCTCGGGTGCCGGAATGGCCCACGACTCAGTATAAGGTTCTATTGTTATTTGACCTTGACAGGCCGGGACCATCCCGAAAGACTTCTTTTTGGGGTTGTGGTGCAATAACTTTAGAAACGATAATGAATATAATTTCAGAAACGAAAGCCATTTAATGTTCATTCATTAGAAGAAATAACGTCGGCATAGAAGGAGTGGTATTTCGGGGCTGCCCTACGCACAGACACAATGGAAAATGCAAATATAATGTAAGTAACTCTTTAGATGAGTTTATACCGCAATTTAATTACTATACAGTAGCTTTAAAGACGGGTTAAGTTGTACTTGTTCGTTCTATGTGGCATATTGTTTTGTACCGCGCACTATCTTGAGGAGAACCATCTCCTTTTACGGAAGCACCTCAAAACCTTCCTCTTTGCTTCTGCTTTCTCTCTCCCTCTCCCCTGCTACAACTGGTCCACTGTCTGCGACCTCGGTCCTGGGCCCTTCCACTCTCCACCTGCACTGCCTCCCTGTCAACCCCTGCACTGGGGGACTGTCTCAGTATCCTACAGCCCCCCTTGACGTATAATACCCAGTTGCACTGTCCTAGCTATGAAATAATTTCCCGACCTAATATATAAAATGAATAATTTTAATAAAGATCTGATGGTGAGACTAATTTCATTTTTTATGTTTTTCAAACAGGTACATCATTCATTATTGTATGTGTCACGAGTACCAGACACCGGCGGATGGCTTTTTAAACCGCCAGTTGCTTCTCCGCGTGAACAACGTTACCACCCTGACCATTTTATGGGACGATCGCCAAGTACAAGTATGCCCTTACGCGGTACTAACGGCTAGATGTAACATACAGACCGTTGTGGTGGCCTAGTGCCTCGTTGTTGGAACAGCCATGCGATTATCAGTGCGACCGAAGAGCTTATTTTATCGTAAACCAACACCCTGTGTACTGCACACGAACATCGCTTGCCTCAAGACGAACTATTTTGGATCGAGAACAAAGAAAAATGCAAATCGCTGAATATTCTCTAAACATTTGATGTCCAATAAATGTACTTTGCCAAATGTACAATCTTGCCGTTTGCTTTTAAACCACAGTTTCATATTCCGAATTGTGGCGCTGTACTGTGAGATGATCTAAGACCCTGTGTACAGCAAAGGAACATCGCGTGCCTCAAAACGAACTTTTTGGAACGTGAGCAAATAAAAATGAAAATCGCTGAATATTCTCAAAACATTTGATGTCAAATAAATGTACTTTACCAAATTTACAATCTTGCGGTTTGATTTAAAAGTACAGTTTCATATTCCGAATTGTGGCGCGCTGTGTTGTGAGCTAATCTGTGTTGATTTCCGGGTTCTGTGTGGAGTCGCGTAGAAGACGCCTGGGCGCGTTTGCCTACGCAGCACAGTCACGTCACGGATAGAGGCGGGGAATATGAATGTTTTGATAAAGTCTGTTTCAGGGGCGGGGGATTTGATTTAGTGCCGCAAAAGCAGGTGAGCCAGGGCGATGGGGGGAAATGATAGGATTATCAGAAAATGGCGGCTGATTTCGAGTGCGATAATGGACGAAAAGTCGGGTAAGGTCCATAGGAAAGTTTTCTACGATCTACCGAGTTATGCTTAAAAACACATGGCCGAACCGTAGGGACAATAAAAAAAAAGTCCCGGAACTATCCTTTAATGCCAGCTTCAGGCCCCACGTGTTACACAATCCTGGCTACGCCTCTGCTAACAGCGGTTAGTGTAAGACTCCCGCAACGTGGGTAGGTCATGGTTTCCATTCCTACTTAAGTGGGTCTAAAATAGGGATGTTTTCTAGCGCCCAGCATGTTTAACTTGAAGCTCGCTGACATATCCTTGGAGCTGTATACCAGCGCGGTTGCAATGGCTCAGATACTCAGATGATCTTATTCTCATAGACTGTCACCCACAAAGGGTCTACAACATCAACTTGATGCATTCAATTCATACGCCAAATAAATCCTCTAACAATGAACACATTGACAACCAAGATAATAATCTTTCAAACAGACAGAAATTAGCAACAAATACACCTGGAGGTTAGAACAAAATACAATAGACATAGTTCAACATTTGGATTATGTAGGTTTAACGAGTCAGCATACATTTTTTCTTTTTTTATTGATAAGGTTGAATTCAATCTTTCAATTTACATGATAAAACAAGATTACAGCAGAAGAACACACACATATGATCCATACTGTTAAAAGCGTGAAAAATGAAACCAAAGAAGCAGAAAGAGACCACAAAACCACAATGATTACTTAATCACTTTAAATAATCTATCATCATTTCTCATATAGACGAATAGCCATTTAAATAACAATTTGCTCCATGTTCATTTCTGACAAAATCCACATCCCAGGCACAAAGTGTTGCACTGATAGTATTGCATTAGTTACCAGTGAAAACAAAGGCTTGCAGTTAATTTCATTTAACAGCACTGCCTTGGTTGATTCGTTATGTAGGAGACTAACCAATTATGCATTCTGCTCCTGAATCTATGTGTTAGTGATCGTATCAGTCTCTAACTTTAAGGAGCGCACAAAAATCATAGCTCCATCGATGGCCAACTCCTGTAAAGCAGCTAATCCATAGAATGTCTTGGTTAAGCATCTATAAGACCTGTAGAGTCGTTCTAGATCTAGTTTTCTAATAGACGTCAAAGCCGGGCAATAGATCGTAAAATGTTTTAATGTTTCCAGTTCTGACAAGTTTTTGCAAAATCTACAGGACTTAGTGATTTTGGCTGTATTATGTCTGCGTCCTGTGACTTCACATGTGGGCCACAGATTTAATCTAAAGCGTAGAAACACAGACCTATATATCGCTGCATGCAATAGAATTAAACATCGCTTTGGACAATGCAAAGATTTATCAATAAAGTTGTTTTCCGTGAAGTTAGAATGTTGCATGCACTGTTGTTGGGTAGTGATCCAATCTAAAAACCATAGCTTTTTTTGGCTCTATCAGGATTGGTTCTGAGTAGTTCTACAGATATTCCAGCTTCTGTCATCATGTTTGTCACATGTTCTTTCCATGGCATAATATTCTTGACTTTAGGTTGTATTAAATATATTGCAAGAATAGATGGTAGTGAACCTTCAGGGGCATCTTAAATGCATTTTTTATACAGATTAAACAATTTCCACGTGCAAATAGCACTTAGGGAGAAGCTCATGTCGCAATATGCACATAGGTTGACTAATTGGGATAGGCAAGAGTTGTTTCCAGAATATATCCTCAAGCTTCGTCAAATATGACGGATCTTGAAGGGTCCTAGTCTCAGCCCCATATGTCACTGTTGGAGTAACTTTCCGTATATAACAGGTAAATGTTCCATATTTCTTCCGTATAATTGTGGCTTGTGCCGCTGTCAGCATTTTTCTCTTTAGGGTTAGTTTATACCGAAGATCCATTGAACGGTTATTGACGTTTAGCCCAAGATATCATTATTGCTGAATAACTTCAATAGGCTTATCATAAATGTGCCATTTGTATTTGCTGATTTTATTGAACTGAGTTACACCACATACCATGACATTTTCCTTTGAATTAATAGTCAATTGATTTTGATTGGTATAACATTCCAGGGTTGTTAATAAATTCTGGAGTCCTTTAGGACTAAGTAATGCACATTTAATAACCACGGAATAGCATGAGGACCAATTTTAGGTGGATCAGACACTACCAATTTGAACGAATTTCCAACATCAGAAATAAAGAAGTTGTGGAGCGATGAGGCTAAAATACACCCTTCCTTTAAACCACAGTTAGTGGGAATTGACTGAGAGAGATTGCCATCTGTGGAAAGACAAATGCGAATTGAGGTGTTCGAGTTTTTTTAAAAGGAGGTCACGCAAGACAGAATCCAACGCGGCTTTAAAGTCAATAAATGCTATGTATAGCAGTTGTTTCAATTGAAGATTATAACTTTTTATAGCACAAATAGCAAATGGGTTTAAAGCCGTCGCTATACCTGCCACAAAGCCTGTTTGATAAGTGTCAAATAGTGTAGCTTCTTTGAGCCAACTAGAAAAGACATGCACATATCTTTCTGGGAATATCTATATCTAGCAGCGCAATCGGACGATAGTTGCTCGGCAATTCGTGATGGCCCTTTTTAGAGATTGGTACTATTACCGATTTTTGCCAGGTTGGCGGTATTTGTTTTTGAGTTATGACTTTGGTGAAGATAGTATACAGCACAGAGGCCCATGCTTCAGGGTGGTTTTGAGCATGAGGTTAGTTAACCCGTCTGGTCCCGAAGCCTGGGAATTAGACAGTTTATGTGTAACAGAATATCTAATTTATCAAAGATTAAGGTTTTTGATGAGGTCCCCACCGCTAATGAGCAAGAGCTTTGTATGGTTGAAGCAGCATTCAATTGTTGGAAATGTTGGACCCAATTCTCAGTAGATACTGAATTAATTTGATAGGGTGCTTGGCTAGTTTGGTAGGCCGAATTTATAATTCTCCATGTATCACAGCTGAACTTAGAAGCAATTGCAACTAGCATCTGCTCAGAATTTCATTGATAAATAAGCACCCTATGGGCTTTATACCAATTTTTATATATGGTTTTTAGGTTGCGAACAATGGTGCGCCTGTCTTCACCAGATTGTTGCATATCTAATACTGGAGTGGTGCACAGTTTTTTGGTATGCAACTTCACGGTCATAAGAGTGTTTATGTATGTAAAGGGTTTTTTGGCTAGTTGACACTTGTACTCTGAACAATGTCAACGCAGCTACATACAAGCCATCATTGCTGATAATATCACAGTTAGTTGCTCAGAATCCATGCGAAGAATGATCAAAGTCAGCTAGTTGTTCAACTGACCATCGGAATCTATTATGTCCATTTGTCAGGTATAACTGCGGTATATAGCGATCAGGGCTATATATAGGCACTGGCCAGGACCATTTCATCGCTAAAAGCTGATGATCACTATGTGATTGTTAAGTATTTGTGAGTATTACACGATGTAGGATGTAAACAAAAGGACATGTAAGCCGAGTGATTGACATCCGAGTTCGAAGTAGCAGCCATTTTGGAAGTGTTATTACAAGATGTACCAGGCCTCTGCTGATCACAGGCTACTGATTTACGTTGCTGGGAAGCGTCAGAATTCAAAACAGCATCGATTTTAGAAGTATTGCTACCTGATGTGTTTGACATCTGCTGTGAATAGGCTACAGGGTTCAAATGTTGTGGTGCACTTCTGTTTCCGATCACCATTAAGAATATCGACAGAGGATTCCGCATTCAATTTAGTTGCCTCTCTAACCTATCTCATTAAGAGGGTCATAAGCTCCATCCATCGAGCAGGCCCTGCAAAAGGCAGGAGGCTTTTGAAGTTGCCTTGTTTCCCTTTGGCAATTTTAATGTACTTTCTCTAAATTTAAGAAATTGTAGCTCCTTAGGTTTTTGGCGGGGGAGAGGCAGGGCACGTATCAGTCTGCGCCTCTCACCCTGAACGGACGTAGACATGGTGATTTCAAGTAATGGAGAGGCATTGTGTTTTGGTAACGACACTCGGCGGGGCGTAAGATTTACATATGACGCAGATGACGGCGTCAATGCCGTTTTGTTATTCATGAACATGCTAGGTGATTGGTTAGATGCGATGAATCTCGACTAGGGCGGGATTTATTTTCAGTGTTAATGTGTGCTTGTAAAGTCAACATCGCTTCAATCGAAGGTCTATTCAGCGCTACTTGCATGAGTTCCCCAACAATATGATAGGGCGAAGTCATGGGCGCCGGAGGTGTACCCAGGATTGCCTAGCAAATGGGGCCTGAAGCTAATGTAGTTGGGCCCTGACAAAAATATCTGTAAATGCCCACACAGCGCTGCTGAGTGGACTTTTAAAGATTTTGGGCGAGCCTTACCCCTCAGGCCCTACCCTGTCCACGCCTCTGAGGTAAACAGAGAAATACGAACTTGTAGACTCTGCGGCTCCACCAACATAGCACCCATTAAACATCAACTAGTGGATAGCGATCTTATTCGTAGAAGATATGCTCTGGTGTAGGGCAATCCGGGGGTGTTTGTGGGTCCAAAGGAATTGTTCTGGGAGCTCTTCTTCTTGGGCAACGACATGACCCTGATATATCATTTTAGTCAATTCTGGTGTTTCGTTAAGGGAATATTAGATGTGTGCAATTGGGCAGGTAGGGACGTGGGCCCGAAGTTCAGAGGGTGGTCAGGTGACAAGTGCAGTATCAGACTGGAGATCAGCAGGGAAGAGGAAGAGAGAAGGCAGAAGCAAAGAGGAAAGTCTTGAGATGCTTCCAGAACCAGAGATGGTTTTGCTCAGTTTCAGAGATGCAGTTCCAGAGGGAAGTGCCAGCCGAAGAGAGAGATCTGCCCCAACTCGTTGCTTGGCAGCATTTTGACCCTCAGATAGTTGGAGGTGGAGGAGCGAAGACTTCGAGTAGGAAAATATTTCTGAAGAGAGTGTTGTGGGTATTGCGGTCCCAGACCCCAGAAGGCCTTGTGGACAAAGCAAAGGGTCTTGAACTTGATCCTTGCAGCCACTGGGAGGCAATGGAGAGATTTCAGGGCTGGAGAGATACAATCCCTGGGCTTGAGGCCAAGGACAAGTCTTGCAGTCCTGTTCTGGATGATTTGTAGAGGACGGAGAGTAGAGGCAGGCAGAGTTAGAAGGAGGCTGATGCAGTAGTCAAACCTAGAGAGAACCAGAGTTCTGGAGACAGAGAGCTTCTGGGGGAAGGTGAGAAAAGGAAGAATACCCCGGAGGAGGTGCAGTTGGTAGTTTGACTTTTTAGAGACATCAGAGATGTGAGAAGAGAAGGAGAGTGTGGAGTCAAAGATGACCCTGAGGTTCTTGGCCTCACAGGTGGGAGCAGGAAGAGGGCCAAGGGAGACAACCAACAGATTCAGTGTGAAGATTAAGCTGGGAGATGGCCAGCCTTTACAGGAGTTTGCCCAGGAAAGGAGCGATGGAGATCGGGCGATAGTTAGCCAGACAGGGGGCGGGGTCGGCTGAGGGTTTCTTGAGAAGAGGGTACACAAGAGAGTGCTTCAGGGGGGAAGGGAAAGTTCCAGTGGCGAAAGAGTGATTGCAGAAGTCGGCCAAGGCTGGAGCGATTCAATGTGGTCCTGGATGGTTTTGGAAGAACAGGGAAGAACCTGGTTTGACAAGACTTTCATAGATCAGACTTGTCTAGAAACCTTGTCAGAGGTGAAGAGAGGAAAGGCAGAGAAGAGAAGGGGAGCTGCAGGAGGGCCGCAGGAAGAGTAGAAAGTGGAGGGAGAAGCAGGAGAGGACGGGAGGGTGGCCATGATGTCCTGGGTTTTAGAGAGGAAATGAGAAGCCAGGGCCATACATAGATCCTGGGAGGGGACAGGAGAGGTAGAGACTGCGACAGGATTGGCCAGTTCCTTGCAGATTTTAAAGAGTTTGGCTGTGTTGTTAGATGGCACAGAGATGCAGGCTTGGATGTGAGCTCTCTTCTTACTGAGGCCAGAGTCAGTATTGCCTTTGGGGCAGGCGGCAGGCCAGTTTGTCAGAGGATGTACAAGATGCCATCCATTTCCTCTCAGCCACCCTACACTTGCGTTTAAGGGTGATGAGGTCTGAGTCGTATCAGCAGTTGCACTTGGCTTTAGGCTTCATGCGGATCCTCATGACAGCATTTTGAGATGCTTTGATGTACATGTGGCTGTCACATTCCAGCTGAACATGACAGGAGGACTGCGCTAGTAGGCTGTGTCCCCCAGAGTACACTTGACTATGTGTTTATTGTGCGGCGAGCATTGGGAAATGTGTGCCGATTAGCCCCACACATTTCCCAGAGTTTATCTTCCAAGATTCTATTTCTTTAAAAACAATATCAAGTCAGTCCCGGCAAGTGCACACTCCCCGTGCGGATGCTCGAATTCCTCAGTATTTTCACGTTAAGTTGCTTAAATACAAAAGAAAAAATCTGATTACTGCAGGAGCAGGGTTATGATGGGGCTTGGGAATGGGCTTTATTCAAAGCAGGCCACTGGAACAATAAGAGAAGTGCAACAGTTCTGCCATCCAGCAGGTCCGAGGTTCCACACCCCACTAAGGCAAATGCAAAGACGAATGCGCCTGCTGTGTGAGGAAACTTAGTACAAGTTTCAACTTATTCCTACCTGAACCATTCCGGAACGGTTTCTTTTTAAAATAAAAGTATAGGAACTGAAAAACAATTAAAAAAAGTAGAGGAGCATCGCTCCCAACCACTAATGGCACGAAAATGTCAGCACGATAACTTTTTGGCCAAAGGGCCATGAAAGTGCATAAAGACACATAATAACATAACAAGAACATTCTAGAGCAAAACAAATACATCACTCACTGCAGCCTACCGCCACAGGATATCACATTTCGGTTTATCCCAGATTGATCAGCCCCAACCACAATGCCCACAGTGCCGAGGTTTCACCAATTTATTCCATATCTTATGTCCCTATTTTACTTCAGTTCCCCATGAGCCGTGTCCCGAATGGTAGTGCATTTGCCCCAGGTAACACATAGTTGTGGGGCCTTGCTGCGGACGAATAATCTGTTTTCGGGTCAGAATGGGGACTAATTTGAATTGAACTTTTGGGTAAAGCAGTATTTTTCGTGATGATGCCTAGGATCCCGCCTGCTGTACTTTGGTCCTGGAGATTTATCCAAACAGAGTCAAAGCAGTTCTCTCCCTGGTGACGAAGTCTGGAGCCATTTAGGATACTCTCCTGAGATACAAATAGACAGCCACGGGTTGTTCAAAGCCAATGCAGACTTTAAATCAATGCCTCCCTAGATTGATATCGGTTACTGGCAAGTTTAGGGACTTGGTGTAAATAAACCGTACCTCTCCTTATTCCTAATCCACAGTGTGTTCTAAGGGCCCTAGGTCGGCACACATTTATAGGGTCGCTTTGTGCCTTACAGTCAGCCCCAGCTAATGGCTTTTCAACTGAGAGTTTAGTTCCAGATGCCTGAGCTGTTCCCCTGGAAGTGGACTGCTCAAGCATTTGCATCTCTTGGCTCATTGATGGTAATAACAGCGCATGTCGGTCAATCTAATGTGGGACAGAGTACACCTGGGTAGTCAGGGCCCCCTCAGAGTCAGCAAGTTCTCCATTTGTGTAAGCTACCCCTGTCCCAATTTTGCTCGAGGCCATCGCATTTCTTGAGGAATCCAAGTTGTGGGCCAAGTAGGCTTGAGCTGTCACTCGAGGTTGTGTTAGCCCCATTGTAGCTGTAGATGGGTTAGAGTAGCTTTATCCGGGTTCAACAAATTCATATTTAGGTTCAGATTAGATCCGCCTGTGGGCGAAATCGGGATATCTTTATCCTTTATGAACATTGGGTATTTTAGGTCTTTCATCAACATTGTCCTGGGCAGCGGCCCGTCCCTCAAGGCCAGGCTCGAGATGCAGTTGTTAATGCAACCCTGGACCCGAGATCTCCATTCTGCAACAGAGACTAGAGCAGGTGTGAACGCTGGGTTGATCGTAACCATGGCAGTCTTATCCCCAGAGATCTTTTTGTTTAGACCCAAAAACTGATACATTTTCTCAATCAAAAAGCAGACTTCCCTGTAATTTTTGTGGGGCTCGGGAGATGTTTTTTTTCGGGGCACGCACCCAAGCCTGGACACCGCGCCATCTTGTGCTTTACTGTAAAAATCTTACATTTGTGAATCAGTTGCTCTCCCCCTTTGGCACCATAGTTACACAGTGGGGCAGAATCATCCAGGCCAACAGTAATGCTGGAGTGATTGGGGGTGCCCACCTGGCAGTCTTTTTCTCTTGACACCATTTCCATTGCTTGTTTGGTATCATCCTCCTGCATCTGCCGAACTCCCTCCGGGGTGGCAAACTCCTCCACCCTTTCCCCACGGGCTTCAACCTGCAAGGGGATTTTGGGGGTGGCTGGGAAAGAGTTTGTAGAGGGGGCGTGGCCAAAATGTGGTTTCCTGTACTGCTGCGTCGGGACAACAAACTCCCGCGCCCTTTCCGCACGGGTGAAAATGTCCCATTTTTTATGGTTCTACGTGATTTCATCGCAGAGTTTTTTGCCGCAGATTTTCTTTCTGGGGGGTTTACTCCCCAAACCCACCTTTCTTTTTTTTTTATCCCAAACACCCATTTTTAAAAAATGTTACCACCCCAAAAAAATTCGATGATTTAAAAAAAATAAAAAAAACGCTTCAAAAAACCCTGCGATGAAAAGTCCGGCAATGAAATGACGGTATACCTTTTTTTTATAGGGGGTGTAAAAAAGATGACTGGAAATACTTCATTGTGAAAACCATTGGGGCTAAGCTTACTGGAGAGCTGTGCAGTTTGAATGACAATATTATGTGGAACTTTGTCAAGCCAATGATAATTAAATCCATCAAGAATTATCGTGCCTTGGGTCCTGATGGCTTATGTAATGCCCTCTTACAGATACATCCGAGAGATTTACTACACTGGCTTTTCTCATCCATATACTGGCTTTGCTCATCCACAAGCAAAGCTGGTAGCCTCCCAAAGAATTGAAGGGACAGTACTATTATCCCATTCTACAAAAGAGGGCATGCAGTGATTCCAAAAGCTATAGCATCCTGGCCATGTTCGACGCACCAGTCAAGATCTTTGCCGGTATTCTACTCATGGAATTGAATAGGTTGGTTGAAGATAACATGGTTACCTATAGCCAGACAGGGTTTAGAAAGGGAAACCACACAATCGTCAACATATTAGCTTTTGCCACAACTGTGGAGATGGCTTGGCAAACCTACCACCGGACAACATATGTTGCATTCGTTGACTTTGGTTCCGCCTTTGACACAGTAAGGAGGGAACTTATGTGGCTGAAACTGCATCGTTGGGGGATTCCTCCAGGATAATTGAAAATTATCATTGCCCATCATACTAACAGCCAGAGGTGTAGACGGGGTAGAGCCTGAGCGGGCAAGGCCCACCCAAAATCTGTAAATGCCCACTCAGCAGCTCTGTGTGGGCATTTACAGATGTTAATGCCAGCTTCAGGCCCCACGTGCTACACAATCCTGGCTACGCCTCTGCCAACAGCGGTTAGAGTAAGACTCCCGCAACGTGGGTAGGTCATGGTTTCCATTCCTACTTAAGTGGGTCTAAAATAGGGATGTTTTCTAGCGCCCAGCATGTTTAACTTGAAGCTCGCTGACATATCCTTGGAGCTGTATACCAGCGCGGTTGCAATGGCTCAGATACTCAGATGATCTTATTCTCATAGACTGTCACCCACAAAGGGTCTACAACATCAACTTGATGCATTCAATTCATACGCCAAAAAAATCCTCTAACAATGAACACATTGACAACCAAGATAATAATCTTTCAAACAGACAGAAATTAGCAACAAATACACCTGGAGGTTAGAACAAAATACAATAAACATAGTTCAACATTTGGATTATGTAGGTTTAACGAGTCAGCATACATTTTTTCTTTTTTTATTGATATGGTTGAATTTAATCTTTCAATTTACATGATAAAACAAGATTACAGTAGAAGAACACACACATATGATCCATACTGTTAAAAGCGTGCAAAATGAAACCAAAGAAGCAGAAAGAGACCACAAAACCACAATGATTACTTAATCACTTTAAATGATCTATCATCATTTCTCATATAGACGAATAGCCATTTAAATAAGAATTTGCTCCATGTTCATTTCTGACAAAATCCACATCCCAGGCACAAAGTGTTGCACTGATAGTATTGCATTAGTTACCAGTGAAAACAAAGGCTTGCAGTTAATTTCATTTAACAGCACTGCCTTGGTTGATTCGTTATGTAGGAGACTAACCAATTATGCATTCTGCTCCTGAATCTATGTGTTAGTGATCGTATCAGTCTCTAACTTTAAGGAGCGCACAAAAATCATAGCTCCATCGATGGCCAACTCCTGTAAAGCAGCTAATCCATAGAATGTCTTGGTTAAGCATCTATAAGACCTGTAGAGTCGTTCTAGATCTAGTTTTCTAATAGACGTCAAAGCCGGGCAATAGATCGTAAAATGTTTTAATGTTTCCAGTTCTGACAAGTTTTTGCAAAATCTACAGGACCTAGTGATTTTGGCTGTATTATGTCTGCGTCCTGTGACTTCACATGTGGGCCACAGATTTAATCTAAAGCGTAGAAACACAGACCTATATATCGCTGCATGCAATAGAATTAAACATCGCTTTGGACAATGCAAAGATTTATCAATAAAGTTGTTTTCCGTGAAGTTAGAATGTTGCATGCACTGTTGTTGGGTAGTGATCCAATCTAAAAACCATAGCTTTTTTTGGCTCTATCAGGATTGGTTCTGAGTAGTTCTACAGATATTCCAGCTTCTGTCATCATGTTTGTCACATGTTCTTTCCATGGCATAATATTCTTGACTTTAGGTTGTATTAAATATATTGCAAGAATAGATGGTAGTGAACCTTCAGGGGCATCTTAAATGCATTTTCTATACAGATTAAACAATTTCCACGTGCAAATAGCACTTAGGGAGAAGCTCCTGTCGCAATATGCACATAGGTTGACTAATTGGGATAGGCAAGAGTTGTTTCCAGAATATATCCTCAAGCTTCGTCAAATATGCCGGATCTTGAAGGGTCCTAGTCTCAGCCCCATATGTCACTGTTGGAGTAACTTTCCGTATATAACAGGTAAATGTTCCATATTTCTTCCGTATAATTGTGGCTTGTGCCGCTGTCAGCATTTTTCTCTTTAGGGTTAGTTTATACCGAAGATCCATTGAACGGTTATTGACGTTTAGCCCAAGATATCATTATTGTTGAATAACTTCAATAGGCTTATCATAAATGTGCCATTTGTATTTGCTGATTTTATTGAACTGAGTTACACCACATACCATGACATTTTCCTTTGAATTAATAGTCAATTGATTTTGATTGGTATAACATTCCAGGGTTGTTAATAAATTCTGGAGTCCTTTAGGACTAAGTAATGCACATTTAATAACCACGGAATAGCATGAGGACCAATTTTAGGTGGATCAGACACTACCAATTTGAACGAATTTCCAACATCAGAAATAAAGAAGTTGTGGAGCGATGAGGCTAAAATACACCCTTCCTTTAAACCACAGTTAGTGGGAATTGACTGAGAGAGATTGCCATCTGTGGAAAGACGAATGCGAATTGAGGTGTTCGAGTTTTTTTAAAAGGAGGTCACGCAAGACAGAATCCAACGCGGCTTTAAAGTCAATAAATGCTATGTATAGCAGTTGTTTCAATTGAAGATTATAACTTTTTATAGCACAAATAGCAAATGGGTTTAAAGCCGTTGCTATACCTGCCACAAAGCCTGTTTGATAAGTGTCAAATAGTGTAGCTTCTTTGAGCCAACTAGAAAAGACATGCACATATCTTTCTGGGAATATCTATATCTAGCAGCGCAATCGGACGATAGTTGCTCGGCAATTCGTGATGACCCTTTTTAGAGATTGGTACTATTACCGATTTTTGCCAGGTTGGCGGTATTTGTTTTTGAGTTATGACTTTGGTGAAGATAGTATACAGCACAGAGGCCCATGCTTCAGGGTGGTTTTGAGCATGAGGTTAGTTAACCCGTCTGGTTCGAAGCCTGGGAATTAGACAGTTTATGTGTAACAGAATATCTAATTTATCAAAGATTAAGGTTTTTGATGAGGTCCCCACCGCTAATGAGCAAGAGCTTTGTATGGTTGAAGCAGCATTCAATTGTTGGAAATGTTGGACCCAATTCTCAGTAGATACTGAATTAATTTGATAGGGTGCTTGGCTAGTTTGGTAGGCCGAATTTATAATTCTCCATGTATCACAGCTGAACTTAGAAGCAATTGCAACTGGCATCTGCTCAGAATCTCATTGATAAATAAGCACCCTATGGGCTTTATACCAATTTTTATATATGGTTTTTAGGTTGCGAACAATGGTGCGCCTGTCTTCACCAGATTGTTGCATATCTAATACTGGAGTGGTGCACAGTTTTTTGGTATGCAACTTCACGGTCATAAGAGTGTTTATGTATGTAAAGGGTTTTTTGGCTAGTTGACACTTGTACTCTGAACAATGTCAACGCAGCTACATAAAAGCCATCATTGCTGATAATATCACAGTTAGTTGCTCAGAATCCATGCGAAGAATGATCAAAGTCAGCTAGTTGTTCAACTGACCATCGGAATCTATTATGTCCATTTGTCAGGTATAACTGCGGTATATAGCGATCAGGGCTATATATAGGCACTGGCCAGGACCATTTCATCGCTAAAAGCTGATGATCACTATGTGATTGTTAAGTATTTGTGAGTATTACACGATGTAGGATGTAAACAAAAGGACATGTAAGCCGAGTGATTGACATCCGAGTTCGAAGTAGCAGCCATTTTGGAAGTGTTATTACAAGATGTACCAGGCCTCTGCTGATCACAGGCTACTGATTTACGTTGCTGGGAAGCGTCAGAATTCAAAACAGCATCGATTTTAGAAGTATTGCTACCTGATGTGTTTGACATCTGCTGTGAATAGGCTACAGGGTTCAAATGTTGTGGTGCACTTCTGTTTCCGATCACCATTAAGAATATCGACAGAGGATTCCGCATTCAATTTAGTTGCCTCTCTAACCTATCTCATTAAGAGGGTCATAAGCTCCATCCATCGAGCAGGCCCTGCAAAAGGCAGGAGGCTTTTGAAGTTGCCTTGTTTCCCTTTGGCAATTTTAATGTACTTTCTCTAAATTTAAGAAATTGTAGCTCCTTAGGTTTTTGGCGGGGGAGAGGCAGGGCACGTATCAGTCTGCGCCTCTCACCCTGAACGGACGTAGACATGGTGATTTCAAGTAATGGAGAGGCATTGTGTTTTGGTAACGACACTCGGCGGGGCGTAAGATTTACATATGACGCAGATGACGGCGTCAATGCCGTTTTGTTATTCATGAACATGCTAGGTGATTGGTTAGATGCGATGAATCTCGACTAGGGCGGGATTTATTTTCAGTGTTAATGTGTGCTTGTAAAGTCAACATCGCTTCAATCGAAGGTCTATTCAGCGCTACTTGCATGAGTTCCCCAACAATATGATAGGGCGAAGTCATGGGCGCCGGAGGTGTAGCCAGGATTGCCTAGCAAATGGGGCCTGAAGCTAATGTAGTTGGGCCCACTGCACTGACAAAAATAGAGAAGGGGTAGGAGCCGAATGTGACATGTGACATGTGGCACATGCCACAGCGTGCCACAGCATGCCACCAATCTCTGGACTGGCTGATGGAAAATGTGCAGTTTTAAGGAGTTCAAACATATTGTACAAGTGAAAAATACCCTCTCAATCATTGTGGGATTGTTTTATATTGAAACACTTTCAGCAAATGCATAGTTTAAGTACTTATCATGCCACAGCATGTCACCAATCGCGGTACTAGCTGATGTCAAATTTGCTGTTTAAATGACTTTCAAGACATTAAACAAGTGAGTTAAAAGCCTCACAATCCTTTTGCGATGTTAATAAATCAAATAATTAAAAAAAATGTGGATTCTGACAGCTACTTAGAACTTTCAACCTCATGCACTGTAGTCTACAGTTCTACAGTTGCACCAAAGCTTCACATAGGAAATGTCTGGTGCTAGTTCTTATGACCTATTCAAACAGCAGGGCCCAACAGTCCCTTTTCAGTGTCAATTCTAACGTGGCATGCCACCTAGATATGTCTTATATCTCCTTCAAATCACTGTTTTCATTGCTTCAAAATTACTTCAGGCATCTCACCTCTTAGTCTCTTGTCTTATGTTTCATACCTTTCAGCAATTGAATGTTTGGAAGCACTTGGAACTCCAGCATGCCACAGCATGTCACCCCTCTCGGGACTAGCTCATGTCAAATTTACTGTTTAAATGACTTTTAAGACATTAAACAAGTGAGTTAAAAGCCTCACAATGCTTTTGCGATGTTAATAAATCAAATAATTAAAAAAAATGTGGATGTTGACAGCTGCCTAGAACTCTCAACCTCATGCACTGTAGTCCAGAGTACTACTGTTACACCAATGCTTTATGTTGAAAATAATTGGAACTCCAGCATGCCACAGCATGTCACCCCTCTCGGGACCAGCTCATGTCAAATTTACTGTTTAAATGACTTTTAAGACATTAAACAAGTGAGTTAAAAGCCTCACAATGCTTTTGCGATGTTAATAAATCAAATAATAAAAAAAAATCTGGATGCTGACAGCTGTCTAGAACTCTCAACCTCATGCACTGTAGTCCAGAGTACTACAGTTACACCAATGCTTTATGTTGAAAATGGCTGGTGCTAGTTGTTATGACCTATTCAAACAGCAGGGCCCAACAGTCCCTTTTCAGTGTCAATTCTAACGTGGCATGCCACCTAGATATGTCTTATATCTCCTTCAAATCACTGTTTTCATTGCTTCAAAATTACTTCAGGCATCTCACCTCTTAGTCTCTTGTCTTATGTTTCATACCTTTCAGCAATTGAATGTTTGGAAGCACTTGGAACTCCAGCATGCCACAGCATGCCACCCCTCTCGGGACCAGCTCATGTCAAATTTACTGTTTAAATGACTTTTAAGACATTAAACAAGTGAGTTAAAAGCCTCACAATCCTTTTGCCATGTTAATAAATCAAATAAAAAATAAAAAAATATGGATGCTGACAGCTGCCTAGAACTTTCAACCTCATGCACTGTATTCTGCAGTTCTACAGTTACACCAATGCCTTATGTCCAAGATGTCTGGTGCTAGTTCTCATGACCTATTCAAACAGCAGGGCCCAACAGTCCCTTTTCAGTGTCAATTCTAACGTGGCATGCCACCTAGATATGTCTTATATCTCCTTCAAATCACTGTTTTCATTGCTTCAAAATTACTTCAGGCATCTCACCTCTTAGTCTCTTGTCTTATGTTTCATACCTTTCAGCAATTGAATGTTTGGAAGCACTTGGAACTCCAGCATGCCACAGCATGTCACCCCTCTTGGGATTAGCTCATGTCAAATTTACTGTTTAAATGACTTTTAAGACATTAAACAAGTGAGTAAAAAGCCTCACAATCATTGGGAGATGTTATAAATGAAATTTAAAAATAAAATTGAATATTGAGAGCTTCCTACCTCGTGCACTGTAGTCTGAAGCTCAACCATTGCACCACTGCTTTAGAAGAGAAATATCTGGTGCTAGTTCTTATGACCTATTTAAACACCAGGGCCTGAAAGTTCCTTTTTAGTGTCAATTTTAGCGTGGCATGCCACCTAAATATTTCTTTATATCTGCTTCAAATCAGTTTTTTCATTGCTTCAAAATTACTTCAGGAATCTTACCTCTTAGCCTCTTGTGTTTTATTTCATAACTTTCAGCCACTTGGAACTCCAGCATGCCACAGCATGTCATCAATCTCTGGACTAGCTGATGTAAACTGTACTGTTTAAATGGCTTCAAAGACATTAAACAAGTGAAGAAATAGTCTCAAGACCATTGAGAGATGTTATAAATTAAATTTAATAATAAGAAGCCTGTACGTCACCTTGCGGCTGCTAGCTGTCTGTCTCCTGTGCATTACACAATATGGCCTGGGTATAAGTAGAATCCTCTGACAGCGAGTAAAGCAGAGAAGGGCCTTCAAACATTCTGCAGGACCCCTCTCTGGGACAGCTGATGGACAAAGCAGCATGGGCAGGCATAGTACCGCTATCCCATAAGCTGGACTGTCTCCTGGGCTGGTTCGCCTTCTCGCAAAGGCCGACAGCTGTGAGGCCCAAAGCCTGCAAGAGACAATGGCAGGAGGAACATAAGGCCAGTGGCGAACCACTGTCCGAATCACGCAAAGGACACACAAAAGAGAGGCATGCTAAGGGAAAGGCGTGATGGAAGGGACAAGGTGGAATACTCCTTAGCCCACAGGAAGACCAAGAGGGCACTGAATGGGATTCCAGCAGCACTGAGAGTTCTCACCTTTCTGTGAGCTTGGCCACTCCTCCGGAAGGAGAACCGTGCAAAAGGCACAATAAGAGCGTTTAGAAATGCAGAGATAGTTCCCTGGTCGACCCCTTTCATCCAGACCTGCTACTCCACCCGAGATCCTCGGAAGGGAGACTCTCACTTAAGGCCAAAAGGTACTTGAGCAAGTGACTGCGCACGCCTTTAAATAAGGAGGTGAGAGGCTAATTGAAGGCACAATATCCCAGACCTTCTCTGCCGGATAAAGTACCGGACACTCTGGAGGTGGACTCATTCATGGTGAAGCACACCAAGGACCTGAAAAGGGCATTGACCGCTCATGGATAGCGTGCCAGGAAACACTCCCCGATTCCATAGGTCCATTGGCCAAGATCATTAAAATGGCGGAAGAGACCAAAGAGGCCCTGCCAATGGATGTGCATATTCTGGCTAATTGGGCACAAAGAGCAGTTTGTTTAATAAGTAATACCAACTGTACAATAGCAGCGGAGAGCAGACGGTCGATTGTAGTAAAGATCGACCTGAAACTCTGGGAGTTGGCATCCTCTGAGGCCACTGCAGCAGCTAAAGAGCTTTTGTTTAGAGAAGCATTTGTCAAAGACATGTCCAGATTTGTTAACACCTTTGCTGCTCTGGACAAAGGTCAGACATTGTTAAAAAAGAGTGTTTGTGCCCTGTGTATCTGCCAGGGTGGCAGAAGCAGAGGCGTCTCCGCTAGCCACTGAGGAGGCCAGAGGCCCTATAGAGGAAACAACTAGTGACAGCAGGAAGACAGAAGGCTGAATCCTTCCTTCCCCTCCCGTGGAAGAGGCAGGGGTAGGGGTTGTCACTGCAGCAGCATGTGAGAGTACAGTCGTATGCACACAGTGCAGCAGCAAGCAATGATATGATGTGATATGGCATTTGTAACGCGCCTATACACAAGTGTTTCAAGGCGCAATTCCCGCGATAGTTGGTAGGCTAGCGATGCACCTAAGTGCTTGGGAGGAGCTTACCGTGGACTCTTGGGTCGCAGAGACTGTGCAGGGGTGTTGTCTGTAATTTTTAAAGAGCACAAACTAAACCGCAGCACCCTTTCGCAATTTCAGAGTGTTAGGCAGAATCACATGCAGTACCCTTTGGGAACACTACATGCAATACTAATACTACAAGTGTCAGTATCATTTCACCTTTGCTACAAGCCTGTACTACACAGTTATGTGGTAGCATTGGCTGAGCAGCCAGACTTATCTCAAGAGTTGAAGTGAGCAGTAGAACAAGTTACACAAAGGGACCAACAAATACAGTGGTTCAACTCAAGGTTTCTTGGTAAAAGCATACACATTTATTTACACAGTCAATTAGAAAACATTACACTAACAAAAGCAGCCTAATATCATACACTAATACACCACAATACACAACCAATAAGTTACTGAACAAGTTCAGCTCCCCTGAAGTGGGAGCAAAATGGCACTTCAGTTACTTTAAAAAAGGGGTAAATAGACAAGGTCATAAGAAATGCAGCCCAAATACATTCATAGGTAGGGCAAAGGGTTTCAGTTAACTACAACCAGCAATTAAATTCGATAGGCCTGGGTCAAAGTCAATGGTTCAGAGTCTTTGTATAGGATAGCACAGTTCTGGTAGATAACAGTTAAGTCTTTGCCACGGTTTTTAGAAGAATTCGGCCAGGTGAAAAGTTAGACAAATTTTTAGGGAAGGACCAGCCTTCAAAGACGGGAAAGTTTCACAAACTTTCTCTGTGGTCGAAAAGATTCCGGACCGGGTTTGCACAGTACCTTTAAAGTGAAGAAGAGCTGTAGCTGAGGCAGTTGTTCCTGGCAGTTTGAGCTGTTCCTGAGGTTTAGTCGTAGGGACAAGAAGGAGGACGTCGGGAGGTTCCTGCACTGCCCAGGGATGAGGCCACAAGCTTGGCTAAACGTCGGTTTAAGGTATGAGTGCCTTAAAGAACACAAACTGGTATCCTTCCCACTGGCTATCCGGTTTTCCACAGCACTCTGTAGAAAATTTGATCAGGAGGGGACGGTTTCCAAGCGGCTTGTGAGTTGGTTGGTTCCACCAAATTCGAGGGAAGAAGTTAACCTTGAAGGGCTTCTCTGTCGATGGAGTTTCAGGCAATTCGGACCTACAGCAGGGCTTCACCGGTCGTCCAGGAGTTGCAGCAGTCCTCTTCCTTCAGCTCGTCTTCGGTTCTTTCGTTCCAGTGGTCGACTCTGCTTTCCAAGTCCCAGGGACCTGCTTTTGAACAGTTTTCCCCCATTCATTCCAGCCTGGCTGTCACTCACACAGCAGGGTGGCTGTCTTTGCCGGACAGCCAGCCAGCCAATCACGCCAGAGTGCATCCAGGTCTCCTAGGAGACTAAGCACAGGGAGTTTCGGGCACCTCCCTCACATCCTGTCCACCCCAGAGGAGGGCTTCAGAACTGGAACTCGCCAAAGGACAATGAACAAAGGGACCAAACCTGGTTAAACACAAGAAGGACCTTTCCTAAAAGAAACGGCGAAAAAAATCGACCAGAGTCTGTTTTTACAGATACGTCTTGGGCGCCATCTTGAAAAACATGGCTGACCCGATTTTTTGCTACCATTGTTCGCGGTCTGGTAAAATCATGGTAGTTTGATCTAAACCACTGCCACCAGCCATGGTAGGAAAGGGTAACATTTCACTGTTACATGAGTGTTTTGACTCAGGGGATGCTGGGCAACCCCTCCAGTACTCTATAGGAAGATAGTGCGTGCTGGGTCAGTAAATATAAAGAGACTAGTAAAGTCAATTTACCTTTACATGCTCTGGAGACAATAGTCAGTCCCAGAGAAAGTGTTTAAACCTTGGGGAGTCTGAGAGACACCCCTTTGCCACTACACTGAAGGTGTTGTGTGACACAAAGAAAACGATGATGCCTATGGAGTTGTTTAAAAACCCCATAACCAAAGAACACAAAAGTAAAACACACATCAAAATACATGGAAGAGTGGGAAAAAAAGGCTCACACTCTTCCCAGGTAGAAAAATCAAATCCTAGAAATCCAGCAAAGTTGCTGGGGGTCTCAAAAGGTAAGGGAAATTAGCACATTTTGAGAATCCTCCCTAAACACAGAGGAAGAACAAAGCCTCATGGACAAGGAAGTAGGAGAGTTTCTAAAGAAAATGGAGATAAGGCCAGCGCAGCAGGTGGCGCAACGCTTCCTAAGCAATGTCTTACTGGTGAAACAGAAGCAAAAGGTCAGGCCGGTGATAATCTCAGACAATTTAACGCCTTTTTCGTGTACCGACACTGCAAGATGGAGGAAATCCATCTCTTCAGGGACATTTTGCAGAAAGGGCACTGGCTAACCTGCATAGATTTGAGGGATGCCTATCTAGCAGTACCCATTCCTGAGATGCACCAGCAATTTTTAGAATTCCTCTGGTGATGGCAAAGGTGAGAGTTTATGTGTCTCCCTTTTCAGACTAACTTCAGCACATTGGTGCTTCACAAAGCTACTCAGGAGTCAGACTGATTTTATACATCGAGGATATTTGTCTCATGGCGCAGGATCCGATGCGGCTACCAGAGCAAATGGTCCCAATGACGAGTCTCCTAGAGAAACTCTCATCAATTGGGAGAAATCCGAGACCAGACCACAGCAGAGAATGGAGTTCCTGCGGTTTATCACAGACTCAAAGCTGGGGCACTATCTCTGCCTCTGTAGAAATTGAACGACCCTTTGAAACATCACAGTATTGACTTTCCATTAAAGACTAAACTTTACTTGACAGTCTTATGTTTGCTCAATCACCTCTTCTGTTTACAAGTTCTTTTAACTAACTGATCAATTTTCCATCAATCAAATGTCATAACAAGTTGCATGTGTCAGTAATTTTACAGTCACTTATCTAAGAAGGAATCTGCTGAACCTCCAAGGGAACCTGACAGCAGGTGCGGACACTAAACAGGCAGACAACACACGGCGGATCCCTGCTGGAGTTGGAGGCGGTTCATTACAGGTTTTGTTCTTCGCTATACCCTGTTCGAGATGGAGTCATTTATTAGGAAGATACAGCGAGACAGTGAAAGAAAGAGGAATTGGGGATGAGGAATTGTGAGGCGATAGGACCATAACGCTGTGATTGATGGACTAGGACAAGTGTTATGCCTGAGGGCAATAGAGTTTCAAACTGCAAAGACTACATTGACACAGAAAATGTTTTTTCTTTGATTTTTGTTTAATGTTTTTTTTCTTTTTAAGATTGCTGCTTGAGTTTTAATAAAGAAGAGTGTGCATAATACGAGCCTCTGTGTCTTTAATAGAATCATGACTTTCCTGAAAGAAAGTATTGACAATCTGGACTCTACCACAGTACCAACTGCCTCAATGGAGTTTACCATCAGACAGCATTTCTGGCTAGTCCCTTTTTTCTGGCAATGTATTCCATATCGTATCATGGAGTGCCCCCTACATTATCACAATTTTTTTTTTATTTGTATTGGATAATAAAATCATCCTTTCAAATTTTTACATCATCATAATTTCATTACTATACACATTTATGACATCATACAAGTCATAATTCATACTATTCAAAACATAATTCATACTATTCATAATTCATACAAGGATAAGTCATAATTCATAATTCATGCAAGGAAAACACCAAATAAAATTTCAACAGCACAAAGCAATCACCCTCTAAAATCAAGGATTAATCAAAATGATATTATATCCGGAAAAATGGTCAATAAAAAATGAATGATTGCTATACGAACCGTTAGCTTTCCATTATTAAATAAAAGGTGCCTCACTGCCTCTGGTTCCATGTTACTACATGAACTTACAAATTATTTACTGAAGTGTCTACTCCTCAGCTCTAGGTTAGGGCACTTAGTTAAAACATGTTCTAAATTTTCCTTGCTGAATTTGTTACTACAGAAGTGACAATATTCCAAATCTCTGGAAATCATCCTTCTTCTCACCAGGATTTCACGTGTTGGCCACAGATTCAGCGTGAACCTTTGGTATAGGTTACGCATTTGAGGGATAGGGAATTTGGAGAGATAGTCTGCCATACTTCAAAAATGCTTATGTACAAATTGATTGGACTTAAAGTCAATATATCGAAAACATAAATTCCGATTTACAAGCCAATCATTTTGATATATTTTGGCTTTTGCTCGATCAGGATTCTCAAGCAATAAATCCAATGTTATTGATGCATCGGCCAACGCGTGCAATACATATTCACACCATTCTTTGGTAAAAACCTGATCACGAGCAAGCAGATGTTTTGCCATTATTCCCAAAAGATTCGAGGTTTTTAGACCTAAAATGCTTTTTCTCAGTGTGGCAGCCATTTTCTACTTCACTTGTACTTCGAGGGATAATAAGCCCAATGCAGGCCTAATCAATGGCAGCGGGACGGATTTTGGTAACATCAGTAGCTCTTTCCAAAACCGGGATTCACATTTTTGCCAGTTTATGCTTGCCACAATTAGACACTCAGTTCCATATATCGTAGGGATGATCTTTTGTTGGTAAAAAGTCATTATATGACTTATAGTAAATTTCCCAAATTTCCCTTTTAACATTTTCGCTTGTTGTATTAGCGTCTCAAGTTTATTATATCTCTCAAGTTCATTAATTTTATTTGACACCGGGACTGCAAAAATTAGACCCAAGTATCGATACTGCTCTACCTTAGAAAGACTTCTGTTTTGTAGCTGCCACTTGTAATTTTTGACTTTAGTCTTAAAATGTGGACGACAAACCATAATCTGTGTTTTAGGCAAATTAATGATTAGATTGTTTTTCATCACAAAGTCATTCAACTTATCAAGCAACCACTGTAACCCTGCTGGAGTTTGGGATAAGAGAATGAGATCATCCGCATACAATATGGGCGAGATTTTTTCTGTCCCTAATTTTGGTGGGTCACATTTCAGAGATCTCATCTCCATGCCTAATTCTAACCAGAAAAAGTTAAAGACTGATGAGGCCAATATACAACCTTGTTTTACCCCTCGGAATGTATTCAATTTGTCAGACAGTTTTCCATCCAAGGTTAATCTTACTTGTACTGTGGTGTTATTGTGAAAGCGCATAATCAGCTACAGTAAAGACTGAGAGCAATTGTTTTGTACTAGTTTTTGATACAAGATGTTCCTATCAATTGAATCAAAAGCAGATTGAAAGTCTATGTACGCTATATACAGCACTTGGTTCTTTTTAGCATATTTAGTGCCATAAGATTTGGGATAGTACCCAACCCAGCTACAAAGCCCGTTTGAAAGGGTCATGTAGCTCATTCTTCAATGTCCATTCTCTGAAGTCTCTCAACACCAATCTAGTAAAGATCTTGCCAGGCGCATCAAGTAACGCAATGGGTCTATAGCTAGACAGGCTCGAGCGGTCACCTTTTTTATATATAGGTACCAACAGAGAATGTGTCCAGGAGGCAGGCAGGGATTGATTCATATTAATTATCCTGAATATTTCAAAGAGTATCCCGGCCCATAGCTCAGGATGCTTTTTGAAGGTCCTATTTGATAACCCATCAGGTCCACAGGCACCTGAGTTACTGATTTTATTTATGAAGAATTTAATATCTTCCAGATCATACTTTTGGAAAAAGGGACCCAGATCCTGCGGAATAGTCACTATCGAGTTGGAAGGGGCTGCATAATACTCCAATATATGGGCACACCACACCTGGTCGGTAACATTATTTGCTTGCATAATGTTTTGTGAGTAATGCGTTGACTTACTCAATAAGGCACAGATTTGTGCTAGGTTTTTCGACTGTATTTTCGCCAGCATATTTTCACCATCCTGCTGCAGTCGAAGTCCTCTAGTAACTCTGAGCCAATTTGTATATGTTGTTTTAATATGGGCCAACGCAAGTCCTCTTTCCTTCAAGGTCAAACAATTAACTGCCCTTATTTGACGCCGATACTCAGCCTTCCTTGCTCTGGTGGCAGCATCATACACATGTATCTGGGGACGATCTAGGTGCTCTCTACACCCTCCTTTGCCTCTTCCGTCGGCTTGAAGGTATTGTAACATGTCAGCATAACACGGCTGCAAATGATTCCCCCCTGTACACCTTTGACTTTCAAGTTGATCTTTGAGCCATTTTAACAATTTCTCCGACCATCATAGCCTATTACCATTATTATTTACAACAAGATTTACTCTCATTAGATTTTTTTTGTCCGGTTGTTGGTTCGCCACTGACTGTCCATTGCATCACAAGTTGGTTGTGATCACTCTGTGTATTTTCCACAATGCAAAACTTATTGATCCCCTCAAACATATTCATATTCACATAAATAAAGTAAATTATGGAAACACTACCACCACAATGCCAAGTTGGATGAGGGGGAATATCGGAAGGAAAAGCACCATTCAACTGTATCAAATTATTTGATGAGACAATTCAGCCCATTTATTCAGTCTTGGATTATACTTTAAGGGCTGGTCATTGGTGCAATCCAAATTAAAATCTCCAGCAATTATAATTCGTGAAATTGATGAGTCCATTACAATAAGACTACATAGGTCTCCAAATGATTTGATAAAGGACCCGTCCGATATTCCCACTGGATTACAGTAGACATTTATCAGCCCATACGATTCATTGTTGACTTTTACTTTAACCAGTTGGAGAAATTCATTCGGCGTTTCCCATGCCTACGCGCAGATCCCCCCTTTAGATTTAATGGCTATGAGTAGGCCAGACATCGGTCTTCCGTGCAAAGCCTGTGATGCAGGATTTTAAAAAAGATCAAAGCCATCCCACACAGGTACCGACATTAGCCATGTTTCCTGTAACATAATTATGTCGAATTGCACTAGATCATTGTTGTCATTATTTAACAGATGGACAAAGCTCCTTGTATTCCAACTAATTAATGCCAGATTTATATTTGCGGCTGATCCTACTAGTTAGGCTCGATCTTTTCTTTGAGAACAATTACAATTACACACTTCACCCTGTTTAGTATTTCTTTTCCGTGAGGCAAAGGTTAGAACCATTGAGATTGTAATTCAGCAGTACCTCATTTTTGATTTCGACATTTGCAGTTGTTTCAGTGAATACTGTAAATCCCAACAATGTCAAATCAGTTTTAGCAAGCCAGATTGTATTTTGCACCAACCTCGAATTCATCCATATTCTTACACTTTGGCGATTCCCTTTGTCCGGGAATTCTTCAGCTCCAAGTCTGTGGAACAAATGTCCTCAAGACTTGGTATATCCGAGAATATGGCTAAAATAGCTCTTCTATTTAGTTCATATTGCACTGCCGGAGAGGCGTTACAAGACAGCCTCAATGAATAATTTGCCAGTGATTTTCTCTTAATGGTCGCGGGTTTAGTCGCCGACACAACTTTTGTAACTGCTGCCATTGAGGGCATGGAACTTCTTTGTCTGCCACCGGTACTCAAAGCATTTTGTATAATGTTTAAAAATTCTGGCGTAATCTGTGAGATCAAGGAATTCTGAGGTATTACAGGACTTATGTACTCTTTGGCCTTTTGGCAGATTTCTGGATTTACCATATGGTTCTCTCCCAGTCCCAAAGGCAAATTATTTAACTCTATTGTTGTAGGTATGTTTATGGGTGGGACAAAATTTGTTTCCACCCTTTGTTCTTTAAAACTAACACTTTTAATCTTTTTACATAAGGGCATTGGCTCCGGCTTATCCATGTTAACCACCAAATTGCTACTCATGTAGGCATCTACTGCCTTTCTTATCTCCTGGCGATGGAAATCTCTTATATTGAGGCTCGGCACAGTGGTCCTCACTTCTCCAGAATTAGAGGCTTTCTCAACTGGAACTTTTTCCCTCTTGGACCCAGTCCGGAGATTCTGATCTGTTACCTCATCAACCAGAGCATCAAGGGGGGCATGTGCTAGTACTGGTTGCAATGAACCACTTCCCGTTCGATCATCCTTTGAGTAAGTACGCATGTGATATTTTTTTGCAATAGCTTGAGCAGTTGTGATTGTATTGTTAGTTGGAATGCTTAACTTTTTGATAAATGTTTGTATTTTAGCCCCCTTCTTATTTGTTGGCATTGGTTGATTTTTTGGTAGCTTTTTACTCACATGGTTACTCTGCTTTGTACCACTTTTGCCTGTTTGGTGACGACTGTATAGGCAACTTTGTCTTCCTTCATCACAGTGTCACTAGCGAATCGCCTCCCTACAACTTCGTTCTCTGTACACTTACCCTCCTGCGTAGCTATTTTGTCAGGCGCATTACATTCCAACACCTCACCTATAATACAATCCATTTGTGGGATAAGTTTGTACCCCGCCCTAACACCCATGTTCCCTGCTATTGAACATGTAGTTAGATCAGGGCGCGTTATACTTGGATTATCACTTTTCAATTTCAATTTGTGCATAGCTTTCTTTGCCATAAAAGCAAATGCTCAATTTGAAGGGCTTGCTTACGGACCTGTTCAGCCAAGGTATCATATAATTTAAACAGCACAGCCAATGAAAATTGAGTAGCTTTTAGCGCAATTTCCATGAGTACAACACTATTTGGGACCTGGTTGCCTATTTCTATTTTCTGCAATGGTTCCACATCATTGGGTACTGTTGGTTCCTGCCCTACCTCCCCACAGCTTGGTGCCTCCTCATCTACACACACATATGGAGTAACACATTTCCTCGGAGTTGGAGCACAATATGACACATTTACACTCGAATAACCAGAACCAATAGTAGAAAACATATCAGGTGTTTTCGATAAATTATCTGTGAGCAATTGTGCAGAAAACCCAGAATTAAGAAAGTTCAAATCAATTATGGCATCATCTTTTTCACCACCATCCACTACGACTTTAGAGGCATTATCAAAGGCTGTACATTGCACCGTATTCAGCAAACTAGTGTCCGTTATTGAAATATTCAGATTTGCCATTATGGTCCTCGGGACTGTGCCCAACGTGATGTTTTTTTTTTACTTACATTTGTTTCCTGCTGTTGTGGTTTACCATGATTACCATTTCTCCTAGACAAGGCATCAATCACATTTACATTGGAGTCATTAATAGTAATTGGCTGAGTACCTACACCCGCCCCCCCGGCCAAGGGCGGTTGGATCCTTGGCGGTAATGGATCTTTGCAGAATTCTCTAATATCCGTCCCATGACTTAAGACGGTTTTCACCTTATTTGCCTTTCGCAAAACCTTTGGCGGGGATGTATTACTTAAATGACAGTTTATGACATTATTACTCGTCCGACTCGCCACACACGGTGCGCTAAGCGGACATATGCCCTTTGGCATGCCTGCCTTCAAAGACATGACCATGAAACCACATTCACCCTCACCCGCGCAAGTCAAGAAAAATTAAAGGATGGACGAAATACACCTCTCCCACCTCTCCGCTCCACTGTGCTCCGAGGCAAAGAGGGAACGATGGGCCTGACGGAATTTGCTCGGAGCGTTCCAATCTATTACAGAGATCCCAAATCAATAATCACATAGGCTTGGGGATAGGCACCTCGCAACGAGAACCGCAAACAGACAACAGTACTTAGCTTGTACTTTGCAGTGCGCGGCGCGGGTGCGCCAAGGTGCCGGTATTTATTGGAGTAGGCGGATCGTTGCACAAAACCAAGGGCGGGGCCAACCTCCCAAACACACACCCTAGGAAATAAATAAATAAATAAATAAATAAGGGGTTTTAGATATATGACTTCAAAAAAATAAGAAAATTAATTCTCAGTTTTAACCCATCCCAAGGCTATACAGATTTCAATGGGCTCCAAGTATGGATATGATTGCGGGCACACAGTTTTCAAATGGGCTCCTACTATAAATGGCAATGCGGCCACACAGTTTTCAATGGACTCCACTATGAGCCCTACGTGCAAGTACAAAAGTCACCTCCTACTTCCTGAATGGAGGGTCAGGCACTTCGCGTGTCTCCAGCAAAGATGTCCTCCAGGGCTGAAATAAACAGCACGCCACGAGTGCCGATCCGGATTCAATACATCTGAAATGCGTAGGCAAACAGAAACGTTAGCCCGGGATAGTGTCGCGAACAGCCAACAGTACTTAGCTTGTACTTTGCGGTGCCTGTCAACAGAGCTGCCAAGTGTCCCTAAAATCGTGGAAGTCTCTAGCAAAAGGAGGCGGACACCTGCACTCTCGTATTTGAGCAGGATTTTCTTTCTACATCTGCAAAGAAATTCAGCTGTGCCTCAGACAGTCCCTTTGTTTGTGGCAACACTGGGTTGAAGTAAGTAACACACTGCTGAACACAGCACTCAACAGCACATGCTGGTCTGACTGGGGCTAAGCTGTGTCCTGTACACCTCTGCTGCTGAATTTCCAGCTGATCTCAGTGGCAACTTTGGATAAAGAGGGATAAATGGTATAGATAAGATGATCATGTGTGTAATTTCAGCACAGGTGGTGTGCGAGAGGCTACACAGCCCATGTGATGGTCTGACATGCATATTCTGGCACACAAACATGACTGTAGTGTCTGACAGGACATATTCTTGCTTTGCTTCTAAATATTATTAGAAACCACATCCTGCAGTCTCATAAGAAGCACAGTTTAGAGTTTCTAAGCCAGTACTTTCGTTTTATAATGTTACATAAGAAAAGGAGAGGACCTTGCAATTCTCTTATTGATTTCATGTGCAAGTTCATCACTACCAGGTCGGTGCTGCGGGCCCCGGTCAATGTCAAGGGATAGGCTTCACGGAGGGACTACTTCACCTTAATGTCTACTTTCCTGAAGCCTCAGCCTGAGGAAAATCCAGACACTTCCCAACAGACTGGTCCCTCTGAATGTCGCTGTGGCTCATATGTCTCACACTCTACACAACCTCTATTGTTCTTCAAAATCATGCATGAAATAGACAACTGTCCTCAGGGCCACAGCTTTATGGAAGAAATGGCAGCAATTATATGGCTTTTCCCCTAGTCCATGTTGGCAAGAGAGTAACAATATTCTTATACTGCAGGCCCATGTGAAATATAGCTTTCTCTTAAATCTATGTATCATATGTTTGTCCTTCTGTAGGCTGTTGATTTCTTGGAGTCATAGATGTGTGTGATGTGTTGCATTTTGATAAGTTGTTCACATAGCTCTCAACCATTTGGGTCGCGAAGGCGGGTGAAAACACCCGATTTTAGTTTTGGCGGGTGAGACGCCCATTGAAATGAATGGGCGTGCTGGAGGCTTGGCGGGTGAGTCAGCTGTTTACAAGGCGGGTGACACCCGCCAAAAGCGTGAGAGTTGAGAGCTATGTGTTCATTTTGTGAGGCCCATTGCTTCCAAGTCACATTTTACATGTTACTGTGTGGGATCTCAGCAGTGGGACAAAGAATAGAAGAAAAGCATGACAGGGTTTAGTTAAAAACAATATTTCCAGAGACACATGGCCTAGATGGAGCCTGGGGTCCCCTGGTATATTAAACAGGCCAGGCATTTCAGGAGCCACATAAGGAAAGAAGGAATGCCCTTTACCCTGGAATAGGGGGTGCAGAGAGTGGGGGCTCCCAAAGCATTGATACGAACAGAAATGCGACATTCACAAATAGAGTGTGAGGTGTTCTTTGGTCTGTTGTGGTGTCGTCATGTCCACCTTTACATTTTTCATCATCCTAACATGATCATGATGGACCCAAAACCCCTACTGCCAATTTTCCAAGGGTCATTTCTTCGCACACCACTCCCATTAGAGCACTTGACTGCAACTGTCAGATTACATGGTAACTGTCCATTTCGATGCAGTGGCTGGCAACCCCATGGACTACCTGCTCGGTTATCCAGGTCTTCGGGCGTCGACATCGGAGGCAGTGGAAGTTGACGCAAAAGCTCTGGTTAGCATGGTCAGATCGATGACTCCTCTAAAATATTTATCACTTTGATTGTCCTGCTGCTATTTAAATTCGTTTTCAGCTGTGTGCACATCGTGATTGTCCTGCTGCTGTTTAAATTCGCTTTTATCTGTGTGCACATTGTGATTGTCCTGCTGCTTTTTAAATTCGTTTTCAGCTGTATGCCCATCTTGATTGTCCTGCTCCTGTTTACATTTGTTTTTAGTTTTGTGCATAACCTGCTTTTCATGAGAATGTGTTAACAAGTCCACCCCTCTGTACTCTGTCTAGTCTGCCACCGGTTACCTCACCCTTCCTCAGTCCCATTGTCCCTCTGTGCTGTTATTCCCCTCAGCCATACACCCACTACGTCCCCTTCCTCTGCGTGTGCACTGTTCTTCTGTGCATATTACCTCCCCAGCTCCCATTGTTTTTCTCCCATTCTTGTTCCCTGTCTCCCCCCCCCCTCTACCTTCTGCTCTCGCTGTGCCTCTGTGGCCTCAGTCTGGTTAAGTGTACCTCACTCTCTGCAGTTTGCTACGGTGCTATCTATCTCTCCTATCTTCTCAAACTGCTTCTCTATCTCTTATCCTTCACCCCTTACTAAGTCTGTCAGGAAGAACCTCAAGAAGGACATACTGAGCTCTAACCCAGGCCTTCCAATTGCAAGCACCTACATCATTTCCTCTGCCAGAGAGACTCTCACAGACATACTCTGTCGTTCCCTCACCCGTCCTATGGACTTTCCATATGATTGCTCTTCTCTCTCCTTTCTCTTCTTCGCCCATCAATGGTGGCACCCGCTGCGAGGTCATTCTTGCCCTCTCCACCTCCAGGGTCATCATCAATGTCTACAGCAATGGTACCATCATGGTCCATGGTCCTCAAACCAACCTTCTACTCTTTCATAGGCTCCTCCCCCGCCTTATCAACCTCCCACCGCCTTTTGCACCAGCTCCTTCAGCTGTCCTGGCTCCCATGCCAGCTGTGCCCACCTTGGCTCCCTTGCCACCTCCTAACCACCATTCTACCCTCGCCATGGCTTTCTTGCCACCACCCCACACACTGACAATCCCATGTGCCTTCTCCTCTTGGGTGAACCAGTCACACACTAACAGAGAATCTGGGGCTCCCTTGCCCCCTGTGGTGCCTCCCGCACCGGCTCCCTCCTCACCCATTATGGTCCCGTCTCCCTTACCGGCCTTGGCTCCTCTGCCCCCTTCTACCTCTGTCCCTCAGGTACTATCGTTACTTAGGGGGGCCCACTGTCCCCTGCTCCCCCCATAAGTCTTTCACTGATTGCAAGCTGCTCCACATTGCCATGGTAAGCACTCGCTCAGCTGTCAAACACTCCTCTGACATCTGCAACCTCCTTGAACTCCTGGATTGTGATGTTCTTGATCACTGAAACCTGGTTCAAGGATTGCTCTGTCACAAGCTTTGACACACTTCTCCCAGAAGGCTACACAATACTCTCTCTTCCTAGACCAAACAGATCAGGTGGGGGAGTAGCATTGATCTTCCCTGAGTGTATCCCTGTGTCTGTCATTCCCACTCAGGCCTACTCATCCTTTGAGTGCCTGATCTGCAGGCTGTCCCTCTCTCCAAGCTCTTCACTACTGCTGTCCACCTTCTATCAGCCACCTGGTCAGCCCTCCCTCTTCCTTTCGTAATGGGCTGACCTGGCCTCCTCTCTCCTTTCCTCCTCTTCTCATCTCCTACTGGGTGATCCCAACATCCATCTCGACTCACCTGATTCCTTAAGACCTTTATGCAACCTTTGCGACTCTCCCTTTCTTTCCATCTTACCGTCTGGCCCAACGCACAGCGCTGGCCACACCCTGGATGCTCTCTTCTCAACTGACATTCCGCTATCTATCCCTCTCACTACTTCTCTCTCCTGGACTGATCATTTTCTCCTCTCTTCTCACTTGAAGCTCTCTTCTCCCGTTGCATAGGTAAGCCCGGCACTGCCTCCCGTCTACAAGGTCATCTGACCCATGAAAAGAGTCTCAGTAGCTGCCTTTGCTTCCACCTATTATACTCCTTCCACTCCTGCGACTGACTCCCACCCTGCCACAGCCCTCTCAAACTTTAACCTCTCTGTTTCCAATACTCTTTATATTCTTGCCTCTGTCATGAGGGTACGATTGAAGCCTACCAAAAAGTGCAACTCTTTGTATGACTCCAAATCAGCTTCTGTTAAACACAAGTGCAGGGCAGCCAAATAGAAATGGGATTCCTCTGGCGCACCCTCTGACAAACTGACCTGCTGCCTCCTCCAAAGGCAGTATAGACTCTGCATCTGCTCCCAGAAAAGAGTCTTTATACAAGCCTGCATCTCTGCGGTATCCAATAAAACGGACACAGTTTTCAAAGTCTGCAAGGAATTAGCCAACCCTACCGCAGCCTCTTCCACCACCTCGCACCACCAGCTCGCACCATCCACCACACATGACACAAAGTCAGGCACGCACGCAGTGTCAATGAAAGGGAAGGGGCGCCTGAAAGCAGACCCATGTCTGTGTCAAAGGGTAAAATAACACATATACTGCATAGCACCTGCATCACACACAAGCATGTGACTGGCATAGTCCTTCCACAAACATGACTGATGCCAATACAAAGATGGCACGTAGTATATCCATGCCAGAATTGTCAACTAGCCTCAGATGGAAGTTGAATACTCCTGACCATGAGCCATGTACAATGCATGTCAGATGACATTTCATGGAATTCACTATTAGAAAACACACATGTGTCACAGGGTGCAACAGCGCTAGGGTGTTGTAATACAGTGAGGGCAGGCATACGGATTCAATAATGCTAGGTCACATTGACATCACGCAAGTGAATAGGCATATTGAAGGGGATAACAGGGTTTAGAAGTGTGTGGGTGCAGTGCAGTACATGGGTACAGCCTCAACTATGAATAAAAACACAGATCCAGTAATGCAATGTCGTGGCCTGATGGCAGTGTAAGGGTAAGTGCCGTCATCATGTGTAAAGTGTTGGTAGTGGGTTGTAGGGATACAGTAATCCCCACCCCCAAGGGCGGGGGTGGCTGGGAGGCAGTGCGTGGGTTAAAATGGTTGCTCAGAGTACCGTGTCGTAGCAGACAGTGTGGGCAGGTGGCAAGTGCCTTTTCTCAGTCATCTGGGACTACAACAGGGGAGAGGAGGACAGAAAGCACAACACATGAGGAAGCATCAGAAGTGCTAGCATGCCTTGAAGAAGCTACACCTCCAGTTACATAGAGGCAGGGAGGCTGTACCAGAGGGAGGCCCCAGCTCAACACAGATGTGAACCACAAAGTAATTTCCATGAGGAGCAACTGACCCTGAGGGAGTAAGAAAGGGATGATCAAAGACCATGAGAATGAAGTAAATACTGGAGGTGGAGTTGAAGGAATTGCTGGCCCAGGACCCATAGGGACTTGCTAAGAATCCACAGGGTTCAGGAATGAACACTCATAGCCACTGTGAGCCTGTGCCATCATCACAGTCCTTGGAAGATACCTTGCACCAAGCCTAAAGGACTTTTCACACAGTCCAGGACTGGCAGAGTTGCAGAGGGAAGAGTGTAGAATCATAGAAATCATGGTGAAGCCTGTTGCAGTAGTCCATCAAAGGAATTACCAGTCCTCTGGAGACAGTGAGCTGCTGGGGGATGGAGAGGAAAGGAAGAATTCCTCTGAGGATGAGCAACTTGCAGGGTGACCTCACAGAGACGTCAGTCATGTGATGATAGAAGGCGACTGTTGAGTGGAAGATCATCAGAGGCTATCCGCGACCACAGGTTGGAGCAAGAATAGGGCCAAGAGAGGCTGGACAGAGAGTGTCATGGAAGGAGGGAGCAGGTGTGGTGATGAGGATTGCCTCTGTGTGCAGCATATGGTTTGTATGCAGTCTGCATGATAACAAGCACGTATCAGTCCAACATCACACGGGTCACACATGGCAGTCATTACAATGTAGCTTGAACTGGCAGGCAATCATAACACATCACCCAAGCAACATACACATGGCCTGTACACACACGCATCACCACTCACCGGACATTCCCTCATACATTGGCAGGTCTCCCACGCCTTGGATCTGCTCCACTGCAATGAAATCACTAGTGATCTCCTCATGTCCAGTGAGTTCATCGTCCTCTGGTGGTGACCCACTGTCAGTCACCATGTAGAGGCAAACTTTGAAGACAGCTTGTCTTTTGCTCGGTGTTGGAAGTCATTCCAGCGCTTCACAACATCACCAGCTGTGCGCCTCTCATAGCCCAAGACGCTAATACGGTCAGCGAGGCACTGCCAGGGGGGTCATACGCTGAGCAAGTGTATGTGTACTCCCTGCCTGCACCAGCATGTCACAGCCATGTTCCAACATGTAGTCCAAGAGTATCTTCAGTTCCTCATCACAGAAACTCCTCATTCTCGATGTGTGGGACTCCTGTGTCGTGTCTGGGGTCTTAGCCTGTACTGCTGGAGCATGCTTCTGCTTCCTGTGAGGTGGTGCAGACCCTGAGTGGCGTGTACTGCTCTGGTCAGTAGGGGCTGGAGTACAGGTGGACTGGCCTATGGAATCAGCCACCAATGTAACTACAGAAGGTCAGCTTGCAGGTATCATTAGCTGGGTGCTTTTGCCAGGACTATGCGCCACACGTGCTTGGCCTTAGTGACAAGGGACTTGGCCCCTGAGTCACACTGGGCCGGGACCAATCCATTCCTGGCTGGGTGACCCTGAGACAGGGTGCCGGTTGCTACAGCTGCCCTTGCAGCTTCCAGACACTGGCCGGTGTGAACAGCAGATGACACCGCTGCTCCAGATCCCCGTGTGCCGGTGCCTGGAACTTGCACCGCACGTGTCTTGGCCTTCGGGACATGGAAATCGGCCATTGAGTCACCCTGTCCCTGTGCCGGGACCACTACCGTCCGGGCTGGCTGACCCTGAGCCTGGGTAGTGATAGCCGCAGCTGCCCCTGCAGCTTCCACACTCTGGACAGCAGATGGCACTGCTTGTCCCGGCCCACGGGTGCTGGGTTTGTCAGCAGCTGCTGCATCTCCCTGGCCCGGTTGGGTGTGGGGCATACTTCTCCATGCATGGTCCTGCACACCTTGCCCATGTGGACCACCTTGGCCACCTTGGCCACCCTGGCTACGTCGCCCACCTTGGCCAGCTTGGCCACCCTGGCCACGTTGCCCACCTTGGCCACCTCTGGCAAGTCGCCCACCTTTGCCTCCCTTCCCACTTGTTGCCCTCCCAGTCATGGCACTGATGGACTAGCACAATGGGAGGCGCAGCCAACAAATGTCCTAGGAAATTGGAGTGAGGGGCCAGGGTACGTGATGGAAAATGTACCACTGTGCTCCAGAAAAGCTCTATGTGACCCCTGGTGAAAAAATAACAGGTCGCGCAAAGCTCAGGCACCCAAAAAACAAAAATCAACATGTATGGGACCCCTCGGTAGCCCACCTTGAGTAAAAAACAGCCTGCAGTACGCTGTGTCACCCAGCAACACAAAAAATGTGTACGCGAGGAATACATAGGCTACTATGACCTCGAAAATGGTGTACGCGTCACACAGGGGCAACCACAGTGGGAAAAATGTGTGCACGACTCACTGTCTGTCTCGTAGAATGAAAAAAAATCACACGTGTGTCTGCGCGTAGGCAACTCCTGCGCCAAAACAAGTAGTATGCACTGCCACAGTAGTGAACTATTTGCGTGTGAACCCACAAAAATATGAAGTTCACGCATCCGTCCCCACGAAAAGCATGTACAGTGCACTGTTGTCCTACCCAGACCTTTAACCCGATACTGAATGACAACGCTCAATGTCCAGCGCATGTCACGTAACTTACGCGCTTAGGGCCTTTCCTCTGATTACACACTAATGTGCTGTTTACGCATGTGCGGAGTCACTCTGTTTCCAGCTGGCCGCGCAAAAGAATATGGAAAACCCACGCTCCTGCTTACAAGGCCATTTACCTGCCTCCAACTGTCCAAGCTGCCTCCTACGAGCCATCTGCTGATGCCAGCCCACTCTGTGTGCCTGCTGCCCACATGCCCTGCATTTTGGTGCTTGCTCATCAGCCATTGCCAGTGATCCTGTCATTGTGACCACCTCTGCTGATCCTGAGGACTCCTGACTGCCATTCCACCGTTCCACAGCCCAGCCCCAGGACCACCTGGCCCACCCACACCTGCCTCAGGGGTTGCCATGTCTGACACCACACCATCTGAGGCAAGTGGCAACCCCCTGGCAGAGAGGCAGAGGGCTGTCAGCTTCTCACCCAGGGAAGTTGGCATCTTGGTAGAGCAAGTCCTGGGGCATCATGATGCGGCATCATGATGCCCTCTTCCACGGCCCATCGCAAGTTGGCAATGAAGGACGGAAGAAGATCTAGGGGGACATAGTGGGTGCCATCAATGTAGAGGGGCTGGCACCCCGCGACTACCATCATGTCCACAAGTGCTGGGAAGACTTCATGTCCAGGACCCACAACAAGGCCCGGTGCCTCATTAAGGCTGGTGATGATCGAGTGAGGTGCCGGGGCCGGTTGACCACCAACGAGATGTGGGTCCTGGAGCCTACCCAGTGCTGTACCCCCAGGTCTTGGAGTTGGTGCTCCTTCTGGAGTCGAATGGTTCATGTGTTCTTGTCCACCATTGAGCATGTGCATGTTGACATGTGGCTGGAGTGTGCACCTTGGCCTTATGTCTCGCATGCCTCCTGTACAGATGTCTGTGTGCATGTCCCTGACAGTGCTGCATGAGAGTCCATTCAAGCGTGTCCCACATCAATGGTGTCTGTGTTGCGCACCGGCATGTAACGATGCGCACATGTTTGCATACCTGTGTCTGATCTGGGGCATATGAGAGGTGTGACGCATAGGTGCTTATGTCATCATCATGGACATGCATGGTGTACATGTGCGTGTGTCTGAGTAGTGAGTGTGTAACTGCCCAACACTCCGCACGTATGTTACTTGAGTTCTTAATTTGTGATTGCCTCACGCTGCCAATTTGCCCTTGAGTGCACTGTGACGTGATAGCTCCATGGCCTGCCTCATGACTGTCAGGTGATGTGTGTGAATGAGATGTGTATGTCCCATGATGTGTGTGAGCTGAATACAGAATTATGATCTTGTGTCAGTGCCTTTTCCATGGATGTGAATGTCTGTTGTGAATGATAGACATGTTTGTGAATGTGTGTGAATGGCACTTCCCTGTGTGTAGTGGAGGGTGATGATGGTTGTGACCTTTGACAGTACCACTGATGTACATTTGCATTGTGACAAACACACATACACACATATGTTCAGTAGCCTGATGTTTGTGTTCTATGTTTCCCTATCCACAGTGACGATGGAAGAAGAGGGCGGAGAAGGCGCTTTGGAGCACCGCAGCAGGGATGCCTCCACCAGGCACAGACGCAGGGCACAGTCCTCCTCCCAGGTACTGTCATCTTCCAGGAGCGAGGAGACTGGTGCCGCGTCCATGACAATGGCCACAGCTACTGAGGGGAGGCCCAAGAGTGTGAAGTTGGTCGTGGGCACCTCAGCAGTGGGAGGGACAGATGAGCCCACACAGGGGCAATCCTATGCAGAAGACAGTGGGGAGTCATCCAGGTTGGTGGTGGTGGAGGAGGAGGAGGAGGAGGAGGCCATATCAGCCCAGCACATGGGGCCCAGCAGGGGTGATGAGGTAGGTGTGAGTGGTGCAGTCCAGGATCAGGGGCCAGAGGCAGTGCAGGTCACCGTGGAGGGGCATGTGACTGATCTTGTCCCTGGAACTGCGACTGCCCCAGTATGCACCTGCGGGCATGCCTCAGGCCGGACCCCTCCGCAGGTGGCGGATGTATCCACGCAAACAGATCCTCCACTACCTGTGGATGAATCAATTTGTCACAGGGTGGAACTGTTGCTAGCCGTTGCTAGCCGGTATTGCGAGGCATACAAGCACCATTAGTGATGATGTGCAGGCTTCCAATCTGGGGCTTGCACATCATCACGATGAGGTCTATCGCCTCATTAACTGGCTAGCTCAGTTCCTGGTCACAAATCTGGTACATGTGCTGGCCACTGCTGCAAACCCCTCTTCCTTTTCCTCCTCTGTGCGCCAGTCCTCCTCCCTGCCATCTTCCGGCCCAGATACCACCCAGGCCCCCTATGTACCTGTCCCAACCCCGGCGGCCAGTCTGGTGGAGATCACATCCCTGCCACAGTCGGGAGTCGAAGGAGGATCAGCAGAGGTTGTCACTGCAGCGACAGGAGCTATGGCAAGGGAGGAAGTGCAGGCACCAAGAAGGAGGGCACGTGCATGACAGCCCCGGGTTGTATCATCATCCCGCAGGCTGTCCTTGTGGCGCAGGCACCAGGCATTTTGGCAGCAGCAGGCTCAGGAAAGGAGGCAACAGGACTCGGGCGTTCATCATCAGAGGGGCAGGTATCGGCCATCGGGCAGGAGACAAACGTGGACCTTACGACAAGGATGTCTTCCGTGTTGGAGCGTTTGGACCGCCAAAACGGGTAAGAGCGGCAGCGGGCACAGGAGAAGCAACTCACCATGGCCAGGGTGGAGAATTCACTGCGTCGGGCAGAGAGGCGGGTGGAGGTCCTCGAGGAGACTCGCAGGGAGTTTGAGAGGAGCATGAAGGAGTCCCTGCAATCCCTCGAGGGC
This sequence comes from Ambystoma mexicanum, assembly GCF_040938575.1. Classification (NCBI taxonomy): domain Eukaryota; kingdom Metazoa; phylum Chordata; class Amphibia; order Caudata; family Ambystomatidae; genus Ambystoma; species Ambystoma mexicanum. The sequence goes on along the minus strand of NC_090921.1, from coordinate 220,680,084 downwards.
GAAGCCGAGGCCCGCCTACTGGAAGTGGACGCAGTGTTCGATGACGCCCTGGCGGAGACTATGAAATAGCATGGTGAGGAGATGGACTAGCCCGCTGCCTTTGTATATAGTTCTTTAGGAGTAGGTTTCATTTGTTTTTTTCTTTTTATTTGGAGTTCCTGGACTTTGCTCCGCATCTTGTATATAGTTATTTTTGTATTGTATTTTTAGGATTTTTCTACATGTTTTGGGACCATGGACCCTGGATCTTTGTAAATATTTGGATTTTAATTTGGAATGGTTTTCACATGATATGTGATTTCATTTGCACATACATTAATGGACAAGGACCACATTCTTGACTCTTTCATTTTTTACATCACATTGATTTTGGTTTTCACTTTATTTTGATTTTTCATTTGGTTCATGCATGTTTAATTTGTTGTTTTTACTGTGGGTGACTTAGATACATGTTTTTTAATATCATTTTTTGACATTGAAATCGAAGTGGTATCTGGTCTCAACGGTTTAGTGCACGTTTCACTCCTCCTTGACGCATTTGCGTGTCCCTGCTGTTCACCAATGTTGTTCATGTGTATGCACATGCATGCATGTGTGATGTTAGGATTCACATAATATAGGGAGCATGACTAATGGATGGGTGTTGAGGTGCACCAGGGGGATGCAGCGTGTGGTGGCATTTTAGTTGGCATGTGCTGCGTGGTTGTATGTTGGTCCAATGTGTTTTGGGGTGGGGGGCGGGGACATGTGGCAGGGCCTGCCTGCAGGTTGCGGTCACTGGTGGGGTTGGGGACATGAGGCGGGGCCTGCCTGCAGGTTGCCATCACTGGTGGGGGGTGAGAACATGAGGCGGGGCCTGCCTGCAGGTTGCTGTCACTGGTGGGGACATGTGGAGGGGCCTGCCTGCAGGTTGCCGTCTCTGTTGGGGGGTGGGGACATGAGGCGGGGCCTGCCTGCAGGTTGCCGTCACTGGTGGGGGGGTGGGGACATGAGGCGGGGCCTGCCTGCAGGTTGCCATCACAGGTGGGGGGGTGGGGACATGAGGCGGGGCCTGCCTGCAGGTTGCCATCACAGGTGGGGGCATAAGGCGGGGCCTGCCTGCAGGGTATGGTCACGGGTGAAGGGGTGCCTGTGTGGTGTGGGCTGCCTGCGGGGTATGTTCATGGGTGATGGTGCTGTCCCATGTGGTGTGGGCTACCTGCGGAGTATGTTCACTAGTGATGGTGTGGGTCCCATGTAGTGTGGACTGCCTGCTGGGTGTGGTCATGGGTGATGGTGGGGGTCCCATGTGGTGTGGGCTGTCTGCAGGGTGTGGTGATGGGGGAGCCATGTGGTGTGGGCTGCCTGTGGGGTATGTTCACGGGTGATGGTGGGGGTCCCATGTGGTGTGGGCTGCCTGCGGGGTATGTTCACAGGTGATGGTGGGGGTCCCATGTGGTGTGGGCTGCCTGCGGAGTATGGTCATGGGTGATGGTGGGGGTTCCATGTGGTGTGGGCTGCCTGCAGGGTGTGGTCACAGGTGATGGGTTGGCCATGCAGGGTATGTTCACGGGTGATGGTGGAGATCCCATTTGGTGTAGGCTGCCTGCGGGGTGTGGTCACGGGTGATGGGGGGCCATGTGGTATGGGCTGCCTGCGGGGTATGGTCCACTGCTGGGGTCTGGCTGTCCCGTGAGGAGGCATCTGCCTCCAGGGGAGTTGTGCATGTTTCACAGGGTACACGCAGGCCTTTCCACGTGATTTGGCTGGTGCGAGCGGGGTACGTAATTTCGCTGGGGCGCGGACGGGGTACACGCGGGCCTTCCCACGTGATTTAGCGAGTGGGGTACATGATTTTGCTGGGGTGTGGATGGGGTATGTGCGGGCCTTCCCACGCGATTTGGCTGGTGCGAGCGGGGTGCGCGATTTTGCTGGGGTGCGGACGGGGTACGCATGGGCCTTTTCACGCGATTTGGCTGGTGCGAGCGGGTTACGCTCTGATTTTTCATGCAATTACAATGGGGTGGATGTGTTCTGGGTCACGGATGGTGTGGGGCGTTGCGCCGTATTGGGCATTTCACTGTCTTTTGCCTGCGCATGGGGGTGTGTTGGGGCGTTGCTGGCGCTACTTGATGTTCATTGCGCCACGGTTACTGATGCCTCAGAAAATCCATGAATACGCGTGCCGTGCAATTGCTGGTTTGTGCCACAGCTGGTGCACGCATGGCATATGCTCCTTCTCGGCGTGCACCACTTGTGCTGCTTCTGCGCTGGTTCTGTGAATTGGGCCCTAAATCTGAAGGTTTAGCAACATTTGTAAATTATGTTTTCATGATCGTGTATATACTCTGATATATAATTTATACATATTATCAGTAGGATATGGTTGTACTGTATTTATCACAGTTTGTACAGTCAAGTGTGAAACGCATGAATTAATGTACAAACACACACTTTAATATTGTGACCATACTGTTTTGGAAAACATGTACACAATACATGATTGACATTTAAAGCATTACACAGTACCAGGTTTTGGATTGAACTGTTTTTTACATTTTGTATTATGCAAGAAAAGCACAAGATGCGAAAACTTTCAGTAAATTGTTTCTATGCTACAAACTTTCATAATTGTACAAGAAAAGGAGCAGTTTTGAACCATGTAGGAGTTCACATTAGAGGTAGAATTTGATTGAAATTTTAATATCGTGAGACATAATGGTGCAGTGGTTAATGGAGCTGTGCCCCGAACAGGAGGTTATGAGTTCGAATCTTTCGTAGAGCATTATAATTTTATTTTTAAAAAAAAGGGAATAAAATTGACATTTCGTATTTTTATTTTTTAAAAGGAGGATTATAATTTGAAAACCGAAGAGACACCGTGACACCTGAAACCTTTTTTTTTGGGCATGGCATGTGACAGCTGCTAGTGGCACGTGTCACTTGTGGTGACATGCAGTGGCACGTGTCACTGGCATATGACACATGCCATATTCGGCTCCACTTGTAGTGGTGACATGCAGTGGCACGTGTCACTGGCATATGACACATGCCATATTCGGCTCCAACCCCTACTGCCACCATTATTGATCTGGTAATCTCATTGATCGATGGAATCTCTTTGCATGCGGGTCTATCTGAAGAGGCACACTCTTCCAACCTGCCACGATCTCCGTCTATTTTCGAGCAGGAACGTTCACAGTCACCGAATGTTTCCATTTAATTTGTTGCTCCAACACCAAGGAGACCTACCATTCCGCGCATGGAAATGGCTGATCCCAAATTACAACCGCTATTGGAAATCACTTTAACACCGATCAATACGGCTATTGTTAGTCTGAGTCATCTTTTTGAATCTCTAAACCATATACTTTCCGAATAAGCGGTACAAATTAAACAAATAACGTACTGGACTGCTCGAAATGAGAATATGAACATGAAGACCTGTATGGCCATGGATAAACTTGTGCAAACTGATACTGTTTTGAAACAAATAATTATGCAACCAACGGTCCCTAAAACCGCGATACCTCAGCCTTTACCAAGTTTTGATGCTGTGAGTCGGCCAATTGCTGCTGAATACCTGGTGCTCCCTAGCAAGGATGGTCGGATGACAAATGGCGTACTGAGGTCTGTGCCACTCCAACCGCCATATGACATATTCCATTTGGACCACGTTGCAATCCAGCCAAAACCTAAATAAAGGGCCAGGCAAAACCTCAGGTACATCTCAAACCATGAGAACTAAAAAACATGAAAAATCCAGGTGCAATGGCAAAATACTCCTCTAAACAATTCATAAGGAAAATTGTTGACTCACAAAAGCAAACACAAAATGCTAGTTCGGCAGTTGTGAAAAAATATAAAAATCGACGGAAGGAGAAAAAAGCCGAGCAGAGGCAAGGAAACATCATCATTGCTCCATACTAGCCATTAGATGATCCGGTCTCTGAAATGACAACAAAAAAAACAGAGATCACGCAAACATGGGCCAAACTAACTCACACATAGATCCCAATGATAAAGGCACGTTAAACAGCGTTAAGAGTTCTGAACGCCGAGTTCAGGAAGATCGAAGGAAAGAAATCAGAGAGGCCGTTGAGGCCTACATGTCTACATAAATATCCCAGCACCCGATTCAAGCACTCCTAGACGCAGAACCTTCTACCTTACAAAAATGGGGATTGCCGGTAACAAATAATTGCAAGCGTTTGCAGTTTTCCCAAAATAAAGAACTGTCAAATCATTGTCGGGAGACAAATGCACACCCGCTGAATGTTACACAGTCAGAAGCCCGAAGGAGCCAAACGCAAGGTTTACCATCAACATTCTCGAACCACTCAAGGCAAAATGGCCCAAAGAGGAAAAACGAACATGGGCCTGCTCAACATAATCTGATCATGAGTTGTCGGGCGGCTCCCTTCAATCAATTCACACTGTCTCGTTCTACCATACTTAGTATTTTTGAGGACATCCCAAGACTGGAAGACATCATGACAGGTGACATAGCCGAAGTCGAAATTCCAGACTTATATGATGCAGCGACAGTGAGACTTTGGATACCTTAAGGAGTTGTCCTTAATACCATCTGGTAGGCCAAACCCGAGCTATGCACGATAGGTTTTACAATCTCACAGGATCTGCCGAAAATAGAAAACCTGGAAATCAAGAACAATGTTGTGACCAATTGTGGGTGTGCTTGCCAAAACTTAGTGTCAAAGTAAACTGCAAATACTCTTGAAGCATAACTACGCACAGATGAAGTACTGAGGAAGTCTCTGGAGGTAACACAAGAAAGTACCATCAAGCTGGCAAGTTGGAACACCCGTGGCCACACATATCTTCCATACCCTAATCAAAATTATATCAACAAATACAACATGAACATGGCTTTTACAAAAACCAAGTTGGAATGACCATGACATCGTCTTTCTCAGGGCAATTGTGGCTCCAAAAGGTCGACAGACCTCTGGACTCATGGTAGCCGTACTGTCCAGGATTGGGTAGTACCAAACAACTTAATGTAACTTTTCAAAATCCAACACCGGCATGGTGCCATTGCTTTAATTAAATTATACAGGAATCCGGTGAGAATAATAGGTAAAAGATTCTTTCATGACCTACGAGTTCTGTTAGATACTATCTCTACTGATCCTTTGTTAGGTAAGATTTGCACAGAACTGGTAAATCTTCAATTCCTGGTTCAACCCCAGAACTTTGTGCTTTATTATTGGAATATTTTTCATTAATACCTCAGTGAGTGGGAACCTTTTTCCACCCTCACATAATCTTTAATTCTTTTTATGGGTGTCATTTTTAAGACTCTCCATATTGTCTTTTTAAAGTTATCATCTTTAACAATTTGTTGACTATAAGTGCCTGTTGTTGCTGGGTTGCCATAGGGGCTACACTTTTAGCTTTCCTGTGCTAACCTTGAGTGAACTACAGTTCCCATGGGTAGAAAGGATCTTTGGATCCCTTTTACATTGTATTTAGTGAAACCAGCACACCCCACCTTATGTGGAGTGCTGGGGAGATACAATGTATCCCCTTTCACATAAAACTGTAGCAATTCTGTTACAGTGACAAGCTTACCTTCAATGGCTGGTGGCAGTGATACCTTGTATTAATATGGTGCACCTTTACCACGGGCTGTTTTCACAGCTGCAATAAAGGGACCTATGGGTGTCAATTTTTACCAAAATGGGCCCTGTCTTCTTTTTTCGCCATTTTAGTGTTTCTTGTTGTTTTGTGTTCCTTCCCCTGACATCCATGGTGAGTAATTCCTTTGTGTGATTTTTGTCTATGGCGGGATTCCCCTGGTCTTTCACTGTGGCGTGTGAGTCCGTAGGCCGGCCGGCCCAAAATGTGCGTGTGCCCTGCAGCTGCTGCAGGCCAGGATGGCCCGAGGCAGAGCTGGCAGCAGGCTGGAGGCCGCGCGAGGTCGTGATCCTTGCTTGCCAATGTGCCTACAATATTATTGCGGTGACGCGGCCGCCGTGGAAATGGTGGCCACCGCAATAATAATGTAAGATAATCACTGGGGTGATCATGATAGTGTAAGAGCCTTGTTGCTTGACCCCCTGGCTGGCTTCTCCCCTGGCTCCACTCCCCCCAACTTTGACGGCGGTCACACGTTGTCGTCCGTTCGTGTGTCCTACTGTGGGCTGTGGGCTGCGGGCTGCGGCCAGCGCAGGCCAGGATGGCCCGAGCTGGCAGCAGCCTAGGTGAGTCGGCTCTGAAAATGCAGCAGAGTAAGTTAGGTTGAATATTTTGGGTCAAGACTCATGAAGATGGACACACACCAAGTGCCCATTGAAACACAATGGGCAGGCCTGCTATTAGGATGCATAACACAGAAAGACTTGTGTTGAAAAGAGTATGTACGTCTCTTCAGAAGAGTGTTCGTTTGTAAATATAGGAATTGAGAATTGGGAACTCAAATGCAGGGCCGGTCTTTGCGTCAGGCAGCCCAGGCGGCTGCCTGATGTCAGTCAGCCTCTAGGGGGCGCTGCACCAGCAGTCCACAGTGCTAGAATACACGTGTAACACGTTAGTTTCCTAACATTATAAAAATGAATGTGCCGATTAATTTTTATAATGTTAGGAAACGAACGTGTTAAATGTGTATTCCACCACTGGCACTGTTGCAGGCTGCAGCCTTGGCCCTCAGGCAGGACAGTGCTAGAATACACGTGTAACACGTTCATTTCCTAACATTATAAAAGTGAATGTGCCTATTCATTTTTATAATGTTCGAAAACTAACGTGTTAAACGTGTATTCTACCACTGGCACTGCTGCAAGCTGTGACCTCGGCAGTTTATAGTCCATTTGGTGCCCAGGGTAAACATTAGGAATGCGACCCCCCCGCACCGCCTCCCATGCGCCACTCCCACCGCGCCCCGTGCTCCACTCCTGCCACACCCCGTGCACCACTCCCACTACACCCTGCGCGCCATTCCCAAACTACACCGTTAAGGAACTCCTACCCAAAGTCAAACAGTCCGTCACACAAGGAATGAATTGCCATTTGCAACAGTGGCCCACTTTTTCACTGGTGCCCAAGACAATTTTATGTCCCAGTCCCACAGGATGCACTATATACAACCAACAAAGAACACAAGATGCTGAAGGGGGTTTAGAGGCAACCTAAGCCAAAAGGGCAATGGCAAGGAGACACCTGAACCCAATAAACAATCACTTTCACATTCTTTGAATGGGAATCAAGGGTTATGCTTTGATACAGTAAAGTCTTGACTGTTGTAAGGATTCATGGACCAGGATTATTTATTTATTCATGCAATGTTTGTCAGGTACATGCATATTTATTTATTTTATGCAATGTGTGTCGGATACAGGTATCCAACACACATTGCATAAATAAATAAATTATCCGTCTCCATGTACCCGACAAACATTGCATAAATAAATAAACAGGTTCGCAGCTTAAAGAATATTTACTCAGCAACACTGGTCAAAACTATTGTCCGCATAGTGAAGTAACTCATAACCAGTGCCATGGAAGTGGTTTAAAGTGTAATTGATATATAGTTTGGAAAAGAAGCAGCATGAAAGAAATAGCGATGCTTTAAACTATTATTTTGGCCATTTTCTGGGCTTGCAGGGACGCACCATGGGCCCAAACGGGTCTCCGTTTGTACCATGTCGGGGCCCACGTTGTGTCCCTGCAAGGCACGCACACTCCCCACAGCCCCCTGCACCTCCACTCCCATCCCAATGCCAGCACAAAACCAATTTGTGACTAATGGGCCACCATTAGCACTTTCCTGCCGGCATTGTGATGGAAGGGGCTGGTCTTAGCTGCACGGGGACCTAAAGTGTTTTTATTGGTGTGCTTATGCCCCCACCCCAAGTGGTGCAAAAGTGGTCGGATGGAGCCTCTGACTTTTGTCCTGTCACGTTGTACTTTTGTACTACGTGACATTACAGTCGGAATGGGCAGCGCCAGCACCTGACCTGCGGAACTTTCCCCACGTCAATGTGCCGCCCCACAAACTAGGGAATTCCATCCACTCCAGAGGCTCCAGGGACCAGGGCAATTGCGTCCCCTGGGGCTATTGCACCCCAGGCAGTTGCCTGCCTCGTCCGGGCCAAGAAACAGGCCTGGCTTCGGCCCTCAGGGAGGGCAGGGCAATTGGCAAATAAATTAGCAACATTTGTTGCTTTATTACCTTCCCCTGGCCCCGGGTGGCGCCGGAGCTGCTGGCGCCAGCCAGGTCCATGGACGCACGTGCGGTTTGCCCTCCTCCCGGCTATGGATGCGCACTGACACTGAAGTGTGGATCGATTGGGGCTGGCTGGTGTTGTCTGCCCCGGCTATTACAGAAAAGAGGAGCGAGTGGGTCACTAAATCCTGAAGTTGTTCCCATCACAAGCACACACTGCCAAGCAGCATCAGAATAAGCAAATACAAACAGTTGCTGCATCCTGCCCTTGCTGATTGGCCTTGTTTCAGGAAACCCGGCAGTAACTACAGCCTGCCGAGGCAAGCACACTTCTTTCCTCCTGCTCCCGTCCTCGCAGGTGAGGCCTATTGCTGCATAGGCGTTTTATTTATTTTAAAATGGTATTGCGGAGATGACTGGGCCATCCAAGAAAAGCCTCTGGAGGCCACAAAGCTAGACACTTTTGTCAAGGCTCAAGTAGTCATGAAAAAGGAAGCGAGCACTGGTGGTGGACTCTCCTCAGGAGATCAAAAGGCCGGTTTCGGCAGACCTGGGCATAGTGTCACTGTCAGCAGATCTTAGACAGTTGCACGTTCCAGCGGGGTTGGATTGGTCGGTCCATTGGCCGGGCCAAAATCACTTTGCGGTTGAGGCCCTGGGGGCCGGTACCACGCATGGGCCGGTTTAGGGGTTACTACGCCCCCCTAGTTCCCTCTCCCAAGCATATTGTTTATCGTTTCCTCTTTCCTGGGCATGCACTGCTGACTTTATTTTAGTGCAAGAGTTTCATACATTTCACTGTTCGCTCAGACTTGTCTTATACTCTTCTTTGTCGTTGTGCTTCCTTTGTTTGGAATAGCAATAATGCTAGTCTAACGAGATAAACAAACACCTACATGAACGCGCCTTGTGAATGATGGTGTGAAGGATGGATGCAGGCGCTGGACCAAAAGCTGAGCGAAGTCTGCACAGCAACTGGCTTGGGAAAGCGACTCAGCAACTACAGTAGAAACCGTCTCTGTGGACGGTTGGCCCGTCTTCCGTATAATGCAAATACCCAGACTTGTAGGATGCATGCTTCACTTTCTTTGTTCCATTGGGGGTGACATGCTGTAGCATCAATTCATGGCCTCTAAAATACCCTGAACAGTGCAGCTTCCGATCTCCTTTAACACAACGCTGGGAAATGGCCATGACTAGCTAACGCCACATTAATCAAAGCCAGGTCTCTAAAGAATGGTTCAAGTGTTGGGGAATCACCTGCTCACACTTTCTGTCGTGTGACCAACCAGTGCGCAAAAGATGTTTCAGAGCGTAGGGCTCTTGATGCCACCCATTTCTGCATTTGATACACCAGCAGCTAAACATACCCTGGGGAGGCAGTTCCTTCTGCATAGTCCATTTCTCTCCCAAGCTCGGGACAATGTTCTTTACCATAATAGAGAATTTGAAAAAGCGCAGGGCTGCAAGGCTGGGGGCTGGGGGTGGAGGGCAAAGCGCATTACGCTTGGGGTACACTGGAGATGCTTCCCCTGATACCCGCAGTACTCCAAGTCCCATGAAATGAAATTCGTCTATGAACTGCACAGTGTGCAAGGACCGCTGTTATTCAAGCAGCACGCGACTAGTAATTTGCAAAAAGTAAACTTAACAAGTCCCAAGAAGAGGTCATCTTCCACCCTTTAAGAATTTGATTGTTTTTGTTTTTATGTTGGGATGGTAGACATCGTTTTTCTTTGCGATCTTACTGTTTCATGGTGCTGTCGGGACCTAAAATGAGTGATCACGTAGGAAACATTTAAGAATTTTGAGAGTTCACAAGCATGAGCGAAACAAACCCCAATACTTGAACTGCCATTTCTCTGCTGCGGTAATGCACTGCAGTGTGTTCCAATGTAAAGTCCACATTGTAATGTCATAATTTTACAACGCCACCTCTCCACCATTAACATTGGGAGCTATGTTGAATTGTACATGCATGTTAACTCTCTGCATATGTTTAAAGTAGACTTTACCACTCACATGAAGTAGTAATTTTGTTAACTCATAGTCCCCACTCCTGCAGCTCAGCCCATGACACATGCATGAGATCCCAGGTCAGGGGAGGGGGGCGCCAACGATGCTTCCCGCCTGGGGTGCAATCTGTTGTAAGACCGGCCCTGCTCAAATGAACTGTTATCCCAGTAATTTGGCACATGCTGCTGCACGTCATGTGTCATGGCATTAACATGAGTGTTGAAACTGGTTGATCATTAATAACCTGCTAACATGTAATCAGGAAGAACTCTTCAGAGCGCCGCCTTTGCTAATAACAGCCTCTTTTCACACTCTGACCAAGCTGACTTCTTTCTTGGAAATGCGTGGGAGGACAGGACAGGGCGGTGGCTGAAAAAATCTACTTGTCACTTTGCTGCGTGGCCGTTGAGGCAGAAGGTGCTGGCGCCATTTCATGGACACAGTGCTGGATATAATGGAAGGCGGAAGCTAGTCCTCACTCTGCGACACCCCCTGGTCTCTACTGACTGCCCACTTCCAGTAGCCTTTCTATTTATGGCTGCGGGGTACATGGTTTCTACAGGTTCTCTTCTGCTTTGAGTGACCAGAAGTCTTGGTTTTTTGGGAGACAGACAGTCCTGGTTTTTCACAACATGTCCCCCAGTCCCAATAAACTGCTCCAAAACACGCAAATGTCCCAGTATTAGGAGATGACTCTAACGCTGGATCTCTATACGGACACAGTTAGCGTAAGCCGCTCTTATTGCTGCGAGAAAGACAAATAGCTGAAAATAAACGATGGGCTCAGGGAGAGGAAAGCATAGAAGTAATGTTCTCATCAGAATGTACTGCCAGGCTACGCGAGGTGGCCTTGCTTGGCAATGCGTGCCTAGTGCGTATTGCCTGTGCCTACATTATTATTGCAGCGGCCGGCCGTGGATATGGTGGCCCGCCGGCCGCCGCAATAATAATGTAAGGTAAGCACTGGGGCAATCATAATAGTGCTGTGGAAGAGCCTTGTTGCTTGACCCCCTGGCTGGCTGTCCCTCTGCCCCACCCGCCCCCGACTTTGACCGCGGTCACACAGTGTGTCGTCTGTTTGTGTGTCCGGCTGCGGGCTGTGGCCGCTGCAGACCAGGATGGCCCGAGCTGGCAGCAGGTTGCGCGAGATGGTTGGCCTTGCTTGCAATGCCAATGCGTGCCTAGTGCGACTGCCTACATTATTATTGCGGCGGCTGCTGTGGATATGAAGGGCTGCCACGGCCGCAATAATAATGTAAGGGAAGCACTGGGGGACAGATCAAGTAAGAGCCTTGTTGCTAGCTCGACCCCCTGGCTGGCTGCCCCTCTGCCACCAGCCCCCCGACTTTGACCACGGGTGTTTGGCAGTAAACCCACTTGGTAGCAGTCTGTACCACACAGATTCACTTGGTAGCTGTGGCTGAGCAGTCAGACTTCCGTCAAGAAGAGTTAGGCAGTATACAGGGTATTCACAATAGGTCAAGAGAACACCATAGAACAAGTAAACACTGACCAGGGCTTGGTGCAAAAGAGATATAATTATTTATTTAAAACCATATCTAGAAAAACACACAGGCACTAATAGTAAGCAATTCAAAAACACGGTCACTAAAAGATATACACTACCTTAAAAGAATATTAGACAAGTCTTAAGTAAAGCCCCACTTATTTTCAGACAGCGGTGAGCGCTTAACGTAGATGGCACTCTAATAATTCGTTTTAAAAAGGGAGAGGAAAGCAGAGAATAAATTGAAACAGATCCCAACACTTTTTCACGAACAAAACGAGAGAGGAAGGCAAAGTAACACCGTGAATTCAGAGTCAGTAGGCCAGATCCGCTTTAAGATGATCAAAACGAAATGTGTCCAAGGTCACACGGTTGCAGTGCACAAAAGTCTTGTAACGGTTCAAAAAGGAGTTGGACCAAAGAAAGAGACCAGTTAGAGGGTCAAGGCGGTCAGCCCAGTCCAGAAGGTTAAGGGGTTATTATAACCTTGTAGCAATCTTTAGAAAGGGAGGCCTGGCGGACACGGTACCTTAAAGTGGTGAGAACACTCCAGCGGGGCAGTTGTTCCTGGCAGTGGATCCAAGTCGGTGCTTCGTCCGGGGGAAGAGAGGATCTCGTCGGGGAGGAAGACAGAAGTCCGTTGCACTGCCAGGGAAGAAACCGGCCCCGGAGTTTCTCAGGTACAAGGAGCAGTCCGTTGATTCGCGGTCCAGTGGTAAGTGGCTATCCGGCTGCCGGGGTGCTTGGCACGGGCAGTTCGACCACAAACCGGTCGGGGGTGCGAAGAGAAGAAGGTAAACTGGTTGTACCCACCAGTCAGGGGAAAAAGCCTCTCCAGCCAGGAGATCTTCTCTGTCGTCGGGAAGTGGTGAGTCGGTTCCGCAGGGCTCCACCGGTGGTGTCGTCATAGTAGGTCGGCTCAGCTTCTGCCTCGTCGGATTCTCAGGTCCTGTGGCGACTTCTGAAGTTCCAGTCCCCAAAGCCCTGCTTTTATGCAGCATACCCCCATTCACTCAGCCTAGCTGTCAATCAAACATGCTAAGTGGTGAGCCGGCCGTCTCACCACTTGGGCCAATCACACAAGAGTGCGACTTGAGTTACCAAGGTAACTCAGTCCAGGGTGCCTAAACCCCCTCCCACACCCTCTGTGGTACCCAGACAGAGTGGCACCACTTTTGGAGGCTTCTGTGGAGAAGCCCGCCAAAAAGTGGAACAAAGGGCTCGACTTGGGTTGGAGTCACAGAAGAGAACACAAACGCCATTTTAGAATTGAGTCCTGGCAAAAAATACCAACCAGCGAATTAATATTAAATAAATAAACCGGCGGTGTGTTCGCGGCTATGAGAATTAAATAATTGAAGTTGGTAGCCTCGAACAATGGGAAAATCCCATAGGGAAATATTCGCGGTCGAATATAAAAAGTAGTATCCACTGCCACCAGCCAAAACTCGATCAGGGCACGGAGACGTGCCCCCTCGACTAACAGACCCTGGGGAAATCGAATTGCCCCGACCAGTACGTTCATAATATGATGGTTTGTACTGGTTTCTGTTAATAATTTGGGACTAGTAAAGCCAATGGTGACTTTACATGCCCTGGGAGACAGTAGTCAGTCCCAGGGTATGGAGTCTATGGTGGGGTGTCACTATGACACCCCTGTGTCACTGCACGGAGGGTGCTCTGTAACACACATAGTAAAAACACATGAGACCCTACGGAGTAAAGGACCCCATAGCCCATAAAACACATTAACAGTCAAAGGAACACCATAAATCATGTCCAAGAGTGGGAGAAAACGAGTCTCACTCTTGGCAGGAGAAAAAAACAAACCCCAGAAATCCAGCAAAGCTGCTGGGGGACTCACTAGATTAGGAAATTCAGCCTAAAGAGAGAATTCTCCCTAACAGCGAGAACCACTCCTACTGCCATACATCTATTCCCGATCCCATCTACAATGACCTGACAACTGTACCCCACTTGCTCAAGTAACCACATAACCCTCTGCCGATCCCATCTCTAATGCTCCTTGTACCTGCCAAGCCTGATCAGACATCAACGGAGCCCTCCTGCCCAACTAGCAAACTAAACAATCTACCATAATCGGTGGGAATCATACTCTGTTGGAGTCACAAAATGTGTTTGATGCACACTGCACAGGTGTAAATCATGTTATCCCTGAATTTGTGGATCATCCAAGGGAGGGGGGGGGGGGTCGGTTTACCCCTGAGAAAATGTAAACTATATTGGGTTTAAATTGTGCATTTTCAGCACACCTTCTATGGAAATGTGGGTTAAAACATCATGATCCTTGCCTACATTATTATTGCGGCGGCCGCTGTGGATGACTATCCACTTCGGGCTGCCGCAATAATAATGTAAGGTAAACTGCTTTAAAACTGTCCATAGTTGCGAACATGTTCTCATTGGCCACTTAGTCAGGCCTTTGAGAAATTTGCAATCAGCCCCCCCCCACCCTGCTAGTGCCCCTTTCCTCTGCCCTGTTGTCTTTTCACCCAACTCTCCTTGCCATTCTTGAAAGAATATAACAAAGAAAAACATCATTAGCTTAAGCTTGCTCTAACAGAAGGCTTAGGTGGGCATAATGTGAGGACTCGCAGGGGGAGAGTCAGTGTGACCGCCTCATTGCAGGCACCTTGTGCAGTTGTGCTGTTTGTTTCATTCAAGGCAGCTCAGGGTGGGTTGGAAGAAATATGGCTGCCACTTCTGTCTACTACTCCTGTCCCGGCAGCATCTACAAGTGCCTGATTTGCATTAGCTGCTTTTATTACTGCTGCATGTATTGGTTTCTGATATGACAGTTGAGCCCTGCATCTTCTTCAGCAAGACAGCTCTGATCTGATTAATGAGGTTGGGTAACACGCGAGATCAGCTTTTATTACTGACTTACAAGAGTCTTCGTTTGCAGTGTCTCTATATTTTGCTTCAGGCTCTAGTGTAATGTAATGGAAATCATGGCTCACCTTTTAAGCCTCACAGTAGCTGTCCTCATTCCTTTATCGAGTCAAGGATTTGAAATAACATTGTAAGTATCTTTATAGTTTTCAAAAATGAGAAATCTCTTCCTAAAACATGTTTAATCTGGTATATCCTTTTTACACCAAGGGGCAATTGGACAAGCAATACAAATGCTGGCTGCAGTAAAAAAAAAACGAAAATAGCGACTCACCATATTGCCATTTCCAAGGTGCTTGTAAATGCCCTTGTGTGCTAAAGCTATGGTTTGATAAGTCAGAGCAGCATTTGTTTTTGCCGATATTTTTTTATAACACACCTAATACCCCCAGAGTTCGGTTTCTAAGCACGGATCTGGGATTCAAACCTCTGTTGCTTTGGGTGGTCTTGCTTCCAAGACCAGCGCTTTGCCCCTGTGCTTGCCTTTGCCCCTATGTATGTTATAAATTACAAAGTATGAAACAAATAGTAATAATTTGTTTAGGGTACTTCTCTAACTCGCTCTAGTTTTCTCAATTGACAGCATTATTATGTGTAAAGCTTTTAGGTATATTTATGAAGAATTAGTAGCACCCTGGGAGGTGCCTGCTGTTCAGCATATGCGTGTGATCCCGGGAAAATAATGTAATCTGACCTGACTTCAACTGCAAAGGGTCACTCTCCACCCTTCTTCCCCTCTGCATTGTTGAAGGCAAGTCAAACATATGTCTGTGGGTGCCGTAATAGAGGTCAGTAAAATCTTGTGCAGTGTGACATCCTGTCATGTTAAGTCCAACCTTTGCCCTGTTAGTAAAATGCCTCACTTGCAATACCTACAGATTTGGCCCACTGTGTCCTATTAGGCTTTCTTTTTCCTACCCTCACGTTTGGTGCATACAGTTCTGGGGGCAATGGTCATGCCTTTTGTGTGAACCCAAATATCCCAATTCTGCCTCCAGCAGTTGAATTTCCTATTGAGCATACGAGGTATCACGCCAGCGGTTTGCAATTTAATTGACTTAGTGTCTTTGGCCCCCTTTAGGTTTGCAGTGAGCGACTTCATCAGAGGTTCGTTCATCGTGGTGTCAGTCAGAATCTGAGAGTCGCAGGCTGCTGTGTGGTACGCTGCAACCTCGTACATGAAAACAAGGTAAGAAAGATGTACGTTACCAAGCATAAGTGGGGTGTAATTGTTTTACTGACTCAAGGAAAGTGGGAGTTTTTTAAAAACGGAGATGGGCATGGGTACTACACTACAGAGCGACATTTCAAAAGTCCTTGATTCCGTTTGAAGCACTTAAGAGGTCTGTTGTCCTGTCCTGACCCCTGGCCTGAACATTGTGTGTATCGAAACTTGGAAGGAATCCCATGATATCGATTATCCATACTTCTCATTTCCTTCCCTAAAATATTTGGAGCCCAGAAGAACATTTCTTCATACTTTTCAAAACCGGGTAAAAATGCAGCACAGATGAGCCTACAAGCAAGCGAAGTAAACAGGAATCTGGTTCCAAGTCAGATAGTGTTTGTGAAGAACCACACAAAACATTAGATGACACCACCAGCTCTTCTACTGTCAACATCCAGACAGCCAGCATTGCACTCTGAGAGGGACTGGGTGGCACTGGTATCGCTGATGAAGATCGTGAACTACCGAACAACAGTGACACGGAAATGCCAAGTACTAGCACAGAATCTGATCAACTATCACTTCTGCAAATTTCAGCTCCCTTAACGAAAGGCAGACTCCCTGAAGGCTGGTAGCTGGACCAGAAACCATATTTTCAAAGCAAGTACCCATGTTTGATTGTTAGAGGACAGACTCTTGGATGCACCATTTGCCGTCAAGTCAATAGGTGCCGAGAAAACTCATGGGATGAAATTGTCTAAAGAATGGACTGAGTGTACTGTTAGCTCATGTGGTACCAACAAACACAAGCAACAAAGATCCTTACGAAAGAAGATTACCGAACATTTTTCAACAAAGGCACACGTCACAGCATCAAAAATATTAGAGCAGGCAAAAAAAATATACATTGCTTAAAGTAACTTCTAGAGCCCAGGCAGGGAAAATAGCAACAACTGCCAGAATATTCCTAACGGCTTATAAAGAAGCAAAGCGGAAAGGCCAGCCTATGGTTTTGAATCTGAGATAGACTGCCAGCAATTGAAAGGGCTAGATATGGGTCGTATTTTACATTCCAATGTGGCTTGCTCAAGTATACAGCAACACATTTAATCGGAAATGAAACGAAAGACATTTGCCAAAATAGTGAGCCTTTTGCTGGATGAGGCAATGCCTTAAATTTAAAAAAGTGCTTTAATTGTGTACGTACGTACTCAGATACAGGATATGGAGTCTCCAGCTAATATTATATTGACCTTATCGAGCTCAGTGATGTGTCTGCCAAAGGTATAGTGAACAGTTTGCTGTCTTCGCTCCAAAAGGACCCAATTAACATTAGTGATGACTTTCTCACCAAATGTCCGGTGTCAGTCGCTTGTGATGGAGCATTAGTAAAGTTTGGCCGCAATAGCGAGATTGTGAAAAGGTTAAAAGAAATAATTTCTCCCAATATTGTAGCCTGGCACTGCTCAGCATACCGCTTAGAACTTGCAGTCAGTGATGTCATGAAAGAAATTGGAGCTACAAATCATTTCAAAGCATTGCTAGACAAACTGTATTCTCTTTTTAGCACATCTGTGGAAAATCGTTTGCAGCTAAAAGAATGTGCAGATGCTCTTGACATTCGCTTTGTAAAATAGGAAGAGTGTTAGATACTCGCTGGGTTGCCTCAAGCTACAGAACAGTACAGGCTGTCTGGAATGCTTATCCTGCTCTTTACAAACACTTTACATTGGCATCTAGTGATGGCTCTCATGATGGCACAACACGAAACATGTACACTGGACTATGTAGGCGCCTTTCGTCTGTGCAGTTTGTTGCTAATCATGGCATTATGTTTGATGCACTTCAAGAGTTATCAGAATTGTCTCTAAAATTACAAAAGCGTGATTACACGATCATTGATGTACATTGCCGACAAATATCAGTGTTTGAGGCAATGGTAGAAAGGCGAGGAAAACAGTCTTCCCAATGCCAGATAGCCATAGAAGAAAATAGTTTCCAAGGAGTGACCCTGCATGAAGAAAAGGCATGCGACAAAAGAATTGAACATGGACAGTTTTTTCGCAGTCTTGCAGAAAATGTACGGAGTCGTTTGTTGTCTACAGGAGGTTCTGCTGCTGCTGACAACAAAGATGCGTACGAGAAACTAATATGCAAACTCAAAGTTTTGTACAAGCATTACTGGCCAGATGAGTTACCACCTGTGTATGGAGAAAGTGAGATAGAGTCTCTGTGTGATAGATTTGACATTGGTGAAACTCGTCAAACCATTCGGGCTAACAAGGAACATAGGGAGACGGGTGGAAAAGAAGCTAATAGAGACTACAAAGAAACTGTGACAGCTGTGAACACTATTGCTATCTCCACTGCTGAGTGTGAACGAGGGTTTTCACAAATGAATCTTGTCTGCACATCAACAAGGGCATCCCTGCATACTGACACCATTTCATCCATATTAATTATTAATATTGTTGGCCCACCATTGAAGTTCAACCCCATCCCCTCTGTCAATTCATGGATTGCAAAAGGATGAAGAGCTGCTGATGACCCTAGGAGTAAGGAACGAAAAGAGGATATGGCCAGGTCAGATTTAGACATTTTATGGGCATTTATGTGCGAATAGAGACAACTATGCATGCACACTATTGCACTTGTAATTATTTAAAAAAATATTTATTTGTACTTTATTTAGTAACTGCAATTTGCATTTGTTTGTTTTGTTCATATATTGCAATTTGCACTTTACTATAGCATCTTAGCCATGGTGATCCCAACCAGCGTTTGGCAAAGTTGTAATAGAATCTGGAGTTACCATGACATTTTGTGAAATGTTATACAGAATATTTTGCCATGTTAGGCTAAATACTGTGGCTGGCAGAACTGGCACTTATTTTGTTTACAAATTAAGCCCTGGTGACAACCCCTTTGCCCACTGAGAACACTCATGCTCCAAGAATAAGGGAAAGACTGTCAAGGGATTGGGACTTCAGCCTAGAAAAGAAAAGAAGTGTTTTAAAAGTTACTTACTTGTAAAGAGTTTGTTGGTAACTGTAATTCTAAGAGTGAACAGTTACAAAAGTTGTTACTGATCTTGAATGTATGATGCACTATTCTTAAAAGTATGGTTAACATCTTTTCTTCCTTAGCAACTGTTTTGCCAGTCTAATAGAAAGTAGATGTGAAGGTATTTTACTCTCTTGTGATTAGGCTGTGCCTCTGCCCAAAAGTAAAGTGTTGGTTTCAGCAGATTAGTTCCTTGAGGATAATCGTATGAGTGCTCCCCAACTGGGTCTTGCTTCCCCTGACTTTCTGCTAGCCTATCCAGAATAAGTCTACATTAGGTTGTTGCCTACCTAGAATAACTATTCAGTAAAGTGTAAGGTGAGTGGACAATGCACACAGAGCTAAACACTCCTGACCTGAACCTCACAACCCGAAAAAGACACATCACTGTCACACATTGGACCAATGCCGTATATCAATGACAACATGTAAGACCCACAACCTGGCTACCATGGGTTTGTCAAGCAATGCATGACTAAACATGATTGCAACTGTGCCAAAGTGACTAGTGTGACCATGCACAGTGTACTATACACACCAAAAATGGGAGGCTAAACATCGTCCTGCAACCACAGTAAATCCGCATCAGCATGCAAGAATTCTCCCTGCATCATCCGTACAACGCCATCCAGACTGATACACCATATTGCAGTATACAATGCATCTAAATAATATTTGTGCATACCTACAGGGACATGTGCATGTGTAACAGCAAATAGCTGCGGCCATGGCTGTGAATCCTGAAGGTGGTAGCTCAGAGTGACTCACACAGACCTATTTGAATTCACTTGCAGGTGATGGAGGATATCCCTTGAAGCCGTGGCTACTTAACCCTATGCGGAACCCGCGGAATAGCCATGAAAAGGAGTACAATCGGGTTCATACCCTTACCCGTCTTGTGATTGAGCAGACCTTTGGCCTGTTGAAGGCGCGGTGCCGCTGCCTAAGCAGGTCTGGTGGAGCACTCCTTTATAGGCCTGAGAAGGTGGCAAAGATCACCATGGCCTGTGTCATTACTGCACAACATGTGTCTCCGGAGAAATGTACCACTGCCACCTGACATTGACATGCATGCACCGGGTGAGGTTGATGAGGATGAAGATGGAGGAGAAGCAGCAGCCCTGCCAGTACGTGATGCACAAGATGGCCGTGCAGTACGCCAATCACTGATTGACGAATACCTCTGACCCACAGGGACGTCGATAGATATGTGTCAGTAACACATTGTACACTGGGTCCATGTGGACATGCACACAGGGAATGTGGGGAGTTGGGCACTGTGCACTGTCATGAATTAAATGTATACACACAAAATGAACAATGTCCAGGCATTGAATGATTTTTCACACAACGGGTATATTGATATGAACTACATAAATGTGCAACCCCCCACTACACCAAAACTACCCATACCCCCAATGAACTCCCAAAACCCCCCAATGAACTCCCAAAGCCCCCCAATGAACTCCCAAAACCCCCCAATGAATTCCCAAAACTCCCCACTCCCATTGTTCTACCACGCTATTTTCTGTATTTCTTGTTATCCGGGGGCAGCATTTCTGAGTGCCTCGCAGTCCGTCTTGTTGGATGCACAGGGCTGGAGGGTGCAGAGGAAGCGGGTGTGGAGGATGGGGGTGTGGTGGATGTGGTGGAAGCCGTGGTGATTTGCACGGCTGTTGCGGGTTGTGGCTGCTGCATGTGCTGCAGGATAGAGGTGAGGACCTGTGTGACGGCCCCCAGACTGTCTCGCATCATCAGAGCTGAGGCATTGATGGCAGCTGTATTTGCCGCTATGGCCTGCGCAATCTCACGCCACATGTCCTCCCATCCGCAACATATTGTCGGAGAATGTCCAGCATTGATTCCTGTCTAGCCTCCACCCTTGCTAGCCGTGCCTTAAGGTTGGTGGTGGGAGCAGCAGTAGTTGAGGGTGCTGCCACCGGGCCTGCATTGGCAGTGGTGTCCTCGGAGAGGCTGCTGATGTCCGAATCATGTAGCAAAGGATCCGCACTGCTGCTGGTGGGTGGGGGCTGAGTGTAGGGTTGGGGGGTGGACACGGGGGTTGGGGAGTGTGGACATGCAACATGGGTTAGTCCATCCTCGTTCACATACTCCTCCACTGCAGTTTGTATGTGGCTCAGTGGGGCAGTGGCTGCTGCCTCGCCCACCGAACTTGTTATCTGCCGATATTGTGCCACTGGCCTCGCCTTCCACTCGTATTGCCAGATCTTTGGTCCTGGTGTCAGGCGTTGATGTGGGGCCCTCATGTGTGGCCTTGGGCTGGGCACTCGCCCTGGGCTTCAGTGTGGCCTGTGAGGCTGCCCTAGAGGTGGTCTTGCCTGTGGGAGCAGTCTTGTGCTGGGACGTGGATGCCCTTGTGGATGTTTCCTCATTGGCATCCTCTCAAACGGTGCATTGGGGGGTAGAAGAGATGCAGGGCATCAGTGATGGTGTTACATGCAGGATGCATTATATGGTGCTGTGGAGAATTACATTTATCATGCATTCATATTTTACAGGTGTGTCACACAGGGTACTATGAAGGGGGCATTTTGGCATGTGCCGAGATGTCTCAGTGCAGGGATGCTGCATGGCAGGTGGCATGCCCTTGTATTGCTTTGTGTGATGTATTACATGGGCACAGTCCGTGTGTGTTGGCTGTGTGTTGGTAATGGGATTGGCACTCAGCAAGTATTTCAGTGTAGCAGGTTTTGGGCCTCCATCTGGACAAGGATATGTTGATGTGTGTGTTGGGACATGCATTGCCTTGCCTAGACTCTCTTCCACATCACTTGTGCTACGTCATGGTTTCCCCTACTGGGATCTGCAGGGTCACTCACCTCCATCTGCAGATGTTGCAGCACCCGTCTCCCTCTCCCCAAATCCCTTGATGGACTCCATCTGTATGAAGGTGCTGCACGTCTCCTCCCAGAGCATTAGTTTCGTGGGTGAGTGGGGACCCCCGCCTGTAGCCATGGCCTCCCTCCT
The DNA here is from genome assembly GCF_040938575.1 of Ambystoma mexicanum. NCBI lineage: Eukaryota > Metazoa > Chordata > Amphibia > Caudata > Ambystomatidae > Ambystoma > Ambystoma mexicanum. The sequence goes on along the minus strand of NC_090921.1, from coordinate 220,658,262 downwards.
ATTGCTGGCCAGGATGTTCCGTACCCTGAGTCAGAGGTCATCCGACCTTTTTTACAGTCCTTGACTGTCCGTGGGGTGGTGCCGACTGCCGAGACCTTGCAGGCTACCTCCTCCCAGATCTCCTTTTTGCATTGCTGCACCTCCCTTTTCAGATTGTGCTGGTTGATTTCCTCAGCATGGGCAGCTAGGGTGTCCGCCAGCATGTTCAGTTCTTTGTCTGAAAAATGCTTTTTGCGCAGGCGGGAGGTTGATTTCCTGGTAGCCTTTGACATGTTGAAGGGATTGGCACTGATCTCTCCTGAAGACAACTGGTGGTTTGGGAGGATTGCAATGGATTGTGTTTTTAAAGATGGCCGCCGGCGCTTTTCCCATTCCGACGCAATGACGTTACTTCCGGGTCCGGTATTACGAGCCCGGTATTAACATGATATTATTACCGGGTCGGTATTAAGGGGTGCCTCCTAGGCGCAGGCGGTATCGGTGGGTCCCGTGATGGCTCTCTCGGGGGGTTGGAGGGCCTTTAGCGCTGTGGCGGTATGGCCATTACCGGCATGGGGGTTCGCGCGTGCTTGCGCACTCGTAATCACCCGCTATTAGCGGTGTCATATGAGCATGGACCTACTAGTTCCTCCATGCCGGTAATGACCCCGATTTTACCGCGCTTCTCGTAATGAGGCCATAGTGTTTCAGTGTTTCTTTGGATCATTTGTATTACAATTTCACTTGTACTGATTCTATAGCCCTCCCTCCCATCTAAGATACACCTGGCTGCTTTGTCTAAACTACTATATACTCAGGTGGTACAGCCTTATGCTAAGAGTGGAGTCTTGTACTGTCTCAGTTGAATGGTTTTACTAAGCCCTTAGTTGGACTTCAGAAAAACTGTCCTAACACTCTTCAATCATAAACACCATAATTACTGGAGACTTGAACTTAAGATGTTTGGATACTATGACAAGGAGTGCTGATACCCAACTTAGATGGTCTGCAATGATGAAGAATAGAGGCCTTCTCATGTCAAGGGTCGACCAATGTGGTCTAGAGGCTCCTCATGAAGCATAATCAACTATGTATATGTAGACAAACAACTGTATAACTTAGCCGATAAGTTTGAAATCATTGAGCAACTAAACAGCGACCATAATATCCTCATGTTGCATTGGCGAACAGCGGACCCTATTGATGTAAGGAATTATTATGCTCAGCAGCTCAATGCTAACAATGCAGTTAATCGATTTAAATGGAACGAACATAAATTGGCACAATTAAACAACATGCTGATAAACATTTGGCTCTTATCCTCTTCAATACGCACTCTAACAACACAACGTATAAACCGCTACAGAAAAGTTATTGCTTGGGCTTAGCCCAAAAGGAAAACAAAGCTGAACTACGACGAAAGAAAAATGCTGTTACGAGAGAATAACAGCACTTCGAGCGGCCAAATGTGAATATAGAAATCGGACCCGTAGTCAGCAGGCCATTAGATATCAGCGAGATGGTGAAAATTTCCTGCGAGCGATATCATCCAAAAATACGGCCCTTGTTTGGACTATGCTTATTCAAGCCGCAGGAAGCTCGCAGATTCAAACTCAGATAAACAGAATCACAGAACAACAATGGATAGAATATTTCTCTGCTTTGTACGACAACTCTACATGGCTAACAATTGGGACTAAATCCACAGCGCACACACCATGGTGTTTAAATACATCAGTTGAAGATATTGAAAATTATATTAGGACATCTAGTAGCTCAAGGGCCCCAGGGCCGGACGGCCTAAGCAACTACATGCTGAAGGCCCATCCACTTAGTTGGGTTACAATTCTCTTCAACATCTTTACTAATGTGATAGCAAAGAGACGAATACCATAATGATCCCAATTATAAGAAGGGGGATTGAGCAAGTGCTGGGAATTATAGACCCATTTCAATTCTGGACGTAGCATGCAAAATCTTTGCACGTTTTGTACTATGGGACTACAACGCATGGACATTAAATTGTCGGAAGCGAGATCCCCACCAGACCGGTTTTATAGCTGGAATGGGCACAGCTGTAAATTTGACAACTTTATATGCAATCAAACAGCAGTACCATGCCTCAAAACGGCCGCAATACTTTGCGTACATTGACTTCCATGCAGCATTCGATTCGATTTCAAGACAGATTTTGGTGAATAAACTACAAAAAGAGGACTCTCCACCTACTATTGTAGATATTGTCAACAAATTACCTAGTAGAACTTCGCTCCAAGTCAGGTTGACTATGCAGGGGATGCTCACTACACCAGTATAAACCACAAGGGGGCTGAGGCAGGGATGTATTCTCGCCTCAGCCCTCTTCAATTTCTTTCTGTGTGACATACCGGATGAGTTCAGGGATGTCATTGCAGATGCTCCAAAATTGGGACAGGTCAAAGTAATGTCACTCCGATACGCTGACGATTTAGTGTTAATTTCAAAGACACCAATAGGCTTGCATAACCTATTACAGGCACTGTCGACGTATATACACACAAACTAGCTAACGGTTAATACCAAAAAATCTAAAATCATGATTTGTAATGCCAAGTATGCAAAAAGGAGCAGAATGAGGTGGACACCCCAAAATTCTGAACTGGAGATAGTGGAAGTATACATATACCTTGATTTGCGAATGGACAATCAGCCTTTTGACAGGGTGCACTTATAGACCATGGAAGTAAAATTAGCTACAGCCATCTCCCAAACCAAGATGATTTTACGAAACCATGCAAATTCTCCTTCAGATTGGCAATTGCATATTACAGGCTGAAAACAACTCCCGTTCTTTTATATGGTTTGGTAACATAGCTTAGCATAAAAATATAAATCTCCAAAAATTGGAAGGTAAATATGGGAGGTCATTCTTAAATCTACCTCAATGCGTGCCGATGACGCTCATACAATATAAGATTGGCCTAACCTATTTAAACAGCATCTTCCAATGGCGTCAGTGTGCCCTGTTCAGAAAGTGCATATTAGCTAAGGGTCCCAGAACTTTACTCTTGTCTCTCTCCCAATATCTGCTTACGTCAAAGCAGAGGGTTGTCGTGGAGTGGAGAAACACTATATTTGACATTAAGGCCACGGCTGATTTTACATGTCTTCTTATAAAATCCTGAGAGAGCTAAGAAAAAGGTGTATCTACGGGATTGGATTCACACTTGTGAGCTTTGCAGCATGTATAAAGGTTTTGTTAATAACCCATTTGTAGATGAAAAACTTGGAATGTGTGAAACATACCTCTCCTTACATCCTTCTGTGGCCGTTAGATCGTCTTTTACCAGTTAAGATTCAACATTTGGTCAACTGAAGCGGTCTTGGCGAAACGAAAATCAATTAGCAAAACACTGAATTTTTGCAGGTTCTGCGAATTTGCTAATCAAAAGGAAACTTTGCATCATATCATGCTAGAATGGCCAGCGCTGACAAGCATTAGAGAACTGCACATTATATACATTTCACCACACTTAATGATGATGACAGATGGAAACTGTTTTTCTCAGTAAATCGAATGTCAATTTGTATTGCAGATGTACATTTTTTACAAGCTGTATTCGAATCATGAATATATGTATAATCAGAAATAATATCGTAAGATGATTGTTACTAAAAGGTCATTGTGACATTTGTGCAAATGCAGAGCCTGAATTTTGACATCTGAATTTTGACACCTTATAAAATGTTAAGAAACGTGAAGTCCTGAATGTTTAGAGAAATAATCTTGTAGATGTATTTTGATTTGTTTTAATCTGTAACACAATTTGTACTAAATAATATTGCAAAGTTGAGTAATCAGCTAAATCAATAAGAAATAAGCTTGTGCAACAGGAGCGTTACCACCCTATCCCCCTTCTCGTTATATTTCTGCTTGTCAATTTCATCCCGTGGTAAACCCTTCACAGCAACAGTTTCTGTAAATCCTGTTTTTTCTGCTGGTTCTATATGCAAACCCCTGGCTGCTAACTCAGCCACCAGTTTATTTTCTACCAGGCCTCGTTCTTTTTATTCTCCCCCCCTCTGCAACCAGAAGACTGAGCCACCTCCCCATTGTCATTAATCTCAAAATATTGTGTAATGTGCTTCTTCAGCTGGTCCCTGAATGCCTTATACGCCAACAGTGAGTCACTGCAACACCATCTCGATGAACAGGTATTTCCGGAGCACCCACTCCATGGTCATAACCACCATATCATGGTCCGACCATGCGAATCCCTGAGCCTTTCTATCAGCAAATAATCAATTCATGTGTAGGTTGCATGCAGTGCTGAATAAAATGTGCAACCCCCATAATTTTAGGTGTAGATGTCTCCACGTATCGCACCATTGACCCTCTGCCAGGCACTGCCCCAGTTCCACATTGTTGGAAGTCTACTTTCCCTGCCTGTCAGGAACTTCCACTGAATGGTGGGGTACAAAATCAGGTTAAAATTCCGCCAGTATTATGGCCCCTACCGCCAATTCCCGCACCACCAGTAGTGCAGCCTTTAAAAAGGAGATCAAATCTGAATTTGGAGCATACAGGTTGCCAGTGTGATGCCCCTCAACATCAATAGCCTACCATCCAATTGGGCCTTCATCTGCAGGTGTGTCAATTTTATAGCTTTAGAGACATAAATGCCTACTCCCCCCTTCTTCGTCACCTTGTTTGAGGCCCAATGTGCTGAACCTATGTGTCGCCCTGGTATATTTCTTTCCTTTCCCCTTATGTAATGCGTCCCCCAGACAAATGCCACTGTCAGTTTCTTTCTTGTGATTTCCCTCACCAGCAGACACCTTTTGTAGAATGAGTTTAACCCCTGCACATTGGGCGTTCCCATCCTTATGTTAGTATCAGGCAACGTCATGGCACACGCATCTAATCTCTCATTCTTGGACGAGTATCCCTGCTGCCATTGCCTGCCTGCCTGACCAGAGGCACTTTGGTCCGGTGTTCTGCCAGTTCGTCCCCCATCACCTTTTCAATTCTCCTCCCCCAAAACCCCCTAAATACCACTGCAAACAATACCAACAGAAAACCCTGTAACAACAATAATAAGTGTACTGATATGGCCCAAGTATACTGGGCCACCGTCCAGGTCATTTAGACACCCTCAGCCTGCTACTATCAAGCCCCTAATCCCACATCCCTGATAGCATCATTAAGCTTCTGTCTTCTGTGAGAAACCTGAAGGTGTCTCCCTGACTAGTCCCCGGGGATCTGTCATCCAGGTGGCCCGGACACGGCCATCGCTATTGAATCCAGTTCCTGGGGTCGGACCAGTGAGGGAGGATCACCTGGATAGGGGGGTCCTCAGGGAGTAGAAGTGGGACATCCCATCCTGCCATGTAGGATACTCAGAAACTCTACCCCCCCATTTTCCAACACTAATACCTTCGCACAGTACGAAAGACAACAGGCTAACACCAAAGCCATTTACCTGACATGCCCCAGCACAAAGGTCAGAAAAAGTCAGGCAATTGACCAGAATCACACACACACCTGACGGCCAATTCCCTTTTTCACAGGGATAAAAGGTATGGCACACGACGAGCAAGGCAGATGGCACGACGAAACAGCTATCCAAGCACGGCAGTTCAAGAGGAGAAAGGTGACGAGACCGAGAGGACGGCTAGGAGATAAGCGACCTTGCCCTTTCCAACCCAGACCTGCGAAGCCACTGTGGAAGGAATCGTAAGGCCGCAAACAATAGCAAACGTGTGTTGCAGCAGATGTCAACGGTACACAGAGCATGCATACACTGATAAGCAGAACAGGGAGAGAAGCTTGCTACCGTGGTACTAGCCTTGACTCCAGAAACAAGAAAAGCCAAGCGGTTCATCACAGCCGGTGAGTCGAGGGGAATACCAATAAGAAACCGAGCTGTGTTAAAAGAAAGGCCCAAATGGAAGATTTAAAAAATAACTTTTAACATTAAGGAAAATTAGCTGCAGGGGGTCTAGCATCACGTGAGTGCTCATTTGAGAGACTCTGGTTAACCCCACGTTTTGTTAAATCTTCTGATACCTGAAGGCCGCAGGAGAGTCACAAAAGATATGTCAAAGTGGTCATACAGAGGTCTTGCAAAATCCCCTGTACAGTCGAAAGTCTTTGACCGGCAAACAATTAAAAACAATGGAAGCAAAGAATCTGTAAGATTGGCAAGAGTGAACCCGACGGAACGATGCCTATAGAACATGCAAAGCAAGATAACCAATGAACATTATGAGGAAAAAGAGTGAAAATGAGAGAGGGATGTCCACAGTGAACTATTTAAAAAGACATTAAGATTTGTGAATATGAAAGGTGAAAATATCTTTGCATACAAGCTATAGTGAACCCGACGTCGGGAGGCTGACATTCCAGAGGGGTCTGAGCCCGGAAGGGGGGCACCCAGGTGTGAAGAAGCATCACCCAAAGAGAGGCAAACAGTTGAGAAGGGTATGAGGCCAGAAGAGGGGGACCCAGGGGTGAAGTCATCACCCAACATACTTCTGAAAGGAACTTTTTGTTTGTTATTTTTGGAACATATCAGGTCCTTGGATTCAAGAGGCTTTTTGCAGAAAATAGACTTAATCACCGAAGGTCCTGATACCTTAAGCTAAACTATTGTCTCCTGCTGGGAAGCTTGGGAGTGTGCAGTGCTCAGGAGTCACCCTTGAACTGTGATCACTTGTGTCTGTCTATTCTTGATACCATGCCTTCCTTACAAGTCCCATTCTCCAGACTACACCATTGCTCCCCCTCTCCCTCCATCACCCATTGCCACCATAATCATGTCTTCCACCCGAACTCCCAGGGTGATCAACTGTGTGACTTAGGTGATGGCATGCCTGTCTTGCGGAAATTCCTTGCCACTGCCACCTTCTTCTGTGTGCTCAGTTGCATGAAGGACTTCCTGAAAGTCTCTCCGACCGATACTTGGTTATCGTTTCCTACACCCCCTTACATCTGCTTTAGTTCCTGCATGAGAATGGGTGCCTGCACCGTGTCCCACACCAAGTATTGGCTGTTCCCATCTTCAAACGCCTGAGAGAGGGGGTATCCCCACATAAAACATATTCCTTCTTCAGTAAGTCAAGAGGGAGGGTTCTGCACAATCTCTGTTGCTCCAGGGTATATGCTGATAGGTCTTGAAATATTTTTGATCTTGGTGCCTTCCCATTCCAGGTCAGAGTTGCCCTGGCTTTCTCCATTATGATAGCTTTGTCCTTAAAGTAATGGCCCTTAAGCCACTGCTGACTTTTGGCCCTCTGCCTGGCCTGCCCCTCATTGGACACGGTCAAATTGAACTTCTCTGTGATAATCCGCTGGCAAGAGTTTTGCAACCAGTCCTTTCAGCAAGATTTCCAAGTCATCCTGGGTCCCCCCATCAGTGTGGGGCCAACGCTTCCATTTTGTCCTCAGTTTTATTCTTCAGCCTCTTCTTTTCTGCTATGTTGAGTTGAACCTCAGACCTCATTGACTTTATTTGCATCTTCGCTCCTTGTTTCAATGTCATACACCCTTCTGGCGAGTTTCCTTGCCCATCTGATCCATCTTCTTGATTTTCACTTCCAACCTTGCCTCCATGATGTAAGCTGAGAGCTGGTTATGTTCCAAGGTTTCCACCTTGTCCTCAGTTTTATTAATCTGCGTCTTCATTTCTGCCATGTTGAGTTGAACCTCAGACCTCATTGCCTTTATTTCCCGCTGGGATGGATCGGTCGGCTGATTCAAGACTCCCATATCTCTGTTTCCCCTCCTCTCATAGGGGAAGCCATCTGTGAGGACAGGCTTCCCCTCTCCCCACTGCTCCTAGCCTTGGATACAGATCCAGATGACGAGGCCCGAAATGGGGGAGCCGAGCAGTGAGCGCATGAGAGTTTGAGGTGTCCTAGGAAACCTCACACTCTCAGGCACTCACTGCTTGGCTCCCCCCATGCGGGCCTTGTCATCGTCTGTATCTGTATTGGGTCTACTACGCCTCGCTACGCAGGGTCTGACCACATCCCTGACCCACATTAGTCACAATGTGCTGGGCAGGGTGCCAGGTCGTGCTACCCTTTACGCTTCACTGTCTCCTCTCACCACCTGCACCTCACTTTGCCCCTCGGGGAAGCATACCTAGAAGCCCCTCCTCCCAGGCTCCTCTGTGCTGTTTACCACCATGAAACAGCAACTGCCATTGGGCAGTTTGTCACAGTCCTGTAGCTCCCCTGGGGCCTCACTGTGTCTCCCTGTACCTCGAATCTGCATAAATTTCCTCAGCCGGCCGTGCACTCTTTTCTCCTGCGAGCCTCTTCGCGGATTCCTCTGCCTGGGTCTGCCACTGTACGGGGGACCTACCTCTCGTATGCAGCCCCTAGCTGTCACTCTTCCCAGCAGGTGTCCTTGACATCAATACAACCACCACTGCTCCAAGCTAACCCTGCAGGCCGTCCCACGTCACCCGGCTGTTACAGGCCACTCAGGGGCTGTGTCTTTATAGAGAATGGTGGCCATTCTTCCTTAGGTCATCCTCAGACCTGGCTGCTCCGCACAACTTGTCACAGTGCACCTTCTCCAGTCACAGTCCATGGACTAGCAGACATGACTCTGCCTCGACCTGGTGCTCTGTGGTGCTGGGCCGCCATCCGACTTCCCACTCTTCCTGCTGGGCTCTCTCCTTTCACACAGTGTTGTTGCGCGGGGAGCCCTGTCCCTCGTCATCGCTTTCTCGCCTTTCCCATCCCCTAATCGTCTTCCGCTTCAGGTGGGACAGGGCACTGGGTTCTCTGCTCGTCATCGGGTCTCCTGGGGCTTCTCAGAGCCGTTGGCTTATGGGGACGAGAGCCTTTGTCAATCCAGCAATGGAGCAATGTCTTTCAGTGGCCATCTTCCACCACGCCCCCTGGTGGACTCCAGGGGTGATCTATTGATGCTGAAATCCCATGTGTTGCAAATTGTTTAAATTAATTCCCATTTGGGGCACCCTTGTCCATCTTTACCATGTGTAGGATGCCCCATAAACTGAATACTTCATCAATGATTCCCGCCACCTGGGTAAATACTGTCGCAGGCATTTGCTTCACCACAGGAAACCAAAAGAACTCATTTATAGCGACCAGCAGGAATGCTCCACGTTCCATTGGGCAGTAAAAGTTCAATGCAACTCTGTGCCATGGGCACTCAGCATTGTAGTCTCTTATAGCGATATTGGTAGGTCAGCCGTCGCTGTGCATTGACACGTGAGACAGCTATAGACTATCTCCTCCTCTAACATGTCCATTAGTGAGAACCATACGTGATGCCGGTGTTGCTTCTTAGTGAATTTGATTATTTGTAATTCCTATGTGCCCTTCGTGGGCCGTCAGTACCACCCTTCTCCTCAACACCCCAGGAACAACTAGACTGCATCCTCTCATCAGTATCACTCGATTGGACACCACAGCTCTGCGTGTATTTTAGCCATCCTCGTTATTTCGATGGATCGGCACGTCAGTATTGTGCCAGGTGTTTGCAGTAGTCAACCCTCCTGTTTGTGTTAGTCAGCTTGATGACCAGCTGTACCGTCGAGTTCACCTCAGACGCTTGTTTGAATTCAGCCATCGTCAACGCTGAAGGGAAAGCATGAGTCGTCCTGTATTGGAAGTAGGCGTTCTCTGCTCCTTGTATCACCCCTCAGAAATCATGGCCGGTTGCCATGAGATGTAACCAGACGGATTTAGATCACCTCTTGGCTGATGAATGATGTTGTAGTGATATTCTTGCAGGCTAATGCCCCATTATTCAATGCGCAGCGGCATCTTCGTGCGAGGTTTCCTGAAAAGTGACAGCAGTGCCTGATGGTCGGTCACATGGGTGAACTTCCACCTAATGATGAAATGATGAAAGTGCTTGCACGCTCACACCACCACTAAGCCCCCCCTTCACGGCTATGCACATTTCGTCAGCAATAGCTCTCTGCTTGTATATGCAATGATGTGCCATTTGTGCCAGCATCGCCCCAAGAACCACTGGACTGGCATCCACAATAGTCTCTGTGTGCCATGCAGGGTTGATGTAAGCTGTTTAGCCGTGAATAGTGTCACTGTGATCTGGTTAAAAGCCACCTGACACTCTAGAGACCATACGAACACTACTTCTTTTTCCAGGAAGTGTTGCAGAAATCTGTCATTGTGGCGTATTTATGGAGGTATCTCATGGCATTTTCAGTCATGCAGAGAAAGGACCACACTTCAGCCGGCTGAGCGGGAGCAGCCAGTTTTGTAATGGTGCAAAGAATGGAGATTCCTTTTGTCAACATCACATTTCTCGAAAGGAATTAGCATAATATGAAAATTTTCTGCTGCGGATGAAATACCAAAAATGAACCTCTTCACCCAGAAAAGACTTGTGTCAAGAAAGTGGTAATAGTCCTGGACGCAAGGTGTAGCTGTAGTTGGTGGTAGGTCTAGCTTGTAGAATCGTATTGCTCTGTAAAGCTGGTGAAACAGGTCATCTATATTGGGCCAAGGGTGCCTTTCTCTTTGTATCGTAGTGGCCACCTTCATTGGGTACCAGTACCAAATGAGATATCCATTGAGTAATTAACTTATTGTTTAGTTGTTAGGCACTCATGGGTGTAATTTTAGGGGGGACAGGGGTGTTTGTCCCCCCAACTTTCATGGGTCACCATTTTGTCCCCATTCATTTGGCTGGGGCAACTTTTCTACAGATGTCATGTCCCCCCCAACATTTTTAGTAAAGTTACTCCACAGTAGGTGCTTCTTTTTTTTATTTCATTTAGTTTTTACAAACTTTTCGAAATTTATAACTATGAAAACACCTTGAGTGTGAGAGACAAAAAAGAAAAAAAAACTTTGAATACAAAAAAAAGAAAATCTTAATAAGACCTAGAGACTATATAAAAGAGAGAAAGTAGCAACATTTTCAATTCCACATTTAGACTACTACTGGAACTCAGCATCTTGCTTCTACATTCGTTTTCAGCTATTCAAGATAGTCCATGGCTTTACTTATTTAATAGTCTATTCACTCTTGTATTTTTACGTTCCTTCACATTCTTCTGTCGATCGATAACATCACCTCTATTTATGGCGGCTCCACGTCAGCTGATTCTATTGGATTGGTCTCTAAACATATTTGGATTTGGTCTAGGAATCTCACTGTGGCGATCCTTAGGGTTTTGCTCTCGCCAGTGTGTAGATGCCTCCACAATTCTTCTGCATTGTATGTCAGAACTCGGTTCCTCTCGATCCTTAAACATTGTTCGCGCTGATCTTTTAATTCAGCACAAAACAATATCAAATGTTTTAGGTTTTCATCTTCTCTAGCACACAACCTGCACTTGGAGTTACTTATTTCAATTGACCTTCTCCAAATTAGAACTTCTTTTGTTTCGAAGATATTTAATCTGAACTTCAGGTATAGTTTTCTTAGTCGTTTGCACGGTGATAACATTAAATAGTTTGCAAGTGTGTTACGTTTTTTGGCTTCTCCAGGTCGGGGTTCTGCCATAATGTTTGTTCATCTGACCCCACCTGTGCAAGAATCTCTTTGCACTGGCTCTTACATTCATCTAAAGCAGATTGCCTTATACTCTTCTTTTGACTTAAAATTTTAACAGATGGTAGGTTTTCTTCTGCGTTCGTTTTTCTAAACAGGGCCAACTTGTTCCAGGCAATCCGTGCATTGAGTGATGAAACCCCTACTTCATACAGCACACAGGCCGTTGGCGTTCCTTGAGGAATTTGCAATATTTTCATCCAAAAGACTCCTTCACATCGTGACCATGATCAACCCCAAACATATTTTCAGCTCCATACGTGAGGATTGGAGTCACTTTTCCTTAATAGAATCTTCTTACGGGATCATACGTAAATTTCCCGTATTTTTTCTGTATGATGTTACCTTGCTTTGTGAGCTGTTCACAACTATTTAATAGCTTTCTCAACATCGGCTCGTCATTTATGCTGGAATTAATAATGGTTCCTAGATATTTCGTATAGGGTACCTTACATATCTTTTTTGGTCCTACATACCATGAAAACTTCTGACTTTTGGATTTCCATCCTCTTAAGTTTTCCAGCACCAGAATTTCAGATTTCGCAGCATTGATCTCTAGCCCCAGATCTTCAATAAATATTCTAAGAGCCGTTAGTTTTCGTTGTAGACCAATCGGGGTGCGGTCCAAAATTACCATGTCATCTGCGTATAGAATGTGATTTATCTCAACTCCATTTATAGATGGTGGAAACGACACCACCGATGCTAGTGCTGGTCCTGCATCAGCAATGTAGAAATTGAAAAGTGTTGCTCCTAGTGGGCATCCTTGCTTGACACCCCTCTCGGTCGTATTGGTCTTGTTAGATTTCCTTCATTGTCTAACCTCACTTGGATCGAAGTTCCAGAGTAAAGATCTTTTATCGCCTGGAGCAGACATGTGTTGCACCCTTTTTTTTTAGTTTCGACCATAGGCTTTCTCTATCGACTCCATCGAAGGCATTTGCCATATCGATAAATGCCAGATATATCTTTTGGCCAGTTCTTATCGCGTCGATTTTCAGGAGATTTAACATAAGTAAGTTAACACTACAGCCGACTCCCTTGACAAATCCTGACTGGCGTTTGTCAAAGGTTTCTTGTTGCCGAATCCACGCACTTAGGTGTTGTAATAATAACGATGCAAACAATTTTCCTAGTACGTCGAGTAGTGCTATTGGCCTATAATTCGCCGGATCGTATCGAATGCCTTTCTTAAAGATCGGCACTATGATCCCCTGTTTCCAATTTGTCGGGATTCTGCCTTCTTTTGTTATCGCAGTGGACAGTGTATAGGAGAACTCTGTCCATTCATCTACATTACCTTTTAAGTCTGCATTTGACAAGCCATCTAGGCCTGCTGAGCGTGACGCATTACTTTTTCGGATGATTGTTCTAATGTCGTCTCTCGCTATTTCTAATGTCCAGGGTTGGCTTGTATCCATCTTTTTCAGACTTCCCTTTTTCCTTTTTTTGAATAACTCAGTGTAGTGCTTTTCCCACTCTTTTTCTTGTGCTGCGTTTGTCAATAGTGCTTTTTCAGTGCTCTGTGTATCATTTAGTATGGCCCAAAAGCCTCTCAAATTCTTTTGATTTAGAGCTTTCAAGATCACCTCAGCATCTCTTTGTTCCAATCTCAATCTATGTTGTTTACACCAGTTATTATATCAGTTTTTTATCCTTTTTATTTTACTTTTTTCATCACTGGTTTTTGATGACAGGATTATCCTTATTGCCTTCCTTAATTCTCTTTTTCTTTTAGTCACCTCGGGGTCATATTGATGTTTTTGAAATCCCGGTCTGTTCAAGGAGGGCCACTTTTTAGTTTTGTAAACCTCAAAGAACTGTTGGTATTCGATTGAAACGTCTGAGCTCAGCTCTTGATATTGTTGTAGCTGGTTGTTTACTGACACAATATCCTTCTTTCCTGTTAGGAAAGGAAGAAGGCGATGGATATGGCAGGGGAAATGTGCACAAAATACACAGTAAACAACCTTGAATATAACAACGTGCATTCAATACCCAAGACTCGTGTATACCACTATATGAAAAGGAATGTAGGGTAAGCACTTAGAACCTCCTTATGACTGAAAGGAAAGTCGGCAACTCCTTACCCACTATGCTATTACAGATACTGACAGCGCTAAGCCCACGTAGAGGGCAAGCAGGGACAGAATCTGTAAGCTGACACTCTAGACGGTACTGAATAAAGAATTTGGAAACAGTTCTCACAAGGACCGGAATGACCACATGAATGCCAGTACTCACGAAGACCGGAAAGACCACTTGGATGTCCGTATTCACGAGGACCGGAAAGACCACTCAAAAAGTCAGTACTAACCCACAACCCTGTAAATCAAACAAGAACCCAGAAGGCAGTAAAGGCAAAGAGTGAGGATGACTAAATACCTAAACCCAAGTCAAGAGGCAAGAAGGAATAGTACAGTGTGGAAAACAAAAGATAATCACACAGGAGCTAGTTACAACAGCTTCCCACACCTAATAATAAAATAGGAAATAAATGTAAAAGTGTAAAGGAAAACATGGCATGGATCCCAATAGAAGGCAAGGATCAGGAGCAGTGAAAACAATATCAAAAGGGAAACTTTCCCACCCATCCAAGGTGAGAAGGCAGGAAACTAAACCTGTAAAGGAAAGATTAATGCAACAAGTCTTTCAGTAGCAAAGGACAATTTCTAGGAAACAGTGAACACAGGCAATTGGGCTAGAGCAAAAGGAAAGCTCAGAGAAAGGCTGCCTGCAGACAGAGAAAGGGAGAAAGGGATTTCCAAAAGGCAGAAATCAATTAGGCATACAAATACGAATTCCAGGACAAGGAACAAGAAACACTAACTAGAAACTGGGCACAAAAACTAGGAACCAGGAACAAGGGACCAGTCACGACAGGATCGCTGCAACAATGACCAGCGCTGGACTGAAGCAAACTGAGGCTTTTAAAGCTGCTTAACGAGCACACCCCTCAGGCGTGTCGCCTGCTGCACCTGCAGCCACAGGTGTTGCCTATCCTCCACCCAGCCTTGTCCTGCAAGGGAGGAGGTGAGGCAGTGAGCCAGGCATTCTGGGAAGCATAGTCATTTGATTAAAGTAGCAGTAGCATGCTGGCTGCCAAAAACCTGGAATGGATCCGGAAGGGAAGTAATTTGGGAAATAAGGTTTTAGCGCTCCCAATTCACCAGGACACTGTAGCATAAGGCTCGGAGGAAATGTCCAGTAGGGCGGGAACGGGAGCGAAGGGAGCGAGCCGTGACATTTCCCATCCGCAATCTATTTCGGGCTGGGACTACCAATATTTCGTGTCTCCATTGTTCCCTTTTCTCTAATTTACTTTTGTTCCATTCAACTGCTACAATATGATGATCACTTTGTTCCGTTGTGTGTACATTCAATGAGATCATTTCTGCCAGAAGATTCTCCAATATGAAGATGTAGGCTAGAATAGATCTTTTTGTACCTCTTTCCCACGTCGGTTGCGCCGGTATATCACCACCGGTTACTCCATTCATCATTATGAGATTTCTCTGAGCTGTTTCTTCTAACCAGCGGTCACATTTTACTACCACCATCAACTGCGAGATCTCAATCAGTTTCATGTTGAAGTCTCCACACTTATCATTCTTGCTTTTGGATTCTCTGTTAGGATATTATCAATTACATCTAGTAGATCATCTTCAAATTTTTGATGGAATTTTGTTGTTGAATTCCAATACACATTGATAATATAAAAGGCTTTGTGGAGCCCTGATGATTGGAACTCAGATACAATGTAACTCCATTGTATATAGGGTGATATATTTTTTGATGACTTAATTCGCAACCCACATTTTCTGTTGACTAACGTGAGTTGACCTGTCGTAGGGTGGCCTTTTGTTTTTTTAATGGCTGGTTTAAATGCCATTTCGAACCCCTCAATGCATGGTATCTCTGTTATCCATGTTTCCTGCAATACGATAAGATCTGCCTTTGTCATAATTTCTGGAATTTGATTCACCAAATGTGAGAAACCTCTCGTATTCCAAGAGGTTATCACCATGTTGGCTCTTTCATCTAGCCATTAGATCTTCTTTGCTCCATTCAGGGATGGGGCTGCCATTTCCAGGCTAAGCCCTCTTCGCTGTTATCTGACGAGTCTTCTATTAATGCAGCATTGTCTTCTTGTGGGTTCTCTATTGTTATTTTAATCTTTTTCAGCTGTATCTCTTCACTTAACCACTGCTGCCTTGTTTCCTCTGCATCCTCTAATCTTCTCGACGCTTCTACTCCTTTACTTTTCTTGGGCCTTTTGGATAAATCGCTCATTTGGTCTTTTGGTTCAATACCGGGCTGATTGCTTTTGCCAATTGAATCTTCTCTCTCCGATTCCACCAGTGCATTGTCGACTTCATAAACCTGATAACCTGCGTCCAAAAGTTGTCTTTCACACATTATAACTTGCTCAGCCACCTTTTTCTTGTTAATATGGAGCAACACGAATTTCTGCAAGGCATATGGTATCAGTTCGACACGGTCTATTCGTTGGCTCTTTATTGTTCTTAGTACTGGGATCTTTTGGAATAGTTGCAGAATCCTGTATATATTTAACTGCGCATCGCTCTTCTTGTTTTCTATTTTCTCAACCAGCACCCTGTATGACTTTTCTTTATGAACATTATCCGTTCTCTTAGTTGTTATATTATTCTTTGGGGCAGTATCTGGTGTTTTTGTTTCTCCTTGACCTATTTTCTTAGCCCCCATCATTTGTTTCATCTCAGACTGGACCGCACTTTGAGGGTCCATAGATGTAATGTCTCTATGTTCTTCGATTTTCTGGTGATGCGAACTCAAGGCCCGTTTCTCTTCAAGTGTAAGGAACACTTGACCGGTTCTCTCATTTAGATCTTTATTCTTTATAGGGGGCTCCTCTTTCCCCAGTGATTTCGGCCAAGTAATCGTTCTTTTTCCTTTAGTCAACTTCATTTTCGCCAGTACCATATCTTTTGGGGGCAAGCATCTTTTGATTCCTGCTTCTTTATTCCCAATTTGAATTTCCTTGTCCGTCTTTTGCTCTTTTACCGCCTTTTGTTGAGTATTCTCATCTGAAGACTCATCCTCTTGTTCATCTACATCTTGGTCGCTATATGTTGACAAGTTTATCAACTCTTCTTCATCAACTTCTTCCTCAACTTCTTCATCTATAATCCTCTCTACGGACGTTGAATTTTTCTCAATTACATTTAATTTATCTGGAGACTTGCTACTTATGGATTGCCGTTCTGGCTTCTGCTTTTCCACTTCTTCGATGACGCTCTGGGCTCCTTTTTTATTTTTTGAGACCATCGACTCCGGATTATTCACAGTTATGTTTAGGGCTTTGATATTTCGAAAGAAATTTGTTGAGCTCTTTGGATTTTGAAACTTTTGTTTCTGTTGATTTTTAGTTGTTTTCTTGCTCGTGATCACTTTCGCATTAACAGACTTATTTTTCAAGTCTTTCTCCGGTCGCTCTTTTCTTTTCTTTCATCTTTCTCAAATATGTCAAACCACTCGGCTTCTGTCTTCTTTTCATTTTCCAAGGTGCTCATCTTTCTTTCGTGAGCGTGACTTCTATGGCCTCAATGTCTTTCTTGTCATTGCCTTTCCTTTTTTTATGAAAATGTCTTCTGTCGCATCTGTATTCCCTCTGTTTTTCTTTTCTGATCTCTTTATTCGCTGGACTTTTAACTGGACAATCACAGATCTCTGTGGTAATGTCCACCACTACATTAGATCAGCAGTTCTGTGTTCTCTTCGGTTCCTGATTCACTGCTTTTGTGATTTTGCTAGAATCTCCAGTGACTGTGCTGGTTGAGGCATGACATCTCCCAGTCACATGAACCTCGTTTAAATGAGGTTTTTGAAAGACTCAGCGTGCTGTGGGCGATCTTCTATCAAGATGTTCTCTTTGTAGGAGTACCAGGGCTTGTTTCGCAACCTCAGCTAGAAGTCTCTTGTTCTCAGCTGTATTTTTTAGAGACTCCCTTAAGGCTGTTAAGGTGATGTCATTGCCATTTCTCGTCGCTCGGACTTGGGCTGTCATCTCTATCAGGTTCATCTCTAGTTTGACAATTTTCGAATTCAAAAGAGCAATCAGCGTTGTTTGATCTTTGAGGCTCTCATTTAAATTTTCATATAATTTCACTAGCGGAGCCACCGCTATTGTTGTTGATGACATCAGTAGCAGGCTTATTTTTGCTACAATCGTCTCAGCGCTTAAACTAAGCACATGTCGAATTTCCAATTCTTTCTGCTCGACCAGGCTTTCACTTGGGTGATTATCAGTTAACACCGTTGTTAACTTGCCCTCGTCTTCTGACTCTGAAGATCCAGCGCCTTGAAGGCATTCGCTCAAATGTTTTGGGGTGATAGATGCCCTCTGGCTTGTTTTACCCTTAAACCGTTCGGACACCCCTTCCGTGTCTCTGTCTGCACTTAGCATTCTTCTATTCCTTTTTTGGGAGATCGCAATCTCCTCGTTTCTTAATTCAAAGTGTGGAGTGTTGACCTCCAAGTTTATCACTTCCTGTAGGTTTCTGACCTTGGACTGTTGCTGTGCGGTTTGGGAGACTGTTCTTTCGCAGTTTTTTCTATTCAGGTCAGTTCTTGTTTTCGCACATTTAGCGTTCATCTCAACCAGATCTTTTAAGACTTGGTCGGCAATCCCTAGGGTGTCCCTTCTGCCAGGCAGTTCTTGACTTTTTTCTGGTGGTCCCTTTCCTGTAAGAGGATTCAATTCAGCACTACAGCTAAGTTAACGCCTAGTCTAGAATACTGAATGAAAACCCTTATTGATATATCTTTAGGTCCAGTTCATGCGTTCTGGATGACTACCCTTATATAACACCCCTCTCTTGGAATCCCCCTGACCCCACTGAGCCAAGAAGTAGTTCTGTTTTGCAAGTTAAAAGGGTTTATTTGATGATTTAAACAATAGATATATATATGACACTTTATAATAAATTAATAATTGAATAGCACACTTAATCTGATATGATAAAGATTGACAACAGAGAATCTGGCACTAGCACACTTCTTATAATCACTAATGAGTTGACATGAAATGGATAAGGTAGCACACTGGTAAATAGGAACAAAAGAAGAAGGTGGTACAAAATGCTTTATAGAGTTCAAATGGATGCAAGGTTGAATGAATGAAATGCAGTATAGAAATACTCAATATGATTTCAACAAAACAATGTAATCACTTTTCTCTGGCAATCCCCCCCCCCCCTTGATGCAAGGCAAGGAAATGGAAGGAAGCACACAGTTCTCAGAAATGCAATCAAATGTGATTCAGTTCACCCCAGCAAGCTTAGACAACAGAAGTTTAAAAACACAGGCCCAAATTGCTTTGATATGTGCTGGCAATGAATTAAAAAATATGCTAAAATGCTTTTAATTCCCTTTTCAGAGGTTCAGGGTGAGTGGTATCTAGTTAATATTAGTCCAGGCTCACACTAGCAATGATGCAGGGATAGTTAGCAGGTTAAACGAATTTCTGGCAGATGGAAAGCAAACAGCAGCAGTTTTTACATGTGAAGAAATTGCAAATCGCGGTAAAATTCGTGGATGCGTGTTCCGCGATTGCGGTAAAACTATAAGGGGTAGGAATGCGGTTCTTGGTGCGATTCAAAGCTACGATTCTAAGCTATCAGAGGAAAGTTACTGCAAGTCTCTAGCCCAAACGGTCGCGGAGATATGAGCGATTTAATAAAGGTCGTTTTTGGGTTTGCAAATTTCAAAAGCTCAAAATGACAAGTGCAGCTTGCAACTAGAAATGACAGGTGACAGCTAAGAGGCAGTTCTACTTAGGTTAAATAGATTGAATTAGATGAATTTAAACTAAGAGATTGGTTCTACACAGTTCTGCTGGGTACTCACACTATATTCTTGAATTAAATGGGCCTCATCACGGATCTGGTCAGGGTTTTAGACTGGGCTCTGGTCACTCTCTCTGCTGGTCTGGGTCTCTCTGGTCTGGTCTCTTAGTACAGCACTGCTTTCTCTCTGGTCTGGTCTCTTAGTACAGCACTGCTTTCTCTCTGGTCTGGTCTCTTAGTTCTGGATAGATTGATGAATTTGAAGTCTGGATCTCTGGATGTTGTATGGAGGTAAGTATGGATTTTTCCGGCAGAGCGTCCCGCTGCAGATGGATTTGGAAGGTCCCTATCTGTCCTGTCTGTCTGCTTTTATGTGTTTAGAATGTGGGTGTGTTCTAGCATCACTGACCCTACCTCTCTCTCAGCTTCTAATTGGTCAAACTTCCATTTATCATTTGATTGGGGAATGAACTGTGAGTCAGCGTGATGTCATTTTACAGCCTGCAGAAAGTCCACTCCTCCTGTCAACTTACACACAAATCTAGATTTGAAACAAATACATATTTGCAGAGGTACATATTGTTTTAAAATCATATGCACCCATCATGCATTACAGGAGGTATCCCCTGTTCAAACTCTGCTCTTCCTGGGAGCTTGCATTCAGAAATGGCACATATTTCACTTTTTAACTGATTTTTCAATTTCTGACATTGACCCAACTTTACATACATGTGCGCAGGGAGTAGGGACATTACCTGATGAAGTTTCAGATTTTTAACATGCATACATTTAGAGTAATATCCACTTTTCCGCTAAAACCCCCCTGAACACGCCACCGGGTCGAAAAACCTCTTAAAATGTGGGCAGAAAAATCACAAGAATTATGGTATCATTTATAAAATTTTCACATGTCCGCTCTATGAGTTATTCATCTTTTTAGAGTTATGTTCTGGCTCCAAAGGGGTGTGGTTTCCTCTCAGCAATCCAGTTCTGCCAAGCCAGCTTGCTCTCACAGGCAGTGCTCCTCCCCTTTCCTCAGGAGGAAGCCACTTTTTACGACCATTTACGACTCCTGCCAATAAAACCTTTGCCTGGGCCAGGACAGCGCTTTGTTCACTTTCCTGCAGAGCAGGTAATTCAATTATCAGATAGATGGCATATCCTTTGTGTGAGCAGCAAAAGGGCAGATGGCCTGGGAACACAGCTGTGACTCAAGTTTCCCTTCTGATGGGGGTAGTTGCCAGGCAGAATTCAGTTCCTTAAGCCAGGTTTCAGATAAAATGTCACTTTTTGTTCCCCAGTTCCTGCATTCAAATAAAACTAAACATTTTTACATATGCAGCTAGAAGGCTGATTCTAAGTTTAAAACTATGACATTTAAACAATTACAAAGGCATGTGACACCAAACATAGGTCACTCATTTCATCTAAACATTTTCGATTTTAGTGTCTTTAAATCCAGTGCAACTTAAACTGCTGACTCCATAGCAGTTTTGTTATAAGCATTGTTTTGGGCTCTTCATTTCCCAGATTTTGTAGGCACACAACACTCCATTCTACCAAATGTCTGCTGGTGTTCAGTGAATATTTTGCACATATTGCAATGTTTGAAATAGGCACTTTGGCTTGCCTTCAGAGAAACACAGGGTGGTTTTAAACTGCCGGCTTTTGGATAGTGGTGAGTACTGGTACTGCACCCATTTTTGGGATTTAACAAATGAATTCCCCACAGTTATGGGTTTGCATTTGGCAATCAGCATTGCCATTCCCAATGCTTTCAGACTACTGTGCGGGTAGTCCAATGGTGGTTTTAGGCAGTGTCCTTCTGTGCCCATAACATCGGCAAAAATGGGTGGCAGCCTATTCTTCCTGCATTTCCCTGTGCATTTTCTGGGAAGCTCTGGCCATCATGATGTTTTCATGTCAGTACTGCACAGTTTTGAGGTAGGGCTCGGATGCATGGGTAAATACATCCCACATTCCATTCCACCTTGCCACAGAGGAGCTTATTTCATTTGCTTCACCTTCCTCTGCTTCTAGCCACACATTCTCAGACCATATAGGGCGTGGTGTATTTATCACTACACCCTGGATCGTGTGTTTTCTAGATGAGTCTTCTTCACGTATGTTGGTCATTGATTTTCCTGTTTTAATATTTAATTTTAACATTTCGGTGACTTTTGACAATGCCAGCATCTTCAGAGACGCCTCTACTCTTTTTGAGGAGTCGTCTAATTTGGCCTTGTCCTCATCGTCTACATTGGATAATGATTCACTTAGTTTTCTCCTTCGCCGTACACTCCTTTGGGTTGTTGCATTCACATATTGTGAAACTTGACCTTTAGGGTTCGAGGCGTTTGTTTTTGTAACGCAGTGAATCAATGCTGCACAGGCGATCGTCTTAGGTACGTTAATCAAGCCCACATCTTCATTTGCAGCTAAATCATTTTTTCTATTATTTTCTACGAGGCAATCTTTATCGGGTTCAATTTCTATTTGTTTTGTTTCCTTTGGTGTAAGCCGCCTCTTTATCTGTTACTGTTCTGTTCATGACACCTAACGGTTTCTTGTTCTCCTGTAACTCCAGTAACTCTGGGCGTTCAAGCTCGTCCTTTCACACATCGTCTGTTTTTTCTAGTCCATCATCGTCTTCATCATTGTCCAATCCGCTCTCCCTTTCACTTTCACTCTCACTCTCACTCTCGCTCTCCGACCCACTCTCTCTCTCACTATGCCTGTCATCAACTACTGCATACTCAGTAAGTCCACCGCTCACCCTCATCGCGAGACCACCTCTTTTTCCTGGGGTGCATGGGTCTGCGTGATGACTAAAGCAAGGAGAGTGGGAATTAAGGCAGGTGAGTCGTGAGCCCTGGGACTGCGTAGATGGTATCTCCGTTCTCTCCACCAGTTCAGAGAGTCTGTCCACCACCTCTGCTGGTAATAGGGTAGTGGGTTTCTCAGCTACCTTAGTGGTTGACAACGTTCGTTCTGCTAACATCCCTCGTTTCAAGTGAGCACGTGTATTAGGAGGGACTCCCAGACTCATTATATGACTCGTACTGCAGCTCGTACTGCAGTCACCGAGCAATAGTCAATTTCTTTACAGTGTTGCAGCTACTCTAACCGGGTGTTTTCCACAGGCCAAAGTCCTCTCCGGAGACCGCCACAGACTACCGGGGAACACGGGAAACACTCACCACACTCCACTTGGTGTGGCAGGTGTTTTCAAAGGGTGGATCCTCCTCTTCCTTGACCGTGGCTCGGCAACCAGAACCAGAAAAAAAAAATTGGAATTTTTTTTCCAAAGCCTCTCCACACTGGAAACACTCGCCACACTCCGCTACAGTAGGTGCTTCTACAGCAAGTAACATACTGTTTCAAAGCACCCACAGGGCGAGGGGAGGGAACATGGGATAGAAAAACATTACAATTACAAAAGTAAAATATTAAAAAGAGCAGTGGAGGGGAATGGAAGAAAGGACACACCTACTATGCCTTGTGAGTTCTCAGAACGTGCAAGTGCAGCCAGGGAGAGGGCAGAGAAGGTAAATGCTGGGGAGTCTGAGCTCATGGGTGAGCCACAGATGAAGTGCTTGAATTTATTTATTTATTATTCACTTGTTAGGCACTTATACAGGAAGCAAATACTGTTTTAAAGCGCCCACAGGGCAACAGGTCGGAGACAGGGAGTGATAGCCAGTGTAATTAAAACAATGTTAAATAATTAAGTACAACAAAATAAGAAGAGACAATGAGGAGGGGTAGACAAACCTACTATGCCTTGTGAGTCTTCAGAACGTGCAAGTGCGGAGGAGAGAGGGGTATGGGATAGGTGCTCATGGGAAGCAGCAGGTCAAGTGCTATGAAGAAAGGTAAGTGTAACCTCCAGTGCTGGAGAGTGAGCCGAGACAAGTGCAGAGGATAGACAGCAGCGGGGATGATAAGATGTTAGAGGGCAGGGCCACAAGGATGCATAAGGGCCCTGCACACCAGTAAAGCTACTGTGCGATTAGCCAGGGAGAGAGGGAGGGAAGGAAGAGGTAAAGAGGAATGTCTTGAAGCTTTTCCAGAACTTAAGGAGGTCCTGCTCCAGACAAAGAAGGAGGTTTGAGGATGTTCCAAAGAAAAGAGCCTGCTGAGGAAAGCGATCAACCACCTGCTCTCTTTTGGTTGGGGCCCTAAGAATGTAGATGTTGTTTGAGTATTTGCCCAACCATTGATTGACTGCCCATAGGGATGCTCATCCATATGGCCATTACCACCCAGTATCTGCCCCTCCCCACCCTAAACACTGCCTAACCATTAAACATTGCACTCAAAGGCCTGCCAGTGTTTTTTCAAATCAGTCTTCTGAGAGTTAATGAATTAATTTGATTATATAAATGCCCTACTGGCATAACAAAAATGTCTTAACCAGTTCTGACTTCAACCATTCGATTTATAAGCACTATCTGCATATTTTACTGAAGTCATGTTAAAACAATCATTAGCAAACCCAACAGTTTTTGCTTGTGTAAGTATTAGGCATCTGGCAGCCCCTTTCTCATGCTTACACATTATGGGTGAAGAACATATATATTTCAAGAACCCGAGCCACAATGTTGTGAAGCTATCACACAAAGGACATTTGCGTAAACATCTTGTTTGCTTTTGTATTCATAAAATAGTTGTGATTGTTGTAAAAACCTTTTGTGAGGCACTACCTGAGTCCAGTCTGTTTCTGCTGCTCATTTACCAGACAAACTTGAGTACAGGTGTGTTATAAATGCCACATCTTATCACATGCTGTTAGGGAGAATTCTCCAGAATGGGTCATTTACCTTACCTACTGAGTTCCTCATCAGCTTTGCTGGATTTCTAGGATTTATTTTTTCCCCTGGTAAGAGTGTGAGCCTTTTTTCCCACTCTTACATGTGTTTTGCCGTGTGTGTGTAACATTTCTGTGTTCATAGACTGTGGAGCCTCACCTACTGCAAAGGCATCATCTTTTTACTGTGTGTTACACAGCACCTTCAGTGCAGTGACACAGGGTTGCTTTTCGACTTCCCAACTCAGACTCCATTTTCTGGGACTGACTACTGTCTCCCAGAACATGTAAAGTTGCCATTGACTTTATTAGTCTTTTTAAATCCACAGACCCAGTACAAGCTATCTTACATAGAGTAGTGGAAAGGGTCACTAGTTATCCCTTTTTGTCTGTTTCTCATGGAACATTGTTTCGTTCCCTTTTCAGTAACATTTGGCTGGTGGCAGTGGTAACTTCCCTATTTTAAACCCACTGGACCATATTTACTTTTATATGGTTCTGGCTGGGTTTATTCGCCATTTCTTTCTGTAAAAGTCTTTCTCGTGTTTTACTCTGTGCGCCAAACCAGGTTTGGTTCCTTTGTTCACCGGCCTTTCATGGGCTTCTGCACAGAAGCCCTCCTTAGGTGCCTGTATGTCTGAGGGGGACAGGATGTGAGGGAGGGGTTTGAGACTCCCTGCACAGGGTCTCCTTGGAGACCCATGTCGCACTCTGGTATGATTAGCTGTGGTGACTGTCCCAGCAGGACAGCAACCCTGCTGTGTGACTGACAGCCAGGCTGGGTGAATGGGGGAAAATTGCATAAAAAGCAGGTCTCTGGGACTGAGAAGGCAGAGTCACCACTGGATCGAGAGAACCGGAAAGAAGCTGGCAAAAGAGGACCTCTACAACGACTGAACCTCCCGGTGAATCCCTGCTGCAGGTCCGAATCGAATCGAATTTGCTGTGCACAGCTAAAGTGAACAGGATAGCCAGGAAGGTCAGATCCTGTTTGGGTTTTTAAGGAGCGCACCATTTATTTGTCGCTTTGCTCCGATGCTGGTTTCTTACCTGGGCAGTGCAGGACTGTCATGGTCACTGCACAGGAACCCCAGTTCACATCCCCTAAAGGGTCCTTTGGCGCAAGGCTCATAAGAAAGTGTGCTCTGCACACTTTTTCCCTTGGGCTCGTGCCATTCCATCATCAGTCAACCATGTGTATCTGTGCCGGGCGTGGCCATAGGAATCAATGAAGCTGCACATGCAGCATCATTGGGGAGTGGCAGGGTGGAACCATCTAGCAGAGCAAGGGGGCGTGGCCTGGACCAGGCTATTTAAACATGCCCCGCCCGCAGGCCTAGGCTTTGCGTTATTCTGCCTACGCAGCATAATGCTCACCGTGCCTGAGAAGCATCTTACCTCCCAGAGAAGCCTCTCACCTGTCCCCCAGCAAACCATCTCGGAGGAACATCTTTCCTGTCGTCCAGCGAAATGATCGTGGGGAAGCATCTTACCTGTCTTCCAGCGAAACCATTGCGGAGAAGCATCTTACCTGCATAGCCAGCCAAACCATTGCAGAGGCACTACTTACCCGTTTTCTGCATCAGAACCAGCTCAATCATTGCTGAAGCGTCTCTTACCTGCTCGCAGTGACCCCATCTGCGATCATCCAGGGCGCACTTACCTGGCTCATGGAATACAACCACCGACTGCACGCCTTACCTGACCTTCAGCTCGAACACCATCTCCGAAGTTCTATGCGGCCAGCTTCGTCACGGTCGCAGGCATCCGTCACCTGCCGCCAGGTCCGCGCACCACAACTCTTCTCCAAGCGCCACCAGACTACACCTGCAGAAGGAAAGAACAAATAAGGTTAGAAACCTAATAGAGACATTCGCTAAGGTTGTGCGCCATCGCATCTAGCGCTTACCCTTGATTCCAACTGGTCATCTTCTTGGGAACACTTCGAAGTCCTCCACCGGTGCAATGGCTCCGCTGGGCTGCCATCCCATATAAGAGAGAAAGAGACACTATTAAGAGTGCAAACTTAAATCATGTGACAAGACATTAATACTTATATGAACAATAATCATCATAAAGATTCATACCTTCAAAATGGTTCGATCACAGCCGGCCTGGGCCACCACATCTACGGACCAGTGATCCAGTGCAACTGGGTCTTCTTGAAGCGCCCCTGCTGATGAGAAGCAGGACGGAGAGGTCGTCCTAACTATATATCAAGTGAGCCTATATGGGTAAATGCTTGCTTACCTCAGTTTGGCACGAGAGGCCCAAGTGGAATCACAATACCTCCACACCTTTCATTGCCTCTCGTGTTCCCGCAGGGGCAGCACCAGCATCAGAACAGCATACTTGGCAGCAGCTGGGGGTGAGAACCGATTCCAGGGAGCCGAATCCAGGGAGGGCTCCAACCGTGCCCCAACATCCCCGCTGAGACCAGGTGAGCGTAACAAGGACCCTCCAATCTTCCTCCTTCTTGTCTGTCCGACAGTCACTTCAGGAACCGTGAGCCTGCAGGACCTGCCAGGAACATCTGCCTCAGATACAGCATTCTTCTGCTCTAAAGGTACTGTGCTAAACAGGTAGTTTGTTTCGTCCAGCCGCGGTGAAAGTGTGTGAAATCTTTTACCAATCCGAAGGCTTGTCCTTCTCTATTCTTTAAAGTAACTTTTCGTCTGACCAACTTCGTTCTGAACTCTTGGCAAAGACTTAACCGTGAACTACCCTAAACTGTGTGCTCCTCTGCAAAGACTTTGATCCATTGACTTTGGCCATGGCCTCTTGATTTGATTTCCTCACTGTAGTTCCTCTTTCTATATTGCCTTTCTTACTTACTTGACTTACTTGTTGGTGCTGCTCAACTTCTGTCTAACTTTGTCTTTCCCTCCATTTTGACTTACTGGAGTGCCATTTTGCTCACACTTAATTTTGAGCCTAACTTGTCCAGAATCTATTGGGTGCGGTGTAGTGTATTAGAATCATGATTTTTCAACTGCTTGATAATAGTGAAATGTTTAATAACTGATGTGCAAATAAATGTATATTATTTTACTCAGAAGAGGGCGCTAGAGACCCGACCAAGATGGCCGCTCCCTTGTGAGCTCCTGCGCGGCCTTTTAAAATCCTTATTAATCCTGTTTATTCCGGCAGTATAACCCCCTAAAACAACTATCATCGCTTCAGCCAGTGTACAGGGAAGAAAACCAGCCATGCAGAAGCAGAATCCAGAGACCCTGACTGTCTAGATCCCACTTCGCGACGTCCCTGGATGGCTGGGGCGCCTTAAAGACTGCGAGAGAGAGCTTCGGTGGCCGCAGCGCGGCCCAGGCAAGGCCGTGCTGAAAAGTGAGAGAAAGGAGTAGCCCGCTGCCCAAGATGCCGGCGGTACAGATCCGGCACTGCCCCGGCAGCTGAGAAGCAGCATCCCGGCAGACCCTCGCGGCTCCACAGCCCCCCGCCGGCGAGCTACACAGTTGCATCCTGACGAAGCGGCGGCCAAATTGAAGGAGCGGAATGCGGGCAAGGCCTCACCAGGTACAGCGCACGCTGGGGGGAGGCGGCGCGGCTGTGCCCAACGACCCACTCGGTGCTATCTAGCAAGAGGCCTCACTCCGGCAGCACAGTGACGCACTGCAGGGACCATAGAACTCCGAACTGAACCAACTATCCTGAGACCCGATAATCCACCGTCCTCGACACCAACCAGGATGCATATGGCGGGCTGAGTGTCCGGCACAGGCTGTCTCTGCGGTCGAGCGAAACATCTTGCAAAACACTGTAAAAGGGCACAGGAAACCCCCGCCTCGGCCGCCACACAAACTCTACGACCAGGCAACCAACGGCGCTGTCCACCCGCAATGGGGAAAACCGACAAACAACAGCGCAAACTGAACTTTGACACTGGAACCTCTGCAAAAAACCCCAAGACACAGCAACGAATCAGTGTCCCCGCCACACATACTACACCAAGAGAACAACGATATCCAGTCCCTCTACATCACAGCACTGCTCCTGGAACTGAAATCCGGTATCAGTAACCTAGATAGTAAGCTGGACGGCCTTGCGTCCAAGGTTGATCAAGTCCAACACCGGCTGGACACCCACAATGAACGGTTGGATGAGGCAGAGCAACGGATATCTACTTTGGACGATGGGGTTTCGTCTTTGAATACAAAGGTGATGTCTCTCGAGGCACAAATGAAAATAATCAACGCCAAAAACGAAGACCTCGATGAGCGCTCCAGAAGGAACAACATCCGGATAGTGGGAGTAAGAGAGAAACAACTACAAGGCAAAATGGAAGACCACGTTGAAGAAATGTGCAAATTGCTCTTCGGTCCGGAAACTCTTTCGCCCCTGTTCGTCGTCGAAAGAGCCCACAGAATACCGACGCTAAGACCCGCTCCCGGAGCCCCCTCTCGCCCAATAATTGCAAAATTACTCAATTATAAGGACAGAGATTCGATACTTCGAATGGACAGAGAGAAAGGCGAGCTACAGCACGATGTCGATACCGTCCACTTTTATCCAGACTTCTCCCCAGCCGTCCAGGCACAAAGGAGGTCTTTCACAAACACTAAACAGAGACTGTGCACGAACCAGATACCATACTCAATGCTGTTCCCAGCCCAATTGAGAATACAACACCAGGGAAAAACCCAGTTTTTCCAAACACCTGAAGAGGCAAATATGTAACTAGACCGGGCGGGCTGTCGACCACCAGAGAATAACCAGGCACAAGCTAAAAGAGAAAGGGCCCAGAGGAACCCTCCATAAACGGACTGAAGCAAAAGAACATGACACACAGCAACAATCAGCGCAGCTGGAATGCAAAATAGACGGTTAAACAACCTTAAGGCCGCGCAACTTGGGAAGATCCAAGCGCCCCTAGCACAGCAATGTTCAGGTTTTCAAATTACAAGTTAAAAGAAGGGGGATCGATGACGAGCCAGTTGGGGGTTGCTAGCAAGAAATGGGAGGGAGAAGCACACAAGTTGGGGGTTAACAAGTTGTACAGCACCCAGGACACCACACATGCTCCACTCAAGAGAAGTCCACACCACAAACAAAACCGCCCCAACAGGGCCACCCACCCCCGCCCGTTAGTAGCTAAATGCCACGAACGGCACGTGCAAAGAATTGAAAACACGGCGCCTTCACCGTAGCCACACGGAACATTA
Source organism: Ambystoma mexicanum (assembly GCF_040938575.1). NCBI lineage: Eukaryota > Metazoa > Chordata > Amphibia > Caudata > Ambystomatidae > Ambystoma > Ambystoma mexicanum. The sequence continues at coordinate 220,628,913 of NC_090921.1, read as the reverse complement.
AAGGTGGGAATCAACAGCGAAAGTGAGGAAAATGACTCAATACCTTCGCCGGCACAAAATTGACATAGCGTTTATCCAAGAAACACACCTCCGCCCAACGTCCGAACACCCCTGGGCCAAAGACTGGGGATGTCACCGCTGCTTTGCCTCTTTCTCGTCCTATGCCAGAGGAGTGGCCATAATAATCAATAGGGCAATCAATTTCAAACTAATCGCTCAAAAAAAGGACACAGAAGGCAGGTCGCTCATGGTACAAGGAACGATTGACGGAGAAGAAATCACCTTAGTGAATTCATATGGCCCGAACACCCATGGTCCCAATAACTTCGACTGGGTAATGACCCAACTGAGCATGGTCAGTCGGTCCACGATCATATGGGGTGGCGACCTCAACACAACCCTGAACCCAGCCAAAGATAAATCGCATAACCAAACAGTGACCCCATCCAAGGCGTCCCTACAAATTACTGAAATTTGCAAAGCCTACGACCTCATTGACATCTGGAGACACCAGAACCCAAACATCAGCGACTTCACCTTCCACTCATGGTTACACGGAACCAGTTCGAGAATAGACTATATCCTCTTGTCCTGCCACAGCCGCCTACAATGGAACGACTGCCATATCCTACTGAGAACCCTGTCAGACCACTCCATGGTGTCTCTCACCTGCAACACCGCACAAACAACCAAACCCCGACTTCATTGGAGATTCAAGCCACGAGTGCTGCAAGACACAGGGCCTCATTACACGTTGTGCGGTAAAAATCGGAATTTTACGGCATGGCGCTATTAGCGTGTCCGCCCTTGCAAAAGACTGCTAATAGCGTCCCATTACAAGTTTGCGGACACAAGCATAGCACCATGCCGTAAATGACATTACCGCCATGCCGCAAAAGTCCACAAAATGCCCATTAACGGCCTCGACCAAAGTGCTGATAGCACATCCTCCCTCACGCAACATGCAAATAGCGGTCACCGCTATTAGCGGACACCGTTAAAATGCGGAACCGGAAATAGCGTCATCGCACATGAATAGGAAATAGAACGGCGGCCATCTTTAAAAACACAATCCATTGCCATGCTCTGCATCCAGGACATCTTTCCGGAGAACTCTGACCAAAAACCATCCAGGACTGCCTGAAGATGTCAAAGGCCCTGAAAAAAACCTCTGATCGACAGCGGAAAGAGAAATTCACACCAGAGGAGCTCATAATGCTGACTAGCACACTTGCAGCCAATGCCGAAGTCGTCTTCGCCAATGATATGCGCCGGGAGGCTATCATCAAGAAAAAGGCCGTCAGGGACGAAGTTGCCCACAAAGTTAGTGCGGTGGGCACTACCACCCGCAGTGTGAAGGACTGCCGCAAGAGGTGGGACGACCTCCGGCTACGTGTGCGGAATATCCTATCAGTCAACCGCAACCTTGCAATGGCCACAGGAGGTGCCGCAGAATCACCTCCGAAGATGAAGGAGTGGGAGGAGACATGTGCCTCCACAATAGGAGTCGAAGACATAGAGGGGGTCGGAGACATGGAGCGTGGTGTGGCCATCTCATCTGTTGGAGGTGAGTGTATACATCAAACAATGCACAGTGAAGGGTGAGGGGGTACCCCAAACGTGTCGATGACCAGGCCATTGATCCTGCCACACACATACATGCATGCATCACCATATACACGTGCAATACAGACCGATCAATGCATGACCAACCCGACATCCCCATTACAAGAATCACTGATGAATAGGCCCCAATGCATAGAGCAGCATGACGTGAACATTCTGCATGAGGCACCTAGACCCATTAACAATGATGTACCCTATTTATGTCCTCCACAGGATCACCGACAGACAGGGAGACACAAGCACTGCAACACGTACTCCCCCAGCAACCAAAAAAGCCAGAATGCATGAGAGAGGTGACACCGCCACCACCTCTAGGAGAACTGGGAGGACGGGCCATCTGCAGAAGGCCAAGGGCAGCAGGAGCACCATTTCATCACAGCCTGAGGGCACGGCTCCTGTTGTAGCTGAACCCACGCAAGTGTGCCCTATCATTGCTGAGATGAGCACGGAGAGCACGCACTCCACAGCCACCAGCTCCACTGGGGAGGCAGCAGCCACCGCACCCGCCACTGACGAGGAGGACGCAATCAACGTCCTACAACTCATCCATGACCCCAGCCCAACATGGTCCATTGTGGGGAGTCCAAGGGCAACGTCCGGATCTGCTACCCAGGGAGCACATGACACCCACACTGTAGAAGGTGCATGGAGCCCTCAGCTGTCCACACCGGATGCCGGAAGCACGGGCCAGGGCGCACGGTCCAGCCCAGCAGCACCTACCACCCTGGCAGACCTTGCAACCATCACCCGGAGGCAGGAAGACATTACTGTGCTGGTCGCCCAGCATGTGGCCGAGACAGGCCGTCTAAGGGATGACCTCAAAAAATATGCAGGGCAAACAAAGGAGGCCATTGAGGTCTGCACTGACAGGATATGCCAGGAGATGGGCCAACTCCGCCAGGCCATTTTACGTATTGGGGACATCATGGAGCAGCATCACCAACCCCCAAAACAGGATCGACCGGGAACCTCCTCCTCAGCGAGTTCCCAGCAGACCAGCCCCCTGTGCCAATCCCGGCGCAACCTGAGGCGGCCCACATCACACCAACCCAACATTGGTGGAGGCCCTGATGCTTAGCTCCACCAAGGACCAGGTGGCACAGGTGGTGCCGGAAACATAGACACCATAAGACTCACCTGGGTGTTTTGTGGGGGTGGGGGGTAAGGGTGCATTTGGGTGTTTTGGGGGGAGGGGGCTAAGGGTGCATTTGGGTGTTTTGGGGGTGGGGGATAAGGGTGCATTTGGGTGTTTTGGGGGAAGGAGGGTAAGGGCGCATTTAGGTGTGTTGGGGTGTTGCACTTCTTATCACATTCTGTTCAGTACACACTGTTCTGAAGTTGAAACCCAAGCGTGGTCTCCATCATTGTGTATGTGTCATTTATCTTGGACAGGGTCCTTTGTGGAGAAACATGCACCAGGGCAACAATATCCGTCTCCGTCCATGCTATTTCACCTTTGTGCCTGATGGGATTTCAGAATCAGATGCTGACGCACATTGTGTGCCTCCTTGGCATTGCCTTTTGCATGTCCTGCCGGGGCATTCCACCCTTACTCATCCCCATCCACATCATGCTCTTCTGGTGGTTGCATGTCAATTTCAGGTGGCATTGGCACATTCCATCATATGCACATTTTTTGATGCTCTACACATGCCATGGTTATCTTTGCCACTTTGACACGGCTGTACAGGAGTGCCTCACACAGGCTGCTTAGGCAGCGGAGCACTGTCATTGGAAGGCTGACTGCCAGCTCTATCACGACGCAGGTACGAGGATGTGCAATATTGTTGTCCTCTTCCTGCTGGTTCTGTGGGTTCTGTACAGGGGTTGGGAGCCACCTCCCCAGTGGATCGCTGGCATCGCCTGTATGGTGTGAGGAATGGGTACCTGTTACGGGTCACCTCTGGTGCTGGCTGTTGTTGTTGGTGCTGCTTTGCTATCATGTAGTCAAGCCCGTCATGTCATGCTGCGGCTATTGGGACCATCTTGGTGTGGGAAGGGGTGTAGGTAGGGGTGTGGTGTGCTCTTTTGTGCTGCCTGTCTCCATTGCATGCACCTGTGCTGATTGTGTCCACCTGTGGTAGATGGGTACACTGCTCAGGTCTCTTAACGGGTGCTTTTCGATGCCGTTATTAGCGCCATGCTGGTAAGGGGTTTTTGGGTGTTTTCCATGCCGCTAATTCCATGTCCGCATGGCTTGTGATGGCCTGGTATTAGCGTCATGGTGCTAATTCCGGCCTGGGGGTCGCGCGCAATCAGGGCCAGGTTTATTTGTTTTCATATTTTGACCTTTCTTTCCATTTTGCCCACGCGGAGCAGGCAAAATTGAACGAAATGGTCAAATGTAAAAAAGAAATGACCATTTCATTCCATTTTGCCTGTGTGGCACAGGCAAAATGGAAGAAATGCCCATTTATGTGTTTTCATATTTGACCATTTCTTTCCGTTTTGCCTGCGCCACGCGGGCAAAATGCGAAGAATTGTTCAAATATGAAAACACATAAATTAGCATTACTTTAAATGGAAAGAAATGCCCATTTATTTGTTTTCATATTTGACCATTTATTTTGGATCTTGCCCGTGCTGCGTGGGCAAAATGGAAAGAAATGCACATTTTTTTTTTTGCAATGTGCATCCATGGTGTGGCTCGTGGAAGGCCTGTGGCATCCGGGGGAATTGGCTGGCAAATATTCTTGATCCCATTATGGCCCTCTATGTCAATACTTCGATTAAACACCTGTGGCGAGTTATCAGATTCTATACCGAATGCCAAAGGTGTAAAACATAGGTGTCCACTTGTAGCCGATCTGTTTAAACTGTTTTTGGCTTACTTGCTTCTCCATTTGGCTCAAGTCAAGTGCTTTCCCCAAAGACGAATCATGTTTGTGTAAATTCCTCATATATGCAGACGACTTGGTCTTAATTGATCAAACTCAAGTCGGTCTTCAACGACTGCTTGCAAGACTACATGAATATTAAACCATCAATGAACTTGTTATAAATACCCTGAAAACCAAAATACTGTCAATCGGCAGTGTGAGTGACAAGAAGGACAAATCCTTTAGGTGGTCAGTTGATGGCGAAATCCTTGCTTCTGTGCCATCGATCAGGTATCTGGGGATTGAATTTAATAATTCCATCTGCGAACATCATTGGGTTATGGAATTGGAATTGAAGGATAAGATGCAGAAGCTTGCCTTTGAAGGTGCCAAGATAAACAAAAACTATGGAAAATTTTCACTGGCTCCTGTTTTGGCATTCTATCTTCAAAAAGTGGTGCCAGTTATTACCTTTGGTGCCGAGGCAGGCTGGAACATCAACGAACAAATCTGGCATATGCTGGAGGGCCGTTTCTAGCGCTATGTTTTGAAAAGGCCTCAATCAACTACTATGACGGTTTTAAGGCATGAACTAAATGCGCTACATAGTACAATTGTGTGGAAATCTATCTCTGTGCTGCAAAAGTTTTATCTCGAATCTCCTGAGCCGGCATATCAAATTTTTGTTAACAAATCCGACTTGATGGGTTCTGATTTGTTAAATCTTTGGACTCAGCAAATATCGGCATTTTTGTCTGCAGCCGATATTGACAAAGAAGAACTGTTACAACGTCCTCAACATGTCAAGAAAATATTCGATGCATGGGCTTGGATTGTAAATCAGGAAAAAAGAGGCTTGTCACTTTCCACTAAGTCTTTGGGGTGTGTTCAGAAAAAACAAAATGTGCAGGCCAGCTACTTGCTTCAATGCCCATCTCGCCACCATCAAGCTCAATTTCTGAGATTATGAACAAACACTTTGAAAACCAAAGAGATTTTGTGGCAACGCCATGATAATTCAATAACAGATAATCTCTGTCGCTTCTGTCACTTATCTATTGAATCCGCAAAACATGTAGTAATTGAATGTGTACAAACTTCTAGTCACTGTTCTTTACATCTAGGCATTTTTGCCCGGCAACATGGTGATATGGCTGCATGGTGGGCCACGATCATCTCGGGCAGCAATATCAAATTAGTCTGTGCGACAGTAAATTACTTAGATAGGCTTCTGAAATCTGATTCTTAAGATTCAGACGACACCAATCTGAAATGGAGTGGGTTCAACTAAGTGGAACTAATTGCGGTGGTACTGTAACTGTAACTGATGGATCTCTGTGTTGGTCCATTGTAATGATTTTTTCTTTTTCTGATTCTTGGGATGTGAAAGTTAAATAATTGATGGTAGCTAGGTATTAAGGTACTTGAAGTGAAAGTTTGAAACTTGTGTTCTAAACTGTAGTACGTTTTTCAATAAAAAAAAGAAACAATGACAGTTGTTTTTCCAACGAAAATGTGGCAATAACACACCATGCGCTTACATCAGGTTGGGGGGCATGCTGGCATCCTTCAGACTCAGTTGTGGCAGCACTGGCGGCATGCAGCGTGTGGCGGAGAGCAGCTTAGAGCATGTCCTTACATCACTGGTGTCGGATACAAGAGCTTCCGGTCAAACAATCCATGGGTACTAGCTGGTACCCCCGAAGGGCAAACAGGGATTTGCAACTGGGCCTCACTCTCATCGAAGGATGTCCATTCGGAAAACCTTGGCACCAGTTGGATTTACTCATGCCCTCCAGTATGAACAATTATTGGGACCGGAAATGGTTATGTGGTCTGAAAGACAGCCGTTAAGGTAGCTCAGCGGGTTGATCGATTGCTGCCGTGATTTGCAGCTGTCAGGTACAAATTCCGGCAAGGGCAACTCAGCTTTTCATCCTTTCAAGGTTGCAATGTTGATCAAATGTCCTAGCACAGTAAACTTGTCATCGTTTAGAACTGGCTGATAAATCGGAGAAATGTCGGCCCCAGCCATGTCCATTTAACCATTTATGTGATGTTATGTATATTGCATGCTGCCACATGCTGCCAGGAGGAAGTTTCTGTGTTCGGTGCACTGCGTAGTATCAGTCGATTAAAAACCAACATATTAAATGCACTTAAGTGGCCCTGTTCGCTCAAGCGTCGGTGCATTTATATATTGTTCTTCAGATCGCGGTGTATTCATGTTCACAGGGGTCAGAATGCAGTCAGTGTGATATGCCACTTGAGCTCAGTGTTCAAAACCGCTTTTATAATTATGCATAGCAGTGAGTCTGTACAAATCACTGGGAGAGTTCCCAGGCCTCGCCCAGCCCTGCCACTCCCTCCCAGTGTTTTGTAACACTGACTGCTGCAGGCACCAAGGTGGCGTTGGCCGCCATCCTGCCACATTCATCAAGGAAAGGTAACACTTTAGGGTTACCTTTCACTGCATCTGCAGCGGGCCGGCGGGCCGCAAAGGATCTCTAAGTTAGATCCTTTGCAATTTACATGTCCCGCAAGTCCCTGGGGCCTGAAGCCCACGCCTGGGCCAGAATCTGGCCCAGGTGTGGGTTTCAGGAACTGGCCCCTAGGGCCTCATCATGATTTCGGCCCAGCCACGGGCCGAATGGCCGACGGGCCAATCCGACCCTGTGGGTAGGGCCGAGCCTGGGGGTCAGGCCCGGCTCTAGGAGCCCACCACAGGCCGAGCCCATGAAATCCCTGACTCCCCCAGAAAAAGGAAAACAATTAAATGCGGCCCTGGCGAGCCACCAGCAGGGCCAGGTTTATTTGTTTTCATATTTTGACCTTTCTTTCCATTTTGCACACGTGGAGCAGGCAAAATTGAACAAAATGGTCAAATGTAAAAAAGAAATGACCATTTGATTCCATTTTGCCTGTGCGGCACAGGCAATATGGAAGAAATGCCCATTTATGTGTTTTCATATTTGACCATTTCTTTCCGTTTTGCCTGCGCCACGGGGCAAAATGCGAAGAATTGTTCAAATATGAAAACACATAAATTAGCGTTACTTTAAATGGAAAGAAATGCCCATTTATTTGTTTTCATATTTGACTATTTATTTTTTATCTTGCTGCTGGTCCTGCGCGGGCAAAATGGAAAGAAATGCTCACTTTTTTTTTTTTTTGCAATGTGCATCCATGGTGGGGCTCGTGGAAGGCCTGTGGCATCCGGGGGTACCAGCCCGAAAGGAGGGTCTGGCTGTGACCGGCTGGCCGGGGCTGGCCGGGTCTTGCCAGGCTCACCCACCTCTACCTTTTAGTTACTAGATGGTAACTTGTGGTGCATGTGATGCTCGTGAACCCCTGCTTCATGCACGGATGCTAGTTATAGAATCCATTTCTCTATCAGTGGAGTCCCCCAGGCATCACGTCTCTCTTACTTCACCCAGTGCTGGAAAAGGAAAACATTTATTGGAGGAACTGTCACCTCTTTCGAGGGGTGGGGCTGTGGGATGGACAGGTTGCAACCCAGTATCTCTTCATAGAACCCAATCCTACTAATTTGCATAAAAGCAAAGAGCATTATAGGAGCATCTTGTACAGAATGTTAAGTGTTAAACATGTTATATATATAGTGATTCAGTAAGAAGCCCTTTTAAGTGAATAATGTGGTTTCGGATGATTATACAGTTGGCCCATATGACTGCAGTGTGTTGGAACTAAATCTGTTAATTATTGCAGAATAGGTGGCAATTTATCTTTTTTAAGGGAAACGGGCCACACGTGTTCCTGTTTCACTTATGAAAGCTGCCACCATTTTGTAATGCTGGGGTCTAACCCTAAGTAACCCCGGGGTCCCCAGACGTGGACCCTTTGCTCACTGTGTTCAGAGAGGCACAGCTTCATCTCCCTGATGAGGCCCAACAAGGCCGAAACGCGCGTCTGGGGTTGCTGACGGTACTCTTGTTCAGAGGAGAATTTGACAGTCATTTCAGCGCTGAACTGCCCTTATGGATGGGACAAAGACTGATATGCAAATGGTTATTTCTCCTCTGTGAATGGTGCAGTGAGCTCAAGTGTGGCTGTAGAACTTCTTGAGTGAGAAACCTGCCATAGAACAGGTTATTTGAACCATGTTCGTTCTCAGTAGAGGTTCTCCTCCAATTTTGTATAGCTGACAACGGAATTACTGCCACTTTTACCATACAGCAGAATGAGGAGTCAGCACTAATTAGCTCAGTGGAATGAGCCCCGGTGGAATTAGCACAGGGGGAATTACCACCAACATCTGGTGGAATTAGTGCCAGGACTAATTCCGCCAGCGGAATTACTGCTGAGATCCAAAACGGTATTTCTGTTGCCTTACCAGAAGGCACCCCTTCAAGGACCATTGATCCTGTCTGGGCTTGTCCGGCCATCAATGGCGCTTAGTGCGATGCTACCGTTCCTGCCCTGTTACATCACTCAGTCGGGCCGAACCTCCCATTGTGCATTGCACAGGCCCTCCCAGATATCATCACAGAGCTCTGCCCTTCCACTCACCCACTACAAGCTAAACGCTGGGACTCGTTGCTGCCTAGCCTCAAGCACTCTGTCTATGTTTACTGTTCTATGGGGTCCGACAACCCCAACACCAATATGCAAGCCCTGATTTACCTTGCACAACCCTCTCGCGACTACCTTCTTTACCCAGCACCTATGTTCTCCTGCAACCCATTCAAGCTCTGTCCCCTACCTCCACCGACCACATTCCTTACCTGCCTTCTCAACTGACCCACAACTTATGAGTCGCTATGCTCTCTCTAAGACACCGATCTCGCAAGCTTGCTCCGGCACTGCTCTACCCTTCTCATGCCCTGCCGATGCTGTCATACCTTGCCTTCCCCCACCCACGCTATTCCTTCCCCGCTCTTCTATTTCTTACCCCTGCCTATGACGGTTTATGCACCCATACGGCTAAAGGTACGATCCCTGCCTCACCCCCCCTACGCCTGCTCTTCAAACTCCTCTGTGCCTACATCGCAGAAGTGCTCCCCTTGCCCACCCCCTTCCGTCCTTCCTTCCCTCATGCACATTGCCTCTCAATCACGTAGCCTTTCCACCCAGGCATCCTATGGCCACCGTTCACTTCCCTCACTCCCTCTCTATCCCCCCATACCTCTACACACCCAGCCAACCTTCCCAGGGAACTCACATGCTCGTGCTAGCATCTGCGCAGCTGTATCCCTACTCCCGCACTTTGGAACTCACTACCCTCACACATCAGAGATGAAGCGTCCAATACCATCTTCAAGAAACTGATCAAAACCTGGCTTTTCAACAAATATGATTAATGACTGTAATACCGCTACTATCTTTCTACATTTCTTGTCCTGCCTATTACATCTGGCTGTCTTTGCACGTCTAACTGTATACTGGTACAAACGCTGTGATACCCTCGGGTCTGGGCGTTATATAAATGTTATAAATAAATAAATAAATACTGCCGAAAATGGGCAGTAATTCCCCTAAAAACACAGTGCTGTTACCCTCACCTATCAGGTGGACGTAAATGCATACAACCCATGTGAAACAAGTGACAGGTGCACCCAATCCACGCAGGAAACCACAAAAGGGCAGCACCTGATACAAAGACACTTTTGAACACCATGCAGCCACTAGTCGTTACAAACTGGGACATACATCTCCTCCTGCTCCATGTTGAGTTGTATGGGCAGGGACAGCAGCACAGGTCGCAGGGAGAAGACGCCATGCAAGGCGAGGGCACATTCCCCAGGTCAGCCCCTAACCCTTGACATCAACTGACACCCAGCTTATTACTCTCTACCGGCTGAACAGTGAGGCCATCGCTGAGCTACTCGCCCCGATCCATGATAACATACAGAGCAAAATCAACATCATCTCTGCCTTACCCCCATTGCTGAAAGCTTGTTCCAGTCCTACACTTCCTTGCTACTAGCACCTTATAGCACACTGTGGGCATGCTGCATTGCATGTTCCAGCGGACATTTTCACATGTGCCTGAAACACTCCTGCGCCATGCCTTCTGGCACATCTCCCTGCACACCACCCCGGACAGATCAATCCAACAAAGGTACATTGCAATGCAGAAGTCCACCTGCCCAACGTCATAGCTGCTCTGAACCGCACCAATGTGGCTTTGGTGGCACCCCAGACATCCGAAGAGGTGTATCACAACAGGAAGCAGCATCACTGCATGAATGTCCAGGTCACCTGCAACGCTGATCTTGTGACCACACGCTGCTGTGCCCGCTTCACAGGTTCAACCCACGACGCCATGGTCCTGCAGAACAGCACATTGCCTGCATACATAGAGATCCACAGAGGCCAACGGACATGGATACTGGGTGAGTACAAATGCATCACACAGACCAATCACGCAGCAACAGTGAAATGCTATGTTAAAGGGGGGCAGGACATTACCACAACTGATCAATGGATGCCCTGGCAGGATCTGCCCTCTCAGCCCGCACACGACAGCCACCAACCCATGGGACTAGGCCATGCAGGACAATTTAGTAGTATGCCAGTGATACATATTTACCCAACAAGTAGGTGACACACAGCGGACTGCATCAACCACAATGCATAGGGAACACACCGCTACACATCCATTGTCAAAGTCCAACACTGCATAAAGAAAATTCAACACTGGCAGACAGTGATTACATGTACTCTGGTAATCATGCATGTGATGCCATAACGGAAGGGAAACAGAAACCACAACATGCGCAAGAACAACTAATCACAAATCAGGCCACATGCAGGATAGCAACGCACAGGCCCAACACAGGCAACATGCATCCTGCAAAGGCAATCAAAGGCCATGAAAGAGACGACTGCTGGCTGTGAACTGTGCACCCGGTGTAAACCCTGTATCCCCCTAAAGTGAATGACACCACATTCAATTACCTGGATGAAAAACCATGTGGTGCAATAATGCAAAAAAAATGCATGACTAGAGTGTCCATCAATATGTCTTTGGACAGGAAACTCATACACAATGCACTGTAAGTGACACCTGTTAACTATGCCCTTGCAGATGACTCTGGATACCGTCAGCCACTACGGCCAATGACACCTGAGCGCAATTTACGTAAGTTCCAGGAGGTGGCCTACAATGAGGCACACGTCAGGGCCAGGCTGTGCATAAAGCGGACCTTTGGCCTGCTGGAGGGTCGTTTTGAGTGTCTATACCGTATTGGAGAGAGCTTGATGTACAGGCCAGAGAAGTTTGGACAAATATTTCATGCCTGTTCCATGCTGCACAACATCTGCCTCAGGCAAAATGTCCCACTGCCCCCTGATGAGGACATGCTACCATAAGAAGACAACGACTCACTACTCTGCTGCCACACAGTGAGTGGGAGGAGGAAAGGGGGCGGTCGTCTTCTGCAGCAAGCACTAATAGACAATTATTTCTGATCACACTGATATTCACATGCCTCTCACCTTTGCACATAGCCAGCCACACATCGAAGAAACCGCAATTACACAAAATGTTATGTACCGTTATTTCTGCAAGTGAAATAGATGCATATATTTAAGTGTGAATGAACCATCACCAACACACTGCCTCTTCCCTCTCCAACACACCATTCCCAACACACCCATGCCGTTCCGCCTCCCCAACACACCAGCCCCAACACACCTGTACATTCCCACCTCCCCCTCCCCAACACACCATCCACACCATCCGCACCACACCATGACCTCCCGCCTCCTCCTCCCCAACACACCATCCCCAACACACCTATGCCCTCCCGCCTCCCCCTCCACAACACACCATCCCCAACACACCCATGCCTTCCCGACTCCCCCTCCGCAACCCGCCATCCCCAACACACCCATGCCCTCCCACCCCCCTTGTGCCTATGCACGCAGTGCAATGTCAAGTCACTTGCATGGCCTCTTGCCCTTGCAAGCCAACTCCAGCACCGTTGGAGCAAGATGACGCATTGAGTGGCACCTTGGAGTGCCGGGCACAGATCCCTCTGTGGGTGTGACAAAGGTGGATTGGCCTGACTCAGGCCCCTGGATGTGTTAGAGCGTCAGGAGCACGCTGGCCTGAATTGCCTCAGCAAAAGCCGAATTGCCCTCCATCATCGCCCTTACCCTCTGTCCCACGACAGAGTGGCAGATGTAACTGCAGACTGTCGCTGGTCTAGGTCCATGGCCCGCAAAATCATCTGTGGGTCACCCTAGACAGAGTCTCGGATAGCCTGCAGTTGTTGCACTTGTGTGTCCACCAGTGTTTCCATGTGCACCTGTTGCTGCCCAATAGGGTCCAGCCTCCTCAATATTGCTTTCTGTGTATGCTGTACTATTGGTTATGGGCTATCGGGAGGGCTCGGGGTTATGCAGGGTGAGCTGTATGCCCTGCCACCTACACTTCCATCTGTGTCACCCTTTGACTCCAGGCAACGCTGACCATGTGACTGGTCGTCCTGCTCGAGTGATGAAGGGGTATCATGGGCCAGTTGAGTGGGTGCCAGTGCAGCTTCTTATGTGCGCGTGCCAGCATCTGGCTCTCTGTCACAACCACAGTGACTGGCTGCTGGATGGTGGTGCAGCTGTCCGGGTTGCTCACCTGCAGCTGTATTGGTATCACTGCCATTGGGTGCCATGCTGGCGCTGGCTTGTGCAGCAGTGCTGGGCTGTGGTGTCTTGCCAGTTTTCTTTCTCCTTCTCATCCCATTGCTTGGCAGTGCAGGTTTGGAGGCTGTTGGTGTTGTACTAAAGGCCCAGCCATGGTAGGTAAATGGGCCTGCATCCAACTCCTCCCAAGTCACCAGTAAACCTGTTGGGGGGACAATTACATGCTGTTAGTCATCATGCATACTTGTTCATGAGCCCATGCTACATTATGGAGGGACATCATACACGTGTGGTCTGATGGGTATGGTCAATTGCAGGCCAATGCATATGGCCGATGCAAGATGGGGGTAGTGCCTGCTGAGAGTGTGCACCGCATTGGCATGTGCCCTTTGCCTGTTGGTCTGGTAATGTGACCTGTACATGCTGTTGCGTTGGGGGTCCACTTTAGCACTTGTTCTTTCTCAGCACACACGGGTGCTGCTCATAGTTGCATATGCTCACATGCACATTCATTCTATGTTGCATGAGTACACACAGTTGCCCATCTAGCCTTGAATACACATTGTGTGGCATTGCCTTTTGGTGCATTGACATCTGGTGGCACCTACCTCTGTCCATTGGGCCCATCTATCTTGAGTGACACATGGTTGATGTGGTCATTTGGACAGTGTATTGTCAGGGGAACTTCAAACTCACCAGCTTTGCCTTGGCTGCTGACCCCGACCTTGGCACTCCCAAGTCCCTCGAACCCCTCCATTTGGAGGATAGAGCTGGCCTTCTTCTTCCACATGGTCAGGACAAGGGGGTCCACAGTGCCCCCTCCTGTGGCCAATGTCTCCTGCCGGTATTAGGACAGGAGGCTGAGGACCTTGATCTTCAAGTCATTCCACTGCTTCATGCAGCCCTCACTGTCCCGTGGGACTCTGCCCAAAGCCGTTACCTTGTCACGGATGCCTCACCAGATTGCTGCCTTCCTCTGTCCTGATGTCTTACGATGCAGAGGACCATATAACTCCTCGGCATCGGCGACCACCTCATCAGCGAGGACCTGCAGCTCAGCCTCACTGACCATCTGCTCCCTGTGCCGCAGATCAGGCACCTTCCCTTTGGCATTCCCTTGGGACATGATGTCTCTGACTTGTGTGTCTGGATGGCTACAGGAAGTGGGGAATTCAGTGTGGATTGAGTTTTTCAAAATGTCCACTGCCATGCTTCCTGTTCTGGCGATAATGCTATTTCCCTTGACGTGAATTCTGACACCAGAATTAGCACTGATTGTATGGTGTAACAGTAATTTTGCCGAATACGGGCAGAATTGCCATTGGGTATTCAGTTTTGCCAGTAATTCCATGGACGGAGTTACTGTTACTGCCAATGGTGTGTCTGCATCCCGCCAAGTTGTGATACAGCAATAATTCTTTCAGACACCACAGCGGTAACAGTAATTCCTCCAAGGCGGAGTTACCACCATACTCATTATATGAGACCCATAGTCCCTTTTATATGTTTAGTGCAGGCGGCCCAACAGAGACAATGCGGAGCGGGAAGATGGAGGAGGCAAGTAGTGAAGAGATGTGCGTGGGTGTAATGGAGGTGCAGGGGACTGGGTGGGGCGTGACGAGGCGACAAGGTGTGAGAGGGAAAACATTCTCTGGGCTCAAGGAAATAAGCATTCTCAAAGCCAACAGTTTTGGCTTCAGTGTAAGCATGGGAAATGGTTTACTACCTATTCATAAGGGTATTACAGCTGGAAACCTCTGGGTACCTGAACATATGGTAGCTGTGCATTACACCTGCCTATAAACAAGAAAACACTGTTGGCTTTGATAATATTTGTTTTTAATAGTACTTTTCATGTAAGGATGCGTATCCTGCTTATGAATCAAGTGACTGAAGGAACTCTTGGTTCAGATATTTTATTATACTAGTAGTATATTTATAAATGTAATAAAGCCATTCATTCCCGGAAGACTGCTTTGAATTAACATTCACCATCTATGTTATGGGGGCGTTTTAGAAAAGAAAGAAAAAACTATTCTACCTGCAATGTCATAGCAGAATAGGCTATGTGAGCAAAAAAGCCACCCATGCACAGCACCACTTAGAAGCCATCACTGGAATTGTGCCTACAGATCACAGTCATACAGTATCCATATGGGTATGCAAATTAATTGAAAAGACTGCTTTTAGTGTCATATGAGTAAATTATGATGGTCTTATAGGGCAGTGTTATTTTATATACAGTTTTGTCAACCACAGACTGACAGTTCTCAAGAATGTAACAACCAACCACATAACACTGGCAAACCCTTAACAGAACGAAGTCTGATGTTACTACTTGATAGAGATAGCCCAAAGAGATCCCTGATGGTGGGGGTTGGGGGTGTTATGCGCAGAAAGGTGCAGGTAATGGGTAAATATGGCCATACGGATTAGCATGGCCAGGGGCGGTCAATGAGTGTGTCTGTCCTCAAATGTCATTTCACTCCTATCTTTACTTCACTGCTCCCGATTTCAACCTCTCACTTTGGCCGGCCTCCCTTAGCCCTGCGCCCCCCCAACTTGTGAGGCCAAAAACCTTGGGGTCATCTTCAAATCCACTCTCTCCTTTTTCTCACACATTTCTGACATCTCAAAAAAGTCTATCAACTACACCTCCTCAGAGGCACTCTACCTTTTCTCGCTTTCTCCCAGCGGCTCACTGTCTCCAGAGCCTTGGTTCTCTCTAGGCTGGACTACTGCAACAGGCTATTCATCAACCTCCCTGCTTCTGCCCTGCACCCTCTCCAACTCATCCAGAACAGAACTGCAAGACCTATCCTTGGCCTGAAGCCCAGAGACCGCATCTCTCCGGCACTGAAATCCCTCCACTGGCTCCCTCTGGCTGCAAGGATCAAATTCAAGACCCTCTGCATTGTCCACAGGGCTTTCTGGTTACTGGCACCTACTTTCCTTCAACGTTGCCTTCCTAAATACTGTCCCTTCCAAGCCCTCCGCTCATCTACCTCCAACCTTCTGCGAGTGAGAAGGTTCTCCAAGCAGAGATTTGGAGGGAGATCCCTTCCTCAGAAGGCGCCTCCCTCTGGAACAGCCTCCTTGCCACCCTCCGGTTTGAGCCTGATATTCTTATCTCCTCAAGACCTTCCTCTTCCTTCTCTCTCACTCTGCTAACCTAGCTCTCTCCTCTTCCCTCTCTCCCTCCTTCCATACAGCTCACTGACTGGCCGCCTGGTGTACCCCAGAGTCTCACAGGTCCCAGGCACCCCTGCCAGTCCTACTGCACTTTCCTCAGGGCCCAGCACCCCACCCACTCACTGCACTGGCAATACATCCTGAGAGCTTCTCTCTCCGCACCTCCCTAGTCTCTACTGACTGGGTGCACTTGGTCCCCTGCCCCTCCATCGTCCTGCCTGCACTTGCACGACAGCTCTGCCTGTAGATCTTTCTGTCCTTCCTTGTCTTACCCCTTAATGTGCACTTGAAAAAAACGCAGAATCGTCGTCAGGCCTATTTGTTGTATCCTAACTGTTAAATGTACCACATGCACTTAATCTGCCTGTGCAGACCGTTATCGCTTCAGAAATTCAAGGGCTCTGAGTGACTGTTTTTTCCCCTGTGTTTCCACCCTCCTTGAGCGCTTTGAAACACTTGCCTGTTCATAGGCGCCTTATAAATAAACAATACCATACCATACCATGACCATAGTTGTGGCTTGTATGCAACGATTTCACCGCCCCCCCTAATAGCCAAAACTAAAACACCATTCTGCAGCTAGAGAATAGATATCCCAGAATTCTATGTATGGAAAAAATTGGATAGGAGCACCTAAGCCACATGTGTGGAATAATGGACGCTTCTGATGTCAACGTAGCCATGTGGGGTCCTACTACAGGCTGCACAATGCAAACTCTTAAAGAAAAGCACAAACCCAAATGTGTTTGGATTAAGTGGAATAACCAAATGAGTGTGCCTTAATACAATGACAAACAGACATGGGAAAGACTATGCAAAACAATGTACCGTTCTTTAAAAGATACCTTAATGCATATGACTAATAATAATGGTAGATGTGTTAGCTCTGTGTGCATGTTGTTACTACAAATGTGCAGAATTAAAAAGGGCACCATAACACTGTGGATAAATGACTTATTTGGAAATTAAGCATGTATTAGTTACATTGATATTGTAACCACCTTTATAATTTTAACGGATTGGGACGATAATATTACTGAATATTCTGGTGTTTAAGAAATGTATTTTATGTTGCTTCATCAAAACAGTGTCTGCTATTCAGATTTCAAACCTTGTACTCCAGAAAGGACACATTTTGTGAGGAAATTAGCTCAGTTAGTGACAAGAAATTATTTGAGTTCTCTACCCAAACCCCTGCCATTGCAATGTGTGGCCGGCAGGGGTTGATTCTGTGATGAGGAGCAGTGGCCGGCAGCCACTGCGACCACACCCAGCAGGGCTTAGCTAGCTTCCAATGCCAAGGTAAACAAAACACCATTGCATTGGCATAGTAGCAAGACATGTCGACAGGCCAGTGACGCCTCAGCAGTGGCGAATGCCATGGGAATGGTTTTACAAAAAGAGCTGAGTAACTGAGTGAAGCTGTTTGCCTTTTGACTCAGGATCATGTATTCTGGTGAGGCCAGTCGGTTTTAGGGCTTTTGGTATTTTCGTAGTCGTCATTAGCAGGCCTTTCCTGAGAAAGTCAGTATTTCTCAGCCTTTATGTTTTGCTCCTAAGGATTCTGCCCCAGTTACTGTGAATATTCTTCTGCATTTGCTGTTTGCAGCCCGACAGATAAGAGGTGTGTTATCAGCCACTTTTACTTCCTAAAAATAGGCAAATACTCACAACAAAAAATAGGAAACAGACACATAGGACCTTGTGCACCTGCTTTTACCCACACAGCACCATGGACATTTTTGGACCAGTAGTGTACATAGTTCCACAGAAAGAAAGTACTATTATTACTGCCTGATACAAAAATGTAAACATGTATAATGTAACCCCGTAAGTGCGGAGGACGAGGTATCTCGTCCTCATGTCTATGTTTCCAGTGCGGGGGACGAGATACCTCGTCCTCACTACTTACCATTGGGGGGGCTGGATCGCCCAGCTGCTGCTGCAGTGATCCTCCCGACCTCCAGGCAGTGAAGGGGAGGACTGCCCCTTCTGTGCCTAGGGATCAGAGGGTGCCGTGATGACATCGGCGCATGCTACGTGCACCGACGTCATCCGGAAATTAAATTTACATGCTGAAGCCAAAAGGCTTCATCATGTACATTTCACAGGGTCGCATTTGCGTCCTGGGAGGGCATTTCTTACCAGATTAGGACAAGTGAGGGCTCTTGGGAAGGGGAGACTCTCCCCTTTCCAAAGAGCCCTCACTCAAGCAGATTGTTGGTCAAGGATCCTCAACCAGCAATCCCCACTGAACCACCAGGGAATTGATTTTGGGGGTGGGGGTCCCCCAAGCCAACAGACCCCCACCCAAATAATAAAGGAAAGGGGGCACAATGTTCTGCCTTCTTTGGTGGCAGATGGGTGCTGTTTTGCATCCATTTTCCCCCAAGGAAGGCAAAAATAAAAACAAATATTTGGGGCAGACCTGGGGGCTTCAGGGGGCTTGACCCATGTTTGTGGGCCAGCCCACCTGTGGGCGGGAGGGGCAAAGTAAGGGTCTGGCATTATTTTGCCACCCCAGGGAAGCAGAAACGACCACTAGACCACCAGGGAATTGATTTTGGGGGTGCTCACCTCCCTCCAAGCCAAGCAGGCCCCCACCTCCACCAACCAAACAAAAAAACGGAGCATAATGTGTTGCCTTCTTTGGGTGCAGATGGGTGCTGTTTTGCACCCATTTGCCCCAAGCGAGGCAAAATAAAAAATAAAATATTTGGGGCAGACTTGGGGGCATTAGGGGGCTGGACCTATGCCTGTGGTCCTGACCCTCTCAACAACCCCCTGCACCCTCCAAGGAGGGGCAGATCCTTTCTGCTTCCCTGTGGGTCTAAAGTGAAAGTCTGGACTCATTTTGCCACCCCTGGGAAGCAGAAAAGATCACTAGACCACCAAGGAATTGATTGTAGGGGCACAGGGGCCCCCCAGCTTAAACTACCCCTCACCCCCACCCCCAATAAAAGCCACATAGGTGGCACAATGTTGTTTTGCCTTCTTTGTAGGCAGATGGGTGCTGTGTTCCACCCATTTCCCCACAAGAAAGGCAAAGCAACATTGTACTGCATTGTTAGTGGCACAATTGGGAGCCTCAGGGGCTGGCTCAGTCCCTGGGGGTCAGCCCTCTCAGGAATCTCCCCACAGATGGGCACATTCTTTCTGTTTCCCTGGGTGGGGAGGGGCAGAATTGAGTGTCTGGCCCAATGTGTGCACCCATAGGAAGCAGAAAGGAGCACTAGGCCACCAGGGAAAGGATTTTGTCGGTGGGGGCTGTTTGGCCCGTTGCCCATCGCAGCACCGCCGGCTGCCAGCCGCTCTGGACCTTTGGCCAAGCAACGTTAGAGCTTTTCCCTCCCGGGAGGGTCGGAGACCCCGCTGGGTCGCCTCATGACCGTCGTTGGGCCAAGGGGGCGGTCGAAACATGCGAGGCAGATGCCCAGGGCCGGGGGCAGCACCCCTGACTTTCCTAGACATCTGGCCGGGCTGTGTTATAGCTCTTCCCTGCAGGAAGGAATGGGACCCTGCTTGGGTTCCTTGGGACTGTTGCTGGACTTGGGGCCAGTCAATCCACATAGGAGACAGGCGCCCAAACCCGGCGGCTGCACCCCCGGCCGTCCTGGAGCTTTGGCTATGCCGCGTTACAGCTTTTCCGTCCTGGGAGGGACAGAGACCCTGTCCGGTCAACGGATGACCGCTGCTGAACTGGGGGTAGCGGTTTACCCAAGGCTGGGGGCAGCACCCCTGGCCATCCGAGACCTCTGGCCATGCCACCTTATAGGTTTTCCCTCCGGGGAGGGTTGGGGACCCTACTGGGGTTCCCTGAAACCACCGCTGTACTTGGGGACGGTCGACCCACATGGGAGACAGGTGCCCATGGCTGGGGACATCACCCCTACCGTTCTGGAGTTTTGGCTGGGCTGCGTTACAGCTTTTCCATCCTTTTTGACTCTATCATCCTTTGGCTTCTCGATTTGGTGCCTATAACTGGCTAGTGTTGGGAACCCACAAAGGTCTAAGTACCTCTACCACTCCATGCCATTACCAATCCCCATTGGAGACCTATGAGCCAAACTGCCTCCCTTGATCCCCTGAACTCTGGACCAGTCTACTAAACTCCCCCCTAGGAAAGCCCTTTTTCTAGGGTACACTTAATGCCAGTTCAGCTAACAAACTATCTAACAAACATGCTAGAGATATTCACAACTCCTGGAGGAGTCAAACAATTTCACTTGAGTGTAACAATACCATGAAGCATATTCGCAAAATGCAATCTTGACAAATCTGTATAGTATTACATTCTGATGTTATCCGAAATGTAATAGTAAAACTGATCAAAACGATCTCTTGCAAATAGTTTATTCACCTCTCAGCAAGCCATATGCAATAATAACTATAATTCACTAAGCAGGGAATAGTCACATGCAAGGAAAGGCCTTGTGGACCCCTATCCCTACGTGGGATGCAAAGATCCTCTTCCCCACATTTAGGACGTCCAGACCCAGGGACAGCAAGTACACGTTTTGCAGGTCCCGTGAGGGTCAGTCCCAGTATCACTGAGACTATGAAATATTAAAATAAACAGCACCCCTCCCAAATCAGCTTTCCTGCCCAAATCATAATTGCAGGCTTATTCCAGGATCAGGCAGCTTTCCGTGGCTCACCCTGTGTACATATGAGTTCCAAAAGAGCCTCCAGGGTTCCAATAGGCTTAGGTTGCCCCCTCTCAGCCTCATTCTAGCCAATAGGAAGCTGAGACCCACAACCAATCGCAGAACGTCAACACGTGGCACCATCCTCAACCCAAAGCCCCCCCCCCAATGGGAGGACTAACCATACTATACACATCAGACTCCTCATTTTGGGAGGGTCGGTTGTTGGATCAATTTTAGATGATGGTTTGAGAACTTTGTAGCGTGTTGCAGGGACATTAGAGGAGTGGAGATTATTGGAGGTGAAAGGGGGCGAAAGATCCAGGAGGCGAGATCTGCAGTGTGTTGCAGACAGGAAGGTGTGGAGAGTTTGATGAAATCACTAACAAGAGAAGGTTGTAAAGTGGTGGTGTCAGGTAGTGCAGAGAGCTGTAAGGAGGAGGTAGCATAAGGTGAATGTGGAGAAGAGTTGGAGGAGGTGCTAGTGTCTGGGGAATGTGGCAGGTTTGGTGAAGATAACATTACTAAGCAGTGGTTGTGCTAGAACAAGAAGAAACTGGGAGTTCTGTGGATGAACTAAGATTAGGCGGTAGCAGAGCGGATCAGGGGAACGTGAAATATGTGGAAGAGACCTTAATAGCAAGAGTAGGAAATAATAAGGAGGCCAAGTCGACCCAGGGAAGTTAGGTTAGGTAGGCTGAAGCATTAGACACAGGCAGGAAGTGCAGAATAGTTAGGAGCCTGGAAGCCAAGAGAATGTTGGGGAGCTGCCTAGAAGTTGAGGATAGTGCTTTGGATCTAGAGGGAAACAAACAATACACCGGGCTCTAAACTGTGGTCCCCGAGAAGCTAGAGAACTATCTGAGGTTGGCTGAGGTGCCACAGAGTTACATGGTTCAGGTATCCGTCGAAGAATCAGGAATGAAAACCAGATATATTAAATATGTTTTTGGGTAAAGACCTTTATTGATAAATAAAAAGGGGTTGGGAAAAGAACTTGCTGTCCGTGCGCTAGAGGTGTTTCCCTACCGAAGCTCCAAACAAATGTTTTGTCAGTGTCAGACTGTCCAAAACAAAACCGTCCTGTGTCCAAAGCACTATTCTGACCCTCACATTCTAAGGAAATACATCTTAAGGTGTAAAGGATAATGTCTCTGCCTTTTACAAACATGTCTAAAGGTGGAAATAAATAAATAACTCCAACAAAACGTCTTTCAAGGATATTGCTCCTTAATCCAGAGGGTATCACCCTTCCCCTGGATTCGTCTTCACAATTTCTTGACAATAATAGTTCTTATCTTTCCTCTTGTTTAATACCAGATCCATATATGTATTTATCTTCGGCCTTTGGGGGATGTCAGGATACCTGGTATGCTTTCCCGCCAGGTTTTCTCTGTTTCCCTATATTCACACACTGGTGATTGTCTGGTATATTTTCTTGCCAGGGCTTCTTGTTGTTTCACACTTCTTGTTCCTCTATATTCATACCGTTGTAATTACCTTGTGTACTTTCCTGCCAGGGTTTCTCTGTTTCCCTATATTCACACACTTGTAATTGCCTGATATACTCTCCTGCCAGGGCTTCTGGGTTTCACACACTTGCAATTGTCTGGTTTACTTTTCTGCCAGAGCTTCTTGTTTTCACACAGTTGCTACGGCCTGGTATAGTCTCCTGCCAGGGCTTCCTTTTCTCACAAACGTGTAATGGACTGGTATACACTCCTGTCAGGAATTCTTTTATTTGCCTGTCTCTGCAACTCCACCTTTGATAGTTTACCACATAAGCCCTTTTGGCTATTCCTTTAATAATATATTGCCTCATTAGTGTTTTGTTTTTGCTCACACTTCTAATCATTCACCAATCATTGTCGGTTAATTTACATTGTCCTTTAAAGATTCCCTTCTGAGGCAAATGTGCTTTTAATTTTTTGCTTTCATTATTAAGAAACCATTTTCTCTCTTTATCCGACTTGGATTGTTCAATGTTTAACCTATGCTGTGTTCACCAATACGCCCCGGTGCTCCCATTATCCCAGCAAGGACTTGCCGGCTCTTCGTGGCATCTCCTGCTCTGTCTGCAGCTCACCGATAAGAGCCGCTGGATTCTCTCACCATCCGCGCTGCTCGGCTTTCATTTTCCACGTCTCCTGTGGCTCTGGCTGGGCTCCTCCTCTCCTTGCGGCTCTCCAGTAAGCTTCTCTTTGTGTTTTTTCCACTGGCAAATGCCCAGGAGCACTGCTCTCGCATCTGGTGTTTCCACATGAAATCTTCGGTTGGCTCCAATGTGTTTCTTTTGGTTCTTCAGCCACTCGAAGAGCTGCAGCCCGCTTCCACCAGCAGTCTGACATTTCTTCTTGTGATCTTCCTTTAAAGATCAAGGGCACAGGTGTTTTCTCACCACAACTAGAGCATTGCCTGTGCTCAGGGCTTCTTTTTCTCTGCATTCCTCTATTCCTCTTCCTCGTCACAGTGTTAAGGTGTTTCTGGATACAGCAGTTTCTTTTCACTAGCTTGCAGGAAAACATTTAAGGAATCGTTTAACATGTGCAGAATAGTTAGGAGCCTGGAAGCCAAGAGAATGTTGGGGAGCTGCCTAGAAGTTGAGGATAGTGCTTTGGATCTAGAGGGCAACAAACAATACACCGGGCTCTAAACTGTGGTCCCCGAGAAGCTAGAGAACTATCTGAGGTTGGCTGAGGTGCCACAGAGTTACATGGTTCAGGAATCGTTTTAACATGTCCTGAGGGATAATACATTTTTGAAAGTTGATCTAAACAACTGTTTGAGGGAAATTTTGCATTCTCATTTGAGGGAGCAGAGAAAGAATCACAATAGGGTGTTATGTATGGGAGATTCATCCTGCAAGGGAAAAGGGGGATACTATGTCTCATTCGTGCACACCACCAGGTTGTGTCATCCCATGTGATCCTCCACAATTGCCGCCCCCAGAGTCAGGATCAGGTAGTGGCTGACGTCCCCTGGCCATATGGGAGGAGGTCACCCCCGGGAAAACCTCTCCATCATATTCATCACGGGTCCCAAAGAGGTGACCCAAGCTTGGACTTGCAGGAGACTCATTTGCTAGCTAGCCATGGGTCTGAGCTCTGGCAAATGACACATCTCGATAGATCACTAAGAAGGACTGATCATCAGGAATGAGGTTGGAGATTTTAGGTGTTTTTCTTTAAACAGAAGATTGGGTTGCGTTTGGGAGTTTGTTTTCATCTTTGTGAACTGTGTAAATAAAAACCTGAACATACTGCCAGACTCTGGTTGCTTGAGCATCCCACTCATTTCGCTGCCACGTACAAAGACTGTGATGGATGTCTGCCTTACCCCTAAGTTGAAAGTGCATCGTACTGTATCTATGGACTGGGTCCCCACCACAAGTACCATGGGTTTGGGGGCAAGTGGCTGGGATTTGTATAGTTTTCATATGTTGGCTATTCCTGTGAGGGTTGAGCCCTTATTTACACCAGATTAGGAATGGCTCTCCTAGAGGGAACCTATGTGCACCTTTCCCAGAAGTCAGGCCTAGCCGTTACATATGGAATTGATATAATAATAAATAATAATAATTTGGCATTTATGTAGCACTACAAACCCTCAGGTATCTGAGCGCCGCTTATTATTACCCACGGTGTGTTGTGCTCATTTATCAACCTCGGAAGGATGAAAGGCTGAGTTTGGCCCCGCCTGCGTTAGCAGGCTCTGCACGGATGTCAAAGTGAGCGCTCTACTCGCTGTGCCACTTGACCAGTTTATAGGCACCAGTTAAATTGATCTGGACTATTGGTCTATCGCTAAAGTCCTACTTTTTAACCATCACTCCAAATTATTCCAGGTGACAAAGGTGGATCCTGTAGACCAACTCATTTGTGAACCTTATACCACAGTTGAGCCAGAAGAGACACCAAAGCCGGATACTGTGTATAGAGGAGCGGCTGGTCTTGGGTCCTCCTACCTCCCAAAGGAGACTAGTACTGATGTGGAAGGGGGGGCATGACCCGCAAACCCTAGCTCATCCACCACATCACATTGTGAGCCTAAGGGATTGTGTCCAAAGGAAGAGATTTTTGTAGTTCGGTGGAGTTCACCTGTGCTTGAGGTTAGCCTTTGATTACATATCTCAGTTGAGGAAGTTCCTAAAAAGAAAACGGTATTTGTTCAGTTAAATGATTGCAACAGATCGTGAAATGTATTAGCAGTCTCCCAATCAGTTTATCAACTAGGGCATAGTACATAAACCACAACATTACAGATTCTTTTGCCGAAATCATGAGGATCTTAGATGAGGGGGCGTGTTGCATATTGCTTTCATTAGATCTGACAGCGTCATTTGATCACATTGATCATGAGGTTCTCCTTGACATATTGAAGCAAAGAATGGGCATTAAGTGTACAGTACTAACTGGATTTAATCCTTTTTAAGAAATCAGCATCAATTAATTTTAATTAACCAGGAACGGTCATCCCCGAGTGCCGTCCCTTTTGGAGTACCACAGGGGTCGATTTCATCACCAACTGTTTTAAATCTCTATATGGAGCCTTTAGGGGACATGTGAAGGCACCGTCCTCATACACGTGTCTCAATAATTACACACCCCGTCGTAATAAGACCAAGAGATAAGTTTCAAGGAAAACCAAGTTTATATAATATCAATATGCCAGCAAAGACCTCTGCTGCCCGAGAGCGCTCTGCCAAAAATTACACGGGCAGCACATTAAAAAGGGCAATTGCATCATCAATGACGATTTACACTAATACAGATGTCGTGTTATTGGTTGGTGGGGGACCTATATATTGGCCTGCTCTTTCTGGGATGCCAGGCCCTAATTGGCTGCTGCTTCCCAGTCGATCTTGGCGCACATGGGTCAGCTGGGCTCATCTCTGCGGTGAAGGTCAGTTCAGGCGGGCAAAACATTTCTATCTAATCTAGGCTAAACAACAGGAACTGGTAATTTATGAACAATGACTGATACCTGAACGACACATGCAAAGGGGTTCTTTGAGAAGAGGGGATAATGTATTGACATGCCGACCTCGACATTCAGGGTTTCATTGATACCGCAGTTCCCGCACCCAAGTGTCTCTCCTGGGGGCTTGATCTACCGCCTATCTTCCTTGGTGCTTCATGATACGAACAGATGTGTGTTGCTATTGAGAGAATATATTGCTACCCAGGATTAGGTCTAGGGTGGTTGTTCTGGAATGGCCAAGACAAGGGGGTTAGATGTTTGTCAGTATGAAAGGAACTGGGGGGCTCTGGCCTGGCGTGGTGGGTGTCGAGGGTACACGGGCAGTTTAGTGGAGATGGATGTGCATTTGTACTGGGGCATGTTTCTGTCTCACGCTCTCCGCAGAGCACATTCTTTGAGAAACGATACTGCGTATTTGCAACATTAAAAGGACAGTGAACAGATTGACTTCCGTGGAAACAAGGCAATAGTTGTATGATAGTTATTGTCCACCTCATCCCCAGTGTGGTATATCGCTACCATGCGGTGTTTGGGCTCATCACTCTCTCCTGTTTGTATTTGTGCTTCCTGTGTATCATGAGGAACCCTATTACTACTTCTATTCCCAAAAGACACCATCATCATTGTACTATTAGGTACTACTTTTGCGCAGCATCGGAGACCCAACTGGCACACACAAAAAATCAGCAAGATAAACATGATGATAGGGATTAGCATCTTCAATGTAGTCCCAAGCCATGAGGGTACCCAGCCGAATGCTATGTTATTTTCCTGCACTCAGGCCTCCTTCTTCATCCTGGCGCCAGTTCATGTACTGCTGCTATCACGTGTGATAATGTCCCGTTTTCAGTATCGGCAGAGGGTACAAACGTGCAACATGAACTCATAATCTTTTTGCAAACCCTGCCCTCCATGACTGTGAGGAGGTCGAGGATATATCTGTTCTGCATTGTCATTAGCCGGAGTGCTCTTACTTCCACCTTGATTACGTTGAACCCTTCCTCAGTGTCATTTGCCAACTGGATCAGCTCCCACCGGACAATCTGTAGCCATTTGGCATTTTCTCTTGCTTGGATTTTGGGCAACAATGATGCAAAGAATGTCTCTACTGAATTGAAAAGTTTGTATTCATCTGTAATCTGCGTGAGGAGGTCAGATGACCCTTGAGACAGGTAGTTCGAGGAGCACTTCCTTCGAAACAGATGATCATGCCGCTCATTTTCCGATAGTATGCGGAAGATGGGGGGGTGGAGCTGTGGGTGGCGTTTTGGTTGGTCTCTGTGCCGTTTGTACATCTTCAGGCACAGCTCCCCCCTTTAGGTGCTCCTCGGGTACCACCAACACTACAGAATGTAGTATTGCTAGCACACAGTAGCCCCTCCACGATGATGGGAGGTGTGAGTACCTATCCCTAAGAGAATCTGGGAGACAAGGTACCCACTGAGAAAACCGTACCTGCATGGTAGACAATATGATGGCCATTTAAATGAGATTCCTGAAGATCCAGAGCAGATGAAGGGCAAATATGTCACACAAAGAGAGATGATACACACAGAAGAGATGCAGAGACTAGAGAATGCACATATTCTATAAGGCATCAAGAAGGTATCAAGGATAAGTGACATCTTGGGATCAAGGTGAAGAAGCTTATCCCACAGAAACAGATAAAGATATTAAGCTAGTTTAAACGTGTACAGATGCAACAGAAACGCAAGGAGCAAAGTAATCTTGAAAGCTAGCTTCAAGCTTTATAGTAAATAGATTACGATAAGCGCCAATATATATATATATATAGATATATATATATATATAATACTACGCATTATAAAGCAGTGCTGAACATTAACAAGAAGGCCTCACTTCAGTGTGTCGCAGTTAAAAGCAATTCAATTACAAAGGAAATATCAGCAGAAGGAGTTGAATGAGCCAAGAAGCCAAGGTCTTATCAAACAGGAATTGGCTGACATCGGATACAAATTGTGAGAAAGAAGAGAGACTCCTGTTCAGAAGGCTTGAGCAAAACAAAAGACGTCAGAGGACTATTAGAAAATAATATTGAACACACAAAAATGCTCAAATTCATGGTGTCCAGTCACGTGGAAGAAGGAAGTTGGACGATCGAGGTGCTCCCACCTACGCACGAGGGCAAGCTGTGCCTGCACTCCTTAAAATTTCTCAGAGCACAGTACGAACTCAGGGCCAAACTTCAAAGCACTAATTGACACTGGACCATTGAGGTGATGATGGATTTATATATTAATTGGTTGGAAGCTAGTGTTAAAACGAGCCCACCAGCAACTGGACGTTCAGTCTGCATGCTGCTAGACGTAGGTGGAAAAGTACTGACGGGGGTTAGAAGCCAAGCAATTGTAGAGGACTGTGTAATCAAGGGCCTATAGTTTGTGTAGCCAATGGAATGTTGTGTATTTAGTGACATTCATAGTGGCCATTTTAAGGGGAGGGCTTTGTTGCCCCACCTGATGTTAAGTACCCTATCACTCACCTTCACGGTTCTATACTGATATGGAACTTATACTTAGTTATTCACTTAGAGCCAATCACTCCCTCCGATAGGTTTTTCAGTTTGTCACGTAGGTAGTGACGCAGGTCAACACATCAATGATGACGATTTTATATTATATAACCTCAGTTTCTACTAAAATAAGTCAAGTAAAGGGATTGAGCGAATGCTGATGTTCGTTGTACTCCCTGTTTTAGACCTTTGATATTAAAACGGACTCCCTTTTGCCAAACTACCTGAGTCGTCTTAAATATTAATGTATGAATAAAATCTGCACCCCAATCCATCTCCAGGGTATTGATACTCATCTTAAAGGGCTGGTAAACCCAGTTCACTTGGTAGCAGAGACAGGATGGTTCTTTAAAAAATGCATCAACCGTCGACATAAGAAAACTTTAAAGTCTCTGTAATATCGCACGACCTTTGCCATTCGGCTGACAGGACGTTAAGCTCCCCGTAGATAGTGGTTAGTGTAATTGAAAAAATCCTTGCAAGGAGGGTGTGACGGGTCCCCTTAGTTTCCATAAGAATCCCCTCCCACGTCTACGCAAAGCATATCAGAAAACAGTTTGAAGAGGGGGTAAACGGAGGCGTACGAGCCCGATGGTCCGAAGAAGAAAATAAGCGAATGGTGAGTAGAAACTGAGGAGTATGGCAAATTGATGCATGCGTAGTAAAATAAAGGAGAGTAATGGAGGGAGGCAGGATAAACGTAACGTAAGAGTGTAAAAATATATATATATAAGGGGAATGAGATATTGACTTGAGTGAGGCCGAGCAATATAATAAGGAATATCATGTGGAAGGCCACGATAAAGAGAATACGCCCTATACCTACGTTTTAAAGAACGTTAGAAGAAATTTGAACCCAGAGTCCCATAGTAGAACAATGTAGAAAACAGATCTGATTAAAGGCAGATTTGAAGGGGTTAGTTTACACTTCGTATCAAGTATTTTTTGAAGGGCAAAATGAGTCTGAGAGAGAAGATCGTAGGAGATTTATGTGACCGGTCAAGTTTGTCTGTTTATTTTATGTGTTTTTGAAACAATTATGACATCATAGTTAAGAAAAGATTGACGATAGAGAAGTGTGAAGTTGAAAAAGAAATCAAATTATTTTTTAATTGTATTTGATGGTTGTTTTTTAGCAAGATTAAAGTAAAACTGTGATTGACGGGATTGGAGCTTGCAACGGTTGGTGCTGGCTCATACTGTGTTGTTTTTTAAATGTGTTTTTAAACCTGTGATTTAAGCAAGCGAGTGTTAGCAGGCGAAGGGTAGATGAATCGAGAATGGAGGATGTAACTCCATTAGTGCATCTCTGCAAGCAATTACCAAAACATGCACCCAAACCTAGACAGTACAGTGCAGAATGGGTTAAAGGAACCATGGACAAAATGTTTATGCCGTGGCCACAAGGCGGATCACTATCGAAGGCCGTCCTACAACATATGATGACCTATTTTCATGCAGCATATACTGGGAAGAAGCTAGACAAGCGGCTAACGAGCTTAGAGCTTTGGAAAATGTACCAACAAGGAAAAGATGAGGAGCCTCCTTTAGATTGGATACTTAATGTATGTAAAGAGGGGGGTGAAGAGCCCTCCGCTCAACCCGCCCTGTCTGAAACAGAAGACGAGAGTAAGAAAGATGATGGGTTATACCCATTAAGGGAACTTAAAGCAGCGGCGGGTTATAGAAACCCAGTTTATGAGTCACCTACGCAAAGTAGTGACGAGGACCCAGAGAAAAATACTGAGAAAGATGTAATCTCTAAAGTCCCGAGAGACAAGGAGAGATGCGATAAGGAAAGAAGTGATCAACCAAGTACATCTCTAGATATAGGAAGAGAAATAAAGAGACGGAAGGGAGAAAGAGATCCCCCGGGGATGCGGTCTTGATCCGCAACCACGTAAGGAAAAAGAAGGACGAACCCCGATTTAACAGTCTGTTCATTGTGTAAGACATCACACGTCTGCTGTCAAAGTGCAAGGCAGGCGTGCTTGGATCTTCTCTTTGCTGGAGAAACTCCACAGTAGCTTATTGACTTTGGAGTGAGTCATGCTTAAGCCTTGATTAGAAGCGGATTATGCCAGATTTTGATCGTGGACACAGCAATTGGAAAAGAGTACAATACCCAGATTCATTTGACACTGAGTTCCTGTTTGGATTTACCTATGGTGTTACCCAGTGATGACCTTTCTAGGCACATTCTTACTTATTTCGAGTTGGTGTTGTGCACTTAGCCATCGCTGGAAGGGAGAACCACTCGCATTCCAGATTTCTTACAACATCCTAAAATAGAAGAAGTTATAAGACGATTGCTTATAGTCATCACTGAACAAGTCTTGCAACTACCTGAGTACAGCGAGGAGAATACAAATGTCCCTATCAAACGAAGCGGCTCATAGACTAGTCAGTGTGGTGTTCTTTCGTCTGATTGAAGAATATCCGCACCTTGTTGGAAGGCACACTGATGTGCATACCATTCTGAGGGATCCTAGAAACACTGCAAATCTGAATGTGATCTTGGAAGGCATTATAATCCAAGTGAACATATATTCTGAGCGAAATCACAGGTCGGTGTAGAAACTTTCCTCGAGGGACAGATTGAAAGGTTATGGATAAAAATAACTTGTGATTCATGCTGAAAGAACTTCAACATGTCGTCTGGGCTGAGGCAGATTCGAGGCATAGATTGGGAGATAATCTATGTCATTGAGCTCGTCTAGACTTACTAAGGTCATTCTTCTTCACAATAAAGAGGGATCTACATTTCGGCTGGTGAAAGACTGATTCCAGAGATACAGAGAAAGTTGTTTTTATTGTCTAGTAAGCAGACAACTGATCAAGAACTAATTGCTTAGTCAAGACAGCAGCTTCCAGAAGCAGTTCACAATGCTAATGTATTAAAGTTTGAGTTTTTCCTTCCTTAGGTAGTCAAGATGGGAAATCTAAGCAGCAACTTTATATGACTGCATGAAGAAAGACGCTCACATTGTCCAAGAAGTAAATGTAGGCTGACGTACCTCTGTGTTCATAATTGTACTGCTTTCATTGACTGTGCAAACAGCGTTCTATACTGGTGCAAATGGAGCTAACACTCTGTTAGGCAGAAACCTGTGCAGTTCCCTTAGGGACCACTGCAAAAGGTTTAAGACTATAGGTGTTGGCAGTAAATCCGATTGGTAGCAGTCTGCACCACCCAGATTTACCTGGTAGCTGTGGCTGAGCAGCCAGACTTCTCTCAAGAAGAGTTAGACAGTATATAGAGTATACACGATAGGTACCAAAATACAGTAGCACAAGCAAACAATGAGCTTTTGGTATCAAGTATATCATTAATTATTTAAAGACACACTTAGAAACTCTCTAGCACTCTTATTGTAAGCAAGTTAAAAAACACAGTCACTATTAATATATATACATCCCTTATTCCTTATTAGACAAGTCTTAGTTAACACCACTTATTTCCAGACAGAGGTGAGCGCTTAACTAAAGATGGCACTCCAATAAGTTTAAGAAAAAGGGAGGGAAAAGGCAGAAATTAGAAACAGCACACAACACAATACTTTAGAAGCACTTAGCAAGGCAGGAAAGTCAAAGTCTACTTGTGAGCAAAAAGTTCAGAGGCCACGCTGCCTCTTGGAGAGAGTAGAACACCAATGCGCCCAAGATCACAAAGTTTAAAAGGCTTGGAGAGTCTTGCAGAGAGTTTAAAAAGGAATCAGTTCAGCTCAGAAAAGTTCAGTTAGCCAGCCTAGGGCCAACCCAAGTGGTAAGTTGAGGGTTTAAGAGACACCCCACACAGACCGTTGCGACGGAGGCCAGGTGGACACAGTACCTTGAAAGTGGAGAGAATCCTCCAGCAGGGGCAGTTGTTCCTGGCAGCGGTTGCAAGTCACGGCGTCGTCCAGAGGAATAGGTGGTCTCATTGCGGAGGAAACCTGAAGATCGTTGCACGGCCAGGGAAGAAACCAACCGTGGAGTTCTCCGGTAAAAAGGTACTACCCTTTTATTTGCAGTAGTGGAAAAATGTGGGATCCTGGTTGCCGGGGTGCTTGGCACAGGCAAGGCAGCCACGAGATGATCCGGGAAGGCGAAAAGGCGGACAAACTGGTTATCCCTTCCAGTCAAAGGAAGAAGCCTCTTCGGGATGAAGATCTCCTCTGTCGTTGGAAGAAGTGGTGAGTCGGTTCAGCAGGGCTCCACCGGTGGTGTTGTCGGTGCAGGTCGGCTCAGCTTCTCCCTCTTCGGATTCTTTGGTCCTGTGGCGACGTCTGAAGTCCCAGTCCCCAAAGCCCTGCTTTTATGCAGAAAACCCCCATTCATCAGTCCTAGCTGTCACTCAAACATGCTAAGTAGTGAGCCGGGCGGCTCACCACTGGGCCAATCACACAAGAGTGCGACTTGAGTTGCTGAGGCAACTCAGTCCAGGGTGCCTAAACCCCCTCCTACACCCTCTGTGGTACCCAGACATAGTGGCACCACTTTTGGAGGCTTCGCCAAAAAGTGGAACAAAGGGCTCGACTTGGGTTGGAGTCACAGAAGCGAACACAAACGCCATTTTTGAAACCGAGTTCTGACAAAAAAATACCAACCGGTGAATTAATATTAAATAAATAAACCAGCGGTATGTTTGAGGCTATGTTAAAAAGTATTAGCCTCGAACAATGGGAAAATCCCATAGGAATATATTCGCGGTTGAATATAAAAAGTAGTATCCACTGCCACCAGCCAAAACTCACTCAGGGGGTCTGGACAGTGCCCCCTCGAACAACAGACCCAGGGGCAATCAAATTGTCCCTACCAGTACACCCACAATATGATGGTTTGTACTGGTTCTGTTCACAATTTAGGACTAGTAAGCCAATGGTGACTTTACATGCCCTGGGAGACAGTAGTCAGTCCCAGGGTACGGAGTCTATGTTTGGGGGTCACTATGACACCCCTGTGTTACGGCACGGAGGGTGCTGTGTAACACACATACCCAAAACACATGAAGCCCTATGGAGTAAAAGACCCCATAGCCCATAAAACACATACAAAGTCAAAGGATATCTCAAATCATGTCTAAGAGTGGGAGAAAAAGAGTCTCACTCTTAGCAGGAGAAAAAAATAAACCTCAATAATCCAGCAAAGCTGCTGGGGGACTCACTAGGTTTGGGAAATTAGCCTTAACAGAGAATTCTCCCTAACACACTCCTGTGCATGTTTCTGAGCAGAGTGAAAATGTACGTGTGGTAACTACTAGGCAGCCTAGACCCATATAGCCTTTCCTGCTCCAAAGAAAGATGGCAAATAGCCTGAGATTGAGATGGATGTCATTAGCAATAATACACATGCAAAACGTGTCTTAGAGACTATTTCTGGACGCCAGAGACAGGCTCAGCGAAACAGGCAAGGCAAAGGGTTGATAAAAGGTGAGCCTACACAAGTAAGTCATGCAAATACACCTGGTCCAGTGAAAATTGACCCAAAAGCAGTTTTGAAAAGAAGATCCCAAATGGAGATGTGCGAGACACTTTCATGCCTAAATGGGCTGCTGAGCAGATGAGACATTCTGAACTTTCTCCGATTCAAGGAGCACATGAAGGTGCACCTCGTCCATGTACAGCCCCGGTGGTCCAGTAAATCCCTCGCCGGCAATTCTGTAAATCCCCATTCCCGTGGATTCCCATAGGAATAGATGCGCTTATGTCTTATCCAGGAAGAAGAAGCTATGTTGGTACACTTCATGACATCACAGTACTTAATTTTGCTACAATGCAATTACAAATGCTTCCATTGTTTCCCTTGTTGCTTGCTTCATGGCGTGGAACAGATGTCTCCCATAATCAACATTATTGTGGGGTGTAAAATACGTGGCTAGAGCCATCTTGAGACCCTGAATCGTATTAATGGAGTCCGCAGGGAACTTGCCTATGATGTCTCTTGTGGCTGGGCCCAACGCAAGCTTCATCAGCGATTGCTGACGTGCATCCTCCATTGGGCCAATTGCCCTTACATATAAGTCAAAATCCTGGTCCACCTGGGTCCCATGTTGCTGGGGTCAATCCCTTCAAAGACACCTAGTAATTGTACTGCCAGGGACTCTGATACCCTCTGATGGCTCTGAGGTTGTGGAGTCACTGGGACCATCGCTGAAATGTCCTGGTCCGACATGCTGCGGTCTCACTGTTTGACTCTGTGCTGTGTTCCCTGAATTCCCTCTCTCTATGGGGTTGATTTGACAAAGCCTTGCGACGTGTGACTCCTCCCACATGATGCTGCCGCAAGGGACAGGCACTAGCACCGCACTAGAGCACCCTACAGGCTTCTTCCTGAGGTCCGCACTGCACTCTCTGGGTCTTGAATGGCTCCTCTGTCCTCTAGTCACCTTGCGTGGCGGTGGCCTCCTTGTGGCACGAGCACCGCTGATACTGGGCCCTTCATTTGGGCCTCACCAACCTTCCAGCCCTCACCGCCGCAGCCCTGGGTTTGAGGTCCACCTCCACGCGTCAATTTCAGCCTCCTGGCCTCCTCCCTTGAATGGGGGGAAGCCGCCGGCACTCCTTGCCATGGGTCGCTGAGATTACAGCCGCACACGCAAGCTGCCTTCATCGCCAATGTGGTGTTCGGCTGCACCTGCATCACCGGGACCTCTGGAATCGGGCAGCCCAAATGCGCATTTCGCAAAGTGCAAATAACGAGGGAGAGACAGAGCTACCACGTCACTTCCCTCCCCACACCCGCATCCCGCCCTCCTGGATGCAAACTTCATTTATCGACATTACAGGGGGGAGGAGCTTGGCTCTTTAAAAAGGGAGGTCCGTGATCGCTTTCAATAGAAAATATAAGTAAATCTAGCATCTATGGTGGCTTGGTAACAATAGTTTTACTGAGTGGTGGTTCAGAAACAATATTTGTACTCTCGGGGAGGAGGGTCAAAACAAATTAGAATACCACTGTGGTAAGTGTCTATACACACATTTTGAAGAGAGATTCGGTGTAGTCAAAATATAGAAGATGATGTCACAAGTATCGATTGTGGCATAATAGTAATACAATGTTGTATTGATACACAGGTATGTGAGCCTATTCTGTTCGATGGACTTCAGGTTGAACATATGACCGTCATGCTGTGCAATGGAAAGATCATGATAGTAAGCTCGGAAAACCGTGCTGGATCAGATTGCCCCTTCGCTGTACCCATAATGCTTGCTGATTCAAAGATTGTAATAGAAGACGCTCATTATTAGTCTGGCAGTAGCCATGCCGGGAAAACCGGCAGGATGCTGCCAGACCCGTAGTGAATTACCGGCGCCAGACTTGCCGGAATTACCGGGACATTAAAGCCCCGGTGGTCCGGTAAATCCCTCGCCGGCAATTCTGTAAATCCCCATTCCCGTGTATTCCCATAGGACTCCATGGGAATGGGGACCGCGGAAACACCGGCCCAATGTCGTAATGGTACCGGTGTTTCCATGCATCTCGGCGGGTGGGTGCCGTTCCGCCCGCCAGGTCAGACCTGGCAGGCGGGACGGCTCCCGCCCGCAGAACTCATACTTTGCCGTTCCGGAAAACAGTGCCGGTACGGTTCTACCAGCACCGTTAATTCCGGACCAGCAAACTTGTAATGAGGACCAAACTACTTTGATCGTAAGTGAACAGAAAAATATTCAGTGAACTGATACGACATGTGCTTCCAAAGAACTACCCCTCGTGTCCAATGTCAACACCAACGTTTGCGCGAAATGGGATTTCAAAAGAAAAATTTTGTTTTGCGGTTTGCTTAAGAACATTACAATACTAAGGTTTTGGTAAATTATTCAACATGATAATCAAAAAGATACTAAAGAATGTGTAATACATTTGAAAGTCAAGGTTTTCAAATAACATCATTTCTTATAGCTGGGATGAGTTGTAATAGCCCAAAATATCCTTGATAGGTGCTCTATTATTTCCATAGCGATGACCATACACAGTTGGAATGGCTACAATTGATATATTGAAAACTGCATTTTACTGCAAAACATACCCATACACGAAAGTCTTCACCACTTTCATTTATTCAATGAAAAATCCAATAAAGGGTGTCTTGTGCGAAACGACTAAACAAAATAAAAGTCGTTGCATTGAATGACTGTTTCATCCACTTTCTGCGTGCGGAAACCTAATTAATGTACAAAAGGTAAGGTACGGTAAAATGCAGCAGGATAATGTTTTGTATAGAATGATACATTCCATGGTGGCTGTCTGTGTCTGCTTGTCTGGGCTGTGGGTCTGGGTCATGGCCCTCAGGGTGTACCTGTGGTGCATGTTGGGCAGCGGTTGGCACCATGGTTGGCTTACCTTGGTTCTGGGTTTCTCCAAGTTTGGTGGGCTGCTCCTCTTCTTGATCAAGTGGTGGCATTTTAGGGCCTGATGAAGCCATATCCACCTCTGGTTGTTCGTGTGCTAGAGAGGAAATGTATATGAAGAACATGCATGTGTGCCATGCGTTGTGGACAGGGAATCTCGTTACAGCACTATGTGCATGGCGGAATCTGTAAATGTATTGCTGGCACTACCATTCTTTCTTCTGCCCTTGGGTATGCTCAGGCTTCCCGGCAGGTTGTGTGCATCACGTTTGTGTATATTGCTTTACGGCTGTACCCCTGGTAGAGGACAGACATGCATTACCCGTTATCGGGACGTAGTGACACCGCATGTTTCATATGTCATGTGATTCCCAGTGATTTGTCTTCTCCACTGCCTCCCTCACTCCCCATGGCGATTGCATGTAGTTCCTGCTTTATCTGCTCACATCCTCCCTTATTTACTTTCCTCCAGCTATCGCAGTAGGCCAATCCACTGACATGCATAGGTGTTCTCATACTACACTGGTGCTGACTTGGGGTGTTTTTGTATGGCAAGACATATGACGTTACATGTTGAAGTTGCTTGACTAAGTGCAGGAACTGTGGTGCTGGGTTGCATGCTCTGGGTCATGGCGGAGCAGTAAGCGCAGACTGTGGTGATAGTGCTTTACTCACCTTGCTTTTGCACAGTTTTGGCAGGTCGATGGAGTCCACCTACTTCCACTACATTGATCGTGCCTGCCACTGCCTGTTATGCTGGGGTGTGGGTGTTGTCTTACTGGGTCGCCTCCTGTGGTACTGCATGCACATTCTGGTCTGCCAGCTTCCCCTTTGTTTGCCGCTTGAGGTTTCCCCAACTTTTCTTCACTTGCTTTGAAGACCTCAGCGCTGCTCCCGAGGCACTCATGTTGCTTGTGGGTTCAGCCGAGAGGGCATTTTGTACCTCAGTGATCGTCCTTTGCCATTGTAGGATGTATAGGGTTTCCTCATGGTCTACTATATATGCTATCATGACATCCAGCCTACCCCGGGTTGAAGTTTTGTGCACAGTGTCCTTTCTCGCCTTCTTGGCCAACTTCCGTATTGGTGGATGCCACTAGAGATGGCACAAGTGGATATGATGCCCGCTTACATTCAGCGCATGCATTACATAACAATACTAAGCAGGGATTGAAATTAAGATCAAATAAGGAGGAGCTGATAGCAGCTCCTGGTTATCCAGCATTAGCCAGTGACGTGGAGCTAACACTGCGGAACGAGGTAAATAGCGTTCCGCAAATCTAACTTCCACATTAGATGCAAACGTATCATTTTGCCCATTATTTATCACCTATTATGCTTTAAATGTCATATAGATGTGTCCTAATGTTTATTGATAGATTGTCCCAAACGCACATTATTATATTCCCATGAGTATGTTTGTTTGGCATCAGTTGGCCTGAGGAGCCTACTGTTGCTATTGGTGTCAAGATAAACAGGCTCTTCTAGGCTCAAAGCTGGAGCTAAATAGCTCCCAGCTCCGCCCTCCATTTTGAACCCAGCAAAGGCTCAGAAAGTACTGCTGGCTTCTCAGCTATGCATTGGTGATGCAAAGAGGCTAGGGCCAGGTATGAAATAGCTGGGAGCTATTTAGCCCTGCTTCTACCGTATGAGAACCTTGTTAGCTGAAATACAACATTAACCAGGAGCTACATTTGGCTCCCCAGGCCAACTGGTGCCTTACAAACATGCAAATGAGGCTGTAACTGAGTGTTTGGGAATGTAAATAAAGAATTAGGACATATAAGGATCATAAATAATGGGCAAAAAGTGAAAGTGTGCATTCCATATGAAAGTTAGATGTGCAGTGCGCTGTGTACTCGCTTCTAGTTCCCCAGCAGTCCTGCCCACTGGGTGATGCTCGACTACTAGGTGCTGCTTTTTGCTCCTGCTCATTGAATCAGAGGTAGTGGCCGTTCTCATCGAATACCGCCCCAAAACATGAGGTTAGAATTGCATCCCTGTGTCCCCGGTTCTTTGGGCAGCTGGATTCTATAATCGAGCTAATGGGGCCAAAAATATGCCTTGAAGGTGGGATGAGGAACCTATTACAGAAAGTCCAATCTTAATTGATGTTGATAAGAATCAGGATTTTTGTAATAATAAAATGAATAAGAACACTGTTGTCCAGGGACCGAAATTACGATTGGATAAGCAGGAGCTAAAAGTAGCTCCTGGGTATCCAGCATTAGCCAGTGACCAAGAGCTACCACTGGAGGAAGAGTCCCTAATGCATAGCGTTCTGCAAATCTAACTTCCACATAAGATGTAAACATAAAATTTCCTCCATTATTTATGACTCCTTACTCTTTCAACATTGTATAGATTTGTCCTAATGTTAATTTCTATATTGTTCCAAACTCACAGAGTTAAATTCATATAGGCGTGTTTTGTTCAGCATCATTTTGTCTGGGAGCCAAAAGTAGTTCCTGGTAGTAGTGATGTCAAGCTAACAAGGCTCTTCTACGCAACACGCAGGAGCTAAATAGCTCTCATCTCCCCTCAAGTTCGAACCCAGCTTTCTCTGTAGCTTTATTTAATGCACAATCCGCATTGAAATACCACATTCTTGTACACAATTTAATTGTAGATGATCAGTTGGATATATTATACCCAACTGAAACCTGGTTTAAAGAGCTGTCTTTAAACGCTTTTTATGATTTGTGTCCTATGGATTATGCTGCATTGGTAGACAATCGGGTAGGTAAAGTGGGTAGCCATCATTTTTAAAAACATGTTACAAATGGTCAAATAATTTCCAGGACAGCCCATGTTCTACATCTAAAATGTTGGTAAATCAAAACATTTCTATGGACGTTATAGTGATTTATTGCCCCGAAGTCCGGTTGTTCATTTTATGGAGGGCCTTGGTCATGAATTTGCTCAGTTGACTTCCGTCTGCTTTAGGTTTGTTGTTCTTGGAGATCTTAACTTTTGGCTGCAATGCCCATTGGGTCAGGATGGTGTGCTGATTGATCTGTTAGGAAGTATGAGGCTCACTCAGAAATTGGGTTGCCCTACTCATTAGATACCATGGACCCTGGGCTGTCTCTTCACAAACTTGGCCTCAGTAACGATTGACAGGCCCCTATTTCTCTCAGGACCAGACCACGCATTCATTTCATTTAAACTTCCTGTTAGCTTTTCTTTGTCATCTTTATCTGGTAGTAGAGAGATATGTTTGCAAATGGTGCAATGTTTCTGAGATGCCTTTACAAATGGCATATTCCAATTTCCAAACTAGGGATTGGACATCTGGAGAATTTGAACATCTTCAATACGTTTGCTGAACTATCTGAGAATATATGACTGTTTTAAGGCTGAGCTAAGACCATCAGAGTCGCCCCAGTACCCTTGCCCTGAAGGTCTTCTTAAATAATTTTGCTGTTGCATTTCAGGTGATATTTGTAACATTATCAATCTTTGCCTTCAGGAGTGGTACCTAGTCTATTAAAAATGCCAGTGGTTATACCACAAATTAAAAGGCGATCTCTGAATCCAGCCTGCCCAGTCAACTATCGTCCTATTTCGCTGTTGCTCTACATCGCAATATTGATGGAAGTTATAGTTACATCTCAACTCAAGCATTTTGTGGAAAGAAATTATTGGTTTCATGAGGATTTTGTCAGGGTCACAATATATAATCAGTAGCTACAGAAGCTTTGTATTATTTAAAGGAGGATTTAAAGGGGCGGATCGACTGATGGAACAGGGATATGAGTTTGATTATATCTGTCTGCAGCTTTTGATACTGTGGACCATGGCATCCTCCTAGGACCCTTGCACAGAATGGGGATAAGCAGGACGCTTTCAAATTGGATCAAATTATTTCCGAGTGACCAGACCCAACATATATCGATTCCTCCTTTCCTACTTTCAATTCCTCTTGTAGATCTATTACATGTGTAGTGTCCTAGGGCTCTTCTTTAAGTCTGCTTCTTTTTAATTTGTACCTAAAACCTTTGGCAGGCCTAACTTATGCATTGGGGGATGCAATTCTACATGTACGCAGGTGATACCCAACTCATCTTGCGATTGCATGGTATCGTTCAAGATCCAATAGAGGGTATTCAAACTTGTATATAGCAAGTCGGGGCTTGGATGTCCTCAAATTGTTTACAATACAGCAAAGAAAACAGAGGTCATGTTTTGCAACAGCAGTCTGATACGTGCACTGGTAACCCTGGATTCTTTGGCCCCCAGAGAATTAAGAGAGTTGCAGTTTCTGACCAACTACTTTGGGCTCTTGCCCCCCTCCCCCCACTTGTTACATCGGTTCATAACTTGGGTATTTGGTTTGATGCAGATCTCACTTCAACAACACAGATAAACAAACTCACAAGCAGATGTTTTTTTCAACTGAAATCCTTAAAAAGGTTTCTTGATTTTTTCTCATGCGAGGTGGGCGTGGCAGAAGACTGGATGCAGGTTCGCAGGCACGGTGAGCGTTACGCTGCAGAATGCAGAATGCAGAATAACGCGAAGCGTGTGTTGTAGATCGGGCGTGGTTTAAATAGCCTCAAAAGTAGTCCCAGGTAAGAAGTCCCTAGGACCACACCCGAGTAAAAAATAGTCCTTGCAGAAAAATAGTCCCTTCCAGGTCTCACATTGGCCTGGATGCATGTGCAGCAGCCAACTCATGAATGTGTTTATTTCTAGCCCCTTGGATTACTGCAACTTTCTATATATTGTCCTTCCTAACAAAAAGAACTTCCAACTGCAACTAATTGAGAATTCTGCCGCCAGACCTTTATTTCCATGCCCATATTTCTCTGTGCTTATAGACCTGCATTATTTGCCTGTGACATAAAGGATTGACTTTAAGATACTATGTATGGTGCACACATTTTTCACCTTTTAAGTGCCAGGCTATTATGCAAGTCTATGCAAAAAGGACGAGCATACTCGTCCTTGGCACTTAAGGGGTTTAAAGGAGCCTTTATTCGTAAGCGTTTGATACAATATTTCCCTGGCAGAACATAAAGATCGACTTCTGCCAATTTGCTGAATACGCCGAAGTTTAAATATCAGCGATGGAGAGGCCAGTCCTTTAGCGTTTTGGCACCTAATCTATCGAATGCCCTGCCTCTGTGTCTTCAGATTATTTCAAACCATCTAGAATTTAGACGTAGCATGAAGAGCTGGCTGTTTCTGAGTTTAATATCATCAGCTTAGAAGGCAGGAGTTTTTAAATGTGGTAACGCCTCAGTTCCTCCTTTGAGGCGAGCTGTGCTTTCTATAAATGCACTACCTACATACAGAATGAGCCACTATGCTCCGTTGGTCATCACAAGCACATTGGATGTGAAGGATTAAGGATCGAAAATTGAACTACCCCCCCAAACTATGTTAGGAGGTCTGAATGTTGCTTGATGGAGGTGAACAGCCCTTCAGGTGTCCTACTGGTGTTCAGGGACTTCTTCTTGCTTTGTGTCAGTTTCTGTGGCGAGTTGCGCACATTTTATGTGTATATATGTGGATCGGCTCTACTTTGGTACACATCTGATAGAATCACTTCAGACAGGCGCATCTGGACGAATGCAAACTTTGTGCACCATTATTTGCACTTCGCTTGCTCTTTTTGCGAATCCGTATGTTGAGATAATGTTTTGGTCTAATGGTTGTGAATTTGTTCTTTGCATTGAAATGCACAATGTTGCAGGCCCAGCTTTGCACCATTGCACATTTCATTGAGACACACACTTTTTTGAGACCCTGGCCCTGTGGCTCCCCAGAGGTACATCTTTTGCAAGATTGTTTTGGAGCTAAATATTGCCACAGTTTACTGTGGTTAAATGATAACTAGGCACCCTGTCTCCGTAACAAATTATCAATATAGATAATTAAGCCCTCTTGCTCCCCTCCATTGTACATTTCATGAAGGACCTGAACACCCTTCTCTTAAAGATGGAAGTTCGCTCAAAAATGCTATTGTCCAGATCATTCGGGCATATATATACATATATATATTTTTCAAATTCAACTTTTATCTTTTATTGGTGTATTATGCAAGTACAATTCCACACAGTGCTCCTAGGAACAGTATCTTACTGTAGAACACCATGCACATTTTGTATTTTCATGCCTTCCCACCAAACTGTTCAAACACCCTCCTCCCCACCTCCCAAACCCCAACTGGTATTAGGAGGGTCCAGGGCAATCGTATTGTAGCTCGCTTCAGGTCATGAGGTCCTGTCCTTGTGGGTACATTCTGTAATTTCTTTTTTTTCTCTTTATTTAACTTTTTTTCTCTTTATTTAACTTTTAAGGAACGATTAAATAACAACAAAGTTATATTTCAGGATAACAAACATTTCAATCCAACAAAATAATGGATAGGCAATCAGCATGAAACTTATAATAAAATCAAAAACAGATTGCATAAACAATAAGAAGAATATCCACAGGATTTTTAAAATGTTAAACAAACCTTTGATACAATATTGTCAAAGATACCAATAACACACATACCAACACAAGACACACAACATAACACAGCACTAACCCCCCACTCAACCGTCCCCCCTTCACACACTCTTAAGGAAATAAAACATAAACAACCAAACTCCAGCCAAATATTAAACATAAAATTCATTAAAAACACTCCATTGTTCATTATAAGCTTCATCTCTATGCAATTTGCCAAATTTGATCTTCTCAAAACGGGAAAGGAGCTGCTCATGTATTAGCCATTCTTCAACGCATGGCTTTTTCCTTGTTTTCCAGACACGCAAAATGTGTCTAGCGGCCACCAGAAGAACTTTAGTGACCCAACACAACGTCACACAATCCAAATGTCAAACACAATTTGGGGATTTCAAAAGTACAGCCAAAGCTGTTCTTGGAAAAGCAATATTCCACACCATGTCAATCCTATCTAGATCATCATTCCAATATCCATTCACCTTTGTGCAATCCCACAACATATGTAACATGGTGCCCCTTTCCTTCAAACAACCCCATCACTTAAGACTATCGCTCAGGCCAAATCTATACATTCTATCTGGAGTCCAATAAAGTTGTCCTAAAATTCTCTGCTGAATGTAGAGTAAATGTTGCGCTCACCTGGTTCCCACAGGGGCGTCGATCGAACCCGGACAGCAGCGGCCTCCACCAACGTGAAGCGTAGGGCAAAGATGGCTGTCTGGACGGACCTGCCTAGTCTCGTGTGCTTGACTCGTAGGAATATTCTCCTGTAGATGGAGAAAGGGATTTAGCCCCATGGATTTGAGTGCAGACCCGTCCCCACTGCTTCCGCTCTCCCCGCTGGCCACCTCCGATATTCCCACTTAGTGTCCTCACCTCATGTTTTTAATGGATGAGCTCTCCATCCTGCGTGGCTTGCAGGGGTGCGTAGATACCAGTTACTTCACTGGTTTGGGGTATTGGAGTTAAGGAAGATTATTGACTCCGGAGTTTACCAAGTTTAAAG
This sequence comes from Ambystoma mexicanum, assembly GCF_040938575.1. Classification (NCBI taxonomy): domain Eukaryota; kingdom Metazoa; phylum Chordata; class Amphibia; order Caudata; family Ambystomatidae; genus Ambystoma; species Ambystoma mexicanum. The sequence continues at coordinate 220,584,709 of NC_090921.1, read as the reverse complement.
AGTTCAATATGTCCAATGCTCACACTTGTACCCCTTGGTGATTTTGCGGCAACAAATACTGCCTGGAGGTTGCTGGTGGTGTTCAGGTAAGTGTCTGTATTACCCAACACTATCCGGTAAAGTTGCGTGAGTTTAACTTGTTGTTTTGTCCTCCCTTCATAGATGGGGCGTTAGAAGATGCAGCGTATTGAAGGATAATGCCTCTGGTGGTAAATCAGGTAATGATTGTCTTTGTAGTCTCTCTAGGCTCACCTCGCTATTCCTTTGTCTTTTTTCCCCAGGTGTTGAAGATCGCCGAAGAAAATGATGGAGGCAGCGCCGAGTCGAAGATGCGGTGGACTGGTGAGAATGGAGCAGCGCTGCAGCTGCGAAGCGACACGTGTCGAAGTAATGTCCCTTCAGGCTCGGAATGGTGCAAGATCCTGAATCAGGTAAGAAATTGGATTAATGTCCGTAACCTAACCTCTTCTCCTATTTTGCCCTTTCTTCTAGGAGCTCCGGATACGAGGCGGGCGTGGCAGAAGACTGGATGCAGCGTTACGCTGCAGAATGCAGAATGCAGAATAACGCGAACCATGTGTTGTAGATCGGGCATGGTTTAAATAGCCTCAAAAGTAGTCCCAGGTAAGAAGTCCCTAGGACCACACCCAAGTAAAAAATAGTCCTTGCAGAAAAATAGTCCTTTCCAGGTCTCACGTTGGCCTGGATGCATGTGCAGCATGGTCTGCCTGAGGTAAGTGATGACTATGAGCCTGGCGCCTAAGGCGCCAGGACTGAAACCAGATAGCCCCTAGCCGGGGCTTCTGAGGTTTTACTAAATGTCTTGATGCCTGCTTCCGGGGCAGATGGGCTTGGTCCAGATGCCCGGGGGTAGGCATCATGACAGTAAATTCTTGTCCATTTTCGCCTTTATCGGGACTCTCCATATGTTTTCCCATTCTTTCAAAGACAAATCTACTCCTAACTCATTAGACCATGCAAGCCTCAAGTTATCCCAGGAATCGACTGAATAACTCTCCACCGGAAAGAGTTTCAAAAAGCTTGACACTTTATGGGGAGCAGCCACAATAAAATCACATCTCTCGGGTCTTTGTACCAGAGGAGTGGACATCACATTTCGTCTTTCAATTAACAACGTTTTTTAACAGGTTATACCTTCTTTGTTCCCGCTTTTGTAGGCCATACTTCCTTTGTAGGTACTCAAAAGTTTGCATCACCCACACCATCATTACACCAAACATCTTCTAGCAACAAAATGCCTCTGTTGATCCAACCTCTCCAACACAACATTCTATTATCAATTTGTAAGCCTGGATTCTGCCAGATGGAGGCCTCCCCGTACATGTACCTACTTGACCACTACTCAAAATCAATGATGTGACAGCATCCTTTGAAGATAATACTGTTTGTAAATTCACAATTTGTTTGGGTACCCTACTGAAAGAATACAGACTTTTAAGGAGAAACGGTCTCATTTTGTATTTTTCAATCCGAGCCCAAAGTGGAGTCCCCAACACATTTGTAGAAAAACAAAAAGCTGATTTTTCTTTTCAAAAAACCTTTATAATAATTATCAAGAACGGGGTAACCAAACCCTCCATCATGAACACTTCGAACCATAAGATACCTTGGTGTCTTAGGTCTTTTCCCAATACCCCACAGAAAATTTTGAAAAATTCTATCTACTCGACCCAAAACCTTCTTGCTGAATTTTAATGGAAGTGAATGAATGGCGTATAAGACTTTAGGCAAGAGAACCATTTTGATGGCATTAATCTTAGCCCAAATAGATAATGAAAGCCTTCCCCATTTCCAAATATCCCACCAAAGAATATCTATGATTCTATCTAGATTAAACCCAGCCATGCCTTTTAAGCTCTAGTGAGATATACCCCTAAATATTTCACACATTCATTTTCCCATTTGCAGGTCCAGCCCATCAACTGGTTACGTACAGGAGTATTCCGTACTGGAAATACCACTGTTTTTTCCCAGTTTATTTTGTAACCTGAGAGTCTACCGACCTCCTCAATCATATTTCTCAAAACAGTACCCCCCTCCTCAGGGTTACCAAGAACAATCGTAACATAATCTGCATAAGTTAGCGTTTTAATTTCGAGCTCCCCCACTCTAAACCGCATAAGACACAGAGCATGTCGAATATAAATTAAAAAAGGCTCCAAAGCCAAATTAAAAAGATAAGGTGACAAAGGACACCCCTGACGTGTGCCCTTATAAGCTTAAAAGAAGCTGACAAGACTCCATTTACCCAAACCATGGCACTGGTATCCGACTGTAGTGCTCCAACTGCATTAATGAATGAAGGGCCAAAACCCATCCTCAACAGAGTGAAATTTAAGAAGATCCAATTTACACTATCGAACGCTTTCTCTGCATCCCAAAAAATAAAGAGCAAGTTTCCTGTTTCTGTGTTTGACAGGTTCAGAATGTCAAGGAGGGTTCTAATGTGGTCATAACCATAGTAATGCTTCATAAAACCTACTTGAGTCTCATTTATCAAATTACTCATAAACTTATCCAACCTGATCGTCAACATTTTTGTAAATACCTTAACATCAACGTTAAGAAGGGATATAGGGAGATAGTTAAACATTTGGTTGCATCTTTCCCCGCCTTAGAAGTCACAGTTACAATTGCTTCCTTCATTAATGGGCATAATGAACCCTCCATAAGAAACCGGTTATGAAGAGCACACAGTTATGGTGCTGTTCACCAAAGGATTGATAAAATTCAGTCGGTAAGCCATCAAGACCCGGCAATTTTCCAGTCTTTAGATTCTGAATAGCCTGAAAAACCTCTTCAACTAATATTGGAGAATCTAAAAACTCTCTGGCTTCGCTAGACAAACAGGGGACATCAATCTTGTCAAAGAAATCCATCAGCTCACTTTTCAATGGAGTACGATCTTCAGCATACAAGGTTTCATAGAAGGAGCTAAATGACTCACTTATCTCTTCCCTCTTGACCAATACTCCACCTGAACCATTATCAATCTTATGAATAAAAGACCTCTCACATAGGCCTCTCAGCCTACTTGCTAGTAATTTACCACTACAATCTCCAACCTCCCAAAATCGCTGTTTGATATAAAATGTTCCACGTTCAGCTTGAGCATCAATCTCACACTTCAACAATTCTTTTATCTTTCCCACCTTTATACGATCTTCTGCAGCTCTAGTGCGGCCAAAGATGGACTGTAAATCAGCCAGTTCCCATTCAAACTATCAGTAGAACCATTATTTTCTATAAAATAGTTCACAATAGATACATCTAGTGATTTTAAAGCTTTCTCCTCCTTCAAGATAAAAGGCTTCAATCTCCACCTGTAAGATTCTTGCTTATGCAAGCCAAAGAGCAATTGAACTTTAACCAATGAGTGATCAGAAAGGTATAATTCACAAATCTGAGCTTCACTTATAGCCTCAACCAATTTGTCAGAAACAAGCACGTAGTGAAGCCTGGAAAGAGAGTCATGTGCAGGGGAATAGAAGGTAAACCCCTTTTCACTTTGATGCACAATCCTCCACGCATCCACCAGTTCAAAAACTTCTAAAAAATTCTCAAAATTCTCTGCTAGACTTTTGACCTGTAAAAGAGCACATCGAAGATCTGTACAACTTAAAATCTAGGACACAGTTAAAGTCTCCTCCCAAGACAATCAACTCTCCTCTCATGTCACACAATAAATACCTCAAGACAGTAAAAAAAATCCCACTAGATGCACACGGACCATAAATAGAACCAAAGGTAATAAGTTTATCCTCATATAGCAAGTCAACCAAAATTATACGACCCACAGCGTCCATAGAAACCTTTTCCACACTAACTCCCAAACCCCTCCGGATCAGAATTCCTACTCCCCTTGAATTAGAGGTGAAGGAGTTCAACCACATTCTTGTGTATCTTGAATTAGAGAAGGGTTTCCCAACACCTTCATCAAAGTGTGTCTCTTGAAAGAAGATCACATCAATTCTTTCCCTCCAAAGTTTGATAGTACTTTTCTCCTTTTAGTCAAACAATTCAAGCCTTTCACATTCCAAGTTCCTACCGTTAGCAGCCCCATAATTTTAAGTCATGTAACAAGTAAAGCTTTGAATCAACTCTTCCATCTGTACTTTATTTGCATATAGAATTGGGCCCGCTAGCGTGCCCTGCATGAACTGACTAGTGTCCCTAATAGTCTCTCTGTGAAAGTTAAATTTAGAAGTGTGCCCAAATAGCGTCTCTGTGAAAGTTGAATCCAGAAGTGTGCCCAAATAGCCCTTCTGTGAAAGTTGAATTTAGAAGTGTGCCCAAATAGCCCTTCTGTGACAGTTGAATTTAGAAGTGTGCCCAAATAGCCTCTCTGTGCAAAGTTGAATTTAGAACTGCAAAGTTGAATTTAGAAGTATGACCAATAGCCTCTCTGTGCAAAGTTGAATTTAGAAGTGTGCCCAGTAGCCTCTCTGTGCAAAGTTGAATTTAGAAGTGTCCCCAATAGCCTCTCTGTGAAAACGGAATTTAGAAGTGTCCCCAATAGCCTCTCTGTGAAAGTTGAATTTAGAAGTGTGCCCAAATAGCCCCTCTGTGAAACTTGAATTCAGACGTGTGTCCAAATAGCCTCTCTGTGCAAAGTTGAATTTAGAACTGCAAAGTTGAATTTAGAAGTGTGCCCAGAAGCCTCTCTGTGCAAAGTTGAATTTAGAAGTGTCCCCAATAGCCTCTCTGCGAAAGCAGAATTTAGAAGTGTGCCCAAATAGCCCCTCTGTGAAAGTTGAATTTAGAAGTGTGCCCAAATAGCGTCTCTGTGCAAAGTTGAATTTAGAACTGCAAAGTTGAATTTAGAAGTGTGCCCAAATAGCCCCTCTGTGAAAGTTGAATTTAGAAGTGTGCCCAAATAGCCTCTCTGTGCAAAGTTGAATTTAGAACTGCAAAGTTGAATTTAAAAGTATAGCCAGTAGCCTCTCTGTGCAAAGTTGAATTTAGAAGTGTCCCCAATAGCCTCTCTGTGAAAGCATAATTTAGATGTGTCCCCAAGAGCCTCTCTGTGAAAGTTGAATTTAGTAGTGTGCCCAAATAGCCTCTCTGTGAAAACTGAATTTAGAAGTGTGCCCAAATAGCCTCTCTGTGAAAGCTGAATTTAGAAGTGTGCCCAAATAGCCTCTCTGTGAAAGTTGAATTTAGAAGTGTCCCCAATAGCCTCTCTGTGAAAGTTGAATTTAGAAGTGTGCGCAAATAGCCTCTCTGTGAAAGTTGAATTTAGAAGTGTGCCCAATAGCCTCTGTGAAAGTTGAATTTAGAAGTGTGCCCAAATAGCCTCTCTGTGAAAGTTGAATTTAGAAGTGTGCCCAAATAGCCTCTCTGTGAAAGCTGAATTTACAAGTGTGCCCAAATAGCCTCTCTGTGAAAGTTGAAGTTAGAAGTGTGCTCAGATAGCCTCTCTGTGAAAGTTGAATTTAAAAGTGTGCCCAAATAGCCTCTCTGTGAAAGCTGAATTTAGAAGTATGCCCAAAGAGCCTCTCTGTGAAAGTTGAATTTAGAAGTGTGCCCAAATAGCCTCTCTGTGAAAGTTGAATTTAGAAATGTGCCCAAATACCCTCTCTGTACAAGTTGAATTTAGAAGTGTGCCCAAATACCCTCTCTGTACAAGTTGAACTTAGAAGTGTGCCCAGTAGCCTATCTGTGCAAAGTTGAATTTAGAACTGCAAAGTTCAATTTAGAAGTATGCCCAGTAGCCTCACTGTGCAAAGTTGAATTTGAAGTGCAAAGTTGAATTTAGAAGTGTAAAGTTGAATTTAGAAGTGTGTCCAGTAGCCTCTCTGTGAAAAGTTGAATTCAGAAGTGTCCCCAATAGCCTCTCTGTGAAAGCGGAATTTAGTAGTGTCCCCAATAGCCTCTATGAAAGTTGAATTTAGAAGTGTCCCCAATAGCCTCTCTGTGAAAGCTGAATTTAGAAGTGTGCCCAAATAGCCTCTCTGTGAAAGTTGAATTTAGTAGTGTGCCCAAATAGTATCTCTGTGAAAGTTGAATTTAGAAGTGTGCCCACATAGCCCCTCTGTGAAAGTTGAATTTAGAAGTGTGCCCAAATAGCCTCTCTGTGAAAGTTGAATTTAGAAGTGTGCCCAAATAGCCCCTCTGTGAAAGTTGAATTTAGAAGTGCCCCAATAGCCTCTCTGTGAAAGCTGATTTTAGAAATGTCGCCAATAGCCTCTCTGTGAAAGTTGAATTTAGAAGTGTGCCCAATAGCCTCTGTGAAAGTTGAATTTAGAAGTGTGCCCAAATAGCCTCTCTGTGAAAGTTGAATTTTAAAGTGTGCCCAAATAGCCTCTCTGTGAAAGTTGAATTTGAAGTGTGCCCAAATAGCCTCTCTGTGAAAGTTGAATTTGAAGTGTGCCCAAATAGCCTCTCTGTGAAAGTTGAATGTAGAAGTGTGCCCAATAGCCTCTCTGTGAAAGTTGAACTTAGAAGTGTGCCCAATAGCCTCTGTGAAAGTTGAATTTAGAAGTGCGCCAAAAGCCTCTCTGGGAAAGCTGAATTTAGAAGTGTCCCCAATAGCCTCTGTGAAAGTTGATTTATAGAAGTGGGCCCAAATAACCTCTCTGTGAAAGTTGAATTTAGAAGTGTGCCCAAATAGCCTCTCTGTGAAAGTTGAACTTAGAAGTGTGCCCAATAGCCTCTCTGTGAAAGTTGAATTTAGAAGTGTGCCCAAATAGCCTCTCTGTGAAAGTTGAATTTAGCCTCTCTGTGAAAGTTGAATTTAGAAGTACGCCCAATATCCTCTGTGAAAAGTTGAATTTAGAAGTGTGCCCAAATAATCTCTCTGTAAAAGTTGAATTTAGAAGTGTCCCCAATGGCCTCTCTGTGAAAGCTGAATCTAGAGGTGTGCCCAATAGCCTCTTTGTGAAATATTTTATTTAGAAGTGTCCCCAATAGCCTCTCTGTGAAAGCTGAATTTATAATTGTCCCAATAGTCTCTCTGTGAAAGTTGAATTTAGAAGTGTGCCAATAGCCTCTGTGAAAAGTTGAATTTAGAAGTGTGCCCAATATCATCCCTGTGTACAGTTGAATTTAGAAGTGTACCTAATAGTCTAATATCATCTCTGTGTAAAGTTGAATCTAGATGTGTGCCTAAAAGTGTCTCTGTGCAAAACTCGAATTTAGAAGTATCCCTAAATACCCTCTCTGTGCAAAGCTAAACTTAGAAGTGGACCTAATAGAGCACCTTGCCCGAATTTAGATGTGTGCCTAATAACTTGCCCTAGCCTAATTCAAAAGTATCCCTAATACCCTCTCAGTGCTAATTGAACTTGGAAGTGTGCCTAATATCCTCTCCATATACATAATATCCCTCCCTGTGCAATAATGTGCCCAGTAACGTAGAGTTATTAGCTGATTATTGAAGCATCTCTAATATCCTATCTGTACAAAACTAGAACTTAGAAGTGGGCCTAATAGCGCCCCTAGCTTGAATCTAGAAGTGTGCCTAATAGCATGCCCATTGAATCTAGAACTACAATTAGAAAGCCCTCCTAAATTGCACTTAAAAGTCGACCTAAAACCATATCTGTGGTGTTACTATATTCAATTTCCCCCTAATAGCTTACCTGTATTCCAGCTTACTAGAAGAGAGCCTACCCAACAGCGTAACTGTGCTGTAGTTGCAACTAAATAGGCCGCCTAATCAGCATATACTAAGGTATAGCTACACTTCAAAAACGGCCTAATATCTGCATCCTAGTACACCAAAACCTAGAATAAGTGAATAATATCACCCTGCTTAGTGGAACCCTGAAACCAAGACTAATCCCACCCAGTGATAGCCGAACTTATAAAGTCCAATAAAGTATAAGCTGCACCTGAAACTACTCCCAATAGCTCATGCTAACCATGAGTGCACCCGCTCCACCAGAGTGTGCCGGAAACAACCACTGTGGAACGCCTCCACTCTCCGGTCCGCCTTGCCTCCCGTCCCCCCTTCCCAAATCATCCCACCCTCCTTCCCATCTCCTACCCTTCCCCTTTCCAAACACCAAGCCAGAGGGGCATGATGGTGAACCAACCACCCTAAGGCCACTGCTCCCCCGAACCCCATCACCGGCCAGCCGACATTGATCATGCCCGCTCCCCTCACTATCCTATCGGGCACACCCCGCCCTACAATCATCCACCCTCCGCCTTGCCCACAAACCCCCACCATCTTCCCCTCCCGAGCACACCCTTTACCCCTCCCTAAAAACTGCACGCCTAGCCCTAGCAAGAACAGACGCCTCAGCCCACTCCCCCTCTGGCCCTCCTACCCTCTCTCACACGCCAATCACAACAAAGTCACTAAAGAGGAAACGTACCTGGTCCCCCTCAATCTCTCAGCACTCTTTGCCTCCCCTGTCTCGACCCACCACCTTTTCCCCCAATCACCACCTTCCCCCCTTGCTTCACCCTTCCTGAAACCCCTCTCCCTTGATTTCTCACCAACTGCAACTGAAACCCCTAACCGCCCACACCCCACCTTCAAATTCCCTGGTCCAAACCCAATCATCCTAACGCACGCATCCACCCACTCCCACCCGAAACCCGCCAGTTTTTCTGCTCGCCCACTTTTTCCATCGATCATCAACCACCCTACCCCTCTCCCTCTCCAGTTTCCACTCTCTCCCGCCAACCCCCTTGCGCTCCAGCTCCAACACCAACCTCACCTACTGAAGTGAACTGCATCCTATTTAACGGCCAATCCGTAGCAAAAAACAGACACTGCATCTTTGACCTCCTCGCCTCTGACAAACCAGACCTGGTTTTCATCACCGAAACTTGGTTCTCCAACGACTTCGCCAAAAATCGCCAATGAAGCCTTCCCCCCTGACTACACCTTCATCCCACTTAACTGACCCTCTAGGGGTGGAGGAATAGCATTCGTCTTCAAGTTTCACTTCCACGCCTCAATCATCGACAACCAACCCTCCATTCCTTCCTGTGAATCACTCCTCGTTAAACTATCCCTCTCCCCGTCGCTCTCACACAGCTTCCTAATAATCTACAGACCCCCTGGCTACGATAGACAATTCTCAAACAACTTCTGCGACTCTATTGCCACCCTTCAACTAAACCATCGCAACCTCACCCTTCTTGGAGACTTCAACACATGGCTCGACATCCCCACCAACCCTATGACACACTCTGTGGTTGACGGTCCAGACGCAATTAACCTCCAATCCCACATAAACGGCCCGACTCACTATAAAGGAGACACTCTTGATGCCATCTTTAGCTCCCACAACAGGATACATCTAACCCCCCCACCCCTATCATCTGGTCCGATCACTTCATTGTTTCCTTCGCCATTCTCTCACCCGAACCCCTTCCCGTACTCGAATTTGAACCTCCGAAGCTACGCAAATGTAGGAAAAAAATATAACAATTGTTCCTGACCTAGCCGACGCACTCCTCCAATCTCCACCACCTACCTGCCAACTCAATAAACAACTAACCCCCGACGCCTTTGACTCATGGCTCAACACCTCACTAATGCGGCTCACACCCTCTTGTAAACCATCAGCCCGCCGTGGCCTGTTCCCTAGATGGTTCACACCTGAGCTGGAGACCACTAGCAACTATATAAATACCTAGAACGCAAATGGGAGAAAGACAAAACCCAGGAGAGCAGTGCCACTTTGGCCCAACACCTTCATCAGTACAAGGCCGAAATCTGGAAAGCAAAAAAAGCCCACTACAACTCCCGAATCCTAAACTGCAAAAACCCCAGCAAAGAACTTCACAAACTCATCTCTGAATTCACCAAACCGGCATGCACTACGACCATCCCGACCCCCTCTCAATCACTGTGCGACTCACTCTCTCTCCACTTTTTACGCCACGGCTCTCGAAAGAACAAATGCTCTAACCCCCAACCTTACTCTTTAACATCCACCAGGAAATCCTCCCCCCATACCGGCCAACCCACCGCCTGCGACCACTACGCAACCAACGTTCGAATCCTTTAGTCCAATATCACTAGACAAATTTCTCAAACTCCTATCTACCCGCAAACCATCCGGCTCTCCCCTAGACCCTTGCTGGGCCACAAACCTCAAAGAAATTTTCGCTGCCACCTGCGCAGGAGAACACGCAAGATCCATCATAAATGACTCCCTTTCCTCAGGTATCTTTCCCGACGCATTCGAAACGGTTCATGTCAAACCTCTATTAAAAAAAACCTTCCCTCAACCCTCTCGAGCCCAAAAACTACTGCCCCATCTCAAACACCAGGTTCCTTGCCAAACTCATTGACCAAACGGCCTACTCCCAACTAAATGCCTTTGTCGAAGCCAACAATCTCCTAGACCCCGCACAATCTGGTTTCAGACCCGGTCACGGAACCGAAACCACCCTAACCTCAATCTGGGATGACCTTAAAATAAGGGCTGACCTCGTGGGATGCACCGCATTAATCCTTCTTGACCTATCCGTCGCCTTCGACACGATCAATCACTCAATCCTCCTTGACCACCTCCACTCCCTAGGAATTCGTGGAACCGCTCTTAAATGGATTGCTTCTTTCTTCAAAGATAGGTACCAAATAACAATACTCTCCACCTATTCCTCCCAAGCCCGACCAGTCGACACGGGAGTCCCACAAGGAGCATGCCTATCTGCCCTCCTGTTCAATCTCTACTTGATCACCCTCCCACCAATAATTCGTTCACACAACATCCTGTGTTACAACTACGCTGATGACACTCAACTAACTCTAAAACTCCTGAACTCAAAACCCAACTCCCGACCTGACATCGCCTCGTGCCTCCTTGACATAGAGCTCTGGATGACCCAAAGCCACCTCTTGTTAAACCCCTCCAAAACTAAAATCATGATATGTGGCAACTCCGAACTTCTTCCACACCCACTACCCTGGCCATCCGCCATGGGAAACTCACCGACCCCCTCTAACGCAGTGAAAAACCTTGGATGCACGCTTGACTCTGACCTAATACTCTCGCGCCAAGTCAACAACGTCTCAAAGTCATGCCACTACCACCTTAAAACCATTAGGCGCATCTTTCCATATCTCTCCTTTCCCAACAGACTCTCTGCGGTCCTCCAATCAATTGTTATATCAAGACTGGACTACGCAAACCCCCTCTACCTCGGACTCCATGCTTACCAACTGATTAAACTTCAAAGGGCACAAAACGCTGCAGCCAAACTGCTAGTTGCTCTCGGCCCAAGAGACCACATTTCCCCGGCCCTTAAGACTCTTCACTGGCTTCCAGTGGCCCGAAGGGTGACTTTCAAAACCTTATGCATCTCACATCGAGCAGTGCATAAAACCGGACCTCAATATCTTCAAGACAAGCTAAAACCCTACCACCCTCAACGCACTCTAAGATCAAGCTCAGCCGGCCTCCTAGTCATACCTAAGACAAACTCAGTCAGGTTAGGCAGATCATCATTCTCAGTCTTGGCCCCCACGCTGTGGAACACACTCCCACCCCACATCCGCCTAACTGAGGATCTAATGTCTTTCCGCAAACTACTGAAAACCTGGCTCTTCCCCTAGAACCAACCCGTACGCAAACTAACCCAAACAGAATAACAGCATCTCAATGACACCAATCCAACAAACTACCAGATGCGAGAAATCGACATCTAATAAACACTAATATAAACTAAAAAGACAAACAGAATGGAACGAGTAATGTAGATCAAACAGTGAAGTGGATAATAAGAACAAATCGTACAAAAACAGTAACGAGATTTAAATCAATGAAATGGATGTAATGCATGATGAATGAACAAAATGAATGGAGTGGATGAAATTGTTAGAATGGATGAAGCGTGTGAAACGGTTGAATGTGCTGAGCGGATGAATGCGCTGGGCAGATGAGTGTATAGATCGGATGAGTATGTAGATAGGAGAAGTGTATAGAACGGATGAGTATGTTGAGCGGATGAGTGTGTAGAGTGGCTGGGTATGTAGAACGGACGAATGCGTAGAGCGGATGAGTGCGTAAGTACAGAGATGTGCGTAGAATGCAGGAGTGCGTAGAGCATATGAGTGTTTAGACCGGGTGACTGCGGAAGAGTGAGTAGAACACTGGAGCAGATGAATGTACAGACCGGATGAGTGTATAGAGCGGATGAGTGTATAGAGCGGATGAGTGTATAGAGTGGATGAGTGCATACAGTAGATGAATGCATAGAAAGAACGAGCACATTGAGCGGATGAGTGCGGAGAGCGGGTGAGTGCGGGGAGCGGGTGAGTGCGGGCAGCAGGTGTGTACGGGGAGCGGGTGCGTACGGGGAGCGGATGAGTGCGGGGAGCGGATGAGTGCAGAGGGCGGATGTGTGTGGAGAGCGGATGAGTGTGGAGAGCGGATGCGCGCACGGAGCTGTTGAGTTCAGGGAGCAGGTGAGTGCGGGAAGCAGGTGAGTGCAGGAGCAGGTGAGTGCGGGGAGCAGGTGATTGCGTAGGGTGGTGGGTGAATGCGTAGAGCAGATGATGGTGTAGTGCACGCGAGGAGTTAAAGTGGACAAACGCCTACAGTGGATGAGTTACACAGACCAGGTGAGTGCGTAGAACAGATAAGCATGTAGAACGGATGAGTGCGGAATGCATGCAGAGTGTGAGGAATGGATAGATGAGCGGGATGGAGGAGATGAGTGGAAGAATGTGTAGAGTGGAGGACTGCGTAGCACAGACTAGTGGGTAGGACCGGCAAATATATAAAACAGACGAGTGCATATGAGCGAATGAGTGCATATGAAAAAAGGGGTACATAGAGGGGGTGAGTGCATAGAAGGGATGAGCGCGTAGAGGGGACGAGCGCGTAGAGGGGACGAGCGCGTTGAGGAGAAGAGGAGAAGAGTGCGTAGGAGGGATGAGTGCCTAGGAGGGATGAGTGCGCAGAGGGGATGAGTGTGCATAGGGGATGAGTGCGCACAGGGGATGAGTGCGCAGAGGGGATGAGTGCGCAGAGGAGATGTGTGCGCAGAGGGATGATTGCACAGAGGGATGAGTGCATAGAGGGGATGAGTGCATAGAGGGGATGACTGCGTAGAGGGGATGACTGCATATTACGTGTGAGGGCATAAAGCGGATGAGTGCCGAGAGCAAAGGAGTGCCTGGAGCGAAGGAGTGCCTGGAGCGAAGGAGTGCATGGAGCGAAGGAGTGCCTGGAGCGAAGGAGTGCCTGGAGCGAACGGACGTGCTGCGTAGAGTGGACGAGTTGCGTAGAGTGGGTAAGTAAGTAGAGCTGCTGAATGCATACAGCATGGTGCAGACAGGAGCGCATGCTTGGGGCTGACAGGAGTGCATGCGTGGCGAAGACAAGAGTCCATGCGTGGGCCAAATGGGAGCACGTGGGGTGGACACGAGCGCGCAGGGCGGACTGGAATGCATGAGTGCATGGAGCGGACTGGAATGTGGGGAACAGACTGTGGTGCATGGAGGGGATAGGAGTGCATGGAATGGACTGGAGCGCATAGAATTGCGTTACGTACATAGTATGGTTTGGAATGCAGAGAATGTTCGAAAGACCATATAACCCATCATATCACACCACCATGCTTACTCTCTCCTTTACACCACCACTCAACTAGAACACAGAGATACTATGACACCATTCGGTATAACTGTTCTCATACAAACATCCGCCGCATACTCCACATCATTCTAAGTAAACACTGCTGGTTACACACCCCCCAGCCAGGCGTTTTCCTCAAGCCTAACGCAGCCACATCCGGTCTGGATAAATCCTGGCAGAACCAACACATACTACTAATCTCTCAACCACCACACCTACCCCTAAGAAGCAGCTATTACACGAATACTGCACCAGCTGCACACATACCCGGTGCTCACACTCACCTTTGACTCTCTCTACTCCCTCTACTGATCTGAACTTCGGTTCCCAAGGGCGTTCAACCTACCAGCGCCTTCAGACCATACCAATGGTATATAAGGCAATATATAAATGCAAAATAACATAACATAATATCATTTCAGTAAAGTAATCTACGTAACAACAACATAAAATTATTGGAAAAATAAATAAAAAAAACAAATAAAGCCAGAGTGTAAAATACCATACATTCCCCAACCCATACAACCACTGAGACAGCACACAAAAACATACACGTATCACAATTGAAAAATGCCTAACAATAGTCAGGCTCAACAAGATTTCCAATATATACATGAACAGTCAGTTCTTCACTACCACCCAGAAACCTATGCCTGCAATTTAACAGATGTATGCGATCTTTCCTACCTAATCTTAGCTCAGCCATCCAGCAAAGTGGATAAAAGTAACAATAAAAAAGGGGTGTTACGCAATGCATCCATATAGAAATAGCATAGTCACTGTAGTAGTTGACTTTCATCCTAACCACATTTTTTTTCCAATTATGACCTTTCAGAAATATCCCACCATCTATGTAATATGAACTCAGCAACTCAGCATCAAATGCATTATATCAGTAGGTGGTAAGATATTTCGTCATGTGAACTATACTCACATAGTTAATCTCATTTATCCTTGTAAATAAAATAAACATTAGGCAGAGTTCTATAGCCCTTCAAATGTAACAACCCATCCAGCTTCATGTTTCACATATGCTAGTTATCCAGCAGAGATAACTCATCAGCACTTCTCATACAATCTGAGAAATGGTAAAAAGCATCAGCTGCAAATGAGTATAAGTAGAGCACAACTAAAATAAAAGTATTTCCCCTCCCCAAAACCACAAAGAAATGTTATTTATTTATTTATTTAGGGGATTTGTTGGGCTGGTTCGAGAAGGGTTGGAGGCCTCACTAAAGTTGAATCTGTATAAGCGCTTTGGGTGCGTGCCACCATGCTTGTGGGGGGAAGAAACTCTCTGAGTTGAGAGTGACCGCCTAATATATCGTGACACAGGAGACAGCGCAAGAAGAGCAGAAAACCAGGAAGCCCACACAAAAAAGGCCTATGATGGAGAGGCCCGCCACCAGAGTTTCCTGTAGGCCACTCCACCCCTGGACAGAACACACAGCAGGCTCAGACCAAAGTCATCTTGTATCCGAATCGCTCATCTAGGGAAGATCTCAAAGTATGCAGTACTATAATCAGAGCCAAAGACCACCAATTCAGGCCAAGAAGTAACATCAGCTGAGGGAATGAGGTCAAAAGCAGAGAAGGTTACAATAAAGTGCAAATAACGACCAAATGTTGAAAGTTAAAGGCGGACAAGGACTTTTTCCAGCTGAAATTCTCAGCACATTTCAGAATGCATCATTGCTTTGCAAGCTTAAGATGCCGACTAAAGTGAATTAAAGGTTTAACTGAATAGTTACAGATTAAAGAATCTTTATAGAGGAAAAAGTGGAAAGCAATTTCAAGGCACTGGAGGGAATATGAGAAAAAAGGAGACAGGCAAATAGTTGTTCCAAGGACTTCTTAACAATGGAATTCTTTTATGTCACAAAGACTTCCAAGTATATACTCGCATATAATAAAACAACGTGAGACATACATTTTATGACACTCCAAAGCCAAAATAAATCACCAAAACGTAAAATCTCACCCAAGTTTGATCCATCACAAACATTCACACACCTTGACACACTTAAAAAAAAAAACACACACACACTTTGTACCACTCATTATGCCAATCAATTTATATCTTACCTAGTGAAGCATGACA
Organism: Ambystoma mexicanum; assembly: GCF_040938575.1. Taxonomy (NCBI): domain Eukaryota; kingdom Metazoa; phylum Chordata; class Amphibia; order Caudata; family Ambystomatidae; genus Ambystoma; species Ambystoma mexicanum. The sequence continues at coordinate 220,569,034 of NC_090921.1, read as the reverse complement.
TTCTGTAATTTCTGGGCCTCGGTGGCAACTCAAAAATCATGTATAGTATTTCAACTCTCTCAGGCCCTTGTGTGGTTTTCCCGTTGCACCACATTCCCATCACCCATGGGGGTGGTGGAACTGACGCTCCCTCCGTCTCTCAGCCCACTAGGGCCTCCATCTCCCTCTCATCTCAGCACTCTGCGGGTTCTCTGGCAGGGATGTCATTTCACCAAAATGCCTGGGGTAGCGGAAATGACACCACATGAACTTTGACCTCCAATGACATCACAGGAAGTGATGCCATTTGACCCCCAAACCCCCCAACCCACCTTGAAGTGACATCACGGGAAGCGATGGAACACGACCTTTCACCCCCTTGACAAAACAGGAAGGGACATCACATATTGTACTTAAGTACACCAAGGATGTAATATCACTATAATGTTATATACATTTCATACACGAATGGATCACCATATGTATCGTTAATATCAGTGTGTATAGGCCCATATTACCAAATTACTGTGAATGCAAGCAGACGTCCAAGGCCAAATGAAAATGATACGTCACATCTGCACTGCCCACCTGGCAACCCCTGCACTTGGGGACTGTTTCTGTATCCGTCCCCCTACCAGCTCTTGACACCCGATGTCTGCACTTACCCATGCACTTGCCACATGCTGGCTGTCACTTACTTATTGTTATTATCTATCTGCCCCCTTTCCACTCACTTTCGCGATCTGAATGACACCTGGCCTAGTAGGATCTTTGTTCGTCCTCCCTTTGTTCCCCTCCCTTACCTCGTCGCGCCTTGAAACACTTGTGTATAGGCGCGTTATAAATGCCATATCATATCATATAGCAATTACGCTTAATCACTTAATATAGAACAAATATACATACAATATCGCCCAACCTGTGTTGGTACTCATTTATTGACCTCCGAAGGGTGAAAGGCTGAGTTGAGGTGTTTAAGAACAGGCTAAATCAGTGACTCGCCACCTGAAGTGTGCCTGGAAATAAACCTTTATGAGTCAGCAATTATTGGATAGAATTCTAGAAAGACAAATGATGTGTTATTCCTATTCTTTCTTATTTAGCGTCACTACTAAAAGTGATACACTTGTGGAACCCTGTTTTTTTAAGAGGCCTGAACAAGAAAGTCAGCCACTGTAAATGTAAATATAAATTTTTTTCTAGGTGTAGCAATGGAGACCCAATAGCCTCTCTGTGAAAGCTGAATTTATAATTGTCCCCAATAGTCTCTCTGTGAAAGTTGAATTTAGAAGTGTGCTCAATAGCCTCTGTGAAAAGTTGAATTTAGAAGTGTGCCCAATATCATCCCTGTGTACAGTTGAATTTAGAAGTGTACCTAATAGTCTAATATCATCTCTGTGTAAAGTTGAATCTAGATGTGTGCCTAAAAGTGTCTCTGTGCAAAACTCGAATTTAGAAGTATCCCTAAATACCCTCTCTGTGCAAAGCTAAACTTAGAAGTGGACCTAATAGAGCACCTTGCCCGAATTTAGACGTGTGTCTAATAACTTGCCCTAGCCTAATTCAAAAGTAACCCTAATACCCTCTCAGTGCTAATTGAACTTGGAAGTGTGCCTAATGTCCTCTCCATATACATAATATCCCTCCCTGTGCAATAGTGTGCCCAGTAACGTAGAGTTATTAGCTGATTATTGAAGCATCCCTAATATCCTATCTGTACAAAACTTGAACTTAGAAGTGGGCCTAATAGCGCCCCTAGCTTGAATCTAGAAGTGTGCCTAATAGCATGCCCATTGAATCTAGAACTACAATTAGAAAGCCCTCCTAAACTGCACTTAAAAGTCGACCTAAAACCATATCTGTGGTGTTACTATATTCAATTTCTCCCTAATAGCTTATCTGTATTCCAGCTTACTAGAAGAGAGCCTACCCAACAGCGTAACTGTGCTGTAGTTGCAACTAAATAGGCCGCCTAATCAGCATATACTAAAGTCTAGCTACACTTCAAAAACGGCCTAATATCTGCAACCTAGTACACTAAAACCTAGAATAAGTGAATAATATCACCCTGCTTAGTGGAACCCTGAAACCAAGACTAATCCCACCCAGTGATAGCCGAACTTATAAAGTCCAATAAAGTATAAGCTGCACCTGAAACTACTCCCAATAGCTCATGCTAACCATGAGTGCACCCGATCCACCAGAGTGTGCCGGAAACAACCACCGTGGACTGCCTCCACTCTCCGGTCCGCCTTGCCTCCCGTCCCCCCCTTCCCAAATCATCCCACCCTCCTTCCCATCTCCTACCCTTCCCCTTTCCAAACACCAAGCCAGAGGGGCATGATAGTGAACCAACCACCCTAAGGCCACTGCTCCGCTGAACCTCATCACCGGCCAGCCGACATTGATCATGCCCGCTCCCCTCACTATCATACCGGGCACACCCCGCCCTACAATCATCCACCCTCCGCCTTTCCCACAAACCCCCACCATCTTCCCCTCCCGAGCACACCCTTTCCCCCTCCCTAAAAACTGCACACCTAGCCCTAGCAAGAACAGAAGCCTCAGCCCTCTCCCCCTCTGGCCCTCCTACCCTCTCTCACACGCCAATCACAACAAAGTCACTAAAGAGGAAACGTACCTGGTCCCCCTCAATCTCTCAGCACTCTTTGCCTCCCCTGTGTCGACCCACCACCTTTTTCCCCCAATCACCACCTTCCCCCCTTGCTTCACCCTTCCTGAAACCCCTCTCCCTTGATTTCTCACCAACTGCAACTGAAACCCCTAACCGCCCACACCCCACCTTCAAATTCCCTGGTCCAAACCCAATCATCCTAACGCACGCATCCACCCACTCCCACCCGAAACCCACCAGTTTTTCTGCTCGCCCACTTTTTCCATCGATCATCAACCACCCTACCCCTCTACCTCTCCAGTTTCCACTCTCTCCCCCCAACCCGCTTGCGCTCCAGCTCCAACACCAACCTCACCTACTGAAGTGAACTGCATCCTATTTAACGGCCAATCCGTAGCAAAAAACAGACACTGCATCTTTGACCTCCTCGCCTCTGACAAACCAGACCTGGTTTTCATCACCGAAACTTGGTTCTCCAACGACTTCGCCAAAAATCGCCAATGAAGCCTTCCCCCCTGACTACACCTTCATCCCACTTAACTGACCCTCTAGGGGTGGAGGAATAGCATTCGTCTTCAAGTTTCACTTCCACGCCTCAATCATCGACAACCAACCCTCCATTCCTTCCTGTGAATCACTCCTCGTTAAACTATCCCTCTCCCCGTCGCTCTCACACAGCTTCCTAATAATCTACAGACCCCCTGGCTACGATAGACAATTCTCAAACAACTTCTGCGACTCTATTGCCACCCTTCAACTAAACCATCGCAACCTCACCCTTCTTGGAGACTTCAACACATGGCTCGACATCCCCACCAACCCTATGACACACTCTCTGGTTGACGGTCCAGACGCAATTAACCTCCAATCCCACATAAACGGCCCGACTCACTATAAAGGAGACACTCTTGATGCCATCTTTAGCTCCCACAACAGGATACATCTAACCCCCCCACCCCTATCATCTGGTCCGATCACTTCATTGTTTCCTTCGCCATTCTGTCACCCGAACCCCTTCCCGTACTCGAATCTGAACCTCCGAAGCTACGCAAATGTAGGAAAAAAATATAACAATCGTTCCTGACCTAGCCGACGCACTCCTCCAATCTCCACCACCTACCTGCCAACTCAATAAACAACTAACCCCCGACGCCTTTGACTCATGGCTCAACACCACACTAATGCGGCTCACACCCTCTTGTAAACCATCAGCCCGCCGTGGCCTGTTCCCTAGATGGTTCACACCTGAGCTGGAGACCACTAGCAACTATATAAATGCCTAGAACGCAAATGGGAGAAAGACAAAACCCAGGAGAGCAGTGCCACTTTGGCCCGACACCTTCATCAGTACAAGGCCGAAATCTGGAAAGCAAAAAAAGCCCACTACAACTCCCGAATCCTAAACTGCAAAAACCCCAGCAAAGAACTTCACAAACTCATCTCTGAATTCACCAACCCGGCATGCACTACGACCATCCCGACCCCCTCTCAATCACTGTGCGACTCACTCTCTCTCCACTTTTTACGCCACGGCTCTCGAAAGAACAAATGCTCTAACCCCCAACCTTGCTCTTTAACATCCACCAGGAAATCCTCCCCCCATACCGGCCAACCCACCGCCTGCGACCACTACGCAACCAACGTTCGAATCCTTTAGTCCAATATCACTAGACAAATTTCTCAAACTCCTATCTACCCGCAAACCATCCGGCTCTCCCCTAGAGCCTTGCTGGGCCACAACCCTCAAAGAAATTTACGCTGCCACCTGCGCAGGAGAACACGCAAGATCCATCATAAATGACTCCCTTTCCTCAGGTATCTTTCCCGACGCATTCGAAACGGTTCATGTCAAACCTCTATTAAAAAAAACCTTCCCTCAACCCTCTCGAGCCCAAAAACTACTGCCCCATCTCAAACACCAGGTTCCTTGCCAAACTCATTGACCAAACGGCCTACTCCCAACTAAATGCCTTTGTCGAAGCCAACAATCTCCTAGACCCCGCACAATCAGGTTTCAGACCCCGTCACGGAACCGAAACCCCCCTAACCTCAATCTGGGATGACCTTAAAATAAGGGCTGACCACGCGGGATGCGCCGCATTAATCCTTCTTGACCTATCCGTCGCCTTCGACACAATCAATCACTCAATCCTCCTTGACCATCTCCACTACCTAGGAATTCGTGGAACCGCTCTTAAATGGATTGCTTCATTCTTCAAAGATAGGTACCAAATAACAATACTCTCCACCTATTCCTCCCAAGCCCGACCAGTCGACACGAGAGTCCCACAAGGAGCATGCCTATCTGCCCTCCTGTTCAATCTCTACTTGATCACCCTCCCACCAATAATTCGTTCACTCAACATCCTGTGTTACAACTATGCTGATGACACTCAACTAACTCTAAAACTCCTGAACTCAAAACCCAACTCCCGACCTGACATCGCCTCGTGCCTCCTTGACATAGAGCTCTGGATGACCCAAAGCCACCTCTTGTTAAACCCCTCCAAAACTGAAATCATGATATGTGGCAACTCCAAACTTCTTCCACACCCACTACCCTGGCCATCCGCCATGGGAAACTCACCGACCCCCTCTAACACAGTGAAAAACCTTGGATGCACGCTTGACTCTGACCTAATGCTCTCGCGCCAAGTCAACAACGTCTCAAAGTCATGCCACTACCACCTTAAAACCATTAGGTGCATCTTTCCATATCTCTCCTTTCCCAACAGACTCTCTGCGGTCCAATCAATTGTTATATCAAGACTGGACTACGCAAACCCCCTCTACCTCGGACTCCCCGCTTACCAACTGATTAAACTTCAAAGGGCACAAAACGCTGCAGCCAAACTGCTAGTTGCTCTCGGCCCAAGAGACCACATCTCCCCGGCCCTTAAGACTCTTCACTGGCTTCCAGTGGCCCGAAGGGTGACTTTCAAAACCTTATGCATCTCACATCGAGCAGTGCATAAAACGGACCTCAATATCTTCAAGACAAGCTAAAACCCTACCACCCTCAACGCACTCTAAGATCAAGCTGAGCCGGCCTCCTAGTCATACCTAAGACAAACTCAGTCAGGTTAGGCAGATCATCATTCTCAGTCTTGGCCCCCACGCTGTGGAACACACTCCCACCCCACATCCGCCTAACTGAGGATCTAATGTCTTTCCGCAAACTACTGAAAACCTGGCTCTTCCCCTAGAACCAACCGGTACGCAAACTAACCCAAACAGAATAACAGCATCTCAATGACACCAATCCAACAAACTACCAGATGCGAGAAATCAACATCTAATAACCACTAATATAAACTAAAAAGACAAACAGAATAGAACAAGTAATGTAGATGAAAGCAGTGAAGTGGATAATAAGAACAAATCGTACAAAAACTGTAACGAGATTTAAATCAATGAAATGGATGTAATGCATGATGAATGAACGAAATGAATGGAGTGGATGAAATTGTTAGAATGGATGAAGCGTGTGAAACGGTTGAATGCGCTGAGCGGATGAATGCGCTGGGCAGATGAGTGTATAGATCGGATGAGTATGTAGATAGGAGAAGTGTATAGAACGGATGAGTATGTTGAGCGGATGAGTGTGTAGAGTGGCTGGGTATGTAGAACAGACGAATGTGTAGAGCGGATGAGTGCGTAAGTACAGAGATGTGCTTAGAATGCAGGAGTGCGTAGAGCATATGAGTGTGTAGACCGGGTGACTGCGGAAGAGTGAGTAGAACACTGGAGCAGATGAATGTGCAGACCGGATGAGTGTATAGAGCGGATGAGTGTATAGAGTGGATGAGTGTATAGAGTGGATTAGTGCATACAGTAGATGAATGCATAGAAAGAACGAGCGCATTGAGCGGATGAGTGCGGAGAGCGGGTGAGTGCGGGGAGCAGGTGAGTGCGGGGAGCAGGTGCGTACGGGGAGCGGGTGCGTACGGGGAGCGGATGAGTGCGGGGAGCGGATGAGTGCAGAGGGCGGATGTGTGTGGAGAGCGGATGAGTGTGGAGAGCGGATGCGCGCACGGAGCTGTTGAGTTCAGGGAGCAGGTGAGTGCGGGAAGCAGGTGAGTGCAGGAGCAGGTGAGTACGGGGAGCAGGTGATTGCGTAGGGTGGTGGGTGAATGCGTAGAGCAGATGATGGTGTAGTGCACGCGAGGAGTTAAAGTGGACAAAAGCCTAGAGTGGATGAGTTACACAGACCAGGTGAGTGCGTAGAACAGATAAGCATGTAGAACGGATGAGTGCGGAATGCATGCAGAGTGTGAGGAATGGATAGATGAGCGGAGCGGGATGGAGGAGCTGAGTGGAAGAATGTGTAGAGTGGAGGACTGCGTAGCACAGACTAGTGGGTAGGACCGGCAAATATATAGAACAGACGAGTGCATATGAGCGAATGAGTGCATATGAAAAATGGGGTACATAGAGGGGATGAGTGCATAGAAGGGATGAGCGCATAGAGGGGACGAGCGCATAGAGGGGACGAGCGCGTTGAGGAGAAGAGGAGAAGAGTGCGTAGGAGGGATGAGTGCCTAGGAGGGATGAGTGCGCAGAGGGGATGAGTACGCATAGGGGATGAGTGTGCACAGGGGATGAGTGCGCAGAGGGGATGAGTGCGCAGAGGAGATGTGTGCGCAGAGGGATGAGTGCACAGAGGGATGAGTGCATAGAGGGGATGAGTGCGTAGAGGGGATGACTGCGTAGAGGGGATGACTGCATATTACGTGTGAGGGCATAAAGCGGATGAGTGCCGAGAGCAAAGGAGTGCCTAGAGCGAAGGAGTGCCTGGAGCGAAGGAGTGCATGGAGCGAAGGAGTGCCTGGAGCGAAGGAGTGCCTGGAGCGAACGGACGTGCTGCGTAGAGTGGACGAGTTGCGTAGAGTGGGTAAGTACGTAGAGCTGCTGAATGCATACAGCATGGTGCAGACAGGAGCGCATGCTTGGGGCTGACAGGAGTGCATGCGTGGCGAAGACAAGAGTCCATGCGTGGGCCAGACGGGAGCACGTGGGGTGGACACGAGCGCGCAGGGCGGACTGGAATGCATGAGTGCATGGAGCGGACCGGAATGTGGGGAACAGACTGGGGTGCATGGAGGGGATAGGAGTGCATGGAATGGACTGGAGCGCATAGAATTGCGTGACGTACATAGTATGGTTTGGAATGCAGAGAACGTTCGAAAGACCATATAACCCATCATATCACACCACCATGCTTACTCTCTCCTTTACACCACCACTCAACTAGAACACAGAGATACTATGACACCATTCGGTATAACTGTTCTCATACCAACATCCGCCGCATACTCCACATCATTCTAAGTAAACACTGCTGGTTACACACCCCCCAGCCAGGCGTTTTCCTCAGGCCTAACGCAGCCACATCCGGTCTGGATAAATCCTGCCAGAACCAACACATACTCCTAATCTCTCAACCACCACACCTACCCCTAAGAAGCAGCTATTACACGAATACTGCACCAGCTGCACACATACCCGGTGCTCACACTCACCTTTGACTCTCTCTACTCCCTCTACTGATCTGAACTTCGGTTCCCAAGGGCGTTCAACCTACCAGCGCCTTCAGACCATACCAATGGTATATAAGGCAATATATAAATGCAAAATAACATAACATAACATAATATCATTTCAGTAAAGTAATCTACGAAACAGCAACATAAAATTACTGGAAAAATAAATAAATAAAACAAATAAAGCCAGAGTGTAAAATACCATACATTCCCCAACCCATACAACCACTGAGACAGCACACAAAAACATACACATATCACAATTGAAAAATGCCTAACAATAGTCAGGCTCAACAAGATTTCCAATATATACATGAACAGTCAGTTCTTCACTACCACCCAGAAACCTATGCCTGCAATTTAACAGATGTATGCGATCTTTCCTACCTAATCTTAGCTCAGCCATCCAGCAAAGTGGATAAAAGTAACAATAAAAAAGGGGTGTTACGCAATGCATCCATATAGAAATAGAATAGTCACTGTAGTAGTTGACTTTCATCCTAACCACATTTTTTTTTCCAATTATGACCTTTCAGAAATATCCCACCATCTATGTAATATGAACTCAGCAACTCAGCATCAAATGCATTATATCAGTAGGTGGTAAGATATTTTGTCATGTGAACTATACTCACATAGTTAATCTCATTTATCCTTGTAAATAAAATAAACATTAGGCAGAGTTCTATAGCCCTTCAAATGTAACAACCCATCCAGCTTCATGTTTCACAGATGCTAGTTATCCAGCAGAGATAACTCATCAGCACTTCTCATACAATCTGAGAAATGGTAAAAAGCAGCAGCTGCAAATGAGTATAAGTAGAGCACAACTAAAATAAAAGTATTTCCCCTCCCCAAAACCACAAAGAAATGTTATTTATTTATTTAGGGGATTTGTTGGGCTGGTTCGAGAAGGGTTGGAGGCCTCACTAAAGTTGAATCTGTATAAGCGCTTTGGGTGCGTGCCACCATGCTTGTGGGGGGAAGAAACTCTCTGAGTTGAGAGTGACCGCCTAATATATCGTGACACAGGAGACAGCGCAAGAAGAGCAGAAAACCAGGAAGCCCACACAAAAAAGGCCTATGATGGAGAGGCCCGCCACCAGAGTTTCCTGTAGGCCACTCCACCCCTGGACAGAACACACAGCAGGCTCAGACCAAAGTCATCTTGTATACGAATCGCTCATCTAGGGAGGATCTCAAAGTATGCAGTGCTATATTCATAGCCAAAGACCACCAATTCAGGCCAAGAAGTAACATCAGCTGAGGGAATGAGGTCAAAAGCAAAGAAGGTTACAATAAAGTGCAAATAACGACCAAATGTTGAAAGTTAAAGGCGGACAAGGACTTTTTCCAGCTGAAATTCTTAGCACATTTCAGAATGCATCATTGCTTTGCAAGCTTAAGATGCCGACTAAAGTGAATTAAAGGTTTAACTGAATAGTTACAGATTAAAGAATCTTTATAGAGGAAAAAGTGGAAAGCAATTTCAAGGCACTGGAGGGAATATGAGAAAAAAGGAGACAGGCAAATAGTTGTTCCAAGGACTTCTTAACAATGGAATTCTTTTATGTCACAAAGACTTCCAAGTATATACTCGCATATAATAAAACAACGTGAGACATACATTTTATGACACTCCAAAGCCAAAATAAATCACCAAAACGTAAAATCTCACCCAAGTTTGATCCATCACAAACATTCACACACCTTGACACACTTAAAAAAAAACACACACACACTTTGTACCACTCATTATGCCAATCAATTTGTATCTTACCTAGTGAAGCATGACATTCTGTAATTTCTGGGCCTCGGTGGCAACTCAAAAATCATGTATAGTATTGCAACTCTCTCAGGCCCTTGTGTGGTTTTCCCGTTGCACCACATTCCCATCACCCATGGGGGTGGTGGAACTGACGCTCCCTCCCTCTCTCAGCCCACTAGGGCCTCCATCTCCCTCTCATCTCAGCACACTGCGGGTTCTCCGACAGGGATGTAATTTCACCAAAATGCCTGGGGTAGCGGAAATGACACCACATGAACTTTGACCTCCAATGACATCACAGGAAGTGATGCCATTTGACCCCCAAACCCCCCAACCCACCTTGAAGTGACATCACGGGAAGCGATGGAACACGACCTTTCACCCCCTTGACAAAACAGGAAGGGACATCACATATTGTACTTAAGTACACCAAGGATGTAATATCACTATAATGTTATATACATTTCATACACGAATGGATCACCATATGTATCGTTAATATCAGTGTGTATAGGCCCATATTACCAAATTACTGTGAATGCAAGCAGACGTCCAAGGCCAAATGAAAATGATACGTCACATCTGCACTGCCCACCTGGCAACCCCTGCACTTGGGGACTGTTTCTGTATCCGTCCCCCTACCACCGTCTTGACACCCGATGTCTGCACTTACCCATGCACTTGCCACATGCTGGCTGTCACTTACTTATTGTTACTATCTATCTGCCCCCTTTCCACGCACTTTCGCTATCTGAATGACACCTGGCCTAGTAGGATCTTTGTTCGTCCTCCCTTTGTTCCCCTCCCTTACCTCATCGCGCCTTGAAACACTTGTGTATAGGCGCGTTATAAATGCCATATCATATCATATAGCAATTACGCTTAATCACTTAATATAGAACAAATACACATACAATATCGCCCAACCTGTGTTGGTACTCATTTATTGACCTCCGAAGAGTGAAAGGCTGAGTTGAGGTGTTTAAGAACAGGCTAAATCAGTGACTCGCCACCTGAAGTGTGCCTGGAAATAAACCTTTATGAGTCAGCAATTATTGGATAGAATTCTAGAAAGACAAATGATGTGTTATTCCTATTCTTTCTTATTTAGCGTCACTACTAAAAGTGATACACTTGTGGAACCCTGTTTTTTTAAGAGGCCTGAACGTCAGAAAGTCAGCCACTGTAAATGTAAATATATTTTTTTTTTCTAGGTGTAGCAATGGAGACCCAATAGCCTCTCTGTGAAAGCTGAATTTATAATTGTCCCCAATAGTCTCTCTGTGAAAGTTGAATTTAGAAGTGTGCCCAATAGCCTCTGTGAAAAGTTGAATTTAGAAGTGTGCCCAATATCATCCCTGTGTACAGTTGAATTTAGAAGTGTACCTAATAGTCTAATATCATCTCTGTGTAAAGTTGAATCTAGATGTGTGCCTAAAAGTGTCTCTGTGCAAAACTCGAATTTAGAAGTATCCCTAAATACCCTCTCTGTGCAAAGCTAAACTTAGAAGTGGACCTAATAGAGCACCTTGCCCGAATTTAGACGTGTGTCTAATAACTTGCCCTAGCCTAATTCAAAAGTATCCCTAATACCCTCTCAGTGCTAATTGAACTTGGAAGTGTGCCTAATATCCTCTCCATATACATAATATCCCTCCCTGTGCAATAATGTGCCCAGTAACGTAGAGTTATTAGCTGATTATTGAAGCATCTCTAATATCCTATCTGTACAAAACTTGACCTTAGAAGTGGGCCTAATAGCGCCCCTAGCTTGAATCTAGAAGTGTGCCTAATAGCATGCCCATTGAATCTAGAACTACAATTAGAAAGCCCTCCTAAACTGCACCTAAAAGTCGACCTAAAACCATATCTGTGGTGTTAATATATTCAATGTCTCCTTAATAGCTTACCTGTATTCCAGCTTACTAGAAGAGAGCCTACCCAACAGCGTAACTGTGCTGTAGTTGCAACTAAATAGGCCGCCTAATCAGCATATACTAAGGTCTAGCTACACTTCAAAAACGGCCTAATATCTGCAACCTAGTACACTAAAACCTAGAATAAGTGAATAATATCACCCTGCTTAGTGGAACCCTGAAACCAAGACTAATCCCACCCAGTGATAGCCGAACTTATAAAGTCCAATAAAGTATAAGCTGCACCTGAAACTACTCCCAATAGCTCATGCTAACCATGAGTGCACCCGCTCCACCAGAGTGTGCCGGAAACAACCACCGTGGACTGTCTCCACTCTCCGGTCCGCCTTGCCTCCCGTCCCCCCCTTCCCAAATCATCCCACCCTCCTTCCCATCTCCTACCCTTCCCCTTTCCAAACACCAAGCCAGAGGGGCATGATAGTGAACCAACCACCCTAAGGCCACTGCTCCCCTGAACCCCATCACCGGCCAGCCGACATTGATCATGCCCGCTCCCCTCACTATCATACCGGGCACACCCCGCCCTACAATCATCCACCCTCTGCCTTTCCCACAAATCCCCACCATCTTCCCCTCCCGAGCACACCCTTTCCCCCTCCCTAAAAACTGCACGCCTAGCCCTAGCAAGAACAGAAGCCTCAGCCCTCTCCCCCTCTGGCCCTCCTACCCTCTCTCACACGCCAATCAAAACAAAGTCACTAAAGAGGAAACGTACCTGGTCCCCCTCAATCTCTCAGCACTCTTTGCCTCCCCTGTCTCGACCCACCACCTTTTTCCCCCAATCACCACCTTCCCCCCTTGCTTCACCCTTCCTGTAACCCCTCTCCCTTGATTTCTCACCAACTGCAACTGAAACCCCTAACCGCCCACACCCCACCTTCAAATTCCCTGGTCCAAACGCAATCATCCTAACTCACGCATCCACCCACTCCCACCCGAAACCCACCAGTTTTTCTGCTCGCCCACTTTTTCCATCGATCATCAACCACCCTACCCCTCTACCTCTCCAGTTTCCACTCTCTCCCCCCAACCCCCTTGCGCTCCACCTCCAACACCAACCTCACCTACTGAAGTGAACTGCATCCTATTTAACAGCCAATCCATAGCAAAAAACAGACACTGCATCTTTGACCTCCTCGCCTCTGACAAACCAGACCTGGTTTTCATCACCGAAACTTGGTTCTCCAACGACTTCGCCAAAAATCACCAATGAAGCCTTCCCCCCTGACTACACCCTCATCCCACTTAACCGTCCCTCTAGGGGTGGAGGAATAGCATTCGTCTTCAAGTCTCACTTCCACGCCTCAATCATCGACAACCAACCCTCCATTCCTTCCTGTGAATCACTCCTCGTTAAACTATCCCTCTCCCCGTCGCTCTCACACAGCTTCCTAATAATCTACAGACCCCCCGGCTACGATAGACAATTCTCAAACAACTTCTGCGACTCTATTGCCACCCTTCAACTAAACCATCCCAACCTCATCCTTCTTGGAGACTTCAACACATGGCTCGACATCCCCACCAAACCTATGACACACTCTCTGGTTGAAGGTCTAGACGCAATTAACCTCCAACCCCACAAAAACGGCCCGACTCACTATAAAGGAGACACTCTTGATGCCATTTTATCTCCCACAACAGGATACATCTAAACCCTCCACCCCTATCATCTGGTCCGATCACTTCATTGTTTCCTTCGCCATTCTGTCACCCGAACCCCTTCCCGTACTCGAATCTGAACCTCCGAAGCTACGCAAATGTAGGAAAAAAATATAACAATTGTTCCTGACCTAGCCGACGCACTCCTCCAATCTCCACCACCTACCTGCCAACTCAATAAACAACTAACCCCCAACGCCTTTGACTCATGGCTCAACACCTCACTAATGCGGCTCACACCCTCTTGTAAACCATCAGCCCGCCGTGGCCTGTTCCCTAGATGGTTCACACCTGAGCTGGAGACCACTAGCAACTATATACATACCTAGAACGCAAATGGGAGAAAGACAAAACCCAGGAGAGCAGTGCCACTTTGGCCCGACACCTTCATCAGTACAAGGCCGAAATCTGGAAAGCAAAAAAAGCCCACTACAACTCCCGAATCCTAAACTGCAAAAACCCCAGCAAAGAACTTCACAAACTCATCTCTGAATTCACCAACCCGGCATGCACTACGACCATCCCGACCCCGTCTCAATCACTGTGCGACTCACTCTCTCTCCACTTTTTATGCCACGGCTCTCGAAAGAACAAATGCTCTAACCCCCAACCTTGCTCTTTAACATCCACCAGGAAATCCTCCCCCCATACCGGCCAACCCACCGCCTGCGACCACTACGCAACCAACGTTCGAATCCTTTAGTCCAATATCACTAGACAAATTTCTCAAACTCCTATCTACCCGCAAACCATCCGGCTCTCCCCTAGACCCTTGCTGGGCCACAACCCTCAAAGAAATTTTCGCTGCCACCTGCGCAGGAGAACACGCAAGATCCATCATAAATGACTCCCTTTCCTCAGGTATCTTTCCCGACGCATTCGAAACGGTTCATGTCAAACCTCTATTAAAAAAAACCTTCCCTCAACCCTCTCGAGCCCAAAAACTACTGCCCCATCTCAAACACCAGGTTCCTTGCCAAACTCATTGACCAAACGGCCTACTCCCAACTAAATGCCTTTGTCGAAGCCAACAATCTCCTAGACCCCGCACAATCAGGTTTCAGACCCCGTCACGGAACCGAAACCCCCCTAACCTCAATCTGGGATGACCTTAAAATAAGGGCTGACCACGCGGGATGCGCCGCATTAATCCTTCTTGACCTATCCGTCGCCTTCGACACAATCAATCACTCAATCCTCCTTGACCACCCCCACTACCTAGGAATTCGTGGAACCGCTCTTAAATGGATTGCTTCATTCTTCAAAGATAGGTACCAAATAACAATGCTCTCCACCTATTCCTCCCAAGCCCGACCAGTCGACACGAGAGTCCCACAAGAAGCATGCCTATCTGCCCTCCTGTTCAATCTCTACTTGATCACCCTCCCACCAATAATTCGTTCACACAACATCCTGTGTTACAACTACGCTGATGACACTCAACTAACTCTAAAACTCCTGAACTCAAAACCCAACTCCCGACCTGACATCGCCTCGTGCCTCCTTGACATAGAGCTCTGGATGACCCAAAGCCACCTCTTGTTAAACCCCTCCAAAACTGAAATCATGATATGTGGCAACTCCAAACTTCTTCCACACCCACTACCCTGGCCATCCGCCATGGGAAACTCACCGACCCCCTCTAACGCAGTGAAAAACCTTGGATGCACGCTTGACTCTGACTTAATGCTCTCGCGCCAAGTCAACAACGTCTCAAAGTCATGCCACTACCACCTTAAAACCATTAGGTGCATCTTTCCATATCTCTCCTTTCCCAACAGACTCTCTGCGGTCCAATCAATTGTTATATCAAGACTGGACTACGCAAACCCCCTCTACCTCGGACTCCACACTTACCAACTGATTAAACTTCAAAGGGCACAAAACGCTGCAGCCAAACTGCTAGTTGCTCTCGGCCCAAGAGACCACATCTCCCCGGCCCTTAAGACTCTTCACTGGCTTCCAGTGGCCCAAAGGGTGACTTTCAAAACCTTATGCATCTCACATCGAGCAGTGCATAAAACGGACCTCAATATCTTCAAGACAAGCTAAAACCCTACCACCCTCAACGCACTCTAAGCTCAAGCTGAGCCGGCTTCCTAGTCATACCTAAGACAAACTCAGTGAGGTTAGGCAGATCATCATTCTCAGTCTTGGCCCCCACGCTGTGGAACACACTCCCACCCCACATCCGCCTAACTGAGGATCTAATGTCTTTCCGCAAACTACTGAAAACCTGGCTCTTCCCCTAGAACCAACCCGTACACAAACTAACCCAAACAGAATAACAGCATCTCAATGACACCAATCCAACAAACTACCAGATGCGAGAAATCAACATCTAATAACCACTAATATAAACTAAAAAGACAAACAGAATAGAACAAGTAATGTAGATCAAAGCAGTGAAGTGGATAATAAGAACAAATCGTACAAAAACAGTAACGAGATTTAAATCAATGAAATGGATGTAATGCATGATGAATGAACGAAATGAATGGAGTGGATGAAATTGTTAGAATGGATGAAGCGTGTGAAACGGTTGAATGCGCTGAGCGGATGAATGCGCTGGGCAGATGAGTGTATAGATCGGATGAGTATGTAGATAGGAGAAGTGTATAGAACGGATCAGTATGTTGAGCGGATGAGTGTGTAGAGTGGCTGGGTATGTAGAACAGACGAATGCGTAGAGCGGATGAGTGCGTAAGTACAGAGATGTGCGTAGAATGCAGGAGTGCGTAGAGCATATGAGTGTGTAGATGGGGTGACTGCGGAAGAGTGAGTAGAACACTGGAGCAGATGAATGTGCAGACCGGATGAGTGTATAGAGCGGATGAGTGTATAGAGCGGCTGAGTGTATAGAGTGGATGAGTGTATAGAGTGGATTAGTGCATACAGTAGATGAATGCATAGAAAGAACGAGCGCATTGAGCGGATGAGTGCAGAGAGCGGGTGAGTGCGGGGAGCAGGCGAGTGCGGGGAGCAGGTGCGTATGGGGAGCGGGTGCGTACGGGGAGCGGATGAGTGCGGGGAGCGGATGAGTGCAGAGGGCGGATGTGTGTGGAGAGCGGATGACTGTGGAGAGCGGATGCGCGCACGGAGCTGTTGAGTTCAGGGAGCAGGTGAGTGCGGGAAGCAGGTGAGTGCAGGAGCAGGTGAGTGCGGGGAGCAGGTGATTGCGTAGGGTGGTGGGTGAATGCGTAGAGCAGATGATGGTGTAGTGCACGCGAGGAGTTAAAGTGGACAAACGCCTAGAGAGGATGAGTTACACAGACCAGGTGAGTGCGTAGAACAGATAAGCATGTAGAACGGATGAGTGCGGAATGCATGCAGAGTGTGAGGAATGGATAGATGAGCGGAGCGGGATGGAGGAGCTGAGTGGTAGAATGTGTAGAGTGGAGGACTGCGTAGCACAGACTAGTGGGTAGGACCGGCAAATATATAGAACAGACGAGTGCATATGAGCGAATGAGTGCATATGAAAAAATGGGTACATAGAGGGGATAAGTGCATAAAAGGGATGAGCGCGTAGAGGGGACGAGCGCATTGATGGGACGAGCGCATTGAGGAGAAGAGGAGAAGAGGACAAGAGTGCGTAGGAGGGATGAGTGCCTAGGAGGGATGAGTGCGCAGAGGGGATGAGTGCGCATAGGGGATGAGCGCGCACAGGGGATGAGTGCGCAGAGGGGATGAGTGCGCAGAGGAGATGTGTGCGCAGAGGGATGAGTGCGCAGAGGGATGAGTGCATAGAGGGGATGAGTGCGTAGAGGGGATGACTGCGTAGAGGGGGTGACTGCATATTAGGTGTGAGGGCATAAAGCGGATGAGTGCCGAGAGCAAAGGAGTGCATAGAGCGAAGGAGTGCCTGGAGCGAAGGAGTGCATGGAGCGAAGGAGTGCCTGGAGCGAACGGGCGTGCTGCGTAGAGTGGACGAGTTGCGTAGAGTGGGTAAGTACGTAGAGCTGCTGAATGCATACAGCACGTGGGGTGGACACGAGCGCGCAGGGCGGGCTGGAATGCATGAGTGCATGGAGCGGACCGGAATGTGGGGAACAGACTGGGGTGCATGGAGGGGATAGGAGTGCATGGAATGGACTGGAGCGCATAGAATTGCGTGACGTACATAGTATGGTTTGGAATGCAGAGAACGTTTGAAAGACCATATAACCCATCATATCACACCACCATGCTTACTCTCTCCTTTACACCACCACTCAACTAGAACACAGAGATACTATGACACCATTCGGTATAACTGTTCTCATACCAACATCCGCCGCATACTCCGCATCATTCTAAGTAAACACTGCTGGTTACACACCCCCCAGCCAGGCGTTTTCCTCAGGCCTAACGCAGCCACATCCAGTCTGGATAAATCCTGCCAGAACCAACACATACTCCTAATCTCTCAACCACCACACCTACCCCTAAGAAGCAGCTATTACAAGAATACTGCACCAGCTGCACACATACCCGGCGCTCACACTCACCTTTGACTCTCTCTACTCCCTCTACTGATCTGAACTTCGGTTCCCAAGGGCGTTCAACCTACCAGCGCCTTCAGACTATACCAATGGTATATAAGGCAATATATAAATGCAAAATAACATAACATAACATAATATCATTTCAGTAAAGTAATCTATGTAACAACAACATAAAATTACTGGAAAAATAAATAAATAAAACAAATAAAGCCAGAGTGTAAAATACCATACATTCCCCAACCCATACAACCACTGAGACAGCACACAAAAACATACACGTATCACAATTGAAAAATGCCTAACAATAGTCAGGCTCAACAAGATTTCCAATATATACATGAACAGTCAGTTCTTCACTACCACCCAGAAACCTATGCCTGCAATTTAACAGATGTATGCGATCTTTCCTACCTAATCTTAGCTCAGCCATCCAGCAAAGTGGATAAAAGTAACAATAAAAAAGGGGTGTTACGCAATGCATCCATATAGAAATAGAATAGTCACTGTAGTAGTTGACTTTCATCCTAACCACATTTTTTTTCCAATTATGACCTTTCAGAAATATCCCACCATCTATGTAATATGAACTCAGCAACTCAGCATCAAATGCATTATATCAGTAGGTGGTAAGATATTTCGTCATGTGAACTATACTCACATAGTTAATCTCATGTATCCTTGTAAATAAAATTAACATTAGGCAGAGTTCTATAGCCCTTCAAATGTAACAACCCATCCAGCTTCATGTTTCACAGATGCTAGTTATCCAGCAGAGATAACTCATCAGCACTTCTCATACAATCTGAGAAATGGTAAAAAGCAGCAGCTGCAAATGAGTATAAGTAGAGCACAACTAAAATAAAAGTATTTCCCCTCCCCAAAAGCACAAAGAAATGTTATTTATTTATTTAGGGGATTTGTTGGGCTGGTTCGAGACGGGTTGGAGGCCTCACTAAATTTGAATCTGTATAAGCGCTTTGGGTGCGTGCCACCATGCTTGTGGGGGGAAGAAACTCTCTGAGTTGAGAGTGACCGCCTAATATATCGTGACACAGGAGACAGCGCAAGAAGAGCAGAAAACCAGGAAGCCCACACAAAAAAGGCCTATGATGGAGAGGCCCACCACCAGAGTTTCTTGTAGGCCACTCCACCCCTGGACAGAACACGCAGCAGGCTCAGACCAAAGTCATCTTGTATACGAATCGCTCATCTAGGGAAGATCTCAAAGTATGCAGTGCTATATTCATAGCCAAAGACCACCAATTCAGGCCAAGAAGTAACATCAGCTGAGGGAATGAGGTCAAAAGCAGAGAAGGTTACAATAAAGTGCAAATAACGACCAAATGTTGAAAGTTAAAGGCGGACAAGGACTTTTTCCAGCTGAAATTCTTAGCACATTTCAAAATGCATCATTGCTTTGCAAGCTTAAGATGCCGACTAAAGTGAATTAAAGGTTTAACTGAATAGTTACAGATTAAAGAATCTTTATAGAGGAAAAAGTGGAAAGCAATTTCAAGGCACTGGAGGGAATATGAGAAAAAAGGAGACAGGCAAATAGTTGTTCCAAGGACTTCTTAACAATGGAATTCTTTTATGTCACAAAGATTTCCAAGTATATACTCGCATATAATAAAACAACGTGAGACATACATTTTATGACACTCCAAAGCCAAAATAAATCACCAAAACGTAAAATCTCACCCAAGTTTGATCCATCACAAACATTCACACACCTTGACACACAAAACAAAACACACACATACTTTGTACCACTCATTATGCCAATCAATTTGTATCTTACCTAGTGAAGCATGACATTCTGTAATTTCTGGGCCTCGGTGGCAACTCAAATATCATGTATAGTATTTCAACTCTCTCAGGCCCTTGTGTGGTTTTCCCGTTGCACCACATTCCCATCACCCATGGGGGTGGTGGAACTGACGCTCCCTCCCTCTCTCAGCCCACTAGGGCCTCCATCTTCCTCTCATCTCAGCACTCTGCGGGTTCTCCGGCAGGGATGTCATTTCACCAAAATGCCTGGGGTAGCGGAAATGACACCACATGAACTTTGACCTCCAATTACATCACAGGAAGTGATGCCATTTGACCCCCAACCCCCCCAACCCATCTTGAAGTGACATCACGGGAAGCGATGGAACACGACCTTTCACCCCCTTGACAAAACAGGAAGGGACATCACATATTGTACTTAAGTACACCAAGGATGTAATATCACTATAATGTTATATACATTTCATACACGAATGGATCACCATATGTATCGTTAATATCAGTGTGTATAGGCCCATATTACCAAATTACTGTGAATGCAAGCAGACGTCCAAGGCCAAATGAAAATGATACGTCACATCTGCACTGCCCACCTGGCAACCCCTGCACTTGGGGACTGTTTCTGTATCCGTCCCCCTACCAGCTCTTGACACCCGATGTCTGCACTTACCCATGCACTTGCCACATGCTGGCTGTCACTTACTTATTGTTATTATCTATCTGCCCCCTTCCCACGCACTTTCGCGATCTGAATGACACCTGGCCTAGTAGGATCTTTGTTCGTCCTCCCTTTGTCCACCTCCCTTACCTCGTCGCGCCTTGAAACACTTGTGTATAGGCACGTTATAAATGCCATATCATATCATATAGCAATTACGCTTAAGCGCTTAATATAGAACAAATATACATACAATATCGCCCAACCTGTGTTGGTACTCATTTATTGACCTCCGAAGGGTGAAAGGCTGAGTTGAGGTGTTTAAGAACAGGCTAAATCAGTGACTCGCCACCTGAAGTGTGCCTGGAAATAAACCTTTATGAGTCAGCAATTATTGGATAGAATTCTAGAAAGACAAATGATGTGTTATTCCTATTCTTTCTTATTTAGCGTCACTACTAAAAGTGATACACTTGTGGAACCCTGTTTTTTTAAGAGGCCTGAACAAGAAAGTCAGCCACTGTAAATGTAAATATAATTTTTTTTTCTAGGTGTAGCAATGGAGACCTCAGGGGTCACAACTGCAAACCCTGGCGACCCCCAAATGACGTCTCTTTTCTCTGTGTCATATTTTTCCTGGAAAGATGCCCATTCCATAGCTCTCGTCGGGCCTCGTTTATGTATTTGCCTGGTCAGTTCCTCCATCCTACTCAGATCGAGCGCCTTTTCCGCCCATTCTGTCTCACTTGGGAGTCTCTCTCTCATCCATCCCCCCGCCAAGCATGCCCTAGCTGCTAGTAGAAGGTAGTGCGCCATATGCAGGAGCGTCGTCCATTCATCTTCAGACGTTTCCATCCCAAATAAGACCAGTAGGGGGTCCATACCTCTTTCTATTCCCTAAACGCCCTTTATCCACCTTAGCACCTCCTTCCAAAACTGTTGTACGGTCCTGCAACTCCACCACATGAGCCACTAATCTGCAATTTGTTTGCATTTCCTCCAGCAATGGGGGTCCGCCCCCGGAAACATTTTCCGCCAATTTCTCTGGGTCCCACTGCCATCTGTACAGTAGCTTGAGACCATGCTGCTTATATTGACAAGCCACTGATGTGTGGTGGGCATTCAGGCATAATTTCCTCCAATGATCTGCATCCATGTCCCTCCCCAGGTCCCTATCCCATCTCCTCTTGAGAGCGGTTACATCCTCCCCCTTGGCTTCAAGCAGCACTTGGTACATTCTCGAAATGAGGGCCCTAGCACCCCTTGCTGTATCCAACACCTTTTCCATATGTGTCAAATCTCTCTGGAGTTCCATCTTCCATGCCTCTGCCATAATTACTCCCTTTAGCTGTAATACTGAGATGCTCCCTATCCCGAGGGCTATGTCCATATGCGCTATGTCTATGAATTTGTCCTTCTTCAAGACCTGTCCTACTCTCTCCAATCCCGCCTCGTACCAATCTTGGAACCTCCCATGGTCTGGTATGTTACTCGTGTATGGGGGGCCCATATATGACTCAGTGGTGACGGCCATGTCGTTACCCCTTCCATCTCCTTTCTGACGTTCCATACCCTCAACAACGGGCCGAAAATCCTATGTGTATGGATTCTACTTGGAATTGCTATGGGCGGAACCCAGAGCCATTCCCCCAATGTGACCGGGCGGAAAAGAAAATTCTCTATCTCCAACCACTGTTTGTTATTGTCCATGCGCAAATGTGGGAACAGGGCTCTAAATTGAGCCGCCCTATTGTAAGTTTGCATCTCTGGCAGCCCCCCACTCCTTTCTCCTTGGGTTGGACCAGTAGCTTGCACGCCACCCTCTGCTTTTTCCCCTGCCACACGAAATTTAGCATTTTCTTTTTTAATTCTGCAAAGTGTATCTCCGGGATCTCTATCGAGAGGGCCTGGTATAAATATAACACCCTGGTAAGAAGTACCATTTTCAATGCATTTAGCCTTACCAGCCAATTTTGACCAAGTCTCTAGATCTTCAAAAAGCCTGTGCAGGAGCGGGGGGAAGTTGCATTCATACAGTTTGCCCAGTTCCCTCGGTATTTGCACCCGTAGGGACCGTATGCTATCATTTTCCACTGGTATCCGCAGGTCGGACCATCTCCTAAACTGTTCCTCTGTAATCTCACTCAGGGGAGGAGGGTGGATTTGCCAATATATACCTTAAAGCCTGACACCTTTCCATATTCCCCAGTGACTTTTAGCACCCTCTGCACCAACTCCCTTATGTCAGATAAGTACTGAAGAATATCATCTGCGAACATGCTTACTTTATGCTTTTGCTCTCTCACTTCAATCCCTTTTATCAGGTCGTCTTTCCTTATCCTTTCCCCCAGGGGTTCCATCTCCATGGCAAAGAGTAGGGGCGAGACGGGGCATCCCTGCATAGTTCCTTCCCTCATGTAGAACTCCCTTGATCCAGTCCCATTAACCACGACTCTAGCTGTTGGTCCCAAATTAATTGCCTTATTTGCCCTGCACATCCTGTCTCCTACCCCTATTTTACGCAGAATTGTAAAGCGGAAGCCCCACTCCACCCTGTCAAAGGCCTTCTCCGTGTCCAGGCTTAACATCACGTATTCCCCGGGCCGCCACCCCATTATGTTCCATCAGGTCCAGCGTCTTCCTAATTGCATCTGGGCTCTGTCTACCTGCTATGAAGCCCATTTGATCAGGATGTATTATGTCGGGTAACTTTGCTTCAAATCTCGTCGGCAAGACTCTCGTAAATATCTTCTCATCTACGTTTAAGAGTGAGATTGGGCGGTATGAGGAACAATGGGTTGGACCCCTTCCCTCCTTTGGAATAACCAATATCAAAGCCCTACTGAATGTTGCAGGGGCTTTACCGGTGTCTAAAATGTGGTTGAATAACTTTGCCATGTCTTGTGACAGGATTCCCGCGTGTTTCTTGTAAAACCCTATGGTATAGCCATCCTCCCCTCGGGCCTTCCCATTCTGGAGGCGTGATATCACTCTCTGGCCCTCCTCAGCTGTGATCGGGCTCTCTAAAGCTCTATTTCTGGGCGTGTGAATGTGGCCATGTGTACCCCTCTTAAATATTCCTCAACTTCGTCCTCTGTGCCCTGCGCCTTGGTTGCATATAGCGTTTCATAGTATTGAGCAAATCTCTCTGCTATTTCGCTCGGGTCCTGCTGATCTCCCTTCTCCTCTCCCGGGTCTCCCAGTTTCGTTGCCCATCGTTCCGCTCTCTGGGCCCTGAGTCTGGCAGCTAGAAGTGCATCGGCCTTATCACCCTTCTCATAGTACTTTTGCTTCAGGTATCTCAATTTCCATAGGGTTTCTCCCATGCCCAGTGCCTTTAACTCTGCCCTTTTGGCCATTACCTTTTCCCTTAGTTCCTTTACGTCCTTTGTGGCATGCATCCTCCCCTCCATTCCTACTATTTCTTTACAGAGTCTGTCTTCCACCAGGCCTCTCTTAGTCTTCCTCCTCGCCCCCTCACCCATCAACAGGCCCCTCCAGGCGTCTTTCCCCGAATCCCAAACCATCTCCACAATCTCCTCCCCAGTGTCATTAAAATCAAAATATTCAGCTACCTCTTTGGCCAGGCGATCAGAGAAAGTGGGGTAATTCCAGAGTGAATCATTACATCACCATTAGCTCCCGGCTCTATGAAGTCCCTCGATGTCTAGGGTCGCTGGCACCATGTCATGGTCGGACCACCCTACAGGTTTAATACAAATGTCCATAACCCTTGAGCCCTGGTCCTTGTTTATAAGGAGGTAGTCGATCCTCATGTATGTTTTGTGTGGTGCTTAAAAGAATGTATGCCCTTCCTCCCTCGGGTGCTTCAGCCTCCATACATCTAATAGGCCTCGCCGGTCCAATGCTACCCCTAGGTGACCCATTTGTCTGTTCCCCAGTCTGTGCTTCCTTCCTTCGCCTTCCTATCCCAGTTTTCATTTGCCCAAGAATTAAGGTCTCCTCCAATGATATACAAGTATGCCGCTCATTCAAGTATTTTATCCAACACTTCCCTTAAGAACCTTTCTTGTCCCAGGTTCGGGCGTATACTGCTGGCAGCAATAACGTAGCTCCCTCCTATGTACCCTCCAATATTAGCAGTCTTCTCTCTAATAAGCTTGAAGCTACACAGTTCTGCACCCGACAGTGTCTATGGAGTACTATACCCACTGCTCTTTATTTAGTATCTCCCAATGCCCAGTGGACTTGTCCTGTTCCCCCTCCTCTTAGCGCCCGTTCTTCCCCCCGTGTCAACCTTGTTTCTTCCAAGAATAAGACGTCCAGGGAGGCTTTCTGGAATTCCCGTACCACTAGGGATATCTAAGGATCTCTTAGTAGGGGAGGTCAGGCACTTTACATTGAGTGTGCCCACCTTCAGACACTTAATAACCTCACCTTTCCCCATTACAGGTGTTTCTTTTTGCACTTATCTCCTTTTGACCCGTTGTTAATGCCCTCTCAGGTTCTGTGTTTCCTTTCATCAGAGGATTGTGCTCAAAGTACCCAATATTGGCCATTCTGGAGCCAGAAACCCTACCCAACTTTTTACTTAACAATGAAACGAACAAAACCCTCAACTTTTTTTTAACATCAACATGGGAGACGCCCCCACTCTCACTGGGGGCCACTATAGAGGGATTGGTACTGTCTCCCTCCAGCAATCCTCAGATTCCTTCCGAGCACCTGCCCGGTCCTTGTAGTCTAGGTTATAGCGGAGCATCCACCTATCTCTATTGATTTATTCCATTTGCTGTTCTTGTGGCGCTGGCACTTTTCGCGGTGAGGCTCCGTTAAGTCTCATAAACCTCCACCTCGACTGCCCTCTTTTCCTTCTTTGTGGGCTCGGTGTGGGGCCGGTTTGTGGTCCATCCATAGGAGGGTCCTGGTAGTCACACGATCTTCTTGGCTGAGATTCCGTGTCCGATGTAAGGTGTCTCAATGCCTGTTCCAGTTCCTGTACCAACGTCAGTCTGTACTTCATTCCTTCAGCTTCAATCTCCAGTGAGAAGGGGTAGCCCCATCTGTAACGGAGCCCCCTCTCCCGCAGACATGATGTGAGTGGTCTGCAGCCTCTTCTCCCTGCTCTCCCTTTGAGAGATCCTGATATATGGTAACCTTGGAGCCTTCAAATTCTATCTCTTGTTGTTGCTTTGCTCTATTTAGGACCTCTATTCTGTCCTTATAGCTGAAGAACCTGGTCACTATGGAGAGAGGGCCGTTTCCGTATGGTCGACCTCCTCTGTGCGCCCTCTAAAGTTGCACCGTCCTGCCCAAAGCCATTTCAAACAGTTGGTGTACCAGTGCTTGCACTTTTTCCCCGACCTTTTGTGGTGTTTCTCTGTCTGACTCCTTCAAGCCCAAAATCCTGATGTTATTATGTCCCTCCCTATTTTCTAAGTTATCGATTTTGAGCCTCATATCCTCTTCTCTGAGGCCCAGTTCCATCATTCTGGCGGCCAGCCGCATTTCCACCATGTCGGCATTAGGTTGGTTGTTTTCAAGTCCTTCGATTTTGCCTTCCACTGTGGTTACTCTGCCCATCAAGTCCGTCAATGAAGCTTGTATGTCTCCTCTAGTGGCCTTTATCTCCGCCAGGATGTGCCCAATGTCCTCTTTGGAGGAGAACTTGGAGAGGTCAATCCCTGTTGCCATTTGCACTTTTGGGACTGTCTTCTTCCGTTTGCCTCCGCCATCCGGGAGGCATCCCCTTTTCCCTCTTGTTACAGTGCTTGCCATGGCGTTTACTGTCCCCCAGTTATCTTTTGCTCACAGCACTATCTGTACCCATCAGCGGTGTGCCCTTGTAGGTTCCAATTCTGCCAGCTAGGGCCAGCCCTGCAGTGGGATTTCTCTTATGACTGGGCCTTGTGCGTTGCCCAGTTGCCCTTACTGGGCAAGTCTCCACGGTCCACAATTATTCCAGTAAGCTGGTGTCCCAGTAGCTTCCCTAGATTCCTCTACCACTGTGGCATCTGGAGCCTCTTTCTGCTGCGCCCCCTATAGTCTTGTGAGCTGGTGGGCGTCAGTTCCTAGTTCATCTACCACAGGTCCACTTATGCGCCCCCTCTGCCTCCTGGAGGGTGAGGGCCGGGATGGGCAGCCGGTTTCACCCCGGCGTCACAAGCCTCTTTCCTCCAGCAGGTGCCTCTGCTCTCTCAACAGGTCTCTTCACTTAGTGCCCCAGCAATACAACGTATTCTCAAACCTTGTCTAGGCTTCAGTCCCGCACCATTTGATCATCTGGAGTAGCTTGCGGGTAAATGGCCTGCAATCTGCGTGCTCCATATACCCAACTCTGGTGGAGTATTTGGACTGGGTCGGGTCGGTTTCTCTTGCCTTCCCTTCATCGCTGGTCCCTGATTCACAGCAAGCCTCTTGGGCGGGGGGTCTGCCCACTACCTCAGGGTTTCCAGAGCTAAAGAGGGAGCTGTGTGATCCGTTCTCTTTACATCCCCACGCTGTGCGCTCCCCTTCCCAGCTCCTACTTGGCCCCGGGTCGAACTTCAGCCGTGTCTGGATTCTCGACTCTCTCAGGGCTCTTCACCACTCCTCTTAGCCGCCTCCTAGCAGTAGAATGTGTGGGCTCTGGGCAACGTATCTTCAATGGCTTTGATGTCTCCGGCCTTTGGGTGGTCTGCTGCGTCTCTTCTCCGTTCGTGCTCCCGGTCTGATCACCCCTTCCGCAATCTCTGATGATCCTCTGCTGCGGGGCAAAACGTCTTCCCCTCACTGGACGGTCTCCGTCGCCTCTCCACAGAGCAATCATAAGCAAAGTGTGACTTCATAGTTCAAGCAAGAAAAGGCGAGTAGTATTTAGAACATAGGCAATATACTTTCTTTAGACATAAATAGTAATACTATATGAGGATCCCTCCCACCTGGGCAACCTGTAAGGCAAAGGTTAGGGTGTATCTTATCTTGTCTATTATGGCCCAGTCCATAAATGTTCAGATTCCACCACCCCAAATTACCTGAGATGCCACAGGAGAACAGGATCCAAGATGAATCTGGGGCCCCTTGATGATTTCTGAGGCTGAAAAATGCTCTTCCTCATCACAGTACCTTGGGTGCCTTGGCAGGCGAAGAGGCGGAGGTTCTTGGTTTCACATGATGGGTCCCCTTGAGGATGGACCCCCTTTGCAAGAAGGAGTCACTTGTATGTCAAGGCCAAGAGAAAAAAAAGGAACCAGACAGCGTTGGAAAGTCAACACTTTCGGTCTTCACTGTGGTCTCCGTTGGCGGGTCGTTACTCCGGCTGTTGAGGTCCCACGAAGGTGAAGCTTATTGTGGGCTCCAAAAAGGCCTGGCTCAAGAGGATAACATCCTTGGGGACCTTGGATGCCCTTCAGTACCGACAGGTGCAGTGGCAGAAGTAGGTGTCGGATTTCCCGATTTCGCTGTTTACCGACTTTTTATTCTTCGGTGCTGCATCCACAGCACGGACCTCTGGGTGACTTCTGGTGACATGGACTTGACCACTGGACTGGACTATGGATGCTCTCCAAGGCTGGATGCTCCGGACGGCTTCTTCAGTTTTTGGTGGCGTGAAACCCACCTGCAGACCGTCCTCTGCACACAGCGAACTGGGATGTTCTTTGTTGGGAAAAGTGGTCAGATGGCCGTGTCAGGGATGTCCCTTGAAAGATCACTTGATGAGGTGGAACTATTGCAGCACTATGCCAGGGTACCTCTTCTTCTGGGCGATACGCATAGATCTGGCTTCCAGCAGTCACAAACACTCTTCTGGTCTTGGGGCGACAAAACTGGACTTCTTCGGATCAAGATATCTAAGCACTCCTCTGAACTCACGAAGACCCCTTCAACGGAGATAAGGCACACAGGACTGGCTTCCATGGTCCTTCTGATGAAGAGTAGCAGGTGCACGATAGTCCGGCGTACCTTTGAGAATAGGTTGCCTATCCATGTCCTCACTTGATTCCGTCCTTGGGTCAGCTCAGCAGTCTTCGGATTCCTTGAAGAAATGCAGAAACAGACTCCTTCCTCTGACTGGACCCAGGATTCAAGCTTCAGGTTTCTGCTTCAGAACAAATTGGTGAGTGAAGAGTCCGTAGTTATACATATTTGATCCCCATTCACTCAGGCTGAGTCAGGCTCAGTCAGCCAATCATACACAAGTGCATTCAGGAATCTAATCAGGCTCCCAGGCATTCAGGCCATTCACCCAAACCGGACACCCATAACACAGAATGTGGATTGGAGGGAGCAGCCAGTCTTTCGGAACACTACACTGCATTCAATCCAGTTTCAGTCTGGGCTTGCCCATGCATTATGTCACGCAACCAAAACCAGACACCCACAACACAGAATGTGAGTTGACGTCAGACTCCATTCATACAGGTCTCACCCCAAGGGTGTTTCGATAACATACCGTCTCTGGGAAGGCTCCAGTCATTCTGACAGGAGGCAGCCCAAGACCCATGTATGGTCTTTCCACCCAACAGCCAGTCAGGGAGAAAGTGACAGAGTCAGGGATTCCGAGCACTTTGGGAAACAAGGTGTAAAGGCAATAGAAGCCTAGAGGCTACAGTAGCCATCTTGCCTTTGTCCAGGAATCCATTGAGTCCTATGACAAGGCCTGGGTGTCCCAAAAATGAAGGACACTCAGAGACACTGTAAAGTCACATGTAACTGCCGCCAGCCCATACCCTGTTCCGTGATCAACACACTGGTGTCCAGAAACCCACATAAGCGGTACAAGGGTTTACCCCCACCTATGAGTGACATAAGGGTATCCCATGGGCGTTGTTGTCCAAAAGGAAACATGAAGAGCTGCACTGCCAGGCTCGACCTCAGTGGCAGAAAACGTATAGAAAACACACACAGAGAAGTGTTAAGACAAGGACTAGGAGGCTGTGTCCTCCAAAAAGGCATTTCCAGTATCACATTGCCCATCCATAAATGCAATCTAAACTTCCTCTCTTGGAAAGTCACCTTCCTAGTGGTGATCACGAGAGCAAGACGAATCAGCGAGCTACATGCAATGGACCCTCCGTTTACAGTCTCCCTGAAGGACTGAGTAGGTTTCAGGCCGCACCCTAAGTTCCTTCCCAACTTGCTGTTGAATATGACTCTGTCACAGCGCATTGTAATGGCAACTTTTTTCGGCAATCATACTTCCAGTCCTAAACGCGCCCTGCACTCGCAAGACCTGTCGTGAATATTCCATTTCTTCTTGCAGCACACTAGCACTTTTAGAATGTCTTCCAGGTTATTTGTTTCTTTTGCCACGTAAGGGTCAAAGCATCTCTAAACAAGGCCTTGGCCGATGGGTGGTGAATTGCAGACCAGCTACATTAAGATAGAATGAACATCGATCTTACATTAGGAATAAGAATATAAATTCAGCAGTAGCATGGCACTGGTCCAAAAAGAAACATGATATTTCGCATATCCGTTTTCAAATTGTTGAATCGGTCGTCAAGCAAAATAAATATGACAACATGATGAAGAGATTGGATCAAAGGGAAACCTTTTGGATTGAGAGCTGGATGCCATGGTCCCTGGTGGGATTAATGAAGAGATTAACTATATGTGTTTTATATGATGGACATTGTTGGACTTCGGATTCCTTGCTTGTATATTCATTACGGCACTGTACCATGAATGGATGGTTATTATGGTTGGATTAAATCTTTTTTTGATAATGCCTGATATATTTTTTTTATAATACCTTATCTAATGATCCCCTACAGGGTGTAGTATGTCAAAGGTGAATTCTATACTCTGCTTTCTAACAGCAACATAATTCTGGGTTTACGTAATTTGTTGTATATCTAACGCCTTTATCTAGCAGTCCGAACCAATTGGCACAATATAGTTTAATTGTCACTGTAATATTGATCATACAGCCCTTTTAGGTCTGCTTGTGCACATTCTTATTTCCAAGTAATGGTCAGGCTTGGTATGACATTGTTCTATGTTTATTATACAGCCCATACTTATTTGCATAAACATGTACATAGCTCTCAACTCACACGCTTTTGGCGGGAGTCACCCGCCTTGTAAAGGGCTGAGTCACCCTCCAAGCCTGCTGCACGCCCATTCATGCCAATGGGCGTCTCAACAGCCAAAAACAAAATCAGGTGAATTCACCCGCCTTGTGGACATAAATGGTTCAGAGCTGTGCATGTATTTACTTCCACAATATAGTTAGCTTAGACCACAATGCGACCCCAATAGGGCAGTACCTATTTGTTTATAAAAAAAGAAATCCATTTGGTCATACATTTATGAAATGTACATTTTGAAGACATTTCTTTGCTGGAAATTATTTGCACACCACGGTGGCTTTTCCTATGCTACATGTCGACACAGAAAGCGCGGGGCAAGAGACGTCGGTGACGTCATTGCGTGCACACATGACGTCACGGCGTAACGCCGTCAGTGCACAAAAATATTGCCTAAGGTAAGCGGCAGAACGCTTGTGCTCTTTGCCTCCACTATCTTCACTAACTACTGTTGAGGTAAATTTACTACGAATTCTTGTCTGCATAATCTCTCTGGCTATCTTCTCAAGATATTTATGTATACATTTCTGATGTATTCCTCACAGATGTAGATATTTCGTCACCTGTGAATTACCACAAGACCTGACCAGGTAACGATCGTTTTAATTTCTTTTGGAATCATCCGCTTTTAACCTTTGATTTATATAATTGGTCTGAATAGCATCACATACTTGTAGTTCTTCCCTTGAAGATGCACACATAGGCATCACATTCCAGGTAATTTACTGTAAGTGCCCGACTGTTCTAGCATTGATTATATTTGATTTTCTAAATCTTGGAGAGCAGTGTTCACATTATTATTTTTTCCCTTTCCCTCGGTTTTGTTTTCACTGATGTATTCCAACCACTGCTCTTTGCTTTGGGTACATATACTTATGTTGTTACTTTTGTTGTGAAATTTATGTTATGGTAGTGTCCACCCCTGATGATGGATTAATTTCCGAAATGCATTGGTTTACCTTGGACACTTTACTGGATTGATTCTGCCTTTCAAGAAAAAACATTAAAGAGACTTTTGGGCATTTTTTTATGAATTGATTATCCACTTATTATTCTTTACTTGATGAACCAAAAGTAGAATCACTTTGGGACTCCCAACTACAAAGAAACGGTTGCAACTTGATTACAGAGCAATATTGGGGCACCCGGCTAACGGAGTTTACGATAGTATTATGAATTGCATCACCCACTGCCAAAAAATCATGGGCAACCCGTTTACCTGTCAAACTGTCAAACAACAGCCCATTCGACAAGAGGAAGGGCAGTTACAGCGGCTTTCCCGGCAGGAGTGGCCATGAAGAACATATGCAGTGCGGCTACCTGTAATACGCTCGCCAAGCACTACTGTCTGGAGATGTCTGTAAAGGAATCGGTTGTCGGACAATCAGTGTTGCAACACTTGTTTGCATGAGGTAGGAGCGCCATTAGTCTTTCTCTCCATCCCGTTATTCATGTACTCTGTGTGGGTACTATTGTTGACCTAATGTGTGCTTCATTGAAGCAGGTGGCACGCATCCACTGCTTGGTATTCTATTCAAGCATGTGCATTTTGAAAGATACTGTGCTGGAGAAGTCTTAGGGGGTCATTACGAGTTAGGAGGTAACCATGCCACTATTAGTGGCATGGCTACCCCTTACCGGATACCGGGTTCCTTGAATGAGGAATTACCAGGCCATTCCGACCTTGGAGGGCCCAGGAATTCCTCATTGAAGGAACCCATTCCCATTCGAGCCCCCATAGGGCTCAATGGGAATGGGGAGGGTGCTAACAACGGGCCTGTTGTTAGCACCTTGGTCTGCTCGTGGGACTAACATCCCATCCATAGTTATTTTTTCAGGTACCTAGGTTTCCTGTAATAACAATATGTAAAAGGTAGAATGACATGGAAATAGAGTGGTATGAGCTAATAGATTTTTAAATACTCTACAATTCCATAACAGTTCTTTCAGCTCTGATCCAGTGCAGATGTCAGCCATGACCATTCATTTCCTTATATCCTTTCCTTATATGATTCTTCTGTTGATTAAGTGATCTCGACTGTCCGAGGGTCTGCATTCCCTTGTAGGCAGTTCATTGTTGAATTGGCTCTTTTTTTCGTTTCACATGATTTTTGAGTAGCACCTTGGGTTATCAGTGCCGTCAATAGTTTACGCAAGACAATCACGTCAAGGACTCTTGAACGGAATGCATCAATCTCGCTATTATAGATAGAATCAATTGAGAATTAAGATGCATTAATACTGAGTACTGTATCAATTTACCCTGTAATTCTGCACCATGTGAAACCTAATAACGAACACAAACCACAAACAATGGAAACACACAGAAAACTTTGGGGAAAGATTGAGTCTATGATGTGCTTGAGAGGTTAGCGCTGTGGAGTATGTATAGCTCCTAATGGGATGCAGAAGCTGACGGAAAAATTGAACAACACATATACGGCATTATCTCTGAATATTTGCAAGGAACATGGGGTTGGTGACCCTAAGTTCCCTGGGGAACCCAGATGTCGACTCCATGCTCACTGTGCTCAGAGAGGCACAGCTCCACCCCACTGATGAGGCCCAACAAGGCTGAAATACGTGTATGGGGTTGCTGTAGATGCTCTTGTTCAGAAGGGAATTGCCATAGCATTTCGGTGCTCAACTGCCCATGTGGGCGGGACAAAGACTGATATGCAAATGGATATTTCCCATCGGTAAAAGGTACATTGAGCAAAAGGCGATGGCTGCGGAAACTCTTAAAGTGTGAAAAAAACACATAACAGGTTATCATGCCATGTTCATTCTAGAGAGGGGCGCTTGCTACTTTCTTTAAAAATGTTACAGAATCTTGGAAAATGTTCTGCACCCTGCACATCCAATAATACAACGGTCATAGCACACCCTGATATGTCATGGGACAAAGTGGTTTAGATATCACTAGTCTGCATGCCGGTTGTGTTAGCATTTCGTCGATGAATAATCGTCACAATATGCTCCAACTAACAACCCATAACAATATAAGCAAGCAATACCTGTCAGAAAATGAAACCTTTACTCATTCGTCTTTAAACTGTACACACATATAAATTATTAGTAAATATTGTTCCATATGCATACAGCCTAAATGCTGTTCGAATCGCAAAAAAACGTTGAAGTATTCAACTTACATTATATTTGGTAGTTCCATCCTCTTCGCGTAACGCAGAGTGTCCGCTCAGAACAACGATTTGCATAGAATGAAAGTAAATGTTACAATGTCCAGTTTCAAAATAGTGAATGTTATAATTTCTGCCGGTATTCGACACCTTCTGTCATTCAAGCCATGGCGACTCCTCCCTTTCGTACAAGGTCGAATAACAATTCAACGTTGTTTATGGCGTGTATGCCTGGTAGCTTTCATTTCTGTGAAGGAAAGCCGCAAAAACAAAACAAAAAAATCTTACAAGATGCGTTGGTGTGAACTCCCCACAAGCAACATCACACGAAGTGATCATCACTCCATGGGAGCAATGATCCCGGCCAACCAATGTGGCATTTGAAATATGCACGAAAAATAAAGTAATTGGTTGCTGGCATCCACCAATGCCGGGCGATCATAAATACGTATTTTAACCATCAATAGTGCTAGTGATTTAGTTATTTTTGGACAACATTTACACTGAAGGTAATTATAATATATGATGATATGATATTGCATTTATAACGTGTCTGTTCTCCAAACTGCACTGATAGGCCACTCCCACACTATACAGGTGTCTCAAACCTAGCAGGGCCGCCGTGCCCAAATCTGCATTGTCGCTAAGGGAGACGGAGACTAAAGAGAGCCACTGTTAGAACCCAACTACATAACTATACAACCCTTAACTCCACCCTTACACCCCGACCAAGACAACAACTAAACTAAAACAACTCAGAATCGTACAATGCCGCGCAAACGACCCACCCAGAGGGAAAGAAGAGAAGAAAGCACAAACACCCCGAAACTTCAACTAAGAACTGCAACAACAGAACACACCCCCACAGACAGGTTCAAAGATCGGACCAACACTGAAAGAAGATACAAACACCAAAGACCACCTTAAATTCAGAAAATTACTAAAAACCTACCTCTTCAACACCGGAGACTAAAACCGAAACAACAATAAGACAAACGAATCATCAAAAAAGGACAGTGACAAACCGCTAGAACCGACAGAAGTACCCTGGGCACCAGCAGGGCTGACGCTGGACACAGGGGTCCACCCTGCGAGACCCAGAGAAACGGATACAACTACTCCAGCCAACCCTAACCATCCCCCACCGCCCTTACAGCCACAACTAGGTCCCACGAGGCTGTGGAACAGACAAGATACCACCAATCACCACACAACCGGGTGTATGGACACTAGCAGCGGCGCTAGTCATGTGGAGGGGGGAGGAGCATGCAAGGTTTATTAAGGGAGCGGGCGGAGGGGACAGCTAGATCCTCAAACGGCCTCGAATGGAAAATCGGGCACGTACCTCCTGAGGCTCAGGGTGTACAAGCATCCCGTCGGGTAAGATTACACGAGCCCAACCGGTTCAGTCCAGGATAGAGATGACTAACGAATACCATTAACAATTTCCTTCTCTGCATACACCTCTCAAACTCCAAACCAAACACAACCACAAACCTCTAGCGCAGCAAACCGCACGAACTTCACTACACTGCAACAACAAAACAAAAAAATCACATAGACTCGCACACCAGCACACGACGACTACCGGCCGCATACACCCCAGGCCCAGCCGACGGAACCACTGGGCTGAGGCTGCCAACAGCACATCACTGCAATCTTGCACTTTTCCAGCCTCCACCCACTAACCCACCACCCCCCCCCTCTTTCAGAGCCGCCAGAGCGCCAGGGGACCACTCCGGTGGTGATAGTGCGCGGTACAAATGACCTTTAACATTAACATTAACATTAACTATGCACAAGTGCTTCAAGGTGCGATGGGGCAATGCAGGGTGAACAGAGGGAAGACAGAGACAGCGATCTTACTAGTGTTGGGAAGTAGACGATTCTTTCCCCCACCCTCTTTTGTCACTCTCGAAACATAACATTTGTAATAGCCAAGGGAGAGGCATAGCCAACCCCCGCGGCATTCCGTTACACCACACTCCATCGCAAAAAACACACCCACTATGGTTTCTAGCCCCGCATTAGGAAACCTTTTCAAAATAGCCCGACTTACATCTTTCTACTAGGCCCAAAAATCTATCTCTCTGTACAACTGCAGCTCTCACATCCCCAGCTCCTCGCTCAGCCAGCCCACACCATCGCCTCGCCATTGGCACCTCTGTGCGTGCCCTGTTCACATGGAGTAATGTGCTCTGTGGAGAACGTGAGACATTGACAAGTGATAAGCCCAAGTGGCCATCAGCGATACGGAAGCCAGGATTGGAGAACAGGATGTCCTTTATAAACTTCTTGCTACCTGATTTAGTGACGAGAGCAGAATATTCGACAGAGAAGCATTTATAAACGATAGGAGAAAAGGAGCACCATACAGTAGGTAGGTTGTGGAGAGAAGAGGAAGAGTGGTGGAGGGGGAAGGGTGAACACATGGGAAGGACACAGAGAAGGGCTCATGAAAAGCAAAACCCTGTTATGTTATGTTAGTTAGTTATGGGGTTGGCACAGGTCAGGCGATTGATCATTGCTATGAAAATCTTACCCACCATAGGCCATCAACGCCAGTGCCTTGAACTGTAAGTGTGGGTGTGGTTTGGGTCTAACAGAGGGATTTACAGACACCAAGCCTCAGTGTACCTTTTCCTGATGGCAAATATCCATTTGCCTATCAATAATTCAGAAATCCAAATGGGCAGTGTTGCACCGATGTGCTAGGGCAGTTATATTTTGAAATATATCACCATGATGACATACTTCTCAATACTTTTTATAACATTGAAATTCGAGTTTAATAGCATTTGATTGTTGATGTACAATGTACAAACATTGGGGAATATATCAAATCATGTATACCGAGAAGTCAACTGTTCAACAAGTTCAGCTTTAGGTGGACAAGGGCTCGTTTGCAATGTTTTGTGGCATTGTATGTGTCCTAAGAACAAAATCATGATCGATTCCATGAGTATGCATGGCCAACACAGTCAAAGTGAGATCTTTCACAAAATCGAATTGCATTTCCTGGTATATTGGCTTGACCACCCATTTTTTGCTTCCTTTTTTCAAAGGCAAAGGTGTAACGAAGCATCCCAAAGTTTCCAGCAGTTCTCGATTGTTCTCTCCCTAAGTTCTCGTTGTGCGCTAATACAGCTAGTAATGTTCGGGCCTGCATACTGTCTTTGCCAAAATGCAATCTTTTGGGCCTGTTTTTTAAGCACATATTGTGGAAATCCTTCAAATCTCCGGTGTGACAGAATTCTGTGAGCCCCTTTAGGTCTCTTGAAAGAGTTTTATCGTACACGATCTTCTCAAGAGCTTTGTGTGGAGGTGAACATGGCACCAACCACTTCTTCTTGCATTCCTGCTCCTCCGATAAAGGTCAATGTGCCCATTCGTAAACATGTTGGTTTTCTGTCCATGAGTGAAAGTTGGAACAGTGGTGCATCAACGAGCGCCAATTTTCAAGTAGAATTTCCACAGACCCATTACAAGTTTTGGAGCTCCACCAAAGATGGTTGCTGAAAGACTGAGACCACTGTAAAATATTTTCTGAACCCTTTTTTCACCAGCAGCTGTAATTTTTTTATTGACTTATTTGGCAACGTGCCATACATCACATTGAGGATGAATGTTTGGAAATTGCACTTGCATGTCCTTGGCTATTGAAACATGCCTGTCAGTGGCCATGAGATCTATTTGCATTCCCCTCGATTGAGGATGTTCGAGGGATTTGATGAAACCATGTTTCTCCATGGCCACAGAAGATGTACATTCGGACACCTGCACGATCTTCGAACTCACGATTGTTTTACTTTCCATGTCTTGAAAGTGGTATGTACAGTACTTTGCTGAAAATCCTAGGCTGTCGCACTGTCCATCGCCAACTAGCCAGAAACGTTTGCCAGAGAATGTGCTTTCGATTGACATCTGTTCAATTTTCCAGGCTTGACTGATAGCGGGGAATAAGAATTCCCTTTGGTATTTGTAGTACTGGGTCTTAGCAAGGAACTGAACACCCACAAATTGACAGAAACTGCACATCTTACTGAAAGTCGAGCCACTGAACAGTAAAGCTGCTGAACATAGTAGATATCCAGCTGGCACTTTGTCCAGCATCGGTTGAGCGGACCATGAAAATGTATCATGAAGGTTCACTCAGCAGGCTTGGATTTTCAGGTTAGTACCTTGTAATGCACGAGACACATTCACCAATGGCCCCTTCGAAATATGGACACATTTCAGCATCAGTATAATCTCTACCAGGCAGCTGTCGAATACAATGTATTTTAGCTTCTTTATTAGCCAATCATCCTGCATGTATGTGGCTTGTGACTCAACTGTGGTGGACAAATCGCCCAAACTAGGCAAGTTCCTCGGTCAATTGCGTTGAAGCTTTAGTCTCTATTCAGCTTGTGTTATGTGCACACAAATTGGAGAAACCGTCAACATCGAATGTTTATTGGGTGGACCTTTTTTTTATTGCAGGTGTAGATTTTGTCAAGAGGTCTGCGGGGAATTCAAATGCATCTTCATTATATTCAGTTTCATCTTGTCGAGTTCTCACATTGTAGCACTGGTCCAAAAACACTTTGCTGGCTTCGCTGCTCACATTCCTTTCAGTTTCAGGCCATTGAGCATAAGCATCACAAATCTGCTTATTGGCTGACCACGTTGTGCCTCAAATAGTAGTTGCTCCATCTGTTTGGCAAGCAACATCTTTGGTTTCATTTGTTGTCTGTGTCTTTATACTTCTTTTCCTTCTTGGCCACTAGGAGATGTGTTGTAAAATCATGTTCAATGTATATCACTTTAAATACAAAAATGTCATGAAGAAAACACCAGCCCAAAACACTTCTAGAAAATGAAATTGTCTGTTAGCTAACCTTGTTTCCTTGATTTTGTGTGAAACTGTGGTCTTCTCTGTAACCACCGCACCAGAAAGCTGGTCCACCACCTCTGATCCATGTGCCTCCACCTCTAATTCCACACATGTGTACATTCCTTGAATAGAATATTCATAAAAAATAAAAAAAGTCAATCGGATTGGAAATTAAAATCTTTCATCGCACACAGAGCTTACACACATACCCTTGCAAACAGTGTACGTCATTTAGTCAAGATATACATTTCAAATTTCACCTGATAGATGGCAAGTGTACTTGATCAGAAATCACTGTGCAAAACATACTGATTGTAATGTTGCCCTCAAACATTTTGCAATGTATTCTGCATTAGGGAGGAAGTGTAACGTTAGAACTGAAATCATAAAAGTTTGAAACACTGCACGTTTGTATGAATGTCACTGTCTAATAGCATCCTATGTAGGATTTACTTTCTTTCTTTCAAGGGAACTGTAAGTACGCATATCACATAATCTGGACCAGCTGCAAAAGACGATGTCATTGTAGTCCAGCATCCCCCTGTAACACAGTATTTGTTTTAATACTGGTGAAAACAGCAAAATGGAACTGAGACAATGGTACATATAACAAGAAACCCATAAATAACACCTAGTGTAAACAACCCACAGGATACATAAACAATTTCATATTATTTGAAATTCCGAGCAGAATACATTCTCATAAATGAAAGGTGAAATAAAATTACGTGGTAGGCACTTGAAAAAGTTGTTGACTCCGGAAAATAAATGGATGCAGAATCTTGCTCCTTCATTTTCAGTGCATTGTGATAAAGTTGTACAAGGGAAAATTAGATTTTCATTAGATATGTGGGAAGATCCAACTGTCGAGAATATGAACTTCTGCAAGTCACCATTGGCATACTGGACGTGTCAGTGTTTTCGTCACTTTCGAGGGTCTGTGCTTTCGTCAGTATGCGTTCCTAAATAAATTGACATGTCAAGCAACCGATTGATTACAAAAACATTATGCTTCTTTTGAAGGGCAGTATGGCATTGTTTTTATGGTCATAATTACTTGATTTGAGGCTCCATAAACCAGGGACAGATGTATAGTAAAATGTGGTATAGTTAAAATGTAATGCAATCTGGTATATATGCAAACATTAGTAAGACACATTTACACAAAAAGCACAAATCCGTCATGAAGTTACCTTTTCAGTACCCCACTGCCTATAGCTAATTCATCATCCGGGACTCACCTGAGGCAGCATGTGCATCAATAGAGTTGGAATCACATTTGGAAGCAATTTACGAATAATTCTGGGTCAACGCTTTTTTGTGTACTTCGATTGGTCATACATATTGTTTGTAAAGTGCAGGCTGCAGATGCGGAATCGATTGGCCCTCAGGTCCTTCAAGACATTCTGTCCTCTACTTTCAAGCTCATCCACTGCAAAACCACAATATCAAACCCATCTTATTAAATCATTATCCTTCAGGAATGTATGCAGGACTGTTCCCTGACTTTTGACATGGCCCCTAGAAGGGCAACCCAAAACCATACAAGCAGGCATTCTTGAAAAATCTATAAGATATGTATAAAAGAAGTATAAATAATTACAAAAAACAGTACTGTCGCATGAGATTGATGGAATTATACCACAGCTTTCTATGCAATGTTTTTTTTGGTAAAAGAATCAAAACCTGTGTAGCATAGTTGAATATACACTGGGATAACTTTCATACAGAATTGATTGATATAACGCAAATCGTAACGTGTTACTTGTCCGTTGAATGTACTCTCATGCATCAAAAGGAAACATGCTTAGAGACATGGTCCGAGAAAGATGTGATTCTATTACAATGGCAACTGATGAAATGTGCTATATATCGAGATCAAAACACTTGAAACATTAGACGATGGTAAAGTCATTGAGATGAATGAACATTACACTGCTGAGTACATTCGGTCGGAATTGATAGAAAATTTGAGATCAGAAATAGATGAATATAGAGAAGTTAATAGGTGACCTGCCCTTACCTTGACTAACAAACAATTAGATTCAGCAAGCAGCGGAGTTAGTAGCAGGAGAACAGGTAGTACGATCAAGAGTTGACTTCCAGTGCTCAGAGATGTTCAGCTAAATATCAAGGGGTTTATAAGGGATTAGAAAAGTGGGTGTGTATGCGAATGTGTGACATGTTTCTGGCAGGGTCTGCTAGAGGGGAGCATGGAGACACTGGGTCTGGGGAGGCCATGTGATCAATGGCCCCTGTGTATACCTTTGAAGTGTACATGGTGTTTGGCACCTTGACCGCTCCCACCCTGCCAGCCCCTGCCAGCCCCCTTGGGAGCGCAGGGCCACTGGTGCGAATTGCCATTGATACTGGAGGGGGGATGGATGGGCATGAGGTGTGCAGACGAGACCTAGAACACTGCAGAAGGGGGACACACTTATGTGGATTGCACGGACGGGGTCTGTGAGAGACGGGAGCCTGGAGACACTGGGTCTGGGGAGGCCATGTGAACAATGGCACCTGTGTGGAAGATACCTTTGAAGTGTACATGGTGTTTGGCACCTTGGCCGTTCGCACACACCCAGTTCTCTAGTGGGTTATAATGGAGGGGGGATGTATTGTTGTCCAGTAGGTGAGCGTAAAGGGGCACCAACCATTCTTTCCCGTCCCTCCATAGACTTGCCATCAGCTGCCCAAACATTTATGTATTGTCTGTTAGTTATTCTTTATCTTATGTATTGTCTTATTTATTTTATTGTTATCCTATGTACTGCACTGGCCCCTCCCCATTTCCCCCGCCCTTTTCCCTCCACCCCTCGCCCCTGCACTTGCACAATCTCAATGTCACCTGGCCTAGTAAAATCATTCTCTCTGTCTTCCCTCTGTTCCCCCACCCTTGCCTTGTCGCGCCTTGAAACTCTTGTGTATAGGCCCATTATAAATGCCGTATCATATCATATCATAGACAAGTGAGCGTGTCCTTGATTCACTGAACATTTGAAACAACTATTCATAAAAGATCATTTGTATTTTATTTTATTGCTGATGTTGATGGCACAAATATACTACAAATTGTATACTTCGGGTTGCAGCACAGTGTGTCAAAATCCCCTGTACTGTCCGGTGTCACTGGACAATATGGCGCGAATGGCTCCAACAACACAGGCGGGTATTACTCGTTGAACAAGGAATCCAAGCCACCTATAAAGCCACCATGTAAATGAACGGTAGGCCACCAGCCTGTACCACCTGTGGAAGAGAAACATACATACTGTATTTAAATGAACCTGATAAGTGTACAAACCTTACTTGAAAATGCACCCTGTATCCTATGGCATAGTTGCCCATACAAAAGTTACTTCATGGATCAATGAACTTGGGCTTTGAAGAGTACACACATTCCAAAAGTGAACACACATGCAATCCATAACGTTTGGGGCACAGAGAAATATTGTTTCTTAGTTGAGCGTGAAAGAAACATAAGTTGAACACTCTGATTTCACAAAAGCGCGAGAAATGTATTGAATTGGCAGACTACATTTATTAGGTAGTGATAGATCAAAGTTATGACAATATAGGACAGAAACATTAAATGTTAGTGGTCTCAGTGGTCAAAATGACTTCAAACCTAGAGTACACTTAATCGTTACTTGGATTGCGAGGGCTAACTGTTGTGTGAAGTTCGTGCATAAGCACCATCATAACCCTCACAGAGACCTGTAACGTATATCAGTGGTGTGTCTTCTTCAGATATGTAGGCCAAGCATCCAGAGTTTTCTTTGCAGCAGCAGCAGTTCTCCTCGGTTGGCATGACTTTGCATCGATTGCAGGTACACCAGGTGGCAACGTCTTCCGTGCGAATAGGCTCATGATCCAGTGATTCATCTTCCCAACTGTCGTCTGATGCCCCATCGTTTCCGCAACTTTCTCTATCAACTAATTCCGCCTCGGAATACTCTGGCTTGTACTAGTACGGCTGTATTGTTGCCATTATAATGGAAGTAACGTTTGAAATCAATAGTAATGCTAGTATAAATATCTGTTCGCAGGGGCTCCGTGCAACAAAGATAGCTGAACAGAGCAGAAACGAGTCACAGTCGATCCAAAAAAAAGACAGTGAAACGATTGGAAAAGCAACTCTGATTTTGTCTGATGAGAAGCGGTGTGTTTACACTTAGGGGGTAATTCATAGAATTCGGCGCACAAGTGGCGCACGCGGCTGGTGCACAGAGTGCATGTGCGACAGTCTGCGCCAGCCGCGTGCACTAAAACGCATTTAGGCGCACAGCGTATTCATGGATTAATACATCCATAACCAGTCGTGGCGCAGAGTGGCGCAGCGACCCTGCAGCAGTGCCAGTTACAGCCCCAACCCCACGCGCCAAAGAAATCGCACAAATCCAGTCCCAGGCGCAAAGGCCAGTGGACCAGCACACAGCCCCCCAACCATGAAAACGTGTGTAAAACTCCCCGCGCACGCCCCAGAATACACGTACCACGCTCGCGCCAGGCCCATCGTGTGTAAAACTCCCCGCGCACCCCTCGGAATACACATACCCGCTCGCGCCAGGCCCATCGCGTGTAGAACACCCCGTGCACCCCTCGGAATACACGTACCCCACTCGCGCCAGGCCCATCTCGTGTAAAACTCCACGCGCACCCTTCGGAATACACGTACTCCGCTCGCGCCAGTTCCATCACCTGTAAAACTCCCCGTGCTCCCCTCGGAATACACGTACCCCGCTCGCGCCAGGCCCATCACCTGTAAAACTCCCCGTGCTCCCCTCGGAATACACGTACCCCGCTCGTGCCAGGCCCATCGCGTGTAAAACTCCCAGTGCACGCCCCAGAATACACGTGCCCGGCTTGCGCCAGGCCCATCGTGTGTAAAACTCCCTGCGCACCCCTCGGAATACACGTACCCCGCTCGCATCAGGCCAATAGCGTGTAAAACGTGGAAAAAGTCCCCCCTGTGGAGTGGGCTGCCGGCGGGGCATGGCCAGGGGTGAAGGGCTGCCTGTGGGGCATGGCCAGGGTAGATGGGCTGCCTGCGGGGCATGGCCAGGGGTGAAGGGCTGACTGCGGGGCATGGCCAGGGTGGATGGGCTGCCTGCAGGGCATGCCCAGGGTGTATGGGCTGCCTACGGGGAATGGCCAGGGGTGACGGGGTGCCTGCGGGGCATGCCCAGGGT
This sequence comes from Ambystoma mexicanum, assembly GCF_040938575.1. Classification (NCBI taxonomy): domain Eukaryota; kingdom Metazoa; phylum Chordata; class Amphibia; order Caudata; family Ambystomatidae; genus Ambystoma; species Ambystoma mexicanum. Next base: position 220,525,335 of record NC_090921.1, on the reverse strand, counting down.
GGATGGGCTTCCTGCGCGTATTCCGGAGGTGCGTGTGAAGTTCTACATGCTATTGGCCTAGCGCGAGTGGGGTACGTGTATGCTGAGGGGTGCGTGTGAAGTTCTACATGCTATTGGCCTAGTGCAAGCGGGATACATTAATTTCTGGGGTGCGCAGGGAGTTTAAAACGCCATAGGACTGGCGCGAGCAGGATACGTGTATTTTGGGGGTGCGCGGGGAGTGTAACACTCGATGGGCCTGGCACGAGCGGGGTATGTGTATTCTGGGGCGTGCGTGGGAGTTTAACACACAATGGGCCTGGCGCGAGTGGCATATGTGTATTCTGGGGGTGCGTGTGAAGTTCTACATGCTATTGGCCTAGCACGAGCAGGGTACGTGTATTTCGGGGGTGCACAGGGAGCTTAACACGCGATAGGCCTGGCGCGAGTGGGGTACATGTATTTCGGGGGTGCGCGGGGAGTTTAACACGCGATGGGCCTGGCGTGAGCGAGGTATGTGTATTTTGGGGGTGTGCGGGGAGTTTAACACGTGATGGGCCTGGCGCGAGCGGGCTACGTGTATTCTGGGGTGTTCGGGGGGAGTTTTACACGCGATGAGCCTTGCGCGAGCGGGTTTCGTGTATTCCTGGAGTGCCCCAACGCGATTTGGCAGTGTGTGTTCTCCCAGGTGTGCCATCTCCTCCCTCCCCAGGCCCTGCAGGCAGCCCACAACACAGGGGACTACCCTGCACCCCTAGCCATGCCCCGCAGGCAGCCCATCCGCCCTGGCCATGCCCCCCAGCCAGCCCACATGTCACCATGCACAAGTGAGGACCGACTCATGTTCCGCTGCACCCCCACCCACCCAGCAGTGACAGGCACCTGCCAGAAGGCCCTGACTCATGTCCCCCTACCCACTCACCCACCCAGCAGTAACAGGCACCTGCCAGCCGTCCATGACTCATGTCCCCCCACCCACTCACCCACCCAGCAGTGACAAGCACCTGCCAGCAGGCCCTGACTCATGTCCCCCCAACACGTCATCACGATCCACAATCATGGGCCTTATGGCCACCCAAATCACACCCCATGCCACCCCAGTCCAAACACAATCAAGTATTACATCCACCCCACACATGATACATCCCAAATGGCAAGTATGCACATCAACACATTTCCGTCGCACACACACAATGGGTGCAAGTGATTGAGAAAACACACATTGTTACATGCATGAAACCAAAGAGAGAATACCACACATTGAAGTATGAAATAAAAATGCATTAAACACAAAAGCAAGGGAATGAAATGAAACACACAATAATGGAAATAATAAAGAAAAATCTGCATGTCCAAAATAAAAAAAAAATGTGTGAAAGCAGAATCCAAATCAATCCAAAAGCACATGGGTCCAAAGTGTCTGTCCGTCAAAACAAATCCAAAGTGAAAAAATAATACAAAACCATTGATCCATGGAAACAATAAAATAAAAAGAAGTGAAATCCAGTGTTGAACTATATACACAGTACAAATCCAGGGTCCATGAGCCCAACCATTGAAAGGAAACTACAAAAAACCCTACCTAATGAACAACTATATACAAAAAGGTGGGGCATTGTCCAAGCGCCCCAAAAGAAATAAAAACAGAAAGGAAACCTAACACTAATTAATTATATACAATGGCGCCGGGCAAGTCCTACGACTCACTCTGTGATGTCTCTGCCCAGGGCATCATCGAACTCCATGTCGATGTCCTGGAGGCGGGCCTCTCACCTGATCCTGAGGTCTCGCAGGGATGCAGTCATGGCCTGTTCCAACTCCCTGCGATCCAGGCACTCAGCCTGCCTCAACGCCCTGCGCATGGAAGACTCCGCCCTGACCATAGGAAGCCGTGCCTCTTCGGCCCGCCGCCGCTCCACATCTATCCACTGGCCCAAACGCTGCCACACGGAAGACACTCCCATTCCAGGGTCCTCCTGCCCTCCGGCCGATGCCTGCCCCTCTGATGTTGATGGCCCCCAGCCATCATCGCTCTCACCTTGAGCCTGCTGCTGCTGTCCATGTGCCCTGCCCGATGATGCCGGCACATCCTCCATCTGCTGGTCTCCAGTTGGTGGGGTGTCCACCCCTGCTCGACCTCCGACTCCCGACTGTGGCAGGGATGTGATCTCCACCAAGCTGGCTGTGTTGGTCGGGCCAGGTCCACAGGGGGCCCTAGTGGAATCTGGGCCGGAAGACAGCAGGGAGAACGACTGGCGCATAGTCTCCACAGAGGAGGAGAGGGCCGATAGAGTGCTCGACACATGTAGGAACCCCCTGACCAGGGCCCCTCCCAACTGGGCCACGTTGCCACGCAGCTCTTCGTGATGGCATGCGTGGTCCCCCCATCCACGTGGTTCACGCATGACTGGTCTCACATGCAGCACCATGATGTCCCTGCACACACACATCCATACATGGCCCATGTCACACATACAGGCAAGTAGATTACCAGCACACTGCTACATGCCCTGTTTCACACAGCAATGCATGGCCACTTACCGCTCGACTCCAGACAGGCCTGCATCCTGAGGGTCTGGTGGTGAAGCACTGGGCGAATGCGCTCCAGGACCCTCATCTGCTGGTTGGTAAGCTGGCCCCGGCGCCCCACTGCATCCTCTGCCTCTAAGAGGCGCCAGGTCTTCTTGAGGGTCCTGGACTTGTAGTCCTCCCAGCGCTTCTTGACGTGTCTCAGGTCTCGGGGTGCTACCCTCTCCGCGTTGATGGCACCCACTATGTCCGTCCAGATCCTCCTCCATCCTTCCTTGTCAGTGCGCGATGGTATGAAGAGGGCATCATAATGCCCCAGAGCTTGCTCCACCAGGATGCCAACTTCCTTATCACTGAAGCTGGCAGCCCTCTGCCTCTCTGGTGGTGTTTGCCCCGACATGGCGACCCCCGAGGCAGATGTGGGTGGGCAACTGGATCCTGGGGCTGGGCTGTGGAGCGAAGGTATACCAGTCGGGGCTGGTATTGGGGACTACAGCCACAAATATTGCACTTTGTCAAAACACTTTATTCAGACTCTTCTGGCTCAAATTGGAATTAATGAAGATCACCCATGCTTACAGCGGAGGGTAGTCTTGATTCTATTAAAGACACAGGGGCAAGCATTATGCTATACCTTCTTTAATACTGCAACTCACAGTTTTTTGAAATTCTGATTATTTAAACTCAACATTTTCGTTTTAGTCCTTAGACCCATAGAAAAAATGAAAATCCAATAGTTTAAAGAGTTCAAGGAAAAAAGTTCCACTTAAACCACTAGTCCCATGAGCCTCTAGTGTTTGGTAGTCGCGAGGCTCTTGTCCTCCACCTATCAGATACTAGGTCCAGTACAAGAGGTCCCTGCACTAGGTCCTTTCCTCTTTCTTTTGACAGCAAACTCTGCCCGAACTTGAAACATAACACTCCTGCCTGTATGCGAACTCGGCCGTGTCCTGGCATCTCCAACTCCTCTTTCCATCCCGCGGTTGTTCTGGCCCAAGGGGACACAACGTGTGTTCCTAGCACCAAGATTTGCTTTCTTCTACTTTACAGCTCTCAAGCCATCTGTTCATCACCTATAAGGAATCAAGAGTGAAATCTTAAGGGTGGGAATACGCTAGAGAGTTTATACATCCTGAAAACATATGTCAGCATAGAAACTTCTCACCGTATCGGGCGGGATATAATGCTCGCCTCCGTGTCTTTAATGGAATCAAGGGTACCCTGCGCTGTAAGCATGGGCAATCTTCTATCTATGTCATGATAGGAGGCGAGCATTATGTTTGTTCCAAGCTCGCCACCACCCTGTTTGGTATTTGTGACACTGGTTTTAAATAAAAGGTCATAAATGTAGCTTTGGAAGACCAATTGGCTGACTTCATGATGTCTTGTAGTGACACTCCTGCTGAGAAAGCTCTAGACGCCATTGCCCCTTTAGCTGAATGCGCACCAAATCTGGCTATGTCTATGCCTGCCCAATGCATAACCTCTCTAACCCCTCTGGCTATCGTGGGTGTAGCTACGGTGTGGTATGGCTTCCAACGCGCTATAAGCAGTTGGGTTACTCCTACTGGCCTAACGCTGGCTGTTGCCGACTCGTAATCTTTTATGCACTGTGCTAAACTTATCTTTTTGTTTTCTGGAAATTAGGGGTAAGAAATGATTTTACAGTCACTTTTCGTTCGTTTAGCTATGCTGAGCGCTACACCCTCAGGGTAAAATATCTTCCTGTCTATTTCCAGTGCCTTAACATTCGATACTCTTCTGCATTCCGCCAAGCAGAGCAACATTGGTGGCATCCCCGACAATTGCGATTGCGAGAGATTGCTATTATCGGGCCAGCTGAGAAACAGTTGGAACACTTCTCTGACGTCCCAGAGGACTGTATATTTTGGTTCTGGCGGTTTCCTCAACTACACTCCCTTGAGTAAGTGAACGACTGCGGGGTGCTCCCCTATGGGCTTCCCTTCTATCCTATTGTGTCCCGCCGATACATCCAATCTGTAAACTCTGAGCGTCCTGTAGGCGCATCCGTCGTGAAATCTGTCGGCTAAGAAATTTAGAATGTGAACTAGAGGAGCTGAAACAGGATGAATACTGCACTCTGTGCACCAATCTGACCAACGGTCCCGCGCTGCACCATAGCTTCGGATTGAGGAGGGCGCGCACGAGTCTCTAATGCAGTAGGCAGCGAGCTGTGAAATACCTGGCAATTCCCATCTTTTCCTGAAACCCTGCAAGCTATTAGGCATAGACTGTCTGCTTCTATCAAAGGGTGAGGAAGGCCAGTCAGGCAAAGCAGAAGGTCCTGCCGATGAGGAACTATCCTCTGGAATTCCAAAATGGGATTATTACCACTAGCTCTGCCGCTTCCCTGCAGACTTTTGCTAGGGCTCTCGTCAGCATGACAAAAGGCAGAAAGGCATAGTGAACCGCTCCGCTCCACTGATGTAGAAAGGCGTCCGTCCCTAATGCACCCGGGTCTATCCTCCAGCTGATGTACTTTGGCGTCTGAGCGTCAACTTGGACGTGAATAGATCGGTATCTATGGGACCCCAAATCTCCTGTAGTCGTGTGAAGACCTAGGGGTGAAGCTTCCAGTCATTGGAATCCTCGAGATATCGCGAGTTCCAGTCTGCTACACTGTTCTGTTCCCCTGGCAAATATTCTGCTGATATTTTAATGTGATGTTGAAGACAGTGATGCCAAAAATCTTTTGCTAGCTCTGCTAGCATTTTGGATATGATCCCTCCTAGTTTGTTTATATAGCGAACAGCTGATATGTTGTCCATTTTGAGTAAGACACAACAGTTGGCCCTGTCTTTGGTAAAAGCGCACACTGCATAGGACCCTGCTAGAAGCTGGAGGAAATTTAAATGTAATCGCAGCTCCTCTGTTGACCATTTCCCTCCTGTTTCTATCTCTCTGCATCTGGCTCCCCAACTGGCCCTGTCCTAAGCTCTTTTTGGATGGCTTTCACTTTGTGCGTCGGAAGTTCGAGAACTGCTTTACTGGTATCTATAATGAATCCTAGAAACTCTATTTTCTGTACTGGCTGCAACTGGGACTTGTCTAAGTTCACGATGAAACCCAGAGAAGATAGGAGGGTATAGATCCACTATACATTTTCATGAAGAGCTACCTTGCTTGGAGCCAGAATGAGGATATCATCTAAATAGATGATTATCCTGATGCCACTCTCTTGTATCGCTGCTGCTACTGGACGCTTTATCTTGGTGCCGAGGGGCGGATGCTGGCCCGAAGGGCAGACATGTGAAGCAGCAAGTCTCTCCATTGCACCAAAAACAGAGAAATCTCTGATGCTCTGCCGCTATCAGAATAGTAGGTAGGCGTCCCTGAGGTCTAGGCGCACTAGCCAGACTCCTGTGCGCAGGAGGTCTCAGAGGAGATGTATTCCTTCCATCTTGAAATATCTGTAGGTTAGCCACTCGTTTAGACCTTTCAAGTTTATTTCTGGCCTTGTCTTCTCTCCTCTGTGCACTAGAAACTGATTGCTGAAGAAACACAGGCCTCCTTGTGAATCGAGCTCTATCGCGTTCTTGTCTACTAGCTTGTGTAACTCATCTTGCAGGAGTGCTAACTCCTCTTAGGGTATATGCATTGGCTGGGGTCCTGTTCTTTGCACTGAATCGCCTGCAAATTCTAAGTATAATGCTGCTATCACTTGCAGCACCCAAGCACCATTGGATAAACCCCACCATTCGCGCAGACAAAGAAGAGTTCTCCCCCCAACTCTTTGGGGGGAGAATTCTCATGCTCTGTGTACTCACCGCCTGCTGCACTTTGTTGCCTGTAAGGGCCTCATCCCCTGAGACCTCTGGAGAACCGTGCTCTGGCTGGGAAGAATGTATCCTGCTGTCTCCCTTTCCAATATTGAGCTTGTGGGCCTTGGGGTCTGCGCTGCGTGGTGAAGTGACCGGACGATCAACCCGATGGTGTCCTGTCCCGGAAAACACGCGCCCTGGAAAGATTTTACGGATGGAGCTTTGAGCTTTCTCTAAAGCTGAATAGTTCCCTACACATTGCGTCATCTCCTTGGTGAAGGCTTCTCCGAACAGTAACCCGTTTGCTCCTTCTCCCGCCGCATAGAAGGCCAAATCGCTTAGCTTGCTCAATCTTTAAGAGCACACCTCTCCTTCTTCCTGAGGCGAGCGTGCAGTTAGCGTTCCCTAGAAGGTATACTGCGTGCTGTACCCAGTTACCTAGGGCTTGGGCATCTATCGGAGTTCCGGTATCTTTTGCCTTCTTCACTAAATCCATTATTTTGGCCAAAGGCCCTGCCAGGTCCAGCAGCTTTTCCTGGCATCCTCTCCAGGCGCGGTCAACGCCTTTTCTAATGTCCTGGCTGTGTTTGTCACAAATGTTGCCATCCTAGGGTCGAGGTCTGGGGTGTCTACCAGCTTCCCAGGCAGCTCCGGTTGTGGGCATTCCACCCTCATTCCCGAGCACACCGCTCTATCAAGGGGTTTTCTAATATGCTGGGACTTGTACAAGGCTACTCTCAGGGATGGCACCCACTCTGATGATTTTGTGTGCCGGATAGTTTAGGGGTCGAACATGTTGCCCATAATATCCTCTTCCTCTGGAGTTGGGTCATTATTGCAGGACTCTATGAGGGTCTCCTCTTCCTCTTCATCCCCTTCATCATCGGGCGAGTAGCCAGCGTCTTATTCCCCCAAATTATTCACCCTGTGGTAGGGGATCGTGGTTGTTGCCCCATCAACTTCTTCAGAAAGGCCTCTTTAGGCTTGCTCATTGGGTCAGACACCTCTTGGTGCACAGTGATTACCCCTTCTTTTTGGCTCAGGGGATCCAAGAGGAGATCCTCTTTGGAGCTTTTTTACACCCCTCATGGTCAACCCTGGCATGGGGGTGTCTGGCTGATGTCCCTTCGCCAGTGCTGTCTGCCCATCTTTTCCTGAAAGCCTCCTGGTCAGCTCTCTGCTTGGCCAGCATAGCCTCTAGCATATCCAAGCGCTGAGCGATAGATTGCACTCCTTGTGACACTGCTTAGAATAGAGTCACCTTGGACTCTTTTGAAACTGAGGGTTAGCTCTGTCTCTCCTGTACCCACTCCTCCTCACTCCACTCTGGTGAGGTAGACTGGGAAAATCTTGGTTCTTTATATTGAGCCATGATGTCTAAATTGACTGGCAAGGCCAGCTTTCGGGCAACCACCCTGTCAAGTGGCTCTGCTTGAAGTCATTGATAACATTCCCTGTATCTTTTTTTAAAACACTTTTTTTATGTCTTCCCTCTCATTGCGCTCTATAAATCATCCAATTTGCACTGCGGTTGGACTTGGCGGGCGAAAAACGTCTTTGTGGGCACCCAGAGGATGATGGGAAGGCTACGCGCCTCCCGCTCCTCTGAGTCCAATTGTCTCTCTTGTTTGCCGGCACTGTTACGCACCGGGAAAAACGAAGATAAAACTACACATACAGAGCAAGGCCGGCAGCCTAATGGGAGCGTGTTCTCTCATGGCTCCGGCCCCGACTCTCTAGGGACTCCGTGGTGGGCAGAACTGTGCTCGAAAGAGCTGAAAGGAACTATGACACACGCAAGCGTGAATACACCATCAGCATTGAGTAACTAAAAGAGGCATAATAGATACACTCGAAACTTCGCTTAGCTAGCGCTGTCTATAAATATAATTTTCTTACTCTTTATATGGAGAAAATAAGTTGGAAAACAAGCGTATAATAAAAAAATGACTTATCTGATGAGCTGCAGCTAAAGGAAAGAGGAAAGAACCTGGTGTAGGGACCTCTTGTACTGAGACCTAGTATCTGATAGGTGGGGCACAAGAGCCTCAGGACTACCAAACACTAGAGGCTCATGGGACTAGTTGTTTCAGTGGAACTGTTTTCCTTGAAATCTTTAAACTATAGGATTTTCATTTTTTCTATGGGTCTAAGGGCTAAAACGAAAATGTTGAGTTTAAATGTTCAGAATGTTGAAAAGCTGTGAGTTGCAGTATTAAAGAAAGTATAGCATAATGCTTGCCTCCTGCCTTGACATAGAATCTGGATGGTTCTGCTAGTTAGTTTTATCCGGTCAACCATGGGCTGAAACAAAGCTGCACTTTAGCCCCTACTTTATTTAATATCTCTATTGCTCAGTTAGATAGTACTTTCAGGAAATGTAGAAAATCTCGACCATGAATAGAACTATGCTTAGCTGTCGTACGCAGAGGATATTGTGACCCTAGATCAAACAGCGATTGGCCTTCAACTCAGCCAGTCAGCCATCACACAATTTTCAGCTGACCATGGTTTGGTGATAAATCTTGGAAAAACTAAGGTAATGACCTTTAAGGTAAACAGGAAGACCGTCAGAAAGTACACATGGGTGATACAAAAAGAAATTCTACAAGAAGTAGCACCTATATGTATTTAGGTGTCCCTATAACTAGCATGATACATAGGGGTATTCTTTCAAAAATGTTACAAATAAGATTATGACTAATTTCCATGCAATTCGATCATTTATTCAGAGATCTGGGGGTTATCCTATTGATGGTTTACTGGTTCTGTCAAAATCTGTATTGTGCATAGTATTTTGTATGGCCTAGAAGTTATTGTATCTAAGTAAGTTACTTTGGTAAATATTTTGGAAGGCAAACTTTGGGGAAGGGCATTGGGTCTTTCCAATTCGGTACCTGTCGAAGCCATCTGCAATGACCTGGGGTTGATTATTCCGGCTACACAGAGAAGGATCTCTGCTTGTACTTTTTATGGAAATATTTTAGGTAATTGCAATAAAGGTAAGTCTATTTGCTCACATTTTATGATCCAAATGGATTCTAATACTATTTTACCTGTTTTAACAGTGTGGTGTTATGAGATGCAGACCCTTTCAGGTTATATTGACTGCGCATTCGCTGCGGACGATCTAGCTTTAAAATATAAGGAGATTAAAGAAAAAGCAACAGTTTGGGATATAAATTACAGTATGTCTAAACTTACAGAGAAGTCTACTTTTAAGCAGTATATACATCAAAGTTTTCCTATTGATCCATGTGTACACTGTGAGAAACCCGAGGGTCTCTCACCCGCCATCGCCTTTGATCCAGACCCTGCGGTTGGACCAGTATGGGGGGTCACCTGGGTGAGGGGTCTTCGGGGAGTGGGGGTGAGGCAGCCGATGGTGAGATGTGGTACTTCCTCATTTAGTGTACATCCAACCCCTCCTATTTTTTAGGATCTGATGTCCCAACACCCACCCCTTTCTGCGCAAACACTAGGTCGTGGATAAGGGTGACTGAGAGTAACAAGACTAACTCTTATACATTGTACTGGATATGTCCCGCAAATCGGGTCAGGCAAAGTCAGGCACTTGACTTCAAGTGCATACACCTGATTCCAATTAGCTCTCCTCACACGAATAAAAGGCGGAACCCAGTACACTCTGAGCAAGGTGGAACACGAGTACGAGCAGAACTTTCGGTGCAAACCTACTGGAGCAGAGTGACGGACCAAGGGACGAGAGCAGCAGGTCGAAAACCCCAGGAGTTTCCTACAGGAGGTCGTTGCCTCCACAAGGCCACGAAAGACATGTGGAGAAGGCCAGAGCCCAATATCGAAGACTGCATTGTGTTTCAAGGACACCAGCGACCCCCCCAGGTGAACGGCAAAGTTGGGGAGCCGGTGAGTTGGCAAGCGACCTGAGAGACAGGTGTGTACTCAGATTGTGGTTTGCAACAATATATCACAAGTGAAGGCTGCACGCGTGTAGATGAAATATGAGGAAAGGCAGACCAGTGAATTACCTTTTACATTTTTTAAATTCTTTATTTAAGCCTTAGGCAAGGTGCACATCGTACATATAACATCATATCACCAATAATTCTGTTTTCGGTCACTCGACATCGGCTGAGATTTTCAACTTTTTGTGGAACAAGTTAACGTAACTTAAAAATACTTTTAACCATGTAACCTGTTGTCCCCCCCCACCACTCCCCCAACTGATGAGATAGCAGTTCATGCTTGGGTCCGTGGCGCTCAGGCAAACAGGAGATGTAGCGGCAGTAGATTGAGAGTAGCGTTTATGTTTATGCGTTGAGGAAGGATGACCATTCCATTTCTCTTGCAGGTGGGAGGTCGTGCAGAGCCCCTGTGATGTTTTCCATCTTGTAAATCTCTTTGGCCTTTTGGGCCCACATTCTTTCAGAGGGGAGTGATGGTGACTTCCAACCCCCTGCTGTCCCCACCTTGGCTACCTTGCTTTCTCCTCTTTCCTCTTCTGCCCCCCACCCCTTGGGCTTCTTCTACACCTCTGCAGGGCGTACCTCTGATTTGTACCCCTCCCCGGAAGTTTTTCAAGGACAGCAACCTTCTCCATATTGCCACTCTAAACTCCTGCTCAGCTGTCAAACACTCTTCTGACATCTTCCGCCTCCTGGAAGAACTTGACCTTGATGTCCTCGGTCTGACCAAGACATGGTACACGTCCAGCTCTGTCACAAACTTTGACATTCTCCTCCCTGATGGCTACAAGATCCTCTCCGTGCCCAGGTCCAACCGTTCCGGAAGGGGTGCAGCCCTGATCTTCCCTGAGTGGATTCCTGCCTCTGTCATTCCTACGCAGGCCTACTCATCTTTCGAATGCCTCGTCTGCAGGCTCTCTCTCTCTCTCCTAGCCATTCCCTTAGTATGGCTACCATCTATCGTCCACCTCTCGTCCTCCCTCCTGGTCTCGACCACTTAACTCCTCCTTCTTGCTTCCTGTCCTTCCTCTGGACTCTTTAGCAACTGCTGCGACTCTCTCTCACTCTTTATCCTCCACTCTGGCCCAACTCACTCTGCAGGGCAAACTCTGGATGTTCTGATCTCCTCAGACCTTCCCCTTTCTATCTCTCTCACCTCTCCTCTCTCCTGGAGTGACCACTTTCTCCTTTCCTCCCAGCTCACCTTCTCTACCCCTCAGGCTAAGCCAACTCAAGCACTGCCACATACCTTCTCGGTTATCCGACCCATGAAGCGTGTGTCAAGTGAGGCTTTCGCAGCCACTTTCTTACCCCCCTCGCCTTGGCTAATTCACACCCTGACACAGCACTTTCCATGCTCCACTCTGCTATATCTGATACTCTCGATGCTCTTGCCCCTGTCATGAGGGTCCGCTCGAAGCCTAAAGCCAAGTGCAACTCTTTGTACGACTCAGACCTCATCACTCTTAAACGCAAGTGCAGGGTGGCAGAGAGGAAATGGAGTGCTTCCGGTACATCCTCTGACAGACTGGCCTGCCACCTGCTCCAAAGACAATACCAGCTCTCTGTCCACACCAAGAAGAGAGACCACATCCAAGCCTCCATCTCTGCGGCCTCTAACAACTCAGCCAAACTCTTTAAAATCTGCAAGGTCTCCAATCCTGCTGCAGTCTCTACCCCTCCTTTCTCCTCCCAGGCCCTCTGCACAGCCCTGGCTTCTCATTTCATCTCTATTACTCAGAAAGTCCTGTCCTCACTCTCTTCCTCTCCCCTCCTCCCTCTACTCCCTGCTCTTCCTCTGGCCCTTCTTCAGCCAACTCTCCTCCCTCCTCTGCATTTCCCCTGTTCTCCCCTGATGAGGTCTCTAGACAAGTCAGATCTATGAAAGTCTCGTCAAAACAGGTTCACCCCTGTTCTTGAAAAACCATCAAGGACCACATTGACACCCTGGCTCATGCACTGGCTGACTTCTGCAACCATTCCTTCGCCACTGGAGTCTTCCCTTGCCTCCGGAAGCACTCACTTGTGCACCCTCTTCTTAAGAAACCCCCTGCCAACCCATCCTTCAATGCTAACTATCGCCCACTACCCATCACTCCTTTCCTAGGCAAACTCCTGGAACAGCTGGCCATCTACCAGCATAATCTCCATACTGAAGCTGTTGGTTGTCTCCATGACCATCAGTCTGGCTTCAGAGCTGCCAGAAGCACGGAAACTGCTCTCCTGAACATCCGTGAAGACCTGCTCTCCAACCTTGATTCCAACACCCCCTGTGTCCTCATCTTACTTGATCTCTCTTCTGCCTTTGACATGGTCAACCATGCCATACTGTCAACTGTCTCTGTGATAACCTGGGTATCATCGATCAGGCCTTGGCTTGGCTGACTTCTTCCCTCTCCGATTGACCCTCCAAGGTCCAACTTGGGCCCTTCCTCTTCTCTACGTCTATCTCTGTTCATTCATGGCTCCGGCCCCGACTCCCTAGGGACTCCGTGGTGGGTAGAACTGTGCTCGAAAGAGCTGAAAGGAACTATGAAATATAATTTTCTTACTCTTTATATAGAGAAAATAAGTTGGAAAACAAGCGTATAATAAAACAATGACTTATCTGATGAGCTGCAGCTAAAGGAAAGAGGAGAGAACCTGGTGTAGGGACCTCTTGTACTGAGACCTAGCCCCTCATTACGACCCTTGCGGAAAGCGACTGACCGGAGCGCCACAGCGTAAATAGCGTTTCCGCCATTGCACGAAGGAGCAAAGTGCGGCCCATTCCGACCCATCGGGCACGAGCACCACGCCACGGCGGAAGTGCAAAGTCCGCGATGGCGGAAATGACCCCAAAACGGCCCACACCGCCGCCGTACGGCGCCCTAGGTGCAATACCGCCACCCCTCTTAGCGGTCACCGCAGTGTGCGCCTACCGGAAAGTACGGTGACCGGAAATATACGGAAACGGAAGTTAAAACATGGGCCCGGAACGGGAAACATCCCGGCGTACACCTATAAAAACACTAAAACCACACAACCACTAAAATCACTACCCTGAAACACACCCCAACCCGTCACCCACCCTAGCGAAACCAAGACAAATGGGAAAAGTAGCGAAGAAAGCGTGCGACCGCAAGCGGCAGGTCCACTTCTCCCGCGAGGAACTCACCGTGCTAACAGAGACCCTCCAGGAGAATGCTGCCGTCGTCTTCTCCACGCAAATGACCAGAACGGCACTTGCAAACAAGAAGACCATATGGGCTCTGGTGGCACAGCGGGTAAGTGCGGTGGGGACCGCACCCCGCACCCCACAGCAATGCCGCAAGCGATGGGACGACCTGCGGATACGCGTCCGCAGCATACTCTCTGCCAACCGCAACATTGCCACAGCCACCGGGGGAGGTCCTGAATCACCCATCAAGTTGACCCCCTGGGAAGAAATCTGTGCCTCCACCATCGGATTGGAGAGCATAGAGGGAGTCGGAGGGATGGAGAAAGGAGTGCAGACATCCGAAGATTCAGGTAGGTGTACCAGATAAAACAATGCCAAATCCACACAGTCCATCCATGTGAAGTACCATGCGTCCACATAGTGCAACAGAAACACATGTCCAGGAGAACGGCCACACACATCGGCCTGATAGCGCACGTTAAAACCCACAATAAATACATAAATAATTAAAAACCCCTAATACACGCACTACACGTGCAGCAGGCACACCCTAACTGCAGGCTGCCAAACAACTGCACCCTCACTCCACACACAAATCAAAGCACCTCCAAGGACCCGACCCAAATCACCCTCAGGTACCACCCCAGAGCATGTGATACAATGCCATTCCAATTCGCACAGACCCATCATTAACCCTCGCCCTCCTTTACTCCACCACAGGGTCCGATCCAAACGACGAGCTACAGGACACCCCTACCAGCACACCTGCAAAGAGGGCCAAGACCAACGGCCAGAGACCCTCCACCTCAGCTGCACGCATCAAGACACGGCAGCAGCACAAATCAGGTGGCAGCACAGAGGAGGGAACATCAACAGGCACCCCAGCAGCCAGCATGCCCACAACACCACCACCACAGGTCCCCCCAATGGATGCCACAGAAGGCACTGCCTCTGGTGGCAGCAGCACCATAGGTGACACCCCATTGATGGCAGCATGCTCCGACACAGAAAACGGGGATGCCGAAGTCAGATCCATCCATGACCTGTCCCAATCCCCCTGTCTGTCCCATCCCGTACAACATGAGGATACCACGCAGGGGCACCCACAAGACAACGACTGGCCATCCCCCCCAAGCCCTGTGGCAAGGCAACATGAGGACAACAGCCCCTCTGTGACACCCCCGCAAATGGGCATGGCCCAGCAGAGGCAACAGTCCCTCGACCAGTTAATCGTGCAACAGCAGCAAATGGCCACGCTCCTCAAGGACCATGCCGATGAATGTGGGGGCACTAAGGCAGACATAGAAACATCAACTGAGACACTTAGGGCAGAAATGGAGAGAGGCACAGAGACGCTGAGGGCACAAATGGAGAGTAGCACCGAGAGCCTGAGAGTCCAAATGGAGAGAAGCACCGAGAGCCTGAGGGGGGAACTGCATGCGACGTCCAAAGACGTATGTGCCGAACTTGCCGCAGTGCGCCGTGTGCTCACTGAGCTCTCGCAAACCCTTAGGGACATGCATGGACGTGAGCAGGCAGACACATCATCCGTTGCAAGTTCCGTCCAGGGCAGCCCCCAACGTAGATCTGGAAGGAACCTGCGCTCCACAGGCAGGGGTGCCCCTGATACCCGCAGAGGGGGCTTGCAATAGCGACAGCCCACTGACAATGAGCATCTTTGGACACTGGGGTTCGTGGGGGAGGTAGGAGGGTGGAGGGGGTGTGTTGGGCTCACTTGGGTGGCGGGTCGATAGGGTGTTCAACATGACATCACATATGCCATAAAAAGTGCACGATCAACCAATGAGATGTGTGGACATTGATTTCTGTGTACTAGGCCATCATAGGCGTACAGTCCATATTGTGCATGTCCCAGACACGCACAGTGCCACGAGTCCCGTGTCCATGTATCAGCCACCAGGCGTGAGTGCTAGAAGCATGCATCAATGAGATGCTGACGAATGTCACGGGCCTCCGGTGCCTCGCAGACTCCATGAGGTGCTGCCACATCCCCACCCTCATCATGACCATCATCAGGTGCTTGCAGTTCTGCGTCAGGGGGCATGGGCACATTTCTACGTACGCACATGTTGTGGAGCATGACACATGCCATCACCATCTTTGCAACCTTCTCATGGCGGTACAGGAGTGCCCCGCCAGACCTGCTGAGGCAGCGGAAACGAGTCTTCAGTAGGCCGAATGCCTGTTCAATGACTACACGGGTACGTGAGTGGGCATGGTTGTAGTCCTCCTCATGCTGGTCCCGTGGGTTCCGGACTGGTGTGAGGAGCCATCTCTTCAGTGGATATCCAGCATCACCTGTATGTGGACGAGAAACGTATGATGTGGAATGCCATTGCTACGTACGCACACCCCCCCCCTTCCTGCCAGGTCATTGCCAAATCACATTCCCCACATAATCATGCATGTAATGAGACTCACCGAGTAGCCAGGATCTGTTCCCTGCGTGTCGCTCCATGTAGCGTGGTATTGTAGAGTTCCTCAAGACCATAGAATCATGGGTCGATCCAGGGAATCGGGCACAACAATGTGTAATGATCCTGTTGGAGTCACACACCATTTGTACATTCAGGGAATGAAATTGTTTTCTGTTGCGGTACTGGGCCTCCATGGCATGTGGGACGACCAATTCCACATGGGTGCAGTCGATGGCACCAATGCAACCCGGTATGCCGGCAAGTGCATGGAATCCCACTTTTGTGTTGGTAATTTCCTGCTCCGAGCGTGGTAGGGAGATGTAGTCGTCTGCGTGCTGCAGGAGGGCATCGAGCACTTGCAATAGTGTCCGTGAGAACAGTGGCTGAGAAATGCCATGTAACTGTCCGACTGTGTGCTGGTAGGTGCCTGTGGCCAGGAAGTGGAGTACAGACACCACCTTCAGTAGGGGTGGGATGGCGGTAGGGCTATCTATCATGCTGACAAGGTCAGCCTGTGTCATGTCCACAATGGCGGCTATGGTGTCCCGGTCCAGACGGTAGAGGGTGTGGATCTGCTCATCAGTGAGGTTGAACGGATGTGCTCGGAGGCGTGGGATTGCGGGCTGCCTGCGTGGTGGTAGTGGCTGTGCTGGCGGCCCTTGCTGGCCCTGCCTTGGCCTCCTCCTCCTCCTGCGTCTCCTTCGTGCGGCCGGTAGCAGTTGGTGTTCGTCTTCTTCTTGGAGTTGGAGTAGTTGCAGTGCTATCAGGTCCCCCAGGGCCAACATCGCGAGTCCTGCCGGTAGCATTTCGGTGTGGTTGTGGGAGGAGACTGGCTGTGCAATTTATGTGTTTTCAGGCTGTATGGCCTCCACCTGTGGTGATTAATTCCACCTGTGCAAGCTGCTCTCCCCTTTGGCCGAGCAGGTCCCGCGCACAACGCTGCAAATCTGGGAATGGCATCTTGCTATTGCAATCCTGTATTTGTACCCGATGGCCGTGTAACATTGGTTGACATGTTCATTCTGCTGTGGTCCCATTGTTGCACATACTATCTGTGCAGTCGCGAAAAGACTTGTGAAGGGTCAGTGGAACGTAGTACTCGAGTAACGGTGGGCCCTCATGCATCACTTTACCGAGTTGCAATGACGGGCGGGGCGTCCCATTTGTGGGTGAAGGCAGTTGCCATTTTCACACACAGCCGCACTCGATGGAATAATTAGTGATTTCAAACGGCCACAGATGCCTTTTCGGCGTGATGTTGCAAATGTGGAATTCCAAGGGCGGCGCTTTCGGTTTCCAGCTAGCGGCGAGGAGATGCCCACAGGTCTGACTGCAAATATAACGTTCTGTTGTTCAATGTCCTTGAGACAGGGCCCATGGCGAGGAAGCAATGATTGATATGAATAGTTTGGGATGCGCAATTGCTACGTGGGCGATGAGGCCGGCCGTTCCCACATACATGTTACTTCACAACACTGGAATTACGGGCTGGGGCACTGTGGATTTTGCAGGCTGCATAACGCACAGACTCAATGGATGTTTCTAATGTTATGTGAGTAATTATTCAGGCGTTTTGATTCTGGGATGAGGGAATGATGAATGGATGCATGGGCAGGGGATTTGATACAGAGTTTGCCATGTACAGGGCTTCTTGGGATCTATCCGCCTCCCCTACGCTATGTGATGCAGGGCTGCCATGGTGGGACCATCGTCTATCTGGCCTTGTTGAGCCCTCCCTGTCTCGACACGCCCTCAGACACTTGTGTCCATGCACATTAACATTCCCATCTGATGGATTCTGTTTTGACAGACGCATGCACAGGTACACTCGTTTGTGATGGTGTTTGCACCTCGATATAGATGGTTAGGAGTCGCAAGTGGTTTTGGGGTGGTGATGATCCTTTGGAGTGGGCTAGCATGCATATGGCTGTGGATTTAGTGTGATCATTGAAGTGAGTTGTTGGAATGTAGTTCTGATGGCCATTCTGTTCTTTTTCTTTTCTTTTGGTTGACAGGTATCTCCTCCCCTTTTGCCACTGCCATCTGTATGCCACTCCTGCAGATGGCTTTTACTCCCGACACCTGCTGCTTCGTGTTAATCAGTGGAGCAGCATTACGATCTTATGGGACGATCGCCAATGGCCCACATGCCCTTACGCAGTACTGGTGGCTCGGAGCAACATTTCGGCCTTTCAGCTGGACTAGTGCCTCCCCATTGGGACGGCCCTGCGGTTCTGTGCGCTTCCATGTTGCCTTTTCGTACGTGAATGTGGCTCTGTGTACCATGAGGGAACAGGACGACACACAAGTAGTGGCTGGTCATTTCTTGCGGATGCAGCCCACAATGGTGATTGGTGTTTAGGAGTTCATGGCCTGATGGCTGTATGGGCTTGGTGACTTTGATGTGCATTAAATTTCTATTCTGATTTGGCCCGTGTAGCGTTTTTCTTTGCAAGTGATGTGGCATATGCCTATTTGGGGGGCGATGTATTGTGAGGAGATCTGCATTGGGTTCCAGCTTCGGAGTTTAGTTGCGTGGTACTGTACTGTGCGCGTTTGCCTACTAAGCCCGTGAGGTCAGGGATGGGGGCTGCCAATATGACAGTTTGAATGTTGTCATGCTCAGGGGCGGGGGATTGGGTTTTGTGTAACAGATGCCGGTCAACCAGGTGGACTGGTGGAATGATGTGATTCTCGGAATATGGCTGGTCACAGGTGCCTGTGTTTGCGTGCGTTTCTTGGTGGGGGACTGTGGTCATGTCCATTGGGATGGCTTCTGTATTCGTGCCATCTGTGCCCTGCAGCTCCCATTGGCCCCTCTTGTGTTTCTTTTGTTCGTTGCCATGCATGGGTGACTTGTACATTTCGATGGTTGCATTGTGGCTTCATTGCGCCTACGGGGAGTTGTACTTTGTGGGCAGGGAGCGGTGTACAGGCACTCAGTGGGGCCGTTTACGGTTGATTCGCGATGCCGTACTTCTCACCATGGCGGAATGGTACATTACGCCATGCCTGATGGCGTTAGGTACATGTCCGCTAGGGTCGGAATTGGCGTACCGTTGCGCCATGGTGGTGTTTGCGGTTTGGCATGGCGCGCGCGCGCGTGCTTGGTGCAGTTAGCGTTGGCGTTCACTACGGTGTCGCTAATGGCTTCGTACTTTGCGGTGACGGGTCATAGTCGCACCGAGCTCTATTCGATGGCGGTATTGCATTTCCGCCATCGTTTTCCGATTTCCGCAAGGGTCGTAATGAGGGCCCTAGTATCTGATAGGTGGGGCACAAGAGCTTCAGGACTACCAAAAACTAGAGGCCCATGGGACTAGTTGTTTCAGTGGAACTGTTTTCCTTGAAATCTTTAAACTATAGGATTTTCATTTTTTCTATGGGTCTAAGGGCTAAAACGAAAATGTTGAGTTTAAATGTTCAGAATGTTGAAAAGCTGTGAGTTGCAGTATTAAAGAAAGTATAGCATAATGCTTGCCTCCTGTCTTGACATAGAATCAGGATGGTTCTGCTAGTTAGTTTTATCCGGTCAACCATGGGCTGAATCAAAGCTGCACTTTAGCCCCTACTTTATTTAATATCTCTATTGCTCAGTTAGATAGTACTTTCAGGAAATGTAGAAACTCTCCACCACGAATAGAACTATGCTTGGGTGTCGTACGCAGAGGATATTGTGACCCTAGATCAAACAGCGATTGGCCTTCAACTCAGCCAGTCAGCCATCACACAATTTTCAGCTGACCATGGTTTGGTGATAAATCTTGGAAAGACTAAGGTAATGACCTTTAAGGTAAACAGGAAGACCGTCAGAAAGTACACATGGGTGATACAGAAAGAAATTCTACAAGAAGTAACCACCTATATGTATTTAGGTGTCCCTATAACTAGCATGATACATAGGGGTATTCTTTCAAAAATGTTACAAACAAGATTATGACTAAGTTTCATGCAATTCGATCATTTATACAGAGATCTGGGGGTTATCCTATTGATGGTTTACTGGTTCTGTCAAATTTGTATTGTGCCTAGTATTTTGTATGGCCTAGAAGTTATTGTATCTAGTGTACATCCAACCCCTCCTATTTTTTAGGATCTGATGTCCCAACACCCACCCCTTTCTGCGCAAACACTAGGTCGTGGATAAGGGTGACTGAGAGTAACAAGATTAACTCTTATACATTGTACTGGATATGTCCCACAAATCGGGTCAGGCAAAGTCAGGCACTTGACTTCAAGTGCATACACCTGATTCCAATTAGCTCTCCTCACACAAATAAAAGGCGGAACCCAGAGACACACTCTGAGCAAGGTGGAACACGAGTACGAGCAGAACTTCCGGTGCAAACCTACTGGAGCAGAGTGTAACGCTCACCTGACTCCCACGGAGGCGCTGGCCTGGTTCGCACTGCTGTGACCTCTTCTAAGGTGATGCGCAGGGTTCGGAAGACGGACTGGACCGGGCCCCCAAATCTGGCTTGTCTGGCTCGCAGAAGTATCCTTCTGTAGGCGAAAATAGGGGATTAACTGTCTGAGGGGTAATGCAATCGGCCTCCCACTTTCCCCTCTCACCCTCCTCGAAACCCTTCTGTGATTCCTCGTAGCGTCTCACCTTAGGGTCTGGAAGGACAAGCTCTCCATCCTGCATCTGATGCAGGGGCGCGTTGGTATCCAGTTACTTCACTGGATTTTCGGATTGGTGAGAACCAAACTTGCTTGGCTTCCAGGTAAGTTTTTGATAAGAGGTTCCCCTTGTGTCCATGCATTAATGTACTAATGCTAGTGTCTTTTTCCCCATAGGGGCTGGGGTACGGAATGCCGGGGAACAGGCACCGACCCGAGATGAGAGGTGAAATCCTTGTAGAAATCAGGTAAGTCTTTAATGAGCGTTTTTTTTGGTAATGTCTTTTCATTCGCTCATTAATGCTGATGTCTCTTTTTCCCCTTAGGGGCCGGGGTCCGGAAATGCCAGGATGCGGCGCGGACCCGAAATGGAGAGGGAATGAATCAGCAGGTAGGTCTTAACATGGAGATTTAGCTTTCCTTATTCCCTTCTCCCTCTCACCTTTTGTTCTGGTCTTTTTCTCCCTAGGCGCTGGGGCGTGACTGCGAATCCGGATGATCGCTGCTGAACATGGAGGCGCCCTGTAAAGGTGAGTGGAATGCGGCGCTGCAGCGATCGACGAGATGAGCTTTTAAATAAAAGTCTTCCTTTTCAGGATTGTCGGCGAGATGTCTCCGGGATGCGGTTTTAGCAGGTAAGGACTTTTCCTTCTTCTGTTCTCTTCGTCTCTTCCTTTGCAGGTGATTCAGGATGCTGGCAGGCGTGCAGAAGTCAGGATGCAGGAGCCGACACGGTGAGCGTCCAGCTGCTAGATGCAGAACAACGCGAAGCACGTGTGGCTGTTCGGGTGGGGTTTAAATAGCCTTGGAAGAAGTTCCAGGTATGTATCCTTCCTCCAATCAGGTATGTATCCTTCCCCGACCACGCCCGGATGGTAAATTAGTCCCACAGGTAAAGTAGTTCCTTTCAGGCCTCAAGGAGGCTGGGATCCTGCAGCATGGTCTGCATCAGGTAAGTGCACCCAAGCACTCCCATAATGAGCCTGGCGCCTACGGCGCCAGGACTGATGTCTTTTATGAGCCTGGCACCATAGGCGCCAGGACACTGTCCAAAGGGCCCCTATATGGGGTTGCTGGGTCCTTCCTTGGGGACTGGATGTCCTCTTTCGGGGACACAGGGCTTGAACCGGCTCCCCGGGAGCGGGCATCATGACAGCACTCCCCCCCAAGGCCCCTCCCAAGGTTGTTCCATCCGGGGGTTTTGGTTTGTCTGGGAAGAGTCGGTGGAATTTCCTGACTAATCGAGGTGCATGCACATGGTCGCAGGGTTCCCACGACCTCTCCTGAGGTCCGTACCCCTTCCAATCAATTAGGTAGAACAGTTTTGACCTAAACATTTTTGAGTCTAAAATGTTCTTCACTTCGAATTCGGGCTCCCCATCTATTAGAATAGGTTCTGGAGGTTTGAGTAGTCGGGTTCCGGGTACCACTGGTTTCAGAAGTGACACATGAAAAACAGGGTGAATTCGCATACTAGCTGGTAAATCAAGTTTAACAGCCACTGGGTTAATTATTGCCGTAATAGAATAAGGTCCCAGATATTTTGGGTTAAAAGTTCGAGGCCCTTTGAGTGGTAAATGTCTGGTAGCTAACCACACTTGATCCCCAATCTGATACGGAGGTGCTTCACTCCGATGTAAATCAGCATTCTCCTTGTATTTTCTCTTGGCTTGTTGTAAATGTGTAGTTGCCTCTTTAAAGGCTTGGGTAATTGTAGAATGCAGATGTTCTACTGCAGGCATTCCGAGGTTCTGAGGTGAGTCAAGGTTTGAGGTTCGAGGGTGATGCCCAAACAAGTATAAAAAGGACTGTGGCCAGTTCCAGAGTGTACCGAATTATTATATGCGTATTCGGCTATCCAAAGAATGTCTTTCCAGTTGCTTTCAGATTGCTGTAACATACACCGTAAGTACTGCTCAAGGGTCTGATTTGTCCTCTCGGTCTGACCATCGGTCTGAGGGTGGTGACTGGTCGATAATCTTACGTCGATCTGCGCCATTTGACAACATTTGCGCCAGAAGTGGGAAATGAATTGGCTTCCCCGGTCAGAGATTAGTATAGATGGGAATCCATGTAGCCGAACAATATTTTCGAGGAATTCTTTGGCTAGGACAGAAGCTGAAGGTAAACCTTTCAAAGGAATAAAGTGGGCCATTTTGGAAAACAAATCCACAATTACCAGAATAGTATTGTACCCCGAACAAGGAGGCAGGTCCGTAATAAAATCCATTGATAGGGTGTGCCAGGGTGCTGGCGGTATGTCTAGAGGTTGAAGGAGACCGGCTGGTCTTTTCTTTTGACTTTTATTTTGGGCGCAAACACCACAGGACATCACAAAAGATTTAACATCTTTTCGCCAAGAGGGCCACCAAAATTGTCGTTTCACCTTTTCCTCTGTCTTGGCAATACCGGGGTGTCCCTCTATTAATGTATCATGATAACCGGAAATAACTAGTTCGTGTAATTCCTTATGTGGCAGGAATAAGCGTCCTTGGAAATAAGGTAAACCATTATCTATGGTAAAGTCTGATCCCTTTTGTATCCAATCCTGTAAGGTTGTAGGATCCAGGAATTGTTTCACTCTGGCTTGAATGTCTTCAAGCGTCTGTAACGAAGTCATGCCTAGAATCCTCTGTTCGGGAATTATTGGTACTGGTTCTGAGTTTGTATCAGATTCTCCTATTCCAATTCGGGATAAGGCGTCTGCTTTGCCATTCTTGCAGCCAGGTCGATAGGTAATCACGAAATCAAATTCAGCGAAAAACAAAGCCCATCGGAGCTGCCGTGATGACTGAGCCTTGGCGGTTTTCAAATACTGTAAATTCCGGTGATCAGTGATCACTGTGATGGTATGTCGAGCGCCAAGCAGATAATGCCGCCAGGCTTTAAAAGCGGACTTAATGGCTAACAGTTCTTTGTCCGTGATTGCATAATTAACCTCGGGTGCCGAAAATTTTCTGGACCAAAATGCTACGGGATGCAGTTGGTTGGTTTCGGGATCTCTTTGGGACAGGACAGCTCCCATGGCTAGGCTGGATGCGTCAGTCTCAACGACATAAGGGAGATCTGGACGCGGGTGTTTCAATATAGGTGCGGAGGTAAACTTAGCTTTTAAATCCTGAAAGGCCTGCTCGGCTTCTTCAGACCATTCAAAACGTTTATTTTTCCTCAAGAGTGCAGTAATGGGCTGTACCACGCGTGAAAATTCTGGGATAAACCTGCGATAGAAATTGGCAAAGCCGAGCATGCTTTGAACCCCTTTTACAGAGCTAGGTGATGGCCATTTGAGGATGGCATCCACTTTCCTTGAGTCCATTCAGACTCCTTTCGGTGTCAGGATGAAACCTATAAACTCGACTTCTGTGGTATGGAAAACACATTTCTCCAATTTAGCAAATAGTTTGTGTTGGCGCAGTTTTTTAAGTACTGCCCTGACGTGTTTTCTGTGATCAGATTCCGAAGAGGAGTACACCAGAATGTCATCGATATATACGACAACCCAAACATCGATGAGTTCCCGAAGGACATCATTCATAAAGTATTGGAAGGCAGCCGGCGCGTTACACAATCCGAAAGGCATCACCTGGTACTCGAATAATCCGTATTTAGTACGGAAGGCAGTTTTCCATTCGTCGCCTTCTTTTACTCGTACCAGATGATAAGCCCCCTGGAGATCTAACTTGGTGTATATGCAAGCGTCCTTCACCTGGTCAAGGAGTTCAGGGATCAGAGGCAGAGGATAACGGTTTTTAACCGTTATCTGGTTCAATGCGCGGTAATCGATATAAGTTCTAAGGTCGCCTTCTTTTTTGGGCAGGAAGAACAAAGCCGAGGATGCCGGGGACTTTGACGGGCGAATAAAACCATTTGCTAGGTATTGATCCAAATATTGTCTCAAATGCAGATTCTCAGGTTCGGTAAGGGCATAAATCCTGCTACAAGGGGGTTGTGCACCGGGCACCAGATCGATTTGGCAATCGTACGATCTGTGAGGAGGTAATGTGTTGGCCTGTTCCTTTTGGAAGACGTCCTGAAAGTCTTGGTATTCCGGAGGTAGTTGCATGGAGGCTGAGGTTACAGATGCTAGATTAATCTTCAGGTTTTCTGGGTAGCAGGTTTGTGTACAATCCGGGAAGGTTATTCTCTTAGCTCGCCAATCAATTCGAGGATTATGTGTCTCTAACCAAGGGATTCCAAGAATAACCTGAAACTGTGGAGCCTTGATTACATCACACACAACACCCTCCCGATGGCCGTGGGGACCAATAAGAGTCACCTCAGTAGTGGAATGTGTTACCGGTCCAGAGGCAATTTCAGTTCCATCGACTGTGGTGATGACATCTTTGCTGGTTTTAGGACGGAGAGGGAGGTTAATCCTAGAGACCAATTCATGATCCACATAGTTTCCAATAGCCCCACTATCGATGTATGCCTTTATTGCATGCAACCGCTTAGGCTGTTCTGGATCTACGAGAACCATTGGCACAATGAAATGCGAGGTCTGAGAGTTAGTTTTCAAGCTCGGCAAGCGGACCCCTACACTTGTCGGGCGGAGTCGTTTCCCGAAACAGAGTCTTCATGGTTTTTATCAGCGGCTCCTACCGCCTTTCGGGGCGGTTTTGCCGGGCAATCCTGTAGAAAGTGTCCAGAATTCCCACAATAAAGACATAATTTTAACTGCCGCCTCCTTTCACGTTCCTTTTGAGTTAAGGGTCCTTTAACCCCTCCAATTTGCATAGGCTCAGAGACATCAACTCCCTTGGGATTAGCATGGGTCTTGACCAACACCCGGGTATCAAACCTGGACCGATCTGCTTTTCTGTTTTGAAGTCTGTGATCCAATTGGACCACTAAGTCTATATACTCTGTGCATTCTTGGGGCGGATTTACAACTTGGGCCAAGACATCTTTAAGTTTACCGCGTAGGCCTCGATAAAACAACGTAACTCTTTTATCCTCTGGCCATCCCGTTTCCACAATGAGTCTATTAAAGGTTGCAATATAGGATAGGAGGTCCTGATTGCCCTGTCGCAGGGATAGAAGTTCGTCATCCAGAGCCTGCCCCTAAGAGTGTCGAGCAAATAACCTTTCCATGCTTGCTTGAAACCTTTGAAAATCACGGAGAATCGGGTCATCTTGAGTAACCAGTGGAACTGACCAATCGGCAGCGCAGCCGCTGAGATATGACAATACAAAGGCTACCTTGGTCTGATCATTAGGGAAAGCCCCAGGTCTGCATAGGAAGTGCAAACGACACTGATTCATGAATACGGCGAATCGTTTGGGGTCCCCAGCAAAGCGTTCGGGTGGGGCCAGCGGCATGTTTCCAGGTAGATTAATCTGCACAGGGTTACTGTAAACCACAGGAGCGGGGTCCCTCCGGAATCGGGTAGAGGAGTTTGCCCAGCTTGACCTTGCAAAAGCTGTCTGGCCAGGTCATCAGTTCTTTCCTTTGATATTATTAATTCCCTCCTGAGGGCATTAGTCTCTTGACGAGCGGCATGTATTCGGCCCGTAATTCCCCCAGTAATTGGGCCAACTGATCAGTCTCAGAACTTTCCATAGCGCCTGGGTGGGAATTTGTAGGAAGGCTTCGCGTTCTGTAACGCTCACCTGACTCCCACGGAGGCGCTGGCCTGGTTCGCGCTGCTGTGACCTCTTCTAAGGTGATGCGCAGGGTTAGGAAGACGGACTGGACCGGGCCCCCAAATCTGGCTTGTCTGGCTCGCAGAAGTATCCTTCTGTAGGCGAAAATAGGGGATTAACTGTCTGTGGGGTAATGCAATCGGCCTCCCACTTTCCCCTCTCACCCTCCTCGAAACCCTTCTGTGATTTCTCATAGCGTCTCACCTTAGGGTCTGGAAGGACGAGCTCTCCACCCTGCTTCTGATGCAGGGGCGCGTTGGTATCCAGTTACTTCACTGGATTTTCGGATTGGTGAGAACCAAACTTGCTTGGCTTCCAGGTAAGTTTTTGATAAGAGGTTCCCCTTGTGTCCATGCATTAATGTACTAATGCTAGTGTCTTTTTCCCCATAGGGGCCGGGGTACGGAATGCCGGGGAACAGGCACCGACCCGAGATGAGAGGTGAAATCCTTGTAGAAATCAGGTAAGTCTATAATGAGCGTTTTTTTTGGTAATGTCTTTTCATTCGCTCATTAATGCTGATGTCTCTTTTTGCCCTTAGGGGCCGGGGTCCGGAAATGCCAGGATGCGGCGCGGACCTGAAATGGAGAGGGAATGAATCAGCAGGTAAGTCTTAACATGGAGATTTAGCTTTCCTTATTCCCTTCTCTCTCTCACCTTTTGTTCTGGTCTTTTTCTCCCTAGGCGCTGGGGCGTGACGGCGAATCCGGATGATCGCTGCTGAACATGGATGCGCCCTGTAAAGGTGAGTGGAATGTGGCGCTGCAGCGATCGACGAGATGAGCTTTTAAATAAAAGTCTTCCTTTTCAGGATGGTCGGCGAGATGTCTCCGGAATGCGGTTTTAGCAGGTAAGGACTTTTCCTTCTTCTGTTCTCTTCTTCTCTTCCTTTGCAGGTGATTCAGGATGCTGGCAGGCGTGGCAGAAGTCAGGATGCAGGAGCAGACACGGTGAGCGTCCAGCTGCTAGATGCAGAACAACGCGAAGCACGTGTGGCTGTTCGGGTGGGGTTTAAATAGCCTTGGAAGAAGTGCCAGGTATGTATCCTTCCTCCAATCAGGTATGTATCCTTCCCTGACCACGCCCGGATGGTAAATTAGTCCCACAGGTAAAGTAGTTCCTTTCAGGCCTCAAGGAGGCCGGGATCCTGCAGCATGGTCTGCATCAGGTAAGTGCACCCAAGCACTCCCATAATGAGCCTGGCGCCTATGGCGCCAGGACTGATGTCTTTTATGAGCCTGGCGCCATAGGCGCCAGGACACTGTCCAAAGGGCCCCTATATGGGGTTGCTGGGTCCTTCCTTGGGGACTGGATGTCCGCTTTCGGGGACGCAGGGCTTGAACCGGCTCCCCGGGAGCGGGCATCATGACACAGAGTGACGGACCAAGGGACGAGAGTAGCAGGTCGAAAACCCCAGGAGTTTCCTACAGGAGGTCGTTGCCTCCACAAGGCCACGAAAGACACCTGGAGAAGGCCAGATCCCAATATCGAAGACTGCATTGTGTTTCAAGGACACCAGCGACCCCCCCAGGTGAACGGCAAAGTTGGGGAGGCAAGAGCAAGCTTGTGTACTAACCTTGACTCGTGATTTGGAAATCTAAAAAGCAAGAAAGAAACGCACACAGCCGGTGAGTTGGCAAGCGACCTGAGAGACAGGTGTGTACTCAGATTGTGGTTTGCAACAATATATCACAAGTGAAGGCTGCACGCGTGTAGATGAAATATGAGGAAAGGCAGACCAGTGAATTACCTTTTACATTTTTTTAATTCTTTATTTAAGCCTTATGCAAGGTGCACATCGTACATATAACATCATATCACCAATAATTCTGTTTTCGGTCACTCGACATCGGCTGAGATTTTCAACTTTTTGTGGAACAAGTTAACGTAACTTAAAAATACTTTTAACCATGTAACCTGTTGTCCACCCTACCACTCCCCCAACTGATGAGATGAGATAGAAGTTCATGCTTGGGTCCGTGGCGCTCAGGCAAACAGGAGATGTAGCGGCAGTAGATTGAGAGTAGCGTTTATGTTTATGCGTTGATGAAGGATGACCATTCCATTTCTCTTGCAGTTGGGACGTCGTGCAGAGCCCCTGTGATGTTTTCCATCTTGTAAATCTCTTTGGCCTTTTGGGCCCACATTCTTTCCGAGGGGAGTGATGGTGACTTCCAACCCCCTGCTGTCCCGCCTTGGCTACCTTGCTTTCTCCTCCTTCCTCTTCTGCCCCCACCACCCCTCGGGCTTCTTCTACACCTCTGCAGGGCGTACCTCTGATTTGTACCCCTCCCCGGAAGTCTTTCAAGGACGGCAACCTTCTCCATATTGCCACTCTAAACTCCTGCTCAGCTGTCAAACACTCTTCTGACATCTGCCGCCTCCTGGAAGAACTTGACCTTGATGTCCTCGGTCTGACCAAGACATGGTTCACGTCCAGCTCTGTCACGAACTTTGACATTCTCCTCCCTGATGGCTACAAGATCCTCTCCGTGCCCAGGTCTAACCGTTCCGGAAGGGGTGCAGCCCTGATCTTCCCTGAGTGGATTCCTGCCTCTTTCATTCCTACGCAGGCCTACTCATCTTTCGAATGCCTCGTCTGCAGGCTCTCTCTCTCTCTCCTAGCCATTCCTTTAGTATGGCTACCATCTATCGCCCACCTCTCGTCCTCCCTCCTGGTCTCGACCACTTAACTCCTCCTTCTTGCTTCCTGTCCTTCCTCTGGACTCTTTAGCAACTGCTGCGACTCTCTCTCACTCTTTATCCTCCACTCTGGCCCAACTCACTCTGCAGGGCAAACTCTGGATGTTCTGATCTCCTCAGACCTTCCCCTTTCTATCTCTCTCACCACTCCTCTCTCCTGGAGTGACCACTTTCTCCTTTCCTCCCAGCTCACCTTCTCTACCCCTCAGGCTAAGCCAACTCAAGCACTGCCACCTACCTTCTCGGTTATCCGACCCAGGAAGCGTGTGTCAATTGAGGCTTTCGCAGCCACTTTCTTACCCTCCTCCCCTTGGCTAATTCACACCCTGACACAGCACTTTCCATGCTCCACTCTGCTATATCTGATACTCTCGATGCTCTTGCCCCTGTCATGAGGGTCCGCTCGAAGCCTAAAGCCAAGTGCAACTCTTTGTACGACTCAGACCTCATCACTCTTAAACGCAAGTGCAGGGTGGCTGAGAGGAAATGGAGTGCTTCCGGTACATCCTCTGACAGACTGGCCTGCCACCTGCTCCAAAGACAATACCAGCTCTCTGTCCACACCAAGAAGAGAGACCACATCCAAGCCTCCATCTCTGCGGCCTCTAACAACTCAGCCGAACTCTTTAAAATCTGCAAGGTCTCCAATCCTGCTGCAGTCTCTAGCTCTCCTTTCCCCTCCCAGGCCCTCTGCACAGCCCTGGCTTCTCATTTCATCTCTATAACTCAGAAAGTCCTGTCCTCACTCCCTTCCTCTCCCCTCCTCCCTCTACTCCCTGCTCTTCCTCTGGCCCTTCTTCAGCCAAACTCTCCTCCCTCCTCTGCATTTCCCCTGTTCTCCCCTGATGAGGTCTCTAGACAAGTCAGATCAATGAAAGTCTCGTCAAAACAGGTTCACCCCTGTTCTTGCAAAACCATCAAGGACCACATTGACACCCTGGCTCCTGCACTGGCTGACTTCTGCAACCACTCCTTCGCCACTGGAGTCTTCCCTTGCCTCCGGAAGCACTCACTTGTGCACCCTCTTCTTAAGAAACCCCCTGCCGACCCATCCTTCCATGCAAACTATCGCCCAATCTCCATCACTCATTTCCTAGGCAAACTCCTGGAACAGCTGGCCATCTACCAGCATAATCTCCATACTGAAGCTGTTGGTTGTCTCCATGACCATCAGTTTGGCTTCAAAGCTGCCAGAAGCACGGAAACTGCTCTCCTGAACATCCGTGAAGACCTGCTCTCCAACCTTGATTCCAACACCCCCTGTGTCCTCATCTTACTTGATCTCTCTTCTGCCTTTGACATGGTCAACCATGCCATACTGCTCAACTGTCTCTGTGATAACCTGGGTATCATCGATCAGGCCTTGGCTTGGCTGACTTCTTCCCTCTCCGATTGACCCTCCCAGGTCCAACTTGGGCCCTTCCTCTTCTCTACCTCTATCTCTGTTCTCTCATGGCTCCGGCCCCGACTCTCTAGGGACTCCGTGGTGGGTAGAACTGTGCTCCAAAGAGCTGAAAGGAACTATGACACACGCAAGCGTGAATACACCATCAGCATTGAGTAACTAAAAGAGGCATACTAGATACACTTGAAACTTCGCTAAGCTAGCGCTGTCTATAAATATAATTTTCTTACTCTTT
This sequence comes from Ambystoma mexicanum, assembly GCF_040938575.1. NCBI lineage: Eukaryota > Metazoa > Chordata > Amphibia > Caudata > Ambystomatidae > Ambystoma > Ambystoma mexicanum. The sequence goes on along the minus strand of NC_090921.1, from coordinate 220,494,891 downwards.
ATATGGAGAAAATAAGTTGGAAAACAAGCGTATAATAAAAAATGACTTATCTGATGAGCTGCAGCTAAAGGAAAGAGGAAAGAACCTGGTGTAGGGACCTCTTGTACTGAGACCTAGTATCTGATAGGTGGGGCGCAAGAGCCTCAGGACTACCAAACACTAGAGGCTCATGGGACTAGTTGTTTCAGTGGAACTGTTTTCCTTGAAATCTTTAAACTATAGGATTTTCATTTTTTCTATGGGTCTTAGGGCTAAAACGAAAATGTTGAGTTTAAATGTTCAGAATGTTGAAAAGCTGTGATTTGCAGTATTAAAGAAAGTATAGCATAATGCTTGCCTCCTGTCTTGACATAGAATCAGGATGGTTCTGCTAGTTAGTTTTATCCGGTCAACCATGGGCTGAAACAATGCTGCACTTTAGCCCCTACTTTATTTAATATCTCTATTGCTCAGTTAGATAGTACTTTCAGGAAATGTAGAAACTCTCCACCACGAATAGAACTATGCTTGGCTGCTGTACGCAGAGGATATTGTGACCCTAGATCAAACAGCGATTGGCCTTCAACTCAGCCAGTCAGCCATCACACAATTTTCAGCTGACCATGGTTTGGTGATAAATCTTGGAAAGACTAAGGTAATGACCTTTAAGGTAAACAGGAAGACCGTCAGAAAGTACACATGGGTGATACAAAAAGAAATTCTACAAGAAGTAACCACGTATATGTATTTAGGTGTCCCTATAACTAACATGATACATAGGGGTATTCTTTCAAAAATGTTACAAATAAGATTATGACTAAGTTCCATGCAATTTGATCATTTATTCAGAGATCTGGGGGTTATCCTATTGATGGTTTACTGGTTCTGTCAAAATTTGTATTGTGCCTAGTATTTTGTATGGCCTAGAAGTTATTGTATCTAGTGTGCATCCAACCCCTCCTATTTTTTAGGATCTGATGTCCCAACACCCACCCCTTTCTGCGCAAACAGTAGGTCGTGGATAAGGGTGACTGAGAGTAACAAGACTAACTCTTATACATTGTACTGGATATGTCCCGCAAATCGGGTCAGGCAAAGTCAGGCACTTGACTTCAAGTGCATACACCTGATTCCAATTAGCTCTCCTCACACGAATAAAAGGCGGAACCCAGAGACACACTCTGAGCAAGGTGGAACACGAGTACGAGCAGAACTTCCAGTGTAAACCTACTGGAGCAGAGTGACGGACCAAGGGACGAGAGCAGCAGGTCGAAAACCCCAGGAGTTTCCTACAGGAGGTCGTTGCCTCCACAAGGCCACGAAAGACACGTGGAGAAGGCCAGATCCCAATATCGAAGACTGCATTGTGTTTCAAGGACACCAGCGACCCCCCCAGGTGAACGGCAAAGTTGGGGAGGCAAGAGCAAGCTTGTGGTACTAACCTTGACTCGTGATTTGGAAATCTAAAAAGCAAGAAAGAAACGCACACAGCCGGTGAGTTGGCAAGCGACCTGAGAGACAGGTGTGTACTCAGATTGTGGTTTGCAACAATATATCACAAGTGAAGGCTGCACGCGTGTAGATGAAATATGAGGAAAGGCAGACCAGTGAATTACCTTTTACATTTTTTAAATTCTTTATTTAAGCCTTAGGCAAGGTGCACATCGTACATATAACATCATATCACCAATAATTCTGTTTTCGTTCACTCGACATCGGCTGAGATTTTCAACTTTTTGTGGAACAAGTTAACGTAACTTAAACATACTTTTAACCATGTAACCTGTTGTCCCCTCCCCACCACTCCCCCAACTGATGAGATGAGATAGCAGTTCATGCTTGGGTCCGTGGCGCTCAGGCAAACAGGAGATGTAGCAGCAGTAGATTGAGAGTAGCGTTTATGTTTATGCGTTGAGGAAGGATGACCATTCCATTTCTCTTGCAGGTGGGAGGTCGTGCAGAGCCCCTGTGATGTTTTCCATCTTGTAAATCTCTTTGGCCTTTTGGGCCCACATTCTTTCCGAGGGGAGTGATGGTGACTTCCAACCCCCTGCTGTCCCCGCCTTGGCTACCTTGCTTTCTCCTCCTTCCTCTTCTGCCCCCCACCCCTCAGGCTTCTTCTACACCTCTGCAGGGTGTACCTCTGATTTGTACCCCTCCTCGGAAGTCTTTCAAGGACGGCAACCTTCTCCATATTGCCACTCTAAACTCCTGCTCAGCTGTCAAACACTCTTCTGAGATCTGCCGCCTCCTGGAAGAACTTGACCTTGATGTCCTCGGTCTGACCAAGACATGGTTCACGTCCAGCTCTGTCATGAACTTTGACATTCTCCTCCCCGATAGCTACAAGATCCTCTCCGTGCCCAGGTCCAACCGTTCCGGAAGGGGTTCAGTCCTGATCTTCCCTGAGTGGATTACTGCCTCGTCTGCAGGCTCTCTCTCTGTCTCCTAGCCATTCCCTTAGTATTGCTACCATCTATCGTCCACCTCTCGTCCTCCCTCCTGGTCTCGACCACTTAACTCCTCCTTCTTGCTTCCTTTCCTTCCTCTGGACTCTTTAGCAACTTCTGCGACTCTCTCTCACTCTTTATCCTCCACTCTGGCCCAACTCACTCTGCAGGGCAAACTCTGGATGTTCTGATCTCCTCAGACCTTCCCCTTTCTATCTCTCTCACCACTCCTCTCTCCTGGAGTGACCACTTTCTCCTTTCCTCCCAGCTCACCTTCTCTACCCCTCAGGCTAAGCCAACTCAAGCACTGCCACCTACCTTCTCGGTTATCCGACCCATGAAGCGTGTGTCAATTGAGGCTTTCGCAGCCACTTCCTTACCCCCCGTCCCCTTGGCTAATTCACACCCTGACACAGCACTTTCCATGCACCACTCTGCTATATCTGATACTCTTTATGCTCTTGCCCCTGTCATGAGGGTCCGCTCGAAGCCTAAAGTCAAGTGCAACTCTTTGTACGACTCAGACCTCATCACTCTTAAACGCAAGTGCAGGGTGGCTGAGAGGAAATGGAGTGCTTCCGGTACATCCTCTGACAGACTGGCCTGCCACCTGCTACAAAGACAATACCAGCTCTCTGTCCACACCAAGAAGAGAGACCACATCCAAGCCTCCATCTCTGCGGCCTCTAACAACTTAGCCGAACTCTTTAAAATCTGCAAGGTCTCCAATCCTGCTGCAGTCTCTACCTCTCCTTTCCCCTCCCAGGCCCTCTGCACAGCCCTGGCTTCTCATTTCATCTCTATAACTCAGAAAGTCCTGTCCTCACTCTCTTCCTCTCCCCTCCTCCCTCTACTCCCTGCTCTTCCTCTGGCCCTTCTTCAGCCAACTCGCCTCCCTCCTCTGCATTTCCCCTGTTCTCCCCTGATGAGGTCTCTAGACAAGTCATATTTATGAAAGTCTCGTCAAAACAGGTTCACCCCTGTTCTTGCAAAACCATCAAGGACCACATTAACACCCTGGCTCCTGCACTGGCTGACTTCTGCAACCACTCCTTCGCCACTGGAGTCTTCCCTTGCCTCCGGAAGCACTCACTTGTGCACCCTCTTCTTAAGAAACCCCCTGCCGACCCATCCTTCCATGCTAGCTATCGCCCAATCTCCATCACTCCTTTCCTAGGCAAACTCCTGGAACAGCTGGCCATCTACCAACATAATCTCCATACTGAAGCTGTTGGTTGTCTCCATGACCATCAGTCTGGCTTCAGAGCTGCCAGAAGCACAGAAACTGCTCTCCTGAACATCCATGAAGACCTGCTCTCCAACCTTGATTCCAACACCCCCTGTGTCCTCATCTTACTTGATCTCTCTTCTGCCTTTGGCATGGTCAACCATGCCATACTGCTCAACTGTCTCTGTGATAACCTGGGTATCATCGATCAGGCCTTGGCTTGGCTGTCTTCTTCCCTCTCCGATTGACCCTCCCAGGTCCAACTTGGACCCTTCCTCTTCTCTACCTCTATCTCTACCTGTGGTGTTCCCCAGGGGTCTAACTTCTCTCCCTGGCTGTTCTACCAATACCTGGCACTTTTTGCCCACTTCATTGGCGCTCTCTGCCCCAACTTTCAGTGCTATGCGGATGGCACTGAACTCATTTTCAGGCTCCCTTCCGCCACCTCTTCTCCTCCTCTCATCTCTGACTGTCTGCTATCCAGGAGTGGTATGCTGCCAATGATCTCTGCCTCAATGCCAGTAAGACCAAGATTCTCCTTATCAGCACGCCTTTTCCCTCATTTCCTGTCACTCTCTGGTCGGCCTCTCTTGGCCCACTTCATGCTCCCACCTGTGAGGCTAAAAACCTTGGGGTAATTTTCGACTCCACACTGTCCTTCTCTCTTCATATCTCTGACGCCTCTAAGAAGTCACACTACCAGTTGCACCTCCTCAGAGGTAATCTTCCTTTCCTCTCCTTCCCCCAGAAGCTCACTGTCTCTAGAGCTCTAGTTCTCTCTAGGATGGACTACTGCAACACCCTCTTTCTAAATCTGCCTGCCTCTAATCTCCGCCCTCTGCAACTCATCCAAAACAGGACTGCAAGAATTGTCCTTGGCCTCAAGCCCATGGATAGTATTTCTCCAGGACTGAAATCTCTGCACTGGCTCCCAGTGGCATTGAGGATTAAATTCAAAACCCTCTGCATTGTCCACAAGGCCTTCTGGGGCCTGGGGCCTCAATATCTTCAACTCTCTCTTCCTAAATATCTTCCTTCTCAAGCTCTTCGCTCATCCGCCTCCAACTCCCTCAGGGTCAGTCGCTTCTCCAAGCAATGAGTTGGTGGTAGATCTCTTTCTTCTGCTGGGGCCTTCCTCTGGAACAGCCTCCCTGCCTCTCTGAAACTTGAGAAGAACCATCTCCTGTTACAGAAGCACCTCAAGACCTTCCTCTTTGCTTCTGCTTTCTCTCCTCCTCTCCCCTGCTGATCCCCTGGCTGAAATGGAAACTGAACTGGTTACTTGGCTACTCTCTGATCTCGGGCCCAGGTCTGCTCCCCGCCAATTGCACACCTGCACTGCCCCCTTGGGAACCCTTGGACTTAGGGACTGTTGGTATCCCTACAGCCCCCTCCCAGCACTTGACACCTGATGACTGCACTTACCCTTGCACTTGCCACCATCTGGCCGCACATTTTATTTATTTATTGTCTTATTTTACTGTTTCCTTTGTACTGCACGTACCCCTCCCCCTTGCCCCACTCTTTTCCCCTTCCCCCCTCCCCCTGCACTTGCACGATCTCAATGTCACCTGGCCTAGTAAGATCGTTGTCTCTGTCTTCCCACTGTTCCCCCTCCCTTGCCTCGTCGCGCCTTGAAACACTTATGTATAGGTACGTTATAAATGCCATATCATATGACATCATAACTTATCTTGAGGCAAACCCTTTCAGCTAGCAGAAGGAAGTGGTGCATGTGCGGGAGCCATAGCCACTGGCCCTCTACTTCTTTCTTCCAGCCCGAATAGCATAAACCAGGGATAACAGTGTCTCTCAATGCCGTCCAAGCTCTTTACTCAGCCGAAGACCTCTTTCCAGAACACTTGCACTTTCTAGCATGACCACTGCATGTGCCAGTAGTCAGCTTGTTGGTCACAGCCTCTCCAGCATAGAGGACTTGATCCCTGCTACATCGATCCCTGGAACATCTTGGAAAGGCGAACCAGGTCGTACTGCCACCTATGAAGGCGCTTTAGACCATGCAATTCGTATTGGCATGAGATGGACATTTTGTGGGTATTGGTGCACAGTAGCTCCACCTAGGCCCCTTTCTCAGCTCTTCCTGAGGGCTTCATTCATGTTTGTTTGTTTGTTCGTTTATTATTTGTATCGCGCACCAAACCCTGAGGTAACCGGGTGCTAGAGAAACTTATGGGCAATGTACAATGATGCAGGCATACATCAAGTAATAAGGATAACGATAAGGGACCCTGGTTACATACAGTGGGTCAGTGCTTGAGAAAGGAGGCATAGAGTCAAATACGAGTATGAAGAGTGCAAAAAGGATTAATTCTAAAATACATTTCTAAAATACGCAATGGTGAGTTTGCAAGGTATCAGTCTACTGATGAAACGAATTGCTGCTCAGACATTTTTTTATATTGGCTTTGAAGGTGAGGAACGAGGGTTGCTGTATGAAAGGGATGGGAATGGAATTCCATCGTTTGGCAGCCTGAACTGGGAAGCTGGCTCCTCCAGCAGTTTTCAGATTGTATCTTGGTACATTCAGGTTATGTGAGTGTGCTGACCTTGTGGTGCGAGTGGGAAGGTGTTTGCAAAACTTATCAGCCAGATATTTTGAGGCAGAATTGGTTAGACATTTGTGGGTGATGGCTGGGGTGTGTAACATGATTCTGTCACGGATGGGTAGCCAGTTGACATTCTGTCTGTGAAGGGAGATGTGGCAGGATTCGGGGAGACTGAGTATCTGGAGTTTGCTTAGGTTTTGTTCAGAAGAACCAAGGAAATGGGTGTTATAGTAATCGAGTTTGGAGAGCGCAAGTGCTCTGGCCAGAGTTAGGCAACTACTTGTTGACAGGTAGGCTTTACAACTGTAGATACATTTGTTGGTGTAGGCAGTGGAGGATATTAGGCTATTTACCTGTTTTTTGAGTGATAGAGTTGAGTCAAGATAGACCCTCAGTGTTTTTATCTCCCTGGAAACCCGAATAGTGTTGCCATCAATGGCGAAGGAGGAGTTGTTAGTGTCCAGTTTGTTCAGGCGTGCCTGAGTTCTCCCGATCATTAACTCCGTCTTATCGTCATTGAGACAAAGACCATTGGTCACCATCCAGGCCTGAATTTCGAGGTAGATAGTGTTTAAAAGTTTGGAGTCGTGGTCGTAGCAGCCAGTTAGGGGGATGAGGACTTGGGTGTCATCTGCGTAGTTGGTGTAGATGACAGCCAAGTGATCCAGGCGGTCGAAGAGAAGCTTTGTAAATATATTTTACAGTGTAGGCGGCACACAAGAGCCCTGGGGGACGCCACATAGAATTGGTGTGGGGTCAGCTGAGGCTGATGGGGAGAAGACTCTGGTAGTCCTGTTAGATAAGAAAGATTTGATCCAGTCAGAAGCATTCGTGGAAAAAGCTGCCGCTGTGATCAAAGAGTCTGATGGTCGATGAGGTCGAAGGCTGCGGAGAGGTCTAGGAGTAGGAGGATTGAGAGCTTACCCTTGTCCTTTGCCTCATCCATTTGGATCTTTAGGTCTAGAAGTGCAGTCTCAGTTCCATGTCTGGGTCTGAAACCTGATTGTCTGAGACCAAGGAGGTAATTATCCTCAAGGTGCTTCTGTTTTTGCAGATAAGCCACCGGTCTTGAATTTTTAGAAGGAAGGGGACAGTAGTGATAGGCCTGTAGTTCGTGGGAATATTTAGGTCGAGATTAGTTTTTTTAGAAGTGGCATAACCCATGCTTCCTTGAGGTTGTTGGGAACTTGATTGGTGGCAAAGGAGGAAATTATTAGTGCAGTGATGAAAGGGGCAAGGTTTTTAGTACCTTCTTTGATCAATGTAGCTGGACAAATGTCACCTTGGCAGTGAGAGGGTTTCAGGCTTTTAATAATGTCCTCTACTTCCTTAGAGGTGACTTGAGAGAAGCTGAAGGAGGTGCATGTGAATGGGATTTTCTTATGGTCCATGGCAGGCTGGGCATTACCCGTAATGCTAGCCTTCTTGGCCTTGATCTTATTTTGGAGCAGGGTGATTTTATCAGCAAATGCTTGCTGAATTTTGCTGCACAACTCTGCATCTTTGATGCAGTCTTGTGAGGGTGGTGCAGGGGATTCAAGCTCTTTTAGGATACTGAAGAGTTCCTTAGTACTGGATTTTTCATTCTGGATCCTAGAATTATAGGTATCCTTTTTTGCTGAATGGATAGCCTCTTTGTAGATGGCAGAAGCTGATGAGAATGCAGTTTTGTTGTTGATGGATGGGGATTAGTGCCAAGTGGATTCGGCTGCTCTTTTTATGTTCCTGAGACTTTTTAGTTCAGGGGTGAACCATTTGTTAAGGTGAGCCTGGGGTTTGTCCTTTTTGAGTTTCAGAGGGGCTGCAATATCCAAAGCAGATTTGAGATAGTTGTTGAATAAGTCGACCAAATTAGATGGGTCACGGGTGCTGAAATTATTCTCGTTGAGGATGTCGCTAATGAGAGGCTGGATACTGTCTATGGTTATGTTGCGACAGTTCCTGGATAGCGAAGGAGGTGCTAAAGAGGTTTTGGAGGGGGATGGCCCTGGGATGGAGAATAAGATGAGATGGTGATCTGACCAGGCTACAGGTTCATTTTGGGTAATGGATATGGAACAATTTAGGTCCGATATCCAGTCTAGCGTTCTACCTTTGGAGTGGGTGTGTGTTGAGATTCTGTGTAAGAAGCCCAAGTTGGAGATGGTGTTATCCACGGCTAAGGCGTGAGGATCATTAGGGTCTAGGAGGCCCAGGTTCATGTCTCCTAGGAGGATAGTTTGTGATCCTAATTTAGTGTGCATGGAGAGGAGGTTCAGGATATCCTCCTCAAAGGAGAGAGGTGGACCTGGAGGCCCGTAGATAAGTTGTAAGAGAATGGTTTGGGTGGGTGAGAGCGGTAAGTTTCACCGAGAGAAGTTCTGCAGACGGGAAACTAACAGGTGGGGTGGCTCTGAGGCCTAGCTGGGTTTTGGCAATGAAGGCTAATGTCTGTCTCTGTATTCAACAGGGCTCTATATATTCGAGAGATGAAACCCGATGTAGACGTGGTTCCATCCAGTATGCGTTCGATTGGCGTTGGGCCCCTTTGTAGATTGTTCCCCCATTTCGGGGACATCAGAACTCCCTTCAATTGACAGGCGACCCATTTTCAGCCCCTCTTGCAGTTCTTGGAGGGAGATGTATGTGTTGCCCTTTATCATTTGTCTGACCCTCTCCAGGCCCGCCTCAAACCACTTTTGGAAGCATTGCTGTTCCTGAATGTCATTTCTGATCCGGGGGGCCCATATGTGACTCATCAGGGACAGCCAGGAAGTGACTCCCTTCATTTCACAATGTTCCACCACGGCTGTAGGAGAGGCCCCAGTATTCTGTGGTTAAGGGCTTCATTTGGGACCGCTGATTTCGGCACCAAGAGCCATTCTCCTAGTGTCACTGGCCTTAATAAATGATTTTCTATTTCCACGCACTGCTTTTCTTTGTTCTCTGTGAGGTTCAGGACCACTGCTATAAACTGTGCCACCCGCTAGTATGTGTAGAAATCTTGGACGCCAACCCCCCCCCCCTCTTCCCTGGTGTGTCTCAGTGTGTTGTATGCTATCCTCTGCTTTCTCCCTTGCCATAGGAATCTGTTGATTTTACCCTTTAGCTCTGCAAAATGGTTTCCCGACATGGCTATTGCCGACCTCTGGTATAGATAGAGGATTCTAAGGAGAATCGACATTTTGACTGCGTTGAGGCGACCAAGCCAGGAAATCGTCAGTTTGGCTCACCTGTCCAGTTCCGTAGTTAGCTCAGGCAGGAGCGGGGGAAATCAGCCGCATAAAGGTCATTTGTGTCCTTCGTGATGTTTACTCCCAGATATTTAAGGCCCGTAGGTGCAACTGAGATTCCCAGTCCGTCATAGTACTTAGTGAAATGGTCTGCCACCTCTCCAGGAGATGTAGCCCAATGCCCCCCTTCCCCTGAATGCAGGCTACCCATCTATCCGTCCTCTATGCCCTCAGTCTTGCTGCAAATAACCAGACAGCTTTTCTTGTAAAATATTTGCTTTAAGAGTTTTAATTTCCGGACCGTGTCCCCTATTCCCAGCGCTTTAAGTTCTGCTCTCTTTTGTTTAAGTATCTCCAGGTCACTTTCCTGATAATCCCCCTGGCGGTGTGTCTGCCTTCCAGCTCCCTAATTTCTTTACTGAGCTTCTCTTCTTGTAAGAGCCGTTTCTGTTTCTTCCTGGCTCCCTCCCCTATCAGGGTGCCCCTCCAGGTGGACTTCCTTGCTTCTCAGAGTGTAGTCTCCCCAACCTCTCCATTATCATTTATCTGAAAGTATTCCTCCAGAGCTGCTTTTGTCACACCACAAATATTCATTGCAGCACCAACTTGAGTCCCTTCTGTTCATCCCCCCTATGTCGAGGATCATGGTTACCATGCCATGGTCTCTGTGAAAGGTGCATTGTTTGGGCTGGGTCGGATTGTACTACAGCTTAAGCAGGACTTGTGTTCCCTGCCTCTGAGCAGGTAATCTATCCTGGTGAAGGCTGTGTGTGTTCCCGATAGGAATGTGTACCCCTTGCGGTCCGGGTGCAGGGCACTCCATACATCCAGCAACCTCCTGAATTCAAGGTCTTTTTTAAATTTGTCTCCCCCTTCCAGTGGCTGCCTCATCTGTGGACAATCTGTGTGGATCGTACTGCCATCTATGTAGCAGTTTAATGGCGTGCAGCTTATACTGGCTGGCTATCAAGACCTGTGAGGCCCCTCTACACATTTTCTCCCATAGGCCAGGGTCAATTTCCCATCCACAGTCATTCTCCCATCTACGTTTCAGGGCTAGAGTTGATCCCTTTCCAGCTTCAATCAGGCCTTTGGACTCAGTTCTGGAATTTAATAATTTTTCAAAGGGGTAAGGTACCTCTGAATTTTCTCCCTGCTTTTGCCCCTCATAAAAATACCCTTGAGCTGCAGAAAGGGAAAGACCGGAAGGGGGCCCAACCCCAGTGCCTCCTCTAATTCTGTAATAGTTATAAAAGTCCCCTCCCTCCACTATTGGCCCACCCTCTTCAACCCCGCTTCGTACCAGGGCTGAAATCTCCCGTGTTCAGGGATGTCTTCTCTGACCCCGGGTGCCCAGATGTGACTCAGGGTGGACAGCCACAATGTAATCGCCCGCATGTTGATACCATCTCTCCATATGTTCCATATGGTCCCCAGTATCGGGTGATCCCCTCTACATGTCAATTTATTCCTCTGGACACATAACCATTCGGCAATGGTGGCTGGTGCCAGGTGGGAATTATCCAATTCTATCCACTGGAGCCCTTTCTGTAGTCTCAAATGGGGGACAAGAATCCTTGGTTGAACAGCCTCATAATACTTCCTGACTTCCGGTAGGCCCACCCCGCCATTATCCTTGGGGGGCGTCAGGACCTCATAGGCTACCCTGGCCTTCTTGCCCTGCCACAAGAACCGCCAAATTTGCCCTTTTCACTTTACCAAAGAAGGATTTCGGCATTCAAATCGGGAGCATCTGAAAGGGATAGAGGAATCTAGGTGAACATACCATCTTTACCGCATTCAGTCTCCCAAGCCAGGATATTGTTAGCTTCTCCCACTTTACAATGTCAGCATGGAATCTCTTGAGGAGGGGGTGGGGGGAATTGGCATCATACAACATATTCAAATCTCTGGTAATGTTTGTTCCCAAGTATCTTAAAGTCCCACCCCAATCGTCAGACCCAATGGGGAGAATCACCTTATATGGGTTCATGCAGCGGGAATAGAATGGACTTGGCTCTATTTATTTTAAACCTGGAAAGTTCACCATATTCTTCAATCAATTGTATCCCTTTGGGTATGGACGACAGGGGATTCTGAATGTGTAACAGTAGATCATCTGCATATAGGGCCACCCTATATTCTTTCCCTCCCATCTTGAGTCCCTCCACCTGTTGATCCTCTCTAAATTTCTGGGTCAGGGGTTCCACAGATAGGGCGAACAATATCGCGGATAGGGGGCAGCCCTGTCGTGTGCACCCGCTCAAGCCAAACCAGCGAGAGTAATCCCCATTGACGAACACAGAGGCTTTGGGGGACGTATACACTGCCTGAATCCATTTTATGAGTTTAGGACCAATTCCCACTCTGCCGAAATTCACCATCAGAAAGCCCCATTCAACACTGTTGAAGGCCTTCTCTGCATCTACCGAGAGGAGGGCAGTATCGTTGGTCATCTTCTGTTATTCATGAATCAGGTGTAGGTTCTTTTGCATGGTATTTGCGCCCTGTCTCCCCATTATGAATCCAACCTGCTCATCATATAGCAGGCTGGGCATGAGCGTTTCCAATATCGCGGCGGGGACCCTTGTATAGATCTGTGCGTCAATATTTAGCAAGGATATGGGGTGATACGATCCACACTGTTTGGGATCTCGGCCTTCTTTGGGGATCACTGTGATGAGGGCTTGCGAAAAGGAGTCAGGGGCAGTACCTGTCTCATGGATGTCGTTGAAGAGCTCAACCATAAAGGGAAGGAGTGGTGAGAGGAAGGACTTATAGAACCCTGTGGTATAATCATCCTCTTCTGGGGCTTTCCCTAACAAGAGTCATTCCACTGCCCTCTTAATTTCCTCAGCAGTGATGGGGGCATCAAGGTCAAGGGTTTCATCTCTCGTGAGCTTCGGCATCTCAACCCCTGCCATATATTCATCTATTCCTGATTGTGTGGGGTCCGCCTCTGATTTATATAGGGTCTCATAAAACTCTGCAAAGGTTTCCTGGATGCCTGCCCTCTCTGTCTTCTGGACACTGCCGCCCTCTTCTATGGACATCACCCTCCTCTCAATCTGTTGACCCCGTAGTCTGGCGGCCAATAAGGCCTCCGCTTTGTCTCCCTTTTCATAAAACTTCTGCTTGAGAAGTTGCAGTTTCCTGACTATCTGTCCCTCTACCAAGTGTCCGAGCTCCTCCCTCTTTTGTTTGGCCTCCAGGACCGTGTCCTTCCTACCTTCACATCCCTCCTCGCCACCTCATCTAGTTTCTTTCCTCAATCTGCCTTCGATCAAGGCCCTTTCCCTCTTTTTGTTGTCTCCCTCTCTAATCAGGATTCCCTGCCATGTTGCCTTCCCTGCCTCCCAAACCGTTGTCTTTGGGACCTCTCCGTGTTATTTGTTTTGAAGTATTCCCTGATTTTGTCACCCAATTTGGTCCTAAAGATCGGGTCACCCCAGAGTGATTAATTGCATCTCCACCTCAATCCCTACCATGGAAGGCCTTCCCTGTTCAAGTCTACCATGATCATGTCGTGATCGGACAACGCGACCGGAACGATCTCTGAGCCCATTGCCGCCTCACTCAGGTCCTCAGTAAGGTAAACATAATCAATCCTAGTAAAAGTCTGATGTGGAGCGGAGTAAAATGTGTAACGTGTCTCCTCTGGGTGAAGTCCCCGCCATGCGTCTTGCAACTTATAATACAGGTCTAACCGCTCCATAACCCCCGCCCGACCTCCTTCCCCTGGTTCATGTGTAGTGGGATTGCTTACTTTCCTATCTAGTCTAATATATGCCCATAGGTTGAAGTCTCCACCGAGGATTATGTGCCCTGTTGCCTCCAACATTATTTTGGGGAGCGTTTTTGTGAGAAATTGAGACTGTCCAGAGTTGGGGGAATACACTGTGCCAAAAGTGAAAGTTACCTTCTGCACGGTCCCTACTACTAGCAGGGCTCTTCCATCCACATCGGCCCATATCTTTGTTACCTCTAATTGTATCCCTTTTCTGATGAGAATCCCCACTCCCGCCTTCCTCGGGGGACCCTACGCCCAATATTCAGTCCCTATTTTTGGATTCAATATCCTCAGTTCCTCTCCACATGCATACTTAGTTTTCTGTAAGAACATCTCATCGAGTCCCGCTCTGCGGAACTCCCTGCACACCAGAGATCTTTTGGTTGGCGAATTCAGACTCTTGACTTTTAGCGTCCCCGCCCTGAGGAGCCCACCCCTTCGAGGTGGTAGATCTACCGCCATTTATTTTTGTGTACACCTTGTGACCCTCCCATGGCACCTGGCGGCCGGACACGTAAAGGACTACACATTTTGTCACAAGTTCTTAGGTTAAAGAGGATCCCGTTCCTACTCGTCCCCCCCAATTCCCCCTCCCCCATTTCCCCTGACGGCATCCGATCTGACCCGGTTCCGTTCCTGCCCAGTCCTCCCTCCCTCTTCCCCCCTCCCCAACTCCCTAACGGCATCCGATCAGACTCAGGTATCTTCGACAAGTCTGGTTCAGGCCACCAGTGGAGACCGGCTATCCCCCGGTCCTACCTAAATTCCAACCAAAATAACATTGAGCCCCCCTTCAAACGCCCCCACCCTCCACAACCAAACAAACTACGTAATCATTTCAACATTTCTCAGGTAACGTATGCTCCCTAAACCAAGATAACTCTCCCTTCTGGGATGCCCAGGACCAACATCATTATACATTAGACAGACCCTTATCCCTCGGGTGTCGGCGGGACCGTTATCTTACCCATGTCAGTATTTGGCCCGTTCGAGTTATGTACTGTCGCCTGTCGCCAAGAACCAGGCTCTGGTGCTCCAGGGCCTGTCGAACCGCAAGTGCGACCGACCATGGTGTCAAGAAAAAAAGTGACCCTCCCCACCAACGTGTAAACAAAGGAGTTTCTTTCGAGCCCCTGCTTGGATAGGAGCGCTACAGGCCCTCGTGATTGTAAGTCGTTATTTTCAGGAGTCTTCAAGCTTTTGTGTCGGGAGAGGCGTTCCCCCTTCGGTATTTCCTGGAGCCCAGTATATGTCTCTGCCTCGGGCCTTGGATATGCCACTGCCTGTCGTCAGCTTTAGCCTCCTCTTGGTCCTGCCCACCTTCACGGTGGCCCAATAGGTCGGCAATGCAGTTCTTAATTTCCCTCTCGGACCTCAGTCTTTCTCTTCTACCTTCCAACTCAAAGGTAAGGGAACATGGGTAGCCCCATCTATACCGCCTCCTTTCTCTTTCAACCATCTTGTGAGGAGCATGCACATCCGCCGCAAGGCGAGAGTCAGAGATGACAAATCTTGAAGATCGTTATTATAGCTCCATCGGGGGTGATGGGTCCACTACGTTTGCCCTTTTCCAGGATTCTGGCCTTGTCTTGGTAGTTATGGAAGCAGATCAAGACCATCCTTGGACCGCCAGAGGTTCCCCCTGCTCTCTGTATCCTTTTGATCTTTGGTTCATCAATGGCATCATCTTCAAATAATAGCTTCATAATCTCGTGGAGTATCTTTTTCAAGTCCCTTTCCATTTCCCCCTCTTTTTTGGGGATGCCAAAGAGCCATAGGTTGTTCCGTTGTTCTCGGTTTTCTAAGTCATCCATATTGAGAAGGAATTCCTCTTCTCTCGTTTCTATCTCGGTAATCCTG
Organism: Ambystoma mexicanum; assembly: GCF_040938575.1. Lineage (NCBI taxonomy): Eukaryota > Metazoa > Chordata > Amphibia > Caudata > Ambystomatidae > Ambystoma > Ambystoma mexicanum. Next base: position 220,479,805 of record NC_090921.1, on the reverse strand, counting down.
TGGCCCATTTGGGTCTCAAGGGTGCTCAGCGAGGTCTGGTTAGTTTCTACTCCTTCGAGTCTCTCCTCCATTTTGTCCATTCTTTTTGTGATTTTGTCAATCTTTCCCCCAATTTTGGCTCCCATAAATCCCATATTTTTTATTTCCTGCAATAAGGCCACTACATTAGCCTTTGTGGATGCAGCTTCCGCCACCAAGGTCGCCATGTCTCTGCAGGAGAGTACTGTCGTGGATGGATCCGCCAGATACAGATGGCTCCATACTCTGCGTCAGGGTGCAGAATTATTCTTGCAGGTTTTCATGGATTCGTGCCCTGGAGGAGGGCACACGCCTCAATCAACAATGGTGCCCCAACCCTCACAGGTTTGTGTGACCTGGGTCGTCAGTAGTGTCTCTTCCTGCTTTCCAGTAGGTGCACCTGAGGAGGCCGGGGTCTGGAAGTAGGAGCTCCAGGGGACCTGAGCCAGTGCAACCTCGTATAGACGGGCAAGCAATCGTGTGCTGGGTGTATTTTCCATGCTCCTTTTGCCGTAATTGAGGTTGTCTCAGCTGAGACCTGCGCAAGTTCCCAGGATATGGGGGACTGTCCCTAGTCCTCCTCCAGATGATGGTGGAGATTATTGCCTGATTCTATGTCTTGTCCGACAGTCACTGAGCACTCTAGTGTTGGGGATGCTGTAGGGTAACTGCAGGGCCCATGATTTGCGTTCTACCACCCAGTGGACCACAATACACCCTTAGTACAGGGCGCAACCCTTTTTCCCTCAAGGGATCGACCACATGGGAATCACTCGGCAGAGTCCTCCCGCCTCTTCGGTCTAGGGACGAGTGAGTGACTCATCCGCTCCCGACGTTCTATGGTTGTTTACTTCATTGGATTCATTGCCCAGGTTCCCAGTCAACAGATGGGGTTTGAATTAGCCGGTCTGTGGTAACCAGTATTTGCCTCGATATATGGCCTCATGCCTGTTTGACCCTGCTGGGCCAGGAGGAGTGTTACATCAATGACGGGCGCTGGTGTCCAGGTTAATAGATTGTAAGCCAGGAGAATTCCATACGGGACAAGACGTGTCTCCTCTATATGCCCCACAGTCCAGAGGGTGCTCACTGCTTATGTATGGGGTCGCCCCACTCCTTCCTCCAGCAAGCAACAGTATGGTGCACTTGTTTCCTAACCTCACTTGTTGGATGTGTTGTTCCGGCGTGCACTTCGAAATGACCACCTTCAGTTCTGATCTCAATGGGCGGACATTTTCCAGTGCGCGGGCTGAGCTCTCCGGTGCAGGTAGAGGGTGGGTTGTGGTGAGGGTGACTGTCTCCACCCAGAAGGCACCCTCTGGAATATGTGTCCCTCTCTCAATGGTACCCCAGCTTCCTTGACATAGAGAATGGCCACCTTTGTCACTGTAGGCAGAGGGATGTGATAGAGGAGTCATGAGGGTCCTTCCCACAAGGCTGTCGGGATATGGGGTTAACTCTGAGATCCCTTTTAAACCGTGGGCGTATGGCACTTGCTTTGCACCTCTCGTCCCGTGTGAGGAGGATCGCCTGCGCTGCGTCCAGCTCTCTAGCAGGGGCACTTATGGGCTGAATATGTCTAGGGAGGAGGTGTGAGAGCAGTGTCTCTAGGGCAGAAAGTCTCCAGGGAACGAGTTTGGGGTTGGGAGCTGTACTTTCAGGCTGCGCTCCCCGTCTCCTACCTCCGAGCTTGTTGGGTCTGTCCCTATGGGCTGCTGGGCGGGGTGTCAGTCCTCCAGTTTCGAGTGGACTCCCACTCAAGCAGTGACCGCTGGTTTGGGACCTGCGTTCCACCCACCTCGGATCGAATTCAGGCCTCCAGTTGAGCCTCCGGGCCAGGAACTGGCAGAGCGATGTAGGTCCAATCCGCGGGGAGTCGTAGCAGCCGGAAACCTCGCAGTCCACTCCTTATTGTGCGCTACAGGTGCAGCTTCTTTTTTCACCCCTGAGAACCTCCGAGTCCCGGGGCACTGCCAGCTACTATTACCGCAGGTCTTCTCAGCGGCGGGCTCTGCTGCAAGCAATGGACCGTGTTAGAGCCTCTTGTGTGTTGCGGTCCGATATCACGGGGAGCTCCAGCGGATTTGTATCATCGTAGCCGGTGCCTATGGAGTGTGTCTCCTCTCCCTGATACGAGGTATGCTGATCTTTCTCACTACCGAGCACAGCCCTGCAGGGGTCGAGCTTAGCTTTCGGCCCCAAGTTCAGTGAGCATAACTTCGGCGATCAGAAGCAGATTCTCCCTGTTTTCGGTCAGCTTATTCTGGAGATATTCATTAATCTCTCCGATCAACCATTTTGTCAGCGTGGGGTCCAAAAGTGGGGTCTCAACCCTCTTATGGGACCCTTGAGCCGGGAGCTCACGTGAAGGCCTGCTGCATCCACGCGCCCCCTGGTGGCCATCATTCTTGCAGATTTTAAACAGCTGTGATTTTGATTTTACACAACCCCTGGTGGAGAAATGTGTAAATATGACTAAATTCCACTGTTCGCTACCGGAAAGTGCAACAATGATAAGAGCCCAGCATGAATCTCTTTGCTGCCTCTATACTCTGCTGAACTTGTAATGCATCAACTACAAATGCAGTTGTAATGCCTCCAGCTAAAGTTAAGCCGAGTAACATGGGGAAGTACGATAATGCTAAGGGTCTGAAATGGTTAAAGACCCTTTTACCAAACTTGGGGTCCCTTCACGAATGAAACTGTCGCGTGGTCAACTGGAATACCAGAGACCACTCCCATTATTGTGATGTTGGTCCCTCATTGAATTTGCTTGTTGGATTCTAAATGTTCATGCTACAAGAAACTTGGATGCGATTCCCTTACCATCTGGATGGTTATAAAATATACCAATAGTATGCAAAACATGGTTCTCGAGGTAGACCTTCTGGTGGCATGATGATAGGAGTGAGACAGACCATACATTCTGAATTAATCCATTCAGCAGACATTAATCGAAACGACCTGGCTGTCGAAATCCACGGGGACAAGGTTATTTGCGGGTCAGCGTATGTTAATATTAAATATATATGACCCACCGTGTAAATGTCGATCAGATGAAATCTTTGAGTACATTGATAAGATTATCAGTATCTGGGGTTCATCCACAACTAGTGATATTATATTGATTGGGGGAGACTTAAATGCGTGATTTGGTGAATCCACATCAATTGCTGAACATGAAGATGTGGTTTCTAACTGTGGCATGATGCTTAAAGCTTGCAATCAGAGGGGTGTACAGTGGACACAGTTTATCCAGAAATGGGAGTTAATATTCCTAAATGGTAGAACTCTGAGTGATTCTCTGGGTAAACTGACCTGGCAAATTGGTACCAAGCGGGTGACTCTTGATTATCTTGGTGGGAATAATGCTCTATTGGCGAGGTTACAAGCTTTGAAGCTAATCTTAACCAGTGCAGTGATCATGCTTTACTCAGTTTGGAACTAACTATGGTGCTAACTAGATTAAAGGAATCTGGGGAGCTGCCACCAATCATGGTGACAATCGATTTGTTTGGTCCCACCCTAGCATACAGAAGGCGTGCACTGCATTGTGGAATCTGACACTCTATGCCCCTAAAACTTTACATAGATCCACGATATCTGAGGTTGAAAAATGGATACATGACATGACACATAAAATTGGGACTGTAAGGGGAAGGTTGAACTCTGTCATTAACAAACAGAAGCCCCAATTATATGATTCCGAAATTCAGACAGCAAAACAGAATTTAAAGAGAAGCCCACGCTGCATTTCACTTGGCACAGGCTCCCATAAATCAGTTCTTTAAGAAACTAGAACGGCCAAGAACGCTTATCACAATTGGCAGAAGAGACATAAAGCGGCGGGTCTCAATGGGTATTGGCAAAGAATTATTGGAGCTGTCCATAGTAAGAATCTTCAAACTATGTGGCAAGTTTTAACATTGTCAAGGGGCTCAAGAGCACTTCCACGATAAACCCGATAGGTGAACATGAAAGGAGGGAATATATTTTGTCAAAAATGTATACATCTAAGGTATTTCTGCCTGGTAGCATAGTACAATGTGAAGGGCTCAGTAATTGGTCTTTCAAGCTCAACAGGAGGGACCTGTATATGCGTATAGTAAAGCTGAATAGTCCAAGGGCACCTGGCCCTAATTGTCAATCTGGAAAAATGAATACCCTTCATTTGAATGATAGACGTAACTTGATGGCCGTGGGCCAACCGTCTTATGCACCGAATTATAGAAATATAAACTGCTATGCTTGACCAACGAGCGGCTATTTTAAACGTAGCAAGAATCACCATTTTGCTTGTTAACCATTGCTTATTGCTTTCTGTCTGAAAACTGCTTTGCAGCTTGCAATTCTTGTGGATTCTGCTTACTCTGCTCAACTGTTAACATTGTTGTCTGAATATGAAAGGACAAGGTCGCGGGACTGAAGAGTTTGTTGAAACTCCTCATGAGTAGCCCAGAGAGGAATGCCCACGCTCCCTCTCTGTAGGCTTTGGAGCGAGCTGCAGGGCATTTAATCACGTCACAGCTGCCAGCCAGTCTCGTACAATGGTATAATATGTTAGAATAAAACAGCTAAAGGCTTGAATTATGTTCTTCTTACTGCCCCCCCTTTGCAAAACCCTTTAGAATGTGTCGGCTCCCAGGACACGAATAGTACCTCATATATAGCAAAGCTTGGAATGTGGCTCTTCCCCCGTGTGCAGCTTGCTTCCAAGAACAGAACCACCGTGTTCTGTTCAACAACTAAAAGATGCCTCCGCACTTTCTAATGCACATTGTTACTAGAATAGACACCGAAAATGTCATAATCGTCATACTCGTCGGATATGTCCATCGTCATCCTGAGTTCAAAGGAACTTAATAAAGAGGGGTGTTGAACATGACTTTGCTGATTGTATGATATGCATTTTGTATATATGTAACTGATGTACGTAATTCACTCTCTTGCGTCCCTCGAGGTCTAGGAAACTCACGTCGCGGGCCGTGAGATCAGAATTGGCCAATTGATACTATTTTTGGCTTGCAATAAACCCTAGCATTGGGAATTTGAACCTCATGTCTGGTGCATCTTTTCGTGTATGCTTATTGCCTTGTTTCCATAGCACAAGGGACCCCTAGGGGCCCCTTTCAAGATGGTGCCCGAATAGGGACCCTCCCCCACTTGCCCCATCGTATACGTTGTAACGGAGTAAAGGCGGAAGAACGGCGAGGACGGGACGGTCGAGCCGGGATCAAGAAGTGTACGGGGCGCCCTGTAGAAGTGAGGAGAGATTCCTTCCGCAGATCTGCACACATCTGATCCCTGATCGACGTACCAGGCAAGAGGGCAAAGGAGGCGAGGGTCCCGAGACAAGGCAGAAGCCAGAGGAGTGCTGACACGACGTTGGGAGAGGTTGCGTTAGAACAGGCGACTTGTTTTATCAGGTGAGTCATTCCCCGATTCAAAGAGAAACCTGATTTTTGGTAGAGTGTTGATTTTGCAAACTCAAACGTCCAGGTAAAAGTGGCTAACCAAAGGGAAAGGTTAAAGAAACATGCCTGGAGTACTGTCCACTTTAGTGGGGCTTTTCAGCTGCGGTAGACAGTCCTTGGAATATGGCCAAAGTGCACCGCCTGGGGGAACGCCGGCTTATGATATGTATGCAAAATATGGTGTGGGTGCGATAATATGTTGTGAAATTTGGCATAGGCAAACTAGAAAGCAACCCGACCATCAGTCGCCGATTAATGGTAGTTTTGAGATTGGGAGGATAGATAACCTAGAAAGGGTGCTAATTAGGAAGAAAGCGCGACCTGCAGCTTTTGAGACTGTCAAAGATTGGAGGAGGGAAGCAATGCTCTGACTTAGGAGTACAGAGAAGCATGCGCGTAGGCACAAAACAAAGCTTGAGGTAGCAGAAGAGAAGGAAGAGGAGGAGTGGACTGCAAGTCTAAGACGGGAAGGGAGACGTGACCAGATGAACATAGACAGAATATACCCGCAGCGGGAACTACACATAGCAGACGAATTAATGGAACATTTGTTAACTAACACGGGTCGAGGCCCAAAACCAGAATCGAAACCAAACACGCCAGCAGTAACTGCGCAGGCCCAACCAGTAGCTCTCATACCCCCTCCCGTAGCCCAAGCACTTCCCCTCACGCAGGCGTTAACCCAAGCCCCGCCCACAGCGCGAGCACTCCCACAAGTGCAGACCGCGGACACACAATTTCCCAGCATCCAGGAAGACCCTTCACAGATGCCACCTGTGTCACTTGTCCCATCCGCACCTCCCGCTCCAGAGACAGATTCAGCACCATCCGCCCCTCCCGGAGTCGAAATTGTGACCGGGGAGGCGAGAGGCGGGGCTGAAGGGACAGGATTTGGACGGGTAACTCGAAGCGCGATCAGCAAAGAAAGAAAGATTGAATTACAGCAAGAGGCAGAAATGTACATAGAAGGAAACAATGGGACGGCAGCATTGGCCTCATTGTATGGGTACCGAAGAAGCAACGATAGACAGGTAGTGTTGGAATGCATGGGGACATTTTTGGTGGGAGAATGGAAAAAGTTACTTGACAAATTACCACCACAACGATTTTTAGATTTGAACCAATTAGCATGTTGTAGAATAAAAGATGAAGAAGTGAAGGAACATGTGGATAGACTTTTTGATCTTAAAAATGAGTTGGATGATGAATATGCCGAAATGTTTGCTGCACCTGGGTACAGGGGTTGGGATATTAGAAGAGAGGGGAGAGGGACGGTAGAATCATACATAGAGTGGAGACATTCAACGTCATCTGTACAGAAGGGCGAGAAGTTGAAAGTATGTATACGAGAAACGGTAAAATGGGTATCAAATCCTAGTATTCCAACAATGGTTATAGATGATATATTTGACGAATATTCCATGCCATTGAAAAAGAAAAGCACTGCAATCGATGGCTGAACATTTGAAGGAGAAGGATATAAAAAATAATAAGTCTAGCCCACCTGAGATACTAGCGGTATACAGGAGAGCATTCGAGCAAAGTACAGGAGAAACGGGTTTATCACTGGACTTAGGAATACTATTGAACCTAAGAGAAGGGAGAGGGATCGTGAGTGGGGCATTTCCAATGAGAGAGGTTCCGCCCACGTTTGTACCAAAAGTAGAGATCCCTGCGACGGGTACAGTAGGAGCGCAGGTAACACCAGCCCATTTCACCGCCCAGTATGTGCATGTCCCCTTTTCCAGGCAAGAGGTGAATACTATAAAACAGACGATTCCTGATATAAGAAAGAATCCAGCAGGTTTATACAAGGAAGTAGAGTCAACCCTGAGATCAGCAGTGCTTACTATGAGCGATATAGATTTGATTTTCCCAGTCATTTTGCCAGCAGATATATGGAAACAGATGAGGACAGTAGATGACGCGGGGGCTTTTGGCGCCACATGGGCGGAGTTACTATTGGAGGACAAAAATAGAAAGGTAGGGGAAAATCCGGGAACCCGCATGGCAGAGCTACCAGAACGGATAATGCGGAGATTGAGGGAAATAATTCCAAAAAAAAGGATTCAGTGGGACAAATTAACTACATGCGTACAGGGCAAGGATGAGCCAGTAACGGATTATTTCAATAGATTTGAAGGAGTATTCACAGACTTCAGTGGGCAGGATGTGAGCACAGAGTCGGGGAAAAGGCTATTTGTTGATAAATATGTGAGGGGACTAATATCGCCAATTCAAGATATGTTAATGATGTCGGAAAATTCCTGGGCAGCAAAACCAGTGAGTGAGATATTACACATAGCCCAATATTACGAGAACAGGGTAAATGTGGCGAAAGATAGAGAGGTGAAGGATAGAGTAAATTTAAAAACACGGGTGTTACTGCAGCAGGTCATTGGATACAATAGAGGTAGAGGAAACGCACAAGGCAGGGGAAATTTGAATAATATGCATGGGGTGTCATTGGGATTAAATCAATGTGCGTATTGTAAGGAGGAAGGACACTGGCGAGCGCAATGCCCGCACCTACAGAATAGAGGTGGGTTTGGTCAGAGAAGGCCTCATAGAGGGCATCAGGGGTCAAACGGTCCAAGCAGAAATAACATGCAGCAGCAGCAGGGATATACCAACGGAGGTACTCAAACCCAATCCTATGGTCAAAACCAAGCACAACAGAACCAGGCATTGAACCAAAGTGTTTCGAACCAAAATCAGGGCAGGCAGGGCCAACAGAGAAATGATCAGAGTGGAGGACACAGAGGGGGAAATGGGAATATTTTTGATACACAACCAAACACGTATTATAGCAGCAGCTGTGACTACACATCGGACGATGTGTTATTTTTGCGATAGGACAGCCCACGGCAGGGGTCGGAACCAGTGTCTATTCCCGTGAATCAGAGAGGACCCTATGTAGAAATGAGAGTCGGGAATAAGGAGCACCGTTTCCTTGTAGATACAGGGGCACAGAAGTGCTCGATAGACCACCACTTGGTTCCGGAGATACCACTGTCGGGGCAGAAGAATGTTTCTGTAGGGTTCGCAGGTACACCAGTAATTAACCCCATGTCCGAAGCTGTCCCAATGACAATAGGACCATTAACGGAATAGTGTCCATTTCTTTTGACAGAAAATTGTGGAGAGAACTTGCTAGGATTAAATTTGTTGAGAACATTGGGGGCAGTCATACATTGTACGGCAGACGGGGTGTTCCTCACGATGTGGCCTCACGATGCACCGGTGACAGAATTTATGTCAAAAGAGTTGCCAGAAGAGCTAAGTAGAGTACCAACCTGTCTGTGGGCAATGCATGATAACGATGTAGGATGCTTGAAAATAGAGCCAGCAAAAATAACTTTGAAAGAAGGTGTCACACTACCACGAATTCCCCAGTATAAAATTTCTGTTGAAGGTGAGAAGGGATTGAAAAGCATTGTTACTGACCTGGTGAGATTGGGGGTGGTTGAGGAAATTGCACGTAGCACGTGCAACAGCCGATTCTTCCAGTTTACAAGAAAGGAGGCAATGAGGTACCCTATCGTTTCATAATTGATCTGCGCGTATTAAACAAAGTGGTAGACCCACAATTCCCTTTGGTCCCAGATGTCACAACAATACTGACAATGATACCGGCCACTGCAGAATACTTTAGTGTAGTCGATTTGAAGAACGCATTCTTTAGCATTCCAGTGGATAAAAGCAGTAGACATCTGTTCGTATTCACTCTAGGAGGTCGATCATTCACATTCACCCGCATTCCACAAGGATACACAGAAAGCCTGAGCATTTACAGCAGAGCGCTAAAAGAGCAGCTAGACATGTTAGAATTACCCGAAGGTTGCGTACTCTTGCAGTACATAGATGACTTGTTACTAGCTGCTGACACGAAAGAGATCTGTAAAGAAAGTACTATATTACTATTGACACACTTAGCGACCCATGGTCATAAGGCAAGTTTGAAGAAATTCCAGTATAATCAGAAGGAGGTGTCTTATTTGGGTTACCTACTTTCAAAAGAAGGGAGAAGATTAACACCAGAACGCATAGAAAGTATTTCTAGTATGCCTATTCCAAAAACTCAAAAAGGAGTGAGAGCTGTGATAGGCATGGCCTCCTATTGTCGGCAGTGGATCAGTAATTTTGCGTTGATTGTGAAGCCGATGATAAAGTTGACAAAAAAGGATGCAGAGATGCCTTTACAGTGGGATGAGGAATGTCAGAAAGCGTTTGAGCAATTGAAAGCTGCATTGTGTGCTGCGCCAGTTTTAGGCACTCCTAACTATAAAAAGATCTTCAGACTATTTGTGAGTGAGAGTGAAGGATGTGCATTGGCGGTTTTGACACAGGAACAAGGTGGAAGAAATAGGCCGTGCGGCTATTTTTCTTGCGCGTTGGACCCTGTAGCGCGCGCACTACCACAATGTTTCCGATCTGTCGCAGCGGCTGCTGCGTTAGTGAAACAAACGGAAGGAATGGTATTGGGGCACACCTTTATTCTGATGGTGCCACATGCTATAGACGTTCTATTAAATAGGACGCAGACGCAACACCTCACCTCAGCTAGACTGACAAGATATGAGCTCATCTTGTTTGCACCCCACATCCAAATCATGAGGTGTAGCGCATTGAATCCTGCAGAATTAATGCCACTGCCCATAGCAGAAATTGGTGACAACGAATCACCACCCCATGATTGTTTAATGATCACTGAAGAACAAACAAAGGGAAGGATTGATTTGAGCGATACCCCACAGAAGGAGCCAGATGGGGAGTTATTTTGTGATGGCTCCTGTTTTAAATTACCTGGTGGCACATCAACGGCCGCATATGCAATTACTACCCTAAAGAGTGTTGTAGAAAGCAGAAGAATCCCCTACAATTCGGCGCAAGCTGCAGAAATAATAGCACTGACCCGAGCCTGTGAACTGTCTGAGAATTTGAAAGTGAATATTTATACTGACAGCCAGTACGCCTTTGGCGTGGTTCACAACTTTGGGCGACTTTGGGCTGAGAGGGGTTTCTTGACATCACATGGGGCCAGGATTCAGCATGGCCCTTTGATTGTGGGTTGTTGTCTGCGCTCACGTTTCCAAAGCGCCTAGCTATAGTGAAGTGCGAGGCGCATAAGAAAGTAACATGTAGAGTGGGAGAGGGAAACGCATTTGCAGACAGGATTGCGAAGCAAACAGCCACAGATTTGGGGAATAAAATGATGACAGTACAGGCTGAGGAAGTACCTTGTATGATAGAGAATGGAGTTGCCACAGTCAAAGAAATGCAGGCTGAGGCCACGACCGAAGAGATTCAGAGGTGGGCTCAGGGCTCTGCTGAGTTAGATTTGGAAGGATGTTCGGTGGACAAGGAAACAAAGAACTGGATGTTACCAAATTGTTATGTGACTGCAATGGTTATAATGGCGCATAACCCTACCCACATTTGCGCGAAGAAGATGGTACAGCATTTATCCACAGTATGGAAGAATGAGCACATAAAAAAGAATGCAGAAAGACTAGTGCAGAATTGTATTACGTGCCTGCAACACAAGTGAAGGGAACCATGACTCCAGCAGGTAGTTTCGGCCCGCCCTCTATGCCATTTGAGGTGGTCCATTTTGATTTCATAGAAATAGAAAGGTGCCAGAACTACAAATATGTGTTAGTGGTAATTTGTGCATTCAGCAAGTGTGTGGAGGCATATCCTTTAAAAGACTGTACTGCCATGTCCACAGCAAAAGTAATGTTAAAAGAATATTATTCCCGGTTTGGGTTGCCCCGTGTCCTGTGGTCAGACAACGGCCCCCACTTTGTGGGCCCAGTAGTGGTACAGATCTGTGCAGAAAAGATCACAGTTCCAGGCATCTCAGTTCTGCAGGGCTTGTGGAGAGACATAACCGAATCTTAAAGTCAAAGATAGCAAAAATCTGCGCTTGGAGCAAGTTGAGTTGAGTGGATGCATTACCCCTAGCGCTGTTGTGTATGCGCACGTCTGTGCAGGCTAAGACTGGGCTCTCCCCCTATGAGATTATAATGGGGAGACCAGCAAATGTGTGGTGCGCTCCGCAGCCCAAAAGATTGTGTGAGGTCGAGCATCCTATGTTAAACACTTATTGTGGGCTTTTAATACAAAAGTTGCGTTTGATTCATCAGCAGGTGCAGGAGGCGTTACCAGTGCGATATACCGGACCAGGGCACTCGCTGGAGCCTGGGAGCTGGGTCTAGATTAAAAATTTCAAACGAAAGACAGCATTAGCACCCAGGTGGCGCGGCCCCTATCAAGAACTTTTGGCAACGCAGACGGCCATCCGAGTAGACGGACGGAAGGCATGGATCCACGCGACACATGCCAAAAGATTCCCAGGACTGCTGACAACTTCCGACGACCAGAGAAAGGAAACGGTCTCGGAAACGAAAGAAACTGTTGCCAGTCCAGTGCCACAGCATCAGCCTGAGCAAGAAGTGAAACTCGAAACAGAGCCTGAGGAGACTGCCAGTAAGGGAAAAGGGCGAAAAGTGCCCTAACGGTGCGCAACAGAAACAACATCACTGCCGAGCGACACAAACCCTGCATGGCAAACACGAGCAGAAACAACGTGTGTACCCATTTGGCGCCCAACAGTTCCTGCAAATGCACCAAAGCCAAAGAAAGAAACTACATTATTGCCACAGCGCTCATCACTACCCATCACTGTGCCACAGGCTGACTCTGAGCCTAATACTGGAAATACAACGGCACTATTCACAGATCATACAATACCAGGAGTGAATCGGTATAATTTGCGGCCTCGACAGGCAAAGTGATCCACAGATCTTTGGTGCTTTTCTTCTTGCCTTTGGTTCCACTCACGGACGGAGTAGGAGCCAGGGGCGTAGAGGAGAGAGGTGTGAGAATTGTGAAAATCGGACAATTCAAGACTCACGGCTCCTCGGTGCGCTTATAAAAGTACATGTGTCAGGAGCCAGAGCAGGACAAGCTGGATGCACATAAGTACTAAGGCTGATAGAGTACATGTGTCCTAAACCAGAGCGGGACAAGCTGGATGCACATAGTACTCTATCAATAAAGAACTGTTCGGAAATCGTCCGAGCAGTGGGAGAAAGAACAACTAATCTTGCTCGGAGAGGATAAATGATCTAGGCTGTGAAAAGGCTGGCAGAATTGAACTGTGACATTTTTCGTTGAACTTTTCTGGCATCAAGAACTGGAGACATTCGCGACGAACTTTGCCAGCAAGAAGAAGGACGATGAAGAACAAGTCAAGACCGGTTTCAGCTTCCTCCTGCACCCCTGCTGAAAAGATAATAATTTAGAGACTGTAAATTTAGGGAAAAAGCATGGTAAAAGGAATAAGGTACTGATTTGGACATTGGTTCTGTGTTTCTTAAGTATGATAGTACCAACAATAACAGCTGTTACACTATGGTTCCTGGAGTACACCCATTAGAAACACTTTTGCCAAAAGCAGCTACTGAAAGCCCGGTTCATGTAATCACTGGTACTTTGCCCCCAATGGAAGAGAGACATAGGGCCTCATTACGACCCAGGCGGTAAGTTACCGCCTGGGTCGTACCTTTACCACCATGGCGTAAACTACGTTTACGCCATGGTGGTTGGCGGACTTACCGCCCCATTCCGAGGTTGGCGGGGCGGTAAGTCCCCAATCCCCATTTACCCTTCCCCATTCCCATTCTTGCCCCATAGGGCATAATGGGAGTGGGGAAGGCGTTAATTACGCCACCGTAAATTACGGTGGCGTAATTAACAACAAGGTCCCTTAGCGCCATGGATTTTAACACCTGCTAAAAGCAGGTGTTAAATCCTCCATGGCGCTAAGGGACCTCGGAATCAGGCGGTAAGGGTCGGCGCTGTTTACGCTGCCGTAAACCCCTTACCGCCTGGGTTGTAATGAGGCCCATAGAGAAGGATATGGCAACAATACATTGTTGCTCATCATGAACATGACCCATGCGGTTTTAAAGAAAAAAGATTGCTGGGTTTGCACCCATTTACCACAGCACGGTGGGAAAGGGATAGGCTGGTATGTACATCCGTTGCCATTGATTTATTCATGTGAGGTAACATTAAGTGCAATGTTATTTGGGAAATGGAACAAGAGTAATACGGGTCAGCTAGATGAGACCAATATGAATGAATTTGAGGAAGTGATCATGAGACCTGTGGATTGTTCCACATTCCAAAAAGCTTGCGTGTTTGCACTAGAACCCATGAGAAAGAATACACAAAAGATAACAAGACTAGATAGATTACATAGGCAAAATAGACCAACCCCGCCAGCAGAAAAAACATCAGTAATGACATTTCGAATGAGGGATGAATGGAGCAAAGATGCTGTGCCCCCTGCCTATACAGTGGATCACAGCCGCAAAACTGCTCCCCTATGTCTACAGAAAAAGGGTTCCTATAAAGTAGGAACGTTTAGCAACTGCCTGAACACAGTGGTTTTAAAACACGAAATAGAACCTGTGTACGTAGGAGACCCTGTTTACTTTATATGTGGAGAAAAAGCATATCCATGGTTACCTAGAAACTGGGGAGGTACATGCTACCTACGTCTACTGTTTCCAGGAGTGTTCCTCTTGGAGACAGCAGAAGTAGCCAAATGAACAAAAGGTAGAACTCAAAGGAGTAGCGAGGATGGAATGATAGCAATGGATATAGCCAAATCATTTATACCGTTCTTGTCCCAAATAGAAAATTCTTACAATATAAGAAAACTGTCTGGAATATTACAAAAAACAATAGATTCCACAACGGATATTTTATTGAATATGACGTTAGAAGAAAAAGGAATAAGACTAATTGCACTTCAAAACAGGATGGCTCTCGATATAATATTAGTTGATCGTGGGGGAGTTTGCAAACTCGTAAAAACTGCATGCTGTGTGTATATAGATGACTACTCCCCTACGATATTTAAAGCGATCCAGAAATTACATGTCATAAGTTCCACACTCTCTACTGAGGAAGGGGGTTGGGGGATAGGATCCTGGTTTTGGGGATTGTTGCGGTCTTGGGGATGTAAGTTAATTTCGATATTAATGATGGTACTTGGGATATTCATAACATGCTGCTGTTGCATACAATGCTTACCAATAGTGTGCACTGAAATAACTGATGGATGTACTAAGGGATGTATGCACATGGTGTCGAGAGGAAAACAAACGCATGGCCGAAATAACAGAGACACTGAGGAAACAAAAACAGTAAAACAATTCATGGCGATAGACATTAATGATGAAGATGATTCAGACATAGATACCCCAGACTTACCCTCATTGGAGGAGGATACAATGAATAAATAAGACGTTTAGCATATGGCCAAAAGGAGGGTTTGTCAAGCTGGAAAAATGAATACCCTTCATTTGAATGATAGACGTAACTTGATGGCCGTGGGCCAACCGTTTAATACACAGAATTATAGAAATATAAACTGCTATGCTTGACCAACAAGCGGCCATTTTAAACGTAGCAAGAATCGCCATTTTGCTTGTTAACCATTGCTCATTGCTTTCTGTCTGAAAACTGCTTTGCAGCTTGCAATTCTTGTGATTTCTGCTTACTCTGCTCAACTGTTAACATTGTTGTCTGAATATGAAAGGACAAGGTCGCCGGACTGAAGAGTTTGTTGAAACGCCTCATGAGTAGCCCAAAGACGAATGCCCACGCTCCCTCACTGTAGCCTTGGGAGAGAGCTGCAGGGCATTTAATCACTTCACAGCTGCCAGCCAGCCTCATACAATGGTAGAATGTGTTAGAATAAAACAGCTAAAGGCTTGAATTATGCTCTTCTTACGGCCCCCCTTCGCAAAACCCTTTAGAAGGTGTCGGCTCCCAGGACACGAATAGTACCTCATAGATAGCAAAGCTTGGAATGTGGCTCTTCCCTTGTGTGCAGCTTGCTTCCAAGAACAGAACCACCATGTTCTGTTCAACAACTAAAAGATGCCTCCGCACTTTCTAATTGCACATTGTTACTAGAATAGACATCGACAATGTCATAATCGTCAGAATCGTCGGATATGTCTATCGTCATCCCGATTTCAAAGGAACTTAATAAAGAGGGGTGTTGAACATGACTTTGCTGATTGTATGATATGCATTTTGTATATATGTAACTGATGTACGTAATTCGCTCTCTTGCGTCCCTCGAGGTCTAGGAAACTCACGTCGCGGGGCGTGAGATCAGAATTGGCAAATTGATACTATTCTTTGCTTGCAATAAACCCTAGCATTGGCAATTTGAACCTCGTGTCTGGCGCATCTTTTCGTGTATGGTTATTGCCTTGTTTCCATAGCACGAGGGACCCCTAGGGTCCCTTTCATAATGGTCTAACATCTGTTGTGTTAAAGAAGGGCTGGGCTGGCCTATTGTTACAACTGTTTTAAAAAGGTTTGCACAGAACGCTCTGTACCGACCTCATGGATGAAGTCAATCTTGGTCCCATTTTTCAAGTCCAGAGATAGACTGAGGCCTGTGAACTACAGATTGCGCTCCATGCTGGACGCTATAGGTTAGATAGTTGCATCTATCATATTGCAAGAGCTGCAAACCTGGGTTGATACAAATCAAATCGTATGGCCCTCTCAGACAGGTTTCCGTCCGGCATCTAGTACCATCCATAACATAAGATTGTTAGATGTCCTTATCTCGCGGACAGGTCACAGGCATTGTTCCTTTCTTTACATCACATATGTGGACTTCCGCACAGCTTTTGACCAGGTTAACCGCTCCATTCTGCGGGAAAACGTGAGGGAAATTAAATGCCCAGTGTGACTGTTGTAAATTATTATTGCACTACACAGCAATATCACAGCTCAAATATGGCTGGGAAATGACGGGAGCCCATGAAAGTAAACAGGGGAGTCATGCAGGGATGCGTGCTAGCTCTCCTGTTAACTTATACATAGAAGATCTGCCTAAACAATTGGAGTGATACGCTTATTGCCCTCCGTAAATAGGTCCTGTCCCAGGAACAACAATTCTTTATGCTGATGACATGGTCATGTGTGACCAGACCTTTTCGGGCATGAAAGCTATAATCAACGAATTGGGGATGTACGCCATGACCTGTCTGTGAATCTTGTCAAAGCTAAATTAATATTGTTTTTCTTAAAGAAAGTGAACTGACCTGCCATGGTAACAAGGCTAGGGGAAATTGAATACACAAATACTTATATGTACTTAGGCCTTGAAATTTCTGCTCAAGCAAATTATGCCAGAATCATAGATCTAAAAACTAGGAAAGCGAGGCAACTGTCTACTTATCCGTAGGTTTGCAGATCAGCATGCAGGGTATTCGATGGGTGTAATAGTAGCACTGTATAAACAGTGGTTCTGCCCGACCATATTTTATCTCCTGGAGGCACTGGAAATGCGAGACTTGGATTGGCTAAACAAACTTGCAGGGTTTTTCTGGTGGAGTATTCTGGGCTTATCTAGATCACCCCAATCAAATATAGATGCATGGAATTGGGACTAATCTCTCTGCAAGGTTTAGCCTTAAAAAAAACAGGGACACTATTCATTAAATCAGTGACTGCTCGCAGGTGCCCTCTGTTAACATTCATAGGAGACAGCTACGATAAAAAACCGGTTGCAAGAAGGTATAATTATTTGTCATTGAACAATGATCTTTTTGGAAACATAAACTGGACCCCTGATTTTACACGCTGCCAGAACTATGAGATTGTAAAGCAAGCCTTCTTTAGAAGATTGGATAAGTGGTACTGGAGCGGTAATTATGATCATTTGGCTAAATTGAGTGGTTACGCTCCAGTCACCTTGGTTTCTCACATGCATAAGAGGACACAAACTTGCCTCACACAATGTCCACATCCAGCGGTTCGGCAACTACGCCTTCTGATGCGCATTAATCATCTTCCCCTACGGTCAATTTGGGGCACTATGTGGCAACTCCCACGGAACACCAGATTCTGCCGAATTTGTATGTGTCCTAATAGCTTAGAGACCGTAAGACATGTCTTTACAGAGTGCCCTAAATTAGGACCTCGTTATATAACTACTCTGGGCAATTCGGACCATAAATATGACTCAATCAAAACTAAAGACTTTTGGACCTATTGCCTGAACACTATTTCGGACTCTACGCACTTGGCATTTTACCATGTTTGGTTAGAAATGGAACAGATCTTCTGATGAAATTATTAGGATTCATTACAAAATGTAGGGCTTATTTGATTTTATATGTGTATGTGCGAGTGTAATATTGAGTGTCCACGTAGTCTTATACTGGTTGTTGTAATGTCTTTTTCACGTTTCCCTTTCTTACCTTTTTTTATTCTTCTTAGGATGAATTTTATGCACAAGATTTTATGTGTATAACATGTGAAAGGTTTTTAGCTAAAACACACAATAAATAAATAAAAAATAAAAAAACAATGTCTGTGCAGCTGCTGGAGAGGAGGTTATGAGTAAATCCTTCCCCTGTTGGCCGGTCCCTCTATTAACTACAGTGGGAGAGGCAAATATACCTTATCATATCATATCATAGGTTCAGGTCTGCTTTGTTCCTTTCCCCACCCCCATCATTTTGCTACATTCCACCAAGATGGGAATGTTCACTATCTGGTTGCCCCTTAGAATGCAAGGCCTGGGACTCATTTTCAGTTGATACACCCGATATGGCCATATCTTCCTCTAACACCGGCTACGCTTACACTTTCAACATTGAAAAATAGCTAGTTGTTTTGCTTCCACATGAGGATTGTATATTATTGTTTGTAAATGCTACAGAGTGACACTCTACATGTACTTTAGCGGTAGGTTACTGACAGATGGAGTGCTTGCCACTGCAGTATTAAGCAGATCAAGTCTAGTAGTAGTGTCTGGATGTAGTTCACAGAGCAGGCGCTTAAGGAGCAAGGGCATCCACGGGGCAGAGAAGGTTGAACAGTTTT
The DNA here is from genome assembly GCF_040938575.1 of Ambystoma mexicanum. Classification (NCBI taxonomy): domain Eukaryota; kingdom Metazoa; phylum Chordata; class Amphibia; order Caudata; family Ambystomatidae; genus Ambystoma; species Ambystoma mexicanum. Next base: position 220,461,374 of record NC_090921.1, on the reverse strand, counting down.
TCACCGTATGTTATAGGTGTATGTTATAGGCCATATTCTGGTACTTATCCAGGGCTAGATACTAGGTTTAGGTTTCAAAGAGTTATGCTTTATTATTACAGAAAAGTCAAAAAGATATCCTTCTTACCTCTGACAATCTTTATCTGCTGTGACAAATCTGGCAATGTCGTCACTGCTTTCCCAGGTAGCATCCATCCTCATGTGGCCAGGGAAAGACAATCTACCTGACTCTGACCCTGGGGCGGCTATTTCAGGAAGGACCACATGAGGGGAGACCCCCCTTATGGGAGTGAGGTGAACTCAAGGTGAGAAATGGTATTTTCTGTACATTCCAGACCCTAATCATCATGTCCTTGTCTCTATTTTGTGTTCCAAGATAGGGAAGGGAGTCCTCCTTCTAGATACAGAACCAAGGAATAGCTCTATTAAACTCTGGGCGAGTAAACATACAGAGACAATGAAGAGGCCCCGAGTAGTGAACCAATGTGCTTGGTCTAGTATTTTCCATCACCTGATTAGTCCAAATTCATTTACAAAGGAAGAGGGAAAACAACATGGGAGATTTCCTCTTGGCAGGGACCAGGAGCTCACTAGCAGGCGGGACCAGGAGCTCACTAGCAGGCGTGCAGACTGACAGAGAAACTTCAGGTATAAGGGCTACAGTTTCCAGGCAGCATCAGACTTGGAGCGGGCACGAGCCCCTCCGCCTCGGCTCCCCACCGAATCCTCAGGTGCTGCAGATCATCCGACCCAGTCCCCAACTGGCTCGAGGTGAGCAGATGCAGAGTTGCTGCTGCTGCCACGCTCTGGCTACACATTGGTAGCCCCAATCTTATTTGTATCTTTGAGCTCATCACAATCTCGCTACAAATATCTCTATGTACTGTACCTGAGAGCAGCCTGTTCTAAAATGGCCGCCCATCCTAATGTGACCGAAACGTCCCATTGCTAGGACACCATTTACTGTTTTATCTACGTTGCATCCGTCGGCAAGGCAGAAGCCGGCCCTCGAGCGCAAGGCCCAAGAGTCTAAGGCCCTGTTCTGCGTCTGTTATGTGCTGGGACGCATGGCGTGGCCTAACACTTTCACCATGAATACCGAGAGAAATGTCTACAGTCTAACCAGTGCACTCGGCAAGTATACAAGTGATTGTGCATAGCCCTTGCCCTCTTGACTATTTGCTTTGTGCCAATTGCCATTTTATTGCGTACTGCCCATGCCCTCTTCACTAATTGCTTTGTGCCAATTGCCATTTTATTGTGTACTGCCCTTGCCCCTCTCACCAGCTCTCAATCACACCATGCAGCCCACAACCATCAGCAAGGTCCTATACAAGTTCCCCAGCCACCACCATTCCACCCTCACCATAGTGCTGGCCCTCACACTCGCTCTCATCATACTGAATTCCACTGAAAAACTCTTCAACTCCACCAACACAGATTCACGACATTACACAACTCACTCATCACACCACTCTGCCCACCTACACCACCACTCACAAGCTCCCCCTCTTACACGCAACAAGCGCATATCCAATGCCTAGCCTCAATCCTTCTACTAGCAAATGCACCAGATGTAGGGCTAGAACGCTTCCAATAGAACATGCTTGCCTTCCTACATTCACCACCTCTCAAAATCTCTGCCTAGGCTCCCGCTTCACACACAAACTTACCTCGCACCGCCAACTCTCCATCACAACCAATCGCACTCCCAGCCCACTCCAATCACACCGTCTCAAAAAGACATCCACCACCTCCTACACAACTAGCTTCCACACCACTACCAAAACTACAACCTTACCACCTCCGCACATTAAATGTGCCCTCCTCAACGTCAGGTCGCTCACCGCTCACTCCTTAGAAATACATGATCTCCTAACCAATCATTGACCTATTAGCTATCACTGAAACTTAGCTGCATGAGGCATCTGGCCCTGCCATTGCCCTTGCACTCCCAGCAGGCTACACAATTCTCAGACAAGACAGAACAGCCCGCCTAGGAGGAGGAGTCGCTCTCATCTTTAAAGAAACGCTCTCCATCAGATCCATCAGCCACCCATGACTGAGCAACTCAAACATGCTCTCTGTAAAGTGCACATTGTCCCCTAATAACACTCAACATACACATGCTATATCACCCCAGGCCTCCCATCAGACTTCCAGGGACATCTCACCCACCTACTTAGCACTAATATCAAAGACCCTCCTTCTTGGGGACCTAAACCTAGGACTCAACAATCCTAAGGACAAAGCTGCAGCCACCCTTGCCAAAGAGCTTAAAGATCTAGGATTCTCCCAAAAAATCTCCACCTCCACTCAGAACATGACTGGGTTGCAGACCATAACTGTCTCACTACTATCACCTCTAAAACAGCGCTGCCATGGACCGACCATAACTGTATACAATTCACCCTGCCTATAACCTCCAATTCTAAAAAGCTCTCATCAGCCCCCCCTTCAAAAGTGAGACGCTCGAAAAAACTCACTGCAGACAATCTGCGCCCCTACCTCAGCACACCAGCACTAGCCCACCCTTTCGCGAATGATCCAAACACTCTAGCGCACATCTATAAAGATACTCTCTCCAATGCTATCAACGCCATTGCCGCACTAGAAAATAAAAAATAAAAAAAGACCCCAAAAAAGAGCCAAAGCCAACGCCTTCAACATCCGAATCTCTAACGCAAACTCACAATCCAAGGAAATCTTTACTATATTCAAGTAACCTACCTCCCCCACTAACACCCCAGATAAGATCTTCAAAGATGAAGCTTGGTGTACCAGCATTCAAGTGGCCATGCTTAATAAAATTGATCTCCTACAAAAATAAATTCAGGACCATTACAATTCTCTACCTCATCCTATAAGGGCCAACCAGTCACACCACTCCACCCCATCCACCACTAAACCCCTTTTCTCTTTTAGAGACATCACTGAACTTGAAGTCACCAACATCCTCAAAAACAAAAAACGTTGTATGTGTAAGGGGACATCTGTCCCCCGAAACTCAGCAAGGACTGTGCCGACAGTCTTGCTCCACTACTGACAGCCTTCATCAACGCCTCCTTTAGAACCGGCATTATCCCTGCCAGCCTCAAAGCGGCATGGGTACGCCCCCTTCTGAAAAAGCCCACGCTAGACCCTAGCCAACCAGACAACTACCGCCCGATTACGACTGTGCCGTTCCTCCTCAAGATCCTGGATAAAGCTGCCCACTGCCAAATCCAACAATTCTTTGAAACCCATTCCATCCTTGGGACTAGACAATCCGGTTTCCGCAAAGGACACGGCACTGAAACTGCCCTAGTAGACCTAAAAAACCTGATCATTCAAATTATGGCTAAAGGAAAACCACCCCTCTTGCGACTCTTAGACCTCTCAGCTGCGTCCTATCTCTCACCTCACCTCACATCTCACTCAATCAGCTAACTTCTCCAATAAAGAAGCGCTTTGGGCAACCTCCTTTTTGGAGAGTAGGGTCATGAAGGGCTTCTCAAACAAAGCTAACCCAGCCCCCACCACCATCCATTGTGGAGTACCAAAGGGCTCCTGCACAGCCCCCACTCTATACAACCTGTTTACGAAGCCTCTCTTGGACAAGCTCGACGCTTTGGGTATTGCGTATACCAACTACGCTGACGATACCCAGGTACACCTACCACTGTCTGGCGTATACCACAAAGACGCTGAAGCACTCCACACAATCTATACCACCTTCAAGGCTTGGATGGTGGCCAATGGCCTCTGCCTCAATGGGGACAAGACCGAAATCATTATACTAGGTCAACAAACTACTCTGGCCAAACTTGACAAACTTTACTCCAACGTCACCATACAAAAAACCATCATCTTGTGTCCACCTTTATAAAGACTCTAGGAGTTTACATAGATTCCACCTTATCCATGACAAAGCAGGTCAGCGCCATCTCAGCCGCCTCAGCACACACTACCAAACTCATAAATGCTATAAAGCCATACTTCTCTATCTGTAGCCATGGCTACCATCGGGCCAAATTGGACTATTGTAATGCCCTCCTAGCAGATACTTCTGCCAAAAACATAAACCGACTCCAAATCACACAGAACAATGCACTTAGAGCTGCACTCCAAAAAAGAGACCACTTTACCCATGCCAGAATGGCAGCTCACTGGCTTCCTGTAAAAGAATGGATCACTTTCAAAATCCTCACTCTCACCCACAAATGCCTCTCTCTTACAGCACCCTCATATCTATCTGAGACCATAACCAAATCCTCCTCTACATGACCAGTCAGGACTCGCTACGCCAACCGACTATACACTCCTCACATCAACAATGGCAAAGCTGGAGGGCTAGGTTTCCCTTACATAGCCGCCAAGCAATGGAACTCTTTACCCTCAGACATCAGAGTTGAAAATTCCCTCCTTGCCTTCTGAAAAAAACGCAAAACCAGTCTATTCACCTAACCCTCTACTTCCCGCTCTCCTCTATACTGGCACTTAAAACTATAATATGCTAATGGCAATGTTTAACTGTAACTAAGAAAATGTCTGTAACCAATGCCACGATGCCTTCAGGCTGCTGTGCGCTCAACAAATGCGAATAAGTAAATAAATAAATACAGCATCCCGAGAGAAGACAAGATGCCGGAGATTCCAAACATGCTGCTGAGTGATTGGAAACAGAAGCAGAAAGGCCTACTGGAACACAGAACCAGCACACCGAAAGGATATCGCCCTGCTGCTGGAGACTACTGCTGAAGCAACGCGAAGCCGTGGCAGCCGATGAGAGGCCACGACAATATAGGGTGATGTTGAGGATGGTGTACAGTACCGGTGAGCCCACTGAGAGAGAGTTGGAAGTCCAGAGCACAGTCGGGGAACCTAGAAAGGAAGTTCCCAAATCACTGAAGGGAGGGTGGTCCTCCAGGTGACTTGTATTGCAATCTTCATAGTACCAGTACTTGGCTAGAATTGGGAAGCCAAGTAGAGGCTGGGAAACACAAGTCAATACATATGTTGAAATATAAGAGTGTGATACCAAGGGAAGCAAAGCCTGAGAGAGGTCAAGGGGGAGAAGGATAGCCCCTCACCTTTTGAACTTTGGAAAACCAGGTGAATGGATTGCAAGTCTTGGGCCTGCACCCAATTGTGTTGTGATCATGAGGAAAGACCTTGCAGGAGAGTATACCAGGTATTAATGAATGTGAGGATGGGACCCGCAACCAAAAACAAGTGAACACATTGGGCCTCATTACAATCCAGGCGGTGGACCATGTTGCTATTAGCACCATGGTCCATGCCAGAATCCGCCATGGTGAATGGCGGAATTACCGCCCCATTCCAAGGTTGGCGGGGCGGTAATTCCCCATGGCCCCTTCCCCATTCCCATTTTTGGCCCATAGGGCTCAATGGGAATGGGGAAGGCGCTAATTACGGCACCGTAAATTACAGTGCCGTAATTAGCTCCTAGGTCCCTTTGCGGGTTGGTTTTTTAACACCTGCTAAAAGCAGGCGTTAAAGTGCAACCCGCAAAGGGACCTCGTAATCAGGCGTTAAGGGTTTAACGGCGCCAACACCTTTTACGGCGCCGTTAACCCCTTAACGCCTGGGTTGTAATGAGGCCCAGTCCTGGGAGGAGAGTATACCAGGCAATGTGATTGTGTACCCACACGCCAATTGAAAATAAAATGTGAGAGTCAAGAAGAGGAAAGACAACATCTAAGGTTTGTGAATGACAGGGGAAGGGACCCATACTCCCTGGTCTGGAAAGTTGAATACATTGTAAAAGCCAAGCTGAGGAAGAGAACCCCTTGACTGTGTGAAATCCAGGGGAAGGTAGCTATATCCCCTGGACTGGAAAACTACATATTTTAGGAAAGATGTTATGTTATGTTGACAGAACTTGTAAAGCGCACTGTCACCCAAGGGTATCATGGCGCTAGGATAAGTAGCGTTAAAACAGGAAAGCTCATTTAGAACAGAAGGGTTTTCAGGAGACATCTAAAGTCCCAATTATATCTCTGGTTGTATGCTTTAAAGAGCCTGGGGAACTCAGGAGAAGGGCTCTCACCCCCTCCTGAGGATTGTGGAACTTTGATTATTTGTTTATTTTTGTACCTTTTGGAACTTGGTGTTGGAACTTTGACAAAAGCTACAGATGGCCTGTTGAAAGACTATATCCCTTTGCACTTTATTTTGAGTTTTGCATGTAAAGGTCCGGTTAGGACTTTGGACAGAGGACAGAGAACTCTTTACTTTTGGACATTCTGACACTGACATACTTTAGTTTTGTTGGGGCAGTGAAACTCCTAGAAGCAATAGGGCGAGATAGGTCTTTCTCCAACACTCCTTTTTTCATTAATAAAAGTCTATAGCAACCATCACATGTCCCTTTGTCCGAGTCTTAGGCGGTCATTACAACCTTGGTGCTAAGTGCAAGGTGAGTGGGGCGGTAAATCCCCATTTCCCATTTTCTCTTCCCCATTCCCATTTTTGCCCCATAGGGCATAATGGGAGTGGGGAAGGCGCTAATTACGCCGCCGTAAATTACGGCGGCGTAATTAGCACCATGGCGGGTTAGCGCCATGGACTTTAACGCCTGCCAAAAGCAGGCGTTAATGTGGGAATCCGGTGTTAAGGGTTAACACCGTCGTTAACCCTTAACGCCGGGGTTGTAATGACCTCCTTACTTCTGATTCCTTACACTGCCATTCGTTCCTTGTTTCCTTTTCTGAGGTTGGCTGACCATAACCAATGGCTCTGCTTGCCGTATCCTACCACAGACTGCAGAAGACGGCATGCTCCCTGCGCTTGCTGCTGTGGCAGCGTTTTAGACAGGAGCGTGCTGCCACTGTATGAGTCCCCCAGGAAACAAGTTCTAGTGAAGTCAGGGTACCGTGAAGAAGACTGCACTCCTGCTGCACTTATTCTGCACTGTAGTAGTATTTTTAGACAGGAGCATGTTGCAGCTGTATGGGTCTTCCAGGAAACAAGCTCAAGTGAAGTTAGGGTACCGTGAAGAAGACTGCACTTTTGCTGCACTTACTGTGCGCTGTAGTCGTGTTTTTAGACAGGAGTGTTTTGCAGCTGTTTGGGTCCTCCATGAAACAAGCTCCAGTGAAGTTAGAGTACCGTGCACGAAACTGTACTCTTGCTGCACTTGATGTGGGAGGATCCGTTACTTGAAAGCATATTTTAAAGTATTCAAGTATGTTTTATGATCATGATTGCAATTGTTATCTATATGATTGGAATTATTTATAAGCATGTGTATATTGATATTGTAAGGCTAATCCCCAAAAAAGCCTGTTTTACAGGTCAATATAGATAAAGCACTGGAAATGTCTACTAGCTGATGAATTCAACAGATTCTTCCAGAAACAACCTGATGTTTTAAAAAAGATCATCAGGAGGTTTTGAAAATAAACAATCAGTCCCAATCTGATAAAAGTTAGTTCTTTTTTTCATGCATAAAAGTCCTTAGCTCTCGACTTTCTGCACCAGCCTAACCCTGTAAATGAGAACAGGGAGAAGGCCTGTTCTGGTGAGAGGGACAGGGAAGAAGCCCTCTGGAAGACAAAGCACAAAAACAAAGCAAAGAAGATCTGCTGAAGAGAAGCCTGAAGAACAAAAGAGTTTGGCAAGGAGCAAGAAATGAACTGAAGCCAGACAAAGTAGACTAAATCAGTAACACAGAGCCTGAGTCCCACTGTATCCTGAATTACCCAGATACAGCTAAGTGTCCAGAGCCAAATTCTGTAGCGCAGGAACAGATTCTGCAGGCTGCTGTCCAGAAGCAGCAAATAATCTGTTTTCTGATAAACAGATGATATATTCCAGAGAACTATCTTTAGCTCGATTGAAGTTTGCTGTATCCATGAAAATCCAGAGGTTCCAGTCACACTGACAGCCTGTATCATGTGGTGGAGTGGCCCGCTCCTGATGAAATCAGTTAATGTGGTGTCATTGTCATTATGAGCAACTCTCATCCAGAGCGTCCGACACCACTGCCAAGTGACTTGTAGATAACAGTAAAGTTAAAATACCGGAAACCATTTCCTGCTGGATGGTTGTCTGAGGCTAAACTCCAAAGACCTCCTATGTTGACCTTCATCAGGATCTGCTTTCCCATCCCTTCCTCTGCTGTTTTCTTGCACTTGGACATGCAAATTGTGATCCCACACATCGACGTTGCTGCCAACACAAGTGCTCCCATCATCACATTTAGTCCATCTGACAGCCATGATGGCATCCAATACCATATGTATGCTATCCAGCTCTGATCCATTCCTGTCCTTCTTGCTTCTGCTTCCATTTTGGCATGTGTCTGTGCCAGTTTTGCCACCGCATCCGATAGGGTTGGTTATCTTCATCGTTGGCAGGTATGAATGTGCAACAGGAACTCCCTATCTTTGTGCAAACCCCTGCCTGCTTCCATGGCTGTGAGTAGATCCAGAACATACCTATTCTGGAGCGCCATCAAGCTTATTGCTCTGAACTCTTCCTTTATTGCGTTGAACCCGTTCACTCTAGAACTAATAGTCCCCATCAGCTCCCAGCAGGTAATCTGTAACCACTTTGCGTTTGTGTACGTCTGCATAGATGGTATTATGGACGCAAAGAACAATTGGGTCCAGCTGAACAACCTATGTCCCACTGGAACCTCATCCATCCAGTGCTGTCTCTGATGCTTCTGAGAAGTAGTTTCCTCCTCTCTTCACTTTGCTCAATCCTGCTTACTTCTCTTCCTTCTCTGTTGGTGCCACTGCAATCAACCTCTTTCTTCTTTTGTTTTTGTCCATTTTCGGGAAGTCGTCAAGCTTTACATCTTTCCTCGGCAAGACCAACGAAGGCAGGTTGATGTGTACCAATGAGCAAACTCCTCCCCAGTCAGGTGGCAGCTTCTCGTATGCTTTTGATCCACAAGCCCAGTAATGATCCATCAGTACTGCTGTTCCTGCCTTCATGGCTGCGTGTTGTTCAGTGCTTTTGCACCCAACATTTTCGCCAACTTCAACTTCGCCATTGTTCTGGTAGCACTGTGCTGGTGTCTTCAGGGGTATTATTGGCATTGGACCAGCTTCATTCTCGACCCATGTCAGTAACTTGGCACTTCTTTCAGGCAGTTGTCAATTCCTTCCTGTACCACGTTCACTGGGAACTGTGCTAGTGTCAGTGCTTTGCTTCCCACCACTCCATCTTGTCATCCATCCTCAGTGTATACTTGGCCATAGACTAGTATCTGTGGTATTTACCAGCAACCTGGCTCTCCGTCTGTTTCCCTCACTCATGTCCATGGACATGGTATTTCCTTCTGGTGATAGTCTTTATCTCTCCTTTTTCTGGACCATCAGTTATGTACTGTATAGCTTGGTCTAGTGGCCAATAATTGTTCATCATGTCTAGTGTCTTTATGTAATTATCTTCATACAGGAACGTTGCCTTGGACATCCATCTCAGCGTGGCTGTCTTCCCTTGAAATCTTCCTTGAGTTTGCACCACTGAGAGATATATTAGACATTGTGCTCTTGCTGCTGGTATTTCAGTTGCTATGAACGTTCTGGAGGCACTCATTGAATAGGGGATTATGAAGCAGATATAACAGCTCCCACCGGTGGCTTCCTAACCTACTTTGGTCATGTCTTTGTACCACATGTTATTAGACACTCGTGCAGTGTCAGTGAGATACATGCCAACCTCCTTCATGCTGTGTCAACACTGCGCTTATCATCAGTGTTCTCCTGTCCACATGACATGGTCGTTCCACCTGCTCTGATTGGGGGAATGTTAGTAGCGGGTACAGCAATAGTATCAATTATAAAGAGCAAGGTAAGAACCAGATTGTGTGCACGCTAAAAATGAATATTTCTGCTTAGTTATAAGAGGTTGGTTGTTTCAAAAATTACACAATGCTTCTCGTGTTGGTTTCAAAAATGTTTTTCTGTTTATTATTTTTTCCAGCTATTATTTTGTGATTTGTGTTCTCAAAGAAAACCCTCTACACGTGTTTCACTGTCAATAAGCTGTTTGACAGATCTTCAGGAGGGATTTGTTTATACACAACTGAAAAAGTGAGGAAAATAAAAATAAAATAAGTACTGGTCATATTACATTGCTCTTACATTTTGTTATGCTCCAAATGACTTGTCTAATATTGTTAAAGCATCAAACCAATTGTGAGAGAAGCAGAAAGAACAACAATTTTCATGATCTGAGTATGCTGCATCTCAACACTTTTTCTTAATAATACCATTTTTAACATCACAATCGACCTGAAATGAGTTTTGTACTTACTATCAGGTGCTTGCTATTATGTGCAGCCTTTATGGTTTAAAGGGATGACTTTTACTTAAGTTATGTTCCTTATTTCCTTTTCCATTGGTTAGATATGTGCGATTTCCGCATTGGTTCCTAATTGTTTGGACCTAAAATGAGGTGAATTAGGTGATCACCGATACGTATGGTTTTGCATATTTAGAAACGTTGAGTTTACTCTAACTGGTTAGGGCATGGAAAGGGGGCTGTTACCTTTTGTTAGTGCTTCGTTTTTCGTAGCATAGGTATTTGCAGGGACCGGCGTGATAACCGGCGTATTCCCAGCCGAAATGTTTCTGATACTGAAACGGTCTCGCGGTCCCGTGTTTATCCAAATCACATGATTGCGATCCGCCATCTTGGATTGGATCAGTTCGTTAGTTTCAGTATGAAGAATGATTTGGCAAATTTGGCTCAATTGACTAGGTTGTTGCTTGATATATGCCGGCATAACTTTCCCAATTACATTCTAGATTTTGAATTTTTTACAGCGGCTGGTGGTCACATCTGTATTTTAATCATGTGAATTCCAGTCGGCCATCCTGGAACAGGTTGTCTACTCTACTCTTTATGACAGTAAAATGATTGAGAATTTCTTACTGAATATAGGGGTGGAGTTTCTGTGTTGATTTAACCGCATTATATCTATAGGTAAAGTAATTGTGGTTACATTTCCGTTATCGAATGGAGAAAAATGATAGCGCAGGCTCGTGGTCATGTGTACATACTAAACATGTGACCTCGGCTCCGCCTCAGGCTAAGTGCTTTATGGGAAAGTGATGCTAACTTGGTTGTTAAATATGTGCCCTAAGTTTCTTAAGTGATGTGGCCACATCGTATCTGTTATGTTGGTTGTTTGCTGAAACGTCAGTTTGTGGCTACCTTTTCTAATATTTAGAATAGCAAGAATGCATAAGTGTTCTGAACCTGGGATCTGAAGGTTAGAAAGAGCAATTAGATTTGCATTACAATGTTACAAAAATGGAACAATACTGATTTAGCATATATTCCAAAGGTTACATTAAGTCTTGTATTTTTCGAAAGGTTTGTGGAACCGATGTGCGCAGGAAATGCATTTCACTCCTTTACAGGAGATTATTCATCTCTCCTTCTGTGTTAAATCCATTGTGGCATGAGTCCAGAAAGCAGATCCAGTAGGCTTCGCTTGCTCCCAATATTTTCTCGATATTGCCTCCTCTCGGTGGGAGGTTTATTTTTTCTATGCCATAATAGCTTATATCTCTTTTGGTTGTGCCTTGATGTTCGGTTAGGTGATGGTATCACAAGGGGTATCTTTGATCTACCTTTGATATGGCTCTTAAATGTTCTTGATTCTAATTTTTTATTTTCTTGTGGTACTGCCTACATATGTTTTTTTGCAGCTGCATTGAATGGTATATACCACACATTTGGTATTGCAATTTATAAAGTCTCGAATTTTGTACTTTTTGCCATTCAGTAGCGATATTTCGGTCTTCCCATTTGGCCTGTGAGGACAGCTGATGCATTTGCCACATTTATAGTTTCCTTTTAGTCAGTCTGAGTCCCATAGTTAGGCTAGTCCTCTTTTTTTGGAGTATGGTGGAGAAGTGAGAATGATTCAGTATGTCTTGAGGACTTTTGGATTTGCAAAATGTGATGTTAGCTTCCTCATCCAAGTAATCTGCTATATCTTCATCCATTTTGAGCCAATTTTGTTTAAGGATGTTCCTAATTGTTTTTGTGTTGGATGAGTAAGCAATGATAAATCTGATCTTATCGAAGGATTTCTTGGTAGTTGATTTGTCTGTAAGAAGTTCTTCTCTTGTGCGTTTGACCGTTTTCAAATATGTTTTGTGTAGATGTTCACTATTGTATCCTCGAGCTTTAAATTTGTCAATTGATATTTGGATGTTCATCTCAAATTCTTGTGTTTCAGTGCACTTATGTTTGATTCTGAGCATTTCCCCATAGGGGATGTTTCTGATGATATGTTTTGGGTGATTGCTGTCCACATGTAGGATTGTGTTCCCAGCTGTTGGTTTGGCATAGAGTTTGGTAAAAATTATGTAATTTTTAACATACAGTTCGAGGTCTAGAAAGCGAATTGACTTTACACTTTGGTTGATGGTGAAATTCAGATTATAGGTGTTGTTAAGGTAATCAAAGTATTGGTTGAGGCCTTCTATGTCTCCGTTCCATATTATGAGAACATCATCGATATATCTTCCCCAATAGATGATGTTATTAGCTGTGGTAAATGCTTCATGTTGCCAAGCATGTTCTAGCTCAAATAGGCCTACATATAGGTTTGCATACAAGGGTGCGAATTTCGCGCCTATCACAGTCACTTGTTGTTGACGATATATGGTATTGTTAAAAAGAAATATATTGTTGCTCAATGTAAAGTTGAGTATTTCCAGCAGCATGTTTTAATGGGAGTATTATAATAGTACTAGCAACAAGCCATATTCTCCAGAATATGAATCACATAAACTCACTTGGAAATTGTCATGATGCCTACTCCCGGGAAGCCAGATCAGGCCCAGCGTCCCCGAAAGCAGACATCATGTCCCCAGGGAGGGACCCAGCAACCCCTTATAGGGGCTCTTTGGACATTGTCCTGGCGCTTTTGGCGCCAGGCTCATAGAAGGCATCAGTCCTGACATCATAGGCGCCAGGCTCATTATGGGAGTGCTTGGATGGACTTACCTGATGCAGACCATGCTGCCGGATCCAGACCTCCTTGAGGTCTGAAAGGGACTATTTTACCTATGGGACTATTTTACCACTCGGGCGTGGCTGAGGAAGAATACTTACCTGGAACTACTTTGGAGGATATTTAAACCACGCCCAGACAGCAGCTCACGCTTCGCATTGTTCTGCATCTAGCAGCTGGACGCTCACCGTGTCTGCTCCTGCATCCTGGCTCCAGCCACGCCCGCCTGCAACCTGGAACACCTGAAAAGGAAGGAAAGGAGAGAAAGGTGAATAATTGAACTTTACCTACCTCCATCCGGAGTCCGGAACCAACACTCCGACGATCCTGAGAAAAGACATTATTTTTAGAAGCGCATCGCATCGCTCGCTGCAGCGTCGCGTTCCACTCACCTTCACGAGGCGCCCTCGGGCTCTTCAGCAACCATTGGCACCATCCGTCACCTTTCAGCGCCTAAGGAGAAAAAGAGACAAAACAAAGGTGAGCGAAGGAACAGATTGAGGAAGGCCTGATTCTTCCACCTTAAGACTTACCTGATTTTTGTTGGGACAATCTTTCCACACCTCGGGTCGGCGCCGCTTCTTTGGCACTGCCGTACCCCGGCCCCTAAGGGGAAAAAGAGACAAAACAAAGGTGAGCGAAGGAACAGATCAAGGAAGGCCTGATTCTTCCACCTTAAGACTTACCTGATTATTGTTGGGACAATCTTTCCTCACCTCGGGTCGGCGCAGCTTCTTTGGCACTTCCGTACCCCGGCCCCTAAGGGGAAAAAGACACACGCATTAGTGGGTAAAAGCAAGATCACTAAGGGAACCATCCATCAAAAAGACTCACCAGAGTTTACCTTCGGCGAATCCATTCCTCTACGTGGATTCTTCATCCTACATCTGAAACAGAGAAAAGGACAACGGACAATTAAGGCTTGAACTTTTGCAACTGAATACTTACGGCCTCATATCGGAAAAGTCAAGCGGAGTTGAATACTCACCAAACTCGAGCTCCATTGAAGTAACTGGAGATCAACGCGCCCCTGCATCGGAAGCAGGATGGAGAGCTTGTCCTTTCAGACTCTAAGGTGAGACTCTACGGGGAATCGCGGAGGGGGTTCGAGGAGTGTGAGAGGGGAAAGGGGGGGAATCCGACACATTATCCAGCAGACAGTTAATCCCCTTTTCCATCTACAGAAGGATTCTTCTACAGGCCAGACAGGCGAGGTTTGGGGGTCCGGTCCAGTCCGTCTTCCGAGTCCTGTGCATTACCTTAGAAGAGGTCATAGCAGTCCAGAACCGGTCGGCGCCTCCGTGGGAATCAGGTGAGCATTACAGAAATAATAGACACATAGACACAACATAATAATAATGTCGCGTCTATTATGGAATTTCGGTGCTGGACTGCCGTTGTGGGTGGGACAAAGGCAACCTTGTTGCCAGGAGAGGCTGCTGCTTTGTAGGGCTTGAGGTCCGCCAAGTGGTTCCAGACTGTCTTTCCTTCTAGTTTGCCAGCATGGTCAGCCACTTTCTCCACGATATGCGGTCCGATAAACCTTGGCACATTCCAGTGCCTCTTGAGTTCCTGAGGAGGATTATATCCCCCACACACACACAGGGTTTTTAAACTGTTGTAGTGCACTGCCGCAGTTGTTCTCTTTGCTGTATTCTGGGCCTCCCCAGTGTCGTTGTATCTGGCAAGAGATAAAAGAAGCGCTAGCCACCAAAAAAGTAACATAATCGTTGATTTCCTGCCCTAACACATCTGTGCTATTCTCATAATCTTTCAGTGCTCTTGTGGGAGGAGCCAGGGAAAGATGCATGCGCCGTCCAGTCACCACCTCCTGGGGCATTAAATGGTGGTTGGACCAAGGCTTACTGCGCAATGCAAACAGGGCAATAGGAAAACAGTGCAGCCAGTGCTTGGCTTGCGCAGTGAACCATCCTCTGCTACCAACATGTTGGGGGGACCCCCAGGTATGCCAGCGGGACACTGGAAGTTTACCAACCTGGAGGGCCCAGCTCCCTTCCACAGGATACACAGAGGCCTCAGTCAACAGCAAGTTCAATTTGCGGTTTATTACAGGCAAAACCAACAGGGATCAGCACAGGAACAGGAAAAATCCATACACATATCACTCTTCTTCGGCTCGCAGGCCAGTTTTACTACCACATGTCATCAGCATAACATCACAACTTGGGCCCTTTTCAAGAAACCCTATCGGGCCAAATGATTAGGTATTGAGTATTTTACCACTTATAGTGGACATAATAGATGTTATTCTACTGGCCCCTGCATGTCAGGTGGCTGGCCTGTTCCATCCTCAAATTACTAACGATAACATTGTTGCAGCATGGTGGACTTACCATTGGTTCTTGTCCGTTGCTACCCACCCCTAGGGTACAAAACCGTTCCCAGGCCTGGGATCTGCAAAGGTTCTCAGCTCACTGTGTACCTCTTCAAGGTAACAAGAATGACTATGGGCCTCATTATGACCCTGCCAGTCCGGAAAGAACGGTGGTGATAAACTGCCGCCACTGTTCTTTCCGGACCAGCTGATTAAGAGTTCTGCAGGTGGGAGGTGTCACTCCTGCCAGGTCTGACCTGGCGGGAGTAACGCCACCCGCCTGGAGACAGACATGGAAACACTGGCAACATTACAGCATGGTGCCACTTCCCCATTCCCATGGAGTCATATTGGATTCCATGGAAATGGGGGCTTACAGAATTCGGCCTCCGGAATTCCCAGGTCACCGGGGTCGTAATGCCCCGGTGATTCCGGGAATCACAGAGGCGTAATGGTAATACGAGTCTGGCGGTAACCTGCCAGTTTTTCCGGCATGGTTACCGCCGGACTCGTAATGAGGCCCTATGTGTCTGCATTGTAACTTGTGTGTATCACCTTAGCTTATGAGACTGCTCTCCTGATCAGCGCAACACTTGTTGCATATTTGTTGCTGTCTGTGTCTGGTGGCCTGGGACCGGCTCTCCTTTCCCTCCGCTGATCGCTGTCCATTATCTGCTTCGGCTGCACCACATGCTCAGAGACCAATGCAGTTCTGAATTATGAGGATTTATTAGCATTTTCCGCAGCAGGTCTCTTTGTTGTCTGGGGATTGGAATGTCATCCGTATCTCTTGGCCTTGGCTGCGGGTCCTTTCTGACATGCCTTGCTCTCTGTCTACCTTGCATCAGCTCAGCTTGTTTGTTTGATTGTTTATTTATTTATATGGCGCACCGGACAAGAAGGTATGAGGGCGCAAGCATTACAGGTATATTCTCAGCTTAGTTACAGTTCAGTACATTATTTGCATTATTATACATTATTATCCAAGGGCACAGTGAGTAAATACAGTTACAGAGACAGATTAGAATTACGACAGAGTTCCAGGTTGAGACATTTTTGTAGTAGTTACAGGGTGTCGGTTATTGATCTTTGTTCTTAAGCCACTGGATATAGTTACGCCTAAATTGGTGGTAGGTTTGTGGTGCTCTGACGGAGGGTGGTAGTGTGTTCCAGTGTTGAGCTGCTTTCACCTGGAAGCTATTTCCGCCCATTTTCGTTCGCTTGAATCTGGGAACAGCGAGCAGGTTAGCATTGCTGTTTCTAGTGTGTCTGTTGGGCTTGTATCTAGTTATTATGCCTGTTAGATAATGGGGAGCTGCGTTGTTAAGGCATTTGTGGGTAAGAGAGGCTACCTTAAGGAGGATTTTGTCCGAGGTAGTGAGCTAGTTGTGAGTTCTTCTAGTATTCGAGATGTGCTCTCTTTTAGGGAAGCTAAGCGCTGCTCTGGGGGCATTGTTCTGTAGGATCTGGATTTTATTGGTAATCTGTTTGTTAGCGCCTACATAGAGGGAGTTACAATAGTCCAGTTTTGATAGTATGAGAGCTCTGGCTAGAGTAATGCAACTTTGGGTGGAGAGGAAGGGTTTGGCTGAGCATATAAGCTTGCATGTGTAGGCTGTAGTGGATGCCATGGAGCTGACCTGTTTATGGAAGGAAAGGGTGGAATCGAGGTAAATGCCAAGGGTTTTCACTTCCTTAGCTACCTTTATAGGGTTGCCGTCTATGGTGAAGCTGGAGTAGTTGATGTCCAATTTGTTTAAGTTCGTGGCTGATCCCAGGATGATGAGTTTGGTCTTGTCATCATTCAGGCATAGACTATGGGAGGCCATACATGCCTGGATGATGAGGTAAACCTTGTTCACCAAGGCCAAATCCGTGTTGTAATCTCCCGTCAACGGGATGAGGATTTGGGTATCATCAGCATAGTTAGTGTAGGTGATAACCAAACCATCGAGATCATCAAACGGGGGCTTAGAGAACACGTTGTACAGTATGGGGGAGACACATGACCCCCGAGGGACCCCACATGTGATGGGAATGGGGTCAGCGGAGGCTGTGGTGGAGAAGACACACATGGATCTGTTGCTCAGGAATGATGTGATCCAGCCAATAGCTTCTTGGGAAAAGTGGGCAGACGAGTCTAAGTGGCTACATAGGATTTTGTGATCAACAAGATCGAAAGCTGCCGAGAGGTCTAAGAGGAGCAATAAGGCAGTTTTCCCATTATCTCTCAGAGTGTCAATTTTGGCCTTGAGGTTGATGAGTGTAGTTTCTGTGCCGTGTTGGGGTCTAAATCCTGATTGCCAGACTCCTAGGAGGTGGTTTTGTTCAAGGAATTTTTGTATTTGTAGGTAGGCTGTCTTGTCGAGGATTTTTAGTAGGAAGGAGACGGTGGTGATGGGTCTGTAGTTGGTGGGTACAGCTGGGTCGAGTGTGGGGTTTTTTTAGTAGGGGGAGGACCCAGGATTCTTTGAGGTTGTTGGGGATAGTACCTGAAGAGAAGGAGGCGTTGATGAGTTTGGTAATGAACGGAGATAGGTCTCTGGCTGCGTCTTTGATGATTGAGGTGGGCATAGGTCGCCTTGGCAATTAGAAGGCTTGAGGCCGAATATGATTTTTTCCACTTCTAGCGTGGAAACTTTGGAGAAGCTGCAGCGAGTGAGCGGGTTGGGGGTAGGGTGTTGAGGGATGGTGCGTGGGGGGTGTTGATGGGTTTGGAGTTGGATAACGTCTCTTTCTTGTTAATTTTGATTTGGAGGCCTACAACTTTATTGGATAGGGCATTTTGGATGCTGGTGCACCATTGTTTGTCTTTCTTGCAGGTGTCTGGGGCCGGGATGGGTGTTTCTAGCTCTTTTAATATGGTGAACAATTCTTTAGTGTTGGATTTGGCATGTCGTTTTCTCAGGTTGTAAGATTCTTGTTTGGCGAGGAGGATTTCTTTTTTATAGGTAGAAACTATTTTGTTGAGGATCAGCTTGCTGCTTGCTGTCTGTGGGAGCTTGTCTCCAAATGTGTTCCTTTTTGCGGTTCTCTAATCTGAGGGCTTTTAGGTGGGGCGTGAACCAGGTATTCAAGTGTTTTATCGGCTTGGGTTTTCTCAGCTTTAGTGGTGCGATGGCATCTAGGGCTAGGCGCATGCTATTGTTGTAGCTTTCAACCAAGAGGTGGGGGTTGGAGTTGGCAGGGAGTTGGTTCAGTGTAGGTAGAATGAGAGGGATGAGTTTTTCCACAGTTATATTTTTCTTGCTTCTAGTTGGGATGGCTTTGGCTAGGGAGATGTTAGCGATTGGGCTGGGCGCTTCAAGTGTGAAGGAGAGGAGGTGGTGTTCTGACCAAGATTGCGGGGTGATGGCAGTGATGGAAATCACGCAGTTGTGGTCTGCTATCCAGTCAAGAGTTCTCCCTTTGTTATGAGTGGGGGTTGACACTCTTTGGGTGAAGCCTAGTTCTGACAGTGAGTTATTAATGGCGGACGCTTGGGTGTCTTTAGAATCATTGTAGCCAAGGTTAAAGTCTCCTAAGAGGAGGCATTGGGAGGTATTCTTTAGGTTGTTGGAGAGGATGGAGATAAGGTCTTCCTCGAAGGAGGCAAGGGGTCCTGAGGGTCTGTATAGAAGGTGGATGGTGATGGTTTTGGAGTTAGTAGTGGGGAGTTTGGCTGTGATCAATTCACAAGATGAGTAGTGATCGGTCGTGTCAGGTTTAAGGTTGAGGTGGGTTTTGGCGATTATAGCCAGGCCACTGCCTCTGGAGTCAGTTCTGTCTGCTCTGTCTCTGGCTCAGAGGCTTGAGGCCTGCTGTAATTTTCCTAAACCGTATAATGCAGTTTCTACAGTGTCCATACTAAGCTACATTTCCATAGGCTAGTCACAATTGCTTCAGTCAGGTCCCATAGGTGCTCAAGCAGTTCCATAGGGTTATTCGCATGAAAGCATCTGCAAGTTTTGCTCAGGATCTCTTGTCTCTTTCGGTTTCTGCGTTGCTGCATTTGGCTAATGGCAAAAAAATAAAAGCAATGACAGTATGTATATGTATTTGTCCACTAACTACAGAACTGTACACTCATGTTCTTCATGTATTCGAGTATGTGCTTCTGTCCCGAAGTGCGGATGGCACGTATGCTTCATGTCTAACGCTGTCGTGGTGTCTCTAGCAACATGGCTTCTTGATATTGATATTGATATTTTATTTCTATCGCGCTCTTACACAAGTGTTTTAGAGCACGACAAGGCAAGGGAGGGGGATAGGGGAGAACAAAACAACAATCTTAATACGCCGAGTGACATTGAGAACGCGCAAGTACATGGGAGAGGGGAGGGGAAAAGTGCATGGAAGGGGGGAGAAGTGGAAAGTGCTGAGCAAAGGAGAAACAGATAAATAATAAATAAATAAATAATAACGGCAACAAACAGTCGTAGTGCAGCCAGCAAGTGGCAAGTGCTGGGTTTAAGGCAGCAGACATGGTAGGTCTGATAAGTGCAGGAAGAAAAAGGGGGAGGACTGTATGGGTACAGATACAGACCCCATTGCAAGGGGTGGCCTGGAGGCAGGGTGGGAGGGTGGCAGGGTGAGCAGGTACCTGGGCCCGGAGGACAGAGGGTGGCCGGGTGCACAGTGCCAAGAGAGAACAGATCAGCAGGGGAGAGTGGGAGCGAAGGCAGAAGCAAAGAGGAAGGTCTTGAGTGCTTCCGGAACCAGAGATGGGTCTCCTCAAGTATCAGAGTGGGAGGGAGGCTGTTCCAGAGGGAGGCTCCAGCCAAAGACAGAGATCTACCCCCAGCTCGTTTCTTTGAACAATGACTGAACCTGAGGGAGTTAAAGGTAGAGGAGCGAAGAGCTAGAGAGTGGAAGTCTTTGCGAAGGGATAGCTGATGGTATTTTGGACCCAGGCCCCAGAAAGCCTTGTGGACAATGCAGAGGGTTTTGAATTGAATCCTTGCATCCACTGGGAGCCAATGGAGAGATTTCAGAGCTGGAGAGATACGATCCCAGGGCTTGAGGCCAAGGACAAGTCTTGCAGTACTGTTCTGGATTAGTTGCAGGGGGTGGACAGCAAAGGCAGGTAGATTTAGAAAGAGGCTGTTAAAATAGTCCAACCTAGAGAGAACTATAGCTTGGCAGACCATGAGCATCTGGGGGAAGGAGAGGAAAGGCAGAGTACCTCTGAGGAGGTGCAGTAGGAAGTTTGCCTTTATTGAGACATCAGAGATGTGGGCGGAGAAGGAAAGTGTGGCGTCAAAGATGACCCTGAGATTCTTAGACTCGCAGGTGGGGTTAGGAGGAGGGCCCGGGGAGGCCGGCCAGAGAGTGAGGGGAAAGGATGGTGAAGGTGTGCCGATGAGGAGGATCTCCGTCTTGCTGGCATTCAGACAAAGATCATTGGCTGCACACCAATCTTGAATGGCTGTTAGGCAATCAGAGATGAGCGAGGGAGAGGAGGTGGCTGAGGGCAGCCTGAAAATGAGTTGAGTGTCGTCAGCGTAGCACTGGAAATTTGAGCAGAAAATGGCAATGCAATGGGTGAGAGGTGCCAGGTATTGGTTGAAAAGCCAGAGCGAGAGGTTAGACCCCTGGGGAACACTACAGGTAGAGAGGAAGATAGATGATAGGAAGGACCCAAGTTGGACCTACGAGGGTCGATCAGAGAGGAAAGAGGTCAGCCAGGCCAGAGCCGGATCAGTGATACCCAGGTTATCACGGAGACGGTTGAGCAGGATGGTATGGTTGACCGTGTCGAAGGCAGAAGAGAGATCAAGGAGGATGAGGACAGCGGGAATGTTGGAGTCAAGGTTGGAGGGCAGATCTTCCCGGATGTTCAGGAGAACATTTTCCATGCTTCTGGCAGCTCTGGATCCGGACTGGTGGTCATGGAGACAGCCAACAGAATTGGAATCAAGGTTAAGCTGAGAGATGGGCAGCTTTTTCAGGAGTTTGTCTAGAAAGGGAGTAATGGAAATTCGGCCTACAGTTAACCGGACAAGAAGGATGAGCTGTGGGTTTCTTGAGAAGAGGATGCACAAGGGAGTGCTTAAGAGGAGAGGGGAAGGATCCTGAGGCAAAGGAGTGGTTGCAAAAATCAGCAAGGGCTGGTGTTTTAGTCCAAGCTATTCATACAGGTGACCTTAATCATGGTCTGTGGCTCTTCCTCCACGAATGGATAGATCTGTATGTCCTGGTATGGTTGGCTGAGGGGATAACTCTCGACACATTTGTCAATCATTGGTCCGCTGGGATTTCGTCCAAAATAGAATGGTTGATTGTAGTGCTTTCTGGCCTTCTTCCTTGTCATGAATTTAGTAGGAGGAGGAGGGGGTGGTAGGCCTCCCAATCCCTCTTCAGTTTTTCCAGTCTTTCTTCTGTTTTAATGGTGGCTTCCTCGTCTCAGTACCTAAGTGGTGTGTGTGGGAGAAGGTTGTCTAGAAAAATAGGGAAGGGATTGAAAATACTCTACAAAGACCTGGGGAATATTAGGCTCATCAGAAAAGGGAAATGGAAGTACCATGTCTCACCCAAGGTTGCCTCATCCCTACTCCCAACTCTCTTCCACCCAAGTGATTCTCCCTCGTATTTCCACCCACAGGGTCAGGATCTGAAAGTGACAGCCTTTCCCTGGCCACCTTGGTGGAGTATATGTTGGGGAAAGAAGTGGGGATGCCCTCAGGTTCCTCACAGTCTAGCCTTTGGAAACTATGCATTCATGCCAGGAATTTTAAAACCGCTATAGCTGACAGGCAGAGGAGGCGAGATCTGCATGCACTGGGCTGCACAGCGACCCGTGCGGACCAAACTGAGGGAAAGCACGACATGGGAAATGGTGGCGAGTTGAACAGCAGAGAGCGAAACCTGAGTGCAGACGGTTCGCCGCCCAAGAACACAAGGCAGCGGGAACTGCACACTTCATAAAAGGAAATGGTGAAGCGGCTAATGGGTTGCACGCCGAGCCAGCAAGTTGAAGGGAACCGAAACAAAACAACGAAAGAAGCAACCAGTAAGCCGAGGGGAAACTGATAGGTTCCCGGGTTGCCTGCAAGCATGTGCCTGTTACACCTTTTCGATGTTGGTTCTGGCTGCAGAGAAGGAAATTATGTGGTTCTATATTTTATTATTCTTCTTCAAAGACGGCAGATTCTGACGATAACAATCTCAGCAGTCTAGCTGTTCCACGCTGTCAACGAACGTCAGAGGCGAGCCACGTGATCACATCACGCGATCAACTGACACCATCGGCAAGTCACGTGATATCATTTAAGGACCGAAGACTTGCTTCTCATTGCATCGCCACTGTTATGCATGACGCTCCGTAAGTTCGAACTCTAGGACGTTCTTTCTCCAAGTATTGAGATTCTTGTCTGTATTCACCCTTTCGCTCTTTGACCTCTGCGCAGTATTCCTTTGCAGTGCTTTCTTCCCGTGGCTCTTCCGATCCAGACCTCTCTTCCGGGTTATTCTACTTACCTCATTCAGTGCCCTCATCCTCACGAGCAGCAAATAATAGGATCCCAGTTCCTCTTGATTCAGTGAGTTTC
The DNA here is from genome assembly GCF_040938575.1 of Ambystoma mexicanum. Lineage (NCBI taxonomy): Eukaryota > Metazoa > Chordata > Amphibia > Caudata > Ambystomatidae > Ambystoma > Ambystoma mexicanum. The sequence continues at coordinate 220,438,516 of NC_090921.1, read as the reverse complement.
TCTTTCCGGTAAATTCCCCTTTCCCTTCTCTTGTTCCGCTATTCACTACTTTTCTTACTGCAGGAAACCCTGGAGGATTCAGAGTACCAGTCACCATCCCTCAACGACACTGAGTGTTCGTTAATCTATGCCTGCATCTAACCAGGTTAGGATCTATCCGTAAGAGCTATGTAACACTTGCTTCTGCTGTCCTGTCCCTCCATCTTCCCTGTAATTTATCTGTCTTTTCTTCACTCAGTAGAACCCGACTTACAGACTTCCCGAGAATCTGCGCCTAGGATAATTGTCCACCCGCAAGACCATCTATCTACACATCCAGGGTTTTATTCCCCAGAGGGTTTCCCTGGGGTTCGTCCTCCTCCACCGGCGGGAGTTACTATCCCGGGAGGGGGTTCAGGATCCTCAGGGAGGCTTTTCCTTTCTGCAGTTGCTGTTACCTTCCTGGCATTCTCACCAGGTTAGTGAATACCTCTTTATGTATACTCTTTGAGGTGGTGGCTTGTTTTCATCCTCTTGGCAAGATTGTTACAGTGCCGCTCCATAAGAATACAACGAGAGACGCAAGGTGAAGGGAAACGAAGCAAAGGAACACGAGGAGCAACCGGTATCCCCAGGGAAGACAGTTGGGTTACCGGTTTGGCGTGAAGTGTGCACTGCTACCTAAGAATTAAGCAAGAGACGCAATGAGAAGTCAATGAAGAAGTTAACGCGTTTGTGGAGCACACTACAAATGGGTTGTTGAACCCAAATCTGAGGGGAGAACGCAAAGTAAAGGTGAATGCTCTTGGAAAAGTGCAAAGTACCCTTTGTTGAAAGTGAACGCGATTATATAAATGAACTCAATGAAACAAGTGTTGCTATGGCAGCGATGGGCTAAGCTCATTTCATAGATAAAATGTGAAATAAAATCCTGTCAGGAGAGTATACCAGCTGAAGCTGAATGTATGCAAAGTAAAATGTTGGCTGTAGAGTACATAAGATGAAGAAAAGGTTTTGAAAGATTGCATGAAAGACCTGACAGGAGATTACACCAGGCAAACTTAAGTGTGTGTACAGGTCATAATAGAAGGAGAATCTCAAGGAAGATCCATGCCCTTGAAATTGTGAACTATTTTAAATATGCAAGAAGAGCCTATCAGGAGAATTTGGTATTAATTTATTGTTTTGCGGTTAATCTAATAACCTTTGCCAACATTAAATTCCAGAAAAAACAACCTTAAATCTCAGATATTTTCAACCAAAAAAATAAAAGACAATAAAATATAATTTTACATTAAAACAGCATTAACTAATCATACCATATTTCATTAGAAAATACTCCATAATTTTAAGACTTGGTAGCCATAGACTGCTCGGCTACTATTTCAAATGATTAAATCTAGAGTTTGACTGACCAAACCAGCTCATCATCCAATTGCAACTTTGATACAAATCCCACAACAGCTACGACTGTAGATGTCATTCTCCCTGCTAAACATTCCTTCCAGAACATGCCTTCCCAGACAGGGTGTGCCCGGTATGTACATTTACTAAAATAACACTGTCGATACCTACCCAGAGCAGGGCAATCAATTACCAGATGGTAGTGTTTCAACCAAGTCATCACTTTTACAGAACATGCACCCGCTAGTCTTCCTACTATTTAAACCATATCAAGACTTGATTTCATTAGTTGGGAGCAGATTCCACCTGAACCTGAGAAACAGCCTTCTCACTTTTCTGTTCAAATAAATGGTTAAAGAATGTTTCCATGATCTGGATCCAGTCATTGTCAAATAAAGTTTTCTTAACCCCTAGCGGGTTAGAGATAAGACTTTTTTCTGCACCTCTAAGCTATCTATTTAATCATCCACTGTGGCCAAGGAGGAGGGCAGGAGCCTGTCCTTGCTCCCACCACCTTCCCGGCATCAGCCACCCTGCTTCATGACGACGAGTCCTGCACCCAGGGAAAAACCGTATCTGTATGCAGATGCCCCCGCATTGCTAGCCCAACTTTTTCTGCATCGCCCTACGATCTGATGCGTTCTACTGCTACAGCGACGCCTTTCCCAGCTGATCTTGCCATAGAAAACATATGCGCCGTTGTTAAGATGGCAACCGTAATTTTGTTTCAACTTGTTGCCTAGCAACGCAACGCTGTGATCCCAGATTGGTCCCCGCATCTCATATCAGAGTTCCGTATCGCCGTAAGGCGTGAGCCGCCCTGTCAACCCAAGGCCTGGTACTTATTCAGGGGCCAAGTCCTAAACATGTAAGTGGGGGGACTCATCAGAAAACGCAATGGGATGTGACGTCACCAGGAATTAGCATATCAAGGTGAAATATGCACATTTCATTAAATTGGCTTTGCATAACCATCCAAATTGAACAGGACAAATGGCATTTGCCTTTCATAAACTCAACACACACACAAAACCATGAGAGGATATTTTCTTCTAATATTGTTTTTGAAAACATTAACATGTGTGCATGTTTTAAACTCCAAGAACTAATCCAAATGTTTTCCCTGGGGCTTGCAGTACCGAAATGGGACATTTCACCTTTAGTTGTTTGTTATTTTTTATCAGGTTATACAGTGCAGTGGTGAAGTGTCCGGCAAACAAACCTAACGACTGCAGTTTGATCCCCGAGGTCTGCTTTAATTAATTAATTCCAAGAGGACATCCAAGGTTTCTCTTTTAGCTGGGGGGACTGAGTCCGCCCTCTGAATGAAGTGGGGGGACTCCATCCCCCGTGTGTACCCTCGACTTGAGCCCTGCTTAAAGCCGATCGCCTGTCTTGGCCTATTTCATCATCCACCGCGGCCAAGGAGGAGGGCAGGAGCCCATCCTTGCCCCCACCAACTTCCCAGCATCAGCCACCCTCCTTGAAGATGTGACGAAGAGTCCTGCAATTAGGGTACAGCGGTATCTGTATGCAGATGCTCCGGCATTGCTAGCCGACCTGTTTCTGCATCACCCTAAGATCTTATGCGTTCTACTGCTACACCAGTGCTTTTCCCAGCTGATCTTGCCATAGAAAACACGTTCACCGTTGTTAAGATGGCCGCCGTAATTTTGTTTCGACTCTTTGCCTAGCAACGCAACACTGTGATCCCAGATTTTCCCCTGCGTCTCATATCAGAGTTCCGGTATCGCCAGTAGGCGTGAGCCGGCCAGTCAACCCAAGGCCTGGTACTTACGGCCGATCGCCTGTCTTGGCCTATCGTGGCCGCATGAGGCCGAGAGGCCAGCCATGCTGCTCCTACCAGGACCCATCTAACTAAAGGGTAAGAAGCTTCCTAGACTTGTTCCCAGCTTGTTCATCATCGTGCCTCTGACTCTTAAATGCATCACTGTAATGTGAGCCCCACATAATTTCTGCCATCCTTATTGCTCTTACTTTCTTATCATATTGCCCAAAAGGGGCTGAGAGATTTGTTTTTCTAATACTCCCTATTGGATGTGCCACGCCAGCCTACATGACTGGGCCTCACCTCTGCTGTGAGCCGACTCAGCAATTACCTGTTGTTCAATCCACATCGCTGTTTGCATATCTCTGCTCTAACCCAGTGTGCCCACACGATCATGCACTGAGGCCTGACTCCGGTGGTTCGCCATTGCACCATGCGTAGTATGGGCCTCGTGTCTATCCTAGAGTGTGCCCACATGATCACACAGTGAGGCCTGACTCCGGTGGTTTGCCATTGCACCATGCGTAGTATGGTCCTCATGTCTATCCTGGAGTGTGCCCTGTCGTGTTGTCACTATTCCACTGCCCGGTGAGACGATTTGCCCTTAAGGTTTTACACTCTACCATACGTGCTCCCCAGCATCCATAATCTAACAGCATCTGCTTATCCTCTTCCAAGTCAAGCCTGTCCTTCATGTATTCTGCTGATCCAGTTTAATTTATCGAATATGTCTGTAACGCTCACCTGATTCCCACGGAGGCGCAGGTCTGGCTTGAGTGCTGATGCTTCTTCAATGGTGAAGCGCAGGACTCTGAAGATGGACAGGAAGGGCCAATCTACTCTGGCTTCTCTGGCTCGCAGGAATATTACCCTGTGCGTGAAAAGGGAGTATTACCTACTGACAGAATTATGCTCAAGCCTCCCACTCTCTTCCAACCCTCCACGATACCCTGCCACGATTCCCCGTGAAGTCTCACCTTAGGGTCAGGAAGGATGAGCTCTCCATCCTGCTTCTGAAGCAGGGGCGCGTTGAAACCCAGTTACTTCACTGGATTGAGGATTGATGGGAGTTCAAATAAGCTTGACTATTCAGGTAAGGCGCTGTAAAAGTTCTGTTGCAAGTTCAAAAGTCTAAGCTTATAATAATGTTCATTGTCTTGTTGCAGCAAGCGCTAATGCCTATGTCTTTTTCCCCTTAGGGGCCGGGGTTCGGAACGCCGGAGATATGGCGCCGACCCCAAGTGAAACGTGCAGTTCAGGTAAATGACAGGTAAGTTCTGGATGAGCGCTCGGGTAATGTCTTTGCATTTGCTCATTCAATGTCTTTGTCTTTTTTCCCCATAGGGGCCGGGGTCCGGAAAATGCCTGGAAGCGGCAAGACCCGAAATGAAATGGGAATGACCCAACAGGTAAATCTTAGAAGGAAACTGAGCTTTTCCTATTCCCTTCCTTCTCTCACCTTTGTTCTTGTCTTTTTCTTTCTAGGCTCTGGGAAGTGGCTGTGGATCTGGATGATCGCTGCTGAAGATGGAGGCGCCCAGGAAAGGTGAGTGAAATGCAGCGCTGCAGCGATCGTAGCAAAATGCTTTTAAAAATGATGTCTTCCTTTTCAGGATCGTCGGTGTGATGTCTCCGCGGGGCTGATTTAGCAGGTAAGGTCTCTTGTCTCCCTTTGCAGGTGACCCAGGTTACTGGCAGGCGTGGCTGAGGTCCAGATGCAGGAGCTGACACGGTGAGCGTCCAGCTGCGAGGAGCAGAACAACGCGAAGCGTGAGTTGCTGATCGGGCGTGGTTTAAATAGCTTTGGAAGAAGTTCCAAGTGTCTATCCGCCCACCGATCAGGTATGTATCCTTCCCCGACCACACCCGGGTGGAAAGTAGTCCCACAGGTAAAGTAGTTCCATTCAGGCCTCAAGAGGGCCTGGATGTAGCAGCATGGTCTGCATCAGGTAAGTGCACATTAAAACACTTGAACACATGTCTAGCTTTATGAGCCTGGCGCCTAAGGCGCCAGGACAGGGGTCCAACATGAGCCTGGCGCCTAAGGCGCCAGGACTGCGTCCAAAGGGCCCCAGCTTGGGCCCGCTGGCACTCCCCTGGGGGAAATGATGCCTGCCTCTGGGGTTACTGGGTCGGACCTGGCTCCTTGGAGGTAGGCATCATGACAATGTCTTTCTCGAATGTACTAGCCTTGTCCAGACTTGCAGGCCTTTCAGCTGTACTTTGCGTACTGCGCGTGTAATTTGCCTACCATTATTGTGACTGCACTGTTAGTGCACTTCCCTAATGCTACTGTGATTGCTATTATTACTGTATCTGCCTACCTCTATAGTTACTGCACTGTTAGTGCTCTTCCCTAACGCTACAGTGATTGCCATTATTACTGTATCTGCTAGGGGTGTCACGGTATTGGTTTTATGGCGGTGTGATAACCTTCTTGCCAAATGACGGTATATCATGGTTATTGCGGTATAGCAGGTGGAGTTAACTAATCTTAACAAATATTTTCTTAACGGTCATAAATTGTCAGCATTTTGAAACTTGTCTCTGCACATTTTTAGCTGATCCTCCAGGAATCTAAGGCGGCTGAAGATTTGGTCTTTCATGACGCTCACTCGTTGATCCCCTTGAAAGAAAGAGTGACTAGTGGAAGTGTTAAAACGCACATTTTGAGCAATGAGCTTGCTGCTCAGTCACAGGTCGTCGCTTTAAAATCGGCCTCGACCTGCATTATTTTGGAACCACATGGCATGGGAATCATGACCCCTCGCTGTGATCAGTCATATACGTTTGTTTTGATAACGCTTTATCCTATTAAAGGGAGAAAAGTCACTCATGTGAGGTCTGAAAGCCCACGTCATTGTGTTTCTTATGTCAAAATGTCATAGCCAACACACACTCACTGAAAGGTTGCATATTGGTCAAATCACTATAGCTTTTTTACCATCTGCCTGGTGCATTAGAAAGGTCTGATATTGGAGTCAGCACTGACCATGCAATCCTAACATGGATCAGAAGGGCATCCAGTTCATTCCCCCCTTTGAATTCTGGGATGTGTAGTTCCCCATCTTTCAAATTTGTGGGAAAACTACAAATCGGCTGATCTTTAACCCGACTCTACCGATCACAAAGAAAGAGTGGACACAGCATCAAAGCTGCATTTACTAATGTGACCTCACTTTCCCTATGCTCTTGTCTGCCAAACACCACATCCCACAGTACAAGATACAGAATGTGCAGCACTTGCTTACTGCAGCCTTTCCAAATCAGATTGATGAGCTCACTTAATAGCCGCAGGCCCTAAACCGGTATACCGGTATAAACAACGTAACACGGTATCTATAATGCTATACTGTTACACCCCTAATAGTGACTGCACTTTTAGTGCACTTCCCTAATGTTATTGTGATTGCCTTCAATACTGCATCTGCCTACTGCTATTGTGATTGCACCATTAGTGTATCTGCCCACTGCTACTGTGCCTGCCACTTCCTTTACATCTGCACGCTGCTAGTGCAGCCAATTGCATTTTGAACAGCCCCGACCATGCCGGCCAAGGCTCTGGCACGCCATCTCACATATACGGGCCTCCCACGTCTCCACACAACTGAGCACACGCCTCACCACACTTACCTGGCACCTCACTGTAGACACAGTGACCAACCTCCTCCACATAGCCTCTCCCATACCAATGACTGCTAACCCATCCCTCTCCTTCTGCTCACTGCCTCTGCATTATAGCACCACCACCAATTTCTACTCACCACATGCCTCTGCACATATACCACCCCTCTGCCCCCTCCGGCGCCTCCCTGTCACTACAGTGACTGTTTCATCCTCCTTGTCTCATCCTGTCTAACCAGCTGCCAGATTTATGAGACTCAGGTCCCGCACCTTACCTCTACAACACATCAGCCTTCCCACACTCACAGCCTTCAGGAATTTTAGGTTGGGAACTCGCTCATCTCCCACACACACCTCTCACCACACTGGCTTCTCCTCACTGGAATCACTACCCCCTTTTCCGTCTGCCACCTCAGCTACCAAATCCACCTTTACCACCACAAAACGCACCACCATTCCTACCACAGCCCCGCCTCCTACCCACCTGCGAAGAAAAGTACACCATCACATCCCTCAAATGTGCACTGCTCAACGTTCGCTCCTTCCCTGCTTACGCCCTGGAAATCAACCATCTCCTAACTAGCCATGACCTTGACCTACTTGCCATCACAGAAACTTGGCTGCACGAGGCATCTGGACCGGCCATTGCACTAGCTTTACCACCTGGATACTCCATCCTCAGACAAGATAGACCACTTCAGTTAGGAGGAGGAGTAGCTCTAATCACCAAGGATGTTCTATCCCTGAGACTGAATAATCGCCCTTGGGATGGCAACGCTGACATCCTATCTGCCAAATTATCCTTGTCCCCTAACTGCACCATTAACATACACACTATATATCAGCCCCCTGGCTTACCATCAGACTTCAAAGGACACCTCATCCACCTACTTAGCGATAATATCAAAATCCCCACTAAAACTATCCTTCTTGACGACTTGCATATAGGTCTCAACGATCCTAAAGATAAAGCTGCCTCAGCCCTAGCCAAAGAACTCAATGACCAAGGCTCCATACAGAAAGTCACTAGCCCTACCCACGCCAAAGGACGCTCCTTGGATTGGATTGCTGACCACAACTACTCCTCCACCATCATATCTAACCTTGCCTTCCCGTGGACTGATCTCAACTGTATCCACTTCACTATCCCCAAAGCCATAGCCACAAAAACCCTCACCTATTCACCTCCAGCACAGGTTAGAAGCTCCAAAAAACTAAATAAGGAAAACCTTTGCCCCTTCCTGAAAGTCCCTGAACTCTCGCCCCCCTTCTCTAATGACCCTAACACTCTGGCGGCTACTTACAAGGACACCCTCTCTAAAGCTATTGACGCCATAGCCCCGATCGAACACAAAAATAGAGAAAAAGTCCTTGCATTCCAGCTCTTGGTTCACAGAGGAATTACAGGCTCTATGTATGAGCAAACGGGAGGCACTAAACAATTGGCAAGCCAACCCAAGTGACCATACCAAGGAAAGCTTCAAACAGATTTCCTCCCAATATAAGGAAGCCATTACTAAAGCTAAATCAAACTCCTTCAACTCACGGATCGCTAAAGCCACACCCAAACCAAGGACATTTTCGCCATTTTTAATGAACTCATCACCCCTCCCACTAGCCCGGATGAGATCATTAAAGATGAAGCCTGGTGTTTAAGTATACCCTGCCTAATAACTACCGGCCCATAACCACTGTCGCTTCCTCCTAAAAACCTTGGATAAAGTGGCCACAACCAGATTTAACACTTTCTTGAATCAAATTCTATCCTAGGGAAAAGACAATCTGGATTCCGCAAAGGTCATGGCACAGAAATCGCCCTGGTAGACCTAAAAAACCAAATCACACAAATCATGGACAAAGGCAAGCCAGTACTTTTCTTACTCTTGTGTCTCTCGGCTGCCTTCCATCTTGTGGATCACAAGATTCTCACATCACACCTCACCCATGCCGCAAATTTCTCCAAACAAGCCGCCTCATGGATTACATCGTTCTTGGAAGGCAGAACTATGAAGGTTTTCTCTAACCAGGCTAGTACAGCTCCCACCACCATCCACTGTGGAGTCCCAAAGGGTTCTTGCACAGCTCCCATGCTCTACAACCTGTTCACGAAACCTCTCTCCGACAAACTGGATGCACTTGGTATAGCCTACACAAAGTATGCTGACGATACACAAGTACTCCTACCACTCTCCGGCTCCTATGACCAAGACGCTGATGCCCTGCTTCTAATATACGCCACCATCGAAGCTTGGATGGCGGCGAATGGCCTTTGTCTTAATGGAGACAAGACCAATATCATTATTATCAGACCAAACGCCACACTAGCCAGACTTGGCAACCAATACTGTAACTTCATCTTAGATAACAATATCATTCTCGTATCCTCCTCAGTAAAGACCTTAGGGGTCTACATAGACTCCACCTTATCTATGACTAGGCAGGTCAGGGCCTCCGCTCACACCGACAGACTTATGAATGCGGTAAAACCCTACCTTTCCAAACCCAACTGTCAATAGCGAGAGCTACCATTGGGACTAAATTAGGCTATTGCAATGCCCTCCTAGCTGGCACCCGGCTAAAAATATAAACAGGGTGCAAATCACACAAAATAATGCTCTAAGAGCAGCACTGTGCAATCCCAAAAGAGACCACATTACACAAGCTAGGCAGTGTTAAGGATTTCAATCAGGCGACACACACCTTGGTCTCGGCCTAGTATGCAGCTCACGACTGAAATACTTATCTTTTTCTGTTATATAGATTCAATATTGAGATGGTACACCACTCATATCAACCCCCCCTTCAAATACTCCGGGTCGCAATGGACCATGAACCAGGCTGGTTGGTAATATACAATATTTATTTATTTACATACACTTTTTAATATGGGGCAGCAATCACCAATGGGGTCATAATTACAATGAGAATATGAGCAATGCACTGGGTTTAACCTGCTAATGGAACATAGACATAGCACAGCGGAATAGGAGCACTTTTTGGGTTAGGAAAGATACCACCCAAGTTAGAAATTTCCCCTGCAATGTTCCCTCAAACCCACAAATAATCAGTTCTGAGTGGAAAAACAAGCAGCAGGTAATCATGAATAAGAAACAGGATACAGAATGCAAATCTGACCTTTCCTCCCCAAATAAGAGAGAAAAAGGATTTTAAACCCCTTGCAATGTTATGAAATGACACTCGGAAATGGAGAAATAAATAATGAATGTGTGTTAAAAACCTTGAAGCAAATATAATTCCTCACTAAAGCGACAATGTAAAGACACTAACAATTACAAAGAATGGATTACCAAAAGCATACAGCTCGAAAATGAGTGGAAAGTTTAAAACAGATTGCAGCAAAATGACACGCTGGAAACTTTGCAATTTTTCGATTCCCGCCGGAAATTACCCAAACGGGTGAAATACACTGATTTGGAATGCGGTTTTGGTTGGGGTGTAGAGGTATATCACAGGAACAATATGGAAGTGCAATTAAGTCTCTAGCTGGTAAATTGGGTGAGTTATGCAAGATATAAAAAGGTGCGCTTTGAGTAAAATGGAGCTGTGAAATAGGAAAGGAAATCGGTTCTGACAAGAACAGTTTTACTTTACACTAGAGTATTCAGGCTAGGCCACCAAAGATGGACACAATAAGAGCCTGGGTTGATTCGCGACTTCAACCCCGTCACCCCTGCTCCCAACCCTGGTGGAAACCAGTCCGATCACTCGAAATAGGACTAATGGTTTAGGATTACACAAGACAAAAATGGAAAAGAGATGGCGCTAGCACTAGAAATCAAGGGGAAGGTTACAGGGATAAATCTGACAGTTTTAACAAGTTATCAGGATAAGGATAGGATGACTTAGAGAATGGGATAAGGACAAAGACAAGATATGCTATGGGTTTCTATGGGGTGGCGATTATACTCACAGTCCACCTTTTAGTTTGGGGATTTTTTGGACCGTCAACGGTTCTGGTCACTACATGGCAGCGCGCCTGGCAAACAGCTGGGCAGTTCTGGTCACAGGATGGCACTGAACTGGAATGCCAATTCTGGTCACTGGATACTAAAGGTCAGCTGGATGGAAGGATTGCAGCAAGCATGCAGTTAGGGAGCAGCAAGCCAGGCTGGTTCAGGATGCTTCCCAAAAGAATACCACAGCGTTCCCCTTTTTAATGGGAGATTAGTGGGTTTTCAGAATTGAGGCCTTGCTGGGAATAGGATCAGCACTGCCTGGGTTTTGCAGTGGGCGCTGGAGTAGGGTCAGCAATGCTTTGGCCTTGTAGTTGGGATCTGGAATCTGGATGGATGGAACAGGACTGCAGCGCAGGAACGTCAGGTAGTGTGTCTGTCCAGAGCGAGCGCTTGTTCTTCTTCTTGCTGATAGATTTTTATCCATCGGCGGTGAGTTTTGGATACAGAGGCTTGAGCCTCATTACTCCATCTTCTCGGGTTGAGTATGTAGTCATGGGTTTGTATTCTTCTTGGTCTGTGTGGTCTTGTCACAGTAGGGGTGGTTTCACAGGGTCTTTGCAGTGATGGGTGTCTGTCCAGAGTCTTGTCAGGGACTCTTTATATAGAGCATGGTGACATCATAGACTATATTGCTAGGCCGGCTTAGCTAATCACGCCTCTAAGCAACTGGATTAGACAATCAATTTTGGTTACCTCCCCTGGGATGTGACTCAGTTCAGGGGGATGCATTTTATAATGTGAAAAGACATCCCACAAACCTTTTTGCCAAAAATCTGTCATACCAGAATTTACACATTTGTACAGTTATGGCACCTTAATAAATGACATAATCAGGTTTTATATTTTATTTAGAGCACTGCCATCCAGTCCTGCAATCTGTGAGACATGGTTTTGTCCTTTTATACTTTTTTGGTCATTTTCAGTGTGAAATATTCGGCCTAAATTTCCATAACTTTATACATAGGTGTGGATGATTATAAGGGATGTATGTACAAAACTTTGCATTTGCAACATGGATGCTTTTCTTGTAATCCGCAATACTTTGCCATTTCTGTCCCCAAAGTGTCAGTGAATTCTACCATGTCTTCAATGAAAGCCCATAAAATTATACTTAAACTATAACATTTTCACATTTTACAAATTCTTGCTGCAGAGATAAAAGGTCTTTAAAGTTTATTCATAAAATAATGTTTGAAAGCAAATGGCAGTCCTTTGTCTTGCACTAGATCATTTTTTACTTTCTTCAGCTGCTACCAACTGTCACTTCAGCCCTGTGTGAGGTGGGGGTTCCCAGTTTGATTGAAGGTTTTATGGCCCCCTTCACTTCACAGGTTAGTGTCCTAGGACTTCTATTGTCCACGAGCATGTGAACTTTCTTTGTCTGGTCCATTCAAAGTTTTTCAAGCCAGCAATTATCACTTTCGTGTCCTGGAAGTTTATGGTGTGGCTCCCTTCCTAGGAGGAAGCTTTAACTCTGCCAACCGGAATAACCTGTTTTTGACAGCTTGCAACCCCAGCCAAGGCAGTTTAAAACCTTTATTTTCTGATATTTGGGCCTGAATTAAAACAAACCTGTGGAATAAAATAGCAATGTAAATGTATTTTCACCAGCCACAAACCCCTTCAAATGCTAGGTAATGCTAGGCTTTCCTCCTTCAAACGGGCATTTCTCTCCTTTCATTTTGCAAAAGCCCATTTTTACACGTGTTGAAAACTGCTTGCATTTCCTTTCAAATTCGATTTTGCCGTCTGACTTCCCAATATTTCCTTGCAGCCATAGTTATTTTCTTCAAGGCAGTAGTAGTTTATTTGAAACACAGTTGCATTGAAACTGACAGGGCTCAGATAGCTGGAGTCTCTTTTGAACTACTGAGCTTTGATACATTTGTAAAGAAATGAACACGTTTTCCGTGTGAGTAAGAGTGCAGTTCCTTGTTGATTTTTTCTCAGAGTTGGTTTGACAGGGCTGTCATTCAGAAATCATGCCTGGTTTTGCTGAGGCACAATGAGATACTGGGCATGGCAGGGCCTTATTAATCACAGTGATCTAAGGAAGAACAGATGGAAATAGCGTCAGCAGCATTATTTTAAAGGTGAAAAGTTTCCTTTATAATGGAAATCTTGGGCTTTCAGCAAAGCAGTGCTGCCTTTTCACTTCATTTCTTTTGCACAGGTAAGAACACACTGGCACACTCCCTTAGTGTGTCCCCTTGTTCCATCTTTTTGTTGCTGGAAAAACACAGTTTTGAGGCCATAATGCTCACAGGAGCCAGAAGTGCCATTTTGCTGTTTCTGCGCACATGCAGCCTGGTGATGTGGGGAAATACTGTTGAGTGGGCCAATATATCCCAAAGCAGGGAGCACACTGGTATCCCATAAGAGATCGTATAACCTTCAATATCCTCACACTCACACACAATTGCTTAACCTTCACAGCCCCATCGTACCTATCAGAGACCTCTAAACCCCCCACACGAACCTGCTACTCTAACCAACTACACATCCCCCACATTAATAGGTCCAAAACAGGTGGGGTTAGATTCCCATACATATCCTCTAAACTCTGGAACGCCCTACCTATTGCTCTCAGAGCGGAGACCTCCCTCCAAGCCTTGCAGAAAATGCTAAAAACCACACTCTTTAACTGAATATATTCCCCCCCACCGCTCCACCTTTCCATTTCCCCTTCCCTACTCTCTTCCTTTAATTTTGTTTTTCTAAGTGTAATTATGCATTGAACTATGTAACAAAGCATACTGTCTGTAACAGCGCCACAATGCCTCTGGGCTGCTGTGCGCTCTATAAATGTGAATAAATAAATAAATAAATAAATCTAACAGGGATGTGCAGAATACTTAAAATTCTCAGAAAAATGGTACCTTCTCCGAAAGTAATAGTATCTGTAGGTCCCTATACAATGTATTTGTCAGGGGGGTAGAGGATATTTTGAAACAATGACAAAACTCTCCACTTGGCTCTAACAACAAGAGAGTTAAACTCTAACTCGTACTGGACTGCAGCTAGAGGGATAGAGGACTGAACACCCAAAATCTTGCGCTTTAGTATGTCCTCTAGCACTGGTAACATGTCTAATGCCTACAAGGGAAGGATCTCATAACAATACAGCAGCTTTGCCACATTCTTCCCTTCAGAAAATCTCTGAAAAGGGAGGATTGAGAACTTCCTGTAACCACTCCTGTACCTGTGACCTGTTGGTGTAGCCAGAATGGGGAATTCCAAATAAGTTATGTTCATAACCCTCGCCACTGGTTCAGAAGAAACTTGCCACTTAAAATTGGATGATCTGTTTTTTCAATGTACATTGCAGCACTTGAGGTTTTTGGGCCAGGAGGTTTTCCGAGAGGAATCTCGTAAATGTATTAAGTAGGCACTGCAGCCCTATTTCAGTGTAATCAAATTTAAGGAAGGCGTCAGCATAACTTAGCCAGATATTAGAAAGGCCATTTAATTTCAGGGGGACATATGCCACCGGGTCAAGGTAATTGGCCAGATCTGACATGTAAAGGTTAAAGAGGCAGGGGGGCAGGATGCACCCCTGCCTCACTCTACTACAGGGCGGAATTGGCTAGACCCTCACTGTGATTCAGTCTCACTGAAACTCCAGAGTCTTCAGGGAGACCAACAATGAGCCTTAGTAGTCCATGAGGAATAACCCACTGCTGCAACTTTGACTACTAAAGATTTCTGTTAACAAGAATAAAGGCAGCTCTTAGAGCGATACTAGCAATAACAATAGACTCATTTTTTTACACAATGCGAGGGACTGCACACAATTTTGGATGAAGCCATTCAGTGAAGTGGACATATTCCTTCTGAACACAGTTTGCCATATTTTAGGGTTCCAAAATCATTGGACTAAGATTCAAGATGCTGTAGTAGATAGGAGCCAAAAACGTTGCTGTCAGCATCTAGTATTATTATAGGCCTATAATTTTTGGGTTCCGATCTGTCCCCTTTTTTATAAATGGGAATCCGGTGAGCCACCCGCCAGGAGGCCGGGAAAGTGTTTGTCTTTAAAACATGACTCAGAAAGAAGGTTTAAGTCAAAACAGTGGGGTTGATGGAGGTGGAGGGTCTGTCCTGGATTTTAGGACAGTGATCCTAGGTGATGATTCAGGGTTGGCTGATGTCAGCTCTGCACTTAAAAAGTGTTTTTTTAGGGCTTTCATTGTGGCCAAGCGGTTGATCCTCCGAGGGTGGACAGGTAGGTTCCCTCCTTCATTTGTGGAATGGGTCCTGGAAATACACTGCCTGTCCAGAACGGAAAAATTGATTTACAAATTGAAACGTAAACTGACTTTATATGAGAAGATCTGGAATGTGTTTAATGATTTCTTTTTTTTTTATTTTTTTTTTTTTTTATTGTTTAATCAAAAAATAAGATTTTACAATACAAAGTATAAGTTCTTTAGTCATCATCATCAGATCATTTTCTCATGGCAGGACTTTGCCAAGGCTTTTCTCGTTTTTTGTTATTAAAGTTGTTGGGCTCGAACAAGCATTAATCTTTGCTATCACTTCATCCATTTCAACCGGTTGATGACGGAACAGGTGATTTTCTACATAATGCTTTATTTATTGCTTGTCATTTTCATTTAGTAGATTGATTTCGATGTATCGAATTATTTGTGCCATTGCAATTTGCCATGTAGTTTTTTCGCCTCCTATTAGTCGACACCACCATGTCTTTTCTTCTGCCAAGATGTCAAAACCTGCCATAGGTGATAGATATTGTAGCCTGATGATAGTTGTGGCTGAGCAGCTCATAATCAAATGCCTTAGTGTTTCTTTTGGAGGGTCAGGATTATTTTCACAGAAGCAGCATCCGTTTGTTGCTGCTTGTCCTCGAATGTGTAGAATCTCCTTTGATTTGTATAAGTTCAGCCGTGCTCGAAGGATTGCGTTTCGTATGTATCTGCTTGGGCATTGATTTACAAATCTTTGTAACTCGTTCCTTTTTAACGTGTTACCGGGAAGATGCAGAGTGAGTTTCAATTTGGCAGCGTTTTCTATTGTCAGAGCCCAATCGTTGTCTTTCAATTTTTTTAGTATTCTGCATGGATTGTTTATGAGCTCTTGGTCTTCAGATGCGATGTTCTTCAGAATCAATTGGTTTTTATCCTGCCACTCATTTAGCATTTTACATTTTCTACTGTCCATTTCGCATTTTAGTAATCTGAAGACTTCGTTATTATGTGCCATTCGACATTTTCTATACA
Organism: Ambystoma mexicanum; assembly: GCF_040938575.1. Classification (NCBI taxonomy): domain Eukaryota; kingdom Metazoa; phylum Chordata; class Amphibia; order Caudata; family Ambystomatidae; genus Ambystoma; species Ambystoma mexicanum. The sequence continues at coordinate 220,422,503 of NC_090921.1, read as the reverse complement.
GCATGATGGAGTTGCAGAGGACTGTGCATTCTAGCGATAATAGGCTCAATTCACGCCTAATAGCTGACCCTGATACTGAAGATGGAAGATGTAATACTGTGCGCCAAAACAGCACTTCCAATTTGGACCACAATCCTGTTGGTATGGTGGGCATTGCTTCTGCGCCATACGTAATTGTCGGTACAACTTTCATTTTATAAAAATTGATTGTTGGTACTAAGGAGAATTTTCCGAATTTGCCATCCACAAATTTGGCTTGAGCAGCTAGTTTTTTAGTTTTTGCGTAAAGTTCTGCCTGCATGGCTGTTTCTCTTTGAGAGCTGTCCATAATCACTCCTAAGTATTTAAATTGTGTAACGCTCCCGAGATTGATTTCTCCCAGATGCCATTTAAAGTTGTTTCTTTGTTGTTTTTTTTTTTTGTTTTCACTATTTTGAAGGATCATAACCTTTGTTTTACTCGTGTTGATTTCCAAATGATTCTTTATGGCGTATATTTGAAGAGCATCAAGTTTCCGCTGCAGACCTATTTCCGTCTGATCGAATATTGTTAAGTCATCGGCGTACAAAAGATGTCCGATCTGCGTTTGCCCCAGCTTTGGTGGAAAGGCTCTGATTGTATCATTTATGCAGTTGATGTCGCCGATGTATGTCAAGAAGAGGGCAGATGCTAACGGGCACCCTTGTTTTACACCTCGTTCGCTGTGGATTTCTTCTGATAGTATTCCATCACGGTTCAGACGAACTTTCATTGAGGTGTCACGATGTAAGGCTTGGATAGGTGCGAGTAGCTCCTCGGGGCAATGCCACGCTTTTAATTTATCCCATAGTGTCAGTCTTTCCACCCGGTCAAAGGCTTGAGTAAAATCAATGTATACGACAAATAGATGGCACTTGCTTTGTAGTGATTTTGCTTTCAGCGTGCTACATGCTAAGATGTTACAGGTTGTGCCTGCGCTTTTCTTAAAACCTGCTTGGAAGGGGTCGTTGCATTTGGCTCCTGCTGCCCATTTTAGAAATTTGGTCATAAGGAGTGAGGCATATACCTTGCCCATTACATCCAATAAGGCAATCGGGCGAAAATTCTCGGGATTGTTCATGTTGCCTTTTTTGTAAATTGGGATGATTATGGCTTTAGTCCAAGAGTGTGGTATAGATTGAGTTTCGGTGCACCGCCGAAATATGGCACTCATTAGGCTTGCCCACTCTTTGGGATGACTTTTTAACTCTGCATTTGAAATGCCGTCTGGCCCTGGGGCTCTGGAGTTTTTTAGTTTTTTGATGATGTTGAGGATGTCATCTTCTTGTTCTAAATTGACCCAAGTTGCTCTATTTACTTGTTGCTCTTTGGCTGGTGTACTGATGGCCGATTGGAAAACTTTGGTAAAATGCTTTACCCAAGTTACCTGGTTAATATTATTTACGATCTGATTGTCCGATGTTTTATCTGCGTCCCTTATTAGAGACCAGAATTCTCGGCTGTTGTTAGTGACGAGAGTTTTGGTTATCTTCTCGGCATCCGCTTGATATAATTTGTGCCGATGAAATTTGACCCAGTCCTTATACCTTTTTTTTATATCTTTGATGGCGTTTGGTATGTCTGTATTCGTGGTCCTGCGAACTGCTCTTATCGCTCTTCTATAATTGCGCCTTGTCTCAACCAATTCCTTGTTAAAAACATGCTTGGTGCTTTGATCAGAAACTGATCCGTTTCCCTGCTTGTGATGCATGTAGGGAGTCAGTAATGGTTGATAATCTATTCCATCGTTGTCGTCTGGATGTCTATTTTTGGTGTACTTGTTTGTTACTTCGCAGATGTCTGAGGCCTTTATTTTTAGCCTTAAGCCTTGTGCGTAAGTTACAATTTAAGTGGTGTAATGCATGTTTTTTTTACTTTTTAGAGACCAAGTTGTTTCGAGTAAATTGTGGTCGCTCTTGGATGTGCGACGTACCGTGAAAGATTCAATGATTGGTAATAATGACTGCGATGCAAATATATAGTCAATAGTGGCTGTCGTGGGTGGACGCTCCCACGTGGGTGGCCTGTCTGATGCTGGAAATGTATCATCTAGGTTATGAAGGCCATGTGGCTCGCAAAACTTTAGCCATTCTTTCCCTCTTTGTGCTGATGCCTGTTGTGCTGCCGTTGGTTTCTTTGCCTCCTTGCAAGTGGCGTTTAGGTCGCCGCACATTATGACATCTGCTGCTGGGTAATCGATCATTGCTGTGCCAAGCAAGTTCTCACATAGATCGATGAATCTTTTTGTTGTGATTGCCACTGGGTTCCAGTATCCGTTAGCTATGACGACATTTCTAGATTCTGATTTTGGCTTGGTCAGATCTTGCACAGATATCACGACTGCTAGCAGAGATTGATTTGTCAGTAAGATTTTCTCAATTTGGGTTCTTGTTCCATTGCGGCAGGCTATCATCAAACCTGAGGTTGGACGCCTCTTGCTTCCTCTAATGGCCGGAACTAGGATAATTTGATATCCTTCCAATACTGGTGTTTGTTGAAGCCACGTTTCCTGGAGGCAAATGATGTCGTATTCCCCTAGGTTTGGCCCACCTGCCATCGTCAGGTGGGAGTGGCCTCGGGTGTTCCAGGAGCAGAGGGTGAGTCGTGTTGGCCCTTCCTTTGGTATGTCGCATGTTGATGGGCCTCCATTCATGGATGGCTATTGAGTACGATGGTTAGCGAGCACTTTCGGCAACCAAGCCCATAGTCCTGTTTTGATATTTCGAGTTGTGTCTTTCTTTGTTTGTGCGCTCTTCTGCAGCTCTAATGTTTGCGAGACCGCATTGTTAGTTGGTTTACGACTGTTGTCTGATCTTTGCTCTTTTCTTTTCCGACCTCTCTCCCTTGAATAATGGGATCTTTGATTGTGTTCCATTTTATTGTTTGATTTATGTCTGTTGTCTGATCTTTGTTCTTTTCTGTCCCGACTTCTCTCTCTTGAATAATACGATACCAGGTTGTGTTCTGAGTTTTGTTGCTCATCCTTATGTGTATCATTTTGAGCCTTGCTTGGTTGTGAATCTAGGTTGACTGTTTTTTTGGAATTTGACTTTTTCTGATGCTCTCGTTCCACCTTTTGATTTATGGGAGCCCTGTACATGGGGTTCCCATGTCTGTCATTTGATGCACTTTGCTGTCTGCGGGATAGAGCGTCTGGACTTTTATGTTGCTGACGGACCGAGGCATCTTCAATGTGGAATCCCTGTTTGTAAATGTCAAGTTTTTGTTTTAGGATTCTTATGTGTACCGTGTTCGAATTTACATGAAGTAAGGTGGTTGCTCCTGACCTGTCATGCCATGGCTCCACGATTTTTATATCTGCAGTGTGAATTTCACGTAAATTGCCAATTTTGCTAAATATGGTCATGACAGTTCTTCTGTTTAAGATGATATCATCAGTGTTAGAGCGTCTTTGTGTCATCCTTATTAGCCACCTATACTTTGTATGTTTATTTGAATTACGGTACATGTCTCTAGGAGTTTGTTCCCTAGTCCTGTGGTTTAGCTGAGTGCGGGATCTTGGTCTATTTTTTTCTTTTTCGTCTGTTCTACTGTCTGCATCTCTCCCGTGATGCTTTTTCGTTGTGTTTCTGTCGTATGTATTATTTTGATCGCCACAGGAGATCAAGCGTGAATCTTGGGGTGATGGTTCTAATTTCTTTTGTTTCTCACAAGTTTCGTTGTTTTGCCTAAGTATCTTTTCTTTCCCTCTCCTGTGTCTCTTGTCCATCTCGGGTCTGTGATTATCAATTTTAGATCTCTTATGAGTAGTTTCTTTGTCTGGCGTTTTCGTTGTGTTATTTGCTTTCCTCATGCACTTTTCTGCCTCATTAGTTTTAAAGTGATATGCCAGGCGATTACGCCTTTCTTCCAGGGTTTCAAAGTCGCGCTCCTTTGGGTCTTTATTATTTCCTCCCAGGGTTGCGGAAATGTCTTGATTTGTGTAATGCCCTCTTGCCTTGTCTTTTGTGATTTGCTCCGGTGTTATGTTTGAGCCTGAGTCGTCAGCAGGATAGACGCTGAGATCTAATAGTGCATCTACTGAATCTGAATCAGTTGAATAGTTTCTTGCCGCTGAGTTCCCTCTGGCGTTTTGTTTTTCATTTGTTTCATTCAGTTTTGAGGGGTTTACATTATCATTAGTAAACTTCTGACTTTTTTTTTTGTCGGTGGAAGGTATTTTTACCGGTGCTTGTCTTCTGTTTGAGCTATCACTGTTAAGGGTACTTTTTTGTGGCACCTTGGTGTTCTTTTTCGTAGTGGAATTGCTATTTGCATTTGCCAATGTACTTTCAAGACTCAGTTTGTCTTTGCAATTGGTCGATTCGAAAATAGAATATGTTAATTCATTTTTGTCCTTTTCAACCTGATTACTTGCAGGTACCTTGTCTAGGACTAGCAGTATTTTGGGAGCCTGACCTGTTGAGTTTAGGGGCGACTTCCCCCTGTGATTGCATTTGTCAGTTTGATTTTGCACTATTGTCTGCGTTGCCCGCATGCCGATGACGCGCTTTTCTTCTGTAAGATCAATGACTATGTTGGTTTGTGTTCCAATTTCATGTGCAGTGTGTTCTTTCCTTGTTTGCGTTTGGGCATGATGATGCAATGGTGCACCTTTATTTTTTGAATATGGGACTTGTGGATCCAACTTGTCTTTTGGCCCTACAGCGTTTTCCTTTGCTGTTATGTAGGTCTCCAAATACAGCACTTTTGTGAGGATCATGGCTAGAACCACTTGCTGATCTTTCACCGTTTCGTGCATTGTTTCATAAAGTTTACAGAAGGGGTTCAAGGGAATGGTTATAACTGACATTATGCCTTGGAGATCTGTTTTCTTTGTGGTCTCCTCTTGTGCTGCGTATACTGGTTGCTGACTCGTGTATTCGTAGTGCGTTAGCCCAGAAGCAGAATACCGTTTACTTGGTGTTTGTGTTGAGAGACTTACTTTTCCTTTATTCGAGGGCGACGTGGCGTTATTTGTCGATAGTCGACTTGCGTTCGGTCCATGTAGATTAGATGTGGTTTCCTTTGCTGCCGACGTCCGCCTGTCTTTGGGGATCGTAGTTTTTTTCGCGGAAACGTTAGGATTCGCAAATGAGTGCTCTTGTTCTGCGTGTCCGTCTGTGGATGTCGTGAGTTCGGCAGCTACTTTCTTGGACTCCTGTACTTGTGCATCTGTTGAGGCATTAGATTTTACGATGCTGATGCCTGCTTCTATTAGGTCATTATGGGTTATGGGGTGTTGTCGATCACCTTCATTAGAATTCCCACTGTTGTCGTCGCCAGGGGGATGGAGTAAGTTTGTTTTCCTTGGTACTCCGTCAATTTGTTCTAACGGGGTTTCTGTTAGAAATTATTCTTTTAGCAGAGGAATCCTGATAGGATTAACCCTTGTGGGTATAATATCACTGGTCGGTATGGTGTTTTCATCCAAAATCCGACCTTTTACCTTTTGATGCTCATCTTTATTTTGTTTTTCCATATTGTGCTGGTCCTGGACATTACTCATGGGTTGAGTTCCACTTTGGGCTGGCAATTTCTGTGCTATTTCTCCGTTGTTTGGCGCATCTGGCTTTTCCATGATTCGCGGCACCGCTGCGTCTGCAGATTGAGGGTCTAGCGTTGTTGACAAATCTGGGATGACTCTGCTTTTATGATCGAATTTTCTTTGTTTTGCCGGGGGTAGCAAGTCAGTCTCTGCTGCGAGCATTTCTGCGTCAGAGATTTCGTCGCACATGTTAGTTTTTGCTTGTGGCTGAATTTCAAAAAAATCAGTCAACATTCGCAAAGAATGATTTTTCCGAAGTTTTGTATATGTTAAATTTTTGATCGTGCCGCTTCTGATAGCTTGTTGTTTTCTAGCTTGTGGTAGCTTTTTTTTTATGCTTTTTGTGCATTTGTCTCTCGATCTCTTTTTACAATTGTGAGCATTTGATAGTTTGTTGACTGCACAGGTGCTTGTTTGCAGTTCTGGCAGTGACCCTATCTGATCTGACGGGACTTGTGCATTGTCGGCGTCACTGTGGGCGTGAACTTGAGCCCTCGTGTTGTGTGTTGGTACTGAAATAGACTTGTCTTCTTTATTTCGCTGCGGCTTTGTGCGCTCAAGACTGGATTCGTTACACTCATCACTGGTTGACGAGGACTCTGTGCTCCAGTTCGACTGCGTAAGAGCATTACTGCTCGTGCCCAGTGCAGCAATAGAGTGTATGTCGCGCTTCTTGGCGTGCGCAGGGTCGCAGGTAAGGTTTTGTCTACTCTCCCCTCCGGGAGACTGCGACTCGGCCAGTTTCACTGCTCCGTGTGTTGCCACAGAAAGCGCTTTGATTCGTGTAATCTCAGCTGTGACCTGGTTCTCCCCCCCCTGGTCGTTTCCTTAGCCACCCCTGAGCATGCTAAATCAATGGGGATGGCACTCGGTTTACCGTTTTTTGGGGGGGGGGTGGAGCTGGTGATGGCATCCCCCACTCTCGTCACTTGTGGACTGGGTGTGCATGGGGAATGAGGACGTGGGATGTGCTTTATAACGGGCCTTATGTCCTCATTGATTTGGCACTCTTCCCCTTGTTTGGAGCTTCGCAAGCGCATGTCTTCATCCATACACAGCGCTGGAGATGCGGTATAGAGATCAATTACTTACGCCGTGTCTACTTACCACGTGCGTCTAAATCTGTAGAATGTCTTTGTGGTTCACGGTTCCCACTGCGATGTTAAATGGGCAGTTGCTGCAGCTCCTCTGATGACAAGTATGTATACCTCTGCTGTACCGTTATAATATATTCTGATGACGCAGGGTATGGTGCGCTTGGTATTCAGGCCAGGATCAATGAGGTTACCCCTCCGCAGACTCCCAGTCACTGGTCACGCCGTCAGCGCCGAACATCCGTTGAACAGCCGGCGCCCTTTGCACCTGTCGGGCTTAGCGCCGCAAGGGTAGTGGCCTCGGTGTTTTCTAGCAGCAAAAAGTCACGTGCCAGGTCACGTGACCAACCCAGCTCCGCCTCCTCCAGGAAGCGCGTGAGACAGCTGGTGAGAGCCCTTCGGTGGCTCGCAGTGCAAGCGTTCAGGTTTACCACTCGTCGCAATGAGATACACCGCTCTGCTGGTGGCCTCGGTGTTTTCTAGCAGCAAAAAGTCACGTGCCAGGTCACGTGACCAACCCAGCTCCGCCTCCTCCAGGAAGCGCGTGAGACAGCTGGTGAGAGCCCTTCGGTGGCTCGCAGTGCAAGCGTTCAGGTTTACCACTCGTCGCAATAAGATACACCGCTCTGCTGGTGGCCTCGGTGTTTTCTAGCAGCAAAAAGTCACGTGCCAGGTCACGTGACCAACCCAGCTCCGCCTCCTCCAGGAAGCGCGTGAGACAGCTGGTGAGAGCCCTTCGGTGGCTCGCAGTGCAAGCGTTCAGGTTTACCACTCGTCGCAATGAGATACACCGCTCTGCTGGTGGCCTCGGTGTTTTCTAGCAGCAAAAAGTCACGTGCCAGGTCACGTGACCAACCCAGCTCCGCCTCCTCCAGGAAGCGCGTGAAACAGCTGGTGAGAGCCCTTCGGTGGCTCGCAGTGCAAGCGTTCAGGTTTACCACTCGTCGCAATGAGATGATTTCTTTTAGTTTTTATTTGTTTCTTTTTACTTTTCCTTCTGTAATTTCTGAGTTTTGTAATGATATCGTTTTTGTACATACTTGTAAATAAATAAATAAACAGTGGGGTTGGGAAAAATTGGCAGTCTATACTGTGGCACAAAGAGTCAATTATTAATTAATAGAAAATACGTTACTACTTACATGTTAACAAATTCATTAAAATGCATGAAAACTCTCAAATGTGCATATAAATGCAAGAACAAGACACAAACATAGAAATTACGGTGCAGACAATATATACAAAAAATGCAGATTATGCAGAACAGTACCCTTAACCTCTCTAGGTAAGCCTATAATTTGTAGGTGAATTATGTAATTTACAATCTCGAAAGAGTTGTGATCACTCTGTGTATTGAAGAATGTATACACTAAAAGCCTCTGCACTTCAGCATCAACATGCTTCTGTTCGTAATTCCTTTAGTGGGGAACATTGATCAGGAACAATATAATTGAGGTCACTGATAATGCTAGGTATCTATAATTTCGAAAACCTTCAATCGCTTTGAAATCAGTTTCAATATGTGTTTCGTCTAAACACTTTTCATTCTGCTCACTAGAGGCCAGGTGAATAGTGGTGTAGTCAACTCTCACCGGGAAAGCCTCTGTTGGTAAGCCAGTGCCGTGAGTAGTCTTGTCTTAATCTGTAATGCACACCAATGAAGAGTGTGTCAAAAAGATCCCAGGATTTATTGATTTATTTATTCATATTTTTAAAGCGCACAACAGCCTAAGGGCATCGTCCTTAAATGGATAATATTCAATGGGAGCAATCATGGATCTTGTCTCTGGTCTTCAGTTTTATTAAGTAGATGAAGAGTGGTCAGCAAGGCAAGGCGAGCTACCATTTATTTATTTATTTTATTAATTGCTCTGGTTATACTTTAGGGGTAATTCATAGAATTCAGCGCACAAGTGTCGCACGCGGCTGGTGCGCACAGTGCCCGTGCGGCTGTCTGCGCCAGCCGCATGTGCCAAAACCCATTTTGACGCACATCGTATTCATGGATTTTAACATCCATAACCAGCAGTGGCACAAAGTGGCGCAGCGACCCTGTAGCAGCGCCAGTTACGACCCCAGCCCCGCCCCGTGCGCCAAAGACATCGGCCAAATCCAGTACATGGCGCAAAGGCCAGTGGACCAGCATACAGCCCCCCAACCACAAAAACGCGTGGAAATCTCCCTGCGCACCCCTCCGAATACACGTACCCAGCTTGCGCTAATCGTGTGTAAAACTCCCTGCACAACCCCGGAATACACGTACCCCGCTCACTCCAGGCCTACCGCGTGTCAAACTCCATGCGCACCTCCGGAATACATGTATCCCTCTCTCGCTAGCGAAATCGCATGTAAAACTCCCCCCGTACCCTGGAATACATGTACCCTGCTCGCGTTAGCGAAATCGCATTTAAAACTCCCTGCACACCCCCGGAATACATGTACCCCGCTCGCGCTAGCAAAATCGCGTGTAATATTCCCTGTGGACCCCCAGAATACACATACCCCGCTCGCATCATGTTAAATGCGTGGAAAAAGTCTCCCCTGTGGTGTGGGCTGCCTGTGGGGTATGGGGAGTGTGAATGGGCTGCCTGCGTGTATTCCAGGGGTGCGTGTGGAGTTTCACCCTCGATAGGCCTGGCGCGAGCGGGGTACGTGTATTCTGAGGGGTGCGCGGGGAGTTTCAAATGTGATTTCGCTGGCACGAGCGGGGTACGTGTATTCTGGGGGTGTGCGTGGAGTTTCACATGCGATAGGCCTGGCGCGAGCGGGCTTCGTGTATTCCGAGCCCACACCACCAGGGACCACCCTACACCCCTCGGCATGCCTCGCAGGCAGCCCATCCAAACCGGGCATGCCCTGCAGGCAGCCCACACCCCAGGTGGCCACCCTCCACCCCTGGGCATGCCCCACAGGCAGCCCATTACCCCAGACCATGCCCTGCAGGCAGCCCACACCTAAGGGGGGGGACCCCTGCAACCCCTGACCATGCCCTGCAGGCAGCCCACATGGCACCATGCACTTGTGAGCCCCAACACATGTTCCCCACCCCACTCCCAGTGACGGGCACCTGCCAGCAGGCCCCGACTCATGTCCCCTACCCCGTCCAAATTGACAGGCACCTGCCAGCAGGCCCCGACTCATGTCCCCACCCCACTCCCAGTGACGGGCACCTGCCAGCAGGCCCCGACTCATGTCCCCCACCCCGATTGATGGGCACCTGCCAGCAGGCCCCGACTCATGTCGCCCATCCGACTCCCAGTGACGGGCACCTGCCAGCAGGCCCGACACATGGCCCACCAAACAACATGTCCCAACAAAACAGACCGATTGCCCTAATGCAACACAAATTTCTCCTGCCCCCCAGTACAAGCATGCAACCATCCACTGCACCCACTCCCAAATTACCCATGCCATGAGAGTCTTAAAAGAACCACCATGGCCATGCATAAATGCACAACAGAGCCACACAGTGGCAACACATGACTTAGGCAATGCTCATAGAGACATGCACAAAACCAATGAGTGTACACAACACCAGTAATGAAGATATATGAAATGTATTGAAAAACGTACTGAAAAAAACATAATTAAAATACAAACTTGCAAATTAAGAAATAATGAAAGGAAAAAACTTTTAAATGATAAGAATCCAATGTAAAACAAAAATCCACAACAGGAAAAAAGAGAAGTGGTCCATTGCCAATGTCCAAATCAAGTACATAATTTTTTTTTAAAAACATTGATCCATGGGATGTCCAAAGAATGAAAGTATGTACAAGTCCGGAACTATATACAATGGAAGTCCAAAGGGTCCATGATCCCCAAACAAAAGGAAACCTACAAAAAAGTCCTATGAATAAATAACTATATACATAAAGTGGTGCAAAGCCATGAACTCCAAAAAAAAAGATAGAACAAAGGAAACCTAACCCTAAAGAACTATGTACAAAGGCAGCGGGCATGTCCCACTGCTCATTTAGTGATGTTCCGGGCCAGGGCATCATCGAACTCCACGTTGATGTTCCAGAGATGGGCCTGTTCCCTGGCCTCAAGGTCACGCACGGATGCAGCCATGGAATCCCACAACTCCCTGCGAGTTTCCTCAAAGCCCTCTGCCCGCCTCAAAGCCCGGTGCATGGAGTTCTCTGCCTTGACCATCCTGAGCCGTGCCCTCGCCGCCCGCCACCTCTCTGCATCTATTTGCCGGCCAAACCGCTGCCACATGGAAGACACTGCCAGGCCGGGGTCCTCCTGCCCCTCGGCCGATGCCTGCCCCCGGGGTGTTGATGGCCCGGAGCCATGATGCCTCCCACGCTGAGCCTGCTGGTGCCTCCCACGCAACTGCCTCTGCCACCACGACGGCTATCGGGCTGATAGAATCTCCCGGCGCAGTCGTGCACTTGCCCTGCCCAATGATGCCGGCACATCCTCCATCTGCTGGGGTCCAGTTGGTGGGGTGGCCACCCCTGCTGGACCCCCGACTCCCGACTGTGGCAGGGATGTGATCTCCACCAGGCTGGCTGCGTTGGTTGGGGTAGGTCCACAGGGGGCCCTGGTGGCATCTGAGCCGGAAGACGGCACAGTGAACGACTGGTGTATAGTGCGCACAGAGGAGGAGTGGGCCGCAAGAGTGGCCGGCACATGGAGGAAACCCCCGACCACGGTCCCTCCCAACTGGGCCACGTTGGCACACAGCTCTTCGTAATGACGTGCGTGGTCCCCCCAGGAAGCATGCATGTCATCACGAATGTCACGTATGCGCAACGTGACACCAATCAGGACGGACTCAATCCAGTCACGGGTCCCCTCGTCGAGTAGAGGAGTGCCAGATGACGTGGACCTCCCCCCTAACTGCGGACGGGCCTGAAACGGGGCATCCCTGCTGGTGCATGGTGATGCAGTCACAGTGTCAGAGACAGTGACATGCACAGGCCCCTCTGCGGCGACCTGTGCTGCCTCCTGCCCATGCCCCTGGACTTGCACCAGTGGTACCACCCCCACCAGGCCCCATGTGCTGCTCTGTAGCGGCCTCCTCCTCCTCCGTACACACAACCAACCTGGATGGCTCTGCACTGTCTTCCGCTGTCGCAGGACCCTGTGGGGGCTCACCCACCCCTTCCGCTGCAGCTGTAGTGGCGGATGCGGCACCAGTCTCCTCGCTCCCGGATGATGGAATTTCCTGGGAGGGTGACTGTGCCTAGCGTCGCCGGCCGGTGGAGGCATCACTGCTGCTTTCCTCCACAGCGCCGTCTCCGCCCTCTTCTTCACTCGCCACTGTGTAAAGGGAGACATTGAACATAAGCATCAGGGTACTGTATAATAGTCCCCTAGACAGAAAGCAATAGCACATGAGTGGCACTGTCAAATGTGACTTCCATCGAAGGCAACACACATGCAGGAACCGGCATGGCACATGCAACAGACATTTGCATCCATGTCCAAGGCATCGTAGAAACATCCAATGGTGGGCTGAAACTCACATGCATCATCGGACATGCTGATCACAAACACACACATCACCGGAGGGTCATGCATCTGGCCCCGTATACCCACAGACACAGTGGATTCAAGGATGACTAGGCTGTATCAGTGAATCAACACATCGTCAGGGACATGTGTCATGCATCCATGGCGCACACACTACTCAGACACACGGACATGTACACCATGCATGTCCATGACAGCAGCACACATCTCTCACACCCCAAACATGTCCAAGTACAGACACAGGCATGCATACATGTGTGCATTCCGCATGCTGCTCCGCATGATACATTGTAACACATACATCATCCATGTGGGTCATGCCTGACTGGACTCACATGCAGCACCATCATGTCCCTGCACACACACATCCATACATGACCCATGTCACACATACAGCCAAGTAGCTAACTACCACCACACTACAACATGCACTGTTTTAAACGTGAATGCATGGGCACTTACCGCTCGACTCCAGACGGGCCTGCATCCAGAGGATCTGGTGTTGAAGCACTGGACGAATGAGCTCCAGAACCCTCATCTGCTGGGTGGTAAACTGGACCCGGGCCTTCTTGAGGGACCTGGACTGGTTCTCGCAGCACTTCTGGTACCCACTATGTCCTTCCAGATACTCTTCCGTCCTTCCTTGTTGGCACGCGATGGTGTGAAGAGGGCATCATAATGCCCCAGGACTTGGATAGAAACTTTATTTTCACTGAAGCTGGTAGCCCTCTGCCTCTCTGCTGGGGGGCTGCCACTGGTGCCGGATGGTGTTGATTCGGACATGGCAACCCCCGAGGCAGGTGTGGGTGGGCAACTGGGTCCTGGGGCTGGGCTGTGGAGTGATGGAACACCAGTCGGGAGTCTTCTGTTCCAGCAGGGGTTGTCACAGCAACTGGACCCCTGCAGATGGCAGTTGTTCGCGCGGGTGTTTCACTCGCACGGGTTAAAGTTCCGACGTGGGTTTCCATCGATCTGTACGTGCTTTTCGTGGAGAGCGGTGCGTGTGTTTTCCAAACGTTGGGGTTCACACGCGATTACTTCACAGCAGCTACAGTGCGTACTTCTTCTTATGGCAGGGGTGTTGTCTACGCATTCTTCTTCTACACGCAAGGCAGACGGTGAGTCGCGCACGCTATTTTTCCCACTGCGGGTGTCCCTGTTTGTCGCGTACCCCTTTTTTGTGGTCATACTAGCCCACGTGTTGTTCACGTATGCATTTTTTGTGTTCCTTCCTGCCACAGCGTAATGCATGTGTTTTTTTACACGCACGTGGGCTACAGGGGTCGTGTATCTCTTTTTCTTGCTTTTTTGGGATGCCTGAGCGTTGTGTGACACGTCATTTCCCCTAAGGGGCCACAGAATGGGACATTCATCGTATCTGTATACATGTGTTTTTTGTATGTGCGCCCTTTTATACTGCGCGGGGACACTTCCGCCTGCTATCGTGTTGTGGAGGTGTTTAGGCCTGTGCTTGTCTTTTGGCGTGCGCGTGTTTCCCCTATTCGATTCCATGAATACATGTAGTTCGCTTGCGTGTGGGTGTTCCGTGTATTTCCCAGCAGTACTTCCCCAGTTACGCCCCCATTTTCATGCGTTGTTCCCCATTCCGCGTGTTTCGCCCCGTGTTCTGCCCCCTTTTGGTGTGTGTGCTACGCGTTGTGCCTTTCGCTGTGAGCGTCGCGCACTGTGTTGGGGATGTTGCAGTGACGTGAGCGCCCGTGTGCGTCATGCGCGGATTTGGTGCACATCCCGGTAAAAACACGCGCAGGTCCTTCCATGAATCGCACGCGTGCGATGGCTTTTTCACGCTTGCGCCAGCTTGCACCACAAATTTTGCCACACATTTATTCCATGAATAACCCCCAAAATCTTTACAATACAAAACAGTTGTAAATAAAGTCAAAATGTCTGATAAAAAGTAGATGTACACTACAATTCAATCAATTTAAAAATCACAATATATAGAAAAGATAAAGAGATAGATTAAAAAGAATTGATCAGGCTTAAATCAGTGATACAATAAAAAAAAAGCAATTTGGTTAGTTCAGTACCGAGGTAATACATTTTTGGATAGAGATATCTAAAGAAAGTTAATTACTATTTAAAATTAGCACCCAGAACCATTCAGTGTTTAAAAAACAAATATCACGCACAAAACGACCAAGGCGGTGGCAGCGAAGATCTATCAAGACAGAGCATTATATAATCAAATGAACGAGAGCTTCAATGCTCAAAGCACAATACCTACAAGCCCTCCCAGATTGAGGAATGCCCTGTCTTGCACCATCAACCTCCTTAGAAAAAGATTCAAATTAAAAAATAACTTATCAAATCTGTGTTGTCTAGATGTGTTATCTTGGATAAAAAGGCAAAGTGTTAAAAACTCTTATTTCATATTTGAGGTGATAAAAAAAGATGATAGGACATTGCTAAATCTCTAATCCTAATCCAATCAAATTCAAAAAGGAGCTTTTTATATTGATTGATGGAGTCATCAGAAATAGAGGGTCTAGATTGTATTCTCTCATAATTAACAACGAATTGTGAACCCAATCTCTCAGAATTTTACACGAACTTGTGAACAATACTATATGCAGTTCAAATATGAAATAGTCTTCTGGGGATTGCATAATAACTTTTAATAGTTGCAGTCTCCTCGGCATGGGCCTGAAATCATATCCATCTCATGTCGGCGAACTGCAATGTGAGTTCCCTTAGGCACTAAGAGCAGTCTCTTCAATAACATGGACTTGAGTTTGTCCCATTGATTAGTAGGAAGATCTGTATCTGCCCCATAAAGCAGACGTGGAATTGACTTTTGATGATAGTATTTCAAGACTGGGAGAACTGAAAATCTGACATACTTTTCATCAAAGGCTAATAATTTGAAAGAATTAAATCTGATCTTGTGTTTAAACTTCATTAGGTCCATTCGACCGGAGCGTCTTTCAAAGATTTCAGCTCCTAAGTATTTAAAACTAGGAACCATGTCCAAATGAATGTGGTTTATAGACCATTTCAGAAGGTGTCTCCTTTTTTTGTGTAATTAAGCATGACTATTTTAGATTTAGGCACACATAATGGTAAATTTAACGATGTAAAATAGGAGTTAATTGCTGTCAATGATCTTTGGAGACTGATTGGGGTCAGGTCTAATAGGGCTATATCATTTGCATAAGCAAGATAATTAATTATCAGATTTCCCAGTTTGGGCAGGAAACTGTTTATTTTCTGAAGGGCCTTTGCCAGCTCAATAATGTAAAAGTTAAATAAGAATGGGTCTCACATAAAGCCCTGGCGCAAACTGCAAAGAGTGTTTATCCATCTGGAAAAACTGCCCTTTTGTTCCAAACAAATCTTCACTTTGGTGTCCAAGTATAAGGCAATTAGCATGCCTATCAATCCAGATGGACACCTGGAATCATGCAGATTTTTCCAGAGAATGGAACAATTTACTCAAATGCCTGCGATAAGTCTAAGAAGGCACAATAAATGATCCTTTTTTCTTGGATTGTCTTTGATTGCAGTAAGTAAATTGCAAAGCAATTATGAGAGGTATTTAGGCCAGGTCTAAAACCAGATTGGTTTTTATTACTGCAGCCATTTTTAGATGCCCAAAGCTGTAGTTCTCTCAATATTAATGCCCCAAAGATTTTACTCGATTTGGTGAGGTTTCAATTAAAATAGCATACTTTTTTTTACAAATGGAAGTGGTTGAAATAAGCTCCATTCCATCCAAAGCTCTCTTCTTAAACTACTATGCCTTCACCAGTCTTAACGTATTTATTTATTTATTGGGTATTTATAATGCACCTATACAACAAACTGCAAAGGTGTTTGAAGTTGCAACAAGATAAAAGAAGGCGGAACAAAAACGGTTCTATTAGGCCTTGTGTCATTTGGATCGTGCAAGTGCAGTAACCAGAAGTGCGGGGGAGGTAGGGTGGTGCCGGTGAGGGCGGAAACAGGGCCTATGGGTTAGGCAAGTGCTAAGGGGTGGCCAGGTGGACAAGGAACAGGGGAATGTAGTGAGTGCAAGGGAAATAAGGTCCACGTGCTAAGTGTGAGGGACTGGGCTGAAAGGGCTCAATGGGATGCAGGCCCAGCCAGGCTAGTACAGGGGGAGGGAGCCCAGAAGGGCAAGTGCAGTTTAGAGGGGGTTAGCGGAGAGCAAGTGCAGGAGTAAACCGGTCGAGGCGGGCCTGGTGCCCTGTAAGAATCAGAAGGAACTAGGTATCCATTCAAAAAGAGGCAGAGGGGGACAAGGAAGGAGGAATATAAATGGAGGGTCTTGAAAAGCTTCTGGAACTTAAGGAGATCCGGCTCAAGTCTGAGAGGGGCAGGAAGGCCATTCCAGAAGGAGGCCCCTGCAAAGGAGAGAGGTCTACCCCCCACTCTCTGCTTGGAAAAGCGTATGATCTGCAGAGAGTTAGAGCTTGAAGAGCTCTAGCCGGGTGGTATTTAGGAAGAGGGCGCTTTGAAACACAAATTACTTGTTGTATAAGCGCATAATAAATGCACAATAAATAAATAAAATGATGAGTATTATGTAGCAGGGTCTCAGGCCCCAGAAAGCCTTGTGGATGATGCAGAGGGTCTTGAACTTGATCTTCACAGCAACCAGGAGACGGTGAAAAGATTTTAGGGCTTGAGAGATGCAGTCCCTGGGCGTGAGGCCAAGGAAAAGTCTCTCAGTCCTATTCTGGATTAGTTGAAGGGGGCTAAGGGAGGAATTAGGCATATTGTGGAAGACACTGTTGCAGTAGTCTAGCCTGGAGAGGACCAGAGCTCTGGGGACATTGAGTAAAGGGAGAATGCCTCTGAGGAGGTGCAGCTGAAAGTGGGCCTTCTTGGGAAGGTCTGTGATGTGAGAAGAGAAGGAGAGAGAGGAGTCGAAGTTCACACCCAGGTTTTTTGCCTCACAGGAGGGTTAGGGGAGGGGCCCATGGAGGGTGGCCAGCGAGTTGGAGGAAAGGAGGGAGCTGAGGTCCCAATGAGAAGGATCTCAGTCTTACTGGCATTAAGGCAGAGGTTTTCAGCAGTGCACCATGCCTGATAACAGACAGTCAGGAATGAGAAAGGATGAAGAGGGGGCAGTGGAGGGAAGATTGAAGGAGAGCTGTGTGTCGTCTGTATAACACTGGAAGTTAGGAGAGAAGGCGGAGATGAAATGGGCTAGAGGGGCAAGGTAGATGTTGAAGAGCCACGGCAAGAGGATAGAGCTATGAGGGACACCACAGGTGGAGAGTGTGATGGAGGAGTGAAAAGGGCCCAGTTGAGCCTGGGAAGGTCGGTCAGAGAGTAAGTTCAACCAGTACAGAGCCAGGTCTGTGATGCCAAGGGTATCACAGAGCCGATTTATAAGGTAGCATGATTGACCGGATCAAAGGCAGAGGAAAGGTTAAGAAGGATGAGAACGAAAAGAGAGTTGGAATAGAGATTAAAGAGCAAGTCTTCACAGGTGTTCAGGTGTGCAGTTTCCGTCCCTCTTGCATCTCTGAAGTCAGACTGGTGGTCGTGGAGACAGCCAACAGATTCAGTGTGGTGGATAAGTTGGGAGATGGTCAGCTTCACCAAGAGTTTGCCCAGGAACAGAGGCGTAGACAGGGTAGGGCCGAGGCAGGCAAGGCTCACCTAAAATCTGTAAAGGCCCACTCAGCAGCGCTGTGTGGGGATTTACAGTTTGTTAATGTCACTGGATGGGCCCAACTACATTAGCTTCAGGCCCCACTTATTAGATAATTCTGGCTACGTCTCTGCCCCGGAAGCGTCTAATGGAGATTGGGCGGTGTTTAGCCAGGCAGGAGGGGTCGCAGAAGGCTTTTTGGGGAGAGGATGCAAAGGAGCAATTGCAGAAATCAGCCAAGGCTGGAGCAAAGGAGGCAATATTGTCCTTGATAGTTCTGGAGGAGCAGGGGGAGCACCTTTTTTGGATAGGTTTTTCATAGAGCACACTTTCCTAGAGACCTCATCAGGTGATGAGGGAAAAAAAGAGGAGAACAGGAAGAAAGGGGAGAGGGAGGCCAACGGAGGCCTGATGGCAGGTGAGGGAGAAGGGAGTGGTTTAGAGGAGAGTGAGGACATGATGAGTTTTTGTAATGTAGTTAGAGTGCAGTGCAGAGGGTCATGGAAGGCAGAGGAGAAATGGAGACTGCAGTAGGATTGGTGAGTTCCTTGCAGATTTTGAACAGTTCAGCCGTGTTGTTAGTGGCCCCAGAGATGCAGGCTTGGATATAAGTCTTCTTGTTCGAGCGGATGGAGAGTCTGTATTGCCTTTATTGCCTTCGAGCACGTCCTCTGACAGACTGGCCTGTGGCAGGCCAGTCTGTCAGAGGACGTGCTCGAAGCCTGCCACTTCCGCTCAGCAGCTCTGCACTTGTGTTTCAGAGAGGCAAGGTCAGAGTCATACCAGGTGTAGCGCTTGGAGGCAGACTTCATGCGGATCCTCATGACAGGGGCAAGGATGTCCAGAGTATTGGAAATGGAGTTGAAGGTTAGTAAGGGCTGTGTCAGTGTGAGAGTCAGTGGCAGGAGTGAGAAGGGGAATGAATGTGGCTGCAAAGGCAGCAACTGACACTTGCTTCATTTGTCGAATGATGGACATCCTCCATGACCAGTCTGCTCATCCACAACGTCTTTTTCAAACTCTCTCTCATCTTCTCTCACCTCCAACTTTGAGCCATTCGCTTAACTCTTCTCTATCGGACTATCGGATATTGTCTCCTTTATTTTCCTCCAAGGTGACATCTCTTTTGTAATTGATTCCTCTTTGTCTCTTTCACCAACATCATCCTCTCCACCTGCTCTTCCTCTGGTTACCTCTATTTCTCATTTAGTTTCCATTACAAATTAAGATATCTCTCTTCTGATGACTCGTTCTCATCCTACAGCTGCACCCACTGATCCCAATCCATCGGTCCTTATTTCCAAGGTCTATCCCTCTCTTCAATCTTATCTTGCATCTTTCTTTAATATTTGTCTCCTAACTTCAACATTCCCCTCCTCCTTCAAACATGCTTCCATGATTCCTAGTTTAAAGAAACCCTCTGCTGATCCCTCTCTTGTTTCTAACTGTCGCCCTATTTCTCTTCTTCTATATCTATCCAAGTTACTTGAACATCTTGTCTATCTACAAGTCTCCTCATTTGTCTCTAATATCTCTATTCTCCCCCGTTTTCCATCTGGTTTCCGACGTATACACAACGGAAACCACTCTTCTTTCAGGCCTAAACTCGTTACTTACGAACCTCTACTCCAAACATTCTTCTATTCTTATTCTATTAGACCTTTCTGCCGCCTGTGACACTGTTGATCATTCACTCCTGCTAGCTTCTCTGTCTTCCTTTGGTTTTTCTGATTCTGTTCTTTCCTGGTTTAAATTGTATCTGTCCCAACTGACATTTTCAGCTTCTTGGTGTAGGACAACTTCTGACTCTCATCCTCTTGCTCTTGGTGTTCCACAAGGGTCGGTCCTAGGGCCTTCTCTCGTTATACTTCTTCTCTTACTAAAGTTATTTCCTCTTATGGCCTATCCCACCACTTCTATCCTGACGACACCACGCTTATTCTATCCTTCTCCTCCTTCTCATCTGACATTCAAACTCAGCTGTCTTCATGCATGATGGCCATCAAATCTTGGATGTCCTCCCACTACCTTACACTTAACACTACAAAAACAGAAGTACTCTTTTTCCCCCTCTACTACCATTCCTTCTCCGGTTACTCCTCCATTTATTTCATTTCCTACTTCTCAACTTCTCATTGTACCTACTGCTCTCAATCTGGGACACCACTTTGACTCTGCCATATCATTCAAACATCACATTTCTATATCTTCTTGTGCCTGCCGCTATCATCTATTTAATATTTCAAAAGTCTGCTCTTTCTAACCTTTTGACACAACTAAGTTACTTATATCCTCTCTAATTTGTTCATGTCTCTTTTACTGTTCTACTACACTATTTGGTCTCCCAACGTCTCGACTTGCTCCGCTAAAATCTGTTTTCAATGCTGCTATTCGGGTACTCTTTTGTTTAACCTCACGTGTATCAATATCCTCTGCTCTTCTCACTCTTGGCTGGCTTCCTTTCCATGCACAGCTTAAAGTCAACTTTCTTTGCTTGGTATTTAAATCACTTTATGGTCTTACTCTCAATTAACTTTCCTCACTGCTCTCATTCTACACTCCCTCCCGCTCCCTTCGCTCTAATTCTCAGTTTCATCTGGTAGTTCCAGCCCCTCCCTGTGCTCAATCATGCTTCTGCACACTTGCTCATCTTGACCCCCTGCATTGGAATCTTCTTCCACTTTCTCTACGCTCTATCACTACCTATTCCTTATTCCGCAATTCGCTGAAACTTCATCTGATCCAACAGGGCCCATCCCAGGCTCTTAATGTCCATCTTCACTTGTTTACTATAGTACCGTTTTTATACTTTTGATATGTTAAGCACTTTGGATTAAGGCACTATATAAATACAAATACAGATGTTCCTTTAAAGAATGTTATAAGAAACAAATTGGAGTTTAAAAATAAAACAGACATAAGAAAACCTAATTTTACTATTAGGGACAACAAGTCCCATAATTCCATAGGTACTGGAACAAGGGAGCGATGTTGTAGGAGTGGTCAGTTTATTAATGCAGATGACACACACCTGATGGGGAAAGAGAGGCTTAAAAGGCCCCCTCAGGTGCAGGTCATAGAGTTGGCGTTGTTGGTGAAGAGCAGAGGAAGCCAAAAGCAGAAGCAACGCGGCTCATCCTGGCAGCCCAGGTAGAAGCTGGAGGAGAGAAAGGACACCGGGACCACTGCTTGGTAGATATCAGCTGCCGGTCATGAGAGCGTCTGTGCCCCCAAAAATCTGAGTGCAGAGGTAGAAAGCCTCCCCCCTTGTGACCTGTTCTGCAGAGGCTGTGCAGCGGGAAGCGTGCAGGGGGGTGTCTCAGGTGGCGTGCTCCTGAGGTCCTTGAGGATGTCTATGGTGGCTGGTGTGAAACAGAGGTCCTTAGGAGCAAGGGGGGCTCCATTTCGAAGTGGCTTGGGCAAAGATGGAATATACTAAGCAGTTTTCTGGGTTGCGAGGATCCACAGCAGCAGTAGTCATGTGAGCGGCGAGGGGAATAGAGGCACACGTCTTACCTGGTGAGTTCACAAGCTGTCAGCACCCGCTCGTGTGTTGCAAACAGGCACTCGGCGAGTGAGCAACGCTCGCGTAGGAGTAAAAGTAGTGCTGAGAATGGTTTTGAATACCTAACTATTGGAAAGCAGTTGAAGCAGTACTCGTGTGTGAATGAAAGTGATTCACAAGTTACTTTTGAATACCGAACAGCAAACATCTATTATATCAAAGCCAAATGACTATAACATTAAAAGTGTGTGTCAGTGGAAAACCCAGTAACTTGTGGGGGCAAATTTGTTAAGAGTTAATGTCAATACGCATTACCCAAGCCAAGAGAGACTGAAGCCAGGGCAAACACAAGCTATTCAAAATTGCCAACAGCAGAAGGGGGCTAATTTAGAGTCTATAAGCTCTGAAACGTGTTGCCTATATTGAATACAACATATGGTGCAAGCTAGGATACACACACATTGCCAAAACCAGGGGCGATGCAGGAAGAGACCCTATCCCAGTCAGTCTTTGGTTGCTTCTGTATTGGGGAAACAAGAGTGGTAAAAAAGCTGCCCTTTTGGAAAAGGATATCCAGAAGGAGAGCAGCATCATTTGCAGAAGAGTTTAAAGAGCACCAATGTGAATCTTGTTTTCCCTGAAAAGCTGTTGAATGTTTTGAAGTTGCAATTTGTTCAATGCTTTGAAGCTGCTGTAAACCTCTTGTCAGTTGACAATGACCACAAAAGGACTTGTTGTTGTGAAACGCTGTTCGGACAGGTGAGGATACCCGGATGACAAACCTTTGGAGCCTGGCATGATGGAAAGCCAAACATAAGTTGAAGTAGTGCTACAAGTTCGTCCTGACAGAGACACTTTGGCCTCTTTACGAGGTTGATGGTACCCGCCGGTGCTGCCAGCCCCTTAACACTGTTTCTGCCACCGGGATATCCTAAGTGGCAGCAGAACGGGAGATTACCATTCCTGTGGAGTCTCATAGGACTTCACTGGAATGGGAGACTGAAGCACGGGCACCGTTGCTAACAGGGCCCGTTCTTCACAGAGAGACATGCCGGTAGGGGCCTGAAAACACGGCGAGTCAGGCCGGCCGGGAGTTCCGTGGTCCCTACCGGCATTCTTGTAGTTTGGCGCTCTGGAAAGGGTTCCGGGGCATTGCTACCTGCACCCTTATTATCTGGGCCGCCAAACTTGGAATGAGGCCCTTTATGTTAGTGGTGCTAGAGGAAATGCCGTTCATGGATGGTACAGGGAAGTTGTATTTCTTTGGGGTTGTCAGAGCGGAAAATTATCCTGACCAAGACAATCATTGCTGCTATTGAGGAACTAAGAACCTGTTTAAGGAAGAAGAGCCTTATATCTTCTGTGTTGGAACTTTCTGCTGACAAGTTGAAGGTACATCGAACTGTATTGGAACATTGTCACAAATCAGCATTTCCTTGTGTTCTTTTCTTGAACTGTGAAGCAGAATAACGTTTAAACCTGCAGAAGGGGAGTATGCCGAGGTTATGAAGAGAGACTGTCATTACATTGTGAATTCAATCATTATTGTTTTGAACTGCCATGCATTTCCTTGTTTATTTGTTATATGTAGAAGTGTGAAGGACAGATATCCTTTGTTAGAGTTTTCCTTTAGTTTATTTTCAGCAGGGAAATCCTTGTCAGGGTAGGGATAGTGAGGCATTCATCCAAACATATAATAATGAAATGGCATTTGTTGAGAAAACTTCACAACGTGGACTGCCTCACATTTCTAACCCCCACAGAAGACATGTTGGGAGTATGGCGCCTGGGCTAGTGAGATAAGATAAGTGACACTCAAACTGGGGGCCCAAAGAGTCTATTCTTTATATGTTTTTAAAATAAAAGTTGAAACTTTATTTACATGTGTGTGACAAATCCTTAGATGCTGTCACTTCTCCCAAATTGGTAGCCCCTTCCCATGAGGTCAGGAAGATGAGGCCACAACCCAATAATCCCCCTGGGGGTGGCACTCAGTGGGCGGATCTCATGGGGAGAGACTCCCCCTCTAAAGACAAGGAGGATCATCAAATAGAGACGCGGTATGACAACCCTCACCCAACATCCTCAAATATCCCTAGCCTTAAACCCCATTCCGCACACCTCCCCTCCATACCACAGGCATCTATGTGCCTCTGTAAAACCCAATACGTAACTTCCACTAGGATGAGGAAGAGTAGGGACTACCCAAGAGAAACATCCTTGACCCATACCGGGAAAAAGAAGAACAAAGACAACCCAGAACGAATACAATGGGCAAGTACTGGGATGAGGAGTAGGTGCAGAGCCCTACCGACTATTTCTAGAACCCCCATTGAGCCTTCAAATGGTTCTTCAACTCCTGTTGGAGAAATATGCATAAAAATAGAGGAAGTGCTACAGAAGACAGAGAGCATCCCTCCATGGAGGAGCCACAAGATTCAAAGCCAGCAAACGAGGACAGTCAGTGAGCGTAGGACCCAAGACGCTTGTCTGCCGGCAGAGGAAGTCCTGACAGGTCCACGGTGAATGGAACGATGCAGTGGGAGGAAGAACGGGCATCCAGCCAACCAAGGGAGCTGAAACGCATAGTCAGTGGGATGCGCAAACCGAAAAGGAAAAGGAAAGAATGCTGCTGAGCTAGCACAGCCGCTGGAGAAGCAGCCTGAAGCCGAGAAGGCACAGAGAGAGAGCCATAATTTACTAGAAAGCACCAGCAAGTGCCATGCAGGTATCTGGGTTGGTGGGACACAAGATGGGTTGAGAAGTGCAGTACGGGTCGGGGAATCGCACCCAATAACGAATAGCCTCCTGGGTCATCTTCTTTGTGGCAGTACCTGGCAGGGTAGTGTGATGAATCTGATGATGCCATCACTCCTTTCCCAAATGTAGCCTCGCCCAATGTGGCCAGGGGACAGCATCAGCTACCTGATCCTCACCCTGGGGGTGGCTACATGAGGGAGGATCACATGGGTGAGAGGTGACCTTCAGTGGGGGTGATGTATCATCGGATCCCTTTTAGGGATACACCTACTGTTCCTCATGCCTTACTGGCTTATTACCATAACTCCCTTCCACCACCCAGAGAAACCATTATGGATATCTTCACCTGTGTTGTGCATAGGTTTCCTACACCTCACTACCATTCCTATGAAAATGAAAGTACTGTGACAAGGAAGCTGCTTAGAGCAATGAAGATCACTGACAGTGAGAAGCACAGAATGTGGTGTAGTTGTGGAGAACCACTGATAGGTGCTGGGAAATTTAAAAGGCACACCCAGCATGGCTGTGAGAGACCACTACCTGGAAGAGTCCAGAAGAGCCAATTCCGCTGAAGAGAAAGGAGAACGGGAGTGGGAGGACGACACAGGGAGAAGACCCCCTTGTCACGCTGCCCAAGGCAACCTTCCGTTGGAGCTCTGGCCTGTCTGGGGGCAGGGAGCATTATCCCCAGATGTGAAGCGAGCTGCGGAAGTATCCAACCACAGAAGAAACCTGAACACCACGAACCGGACACAGAGAAGCACGCCTCACTGAACGCTGTGCACTGAAGAGACAGGTACGCTGAGGGAGAGACGGGTGCTATAAGTCCGGGAGACTATGGGGAAGAGTGAACAAATAAGAATAACGGCGAAGGACCACAAAGGAGAAAGTGAGCCAAAATACATATCAGGGATATTGGCAAAGAGGGAAACCAAGATGTAATGAAAATGTGCACACATTATAAGTGTAGCCTATCACAAAATATTGTTGTGGATTAAGTTTGGAAGTGCGTCAAGAGAGACAGATGAAAAAGCCCTGGCAACAAAGCATATCAGGCACAAGTGTTTTGCATAAAACGCATGAAGGAAAATCCCTGGCAAGAGAATACAGCAGGCACAATGAAGTTTTCAATGTGTTGAATAAAGCTCATGAAGGAAAAGCCCTGGCAAGAAAGTATGCCAGGCACATTGAAGTTTACACATGTGTTGAAACCTGGCATGAAAGTATACCAGGCATAGTAAAATGTACAAATGTGTTGTACAAAGCTCATGAAGGCAAACCCCTGGCAAGAGAGTACACCAGGCAAAGACAAGTTTACAAGTATTGTTAAATGAAGATTAAGAGGAAAAGATCTGGCAAGAGAGGATACCAGGTGAAGCCGAGTTGCTTAACATACACGTAATTTGTGTTGTTGTTACACAGAGACATTAAAGGAAGAATCATATCCTTAATAAGACAAAAGACCTGACAGGAGAGTATACCAGGTGAAGCTGAGTTGTTTAACATATGAGTCACTTTTGTTTTTGTTGTATAGTGACATGTAAAAAAGAATCATACCCTTAAGAACTGTTGTGTTGGTGAAGAGAAAACCGTCCATCAGAACCACTAGATCCTCCAACAATTTATGCCTCACGGTGCCCAGATTCATCTCTAAAAGAGCCGGAGGCTCGAGCTTTACAGTCCTCGCCTCCCAACCCTGGAACACCCTGCCGCTGAACATCAAATCGTCTAAGTCCTTCCAGTCTTTCAGGAAAGTTGCCATTGGGTGGCTACTGACAAAAAGTCAACCTTAAGCTAGACCTTGCTATAATCTGTATATATTGTACATGCCTCACCTATGTCTTTACTGTATGCAATTACTACCATTGTCTGTATGTACTGTATATAACCTTTGCTATTGCACCACTGCTAATTACCATGTACTGTGCCTTGTAACCTGTCGTAAGCGCCCTTTTACTCCCGGGTCTGGAGCGCTATATAATTAAAATAAACAAACAAACAACTAAACAAAAAAAAACATTCCCCTACAACTGTGGATTGTATCCAATGGAACATTTGTGTTAAAGTTACGCCTTTACTTTACTTTAATTTGTGCATTACCAACGCTAAAGACATTTCCCTTTCTCATTTTAGAGTTATGCTTTAAGTGTGAGGGTCAGAATAGGATTTCGGACACAGGCCATTTTGATTTATAGATCTTGACAACTGACAGACCCTTAGTTTTTATTGAGGTGGGGAAATGTGAGGGACCAGAAAAGGGGTTGGCTGACCCCATTTCTAACGAGGAGTGTTCCTTGCCTAGAAACTAAAACTAATGATCTCACAATGTCAGATGTCAGTTACTGAAAAGCTGTCCTTGTGTCCAAAACACCCTACCCTGACCCTGAACTTCACACTTTAAACAAAACAACAAAAGGTGCAAGAAATGTCTTTGATTTGATATTGGCAAAAAGTGTTCAATTCAAAATAACTTGAAACTAAATATTCTTCAAGGAAAAGATTATTGAATCCAGAGGGTGTTACACGCCCCCTGTATTAACAAAATAGGATGGCAAAAATCTTTCTTTACTAATAGTTCATTTGCGTGTTCACTGGACTCACACAGTTCTGGAATAAAAACATACATTCTGCAACAGTCTTTCCTTAAAGTTTTCTTGTATCCTTGTAGATTACCTGGTGTACTCCCCTACCAGGAATCTTTATCATTTTAAGTGGCCAGTTGTACATGCCTGCCAGGACCTTTCTTTATTGTTTTCCAGAATACCTGCTGTGCTCCCCTGCCAAGAATCTCCCATTCAAACTTCCGCTGCCTGGTGTACTCGCCTGCCAGGACTTCTTGTGTGTTTCACAGTTCTCTGGTTGAATAATATTTATTCTTACTTTTTCCCCACACTGGCATCTAATCGCTTTGGAAGCAAAGCAAAGTGGAGCAACACAGGTTCGGGCCCGGGTCCGCGCTTAGAAACCTCTGGGTATTAAGTGCATTATAAATAACTAATTACACATTTTTAAAATTAATTTAATTGGATTGGGATTTGCCTTTGCACTTTGCTTGTCGGCATTCAAACATTCTTCTTATTGGGTGTTATATTTTTGGTTGACCGCATTCATACAAACTTTGCCTTTGTACTATGTCTTGTCTGCATTCAAAGAATCTTTGCTTTTGTACTTTGCCTTGTCTGCATTCAAACATTTTTCTTATTGGGTGCTGAATCTGCACCTTGCTTTGGCTGCATTTAAACAAATTGTATGTATTTTCTGCATCAGCAAATGTACATAAATCAATCACCTGCTGACACATTTTTTAGAGCGCCCCAGTGTCCCCAGCTGCTTTGGGGAGGCTCACTGGTTCTTCTCCGCATCTCTGATGCGGTTCGCGACTTTGTGGGTTGGTTCCTCCATCCATTCTCCAGGTTCAAGTGTGCGAATGTCTCTCCAGCGGTCGCGCGGTTCCGCTGTTACAGGGTGGCTTGCCTCTCCACTCCAGATAGGAGAATGCGGCTTCCTCGAGTGGCCTTCCTTACTCACCTGCATCGTCTCTCCCCCATTTTCGGCAGCCTTCTCGGTACCTGTGTGCTTTGTGTCTGTGATTCTCCAGCTGGTGCCTGACGTCCTCTCCACCACTCTCTCCTCTAGCAATGCAGCTTTCATTTTTAAAGGTCCAGCACACTGTAGGTTTTGGCAAACAATTATCCTGTACGTTGTTCTTTGAGCTTTTGTTAATCTGCATAAACTCCCTTGTCCTCCTCCTCATCTCAGTACCTGAAGGATTATGGGAGTTGGAGTCCATAGTTGTTTGTGGACTTGTCACTCTCAGATGGCTTCTCTCTGAGGTTTCACAAAAGGGCCCACCAGAAAAAGGTGTTATATGTGTGATGCGGATATCTGGGTCACAAGCGGGGGCTTGACCAGACTAGCAATAAGCCACTAAGAGTTAAGGTATCAGGAGTTATTCCTCATGAGAAAGAGGGAAATACTGCGTCTTCTCCAATGAAGTTACCATATCTCACCAGTAGTAGTCTCCTCCCATGTAATCCTCCTGCATATAACCACCCCCAATGTCAGGATCATGAAGCGCCTCCCATCCCCTGTTCACATGGGAGGAGGTTACCACTGGGGAAACAGTTATGATTCCATTGGATTCATCACAGAAACCAATGCCTAACATAGGGTTAGCAAGGCCTTTCCCAACCCCTTATTTGTTAAATAAACGTTTATAGCCAAAACTATGCGCTCTCTGTGTCTCATTCCTGGCTCTTCAAAGTACTGAACCAGGGCTGCCAGAGCAGGACACATTCCCCCTGGTGTTGTGAGCTGTGACAAAGAGCCTGAGAACGTCCATGGAAGGGTGACAATCCCCCTGGTGTTGTGAACTGTGAAAGTAAACCAAGAGAGTGTGAGAACAAGGCAAGGGGAAGGGCGGCATTGCCTCAGGCTATGTGTAGAGAAAGGCAATGAAAGCCAGACATCAGGAGAAGGGAGTCATTTTTTGGTGGTTGAATCCACAAAGAAAATCAAACTAGTAATCCAGGGGAAGGGAGTCATTCATTTGAGTTTTGAAATGAGAACTTTGCTGTGTGTTGACATTACAACCAGGAACTTTGTTTTGTGCCTTTGAAAGGGATTGAAACCTGGGGAAGGGAGTCATTCCCTCAGGTAAAGGTCCCACCTAAAAATTGGAACTGAGATCCGTTGTCCAGAAGAAGGGACCCATTCTTCTGGACCAAGGAGATCCACTATCCCTTTAGTTTAGTTATAAGTGTTAGACGGACATCCTGACCAAAACCCTTCGTTTTTTAGTTTAGGTAGGGAAACACCTTTTAGAGTTAGGATGTAGATGAAGGTACGATCAGATCACACCCAGGACCTTCGCCGCTACAGGTGACCGGCACTACTCGGGAGAGGAGGGGAGGACTGGCCAAGCCCCAACAGTCCAGCACCAGAGCGGGGTTGTGATGCTCGGAGTCTCGGCCCAGATAGTGCACAGCTGGTCATCCAGGCACTGTTCCTCTTGGTACGCGCGTCTCACCAACAGCACAGGATGAGTCCCTACCTCACTGGTCCAAGTATAGTTCTCTTATTAGGGGCTGCACGTCAATCATCATGACGTATCAGCTCTTCGAGAAGCTTCTAGGCTCACCCTTCCGGGCAGTAAACATGTTTTCGCTTGGAAAGTTACAAGACTGGAAACAGCCAGTCTTGGCTCCCAGGCTTCGTGCACTGTGTTTTGAGAAGATCTGACATTCTTGCCTTATCAGTGCACCTGACACGCAGAGCGAAGACGAGCAAAGCTGTGCTAAGCCCTGCCTGGCTCCCAAGGGCTGCGTAGAACCTCTTGCAAATGCTAGATGTTTTATGTCTTTAGGAAAGGCCTTCGCAATTAACCCCTTACAAGCATGCAGGCTCACCCAGTTTGAGAGGCCTGGTTGATGTCAGCATTTTCCTCCACGCTTTGAATAGGCTCTAATACACACAAGATAGCTCAGTGGGTTAGTGCAAGTGTAGGTTACTGCAAGCGCCTAGCAGCTTATCACGACAGACACTCAGCTTTCCTTCTGGCTCTCCTCAGCCTCCTCACCTCTATCGCTCAAAGATTTCTGCCTTAATGCCAGTGAGACGGAGATCCTTCTCATTGGGAACCCCCTCTTCTTTCCTCCTCTCACTCTGGCCGCCCGCCTTGGGCCCTCTTCCTTTACCTTCCTGCATGGCAAAGAACCTTGGTGTCATCCTTGACTACACTTTCTCTTTCTCTCCTCACATCTCGGACGTTGCCAAGAAGTCCGACTACCAGCTGCACCTCCTCAAAGGGACTTTTCTCTTTCTCACTTTCCCCTATAGGCTTACTGTCTCCAGAGCCTTGGTTTTCTCTAGGCTGGACTACTGCAACTGCCTCTTCCTCAATCTGCTTTCCTCTACTCTCCGCCCTCTAGAACTAATCCAGAACAGGAATGCGATACTTATTCTTCACCTCATTCCCAGGGACTGTATCTCTCCAGCCCTGAAATCTCTCCATTGGCTCCCGGTGGCTGCAAGGATCAAGTTGAAGACCCTATGCATTATCCACAAGGCTTTCTAAGGCCAGGGCCCACACTACATCCAACGCACTCTTCCAAAATACATTCCTTCTTGGGCCCTTCGTTCAGCTACCTCCAACTCTCTAAGGGTTAGACGCTTCCCTGGGCAGAGACTGGGGTGGTGGATCTCTCTCCTCTGCAGGTGTCTCCCACTGGAATATGCTCCCTGCCTCTCTCAAACTTGAGCCGGATCACCTGAAGTTCTGGAAGCAGCTCAAACCCTTCCTCTTCTCGTTTTCTGTGGCGTCAATTAAATGCTTATGTCAAAATGTTGAATCCCCCAAGAAATTCCATCTATGTTGAATTTGCCATGATGTTGGCTTCAGACAATCCATATTCAATAGTTCTCTTTAAGAAGAAAATGGATCTTGCCCTTCTACGTATTAATATCACCAAAGAGGATCTGATAAAGTGAGTGGGATATTCCCAAAAAATGCATATCAGATGGATATGGTTGATTCGCATGAAAAAATTGGTTCCTATCAGTTGTATAAAGAATTTGCGTTACACACACACAAAAGGATTCTGAGGTTGATATGCATGGAGTGCTTTTCTGACACTAACGTACGGTACATCTACATGCGGTTTTGTTTGAATCAGCTTCATTCTAAAGAACGCATTAGTCAGTGGGTGTACTTTAATTCAGATATTTGTCGTTTCTGTAAAATAGCTGCACAAAAGGAAACTATAAAACATCTGATTATTTATTGCAGTCAGTTTGAAAACAAGAGACTTGCTCTTCTGGGGGAGAAAAATGTTGGGAACTCGGTATCTTCCCGTGCAATGCTATGGTGTAAATGTATGAACAATCCTCACATTGCATTCATGTGTGCTTTGGGTAGATTTCTATCTAAAATTGAAAATGAACTTTTGCAGAAAATGAAGTGTTATGAAGATGACTTAAATTTAGCTGTATGTTAATCTATACATTGAAATTAGTAACATCATATATTGTCTATACGAGGCCTATTATAGGCAGTGAATGTTTTCAACCATTGTTTCTAACAGGATCTCATGTTTTGTGATGAAGTAGATGCGCTACAGGACATAACATCGATCGACATTGCTCAAGTTGAATTTATTAAGGGAAATGACCACTCTATGGTAAGACTCTGGTTACCATCCAACTTAACCAGAAATGTCTTATGGCAAGCCAGAATGGAAATTTTTGCCCTAGGATTTGTGTTGAGAGGTTGAGAGATTCCATGTGCCTAGATGCTCAAGGGAACATCACCATGGAGAAAAAAGATAAGTATATGGAGAAGCAGCATCACGGAAGCTATGCCTACATTAAGAATAACATGAGCACAAATCAAACCAAGAATTCTCAGAACCAAGAAAACGAGTGGACAAATAAGTCATAGCCAGGCAGAGAACAAAGAACTACATCCTTAATTAGCAGGAACACATGTGGGAATAATCACTTATTAGGCCCCAGTGCAGCAGTCCTAGCTCCACACAACATAATTCTTTTACAAGAAACATGGCTACTTAAGAGTCCAATCTGGGAAGAACATACCATTTTATTAAATCCAGCGAGATCTGGGAGATGTGGAAGGCCATCTTCTGGCCTAATGGTGATTGTTAAAAATCATAAAAACTGGAGCCTGTCGCCATGCGTATCTCCGAACCCATATCTACAATTGGTTAGGTTGGAGTTCGGCAAAGGTAAAATGGTCTTATTGAATGTTTACAGAAATCCTAAAGGCATCTCAGATGATGTCTTCTGTTTAGAGTTGGAGCTTCTTTTGAACACCATAACAGACTCTCCTGATATTACAACTGTGATCGTGGCAGGGGACTTAAATCTGCAACTATTACCAACTCACAATCAAAAATTCAATTTAATCTGCCTGAGATGGAAGAGTCTAATGAAAAATCGTAAACTTATTACGTGTAATGGCTCCATCCAGGGCGATATAAATCCAAAAACAATATGGGGAAGCGGAGAATCATCCTCAATAATTGATTATGTTTTTTTGGATCCTGAAACCTTCAACAGAACTATAAGCGTTCATATTCTGCCACAAGTGCACAGTGATCATAATGTTCTGAACTTAAAATGGAACTTGGAAATGGTCACTCAAGAGTGCGGTGAAACCTTTGCTCATCAATTCACAGTAAATAATGCTCGTACAAGATTAAAATGGAATAGACAGAATCTGACTGACTTTGGAAAAAAATAGAGTTAAATATGCAGGATGGTCAACTAGTTTCCACCTATTACACATAATTTCTCCATCTCTATCAAGTAGTATGCAAAGGACACAAACTTGATTTTTTTAAACCACGACATGAATTCGATGCCCTCGTCCAAGCAAAAAGAACAACTTTAAGGCAAAACAAAAAACTGATCTTGTGCTAAAATAACCTCGATAAATATCAGAAACTAAAATCACTCAATTGCCAATACAAAAACTGGCTCAGAGGACACTGAATACTAATGCACCAAAAAGATGGAGAAGCCATGTTGTGCAGCAGCCTTAACAAAAACACAGGGCAAATATGGGCATTAATTAACACCAGTACTAATGCCACCCAAAAAGCAGTACAACTTAATGGAGTGAGTGAATTGGAGTGGACAAAATACTTCACTAACATCTATCAGAAAGAGCAATCTGAGTCAAGCCTGGCTAGAAGAGAACGCTCTAACTATGCAGGTCTCGAAATTGAAGAAGATGACGTCCTGTATTTCATAAATAAACTCTCAACTTCACATGCCCCAGGCCGAGATGGCATAAGCAATTTTGGGTTCAAACAAGACCCAGAAAAATGGTCAAAGATTCTCAATTGCATCTTTAATCACATCATCAATACAAAGATCTTACCGATCACGTGGAAATCAGCGATCACTATTCCGATTTTTTTTAAAAAGGAGACAGAAAATTACCAAAAAACTACAGACCCATTTCTCTGCTCGATGCTTCGGGCAAGTTGTTCTCTAAATTCATCCTCAGAGATTTAAACAAATGGACAATTCAATCAGGTGCTAGAGATCCTCTTCAAACTGGATTTGTTGCCGGAATGGGAACTTGTGTCAATTTATTGACACTTACAGCGATCATTGAGCACCACAAAGAAATAAAACAGCCACTTTACATCACCTATATAGATCTGCGGGCTGCCTTTGATTCTGTCTCTCCTGATTTGCTAATACAAAAACTGACCCAACAAGGCTGTCCAAAATATCTCATTCAGTTGATTGACGATCTCCACACAGACAACACTGTAAAGATCCGATTAACAAATGATGGCAAGCTATCCCAACCGATCCAAACATTCCGAGGGTTGAGACAGGGATGTACTCTCGCATCAGCGCTATTCAATTTTTTTATTTCAGATGTGGGAGTGTCCTTTAAAGTAATCTCTACAGATCCTCCAAAACTAATAAACTAAAGGATTCCTTTTCTAATGTACGCAGATGACCTGGTTATCATGACAAAAACACCAATGGCTCTACAGAAAGCTCTGAATGCGATAACAACTTACACTAATGCTAATCATCTCAGCATTAATATTGAAAGAACGAAAGTCATGATCTTTAATATCGCTCAAAGAACATCAAGAGAAATGTTTACCTGGAATATGATGGGAGAAACCCTTCAAATTGTCAACCATTACACATATTTGGGTGCCCAAATCTTACCCAAAGTATCAAACCCTTGCGTATAAACAACAGCAACAAGATAGGGTCACCATATTTATCCAGCAAACCAAGATCATTCTAAGGAAATATGGGAAATTTACCTTGGTCCCGGCCTTATCGTTTTACAATCAGAAAGTAACACCTATTTTATTATACTCCTCAGAGACAAGACCCATCATAACGGAGGAATTTTGGCACAATCTGGAAGCAAAATATTGGCGAAGTGTCCTGCACTTACCTACATCAACCCCATTATGCATCATTAGATACGAACTGGGGTTGATTTCTCTTAACATGAGATATATATGGCTAATAATAGCACTATTTAGAAAATGTCTATTGTCCTGGAATGCAACCACAGTTTTGGGAACCTTAGCGGCCTATATATTTGCTTCAAAGGATACCTTTATATCAAAATGCCGCAACCAAGTTATTCACACTCTAGCGTTAATATATGCTTTCTTGTTAAGTCTACTTCAGAACCCAATGCAAATAAAAACTAGGATTTTTTGCTATGGACTGGAATAATACCAAAGTAAAATGTTCCAGCTATCGGGATTTTGACTCCACAACCGTTACAGTAAAGAACCACTCTTTGCCAGAACGCTATTTGATTAGATGCCCAACCATAAAACATCGAAATGATCTGCTTCGACTACGATTTAATCTTTGGTCAACAAGACAGGTGATGGCACGGCGCAAGCTTATTAACAACGACCAAAAATTTCGCAGATTTTGTAAACAGCAAGACACAACCGAAACATTGATACACCTACTTACTGAATGTGTGACACTCCTAAATCATTGAGTGAAATACTTCAAATACCTAACTGAACCATTTGGAGTTTCAACATCGGACATACTATGGAGAACTATCTACTCTGGTATTTCTACTGCGGTCTTGTTAGGAGCTATTGCATTCTTGTACGAGTTAAAATTAGATGAAGTAACTATGCAGTAGTCAAATGCCACTTGTTAATTTATTTATTATTTAATCAATTTGCAGATAGTTCAGTGTAAATCAAAACCTGAAGGTGTTGTTTCTTAGTGTTAAATGCCATACATGCCTTATTTTTTCCTTATTTTTATAAAATTCTGTAAATTTCTGTAAATGTTATGTAATTTTGATTTTTATATTGAAAAGTTGATAAATTTCAGCTATATCAATTACAAAAGACAGGGGCGTCTCTGAGGGTCTCTGCCTGAATTTCCCTGTCAAGCTACGGAGCATTGTCCACCAGTCCATAGCCCCAGTTATGGACTTTACCTGTGAAAAAACAGTTACAGTTTGTTAGCTATGGTTTGAAAAGACTGATCTGCACAAAACTGCTATTTTCTATACTAAATCAGATCTCAATTGGCTTTAAATATAGAGATAAAGCAATTGGCATGTTACACTAAAATGTTAAAGCATTATATTTGCAATGAGTTCTCTAAGTGGCATCCTTCCCAGTTGCACCCATTCCATGGACTTAGCAGAGAAACAGTTTATGAGGACATGGGGCTTTTATGTACTCACTTTGGGTTATTCCTTTTATATACACTTCACACATGGACCATCACAGCTTCCAGGTATTCTCCCTAGTCTGCTAGCCCCTTCCACAATCTGCTTTCTCCACCTCAGGGAAATCAGATATCACTCCAGGTACACCCTGCTTCAGGCTTCCTCTTGGACAAGGCCCATGGTCTCTCCCATCCCTCAAGATGTCATGGCAGCTCAGCACTCAACACAACACAGGTTGAAGAGGGTTTGTAGGAGATTTTTGGTGTGTTTGGAGAGAATTAAGTTAAAGTGTGGGATTGAGGAAGCAGTAACAATTTTGACTATTCGTGTGAATGTGGGTGAATATGTAAGTGTGTCGCGAGAGAGAGAATTAAGATCCAGGTAAGTGGGGGAAGTACAGGTGGTAAGGAGATAGAGGGGAGAATTACTTTTGTGAGTAGGGCACTGTATTCCTTGGGTCTGTTTTCGGTGATCAGTGCACCATATCCCTGGGAGGTGAGCAGGGCAACATATTACTACAGGTGGTTGGAGTGTAGAAGGGTCAGGAATTGTGATAGGACGATAGGATTAAGAGTTAGGTTGACGGGGCGTGGCCGACAAGCGTGCAATGCAGACGTGATTCCTCGCCGCTCCCGAGCTGCCAGCCTGTTCCTGCATCCATCCTGCCTTAATAACGATGTGCGAGATACCCAAAGACATCTCAGCAATGCGTGAAATACTGGTCTAGCAAACCGCAGCACTGCAATCCAGAATCGGTGTGTATTCGGGAGTTACACCGTCTGGAAAGAACAGACGCCCGCTGGAAAAAGTGCTTCCAAGATGGCCACCGAGATCCTGGAATAGGAGCCGAGCGCAGTGGTCCGGCAGGGAAGTCAGCCGATATCCCAAAAGGGCTGCCCCCGACAGCGCTGACAGCGGGAGTCCCGGAGGCGGACCAAGAAGCGAGAGACAACGGAACAGGACTGACCCGTGCCTGCCGCCTCCAGCGACTCACCAGCGCACCCTCAATACGTGGCAACGGCGGACACCGCCTGAGTCGGGGAATCCCCTTCCCCCACCACATACCAGCATCGAGCGGCTCCAGAACACGCCGGCAATGCCGACAGCCGGCAGCACCAGTGACCGACAGCACCGGCAGTATCAAGTCCCGGGGGTGCTACAGTGCGGCCTTCCCCCCCTACAACACGGACGCGGGTGCTCCGCTCCACGTCGAGCACCCGCCATTTTTTCCCCAGTGCAGCGGCAACAACTATCGGAGATGCAGGGGCCCGTCCACCAGAAATAACAGTAAGGAGGAGGTGGGGACGCAAGCGGGGGCCCCCCCCAGTGGCCCATTGGTGGGGAGTGGTGACATTGGATGTGGGACCGCACCAATCCAGCAGATTCCAGCGGTCCCTGCCCCGGCTTGCTGTGACTTTGCGGCCTCGTCCTGGACCCACGCATGTTGTGCCACATGAAGTGAGTGCAAAACTTTACCAACGTTAATTGGTACTCCCTGGTACTCCTTGAGACTCTGAACACCCCGTTACCAAAGCAACGTCAGAAGTGACCAGGAGTAGGTCCCCACCGCTATAAACGCACACGGTGCCAGTGACCACATGACCACCAGGAAGACACCCTATGATGAGCTGGATAGCAGAGCGCCACGCAAAGTTGTCGGCCCCTGAACGAACCAGCACTGGGCACAACTAACAGTGTGTGGCACTGACACACGACCCCCCCTCCAAGGCGCGTACTAGGATACTACGTGTCAGTACACACAAAATACACGAGCCACCAGATTACTGACCCTGAGCCCTAATAAACCTGCCATCACAAGGAACCAACAACCGCTGGCGACAAGCAACAATCGAGAGAACAGGGTACAAGAGGAACTACAGAGTATATGAGGGCTAAACAAGCCAAGAGAGCGAAAGCACAACTCAACACGGGGTTATAAAGTGGGTGGTCACTCTCAACACAGGGTGGCGCGAAATACGGAGACTAATCCTAAAACGACCCCACGTGACCTCCGCCCCAGTCACCACAGGACCAGTGCATATTACCCCTGAGGCCCCGGGCAACGCCTGCCTGCTTGCTCTGTCATTATCCTCCATCCCATATATGCAGAGCGGTTCTCCAAATAATAATATTACAGAGTAAAGCACAAGGTCCCACGCGAGGAGGTGAAGTCCACGCTATACCGGGCACTGAGGTAGACAAGATCCTATAACATGCAACAGCTCCTGGCATAGCTGTTCTGGGAGGTTACCCACTTGGTGGACCATTCCTAGCCCGACTATCCCATCTGCCCTCTCACTTCACCGCTGTCCTTCCACTCCTGACGAGGGCAAACC
Source organism: Ambystoma mexicanum (assembly GCF_040938575.1). Lineage (NCBI taxonomy): Eukaryota > Metazoa > Chordata > Amphibia > Caudata > Ambystomatidae > Ambystoma > Ambystoma mexicanum. The sequence goes on along the minus strand of NC_090921.1, from coordinate 220,384,905 downwards.
TCCACTGATATTGTCACGGATACCCAGAAATGGGGAAAGATAAGCCTAGGAAGACTTCTACCCAAAGCCGAATTGACCAGTATGCTACAACGCCATCGGCCCGCTCCCCGGAGCGGCCACTACCATCCGAATCAGACTGTATGGAGGAAGATATCTCCCTCAGAGATATTATGAGCGCCATTGCCAGCTCCAGAACTTCAATGGAGAAGAAGATAGATAGCATTGGTGTGGATGTATCCCTGCTAAGGCACGACCTGCAAAAGTTGACCTCACGCACGGGGGAGGCTGAGGTGCGGATCTCTGAGACCGAAGACAATTTACGAGGGATGAATCGCAACATGTCCAGCATGATGGCGCGCATCAAGCTTCTGGAGGCAATAGTGGATGATGGCGAAGGCAGGTCTAGGCGAAACAACATTCGCATACTAGGCCTTCCCGAAAAGGCAGAAGGGGACTGTGTGGAGCTATTCCTCGAGGAGTGGCTGGTGAACACGTATGATGCACAGTCATTCTCTAAGTTCTTCTCCATTGAACGGGCCCATCGCATTCCAACCGGCAAAGTCATTCCGGGGGCGCCGCCACGCACAGTCATTGTGAGATTTTTAAATTATAGAGACAGAGAGGCAGTGCTGCAACTGGCGAGATCAAAAGGGACAATCACATATAACGGATCTAAAATCGCCTTCTTCCCAGATTTTACCAGAGAAGTACAAAAGGCACGTCAGTCATTTGATCCGCTCAAGAAACGCCTGCACTCAATGGGTGTCAAATATGGATTAATCTTCCCCGCCCAATTAAAGATTTATCACAAGGGCACATCGGTGCATTTCACAGATCCAAAGGAGGCATGGAACTGGGCCGAGAGGCATATAGATGGTGACTGGAGCACAGGAGGGAGAGGACGAGGGGATCGCAATAGACCACACCCTGAACGCCCGCCGGACGTTGAACCACAACAGCAACAACAAATGCAGAATCCGAACCCAGGAAATGCATAAAGATTGAATCAGCCATGAAAAATGACCAGAGCAACACATAATGAAGCAACGAAGCCCGTGCTTCGCAAAATATACCAAGACACATGTTATATTAAGGCTGGCGGCCGACCAACAACAAAGAACAGATCACATACTACTTAATCAGTTTAGTTTGAACTAGTTTACTAAGTTATGGAAGGGCGACAGATACTTCAGTTGGGGAAGAAGTGTGGGGAGGGGGGAGTTGGGTACCAGTTCAAAAGATGGGAAAGCTCAACAGAATGTCGAAACGTGCAGAAAATGGAAATCAAGCGGCCAATAGCTGGGGATCCCCGATATGGGATGTGCAGGGGCACCGCTACTGTCCCAGAAGAACGCAATGTCATCCAGAATCACAACCATTGAAATGCCGCAACGAGATAACATGGCTCGAACCCTGAAGCTCCTCACTTGGAATGTGAATGGATTAGGAAACAGCCTGAAAGACGATTGGTGCGACAACTGCTAAATAGACATGGCCCAGATATCGTTTTTTTAACTGAAACGCACCTTGCGGGCACAGCCAATGCTCTATTTAACAGCTCCAACTATCACTCGGCCGCACAGTCGGGCTTTGCGATGAGAGCCAGAGGGGTATTGATACTAGTGCATAAAAGACTACCGCTCAATCTCACAAAAACAATACAAGACACTGGAGGCCGGTTTACATACGCCACTGGTACCCTCTGGGACAAATCGATATTCCTATTGGCGATCTATGCCTGCCTGCACTGCAATCTGCCCTACTTGAAGAAATAACCCCTTTAATGTCTGATGACGCCTCTGATATCCTGATCCTTGGGGGCGACTTCAACAATGTCATGAGTAATGTGCATGACCGCACACATATACGTAGCAGAGACCCCACCCGTCGGACCAACCTGGCCTCATTTGCGGAGGCACTGAACATTAAAGACGTCTGGCGAGATCTGCACCCTGGTGAGCAGCAATACTCCTATCATTCAGGGGTGCACACATCGTTATCACGTCTGGACTATTTTTTTGTCCCTGCAGTAACAATTCACATGGCAGTGCTGGTAGAATACCTCCCAAGGGGCATTTCGGACCACTCCCCTCTGCTCGTGTCAATAACAACAAGTAAGCCGACCCCGCCACCGATGTGGAGACTAAACAGTTACCACCTAGCTCTCCTGAATTAGTAGAACGCCTGCAAGCTGCTAGCAGTGAATATTTTGAAATAAATGAAGGAACTGTGGACTGCCCTATCACACTGTGGGAGGCCTATAAACCGGCGCTATGGGGAGAGATTATCGAGAAGGATGGAAACCGGTGTCCCAGATATACGCTCAACTGAGCGACATCCCCAACCCACGAAGCGCCAACTTGAGAGACAAATGGGAAACTGACATAGGCAGAGAATTGTCTGACGAAGAATGGGAAAGGGCCCTGTCATTTCCTAAATCGGTCTCTAGAAACCACAGATTCAGACACATTCAACTTAACCTCCTACATCGAACATACCTGACACCATCCAGGCTAACAAAACTTAACAACAAACTACCCACTAACTGCATATGGTGTGGACAGTATAATGCAGACTTGATCCATATGTTCTGGCAATGCACTAAAACGCAATCCTTGTGGACCACTATTCAGCAGACAAGCAACAACATGGGAGCGACTAGATACAAGTGGTCCCCGGAGGAATGCCTACTGGGCACGTATACCAGGCCGGCCAAACTCAAGCATTTCACCAAACTAATGGACATCATGTGTATACTGGCAAAAAGGGCCATGGCAATGTCCTGGAAGAAGGCAGCAGGGCCCCAACAGAAACACTGGCACTCTGAGTTGAAGCGCTGGGTGCGAGCAGAAACTTCAGCGTGGGAGGAAAGCATAACCAGATCGACCGACGAATCCAGCTCGTCCCTGGAAGCTTGGAAGGAACTTACAGACTCCCTGTTTTATCCCTCTGATGACAAGCCTCCGTGAATCAATAAGAGCCAACCGTACAATGGGCCTGAGACCATAGTCCGCCAGTTATTAAGCTGTTTCCCTCCTTTTCCTTCCCCCTCACTCCAAACCGCCTGGAACCCTTCCCCCCCGACCCACTTGGTGACACCAACCCAACTTAGCACGCAGAATCACTGGGAGAAAGTTAATGTTTCATGGTTTGTTTGTTGTTGTTTTTCCTCATTAACTCTCAACATCCTTGTACCCTGGCATATGTTATCCTACAAATGTGTTCATTAATAAATGCCAATAAACAAATTTGAAAATAAATGGGGAGAGATTATCTCCTGGACCGCAGCGCAAAAGAGGAAATACCTGGAATCAATAAAGGAAGCAGAAGAGAATGTGAAACAAGCAGAAGCAGACCACCTAAACCAAGACAGTGCTGACACAAACAGAGCACTAACCCTGGCACAGAAAAAATTACAAAACGTTGCACTGGACAATGCAAAACAAGCACACAATGCTATGAAAGCCAGAATCTATGAGACAGGCGATAAGGCAGGAAAAATGCTTGCTTGGCTTGAGCGAATGGACGAGGGCCACAACCAAGTAAGAAGGATCACACCCCAACATGCAGATCCTTGCCTGACAGATGGGCAAATAGCCAAAGAATTTGCTAAGTACTATGAGAAATTGTACGAGAAGCCGTCATCCCCCCTTGAGACCACGGTGTTGGAAGGGATCTCCCTTACACCGTTAAATGCCGAACAAAATGCTGTCCTAGAAAAGGAAATCACTGAGGATGAAATCACAACTGCCATGATGCAGCTCCAATCTGGGAAAACACCAGGGCCAAACTGCTTCCCTATTGAAGCTTGGAAGAAGATAGGAGGTAATGAACTGTCTCCCCACCTGCTTAAAATGTTCCAACAAGACCGGACCATCGGCACCCTTCCGGTGGACCTGCGGAAAGCCACAATAATTGTAATTCCCAAAGCCAACAAACCCCCGTAACTGTGTAGCTCATATAGGCCAATTTCCCTTATTAACACTGAGGCAAAAATTCTGGCCAAACTATTAGCGACGCGCTTACAACAGGTCATACCGACTCTGATCCATCCAGACCAGTGCGGCTTTATGCCGGGCAGGTCTACAAGAATGAATATTCGCTGCTTGCACCTGGCCATTGAACGCGCCCAGACCCTGAATGCTCCCCTGGGAATTCTGGCAATAGACTTTGAAAAAGCGTTCGACTCTGTCCTGTGGGAGGCACTCTGGGAGATCATGCGTAAAATGGGGTTTCGTGAACAGTTTCTAACCTGGGTTCAATTGTTGTACAACGCACCGATGGCCGAGGTTAGAGTGAATGGTTGGACGTCTCAAACCTTTCCCTTGGGAAAGGGGACGCGACAGGGCTTCCCCCTCTTGGCTCTCCTTTTTGCATTGGCTATGGAACCGCTTGCCCAGCTGTTGAGAGATGCACCCACATGGAGAGGGATCCCAGGGGGTATAGACTGGGAAGACAAAGTGTCATTGTACGCAGACGACCTACTGATATACATGCGCGACCCCAGGTCAGCCTGCACGGAAGTAACACAACTGCTTCAGAAATATGAGGCCTTCAGTGGCTTGAGAGTAAACTGGTCCAAATCGATGTTATTTGCATTAAACCAGCTGGGCACAGAACCCCCAGAGCCCTGCCCCTATAAAATAGCCCCCGACCGCTTTCAATATCTGGGTATCCAGATCACAAGGAACCTGCACGACTACACAGCTAATAACCTCCAACCCATCACAGATCGATTCGGAAGAGATGTGCAACATTGGAAATCCCTGCCACTGACCCTACTAGGACGCGCAGCACTGTTTAAGATGTTGACACTTCCTCGATACCTGTACATACTTCAGAATGCCCCACTGTATATACCGGTGAAGGTGTTCCAAATAATAGATGGCATACTCCGGAAACTTCTGTGGGGAGGGGGACGATCGAGGATAGCCCTCCGAACGCTCCAAAGATCGATATGGGAAGGCGGTATCGGCCTCCCGAGGCTACAATCCTACTACTGGGCTGGTCAAATGTCGGTAATAAATGATGCGCTCCATGCAGAACCTACATTGCTACATGTACGGGCGTCACCACCCCTGAAGATATATGCTGCAACATCCAGAGCGGGTCCCGGCACAATGGTAACACAGACAACTCGCATTTGGAGGGAAGCGCATGCTTTCATGGGTTGGGAAGACAAGGTCGCACCAGTACAACCCCTATGGAACAATAGGAACCTTCCCGAGGTGTCCAAACTCCCGGAATGGCCCACTTGGGTAAGATGTGACATAAGAAAAGTGAGCGATGTCATAGAAAACAACAATATCAAGTCCTATGAGGAGCTGACTCTGTCCTTTGACCTACCGGAGTCGGAACGATACCACTATACACAGCTTCGACATGCACTACAACAACATCTCACCGCCCTCTCGAGCATGCCAGACAGTACCCCACTGGAACGTAATGTCATCATAGATCATATCCAGGTGAAGGTTACCACAGTGATGTACAATGTTATAACTTCCTTTGCCACACCAGAGTTGACACAGCTGAAAACAAAATGGGAGAGAGAGGTCGAGGAGATCCTTCCGGAGGACTGGGTCCAGATCCTGATGTACCCCGTGAAACCACCATCTCGACTAGACTAAGGCTCGTCCAGCTTAAAATACTGCATAGAATCTACTACCCGAGAGTGGCTCTATACAGCTGGGGCACAATAACAGAACCTAACTGTTTGCGCTGTCGGGCAGAGGAAGGAACCTTCTTCCTTATATTGTGGGAGTGTCCACCTATAAGACATTACTGGCAACAATGATGTGATATCCTTACGGAAGTCTTGCGGCAGACAATTCCCAGGGACCACAAACTACTGTTGCTGGGAGCTGATAGCGATATAGACCTATCCAGATATGAAAAGATGTGCTTCATGACCACAACCGCGATAATCAAGAGAAACATTGCGCAACTCTGGGGAGCCGCACAGCTGCCAACAGTGGACCAGTGGATCACGGATGTACAAATCTGCATAGCCATTGAGAGGAGAGTGTACAGAGCCAGAGGATGCCCCGAAAAGGCGGACAAGATATGGCAACGCTGGGAAGACACCGTGTGATCCCCCTGCACTCTAGAGCCCCGATAGCATGTGAAATATGACATGAACATTATGGCAGACACTTTGCTGTGCAATATATTATGTCCTGTAGACAAACTGTATGAGCACGTACACCATCGAATGTTACTGTTGTTGTAGTAATAGGCGCTGACCTGTTACGGTCCAGCAGATGTATGTTTAAAAAAAACAATACAATTTAATATAAAAAAAAGAGTTAGGTTGACAGTAGAAATGGAAAAAGAGAGAGAGACGTGATAAGGTCATGATATTTATTTATTTATTTATTTATTTATATATTTATAACGCGCCGAAGCTCGCAAGCATCAGGGCGCGACAAGCACACGAGGGGACAGATCACAGGACAACATAAAAAGAGAGGACGGGGGACTCAAGGGAGTCCATGCTGAATATGTAACGAATTATCGAAAAAGTAATGTTTTCAGCTGCTTCCTAAATAGCGAGTAGCTACTTTCCAATCTGAGATTCTCAGGAAGCTCGTTCCAGAGCGCAATAGCTTTGGTGGGGAAGGCTCTCCCGAGTCCAGTAGCTTTGAATCTAGTGTGGCTAACTTTGAGTAGCCCTTTTTTTGCTGATCTAAGACAGCGGCTTGGTTCATACCAAAGAAATTCCTTCTCTAGGTATGTAGGAGCCGTGCCAAAAAGACAGCGGTGGACAAGTGTCAGGGATTTAAATTTAATACGCTCCTCAATGGCGAGCCAGTGAAGGCCTATTCGGTCATGGGTGATGTGCTCGCGCTTGGACTTCCTGGTAATAGTTCTAATAGCGTTGTTCTGGATTATCTGGCATTGTTTAATGCAAGAGTTGCTTGAACCGAGCATCAGCGCATTCCCATAATCCAGTCGGGACAAAATCGTGGCTCTAGCAATGGTGGCGCAATTTGTGAGGTTGAGGTATGGCCTAATGCGGCGTAGTAATCTCTGGTAGTATTGGCAGTTCTTTTTAAGAAAAGTGACTTGAGCATCTGCTCCTAATGAGGATTGCAGGTATATGCCAAGTGTTTTCACCTTAGTTGAGACCGTGATGCTAGAGTCCTTGATAAGAAATGATGAGTAGGCTGGGCCTAGATTGGATAAGGCTTTTGAAGATCCGAATGTCATAGGTTCTGTTTTTGAACTATTTAGACACATCCAGTGGGCTTTCATCCAGCTTTCTATAGAATTATAGATTGCTGAGAGTCTGTTGTTGTCTGTGGTGTGGTCTCCGCTGAGTTCTATAATCAGTTGAGTATCATCTGATCAAGAAGAAGATTGTGATCAGAGAGATAAACAGGGAGAGATGACGCATCAGAAATGGAGAGAGAGAAACTTCTTTGCATCAGCCCGGACTGTGAGGGCACACACCACAGTATTGTATTGGAGTAGTTCCCATCTGCAGTGCTTGCCCGCTCCTGCGGAGCACAAAGGGAAACATCAGCGTTACATTGCTTAGCAACACTAGGCAACGTCCAAGGACACATCCCCTTGCCTCGTTTCCATCCCGCTCGCCGGCTTACAATATTCGCTGTAGGCGAAGCCGGGGTGAAGTTGGGAACACGTTGGACCTCGTTGTCTGTGGCTGGATGTGGAAGGTTGTGCAAATATCGACTCAGACAGCCGTCCCCACCTGGACTTCCTGATGCAGCCCACTGCAGTTTTTCCTGCTGTAACATCGCCAGCTCGACCAGCCTCCTTGTCTCGATCTTTTGGTTGCATATATACTGGTAACATTTGTATGTACAATAATTTTTATGCCTCCAACAGTCTGCCTGGATACTTCATGATCTGCTACTTTTCGGGCCTGTTCTACCCTTATCTGCCCTCCTTGCACTGTTAATCCTCTTCACGTTGATTTAGGTCTATGGAACGCAAGATCGCTTTGTAACATCCTCATCTGTATTGGACCTTTTGCTGAGATTCAACCTGCACTTTCTTTGTATTACTGAGAGATGGATTCCTTCTTTTAACACCACAGTAACTGCCTCCTTAACCACTGCAGATACCTCCTTTTGCCATACTCCACGAACCTCTGGTCGTGGCGGAAGAATAGGAATACTATTCCGTGCAAACTATGTAACTGTCTCACCATCATCAATTTCACCTCCTACATATATGGAGTGGAGTGTAGGAAGGTGGAAAAAGAGAGTGATATGATTGGGCTGGGGCAAAGAGTTGAGGCAGCCGTAATGAGAGGAGAGTGAGATAAAGAGTTGAAAGACGGTCATCCAGATCTAAGACAACCAGGGAGCTTAAACTACCCCTCTAGATCACTTAGAAAATAACAGAGGGAGTTTGAGAGAGATGATGTCACGGACTTTACACTCTTCCTAGGAGAGGAGCAGACTAGGCAGTAGGGGTTGTTTAGTCACAGAGAAAGGGTAATGTGAGAAGGGTGATGAATGCTACAAACTCCCCACTAATCCCCTGCCTGAAGTCTGCTCCCAAGTGGCCGGGAAAGGCAGACACTTTCTGATCCTGACCTTGGGGGTGGTGTTCTCTGGGAGGATCACCTGGGACGAGAAAGACCTGGTGAAGTGAGAGGAATCTGTGGGATGAGACACTATATTTGTCTTCCTGTAGGGAGGATGGCTCCTAATGACAAAGAATATAATGGCTTGTTATAATAACCATCTTGCTGTACCACAAGATACACATATACATAGGGGTGAAACCAATCATACATTCACAGGCCTGGGGAGAAATCAAATCCCTTCTAAAATTCGGTAGACCCGTAAAGCTGAAAACCTCCCAAACACCCAAAGGTGGAGTGAAAAGGAAATTTGTGAATAACACTGGCGTTAAATAATTGCCTTTCCCTTGTCAATCAAGGATAATGACTACTCCTTGTGAAGTTAGGGACAAGTTGAACCTCGCTGTCTGGAGGGGTCCACGACAGTAAGATCTGCCGTCTTTGCATCAGCCCGGACTGTGAGGGCACACACTGCACTATTGCCCTTGCATGTAGTTTCCACTGGCAGTGCTTGCCCGCGCCTCCGGAGCACAAAGGGAAACATCAACGTCACATTGCCTAGCAACACTAGACAATGTCCAAGGACATGGCCCCATGCCTCGTTTCCATCACGCTCGGCGGCATACAATCTCCGATCTAGGCGAAGCCGGGGTGAAATTGGGGACAAGTTGGAACTAGCGGTCTGCGGGGTCCGCAACAGTAAGATCTGCCTTCTTTGCATCAGCCCGGACTGTGAGGGCACACACCACACTATTGTATTGGAGTAGTTCCCATCTGCAGTGCTTGCCCGCTCCTGCGGAGCACAAAGGGAAACATCAGCGTTACATTGCTTAGCAACACTAGGCAACGTCCAAGGACACATCCCCTTGCCTCGTTTCCATCCCACTCGCCGGCTTACAATATTCGCTGTAGGCGAAGCGGGGGTGAAGTTGGGAACACGTTGGACCTCGTTGTCTGTGGCTGGATGTGGAAGGTCGTGCAAATATCGACTCAGACAGCCGTCCCCACCTGGACTTCCTGATGCAGCCCACTGCAGTCTTTCCTGCTGTAACATCGCCAGCTGGACCAGCCTCCTTGTCTCGATCTTTTAGTTGCATATATACTGGTAACATTTGTATGTACAATAATTTTTATGCCTCCAACAGTCTACCTGGATACTTCATGATCTGCTACTTTTCGGGCCTGTTCTACCCTTATCTGCCCTCCTTGCACTGTTAATCCTCTTCACGTTGATTTAGGTCTATGGAACGCAAGATTGCTTTGTAACATCCTCATCTGTATTGGACCTTTTGCTGAGATTCAACCTGCACTTTCTTTGTATTACTGAGAGATGGATTCCTTCTTTTAACACCACAGTAACTGCCTCCTTAACCACTGCAGATACCTCCTTTTGCCATACTCCACGAACCTCTGGTCGTGGCGGAAGAATAGGAATACTATTCCGTGCAAACTATGTAACTGTCTCACCATCATCAATTTCACCTCCTACATTCTCTTCCTTTGAATATTCGTTTACTACTTTTTCTAAAGCCTGTCCTATCTCATTCTTACTTATCTATCGCCCTCCGGGTGCTATTAATTCATTTTGCGACGTCATTGACAACCTTCTTTCATTCCATTTATTCTTCCATTGAACACTCCTCTTGTACTCGGTGACTTTAATCTTCATCTTGCTAGTACCCACTCTTTTTCTCCATTTCTTGCTATTCTGGATTGTTATTTCTTCTCTCCTGTTGTCACCCCCACCTCCACATATTTCTGGGTCTCATCTTGATTACATTTTTGCTTCCTCCTCTCTCTCCATTTCTGATGCGTCATCTCTCCCTGTTTATCTCTCTGATCACAATCTTCTTCTTACCTCTATCCTTCCTATATCTCCTACATCAGTGGTCTCTCCCTCCCCTCACTCACTTTCTCAACGCGACTTGCGCAACTTTAATACCCCACTATTTATTTGTCTCTACTTGTACCGCTGTCCTACCATCTTATTCTACTTTCTCTGCTCTGTCAGCCGATGACGCAGCCTCCACCCTTTTTTCTTCACTTTCTTCATCTCTCGATACGCTTTATCCTGCCTCCCCTTTTCATCCATCCTATAAACCTTCACAGCCATGGCTTTCCTTCCTCCTCCAGTCAATGCCTTGGAAGGCATGGGCACCGACAAAGCATCTGGTTAATGTGTCACTCACACGTTTGAATGAAATTACCGCTATTTGCAATTCTTCTACCACTGCCTTGCTACCTAATGATGCAAATGCCACTTTATCTGTATCTATGACCCCAGAAAACATGTCCCCCACTGGTTTGAATGAAATTACCGCTATTTGCAATTCTTCTACCACTGCCTTGCTACCTAATGATGCAAATGCCACTTTATCTGTGTCTATGACCCCAGAAAACATGCCCCCCACTGGTTTGAATGAAATTACCGCTATTTGCAATTCTTCTACCACTGCCTTGCTACCTAATGATGCAAATGCCACTTTATCTGTGTCTATGACCCCAGAAAACATGCCCCCCACTGGTTTGAATGAAATTACCGCCATTTGCAATTCTTCTACCACTGCCTTGCTACCTAATGATGCAAATGCCACTTTATCTGTGTCTATGACCCCAGAAAACATGCCCCCCACTGGTTTGAATGAAATTACCGCTATTTGCTATTCTTCTACCACTGCCTTGCTACCTAATGATGCAAATGCCACTTTATCTGTGTCTATGACCCCAGGAAACATGCCCCCCACTGGTTTGAATGAAATTACCGCTATTTGCAATTCTTCTACCACTGCCTTGCTACCTAATGATGCAAATGCCACTTTATCTGTGTCTATGACCCCAGGAAAGATGCCTCCCACCGGTTCGGATAGGCCACCCCCGACCATCAATGTCACCCCTGAACCGCACCTCAAATGTGCCCTCATCAACGCCCGCTCCATCAATGCGCATGCACTAGACATCCACAACCTTATTACCACCCTAGATCTAGATCTTCTAATGGTCACCGAAACTTGGCTACATGAAGCCTCAGGCCCCGCCCTATCCCTCGCTCTCCCACCTGGCTATGCCATCACAAGACAAGATCGCATGACCACTGGAGGCGGTGTCGCACTCATAGCCAAAGACTCAATCACCATCAGAAGGGCTGACAAAACTATCAACAATAACAGCGACTACCTTCAATTAAAACTCACCATCTCGCACCAATGCACCATCACCCTACACCTCATCTATCGACCACCAGGCCCCCTAGGAGACTTCCAGGCCTCCATCACCCACCTCCTGGCCGACAACCTCAAAAAGCCATCCAAAGCCATTCTCCTTGGAGACATCAACCTTGGCCTGAATGACGCCAAAGACCCTACAGCCAAAGCACTTGACACAGCTCTAGCCACCCTAGGATTCGTCAACACCATCAACAACCCCACACACGCCCTAGGCAGATCACTAGACTGGATCGCCCACCACAATTGCCCCATCACAGTCACGGGCAACACCCCCACCCCATGGTACGACCACCACACCATCACCTTTAACATCCCCACCACTACAACCACATCCCACCCCCCTCCTCCCTTGCCTCCTGCCCTTACAAGGAGTGCCCGTCAACTGACCAAAGAAAGACTCCTACCCTTCTTACAGGGACCTGCCTTCACAGCCCCATTCTCCAACGACCCGGAAACTCTGGCAAAAAATTATGATACGGCCATCACAGCAGCAATCAATACCATCGCCCCACTTAAACTTCGGAAAACCAAACCCACTAGACACGCTAATGCGTGGTTCACCCAAGACCTTCTAAAACTACGCTCCGACAAACGGGCAGCATTAGCTCTTTGGCAAACATCACGGGATGAGAAAGACAAACTCAACTTCAAATCCCTTGCAATTAATTACAAGAAAGCCATCATTAAAGCCAAAGCTAAATCCTTCGAAGAGAGATTTGCTGAGGCCAAGTCGAACACCAAGGAAATGTTTGCCATTTTCAGGGAACTTGAGAACCCCACACCCACCCCCCAAAACTTCACTAAGGACAAAGAATGGTGTGACAACATCCAAACAGCCATGCGCAATAAGATCAGCTCTCTCCAAGCCAAAATCTTGAACACCAAACTAACACTCTCCACCCACACTACACCCTCCCCACCACCACTGCCCCCATCACCCACTGAGGCCCCACCCACCTTCTTGTTTAAAACCGTCCAAGAAAACGACATGATCAACATTATGAAAAACATAAAACCCTCCAATTGCAAAGGCGACCCCTGTCCTGCCTCAATCATCAAAGACTGCGCAGACACCTTGGCCCCTTTTCTAACAGCCTTCGTCAACGCCTCCTTCACCACTGGGAGAGTCCCCGCCTGCCTAAAGGAAGCATGGGTCCGACCCCTCATAAAGAAACCCACACTTGACCCCACCTCCCCTAATAACTACCGCCCCATCACCACTGTCCCTTTCCTCCTCAAGATTCTAGACAAAGCAGCCTACCTGCAGGTCCAGCACTTCCTCGAAGAACAGAACCTCCTTGGACTGAGACAATCCGGCTTTCGCCCTAGGCATGGGACAGAGACCGCCCTACTCGACCTAAAAAACCAAATGGACGACGCAAGGGACCAAGGCAAACCTGTCTTGCTCCTTCTCCTGGATCTGTCGGCAGCTTTTGATCTTGTAGACCACGACATCCTCTGCCACCACCTCTCCTCCACAGCCAACTTCTCTCAAGAAGCCATTACATGGATCACCTCCTTCCTCCAAGGCAGGACCATGCAGGTCTTCTCTGACCTAGCCACTGCATCACCCTCTATCATGCTATGTGGGGTGCCCCAAGGCTCCTGCCTCTCCCCCACCCTCTACAACATCTTCACCCGCCCCCTCTTCCTCATCCTTGACGCCATGGGCATCTCTTACACCAACTACGCCGACGACACACAGATCCTTCTCACTCTGACAGGCGACTATGACACGGACTCTGCTACCCTCAACAACATCTACAACACAATTCAAATGTGGATGGCTATCAACGGCCTCTGCCTTAACTCTGACAAAACTGAGCTCCTACTCGTAGGCTCCCCTGACACCATCAAGAAACTTGACGCTCAGTTCAGCCATTTCACCATTGACTCAATCACGATCCCAGTACTTGACACGGTAAAAACACTATGCGTCTACTTAGACTCCAATCTATCCATGACCAGACAAGTAAACGCCATTGCCTCCTCGGCTGCTTACCATGCAAAACTCCTTAACGCAATCAGACCTTATCTGTCAAAAGACACCTGCACTAATATAGCCAGGGCCATAACCGGCTCGCGACTTGACTACTGCAATATTCTTTTCCTTGGGACCTCCAACAAAAATCTTGAGAAGCTCCAAGTAATACAGAACAGTGCCCTACGCGCTGCACAAGGCATTGCCAAGAGAGAGCACATCACCGCTGCCAGAAAAGCTTCCCACTGGCTCCCCATAAAGGAGAGGATCCTATTCAAGGCCCTAAGCATCACCCACAAATGTGTCCATCTTGCCGCCCCAATGTACCTTTCGCAGAGGATCCACCTGGTCTCCTCCACAAGACCCACTAGATCACCCTATGCTAGCATGCTCTCAGTACCCAGGGTAAAAAGGACCAGGGGGCTCCAGTTTCCCGTACCTCGCTGCCGTACACTGGAACACCCTCCCTAGCTCCCTGCGCTCTGAACCCTCACTGACCGCCTTTCGGAAAACCCTGAAAACGACCCTGTTCATCTAACAATTACACGGCCTAGCCCTCATAATTGTATTGTATGATGTATTATGTGATATATCTGATCACAGGTCACTGCCTTACTGTAACCCAAGGCACAACCTGCTCACATTGTAACTAAGTCTTCCTTGCAAGTAACAGTGCCACAATGCCCCTGGGCTGCCTGCGCGCTATATAAATTTAATAAATAAATAAATAAATAATATGGTGTGCTTTACGCCGACTGGAAAGGCGATAGCTTCACTCTTATATGATGATTGTCTTCTAGCCGCTAAACAATCTTATTTCTCAGACATCCTCCATGACCAGTCTGCTCATCCATGACATCTCTTTCAAACTCTCTCTCATCTTCTCACCCCTCCAACTTTGGGCCATTCGCTTAACTCTTCTCTATCTGACTCTGATATTGCCTCCTTTTTTTCCTCCAAGGTGACTTCTCTTTCGACTTGCGATTGATTCCTCTTTGTCACTTTCACCAACAACGTCCTCTCACCTGCTCTTCCTCTGGTTACCTCTATTTCTCATTGTGTTAACATTACAAATTAAGATATCTCTCTTCGGATGACTCGTTCTCATCCTACTGCTACACCCACTGATCCCAATCCATCGGTCCTTATTTCGAAGGTCTATCCCTCTCTTCAATCTTATCTCACATCTTTCTTTAATATTTGTCTCCTAAATTCAACATTTCCCTCCTCCTTCAAACATGCTTCCACGATTCCTAGTTTAAAGAAACCCTCTGCTGATCCCTCTCTTGTTTCTAACTGTCACCCTATTTCTCTTCTTCCATATCTATCCAAGTTACTTGAACGTCTTGTATATCTACAAGTCTCCTCATTTGTCTCTAATAACTCTATTCTCCCTCGTTTTCAGTCTGGTTTCTGACCCATACACTCAACGGAAACTGCTCTTCTTTCAGTCCTAAACTCGTTACTTACGAACCGCTACTCCAAACATTCTTCTATTCTCATTCTATTAGACCTTACCGCCGCCTGTGACACTGTTGATCATTCACTCCTGCTAGCTTCTCTGCCTTCCTTTGATTTTTATGGTTTTATTCGTTCCTGGTTTAAATTGTACCTGTCCCAGCTGACATTTTCTGTTTCTTGGGGTAGGACAACTTCTGACTCTCATCCTCTTGCTCATGGTGTTCCACAAGGGTCGGTCCTAGGGCCTTTTCTCTTTATACTTCTCCTCTTGCCAAAGTTATTTCCTCTTATGGCCACCACTTCTATCCTGATAACAGCACGCTTGTTCTATCCTTCTCCTCCTTCTCATCTGACATTCATACTCAGCTGTCTTCATGCATAATGGCCATCAAATCATGGATGTCCTCCTACTACCTTACACCTAACACTACAAAAACAGAAATACTCTTTTTCCCCTCTACTACCATTCCTTCTCCTGTTACTCCTCCATTTATTTCATTTCCTCCTTTTCAACTTCTCATTGTATCTACTGCTCTCAATCTTGGACTCCACTTTGACTCTGCCCTATCATTCAAACATCACATTTCAAAAGTCTGCCTTTTCTTAACTTTTGACACAACTAAGTTACTTATATCCTCTCTAATTTGTTCACGTCTCTTTTACTGTTCTACTACACTTTTTGATGTCCCAACGTCTCGACTTGCTCCGCTAAAATCTGTTTTCAATGCTGCTATTCGGGTACTCTTTTTTGTTTGACCTCACATGAATAAATATCCTCTGCTCTTCTCACCCTTGGCTGGCTTCCTTTCCATGCACAGCTTAAAGTCAACTTTCTTTGCTTGGTATTTAAATCACTTTATGGTCTTACTCTTGATTACCTTTCCTCGCTGCTCTCATTCTACACTCTCATTCTACACTCCCTCCCGCTCCCTCCCGCTCCCTTCAATCTAATTCTCAGTTTCATCTGGTAGTTCCAGCCCCTCCCTGTGCTCAATCATGCTTCTGCATCACTTGCTCACCTTGCCCCCCTGCATTGGAATCTTCTTCCACTTTCTCTACGCTCTATCACTACCTATTCATTATTCTGCAAATGGCTGAAAACTTCGTCCAACAGGGCCCATCCCAAGCTCCTAATGTCCATCTTCACTTGTTTACTATTGTACCGTTTTTATACTTTTGCTGTGTTAAGCACTGTGGATTAAGGCGCTATATAAATACTAAATAAATACAAATACAAATGTTCCTTTAAAGAATGTTATAAGAAACAAATTGGGGTTTAAAAATAAAACAGACATATGAAAACCTAATTTTACTATTAGGGACAACAAGTCCCATAATTTCGTAGGTACTGGAACGAGGGAGAGGTACAATGTTGTAGGAGTGGTCAGTATATTAATGCAGATGACAAACACCTGATGGGGAAAGAGAGGCTTAAAAGGCCCCCTCAGGTGCAGGCCATAGATTTGGCGTTGGTGAAGACCAGAGGAAGCCAAAAGCAGAAGCAGCGTGGTTCATCCTGGCAGCCCAGGCAGTAGCTGGAGGAGAGAAAGGGCGCCGGGACCACTGCTTGGTAGATATCAGCTGCCGGTCATGAGAGCGTCTGTGCCCCCAGAAATCTGAAGTGCAGAGGTAGAAAGCTTCCCCCCCTTGTGACCCGTTCTGCAGAGGCTGTGCAGCGGGAAGCGTGCAGGGGTTATCTCAGGTGGTGTGCACCAGAGGTCCTTGAGGATGTCTCTGGTGGCTGGCGTGCAACAAAGGTCCTTAGGAGCAAGGGGAGCTCCAATTGGAAGTGGCTTGGGCAAAGATGGAATAAACTAAGCAGTTTGCCGGGTTGCGAGGAGCCACAGCAGCAGAAGTCATGTGAGCGGCGAGGGGAATAGAGGCACACGTCTGACCTGGTGAGTTCACAAGCTGTCAGTGACCTCGGAGCACTCTGTAACCGCTTGTGTGTTGAAAACAGGCATTCGGCGAGTGAGCAACGCTCGCGTAAGAGTACAAATAGTGCTGAATAACAAACTATTGGAAAGCAGCTGGAGCAGTACTCGTGTGTGAGTGAAAGTGATTAACAAGTTACTTTTGAATACCATACTATTACAGAGCAGCAGACGCAGCACTTGTGTGTGAGTGAAAGCGATTTCCAAGTTAATTCTGAATACCGAACTAGGGAAAAGCAGCAACCACCTATTATATCAAAGCCAAATGGCTGTAACATTGAAAGTGTGTGTCTGTGGAAACCCCAGTAACCCGTGGGGGCAACTTTGTTAAGAGTTAATGTCAATAAGCATTACCCAAACCAGGAGAGACTGAAGCCAAGGCAAACACATGCTAGCCAAAATTGCCAACAGCATAAGGGGGCTAATGTAGAGTCTATAAGCTCTGAAACGTGTTGCCTATATTTTATACAACATATGGTGCAAGCTAGGATACACACACATTGCCAAAACCATGGGCAAGGCAGGAAGAGACCCTATCCCAGTTAGTCTTTTGTTGCTCGTGTATTGAGGAAACAAGAGTGATAAAAAGGTTGCCCTTCTGGAAAAGGATATCCAGAAGGAGAGCAGCATAATTTGCACAAGAGTATTAAAGAGCAGCAATGTGAATATTGTTTTCCCAGAAAAGCTTTTGAATGTTTTGAAGCTGCAATTTGTTGAATGCCTTGAAGCTGCTGTAAACCTCTTGTCAATTGACATTGACCTCAATAGGACGTGTTGTTGTGAAACGCTGTCCGGACAGGTGAGTATACACGGATGGCAAACCTTTGGAGTCTGGCATGAAAGAAAGCCAAATATATGTTGAAGTAGTGCTACAAGGTCATCCTGACAGAGACACTTTGGGCCTCTTTACGAGGTTGACGGTACCTGACGGTGCTGCCGGCTGGTTGCTGCTAGCCCCATAACACTGTTTCCGCCGCCTGATATCCCAGTGCCACCGGGATATCCTAAGTGGCGCGTAACGGGAGATCAGCATTCCTGTGGAGTCTTATAGGACTCCACGGAAATGGGACACTGAAGCACCGGCACCGTTGCTATCAGTGTCCCTTTTTCACAGAGAGACATGCTGGTAGGGGCCTGAAAACCCAGAATGTCAGGCCTGCCGGGAGTTCCGTGGTCCCTAACATCATTCTTGTAGTTTGGCGGTCTGGAAAGCGTTCCGGGGCATGGCTACCTGCACCCTTATTATCCGGGCCGCCAAACTTGGAATGAGGCCCTTTATGTTAGTGGTGCTAGAGGAAAAGCTGTTCAAGGATGCTACAGAGAACTTGCATTTCTTTGGGGTTGTCAGAGTGGCAAATGATCCTGACCAAGACAATCATCGCTGCGGGAACTGAGAACCTGTTTAAGGAAGAAGAGCCTTATATCTTCTGTGTTGGAACTTTCTGTTGACAACTTGAAGTTACATCGAATTGTATTGGCATGTTGTCACAAATTAGCATTTCCTTGTGTTCTTTTCTTGAACTGTGTAGCAGAATCACGTTTAAACCTGCGGAAGGGGAGTTTGCTGAGGTTATGAAGAGAGACTGTTGTTACATTGTGAATTCAATCGTTATTGTTTTGAACGGCCATGCATTTCCTTGTTTATTTGTTATATGTAGAAGTGTGAGGGACAGATATCCGTTGTTAGAGTTTTTCCTTTAGTTTATTTTAGGCAGGGAAATCCTTGTCAGGGTAGGGATAGTGAGGCATTCATCCAACCATACAATAATGAAATGGCATTTCTTGAGAAAACTTCACAACGTGGTCTGCCTCGCATTTCTAATCCCTCACAGAAGAAATGTTGGGAGCATGGAGGCTGGGCAAGTGAGATTAGATAAGGGAAACTTAAACTAGGAACCCCAATAGTCTATTCTTTATATGTTTTTAAAATAAAAGTTGAAACTTTATTTACATTTGTGTGACAAATCCTTAGATGTTGTCACTTCTCCCCAAGCAGGAGCCCCTTCCCATGAGGTCAGGGAGATGAAGCCACAACCCAATAATCTCCCTGGGGTGGCACTCAATGGGCGGATCTCATGGGGAGAGACTCAACCTCTAAGGACAAGGATGATCATCGAATAGAGACACGGTATGACAACCCTCACCCAACATCCTCAAATATCCCTAGCCTTAAACCCCATTCCACACACCTCCCCTCCATACGACAGACATCTATGTGTCTCTGTAAAACCCAAAACTTAACTTCCACTAGGATGAGGAAGAGTAGGGACTACCCAAGAGAAATATCCTTGACCCATACTGGGACAAAGAAGAGCAAAGACAACCCAGAATGAATACAATGGGCAAGTACTGGGATGAGGAGGAGGTGTACAGCCCTACCGACTATTCCCAGAACCCCCTTTGAACCTTCGAATGGTTCTTCCACTCCCGTTGGAGTAATATGCATAGAAATAGAGGAAGGACTACATAAGACAGAGGGTCTCCCTCCCCGGAGGAGCCACGAGATTCAAAGCCAGCAAACGAGGACAGTCAGTGAGAGTACGACCCAAGATGCTTGTCTGCCCGCAGAGGAGGTCCTGACAGGTCCACAGTAAATGGACCGACGTAGTGGAAGGAAGAACGGGCTTCCAGCCAACCGAGGGAGCTGAAACGCACAGTCAGTGGGGTGCAAACCGAGAAAGAAAGAATGTTGCTGAGCAACCACAGCCGCTGGAGAAGCAGCCTGAAGCCCAAGAATGCACGCCGGGAGAGCCATAATTTACTATAAAGCACCAGCAAGTGCCCTGCATGTATCTGGGTTGGTGGGACACAAGATGGGCTGAGAAGTGCAGTACGGGTCGGGCACCTGCACCCAATAACGAATAGCCTCCTGGGTATCTTCTTTGTGGCAGTACCTGGCAGGGTAGTGTGATGAATCTGATGATGCCATCACTCCTTTCCCAAATGTAGCCTTGTCCCACGTGGCATGGGGACGGCAGCAGCTACCTGATCTTCACCCTGGGGGTGGCTACATGAGGGAGGATCACATGGGTGAGAGGTGACCTTCCGGGGGGGGGGTGATGCATCATCGGATCCCTTTTAGGGATACACCTACTGTTCCCCATGCCTTACTGGCTTATTACCATAACTCCCTTCTACCACGCAGAGAAACCAATATGGATATCTTCCCCTGTGTTGTGCATAGGTTTCCTACACCTCACTACCATTCCTATGAAAATGAAAGTACTGTGACGAGGAAGCTGCTTAGAGCAACGATGATCACTGACAGTGAGAAGCACAGAATGTGGTCTAGTTGTGGAGAACCACTGATAGGTGCCGGGACATTTAAAAGTCACACCCAGCATGGCTGTGCAAGAGACCACTGCCTGGAAGAGTCCCAAAGAGCCAAGACCGGGTTAGGGAGCAGTATCCCCAGATGTGAATTGAGCTGCGGAAGCCTCCAGCCACAGAAGAAACCTGAACACCCCGAACCGGATGCAGAGAAGCACACCTCACTGAATGCTGTGCACTGAAGAGACAAGTACGCTGAGGGAGAGACGGGTGCTATAAGTCCGGGAGACTACGGGGAAGAGTGAACAAATAAGAATAACGGGGCGAAGGACCACAAAGGAGAAAGTGAGCCAAAATACATATCAGGGATATTGGCAAAGAGGGAAACCAAGATATTTTAATGAAAATGGGCACACATTATAAGTGCAGCCTGCCATAAAATATTTCGGACACAGGCCATTTTTATTTGTAGATCTTGACAACTGACAGACCCTTGGTGAGGGGTCAGAAAAGGGGTTGGCAAAAGGCCTTTCTGACCCTATTTCTAACGAGGAGTGTTCCTTGCCTAGAAACTAAAACTAAGGATCTCACAATGTCAGATGTCAGTTACTGAAAAGCTTTCCTTGTGTCCAAAACACCCTACCCTGACCATCACACTTTAAACAGAACAACAAAAGGTGCAAGAAATGTCTTTTATTTGATATTGGCAAAAAGTGTTCAAACTCCAAATAACTTGAAACAAAATGTTCTTCAAGGACAAGATCCTTGAATCCAGAGGGTGGTTCCCGTCCCCTGGATTAACAAAATCGGATGGCAAAAATCTTTCTTTACTAATAGTTCCTTTGCGTCTTCACTGGACTCACAAAGTTCTGGAATAAACAAATACATTCTAAAACGGTCTTTCCTTAAAGTTTTCTTGTATCTTTGTAGATTCCCTGGTATACTCCCCTAGCAGGAATCATTATTCATTTTCAGTGGCCTGTTGTACTCACCTGCCAGGACTTTTCTTTATTGTTTTTCAGAATACCTGCTGTGCTCCCCTGCCGGGAGTCTCCCATTCAAACTTCCGCTGCCTGGTGTACTCGCCTGCCAGGACTTCTTATGTGTTTCACAGTTCTCTGGTTGAATAATATTTATTCATACTTCTTCCCCACACTGCCATCTAATCACCTTGGAAGCAAAACGAAGTGGAGCAACACAGGTTCGGTCCCCGGGTTCCCGCTTAGAAACCTCTGGGTGTTAAGTGCATTATAAATTACCCATTACACATTTTAAAAATTACTTGTATTGGATTGGGATTTGCTTTTGCACTTTGCTTGCCGGCATTCAAACATTCTTCTTATTGGTGGTTGACGATACTCATACAAACTTTGCCTTTGTACTATGTTTTGTCTGCATTCAAACAATCTTTGCTTTTGTACTTTGCCTTGTCTGCATTCAAACATTCTTCTTATTGGGTGTTATATTGGTCCTTGTCTGCATTCATACAAACTTGCCTTTGTACTTTGTCTTGTCTGCATTCAAACATTCTTCTTATTGGGTGTTGAATCTGCACCTTGCTTTGGCTGCATTTAAACAAATTGTATGTATTTTCTGCATCAGCAAATTTACATAATTCAATCACCTGCTGACACAGTTTTCAGAGCGTCCCAGTGTGCCCAGCTGCTTTGGGCAGACTCACTGGTTCTTCTCTGTGTTTCGTGACTTTGTGGGTTGGTTCCTCCATCCATTCTCCAGGTTTAAGTGTGTGAATGTTTCTCCAGTGGTCGCACGGCTCCGCTGTTACAGGCTGCCTTGTTTCTCCGCTCCAGATAGGAGAATGCTGCTTCTTCGAGTGACCTTCCTTACTCATCTGCGCCGTCTCTTCCCCAGTTTCGGCAGCCTGCTCGGTACTTGTGTGCTTTGCGTCTGTGAGTCTCCATCTGGTACCCGACATCCTCTCCACCACTCTCTCTTCTAGCAATGCAGCTTTCATTTTTAAAGGTCCAGTGTACTGTAGGTTTTGGGAAACAATTAGCCTGCACGTTGTTCTTTGAGCTTTTATCAATCTGCATAAAGTCCCTTGTCCTCATCTTCATCTCAGTACCTGAAGGATTGTGGGAGTTGGAGTACATAGATGTTTTTGGACTTGTCACTCTCAGATGGCTTCTCTCTGAGGTTTCACAAAAAGGCCCATCAGAAAAAGGTGTTATATGTGTGATGTGGATATCTGGGTTCCAAGAGGGGGCCTGACCAGCAGCAAAACAGGAACTCTACATTAGTGATCCAACCAGCTCTAAAAGTGTGATATCCATACTGCAGCTAGATCAAGCATCGACACAGGTGCCCTGACCTGGCTAACAAGAACTGCCCAAAATTCTTCATGTTAGGCGTGCATCATCATTGACACACAACAGAAAACCAGAACATGCTGAATTAACGGCTCTGAGGGGTGCACAGATAGGGTCTAAACAAAGAAGTAATTGGTCTTGAGGAAGATGATATATGAAAGAAAATCATTGAAACCTGTCAATCAGATTTTTAGATGTCACCTGATCAAGAGTGACACATAGTGGACTCGTGCAAATTGGAAACTTAAACTAATTATGTGGACATTCTAATTGTTTTTATGTGAAAATGATGTGCTCTTAAAAAAACAAACCCTGTGTGTACTCTAAAGGAATAGATAATGTGTGGGAGTATAATAACATGTTGAGAGCGTTATTTATATTCTTAAATGTTTTAGTACATTACACTTGGGACAATCGGACACACCTCACGGAGGGCAAATAAACTGTCCAGATTTGTGACCTCCAGTCCCACGTGAACTGTCCGATTGACCGAAGTGTGCAGGTTGGGAATCCCCAAAACTGCAACTTTTTAACTACTCTGGGCCTCATCACGACTTTGGCGGTAACCCTTAAATCCGGCGGCCGCGCTATTACCGCCGGATTTAAGGGTCCACCATATTAAGAATTCGGCGGATTTCGCCCCAGCTCTTGGCTGGGGGAAATCCGCCGAAAATTCGCGCTATTATGCCGGCGGAAAATCCGCTGGCGGTAAGAACGCATTTTCCCCATTGAGCCCAATGGGGAATGGGGCATTCCCGAATGGGCTCAATGGGGAATGAGGAATTACATTACCGCCAAACTCGTGATCCGGCGCTGTTAGCGCCGGGGAGTTCGGCGGTAGGGCTAATATCGCCGGCGGTAATACGGCCGGCGTTACCGCCAAAGTCGTGATCAGGCCCTTTGTGTCAAAATTAGGGTTTTGATAAATGCAATCATTGTTAATACCTTGCTTGAAAATCAACTCAATGAATGTAGGAACAGGGTGCGTTTTTCCTTCATCTATCTCCTCCAGATAGTCGGTGCAACAGCGCTTTCTAGGGCTAGGAGCACCATGAAGGTCAGGATATTTTTTCTGATTAAGGAGAGTGTTAGGGCTATGCATTGATGGCACAATGAATAAACAGCTCGAGAGAAGCTATCTTTGCGATTTCTCTTTTGTGTGTTACACAGAATAGCAATAATCCATTAAGAGTTAAGGTATCAGGAGTTATTCCTCGTGGCAAAGAGGGAAATACTGCGTCTTCTCCAATGAAGTCACCATATCTCCCCAGTAGTAGTCGCCTCCCATGTAATCCTCCCTCATATAACCATCCCCAGTGTCAGGATCATGAAGCGTCTGACATCCCCTGTTCACATGGGAGGAGGTTACCACCGGGGGAAAAGTTATGATTCCATTGGATTCATCACAGAAGCCACCTCCTAACATGGGGTTAGCGAGGCCTTTCCCAACCCCTTACTTGTTAAATAAACATTTATAGATACAGCTATGAGCTCTCTGTGTCTCATTCCTGGCTCTTCAGAGTACTGACCCAGGGCTGCCAGAGCAGGAGACATTCCCCCTGGTGTTGTGAGCTGTGAGAAAGGGCTTGAGAAAGGCCAGGGAAGGCTGACAATCCCCCTGGTGTTGTGAACTGTCAAAGTAAGCCAAGAGAGTGTGAGAACAAGGCCAAAGAAGGCCAGAGGAAGGCAGTCATTGCGTCAGGCTATGTGTAGAGAAAGGCAATGAGAGCCAGACATCAGGAGAAGGGAGTCATTTTTTTGGTGGTTGAATCCACAAAGAGAACCAAACTAGTAATCCAGGGGAAGGGAGTCATTCCCCCTGGAGAGAAGAAATGATAAACTTTTAATTCAAAGCCGGCAATCGTGTATATTGAAATATTGAAGGCAGGGGAAGGGAGTCATTCACCCTGGTGCTGGGAAACCAGGGAACAAGATACCTAGAGAAGGGAGACGTTCTCTAGATACCCAGTAGTGAAGAAGCAACTATAGGCAATAAGGAATGTTGATGTTTGAACTGGAATTTTACCTTTTGAGTTTTGAACTGAGAACTTTGCTGCGTGTTGACATTACAACCAGGAACTTTGTTTTGTGCTTTTGAAAGGGATTGAGGCCTAGGGAAGGGAGTCATTCCATCAGGTAAAGGTCCCACCTACTAATTGGAACTGTGATCCGTTGTCCAGAAGAAGGGAGCCATTCTTCTGGACCAAGGAGATCCATTATCCCTTTAGTTTAGTTATAAGTGTGAGGGACAGAAATAGTCTTCTTGAGACAGGACAGCATTTTAGATGGACATCCCGACCAAACCCTTAGTCTTTAAGTTTAGGCACGGAAACCCCTTTTATAGTTAGGAAGAGGTAGCTTCTAAATAAAAGCTTATTCCAATAACCATGCCACCATCTGTGTGCCAGTCTCCTCCTTCTGCACAATTACAATTGACATGTGACTCTTTGAAAACTTGTCATACTATTAACGCCCACACCAAAAGAGAATCAAACAGAAACCTATACAAAGCAAGTCATAACATAGAATAGAGTAAGGCAATTTTGACATGCACATGATGAATAAGCAGACAATGAATAAATGGAAATTATGGGACTCACTTTTTTTGTGGAACGTAAAACGGTCAAATTTCACCATCACCATTCCCTGCTTTTGCACTTTATTAGCAAACAACTCTTTATTAAACCCATCCCTATACCCCGTTACAAAACTGTGGTAGGGACCAGGCCAACACAGACTGACCTTTTTTAACCCCTGAACATAAAGTCTAAACACTGATGTTCATGAAGGCATCATCCTTAATTTGTAATGGATCATCAATAGCCCAATCAATACCATCACCCCTTTCTAGGGTACACTCGTGGAAAAGCGGGCCACATCCCAGATTCCTCTCCACACTGACTGGCTTCAGAGCTGACAGAGGCACGGAAACCGCTCTCCTGAACACCCAGGAAGATCTGCTCTCTAACCTTCATTCCAACATTCCTTCTGTCTTCATCCTCCTTGATCTTTCCTGTGCTTTCAACACGGTCGACCATGGTATCTTGATCAATCAACTCTGTGAGAACATGGGCACGGATCAGGCCCTGGAGAGGCTGACCTCCTTCCTCTTGGATTTCGCTCCTAGGTACATCTTTGTTCCTTTCTTTTTGCCACCTCTCTCTCTGCCTTTGGTGTTCCCCAGGGCTCTGTCCTCTCACTCTGGGTTTCAACCTCTACTTGGCCACTTTGGCCCACCTGATCTCTACCTTCTCCTCTAAATTTTAGTGTTATGCGGATGACACTCAGCTTTCCTTCTGCCTCTCCTCAGCTTCCTCTCCTCTATCGCTCAAAGATTTCTGCCTTAATGCCAGTAAGACGGAGATCCTTCTCACTGGGACCTCCGCCCCTGCTTTCCTCCTCTCACTCTGGAGAGTCTTTAGCTCACTATCTTTTACAGAGAAGAAATATCCTAAACATATCAGTCTTTTTCCTGCCCTGGGGCATTCCAGCACCGAAATGCTAAGCAATTCTCCTCTGAACAAGAGTACCAACAGCATCCCCAGACACGTGTTTCGGTCTGGTTGGACCTCATCAGTAGGGAGGAGCTGTGCCTCTCTAAGAATAGTGAACAAGGGGTCCACGTCTGGATTCCCCTAGTAACTTAGGGTGAGACTGAAACACGTGTCTGGGGTTTCTGTTGGTACTCTTGGTCAGAGGAGAACTGCCTAGCATTTCGCTGCTGGACTGCCCCAGGGCAGGACAAAGACTGATATGTTTGGGATATTTCTTCTCTGTGAAAGATAGTGAGCTAAATACTCTGGGTAAGTCTCTCGTAACCAGGACTAATGTCTGGCAGAAGGACTCCCAGGACCCCCCTTGTTAATTTGCATATTTAAGTAACTTTGGGTCTCACCCTAAGTTACTAGGGGAATCCAGACGTGGACCCCTTGCTCACTATTCTTAGAGAGGCAAAGATCCACCCTACTGATGAGGTCCAACCAGACCGAAACACGTGTCTGGGGTTTCTGTTGGTACTCTTGGTCAGAGGAGAATTGCCTAGCATTTCGGTGCTGGACTGCCCCAGGACAGGACAAAGACTGATATGTTGGGGATATTTCTTCTCTGTGAAAGATAGTGAGCTAAAGACTCTGGGTAAGTCTTTCGTAACCAGGACTAATGTCTGGCAGAGGGACTCCCAGGACCCCCCTTGTTAATTTGCATATTTAAGTAACTTTGGCTCTCACCCTAAGTTACTAGGGGAATCCAGACGTGGACCCCGTGCTCACTATTCTTAGAGAGGCACAGATCCACCCTACTGATGAGGTCCAACCAGACCGAAACACGTGCCTGGGGTTTCTGTTGGTACTCTTGGTCAGAGGAGAATTGCCTAGCATTTCGGTGCTGGACTGCCCGAGGGCAGGACAAAGACTGATATGTTTGGGATATTTCTTCTCTGTGAAAGATAGTGAGCTAAAAACTCTGGGTAAGTCTCTCGTAACCAGGACTAATGTCTGGCAGAGGGACTCCCAGGACCCTCCCTTGTTAACTGGCACCATAGGTGCCAGGCTCATAGATTAAAACCTACCTGATGCAGACCATGCTGCAAACTTACCTGATGCAGACCATGCTGCAAGAGCTCCAAGCCAAAGGAGGCTTTGAAAGGACTACTTTACCTATGGACTATTTTTTACTCGGATGGGGCTGGGGAGGAATACTTACCTGGGACTACTTTAGAGGCTATTTAAACAACGCCCGAAGAGCAGCACACGCTTCGCGTTATTCTGCATCCAGCAGCGTAACGCTCACCGTACCTGCAAGTCTGCATCCAGTCTTCTACTACGCCCGCCTCGAGTCTGGAGCTCCTAGAAAAAGGGAGAAAGAAGGAGAAAAGGTTAGAACAAGAGCAATACCTTTGATCCTTACTTGAATTCCCTATCCATCGCGCCATTGAGCTGGAAGAAAGAAGTTATTTTATGCGCGTCGCCTCGCCTGCTGCAGTGCTGCGCTGAACTCAACGGCCTTCGCAGCATCTTCACATTCCACCGCATCCTCCTGCATGTTCCCGCCGCACTCCAGCACCTAAGGGGAAGACAAGAACATCAAGGTGAGCCAAGGGAATAATGCACAGAGACAATATTAGTTACCCCCCATAGACTTACCTGATTTTACCACCAGGGGTACTATTCCTCTTCACGGGTCGGCGCAGCTTCCACTGCATCTTCGCCGAACCCCGGCCCCTAAGGGGAAACAAAAGGACAGCAAGGTGAAACAAAGGGACAAACAAGGGGAAACCTCCTCACCACAATAGACTTACCTGATTTTACCGCCAGGGGCATTATTCCCAGAGACTTCATACTTTCTCTCAGCGCCTGAATAAGGGAGAAAGCAACAGGTTACATATTGACATTATTTCATCGAACTGTGTTGGATAATACAAATCCTTACCTGAATATTACCGGTTGCCACAAGGAACTCTTCGCTAGGGTCAAGCTGCAACCTGCAAGGAATCGGACAAGAGTGAAAGTCAGACATTTGAACTCTTACGAACTACATACTTACGGCGTCTTGCCGGGAATCTCGGAGTCAATATTGTTCTGGAACTCACCAATTCCTTCGAGCCAGTGAAGCAACTGGTTATCTACGCGCCCCTGCGCTGTATGCAGGATGGAGAGCTCATCTTTCCAAACCATCAGGTGAGACTATAAGAGGGGACATCAAAGGTGATCAGTGGGGAGAACAGCGGGAGTGGCGAGGGTTAACGCTCAACCCCACGGGTGGTTAATTCCCTTTCTCCATTTGCAGAAGAATATTCCTATGGGCCAAGCAAACTAAGCTAGGTGGGCCAGTCCAGTCCGTCATCTCGGCCCTACGCGTCACATCGGTGGAGATCGCAGCTGTCCAGTTCAGATCGACGCCCCTGTGGGAGCCAGGTGAGCGTAACAGTTGTTGAGGCTTACTTGGAGACCAGATGACATTTTTTCCAGGATGATAATGTCGTCTGCATAGATGAGTGTTTGGACTGATTCATCATTTAATTTGGGAGGATTTGTGGCTGTATCATGAATTTGCTCGACAAAATCTGACGTGTGTCTCCAGTCATGGTAAAATTCTAGATCAGGCTCGTCAGCAGTTCACTGGTGATAGCACTCAGGGCAGATAATGACTCACAGTTCTCTAATGTTTGAATCAGTGTTTGACATGTTTGCCCTGTTATATGCCCAGTTGCCTTTCTAGGCAACCTAAATGGCAACTAAGTGACTGGCTCTTATATACACAGTAAGCTGCAAAAACAGAATGTGTCCCATTCCATTCCAGATACAATGTCTCCCTGTTATTTCTCATGGTGAATAATGCTTTCTGTTCCACCAACTTGCTTCTTTATACCTAAATCTTCCCATCCTTTCTCCTCTACTTCCTCGCACAAAGCACTTTGGATGTGATGTGAGACGGCAATGTCCATTGATTCTAAGGACAGGGATAAGAGCCCTAGAGCAGATTTGCTTAAACCAATCCCTGGTGGACTTTTACCTTTAAAAGAAGGGGTCACCCACTCCTCTGATTTACTTATGGAAAAACACTAAGGAAGATTTCATTAGACCTTGTTTAGGAGAGTTGATCTTTCCAAAGTCCTCTGCCAGTGAGGTGGAGACTTGAGTATTCAAGGCAGAGGCATGCTCTGATCCCTATCATTCACAGGGAACATTGGGGGTGAACTGCTGCTAGAAAAATACCTGCCTCTCTGCCAGCCACAACGGTACCCAGGATCTCACTGACTGAAGGTCCCCTGCAGTTGTGTGCCAGCCTCCCTCTTGTCTACGAGATGGAGAATGACTAATCTGCTCCTTTAATACCTGCACTGAGATTCACAGCACCCTGAGAGTCAAGACAGCCAGGATTTGTGTTTTCCTTACATTGAAGCAGGTGCAACATATTTTGAACCACAGGGCCCACCGAGCTCTCTTTGGCACTCAACCAAACTCTTCAAACCAGCGTGCTTGCATCTTGAACCAGCTCAATGCTGCATTGTACCTTGCAGAGCCTGTCACCTGCTCATCGCAGAACCCTGACTGAAACCAGCAGTTACCAAATTACTTGCCCCGGATTGATCTTGAACTACCACTTTATAGAACCGCAAACCGGTCCATCAGGATCACTGCTTCCATTCATCGCTGACCTTTGACTCGAAACAGTGGAGCGTCACTCAGCGATCCTACCTAGCAGTTAACACATGTCTCGAACCAGCTCGACCCTGAACAGAACCTTGTGTGGGCTCCAACCTGAATTTATGTATTTGTTTTTTGGGTATATATAATGTGCCTATACAGCAAAAAGTGTTTCAAGCCACAAGACAAAAAAGGGGTGGGGGCGGGCACAGGGAAGAAGACAAACAAAAATGGTCCTTCTAGGCCTTGTGTCAATCAGATCGTGCAAGTGCTGTAACAAGAAGTGCAGAGGGGAGGGGAGAAGTGCCCGTCAGGACTGAAGGGCCCATGGGTTATGCAAGGGCCAAGGGGAGGCCAGGTGGACAAATGGCAGAGGAATTAAGAGAGTGCAGCGGAAGAAGGTCCACGTGCTAAGTGTGAGGGACGGGCCTGGGTGTGCTTAAGGAGTGCCGGCCCAGCCAGGCTGTGTAGGGAAAGGGAGCACAAAGGCAAGTACAGGAATGAGGGGGGTCAGGGGAGACCAAGTGCAATAGTAGACTGGTTGAGTGGGGCCTGGTGTCCTGTGGATTATGAGGGAACCAGGCAGCCAGTCAAAGGAGGCCGAGGGGGAATTTATCAGAGGAGGTAGAGCGAGAAGGAGGAAGAGAAAAGGAGGGTCTTGAGAAGCTTCCGGAATTTAAGGAGATCCGGCTCAAGTCTGAGAGTGGCAGGGAGGCTATTCCAGATGGTGGCACCTTCCAAGGAGAGAGATCTACCCCCCACTGGGAAAAACGTCTGATCTGCAAAGAGTTGGAGCTGGAAGACCGAAGGGCTCTAGCAGGGAGGTATTTAGGGAGAGAGAGATTTGGATGTAGCGAGGTCCCAGGCCCCAGAATGCCTTGTGGATGATGCAGAGGGTCTTGAACTTGATGCTCGCAGCAACTGGGAGCCAGTGAAGAGAATTTAGGGCTTCAGAGATATGGTTCCTGGGCTTGATGCCAAGGATAAGTCTTGCGGCTGGAGTGTTCTGTCCCAGGGTGTAGCCTTACCCTTGTCAAAACTCTTATTATGTATGGGTCTTTGACTCTCAATGGTAGCTATAGGGTTTTCCTGGCCCTGCTGATGACTCTCTTTCATAGTTGTTCTGCACCTAAGGGGATTCTGGGTTCCAAGTCACCCTGCCAAAGTTTGTAGCTCAGGGAGAGTTCTACCTCTAAAGAATAATTTGGTCTTCAGGGGGTTCCCACTGCAGTATTTTACTGTTGGATCCCACCAGAAAGTAGTGGGGGGGGGAGGTGTGACTGCGGCAGGTGTTCTCACCCCTCCTTCATAAACATTTTTCTTAGAAGATTAATCAAGAGCACCTGGAAAATAATCCTAGGGAGGAGCTTTTCCTATAATGTTGCATGATAAGTATAAAATGTGCACACATTTTAAACCTAAAATGTTGTACATACATATTTCCTGCAGAGTACAATCTTAACTAAAGAGTTCACAGGGCATCTAAATGGTCTTGTGTGTAATATTCTCGCCCCCAACCTTGCAGACTACGGTTTGAGTCCTCCTAAAATGTGGTAGTGTTTAAATGTGTATCAACCTGCTAAACCAAATCAAGAGTGCCAAAGGAGTACAAGCTCACTAAAATTAATAACGGGTGAAAATGGGTTTCCCAGATGTGGCCAGATGATATTTGCCGGATCTGGGAAAATCGAAGTGAAATGTCATGACTGCCTGTTTCTCAGGGTGACTTATGCCTCATAAGGGTTCTGTTCCAAGTGAAGGGCCCCTCCCTCGGGTGCTCGTCCTCAGTGAGCTCCCGCTAGTGTTGTCTACTGTGGATAGGCCATGTTTGCGGAGTACGTTCTGGCTGAGTTAAACTGTTAGCAGCCGCTCTCCCTGAAGGGGGAAGGTGACAGACTGATGTGAGTGCAGCTGAATTCAGGTAGAGCAGCAAGCAATCCATCTCCTGAAGGTACTGAATCAAGTGCAGCGGCACCTGCATTATGGCCAGTATCCTTGCGATATGCATGAAAGTAAAGAGCATTTTGGCACGACACAAGAATGACCACAGAATTGTATGTTATGTCAGTGATATTGATCAGGACCAGCCCGAGGCAGGGGCACTCTGTGCGGTGTTCCAGGGTCCCACTATCAGGGGGGCCATGAGGCTCTAGTGCCTGCCTCGCCTATACAAAGTAATATTATTATAAAGAGGAGCTGTGCTGCGGCCATCTATAAGGCTCACTTTTATGTTTGTTCGAGTGTGGCCACAGTGTCCCCTTCCAACCCCTTATGACGCTCTAGAAATTAATATCCACTCCCAGTGCCACGCTGAGGGCCCATAATTATTGCTTATCGCTTTCAAACTCCTACATCCCATCCCCTTTCCTCCATACTTGTGCAACATTCTGCTCATCAGGACTTGACCAGATCTGTTTTTTGATGCTCCAAAAATCCTTGTCCTTTTTTCATTTTTAAATGTGGGCCAGCCCAATTTTGAGACTTCAAACCTGCATTCCTGTGCCCCACCCCATGCTCTTTAGTCCTTCTCTTTGCGCAACAGGTTCGTACATGCGCTTGCACCTCTTTTTGTCATGTCACATTTGACTTCTTGCCCGGTTCCTGCAATCAGTCTTAGTCTGCCGAAGCCTAGCATAAAGGATTCACGTTCTGCGTTTCCTGCGGGGGACAATAAACGGTGGCGGATCCGCACAACCTTCGTCTCAAGTGTTTGACTTAAACACCTGTGGAGTGCCTGCTTCTACTGCGACACGCTGTCGGTTCGGGCACTTGAGAGAAGAATTCTCAGGTGTTAAGAAGCTTTCCATGGGATTCCTCTGGTCCATCGGAATGAATTTATTGAAGAAAAACTGTGGCAATCAGTGAGTACCTTTCTTTTTTCGGCTGCCTGGCGAGGTGACCTCTTTCCAGGGGCATTTGGATCAGGGAGGGGTCACACTGCACCACCGGGGTCCACACTGAGGTAGCCCTTAAAGGGACTAATCTGGATACCGGACATTCCTCTGAGGTTCTCCACTCTGGGTTCTGGGGCTAATATTATCGTGGGACATGTTTATGTATTTGTACCTTAGACCCATGGGCAAAGGGGCGCAGACATACCAATAACAGGCAATAGAACAAGAAAACCCCAAAAAAACTAGCAGACACAAAACTAAAAAATATCAGAATAATCTGAATAAAATAGAAAAAAAGCAGCATAAAACACTTAAGAATAATTAAAACGACCTAAAAAGTGACAAGATGTGAGCCAGTTAGCGGGATAAAGGCAGGTCAGCACCAAACAAAGACCATTCTGGTAAATTGAAAGCTCTTAAGATATTTCTTGAATGCTGAAGTAGAGGACTCTGATCTTAAGGAAAGTGGCAATTAATTCCACAGGGAAGGAGCAATAAAATCAATTTCAAAGGAGCATTTACCAGCCCTCTCTAGCTTTATACGGGGAACAATTAGCAGATTACTCCGATTGGATCTCAACAAGCGTTTTCGTCAAAAATGTTCAAATGTTCAACAAAAAAAATACTGAATGCGTGTTCTGGCCGAATTTTGGACGTTCGAAAAAGCCGAACGGCTGAAAAGTTCGACCAGATCACACATTCAGTGCTGGGGGCTGTGGGTTGTCCCCCACACCCTTTCTCACTATATTGTGAGCGGAGGTTGCAGGGGTGTCCCCAGGAGCCATCCCAAAAAACATAAAAATGCTCCAGGGGCTGCGTGGGTGTCCCCTGCACCCAAGCTCACTATATTGTGAGCAGGGGTTGCGTGGGGCACCCCTGCAGATGTCCGAAATTGTTTTAATAAAAGGAAAGGCCCCTACAGCACCGGATCCTGATCACAGAAGTGAAAGGGAACAGGCGTCACAGGAACACAGCGAGTCGGAATGCAAGGTAAGTAGAGGGGTGGGAGGTAGGGTTGGGGGTGTGGGTAGGGATGTGTTGGGGGTGTGGGTAGGGGTTTGGGCAAGTCAGTAATGTTCAGGAGAGAATAGACTGAAGATTATTTCGAAAAAAAAATTATCTTCAGTCTTTTCTCCCTCGAACATTTCTAATTAGGTCTTTTAACCCCAATCCTCAATTTGTTGGAGGTATACCGGACTTTACCAAATATGCATTTGTGGGTAATAGTCTGGACCCTGAAATTATTTAACCGGTAACCAGTGCAACGCTCTGCAAGCAGTAGTAATGTGTGCTCTTTGATTAAGGTGTGCAACATGTACTATTCTGCAGAACCTGAAGTTTAGCAATGTTTCTCTGAGTTGTGCCAACCAGAAGACTGCCACAGTAATCCATTTTTGCACCAATTATTGTTCAAGCGAGAGTGGCACAATTGTCATTAGAAATGACAGACCTCTTAAGATCGTATACGGGAGAAGTCATCACAGCATTAACTTAATCTTTAATAGGTTTTAACCTCCGGGAGCACAGAAATTGTGCAATCCGCAATGGTAAAATTCTCTTACATATCGGGTATCTTGGAGAGCCTTTGTTGAGAACCAATTAAGAAAAGTTTGGTCTTGGCATCATTAAGAGCCAGACATTTTTGTAC
Source organism: Ambystoma mexicanum (assembly GCF_040938575.1). Taxonomy (NCBI): domain Eukaryota; kingdom Metazoa; phylum Chordata; class Amphibia; order Caudata; family Ambystomatidae; genus Ambystoma; species Ambystoma mexicanum. The sequence goes on along the minus strand of NC_090921.1, from coordinate 220,350,458 downwards.
CATACAGCTTTGAACCAAAACAAAGATGACATTCAATCTCACAGAATCTACACTGTAATCACCTGAAAGTTGAAGCAAGGTGTGTGTATCATCTTCACAATTAGTATACAGAATGTCATTATCACCTAAAACATCAAATAATGGTTTTGTTAAAATATTTAAAAGCGTGGGTGACAGGCAAGACCCTTGCGGAACAACCATACAATAGCTCAACAGGAGGGGCCATAGAAGACTTACAAAACACTCTTGCTGATCTGCCAGATAAAAACTATAGGACCCAATTGGCTGCTGCCTTAGAGAAAAGAAGGCTGTAGTCTGGACCCTGTTGAATAAAAAAGTCCACCATATCGAAGGTAACCGACAGATCTAATAAAACAAGAAGAGATACCTGTCCACTATCGATAATTTGATACACGCTAGCCTTAAGGTCCAGAAGAGACGATTCTGTGCAGTGAAAGGCTCTAAAATCAGATTGTCTGTAGCTTAAAAGGCCATGCTCAACCAGATGTGCCTGTAACTTTAGCTTTCCAGACGATCCAAAGTCTTCAGATCTTAAGAAGTGGTTATCCACCACGTTGATTTGTGCACTGACACAGTGACTCCCTAGCTCTGCCCTGTATACAGTCGCTTCCCAACCCTGGGTTCCATACAGATTAATTGCAGGGGAAATTGCACCATTTCCGTGCGTATTAAAGATATATCGAATTCCACTACTATGCTTCTCTAGGGAGGTCATCGCCCTGGCACATTGAGCTGTCCATGTAACATCTTATGTGAACCTGATTCCCAAGTAGTCAGAATGACATACCTGCTCCAAGATACACTCTTCTATTAGAATCCTCAGTGTATTTGCGACCAAACACCATCACCTTTGTTTTTTCAGTGTTAAGCTCCATAAAGAGATCTTCACACATATCAATGAAAACTTTCAAATGATGTCTTAAACCCATGGGAGTGGTGGCTAACAATTCTACATCATCTGCATAGAAGAGTGGTGGAAATGTACATGTACCAAGTTTGGGGAGATGAAGGCTGCATACTAACAGTTCTTCAATTATTGTATTTATGTACACACTAAATAGGAGGGGGGCTATCACACACTCCTGCCACCCCCAACCATCTCTACTGAAAAGATGTCAGTGGTTTCCCTACCCAATATAATGCAAGACAGCAAAGGATCTGGTACACACTTATTTCTCTAAGGATTGTGGGGAGGGCATCATGCCAGAAGTCAGCTGGCGGAGTTCACAGAGGAGCTCAGGTCAATAAGAAGCAGAGAGTGTGCAGCAGAGCCGTGTGTGGGGATGCGGTCCTGAAGAGCAACACCAGTTTTGTCAACGAAGGCGGGAAGAACCATCCCCTCACGAGTATCTCTCTACCGCAGCACAAAGAGCCAGTAAACCAGCCTTATAGAGAAAGGGGCCACAGGATGTGCAAAGATGCTGATAAGCATACGAACAGTAGTTTTGAGTACCAACATAATAGAACTAAATGGAAAAGGCGAATGTAGTGCAATTTCCCTGACATGAGATTTCAGTTGGGGGAAACTTGGGACCAGCATTGCCTAAGCCAAGAGAAATTGCAAAAAGAACATAAGGGGCTACTATGGTGTATTCTTCAGACTTTCCCCACCCATCTCTTTCGAAATTGGCTGAGGCAGTCAGGGGTGCCTTTGCCTCTCTCCTGGTGGCCATCCTTCCCTGTTCCCTCTCCCTTCCTGAATGTAATGTGGAACCTTCCTGTACAGAGACCACTTTTTCATCAGTCCTAGTGCCCAATAGGTAACTTGTGAGGGATTTCCTGGATTCTTTTGATTCAAGTCCAATTGTGGCTAGAATATGGATGACTTTTTGGAGGGATCTGTGAGTATATTGAAAACATTTGTTTGGGCTAGTTGCCTATTTTTAGAGGGATTTATTAGTAGTTTCCCTTTGACTCCCAACCCATTTTCTGTGCTGGTGTGTGTGTGGACTGGGCTAACTTGGTGCTGTTTTTTGTTTGTTTTTGGCTTTTTTACTTTCCCCACCCAGCCCTTTAGCAATTGGCTGAGGCAGTCAAGTGTCCCTTTGTGCGCTAGCCCTGTCCCAGGTGGCACCTCGACCCGCTACCTGTTCCCGTAGCTGCCCGCCCCCGAGCTCTGATTGGCCTGAGTAACCCTTTTGAGAACAACCCCCATGGCAGGCCCTGCCCATGCAGCCCCTTTGGCGAAGAGCCCCAAGGCAAAGGGCAGTTCCCGAAGAAGCAGCTTCAGTCTGTGTTCGCCTGGGAAGCAGGTAGCTAGCTGTCAACCAGCAGCGACTGACAAGGCAAGTGTGATCTGAGTTTGGAGCACAGCAATCACTATTCCAAAAGCCCTACCACTCTTCTTACCTACATAACATAGCATACTAAAATTAGCAAGTTAGTAAATAGTATTCCTATCACTGCTGTTTACCAACCTTTAGGTGGTTTTATTTTACTGTTGTGTCCCATACTTTGGCGTTCTCTCTATCCAGATATCTCAAATCTAGGTGTTTTGCATTTGCTGTTGTATGCTCTAGCACCTTGAATCATCTTTGTGCTAGCTGGAATTACCAATAAAATGTCTGAGATCAAATAACTGGACAGATTCAAAGTAGATGGTAAAATACTGCTTTAATCTCAATGAAGGAAAGACGGGTTAATCACCATTCATCAAATTGATTCATGCAGGCTCACACTGTCTTCTTGATTAGACTTTGTTTATATAATGCTAGATGTGTCATCCATGATATCATTTTAGGTGGCATAGCACAAAAACCTATTGAGGGGTGGGATTCGATTAGAGGACCATGGGTCTCATCACGACCCAGGCGGTAATTTACCGCCTGGGCCGTGACTTTACCACCATGGCGTAAACTACGTTTACGCCATGGTGGTTGGTGGATTTACCGCCCCATTCCGACCTTGGCGGGGCGGTAAGTTCCCAATCCCCATTTACCCTTCCCTATTCCCATTTTTGCCCCATAGGGCATAATGGGAGTGGGGAAGGCGTTAATTACGCCACCGTAAATTACGGTGGCGTAATTAACTCCATGGTCCCTTAGCGCCATGGATTTTAACACCTGCTAAAAGCAGGTGTTAAATCCGCCATGGCGCTAAGGGACCTCGTACTCAGGCGGTAAGGGTCGGCGCTGTTTACGGCGCCGTAAACCCCTTACCGCCTGAGTTGTAATGAGGCCCCATGTCTACATATAGAATGCATGAGTATTAATCTCTCATTGGCGGTCCCTTGTCTGTAGGACACGCCCTGAGATACTTCTAAATACATATAATACTGATGACAACAGGAAATATAGCAGCATAATAATACTTTGCAACATTTTATGTAAAAGTGCATGCAGGATTTCTGATTGGCTGACAACCCAAATCCAACCTTGGACATTCGGCTCTCTAGTAGCACGTACATAGAAATGGTGCTTTGAGATACGTCAGCTCTCTCCTTTTTTCACAATTAGTCTACCATCTCTCATCGGAAGATCTTATGCCAGTATCCTCTGTTTGAAGATTGACCTTGCCAGTCTGCACTGTCTGCACTGTCGCAGAATATTCAAGGGAGTGTAGGCACACCATTATCTTAGTTTCAAGCTTAATGAATAGCCCTTGTTTGAGAGCTCCTCATCACACGTTAAGAGACCACAAATTTGTCAATTTCAACAGTGCATTTAGCACTATTTGATTCAATTATACTGGGTGCAGTTGCTCCTCTTGGCCTTCGCAAATTTTCTCACTCTATCCCATACAAACTTTATACACTTTTAATTGTCCAATTCTTGGCATTCTTAAATGTTCTTGTTCCTCCTAATGTTGAGAAATATGTCATTCACACATGATCTGCTGATTGGACTCCCTTCGTACTTAGCCTTCATCTCTTGAAATAGCATCCTTAGTTGCATGCCAATGCACTCTTATTTTGCAAAGGAAAAACAACCTCTTCATCGTCTTTTCACTTCAGGATCCTGCGCTGGTATTTTGAGGTAGCTGGCTGGATTGACATGAGCCGTCGTCCATCTTCTTCTAACGGTAGTCCTAAACGTTGAATATATACCTCTCATAAACAAGCTTCTATATGTTCTTTCTACCTTGCGTTACAACGTTTTTACAGATATTGACTAGTGAGTCACTTCATTCTTTATGTTCATGATTACTGTATCGTTGGGTACATGTTTCTCTTAATGGTTCAGTTACGTCATCATTCTTAAGTATTTTCATATCTTTTCAGCATAGGTTCTTATGTTTTTATGTCATTGTTTTTCTGTCACCAGACTTGGTTTTAACATGCATCCATTTTGCTCATGGCTGCATCTCGACAGCTCTGGGAAAGGCATCCTTCTTGGTAGCAGTCCTCCACTAGGTCAGTTTGTGGGTACACTCTAAATGGTTGCCTGAGTGCATATTGTCTCTCATATACTCTACTTGCTACAGGAAGGTTGCAAGGATTCCCCTGTTCTCTGCTGACAGGTCTCTAGACAAGTCCGATCTATGAAAGTCTTGTCCAAACAGGTTCACCCCTGCTCCTCCAAAACCATTAAGGACCACATCGACTCCCTGCCTTCTGCCCTTGTCAATTTCTGCAACCACTCCTTCGCCACTGGAGTCTTCCCATCCCCACTGAAGCACTCCCTTGTGCACCCCCTTCTTAAGAAACCCTCTGCCGACCCCTCCTGCCCAGCTATCGCCCAATCTCCATCACTCCCTTCCTGGGCAAACTCCTAGAAAAGCTGGCCATCTCCCAGCTCAATCTCCACACTGAATCTGTTGGTTGCCTTCATGACCATCAGTCTGGCTTCAGAGCGGCCAGGAGCACGGAAACTGCTCTCCTGAACATCCATGAAGACCTGCTCTCCAACCTTGATTCTAACACCCCCTGTGTCCTCATCTTTCTTGATCTCTCTTCCACCTTTGACACGGTCAACCATGCCATCTTGCTCAAATGCCTCAGTGGTAACCTGGGTATCACCGGTCAGGCCCTGGCATGGCTGACTTCTTTCCTCTCTGACTGACCCTCCCAGGTCCAATTTGGGTCCTTCCTCTCCGCAATCTTTTTCTCTACCTGTGGTGTCCCTCAGGGGTCTAAACTCTCTCCCTGGCTGTTCAACCAATACCAGGCACTTCTTCCCACTGCATTGCAGTCTTATGCCCCAACTTTCAGTGCTATACAGATGACTCCCAACTCATTTTTAGGCTACCCTTGGCCACCTCTTCTCCGTCTCTCATCACTGACTGTCTGTCTACCCACCAGGAGTGGTGTGCAGCCAATGACCTCTGCCTTAATGCCAGTAAGACTGAGATTCTCCTCATCAGCACTCCCACTCCCTACTATCCCGTCTTTCTCTGGCCAGCCTCTCTTGGCCCTCTTCCTGCTCCTACCTGAAAGGCTAAAAACCTTGGGGTCATCTTCGACTCCACACTCTCCTTCTCTCCTTACATCTCTGATGTCTCACACTACCACTTCACCTCCTCAGAGGTATTCTTCCTTTCCTCTCCTTCCCCCAGAAGCTCACAGTCTCCAGAGCTCTGGTTCTCTCTAGGCTGGACTATTGCGACATCCTCTTTCTAAATCTGCCTGCCTCTACTCTCCGCCCTCTGTAACTCATCCAGAACAGGACTGCGAGACTTGTCCTTGGCCTCAAGCCCAGGAATCTTATCTCTCCAGGACTGAAATCTCTACACTGGCTCCTAGTGGCTGCAAGGATTAGGTTCAAACCCCTCTGCATTGTCCACAAGGCCTTCTGGGGCCTGGGGCCTCAATACCTTCAAATCTCTCTTCCTAAATATCTTCCTTCTCGATCCCTGCGCTCATCCGCCTCCAACTCCCTCAGGGTCAGTCGCTTCTCCAAGCAACTAGTTGGTGGTAGATCTCTTTCCTCAGCTGGGGCCTCCCTCTGGAACAGCCTCCCTGCCTCTTTGAAACTTGAGGAGAACCATCTCCGGTTCTGGAAGCAACTCAAAACCTTCCTCTTCGCTTCTACTTGTTCTCCTCCTTTCCCCTGCTGACTTTCTTACCAAAACTAAAACTGCACTGGTCACCTGGCCACCTTCTGATCTCGGGCCCAAGTCCCCTCCTCACCAGTCGCACACCTGCACTGCCTTCCTGGCAACCCCTGCACTTGGGGACAGTTTCTGTATCCCTACAGTCCAACTACCAGCACTTGACACCTGTTATCTGCACTTACCCCTGCACTTGCCACCTGCTGGCCGTACTTTTACTTACTGTTATTTATTCTATTTAAGTACTGCACTGTCCCCCACCGCCCACACTTTCCCACTTCCCCCTCCCATGCACTTGCACAATCTGAATGACACCTGACCTAGTAGGATCGTTATCCGTCTTCCATCTGTTCCCCCTCCCTTGCCTCGTCGCGCCTTGAAACACTTGTGTATAGGCGCGTTATAAATGCCATATCATATCATATCATATCATGTGGCTCTTCATCTGTCGTTCCAATGGGATGGTGCAAACAGGGCGCAGTCCTAGGCGAAGGTGTCCTCCTGCTTCCTCTAAATTCCCCCCTCCAGTCAAGTTCTCAACCAAACTCTTTGCCTCCTCTTCTGCAATTCTGGCTTTGTCTTCTATCATTTCATCATATTTTCTTTTCTTCGGGACCCATAACTTTGCCACCCCACTCAGGTGATCAGCATTTTTTATATGTTCATCCACAATCCAGGTTATCGTACGACAATCTCCTGCTGGTGCATAGAATTTCCATCGTCCTGCATATTTCTTTCGATATTTAGGATAATATACTTAGTTCCTGGAGGTGCAAGAGTACTTTTCTTTATGTTCTCACAAATACTGTCTTCACTTTGCACTTGTTCACTAATTCTAGTATCCATGTCAATCATTATCTTCATTCCAAAAGCTTTCTTGGCTGTCTTCTGTAAGGAAGGGGTGGTATCAACAGTACACAAGTGATGTAAGTTTCAAAAACCTTTATTAATATCTTCAGAAAGGGTTGCAGACTTCCTACCTGGCCCTACAGCTAAGATGGGAGTAATCTCGACCATCAACTAAAAGAAAACAGTCCTAGTCAGTCTTGTCAAAACAAAAAGGGGCCTATACTAAAGAAACCTAACCTTGCCCTCTCTCTAAATATACAAATGTGAAAAGGGATGTTTGCAAAGGAAAATACTGTTTCAAAATTAAATGTCAGAATGGCTTCCATGAACTGGCTACATTTCCCTTCCCCACGTTCAAAGCACAGGGTTTCAGGGTTCCAAGCGATGGCCCTTGCCTGGCCACCTGATCACAATATCCCCAGGGACTGGGTTGTGATAAACCCTCTTGTTTTTCACACTTCTTACATTGTCCCAAGATGATCCTTATGAGACAGAATCCTAGCAATACAAACACTAGTATTGCTCCAAGCATTTACCAGCCACGTTGGAATCCATGAGAACAAAGATGTAAACCAATCATCATCTTCAATTTCGTCTACTTCTTCCACCATCTTTGTATGCAATATGGACAGCATGGTTATTGCTTCTGTCAGGGTTCCATATTCTCCATCATAAAAAGGTATAAATGTACAGCAAGAAGGCCCGACCTTGGTGCATACGCCTTCTTCCATTGCTGTAATTAAGTCCAAGACATATCTGTTTTGGTGGGCCATAATCCTTATTGCCCTTAATTCTTCTCTGATTGCATTAAATCCTTTTATTGTTGTATTTATCATCCACAATAGCTCCCATCCTGTAATCTGGAGCCATTTAGCATGTATTGCTGTTTGTAGTCCTGGCATGAATATAGATGTAAAGATCACTTCCGTTCTGCTGAATAATTTGTGCTAATCTGGAACGTCCTAATAGGCTTCTACTGATTTTGCTGAGTAGTAATTTTATCTTTTTTGTTGGCTTTGATGTAGAGATCTTCTCTTCCTCAGATGTACAGCCATCTTCAGGAATTCTATGATCTGTAGGTCACTCTGTGGAACTACCAAAGCTGGTATGCTGACCAGTACCAATGAACAAATTCCTCCCCCTTTTGGTGGTAGCTTTATATATGCTTTTGATCCACAGGCCCAATAATGATGCATCAGGACTGCAGTTCCTTCATCCATGCCTGGTACATCAAAGATTCAAGCACACATTGCGATTTTCTCCAGCTTTCACCGTGCCATTGTTTCTGAAACATAGAGACAAATTTGTCATGGGTAGTATCTGCAATGGCCATTGATCTTTACATTCCTTGTCTGCTTTTATCACAACTACGTCCCATTGTCCTGTCATAGCTTGCACACAACCACTCCTTCAGCCCATTCATCAGGAGTGAGCACTGTTCCTTTCATTTGTAATTGTCCTCTTTCCCAACATATATGTGTCTCTTCTTTATTCTTGCCTTGGCAATTTAGCATCTTCTTTTCTTCGATCTTCATTCTTGGTTTATTTACTCCAGGTTGTTCATATTTTAGTATCAGGTACATTGTATCTTTATTTTCTTTCGACTTTGTTGCTTGCACATAATAATCTTCTCTTAGAGATGTTTTCTTGTTCATCCATACTGGGGATGTTATTCGGCCCTTAAATGGTCCTCTGGTTAGGCAAAGTGCAAGATGTGTCAAACAGTGTGCCTTTTTTACTGATGCTTCTGTAGATATGACTATTTTAGATATTCCCAGAGCATAAGGGAACAGACATAGCAATTGACATCTGCCGACTCCTTCCCACCTCTTTCATGTGCTGATACCATAGGGTATATATATATATACCTCCATGGTTCTCTTCAGCATTTCTTTTAAAGTGGATTAACCTTCTAGTTAGATTAGATTACTGGATACTTGTGCTTATAGTGGGGACAATAATAATATGTGTTTCATTAGCACTCTTCATATCAGTGCCGTTAATACCCTCCATGTTAGTGCCATTTTCTGCATCACTTCAAAATGCTATAAGAATAAGGAGAAAAACACAAATCATAATACCAGCTGATCTTTATTTATTTATTTAAAATTTGTATAAAGCGCGACACGCCCTTAGGCATCACAATCAATATCACATGAAACCCTATTGTTTTTTATTGGTAATGAATCTCTAAAATGTTGAAGCCTCCCAATTGTATGAATATGCACATGTAGTACCTCCCTTTTTATAATCAATTCTATATCAGAAATTGAACTATTGTTTCAATTATCACTCTCCAAACGATTCAACAGTTTTTAGGTTTTTCCAAAAAAGCAACAATGTTTCTTCCGCTTTGGATCAAAGCTGGATGTGTTTCAGAAATTTAGGACAAAAGAATAACTAAGAATGTGTATACCAATGTAATGGTGGGTATCATGAACGAAGACCAGGCATTTTTTCTTCTTTTTCTTTCAAAGCTCGAACTCTTCTCTCATTGTCTCTTGAGGCTTATCTAGGGAAAGTGTTCCAAGATCACTGTACATTAATCAGTTCATAAAACAACCCTAATCTAAAAATGTTTTGCTGTCTTTATGTTCTTTGTCATAGATCGCATTGTCATTCGTTGCCACTCTTCTCGTGCTTCACTGTGGGCACTTGCTTCACTGTGGGTACTTGCTTCACTGTGGGTAGGTGCAGGAGAAGTCAATGCTTCAGTTGTATAGTGCTTGATATCACTGTTAGGAGAGATTTCCATGTGTGTATAATTTTCCCTCAGTTGTGAACCCCACAACTCTTGCTGTTGTCTGACCATCCTAGCCTGACTTTTGCCAATGGATCCCATCCTTCTGCTGTACTCCACTGGGGTTTTGCTCACTTTGTTATGGGGATACTGACATGCCCTTAAAGACAGTTAGTACCGGGAGTCTTTGTTTCCCTTAGTTTTTCACTTTGTTACTAGTTTTTAGCAACATGTTAACAGTGCACAAAGTACCTTGTGCTGGGGTCTTTCTTTCATTTTTAAGGCCCTAGAAACCCTCAAAGTATTTTTCGGTAGAAGTACAGATGTGTCTTGGACAGAGCCGGTGGCAGCTGTTATTCTTCATATATTTGTAACCCTTTCTTATGGTCCATATTGTGTTTACCATGTTTGGCCCAGGACCAATATGGTCCTTTGTTTTGTCTTTGGCCATCATGTCCCTTTGCCTTCTCCAGGTCGAGCAGACCCAGGAAAACTCTTATTTTGTCATGCAGATCCCCACGCAAACCGAAGCTTTTGTGGGCTTCTGCATGCCTTGTGTGTGTGCGCCTAGGATGTGGGCTGGACTGTCTAGTTCCAAAACACTTCCTGGGTGCCAGGATGTCTGGTTCATCTAGAAAAGGGACACACTACAACTAACATATATCGGTAACCATTACATGTTTGCAACATATCCACATAATCTATATGCAGTTGTTGGAAGGGGCCATTAGGTCTAGGGATTACTCCTCTTACCGCTCGCAGGGTGTGTCCTGCTGTACATTTCTGGCACACAATAAAGTTTTTAATGAACTGTGCCCCATATTCACTGAGGTTCGTTACAAACCATCTTCTGCTATTGTAGCAGGTAGACTCTCTTGATTCACATGCACTAGGTAATGGAGCTGCACCAATGCTACTCTCAACTATGTTAGAGGCATAACTCTCTTTCCTGTACTGTCCTGCCTCCAAATTGCCTCAGTGGGAGACAAAGAACACCTCTGCTTTTTCCATAGCTCCTTTTCGTCTTGCGAAGCTTGTATCTCAATTGACTGTACAATGGACATCATATTAAAGCCTTCTTCAACCAACATGCACCGCCCTGCCACTTTATTTATATCTTTTACCTCATTTTCAAATATGGTTGAATAATATGCGGCATGTTTGGCCTCTAAATCTGCGGCATCATTCCTGCAAGAGATTAAATCGGTTCTTTTGTAATGCGCTGCACATTTCACAATGGCTATGGTTGCTGGGAAGCTTAAGGCTTCAATGAGTTTGTGTAATAGCCCTGTATGTTGCACTGGAGTGCCATCTGCATTGGGGATGCCCCTTCTTTTCCAACGTGACAGAGCTGCGGTTATAGTTGATGTCACATAGGCAGAGTCAGAGTACACAGTTCACTTCCCCATCCGCAAAACTTCGCAATGCATCAATAAGTGTGGTTAATTCTTCAGCTTGCGCTGAATATGTTGATGTCAATCTTCTACTTATAAATCCTTCAAATGTACCCCCTTGGCTCATCTTTACTACTGCTGATCCTGTATGTCTCACCCCAGATGATCGATTCATGATGATCCATCAATAAAAGCCACTTCCACCCTTCCTAGAGCATTCTCTCTAACATGGGGACTATCATTATAACATTCAGTGTATGAAACATAGTTATTGCACATCGTCATCTTATCCTTCTGGTTCAGCAATAAACGTTTCTGGATTCACTGTGCTACACCTACCAATTATGATCACACGGTTTGAGATAATTACCTCGTACCCTGATGCTCATTGAGTAATCAATGTACCTTTGGGTTTTTCTAAAATTGCAAATAATGCATGCTCAACAAATAGAGTTACGGAACACCCCAAAGTCATGCTTGAAGCCTTTTCTGCGGCAAAAGCAGCAGACCGTTTGCAGGGGTAGTGTCCTTTCATAACTGGATCTAAAATAACACTATTATAAGATAATGGTTTATGACCATGGCCTAATGTCGTTTTATGTGTAAGGACTGCTGTCATACATTCTCCATTTGAATTGGAAAATACATAAAATTCTATACTATAATTTGGAATCCCTAATACAGGAGCTGTACTACTCGCGTTTTTTTTATTCATTATATCCTCCAGCCATGTCTTCTGTCCACATTGATTTATTTTAGCCACCTGAGTTTCTTTAAGTGCTTTTATTAGTGGTTGAATAAATGTACTGTAGTCAAAGACCCAGGCCCTGGAATAATTGCATAGACCTAAAAATCGCTGCATTTGTCTCACTGCTTTTGGCTGTGTAGTTCTCATTATGGCGTCTGCTCTCTCAGGTGTCACTTTCCTTCCTTCATGCGAGATTAACTGTCCTATTTATAATACTTCTTCTTGACAATATTGTAATTTTGTTTGTCTACTTTGTACCCTTTCTCTGCGAGTATTGTCATAAGTTTGACAGAATGTTCTCTACATTTTCCTTTTGTGTCACTGCACACTAAAATGTCATCCATGTATTGAATTATGGCATTTTCAAGCTGAACATTTCCCAAGTCTATCTGAAGGGCTCTATTAAACATAGAAGGGGACTCACATACTGAGGTAAACCAGTATGTTTCAGATGAATCATTCTATATGAAAAGGAAGTCAAATCCTGTGGGTCTTAATGTAGGGGGATTGAGTAAAATGCATTTTTCCTATTGACAACTGTAAAATACCTGGTTGTCAATTGACTATTGTACAATATTGTCACATGGTTTGGAACTAAAGGAAACTCTGCTTTGACTGCATTGTTTAGGGGTGAAGATCTTGTATGAATCTCCACAATTCCCCTGTTGATTTTTTGATAGGGTCGACAGCCGTGTTGCATGGAGGATCTGATGGTACTAGAATGCCTTGTTTCATTAGGGCAGATATAGTTTTGAATATCCCCTCTTCCACTTCTCTGGACTTTGGGTATTGTTTTGCACGTGGCAAAATAGCTTGTGGGTTAAGCTTAATTTTCACTGCTCCCACTCCTTTCAGTAGGCCCATGTCATATGGACTTGTGGTCCATAGAATACTTGCCACTTTTTCCAAGTCTTCCTGAAAAAATGGCAGTTTCATTTTTACCAACGCCATTCTCTGGGGTACCTCTGTGCTCTCAACTTTAATCCAATAAGTGAGATTTATTAAGAATACTAACTCATCATCGGAATTGTCTTTCCTGAACAGTTTTTCATCTGTTGGTCTTCATTGAGGGCTATCAATGTTCTCCATTCCCTTCCCTCATCATCTGTCCCATGAAGCATCACCCTTTCTTCTCTTACTACTGCTGCTTCTAATTCCAAAGGAATATCTTGCCCTTCCCCATCATCCATAGGAATTTCTAGCCTGAGCAACATTTTTTTGGGTATCTCTTTCCGGCCAATTAAGGTAACCATGATAATAAAACAACCACTCCATATAAAAATACTTCCTCGTCTAGAGGGACTACCGTAAGGCATTCTTTCCAGCAAATGCTGATAAGAATTCTGTCACATTCATGTAATGTATCCCCTGAGTTGAACACGGTATGCCTTTGTCAGTAAAAGATATTGTCATGTCAAGCTTTGTCATTAAATCAGTATTGTTCACTGGTGTCTGCTTAGAGTATAGCAATGCATAGACATGTCATGTTCCCCTATAGAAATTGGTAATTTGTCTGTAAATGGAACTAAATTTGTTGCCCCAGTAAATCCCTGAGCATTCACGGCAATGCCTCACATTGGATATTTTCCGTCATGGACACAGGAACGAGTCGCTCCTGTGTCTACAAGAAATGAAAATGTCTTGCCTCCTATCGTCACCTTGACCCTTGGTTCCTCTTGGGGATCTGGTATTACAGATAGTACTGAACACATCAGATTGTCCTGTGGGCTGTCCTATTGTGGGTATAAATTCATCCCGTGCCTGTGAAAGGATTCCTTCCCACAATAGTCACACTCCCTAATTTGGCCTTTACTACGTGTGTAGCTTCCATGTCCATATGCCATTGTGATACGCTTGTCGATTGCATTGGGATGCATTTGTTGAATGGGTGCCTGTTGCATTTGCATAGGTGTTTGCTGTTGCTGCCCCTGTAATGACTGTATCTGCATTTTGTACTTGTTGGAATTGCTGGCAATTGTATCTGTGCTGGCACTTGCTGAAACTGCTGTGTTTCTGGTGCATATGCCTAATTTGAATAATATCCTTGTGAGTCTGTATTGTATTGTGGAGCATATCCTGTCCCCCATCCTTGGAGAGTGCCAATTCGGTTGTTGCACGCCTCCTCTGCTTCTACATGCTCTAGCCATATATGCTATTTTTCACAATTCCAACATGTTTATGGTTGTCTGCCATTAGATCCTCCCCTTCCTTGAGGACTTTGAAATCCTCCTCTACCTTCTCCTCGAGGCCCATTCCCTCTGCCTCTTGGTATATGATTAAACTCATTCTGATCTTGGCCATTGACTATTATTTTGCTTTGGGAACTGCACTACTTGTGCCATGCTTCCCTCATTACCTGTCAACACCACTCCATCTATGGTGAATTTTGACAATTTCTTCTGCACCAATGTTGCCTCTTCTTGCTTTCCACGCTCGGCTTTCTTTTCTGCACGATTGCCAATTGTATCTCTGGCCATGGTTTTGTTTCCATTTCCACCTATTTCTTTAACTGTCTTTGTACTGGCTCTGACAGTCCTTGACATAATATGTGATAAAATAACACTACTGTTTTATCCCTAGTTTTGTGCGTGTCCGACCTCCATCTGTCCTGAATATCCTCAATAAAATCAATGGGGTCTTCATCCTCCCTCATCTTCCTAATGGTTATTGCCCCACTATCCAATGTATCTGAATAAAGCGATCGCCATATATCTGCTCTACAATTATTGAATGGCACTCCATTGTGCACTGTGTTTTGTGCAGTTACTTTTGGATACCCTGCTCTTTTCCAAATGATATCAACTCTCTCCCCCAGGATAGCTGATAATAGGCCTTTTATATTGCCTATAGCTAACGTCATTCCTGATGTTCTTTTCTTTAATCCATTTCCCTGCACCGGAAGTCAAACTCGATAGTGAAAACCCTTGCCCTTGCTCATACCTCCCCACACTGCTTCTTCTCCAGGCAGCATTACCATCGTCTGCTTCTTGTCTTCCTGGCAATGCCCTTAATCTGCTCACATAAGGAGAGGATACATCCCCTGTACTGTGTGATCGTACTTGCGGTTATTCAGTACATGGTATTGGTTCTGGTGCTCTCCTAATAAGGTCCTAGAAGTCTGACCAGTTTACCATTTATCTACACTTGATTCTCATGAAAATCCATATGCATCCTCTTCTCTGGTTTTCTTATTTTGTTTCCTTTCCTCGTCTGACAATATTACGCCCCAACTTGTATGACTATTGTCCTCTTCCGTGTCATCAAGTTCAAACCTATTTAAAGATAATGTTCTATGATTGTCTATTCCCATGTCATCCAAGCTTCCTCCTATTTCTTTAAAGGAGGCTCTTTGTTCACCCTCATGATCTCTATATCTTTCCTTATCCCTCATTTGTGTATATAGTTTCCCTATCCTTGCCCCATGTTCTTTGTGTCTTCTCTCCATGTTGTCTGAGAATCCTTGCAACCCTCCACAGGACTGTTGTGAACCTCTCTCCTCTACAGGTAGATCATGAGATTCTATGGGTATCATCCCTCTACGGCATAGATATTCAATCTCATCTCCTACTTCGAATGGATTGTGTCCTCCCACGTATTCCTCATCTTAGATATATCCTTACCTTCAGCTTTGCCGCTTCTGAATTTTTTTCTCTCTCTCTCCACCAGACGGTGCTCCTCTCGAGGCCGCGGCGCTGATGTCCCTCGGCGGCATTCCTTCGAGCACCGTCGTCATCCGCTGTATAAAATCCTCGAGCGCGCCTGTTGGCTTCAGTTCCGTTTTTCCGTTAGCTTCACTTCAGATCGTTACAAATGGCGCTTCAGTCTTTCGTGAAAGAAAATGTTGTCTTAATCGAACCCTTCCACACCGAAGATGGGATTTAAAAAATGTCTAAAATGTGGAAAGAAAATGTCTTTAACCGATCCACCCAAAAACTGCCTCTGGTGCCTCGGTTCCGACCACCGAATTGAAGACTGCGGTTCGTGCCAGTCGATGACCCATAAGGTCTTAAAAGAACGCAGTGGTAAACTGGTGATGGGGGAGGGTTCATCGAAGTCTACTTCAAAAGGGAAAGACGGGGCCAAGTCTTCGGTAAAACATCATAATAAATATAGATCGAGGAGTAGATCCGGGAAGTCTTTTTCTTCGTCCTCTAAAAAGACAAAGAAAAGATGTCTCCGATCTCCCTCGTCTTCCTCGACGTCATCTGAGGAAGTGATAGCATGCCCTTCGAAGCATGACTCCCCGAGTGAATGGGAAGCCTTTAGAGTTTCCATGTTAAAGATTTTTGAGAACGCGGCCCAGACCCCCTCAAAAAAGTCTAAAGATGACCATGCTACTGCTCATTTGAAATGTGACAGAGGAAGGTCCAAAACAAGAAAATCCGACAAAATGTTGTCGAGGGTGTCACCCAGGGACTCTTCCCGGTCACCTCATACAAACCTACCGGTGCATAAATCAGAGGTAGAGGGAAATAAAATGGCGTCAAGCTATCATACGCCATATAAGTCGAAATCGAAGTCTTCGAAGACCCTCGAGTACAAGGCATCGACTACTCATTCTAAAAAAGTTATGTCGAGTACACAGTCGACATCTTCGAAGGCTCCTGCGACAGTGTCGATGGTTTCTACAATTCCCTCGATGAGTGCCTCGACAACATCGAAGGTTCCCTCGACAACATCGAAGGTTGTTGTTACTGCATCAGCGCCATCGACGTTTTCGTCAACGCCCAAGCCTATAACAAGGGAAAAACCTGTATTACCCGAAAATGTTTTTCACCATGAGAGTAGACATGATTTTTTTAGGACCATGTCATCTATTTATGAGGGAGAATCATCAGCAGGTTACCTCTGCTGGTGTTAAATTTGGCACAAGGCCAGTTCCAGAGGAATTAAATGATCCTCAATCTAAAATACAGGATTTGCAGGAATGTCTACAAACAGCAAGTGGTCTGGATACCTCTCCAGAACACGAATTTGATAAACCAGACTCATCAGAACAAGCTGATGCGGGCTATAGAAAACTAATGAATAGAGTTACTGAATTTATGGGATGGGGTAGAAATTCACCAGTCTATCAGGATGATGATATGACTGATATTCTATCAGGAACACCTCAGCAAGACCTCATTCTTCCGTTTCATATTGCCTTGCAAAGGAGGGTTAACTCTGCATGGGAACACCCTGTAGCCATTCCGGCAGTTAATAAAACATTTGTGTCAAAATATAGACCCTGTAACTCTGACCCAGAATACCTAAGCAAACATCCATCACCAGAAAGTCTGGTAGTTCAAGCAGCTACCTCCACTAGAAATACTGCATATCCCACAATAAATGCTGCATACCCCACAATCCCTCCAGATAGGGACAACAAGAAAGTGGATGCATGTTCTAGGACGATTTTTACATCAGGGAGTATAGCTTTGAAGTCCACTAATGTATCTTGCACCTTGGCAAGTTTCACATATACCCTGTGGTACAGCATGTCAGCAGCAGCTGAACACATCCCAGAAGGTGAAGAACTTGATGGCTTTCTAGCCATAATAAGGGATGGAAAGGAGGCTTTGGTAGAATGCCTTCAATGAGGTTTGGGCACAGCTGATAGTATCAGTAGGTCCATGGCAACTAGCACGGTGCTACGTAGATTTGCGTGGCTAAGGAAGTCGGGTTTTGCGCCGGACGTGCAATTCAGGCTTCTTAATATGCCATTTGACAGCTCGAGGATGTTTGGCAGCAAGGCGGATGAATTTTGGAGAAGCTGCAGACCTCCAAAGCAGCGGCTAAATCACTCAGTGCCGTTATAAGACAACCTCAGCAACGCCCCTACACAGGCTCATATTCCTGGAGGGGTCGTCCTTTTCGTTATTATTCCTCAATTGGAAGAGGAAGAGGACAGGCCAGTCAGAGAGGTCAAAGAAAATGTCCTCGGGGCGAGGAAAAGGTGCTAGATCTGCCCCAGCAGCAGCATCTGTCCCCTCAGCCGCTGCTGCAGCTGCCGCAAAACCACTCTGAGGTTTTGACCCACAATACCCCGGTGGGAGGCAGGATCTCACAGCATCTGAAAGAATGGCGGGGCATTACTTCAGATGCTTGGGCACTGGAAACAGTATCCCAAGGTTACTGCCTTCCTTTCCAAAAGAAACCTCAGAATCACCCGCCGGGATACAACTCTGTCAAAAATCCAGATCCGCTCCTGTTGCAGGAAGTTTTAACCCTGCTACAGAAAGGTGCAATAGAACATGTACCTGTAGCAGAGAGGAACAAGGGTTGGTATTCCCCGTATTTCCTCATTCCAAAGAAACACGGAAGACTGAAACCCATTTTGAACTTGAGAAACTTGAACAAGTTCCTAAGGAAGGACAAGTTCAAGATGGTCACACTTTCTCAGATCCTTCAGGCTCTCCAACTCCAGGATTGGTTGGTATCATTGGACCTTCAGGATGCTTACTTTCATGTGCCAATCCCTCTCAAGCACAGAAAATACCTGTGGTTTGTGATTGGCAATTCTCATGATCAGTTTCGAGTTCTGCCATTCGGGTTGACCTCCGCCCCAAGAGTTTCACCAAGTTGATGGCGGTAGTGGCAGCAACTCTCAGGAGAGGGGGGATTCATGTCTACCCCTATCTGGATGATGGAATGATCAGGGCACGTTCTCCAGAACAAGCCCAACATCATCTGTCCAAGACGTGTCACTTCCTTTAAAAACTAGGTTTTTCTCTGAATTAAAAAAAAGTCAAACATGATACCATCACAGAAACTCCAGTTTATTGGACTCGACTTCTTCTCAAGGAACTCTGTTTGCTAAATCTGTACTCCATTCTGTACACGATCAGAAAAATTCTTTACTCCCACCTCCAAGACAAAACTGCTTTGGGAGTCTATCTAAGATGAGGACTACGCGGGAGGACACAATCCATTCGAAGAACAAGTTACTTCCCAACTGTAACGTTCTTTTGATTGGATGTTCCTCCCACGTATTCCTCATCGACCCTCCCAACCAACCCCACAGTACACTTTACGTGAGTTACACTCTAAATTCTTTTAAGGCTAGGGTCAAAAGAGGCACGCCATTAATTACAATCCATGGGCTACAATATATGAAAAAACAGAACTGAAGCCAACGGGCGTGCTCGAGGCATTTATACAGGGGATGACATTGTTGCTCGACGGATGCCGCCGAGGGACATCGACGCTGCAGCCTCGAGAGGAGCGCCCTTTGGTGGAGAGAGAGAGAGAAAAATTATTCTGAAGCAGCAAAGCTGAAGGTAAGGATATATCTAAGATGAGAAATACATGGTAGGAACATCCAATCGAAAGAACGTTATAGTTGGTAAGTAACTTGTTCTTCTGTTCATTTCTTCCTCTCCTTATTTCCCTCAATTCCGCTTTGTCATGCTTTCTCTGCAACCTACGTACTTTCAATTATTGGGCTTCTGCTTCTTCCCGTTTCTCATCTTCTAGTCTCTCTTTTTCTCTTTTTTCCTCATGTTTTCTTTGTTCTTCGCTTCGCTTATTTTCCTTGTCCCTTTCTTGTTTGTATAGCCTCTCTTCTTCCTTCTCTTTCGCTTTCTTATCTCACTCTTCCCTTTCCTCTCTTTCTCAAACTCCATCAGTCCCTTTATCATCTAGTTTAAGCAATATTTGTCCTCCCATCCATTCTGTACTATTGTTGTACTTTAACTGTGTCTTTTATTCATTTTTGTTTCTCTGCCTCTTCCTTTATCCCTGTCTGTTTATTGTGTCTATCCTTTTTCTCATCACGCAGGTTTACTTTCATCGCTTGTCTGCATATATTTGCGGTCTCTGCTTTTATTCTCTTCCACTGTCTCTTCACTAGTATAGGCATTGGATTTGTATTGTAGATTAACATACCCTGCTGCTGCTTTTAATTCAGGGTAAAATCCTTTCTCTTTATCCTCTACGTCTTGTTTCTCGGGAGGCAAAAGAGGTGCTGAAGGTGTTACATCTTCCCCTTTATCCAATCTTTTCTCTAGATTCTTTCCCTTATCTGTAGAATGTAAATATGTCACCAGATTACGTAATACCGTATTTAAAAACAAATCTCTTGGAGGCCAGGGCATGAATGTCATATTGGTCGTGCCCTTAATCCATTCGGAATGATTCTGCCTATGTTTGGCTGTATATCTTGGTAATGTTCTGCATAAATGTGTGAGAGGTTTCACTTCCATGATGACAAGTCAATTCAGACTGCCAATACTTACCCAATGTTTTCCTCTTCCTTTCGAGTTTCTTAAGAATATATTGTTTTAATATATATGAGCAGAAACCATCAATCGCCACTCGTATCCAGAAAATCTGAATATTTTCCTTACCTTTGTTGATTATTTTCTGAAAAATTGTATTGACACTGTTCTTCTTGCTCCTTCGTTTACACTTTCCTTTAATTATTTTTATATCATTCTTTGTTTTTTAGTATCTTTAAGCTGTCTTCTTTATTTATGTTTTGGTTTCATCTGGTTTCAAGCTACCTAAACCCTGATTGAACCAGGCTTGTGATGTAGTTTCTACTACAGTAGTAGAATTACAAACTCTGGAAGGCGCAATAGTATCAAGGTCCATAGATAGCTTTTGATGGTAGTATACCGAAGGGGCAACTGGTGAGGAGATGGAAGCAGTGGTCGAAGAGGGCGAGAGCAGTTGGCAGCGCTGCTCCTCTACTTTAAACAAATATTTTACTGTTCCTATACTTTTATTTTACAAAACAACCATTCCGGAATGGTTTACTTTTAAAATAAAAGTGTGGCAATAAGTTAAAACTAGCACGTCAATGCACTGCATTGAACATTCCCTTAAACATCAGGTGCATTTGTTTGGGGGTTTGGAGTGCACGTGGTAGGGGGCATGGTGATGGGGTTTGTGGGCAGCTGGGGCAGGCCAGCAGGGAGCATATTTTCACTACTTCTTTTCAGACACTTTGACCACTGGATGGAAGTTGACATGATACTTGCAGACTCCAAGAAAGACGTAAGAGAGAGTGGAGTAATCTTATGTAGACTACAATTTACCAAAGAAATGATCAGACCATGGACAGGCACACATCTCTGGTTGTCCAAATGGAATACCTAAAGAAGACAGCCAGTCCAAGGTATGACCCCCATCGCCAGAGATAATAATTTTAGAAGTTGATTTCACAAATGAGTGAAGTAAAAATTGCTCTTCAGAGATGGTAATGTTACAGGGCGGTCTGTACAGTAGGAAGAAACTATAACAGATCCCAGAGGTTCCCTAAATAGGGCCTACAAATGTTACCGGCAAGGCTGAGGATCTCCTTCCTGGGGCTAAAAGTACCAGTGTAAAAACAGATGTTCCCCAAAAAGGGGCTCAAAGACACACCAGCCAAGTCAAGGATATCGCAACGGCTAAGAGGTCAGAGGCTCACGCAAAGACCAAAAAACCTGCCGCTGAAGTTCGCTAAAAAGACATAGACAATCTTTAAAAAGCCACGCAAAAAGGCCTCCAAAATAACAGCCAAAACCTCTGTTGCCTCAGAAAAATATGTGACACACTTTACCACATACGCTCCCAAAATGGCAGCTCCTCCGAAAGTGACGACATTGGCCATCTTGTCAACTTCCTGAGGTCCCATACCAATTGACACCAGACCAAAATCAAGAACTAGCACTTCTTTGGGAAGGGATGTATCTACACCCAGAATCAAATGGACTCCACACACCAGAATGTCATTGCTTTCAGCTGTGTCTGTCCCTCCCACCTCATCTCTGTTAAATTGATCCGTGGTTGGGGGGCTCTTCATGGCAGCCAGTCCCAACAGAATCTTTACAGCAGAATCCATACGGCAGACTGGTACGAACCCCTCAGGCAAGACAGTTCTCAGAAGAGGCCTTTTTCAAGACATTTCAAAATTTGATGACCTCAAAACCCTGTGTAGAACTATTTTAAGTATCTCTTCAGAAATACTTTACCACAGCTCCAGGAAGTGCGAAAACTTTGGAAACCCCCTTCTGTCCTGCGCTGCTTCCTATGCTAGTGGAGTGCCTACCAGAACCAAAGGGACCCGATACCCTCCCTCAATCTCCACGTCTGGTGGATGTTATTGAAGCTCCCACCGATCAGGGTGGTGCTGTCACACAGGAGGAAGAGGAGGAATCATCTTTCCATGACCTGATCCTAGATTTCATGTTGTATTTAGACATTCCTACTCCAGTATCTCCCTGCCTGAAGTAGGCATATTTCTCGAGAGCTTTATCCCACAAGCCATTAGACCGACAACCCTTCTATTGTAAAAGGATGTCATGGCGAATGCCAGAAAAGTGTGGGACAAACCACACTTTGGTCCATACATAAAAAAGATAGATTCCCGTTCCAGTCAGAGGAAATTTCCTTAAGCATTTGACCACAGCCATCCTCCACGGTCATTGCAGCTGAGACAATGGGCCTCATTACGAGGTTGGAGGTAACGGGTTACCGGCACCGGTAAGGATGCCGCTGCCAGTAACCCCTTACCTCTGTATTCCGAGGTCCTTAGCGAGTCCCACTAAGGCCGGCTAGTTTTACCGCCCGCCCTCAGCGGGAGCCGCTAAGGGACCATGGAGCTAATAACGGGCCCGCTATTTGCCGGCCCATTAATAGCTCCTTCCCCATTCCCATTGAGCCCTATGGGGGCTCAATGGGAATGGGGAATGGTTTTCAGAATGGGGATTTACCGGATCCTCCAAGGTTGGAATGACCCGGTAAGTCCCTATTCCGACAACCCGGACCCGGAATGCGGTAAGGGGGTAGCCATGGTGCTAATAGCACCATGGCTACTAGCAAAAACCTCCAACCTCGTAATGAGGCCCACTGTATTCTAAGGCCTCTTCCTCTACATCCGCTGCTTCGCAGCTCTTGGCAACGGATGATTAAAACCATGAAGGACTGGGCAAAAAGTATTTTCTTTTTTTTCTTTTTTACCTTTATTTTCAACACAGTGAAAGACCTACATCCTCAAATACAGTCTACAGTTGGTTAAGCATCAACTTGGAGCTTCAGTGCTCGCGTACGTGATTAACATTTAAACAAAACAGTAAGTACAATTACTTTGACCCAGTAGTGACTAAACAGTTCTCGAAGATATTCACGGAAAGGTTCCCAGATATCTTTCGGCCTGCAGCTCGGTGTTACTAGTGATACATAGACCTCTTCACACTCATTAGCGTACATCATTTCATGAACCCACATTGTTATATCAGGAGCAGTTGAGGACTTCCACTTGAGCAATATACACTTTTTGGACAGGAAGCAGCCTAAGTTGAAAAGTCTTCTCATCTTGGTCGAAATCTTGCCAATATCTCTGAACAAGTATTTGGGCAGTGACAGAGATGGTGGGACATCCGTACATTCATGTAGTACATTGGCAACCACTTGCCAGAATTGCACAACACAGGGGCATTCCCAGTACATGTGGTGTGCGTCAGCAGTTTCTACATTACATTTAATACAGCTACCATTCGCTGGGGTGGTCAAACTTGGCAATTCTCACTGCGGTGTAATGTAGTCTATTGAGTACCTTAAATTGAATGAGTCTGTGCCTAGCACTCAAGGACACCTCCTTAGTGAGGCGGCACCACCTTGTCCGCTGTGCCTCATCTAATGGGGTACCCAAATCCTCCTCCCATCTCTCCCTGGCTTTAAGGGTTTGTGGATTTGTGTCTTGACATTTCTTATATAGTTTGGCAACCAAACCTGTAGGGTTTCCAACCGTTACCACCATTTCTAGTATTTCGCACACCTCGGGTTCGCAAGGAAAAGACGACCATTGTGCCCTGACCGCTGCTCTTATTCTGTAATATTGCAGTGTTTTAGTGGGTCCAGTACCCAGGTTCTCTGAAAAATCAGAAAGTGTTACAAACGTGCTCTCCGGGAAGAGATCATGTAGTTTCAATGTGACGTCCGGGTCCCACCCCTGCTGGATAGTCTTGTCATATGTTGGGGGCTGCCCAGGACAACACCAAAGCGGGATAGAACCTGCCTAAGGCTCCGTGGCATGCAGTCTCTTTAATATTCTGGACCAGGCATTAACTGTCATACGGACTGGGTCAAACGTGTAAGTGTCAGAGTGTCGGTTGGCTAGAACTATAGTGCGAAGGTCAGACGGAGATGTGCTATATTCCTCAAGCCCTGTGTGTAGTAGTCGAATGTGTGTAGTATACCAATGCCCGGCGAAGTGCGCTTGCGCCACTTCGTAATATAACTCAAAATCGGGAGCTCGGAGCCCGCCCTGATCATATGGTTTGGTCATAGCCTCCCACTTCATCTGCGGCGTGTCGGGACCCCATGTGAAACCTATTGCCATCAACCTCAGTTTATCAAAAAATATACGCCCTGGCCAGACTGGAATATTGACGAAGTAATACAAGAGTTTGGGAACTACAATCATCTTTAGGAGGGACAGTCTATCGTAGAGCGAGATCGGACACAATTTGTCTTTGGGTGTCTGCATATATTTTCCGTGGTTTTCAAGTAACAAGGTGTGGTGTTGTCGTGTGATCACGATGCCCAAATATTTCAACTTATCTTAAACCCATCTGAAACCCTCCAGGTTGTGGGGGAGGAGGGTGGTGCCTCATTCAGAGGAACAGTTCCAATTTGGCCTCATTGATGTGATAGCCTGAATAGTTAGCAAATTTGCTGACCTCTTCCAGAATTGGGGCAAGGTTCGTGGCAGGGTTTCTGATGTATAGTAGCAAGTCGTTAGCGTACAATGAAATAATATGTGTGGGACCTGTCATGCATAAACCGCGATGTATGTGACTTAGTCTCCTGATACACGTAAGTGGGTCTATGGTAAGGGCGAAGAGCAGCGGGGACAGTGGGCACCCCTGCCTCGTACCATGTTCGAGCAGAAACATCGGGGACAGTGTGAACCTAGTTCTAACCCTAGCCGATGGGGAGGAATATAGCAGGCAAACGCACTGGATGAAGAATTCACCCAGTCTCATGTGACACAGCGCTGAGAACAGGGCCCACCAGGAGACCGAGTCCAACACTTTCTCAGCATCTAGGGAAGCCGCCATCGCCTGTGCCTTCGGGTTGGGTTATGAGATTATGCCAAAAAGCTTACGCAAGTTGAATGCAAAGTTACGCCCAGGGATGGACCCCGATTGGTCAGGGTGCAACAGGTCCGACATATGTGGGAGGAGTCTGGTGGCTAATAATTTAGCAAGGATTTTTGTATCTAAGTTAATTAAGGACAGAGGCATGTACAAACCCATATTTGAGGGGGGGTCTATTGGGATTCAACAATACCGTATTCACTGCCTCTGACATTGAAGTGGGGAGTCTACCAGTTTGGAGTGACTCCTCCCATATCCGCAGCAGATTAGGAGCGAGGATGGAGCTCAGTTCTTTATAAAGTTCAGTCCCCAGACCGTCTGGGCTCGGTACTTTACCCGAGGGGAGGGTTTTAATAGCTTTGATCATTTTGTCGGCGGTCAGCGGCTGATTCAATTCCAAACGGGCCTCCTCAAAGACCGTTGTTAGCAATATATCAACTAGATATGCCTCGAGTTCTCTAGGAGTACACTTATCAGAGTTAGTGGACAGGGATTTATAAAATCTGTAAAATTCAGAGTAAAGCGCCTCGTGGGAATTTAGCGTGTGTCCTGAGAAATCAAGAATCCCAGTGATGTGTTATACTCCAGATTCGCTCTTGCCTGCCTTTGCCAGTTGGCAAATGGGTCTGTCAGCCTCGCCATATCTCCTTGCCCGCACTGGATTGGAAAGTAGTTGGGCCTGTCTATCCGCAAGTTCCCTAAATCTAAGAAAATTGCCTTTTATGTAGTCCAGGAGTGCCCGATCGTGAGTGTTGCTGTATTCATCTCCCAATTTTTTAAGGTCAGTTTCTACCACTCCCAGTTCCCTTCTAGTTTCGTGCAATGCCCCACAGGCCATGGAGATGATCTCGCCCCTCACCCACACTTTATAGGCCTCCCATACCGTGCTGTGGTGTTGTACCGTCCCATCATTTCTTTGCAAGAATTCCTCTGTCCCATTGTGCAATCCCTCTAGGAATACCGTATCTGACAGGCAGGAGGGGGGCATGCGTGAAAGTGGCCTAGCAGTGGCCTGCGCACTCCATTCAAGGGTCAGTGTGATGGGGGTATGATCTGAGATCGTACGAGGGAGAATCTTGGACTCAGCTACGCGTGACATGAGTGAGGTAGGAACCAGCCACAAGTCGATCCGGTAGTGAGCATTGTGAACTGTAGAATAGTATGTGTATTCACGTTCAGTTGGGTTCCGGTCGCGCCCTGCATCCGACAACCCCAAATGTCTTGTCACATTTAACAACACCCGGCACGTTGCGGATAGTTCCCTTTGTGTGGCCCTGGAACTGTCCATGACGCAGTCTAAAATCAAATTGAAATCCCCCACCATATGATGTTTGAGCAGGGGCTTCCAAGTAGGAGGTCAGGAATCAGGCCATAGAATTGAGGATCGTCAACATTTGGGCCATACGTATTTTTCAATGTCATTTCGACACCTGCCAATTCGCCCCATAAAATGACATACCTACTGAGTGGATCTACACTACATTTAGTCTCCTGAAATTATATAGAGCTATGTATTAGCGTAAGAACCCCACGGGATGGGGTCAAGTAGTTAGTGTAGCATCGTTGGGGGCCCCATGTTTTGGCAAATGTATCGTTGGTGGTCCCTTGGGCATGCATCTCTTGCAGCATCACCACTTTGGGGGCCTGTCTGTTGATGTAGGTGGCAAACTTGTGCGCCTTGATGGGGTGGTTGAGGCCCTGTACGTTCCATGATAGAAACATGTTATTAGCACTCAGCATGACTGGGGCATATAAAGTCCAGGCCCGGGTGTATCTGGACAATAACAGGCATGTTAGAGTATGTCGTAAGCAAGGAGTAGTCTTCACTGATTTTCAATTTACTCACACAAACCCCAACTGGTAGGCCATCAAAGCCTAACGATACACAAAACAGTGCACCCAACTGGTCTAAGCAGTTGCAATTGCAATCTTCCTCAGCACCTCCCCCCACCCACATCAACTCTCCAACTTCATGATGAATACCCCATAATAAAACAACATTTGAACATTCTTGGTTCTTGGGGTGCACTGTATGTGTGCCGTGGGACTGTCCTGATGGCTGACAACCTGCCATCAGCCCCATGTCTTAGTTTACCTGTGCCCATGATTCATTCGTATAAAGGGTCCGAGCAATCAACAGGAGTCAGTAATTGTCCATGATGTCAGGATCATTGGCACCTGCAGATGGGCTCCCCCCACGATCACGGTTTCGCCAAAGCAATGGTATGGGGATGTTGGATTCAATGTATATGGTTGCCTCATCAGGATCTTCAAAAAAGTGTGCTCTTCCACTGTGGTATTTGCGCAATTTTGCCGGGTACAACAGCGCATATTGGACTTAACGCATTCATAGCAATTTTTAACCGGACCATATGATTTCCGTTTGGCGAGTACATTTGCAGCGAAATCTGGGTATATACGAATATCAGAGGATTCGAAGCGCAGCACCGCTTTCTCTCTGGCCATGCGAAGTATCGATCCCTGTCATGGTAATTAAGCAGTTTGGCAAAGGTGGTACAAGGGGGAGCTCCTGACCTGGGAACCAGGGCCAAAACCCAATTGCGACGTGTTGTGAGAATCTAGATGGGTCAAATAGTGTATTAAACAGGTTCTCACCTAATTGCTCCATTGGACACTTGCAGGCTGCCTCTGGGATTGCGACTCTTTAGATGTTTTTCCGGTGCGACCGTGATTCAAGGTCATCGCATTTATTACAGACTTTGCTGAATTCCTGCTGCAGGTGGGCGATAACCCGGCCATGCTTGGTGACCTCGTCCTCAGTTTCGCTCACTCTTGTTTCAACTTCGGTGATGCGGGCCACCTCCCTTTTGAATTTGGATTTCAAAGACCCAATAGTGGAGACTATGTCATCAAGTTTCACGTTCACCGCCAAAACGCCGTTTTGCATTGC
Organism: Ambystoma mexicanum; assembly: GCF_040938575.1. Classification (NCBI taxonomy): domain Eukaryota; kingdom Metazoa; phylum Chordata; class Amphibia; order Caudata; family Ambystomatidae; genus Ambystoma; species Ambystoma mexicanum. The sequence goes on along the minus strand of NC_090921.1, from coordinate 220,322,737 downwards.
AGTAAGGAGATGATCGTCTCTGGTGGAGGTGGACGCCAGGGCCTGCATGTCCCCCAGAGATTCACCAACAGAGTTTGGGGTCTTTGCCGGAGTGCTGGTGTATGTATCCATAGGGCCTCTCTTTTCTTTGGACCCGGAACCCTTTGTGATGCCGTTCCCCTTTGTCATGCCTTTTCCCTTTGTCATGCCGTTCCCCTCTTGATGTCCAAGCTGTAGACCGCCGGGTATAACTTGTCAGTTGCTGTCTTCATCCCGGTAGCGCAGCACCACAGATTATCATTCTGATTTCTTCACTGATTTATTTCTGAACTATGCAGGGTGCCGACAGTATGATTTCAACAAGCCTACACCCAAGACAGTGCGGGAGGCAGTGCAGAGTCCAGGGGTTCTAAGACAAGACCAAAGTTTGCCTGGAGAGTGTGGCACAAGGTGTGGCTTGTTAGTAGTTGTATGCTGCCAGGAAGATTGAATCATTTGACCACCACTGTACCATTGAAACTTGATGGAGCCCCGCCAATGAGTGGAACCCCCTAATGTTTTACTTTTCAGTGGGTGGGTTAAGTGCTCGGGTCGCAATCAGGATGTTAAAGACGCGGCCGTTTTGCTGTAGCTTGTAGTTGTAGTGTATCAGCAGTCTTATCACCGGGCACTCCGAAGCCACTGCCTGGCAACAGATGACAGGCGCGCCACCAGTGTTCCCTCCAAACGTATTCCATCTCTTCGTGGAATGGGTCAGTAGTGTTTCACAATTGTAGCGCAGGAGGGAACGGCCATGCAGCTTGTGCTGCTATCGTGGTTCTGGTGCTGTCGCGTCAGCGCTCCTCAGACAACACTGCGGAGTTCGGCGTTGCCACAATGCGGAACCACAGTATGCCGGTCAGTTCCAGTAGTGTTAAGCCCAGCCCTTTAGTCCCAGCGAGCCGTCTACGCTTACGTCGCTTAATCTGGCTCAGCATATTTAGTAGCACAATTACAGTTTCGGCGGTGAATGGAGCGCTTGGGTTAGCATTCGGTTGGAGGATCAGGTATTAAAAAGCCTGGCCAACATTCCAGAAACAACATGTGTTGTGATATGCAGGCTCCACATACGCCCGGGAATCAGTATGCCCTTCGAGGACAGATGATATATATATAGCGAGGGGGAGATCAATGTTAGGTCTCCTATTGTCCTGGGAGATTGTGCCATGTACAGCAAATCGGGCAAATTCACAGCTGCTGGGACCCCAGGGGGTGATCATCAAACCAAGTCCAGTCGTAGTTTAGTATGGGGCCCCAAAGGGTACAATGTGCCGCTAGGTGTACTCATACTTGTGCGCGGAATCATTCGCCAGCACCACCAGTCCAGCACCATGCAGGTCTTTACAAGTGCAACGGCATCTTCCATGCCGCCTCAGGGCACCCTGCGGACAGCAGGGACCAGCAGTCCGGCAGACTCCACCGGCGATCACCACACAGGCGAGGACGGACCCGGCACGGCATAGAGGGTCCTGGGCTAGTCCAGGCATTGATGGAACATCAGCAAGCAGACTGCGCAGTCCGCTGCATAGGAGGCGCGTGGACAGCTCAGCACCAGCCCCATGGCGGAGTCCTGGCCCAGGGACACCTTGCAGCAAGTCATCCCGCATCAGGACCAGGTGCCTAAACCACAGGGGCCGAGCAGGAAGGCAGCCCCCGCGGTCCAATGTCCGGAACAGGCGATGCCCGCTCCAGCCTTCAGAAGTCACCTCAATACATGCAGCTGCATGCGAACACCAGCATCTCCCTGGGCATGTCCTTCCGGCAGTGGGCACGGGCGCTAGACAGGAGCCAGGCCGCACCGCAAGCAAGGCGGGCCAGTGGAGGGCACGACACCGGCCAGGATCAGGAGTGCGTGTTTATAAATTATAATGCGTTCCAGTTGGCGCCAGATCAACGCTCCCCACCAGCAACAGGTGCACGCAGAGGCAGGAAGGGTCGGCTCGGCGGCAGAGGGGTAGCCGCCAGCCCGTTCAAGAGTGCTCCATGCCCCCCAGCCTCCACAGCTTCCACCTGTCGCCAGCCCACAGCGAGTCTTCTTTGGGCCGGGGCTCCTCACAATTACTTCGATTTTCAGTAGGATGAGACACGTAGATGCATGAGCGGTCCCCAATGCTCCGATGCTGTTATTTTCTCAGGTTAATGGGCATGGACTGATTTATTTATATTACGGATATGGCGAGGCTGGAGCTCCTTCTTCAGGCAGCCATCCTACTTGGCTGCTCAACAGCGCCCCCGGAAAAAGTATTTTCTAACTCAGAGCTGAAACTTAGGCAGGCTAACACTTAGGCCCTTTTTGCTGCTGCCAATTTGAAGCTCTGGAAGGAACTCTGAGTTTGAGCAGTATTTTCCCCAAGGCTCCTGTGTCTCCCCGACTCTTCACAACATTTTCACACAGCCTCTTTTCGATTTACTGGACAAGCAAGGTGGACACTAACTACGTGAATGACAACCAGGTTCTCCTTCCCATCACTGGCAACTTCATCTCCAACTCTACTGCTGTAAGCAAAATATACCACATCATAGAAGTCTGGATGGCCCAACACAACCTATACCTGAATGAGGATAAAACAGAGCTACTCCTTGTAGGAATTCAAACTCGTCTCATTAAACTAAACAACAGCTTCAAATCCTATATCATAGACGGGAACACCATTACTGTTTCTAAAGAAGTGAAAACTCTGAGGATATACCTGGACTTCTCACTCTCAAGACATGTGAACACAATCCCTTCAGCGGCAGTTTACACGACCAAACTCATAAATGCTACCAGACCATCCTTGACCCCTGAGAGCTACAGCACACTAGTTAGAGCACTGAACGACTACTGCAACGCCCTCTTCACATGCACAAGCACCTGTAACATCCAAAAACTGTAAATAATACAAAACAACACTTTAAGAGCAGCTTTGAATGTTCCAAAAAAAGAGCAAATCTTATCTGCCAGACAGGGTGCCTATTGGCTGCCGGTACGCGATCGTATTAAATTTAAAACTCTTTCACTCACACATAAATGCCTAGCCAACGTTTCCCATCTATACCTATCAACCAAATTCACTAAATCGCAATCCAATAGACCCACGCCTGCAGCCTACTCACACCTCCTCACTGTCCCCAGATTCAAGCAAGATAAGGCAGGAGATCCCAGCTTCCCAGCGGTGGCGGCTAAAAACTGTAACGCACTCCTGCCTGCTCTCCGATCAGATTCCTCCCTTTGGTCCTTCCGAAAAAACCTTAAAACCTGGCTATTCACACGTGAATCCCCTAAAGCCACCTTGACCCTTGGGGTAGGCCAACTGCTTATTCTCAAAGTAACAACACCACAGGGCTGGACTGCGCTCTATTGTAACCAGCATCCAGCCTCATGCAAAATGTAAATTGACTGACTGCTTTGTTCTCAAATCATTCATTGAAACCAGCGCACAGATGGCCGTGGGCTAGGAGCGCTTTACAAATGCAAAATAAATAAATAAATAAAATAAGCTTGAACATTTTAAAACGGATCTCACAGAGCTTGAGTTTTGACACAAGACTTGTTAGAATCCCCGGCTCAACATATAGACACATCTGCGAAAGGCATGACCATAGGGTTAGACGCCTCTCTTCAAGCATGACTCCTTGCAACTACGTTTGCAAAGGATGTTGAAGATAATGTTTAGAACGTTCCATTTGAAGGTAAGGAACTTTTTAATAGCACAACAGTTGAGGAGCTTACAAAGAGGAAAACAAGTACTTTAACAGCAAAATCGCTTGGGCTTAGCCAAATGTCCATCTAGTTGCAAGGATTTGACTTTCTCTCCAGGTCTTTTGTTGGGTTTCGAGAGTTTTGGGACTGTAAATCTCAGCAGCCAGACTGCTCTCCCAGAGGAAGGCAGGTTAAGGATTCTTCTCTTTCTCCGCTCCACAGGATCGTCTTCTACAATCACTGATAAAGTATGGTTAGGAATGGTCCCATGGAACACCAGTGGGGGGACGGATTTCTCTCCATCTGGAAGCATGACGGACCATGACATCAGATGCATGGGTCATCTCAGTGGCCTGCAAGGGCTATAAGCACCCCTTTCCCCTTGTCCACCCGTCACGTTCCCCTCTTGCTCAAAAAGGTTCTCCATCTCTCCTAGTGGAGATTGAAAAACGTCTCTCTATGCAAGCAATAGAAAAAGTTCCAATGACTGAGAAAGGCAAAGGTTTGTATGCTCGTATTTGCACTGTGCCCAAACCCAACCAGGCTGGCTTGTTCACAATTCTAGACATGTCAGATTTCAATATCTACCTTCTCCAAGAGAGGTTCAAGATGCTGACCCCTGCACAGATCTGATCTACAGCATTTGGACTGGCTCTGTGCAGTGGATCTAAAACATATGTACCTTCATATCGCGATATGCCCTCAATACCGAAAATGTCTTTGTTTTTTAATAGGAAACAATCGCTTCCAGTATTGTGTTCTCTCTTTCCACCTGAGCTTGGCTCTACAAGTCTTCACAAAGATGATGTCGGCAATAGCGGCCTTCCTCAGGCTGCAAGGAACCTATGTATCTTTCTACCTGGAGAATTGGCTCCTTAGATCTCATTGTCCACAGAAGGTGAATCTCCATCTTTGGTCTCGACTTCATCTTCTGTACCATGTTGTACCATGTTGGCCTGTTGGTGGAAGAAATCCTCTGTGATCGTCTCTCAAGACCTGAATTTTTACAGAGTTTCACTGGAACACAATGAAAGAAGGAGAGACCTTTTTGAAACCTGTACTCTTTTCCTGAAATCAATCCACATGATATCATGGTGGTTCCAGAGGCTGTTTTGTTTAATGGCTTCTTGACTACTGGCATGCCCACTGGCTAGGCTCAAAAAGACAGACACAATTGCATTATTCTATTTTGCACTGCTTTTTAGTGCTTACTGGCAAGTTCGAACTTGGCGTGCTTTTCAATTTGTTAATTGATCTTGATTCAGGACATACTAGTGTTCTCACTGTTCTTTTTTTGCCTGTATGGCCACCTGGTGAGATCCTACTGTTGCATAGTGCTTCTACACACTCTCCTATCCTCCGATTTCTGGCTCCCATGGTGCTCTCCATCTCTCCTATTTATTCTAATTGCTTCTCCATCCCCATCCTCCTTCTCTCATGAAGTCTGTAAGGGAGACATTTTAAAAGGCACTCCTGAGAGCCATCCATGGTCTGCCCATTGAAGACACCTACATCAATGCTTCCTCCAGACAATCCTGACATTCTCTTTGCTACTCCTTCTTCTGACTTATGGACTCCCCAAATGATTTCTGTCTTCTCCCCTTTTTCTTCCTCACACATTACTGGTGGCACCAGATGGGAAGTGTTCTTGGCTCACTTGGCATCTTCATGACCCAGGACTCCCATCCCAACCTTCTTCTTCTTGAAAGATGTCTTCCATCTCTCTTCAATTCCCCCCCTCCTGCCACCTCTTCATCCTGAATACCCCCCCAGGGGTTGCATCCCACCACTGTGCCCCCCCTCACCAATCTTTTAAAGGGGACACCCTGCTTCACTTAGCTACCCTCAATTCACAATCTGCTATCAAACACTCCCCTGACATCTGTCGCCTCCTTGAAGACCTTGACGTCCTTGCTCTCACTGAGACGTGGTTCAAGGCCAGCTCCGTCACTGCTTTTGACACTCTTCTCCCTGAACGCTACAAGATCCTATCCAATCCCAGGCCCTCTGAGTCTGGTGGTGGTGTGCCTCTGATCTTCCCTAAGAGGGTTCCTGCATCCATCATCCACACTGAAACCTATTCATCCTTTGAAAGCCTGGTCTGCAGACTGCCTTGACTACCTTCTCTGTTACTATCTCGACCATCGACAGGCCCCCTGGTCCGACCTTCCTCTTCCTCTCAGAATGGGTGGACCTGTCCTCCTCTCTTCTTGCCTCCTCCCCAAACTTATCTTCCTTGGGGACTTACCATCCATCTTGATGCTCCAGATGTGGCTACTGTAATCATTCGTGACCTCCGTGACTCTCATTCCCTCACTATCCTTTAGTCTTGCCGAACCCACTCTGCAGAACACACATTGGACGCCCTCATCACAACAGACATCCCACTCTCCAACCCTCTCACTACCCCTCTCTCCTGGTCTGGCCACTCTCTCCTCTCCTCCCACCTTGACCTCCCTGGGCCCCTGATGCTTCCGCCCGCACAGCCAGTCCTTCTATGTCATTCGACCTATGAAGCATGCGTCAGTTGCTGCATTTGCCTCTTCCTTCATCCCTCCTTCTTCTCCCCCTTCTCTTGACACTCCTTCTGACTCTGCTCTTGCTAACCTCCATCTAACTATATCTAACACCCTGGACATCCTTGCCCCCATCATAAAGATCCGCATGAAGCCAGTCTCCAAACTCTTGGTATGACTCTGATTTGGCAACTTTGAAATGCAAGTGCAAAGCTGCAGAGCGGAAGTGGCAGGTATCTAGCTCATCCTCTGACAAACTGGCAATATCGTCTCCCCATCTGCTTCAAGAAGAGGGCTCATGTCCAAACCCACATCTCTGGAGCTACCAATAACACAGCTGAACTCTTTAAAATCTGAAAAGAACTCGCCAATCCTACTGCAATCTCCTCCCACCTCCCAGGCCCTCTGCACTGCATTGGCCACCCACTTCTCCTCCAAAACTGAGGACATAGTGTCCTCTTTGTCATCTGCTTCCCTCCCAACCCCCCTTCTTTTACCTCTTTTGCCCCCCTTGCCATATACTGTCTTCCTTTGAATGGTTTGTCTCCTCCCACATATTCCTCATCTTAGATATATCCTTACCTTCAGCTTTGCTGCTTTGGAAATTTTTTCTCTCTCTCTCCACCAGAGGGCGCTCCACTCGAGGCTGCGGCATCGATGTCCCTCTGCGGCATCCGCCGAGCGCCAACGTCATCCTCTGTATAAATGCCTCGAGCGCGCCCATTGGCCTCAGTTCCGTTTTTCCGTTAGCTCCGCTTCGGATAGTTATAAAAATGGTGCTTCAGTTTCATGTGAATAATGTCGTCTTCTTCGAACCCTTCCACACCGAAAACTGGATTCAAGAAATGCCAGAAATGTGGGAGAAAGATGTCGCTGACTGATCCCCATAAAAATTGCCTCTGGTGCCTCGGTTCCGACCATCGTATAGATGACTGCGGTTCTTGTCAGTCGATGACCCATGAGGCCTTAAACGAGCGAAGAGGTAAATTGGCAGTGGATGAAGAAGCCTTGAAGTTTTCTTCGAAGTGGAGAAAAGACTCGGCTGAGTATTCGGTGAAACACCATCAAAAATCTAGGTCGAGGAGCAGATCCGGGAAGTCCTCTTCTTCGTCTTCTAAGAAGGTGAAAAGAAGACGACACTGCTATCCCTCTTCTTCCTCAATGTCATCTGAGGACGTCATAACATGTCCATCGAGATATGACTCCCTGAGAAAATGGGAAGCCTTTAGAGCTTCTAATCTCTCTTTGCCACTATAAAACAACCTCAACAACGCCCCTACACAGGCTCTTCTTCCTGGAGTGGTCGTCCCTTTCGTTTTTATTCCTCATTTGGAAAGGGAAGGGGACAGTCCAGTCAGAGAGGTCAAAGAAAATATCCTCGGGCGAGGAAAAGATGCTAGATCTGCCCCAGCAGCGGCATCTGTCCCTTCAGCCGCTGCTGCAGCTGCCGCAAAACCACTCTGATGTTTGGACCCACAAGACCCCAGTGGAAGGCAGGATCTCACAGCATCTGGAAGAATGGTGGGGCATTATGTCAGATACTTGGGTCTGGAAACAGTATCCCAAGGTTACTGCCTTCCTTTTCAAAGGAAACCTCAGAATCACTCACCGGGATACAACTCAGTCAAACATCCAGATCCGCTCCTGTTGCAGGAAGTTTTAACGTTGCTACAGAAAGGTGCAATAGAACATGTACCTGTAGCGGAGAGGAACAAGGGTTGGTACTCCCCATATTTCCGCATTCCAAAGAAAGATGGAGGACTGAGACCTATCTTGGACTTGAGGAGCTTGAACAAGTTCCTCAGGAAGGACAAGTTCAAGATGGTCACACTTTCTCAGATCCTTCAGGCTCTCCAACTCCAGGACTGGTTGGTTTCATTGGACCTTCAGGATGCTTACTTTCATGTGCCAATCCATCTCAAGCACAGAAAGTACCTGAGGTTTGTGATTGGCAATTCTCACTATCAATTTCGTGTACTGCCATTTGGGTTGACCTCCGCCCCAAGAGTTTTCACCAAGTTGATGGCGGTAGTGGCAGCGAGTCTCAGAAGAGGGGGGATTCATGTCTACCCCTATCTGGACAATTGGATGATCAGGGCACGTTCTCCAGAACAATCCCAGGATCATCTGTCCAAGACTTGCCACTTCCTTCACAAACTAGGGTTTTCTCTGAATTTAAAAAAGTCAAACATAATACCATCACAGAAGCTCCAGTTTATCGGAGCAGTCCTGGATACTTGTTCGGGCAAAGACTCGCCTCCCAAAGAGAGAGGTCACCACATTCTGCAGATGGTAATAAAATTCCAGAATGCCCAGTATCTACCGGCCTTCGATTTTCTCAGGTTGCTCGGTCTAATGGCATCCTGCATTTTTCTGGTGCCAGAAGCCAGATTGAGGATGAGATCCCTACAATGGGCCCTCAGGACTCAATGGTCCCAATTTTCAGGGGAAATGTCAGATCTTTTACAAGTTCCAACCAGAGTAGCACAGGATCTACAATGTGGGGTTGCAGGGAACATATCCTCAGGGGAGAATCTTTTTGGCAACCATGGCCGGAGATAACAGTAGTAACGGATGCCTCACTCACAGGGTGGGGAGCTCACACCAATGAATTGACAATCAGCAGTCGTTTGTCTCCATCAGAGTCCAAACTACACATCAACCTATTTGAGCTGAGGGCAATCAGACTAGCGCTGAAGGCCTTCCTGCCCTCTGTACGGGGAAAGAATGTCCTGATAACGATGGACAACACGGTGGCCATGTACTACCACAACAAAAGAGGAGGAGTTGGGTCACTACCACTGTGCAAAGAAGCAATGTAGCTCTGGTTCTGGGCAATACAAGAGGGGATCTCTCTGTCGGCAGTTCATCTAGCCGGAGAGCAAAACACAGGAGCGGACGCTCTGAGCAGGCACAGCACAGCCTCCCACGAGTGGGAGCTAGCTCAGGAAGTCCTTCAAGAGATCTTTGCCCTTTGGGGAACCCTTCAAGTGGATCTGTTCACGACCAGTTCCAACCGGAAGTGCAAAATATACTGCTCAAGGGAATTTCCTCCGAGAGGAGCTCTAGGCGACACGTTCGTAGTGGAATGGGAGTTTCCACTTCTGTACACGTTCCCGCCAGTCCCTGTGATCCCTCAAGTAATCAGGAGGTTGAGAAAGTTCAGGAAAACCATGATCCTAATTGCTCCTGATTGGGCCAGGAGAACATGGTACCCGGACCTTCTGTGCATGTCCATCTGCCGTCCAATACGTCTTTCAAAAAGAGAGGATCTTCTCTTGCAAGAGGAAGGTCACATTCTCCATCCAGAGGTCAATACACTCAACCTTCACTCATGGCTTCTGAGGGGTTGAGATACAAGGATTGGGACCTTTCGGATGATGTAATGGAGATTTTGCTTTCGGCCACAAGGCCAGCAACCAAATCTCTGTATCGGTGTCGTTGAAAGAAGTTCAGTAACTGGTGCAGAGAAAATAATGGGGACCCGTTTCACTGTAATATGCCCACAATATTGTCTTTTCTGTTGCACTTGGCTAATCTGGGGCTCCAGGTTGGTACGATAAAAGGATACTTAGCAGCGCTATCCATTTTTAAGCATTCCTCAGGGGAAGAATCTTACTTTAATAATTCAATTCTTAAAAGGTTTAAATAATGTGTTTCCTCCAATACCTTTTCAAATTCCTGTGTGGGATTTGAACTTGGTACTAAAGTTCCTCACATGCATTCCATTAAGGTTCCTTACTTTAAAAACAATACTTCTTGTGGCAATGACATCAGCCCGCAGGGTAAGTGAGTTGCAGGCGCTTTCCAGCGGTCCTCCTCACACCATCTTTTATAAAGATAAATTAGACCTTAGAGTAAAACCATCTTTTTTGCCAAAAATTGTTTCAGATTTTCACCTGTCACAAAAAATAACACTGCCTACTTTCTACCCTCCTCCTCACGCAAGTAAGGAAGAGGAACGGCTACATAGATTAGATCCTAGAAGAGCTCTTAGCTTCTATATTTCAAGATTGGAAAAATACGTCAGTGTGCTCAACTTTTTGTGGGATACACTGGCCACAAATTAGGACTTGCTATAACTAAACAAACATTATCTAGATGGATATTTTTGGCTATCTCAGAATGTTATAGATTAGCTGGGAAAGAACCTCCAGAGGGGCTTAGGGCTCATTCAACCGGGGGCATGGCAACTTCAACAGCACTTCAAATGGGTGTCCATGTGCAAGATATTTGTGCAGCAGCCACATGGTCATCCATGCATAAGTTTATAAAACATTATGCTCTAGATTCGACTTCCTCTCAAGGAGGTCTATTTGCTAAATCTGTACTTCATTCTGTACATAACTAGAACAATTCTGTACTCCCACCTCAATACAAAACTGCTTTGGGAGTCTATCTAAGATGAGGAATACGTGGAAGGACACAATCCATTCGAAGAACAAGTTACTTACCAACTGTAACGTTTGTTCGATTGGATGTTCCTCCCACGTATTCCTCATCGACCTTCCCAGCTTACCCGACAGTACAGTTTACGTGCTTTACACTCTAAATTCTTTTAAGGCTTGTGTCAAAAGAGGCACACCTTTAACTACAATCCATGGGCTATAATACATGAAAAAACAGAACTGAGTCCAACGGTGCTCTCTAGGCATTTATACAGAGGATGACGTCGGCGCTCGACGGATGCCGCCGAGGGACATCAACGCCGCGACCTCGAGTGGAGCAGCCGCTAGTGGAGAGAGAGAGAGAACACATTTCCGAAGCAGCAAAGCTGAAGGTAAGGATATATTTAAGATGAGGAATACGTGGGAGGAACATCCAATCAAACGAACGTTACAGTTGGTAAGTAACTTGTTCTTCGAGTTGATTGTGTCCTCCAACGTATTCCTCATCTTAGATGTATTCCATCCAGCTTTGCTGCTCTTCGGAAATTTTTTCGGCAGAGGGCGCCGTGTGTCGATGTCATCGAGTCGATGGTCCCTCGAAGGCCTCCGTCGAGGGCAACGTCATCGGGTGTGTAAGTAGCACGCGCAGCGCCTGTTGGCCTCAGTCCGTTTTTCCGCAGTTACGTTGCTTCGGACATTCGGCGCGCCTCGAGTTCTGTCAAGAAATGTAATATAACGAGAAGTAATTATGTCCTTGTCATCGACGCCGACCACGACCCCGAGATCAGGTTTTAAGAAATGCAAGTCGTGTGGCTCAAAAATGTCGATCACGGACCCGCACCGCGAGTGTTTGTGGTGTCTCGGGGAAGGCCACGACATGTAGGCCTGTTCGAAGTGTCAGGTGATGACGGGGAAGGCCTTGCGAGAAAGGAGAGGAAAGCTATAGGTAGGTCGGAAAGATCGAAAAGCTTCTAGAGTCGAGTCGAGACCCCATGGGGAAAAATCTCCTCGACGCGAAAGGCATCGATCTAGATCCCAAAGCGATTCTCATTGCTCGTCGTCTTCGTCAAAAAAGTCGAAGAAACAACGCCATAGATCTCCCTCCACCCAGTCGTCAGACGAGTCTCCGAAAATGAAATGCCCCACAAAACATTTGTCTACCGAAGAGTGGGAAGCATTCAGGGTCAAAATGATGAAGGTGTTTGAGAAGGGGAAGCCTCGGTCCGCGCCTTCTTCGGAAGCCGGCCGGGAGCATCATCGCTCCGACACTCGAGCACCCTCGAGCCCGGGTGATCGTAAATGGAAGGATAGGGAACCTTCCAGGACGCCAAGCGATAAACGCTTGAGTCGAGTCGACCGCTCGAGGTCACCGACGCCGTCCGAGACCTATCACACCTCGAAGGGGAAACCGTCGAAGGCCGCCTCAACGCCCTCGAAGCAGACCCTGACGACGACCACTATGTCATTGATGCCGTCGACGCCTTTATCGACGTCGACGCCGAAACCCTCAGCGCCAAAGGCTCCAACCAAGCCAGGGCAGCCAGAAAAAGAGAAGGAGAAAGTTACAAAACATGTAATTTCTTCAGAGCCTGGTACTACACCTCCTCCTCCTTACCCTTTCTACGCATTTCCTCTGATTCCCGTCATTCCTCAGGTCATCAGGAGGCTGAGACGATTCGGGAACCGCATGATCCTAATTGCTCCGGATTGGGCCAGGAGAACGTGGTATCTGGACCTTCTAGATATGTCCATCTGTCCTCCAGTACGTCTTCCTCAGAGAGAGAACCTTCTCTCTCAAATGGAAGGTCAGGTTCTCCACCCAGAGGTCAGACACTCAACCTTCATGTTTGGTATCTGAAAGGCTGAGATACAGGGATTGGAACCTTCCAGATGATGTTATGGAGGTGTTGCTTTCGGCAACAAGGCAAGCAATAAAGTCTCTGTACCGTTGCCGTTGGAAAAAGTTTTGCAACTGGTGCAGGGAAAAGAATGTCGATTCTTTTCTATGTTCTATTCCGGAAGTACTTTCCTTCTGACCCTGGCACATAGAGGTCTGAATATCGGAACAATAAAAGGTTACCTTGCAGCGCTTTCCATTTTCAAGCGCTCATCGGAAGAATGCTCCTACTTCAAAATTCCTTTGATAACACAATTCTTAATTCTTAAAAGTTCTCACTAATGTGTTTCCTCCTTACCCATTTCAAGTACCGATTTGGGATCTAAATTTAGTCTTAAAATTCTTAATGTGTGCCCCTTTTGAGCCTATGCACACGTGTCCATTAAGATTATTAACATAGAAAGCAGCATTTTTAGTTGCTCTAACATCAGCAAGAAGAGTGAGCGAATTGCAGGCACTGTCTTCTGGGCCACCCTAAACTGTGTTCCATAAGGACAGAGTTGCATTGAGGGTTAAACCATCATTTTTACCGAAGGTAATATCCGATTTTCATTTAAGTCAGAAAATTGTTTTACCCTCATTCTATCCTCCACCTCATCCTTCTAAGGAGAAAGAAAGATTACACAGACTGGACCCAAAAATAGCTTTAAGCTTTTACATCTCTAGACTTTCTAGGCTTAGAGTGGACAACCAGTTGTTTATAGGCTACACAGGAAGAAAACTAGGTCAATCAGTAAAAAAACAGACAATTTCACGCTGGATCGTGCTTTGCATTTCAGAATGCTACAGACTAGCACAAAAAGACCCACCAGAAGCGTTATGGGCTCATTCCACCAGAGGCATCGCCTCTTTCACATCCCTTCAGAGAGGTGTCCTGATAAGGTCCATTTGTGAAGCAGTAAATTGGTCTTCACTTCACACCTTCTCAAAATTCTATAGCCTGGATGCTTCCCAGTCTAGGGAGCTGACTTTTGGAAAAGCAGTGCTTTATTCCGCCAGCTAAAAGCATTGGTGAAAAAATTCTGACCCCTCCTCCAGAGGAACTATGCAAAATACTGCTTTGGGAGCCTAAGATGAGGAATACAATCCACTTGAAGAACAAGTTACTTACCAACTGGTAACGTTCTTTCGATTGGATGTTCCTCCAACGTATTCCTCATCGCCCTCCCAACCGCCCCCTCTGTAGATTTTTTCCGGGTTATTGCCATCTCAAATCTCGCAAGGCTGATACCTGTCTGCCGGCACAATCTACACAGTACAAGATCACAGATACAAAAGAGGGGAAAAACAGAACTGAGGCCAACGGGCGCCACGCCTGCTACTTATACACCCGATGACGTCGCCCTCGACTGAGGCCTTCGAGGGACCATCGACTTGACGACATCGACGCACGGTGCCCTCTGCCGAAAAAATTTCGGAAGAGCAGCAAAGCTGGATGGAATACATCTAAGATGAGGAATACGTTGGAGGAACATCCAATCGAAAGAACGTTACCAGTTGGTAAGTAACTTGTTCTCCTCTCCCATTGCACCTGATGAGATCTCTAGAGTCATCTGCTCTATGATAGCTTCCTCTAAACCATTGAAGACAATATCTCTTCTTTTGTCCCAGCCTTGGTTGACCTCTGCAACCATTCCATTGCGACTGGCTCCTTCCCACAACCATGAAGCACTCTCTTGTGCACCCTCTCCTAAAAAAAGCCAACTGCTGACCCTTCTTGCCCGGCTAATTATCTCTAGTACTCCTTTTTTTGGCAAACACATGGATAAGCTGGTCATTCTCCAACTGACCCTCCACACCGAATTGGCTGGCTACCTCCATGAACACTAGTCCAGTTTCTGGGTGTAACGCTTACCTTAGACTCCTCGGGGACACCACGTAATATTCGGAAACTTCTCAGGGTGCGCAGTTATCTTTTGTTCACTATCCCAACTGGACTCTCAATCTATGCATAAAAACAAATTACCACACCAAATAACTGAGTGAGTCCTGAAGTAGGGGAAAATAAGAACCTTCTCCAAAAAAAACTGCATAGTTTGGTTACCTTAGTTGGTGATTTAGTTAGCTCTCCATCCTGCTTCTGTGCAGGGGCGCGTGTTCTGAAGAAGGGATGTGAGCAGGAAGGATGAATTGCCCAATATGGAATTTACCTATTAACCGAACTGCACTACAGTGACTGGAGAATGAAGGGAACACTGCGGAACTCCTAGAAACTCCTAAAAGGGTACACTTCCTAACAGTGCTCAGACAGGAAAGGTGTCGCTAGCCAACCAATTGCAAGAAATACCCAAATGTGTCTAAAAACTGAAGTGCACAACTTGAAAGATATTAGATTCCTAAATGTGTAACCTTAGTGTACCTAATGACGACAGAAAACACGAACACTACTGTTCCTAGAAACAATATTCTCCACACAACCCCCTTAGCTCTGTGAGGTGGATACAACTAGTATGGTTTTAGCATTCACTTGCGCTCTAAGAACAAATGTGTGAAGAGCCCCTATGGCAACTTTAGTCATGTAGAAAACTAGAAGAGTAACAATACTTGCTGTGATGCAAGGGGCGACAACTGGAACGAGCGCCTAGAAAATTCTCCTCACAAATTACGCTAAAAGGAAAAGCGTACACTGCCAGCTTAACGCTGACGAACACCAACTTCACAATGTTCACAGAAAAAGGGACTGCGGACTGGACGGGAAAAAACAATAACCAGGGCACTACTAAAAGGGTATCTATGAAATACTAAGGAAGCGGAGGAATTCCTGTCAGAGGGCTGAACCGCGGTAAGCGTTCGCTGAAACAGCTGAAGACGCGAAGCGCCGTTGAGCACAGGGGAGGGGCTTAAATACTCCAGAGTGACAGAAAACTAGACTGCTGGCCCAAACTAGAGATTGTAACATCAGGCCGCCATGTTGGGTGATGAGGAAGAGTCTAACCCACCTATCCTTAGATCAGCAGGAAATCTTGGAAATTCTTTTGCGAGCGAACCCCGTAATCATGACACTGGGCATCCAGAGGCACGGAAGCTGCTCTGCTTAATACCTGTGAAGACCTGTTCTCTAACATAGACTCAGACTCATCCTCTGTTCTGATCTCTCTCAATCGTTCTTCTGCCTTTGACACAGTCAACCACTCCATCCTCATGAGCCATCTCCATGATTCCCTTGGCATCACAGAGCGGGCACTGGAGTGGCTGACCTCTTTCATATTATACTGACCCTCCCAAGTACAAATGGGTCCTTTATTCTCCTCCACCTCACTCTCTACCTGTGGCATCCCTCATGGCAGAATCTTATCGCCATGGTTCTTCAACATCTACCTGGTCCCTCTGACCCACTTGATTGCCACCTTCGCCCCTCATTGCCAGTGTTATGCAAATGACACATAGATCTCTTTCAAGCTCCCATCCTCTTCCTCCTCCCCTTCCTCTCTCATACCAGACTGCTTCACTGCTATCCAGACATGGTGCTCTGCCAATGATCTCTGCCTTAATGCCAGTAAAATGGAGATCCTTCTCATTGGGACGCCTGCTCCTTGCTCCCCCCCCACCTTTCCCAACTGTGAAGCTAAAATCCTTGGGATCATCTTTGACTCCTCTGCCTCTTTCCACACATCAAGGACCTTGCCAAGAAGTCCAACTCTCAGCTCCACCTCCTCAGTGGCATTCTACCTTTCCCCACCTTTCTCTGGAGCTCTGGTTCTCTCTATGCTGGACTACTCTTTCCTCCCTTCACCCACCTCACCCTCTTCAACTAATCCAGAATAGGACTGCAAGACTTATCCTACTGGAGTTGTCATCATTTTTCTTAGCCTTTAAAGATTTTCAGACGAACATCGAGAACAAGGTAGTACATATCCGGAGAGACATGCCGTTACAATGTTCTATATCAACAAGCATGTAGGGACCAGGTCTTACCCCTAAATCTTCTGGCGGTATAGAGGTTGGAATGGACAATCCAGAGGGGATTATTGCTACAAGCTATTCATATCTCAGGTCTGGAGAACTCTACAGCGGTCTCCCTCAGTTGCTTTGCCACTGTGAATGGGAAATGAACAAGAAACAATTTTCAGTCAGATATTTTGCGAATGGGAAACTCTCCAGATCAAACTGTTTGCAACAAATGGCTACAAGAAACTTCCCTTTTATGCATCGAGAGAGGGTCTGGAAGATGCTCTAGAAATATCCTGGAACAATATGACATCATTAGTCTTGCCGTTGTTACCACTGATCCATCATGCTCTTCTAAAATTGAGGGAGGTGAAGAACTGTGTATTGGTGTTTATAGCACCATGATGGCCAGCCAGGTTCTGGTTCTCGGACCAGATGAGTCTTTCCGTCTGCCCCCTTTCCGTCCACTTGCACAACTTTGGTGTCCTGCTGCACATGTGCCAGCTAGAACCTGCTGGCCTTTATTCCCATTCCCACCACCACCATTTGGAGGTTGGGAGGGTGTGCGCCTCATGGAACGCAAGGAGCAGCGGCAGGGCCTTGTCTGCCTTGAACTTGCAGAGGAGGAGGTGCCTGTTTGTCCCTGTGGTGGTGGTGGGTACTGTCGGTCCATCGCATCCGCAAAAGCGTGAGGACCTGCCTCAGTTGGTCCATCTCCTCGCAGAGCCTGTTGGTACAGGCTTCCATGCCCACCCTCGACTGCCTAGCATTCTCCCTCACCTCCCCCCTCAGACGGGCAGCCTCATCTACATGCTGACCAACCAGCGCTGTAATATCCTCCTGGCGCTGCCTGATGGTGGCCAGGTCATGGCCACTGTGGCAAGCTCGTGGGGTGGCTGCTGCACCTTCCTCTACGTCTCAGCCATCAGGTGAGGCCACCTGTGTGCTCCAGCACCCTGCCGTGGTCTCGTTGCCAAACTGGCCATAGCTACTGGATCGTGGTGTTGGCGGTGGGCTTGCTTCTCTGGATCCTGGGGGGCTGTGGGTCTGAATTTGCATGGGGATGTCACTGGTGTCCTCCACGTCAGCCAGCGGCGCAGTGGCTCCTGCCTCAGCATCCGAATTGGTAGCGGCGGAGAGTGGGCCATCCCTGGGTGTTTCCTGTGTTGGGGGGATCACAGCAGTGGGTGCGGTATTTGTTGCAGCCGTAGATTCAGGTCTTGGTGCAGTGGCACTCTTGCTGTGTTTGCCCCTCTGCAGGTGCTCACTCCTTCCTGTGCCCCTTGATGTGGTGGCTGTGTTCCCTGTCTCCTGTGCCCTGGCTTGTTTTCTGGAAGGGGGAGCTTGAGTCGCTGTGCCCTGTTCATCGCTGTCGGTCTGTGTGCCTGTGGGGGACAAAGAAGGGGATGGCATTGGTGATGGTTCAACGTGCTTCATGGAGATTCTGTTCATCATGCTGTTCTGTGCATTGGGACTTCATTAGTGGGCATTCAGGTCATGGGGCTGTTGAGTGGGTCATCTATGCATGGGTCTGTGTGGCACATGTCTGTGGTGATGCGTGCATGTGTGTGTGTGTTGGGGTGTGACACTCACATGGGCAGGATTGTGTGCATGTGTTTGTGGCCGCATCCATGAGGTGGATCTGGGCTCACATTGGGGGGGGCTCACCTTTCACAGTGCATTGTTTCATGTGTACACTCACCTCTATCTGATGTTGTGGACGCACCACGCTCCATATCCCCGACTCCCTCGATGGATTCTATGCCAATCGTGCTGGCGCAGGTCTCCTCCCACTCCCTGAGTTTGATGGGAGAATCAGCGCCACCTCCTGTGGCCATGGCCAATTTACGATTAGCAGACAGTATGCTGCGGACCCGGAGGCGGAGATCGTCCCACCTCTTCCTGCAGTCTTTAACGGTGCGGGTGGTGGTGCCCACCGCACTGACTTTCAGGGCCACCTCTGCCCAGATGGCCTTTTTTTTAATCAGGGTCTCCCGCCGCATGTCAGTCGCAAAGACAACATCTGTGTTTGCTGCAAGGGTCTCCGTCAGCATTATCAGCTCCTCATTAGTGAATTTCTCCTTGCGCTGGCGGTCTGCGCTTTTCTTGATTGCCTTGGGCATTGTGAAGGGATCCTTGAGGCTTTGGTATGGCACTGGTGTGGAAACAGGTCCTGGGGGCAGAGGATGGCAATGGATTGTGTTTTTAAAGGTGGCCACCGTGCTCTTTCCCGTTCCTGTGCAATGACGCTATTTCCGGTTCCACAATTTTACGGTGACCGCTAATATCAATCACCGCTATTAGCGGTGACAGCTATTTGCATGTTGCAGGAGGTCGGAAGTGCTATCAGCGCTTTCGTCGGTCTTTTTGGGGTCTTTAGCGGCATGGCGGTAGGGTCATTACCAGCATGGCGCTGTGCTCGTGTCCACGTATTCGTAATAGCACGCAATTAGCAGCCTGTTGCAAAGGCGGACACGTTAATAGCGCCATGCCGCTAAAAGCCGGATTTTACCACGTGCTGTGTAGTGAGGCCCAATGTCTCAACGTCAAAAATCCGAATTAATGATTTTTGGGACTAAGTCAGCTAGAGCAAAAGTAAACAATCAATGCGAGTTTTTCCACATTAATGAGTCCCAAATAAAAGTGGTGAATAAAGTAAACACTCTGGGAATACAAATGGAAGCATCACTGAGCGCAGAGGCCCAGGTAATGCAACTGAATAAGAATTGCTCATTCTATCTGAGACTCTTACACAGAATACGCCCCTATTTAAGCGAGGAAAACTGTGCTACAGTAGCAAAAGCCACCATAATGTCCAGGATGGATTACGGCAACGCTCTGCTACTAGGAGCAAACAAAGGGCAAATTGCTAAATGTCATAAAATACAAAATAGGGCTGTGAGAATCATCAAAGGAAAAAGGAAAACAGAACACATCAGTAAAGAAAGGAGAAGCCTACACTGGCTAACTACCGAATATAGAATTCAGTTCAATGCCCTGACATTAGCCCATAGGGAAAAGCCTCAGTATACCTCAAGAAGAAACTGGTTATTTACGTACCGGGATGGGCACATGGGTCCGATACTCAGTGCAAGCTCGCAACCACCAGTTTCAGTAAAACCCACGGTCTAGTCAAAGCCTTTCATTCAAAAGCTGCGACCTTATGGAACAACCTCCTACCACAAATGAGGTTAGAACCCTCATACAGCACCTTCCGAAAGAAACTCAAGACCCACTTGTTTAGATAACTCCCAATAACCTAACTTAAATGCCACCTGCGAATCTGTAGATTGATGTAGTCTTGTGACTTGTGTGTGTCTAAAGTTACCCTGCATGTACATGTGGCGGCCTGATGCCTGCAGTCTCCGGCGCAGTAGAAATAAGTAAATAAATATAAAAATAAAAAAAATTCCTAAACATAAAAAAATGACAACTTCTTTGATGCTACAAAAAAGTACTGCTGTCCCGCTCCGATGGACCTAATGTGCCTCAAGTATGGAGAACAGGGGACTCTGGACTAGGAGTACGTTAGTCACTATGGTGAGTAACTTTTTATTTCTCTGAGCAGAACCTTTAAAGTAAGAGCAATTTATAATTCATGGTTCGTTTAAGAGACCATTGTTTTGAACAAGATGTTCTTAACGTTTTAATGTCAAGAAATACAATGGTGCATTATTATTCTGAAAGCACACACAAACCACCAGTTAGCTGCAGCCTAAATGTATGCCTTCCTCTGGCCAGTTAAAATATATCACACAAAAAAGTTTTAAACTAATTACAATATTTTTCGAATGTTCATAATTAACGCAACAAAAAGTGTTCATTTTTGATAGATTGTTATATTTTTATCACATCATATATGAAGCCTGCACTTGTTAAACATTGAAACACAAACAGTTAATCTTTTCACACATTGCCTGTTGTTATGAGTCTTAACATTTGGAAAGTACATGATTTTCAAAATCGAAGGGCATTGTTTGCCTTCTGCTGAATTGCATTCTGCGATGTGTTGCCTCCCATTCATGATGAGGGAAATAATTGTACACTTTTAGCATAAGATATTTCTATAATGATTTATATATATGTGTGAAGAATGTATATTTCGAAGGGATTGTGTCCTCTGACGTATTCCTCATCTTAGATATCTCCTTCCAGATCTGGTGGCCTCGGAAAATTTTTCTCTAGAGGGCGCTGCGCGTCGACGTCCTCCGAGTCGATGTCCCTCAACAGCCGCCGTATCGACGTCGACGTCATCCTGCCTATAAAGGCCGCGCGCAGCGTCCGTTGCTCAGTTCCGTTTTTCCGCACTTACTCAGTGCCTCGGAATACCGTTGCTCAGTTCTTGTCAGATTAATCCTATTTTCCTCGAGTTATTCGATCCGTACTCGATGGCTTCCTCGTCGGAACCGACAACTCCTCGATCCGGCTTAAAAAAATGCCGAGATTGTGGGAAAAAGATGTCGCTGACTGACCCTCACAGAGTTTGTCTGTGGTGTTTGGGAGCTGAACATCATTGTTCGGAGTGCGAGGACTGTATGTCCATGACAGCTAAAGCCCTGAAGGAGCGTAGGGGGAAGCTGGAGAAAGGTAAGACTTTTAATGCTTCTTCTTCGTCCTCGACGAAGTCGAGACATTCGTCTCCTCGTCACCATTCGCGCTCCAGGTCTCGGAGTGGGTCCCATCACTCCTCGAGATCGAAACACTCGAAGAGGAGACGTCGGAGATCCCCTTCTCCGTCTTCCTCTTCCTCTGTTTCGCCAAAAAGAATCCCTTGCCCCACGAAACATAGTTCCCGGGCTGAATGGGAGGAATTCCGCAAAAATATGATGAGCGTCTTCGAGAAAGCGGCCTTGACCCCCTCGAAGACTGCCGAGAGCGATGCTCTGGTCGAAAGACCCGAAGGACAAAAACGCCGCAAGTTTCAGTACCCGGCGAAGGAAACTCTCGAGCGCGTCTCGAACCCTCGAGTAGGACAATGACCTCCAAACCTTCCTCGAAGGTTCCGTCGACGCCGTCGACGAGGGTTCCGTCGACGCCGAGGTCGGTGTCTTCGACGCCGTTGTCGAAGGAACCTTCGACACACGGGTCTGTCGACTCGACGCCAGCTTCGACACCGGCGTTGACGCCAAGAAAAGTCATGGTCACGACACACCCAGTGACTATCCCCAGGTCCTCGATGGCGATGGCTTCGAGATTGTCGAGTAGAATCCCAATTCTGTCGAGGTCATCGAAGCCTCCGCTTTTGTTTTCGACGCCACGCTCGAAGCCTTTGACGTCGGCGTTGACGACATCGACGTTTTCGAGGCCAATAATGACAAGCTCGGCACCCTCTGCCCTGGAAATGGGATTTACTCCCTTTATGAGTTCAGAACAATTGAGAACTATGTCCTCAATTTTGGAAGAGGGTGAATTGTCTGAACAGGAAGACACATTTGAGTTGCAGGGACCTGTAACCCCAATTAGAGAGGAATTTTCCTCTGAAGAACGCAGGTTAAAGGATCTTCATGATTCCTTACATGAGGCAAGTGGGTTAGACACTTCCCCTGAGGTGGAGTTTGCTAGGCCAGACCCGGGGGAGCATGCTGAAACCCCATATAGAGCCTTAATGGCCAGGATCACAGAGTTCATGGGGTGGTCTGCACCTTCACAATCTTTCCAACAAGATGACCTCACGGATATTCTTGACAAAGGCCCACAGGAGGATCCTGTGGTGCCTTTTCATAAAGCTCTTCAGAGGAAGGTCATGACAAACTGGGAAACCCCAGATGTCGTATCAGCAGTAAATAAAAAACTGTCTACTAAGTACAGAGTATCCTCTACAGACCCGGAGTTTTTGTCTAAACACCCATCCCCAGAAAGTCTGGTGGTACAGGCAGCATCCTCTACCGATGTCAAGACGGCTTATCCTACCGTCCCACAGGACAGGGACGATAAAAAATATGATGCTATGGCAAAGAAAGTCTTTTCAGCATGTAGCATGGCGTTAAAATCTGTTAATGCTACTTGCACCCTTGCTAGGTTCAGCCATACACTTTGGGAGTGTGCTTCTACAGCGGCTGACTGCATCCCGGAGGGAGAAGAAAGGGATGCGTTCCTGAATATTATACAGGACGGTAAAGACGCTATGTGTGAATCCCTCCAGACGGGCATTGATTTGGCTGACAGTATCAGCAGAGCAATGGTGGCAAGTACATCAACCAGGAGATTCGCTTGGTTGAGAAAGTCTGGTTTTGCCCCAGATGTGCAAGCCAGGCTCTTGAACATGCCATTCGATGGCTCTTCTTTGTTCGGGAAAAAGGCGGATGACAGTTTAGAAAAACTGCAAACCTCAAAAGCAGCAGCAAAATCCCTAGGAGCTGCAATCCGTCAAACTCCTTTTCGTCCCACAGGAACCTCTGCGAGGGGCAAATCCTTTCACTTCTACTCCGCATTCGGAAGAGGTAGAGGACGACCGGCTCAAAGGGGACAAAGAAGAACTACCCGAGGTGGACGGGGTAGATATTCAAAAGCCGCAGCAACAGCAGGTGCCTCTTTACCATCGGCATCTGCATCAGCCGCCCCAAAACCACTCTGAGGACTTCCCTCACAGGACACCTGTAGGAGGCAGGTTGACTCAACATCTGAAGGTATGGCAGGCTATCACGTCAGATGCTTGGGCATTGGAAACAGTTGCCCAAGGTTACTGCCTGCCTTTCCTAAGTATACCTCAGAGTCATCCACCGGGGATCAGCTCTCAGAAAGCTCCAGATCCGCTCCTCTTGCAGGAAATTTTGGACCTGCTAGAGAAAGGTGCCATAGAACCGGTACCTGTAGCGGAGAGGAACAAGGGCTGGTACTCCCCTTACTTTCTCATTCCAAAGAAAGACGGAGGACTGAGACCCATCTTGGACTTGCGAGAATTGAACAAATTCCTCAGAAAAGACAAATTCAAGATGGTCACTCTTTCTCAGATCCTCCAGGCCCTTCAGTTCCAGGACTGGTTGGTATCTCTGGACCTTCAGGACGCTTATTTCCATGTGCCTATCCATCTCAAACACAGGAAATACCTGAGGTTCGCAATTGGCAACTCTCACTATCAATTTCGAGTGCTGCCATTTGGGCTGACCTCCGCCCCGAGGGTCTTCACCAAGTTAATGTTGGTAGTGGTAGCAAGTCTAAGGAGGGAAGGAATTCACGTCTACCCCTACCTGGACGATTGGTTGATCAGGGCTGTTTCTTCGGAACAAGCTCAGATCCAACTAAATCATGTGTGCCACTCCCTTCACAGACTGGGCTTCTCCCTCAATTTAAAGAAGTCACAAATGATAACATCGCAGAGACTCCAGTTCATAGGAGCAATCCTGGACACTTCCCTGGGAAAAGCCTCGCCACCAGAGGTGAGGGCTCAAGATATTCTACAGATGGTTACCAAGTTTCAACATGCCCAACGTCTCCCAGCCTTCGACTTTTTGAGGTTGCTAGGCCTCATGGCATCCTGCATTTTCCTAGTGCCAGAGGCTCGCCTGAGAATGAGATCCCTCCAGTTGGCACTGAGGACTCAGTGGTCACAATTCTCAGGGAGAATGACAGATCTTCTTCAGGTTCCCGACAGAGTAGCTCGAGACCTTCAGTGGTGGGCCTGTCAGGAGAACATTCTGAAAGGAGAACATTTTTGGCAACCCTGGCCGGAGATAACAGTAGTCACGGATGCCTCACTCACGGGGTGGGGAGCCCACGCCAACGACTTGACCATCAGCGGTCGTTGGTCTCCATCGGAGTCCAGACTAAATATCAACCTGTTAGAGCCGAGAGCCATCAGACTTGCGCTGAAGGCGTTCCTGCCAGCTGTACAAGGGAAAAACGTCCTGATAATGACGGACAACACAGTGGCCATGCATTACCTCAACAAAAGAGGAGGCGTAGGATCACTACCCCTGTGCAGAGAGGCGATGCAGCTCTGGTTTTGGGCAATCCAAGAAGGAATCTCTCTATCGGCAGTTCACTTAGCCGGAGAGAAGAACTTGACAGCGGACGCTCTGAGCAGGCAGAGCACAGTCTCCCACGAGTGGGAACTAGCTCAGGAAGTCCTTCAAGAGATCTTCGCCCTTTGGCGATCCCCTCAGGTGGATCTGTTCGCCACCAGCGTCAACAGGAAATGCGATCTGTTCTGCTCAAGGGAATTTCCCCCGAGAGGAGCTCTGGGAGACGCGTTCATAGTGGACTGGGAGTTTCAGCTTCTGTACGCGTTCCCACCGGTCCCTGTCATTCCTCAAATGATCAGGAGGTTGAGAAGATTCCTGAGAACCATGATCCTAATTGCCCCGGATTGGGCCAGGAGAACGTGGTACCCGGACCTTCTAGACTTGTCCATCTGCCCTCCAATTCGACTTCCACTCAGAGAGAACCTACTCTCACAGAAGGGAGGTCAGGTTCTCCATCCAGACATCAAAACCCTCAACCTTCACGCTTGGCTTCTGAAAGGTTGAGGTACAAGGATTGGGACCTCCCTGAGGATGTTATGGAGGTGTTGCTTTCGGCAAGGAGGCCAGCAACAAAGTCTTTATACCGCTGCCGTTGGAACAGATTTTGCAGCTGGTGTAGAGAACAGAATATCAACCCTTTTTCATGTGGTACACCAATGGTTTTGTCCTTCCTTTCTATATTTGGCGAATTCAGGCCTTCAAGTTGGCACCATTAAGGGCTATCTCGCAGCGCTATCCTATTTCAAATTACCCTTGGTAATACAGTTTCTAAAGGGGTTAAACAATGTTTATCCCCCAAGACCATTCCAAGTTCCCCTATGGGATTTAAACTTAGTACTAACTTTCCTGATGGGCACACCTTTCGAACCACTCCATTCTTGTTCGTTAAGATTCCTTACCCTTAAAACTGTTTTATTAATAGCACTTACATCTGCTAGAAGGGTGAGCGAATTACAAGCTCTTTCTTGTAAACCCCCTCACACAATATTTCACAAAGACAAAGTTGTCCTGCAAGTGAAGCCTAATTTCCTCCCAAAGGTGGTTACGGAATTCCATATCACTCAGAAGATTACCCTACCATCTTTCTATCCTCCTCCTCATCCGGGGAAAGAGGAAGAGAGGTTACACAGGCTAGACCCTAGAAGGGCTTTAAGTTTTTACATCAGTAGACTAGCCAGGATAAGACAGGCAGACCAGCTGTTTGTAGGTTACACAGGTCACAAGCTGGGGTTACCAATAACTAAGCAGACCATTTCCAGATGGATCATTCTAGCCATTCTGGAATGTTATAAACTGGCAGGGAAAGAGCCCCCTCAAAACCTTAGGGCTCATTCGACCAGAGGTATTGCAGCTTCATCGGCCCTCAAAAGAGGTGTGCCGGTTAAAGACATCTGTGCGGCCGCTACATGGTCGTCTGTCCATACCTTTACACGATTTTACAACTTGGATTCCTTCTCCAGTCAAGAGACTAGGTTTGGAAGGGCTGTACTGCATTCTATTCATCAATAGAAGACAGCATGAAGTCAGTACTCCCTCCTCCGATAATAGAATACTGCTATGGGAGCCTATCTAAGATGAGGAATACGTCGGAGGACACAATCCCTTCGAAGAACAAGTTACTTTTTACCTTGTAACGTTCTTTCGACGGGA
The DNA here is from genome assembly GCF_040938575.1 of Ambystoma mexicanum. Taxonomy (NCBI): domain Eukaryota; kingdom Metazoa; phylum Chordata; class Amphibia; order Caudata; family Ambystomatidae; genus Ambystoma; species Ambystoma mexicanum. The sequence continues at coordinate 220,296,737 of NC_090921.1, read as the reverse complement.
TGTTCCTCCGACGTATTCCTCATCGACCCTCCCATCCATCCCCGCAGTTCTACTTCCCTTGTTGTTGCAGCTTACGCTCCTTCAGGGTGATTAGTCTAGTCCAGAAAGAATTATTGTGGGCTACAAAACGGAACTGAGCAACGGACGCTGCGCGCGGCCTTTATAGGCAGGATGACGTCGACGTCGATACGGCGGCTGTCGAGGGACATCGACTCGGAGGACGTTGACGCGCAGCGCCCTCTAGAGAAAAAATTTCCGAGGCCAGCAGAGCTGGAAGGAGATATCTAAGATGAGGAATACGTTGGAGGAACATCCCGTCGAAAGAACGTTACAAGGTAAGAAGTAACTTGTTCATCTGTGTGAGTACCTTACTATGACTTGTGTGCTTTTCAAGTTGTCTTTGTAAAACAGTATTGTTGAAAGTCAAACATGGCAGTTAGGGTGGCAGATGATGAGAAGGCAAGTGAGACATGAGTATTTGCCCAGGATGGGGCAATAGAGGTTGCATTCCTAGAGACTGGAAAGGTTATTTTCCCTGGTTGTGTACATGTGCTGCTTTTCAGAGCACAACTGGAGGATGTGTGTGGGTGGACAGGGTCCGCCCACTTTTTTCAGAGAGTGGATGCATCCCCCTTTGGCCGGCAAGCTGGCTCAAGTGTTTCGTTATCAGAATTTCACCCATGTTGTCATGTTCAAAATGCAGATGTTACCCACAAGACCACATAAAAGTGTCATCACAGCACATGTAAGGTGCCACAGTATCTATCCTGTTCTATCCAACTCTACAAGCCTTCTCGTAATCTATGATCTACCTCCTTGACTAACCTTGTGGCATCTCATCATCCCTGTGCTTTCTCTCGCTTCTCCCCTTTCCCTCTTCTTGCTCCACTTGCATGGAATTATATTCCCCCGGACATCCGAGAAACAAGCCATACCAATTTGTTTGAAAACCAAACTAAAAACCTACCTCCTCCCCTCTGAGTTACCCTCTTAACCTACCAATCATCTGCCTTCTAGCTAAAATGTTTCCCTTGCCTCTAAACTTTCACTGTCACTCACTTTCTCTACCTCCACTCTAGCACCTCATCCCTCATGGTCACATCCAAGCCATCCAGCTAAGCATCGTACTGGGCCTTTTTACGCATTAAAACCTTGCAAATATGACTCGTTTTACCTTTCTGTGCGTATTTACGCACTATTGGGGAGCAGAGGGCAGGTGATTTGACTCTCTTAACTGTTTGCAACAAGGTTTTCTGAAAGACACAGCCGTCAGTGCGATAACACATGGTTCCTTTTGGTTAAGTTCTGCTGTGTTTTGCATGTAGATGCTCATGGAAAAAAATATGCATGCATACTTATTTTTCTTGCATGTTGGGGTCCCGTCAGTAATAACATTGAAATCTTAGAAACAATTGCGATGTATCCTTTCTAACAAAGCAATGACTTTGTTTTGTTAATACTCCAGTCTTGCATTGCACCTAAATATTTGGCGTAATGTGCATTTAAAATCAGACTGCATTTATAAGGTGTGTTCATACACATTAGTGTGTAGGAGAAGGCTTTCCACACAGATAATGTATTGTTTGAAGTCAGCCATCTTTGCTATACAACTGTTTTCTTTCTAATGTGTTCTATTCATTTTCAAGTTTATTCATGTTTTTCTTGCCTGTCGTATGCACTTTGCACTCTTTTGCAGGCAAATCCCTTCTACTCGCACAATTTAATTTACACTCGAACTATAAAAAGTGTGTAAAATACTCCCACCTCAAAACCTTATCTGAGGTATTGGTGAGTATGTAATGTCTAGTTTAAACATCCACCCAACCTTAAGTGAAGCCAATATGGTAAATGGTATTATTAAAGGTGAGCGGCAGCAGGGGCTTTGCTCAATTTTGAGTGATTGACTTTACACCAATCACACCTTTCAGAGCTTCAAGACTACAATACAAACATTCAAACCCTGACTCTCTGACTTATACAAGTACTGTGACAAAACAAAAAAAATGATGGTTACATTTGTAACTGGAATAAAACGTAAGCAAGACATGTCCCAGTAAACGTAATCCAGACAGGTATTTAACCGTATGTAGTGGTTCATGCAGTCTTCCTTCATCTTCTTAGCACTGTGATTATTATTGCCTCAGTCAATCATATACAGACCTCTGAAGGGTGCAATTGTCCAGCCAGCATTTGACCATGAGATTCGTTACATGCAAGGGAAGCTAAAAGTGTTAGTTCTTACCTTTTCTGCTGCTGAAAGGATGCTTGTGCTACTGCACTCTGTGCTTCATCTATTAATTGAGAGGGAAACCGGCTCTTCTGTCACATTGTGGACCTCTATCGTGTGAGAATGTTTCCTTACAGTTAACTTTTTGCACAAGTCGTCTGGATGACACATATTTTTTACTCTCTTACAAAGGAGAAAACTCATTTTACTCCCTTGAAACCGCATTTACACTCAAAGTTTAAAAATAGGGAGTAAAATACTTGCACCTCAAAATCTTATCTGTAGCACTGGTCACGCCCCTAACCCAGCTGGTTGTACTGCCTACAAGCACTTAAAATGTCTAAAGTTGTATGTTCTTAATATTTAATTCTGTGCATGTATTGTCCCTGGTGACTGTTCCATTTGCTCCTCTCCAAAACCTTGCTTAGAATGTCACTCGAAATCACCCCATTGTAAGAAGCTCACTGATTCCCATCAAATCTGATTTCTTAGGCATTTTACATCCTATTGTGATCAAAAGAGCATTGCTCCATCCTGTGTATAAATAAATTTGTCTCATATGGAAAGTCCACTGGGAAAATGTTTCTGCCTCCACACTACCTTATTTGATGATGGCACAAAAAGGTCATTAAGTGACTAACACCAGTGTGACGTCCCAAAATAACAAATGTTTCCCACCGTGAGTATCTGTGTGGCCCCCCTGCCCCCCGTGAGTATCTGTGTGCCCCCCTGCCCCCCGTGAGTATCTGTGTGCCCCCCCTGCCCCCCGTGAGTATCTGTGTGCCCCCCCTACCGCCCTGCCCCCCGTGAGTATCTGTGTGCCCCCCCTGCCCCCCGTGAGTATCTATGTGACCCCCCTGCCCCCCCTGCCCCCCGTGAGTATCTGTGTGCCCCCCCTGCCCCCGTGAGTATCTGTTTGCCCCCCTGCCCCCTGTGACTATCTGTGTGCCCCCCCGTGAGTATCTATGTGCCCCCCCCGCCCCCCTGCCCCCTGTGAGTATGTGTGCCCCCCCTCTGCCCCTGCCCCCCGTGAGTATCTGTTTACACCCCTCTGCCCCCCATGAGTGTCTGTTTGCCCCCTCGGAGATTCTGTTTCCCCCCCGTGAGTATCTGTGTGCCCTCACGCTGCTTGCCCCCCCCTCTTGCTCTGCACTCCTCCCCCTCCTCATTTCCATCCTCTTCAACGTCCCTCCTACTCCCCCTCCTTTTCTCCCCCTTCTTAGACTCCGCCTCCTAGCACTTACTCCTATCATCTGTCCCGTGACTCTTGATAGCAGCTTGTCTGTCCCCCCCCCTGTTGTTCTCCCCCTCCCCCCTCCCCTACTTTTCAATTTGTCACTAACGTTTTGCTCAGAAGCGTGTCTTGTTCTCCTTCCCCCCTCCTTCCACTTGCCCCCCCTCCCACCCCGCCTCTTGTTACCACCTGCACTGCGTAAATTGTCGTCAGACTTAGTAATGTTACTGCTTGCTCTGTTTTCCTTCCTTTCCATTACCTCTTGCCTTACTCGTTCTATGCACTTGCACTATCAGAAATGTCGACAGGCCTATTATGATAGTTTTTGCACATTCTGTATTGTTTCAAGGACTTTTGCTGAATGTAACTGTATTTTTCCTATGTCCCCTCCCTCCTTGAAGCGCTTTGAAACACATTGTGTATAGGCGCTATATAAATAAACTATCATATCATATCATTGTTGTGCAACATTGCCCATTCGGGGCCACTGCATAAGGAACAGAATCGCTAAAATAAACTAGGAAGATCATTTAGTTGCTTACAGGTTCTTTCCTAATCTCTACATTTTTCCGAGGCCATGTATGTGGAGACCATCCAGTCCTGTTCTATTCCCTTTGCATTCTGGGACTTGTAGTTTTTGCCCCTGTAAGAGGATTCAATTCAACACTACAGCTAAGTCAACGCCTAGTCTATAATACTGAATGAAAACCCTTATTGATATATCTTTATGTCCAGTTCATGCGTTCTGGATGACTACCCCTATATAACACCCCTCTCTTGGAATCCTCCTGACCCCACTGAGCCAAGAAGTAGTTCTGTTTTGCAAGTTAAAAAGGTTTATTTGATAATTTAAACAATAGATATATATATCACACTTTATAATAATTTAATAATTGAATATCACACTTGCAGGCCGATTCATGGAATAATTAGCGCGGCGCAAGTGGCCAAAAACGTGCGATTCGCAGTGGAATAGCGAAAATCGCAGTGGAATAGCGAAAATCGCACGAAAAGCAGCGCACATCGATTCATGGAAGGCCGTGCGCGAGAAAACCATCGAACGTGCGATAAGAAAGTGCGCGGCGCACGTTGGCGCACAGGCCATCTAACGGCATGCGCCAGGTCACAGCGAAAATCGCACAGTCCACAGCGAAAATCGCACATAGCGCGGCGCACGCAACAAAAGTAGGCGGAACACGGGGCGTAACACTCGGAATGGGGAACAACTTGCCAAAATGTGGGCGTCACGGGGGAAGCACAGGGTAAAAGTGCGCAGAACGCCCACACGCTCGCCTACAACACGTATTCATGGAATAGAATAGGTCAAAAAAGCGCACGCTCAAACCAGCGCACAGGCACAAACACGACCGCCACAAGAAAGCAGGCGGTAGCGTCTCAGCGGCTGTAAGAAATGTGCGCCAAAAGGTGCGCCAACAAATAGCACCCATATACTGCCATGATGAATGTCCTATACTGTGGCCCTCCAGGACAAATGACGTGCAAAGGGGTACCCACAAACACGGACACGCTGACAAAAAATACGTGTGCGCGGGAAGTCTCACACGCGATTTGGCCGGGTACGTGGATTTCAGGGGTGCGCGGGAAGGTCCACACGCGATTACAGCAGGGTACGTGCATTTCAGGGGTGCGCGGGAATTTCCACACTCGAATAGCCTGGCCGCGTGTATTTCAGGGGTGCGCGGAAGTCCCACACGCGATTACAGCAGGGTACGTGTATTTCAGGGGTGCGCGGGAAGTTCCACACGCGAATAGCCTGGCCGCGTGTATTTCAGGGGTGCGCGGGAAGTCCCACACGCGATTACAGCAGGGTATGTGTATTTCAGGGGTGCGCGGGAAGTTCCACACGCGAATAGCCTGGCCGCGTGTATTTCAGGGGTGCGCGGGAAGTTCCACACGCGAATAGCCTGGGCGCGTGTATTTCAGGGGTGCGCGGGAATTTCCACACGCGAATAGGCTGGGCGCGTGTATTACAGGGGTGCGCGGGAAGTCCCACACGCGATTACAGCAGGGTACGTGTAGTTCAGGGGTGCGCGGGAATTTCCACACGCGAATAGCCTGGGCGCGTGTATTTCAGGGGTGCGCGGGAATTATCACACGCGATTTGGCTTGGTACGTGTATTACAGGGGTGCGCGCGAAGTTCCACATGCGAATATCCTGGCCGCGTGTATTTCAGGGGTGCGCGGGAAGTCCCACACGCGATTACAGCAGGGTACGTGTATTTCAGGGGTGCGCGGGAAGTTCCACACGCGAATAGCCTGGCCGCGTGTATTTCAGGGGTGCGCGGGAAGTTCCACACGCGAATAGGCTGGGCGCGTGTATTTCAGGGGTGCGCGGGAAGTTCCACACGCGAATAGCCTGGGCGCGTGTATTTCAGGGGTGCGCGGGAATTTCCACACGCGAATAGGCTGGGCGCGTGTATTACAGGGGTGCGCGGGAAGTCCCACACGCGATTACAGCAGGGTACGTGTATTTCAGGGGTGCGCGGGAAGTTCCACACGCGAATAGCCTGGCCGCGTGTATTTCAGGGGTGCGCGGGAAGTCCCACACGCGATTACAGCAGGGTATGTGTATTTCAGGGGTGCGCGGGAAGTTCCACACGCGAATAGCCTGGCCGCGTGTATTTCAGGGGTGCGCGGGAAGTTCCACACGCGAATAGCCTGGGCGCGTGTATTTCAGGGGTGCGCGGGAATTTCCACACGCGAATAGGCTGGGCGCGTGTATTACAGGGGTGCGCGGGAAGTCCCACACGCGATTACAGCAGGGTACGTGTATTTCAGGGGTGCGCGGGAATTTCCACACGCGAATAGCCTGGGCGCGTGTATTTCAGGGGTGCGCGGGAATTATCACACGCGATTTGGCTTGGTACGTGTATTACAGGGGTGCGCGCGAAGTTCCACACGCGAATAGCCTACCCTGCACACCTGCTCATGTCTCCCACCACCCCCACCCCCCCAGTCACCAGGGGTACCCTCCACCAGGCCCCCACTCATGTCTCCCACCACCCCCACCCCCCCAGTCACCAGGGGCACCCTCCACCAGGCCCCCAACCATGTCTCCCACCACCCCCACCCACCACCATCCAGGGGCACCCTCCACCAGGCCCCCAACCATGTCTCCCACCACCCCCACCCACCACCATCCAGGGGCACCCTCCACCAGGCCCCCACTCATGTCTCCCACCACCCCCACCCCCCAGCAGTGCAGGGGCAGCCTCCACCAGGCCCCCACTCATGTCTCCCACCACCCCCAGCCCCCACCATCCAGGGGCACCCTCCACCAGGCCCCCACTCATGTCTCCCACCACCCCCACCCCCCAGCAGTGCAGGGGCAGCCTCCACCAGGCCCCCACCCATGTCTCCCACCACCCCCACCCCCCAGCAGTGCAGGGGCAGCCTCCACCAGGCCCCCACTCATGTCTCCCACCACCCTCACCCCCCACCATCCAGGGGCAGCCTCCACCAGGCTCCCACCCATGTCTCCCACCACCCCCACCCCCCAGCAGTGCAGGGGCAGCCTCCACCAGGCCCCCACTCATGTCTCCCACCACCCCCAGCCCCCACCATCCAGGGGCACCCTCCACCAGGCCCCCACTCATGTCTCCCACCACCAACACCCCCCAGCAGTGCAGGGGCAGCCTCCACCAGGCCCCCACCCATGTCTCCCACCACCCCCACCCCCCAGCAGTGCAGGGGCAGCCTCCACCAGGCCCCCACTCATGTCTCCCACCACCCCCACCCCCCACCATCCAGGGGCAGCCTCCACCAGGCCCCCACCCATGTCTCCCACCACCCCCACCCCCCAGCAGTGCAGGGGCAGCCTCCACCAGGCCCCCACTCATGTCTCCCACCACCCCCAGCCCCCACCATCCAGGGGCACCCTCCACCAGGCCCCCACTCATGTCTCCCACCACCCCCACCCCCCAGCAGTGCAGGGGCAGCCTCCACCAGGCCCCCACCCATGTCTCCCACCACCCCCACCCCCCAGCAGTGCAGGGGCAGCCTCCACCAGGCCCCCACTCATGTCTCCCACCACCCCCACCACCCACCATCCAGGGGCAGCCTCTACCAGGCCCCCACCCATGTCTCCCACCACCCCCACCCCCCAGCAGTGCAGGGGCAGCCTCCACCAGGCCCCCACTCATGTCTCCCACCACCCCCAGCCCCCACCATCCAGGGGCACCCTCCACCAGGCCCCCACTCATGTCTCCCACCACCCCCAGCCCCCACCATCCAGGGGCACCCTCCACCAGGCCCCCACTCATGTCTCCCACCACCCCCACCCCCCAGCAGTGCAGGGGCACCCTCCACCAGGGCCCCACTCATGTCACCCACCACCCCCACCCCCCCAGTCACCAGGGGCACCCTCCACCAGGCCCCCACTCATGTCACCCACCATCCCCACCCCCCCAGTCACCAGGGGCACCCTCCACCAGGCCCCCACTCATGTCTCCCACCACCCCCATCCCCCACCATCCAGGGGCAGCCTCCACCAGGCCCCCACCCATGTCTCCCACCACCCCCACCCCCCAGCACTGTGGGGAACCTGCCAGCAGGCCCCCACACAAGTCCCCCTGGCCCCAGGTCCTGACGATACACAATCATGGCAGTAATGGCCAGCATACCCAGCACAAACACCCAGGCAAGGATTGCATCCACCCACATAGTGAATGCAATCACATGACACAACCCCAATGCCAAGTATGCAAAAGAACACATGTCCGTCACACACACATACACAATGGGTGCAAGTGAATGTCAAAACCCATATCATGACATGTAACAAACCAATGAGAAAATAACACAAGTGTAAGAAAATATAAAAAATGTATTAAATACCAAAAATAAGTGAACTTTTCAAACATACAACGATGTGGCTAAGTAAATAAATGGTCCATGTCCGAGAACAAAAGTGATAAACAAAAAAACAAAGGAATAAAAAATTAAAATGAATTTGTCCAAAGCAATATCATGTCATAGAAAATTAATGAAAAACCATTACGTCATGGTGAAAACAATAAGAAATTAAAAAAATGTATCTCCCAAAAAAACAAACTATATACAGGAATGTTCCAGGGTCCATGAGCCCAACACCAAAAATGAAACCTACCACTAACTAATGAAAAATATATGTACAAAAAAGTGGCCATTGTCCGAGCGGTCCAAAATAATAAAAATAAATAAAGAAAACCTAGCACTAACTAACTAAATAACTATATACAAAGGCAGCGGGCAAGTCCTGCGGCTCACTTGGTGATGTTGCTGGCCAGGGCATCATCGAACTCCATGTCGTGTCCTGGAGGCGGGACTCTGTCCTGGCCCCGAGGTCTCGCAGGGACAACCCCATGTCCACCTCAAACTCCCTGCGAGCTTCCTCGAGGCACTCAGCCCGCCTCAATGCCCGACGCATGGAGAACTCCGCCCTGACCATGGCGAGCCGCTCCTCTTCCGCCCGCTGCCGCTCCGCACCTATCCGCTGGCCAAACTCCTCCCACACGGAACACACCACCATCCCAGGGTTGCCCTGCCCTCCGGCCGATGCCTGCCCCTCTGATCTTGATGGCCCCGAGCCATGATGCCTCCCACGTCGAGCCCGCTGCTGCCTCCGACGACACTGCCTCTGCCAGCACGACGGCATCCAGGCTGATGGAAACCACCGACGCCGTCGTGCACGTGCCCTGCCCGATGATGCCGTCACATCTTCCATCTGCTGGGGTCCACTTGCTGTGTTGTCCACCCCTGCTGGACCTCCGACTCCCAACTGTGGCATGGATGGGATCCCCACCGAGCTGGCTGCATTGGTCGGGGCAGGTCCACAGGGGGCCCTGGTGGCATCTGGGCCGGAAGACGGCAAGGAGAACGACCGGTGGATAGCCTGCACAGAGGAGGAGAGGGCCGTCAGATTGGCCAACACATGCAGGAAACCCCCAAACATGGCCGATCCCAATTGGGCCACGTCGGCACGGTGCACTTCGTGATGACGTGCGTGCTCCTCCCGGGAAGCACGCACGTCATCACGAATCACAGCCGTGCGCATCGCAACCCCAATCAGGACCTTCTCCACGCGGCCAGGGGTTACCATGTCCGCAGGTGGAGGGGAGTCAGGTGACATGGACATCCCCTCTTCCTGCGGACGGGCCTGGGACGGGGCATCCCTGCTGGTGCATGGTGGTGCACTCACAGGGTCAGGGACAGTGACATGCACAGGCCCCTCCACGGTGACCTGTGCTGCCTCCTGCCCCTGGCCCTGGACTGCACCACTTGCACCAGCAGGGATGCTCCCACCAGGCCCCATGTGTGCACCAGTGTCGGCCTCCTCCTCCTCTGTGCAAACCACCAACCTGGATGGCTCCTCACCGTCTCCCGCCGTAGCAGGCCCCTGTGGGGGCTCACCCACCCCTTCCGCTGCAGCCGTGGGGGCATCCCCGCCACCTTGCTCCACAGCGCCGTCTCCGCCCTCTTCTTCACTAGCCGCTGCGTAGAGGGAGACAAAGGACACAAGCATCAGGCTACTGTACAATGGTCCCCTAGACAGGAAGCAATAGCAGATGAGCACCACTGTCAAAGTACACTTCCATCATGTCCCTCCACAACACATGGGTCAGTCCAGGCAAAACACACACAGTAACAGGCATGGTGCATGCCATGGACATTTCCATGCATGTCCAATGGACTCTAGAAACATTCAATGATATGAACTCACATGCATCATGGCTCATGCATATCACATGCACACACTTCACCTCAGTCACATCCATCTGGCCCCAAACACACCGAACACAGGCGAAACAAGGGTAAATTGGGTGCGTCACTGAATCTGTGCATTGTCACACACATGTGTCATGCATCCATGGCATGCACAAGTCACAGACACGCAGGTCAGGCACACAGACATGGCTACCATATATGTACCTGGCATCAGCACCCATCCTTCACCCCCATCCATGTCCAGGTACAGAGACTGGCATGCTCTCATGTCCAAAATCTGCATAGGGCTCCCCATGCCGCATTTCAACACATGCAACAACCATGTGGGTCACACATCACTGGTCGCACATGCATTACCATGATGTCCCTGCACACATACATGCATACATGGCCCATGGCACACATACAGGCAAGTATCATAGAACCAGCACACCGCAACATGCCCTGTCTCACACAGTAATGCTTGGACACATACCGCTCAACTCCAGACGGGCCTCCCTCTCAAGGACCTGGGCGTGGAGCGCTGGGCGTACGCGTTCCAGGACCCTCTTCTGGATGGAACTCATGCGGCCCCGGCCCCCCTCCACGAGGCGCCGGGCCTTCACAAGGGTCCTGGACCTCAAGTCCTCCCAGCGCTTCTTGATCTTCTGGACGTTGCGGGTTGCCACCCCCTCCGCGTTGATGGCAACCACACAGTCGGCCCAGATCCTCTCCCGTCCTTCCTTGCTGGCGCGGGACGATCCAAAGAGAGCATCATACTGCCCCAGGACATGCTCCACCAGGACACCAACTTCGGTGGCAGTGAAGCTGGTGCCCCTCTGCCCCTCTGGCCTGGGGTTGCCACTGGTGCCAGATGTGGAAGTGCCCGACATGGCAACCCCAGAGGCAGGTGTGGGTGGGCAACTGGGTCCTGGGGCTGGGCTGTGGAGCGATGTAATCCCAGTTGGGAGTCTTCAGTTCCAGCAGGGGTGGACACAGCAACTGGACCCCTGCAGATGGCTGATGTGCAGGCACCAAATGGCAGGGCACGGTGGCAGCAGGCAGGCAGGCAGGCAGGCAGCAGCAGATAGCACGTGGGAGGCTGCTCGGGGCACTGGGGGGCAGTAACTCGGCCTTCTGGGCAGGAGCGTGGTGTTCCGTGTGTTTTCGGGTGGCCAGCTTGATACGGAGTGATTTGGCACGTGAAAATCCTGCACGTCAGCGTGAAATCCGAGGAAAGGCCCTTAGCGCGTAAGCGCGTCAGCACGCATACGCGATTCTATTGGACCAGAGTCCCTCAGCGCGTAAGCGCGTCTGACGTGACCCGCACGGGCGTTCCCCACACAGCACGTGATGACGGAACACACGTGGAAATACTGCACGTCAGAGTGTCATCGCGTGATTGGCCTATGTACGTGTATTTCATTGCGTGTAATTGGACAAAAGTGCGCGTACACGCGATTGGCCTATGTACGTGTATTTAATGGGTGCGCGGCCACTTACACACGCAAGTACGTCAGCGAACCTGTATCCCGTGGTGCGTGTGAATTTCCACACGCTATTGGACTGGGAACTGGATTCCAGGGGTGCGCGGGTCACACGCTGTATCCCGTGGTGCGTGTGAATTTCCACACGCTATTGGACTGGGAACTGGATTCCAGGGGTGCGTGGGTCACACGCTCGCCTAGAACACGCGCAAAGCATAAAATTGCGGACTTTAACTATAACAAGCTCAGACGCCAGGATGAACATACCGTTCCTAGCAGCAGTGGCCGTGGGCTACCAAAGGAGGAGGAGGAGGATAGTCAGGGCCAGAATATTCACACCCAGAACCAGCCTTTTCGGGATGCCTGATGACCAGGTGTATGGGAGGTACAGGTTTCCACCACACATCATACTGGACCTGGTGACTGAGTGGGAGGATGACCTCACATCACCCACCCTGTGCTCCCAAGCACTCAGCCCCCTGGAGAAGGTCCTCAATGTACTGCACTTCTTAGCCACTGGATCATTTCAGCGGACAAGTGCCATAGTGGGTGGGGTGTCACAGGCCACCCAGTCACGCTGCCTACACCAGGTCTTGAACATCATGACTGCACGCCCATCAGTCCGCAGGCACATATACCTGCCCAGAACACCTGCAGAAAGGCATGCTGCCGCCCTGGATTTTTACGGAGTGGCACGATTCCCCAAAGTGCTAGGTGCCATCGACTGCACCCATGTGGCTCTACGTCCCCCCAGGGCATCAGAGCACATCTATAGGAACCGCAAGCACTGGCATTCCATCAACGTGCAGGTAGTATGTAATGCCAAGGGAATCATCACCTCAGTATATGCCAACTATCCCGGGTCCACCCACGACAGCTTCATTTACCGAATGTCCACCCTATGCCGGGACATAGATGCTGGGCGGCATGGCGATACATGGCTGCTTGGTGAGTATGTATGCCACTGCACATGCATGCATGTTGGATACTGAGCAAGGTCACAACCCCACCAATGATACCAATCACCACCTCCACAGGGGACAGTGCCTACCCTCTCAGCCCCCACATGATGACGCCAATTCGGAACCCCACCACGCCACCCCAGGTAAGATATAACACAGCCCACATTACAACCAGGGGCATAGTGGAGCGCACATTCGGAGTGCTAAAGTCACGCTTTCGCTCCCTTGACCGTTCTGGCGGGCAGCTGTTATACGCTCCCCCAGTAGTGTGCAGGATCATAGTGGCAGCATGTGTCCTGCACAACGTTGCAACACGCCGGGGCCTGGCCGTGGACATGGTGGTGGCCCCACATCCCCAACCACATGCACAGCCGCTGCGCATGGGAGGGGAAAGGGCACGGGGGGAGGCAGCCCGTACACAGCTAGTGGCTAATTACTTCACATAGAAATCACACCCCTGTGGAGTGCACACTGCCCTGGCACATTCCATCTGACAATCAATGATGACTCAACCTGACACTGATCCTGAATGTCTGGAGAATGAACCGGGAATACCATGTCAGCCTGAGATTGTTCACCTGGAAGTGTCACAATGTGTGCATCCCTACCCACACAGACACCACCAATGCAGTTTTGTGAAGTTACACATTGAAGCAGCTAAAATGAATACCCACTTGCAAAATGCAACAAGAGGACAGTGCCATGTCAGCCAACCCAACCCCAGCACCGCCACACGACACACCGTGCCATGTCATGCTAATTGCAGGTAAACAAAGTAATCCCCACAACATGAAATCAGTCTCACTATGTACAGTGGCACTATTAGAAACCTGCAACACCTGAAATGCTCACAGCAATGCCGGACCAACAACATACTTGAGCACGTAGTACCATTAACATGACATCACAAATGTTACATATTAGTAGTCTCACCACCTGGAAATGCCTGCACTCCCACCACTACCAACTGTGCAGTGTTGTCGCCATGTAGAGTTGTAGGTGCACTGCTGCCAACATGGTCCCCATCTCCAGACTAGAGGTCCTTGTGTGGACATGAGGAAGGGACCTGCAAATTGGGAGGTAGACACAGAAGAAGAGTTACACATCAATGCAACATGCAGTGTACAACACAACAGCAATATGCACTATGAATGTATACACAGTATTGACTACAGACTGGCCACACAGCTCATGGGAGTCCAACGTCACTGTGTAATTCACTGTCACTTGGGCACACCCTTTGCAAGCCCATGGAAACGGGAAGCAGGAGGGGTGTGTGTGACTCAAACCCAAGCATCTGAACCAAATACATTACAAGCCTGCATGTGCCCAGCCACAATGCAGCGTATGCCCACAGGAACCACGGAAGCCAACAGATCGAAGCCAACAGATCGAAGCCAACAGATCGTCCCAAAAAAATTGGGAATAAAAGAAATCAAAATAAAAATAAAAATAAGAAACAATCAAAAATGGCCATTGATGGGCCCGGGGGGGTTGGGGAGGCCACCCAGGAGGTCCGAGGACAGGATGCACACCAGAACCCACCTGCGTGGATCCTGGGAAGATAAAACACCTCCATGGGCTCATGGCCCACACGGCTACCCTATTGTGGGAGTATCACTGCTGTCGCTATTATCACCCTGTGCAGCTGCATCCGGAGGTGGTTGCACTATGGGAGGCAGCCCACGCAAGGCCCTAGTCTGCTCCTCCATGGCTGCAAGCATGCGGGTGTGGTAGGTCTGGTTCTGGAGGATGAGTGTGCGGAGGTCCCCATGCAACAACTCACGGGATGCCCGGACCTCCGCCCTCGTTGCCTGCATCTCAGCTGAGAGCGTACGGGTGAGACGCTCCAGCTGCTGTTCTGTCCTTTGGTGTGTTGAAGCCTCAAGCTCAACAAGAGTCGTCCTGAGGTGAAGGAGCTCCTGCCTCAGGGCTTCCCTGTGGCCCTGGGACTCAATGGAGATGGCCTCCTGCAGAGTCGCCAGTGCCGCCCGCCTGTCCCTGTTGGACCCCAACATGTCCTCCCTGTGTGACTGGCAGATGGAGTCGGTTGCCTGCTCTAGTCGCTCCATCAGCCTTTCTGGGGGGACAATGGAAGTGGCCACCCTATCCATGGCCTGAGCCATCATCTCGGATGATGCAGCCTGTTGGGTAGCCATACCGTAAATGGATTGCTCCCATGCGGTATTGCCGGGTGGCGTACGGCCACCACGTCGGCGGGCACCACACCTGTCTGGGGCAAGGCGAACTGCGCCTTGCTGTGCCGGCACTGCCTGAGGCTGCAGGACTGCATTCCCCCTCTGATCTGCTGGCCCAGGAACAGGATCAGATGTCGCGGAGTGTGACCCTGCATCTGTAACCACCGAAGGCGTAGCTGCCAACACTGACATCCCCATGGAGGGTACTGACCCTGGTGCAGGTGGGTGAGACAGAACAGAATCCCTCCCTGGAACACTCACCTGCGACGGCACGTAGGTCTCATCCGAATCAACACCTGAGTACAGCTCGGGGGAGGTGCAGCCAGAGACACCCCTTGAGAGTACGACCTGCAGCACTTGTGGGTTCTCCCCCACCACCACACCACGTCCCTCACTGATGGTTGGTCGGCCCTGGGACACCTCCTGGGTCTGCACCATCTCCACAACCCCAGCAGTATCAGGTGCGTCTTCCCCTGCAAAGACATGAAAACAAAGAAATGGAAACAGGCATTAGCACCATGGCACACATTGAGGGCTGAGAAGCAAGAGAACCAGTACTTGATTGACACATGTCCCACATGACTAAAACCCTCCCATGCATGCACCCTCACTGCGTATGAAGTGCAGGCAAATGGCACACACTGATGACACCAAGATGGAAGATGAACACATTTTCTGCATGCTGCCTGGCAGTGGCATCACACATTGGCCTGTGATTGGCAGGTGAAACACACATGCCATCACACAGATGGCATGTACCATTGCTATTGAGTGAAGATGGAGAGGAGGGCAGCACCTATTCATTCAGTCCAGTTCCCGCATGTAATAGCTTTTCTAATTCTAACAGGTCAGATTTTTCACCTGGAGCTGCCAGTCTGAAATGGTCAAATTGCACAGGGACATGTGTGTACAAATGATATCCAGGTAACAAAGTCACTCCACTTTACCATACCCATGTCAGACATGTGACTAGTGGACAGCGACATGCCTAGTGAAAGTGGTGGAATGCAAACAAACTGACTGAATGAACAGTGAAAAAGAAGCAAATATGTTGTGTCAAGGTGACACTTCAAGGGCAACTGGCGTGCAGTTGTGCTAGATGTCTACTGTTGGCAGAAGGGATACTGCTATGGCCAAATGCAGCTGCGCAGGAAGGATTGCATGAAGCACATGGCTGACCCATACGACTCAGGCGCACACACTCTCACCTGACACCCGAACAGAAGCCCTCACACACACACCATGCACATGGATGACACACACATGCATGTGCACTCACCGGACAATGCCTCGTAATCAGCCAGATCTCCCACGCCTTGGATCTGTTCCTCCGTGACGTAGGTCCCAGCGACTGACTCATGTGGAGTGAGTTCCATGTCTACTACTGGAGACCCACCTCCAGTCACTAGAGTTGCGGCATGACTTGAGGCCAGCTTACTCTTTGCCCTGCGCTTTAGGTCATTCCAGCGCTTATAGCAATCATTGGCTGTGCGCCTCACGATTCCAAGGGCACTTACGATGTCCGCAACGGTCTGCCAGTGTGCCTGGCGTTGTGCAGGTGTGGTCTTGGATCCTGCAACAATGACCATCTCGTTGTCATGTCCGGACACATACTCGACAAGTGCATTCAGTTCGTCATCCGTGAAGCTGGGCTTCCTGGACGGGCCGGACTGTGTAGCCGTGTCTGGGGCATCAGCCTGTGCCGGACGAGCACTCTTCCTCTTCCGCTTGGAAGGTGGTGGTGATCCTGAGTGTCCTGCGCCGCTCTGGACACTAGGGGCAGGAGCCCTGGTGGACTCTGTATCAGGAGTGTGGGATTGCACACTCAGCATGGGAGTTGGTGCAGGCATTGGCTCTAGTGTGATGGTGTCAGGGGGAATGTCAGCAGCATGGACTAGGACCGACACTGTCCTGGCTGGGTGTGTGAGGGCTGGGGTGGATGGAGCCGCAGCTGCCCCTGCAGCCTCTCCGCCCTGCCTCCTTGGTGCAGCAGAGGACCTTGCTGCCCCAGATCCACGTGGCATGATGGCATCAACGTGCACCAGCGCACGTGTCGTAGCCCTGCTGACCTGGAAGTCAGCCATGGAGTCAGCCAGGTCTGGTGCCACAATGGGCTGGTCCAACAAGGGCTGAGCATGGATGGTGTCAGCCACTTCAGCCTCAACGGGAGGGGGGGAGGGGGGGAGGGGGGGGATGATGGGTGCCCTTGACTGGTCCTCCACACATGGGGGGACAGGCTCACCCTGCAAGTTACGACCACGTCCCCTACCGGATCCACCACGGCCACCACTTGTGGCTCTTCCACCTTTGCCACCCTTACGGAATCCTCGCCTCCCAGCCATGGCACTGATATTAATGTGCGTATGGGAGTGGCTGTAGACAATTGTCCTGGGCAATTGGGGGTCAAAGGGGTTGGGTACCAGATGGTAATTGTACCCTAGTGCTCTAGCACGGCTGATTGTAACCCCTGGGGAAAGATGACGGGTCACGCAACGCACAGGAGGCCCAAAAAAGGGAGATGACGTGCACGCAACCCCTCCTAGACCACGTGTGCAGAAAGAAAAACCTGCACTACGCTGTGGCACCCAGTAACACAAGAATGAACGTATGCGTGTCACACGCAGCCTAGAATGACCTCTGAAGGGGTAGGCTACACACGGGGCAAGCACAGAAGTTGGATACGTGCGTGACTCACCGTCTGCCAGGTAAAAGAGCGTGAAAAATGAGCGCGTTTGGCTGGCTAAACCCCCGCCAAATGAAGATGTGTACGCTGTCTGAGAAGACAGGACAACAGTAGAAGGGGACACTGTTTGAGGGAACAGGCCCAGGTAAACCAGTAAAAGAGAAAAAAGAGAAAAAGCTGTCAGAGGTAACAGGGAATACGAACTGGAAACGCTGTGAAGTAAATCGCGTGTGAAACGACAAGAAGTACAGAATTCACCCACTCGCTCTCCACGAAAAGCACGTACAAGGAAATGGTGTTCTACATGTACCTTATATACTGGCCCACACGTACAGCGTCACTTACGCGGCGTGTACGTTCACCAATCACACGCTTTGTCACTCCTGCGTGTAGATCCATTTTCACCAATCACACGCTTTGTCACTTCTGCGTGTAGATCCATTTTCACCAATCACACGCTTTGTCACTTCTGCGTGTAGATCCATTTTCACCAATCACACGCTTTGTCACTTCTGCGTGTAGATCCATTTTCACCAATCACACGCTTTGACACTGGGACGTGTCACGCAACAATTTCCTGCACGTGCAGGTGACTATAGGCGCGCATATGCTGTGGTTTACGCGCTAAGGGCCTTTGCTGACGTGTGGGATTTCACTCCCTATCAGGCTGTCCACGCGTTCACACACGAGAGACCACGCTCCTGGCCAGGAGGCCAAATTACTGCCCCCCAGAGCCCTGAGCACGCTCCCACCTGCCATCTGCTGCTGCCTGACTGCCTGCTGGCCACGTGCCCCACAGTGCTGGTGGGTGGGGGTGTTGGGAGACATGGGTGGGGGCCTGGTGGAGGGTGCCCCTGCACTGGTGGGGGTGGTGGGAGACATGGGTGGGGGCCTGGTGGAGGCTGCCCCTGGTGGCCTGCCATCTGCTGCTGCCTGACTGCCTGCTGGCCACGTGCCCCACAGTGCTGGTGGGTGGGGGTGTTGGGAGACATGGGTGGGGGCCTGGTGGAGGGTGCCCCTGCACTGGTGGGGGTGGTGGGAGACATGGGTGGGGGCCTGGTGGAGGCTGCCCCTGGTGGCGGGGGGGGGGTGGGGGTGGTGGGAGACATGGGTGGGGTCCTGGTGGAGGGTGCCCCTGGTGGCGGGGGGGTGGGGGTGGTGGGAGACATGGGTGGGGGCCTGGTGGAGGCTGCCCCTGCACTGCTGGGGGTTGGGGGTGGTGGGAGGCATGGGTGGGGGCCTGGTGGAGGCTGCCCCTGCACTGCTGGGGGTTGGGGGTGGTGGGAGGCATGGGTGGGGGCCTGGTGGAGGCTGCCCCTGGTGGCGGGGGGGTGGGGGTGGTGGGAGACATGGGTGGGGGCCTGGTGGAGGCTGCCCCTGCACTGCTGGGGGTTGGGGGTGGTGGGAGGCATGGGTGGGGGCCTGGTGGAGGCTGCCCCTGCACTGCTGGGGGTTGGGGGTGGTGGGAGGCATGGGTGGGGGCCTGGTGGAGGCTGCCCCTGGTGGCGGGAGGGTGGGGGTGGTGGGAGACATGGGTGGGGGCCTGGTGGAGGCTGCCCCTGCTCTGCTGGGGGTTGGGGGTGGTGGGAGGCATGGGTGGGGGCCTGGTGGAGGCTGCCCCTGGTGGCGGGAGGGTGGGGGTGGTGGGAGACATGGTTGGGGGCCTGGTGGAGGCTGCCCCTGCACTGCTGGGGGTTGGGGGTGGTGGGAGGCATGGGTGGGGGCCTGGTGGAGGCTGCCCCTGGTGGCGGGGGGTGGGGGTGGTGGGAGACATGGGTGGGGGCCTGGTGGAGGCTGCCCCTGGTGGCGGGAGGGTGGGGGTGGTGGGAGACATGGGTGGGGGCCTGGTGGAGGCTGCCCCTGGTGGCGGGGGTGGGGGTGGGGGTGGTGGGAGGCATGGGTGGGGGCCTAGTGGAGGCTGCCCCTGCACTGCTGGGGGTTGGGGGTGGTGGGAGGCATGGGTGGGGGCCTGGTGGAGGCTGCCCCTGGTGGCGGGAGGGTGGGGGTGGTGGGAGACATGAGTGGGGGCCTGGTGGAGGCTGCCCCTGGTGGCGGGGGGGTGGGGGTTGTGGGGGGCATGGGTGGGGGCCTGGTGGAGGCTGCCCCTGCACTGCTGGGGGTTGGGGGTGGTGGGAGGCATGGGTGGGGGCCTGGTGGAGGCTGCCCCTGGTGGCGGGGGGGTGGGGGTGGTGGGAGACATGGGTGGGGGCCTGGTGGAGGCTGCCCCTGCACTGCTGGGGGTTGGGGGTGGTGGGAGGCATGGGTGGGGGCCTGGTGGAGGCTGCCCCTGGTGGCGGGGGGGGTGGGGGTGGTGGGAGACATGGGTGGGGGCCTGGTGGAGGCTGCCCCTGCACTGCTGGGGGTTGGGGGTGGTGGGAGGCATGGGTGGGGGCCTGGTGGAGGCTGCCCCTGGTGGCGGGAGGGTGGGGGTGGTGGGAGACATGGGTGGGGGCCTGGTGGAGGCTGCCCCTGCTCTGCTGGGGGTTGGGGGTGGTGGGAGGCATGGGTGGGGGCCTGGTGGAGGCTGCCCCTGGTGGCGGGAGGGTGGGGGTGGTGGGAGACATGGTTGGGGGCCTGGTGGAGGCTGCCCCTGCACTGCTGGGGGTTGGGGGTGGTGGGAGGCATGGGTGGGGGCCTGGTGGAGGCTGCCCCTGGTGGCGGGGGGGGTGGGGGTGGTGGGAGACATGGGTGGGGGCCTGGTGGAGGCTGCCCCTGGTGGCGGGAGGGTGGGGGTGGTGGGAGACATGGGTGGGGGCCTGGTGGAGGCTGCCCCTGGTGGCGGGGGTGGGGGTGGTGGGAGGCATGGGTGGGGGCCTGGTGGAGGCTGCCCCTGCACTGCTGGGGGTTGGGGGTGGATGGAGGCATGGGTGGGGGCCTGGTGGAGGCTGCCCCTGGTGGCGGGAGGGTGGGGGTGGTGGGAGACATGAGTGGGGGCCTGGTGGAGGCTGCCCCTGGTGGCGGGGGGGTGGGGGTTGTGGGGGGCATGGGTGGGGGCCTGGTGGAGGCTGCCCCTGCACTGCTGGGGGTTGGGGGTGGTGGGAGGCATGGGTGGGGGCCTGGTGGAGGCTGCCCCTGGTGGCGGGGGGGTGGGGGTGGTGGGAGACATGGGTGGGGGCCTGGTGGAGGCTGCCCCTGCACTGCTGGGGGTTGGGGGTGGTGGGAGGCATGGGTGGGGGCCTGGTGGAGGCTGCCCCTGGTGGCGGGGGGGTGGGGGTGGTGGGAGACATGGGTGGGGGCCTGGTGGAGGCTGCCCCTGCACTGCTGGGGGTTGGGGGTGGTGGGAGGCATGGGTGGGGGCCTGGTGGAGGCTGCCCCTGCACTGCTGGGGGTTGGGGGTGGTGGGAGGCATGGGTGGGGGCCTGGTGGAGGCTGCCCCTGGTGGCGGGAGGGTGGGGGTGGTGGGAGACAAGAGTGGGGGCCTGGTGGAGGGTGCCCCTGGATGGTGGGGGCTGGGAGTGGTGGGAGACATGAGTGGTGGCCTGGTGGAGGCTGCCCCTGGTGGCGGGGGGGGGTGGGGGTGGTGGGAGACATGGGTGGGGGCCTGGTGGAGGGTGCCCCTGGTGGCGGGGGGGTGGGGGTGGTGGGAGACATGGGTGGGGGCCTGGTGGAGGCTGCCCCTGGTGGCGGGAGGGTGGGGGTGGTGGGAGACATGAGTGGGGGCCTGGTGGAGGCTGCCCCTGCACTGCTGGGGGGTGGGGGTGCAGGGGGACATGAGCAGGTGTGCAGGGTAGTCCCCTGTTTTGTAGGCTGCCTGCAGGGGCCGTGGAGGGTGTACAGGGAACACCTGTGAGGACCCACCCAGCCTAATCGCGTGTGACTTCCCACGCACCCCTGTAATACACGTACCCAGCCAAATCGCGTGTGATGATTCCCACGCACCCCTGTAATACACGTACCCAGCCAAATCGCGTGTGATCATTCCTGCGCACCCCTGTAATACACGTACCTGGCCAAATCGCATCCCTGTAATACACGTACCCAGCCGAATCGCGTGTAAAACTTCCCGTGTACCCCTGTAATACACGTACACAGCCAAATCGCATGTGATAATTCCCGCGTACCCCTGTGATACACGTGCCCTGGCTAATCGCGTGTGAAACTTCCCGCCTACCCCTGTAATACACGTACCCTGGGCAATCTCGTGTTAAACTTCCCGCGTACCCCTGTAATACACGTACCCTGGCTAATCGCATGTAAAACTTCCCGCATACCCCTGTAATACACGTACCCTGGCCAATTGCGTGTTAAACTTCCCGCGTACCCCTGTAACACACGTACCCTGGCTAATCGCGTGTTAAACTTCCCGCGTACCCCTGTAATACACGTACCCTGGCTAATCGCATGTTAAACTTCCCGCATACCCCTGTAATACACGTACCCTGGCCAATCGCGTGTTAAACTTCCCGCGTACCCCTGTAATACACGTACCCTGGCTAATCGCGTGTATAACTTCACGCGTACCCCTGATATGCACGTTACCCGCTTTGCGTTCCTTGTTTGGCAGCCCTGTAAACTGGTCCAGGGTTAGCGCAGCCCTTTGCGATGATTTTGCGATTTTGATGGCTTTTCCTTGCGCGAGGGCGTTCTTGGGGGCGTTACTGGCGCTGCTGCAGGGTCGCTGCGATACTCTGCGCCACGGCTGGTTTGGGAGCCTAAAATCCATGAATACGCTGTGCGCGGAAATCGGTTTTAGCGCACGTGCCTGGCGCAGTCAATCGCACGCGGACACTCTGCGCCAGCCGCTTGCGACACTTTTCTGCGAAATTCTATGAATTACCCTGTTGACCTGATTTGATAAAGATTAACAACGGAGAATCTGGCACTAGCACACTTCTTTATAATCACTAAGGAGTTGACATAAAATGGATAAGGTAGCACACTGGTAAATAGGGACAGAAGAATAAGGTGGTAGAGAATACTTTATATAAGTTCAGATGGATGTAATGTTGAATGAAAAATGCAATACAGAAAATACTCAATATGATTTCAACATAACAATGTAATCACTTTTCTCTGGCAATCCCCTCCCCCCTTTATGCAATGCAAGGAAATGGAAGGAGGGCACACAGTTCTCAGAAATGCAATCAAATGTAATTCAGTTCACCCCAGCAAGCTTAGACTACAGAAGTTTGAAACACAGGCCCAAAATGCTTTTATATGTGCTGGCAATGAAGTGAAAAATATGCTAAAATGCTTTTAATTCCCTCTAGAGGTTCAGGTGAGTGGTATCTAGTTAATATTAGCTCAGACTCACTTTAGCAAGGATTTAGGAATGATTGGCAGGTTAAACAAATTTTTTCTTTAACGGAAGGCAAGCAGCAGCAGATTTTTACACGTGAAGAAACTTGCAAATCGTGGCAAAATGTCAAATCGCGGCAGATTTTTCCGAGTGCGCCGGGCGCGATTACAGAGGAACTACAAGGACTATCAATATCGTTTTGGGGTCCTAGGACAGCCTAGGATCTCGGCTTCCAGATGAAAGTTACTGCAAGTCTCTAGGACAAACGGTCATGGAGATATGAGCGATTAAATAAAGGTCGTTTTTCAGATTTGAAATTTTAAAGTTCAAAAAGACAAGTGACAGCTAGCAACTAGAAAAGGACAGGTGACAGTTAGGAGGCAGTTCTACTTAGATTAAAATAGATTGAATTATATTATTTTAACTAAGAGATTGGTTCTGCACAGTTCTACTATGTACTCACACTATATTCTTGAATTAGATGGGCCTCGCCACGGATCTGGTCAGGTTTTGGACTGGACTCCGGTTCAGCTCTCTGGTTCTGCTAACAGTGATCTGGATCAGCTCTGCTCTGCTGGTCTGGTCTGGGTCTCTAGTTCTGGATAGATTGAAGTCTCTAGGTTGGCTCTCTGAAGGTTGATGGAGGTAAAGTATGGATTTTCCGGCAGAGCTTCCAGCTGCAAATGGATTTGAAGGTCCCTATCTGTCCTGTCTGTCTGCTTTTATCTGTTTTGAAAATGGGTGTGTGTGCAGCATCACTAGACTCTACCCCTCTCCACTTGTCATTGGCCAAGCTTTCATTTCTCCCCTGATTGGGGGAGCTAAGTTGTGTCAGAGTGATGTCATTTTACAGCCTGCAGAAAGTCCACTCCTTTACCCCAAATTTACACACATGTGCGCAAGGAGTATGGACATTAGTTGATGAAGTGTCAGATTTTTCACATGCACACATTTTGAGTAATATCCTCTTTTCCGCTAAAACCCCCCTGAACATACCACCGGGTCCTAACACGTCTTAAAATGTGGGCAGAAAAATCACAAGAATTATGGTGTCATTTAAATAATTTTCACAAGTCCGTACTATGAGTTATTCATCTTTTTAGAGTTATGTTCTGGCCCCAAAGGGGTGTGGTTTCCCCCCAGCACAAGGTTGAATTTCTGGTTTTTCCAGTTCTGCCAAGCCAGCTTGCTCTCGCAGGCAGTGCCCCTCCCCTGTCCTTCCAGGAGGAAGCTCCATTTACGACTCCCGCCAATAAAACATTTGCCTGAGTCAGGACAGGGCTTTGTTCAGAGCTCCTGTATTCTGTGGGGGCTCCCCTTAATTCAATTATCAGAGAGATGGCATATCCTTAGTGTGGCCAGCAAAAGGCAGATAGGCCTGGGAACACAGCTGTGACTCAAGTTTCACTCCTGATGGGGGGTAGTTGCCAGGCAAAATTGGAATCTCTTTAAGCCAGTTTTTAGCTACATGTCATTTCAGTTCCCCGGTTTTCTGCATTCAAATAAAACTAAACATTTTTACATATGCAGCTAGAATGCTGATTCTAAGTTTAAAACTATGACATTTAAACAATTGAACCCTATGTGGCACTCAAAAGTAGGTCACTCAGTCAATTTAAACATTTAGATTTTTAGTGTCTTTCAGTCCAAATTTACTTAAACTGCTGAAATCCACAGCTCAGCCAGTCTTGTTATAAACCTTCAAGTCACTTCAGAATATAACTTTACATTGGATCCACCTCTCAGTAAGTCTTTCTTTGGCTTGCCTTGGGTTCATTTATTCAGTTTTACACAAAAAAAATAAATCTGGTGTTGTTTTAAAACGCCGGCTTTTTGATAGTGGTGAGTACTGGTACTGCACCCCTTTTTGGGATTTAAGAAAATGAATTCCCAACAGTTATGGGTTTGCTTTTGGCAATCAGCATTGCCATTCCCAATGGTTTCAGACTACTGTGTGGGTAGTCCAATGGTGGTTTTAGGCAGTGTCCTTCTGTGCCCACAACATCGGCAAAAATGAGTGGCAGCCTATTCTTCATGCATTTCCCTGTGCATTTTCTGGGAAGCTCTGGCCATCATGATGTTTTCCATGTCAGTACTGCACAGTTTTGAGGTAGGGCTTGGATGCGTGGATAAAAACATCCCACACCCCCATTTGAAATTTAGGAAAACTAAGAATCCCCAGAATTCTAACCTAAAACAGGACTGGATGACCGTCTCACGCACGGGCACTAGACACTTGCAAACTGTCTTTTTCGCAGGTAGGCAGCAAACATGCCTATCTGTTCAGGGTCTCTCTGTCCATGAGAGTTAGGCAGCCCACGGTTGTATTACTAATGCCTATAAGTAGTTGTATTCTGGTTGACCCCAGGTGGTTGCCATATGCAACTGTTTAACCCTCCTCACCTAAACTAATCCCACAGCTCTCCTTATGCGCCCTTATGCCCCCTTTCCTCCTCCCCGTTCCAACCTCCCTCCTTAGCTCCACCTGGGCACCACCACCTGATACCCCTGTTCTGCAACACTCCCTTCCATCCCTGCCCCATTTAGAACTTTGTTACCCACCCTATATACCCCAACTGTTACACTTGACCTCCCAACCTCCTCCTGCATACCCCACCATACATTACCTCACTCCCCTCACACACGCACACACCTTACACACATAACCCCACCATGCTTCCTCCAACCAAAGTCCCAACCCACTTTCTAATCATACCCCCACCAATTACCCACCCCTACCTCCTAGATTGGGGTCCGTGCTTAATAGCAAGTGGTCGACAAGTTATTAGCAATTCAATTTTCAGCGTTCCTATGTAACGTGATACTCAACTTAACTATAGTGCTGCACTATAATATATTTATGTATATTCACTGGCAAAACACGTTGTTAAAGGAACATTATGGTTATGTTGTACTAGCAAAAACCTATGCAATTCAGACATTGTTACAGGGACGTTACGGTTACAGGTAAAACTGAAAAAACTCTGAAATTCGCATGTTATGGTAAGGTACGCTTCCATAATTTACACCACCAGTGTGTACTGCAAGGACTAACACCCATGCCATCACAAATCTCATGCATGACATAATTAACGTCTCCCTTCACCAATCATACCGCACTGCTACTGTACATGGCAACAAAGAAGTAAGGGGCAGAGTAACGACTGGAAACAGTTTACAGCAAAACATTGTTGCAATGTAGTAAAGAAGCAGAACAGTCTGTAATGATTGCACATGTGTTGCAGTATGCAATAGTACATATGTGTAACATGTGTTTTTGAAATGCGGCAATGCCAAGCACCTTCGAGTTGCAGGAAAAAAATGTCCTTCAAAACAGAATAACTTTGTATAGTAACCCTATTCCCTATTGGTACGCACTGTAGTGTGGAGCATACATTATGTACTATATATTCCTGCATGTACAGAAAACACACTCTGTTTTCCATAAGAAAAGATATTGGAAAGGAAAGCAAGCCAGTAGAAGCCGCAATCCTTGAACAACACCATTTGCGCATAGCAAAGGAAAGAAACTGTGCAAATAGCAAAAAGAAGAGGCTAGAAGGCAAAGTAAAGAAAATGGGGAACAATTGTGCCCTCTTACAAGTTCCGTAACTGAAAAGTGAACAGGTCACATCAACTACCCCTTTCTCAATCCGCTCAGTTAGAGGCCAACAGGTATGGCGCTTACTCTATCTCAAACCACTTAAAATACAAAGCATGGGTTCACCAATTTTTTGCATATCACATATTGTATTCATGAAACAATATAAAAATAGTTAAGAACAATATTTTGCCTTCATAAGTTTAGCACTGTAATTTAATTTCATGTAAGCACTTAGTGCAATCTGTGAGGTTAGTACATGACAAATCTGTTGTTCATATGCAGATAGTAGCTGGTTTATTAAGTTTTTATAATATAAAGCCTTAGGATCAGTTGCATACAAACAAATGTTTTGGACAAAATGAAATGGCTGTGGTACACCTGCACTTATACTCCTTCCCCATGTCGCAGGCCGCCATCCCCTCAAAAATCATGTCATGGGAGACGTGACAGTGACACAGCAATCTCTTCCTTCCCTCACAACCAAGTTCTAGAAATCTGCATTTCCCCACAGCAATTATGGAATTGTGATACCCCTTCCCTTCCCTAATGGGTTGTAGAAATTTGCAAAACTGAACATTAATAATGATAGTGTGGCTAAGTGTTTTTGTAGTATGCTTTTTTCCTGAAATTGCGCAAAGACTCAGCGGCACACAGTCCTCCTTGCAATGCTTGCAACTAAGCAAAAGATAAGTGCCCTACGGAATACCCACAATCACAATGGACTCATCCGTATGACGGCAGCAGGCTCTGCATGGCTGCATGTTGTCCACCACCTGGCAATGCGTGTGGGAACGGTCGTTTGTGCCTACTGCAAGTGCAGGCATGTATATATGTGCCTCTGTGTCCTGGTAACATCAGCACTCTGCAGCATATGCAAAGGAACGTTAATGTGATCGGGGCCTCCCAGCTGGTGCACCCTATAAGTCAGCTGGTGCACCCTATAAGTAGCCAGCATCTTCCCAAAATGGTTGGTGCACGTGTTGCGCACTATTAGTGTGTAGAAAATTGGCAACAGTGTGCATAGTGCACCCAGGCACATGCACACAACGCAGTGCGGCCAAAGTGCGTCCAGCGGACAGTCTTACAAAATCATACATGCCAACATTCTATGCCCAAAAATGTGCAGGGATGTTAACATTTCAACAATCGTACCTACCATATTGATGACATAACGGGAAATGATGCTACATCAACTTCACGCAATGGAATGACAGTACATAGCATCACAGGAAATGATTTCACATGAACTTTCACCTTATGACATCACAGGAAATTATCTCAGTTTGCATATGGCCTTCAAGAGATCAGGAGCAGAGTGCCAGGTGGGCTCCATCCCATATCCTCTGACCCATCATGATACAGAGAAGTACCAAACAAGTGACTTGTACATAGTGTCACCAGTTTCTTCATTAGCAGAACACAAATTCCTCTTGAAACATATCAATAACAACAATGTAATTCACCATTCACTTTGGATTTTTAGACCTCGATGAAACCTAGTGAACAATGTATGAGATCAAGACACATGTACTACTTCTATACAAATGAACCATTTTAATAGGTCTTGGTAAAACAAACAACATGTCAGTAAGTAAAGACGAGCAAGTAAAGAAAGTGATAATAGTGTACTCAGTAGGTAAATGCAGTAACTTTGCAGTAACTATTTAAATAGCAAAGACGACCTTGACATCAAACTGATTTTTTACAGCCTACACTTTTTAACAAAAAGCAAGTGTACTTGGTGTTACAAACTGTAATGTTACATTGAAATAAGTAAGCATCACAGAAATGGAGCAAAAATATGAGCAAACATACAATACAAGGTTCAAAAATCAGGGGAGCTGGAAGCAATGTACATGCTACTTGTAGCAGAGAATGATCTGCCTAGCTTAACACTCCACAGTTAGCAGGAGCTACATTTGACTCCCACACCCACTACTGCCAAACAAGCACAACTATGTTAATTTTGGACAATATGTAATTAAACATTATGACACATCTACATCAAAATCATTCCAGAAAACAGTCCTTAGTGATGCAAGAATAGGTCCTCTACACGTGTTCCACCACAAAGTGTGGATCTTCAGGAGGTGCAAAGTATTCTTATGTTAATTTATCCTACTTATGATTTTGCAGTTTGTTTTATAATTTCACCAGTCAATGTATCATTTCTTTTTGTACAAGTTGAATGGAATGGGTTTCATAATCCAATGTTTCTTTGATGGAGAGGAAGAAGGAGATACTTCTTTCATTGGTGGCCATGAGCAGGAGTTTCTTTGTTAGGACAGTTTATGCTTTAAAATTGCTTTTCTTATGCACATTGATTGTATTCTTCTGCGTTCGAATTGGTTAAAGGGTTGTATTGTGTATAAGGTCTTTATAAAATTATATCACTGTAAGAGCCAAGTATCCCTATGTAAGTAAGACAAGTTCATTTAACTAAGACAATGTCGTGCAACAGCACCTCGATGCCCTTGGGCTGCTAATGCGCTTTGCAAAACCTAATGAATAAATACAAATAAAAAAACCCATAATATATCACTCAGTTTCCTACACATGCAATCTGATCTCACAAGGAACAGATACATTAGTGGGGGTTGGTGAAAGGTACATAAAGGCTCAAATAAGACATCACTGACTTTTGTACACAGTCACTCAGACCTCACAAGATACACATACACTGGTGGGGGTCTGTGCAAAGTGCATTAGTGACTTTCATAAGATATCACTCAGTTTTCTATACAATCAGTCATACCGCACACAGTACGCAAACACCGCAGGGGGCCTTTGAATATTCTTGAGCAGTATGTCACAAATGCATGTGACAGGCCTGGGTATGCTGGGGTAAAAGAGTGTCTCTTGAAACCATTTCTAGAAGAAATTGCGTGTATTTCACTTTTTGCAATGATCGAAAGGCTAAAAGTAGTGTTCTACAATGCGTCTCAAACTACCACCAACCATTTCACTCTGGCTGAATACGCACAGTAGTGGAGAAAATTATGAACATCCCTTCCTGTCACCCACACCCGCAAAAGCGACAGTCCCCATTGTCCCAATGTCAAAGGTAGCTTGCAGAAAAAGGGAGGCGACGGCCTTGGCCGGTTGAAGCTGAAACATTACTTCTTCCCTTTGCAGTGGCTTCTTTGCAGCACAGCGACATTGCATACTCTTAGAAATGTGCACACGTTTCCATCAATAACATTCAAGAACTCTCCATGTCACATTATAGTTGTTTAGAACAGCCCTCTGCGTACACACCGCGGCCACAAATGTAGTTTCACAATCCCTGTGCCTGTACAGTTCCATTTCCATAGCTTCCATACTAAAAGTCGCCGGATGTGCCTTTCGAGCTGCGTAACGACACAATTGCCAACGTGACCAGGCGACCACACCAACAGTGCGCGTTGGCACTCATTTCTGGGACAGGAGCCGGACTCTGCAACAGCGGCAAAGCATAGGCTTGAGCAGTGTATGCAGTATTTTTTGGGAAGGGCAAAGGGCAGGCTCACAAACACATCGCTATGTCCCATTGCACATGCATGCATGTTTCCCAAAAATGTACGGCTGCTTTCCGAGTAAAGAAACTCCACAACAATCCGGCCAAATGGCACACCGTAGAAGTGCTGTGTAATGTGTTTGTGCCTTTCCTGAGCAGTGGAGTGCGGCACATAGGTTTGCACTGCGAATAATGGTGCACCACGCCTGCTCACCTAGAGTGCATCTGCAACTAGTACCAGCCATGTGACTGTGCCTAGGTATGCACAGTAGTACGCGGAAATTATGAACGGGCCTTGGTGGCACCCACACCAGCAGCAGCGATAGTCCCCATTGTCGCAATGTCATTGGTAAGTTCCAGAAAAAGGGAGTATACACATGTGCGTGTACCCAAGTACGGCGACAACCTTGTCCAAATGAAGCACAAACATTTCTTCTTGCATTTCCAGTTTCTTCTTTGCAGCATGCCGTCATTGCGTACTGTTAAAAAGTTCCACACGCTTCCACCAATGACATTGAAGAGGTCTGCATGTAACAGTATCAGTTCTGTACAATAGTCCTGTGCGTACACAGCCCGCCTAGATAAGTTATTGCGAATACCTATGGCTCCATAGTCCCATTTCCATCGGCGCCATCCTGAAAATGTTCGGATGTGGCTTTCGTGCTGCGTGCAAGAATGGGGGCATAACATGCAACCAGGGTAGGGGAAGTGTGTTAAAAGGGGCAGCTGTTAAAAGAGCTTTGTTAGTTTTTGTATTTTAAAGGGTTCTAGAGGAAGACCTTCTTTTCCATTTTGTTTTTATTTTCTGTTTTCTTGTGCGGACATTGTTAAAGTAAACTCTTCACTACATCTTGTAGACTGGCAAACAAAACAGCATTACCACTGGGCGACAGTGAAATGCCAGCTGGTTGGAAAAATTCTGCATTTCCGCAACTAATAAGGTCATTGTGGCAGAAAAACTTCCCAGCAGCGGGCAAAAAAGTATTCATGCTTCTGTTGATGAGAAACCTTTCTGCGTCTGGCTCGGAACAACATCCATGATCAGTAGCCCACACTCTTCGTGGTGTTATCGATGAGAACAGCACCCTGGCAGTGTGAAAAAGCCTCTTCACTAGCTTTAGCAACCTCTTCAGTTGATGGAACAAGACTAAACAAGGCATGTAACCCATGTGCATGCCGCCA
The DNA here is from genome assembly GCF_040938575.1 of Ambystoma mexicanum. Taxonomy (NCBI): domain Eukaryota; kingdom Metazoa; phylum Chordata; class Amphibia; order Caudata; family Ambystomatidae; genus Ambystoma; species Ambystoma mexicanum. The sequence goes on along the minus strand of NC_090921.1, from coordinate 220,265,720 downwards.
TAGTGGGTGACGTTGCCTCTACCGAAACTTGCCAGGTCTTTGCAAAGTGCATCCATGTCGGCGAAACTGCGCTTGTGCCCAACATTCCACAATGTGACCACTCCTTCCAACCCGAAATTCCCAGCAAAGTTTCTTTCCAGGGCATACTCATGCAGATGTAGTAGAAAGGCATCACCTATAGGCAACAAAATAGGTTTTGCCATGTCAACCAGCCTCACTAGGCAGAGAATAATGTACAGCAGTGTGAACGCCCCTTCCAGTGAACCACACCCACAGTACCTGACTGGATAATTCCAAAACTCCCATGTTCATTGGACAACAAAGTAAAAAGCGCAGATTCTCGCACGTGCGGTTCCCAAAGTACCACAAAGGGCCACACCCCAGGAAACCAGTGCCAATCCTTCTTTCCTTTCCACTACCTTTTGTCCAGCACCACCTCATTGGGTACGGGTAAATAGGCACACACGATTCCACCAATGCCATCGAAGACGTTACCATCTAACACTGGCTGTGCTGCACAACACTTCATAAGTACCGTTAGTAATTCAGCCTGCTACTGTACTGTCACTTGCCAGCACGTCCACTACCAATTTCGGTAACAGATTGCAAAATGTGTGCATCCACATTCATCCACCTGCGCACCCACTACCACAAATGTGAGGTGCCAAAAATGTTTCTGCACTATGCGTATTACTGTGTTATAAGTACCTCTGCACCCGGTATCTGCCACTGAGCGGCCATAGCAGTCTTTAGAAGCATACTGCCATCCCCTACCATGAAGTGTCACGTTAGTGATATGAGCTTGCAGCATTCTCATTGACCCATATCATACAGTGTAATATACACACAGGAATTCCTTGCTTTCCTTCCCACAATGGTACGAAATGTTTTCCCCACCAACCCACCTCCTACATAAAGTGTACAAAAATGAATCAATAGCAGCATTAATTGTATTGTAATCAGGGAAAGCAACTTTCCAAAAGATCATTGTCTGCACAGCTGTACTTCTGGGTAGGCTGCACTATTACAGCAGGCTCTTTTTAAATGTACCCCCTTGCACTCTCCACCCTCTGCAACGCATCCAGAAAAGGAGTGCGCGACTTGGGATGGTATCTGTCCTGCACTGAAATGTCACCAATAGCTCTCAGTAGCTGCAAGGGAGAAGACTATGCATTATGCAGAAGTCCTTCTGGACCTTGGGACACAAAACCTTCAAATCTAACTCCCTATATATGTGCGTGCGCAAGCTCTTCCCTCATCCGTCTCCAACTCCCTCAGGGTCACGCGCTTCTAAAAAAAAACAATTGTTGGTAGATGTGCTTTTTCACCGGGGCTTCCCTCTTCAACATGCTCCCTGTCTCCTTGACACTTGAGGGGAACCATTGCCGGTTCCAGAAGCAACCTCAAAGTCTTTCTCTTCACGTCTTCTATTTCTACTCATCTCCCCAGCTAACTGTATGACGTACACTTAATCTGCACTACTTACCTGACGACTATGTGATGTCGAACCCATGTCACCTCCCCCTGCCAGGCGAACCCCTAAACTGGCTTTCTAGCAAACCCTGCACTTTCAGGACTGTTTCCTGGATACCTACCAGGTTATCCACAACCTTGTGTGTACACTTATCCATACACTTGGCACAATTGCCCCATATTTTTACTTTTTGTCATTCCTTCTTCTTCCCATGTACTGTACCTTCCCCTTCCTCCACCCATGCACTTCGGGGATCTAAGTCACACCTAGCCTAGTAGATTCATTGTCTCTGTCTCCCCTCTGTTTGCCTTCCTTTGTCTCATTGTGGTTTGCTACACGTGTGTGTAGGCGCATTACGAATGCTGTAGCATACAATCGCACAGTGGGATGCCTGCCACTTACTGTGTACACTGCAAAGTTGTTGTTTAGTTTCGGCACTACCCCCCCTTACTGCACACTTGTCAAAAAATATTGGGCACACGCAGCACACCTTGCATGTTACTAGCTCCAAAGAAATACAACATTTACTACATGCACCCAGGCTGCCTGCTCCTTACATTGCTCACTTCCACCTTAGCCTTCTGCACTGCTTTGTGCAAAGAAACCTTCTGGTACACTTTTTCAGTACACACCTGACCCACCAACCTTATAAACAGTGTCTTTCGCTCCACATTTTCCTTTCCATGGCTCCCATCCAGCAAATGGCTGGATGTAGCGATGTGAAAGCGTAACGTTCAGCTTAAACCGCTGACTTTTCGTGGTAGGGAGGGAGAGAGGGAGGGTGTGTGTTGGGCAGTTAAATGTAAAACAGAATAAGGAGTTGGGTCTGTAGTACTGTTTCGGAAAATAAATTGTTTTTTGTGACTTTTTTGTCCTGTTTTCATTATGTACATGCTTGCATACACATTTTTTTGTTTTTTTATGTGTTTCGATGCGTTTCTGTTCCCTTCGCCTCCTCACACTTGTACATACTGAACGTCAACGCTACTCTTGCAGTTCTACAGGATTGTATGTAATGCTGCGTGCAAAGTGGCAAACAAAACAGCATTGCGAATGGAGGGAAGAAAAATTCAATTTCCTTGCACCCAGTGCAAATCTTGCTCGTTAACGCTGTCATAGTCGGTGCTGAACAACCCAGCACTGCGCATAAAGGCACACATGCTTCTGTTTATAAAACACCTCCCGACCTGTAGCTGTGGGCATATTACAGCTTAATGTGCAACACGTGCAATTACCTACAGCATGTGCTTGCGAATGCATAGCACCTCACTGTGGTTGTTCCACCAAGAGTACAATTCTCTCCGCACCCATTATTCAAAGATCACCATCCTCGGAGACAAACAGAGGCTGTAGTACATGGCTGCAGTATGGTATGTTGGCTGTCGTCAAGGGATAGGCTCTTGGGTGCATAACCAACGGCCTACAGCCCTTGGCCATGTACCCAATACTGTAGGCCTTACCTACACCCAGCACAAAATTATGGCCTCATGAAACAGAACATTTCCCCCATGTGGCTGCCTAATGTGCAAGGTGGTGGCATAATGGGTACCATATGGTACCGGATGCATATCAGGATACGTGTGCTGTTCTACCACGTTACAAGGTCCTGCACAACCATTTTTTCAACATCGCCACCATCGGTAAAACATGCATACTTAAAAGTGCATGTCGGCGTTATGGTGGCGTGCTATTCAGCAGGCCTAGCCTCTTCGGCCAACAGTGTTGCCCTTGGCCGCACCAAGCTCAACATAACAAACTTATGCAGGTGAACAAGTGGCCAGGTACATGCACGTCACCCCTAGCCACTTCTAAGCATCCACTACTTCAGCACTTCTCCCAGAGAACACACTGGAGGAGCCATTGCTCCATTAGGTCCAGGCATATACTACAAAGTGTAAGAATTGCAACCAATCCCCACAACCATAAAAGCACCATGTTATGCAATTTATTTTATTTGGATTTGTTAAGCGCCCAACGGCCCGGGGGCATTGTGGCACTGTTACAAAATATTTGACTTGGTAACAAGCTAACAACAGTGGTGACAGGCATAGATCATGTCTATTTGCGATAAGTGTATGGAGTTCCATGGTTACAGTGGAACAATGTGAGAACAATTGTTATTAACAATAACAAACAGAGATGGTGTTCCGTGGTTACAGTGGAACTGCTTATTGTAGGGGGCAGTATTGGACCATAGTTTAGTAGAATAGTTTAGTTTTTAGCGCTCTTCTGAATGTGAGTAAGGATTCTTCTTTTCTGAGATTAGGTGGCAGTGAGTTCCAGGCTTTGGGAGCTAGGACTTCAAAGCTGGTAACACCAGCCTTGGTTCTGTTTAAGGTTGGAACTGAGAGTTGGTTAGAGTATTTGTTGCCTTTAGGTCTGTGGGATGGAGCTTGGTGTATTCTTTCCACTAGATAGGCTGGTGCTGTCTCTGCGAGGCATTTATGTGTGATCGTGAGGGCTTTGAACGTTATGCGATCTTTGATCGGGAGCCAGTGTGCCTCTTTTCTAGCCTGGGAGATATGTTCTCTCTTGGATATGTTGAGGGCTGCTCTGAGAGAATTGTTTTGTGCGATTTCCAGTCTGTTAATGTTGTTTGTGGAGGTGCCAAGGAGTAGGATATTGCAATAGTCCAGTTTTGCTCCGATTGTGGCTCTAGCGATGTTTAGACAGTTCTTTGGCGATAGATGATGTCTTACTGCATTTATGATTTTTGATGTAAGGGCTGCTGAGGAGGAAATGGCACTGACTTGCCTATCCATGGACAGTGTGGAGTCCAGGTAGACACCTAAGGCTTTTACCGCAGAAGAGGTGGTGATGACTGAGTCTTCGATGATGAAGAAGTTGTAAGAGTCATCTAGTTTTTTAGGGCTTCTTTGGGACCTACCAACAGTATTTTGGTTTTTTCCCCATTTAGGCATAAGCCATTGGCTGCCATCCAGGCCTGGATGCGGGCATATATGCTTTGTAGGGTGTTGCGGTCTTGCTCATAGTTGCCCATTATTGGGACTAGGATTGCCGAATTCTTCTAGGTCATTGAAAAGGGGGAGAGTAAAGAGATTGTAGAGAGTCGGGGAGGTGCATGAACCTTGTGGGACTCCACAGTCAATTGGTGAAGGGATGGCGGATGCTTGGTCCAAGTAAACCCTCATGGCTCTACCGTTCAGGAAGGAGGTTATCCAGGCGGTGGCTTCTTGGGAGAAGTGGGCTGTTAGATGTCTGCAGAGGATCTTGTGGTCAACCAGTTCGAAAGCTGCAGAGAGGTCTAGGAGAAGGAGAAGGGAGGTTTTGACCTTGTCCATAGCCTCAAGAAGTTGGTTCTAGAGGTCAACTAGCGCCGACTCTGTGCCATGGCGGGGGCGGAACCCTGATTGCCTTTTTCCAAGGATGTTATGACTTTCTAGGAAAGCCTGGATCTGTAAGTATGCAGCTTTGTCTAGAATGTTCAATATGAAAGGCACGGTGGTAATCGGAGGGTAGTTGTTTTGGGAGTCAGGGTCAAGGGTAGGTTTTTTTTAGTAGGGGTCGGACCCAGGCTTCCTTAAGGGTGGGCTGGACAGTACTGTTGGCAAAAGAGGCATTGATGAAGGTAGTGACAAAGGGGGCAAGTGCTGTAGCGCAGTCTTTGATTAGGTTGGCTGGGCAGATGTCTCCTTTTCATAATGAAGGCTTAGTGTGTTTCATGATATGTAGGACTTCAGGGATAGTTACTTCCCTAAAGCTAAAGGGTTTGGGTGGGTTTTTGCTGTGGGACGTATTTATCCCTGGTGTGTTGGTGGAGGGGATGGGTGGCGGTGAGCTGGATTTGGGCAGATTCTCGAGTTGGGTTTTGATTTTGTTTTTGAGTGTTTTGATTTTGTCTATCATGGCATGTTGTTACACCAGGTAGCATTTTTCTTGGTAGGTTGTGCCGATGTGGGGGGAATAGTAAGCTCATTGTATATGGCGAAGAGCTCTTTGGATTGCGAGTTAGCTTTCTCTATTCTAGTGTTGTATGTGGCTGCTTTAGCTGTGGCGATGGCTTTTTTATATTGTTTGGCCATGGTGAGGTATGTCTCTCTAGTGAGAGAAGAGGGCTTGGATTGCCAGGCTGTTAATGCTGTTCTTTTGGCAGTCCGTGCTCCTTAAATTCTTCAGAGAACTAGGAGTTAGCATGGAGTATTTTCTTGCCTTTTTTCTATTCCAGTGGGGCTATGCCCTGAAGCATGGTAGTGTAAATCTCAGCTAATGTTGTTGGGTCCTTAGAGGTGGGGTGGGCGAGGGCTGAGGTTTCCAGGAGTGGGAGTAGCCTGTCTACGGTGAGCAGTTTTTTAGATCTGGCCAAGGTGACTGGTGCAGGTGGGTACGGGTTAGCTCCTGTTTTTATTGGGATGAAAAAGTGCAATAAATGGTGGTCGGTCCAGGGGCGGGGGGTGTTAGAGCTGATGTTGGCTGTGCAGTTCTGGTCAGCGATCCAGTCTAGTATGCGACCTTTGGTGTGTGTTGGATCGTTAACTCGTTGGGTGAAGCCTAGGTCTAGGAAGGCTTTGGTGAGAGCTTTACTTTTTTTGTCCTTAGGGTCTTTGAACCCAAGGTTAAGGTCTTCTAAGAGAAGGACTCTCGAATTAGCTTTCAGGTTGGGTTGTCTCCTAGAGTGTGTATGATGTTGGTTTGGAAGTCTGGGCTTGGGCCTGGTGGGCGGTAGACGATATGCATTGTGATGTTGTCATTGGGAGAGGGTGATATTTTCACTGATAAGATGTCGAAGTTCTCAGCTTCGTAGGTCTTCAACTGCCTAGCGTTGAGGGTCTCCTTGAGGATTAGTGCAACCCCTCCTCCTTTACCGGAGGTTCTGTCTTGGCGTAGGATGATGTACCCTTGTGGTAAGGTTAGGCATATGGCTGGTTCGGAGGCTTCATGTAGCCATGTCTCGGTAATAGCGAGTATGTCCAGGTCTAGGCCCTGAATGTGGTCATGGATCTCAGTTGCATGTGCAGTTAGGGAGCGAGTATTAATGAGTGCACATTGGAGCTGTGTTTTCTGGTTGTCCCTATGCTTAGCGTTTGTGTAGGTATTAGTTGGGGTGTCGGTTTTGTTGGTATTGACTTGCGAGGTGCATGTTTTTGTTGGTGGTGGTGGGTTCTCAGGGTGTGTACTTGGGTATACCATAGAGTAGTGTGTAGGGCGAGTGGAGCGGACGCCTAGTCTTTGGTTCCTTAAGTGGACAGGATAGGGATAGTGGTAGTTTGTGTGTTGGGGTGTGGCTTAGGGGTGGTGTTGTGGGTAGATGCACTTTCTGGTCAATTGGTGGTATGCAAGGGATTGGTTCTGGCCATAGTGAGCGCTTGTAAGAACCATGTGGGTGGGATATGGAGTGAGCAGGGAAGAGAGGATGCCATAGTCAGTGGTGAGCAGTCTTTCTTAGGTCGAGAATGAGGTGGGTGGGCCGTTAATGGGATCTAGGTACGATCAACTTGAGAGGCTATGTAGTCAGGTGGCTGAGCAAGGGTTAGAAGCACAGTATATCAGATGGACATCAGAGCATTATATAGTGACATATCAATGACCATAGCAGGAGCATTCATAGACATAGGCAGAGTGTAGTGTAACAAATGCAGTGCCTTAAGAAGGCACATTTTGCCGAGCGGCTCACTGAGTGGAGGACCTGGTATAGGGCTTATCAACGGTGAATAATCATATTTAAGACAAAGGGTTTTATGAGTACTTTGTAATAGTGTCCGGGATACTAGTATCCTTTTGGCTGATGTTCCTTGGATGAGGAGGGGTGAAGCTTTCTGGGCACTGTCCACGCACGGACAGGCACAGACAGGTTGAGCCTTGTAGGCGGTGCCTTAGAGGCGGGGTGCCGACTCACGCCTTCTGGTCGTGCCGGGAGAAGGAAGTAGCACGTAGCTGCTGGTTGCCAGGCAACGTTAATAATCAAAAGTATTCCGAATCGTCGCAATGGCCATTTTCTTGTGTGGATCTGGTCCACGCGGCGAATGGCGGCAGCAGTGGGGGTCTTGGGCTTGCACTTTGCTCGGAGGTGGCAGTATGCGGCTAGGGAGCAGTGGCAGCCTACCATGGGATGAGCACACGGGATGAGGCTCACAGCGAGGTAACGCAGCTTCTGAGTGGCTGCTTCAGAACTCTTGCTGCGTCTCCAGATGGCGGCTGGGTGCGGGCTGTGGGGATCTGGTGGCGGGATAGCTGCTCCTGCAGCTATCTAGGGTGGCTCCTGCCATGTTGCAGTGCAGGTGGATATGATCACAAACCAGGTACCATATGTTACCAGACGCATATCAGGTAACTTGTGCTGTTCAACCACGTTTACAAGGTCCTGCACAAACATTTTTTCAATGTCACCACCAGCGGAGACTTGCATACTTAAAAGTGCATGTCATCGTTATCGTGGCGTGCTATTGCGCAAGCCTAGCCTCTTTGTCGAGTACCCTATAGGGTACAGGCTTTTTGGAATACACCCAACAGTGTTGGCCTTGTCCACACACAGCTCAACATAACAGACTTATGCAGGTAAACAATTGGCCAGGTACTTGCAGGTCACCCCTAGCCACTTCTAAGCATCCACTACTTCAGCACTTCTCCCACAGGGCACAATGGAGGAGTCGGCACTCCATCAGGTCCAAGCATATACTACACAGTGTAATAATTGCAACCAATCCCCACAACCATAAAAGCAACATTTTATGCAAACCGCACATCGAGGACGACAGCATTGTAAAAACAACTTCACCCCACAGCACTCTTTTGCCAGTGCAAGGTGGCCACCCATGCATGGAAGGGTCTACAGGCTTAGCACACGCAACACAACGTATTGCAGTGTAGGTTACAAGTTTCATGTGTTCTCCATTGTTCTCCCCTTCTGCCATTGCTCTACCATCACTGACCACTGGGCCTCACCACACACTGAACACCCTAGTGCAACCTATGTTTTACTTCTCATTTCATGTGTAATGCAGGCACCATCTGCAAAAGGGCCTGCCAACTTTCACCCTGGCCACATCTGTACATACGTTGCTCAAGTACATTGTGTTGCCTGTTCATACCGGTATGTGAGTGGCTGTGTACATTTTACATTTGGATCTTTCTGATGCTGATGACTTCCTTTCATGGCGCAATGTGGTAAAACGCTTTGTCAAGGAAGGGTCTTATAAGGGCCTACCCATAGCAAATGCAGATGGTGACATGTGGCTCCCTATTGTGCAACAGGGTCAATAATGTATACCATATGGTAATGTACGCTTAGCAGCTCACTTCTGCTGTTTTACCAAATGCACGTCTGGTGCAACCATTCTGTGCTACTCGCCAACTCAAAATGCATGCACAGTGACACCTGCATTGCTGCATTTTATTGTGCAGGCTGTAATGAAGGCATATCAGATCACTTCTGCTGTTCCACCAAGTGCACTATGTCCTCTGCAACCATTGTGTGCTACTCACTAACTCCAAAAGCATACACAGTAACAACTGCATTGCTGTATTATATTGTGGAGGCTTTCATTAAGGCCTAGATTGTTGCAGGGACGTCATTTTGCGACCTCTGGCATCTCCCTTGCTGACCTCTGTGGTCTCCCCTGCGACATATGACCTCTAAAAAAAAATTACAAAAAACAACTTATTTTTTTTTTGTTGTAATGCAATCTCCTGGGCTGTGGCCAGCACCATGTGGCTCTTTACTTCTGGAGTGGCTGGCTTTCTTGTTCAGGCCCCTTAAAAATAATAAGAACAGGAGTGCCACAAGTCTAACACTTTCAGCACTGACCCTAAATAAAAAAGAATAGGAATACCAAATAATGTGTCTTTCTGGAATTCTATACAGTAATTGCTAGACTGATTAAGGGTTTATTTCAGGCACACTTCAGGGGGTGAGTCACTGATTTAGTCTGTTCTTAAACGCCTCAACTCAGCCTTTCATCCTTCTGAGGTTGATAAATGAGTACCAACACAGGTTGGGTGATATTGGGTGTATATTTTCTCTATATAAAGCGCTTAAGCGTAAGTGCTATATAATAACACATCATTATCATTTGGTCATGGACGGCTGTTTGCATTCACAGTAATTTGGTAATATGGGCCTATACACTGATCTTAACGATAGATATGGCGATATATTCTTGTATGAAATGTATACATCACATTATAGTGATATCGTAACGATAGTTTTCGTAGTGTACAATGCTATGTGATGCCTCTTCCTGTTTTGTCAACGGGTGAAAGGTCGTGTTCCATTGTATCGCGCGATATCACTTTGGGGTGGGGCATTACGTCACTTCCTGTGATGTCATTAGGGGTCAAGGGTTGTGTGATGTCACTTCCGCTACCCCAGGCATTTTGGTGAAATGACGTCCCTGGATTGTTGGGTGCATGGCTACGGCCATGCACCCAACAACCTAGGCGTAGTTCACAATCACCACAACAAAACAGAGCCATGCAGGTGACCAGTTACACATGTTCCAAATATCACAGAGCCAACATACGCATCAGTACTTCCACCAAACCGCCAGACCATAAAGAAGAGACGCAACGACACATGTTCCATTTACCGTAATGCAGCAACAAACTGGTGTGTGCGGCACCGCAACCCAATTCCAATCAGAAACCATTGTAAGCATGCCAACCAAACAAGACAGTCTTCGCAACTTTCAGCCTGCTCCCACCACTCTAGTGCATGCATAGAACCAATGGTGCATACTGCAGTGCAACACTTACTAATCTGCGCAATGGACACTACGCAAGCATATACAAGAAGCATTTGCACTGTGACCTCTTCCATATGTACACTTTTCCGTTAATACACCCAGTGGACACACTGCGTATCTGCTCACTGCACCATCTCTACCCATACACCGACAACTGTAGGTTGGTGTACTAATCACCACACACATGCAACCAACACTGTGTGCACTGCAGCCAAATGTGACACAATAAGCAACAATGTGGCACCTACTTTCAACCAGTGGACTTACCTTTTCAACCAGTAAACATAATTTTCTGTGGTAGGGCTGCAGGCATGCAGCCAAGGGGCTACAAACTTACCTCACACAGCACACCATAGTACACGCTATGTTTATATCATCATGTGTCGTGGAATGCCCTCCCCTTCAGCAAATGTGCCTGCCACCGGATACCGCTGTCACACCACTGTCTTCTTGTATATTGATAGATATCACGTGAAGTTCTTCTCACTCCCGCACCCTTTCCATCCCTTCTTCCCACCACCGGATGCCGTACACTATGATTGTCAGATCCTTTTGCCGCTGCATTGTCTTCCGATACAACATGCCACCGGCATGGAACACTGTTCACACATCCCGTCACTTCACACTGCAGTGCAATCAAAATCTTGACCGTGCTGCGAACAGGGAAATAGGACAGCAGAGCGGTTCCAGATATGCCTATTTTGAGTATGCACACTGCTACGTACAAAAGGCCCAGCCATGCACACAGTAGTGTAGACCCTTGCCACACACACGGCAACGCTGTCCTCTGATACACCATGGTGGCGTTTCCCAAAATCTTTGACACACAGCATGCTTCCCTCCAGCCAACCACTGGCCGCGTCCACTGTTCGCCGACAGCACGGTGTACGGCAGGCCAATGAGACATTGGTCTGTGCAGTGAACAGGGAAATGGGTCTGCGCAGCTATCACACATTTTTTGGGATGTACATTTCATTGTTTTGCCAAAAATATACTGGTCCGATTGCAACCAAACACACAAACGCATGCTTTCAGGCCTAAGCCCCCGCTCCTCCCGCAAATTTGGTGAAAATCCATCCAGCCAGTTTTTCCCCTTTCAGTCTATAGAAAAAATGTCGGAGCCCCGCTATAACTTTTCTCCCCTGCACAAAACCTCGCCCAACTTGCCAAAAAAAATCTGAGCCGGCCATATACTTTTTTTTGCAAAGTTTGGTGAGGATTCCTCCACGGGGAGTGAAGTTATAAGGCACCGAAAAAGTGCTCTTCCTTTGAGTTTTTCAACTTAACCATAACTAGACGGCCGCTATCACGGGCTGAGTCATATATATAGATATATGAAATGGCCCACGGTAGTGGCTGTGTAGTTATGGTTAAGTTGCTAATCCCATAGGAAGAGCACTTTTTGGGCGCCCAGTGGAGAAAAGTTGGGGTGGCTATATATATATATGACACGGCCCATGGTAGCGGCCGTGTAGTTATGGTAAAGTTGATAAACTCATAGGAAGAGCACTTTTTCAGCGCCTCATAACTTCGCTCTCCCTGGACGAATCCACACCAGACTTTGCAAAGAAAGTATATGGCCCACTCTGAATCCATTTACAAAGTTTGGTATGGTTTGGTCCAGGGGGGGACAAAGTTATAGGGGAGGATCCCAAAATGTCTTTTTTTCCCATTGAGTGAAAGGGGAAAAAACTTTGCTCACGCCTACAGCCCAAACCGCTGGACGGATTTTCACCAAATTTGTGGCAGGAGCAGCGTCTTGGTCCTGAAGGTGTGCTTTTGGAAATTTTGAGAAAATCCATCCAGTAGTTTTTTTTAAATGATCAAAAAGTAGGTCACAAAAAATGTGTGCGATCTATGTCCGCTCCGCGGACACACTTTCCTGTTCGCTCCGCGGACAGGACACCGATTGGCTAATTGGCTTTGCGTCATGTCCACGGAAATATGACGTGTTCGCTAATTGGCTGGAATGAAGCATGAGGTGCGTCACATTGTTTTGATGCGCCCGCCATCTTGGATCCGCGGACAGCGCAGTGATGAACGGGGGAGAAATACAACTTTGGCAGTTAGGCAATCAGAGTGTGTTGGTGTCTAAGAGTGCTTGGGGAGGGTGGGGGAGGAAGAGATGGGTCAAATGCTGTATTTGTTTAGGTGGTAGGTGCCCCTGATGTGTTTGCCATGTCCGCGGTCGCCGTGGACATACAAAACGCAGAAGCCCATATAGCAGAGTTAAAATGTTTGATTCTATGGGTGTGATCGATATCCTACGGCCTTCGGCCATGCACCCAAGACTCTAGGCCCTGGCCACAACCACTGCAGCATATCAACCCATAGATCACACCCATAGAATCAAACATCTATTAAATATTCGCATATCTACAGTTTGTGTACTGTTTGATTTGTATAGTTTGTATGTGAAGTTTTGGCTACGTCATGTAATTAAGATTGTAGAGTTTGATAACAAGCACTGCAGTATAACATATCCAAGGAAGTAAACACTTTGTATTGTGGTGTATGGTTAGATGTTTGCTTCAATGGTTGTGTTATGGAGCAGTGTTTGTGAGTTGTGTTATAATATACTTACTGTTTGATTTTTTGTGATTGGATATATTTTTCTCATGACTTGGGTAACTGGAGCAGATATTCTTTTTCAATTTCTGTGATAAAAGAAAAGATCATGTTAGTGTAGGTAGTTTATAAAGACTTATTGCATTGCATAATAGACATTTCTGCTTTATTTCGACCCTCATATTTAGTAGTTTACAAACCAGTGTACTGTGCAATTTGCTCAGTTTCTGTGTTTGTTTTTTAAATCATTGGGTCTGTGGGAAAAAAAATCCATGTTGGATTAAACAAAAACCTTTTTTTATGGTACAGTACATTTCTTTCTATGTTTTCAGTGTTTACTTGTTGTTTCTGGCTAATGTTCTATCTGTTGGTTTGTTGCAGATTGGTAGATACCTGTTGGCGAATTCTAACTGGTTATAGTTTTTTATTTGTATTCTCAAGTTGCTCATCTATCTGCTGGGTTGTTGCAGATTTTTGGGGCAGTTAGATACCTGTTGGCGTACTCTAACTGTTTATTTCTTGTTATATTTTAGTGGTATTGTTTTATTTGTTTGGTTGTTGCAAAATCTTGGGCCAGTTAGATACCTGTTGGCGTATTCTAACTGTTTATTTCTTCTTATAATTTAGTGGTATTGATTTATCTGTTTGGTTGTTGCAGAATCTTGGGGCAGTTACATACCTGTTGGCGTATTCTAACTTTTTATAGTTTTCTAATTGAAGTTTTATTAATGTTTATGCACTGATTAGTTATTAAATTTTGGTTTTAAGAGTATTAAATAAGCGTTTATAAGATTTGCTAATAATCTCTGCTTTAGAGTAATGGTACTATCATGACATTCGAACCATCCACAATTTTGTTTTATATATGCAGTGTAGTGTGCTGCATTGGTTGTGGCTCCTGTGTAGTAGATTATATCTATTGTTGTGAAGGTTTTCTTACCAAGTGATACTTGACCATGTGTGAATCCAGCCAGCTTGCAGTTGTTTTTGGTACCATCTGCATTGTAACGTAGAAGCATTAGTATTACTGTTGTGTAGTGACCTCCTGTGTGGGTGTCTGGTAAGGAAATGAGATGTGTTGGGTAGTGACCTTCTGTGTGTGTGTCTGGTAAGGAAAGGAGATGTGTTATGTAGTGGCTGTCTGTGTAATGCTGTCTTGCTGTGAGCCTGTGATGTCACATGGAATGTCACTGTGTGGATGGTGGAATGATTATCTGAGGGTTCCATACTGAGGCAGTTAGAGCTCCCCTACCTGGGTGATGGGGCCAGTGCTGATATAGTCCACACTCTCTATTATTTATCTTTATGTAACTGTAATCTAAGTTCCTGTAATAAACCTAAGAAGTAACCAAGAAAGTCTGGAAGTCACATCATAACAATGGCGACGAGGAGGTCTTTCAAGAAGAACCTGCGCACATAATAAGAAGTTGAAGTATGAAGGAGCCTGCTGCGGGGGGTGCAGGAGAGAGGAGGACAAAGTGGTGGTCAGCACTGCCCCCACATACAAGTAAGACCCATCACCCAGGGCCAAGGTGGAGAGGAGCAAGGAAGACCCACTTCTTCAGGCATCAATAAAAGTGAGGTGATACTTTTAGAAGAGGACCAGTGATGGCAGTTAGCAGTCCAGTGGTGTGATGGCGCCCAGTGGTGAAGCAGAGATAATGAAAAGTGACCACAGAAATGAAGCTGGTGAGGCCAGCAGTGGAGAAGATGCCCTGAATTCGGCGTGGCATAAGTCCTGTTGGGGATGGGAATACATATTCTCCCTTGCAGGCAGCCAGAGAAGTAGTAAGCTGAAGATGCCCAAGAAAAAAAAAGGTACTGTAATGATGTATGAGCTTGCTGAGGAGCGCAGTCTGCAAGAGGAAGTAATAAGGCTTGAACTATGGGCATATTAAAAGTAAAGAAAAAAAAAGGAAGAAACTCTTAATTGTGAAGATTTCTTCATTGAAGACTATGTGCAATAAGGAGGCAACATGGGCGTGAATTGTGGTGTGCCTGACAGTTGGTGATAAGCTGAGATGTCAGAAGAAATGGGGCAGCCAATAAAACTTGTCAAGTTTCCTGCGAACAGCCTGCAATTTGGGCACAGAGTAATAGTCTATAAAGCCCTGTAAAATAACGCTAAATTAGGAAATAATGCCAGCCTGGTGAAGCGGCTGTGTGGAGCGTGATATCGTCTATGGAGTAATGTAAATGACATTTGTTTTACAGTCATGCATTAGCACTAGTGACTGACCCTGCATGGAAGTGTTGGATCGCTGTTTAGACCGTTGGTTATGGTCGTGTGCAGCTGATATGGATCCTTTGGATGCTGTTTTAAAGTGATGACGTTTTGGAACGTTCATGCCTTGTTGGTCGAAATCGAAGATTGTGGGAAAATGTTCCAAGTTCGTTTCGAATGAGGAAGGAGAAGCGTTCCCATTACCGTGTGTTTCTTGTAAACATGAGAGGAGAGGCCCTTCGTACGTGGCCCAACGTGATGAGGAATGCGGAAGGAGGCAATAAGGAAGACGTCATCAGGTTCAGGGTTCGTTTTCCGTATCAAAGAAGTCTCATTTGAAGTAAATGAGGGAAAGTTTCAACTGGCATGGATGTCTGGATGGACTTTGTATAAGTCCATTTTTTTTTTTCCGGTTCATTTTTTTCAATGCACATTTTATAAGCAAGTGCCTAAAGTGAATGCGGTCGCATCGACTGGAATATGTTTTCTGTGCGGCATCGGCTGCATGAGAGGTTTTAAATATTTAGTGACAAAAGAAGTTACAGAAACATTAAAAGGGCAGCATTTTGAAAGGAAAAAAAATGAAATACGGGAAATGAAGTGCAGCCTACTCTGAAATGTAGGAGTTTCTTCAGGAGTGTTTTGGACAGCATACCAGGAAGAGCGTGGCACGAGAGTCAGTTGCCAGGTACTTTTAAACAAATACAATTGCGGCGCTGTGCTGGTTCCACAGGAAAGAGTGAAGTAACACTGCAATGCAAAGGGGATTATGCGAATGCCGTTTTAATGAGGCATTGTTGAAAACCAGTCTAGTGGAGCTGCAGCATCGTGTAATTTAAGGACTGTGTTTATGATACTGCTGCCATAAGGAAATTGTTTTTTTACTTGGCTGTTTTAGTGGTGAATGGAAATTGTGTGCACATTAGTTTTGAATGGTATGGTGTTAAATGCAGAGTCATGCATATTAGTTTAGAATGGTATGGCATTAAATCCAGAGTTATATGGAATTTTGACAAAAGTTATACAAGTTTATTAATACTTTTGAGGATTTGCAGGGTGAATATAGACATATAGCCATATATGGACTTTTAGGCATATGTAGACTTATAGGCAAATGTATTAGTCCAGTGCGTATGCGAAGCATTGTATTGAAGAGAGGTAGCGCCTCTGGTGAGCGTGGCTCAATTGGTATTAGAGGGAGGTAGCGCCTCCGGTTAATGTGGCAAAATAAGTGCTAAAGGAGGTAGCGCCTCTGATGTGCCTGTGTCACGATTGATATGAAGATGAGGTAGCGCCTTTGGCTTGAGTGACATTTTAGTAGTACTTAGAGGTAGCGCCTCTGGTATGTGGGTCACGAGTGAAAGAGGTAGCGCCTCTGGTGAGTGTGGCTCAATTGGTATTAGAGGGAGGTAGCGCCTCCGGTGCGTAGGCGAAGAATTGTATTGAAGAGAGGTAGCGCCTCTGGTGAGCATGGACCCTAGTGTACGCGAGGGAGGTAGCGCCTCCAGCGTGTGGAACATTCTGTTGTGCGAGAGGTAGCGCCTCTGCCAGTATGGAGTAGGGCTAGAAACTTAGTAGATTAGTGTCGCGTTGGATTGTTTCCACAGATATTTAAAGGAGGTAGCGCCTTCGTTTTTTTTTGCGATATTCTTCCTATATTTTGCTGTGCTAAAGACTGCGTTTTCTCCAGACAGTCTGTTTGGCATAGTACTCTTGTAATGCTGTTTTAGGTCATCAGTGGTCAAATGCCTGGTACGCAGGTGGACTTGGGATGTCTGGCCAGTGTCTCATGGTGATCTGTGGTATTTGGTCGTATTGACTAATCTGGTTACACCTGATAGGCTGTGTTTAGTTGGAACTCTTTATTGTTTTGCCTCTGTGTGTGGGTGTGTTTGTTAAGGAAAGATGTGTTATGTAGTGACCTCCTGTGTGGGTGTCTGGTAAGGAAAGGAGATGTGTTGTGTAGTGACCTCCTGTGTGGGTGTCTGGTAAGGAAATGAGATGTGTTGGGTAGTGACCTTCTGTGTGTGTGTCTGGTAAGGAAAGGAGATGTGTTATGTAGTGGCTGTCTGTGTAATGCTGTCTTGCTGTGAGCCTGTGATGTCACATGGAATGTCACTGTGTGGATGGTGGAATGATTATCTGAAGGTTCCATACTGAGGCAGTTAGAGCTCCCCTACCTGGGTGATGGGGCCAGTGCTGATATAGTCCACACTCTCTATTATTTATCTTTATGTAACTGTAATCTAAGTTCCTGTAATAAACCTAAGAAGTAACCAAGAAAGTCTGGAAGTCACATCATAACAATTACATATTTACTATGTGTTTGTATTTGTAAGGTGGAGAGATTATCTGAATTGCAGGTAGTACATAATCTGCCATGGTTTGCATTTTGTACAAATTGCTGAAATGGAACGGATTCACAGTTAGGTATGGATACATACACGAAGCGTTCATTAGGGATTTGTTCCTGTGCCACATTGTTGCAGAGAGTGCATGTATGTTTCCACATGTATGAAATCTGGAAGATTTAATTTATAGGTATGTTTTTGTTTTCCATTACCTGCAGTAAGTACATTAGAAATTCTTGTGGATCTTCTTGTGAGTTTATAGTGAATTTCACCATTCCAGCACAGTAGTCCAATTCTTGTCTTATTCCATGAACACTATATGTGTTGTCAGGATTGTTGCTTGCATTTCTATGAAGGACTAACATTTGCAAGCACATTTGGTCTGTATTGTGTAGGTAAATGTTGTCAACAATTGGTGGCAATTGGAATAGAATATTTATTGCTACATTTGCGTAGCAATTTACACCAGTTATATTTGAAAATTTGAATGGACCAGATAGTTCTGTGTCCAAGTCATTTCTTCAGAGTGTGTGTTGCTTCTTTGAAGAAGTACCTGAGTTACTTTGAGTAGTAGATTCTTCTTTGGTTGTAGTAATTGATGAAGTATTAGCTTCTTTTACTCTCTTTGGAGGATTTGCAGTGAGATCCTGTTGCATTTCTGTTTGAAGTAGTTTTTTTTACAACGTTTTGTTTTTTGTGGAACAGAATAGGTTTTTAGATGGGGTGTACAGTGAAGGTAGTCTATTGTATTCTGAAATCCAAGGAATAGCAGCGTTTACTTTACTTGCATCTCTGATTGCCTAACTGCCATTCAAGATTGGTGTGCCGCCAATGATCTTTGTCTGAATGCCAGCAAGACAGAGATCCTCCTTATGGGCACACTTTAACCATCCTTTCCCCTCACTCTCTGGCCGGCCTCCCTTGGCCCTCGTCTTACTCCCACCTGCGAGGCTAAGAACCTCGGGGCCATCTTTGACTCCATCCTTTCCTTCTCCGCCCACATCTCTGAGGTCTCTAAAAAGTCACATTTCTGACTGCACCTCCTCAGAGGTACTCTGCCTTTCCTTTCCTTCCCCCAGAAGCTCATGGTATCCCAAGCTCTGGTTCTCTCTAGCTTGGACTATTGTAACAGCCTCTTTCTAAATCTGCCTGCCTCTAATCTCCTCCCTCTGCAACTAATCCAGAACAGGACTGTGAGACTTGTCCTTGGCCTCAAGCCCTGGGATCATATCTCTCCAGCTCTGAAATCTCACCATTGGCTCCTAGTGGATGCAAGGATTAAATTCAAAAACCCTCTGCATTGTCCACAAGGCTTTCTGGGGCCCGGGTCCAAAATACCTTCAGATATCCCTCCGCAAATACCTTCCCTCTCGAGCTCTTCGTTCCTCTACCTCCAACTCCCTCAGAGTCAGTCACTTTTCAAAGAAACGAGGTGGGGGTAGATCTCTGTCTATGGCTGGGGACTCCCTCTGGAACAGCCTCCCTGTCACTCTAAAACTTGAGGAGAACAATCGCTGGTACCGGAAGCACCTCAAGACCTTCCTCTTTTCTTCTGCCTACGCTCCCCCTCTCCCCTGCTGATCTGTTCTCTCTTGGCACCGTGCACCTGGCCACCCTCTGTCCTCCGGGCCCAGCTACCCGCTCACCCTGCCACCCTCCCGCACTGCCTCCAGGCCACCCCTTGCACTGGGGTCTGTATCTGTACCCATACAGCCCCACCTTTTTCTTCCTGCACTTATGAGACCTACCCTGTCTGCTCCCTTAAACCTAGCACTTGCAAATTGCTGGCTGCACTAAAACTGCTTGTTGCCTTTATTATTTATTTATTGTTATTTATCTGTTTCTCCTCTGCTTCGCACTTTCCACTTCTCCCCCCTTCCATGCACTATTCCCGTTCTCAATGTCACTGGGCCTAGTAAGATCGCTGTTTTGTTCTCCCCTGTTCCTCTCCCTTGCCTTGTCGTGCTCTGAAACACTTGTGTACAAGCGCAATAGAAATAAAATATCAAATCAAATCAAAGTTGATTAGAAATAGACCGTCAAGTGTACATAAGCGTGATAGTGCTACGTAGCTCATGCCTTCTTTAGAGACTGTGCTCCCAATATCTATTAATGGTTTATCTAGGGTAAGACCTTGTGATTTGTGAATGGTGACTGCGTATGCTAGAGTTAGAGAAAATTGCTCTCTGCGTACATACATGTCTTTGAAAAGAAGGAATCGAGCTGTTGCGTGTCCTATCTTTTTTACTTCTGATAGTTTGTCAAAGAGAATATTAACAAACTGAATGTTGTTGTCACGTGGGTATGTTTGAAAGCCAACAACTGTACCAAGTGCTCCATTAACTAGTCCTTGCTCCACGTCAAGGTAACGTTTAAGCATTACTCTACAGTTTAAAGATAATTTTAATATTATCTCCGAACCAGCTGTGTTGGAGATTGAGTTTTCTAAGGAGATTGAGTTTTCTAAGGTATTTAGTCTTGTTGTGGCTTGTTGACACATGGGTAGTGTCATACAATGTACGTCCAGTTTGTCTGTGGAGCAAAGTTCAATTATTGGTTGCATTTCTTTTTTCAACATTGTTTCATTGAATTTTGAACAGCTTGCAAGAGTTGGCATCAAGGACATACAAGTGACATTTTTGTGTGCTAATTTTTCATTGACATCAGTAGCACATGAATTATGGCCATACAGTGCCGGGTTTTTAATATTGATTGTGCTTCTTGAGGTAGTACACCAACTCTAATACTTTTTAAAATGTTGGCGTATGTGAGGTCTGCAGACTGGCGCATGTTTTCTGTTAATTCTCTGTATTGGAAATGTTGCCAAAGGTTGACCTTCCCTATGCTGCCAACAGTTTTACGGCAGAGTTTGTGGCCTAAGGTTTTAAAAATAGGGTCATAGGAGGAGGCGGCGCTTCCTTGGACACGTGTCCCATCACGTGATTCCCCTCGCCGTGAAAACGCAGAGGCCGCCGCCCTGGCGGAGTGTGTTGCCTGGAAAAGAACTGTCGAGTGAAAACGAACGCATTTTCTAGCGTTTACCGGCACTGCGAGCATTTCTCGTGCTCTTGCCGGCATCAATCCGCTTCCTGGAGGAGGCGGAGCTTCCTTGGACACGTGCCCCATCACGTGATTCCCCTCGCCGTAAAAACGCAGAGGCTGCCACCCTTGCGGCGTTAAGCCCGGTGGGGTCAAGGCCACTAGCTGTGCTGTTGTGCGGCTGTTAGGCGCTGGTGGCACTATTCCAGTTTGGAGACTGTGGAGGCTTAATCTCTTTGATCCTCTCCAGATACTAACATTCTACGTGTCCAATGGTATAAAAGTTGAACGTTCCTTTCATTGCAGGTAACTAAGTTATATGCCATTTTAACTTTGAAGAGTCAAGCTCTTTTTTTTTTTTACATTCCCTGCACAAGTTGATTCCGACTCCGAGGGACCGAAATTATGTATAATCTAACCGCAGGAATGCCATGTGTGATGGACAAGACTATGTTTGACAATAATTCTTGCAGAACACCAACTGGTGCACTCGCAAATCATTCTTTGAACACTCCGATTAACGATCTGGTACCCAAATCTGGTGACAAGCCTAAAAGCCTTACACGAACTTCAAAAAAAACCATAACTCTGACACCAATCAAAAAAACGCCTGTTTCTAATCATGACATACGTCATTTTTACGAGAAGATTACCAGTGTCTCTAATCACAGTGATAATTCGACTTTAATATCTAAAGCTACTGAACCCATTATTGCTCAAATGCCCATGGTTGTGCCACAGGAAGTAGCAGTGTCATCTTGTGCTTCCAATATTTCGAAACTAAGAATACTATCTCTGATTCTACTATACTCACAATTGCACAGTCCCCTCAAAAAATTTAAAAATGTCCACAACCTTTCCCAGTGGTAATAGAAGAATCCTTGAACGAAGATGCAATATCTAGTAATGAAATACCGTTGAGTGATTCGGTAATGGGTATAGAGAATGTTGAAATAATAGAAGTGGTGTCAGAGGAGGTCCCGTTACTAGATACATCAGTCCATGTAGATGGTCGAGAATTAGAAAATTCGAGAGCATCAGTTCTAACAGATTATAATCTACCTGGCTCTATGGACTCAACAAGACATGGTGAGGACATATCCTTTTTACAACCAACACCGCGCCGATGTCAATCCACGAGGAAACCTCGTGAACATTCGGCCAATCCTGCTCTTATGGAGATTACCCTTGGAGCCATAAACACTACTATATCTAGTTTGTTTAAACTGCATGAGTCCTTAGATTGTAAAATCACTAGTCTTGCCTCTAAGCTAGATTTAATTGGAAATGACTTGAAAGTTAGCTCTCACGCTGTCCCTAATACATCGACAATGGAAAATATCATGCAAAGATTGTCTAGTTTAGAGACCTTCTGTTTGTCCAACCAAACTGGTCAATCTCATGTTGGCTCAAGTATTGCACAGAGACTCGTAGCATTAGAGTCTCTTCGCAACCCTCCCATCATGACAGACTAAGTTTTGCCTGCTTTTACCAATATCATTCGTCCTGTAGAAAGTGTAGAGATCAGCGCCGAAAGAAAAAACGACTCTTGGATAAGTGTTGATTCTCCTGAGAGAAACACCACCCAAGACCAGTGGGGTGCTAAAATTGACAACAGAGCTACACAAAAAAAAAATCTCAACAACCAACACTAAGCAAAAAAAAGAAAACGGCACAAAATAAAGTTTCTTTAAGAAACACGAATGCCTTACCTAAGCCCAATTTACAGCAAGAAAATGTCTCTGTAGTGAATCAGACAAATTCTGATTGCTTTATACCAGCGTCGATAGAGACACCTCGAGAACCTTTAACCAATAATGTCACTCCACACTTAAGTGTACATGTGCCATTAAGATCTGTCCCCATGCCAGTTAATCATTCAGTGACACAGGACTTGACTTTGGGTTACACGCCATTAGATGATCTTCTTGAATTAGTGTCTCAAGGTTCAAATATAGATATACCAGGTCAGCTCCAAAAGTCTGCAGAATCCATGACGCACACACACTCAAGAGTGATGGTAGTTGGTGTTGAGAAACCTTCCACTTCAACTGCCATACCACAACAAGGCCCTGACAATCGGTTGAGTATTCTCAAAACTGCAGTTGATTCCTATCTCTTGAATAGATTGTCGGAGGTGTTGCCAGAACCAACTCCCGTCAATCTACAGTCCCTCCAACCCAAAACAGTACACTTTAACAACGAACAGACTATTATCCCATTTATAGATGCAAAAATGACAAACCCTAAGCCTTCCGCAGCCTCTACATTTGGTGACTGCTCTGGGCCTAGGGCCATTCAAACTTCCAAAAACACCGACACTCAGAAAACAGTGTCAAAAGTTCATGTGGGTGACAAAAGAGATTCTATTGCTCTGAGATTTAAAACTTATCACACTTTGATTTTGAAATGCTGTGATGGTGATTTCCCTAAATATGATCTATGTCGTGCTAGTGTGTTAAATATTTTTGGCGATGTTGAAGGATTGGAAGCAATTGCTTCGAGTGACATAGATCAAATTGAATTTCTTTGTGATAGGAATCTATCTGTTGTTGGTTTATGGGTTAAATCAGGAGTAGTGCGTAATTTATTATGGAATGCAAGAATGGAACTGTTTAATATGGGGTTTTATTGGCTCAGGATCCAGCCCGACAGAACCATCATAAGCCTGATAATGTAGAGATACTTACAACTCATGCAGTAGAGCCAGTTTGTGTATGTCATTTTTGTGTCAATGAAACCAGCCACAACTCAATATTATAACCAATGCATAACACTGATTCATAACCACGAATGAGAGTCATAAGTATTGAAATTTCACTTGCCAGTTGGAATACGCGAGGTTCTTCTCACCTTCAATGGACCAAAAATGATAATTTGAATAACTACGATATCATAGTTTTGCAGGAAACATGGATGTTACATGCTCCCATATGGGACGACCATGATTTGGTTTTACTACCTGCGGAATTCTCTGGTAAAGGAAGGCCAACTTCTGGTCTGCTAGTGGCAGTGAAATCTAGTAGAGGACTTGGAATCCCTGCATGGAAATCTCCAAATAAGTTTATTCAGCTAGTCAGAATCACCATTGGCTTCGAAACATACGCCCTGATTAATCTTTACCAAAATCCAGTGGGCATTCTCGAAGAACCATTCTACAATACTCTGTCGTGTCTTTATGAAATAATTGCTAGAGACAAAGAGATCTCTGGCATCTTGGTAATGGGTGATTTGAATCTCTCATGCATTGAAACTAACAAAAAGAGTACAAATTCTGATAGTCAGAGATGGTTGTTATTCATGAATGACCTTAATTTAAGGATGGCGAATGGTGCTATTATTGGCGATATTCCGCCAATGAACACTTGGGAGAGAGGAAATTCCAAATCCACTATTGATTATATTTTTATGAGTAACAATATTTTTATGAATGGCACTAAATTTGCTGTTGTTAAACAGGTACAAAGTGACCATCATTTATTATCCCTCGGTTGGTCCATTGAAAATCAAATTGTGCCGACCACCAAACAATGGTATAGACAAACTCTTTTGCTTAATAATGGTAGAAATCGTTTTAGCTGGTCCAATGATAAACTATCAGCCCTAAACTCTGCGATTTTGAACAGCCATGGACTGAGCAATGTTGAATCATATGTTGATGTCTTAAATACTTTTAAGAATATTCACTTTCTGAAACATAAGACCTCCGTGAAGCACACCCATGAATTTGACTTAGCACTTCATGCCCGTAAAAAGGCACATAGAAAAGAGATTAGAAGCCTCTGTAAACTACCCATGGCTGATCAAATAAAAGCTATTAAATCAGCTAACTGTTATTATCGTAATTGGGTTCAATCAAGAAAGGCAGCTCTTTTTCAAAGTGATGGAGAGACATTTTTGACAGCATGTTATAAAACAAATTCTACCCAGGTATGGAAATTACTAAATATTTGTAAGGCTGGCTCTCAAGTGAGTTCCCAAATTAATGCTGTGACAGAAGCACAATGGATTAATCATTTTACTAAACTGTATGCTGACAGTAAAATGTCCAATTACACTCACAATACGAGTATGGGTGGAAGGTGGCGTTTGAAGTGCTCCGTAGCAATAGTTGAGGATTTTATTAAAAGATCATCCTCCTCAAGGGCAGCAGGCCCGGATGGCCTCTCGAATTACATGTTTAAACAAAATGTAAATGAGTGTGCAAATATTCCAAACAATACCTTTCAACACGTCATACAAAACAAAACCATTCCTAATTCATGGCGTTCATCTATAATTGTACCAATATTTAAAAAGGGTGACCGTAAGGACCCCAAGAGCTATCCGTCGATAGCATTACTAGATGCGCCAGGGAAAATCTTTTCAAGGATGGTTTTAAGGGAATTTAATGATTGGACAGACAAAGCTGGCCTCCGCGATCCTGCCCAAACCGGGTTTGTCGCGGGTTTGGGGACGGTGGTAAACCTTACCACCTTGAATGCCATCAGACATCGAGCTCAAACTAAGAGATTTCCACTTTACTTTGCATTTGTGGACTTACACTCCGCATTTGATTCTGTTTCCAGACCAAAACTTATGGCTAAACCAATTCATGCTGATTGTCCTCCAACCTTGATTGACATTATTTTTTTTCTTCACTCCCAGACAAAGGTATTCATAAGATTAAATATGGAAGGGCTACTTTCCAGTGCTGTTGTTACAAATAGAGGCTTAAAGCAAGGATGCACTTTGGCAACATCATTGTTTAACTTCTTTATTAATGATGTGCAATGGATTTTCCCCAAGCTCGTAGCTGATGGTCCAAAATTAAATGGTGTGAAAATTAATGCTTTATGGTACGCAGACGATCTTGTTTTGGTATCAAAGACCCCAAGTTGATTAAATAATTTGTTAAATTCACTATGTTCATATTTTCGAGACAATGAATTAGTTGTTAATAGTACCAAGACCCAAATTGTTACATATGTCCCAACGGGTATGCGAAGAAAGAGAATGATCTGGCAAATAGAAAATATTGCTTTACAAATAGTGCCAAATTACATTTATTTCGGTCTCATTTTTGATGGCCGTCCCTCCGACCATTCGCAACTACGTAAAATTGAACAAAAGCTATCTAGTGCCATATACCAAACCAGAATAGTCCTTTACAAGTACGGCAAATTTACATTAAAACCTGCTATTATTTACTGGAGTCAGAAAGTAGTTGCTACATTATTATATGGTCTTGAGACATATTGCACAATTTCAATGACTTTTCTGAATTCATTAGAAACAAAATTTTGGCGTGCTATTTTACACTTAACACAATGGCCCTCATTACGACCCTGGCGGAAATCGAAAAATGATGGCGGAAATGCAATACCGCCATCGAATAGCGCTCGGTGCGATTATGACCCGTCACCGTAAAGTACGATGACATTAGCGACACCGTAGTGAACGCCAACGCTAACTGCACCAAGTACGCGCACACGCGCCATGCCAAACCGTAACTACCACCATGGCGCAATGGTACGCGAATTCTGACCCTAGCGGACATGTACCTAACGCCATCAAGCATGGCGGAAAGTACCATTCCGCCATGGTGAGAAGTACGGCATCGCGAATCAACCGTAAACGGCCCTACTGAGTGCCTGTACACCACTCCCTGGCCACATTGCACAACTCCCCGTAGGTGCAATGAAGTCACACAATGCAACCAGTGAAATGTACAAGTCACCCATGCATGCCAACGAACAAATTAATCTAGGGGCTCCAAGTGCCTTGTGAGTGGCCATCCATATTTGCCATGACACCATTGCCGCACTGATGCAGCACAGGCATGTGAAGGTTCAAGTACAACAACATGAACTGAAATATGAGACAAACAAAAACAGGCCCCCCATCGCTTGACACCAGTGTAAGGCAACATCCAAAGCAGTATCTTGAGTGAGACTGCACCAGCCCTGTACTCCTGCCAGTAAACAAACCAACCGTCAGCATAAGCATGTACCACACAAGTTGGCAGAGTGACTGAGCAGCCAGGCTCATCTCAAGAGGGGACAATGGGAGCTGCAGGGCACAGATGGCACGAATACAGAAGCTATTCCAATGGACATGACCTCAGTCTCCCTCCAAGAAACGCACGCAAACACAGGCACCTGTGACCAGCCATATTCTGATAATCACATCATTCCACCAATCCACCTGGCTGACCGGCATCTGTTACACAAAAGCTAATCCCCCGCCCATGAGCATGACATCATTAAAACAGTCATAATGGTAGCCCCTATCCCTGACCACACTGGGCTTCGTAGGCAAACGCGGCCAGTACAGTACCACGCAACTATAACCAGAAGCCGGAACCCAATGCAGATCTCCTCACAATACATCGCACCACAAATAGGAATATGCTACATTACTTGCAAAGAAGAACGCTACACGGTTAATATCAGAATAGAAATTTAATGCACCACAAAATCACCAAGCCCATACAGCCATTAGGTCATGAACCACAAAATACATTTCATCATTGTGGGCTGCATCCGCAATAAATGACCAGCTTCTTCTTGTGTGACGCCCTGTTCCTCCATGATACACAGGGGCTACATTCACGTTCAAAAAGGCAACATGGAAGCACCTAGAACCGCAGGGCCGTCCCATTAGGTAGGCACTAATCCAGCTGAAGGGTCGAAATGTTGCTCCTAGCCACTAGAACTGCGTAAGGGCATGTTGCCCATTGTCGATCGTCCCATAAGATCGTAATGGTACTCCACTGATTAACTCGAAGCAGCAGGTGTCGGGAGTAAAAGCCATCTGCAGGAGTGGCATACAGATGGCAGCGGCAAAAGGGGAGGAGATACCTGTCACCCAAATGAAATGAAAAAGAATAGTAGGCCATCAGAACTTGATTTGTATTACTCACTTCAATCACCACACTAAATCCACAGCCATATGCATGCTAGCCCACTCCAAAGGATTATTCCCACCCAAAAATCACCTGCGAATCATAACTATGAAAATCGAGGTGAAAACACTATTACAAACGAGTGTTCGTGTGCATGCGTCTGTCAAAACAGAATCCATTCGATGGGATTAGTAACGTGCATAGACACAAGTGTCTGAAGGCGCGTCGAGACAGGGAGGGTTCAACAAGGGCAGATAGACGATGGTCCCACTATGGCAGCTCTGCATCACATAGCGCAGGGGAGGTGGATAGATCCCAAAAAGCCCTGTAAATGGCAAACTCTCCATCAAATCATCTGTCCATGCATCCATACATCATTCCCTCATCCCGGTATGAAAACGCCTGATTATTTACTCACATAACATGTGAATTTTCCATGAGTCCGTGCGTAATGCAGTCAGCAAAATCCACTGTGCTCCAGGCAGGAATTCCAGTGTTGTGAAGTAACATGTATTTGGGAACGTCCTGCCTTATCGCCCACTACGCTATTGCGCATCCCATACTATTCATATCAATCATTGCATTCTCGCCATGGCCCCTGTCCCAAGGACATTAAACAATAGAACGTTATATTTGCAGTCAGACCTGTGGGCGTCTCCTCGCCGCTAGCTGAAGACCGAAAGCGCCGTCCTTCGAATTCCTCATTTGCAACATCACGTCGAAAAGGCATCTGTGACCGCTCGAAATCACAAATCCATCCATGTAGTGCGGCAATGTGTGAAAATGCAAAGTGGCTTCACTCACAAATGGGACGCCCCGCCCATCGGTGAAGCGCGGTACAGTGCTGCATGAGGGTCCAACGTTAATCGAGTACTACATTCCACTGACCCTTCACAAGTTTGTTCGTGACTGCAAAGATAGTATGTGAAACAATGGGACCATAGCAGAATGAACATAGGAACCAATATTTCACTGCCATCGGGATCAAATACATGATTGTAATAGCAAGATGCCATGCGTCGAATTGCAGCGTTGTGTGCGGGACGTGCTCGCCCAAAGGGGATTGCAGCTTGCGCAGGTGGAATTAATCACCACAGGTGGAGGCAATACAGCTTGAAAACACATAAATTGCACACCCAACCCCCACCCACAACCACACCCACTCCAAAATGCTACCGGCAGGACTAGCGATGTTGGCCCTGGGGGACCTGATAGCACTGCAAGTACTCCAACTTCAAGAAGAAGACGAACACCAACTACTACAACAACCGGCCGCACAGAGGAGACGCAGGAGGAGGAGGAGGGCAAGGCAGGCCCAGCAAGTCCCGCCAGCACAGCCACTACCACCACGCAGGCAGCCCGCAATCCCACGCCTCCGAGCACATCCGTTCGACCTCACGGATGAGCAGATCCACACCCTCTACCGTTTGGACCGGGACACCATAACCGCCATTGTGGACATGACACAGGCTGACCTTGTCAGCATGATAGATAGCCCAACCGCCATTCCACCCCTACTGAAGGTGGTGTCTGTACTCCACTTCCTGGCCACAGGCACCTACCAGCACACAGTCGGACAGTTGCATGGCATTTCACAGCCAGTGTTCTCACGGACACTATTGCAAGTGCTCGATGCCCTCCTGAAGCACGCAGACGACTACATCTCTCTACCACGCTCGGAGCAGGAAATTACGAACACAAAAGTGGGATTCCATGCACTTGGCGGCATACCGGGTTGCATTGGTGCCATCGACTGCACCCATGTGGAATTGGTCGTCCCACATGCCATGGAGGCCCAGTACCGCAACCGAAAACAATTTCATTCTCTGAATGTACAAATGGTGTGTGACTCCAACAGGATCATTACACATTGTTGTGCACGATTTCCAGGATCAACCCATGATTCTATGGTCTTGAGGAACTCTACAATACCACGCTACATGGAGCGACACGCAGGGAACAGATCCTGGCTACTCGGTGAGTCTCATTGCATGCATGATAATGTGGGGTATGTGATGCGGCAATGACCTGGCAGGAAGGGGGGGGCCTACGTAGCAATGTCATTCCACAAACATCCTTTATTGTCCACATACAGGTGATGCCGGGTATCCACTGAAGAGATGGCTCCTTACACCACTCCGGAACCCACAGAACCAGCCTGAGGAGGACTACAACCATGCCCACTCACGTACCCGTGTAGTTATAGAACAGGCATTCGGCCTACTGAAGACTCGTTTCCGCTGCCTCAGCAGGTCTGGCGGGGCACTCCTGTACCGCCATGTGAAGGTTGCAAAGATGGTCATGGCATGTGTCATGCTACACAACATGTGCGTACGTAGAAATGTGCCCATGCCCCCTGACGCAGAACTGCAAGCACCTGAAGATGGTCATGATGAGGGTGGGGATGTGGCAGCACCTCAAGGAGTCTGCGAGGCACAGGAGGGCCGTGACATTCGTCAGATTCTCATTGATTCATGCTTCTAGCACTCACGCCTGGTGGCTGATACATGGACACGGGACTTGTGGCACTGTGTGTGTCTGGAACATGCACAATATGGACTGTACGCCTATAAAGGCCTCGTACACAAAGATCAATGTCCACACATCTCATTGGATGATCGTGCATTGTTTATAGCATATGTGAAATTATGTTACACACCCCATCGACCCGCCACCCAAGTGAGCCCAACACACCCCCTCCACCCTCCTACCTCCCCCCCGAACACCAGTGTCCGAAGATGCTCATAGTCAGTGGGCAGACGCTATTGCAAGCCCCCTCTCTGGGTATCAGGGGCACCCCTGCCTGTGGAGCGCAGGTTCCTCCCAGATCTACGTTGGGGGCTGCCCTGGACGGAACTTGCAACGGATGATGTCTCTGCCTGCTCACGTCCATGCATGTCCCTAAGGGTTTGTGAGAGCTCAGTGAGCACACGGCGCACAGCGGCAGGTTCAGCACATACGTCTTTGGACGTCGCATGCAGTTCCCCCCTCAGGCTCTCGGTGCTTCTCTCCATTTGTACTCTCAGGCTCTCGGTGCTTCTCTCCATTTCTGCCCTAAGTGTCTCAGTTGATGTTTCTATGGCTGCCTTAGTAGCCCCACATTCATCAGCATGGTCCTTGAGGAGCGTGGCCAGTTGCTGCTGTTGCACGATCACCAGGTCGAGGGACTGTTGCCTCTGCTGTGCCATGGCCATTTGCCGTGGTGTCACAGAGGGGCTGGTCACCTCATGTTGTCTTGCCACAGGGCTTGTGGGGGATGGCCAGTCGTCGTCTTGTGGGTGCCCCTGCGTGGTATCCTCATGGTTTACGGGATGAAACATACAGGGGGATTGAGACAGGTCATGGATGGATCTTACTTCGACATCCCCGTTTTCTGTGTCGGAGCATGCTGCCATTAATGCAGTGTCACCTATGGTGCTGCTGCCACCAGAAGCAGTGCCTTCTGTGGCATCCATTGGGGGGACCAGTGGTGGTGCTGACGTGGGCATGCTGGCTGCTGGGGTGCCTGTTGGAGTTCCCTCCTGTGTGCTGCCACTTGATTTGTGCTGCTGCCGTGTCTTGATGCGTGCAGCTGAGGTGGAGGGTCTTTGGCCGTTGGTCTTGGCCCTCTTTGCAGGTGTGCTGGTAGGGGTGTCCTGGAGCTCGTCATTTGAATCGGACCCTGTGGTGGAGTAAAGGAGGGCGAGCGTTATTAATGGGTCTGTTGAAATTGGAATGGAAATGTATCACATGCATTGGGGTGGGACCTGAGGGTGATTTGGGTCGGGGCCTTGGAGGTGGTTTCATTTTTGTGTGGATTGAGGATGCAGTTGTTTTGCAGCCTGCAGTTAGGGTGTGCCTGCTGCACGTGTAGAGGGTGTTTTTAGGATTTTTAATTATTTATGTATTTAATGTGAGTTTTAAAGTGCGCTATCAGGCCGATGTATGTGGACGTTCTCCTGGACATGTGTTACTGTTGGACTATGTGGACACATGGTACTTCACATGATTGGACATTGTGGATTTGGCATTGTTTAATTTGGCCCACCTACCTGATTCTTCGGATGTCTGCACTCCTTTCTCCATCCCTCCGACTCCCTCTATACTCTCCATTCCAATGGTGGAGGCACAGATTTCTTCCCAGGGGGTCAACTTGATGGGTGATTCCGATCCTCCCCCGGTAGCTGTGGCACTGTTTCGGTTGGCAGAAAGTATGCTAGGGACGCGTATCCGCAGGTCGTCCCATCGCTTTCTGCATTGCTGTGGGTTGCGGGGTGCGGTCCCCACCGCACTTACCCGCTGTGCCACCAGGGCCCATATGGCCTTCTTGTTCGCAAGTGCCGTCCTGGTCATTTGCGTCGAGAAGACGACGGCAGCATTCTCCTGGAGGGTCTCTGTGAGCACGGTGAGTTCCTCGCGGGAGAAGTGGACCTGCCGCTTGCGGTCGCACGCTTTTTTCGCTACTTTTCCCATTTTTATTGCTTTCACTAGGGTGGATGACGGGTTGGGATGTGTCTCAGGGTAGTATTTTTAATGGTTGTGTGGGAATTCGGATTTTATAGGTGTACGGCGTGCTGTTTCCCGTTCCGGGACCATGTTTTTACTTCCGTTTCCGTATATTTACGGTCACCGTACTTTCCGATTGCCGCTCATTACGGTGACCGCTAAGATGGGTGGCGGAATTGCACCTTGGGCGCCATGCGACGGCGGTGAGGGGCGTTTTGGGGTCATTTCCGCCATCGCGGACTTTGCACTTCCGCCATGGCGTAGTGCTCGTGCCCGATGGGTCGGAATTAGCCGCACTTTGCTCCGTCGTGCAATGGCGGAAACGCTATTTACGCTATGGCGGTCAGGTCAGTCACTTTCCGCCAGGGTCGTAATGAGGGCCAATGTATTCCAGGAGTGCTTCTTTGCTACGAACTTGGGTTAATCTCATTAACTGCAATGTATAACTGGCGTCTATGTGCCTTGTTACGAAAATGTTTGCTGTCTTCAAGCAATAATACCACATTAGCTACAGTTACCAGCTACTTACTTAAAACCTCTGAAAGCTTTCCGAGACAATGGTTAAATAAAATCTTTGCTGTCATGCTTCATGCTGATATTTCTCTTGAGACCCTCCTATTTAATCCAGACCGGGCTAAAAACAAAAAATGTATCTGATGGATTGGATTGATACGAGGGATAGATGTCTCCAATATAAGGACTTCGATGCCTCAGTATTCAGTCCTAAACGCTATAAAGAAATGGCTTCCTATCTAAATCTAGCTCCATCAGCGGCCTCAAGATATGCCATATTGCGTTTCTGATTTAATATCTGGCCTACCCGTGAAATTAAAGCCAGAAGGAAATTGATACCTTTTGATGAGAGATGGTGTCATTTTTGTAATGATAATAGTGTTGTTGAGACGCTGAAACATGTAATTATTGACTGTCCGGCACTTATAAATCTAAGGAGGACTCATTTCGCAAAACATCTTGCGTACTTTGCACAGATGAACCCTGAATACCGCTGGATAGCATTGGCCGCCACTAAATCCATGAGTATTAGTCTAGCCACCATTAATTTTTTGACAGCTTTGAAAATGGAATGAATGGCATTTTATCGTCCTGCAGAGATGCACTTTAAATTAACTTAAAATTGAAAATTGTAATTGTATATGTAAAAATTGTCTTCTTTTTTTGTCTAAATTTCTGTTGTTAAATTGAATGATTGATAAAATTGTACTGATTGAAAGAAGTTGATTAAATTCAACTATATTCAATAAATAAATAAATAAATAAAAAAAATAGGGTCACCTTTCACGGGTGTCAATTGAAGAAGATCTCCGAAAACAATAATGTGTTTTCCTCCAAATAGCTCTTCATAGTTTGTTTTGAGTACTTCTTATAATCTGAGGTGAATGAAGGCCAACATGGTTGGAGACCATACTCACTTCATCTATTAGTAGCATTTTCATTTGTTTTAACACTCTGCGTAGTTCCATTGCAGCTTCTGTAGAAAGTTTGCAATATTCTAATTTGTTTTGGTGTTCGACTGGAAGGCGTAGTAATCAGTGTAAATTGACACTGCCTATGTTGTAGGAAGCTAACCTGTGGGGGCAGTTACAACAGCTGACAGTTTGTTGTTTGTCAGTTGTTGAAGGAACTTGCTGATGATTTTGATTAAGAATGTTTTGCCTGAACCAGCTTGACCACTGACGTATAGTAGTATAGGTTTGTAATTTTGGCAGGTACATTCTTTATTTTTATGTTGTACACCATGTGCAATTTCTTTTGTTACTTCTTGAAAAATGCTACGCTGCTCATTGTTCAGTTTTGATTGCAGTACAGTTAAGTCTTCTGTATCTTCTTCCTAGTGACACGTGGGGGTCGATTCATGGAGCAAACGTGCGCCGAAAATCCCAGCGCAAGCAGGCGCAAGGTAGCGCAAGCACGAGAAACGCAGCGCACGTGCACGTGTGCGATTCAAGGAAGCCGCTGCGCGTGTTTCCCGCTGTCCGTGCGCCCAATCCTGCCATGGCGCACGCAGGCACACACGGCGTGCGCTACGCGCACAGCAAAAGCACACATAGCGCGGCGCACACAACCAAAGTGGGCGGAACAGTGGGCGTAACATGGGGAATGGGGAATAACGTGTGAAAAAGAAGGCGTAACTGGGGAAGTACTGCAGGGAAGGACACGGAACGCCCACACGCACGCCAACAACCCGTATTCATGGATTCAAATACGGGAAACCCGCGCACTGCAAAAGACGACACAGGCGTCATCACGTCCGCCACACAAAGGCAGGCAGAAGCGTCCCCGCGCACAGTATAAAAGTGCGCACAAACATCAAACACGTATATACAGCTATGATGAATGCCCCATTTGTCGCAGCACTGGTCGTGGGACACCGCAGGAAGAGGAGAATAGCCAGGGCACGCATTTTCACACCACGGACAAGCCTTTTTGGGATGCCTGACGACCAGGTCTATGGCAGGTATAGGTTTCCACCCCACATCATCCTAGACCTGGTCAGGCAGTGGGAAGATGACCTTACATCCCCCACCCTTTGCTCCCAAGCATTGAGCCCCTTGGAGAAGCTGCTCAATGTCCTGCATTTTTTGGCCACTGGGTCATTTCAGCAGACTACTGCCATAGTGGGGGGGTCTCACAGGCCACGCAGTCACGCTGCCTACAACAGGTACTGGCAATCATGACAGCGCGCCCCTCTGTCCGCAGGCACATATACATGCCCAGAACACCCGCAGAAAGGCAGGCCCTTGTCCTGGATTTTTTCAGGGTGGCACACTTCCCCAAAGTGCTTGGTGCCATAGATTGCACTCATGTGGCCCTACGTCCACCTAGGGCCACTGAGCACATCTACCGAAACCGCAAGCACTGGCATTCCATCAATGTACAGGTGGTATGTGATGCAAAGGGAATCATCACCTCTGTCTATGCAAACTACCCTGGCTCCACCCATGACAGTTTCATATACAGAATGTCCGCCCTGAGCTGGGCCCTGGAAGCTGGGCAGCATGGCGACACCTGGCTCCTAGGTGAGTACAAATGCCCTTGCACATGCATGCATGTCACACACACACACACAAATAAACAAACCCCAATAATCACAACCATTTACACCTCCCCAGGGGACAGTGCCTACCCTCTGAGCAACCACATGATGACGCCAATACGGAACCCCACCACACCACCCCAGGTAAGATACAACGCCGCCCATATTGCAACCAGGACCATAGTGGAGCGCACATTCGGAGTGCTCAAGTCACGTTTCCGCTCCCTTGACCGCTCTGGCGGGCAGCTACTCTATGCACCACCAGTAGTGTGCAGGATCATTGTGGCAGCATGTGTCCTGCAGGGCGTCCCGGTGGACATGGTGGTGCCCCCACATCCCCAACCACAGGCACAGGCACTGCCCATGGGAGGGGACAGGGCACGTGGCGAGGAAGCCCGGACTCAGCTTGTGGCCACATTTTTCACCTAAACTCCCACCCCTGCGGAGTGCACACAGGCCTGGTACACACCGGGTGACAATTGATGATGACAAAGAGACAGTCAACTGTCACAACCCTACCACCCTGAGATAGTTGCCATGGAAGTGCCACATTGTCTGCATCCCTAGCTACTTAAACACAAGCTATCCTGGGTGACCAAAAGGCACACATATGACATGACATGATATGGCCTATACACAAGGATTTCAAGGTGCAATGAGGCAGGGAGGGGGGAACAAGGGAAGACAGACAACGGTACTACTAGGCCAGGTGTCATTTAGATTGTGCAAGTGCAGGGGTAGGGGGGAAGGGAAAAGTGCAAGGGGAGGGGGGGAGTGCAGTACAGGGTAAGTAGACCAAAAAACAAATACATAGGCCAGCTTGTGGCAACTGCAAAGGTAAGTGCAGACAAGTGCTGGGAAGGGGGGGCTGTAGGGATAGAGAGACAGTCCCGCAGTGCAAGGGTTGCCAGGGAGGCAGTGCAAGTGGAGAGTGGCTGGGCAAGGGACCGAGGTCGGTGACAGTGGCCCAGTTGCAGATCCAGTGCAGTTCCAGTGAAGAATTTAGCAAGGGAGAGGCAGAGAGAAAGCAGAAGCAAAGAGGAAGGTCTTGAGGTGCTTCCCGAACCGGAGATGGTTCTACTCAAGTTCCAGTGAGGCAGGAAGGCTGTTCCAGGGGGAGGGCCCTGCCGCGGAGAGAGATCTACCCCCAGCTAGTTGCTTTGAGAAGCGGATGACCCGGACATGCAAGGTGTGAATCAAAATAGGCCATGGCCATCACCGTTATGTCACTCAAACCCTCCCAAACCACAACATGACATGGCAAGCAATACCCATACACCAACACAGTAACAATGAGGTACACATTGCCATGTCCAAAATGTACAGTGGCATCAGACAATGATGCCTGACCTGGAATCAGATGAAATGACTGACCAACAACCTCCCACCCAAAATAAGTAATTTCCAAATGCATTACAAGAGTTGTAGACGTAAAATAACAAAGGCCTGTCTACATGCACATTGTGCATTGCAAAATCAACACTGCAGCTTCTGTGTGCTGTGTCCTACTCCTGCAACACACTGCTCAGCGCACAGCACAGTGAACAGCCATTGTGTGTGATGCACACCCTGCGCATCACATCTAAGCGACAGACCACATCAAAAAGCAAATTAGGCATGTACAGCATCCATAATTGGTCACAGAACGGACACAGTGGGCACCAGAAGGAAAACAGTGTACACGTGGATATGCAAGGTGGTTGTACATGTAGTGCATCAGAGTGCAAGTGTGTGGGTCAGCAAGGACATGCACTCAACATATGCATGTGCAATCAAGTGACCATCAGTGTTCTCTACACATCACATGTGAACATTCACCATGTGTACACCGCAGCATGTCAAACCACAACTGTCCCCTCGCACCTGAAAGGTAAACACAACACATGAACAGGCATTGATCAGCAGAACACAACATGTACATAGGATACCACCATTACAATGTCAGGGTTCCCATCACACTGCAGGGCAAGGCAACTATCAACAACAACCCCCCCCCTCCCTCACAAATGACCATGACCCACTGAACAACTGCACCCTTTGTCATGGAGCCTTCAACCCTCAATTCCACCTGGCCACAGGAACACCTTTCCCCTTCTTCACCATATCCCACCTTGTGTGTAAAAAGGTGCCTGCACCCTCAGAATCCACACTCATTTCCAAACTCACAAAATCCAAGCCAGAAAAACGAACCAGAACACCCTCCAGTAGATGACTTGACGTAGCAGTACCTCACAAAGGCCAAGTACTACCATAATGATGCAACAACCAAGGTAGCACAGTAAAACAATGTCACAACAGGATGTGAACCATGTGTGGTACATAACATAGAATGATGCACCATGAACGGATGTGTACTGTCACAGGTCCCGTGTACAGGCGCGGGAGTGTCACGAAACAACCACCCCCACCGTGTCCCGGGTGCAGGAGAGGGGAGGAGGAATGACACATGAAAGTAGGGAATGCACGAAAATGTACTACCTGCATGAACACATACACAATCCAAACAAACTTGGACATCATTGTCATGGCCTTCTGTAGTCCAGGCTTAGGAGTGGCACGAACCAACCACCCTCTCTAGGGTTTTGGCACCTGCAAGTTTGGGGCTTACACAGGCATCCGCAACCCCAGCGGGGAAAGAGGGTTAGGGAACGTTGCTTGGATAGGTACGGGAAGCAGGAACACCGGGTAGAGGGTACAGGGTTCAAAATTGCATAGGATTCCGGGTGATTAGGGGGAAAAAAACATACCAAATTGAATTACACATTCATCCATGCATTAGCGCACCCCCCAGCAAGCCTATGCAGAGCAGTTTGAAAGAAAAACAACAAGACACTTAGCTCTGGTTTTGAGTGCTGGCCTCCTGCCTGCGCACTCTCAGGTCCGGTTACAGGAGCACTGCAATGCTGCAAAGAGAGCCACAGTCAACAACCTGTACGTGCCAATTACACAAAAACACACCACCAAACATGCCCCATAGCAACAAACTACTCTACAAACAGACAATCTGGTGTTGATGCTTCGTACCCATATATAACATTACCCCTGTGATGGGTCATACACAGTCAATGCAGTAAGTCAGCCGCCGGTGGGTGCGTGGCAAATGGAACACCAATGTGTCACAATTCACACATCATGCAATGTTCCTTGGGTAAGCAGACATACCCATATAGCAAGCCATGACTTCAGAGCAAGTTGTGTACCACCATGACCGAAACAAAGTTGGCAGTGCATTTATCAAAATGTACATGGAAATGAAATGCACTGCACCCGAGTATGTCCCTTGCTGTATGTCCCTGTGAGCTGCCCCTTTCCATGTCTCGGAAGGCTACATGGTTGATACAAGTGCCTCAATGGACCTTGGTGTACCGGAGGGTATGTGCCACTGCCACTGCAGGTGTCCCAGAAAACCTTACAATCAACAGCCATCAGTCCACCAACACATCTGAGCTGTATTGTGTGCTTCAACACCAATATTCGTCCAAGTTCACCCTCAGTGCTGTGACTAAGCCTGCATGTGCAACTCGCCTGGTGCAAGCTTTGCTGTGTTGTGGCCCCCTGTGCTGCTCACCTTGCCTGGAGTTCCTTGGAACACGTCAGCAGTTCTAGGATGTAGGTCTGCAATCCCTGTGCCTCTGCTTGTGCACACATGTGCATGTGGGCACCAACAAACGTGTCCAGAATTCCGACGTCCAATGGGCCATGTCTGCTGGCAAAGGTGCTCTGGAGGCTCATCCCCCTGCAGAAAGGGCATGAAACACATGATTAATGCTTCAAAGTCATCTGTGTGTGTCGCTTCAGGCATCTCATTACTTGACCATGTCAGAGAGTCACATCAGAAATCACACCATCAGTCCGTCTTTCACATCCAAAGTGTGGAACACTATCTACGGCATGAATTGCAACAAGCACGTGTACAGTAAAGATAAGAAACATACTACACAATGCATAGCAATGAATGTACACATTAATCATGAAACACCCCATCTAGCAAAAGTTGCACAGTGGACAATAACACCAAAATCATCACCACTAAGGGTGTAAACACAAGTCACACAGAACCAGACATGCCACAGATATGACAGTCCAAAGCCCTTGTGTAAAAGGTTGTGACACCGAACCATCCTTGCGAGCCCATGGATAAGGGAGGCAGGAGTGGCATATGTGAGTCAAGGACCCCAAGCAGCAAACACAAACACAAGACAATCCTGAAGGGCCCAGCTGGAACAGACAGTGGATGCCTTCAAAAGCCACAAAGCACCGCACCGTCACATGAAAGCACAATAGACAAGCAATTTTAAACTATATTAACTAATTACACTAACTATGGAAAACCTACATTACCTAATTAAACTAACTATCAAACAGAAACTTAACTAACTAAACTAAAAGAAAAATCAAAAATGGCCACATATGACCCGGGGGAGGGGAGGTACCCAGGAGGGGGGAGGTACAGGGTGCTGCTCAACATCCACATGCGATGATGCTGAGCCAAAAAAAAAACCTCCATGGGCTCAACGCCTACACAGCCCGACCTATGTGGGAGATAGATGGTTGTCCGAGTCTGGCTCATCCTGTAAAGGAGGACGTGGCACAGTAGCCTGGCCACGCCTAGCTGCAGCTTGCCCCTCATCGGCAGCAAGTCTGCTGGACGGGTGAGCCTGGTTCTGTGTGGCGATGTGACGTAGGTCTGCATGCAGAACCTCACGTGAAACACGTGCTTCCTCTTGCAAGGTAGCACGTGTAACACGGAGTTCCTCCTGCAAGGCCTGGCTGGACAACCGCCGCAGCTTCCGGCAAGCCTGTAGCTAAGCCGAGATGGTACGCTCAAGCTGTGCAAACCTCTCCTCTGCCCGCTGCCTCTGGGACATCATAAGGACACCTAGAGTGGATTTGAGGGAAGCATACTCCTCCCTCAGGGCATCCATGTGCGCCTCTGCGTGAGCAGCAATTGCTTGACGCAGAGACGACATTTCAGCCTGGCGTGCCCTGTCTGAGGCCGCCATGCCCAGCCTGAGCGAGCGGGCCGTGGACCGTGCCGCCTGCTGCTGGAGAAGCACCTGCCTAGCAGGGGGAGCACAGATCGGGCCAAACGCTCCATGCTCTCAGCAATGTTCTCCATTGCTGCCCCCTGCCGTTCGGAATTGGCAGTCATGTCTTGCTCCCACTCAGTATACTGCGGTTGCGCGCGGTGACCGCGTTGCCGGGCTTGACCCTTGCGGGACCCAAGGACCGGGGGTCCTCACTGTGTTGGCACCGCCCGCGGCTGCACCACTACATGCCCCCGTCGACCTGATGTCCCAGGCACATCAGTGACTGGTCTGGAGGGTGACCCTGCGTCCCGATCCACCACGGGCGGAAGGACCAAAACTGCCTGATCCCTCAGTGCAGGTGTCGCGGACAGAGGAGTGTCCACATTAGAATCACTCACCCCTGATACATGGACTTGATGCTCATCCAACTCAACATGGACGTCAGAGTCGTCATCAAGGCTGGACTGATAGGCAGCCAGAGACAAGATGGACTGCAGCACTTGGGGGTTTTCGTGGCCTACCACCCCACGACCCGCACTAGTGCCGGGTTGATGTAGTGGTAACAACCCTGTGTCTGGCATGACAACACCATCCTCCGCCTCCATTGCATCATCACTTGAAAAATAGAGAGAAAAAATGGTCACTACACATGTCAGAAGCACACAACACACACACACACCGACAGCAAACGCATCAGGCAGACATGTGACACACAACATATAACCTGGCATGCATGCTGGGTCAACTTTGAATTGCTTCTGTGATAAGACCTGTTGAAAGGTGGCAGTTTCCATGGAAGTGGGTCTATGCAGTGCAGAAAATGTGTACGCCACTCACCACCTACATGTACAAGGACTCCATGGTGTGTGCCAGGAAATGTGAAGGCAGTGCAATGTCAAATTCAGACATCACGTGCATTGTGCATTCAATGTGTACCATATCTAGAAGCCAAGCACCCCTCCACCCCAGTACCAAAGCAGGGATGCCTAGCATGGTATCAAAAGGCTGACCATACACCTGTGTATTGACATGCGGTGTTGACTGGCATCAACAGCTTAATGTGATTCAAGTGACAACACTGCAAATGATGCTGGGACAGTAAGCAGGACACATGATGAAAACTCTGGATGCCGCCCATGTGTGAAGAAGACACAACAACAGTTGGACAGAGTCATTGGTAATTGAACAGGCTGAGGCCTGTGAGCCACACATATTGTCAGACCCTAAACATATGTGCAACGCAGGACTGAGCCACAGTTGACATGGGAAGGCTGATGAGATGCCAGGCAATGTATGTAACCAAGGACTTGTATTACAGTGATCATCCAGTCAAGGACACATAGGGGCATGCGTGCAATGCACATGGAGCATGAATGGGCACCCATGTCCCTGCAGGACATCTGACCTATGCACAGTACAAGTGAGATACCCTGCATCAAGTACTAAGGCTGTACCACACGGCATATGTCTGGCAGATTCTACGCTGGAAGTTAGCATCTACACAGGACGCATGAACAAGAAAGTACACATTGGCAAGATTGAAGCAGACCAGTGCAAAGGTGGAACTGGGGTGCAGAGTGGCAGAGGAGGGGCAAGGGAGCATGCCTACATAGAGTCCCCGCATGCAGGCAGAGGAGACATGCATCACGGAAGCATTGCATTACTTACACATCAGAACCATGTACACGTCACATGTAGTGGCAATCATGCACAACACATCCCACAAGTGAAACACACACGTCCTCAACAAACACGCATCAACACTCACTGGACTGGGCATCAAAGTCAAGCATCTCTCCAACTCCTTCGACCAATTCAGGTGGTATGAACTCCGCAACGAGTGCCTCATGCGGAGTGAGCACTTCCTCCTCTGGTGCAGGCCCACCGCCAGTCACCAGAGTCAAGTTGTAATTAGAGGCACGCTTAGCCTTAGTGCTGCGTTTGATGTCATTCCAATGCTTTTTGCACTCTTGCGCCATGCGCACCTCATGGCCGAATGAACTGACATGTTCCGCAACATGCTTCCAGTGGGTGTCACGTTGGGCAGCCGTAGTCTGACTATTGGTACCCACTAGCATGTCACGGCTGTGGCCCTGCACGTAGTCCACGAGAAAGTACAGTTCCTGCTTGCAGAAAGGCTTCTTCCTCAACGTGCAGGAGGTCGTGGCTGTGTGTGGGGTCCTAGCCTGTGCTGCAGGTGCAACCTTCCTCCTCTTGGACTGTGGCGCAGACCCTGGCTGGCTAATGCCGCCCTGACCAGTATGGTCAGTGGGTTCGGTGGATTGAGCCAAGGGAGTGGCAGGTGGAGGGACGACCAAAGGCCTGACTTGTGTCAGTGGCAGCTGGGTGCCCTCTAATGGACCCTGCGCAGCAACATTAGCTGTGGCAGGGTCATTGACCGCAACAGTCCTGGTTGGCAGACTCACAACTGGGGTGTTGTTGGGTGCATCTGCCCCTGCACTTGCCAACACCCGGCTGTTCGGGCAGCAGATGACATGACTGCCCCAGGGACACGTGTCTTGGTCTGAGCAGCCCGGCCTGCCCCTATGGTTTCCCTCCTGGCCTGTTGGAGATCTACCAAGGGCTCCTCAAGTGCCAACGCAGCCTGCGCTGGCAAACCCTGAGCCTGGGTGGCGGTGTCCACAGCTGCACCTGCAGCTACCACTACCCTTGGGCCCGTGGCAGTCGATGGAACAGACTGCCGGGTCACACGGGCGCCAGTGCCAGATGCAGAAGCTGCATCCCCCAGAACCACAGGCGGTGGTGGCATGACTGCACCGACACATGGCACAACATTGTGCTCAAGTGGCACACCCCTGCCTCTTCCCCCTCTGTGGCCGCCCTGGACACCCTAGAGTCCCCCTACTCCCTGGTCACCATGGCCACATCCCCGACCACGC
Source organism: Ambystoma mexicanum (assembly GCF_040938575.1). Classification (NCBI taxonomy): domain Eukaryota; kingdom Metazoa; phylum Chordata; class Amphibia; order Caudata; family Ambystomatidae; genus Ambystoma; species Ambystoma mexicanum. Next base: position 220,223,009 of record NC_090921.1, on the reverse strand, counting down.
CCGCTACGAGGAGTACGCCCAGCTGAGGCGCCCCTCACCTTTTGTGGCCTCCCAACCATGGCACAGATGTAGTAGTGCCGGCACAGATGGAGTGGTGCCAATGGGAGGTGTACACCACAATTGACCTGGGCAATTGGGGTGAAGGGGGTGGGAAGCAAGATGTTAACAGCCCCCCTGCACCTGCAAGGCTGTATGTGACCCCGGTGATGTAGTGACGGGTCACGCAACACTCAGGCACCCCAAAACTGCAGTAAAACCGTGAACGCAACCCTGCAGCCTACGTGCGTGGATTCAACCTCCTGCAGCACACGGTGGCACCCAGTAACACGAATAACGCGTACGCGTGGGACACGCAGGCTACTATGACATCGAAAATGGGTGCGATACACAGGGGCACCCGCAGTGGGAAAAAGAGCGTGTGCGACTCACCGTCTGACTAGCGCGATGCAGAAAAACACACGTAGCCAATACCCCCGCCAAAAGAAGAGATACGTCCTTGATAGCTGTGAAGTTGTGATGGTGCGCAAAACAACAGGAAGCAGCAACACACGTCGGTCTCCACGAAAGGCACGTACAGCAAACTGCTGGGCCCGCTCACCTTTAACCCGTGCTGAGGGAAACGCCTGCGCGTGTCACGTCACTTACGCGCACGGGCCCTTTCCTCGGATTACACGCGGACGTGCAGTTTTTCACGCGCGCTGACATGCCCATACAAGCCTGCGCGCGTCACGTCACAGGGGCGCTTGCGCTTGAGCGGCCTTCTGTCCAATGAAATTGCGTATGCGTGCAGACGCGCTTACGCGCTAAGGGCCTTTCCTCGAATTACACGCTGACGTGCAGATTTTTCACGTGCCAAATCACTCCGTATCAAGCTGGCCACGCGTAAGCACACGGAAGACCACGCTCCTGCCCAGAAGGCCGAATTACTGCCCCCCAGAGCCCCGAGCACGCTCCCACCTGCCATCTGCTGCTGCCTGACTGCCTGCTGCCCACGTGCCCTGCCATTTGCTGCCTGCACATCAGCCAGGGGTGCTATTGCTGTGACCACCCCTGCTGGAACCGAAGACTCCCGACTGGGATTCCATCACTCCACAGCCCAGCCCCAGGACCCAGTTGCCCACCCACTCCTGCTTCTGGGGTTGTCATGTCGGGCACTGCAACATCTGGCACCACTGACAACCCCCGGCCAGAGAGGCAGAGGGGCACCAGCTTCAGTGCCAGGGAAGTTGGTGTCCTGGTGGAGCAAGTCCTGGGGCAGTATGATGCCCTCTTCGGAAGTTCCTCCGCCGACAAGGAAGGACGGACTCGGATCTGGACGGACATCGTGACTGCCATCAATGCGGAGGGGGTGGCAGTCCGCGACTTCCAACATGTCAAGAAGCGCTGGGAGGACTTCAGGTCCAGGACCCTGAACAAGGCCCGGCGCCTCTTGAAGGCAGCGGATGCAAAGGGGCGCCGGGGCCACTTGTCGGAAGATCAGATGAGGGTCCTGGAACGCATATCCCAAGCGCTCCACGTCCAGGTCCTTGAGAGGCAGACCCGTCTGGAGTCGAGCGGTAAGTGTACATGCATCCTGATTGTGAGCTGTGCGTGTGGTGATGTTTCAGTAGTGTGCAGGTTGCACATCTGTTTGTATGGGGTCGAGTATGGGTGGGGGTGTACAGGGCCGTGAGGCTAACACATGCAAGGGCTGTAATGTGTGAGACATGGATGGTGCTTGTGTGTGTAGGCTTGCATGCCAAATGCAGTTGTGTGGGCACACATGTTTGGATGAATGTGTATGTAAGTAGACATGTTTGTGATGTCACGCATGTATGTTGTTTTCAGCTGCATGTATCAGCACTGTGTACATGTGCATTTGTGTGTATTTGACAAGGGTGCAACAGTGATGCAACATGGATGCATGTGACAGCGGGATGTGGAAGCCTGATTGGCAGATGTGACATGGATGCCCATCTGAACACTGAGACACTTGGCAGAGGTGTACACATGCATGCAAGTGTGGTGGTGTGTGTACATGTGTAGTGCACTTCCTGTGTTGCATGTGATGTCTGGCTCAGCTTTGCCTGCTCATGCTGTTGTATGTGTATGGATGGTGCTGGCAGTTGCGATGTGGCTGTGGTATGGCTCATGTGTGCGAGTTGAAATGACATGTGTGTTGGGGATTGTGATGGCATGTCTGAGGTTTGCCAATGCCACTCATGTACAACTGTCATGTCTGTATGTGTCCATTGTACAGTGCCCTGATGCCTGTGTTTTATTTCTCCCTGTCTGCAGCGTCAACTGATGAAGAGGGGGGAGAAGGTGCTGTGGAGCACAGCGGCGGGGATCCCACCGCCAGCAGGAGACGCAAGGCCCGGCTCCCCTCCCAGGTTGTGATCTCGTCGGTGAGTGAGGAGTCCAGTGCCGCGTCCCAGGCCGCAGCTGCCGGGGGGAGGTCCAAGAGGCAGAGGTTGGAGTTGGACTCCTCGGCAGCAGAAGGGGCAGCTGGGACCCCACAGGGCCCAACGGGGGAAGATGGCACGGAGTCATCCAGGTTGGTGGGGGGTTTGGTGGAGGAGGAGGCCGTGCAAGCAACAGAGACGGGGTCTGGAGGTGGGGATTCCACTGGTGCTAGTGGTGCAGTGCAGGACCAGGGACAGGAGGCAGCACAGGCCGCCGCGGAGGTGCCTGTGTGCAATCCTGTCCCTGATCCTGTCCCTGCATCATCTTGCACCAGCAGGGATGCCTACGTCCAGACCCGTCTTCAGGCAGGGGATGAGCTCACGACAACTGGCCTTCCTCTGCCTGCGGACGTGGCTATCCGGGTCCGGGTTGAGCCTGTCCTGACTGGTGTGGCGTTGCTTCAATGGGCCATGCGAGGTGACCTGCAGTCTTTTCATGAGGAGACTGCACGTCATCTCGAATGGCTCGTTGACCGCGTCGGCCTACTGGGACAGGTCACCCAGGCCGGATTCCTCCGTTTGATGGGGCTTGCTGCGACCCCCTCCTCAACTGAACCCCCTATGCGCCAGTCGTCCTCCGTCCCATCTTCCCACCCATCAGTCACCTGGGTGCCGTGTGGAGCTGCCTCTGACGGTGCGGCCAGGCTGGTGGAGGAGGCATCCCTGCCACAGTCGGGAGTCGGACTTCCAGCAGGGGTGGCCACATCAACGACTGCACCCCAGCCAGCGGAGGATGTGCAGGCAGCAGGAGGCAGTGCACGGGCAGAGGCACAGCAGCAGTAGCTACGTGGTGGGAGCCATGAAGGCTCGGGGCCTTTGACATCGGAGGGGCAGGCATCGGCCGGAGGGCAGGAGGACCCAGGACAGAAAGTGTCTTCCGTGTGGCAGCGGTCGGGCCACGCCATAGATGCGGAGCGGCAGCGGGCGGAAGAGGCACGACTCACGATGGTCAGGGCGGAGAACTCCATGCGGAGGGCCCTGAGGCGGGCCGAGTGCCTCGAGGCAATCCACAGGGGGTTGGAGGTGGACACGTCGACGGCCCTGCGGACCCTCGGGGCCATGGAGGAGGACCGCCTCCGGGACATTGAGCAGGAGTTCGATGATGCCCTGGCCCGGGACATCCAAAAGTGAGCCGTCGGACTAGCCCGCTACCCTTGTACATAGTTCTGTAGTTAGTGTTAGGTTTCCTTTGGTTTTGCATTTTTTTTGGACCTTTTGGACAATGGGCCACATTTTTGTATATAGTTTATTTTTATTAGGTAGTGTTATTAGATAGGTTTTATTTCTTCTGTTGGGATGATGGACCCTGGCTTGTTCATCTGTACATAGTTGACTGTTGGATTTTCTTTTTTTTACAATTTACCCATGGAGCAATGGCTTTCAATTATAATTTTCCATTGGATTTTCTTTTGTGGACTGTGACTTTGGACACCATTCCTTTGGATTATGATTTTTGGTTATGCATTTTTTCACGGACATGCTTCTTTTTATTTTTTTACATTCCCATTTCTGTTTATTTATTTTTGATTCAATTTATGTTTCCTTTAATACATATTTTTTGTTCCAACTTCAATGTGTAGTATCATCTCATTGGTTTCATGCATATCATGATATGGGTTTTGAGATTCACTGACACCCACCAGTCAGGACAGGCTCAACCCGGACCCGGATAGCCACGTCTGGGTGTATGTGAGGGACATGTGTTCGTTTCCAAACTTGCAATTGGGGTTCTATCATGTTATTACCATTTCTAAGTGGGTGGATGCAATACTCGGGTGGGTGTTTTGCATTTGGAGGCTGACCATAGGGACCAGGGATCTAGATTGTGATGACATGTTGGCTGGGGAACATGAGTTGGGGGGTGGGGGTGATGGGAGACATGAGTGAGGGCCTGGTGGAGGGTGCACCACAGTGCTGGGGGTGGGGGTGATGGGAGACATGAGTGGGAGCATGGTGGAGGGTGCACCACAGTGCTGGAGGGTGGGGGTGCAGGGGAACATGAGTTGGACATGAGTGGTGGCCTGGTGGAGGGTGCCCCACAGTGCTGGGGGTGGGGGTGCAGAGGAACATGAGGTGGGGCCTGGTGGAGGGTGAACCACAGTGCTGGGGGGTGGGGGTGATGGGAGACATGAGTGGGGGCCTGGTGGAGGGTGCACCACAGTGCTGGGGGGTGGGGGTGCAGGGGAACATGAGTTGGACATGAGTTGGGGCCTGGTGGAGGGTGCCCCACAGTGCTGGGGGGTGGGGGTGATGGGAGACATGAGTGGGGGCCTGGTGGAGGGTGCACCACAGTGCTGGGGGGTGGGGGTGCAGGGGAACATGAGTTGGACATGAGTGGGGGCCTGGTGGAGGGTGCACCACAGTGCTGGGGGGTGGGGGTGCAGGGGAACATGAGTTGGACATGAGTGGGGGCCAGGTGGAGGGTGCACCACAGTGTTGGGGGGTGGGGGTGCAGGGGAACATGAGTTGGACATGAGCGGGGGCCTGCTGGCAGGTGCCCCACAGTGCTGGGGGGTGGGGGTGCAGGGGAACATGAGTTGGGGCCTGGTGGAGGGTGCACCACAGTGCTGGGGGGTGGGGGTGCAGGGGAACATGAGTTGGACATGAGTTGGGGCCTGGTGGAGGGTGCCCCACAGTGCTGGGGGGTGGGGGTGCAGGGGAACATGAGTTGGGGCCTGGTGGAGGGTGCCCCACAGTGCTGGGGGGTGGGGGTGATGGGAGACATGAGTGGGGGCCTGGTGGAGGGTGCACCACAGTGCTGGGGGTGCAGGGAGACATGAGTTGGACATAAGTGGGGGCCTGCTGGCAGGTGCCCCACAGTGCTGGGGGGTGGGGGTGCAGGGGAACATGAGTTGGACATGAGTTGGGGCCTGGTGGAGGGTGCCCCACAGTGCTGGGGGTGGGGGTGCAGGGGAACATGAGTTGGGGCCTGGTGGAGGGTGCCCCACAGTGCTGGGGGGTGGGGGTGATGGGAGACATGAGTGGGGGCCTGGTGGAGGGTGCACCACTGTGCTGGGGGGTGGAGGTGATGGGAGACATGAGTGGGGGCCTGGTGGAGGGTGCACCACAGTGCTGGGGTGTGGGGATGCAGGGGAACATGAGTTGGACATGAGTGGGGGCCTGGTGGAAGGTGCACCACAATGCTGGGGGGTGGGGGTGCAGGGGAACATGAGTTCGACATGAGTGGGGGCCTGCTGGCAGGTGCCCCACAGTGCTAGGGGGTGGGGGTGCAGGGGAACATGAGTTGGGGCCTGGTGGAGGGTGCACCACAGTGCTGGGGGGTGGGGGTGATGGGAGACATGAGTGGGGGCCTGGTGGAGGGTGCACCACAGTGCTGGGGGGTGGGGATGTTAGGGAGAATTCTCTGTTTAGGCTGAATTTCCTAACCTAGTGAGTCCCCCAGCAGCTTTGCTGGATTTCTGGAGTTTGTTTTTTTTCCATCCTGCCAAGAGTGAGACTCTTTTCCTCCCACTCTTGGACATGAATGTGTGTAATTCCTTTGAATGTCAATGTGTTCCATGGGCTATGGGGTCTTTTACTCCATAGGGTCTCATATGTTTTGCTATGTGTGTTACACCGCACCCTACGTGCCATAACACTGGGGCGTCCTAGCGGACCTCCACCATAGACTCCATACCCGGGGACTGACTACTGTCTCCCCGGGCATGTAAAGTCACCATTGGCTTTACTAGACCTAAATTTACTAACAGAACTAGTACCAACCATCTTATTGTGGACGTGCTAGTAGGGGTAATACGATTACTCCTAGATCTGTTAATCGAGGGGGCACTGTCCCGTCCCCCCTCGTCGAGTTTTGGCTGGTGGCAGTGGAAACTACTTGTTATGTTCGACCCCGAACATAACCCTATGGGACTCGTCCCATTGTTGGAGATTGGTACTTTTTCCTCGTTAATCTCTAACGTACCACCGGTCTACTTATCTTAAATAAGTTTATCGGATGGTATTTTCTGCCAGAACTCGGTTTTTAAAATGGCGTCTGTGTTCGTCTCTGTGACTCCTAAACCAAAGGTTGAGCCCTTTGTTACACTTTTGGCGGGCCTCTGTACAGAGACCCTCCAAAGTGGTGCCATTCTGTCTGGGTTACCACAGGGGTGTGGGAGGGGGTTTAGGCACCCTGGACCGAGTTGCCTTGCCAACTCCGGTCGCACTCGGGTGTGATTGGCCCAAGTGGTGAGCCTCCCTGCTCACCACTTAGCATGTGTTGATTGACAGCTAGGCTGAATGAATGGGGGTTTTCTGCATAAAAGCAGGGCTTTTGGGACTGGATCTTCAGAAGTCGCCACAGGACCTAAGAATCCGACGAGGGTAACGCTGAGCCGACCTGCACGACGACACCTCCGGTGGAGCCCTGCAGAACCGACTCACCACTTCCCGACGACAGAGGAGATCTCCCTGCCGGAGAGTCTCTTCCCCTGACTGGTGGGAACAACCAGACCCTTTGCTTTTTCTTTGCCTCAGGACGCAGTGGTCGAATTGCCCGTGCAGAGCACCTCGGCAACCAGATAGTCACTACCCCTGTACCGCGACCAAAAGGTGGTGCCTTGTGACGGAGCACTCCGTGGCTGGTCTCTTCCCTGGTGGTGCACCGGACTTCACTTTTCTTCGACGACGAGATCATCTCTACTCTTGGCAAAGACCCGACGTGCATTCACCACCAGGAACAACTGCCCCCGCCGGAGCTGTCTCTCCACAAACAAGGTACCGTGTCCGCCTGGCTTCCCTTTCGATCGGTTCGACTGAGGTGTCTTAATCCTCTCCTTTCCGTTGGGTCGCCTCCAAGCTTTTTCTCACGTATTGTTCTGAACTGGTTCAATCTGCCGATAACAATTTGCTACAAAGACTCAAACGCATTTCCACTAAGAGACTTTTGGGACATATCACCTTGCCTCTCTCCGAGTGGGCCTGGCCTCTGAACTTCATGATCTAGCGTGGTTCTTGCCTTCTTGCCTTGCATTTTTCCTGTGCAGTATTGAACTGTGTTGATTTCGTAACCTGCCTATTTTTCTCTCCCGTCCTAACTAATATTAGAGTGCCATCTTGGTTGAGGCATACACCTCTGTCTGCAAATAAGTGATGCTGGTAGAACCTAGACTTGTCGAAATATCGTTAGGGGGATTGATTGTTTCTTCTTCGTAGAGTAATTGTAATTGAAGTGTTTGCCGTGATAGTGCCATAGTGTTTTCCATAGATGTTCCGTTATAAATAATTACCTTAATATCTTTACACTGAACCTTGTTGCGTGTTTGCTTGTCTTACTGTGAAGAATTGCCCTATATTGTATACTCCACATACTGCTTAACTCTTCTTGAGGGAAGTCTGACTGCTCAGCCACAGCTACCAAGTGAATCTGTGTGGTACAGACTGCTACCAAGTGGGTTTACTGCCAAACACCTGTAGTCCTAAATCTTTTGCAGTGGTCGCAGAGGGAACTGCACAGGTTTCCACTGGTGGCAGCAGTGGGATTTGTATCGAGTATACAGTTTAGAGTGCTTTTCGACACTTTAGGATAACTAACCACAAAACTTAGCACTAAAAATCAACTTTCAAAAACATGTCTACGATGGAAACTTACAGTCAAGAATCCTTGTCAGGTGAAAATACTGAGAGTTTGCGAGCTCTCTGTAGGCAAGAGAATCTTTCTGTAAGAGGCAAGAAGTTAGAATTAATAGAGAGATTGCTGGTGAACCAAAGTCTGGGTACTGGTTCAGAGGAACCAATTTCTCCAGCAACTGTAGATAACAGTGATGGTGTTGATCTGAATCGTGATTCTGATGATAGCAATGTAGAGGCTGACGAGGACGGAGAGGCTAACAAAACTGCCTCCCCTGCTCCTCTACCTGCCTTACCAGCTGTGCCTACGGGGCCATACCAGGTCCCACAAGTAACCCTGCTTATTTTGAACTTGAAAAAATGAAGCTCGAATTAGAATACAAACGGTTCTTAGCTCAATCTGAACGAAACCAAGAGCTCGAGTTCAGACGGATGAATGCCCAGGCTGAGCAGAAGCAAGCTGAGTTAAGACTCAGGGAAATAGAACTTAATCACGAGTTAGAGATGAAAAAGTTGTCTATCGAAAATGCTTCTCTCCCCTCTGGTTCCTCTAGGAGCTCCAGTCCCAAAAGACCCCGGATGCCGAAGGAATTAGTGGGTATGTATGAACCAAGATTGGATGTGTTAGATTGTTTAAAACTGTTTGAGTACAATCATGGGCTCCAGGATATCACCGGGAATGAGTTACTTCCCTGCTTGTTCTATAGGCTCCCTCCTGTTGCGACTGATGTGGTAATGGAGTTGGGGGAGGCGGATAAGACTGATTACGAAAGTGTGAAACTAGCTTTAATAGCTAGATTCGGGAAGACCCCTTCCCAGTATCTTAAGAGGTTTAGAACCCTCAAAAAGCATGATGGTACCCCTTGGGCTACCTGGTTGAGTGAAGGGTTGAAAAACTTAGAGGGATGGATTAAGGGTTACAAAGTGAACACTTATGAGGGTATGAAGAATCTTTTTATGTTGGAGTCGATTTATGATGCCTGTTCTCCTGAGCTCAGACAGCACTTGGCTGATTCGAAGGAATTGGATTCCCGGACGCTAGCTAAGGCCGCTGACTTGTGGGTTGCCAACAGGGCTACTCATAAGGATTCTGGGGCAACTCAGAAAAAGGATGAGGAAAAACAGCCTAAAAAAGACTCAAAAGAGAATACGAATAACTCAAATTCCAAAGAGGGCCCCAAACAAAACCAGAAGGGTAAGCCACCGGGAAAACCACAGCAGAATAGTCTGTCTTCTGGTGCCGAACCGGAAGGAGGTCAGAACAAGCCACCATTCCAAAAAGCGTTCGGTAAATTCTTTGTTTGTGGCTCGACTGACCACGTGAAAGATGATCCCAGATGTAAGGGTAAACCGTCAGGGGTCCAGCTTGTCTCCTTAGCCTTCGCTCCAGAGGAGGAAGTCCAAATGGCAAGTGGAAACTTTCTACTGCTAGCTGACGAACCCATTGGAGTCTCAGCCAGCGTTTCTTTAGTATCTCTGGGGTTGTGGGAACAACAGAATTTAGATGTCTATAATTCTATCCCCGATAATACTAAAGAGTATTATAAGGACAGTGTCCAGGTGAATGGGCAGGAGACTCCTGCCATTAAGGACACTGGGGCCAGCATAACTGTGGTGGATAAATCGTTTTTGAGGCTGAGGATGTTGCTAAGGCACCCAAACGCCTCACCAAGTTAGCTGAAGGGCCTGTGCAGATGCTTCCCCAATTACCAGTTCTAATCCAGTGTAACGACATGACTGTAAAGATACCTGTCAGCATACAGAGTGAGGTACCAGGACGCGTACTGTTGGGTAACGATTTGAAAACTCTCGGAGTTGTATCGCATACTCCCAGACCTCCTAGTAAACGGTTACAGGAGCTAACCAGACCCGCAAGAGAGAGGACCATGCGTGGTACTCTCGAGGAGATGATGAAGAAGGAAATCACTCCTGCTCCACTGGAATTGTCGGCAGCTGTCTCCAAGAAATCAGAAGCGAAAGGGAAACCTAAGACTTCTATCCCGAAACCAGCAGCCAGCATTTCAGTGCAGCCAACACGGACTTCCCCGCGGTTGTCCAAAGTTACACCCGTAACTCCACCTCCAGCTGAGGCTGAGAGGGAGGTACAACCCTGTGTGGTACAATTAGACTCTGAGGAAGAGCTAATGGAAGGCCAGGAACTCATTGGAGATCTGGATCCTGTTGACCATCCTGAGCTGCAGTCTTTACTGGCAGAAGGTGGACCCAGCAGGGCAGACTTCAGTAAGGGACAGAGGGAATGTCCAACTCTGGAAGGTCTTCGCCACCAGGCAGAAGCTCAGGCTGAAGGGCAAGAGCCTGGGAAATACAGGTTGCACTGGGATGATGGCCTCTTCTACAGTGAACCGACCGAGTCTGCACCTGGAGACTACAAACGACTTGTAGTACCCCAAGAGAACAGACCACAGTTCTTGCAGTTAACCCACGAGATTCCTTTGGCTGGTCACTTGAGTTTCAAGAAGACTAAGGAAAGGCGCTCTCTCTACTTCTATTGGCCAAAGATGGGGGCCGAAGTAGAAAAACACTGCAGGAGCTGCCACACCTGCCAGACCTCTGGTAAGGTTGGCTCCAAGAATGTGGCACCTTTAGTGCCCCTCCCAGTTGTGGGAGTCCCGTTTGAGAGAGTAGGGATTGACATTGTTGGTCCCCTTGATCCTCCAACCTCCTCAGGCAACAGGTTTATACTTGTTGTAGTAGACCATGCTACTAGGTATCCTGAGGCAATTCCTATGAGGACTGTTACAGCTCCGGCTGTGGCTAAGGCCCTCCTTGGTATTTTTACTAGGGTCGGGTTTCCTAAGGAAGTAATCTCTGACAGGGGGTCAAACTTTATGTCCCACTACATGAAAGCCATGTGGAAAACCTGTGGAGTTACTTACAAGTTCTCAACAGTTTACCACCCACAAACCAATGGGTTGGTAGAACGGTTCAACCAAACCACGAAGAGCATGATAGGTGCTTTAGAGGAACCCCTTAAGCGTAAGTGGGACCTTCTACTGCCATGCCTTCTCTTTGCTTATAGGGAAGTCCCTCAGGAGGGAGTAGGTTACTCTCCCTTCGAACTACTCTATGGTCATCCCATCAGAGGTCCATTGGCCCTGATTAAGGAGGGGTTGGAGAGTGCGCATTCCCCCAAGCCAGTCAGAGTGACTGACTATGTGATAGGTCTCCGGAGGAGAATGTCGCACATGATGACGGAAGCAAGCGATAACTTGAAAGCTGGACAAGCATTGGTCAAGCACTGGCACGATCAAAAGGCTAACATGGTTTAGTTCGCTCAAGACCAGCTCGTTCTCGTTATGATCCCAACAAGGCAGAGGGCCTTGCAAGATAAGTGGATGGGACCCTTCAGAGTTGTGGGTAAACTCAGAGAGGTTAACTATCTGGTGGACTTGGGCAATCCCAAGGAGGCTCCGACAGTCTTCCACACCAACCGCCTTAAAGCGTATGTCTCACGACCTGATGTAGGAGTGTTGCTGCTAGCATCATCCGAGGAAGAAGAAGAAAGTGAAGCTCTTCCGGATCTCCTCAGAGGCTTACCTTTAGATGAACAAATTGAAGGAGTAAATCTCTCCTCCAATCTGACACCCGAGCAACAAGAAGAGTGCAAATCTATGTTGAATCAGTTTGCCTCTCTGTTCTCGCTTTCACCAGGCTTGACCCCTTGGGGCCAGCATGACATACTCACTGGTGACTGTCTGCCAGTCAAAAGCAGAGGATACCGAATGTCAGAAAACGTACGAACCCACATCAAAGGTGAGGTCAGCAAGATACTTGATCTTGGGGTGGGGTAATAGAGCCCTCTATTAGTCCATGGTCTAGCCCAGTTGTGTTAGTGCCAAAGGCCGGATCTAAAGAGCTTAGATTCTGCGTGGATTATAGAGCTCTTCATGCAGTCACCAAGACTGATGCCCACCCTTTGCCAAGAACAGATTAGTTGGTGGATAAACTTGGCGCTGCCAAGTTCCTCAGCACATTTGACTTGACGTCAGGCTATTGGCAAATAGCCCTGACAGACCATGCCAAGGAGAAAACTGCATTTTCTACCCCCGTTGGCTTATACCAGGTTAAGGTAATGCCTTTCGGATTGAAGAATGCACCTGCTACGTTTCAACGGATGGTAAACCAGGTTCTGAATGGGATGGAGGACTTCTGCATGGCATACTTGGATGACATCGCAGTGTTCAGCAATTCCTGGCAATAACATGTAACCCACCTGAGAGATGTTTTGCAGGCTCTTGGACAAGCCAATCTGACCATAAAGGCGAGTAAATGCCAAATTGGACAGAGTAAGGTAGTCTACCTTGGACATGAGGTAGGAAGTGGAGAAATAAGGCCTTTGCTCAGCAAGATTGAAGCTGTGCAAAATTGGACAACACCTACTACTCAAACCCAAGTGAGAGCCTTCCTAGGCCTCACTGGGTATTACAGGAATTTCATAGAGAACTATGGGACCATAGCTTCTCCACTGAATGTCATCTCCTCGCCCAAATTTCCTAAAAAGGTTTAATGGAACGAGGAGTGCAATCAGGCTTTTGAAAACCTGAAAAAGGCTCTTTGCCAAGCCCCAGTACTCAGAGCTCCTGATTACCGCCTTCATTGTGCAGACAGATGCTTCAAATGTAGGGATAGGTGCCGTACTCAGTCAACTGGATGGGAAAGGTAGGGAGCACCCCGTTTGCTTCATCAGCCGCAAGCTGAAGGATCCTGAAACAAGGTGGGCAACAGTCGAAAGAGAGTGCTTTGCTATCGTGTGGGCTCTGAAGAAGTTTAGGCCGTACTTGTATGGTTCTACTTTCGTTATTCACACTGACCACCAACCCTTGAGATGGTTAATGCAAATGAAAGGGGAAAACCCAAAACTATTGAGATGGTCGATCTGCCTGCAAGGGTTTGATTTCACCATTGAGCACAGGTCAGGATGTCACCACCAAAATGCTGATGGTCTCTCTAGGATGTATGTTATCGACTAGAGGTATGAGATTCATCCAGGAGTGGATTAAATCCTCCTGTCCCTTAGTCTGGGGGGGGCGAGTGTTAGGGAGAATTCTCTGTTTAGGCTGAATTTCCTAACCTAGTGAGTCCCCCAGCAGCTTTGCTGGATTTCTGGAGTTTGTTTTTTTCCATCCTGCCAAGAGTGAGACTCTTTTCCTCCCACTCTTGGACATGAATGTGTGTAATTCCTTTGAATGTCAATGTGTTCCATGGGCTATGGGGTCTTTTACTCCATAGGGTCTCATATGTTCTGCTATGTGTGTTACACCGCACCCTATGTGCCGTAACACTGGGGCGTCCTAGCGGACCTCCACCATAGACTCCATACCCGGGGACTGACTACTGTCTCCCCGGGCATGTAAAGTCACCATTGGCTTTACTAGACCTAAATTTACTAACAGAACTAGTACCAACCATCTTATTGTGGACGTTCTAGTAGGGGTAATTCGATTGCTCCTAGATCTGTGAATCGAGGGGGCACTGTCCCGTCCCCCCTCGTCGAGTTTTGGCTGGTGGCAGTGGAAACTACTTGTTATGTTCGACCCCGAACATAACCCTATGGGACCCGTCCCATTGTTGGAGATTGATACTTTTTCCTCGTTAATCTCTAACGTACCACCGGTCTACTTATCTTAAATAAGTTTATCGGACGGTATTTTCTGCCAGAACTCGGTTTTTAAAATGGCGTCTGTGTTCGTCTCTGTGACTCCTAAACCAAAGGTTGAGCCCTTTGTTCCACTTTTGGCGGGCATCTGTACAGAGACCCTCCAAAGTGGTGCCATTCTGTCTGGGTTACCACAGGGGTGTCGGAGGGGGTTAAGGCACCCTGGACCGAGTTGCCTTGCCAACTCCGGTCGCACTCGGGTGTGATTGGCCCAAGTGGTGAGCCTCCCCGCTCACCACTTAGCATGTGTTGATTGACAGCTAGGCTGAATGAATGGGGGTTTTCTGCATAAAAGCAGGGCTTTTGGGACTGGATCTTCAGAAGTCGCCACAGGACCTAAGAATCCGACGAGGGTAACGCTGAGCCGACCTGCACGACGACACCCTCGGTGGAGCCCTGCGGAACCGACTCACCACTTCCCGACGACAGAGGAGATCTCCCTTCCGGAGAGTCTCTTCCCCTGACTGGTGGGAACAACCAGTCCCCTTTGCTTGTTCTTTGCCTCAGGACGCAGAGGTCGAATTGCCTGTGCAGAGCACCTCGGCAACCACATAGCCACTACCCCTGTACCACGACCAAAAGGTGGTGCCTTGTGACGGAGCACTCCGCGGCTGGTCTCTTCCCTGGTGGTGCACCGGACTTCACTTTTCTTCGACGACGAGATCATCTCTACTCTTGGCAAAGACCCGACGTGCATCAACCGCCAGGAACAACTGCCCCCGCCGGAGCTGTCTCTCCACAAACAAGGTACCGTGTCCGCCTGGCTTCCCTTTCGATCGGTTCGAGTGAGGTATCTTAATCCTCTCCTTTCCGTTGGGTCGCCTCCAAGCTTTTTCTCACGTATTGTTCTGAACTGGTTCAATCTGCCGATAACAATTTGCTACAAAGACTCAAACGCTTTTCCACTAAGAGACTTTTGGGACATATCGCCTTGCCTCTCTCCGAGTGGGTCTGGCCTCTGAACTTCATGATCTATCGTGGTTCTTGCCTTCTTGCCTTGCATTTTTCCCGTGCCGTATTGAACTGTGTTGATTTCGTAACCTGCCTATTTTTCTCTCCCGTCCTAACTAATATTAGAGTGCCATCTAGGTTGAGGCATACACCTCTGCCTGCAAATAAGTGATGCTGGTAGAACCTAGACTTGTCGAAATATTGTTAGGGGGATTGTTTCTGCTTCGTAGAGTAATTGTAATTGAAGTGTTTGCCGTGATAGTGCCATAGTGTTTTCCATAGATGTTCCGTCATAAATAAATACCTTAATATCTTTACACTGAGCCTCGTTGCGTATTTGCTTGTCTTACTGTGAAGAATTGCCCTATATTGTATACTCCACATACTGCTTAACTCTTCTTGAGGGAAGTCTGACTGCTCAGCCACAGCTACCAAGTGAATCTGTGTGGTACAGACTGCTACGAAGTGGGTTTACTGCCAAACACCTGTAGTCCTAAATCTTTTGCAGTGGTTCCAGAGGGAACTGCACAGGTTTCCGCCTAACAGGGGGTGCAGGGGAACATGAGTTGGACATGAGTTGGGGCCTGGTGGAGGGTGCCCCACAGTGCTGGGGGGTGGGGGTGATGGGAGACATGAGTGGGGGCCTGGTGGAGGGTGCACCACAGTGCTGGGGGGTGGGGGTGCAGGGGAACATGAGTTGGGGCCTGGTGGAGGGTGCACCACTGTGCTGGGTGGTGGGGGTGATGGGAGACATGAGTGGGAGCCTGGTGGAGGGTGCACCACAGTGCTGGGGGTGGGGGTGATGGGAGACATGAGTGGGAGCCTGGTGGAGGGTGCACCACAGTGCTGGGGGGTGGAGGTGCAGGGGAACATGAGTGGGGGTTCAGGCTAGTCCCCCGTGGTGTGGGCTGCCTGCAGGGGCCGTGGAGGTTGTGGAGCGAACACCTGGGAGGACCCACATGGCCAATTCACGTGTAGTACTCCACAGAACCCCTGAAATACACATACCCTGCTGATATCGCATGTGAAACTTCCCGCACACCCCAAGATACACGTACCCAGGACATTCGCGTGTGGAACTTCCAGCGCACCCCTGAAATACACGTACCCTGCTGATATTGCGTGTGAAACTTCCCGCGCACCCCAAGATACACGTACCCAGGACATTTGCGTGTGGAACTTCCAGCGCACCCCTGAAATACACATACCCTGCTGATACCGCGTGTGAAACTTCCCGCGCACCCCAAGATACACGTACCCAGGACATTCGCGTGTGGAACTTCCAGCGCACCCCTGAAATACACGTACCCTGCTGATATCGCGTGTGAAACCTCCCGCGCACCCCAAGATACACGTACCCAGGACATTTGCGTGTGGAACTTCCAGCGCACCCCTGGAATAAACGTACCCTGCTGAATTCGCGTGTGAAACTTCCCGTGCACCCCAAGGTACACGTAGCCAGGACATTCGCGTGTGGAACTTCCAGCGCACCCCAGTAATACACGTACCCTGCTGATATTGCGCGTGAAACTTCCCGCGCACCCCGAAATACACATACCCAGGACATTTGCATGTGGAACTTCCCACGCACCCCTGATATACACGTACCCTGCTGAATTCACATGTGAAACTTCCCGCGCAACCCTGATGTACACGTACCCTGATGGAATCGCGTGTGGAACTTCCAGCGCACCCCTGAAATACATGTACCCAGCCGAAATGACGTGAGGTACTTCCCACGCACCCCAGTGATACAAGTAGCCCGCTTGCCATGCTGGTACAGGGTTAGCGCAGCCCTTTGCGCTGGATTGGGGATTTTGATGGCTTTTCCCCGCGCAAGGGGCGTTCTCGGGGGCGTAACTGGCGCTGCTGCAAGGTCGCTGTGCCACTGTGCGCCACGGCTGGTTTTGGTGGCTGGAATCCATGAATACGCTGTGCGCGGAAATGTATTTTGGCTCACGCGGATGGCGCAGGGATTCGCACGCGCACACTGTGCACCAGCCGCGTGTGCCACTTGTGCGCTGAATTCTATGAATTACCCCCATGGTGTTTTCTACTTCTGTCATAGCTAATTCTGCCTCATTTTCTATTAGTGGCTGTCCCAGTGGTTCTTGGCTTCCTGTTATAGAAGGTTGACTACTGTCGGGAGTTTCTTTATCTAGGTGGGCCTGGAGTTCCTCTTCGTGTTGCTGTTCATTGTGCAACATTGTTTTGTACTGTGTAAAGTTTACATTGGTTATAGTGCTTTCATTTGCTTTGAAAGCGTCTTCATAGGAGTCATAAATATCTACTAACTCTTCTACTTTTCTCCATGGTTTAAAAAGTTGTAGCAGGGACATGTAATATAGTTCTTTATGTTGAGGAGTTTTTAATGACAATTTGATATGATTAATTAAGCTTCGTTTGGTAACTTTCACTAAGCTGTCTTCACAATTTGTCACTCTGTATCTACCTTTATTTTCATCTGGTTTTATATTATTTTTGTATGTGAAGTTTTGGGCTATGTGGTATAGACACATGTTTTCTAAAGTGGTACTCCTGTTTGGGTAGTATGTGTCTAGTAAATTGTTTTTCTAAATGTCTTGGCTGTTGGGATAATTTTTGGCTATTGTTTCTATGTCGTCGTATGTTTTGAGAACCCTTTTTCTAGATTTAGCAGGACCAAGACTTACTATATTTTCAGATTTTCCATACAAAGCAGTACCGGTTAAACGATCTGCAGCTTCATAGCAGCCACATTCTCTATGAGAGAGCATTTTTTATGGCTAAGCTGTACAATTTCTGAGACAGTGTTTTGTCCGATGATAGGTCATCCCAGAGTTCTTGAAGCTCTGTTTTTTCTGCTTTGGTTAAGTAGGCTGTAATCTATCGTGCAACTGTAGTGGAATTGTCTGCAACGTACTGCACATCTATGTTTACATTCCATAAGAGGGCAATGATTGTGTTGTAATCATTGATATATTTTCCTTCTTCTGTTCTTGTTTATGTAATATATGTTCTTAGGTGATTTACCTTTAACACTATGTCTAACTGAAGACATGAAGTTGTTTACTTGACTTGTTGCTGTAACTGGTCTAGGGAAACCAAAGCAGCATTTGGTGTAGTATTTCCCTTTGTTTTTGTATTTTGCAAGGACAATATTTCCCACATTTGTGTCTTTGAAATTGTACAATTTGTGCATGAAGATCACTATTTGTTGCTTCTGATGGAATTTCACAAGTGACATATTTTTCGATAAACTGTAAAACAGTGGCATCATTGTCTTGACCAAATTTAGAAGCATCTTTAATCCATAAAAGCATGTGGATATGTGGTGCTCCTCTGGCTTGGTGTCACGCTCACCTGATTCCCACGGGGGCGCTGGCCTGGTTTCGAGTGCTGATGCCTCTTCAATGGTGAAGCGCAGGGCTCTGAAGATGGATAGGACGGGCCCCTCTACTCTGGCTAATCTGGCTCGCAGGAATATCCTCCTGTACGTGAAAAGGGAGTATTACAATCTGGCGGAATAATGCTTGAGCCTCCCACTTCCTTCCAACCCTCCTCGATACCCTTCCACGATCCCCCGTGAAGTCTCACCTTAAGGTCTGAAAGGACGAGCTCTCCATCCTGCTTCTGACGCAGGGGCGCGTTGAACCCAGTTACTTCACTGGATTGAGGTTGGATGGGAGTTCAGATAAGCTTGATTATACTGGTAAGGCGCTGTAAAAGTTCTGTTGCAAGTTCAAAAGTTCAAGCTTTAAACAATAATGTTCATTGTCTTTTTCAGGTGATGAAAGAAGATTCCTTTGGAGACTTCTTGCAACAAAGCGCTAATGTTGATGTCTTTTCCCCATAGGGGCCGGGGTTCGGAATGCCGGAGATATGGCGCCGACCCGAAGTGAAAAGTGCAGTTCCAGTAAAGATCTGGTAAGTCCTAGATGAGCGCTCAGGTAATGTTTTTGCATTCGCTCATCTAATGTCTTTGTCTTTTTTCCCCATAGGGGCCGGGGTCCGGAAAATGCCTGGAAGCAGCAAGACCCGAAATGAAATGGGAATGACCCAACAGGTAAGTCTTAGAAGGAAACTGAGCCTTTCCTATTCCCTTCCTTCTCTCACCTTGTGTTCTTGTCTTTTTCTCTCAAGGCTCTGGGAAGTGGCTGCGAATCCGGATGATCGCTGCTGAAGATGGAGGCGCCCAAGAAAGGTGAGTGAAATGCAGCGCTGCAGCGATCGGAGCGAAATGCTTTTAAAAATGATGTCTTCCTTTTCAGGATCATCGGTGAGATGTCTCCGTGATGCAGGTTTAGCAGGTAAGGCCTTCTTCCTCTCCCAATTCTCTTCTTATCACCCTTTGCAGGTGTCCCAGGATGCTGACAGGCGTGGCTGAAGTCCAGAAGCAGGAGCTGACACGGTGAGCGTCCAGCTGCTAGGTGCAGAACAACGCGAAGCACGTGTGGCTGTTCGGGTGGGGTTTAAATAGCTTTGGAAGAAGTTCCAGGTATGTATCCTTCCACCGATCAGGTATGTATCCTTCCCCGACCACACCCGGGTGGAAAGTAGTCCCACAGGTAAAGTAGTCCCATTCAGGCCTCAAGAGGGCCTGGATGTAGCAGCATGGTCTGCATCAGGTAAGTGCACATAAAAACACTTGAACACATGTCCAGCTTTATGAGCCTGGCGCCTAAGGCGCCAGGACTGGGGTCCAACGTGAGCCTGGCGCCTAGGGCGCCAGGACTGCGTCCAAAGGGCCCCAGCTTGGGCCCGCTGGAACTTCCCTGGGGGGAATGATGCCTGCCTCTGGGGTTGCTGGGTCGGACCTGGCTCCTTGGAGGTAGGCATCATGACACTTGGTATTCTTTTTTCCAAAAGAAGTGTTGCACTTCTCCGAGGGGAGGAAAAGTTTTATTACAAATAAAGTGTAGCATAGCAATGAAGCAATGATGGAAATATCTTAAAACATTAACAGGATCGAGAGAGCAAAATTCTCCAGGTGTTAGTATATCTATGCTTGTTTTGTTTTTGTTTGATATGCGTAGGAAATCATGTAAATCTTCCCATGCATATTCTGCACAACTTAATGTAACAAACCAAGTGGGTGGGCCAAGGTTTCTTATCATACAACGTACATCTCCGTGACGTCGGAACCAGTACTCTTTAGTACCACGCATGTTTGCTAACAGATTTGTAATGCTTGATTGTAAAACCTCATCTTTTTCTTGCACTTTTTGTAGTAATTGTCTAGCTGACATAGTTTTAAAGTGGGTACCTGATTTCAATGTGTGTGCAACTCCGTAGCATAGAGTTGCTAGTTCACCTTCAAAGCGTAGGTGAAATATGTATTCCACATTTTGTCTAAATCTGGGATCTTCAGAATACATTTGTAACGAGCAGTATTCTGATGCTGTTATCTGAGTGGGTCTATTTTTTTTTTTTTTTTTTTTTTTTTCCTTTTATTTTTGTTAGGTTGTATTACAACCCTTTAAAAACAGAGAGAAAACAAAAAACAAGCCAAAGTTTCTACATTCATCTCCAATCAATGCCAGGCGTCATCTCTACATCGGTTCCCTATGTCATGGCTTATGTTGCGGACATCGAAAGCGGCCCAACTGTTGAATCCGCCGAGGCATCGCGTAGATAGTCTTTTATAATGCGAAGGAAAGAAACCAGGGCATAGAGCACCCCTCTGTTTGACCCATCAAACAGGGCTCTCCACCAGTCTTCGCGGGTTAGGCACTGAAAATTCTTTGTTATTGGGCTGAAGATATTAGCTCTTTTAGACTCAAACTTTGGACACATTAAGATTAAATGTTTAAGAGTTTCCTTAGAGGTGGAGCAGAAACGGCAAGTGAGGTCCAAGTCCGGGGATTGGGACCAGTAGCAAAGGCGTTCTTTGGTTGTCATGACATTCAACCTGAAGTGAAGATAAGAGGCCCGAACCCACTGGTCTGGAAAACAAGCCAAGTACGATGGTACACATCCATATGCTCTTGCCTCGGCTGGCACTTCACGCATAGACCTAGAATTGGCTCGTTTATCACAGGTCTGGATCCAGTCATTTCTCCATATCTTTAATTTCGCGGCATCTGGGTTTTCAAGCAGCAGTTGCATCGTGATATCATACGTGCTAAGCACGTCATGGCATAGCTTGTTCCATTGAAATGCCATTGAGGGGGCCTTGGCAGACTGTAAATTGTTTAAAATGTCCAACTGGGGCAGTGTGATGTTTGCGTTTAATTTCCTGAAAACGCTTAGGAGGTTCCAAGCGACTCTCGCTTGCATAGATATGTATCCAAGTTCATATCTAATACACACTGTGGCGGTGCCTTTTGGAAGATTAAGCACTCTAGACCAGAAGATGTTTTCCAAGGAATTCCACACCTCAGAGCCGCACCCAAAGGCGTTTTCGCCAGCGTATATCAAAGACGGTACCACCTTCTGCTGGAAAAACATTAGCGTAGGTCTTAAGCTAAATTTTCCAAATTTTTTGTTAATTAAAACTGCTTGGCATGCCAATTGACGGCATTTGTTCTTGGCTGAATCAACCCAGGGGGCGTCATTTCTGCTAGCACTTAGCTGCATTCCTAGGTATCTAGTGTTGAACACACGCCCAATGGGTTCTTTGTTCACATACCATTTAAGATTCTGCCGAGTCGAGTTGAATCCTTGGAGTCTTTCAAGGACCATGACTTCGCATTTCCCTCTGTTGATAACCAACCCGTTATTTGTTAGGTATTTTTCTACGGCATTCAGTTTGCGCTGTAAGCCTATAGGGGTTAAGTCTATTAGAATGATGTCGTCTGCATAGACTAAGTAGTCAACATGAGAGCCGTGTAGTTTTGGCGGGAAAGTGCGGAGGTCACGAAATACATCCTTGATGTCGGATATGAACAAATTGAATATGATTGCCGCAAGCGGGCACCCTTGCTTGACACCTCGAAAGGTGTCAATAGGTGAAGAAAGGTTGCCCTTTTGGTCTAGGCGAACTCTGATGGTCGTGTTCGTGTGCAGTTCATAAATGGCGGCCAGCAGGCTTGCTGGGCAGTTCCATTTGGTCAATTTAGACCAGAGTAGATCTCTATTAATACTGTCAAACGCCTGGGACAGGTCCACGAAGGCGAGATATATCTTGGCATTGGATCGTAAAGCTTCCATTTTCAATAGGTTTAATGTTAAAAGGTTAATACCGCAGCCCAATCCTTTTACAAAACCAGTTTGTCTAGGGTCCATCTGATTGCAATTTATTGACCATTCCAACAGTTTTTGTTGGAGGAGAGTAGAGTAGACCTTGCCCACTACATCAAGAAGAGCAATTGGTCTGTAATTCTTTGGATTGCGGCGGTCGCCTTTTTTGAAAATGGGTATAATCACTGCTGATTTCCAGGACACGGGAGTCTTGCAGTTCATGGCAATCCTTTTGAACAGTAACTCACAAAAGGTGGTCCATGTTTCAGGGTGAAGCTTGAGCGTGAAATTCGTTAGGCCATCAGGACCAGGGGCTCTTGAATTGTGCAAGTTCTTAATGACTCTCAATATATCCTCGTAGTCGAAGACCAGGTCCCAATGTGATAGTACGGGAGGCCTCCAAGCAGCGACCTCGTTGTTATTGCAGAAAAGGTTTGCATAAAAGGATACCCACTCAGCCTCAGCAACCAAATTGGCCTGAAGAGCATGTTGAGGCGCAAGATTGTCATTTATCAGTCTCCAGTATTCAGCGGCGTTTGAGCTCTTCATTTTTGATAACATTAACTCCGCGTCATTCTGCAGCATGATACACTTATGAGACTTGAGCCAGTTCTTATGGTGTTGTTTAAATTTTCTCACAAGGCCATGGGCAATACTGGGTACTTGTTTACGGGCCGATCTTATCTGCCAACGTAGAAGACGTTTTCGTTGTTGCACCTCGAGGTCGAATTTGTGCTTCGGAGAGAACAGACTTTTGCCCATTGAGGTCCTGCATTCACGGTATTGGGTTAGCAAATAGTCGTAATCCGTAGATTTGGAGGTCTGGAGACCCCTCAAGATGTTACTTGTTTCAGAGGAGTCCAGATTTAAACGAATCCTACCAGTTCCTGTTCTGATATGAAAGGCCCAAAGATCTCGAGGGTTTTCAACCGTTTCCGTGAATGTCAAGACCACCATATCATGGTCACTGTGCTGCATTGATTGAACAAACAAACTAGTCGTTCTCATATGAAACCTACTGGATACAAAGATGTAGTCCAAGGTGGACTTGAGTTTGCCTCGACGCCAAGTGGGAGCAGCGGGAATATCACCCAGCGTTTGACCATTCAGCATCATAATGTCACGGACCTCCATTTCTAGGCACCATTGGGTTACCGGATAGAGTTCTAAGTTGTTTCCGGTCTTCTTGTAACCTGTTTCGTTCAAATGATTAAAGCAGTCGATGTTAAGATCTCCACAGATTATCAGCTCGTGAGGGGGGCCGGCTTCCATATACTCATCCAAGGACTTTGTAACTTCATCTATGAAGTTTTTAGTTCCATGAACCTCATGATTCCAATAGAGGTTAAAAATACAGATGGAAGTCGAGGTTCCAGCGGGTGAGCTACCCACCCCGACCGTAGTCACCTGAATATATGGAGAAATGTCAATTGAATTCAAAATCCGGAGACCAGAGTTGATCCTAGCAGCTACAAGGAGGCCTGCCATCGGTCTCCCCCTGGTCTGTTTGAGAGCCGGTGTAAAGGCGATTTCAAACCCTTCCAAAATGGGTTTTTCACAGAGCCAAGTTTCTTGAAGGCAGATAAGATCCAGATCTTCGGCCCAGGCGGTGTTAAACAGATGACTGAAGCCTCTTGTATTCCAGGAGCCCAAAGTAAGGGCTTTTTTGTTGTTAGAGTGCCTGAGAGCCTGGCGTTAACGAGGCATGGTGTTATTTAAGGTTTCAGCAACCCACGCCCAGTCGTTCCCTTGCGCCAAAGCTGAGGGGTCAGACACTGGCCGGTCTTCAGTTGGGTGCACTTGGCTAGCTCCTTGAATTGTAATCTTGATGTTGTTTTGACTAGGTGTCTCAATCATCGGCTTCCGAGTCTTCTGTACCAGGGATAATGAGCTTAAGTGCGAGGCTGCAGGAGCCCGCTCACTTGAGCGCGTTGGTGGAATTTTATCGTCTCTGCCCGCTTCTATCGGGTTCGCAGCTTCACCCAATGCCTCTGCTGGGGCCCGTGTTGGGACTAGTGAGATGTCAAAACCTAGCGACATTAACACCGGACCGGCTTGTAGCAATGTATCAGCTATGATTTTTGATTGAACGTGTAGAATAACTGCATCGTTTTTGGTTTCCTCGAGAAATTCTACAATTTTCAAGTCACCAGATTCAGTAGCCCGCAGACTTGGGACCAAGTGACATAGCCACAGAACATTGTGGCGATTCATTATCAAGTCATCAGCAGAGTCAATACGTTCCAATAGTACCTGGTGGTAAGAGGACGCCTTCTTCGGATAGTTACTCGTAGGGGGTTCTTTTATTGAGTGATTTTTCAGTGTAGGATTTCCTTGTGGAACCCCCATGGCCTTGAATTGCGACGGGTTCATCTGAATAAGGTCTTGTACTTTAGTGCCTGGAGGAACAGACTTTAAGGCTTTGGATGGTTGCTGGCTAGTGTAAAGATTGAAAGAAGATTGAGGTTCTAGATCTTTCGATTTCGGAGGATCTTTGTTACACTGATTGCAGATCTTCCGGCGTTTCTCCTCGAGCGTCATGAATGGTTTAGAGCAGCTGTTCATGTCATCTGTTAAAATTGAAGTTGGCCCAGTTACTTCACATAAAGATATAATTCTTGAAGCTTTCCGGGCCGGCACTTTAGGCAGAATGGAATTGAGGCCAGGCAGATGTAAACCGATGTCAGGCTGATTGATTATTTGGGGACAGACTGCGTTCGAGGGATCTGTGGTGTTGTCAATCTGTTTAGATACCACGAGGGGGATAACCGACAACAAATTGTGCTCCGCAGTCTCGTTCGCTTTCGTGGCTACTTCATCCTCATATGTCGATATGTTTAACAACTCCTCCGATATACCGCGTAAATCGATTATCGGTTCGATGGCCGGATCCAGATCGATGGTAGTAACATTTGACAGCGATTCACATGCGTCTTTTTATTTTTTAGAGTTGTTTTGTTGACAGTTACATTCAAAGTTTTTAGGTTGCGCAAGAATTTCCTGGGATCATTACCTCGGTTCCTTTTTTTCATGGGCATGTTTTTTGATTTTTTAGGTTCGTTGTTTCTACAGTTTGCAGTTTTCGAGCCAGAGATAGACCGGCTTGTAGGGTGTTTAAATATGTCAAAAACTGCAGCAGCAGCGTCGGTTTCAGAGTTTAGTGCATCGACCGGTACCTCTATGTCAGAAACAGAACCAAGATTTAGATTTTACGAGGCAGCCAATTGAGGATCATGAAGCGCCAAGTTCTCTACAGCTTGAGTTTCCAGGCAAATAGCCTGAAAATTGGTCGAGTCAGATGGAGCCAAGTCAGTGGTGGAGAGGTCAAGGTCGGCCGTTTGCGGGCCAGAAGCACATGGAACAAGTAACAACAAAGAATGCTCTTGACCTTCTTCAGCTGTCGCCTTTTCTATATTAGCCAGCTTATCTGCGTTTCTCATGCGATCAAGAGCAGTGGCTTCTGCAATCTGGGCACACGTGGCTACAGGTATCCGAGAAGATGAACAAACTACAGAATTATTTGAGGTTCGAGGGCTCTGTACATCTCGGTCTTCAAGAACTTCAATATAACCAGGATTGTCGGCTTTTTGTTGAAAAAGGTGTAGAGCCTGTTTAGCCACTTCAGCCAGTAGTTTTCTGTCTAAGAGTGCATTTTTGTTACTGTCTGTTAAAGCAACTAATGCCAGTTCCACTTGTTTGTTAGTGTGTAGGGATGAGTTCTTTAGAGTCGTTTGAGACGTTTCCAATTCAGCAATCTTCGCATAAACACCACTGAGCGAAGCTGTTAGGTCTTTTATGTTGTCGTTTATATGTTCGTACATTTTTAGAAAAGGAGCCAAGGCAATTGTGGTTGATGACATGATGATACTTTGAAGCTCTTGCATACTTGGAGTATAGCGTGCGTTACCAGAGCAATCCATTGTACGGCCCTTGGATTGTCTTTTGCCCACTGGAAATCGTCTAATTTTGGGAAAAGGGCGCTCCATTAAGGATGAGTCCGATGAAGACAAATCTGACTTGTCTTCAGATTGCGAACTCACGCTTGAAGGTCCATGCATACATTGATGTGAGTTAGACGATGGGTCATTTGCGATATCACCATAGCGGGCTTCTTCTGTGAGCATAGAATGCTCGGTGAACCACTCGAGCGTCTACTTCTCCTTCTTCTTTCGATCAAATTGGTCGTAAGGAGGCTCCGCGAGGGACTTTTAGCCAGCAACACTGATGGAGGCGCCCCGTCCACAAGGTTATGGGACGCTCTCGTAGGGGTTGTAGCCCCTGGCAAGCAGTTTTTTATTGCCGAGTTATTCAACCTGCTTTTGTTCAAGTGCTTAAGGTCCATTAAAAGTTTATTAACCACTTCTAGGGAGTTTCTGCGGTTAATTGGGTCTTTTTCTTGTGGAATCAGCACCCTCACTCCCTCAGCATTTGCAAGGGAATCACAAGCAAAGGATTGTGAGTCCAATTTTTGAACCGGGTTGAACACTTCGTTGGGTGTGAGCGCTATGTCAGGCGCACTACTTTCGTACAGCGTGTTTAGTGGAAACACTGGCGAAGGTAGCAACTTCTCATGTGCACTGTAGAATCGTGTGCGTGGGGAACCATTGCTTGCTTCTATTTGTGTTCGAGCATCTACTGCATCGCAATCACCGGTAATCACATGGAGCACCTGGGCTCCGGGCCTCGCACCAGTGAGTTGACAAGAAGGCGTTTGCGTGGTAGCAGGGTCGTAAAGCGTTGAACTCGTGTCATTTAATGCAGTACTGGCTGGAAAATCAAAAGGGCCGTGTGTTAGGGCCGATTCAAGCATAATCATCGGAATGGACTGTACTTCATGTGAACTAGCGCACTTGTCAAGGATCACATCACTTTTACTTTGATGCGGGGAGCGGGATGTGAAAGCCTGGGGTGGGATCATTTTTGTAGAGCTGGGCTGGGCAATAACACTGTCAGTAGCCGACTGTAGAGCAGGTACCACAGCCACTCTCTCAGCCCCCAATACCTCTGCCGCACCTCCCATTTGCCAGGACTGAGGAAGAAGAACTCGATCCACTCGTGAAGTAGTAACCACACAATCACTTACTATCTTTTCATCGTTGTCGTTGTCGTTGTCGCTAGGCGTAGATGTCGAGTTCGCGGCTGGCTGCGTCAGACGCTCATCTTGGTTCTTGGACTGTATGCAGTCAGAGACAACTGTGACAACAGAGACAACAGAGACAGGTGTGTGGAGCGCCTCCGAGGACTCCGCTGAAAGCCATGAATGTTCGGAGTCAGGGCACGCCGGTTCGCGCACACGCTTTCTTTGGGCTCGGGTCTTTACAGCGTTACTCACGATCTTTCCTTTCTCCAGAGCCATAAGAGCGCTTGTTCGCATTATGGCAGGGACTGAAGCGGAGATGAGTACGGGGATGGGTACTGTAAGCAAGAGGCCAGGGGAGACTATAGCCGCACCCCGGCTTCCACGGACTTCCTCGGACTCCTCAGACTCTGCCAGACTCCGCGCCCGCTCCGCGGGGAGAGGCAGTTTTTAAGCTGGAGACACTCCCACAGCAGCAGTAGAAAGCGAAGAGTCACTGAACACTCCTGGTCACTCCTCAGACTCTGCCAGACTCAGAGTGGGTCTATCATCATACCTTCCTCCTTTCCCAGTAGGAAAGAGTAGAGGAAAAGCATGTGCTTCTATACTTTTTTCCCATATGCTGATTGGTGATCCTTTGGTTTTTCGCATTTGGTATGTTTCTAGTGCATCATCTATGGTGTCTTTAGAGTGTAATGGATGAATTGTATAATGGTCTAAAATATTGGATACTGTAGCAGGATCTAGAAGTTCAAATTGACCAGTTTCTTGTGACTCTTGAATTATTTCAGTCGTTTCCCTCAGGTTTTCTTCAATATTCATTTCTTTGTAGTATTCATTGTTGTCTTTTAGATATTGCAAGGCTTGTCTAACTTGATGTCTAACTTGATGTAAATCTACGAGTTGTTGCCAATTTTTTTGTCTTTTGTAGGTACACTATTTACTAAGACAATTAAAGATTGCTCTATTGGATGTTACACTCCTAGAGTGTATACATTTTCTTTCAGATCTAATGGTAAATAAACTTTGCCATGAATGCCTTTCACTAATTCAGAGGGAGGTAATTTTGCTGTTTTTGGTTGAATGCGTAGTATTGCTTGAAATGGATGCACTGTTAGAATTATGATGCTCTCATATAAATTGAGTTATTGCAAGGGTTTTGGTAGTGGGAATAAGTTATTTGTGATAGCACGTGAAGGAGTTTGGTTGTTGTCAAGTTTTGCAGTGCAGTAACTGCAAAGTATTAAGGGGTCATTTATTTCGTATTTGTTTTCTGCTATAATGTTGAGAGCTAATTCGAACCATTTGGAATCTTTATTGTGTTCTATTTTGTATGTTATGTCTACAGTTTTTGTGCTGCTTTTTTAAAAAAGTTCTGCGGCAACACACACACACTCACATGGGCCCTCATTACAACCTTGGCGGTAAGTTTTCAACTTTACCGCCAAGGTGTAATTTATGTTAACGCCATGATGGATGGTGGATTTACCGCCCCATTCCAAGCTTGGCGGGGCGGTAAATCCCCATTCACCATGGCCCCTTCCCCATTCCCATTTTTGCCCCATAGGGCATAATGGGAGTGGGGAAGGCGCTAATTACGGCACCGTAAATCACGGTGCCGTAATTAGCACCAAGGCGGCTTAGCGCCTTGCATTTTAACACCTGCTAAAAGCAGGCGTTAAAATGGGAATCAGGCATTAAGGGTTAACGGCGCCGACGGCGCCGTTAAACCCTTAACGCCTGAGTTGTAATGAGGGCCATGGTTTGGTATTACAGCGGAAGTACTTTTAAATTTTAGTATTTCTTTTTTGTATGTGTGTAGTAGAAGGTTGCCATTTGTAGAATTGTTCCTAGTCTGTTGTAAAGCTATTACATTTTGTAAGTGGCTTTCACTTCCAATATATTTTCTCTGGATATGCTCTATTTCTTCAAGTAGGTCTTTGGCTATACCATGTAGAAGATTGTTATTTAAATTGTCTAATGCTAAAGCTGGGCTTTTAGCACAGTACAGTTTATGGACTAAATTTCTTATAGCTGAATGATGGGTTGATATAATTTTAATATGATGGAAGGTGCTTTTGCAATTAGGTCCTGAAATGCAGGCTAATGAATGTCCTTGTAGTCCTGAGTTTTTGCGCACTGGACAGGTATCCATATTTTGTAGAAGTTTCATTTTGAATTTGTCTTTGCCTTTTACATATTGATTGAGGAACTGGCGTAAAGATTTGAAAGATTTTTTGTCAATGTTACACATTGATATCCACGACCATTTGTATACTGGACGTTTCGGTTCAGTCTGATGGAGAGGTGATGCTGAGTTTTCTTGGGATATTTTTGTGAGCAGCGTTTCTTGTTCCATAATGGTATTATTACGTTTTTCATAACCTTATCCACTGCTATGTATGGCAATTGTGTTTGTTTGCTTTTGTTTGTATGCTTCTTCATTGAAATATGGTTATGTGCTCGTGGTGTGACTCCATTCACCTCCACAGATATTTTAAAAGTTATTTTTGTTGACATTCCATTTATTGAGAAGCTCATTTTTGTAATTTTGTAGTTAGTTTTATTAGTGGTTTCATTCTGTTTAACACTAAAATAAATAACTTCCTTTTGAGAAGGATTGCACTGTCTATGAGATCTTCTAAGAATAATTTTCTACGGTAGGTTTTAAGGGTTGTGCATGATTTCTCTACTGTTTTTATAAGATTCTGAAGGACTCTGTGGTGGAACATTTTTTGTAAAATACTTTTTTTGGTATGGTTACTTGCCACTACATCAAGATTTATAGGAGCAGTAATGCCAGTAGTGGTAGCTGAATTCTTGTTAATCACTTCCTGTTTCGTTTTACATTTTGAAAGAGGAGGCATCGTTTTTGTACTGGAAGCTTGTTTTGTTTCACTTAATGACTCTTAGATCTTTTGTTTGAACTTTTTGTACACATTCTGCTAGAGATGGATGCTTATTCTGGACACCTTTATTTTCATTTGCTCTACTTCTGCGTTGCTTTCTACGGATTTGCTTTTTGGTAGGCATTCTTTGGGGTCTGTTGAAAAAAAAAGAAGGTATGGGTTGGGCTGTTCTGCACTGTATGTGTACTGTGTGCATGAGTGTGAGTATGATGGTAAGGATGTATGTGGTAGTGTGTGATTGTGCATTGGGCAGCTACAACTAGTTGGGAAGGCTATTCTTGTATTTGTGTGTTAGTATAGTGGGGTTCAGATGACAGTAGAAAGTAAGCTAGTGGTGAGGAGAAGCACTAATACTTAATCTAATGGTATAGAGTTAAAACAGTTCTTTATTCTGCAATACTAACATTTTAGGGGCTGAGTTATGTAATTTGTGCGCCAAAAAGCGGGGATTTGTGCGCCATTCTGCCTGCAAATCCTTGTTTAACAAATGGGGATTTGTGGGCAGAATCGTGCACAAATCTCTGTTTTTCGGTGCACAAATTCCATGAATCAACCCCACAGTGTCTTTGAGTAACAGTAAGAATATTATGGTAGTATTGTACTTACTTTTTTTGTTTGGAATGAGCAGGTTTCTTCTGAGTTGTTGTTTGTACTTCAGATGCTGCTGCTTTTCAGGAGAGTGGTCTTCACTGCAATTGTAAAAGAAAGTTAGTAATTTTGTGTGTTTATAGCACTGATGTTAATTTAGACATTGATTTTTATGTTTTTGTAGTAGTATATTTGATAACTGAACATAGTGTGTGCATGCAGTTTCCTTTGACTATGTGCAGCCTTTATATTTTACTTACAATATGTTAGTTCATCATGGTTTGCAAATGAGTAGAATACTAAGTGTATGAAACTCACTTGGGTTCTTAAGGCTGTGTTATTGCATGTTAGGAGATAGAAAAAATAATGATATACTTATTTTTCAATTTTTATAAGGTAAATGGCAGAAACTGTATGGAAAAGCATAGAATGTATGCACTTGTGAAGGTGTGGGTAATAGAGCAGAAGGATGTGATGTACAGGCAGTGGTGTTATTTCAGCTGGGAGCTTTTCTATGATAGTGTCTATCTGTGTGAGTGTATAGAGATGCATGAACTTATCCTGGCTGTGTGTAATTTTATAATACACTACTAAGTGTTCTTCTACAATTATATTGTTATTTCTCCCATCTTTTAATATTATAATTTTTGAGATAGTTGTGTGTGTAAAAAAGAATTTAGATAGCAGACAGATTTAGAAGTGACAGTTCATTATAGCAGATGGGAAAAATAATAGTAAGTTCCTTTTATAGGTTATACAGGTTAAGTGGCAGTTACTCTGTTTATATGTATTTATAAGAGTTGTACATGTACTCTGCATAAAATGCATACCTGTAGTTGTATTCATGCATGTGGATATGCATGCAGCTACAAGTAGAAATCTTGGGGACTTGTGCAGTAGTTTTTGTAGTAGGTGCTTTCCAATGATATGAGACTTGTACTCAGAGTGATCAACAGCATATTTGAAGTGTTGAACTCTGATGATGGAGTTAGATGTAGAGGTCTTGGATGTAATTGGTGGATGGTTGTGTGACTGCTTAGCTGTATCCAATGAGGGAATGGCACAGAGAGTGTAGAGAGTGTAGTGGAAAGGGTAGAAGGGCTGCCCAGAGTTACACGCCCCGTGGACATCGCGGTTGTCCACGGACAGGGCGTGCCACATCTGGGGTTTTCCAGCAAGTCCAGCATGGAAAGGGGACTGTAGGGATTAGCCAATCAGGTGTTGAGGTTGTGGATTTATGTTGAAAGAGGCTGTGTGTAGTGAAGATGGCAGAGGTGGAGAAAGTCAATGTGTTGGTGGTTGGAGATATGTTTGTGCATGGTTTACAGCAGTATGCTCAATGCAGGCATGTAGCAAACAATTTTGATGTTTAAGGAGTGGAGGTGTTGTGGAGCACTGTGCCTGATTGCAATGTACAGGGAATTGTACGAGTTTCTGAAGATATGGCCAGGATGAACAGTCCCCATGTGGTCATTTGGGCTATGTCAGTGCCCCTACTTTGTTGGCAGATTTGGAACACTTGGTTCAAGCAGTAATGAACATCCTTCCAAATGCCAAAGTTGTTTTTTCTGGATTAGTACCTAGGGCAATATGGGACAATAGTTCTGTTGTCTGTCTTCAGAAAAACATTGCTAGGTGTGCAATCAACTGAGGCATGTGTGCTTTCATGCTTAGAGCTGGTGTGTTCTTCTGTAATAATGAGAATATTGATTCCAGTAATGCTGTTTATTTTAAAGAAGATGGAAAGATTTTAGGAGTAAAGTAAGAAAAAAAAGAAAAAATACAAAATAACAGGTGTCTGTCAAGCATCTGTAAAAAAAAAACAAAGAAAACAGCTCTTTTCCGAGCCAACCTCTTAGGGGAAAAGGGGCACACAATTTAAATTTAAATTCACCACGCTCAGATTTTCGATATGTCCGCGGACATGGCGGTAGTCCGTGGACATTGCGTATTACATACAGGGATTTTGGGGTGGAGAGGCATGCAAATGAGAAAGAGTAGAGCAAGGGATTGGTCAATAAAGTTTACTGGGTGTGCTGTGTAAGGAGAGAGTTTGTCAGGAAGTCTTTTTCCTGAGAGAAGAACAGATAGCTATGCCTGTGTGTTTTAGAAAACAAATATACAAAGCGAGGCGCAATGTCAATAAGGCTGTTTGTGCCTTTCTAAGAGATGTTGACATGTCCTCTTTTCACAATGAAAATATTATGTTTCGTAGCACATACCTTTTTCGCAGAGATGGAGTCCATCTTACTTATGCTGGCAATCAGATTTTTCTGAGAAATGTACAAAATGCATTGCAACCTTTTTGGAATTACAGCCATCCATTTTGCAGTAGGTGTTGACCATTTGACATTTTCCAAATAGAAACAAACAACACCAAAAGGCTCTTTTCAGAACCACCACTTCGTCCCAGAGAAAAGTGCAATGGTTATGACAGGGCAGCACCCCAAAATTTTATATGTCCGTGAACTGTCCGCGGACTTCTAAAAAATGCACAGGGCCCTGCTCCATTTATTTGCCACTTCTATTTTTAAACTGAACTGTGAAAGGCGGCTCTGAAAAGAGCCTTTTTTGGGGGGGGGGTTTGTTGTTTTATATTTTTTTGTTTTTTTACACATGACACACTAGGAAAGGAGGGTAAGGAAGTGACATTAACCACAGGGATAAGAAAAGGCAGGTGGAGAGAGGAAGATGCGGGGTGGGCCTTATTTAGGTAGGTAGCAGACCTTCTCATGCTCCGTGACCGCAGTCTCGAAAGCACTCCGAAGACTATCCCACCTGCAGAGTACTGCCTCGCAGTACATACACAATATTTCGACCCTCGAAAGGTAAGGGTCAACAGCATCATAGATAGCCTGTGAGGCAGCTGGAGGGAGGCGTTGTCCCACAGGAGTGTCTCTTGTGGTGACAGGAGCGGAAACGGAGGATGTTGTAGAGGAACTCAACCTACTACGTTTATCACAAGGTACAAACTTGCGAACGGCCCCACCGTGGAATGACCTTAGGTGACGCTTCATGGATGTTGTACCAAAGCTGTACGAACCAGGCCTCCCACGACTCAGCACCATTTTGCACTGGTTGCCGGTGACCTTGTTCGCACGTGCTTTTGGTACGTCACCATGAATGGTAAACAACCGCCACACCCAAGACTCACGGCGAGTGCTGGTAGTAGGGACTTCCTCATCCTCTTCATCCTCCTCCTCTACATCCTCTTTCTTGTTCCCCTCTTCAGGCCCTTGGGGACGTGGTGGAGGGGGTGGGGGTGCTGATGCAGAGGCTGAAGCAATTTGCAGCAAAAGCAGGAAAAACTGGTCAATATGTTAGGTCACTCTGCAGTGCTGGAAAGACAATGCTTTGTCAGGTAGAAGCACAATGAGGATCAGCTCTGGGGTGTGGCCTTTTATAGTGGTGCTGGTGCGTGCTTCACGGACACCCGCGCTGTCCGCGGACAGATCAAACACCCCAAAAAGGCTCAAAAAGTTCAGAAAAATATGTAGAATGTCAGGGTCATTGTCTGGGACATGTGCAATGGTGAATTTTTACTGTAAAATACTTTGGATTGTCCAATAAAGTACTTTTAAAATGTTCGGGGACCCGGACAGTGTCCGCAAATCAGGACACATGCTCATCGTGGATGAGGTCACATGATGACGTCGCGAACACGTCCGCAAATGGGATGGGTATCCACAAAACACCAAATGCGTAGGAACGGTTGTGCGCATGCGCGCGGGTGTTCTACGGAAAGTGTTCGGGTCATCAAACTAATTAAAAGTGTGACACACATGAGACGGACAGTTACGGGCAGGCGCAATGTTCGTAGGACTTATGGGTGTGGTGCGCACATGCGTAGATGGTCTACAGACAGTGCAGACAGGTATAGTGTCCTTAGGACACCTCAATTTCTGTTAATGGCGGACATTCCGGATACCGAGTGTGTTCTAAGAACAGTTCCATGTTGCTTGCGGGCAGTACGGACAGGTATAGTGTCCTTAGGACACCCCCATTTTGGTTGATTGCAGACATTCCGAAACCCGCGCTGTCCGCAGACACCCTAACTGCCTTTTAAAAAAAGAAAAGACACAAAGGACTGAATTAAACCACACATGATTTTTTTTAAAAATTATATACAGATATAATATGTATGAAAGAGACGGGGAAGCAGAAACTGACACAAATACAGGAGAATTAGGGGTTTGGAGAGGTTAGATTGGAGGGGATGAAGGGATGGAAGTCTCATCATAACGTTTTTCTTGGTGGTGAGGGTTTGGGGATAGTTGACTGAGACATGGAGAGGGGGAACAGGTACATGTGGGACAATGATATTTATTTTTTTCTTTTATGTAGTCCCCCACAAAATGTTTGATTGATTGAAATTTTCCATAAGCATATCCATTTTTTGTTCCATGCGCTGCAGAGTATTTCGTAATGTCTCTTTTGATATACT
The DNA here is from genome assembly GCF_040938575.1 of Ambystoma mexicanum. Taxonomy (NCBI): domain Eukaryota; kingdom Metazoa; phylum Chordata; class Amphibia; order Caudata; family Ambystomatidae; genus Ambystoma; species Ambystoma mexicanum. The sequence goes on along the minus strand of NC_090921.1, from coordinate 220,188,187 downwards.
ATTTTCAATGTTGGTATGGTCTGTTAAAAAATATATATATGTTAAGTACACATAAAGTAATGATTATTAATTTGCTTATATAGAGAAGTGTCTACTATTAGTATCACTGTCTTCAGTCATGTCCTCACCTGGGAAATTTTCTTCAAGCCATTCCAAAGTACTGGACATTTCTGTGTAAAAAAGAAAAATTTTACTTTTAGTGTACCTAATACAGAAAGTTTAGAAATATATAAGAAAAATGAAGTTTACTTACTAGTTTCTGGTAGGTTGTGTTCTCCAGCATTGGATCTTTCATGGATTCACATGCTTAGAATATTTCCTGTCGTCAGGCTGGGAACCCCTGGTATATTTATAAAGAAGTTTTCCATAAGAAAAATTTCGACACTTCTGTGTCCTATCTATGTCGTTTTGGGCCGCTTACGCCTGCACCAATAGGACGTAGTGGTATAAATAGCCCCGCCCCCGCGGCTCCCTTCAGATTTCAACCGTCTACCATAGTAGTGGGATCACCTCAAGTATCTGCTACTTTTACAAGGTTTTTTTTTGATAAAACATTTTTTATTGTTTTACATCATAATCCAAATAACAACAACACATAGGAACTAGCATGTCTTTTCAAAGGTCAATATTATCAGATTCGTTACCAATCACCCAAAAACATTTCCCAGAACTTTAGTGCAGTTGAGCAGCATCACTCCCGTATTGTCTTGTAGGATCTACTGTCCTCCTTCTTCCCACCTCCCCCATATTTTAGCAGCTTTGACAGGGCAGCCCCTTGAATTATATATTCTGTGCTCTATCATTGCACATATGTCCATGTCCGTTGCCCAGTGCTCCACCGATGGGGACTCGGGGGCTCCCCATTTTTGCGCTATGTTACGCTTCATCTGCCCCACTGCTGTGTTCAAGAGCAGTCTTTCCCATTTATTGAGAGCAGTCTCATCCGGAATACCCAGGATGAGAATCTTTGGGTCCAATGGTATATGACAGGTAAGGATCTTATTGAGTTCATTGCAGCATGCGTTCCAGAAGGTTTGGATCTGGGGACATGCCCATAGAATATGAAAAAAAAGTCCCTTCTTCCTCCCCGCATCGGAGACAGTTCGGGTTCGGCGCTCTCTTCCATCTATATATTATCGTTCTGGGGTAGTATACTCTATGCATTTTTAATTGTACCAGCCAAAGCATGGAAGAGATATCAACCTCCCTTGGATGCATTAATGCTTGGATCCAGTCCTCTGGGTCTATCTCTCCCACATCCACCTCCCATTTCACCTTCAAGCTTGTCAATTCAGGTGTGGCAAAGGATGTGATGGAGTTATATAGGATGGAGGTGCATTTGGTGGGGATGAATGCTGGCAACATGTTGCGTTCTATTGGTGTGTAGTCCGGGATATTAGAATTTACAGGTATGTGCTTTCTTAAGGCATGGGTTAGTTGTGCATAGTGGTATCGCTCAGTGCCAGGGAGTTCGAATTTTTGTTGTAGGGTTTCATACTAGGCTAGTTCCCCCCCATCAAGAATATCTTCAACTCTCAGAATTCCAGCCCTTTCCCATGGAGGCCATGGGTCGAGTTTCCATATTTCGGGTAGATTGCCGTTTCCCCACAGGGGTTGTGCCATGGTTATTTTATTTTCCCACCCAACGAATCTGTGCACCTGTTTCCACACAGTAATAATGTGGGTCGTGATCATTGGTTGGGGGGGTCTCGACAGGGTTTGGTATAATAAGTGCAGCGGGTCGGTGTCATGCAGGGCGGCAAGTTCAGCCTTTATGTGGGGGAGTTCTCTGTCTCTGTGCAGCAGGTCATTGACCACCGCGAGTTGTGATGCCCAATAATAGGTTTGGAGGCGGGGGAACCCTATCCCGCCCTCCCAGATCGACCTTTGGAGAATTGTTAGCGCTATTCTTGGTTGGCCTCCACCCCATATAAGTTCCCGGAGGAGAGTTTCAATCCGGTTAAAGTCGGAGTCTGGAATCCTGAGAGGGGCGTTCTGTAAGACATAGAGAAACCTTGGGAGAGTCATCATCTTAAAAAGTGCGGCTCTGCCCATGGGCATGAGGGGGAGGAGCTTCCAATGGTGAACATCACTAACAAAGCGGTCAATTACGGGTTGAATATTGTGCATTGCATAGCTGGTGAGGTCTGGTGTCACCCAGATCCCTAAGTATCGAAAGCCCTGTTGTTCCACTCGGTACGGGCAGTCCTGGGGGCTGACCAGCACACCACCCTTCACTGGGGAGAGAACAGATTTCCCCCAATTAATTTTGAGTCCTGAATTCACCATAACGGACAAGCATTTGTGTCACTATGGGGCAGGTCTGGGCTGGGCCCCCCAGATATATCAGAAGATCATCAGCGTACAAGGAAACTCGATCCTCGTGCCCCTCAGGCCATCTGAATGCTGTCCAGGCTGCATTTTGTCAGAGCCAAAGGGCGAGGGGCTCAATTGCCAGGGCAAAAAGAAGGGGAGAGAGGGGGCAGCCCTGTCTCATGCCTTTTCCCAGAGGGAAGAACCGGGAGGGCCAACCATTCACCCTGACCTCCGCTTGGATGTTCGTGTAGAGTAATTTAACCCATCCCAAGAAGCCGTCGCCAAATCATGCGTCTCATGATTTCCCAGAGGCTGTCCCACCTGACCGAATCGAAGGCTTTTTTCGAAATCAATTGCCAGTAGGGAGAGAGATGTGTCGATAACTGGGGCCCGTTCTAACGCCAAGTGGAGCCGACGCAGATTCATTCGGGTCGACTTGTGTGGCATAAAGCCACATTGATCCGGGTGGATCAGGGTGTGAGCTACAGTTTGCAGGCGATTGGCTAGGAGCTTGACGAGGACTTTGGCGTCACTATTAATCAATGAGATAGGCCTGTAGGAAGCGCACATCTCTGGGGGTTTATCAGGTTTGGGAATGACCACAATGGTGGCCTTACATAGGTCTGGTGGGAGGGTGCCTTGTTCACAGGCGCCGTGGAGCATTTTGTAGAGGGGGGCTGCTATTTTGTTCGCTCCTAGTTTTTGCCAGGCTTCGGCTGGGAATCCATTAGGACCTGGTGTTTTCCCTGTTTGGAGTTGCGCTAGAGCTTCGGCTATTTCGGATTCAGAGAGCTCAGAGTCTAGTTCCACTCGCTGGTGTGCTGTTAATGATGGGAGTGCTATATCATCTAGCAGAGGCGAGTCGAGCGGTGATGTCGGGGCTCGATACAATTCTGCATAGAACTGGGTGAAGGCCTCTGCTATATCGGTATCCGTCTGGTGCTTCTCATTGCATGGGGTGATAATCTCCCTGACATAGCGTCTTCCTTCGTCCCTCTTTTCAAGCCAGGCTAGCATCTTGCCTGCCTTGTCCCCCAGCTCGTATACTATCGCTCTGGAATCCCAGTGGGCTTGTTTGGCGTTATCTAGCATTATATTTCTGAGGTGTTCTGTAGCTAGTTTAAGGCTCCCTTGGGTCTGGGAGGTGGGGTCAAGATTGTGGTTGTTCTCGAATTGGATCAATTCCCCCTCCGCCTCTGTTATTTTTTGGAGTCTCTCTCTTTTTTGGTTCGTTGTCCAGGAAATTATCGCTCCTCGGAGCACCGTTTTGTAGGCCTCCCATACCATTACCGGGTTGTCTACTGCTGGTTCATTTATCTCAAAATATTCGTCGAAGACTTCCGTGAGGTGGTCAATCAGTTTGGGGAACCCGAGGTGGTAGTTATTCAGTCTCCATGTTCTAGGGGGGGTCGTTCCTTGTATTCATATTCCTATTAATAGGGGCGAGTGGTCTGAGATTCCACGGGGGAGGAACTCTGCGCATATTACACTATGTAGGTCCAAGTTCGGGAGGAAGAGGTAGTCAAGTCTGGAGAGGGAGCCGTGGGCCCCGGAGTGGAACGAGTAGCCCTTGTTTCGGGGGTGTAGTTCCCGCCACACATCGCGGAGGCCCAGGGCGGATACAAAGTTAGACAGTCTCGTCGGGGTATTGGGGTTGCGCCCTCTAAGGTGGGTACGATCTGTGGTATTGCACATAACACCGTTAAAGTCTCCCCCCAGGATCCACCTATCTGGCTGGTGTTTTCCCATGAGACTGGTTAGATCGTCCAGTAATTCCTGGCCCAGTCCTGGTGGGGAGTATATTGACACAATGGCTAAGTCCTCCCCCCATAACGATTCTAGGATGGATACATAGCGACCTCGAGGGTCTTGTTCTACGACCTGCAGGGAGAACGGGATTCTTTTGTGTATAAGGATAAGGGTGCCTCTAGAACCCATTGTGTAGCCCACATGGAATGCGGTCCGGTAGTTGGTTCTCTTGAAGAGGGTGCAGTGTGATCCCGCTAGGTGTGTTTCGGATAGCAGGGCCACATCGGGAGAGTGTCTATTCAGCAGTTGCCTTATCAGGCGTCTCTTGATCCCAGAGCCCATCCCATTCACATTCCAGGTGAGTAGTTTGAGGGACCTGGGGCGATCAGTCGGTGGCTTTTGAGTTTGTGTCATCTATAGCACCTGTTGGTGGGCTTGAATGATGTCTTAGTCGGGAGTGTTGCCTCCCGTTGGTATGCCTTGCGGGAGTAGGGTCCCGGTAAGTGGTGCTGTGAGGTATAATAAGCACTGGATTGTGATTGGGTAGTTGCTTGAACATGCTGTAGTTCCGAACTAATAAAACATCATAAAAACATTCCCTTCCTTCCCCCTCCCTATACTCCACCCCAACTCGAAGTATCTGTCGCCGAACATCGCTGATCCTCAAAACCTTAGGGGGTCAGCTCACAGTCTAACTAACGTTAGGAACAAATGAGGAGAAGAGACAGTCTGCTCCATAAAATGGGGCAGGAGGGGTACCCTTCTTCCTTTTCAAAAAACTCCAATTGGGAGGGTGGCATTCCTCCGCTTACCGCTTTGTGTGTGTAAGAACGTCCCTGGTGGTCGGGTCGTCGAGAGGGCCAGCCGCAGCTGCGTCCACGGGGTGGGCACCCGCCGACCAGGAGATGGAGCCCTCGGGGGGGGGTGGTCAAGATGGAAGTTCATCCCCCTCGTCCACAGGTGGATTCGGTAGCGGCGGCCGGTCTGGTTCGTGATGCTGCTCCGGTCGTGGTCTGGGGGTTCTGTTTCTGTTACCTCGGGTTGTGGACCAATCCCCTTCAATATGTTGCTCCGCCCAGCGCCAGGCCTCGGTGGGATCGTCAAAGTGGACTGTTGTGCCTTTATGGTAAATTTGCAGTTGTGCAGGGAATAGTAGGCCGTACTTAACTCCCAGTGTTTGGAGTTGTTTCTTTAGTTTTCAGAAAGACTGCCTCGCCTTCTGTACTTCCTTCGTGTAGTCGGGAAAGAAGGCCAGTCTGGACCCGTTGAAGGTGGTGGTGCCCTTAGTTCTCGCAAGTTGGAGGAGCGCGTCCCCATCCCGGTAGTTCAGGAATCTCGCTATCACTGTGCTTGGGGGAGCGCCGGGCAGCGGTCTACCTGCGGGCACACGATGCGCCCTCTCAATGGAGAAGAATCTTGAGAAGGAGTCCAGTTCAAACAGGTCCGTTAGAATTGTTCCAGAAAAAGTTCCATGCAGGGCCACTCCTCCTTCTCCGGGATTCCGAGTATGCGGACGTTGTTCCGCCTGGACCTTCCTTCACTCTCCCCCACCTTAGCTTCTAGCGTCTTACGTGTGGTCGAGACGACGCAGAGTTGTTGTTGAGCGTTATGTAGCCCATCTTCGGTAGTCAAGATGCGCTGGTCCACTTCGCCAGTGCGTGCAGACAACTTCTGAAAATCATGTCTAAGAAGGGAGACATCTAAACTTATCTGATCTATCTTCTGCTCCATAGATGAACGGGAGTCCGCAATAGCAGCCATGACGTCTTTGAGGGAGAGCGTGTGCACAGCTTCTGTGTCTTCGGATTGTTGTGGTTGGAGATCAGCATGTTGTGACGAGGGCACCGTGTATTGTTCAATTCTATTCTGCATGTTGGGTTTCTTCGTCCGCTCTTTACCCATGGTCACCCCTTGGCGGGCAGTCGTGATTTATAGGAGTATTCCTGCCAGAGATCTCGTCAGGTGTTAACTTGGGCGATCCCAGTACGGCCGTGTAGTCGTAACACAGCCCTTTCATTTTCTATTCGTGCAGTGCCAGGCTTCCTCCCCGCTACGTGCTTTTATCAGAGGCATTAGGTTTGGCACGTTGTCTATAGGTTACAGTCACTGACTCCAGGCATTCAGGATTGTTTGCCCTAAAGCTCGATCGGCAGCGCGGCCCAGTGTGTATGATTGTGCCATCAACGTATGCGTGCACCACAGCAGGAGAAGAGGTGGTTTGATGGGGGGGGGGGAGAGCCCCGCTGATTGTTGAGTTGGTGTGCCCGCTGTCGTCAGATCAGCCCCTGGTGGTCAATAGGAACGTCCTGGTGCGCTGGGGCATTGGATCGTGTGGTGCATGCAATGGGGCTATATTAAGCCCTTTCCTTGTATCGTTACAGTGTTCGTGGCGGCCCAGGTCAGAAGGACGTTGATTGATCAGGTTACCTTGAGGATAATACGGCCCCTTCCCTCCCCTCCACTGTGCGAGGGTTTAGCAACCACAAGCCCGGCATGCTAGGTGTCTCGGATAAGGCAGTCCTCAAGTTGGTAGAGATGGTTAGCATCCCTCTACACCCTGGGCCGTTCAGAGAGGTGGGCGCCGGTGGGTATAAGCCAGGGGCACAGGCTACCGCTCTCCCCCCACCAGTGCACAGGTCGTACCTTATAGAGGCCTTCCAGGGACGCGGCGCAGCATCCTCCACTCCACTGCCCAGCTCCGCACCTATGTTTTGTAGCCTTCCAGCTCAGCAGCCTCCCACAGTCGGGTCCGGAGCCATGCTCTGTAGATGTGCGAGAAATCGCGGGCCGAGGCTCCTACGGGCTCCCTCTCCTGTCCCAGCTGTCCCCCGATGCCAGCACAGGGTTCAGTCGGTCGATCGATCCAGGTCGCCCACTCTGGGTCCTCCGCTGGTCGAGGACGGCGAGCTGGGAGGATGGAGGAGGAAAGGTTATGGGGAACCTGGCTCTCGCCGCAGCATGGATCTTTAAGGCTGCAGTCTGTTGAGCTTTCCCCAGCGGTGCGGTCTCCGCCTCTTCTGACGTTGGGTGGCCGCCGAGGCTGCCGAGGGTGCCGAGGGTGTTTACTGTACGGCGCTCCGCTGGTGAGGTAGGTCCCGCTCGCTGGATCGCAAGCCGTGGCTCAACAGGGCAACAAAAGTAATCCGCCACGCAGATCCCCCAGGGATCGAAGCGAGGATCGTTCCAGCGTCGCCCCGCACTGGACGCTCCGAGTCGGGACCACCTCGTCTAGGCGACCATTTTGGAAGTGCACCAGGCGGCCCTGGGTCCAGCTTCTCCACGGCACAACTCCACTCCCGGTATCCGATTAGTGCCGGCGGGTGGTCCAGATGGGCATGACAGTGTCCGCCACGCGTGGGGGCTATTTTGGAACCCCACAAGCAGCGTTATCAGGTGATTATTCCAGGATTATTGCAGCGGTCGCGGGAGTGGGAGCGACGGAGATCTACGTGCTCTTCATCGCGTAGTTGGCCACTCCCCCCATTTTTACAAGGTTGAGTGTGTTTTTTCTTTCACAAATGTCTGGGAAGGCATTATTTCGTCCGTGTGTTACATGCAGATTAAAGAAGGCGTATGAAGGAGATGGGCATATGGACTGCATATACTGTCTTCACCCTCATCATTCGGCTGACACGTGTGAAATCTGTAAAGGCTTCTCACAGAAGACCGTGAAGGACCGGAATAGACGCCTGGTAATGTGGCTAAATGACAAAGTGGGTGTGTACCCACCATCGGAGGTAGGCTCTACTCATAGCTTGGCCTCGAGATCAAAATCTCTGGTAGCCCCCCCGTCGCTCTGTATCGGCAGAGCTGCCTGCAAAGAAGCCACATTCTTCATCAAAGAAGGCTTCATCTTCTTCCTCCTCATCAAAAAAAGAGAGAAAATATCTGTTGAAAACCTCCTCAGGAGACCGCCACAGGTCTTCCTCAAGAGTTGTCGACACACAAGTCAAGTTCAAAAAAGGCGGGAACGCCTCAAAGCTCTGCGCCACAGAAAACGTCATCGTCGACGGCAGTCCGGTCGTCGACGCCTTCTTTACCATCGACGCAAACTCTTCCTACGACCATTTCGTCGAGTCAAACGACGGCTGTGAAGAAAATGGCGTCGTCGATGGTGGCCCCTTCGGAGGGTTGGCAACCAGAGGTTTACGACCTGGTCTTGCCTGAGGCCTTGTTACAAAAAGAAGCGGCCATCTCCATCTCATCTGTAGAGGATGACCGTGCATCCATCAAATCTTGGATTGCATGGGGTCAATTAGTTGACGGTCTCGAGTGAACTTAGTATCTGAGTCACCACTCCTTTGCTGAACCCCCAGGCGGTATTGTCCCTGGAGGTGTTGTCCACATTGCAGAAGCTGTTGGGACGTTTGGACACACACTTGCCTCAATTTAGTGTCCCGGCAATAGTTCAGGCTACGCCAGCTGACGACGAGCCAGGTCCAGCTCCTCGATCAACGGCTAGAGTACCAACAACACTTTCGGTTAGTGAAGATCGGCCTCGCTCACACCTGGAAGAAGGAGAACTACCAGAGTCTGAGTCGGAACAGGAAGAGTCTTCTTCAGACGTATCATCATCCCCCTCAAGAGACCCGACATGGGAATCGGAGGCTGAGGTGGAAGCTCCAAGAAGCCCGGTGCAACCATCACCGCCTGATGACATTGGTTCCTTCCACGCAATGATGGGAAAAGCATGTACAGAGTTTGGCTTGGCCCCAGAGGAGGAAAAGAAAGACTGTTTCTTATTTGACCATATGGGCAAGAGAAGGAAGTCAGTGTTTTCGAACCCCATTTTAGACCACGTCTGGCAGGAGGGGCTGAGAACCATGCGTCACCTGTTCTAGGAGCCGGAGATTAAAGGACGACTAAAAAAGAAGTTCAAAGCTCCGGAGTCAACTCCAAAGTGTTTATCGTCTCAACCTTCACCGGAATCTGTTGTATCCGCAGCTGCGGCCAGGAAGGCGAGGTCATAGCATAAATGCACGACCCCCCCTGGACAACGAGGCCAGGAGGCAAGATACTTTTGGCAAAAAAATGTTGTCGATAGGATGATGACAGTAAAGGCGGCCAACTCTCTAGCTATTATGGCGAGTGTGACAAAAAGGCAGACAGACGGTGTAGTAAGAAAAAAAAAATGTATTTATTTGGCTTACAACAACCAAGAGAAAAATGTTGAATGTAAAATAAAAATATCTTGAGGCTTCTCCTTTAAGTCTTCTCTTTTCTGTGGTTTCTTTTTCCAGGATTTTGGCAGGGAATGAAGTAAGGACTCCGGGTTTTTCTTCTCCTCTCAGTCCTCATATGCCCATAAGTCTCCTGCAGCTCCGCTCTCCACCTCTGGTTGGTTCTGCAACAAAATGAGGAATAAGAACACCTTCATTCCTTTGACACTGGTTTATATATCCCGTGTGTATCAGCCAATCAGGAGCGTTTTTACTGCCCACGTTATAAATACCTCTCCAAGCCCCGCCCCCTTCCTTTTGTGTCATTGTGGTGGAGGCTGCAGTTAGGCCGTGTCCTGTCAAGGGTCCCAGGTAAGAGGGATTGTGTGCGGGTTTCTTCACCTGACTGTCTGCCTGATACAGTTTTAACATTGACTGATTAGCTTTGGTTTCTTGGTCCTTAGTTAGCGTTGTTGATATACTGGGCATGTTCGGCATGGTTGCTGACAAACACTGTGTACCAATCTCTTCTGTCTGTGCGGCGGCCGCCGCCTGTGAACGCGGCTCGCTCAGCTGGGCTGTCGCGGCTGTCGCTCGGGACTCCTGCCATGCGGCGGCCGCCTCCTGTGAGCGCAGCTCGCTCAGCTGGGCTGCCTCGGCTGGCGTTCGGGACTCCTGCCATGCGGCGGCTGCCTCCTGTGAGCGCGGCTCGCTCAGCTGGGTGGCCGCGGCTGGCGCTCGGGACTCCTGCTATGCGGAGACCTCCTCCTGTGAGCGCGGCTCGCTCTCTGCTGCAATTGAATCCGTAACTCTCTGGACCATGTCTCGACCCCACCAAGTTCCCATGGGCTCTTCAGGTCTAGTTTTGACGTTTGTGACTGGTTTCTCCCATGTGATGGTTTCCCGTTCTGGTATGGACACAAGAACATGTGTCTCAATGTTAGGGTTTTCATCCAGACTATCACAGCGAGATATGACAGAGAAATGTGGCATCGTCTAGCCCCTACCCTGGACCATCTACCAGAAGAACACAGGAAGTCGGCTATGCTGGTGGTACGTGAGGGGGAAGAGGCTTCAAATCACTCGATTAACATCACCATAGACCTGGCAGAATCAGGTTTTAAACAAATCAATAATGGAGTGGTTTTGAAGAGGCAAGCCTGGCTTAAGTGTACGACTTTTAGACCAGAAGTACAATACAAAGTGCTTGATTTGCCGTGCGAAGGGGAGCAATTGTTTGGAGAGAAAGTAGACAAGGCCTTGAAAGGCATGAAAGAAGACTCGGATACTGCTCGCTCTCTTGGAGCCCTCCAAAAGTGGCAGAAATGTTTGTTCTTTTTGTCGCTTCAGAGGGGCATCAGGTAACTCCCGATTTGGGTCATCTAGGGACCGAGGTTTCAGTAGACCATCCTACTCCTCTCAACGCTACAGACGAGCAGCCCAAGCAACTCGTAGAGGCCGAGACTATCAGGCTTCAAGAAGAAGAGGAGGATACTCATCGTCCACGAAGGACCAGCAGTCTAAGACCCAGCAATGACAAGCTTCAGGACGTCCTGGGCGGCAGAGTGTCTCGTTGCGTCGACGATTGGGAGCGAATAACATCAGACTGATGGGTTTTAGACACAATACTTCTGGGCCACTCTTTACAATTCAAGGACAGGCCACCGCACATTCCACCTGTGTTTTCGGCGCAACCCCATCTTTAAATACTACAGCAAGAGGTGGTGCTTATGCTAAAGAAAGGGGCTATAGAACTCGTCCCGGTGGCGGAGAGAGGGCAGGGAGTGTACTCCCGTTACTTTGTTGTCAATAAACACAACGGCAAGTGGCGGCCCATCCTAGATCTGCGAGATCTCAACAAGACACTAAAGAATCTGAAGTTCAAGATGCTTACGCTTCAGGAGGTTATTCGATCTATACAACCGTGTGATTTTTTGGCGTCGTTAGACCTGCAAGACGCCTACTTTCATATATTGATGCATCGACGACACAAAAAATGTCTGCGGTTCGTAGTCGGACGAACCCATTATCAATTCAAGGTATTCCCATTCGGACTGAAGTCATCTCCCAGGACGTTCACAAAATGTTTGGCTCCAGTAGTGGCTTGGCTAAGAAAAGAAGGTCATCATGTTTACCCTTATCTGGACGATTGGTTGGTAAGGGGATTGTCTCCAACGATAGCACAAGAAAGTTTGAAGGCCACCATGTACCTTCTGCAGCGATTGGGCTTCGCGATAAACTTCGAAAAGTCTTCCTTAGCTCCCTCAAGGACCTTGGTATTTCTGGGTGCAGAGTTCGAGATGCAGTCAGGATTGGTAAAGCCATCTGTGGAAAGAGTTCTCAAACTAAGACACAAGGCAATGGAGTGGAAAGTCAACACCAGAGTGTCAGTGAGAAAATACATGTCCCTACTGGGGACCATGGCGTCATGTATCCCCTTAATAAACAACTGTTGTCTCTTCATGAGGCCGATACAAGAATTCTTGGCAGACAGATGGTCTCAAAGTCGAGGACTATGGTCAGACAAATTGACCATCAGCAACAAGCTTGTGCAAGCACTGCAGTGGTAGAGAATCTCCATAAATCTAACAAAAGGAATGTCCCTACAGGAACCAGAGTTCTAGATGACGGTGGTGACGGTTGCTTCTCTGACCGGATGGGGAGCTGATCTGGAGTCCCTACAAGTTCAAGGTCGGTGATTATCGGAGGAGTCCACCCTTCACATCAACGTGCTGGAGTTGAGGGCAGTGCGTTGGGACCTGAAATCCTTTCTACCACACATAAAGGGATTGGTCGTACGCATACTGACGGACAATATAACAATAATGTTTTACCTGAGAAAACAGGGAGGTACTCGCTCCAGAACCCTCTCGACCGAAGCACAAGAAATATGGCATTGGGCCCTCAAACAAAAGATGTATATATTGGCTTTCCACCTGCCAGGAGTAAAAAATGTACAAGCAGACTCTCTCAGCAGAGAAATGAATCGACTGCACGAGTGGGAGTTAAACGACCAACAACTAGAGAAGGTCTTCAGAGAGTGGGGCCGCCCTGCCCTGGATCTCTTTGCAATGAGAGAGAACAAGAAGTGCTTGCAATACGCAAGCAGGTGGCCACAACCCAACTCACTGGGGGAAGCATTCTCCTTCCCGTGGACGGAGAAGTTTCTGTATGCGTTCCCGCCGTTTCCACTTATACGTCGGACTTTACAATGGATTCACGGATATCCATGTCGTGTGATCCTGGTGGCCCCATACTGGGCAAGACAAGCATGGTTCTCCGATCTACTTCAGCTATCAATAACGAAAACCAGTGAGGTTCCAGAAGATCCCGAACCTTCTATCTCAGGACAAGGGAGCAGTTTGGCATCATGACCCGGACGGCGTCAGCCTGCCGGCCTGGCTCCTGACTTCTCCAAGCATGGGTCTAACAATTTCATCGGACTGTCATATAATTTTACAAGCTGCATGAGCTCCGTCCACGAAAGCTTCGTATGCGTGTAAATGGAAGAGATTCTGCATGTGGTGCAGGGATCAGCCAGGTTTGCAACCGCTGAACATCACGCCAGAACAGCTTCTACCATACTTGCTGCTCTTAGCACAAAAGGGTTTATCTTTTTTGTTCGATCAAGGTTCATCTAGCAGCTATTTCAAGATTCACTCAGAAAAGACATTCAATACCATTGTTTAGTGACTGGATAATTAAACATTTCCTGAAAGGTTTATTTCGAACCTTTCCTCCAACTAAAAAGTTTCCTCCGAACTGGAGTCTTAACCCCGTGTTGGCAGCGCTAATAAAGGCTCCTTTCGAACCTATGTCATCGTCATCATTAAAACTTTTATCGTGGAAATTAACCTTTCTGGAGGCTATTACTTTGGCTTTCGGAACTACAGGAGTTAGTTATTGACCCACCATACTTGAGATTTTTCAAAGATAAGGTGGTATGGCAACCAACCCTCATTCAATACCTAAAGTTCCATCCATGTTCCACAAGCGTTCTTCTATGGTACTACCAACATTCTTTCAAACACCTTCATCTGTCGCGAAAAAAACTCTCCATACAATAGATGTGAAAAGAGCTCTGAAATTTTACCTCCATCATACTCAAAATCTTAGAGGTACAAGACAACTATTTTTGGTTTATGGCCCTTCGGCAAAAGGAAAAGCGATCTCAAAACAAGGACTGGCCCAATGGGTATCGTCTATGATTGCTTTTTGCCATTCGAAAGCAGGAAAACTGCTGGAAAAGCGTCCAAGAGCCCATTCGACGAGATCCACTTCGTCGTCGGCGGCATTGTGGTCTGGAATTTCGCTGGGTGAGATCTGTCAAGTGGCATCCTGGTCGGTGCCACATACATTTACCCAGCATTATTGCCTCGAACATCAACATGCAGAGGATATACAGATGGGACGAGCAGTCCTACAACACCTGTTTTAATAAGGTAAGCCCCGTAAAGGGATATATCCTTCTACCAATGTACCTTAATGTGTTGTTTTGCGGTTAATGTACTATGACTTGAAGTTCAGCCATGGCAACATGCATTTGTGGCTATAATGATATTGGTTTACATACACACCTCCAAAATTGGGGGTACTGATATACAATCTATTCTAAGCATGTGAATCCATGAAACATCAAATGCTGGAGAAGGAAATAGTTTCTTACCTGTAACTCCATTTCTCCAGCATTGGTATCTTTCATGGATTCACATGCGCCCGCCGGCCTCCTCTGCATGCAAACCATATATACCCCATACTACTTTGAGGGTTAAAATCTGAAGGGAGCCGCGGGGGCGGGGCTATTTATACCACTACGTCCTATTGGTGCAGGCGTAAGCGGCCCAAAACGACGTAGATAGGACACAGAAGTGTAGAAATGTTTCCTATGGAAAACATCTGTATAAATATAACGAGGGTTCCCCGCCTGACGACGGGGAATATTCTAAGCATGTGAATCCATGAAAGATACCAATGCTGGAGAAATGGAGTTACAGGTAAGAAACTATTCCCTTCTTACTGTTGTGTAGGTCTGTTGTTGCTCCTTGCTGTGCAGTTTCTGTGAGGTAATTATGTTGGAAGCATATCTTTTTTGTTTTGGTATATTCCATTTTATTACATATGTTATTTAAATGGAAGGTTGATGTGTTACATATATAGGTTCCATTTCTTATTTATTATTACATATAATGTGTTTATGTACTGCTTTTTGAACTTGTTTAGTGTTTATATGGCATAATCAAACAATTTAAGATACCTCCTGAGTTTCTGGGTAGTGTTGATGTTGTCTGCATCCGTCCGTGGACATACGCACAGTCCGCGGACATCAGATCACTAGCTGGGGGTTCAGTATATTCTATGTTAAATGTATATAAAGTAAGGGAATCCTAGTAAACATCTATCAAATTCACACTATGAATGTGTATATTCAGTAAAATAAAATTTGATAAAGGGAGGTTATGGTTAAGTTGCGCTATTAAAAACCTATGAAATTCAGTAAAAAAACGTTGTTATAGGGACGTTATGGTTAAGTTGCGCTACTAAAAACCTATGAAATTCAGTAAATAAACATTGTTAAAGGGACATCATGGTTCAAAGTAAAATCGAAAAACCCCTGAAATTCACTAGTTATGGTAAGCTAAGCAACCATATCTCGCGCCACTACCATGCATTGCTAAGACTAACGCCCAGGACATAAAGATGACATCACAAATGTCATTGATGACCTCACTGATGACATCATGTGTGCATTTACTTTTCATGAAAAGTATGTACAAGGGATTCTTATTATAATGTTGATAAAAAAGTGTCAAGGATCATTGGAATAGATGTCATGAGCTTTGTAGTGCATTAAGCAATGCATTGATATAAAGAGCATTGTATTATAAAGTTTGTTACAGTATAATAAGCTACTCATGTATAAACATAAGTATTGTGTGCAGCATACATGATACATGATGGAGGTGCAATATTCATAATCTTCCCATGTTTACTTATCATCTTCATACATACAAAGCATTGCTGTCTTCGAAGTCTGTGTTTTCCCCTATGTATATGTTTCATATGCTGTGAGTGAACCCCAAGTGAATTACTGTAATATTTGAAGTATAACTCTACAAATATAGTACTCTTTGGATTTTTTGTTTCTGACTGTTACTGGCCTACATATGTCAGTAAAGGAGAAAAGAGGGAGCCAGACATGTGATGTCATCAAGGACATTTGTGATTTCATCTTTGATGTCCTGGGTGTAAGTCTTAGCAATGCACGGTGGTGGCGCGGGTTATGGTTGCATAGCTTCCCATAACTAGTGAATTTCAGGGGTTTTTCGGTTTTACTTTGAACCATACTGTCCCTTTAACAACATTTTTTTACTGAATTTCATAGGTTTTTAGTAGCGCAACTTAACCATAACGTCCCTTTAACAAAGTTTTTTTACTGAATATATATATATACATATAGCATGTACGTGCTAATGTTGTTGATACGGGCATGCAATTTACATTTGCCCAGCATTACATACTTTCCATTACTTAAGCATTAAAGCTGCTGGGTGAACTGCTCCAAAATGTAGGCAATTGAACACATACCTTCTGAACTCTAGATGGTACAAATATAACATTTTCGCATTTCAAGAAATGCACAACTGCTGCATCATAGAGATTGCTTGCAAAGTGCACGAATCATAACTCTTACAATATATAAATCCATATTTTAAACAGAGTAGGATCATAGCTTAATTTTCCACATCCTGAATAAAAGACTATAAATACCACAATGCAGTGTTGAAGGCCTGAAAATCTGTTTAATAGCAGACATCATGACTATATACTAAGCTTTAAAAAGACGTTTAACTTGCCTCAGTGTAATTGTCTTGGACGTAGGCACAGAATGCTATTTAACTGGGGCTTTTAGAGACAAATATGCCCCATTACCCTGAGAATATGCTGATAACCTGATAACAGAAAGACGTGGCGAAGTCATTTAAGGGACAGCAGTGCCACATTGCCTGGTCGATATGCTGTTAATCGCACTGGAGGCAGCATGGTCTGGGACTGTAGGAGTTTTACAACTCCTTCAGCCTCTATATTTTGTGCAATTATTTGTGCCCATAAAGGACCAAAATAAAAGGGGCAACACGTGTTGCAGGTGTTGCACCTGGAGAGCTGCTAGTGCTACTCCTCTCCCCCACACTCTTGCTGTTCAGGCCCGTCATTTCACCAAAATGCCAGGATTAGCAGAAGTGACATCACACAACCTCTGATGGCATCACAGGAATTGATGTCATTTGACCCCACGCTGAGTGACATCATGGGAAGCAGTGGAACTCGACCGCTCACCCCTTGACAAAACAGGAAGTGGCATCGCATAGCATTGTGCCTAAGTACACTACGAAAAATATGGTTATGATATCACTGTATTGTGATATACTTTTCATACAAGAATGGATCCCCATATGTATCGTTAATATCAGTGTTTTAAGGCCCATATTCCCAAATTACTGTGAATGCAAGCAGACGTGCAAGGCCAAATGATAATGATTTTTAATTTTATTGGACATTTGTATTGGGCCTATACACAAGGGTTTCTAGGCGCCACAAGACAAGTTTGGGTGGGGGGGGGGGACATAGGAAAGAAAGTAGGCCAACAGAAGCGGTTATATTGGCCTTGTGACAATCCTACCTTGCAAGTGCAAGACAAGGTGGTAAGTGCAGGGGGGGGTAGAGGGAGAAGTGCAGTCGCAGATGCATGATGTGTTATTATATCATACTTACGTTTAAGTGATTTATATAGAACACATATATATACAATATCACCCAACCTGTGTTGGTACTCATTTGTTGACCTCAGAAGGATGAAAGGCTGTGTTGCCTTGCCGGGATTTTAACCTGCAACTTGCAGATTACACACACATTGCAGCAGCGAGCGCTCAACCCACTGAGCTATTTTACCTACTACAGTAAAATAAGCAATTACATGTCTGAATGTTTTCAAAGTCAGAAAGCAAATTACACTCTTTAGTGGATTTCATTGAACTGGTAACTGAGATTCAACAGCAGGTCAGTTCATCTGCAGGTCTGGTGCAAAGTTGGCCACATGTCAAGCCTACCTGGATCTAATTTTCAGGCTTCAGAAGTTGGCAAAATACATACAATTGGGAGGGTTCATAACTGTGTAATAAAGAATTTAGAGTAGTGCAGGGAAAGTCGCGCACTCCCACGGCATCCGTTACCTCATACATGCAAACAAATATCCTGAACAGCATGCCATGGAGATAGGAAAGATAGACACATTACAACAGAGCATTTATTGCTGCACAATGAAATCAAGGTGCTCTTTATGTGCTATGGTCAAATATTTCTACACTGTACACAACTTTTAGGCACAAGGATTTTGTCAAATGAACGAGGCCGCCAAGATGGAATGTCTTGTGATGATCGTAACACAGACAACGGCAGAAAAAAACATGCTATATTTTCAACCTGCGAAAAGCAAAATACATAGGGCCTCATCACGAGTTGGGCGGTAATGCCAGCGCTATTAGCCCTACCGCCAAACCCCCCGGCACTATTAGCGCCGGATCACGGGTTTGGCGGAACGGTTAGTGCCCATTCCCCATTGGGCCCATTCAGGAATTCCTTGTTCCCCATTGGGCCCAATGAGGAATATTCGTGCTATTCCTGCCGGTGGAATTCCCGCCGCCGGTAATAGTGCCGAAAATCAGCAAATTTGCAGCGGAAATCCGCCAAGGCCATGATCTGGCGGACCCTTAAATGCGGCGGTAATAGCGCTACCGCCGCATTTGAGGGTTACCGCCAGACTCGTGATGAGGCCCATAGTCCGAAATGATGCTTTTTGTACTCTAAATGCTTTTTTGGAAGTTTTTCTCTGCATTGTGAATTGGAGGTGTTTAATAACAGACGAAATCAGTGACTCACCCCCTAAGGTGTGCCTGAATTAAATCTTTAATGAGTCTAGCAATTATTGTATAGACTTCCAGAAAGAGAAATTATTTGTTATTCCTTTTCTTTCTTTCAAAGTGTTACACTTGTGAAACCCGCTGTTTTTTTTAAGATGCCTGAACAAGAAAGCCAGCCACTCCAGAAACAAAGAGCCACATGGTGCTGAACAAAGCCCAGGAACTTCCGTTTAAAAAAAGAAATGTGTTTTCGTTTTTTTTAATTAGGGGTAGGACGGGAGACAACAGGGGTCGCAGCTGCAACCCACAAATGACGTCCCTATGGCTGTTCTGTCATTATCTGCTTTTATTTATCTAATTCTTATGACAGTGACATCAAGGCTACTCAAAGTGTTTTTGTAGCTTGATGCACAGACAAATGTGATCCTTCCGGCTACCACCAAAGAAGTGAAGGGATTGAAGAACCCATGTGTCTGACCCTCCTTCTACCAGTCAAAACTTGACATGCTTCCCTGGCAGTGATGGCAGTAAGCATGAGCATCAGGGACGGTGTCAGGGCCTTTCAGTTGAAACGGGCCCCAAGCCAGCCTGGAGGAGTGGGCCTGAGCAGCTGCCTCTTGTTGGCAGTCTTTAGACACAGCAGCATACAGCACACATGTTACAGGCTGCCTTTGCAAGCAGTCGCCTCCCTGGGATTTAATATCTAACCATGATCTTCTCAGTTTGTTGCCTTTTTACTCCGGTTTCCTCTACATTATTAATGTGCACTTTACCACATGTTACAGGCTGCCTTTCCAAGCAGTCACCCCTCTGGTCTTTTCTGTATTCAACAGGGTTCTTCTCACCGTATTGCCTTTCTTCTCCGGTTACCTCTACATTAGTAAGGTACTCATTGCAAGCACTTTCTGGTGGTCACCGATTTTGGACTTTCCAGTATCCAGCGGTGTATGTATAACCTCATGGCCTTTTTACTTTGTTTTCATTATATTAGCCCATGGCTGACAAAGAGCTTTACCCCACTGGCTGCCCCATGTCATTCTGCACCCTGCTGCATTCTTTTGACTCCGTTGTAATTTAAACACCCCATGGGTGCCTCCGAAATGTTTTCTCAGCTGTGGCCATGGGAGTCCCACAAACATGTTAAAATGGGCCCCCACCAACCCTGACATTTTCAGCCAGCCTTCACGGGAATTCCCTTGAAGCACCCAGACCACCTTTATCCCCTCCAGAATAAGAATGAGTGGTATTTCAAGCACATTAGCAGTTTATGATCAGGATACTTGTGTTCTAGAATAGTTTAGTTCACATGATCACTGGTGTAACGAGATGCCCGCCACCCCAAGTCCAGGAGTGTCTCCGGAACAGCCCTCTCCCTGACTTTAACTGAGGATGAGGGCTGGGCTAGGGTCAAGATGTTGGTGCGGGAAGCAGGCGCTCCACCTCTGGCTCGCTGCGCATGTCGGACAGGAGGCAGGGTCCCTGCTTCCTGTCCTTGTGCAGCTCGTGAGCCAGAGGCCTGGAGGGAAGGAGCATCACTCTTGCTTAACAGATAAGGAAACCTTCGAAGGGATTGTGTCCTCCGACGTATTCCTTATCTTTGATAATATGTTTCCAGCTTGCTGGCCTCAGAATTTTTTTCTGTAGAGGGCGCTGCGCATCGACGTCCGCCGAGTCGATGTCCCTCGACGGCCACTGTACCGGCGCCGACGTCATCATGCCCATAAATATCCACGTGCTGCGTCCGTTGCTCAGTTCCGTTTTTCCGCGCTTCGTGGGGCCTCGGAACGTCGTTGTTCAGTTCAGTCAGGATAACTAACTATATCTACTCAAATATACCTTCTCGTTCTCGATGGCTTGTTCATCGGAACCGACGACGCCGCGATCCGGCTTCAAGAAATGTCGAGAGTGCGGTAAAAAAATGTCGATAACGGATCCACACAGGATCTGCTTGTGGTGCTTGGGATCCGAGCACCATTGTTCGGAGTGTGAGGACTGCATGTCCGTGATGGCGAAAGCCTTGAAGGAGCGCAAGGGGAAGCTCGAGAGAGGTAAGTCAGTCAAAACCTCCTCGAAAGTTTCTTCGGCTGAATCGAGGCATTCGTCCCCTCGCCGTCGAAAACATTCCCATTCTAGATCTTGAAGTAGCTCCGACCATTCGTCGAGATCAAGACACTCAAAAAAGAGACATCGAAGGTCCCCTTCCTCGTCGTCTTCTGTATCCCCAGAAAGGGTCTCCTGTCCCACTAAACACAGTTCTCAAGCTGAGTGGGAGGAATTCAGAAAGAAAATGTTAAGCGTCTTCGAGAACGCGGCCTCCACCCCCTCGAAGACAGCTGAGGGTGATACCCCGGGTGAAAAACCCAAAAACGCCGCGAGTCGCAGCACCCGGCAAAACATTCCACCCGAGAGCGCCATGAGCCATCGGATAAGAAGGCACCATCTTCGAGGCCGTCGTCGAAGATTCCTGCGACGCACGGATCGGCACCATTGACACCGTTGTCGAAGGGTTACTCGACGCATCGGTCGAGTGACTCGACACCATCGTTGACGCCGACATCGACGCCGATGAAAGAGAGGACCAAGGCCACTCCACAGCCAACGGTTATTCCAAGGGCCTCCGGCACGACGCCGAGACCGTCGTCAATGCCCTCGAGTAGGATCCCGATCCTCTCGATTTCTTCGAGACCCCTTCCAGTTTTTTCGACGCCTTCGAAGCCTGTTACATCGGCGTCAACGACATCGACGTTTTCTCGCCCAATAACGACGAGTTTGGCTCCTTCTGCCTTAGAGATGGGTTTTACACCATTTCAGAGGTCAGAGTACCCTGGACTATCTTCAATTTATGAAGAGGGGGAAGATTCTGACCAGGAAACATTTGGGTTACAGAGGACCACACTGCCTATTTCAGAGGATTTCACCTCTGAGGAAAGAAGGCTGAAGGACCTACAGGAGTCACTACATGAGGCAAGTGGGCTGGACACTTTCCCAGAAGTGGAATTTGTTAAGCCAGACCCAGGGGAACATGCCGAAACACCCTATAGAACCCTGATGGCAAGAATTATTGAATTTATGGGTTGGTCTGCGCCTTCACCTGTTTTTCAGCAGGATGACCTAACAGACATATTAGACATAGGCCCACAGGAGGACCCGGTGGTCCCCTTCCATGCAGCCTTACAAAGGAAAATTGCATCTAATTGGGAAACTCCTGAAGTTATCCCTGCGGTCAATAAAAGATTGTCAGCCAAGTATAGGGTAGTGGCTGCTGACCCTGAATACTTATCAAAACACCCAACCCCAGAGAGCCTGGTGGTTCAAGCGGCAACTTCATCTAGCAGTAGGACTGCTTACCCTACTGTCCCACAGGATAGAGATGACAAGAGGTACGATTCTATGGCGAAGAAAGTCTTCTCTGCCTGTAGTATGGCATTGAAGTCCATCAACGCCACCTGTACGCTCGCCAGGTTCAGTCACACACTATGGGAGTGTGCTTCATCAGCGGCTGACTGCATACCCGAAGGAGAGGAAAAGGAAGCCTTCCTTAACATTATTAAAGATGGCAAAGATGCCATGTGCGAATCACTTCAAACTGGCATCGATTCCGCTGACAGTATCAGCAGGGCCATGGCGGCAAGTACAACAATCCGCAGGCATGCGTGGTTGCGAAAGTCGGGCTTTGCTCCAGATGTACAGGCCAGACTTTTGAATATGCCCTTTGACGGCTCTTCATTATTCGGGAAAAAGGATGATGACAGTCTGGAAAAGTTGCAGACTTCTAAAGCAGCAGCAAAATCTTTAGGAGCTGCTATCCGCCAAACTCCTTTTCGCCTCTCAGGAACCTCTGGGAGAGGAAAGTCCTTTCACTATTATTCCGCATTCAGGAAAGGCAGAGGACAGCTGGCTCAAAGAGGCCAAAGGAGATCCACCCGAGGTAGATGGGTCAAAAGTACTAAGGCCGCAGCAGCAGCAGGTGCCTCTTTACCCTCGGCATCTGCATCAGCTGCCCCCAAACCACTCTGAGGCCTTCCCACACAACACACCTGTAGGGGGCAGGTTAACTCACCATCTGACGGAATGGCAGGCTATAACGTCAGATGCTTGGGCATTGGAGACAGTTGCCCAGGGCTACTGCCTACCCTTTCTACACATTCATCAGAGTCATCCACTGGGGAACAGCTCTCCAAAAGTTCCAGATCCGCTCCTCTTGCAGGAAATTATAGACCTGCTAGAGAAAGGTGCCATAGAACCGGTAACTGTAGCGGACAGGAACAAGGGCTGGTACTCCCCCCCTACTTTCTCATACCAAAGAAGGACGGAGGACTGAGGCCCATCCTGGACTTACGAGAATTGAACAAGTTCCTCAGGAAGGACAAGTTCAAGATGGTAACTCTCTCTCAGATCCTTCAGGCCCTCCAGCTCCACGACTGGCTGGTATCTCTGGACCTTCAGGATGCTTATTTCCATGTGCCAATCCATATCAAACACAGGAAATACCTGAGGTTCGCAATTGGCGACTCTCATTATCAATTTCGAGTTCTGCCATTTGGGCTGACCTCCGCTCCGAGGGTCTTCACGAAGCTGATGCCGGTAGAGGCGGCGAGTCTAAGGAGGGAAGGGATCCACGTCTACCCCTACCTGGACGATTGGCTGATCAGGGCTGTATCTTCGAAACAGGCCCAGGCCCAGCTAGATTATGTCTGCCATTTCCTTCAAAGACTGGGCTTCTCCCTCAATTTAAAAAAGTCACAGATGATACCATCACAGAGACTCCAGTTCATTGGAGCGGTCCTGGACACTTCCCTGGGAAAAGCCTCGCCACCAGAGGTGAGGGCTCAAGATATTCTACAGAGGGTCAGCAAGTTTCAAAATGCCCAACGTCTCCCAGCCTTCGACTTTTTGAGGTTGCTAGGCCTCATGGCATCCTGCATCTTCCTTGTGCCAGAGGCTCGCCCGAGAATGAGATCTCTTCAGTGGGCACTGAGAAGTCAGTGGTCGCAATTCTCAGGGAGAATGACAGATCTCCTCCGGATCCCGGACAAGGTAGCCCGCGACCTTCAATGGTGGGCCTATCAAGGGAACATCTTGAAAGGAGAACTGTTTTGGCAACCATGGCCAGAGATAACAGTAGTCACAGACGCCTCACTCACGGGGTGGGGAGCCCATGCCAACGACTTGACCATCAGCGGTCGTTGGTCTCCATCAGAGTCCATCAACCTATTGGAGCTGAGAGCGATCAGACTAGCGCTGAAAGCTTTCCCGCCATCAGTACAGGGGAGAAATATCCTGATAATGATGGAAAACATGGACTACCCATAACAAAACAAATCATCTCCAGGTGGATTATTTTGGCCATCCTGGAATGTTACAAACTGGCAGGGAAAGAGCCACCCCAAAATCTCAGGGCTCATTCAACCAGGGGTATTGCAGCCTCTTCGGCTCTCCAAAGAGGGGTACCGGTCCAAGACATATGTGCGGCTGCCACATGGTCGTCCGCACATACATTCACAAAATTTTACAATCTGGATTCCTCTGCTGCTTAAGAGACCAGATTTGACAAGGCCGTATTACATTCGGTCCATCCCTAAAGGGATGCATAACATTCTCACTCCCACCTCCAATTACATGCCACTGCTATGGGAGTCTATGGGAAGCGTTTCCCCCGGGGTTGTTTTGGGCGCTGCACAGGCCTGCGCATAGAGTGCCGCCGGGTTTATTTAAGGGGGTTGGGAAGGTTCGAGAGCAAGTGACGATTTAGGCAAGCGTTTGTCCAGGTCGCCTGCTCCTGTGCCTTCCGTTCGTGTGGCCTGGGTTAGAGTAAGGTTAGTGAGGTCTAGCAAGGGTGGGGGTTTTCTAGTTGGTTGTAGTCTGGGGGCGGGTAGGCATATTTGCTAGAAGGTTATTTAATTTTTTGTATATTGTTATATCGTCGGGTGTGCTGTAAATAAAGCACGCCCAACGCTTACGGGTCTTTGCATGTGTCCTGTCTTCGTCGCGGCTCAGAAGGGAGAGAGGCAGCCCCAGCGGGGTCGTGTGCTTGTAGCAAAGCGTCCTTGCGGGGAGTTAGGCAGCTCTAGCGGGGGGCAAAGCAGAGGGTAGGTGTCCCAGTAGGGCACTTTTGGGCGGTTTGGGAGAGTGTTGAGGGAGGTAGGAAGGGCTGTCGTGTGGCGGCTGTATAGCCATAGGAGTGCGTAGGCCTGAAGCGCGGTGTCGCTCGGCAGCCGCCAGGTGGCAGTGCAGAGCCCTTAAAGGGCCGCACATGCGTTTTAGAGAAGGGAAATACTGCAGCTTGAGATAATCAGATAATAATTAAGTGGGCAACCAGTTGCTGCCATGCAGTATCTGCGTGGTGGCTACTATTGAGGTCTAGTTTTAGTGGGCTTGGTTGGGGGATTTTACCGGGCTTCAGATAAAGAAGCTTCTTTCCCCCTGGGCGGGCAACACTCAAAGGGAACAGTTGGCTCAGGGGCCTGCTGTTAAGTTGTGTGGCAGGGCGGGGCGCAAGCTTGAAGAAAAGCTGCTGCAGCAGAATGGTGGAGCAGGGGGCAAAGGAGAAGGGGTTGATCGATGCACAGGCATTGTGGGAAGCCTTGGCAATTATCAGCAGGGCACCCAAGGCGCAGCTTGAAGGGGCGGTGGGGGAGGTCATGGGTGAGAAGAACAAGTTACTTCTTACCTGGTAATGTTCTTTCGACGGGATGTTCCTCCATCATATTCCTTATCGCCCCTCCCAACCATCCCCGCAGTGATACTTCCCTTGTGGTTGCAGCTTACGCTCCTACAAGGTCAATAACCAATTCAGGAATGACTTTTCTTATGCTACAAAACGGAACTGAGCAACGGACGCAGCGCATGGCTATTTATGGGCATGATGACGTCAGCGCCGATACGGTGGCCGTCGAGGGACATCGACTCGGCGGACGTCGACGCGCAGCGCCCTCTACAGAAAAAATTTCCGAAGCCAGCAAGCTGGAAACGTATTATCAAAGATAAGGAATACGTTGGAGGAACATCCCGTCGAAAGAACGTTACCAGGTAAGAAGTAACTTGTTCTTTTTTTTGTAAATGTCTATGTGTGAGTGCGTGTGTGTTGTGATTGTGTATTATATTTTTTATTTTATTTTATTTATTTATTTGTTAGGCGCCGAAAAAAGCCTGCAGGCATCGGGGCGCCACAAAAAGACGAATACAAAAGACAAGATATGAGACAAGAAGGGACAGGACACTTGGCAGGCCAAGACATAAAAAGGAGCTGTCACTTAACTAGGGTAAACTATCTTCATTTGAACAGGAACGTTTTCAGAATCTTCCTGAAAATGAGGTGATTGGGTTCCAATCTCAGGTTCAGAGGGAGTTTGTTCCAGCTAACGGCTGCACGGTTGGAAAATGCTCTACCTAGGCCATTTGCTTTCTTGTGTGAATTTACTACAACAAGCCCCTGAGCTTCTGATCTCAATGCAGAAGAATGCAAGCAGTGCATGCAAGCATTTAATGTATGTTTATGCATTCATTCATGTGAATGGTGGATGTATGTATGGGTGGTGAGTGTGCCTGTTGTTGTTGATTAAGAATGCAGCGTGTGTGGTTGAATGTTGTGGGTGCTCGTGTGGAGAATACAGTGTGAGTGAATGTGAGAGGTGTAAGGGTGAGTGACTGGTGGGTGAATGGATATGAATGTAGTGATTTGTCTGTGAATGTTCTCACAGTGCAAGAGAAGATGTATGGCTGAGGGAATGGGTATGAATGGGATTATGGGTGTTTGTGTGTGTGTGATTGTTGTGGTTGGGTGTTTGTCTGTAGAATGCAATGTGAGTAAATGTGAAATGTGTATGGATGAGTGACAGGTGAGTGAATGGGTCTGATTGAATGTTCTGGGGGGGTGGTGCCCATGCCCGTGTGTACAATGCAGTGAGAGTGATTATGAGAGAACACGTAGGGGTGAGTGGTAGGAGAGAGAATGGGTATGAATGTGACCATGAATGTTGTGGGTGGGTGCATGTGTGGAGAATGCAGTTTGAGTGAATGTATGAGATGGTGAATGGGTGAGTGAATGCATATGAATAGGATTGTGTGTGTGTGAATGTTTCCGGGTGGGTGCCTGTATAAAATGCAGTGTGAATGACTAAGAGAAAATGTGTATGGCTGAGACAGGGTGCATGTGTGAAAAATGTAGTGTGAGTGAATGTGAGAGAAGGTGTATGGGTGAGTGAATGGGTATGAATGTGATTATATGTGTATGAATACTCTGGGTGGGTGCCTGTGTGTCGAATGCAGTGTGAGTGAATGTGCAAGGTGTATGGATGACTAATAGAGGAGTTATCCACCAGAAATAAGGAAATGTACAGACTTTTTTTCCAAGGGTGCACGAAGGAAAGAACCAGAAGACAGGCCTTCTGTGTCTATTCTCCAAGACTCTGGAACCTCCTTCCCATCAACATTAGACTGCCCAATCACACAGTTCAGGAAAGAGCTCAAGACCTTCCTCTTCAAGGAATGGCTCCTCCATTACACCCAGGTCACACAGACCCTGCTTCACCACCCTACCTGAAACTCAGTGATCTGCTCTCCACGGTCTCCTCCCCTGGTTGCTGGTAGATCCCTTTATTTATTTATGTATTTATTTATAGAGTATTTATAAGGCGCACTGTACAGCAAAGTGTTTCTACGCACCACAAGGCAACAAGGGGTGGATGTCATGACCCTTGCCCCTGGCCCTCACTGACAAGTTAGCCTTCCAGTTAGGGCCAGGTCAAAGGCATTAAAACCTCATCCAAGACTCTCTTGGAGTCTGTCCTGGTGCCTTTTCCAGGCTCATAACCATCATGAAGACCAACATTAGAATAGGACTATTTATTTGGGATTATTTAACTTGGGGGGGTTCAGCCAACATGGAGGCACACACATAACTCAGTTACAAGGAACTGAGCTATGCGGTCTAGTGTTTTGGGTGTGGCAGGCCTGGGACTAATTTACTTGGACTACTTTGGGTGTGGCAGACCTGGGGCTATTTTACCTGGGCTACTTTACCTGAGACTATTTAAACTGCACCCAAACAGCAGAACATGGTTTGCGTTATTCTGCTGTGGGCAGCGTAACGCTCACTGTGTCCAGTTCTTTGATGCCAGCTTACCTGAAACCAAGGACCTGCAGAGAGAGAAAGAACACTATGAAACTTACCTGGAACAGTATCCTGTCTTCAATCCATCACCGACTTCAGTTCCACTCGCCTGAAGGTACGAACTCCATCATCCGGCACCGCATGCATCCTGGAATACCATAACCTGGAAAGAGGAGAAAGAAAGACAGCATTAGTAAGCGTTTACTCACGTTTACTCACGAATGAAGAAAGCCACACAATGTTTACCTGGGTAGTCATCTCCTGGTCAGTATCATTGCTGGAACATTACGGCGCTCGGCGAGGAACATCGCAACCTGCAAGGCGAGAAAAGACACAGATTAGCAATATAAAAGGCGAAACAGCGCCGTGCATCGCGCATTACACACCGGACAGCATTGTGCACACTGTGCTTTCGCCTACCAGCCCATGCTCATCTTCAAACTGCATGACAACACCAAAATACCTTTCCATTCCTAAAAGGAAAGAAGCAAGACATTATTATTCGAACTAAGAGGACCATAAGAACTGCATATAAAGACTGTAAAGCAGCAAACCTACGGAGTCGCAGCAGGCCTGTATTCCCACAGGTGGGGCTTGCACCAGTGAAGTAACTTGGTTGTTGCTCTCCTCCCACATATAGGCGCCAATGCCACGATGAGCAGGACGGAGAATCCACCTTTCACAATATTAAGACCCATCTTTAACCAGAGGCCTTACCAAGGGACCGGGAGAGGGTTCGAGAGTGCAAATCATCCAACCAGGGCTGGGTGGCGTGCCCGTGGATACCAGGTGAGCGTAACAGTGGGGGAGGGAATGTTAAAACAACAATAACAGTCCTACTAGGCCTTGTGACATTCGGATCGTGGAAGTGCAGAAAATACTACTGCGCGCGGCTGGAAGAGGAGAGATGGAGGGGGGTAGGAGGGGCATAATGCAGGGGCATAGGGTGCAGAGGGATGGGAGGAAAGGGCCCAGCCCAAGGTCCATGCAAGTGCTTGTGGAGGGTGGGGGAATGAGGGGCTCTAGCAGGGAGATATTTAGGGAGAGAGAATTGGATGTAGCGGGGACCCTGACCCCAAATGGCCTTGTGGATGATGCAGAGAGTCTTGAATTGGATCCTTGCAGCCACCGGCTGGAGAGATGCGGTCCCTCGGCTTGAGGCCAAGGATAAGTCTTGCAGCCCTGTTCTGAATTAGTTGAAGTGGGTGAAGATTGGAGAGAGGTAGATTGAAAAAGAGGCTTTTGCAGTAGTCCAGCCTAGAGAGAACCAGAGCTCTGGAGACATGGAATTTTTCTGAGAAGGTAAGGAAGGGGAGAATGCCTCTGAAGCTGAAAGTGGGCCTTCTTGGCAAG
Source organism: Ambystoma mexicanum (assembly GCF_040938575.1). Lineage (NCBI taxonomy): Eukaryota > Metazoa > Chordata > Amphibia > Caudata > Ambystomatidae > Ambystoma > Ambystoma mexicanum. The sequence continues at coordinate 220,159,583 of NC_090921.1, read as the reverse complement.
GTCTTTGATGTGAGGGGAGAAAGAGACAGAGGAGTCAAAGATGATACCAAGGTTTTTTGCCTTGCTAGATGATAAGGGGATGGGACCCAAGGATGGCGGCCTGCGTCGATGATAATGATCTCAGTCTTAATGGCATTGAGACAGAGATCATTAGCCGTGCACCATGCCTGAAGGCAGACAGACAGTCATGAATGAGAGAGGAGGGGGAGGAGGTAGATGGGGGAAGCTTGAAGCAGAGTCGAGTGTCATCAGCATAGCACTGAAAATGAGGAGAGAAGGAGGAAATCAAGTGGGCCAAGGGGGCAAGGTAAATGTTGAAGAGCCACAGTGATAACATAGAGCCCTGAGGGGCGTGGCAGGTAGAGAGTGAGGTGGAGGAGATGAAGGGGCCAAGTTGCACCTGTGGAGGTCGATTAGAAAGGAAGGAGGTCAACCATTCTAGTGCAAGATCCAATATTCAAAGGGTGTTGTGGAGCCGTTTTAGCAGGGTGTCCTGATTGACCGTATAAAAGGCAGAGGAGAGATCAAGGAGGATGAGAACAGAAGGAGAGTTGGAATCAAGGTGTGTGAGCAAGTCTTCAAGGGTGTTCAGGAGAGCAGTTTCCGTGCCTCTAGGTGCACTGAAGCCAGCCTGGTGCTCCTGGAGATAGCCAACAGATTCAGTGTGGTGGGTCAGTTGGGAGATAACCAACTTTTCCAAGAGTTTGCTGAGGAATGTGGTAGTGGAGTGAGGACAGTAATTAGCTGGGCAGGAGGGGTCAGCAGGCAGCTTTTTTAGGGGAGGGTGTGCTTCATGCAAAGTGGGGAAGAACCAATTGCAAAGGAATGGTTCAGAAATCAGACAAGGCAGGAGCGAGAGTGGAGATGTTGTCCTTTATAGTTCTGGTGGTATAGGCAAGTACCTGTTTGGAGGAGACTTTCAAAGAGCTGACAACTTTAGAGACTGCATCCGGTGTTGTGGGCGAGCAGGAGGAGAGTATAGGGGAGGCAGAGTGGGGGTCCAAGGCAGGCCTGATAGTAGGTGGGGAGACCAGTGCGGTTTCGATGGCATAGGATGGAAGAGGAAACTGCAGTAAGATTGGCAAGTTTCTTACAGATTTTGAAGAGTTCAGCTGTATTGTTGGTGTTCCCAGAGATGCAGGCTTGGATATGGGCGCCCTCTTATTGGAACGGATGGAGACGGTATTGCCTTTGGAGCAGGTGACAGGCCAGTTTGTCAGAGGATGCGTTTGAAGCCTTTCACTCAACTCTGAACTTCTGTTTCATAGAGACTAGGTTGGTATCATAACGCTGTTGCATTTGGAGGCAGGCTTCATGCAGATCCTCATGAGAGGGGAAAGGGTGTTGGAGATGGAGAGATGAAGGTTAGAAAGGGATTTGTTATTGGGAGATTCAGTAGCAGGGGTGAGAGGGAGGGTGAAAGTTCTGGGGATAGCAGCAACTGACACTCGCTTCATCGGTCGAATGACAAAGAAGGTGACTGGCAGTGTGGACAGAGGCTTGGCCAGGGAGCCCGGGAGTTTCAGATGAGAGGGGAGGAGGGAATGGTGAGACCAGGAGAGAGGTGTGGTGTGGTAGGGTTGGAGATAGGGATGTCTGGCAGAGTGGGTCGGACCGGAGGGAAGAATAGTGAGGGAAAGAGAATCACAGAGGTCGCAGAATAGAACAGTGGCCGCTTCAGAGGAATCAAGATGAATGTGGAAATCACCAATCACCAAGGAATAGAATCTTGGAGGTAGAGGTTGTGAGAGGAAGAGGTTGTGAGAGAGGAGGTGAGGTCAGCCCATTCAGAGAGGAGGGACCCATTCAGGGAAAGACAAGGCCACTCTGCTACCAGTCCGATGAGGCCTGGGCTTGGACAGAATCTTGTAGCCCTCAGGTAGAAGAGTATCAAGAGCAGTGATAGAGCTGGCATTGAACCACGTCTCAATGAGGGTGAGAACATCAAGGTACAAGTCTATAAGAAAGTGACAGATGTCGGAGGAGTGTTTACTGGCAGTGCGAGCATTGAAAGTAGCTAAGTGAAGCCGATTTCCTCCTTTGAAGGTTTTTTGAGGAGGGGTACAGGGATGTGGTACACCCATCGGTGGTGGACAAGGAGACAGGGTGGGTGGCAGAGGGAGGAATGGCAGGAGAAGTAAGGAAATTAATGAGAGACGGAAGATGCCTATCAAGAAGTTAGGAGGTTGCCTTGGGCCATGACAGTGCCATTTAGATATACATTCCTGATACACCTAGAGGATGAGAAGGGTGCCAAGAGAACTTCCCATATGGTGCCACCATTAATGGGCGAGGAAGATAAGGGGAGAGGACAGAGACCAAATGAGAAGTGCATAGGTCTGGAGAAGGGTCAACAAAGAGGATGTCAGCAATAGTCTGCCTGGATGAAGCATTGATGTATGTGTCAGCAATGGGAAGGTCTGCTTTGGAGACCAGGAGTGCTTTCTTAAAATGTTTCCTTCCACACTTTGAGAGAGGGGTAGGATAGGTAATAGAGTAACAATTAGAATAGATAGGATAGATGGAGAGCACCACAGTTGCAAGGGGGGTGGGAAAATGTAACAGAAGAATGCACAGTGCACAAGGAAGTCACCAGGTGGCCTAACAGCAGATCAGGTAAGACAATTTCGGTGAGCAGTAGGTCAGGCGTCAGGGGGATAGGCAATCAAAGTAGAAAGGACTCACTATTTAAAAAGCAGCAGTGTCTACAGAAAGTATTTGGATGTGACTTTCAAAATAATGGTAAAAATCCTAACATTTGAACACAGCCAGTAGGATTCAAAACACCTAGAATTGACTTTCAAAATGAATGTAACAATCCTCACAATTGAACACAGCCATTTGCGAAAATCCTAACATTTGAACACAGCCGGTAGAATTCAAACCACCTAGGTTTGACTTTCAAAATAAAGGTAAAGGTATTAGGGCTAACAGTTGAACAGAGCATGTAGAAACAAACTGACTCCCCTAAGAAAAAGTGAAAAGGCCACAGAAAATAAGACAAAACAAGCAATTTGTCCCATGCTGACAACTGTCCACCCTCGTCCTCCCTTATTAGTCCCTTGCTCCCTTTTTTTCCCTTTTTTAACAATGATTGTTAAGTGCTGTGTTACTTCCTGAAGCTAGGTCCGTGCTCAATAGCTACGAAATAATAATATTAACCAAGTGAATGGTTATGAATGAGACTGTGAATGTTCTGGGTGCGTGTGTGCTGTGTGGAGAATGCAGTGTGAGTGACTATGAGATAAGGTGTATGGGTGAGTGAAAGATAAGTGATGGTATGAATTAGACTGAATGTTCTGCGTGCGTGCATGCGTGGAGAATGAAGTCTGACTGAATGTGAGAGAAGGTGTATCGGTTAGTGACTGGTGGGTGAATGGGTATGAATGTGATTGTGTCCATGCAAGTCGCTGGGGGGGGGCACGAGGGGCATGAGGAGCACAGGAGCAATGTTCTAATTTCCATAAGTTACATGGCATGTTTTACTGGCATTTCTGGGCAAGCCCACTTGATGTACGTTATTACATGGCTGGTTGGCATTTTCATGCAACCAGTCTAGTGTTTGCTTAATGTAGATGACATTTTCTTCTGGGCATCTATGATAAAGCAAGCATGATAAGTGTACTTATAAGTCTAGTCTGGCCTGCATTAGACCCAACTTGGACATGTTTTCTTATTGTGGTATGACATTTTTATTGGCAATACCAACAGGAATATGTTCTTACGTGTGTGGGTACTGGCCTTCTCAGTGGATTTTTTTTCTCTTGCAGATTCCGCATCATGATAGATATCTATCATCCAACTCTGCTGTTTGGAAACTTTTCGACAGAAGGCCATAGTGGACCTCGACTCGGCCATCGATCGTCGCTTCGTCTTGTCTGGCTCTTGATCATCGGGCTCCGGAAGTGACGTCAGGCGTCGTATATATAGCTCATCACTACGCCCCAGTTCCTTTTTTCCGTGCGCTTGTACGCTGCATTGGGAACACGACTTGAGTTTACTCTACTCTTTTTTTACTATTTGTATGTTTTTCTTCTGAAGCCTCGACGCAATGTCGTCTCACAGGTTTTCCGGCTTCAAGCGGTGCCGTGATTGCGAGGCAGAAATGTCTATGACCGACCTCCATGACGTCTGTCTATGGTGTCTAGGTTTTAGTCACGACACGGAGGCCTGAGCGTCGTGCGCAAAGATGCAGCTGAAATCCCTACGTGAGAGGACTGGGAAACTGGCCTTGGGCCGATCATGCGCTAAGTCTCCGGCACGGTTGCTCGTCCGGTCTTCAGAGCCCGAGACTAAGGAGCCCACTGCCAACAAGGAGACGGAATGACATTGCAAATAAACAAAGACACGGTCCCATTCCAGGAGCCATTCTTCGTTTTCCTCGTGGAAGAAGAGGCAGCACCACCGCCATCGACGCAGGTCCAGCTCATGGTCAGAATGAGGCAGGGGTGTTGCTAGGTCTGAAAAAGACCCGTGGCTACGCTAATGTCGGAACTGTCGGGACTGGGGGCTAGCTAACCTTTTGGTTGTATCTCCTGAGATTCTATCCGGGGCTACAACCAAAAGATCAGGGGCTATAGCCCTCTTAGTCCCCCCCCTAGCAACGCCTCTGGAACGAGGTAAGCCATTGGTGGGGCTGACCACTCGGGAAGAGTGGGAAAGTCTTAAAACGTCAATGTTAGAAATGTTTAAGAGGCAGGCTACTGGAGGTGCATCTCCGGACCCCTACCAGCAAGCTTTGGCAGCAAAAGCGGCGCTCAGTGCACCCGACCGCAAGCCAGCCACTTTGTCAACATTGTTGGTGTTGAAAATGTCTTCGGGCATTACGCCTGCCAGGCATAAATCGCCGGAGGGCCATAAGACCAAGGCCCAGGCCCATAATGTCCATCGGTTATCCAAGCATCCATCGGCACCGAAAGAGCCTTCAGCATCGAAAGCTTCGGCTTCAAAACCTATTTTCAAGCCATTAGCACTGACAGTGACAGTTCATTTGTGCCGCTGTCGCGATCGGGTTTCTTCGATTCGATGCATTCCATATTTGGCGTTGATGACCTTGATGACCCCAAGGACTCTGTTGACACGAGAGCCAGCAACCTCAATTCTTTTTTTACGACCAGGCCGATTTATTGGTCCTAGCTCGGGGCCTACATGACGCCAGTGGTCTGGATACTTCTCCAGACCTTGAGTTACAGCAAAACCAGCCCTATACCCATGCTAATATTAGGTTCAGGGATCTGATTCACAGGGTGGTCAACACCCTGGGGTTGAAGGCATCCACTACACCTCTTCCGGGGTATGAGCTCACTGACATTTTGGACGAGAGTCCTGCAGTCGAGCATAACATGCCTTTCAACCCAGCCATTGCTGACCCTTTAGCCTCCTTATGGCAGCACCCTTATACCACTGTCCCTGTGAATGCCGATTTTACAGGGAAGTACAGGCCGACAACAGGAGACTGGTTATACAGGCTACCACTATTTCCACCAGACCTGCGGCATCCACCTCTAACCTCCGGACAGAGAGAGGAAGAAATCTGACGCATTGGCCAGAAAGGTGTTTACCTTTGGTAGACAGGCGATCAAAGCCATTAACATAGCATGTGGATTCACAGAGTACTCATTTTGGCTTATGGAAGGCTGTGGAACATGCTGCTGAATACGTCCCTGAGGGTGCCATGAGGGATGGATTTTTACAGCTGGTGGAGGGTGGGAAGGAGGTAACCAAGCAGTCATTACAAATGGGCCTGGACGTAGCAGACTGCGTTGGCAGAGCAATGGGTTCAGCAGTTGAAATGAGAGGCCAAGCCTATCTAAAAACTTCTGGCTTTTCTCCAAATGTTCACAGTAGCTTGCTTGAGATGTCCTTTGAGGGGTACATGCTTTTCGGGCACAAAGCAGACAAATCCTTAGAGAAATTCAAGGAATCAAAGTTGGCTACTAAATCATTGGGCCTAGCGGCACAGTCGGCCAAATCTGCCTACAGCTTCGCCTCCAGGGCAGAGGCTATAGACGTTATGTGCCCTATGGTAGGAAGGGGCATCCCCCGCAAGCCAGGCATGGGCAGAGGCACTTCTCGCATCCCGGAAGGGTCAGAGGGGCCTCTGGAGCCCAACAAACAGTGGCAAGATCACTGTGTCCTCTAAGTGCTTTGCTTCCCCTCCCACGATCCACTGGTTGGTGGACCGTTGGCAGGGCATTGGTCCCAGTGACAGGAAATAACTTCTGATGTCTGATCCCTGCAGTTGATTCAGTTGGTTTATTGTCTGCCTTTCCTAAAGAGGCCTCTCCCAATCCAACTGGGACAGGAGCTCCAGGAAGAACTGAGAACTCTGTTGTCGAAGGGTGCTGTCAAAGATCGGAGAGGATCGGGTTGGTATTCCCTGTATTTCCTGGTGCCCAAGAAGGGAGGAGGTCTCCGTCCCATCCTGGACCTCAGTGTCTTGAACAAGTTCCTAAGGAAGGACAAATGCAGGATGGTAACTTTGAAAGGGATTCTGCATGCTCTCGAACTACAGGACTGGCTGGTGTCAAAAGACCTACAGGACGCTTATTTCCATGTGCCGATACATCAAAAGGGCATGCAGTTCTGGTTCCTCATAGACGACAAGCACTATCACGACAAGCATATGGACATTCCGTGAGTGATATTATTGTATTTTGCAACTGTGAGATTAAAGTATGTTACACATGGATATAAGGCCCAGGTGCCTTATAAAATGCCATGTAAAATGTGTTCTGTGTGAGTTTAAAAGTAAATTCTTGCAGAATTTTACATGCAGCCGGTCATTTCTCCTAATGATGAAACTTTTACCGCCAAGACCTTTCCTCTGCTGATCCTGGAGAGGAAGCTCTGGTTGTCAACCATCAAACAGGGCCATTGCTCAAAAATACAGAAATAAATACACTGCCTAGATTTAAACCATGGTGGAAACAGATAAGGCCATGCCTGTTCTTTCAGCAGAAGTGACCTTGAGGTCACAATTGCCATAAAATGTCCATTAGAGTTGCAGCCAGGCCACAAAGGGAGAGGCGAAGATAAACAGAGCCAGCCTCTGGCTGATCACATGCTCAAGGGAAAATTAAACTGAAAGTGGATAAAGAAAATAAACAGGAGTTTAGTTAATAGAAAAATACATATTATTGCATAAAAGGGGTAGTGTATGTGCCACAACGGTCATTCCAGACTTTCATTAAAGGTGACAACAACCCCCTTTGAACCATGCTAAAACAATGTTTGTGTGATAAACATAACTAAAGTTAGTAATGCAAATTTGATTTGGGCCTTCCCTTGATTCCGAGAGATTTGGAAGTTGGTGTGAGGGTGAAGGAGAAAATTAACATGGCAACTATGAAGTGGCATATTTTTCACTGATACGGCTCCTGAGTAAACAAAGAAAAACTGTATCTCTGCATAGGATGGGCATGCCAACTTCAGATGTGCATCATCTGATTTGCCTTCAAATGTAGTTCTTACAAATATATCCATACATGTAAAGAGAAACATCTAAGCAGAGAGGCCCCAAATCCTGCATTGGAGACAGGGCCCAGGAGACATGGAAGCTGACTGGGACCCCTTGGACGAGCCAGAGTGGACTATCCTGGATTGACACCATTGCTGTCCCAAAGGTGCCCTGCTGTTCCCTGATTTTCATTACAAGGCCTCTCCTGTAAGTAAAGCTATCCCGAAAGCCATAGATTGTGTAGGCCCTGCATTTTCAAGCATTGTTTCAGTTATTTCCACGTAGTAACATATCCTCTTTGTCTGTGTAGATCCTTAGCATATTTAATTAAAGGAAATCAATTAATTCCCCCATAGAAATCAGGGGATGTGTTTTGTTAGCATTCAAAACTAACAAGCTCTTCCCAGTGTGTTTTTAGCCGGTATAGACATAAAGATTTGCCAAAAGAATTAATCCCAAAACCCTGTTTCCACATGAGTGTGCTAGGTGCAAAACGAAATTGCCCCTTTGTTCCCATTGTGCTCTGACCCAAACCACAAAGCTCTGCCTGTTATTTTTAGGTGTGGTAAAATTAATTTTCCCATTGGTTTACTTTCCCTCATATTGCATCTGTGGTAATAAGTAAAAAAAACGATTTTGCCCCTTGAATCCCTTTTCCCAAAAAGTGCATTTTATCAGAATTCCAAAACGATGTTCCCATTGTGTTCCCACTCTCTGCCACTAGCCTTCAATTCAGAGGGGCCAAGTCTAATTGATGTTTGGAGGGTGGGGGTTGCTGGGAGAAAAGTATTATAACCAAATCAGCAATCACTGTGTGTTTTGAATTGTTATTTTTCTGTATTGGTGGGTTATTTGAAAAGAAAGCTGCAGGAAATTGTGACTGTATATTGCAGTATTATCTCTGTGTTGGTGCCATTACAGAAGTCATTTTTGTTCTTGTGTTGCAACAGCCTTGGTGGCTGATGTTAGTGTTTTTGTCAAATTTGGTTTAAATACATTAATAAATCTATATTCTTACTACACCCTGGCCTGGTTCCTAGTCTATTGTGGCACCGGGTATTTGTTGGGGTTGGGTGCGAGACATGTTGGAGGCCTTACCAAAGTGAACCTTAACAAACTAATAGTGCTTTATTGTGCGCCACATTCTTTGGGGGGAAAGGAACTCCCGGAGTTGAGTGTGACTGCGTAATAAACCACTACAAAACTGGGGGCTCCTACCAAGATTGGTAGAGAATTTCCAATTGTGACATTGCTGTTGCAGCAGACTATTCATTTAGTTGTAACAGGTTAGAGAGAAGTCGGATTCTAGTTTTGTAGGCCTGATTTTTATGTGCAATGTTACCGGTCAGTAGGGGTGAACCCACAACCCTGGGAAGGTTAAGAGAAACTGGTTACCTCGCAGTTCTAGTTTTGAGAAACTTTAGTATAAATTAGTTCCCACACTAGTTGCTGTGTTTTACAGTGACATTTTTATTGTAATGTAGACACATAGTTTTGTGGTGGTCAGCCGACACGTGTTTTGGCCTCGACGAGGCTTTAACAAGGCAAGAAATAGGTTGTAGGATGTGGGTATTTGTTGCCCCTGGTAGTGCCCCTTTGTAATATCAGCCTCAGGTTAATTCCAAGATCCAATACTGGGAGATAACATGAAAAGTCGAGCCCAAAGGGGCCCGACCAGGCAACTAGCGTGGGAACTAATTTATACACATTTTTCTCAAAACTAGAACTGCGAGGTAACCAGGACTGTTTCTCTTATTCATGTAGGTGTAATTGTATTTCAGTGGATGGAAAGTTGTGTTGCATTGTGAAGGCGCTATTCAGACCTGTACCCTGGTTTCAGGCCGGTTTGTAGATAAAACTGTGTTAATTTGAGTGTCATTGTGAGTACAAACTAAGAAGGAACAGGGTTGTGATTTTGCCCTTGCATAGAGAGCATAGTAGGTGCAGAACACATTTCAGAATGAGCACCATAGAAATCAACATGGCCAGGGAGTACCTTCTTTCCAAATTGTTAAAGGTGAATGGGTAGAGCAGGAGCATGAAATGTGGTGAGCTAGAATGATGCAGGAGGTTACCTCTGCAAATGTTGATATGTGGCAGGATAATATGCTGTTACATCAGGCCCTGACAGACTTTTATATGACACAGATTAGTAGAGATGAGCAGATTAAATTGCCTCAGGTCACAGCATATATGTACTTCCATCTTCCAAATGATGATCAGGGAAGAAAGAAACCTGGATAGTGTAGCCTCTGTTCAAAACCAGTCTGAGCTTTTGGATCAAGAACAGAGAGAGTTGAAAGAATTAGAGGAAAAAGCGCAACAGAGCCAAAATTCAGAGTTGAAATTAGAAGGCATTATTCAGCAGCTAAAACACAACAGCAAGCAAATTTATAGCAAAAGGCTCAATTTTCTGCACTGAAAGAGGAGAATCAAGAATGTGTTGAAAACCGGAGAGCAAGTCAACACAAATTAAGTGAGCAGGTTGTTCACAATAGAGCCTGCTTAGAGAACATTTTTGCATTTCAAACGCAGATTAAACAACTGAAAGATGAAAATAGCCAGTTGATCAGTAGGGATGTCAGGGAATTCGACCAGAAGCGCCAAAATCTGAACACTCTGAAACAACCGAGAGAACAGTTCAGGGAAGAGAATAGCAAATTATGTTAGAAGAAAAGTGCCCTATTTCAGGAAGTGCGTCAGTAAAGGACAGACATGGAGAAAAGTGAGTTGCTTTCTCAAGAAATGACTGACATGAGGATAGAAAATGAAAAATTCATGGAACATGTGAGGCAAGCAAAATTTGACACAGAGCTTGCAACACAGGCCAAAAGTACACAAAGGGAGAAGATTAGTCTCCTGCAAAAGAAGAGGTCTGAATATGCCCAGACAATACAAGGCTCACAGAAGGAAAATGGGTCCATTTGTGAGGAGAACAAGGGACTCAGTGGCCAAGTATGGGCACAAAAAAAGTGCTAGAAGCTACTTAAGAACTGGTATCAGAGTTGAAAACTCAGACCTCTAAATATTACCAAGAGATAGATGCCGAGAAAATCGAATCTGAGAGATTGGAAAAGGAAAAAGCCAAATACAAACAGGCTTTGAGGCACCCCGACCAGTTAGAGTATGGAAAGCACACTCCGATCACAGAGTGAAGACCTCCTTACCAGGGACCTCAAGCCAACTCACCATATTATATGCACAGGGTGCCGCTAACTTCATGTCTGCCAGTGTTCAAGAACAGGGAAACATGAGGCAGCAGGCCTAGTCCAACTGAGGCAGGAGGCCAGCCCTTATCAGATATTAATGGGTGTTCATCTCTACCCAGATTTAAAAATACCCTGGGATGTATTTCTGACCGGGAGGGCTCCTATGATGAGAAGATCAGGGAGTTAGACTGGCAGAAACTAAAGTTACAAAGGGACAATCTGGTCTGCTTTGCAAACACGAAAGAACCAGAGTCCAGGCCTCAGAGTATTTTAAAAACCTTCACACATTCAGGGAGGTGGGGAGAATTCTCCACCATAGCCGGAAGAAGGGATGAGGAAAATGAGTACTCCCCTCAGGAAGTGACCCTGAGAGCCAACAGTATCACAGGGGAGAAGAGGCCAGACCCTGTCATTCCGGGAGGGATTCCCAATCTCGTAGAGGTAGAGGACAGGGAGTGGACCACCAATAGTAGCAGCTCTGAGTCAGAGGGTGAGTGGACTAAGGTGCAGCGGAAAAGAAAGACTGCTAAACAGAAGAGAGTTCTTGTGAAAGACCCAATTCGGCAGATAAAGGCCATAAAGGACTTTATGACTCCCTACCAAAAGAATGCCAAATACTCAGTATGGGAGCATCTAGAACTGTATGACCAAATGATGACTTAATTTGGTATCAAGAATGAACAAAATTCCATGGAGTTCATCAAATGGACATTCTCCCTTGAATACTGCAGCTTCATTGCATGGCTGGAGGACTAAGATCACCAAAGATGGTCCAACTATAAAACAGCTATCTTAAAGCATTTCTCTATTCACATGAAAGCTCAGGAGGCCCACAAGGCAGCCTAGAACCTGCAGCGTGGGGAAGACCAGGCACCTAGAGAGTTTCGGCAAGAGCTGAAGCGGGCATTTACCCAGCACTCTAGGCAGGTGAACACAAATAGGCGGGAGTTCATTAACATTTACTTCCATGTGCTCCCGAAATACATTATGACCCAACTAGTAAGGGACTTCCATGAGTGTAGGACCCTCGATTGGGTTATAGCACAGGCCCCCCGGATTTATGGAATACAAAAGCCCTCTGAAAACAAAAATAACCCTACAAACCTCAAACCGTCAAACTCACTTGCTGCTGTAAAGGTGGCAGGGGTCAAAAAACAAAAAACATATTGGACTTGGAAATGGTGGGGGCTAAAAATATTCCTCCCACTAATATTAATAAGCAGAATGAGAGACAGAATAGACCCTCTGATCCAGCCCAATCGGGTGGTAGCCAGGCAGGATACCTGACCAGCTCTCCATCTGCCCTGCCACCTATATCAGCCCTAGATACAAGGGTAACAGACCCATCTTGGGGTATGTATGGACTCCTCCTGCACAGGGGGTGAGGGGCCCAATCAGGTAGGTACTGGCCTAGGAAACCTCCCTCAAACCTTCCCTCAGAACCTCCCTCAGGAAGGAAGAAATACTCCACCCACCCACCAAGTTTCTTTCCCAGATACCCTTCAAACCCCAATTTTCAGGGAGAAGGGAGACAAAGGATGGAGAGTTATCAGGTAAACTCTCAATACCCAAGCTACATTTAACACAAGACCTGGGTTGCATGTTGAGGGCTCAGCAGAAACCTCAAATGAAAATTGCTGACCAGAACAGCTCGGCACTAGGGTCTGGTGCCCCAGAGCAATGACGGGAAGAAACCCTTGACAACAAACAGGTTCCAGAGGAGGAGGCCTGGGGGAAGGGAGATGAAGAGCCATAGAGGAAGCTTCCCTTCTCACTAGAACAAACCCCCTGGAAATCTCTGAACCTGAACACAAATCTTCTACCCCGAAAAGCTGGAGCCAAAGAGAACCCACTTATTGGAGGAAGTCCGCATCATCATGTTTGAAGGGGAAGAATCCCTGGAGGATTCAGGGAAGAAAATCTTCTCTTTCAGGGATGGAGAGATCCTTCCCAAGGAACAATGGGTCCCAAAAGACCCTAACTTGGACTGGGTGAGTATGGAGACGGACCCAGAGCAACCAATTCTTAAACCCCAACAATGTCACCCAGATGACCCTGAAAGCAATGAGGGATCCCCCCGACCCAAACAGGTTCGAGTAACTGTCTCCAGGAGAAGGGGGCCAGCAAAGAATCAGGGAAAAAGGGAACTTCCCAATCCCACATATATCTGGGTGCAAAATCTTCTTTACAGATTCCCAGACTCTGACACAGAAAACTGTCCAAGATCACACAGTGTCGGTGTTCAATATAAGAAGATTAACTGCCAAGCTGGCACAAAATGCACATTTTCTTTGTCCCCTTGAAGAGAGAGATGGAAGATAGTATGCCTCCATCAAGGTACACGGGCAATGTGCATTATCAGTGCTGGTGGATACTGGATCCCAAGCCACCCTCCTGTCCAAAAAGGCCTTTGACCAAATGAATTCAGGAAGGTGGGGGGAGAGGTCAACAAATTCCCCTCACGCCTCTTCCTGGACAACTCCAAAACTTTGATGGGAATTTTATTTCCGTCGAAGGGACTGCGGATGTGGAGATCAAAATTGGCCGACATAGGGTGAAACACCTGGTGATAGTCATCACTCCAGAGAGCACACCTTGTCTACTGGGGAATGACCTCCTTTGGAGGTTATCACCCCTGATTGGCTGCGTGAACAAGGTCCTCTGGACTCAGACTAACTGGCCGATCAAATTAAAACAAAGTACAAATGATGTGAGTTTAAATGGTATGTGCCACATGATTGAACAACGGTCCGACAAAATAGAATTCCACTGTAGGAATAATCAAGTCCCAGACATCACTGTCAATTCTGCATCAGAACAACCTGGTGATGGGGCCCCTTCTCTATTTTTGAAAATCAACCTTCCTCCCAGTTTTTAGTGGCCTTCCACACTGGAAGGAAATACTCTAAAATGTTATACCAATCCACAATCTGAAGGAAACCCAAATCCCATGATAAAAGATGATGAAAAACCAGCTCACAGTTTGACCGACATCCAGATAAAGGGTGAACAACTGTTTTTTCCCATTCAGGTATTTGAGGGGGGAGCCTGTTCTCACCAGAGTATGCCTGAATAAAGAAAGAAGCTTCATCAGCAAAGCATTATCCAGGAAACTCCCAAAGATCAGACCATTCCCACATTTAAGTTGATTGATAAGTGGGAAATGGGCCTGGAAACCCCAAATTCCAAACATCTCCTGCCTAGCAAGTGTATGCTAAAGGTTTCTATTGGCGACAAAAGCATAGACCATAATTGTTGGGTTGTGAGAGATGCCTCCTCTGCCTTTTACATAGGCAGTGACATTCTCAATCTATTCGCAATTATTTTGGACATAATTAATTACAAAGCCTGGTCCCGACTCGGGGGTTACCCCATGGGCATTGACAACACCGAGAAAGCATTTCGGTCAGCTCAGTTGCTGCGGTATGCGGTTGAAGTTCAAAATGGAGAAGAGGTCACCATCCCAGGACAGGTACGACCATTTACAATTCCCCTAAAAATTAAGCGAGGACAGAACCTCAAAAACAAGGATGCTTATATACATTTGAATTATCACCTCCAACAGCAAGGTTTGTATTTACATCTGACACCCCTAGTTGACTTACAACATGACACAATCTGAATACTGCTGGATTACAGCGACCCTAGAAGTATCACTTTGGGCGCAGATACCTTTATTGGAATGGCGGTTGATTCCCAACATTATTCTATTGTGTTAAGTAATGAGATCATTGGACCAATTCCAAATGACCGTTACAATTTTGATGACGATATTCCTCCGGAAAAGATTTTTACCCAGCAAGGGGGGAATTTCTTGGTGTACTACTTCTGCCCTTAAGGTGGGGAAGAGGTGACCTGTGACATCAGGAAGGATGAGGTGGTATTTCGAGTCAACAGTGACTACCTCCCATCCTTGAAACTTCATGTCCAGGCCAACACCATAACAAGAGATCTCTCCACACAGCTGGAGGATACCGCCAGAATTGCCAAACCCAAGGTATTTCCAGGCATTAAGTAGATGGTCAAAGAACAAATCAATCTCACTGATGCCTGTGAGACCGAGGAGCAAAAGCAGAATCTGAAAAAGGTGTTTTGGGATTTTCAGGATATCTTTGCTGCAGATTTGTACGACTGTGGACGCACCAAGATACATTCAACCTCCATATTTATGGACCCCAAGATGGCTCTTGTGTTTGTGAAGCAATACTAGTTACCTCTCGTGTCTATGGAGTCACTCACAGAGATTAACAACTTAGAGTCCCGTGGGATAATTTGTCCAGTCCACAGTACCTTTAACAACCCGGTACTGGGGATACTCAAACCCAATCGCCAATGGAGACTTTACGGAGACCTTAGGGAGTTAAATAAACGGGTCCACATGTCAAGATGGTCCCTTACCTACATCGCTCAGGGACTGGACACAATCCAAGGGTCAAAGGTGTGTACCACCATTGACCTGACCAGCGGTTACTGGACCGTACCCATGAGTAGGGAAGACCAGTACAAGCTTGCCTTTACCTTCGGGGGGGGCAGCAATACACGTGGACCCGAACCCCCTTTGGATACATAAACTCTGGCAACAAATGTAATATCTTCCTACATAAGGCCATGCCCGACTTGGGTGAAAGGGCAAACCTAGCCTATGTAGATGATGTCTTAATCAAGAGCTGAACTGTGGAGGAAATCATAGCTGAAATATGCTATTTTCTCACCCAGTTGCAGAAGGCCGGAGCAAAACTATCCTTTCAGAAGGCACAGTGGTGTAAGACCTGCGTGACCTTCTTAGGGCATGAAATCACCCCTGAGGGTCTCAGTCCCCAGGCAAAAAAGGTAGAAGCATTGTTGAAATCGAAAAACCCTACTACTCTGGTTAAACTAAGAAGCCTTCTTGGACTCACTAATTATAGTAGAACGTTCATTGAAGACTATACAGAGGTCACATGACCCTTGGTAAATTTATTAAAAGCTGGGGTCAAGTGGGAGTGGTGTCCAGAGCAATCTGAGGCAGTAAAACAACTAAAGAGAAGCCTTTCCGAAGCACCCTGTTTGGCATACCCATAAAGAACAAGGAATTCTTCTTGGAGACAGGGTTCTCAAATACTTGCTTAACGGCAGTATTATACCAAAAGCACAACAAGGTCAACAAAGTGATCTTGTACGCAAGCAAGACTTTGTCCTCTGTGGAGGAAAAATTCAACGATTGTAAAAAGACACTCCTGGCAACGGTGTGGGAATTGAATAATTACTGCCCGTTCCTCCAGGTGGTGCATATCATTGTTGAGACTCCTCACCAGCCCTTGCAATATCTCCAAAGTGATCGAATCCAAATGGGGAAGCTGAGTAATTCCAGAATGACTTCCTGGATTCTGTCCATACAAGACTTTCCTGTGGAGGTCAGATATAGCCAAAACAAGAAGAGTCCCCTAGCGTAAGTTGCGGCTGACTTGCATGACTGTGCACAAGAAAACTGTCTCGCGGACGTTAGTCATAAATCCAACAACAAAATGGAGGAGTACCTTACGTCCCCGCACAAAGTCTATGAGGAAGACACATGCCAGGGATACCCATAGTTTATGTGGATGGGTGCTCTTACCATGTTGATAATCATGGGGAAAAATAACTAGTGGTAGGCATTGGGAATCCCTGGGTGAATGATGATCCCGAGGTCTCTGCTGGGTACAAAATAGGAGGCACAGTTGATGGCGGTACATCAAGCCATCCTCACTGCTGTGCAACACCAAGTCAAAGAACTGGTCATAATCATGGATTCAGATTATGTCAGGAATGGGTTAGTGAAGCACCTGATTAATTGGAAAAATCAAGGCATGTTGTGTGCGAATAACAAACTGCTCAAGCACAGGAAAGGAATCCAAGCAATCGATGATCTGGTCAACTCTAATGAAATGACCATCTATTGGAAAAAGAACTGAGGTCACTCCAAAATAAAAATAGAGGGACCAGACAAAACTGGAAATGACTCGAAATGACTTGGCAGGAGCCATCCACAAATCATTGTTTGGGGAAATCCAGGTCGCTGCTGTCACCAGGTCCCAAACACATTCCCAAAATTAACTCTCAACTGCCCAGTGGAGTAAAGAAACCCCAGATGCAGATTTGATTACTGCACAAAAAGTCAACCCGATTATTGGGATATTTTATCAACATATTGAAGATCCTGTAAATTTTCCTTTGACAGAATCCGATTGTATCAGGAAAGAGGATCTCCGGGTGTTGATGAAGTTTTTCAAAATGTTCTGAATCCAAAATGGTTTGTTGGTACAGAGATCCATATCTGGATGTGACCAGTGGGTGGTACCTACCTCATTCTGAAGCCTGATGTTAAGTCACTGTGTGGATGAGGTGAAGGCTGTGGTGGTGAAGCGGGTTATGGATGAGTGGCAGGTGAGGTGGGAGAGTGGGGTGAAGGGCAGGTGGATGTTTGGTGTTCGTGAGAAAGTGATGTGGAGATCAAAATTGGCCGACATAGGGTGAAACACCTGGTGATAGTCATCACTCCAGAGAGCACACCTTGTCTACTGGGGAATGACCTCCTTTGGAGGTTATCACCCCTGATTGGCTGCGTGAACAAGGTCCTCTGGACTCATACTAACTGGCCGATCAAATTAAAACAAAGTACAAATGATGTGAGTTTAAATGGTATGTGCCACATGATTGAACAACGGTCCGACAAAATAGAATTCCACTGTAGGAATAATCAAGTCCCAGACATCACTGTCAATTCTGCATCAGAACAACCTGGTGATGGGGCCCTTCTCTATTTTTGAAAATCAACCTTCCTCCCAGTTTTTAGTGGCCTTCCACACTGGAAGGAAATACTCTAAAATGTTATACCAATCCACAATCTGAAGGAAACCCAAATCCCATGATAAAAGATGATGAAAAACCAGCTCACAGTTTGACCGACATCCAGATAAAGGGTGAACAACTGTTTTTTCCCATTCAGGTATTTGAGGGGGGAGCCTGTTCTCACCAGAGTATGCCTGAATAAAGAAAGAAGCTTCATCAGCAAAGCATTATCCAGGAAACTCCCAAAGATCAGACCATTCCCACGTTTAAGTTGATTGATAAGTGGGAAATGGGCCTGGAAACCCCAAATTCCAAACATCTCCTGCCTAGCAAGTGTATGCTAAAGGTTTCTATTGGCGACAAAAGCATAGACCATAATTGTTGGGTTGTGAGAGATGCCTCCTCTGCCTTTTACATAGGCAGTGACATTCTCAATCTATTCGCAATTATTTTGGACATAATTAATTACAAAGCCTGGTCCCGACTCGGGGGTTACCCCATGGGCATTGACAACACCGAGAAAGCATTTCGGTCAGCTCAGTTGCTGCGGTATGCGGTTGAAGTTCAAAATGGAGAAGAGGTCACCATCCCAGGACAGGTACGACCATTTACAATTCCCCTAAAAATTAAGCGAGGACAGAACCTCAAAAACAAGGATGCTTATATACATTTGAATTATCACCTCCAACAGCAAGGTTTGTATTTACATCTGACACCCCTAGTTGACTTACAACATGACACAATCTGAATACTGCTGGATTACAGCGACCCTAGAAGTATCACTTTGGGCGCAGATACCTTTATTGGAATGGCGGTTGATTCCCAACATTATTCTATTGTGTTAAGTAATGAGATCATTGGACCAATTCCAAATGACCGTTACAATTTTGATGACGATATTCCTCCGGAAAAGATTTTTACCCAGCAAGGGGGGAATTTCTTGGTGTACTACTTCTGCCCTTAAGGTGGGGAAGAGGTGACCTGTGACATCAGGAAGGATGAGGTGGTATTTCGAGTCAACAGTGACTACCTCCCATCCTTGAAACTTCATGTCCAGGCCAACACCATAACAAGAGATCTCTCCACACAGCTGGAGGATACCGCCAGAATTGCCAAACCCAAGGTATTTCCAGGCATTAAGTAGATGGTCAAAGAACAAATCAATCTCACTGATGCCTGTGAGACCGAGGAGCAAAAGCAGAATCTGAAAAAGGTGTTTTGGGATTTTCAGGATATCTTTGCTGCAGATTTGTACGACTGTGGACGCACCAAGATACATTCAACCTCCATATTTATGGACCCCAAGATGGCTCTTGTGTTTGTGAAGCAATACTAGTTACCTCTCGTGTCTATGGAGTCACTCACAGAGATTAACAACTTAGAGTCCCGTGGGATAATTTGTCCAGTCCACAGTACCTTTAACAACCCGGTACTGGGGATACTCAAACCCAATCGCCAATGGAGACTTTACGGAGACCTTAGGGAGTTAAATAAACGGGTCCACATGTCAAGATGGTCCCTTACCTACATCGCTCAGGGACTGGACACAATCCAAGGGTCAAAGGTGTGTACCACCATTGACCTGACCAGCGGTTACTGGACCGTACCCATGAGTAGGGAAGACCAGTACAAGCTTGCCTTTACCTTCGGGGGGGGGGGCAGCAATACACGTGGACACGAACCCCCTTTGGATACATAAACTCTGGCAACAAATGTAATATCTTCCTACATAAGGCCATGCCCGACTTGGGTGAAAGGGCAAACCTAGCCTATGTAGATGATGTCTTAATCAAGAGCTGAACTGTGGAGGAAATCATAGCTGAAATATGCTATTTTCTCACCCAGTTGCAGAAGGCCGGAGCAAAACTATCCTTTCAGAAGGCACAGTGGTGTAAGACCTGCGTGACCTTCTTAGGGCATGAAATCACCCCTGAGGGTCTCAGTCCCCAGGCAAAAAAGGTAGAAGCATTGTTGAAATCGAAAAACCCTACTACTCTGGTTAAACTAAGAAGCCTTCTTGGACTCACTAATTATAGTAGAACGTTCATTGAAGACTATACAGAGGTCACATGACCCTTGGTAAATTTATTAAAAGCTGGGGTCAAGTGGGAGTGGTGTCCAGAGCAATCTGAGGCAGTAAAACAACTAAAGAGAAGCCTTTCCGAAGCACCCTGTTTGGCATACCCATAAAGAACAAGGAATTCTTCTTGGAGACAGGGTTCTCAAATACTTGCTTAACGGCAGTATTATACCAAAAGCACAACAAGGTCAACAAAGTGATCTTGTACGCAAGCAAGACTTTGTCCTCTGTGGAGGAAAAATTCAACGATTGTAAAAAGACACTCCTGGCAACGGTGTGGGAATTGAATAATTACTGCCCGTTCCTCCAGGTGGTGCATATCATTGTTGAGACTCCTCACCAGCCCTTGCAATATCTCCAAAGTGATCGAATCCAAATGGGGAAGCTGAGTAATTCCAGAATGACTTCCTGGATTCTGTCCATACAAGACTTTCCTGTGGAGGTCAGATATAGCCAAAACAAGAAGAGTCCCCTAGCGTAAGTTGCGGCTGACTTGCATGACTGTGCACAAGAAAACTGTCTCGCGGACGTTAGTCATAAATCCAACAACAAAATGGAGGAGTACCTTACGTCCCCGCACAAAGTCTATGAGGAAGACACATGCCAGGGATACCCATAGTTTATGTGGATGGGTGCTCTTACCATGTTGATAATCATGGGGAAAAATAACTAGTGGTAGGCATTGGGAATCCCTGGGTGAATGATGATCCCGAGGTCTCTGCTGGGTACAAAATAGGAGGCACAGTTGATGGCGGTACATCAAGCCATCCTCACTGCTGTGCAACACCAAGTCAAAGAACTGGTCATAATCATGGATTCAGATTATGTCAGGAATGGGTTAGTGAAGCACCTGATTAATTGGAAAAATCAAGGCATGTTGTGTGCGAATAACAAACTGCTCAAGCACAGGAAAGGAATCCAAGCAATCGATGATCTGGTCAACTCTAATGAAATGACCATCTATTGGAAAAAGAACTGAGGTCACTCCAAAATAAAAATAGAGGGACCAGACAAAACTGGAAATGACTCGAAATGACTTGGCAGGAGCCATCCACAAATCATTGTTTGGGGAAATCCAGGTCGCTGCTGTCACCAGGTCCCAAACACATTCCCAAAATTAACTCTCAACTGCCCAGTGGAGTAAAGAAACCCCAGATGCAGATTTGATTACTGCACAAAAAGTCAACCCGATTATTGGGATATTTTATCAACATATTGAAGATCCTGTAAATTTTCCTTTGACAGAATCCGATTGTATCAGGAAAGAGGATCTCCGGGTGTTGATGAAGTTTTTCAAAATGTTCTGAATCCAAAATGGTTTGTTGGTACAGAGATCCATATCTGGATGTGACCAGTGGGTGGTACCTACCTCATTCTGAAGCCTGATGTTAAGTCACTGTGTGGATGAGGTGAAGGCTGTGGTGGTGAAGCGGGTTATGGATGAGTGGCAGGTGAGGTGGGAGAGTGGGGTGAAGGGCAGGTGGATGTTTGGTGTTCGTGAGAAAGTGTCTGTGAAGGTGGATGCAGGGAAACTGGAATGGAGGAGGAGGGAGGAGGTGATGCTGAATCGGTTGAGGATAGGGCACGTGGGGCTGAATGACAGTCTGTTTCGAGTGGGGAAGCGTGGGGAAGCGTGAGTCGAGGGACTGTGTGGGGTGCCTGCTTGCGTGTGAGAGGCATGTCGAGGAGAGAGAGTTGATGAAGGTTCGGATGTCTGCGCTGGGAGTCGCTGAACTGAGTGGGAAGGCTTTGCTGGGAGGAGTCGGGGTGAGAGGCAGAGAAAGGAGCAGTGTGCTGTTAGATTTTGTGGGGCAGACGGGGCGGTGGGAGGAGTTATGAGAAAGTGAGGGTTGTGTGTAAGATTGGTGGGGAGGTGCACATCATCCTTTTGGATGGGGAAGCGCCTGCGTGGGTCCGCCCAAGCTGTCGATAATTAGCAGAAGAAGAAGATGACACAGCCACTGCCGGTCGTAGGAGGTTTACTACAACCTTAGAAATCTTGCGAGAGGTTGCATACTGGCCAGAATTGTGTCGGGACCTTGACCTATACTTAAAGAGGTGTCTTGTGTGTGCTCAGTTTTAGCCATGTTCCCTCACACTCCAAGCTCCCCTACAGGAAAGGGGAATGACACTGCCTTGGCCGGATTCGCTCCTGTAGAGGAACCAAGTACATGTTGACCATGACATGTTTGTTTACCAAGTGGGTGGAATGTCTTCCGGTTCTAAATTGCAAGGTGGAAACAGCTGCCGCCCTAATGATCAATCACATCTCACGTTTCAGCCTTCCCCAAAGGATTGAGTCGGACCGAGGAAGTCATTTTGCCAGTGAGGTGATGACAAAGATGTGGGCGATACTATGGCTAAAGAGAAAACTCCACATTGCCTACCGCCTAGCCTAGCCTCGAGCGGGGGAGTTGGGAGGTACAATAAAACGATTGTGGGCATCTTGAAGAAGTTTGTGGCGGACTATGGACCTAGTTTGGACATTCAATTGCCGCTTGTCCTGATGGCCATTAGGTCTACACCTGTCATGACCCTTGCCACTGGCCCTCACTGGCAAGTCAGCCTTCCAGTTAGGGCCAGGTCAAAGGCCTTAAAACCTCATCCAAGACTCTCTTGGAGTCAGTCCTGGCACCTTTGGCGCCATGCTCATAACCATCATGAAGACCAACATTAGAATGGGACTATTTACTTGGGACTATTTAACTTCAGCCAACATGGTGGCACACACATAGCTCAGTTACAAGGAACTGAGCTATGCGGTCTAGTCTTTTGGGAGTGGCAGGCCTGGGACTACTTTACCTGGACTACTTTGGGTGTGGCAGGCCTGGGACTATTTTACCTGGACTACTTTACCTGAGACTATTTAAACCGCACCGAAACAGCAGAACATGCTTTGCATTATTCTGCTGTAGGCAGCGTAACGCTCACCGTGTCCAGTTCTTTGATGCCAGCTTACCTGAAACCAAGGACCTGCAGAGAGAGAAAGAACACTACGAAACTTACCTGGAACAGTATCCTGTCTTCAATCCATCGCCGATTTCATTTCCACTCACCTGAAGGTACGAACTCCATCATCCGGCACCGCATGCATCCTGGAATACCATAACCTGGAAAGAGGAGAAAGAAAGACAGCATTAGTAAGCGTTTACTCACGTTTCCTCCAGAATGAAGAAAGCCACACAATTCTTACCTGGGTAGTCATCTCCTGGTCAGTATCATTGCTGGAACATTACGGCGCTAAGCGAGGAACATCGCAACCTGCAAGGAGAGAAAAGACACAGGTTAGCAATATAAAAGGCGCAACGCGCATTACTCACCGGACAGTATTGTGCACACCGCGCTTTCGCCTACCGGCCCATGCTCATCTTCAAACTGCATGACAACACCAAAATACCTTTCCATACCTAGAAGGAAAGAAGCAAGACATTATTATTCGAACTAAGAGGAACATAAGAACTGCATATAGAGACTGTAAAGCAGCAAACCTACGGAATCGCAGCAGGCCTGGATTCCCACAGGGGGGCTTGCACCAGTGAAGTAACTTGGTCACTGCTCACCCCCACATCTACGCGCCCCTGCCACGAGGAGCAGGATGGAGAATCCACCTTTTACAATATTAAGGTGAGGAGAAGACCCAGGGGGGAGAAAGGAGTTGAGGCCAAGGGAGGTGGGAAAACATAAAGACAATCTGGTATTGAATCCAGCTCTCCTATATTGCAGACCCATTTTTAACCAGAGGCCTTACCAAGGGACCGGGAGAGGGTTCGAGAGTACAAATCATCCAACCAGGGCTGGGTGGCGTCCCCGTGGATACCAGGTGAGCGTAACAACACCATCTTCTGCGACAAAAATCTCTCCATTCGAGCTCATGACTGGATGAAAAATTGTACTACCGTAAGCATCTGCACTACAGAACCCAAGAGCAGACCCTGATCAACTCGTCCATGACCCATGAGAATAGTGAGAATTTTATGCAAACACCAAAAGTCGGCAGAGGAGATGAAAACCCACTACGACTTAAAGATTACGAAGAAAAAGTACGAAGTAGGAGACAGGGTCTACCTCTACAATTTCCAAAGGAACCACACCAAAGAGCGTAAGTTCCTCCCCTCTTGGCGCTGTGCTTTTTAAATTGACGACAAAATCTCACCTGTCGCCTATAAGATCTGCATCCCTAAAGGAGAACAGACTAAGAGAAATGGGTCCATATCAATCAGTTGAAACGCTGTCATCCCAAACAGACTTTGAGACTGATTGAAGAACCCAGTGAGGGTAGAGCCCAGGAATTATCCGAAGAATAACATGATGAATGTGGTAGCGTATTCACTAAGTTGTAGAGCAGATCAATAGATAGGAACACATTATTACGGTTTGACATTAAGGTTTTAAGGTTGAAAAAGGGACTTCCCTGTGTGCAGTTCCTGAAAATTCAGGACTATCACCCGGAGCAAATTACAGAATGAACTATGCCAGAGACAGCACCTAAAATTCCTAGTTAGATGAGCTTGGAAAATAGCATATAATATGGATTGCACATAATAGTATACCGACCCCCGCCCCAACAACAGTCTTCTCACAAAGTAACCACAGAAGTGTTTACGTACTACCTTTAAACCTACTAGCAATAAGTTAAGTTGGCTTATTCGAAAACCTTGGCCCCTAATTATGGACGAGATGCAATTGCCCACTATGCCATTATTTGCCTATAGGAAAGAGAAGAGTGTAAAACAATATTTAACACAAACACACACATATACAGGTACCCAGTGGAGAAGACAATGTGCTAACTGAAGGTCTGCAACTACAAGAACATTTTGCCTGTGGCATGTAGGTATTGTGCCCTTTAAATTTAAGTCCCAAAACATTTGTTTATGGTAATATGAGATGGATCAAAATATCTTTTCAATCTTGAATTTAAAACATTTACGAAGGCTTGTATTTCTTATATGATTTATTATATGTGGGCCCTCCATCATGTAAAGTTAGCACCCATGTCAGAGAGCAAAGAACAGTGGCAATCCAGAGATGGACAGATTCAACTAAATTTGTCCAGCACTTTTTTTCCTCACAAACATAAAGATGTTTTGGCAAATGTGGTTGCCTCGGGCCTAAATGATCAGATCGAAATGTACCCTATGAGAAATAAATCAATTAAAACAGTCACATGATAATTAGTTAAACATTGAGTTATTGGGAGATCATAAGGGGGAGCAGCCAATATGGCGGTTTGAGGATCACACTACCAGCTGACATAGTTATTCCCCCAGCCCGTTGGCCTAAATTGGAACTCCTCATCAAGGATGACGACAGATATCCCCCCAGCAACGAAGGATGAACAGATCTGAGGAGCAAGGTGATTACACCTGAAATGGATCAAAAGCGCTTCCAATGAATGGAGGCCCTGCCTTGAGTTGTCCTGTGGGCCCGCAGCCGGCATCCTACGCTCAAGTGGATCCCTGAGCTAATTTTCACTAAGCAGTCGGAGGGGCAGGTCACTCCCCACTTGGAGGCGGAGAGGGGATCCTGGATCGACCCCATGCGCTCTGGCGTGGGCATCTCTGGGGGAGGCTGGCCCTGGGACTGGCGTGATGGCACGCTGCTTGAGGGGCAGCTCCACTTGTGGGGATCTGCAGCAGATTAGAAAATCCAGTATGATTTTTTCGAAATAGAATTATTATTTTATTATTATTTTGGTCTTTTGTTATTTTATTTAATGTGATTTTGTTCATGCATAAAGTTTTCAGATAATTATAAGAAAAAAGAAGCTAACATTTATCAGTACACAATAAAATACATATCGAATAAAGTGCATAGTTCGTAAAACACTCATAACATTTCGCATTTCACAATTCTTCAATTTAAAATAAATTATTCCATCTGTATACCAATTTTATAAAATATTTCATCCATGCAGTTTACCAAATAATACTTTTGATTCCAGACAAGTCACTTAACAGCTATAACCTGATTCTGTAAAGTGCTATTTGTAAGGGGGCGCTAGAGGGCCAACCAAAATGGCCGCTCTTACCTGAGCTCCCGCTCTGCCCGTAATAAATCCTGCTGAATCCTGCGGTTCCTGGCTGCGCTTTGGAAACTAGAAGGCTTCTCCCTGCTTCTGTATGCACCGCGCCCTCCCTGGCGAAATCTGGGGGAGGATCGGCCAGTTCAAGACCCCACACCACTACAACGGTGCGGAGGCCGGAGCCTCCCCGCGCGCCGAGCGGGCGCTGGGGGGCGGGGCGCGGCTTCGTGGGGGCCGCTGTGCGGACGTCTCATCCTCCAGAGATCCATCATCCACGAGCGCTGGCAGCCTTCGGGGGGTGCGCCCCCCCCCGGTTCCAGGCCGGCGTGGGTCCCAACGCGATCCTGTATGGCCCCCCCTCCTGATCGCGGCGCCAGCACTCCGGGCGCGAAGCCGAGGCCGGCGCTAGTGGAGCCACCTGGAGCCCGGCGGGCAGCCGGCTGCCTCCCATCCTTCCCAGGACCACCTCACCAGCGGACTCCGAGGAGAGGGGTGTCGACGCTTAACCATCTGGCGAATCCTCGCCCACGGGTGGCCCCCCCCCTCCTGATTACAGCACCTGCGTTCCGGCGATAGTGGCGCCTTCCCGCTTCCCCGGAACCATCTTGCAGAGCCGCACCGGACCGGGAGGCGGCGGCGCGGGCTGTGGAACGCCAGAGCAC
Source organism: Ambystoma mexicanum (assembly GCF_040938575.1). Classification (NCBI taxonomy): domain Eukaryota; kingdom Metazoa; phylum Chordata; class Amphibia; order Caudata; family Ambystomatidae; genus Ambystoma; species Ambystoma mexicanum. The sequence goes on along the minus strand of NC_090921.1, from coordinate 220,133,341 downwards.
CCGTTCGACGGATGAAGACCTGAGGTACGTGCCGGGAATCACCGGGGGCCCCGGAGAGTAGATTGCTGCGCCCCCAAACCGTGGCCGTGGGCGCGGTTGGCCATTGGTAGCAGTGGCTCGGGGGGCTGGACTTCCTCCAGTCTACTAGGAAGTCCATAAGACGCCATGGCCCCGGCTTCGACCCTTGGAGCTACTTCGCCCCAAAACTCCTGATACCCTACTAGCAGTCGCGCCTCCTCCGGAGCGGGCCGTGCTGTCGGGCAGCCTCCTGTGCGACCCCTGCGTGGGGACGGATCATATACCAACCAACTCCAGGTCTTCGACCCTCTCATCGCAAGCGCAAGATAATACAGCCACTCTCTCTCTGGAACACGATTGAAGCTTCAGGAGGATCAAGGTGTGATCCTAACTTTATCCCCTTAACTGTCCTCCATACAACTGCGCAGTCCTTCACCCTCCATCGACCCAATGCCAATGCCCCTTCAGTCACGGCGATAACTGCGAGCCACCTAGCCACCGCTGACCCTCTTCATTTAAACTGCTTACATACATCTGCCAAGATGGGCAAAGTAGACAAACTACAAAAGAAGCTGACATTTGACAGCAACACTGCACCCAAAACCCCAAACCCACAACAAGGAGATGACCCGTCACCGTGCAGTTCTAATCAACCAGTAGCCGAAACCTATCCGATGGAAATAAAAGAACTCCTTCTAGACCTAAAAGCAGGCATAGGGAGTCTAAATAACAAGATGGATGGTCTATCCTCCAAAGTCGACCTGATGCAACATCGCCTAGACACACATTCGGAACGGCTAACTGACGTCGAGCAAAGAGTCTCGAACCTCGATGACGGTGCTACATCCCTCTCCAACAAAGTCGCGCGACTTGAAAGCCAAATGTCTGCAACAATGGCCAAGTGCGAGGACCTGGAGGGTCGCTCTATGCGGAACAATATCCGAATCATTGGGGTCAAGGAATACGACACCCCAAGGAAGATGGAGGACTTTGTGTAGTCCGTGTGCCTCTCCCTCTTCGGCAAAGACTCCTTCTCGCAAATGTTCATGATAGAGAGGGCCCACAGGACCCCGACCTCCAGACCAGCCCCGGGCGCCCCCCCCAGGGTCATCATAGCGAGGCTGCTCAATTACAGAGATCGCGACACCATCCTACGGCTGGCAAGGGAGAAGGGAGATTTACACCATGACGGAGACAAAATCCATATTTATCCCGATTTTTCATCGACAGTACAGACCCAGAGAAGAGCTTTCACCAGTGCCAAACAAAGACTTCGTGAGGGGAAGCTCGCATATTCCATGATATTCCCTGCACGTCTCAGGGTACAACACAACGAAAAGACTCACTTCTTTGATTCTCCTGAGGAAGTCCATCTATTTCTGGATCGTAACGGCTGCCCAGCTCACAATACTCGACGACCCCGCGCACAGAGAGAGAGGGTCCCCAGGAATCCTCCTTAAACCCAGGTCAGGCTCCGAAACATACCCAAACAGCCGGAACACGCTCATTCTCCATTAAACAATTGGGCAGAGTTCTTGGAGAGGCCCCAAGCGCCCCGAGCACAGCATCTGTTCCCTCACCCAAGTTTGGGGGGATCCCGTCGGACATGTTGGGGGTTGGCCGCGTAATGGGAATAGTTCTAAGGACTGTTGGGTTGTTTATTGCTTTTTGTTCAGGGTTGGGATAATAACCACCCTTCTGGCATTGCCAGAACTTGTTAAGTGCAAATTTCTCACAAGGAAAAGCCAGCACCTTCCCGGAATGCCCCCCACGAGATTCGCTCCCCGCTCCCTGCTTCCAGCTGTCATGCTCCATGTAACGTACCACGATATGCTCCAAGCCCATCATTCCACAAACAAATGTACAACAACTGCAAGACCAGTGAACCTCCAACGCAATTCCAAACATTTTTCTCCTTTCAACATTCAAGGTTGCAACCTGGAATATAAGGGGAGGTAACATCCCATCCAAAACCCGCAAAATCCTGCAATACCTAAGAAGACATGAAATTGATGTGGCAATGATACAGGAAACCCATCTGACACCCGAGAAAGAACGCACATGGGCCAAATCATGGGGATGCCATAGATATTATTCATCATACTCCTCCTACTCCAGAGGCGTGGCTATTCTAGTGCACAGAAGAACCAACTTCCGTCTCACACATGTTGCAAAAGACTCTATAGGAAGATCCGTACTGGTCAAGGGCATAATAGCAGGCAAGGCAATAACCTTCATTAATTCCTACGCCCCCAATGTGGACGGTCCAGATAACTTTGGCTGGGTTCTGTCGCAGCTCTCCTCACTTGAACAATCCACGGTGGTTTGGGGTGGCGACATGAACACTCTCATGGACCCGGCCAGAGACAGATCACACACCACGTCACAACAGACCTCTAAAGCCAGCATGCAAATAACAGAAATCTGCCGTGCCTTTGACTTAAGGGACGCCTGGAGAACGGTTAACGGTGATCTGAGAGACTACACTTTTCACTCAGCGGTCCATAATACCAGCTCTCGCATCGACTACCTGTTCACATCCAGAACCGGCCCCCTGCAGCCCGGTCCCTGTCACATCTTACCACGGACTCTATCAGACCACTCTCCAATGGTCCTCTGTCTCCTCCCCTCCCAGCCTGTTCCCAGACTACAGAATTGGCGCTTCATTACGGGTTCCATGCTGGACATGGTTTTCGCAGCAGAGCTAAAGGAGGAAATCGATATTTTTCTCGAAGCCAACGTGGGGTCGGTCTCATCGGCCGGAGTGCTATGGGAGTCTCTGAAATGCTTCGTAAGAGGAGTGTGCCAAGCCAAGGAGAACGGCATCATCAAACTTATTAGACGCGAACTCAAAACCTGTGAGGACCGCCTCAAAGATCTCGAACACAAAATTAGAGACTCGGACGAGCCGAAAACGAAAGCTACCCTGAAAGAAGAACTACTGAAGTTTAATACACTCGCCGAGCGCAAACTAAAATTTCTCCACCGTGGCACTGTAGTCAGACAATACGGCGAGGGGCAAAAACCTGGAGCACTCCTGGCGAGGTTGCTGAGAGCTGACCGCACACCGACGCCTATTACAGAAATTCGCAGCCAGAAGGAAGAAACATTGAACACAGATGTCGACATGGCGGAGGAATTTAGACTCTTTTACCAAGAGCTTTATAGTTCCCAACACTCCGACAATTCTGATGCTCCACTGAGATACCTGAGGGAGACTGAATTGTACTGGGTAGAAGCACAGCTAAGGGAACCCCTCAACGAACTGATCTCCCCAGAAGAAATAGTTGAGGCAATTAAATCACTCCCGAATACCAAAGCCCCCGGCCCCGATGGCCTAACCGGGGAATTCTATAAAGCCTTTGCGCTTACCCTTGCTCCCCTTTTGGCCGATGTATACAAGGAAGCCCTGGAGGAAGGTACCCTACCACAGACCATGCGTGAAGCCAATGTGATTCTCCTGCACAAAGCAGACAAGCCACCGGATAAATGTGCTTCCTACCGCCCCATTTCCCTCCTAAATCTAGACAACAAGATTCTAGCAAAAATCCTAACGAATAGACTGATGCCACTAATGCCTGCTCTAGTCCTTGCTGACCAGGCGGGGTTCATACCGGGCCGCAATACCACATTCGGCATTAGGAGACTATTTGGAGTGATGGGAGCACTGAACCCATCCCAACAAGCCATTGCTCTTCTTCTTGATGCTGAAAAAGCATTCGACTCAGTGGAGTGGCCATTCCTATTCTCAGTACTCACCAGGATGGGCCTGGGGGCTCGCTTCATTAGACTGGTTTCCCTGCTATACTCTAAACCTACAGCCAACATAATAGTCGGCACAGCTAGATCATCCATCATCAACTTACAACGTGGTACCAGGCAAGGCTGCCCACTGTCAGCTCTACTATTTGCCCTAGTAATGGAACCCCTTGCCTCCAATCTACGCGAGCATAGGCAACACAGAGGTCTGGTCATAGGCCCGCATAAACTCATCATCTCATTGTACGCTGATGACGTGGTTCTCTATATAAGGGACCCAGTCGACAATTTAAACCCTATCATGAGCGAAGTGATCAGATTCGGAGCTGCATCTGGCCTCAAAATTAATCAAACAAAATCAATTATCTTCCCGCTCACCCCGGCGACTCGGCCGTTCCATGATGACTTCCATCTCACCTGGAAGTCATCCAAGGTGAGATACCTAGGCATCCAAATGTCACTAAATCACCAAGAAGTATTCCAGGACAACTATGAAGTGGCCTTCAAGTCCTTAACAGAAAAAGTGGCCCGATGGAAAACCCTACCCCTAACACTATGGGGAAGAGCCTCTCTTGTCAAGATGGTGATTCTACCGAAACTTCTATATCTCTTCACCAACATTCCCATCCTACTTCCACAACCCTTCCTGAAGAAACTAAAGAGTCTGGTCCTGGAACTACTGTGGGTCGGTAAACCCGCCAGAGTGGCTCATTCCACGCTAACCCTCCCAGTAATAAAAGGTGGCTTGGCGCTCCCCGATCTGGAGAGATACTACTGGGCGGCCCAGGTGCAATTTCTTAGCCACTGGTACACCACAAACCCTGTCAGACCACACGTGCAAATAGAGAGGGCCCTGGCCTCACCGAACCTACTGAAAGCAGTCATCTTCGGGAAAATCCCGGTCCCCAACGACACTATGAATATAATCTTAACAACGTACAAGAAATGGAAGCTCCTGGCGCAGAAATACAACATCGACACTCGATATTCTCCACTCCTCCCAGCAAAATTCATACCGGGGATCCCGTTGACGTCCGAAAAAGTATATCTCCAATGGCTAGAGAAACTTCAAATCAAGAACCTCAGGGACCTATTCACAGATGACGGTTTCCTGACTCCCGATCAAGCAAGGGGAAAAGGTGGCACTACCCCGTTAGACATCTTTATTTATTTCAGGGTACGCCACACTCTGCAAGCAATCCTTCCTACCTTTCCACAGCAACCCCAAACATGGCAGCTCTTACACTCAGTAATTCAGTCTCAGGGTGAAGGGAGACCACTCTCTCAGATCTACAGAACCATCATTTCAGACACATCTCCCACAGTGTCCCGAGCCAAGATTAGATGGGAAAGGGCCCTAAATATAACCTTCTCCGACACCGATTGGTCCTTTATCCTTAGACAGACCCAGAAGATTGCCCTCAATACCCGCCTCAAGTTAATCCACTTCAACTACCTGCATCAAACATACTTTACACCAGCCAAAGCAAAAATGCAGCATCCAGAATCGTCTTTCGGATGTGAGAGGTGTGGGTTGACCTCAGCAAACTTCTTACATCTGGCATGGGACTGCCCTAAGCTGGCCTCATTTTGGCCCCAGGTGCTGGAAATCACGAGTAAGATAATCGGTGAGCCGATTCTCCCAGCCAACACTGCAGCTCTGTTGGGCATGACCAGACTGTTGAAGACCCCTACGAGAAAGCTAGCAGGTATTCTCCTGACACTGGCTCGCAGAAGAGTCGCCTTGGCCTGGAGCCGCGGTCCCCCCCCAACTGTCACCGCATGGCGCAGAGACATTCTTTACTGCCAAGATGTTGAAACCGATTTCATTAAGCTGCTGCCACAACATGCACGCCCACCTGACATCTGGGGACCACTAGTAACTTTTTTGATGAATGAGTCTGTGAGTGCTCTTGCCTCACCGGCCATTACTCAGTAAAGGTAGTACCTTCTCGTCATTGACAGCGGGTGAAGTTTCTCTTCTCATACCGACCGCTGATTCGGTTACATACTCATAGACTTGGTGGAGTATACACAATATAGGGGTCGGGGGACGAGGGTGGAAGTGGGGAGAGAGGTCGGGGGGACAAGGCTAGGCTAATTCCACCCTAATGTGGGTGAGAAGTTGTTTGTTGTTTAAAAAAAAAAATTAAAAAAAAAATTAAAATTAAAAAAGTAAAGTGCTATTTGTAGTGCATTACTCTTTGAATATAGGCAATACCTCCAAAAGTCATCCCTTTGTATGGATTCCACATTGTAAACAAATTGCTCTAAATTGCACATAAAGGTCGATGCAAGCTCCTTGCAGTCTATTAACACATGTTTCCCCGTCTCCGGCAACACATTTACTTTAAAGATTCGACAAAATCTTTTGTCTTTGGTTAATTTCATTGCAGATCGCAAACCTGACAAAACGGAGAGGCGATCCACACGCAATAATAGAAAATTCTATGCAAGGCTGGCGAAGAGCAAAGTATCAAATAACCTTGTGCAGTTTTAAAGGTATAAAACCTTTCTGCCATACAGACATAATTGTTCAATGAGGACAGATGCTCGAAATTCTGCAACCAGTCCAATCTCTCTGCCTTCTTGATGAAGGATTTCTTCTGCACATAAAAGCCCTCGTCCCATTTGGGATCCCAATCAATTTTGTTAAAACAACCTGTCACAGTTGCTATACAGCGTTTTTTCATATTTGTTTTCATGGCATCTCCTAGTAGAGTAATACAGAGAATTTACATATTTTAATTATTATATACGCAGAACTGCAAAAGGTTATTAAAAATAACATCATATAAAAAATCATCACATAAAACGCATTGTGAAATCAAACAAAAAGGGACTAACATCAATAGGCCCTCTGACATGGATGAAAAAGGTCTTATAATCACAAGATAGTGGTGTGGTTAGTAAGGACGTGAGGTAGACATTTCAGACATTTAATGTATCCTCATATTATTGACTAATTGTGCTTGACTATGTCGACACTGAAACATGTGTTTCTGGGTCCAAGGCATAACAATATATAGCTGTCTCTAGCCAATTTAATATGCTTTTTGACGTCTGCTGGACCCGTCTTCAGGACACTGTGTAATGGCACAGAATGTTTAGAGCTGTCCCATGAATTTGGACCCTTCACACGCAACAATCTAAAAACCAAGACAAGAAATGTGTTGGTGAACAGGATAAAATCTTTTAGCGTATTATCTCTCTATTTATTGGCAAATGCAACTAACGACACTAACCTTCAAATTTCTTTAAAGACGTGTAAGGCTTCATCTGCGGTCAATTAGCAGATGTGGTTGGTTCAATAGTTATTTCAATCTTCAACAGCACATATCTGAAAAATTAAACATATCTACCCATGTCTATTGTTTCCCAAAAAGGCATGTTGCATTATTGCACATGAGTCAAATTGTTTGATTTCTCACTTATGATATACCAAATGTTTTTGATGAAAACATGACAACACATACTCATGTCTAAAAGGATAATGGGCATATTGGTGCTATGCTTCCATATAACCCCTGTAACCTCTACAAACAGTTTTTATTGTCAAGCTGCTATATTTGCAGTATCAGTGCATCTGCTTCCTTGTCAATTGTTCACCTCAGGCATACCCCCGTTTTTATTCCTCAGTTCAAACACAACCAATCAACTGAGCTACATTGGTACCTGTGCTCAAAATACTTGCATTTCCCTCTTTTCATTTGGTTCTATGGACTGGATACTGCAGTTCCCAAGCATGCCATAGTTCGGCTAACGCTTGCTCTGTAACACAAATTGCCAAAATCAAATTGATTGCGTGAGCGAGGGACGGTTCGCAGAAATGTGTAAACGAACCGGCATTCGAAGGACCGAGTCCTTACCTTTTAGAAACAAGTTGTCTGTGTCCAACAAGTGCTGTGTGTTCGGCACCAAGAGAGGTGGACTCCCCAGCCTTGTTGGTTTGTTGTTTATTATGCTGAACACCTAAACCCGTAGGTTAGTTGTTGCATGGCATTCCGCATCCGCCATCTTGATAGAAAAAATGGCGGCCCTTTCGCAATGTACTGATGCATATTGCATGCATCTTTCAGGATTTATATGATATTCACACCAATGGCAGATAGTGGCACAAGTGTTTGAGTGTTTTTTATTTGAAATGCAAGGTTTGGAATATTAATTCAATGGGGAACACAACTTAAAATGAAAAGCTGGATTTGGGGACATTAGAATCAATGGGAAAATGTGTTTACTTTAGTTTTGGGGACGCTAGCATATTCAAATGAACAGCAGGGTTAGCCAATTATATTAAAGACTAGAGTCATTTACTGTGCAATGGGATAACATTGACAAAAACATCACTCTGTGGTAGCTGACCCTATGGGAATTAATACAATTATATTTTTCGTGAAATAAGCTAAGGGTATAACGCTTTTACCCCTTCCCACTAATGGAAGAGCACCCACCAATGAAAGGGAATGGGTTAAAACAGACAGCTTTCCCTCACACTTCAAGTTAATATGGATATGGTGTTTTTCTCTAAGGGAATTCATTAAGTGATATTTTTAGTCAAATATGCCCAGGGTTTACACAGTAAAGGTATGTGCAGATGTCCATGTGGTAGCTGAATACATTTCTTTTACCGGAACTCCCCTTTGAAGAGCAGATAAAGCTGCGATACCCCTGGTAGAATGAGCCCTCAGATGTTCTGGAGGGTCCCTACCTGCCAATTTGTAACATTATGTAATAGTTAGAATAAACCACCTTGAAATTGTCTGCTTGGTGATGGCTAGACCTAGCTTGAGACCTGTGTATCCCACAAATAATTGGTCTGTTTGTCTTGTCTTTGCCAGTCTGCTTATATAGAACCTCAAAGCCCGCTTTGCATCAAGTCTGTGCAGCCTTTCTTCCTCTTTCCCCGGATGAGGAGGAGGGTAAAATGAAGGCAAGGTTATCTTTTGAGCAATATGAAATTCTGACACAACCATTGGGAGGAAATTTGGCTTCACGTATAAAACAACTTTATCTTTATGAAAGACATTGTGAGGGGGTTTGCAGCTTGTAACTCGCTCACCCGCCGTGCAGAAGTTATTGCCACTAGAAAAACAGTTTTGAAGGTAAGGAACCTCAGCGGGCACGAATGAAGCGGTTCAAAAGGAGTACTCATTCGAAATTTTAAGACTAAATTTAGGTCTCACAGGGGGACTTGAAAAGGAGTTGGGGGTAAACATTGGTCAAATCTTTAAAAAAATGGAATAACCAAGGGTATTTTGAAGTATGAGGGTTCCTTAGCAGTGCGTTTAAAATTGGACAGCGCTGCTAGTTAACCCTTAACTGTGCCAATCTGGAGTCCTAAATTTGCTAGGTGTAAAAGGAAAGATAACACTGTCGGTGTATTGCATGAAAAAGGGTCAACATTTTTATCTCTACACCAGCTGCAGAACTTGTTCCAATGGCAGCGGTATAGTGATTTGGTTGCTGGCCTTCTGGCAGAACACAACACCTCCAATACGTCGTCCGGGAGGTCCCAATCTTTGTACCTCAGCCATTCAAAAACCATGCGTGAAGGCTGTGAGTCCTGATATGCGGATGGAGAACCTGACCCTCCACTCGCGAGAAAAGATCCTCTCTTTGTGGAAGACGAATCAGAGGACAGATGGACATGTCTAGAAGGTCCAGGTACCACATTCTCCTGGCCCAATCCGGGGCAATTAGGATCATGGTTTTCCTGAACTTTCTCATCCTCCTTTTTGCATGAGGAATGACAGGGACTGGAGGAAATGCGTAAAGGAGTGGACATTCCCAGTCCACCACAAACGCAATCCCTAGAGCTCCTCTCAGGGGACATTCCCTGGAGCAGTACAGCTTGCACTTCCTGTTGGCATTCTTTGCGAACAGATCCACTTGAGGGGTTTCCCAAAGGGCGAAGATCACTTGAAGGACTTCCTGAGCTAGTTCCCACTGGTGGGATATTGTGCTCTGCCTGCTCAGAGCGTCCGCTGCCGTGTTCATCTCTCCGGCTAGGTGGACTGCCGACAGAGAGATTCCTTCTTGTATTTCCCAAAATCAGAGCTGAATTGCCTCTCTGCACAGTGGTAGTGACCCTACACCCCCTCTTTTGTTGAGGTAGTACATGGCCACTGTGTTGTCCATCATTATTAGGACATTCTTTCCCCGTACAGAGGGCAAAAAGGCCTTCAGCGCTAGTCTGATTGCCTTCAGCTCTAAAAGGTTGATGTGTAGTTTAGACTCTGATGGAGACCAACGACTGCTGATGGTCAAATCGTTGGTATGGGCCCCCCACCCCGTGAGTGAGGCATCCGTCACTACCGTTATCCTCCGGCCATGGTTGCCAAAAGGGTTCTCCCTTCAAAATGTTTTCTCGAGAAGCCCACCATTGAAGGTCCAGAGCAACTCTGTTCGGTATTTGAAGGAGAGCTGACATCTTTTCCGAGAATTGTGACCTCTGGGTCCTGAGAGCCCACAGGAGAGATCTCATTCTCAGGTGGGCCTGAGGCACCAAACGGATGCAGGATGCCATCAGGCCGATCAACCTCAGAAATTCGAAGGCTGGAAGATATTTTGCATTTTGGAACTTTGTCACCATCTGTAAAACGTCTTGAGCCCTCAGCTCTGGTGGTGAGGCTTTTCCCAGGGATGTGTCCAGAATTGCTCCAATAAACTGGAGCTTTTGAGATGGTATCATATGGGACTTCTTGAAGTTGAGGGAGAACCCAGCCTGTGGAGGAAGTGGCAAACAAAATATAGATGATTCCGAGTTTGTTCCGGGGAACTCGCTCTGATCAACCAATTGTCCAGGTAGGGGTAGATGTGAATCCCCCCTCTCCTGAGACTCGCTGCCACAACCGCCATTTCTGTGCTTCGGATGTATTGCCACATGAAAGTAAGCATCCTGAAGGTCCAGAGATACCAACAATCCTGGAGTTGGAGGGCCTGAAGGATCTGAGAAAGTATAACCATCTTGACTTATCTTTCCTTGGGAACTTGTTCAATTTTCGCAAATATGGGGAGTACCAACCTTTGTTCCTCTCCACCGCAGGTAACGGTTGTATAGCACCTTTCTCTAGCAGGTCCAAAATCTCCTGCATAAGGAGCGGGTCTGGAAACATCAAAGAGTTGTTACCCGGTGGATGACTCTGAGGTGTGTCTAGGAAAGGCAGGCATTAACTTTGCAAAAACAAAGAGGTGATGGCTGGAAGGTTTAGAATTAATCTTAACCACTGGCAACGCTCTGGGCAACCCTCCAGACCACCGTTCTTCGCCTGCCAAGCCATTACAGAAGGGAAAGACCATATGCAAATCAGGCTTGGCCCCACCCCAAAAGGGGCAGTCCAGCCCGAACTGCTAGGCCACATCCCCTCTGCACGAGACCACAAGCATCCCCAAACATGTTTCGCCCTTGTTAGGGCTCATCAGTGAGGAGTAGCTTGGGTCTCTAGGCCCAGCAGGCACGGGACCCACGTCTGGGCATACCCGTCCCACTCGGGGTGACATAGCAAAAACAAAGAGGTGATGGCTGGAAGGTTTAGAATTAATCTTAACCACTGGCAACGCTCTGGGCAACCCTCCAGACCACCGTTCTTCGCCTGCCAAGCCATTACAGAAGGGAAAGACCATATGCAAATCAGGCTTGGCCCCACCCCAAAAGGGGCAGTCCAGCCCGAACTGCTAGGCCACATCCCCTCTGCACGAGACCACAAGCATCCCCAAACATGTTTCGCCCTTGTTGGGGCTCATCAGTGAGGAGTAGCTTGGGTCTCTAGGCCCAGCAGGCACGGGACCCACGTCTGGGCATACCCGTCCCACTCGGGGTGACATAGCAAAAACAAAGAGGTGATGGCTGGAAGGTTTAGAATTAATCTTAACCACTGGCAACGCTCTGGGCAACCCTCCAGACGACCGTTCTTCGCCTGCCAAGCCATTACAGAAGGGAAAGACCATATGCAAATCAGGCTTGGCCCCACCCCAAAAGGGGCAGTCCAGCCCGAACTGCTAGGCCACATCCCCTCTGCACGAGACCACAAGCATCCCCAAACATGTTTCGCCCTTGTTGGGGCTCATCAGTGAGGAGTAGCTTGGGTCTCTAGGCCCAGCAGGCACGGGACCCACGTCTGGGCATACCCGTCCCACTCGGGGTGACATAGCAAAAACAAAGAGGTGATGGCTGGAAGGTTTAGAATTAATCTTAACCACTGGCAACGCTCTGGGCAACCCTCCAGACCACCGTTCTTCGCCTGCCAAGCCATTACAGAAGGGAAAGACCATATGCAAATCAGGCTTGGCCCCACCCCAAAAGGGGCAGTCCAGCCCGAACTGCTAGGCCACATCCCCTCTGCACGAGACCACAAGCATCCCCAAACATGTTTCGCCCTTGTTGGGGCTCATCAGTGAGGAGCTGTTTCCAATGCCAAAGCATCTGAAGCAATAGCCTGCCAGTCTGTCAGCTGTTGAGTTAACCCGCCACCTACTGATGTCTTTTGATGTAAGACCTCAGAGAGGTTTTGGGCCGGCTGAAGCAGATGCTGAGGCTAAAGCAGCACCTGCAGATGCAGACTCAGTACCTTTGCCCCTCCACCACGGGTGAATCGTCTCTGGCCCATTTGAGCTGGCTGTCCTCTGCCTTTTCCGGATACGGAATATTAGCAAAAGGACCTACCCCTCCAGAGCATACCTGCAGGGCCGTTTGGTGTTTGTCTAATTGAAGCTCCAAGGGATTTGGCCGCTGCTTTGGAAGTTTGCAACGTCTTCAAACTGCCATCAGCTTTTTTACCAAATAGATCGGTGCCATCAAAGGGCATATTCAGAAGTCTGGATTGCACATCGGGAGCAAATCCAGATTTCCACAACAACGTGAATCTGCAGATTGTGGTACTAGCCGCCATGGCTCAGCTGATGCTGTCGACAGAGTCGAGACCGGTTTGGGGAGATTCACACATCGCATCCTTCCCGTCCTTGATAATATTGAAGAAACCGTCTCTATCCTCCCCTTCCGGGAGATGGTCAGCCGCCATTGAAGCACACTCCCAAAGGGTGTGGCTGAACCTTGCCAGAGTGCATGTAGCATTTGCTGACTATAACGCCATGCTGCATGCCGAGAAAACATTCTTGGCCATGGCGTCATCCTTTTTATCGTCACGATCCTGCGGGATTGTGGGATATGCAGTTTGTCTTCCTGATGAAGTTGCAGCTTATACACCCAAGCTTTCGGGGGTTGGATGTTTATCTAAGTATGGAGGGTCTACATATGAAGCTGTATATTTTGCTGCAAGTTTCTTACTGACTGTAGGAATAACCTCTGGAGTTTCCCAATTGCTGGACACTTTTTTCTGTAAAGCCTTGTGAAATGGTACAAAAGGATCTTCTTGTGGTCCTCTATCAAGTATGTCCTTGAGGTCATCTTGTTCATATACTGGTGCAGGCCTGTACCACCCGATATATTGCATGACCCCGTTCATAAGTGACCTATAATTACTCTCAGCATGTGCCACTGGTTCAGGCTTGCTAAAATCTACCTCTGGGGAGGTATCTGTTCCGCTTGCTTCCTGCAAGGAATCCTGCCGATCTTTCAATCTGACATCTTCTGGAATCAGTTCTTCTAGAATGTGAGGTCTGACACATTCTAGACCAAAGGGTCTTTCTGTATTTGAATCCTCTCCCTCCTCATAAATTGAGGATAAAGCTCTGAAGTAATCAGAGCATGGTAGAGGAGCTCTTTTCCAATGAGGAAGGAGCAATAGCAGTCATTACAGGAGGAGTTAAACTTGTCACTGTCGATGTAGATGTCACTGGCCTCGATGGATTTGTGATTGGCCTTGAGGACGTTGATACAATCGACAACTGCTTCGACGTTTTCGACAAAGTCGAAGGGATGGAAGTGATCAGCGTTAACTGGGTCGACGTTCGAGGCGTCGAAGATCTTTCTTTCAACTGAGGTGCCAAAGGCGTTGGTGATGCAGTTTTCGGCGTCGACGTGTGAGTCGACAGTGGCGACGCCTTGTGCGTCGAAGAGGCTTTCACTCGACTCAAGGGTTTGTCACGCTCTCGAGGAGTGCCGAGGTCGACGACTCATGGCTATCGTCTCTACCAGGTTTTTCTCCTGGGTTAACGCCTTTAGGTGTCTCTGTGGCTGCGTTCTCGAACACCTTCATAATTCTTTTACGGAATCACTCCCACTGAGCCGGGAAGCTGTTTATGGTAGGGCATGTTACTCTCTCTGGTGAACTGGAGGATGATGTCAAGGGCGATCTGTGACGCCTTTTATTTACTGTGCTTCGAAGCGGATGAGTGATGCGATCCGCTGCGAAATCTAGATCTGGAATGTTTTTTTGTTAAGGAGACTGCATTCTCGACTTGTCTGAGGTAAATTTGGTAGGGTTAATGGATTGTTTAGGCCTACCTCTCTCCAGCATCCCTCTGTGCTCCCTTAAGGCTTTCGCCGTCATCGATAGGCACTCATCGCATTCCGAACCGGGATGCTCTGCCACGAAGCACCATAGGCAGAACCTGTGGGGGTCTATCAAGGACATCTTTGCCCCACAATCTCAGCACTTTTTGAAGCCAGATCGGGCATAGATGGAGTAAGTGAAGAGACCATCTCATATTGAGGAATCAAAGGGTTTCTTGACAAAAACTTGAAGAATGTGTTCTCTTCACAGAACCAAGTGTCACGTTCCCAAAGCTCATGAAGCGCAGAAAAACTGAACTGAGCAACAGAGGCTGCGTGTGACTGTTTCTACCACTGATGACGTCAACATCGAGACAGAGGCCTTTGAGGGACATCGACTCGACAGTCATAGACGCGCAGCGCCCTCTACTGAAAACATTTTTCCGAAGCAGCAAGCTGGATATGGAAATATCATAGATAAGGAATATGTGGGAGGACACAAAACATTCGAAGGGGAAATTACAGAGTTGGAGGACAGAAATGGCAGGCACAACCTATGTTTCTATGGGATTCCTGAAAAGGCTGAAGGCGAGGACCCAATCAATTTTCTATAAAAATTGGATCCCCTCCATCCTTGGAATTTCTTTCTCACCACCATCAGAAACTTCAGCAAGCTCATAGAATCAGACCTTGCTTTACCAGAACGGACTCTTCTCCAAGACCCTTCATTGCATGTTTTCTCCAACATCATCAGGCAGGTCAGATTCTTCAAGCGGTCTGGAAAAAAATCGTGTATTCTCTTACAAAATAAGAGTTTTCATTTCTCCTGACTTCTCCAGTACTAACCAAGCAAAAAGGAAGAGATTTCTAGACGTGAGACCTATTCTTAAATTGCTCAACATCGGATTTGGCCTACTTGACCCGGCAAGAATGAGCCTCACCATGCCTGATTGTTCCACCAAAGAATTTACCAATCCAGATGAATTGTATAACTTGCTCCAAGCTCTGGAAACTACTTCGATGGATGTTTCATCTCCTAAATCCGTGACCAACTCCCCGTCAGATTCTCAAACTCCTATGTCAACCTTCAAAGTACCCAAGCATCAGCATATAGAATGTACTCCCAAATGTAGTAGATCTACTTCTTCTATTCCTTTGGAGATACCAACCACCTCAAGTCATATTAGGGACAAATCTAGATCTCCAATTAAAACAATGGATCATTCTTTCACTGCCTGTAAAATCAGATTTATTTGTAAGTTTATTTTTTATGCCTATGATTGTTATAACATCTCACATCCATAGTTGAGTATAATCCTGTTTTTATAACTATTCAGACTCTCTGATGTGTTTAATTTTTCTTTTCTCACTTTGATATCCTCTATTTGCTCTTACCTCTCTTAGTTATGCTTCTTCCATCTTCACACCCGACACTCCCTAAGACTCATGCTTTTCTTTTTCTTCTAATAACTTCTCCTCTACCAGTATTTACTCACTTATATCTCTTCACATTCATCATTTTCGTTATCTTATTCTTTTTCTTGTTTTGTTGTCTCCCCTACCTTATGTTCTTACCTATATGTTCATAGTTCGCTTTTGAATTTAGTAACATCTATTCCATTGTCTCTTTGGTCTATATAAAAATGTTTTTAAGGAATTATATTTATGGTTGTGATTTAACTGTATATGTTTCTACAGTTAACATCTTCTTAATGTCTTCCAATGCCTATTAAAATCACAACATGGAATGTTAAAGGTCAAGACCACCCTATCAAACGCAGCACGATATTTTCATAATTATCTAAGCAAATATCTAATATCATTTGCCTACAGGAAACTCGCTTATGCTCTGATGAAGAAAATCTTAAGATTAAAGCTTCCTGGTCCAGCCAGACATATTTTGCTACCCCTGTAGATAGGAAAGCTGGAGTCTCTAAATTAATCAATAAACTTTTAAATGTCACCCTAATCAATGAAGACAAGGATCCACAAAGCAGATGTATCATTATTGAGAGTCTCGTTAATAATCTCCCCGCAACTGTTATCAATGTATATGGCCCTAATGCCCCTAATCCCTATTTCTGGTCCTCTTTACTCACTAAAATTGCACAAAAGACTTCTGACACACTCATTTTCTGTGGGGATATGAATCAGATAGTTGATTTTGTCCTAAACCGGAAATAATCATCCAAGTTTATCAATTCCAGATCCCAAACCAGCTTCCTAAATTTAATACAAAATATAAACCTATTGGACTCGTACCGTTTTTATCATCCCCAAATAACTGATTTTACATTTTACTCTGCACCTCACCAATCCTTCTCTAGGCTTGATTATTTTTTTGTTAATTCATCATTAGCTCCTTCCATTGTAAATTCTGAAATTGACCCTATAACTATTTCCGATCATGCCCTAGTTTCTACGGTACTTGAATGATCTTCCTCTAATAAATCTTCACTGAGATGGAGATTCATTTCATTTCTTTTAAAAGATCATTCCTTTATTGATAAAACCAACTCCTTTATTAAAGAATTTTTCTTTAACAATCTTCCTCAACACATTTCGGTACATAACAACTGGGTTGCCTTTAAAGCCTCCTTACAGGGTTTCATAATCCAGTTTGTGGCTATCAAAAAGAGACAGTCTGAATCTACACACAACTCCCTCTTAGCTTCTATAAAATAACTTGAAAAATCATATTATGCAAAACTGGATCGGAATATGTTGAAAGCCCTTATAACAAAGCGCCTTGAGTTTAATAAAACTTGCACGGACAATGCCGCCAATTCTATTCTCAGCTCAAGAACTAAACTTTATAATAATTCTAATAAAGCCGGCAAAATGTTAGCTTCATATCTCAAGAGGAAAAAAGAAAAATCGACTATAACCTACATAACCTCTCCTGAAGGTATCAGATTATCTAATCCAAAAGATATTAGCGATGCATTCATTCACTTCTATTCTAATTTATACTCAGATGATTCCTCCATTAAATCTGATTATATCAATTCTTCCTTCCAAGCAAATAAAAAAGCTGATATACATGATATCGTAGATTCTTCTCCCCTAGACTTAACAATTTCTATTCTGGAAATTAAACAAGCCACACATGATCTTAAACCTAACAAAGCCCCAGGCCCTGATGGATTCACGCTAGAATTTTACAAAACCATTATTGATTCTATGGCTCCTAACCTGTTAGAGTTATATTCCCACTTTGTCAATATTGGACAAAGTCCTGATTCTTTTAGTGAAGTGCTTTTCATTCTTTTTCCTCAAGCCAGACAAAGACCCCTCGATTGCCAAAAATTATCGACCCATTTGTCTGACTCAAAGATCTACGCAAATATTATTGCTAAACGTTTAGAAACCTTCCTTCCTAATCTCATACATCGTGATCAATCTGGATTTACTAAAGTGCATCATGCCTCCTCTAATTCGAGATTATTATTTAACATTCTAGCACAATCTCAAAACTCACTGTACCTTCGGCTTTTATGGCCCTTGATGCTGAAAAAGCGTTTGACCGTGTTTACTGGTTCTCTTTATTTCATTCCCTAAGATGGCATGGCCTCCTCCCTACTTCATCAACTTAATTAAAATCTTATACTACTCACCCACCACTTGTATCCTAATTAATAATTCTCTCAGGCTGACCCCTTTCCCCCTATTGTTTAACCTAGCTTTGGAACTCTTACTTTAAAGCATCAGATTAAACCCTGGCATTAAAGGAATTTTTATAAAGGAATTTTTATAAACAACATAGAGGCCAAACTTTCGGCTTATGCCAACGACATTCTAATATATATTTCTGATCCTACTTCCTCTATACCACATTTAATTTCCACTATTAATGATTATTCTATTTTCTGGCTACAAATTAAATTTTGATAAATCAGAAATGTTGCCCCTTACTTATATTTGGAATAGGTCCAACACCCCTTTATCGGGTTTATCTTGGCAATCGTCTCTTATTAAATACTTTGGACTTCTAGTTGCCAAAGGCACATATACCACTATCAACTTAATGCTAACTACATATTGGAAAAAGTCTCTGAAATGACTGAAAGATGGTAACCTCTGTTTCTATCTTGGTGAGCTCGGTGGCTTAGTGGGCATGGCTTGGTGGGCATCAAGATGATGATTACTCACACTATTCTATATTCGCTCTCCATGATCCCCACCTCTATTAATTCCTCCTTTTACAAAAAACTTGACTCATTACTATTAAAATTTCTCTGGAACCACAAGACTCCTCCTGCATTGCAACTAACAAACTAAAACGTTCTACATCCTTAGGTGGAGTCAAATTCCCGGACTTTCAACTCTACCATAAAGCTTTCGCTTTAAAACAACCTGCAACCTTTAAACATCATGAATTCCACCTAAGCAAAGCTCCTCTCTGGATCGCAATTGAAGCTAGCTTTATTTCCTCACTTTCTTTCTCTCATTTCCTAATCACATCTTCTTGGCCAAACATTACTTCTTATCCATCACTCCACTTTTTCAAGATCGTTTGGAATAAACTTACTATTAATTCCTTTAATGAAATAGAGCCCGAAGACTATTTTTTGTGGTTTAATAAACAAAATTCCACCAAAGCTAACCTTTTAACTATATATTGATGGTATATTTCCGGGATTACATTCATCAGACAACTAATTCAAAATGAAATAGTAATCCCCTTTCTGATAATTTGTACACAATTCAGTAGTCCTGCAGATGATCTTTCCTTCCATACTTCATTAATCAAATCAATTACTAAATTTCTTTCTACCTTTAAGCAGAAATCCCCTTCTCCTTTTTTTATTCTTTTAAAGTTGTGTATGTTCCTAAATGACCCTCCCTCCCCTAATTTACTTAATCTCACTACTATCAGGTTTTGGGAAACAGATTGGAAACTTCAGCCCCCCCCTAGACATATGGGGCCTCATTATGACCCTGGCGCTAGTGGGTTAACGGTGCCGTAAAATGCTGCGGCGCCGTTAACCCATTAACGCCTTACTACGAGGTCCCTTTGCGGGACCCGACCTGAACGGCTGGTCTAGACCAGCCGTTAAAGTAGGGACCCGAAAAGGGACCTTGGTTGCTAAGTACAGTACCGCAATTTGTGGTACCGTACTTAGCGCCTTCCCCAGTCCCATTGAGCCCTATGGGGCAAAAATGGGAATGGGGAAGGGCCAATGTTCAATGGGGAATTACCGCCCTGCCAACCTTGGAATGGGATGGTAATTCCCCATTGAACATTGGCGGACTCGTTACGATACCGGCACCAACCATGGTGATAATAGCGCCATGGTTTAGCGCCAGTATCGTAATGAGGGCCATGGCCTAAAATCTGGAAGATATATCACTCCACATCTTCTGCTGCCAATCTCACCCAAATTTATTTTTGTATTCTTCACACTTTATTCTTCCTACTCCTTCCCGTATTGCTAAGAGTTTAGTTGGTGCATCCAATAAATGTTGGTCATGTAATGAACCCAATGACGATTTTACGTATTTAATCTTCAAATGTACATATGTTTATGCTTTTTGGTCTAAAGTTTGGATCCAAATGCAATCAATTTCTCTCTTCACTGAACCTTTAACACTTGCTAATTTAATTATCGGTCCTATAATCAATCCGGTCATAAGTCAAATTGACTACTTATTTGTTTAACTTGTTTATTAACATTGCTTTTCATAATATCACATGCCATTGGAAAAATGCTACTAATCGTTCTTACAATCTCTGGTGGAACTCAATTTGCTCCACTCATCGAATAGAACAATGCCGTGCTTCATTATTTGATTATTTGCATACATTCCAAAAGAAATGGAATAGATTCATACAATACTTGAATATGAATGTCTAAAAGATAAACTATCTAGTTATTTCACCCCCTTCCCTTCCCTCTTGTCTGATTTGGATATGAATTCCCCCTAATATTATTATTATTTTCTGAATTGTATCTCAGTTTTTCATTAATCATAACTAGTTTATTGTAACCTCGGACATCAAATATTCTCATTACATTTGTACAACTTTGAATGCACTAAGTTATGTAATTTTCAGAAAACTTAGTTAACTTTGTTGTAATTTCTGACATTATTTATCATTAATAAAAATATTTAATCAAGAAAGGGATTAAGGCAGGTAACTCCCACACAATTGATACCTTTGGGATATATCTACTTACATGGGAGATTTTTTTTCTTAGCGCAAGAGGCCAGACAGATTTTGGGAGCCTCTTTTGATAGGCAGCTCACACCTCAGGCCTCTATTCACATCAAGGTCCCTCCAGCAATATGTTAGGCCTCTCTCTCAGATAGGGCTCCCAGCGTCCAGGCAAAGGTCCCCAGCAAGTGTACCCAGGCTCTCTTGTCTATCTACTCTCCTGGGTGTCAGCCTTCCTTTTGTCAGCTCTCCGCTGTCAGTCTGCTCTCCTCTTTTTGCCCTTCTTTCTCCCTTTAGATTGAAAACTGATATCATATAGTGCTGAGGACATTTACATATTATGAATATTCCCACACTATGGATTGGAGGTATGTACTGTGGATAATGGAGAGGAGGAAAATGCATCATTTCAAAATGACATGTTTTTACATTTTATTTCTCAATCAATCTCACTACATGGCAACTACCGCCACTTTTCAGATAACTGCATGAAAATATATATTTTTGAATTCTACATTTTATGGCGAATCGGGGAATACTGGTTTTATTTCGGCACACCCTTCCTGGGAGAAGTTATTATATTCGTGGTTTGTTCGTGAGATTACATAGTTACAAGTATGACCCTTCACATCAGTTTACCAACTTTCGAGTTCCTCTTAAGTAGAAGGCCATGACCATGGTTTTCTTCCTAACTAAAATTCTATCCATGACATATGGTTAATATTTACATAGAACTGGCGGTCATTTTGTGATCTTTAATATGTGTCCTGGATGAGGTCACTGGAACACAGAATTCTCTTTTTATTACGGAAAAGGAGTCCAATGTTAATCAAATGGCACTGCATGTTATGGGACCCTGACTCCACATCTAGCTCAACCCCTGATGAGTTTCCAATTCTCCCAAATCACATGACACAAATACCTACCTGGCTCCATGTTATTTCAGCCCTGCCATTAAGTGTCTTCAAAGGTCTCTGTTTGCAGCTAATGCAGAGTTTATGGGGAGAGAGGTCAGACCTTGGTTTTCCTTATCCAAGCCCTTTACGGATTTGATCTCAAATGCTGGATTTCTTAGCATTTAACAGAAAATACCTGTTTTCCTGTAGTGCCTCAGCCCAAAGGTCTTGAGATCAAAGTTTCAGGGGCACAGTTCTTTCAGTTTAGTGGGGAAAACAAGCTACCTATATAATTCTAACAGAATAGCATTTTAAAATGAAAGCATGTGTTTAACATGTAACATTTTTAATTGCATCTGGGCCTTCTGTCCGGGAACAAAATATTTCTTCAATACAATAATATGAGTCTCACTTTCAGCATTATTCACACGTAGGCCACAGTTAACATAGGAAACTAGTGTTCACTTCAGAAGGTTGAAAAGTATGTGTTTTATTTGTGACAAATGCAAAGTGCTTGGCTTCCCTTTAGATTTCCGGATCACAGTCTTGTGCTGAATTGAAGTCAATGTGGCATGCTGCTATCTGTCTCCTTAAATGAAATGGTAGCTTTTCATATTTTATGAAAACAGCAGTTTTAGCCACACCTGCCTTTTGCAATTTATTAGACACATCCAGCAGTTTTCAGTTCTCAGGCACATTTCCCTTCATTTGAGCGCCTGTTAATTTTGATAATGTTGAGATAGGCCCATTTTTGTTCCTTCACTAGGCCTTATGTCGGAAATCAATATTTAAACAGGCCTGCATATTCCAATGGGTTTCAACTTCAGTCAGCTTTATTCTGCCAATAGGGTCTTGCATGGCCTCTCAGTTGCTCTCACTCAGGGGCTGAATTTACCCCCCACGGTGCTCCCCTCCTAGTTTGTCTAAGCCTACAAGTCTCTTTCTTTGTGACTGTTTTTTGAATGACTAGTGGCCATATCCTTGAATTTCCCATAAACATACCTGAAATATTCACAGTGATTTCCTATATTTTCAGTTTGTGCCATTTTTAGAGACTGAAGTGACAGGCTGGTGGTGCCAGAGTGGCAAGGGGCTAATCTCAATATAGCAGTCTTTCCACCACCCTAGCTATTGGTTTGCAGGCAGAGGCTAATCAAAATGCTTTCTAGAAGTTCCTTTGAGCTCACTGATAGCATTGCAGTCTGAGCCCAAATGTTTAACTCTCCTGGCAGAGAGGCACTAATCGCAAGTTTAAAAAGTAGCACGATATTGTGTCATTGGACATAGGGTACGATTTTCTAAAAGTCTTTAAAGTTTAGTAATTAAGTTGGTCTTTAAACACTACACATACGCCAATACCTTTGCCATGAGAAGTGAAGCGATGAGAGGAATAGAATATGAGAGCAGGCACACGTCCTGTTGGTATTTGGATTTTTATTAACCGGTGACCATGCTAGTCCCACTAACTGCCCACCCCGTCCACAACACCCTTCCCTACAAGATCTATTTGAGCTAGCTCTGTGCTTTTAAAGGGCTGTCTATATTGTTCTTGAGCAGTTTTCTAAAAGGTAACAGCTTATTTGCAGGTCTAAACCAGCTACTGGGGAAATACAAATGGCTCAACCAAGTGTGCCTTCAACCACTTTATTTACAAGCAATGTGTTTTACCTCACATATGTTCCTTGCACTAAATTCATGTTAACAAGCATTGGCAAAGCCAACAGTTGTGGATACTGTGTAGACATTAGTCTGGCATAGTCCGAATTGGTCCGAGGCTTTGGCAGTCTGTGCCGTCACCCTGGGCCCTGCAGCTACCTGCTGCCGTGATTATAAGAAGTAACAAGGGCTGTACTGCTTCCAGCACAGGGCTTTTCTTTGTGCCTGTTTTACTGAAGCCACGCGTCCAGCCTCTAAACGCCTGTGGCTCGCTTCACGCTATGTTGACAAAAAAAAAGAGTTCTCAATCGTATTCATATGTCCGCAGTTGGTGTGTTAAATATATTTTTATTTTGTGGAGAGAATGTCACATTTCACACGCTTCATATTAAGCATGTCTTTGTCAAACCATGCAAAAGGTGACTATTTCAGATTACCTTTTGTTAGGATTAAGGACCTCATCACGAGTGGGCGGTATTCCGCTGGTATATCTGCTGGGATACCACCCAATGCAACTAACATTACTGCAACTCGGTCTGGCGCTATTAGCACAGGATCCTGAGTTGTGGGACAGCGGTATGTGCCCATTTATATTGGATTCAATGGTCGCAATGGGACACTTTTGGCACACATGCCACGATAATTGTGCCACAAATGGCCGGAATGCCTGAGGATTTTCCCCAGCTCAGGGCTGGAGGTGAATCCCCAACTTTCCGCCCAACTCATAGTTGGGCGGAGCAGTAATGGGGTGGTAATAGCATTACCACTGCATTTTTACTGCTCAGTCCAACTTGTGATGAGACCCCAAGTCTTGAAAGACAGCCTACAATCCATTTTTAAAACAATTTTGTGGAATTGCATTCTGGTATTTGTAGTCTTCAAGTTGGGGTGAAAATAACGCAATATTTGTAGTCTTTCTGTTTAATATATTTCTAAAAGGATTCCTACATTGCTCGAGTACTTTAATTATGAAGTGTTTACTTTTCAAGTCCGATTGGGCGGAGCAGTAATGGGGTGGTAATAGCATTACCACTGCATTTTTACTGCTCAGTCCAACTTGTGATGAGACCCCAAGTCTTGAAAGACAGCCTACAATCCATTTTTAAAACAATTTTGTGGAATTGCATTCTGGTATTTGTAGTCTTCAAGTTGGGGTGAAAATAACGCAATATTTGTAGTCTTTCTGTTTAATATATTTCTAAAAGGATTCCTACATTGCTCGAGTACTTTAATTATGAAGTGTTTACTTTTCAAGTCCGATTTATAAAACAGAGTATTGCTGAAAGCCAAACGTCATGGTGAGGAGAGGAAAGAATCAGAGGACACCTTTGTTGTGATGATTTACCCGGTCCATGGATGTGGGAAGAGTGGATGTTGGACTGAAGTAGTTCTACTTAGCCCTGTGCTGATTTTCATGGTACCAGTTCAGATTACATGTGGGTTGACAGCGTCGGGCCACTTTTTTCAAGTTTCGCCCACGAGGATTTCAACCCACAAAATCACATTAAAGTGTCTTCAGAACACGTCTTGTATTGATGTTTTGCTTTGCATAGAATATTTCAATATAGATGTTTGTTTTAAAAGGTGCACACCTTTTATACTTTGTCAGCCATGTTCTAGGGAAATCTCCTCTAGCTGTTTTTTTTCCCGGGTATTGAGGATTCATTTTGTGAAAGGCGATGCTCATTTCTATTTTTAATTGTCTTCTATTGGGAAAGGCCAGTTGAATAAAATGTACGTATTTCACTTTAGGATACGTTCAGTCCCTGTGTGTATGTTAATGCAACCCCACACTTTTTTTCTGGGTTTGAGTCCTATTGATGACATTTGAAGACCTGCAGAATTGCTTACTATTACTGCTTCAGTACCTTTCCGGCAAGTAGGCTTTGTCACAATTGCACTATCCTGCCACAAAAGCACTTTGCCCTGTGTGGCCGAGGGCCAATCACTGCCCTTACATCCTTGGAACGTGCAGTCATTAGGTATGTCTGGATTACTTGCCAGTGATCTTCATTACTCTTCGTCCTACTCTTCATCGTCACAGTACTTTCTTTTGAGGTACCCATCTCAACAAATGAGTCGGCTCACTCGGTCGCTACTCCAAAATAAGTCTCCCTCCTGATAGTGCTACAACCATAATATTTACAGCTAAAATTCAGATATTGAATATCAGTAGAATGACTAATTTTGTGACGTATTTTCTGTGTTGCAAATAAAGGGTGCCCACACACCTTTTGCCGCCCAGATCCCTGCAATTCCAAGGGCCTGTCTGGGCATGGTCAACATATTCCGAAGTACTTACACCGTTTGCCAGCTTTGCTATCTTATGGCCAGGTGGTACGATGATGGTAGTGCCTGTAAAATACCTTTCCCATGGGTACAATAAACCAAAACTGTTGGCTTTGCCAATCGTGTTTGTGCACCTTAACAGCGAACCACGTGCTTTAACTACTTTAAGATGTTTACTGTTTTTTTTTACAGCCTTAGGGTTAATGATTTGGTATGGGCACAAGCAATTTCGCCCCCATAGCAAAAATGAAGTCGGCACCCACATTTATAGAAACGCATAGCTACTTAATGGGCTGTACTTTTATTTAGGAAACAGTTTACAGGGAAGTATATACTTTCTCCCGTTACATCGCTGTACTGAAGGAAGAGTTTGTCATTGTATTTAATCTCATTGGAGCTGATGTATGCGCGAGTCGTTGGGCGCGTGCGTCACGCATTCTAATTGTGGGGTTTTTCTGTGGCACTCAGCCCCACCCAGGCGCGATCGTGTGCTCCTCTGCACTCGGCCGTTTCCTTTTCTACCCACCTTCTTCCTCGCAGAGTCAGTATGGCTGACTTCCTGCGGGTCCCTCGCGGGTACCTGGTGCTGCTGCTGCTTTCCTCGTGTTTTCTTCTGCCGGTGAGTCCCCGTTCCAAGAGAGTCCTATGCGCCCCTGGGGGACCCCGGTCCTGAGCCCGCGCCCCCACCCCCTTGTCTCTCAGTTGGTAGCTGCGTCCCCGGGAGGACTCTCATTAATGGCCACTTTACTCTGATAAAGACCCCTCATTCCAGTTGCAGGGTGAGGGGCTGTCAGACAGCCGGGACGAGAGGCGAGCCAAGCTCTCAGGTGAAACGGCGCCCATACAAGTAGCGCGCATTTTGGGGACATTAGAATAACCACCGCATTTTATGTTTAAAATATTTCAGTAACTGCGATTCAGGTACAACTCGTTTTGGGACAGGTATTGCAAGCTGGGCTCTCTGCTCGTTTCACTTGTCACAATACATACCCGAACAGAAACCGGTCTATAAACCAAACCACAAGCCATATACACTCATTAGGTGCTTGTCTGCAGGTGCAAGAGCGAGGTCTAATCGCCCAGTTTCCTCCCTCTGCGGGTCTCCACGGAATGGCGGTGCTTTGCTCCGTCTATTACAAGTCCCATTCCTGCCCTGTGTGGGGACGGGGTGTATGGAGGAGCCCTACACCCCAAGGGAGTCCGGTGTGCATTGGCTCTTCAGTACCTATGCTTGTCAGGCGTGCCTTTGCTTGTCTGAGGGGTTCTTTTACAGCGCTGATTGTGTCACTCTCAGAAAGGCTCTGATGCCTGATGGCCAAAGTGCCGAATTTACCAGTCGGATAAGGAGCGAACAGTGCTTCAACTAAGTGGGGTGACAAAGGTCACAGAAATCTGCATTTGGCGGCGAGAGGTGGCTTTAGTAGTTCTGGGCGTGGGCTACGTGTAGTGTACTAGTAAGGTTTCATCTTTTTTAAAAATGTTTTCTTATATTGTTTGCCTCTGAATCCATTCGGAATTGTGGGCAGTTGGGCACAGCCATTCCCAGCCACAGTGTCTAAGTAAGTAGGAAAAGCATTGACGTCCTGTCTGAGCTTTTGCTTTCTTGCTAAATATTCAGGAACTTTCTGCTGAACTAAATTGCTGCAACCACAAGTTACTTAAATGCACTCCCACCTGTGCATTATATCACACTCCAAATAAAGTAACTTTTAATGTTGCGCAAAAAAACAGTGTGAATATAACTTTTTTATTTATATTCCTTTTAACATAATAACATGCTCCTTCAACGAATGTGTCAAATCAATGACCGAACAAATGCCTAATGACATTACTGTTATCAAAGGAAGAGATTACCTGCTTGGATTCCGACATTCCAATGAACGTCAATCACTGCCTTGGTTACAATTCCTCTGTATATACCTCTCCTCAAGGATACTGCGGGCGATGTGGAAGGCCTCTCTAACTACAGACTAATATCAATTCCCTACCCGACAAAACTGTTAAGAGACATATGTCCACGAACAAACATTGGAACATGTGCACTTTACACAGCCAAATAACCTGTTCTATGGGAAGGTGCCCATTCGGGGAGGGTCTCCAACTACATTTTAGCTCACTGTACCTTTCACAGAGGGTAAATATCCATTTGCATATGAGTCTTTGTCCCACCCACAAGGGCAGTCCAGCACCAAAATGCTAGGCAATTCTCCTTTGAACAAGAGTACCAACAGCAACCACAGACACGTGTTTCAGCCAAGCCAAGCCTCATCCTTCATGCACAAAACAATGGCCATCATCTCGCTCATGTCCAGGATAGACTACGCCATCAGCCTATACCTCGAAATGCCGAATTATCTGCTGATGAAACTGCAAGGTACACAGTATGTAGCGGCCAAACTTATCAAACTCTCACAATGGGACCATATCACTCCAGCGCTACATTGGCTGCCAGTCATAAAACAAATCACATTCAAAACCATGTGCATAACACACAGAGCACGCTACAGTCAAGCAGTGGAATTCTTACAAAAGAAAATTATCATTTATCAGCCAACCAGAACGCTCAAATCCAGCAACGACATTCGCCTGGAACCTAAACCATACACAACAAAAAAACTTGGTGTATCAGCGTTCTCTTGTCTAGCTGCAAAATTGTGGAACTCCCTCCCAAGAGAAAGGCAAAACATGAAGGGCAATCTAAAATTCAGAAAACTCCTAAAAACTTGGCTCTTCACCTCAGAACCGGATGAAAACGAATGAGCAACACCTGCAACCCTCAGAATGAACACACAAATTGCAAAACAGAGGACTAAACTGAACCACAACAAAGTGCACGGAGGTGGAGGGACGTCTGAGTGGGAGGGTAACCCGGGTGACCCTTTCCCAGGCTAGGGAGAGAGGTGGGAGCATCCTAGATTGAACCACAGACAGAGGGCATTAGAGTTAAAGGAAAGAGTAGTGACCAACCAGATATAACACGTGACCCAGGGAGCTCGAGGGCACAGGGAAAAGCCCCTCTCCCACTCAAGGAGCCCAGGGAGGCAATGGTGGCTGCACACAAGGATATGCCATGGGACAAAGCGGTTTAGACATCCATTAGTCTGAACACATGGGCGTGGGGGGAGGTGGAGGAGGCATCACCACTAAACAGCCCTTCTGACAACCCACAACTCCTCACAGAATACAGGAATGAGACCCCCCCCCCTAGCACACCACAATGCACAACCCTGACAGTTGCCACAGATGGCCAAAGCGGATGGGAAATGATGGAGCAGCACCACTAACCAACCCACTAAAAAACGAATCCATCTGCTTACACCTCTCAAACAAAACACAACCATACCTATACAGCACAACAAACCGCACACACTTAACTACACTACAACAATGAAACAAACCACACATGGCCTTACACAACAGCACATGACAAATACCGACCGAAAAACCACACCTATGGTCAGTGAACGATGTAAACCGAACTGAAGCTGCTAACAGCACATCACAGCTCACTTGTGCTTTTTTCCCGCAGTCCTACTAACCTACCCTACCCTCTTACTTTTCAGAGCGCCAGGGGACCCCTCAGGTGGTGATAGTGCATGGTATAAATATCCTTTAACATAACATGGTATCCGCACAGGCTTCGACTGGCCTGTAGGACAATGCCTGAAACAAAAACACAAAATGCTAGTATGAGCCAGTTGTTTGGGTCAATGTGGGCCTCTTTTTTTGGCCCATGTTGGCCAGTTTCATGAGTTACTTCACTATGCGGACAGTAGTTTTCACCAGTGCTACTGAATGAATATTCTTTAAAAGGCATAAATTGCATCACATTTGATTAATAACCTCCCCCATGGGTACTACTCAAACAGTCTGTCACAAAAGGAATTAATTGCCATTTACAACTGTGGGCCTCTTTTTCATTGGCGCCCGATGGCCCAATCCGTTCTGTAGAGGAAGAAACCGAATCGGAAAATGTTGAGGTACAAAACATCCAAGATTTTTGGCCGACTTTTTTCTAAATGTTTGTGCATTTTTATAGAAAAATAGATTAGGGTTGCGGTTAGGGTATAACTTAGGGTAGTGGAGAAGGTGCTTTTTTTTTAAGTGCAAAACGTCAAAAGAATTTTAGAATTTCAGCCCCAAAAAATTCTGTCTTTTCTACTTCGAAATTTGTTTGCCTTTTTTTTTCACGGACATCCACCTGTAAAATGTTCCCAGCAACAACACAATCAACACATAAGACATACCAACAGCACACGAGGGTCGCATCGATCTGATATTCGCACCCAAGCTCAGCACATGGTGAAACCCGAACTGAAGCTGCCAACAGGACATCACTTTCCTACTCCCTCTTCACCAGACCAAAGCCCCCCTCCCTCTTCTTGTTTCCAGATCCGCCTGAGCGCCTGGGACCAATATGGTTGGTGACAGTGCCCGGTACAAATACCTTTAACATGAACATTCCAAAAGTTGCAATTTCTCATGGCTACTGCTGCGTTCCTCCCCTCCCCCGCAGTGACTCGTGTGTTGGCTTTTGCCTCTGCTTGAGGCGAGTGAGACTTTGAATGTCGCATAACCCTCCTCAGTACGGATCCTGGAAGCCTCCGCCAACGGACTGTTTCCATTCCTGGACACGGTGCTCACTGTATGCTTTAAAAAAGTTACCAAATGCTCCTGTTCCTTTTCGGACAAGGTTTGGAGCTCGGTACTTTTAAAAGCCAAGAAGGACACAGATAAAGCAGGACATTCAATGGAATCTCTACTCTCCTTAACCTCTAGGTGGCGCGCTGAACGGCTGCAATATTGTAGGCCTTTGAATGCTGCAGCCAGGAAAGGGCTTTTATTGAGGTAATCGCCAGAAACGTAGCCAAGGGAAACCACGTACGCTCAGAGGCGACGTTGTGTTTGCTAATGGCAGCACCAAAGCACAACAAGCGATCCTATCGCCACAAGCCATCACCCTCAACCTCCCCTCCACCCAATAGGCACTTCCATTCCAACTGGGAAGAACGGCCCCACTCCTGCAGCCCCACAGTAAAGGCATGTGGGTTCTGCCAGTAAAATGTAAATTGAGACCAGTTTGCGTTTTATACGCAGCGAACAAACGTAAGAAAAGGCCATGTCCACCATGCAAACTATTTCCAATTAGCCACTTCTGTTTCTTAATGGCAACCCCTGAACCCCAACGCAACAGGTGGTCCTTTCAGCATGACCATCTCCTCCACACCCAACTGACGTTTTCCTCACAAATGCAAAAAAGGGTCTGCGACCACTCCCTGCAGCCTCACAGTAAACGGAATGTGAGTGGTGGAGGCTGAGCGAAAAAAATAAACTGCTTCTCGTTCACATTTTACATTCAGAGAGCAAACGGTAGAAGAGTGTCCGGTACGGGGCTAACGAAGACTCGGGGAGCACCGGCAGAGCCCCGGTTCAGAAGTAGATTCAGGGTTCTGCCCCAGGCCCGGCCCACTTAAAGCCATGGGAACAAGTGCCCACAGCCTCCCTTACTTATCCCCTATTCAAGACAAACAGCCAGGGCTGCACATGGCGTTAAAGTGAGATCTTATCTTTATAACCGGTATTAGCAGCAGGCCCTTTACAATGGGAGTTATTAGTTATGGTAGTGACCCTTCAGGATAGGCAGTACTGAAAATGAGGACAATTTACTTTGGGAACCACCCGCCTCCTCCTACCCCCTTCGTGCATGGGGTAGAGTGGTTATGTTGGCAGGGCTGATGGGCAGAGTCTTGTTCCCCCCAATTCCCTACCCTAAGGATGGGGAAAATAAAGTTACAATCAAAGGGGGGTCTCTTTCCAAGTCCTGTGGAGTGAAACAAAGTGTTTACTGCCACTTTTTACACCTTCAAGATGTTTTTATGATTTGACAGGTTAAGTTGGAGAGCAGAGCAGGCTAGCAGGATAACACGCAAGACAAATCCCATTGGTTTTCCGTCACATGTCTTTTCATGCTGGTGGAAAAGTAATGGATTCATATGAAATCCCCCTGACTTTTACACCTGGTAAAAGCAGGGAGAATCCATTGTAGATGGCTACTGCTATAGTTCATTATTGAAGGTATTTAAACTTTGGGCTTACTGCACAAAGCACCCAGACTCGCTTGTAGTGGAAAAGGTCGCTTTAATGTGACAGACCAAAGCTCACAAATCACGCTAACCTGGCCCCTGGCCTTACAGACTAACAAATCTGTTTTTAACAACTTGCCAAACAAATTAAACATTTCAATTCCCCCAACAATGAAATAAATAAGTCCGTTTAAATTCCTCCCTATCTATCCCTTGCTCCCTACCATCTCCTTACCATCTTTTCCAGCCTTCCTTCCCGCTTTCTCCCATCTTCTCCCCGGGGCCATCCCCCTCCATCTTCAATACCTGTTTCCCCTCTTTGCACCCCCGGGGTAGTCCGTTCGTGCAGACAGCACCAACCTCATCCTTTCCCGCGCTATTCCCCCATTGTGCTTCCCTCCCCCCTCATCCAAAGGGGCCATGCCCCAGGCACCAGAAAAACCCTCCCCTGAGGTGTTGCCCCACCTAACCGAACTTACCTCTGCTACACATTTTTATTATGTCTTGGACCGCCCACGTCGCCCCCTAATTCAATAACTATTCCCATAAACCGATAGATGCCCTCCTCTTGAAACTAAAACCCTCACAAAGCTGTGTCCCTGAGCACCAGCACTTGTGCCCCCCACAGCCCCAGCAACATCCCTAACCACCTGTTAAACTTCCTCCCCTTCAAATACCATCCCCCTGCAACCCTCCTCTGTGACAACTTTGTTCAATTCTCTTACCTTGAGCCCCACTCCCGAAAACCAGCTAAGTCCCCTGTTATTTCTATAGCAAAGCTACTCCTCCTCCTTAATTTGCTAAGCCACACCTCCTGCGTGTGCTATAAATTCCTCCGAAACCCCATGACACTCCCTTCCCACTGCCAACATGGGCAGCAAATAGACCCCTCAAAGCCCCTTATCTCAATAAAATACAGTTATGACTGTGTCCTCAGTTGTGTACCAACAATCCGATCTCCCTCCCCACATTCCCCGCCCCAATAGCCATTTACTGGCCACAATTCCACGTCTACGGCAACTCATCTCTCCTACAATCCCCCATCTTCAAAAGAAAATAGTTATGAGTCTCTCTTTGCCATTGCCAAACAACCCCCCTTGTTCCTGCCCTCGTTCCCAATCTGCCCCAATCCAGGAAATCTCTACGTGTATCCCTTGAACTTCCCTTATCCCAGCGCCCTCCCACCTGTTCCCCCCCTTCACTGTTAGTCCCCCCTCCAACTGCCTTCCCAATGCCTTGCGCCAACCTTCTTCACGGAACATTCCCCCCTCTGCTCACTCCCCCACTGCCTCCAAAGCCTCCTCCTGACCCCCTAATACATGTGCTGCCAGCAATTCCGACCCAAATGTAACTCCTAAAACCACCCTGCTTTTACCCCCATCTGTCTCCCCGAAGACAACCCATCCTCACCTGACCAACTCCTTACTCCCACTACGGAAATACCTCCCGGCCCTTCCCTTCCTGGCCCACCTTTAATTCACGCCTTTAACCCCCTTCTTCTAGCCAATGCACCTACCCTCACTTAGAACTCCTTCCTCCGCTATCCTATTACCCTCCTGTTCACACTTGCCCCCCACCTTCCACCTTACTACCATTACACCATGTTACCCACCCTGCACCAGGGGCCCCGTGTACCCCTATTCATGCAGGCCCCTCTCCTCATTTCTCCTCTCCGCCACTGCACCAGGCGCCAAACCTGCGCCCCCGCCCATGCAGTCCAATCCACATACTTGCTCTTCCATCACCTTGCGTCCATTACACCATGTTTCCCAGCTGCACCAGGGGCCCTTGTGCACCCCCGTCCATGCGGTCACCTCTCCTCATTCCCCCCACTGCACCAATGGCCAATCAAGCCAGGTTCCTCCAGTGCTGTGTGTACCTAATTCCCGCCCTACTGCGTGCCCTGTCCCCTGCCCCTCATGCAAACCGGGGCTACTACTGTATGCTCGAAATTGCAATATCCATTTAACCTCTGTGAGTCTCTCCATATTGACTCTGTGCCGCTATAACCCCCTCAAGTCCCCCAAAGCTTCGCCACCGTCTTCCACGCCCTCCCAATGACGGCCACCACCCCCTATCAGTTTTTCCAGTTAGATCAATCCCCGCGGCCCTCCCTTACCCTACCTAAACGTCTGCCTCCTCACCCACCTTCTACTCGCCCCCAAACCTCTCCCCAATCTTTGCGCCCTCCACCCTTTCCGATAAACTGAGGCCCCACCTACAGAAACCTCCAACTTTAACTGGCATACGGACCTTCCCCCCCACCTTCTTGCCCCGCTCCTCGCCCTTTCCCTCTGTCCCCTGCCTGAAAACAATGTGTAATCGGATGCGACCCGCGCATCTGCTGCACTCGTGTTTAAATTTGCACATCCAACGTCCTCGTGCAGCCTTCTTTATTGAAAGCCCAACATGCTGTTGAGGGCTGACCTCTGCTTCCTCCGCCCGCCCCCCATGGGCGGGGCGAACAAGAAAGAGCTGGAAAGGCACAGACAAACCACTGCTGTGTGCAACGTTGGAGCTGGCCTCGTCGGCACCATCCACTGCAGCCAGAGGTCCATATCTCTCACCCAAAGCCGCCTGGCTGTCCTCTGCCATCCTCGCCCTGAATTCTTTGCCATAACGCACCCACGTGAAACCCCTGAAACTCGTGAATGCCTTTCTAATCACATCCATGTACTTCAACAATGCCACACATCTCTCTGGGAATTTCTCACAATAGACACTTGCATAGATAATAAAAGCCGACGTCCAATTCCTGATCGTCACCGGCACGCTGGGCTGCGAGGCCAACTCCCTTTCCTCCTCCTTAGAACCCTCCTTGGCTCTCACCTCCCTATGCAGAAGCTTGAATACGTCCACAAATTCCCCTGCCCATGTCTTTTCCTTTGTTGATGCCATAAAATGTGCTCCCAACGGTTTCCTAATGCCCATGTATGGCAGCTTTTTCTCCTTTCCCTTTCCCTCTGCATCCTTCTCTTTTGAAACCTGTACCTCGGGTGCAAAGGGCTCAATCACCCTGTCTTTCTGCACCTCCACCAAAGAAACCTTCTTCTCCACAACCAAGGCCCCCATAGCCTGCAAGCCAATCTCTCTCCTCGCCCATTGCACCCCTGCCCTCCTTGCCCCCAATCTTGTGTCCCCCCTCTGCCATCCCCTTCCCGCTCACCTCTTTCTGCCCTGCCATCACCCGTCTGAAGCCTGGCCTCCACTCGTTGCTCCTCATCTCCTTCCTTACTGGGCTCCTGCATGGCTGTTGCGAGCACCTGCTCGGGCCGGGCAGATCCTCATCCTGTGAGCCAGGGGCGTCCGCCCCATCACTCCTATGGTGTCTTCTCGGCGGGGCAGTGGAAACCCCCACCTGGTCCTCTTCTCTCGGGCGAGGAGTACTCTCCTCCACCCTTCGGTCCTCTGTGCTAGGGGCCGTACTGCACCCTCTAGTCTCTCCTCGTAACTCCTGCGGAGGGGCTGTTCTTAAACCCTCTCCCAACTCAGCCTCACTATGCCCACCACCCGAAATCCTCCTAGCCGGGGCGGCCGTTCCGCACCTCTCCCTTTCCTCACTAATCGAGAGGGACCGCTCTCTCCTCCCACCTGCACTCTTCTGCATGTATTTTCCTCCCTTACCCCTCCGCCCTGTCACTACTCTCTGCACCCTGGCGTTCCCATCTTCACCCCCTACCTGCCCTACACCTCTTTGCACCCTCCTACAATCCACTTCCTCCACCACGTTCTTATCCCCAAGACCCCTTCCCGACCCCTCCCCTACCTCTCCTATTCTCTTGGACCCAACTCACTCCTGCTCCTCCTACTCCATGTCTCCCAAACCTCTCTTCTACCTGCAGCAGGTGTACATGCCACCACTGCCGCCAGAGCCCCATCTGCTGCTGCTCTCCGCTGTGGTCCCCCCCCAACATCCTCCTTCTCACCCATGACCTCCCCCACCGCCCCTTCAAGCTGCGCCTTGGGTGCCCTGCTGATAATTGCCAAGGCTTCCCACAATGCCTGTGTATCGATCAACCCCTTCTCCTTTGCCACCTGCTCAACCATTCTGCTGCAGCAGCTTTTCTTCAAGCTTGCGCCCCGCCCTGCCACACAACTTAACAGCAGGCCCCCGAGCCAAATGCTCCCTTTGAGTGTTGCCCGCCCAGGGGGAAAGAAGCTTCTTTATCTGAAAAATCTTTATCTGAAAAATCCCCCAAACAAGCCCACTAAAACTAGACCTCAACAGTAGCCCCCCACGCAGATACTGCATGGCAGCAACTGGCTGCCCACTTAATTATTATCTGATTATCTCAAGCTGCAGTATTTCCCTTCTCTAAAACGCATGTGCGGCCCTTTAAGGGCTCTGCACTGCCACCTGGCGGCTGCCGAGCGACACCGCGCTTCAGGCCTACGCACTCCTATGGCCATACAGCCGCCACACGACAGCCCTTCCTACCTTCCTCAATGCTCTCCCAAACCGCCCAAATGTGCCCTACTGGGAC
Source organism: Ambystoma mexicanum (assembly GCF_040938575.1). Classification (NCBI taxonomy): domain Eukaryota; kingdom Metazoa; phylum Chordata; class Amphibia; order Caudata; family Ambystomatidae; genus Ambystoma; species Ambystoma mexicanum. Next base: position 220,097,606 of record NC_090921.1, on the reverse strand, counting down.
ACCTACCCTCCGCTTTGCCCCCCGCGAGAGCTGCCTAACTCCCTGCAAGGACGCTTTGCTACAAGCACACGACCCCGCTGGGACTGCCTCTCTCTCTTCTGAGCCGCGACGAAGACAGGACACATGCAAAGACTGGTAAGCGTTGGGCGTGCTTTATTTACAGCACACCCGACGATATAACAATATACAAAAAATTAAATAACCTTCTAGCAAATATGCCTACCCGCCCCCAGACTACAGCCAACTAGAAAACCCCCACACTTGCTAGACCTCACTAACCTTACTCTAACCTAGGCCACACAAAGGGAAGGCACGGGAGCAGGCGACCTGGACAAACGCTTGTCCTAAACCGTCGCTTGCTCTCGAACCTTCCCAGCCCCCTTAAATAATCCCGGCGGCACTCTATGCGCAGGCCTGTGCAGCGCCCAAAACAACCCCGGGGGGAAACGCTTCGCCCCCGTCCCATCCTTTTTTAGACACAACGTGAAAATGAGAACAGTAAAGGCGATTAAGTCTGTGTTTTAGTATTTAATTCTCCACTACAGGATCCAAACAATTACAATTGTACAGTGGGAACCTTTTACACACAATTGCAAACAGAAGTCCCCTCTATGCAGTTTAGGATTCAAAACAAAATCATACCCGTACTTATTTCTACAATGGTGTACACGTTCTCAGGCTGGCTTATCATGTTACTTGTGCACTTTTAAAGTTATCTGTATAAAATGGATTCCACACACGTCTTCCACCCTATCTAGTTAAGTTCCTTCTGGGACAGAAAGTATCCAATGACATTCATGAGTTTTGTGTTAATGAATTGTGCGCACTTAGTGTTGTGGCCCGCAACATGCCTCCACGCACTGACAGACATTGTCGTCTTTGTAAATCTACAGACAAAGCGGAAAGTTGGAAGCACCATCTGCTGAAGTGTGAGGTCTTTTGCTTGTTAAGGCACGGATGGTTAGAAGAGTTTATTTTTTACTTTAATGTTTTGGGGATGCCTTTTGGCGGGAAGTCAGATATTGCTCATTTTACCTCTTGTGCAAATAATGAAATGCATATATTCTGTGTTGGGTGAACAACAAATATCTCCGTCTCCATTAAATGGCCACGGTAGTGGCCGTGTAGTTATGGTTAAGTTGCTGTTTCCATAGGAAGAACACTTTTTGGGCGGCTTATAACTCCGCTCCCCCTGGACGAATCCTCACCACACTTTGCAAAAGAAGTATATGGCCCACTCTGAATTATATCGCAAAGTTTGGTGAGGTTTCGTCCAGAGGGGCAAAAGTTATAGGGGGGTCCTAAAAAGTATTTTTTTTCCCATAGACTGAATGGGGGAAAAACTTTGCACACAGCTTTAGGTCAAACCGATGGACGGATTTTTACCAAATTTGCGGCAGGTACAGGGGCTTGGTCTAGAAAGCGTGCTTTTGTACATTTGGTGACCTTCCGTGCAGTACTTTTCATTAAAATGACCAAAAAGTAGGTCTGAAAAAATTTGTGATATCTATGTCCGCTTCGCGGTCACACTTCCCTGTTCGGTCCACACGCAAGATACCGATTGGCTAAGAGGCTGGCGTCATGACCGGACACGCGATGTCTCTGCCGATTGGCTGCAGCAAGACGTGTTCTGCGTCAGATTGTTTGGATGCTTCCGACATCTTGGATCCGCCGATGGCGGAGCGACAACCAGCGGAAACATGCTATATTTATAAAACTCTTTTGCTGTGTCATAGAGCGTTGGGAAAGTTTCAGACAGTAAGACATGGGTGATCAATGCATTTGTTCTGGCGGTCGGTCTTCATAATGTATTTTCTATAGCCCCCTTGTACGCACAGAAAATGAGGGGTCTAATAAGGGCAGCATTTCAGTCCGTGCAGTGCACAGGGAAATTGTAACTGTTGTAAGGACACGCATGGTGTTAGCGAACATTGAAATTGACAACATGCCGTAATTGCATTACTTTTTCCTATGGGTATTGTATTCATTAGTACGCCGCCATGGGTGTGACATGCTACGGTGGTTGTGGCCAGGGCCTAGAGTCTTGGATGCATGGCCGTCGGCCGAAGGCCAAAGGCCTTACTTCCAAGACTGTAGGCCCTGGCCACAACCACCGCAGCATGTCACACCCATGGATACACCCTGGTTGTGGGGAGTGTGTGCAGTGTTGAAGTGTGCCAAGTGTGCCAAGAACAAAGTTATAAGCACTGGACCTCCAAGCCACTGCACACCTATCCCATGTAATATCTATGAATATACAGCTAGGAGTGCAGCCTCTGGCCAGAAGCACTGAAGGATACCACACCTATAGAAAAACCCCAACTACCACGCATCACTAAGGTGGTTGTGGGGAGACCCTGCACTCACTACAAAGATATAACCTCATCACTTACAAGTCAACATGGGTTTTATCTAGTGCAGTGGTTGTGGCCAAGATGTATACTTTTCGGTGCATGGTTGCAGGTTGTATGCCATACACCCAAGCATGTACACACTGCCCACAACCACTGCAGCTTATTACATTTATACTTCACACCCACACAATCGATCATGTATCTGGCAGGTGTGGCCAGCTCCCAGAGTCCCAGAGCATTACTCTACAATTTAAGGGTAATTTTAATATTTTTTCCAACTCAGCTGTGTTGGAGATTGCATTTTCTAAACTATTTAGTCTTGTTGTGGCTTGCTCACACATGGGTACTGTCATACCATGTACATCTAGTTTGTCTGTGGCACTAATTTACATTATTGGTTGCATTTCTTTATTTAACATTGTTTCATTGAATTTGAAACAGCTTGCAAGAGTTGGCATTAAGGCCATACAATTGACATTTTTGTGCGCAATTTGTTCCATAACATCAGTTGCACATGCATTATCGCCATAAAGTGCATGAATGTGCCGGTTTTTCAATACTGCTTGTGCTTCTGGCGATAGTACACCAACTGTAATACTTTTTAAGATGTTGGCATAAGTGAGATCTGCAGATTGCTGCATGTTCTCTGTTAATTCTCTGTATTGGAAATGTTGCCAAAGGTTGACATTTCCTATGCTGCCAACAGTTTTACGGCAGAGTTTGTGTCCTAAGGTTTTAAAAATAGGTTCACCTTTCACTGGTGTTAATTGTAGAAGATCTCCGAAAACGATAATGTGTTTCCCTGCAAAGAGTTCTTCGTTGTTACTTTTAAGTACTTTTTGTAATCTGAGGTGAATCAAAGCCAACATTAGGGTGTAGACCATGCTCACTTCATCTATTAGTAGCATTTGCATTTGTTTTAATACTCTTGCATACTTCCATTGCAGCTTCTGCAGAAAGTTTGTAATAGTCTAATTTATTTTGATGCTCTACTGTAAGCAGTAGTAATCGGTGTAAAGTGACACTGCCTATGTTGTAGGCAGCTATACCTGTGGGGGCCGTTACAACAACTGACAGTTTGTTGTTTGTCAATTGTTGAAGGAACTTGCTGATGATTTGGATTAAGAATGGTTTCCCTGATCCAGATTCACCACTCACGTACAGCAGTATAGGTTTGTAATTTTGGCAGTACATTCTTTATTTTCGTGTTGTACATGCTGTACAATTTGTTTTGTTACGTCTTCAAAAATGGTGCGCTGATCTTTAAGTTTTGTTTGTTGTACAGTTAAGTCTTCTGTATCTTCTTGATACTGATACATGGTGTTTTCTACTTCTGTAATAGCTACTTCAGCCTCATTTGCTATTAGTGGTTGTCAAAGTGGTTCTTGACTTCCGACAATAGTCAACCTTCTGTAACAGGAAGAGTCCTTATCTAGTTGGGCCTGAAGTTCTTCTTCCATTGTGTAACATTGTTTTGTACTGCGTAAAGTTCACATCGGTGGTAGCGCTTTCATTTGCTTTGAATGCATCTTCATAGCAGTCATAGTTATCTAGTATGTCTTCCTCTTTTCTCCATGGTTTAAAAAGTTGTAACAGAGACATGTAATATAGTTCTTTCTGTTAAAATGTTTTTTATTGACAATTCTACATGATTATTTAAGCTTTGTTTGGTAAGTTTCACTAATCTCCCTTCACAATCGGTCACTCTATATCTACGTTTGCTTTCATCAGGTTTTATATTATTTTTGTATGCAAAGTTTTGAGCTATGTGGTATAGACACATGCTTTCCAAAGTGCTACTCCTGTTCGGATAGTATGTGTCCAGTAAATTGTTTTTTAGAATGTCTTGGCTGTTGGGATTATTTCTGGCAATTGTTTCTATGTCCTCATATGATTTCAGCACTCTTTTTCTAGATTTAGCAGGACCAAGACTTAGCGAGACTGTTGTCTGATTTTCCATACAAAGCAGTACCGGTTAAACAATCTGCTGCTTCATAGGCGCCACATTCTCTATGAGAGAGCATTTTTATCCTAAGGCTGTACAATTTCTGTGATAGTGCTTTGTCTGATGCTAGGTCATCGCATAGGTCTTGAAGCTCTGTTATTTCTGCTTTTGTTAAGTAGGCTGTAACTGTTACAGAATACTCGAGTCTAAGTCTAAGTTCAATGGATCTTTAAGAACCCCCGATAAATAGGTCTGGAGGTCTTACCTTGAGCAGACTGATATGTTCAACGGGAAGCAAATGCTGAACTCAAGAATCTCCCCGACCAATGTGTCAACCTCTCAACTGGTAGGGAAACCCAGAGTAAGAGGTACGCACCAGTCAGGGAAACCCTCTGGGGAAGAAAACCCTGGTCGAGCGCCGGATCCGAAGATTGGAGCGTGGTTTGCAGGCTGATGATGCCTATTCGATCGTGGTGTAGCGTATTGGAAGACTGTTTCTGGAGAGGGAAGAAATGAGAAGCGAAGTAAGGAATAGCAGAGGTATAGGAAGAGGATAAAAAACAGGAAAGAGACTAATTCCCCTGACCTCTTAACCAGCCGGATTGTAAATACCAGAAGAGAAGCTGGGAATATGAGGAACGGAGAGGGCGACTGGAACACAAGTCTGTCAGAAGAAAGTAAAGGTGAGTAAGCCCGTAAAGGCAATTCCTACAATACCTGAAGACAGATTCAGAAAGGACTGGGACGGGCGTATTTAATGTTACCCAGAATGTAGTGACTCGAGAACTCAAAGGCAGCGTTTCCGAATGAGACGCGAGATGAATCCGGGGGATTTGTGTGAACAAAGAATGCTGAAAGGAGAATCTGGAATATTAAGAGGAGAGGGGTTAGTATAGATCAGAGGTAAGAGATTTATGCTGAAGATTTGAGATTGCCTGGTTGCGAACTCACGGAGCATCCACTAGTACAGTAGCGACGCGAAGAGCTGGAAGTCTCTGTGTCCTATGAAGAGTCACGTGAGCGGTACGCCGTACCTCTGGCGAACGTGAGAGGACTGGAACAGTGATAGCGGAATCGTCCGTGCTGCGATCCACCATCTTGAAGGTACTTGTCCGAATGGAGCCACAGAGCCGGCTTCGAGACCAAAGGGACCAGCGCTTCGTGAGTGTAACAGTATGCCCCCTTCTCCTGGGGGGCGACCCCGGCTTCCCAGGATGTAACCTAAAGAAACGTCGGATCAGACGTGGAGCATGAACACCTGAGGCAGGCTCCCAAGTCCTTTCTGCAGGGGAGTACCCCTTCCAGTCCACCAAGAACTGTAGTTTCCCCCTCCGATAACGGGAGTCACAGATACAGGCGACTTCATATTCTGGGCCAGCATCAGTAGAGACAGGAGGAGGAGGGGTACAGTCCGACCGGTGAAAACGGTCCGGTACTGTCAACCGTATCTGGGAGAGATGAAAAACAGGATGGATCCGGGACCAAGACGAGGGCAATTCGAGCTTGACTGCCGCAGAACCGACCATCGATAGGATCCTGAAAGGACCGAAGAACCTAGGGGATAGCTTAGAAGGGACCAAATGCCGGGGAAGAAAGCGAGAAGCCAACCAAACAGTATCTCCCGGGCTTAATGGTGGGACGTCTTGGCGATGTTTATCAGAAGTCCGCTTGGCCCTATCTTGAGCCATTCGTAAAGAGACTTTGGCCAATTTATGTCCTTCTTGTATTTCAGAAATGAGGCCATCCACTCCCGGACAGTTAGAAGGGGATACAGCGACAGAAGGAACAAAGGACGGATGAAAACCATAAGTACAATGGAAAGGGCTAGTATGAAGGGCTGTATGAAGGGCATTGTTGTATGCAAATTCGGCTAAGGGCAACAAGTCCAACCAATTGTCTTGGGCTGCTGATACGAAACACCGCAGATAGGTCTCCAAGGTTTGGTTAAGACGTTCTGTCTGTCCGTTCGTCTGTGGGTGGTACCCCGAGCTGAGAGCCCGCTTGATTCCCAAGACATGGCAAACCTTTTCCCAAACTCTGGAGGTATATTGAGGGCCTCTATCGGAGACCACTGTGTCCGGTAGACCATGTCTGGAGAAGATTTCCGAAAGAAAAATCTTAGACATCTCCCCAGCCCCCGGCAGCTTGTTCAAGGGGGTAAAATGTGCCAACTTTGTAAGATAATCTATGGTGACCATTATAGCGGTCTTGTTGAGTGAGGGAGGAAGATCTACTATAAAGTCGGTAGAAATCACTTGCCAAGGTTTCTCTGGAATAGGCATCCGGGTGAGCAGCCCCAAAGGTGGGGTCCTGGGATTCTTGGATTGGGAACAAACGATGCAGGCTGCTACATAATCCTGTACATCATTGCGGACTTCTGGCCACCAAAAATACCTTAGTACTAGGTCTAAAGTGCCTTGAACGCCTCGATGCCCAGCGGCCCGAGAGTCATGACACATTCGTAATACTTCATGCTGCAGCTCTGAAGTAGGGATAAAAACTTGTGATTTGTGAAAAAAGAAAGAATCGTTCTGGGTAAGATGATAAGTGCTGGCTGTCTTCTTGCAGGCGTCTAGGTTAGAGACCGATGCAGTCCTCAATTCACTCAAGAAGTCGGTGATGACAGCGATGAATCTTGCTTTGGGAAACAATTGTTCAGAGCAGAAGTGGGGGACAGGAACGTCCTTGCGAGAGAGAGCATCCGCCCTCTGGTTTTGCTTTCCTGGAAGTATGGTAAATTCGATCCGGAATGGAAGGAAGAAGTACGCCCAACGTGCTTGTCGACTGTTGGTTGTATGAGCGTTCTGTAGGACCCTAAGATTTTGATGGTCTGTGCGTACCACTATAGAAAAGGGAGAACCAAGTAATAAGTGTCTCCACTCTTCAAACGCCCTTTTTATAGCCAGCAATTCTTTTTCGAGCACCGAGTAGTTAAGTTCTGAGGCACTGAAGGTTTTAGAAAGATATGCAACTGGTCTTTCATCTCCTTGGTCGGTTTGTTGAAGTAAGACTGCGCCGAGAGCATGATGAGATGCATCCGTTTCCACAAAAAACTGTTTGTTCTGATCGGGGGTTATCAAACAGGATGCAGAGGTGAATAAGGATTTAAGAGTCTGAAATGCGAATTCGGTGGATTTATCCCATATAAATGGAATTCCCTTCTTTAACAGCCGAGTAAGAGGCAGAATAATATCCGAAAAGTTAGGGATAAATTTCCTATAAAAATTAGCAAACCCTAAAAAACGTTGAATCTCCTTAACGTTAGAAGGTATAGGCCATTCAACCACTGCAGAGATCTTTCTTGGATCCATAGAAATGCCTTGGGCCGACATAACAAACCCGAGATAGGTAACCTGTCTTTGGTGAAATTCGCATTTAGATGCTTTACAGTAAAGCTGATTTGACTGCAGTCGTTCGAGTACAGTTTTTACATGTGTCAGGTGTTCTTCTTGAGAGTGGGAGTATACTAAGATGTGATCTAGATAGATGATTACAAAATGGAATAGAATATCTGCGAATAGATGGTCCATGAAACGCTGGAACACAGCAGGTGCGTTCACCAATCCAAAAGGCATGACGTGATACTCGAAATGCCCAAATGGGGTTCGAAATGCTGTCTTCCATTCGTCACCAGGGGCAATGCGGATGAGATGGTAAGCTCCGCGAAGGTCCAGCTTAGTATAACAGGAAGCTCCTCGAACTGCCTCCAGGATGTCAGGGATTAACGGCATGGGATATTTGTCTGCCACTGTGATCTTGTTAAGACCCCTGTAGTCGATACAAGGTCGAAGTTCATCGGTCTCCTTCTTTGGGATGAAGAAGAGAGAGGCCCCCGCGGGGGAAACCGACTCAGTAATGAGCCCGTTCTTTAAATTGGTTTGGAGATATTCTTTAAGGACTACCTTTTCTTGTTGGGAAAGGACGTACATTCTCCCAAATGGGATGGGTTTGTCAGGAAAAAGTTCAATGTGACAGTCATCTCTTCTATGCGGTGGTAGAGTAGGGAACTGGGGATTGGAGAAGACAGAGTGATACTGCGAATAACATTCCGGAACAATCTCCAAATTGTTTATTGAAGATACTGGTGTAGGGATCGAGTTTTCAGTAGGAATGTAGATGCCAACTGATTTCTTGGCTAAACAATGGCTGACACAGTATTCCGAGCCAAGAAAGAGAGTACCTGCTGTCCAATTTATAAAAGGGTTATGTCTCCTTAACCAGGGGAGACCCAATATAATGGGGAAATGGGCTGCCTTGATTAGATCGAAGGTTATGGTCTCTTTATGTGAGGCTATTTGACAGACAATAGGTTCTGTCTGTTCTCGGATAGGGCCGGAACTTAGCGGATGACCGTCAACTCCTTGGATAGGAGTGACCATCGCTTTGGGTATACAGGTAATTCCTTGTTTATTGGCCCATTGATCATCAACGAAATTCCCTGCAGCTCCACAGTCTACCAGAGCAGGTACGTTCTGTACCATCTGATCGTGAAAAACAAGAGTAACCGAAATAATAACCATATTGTGAGAGGTTGTTACAGAGTCCAGATTTACGGGGATCTCCTTTGGGGAATCAGAATCTTGTACCTTTACCGTTGTTCCCCCTGCGGTAGGGCTTTGAAGCTTCCCGACCCCTTAGCTGGAGTGCGTCGGGGAGGAACTAAAGGACAATCTCGCAACTTATGAGATGAGGCTCCGCAATACATGCATAGTCCCAAACTTTTCCTTCTCTCTTTCTCTGCTGCTGATAAGGGTCCTCTCACAGTTCCAATTTGCATAGGCTCATCAGAAGTTATAGGTTTGTTTGATATGGAGGGATAATCAAATTGAGATCGTATGCCTCTAGTCTTCTTCTTTTCAGACGAACGTTCATGTAAACGGTAATCAATTTGCATGATGAGTGTTATCATGTCTGCTAGATTTGCCGGACGCGGAACCTTAGCTACCTCATCCTTTAGTTCGTCTGACAGCCCTCGTCGGAATAGAGTGAGCAACCCATCGTCTGGCCATCCTAACTCAGAGGAAAGTTGTTTGAAGAGAGTGATATAGGTAAGTAGGTCTTTGTTACCTTGTCTAAGATCTAATAGCCTTTCTTGTGTGGACACTGAGATCCCTTGTCTACTGAACATTGATTTCAAACTGTTGGTGAAAGCAGAATAAGAGTCTAGGATCACATTATTAGAGGTCACCAATGGGGTAGCCCAGGCCAAAGCAGGTCCGGCCAAATGCGAAATCAAAAAGCCAACCTTATCTTTGTCCGTGGGAAAGAAGCGGGATTTGAAAGTAAACTGCACAGTGCAGCTGTCAAGAAACTCCTTAAGTTTGTGTGGGTCTCCGTCGAACTTGCCAGAATTCAAACTTACTGGGGGAGAGTCTGAGAAGGCACGAGTAACTTGTTGTCGTAATTGAGCATTATCCTGTTTGAGGGCCTGCAACTCTAGGGACATTGATTGCATGGCGGAAATAAGTTGTTGCATTTGCTGTTCCATTGAATCTCAGTCTGCAGTAGCCTTAATGTTTTATTGGCGTCGCTAACTGTTACAGAATACTCGAGTCTAAGTCTAAGTTCAATGGATCTTTAAGAACCCCCGATAAATAGGTCTGGAGGTCTTACCTTGAGCAGACTGATATGTTCAACGGGAAGCAAATGCTGAACTCAAGAATCTCCCCGACCAATGTGTCAACCTCTCAACTGGTAGGGAAACCCAGAGTAAGAGGTACGCACCAGTCAGGGAAACCCTCTGGGGAAGAAAACCCTGGTCGAGCGCCGGATCCGAAGATTGGAGCGTGGTTTGCAGGCTGATGATGCCTATTCGATCGTGGTGTAGCGTATTGGAAGACTGCTTCTGGAGAGGGAAGAAATGAGAAGCGAAGTAAGGAATAGCAGAGGTATAGGAAGAGGATAAAAAACAGGAAAGAGACTAATTCCCCTGACCTCTTAACCAGCCGGATTGTAAATACCAGAAGAGAAGCTGGGAATATGAGGAACGGAGAGGGCGACTGGAACACAAGTCTGTCAGAAGAAAGTAAAGGTGAGTAAGCCCGTAAAGGCAATTCCTACAATACCTGAAGACAGATTCAGAAAGGGACTGGGACGGGCGTATTTAATGTTACCCAGAATGTAGTGACTCGAGAACTCAAAGGCAGCGTTTCCGAATGAGACGCGAGATGAATCCGGGGGATTTGTGTGAACAAAGAATGCTGAAAGGAGAATCTGGAATATTAAGAGGAGAGGGGTTAGTATAGATCAGAGGTAAGAGATTTATGCTGAAGATTTGAGATTGCCTGGTTGCGAACTCACGGAGCATCCACTAGTACAGTAGCGACGCGAAGAGCTGGAAGTCTCTGTGTCCTATGAAAAGTCACGTGAGCGGTACGCCGTACCTCTGGCGAACGTGAGAGGACTGGAACAGTGATAGCGGAATCGTCCGTGCTGCGATCCACCATCTTGAAGGTACTTGTCCGAATGGAGCCACAGAGCCGGCTTCGAGACCAAAGGGACCAGCGCTTCGTGAGTGTAACAGTAACATATTGTGCAGCAGCAGTAGAATTGTCTGCAATGTACTGCATATCTATGTTTGCATTCCAAAAGAGGGCAATGATTGCATTGTAATCATTGATATATTTTGATTCTTCTGTTCTTTTTATGTAATACGTGTTGTTAGGTGATTTACCTTTAACACCATGTCGAACTGAAGACATGAAGTTGTTTACTTCACCTGTTTCTGTAACTGGTCTAGGGAAACCAAAGCGGCATTTGGCGTAGTATTTACCTTTGTTTTTGTATTTGCGGCGACAATATTTGCCACATTTGTGTCTTTGAAATTGTAAAATCTGCCCATGCAGCTCACTATGTGTCTGTTGTGAAGGGATTTCACAAGTGACATGTTTTTGGATAAACTGCAAAACAGTGCTATCACTGTCGTGACCAAATTTAGGTGCACCTTTGATCCATAACAGCATGTGAATTTGTGGTGTCCTCTCGCTTGATATTCTTTTCTCCAAAAGAAGTGTTGCACTTCTCCAAGGGGAGGAACAGTTTTATTGCAAATAAAGTGTAGCATGACAATGAAACAATGATGGAAATATCTTGACACATTAACTGGATCTAGAGAGCAAAGTTCTCCAGGTGTTAATATATCTATGTTGTTTTTGTTGCTGTTTGCTATGCGTAGGAACTCGTGTAAATCTTCCCATGCATATTCTGCACAACTTAGTGTAACAAACCAAGTCGGTGGTCCAATGTTTCGATCATACAACGCACATCTTCCTTTGTACCACGCATGTTTGCAAACAAATTTGTTATACTTGATTGTAAAACCTCATCTTTTTCCTGTACTTTTTGTATTAACTGCGTAGCTGACATATTTTGAAAGTGGGTTCCAGATTTCAGAATGTGTGCAACTCCGTAACATAGCATTGCTAATTCACTTTCATAGAGTAGATGGAATATGTATTCCACATTTTGTCTAAATCTGGGATCTTGCGAATACATTCGTAATGAGCTGTATTCTGATGCCCCAATCTGAGTGGGTCTATCATCGTATCTTCCACCTTTGCCAGTAGGAAATAGCAGTGGAAAAGCACGTGCTTCTATTCTTTTTTCCCATATACTCATTGGTGAACCTTTGGTTTGTCGCATTTGGTAAGTTTCTAGTGCATCATCTATGCTTTCATTGGAATGCAATGGATTAATTGTGTACTGGTCCAAAAGAGTGGATAATGTAGCAGGAGCCAGAAGTTCGAATTGTCCAGTTTCTGATGGCTCTTGAATGATTTCAGTTGTTTCCCTGAATCTTTCGTCAATATTTATTTCCTTGTAGTACTCGTTATTGTCTTAGATATTGCAATTCTTGTCTAACTTTATGTAAGTCCATCAGTTGTTGCCAATTATTTTTGTCTTTTGTTGGTACGCCATTTACCAACACTATTAAAGAATGCTCTATTGAACGTTGCACTCCTAGAGTGTGTACGTTTTCGGTTAGATCTAATGGCAAATAAACTACTTTGCCACAAATGCCTTTCACCAATTCAGAGGGAGGTAATTTTGCTCTTTTTGGGTGAGGGCGTATAATTGCTTGAAATGGGTGAACTGTTTGAATTATGATGCTCTCATACAAATTGAGTTGTTGCAGGATTTTTGGTAGTGGGAACAATTCCAAATTATTTGTAATAGCACGTGAAGGAGTGTGGTTGTTTAATTTTGTAGTACAGTAACTGCAACATATTAGGCATTCAGTTAGTTAATATTTATTTTCTGCTAAAAGTTAGAGAGATAATTCAAACCATTTAGAATCTTCATTGTTTTCTATTTTGTATGCTATGTCTATATTTTTTGTGTTCATTTTGTAAAGGTTTCTGCGGCAACACACACACACATGGTTTGGTACTTCAGCCGATGCCCTTTTAAATTTTAGTATTTCTTTTCTGTATGTCTGTAATAGAAGGTTGCTATGTGCAGAATTGTTGCTACTATTCTCTAAAACTATTGCATTTTGTAAGTGGCTTTCACTTCCAAAATACTTTCTCTGAATACGGTCAATTTCTTCTTGCAAGTATTTCTGTGTACCACTCAGAAGAGTGCTATTTAAATTGCCTAATTCTGAAGCTGGACTTTTTGCGTAGTATATTTTATACACTAGATTTCTTACATTTGAATGATGTATTGATATCCTTTTGATATCATGGAAGGTGCTTTTGCAAATAGGCCCAGAAATGCAGGCTAATGAATGTCCTTGTAGTCCTGTGTATTTGCGCACTGGACAAATACCCATATTTTGCAGCACTTTCATTTTACTTTTGTCTTTTCCTTTTACATACTGATTGAGGAACTGACGTAAAGATTTGGAAGCTTTGTTTGGAATGGCACACATTGATGTGCATGGCCATTTGTATACTGGACAGTGTGGTTCTGTAGAATAGAGAGGTAATTCTGAATTTTCAGGGGATACTTTTGTAAGCAGTGTTTCTTGTTCCATGATGGTACTATTGATTTTCTCATAATCTCATCCACTGCTATGGATGGCAGTTGTGTTTGTTTGATTTTGTTTGTATGCTTCTTCATTAAAATATGGTTCTGTGGTTGTCGTGTGACTCCATTCACCTCCACAAACATTTAAGAAATTATTTTTGTTCACATTCCGTTTATTGCTGAGTTTCTTTTGTAGGTTGGTACTTAGTTTTGTTGGTGCTTTCATCCTACTTAACACTGATATAAACCACATCCTTTTGAGAAAGATTGCACTGTCTACGAGAGCTTGTAGGATTAACTTTCTACGATAGGTTTTAAGGGGGAGGATGATTTCGGTCCTCTTCTTAGTAGATTCTGAAGGACTCTGTGATGAAACATTTTTGCTAAAATATTTTTTTTTACTATGGGTTCTTGTTACTATATCAGGATTATTAGGAGCATTGTTAGCTGTACTGGTAGCCGATTTTTTTGTGTGTTTTGTGACACATTTTGATGGAGGAGGTAAAGTTTCGGTAGTTGAAGCTTTCTTTGTTTTGCTAAACGACTGCATTAGCTGGTTTGTTCCAACTTTCTCTACAAACTCTACTACAGATGGATGCTTAGATTGAACAATTTATTTTTTATTTGCTCTACTTCTGCGTTCCTTTCTACGGAGTTGCTTTTTGGTAGGCATTCTTTGGTGTCTGTTGAAAAAAAGAAGGCATGCTTTGGTCTGTTGTTCAATGTATGTGTGCTGTGTGCATGCATGTGTCTGATGGGGTAGCTCTTTGTCATGGTGTGTGAATGTGCATTGGACTCTTACAATGATTTGGTAAGGCTATTTTACTGTTTGTATACTACTACAATGTGCTTCAGATGAGAGTACAAAGTGGGCTAGTGGTGACGAGAAGCATTATTAGTAAACGAAATGCCACAAACTTGAAACAGCAACTTCTTTTGTAGAACTAACCTTCTAATGATTCTGTATGTTATTTGAGTTCCAAACACACAGGGATTCGTGAGCCATTCTGCCTGTTATTCTTTGTTTAATAAATGGGTATTTGTAGGTAGAATGGTTCAGAAATCAATGTTTGCATTGGTGTACAAATTAAACAAATAACCCACGCAGCCTCTTTGAGGAATAGTTACAATATAAATGTAGTACTGTGCTTACTTTTTTTTTGTGAAAAGACCAGGTTTCTTCGGATATGTCGTTTGCAGTGTAGATGCTGTTGACTTTCAGGAGAGTAGTCTTCACTGCGATTGAAAATAAAAACATTAATTACTTTGTGTGTTTACAGCAGTGATGATACTGCACACATTAATTGTGCATCTTTCGTCAGAGCTTTCTCCTTTCATATTTCAACCCAGTGCACATGTGCATTTCACTTCACTTTGTGCTGCCTTTGTATGTTATTTGCAATATGTTACTTGCAAGTCCTTCTGAATTGAGAACAATTTTAAGGTTATGGAAATTCCTTGTTTTTTAAAAGGTGTACTATCTATAGGAGAGAGGTTTGTGAGCGATAGGGCATAATAGTAGATGGGAAAACATTTTCTACTTGCAAATTATAAGCGCAATGCCGAAACATCGGGAGACCCTCAGAGGGGGATGTCATCACAGCAATCGGGAGCGCTTATTTTCTCATACGATCACATTGCAAGTAGCATTACTGTAGGCCGTACACAGTACACAACTCTTACATTTTCTAATGCAAAATTGCGTTTCGCCCTAAATAGGCATGCTTGTAACGTATGTATAGGTTATGCAGAGCGGAAGACAGTAAGAAGTCGTGCGGTTTGTCAATGATAAATCGGACATCTTGCACTTAAAAGGGGGAGCGTTGGTATATATTGCCTATGCACATTTAGCTGCATTAATTTGTTTCAATTAAATCATAAAGGTTGCACATGTTCTCTGATTAAAATATGCATACCTGTACTCTATACTCATGCATGTGCATATGCAACACTTGCACAGTAGTTTCTGAAGTAGGTGCTTTGCAATGATATGCGACTTCCATTCAGAGTCATCAACAGTACATTTGAAGTGCGCAATGTTGATGACAGAGTTAGATTTAGCGATGTTCAATGTGATTGGTGGATGGTTGTGTGACTGCTTAGTTGTGTCCAATGAGGGACTCGATTTGCTACCGATGTGGAAAGGGTAGAAGGACTGGGTAAGAGTTACGTGCCGCACGTAGGCAACGCTTGTCCGCGGCGGGTAGGGCGTGTCACATACGGGTGTCTACAGCAAATCCTGCATGGAAAGGGGACTGTAGGCATCAGCCAATCAGATGTTCACATTACTCTTTTGTGTCGAAAGACGGTGCATATACTGATGATGGCAGAGGTGGAGAGGGTCAGGATTTTGGTGCTTGGAGACATTTTTGTCCATGGCTTACAACACTATGCCGAGAGTAGGCATGTGGCGCACCATTTGGATGTGAGAGGAGTGGAGGTGATGTGGAGTGCTGACACTGATGCCAATGTTGCGGCAATTCTGCAAGTTTGCAGAGACATGCGTACGATGACCACTCCTCGTGTGGTAATTTCGTACTAGGGTGCTTGCCATTTGGGCTATGTGAGTTCACATACTTTGTTGGCAAATTTGGGACAGGTGGTTGAAGCACTCATGAACATCTTTCCAACTGCAAGTCATTTTTTCTGGTTTACTCCCTAGAGTAAAATGGGACAACAATTCTGTTTTCTGTCCAGATCAAAGTATTGGGAGGTGTAGCATCAATCGCGGCATGCGTGCTTTCATGTAACGAGCTGGTATGTTTTTCTGCAGCCACGATAACATTGTTCCAAGTAATGCGGATTATTTTGAAGCAGATGGTTTTGCGCTATCTTCTTTGGGAAATGCCATGTTCTTTTGGAATGTAAGGCTTGCTTTAGAGAAGGTTCTGTAATGGTTGTAGGAGTAAAGTAAGAACAAAAAATACAAAAAAATAAACAAAATAACAGATGTCTGTAAGGCATCTGCCCAAAAACAAAACAAAAATGCTCTTTTCCGAGCCCACCTTAAAGGGGAAAAAGGTGAATAATACTTTAAAGTACCGTCGTCACGCTCTGATCCTATACAACTCTGCAGATATGGCGGTAGTTTGCAGGCTGCGCATATCACCAAAGGGGATTCTGGGGTGGAGACGCATGCAAATGAGAATGAGCGGAGCTAGGGATTGGTCAATAAAGTTCAGTAGGTGTGTTCTGAACGTCGAGATTCAGTAAAACCGTCTTCTCCTTGACAGGAAAACACATAGCCGTGGCTCTGCATGCTCGAAAACAGATTATCTGGATTTTGGGAGACTCATGGATGCATTGGTTGAAGGTGCATGCAGAAAGCTGCCGTCTATCTACAGATCTCAGATTTCCTCATGTGGAGGTGCACTGGCATGGCGTGCGTGGATTAAGGTGGCTGGACTTGTTACCTCTCTGTGTTACTTTACTGACAGAGCGTCCTCCAGATATACTTATCATTCATTGCGGAGGCAACAGTTTAGGCCATGTCTCTGGAATTTCTTTGCAATTTGCAATGAAGGAAGGACTTGCGAAGGTCATGGACATGTTTCCAAATTGTTAAATAATTTTTTCCCATATTGCACAAAGACAAATATGGCTGTGTTCTTCTGCATTTGGGCCACAAATGGAGAAAGCGAGACGCAATGTGAATAAGGCTTTTGAGCCTTTCTAAGAGATGTTGGCATGTCCTCATTCCACAATGAACTCCTTTTGTTTCGCAGCTCTTTCATTTTCTGCAGAGATGGAGTCCATCTCACATATGCTGGCAATCAGAATGCATTGCAACCTCTTTTGGATTCACAATAACGTATGTGACAATCCGTTTTCTCCAATCCACAGTTTATGACCCACACAACACACCACCGAAAGGCTCTTTTCAGAGCCACCACTTACTCCCAGTGTTCACTTCATTGGGTTTGCTCCGCTTGCACCTTCCTTTTATGTGTGACCTACAACTGTCCGCGAACTTTTTCACAAATGCATGGAGGCCTACACTGTCACTTGATAGTTCTATTGTTAAACTGAGAAAGGCGGCTCTAAAAAGAGCAATTTTTTAAAATTTGTGTTGTTCTCCACTTTCCTGCTTTTGGCCACACGACACACTAGGAGAGGAGGACAAAGGAGGATAAGGAAGGGACACCAACCACGGGGATAAGAAAGGGCAAGTGGACAGAGAACGATATAGGGTGAGCTTTACTTAGGTAAGACGTAGATCTTCTGGTGCTCTGTGACCTTAGCCTCAAAAGCACTTCAAAAACTCTCACCCGTGCAGAGTACTGAGTCACAATACATACACACTATTGTCACCTTTGAAAGGCAAGGATCAACAGCATCGCAAATGGCTTGTGAGGCAGCTGGAGGGAGGCGCTCCCCCACAGAAGTGTCTCTTATGGTGAGAGGATCGGACACGAAGGATGCTGTGGAGAAACTCAGTCGAATACGCTCTTCACATGGCACCACCTTGCGAATGTCCGCACTGTGGAACGAAGTGAGGTGTCGCTCCATGGTTGTTGTACCAAAGCTGTACGCACCAAGTCTCCCGCGACTCAGCACCACCCTGCACTGGTTACACCTGACCAGGCTTGCACATGCTTTTGGTACGTTCCCATAAACGGAAAACAACCACCACACCCACGACTCCCGGCGAGTGCTTGTAGTGCGGAGTTCCTCCACTTCATTCTCTTCCTCCTCTTCTTCCTCGATCTCTACATCCTCACACGTATATCTCTCTGCAGGCCCTTGGGGAGGTGGTGGTGGTGGCGGGTTTGGGGGTGGTGCAGAGGCTAATGAAGCAACAGCAGCCATGGATGCCATACCGATTACTTTCTTTTTGGTCACTACAGCAGTAAAGTCAGTACACCTCAATCTGCTATAGCTAGCAGGACAATGAAGATGCGCTCGGGGGTGTGGCCATTTATAGGGGTAGAGAGGTGCGCCTCGTGACCATCTTCATCACTGAAAAGCGTTCCGAAAGCTTTACACAACATGTCCACAGGTAAGCTATTGTCTGTGATATGTGAAATTATATTTTTAGACTGTACATTACTTTGCCTTGTGCGCATAAGTTCCTTTTGTACTGTTGCGGAAGCCCACAAACTGCACAAATTTGTTCACGCGCTAAGCGTGGGTGCGGTCACATGACGACGTCCTGAACACATCCACGACAGAAATGGTTGTCCGCTGGACAGCAAATGCAGACTAACAAACTTGCGCATGTGGCCTAAGGACAGTGTTCAGGTTCTCAAACTAATTCAAAGTGCGACACAAGCGAGACGGACAGTTAGGATCAGGCGCGTTGTTCGCTTTACTTATGGTTGTACTGCGCATGTGCGTACATGATATGCTCACTGTACGGACAGGTCCAGTGTCCTTAGAACAACTCCATTTCGTTTGACTATGAACTTGCCAGCCACCGCGCATGTTCTATGGATGGCACCATCTTGGCTGCGGACGATACGGACAGGTATACTGTCCTTAACACACTCCCATTTTGCTCATTTACTGCCATCCCGGACACCTGGTGTGTTCTACGAACATGTTTTATCCCGTTTGTAAGCGGTACTGCGAGGTATAATGTCCTTAGGACGCCCCTTTCTGTTTATGTACGCACAACTTGCACAGATGGTGCGGTCAAACATCAACTCCATCTTACTTGACATTACTAAGGGTAGGTGTACTGCCTTTACAACATCCACATTCCATTCCTTACGGATAGGTCGAACAGACGTGCTGTTCGCGAACATTTTAAGTCTTTTAAAAAGAAACAATATTCCTCAAACTCTTTAACTACAACTACTATACAAAAACATTCCAAACACACACACACACACACACACACTTCATTCCAAAGAAATACCGGGGTAAGCAGATACTGACACAAATATAGGGGAATTAGGATTCAACACGGGCTGGTTATGAAGGGAAGATTTGTGAGGGGAAGAAGGAATGGATGTTTCATCAAAACGTCTATTTTCTTCTTGAAGGTTTGGGGATGGTTCACTAGGGAATGGAGAAGGGGGACAGGTACAGATGGGACAGTGGTAACATACTTTTCCTCTCACACAGTCCTCCACAAACTCCCTTAAAGTTTTAAAATTCTCATTCAGTGTGTTCATTTTCAGTTCAATCCTTTTCATCCTGTCTTCTTCTGTGTCGTTTGTTGGCCTTTCTTCTTTTCTTTCCTGGTCTGTAAAAAAAAAAATATATATCTATTAAATGCCCATAAAATACTGGCCATTAATTTGCATACGCAGAGTGCTGTGTACCATTGTTATCGCTCATTTCCCGATGAGTAAAGTAGTGTTCCAACCACTCCAAAGTACTCATCATTTCTGTGTGAAAACAGAAAGGCATTATTATTTCTGCACCACATACCAAAAAAAATACACACACATACAAAAAATGACCTTCACTTACTATTTTGATGTTATTTCCCTTCGTCCTACTGCGTCTGTCCACTGTCGGTCCAGGCTGCAGAGTTTCTGTGAAGTAATTACGATGGAGGCATCCTTTTTTCTTTTTTTTTTTTTTTTATGGTTCCATCCATTTCATTCTACATGGTTATTAAATGCATCGTTTTCATTTCACACGTTTAGGTTTCCATATTTATTTATTAATACTTATAATGTCTTTCTGTCCTTTTTTCTAAGTTCAACATTTTTTTGTGTAAGAAAATAGTACATTTTCAGAGACTCCCTGTCTGTTTGGGTACTGTTGCACTCGTCCGCAAACAGGTGCTCAGTCCGCAAACAGGCGCTCAGTCCGTCCCTCTCTAATATCAATAGGGAGGGGGTTCTGTATGTTAAATGTTACATGTACATCACGTAAGTACATTATACTACATTTCTCCCAAAATAACATGACAACAGTGTATCTTCAGCACAACAACTTAATTAACACAATCTTACGATTAAGTTCCCCTCCCAAAAACCTGTAAAATTCACTACAAAAAAAGCATTGTTAAGGGGACGTTATGCTTAAGTTGCCCTCCCAAAATCCTGTAAAAAAATTCACTTAAAAAAACCTTTGTTAAGGGGACGTCATGGTTAGGTTGCCCTGCCAAAAACCTGTGCACTTCACTAAAAAACCAAAAAACCCCTGAAATTCGCCAGTTATGGTAGACTAAGCCACTATACCTGCCATCACCACTGTGCACTGCTAACACTAACACCCGGAACATGAAAGATGGAATAACAAATGTCATTGATGACATCACTGACGCCATCACTTGTTTAGCCCCTTTGTTTTCGTTCACTGCCATATATATATATATATGCACATTCAGTAAAACAACTTTGTTAAAGGGATGTTACAGTGAAACCAAAAACACTGCGCATTCCCTAATTTTGGTAAACTAGGCAACCATAACTCGCACCACCTACGTGCATTGCTAAGACTAACACCCAGGACATCAAAGATGACATCACAAATGTCATTCCTGACATCACTGATGACATCACATGTGCATTTAATTTTCACGCTGTACCTCCACTAGTGATTGTCATTAGGATATTGGCCGAAATGCGTAACAGACCATTGCAGAACTATCATATGCCAAATAGTTCATTAAGCAATGCATTGCAAAAAAATTCCATTGAAATAGTATGTTCGTTCAATACATGAACACCCTAAAAAAAACATAGGCATTGTCTGCAGCATGTGCAATATTCTAAATCTTCCCATGTCCACTACTATATTGATATATGCTTCCATTACAGATTTTTGCATACTGTGCTACATAAACATCTACAAATGCTTCCCTTACTGCATAATTCTACTATTACTTACAAAACACAAAGAGACCACAATGTATACCAATAGAAGCATATACAGGGACCGTAACATAGGCAAAAAAACCTTCTGTATTACCAGAAACTATTCATAACCGTCCTTGTTACCTCCATGCACAGAAAAAATTGCTGTGTTTCAGAATTCCTTCTTATCCTATTTATATGTATGATATCATGTCATTGTACCCTAAGGAAAGTATTTTAGGAACATATGAGAAGGCTTACACCTAAAAATATAGCATTTTTAACCTTTTCACTTCCTGTCTGATAGTGAAGAAGGGCACCTGGCTTACATATGTCAGTAAATAAAAAATGAGGGAGGTACACATGTGATGTCATCAGTGATGTCATCAGTACGGAGAAAACCAGGGATGGAAAACAAGTCACCTTGAGAAGAGGATCACTACACTGCTTTTTCCCTGTATTGGTGGACCCCTCGCCCTTTCCAGTGATCCACTGCAGCTAGTGGGGTTTATCATTCGGAAGGTCTTTTTACATCTAAAAGATCCTGAGTATTGCACAAAGGGCACAGCCGTTCAAACCAGGACCCGTGCTACGTTCCTGTTGAGTCACTATCTTCCTTATTGACATCTCCTTGTTGTCCTCTTGTGACCAATTGTGACAGCCGGCCATTCCATTTCCCTAGATGGCTATACATCAGGGCGCCTGTGATATTGTCCATCTCCTCTAATTCTCTAGCTCTCAGTGATCACAGTCACAGGAAGAGTGTCTCTTTTCTAATCAATGGCAATACAGACTGTAGCTGCGAGAAGGGTAAAGTGAATCACATGATGAAGACCGGTCCACTTTCCTTCTCGTACCCTTATACCACACAATAATAAACGTGGGTCTAACTCTTTCAGTTCCATCTAGGTGTTTAATCCATCTAAGCACCTCTTTCCAGAAACACTGCATTTCTCCAGAATTTCCACCACAGCCCTGCCAACACCTTGGGTCTGCTTCTAGGTACATTTTCAAGAGACACACTGGACCATATTGCCATCCATATAGCAATTTCAGTTCGTGCAACATGCCTTACAGACATTACGACACAAAGCCCTCCATTTCTGATCGTCCAACTCTAGCTATAAATCCTGCTCCTACCTACACCTTTAGGATTTAGTGCTCTTCCCCATTGCTTACAGCAGAGATCTATACATACTTGAGATCAGACCTGTCATCTTGGTGCTGTTGAATATGCTCGGTTACTGTCAGTTTCTCTTTGCAACACTAATGTCCACCTTTTAACAATCAGTATCCCTTTCAACTGCAGATAAATGAAGACCGATAGCTTCCTCATGTGTAGGCTCTATTCCAATATATTGATCAGTACATAATCTGTTCCTTTTAATAATTGTCCCACCCTCTCCACACCTGCTTCAAACCACTGCTGCAATCAAGATACCTCCATAATGTCATCACTGATTGACAGGGCCCAACTATGACTTAACAGTGATGGCCACGTGGTGACACCTCTTATCTCACTACCCTTCTTCCATAGATGTCAATGAGGCCGAGTATCTCATGTCTCAGTACTCTCTTCTGGCAGCCCGCAGTGGCGGCCGCAGCCACTCTCACGCCTTTATTGGGCAGAGCCAGTGATTCTCCAACCACACCGACTATTTATCCTTATCTCTACGTAAATGTGGAACCAACACCTGCAACTGAGCAGCCCTATAATAAGTATACATGTCCGGTAATCAGACTCCCCCTGCATCCTTTGGCAATATCAGAGTTGTTTATGCCACCCTTTGTTTCTTACCCTGCCAAAGAAAGCATAGGATCCTCCGTTTCTACTCGAAGAACATTTCCCTTGGAATCTGTATGGGGAGCATCTGAAACAGATACAAAATCTTAGGTAAGAGTGTCATCTTTATCGCATTTAAGCACCCCATCCAAGATAATATAAACTTAGACTAGTTCTCCATCTCCTGGTTCAACAACGGTGGGTAATTTACTTCATAGAGACCACCCAATTCCCTAGTGACTTTTACCCCACGTATGTAATACCATCACGACTTGTGGTCATGTTATGAGCATCATCAACCAACCCAACTACTATACGGAAAGAGTATTGATTTAGCAGAATTGACTTTGAAGTCTGCTACACGTCCATAATCGCCAATAACTTGGAGTGCCCTCAAATCGATACAACTGGGTTGCGTAAATATAAACGGCTGTCATCTGTGTACATTCCTTACTTATATTCCCCATAATCAACAGTCAGCCCACTCACCCCTTGATCTTCCCCTTAATTGCCAATGGTTCAATAGTAAGGGGAAACAACAATGGAAATCAGGGGAGCTCTTCTTGTTTACCACCACTTGTGGGACTGGCTCCGTATATATGCTGAGTATACTCCTCATAATCCTCTCTCCAAATCTCGGTTTCTGGAGGACTGCAAATAATTTAAAAAAAAGTATTCAACCCTGTTGAACTCTTATTCAGCATCGAGGGCGAGTAGCACTGCATCACCTCCCTCTGTACTTGTCGAGTCCATATGGTTTAGCGTCTTACGCAGCGTATTCGCACCCTGTTAAGCGTGTATAAAACCCACCTGGTCAGAATGGACCAGACGAGACATACGCCCTTCCAGGCAAGATGCTATAGTCCAGATATCAATTGGAATGACTGGCAGATCTCTAGGTCCCTCCCTTCCTTTGGTATTGCCAATATTAGTGCTCAGCTAAACGAAGAAGGTGCCGTATCCGTCTCTAGGATGTTGATAAAAAGCTTACCAAGGTGAAGGAGCTGGGCCCCATTAATACTGTTTGTAAAACCCAATCGTGTACCCATCTTCACCTGGAGCTTTCCCACCTGGGAGTTTATCAATCACTTTCTGAATTTCCTCTGCAGTAAATTGGACATCTAATTCCGCCAGTTCCTCATAAGTCAGCACCAACATCCTCCTGTCATCCAGCTACTGGTTCACAACCTCACCCCCCCCCATCATCCGCACTAGTATAAAGTTTATAATAAAAACCAGCAAAGCATTCCACCACTTACGTAGGGGTATCAAACTCAATCCCTGCTGCATCTCTCATTGTTGAAACCCACCTCTTTGCTCTCCGTGCCCTAGGTCTTGGAAACAATGCATCTATCTTATCACCTTTTTCATACTACCTTTCCTTTAAAAAGCACAATTTCCTGGCTGTGCGCCACATCTCTAAAGCATTAAGCTCCATATATGTTTCTTACGAAGGGAAGGACATCCCCCTCCACATACCGTTGTGTATCACTCCTTCCAATTGACTAATATCCCTTTTTAGTGCTGTTTCCATCAACCTTCTCCCCTGTTTCTTTTTATCCCCTTCACGCATCAGCAGACCTCACAACTTGGCAGTCCTCGCCTTCCATAACACATTCAACCCCACCTCTCCAGTAACATTTAACTCAAAGAATTCTTGCATCTCATGATCCAGCGGTCAGCAAATAACTGATCCCTGCACAGGGAGACATCGCACTTCCACCTCAAGTCTGCTCTACCTACTCCAACTGTATCTACCATCATGAAGACCATATCGTGATCTGTCCATCCCACAGGTCTGATCCCACTGTGTTGTATCAAATTCCATATTTAATAGCAAGTAATCAATCCTTGTGTAGGTGTCATCAGGAGCAGAGTGGAAGGTGTACCCTCTCTGCCTGGGTTGCAGAACTCTCCAAACGTCTATAATCCTGTTTCTCTCCATAGTCTCCTGGAACCCCTTTGATGTAACCTGCGGCCGCTTCAGATAAATTCCGCATGGAATGGCTAGCTAATTCCACATCAGCACCATATTAAAATCACTACCTATGATGACCAGCTCCCCTTCCAAATTTAGCACTTCGACCAATGCTTGTTCACTAAACTCAATTTGCCCCTGATTGGGGCAATATACAGAAGCCAGTACTAGAAGCACCCCCCCCATCAACAGATGCCTCTGCAATACATTTAAAACGTTCTCTTTGGTCATCCTTAGGTGCCTATGAAGGAGAATTCCGACACTGCCCTTTACGGAGAATTCGGACACTGCCCTTTACATCACCAGAGGCCCATTAAACCTCACCCAAACCCCCATCCGGTCTGTTCTTCACCCTCTTCTTGTTTCCTGTATAAACATTGCATCCAAAACTGCACGTTGAAATTATCGAACTATCAGCGACCTCTTTGTAGGGGAATTCAGCCCTTTGACATTCAATGTACCCACACATATTTAGCCTTCTCTTGATGGAGCACTGTTATCATTTGCAGTCATCCCCGCCCATCCATGGAAGCTCCTAACATCAATACAGCATTATCGACATTGCCTGCATCCAGCACTGCACATTCATAAACACCTATCCATTCCCCCAAGTTGCCTCTCTGACGTCCCCATCCATTTCCTCAACATAAAACAAACAATTAGAACCCTTTAAAGTAAACATTCCCCATGAGATGCCCTGTTTCAGGCAGAGGGCCACTTGGGAAATATTCCACCCGCCCCCATCAAATTAATTGGTTCAATGATAGCTCACATCTACAGATTCCATAAATAGCATACTATGGTGTGTCTGGCATCCAACAGCGTGTTTCAACTTTATTTCACTGGGGACGGCGTGCCCAGATTCATATATTTTCGACTCCCAGGCTCCTTTCATTGTGGCAGTTCTTTTGGGGGCAAGTGTTGCTCCTTATTCTCCTTTTCGTGGAAGCCCAATTTCCAACGCAGACTCTTCATTCAAGTGACTTAAGACTTGGTTTGCTTTCCTGGCTGTGGTAGTCAGGTAGTCCTCATTCCCATAATCAAATTACAACGATAATGGGTATGCCCATTGTGAGGGGTCAGTAATGCGAGGCAGACAACTTGCTGTGTTTTTCTCAGATTTGAACATATTATTAAAAGAAAAAGATGGAAATACATCCTTACTAAACCTACTGTATCATGGAGTTCCCTACCTAGTCTAAGAGCTAAGGGGACCACTCCTAACATAAACAAAACTGGCCCTCACATTAAACAACAGAACATTCAAAGTAAATCAAAAACAGCTTAAATGAGTAAATAGCAAACAACCTGTAATCTCGTTGACCTTCAACTGTCCTAGGTAGATCCCTTCCCCAGGATTGTTCAAAGTCAATTCCGCCAAATGTTCAAAAGATACTTGAACCAGTTCTTGTAAGTTCCAAATGAAAAAAAGTTCACCAAGCAAAAATGTACTGGTAACAGTCCTTCAGGTTTCAATTGAAAAGATCCCTTTCCAATTCCAGCCAAGAAAATGGCACCATAGGTAATCCTGTATGGCTTCCTTCCAATGTTGTTGGGCCACAGATCAAAGAATAGATTAGCAACTTCTTCTTTGAGAACTGTACAAGTGTTCTTAACTTCTGCAGTACATTTGGTATAATTGTGAGGATGCTTCTTCTTGGGTTGTTGCTTTACTCTTGACAACCACCCTTGGGCTCTAGCACCTTGAAGTATCTCATGTGCTAGATGGAATTACCAGTAACAGTCTCGGACCTAAATAACCGCACAGACTAAATGAATATGGCAACATACTACTTTATTATCAATATAGAATAAAGTAGGGATAATCTGGCGAACAAAGGGCGGTAGTCCACACAATAAAGTAGGGCAATCTGGCGAACAAAGGAAGGTAGTCCACACACTCACACCCAAATTTAATCATACAGAGGTTTTATTCCTCAATGTAGGTCCGCTATGATGTCGTCCTAAGTAGCAAACTATAAAACCTATTGAAGGGAGGAATTGGTTAATGGTGCATATGTACCTGTAATATATATAAATGTTAGTGACACCATTGGCTGCCTCTTATCTGTTAGGCACACCTGAAACTACCTCTAAATACATGTAATACTGATTATAGCAGACAAATGCAGGGAGTTGGCCTTTGCAGTATTGTATAGTATGTTGCTACATAGACCCTCTGATTGGTTGGCATGCTTTCCCAACCTTGACTTTCGACTCATTAGCAGCACGTAAGCAAACTGGACCCCAGCTACCGAGAGTAACATCTGACTACTCCCCACTTTCTCAGACCTGCTCTCCAACCTTGATTCTAACACCCCATGTGTCCTTATGTGTCTCTTCTGACTTTGACACGGTCAACCATACCATCTTGCTCAACCGTCTCCGTGATAACCTTGGGATCACCGGTCAGGCCCTGGCGTGGCTGTCTTCTTTCCTTTCTGATAGACCCTCCCAGGTTCAAGTTGGGTCCTTCCTATCCTCTATTTTTATCTCTACCTGTGGTGTTCCCCAAGGGTCTAACCACTCTCCCTGGCTGTTCAACCAATACCTGGCACTTCTTGCCCACTGCATTGCCTTGCTCTGCCCCAACTTCCAGTGCTATGCGGATGACACCGAGCTCATTTTCAGGCTACCCTCAGCCACCTGCTCTCCCTCTCTCATCTCTGACTGTCTATCCGCCATCCAAGATTGGTGTGACGCTAATTATCTTTGCCTTAATGCTAATAAGACCGAGATTCTCATCATTGGCACATCCGCTCCCTCCTTTCCTGTCACTCTCTAGCGGGCCTCTCTTGGCCCTCTCCCTGCTCCCACCTGTGAGGCAAAAAAGCTTGGGGTCATCTTCGACTCCACACTCTCCTTCTCTCCTCACATCTCCGAGGTCTCCCACAAATCACACTACAAGCTGCACCTCTTCAGCAGTATTCTTCCTTTCCTCTCCTTCCCCCAGAAGCTCACTGTCTCCAGAGCTCTGGTTCTTACTAGGCTGGACTACTGCAACAGTCTCTTTCTAAATCTGCCTGCTTCTACTCTCCGCCCTCTGCAACTCACCCAGAACAGGGCTGCGAGACTTGTCCTTGGCCTCAAGCCCAGGGATTGTATCTCTCCAGGACTTATATCTGTGCACTGGCTCCCAGTGGCTGCGAGGATTAAGTTAAAAACCCTATGCATTGTCCACAAGGCCTTCTGGGGACTGGGGTCTCAATACCTGCAACTTTCCCTTCCCAAATATCTTCCTTCTCGATCTCTTCGCTCATCCACCTCCAACTCCCTCAGGGTCAGTCGCTTCTCCAAGCAACGTGTTGGTGGTAGATCTCTTTCTTCGGCTGGGGCCTCCCTCTGGAACAGCCTCCCTGAAACTTGAGGAGAACCATCTCCGGTTCCAGAAACACCTCAAAACCTTTCTCTTTGCTTCTGCATTTTCTCCTCCTCTCCCCTGTTGACTTCCTGGCTGAAACTTAAACTGGAGTGGTTACCTGGCCACCCTATGATCTTGGGCACTGGTCCCCCCATCTCCAGTCATACACCAGCACTGCCGTCTCTCTTGGGGACTGTTTTCTGCATCCCTACAGTCCCACTACCAGCACTTACACTGATGTCCTTACCCTTGCATTTGCCACCTGCTGGCCGTACCTCAACTTATTGTTATTATTCTTCTATCACATGTACTGCACTGTCCCTCCCCCCGCACTTCCCCCTTTGCCCCTTCCCATGCACTTGTGCAATCTGAATGACACCTGGCCTAGTAGGATCGCTGTCTGTCTTCCCCCTGTTCCCCCCTTGCCTCGTCGTGCCTTGAAACACTTGTGTATAGGCGCGTTATAAATATCATATCATATCATATCAATTAGTCCATCATCTCTCATGAATAGCCCTTGCTTTTGACTTCTGAATCACATGTGAGGAGACCGCAAATTTGTCCATCTCGACCTTTTATTTACTGCTATTTGATTAAATTGTACTGGGTGTCATTACTCATTTCGGCCTCTAGAGAATTGCTCACTTCACCTTGCATAACTTTTTGCATCTTTATTGTCTAATACTTGGCTTTTGCTCCTCCTTGCTTAATCTTTTGTCTTACGTACATGGTTTATACTTTTGACTCCCCTTGTGCCTTGCAATTATTCCTTGAAATATTGTTCTTGATCCCAGGCCAATAAATTCCTCTTTATTCTTCACACACAGCTGTTTTTCCGGTGTTTCCTGACTCTGCAGCCCTGGTTTGTCTCAGAGGTAGCTTTATTGGTTTGAATATGAGTCCGGCGTCCATATTTTCATCATGGCCACTTTAACCACATCATGTTTTCCTCTGAAGCAAGCTTCTATATGTCTTGTCCACCTTGTGTTTCTGCGAATATACACGTATTAGTCAGCAGGTTACTTTATCTTCTTTGCATATATGATTTCTTCATATTCAATTACATGTTTCTCTTGTTACTTCAGTTATATCTTTATTCTTAAGTATTTGCATATTGTTTCAGTGTGTCTTTGTATTTTCATTCATGATGTCACTCTGCCCTTGTCAGATTTCACTTACAGCTTGCTGATGTCTAATTGTGTGTGCCCGCAATCAACAAAAATGGACCAACAGGAATGGGAATAACCAACTCAATCCATTTATCTTTTTACAAATACCAATAAATGCTAAATATTAAATTCAAAAATCTTTTATTATCATATCAAAAATATATAAAATACTGTTTTTTAAAACATTTAAACAAATATCTTCATATTCAACTCAAACTGAATCACTCCTACCATTCATTCCATTTTCATTTTTTCAAATCAGTAACATATATTATGTGGCCTATTAATAATTAGCCACCAATTCCAATTTCCACAATGATATAAGTCCTCCACCAAATGCTCTGATGGTTCCGTCTATCTGCTCCTAGTCACACTGACATAAGTCTACACGTGTTTCGGTTGCCTTTCAGGAAGTCACCAATCTTCGCCCCTTTACTCTTGCAACCTTTGTCAGGACCAAAAATTGGGAGTTTCCTTATTCCCATTAGCAACAAGTAGGGTGAATAACACCACCTGAATAACACCACCTGAAACATAATACATAATGTCAGAATCTAAAAACAACTCGTATCCAACTTAAGACCATCTTTTGGTTATTCCCTCTCAATTAAAGCCACACTAAATGTGTGCACATGATTCTCAACAGTAATCATTAAATCAATGTGTCAGAGTGAAAAAATGTTGACACTCAGGGGCCAATTCATGGAACAAACGTGCGCCGAAAATCCCAGCGCAAGCAGGCGCAAGGTGGCGCAAGCGTGAGAAAGCAAGCGCACACGTGCGATTCAAGGAAGGCGCTGCGCTTGTTTCCCACTGGTTGTGCGCCAAATCGGCGCATGTTGCACGTGAGCACACACGTCATCAAACGGCGTGCGCTACGCGCACAGCAAAAGCGCACATAGCGCAGCGCACACCACAAAAGTAGGCGGAACAGTGGGCGTAACACACAGAATGGGGAATAACGCGTGAAAAAGAAGTCGTAACTGGGGAAGTACTGCAGGAAACTACACGGAACGCCCACACGCATGCGAACAACCCGTATTCATGGATACAAATACGGGAAACCCGCGCACGGCAAAAGACACACACAGGCGTGAATGCGTCCGCCACACGAAGGCAGGCGGAAACGTCCCTGCGCACAGTATAAAAGTGTGCGCAAACAAACACGTATACAGCTACGATGAATGCCCCATTTGTCGCAGCACTGATCGTGGGACACTGCAGGAGGAGGAGAATAGCCAGGGCACGCATTTTTTCACCACGGACAAGCCTTTTTGGGATGCCTGACGACCAGGTCTACGGCAGGTATAGGTTTCCACCCTGTATCATCCTAGACCTGGTCAGGGAGTGGGAAGATGACCTTAGATCCCCCACCCTTTGCTCCCAAGCATTGAGCCCCTTGGAGAAGGGGCTCAATGTCCTGCATTTTTTGGCCACTGGGTCATTTCAGTGGACTACTGCCATAGTGGGGGGGGGGTCACACAGGCCACGCAGTCACGCTGCCTACACCAGGTCTTGGCAATCATGGCAGCGCGCCCTTCAGTCTGCAGGCACATATACATGCCCAGAACACCCGCAGAAAGGCAGGCCGTTGTCCTGGACTTTTACAGGGTGGCACACTTACCCAAAGTGCTCGGTGCCATAGATTGCACCCATGTGGCCCTGCGTCCACCTAGGGCCACTAAGAACATCTACCAAAACCGCAAGCACTGGCATTCAATCAATGTACAGGTGGTATGCGATGCAAAGGAAATCATCACCTCTGTCTATGCATGCAAACTACCCTGGCTCATATACAGAATGTCTGCCCTGAGCCGGGCCCTGGAAGCTGGGCAGCATGGCGACACATGGCTCCTAGGTGAGTACAAATGCCCTTGCACATGCATGCATGTCACACACACACACAAATACACAAACCCCAATAATTACAACCATTATCACCTCTCCAGGGGACAGTGCCTACCCTCTGAGCAACCACATGATGACGCCAATCCGGAACCCCACCACACCACCCCAGGTAAGATACAACGCGGCGCATATTGCAACCAGGGCCATAGTGGAGCGCACATTCGGAGTGCTCATGTCACGCTTCCGCTCCCTTGACCGCTCTGGTGGGCAGCTACTCTATGCACCCCCAGTAGTGTGCAGGATCATTGTGGCAGCATGTGTCCTGCACAATGTTGCAACACAGCAGGGCGTACCGGTGGACATGGTGGTGCCCCCACATCCCCAACCACAGGCACAGGCGCTGCCCATGGGTGGGGATAGGGCACGTGGCGAGGATGCCCGGACCCAGCTTGTGGACACATTTTTCACCTAAACTCCCACCCCTGCGGAGGTCACACAGGCCTGGCACATACCAGGTGACAATCGATGATGACAAAGAGACAGTCAACTGTCACAACCTTACCCTGAGATTGTTGCCATGGAAGTGCCACATTGTGTGCATCCCTAGCTACTTAAACACAAGCAATCCTGTGTGACCAAAAGGCACACATGCAAGGTGTGAATCACACACACCTTACCCTGAGATTGTTGCCATGGAAGTGCCACATTGTGTGCATCCCTAGCTACTTAAACACAAGCAATCCTGTGTGACCAAAAGGCACACATGCAAGGTGTGAATCACACACACCTGCAAAACAGGCCATGACTATCACTGGTATGTCACTCATACCCTCCCAAAGCACAACATGACATGGCAAGCAATAGCCATACACCAACACAGTACCAATAAGGTACACATTGCCATGGGAAAAATGTAAATTGGCATCGGACAATGATGCCTGACATGGAATCAGATGAAATGACTGACCAACAACCTCCCACCCACAAGAAGTCCTACCCAAATGCATTCTAAAAGTCGAAGTTGTAACATAACAATGAATGCCTGTCTACATGCACATTGTGCATTGACAAATCAACACTGCAGCTTCTGTGTGCCGTGTCCACCTCCTGCAACACACTGCTCAGTGCACAGCACAGTTAACATCATTGCGTGTGATGCACACCCTGAGCATGACATCTAAGCGACAAACCACATCAAAAAGCAAATTAGGCATGTACAGGATCCATAATTGGTCATAGGACATGTGCTGCAGGGACACAGTGGGCACCCGAAGGAAAACAGAGTGTGCACGTGGACATGGAAGGGTGGTTGTACATGTAGTGCATTATAGTGCGAGTGTGTGGGTCAGTAGGGACATGCACTCAACATATGCATGTGCAATCAAGTGACCATCAGTGTCCTCTACACATCACATGTGAACATTCACCATGTGTACACCCCAGCATGTCAAACCACAACTATCCCCTCACACCTGAAAGGTAAACACAACACATGAACAGGCATTGATCAGCAGATCACATCATGTACATAGGATACCACAATTACAATGTCAGGGTGCCCATCACGCTGCAGGGCAAGGCAACTATCACCAACCAAGCACCACCCCTCCCTCACAAATCACCATGACCCACTGAACAACTGCACCGGGGTTATGGAGCCTTCATCCTTGAATTTCACCTGGCCACAGGATCACCCTTCCCCTTTGTCTCCATCTCCCACCTTGTGTGTAAAATGTTGCCTGCACCCTCAGAGTCCACCTTGATTTGCAAAAACACTACATCCAAGAGAACTCAAAAGTTCCTCCTACAAGGCCTGGCTGGACAACCGCTGCACCTCCCGGAAAGCCTGTAGCTCAGCCGAGATGGTACGCTCAAGCTGTGCAAACCTCTCCTCTGACCGCTCCCTCTGGGACATCAGAAGGACACCCAGAGTGGATTTGAGGGAAGCATACTCCTCCCTCGGGGCCTCCATGTGTACCTCTGCGTGAGCAGCAATTGCTTGACGCAGAGACGACATTTCAGCCTGGCGTGCCCTGTCTGAGGCAGCCATGCCCAGCCTGAGCGAGCGGGCCGTGGACCGTGCTGCCTGCTGCTGGAGAAGCACCTGCCTAGCAGAGGGGAGCACGGATCGGGCCACACGCTCCATCCTCTCAGCGATGTTCTCCATTGCTGCCCCCTGCCGTTCTGAATTGGCAGACATGTCTTGCTCCCACTTAGTATACAGAGGTTGCGCGAACCGGTTGTCCTCGTGTTGGCACCGCCCGCGGCTGTACGACTACATGCCCCCGTCGACGTGATGTCCCAGGCACATCAGTGACTGGTGTGGAGGGTGACCCTGCGTCCCGATCCACCACGGGCGGAGGGACCAAGACTGTCTGACCCCTCAGTGCAGGTGTCGCGGACAGAGGATTGTCCACATCAGAATCACTCACCCCTAACACATGGACCTGATGCTCATCCAACTCGACATGGACGTCAGAGTCGTCATCAGGGCTGGACTCATAGGCAGCCAGAGACAAGATGGCCTGTAGCACTTGGGGGTTTTCGTGGCCTGCCACCCCACGACCCCCACTTGTGCCGGGTTGATGTAGTGATACCAACCCTGTGCCTGGCATGACAACACCATCCTCCGGCTCCATTGCGTCATCACCTGAAAAATAGAGAGAAAAAAGGTCACTACACATGTCAGAAGCACACAACACACACACACACCGACAACATCAGGCAGACATGTGACACACCAAATAGAACCTGCCATGCATGCTGAGTCAACTTGGAATTGCTTCTGTGATCAGACCTGTTGAAAGGTGGCAGTTTGCATTGAAGTGGGTCTATGCAGTGCAGCCAATGTGTATGTTACTCACTACCTACATGTACAAGTACTTCATGGTGTGTTTCAGAAAATGTGAAGGCAGTGCAAGGTCAACTTTAGGCATCACGTGCAATGTGCATTCAATGGGTAGCATATCTACAAGCAAAGCACCCCTCCACCCAAGTGCAAATGCATGGATGCCTAGCATGTTATCAAAAGGCTGACCATAGACATGTGCATTGACAGGCACTGTTGACTAGCATCAACAGCTTCATGTGAGTCAAGTGACAACACTGCAAATGATGATGGGACAGTAAGCAGGACACATGATGAAACGTCTGGAGGACACCCATGTGTGAAGAGGACACTACACCAGTTGGACAGAGTCATTGGCTATTAAACAGGCCGAGGCCTGTGACCCACCCAGATTGTCAGACCCTAAACATGTGTGCAACGCAGTACTAAGCCACAGTAGACATGTGAAGGCTGATGAAATGCCATGCAATGTATGTCACCCAGGACTTGTATTACAGTGATCATCCAGTCAAGGACACATAGGGGCATGCGTGCAATGCACATGGAGCATGAATGGGCACTCATGTCCCTGCGGGGCATCTGACCTCTGCACAGTACAAGTGAGATACCCTGCATCAAGAACTAAGGCTGTACCACACAGCATATGTCTGGCAGATTGGTTGCGGGAAGTTAGCATGTACCCAGGACGCATTAACAGGGAAGTACCCAGCGGCAATATTGAAGCAGACCAGTGCAAAGGTGGAATTGGGGTGCAGAGCGTGGGGTGGAGGGGCAAGGGAGCATGCCTACATGGAGTACCCGCATGCAGGCAGAGGACACATGCACGTCAGTCATGCTATGACATCGCGCCTGGGCTGAGAGGAAGGTCACCCCACGCTACATGCAGAAGGGCCAGTGAGCTGGGACATGGACCGGAGGGGCATACTGGTAACCAGCATGTGAGTAGGGTGCAATAGTGTTGATGCGGACAGTCTCCGTCTGCTCCACATGTGCACCATCCAGCAGAGCAGACATGCATCACGGAAGCATTGCATTACTTGCACATCCGAAACGTGTACACGTCACATGTAGTGGCAATCTTGCACAACACATCCCACAAGTAAAACACACACGTCCTCAACAAACACATATCAACACTCACTGGACTGGGCATCAAAGTCCGGTATCTCTCCCACTCCTTCGACCGATTCAGATGGTATGAACTCCGCAACGAGTGACTCATGCGGAGTGAGGACTTCCTCCTCTGGTGCAGGCCCACCGCCAGTCACCAGTGTCAAGTTGTAATTTGAGGCACGCTTAGCCTTAGCGCTGAGTTTGATGTCATTCCAACGCTTTTTGCACTCTTGCGCCGTGCGCACCTCATGGCCGAATGCACTGACATGTTCCGCAACATGCTTCCAGTGGGTATCACGTTGGGCAGCCATAGTCTGACTATTGGCACCCACTAGCTTGTCACGGCTGTGGCCCCGCACGTAGCCCACGAGGAAGTCCAGTTCCTGGTTGCAGAAAGGCTTCTTCCTCGACGTGCAGGAGGTTGTGGCTGTGTGTGAGGTCCCAGCCTGTGCTGCAGGTGCAACCTTCCTCCTCTTGGATTGTGGCTCAGACCCTGGCTGGATAATGCCGTCCTGACCAGTATGGCCAGTGGGTTCGGTGGATTGAGCCAAGGGAGTGGCAGGTGGAGGGACGACCAAAGGCCTGACTTCTGTCAGTGGCAGCTGGCTGCCCTCTAATGGACCCTGCGCAGCAACATCCGCTGTGGCAGGGTCATTGACGCAACTGTCCTGGTTGGCAGACTCACAACCAGGCTGTTGTTGGGTGCTTCTGCCCCTGCACTTGCCAACACCCGACTGTTTGGGGCAGCAGATGACATAACTGCCCCAGGGACACGTGTCTTGGTCAGGGCAGCTCTGCGTGCCCCTATGATTTCACTCCTGGCCTGTTGGAAATCTTCCAAGTGGTCCTCAAGTGCCAACGCAGGCTGCGCTGGCAGACCCTGAGCCTGGGTGGCGGTGTCCACAGTTGCACCTGCAGCTACCACTACCCTTGGGCCGTGGCAGTCGATGGAACGGACTGCCGGGTCACACGGGCGCCAGTGCCAGATGCAGAAGCTGCATCTCCCGGAACCACAGGGGGTGGTGGCATGACTGCACATAACACATGGCACAACATGGTGCTCAAGTGGCGCACCCCTGCCTCTTCCCCCGCTGCGGCTGCCCTGGACACCCTGGAGTCCCCCTACTCCCTGGTCACCTCGGCCACGTCCCTGACCACGCCCGCCACGAGGAGGACGCCCAGCTGAGGCGCCCCTCACCTTTGGTGTCCTCCCAACCATGGCACAGATGTAGTAGTGCCAGCACAGATGGCGTAGTGCCAATGGGAGGTGTACACCACAATTGACCTGGGCAATTGGGGTGAAGGGGGTGGGAAGCAAGATGTTAACAGCCCCCCTGCACCTGCAAGGCTGTATGTGACCCCGGTGATGTAGTGACGGGTCACGTAATGCTCAGGCACCCCAAAACTGCTGGAAAACCATGCACGCAACCCTGCAGCCTACGTGCGTGGAATCAACCTCCCGCAGTACGCGGTGGCACCCAGTAACACGAAAAACGCGTACGCGTGGGACACACAGGCTACTATGACATCACAAACGGTGCGATACACAGGGGCACCCGCAGTGGGAAAAATAGCGTGTGCGAGTCACCGTCTGACTAGCGTGATGCAGAAAAACACGCGTAGCCAATACCCCCGCCAAAAGAAGAGATACGTCCTTGATAGCTGTGAACTTGTGATGGCGCGCGAAACAACACGAAGCAGCAACACACGTCGGTCTCCACAAAAGGCACGTACAGCGAACTGCTGGCCCCGCTCACCTTTAACCCATGCTGAAGGAAACGCCCGCGCGTGTCATGTCACTTACGAGCGTAGGCCCTTTCCTCGGATTACACGCATTCACGCGGGGACGTGCATTTTTGTCACGTGCGCGCTAATCCACTATGCCCACATCAGGGAGGAAACGCCCGCGCAAGCCCCTGCGCGTCACGTCACAGAAGCACTTACGCGCGAAGGGCCTTTGGTCCAATGAAATCGATGACGGGGTCACGCGCTAAGGGCCTTTCCTCGAATTACACGCTGACGTGCAATTTTTTCATGTGCCAAATCACTCCGTATCAAGCTGGCCACGCGAAAACACACGAAAGACCATCAGCCAGGGGTGCAGTTGCTGTGACCAACCCTGCTGGAACTGAAGACTCCCGACTGGGATACCATCGCTCCACAGCCCAGCCCCAGGACCCAGTTGCCCACCCACACCTGCCTCTGCGGTGCCATGTCGGGCACCCCACCATCTGAGACCACTGGCAACCCCCAGCCAGAGAGGCAGAGGGCCACCAGCTTCACTGCCACCGAAGTTGGTGTCCTGGTGGAGCAAGTCCTGGGGCAGTATGATGCCCTCTTCGGAAGTTTGCACGCCGACAAGGAAGGACGGACCAGGATCTGGACGGACATCCTGACTGCCATCAACGCGGAGGGGGTGGCAGTCCGCAAATTCCAACATGTCAAGAAGTGCTGGGAGGACTTCAGGTCCAGGACCCTCAACAAGGCCCGGCGCCTCTTGAAGGCAGCAGATGCTAAGGGGCGCCGGGGCCACCTGTCAGAACACCAGATGAGGGTTCTGGAACGCATATGCCCAGCGCTCCACGTCCAGGTCCTTGAGAGGAAGACCCGTCTGGAGTCGAGCGGTAAGTGTAAATGCATACTGATTGGAAGCTGTGCATGTGGTGGTGTGCCAGTAGTGTGCAGGTTGCACATGTGGTTTTGTAGGGCCATGTATGGATGTGTATGTATAGGGCCGTGAGGCTAACACATGTGAGACCTCTCATGTGTGAGACACATAGATGGTGTATGTATGGGTAAGCATGCAGGCCAAATGCATATGTGTGAGCACACATGTTTGAATGACTGTGGCCCTCATTACGACCCTGGCGGAAAGGGGAAAACGATGGCGGAAAAGCAATACCGCCATCGAAAAGCGCTCGGTGCGACTATGACCCGTCACCGCAAAGTACGAAGCCATTAGCGACACCGTAGTGAACGCCAACGCTAACTGCACTAAGCACGCGCGCGCGCACCATGCCAAACCGCAAACACCACCATGGTGCAACGGTACGCCAATTCCGACCCTAGCGGACATGTACCTAACGCCATCAGGCATGGCGGAATGGACCATCCCGCCATGGCGAGAAATACGGCATCGTGAACCAACCGTAAATGGCCCACTGAGTGCCTGTACTCCACTCCCTGGCCACATTGCACAACTCCTGGCAGGCGCAATGTACTCACACCATGCAACCAGTGAAATCTACAATTCACCCATGCATGCCAACGTAGAAATGCATGCAGGTGTTCAAAGCGCCCCGTGAGTGGGCATCCATGTACGGCATGTCACCATAGCCGTACTGATGCAGCACAGGCATGTGAAGGTACAAGACATCAAAATGGAAATCAAGAACACATGACACAAAACAACAGTAGTCCCCCATCGCTTGCCACCAGCTCAAGGCAACATCCAAAACAGCATCCTGAGGGGGATTGCACCAGCCCTGTACTCTTGCCAGTAAACAAACCAACCATCAGCAGAAGCATGTACCACACAAGTTGGCAGAGTGACTGAGCAGCCAGGCACATCCCAAGAGGGGCCGATGGGAGCTGCAGGGCACAGATGGCATCAATACAGAAGCTATTCCAATGGACATGACCCCAGTCCCCCTCCAACAAACGCACGCAAACACAGGCACCTGTGACCAGCCACATTCTGAACATCCCATCATACCATCAATCGACCTGGCTGACAGGCACCAGTCGGCCAAAAGCCAATCCCCCGCCCCTGAACAGCACATCATGTAAACAGTCACAATGGCAGCCCCTATCCGTGACCACACTGTGCTACGTAGGCAAAAGCGGCCAGTACTGTACCACACAACTCAACTCAGAAGGCGGAACACAATGCAGATCATCTCGCAATACATACCGCCACAAATCGAAAATCGTCACATCACCTGCAAAGAATAACGCAACACGCCAAATATCGGAATACAATTTAAATGCACATCCAAATGACAAAGGCCTCACAGCAATTTGTAAAATAACACCAAAACATCCATCATCACCGAGGGCTGCATCTGCAATAATTGACCAGCTTCCACTTGTGTGACGCCCTGTACCATCATGGCACACAGGGCCAACATCAACGTTCCAAAAGGCAACATGGAAGCGGCAAGAACCGCAGGTCCGTCCCATGAGGCAGGCACTAGTCCAGCTGAAAGGCCGAAATGTTGCACCTAGCCACCAGAACAGCGTAAGGGCATGTGGCCCATTGGCGATCGTCCCATAAGATCGTAATGGTGCTCCACTGATTCACCCGAAGCTGCAGGTGTCGAGAGTAAAATCCATCTGGAGGAGTGGCGTACAGATGGCATCTGCAATAGGGCAGGAGATACCTGTCACCAAAATGAAACACAAATTAACCGATTGCACTACAGGACACATGATGCATCACTATCTTCATTCAACACACCAAATCCACACCCATATGCATGCTAGCCCACTCCAAAGGAATATACACACCCCTAAATCAGTATCGATACATAACGAAACCAATCGAGGTTAATACACCATTGGCAACGTCGGTTACTGTGCATGCGTCCGTCAAGATAGAACCCATGACATGGGATTAGTAACGTGCCTAGACACAAGTGTATGAAGGCGCGTCGAGACAGGGAGGATCCGACAAGGGCAGATAGACGTAAGTCCCACTATGGCAGCCTTGCATCACATAGCGCAGGGGAAGGGGATTGAATCAAAAAACACATGTACATGGCAGACCCTAAATGGAATCATCTGTCCATGCATCCATTCATCATTCCCTCATCCCGCAATGAAAACGCATGAACATTCACTCACATAATATGTGAAACTTCCATCGCGTCTGTGCGTAATGCAGTCTGCAAAAACCACTGTGCTCCTGGCCGGATCTGTAGTGTCGTGAAGCTAGATGGACTTGGGAACGTCCTGCCTTATCGTCCACTACGCTATTGCGCATCCCATTCAATTCATGTCATTCATTGCTTGCTCGTTATGGGCCCTGTCCCAAGGACATTCAACAATAGAACGTTACATTTCCAGGCAGACCTGTGGGCGTCTCCTCACCGCTACTTCGCAACCAAAAATCCTGGCCTTCGAATTCCTCACTTGCAACATTACGTCGAAAAGGCTTCTGTGAACGCTTGCATTCACAATTACATCAATGTAGTGCGGCTGTGTGTCATAATGCTAACTGGCTGCAATCACAAATGGGACGCCACGCCCGTCGGTGAAGTACGATACTGTGCTGCATGAGGGTCGGCCATCGATCGAGCCCTACATACCACTGACTCTTCACAGGTATGTAAGCGGCTGCAATCATAGCATGTGTAACAATGGGAGCATAGCATGAAAATCAGTCAAAGTACATCACACTGCCATCGGGATTTGATACATGATTCCAATCCCAAGATGCCATGCGGCCAAATGCAGCCTTACGTGCGGGACGTGCTCGGCCAGAAGGGATTGCATCTGCCACAGATTCATTCAATCAGCACAGGTGGAGGCCATACAGGCCGACAGCACATATATAGCAGACCCAAACCCCTCCCACAACCACTCCCACTCCAAAATGCTACCGGCAGGACTAGCGATGTTGGGCCTGGGGCACCAGATAGCACTGCAAGTGCTACAACTACAAGAAGACGACGAACAACAACAGGTACAACAACCGGGCGCACAGGGGAGACGGAGGAGAAGGAGGAGGAGGAGGGCAAGGCAGGGTCAGCAAGGCCCACAAGCACTGCCACTACCAACACGCAGGCGGCCCGCAATCCCACGCCTCCGAGCTGATCCGTTCAACCTCACTGCTGAGCAGATCCACACCCTCTACCGTTTGGACCGGGACACCATAATCGCCATTGTGGACATGACACATGCTGACCTCGTGAGCATGATAGATAGCCCAACCGCCATCCCACCCCTACTGAAGGTGGTGTCTGTACTCCACTTCCTGGCCACAGGCACCTACCAGCACACAGTGGGACAGTTGCATGGCATTTCACAGCCACTGTTCTCACGGACACTCTCCCAAGTGCACGATGCCCTCCTGAAGCACGCCGACGACCACATCACACTACCACGCACGTACCAGGAGATTACCAACGCAAAGGTGGGATTCCATGCACTTGGCGGCATCCCGGGTTGCATTGGTGCCATCGACTGCACCCATGTTGAATTGGTTGTCCCACATGCCATGGAGGTCCAGTACCGCAACCGGAAACAATTTCATTCAATCAATGTGCAAATGGTGTGTGACTCCAACAAGATCTTTACGCATTGTTGTGCCAGATTTCCAGGATCTACCCATGATTCTATGGTCCTGAGGAACACAAGAATACCACGCTACATGGAGCGACACGCAGGGCACAGATCCTGGCTACTCGGTGAGTCTCATTCCATGCATGACATCGTGGCCCATTTGATGCGTCAATGACCTTGCAGGAGGGGGGGGGGGCTACTTAGCACTATCATTCCACTGACACCCTTTATTCGTCCCATACAGGTGATGCCGGGTATCCACTGAAGAGATGGCTCCTTACACCAATCCGGAACCCACAGAACCAGCATGAGGAGGACTACAACCATGCCCACTCACGTAGCCGTGTGGTCATTGAACAGGCATTCGGCCTACTGAAGGCTCGTTTCCGCAGCCTCAGCAGGTCTGGCGGGGCACTCATGTACAGCCATGAGAGGGTTTCTAAGATGGTCATGGCATGTGTCATGCTGCACAACATGTGCATACGTAGGAATGTGCCCATGCCCCCTGACGCTGTACTGCATGCACCTGAAGATGATGATGATGAGGGTGGGGATGTGGAGGCACCCCAAGGAGTCCATGAGGCACAGGATGCACGTGCAATCCGACAGAGCATCATAGATGCATGCTTCTAGCAACCACGCATGGTGCCTATTACACGGAAAGGGGACCTGTGGCACTGTGTGTGTGTAGTACAGGCACATAGTGGACTGTACGCCTATGAAGGCCTCGTACGCAAATATCAATGTCCACACATGTCATTGGATGATAATGAAGTGCTGTATTGTTAATGTGATTTGATTCATACACCCTATGGACCCGCCACCCAGTGAAGCCCAACACACCCCCTCCACCCTACTTCCTCCCCCCCCAACACCAGTGTCCAAATATGCATGCTGCCCGTGGGTAGACGCTATTGCAAGCCCCCTCTACGGGTATCAGGGGCACCCCTGCCCGTGGAGCGCAGGTTCCTGCCAGATCTGCGTTGGGGGCTGCCCTGGACGGAACTTGCCACGGATGACGTCTCTGCCTGCTCGCGTCCATGCATGTCTCTGAGGGTTTGTGAGAGCTCCGAGAGCACACGGCGCACAGCAGCA
This sequence comes from Ambystoma mexicanum, assembly GCF_040938575.1. Lineage (NCBI taxonomy): Eukaryota > Metazoa > Chordata > Amphibia > Caudata > Ambystomatidae > Ambystoma > Ambystoma mexicanum. Next base: position 220,055,100 of record NC_090921.1, on the reverse strand, counting down.
AGTTCAGCACAAACGTCTTTGGACGTCGCATTCAGTTCCCCCCTCAGGCTCTCGGTGCTTTTCTCCATTTGTGCTCTCAGGCTCTCGGTGCTTCTCTCCATTTCTCCCCTGAGGCTCTCACTACTTTTCTCTATTTGTGCCCTGAGTGTCTCGGTGGATGTTTCCATGGCTGCCCTGGAACCCCCGCATTCATTCGCATGGTCCTTGAGTAGCGTGGACACTTCCTGCTGTTGCTCGATCAGCAGGTCGAGGGACTGTTGCCTCTGCTGGGCCATGGACATTTGCGGTGGTGTGACAGGGGGGCTGCTCAACACATGTTGCCTTGGCACAGGACTTGTGGGGGTTGGCCAGTCGTCGTCTTCAGGGTGCCCCTGCGTGGTTTCGTCATGGTGTAGGGGATGGGACATGCAGGGGGATTGGGAAAGGTCATGGATGGTACCTACGTCGCCAGCACTGTTTTCCGTGTCGGAGCATGCTGGCATGACAGCTGTGTCACCTATGGTGCTGCTAGCACCAGAGGCAGTGCCATCAGATACGTTCTTTGGGGGGACCTGTGGTGCTGGGGTTGTGGACTTGCTGGCTGCTGGGGTGCCTGTTGCAGTCCCCTCCAGTGTGCTGGCACTTGATTCCTGCTGCTGCCGTGTCTTGATCCTTGCACCTGAGGTGGAGGCTCTTGGCACGTTGGTCCTGGCCCTCTTTGCAGGCGTGCTGGTAGGGGTGTCCTGCAGCTCGTCGTTGGTATCGGACCCTGTGGTGGAGTAAAGAGGGGCGAGCGTTAGTTATGGGTCTGTCGGATTTGGAATGGCAACGTATCAAATGCATTGGGGTGGTACATGAGGCTGATATGGGACTGGGCCTTGGAGGTGGTCTCATTTTCGTGTGGATTGAGGATGCATTCATTTGGCTGCCTGCAGTTAGGGGGTGCATGCTGCACATGTAGGGGTTGTTTATGGCATCTTGATTAATTTGTTTATTCATTCTGACTTTTAGAGGGCGCTGTCAGGGCAAAGTATGTATTGCACTATGGGGTCACATGGTACTGCACATGTTCGTGGTTTGTGGATTTCGCATTGTTTCTCTTGGCCAACCTACCTGATTCTCCGGATGTCGGCACTCCTTTCTCCATCCCTCCGACTCCCTCTATGCTCTCCATTCCTATGGTGGAGGCGCAGATCTCCTCCCAGGGGGTCAACTTGATGGGCGACTCTGATCCCCCCCCGGTAGCTGTGGCGATGTTCCTGTTCGCAGAAAGTATGCTGCGTACGCGGATCCGCAGGTCGTCCCACCGCTTGCGACATTGCTGTGGCGTGCGGGGTGTTGTCCCCACCGCACTTACGCGCTGTGCCACAAGGGCCCATATGGCCTTCTTGTTGGCAAGGGCCGTCCTGGTCATTTGACTGGAGAAGACGACGGCGGCATTTTCCTGCAGGGTCTCGGTCAGCACGGTCAGTTCCTCTCGGGAGAAGTGGACCTGCCGCTTGCGATCACACGCTTTCTTGGCTACCTTTCCCATATTTATTTTTTTAACTGGGGTTGCTAACGGGTTGGGATGTGTGTCAGGGTCGGATTTTTAATGGTTGTGTTGGGATTCGGATTTTATAGTTGTGCGGCGTGCTGTTTCCCGTTCCGGCCACATGCTTTTACTTCCGTTTCCGTATATTTACGGTGCCCGTAATTTGCGGTGCCCGCTCATTACGGTGCCCGCTCATTACGGTGACCGCTAAGATGGGTGGCGGTATTGCACCTGGTGCAGCGTACGGCGGCGGTAAGGGCCGTTTTGGGGTCATTTCCGCCATCGCAGCCTTTCGGATTCCGCCATGGCGTAATGCTCGTGCCCGATGGGTCGTAATTAGCCGCACTTTGCTCCTTCGTGCAATGGCGGAAACGCTATTTACGCTGTTGCGGTCCGGTCAGTCAATTTCCGCCAGGGTCGTAATGAGGGCCAGTGTATGTAAGTTGGCATTGTAGTGGTGTCACACATGGATGTTGGTTCCAGCTGCATTTATCTGCACCGTGTACATGTGCATGTGTGTGTATTTGACAAGGGTGCAACAGTGATGCAACATGGATGCATGTGACACTGATATGTAGAAGGCTGATTGCCAGATGTGACATGGATGCCGATCTCATCACTTTGACAGTTGGTGGAGGGGTACACTTGCATGTAAGTGTGGTGGCGTGTGTGCATGTCTAGTGCACTCCCTGTGTTTCATGTGATGTCTGGCTCATCTTTGGCTGCTCATGCTGTTGTATGTGTATGGATGGTGCTAGCCGTTGTGATATGGCTGTGGAATAGCTCATGTGTGTGATTTCAAATGACATGTGTGTTGGGGATTGTGATGTTATGTCTGAAGTTTGACACTGCCACTCATGTGGAACTGTCATGTGTGTATCAGTCCATTGTACAGTGCCCTGATGCCTGTCTCCTATCTCTCCCTGTCTGCAGCATCAACTGATGAAGAGGGCGGAGAGGGTGCTGTGGAGCCAGCGGCAGGGATCGCATCGCCAGCCGGAGATGCAAGGCCCGGCTCCCCTCCCAGTTTGTGATCTCGTCGGGGAGTGAGGAGTCCGGTGCCGCGTCCCAGGCTGCAGCTGCCGAGGGTAGGTCCGAGAGGCGGAGGTCGGAGTTGGACTCCTCGGCAGCAGAAGGGGCAGCTGAGACCCCACAGGATCCGAGGGAGGAAGATGGCATGGAGTCATCCAGGTTGGTGGGGGGTTTGGTGGAGGAGGAGGCCATGCAAGGGACAGAGACGGGGTCTGCAAGTGGGGATTCCACTGGTGCTAGTGGTGCAGTGCAGGGGCAGGGACAGGAGGCAGCACAGGCTGCCGCGGAGGTGCCTGTGTGTAATCCTGTCCCCGATCCTGTCACTGCATCATCCGGCACCAGCAGGGATGCATACGTCCAGACCCGTTCTTAGGGAGGGGATCGGCTTACACCAACTGGCCTTCAACTCCCTGCGGATGTGGCTATCCGGCACCGGGTTGAGCCTGTCCTGGGTGGGGTGGCGTTGCGTCAACGTGCCATGCGAGCTGACCTGCAGTCTTTTCTTGAGGAGACTGCACGTCTTCTCGCATGGCTCGTTGACCGCGTTGACCCACTGGGACAGCTCACCAGGGCCGGATTCCTCTGTTTTCTTGACCTTGTTCCGACCCCCTCCTCAACTGAACCCCCTATGCACCAGTCGTCCTCCGTGCCATCTTCCCACCCATGTGTCACCTGGGTGCCCTGTGGAGCTGCCTCTGACCCTGCGGCCAGGCTGGTGGAGGACACATCCCTGCCACCTCAACAACTGCACCCCAGCCGGAGGAGGATGTGCAGGCAGCAGGAGCCAGGGCACAGGCAGAGGCACAGCAGCAGCAGCAACAAGGTGGGAGCCGTAATAATAATAATAATAATAATAATTTGGCATTTATATAGCGCTACAAACCCTCAGGTATCTGAGCGCTGCTTATTATTACCCACAGTGTGTGGTGCTCATTTATCGACCTCGGAAGGATGAAAGGCTGAGTTTGGCCCCGCCGGGATTCGAACCTGCGTTAGCAGACTCTGCACCGATGTCAAAGCGAGCGCTCTACTCGCTGTGCCACTTGACCGGCACCGAGTAATGGCTCGGGGCCTTCAACATCGGAGGGGCAGACATCGGCCAGAGGGCAGGAGGACCCTGGACGGGAAGTGTCTTCTGTGTGGCAGCGGTTAGGCCATGCTATAGATGTGGAGCGGCAGCGGGCGGAAGAGGCACGGCTCACGATGGTCAGGGCGGAGAACTCCATGCATAGGGCCCTGAGGCGGGCCGAGTGTCTTGAGGCCATTCGCAGGGACCTGGAGGTCCAGATGTCATCGTCCCTGCGAACCCTCGGGACCATGGAAGAGGACCGCCTCCGGGACATCGAGCAGGAGTTCGATGATGCCCTGGCCCGGGAAATCAGAAAGTGAGCCGTTGGACTAGCCCGCTGCCATTGTAAATAGTTATATAGTGTTAGGTTTCCTTTTGTTTTTCTTTTCATTTGGGGCGCTTGGACAATGCCCCACCTTTTTGTATATAGTTGTTCATTATGTAGGGTTTTTGTAGGTTTCCTTTCAATGCTTGGGCTCATGGACCCTGGATTTGTACTTTGTATATAGTTCCACAATGGATTTCACTTCATTTGCCTTTTTTTTTTTTTAACCATGGATGAATGGATGTATCTTTTTTTTCACTTTGGATTTGATTTGACGGACAGACTCTTTGGACCCATTTGCTTTTGGATTGATTTTTATTCTGGGTTTACACATCTTCTTTTTCATATTTTGAACATGCAGCTTTTTGTTTATTATTTACATTATTGTGTGATTTCATTTCATTCCCTTGCTTTTGTGTGTAATACATTTTTATTTGATACTTCATTGTGTGGTATGCTTTCCTTGGTTTCCTGCATGCCACGATGCATGTTTTCTCATTCACTTGCACCCATTGTGTGTGTGATGGACATGTATTGATGTGCATACTTGCCATTTGGGATGTTTCATGTGATGGGGATTTCAATGTGGGGTGTATGTAATACTTGGTTGTGTGTTTCGACTGGGGTGGCGTGTGGTGGGATTTGGGTGGCCATTAGGCCCATGATTGTGGATCGTGATGACATGTTGTGGGGGACATGAGTGGGGGCCTGCTGGCAGGTGCCCCGCACTGCTGGGGGGTGCGGGTGCAGTGGGACATGAGTGGGACATGAGTGGGGGCCTGCTGGCAGGTGCCCTGCACTTCTGGGGGGTGGAGGTGCAGGGGGACATGAGTGGGACATGAGTGGGGGCCTGCTGGCAGGTGCCCCGCACTGCTGGGGGTGGGGGTGCAGGGGGACATGAGTGGGGGCCTGCTGGCAGGTGCCCCGCACTGCTGGGGGGTGGGGGGTGCAGGGGGACATGCGTGGGACATGAGTGGGGGCCTGCCGGCCGGTGCCCTGCACTGCTGGGGTGTGGGGGTGCAAGGGGACATGAGTGGGGGCCTGCTGGCAGGTGCCCTGCACTGCTGGGTGGTGGGGGTGCAGGGGGACATAAGTGGGACATGAGTGGGGTCCTGCTGGCAGGTGCCCTGCACTGCTGGGGGGGTGCAAGGGGACATGAGTTGGTGATCAATAGTGCAAGGAGACATGTGGCTTTGCTGGGGGGCATGCCCATGTTGGGTGGGCTGCATGCGGGACATGACCAGGGGTGCAGGGTAGTCCTCTGTGGTGTGGGCTGCCTGCAGGGACTGTGGAGGGTGTACAGGGAACACCTGGGAGGACCCACACTGCCAAATCACGTGTAGGACTCCCCGGCACCCCCGAAATACACATACCCTGCTGAAATCGCGTGTGAAACTTCCCGCGAACCCCGTAATACACGTACCTGCTCCAATCGCGTGTGAAACTTCACGCAAACCCCAGTTATACACGTACCCTGCTGAGATCGCGGGTGAAACTTCCCGCGAACCCCAGTTATACACGTACCCCACTCGCACAGGCCCTTTCGCGTGTGAAACTTCCCGTGCACCCCCGAAATACATGTACACGCATCCAATCGCGTGTGAGACTTCGCCGCGAACCCCCGTAATACACGTACCCTGCTGAGATCGTGGGTTAAACTTCCCGCGATCCCCAGTTACACACGTACCCCTCTCGCACAGGCCCTATCGCGTGTGAAACTTCCCGCGCACCCCTGAAATACACGTACCCTGCTGAAATCACGTGTAGCACTTCACGCGCACTTCACCCCTGAAATACACGTACCCAGGCCAATCGCGTGATAAACTTCCCGCGCACCCCTGAAATACACATGCCCTGCTGAAATCGCGGTTAACACTTCACGTGCACCCCTGAAATACACGTACCCAGGCCAATCCCGTGTAAAACTTCCCGCGCACCCCTGAAATACACGTACCCTGCTGAAATCGCGTGTGAAACTTCCCACGCACCCCTGTAATACACGTACCCTGCAGAAATCACATGTGAAACTTCCCACACACCCCTGAAATACACTGCCCTGCTGAAACAGCGTGTGAAACTTCCCGCGAACCCCAGTAATACACGTACCCCGCTTGCCGTGCTGGTTCATGGTTAGCGCAGCCCTTTGTGCTGGATTGGGGATTTTGATGGCTTTTCCCTGCGCGAGGGGCCTTCTTGGGGGCGTAACTGGCGCTGCTGCAGGGTCGCTGCGCCACTGTGCGCCACGGCTGGTTTTGGTAGCTAAAATCCATGAATACGCTGTGCGCGGAAATGGATTTTAGCACACGCGGATGGCGCAGAGATTCGCGCGCGCACACTGTGCGCCAGCCGCGTGCGTCACTTGTGTGCTAAATTCTATGAATCACCCCTCAGTCTTCATTGATAAATGGATTAAACCTTTTCCCATCTCTACATAGCAAAGACTCTCCCTTGAAGAAATAGAAATTGGAGTTTTTTCCGCCATAATATACTTAGAGATGACCATTTGGAGTAAGTACAATACTGAATAAGTACTTTATGTGTTTGTTTGCATCCTGGTTGGGGTCAGACTCAGCTGGCTTCTATGTAGAGATGGGAACAGGATTAATCCATTTATCAATGAAGACTGACAGGCCGATTCATGGAATAATTAGCGCGGCGCAAGTGGCCAAAAACGTGCGATTCGCAGTGGAATTGCGAAAATCGCAGTGCAAGTGCGAAAATCGCACGAAAAGCAGCGCACATCGATTCATGGAAGGCTGTGCGCGAGAAAACCATCGGATGTGCGCTGCGGCGCACGTTGGCGCACAGGCCATCTAACGGCATGCGCCAGGTCACAGCGAAAATCGCACAGGCCACAGCGAAAATCGCACATAGCGCGGCACACACAACAAAAGTAGGCCGACACACAGGGCGGACACTCGGAATGGGGAACAACTTGCCAAAATGTGGGCGTCACAGGGGAAGTACAGGGTGCAAGTGCACAGAACGCCCACACGCTCGCCTACAACACGTATTCATGGAATCGAATAGGGCAAAAAAGCGCACGGTCAAACCAGCGCACAGGCACAAACACGACCGCCACAAGAAAGCAGGCGGTAGCGTCTCTGCGCCTGTAATAAATGTGCGCCAAAAGGTGCGCCAACAAATAGCACCTATATACAGCTATGATGAATGTCCTATACTGTGGCCCTCCAGGACAAATGACGTGCAAAGGGGTACCCACAAACACGGACACCCGCTGACTGAAAAATAACGTGTGTGTGTATTCCGGGGTGCGCGGGAACTTTCACACGCGATTTGGCAGGGTACGTGGATTACAGGGGTGCGCGGGAAGTTCCACACGCGATTTGGCCGGGTACGTGTGCAGGAATTTCCACACGCGATTTGGCTGGGTACGTGGATCTCAGGGGTGCGCGGGAAGTCTCACACGCGATTTGGAAGGGTGCGTGGATTTCAGGGGTGCGCAGGAAGTTCCACACGCGATTTGGCTGGGTACGTGCGCGGGAATTTCCACACGTGACTTGGCTGGGTACGTGGATCTCAGGGGTGCGCGGGAAGTTTCACACGCAATTTGGCATGGTACGTGGATTTCAGGGGTGCGCGGGAAGTCCCACACGCGATTTGGTCGGGTACGTGCGCGGGAATTTCCACACGCGATTTGGCTGGGTACGTGTATTTCAGGGGTACGTGGGAAATTCTACCCGCGATTTGGCTGTGTGCTCCCAGGTATTCCCTGTACACCCTCCACGGCCCCTGCAGGCAGCCGACACCACAGGGGACTACCCTGCACACCTGCTCATGTCACCCAGCACCCCCACCCCCCAGCACTGTGGGGCACCCTCCACCAGGCCCCCACTCATGTCCCCTATCACCCCCACCCCCCAGCATCCAGGGGCACCCTCCACCAGGCCCCCACTCATGGCCCCCTGCACCCCCACCCCCCAGCATCCAGGGGCACCCTCCACCAGGCCCCCACTCATGGCCCCCTGCACCCCCACCCCCAGCATCCAGGGGCACACTCCACCAGGCCCCCACTCATGTCTCCCATCACCCCCACCCCCCAGCAGTGCAGGGCACCCCCACCAGGCCCCCACTCATGTCCAACTCATGTCTCCCATCACCCCCACCCCCCAGCATCCAGGGGCACCCTCCACCAGGCCCCCACTCATGTCTCCCATCACCCCCACCCCCAAGCATTGCAGGGCACCCTCCACCAGGCCCCCACTCATGTCTCCCACCACCAACACCCCCCAGCATCCAGGGGCACCCTCCACCAGGCCCCCACTCATGTCTCCCATCACCCCACCCCCCAGCATTGCAGGGCACCCTCCACCAGGCCCCCACTCATGTCTCCCACCACCCTCACCCCCCAGCATCCAGGGGCACCCTCCACCAGGCCCCCACTCATGTCCAACTCATGTCTCCCACCACCCCCACCCCCAGCAGTGCAGGGCAGCCTCCACCAGGCCCCCACTCATGTCTCCCACAACCCCCACCCCCCAGCCACCAGGGGCAGCCTCCACCAGTCCCCCACTCATGTCTCCCACCACCCCCACGCCCTAGCAGTGCAGGGACAGCCTCCACCAGGCCCCCACTCATGTCTCCCACCACCCCCACCCCCAGCCACCAGGGGCAGCCTCCACCAGGCCCCCACTCATGTCTCCCATCACCCCCACCCCCCAGCATTGCAGGGCACCCTCCACCAGGCCCCCACTCATGTCCAACTCATGTCTCCCACCACCCCCACCCCCCAGCAGTGCAGGGGCACCCTGCACCAGGCCCCCACTCATGTCCAACTCATGTCTCCCACCACCCCACCCCCCAGCAGTGCAGGAGCACCCTCCATCAGGCCCCCACTCATGTCCCCCTGCACTCCCACCCCCAGCATCCAGGGGCACCCTCCACCAGGCCCCCACTCATGGCCACTATCACCCCCACCCCCCAGCATCCAGGGGCCCCCTCCACCAGGCCCCCACTCATGGCCCCTATCACCCCCACCCCCCAGCAGTGCAGGGGCACCCTCCACCAGGCCCCCAATCATGTCCTCCTGCACCCCCACCCCCCAGCATCCAGGGGCACCCTCCATCAGGCCCCCACGCATGTCCAACTCATGTCTCCCACCACCCCCACCCCCCAGCATCCAGGGGCACCCTCCACCAGGCTCCCACCCATGTGTCCCACCACCCCCACCCCCCAGCAGTGCAGGGGCACCCTCCACCAGGCCCCCACTCATGTCTCCCATCACCCCCACCCCCCAGCAGTGCAGGGCACCCTCCACCAGGCCCCCACTCATGTCCAACTCATGTCTCCCACCACCCCCACCCCCCAGCAGTGCAGGGCACCCTCCACCAGGCCCCCACTCATGTCCAACTCATGTCCCCCTGCACCCCCACCCCCCAGCATCCAGGGGCACCCTCCACCAGGCCCCCACTCATGACTCCCACCACCCCCACCCCCCAGCAGTGCAGGGCACCCTCCACCAGGCCCCCACTCATGTCCACCTCATGTCTCCCACCACCCACACCCCTCAGCATCAAGGGGCACCCTCCACCAGGCCCCCACTCATGTCTCCCACCACCCCCACCCCCCAGCAGTGCAGGGCACCCTCCACCAGGCCCCCACTCATGTCCCCCTGAACCCCCACCCCCCAGCAGTGCAGGGCACCCTCCACCAGGCCCCCACTCATGTCCAACTCATGTCTCCCACCACCCCCACCCCCCAGCAGTGCAGGGGCACCATCCACCAGGCCCCCACTCATGTCTCCCATCACCCCCACCCCCCAGCAGTGCAGGGCACCCTCCACCAGGCCCCCACTCATGTCCAACTCATGTCTCCCACCACCCCCACCCCCCAGCAGTGCAGGGCACCCTCCACCAGGCCCCCACTCATGTCCAACTCATGTCCCCCTGCACCCCCACCCCCCAGCATCCAGGGGCACCCTCCACCAGGCCCCCACTCATGTCTCCCACCACCCCCACCCCCCAGCAGTGCAGGGGCACCCCCCACCAGGCACCCACTCATGTCTCCCATCACCCCCACGACCCAGCAGTGCAGGGCACCCTCCACCAGGCCCCCACTCATGTCTCCCATCACCCCCACCCCCCAGCAGTGCAGGGCACCCTCCACCAGGCCCCCACTCATGTCCAACTTATGTCTCCCACCAGCCCCACCCCCCAGCACTGCAGGGCACCCTCCACCAGGCCCCCACTCATGTCTCCCACCACCCCCACCCCCCAGCATCCAGGGGCACCCTCCACCAGGCCCCCACTCATGGCCCCTATCACCCCCACCCCCCAGCATCCAGGGGCACCCTCCACCAGGCCCCCACTCATGGCCCCTATCACCCCCACCCCCCAGCATCCAGGGGCACCCTCCACCAGGCCACCACTCATGGCCCATATCACCCCCACCCCCCCAGCAGTGCAGGGGCACCCTCCACCAGGCCCCCACTCATGTCCCTCTGCACCCCCACCCCCCAGCATCCAGGGGCACCCTCCACCAGGCCCCCACTCATGTCCAACTCATATCTCCCACCACCCCCACCCCCCAGCATCCAGGGGCACCCTGCACCAGGCCCCCACTCATGTCTCCCACCACCCCCACCCCCCAGCAGTGCAGTGGCACCCTCCACCAGGCCCCCACTCATGTCTCCCATCACCCCCACCCCACAGCAGTACAGGGCACCCTCCACCAGGCCCCCACTCATGTCCAAACCATGTCTCCCACCACCCCCACCCTCCAGCAGTGCAGGGCACCCTCCACCAGGCCCCCACTCATGTCCCCTGCATCCCCACCCCCCAGCAGTGCAGGGCACCCTCCACCAGGCCCCCACTCATGTCCCCTGCATCCCCACCCCCCAGCAGTGCAGGGCACCCTCCACCAGGCCCCCACTCATGTCTCCCACCACCCCCAGCCACCAGGGGCAGCCTCCACCAGGCCCCCACTCATGTCTCCCACCACCCCCACCCCCCAGCCACCAGGGGCAGCCTCCACCAGGCCCCCACTCATGTCTCCCACCACCCCCACCCCCCAGCAGTGCAGGGCACCCTCCACCAGGCCCCCACTCATGTCTCCCACCACCCCCACCCCCCAGCAGTGCAGGGCACCCTCCACCAGGCCCCCACACATGTCCCCCTGCACCTCCACCCCCCAGCAGTGCCGGGCACCCTCCACCAGGCCCCCACTCATGTCCCCCTGCACCCAGGTCCTCACAATCCCCAATCATGTCCGTTATGGTCAGCCTCCACAGCCAAAAGGCCCTACCAAGTAACCCATTCACCCACATGGAAATGGAAATTACATGTTACACCCCCAATGTTCATAAAGCAAATGAACCCATGTCCGTCACACACAATGGTTGCAATTGAATGGGAAAACACCCAACATGACATGCATGAAACCAATGAGATGATACCACACAGTGAAGTATGAAAACAAAATTGTATTAAAAAAAATTGAATGCAAATGAAATGAAACAAACTACAATGGCAATGAAAAAAAGATAAGCTGCATGTCCGTCCAAAAAAATCAAAACTACAAATCCAAATCCAAAAAAATGTTGTCCAAAGTCACATTAAAAATTAAATCAATCCGAGAGAGAAAAATAAATGCAAAGACCATTGCTCCATGGTGAATAAATAAAAAAATTTAAAAAAAAAAACAATCCAATGAAGAACTATGTACAAAACATCCAAGGGTCCATGAGCCCAACTGAACAAAGGAAACCTACAAAAAACCCTAACTAAAATGCAACTATATACAAAAAGTGGTGCAGTGTCTGTCGACTCCAAATCATAAGAAGAAACAAAGGAAACCTAAAACTAAAGAACTATATACAAAGGCGGCGGGCAAGTCTAGAGGCTCACTCCGTGGTGTTCCGGGCCAGGGCATCATCAAACTCCTCGTCTATGTCCCGGAGGCGGTCCTGTTCCATGGCCCCGAGGGTCCGAAGGGATGACGCCATCTGCTCCTCCAACCCCCTGTGGATTGCCTTGAGACGCTCGGCCCGCCTCAGGGCCCTCCGCATGGAGTTCTCCGCCCTGACCATCGTGAGCCGCGCCTCTTCCGCCCGCCGCCGCTCCGCACCTATCTGCTGGCCCAACCGCAGCCACACGGAAGACACTTCCCGTCCTGGGTCCTCCTGCCCTCCGGCCGATGCCTGCCCCTCTGATGTTGATGGCCCCCAGCCATGATGCCTCCCACGTTGACTCTGCTGCTGCCTCCGACGCAACTGCCTCTGCCAGCACGACAGCATCCAGGCTGATGGAATCCACCGACGCCGTCGTGCACGTGCCCTGCCTGATGATGCCGGCACATCCTCCATCTGCTGGGGTACAGTTGCTGTGGTGTCCACCCCTGCTGGACCTCCGACTCCCGACTGTGGCAGGGATGGGATCCCCACCGAGCTGGCTGCATTGCTCAGGGCAGGTCCACAGGGGGCCCTGGTGGCATCTGGGCCGGAAGACGGCAAGGAGAACGACCGGCGTATAGCCTCCACAGAGGAGGAGAGGGCCGCCAGATTGGCCGACACATGCAGGAAACCCCCGAACAGGTGGAGGGGAGTCAGGTGACATGGACATCCCCTCTACCTGCGGACGGGCCTGGGACGGGGCATCCCTGCTGGTGCATGGTGGTGCAGTCACAGGGTCAGGGACAGCGACATGCACAGGCTCCTCCACGGTGACCTGTGCTGCCTCCTGCCCCTGCCCCTGGACTGCACCACTTGCACCAGCAGGGATGCCCCCACCAGGCCCCATGTGTGCCTCAGTGGCGGCCTCCTCCTCCTCTGTGGAAACCACCAACCTGGATGGCTCCTCACCATCTTCCGCCGTAGCAGGCCCCTGTGGGGGCTCACCCACCCCTTCCTCTGCAGCCGCGGGGGCATCCCCGCCACCTTGCTCCACAGCCCAGTCTCCGCCCTCTTCTTCACTATCCGCTGCGTAGGGGGAGACATAGAACACAAGCATCAGGGTACTGTACAATGGTCCCCTAGACAGGAAGCAATAGCAGATGAGTACCACTGTCAAAGTACACTTCCATCATGTCCCTCCACAACACATGGGTCAGTCCAGGCAAAACACACACAGTAACAGGCATGGTGCATGCCATGGACATTTCCATACATGTCCAATGGACTCTTGAAACATACAATGATATGGAACTCACATGCATCATGGGTCATGCCTATCACATGCACACACTTCACCTCAGTCACATCCATCTGGCCTCATACACCCCAAACACAGCGGATACAAGGATAACTAGGCTGCATCAGTGAATCTGTGCATTGTCACACACATGTGTCATGCATCCATGGCATTCACAAGTCACAGACACGCAGGTCAGGCACACAGACATGCCTACCATATATGTACCTGGCATCAGCACCCATCCCTCACCCCCACCCATGTCCAGGAACAGAGACTGGCATGCTCTCATGTGTAAAATCTGCATAGGGCTCCCCATGTCGCATTTAAACACATGCAACGACCATGTGGTTCACACATCACTGGTCGCACATGCATTACCATGATGTCCCTGCACACATACATGCGTACATGGCCTATGTCACACATACAGGCAAGTATCAGACAACCAGCACACCGCAACATGCCCTGTCTCACACAGCAATGCTTGGCCACTTACCGCTCAACTCCAGACGGGTCTCCCTCTCAAGGATCTGGGCGTGGAGCGCAGGGCGTACGCGTTCCAGGACCCTCATCTGGATGGAACTCATGCGGCCCCGGCCCCCCTCCACGAGGCACCGGGCCTTCACGAGGGTCCTGAACCTCAAGTCCTCCCAGCGCTTCTTGATCTTCTGGACGTCGCGGGTTGCCACCCCCTCCGCGTTGATGGCAACCACACAGTCGGCCCAGATCCTCTCCCGTCCTTCCTTGCTGGCGCGGGACGATCCAAAGAGGGCATCATACTGCCCCAGGACATGCTCCACCAGGACACCAACTTCGGTGGCAGTGAAGCTGGTGCCCCTCTGCCCCTCTGGCCTGGGGTTGCCACTGGTGCCAGATGTCGAAGTGCCCGACATGGCAACCCCAGAGGCAGGAGTGGGTGGGCAACTGGGTCCTGGGGCTGGGCTGTGGAGCGATGTTATCCCAGTCGGGAGTCTTCTGTTCCAGCAGGGGTGGACACAGCAACTGGACCCCTGCAGATGGCTGATGTGCAGGCACCAAATGGCAGGGCACGGTGGCAGCAGGCAGGCAGCCAGGCAGGCAGCAGCAGATGGCACGTGGGAGGCTGCTCGGGGCACTGAGGGGCAGTAATTTGGCCTTCGGGCAGGAGCGTGGTCTTCCGTGTGTTTTCGCATGGCCAGCTTGATACGGAGTGATTTGGCACGTGAAAATCCTGCACGTCAGCGTGAAATTCGAGGAAAGGCCCTTAGCGCGTAAGCGCGTCAGCACGCAAACGCGATTCTATTGGACCAAAGGCCCTCAGCGCGTAAGCGCGTCTGTGACGTGACCCGCACGGGTGTTTCCCTCATAGCACGTGATGACGGAGCACACGTGGAAAGACTGCACGTCAGAGTGTCATTGCGTGTAATTGGACAAAAGTGCGCGTACACGCGATTGGCCTATGTACGTATTTCAGGGGTGCGCGGGCACTTACACACGCGAGTATATCAGCGCACGTGTATTCCGGGGTGCGCGGGAATTTCCACACGCTATTGGCCTGGGTACTGGATTTCAGGGGTGCGCGGGAAGTTTCACACGCTCGCCTACAACAGGCTCAAAGAAACACGTACGCCAGAAGGAAGCAGGCATACGTCGACCCGCGATGCATAAATTTGCGCGCAAAAAACTAACAAGCTCAGACGCCAGGATGAATATACCGTTCCTAACAGCAGTGGCCGTGGGCTACCAAAGGAGGAGGAGGAGGATAGTCAGGGCCAGAATTTTCACACCCTGAACCAGCCTTTTCGGTATGCCTGATGACCAGGTGTATGGGAGGTACAGGTTTCCACCACACATAAAACTGGACCTGGTGAGTGAGTGGGAGGATGACCTCACATCACCCACCCTGTGCTCCCAAGCACTCAGCCCCCTGGAGAAGGTCCTCAATATACTGCACTTCTTAGCCACTGGATCATTTCAGCGGACAAGTGCCATAGTGGGTGGGGTGTCACAGGCCACGCTGCCTACACCAGGTCTTGAACATCATCACTGCACGCCCATCAGTCCGCAGGCACATATACCTGCCCAGAACACCTGCAGAAAGGCATGCTGCTGCCCTGGATTTTTACGGTGTGGCACGATTCCCCAAAGTGCTAGGTGCCATCGACTGCACCCATGTGGCTCTACATCCCCCCAGGGCATCTGAGCACATCTATAGGAACCGCAAGCACTGGCATTCCATCAACGTGCAGGTAGTATGTAATGCCAAGGGAATCATCACCTCAGTATATGCCAACTATCCCGGGTCCACCCATGACAGCTTCATTTACCGAATGTCCACCCTAAGCCTAGGATGTGACTGAGGTGACCTAGAAGCTGGGTGGCATGGCGATACATGGCTGCTTGGTGAGTATGAATGCCACTGCACATGCATGCATGTCAGATACTGAGCAAGGTCACAACCCCACCAATGATACCCATCACCACCTCCACAGGGGACAGTGCCTACCCTCTCAGCCCCCACATGATGATGCCAATTCGGAACCCCACCACGCCACCCGAGGTAAGATATAACACAGCCCACATTGCAACCCGGGGCATAGTGGAGCGCAAATTCGGAGTGCTTAAGTCACGCTTTCGCTCCCTTGACCGGTCTGGCTGGCAGCTGTTATACGCTCCCCCAGTAGTGTGCAGGATCATAGTGGCAGCATGTGTCCTGCACAACGTTGCAACACGCCGGGGCCTGGCCGTGGACTTGGTGGTGCCCCCACATCCCCAACCACATGCACGCCCGCTGCGCATGGGAGGGGAAAGGGCACGGGGTGAGGCAGCCCGTACACAGCTAGTGGCTAATTACTTCACATAGAAATCACACCCCTGTGGAGTGCACACTGCCCTGGCACATACCATCTGACAATCAATGATGACTCAACCTGACACTGATCCTGAATGTCTGGAGAATCAACCGTCAAAACCATATCAGCCTGAGATTGTTCACCTGGAAATGTTACAATGTGTGCATCCCTACCTACACAGACACCACCAATGCAGTTTCGTGAAAAAACACATTCATGCAGCTAAAATGAATACCCACTTGCAAAATGCAACATGAGGACAGTGCTATGTCACCCAACCCATCCCCAGCACCGACGCACGACACACCATGCCATGTCATGCTATGTGCAGGTAAACAAAGTAATCCCCACAACATGACACAAGTGTCACAAAGTACATTGTCCCTAATTGAAACTCCCGACACCTGAAATGCTCACAGTAATGCAGGACCAACAACACACTTGAGCAGCTATTTAGCAATAACACTTATCAGCTACTGACCCTCAAAACTACCATTAACATGACATTACGAATGTAAGGAATTAGTAGTCTCACCACCTGGAAATGCCTGCACTCCCACCACTTCCAACTGTACAGTGTTGCTGCCATGTAGAGTGTTGTAGGTGCACTGCTGCCAACATGGACCCCATCTCCAAATTAGAGGGCTTTGTGTAGACATGAGGAAATTAGGAGGTAGACATGGATGATGAGTTACACATCATTGCAACATGCAGTGTACAACACAACAGCAATATGCACTAGGAATGTATACACAGTATTGACTAGACTACCCACACATGTAGTGGGAGTCCAATGTCACCATGTACGTCAATGTCACTTGGGCACATCCTTTGCAAGGCCATGGAAACGGGAAGCAGGAGGGGTGTGTGTGACAAAAACCCAAGCATCTGAACCAAATACATGACAAGCCTGCATGTGCCCAGCCACAATGCAGTGTATGCCCACGGGAGCCACACAAGGCAACACACTGTCCCAAGAAAAAATCAAAAATGGCCATTAATGGGCCCGGGGGGGTTGGGGAGGCCACCCAGGAGGTCCGAGGACAGGGTGCACACCAAAACCCACCTGTGTGGATCTTGCGAAAAAAAAAAACACCTCCATGGGCTCATGGCCCACACGGCTATCCTATTGTGGGAGTATCACTGCTGTCGCTATTATCACCCTGTGCAGCTGCATCCAGAGGTGGTGGCACTATGGGAGGCAGCCCACGCAAGGCCCTAGTCTGTTCCTCCATGGCTGCAAGCATGCGGGTATGGTAGGTCTCGTTCTGGAGGATGAGTGTGCGGAGGTCCCCATGCAACAACTCACGGGATGCCCGGACCTCTGCCCTAGTTGCCTGCATCTCAGCTGAGAGCGTACGGGTGAGACGCTCCAGCTGCTGTTCTGTCCTTCGGTTTGTTGAAGCCTCAAGCTCAACAAGAGTCGTCCTGAGGTGAAGCAGTTCCAGCCTCAGGGCTTCCCTGTGGCCCTGGGACTCTATGAAGATGGCTTCCTGCAGAGTCGCCAGTGCCGCCCGCCTGTCCCTGTTGGACGCCAACATGTCCTCCCTGTGTGACTGGCAGATGGAGTCGGTTGCCTGCTGTAGTCGCTCCATCAGCCTTTCGGGGGGGACAATGGAAGTGGCTACCCTATCCATGGCCTGAGCCATCATCTCTGATGATGCTGCCTGTTGGTTTGCCATACCGTAAATGGATTGCTCCCATGCGGTATTGCCAGGTGGCCTACGGCCACCACGTCGGCGGGCACCGCACCTGTCTGGGGCAAGGCGAACTGCGCCTTGCTGTGCCGGCACTGCCTGAGGCTGCAGGACTGCATTCCCCCTCTGATCTGCTGGCCCAGGAACAGGATCAGATGTCGCGGAGTGTGACCCTGCATCCGTAACCACCAAAGGCGTAGCTGCCAACACTGACATCCCCATTGAGGGTTCTGACCCTGGTGCAGGTGGGTCGGACAGAACAGAATCCCTCCCAGGAACACTCACCTGAGACGGCACGTAGGTCTCATCATCCGAATCAACACCTGAGTACAGCTCGGGGGAGGTGCAGCCAGAGAGACCCCTTGAGAGCACGACCTGCAGCAGTTGTGGGTTCTCACCCACCACCACACCACGTCCCTCACTGGTGGTCGGTCGGCCCTCAGACCCCTTCTGGGTCTGCACCATCTCCACAACCCCAGCAGTATCAGGTGCGTCTTCCCCTGCAAAGACATAAAAGCAAACAAATGGAAACAGGCATTAGCACCATGGCACACAATGAGGGCTGAGAAGCAACAGAACCAGTACTTGATTGACACATGTCCCACATGACTAAAACCCTCCCATGCATGCACCCTCACTGCGTATGAAGGGTAGGCAAATGGCACACACTGATGACACCAAGATGGAAGATGAACACATTTTCTGCATGCTGCCTAGCAGTGGCATCACACATTGGCCTGTGATTGCCAGGTGAAATACACATGCCATCACACATGGCATGTACGATTGCTATTGAGTGAAGATGGAGAGGAGGGCAGCACTTATTCATTCAGTCCAGTTCCCTCATTTAATAGCTTTCCTAATTCAAACAGGTCTGATTTTTCACCTGGAGCTGCCAGTCCAAAATGGTCCGATTGTACAGGGACATGTCTAAACAAATGATATCCAGGTAACAAAGTCACTCCACTTTCCCATAGCCATGTCAGACATGTGACTAGAGGACTGAGAAATGCCTAGTAAAAGTGGTGGAATGCAAACAATCTGCCTGAATGAACAGAGAAAAATAAGGAACAATGTTGTGGCAAGGTGACACTTCCAGGGCAACTGGCGTGCTGTTGGGCTAGATGTCTACTGTTGGCAGAAGGGATACTGCTATGGCCAAATGCTGCTGTGCAGAATGTATTGCATGAAGCACTTGGGTGACCCAAACGACTCAGGCGCACACACCCTCACCTGGCACACAAACAGAAGTCCTCACACACACACCATGCACATGGATGACACACACATGCATGTGCACTCACCGGACAATGCCTCATAATCAGGCAGATCTCCCACGCCTTGGATCTGTTCCTCCGTGACGTAGGTCCCAGCGACTGACTCATGTGGAGTGAGTTCAATGTCTTCTACTGGAGACCCACCTCCAGTCACTAGAGTTGCGGCATGACTTGAGGCCAGTTTATTCTTTGCCCTGCGCTTTAGGTCATTCCAGCGCTTATAGCAATCATTGGCTGTGCGCCTCACGATTCCAAGGGCACTTACGATGTCCGCAACGGTCTGCCAGTGTGCCTTGCGTTGTGCAGGTGTGGTCTTGGATCCTGCAACAATGACCATTTCGTTATCATTTGCGGACACATACTCGACAAGTGCATTCAGTTTGGCATCCGTGAAGCTGGGCTTCCTCGACGGGCCGGACTGTGTAGCCGTGTCTGGGGCATCAGCCTGTGCCGGCCGAACACTCTTCCTCTTCCGCTTGGAAGGTGGTGGTGATCCTGAGTGTCCTACGCCGCTCTGGACACTAGGGGCAGGAGCCCTGGTGGACTCTGTATCAGGAGTGTGGGATTGCACACTCAGCATGGGAGTTGGTGCAGGCATTGGCTCAAGTGTAATGGTGTCAGGGGGAATGTCAGCAGGATGGACTAGGACCGACACTGTCCTGGCTGGGTGTGTGAGAGCTGGGGTGGATGGAGCCGCAGCTGCCCCTGCAGCCTCTCCACCCTGCCTACTTGGGGCAGCAGATGACCTTGCTGCCCCTGATCCACGTGGCCTGATGACATCAACGTGTACCAGCGCACGTGTCATAGGCCTGCTGACCTGGAAGTCAGCCATGGAGTCAGCCAGGTCTGGTGCCACAATGGGCTGGTCCAACAAGGGCTGAGTATGGATGGTGTCAGCCACATCAGCCTCAACCAGGGGGAGCGGGGGGTGATTATGGGTGCCCTTGACTGGTCCTCCACACATGGGGGGACAGGGTCACCCTGCAAGTAACGACCACGTCCCCTACCGGATCCACCACGGCCACCACTTGTGGCTCGTCCACCTTTGCCACCCTTACGGATTCCTCGCCTCCCAACCATGGCACTGATGTTAATGTTCGTATGGGAGTGGCTGTAAACTATTGTCCTGGGCAATTGGGGGTCAAAGGGGTTGGGTACCAGATGGTAATTGTACCCTAGTGCTCTAGCAAGGCTGAATGTGACCCCTGGGGAAAGATGACGCGTCACGCAACGCACAGGAAGCCCAAAAAAGGGAGATGACGTGCACGCAACCCCTCCTAGACCACGTGTGCGGAAAAAAATACCTGCACTACGCTGTGGCACCCAGTAACACAAGAATTAACGTATGTGTGTCACACGCAGCCTAGAATGACCTCTGAAGGGGTAGGCTACACACGGGGCAAGCACAGATGTTAGATACGTGCGTGACTCACCGTCTGCCAGGAAAAAGAGCGTGAAAAAGGAGCGCGTGTGCGCGTTGGCAACACCCCCGCCAAAAGAAGAATTGTACGCTGTCTGAGGAGACAGGACAACAGTAGAAGGGAACACTGTTTGAGGGAACAGGCCCAGGAAAACCAGAAAAAGAGAAAAAAGAGAAAAAGCTGTCAGAGGTAACAGGGAGTACGAACTTGAAACGCTGTGAAGTAAATCGCGTGTGAAACGACAAGAAGTACAGATTTCACCCACTCGCTCTCCACGAAAAGCATGTACAAGGAAATGGTGTTCTACACGTACCTTTTATGCAGGCCCACACGTCCAGCGTCATTTCCGCGTGTACGCTCTAGGGCCATTTCCACCAATTACACGCTTTGTCACTTCCGCGTGTACGCGCTAAGGCCATTTCCACCAATTACACGCTTTGACACTCGGACGTCTCTTTCATTTTTTTAACACGCAACATTTCAAACGTGTGCCATATTCAACGTGCACGTGACTTCATAGACGCGCATACGCTGGTGGCCTTTGGGCCAATGAATGTACAGACGTGTGTTGATGCGCTTACGCGCTAAGGGCCTTTCCTCGAATTACACGCAGACGTGCTGGATTTTCACGTGCAAAATCACTCCGTATCAAGCTGGCCACGCGTTCACACACGGAAGACCACGCTCCTGCCCAGAAGGCCGAATTACTGCCCCCCAGAACCCTGAGCACGCTCCCACCTGCCATCTGCTGCTGCCTGCTGCCCACGTGCCCTGCCATTTGCTGCCTGCACATCAGCCAGGGGTGCTGTTGCTGTGACCACCCCTGCTGGAACCGAAGACTCCCGACTGCTTTTCCATCGCCCCTCAGCCCAGCCCCAGGACCCAGTTGCCCACCCACTCCTGCCTCTGGGGTTGCCATGTCGGGCACTGCAACATCTGGCACCAGTGGCAACCCCCGGCCAAGGAGGCAGAGGGGCACCAGCTTCACTGCCACCGAAGTTAGTGTCCTGGTGGAGCATGTCCTGGGGCAGTATGATGCCCTCTTCGGAAGGTTGCGCGCCGACAAGGAAGGACGGACTCGGATCTGGATGGACATCGTGACTGCCATCAACGCGGAGGAGGTGGCAGTCCGCGACTACGAACGTGTCAGGAAGCGCTGGGAGGACTTCAGGTCCAGGACCCTCAACAAGGCCCAGCGCCTCCTGAAGGCAGCGGATGCTAAGGGGTGCCGGGGCCACTTGTCGGAAGATCAGATGAGGGTCCTGGAACGCATATCCCCAGCGCTCCACATCCAGGTCCTTGAGAGGCAGACCCGTCTGGAGTCGAGCAGTAAGTGTACATGCATACTGATTGTAAGCTGTGCGTGTGGTGATGTGACAGGAGTGTGCAGGTTGAACATGTATTTTTATGTGGGCAAGTAGGGGGGGGGTGTACAGGGCCGTGAGGGTGACACACGCGAGGGGTCTCATGTGTGACACATGGATGGTGCTTGTGTGTGTGGGCTTGCATGGCACAGGATGTGGAGGAATGATTGTCAGGTGTGACATGGATGTCTATCGGAACACTGCGACAGTTGGCGGAGGTGTACACATGCATGCAAGTTTGGTGGTGTGTGTGCATGTGAAGTGTACTCACTATGTTGCATGTGATGTGTGGATGACCTTTGGCTGCTCATGCTGTTGTATGTGAATGGATGGTGCTGGCTGTTGCAATATGGCTGTGGTATGGCTCATGTGTGCAAGTTGAAATGACATGTGTGTTGGGGATTGTGATGCCATGTCTGAGGTTTACCAATGCCACTCATGTATAACTGTCATGTGTGTATGAGTCCATTTTACAGTGCCCTGATGCCTGTGTTTCCTTTCTCCCTGTCTGCAGCGTCAACTGATGAAGAGGGCAGAGAAGGTGCTGTGGAGCACAGCGGCAGGGGTCGCACCACCAGCCGGAGACGCAAGGCCCGGATCCCCTCCCAGGTTGTGATCTCGTCGGGGAGTGAGGAGTCCGGTACCGTGTCCCAGGCCGCAGCTGCCGAGGGGAGGTCCAAGAGGCGGAGGTTGGAGTTGGACTCCTCGGCAGCAGAAGGGGCAGCTGGGACCCCACAGGGCCCAATGGAGGAAGATGGCACGGAGTCATCCAGGTTGGTGGGGGGTTTGGAGGAGGAGGCCGTGCAAGCGACAGAGGCGGGGTCTGGAGGTGGGGATTCCACTGGTGCTAGTGGTGCAGTGCACGATCAGGGACAGGAGGCAGCACAGGCTACCGCGGAGGTGCCTGTGTGCAATCCTGTCCCTGCTCCTGTCACTGCATCATCTTGCACCAGCGGGGATGCCTACCTCCAGACCCGTTCTCAGGGAGGGGATTGGCTTACAACACCTGGCCTTCGTCTCCCTGCGGATGGGGCTATCCTGCACCAGGTTGAGCCTGTCCAGGGTGGGGTGGCGTTGTGTCAACGGGCCATGCGAGCTGACCTGCAGTCTTTTCATGATGAGTCTGCACGTCTTCTCGCATGGCTCGTTGACCGCGTTGACCCACTGGGACAGCTCACCAGGGCTGGATTCCTCCGTTTCCTGGACCTTGTTCCGACCCCCTTCTCCACAGAACCCCCTATGCCCCAGTTGTCCTCCATGCCATCCTCCCACCCATGTGTCACCTGGGTGCCCTGTGGAGCTGCCTCCGACCGTGCGGCCAGGCTGGTGGACAACTGGTCCCTGCCACAGTCGGGAGTCGGACGTCCAGCAGGGGTGGCCACATCAACGACTGCACCCCAGCTGGAGGAGGATGTGCAGGCACCATCGGACAGGGTACATGGAGAGCAGCAGCTGCAGTAGCAGGAGGCTGTAGGTGGGAGCCACGATAGCTCGGGGCCTTCAACATCGGAGGGGCAGGCATCGGCCGGAGGGCAGGAGGACACTGGACGGGCAGTGTCTTCCGTGTGGCAGCGGTTGGGCCACGCCATAGATGCGGAGCGGCGGCGGGCAGAAGAATCGCGGCTCACGATGGTCAGGGCGGAGAACTCCATGCGGAGGGCCCTGAGGCGGGCCGAGTGCCTCGAGGCAATCCGCAGGGAGTTGGAGGTGAACATGTCGGCGTCCCTGCGGACCCTCAGGGCCATGGAACAGGACCGCCTCCGGGACATAGACGAGGAGTTCGATGATGCCCTGGCCCGGAACACCACTGAGTGAGCCGCTGGACTGGCCCGCCGCCATTGTATATAGTTATTTAGTGATAGGTTTCCTTTATTGTTTATTTTTATTTGGAGACGATGGACACTGCTCCTCCTTTTGTATATACTTCCATTTTAGATAGGTTTTCTTGTAGGTTTCATTTCTTCTGTTGGGATGATGGACCCGGAATACTTTGTACATAGTTGGACTTTGCATTTGGATATTTTTTTTACTATGAATATTTTTTTCCATGGAGCAATGGTTTTTTATTTCTTTTTTCCCTTCATTTCCTTTTTATGGACTTGAACTTTGGAAGACATTTTTTTGGATTATCATTTATTGATTTTAATTTGAAAAGGGACAGCCAGCTTAATTTTCTTTATTTTATACTTGTGTATATTGTTTAATTTTGATTGCCATTACTGTTGTTTTTAATACATTATTTTGATTTTTTCATTCTTCAATGTGTGGTTTCATCTCATTGTTTTCATGCATGTCATGATATGGGTTTTCAGGTTCACTTGCAACCATTGTGTGTGTGTGAGACACATGTGTTCATTTACATTGTTTCCATTGGAGTAGTATCATGGGCGCATGTAATACTTGGTTGTGTCTTTGGGCTGTGGTGGCTGGCCATGAGGCCCATGCTTGAGGATTGTCAAGGGGGTGGGGGTGGTGGGAGACATGAGTGGGGGCCTGTGGGCAGGGGGACATGTGTGGGGGCCTGGTGGAGGCTGTCCCTGCACTGCTAGGGGGTGGGGGTGATGGGGGACATGAGTGGGGGCCTGGTGGTGCTGCCCCTGCACTGCTAGGGGGTGGGGGTGATAGGGGACATGAGTGGGGGCCTGGTGGAGGCTGCCCCTGCACTGCTGGGGGTGGGGGTGATAGGGGACATGAGTGGTGGCCTGGTGGAGGCTGCCCCTGGTGGCTGGGGGGTGGGGGTGGTGGGAGACATGAGTCGGGGGCATGGTGGAGGCTGCCCCTGGTGGCTGGGGGGTGGGGGTGGTGGGAGACATGAGTGGGGGCCTGGTGGAGGCTGCCCCTGCACTGCTAGGGGGTGGGGGTGATAGGGGACATGAGTGGGGGCCTGGTGGAGGCTGCCCCTGCACTGCTGGCGGTGGGGGTGATAGGGGACATGAGTGGTGGCCTGGTAGTGCTGCCCCTGCACTGCTAGGGGGTGGGGGTGATAGGGGACATGAGTGGGGGCCTGGTGGAGGCTGCCCCTGCACTGCTGGGGGTGGGGGTGGTGGGAGACATGAGTGGGGGCCTGGTGGAGGCTGCCCCTGGTGGCGGGGGTGGGGGTGGTGGGAGACATGAGTGGGGGCCTGGTGGAGGCTGCCCCTGGTGGCTGGGGGGTGGGGGTGGTGGGAGACATGAGTGGGGGCCTGGTGGAGGCTGCCCCTGCACAGCTGGGGGTGGGGGTGGTGGGGGACATGAGTGGGGGCCTGGGGGTGCTGCCCCTGCACTGCTAGGGGGTGGGGGTGATAGGGGACATGAGTGGGGGCCTGGTGGAGGCTGCCCCTGCACTGCTGGGGGTGGGGGTGATAGGGTACATGAGTGGGGGCCTGGTGGTGCTGCCCCTGCACTGCTAGGGGGTGGGGGTGGTGGGAGACATGAGTGGGGGCCTGGTGGAGGCTGCCCCTGCACTGCTGGGGGTGGGGGTGATAGGGGACATGAGTGGGGGCCTGGTGGAGGCTGCCCCTGCACTGCTGGGTGGTGGGGGTGGTGGGAGACATGAGTGGGGGTCTGGCGGAGGCTGCCCCTGCACTGCTGGGGGTGGGGGTGGTGGGAGACATGAGTGGGGGTCTGGTGGAGGCTGCCCCTGTTGGCTGGGGGTGTGGGGGTGGTGGGAGACATGAGTGGGGGCCTGGTGGAGGCTGCCCCTGGTGGCTGGGGGGTGGGGGTGGTGGGAGACATGTGTGGGGGCCTGGTGGAGGCTGCCCCTGCACTGCTGGGGGGTGGGGGTGATGGGGACATGAGTGGGGGCCTGGTGGTGCTGCCCCTGCACTGCTAGGGGGTGGGGGTGATATGGGACATGAGTGGGGGCCTGGTGGAGGCTGCCCCTGCACTGCTGGGGGGTGGGGTTGATAGGGGACATGAGTGGGAGCCTGGTGGTGCTGCCCCTGCACTGCTAGGGGGTGGGGGTGGTGGGAGACATGAGTGGGGCCTGGTGGAGGCTGCCCCTGCACTGCTGGGCGTGGGGTTGAGAGGGGACATGAGTGGGGGCCTGGTGGAGGCTGCCCCTGCACTGCTGGGGGGTGGGGTGGTGGGAGACATGAGTGGGGGCCTGGTGGAGGCTGCCCATGGTGGCTGGGGGGTGGGGGTGGTGGGAGACATGAGTGGGGGCCTGGTGGAGGCTGCCCCTGGTGGCTGGGCGGTGGGGGTGGTGGGAGACATGAGTGGGGGCCTGGTGGAGGCTGCCCCTGGTGGCTGGGGGTGGGGGTTGTGGGAGACATGAGTGGGCGCCTGGTGGTGCTGCCCCTGCGCTGCTAGGGGGTGGGGGTGGTGGAAGACATGAGTGGGGGCCTGGTGGAGGCTGCCCCTGGTGGCTGGGGGGTGGGGGTGGTGGGAGACATGAGTGGGGGCCTGGTGGAGGCTGCCCCTGCACTGCTGGGGGGTGGGGGTGATAGGGGACATGAGTGGGGGCCTGGTGGAGGCTGCCCCTGGTGGCTGGGGGTGGGGGTGGTGGGAGACATGAGTGGGGGCCTGGTGGAGGCTGCCCCTGGTGGCTGGGGGGTGGGGGTGGTAGGAGACATGAGTGGGGGCCTGGTGGAGGCTGCCCCTGCACTGCTGGGGGGTGGGGGTGATGGGGGACATGAGTTGGGGCCTGATGGTGCTGCCCCTGCACTGCTAGGGGGTGGAGGTGATAGGGGATATGAGTGAGGGCCTGGTGGAGGCTGCCCCTGCACTGCTGGGGGTGTGGGTGATAGGGGACATGAGTGGGGGCCTGGTAGAGGCTGCCCCTGCACTGCTGGGGGGTGGGGGTGGTGGGAGACATGAGTGGGGGCCTGGTGGAGGCTGCCCCTGGTGGCTGGGGGGTGGGGGTGGTGGGAGACATGAGTGGGGGCCTGGTGGAGGCTGCCCCTGGTGGCTGGGGGGTGGGGGTGGTGGGAGACATGAGTGGGGGCCTGGTGGAGGCTGCCCCTGCACTGCTGAGGGGTGGGGGTGATGGGGGACATGAGTGGGGGCCTGGTGGTGCTGCCCCTGCACTGCTAGGGGGTGGGGGTGATAGGGGACATGAGTGGGGCCCTGGTGGAGGCTGCCCCTGCACTGCTGGGGGGTGGGGGTGATAGGGGACATGAGTGGGGGCCTGGTGGTGCTGCCCCTGCACTGCTATGGGGTGGGGGTGGTGGGAGACATGAGTGGGGGCCTGGTGGAGGCTCCCATGGTGGCTGGGGGGTGGGGGTGGTGGGAGACATGAGTGGGGGCCTGGCCGAGGCTGCCCCTGGTGGCTGGGGGGTGGGGGTGGTGGGAGACATGAGTGGGGGCCTGGTGGAGGCTGCCCCTGGTGGCTGGGGGGTGGGGGTGGTGGGAGACATGAGTGGGGCCTGGCGGTGCTGCCCCTACACTGCTAGGGGGTGGGGGTGGTGGTAGACATGAGTGGGGGCCTGGTGGAGGCTGCCCCTGGTGGCTGGGGGGTGGGGGTGGTGGGAGACATGAGTGGGGGCCTGGTGGAGGCTGCCCCTGCACTGCTGGGGGGTGGGGGTGATAGGGGACATGAGTGGGGGACTGGTGGAGGCTGCCCCTGGTGGCTGGGGGGTGGGGGTGGTGGGAGACATGAGTGGGGGCCTGGTGGAGGCTGCCCCTGGTGGCTGGGGGGTGGGGGTGGTGGGAGACATGATCGGGGGCCTGGCGGAGGCTGCCCCTGCACTGCTGGGGGGTGGGGGTGATGGGGGACATGAGTGGGGGCCTGGTGGTGCTGCCCCTGCACTGCTAGGGGGTGGGGGTGATAGGGGACATGAGTGGGGGCCTGGTGGAGGCTGCCCCTGCACTGCTGGGAGTGGGGGTGATAGGGGACATGAATGGTGGCCTGGTGGTGCTGCCCCTGCACTGCTAGGTGGTGGGGTGGTGGGAGACATGAGTGGGGGCCTGGTGGAGGCTGCCCCTGCACTGCTGGGGGGTGGGGGTGGTGGGAGACATGAGTGGGGGCCTGGTGGAGGCTGCCCCTGCACTGCTAGGGGGTGGGGGTGGTGGGAGACATGAGTGGGGGCCTGGTGGAGGCTGCCCCACAGTCCTGGGGGTGGGGGTGATAGGGGACATGAGTTGGGGCCTGGTGGAGAGTGCCCCACACTGCCGGTGGGGTGGGGGGTGGGAGACATGAGCAGGTGTGCAGGGTAGTCCCCTGTTTTGTGGGCTGCCTGCAGGGGCCGTGGAGGGTGTACAGGGAACACCTGTGAGGACCCACCCAGCCTAATCGCATGTGTAACTTCCCGCGCACCCCTGTAATACACGTACCCAGACAAATCGCGTGTGTAACTTCCCGCGCACCCCTGTAATACACGTACCCAGCCAAATCGCGTGTGATAATTCCCGCGTACCCCTGTAATACACGTACCCTGGCTAATCGCGTGTAAAACTTCACGCGTACCCCTGTAATACACGTACCCTGGCTAATCGCGTGTAAAACTTCCCGCGTACCCCTGTAATACACTTATCCTGGCTAATCGCATGTAAAACTTCCCGCATACCCCTGATATGAACGTTACCCGCTTTGCGTTTCTTGTTTGGCAGCCCTGTAAACTGGTCCAGGGTTAGCGCAGCCCTTTGCGATGATTTAGCGATTTTGATGGCTTTTCCTTGCGCAAGGGCGTTCTTGGGGGCGTTACTGGCGCTGCTGCAGGGTCGCTGCGATACTCTGCGCCACGGCTGGTTTGGGAGCCTAAAATTCATGAATACGCTGTGCGCGGAAATCGGTTTTGGCGCACGCGCCTGGCGCAGACAATCGCACGCGGACTCTTTGCGCCAGCCGCTTGCGACACTTTTCTGCGAAATTCTATGATTACCCTGTGAGTGTCAAAAAATGTTCACTCTGACACATTGATTTAATGATTACTGTTAAGAATCATGTGCACACATTCAGTGTGGTTTAAATTGAGAGGGAATAGCCAAAAAATTGTCTTACGTTGGAAATTAGTTGTTTTTAGATTCTGACATTGGGCCTCATTACGAGTCAGGCGTTAAGGGGTTAACGGCGCCGTAAACGGCGCCGACCCTTAACGTCTGATTCCGAGGTCCCTTAGCGCCATGGTGAGTTTAACGCCTGCTTTTTGCAGGCGTTAAAATCCATGGCGCTAAGGGACCATGGTGCTAATTACGCCACCGTAATTTACGGTGGCGTAATTAGCGCCATCCCCACTCCCATTATACCCTATGGGGCAAAAATGGGAATGGGGAAGGGTAAAATGGGAAATGGGGATTTACCGCCCCACTCACCTTGGAATGGGGCAGTAAATCCGCCAACCACCATGGCGTAAACATAGTTTACGCCATGGCGGTAAAGGTACGACCCAGGCGGTAACTTACCGCCTGGGTCGTAATGAGGCCAATTATGTATTATGTTTTAGGTGGTGTTATTCACCCTACTTGTTGCTAATGGGAATAAGGAAACTCCCTATTTCTGGTCCTGACGAACGTTGCGAGAGTAAAGGGGCGAAGATTGGTGACAGACAACCGAAACACGTGTAGACTTATGTCTGTGTGACTAGGATCACAAAGATGGAACCATCAGAGCATTTGGTGGAGGACTTATATCATTGTGGAAATTGGAATTGGTGGCTAATTATTATTAGGCCACATAATATATGTTACTGATTTGAAAAAAATAAAATGGAATGAATGGTAGGAGTGATTCAGTTTGAGTTGAATATGAAGATATTTGTTTGTTTAAATGTTTTAAAAAAGTTTTATATATTTTTGATATGATAATAAAAGATTTTTGAATTTAATATTTAGCATTTATTGGTATTTGTAAAAGGATAAATGTATTGAGTTGGTTATTCCCATTCCTGTTGGCCCATTTCTGTTGGTTGCGAGTATATGAAGCCTGGAGGACCAAGGACTTCAATCAGGCACTCCTTGTGTTTATAAATAATTGTGTGTGCCGACATCCTTCCACCCTTTCAGGCGAGGGTACGTTTGGTACGGTTGACTGAGTGCATATCGTCTCTCATACACTCGATGAGGTATTGGGATGATACCTGATGTTCCACATAGGGCTCTTCCCCTGCTATTCCAGTATGACGGAGGTGCAGGGGCGGGAGCTAGGGATGATGTTTCCACCTTCTCCTCTACACCCGTCTACTACTGTTACTGTGGAAACAGATGCCTTGGTTCCATAGTATGCCACTACTTCAAAGAACATCAATGTGACATGCACAAACAGTATTATACACAACCATATTTATGGTATTTCTGCTTCAACTTTATAGGTTAGAGTGGTTAGGCATTTTAAAGGCAAGCCACTCTGACCTCTACAGGTAGGCAAGGCACTCCATTTCTTTTTTTCATTTTTTTTTAAGCACCAAGAAAAGGTCAGCCTCTTTGCCTCTTCGATCTGCCTTACTGCCACTAGGATAAACTGCCTCTGCTTCCAGACTAACTTTCTCCCAGCTTCAACAGTCTCAGCATTACAAGTTATTTAATCAACTTTGTTACACACACCCAGCTCCTTTCCCCAGCTTTGTTCACACCTTCCTGGTTCCAGTAGTTACCCTGAAGCTGTATTGCCACACTTCCAAATTCAGATAACAATGTCACACTTGTATCAGAGGACACTGGACCTTTAACAACTTCAACAGTTAGGTGGATTGGTTTAAAGAAGGGTTTCGTCAAAATAGGAAGGATTTGCCTCTTGTATGGGTAAGGCTTGTTCTTATTAATACAGCTCTGTTCTCAGTGTTTCAAGGTTCAGTCTTCAAAGGGAAAATCGTTTTAGTCATACGCGACTTGTCTTTAAGGTAGATCTTCAACCATAAATTATTTGTTAAAGTTTATATTCCCATGTATTAACTTGGAGATGCTTCCTAATCGGAATTGGTCACACACAACCTCCCTTTGATGTTTTAATATCTTGTAACAAGTGTGAAAAGTCAGTTTCAGAGATTAGAGTATTTCAGCAAGCGTTGCACTTTTATTGGAGACACGGGACCACTCTTGCAACCTTCAAAATTTAGCTAATGAGAAATGAACTGCTTTTCATCACACACAACCACAATAAATTGGATTAGAAGTGCGCGTGATACATTTCCATTGTAAAGAATAGCTATAGCTTTCACAATAATGAACAGTTTAAACAAGCTTCTGCTTCAACGTGAGTCATTTTAGAGCTGGTAACAGTTACAGGCAATGGATTAAGAGTGAACCTGAACGCCAAGCTACACCCACCGGCTCCAAATAACTGCAGTTGCGGGCTGCTTCAACTTCCCTACTTCTTCTTTTCCTACTATGGCTTTAGGCACACTTGGGACCCACACTCCTGAAGCACGGATCTCTCCAGTCCGACCGCGCCAACTAGGAGTACCCTTCACTCCTCGGTCCCTTGGCTTGCTTCTTGCCATGTGTCTCGGGCTTCAGTATGGTCACAGCTTTGCGATTACAGCAACTAGGCGCATGTGGGAAAACCTTCACTTTCAGCAAGTCTCAGTGCAGACAAGGCAAGGCAGGGTTTGTGAACACAGGACCCTCTTAGAACTTGCAGGTGAAATCTGCTTTCTCCATGTCCCAGCGTCCCTTAAGTGATCATACTTCCTCCTGAACTGCCAGCTCGTGTCTTTCTCTTTTTGCTACTACTGCCAGCCTGCCAGGCTTCCATCTTCTTCCCCAGCTCCTTCCTCCTGCAGTCTTTTATGCCTCTTAGGTGGTGCAATTGATTTCAGGTGCAGGCCATTATTGTTAATGGCCTGACCCTGGCAAAGCTGTTGGTCCCAATTCTCTGTCCTTTGCTTCTACGTGCCTCTTCAGCCCTCGTCTTCGTCTCAGTCTTTATGGGATTCTGGTACATGTAGTTCATTTTTAGTAAAATTTGGTTTTTACATTTCTGGTATATTTTTAAGGGTAGTTTTAATTCCCTTAATATGTTTAAAAGAGGGATGATTGTAGGTTCCAACCTTTATTGGAGGAAGATGATGTAAAGAAAGCATAGCTTTTGCTATTCCTTGTAGTTTGCATTTTGGTATTGGGTTGGGCATTTGATTTTAGGGATCAAAAGAATTCTCTCTTTAACATAATAGGTTTAGGTGTTACAACCTTAGGTTTTACCACCTTAGTTTTAACCAGAGGTTGAGAAATATTAAAATGACAGTAAGCTGTAACCTCTTCTGGCATAGTGGTAAGAATACACCCTTCCGAGGAAAAATACATTATCATTCCACGGAATCTCCTCACTACCCTGGGCACTGTCGTCACCCAGGCAATCCTCCCGCAGAACACCACTCTGGGGGTTGGCATCAGGAAGAGTCTGCCTTCCCCTGGCCTCCCGGGTGTAGACTTTAGGCAGGGTTTTATTGAGGCATCCACATGATTCTTCACACCATCTAGATCTATTACCCTTCTCCGTGAGCCATTGTGTCAGAGGGCAACAGTCCTGTCTCCTGGATAGGGTAAGACCAGATAAATCTTGAAAAGTGCAGATCTTCCCTCTGTCATATGTTATATCTGCGACCGTCTTTGCTCTGGCCAGCATCTCCATCCTATCTTTGTATCAGTGAAAATTGTATTGCATTGTACCTGTCATTTATATAGCACCTCTTACCATTATTATAGTCTCAAAGTGCTGGTAGTGCGAACACTGAGTGTTGGAGATCAAGGAGTTTGAATGCGTGTGTTCATTTTACCACGATGAGGCTAAGCAGGACTGGCCCCGGCTCCTGTAGAAACAACCCACAAAGATCAGGCATGTGGATCGTTGTTGGGGGGGTGGGCAGGAGATTGCGTGAGTGCTAGAGATTTGCTATGTGTCCAGCAGGCCCGAATTTTGCATAGGTCTTCGCTCCATACTGATTATAGGGTGTTGAGGTATGGTCTGGTGTAAGTAGGCTTAAAAACATTAAGTATCCAGTGAGCCTGTTTTGTCATAGGTCATAGCTGCATTCTACTGTGAGTGGAAGGCTAGCCACCATAGTAGTGCATTTATATGTACCAAGGAGATTATCGTCGCTGTGTTGTCACAGTATGTGGAAAGAAATACCAGCTACCCTCATAGACTCTTCTATACATCATGGTGGGGAGCTATCCTCAATTCTTCTTAGCGCAATATACTGTCTGACCTAGTATATCTACTAGGCTGCTACCGTAGGTTTTAGGATCGGAGGATTATTTAGGCACCATGGGCAGGCTACCTTATAATCTTACTGGATATCTTAGTGTAACACAGTTCCTGTCCCAGCAATGCATTTAAGTACAACACATTCCAAACTCAGTAATGCATCTAAGTGTAACATATCTCCTACCCCAAAATCCAGACGAATATGGCCCATTTCCTACCCACAAAATCCATCTGAATACGGCACATTTTTTACCCCCATAATCCGAGTACGGCACATTTCCTTCCCCAAAATCCATCTCAATACAGCTCATTTCCTACCCCCAGAATCCATCTGAATACGGCACAATTCCTGCTCCCAAAAATACAACTTGGGGTACCACATTTCCTACCCCCAACAATTCTTCTAATCTAACATTCTGAGCATTTTTAGACTCAACACTTGGAAAATGCACCTCAGCAGTGGCAAAATGCACCCAGATGCAAAGCTCACAGTAGTGGAAAAATACACCTAGATGCAAAAACTCGCAGTAGTGGGAAAATGGATGCAGGTTTAAAATATACAGAAGTGCGAAAACTCAGTGATAGGGGAAAAAGCATCTACATTCAAAACTCATAATAGTGGGAAAATGGACCCAGGTTTAAAGTATACAGCAGTGGGAATGTGCACTTAGATTGAAACTCACAATAGTGGGGGGAAAAAGCACCTAGATTTAAAAACTCACAGTAGTTGCAAAATGGACCAAAATGCAAAAGGATAGACCTGGGACCACCACCATAAGCGTTACCTCATCTATGTGCCCATTCAAATTGTACCACCTTTCCGCTGTCCGCCCCAAAAAAGGAGATTAATACCTTCATGCTCCTTCCTTTCCATCTTCAGGGGTTATTCCCCATCACGTTCCTTCCTACCCAACACCATGATGTTGTTCCTCCTCTCCCGATTCTCCAAGTCGTCTGACTTCAAGAGCACCTCCTCTTTCCTGGATTATAGTTCCATCAACCTGTCATACGTTTGCATCTTCAGCAAGTCTGCACTCAACTGGTTATTCTAGAGGCCTTCTATCTTGCCTTCTACGGTCTCATCTCTGCCCCTCAGATCTGCTATTGAGGATTGTATATCACTTCAAGGGCCTTTATCTCTAATAAGATGCCCCTTATATCTTCTTTGCTTGCTAAGTCCAATTGTGCCGCCATCATGGGCGATGGACCGTTCCCACCCTCACCTTGCTCTTTCCTGTTGCTCTGTAAGGCTGAGAAAGCTGTTAACGTGCTGGGCGCCCTTCTCCTCGTTGATTCTACTTCACTCTCCAGCCCACCGGAATCTCTCCTTCACTTTGTCTATAGGTGAGTTTCAATCCTCCCCGCAAACATGTCCATATCACCCCCTCAAAGCAATCGTTTCAATAAGTAGGGTGTGATATCCCTCGAGTAATGTCCCCCAGAGGCGCTTTCCTCAAATGGACCATCCAAGGGCGATCTTTTTGCTGCCACCGTCTTGCTCACAGGTCACTGTTATAATGTCTGTTGGTGGTCATTCAAGCTGGCACTCACACACAGACCTGCTGTGGAGTCATACGTTCTTGTATTATGTACAATGACTTTAGGACAGGACAGGACAGTGACAGGGAGGGGTATTGGACTTACATACATAGGAGAAAACCCACCGGCCATCCTAACATCCCAGCTCAGGCCCCCAACTGACACTCTCAGAACATTCACTCACAGATCCACTCCACATACTCCTGAGCTGCATTCATGCATCAAAATTCTGACAGCAAGCACTCCAGGCCAGTGACATCACATAACAAGACTACATTACAACATCTCCCTTTCATACACTGACACAAACCACACTACATCACAACAGTCACCATAAACATTAAGATCCCAATAAACATGGAACAGCCACATCTCAAATTAATTTTCCTGCTGTGGCACCTACTGACAGAGCCACTTGCTGTTGAATGGCTATCCCCTTCAATGCATGAGTCACCTGCAGTGGGGCATAAGTGTAGGTCTGGGCATCCACTGCGATATCGGAGGCACTCGAGCCGTCTTCGGCTACTGCTGTCGTACTAAGTGCTGCAGCTCCTATTCAGGTACTTGCCTCATTCAAAATATAACCTGCTTGCCTCCTCCCTGGTTCTGCACTTTAATTCATCTTCTCCTTCAGGTCGGGATCTGACTCCCACGGTTCCTTCAACCCTGCCGTCTGCCTCTGCCATGCTGTGCCTCACCACAGAGTACCTCGCTGTGTCTTCGGTTTAATTCTCCAATTATCTCATTCTCTTCCTTGCCTGCAGCTGCACTACGCGAGACGCTGCTCCTGCGTTGCGCCTTTCCGCAACCATTTTGCGGCGCTGCTATTCCAGGCAAGAGATCGCAGGGCTTGTGCGCACACGTTGCCATCTTCTTGCTACTCCTCCTGAGCCGGCTTTCAGCTCGATGACCCGGCTTCTTCCAGGGCCCTTCCTATAGTGGGCCATCAGCGAACACCAGTGTTCGTGCAGCTGTGGTCATGATCTCCTAGCTCCTCAGTGCCTGGGCAGCTCCCCCCCATCAGACATCACCCGATCAGGCTTTAAACAATCAGGGCATTCATGGAACCGCAAAATAAATCTCTTCTTTCCAAAGTGGCGGGAGCTGTATTCTAGGTGGCCATTATCGTCCGCGCCCTCTAGTGGTCTCTTTCAATGCATATATTTTGAATAAAAAGGTAAATACCTTTTTACTTTTAAGGCATAACTAGCTTTTAAGGCATAATAAGTTAGTATTTCCCACGTGAACAAAACATAGTCATCCTGGGTAAATATCCTTGTCTGCAAACCGTGGTTTGGAGGACAGACAGTGCAATTAGGGCACAGTGGCCGTGCTATGTTTGAGACACCTGTGTAGTGGGAGAGAGGCCTATCAATGCAGTTTGGAGAACAGACAATGCAATTTCCAGGCACAGTGGCCCTGCTATCAATGCAGTTTGGAGAACAGACAATGCAATTTGGGCACTGCGGTCCTGCTATCAATGCAGTTTGGAGAGCAGACAATGCAATTTGGGCACTGCGGCCCTGCTAGGTTTGAGACACCTGTATAGTGGGAGAGAGGCCTATCAATGCAGTTTGGAGAACAGGCCATGCAATTTGGGCACTGCGACCCTGCTATCAATGCAGTTTGGGGAGCAGACAATGCAATTTGGGCTATGCGGTCCTGCTATCAGTGCAGGTTGGAGGACAGACAATGAAGTTTGGGCACTGTTATCAATGCAGTTTGGAGAACAGACAATGCAATTTGGGCACTGCGGCCCTGCTATCAATGCAGTTTGGAGAACAGACAGTGCAATTAGGGCACAGTGGCCCTGCTAAGTTTCAGATACCTGTACAGTGGGAGAGAGGCATAACGATGCAGTTTGGGGCAACGGGGGGTGATCATATTGGTAGACATTGGTTTAGCCTAGTGGCCAGGTATCTAGGGTAGAGCTGTAACTCTCCCTGATCCGAGCCAAATATCTTATTGTCAATCCAGTCCTTTTCAAAAATGATCTTTCTAACTTTGGAAGGACAGTATACTACATCATCTAAAGTGAGAGAATTATTTGTCAACAGGGTTAGCAAAACAGTCACCCACTCATTTAAAGATCTACATGCCCGCATCCTCCATGCATCATTTATCTTCACAAACACACTATTCCCCGGAATAAGCAGAATAGATGTTAAAAACTGTAACCTCCTCCAGCTAATCCGGTCCTGCTCTGAGATTAAACCAAGCATATGGTGCACAGCAAGAAAATGGGTCCCCACCGTCAAAGAAAACGCCTGCTTCCATATTATGGACTCCACTTTAGATTAGTCCAATTTTTCTTCTCGAGTCTCTGCTCACTGGATAAGTCTAGGTATTATCATTTGGTTGTTCATTTTAAGTACCGGAATTAGGGAAAATCAACCGTACTCGTTGTCTACCGCACGCAATTGAGAGGCAGCAGAAATTGCTGCTGCTTTTATAGCCAAATTGAGATCACCTAGCAATGGTTTTGCTTTAACTACCACGCCCAGATATTAAGTTATCAACCACCTCAATGTTCTGCTCTTTAATTTACCATACACATTTGGCTCCACACCTCTTGCCCCTCACAGTATTCGAAATCAGGATTTTAGATTTTGGCACATTTATGTTCTGTTGAATATCCTGAAAATAAGTGGCAACAGCTTTCAAAGACTGCTGAAGGCCAATAGGTGTGTAATTAACCAAAACCAAATCGTTGGCATATAGGAGGTAGTGCACTTTTAGTGAACCCAATTTCGGTGGAT
Organism: Ambystoma mexicanum; assembly: GCF_040938575.1. Classification (NCBI taxonomy): domain Eukaryota; kingdom Metazoa; phylum Chordata; class Amphibia; order Caudata; family Ambystomatidae; genus Ambystoma; species Ambystoma mexicanum. The sequence continues at coordinate 220,018,065 of NC_090921.1, read as the reverse complement.
TAGCTCCAATATCACATAGGCAGTCCCCTATGTCAGAGATATACATATTGAAAAGAAACAGGCCAGAATGCAACCCTGTCTCACGCCCTGCTTACTATAAATCCAATCTGAACTGGAGTCCCTTTGGTTGAGTCTGACCTTTATTCTAGTATCAGAGTGTAGTAATGCAAGCATGTCTACCAAAGCTCTTGGACATCCAGCAGCCCTCAGTTTGTTCTGCAATCTAAGGCGAAGCACACAATGAAATGCTGTACTGACATCTAAAAAGGCCAGATGCAGTGCATTTTTGATGTATTCACCTGTTTGGCTAAAAGATGGATAAGCAGGCTATTCAATGATGTTTGTCCCGTTCCTGGAACCATATTGATATATATCTAATTTGCCAGAATCGCATATCCCTCAAGAGATCGCAAAGTAAACAAAGCAAACATCTTGTAGGAGGCATCCAGAAGAGAGATAGGTTGGTAGTTCACAGGATCCGAACTGTCTCCTTTTTTAAAGATCAAAACCACAGTTGTGTCCTTCCAAGGTGAAGGAAATTGAGGAGAGCAAATTATATTTTGAAAAGGCTGTAATAGCACCCTTACCCAAAGTAATGGTGCTGATTTTGGGCTAGGGGCGTTTGATGTTTTGCCTTACCAAAAGCAATTAAAATCACATCCAATTCCACATTGAGAAAAGCCCATGATTCACACTGTTCATGTACATATCCTTCACCAAATACTCAGATCCTGATCAGAGTTTGGCAGAGAATAGAGACTAGCAAAGTAAGATTCCCATTGCACCACTGATGGTAACTGCACTTGCAAATAACTTTGAGAGGGACTCGCACTTATCTCCAAAAAGTGGACGTATCTCTACAGTTAATAGTTTTAAGTATTAACTCTGCATCTTTTTGGAGCAAAAGGTGTCTGTACACTCTCACCCAATTTACATGAGCTTGCTTTAATTTTCTTACTTTCAGATAGCCCACAGGGCCCGATTTGAGCGCATGTCTTGCTTCTCTCCTTTAAAACTATTTTCCTATGGCGTACTAATTCATCAAATCCCTGCTCATGACCTTTTTATAGACTTAACGGAAGTTAGGCCTTGTAAAAGTTGCTGTAGCAGTGGCACAAACTCCTGTGGAAAAATAGCTTAAAATCTACCTTTCTGGTAGCATTGATCCATCTTAACATTAAATCTTGTTGCAAAATTAGGACGTTAAATAACAAGATGCTCTCTACCCTTAATTTATATCAGTCATTTAGGAGGGACATTCCATTCTATATGTTTTAACTGCAGTAAGGAAATAATCAATTGTGAGTGATCTCTACTTGTTATCCGTTACTTCCAAGGAGACACAGCTACTCTCTACATTCGTTGAGGAAAACACATAGTCGAAAGTAGAATGCACCAGCCCATTAGACCAGGTACATTTTGGAGGGACATCACCCTGAATATGATAATTTTAGAGTTTCAAATCCCATGGATCCAACACAGAGCGCACCAACCTCCCTCTGTTCCGAGCAGTAGCTGATGTTTTCTTAACACTCTCCAAACCATAAGGAAAATCATCTAAGCACTCACTATTAAAATCACCCAATATAATGATCCCATATCTTTGACCAAGGTATAGGTCTCAAGTACATTTAAAATCACATAAAAAAATCCAATAGCTCAGCTGAAGAGGGATTAACATAGACATTAAGCACAATAAACGTTCTCCAATTTACTAGAGCCTCATCTCATCAAATTATTTTTGCCCCAATATATATCGGATCTACCCAGGTGCATGTTTTCCAACATCGTGCCCGGAGCCTATCGCCAGGCACATAATAGGCCACCAAAAGGCCATCCTCTAGGTCTCCTTGCAGGCTCATGGACTACAGTGAAGCCATCTAGCCCTGGGATATCTAACATTAGTGTCTCCCGTAAGCAAATTAAATTTGCCGTAGTCCAAACTATGGGCTATGAAACTTCAGATGAAACCCCTCCATGCGGTCTTCAATTGGATACCGCTGGTATTCATAAAGATACTGATGTGCCTGAGCGCTTTCAGAAGAGACCAGGGTTAGGGACCCAGCTAATCATGCAGATGCATCATACAGAAGCCTACTGTCCTTCATTTGAGCAAGACAACCTTACAGACATATTAGACAAAGGTCCTCAATATGACCCTATACTACCATTTTATGTGGTTCTCCAAAATAGGGTTGTGGCAACCTGGGAGGCACCAGAGTCCAGCACTGCAGTAAATAGAAATGTCACAAAAAAATACAGGCCATCCAGTAGCAACCGTGACTGCCTGTCAATGCATCCGACTCAAGAAAGTCTAGTAGTGCAAGCAGCTACATCCGCCTCTAAGCAAGCTGCCTATCCAACCATACCTCCTGATAAGGATGGTAAACACGTTGACTCATGGGCAAAGAACGTTTTTCTCTGTTAGCAGCATGGCTTTAAAGTCTACTAATTGTACATGTGCTCTTGCAAAGGTCACATTCACCCTGTGGTACTGCACAGCATGGCTGGCTGATCGCATCCCTGAAGGTGAGGAAAGAAACGGCTTCTTGAACCTGATAAGCGATGGTAAGGACGACATGTGTGAGTCTCTGCAATTAGGTCTGGACACTGCTGACCGCATCAGCAGGGCCATGGCAGCAAGCACTGACATACCCAGATTTGCGTGTTTGAGGAATTCAGGATTAGCACCTGATGTACAATCTAGACTCCTCAACATGCTCTTTGACGGCTCACACTTATTTGGTAATAAGGCTCACGAAAGCCTTGAAAAGCTGCAGACCACAAAGGCGGCAGCTAAGTACTTAGGTGCTGCTATCAGGCAGCCACAGCCTTTTCACCCCAGCAGATCATCTTTGAGGGGTAGGTCCTTTTAACGAGAGGACAGACTGGTCAAAGGGGTAAAAGAAGATTCCCCTGTGGTGGCCGAGGGAGAGGTGCAGAGCCCGGCCAAGCAGCGGCAACATTACCATCAGCCACGGCTTCAGCTGTCTCAAAATCTCTTTAAGGTCTTGACTCATGACACCCTGGTAGGAGGCAGACTGTCTCAGCATCTGGAAGAATGGCGAGGTATTACATCAGATGCATGGGCACTAGAAACAGTAGCCCAAGGTTACTGCCTCCCCTTCATACAACAACCTTAGGATCATCAACCGGGAAGCTATTCGCTAAATGTTCCAGATCCATTCCTGTTGCAGGACATTTTGACCCTGCTAGAGAAAGGTGCTATGGAACCAGTACCTGTGATGGAGAGGAACAAAGGATGGTATTCTCCCTATTTCCTAATCCCCAAGAAGGGCAGAGGACTGAGACCTATATTGGATTGATATACTTGAAAAAGTTCCTCAGGAAGGACAAGTTCAAGATGGTCACACTTTCTCAGATCCTTCAGGCCCTCCAGCTTCAGGATTGGATGGTATCATTGGACTTTCAGGATTCTTTCATGTGCCAATCCATCACAAACACAGGAAGTACCTGAGGTTCGCTGTTGGTGGTTCTCATTATCAGTTTCAAGTTCTACCATTTGGGCTGACCTCTGCACCAAGGGTTTTCACCAAGCTGATGGCAGTTGTGGCAGTGAGTCTCAGGAGAGGGGTGATTCACATCTACCCTACCTGGATCAATCAGGGCACGTTCATCCGAACAAGCCCTGGGACATCTCTGCGTAACCTGCCACTCCCTTCACAGACAGAGCTTCTGCCCAAGTACAAGAAGTCCCATATGATATCATCTCAAAGACTCCAGTTCATTGTCCTGGGTGCATCCCTGGGAAAAGCCGTGCCACAAGAGGTGAGGGCTCAACACAGTCTGCATGGTAACCAAATTCCAGAATGCCCAACGTCTTCCGGCCTTTGCCTTTTTGAGGTTGCTCGGACTCACGGCATCCTGCATTTTCCTGGTGTAAGAGGCTCACCTGAGAATGAGATCCCTTCAATGGGCTCTCAGGGCACAGTGGTCTCAATTCTCAGACAGGATGTCAGATCTACTTCAGGTTCCGAGGAGGGTCACACAGTATCTTGTGTGTTTGGCCTGCGAGGACACCATTCTGAAGGGAGAACCTTTTTGGCAACCATTGCCCGAGATAACAGTAGTAACAGATGCTTCCTTCACAGGGTGGGGAGCACATGCCAATGATCTGACAATCAGTGGTCACTGGTCTCCATCTGAGTCCAAATTACACAACCTTTTGAAGCTGAGGGCAATCCGACTGTCACAGAAGGCCTTTCTGCCCTCGCTACGGGGAACAATTTCCTGATAATGACGGACAACACAGTGACCATGTACTACCTCAAAAACAGAGGAGGTGTAGGGTCACTACCACTGTTCAGAGAGGCAATGCAGTTCTGGTTCTGGGCAATTCAAGAAGGAATATCCCTATCAGCAGTTCACCTAGCCCGGGAGGAGAACACAGCGGTGGATGCTCTGAGCAGGCCAAGCACGGTTTCCCACGAGTGTGAACTAGCTCAGGAAGCCCTTCAACACATCTTCACCATTTGGAAAACCCCTCAAGTGGATCTGTTCATGACCAGTGTCAACCGAAAGTCCAAACTGTTCTGCTCCAGGGAACGTCCCCCCAATAGGAGCTCTAGGAGACGCGTTCCTAGTGGACTCGGAGTTTCTACTCCTGCACGCGTTTCCTCCAGTTCCGTCATTCCTCAAGTCACCAGGAGGTTGAGAAAGCTCAGGAAACCCATGATCCTTATTGCCCTGGTCTTCCACATAGAGAGGACCGCCTCTCGTAAGAGGAGAGTTGCATTCTCCATCAAGAGGTCAAGACACTCAGCCTTCATGCATTATTTCTGAGAGGCTGAAGTACAAGGATCGGGACCTCCCGAATGACGTAATGGAGAGTTTGCTTTCGGCCAGAAGGCCACCAACAAAATCCTTATACTACTGCCGTTGGAACAATTTGTGCAGCTGGGGTAGGGAGAAAGATGTGAACCATTTTCAATGCGATACACCTACAGTATTATCGTTTCTGCTGCATTTGGCAAATCTTGGGCTCCAGATTGGAACAGTCAAGGGTTATCTAGCAGTGCTTTCCTTAATCAAGCGCACCTCGGAGGAGGCATCCTACTTCAAAATACCCTTAATAAATCAATTTCTTAAATTACTCACAAATGTATTTCCTCCTACACATTTCCAAATCCCAAATTAGGAACTTCATTAGTTTTTGACATGTGCCCCTTTTGAACCACTCCATTCCTGCCCTTTAAGGTATCTAACTTACAAAAATATTTTGTTGGTAGCAATAATAACAGCGTGATTGAGTTGCATGCCGTATCCTGTAAACCTCAATTTACCACCTTTTACAAGGATAAGGTTGTCCTTATGGTCAAACCCTCTTTTCTGCCTATGATTGTATCAGATTACCATTTACCACAGAAAATTGTGCTTCCAGCTTTCTTTCCTCCACCTCATCCTGGTAAGGAAGAGGAAAGATTTCATACACTCGACCCAAGGAGAGTAAGACTCAGCCAGTAAGACTGAGATTCTACTTATCGGCACACCCACTCCCTCCTTCCCTGCAGCTCTCTGACCGGCCTCCCTTGGCCCTCTTCCTGCTCCTACCTGCACGGCAAAAAACCTCGGGGTCATCTTTGACTCCACACTCTCCTTCTCTCCTCACATCTCTGACGTCTCTAAGAAGTCACACTACCAGCTACACCTTCTCAAAGGTGTCATTCCTTTTCTTTCCTTCCCCCAGAAGCTCACTGTCTCCAGAGCTCTGGTTCTCTCTAGGCTGGAAAACTGTAACAGCCTCTATCTAAATCTTCCTGCCTCTACTCTCCGTCCTTTGCAACTCATCCAGAACAGGACTGTGAGACTTGTCCTTGGCCTCAAGCCCAGGGACCATATCTCTCTAGGACTGAAATCACTACACTGGCTCCCAGTGGCTGCAAGGATTAAGTTCATAACCCTCTGCATTGTCCACAAGGCCTTCTGGGGCCTTGGGCCAAAATACCTGCAACTCTCTCTTTCTAAATATATTCCTTCTCGAGCCCTTCGCTCATCCACCTCCAACTCCCTCAGGGTCAGCCGCTTCTCCAAGCAACGAGCTGGTGGTAGATTTCTCGCCGCAGCAGGGGCTTCCCTCTGGAACAACCTTCCTGCCTCCCTGAAACTTGAAGAGAACCATCTCCGGTTCCGGAAGCACCTCAAAACCTTCCTCTTTGCCTCTGCTTTCTCTCCCTCTCTCCCCTGCTAAAATCACTGAACCTGCACTAAATCTGCAACTGGGCCACTCACCGATCTCATGTCCTGGCCCAGCCACTCTTCCTTGCACTGCCTACATGCACTACGGGACTGTCTCTGTATCCTACAGCCCCTTCTCCCGGCACTTACCTTTGCACTTGCCACCAGCTGGCCCATTATTTATCTCCTATTCTATTAACTATGTACCGCACTTTCCTTGCACTTGCCACCAGCTGGCCCTATTACTTATCTTGTATTCTACTAACCATGTACTGCACTTCCCCTCTCCCCTTCCCCTGCACTTTTTCCCAGTCCCCCTACCCTTGCACTTGCACGATCTGAATGACACCTGGCCTAGTAGGATCGTTGTCTGTCTCCCTTTGTTCCCCCACCCCCTGCCTCGTCGCGCCTGAAACACTTGTGTATAGGCGCATTACAAATGCCATTCATATCATATCATAAGCTTTTTTGTTTCAAGAATGGCAAAGTTGCAACAGCATGACCAACTTTTCATTGGTTATACAGGACACAAACTGGGTCTGTCAGTAACCAAGTAAACTCTATCTAGATGCACCATATTGGCTATTTCCGAGTGCTACAGGCTAGCTGGGAAATATCTCACAGAAGGCTTAAGGGCTAATTCCAGTAGGGGCATGGCAACTTCCTCTGCACTTCAGGGAGGGGTTCCGATACAGGATATGTGCGAGGCAGCTACCTGGTCCACCAACCACATGTTTACAAAATATTATTGTTTAGTTACATCTAACAATGAGGGAAGATTTGGGAAGGGAGTTCTATGCCTCATTCTTGAAAAAACATTAACTCTCAAATTCTTACTCCCTCCCCAAAAGAATTTAATACTGCTTTGGAATTCTATCATAAGATGAGGAATACGTGGAAGGACACAATCCATTTGAAGAACAAGTTACTTATCACTGGTAACGTTCTTTCAACAAGATGTTCCTCCCACGTATTCCTCTTCGCCCTTCCTACCTACCCCACTGTAGAATTTCCGAGCTTTAGACTTTACATTCTTTTAGGTAGGGGTGTATCGAACTTGGACTTCGAGTAAGTATTCGGCCGAATGTTGGCTGAAAATAAGGTATTCTGCTCCGGCCGAATAGATTCTTGCTATTCAGCTCTTGCCGAATACTTTGACATTCACATTTGAATACTATGCAACAATAACTCAGAAAGGCAAATATAGACTTCAGTTTGCAAAACTGAAAAGAATTAGACCAGACACTTAGTCACGAGACCAGACAAATAGCTATCACAAAGCTGTAAAATACGTTATGTTGTAGTCTGGTCTTTAGGGCATGTTGTGTTACCGATTCTTAGCCATAAAAGGTGCTCATCTTTTATACTTAGCCTGAAACAATACAGGAACATCTTTTCTTTTGGCAAATGTTTATATGCAATTTGCACTTTTTCAGTTGGAAAAGACAAACTGAAAGAAATGGGCATATTTCACTTTAGGATACATTCAGTTCCTGTCATGTCACTTCCCATTGCGTATGCCTTAGTCCCCCTTTTCTTTTTTTATGGACATAGTCCTGAGTTTAACATTATCTGATATTTTATCAAGAATTATAATCTGCATATGTTTGTGTATTGGCGAGAAGGAGTAGCGAGGATAAGTGAAAGTGAGCAGCATTTGTTTGAGTGGGGTGAATAGATGTGAGATGGAGTTCATGCATTTCAGATTTCCTCTTGACTTGTGTCCTGGATGAGCCAACATGAACCATTTTATAAATTTCTATGTGAGCTGCAAAACGTTTTGAAACTCAACCTCATCAACCTTGCAACTCGATGGATAATGCAATGCATCTGATTCACAAAGGCAGTTGCAAATTGCAATATCCATTTTGTTCATTGCAACCTAGTCCTTTTGCATTTGTGAAGACACCTACTTTGACTGGCACTGGTTTTGACTATGCAACAACCTTCTGTACATTTGGTCCTGTTAAGTGACTTCAATTCAGCAATCCCACTAAGTCAGTGCCTCGTCTGGGACGCCCAAGGGAAGCCCTTATTTATATATTTTTATGACAAGTTATACTCTGGATGATAAACCCTTATGTAACGCCCATCTCTTTGAATCCCCCTGACCTCACTGAGCCAAGAAGTAGGTGTGTTTTGCAATTTAAAGGATTTATTGGAAAAATGAAACAATATATATATATCACCCTTTTATAATAAATTAATATTTGATATCACACTTAAGAATATGACAGTGATCAACAATGGATAATATTACAATTGTACGCTTATTGAATTACTTAGTAGTTGGTAAAGGAAGGAAAAGGTAATTGAGAATGCTTTTATGGTTTCAAGGAAAAACAATGATTGAAAGAATGCCGTACAGAAATAAACTGATAGGGTTTCACAAGAGATAATATGTTCCCTTTTCCCCTGGTGGCAATTCACTCCCCCCCTATGCGATATAAGGAGATGGAAGGAGAGCACACAATTTTCAGAAATACAAACAAAATGCAATACAAAGTTCCAGTTCCCCCCAGCGAGCTTGGAGGAAAACAGGTATGATTTTAAAGCAGGCAAATCCTTTTAAATGTGGTGGCAATGAAGTAAAATATGCTAAAAATGCTTTTAATTCCCTATAGGAGGTTCAGGGTAGGTGATAGCGATTTAAGATTAGTTCAAGTCACACTTGCGATGCTCAATGAGGGATTAGCAGGTTGAAAATGAATTTTAGCAGTTCAATCAAAAGTGGCTATTTTGACAGGAGCTAATTTTTCAATTCGCAGCAATTTTTCCGAATGCGTCGAGCGCGATTACGGAATAACTATAAGGAATAGAAAGTCGGTTTTAGGCTTGTTGGAAAGCTTAGAATCTTAGCTTTAACATGAAAGTTAAATCCGAGCACCTACGATTCAAAAGATACAGACGATTTTGTGGAGATAGATTTTCAGAAATGAAATTAAAGTTTCAGAATGACAGATGCGCTGTGGAAGGTTTTGGATGAACAGGATGGACACACAATTCTATGATGCAGTTCTAGATAGGTGGAAATGGTTTGAATTAGATTATTTTAAACTAAGAGATTGGTTTGCACAGTTCTGGCTGAGTACTCACACTATGAATTTGAAATAGGCCGTCAAGGTCTGATCAAGTTTGGACTGGACTCCTGGCGGGTGGTTCTGAAGTCACAGCTCCCTGGGTCAGCTCTGCTCTGCACTTCACAGCGATCTGGTCTCTGGTTCTGGCAAAAGTTCTTGGCACTGCTGAAAAAGTTCTGAATTCTGGATTCTAAGTTCTGGAGATGGTCCTTCTGGATATTGTCTGGTCCGGCAAAATGCTTCGCAAGAAAGTGGAAAGTGAATGTGTTGCCTGTCCAAAGCAGTCTCTTTTGATGTGTTTTGAAAATGGGTGTGTGCGTGGGCATAACTAAGCCTGCCCCTCACAATTTATCATTGGCCAAGCTCTCCTCTCTCCCTTGATTGGGGGAAGGAATGGAGTGTAATCGGGCATCAATTTTATGGCATACAGAAAGAACACTCCCCTTGTCAATTTGCACACAAATCTATTTTTGATCCAAATACATATTTATCTATGTACCATTTTTCTAATATTATATGTCCAGTTAACATATTTTCTGTAGCACCAAACCATCTGATCCCTGTCTTTGTAAAATGTCGGGTCCACTTATGACAGAATTCTGCCCCTTTCATCAAAAACACAACCTCTAAACTTTTCCAGAATTTACACAAACATGCACAAGGAATATGGGCATCAGATGATAAAGTGTCAGATTTTTAACATGCAGACATTCGGAGTAATACCTTATTTTCCGCTGCTACCCCCCAGATCATACCACAGAATCCTCACACCTCTTAAAATGGGCAAAGAAAAATCACAAGAATAATGATATTAATTATATAATTTTGACAAGTCCGTACTATGAATTATCCATCTTTTTAAAATTTTGCTCTGGCCCAAAGGGTTGTGGTTTCCCAAAGCACATGGTGGAATTTCTGGTTTATCCACTTCCTCCAACTCAGGTTGCTCACAGAGGCACTGCTCCTCCCAGTTTCTCCCAAGAGGAAGCCATTTACGACCCCCCTAATTTAACATTTGTCTGAGCCAAGAAAGGCTCATTGTTCTGTTTCCCTGCTCCCAGGTGCTCCTCCCCTGATTCAATCAGAGAGGTGTAATCACCTTTTGGTGGGAACAGCAGAAGTCAGCCAGGCCTGCGAATGCAGTGGCTGTTGTCGGGGGTAGTTGCCGGGCAGAATTCAATCTCTTCAAGCCAGGCTTCAGCCAAATGTCACTTTGTTCCCAGTTTTTCTTCATTCAAATCAAACTTACAATTCTTACACATGCAGCTAGAACGCTGATTCTGAGTTCAAAACTATGACCTTTAAACAGTTGCAACCTATGTGACAATCAAAAGTAGGTCACTCATTTATTTTAAACATTTTGATTTTAGTGGTTTTAAATCCAATTTCAGTTAAGCTGCTGGCATCCACAGCTCAGCCAGTTTTGTTAAAAACATTGCTTTACGCTCTTCATCTTTCCAGATTTTGTATGCACACAAGACTACATTCTGCAAAATGTCTGCTGGTGTTCAGTGAGATTTTTGAATATCTTGCAATGTTTAAAATAGGCATTTTTAGCATGCATTTCAGAGAAACAAAGGTGATTTCAAAGCGCTTTTTTTTAGCTAACAGGCACTGCTGTTTTTTCCTTTGGCACCACGTTTCACTCATGGCGCTTCTAGCCCATCATGCTCGCACCGGTGGTTGGCAGGTCAGGCGCTTTTTGGTGTGCGCAAAACTGTGCGGTTTTCCTGGATTCTGGCGCAAATGTGGGCTTTTCGGCCATTTTGGATTTTCTAAGCCCACAGCACCAAATGTTGCAGCATAATAACTCGAACATGGGTCAAAACCCCTGACAGTCCCTTCATTTTGGTTAAATCTGCTTTTTTCCGGGCTTTTATACTTTAAATAAAGATGCTACATTAATTACAATGAAGAGAAATAAAAGTATAGAATGCATTTACAATGATGCTTCATTTGTTTTTGTAATTGTGTTTTTTCAAGTTTGGAACATGATTTATTAAATAAAGCAACTATTCAGCTTCATATTCGGTGAATACTGAATATGCTATTCGGCACAGCCCTACTTTTAAGGCCTGATAGTTAAAGGAATGGTTCGGTCAGAAATATTATTGTCCCTATGGTTCGGCCATGATAATTCGATCGATCGTACAAACATTTCATATGCACCTTACCCGAGTTTTCGTCTCATGAACACAAGTTAAATCAGGCAGCAGGGCGCGGCCATCTTGTGATAATCTTATCACTTGCCGCATCGCCCTGGGTGACCTGTGTTTGCGGCACTAAATCATATCCCCCGCCCCTGAGCCTGACATCACCAAATCATTTATATTCTCCGCCTCTCTCCGTGATGTTGCTGGGCAGCGTGGCCAAACGCGCCAAGTCGTCACCTACGCGACTAAATGCGGAACCCGGAAAACAACACACATCATCACAATTAGTAATATGAAACTGTACTTTAAAAGGAAACAGCAAGACTGTACAATTGGTAAAGTACATTTATTTCACATTAAATGTTTCGATAACATTCAGCGTCTGACTTAATCAATTAAAATTGAACTTTTCGTCTTTGCTCTCGTTTCATAAATCCACAAATGTTCATCGTGAGTCATGCGCTGTTCCTTTTGGGTACACAGGGTGTTCGTTTTGTCTAAATGAAGCACTTCGGTCACTCGGTGAATAGCAAGGCTGGTGCATGAACTTGCACTAGACCACTGTAAAGGTTGTTATGTTGCTCCTGATCGCCGGTACCGCGTACGGTCATATTGGATATTGTCTGTCGTCCCAAAAGATGGTTAAGTAGATGCAGTGATTGACATGTAGCTGCAGCTGGCGGTTGAAGAAGCCATCGGTTGGGGTCTGGAATAGATGACAATCGCAGAACGGCACGATGTACCTGTTTGCAAAAGATAAAAATCGAAAAGTGTCTCAGTAGCCGATCTTTATTACAATTAATCATTTCCTTTATTAGCGCAGAGGTGATGCAATGTGAACCGAGAGAATACAACTTGGAATATCAAAGTACTCTGCTATTTTCTTCCGAGGATAGTGCGATCGAGAATGTTGAGCTCTAAACGTAATGCATAAACTGGGGCAAGAATTCGAGGTGCAAAAACAATGTAATGATTTATTAGCATAGAGCCAGGGAGAAACGAGTGGTGGTCTACATTCGTCTCGATGCTGGCCTGCCCATGTGCCCGGTAGATAGCCCAGCACACAAAGGTTGTACTAGCACTTCATTGCAATATGCCAAACAGAACGAACAAGTACAATGTCACCCAGCAGTAACGGTCAGCTATTCGTATTTCGATTAGTTCACCCGAGGTGAGGGCTCAAGACATTCTGCAGATGGTCATCAAATTACAGAGTGCCCAGCGTCTTCTGGCTTTCAATTTTCAGAGGTTTTCCGCCCTCATAGCATCCTGCATTTTCCTGGTGTGTAGGCTCGCCTGAGAATGAGATCTCTCCAATGGGCTCTCAGGACTCAATGGTCCTGATTCTCAGGCAGGATGTCAGACCTTCTTCAGGTTCCAAGCGGAGTAGCACACAACCTTCTGTGGTGGACCTACCAGAAAAAATTCAGAAGGGAGAACCTTTGTGGCAACCATGGCCGGAGATAATTGTGGTGACGGGTGCCTCACTTACGGGGAGGGGAGCCCACGTCAACAATCTAACAATCAGAAGTCATTGGACTCCTTCGCATTCCACACTACACATCACTCATTTTGAGCTGAGGTCAATCAGACTAGCGCTGAAGGCCTTCCTGCCATCTGTATGGAGAAATAATGTCCTGGTAATGATGGACAACAAAGTGGCCATGTACTACCTCAACAAGAGAGGTGGTGTAGGGTCACTACCACTGTGCAGAGAGGCAATGCAGCTGTCGTTCTGGAAAATTCAAGAATGAGTATCCATATGGGCAGTTCACCTAGCCAGAGAGGAGAACACAGCAGCGGATGCTCTGAGCAGGCAGAGCACAGTCTCCCACGAGTGGGAGCTAGCTCACGAAGTCCTTCAAGAGATCTTTACCCTTTCGGGAACCCCTCAAGTGGATCTGTTCGCGACCAGTGTCATCTGGAAGTGCAGACTGTTTTGCTTCAGGCAATTTCTCCCAAGAGGATCTCTAGCGGACATGTTCATAGGGAATTGGGAGTTTCATCTTCTATATGCATTTTCTCCAGTCCCCGTCATTCCTCATGTGATCAGGAGGCTGAGAAAGTTTGGGAAATCCATGATCCTAATTGCTCCGAATTGGGCCAGCAGGACGGGGTACCCAGACTTTCTTGTCCATCTGCCCTTCAATTCGTCTTCCACAAAGGGTTCGGGGTCGGGTTCTCCATCCAGAGCTCAACATTCGCTCATGGTTTCTGAGAGGGTAAGATCTAAGGATTGGGACCTCCCGGACATGTAATGGAGATTTTGCTTTCGGCCAAATGACCAGCAACGAAATCCGTATACCACTGGTGTTGGAGCAAATTCTGCAGCTGGTGTATTGCAAGTATGTTACATTTGGCTAATCTGGGGCTCCAGATTAGGACAATTAAGGGATACTTGGTGGCGCTTTCAATCTTCAAGCGCACCTCGGATGAGGGATCATATTTCAAAATATCATTGATTGTACAATTTCTTAAAGGTCTCACAAATGCGTTCCCGCCTACACCTTTTCAAGTCCCAATTTGGAATCTTAATCTGGTATTGACATTTCTGATGTGTGCTCCTTTTGAGCCACTCCACTCATGTTCATTAAGACTGCTAACATTTAAAACCATTCTGTTAGTTGTGTTAACATCAGCCCGCAGGGTGAGTGAGTTTCAGGCGCTTCCTAATAAGCCTCTATCTACAATTTTTTTACAAGGATAATGTTAAGGTTAAACCTTCTTTTTTGCCAAAAATTGTCAGATTTCCATTTAGCCCAGACAATTGTGCTTCCAACTTTCTTTCAGCCTCCTCCTTCTGGAAAAGAAGAGGAAATGTCACGACTCGCAGGGATCACAACAGGTTTCCCAGTCCCCCCTCTATGGTGCCTAACCCCTCTCAATCTCATGCCCAGCTCCGGGATTTACCGGTATCCTCCTCATTTAGGTTGCCACCACATGGTCCCCAGCGTTTTGCAACCCACCCGCTACGACGCCCGCTTCAGTGGTGTCTCCCATGGAGATTGAGGGATTGACTCCGTGCAGCCGCACTTCCGCATTCCAGGAATGCTTCACGTTCCCAGGACATGGCTGCTGGTCACGTGACCCGGAAGGTACGCACGCGTGTGGCAGCAGATCACGTGACCGGAGGCTGCGGGTCACGTGTCCAGGTGGGGAGCGAAGCGCCAGTATTTAAACGGCCGTGTCGGTGCAACCGCCGCTTCACAGCTGTTTAAATCCTTGGACACTGTTCGGCGCTACGTTCCTGATTTCTTGAATACCCGGATACCGACCTTGGACTGCTTCACGGAATTGCTTTTGGATCTCCTTGGCTTTGTCTTTTGGAACTACCGGTCACGAACCACGGACTGCTTTTGGACTTCGTCTTCTTTATCCCTGGCACTACGATCACTGGTCCTTGGTCTGGACTTTGACAACGGGTGGGCCCGTTCCATCTCAAGTACGTTTGACCTTCTGGCAATACTTTCCTGATAGGGAGGGTTCTGGAGAATCCCAGAAAAACCCCATAGGTATACCGGAGTACCTCACTGCTCCACTGGGTAAGACTGTTCCAACTTGTTATTGTATTGACTAGTGGTGGTTGTTGGGTGCATAACTTAACCAGTGCTTTCTTTGCAGTGGTCCGGGGTTTCTGAGGGTCTGCGGTTCCGGAGGAAGAAGATCTCCCACCTGTGGCCTCAAGGGTTGCACAGGGAGTCTTTTTGCTCCTCCCTGTGCGGCACTTGTGGACAGAGGTCTCTCCTGACTACACGACAGTCAAGTCACAACAGGAAAGGCTGCATAGGCTTGTTCCCAGAAGGTTTTGAGCTTTTACATTCCTCAGATGACGAAGATACTTCAACATGGCCAGCTTTTCATTGGCTACACTGGACACCAACTTCAGTTACTAAACAAACTCTGTCCAGATCAATAATTCTTGCTATTTCTGAGTGCTACAGAGTGGCTGGGAAAGATCCCCCAGAAGGCCTAAGAGCCCATTCCACAAGGGGCATGGCAACATCTTCCACTCTTCAAAGAGGGATGCCGATAAGACATTTGTGCAGCAGCTGCTTGGTCTACCATCCACACTTTTACAAAGCATTACTGTCTGGATTCATCCTCTAGCCAGGAAGGAGTATTTGGGAAATCAGTCTTATACTCAATCCATGACAAATCTTGAAACTGAAAATTCGTACTCCCTCCTCCAAAACCTTACACTGCTTTGGAAGTCTATCATAAGATGAGGAATATGTGGAAGGACATTTGAAGATCAAGTTACTTACTCCTGGTAATGTTCTATCGACTGGATGTTCCTCCCAAGTATTCCTCAGCGCCCCTTCCAGGCTACCCCGCTTTAGAATTTCCAGGCATTACTTTACGCTCTATCAGAGTCTAGTACTGTCTAGGACTCACTTAGGCTGGTAATTATGCCCGAGAAAGGCGTAAAAATAGAACTGAAGCCAACGAGCGCTGCGCGTGCTATATGTACTGACAATGACATCAACCCGAGATGGAAGCCCTCGAGGGACATCGGTTCGACCGCATCGGCCCACAGCGCCCTCTGCTGAAACATACTTTCCAAAGCAGCTGAAACTGGAAGGGAAGATATCATAAAATGAGAAATACGTGGGAGGAACATCCAATCGAAAGAACGTTACCTGGGGTAAGTAACTTGTTCTTCTTGCAGGAACAACTTATTATTATTGAACATAGTCTTCCAGATATCTTGGTTTCTTGTATTTCCTGCCAAATCTCAAAACTGATGGACCACAATCAGTTTTGCAAGGCAAGGAAACACTTCTTGTCTGATATCTTTCATGATCACTCTCTTTACTATTGGAAGCTCTCGGTCTCATCATCACCCTCCACATGTCCCACACTCTGTCATTTGCCATCCTAATGGCTCTTCTATAAACACTTTTAACCCTTATCACTACTAACCATTGACTCCCCTAGTTCCTGAGCGCCACAGGTAACTTAATCATGACCCAGTCTTCTATTTGAGGACACACACTTTTCTTTACACCAGATTTGTCATACAACATTGTGTTTATCATTTGTGTCCTTCGTATACTGTATTGTGCATCATCTACACTGACATCTGCTCTGTCCCACTTTCTTAACCATGCTGCTAACAGACTAGTATTAGCTTTTCTGCCCCTGCTGAATTCAAAAGGTGAAATGCCGGTTGTACTATGTCACGTAAACCTATATGCCACCACCATCTGCTTAACTGCATTTTCCAGTCTTTCCCACTAGTCCATGTTCCTCTTATTGTTTCTTTAATGATACTTTTAAACCTTTCTATGATGCCATTTGTTTGGGCATGATATGTAGCACTTGTATGATGCTAAATGGCATGGTCTTTTGGGAATTTCACCATGTCCCATGATTTGAACTGTATTCCATTATTTGTCAGAATTGTGTTGGGATATTCTTCCCGGCTGCACAATTACTCTAAAATTTCAATCACTCGCTGGGGGTTGACATGTGGTGGCATATGTATTTATGTCCTGTACTGTTCTCAAACCGTCCTCATCTTCTACTCCTGCAACGTTCTCGAACTCTCTTGTCAATTCTTCACATCACATCTATCTATATTGCCTCCCTCACCTTCAACTTCTCCTTTTCCTCAAGATCCCCTGTTCATCCACTCACTGTTCCACTTCTCCAAACTCGACACAATTTCTTTCCCAGTAAGGATTTTTATAGTGTTTCCTCCCCTTCCACCTGGTGTTGGCTTGGTACAAGGAATTGCAACAGGCCTGGGGCAGACCATTTTCTCTATTCAGGTTTTGGTTGGGCTGTGTGGAGATCAGCACTCAGGGATGTTGTAATTTCACTGGTTGCAACTCCAGTGCAGCGGGAGCCTTTAAAGAGTTGTTGTGCCATCTTGAATTCAGTATCACTGAGCATGCATGATGTGACGGATACTCTGCACACTCTGAGCAAACCCTATAGGATTCCCATCTACATTCTGGTCTGTGGCTCATTCTCTGTGGTAGTGGCAAGCGGAATGGCTTCAGTGCTGTGATTAAATTTGCATTAAGTAAACACGTGAGTCTGGGGCTACTTGTTCTGTAGCTTTCAATCTGGCATTCTTTCTGCTTTCTTAAATAGCTGATAGCTGCTGCCTGAACCATGTGGCAGTTCCCTGCCCCAAACCCCAAGTGTTTATTGTGGGTGCCAGGGGATCATGCCCATATTTCACCCAGAATGCACTTCATGTCCGGGGGGTGAGCCCTATTCTCTGAGCCTCACCCACATACACCTTAAGTCTAAGCAGGGGACATTGTCATAGTCGGCAGACAGTGTCAGGCATGCATAATTCCATCATCAGCAAACCATACCGAGGATACATAGTGGTTGGGCTCTCAATTCTAACAGGAAATAAAGAGAAACTTTGAACACATCAGATGGTAACATTTAACTCTAGAATTCACAAGACCCAAGACTGTCCCAAAGTCTTCCCACCCAAAGCCCTATCCTATCATCTGCCCCACATCCACTGACCCAAACCCTGTTTGGCATTATTGATTACGGGACCTTTATCTTGAATCTGCTACTGCCTTGGAAACTGTGTTAGGTGATGTGTGACTTTGGTGGAATAAGAGGAAGCGTAGAAGCAGGAAATCAATTAGATGTGTTGAAACAATGGAAAGAATACCAGCACACTGAAAGGTTCACAAATGTGCTTGCAGAGTTCTGTCAAATAATACATATCAACATAATTCTTGGTGGGTATAATTTCAACCCTGTCTGCAGTAACTTTGTGATCATCGAGGCAATGTATCTGCAGGAAGCGTGACTCCCATCCTCAGTGTGCTATGATGTAGGGCATAGAGGCTCATCGCAAACATTACAGTAACAGATGTGTGCAGGGACGTGCAGTGGACTTGTCCTAGACCTGTGATATTTGTGTTACTTCAATCTCTGCAGGAAGCCTATAAAAGGCCAAGACCAATAATTACTTGGACACAATGTGTAACGTGTTTCCTGGTCCCTTAACTCCTGTAGCTCCCATTCCTGTGTACCGCCTCCTTCCTAACACTGTTTTTAACCTCATAATGGCATGGATTGGGGTATAACATCTCCAGTGCTCTAAAGAGAAAAAATACTTCAAGTTCTTAAATTTACTGTACATTCTCTAAGAGTGGCCAGGCTTTGGTTCAACCATCTACTCGCTGTGGCCTTGAATCATCTCAGGTATGTATACATCATCCAATATTTTACTATCTGAGGAAGTCTGCATGTCATTGGTTTGTGTGTCCGGTGGAATAACATTAATTTGCTTTCTTGAAATATGAGGAACATTTTCCTTCTCTTTCATCATCAATGGTCGAAGGTCAAAAGCTGACAAAGACTGATGTCACTTATTGTTTCACAAGCATCAAGTGTCTACTTTGAAAGTTTTAACATCGAGCCATTTGGTGTTCTAGATATCCTTTTTTATTCCGCATCTTTCCTTTTGAGGTGTGCCTTTTGTGGTGCTAGGGTTCTGTGTGATGTGTGGAATTTGAGTTAGAACTACTCTGTTCATTAGTTCTGAAGGGTATTAGTTCTGAAGTTCACCTCTTTGTTGTACTGTGATGGGTATTGTGATAATTCTGAGTAGCTGCCAAAGAGCATGCACCACTGACCCTCTGGTGATACAACATGTTTATAGGGTTCACTTGAGGTCACCCAAAAAGCTTTCCACTGAAGCATTTGATTGAGGTCACAGTGAATCTACTTGAAGATGACCGAAAAACCAGGATATTCTCCAAATAACTTGAAATCTTCACCTCAGCAAGGCTGACCATTATCACTCATAATGATATAAGGAATTGCTTGAGTTAAATCTATCTTGTTAAGTTCTGGAATTACAGAAGTTGCCTCTGTAATACTGAATTACTTGTATTTCTGAGCATCTAAAAATTTAATTGAATACAAACTGACATGGGCATCTTGTGAATAGGTCAAGCAAAATCAACAGTCACTTTTTCTCAAATGGATACTGGCAGTTGTACTTTGTAATGGTTTGGGATATGTTGGAGGTTCATATCTATGACAGACACGATGCTCCCTTAATTTCTCTTACACCATGTTACCCATTATGGGGAGCAACTTCTTTTGCATGAGTCATTTGGGAGATACCCCCTACCTCTGTCCTCAATATGCAAGATCCAACATCTTCTGCTGTTCAACGTAGAAATGACAATTCTGTAGCTTTTGAGGAGTAATCTCTTGCTGGACAGAGGCAGTTGTTGATCATAGTGAGCATTTTTAGAGCTTCCTTATCAATGATTGTGAATGATGGAGTTGCTTATTTTTCCTGGTGCCATTTTCCAGATTGAAGGAAAAACAGGATCTCTTATGGTAATTTCACTCTCTTCAGTTAACTTTGTGGGTGCAGGATTTGCATAGAGTTCAATGTATTTGGCATCTTGTGCCACTAGTGTTGGCAGTGTATATCTAGCGAGAGAGTAAGTAGGATTGTATTCCTTCCCAGGTGTATGTATGATATCAAATTTGTATTCCTATAGATAGGCTCCATCTACCTATGTGGGGAAAATCTTCACCTTTGGATTCCTATAAATGGTTATGATGGCTTAATGGACTTTGATTTTCTATCGTAACAGAGGTAGATGGGTAGCAAGTCTTGGGGTGAAGATTCCAGTTCTTATAGGATTTAACCTTTGTTCTGGCCATGTTTCGAGAATGGTGTCATTCCGTTCAACAGGTGCATCATATCACAGATTCAGGGAGCCAGGAATCTTTCCTTCTGGATTGCTTGATTTGTTTGACATATGATGCCGGTAAAACCATTGGGAACGTCAAAAAAGAATGATCTTAATCCTCAAGCAATTGAATGAACAAAACGGTTAATTACAGTTAGTCTTGCAAAACAAACTGGCAGCATCCTAGCATGAACCCATTCCTAATCCACTAAACTACCCACATCCAGGCTTGCTCCTTAAATACATTGCAGACTGTCAACCCCATTATATCGGGTTGCCTTGAACAATGAAAGCATTTGTCTCATGAGACTAGTCCCTTCTTTATGCCCATGTCCATAAGGCATCACATGATGGGTATCTTCCAGGTCAATCATGGAAGTACTAATGTATTTCTGGTCACATCCTCCCCAGGTGAAGGGTGTAGGGCCTCCACCGCTCTGACAGATTCCATTGCAGATGAATATTCCTTTGTTAGAGCTGGTTCAGACCAGCGCGACCCGTTAGCACAAACCCGGTGGCCTTGCGACAGTCACCGGAGGCAGGCCAAATATTCAGTGTCAGCTAATTGGGCATACATGCCCTGTCTAGATTACAGCAACCAGGAATGGTTGGTGCCAGCAGGTTTAGGGGACCCCCTAACAAGTGTACGCTAGGATTTAAAGAAAAATAACAAACACTAGGGGTTCAGGGATGATGTTCTGATGGGGCGGCAAACATTGTCTTTTTCACTTTACCAAGGGAATCCCTCATAGACCCATTCCTCATTTCATAATGTTCCCCGTTCCAATAATCAGCATATTATTTTATTTATTTATTTTTCAACTCACTCGGAGTGTTGCTTTCTTCCACAAACTCCTCCCTCCCACAATTGTGCTTCTAGCAGAACTAAGATCGCAGCTACAGGCATTTTCTTACACCATTTTCCATTTTTCAGGGGTTCAGGGCTTGCAGGATCAGGGCTATCAAATTTCAATCTTTATTCTTTCTCTAAACTACGATCTAAGGATGATCACACTTTATTATAATGGTTTTTTAAATATCTAGTAAACTGTTTAATTCTTGTTGGATAGAATACTTTTATCTATAAGTTTCAGAATAAGCATACAAGTCATGGAGCGTGGAGAGGATCTGGAGGGTGTTGTATTTATGATCATGGTTTTCCTGTTATTGCAGCACCATCGACAGCAGGAAGCAATACCTGCCAAAAAGAAGAAAAACACAGTTATTCACATCCGTATGGTGATGTAATGTTACTTGGAGACTTCATTATACTAATAGCACACATGAAGTCACTAGGAGTACTCGGAGTAGCCGTACAATGAGCTACCTCAAGCACCTTCCTAAATACTACTTCTAGCACCTGCAAGCTCTTTTGATGCCAGTAATCCTCTTTGACTATGGTGTCCTCTTTAGTAACTGTGAGCACTTATTGATTTATTTCTACTGCAGGACAATATGTATTGAGCTCCTGTCTTTATAACAATATCCAAATTTGTCATGAGCACTGAAACCACTGAGACTATGGTAGCCCAAAAACCAGAAGATAACAAACATGGTAAAACAATCATTGCACCTTATTGCAAGGGAAAACAAAGGTGCATTACATGCAAAAAGGTCACAGGTGGTCCCGTAGAACCGAATATATACCAAGCTCGTCTTATCTGAGGACATTACATCTTTTATAGCAGAGAAATCGCAAATTAATAATATTATGCATAATGAGTACAGCATAATCCCACCACCCTCATTGGATACCACCTCTAGAACTTAATAATCCCCCACTATAGTACCGTGACCGATTGGCCACATCTACACTACCCCCACTACCCTAGACATGTGGTCCCCTGCACCGTCACTGTCAAACCCGGGTATATGATCGGTGGGTTCTTATCAATAGGTTTGTAAATTTGGGCCCATCAAGTGATGTGAACCCTCCTGTTCCTGACGCAATCAAAATAACTTGGCAAGGCCAACCCTGCTTTTGATGAGACAATATGTTTCCTTATTAAACCTGACACCATGGCTCACACAAGCTGCACCCCCGACCTGTACTACTTTTATTGGCAACACCTCTGCTCCTTCTGTCCCAAATCACAAGACGTTCCAGACACAGCTCCCCTTATCTCCTCCCAACTCCAGGTGTCTAGGGCTCTCGTGCCTGATTTTCAAGAATGTGTTTGCTTAAATTGTGTTCCTAAGTAAATAATATGGGGTGACCGCCCCAGGGTGAGGGCATTAGTGTTCTAAATCTTTGCTTGTCTCTTTGGCATCACAAAGCCTCATGCCCTATTCTCGAGAATTTGTCACATCCCTTCCTGCTCTTCAACCAACTATAATTCTGTTACCACCACGTTCAGGCCCCGCAGCTGAATGCAATTGGTGCCTCTGACCTTGGCTTCTCTCCTGGGGAACGGAACTCAGGCCTGTGTTCACTACTGTTTGAGTGCTAGACCTTAGCATCCAAAATGGCGCCACTACTGCCAGGGTA
Source organism: Ambystoma mexicanum (assembly GCF_040938575.1). Taxonomy (NCBI): domain Eukaryota; kingdom Metazoa; phylum Chordata; class Amphibia; order Caudata; family Ambystomatidae; genus Ambystoma; species Ambystoma mexicanum. The sequence continues at coordinate 219,995,447 of NC_090921.1, read as the reverse complement.
ACACAACAACCTCGCTTCAACCACACTACCTTATTGACTCCGCATTCAGCTTATTTGAGTCTTCCCCGCACATCACGCTATCCTACGTCACTACAATACATCAACTAAACACTGGGGCCTATCTATGACCTCTGCAATCACAACATCAATACATTTGTTGCTCTTTCTGTGTTGCTATATGTGAGTAGCCAATTTCTATCAGACCTAACTAAAACAATATATGCACTTTCTACGGCACAACCTTCACTCTGATCCCACAATGTTGCACTATAATAGATTTTCCACAACCAGGAATTTTTTGTCTGGCTGCAACGCTGTATGTGCATCCCAACATTCCCCCCTTTAGTTAATACTCCATTAACTAACCCTTCTTCCTACCTTCCTTGTTTAGTCATCACCCGTGACATAAACTCCTGGGTGCCAGTCATAAAAGAGCACCCTCAATCTTCTGCTAAGTCGACCCAACACTCAATATAATTCTCTGGGTCTGGTGGGGGTGTGGTCACTGTCGCCAGGGGTTCCGGAGACCTCTCTGTTTTTTCCATTCTTGGCCTGACAACCCCATCCCACCTATCAGTCTGGGTGTACTTATGTTTTGTGAGAGGAGGAGCTTTAACTACCCTTATCGAAATGATAATTTTATTGGATTTTTGTAATGGGAACTACCTGGGACAGATGGCATTTGTAATCTATCAGCTTCAGTTACTCCTAAATGTCACCACACCCCTACCTCTTGGTGCCACTCATCTCAGGAACTGCTCTCTCAGCTCCTCAGGCTCCCGGTCAGCAGTCGCATCAGATTTAAGGTGCTCTGCGTGTGGGCAGTTCACTTAGTAGGAGCAAAGTATCTTCAAGAAAAACTGACTCCTTACGTCCCAGCCAGATCACTCCATTCCGCTACACTGAAGCCGTTAGAAGGGACTGGATTTCAAAAAGCCCACATTGGAGACAGAGCCTTTTCTTGTTTTGTTCCGACAATGTGGAATTTCCTCCCTTTGCAACTCGGAGAAACTGTTGATCATCTTGGATTTTGTAAATCTTTGAAGACTCTCTTGTTTTGAAGGTTCTTTTTGGTCCGTTTCTCTCTTTTTTTGGCACCTAGATGCCTTCGGGCCATAGATAGCACTTTATAAATATGGTTACATTAACTTACATTACATCAGCATGGCGCACTTCGGCAAAGTCTTTGTGCAGCACCTCCAGGATCATCTGACAAAAGCAAAAATTCACTAACAAAAATACTACGATGGTACCCAGCATTTTTACAGCTATCTCTAACCACGAGGGGTCATGAAAATATGTCATCAAAGCAGTCATCGGCCTTCAATCCAGCTTCATTCTCTATGGCAATACTCAATTTGTGGAGGGCCCCTATCGCATGTCAGCATAATTTGGGGGTATGTACGTACAGCAAGACAGTCCAACATTTTTGCTGACTCCCCCTTCCATTGCTACTTGCAGATCCAGACCATATTGGTTCTGGAGAGTCATAAGCCTAATGACGCTCAACTCGCTCTTTATTGAATTAAGGCCCTGACTTTCTGGTTCGTCATCTGAATCATCTCACATCTAGTTATCTGCAGCCATTTTGTGTTGGCTGCAGTCTGACTACCTGGCACCGGAAGGGAGGCAAACATTTTTCTGTTTTGGTGAACAACCGGTATTGGTCCAGAACCTCCTTTAATTTCTCAGAAGAAGAAGTCTTTGGACAAGTAGTTCGATCTCTTCTGGCTACAGCCTCTTAGGGGGCGACAAACTCAGTTAATGGCCCGAGGGCTTAATTGGTTCTGGGGCAAGCACATTTATAACTGATGGATGAGAATCAGGACCTACTAGAACCGAAGCATGTAGGGTGGTCAACAAGCATACATACCTCCATGATGGTGGAAGGTGTACATTTGTATATTGTCCACACGCCCAGTACGCGTGCATTTACACAGCTGTAACCTTAGCTAGATCAGGGATACACAAGGTCTTGTTGCAACGACTGTTCGTTCCTATGGGTACAGTGTAATTTCCTCCAAAACAAAAGGAGTACTCTGCTGGCCTTTGTACTTTGGTTGGTGTTTCATTTAGCTCAAACCATGTCTATTTTGGCACATAGTTAACCCATATTTGGCCATAGTTTATGTTCACACGTGCCACGATGTTTTCGGGAAACCCCAGTGAGCCCCACACTGTACAGCTCACTACTCCTGCCATCCATCTATCGTTGGAAATCAATACTCATTACATCTTCAACAATGGTCGCACCTTGCACCACGTCTGTTCTTTCTTCTTGGCACATTCGTCATTGTCCCCGTCCATAATTACTGCTTGGACGATGGGCCCTTGAAAAAGACAGTATACTCTGCACAGGGCCAAGTGTACCAGGCACTGGCCTATAAGAGGCGCAATTTCTTGGGGTATAAACACTGTGTGCACCCGTCACATAAGGTATCAAAGAGCATGCATAGCAGCTCTCATTTGACCTCTACCGCCCCACCTCATGCATTGGTTTATACCACCTGGCCAATTCAGGATGTTGCACATCTGCCACAGTATCAAATATAACACCCTTATATTGATTGTATTCTATCTCTTCAGTTTCCCTCTGGATTTATATTATCCCCAAGTGTGTTTTGTTCTCAAAGACATTCCACAATCCCCGTAATCCCCCTTTATATGCCCCTACCATATAAAAGAATCACATAAAATATCATATACAACATAATATATATATATTATACAAGGTCTGTGATGTTGCACGTGCAGATGGAGAGAAACAACAGACATCCATGCAAACGACAGCAAATGCATAATCATAGAAAAGGTACTGGATTGTGCCACAATGTTGAAAAGGGGCTGTGATATCTGATGCACTTTTAATCTCAATGTACTACTGAGTAAGAAGGGGTACCTGGTACAGTAATGAGTCAATATTAAACACACTACACGATGGAACTCCTAGTGGTTCAATAATTGGATCAGTTCAGACTTTGAATGGGCAGTCAGGTCCCTAATGCAATATGCAGTTTATTCTGGATCAATGCTTAGGTCCACTTCATGAGAATGTAGAGTGGTGTCAGGTGCCTTCTGAATACCACAGCTCCTTTACCTTAACTGCAAAAAGCATTGTAAATTCTACGATGAAGGGCCCCTGGAACCGCCACTGGAAATAACTGTAGTCCAGTTCATTGGTCGCCAATGTTACGGCTTCATCTTCTCTTCTAGGAACAATCTGTCGAGAGAGCACTTTGATGCATTTGGTTAATGCACACAAGTACCCATGGAACACCTCTCCCCAAACGCCTGCTGCCCTGTGAGCATCTAATGCTGTGTGTGTAGGAGTAAGAGGTGTGTTCATCCTTCTCCCCATCACTATCTCGTGCAGGGACACGTGGTGATCTTTGCTGGGCTGAGTTCTCAGGTTAAACAATTGCACCCGGTTCCTCCTTAACATTACACATAACTTCGACAATTTGCTCTTCAGTAGTCCATTAATTTTTTCTACAATCCTATTGTCTTGAGGGTGGATTATGGAGAAAATCTTATGCCGAATTCCTAACAAAGATGCAATCTCCTTAAATAAATCATTAAAAGAGAGTTCCGTTATCAGATTTTAAGACCTCACACAACCCCCAACGAGGAAATAGCTTGTGATACTAGAAATTTTGCAGCAGGTTTTGCATCTGGGTGTGCACAAGGGCCATCCTCAACCCAACGGGAGAACGGACATACCACAACAATTTGGTAATGATAATTACTCCACCTGTTGGACATATCTGCATAGTCAATGTGCAGTTCCCGGAACGGCCCAGTGGGACCGGGCATTGTGCCGTGCAAAGTCCTGAGCATCTGGCCAGTTTTGAAAAGGTGGCACATTTTACAGTTTCCACAAACGTGTTGATACCTTCTTGCAGATTGTCGCCAAACCAGTCCTCCGAAATATCTGCAGCATAGTGTTGTTTTGAAACATGCTCTGGGTAGTGTAGCTACTCAAAAGCAACTGTTAGCAACTCCCGTGGAATTACCATCTTAGCTGTTATTTTCTGTCTCCTAATCAGGTCCGTGGAGGACTGTGAGCAGCCCCTCTTCACCTACACATTTCTTTCCTTTTGGGGTGCCTTTACTTGCAACTCAATTATTTTTGTAATCGATGCTGCAGTGTATGGAATGGTTAACTGTTACTGTATATTTGCCACCACAGAATACACATCTGGGTCCCTGTAGAACGCTACTAGCTCGGCAGTCTTGTCTGTTGCATGGTTGCCGTGTGAAATAGGGTCTGTATTCTGGGTGTGGGCGGCGCATTTAACAACTGCTACCAAGGATCAGTGGAAAACTTCATACATCAATCTCTCCAGAAAGGCTGCATGTTGTACAGGCATGCCATCGGACCTGCAAACCCCCCTCCTCTTCCATCTGGACAACCCTAAATATACGACGGTGGTGACGTACGCCAAATTGGAGTAAATGGTCACCATGCAACCCTGAAATGCTTTAAACGCTTCAATAAAGGCAATGAGATCCCCTGCCTGAGCAGAATAATGTCATGGTAATCTTTTCTGAACAACCTCATAATAGCCATCTACCAGGCGCACCACTGCTGCGCCCCTGCATCTCTGGCCAGTTCTGGATCAATTGTCGAGGAACCCTCAATGAAAAGGACCGCCCCCTCATCCAGTGCGTCGACCTGTGCTCTCACTAAATCATCTTCGGGGGGCCTTCATAAGTAACGCATTCGTGCACCTCCTCTATAGCAATAAACGTGGCAAGTTTCACTATGAGGCATCTTAAAATGTGAATGGATAGGCTGGATAAGCTCACTTCGCTTCATACGCGGAGGCCCTCTGTTTGGTTAATGTGGATTTTAATCATTCTAGTATTGCAAACACAGCAGGCTCTAAATATAATGTATCTGAGCACCCCATAGTGATGGTTGAATTTTTCCCAATAGCAAATGCTACAGCGGCCAATGCCTGCTTACAAGGGAATTGACTCTGGATTACTGAATCTAAGATACCACTGTAATATGCAGTACAGGACAAGGGGCATTCCTATGCTGAATCATTATTTGACATGGAACGCACACCTCCAAGATAATTTTGCCATCTTTGTCAGCATCTTCAAACACCTGTTGGTCTGACACCTGTTAGGGTGCAGAGGTAGACACAGGACAGAAAGGTGGCATGCTTGTTGGCAAATGTCCACTGTCCTATGTGCCAAACCTATTTCCATCCCTTACACTCAATAGAAACCTATAACTAGATTGTACCCTGCTTATAGCCGGATGACTCCCTCCTTCGGGCTGTTTCCATCAGTTCATAAATGGTGGGGGAATATCCTTCTTCCCCTAGCTGTAACTAGGCTTTCATTTATTGTTTCCCATGGTCGGGGAGTAGGTTTTCCTCTCTCCAGGCCTTCTAAGCAAAGTTCCAAGTGCCAAAACAATATTGGGAAGGCGTCTCCCTTCCCCAAGCCTTTTTCAGGCTCTCTTTTCCAATAGCTTTATTTGTCACAGTTCTGTCTTCTGCCAAAGGATATATCTCCCTTCCTCTGGTCTTCTTGTAACTTGTCCCAAAAGGATCTCTGCCCCCCGTTAGATTTGTGTGACTTATGCCAAAGGATCTCTCCCCCTGGACTTCTTGTGACTTGTGCCAAAGGATCTTTTTCCCTGGACTTCTCATGACTTGTGGCAAAGCATCTCTTCACCTGGACTTCTTGTGACTTGTGCCAAAGGATTTCTTCCCTCTGGATTTTCCGTGTCGTTGTGTGGGTCCCAGATCCCTTTCTCAACTCTGTAAGATAGATTTTTTAAGCCCAGTTCACTAACCTGCCAGGCATTATCACGTATGTATAACTCTCTTGGTTTCTCAACGTTCGGGTCTCCGACCCCTCAGCTTTGCAATGCCTGTTTCGCTATAATGCCAAGCCCCACTTTGACTCTCTTTGGGGTGCTCTTTCACCCCCTTTGTTCTCAACTGGTCTCTATCTTCGGTCCTACTGGGACGATGAAGATGGCTCTGGACTCCCTCCAAACCACAGCCTAAGCAGATCTCCCTGTGACTTTCTGGTCACCATATGTGTACCTTTGCACTTTGTCCATGAGGGTTCCAGTCCTCTGCAACATTGGTAAACTTCTGTAGTTTCCCCATGGCTCTCACGGTCTTTCTTCAGCTTTCGGCTGTACCAACATGCTTGTTTTTCACTGCACGTCTGGCCTCGCCCGGACCACTCGGCTGGCTTGGTTTCTGCCACCGGGTGCCAGATTTCCCAAAAACCAGATGGGTCGTAGTTCTTCTCCCCCTACTCGGTTCCTGCCTTCTTGCTCCAGGGGCCACAGTCTGCATCTCCTCCTCTACGCATTGCTCCGCTCCCCATTGTGAAGCTTCTCTGGGGCAGGACTGACGTTGAGTAGAGTCCTTCTTCAGTGTTTATGCCAGATTATTTTTCTAGCTTCCAATAGCTAGTATTTTTATATCTGTTCTGCGTAGTGCTCTTTATTGCCCTGCTGTTCCTCATTGCAGTACTTTTGGAGTCATCCATATTCACTCTTCCTCGTCACAGTATTATCTCCCTGAGAGTAGACTGAGAGGATGGGGGTGTCTGAGCCCCATTTGAACAAATGGGAGAGATATGTCTGGCATCATGAAGTTGTGGATACCGCATTCTCCCCTGACAGTCCTCACTTCTCCCATAACGGGGGTCCCCACATATGGGATCCACCCACTGAGTACTACCCCCAGGGGGACTATCAGGTAGCGGCCTATCCTCTCTGGCCCCATGGGTAGGGTCCCCCTCGTGGGGAGAAGTGATGAAATTGTGGGATTCTCATCACATACCCCACTGAATGGTTGAGCAGGGTCAATGCACTAAACTCTTCACCACTCACCTCCCTCTTTATCAATACCTATGAGCACTATTTTGTAATCAGCAATCAACACCCCCTACAAATCTAACGTCTTAATGGTACCTGGTACCTGGTCTTGGGGCACAGATGGTCTGACCAAACATTCTGACGGCACTCTCCAACGTTGGCACCCAACTCAACAACACTGTTACTCCATACATAAACAAATATTGGTACATGGGCACTCCCCTAGTAGCGCCATCGCTGAACAATGTGTTTAGATGCTAGCATAACAAATTCCTGGCGTGGAACACACTATCCCTCCTTCTGAAAATGAAATGGTCATATTCAATTTGCTTAACAAATCCCTTCCCAAAAAATTCACTGACGTCGCCTTTGAAAACAATAGTGGTGCTAATACCTCCTGGTTACCTACATTGATGGATGAATCTTCTGTGAATGGAACCAAATGTAAAGCTCCAGAGAATCCCTGCGTGTCCATTACTTTACCTGATATGGGGAAGTGCCCTTCCTTTACGCATTATTTTGTTGCACCTGTGTCAACCATGCAAATTAATGATGCGTTGCCTATCTCCATGCCTACCAGGGGTTCCTCCTCTGAGTCGGCAGTGACTGACAGGACTGGGCATGTCAGGGATCTCTGTGAGCTGTCCTAAATGGGATAGGTGTAAGTCTCTGGGAATACGAAAGGGTTACCGCCAACCACACTTGCTTCTGTGTATGATGTCAGTGTCTTGTGGGAACGCATTTGTTTCCCATATTTGTGGGAGTGGCTGGTGTGTCTGCTGCGGTGCATACACTTGTGCATTTTTGGGTGCTGGAGATGGCATCTGCTGGTGGGGTACGAGTGCTTGATATTGATACCGAGGTGTTTGTATCTGCTGGGGTGCTTGCGCAGGTATCGCACCATATGGAACTCTTGAGGTCATCATCCCATACTGCTGTTGAATTGTAACTGGGACTGCAGGTCCACAAGGATTTGCTCCAGGATTATATGCATAAGCTTGCCTGCCACTAAATTCCCATGCCAAATGACACATCTTCCGACATGACCAACACAGTCCTGCCCCACCAAGTCCTGTACGCATCCCACCATATCCTCCTCCTCTACCTCCCCGCCTCCCTTGAAACACTCCTCTTTCCTGCAAATAACCTCCTGGTAACCTCTCCTGTACCCATCCTGATACCCTCAGTTGTCCGGATACCCTTTGTACGCCCACTTCGGTCCACTCCAGTGCCACTCTCATTTACACCGGAGATGTCCTCTGTTCCACCAGCTTTACTGGTCACATTGTAATCATTGCACCTTATATACCCAATTTCTCCAATTTCTTTTTGCACTAACTTTGTTTCAACCTTCTGCGCATTATCCTCAACTTCTTTTTCCTTCTCCTGCTGCCTTTTGCAATGATGCACTATAATCGCCTGAATCGCTGCCCATCCCTTTGCCTCAAACCCTACTACCTTATCCAAATCCTTCTGGACCTCTTTGGGGAGTTCCATCTTCAACATGTGATAGAATTGCTATTGTTTTGTCCCATGATTCCCCTGTCTCCGCCCCCCATATCTCGTGAATCTATAATATGTACTGCACTGGATCTTCATCTTCCTTCATAGTACGTGTCAATATTAAATGTACATCTGGTGTGTCAGGATATGCTGTTCTTAATTGCGCTCACACTCTAGCCCAACAATAATTAAAGTGGGCCCCATCATGATTGTCATCTCCCATCCATACCCCTGGATATGCTGCTTTTTTCCGATGTCATCTGCTTGATACCCTAATACGGAGGTGAACAAGCTTTTCATATCTCATACTGCCAATGTCAAACCTGCAGTCTGTTTCTCAAGCACAAAAATCCCATTACCCACTCTTGCGGCGAGCAAGAGCAGTGCCTTAATCAAGTTGTTTGTAGCCATGTGTGGCCAAGGCACATACTGTTCTCTGCCGGGAGCTTTGTGTAACAATGGAAACTGTGTTCCCACCTGCTTCGCTGGTAACTCTCTCTCCCCTCGCTTCCCTTTTACCACAGTCATGTGACCTGGTTGTGCTCTTAATCTTGGGCCCCACAAACTCTCTACTCTTGACATTATTCTACGCAGCACAGCTTCTCCCTGCTCCTCATCCGTCCACCAATCTTCCTCCTCCTCCGATACTCCTGCATCGGATCGGATGGATTAGTAATCTAGGCTATCTGCTTGCGGTTGCCCTCCCCTGTATCCTTCATCATTGCGACCATCATCCCTCGTCTCAACATGTACATTTTCTTTCTATCACTAATGGGTTGTGCGCAGCACTCGCTGCTAGGTGCTGTGGAACATTTTCATAAGTGGGGCTTGCTGTCGCTGAGTTGCATGGGGCACATACTCTGGGTTAGTATACCCTGCAGCTGCTTGCATGGGATAACACCCCTGTGGGGTTGGCGGGGCTGTGTGGGTTGTTGGTAGTGCAGGCGTTGTGGGTTTTTTGGTCTTCAAAAGTATTGCTGCAACTGATTTAATCATCTATGGGCTGGTGTGCAGCACACTTAATAAAGGCTATTATTTCCGGTAACATAATGGTGTTAGAAGATCCTTCAAATATTGACTTTTTTTATAAGCTATCCTGTCGATGTCAGGAACCCTCTCTGCTTCCAGAATTGTCCAAAGTCGTGGGCTACCCCAAATGCATAGCATGAATCAGTGTATATATTGACAGATTGCTGAGCAGCTAGGCTGCATCCTCTTGCCAATGATATTAACTCAGCAACATGGTTGAGGTGACCCGGGGCAATCTCCCACTGTCTTCCAATTCGACAGGCTCAATACCCGCAACCAATTTCCGATTCTGGTCTTGATAACATGATTCATTAACAAAGAAAGTTAGGTACATCAGTTACATATGTTTGGCATGTCAATAAACAATTGGCGATAGTTACACAATCATGGGGTTCAGTGTTGTGTGGTTCCCCAGCAAGGGTGTGAGGAGCAGAGATACTGGAGTCAGTTCCATGCGTCTGGTCACCATAGCATTGGAGGAATTCAAGAGAAGAATCTCATATTTGCTGGACCGGGATACAGACATATGCTGTGTTTTAGTTTTCAGTAGCTGTGAGACAACTGGATGGAGTACTGCAACCTCTGTAGGAGATCCTAGGACAATGTTTTCGGACTCTTCTACCGCTAACGTGGCTGCTGCAACTGATCTGGGGCAAGGTGACATCCCAGCAGCAACAGGGTCTAGTTTTTTGCTGCAGTAGGCTATTGGTTTATGACATATGCCATGTTTCTGTGTCAGTATGGCCAGTGCAAAGCCGTTCCTTCCATGACCGTATAAGGTGAATCCTTTTTTGTAATTTGGAAGTTCAGTGCGTGTGCACTTGCCAAGCTATTCTTTATCTTGGCGAGGGCTTCTTCAGCCTCCAGGCTCTAAAGTGTTCACGTGGGTTTACTGCTGAAAGGGTTAAATGATCTTGGTGTACCCGACCACACCCAGAAATGCTCACATCACTGTGTAATGTTGTGACTTAAATAATGTACAGCATGTCTACATAGCTGTTATTTTGTCTTAGATGCCTTGTGTCCTTTCTCAGGAAGAGCGGTTAGTAAGACGTGTGTGTCCGTGTGTGTTCTGCTTGCAAGCCTTGCATGATGGTGAGGTGATTAACAAATCGTCCACATGCTGGACTGAGCGCCAGTTCTTACCAGTATTCAAAGCCTTTTCAGTGCTGCTGGTTTCAAAATTGGTTTTATTTGTCGTCTTCTCAGATGGTCTACATTTTTGATATTTTAGAACCTAAATCAGTTGTATCTAATTTTATTTTATAAACTGCTTTTGATTTAGTTTTTGATGTGTCTCTGCCCAGATTTACGTGTTCTGTAGCATGTTCATGTAGGAAACTATTGAAAAGCCCTATTTACCATATTTTGCACCTGTGACTTTTCGGGTGGTGAACAAACTACATTTTCCAGTTTCCCATGGTGTCTTAAGTCCCTAAGCAGGCGCGTGAGCGCCGGCACGTCTGACCGGTTTGTGCCGGTTCATGTTCGGTACACATTTGGTTGTGCTATCTTGTAGTAGCTCCTGCTGTATGGTCTAGTGTTCTAGTTAGAGGTGAGTTGGTTGTGCTTCTTTCAATTCTTTGCATGTTCTTTCCTGCACATTCAGACTTTCACCTTCTAATGTCCACCTTGAAGCTACAAGGCATACAAGGAAATTGTAATGTTATCTTTGCCACCTCAGGTAAATCATTATATGCATACCCCCAACTTAAACGCGGGCTGCTGCAATATTGAATAAATATATGTCCATGTGTCTTACACCTTCTGCTGAAACCACCAGGGATATTATCAGGGATACTATAACACAAAAACCGATGGAGAATATCCAGGGATTTATTGAAAAACCTCATGGAAGGAATGATTTCATAGCAGTTACACTCACAGCTAAGATTCCTGGGTAGAATATAAAAATCCTTCCTCAAAATGTTTTATCAGAAACAATTACTCAAGATAATACGTCAACCTTATTAGAGAGTTCTAAAGATAAACTTGGTTTCCCCAAACTTGAGCATGCCATTTTGTTTCCACCTATTCTGCCCGTACCAGAGGCAATTGGGTTATCCAGACCCTCAGAGTAGTGTCCCTAATTGGTAATACTGGCCATGACCAAAGTGTCGCACTTTATAATGCCCAAATCTGTAGAAACTTAATAGATCCACCTGGAAAGATTGAAGGTATTAACTTAGAGACAGGAATGCATGTCTTATGTGTGCTTTCTAAAACACTTGTTCACTAGTGAAATACGCAACAGAGGTTGCAGATTTTGTTTCTAACTTTGGGAGTGACTTTTTCTTATTAGCTGAAACATGGCTTCACTCAGCTGCTGGTCCGGGCTTGTCACTTGCTATTCCAGATTCTCTTGATTTTGAGACAGGATCACTCGGAACGTGTTGGAGGAGTGCGGTGCCGTTGTTTGTTCTAAAATATTGAACATGCACAAGTCTGTAATTCAGGTTGTGCCCGGATGTGAAGTACTGCATTTTAAATTACTAGTCAATTCCACATGTTCATATAATTGTACCTGTTTATATCATCCTCTTGTGGCTATGCCGGATTTTAAAAACTCTTTCATGGAAGCTGTTGAGACATTTATGACGACAAACTCAATTAACATTATTTTGGGTGATTTTAATCTAGGATACCTTGATAAAGATGCCTCTGACTGCCTACATACATTGGAAGATCTGAACTTTTCTGAACTTGTAAGGCATCCTACACATGATAAAGGTAGAACAATCGATTGGATTCTTTCTAATAGGGAAATCATTTCACAAATGTCTTTGTCGTAATGCCCTTCGTCCGATCATTCTTTGATCAGTTTTTATCTGATTATGGAAGATTAAAAAAGGGCTCCTAAGGCTAACACTGTTCAAATAATGGGTTGTAATCATAATAAGATTGCTTGTGAATCTATGACTCCATTACTTCCAAGTTTAAATGAAGACTGCTACCTAGAAAAAGATTTGGAACAATACATTGATTTGTATCATTCTGCCTTGAAAAACGCCATGGATCTTCTTGCGCCATACGACCTAAGATAGTTAGACCAAAGAGAATAATGACATTGATACCGTCAAAGTAAAATAATTATGTAGGTGTTAACGCCAAGCTGAAATGCAATGGAACAAATCAGGACTAGAAGAGCATAGGGCTAAATTACACGCCTGATATAAAGCAGTTCTGATTAATATTTTAAAAAAATGTTATAACTCTAAAATTCTCATGTCATTTAACTCCTCTAGGGAGTTATTTAACCTCATATGTGATATAGAAAAATTACCTATGTCTGTTAATGGCCCAGTGGTCTCACCTGAATGGTATGACAAGGTATGTGTCACTTTATGCTTAAATTGCACAAAATCAGAGACGCAATTGAGGCTAAAACTCCAGCCAGCCGCTCTGAATCGCAATCTAAAACTGTGACAAAGCCTGCAGCTATAGAACAAGCTTCTATTCCCAAATTTGCATTTAGACCAATCTCCTCTGCTGAAGTGGTTGATCTTTTTAAAGGGATGAAGGCAACATACTATGCGACTGATACTTGCCATGGAAATGCTATAAAAGACTGTACCCCCTACTTGGCTAATTTATTTTATTTATATAATTGTTTTTTTATAACATACCTGGGTTGGGTTTCTAAGCGCAGATCCGGGATTCATACCTCAGTTGCTAAGCGTGGTCTTGATTCCAAGACCAACGCATTGCCCCTGTGCTATCCTCTGTTCACAACACTGTTCTCTAACGTTGTTAATTAATCATTCACTACGAATATTAATCCAGATTCCATCAAGAGTACTTGCATTACGCCCATCAATAAAAAAGTCTCACTAGACCCAGGTGATCCAGGGTACTCCCGTTCAATCACAAACGTGAGTTTCATGGTCAAAATATTGGACAAAATTGCTCACTTGCAAATACAACAATTTGTTGTTTCCCATAATCTCTTGGGGAAATACCAGCAAGTGGATCAATTTGTGGTTATCCCATAATCTCTTGGAGAAATACCAATCAGGTTTTCGTCCATCTCATAGTACGGAAACATTAATGTTGGATGTCCAATCAAATATATTTTACATTCTCGACAAGGGCAAGATCAGACTTTTCATATTTGTAGACCTGTGCGCTGCCTTTGAGGTTTTGGAACATCTTATTGGCAAGACTGTCAAAATCGCTTAACTTCAATCAACAATCATTCCATTGGATTGATTCTTTCGTACGGAATAGGACAGCTAAAGTAGTGTTGTGTCAAGCATCATCAGACATATACTCCATTAGAGAATGAGTGCGACAGGGAGTGTGTCTATCGCCTCTTATATTCATTTTGTATATCAGGCCACTACATGATTTGTTGGTTGATAGCAGCATTCTGTTTCAAAATTACTCCCCTGATACTCAGCTACTCTTTATCTGGGAATAAAGATGCTGACACCTTGTTGATCAATGAAATCTTTGATATGATCAGTGTCTGGAAGCGAGACAACTGGCACTGTGTTAATGACTAAAAGACAGAGCTATGACTACTAGTTACGCCGCCATGTAAAAAAGATTGGGGAGACGTATGATTTGCTAATATTAGGGACACACCCTATCTCGATCTCTAGGAAACTAAATCATTGGGCATTACTGTTAACTCAAATGTGTACATTATTGATCACATCTCATCAAGTCAGTGCTTGCCACTATTATATTAGATTACTCAGGCAGATTATACCATTCATCACCAGTTCGAATGCTGCAATTATGAGCAATCAAAGGAAGCAAGTAGGATTATGGCAATGCATTGCTGTTGGGGATCCCAGCATATGAAATAGCCCGACAGCAGGTATTGTAAAATGCTGCAGTTAGAATAATATCCAACAATGGCCATCTTGAGCACATCACACCAGTTCTAAAAAAAAATTGCAATGGCATCCAATTTCCCAACGGGTAAATTCAAAACATTAACACACAAATGCCTATATGCTAACGCGCCGGCATACCTCGTAGAGCATCTAAAGTGGTACAAGCCAACCCGTGAATTGCGCTCGGGGTTTTAACATCTGCTGCTGTGCAAACTCACCAATTCATCCGTGCGTGTGGTAAATCATTTCAGGCCTTTGCTCCTGCACTATGGAACTCTCTACCTTCCTCTACGCGAGTCTTCACTTTTGTCCTTCAGGAAAAAATTAAAAAACATTCCTATTTGCTGAATTGTTCACGTAAAGAACTTCCTTGATGAGGGTTTGATTTATATTCTCTGCTCTGAATCCTACACATTGTCAATTTTGGTTTTGCTTCTTGCCTTTTCCCTGTCTGTTTGGCGCTATGCTATTGCGCTTTGATGCCCAAGACCTTTAGCGTATAATAAATAATGAAAAAAGTAATAATAATATAATTAGTTGGTGGGAGAAAAGAGTAGGGGACTCAGTGTTCCCCTGAGGTAAACAGGTCCAGGTGTACGGCATTTCCCTATGTGAAAATGAAAGCAAGTACAGGCTGTCTTTATGCATAGAGACGTAGTAGAATGCTGAGTATAAGTCCATTACTGTAAAGTGTGTAGCGTCCGGTGTACTATATGACAGTATCATAGCCAGTTTTGAGAATAAAGGGGCGACCACTGAATTGACTGCTGTGCTATGTCAAGATATGGATACGGACCAAATGGTGACATTTCCAAAATGTGTTTTATTTAAATGATACGAAAAAGGCCTTTCTGGCCCTATTCTGAGGGCTTGCCCTGCCTAACACTAAACTAACTGGGGTGCTCATCGTCAATAATCTAGTCCAAAACAATAGTCCATCTTCCATCCCAAGGCTAATCAACGCTAACTTTACCACTAAGCAAAATAACACAAAGGTCCAGGAGAATAACTCTCTTCTGCTGGACAAGCCGGCTCAGCTTCTGTAGGCTATTCCTAACTAGTTCTTGGTGATTTCGTGAATCACTTATTTCAATCCTGCAAGGGGACTCTTCCACCTCCAGGGTAGCCCCTTTTCTTCCTGGATAAAAGTCACTTAGTTTATCAATTTAGGGGTATGTCCCTTATGTCCCTAGGTTTGGATGGTGTGATCTTCTATATTTCTTACTCAGATGGCTCTTTCCCCATTCACTTCCCTTGGTTCCTGTCTGTTCATTGAAAGATTAGGCCTAGTCCCATATGTATTCAGACTCTTATGAATTATTACTGTTTCACTGGGACGAGTAGGCTGTGTCCCACACTGGTTTACACACTTCTAAATAGTTACAGCATCACTGTGTCCCGCACATATTCACACAGTGCTGAATAATTACTGCTTCACTGGGACGAGTAGGCTGTGTCCTGTATACATTCATACACTGCTGAATAATTACTGCTTCACTGGGACAAGTAGGCTGTTTTGGTCCCTTCCTCCTGTGTTCCTCCCTGGGTTGGCCACCTCTCCTGTTACCTTTCTCCGTACAGGCTAGCCTCTCCGGTTGGGTGCTCGGAACCAGGTTATCCATCTGCTTTGGAAGGGTTTCTGTGTTCCTTCTGGTCCTCCTTTCCTCTCTGGTGTGGCTCGATATGGCCACTGTTGGAGCAGTCTTGGCACCGTTCACAGACCGCACAGTCCACCTTCCTCAGGGCAGGCCACTGCTGCGATTCTCGGGTTTGGCTTCCCAGCGTATTTGTATTTTGCTTATTTGTAAAGCGCACCAAGCCCTTGGGCATCTGTGCGTATTTCTTGGGTTCACAGAGTTACATATTTACATTACATAGTTGTTTGTATACAATGTAGAATTAAATACATTAATTACATATTGCACAGGATTTACAAAAGGCGGTTGAACAAGAGCAGTTAGGCAGTAAACAATTTTACATTACGCCTATGTGCAGGTGCCTGTACTGGGCAAGAGCGTCTAGGGTGGGTGAGCTAGTGTTCTTGCACTAGAAGACAGATTTTGACTTTGCTTCTAAAGGAGTGATAGGAGGGTTCAGATCTGAGTGAGCTCAGTAGTGTGTTCCACAGTTTAGCGGCGAGTACAGGGAAGCTACTCTCCCCTGCCTTCTGAAGTTTAAACCTTGAGATCTTGAGGCATTGAGCTTGTTCAGCTTTAACGGGTTGATCAGATGTGTTGCGTGAGAATGGATTGCACAGGTATATCAGTGTGAGGTTTGCGAGGCATTTGTGCGTGAGATACAGTGATTTGAAGGCAGTTCTTTGGTTGACAGCCAGTTTAGACTGTGTCGAGTTTTTGAGATATGTTGGGCTATAGGGATATTCATAGCGGCCATGATGGCGTTGTTTTGTAATACTTGTAACTTGTTAGTGTTCCGTCGGCTGGTTCCTAGGTAGACCGCATTGCAATAGTTTGGGATCGACAGGACTAGAGCTCTAGCTATGGTGGTGCAATTGGTAGTGGTTAGAAATAGTCTGCAAGCAGTGATAAGTTTGCACGTGTAGGCCGTATAGGACATTATTGCATTTGTTTGTCTACCTAAGGTTAGAATGGAGTCTAAATGGATGCCAAGAGTTTTTACGTCTTTCGATACCGTGATGGGATTGCCATCTATGATGGAGTGAAAAAAGCTGGCATCTAGCTTACCGAGTCGGTGTTGTGATCCGAGGAGGAGTAGCTCTGTTTTATCATCGTTAAGACAGAGCCCATGTTGCGCAATCCAGGCCTGATGACAATTGAGTGCTTTGGAGTCTACTATGTGGTCGCCTTTGATGAGGATGAATATTTGGATGTCATCTGCATAATTAGTGTAGGCGACACCCAAATGGTCAAGGTCATCGAATAGGAGCTTTGTAAACACATTGCAGAGGGTTGGCGCCACGCATGAACCTTGGGGAGCTCTGCACGTGACTGGAGCTGGTTGAGCAGAGGCTGATGGCGAGAAGACCCTCATTGATCTATTCTCCAGAAATGACTGGACCCAGGTGGTAGCTTTGTCTGAAAAGTGTGCTGCTGAGATAAGGTGGTTGCATAGGACTTGGTGATTGACCAGGTCGAATGCAGCCAACAAATCTAGCAGTAGGAGGAGGGCGAGTTTTCCATGTTCTTTTAGTTCTTCAGTTTGAGTTTTCAAGTCTATCCGGGCCGCCTGAGTCCCGTGCCGTGGTCTAAAACCTGATTGCCTGAGGCCGAGGAGGTTGTTGTTTCTAAGTACTCCTGGATTTGCAGGTAGGCTGCTCAATCCGGGATTTTCAAAAGAAAGGGGACCGTGGTAATGGGCCTGTGATTAGTTGCGATACCGGGATCTAATTAAGGTTTCTTGAGTAAAGGGAGAACCCACGCATCATTTAGATTGTTGGGAACTTTACTTGTATTGAATGAGGCGTTGATTATAGAGGTGATGAAAGGAGCCAGTTGTTTAATTGCCTCCTTGATGATGGGGGCTGGGCGGGTATCACCCTGGCATTTGGATGGTTTCAATTTGAGTATTATGTTTTCTACATCTTGAGATGATAGTGGGGAAAAGTTGAATAGCTTACAGGAATTCAGAGGTGGGGCTTGCGTGCTGATTTGAGGGGCAGCGAGTGAGAGACTGTTTTTCTTAGATACAATTTTTTCTTGGGAGCATAGAGATTTTACCTAGGAGTGCTTTTTGAATGTTGGAGCACCACGTGATCTCTTTGGCGCAAGTGTCGTGGGGGGGCTGACAGGCAGGGGAGTTGCTAGGTCTGGAAAAGACCCGGGGCTAAGCTGATGTCAGTACCGTTGGGAATGGGGGCTAGCTAGTCTTTTGGCTGTAGCTCCTGAGATTCTATCCGGGGCTACAACCAAAAGATCAGGGGCTATAGCCCCTTTAGCCCCCCCCTAGCAACGCCCCTGCTGACAGGGATTCCAATTCTTTGAGTATATTAAAGAGTGTTTTAGTACTCCATTTAGCTCGGATAGTCCGATTGTTGTAAGTATCTTTTTTGGCCTGTAGGATCGCCTCTTTGTAATTGAGTGATGCTATCAGGAGATTATCCTTATTGGTTTCTGTGGAGAGCCTCTTCCAAAGGGCCTCTGCATTTATTTTTTTCTTACGTAGGCCTCTGAGGTGCGGCGTAAACCAAGAGTTAAGATGCATGCAGGGTTTTGGTTTACGCAGTTTAAGTGGGGCGATGGTGTTGATGGCCTTGTGGAGGGTTTGGTTATAAATGTCCACTAACGCAGTGGGGTCTGTGTGTGATTCGGTAGGGTTTTGACGATGGGTAGAATGATTGGAAGCAGTTTCTCTAATGTTATGTGCTTGTTATTCCTTGTGCATATATCGGGGGAGAGAGGTTCTGCTTAGGGCGCTGGATATTGTATTTGATAGTGAATGATATCAGATAGTGGTCTGACCATTCACAGGGCGTCTTAGATAGGATGTTGATGTTACAGTTGTGGTCTGCCAACCATTCAAGAGTCCTACCTTTGATATGGGTGGGTTCAAGTATGCAATGAGTGAAGCCCAATTCCGTTATCGTGTTGGCAATGTCAAGGACTTTGATATCCTTAGTGTCTTGAAAGCCGAGGTTGAGGTCGCCCAATAGAATGATCTGAGAATGTAGCTTGGTATTAGCAGAAAGAAGGGTAGTAATATCTTCTGCGAATGTAGATACTGGCCCTTGTGGCCTATAAATAAAATGTATGGTGAGTGTTTGGGTGGCTGAAACAGAGCTTGACGGACAGTAGTTCTGCCGAGGGGAGAGGCTGGCCAGTTAAGGGTCTGAGGCCTAAGGAGGTTTTAGAAATGAAGGCAACACCCCACCTTTGGTTTGGTTAGAGTCTCTGTCACATCTAATAATGGCGTAATCATTGGGGTTAGAGAGAGAGAGAGGGTGCAGCTGCTTCATATAGCCAGGTCTCAGTAATAGCTAAGAAGTCAAGGTCTTGTATTATAATGTAGTCTGTGATGTCAAGTGCGTGGGCACAGAGAGATCTGGTATTTATTAGACCGCCCTTGATGGGATGGAAAGTCGTGCCAGGACTATGCTTATTGTTGGCAGGCGTAGTGATTTCACAAGGGGAGTTTTCTTTAGTGGAAGGGCTCTTGGGGAGGTCGCTAGTTTTGGTGTTGGTCTGAGGTTTGATCAGAGTGGGGGTTTTAGGGGCTGATGGGGTTGGTAGGAACCTGGTGCCTAGTCTATCATTCCTATATTTCAGTGCGCATGGTATATTTGGTGTAGGTTTCATGGCAAATTGTTTGAGCCAAAGGGCGGGTGAGTCTAGGTGGGGTTATGCAGTGCTGTGATGGTGGGTGTAGTTTTGGATACAAGGTGTAGGGAGCCTACTGCTCATGGTCAAGGTGGTGCATATGATGTTAGGCATGTTATTAGCTGAACAGGTGGGCTGTGAGGAGTGGTTGCTGGAGTTTTTGGTGGCCAGGATGGGCTGTAGCACAATGCAGAGTAGTAGCTGTGAGAGGCGAAGTGTGAAGAGCATATGCATAGTGTGATGTGGATGTGGTGAGTCTATGTTTTAGGTACAGGCTGGTGGAGGGAGAAGCTAGGAGGGCTTGGATAATTTCAAAATGTTGTCTGTCTAATTGTACAAATGACCTGTGGTGCGCAGAATATAGAATATAGTCCAGATGCAGACAGCTGTGTATGGTCAAAGCTCGATGTCCATATGAGGGCCTATGGCGATAGAGTGGGGGAGGTACGTGCTGCGGTCATAATAGCGTGCATTGGAGCAGGCACATGATGAAGTCAAGGTGCAGTACAGACAGACTGCAGTCAATTAACCTTGGTGTAGGGCAGGCGCGTATTGTGGTTAGATTAGCACAAGAGGCTGGCTAGATGCGTGGTGGACCTAGGATAACGTGGATCAGGCAGGCATGTGCTTCAGTCAGGATAGCATGCAATGGGTCAGGCATATACAGTAGTCAGGATACAGTACAAGAGAATGCAATAGCTAAGAATAGGAGTAGGCAGGCACGTAATGCAGTTAGATTAGCGCAGGAGTCAGGGCAGATATGTGCTGTACACTACAAAGAGAATGCAAGCGCTTAAGCTCGACACATGATGCAGTTAGGTTAGCACATGGGGCTAGGCATATACGTCCAATACAGCGAAAATGCAATCGTTTGGAGTAGCAATGGGACAGGCACATAATGCAGTTTGGTTAGCACAGGTGGCTGGGCATTGTTAGGCAGAATCACCTGCAGTACCCTTTGGGAACACTACAGGCAATTAAGACTACAAGTGTAAGCACAATTTCACCTTTGGTACAAGCCTGTACTACACAGTAAAGTGGTAGCGATGACTGAGCAGCCAGCCTTATCTCAAGAGTTTAAGTAAGCAGTAGAACAAGTTACACACAGGACCAACTAATACAGTGATTCAAACAAACACTTACTCAAGGTTTCTTGGTAATAGAATAAACATTTATTTATTCAATCATTTAGAAAACATTACACTAGCATAAGCAGCTCAATATCACAGACTAATACACCACAAAAATCCAACCGGTAAGTAAATGAACAAGTTTAGCTCCTGTTAAGTGGGAGAAAAATGGCACTTCAGATACTAAATAAAGGGATAAAAAGACAAGGTTATAAGACGAGACAGGCTAAATACATTCATAGGCAGGGCAAAGGGTTTCAGTTAAATACAACCAGCAATTCTTCTCATAGGCCTGGACCAAAGTCAATGGTTCAGAGTCTTTGTATAGGATAGCACAGTTCTGGTTGATAATGGTTAAGTCTTTGCCACAGAGTTTACAAGAATTTGGCTAGGCGAAAAGTTTGAGGAATGTTTAGGGAAGGACAAGCCTTCGAAGTTGAGGAAAGTTTCACGCTCTTTCTCGATGGCCGAAAATAGTTCTGGACCGTGTTTGCACAGTACCTTGTCAATGAAGAAAGCTGTAGCTAAGGCAGTTGTTCCTGGCAGTTCGAGCAGATCTCGCTGTTCCTGTGCTTCAGTCGTGGGGACAAGAAGGAGGACGTCGGGAGGTTCCTGCACTGCCCAGGGATGAGGCCAAAAGCTGTAGCAAGACGTCGGTTAAAGGTGTGAGTTCCTTAAAGTCCACAAGCTTCCCTCTGGCTATCCGGTTTTCAACAGCACTCTGATGAAAATTCGACCAGATGTGGACAGTGTCCAGGTGGCTTACGAGTTGGTTGTTCCCACCAAACTCAAGGGAAGAAGTTAACCTTGAAGGGCTTCTCCGTCGATTGGAGTTTCAGGCAATTCGGACCTGTAGCAGGGTTTCACCGGCCGTCCAAGAGTTGCAGCAGTCCGCTTCCTTCAGCTCGTCTTCGGTTCTTTCCTTCCAGTGGTCGACTCTGCTTTCCAAGTCCCAGAGACCTACTCTTTAACAGTTTTCCCCCCATTCATTCTAGCCTGGCTGTCATTCACACAGCAGGGTGGCTGTCCTTGCGTGCCAGCCAATCACCCCAGAGTGCATTCAGGTCTCCTAGGAGACTAAGCACAGGGAGTTTCGTGCACCTCCCTCCCATCCTGTCCACCCCAGACACTCAGGCGCCAGAGGAGGGCTTCAGCACTGAAGCCCGCTAAAGGCCAACAAAAAAAGGGACCAAACCTGGTTTGGCATGCAGAGACAAACACAAGAAGCACTTTTCCTAAAAGAAATGGCGAAAAAAGATGACCGGAGTCTGTTTTTACAGGTAGGTCTTGGGTGCCATATTGAAAAACATGGCTGACCCGATTTTTAGCTACCGTTGTTAGCGGTCGGATAAAATCACGGTAGTTGATCTAAACCACTGCCACCAGCCATTTAAAGTAGGAAAAGGTCACATTTTACTGGTACATGAGTGTTTTGACTCAGGAGAAGCTAAGCAACCCCTCCAGCACTCTATAGGAAGATAGTGTGTGCTGGGTCCGTAAATTTCAAAAGACTAGTAAAGCCAATTTAACTTTACATGCTTTGGGAGACGGTAGTCAGTCCCAGAGAAGGTATTTAAACCTTGGGGAGTCTGAAAGACACCCCTGTGCCACTGCACTGAAGGTGCTGTGTGACACACAGAAAAAGATGATGCCACTGGAGTTGCTTTTAAAACTCCATAACCAAAGAACACAAAAGTAAAACACACACAACATACATGGAAGAGTGGGAATAAAAAGGTTCACAACTCTTCCCAGGTATAAAAATCAAATCCTAGAAATCCAGAAAAGTTGCTGGGGTCTCAAAAGGTAAGAGAAATGAGCACATATTGAGAATTCTCCCTAACAGGCATATACATCCAATACAGCGGAAATGCAATTATTTAGAGTAGCAATAGGGCAGGCACGTAATGCAGTTTCGTTAGCTCAGGGGGCTGAGGAGATGCGTACAGTGCACTACAAAATACGGCACAGTCCGGTTACAATCAATGATCAGGTGCAGGGGCCGACAGGTAATGCAGAACATCTGATGGACCATGTGCAAGAATTCCAAGAGTTACAGATGGTCAGTAATGACTGTTGCCTCGGGCTATCTGAATATACATGGGAGTTCACCTGTGAGGGGCATGTGTGGTTGGTTACGGTATAAAAGATAGTGTTAGCAAGTGACAGGCGATGAGCTGCCTAGTTTAACAAGGCTAGTGGAGGGACAGGTGGAGGAGTAGCTGGTCCAGCTAAGTGGCAGTCAATTTTTGCGACGTGTCGGTGCTAGATGAGGTATGGCGTTAGGCACACTGATAGTTGGGGAAACAGGCTGATGTTTGGCGGGTGTGCGGTGGTAACCACAGTTCCTGGTGCATTAGTAGAGGGGGGGTGTTGCTTACCCTGTGATAAGCCTAGGTAGATATTTGAGTCTAGGTGGTGACTGGAGCAGCGTGGTCGGCCCAGAGGCCTTGTTTAGGCCCTATAGGCGACAGCCTTAAGTATCAGGCCTTTGTGGTGAGTGCTGGCTAGCGCCTTCCAGGGTGCTCATCGCAAGAAAAACTACTTTACAGCCAATTACAATGTGTCGATCATCGGGGTTGGTTGCTTGGCAATGGAGTAAACAAGCGTCGTGGCGGCCATCTTAATGCATTAAAACACGTCTATTTCACGGTTTCAGTAGAACTCGTGGCGGGATAATGCCAAAATGAAAAACGGTTTCAGCTACAAATTATCAGGAGGTATCGCTGCTAGTGCCTCTGCACATAGCCTTTCCTAGATTTCCTCTGTAGTTGCAGGTTGGGTCAGGATGTGCTTCTCCAGAAGCCGCCGGCGGAGAGGGCCTCCTGCTCTCCCTCCTATGATATGGATGCAAGATGAACTGAGTGCGGCCCAAAGAGGCGACAGCCTTAAGTATCGGGCCTTTGGTGATCCGGGCCGACTATAGCCTTCCGGCGGTGCCGGTCGCAAGAAAAACATTGTTGCGGCGATCATCGGGGTTGGATGCTTGGCAACGGAGTAAACAAGCGTTGTGGCGGCCATCTTAGTGCATTAAGACACATGTATTTCACAGTTTCAGTAGAATGGATGCAGTCAGCTGGCGGTGGGATAATGCAAAACCAAAAGCTGTTTCAGCTACAAATGATCAGGAGGTATTGCTGCTAGTGCCTCTGCACATAGCCTTACCCTCATTTCCTCTGTAGCTGCAGGTTGGGTCAGGATGTGCTTCTCCAGAAGCCGCCGGCGGCAAGGGGCTCCTGCCCTCCCTCCTAGGATACGGATCAAGACGTACTGACACGGTTATCTTGTCAGCGTGACACAGCTCCTGCCCTCCCTCCTAGGATACAGATGCAAGACGTACTGACACGGTTATCTTCGATTTCATGCTTGTGTCCGGCACGTCCCAGGTTTGAGCTTCCTGGGTCTCTCTCCATGATTCTTCAACTCTTCCTCCTTTTATCATTCTACTCAGAAGCTTTCCCACTACGTAGCTATAGTCCTTTTTTGATGTCGGAGTCCCATTCTTTATCTCCTTTCAACTTCCTCGTCTCAGTATCGCGCAAGCCTTCCCAGTCTTCAGAGATGGTACAATAGCAAACAGTGATTGATTCAAGATGGTTTTTCTGCAGCCCTGATGGTATGAGGGGTGGTATGAGGGGCTCATATGACAAGGGAAACGGGAGTCCTTGTCCCAAAAGGTGAGTCTCTTCCTGTAAGATTCCACTTACCGCAACCCCAAGGGGGAATATTGTATAGCAGGCTCACCTCCCTAGCATCACACGTAAGGGCTCCCCGCTGGGGAGAAGTGACGAGATCCCTCAGTTCATCACACTGCCCTCAGATCATGCACAAAACGTTAGGTGGTCTTTCCCAGCTTCTTGTTCGGAAATATCAGGCAGGATGTTACATGGACCAGTAGTGGGCACAAATATACCCTAGCATAGGAGTGCTTCGATAATGGGAGAGATTCCCTGCTCTTCCTCTGGCTTTAGGGCATACTGAGGAACTTTCTGAAAAAGGATGACTTTTATCCTGACTGGTTTTGCAGTGTGAATGTATTACACCTTGTTATTGTGGGTCGACCACAAAGTGGGAGGTATGGAATTAATCAAATCCTTAAAATCATCTGACTGCTCTCCCCATGGCTGTTCTTCTGGGTCTATGTGGAGCGTTGCTAAGGCTGCTTTGGCGTTAGTGTGAAGGAAACTTTAGAACACCCCATCCAGTGTGCGATCGATGGTGTTTTCTCTTGCGTCAAGACTTGCTTAGCTGTTTTGCTTTTCGTGGTTTCTGTTTGGTGAGGGTTTCATGGAGAAAGGGGCGAGCCTTCCCAGACGCCATCCTGCCTGAGGGATGAACACTCTGGCAAGGGGACTCCTGGAAGGCTGCCAGAAATAGGAAACAACCCTCCAAGGGAAAATAACTGTATTGTGACCCGGCAACACTGGATGGAACATGGCTGGATGAGGCAGAAACCTGAATTGTGACTAGCGGTACTGTTTGGTACACGGCTGGTTAAGGCAGAACAAGGACACCAAGGAGGAAGAATACGAGAGCCAGGAGGAAAGAGAAGAGGGATAGTAACAAGGAGTAAGGAAGTGCTGAGCTAGGTACAGGAACACTAGCGATGACACGCACCGAGCACTGGCAGCGTCTGCCTAAGAGACCGCAGTGTCGATGAACAAATCAAAGACTAGACCGTTGCGCAGCCTTTCAGGAGTAACATCGGGCGCCATCTTGGAAGGAGAAATGGTGCCTGTGACTCGCAAACAGTGCCTCCAGGCTGCCCACAAGGACCAGAGGCGAAAAGGCATGACAGGTGTATCTTAGTTTGCATAACACATCTCTGCCTAACAGATTAACTGGTGCTTAGGGGATTAATAAGAAGGCGTGTGTGTCAGTGATAGGTTCTAGTGTGATTGTGAGGGGCTCTATAACTGGATGTATGACTGGAGTGTTAGGCCTACAGCTTTCAGTTTTGGTGGATACTGGTACATATGGGATACTGTCCATGCCCAGGGCAGACTTGCTTGCCCCGGTGTCTACTAGGCAGGGTACCGATATTCCCTTCATACTGTAATTTACACATGACCATCTTGTTCAATCAGGATTAATGGGTACATTGAAACTGCATAACCAAGGCGTAGCCAGAATGGGTCTTGATCGCTCTGGAGCAAGAGAGGTGGCCTGGGGCCAAACACCTGTGCACTCGGGAAGGGAGATAAGTGTCCCTGATTTGTGTCTAGGGAAGGGGAAAGGGGCAGGATTTTCGCCTGGGTGCATTGAATGCTACTGATGGCCCTGGGGTCTGTATGGCCACTCGTTCTTCCAATGCCTTACCTGCTTACAGAAATTACAATTTAATGGGCTTGTCAGTGGTCCCTGTGTTCTTTGCTAGCCCCATTGTCACTGCGGTCCCTACTGGTTCCCCTGTCCCTGTTGTCCCTGTTGACCCCATTGCCCTGGCTGATCCTGCTTGGCTGGTTATCCCCCTACTGGATCCCCTGCTCTCACCTTTCCTGGGCTCTCCTTTCCCCTTATTACACGGGTTTAAGTCTCTTTTGTACAATATTCTGTGCATTTTGTATCTGTACCTGCACCTGCCCTTGTAGACTTTGCATCTGGAGCTGGAGGGTTATTCATTTACTCTTAAAGGTTTCCTTCTTTTGCTCTTGGCCTGCTATTCAGTGATACGCAACTGCCACTAGCTCCGCTAGAGTTCAGTATGCCACCCGATGCACACGTTCATTAACAGTGGTTGTACTTTGCGCTACGAAAGCATTTGCTATAGCCTCCTGTGTGATTGTCATGCTTAGTAATACCTGAGTGCTGGACAAATACTAATGTCTACCACTCTAAATAATCTGGAGGTGATTCTCCTTTATTTTGCTTTCAATTCCCTATGTTGGCCCAGTCAGTCTTTTGGGTGCAAATCTTGGGAATGGCAGTATTTATTCCCTCTCTAGCCCGAACAAGAGTACCCCTGGTACCGGGATTGGTATCCGGCCAAGTAGCCCGCTCCACAAATCGTTTTCTCACCTTTGGTGGCATCAACTCCCACATGGGCTGGTGCATATTATCCCAAGAGTGATTGTAGAACTGAATGACATTGCCTAGCTCCTCTGTGAATCACTGCAGTTACTCCCTAATATTTGTGAATTCTTTAGCCAGGCACTGCAGGTTGCCTGGAGTCCATGGGACATGCAGGGTAACAAGGTGGGGCTGTTGCTGTCCTCCTTCCTCTTTGTTTCCAGCCGGCATTTGTCTAAGGGTACTTTGAGGACCTGAGAGTCCCTCCCATATGTTGCGAGTCCCCTCGTCACAGACGAAGTATAAAAGGGAGGTGCATCAGATAACAGTGACCCTCCTATTTGGATCCCAAATAACTTGGCCCAGACTGTGCCCGTGGGGAGGCTCAGGTGGTTGGGGTCGTTTTGCCACAAGGGGCTGATCCGCTCCATCTACCTGCGCCTCTCCCCCTCCACCCAGCCCCACCCCCACCCCCTACCCCTCCCGCCGCTAGCCGCAGCTCTGCTCTTGCTGCAGCACGCACAATAGAGGAAAAAGTCCTCACCAGTCTCACTGTCCTGATCATCCTGCTCATTTTCTGTCTTTCCCTCCACAGGTGCATTGATTTCTCTGACACCCTCCTGGCCCTCAGATATTGTATCTGTCCTCGCAGCCTGTCATTAACCTCTTAGTCCCATTACTTTACGACTATTGCGTCTTGCTGTCACCTCTTCTAACCAGGTCGCAAATGCTCCCTACTGATTGGGGCTTATCTTAGCCTTTTGTTCTTCTAATGTTTGTCTGAGCGCTTTTAGTTTACCTAGATTAAGTACCATTTATGGTACTTAATTGAGTCTTGTGGGGAAATGTCAGGAGCCTTAAAGATAGCAAGTCATAAGTTAGTGAGCATATAAAGTGTGGACAAGCTCTCAGAAGGGCTTCCACCTGCCAAGACTGCCATTTGTCCATAGTCTGTCCTTAATTATTTTAAGCGCACTAAGCCCGGAGGCACCTAGACGCTGGTATACAGAAGCGTATTGGTTGCAGTAGTTATCTTAGGTTGCAATGAGGTTACAGCATATGAAATCATTAACATCAATAGTACTTAGTTACAGCTAACAGATTACACAGTAGTTGTTTTAGGTTGCATTACAGAAAACAGCAAATGAAGCCGTTCACAACAGTAGTACATAGTTGCAGCTTACAGATTACACGCAGGCATTACATATTACTGGTACAGTTAGAGGGGCAGAAGTGTTTGGAATACGTAACGGAGGGAGAGGGCAGGAGCCATGTTTTGAGCTATTTCCGGTAGGACTAAAGGGATGGAACTGATCTTATTGGTTGTTGGCATGGAGTTCCAGAGTTTAGCTGCGATTACTGGGAAGCTGCAACCTCCAGCTTTTTTCCCCCCTAGATATGTAGGGGAACTCTTGGCCAGACATTTGTGAGTGAGGGATAGGATTTTAAATGTAATCTGCTCTTGGACCAGGAGCCAGTGGATTTTGCGTCTGGCTTCGGAGATGTGGTCCCTTTTAGGAATGTTGAGAGCCGCTCTGATGGCCTTATTCTGAATGATTTGTAGTCTTTTAATGTTCCTGGTATTGGAGACTGCGAAGAGAGAATTGCAGTAGTCAATTCTTGATGGAATCAGTGCTCTAACGAGGGTGATGTGTTGTCCGTGGTCAGGAAGGGTCTGCTGGCGGTGATCAGTTTGGCTGTGTACGATGCAATGGCATTGACTTGCCTGGTCAGGGAGAGTGTTGAGTTCAGGTACACACCTAGTGTTTTTACCTCTTTGGACGTGGTGATCGTGTTGCCGTCTATAATGAATGATTTGTAGTCATTGGAGAGGTTATTAATCTGAGATTGATTCTCAATGAGGAGTATCTCCGTTTTATCGTCTTCCAGGCAGAGCTCATTGTGTGCCATCCAGGCCTCGATGGTTGGGTATATTTCATTTAAGGCCTTGGAGTCTAGGTTGTGGTTGCCGGTAATGGGAAGGAGTATTTGGGGGTCATCCGCATAGTTGGTATAGGTGACACCCAATTTGTCTAGTAGATCAAACAAAGGTTTGGTAAAGACATTGTAGAGGGTGGGGGAGACACTGGAGCCTTGGGGAACCCCGCAGGTAACTGGTACAGGGGGAGCAGCCGCTATGGTTGAGAATACGTCACACTGCGGTTGCATAAGAATGAATCAATCCATTTTGTGCTGTTAGAAAAATGGGCACCTGTAAGTAGGTGTTTGCACATTGTCTTATGGTTAACAAAATCAAAGGCTGCTTACAGATCTAGTAGGAGTGCAGCCATATTGCCATTGTCTTTTATGTTGTCCATTTGGAGTTTTAGGTCTATAAGGGCGATTTTGGTGCCATGGCCGGGGCGGAAGCCAGATTGTCTGAGGCCAAGGAGGTTATGTATTTCCAAAAATATTTGTATTTGCAGCAAAGCTATCCTGTCCAATATTTTAAGGAGGAAGGGTAGGGTGTTGATTGGTTGGTAGTTTGTTGGGATGTTTGGGTCTAGTGGTGGTTTTTTGAGGAGGGGGAGAACCAAGGCCTCTTTGAGAAGGTCTGGTACGTCATTTGAGGCGAATAAGTTATTGATCAGGGTCATGCTAAATGGGGCTAGTTCTTCAGTGAACTCTTTTATGAGTGATGCTGGGCAGATGTCGCCTTGACATTTGGAGGGTTTTAGGCCAATGATGGTATCTGAGATCGTTCCAGGTGTGAATTCGAATTTGGGCAGCGATGGATGTGGAGTGGATTGCGTATCACAGCTATGGATAGGTGACGCTAGCTTAGTTTTTTGGGTGTTCATTTTGTCTTGAAGTAAAGAGATTTTGCCAAGGAGAGCCATTTTAATGTTATTACACCAATGTGAGTCTTTGTTGCAATGTTCTGGAGGATGGGCAGGGGTTTCCAGCTCACTTAAAATCGAGAAGAGTTCTCTGGTTCCAGTTTTGGCTTGCCCAATTCTGAGGTTATAGCAGTTACCTTTTGCTTGGAGGATGGCTAATTTGTATTCTGAGACCAGGGTGACAAATTGTCACTATTTTTTTCCAGGTATTTTCTGCTGTTCTTTTCTCTAGACGTAAGGCTTTAAGACTAGGGGTAAACCACAAGTTATGGTGGGCGGTGGATTTAGGTTTGCGGATGCCCAATGGGGCAATTTTATTTATGACCTCAAGGAAGGTCTGGTTATGCAGCGTGACCAGATCTATAGGCTTGTGCTGGGTGAGTAGGTCTGAAGTTAAAGGTGAAATGAGAGGGAGAATGTTCTCCGGGGTGATATGCGAGGGTTTCTGGATGGAGTTATCTGGGTATGTTGAGTGAAGTTATGCAGTGTGAGGATGTTGTTGATGGTGAACAATATGAGGTTGTGGTCAGACCATTGGGCATGGGATGTTGGCTGTGATGTTAGTGATGCAGTTGCAGTCTGCCAGCCAGTCAAGTGTGCAACCTTTTCCGTGTGTTGGGTTGACTATTCGCTGGGGAAAGCCTTGTGCTTGTAATTATTAGCGCTTGGCCGTCAGCGGGGTCGTTAAGCCAGAGATTGAAATCTCCCATGATGATAATTTTTGATGATGGTTTGGTATTGGTGGAGAGGAGTTGTGCAATGTCCTCTTCAAACGTTTGCATAGGTCCTGGTGGGCGGTATATGAGGTATATAGTGATGGTGGAATTAGGCGAAGGTGCCCGAGCTTACTTGCCTCTGTACCATTCGTGCTTAATTTATTTGTTTGCTTGTTAGTCACTTACACAGGAAATACAAAGTTTCAAAGTGCCCACAGAGCAGCAGGGAGGGAACATGGGATTGCAGTACAATTAAATACAAAAAATACAGTGGCGGAAGGGACGGCCGAATCTACTATGCCTTGTGAGTATTCAGAACATGTAAGTGCAGCAAGGAAGAGGGCAGTCGGGTAGGTGCTGGGGTGCCCATGCTCGAGGATGAGCCGCATATGAAGTGCACGACATGGTAAGTGCTATGCGACCAGGAGTCGTGTTGGGTGGAAAGTGCGATTCTCCAGTGCGGAGGTTATGCTGAGGAAAGTGCTGAAGGTAGACAGAATCTGGGGAGATTGGGTGTGAATGGTCCGTTACCCAGAGGATGCATAAGGGTCCAGGACACCAATCACAGCAACTTTGAGATTAGCAGAGGAGGGAAGAAGGGAAGGAGGAGGACAAGAGGAGAGTCTTGAGGTGCTTTCGGAACCTAGGCAGATGGAGGTGGGGGCTGATCCAAAGGAGGGATCCAGCTGAGGATAAGGAACGACCTCCTGCTCTCTGTTTAGCAAAATGCTTTACACACAGAGAGTTGGTACCAGAGGAGCGTAGAGGTCTAGAAGGAGAGTGTTTGGTAAGAGAGAGTTGCGGATAGTGTGGTCCCGGACCCAGACAGCCTTTTGGATGATGTAGAGGGATTTGAATTTGATCCGTGCAGCAACCGGGAGCCAGTGGAGACTTTTTAGGGCAGGAGAGATGTGGTCCCTGGGCTTAACATGGCACGCAGCGCTCACATTTACAATTAAACCCTGCTGGCATGCTCACATGTTTGTGAACACTGCTTACCATGCATGCATGATAAGCAGTGCTCACACTTACAATTAAACCCTGTCGTATATGCAAGCATTTCAGGCAAGGTTTCATTGTAATTGTAAATGCTGCCATGCAAACATGGCAGGCAGCATTTACAAGTGATCGCTGTGGGGTCCACCATTTTTATGCTGGTACACAAGCCGAAGGACCCCATACGGATCTCCAGCATTTGCACCTGCATGGAAATCTATGCCGGTGCGAATGCTGAATCATTTGTATGGTGGAAAGGAAGAGGAAGAAAGGAGGCGAAAACACAATTCACTTTCCACCCCTCTACTTTGCAATAAAAATGATTGAAAATGGGGCGTGTCTGTAGAAGGGGAAATTAACTTATGGCAATTGTGCTAGATTTAGTATTTGGGCATGGATATTTAAAAGGGTTATGTTAAATGTGATGATGATAGGAAAGGAAAGACGATGGTTTCTGGGTAGATGGAAGAGATGATTATTTTTTATAGATGATAGACACTATAAGGGCAGTGAAGGATGAGAAAGTAGATAATGTGTGTGATGAGGAGGAGTGAAATCGGCAGATGGTGAGGTTGGGAGTAATGGGGGGGTTCACATGGTTATTGATAGAATAGGGTATGTATTGATTATTATATTCATGTTAGTTAGGGCATATGGTTTCTGGTGGATATAGTTCAGAATACTGTATTTGATGTACATATTTATGCTTATTTTAAGTCTGAAACCTTCCCAACCATAATTCCCTTTATCATCTCACATTGTCTAATGTACGCATCAAGATGATCTAGTGTCAAATTAAACAAAAATGGCGATAATGGGCAGTCTTGTCGCGTGCCCTTCGACAACAGAAATGATTTCAAAATTATTCCATTAACCAATACTTGAGCCCTAACATCACGATGTATACACTCCACCATCTTCATAAATACTGGCCCAAATCCCATTTTTATTAACTTGTATTCCATACATTTCCAATTAACCCTGTCAAAGGCTTTTTCAGCATCGAAAAAACCAACAACATTATTCAAGTCCTTCCCATAATGTTCTCCAATCACATTTAACACAGTTCTTATATTATCGTATCCAAACCGGCCTGGAATGAAACCTACCTGAGACTCATCAGTCAGATCCCCCATACATGACATTAACCTATTAGCCCATATTTTTGTAAAATTCTTTAGATCTACATTTAGCTACGAAATAAGCCTGTAATTCCCACACTTTTTATGATCTTTATTATGTTTCGGGATCACAATAACCAGTGCCTCTTTCATCGAATCACACATTACTCCTGATGCTATAAATGCATTATAAAGCTCACATAAAATTGGTGCCAATTGAGTATTATATTTCTTATAGAATTCCAAAACTATACCATTTGGCCCTGGTGATTTCCCATCTTTCATTTGTGTGTGATATGGCAGTACATACTTCAGCAACCTCAATCACAGAATCAAGCAAGGCTTGTTTTTCTAAAGCCAATTTAGGAAGAGAAATCTTTTCAAAGAATTTTCCGAAGCTATTTGCATTAGTATTAAGCTCTTCCCTATACAGCGTCTCATGAAAACTCTGGAAATAGTCACAGATTTCTCCATTCCTATGTAAAGTATTACCCTGGTCTGTTTGAATAGAAGAAACACATATATCAGCTATCAACCCTTTAATCTTATTAGCCAATAATTTGCAATTTCTATCACCAAACTCCCAAAACCGCTTTTTCGAATAAAACATGCCTTTACCTGCCAAGTTCTGTACATGATTCTTCAACTCTGCCTCTAGTTTTTTCAATTCCAGCTTATTTTGATCTAAATCATCACTAACACAAACCTTTTGCATTTCTTTAACTTCCACTTCTAAATTTCTAACCTCCTCCTGGTTTTTCTTCTTTGCATGAGTGGCTCTACTTATCAGTTTCCCCCTTAATACCGCCTTAAAACAGTGCCAAAGAGACTTGATTCCGGCTGAATCTTTATTTTCTTCAAAATAATGTTTAATAAATTAATCTAATCCCACTGTAACCAAACTATCCTTTAGCGCACTGGCTTGCATTCTCCATCTTTTAGTTTTGTCACCCATATTTTTCAAAAGTAACTGCATATCTAATAGAGCATGATCAGAAATACCCCTTTCCAGCAAATTTCAGGTCACTACCTGGCTACTTAGTGTACTACTAATAAGAAAATAATCAATTATTGAGTACGAATTATGTACAGGTGAATAAAATGAGTATTCCTCTTCAGCATGATGAAGCTCCCTCCATACTTCTATAAGTCCATATTTGAATACAAATGTCCTTAATTCTTCACTAATCTTTTCACTATAATATCTGCATTCCGACTTCCGATCCATCTTACTATCACTATATTAAAGTCACCTCCTAAAATTAACGACTCACCTTCCATACCATCTAGCAAGAAACCTAATTGACCGAAAAAAGACGCGTTCAGTGAGCATGGCGCATATACAGTTCCAATTGTCATTTTCCTGTCATCATATTGTATGTCAAGCAACACATTTCGACCCTCCCCATCTGCAACCGTCTTCTCAATCTTAATCGGTAGACCCCTCTTAAACAATATACTCACTCCTCTAGACCTAGAATCATAACAATTTGAAATTACCCGGGAGTACTTTGAGTTGGACAAATACCTTTCACTTTGCTCATTCAAATGAGTTTCCTGAAGGAAACTCACATCAGCTCTACTCCTCCACAACCTTGCCAAGACTGTACGTCTTTTCACAGCATTACCAATCCCCTTAACATTCTATGAAAGGAAAGTTAATGGAACCATACCGCTATACTCGGCTTAAATATAGTCATACAGCAACCTTCATTCTCAGGAGGGAGGGTCCGAAAAAAAAAACTGACAAGTAAGGAAAGGGTACACGTGACAACAAAAGACACATATAAAGACAAACAAAGCTTGAGCTCTGGATAACATTTCCAGTCTGATAAACATCAGACTTAAAATAAGCATAAATATGTACATCAAATACAGTATTCTGAACTATATCCACCAGAAACCCTATGCCCTAACTAACATGAATATAATAATCAATACATCCCCTATTCTATCAATAACTATGGAAAGAGAACACTGTGCACCATATGATCTAGTTGGCAGAATGCCATCTGCAAGGCCATCAGGCTGCCATCTGTTTTTTTATTTGTAAGAACAAAGGGATGAGCAACAGACCAATCGAAAGAAAACATAATGGGGAGATATATTGAAAATTGATGGTACAGAACATCAGGGTTGAAGCAAGCCCTACAACAGAGCATGGATTCTTACACCAGCATTGCGGAAGCTTAGAGGGAAATGACAGTGACTGAACATAAGGTGGTTCCAGCCACAGTCTCCAACAGTTCCTGTTCTGGATCAGACTGCTTTTGTGATGTACCTTCTTCCCGCTTTATCTGCTCTGTATGGATGTGATGTCATGAGTGTTGTGAGAGTAGAATGTGATGTGAGTATTTCCAGCTGAATGTTCCTTGGATGACCGTTGGAGAGAGGCTGGCTGAGAAAGAGGGTGGGCCGGTGAATGTTCCCCATTGTACGGGAGTCCTGTAACCTGTGGGTTTATCTATACTACGCTGTAACTATTAAAGAAGATTTCCTTTTCTACCTGGCGGCTCCTGGTATCTGTGAAAAGACCACTTTGTATCAACTGCCCTGAAGGAATTGTTTAAAGTTCATTTTGGGTGAGTGGGCTCTCCATGGTCCGGACACTTCTGAAGACATTCCTATCGAACATTTGAAGACATTCCTATCGAACATTGAGCCTCCTGGGCTCTCGGCTCTTTGGCACTATTAGCTTGGCCTGTGCTGGATTACTGACTTTAATTTTGCTATTCACTTCGTAACACTCTGACCCTCCTCTGTCTCCAAAATACACCTACATTTATCCCTGGCTCGCTTCCAATGTCCCCCTGGCTCAGCTCTTTTCCTCCTTCCTCCTCTGTCAATCCTCAAGGTCCATCCTCTCCTTGATATTTCCACCTTCCTCCTCCTTCCGGGTTCGTTTCATGCATCTCATTCCTGTCAACCTCTCTTCAAACACATCCTTTCTTAAAAGGGAATTAGGGCCATCAGGGGCTTACTAGGGGTACCTGTACCCTGTTGGCAATCGATACTTGTGATTGTCTGATGGCCAGTGGTCCTTTCTCTTGCTCAGTCTACATGTGATTTGCTTCCAACCCTTTTCTCTGTGTGTCAACTCATTATATGGGGGACTCACAATGCCAGTGAGGCGGCCCTGTCATAGTGGTGCATGCTGCTCGTCCTCTTCAAATTGGTGCCTCCTAGTCCCGTATGTACCTGTAGGTTTTCCTGTGTCTTCCATTTCACAGAACTCTTGGTAAAATCACAGTTGTGTCCATGGTTTAACCCACATACCTCACTAGTTTGGCATCTCTGTCACCACAATTCTGCATTTCACTTGTGGACTGCGCTGTGTGTGAGTTTCAGCACCCAAGAGCCTTATTTTAACATATCCACAAATTGTGTCTCTAGGTATTTCTGATCTCTACACAAACATCCCCAGGATGAGGCAAATGTCGTAGCAGAGGTATATGTAAATGCTTTCTCTATGCATAGTTTATTCTCATAAAATGTTTGGTTGAACTGATAGACCTGGCATTGCCCCATAACACCTTTTTTTTTAAATGGGAATTTTCCTCCAAATTAAAGGCACAGCCATAGGGGCAGTGTTCTTCCCCCGGGAATTTTCCTCCAAGTTAAAGGCACAGCCATAGGGGCAGTGTTCTTCCGCCTATTTGGCAAACTTTTATGTGGCTGCCTTTAAGAAGAATAACATCTCCTCTAACAACCTGTGTCAGAACGAAATCCACTCACCACTGATACATTGACGACTTACTGTTTATTTGGTCTGCCGATAGCGAGTTATTATTGGTGTTTCATGGATGGGTCAATATCGGGTATGTAAATCTCACATTCTCTTTAAATGACAGCACAAAATGGCTTACTTTTTTGGATATGAGCGTTGAAGTTGAACATTAGAACAGACTGTACGCAAAATTCTACATAAAAGAAACTGATAGGAAGGGCCAACTTCCTAAGACTCAAAAAGGGAAATCTTCCCTAAGGACACTTTTTAGGATTGCTGCTCAGTTTCTACTTAAAGGAAGATTATTCTGATGAGGCAGAGCTCTTGGGAAATTGCCTAGGAGCAAGGGATGTTGCAATAGGCCATTAAACATGTGTGCTATACATATCGGAAGTTACTGAATGAGCCTGTCCAAAAACAGAAATCCAGTAACATCTGGTTTGTCACCACATTTTCTAGGCACAGCACAGCCTTACAAAACTGCTTAGAACGTTGGGGGAATTCACTGGACAGGAACCACCTTTTGCATTCCATAAAGTGCAAAACATCTGGGACAAACTAGTTCATACTTTGAGGTAATTGAGACTTTGGGTTGTTCTGTTCTCCTCAATGTGGGTATGAGAACCTAGCATGGGTCACTTTCCAAGTGGGAATTATCCCCAATGAATATCCATGAAAAGAGTGATGAAAATAGTCTTTAAAAACTTTACATTGGTGTTGAAAAAGCAAGACCATTGAAAAACGAAAATCTGTGTTCATTTAATGACTTGAATTTGCAGTAAGGCATATAACAAATTGAATCAATAAAGAACAGAAGAGAAGTCATGGATAAAACATGCACATTTATTAAAGATGGTTACACAAGTGGGCAATTTTGAAAATTGCAAAAAAAGGGTGGTCTGGGAATCTCTCTACCAGCACGAACACAGCCCACTGACCTGTTCTTGGGTGATTAACCCCAGGGAGAGACTCTACCAAGTCTTTAGCTCACTGTTCCTTTCACAGAGAAGAAATTTCCCCGCATTTCAGCCTTTGTCCTGCCCAGGGGCAGTCCAGCGCCGAAATGCTAGCCAATTCTCCTCTGAACAAGAGTACCATCAGTAACCCCATACACATGTTTCAGCCTTTGATAATTGAACTCACCAATGCCTTGTGGGTCAAATAATAAAAGGCTTTGCTTTCCAACTCTGATTCTAGGGGGGTCTGTTACTAAGCATAATTATTTACTTGTGATCACTCAAGTCTTGGGGTTTGGGGTTTGGGGTTCTTGTACCTCTGCTTTGAGGCTTATAGTGTGCCTGTTCCTTCAGAAGCCTTCCAACCTCCCTCCTGCTGTTGCTCCTCTGCCTTCTCCTTCTCTCCATCTGCTTTGCCTTCAGACCCCTCCTCTGTATCTCCTCAGTGTTCTCCGCCTCCTTTCTCTTGATGTTTTCTCCAAACCCTTTCTCAATGGACCTCTTCTCTCCCTGCCATATTTCGCCCAACTGCCTCCTTCATATGCTCCTCCTCTGACCTCTGATCAAATGCTCTCCACTTTCTTCTTCTTTGTACCTCCTCCAGCTTTTCTTCTGTAGTGTACCCTTCCTTCCCTACTTCATAAATGCTTCCTCCTGCTAAATCCTCCTTCTGCTGTCCCTCTTTACCACCACTCCCTTTGTCCCCACCTTACTCCTCCTCTCACTTTTTCTGCCCAACTCTCTCTAGCCTTCACCTTCCTGCTCCGCCTCAAGCTCCTTCTCTTCTCCTCCGACAAATGATCTGTCTCCTTCCCAAAACCCTGAAACCCCCCTCAACAAACGCCCATGAATGGAATAAGAGTTGCTAGTGCGGAAACCCCTGCATATGCTGTAATGTTTCAGGATCCACACTTTCTAGAGCGCAGTTTGTGTCTATCAGACTTTAGCCTTCTAGTGCCTATATTCCCTTGGCAGTCTGGAAGTAGCAGGCCCTCCTCTTCTGGCTGTCCTGATAACATAGCTCTGGGCTGTGAAGCTCTCTTCAGCAGGCTTCCCAAAAAAGTGCCACTATCAAATCATGTACTCATTTATAGTTACACGGTCCCCACCTTCTAGCAACTGGCCTGTAATTGATGTGCCATTCATGCCCTCTCAGGTTCAGAGAGGCACCAGTACTTAGTATAAACTGGCATATCTGACTGCAATCTGTAAAACGCACTCATGAGAGGGTACTGGTACAAGCCACATACGCTAACACTCACTCATATCGGGACCTTTTGCAAGCTTCCTACTGAAGGCACGCCCCTAAATGCTCACACCACAGAGAATACAACCCGCTAGGGAAGAAAGGCCCAAGTCGGCCTTGTAAGCATAACAACGTTTAATTCCACACGCTGATGAGAGCAACAGCAAAGAACTCTGCTGCTAAGAATGTTCTGCTGAAAAGAGGTACAAGCAGAAACTTTTAAAGATACACAGCGTCATAATGACGACACTACATACAATAAAAACCTGCGCGGCTGATTGGATGTGAGTTTTATGGCCCTTTAGGAAAGTGCATGTAATCGATAGGATCACACAAAATAACTCCAAATATCTGAACCAACTCAGGAAGATGGCAAAGTACTGTTTTATTAACAATGTAAAACAGGGAGTTTACAACGAACATCAACAGACGTACGCACAGTTCCTCTCAGCGATCTTTACACAAACAATAGCTTTTGTAGCAAAAATACATGAGATGTGACGTCATACTACGTGGCAATAATGAAAAACCTATCAGGAATCAGGATTGACTAAGGGGAACATCTAAGTATGCATTTCTATAGGGGCTAGGATTGTGATTGGCTGTCAACTATCAGGTGGACAACATATGCCTACCTCTAAAATGTCATCTTCAGAAACAGATACAGTTTCTCATTGGTCTTCAAACTATAAGGTCATTTGATATATGGACTGATATAATTGGTTGGCATGCGTGTGCCATGTCTATAACATTCGGTTCACTTAGCAGCATGTAAGCCCAGACCCAGGTGCAAGGATATGGGGCATGACACTACCTCCCCACCCAATTAGCCCAGTATCTCCCATCACCCATGCCTTCTGCCATGAAGATTGCCTTTTTGCTTGGCCTTGCAAAAGTATCCTTGTCTTTGAGAATGCACGGGAGGCCTCCAAGTTCGAACTCTATTTTCATTCCTGGCCCACGTGACAGGAGACCACGATTTGGTCAATTTCTGCAGGCTGTAAATGAATTAAACTTGCCACACTTGGCGTTCTTTCGTTGCACCTTAACAAGGGATGATTCATCCTCCGCACATTCACTCCTTTCCAGAATAGATAGCTGACCTTGGCTGCTACAGTCTTGACTCCAGACAACCTCACCATCCAGCTCCACGGTTCTGCTTATTCTTGCTGCGACACAGTTTTCCCTTCCCGCTTCATGGTTCCTGGCTTACTAAATTCATTATACCGATATCCAGCTTCTGTACAATGGCGGCTTCGGCTGCGTCTATTATTGAACGGTTGATTTTCTGCAGCACTTTGTGCATGTGTAATCTTCTTCATAGTTAAAAAGCTCACTTGATTCTTTACTTTGTCATTAGTTTCTTTAGGATGTATACATTCTCTACAGTCAGTATCTTGGGACGTTGTACACACTTTTTGATGACATCACTAACTTATTTTCTTTGCTCTTTCTCATATTCCTTCAGGGAGTTCCTCCCTTAGGTTGTCATCACTTCATGGATACATTTGGTTTGTCTCAACGGTTATCTTTTTTCTAACACACGCTGCAGTATCGGCACAGCGGCAGGTGTCAAACACAGCATGGTCTCATTTCTCCAACATATGGGAGGAAGGGAGGTGGGGTCTCCTGCAGAGGTATACAGCTGCTTCTCTACGGACCCTATACATGTTCTACCTTTACCCGGTCTATTGGTCCCAGCCCAGGCCATCCGTCTTCCATCACGTGGGTGCTGTGGGGCTCATCTTCTTCTCACATCGAAGGTCAGAAAACAAATTAATTATACTCCTAACATACAGATAGTTTATCACTCATGCTGTGCACTTGGCAGGCCAAAAGCCGGCCACAAAGGAGGTTCGGGGGCACTCTAACCTTCACACACACACATTTCACTCACTGCCCTCCACGCCATCCGGCTCCAAAGTCTCCACCCTTGTTTTGAACTATAATTATCCCTCCCAGCACCTTGCAATACAAATCACATGATTGCTGCTACAATGATGCGCCCTGTCCGTCCTCTTTGAACATCTCAGGACTTGTTACTTTAGGGTTGGTGGTCAAAGGGCACCTGGTGCCATGGAATCAAAGGTCTTAAGTTTTAGTCAGTTATATGGGATATAACTCGTGGTCACCCGGGAATAGGCTGGGTTATGCTTTGGCCAGTGTGAGATAACATACATACCAGGCGCCGCTCTGTGATCGCGGCCTTGTATAGCAGATTCCTCTTGGGTAAAAAACACATCTTTGCAACGCTGTTAGAACAATTAATAGGCATTGTGGTGGTTGGGGGTATGGGCTGTACTCATGGGAGGTCAGGCATGGCTGGGGATTTCTGTGGTCTCGCGAATTTGGGCCCTGTGCATGCAATGCCTCATTTACCGTGCAGGCCTTCCCTTCTCCCTATGATTACTAATCACTACGCAAAATAGCAATGTTCCTCGCGCCTTGGGCTATATTATGTACTTAGACTATATTTGGTTATATAAAAATGAGGTCCTTTTAGATGGAAAGGTGTCCCTCTCACTATCCCCCCTGGCCCCTGGCCCATCATAGTGACTTGAGTCCATCTCGCCTCACTTTAAAGCGTGTAGGGCTTTCCCTTCCCAACATACCCCCCTTTCATTACTTCTACAGTAACAAACTCTGGAATGCTTCTGCACTCCTGCTCCCCCGTGTCTGCATCCACATATGGATGAGTCCCCTTTATTGGCACCCAGGCCCTACACACGGATTGCAAACTCTTGCCCCTCCCCTGCCAGGTTCACCTAAACCTCTGTGAAATGTTCTGGGTCAGGGGGTGGGGAAATAATAGTGTGGTGTAGAGGATCAACTTCATCTCCACGCAATGAGGAACATTTCATACTTTGGGCCATCCTGTGGAATATCAGTTTGTACTTCAATATTTTTTGTTTCGCAAGGCGCTTTTGGAACCCCATCATTCTTGCGATATCTGCTGCCACAGTGGCACAGCATCGAAGGACCAGCTGACAAGTGCAGAAAATGACCTGGTTGAACACAATGATGTGCAGTAAGATCTTCAAATTCGCTCCAAGCCACGACTGGCCCTGTTTAAATGCCATAGTCAGCCAATCAATGTCCTGTATTCCTCCCTCCTTCTCCATGCGAACACTCGGGCCATGGGCAGTTGCAATGATGTGGGATAATGACGCATTCTCCACAGCGTCTGGAGGCACAAATGTACAACACGAATCACCACATTTTTTGCACACCCCTCCTTCATTGCTGTTAACATGTCCAGCACATAACGATTTTGCATTGTCATAAGTCTCAATGCCCGCAACTTGACCTTGATCACGCTGAACCCATTCTCTGTGTTGTTCAGGAGCTGGACCAATTCCCATCTCACTATTTACAACATTTGGCATTTGCTGCAGCCTGCACTCCAAGCAAGAGTAAAGATGCAAAAAAGGATTCTGCTGAGCGGAAAAGCCTGTATTCTTCTGGTATTCCGGCAAGCATTGTGGATGTCTTTGGATATGTAATTCAACCTTTTTATCCGCTGCGGTTGTTGGAACTGTCCATTTCATGACTAGATATGGGGCTCTTGTGTGGGCACCAAGCTATTATCTTCATTTTCGACAGTGGTGAAATTCCTTGGTCCCTCTGCAGGCAGTGCTCCCACCTTCAAGTGTTCTTCCGGGATTACTAATAGCGCTTAGTGCAATGTGGCAGTGAACAACAGCCCCTCAATGATTGTGGGAGGTGCAAGTTAAGCTTGCCGGCCACAGACCCAGAAGTAATCCATCAGCGCCGCTGTTCCTTTCTTCATGTCTGTGATCAAGATGGTTTTATTGCAATGTTCATTTGAGCCAACAAAGACTGTGCCTTTGCTGTGAAAACAGAGTTTATATTCTTCTTCGTTGTGAACTCGCACTGGCTTTTCCATTGTTGCAATCCACGTTAGCTTTGTGATATGCTCTGTCTAGATTTGTGCACAGAAATCCACTTGTGCTATCCTTTCCTTGCTATATGTTACCAGTCCCTCTGCCAAGAAAGGTCGTGTGGTGTCCTGACAGTTATTTTTGACATGTTTCTGCCCTTTTACCATCAGCTAGGGTAGCTCCACACACTTGATTTTTTTTATTGATTTATTTATTTATTACATTTATATAGCGCGCCTAACCCTTGGGCATCTGGGTGCTGGAATTTAAGAATATGGTTACAATCAGTTACAATGTTCATCTTGTACATGACGAAATAGGTTACATCCAGTTACTTTCAAGCTTAGTCATAATCATGTGCATAGGAAATTGGTTACATCCGGTTACTTACAAATCAGATGTAACTGGGTCATCACTGCACTTTACTAAATCTGGACCCACCATTTGCAGTTACACACTATGTGCCTGCAACGTTCCTTTTATTCTGCATAGCGCGAGATGAACTAGGCATTGTGCCTCTATAATTGGGACTGGTTGTGGTACTAACACCTTGGGAGCCCCTGACACGTGTGGAATGAATGAACTCATTTAACAGCTCCCATTCACTGCATTTATCCCCACACCACTCATATCAGAGTACTATGAGTTAGTGAACTCGGGATGATGAATATCCTCAATCACATCAAAACCCAGCCCTTTATACGTGTCATACTTTTGTCGTACTTCTCTTTTCATTCTTCTGTACGCATTTTCAGGGGCGGCCGCTTTAGTAGTACTATCTGAAATAACATATCGTTTCATAGGGGTAGACAATCCCCTACTTGCTGCAAACAACCTATTCTCTGTTCCCTCACTGACGTATTGTGCATATTAGAGTCAAGAAATTAATTTCCATTATTATTGTTAGTGTTCACATTAGTGCTAATATAGGTAAATCCACTTGTATTATTAACATTTATATGTATCGTTCCATTTGGATAATATACAATCCTATTTCCTCATTCCCCCCTTTATTGGAACTCCCCCTATAATACCCCCAATACACTGTCAACAGTACTAGCAATAGCACACAATAAACTCCAGCAATAGTTGATCTACAATAATAAATATAGGTCCACATTCTCTCAGTCGTGCATCTGCGCCTCAGGTCCCTACTTAAAATGTATTTACATTAGTCACAGTCATCTTCTTCTTTCCTGAAATAGAAGCACAGACACACAAGACAACAAAAAGGGAGAAACATACAAGATGTAATTTGTACACAAAAGAAGAAACAAGGGAAAGAGAGAGAGAGAGAAAAGGAAGGGTGGGTAAGGGAGAAGAAGGAGAGGAAAAGAGAGAGGGAGAGGAAAGATGGAAGGAAAAAAGCACTCCTGAAAAAAGGAACGATACAGAGCTAGCAGCTAAGCTTCGTCCTGCCACTGGAGCGTGCTGCCGCCCATGTATGGCCCTTGGACAGGCTGGTGAGGTAGTCTGGGTACAAGTACTGCTACCCCTCGTTTTAAGATAACTAATGCACCAGTGTGTTCTCTGGAGATGCCCTACGAACATCAGAGAGGTGGGCCCAATAGTGCAGTTCCTTGACCTTTACAGCGAGAGGAGTACAAAACACCACCTCGTAAGGCCCTTAGAACCAAGGGTTATTCCATCTGCATATGAAATTGTGGACATAAATGAAGTCCCCAGGCAGCATTGGTCTTGCAGTCATATGCTTGTGGTCCGTCACCGTAGTAGTCTCGGCATCTGTCGGGAGACATATTTAATGACCCTAGTTAGTGTAGTCAAATACTCTTTGAACTCCTCGGCTAGTGCCACTGCAGCCCTATGTGCATCTGAAGCCCTTCTTACAGGGGATATGGGAGTATGCATATGCCGGGCAGTGACCACTTCGTGAGGTGACAAATGGTGGTCCTTGCTTGGCTGTGTGTGTAAATTGAAGAGGGCCAGGGGCAAACAGTACACCCAGTTTTTCTTCAATGTGGTACACAGTTTGGATAACTTACTTTTAAGGAGCCTATTGATTCTCTCCACAATGCCATTGGCTTGTGGGTGATAAATTGAACATATCCGATGATTGATGCCAAGTAGTACTGTAACACGTTGAAATAACGCATTGAAGAAATGTGTGCCGTTGTCTGACCTTAAAACCTTGTACACACTCCATCGTGGGAAAACCTTGCAGCACACTTGGCATCCGGGTGTGCACATGACCCTGCTTCCACCCACCTTGAGACAGGACAGACCACTGCAACAAGGTACCTAGATCCATTTCTACGTTCATCCATATCAGCATAATCTATGTGTAATTCACGGAACAGCCCAGTAGGGCGGGGCAAGGTGCCCCGTAACGTCTATAGTGTCATCCCTAAACTGAAACTTTGAAATGTGGTCCAATGTATGACCATTTCTGTAATGCTTTCCTGTATGTTTGGTATAAACTAGTCCTCCTGTATATCTGCTGCTATGTGCTGCTTCGAGCTGTGAGATCAGTAATGTAACTGTTTGAAGGCTACT
The DNA here is from genome assembly GCF_040938575.1 of Ambystoma mexicanum. Taxonomy (NCBI): domain Eukaryota; kingdom Metazoa; phylum Chordata; class Amphibia; order Caudata; family Ambystomatidae; genus Ambystoma; species Ambystoma mexicanum. The sequence continues at coordinate 219,950,761 of NC_090921.1, read as the reverse complement.
GGTAGCAGTTCCTGGGGCATCAGTCTACCCAGAGCTCTCTTGCCTCCATAACAGATCTGTTGGAGTTGCTTACATCCTCTCCGTACCCACAACTCTTTCTCCCTTTCAGGTGCCCTTCCTTGTAATTCAATAATCTGGGAGATAGGCAATGCTGTGTAAGGTACTGGAAGCTCGCTTGTGGGTGGGGCAGTCACTCAGAGGGTATTTCATTTGGCAGGTACGTTGCCATTTTGGATTCCCCATTGATATTTCGTCTGTCCCATTGGTGTGGGCAGCGCAACTTAACGACTACCACAACAGATGGCTGTGATAACGCTTCTATCAGCACTTCTAACAGTGCTGGAGATACACCCGCCCTTCGAAAACCCTTCCTCTTCCAGCGGGATAGACCGGCTTGTACCGTTGTTGTAACATATGCTGAGTCTGAATATATTGTGACATGGCACCCTTTAGACGCTCTCAGTGCTTCCATGAGCGCCACAAGTTTGGCCGCCTGTACAGAATATTGTGTATGCAACCTTTTCATAACCCCCATCTTGTACTATCCTTACTCAAGTCGTACCACCGCTGCCCCTGCCCATCTCTGTCCATACTCCTGATCAATTGTAGAAGACCTGTCAACAAAAAGTATCTCGCTCTTGTTCAATGCACATTCCCTTGCTTTGGGAGTGTCATCCTCCTCCCCCTCGTATGTGGCACAGTCGTGCGCTATCAAATCCTCTGTAGTAGGCATGTCAGTCAAAAACTGTTTGATCATATCTGCCGTCCACTGTAACCTATGGTCCTTTTTCTTTTGCACTTCCCTAAAGACCTGTAAAAGTGGTCTTGTGTATGCTGCATAATCTAGCATCCAGGCCCTACAGTAATTACACAGGCCCAGGAACTTCAGCATTTCTTTAACTGAGGCGGCTCTGGGGTGGCATGCACTGACGCTGCCCTGTCTGGTAGTATTCTCTTACCATTCGCTGATATGAACTGCCCAAAATAGATTACTTCCTGTTGGCAATATTGCAATTTGGCCTTATCAACCTTGTACTCCTTACAGGCCAACAACTGTAGGAGTGCAACAGAGTCCCTTCGGTAGTGCGGTTCACTGGCACTACACACTAGCATATCGTCCAAGTACTCCATAATCATGCTAGGCACCTGAATATATCAAAGATCGGCATGCTGTTTCCTGTTAAATATGCTCGGGCTCTCTCAAAACCCATGAGGAAATCTAGTATGTTCCAACCGCATCTGGCCTTTCTGTAAATGCTGTGAGGTACCTTGACTCTGGATGGAGTGGAATCGAGAAAAATGTTTTTTTTAAATCCACTACAGTAAAATATGTGGTTTCTTTGGGGATGCTGCATACAATTGTTGCAGGATTCAGAACAACTGGAAACTCTTTCTGTACCATGTCATTTAGGGGGCAGAAGACCTGAATCATTCTCCAATTGCCCACTGTTGATTTCTTGACCGGGTATATTTCTGTATTACACAGGGATGTAGATGGCACAATAATCCCCATGTGCAGTAGGGCCTGTATTGTTTTTCTAATACCCTCCTCCGCCTCGCTCGAGAGTGGATATTGTCTTACCATGGGCAGCACGGCATCTGGCTTCAGTGTTATACGCACAGGAGTTATGTCTTTCAGTAATCCTACATAATGTGGATTTGTAGTCCACAACTGTGAAGGCACATGTTGTAAACCTTCATCAAAAAATAGAGATGGAATTAATGCTGCCATTAAGGGACACTGCACTCTATGGTACTGTATCATTATGTCACATGGGATACAGATCTCTAGGATTATTTCCCCCTATTTTGTTATTATGTTCAAACAATTTGTCATCTGTCATCTCCTTTAGCTGCACTATTGGATCTACACAGAGCACTGTGTGCCACTCACACACGTCCCTGTCCATTCCCAATAGGGCAACCCTCTTGTTCAACATCACCAATCCCTGTAAATCCAGTGATACTATCTTTCCCGCCACCACCTCAGGTGACACTGCTGAATGAAAGATAAAATCAGTGGGCACTCGCCAACACTGTTTGGCAATCTGGGGCACTGCGTCCGCAAGCACCGTAATACCATAAATGAACATATCTGTGTCTCCGGGAATCCCGTGGACTACCACCTCCCTTGTCATTGTGTGTATTATCAACATCGTCCTTACAGCGCACATCCCAGTTGTGGAACAGACTACCCCATATCTGTAAAGGATATAGTCATGTTTAACTTGTTGAGTAGGTCCCTACCCAGTAAATTGCAGGGGAACACTCGGAATATAATAAGGGCACCCGTATTACCTTCCCTCCCACCTTTACGTCTAACTCCTCAGTGTATGGAACCTTGGAAATAGCTCCAGAGAATCCCTGTGCATCAAGATATTTTCCTGATAGTGGAAAGTTTCCTTCAATGATACATGAATTAGTTGCACCAGAGTCCACCATGAATATGAACTGCTTATTTCCTATCTCCGCACCCACCAAAGGTTCCTCTTCAGGGTGGGCTGTCGTTGACAAGACCGGACACGCGAGTGCTCTCTGTGGGCTGTCCTAATCAGAATAGGTGTTTGTTCCAGGGAACGAGGAGGGGCTACCTCCTACCCCTGCTGCTCCCCCAAAGGGAGCGGCAGCCCCACCTGGTATCCTGTTCACTGGGGCAGCACCCCCCTGCTGTTGTGGTTCCAGGTGCTGCGCTTGGGTGTCCAGTGCTTGGGGCTGCTGAATATAGGTTTGGTATTGCCCCAGTGAATACTCTTGATTTGGATACCCTTGATTCTGTTGCGGGTACCCTAGTCCTTGGGGCCCTTGGCCCTGTTGCTGCAGCCCATAATTATACCCCACTGCAGACCTGCTCCTGCACTCCCTTGCAAAATGTCCCCACCTTAAACAATTCCAACATTGAGACTGTCTGTACCCAACCCCCCTGGGCCCAATCCCTCCTCCTCTTGCTCCTCGAAATGCCCCTCTTCCTCTCTGCAGCCCTCCTTGTTACCACTGTGGGCCGGAGTACTGTTACCCTCTGCCCCACTGCCCTTGTCCTCCTTCAGCCCATAGTGCTGCAGTGGTAGCACTAACAACCTGTTGGCTACCCTCTCTTTCCTCCACCTGTACTGGTGTTGATACAGGCATCTGGACAGCAACATTTGCCAATTTCTTCTCCAACAATTTCACTTCTTCTCCCTGGGCCTTTGGCCTGTTTACTTTTCCCGCTCTGTATTTCCGACCACCCCTTCACCTCAATACCCACAATCTTATCCAATGCCTTCTGTACTTCCTTCGGCAGACCACACTTTACATAATAAAATAGAAAAATGGTATTGATTGATCCCACGGCCCTCCCTTCTCAGCTCTCCACTTCTCTTGCAGTTTAAGAATAAATCTAGCTTGGTCCTCATCATCACTCATAGTATACTGCATCAAAGACTGTAAATCAGGATTATCTGGGAAGGCCCTTCGTAGTGCGTCCCATACCAGTGCCCTAACTTCATTAAATGATGGTCCATAATGTGTATCGTCCCCCAGGGTTACGCACGGTATCCGGCCTTAACACGCACGTCCCCTGTCTGGTCCCCAATTATGTCATGCCACGCGGGAGACTGGGGTCTGCCGCTCCCATTTCCTCCCGGCGAGTCTACCCGCGCGTTCGCGTCTGGGGACTTGCCGGGAGGGGAGCGACGGGTTACGGGGCCGGCGGCCTTCGGCGCATGCGCGGAGGCCCTCTCTCTCGGTTCCGCGCATGCGCCGTGGGGGCTTGCCTCCCAAGCCTCGTTCTGGGTTCGCCGGCGCCCGGAAACGGAACGGTTTGCGTTCCAGGCCTCTCGGGCGCCGGCGGCCCATAAAAGAGGCCGCGAGTCAAAGCGGGCCGCGTCTCAACGCGGTTCGCTTTGCTCACCTCGTTGTTCCTGCCCTGCCCTTACCTGTGGCCTGTCCTGGGCCTGCCTGCATTCAGTCCTTACCTGTGGCCTGTCCTGGGCCTGCCTGCATCCAGTCCTTACCTGTGGCCTGTCCTGGGCCTTCCTGCCTCCAGTCCTTACCTGTGGCCTGTCCTGGGCCTGCCTGCCTCCAGTCATTACCTGTGGCCTGTCCTGGGCCTGCCTGCCTCCAGTCCTACCTGTGGCCTGTCCTGGGCCTGCCTGCCTCCAATCCTTACCTGTGGCCTGCCCTGGGCCAGCCTGACTCCAGTCCTTACCTGGGTCCTGTCCTGGGCCTGCCTGCCTCCAATTCTCACCTGGGTCCGGCCCTGGGCCAGCCAGCCTCCAGCTACTACCTGGGTTCTGCCCTGGGTCAGCCTTCCCTCAGCCCATTCCAGAGTTCTGTCCTGAGTCATCATTGTGTAGATGGGACTTATCCTACACTAGCCTGCATTCCCCTGTTCCATCTTGGGCACGTTCCTACAGTTCTCTATTTGGCCAGACAGCTAGTTCCAACTGACCTCACTCTTCCCTGTCTTGCCTGACTCCGAATCTCATCCTGTGTACCATTGGAACCATCTGCACCAGCCAAGCTCCTTTTGCCTACTGCGAATACCTTTTCTGCTACACTGGTCTATCTACCAACTGTCGCTGCACTGAGGTTCTTGGAAGATTCATGGTCTTGACTACAAGCTCCACCTGGACTATGGTTCCATCCATCTGAGCCTACATCCTCTTGTCACGCTTACCTGGGAGAGTGCATTCGTGACATTGGGGGTTGGTCCATCCTTCACCCAGTTCCTCTTTTGGGTGGTGGAGAGGCTGATTCCTCGTGCCGCTATCTCATCAGTTCCTGGACTCCAGACTGGCGACCTCTGCGAGACCAACCACCAAGACTACAGGTACGCGGTCCTCTCGGGCCAATCAGCTTGACAGATTGAGACGCCTTCCTCCTGATTCAGAGATGGATGAATCGCAGGACATGAGGAACGAGTTGCTAGCGCTCAGGGCCGAGATGACCGCCCTGCGTCAGGAGAATCAAACATTACGACAAATGATAACGCAAGGAGCACCTAGTACCTCTCAAGTAGAGGGATCATTGGCTCATACAACACCCATCAAATTCGACGGAGACCCTAGACGGGTGGCAGAGTTTTGTAACCACTGCAGGATACACTTTCTCTTCAGGTCTACCTACTTCAACAACGATAGGGCCAAGATTGGTTACATCTTGGGGAACCTAACTGGGAACGCATTAGCTTGGGCAACTCCGTTTGTGGTTACGAACAGTCCTATTTTGAATGACTTTGCTGCCTTTGAAAAGGCCTTTCTTGAGGTATTTCAGACGCCGAACCTGGCCTCCGTTGCACAGAATCAATTGATGGACTACAAACAGGGAAGCAATGACGTCATCACCTACATCAGCCGTTTCCGACTTTTGGCTACCGACTCCCAGTGGCCCGAAATTACACAGAAGACACTGTTTCGTCGAGGCCTGAGAGAGGAGTACAAGGATGAGTTACTTCACATCCCTGAACCAGAGAGCCTTCAACTCTTGATTGATCAAGTACTCCGTATTGACCAAAGGCTAGCCGAACGAAAGGCTGAGAGACGTCGGCTTGACAGAAGCGGTCCCCGGACGACCAACACACCCGCTGGTTCGTTTGGGTCGACCGAGTCCGGACCTGAGCCCATGCAAGTAGGAGCCATGAGGGGACCTTTGACGGAAGAAGAGAAGAAACGAAGGAGGTCTTTGCGTTTGTGTCTTTACTGTGGAGCAGCTGGACATTATTTGGGTACGTGTCCTTTGCGTCCGCAGAAGAAGAAGTCGGGAAACTAGGAGACCTGTCGTATACAGGAAGGGCAACGACAGGTCCCATTCCTTCCTCAGACCCTTCTGTTATTTGTTCTATTCGTCTGCCCATGCAACCAGCGGTGCTACAGACCCTGAAGGTCCGAATTAAACTACCAGACAAGAACCTGGAAGTATCCGGTCTACTGGACTGTGGGGCTTCCGGAAATTACATCGACGAAACGTTCGTCACCAGACATAAGATACCACTCGTTTCCAGACACACGCCTCTGTCGGTGGAGCTTATTGATGGTACTCCCTTGTCTTCTGGACCCGTTAGTCAGTTCACAGTTGGACTGGCTCTTCTGATTGCTGATCATTACGAGGAACTAGCCTTTGATGTTATTAAGTCACCGAACTACAAGATGGTCTTGGGATTACCTTGGTTGCAACACCACAATCCTTTGATAGACTGGAGAACCCAGACCTTGACCTTTTCATCCGAAAGGTGTGCTCAAGAATGCAAGCTACCGGTTCCCACCAGGACCGTCTCGACTTCTCTAGTAACGGACAGCAATGGGGTTCATCTATGTTCCACGTCTCTGGTCCCACAGGAATATTCCGAATTCAAACAGGTGTTTTCTGAACCCGGCAACATACCCCTTCCTCCACACCGTTCTTTTGATTGCTCCATTGACCTGCTACCGGACCACGTTATTCCCCATGGGAAATTATATGCTTTGACACGTGACGAGAAGCTAGTTCTTCAGGAGTATTTGTCGGAGAGTCTAGAAAAGGGGTACATTGTGCCGTCAAAATCACCTGCAGGATTCCCCCTGTTTTTTGTAAAGAAAAAAGAAGGTACATTGAGACCCTGTGTCGACTACCGGCAGTTGAATGACATAACAGCCAAGGACCGGTATCCTTTACCCTTAATTCGCAGTATCCTTGAAACCCTGCATACTGCGCGAATCTTCTCCAAATTGGACCTCCGCGGAGCTTATCATTTGGTGCGCATCAGGAGTGGGGACGAGTGGAAGACAGCTTTCAAGACATCTTTTGGGCATTTTGAATACAGGGTTATGCCTTTCGGCTTATGTAATGCCCCCGCTGTTTTTCAACGATTCATGGACTACATCTTTGGTGACCTGTTAGGATTATCCATTTGGGTTTATCTGGACGACATATTGATATTCTCTAAATCCTTAGACGAGCATGTGGAACACGTTCGTGAGGTCCTTCATCGGCTGTCCGTCAATAACCTGTTCGCCAAAGCGGAGAAATGTAGCTTTCACCAACCCAGCATTGAGTTCTTGGGATTTGTTATCAATCAAGAAGGTATTGGGATGGATCCCAAGAAGGTGCGAGCCATACAAGAATGGAGACATCCACACGATATCAAGGCTCTCCAACGCTTTCTGGGATTCGCAAACTTTTACAGGCGCTTTATCCCACAGTTCTCACAGATCTCGGCGCCCCTCACCAGGCTAACCAGCAGCAAGATCACGTTCGAATGGGATCTCGTGGCTTCCCGGGCTTTCGACGTATTGAAGTCGGCTTTTATGGCTGCCCCGATCCTGCGCCATCCCCAGGAAGAGTTGCCTTACATAGTGGAGGCCGATGCTTCCAGCTTTGCTGTAGGAGCAGTCCTTCTTCAGAAAGATTCAACCACGTTAGTAGAACATCCAGTGGCCTATTATTCTCGCAAGTTGAGTCCCAGCGAACGAAACTACGCGGTGATTGAAAGGGAACTGTTGGCCATCAAGACCGCATTCGAGGAATGGAGACATTTTCTCCTCGGAGCACGCTTTTCTGTGGAGGTGCGGACAGACCATCGCAATCTGCAATATCTTCGCTCTCTGCAATGTCGGACTCCTCATCAAGCCCGGTGGGCCTTCTTCTTCTCTCCGTTTGAGTTCCATGTTACTTATATCCCGGGAACCTCCAATACAAAGGCGGATGCGCTTTCCAGGTCCCTGGAAAACGTAGATGGGACGCCTTGTCCAGAACTGCCACTGATTTCTCCTCGCCATTTTCTGCTGGCCTTGTCCTCTCACCTTAAGTCCATCGCGGAAGCCACTCGGTCGGATCCAGAAAGAACGACCCTTCTTAGTCGGCAATTGGTTTCAGAACGAGATGGACTGTTGTTTTTTCAGAGAAGACTCTACATACCTAGAGGAGCCATTAGAAGGGGCATTCTACATGGATTCCATGATTCACCCATAGGAGGACATCGCGGGGTCAGAGCCACTCGAGACTTGATATCCCGACAGTTCTGGTGGCCTGGTTGGGCGACCGAGGTCCAGAAGTACATCGACAGCTGTCCAATTTGTGCCCAGTGCAAGGTTCCCAGAAGACGACCATTGGGTTTGTTAATGCCCACCGAAGTGGCTCCCTATCCATGGCATACCATCGCCACCGATTTCATTGTGGATTTGCCTCCATCTGAAGGGTACACCTGTATAATGGTGGTTGTGGACAGCTTCACCAAACTGGCCCATTTCATCCCATTCCAGAAAATCCCTACAGCTACTCAAATGGCTTCAGCGTTTCTGCACGACATCTACCGGTTGCACGGCCTACCGGAGAAAATCATATCGGATAGAGGTACCCAGTTCCTTTCATCATTTTGGAGACAGGTGTGTGGTCATCTGGGAATACATAGAGCTCTAAGCTCAGGCTACCACCCACAGACAAATGGGCTAACCGAAAGGACCAATCAGACTTTGGAGGGGTACCTCCGCTGTTTTGCCAATGCCACACAGTCTAATTGGAAAGATGGGTTAGATCTGGCCGAAGTATCCTACAACAACACCGTTCATGCTTCCATTGGAGTCAGCCCATTCTTCTGTTCCACTGGTCTACATCCTCGGTTAATGCCTTTTCAACCAGTTCCATCTAGTACTGTTCCCTCTGCTGATGGTCTGATCTTACACATCCGGGAACAGCAAGAACTTGCACGCAAGATCTTAAGTGAAGCCAAGGATCGGATGAAGAGACAGGCAGACAGGAAGAGGAGTGCAGAACCTAATTTCCAGGAGGGCGACAAGGTGTGGTTGTCCTCAAAGAACCTGCCTCTCCGCAATCTGCCCGTCAAACTGGCCCCTCGATATTTGGGACCCTTTGTTATCACCAAACGGTTGTCCTCTGTAGCCTTCCGTCTTCGCCTACCCTCTTCCTGGCGGGTACATCCCGTTTTTCACGTGTCCCTGTTAAAGCCCTATGTGGTCGATGATTACGGCCGCACCTCTCCTCGTCCGGCCTCTGTTTTGGTACAGGGCGTCCCTGAGTTTGAGGGACACGAGATCTGTGATGCCCGTTACCGTAGAGGGGTGCTCCACTATTTGGTTGACTGGAAGGGGTACCCAGCCTGTGATCGTACATGGGAACCGCGCCAGCACGTGCATGCTCCCCGGCTGATACGTGAGTTCTACGTACGGTTTCCCTGGAAACCTGGGGCCCGGGTCTTCCTGGGAGGGGGCATAGTGTCATGTCACGCGGGAGACTGGGGTCTGCCGCTCCCATTTCCTCCTGGCGAGTCTACCCGCGCGTTCGCGTCTGGGGACTCGCCGGGAGGGGAGCGACGGGTTACGTGGCCGGCGGCCTTCGGCGCATGCGTGGAGGCCCTCTCTCTCGGTTCCGCGCATGCGCCGTGGGGGCTTGCCTCCCAAGCCTCGTTCTGGGTTCGCCGGAAACGGAACGGTTTGCGTTCCAGGCCTCTCGGGCGCCGGCGGCCCATAAAAGAGGCCGCGAGTCAAAGCGGGCCGCGTCTCAACGCGGTTCGCTTTGCTCACCTCGTTGTTCCTGCCCTGCCCTTACCTGTGGCCTGTCCTGGGCCTGCCTGCATTCAGTCCTTACCTGTGGCCTGTCCTGGGCCTGCCTGCATCCAGTCCTTACCTGTGGCCTGTCCTGGGCCTGCCTGCCTCCAGTCCTTACCTGTGGCCTGTCCTGGGCCTGCCTGCCTCCAGTCATTACCTGTGGCCTGTCCTGGGCCTGCCTGCCTCCAGTCCTACCTGTGGCCTGTCCTGGGCCTGCCTGCCTCCAATCCTTACCTGTGGCCTGCCCTGGGCCAGCCTGACTCCAGTCCTTACCTGGGTCCTGTCCTGGGCCTGCCTGCCTCCAATCCTCACCTGGGTCCGGCCCTGGGCCAGCCAGCCTCCAGCTACTACCTGGGTTCTGCCCTGGGTCAGCCTTCCCTCAGCCCATTCCGGAGTTCTGTCCTGAGTCATCATTGTGTAGATGGGACTTATCCTACACTAGCCTGCATTCCCCTGTTCCATCTTGGGCACGTCTCTACAGTTCTCTATTTGGCCAGACAGCTAGTTCCAACTGACCTCACTCTTCCCTGTCTTGCCTGACTCCGAATCTCATCCTGTGTACCATTGGAACCATCTGCACCAGCCAAGCTCCTTTTGCCTACTGCGAATACCTTTTCTGCTACACTGGTCTATCTACCAACTGTCGCTGCACTGAGGTTCTTGGAAGATTCATGGTCTTGACTACAAGCTCCACCTGGACTATGGTTCCATCCATCTGAGCCTACATCCTCTTGTCACGCTTACCTGGGAGAGTGCATTCGTGACATTGGGGGTTGGTCCATCCTTCACCCAGTTCCTCTTTTGGGTGGTGGAGAGGCTGATTCCTCGTGCCGCTATCTCATCAGTTCCTGGACTCCAGACTGGCGACCTCTGCGAGACCAACCACCAAGACTACAGGTACGCGGTCCTCTCGGGCCAATCAGCTTGACAAATTAGAGCAAAGAGCAAGGTTTTAAGGTCCCCTATTGCCTGGGGCACACCTGCTGTTTGCTTTCATATATCCACTTACCCGCCCCTACTGTGAGCTGTGGGAGTGCCTTTATTAAATGATTCTTATCCATTTGCGCACAGGGCACATACTGTGTCCTCCCTGCCCCCTTATGTATTAGGGACATCTGCATCTTCGCCTGTTTTCCACACCCTTCTTCATAACTCCTCTTCTCTTTACCAATGCCATCCGGCCGGCCCTGTTCCTCAACCTTGCCCCCACCTATAGACCTTCAACTTGGGGGGGGTATTCTCAGTCGCCTCTTCACCCCTCCCTTCTCCTTCACTCTGATCCTTAGTAAACGAATCAGCATCTTCTTCCTCCAGATTCTCTCCCAACACTGTATTCTCCTCTCCCAGGATGATCCTGCCACCCGTGCTTCATTCTTTCTCAACACCTACACATCATATTCCTTCAGTAGCCATCTAGAAGCACTTCCACAGATTTCCTCTGTACGTCCGGTCTAGCTTATCCTGACACTTCTCTCAATGCCCCTATATCCCTTACTGATCTTGGGGTCATCTGAATTCTTCTCAGTTCTGTTAATAATCCTGCCAACCTATCCTCAAGCTCCCTTGACCCATAACGCGCCGATGCCGGTACTTCAGGCGGGTGAGTATACAGAGGTGGGGGAGCGGTAGCCTGTGGAGTTACTACCACTGCAGGGGACCCTACTGCATCACACAGGGACCCAATCGCAGCGGTTTCATAGCTTGGATTACTATACCCTTCTGCGGGATATGTTGTCCCGGGATATAATTCCCTACCCTCCACTGGTGCACCGCCTTCCCCTTCCCATTTTCTAGACTTCCCATCTCTGTCTCTGCACCTCTACTTCATTGCCTTGATCTTCTGCATCTTCGTACATACGCCAGAGATCTAGATTTTTTTTTTCTTCTGTAGCTGCTTCCCTTTCTATTTTGCTACTAAAAATGTGGACATGTGATCCAGAATGCTTTTGTTGTGTGAGCCCTGCCCTAGCCATGGGCAGGGCATTCTCCCCCTCCTATCTCTGCGATCCACTGCTTATGATTTTTTCCACTTTGTCATGATACAGTGGCAGGGCCCTATACATATGTTCTACTAGTGTGCCACCCCCATGCTAGTGGTGTCTATCTCTTACTGACCCTGCAAAGTCCCGCAAATGCGCCACATCCGCTGCCGGTTGCTTGTGATAACAAAAACAAAGAAAATCAACCCCCTCCCTTCTCTATCACCACTCCAAAAAATCATCCAACATCACAACGCACCACGACACAAACAATTACTGCCCCTTCTAGGGACTGTTCTTCACCCAAAATGCATGAACACAATATATTAAAACAACAGGCTGAACTAACAACCACTACTTGTTCCAGGCCTACTACTTATACGAGACCACTACTTTGTATCCCCATATTCCTCTTTTAAATACTATACTGCCCTGTAGTACCACCTTTCCTCCGCCTTACCTTTTAATGCCTTACCTTATAAGGCTTTACCGATCCATTCATAGTACAAATTTTAACAAAAAATAACCCTTACTTCATCCATGTCACAGCTTTCACACTTCCCCATTCATTTGTCCCCTACTTGTTATCTCTTAGTCTTCTCACATGTGCGTGTTCACTCGAACTACTCCATCACTGTGTTCCAACACCGGTCTACACTCTCCCCTGAGCCATGCCCCACTTAAAAGAGCAGAGAGGACTTCTCTTAAAATGTCTCCTGCTAATCCACTCTGAACACATGTTTTTCTGGGACCGGCCGCTGTAGGTTGGCGCGGCTCCTTCTGGAGAAGCAGTCTGGAAGCCTCTGTAGGTACAGTGGGCGCTGGAATCACGACGGGGTCACCAATTGAAGGCAAACCCCTAAACGCTCACACCAGAGAGAATACAACCCGCTAGGGAAGAAAGGCCCAAGTCGATCTTGTAAGGATAACAATTTTTAATCTCGAATGCAGATGAGACAGGGACGTCATTTAGGGATCGCCAGAGGTCGCAACTGCGACCTCTGAGGTCTCCCTTGTGACCTCTGTAGTCTCCCTTGCAACCTCTAAAAAAGAAACAAAAAAAATGTATATACATTTTTTTGTAATGCAAGCTCCTGGGTTGTGGCCATCACTATGTGGCTCTTTTAGTTCTGGAGTGGCTCTTGTAGTTCTGGAGTGGCCGGCTTTCTTGTTCAGGCCCCTTAAAAAAAATAAGAAAAATAAGAACAGGAGTGCCACTTTCAGCACAGACCCTAAATAAGAAAGAATAGGAATACCAAATAATGTGTCTTTCTGGAATTCTATACAATAATTGCTAGACTCATTAAAGTTTTATTTCAGGTACACTTCAGGGGGTGAGTCACTGATTTAGTCTGTTCTTAAATGCCTCAACTCAGCCTTTTATTCTTCTGAGGTCGATAAATGAGTACCAACACAGGTTGGGTGATATTGGGTGTATATTTTTTCTATATAAATCAGTTAAACGTAAGTGCTATATAATAACACATCAATATCATTTGATCATGACGTCTGCTGCATTCACAGTAATTTGGTAATATGGGCCTATACACACTGATCTTAACGATACATATGGCGATCCATTCTTGTATAAAATGTACATCACATTATAGTGATATCGTAACCATATTTTTCATAGTGTACAATGCTATGTGATGCCACTTCCTGTTTTGTCAACGGGTGAAAGGTCGTGTTCCATCGCTTCCTGCGATATCACTTTGGGGTGGGGTCAAATTACATCACTTCCTGTGATGTCATCAGGGGGACAAGGGTTGTGTGATGTCACTTCTGCTACCCCTGGCATTGTGGTGAAATGACGTCCCTGAGATGAGAGCAACAGCAAAGAACTCTGCTGCTAAGAACGTCCTGCCGAAAAGAGGTACAAGCAGAAACTTTTAAAGATACACAGTGTCATAATGATGCAACAACATACAGTAAAACCTGTGCGGCTGATTGGATGGACCATAAGGGGTGTCCCGGTCTATTGGTCCCAGCCCAGTCCATCAATCTTCCATCACGTGGGTGCTGCAGGGCTCAAGTTCTTCTCACTTTGAGGTCAGAAAACAAATTAATTAGACAGACACACAGGAGCTTCTGGGGCACTCTAACCTTCACACACACATTTCACTCACTCACTCCCCTCCATGCCATCTGGCTCCACGTTCTCAACCCTCATTTTGAACTATAATTTATCTCTCCCAGCACCTTGCCATCTCGCCTCACTTTAAAGCGTCTATGGGGGGTGGGACGGAGCTGTCCCCTTCCCACCACTACACAGGCAAGAAAGAAGTTTGGGTATTCAATAGCTGCCATCCATACTCTTGGCCATAAAACTGGAGTGACGCCCCAGACACCATCAGGAAAGAAAGGTGACTTTTTTTTTAGTAAATAATTCTATGACCAAAGCCCCATACAGCATCATGTCAACAGATTAACATTGAAGGGTGGACCAAGTTGTATGCTTTCCAGTTTCCATGGTGACCTCACAATGATACGTAAAGAAGCACTGCATCAAGATGCAACACATCTTCCCTGCCTGTAAGGTGGACGAGAATGTGGGGAAGGGAAGGAAGAGGCAGGGGTAAGGAAAGAAGGAAGGTAGAACAAAGAGAAATGTGCTGACAGTAACGATAATAAAAAAGGTTTCAATTTCTATAACCCTTCTGTTTTGTCCCTTATCTAGGAACCTTTCACTGTGCCTTCTATAGTAGACTCACCTCTTTAGATGTGCCATTGCCAGATATTAAGATTGGACAGTTTCATTTTCTTGAAAACACAGTAAAAAATGCAGTGATCCTTTACATTGTAGTGTCTCCCTCTGGCCATAAAACTGGAGTGACGCCCCAGACACCATCAGGAAAGAAAGGTGACTTTTTTTTTAGTAAATAATTCTATGACCAAAGCCCCATACAGCATCATGTCAACAGATTAACATTGAAGGGTGGACCAAGTTGTATGCTTTCCAGTTTCCATGGTGACCTCACAATGATACGTAAAGAAGCACTGCATCAAGATGCAACACATCTTCCCTGCCTGTAAGGTGGACGAGAATGTGGGGAAGGGAAGGAAGAGGCAGGGGTAAGGAAAGAAGGAAGGTAGAACAAAGAGAAATGTGCTGACAGTAACGATAATAAAAAAGGTTTCAATTTCTATAACCCTTCTGTTTTGTCCCTTATCTAGGAACCTTTCACTGTGCCTTCTATAGTAGACTCACCTCTTTAGATGTGCCATTGCCAGATATTAAGATTGGACAGTTTCATTTTCTTGAAAACACAGTAAAAAATGCAGTGATCCTTTACGTTGTAGTGTCTCCCTCTGGCCAGTGTGAATGGTAAACTATGATGTTAACATCTATGCAACATTAGACCACGACCCCACTACGGAAATTCGCACAGATCTAGAAACATCTTACAAATGGCTCTTGACATGGAATGGATTTCAGACAAGACCAGTACCTACGTATTCACACAATATCCTTGAGTACCTCACCTTTGCCCTCCACTAAAAATACATAACAGCATGTCCAATCCACTGGGCCGTCACATTGTGGCCGCCACTGGCGGCATCTTACAACTTGTTTTCTGAACTTGCAAGCCTGAAACACAAGTGCAGAGCTGCTGGATGGAAGTGGCAGACCTCAGGCTTGCCCTCCGGCAAACTGACCTGTTGCCTTCTCCAAAGGCAATACTGACTCTCCATTTGTTCCAAGAAAAGGGCCCACATCCAGGCTTGCATCTTTGGTGCATCCAACAACACGTCTGAACTGTTTCAAATCTGCAAGTCTGCAGTCTGTTCCTCGCCTCTTCCCTCTCACGCCCTCTGGCCACACACTTCATTGCAAAAACTCAGGACATTCTCAGCATTAGCTCTTCCTTTCCCCCCTCCCCTCTTCCAATCCCCCTGCCAACTATGGCCTACCATCCTCCCTCTGCCTTTCTCTCCTATCACATCCAATGAGGTCACTAGATTTGTCCACTCTATGAAGGTCTCCTCCAAACAGGTCTCCCCCTATCCTTCCAGAACTATTAAGGACAATATCGGCTCTCTTGCCCTTGCACTTGCTGATTTCGTCAATCTCTCTTACTGCTGGGTCTTTCCTCTCTTCCCTCAAGCACTCTCTTGCACGCCCCCTCCTGTAAAAATCTTCTGCGGACCCTTTGTGTATGGCGAACTACCACCCCATCTCTATCACTCGCTTCCTTGGGAAACTCCTGGAGAAGCTGGTATTCCCCCAACTGACCCAGCATACTGAGCTTGCCTACACAACCATCAATCTGGTTTCCGAGCATCCAGAGGCATGGAAACTTCTCTCCTGAACACCTGCAAAGAACTGCTTGCATCTCTCCAGCTGTTCTCATTCTACTTGATCTCTCCTCTGCATTTGATACTGTCAATCACTCCATTGATGCCAAATGGATCCACGATAACCTTGGTATCTCGGAACAGGCACTGGAATGGCTGACCTCCTTCCTCACGGACCGTCCCTCCCGGGTTATCCTGAGCTATTTCTCCTCTCCCTCCTCTTTCTCCACCTGTGGCATTCCCCAGGGCTCCAACCTTCCCCACTGGCTCTTTAACATCTAGCTTGCTCCGTTTGAACACCTAATTTCCACTTCCTCCCCTTACTTCCAGTGTTATGCAGATGACACACAAATCTTCTTCAAGCTTCCCTCTGATCCTCTCCTTACTTCCTCCATCATTCCTGACTGCCTATATGCAATACAGTCCTGGTGTACCTCCAGTGATCTCTGCCTCAACGCCAGCAAGACTGAGATCCTTCCCATTGAGACTCCTTCTCCCTTTCTTCCCTTCACTCTGGTCACACTCGATGGGCTGTCCCCCTTCTCCTTCATCTGAAGCCAGAAACCTTGGAGTAATCTTCGACTCCTCTCCTTCCTTCCTCCCTCACATCCAGGACCTTGTCAAGAAGGCCCACTTTCAACGCCACCTCCTCAATGGAATCCTTACTTTCCTCACTTTCCCCCAGAAGCTCAGACTTCAGAACTCTAGTACTCTCTACGCTGGACTACTGCAACACCCCTCCTCCTTAATCTACCCCCGTCCTCTGTACGTCCGGTCTAGCTTATCCAGAATAGGGCTGTGAGACTTATCCATGGCCTCAAACCCAGGCACCGTTTCTGTCCAGCCCTAAAATCTCTCCACTGGCCCCCGGTTGCTTGAAAGGATCAAATTCAAATCTCTCTGCATCATCCATAAGGCTGTCTTGGGCCAGAGACCACGCTATCTACAACTGGCTCTCACCAAATTCACTCCCTCCAGATCTTTACGCTCCTCCGGTGCCAACTCTGAGCATGTCAAGGACTACTCTAAACAGCGGGCTGGTGGCCGATCTCTCCTCATCTGGAACAGCCTCCCCCTTCCTATCCATCTTGAGCGGGATCTCCTCAAATTCCGAAAGCTTCTCAAGACTTTCCTTTTCACCTTCTCCATCCCCTCTCCCTACCTCTCTAAACCCCATAGTCGCTGAGATTGGTGACCCGAGCCCTTATTTGTCCTTCTGGGTCCTGGCCTCCCGCCCACCGATACGCATTCCGCCTCTGCCCACTCCCAGCACTTGCCTTTGGGTGCCCATTGCCATGTGCTGTCTCACAGGCCTGCATTTATTGGATTGGCAGTTCACTACTCTTACAAAGTGATCTCTCCCAGGCACTTAACAGCTGCTTGCAACGTACTGCCTAGCACTTCCCTCCGTTTAACTCCTAGCACTTACCCCGCTCCCTCATCCCTTCGCTCTCTATCTGCACTTGCACGTTCTGAATGCTCACAATGCCTAGTAGGACAGCGTTTTTCTTTCTCTTCAGTGCTATTATTTTTGCCTTTTTTTTCCCATGTTCCCTCCCTGTTGCCCTGTGGGCACTTTGCAACACAATTTACTTGATGTATAAGCGCCTTACAAATGCACAATAAATAAATAAACCATTAGGGACATGCATTGACTATTTTCTTCAGCCCTTAATACAGAAGACGGCCACATACATTAGAGACAGAACTCATGTTTTACAACCACTAGACAAAATCACTCTCACTGAGGAGGACATCTATTCACTGTAGACGTTAGTAGTCTTTATACTAGTATCGCACACGACATACGACAGGAAGCAGTCGAGTGGTTGCTTCTACACGGGAATTCAATTGGAGCAGCAAAGGAGTTCATTATGATCTTACTAATTTTCATATTGCTGAATGCCTATTTTAAACATGACAATCAGTTATTTCTACAAACATCAGGCACTTCAATGGTAGCTACCATGGCCCTAGCGTATGCCAACTGTTTTATGTTCAGCACCCAGTATGGCATAAATAATTAAAAACGTGGTTCTGTTACATCAATGATTTTTTGGGAGTTTGGCACAGCCCTCTAACTACACTACATGACTTCCTTATCTAAATGAACGGTATTGACTCCAGAATCTAGATCACCGCTGACATAGGCACTCCCAACGTTCATTTTCTCGATGTACAGATTCTAGTACAAGACTATCAAATTTAATGAGATCGCTCTCAACAGACAGTGATTAACCTTCAGTCTTACACTGCCACTTAGCGCCGGAATGTGCACTAACACATCACAGACCATTTTTGTCGATTTGGATAGCCCTCTATTACAGGCCTCAAAATTTGTGACTAACCCAACATATTCCATTACAAAAGGTTCTTTTATTTTTACACTGGTCACCGCGCATGGCTATAGACCCGCTTCCTGAGCCCCGCCGAGTGCATCGCCCTTCACTCCTTTTCTCTGTGCGGTCAGATGCACTTGCATCTTGAGGATTTTTGTTTTTCCTCTTGTCCTTCATCACTTCCTGCTCCGGTTCTGCGGTCATCTTCATCTCTGTCTATGCCGGAGCATCAGGAATTTGTGTCCTGTTCTACATGCGAACGTCGTTTTGCAAGGGCGGATCCTCATTTCATCTCGAGTGTTTATGCCCGGTACATCAGTGGGATTACTGTCTGTACTTCGACTCGCTATCCGTTCGGGCACTTCAGCATAGGCTCGTCAGCAGGTGGGAGGACGTGTTCCAACGGCTTCCTCCGGCTCACCTTCAACAATTCATCAACGAGAAGAGGAATCGTCCGGTAAGGTACCTTACTTTTTAGGGCACCCCAGCCCGGTCCCTCCTTCCCGAGGTCATCCAGTGCTGGGAGGAGTCTTAATGGCTCTAACCATACCAGGGGTCACCCTGAGGTATCCCGAAAGTGATCTAACCTGGACACGAGTAGCCTCTGAGATTCCCTGTCAGGGAGCTAAGTGTACCGGGGTCACCCCCGAAGTTGCCTGTCCAGGGCTAATTCTACCGGGGTAACTCTCGATGATTCCCAGTCATGGGCTAAACGTAGCGAGATTATTCTCAAGAGGCACTAAAGGTACTGGGCCCGTTCCCGAGGATCCCCAAATTGGGTCTAAGAATAGAACCAGTGGATCTGAGGGTCCCCGTTCAGGGGATCTTAACACCAGGCTTTTGCCTGAGGTTCCCATCACAGGGGCTAAACGCCATACCAGTCCTGCTGAGGAGCCAAAGAAGACTGGCAAGAGCCCACGATCTTCCAGTACAGGCCCTGCCGAGGTTCCCTCACAGAGGGCTAAAGTACATCTCAAGGCCAAAAAGGCGGACAGAGGTCTCAGATCTTCCAGTACTGGCTCTGCTGAGGTTTCCTCACAGAGGGATAAAACTGATTCAAAAGCTCCCAAAAATCCTGTGGTGACGATGGCTTCACATAAGTCTGACACAGATTTCCTCATATAGTGAAAAAATGGCAAACCATCCTATGGGGTCGGATGCAGCCATTTTGTCGGGTCCCGCAAAATCGATAACAATGTCAGGGGGACCAGTAATGGGGGCCAAGCAGAAATCTTTTTCGGATGGCAATCGACTGGCGCCCAAGATTTCCTCTTCCCCACACAGTTGTGCTTCCCCCCAAAGTCCACTACTCTGTATTATGTCCATCCAACCAGAGGTGGACCATCATTGCAGCCTGTTTGAATGGTCAAGAAGCAGGAGACCTAGCAAAAATACTGGTCACACAGCCGCTCTCCATTAGACCCAACCTGGGTAAGAAGTTCCTGTGAGTTGAAGGACATTCAGTAATGTATCCAAAGTAATGTGCTTATTCAAATAAAGGAATCCATTGTTGTTTATCAAAAATAATGATTTATCAGAAAAAACTCAGAATTACGCTATCACTAATACATTCTTAGTGAGGAAGCAATTGCCACAGCTCGTTAACAAGTCAGAATTAAATTGCCTATGCATTTCGGAAATAAATTTTCTTCTTCAGGGCAAGTCTGTTATTGCAGGTCAGTATGATACATAAACAATGGTTGTAACGTGACAGTTGAGAAAATAAAACAGAAATGTGCATAATTGTGAAAACACATAATTATCATGAGATTAAAGCATAACACATACCATTAGGTTGACATTTCCGTGGCAGACATGCCAAAAGAAAAAAGAAAAAATAATGAGGGGGCTGTATGTAAACACATCTTGTAATTCAAGTGGTAATCTGAGAGCTCGATTACCTGTTTAATGTGGCCAATTACTTGAGGAAGTACGGCAAGTGTGTTCCTTGTAGATACCCAGAAAAAATTCCAGCAATCGTTGCAGGTAACGCGTGTGGTTCACACGGACAGATGCCTGTAATGCAGGGCAAGAGTATAATTACTGTGAGCAAGTGTAGCCTGTTTGAATGGTGTCACAGGTATACAGTTCTTTGGATCATCAGCCTTTGCCCGCTCCTCAGCTTAGGCCATCCTCGGAGGATGCGTTCTTCGGCAAGTTCCTGGCCCTCATGCATTCAGACCCAATAAAGGCGTACTTTAGGGACCCCTTCAAGGATATGTACCCTAAGCCTCCCAAACCTCAGCCTGCTCCTCCACTATTCCGACAAGCTCCAGAACTGCCTCCTCTGCTACCAGCAGGGCCTCCTCCTCCAGTGCATCCCCTTCCTCCTTTGCCTCCACTTGATCCAGTGCTCCCAAACCCTGTTGTACAGCAACCTGAGCAAAAAGTGCCTGAAACACTGTGTCTGGCAGATCAGCCTACAGTTCCCGCCAAAAAGGTCAAGGGGCAGTTGGATGAATGACAATGTGGGATTTAATGGCGTTGCTGAAAATGCCGATCTCAGATCCCCTAGCATTGCAGGAGGGAGCTCTTGCGTGCCTATTTTTGTAAAAAGATGTGCTTGCAGAAGCCTGCAGTGTTTGGGAAAAATCCCATACTGGGCAGCATATCAACAAGAAGATTGCCGCTCGTTATAAGCTCCAATCATCAAAGGAAATTCCTTTAGCCTGCTGTCCACTTCCTTCCTCTATGTTAATAGCGGTGGCTACTCTGCATTCAAAACCTTCTTCCTCCTCCATCACCACTTTGTAGATACTGTCTAAAGAAGACAAAATCCTCAACGGTATCGGGGGAAAAAGGTCTTTGCCATTGTAGGTCTTCAGCAATGTCAGGCTAACACAGAGGTCATACTTGCGGCATCCAACCTCAAGTTATGGAAATAATTGCCATAATTTCAAGACTGTATCCCCAGGATAGGCTGGAAGACTTCAAGAAAGGCCTGTCTGATGACCGGGTGTTGGCTCAAGATCTCCTCGAGGCTGCAGCCCATCATGTGGACATTTCAGCCTGGCGCCTTATGATCGGCGTTGATATTTGCTGCCAGGCATTGCTCCATGCCACCAAGTTCTCAAGGGAGGTCCAGGAAAAGGTTCTTGTCCTGCACTTCGAGGGCAGAGAACCTTTCCATTTCTCCAGTGATGAAGAACTCGACAAAACAAAGGCAAGTAGGCTAACAGCCAGATCCGTACTGCGTCCAAAACATCTTACACCCAGAAATCTGAATCCTGATCAAGATCCTTCTCGGCCTTCAGAGGGTTTCAGGACCAAAGAGCGTGCCAAGCAGATCGCTCCTCCAGTGGGCCTCGGCACAAGCAACAGAAACAAGGATGGTGGTTTTTCTCCTGATCCTCAGCCTCCTCTTTGACTACAGGTGCCCTTGCTGCATACAGGTCAACAAAATGATGTTTCTTATCGTTCCCACGAGTCCAAGTGAGAGGACGGATTTAATCTCATCTGGGGGCATGGAGGACCACAACAGACAACTGGTGGGTTTTATCCGTCGCCCGGTCTGGCTTTCATCTTCCTCTTCCAGATACCCCACCTTCTCACCCTCCTTTACAGCAGACAGGGTCTCCTGCTCACCGGGCTGAGGTGAAAAAGCTCCTAGACCTGAGGGCGGTAGAGCGTGTCCCTCCTTCAGAACAAGGGGAGGGATTTTAATCCAGTCTGTTCAGTGCACAAACCCAACCAGCCTGGCCTGAGCACTATCCTAGATCATTCCAACTTCAATATTTCTCTTACCCAAGAAAAATTCAAGATGATTACGCCCAACCAGATTAGATCCTCCCTTCGGAGAGGCGATTGGCTCAGCATGGTAGATCTCCAGGATGCTTACATGCATATCCTAATATGGCCATAACACTGCAAATTCCTCCGTTTCTCAGTAGGAAATGAACATTTCCAAGTCCCCCCCTTTGGTCTCATTTCCGCACCACAGGTTTTAAAGAAAATGATGGCGGTCATTGAAGTGTTCCTCAGACTCCAAGGAGTCCACGTCTGCAGTATTTAGACGACTGGCTACTTCATAGTCACTGTCTGCACACTGCAACATGCAACCTCCAGACCATCTTCCAGCTACTGTTCCGGATGGGGCTGTCAGTAAACTGGCAGAAATTGTCCATGATGGTCTCTGAAGACCTGATCTTCTTAGGTTTTCGCTGGGATACCACCAAAGCCAAGATCTTTCTTACAGAGTACAGGATTACTGACTTGTCAGTCACCTGCCGGCTGTTTCTCAACTAGTCCCACGTCTGGTGTTTCCAGAGACTTTCTGGGCTTCATGGCCTCATGTGTTCTGGCTCTCCCTCTGGCAAGGCTAAAGATGAGGCGCACGCTACAGAGAACTTTGTCTCAAGCTTCAGACCCGGACTCCCAAATGATAGCAATCCCATCATCCATGCTTGTGGATCTCCATTGGTGGTCGACTCTCTCCAACCTTTCAGTGGGAGACTCCTTTCAAGAAACTTTACCGCAGGTTACAGTAATGACGGACTCATCTGGGCCGGGGGGCCACTTTGGATCACTTAGATGTCTTCGATTTAGGTACGCCTCAGGACAGGAAGTCTCATATCAATTACCTCCAACTCCTGGCAGTGTTCCTGGCTTTCAATGCTTTTCGGCCTTCTATTGTCAGAAAGGTAGTGAGAATACGCACAGACAATTCAGTGGCTTTGTTCTATGCGAACAAAAAGGGGGGCACCAGGACTCCCCCACTTGTCAATCTAGCTATCCAGATTTGGGAATGGGCAGTGCAGAACAATATATGGCTCCAGGCAGTGCACATTCCAGGGTGGAACAATATTGCGGAAGATTCTCTCGACCGCCAATCAATGGCGAACCACGAGTGGGAGACCAACGAGAATGTTCTTTTCTACCTTTTCTCGCAGTGGGGCACTCCGACGGTGGACCTGTCCGCAACGGTTGCCAACAAGAAGCTTCCGTGGTATGCCTCCAGGGACATGTTCCCTGGGGGATGCACTCTAGATTCCGTGGGACAACGTGCTAGTGTATGCCTTTCCTCTTCTGCCATTGATTCATCATTCGCTCTGCAACAATTGCACTCTACTGCTTATAGCTCCTTGGTGGCCAGCCAGGTTCTTGTTCTCGGAACTCCAGCACCTGTCCACAGCCCTATTAGGTTGCTGCAGATCCTGAATCTTCTTCACCAGAACATTCAACAGGTGTGGCATCCATCCCCACAATCCTTCAGCTTGGCAGCATGGTTCCTTGGCAGCATGGTTCCTGAGTTCAAATCCCTAGTGCAGTTTAGTCTCTCAGAAGACAATATGCGTATAATTCAGGCAGCACCACATTTTGTCACGCAGAACTTATTTGTCTGCCATTGGGGCTTAACTTAGCACAGATAATTGCTCTTTCACTCTAACAAATCTGGTCGTAAAGAGAGATTTTGCCAGGTTTTCCTCCCATCAAGCCACCTCGTCCTAAATGGGATCTCAATGTGGTCCTCACTGTCACAAACCCTTTGAGCCACTGGCCACTGTAAAACATAAGTTTCTCACCTGGAAAGTAACCTTCGTGATAGCGGTTACATCAGCCAGAAGAATAAGTGAGGTGCAAGCCCTCCCTACTGAACATCCATTCTTGGTTTTTCATAAGGACAAGCTGGTGTTCCGCACCCTCCCTTCCTTCCTTCCTTCCTTCCTTCTTTCCTTCCTTCCTTCCTTCCTTCCTTCCTTCCTTCCTTCCTTCCTTCCTTCCTTCCTTCCTTCCTTCCTTCCTTCCTTCCTTCCTTCCTTCCTTCCTTCCTTCCTTCCTTCCTTCCTTCCTTCTTTCCTTCTTTCCTTCCTTCCTTCCTAAGATTGTTTTAGAGTTTCATATCAACCAATCAATTTCCTTGCCGGTGTTCTTTCCAAACCCGGCTTCAGATGCAGAAAGAGTACTCCATATCTTGGACGTTTAGGAGGGGACTAAAGTTTTACCTACAAAGAACCAGCAACCTCAGAACTCTTCTCAACTCTGTTACCTTTGGGAATTCGAAAGAACCCCTGCCTCTAAAGCTTGCATCTCACGTAGGATTGCTTGGTGTATCTCAGAGCATTATACACTACAAGGTCTGCAAGCTCCCAAGGGCATCCACGCACATCTAGTGCGAGGGAAAGCAGTGGCAGTCGCTTTTCAGAAATATGTTCCATGGTAGACGATTGCCAAAGCAGCTACATGGGCCTCACCTTCAGCATTCTGTAAGCACTGTTGCCTAGATCTCAGTTCCCTGGCTGATGCCCGGTTTGGCCAGGTAATGCTCAAAAACGTTTTTCTGTAAAAAAAAAATTACCATCCACCCTCTTAATTGGTCAATTCTTGGGAATCTCCCAAAGGTATGGAGGAAAGGTGACAGGACGTGGAGTATAACAAAGTTACAAAATGACTCACTGTAGTGACTACCTTACTCCTAGTCCATAGTCCCCTTTCCTCCATATGCCCGTTCCCCTCTAAAAGTTTCCTCTATGTGCTAATTTGTCATTCGACTTTGGAGATAGAAAAGGAGTGAAGGGCGATGCGCTGGGCGGGGCTCAGGAAGGCGGGGCTACAGCCACATGCTTTATCCCGCGTAAAAATAAAAGGACAAGTATTTTTCGATGCTTCAAAGTGCTCCGGTCCCATCCCCCAGGATGGAAAGTCCCAAAAATATGGAGGATAGGGTACTATGGACTAGGAGTAAGGTAGTCGCTACAGTAACTTTGTTAAACCTTTACACCCCCCTGCAGGCATAAATTGACTTTGTGTCAGGCCTTCTGGATGAAAAGAGCATATCTAGGACAGCATCCGACAAGTCCTACTCCTTTTATCACAGCCTGCCAACAACCAGGGTGAAGCCTGAGGCTTGGGTGAAGGACATGACCGCCTGACTGGAGGTACACCCCAAGAAGAACATATGGACATGTATAGAAGTTCTGTGTACCACGTTATGAGCACAATCTAGACTGATCAGGACTATTGTGGACCCAAACATCTGCAGACTCTTGATAACCAACAGAAAGCCAGGAAACAGCTGGAACAAATAGAGGAGAGCAAAGTTCCACTTAACATTCAGTGCATCTCAAAGAGAACCCAATGGGTGAAATTTGCCGGTATTGAACAACTTGCAATACCTGTTGATAAGGATGCAAAGAGGTATACCTGAGGCATCCCCCAAGGGGCGAATAGTTTGTCCCGCACTTCCTGGCACAGCTCCCACTCCTGAAAGCATCTACAATTGCGTTTTACGTTCTTCCAGGATGGGACTCTGACAGAGAGACCCCATTCAACAGAGCCCAGAACCACAGATGCATTTCTTCCATTAACAGAGGCAGCAAGTCCATAAAACCTCGCTTGTTATGGTAATGCATGGTAACCATGTTGCCCATCAGGATTAAGATGCACTTGCCACAAACAAAGGAGGAAATGCTGCCAGGGCCAGCCAGGTGGGCTGCAGTTTCAGCAGATTGATGTATTCCTGTGCCTTTGCAGGGGACCATAGTACACTAACCATCAGATTGTTAGCTGAGTACCCCAGTATTTCAGTCGGACATCTGATACCACAGTTTTCTGCAGAGGCTCATCTCTCAGCAGATTGCCTTGTTGGGCCAACCACACGCAGTCCTGTGACACTCTGAGAGCTGGTACAGGTCTGTCATGATGCACTAAAACTGAGACATTGATAACTAAGTATGGTAGATATGATAGATTGTTTATAACGCGCTTAATACCCAGAGGTTTCTAAGCGCGGACCCGGGGATCGAACCTTTGTTGCTGCGTGTCATCTTGCTTCGTAGGCGAGCATGTTGCTGCTGAGCTATCCACCCGAGACTAGGTAGCCACTGGAGGACCAAGAAGATACAGAAAAGCTGAGGCTGCAACCAAATTTTGGGATAAAAAAGACAGACCATCAGCTAGATATTTGTCACTCGTTCCCCACGGGAGTGGACCTGCAGAATGGGTGTTCAGAACAGTTCCTATGTACTAAGGTGACTAGGTAGGCATGACGTCTTGAAATTTAGGGAGAGGCCCAAGCTTTATAGCAAACATCGGCTCTATGGCAGGTGGCCCAATAGCGGATCTGGGGTGCGAGCTCAAAGGATTCCGTTGTCCAGTTAGGGAAAGATTTAAATGTTGTTCCTACTGGGGCATGGCCAAGAGCGCCATCGATGTGGCCGCTCTTCTAACGGCCTCCATGGGAAGCCCGCTGCGGTGGCGAAATTAAGCGGCTTCGCCAACATATGGAATGCGGGAAGCACACCTAACGCTATCGGAATGTCCCGGGCACGCTGGGGGCCCAAAATAAAGAAGCATCATGCCCGCTGAGCTCTACAATTGATGACGAAAAGAATCCCCTCGCTGACTCCAGCGACCTCAAGATGGCGGCTGGGCAGCCCGGCGTGAGGGGGAGGAGCGGGGGCGGCGCAGGGGGCGAATGAGACCTGATGCCCCCGCAGCCCGTCTAACTGCTCCATAGCACATCGCATCCTGCGGGACCAGTGGGGGTCCACGGCCTCCAGGCACGGAGACCACAGGGGCGCCGCCCCCACCTGCTACGCGTTGAGCGGGTTGCCCGCCGCTCGCCGGTTGCTACGGCGTGCATCGGGGACACGCTGTTCGGCTCCCTCTCTGCTTGCCTCCCCACCTAAGACTCATCCGTGGACCTGCACCAGGGACTCGGCGGCTCCCGTCCGGGGCCTTTTCTTGTTACAGGGCCAGCCGTCTCCCTTCGGGCACCTTACCAGTGCTCTGCATGCCGTCTCCGGTGGCAAAGAACGCTCAGCTCTAGCACGGCCCCCCACCGCAGTGGAGGGTTGGCTGCCCTCCCCTCACGGTCTACTGGGGCGATCGGGCCCGTCCGCCCCCACTGCAGCCGCCTCCTTCAAGGACCCGCTCCGGCCGGGAGCACTGGCGACAACACACAGGCAGGATTCCTGCCTCCAATAGAATCCATCATCACTCTGCATGCCTCACAGGGCCCAGTCTGCCCACAGAAAACAGAGGCACCGGCCCCTGGCACATCCCTCCCCCCACTTGGCGCCTGGAGTTTGTCTGCATTCGGGGACAGCGGGGGGTCTACACCAAGAGGAGCCCCTGCCTGCGGCCCAGCAGGGGGCTAGCTTCCCCCCCATACCTTCTCCTGGGGCACCGTGGCCCGCCCAACAGCCTACTACCCCCACTCCCCCGTGGGGGTCTGGTTGCCTGCCGGCGCGGCATGGGACGAGGGAGGCCCTCGCCCCTGCCCTCGCCGCCCGTGGTGTTAAGAACGCAACCATCAGGGGGCGCGGAAGGTATGACCTGTGACCCCACAACGCTGCACTCAGGTAACGCCGCAGAAACATTCTGCCCCAGCTAAAAGGTGCCGCGACTCCGGCCCTCCCCGGGTGCCGCAAATCCATTAAGCCCTCGAAGACACCCAACATCCAACGCCATTTCTGGGGCTCCCCGGCCCACTCAGTGACTCCCACCAGATCTTGCTGGGGATGTTCCTGGACTTCCAGCTGCACTTGGGGAGGGGGCTCCCCCTCTCCGCCACTCCCAGCCCGGGGGTGACCCTCTGGTTTCCAACACCCAGGGGCACCCCGAGATCTTCCACCTCCCTCCGGCTTCTGCTCACAGCATATGACACGCCTTTTCATCCTCAAGACCGGTGGGCTTCATCGACCCGCATTTCACTGCGGCCTGTGGGCTCTAAGCCTCTAAGGACATCTAGCACTACCTCTGGGGCCAGATCGTGATGGGTGGGGACTTCAACGGAGTGCCAGACTACTCGAAGGACAAGTCACACTAGGCCTCCTCTGGAGACATAGCCCTGCCCCTAGGTCTACTATGACTATTCAAGACCCTGGAAGTGGTCGACTCATGGACGGTGCTGCACCCCTCGGAAACAGATTTCACCTTCTACTCCTATGTCCATAGAACCTTTTCAAGGATTGATCTCCTGCTGACATCACCACAGATACTCGACTTCACAAAGGAGGGGTCCATCGGATCAAGAATTTTGTCAGATCACGCCCCGGTAACCCTAGAAATCTGCACTCACGACCCAACCCCCCCGCCGCAAATCGTCATTATATGACCCTATTATTGGGTGTACTGACCCACTTTTGAGCTATCATGCTGCAACATTTGGTGCTGTGGGCTTAGAAAATCCAGGATGGCCAAAAAGCCCACATGTACGCCAGAATAGGAAAACTGTGCAGTACTGGCATGGAAAACATCATGATGGCCAGAACTTCCCAGAAAATGCACAGGGAAATGCACGAAGAATAGGCTGCCACCCATTTTTGCCTAGGTTGTGAGCACAGGAGGGCACTGCCTAAAATCACCATTGGGCTACCCACACAGTAGCCTGAAACCATTGGGAATGGCAATGCTGATTGCCAAAAGCAACCTAGAACTGTGGGGAATTCATTTTCTTAAATCCCAAAAATGGTTGCATTACCAGTACTCACCACTATCAGAAAGCCGGCGTTTTAAAACCACCAGACTTGTGTGTAAAACTGAACAAATTAAACAAAACCAGACCAAGGAAAGACTTGCTAAGAGGTGGATACAATGTAAAACTATACTCTGAAATGACTTGAAGGAAGTAATTATGTAATGTGTATGTAAAAATCGTAATAGACTTAAACTGGGGGATAAAAAGTGACATTTAGCTGAAACCTGGCTTAATGAAACTGAATTCTGCCTGACATCTACCCCCACAGGAGTTAAAACCTGCTCAGCCACTCTTCCCCTTGCTAAAAGGAGTTGTCACCTCTCTGATTAGATTAGGGGTGGAGCAGCTACAGGGAGTTGAACAAAGGCCTGTCCTGGGCCCAGGCAGATGGTTTATTAGGGTGGTCGTAAATGGCTTCCTTTTGAACAAAGCCCTTCCTTGACTCAGGCAGATGGTTTATAGGGGAGGTCGTAAAGTGGCTTCCTCTTGGCAGAAACGGGGAGGGGCAGCCCCTCTGAGGACAGGCTGACCTTAAAGAAAGTGGATAGACTGGTTTCCCCACCATGTGACCTGGGAAGACACACCCCTGTTGGCCAGAATATGATTTTAAGAAAGATGTATAACTCATGGTGCGGACTTGTCAAAATTATCTAAATGATACCATAATTCTTGTGATTTTTCTGCCCACATTTTAAGAGGTTTTAGGACCTGGTGGTATGATCTGGGGGGTTGCTAGAGGAAAATAGGGTTTCACTCCAAATGTCTGCATGTTAAAAATCTGACACTTCATCAATTAATGTCCACATTCCTTGCGCACATGTGTGTAAATTTGGGTAAATGTCCGATATTGCAAAACCAGTTAAAAAGTGCAAAATGTTGCCATTTCTGAATGCGAGCCCCCAGGAAGAGCAGAGTTTGAACAGAGTATACCTCATGTGATATGTGATGGGTGCATGTAATTTTAAACAGCTGTGTATCTGTGCAATATGTATTTGGGTCAAATATAGATTTGTGGGCAAACTGACCAGGGGAGGATCCTCTGACCCATAAAACCTACAGCATCACTCTGACTCACATTTCCTTCCCCCAATCATGGGAGAGGGGAGAATTGGGCCAATGACAAGTAGAGAGGGGCAGGCTTAGCTAGGCCCAGGCACACACCCATTTTCAAAACACATAAAAAGAGACTGCTGGGACAGGTAGAGACATTCAATTCCATTTTCTGCGGAGCATGCTGACCGACGACTTCACATCCAGAGATCCTACACTTAGACTTCCAAGCTGAAAAGAGACTACAGAACTTTGAACCAAGAAGGCCCACTGCAAGCAAAAGTATTTGTCAGCAGGCCCAAAAATCATTTGCAGATTATTCACAGCCGGGCTCAGCTGTTGATTCTGGCCTGAAACCCTGCGTCAGAAAGATCCAGAAGCAGTGCTGTACCCAGAGAAAGCAGAGAAGTATCCAGAACCAGAGGCCAGAGATCCAGAGTGACCCAGACCGCTGTGAGCAGAACCAGAGAGCTGACCCAGACCACTGTGAAGTGCCGAGACCAGAACCGGAGTCCAGTCCAAAACCTGACCAGATCCGTGGCGAGGCCTATTTCAAAAATATATTGTGAGTACCTAGCCGAACTGTGCAGAACCAATCTCTTAGTTAAAATAATCTAATCCAAACTATTTTAATCTAACCAAAACTGCCTCCTAACTGTCACCTGTCATTTGTAAAGCTGCACGACTGTCATTTGTCAATTCTACAGCTGCAAAGCTGTCACCTGTCATTTTGAGTTTACTTTAAATCCGAAAAACTACCTTTATTTAATCGTCCGTATCTCTGGAACTGTTTGGGCTAGGAACTTGGTTTAACTTTCCTCTGAAAGCTTAGAATCTCAACTTTTCAACAAGCTTAGAACCGACTTGTAATCCCGATTCAGGCACTCGCAAATTTTGCCGCGATTTCTTTACTTGTAAAAAGATAGCTGCTTTTGCCTGTGTTTCAAAACTCCTATCTGTTGTATAAGATGCTGGGGGGGAATTGAACTGATTTCTATTTGATTGCATTCCTAAGAACTGAGTGCTCTCCTCTTCATCTCCTTACATTGCATAAAGGGGGGGGGGAGTGAATTGTCCAAGAAAGTGATTACATTGTCTTTTGCTGAAATCCTATCAAGTTATTTTCTGTACTGCATTTTCATTCCACATTGCATCTATTTGAAACCATAAAAGTATTGTTGCTATCTTATCCATCCTATACCCACTCATCATTGATTATAAAGAAGTGTGCTAGTGCCAGACTATCCATTATTGATTACTGCTCAGATTAAGTGTGATATTCAATTATTAATTAATTATAAAAGTGTGATATATATATATATATATATATATATATATATATATATATATATATATATATATATACTGTTTAATTTTTTTTCAAATAAACCTTTTAAACTTGCAAAACAGATCTACTTCTTGGCTCAGTGGGGTCAGGGGGATTCTAAGAGAGGGGTGTTATACAGGGGTTGTCATCCAGAATCTGAACCTGGACATAAAGATATATCAATAAGGGTTTTTCATTCAGTATCCCAAGCTAGGCATTGACTTGGCTGTAGTGCTGGATTGAATCTTCTTACACTATGCTGAACGATATGTCAATCAGGGACTTTGTAGTGACTTCAATCTCAAACTTCTTCCCGGAAAACCCCAACGAGG
Source organism: Ambystoma mexicanum (assembly GCF_040938575.1). Classification (NCBI taxonomy): domain Eukaryota; kingdom Metazoa; phylum Chordata; class Amphibia; order Caudata; family Ambystomatidae; genus Ambystoma; species Ambystoma mexicanum. Next base: position 219,919,497 of record NC_090921.1, on the reverse strand, counting down.
ACACCTCTGCCAATACCTGGGACGCCATGAAGGCGGTCATCCGGGGGGAACTAATAGCCCGCGGGGTGGCATACCACAGAAACAGAAGGCAGACTCGTATGGCTCTCGAGGAAGACCTCCAAGAAGTGGAGGCGAGGCATGTTGGTCTCCCAAAATACAACAAGCGCTCCGAACGGCGCAGATGAAGATTGAGGCGCACTATGCCAAACATACGGCACATCTACTAGCGAAAGCCAACCAATTCTATGTCAGGAACAACAAAGCAAACAAGCAGATGGTAGCAAAACTCGTCAAAATCAAGAAGAACAACACCATTGTCGGACTGCGTGACCCTCAGGGCACGACTCAATACTCGGAGCCGGAGAAACTGCGGTTAGCGACCGAACACCTCATACAAGTAATGTCCGCACACCCACGCAACAGGCAGGAACAGACAGAATATCTTCTGAAGGCCACCCTTCCACAGCTGAAGCTACCAGCCCGAGATACTCTGGACACGCCAATCTCAGCGGAAGAAGTCGAAGAGGCCATAAAAACTCTCAAATCTAGAGCCCCCGGACCGGACGGATACACCACTAAATTCTACAAAATCTTCCGTCATCAATTACTACCACCCTTGGTTCACCTCTTTAACTCTTCGGGAACCACGGGCACTATAACACCCTCCATGCAAGAGTCCATTACAATCCTTTTGCCTAAACCTGGGGGGTCCCAACGAATCCAGCCTCTTACAGACCTATTGCATTACTGAACATCGATGCCAACATCTATTTGAAGGTCCTAGCAACGCGCCTTTCCCGCATCCTGCCTGATATAATCCACCCAGACCAGACCGGATTTATTAGAAACAGAGCAACAAGCGACAACATCCAAAGAACTCTGGACGCTACCAAGGCGTTCGATAAATAGACTGGACCTTTATGAACCTCACCCTGGAGGCCTTTGGCTTCGGATCAGAGTTTCGCACCATCGTCCTAGTGAATTACAGATCCCCGAAGACCCTCCTGAGAATCAATGGCACCCTCTCCTCCCCTATCCATCTAACCAGCGGTACCAGGCAGGGATGCCCACTCTCTCCACTCTTAATCGCCCTGGTTATGGAGCCCTTTGCTCAAAGAATTAGACTGAATGACTCCATTAGGGGGCTCCAGGTCGGAGCCTCCCAACATAAGGTGGCCTTATACGCGGACAACGTCCTATTTACCATCTCACAGCCTTCTCTCTCTCTCTGAAACACGCCCTGGCCGAGATTAAGTATTATGGAAAAGTCACTGGCTTCTCTATTAACTTTAATAAATCTACAGCCCTTGGATTAGGTCTGACCCCGTCGGAAAAGGCGACCCTGACCCCACTCTGTCCCATTCAGTGGAAAACCACAGCAATCCTCTACCTGGGGGTCCAAATTCCGACAAACCCAAGGGAGGTCTACCGCGTGAACTTCCCCCCTCTCTTCAAGGAACTGGCAGATGATCTGAGGCGATGAAAACTCCAGGAGATCTCGTTAATGGGCCGTATTCCTGCCTGTACAATGAATTTTCTCCCCAGATTCCTGTATGCGTGCTCCTCGCTTCCGGTGCCTATCCCTCCCCCGGCCCTTCGGGACCTGCAAAGGAATATGCTGCGCTTTATCTGACAAGGGAAGAAACCCAGAATACCTTTGAGAACAATGTTGGGGAACGCCAGGCTGGGCGGTCTGGGAGTACCCGACCTGCAAGGCTACCAGATGGCGGCACAACTGGCAATCACCCAAGCCTGGTGTATATCCTCTGACTGCCCAAGATGGGTGGAACTTGAACAATCTTGCCTGGCCCTCCCCCTGCGCTTACTCCCGCACGTCCCGCCACCTATGCGACAGAGAAACTAATGTTGGTCACTAGAAACACAGTGGACAAGTGGGATAAAGCGCTAAGGAAAAAAGGGGTCCCCAGAGGACTGAGTCCCTCATCACCAACTTTCCTCACCCCATCTTTCTCCCCGGGTATGAATCCCCGGAACTTCAAGAACTGGATCGCGGAGGGTCTGGAATCTCTGAGACAACTGTTTGAAGGAGGGGAACCACACACGTTCGCGCAATGCAAAGAGACCTTTCAATTGCGCGAGACCGACAGGTTTTCCTACATCCAGCTTCGCCACTGGTGCTCCCACCCGCAGACTCATCTTGCAGCAGTCCGCCCGCCCACAGCACTGGAACTAACCCTGGCTGACCTCCCGGCCTGAGGTAAAATCTCGGCCCTATATAAACTCTTTCAGGGGGACTTCCTCACATCTAAAACGCGCGCCATGGCACAATGGGAGGCGGATCTGGGTCATCCCATAGAGGACCAAACTTGGATAGACATATGGTCCCGGTCACACTCCTCCTCAGCCTGCATCACCAACAAAGAGTACGCTTATAAAATGTTGTTACGCTGATACTATGCCCCCTGAGGCTACACCACATGAACTGTTCCCTGGACCCGGCATGCTGGAGACAATGCGGACATACAGGGACTTTCTTTCACATGTGGTGGACATGCCCACAAGCCCAACAATTTTGGAAACAATGCTTGAACATTATTGAAGATATCACCCAAACAACGCTCCCCACTAGAGCCTGAACCCATCTTGCTGGGCACCCAAATTCCGGGAATATACCCAAGGTCAGGGCCCAAAGCCAAGCTCCTGTCCGAATGTCTTCTAGCAGGGTGAATAACAATCGCCCGCTCCTGGAAAACTGCTGAAGGTCCGCTCCTGCCCTTATGGTGGATCAAAATGTGGGATATCCTCATCGCAGAAAAGGTGACGGTGGCAAAGGCAGGGACGCTCCATCGCTTTCAAAACATTTGGGGCCCATTTCTGGACTATGACCAAAAATTCCTGGCTCTTACATTCAAGCCCCAACAAGCTAAGCGGATTCTGGATAACAAAGACATCTCCGAGAGGGGGTGCGAGGCATGGGGAGGTGGGAGGGGGTGTGCCAACCTCCAGGATTGTAATCCGGACGGACATGTGGGATGGGATGGGGAGAGGGAGGGTTAGAGAACTCATAATGTGATTAAAGGTGTTCGGAAGGTCACACTAATGTACACTTGTATTTGTTTCCTGCCTTGTTAAAATAAACATATTTTAAAAAAAAATGTTGTTCCTACTGAGACGCACTGTGATCCACAGCAAACGGATTGTTGAAGTCACTTTGCACAAAGGTAAAACTGAAGGGTAGGACCTTGACTAATTGGTGTTCCCAACCACAAACCTCATGTATTTTGTGTGCTTTGGATATATTGGTACATGGAAATAGGCATCTCGGAGATCCAGTGATACCAGCCAGTCCTGAACATCAAGGGTCTGTAGGATATGAGCCAAGAGGGCCATCGTGATGTTCATCAGCCTCGGATCTAGGATTGGATTCAGTCCCCATGCTTCTCTGGTACTAGAAAATAGAGAGTACCAGTTTCTTTGCGCTTCCGCAGGAACTCTATGGCGCTTTTTGCAAGGAGTATCTCCACCAGCATGAAGGAATCTGAGCAAGGGGAAAGGGCTACAAGGATGGTTGGGTAGGTGTTCCATAAATGAAAGACAATTACTATGCAAGATTAGCTGTAAGGCCCAGGAATCTGAAGTAATGTGTTCCCACTCTGATGTGCAGAGATATCCTCCCACACTGATGTAATGTCCACTTCAGAGGTGTTTTGGACCTGGAGTGCTAAAGGGCTGAAGCAACACCACTTTTCTGTGCACCCCTGCCTATACTCTGCCTACCTCTATACTGATTGGGGAATCTATGCTGCAATTGCTTTCCACAAGGCACAGGGCTCTGCCAAGGTGGACAAATGAGGCAGCCTATAGCTGATGGATAACCCTATCACTTGGCAATGGTTTTGGAGACTTTACATTTTTGGAAAAGCTGCATCTGCCTTATTCCCAGAACGGTTGTCACTGACAAGGGGCATATCCAGGAGTCTAGCCTGAATATCGGCGGCAAGACGCCCGCATTCAGGAATTCCTGAGAATAACATAACCCATACCCATGGCTCTCGCCACATAGTCTGCGATATCCCAGCCTGACTGGAGAAGTTGATGGGCTACCTCCTTCCCATCATTGACCATGGAAGGATTGCTTGATGTGGCGTGGAGATTTTCTGATTACTCAGATAATACACTCCACAAACATTTACAGCCCTCAAGGCGCTGCTACCTGAAGAAAATACATTGCCATCAAAGGCATTCATCTATTGGCTCTTCCTATTGCAGGACAATGTTGGGAAGCTGGCTGTAGAGGCATGACCACCATACTCTCGGTTGTGTAGTATGTGGACAAGAAGCCTGGTTCTGGTGATGGGGTCAGACCATGCAAGTTCTTGGTCCACAGTCACGGCAAGGCTCGTCTCATCTACATTGGTATAACCGGGGTAGCAACTACCAGATTAAGTGGGTGAAGGATCACTTTTGCAGGACCCTAGTCCAGAATGTCAATAATATGAAATTGGACAACCGGCTTCATTAGTACAGTGAGGCCCATTGAGGCTCAATATGTGAACAAACAGTTCTTTTCTTACAGGGTACATGTTGCTCACAACAGGCAGAGGTCTGCACAAAAATCATATTCTGGGAAAGTATCTAGACCACTGGCATATTGAAAATCGGAAGCTAGATCAGCCATATGGTTGTAAAACTCTGTGTGAAATCCGCCATTTCTCCAGAATTCGAGGACTCCAGCCAGTAAGTGACTGGATCACCCTCTTCATCTGGTCCATTTTTGAACAAAATACACAGCCGCGTGGTGCATGAGGGTGGCTGTCTCAAGTGTCAGAACGGGAACTGAGCTATCAGATGTGTGGTTGTGAATGTCTGAAGAGAGATACCCCGGCCGGTTTGTCCAAGCATGGTGTGCCTTTGCTTCAGCACTGGAACTGAAGTCACCAGAGCATTGACAAAGGTGACAATCATCTTCCACCAGAAGTCTTCCCACTTTGCTGTGGTGGAAGATCTGGTTGTAACGGGTACCTTAGGTGGTGGAAACTCCTCAGAAGTGTCCTCCTCATCCTTTGAAGGAGGATGAGGAAGTAGATTTCTGCTTCAGCTCCCTGTGGGGAACCTCAGTGCTTCATATTCAGTTTATTCTATTTTCAGTCTCCATCTCAAGGGTATCAGGTAATAATATCGCCATATATATGGTTGCCGTAAATAATATCGCCGGGAAAATGTTGTGGCGATATTATTTGGGTGACCATATATATGGGGACAGGGGCAAAAAAAAAAGTTTGGGGTGTGCGGGGGTGTCCCCCGCATGTTCCATGCAATAATGTCGCCACAAAAAACGGCCATTTTTCGGCGATATTTTTGCATGGCGAGATTTTTGTGGTGACATTATTACATGGAACCATCTCAAGAGCGTGATACCTCCTCATAGTCTTGGTAAAACAACTTCCCTTGGAAGAGGATAAAGGAGGATGGCTTCAGAGTTGAGCTGGGGTCAACATTCATGTTAGAGGCAAAGACTTAACCTCTTTTACTTAGTGTCCCCACCACACTCCGCATAACATGGCTTGTGCTGCAGTAAGAAATACATTAACATATCAGGAAAACGGAATGACAGTTCCTGCACTAATAAGCGTATGGCCCCTGCAGTGCACCGAACACGGTATGATATGATCTGTTATTTATAACGCGCCTATACACAAGTGTTTCAAGGCGTGACAGAGAGATAGAGAAAGGGGAGCCCTGAGGGACTCTGACAGAAGAAGAAAGGGAAAAGACTCCTAGCACTGGTAACCCAAAAAAGTGGAGTGAGGTTAAAAAATATCTCGCTCACTCTAAAAGTCAATGCAAAATCCAGCAATACTGCTGGGATCACAAAGGAGGTAGTGGGAAGATTTGTAAAATAAAACTCCCTGACAGTGTACCACACTCTGCACACCTTCCCTAGTGCTGGGTGATCCTTGGAGAAGGTGATGTGGAAATGCTCACCACACCGGGCACATGCAATGTTTGGGTTCGATGCGTTCCTGTTTTTCGTGTAGCTTTCGTTTGTCGGCTTTGTGGCACATGCAGTAGTTGTTGACTTTTCTCTTGTTCCAGGTTTTAACACTGTGACAGGGACCTTTTCTCGAGAGTTTATGTGGGTTGGTTGTGTGGACCAGCAGTTGGCCTCTGATGACTTCATCTTAAAATTGTCTGAGTTTACATGATGGGGCTATTATTCTGAGGAAAGTAATCTATTGTTCCACTGATTCACCAGGTAGTTGGGCTCTTGTATAAAACATATGGCATTCCATAATCACATCTTCTTTGGTCGTGGAACCGCTTGCCCATATTTGGTACAAGCTCGTCATATACGTTCAGCGCCTCTCTTTCTTCCGTTTGTGGAGCGGGTGCTAGGCAACATTGTATGCAGTACCCTGTGGGAGACTGCACCAGCATTGTCCTGTTGGCAATAGTTAACCCAACCTTTGGTATAAGCATGTACTACACAAGTTGGTAGAGTGACTGAGCAGCCAGGCTTATCTCAGGAGGTGTCCATGTGAGCTGTAGGGTTGTAACAGAGTTTCACAATGACAGTTATTCAAATAAACACGTATACACAAGGTTTCTTGGTAAAACAATTATTAATTTATTTAACAGTCAGTTGAATAAGCCTTCTCTAGAAGGGAGCAAAACATGTAACACTTTAAAATATACTTCAAAACACACTCTTAGTTTCTCTAATCAGAGGATACCTATTGCGGATGGCACACCAACGCTTCCTACACCCCCAGGTGACTTAAATAGCTAGGACACTGGGGACATTGATTTATCACTGGTACATTTAGAGCAATACTGAGTTTGGTGCAAAAGGTTAGATATGGGAATAAAACAAAGGTTAACAATTGATAAACTGGTAAGTACTTTTTGAACCCTCCAATGCAAAGTAAATTAACCCTTTCCTGGAGGAAAGGCAAAAGCACAGTCAGAGGTAAGAAGAGTTCTCAGGGATCCAGGACAGCCAATGTTAGTTGAGCAAAGTCTAGGGGAGCTGAACATCTTCTTGTAGGTAAGTAAAAGTATTGCACAATGTGTCTAGAAATGTTTGTAGAAATGAAATCACTGAACGGCCACACGCTGGGAGGCTTGTGAGGGAAAAGGCTGTAAGCAACTCTGCAAAAGGCAACTAAGACGAGTCTCAACTGAGAGCTAGCAAGGCTACGCAACAAGTGGTAACTCCCCTTAGTTTTACAGTACCTTTGGTTTGAAGAAAATTGGATCCAGCTGGCTTCTGTTCCTGTGTAGGTCTGTAGATCCTGTGTTCCTGGCCCTCAGTCATGGGGACAAGAGGGAGGACGTCTATGGATTCAGCTCCTTACGGCTCTCGCAAACTGCATAACCACGGTTCTCGGCTACCTTAATGGACTTTCCTCACATCTGGGGTCCAGCACTATGTTGAGGTGGCTCAGGCTTGGTTAGTCCTGCTTCATGGGAGTTCGGAGGATCTTCCTGGAGCTTGGGTCCGACTTAAAAGCGATGCACTCGATCTGGTGTTCCTCTCCCAGGCAATCGGTTCCTGCAGCAGCAGTGGAAGTACAGCTAGCTGCGAGAGGATGTCTAGGTGTTGACTTTGGGGTTGATTGGTCCCACTGTCACAACGCGACCCTGGACACTGTGGAAAAGATGGAGGCTTACTTAGGCTCCTTGCGGTCCTCACCGTTCTAGTCTTTTTGGTCCTTTTCCTTTAAAAGGTAGCCACGCCCACAACGCTGTGCGTTGCAACTCGCATTGTCAGCCTTTCGCTAACTTCGCCTGCAGTGCTGCTCCTTGAGCTGGGTCCTTTGATACTTTTCTACCTAGTACTCAGGCCGCTTCGGCTTTCCCTGTTTCTCGGCTCTTTCCTTTTGTACGGGGTTCCGTACTGTAAAGCCTTCCTTCCCGCCCCTCCGCTACTTTTCTCCGGCTTGCTCTCTCTCTCGCTTTCGCTAGATACCTTACTCTTGTTCATACGCTTTCGCTCCCGCTTGCTCTCTCTCTCGCTTTCGCTAGATACCTTACTCTTGTTCATACGCTTTCGCTCCCGCTTGCTCTCTCTCTCGCTTTCGCTAGATTCCTTACTCTTGTTCATACGCTTTCGCTCCCGCTTGCTCTCTCTCTCGCTTTCGCTAGATACCTTACTCTTGTTCATACGCTGTCGCTCCCGCTTGCTCTCTCTCTCGCTTTCGCTAGATTCTTTACTCTTGTTCACCCGCTTTTGCTCCCGCTCGCTCTCCCTACCAGTTCTCTCTCTCTCCCCTCCTTGCTCGCTCCCGCTTCTGTTCACGCTCTCATTCTCCTCTCTCTCTCGCTCTCCTGTACCAGCTCTCTCTCTCTCTCTCTCTCTCTCTCCCTCTCTCACTCTTGCCTGCATTATAGCCTTACCATCCCTCCTGACTGCTCGTGTGCAGCCTCCGCTTTTGCCTTCCTTGGATCGCAGTGGACTTTCTTCCAATCCTTTTCGACATCAGCCCTCCACTTCCGACACACTCCCTGCCAGCAAGGACTCGCCATCTAACAGGGTTTTTTCTGCCGTCACTGGCTTTTTCCCTGACATTACGGGACTGGCTCCCCTGGGTCCACCTGTCAGCTTGTTCCTACCACTGTCAGGGTGGCCTCAAGCGGAGCTCGTCCCTATCTCTACGAGCGTAAGAAGGACAAAAAGGGAAGGAAGAGCACCAAGACGGACGAAGACCCGCAGGAGATCAAGAAGGAGGGGAGAAGAAGACCAAAGACATCTACCAAGGAGGATTCCTCTAAGGAGTCAGGTGAGGAGCCTTCGGGGGTGGTAGTTTCCGATTCTGACAGTTTGCAACGCCCACAAGTCAACATGGCCTCCCTAGAACAGATCCAGGAGATGGTAGCTGCTATCCAAGGCCTTCAGACTGAAGTACAGAATCTCCGAACCGAAAATGTCAGTCTACGACAACAGATCGCAGTACGAGATGATACACGGGGCGACTTGCCTCCACAGTCATTCTCTTTTGGAAAATATGATGGCAATCCAAAGCATTTGAAGGAATTCCTGGATGCTTGCATGGTCTATTTCACTTTTAGACCGAAGGCCTACGAACTAGACAGGTCCAAAGTTGGTTTCCTTGTTGCTAATCTCGTCGGAAATGCCTTGGCTTGGGCCACCCCGTTGATATCCCAATCCGATCCAGCAGTCAACAATTATTCCCTGTTTACCCAACAGATGAGAGCCAGATTCGACAGACCTGAGGTTCAGTTTTCCTCTTATGAAGCCCTCTTGGACATTCATCAAGGGAATCAAGATGTTCAAACTTTTGCTTCTGCTTTCATCAGACTGGCAAAGGATGCAGGATGGCCTGACTTTGCTCAACAAACCCTCTTTCGCCGGGGACTCCATGACGATCTCAAAGACGAGCTAGCCAGAGTGGCTCGTCCGACCTTCTTCCAAGAACTAGTGACTTTGACTCTTCAGCTGGAATACCGACTTCAAGAGCGAAGACAAGAAAGGAGGAGGTTCCGAAACCTTCCTTCTGCCAGTACTACTCCAGTTCCTCTTCCTAATCGGAGCCAGACTGAAGAACCAATGCAGATCGGAACTACTAGAGGCCCCCTGACTCCAGAGGAGAGAAAGAGACGTAGAGATCTGGGTCTCTGCATGTACTGTGGATCTTCTAAGCATTTGCTCCGGAACTGCCCCGAAGTACCTCCAAGACGTTCGGGAAACGCTTCTCCTCGGTCTTGAGCAGGGATAAGAACCGGGCAGAGACGATCAATCCCTGCAACCTTACATGTCAGAAGGCTATAGAAGATGATAACAGATTGTTGGTGTTCACCATTCATCTCACTTTCGAGCCCAATCCCACCGTTGAGGTCTTGGCTATGTTGGACTGTGGTGCTGCGGGTAATTTCATCGATGTCCAGTGGGCTCAAGATCAGGGGGTGCCTTTTCTACAAAAGAGCTGTTCCTTACCCGTAGAAGGAGTGGATGGAACTCCACTCTCCTCCGGGCCCATTGTACAAGAAACCATACCCACTACTATGCTTCTTTTTCAACACCAGGAACAGATTGTTTTCGATGTGATAAGAGCCGCACACTTCCCAATAATACTGGGTATACCATGGCTACGTAGGCATAATCCTACTATAGACTGGTCAGCCAACACTATATGCTTTTCATCTTCTTTCTGTACTTCTTCCTGCCTTCTCCAGACCAATCCGGTTCCTGGTAAGGGAATCCCTACTCCTAAGTCCGCCTCAGTGGTGCAGATGGTGCCGCTCTGCTACCAACAATACGCCAAACTTTTTGAAGACGAACTACCACGCTCTTTACCTCCTCATTGGCCTGAAGACTGCTCCATTGAGTTAAAACCAGGTGCTTCCGTTCCTTTTGGCCGAATGTATCCCATGTCTCTCCCAGAAAGAAGGGCCCTTAAGGAATATCTGGACGCAAACCTTCAGAACGGTCTCATCAGAGAGTCACGCTCCTCTGCCGGAGCGTCTATGTTCTTTGTACCCAAGAAAGGGACCTCCGAATTGAGACCGTGTATTGATTATCAAGGTTTGAACTGTATGACTATAAGAGACAGATATCCCATGCCTTTTATAAAGGAAATACTGGAAGCAGTTGAAGGGGCTAACATTTTCACCAAACTCGACCTTCGAGGTGCCTATCATTTGTTGAGAATCAAGGAGGGAGATGAGTGGAAAACCGCCTTCAGAACTCCTCTGGGACACTTTGAATATCGAGTGATGCCCTTCAGACTGGTAAACGCCCCGGCGGTTTTCCAACGGTTTGTGGACAAGATATTCTCAGACCTGCTATACTCTTTTGTAGTAGTCTATCTTGACGACATTCTTGTCTTCACTTCTTCTCCGGCCGAACACCACAGACACGTTGAGCAGGTGTTAAGAAGACTACAAGAGAATCATCTATTGTTAAAGCCCGAAAAGTCCATCTCCGAATCCTCGTCTGTTCCCTACCTAGGCTTTATTCTCTCTAAAGAAGGAGTTCAGATGGATCCCGAGAAGGTGAAGGCGGTACTTCTATGGCCCACTCCCAGCAGCCCTAAGGATATACAAAGGTTCTTGGGTCTCTCAAATTTTTACAGACGCTTTATCCCAAATTTTTCGGAGATCGTGCTACCCATTACCAATCTACTAAAGAAGGGTCAAGAATTTTTATGGGACTCGAAGGCAGAACAAGCTTTCCAGGTACTCAAAGGAGCCTTCACCACTGCGCCCATCCTCATTCAACCCAATCAGTCCCGTCCTTTTGTGGTTGAAATGGACGCCTCTGGAGGTGCCATAGGAGCAGCCTTATTACAGTCTGGTAAGGATGGTATCGAACACCCGGTGGCGTACTACTCCCGGACACTCACCCCGAGTGAAAGAAACTACTCGGTATTGGAACGGGAATTGTTGGCCATCTGCCAGGCTTGTGTCGAGTGGAGACATCTGTCACAGGGGGCTGCCCATCCATTTCTGGTGAGAACGGATCATAGGAACCTTAAGGTACTCCAACAAATGAAGTGTCGCAATTCCAGACATGCCCGGTGGGCATATTTCTTCTCCCAATTTGACTTTGACATCACGTATCTTCCAGGGAAGGAGAACGTGTTGGCTGATGCCTTATCCCGGAGCCTAGGAGAAGAATGTCCAGTAGAAGGACACAAACCTGAAGAGATTCTTTCGGGGAAAAGGATATTAGGGGCGGTCAATTCATTTCTACAAGAGGTTGAACGTACAACTAGTTCTACCCAGATACCCAACGACCGTCTGTCTTCTTTGGAGAAAAGAGGGACAGTGTATTTCTACAAGGACACCCTGTTCCTTCCGTCTAAAGAGCTTCAAATTCAAGCTATGTCTTGGTGTCACGATCTACCCTCTGCTGGCCACAAGGGGATAGGAGCCACGACCAATTTGGTATCAAGGTATTTCTGGTGGCCCACTTTAGCCAAGGATGTTAAGGCTTATGTAGCCGCATGTCCTATTTGCGCCTCCAGTAAGCCCTCTACGCATCGCCCTTTGGGTCTCCTTCAACAAGGACCTTTGCCAGCACGTCCTTGGGAACACGTTTTTACTGATTTTATTGTGGATCTTCCTCTCTCTATGGGTTCTACCGCCATCATGGTTACAGTAGATTCCCTGAGTAAGATGGCACACTTTTCTCCTCTACCTGGCCTACCATCGGCTCCAGAAGTAGCTGAGGTTTTTCTGAGAGATGTGGTTAGTCTTCACGGTCTACCCCAAACTATTGTTTCCGACAGAGGCTCTCAATTCACTTCTCGTTTCTGGTCTACACTGTGCAAGACTCTGGGAATCAGTAGAGCTCTCTCTTCTGGTTATCACCCCCAAAGTAACGGACAAACTGAGCGTCTGAACTCCACTTTAGAACAGTACCTTCGTTGTTTCTGTGGTCAAGAACAGGAGAGTTGGAAATCTTTTCTCTCCACGGCGGAATTCGCCTACAATAATACAGTACACTCTTCCCTAGGAACAAGTCCATTCTTTTTCTCCTATGGCTTTCATCCCATGCATATCCCCTTGGTCGGAATACCATTGACTGCTGTCCCTGCGGTTGACCAAAGGCTTAGTGAACTAAGACGTATACAAGGGGAGGCTAAGAAGAACTTGGAGACTAGCAGAGAGCTCCAAAAGAGGTACGCTGACAGGAAGAGATCTCAAAACCCCAAATGGACTGTTGGCACAAAGGTTTGGTTGTCCACTAAATTCTTGCCACGCTGGCTACACCCAGGGAAGTTTTCTGCCAGATTCATTGGGCCTTTCCCCATTTCCGCACAGATCAATCCGGTGGCCTTTCGCCTGAAACTTCCTCACAGTATGAAGCGCATCCATCCTGTGTTCCACTCGTCCCTTCTTAAGGCCTGTCTATCAGATCCGCATGGTCGGACAGTGCCACGCTCATCAATTCCCGATAATCCAGAACCTGAGGAATACGAGGTGGAGAGGCTGGTGGATTCTCGCTACAGACATGGTACAGTTCAGTACCTGGTACATTGGAAGGAGTACTCCACTGCAGAGCGTACCTGGGAACCTAGAAGCCACATCCATGCCCCTCGCTTGTTACGTCTTTTTCACCGCCTTCATCCGGGTAAGCCCGGGGAACCCCAGATGAGAAGGGGGCATACTGTCACAACGCGACCCTGGACACTGTGGAAAAGATGGAGGCTTACTTAGGCTCCTTGCGGTCCTTACCGTTCTAGTCTTTTTGGTCCTTTTCCTTTAAAAGGTAGCCACGCCCACAACGCTGTGCGTTGCAACTCGCATTGTCAGCCTTTCGCTAACTTCGCCTGCAGTGCCGCTCCTTGAGCTCTGTCCTTTGATACTTTTCTACCTAGTACTCAGCCCGCTTCGGCTTTCCCTGTTTCTCGGCTCTTTCCTTTTGTACGGGGTTCCATACTGTAAAGCCTTCCTTCACGCCCCTCCGCTACTTCTCTCCGGCTTGCTCTCTCTCTCGCTTTCGCTAGATACCTTACTCTTGTTCATACGCTTTCGCTCCCGCTTGCTCTCTCTCTCGCTTTTGCTAGATACCTTACTCTTGTTCATACGGTTTCGCTCCTGCTTGCTCTCTCTCTCGCTTTCGCTAGATTCCTTACTCTTGTTCATACGCTTTCGCTCCCGCTTGCTCTCTCTCTCGCTTTCGCTAGATACCTTACTCTTGTTCATACGCTGTCGCTCCCGCTTGCTCTCTCTCTCGCTTTCGCTAGATTCTTTACTCTTGTTCACCCGCTTTTGCTCCCGCTCGCTCTCCCTACTAGTTCTCTCTCTCTCTCCTCCTTGCTCGCTCCCACTTCTGTTCACGCTCTCATTCTCCTCTCTCTCTCGCTCTCCTGTACCAGCTCTCTCTCTCTCTCCCTCTCTGACTCTTACCTGCATTATAGCCTTACCATCCCTCCTGACTGCTCGTGTGCATTCTCCGCTTTTGCCTTCCTTGGATCGCAGTGGACTTTCTTCCAATCCTTTTCGACATCAGCCCTCCACTTCCGACACACTCCCTGCCAGCAAGGACTCGCCATCTAACAGGGTTTTTTCTGCCGTCACTGGCTTTTTCCCTGACGTTACGGGACTGGCTCCCCTGGGTCCACCTGTCAGCTTGTTCCTACCACTGTCAGGGTGGCCTCAAGCGGAGCTCGTCCCTATCTCTACGAGCGCAAGAAGGACAAAAAGGGAAGGAAGAGCACCAAGACAGACGAAGACCCGCAGGAGATCAAGAAGGAGGGGAGAAGAAGACCAAAGACATCTACCAAGGAGGATTCCTCTAAGGAGTCAGGTGAGGAGCCTTCGGGGGTGGTAGTTTCCGATTCTGACACCCACCAACCCAAAGGGAGAAGTTGTCCATTGCAGGGCTTCTCTAGTCGGGGTGAATTCAGAGCTTCAGCAGAGCAGCAGGGCTTCACCGGGCAAACCAACGATCCAGGAGTTGCAGCAGGCGTCTCTTCCAAGTTCTTCTTCGGATTCCTTCATCCAGTGGTCAACTGTGCCTTCCAAGCCAAATAGCCTCACCTTTTATGCAGGTTTCTCCCATTCATTCCAGCCTAGCTGTCAATCACACAGCAGGGTGGCTGTCCTTGCCGGACAGCCAGCCGGCCAATCGCCTTTGGGTGCATTCCTGTAACCAAGGGGATTAAGCATAGGGAGTTTCGGGCACCTCCCTCACTGCCTGCTCCTACCAGACATGCTTGAGCCAGAGGAGGGCTTCACCAGTGAATCCTGCAAAAGGCAAAAGGAACAAAGGGACCAAACCTAGTTTGGCGTGCAGAGTAAATATCAAGAAGGACCTTTCCACCAAGAAATGGCAAAAAAAGAAGAACAGGGCCATTTTGACAAAGAGAAGGTGTTTAAACCTTTGGGACATCTGAGAGACTTCCCTGTGTCGCTGCACTGAAGGTGCTGTGTGTCACAATGTAAAGATGATGCCTATGGAGTTTGTCAGATTCCAAAGTCAAAAGAAACAGTGTTCAGATTACAGTAAAATACATGAGAGATTCAGGTTAGAAATTAAAAAGTCCTAAAGTACAGCACAAGTGCTGGGGGTCTCTATGCTAGAATGGAATTAGCACATTTCTGAGAATACTCCCTAACAGCGGGTGATAGATGCTTGCCTACTGTCTGTCCCTCTGAGCCGGTCCAATGCAAAAAAAGTCCTTTTTCCTGGTCACAGAATCTCTCGTTCAATCATTTGCCTACAAACTGCTCTTTAGATGGTATGGAGGGATGTCAAGTCAAGGAAGGAATTCCGGAAGGGCATCCAACTTCTATATTTTCCTGTGGCACTGTGGAACAATGAAGATTGCCTAGGCTTACTACGCAGGGTAGTCTGCTCGTCTCCTGTCTTGACATAGAAGTTTGTCTGTATTGTGCGCAGGTCAAATTTGTACTTTACTTAGAATGTTTAGGTGTGTCCACTTTGGATTGTCCTCTTTATTTTGTCTGTTTTCTGCTACTACTTCTACGAGAAATGCACAAATAACTCGGATGTCCTGGTGAAAAGAGGCTGAGTGCGCTCCATGCGGCTGTGTCAACGATTACTAGCCAACCAATATGCCCTACTAACACTGTGTATCTTTTAGGTGTCCTAGCAACTGTTGACATCCAAGCCCACAGAGATGAGCTGCATAATCTACGTTGCATCTCCTAGCAACCAATACTTCATGCAATGAATGGGCAGGAAACCCCTATTTGGGGACTGAGCATGCTCGGGTGTATAATTCAAAAGATGCCCCTGTCTTGCTGGTAATGACTCCCAAAGTGCTGGCTTTGTAGTGAATAGTATGCTGGACCATACTGACCACAAAATGAACGAAGCGGTATAGGTCAGTGCAAACATGATATCTGCTGACTGTTCACAGCTGCAGTACGAAGTGCAGCAGACAATATGGAGGCACCTAAGTTCCAATAGGCCCATGACACAATGTGGTGTCCCATCTTCCCTTCGGCAAAGTAGCTCACTCAAATGATCCTTTGTGGCAGGGGCAAAATAGTGCGGAGATAGCGAGCTAGGCCCTGGGGTGCAGCCCACCCTTGTTTCTCCTCCTAGATGTGGTTCTTGGAAGTGGTCTTCAGAGTAGAGCTGGAGTTTGTGGCCATTGACAGCATCAGAATGAAATTTTGCTTTGAGTAACTAACTCTACGACCATAGCTCTATCGTGCCTCTAGTCAACTAAAAGCTGATTCGGGTCCCATGCATTTCCTATCAACTATGACAAAACATAACATCTTTATGGAAAGGATCTTTGTGGAAAGGATCCTGAAAAATGTTCACTTTCATAAAGACCAGAGTTGCGGATCAGGAATAGAATTAGACATATTACTTACTCTCATCACAAAAGTGGCACTCTCGAACATGCAGCTTGCTGATCATTGGTGAACAAATCGACATTGTAGTACATGAAGGAACAAACGGCAGACACATTTTCTACTTATCATGAAGATGATGATAATAATATTTAGGACATGGATATCTTTATTGATCTGCTCTGCTTTCAGCCAAACAGAATGTTTACAATGACTACTGATTGACTGCATTCTGAACATTAGATCGTCAAAAGCAGACAGGAAAACAACTATTGTAAGTGACTTCAATACAGCACTCTAACTAAGTCAATGCCTAGTCTGGGATGCCCTTATTTATATATTTTTATGTCAAATATTCTTTAAATCTGGATGATGAACCCTTATATAATGCCCCTCTCTTTGAATCCCTCTGACCTCACTGAGCCAAGAAGTAGGTTTGTTTTGCAAATTAAAAGGTTTATTTGAAGAATTAAACAATATATATATCACACTTTTATGAATAAAATAATATTTGAATAGCACACTTATGAATATGAACGGTGATCAACAATGGGTAATATTACAAAATTAACAATCTCTTTAATCACTTAGGAGTATGTATATGAAGGATACTGTAGCAGAGAATACTTTGTGATTCAAGGAAACGCAATAATGGGAAAGAATGCAACACAGAAATAGGCTTGATATGATTTCAATAAAAGATAATATGGTCACTTTTTCCCCTGTGACTCCCCCCTATGCAATATGAAGAGATGGAAATGAGGGCACACAGGTTTCAGCAATACAATCAAGAATGCAGTTCAATTCCATTTCCCCCAGCAAGCTTAGAGAAAACAGGTATGATTTTCACAGGCAAAAATACTTTTGAATGTGATTGCAGTGAAAGTGAAAATATGCTAAATTGATTTTAATTCACTAAAGGAGATTCAGCACTAGTGAGAACTACTTTAGATTGGTTCAGGTCAACACTAGCAATGATTCATGAATGATTATCAAATTGAAAACGAAATCCAGCAGTGGAAAGCAATGAACAGCTATTTTAACAGAAAATTAAATTGAGCCAAATTGCAATTCGTGGCAATTTTTCCACGTGTGTAAATTGCAATTACGGAAAAACTATAATGCATTGGAATGTGTTTGTTGGAAAGCTTAGGGTCTTAGCTTTAAAATGACAGTTATATTTTGCTTCTAGGACGTGCGGGTCGAAAGTTACAGAGGTTTTTGTGAAGGTAGATTTTCAGAAATAAAGTCAAGATTTCCAAATGACAGATCGCGCGTTACAGATTTGGAATCAACAGGATGGACACAAGATTCTATGATGCAGTTCTGGACAGGTTGAAATGGATGGAAGAGGATTACTTTAAACTAAGAGATTGGTTATGGACAGTTCTAGACTAGATACTCAATCCTAAGCTTTGGAATGGAATGGGCCTCGTCAACGATCTGGTCAAGGGGTTTGGCTTCACTCTCGCCACCGGACAGGTCTCAGGCCCTCTGGGTTCTGCGTTCAGCACTGCACGGCGGTCTGCGGCCTCTTGAACTGGATCTGACGGGTTTTGGATTACAGCACTGCTTTCTGGGTCTGGACCTAGGTTCTAGCACAGGGTTCTTAGCTAGAAGCAGACAGCTTAGCCCGGCTGTTGAAGGTGAGAATCAGGTTTGAAAAAGATTCTGAAACCTGCTGAAAAGGATTCAGCTTTTGGTTTAGGCCCCTCTGCTTCAAGGTTCTAGAGTTCTGGTCTCTGGATCTAGATCTGTAGTCTGGAGTCTCTGTCTGGATATTGTCTGGATCTGGTCTGGCAGAGTGCTACGCAGGAATCGCTGAGTAGTGGAAAAAAATGTGTTCCTTTTCTGTCCTAAGCAGTCTCTATTTATATGTTTTCAAAGTGGGTGTGGAGTCTGATTCTCTATGCCCAACCCTCTAAGGATTTGATAGGTTAAAGGATTTTTCCTCTGACTGGAAAAAGGATCAGCGTGTCATGAGGTGTCATCATGATGCTGTGTTTATGGCGTAGCTGACATCCCTCCCCTCTGCTTTTACATAGAAAATGAATTTTTCCCAAAAACCTATTTCCCAGATACACAAGTTGTTCATAATACATATACACATCACAGATTAATTAAGGTACATTCTTGTCCAACTCTGATCTTCCTGAGAGCTTGGGTTCAGAAATGACAACTTATTTGCTCCTTTGGTGGGTTTCCCAATATTGGTTATGCACCAAATTTGATACATGCATGCAGATCCTCTCTGAGCATATTACTATACGTTTTTATGTTCATAGCAACAACACTGCAACTACAATATTAATAAATTCCGGGGTTTGGTCTCAGAACATCACACGGCATCCAGCTTAGTCTTGAATTGTGGGTGAATTTATCATTTTAAGAATCCCAAAGTTTCATATTTTTGTCAGCTTGGTACACTTTGTTATACGCAAATTTATAAAACCTATTTTTGCTGGGCTACCTGAATCCACAATGGTTTGTCTCCGCCCCCAGAGCTGGCTGAATCAGAGGGTCACATGTCTTGTTTCTCCCAGACCAGTTGTTGACCAGTCACACCCAAATCAGGATATTCCTATTCATCCCAAAGCCCCCATTGTCTTGACTGAGAGAAACATGCCAGGGTGCCTTGGCTAGTTCCTGTTCACACCAGTCTGTCAATCTCTTGGCCAAGGGCAGAAGGAAGCTTCTTTGTCTAGGGATAAGATGTGAAGGGTTCCCATGGAAGGAAGGCCTCTTGAAGTTTTAACTAAATCAGATTACCTTCTAGTCAGTTGCAACATAGGTCCTTGTAAAAGAAAATACATTTATAAACTCACAATAAGCAACATATCTTTAAATCAAATCTTTTTCAACAATGAAATCACTGTGTGACTCTCTATATGGCATTTTGATGGAATTCTCTTCTTTGGCATAGTTGGGTTCAGTTGTTCAATTTTACACAAAGAAATGGTTTTAAAACGCCGGCTTTCTGGTAGATGTGAGCAACGGTACTACACCCATTTTTGACAGCTGTCATTACATCAGTATCTTTAAAATAGGATTTTGTTCTGAGAACATATGATTTTTGCTGACATTGTATTTTGTGTGGATTCTTGTGGTAAATGATGGGGAACACCCAACAAAGAGGTTGGACCTTTTAGGTGATTTGTGAGCCAGGATTCTAGCAATTTTTGACAATCAAGAAAACAGATTTTTGAATCTAGCTGTTTCTTTTGGAGTCAGCATTGCTATTTCCAAGTGGTTTCAGGCTGCTTTGCGGGTAGCCCAATGGTGGTTTTTGGCATTGATCTCCTGTGCTCACTAATATAGGCAAAAGTGGATGTCAGCCTATTTTTCAGGTTTTCACTGCGCATTTTCTGGTGATTTTGAGCGAGCAGCATGCTTTCCAGTGGCCATACTGATGTTTCCGCTGCCAGCAATGCACGGTGATGTTGCAGGGCTTGGATGAGTGGGTTAATACATCCCACACTATAGAATAACCAGGCAATGTTTCTTTCAACAAAACACGTTTTGTTTGCTTCAGAATCCTATTTAACACACCGAAGAGAAAGCTATACTTTGGGTTCATTCTTTCACTTTCCCTTAGAGAAACTGTTTACTTTGCCATGACACCTAATGAATGCTCATGTTAAACCCACTCCAGTTGCATTAAGTTTACAATTTAATTGCTATTTAAATAATAAATCACTTTAAACTTACTCAGTGTCTATTTGCTTTACTCACTATTAATGGCACTTCATCACTAAAACTTCGAAGCATGTATTGCTGTCACCACTGTTTGCTGATGGGCTTATAGACCTCGGGAGCAGTCATTATCGCCACCAAGTTATGGCCCAAGACGCCTCCTTTTTCAAAGCGCTGCCATAACGTATGTTGCCATCACTGAAACTCACAATGTAGCTGTACTATTTGACCTTGGAATGATGAAGTGCTGAGTTGGTCTTGATACTGGATTCGAACTTGCAAATCGCAGCTTGGTCGCATTTCTGATGCAAGCGCTGAACTCGTGAGATATCCACCAATTTGTTTTTATTTTTGTTTTTTTAGAGCACAGACTTAGCTTTTGAAAGCAATGGAGGTAGGGTTATAGGGATGCATTCGATGGTATCAAGCTGTGGAGATGTCTGGAAGAAGCTGTAAATGATTTTAACCAATAAACTAGCATGCAACAACTGGATTTACAATAGATTTTAAATAATGTGTATACAAAACGAATGCAATGCTTTACTGTTGTAATTTTTAAACATAAAGCAAGCCAGAACAAATCAGTGAACTCAGGATTATAAACTGGTATGACATTCGCCAATGTATCTGTCTTGATTGGCAAAAAAGAGTTAATTCCGCAAGGGGGCGGGCTGGCTGATCGATGCTTCTTTCAGCAAAATCAGTGCCTTGCCGCTGAGATGCCTAATGCAGTTGGCAACTACTGTTCAAAAGGCCAGGAAGGTGGATTTCAACTGATCAAGACATCACACTCACACCCTCTTATCTCCGAGCAAGTGGGGGGCAGAAACTAGCGAATAATACGTAAACAAAATCCTGCCCAATAGCTATAGGAAAAACCACACGAGGATTCACCCCATAATGTAGAAAGAACATGGTTGGAACTGGGAGCTGGAAAATCAAGACCTACAGACCAGAAGAAAATGCATATGCATAAAGGAGAGGAAAAGGTGCACACAAAATGAATAAAGCCATGAGCAAGTTATAATGAACACCAGTCATCGGTTCCATCGCAGAGTTGAGGGCGAATGTCAACAAATAAATAAAAAAGCTAGCTCAGCAGGACAGGAGTAACCGTCCAGAAACAAATAAAAGGGCTAAGTTCCAAAGTAAACTGGATGCTGCGAGGAAGCGCACGTGGAAAGAGAAGTGGAACAACGCCTCAAGTGAGAGCTGGGAATAGTTCGATATGGGCTTGACCAAATTTGAGAAAGGTGAAGACAATGATTCATTGCATCTATAATACAGTGGTCCCCATCACAAAGTTTAGTGTTGGATTTGAAATCAGGCGATGCATATGAGCAATCCTGTGCTGCAGGTACTCAGTATTGTTGATGGTTCTCCAAGAGCAGCCGCAAAAAAAAAAAGGATTGGCAATGCCAACAGTTTGGGCTTTTGTGTAGGAATGGGAAAGGCACTTGCCAGGCACAGCCGTAGTAGTATTAACTGGCCATTGATGGTAGCAGGTGCAAAATGGTGCGAGTACTTGGGCAGCTAATAGCAGTGCCTGGAAAATGCCTAATACTTATACACAAGCCAAACTGTTGGCTTTGCCAATACTTGTGTTTAGAACTTCGGTGAAGGGCACACAGAGTGCTTATAAATCGAGTTGCTGAAGGCAGACCTGATTGACATTTTTATTACACGAGTAGTGGCTTTACAACTCCAATTAAGTATTAACTCTCAGAAGGCTGTTTTGAAAGAACAACAGCAGGCACTTCAAGTGCAAAGTTTGATGCAAAGGCTTGATTAACGCGAGCTCAAAGAGTTCCCATGAGGAGGAGTTTTGGCGGTGACGAGCAGAAACTGGGAGGGAATGGCCATAGGGATTAGCATGGCCATGAGCCTTCAATGGCTGCGGAAATAACACTTACAAGCGGTGTGTCGCTCCTCATTTGCTATTTCTCCCTAGCTGTACTCAAATGCAATAGTTTTGCCTTATAGTGACACCTAATCGCCCGACCTAAGAAGCACAAGTCTATCGCTTTTACAGCGTGTTTATCAAGTTAGTCAGTATAACTGATGAAAAACAAGCATTCATATTGGCTATTTTAACTCTGCAGTATTTCACCAAACAATAAACAATAATTATGTCATTCTGGGGTAAGATAATCCAAATACAAAACAGCAAAACAGCAAAGAAAGAGTCTCTCCCTCTTTGTCCAACTAAAACCTGGACAAAATGCGTGTAGAACTAGGACATATCATCTGCAGGAAGGGCCATGGGGCTTCTCTCTCGGGTGCCTGGGAGAGGAGGGAGTAAAAGCAGGAAGGGTTCCCTCATATGAGTCTTGAGGAAGGAGACAAAGCTGTGGGCTCCTCCCGTGGACAGGGAACACCACTCGAAGCTCCCACCCTCTCCTCCTCCATGCCTGCCAGTGGTAAACAAATGTGCACTTTTGAATCAGGATGTATGCATGTAAAAAGAAAATAAACGCAATATATATTTTTATAAGTAAAAAATAGGGTAATATGTTTTTTTTTAACATTAAGTAGTTTTCTAGTGAAATCGTATCTTACATATATTTTAAATTCGCTCTACATATAAGCAGAAAATAGAAATGGAAAAGATGTGGAAATCGCCTTAAAATGCGTCATTTTATCTGGAAGATGCATGATACATTTCCAATTCAAAGATGGCTACTAGTTTCAAATCGTTTCCAGAGAGCTTCCTGAGACAGTCACCCAAGATGGCCACGACCATGGAAGAGCTTGGAGCTAAAAGAGTTCCAGAGATGGGCAGGAATGGGGGGGTTAGCGATAGGGATTAGCATGGCTAGGGGCAGGGAATGGGAGGTATCAATAACCAAACACCAAAATATACTGTGTCCCTCATCAAATGTCATTCGTCTGCGCCCCTTGTTGCAAGCCCTTGTCCCTACGCACACATCAATCAGTATTTGTATGCAATAGTTTGCCACAAAGGGTGCCAAGCTAAAAACGACACTTGTCCTAGGAAGGATTAAATGAACTTTCATTGGCAAGAATTAACCTAGCTGGTGCTATCGCATGAATGGGGTTCTCATGTGTTGTCACATGTAAAATCGTAATGCCATTTTGAGACCCTAACTGCAAAAGATAAAGGCTTTGTGGCCTCCAGCCAAGCACATAAAACCCAGCAAAACCGAGGACTGGCCTGTTGAATCTCATTAGAAGTTCTATATTTAATGATTCCACATGGTGCCTTCAGACTGCATAAAGGGGGATGTATAACTCACACCATTATTCCTTCACTGCCCGTTCATGCTCCCTATCCCTTGTAACCACTTCCATCTAAAAGACTCAACTGTCGTCTTGCCTCTAACATAACGAGGTGGACCAAACGTATGAATGGCAAGTACCCAAAATATTGCAACTGCTTCCCAATTTAAACTAAGAGATACTTAACCCATTTCTTCAATCAGTCTCATTGGTCTTCTCAGACGATAGGAATGTAGGAATGTTTCTCGAGAGCACCTTTCATGGGTACAGGCGTCAAAGTGTTGAACATCTCAGACGCTTCACCATCTAAAGCTTCACCAATCACCCAGATAGGACACGGCCAACTCATAGCCTCATAGCCTCATTAATACTGTCCGTCAACCAGGTTCATGTTCCATTCAACACAATCAACTTTTCTAAAGTGTGAAGAGTTCTGAGTAATGTGATGGTTGTCATTATGAGCAGTGACTAGTAGCCCTTTATTCTGGACCATCATTAAAGGATCAAAATGAAATGCAGTGGAGTCTTTGTGCATCCATGGCTGGTTCATAAGCACCCTGGCTTCTATTTTGAGAGTGGATTCTTCCGACTACCTTCTCTGTCAGCATACGATTTCATGTTGGTCTTTGACCATGCATCATGTTGCCTCATGTCCTGGTCAACCCTATACTTATCCTCAAACACCTATGTTGCGATAGTCTCTTGGGAGTTGATACAGAAGTTGCTCCAGGGGTTTGTTGGTTAAGTAAGAGATGTGCAATGTTCGTTTTATGTTCCTTATAAAACGCTCAACCGTCCCACTTACCTGGGCCATAATGGTGTGATTCTGTGATGCTTCAATTCCAAGTATTCTGCAGAGACCGTGGTAAACGCGGGACCATTGTTTGATGTAACAATTCAGTGAACCTGTATGCCGTGAATATTTTGTCTCTAGCAGTTATGGTTGTTAGTATCTGTGTCTCTGGGAAAAACAAATACTGTCCATCACAACAAGAATGTAACTACCCCTTCCATCTGCCTGAAAAAAACAACAGCTACCTCATCCGATACCGCTAAGGGCAGGAGTGTCATTTGTAGAGGCTCATTTCATGCCTGGATAGTAACAATGCAACATGGGGAGCATTTATTTAATGTGTCTTCCACCAAAGTATCTATATGATGAAACCACAATTTTTGCCTCAAAATGCTTTTCGTCAACACTTTCTCCCTGTGCCCTTCATAGGCTAGGTCAATCAACAGTTGTCATAACATAGATGGTATCACCAGTTTGGTGCCTTTAAGTGGTAGGTAGTCGGTTGATAGCAATAGTTCTTCTTTTACTAAAAGTCGATTGCCAATGTCATTACGAATATTTGCCACTTCATGAGCTCCCATTTGTTTTGCATGTCTCCAGCAACCTTTCCTCAAACAGTCAGTGATATGAAAAGCTGGATCCAGCACAGATTCACGTTGTAGAAAGTGGAGATCCAAACCAGCCCACTTGGCTTTGTGTATCACATAGTTGAAATAGCTATCGTCTATTGAAGGTTCCGCTCGCACGGATCCTGCCGGTGTCTTCAGAGGAAATTTAGCGTTAAAATATGCCATGTTGTCAACCAATGTTATTCTTTGACATATCTTAAATCGATTCCAGTTTGACAGTAAGTTAACCAGTTGCTTAGTGATCTTGCGTAGGGGAGCGTGTATGGTGGCGAAACCTTGAATGTGTCTTGGGCAGTTACTCGCCAGTCCTAAAAATGAACCAAAGTCCAACACAAGCAGGCTGAGGAGTGCCATTCAAAGCGACCACTTTTGTCTGGTTTCATCCCTTGTTCTTAAAATATGTGACCAAAGAATTAGAGCGTACTCTTCCTAAATTGTAATTTCTCGCTATTTAGAGAGAGAATCACCACTTCTAGGGCCATGCATTCTCTGGTCAGGGTTTCATTATGCCGCTCGGTTCTCATGCCAAATATGAGAATGTCACTGTAATTAATACAGTTAGGAATATGTTTGATGTTATGAATCTCCTCTTGAAAGAGCTCATCCGTATACTAGACACTGAAACGGTGTTTGTTTCTGCATAGGTCCAGATGGGTGATAAATGTTGTGATATAGCGTAACTCCGGTGCCAGTTCCAGTTGATGGTATCCTTTCTTAAAGAATAACTTTGAGAATACTCTTGCTCCATTGAGCAGGTGAATCATGTCAGTGTTTGAGGATATGACGGATGCTTTGCCTACAGAAGCTCCGAGGGAGTGTTCGGATGACTACAGTACTCCCTACCTAACAAGGACCCCTGGATCGTCTGTCAGAGGACTGAATCGACACACCAGACAATATCCAGCACGGACTGCCATTCAAAGATGATATTGTACAAAAACCTGTGCGTACCAGCTCAGAAGAGAAGGCAGCTTGCTTTGCACTTACCTCTCAATGATGGTGTGTCGCGGGATAATGGTTACCCCTCTTAACCTGAGCAGACCCTAATAGGAACATTGCAACTAGGGGGAAGGAACGCCCCTGGGGGTGGAGACAGTGTCGGGTTGTCTACGGCATGCACAACGACGTGCTGCATGGACCTTGATTGGCCCAAGGGCCGGAAGAATAGGTTGTTAAAGAACAGAACTGATGTTTTGTTTTATTTCCAACCTTATTTTCTAAGGCCCATGACAAAGCTGAGGGGTAAGGCGAAAGCTACCATTGGTCCTACTAGACGCCTCTTACACGAAGAAGAGATGGGTCATTCCTACAGAAGAAATGGGAGTTTGATTATCAAATAAACCACAAAGACTGCTGCGTCGGTACCTTGTTTTTGTTTGATCTGAATAAAGGACTATTCTTTAAGGCAAGCGTGAATCCGGCTCGACTTATTTACATGGTGGTACGAGGTGCTTGATGTCTTTTTCTTGGAATGGCTTGGTTAGGGCGTCCTATATCAACGCATTGTCCTACATTGTCCGATCCCTTCTTGGTCACTGGGACGATAGGAGATTCCCATGGTGAAGGCCCTGCTGTAGGTTCCATAATGTCATATTCTATGAGTTTGTGGATCTGCCGCTGCATGTTGACAGGGATTCCTCAGTAGCTTGCACACTGGCTGGATCGATTGGTCTATGTTGAAAGTGCACTTGTCTGTTCTTCAGTTTTCCCCATACCTTTCAACAAAGACGCAAATAAGTGATCTATCTTCTCTTCTGTATTAATATGCATGTGAGTCATCAGTGTGTGCATAGTATGTGTACCAGCCGATTTGAAGCTGAGAATGCACCTACTGTCAGCCGCTGCCTCTAAGATGTGTAACTAAATGTGTGCAGATTGAGATTTGTATCAACATGTAGCTGAATAAGTGCCTTTGCATGGTAATGGTGTCTGCGATCCATACATATAGATGTCGACATCTGTTGGCCGCAGCGCCATTGTCTTTGGGAGTCGGTTCTAAATGTCTTGACTAATTACGTTGACCCCAGCCCCAGTGTAAACTACAATTCAGCCGGGAGATTGTTGATTTGTAACCAAAGTTTTGTGCTGTGTTTCAGTGCCGTTTGATTTCCTACTGAGAACACGTACCCTTTCTGTCTCTGACCATCTTGGGATGAGTTGGAAGCACTGTCCGATTGTGTCTTCAATGGTGTCTTGTTCTTCTGGTTTGCTTCTGAACCACTGACCGTTGAGAGAGCCTCTGGTCATCTTCTGTGCTCCAGAGACCAATCATCCTGTCTGGCACCTTGCTTTGAGCGCATGTGTGGCGTTTACTTCTACAGTGTCGAAGGCAGCCCTTTGCCATAGTTCGGTAACAGTGACCCAGGATTCGCTGTCCTAGGAGGGTTATTCCCCGTAAAGCAAACTACTACCATTTAACTGCAGAAGTGGGGTGGATCCTACAATGATTTATTATGGGAATTTTGGACGAACATACTCGTCCTTAGCACTTCAGGAGTTACAATGGTTTTCCCCTCTGCCTGCAGAGTAAAACTGACCTATTGCAGGACGCATACCTTCATGTGGGCACTCGTGGCCACGTCTGAAGCAGAATTTGTCCATCTGCGCATGGGAGTGCTGCGAAAATGTGATTTTGTTCACCGACATTTGAGGAGCTAGCTGTATTTTTAGTTTGTCCTTGAATTCAATTTGGAGCTCAGTCGCCATCTGTTGCTTGCTAACATTAAGATGTCTTCCAGCGAGTGTGGTTGCTGCAGTAGCTTTTTTCAGAAAATGGGAGGATTCGCACCCCCCAATTATCGGCAAACGTAGTGCCGCCTCATTAGAATATCTGTGACAAGCACATTGTTTCAGACAGGCACAAAACCGCATCACAAAGTCAGCCATGCTTCTATCTTTGTTCTGGACCCCATCGTATGAAAAACTTGTCGTTCATAGTCCACATTCGTGTGTGGGTGACATTTTTCTGACATCGCTGTTTTCAGAACATTGAATGGGTTCGTAGTACCTACCGGCAGTTCATATAGGATGTCACAAGCCGATGAGCAAACACCAATGTAAGTAGACTTTTCTTCCTGTGATTGTCAAGCGGAACCAGCACATCAATATATACATCAAAATCACACCACCACCTTACCCACCGTGGAACTAGGTTGCTGGTGTCATCCAGGTAAAACGCACATGGCAGCTCCAGAGACAGGGATTCATTTGGCCATGGTTGGAACATATTGGGTGGGGATGTCAATAGTGTAAGAGGAATTTTGTTATCCGTCATGTTGTGCCACTGTTGACTATGGTCAGACAGTTCTGTAAATATGGCTTCCCTCGAGATGATCCAAAAACACAGTGTTGCCAAATATGGGTCCACCCCAACCCTTGAAATGTCTTGCAAACTCTGCAATAGGGGTCCACCCTTCAATATTTCAGTGTCCTTGGAGGCACATTCTACCAGAAATCAATATTCCTGTGCGGTGTTCCTACTGGAAACCTCTGATAGGGGATCACACACTGATGTCTTCAGCAATAGTGGGGAAAATCGGCAGTGATACCAGGTGGCATTGGGTATCAATGAATTCAGACTACCCCTACAGGACAAGCTTACCACAAAATGGTTCAGGGTGATCTACTAGAAAACATTTTGTCCACAGAGAACTAATCGTTTTTTGTGGGGGGTTGACTGGGTGATTTTGCACCAAATATATGCAGTGGGGACCCCCTGCCGTTCCTTCTTATCCCCCCTACATTATTTCCCTAAACCCACCCCCTACATACATGTGCAGAAAAATAAGTTGCGAAAAACGCTACATAATCCCTCGACCAAATCCCATGCGTCAAAAACTCCCATTCCCATAGAAACCGCACACTCCCAGCTTAGTATACCAGACGTCCTCTAATGTTTGAGGCTAGTTGCTTCCAAGAATGAGCAGACTGAGACCAAGCCACTTTGCAAGTGTAAAGACCATCAGGGGTCACAGTACAGTGTAGGAAAAATGTAGGGCACAGCAATGTAATGTATATAACTCTTGTACAGCACAAACCCTGCTAACTATGGTGGAAACTTGGTGGTAGGTTCTTTAACATAGGGGCCGAGAGGAGGGATTAGAGCAGTAGAGGATGATGCATGGTGTAAATCATGATGCCTTGATGGGTGCAGATTCAGAAGTACCTGCAGTCTGTGCGCCAGTCAAATTCTAGATGATTTTATAATATGTTTTGTTCTTCCATGTGGACCCTAGGTGTAACGCTTCTTTCTGGAGCTTGTGAATCTGCTTAGAGTCCACATACTTTGCATAGGCGGCCATCTAGTGGTGCAGAGTATTACATATTATTATTTTTTTTTAAATCAAAAAAGGGTATCGACAGGGTTGCACCTGTAACACTAATTCAGCCCTACGTGTACGGCTACCTATGACATTCACGTGTCGGTGTCCTCAGATTATTTTTTTCCACCACCGTGGTTGGATGCTAGACGTGGAGACGCTGTTGAACAAACAACCACCGAGGCCTAGTTGAGGCCTAACCATGCGACCACCCATATACGAAAGTAGAGACAAGAACGACGGGCAGCGAAAGAACACCAAAAGGCACAGCACACCGAAAAGACGATGCATTAGGGAGAGTTAGGGAGGGATAACATTTCTCAATTATTTAGAAAGGTTTACAGAATGCCTCTAATCCCCTTTACACATTTACACACTGCATGTGTAACAGCTGCCTTCCAAGGGACCAAGACAACTCCCAGTGTAGGGTCTCTAGGATCTTTAAACCGAAAACACTCAAGGAGCATCAAACTGAAGGGGGGCAGCCTAAGCAATGTAGGGTGAAAAGATATTGGGCGAGTCAACTGTTCTCGCGGAAGACCTTGAGGCAGAGGTTTTGCCAGAGAAACAGAAAATCAAGTGATCAAGGAAACATTGAAAGTTTCCTCGCAGCCGGCACCCAGCTCTGTAGGGCTGACGTCAGGTTGTGCTGTGGAAACTACCCCTGACGTCCACAAGGCTACACAAAGCCTGAAGGCCACATATACGGTTGAACACAAACACATGTCCGACGCCCCCACCGCAATGGTGGCGGAAACTGGTACGATGCCTAAGGTAAGGCCGTCGAGTGAAAACACCGGGGACACACATAAACCGAAGAGCCCAGAGATTTCAACGGTCCCATCGAAACACAGGCCTAAAACACAGAAGCCGAAATTCCAAAGTCTAAAGGAGGTAAACCAACTCTGAAAGACATTGAAATGAAGAAAACTCATAAATCAGACAACACACAGACTCTAGTTAATAAACCACACATTTCTCTAGAAGGGAAGGGTACCGTACACGCTGCCTTACAGAAGTAGGGCACACAAGATGGAATAGGAACACAAGAACAACCGTTACAGGAATCCCTATGGAATGAGGACAGAATTTCGACCATCATGGGGAAAAATTGAATCCTTTTTGCATTTCTGCTATAGACTACCTTCAAAGAGGAAGGGTGGCCCACTAGTTGATATAACTAGTAAGAAGGCTATAATAACAGCACAACCTTTCTAAGAAGAGGAAGATGAGAGAGACGTAATAGAGGCGAAGACATCAAAAACAGCCAAATCTTCGATGTCTCTAACGTCCAAGCCCCCTACCTCCCAAGATAGGGGCCTTGTTACTTATGTAGACAACACACCACAAAGTTCAGACTCCCTTACATGACACCCCTACCTCTTCAGTATTTCCCAAATGAACTGAGTAGACCCCAGGGAGTTTCTATCGCATTATGAGGAAAATGTTCAGCTTTGTAGACTTCATGGACAGGCACCCTGAAGAACTTAAAAATCTCTAGGGCCCTACATCAAAGAAACTGGCCAGGGATGAACCTTCCGCCAAAAGGCCACGTCTGGACGTTTCACAGCCCAGCACTTCCACACAGAACCAGGTCACCTTCAGGTACCATGATCCCTCTCAAGACCTCTACTTTATAGACCCCTTGGGGTCTCAGGACCCTGGATCTCAGGGGGACCAAGATGACCAGGACCAATATTTTGATGACAACATCTATGTCATCCAGTCACCAGACAATCAAGGCCAGCCAGTGGCTGCCTCACCAGTCAACAACCAACTTCAATATAATGAGCTCCTTCTAAGGGCTGCTCCACATTTTAAAATAGACGCTCAGGAGGCTCAAGTCAACAAGGACATTTTGGAGGACATCCTGTGTGACATGAAGTCTGCCACTCAATTTATCCCCCCCTGCAATCCATCCAGAGGCGTATCCACCCTTTTCTACTAATAACCAAACCTCACGAGGGCGGTAAACCATTGTATCAAAAAACTATTCAGACCAGCACCTACAAACCCCCTGTACATCAGTGGTCAGCTTAAACCTGATTCCTTAGTTGTTGCCACTACAGTCTCGGGAGAATAGCTCGGGGTTAACGTGCTCGCCTTTGAAGCAGGGCGACAAAGAGCAACACAGGTTCGAACCTCTGGTTATTAAGTGCACTATAAATAACCATCATTTCATATCATATACAAAGAAAAGTGCAGGCACCCCTCTGGCCTCCACAGAGTCCCCACCAGATAAAGAACGTAAAAGATCTACACCTTTGGCGGACAGGTAGCTTCCTCAGCTGCCTACCAAACAAAGATAGCCAACAATACCACCCTCCTGGCTAGCTATGGTTGCCATAAGTGGGATGAAACGGAACAACAAATCGAAGCAGTCCCAGAACCTTGAAGTCTGAACTTCTAAAAACTGTATCTGAGGGGACGCATGTATCCAATTGCATCTTAAAGAATAACCTAGATGCCGCAGACAACACAGGCTGCATCATAGCTGAGGGCACCCTAATCAAATGCCATGCCTGACTTGCTTAGGCAGTCTGGGTTCAAATTATAAATGCAGGCAAGGTTGCTCAACATGCCCAACAAGCCTAATACCCTGTTCGGCAAGTCAGTGGAAGACTGAAAAGTGCCAAGGAAGAATATGACACCCTCAAATCTCTTGGCCAAGTTACCAACAAGGCGTTTTGCCAAAGTGGGTCTTCCAACACAAGAAGATTTCGTGGGCAGGGCCCTCAACCCTCATCTGGTTACAGCCAGGGCAACCAATCTTCATCCTGGGGCAGCTCACAGGGACAATCCTCCTCAAATTTTCAAAGAGGCTATAAAATGTCCAGGAGCAGAGGTAGAGCCTCCTCAGCCAGATGCTCCACAACACCCAAAAAATTACGACCCACTCCAGGTCCCCTCCCATGCCACTCCAGTAGGAGGTTGCATCTCACAATTCACCCATGCATGGAAGGAAATCACGTCAGACAAGTGGGTGTTGTTACTGTGGCAGGCGGATATTGTACAGAAATTCTACAAAAGCCACCCAACCACCTGCCAAAACACAGAAAAATGACTTCTGAAGAAAGATGCATATTATTGGAGGACATGAAAGTCCTGCTGGAGAAAGACGCCATAGAGGTCATCCCAGCAAACCAGGTAAACAAGGGTATGTATTCAACATACTTCCTTGTGCCAAAGAGAGACCTAACTATGTGCCTTGTGCTAGACCTGCACCCAGCGAACAAGCCTCAAAAATGGCACATGACAAAGCTTCAGGAGGTAATTCCCCTTTTAAAACAGGGGGATTGCATGGCATCATTGGATATGAAAGATGCATACTTTCATATGTCAATGTTTCCAGCACGCAGAACGTATCTGTGCTTCCAAATAGCAGGAGAACAGTACCAGTTCAAGGTGCTCCCTTTCGGAATAGCCTCAGCCCCAAGGGTATTTACAAAAGTACTAGCAGGGGTAGCAGCGCACCAACGCAGACAATCAATGGCAGTGTACCCTTATTTTGCCGACTGGCTAATAACCGGGGAGTCCCCGCAAATTTGCAAATACAATACCCAAAAAACAATCAACCTTCTGTTCCAATTGGGATTCTCCATCAATGAGATAAAATTAAGTCCTACACCCAGTCAAACAAAACAATTCCTGGAGTCAATCATAAAGACAAGGGTGGGGCTTTTTTTCCCCTCAAATGACAGAGTTCAGAAGATACTGTCGCAAATACCTCATTAACTAGCCGGTCACCAGATAACTGTATGCGAGGCAATGCGCCTGCTAGGAATGATAGCATAATGCATTTATCTAGTCCCACATGCACGGGTGCGCATGAACCCAATGCAGGAGTGGTTAGCAAAACAATGGTCTCAGGCAAGCGGTCAGTGGGACGATCTAGTGGTTGTTTCGCTAACCTTAGTACAGGCTCTTCACTGGTGGTCAAGGGACAACATGGTAAAAGGAAAACCCTTTCGCAATACTATTTACAGATGCCTCACTCTCTGTATGGGGAGCTCATTACTTTTACCACACAGCTCATGGCCTATGGACACACACCACAACCCAGAACCACATCAATCTCCTAGAACTTCTGACAGTTCTCAAGGATTTGCAGGCTTTTCAGCAGAATCTACTAAGTCAGACAGTGCAAGTCCTCACAGACAGCACAACTGCCATGTTTTGCATATACAAACAAGGGGGCACACACTCTCCAAGTCTGCCCAGAATATCACAAAAAATGTGGAAGTGGGCACTCAAGCGGAACATGTTCTTAGTCTCACCACGTTTCAGGGGAACTCAATGCTCTAGCAGACTCTCTAAGCAGACACTCTACCAGTGAAACACGAGTGGCAAATCAACAGAGATATTCTCAACTAAATCTTTTCCCAGTGGGGCTATCCTGCCTTGGACTTGTTCGCCACAAGCCAAAACGCATAATGCCCAGACTTCACGTCCAGGTTTCCCCAACCAGGATCCAAGGGAGACACCCTGTGGATGAATTGGTCAGGGAAATTGGCTTACACCACTCCTGAGCAGGATAGTGCACAAGATGCACCTGGAACAAGTCACTATAATGCTGATCACTCCAATGTGGGCAAAACAACCTTGGTTTCCACATCTGCGCAAACTGGCGATGTGCAATCCAATCAAGCTTCCGCGCACCTCCAACATGCTGTCTCAACACGAGGGGACAACACTCCATCCACATCCTCAGTCTATGAACTTGGCAGCCTGGCTCCTGAAATCATAAAGTTTGGTCAATTAAATCTTCCTCAAAGGTGTATGGATATTCTAAATGAGGCAAGAAAACCCAACACCAGACACTGTTACTTCAACGAGTGGAAAAGGTTTGTGGTATGGTGCAGATCAGTCCTTAATTCCAATCGAATGTTCACCATCCAACATTCTACACTGCATGCTTCATCTACTAGACTCTGGCCTAGTATTTAACTCCATCAAAGTACACCTAGCGGCCTTGTCTGCATAAACCACTTTGCAGAACAAGGTTTCTTGGTGGAAAGTGTGTGTTATCAAGGCTTTCATGGAGGGAGTAAAAAGATTATTCTCCCTTTTCTAATCCTCCACCAGGTTGGGACCTTAATGTGGTGCTCTCAAAACTCATGGGTCCGCCCTTTGAGTCTATGCACAAGGCCAACCTAAAACACAAAACCGCCTTTCTAGTAGCCATCACCTCGATAAAACGAGTCAGTGAGTTATAGACATTGTCAGTACAAGTCGCTTTCTTTATAATCCATGGTCCTTAGAACACATCCTAGGTTTTCACCTAATTCGTCTCCAAGTTCCATGTCAACCAATCCATTGAACTACATTTTTCCCAAATCCTTTAACTCAGTTGAAAGAAGCTACGTAAACAAAACAAAGCCTATAAGGAAAACAGACCAGCTCTTTGTTTCCATAGCAATGGATAGAGAAGGTGATCACATCTCTAAAAATGCCATCTCCAGATGGATAGTCCAATGCATACAGCTGTGCTATTCACTATTCAAAAAGACCCTACCTTTCACTCTGAGAGCTCACCCTACCAGAGATACAGGAGCTACTCTAGCATTTATTGCAAATGCCCCCCTAGATGCTATTTTTCATCCCAGTCATTTTACTAAAGGTATTGGAAGAGTCTTATTGTCAGTGTAAATTGGATGGTCTGATTCTTCTCTGCAACAGGCCATACAGGATTGGGAATTACAGGTAATGATGTCATACCCTTAGTAGAAAGGGGGATACCATGTTCCTGCTAGTGAGTCCCCTTCTCTCCCATGAGAGTTGTACAACCTCAAATAGCCTTTCCCCCGTGAGACGAGTGATGATGATATCCGATGCATCACTGTATGTAGAGCTAATAATACTAATTAGTACCCATAGAGGGACAATGTGCTTGTAACAAGTGAGCTCATTGGCCCTCAGCAAGTCGTTACCTTCCTGGCAAAGTCCTACCAATGATGCATATATTGTGGACAAAGGCATCATGAAAAATGTTTTGGAACTGCTTCTGTGGACGGTTAGTGACCTAGTGCCTATTAATTCTTTTTTCTTTTATGTGTTACAACACAGAACCGATTGTGAATTGTATGGCTCCATTTATTGTAGAGCTATTTGTCAATGAGAACCATTTTTGAATGTACACTGATGTGGCGACTCGAACAATGCAGTTGCGCGGGCTGGGTGCTTCACCACTGCACCATTTAGCATGATAAGAAATATCACACAACTAATGGTCAAATGTCAAATTTCAGGACTGCACGATTCAGGGAAAACATTGTATTACTATTATTATTCTTTTTTTTTATAGCGCTGAATCCCGCGGGCTTCAGGTTGCTCACATTGCCACGATGGGAACAAACAAAAAGACAGGACAAGCGCGTACAAGCCCTATTCTTTTATTATAGGATCCAGGGGGCTATTTTAGCAGAAGAGGTATGTCTTTAGTGTTTTCCAGAAACATTTCCAATCAGAGATCCCTCTGATGGACGGAGGTCAAGAGTTCCAGAATGCAGGAGCTTTAGTCCGAAACAATCTACCTAGACCTTTGTTTCTTTTAGTTCTAATTCCTTATAACAGGTTCCTGTTTGATGATCGTAGATCTCTAGCCAGGCTGTAAGGAAAAATTATGTTTTTTAGATACTTTGTGGCTCTCCCGTAGAGAGAGCAGTGTATTAATGATCCCATTTTGAAATTGATGCGTTGCTGTGCCGGTAACCAGTGTAATTCTCTTCTAGTATTGGTGATGTGGGACCTCCTAGGAATGGTCATAGCGATGCAAATAGCATCATTTTGAAATACTTGGCATGTCCTGTTGTTAGACTTAGTCGCTCCACATAGTAAGATGTTACAGTAGGCTAATCCTGATAGTTTCATGGCCCATGCAATTGTTTCTGCATTTTTGTTGTTAATATAGGGGTGTATGGTATGAAGACGCCTCAGATGTTAATTGTATGTTTTACAGAGGTTTTGAACACGGAAGTCTGAATTCAATGATGTCTCCAGAAAGACCTGCAAGGTTTTCACTTTCACTTGTGTTTTGATCTTATTGCCTTAGAGCAAAAAGTGAAAGTAAGCCGGATCTAATTTGGCCCTCACCTGGGGGGAGCCAAAGATGAGAAGCTCTGTTTTTATTGCTGTTAAGGCAGAGTCAGTTCAAGGACATCCAATTTTCAATTGCCTTATAGATGTTTTCTAGAGTTATAGAGTCTTGCTGGTAATCACCAGTTAGTTCGATGACCAGTTGCGTGTTATTGGCATAGTTCATAAAGAAGACTCCTAGAGCCCGATTCATAGAATCCAACGCAGAAAAGGCACAGGTGCCATGTGCCAAAGAAACAATTGCGCAGCACACGTATTCATGGATTATCTGAGGCATCACTAGCCGTGGCGCAAAGAACATCAAGCAGCGACAGTAATGCCCCCAACATGCCCCCATGCGCAGTAAAAAGCAAATAAAATTCCTAACACGGTGCAAGACCCCGTGCCATCCCTGGACCAGCATACAGCCTCCCACCCCAGCCAAATCAAGTAAAAACGATTTGGCTGGGGTGCGGACAGGTTACTCGCTGAGTTTTCACGCGATTTGGCTGGTGTGTGGATGGGGTACATGCTGAGTTTTCACGCGATTTGGCTGGGTTGCGGGCACACACAAGACCAGCAAAGGTCCTTACCAGGGACACCAAACCGAGTAACAAATCAGTAAATTTTGCAAAAAAAAGTCAGAGAAGCTATTACCGTGAGTAATCAAAATAAATTATATTATACAGTTGTATTGAGCCATACACACTGCAAATCATGAATACAAATATGCACAATAACAAATGAAAACAACATTCAATTGTCCAAAAGTAAACTTCCAATCATGTACATTAAAAAAATTAAAAGTCTGAAAAGAGGTCCATGTCCATAAGTGTTCCAAAATAATAACGGAAATTAGAAAAAAAATCCATTCCGTCATGTTGAGTCAAAAAATACAAAACACAAGTAAACTAAACAAAAAGCAAAATCACACACAAACAACTATACACAAAAAGTGGAGTATAGTCCAAAAACTCCATATCATAAAAAAATAAAGGAAACTTATTTCTAAAGAACTATTTACAAAGGCAGAGAGCTAGTCCTTCTCCTCACCATGCTCACTTAATGTTTCGACCAGGGCATCATCGAACACTGCATCCAATTTCGCTAGGCGGGCCTCCGCTCTCTCCTCAAGGGCTTGCAGGAAGTCCAACATGGTCCTCTCCATCCCCTCCCACTCCCTGCAAGTCTCCTCGAGGACCTCAGCCTGCCTCCCTGCCCGACGCAGTGAAATCTCCGCCCTGGCCATGGTGAGTTTTGTCTCCCGTGCCCGCTGCCGCTCTGCCCTGATTTGCCGCTCCATAAGCTTCGACATGGAAGACATCCTTTGGAGAAGGTCCACGTTTGCATCCTGCCTGAGACCAGCCTCCCTGAGATGGTTTGCCCTCATTACTGTAGCCGCCTACTCCGAGCCTGCTGCTGCCAAATTGCCTGGTGCCTGCTCCTTAAGGACAGCCTCCGGGATGATGACAACACCCGGGGCCGTCGTGCACATGCCCTGCTACTTGGTGCTTGCTCTCCCTCCATTGCCAAAGCTCCTGTCGTCGGCTGGATCGGCTTGGTGATCACCTCGGCTGATCCTATGTTGACTCCCGACTCTGGCAGGGATGTGATCGCCACCAGACAGGCCGCCAGGGGTGGGACAGGTCCACAGCGGGCCCTGGTGGCATTTGGGCTGGAAGGCGCCCGGGAGGAATACTGGCGCACAGAGGAGGAAGTCGAGGAGGGGGTTGCATAAGTGGCCAGCCCATACACCCAACTTGAGACCAGGAACTGAGCTAGCCAGTTGATGAGACGCAAGTCCTCATTGTGATGATGTGCAAGCCCACGGTTAAGTCAGCACATCATCACGAATGGTGCCTGTATGCCTCGTGATACCGGCTAGCAACAGTTCCTCCCTGTCTCGAATGGTGAGATCCGCAGGCATTGGTGTTTCCGTTTGCGTGGAGACATCTGCCACCTGCGGATGAGTCCGGCCTGGGGCATGCCCACAGGTGCCAACTGGTGCAGTCACAGGCCCAGGGGCAGGGTTATGCACAGGCCCCTCCACGGCGACCTGCACTGCCTCCTGACCCCGAGTCTGGACTGCACTAGTCACACCCACCTCATCACCCCCGCCGGGCCCCATGGGCTGGGCTGATGCAGCCTCCTCCTCCTTCCCCGCCAACCTGTATGACTCCCCAGCGTCTTCTGCCGTGGATTGCCCCTGTGCGAGCTCACCTGTCCTTCCCGCTGCCGAGGACTCCAACACCACCTTCGCCCTCTTGGAGATCCCCTCAGCAGCAGCAGCCGATGTCACTGACGTGGCACCAGTCTCCTCACTCCCCGAAGATGTAATTACCTGGGAGCGTGACTGGGCCTTGCGTCTGGGCCTGGTGGATGCATCCCCACTGACTTGCTCCACAGCACTTTCTCTGCCCTCTTCTTCCAACATCGCTGTGGATAATGAGACATAGAAGATGATGTTGTATCCCAAACGTCTGAAGGGGGGGGACCGCTCACAGGGCCAGTCAGTGTTGGTACGTCCGTCTGTGGTGGTTACGGTTGCAGGGTCATGCTCTGCAGTTATTGATTCCTGGTCCTAGGCCAGCTGATCAAGGGAGGGATGCAGTCCTGCAGCCACAGAGAGCGTCATCACATCAAGGGCCAGGTTACCTTGGGCCAGGCAGGCATGGGGTCTGCCAAAGCGGTGGCCATGTAGCAGCTGGCGATACTGTGTGCGAGCATTCCATGTATACTGTTGCACAACAGGGTGCTTCATATGAGATGTTGGCTCAGGGCATGGATAGGGTGGCCAATTCCATGATCCCCCAGAAAGTCAGGTGGAGCACCAGCTGCAGGCATTGCGGTCCACATGCCGCTCACACAGGCTGCACTTGGAGGCCAGCAACAGGAGCCGATGGGCGGATCTGAGGGCTCTGCAGGCATCCCTGGTTGCAGAGGATCAGGCACACAGGGACGCCCTGAGGTTAGAGTATAGGTAGACGGTCTGAACAGCAGATGCAAAAGTTGACTGATACCATCACGGAGGATCTCTGTGCATCCCGTGAGGTGTTGCATGGGGACCTCCGAGCCATCATGTTGCAGATGCAATCATCTCAGTCCCGCATGGCCACTGCCATGGAGGACCAGGCCAGGGCTATGCGTGGTGATCCTTCCTCACCGCTACCACATTCTGATGCTACACCAGAGGCTGGCGACAGCAGTGGCAGGTCTCCCGATCCATGCTAGCCGTGCGGCCCATTAACCCATGGAGGTTTTTTTTTTCTTCTCAACATCCACACATGTGGGTGTTGAGTGTTGACGTGCACCCTGCACCGCCTCCCTCCTGGGTGCCACCCATCCCCCGGTCCACCATTGTCATTTTTTATTTTTGTTTACTTGTTTTTTGTCAATTGTGCATTTATGTGACAGTGTGTTGCTTTGTGTGGCATCCGAGGGCATCCACTGTAGTTTCCAGCTGGACCCATACAGGCTTGTCTCGTGTTGGTACACTCCTTGTTTGTGCCTTAGGGTCCAGACATACATGCCACTCCTGCTTCCCCTTTCCATGGGCTTGCAAGGAGTGCATCATGTACAAGTAACTTACACAGGGGCACTGGGCTTCCATTATATCTGTGGGCAGTCTGAAGTCCGAGCTGTGTATACACCCCTAGTGGGAATTCATGATTGTTTGTCCAGTGCATGGTTAGCATCCCTTTTTGTTTGGACATTGAGATCCATCCTTTGTTCATGTTCCATATTCATGTATTAGCTTTCCTATCTCCATTATTGTTAGCGTTCCTGCTGCATGCGCTTCCCTGCCCTCTTCAGTTAGCAATTCCACACCAAAATGCAAGGGTGCCATGTGCAAGTTACGACACATTGAGGCTTATGTGTAATTATGATTGGTCACTGTCAGACAGATTCACTCTTGGGTCCTGTGTTTGACCAATTGATGTTCCTGTGTACATTATTATTTTGTTCTTTGAGAGTGAGTTATTTCTGAACTTGTTCCGTTGATCGTTGAGAGCTTTGTGACCGTAGGGTTATGTGTTGGTCACTTCTTTGTCTCTTTTGACATTGCATGCCATGGCATGGTGTGTCAACCAGGTGACATGAAGTGTGGGAGGGTTTAGGTGACATACCGGCATTTAGATGTGTACTTTGGCATGGTGTTAGTGGCATACTCCATCTTCCATGTGTTCCTTTTGTGCTCACCAGATTGAGTTAGTTTAAGTTCTAAGGGATGCACACAATGTAGCACTTCCAAGGACACATTCTCAGGGTGGTAAGGTTGGGACAAATGATTGTCCCTTTGCCATCATAGATTGTCACCTGGAATGTGCCAGGGCTGTGTGCACTCTGAAGGGATTGGATTTTAGGTGAAAAATTGTCCCACAAGCTGGGAACGGGCAGCCTCACCAAGTGCCCTTTCACCCCCACCGTGCATGTGGTTGGGGATGTGGGGGCACCACCATGTCCACCGGTATGCCACGCCGTGTTGCAACTTTGTGCAGTACACATGCTGCCACAATTATCCTGCACACTACTGGTCGTGCATATAGTAGCTCACCACTAGAGTGGTCAAGGGAGAGGAAGCATGACTTCAGCACTCAGAATGTGCGCTCCACTATATCCCTAGTTGCAATATGGGCTGCTTTGTATCTTACCTGGGGTGGTGTGGTGGGGTTCCGTATTGGCGTCATCATGTAGGTGCTCAGAGGGCAGGAACTGTCCTCTTGGAAGGTGACCTGGTTTGTCGGTGGTGTGGTTTTGTCTGTGAGAGACATGCATGCATTTGCAGGGCCATTTGTACTCACCAATGAGCCATGTGTTGCCATGCACCCCAACTTCTAGTGCCCGGCGTAGGGGTGACATTCTGAATATGAAACTATCATGGATGGACCATGGATAGTTAGCATATACAGAGGTAATGATTCCCTTGGCATCACATACAACCTGCATGTTGATGGAATGCCAGTGCTTGCGATTGTGATAGATGTGCTCTGTGGCCCTAGGTGGACGTAGGGCCACATGGGTGCAATCAATGGCACCAAGCACTTTAGGGAAGTGCACCACCCCGTAAAAGTCCTGGACCACGGCCTGCCTTTCTGCGGGTGTTCTGGGCATGTATATGTGCCTGCGGACTGAGGGGCGTGCAGTCATGATTGCCAACACCTTGTGTAGGCAGCGTGTCTGTGTGGGCTGTGAAATGCCCCCAACTATGGCAGTTGTCTGCTGAAATGACCCAGTGGCCAAAAAATGCAGTACACTCAGCACCTTTTCCAAGGGGCTGAGTGCTTGGGAGCACAGGGTGAGTGATGTGAGGTCATCTTCCCACTCCGTGACCAGGTCTAATATGATATGAGGTGAAAACCTATACCTGCTATAGACCTGGTCATCAGGCATACCAAAAAGGCTGATCCTCGGTAAATAAATGTATGCTGTGGCTATCCTCCTCCTGCAGTGTCCCTTGATCACTGCTGCAAAAAAATTGAACATTCATCATAGCTGTATACACATGTTGGTTTTTGCACGCCCTTTTTATGCATTGTTTTTAGTGCGCAGTGACGCTTACACCAGCTTTCGCGTGGCGGAAGTGTTTCCGGATTTGCGCGTCTTTTTGCGTGCGCCGGTGGGTGTTAGGAAAGGTTCCCATTTATGTGTAATTTTCCCTCCATTTGTGTACTCCCCAACTTTTTGCTGATGTTAAACACCATAGTCTGACTTTACCAGAGGAGCCCAGCCTTCTGCTGCACTCCCCTTGGCTTTTCACTCACTTTTTATGGGGAAACTGACATGCCCTTAAGTTGGTCCGTACTGGGAGACTTTGTTTCCCTTAGTCCTTTCCAAATGTTGCAACCTTTCTGCACAGTTGCACCAGTACAGTGCAGTTGGGTCTATTAGTCATTTCCAACGGCCCTAGATACTCTCGAAGGATTTTTTAGGAGAAGTGCAGATGTGCCTTGGATAGGGTTGGT
The DNA here is from genome assembly GCF_040938575.1 of Ambystoma mexicanum. NCBI lineage: Eukaryota > Metazoa > Chordata > Amphibia > Caudata > Ambystomatidae > Ambystoma > Ambystoma mexicanum. The sequence goes on along the minus strand of NC_090921.1, from coordinate 219,877,523 downwards.
GCAGCTTATCATTTTGCATATCTTTAACCCTTTCTGCCAGGTAAACAGCGATTACCGCATTTGGCATGAACAGGTGGCCTGGCTCCAAAATGGCCATGCCACGAGGTTCTTTGTCCTGTCCTTTGGCAATTTTGCCCCTTCACATTCCCCAGGTCGAGCCAACCCGGGTCAGTCCTTATGTGGGCATGCATTATCCCGCAAAGCACCAAGCTTTCGCGGGCTTCTGCATACCTTGTGTGTGCGCCTCCAGGATGTGGGCTGGAACATATGGTTCCAATACACATCCTGGGTGCCAGAGAGTCTGGAGTGCTGTGAATGCCTGGGACCACCGTGGTCCGTGATTGGTCCACGTATGGTATGCCTGTATGTGAGCAGATCTCCCATTGGGTCCTCTTCGTTTTAGCGTGAAGGAGATTCTGGATAAGAGAAGGCCCTAAACATCCATACCATGTCGATCTCTGGAGTTCTCACTGAATGAAGGAAAGGATCCAAGTATCCTGAAACTAAGACGCCGAGTTGAGGTATCGCTGGTGAAACGCTGGAAGGTTTGGCACCCTGAGCCCACTGTCATCCAGTGGGACCCCTCTGCATCTGGTCGTCCTAGAAGGCCTGCGAAGATGCATCAACCCATTAGAATAGTGGGACCAATTATTCTTGGCACCTTCATCAAACCCTGCAAGTAAGCTCTCTTGGAAATGTCCCTGGGCCAACCAGTGGGCTGACCAGCTTACGCAGACTCTTTCCCCTGATACCACTGTTGTTTCAAGGGGGCCCTCGAAACTTGGTAAGTTGCTAGCTCTGCATTCACGGCACTCTCACACCGAATTGTGTACACTTGGCATTTCCAGGACTGGAGTAACGCGAGGGCGCCCGAACCGGAGTATACGCGGTTACAGTGTCGCCCAGCCATGGTAACGCACTTTGCAGGTGCGCTGCATTTTGTGCCCCTCTGCAGTGAATCTGGCCTGATCCATCCACCAGGAGCGGAGAAATCGCCACTGTCCCATTTGGGAATCATTGCTGTATCTTCGTCGCTGAAAGCTGCAGAGCCGCCAAATTGCCGCACTTGAACCTGCAACCGAAATGGACTCGACTGCTGAAGTTTGGTCTAGAGTGCGCCAAGGGTTGTGAGTAATCGCAACCCTAACCGGTGGCCCCCTAGCACCTCCATCCAATTTTATGCATGAATGGCCCCTGAAGGCCCCTCTCCTTTCCACTGCTAGTGTGAACTAGCGAACTATTCCCAAATCTTGGAATCGACTCTGCCCTCAAGTGGAGGCCCTCCTCGAATAGTGGGAACCAATTCTTCATCACCTCACCCACCTTCCTGAGGTGCTACAAACCCATAAAGACACCTCGTTTTGCCCATTTTAACTACCGCGTGCACCAGCAGTGCAAGTGCATTCGAGCAATAGGCTCCACTCTTCTTAGGGATTGGACTGCCTCTTAGTTAGGAGTGTGTTGGATGCAGGGACTAAACACTATTTGCACTGCCTGTTTGCTTTCCCCTTTTAGGTTGTGGATCCATTTCGAGCATTAACCCTTTGGACCCCATTGGTATTGTATATATGTATTTAGATAGGATTGTGTTGGCTTAAAAGTATTACTGTGATTAGATTTGTGTGTTGAAACTCAAAGGCCTTGAAATAAATGTATTTATATTTTTAATATATATACACCTGACTGGGAGTGATTTGTAAGTGTCCTTTGCTCTGTATGCTCATTGAGGTCTTTCAGTCGCCCTGACCCCTCCTGAGACCTAGTCTTGACCACTGCCAAGCTACCTCATTGGTCTGGCGTGTCCAGAAGGTTACCCTGTTCCAAGAAACTAGGCTGGCCTCATGAACCTCTGCCCACCAGGTCAGAGTTCAGAAATACATCTCAACAGTGAGCCCTATGAATACGTGTTGTCAGCGCGCGTGTGGGCATTGCAAGTAATTTACTGTGGTGCTTCCCACGTAACGGCCACATTTACGCTTGTTGTTCCCCATTCCACGTGTTCCGCCCCCTTTTTAGGTAACCGCGCAGAACCCAATGCCCCTACGATACGAGTCTTACGCAAGGCGTTTGTGGTGTCGCACAGACGTGTTGGAACGGCACGGCTTTCTCGCAAGTCCCTGGTCAGCCCTGCGCATTGTGTTCATGAATACACTAACTGGTGCTTGCGCGTGATTTCCCGTGCATGACCCCTATTTTCTACACAAATCATTCCATGAATCGGGCCCCTAATGTCTCCAATAGTGAACAAGTGACGCATGTAAAGGTTGAAAAGGAGGGGTGCTATTGATGCACCCTTTGGGAATCCATATTTTATTTATTTGAGAGGCTGGGGAAGTGGCTGCGCCCCATTGTACCTTGGAAACTCGGTTTGACAAGAATGATTTGATGCAATTTACTGCCATCTCTGAACAGCTCCCTTGTTGACGTAAGTACTCTAGTAATCGCTCATGATCAGCAAGATCGAATGCCCCCAATGGATCCAATAGGATCAGCATCCCAGCTTTACCACTGTCAATGATCTCTAGCATGTGATTCTGGAGATCAAGAAGAGCAGTCTCAGTGCTATAAGTTGGATGGAAACTGGATTGTCGATTGTGCAGTTTGGTATTGTTTTCTATAAATGACTGTAGTTGATTTGTGGAAACCTTGTCCAGTATTTTTAAAATAAACTCACTGTTTGTTATTGGGCGGATGTTGCTTGGATCCTTGGAGTTCCGTTGGGATGGGTGTGATGGTTACTTTCTTAATATATGGTAGCACTTCTTGATCTCAAAAGGAAGCGTTCACAAATTGTGTTAGAAACGGTTTTAATGTGTTTCTGTTTTGAAGGATGATTTTAGGTGGTAGTACATTTAAAGAACAGGTACGGGTTCAGTGGGGTTTAGGGACGCAAGCAGCAGGTTCATATCTGTTGGTGAGATAGGGGATAAAGAGAAACCTAGGGACTGAAAGTTGGAGAGAGGGTCCTCTGTTTCTTTGGGTTCAGCCGCCTTATTGGGATCCTCCAATGGAACATTAAGACTCTGAGTTTCTAAGATTTTGTCCTTTGCCTTAGAGATTTTCTCTTCAAACGCCAGTGATATCCGAGTACAATCTTTGTCTGTGATTGATAATGGAAGCTCTGCAGTTTGGGGGTTTTCTAGGGATTTCCACTATCAAATATCTATAAGATATATCTAGTTTCTTCCATGTCGAGTGGTGTCCGAGGGGTGTTTGTTCCAGGTCATTTCTAATGCCCTTTTTTTCTTTTTCAGCTCATCCAGTTCAGGTGTAAACCAGCTTTGATGATTAGAATTTTCTCTAACCCCTTTCGTTCGAATGGGTGCAACTTTGTCAAGTATTGTTAAGAATATATTATTAAATACTGACAGCATATCATCAGTTTGATCAGATGGTAATATTTTGTTCATGACAGTCTGCATTCCGTTCATGATGTCTGAAGAGTTTAATTTCTTAAAATTACAGCCTCTAACAGATTTTATGTTATTGATAGGTTTAGTAGTAGGTAAGTACATCGTAAAGCTGATCATACAGTGGTCTGACCAGATGCATGGTGTGAAAACAAAGTAAGTTCCTAATAGAGGAATTCCCATCCCCTGCACACTTTCACTAGCTCAAATTGAGCCCAATTATTAATATGACTTAGATACACCAAATATGTGTGTACATACTTTGCAATACTCGTGTATCTCGTGTTCTGCCGGATCCTCCGGGTTGAGATTGTTGCCATTCTACCTTCACGGTGACTACTTTCTTACCATAAGGGTAAGCACAAAAACCATTTGAGACTAATATTCTTTTCTAAAGATACAGCCCGCCTCATATCTCTCAACATGAATAATCATTGATTAATAGCCCTCCATTTATGAATGAACCACTCTTTCTCTTGTCAACTACCGACACTGACAATGATATCTCCTACTTGAATGACCCTATTCCACCTCCATTTGGCGGTCAGACCCTTGAATGCCTTTTTTTAAAAAATATATAGAATATCTACTACTTGAAACTTTGAATTTGGTATATTAATTGTTGGACACACCTGATTGTCTAGGATAGAATAGACCGAACAACTTTATAGTTGAATAACTGAGTGAATATGTTTACTTTAATGATATTTACCTAAGCCAGCAGTACATTGGGTGCTTTCCTGATGAGAATGCATGTGAATACAATATATTGAATTATGATTGACTTTGAATATATATTATCATATAGATAATTCCATGTTTTGTTGAAATTTCCCTTTAGATGTGATAAATTTTGTTCAATATGCCCCTGAAGAAGAGATGAACTTCTCGAAACGCGTTGGGCCAACTATGAATTATTGAAAATTAAAGAAACTGGAAATACCTACAATTTATGTGTGGAGGTTCTTCATTGAATACTAAAATAATGTTTTTTGTGTGCTTTAAACTAAATATTAACTATTACAAAGTATGTACACACATATTTGGTGTATCTAAGTCATATTAATAATTGGGCTCTATTTGAGCTAGTGAAAGTGTGCAGGGGATGGGAGTTCCTCTATTAGGAACTTACTTTGTTTTCGTATATTTTACAACCCATATGCCAGGGTTGACTGTTATCTCCCCTGCACCTTAAATTGTCCTAAAAGCACTATTGTGCTGTTTAACACTTATCCAAAAACACAAATATCATCAATAGGAGTGCATGGTGAACACAATTTTGGTTTTCAGATGCATGGTGTGGTAAGGATATCCATAGTTCCAATGTTCTTAGGGACCTCCAAATCCAATAGATGGGAGTTCTCGTGTGTTGGGTCATTGTTTATAATGATAAAACCACTCTCTATTAATGCTGCCTCAATATGCGTTGCTTCCTTGTCCTCTGCATTTCCCCTCCACCAATTGAGATCACCCAAAAAGAGTGTATAAGAGTTAGGACTGTTGTGGCTGTTAAGAATTCCCACAATTTCATCATTAAACTCGGGCATGTTTTGCGAGGGGGCGATAGTATGATATTGATGCAATGGTGGTAGGTTGGTGTCAATTTAAGATGTCGAATCTTGCATTCTGAACAAGTGATAGTAGCTGGAAAAAGGCCTAGATTGGATTTGGCTATTATGGCCACACCTCCACCCTTTCAATCTGCATTGTAGAAGTTATAACCAGGGGAGAGGCATCCGATATATGGGGACCACTCGTGTCTTGTAACCAAGTTTCAGTTTATACACAGTATGTCCACTTTGCTAGAGACTATGTAATCGTGGATGTCTAGAGCATGTTTGACTAAAGAACATGTATTAATAAGTGCAACATTGATAGAAGTGGGTCAAGACTCTATTGGTGTTTGTGGGGGACCCAAGCATTTCTGGGTATTTCTTTCTAATGCTGAGCACACTGTATTGTTCCTTCTTTCAGTAATGGTGCCAGATGTTAAAGTTTCTGTAGGAGACTTACTTTCAACCCCAATTGGCGTAACGATAGGCTCTTTAATTACAATGTTAGTTGGTATGAGGTGGACTTGTGTAATAATGGCCTCCTTCCAAGCAGATTCAGCTGGGGTTAGGTCTGCTAATGAAATAGTAGTCTCCTTTGTTTCAGAGTATCGATTAATAATACATGCACACCTTTTAATGATTCCAAAACACTATTAGAAGAAAATATCCTCTTGATTTTTGTGTCTTGATTTTATGATTCGTCCTGTATGGTTAGGCAAAGCCAATGGAATGAAATGAGCATATGCTAATTTCTGGTGACGTCACATCCCATTGTGTATGTTAATGAGTCCCGGACCTAAACCAAAAATATGGTGGTCATTAATGCTGACTCCTGTTATTGAATGGATTCGGAGATCTATTTCTTTCGTATATGAGCTCTGTTCGTCAGTAGGTTTTTGGAGAAAAGAAAAGAGAAAGGTGATCCCTTCTTGATGTTGGAATCTACAAGTAATCTGATGTAGGGATCTTGCCTGATCCGAGTGCATCTACTCAGGTCGCAGAAGACGCCGACCGGTTTCAGTGGTATGAGAATGGATGTCACCACTTTCTTCAGGGCTATTGACACGCACTGGTTTGTATTGTGTGGTCTGATCAATTCTTGTTGGGAGAACTAGGTCTCTAATATCCAGGAGTGGAAAGTCGCCCCAATAGAGTTTTAAAAGAAACTCCCATCTATCAGGGTCCTGAATTCGGATAACGTGCGTTTTCTGTTTCTCGAATCCAAAGGGTTCACTTGCCCACCTTCCACTAGCAATGGAGAACGCCGCAGTCGTGCCGTAGCTCGAAAACGAACAACGAATCACTCCTGGATATTAGAGACCTAGTTCTCCCAACAAGAATTGATCAGACCGCACAATACAAATCAGTGCGTGTCAATAGCCCTGAAGAAAGTGGTGACATCCATTCTCAAACCACTGAAACCGGTCGGCTTCTTCTGCGACCTGAGTAGATGCACTCGGATCAGACAAGATCCCTACATCAGATTGCTTGTAGATTCCAACATCAAGAAGGGATCACCTTTCTCTTTTCTTTTCTCCAAAAACCTACTGACGAACGGAGCTCATATACGAAAGAAACAGATCTCTGAATCCATTCAATAACAGGAGTCAGCATTAATGACCACCATCTTTTTGGTTTAGGTCCGAGATTCCAGTCTCTTCTTCTTTTTAACTCCTCTTTTTTTAAAGAAAACATATTTTTAAGCAGTTGTAAAATCCAAGAAACGCAAATAAAAAATGAATGTTGACTTGGAAAACAACACAGTAAATAACATAAAATAAAACGTGTGGAACCTTGAAGGCACAACTCAAAAACCGACTACCTTGGATTAATTCTAAGAATGAAGTAATAATTTAATAAATATGACTCGGATTCGAGTGTGATACAACATTAGGGAAGATTCGAGGTCCCGATTCCCAACCTAGGTTCTAGTTTTGTGGATACCTGTTAATGAGTCCTGCCACTTTCTGTTTTTGGGCTTGACCTCTGCTCCTTACACAATATTTCACAAATGGTGTGCTTGTAAATGTGCCATCCTTACCCATTATTAAAAACGTGTTCTTTGTGCGGAACCCCGTCCACTTAGGTTGAGGCTCTCTTGTTACACTTGGGGCCCGATTGGGATGTTGGCGCACTGAGCGTGCTAAAGAGCCCGAATCACTACGCCAATTCTGGCGCCCAGGTTCCACCACTATTCTCAAGTGGTCCTGGGGTTCTTCATAGAGCACGATAGTGCACAGCCTTCATTGTGCCAGTTTCTGGCAACAACGGGCGCAAAGGAAATTCATTGCGGCACGTTCCTTAAATAACAACATCATCATTACTTTTATGAAAGTGCTGCCAAGAGAACACCTTAAATAACGACATATTCGTTATTCAAATGCTTTAAAACAATGTGCCAGCTGTACGCCAATATTCACAATTACCCACATATTACATTACAAATTTGCCACACACCCATCCCATCTTAGCAACAGCCACATACATTCCGAACGTGGCGCATTCATATCGACCTCGGAAGAATGCGCCACCTTCAGAATAGGTCTTAAGTACAGAATAGGTCTTAAGTACTGAATAGGTCGATAACTCTTTTTCCGACCTTTTCGGTACTTAACACCCACATGAGAATCGGGCCCTCAGTCGCTTGTCTTCTTTAGTGGGCAATAATTAAGCCCCTCCAGTCCAAATATTCACCAGCTGTCATTTGCAACCTGTCAACAACTATATATTGAATAAATGAAGTAAGACCATGTGTTCTCAAGCAACGTGTCTGTAGGTGGGTTTCTGTAATTTGAATGTAATCGATTGAAACGGTAGTGATAAATCGGTGTGTGAATAGCTTAATGTTGTCAGAGCCGTTTTACTAATGTGTATGATATCATCTGAATTGTGTGTCATTTCCCTCACCAGGTTATGATAAAACTCTGGAGAACACAAGAGGAACCCCTGCCTTTTTATCCTACTCCTAGTGCAGAGACACCCGAGCTGGGGCATGCCATGTCTCTTAATCTTTTCTTCACAAAAGCAGCAACAGAAGCAGAGGAAGTGAGGGCCCTACAGGAGCTGATAACATGGCCGGAGCCAAAAGGTAACCCGACCTTGGCCTCATCAACAAGTCCAAAAAACTGCGAGTACCGCATCCTGCAACCCAAAGTCAACTACTTTGTAGGCGAGAAGCTGGAAGTGTTCCTCACTGCCATGAATCACCAGAAACAACCCAAGTCCTACGGTGGAGACTTCTTCAGAGCCAAGCTCCATTCCCCCAGTCTGAAGGCAGGGGTGACTGGATTGGTGAGGGACCACCAGAATGGAACATACACTGTCTCCTTTCAGCTACTGTGGGCGGGAAAGGTGGAAATAACCATCCGCCTCATTCACTCCAGTGAGGCTGTCCAGATCATGAGGAAAGCCAGGGACTCCCGACCAGACAAAGTCTACTTTTATGGACACTTCCAGAGGAATGGGATGGCAGAGACAACCGAGTGCAATCTGAAAATTCCTGACCGGTCCGTCTGTCAATATAGGGACCCCCCAAGTGGAGAAACATGGGTCTGTGTTAGACCTTCCAACCTTACATGTGACTCCTTAGTGTACCACACGGCAGGAGGCTACAGGAAGGTCACAAACAGCTTGGAAGATACTCTACTAAATGGGTAACTCCTACTCTTGGCCATTACTTTCTTTATGGTTACTTTTTGCATTTTCTCCTCTGCTCCTCTTCGTCTGGGCATTCTAATGGGGTACTTGTCTCTTGATCTTTGTTTGCTGCTATACCTTCTTCTTTATAAGGATGTAAGTAATCTTAATTGCACTGCTAATGCCCTGGGTAAAAGAAGAAAGCAGTTTACCCTTAGCCTAGTAATACAGGACAGGACCTTTAAAGGCCAGTGAGAAGTATTCACATGACACTAGAAAGATATATGTGATTGGACTGTAAGAGATGGAATTGCAGAGAGTAAATCAGCAGTAAGAACAGTGTGAGTCTAGCACAGGTTAAAGCACTGTGTGCCGTGCCGCCGGAAGCCCAGGGCACAAACGGTCACACACAAAAGTGTGCCGTGCTGTGCCCCGGACTTCTGGTGTAGCGGCACTCAGACTGGCAGTGTGGGAGATGACGGGGACATGGTGGCGCACAAAAGGTTGCACCCACAGGATTGCGACCTTTTGTCATGCAATTGCGTGAACAAACTTTTGTGCGCAGCCTTTGGACATTTAACCAGTTAAAGCAGCGGTATTCAAACTGTGGGGTGCAACCCCCAGGGAGCCACAGCCTCATGTCCAGGGGGTTGTGCACCAACAGTCTGACTCTATTCTAGACTCCAAAGAAAATACAAACAAATCTGGTCTTAAGCTTGCAATGAATATCGTGTGTAATGGTACCATTTACCTGTGTACGGCTATCATTATACTACATTTCTCTGTCTAGATTCTGATGGGAGCAGGGTGGGGAGAGCCCAGTGTCTGTGGTGGGATGGAATGGGGAGAGCCCAAGGAATGGGCTAGGAGTGGGATGAGGGAGTCCAGATACTGTGATGGAAGAAGGTGGTGGAGCCCAGGGACTATACTGGGAGCAGGGTGCGGTGACGGCACGCAGTAGTTCATAGTCATTTGGACTTACTGTCCATTTTGCATTTGGGTGGGGGGGGCGCGGCCTGCCCACATTTAGCTCACGGGGCCCAAGCCAAAAATGTTTAAAGACCACTGGATTAGAGTAAGGGCAGGTGGATTGCAGGAAATGGGACAGAGGCAGAGGTTTTCAAATGTGAGTTACGCAACAAACAGACATGTGCTATACTCACTACTACTAATGTGTACAGTGAGGAACAATGGCAAATAGAACAGAAAGTAAATCTATCGCGGCAAGTGAGGCACGAGGATTCCTTCAATGCTGAGGGATGTAGCGGCCAGAAGGATTTGTGATGAAGTTGATGCTTACACAGTAGTATTAGCGACACACACCAGGGTGAGCAGAAAGCCTGTTCATCAACGTGAGCCCAGCCTTATTCCTGAGAATTCTACTTGTCAAGGGTCCCAACCTTTAAAAATACTGGGGGTGTCCATCCTTATGATGCAACTTTTGACCCAGGTGCTGTCATGGAAAGTGATATCAGTGGATGAACATCATAGGAAGTGACATCCCATTAAAAGTGATCATTGAAATGTTTTAAATCAATCATTACCAATGTCATCTCTCTGGGCAGCGTCTCTACCGTAGTGATTTGATCTTGTCCGCGGCATTACAGAAGAAGAGCAACCTTTGCAAATAGTTTTTGCTCATTACGCAAACCTCTAGTCCACAGCCCGCTAGTGATTTTTTTATGAGGAGGTGTGTCAATATTTGTCCCAGAAATGTCAAAGTGACCCAGAGTAACGAGGGAGCCTGCACCAATCAAGGGGATTTGGGTGGGTTTCCCCCCCCTAGAATTTTGTTTGAATAATGGCTTAAAATGGTGCATTTTAGAGCACACTTTTTTTTTAGAAAAATTGAATTAAAAAAAAACAGTTGCAATTGGTTTTGTAGGGTACCTCATGAAAAAATTCAATAGATGCAAGTCACCAACAGTGCACAGAAGCATTTCTCCAACAAATGTTCATGATGCCTTTTCCCACAATATATACCAGTATAAACCTGCTACTCATTTTTGCTTTGCGCATAATGCCAGAAATGATACTATAAGAAAACATGTCCATGTTTGTTCTGCCAATATATGGCAGTATCCCCATGTAAGAACATACTCCAGTTGGCTTTACAATTACAAATTCATGCCACAGTATGAAAACATGTCCAAACTGACTGCACTAAAATGTCAGTCGACCTACATAAAAACAGTTATCATGCCTGCTTCATCAAAGAGGCCCAATGCAAAATGTCATGCCTCAGGAAGAAATGGCTAGACCGGCTGCATTGAAATGCCTGTCTAGCTACATATGAACTCTTATCATGCTTGCTTTATCAAAGATGCCCAATAAAAAATGCCATGCCACAGAAATAATAATGCCACTGATCATGCATGCTTCATCAAAGATGCCCAATACAAAACATAATGGGCCTCATTATGAGAATCGCGGAAAAAACGCAGTCATTACCGGCATGGTGTAATTAGCACATCCGTGTACCCTCGACACCGCAAATAGCGACTGATTACGAGAGCGCGAGCACGCGCGAACGCCCATGCCGGTAATGGCTGCACCACCATGCCGCCAAAGACGCCCCAAAGCCCTGATAGACCATCACGGAACCCGCTAATACCGCCTCTGCCCAGGAGCAACCCCTTAATAACAGACCCAGCAATACCATCCTGCAAATACCGGGTTCGTAATACCGGATCCGGAAGTAACTTCATTGCAGCCATCTTAAAAAACGCAATCCATTGCAATCCTCTTAACACAGCAGTGGTGCAGAGTGGAGAGCAGGCCCAATCAACCCATCGTGTCCAAGGCTACTCGGAAGTCCACCCCCCCCGCGCATGCGCAAGAAACACTTCTCGACGAGGAGCTGAATATGCTGGCGGACACGCTGGTAGGCCATGCCGATGAGGTCTTTGCCAATAACCTCAAACGCGAAGCCCAACGGCTCAAAAAACAAATATGGGAGGAGGTGGCACGGAAGTTGACTGCAGTTGGCACCACCCCCCGCACGGTGAAGGACTGCAAAAAAAGGTGGGACGATCTACGTCTCTGGGTGCGCAACATACTTTCAGCCAAGCACAGGGAGCCATGGCTACAGGCCACGGGGACCACCCACCAACCAAATTGATGAGATGGGAGGAGACGTGCAGCACCATGATCAACATGGAATCGATCAAGGGCTTCGGAGAAATGGAGACGGGTGTGCCGACATCAGGAGATGGAGGTGAGTGTCCCCACAAACCCCAGAGAACCAAAGCATGACGTAGCACAACAGATGTGAAAGTGAACCAAGCCAATGCATGGGCCATCATACACACATATACAGATCCATGTCCAGATGGTGGCCCAAACCCTGGCACAGTGAAATGTATGCTGCGTGCCAATCCCATTACCAACAGACACCCAACACACAGGGATCAATCACATGTCACACATCACGCAAACCGCAATACAACGGTATGCAATACAACGGTATGCAATACAACGGTATGCCCCCTAGTACACATAAGTCCACGGCGTATGCAATATGCCCCCCCATTGAAAGTACTCTGTGCATCACACCTACAAGAATGCAATGCATGAAACATGAACTATTGAACAGCACCAAATCATGCATCTTGCCCGTAACACCAACACTGATGCCCTGCATCTCTTGTTCCCCCACAGGCACAAACGCAGAAAGTGAAGACCAGGACCCTGCCCCAAAGGCCACGACATCCTCAAAGGGATCCATGGCCAGACAAAAAGGCACTGGACCTTCTACCTCCAGGGCAACACCAAAGCCCAGAGTGCAACACAGGGCAGCAGTACAGCCCAGGCCAGCAGAGGAGGATACAACACCAGCCGACGACACTGCCACTACGAAGTCGGCAAATCTTGCAGAGGCAGAGGGTGATGGAACGCAGTCTGCTGCCACCAGTCCCATGGGGGAGGTAGCAGCCACTGCCCCCCTCAGCGACGTGGAGGTCCACGCCAAGGAATTCCTAGACATGGACAACAACATCCATGTTCTATGTCCCCATATCCCGAGCCCTCAGCCCACCCCCCCAGCACTCCACACATGGCACACAAGTATGCCTCATGCAAGAACACGCCACTGTACTGGGAAATCTGCATCTGTCGACCACATCAGAGGGCAGTCCAGCAGTGGGCCACCCTGCCACTGCACCATCCGCCTCCACAGACGAGGGTTGAGGCCCGCCAGGACAGTATGGTTGAACTGATCCGGCAGTATGTGACGGAGGGGGAACTGACCCGCCGTGAGATACAGGAGGCAAATGCGGCTACCATAACGACCATGAACATCAACACCATGATCATCCGAGACAGTTTGGCTGCAGTTACACAGGTCCTTGGCAGGATTGTAGACCATATGCAGCAGCAACAACCTGCGCCGGCAGTCGCACATCCATCCACCTCCACCCCATCAACCACACCTGGCAGCTCGACTCCCGCAAGCACTGTGCGCATGACCAGGCGCAGTGCAGGCCACACGGACATGCTGCCCCCAGACCCGAAGAGAGGCTAGAAGTAGCAGGTCCACACTGCATGTGCTAACTGACACCTTGGGATAATGATGATTGGCACATCGTGTGTGGGATGACAATGGTTGAGGGAGGAGGTGGGTTGGAGATGTTTGGGGGTTTGGAGGGGTTTGTGGTGTTGGGGGGGTGGTATGGTGTGTTAGGGGGGTGGTATGGGGTGTTGGGGCTTTTTGGGGGTGTTGGAAGGTGGGAGGCGTGTGTGAGGTGGAGGGATGAAGCACAATATTGTTTAATTTCCAATACACCCGTTGTGTTCAAAATCATATCATGACTGAACATTGTTCATTTCGTGTGTGTTTATTCAATTAATTACAGCGCACAGTGCCCAACTCCCCACACACCCTGCGTCCATGTCCACACAATCCCAGTGCCCAGTGTAGTACTAACACAGAACCATCAGCATCCCTGTGGATCAGAAGAAATCGTCAATCGGTGATTGGCACACAGCACAGCCATCTTGTACATCGCAAACTGCCAGCTGCTTCTCCTCCATCATCATCCTCATCATCCTCACCCGGCGCATGCAGGTCAATGTCAGGTGGCAGTTGTACGTTTCTCCAGATGCACATGTTGTACAGCATGACACAGACCATGGTGATCTTTCCCATCTTCTCAGGCCCGTAAAGGAGTGCTCCACCGGACCGGCTGAGGCAGCGGAACCGTGCCTTCAACAGGCCAAAGGTCTGCTCAATCACAACACGGGTACGGGTATGAACCCGATTGTACTCCTCTTCGTGCCTGTTTTGTGGGTTCCGTACAGGGGTAAGTAGCCACGGCTTCAAGGGATAGACACCATCACCTACATGGGAGCACAATGAGGTATGTGTAAGTCAATATCTGACCTCACACCATTAGGAATCACTGCCATGGCTGCAGCTATTTGGTGTTGACATGCACATGTCCCTGGATGTATGCACACAGATACATATGATGCAATGGGCCTCATTACAACTCAGGCGTTAAGGGTTAACGCCGTCGTTAACCCTTAACGCCTGATTCCAATTTTAACGGCTGCTTTTAGCAGGCGTTAAAATCCATGGCGCTAAACCGCCTTGGTGCTAATTACGGCACCGTAATTTACGGTGCCGTAATTAGCGCCTTCCCCACTCCCATTATGCCCGATGGGGCAAAAATGGGAATGGGGAAGTGTAAATGGGAAATGGGGATTTACCGCCCCACTCACCTTGGAATGGGCCGGTAAATCCGCCATCCACCATGGTGTAAACGTAGTTTACACCATGGTGGTAAAGTTGGTGTACTTACCGCCTGGGTCGTAATGACCCCAAATGTGTACTGTACTATGGTCTGCTGGTGTGGATTCCGTTGTCCAGATGATGCAGGGTATTCACTTGCATGCTGTGCAGGGTTGGACTGGGCCATAAAATTGTATCGGGTACTAATGAAAAAGTGGGCCACAGTTTCAAATGGCTATTCATTCCTTTTGTGACACTGTTTGAATAGCACTCATTGATAAAATGTGATGCAAATTGTGCATTTTAAAGAATATTTATTCAGCAACACTAGTCAAAACTATTAGCCGCATAGTGAAGTAACTCATCAAACTGGCCCAAAAAGTGCCCGGCCCACTTTGACAAAAAACAAAATCAGCATTTTGGCCTATTGGCCAGTCCGAGCCTGGTCCTTTGTTTTTCTCATTAGACTCTAGTTCTCACTCCAGTCAGATTTTTAATTACTTAAACTAAAAGGAAGTAGACCTCAGTGATTTCCACTTAAAAAACCTTTTTATGCTTTCTGGGATGTGTGTGCATGCTGCAAAATGTAGTAAGTTCAACCACCAGGCTTGCCAATTTACCCCATGGCACGAGAGCAAACGTGACACTGTGTGCCAGTCTTGGTGCTGCCTGGTGAATGATGGCACTGGATTGTGTGTTCTTCCCATTATTATGAGTCTACAAGTACCAGCAGGAAAAGTGAAAATTCAGGACTGACTCATGGTGTGATGCATGGCTTGAGCCCACTTGTCACCCATGCCCTTGTGAGTTGCTCCTCTGTTCCATCACTGCTCTGATCTCTAGCTCCCTGGGGAGTCACCCTCTCCTTGGCACTCCCCTCCCAGGCCCTCACCAGCACTCTCCACATCATATCTCCTTCACTTCTCTCACTGCACTTGCACTTCCAAATGCCAAAAGGCCTCTAGTAGGACCACAAATGTATATTTACTGTTTTCTTTTGCCATTATTATTTACTCCCATGTTCCCTCCCCACTTTGCCTCGTGGCGCCTGGAAACACCATTTTGTTCTATAGACGCCTAACAAATGCTCAATAAATAAATAAAATAAGCCAAAACAATATCATTATAGCTTTATTTTCCATATCCTGTATGTCCTGCAATGCAAAATAATGCAAGTCTGAAATTGCTCTTCTTTTTATACCACTGTACTTTCATCACTTTAAGAACCACTACACAAAATGTTCTGTTGTAGTATCACTGTGTTGGTCATAGACTTCCCTTCTTTGCATGTCACAGTAGACACCTAGCCTTATTTTATATTAACAGGGGTGTGGAATATTTGTAAAAATCTACTTGTTACTCTGTGCCCTCAATCTATTAAATATGGCACACAGACACAACATTCTATGTTATAGTTGACAACTGTCAAATACCAGACAGATGCATGCAACACAGCATGTTCAGCTTACTAGAACTTGGTCTATTGAATTGTTTTGGCTTTATAGAAAAAGTAGGACATAGTACGCACAAGGCATCTCCTGCCTACTTCCCTTCTTCACAGCAGTGCAAACGTTGGAACCTAGATTCCACTCTTCTTACATAATAGGTAGGCATTGTTGCTACTCTACTCTCTCTTCCTTTCGATGACTTTTACTGTTCCGGTTCACCGCTCTTTCCGTTCACCTTACCTTCTGAGCTCATGGCCCTTAAATAGGTAGCACGTCATGCAGTAGGTGGGAGGCATAGTAACTCTTACACCAAATGATCAAACCAACTCGGGAAGAAGGCAAAGTTTGTTTACTGTTTCATTATCAATTGTCTAAAACAGGGAGTTACAACAGACATTAACGGACGTCGCATAGCATATCTCTCAAAGCATTTAATAAAAAACAACACTTTTATACTGAAAATTCGTCATACGTGACATCATACTATGTAGCAAATAAGCAAACACCTATGGGGATTGTGATAGGCTCAAGGGGAAATACTTTCTATAAGAGATAGGATTGTGATTGGGTCTCTACAGTTAGGTGAATAACTCATGCCCACCCCTAAGGCAAGTCATCTTCATCATTTATTAGTTACACGGCATACGATTGGTTATCAAACTATAAGGCCCTTCATTGTATGGCCTTCTACAATTGGTTGGCACGCTTGTGCCCTTCTGGAACATTTGATTCACTAGCAGCACATAAGCTCATACCCCAGGTGTCAGGCGGTGGAATTGACCGTACCTCCTGTAAGGACTGGAGGAGGGTGTCAGTACTCCCGCTCTCTATATGGCACAGGAGAGGGACAGAGGACTCCAGCCTAGATTCTCTATTTGGTAAACGCGGGTGAGCAATCGAGGCCTAGCTTCTCAGGAGGTGATGCAGGCTGGTTCTTAAGTACAGTGTAGTCTCCAAGCACCCACAAAGGAATGTCCGCACACTGTATTAGTTAAAACACAGTCTTTATAAAATTAAGGTTCAAGGTTATGTACACAATCACATTAACTCACTTTGTGCTCAATTAATTTACAATGGCAAATATATACAGTTCTAAGTGGTACCACAATTATTATCAGATTTCATTAAAGTGCATCAACTGTACTGTGGTCAAATGTCACACAAATCAATTAATAAAGGTAACCAACACTAGACATAGGAGGAAAGCAGTTGGTTAGAACAGTTGGCAGAATACTGGGCCCGTACCGCTATGCACAGTTATGTGTGGAGATCCCCCCCACCTGGGCAACCTGTAAAATAAAGATATACTACAAGCCGAGTCCATATATTGTTCAATTAGTCTTATTTCCTTCTAAAATGTTTCTACCACCCCAATGTTACTGGAACAGCAGACTTTCTCGAGGAGGTGTCGATGGATCCTTCTTGAGTGACTCCCTTTAAAGCAGTAGTCACGGATTGTCGACGGGCCTCGAAAGAAGGTGAACTTGACGTTGATAATCCTCAATGATAAGTTCGATGGCGCCGAGGCAGCAGCTTCGGTCCTGGCGGTGCTCGTCGACGATGAGTCGAAGACGTCCTGCAAGGATGTGGCGTGCGGGCACCTCGATGTCAATAGTTTAGGACAGCAAAGAGTTTGTGAAGAACTTTGGCCCAGCAAGGGCGTCGAGTCGTCTGGCATCTCTACGGTCTTTGGGTGGCGGGAAACCCACCGGCGGATGCTCCTCGGCGCATCAACGGCCTGGCCTTCTCCGGCAGGGTAAGGCGGTCGGCGGCGCGGATGAGCGCATCCGGGAATCAAATGTCTTAGGCAAAGGAGCGGTGCGGCTCCAGTCGCGACGGCACAGCATCAAGCAGTCCCCGCTTCTGGGCAATAACTTAGATGGCCTCCAGCGGTTGTAGTAAACCTGCGAACCCTGGTCGACGATGGTGGATGGCTGTCCGGTGCTTCTCTTCGTTTCTTGTCGGTGGTCCCCGTCTTCAGCTGACAGTCTTTCGTAGGCTGACTTCCAGGGCGCTTCGGCGAAGGTTGACACAGCAGCTTTCAGATCGACGAAGTAGAGCAACAGCACTACTTCTCTTCCAGCAGGGCTTCAAGGTTAAGCTTCAATTTCAATGTCTGTTTCAACTCCAGCTTCTGAACGATTTCTAGCAGTGAGAGGCCCCCAGATATACTGTTGATCTTCCATTCATTCTGCTGGGTCACACTCAGGCAACCAATCACTCAGAAGGGCATTCAGGCAGCCAGTCAGCCAATCAGGCGCACAGTGCATTCAGGCCATTCTTCTCCATCCAACCACTCACAACACAGAATGTGGATTCGGACAAGTACCATGCCATTCAACACTGCACACTGCATTCATACCAGTTTCGGGCAGGGCTGTCTCAGTCATTGGGTCAAACACCAGATACTAGACATCCACAACATAAAATGCATATTCGTCACACACTCCATTCACCCAGGTCCCACCCAGAGGCGTACCCACAACATACGGTCGTTGGGAAGGCTCCAGCCAGTCTGGTCGGCACTTCCCCACACTACCATATATCGAACTTCCACCCAACAGCCAGTCAGGGGGAAGGGACAGAGTCAGGGCTTCCCAGGACTTCGGGAAAACCCAGGTAACAGGCGATGGAAGGCAAGAGGCCACGGGGGCCATCTTGTTTCCATCAGGAATCTACTGATTCCAATGACAGGGACTGGGTATCCCAAAATGGAGGATACTCAGAGCACCCGTCAAATTCAGCGTGGAGCTACCACCAGCCCATACCCTGCTCTGTGGGCCACACACAGGTGCCCAAAAACATACACTAGGGACACAGGTTTGTAACCCCACCCATGGCCGCCATAAAGGTATCCCATGGGTCTGTACACCAAACCAAAAGAGAGAGCTGCACCGCCAGGAGTCCCACATGAACTCTTGCGGAAAAACACGACCAAACACAAGATAAAAACAGTAAAGGCCAAGGATAAGGAGGCCCTGTCCCTCCAATGCATTTCCAGCATCACACCTTCCCACCCAATTAGCCCAGCATCTCATCACCCATGCCTCCTGTCATGAAGATTGTTTTTGAACTTGGCCTTGGAATGTATTCTTGCTTCTGAGAATATATGGAAGTGTGAGCATGCGCTATCCTAGTTCTGGACTGCATGCCAAACTTCTATTTCATCCTAGGTTCACATGACAAGAGACCGTACTTTGGCCCAATTTTGCAGCATTTAATGATATTAAATGAATAAAACTTGGCATCCATGGTTTTCTTTCTTTGCGCCTTACTCAGCTTCTCACGTTCACTGTTCCCAAGGATAGATAACCAGTACTTTGGCAGCTCCATCCTTGACACCTGACCAGACAGCCCTTCTCGGGTCTTCCGTGATTCCGCTACTTGTTTGCAGCAACACAGCTTCAGCCTTTTCTCTATGGGCTTGAACTTACTAAAATTGTGACATCGATGTCCAGCTTCTATGTAATGGCGGCACTGCCTGCAGTCTATTCACTACGTATAGCTAGCTTCTAAGATTACTTAGTCTGTTTGCGTTGCTGCATCTGTGCAGTTATAAAACGCTCAGTGCTCTTCACACGTGCAATCTTAATATCCCATATGAAAGCTTACTCGACTCTTTACATCGTCATCAGTTTCTATAAGGTGTATACATTCTCTTCTTCAACCAGTCTTCTCAGTGCATCACGAACGTCTCTTGTGATGTCACCAACTTCTCATTCTCTAATTTGTCATATTCCTTTGTGGATCTCCTACAAGAGATTGTCATCTCTTCAGGGATACATCATATACGGATTTCTTAGTGGATACATCTTCTCAAAGACTCTCTGCGGGAAAGTCCCAACTGCTGGTGGCACAATTTCAGGCTTCCAGCATACAGGCAGGGGGGGCAGGACTTCCTGCAGAGGCATTCGCTGCTCCTCTACAATCCCCTCTCTGGTTGGTTAAACCATCAACCACACCCTCATTTTTCTCCACATTTGGGTTTCTTCTCTTGAAGAAGTGCTTCTTTGGGGTCCAAATCTTCATCACTCCTGCTGATTTTACATGATCATATACACTCTAGGTCGTGTAGCGGCACTGTCCATTCGGGTTACAATAGACCCATCGTCCTACGTACTTATTGTGATTCTTCGGATACAGGAACTTCGTTCCCTCAGGTGCTACGATGCTGGCCTCTATATATTTTCTGATATCTTCATCTGTCAACTCCTTGGGTCCAAACCCTGATTCATCATCAATCATGATCTTCATTCCTACTGCTTTCTTTGCTGTCTTCTTGCACTGTGTGAGTATTATATTTATCACAAAGAATCCAAACATGACCATGAGCAATACTGCTTCAAGAAACTTGAAGATATTCGCCATCCATTGTGGAACCCACGAAAAGATAGATGCAGACCAGCTTCATCTATAATGTCCTCGGTCCTATGCTCCATCTTGTTGTGCAGGTTTGTCAGCAACGTTATGGCCTCTGTCAAGGTCCCATTCTTGTCATCGTGAGAAGGTATGAACGTGCAACATGATGGCCCGATTTTGGTGCAAACTCCTCCATACATCTCTGTGATCATTTCAAGGACATACCTGTTCTGGAAGGTCATCAGTCTTATGGCCCTCAACTCTTCCCTGATAGCATTGAATCCCTTTATGGTGGTGTTGATGGTCTGCAGAAGCTCTCATCTGGTTATCTGTAACCATTTAGCATTTGCCAACGTCTGGATCCCAGGCATGAGTATAGTATCAGTTTTTCTGAACAACATGTGTTCATATGCAATGGTATCATATGCGTCCATTTATTCGGCTGAGAAGTAATTCCCTCTCTTCGAATTAGTAATTTGAGCGATCTTATCCTTCTTAAATGGGCATCTACTTTTGGAAATTCTCCAATGTTCAGATCACTCTGAGGAATTACTAATGCAGGAACATGGATGAGCACCAAGGAACTCGTCCCTCCCCAGTCCTTGGGCAGCTTCATGTAGGCTCTGTACCCACAAGCCCAATAATGGTCCATCAGGACAGCTGTCCCTTCCTTCATTGCTGGAACATCAAGAATTCGGCCACACTGATGATTCTCTCCAACCTTTATTTGAAACATAAGGACGCATCCTTCAGAGGTAATATCTGCAATAGTCCTCCCTTATCATCGACCCATGTGAACAATCTTGCAATCTTCGGCCATTGATCCATACATTTGTTTTCTATATTTAACACAACTTCTTCCTGCTGTCCGGTTAGTGCTGCTGCTTTGCACACAACTAGTCCTTCAGCCCACCCTTCGAGAGTAAGCACTGTTCCTTTCATTTGTAGTTGTCTCCTTTTCCAGCATTCTCGTATTTCCTTCCCATCCTTATCTTTGCATTGCAGGATCTTGTTTTCTTCAATCTTGATTCCTGCTCCATTTGTTCCAGGCTGTTCATACCTTATTATTTGATGCTTCCTTTCTGACTTCTCTCTTGTCTTTAGCTCTTGCACATAATTATCTTCTCTTTGAGAAGTCATTTTATCCATTCATACTATGGATGCTGTTCTCTCTTGGAACTGTCCTCTTGTCAGGCAAAGTGCGAGATGCGTTAGGCAATGGGCTTTTTTAACTGCTACTTCTGTGGCTATGAATATTTTAGAGGTTCCCAAATCATAAGGTATGAGAGCACAGATAGAGCAACTCTCCTTAGATGACTCTCTCCCACGTTTTTCATGTGCTGACATGTTGTTACCTAAGTGTGCTGTATTATCTAGATATGTGTTTATCCCATCATTATCTTCTTCTGCATTTCTCTTAGTTCTCACTACTATGTGTTTATCCTATCATTATCTTCTTCCGTATTTCACTTAGTTCTCACTACTACAAGGTCAGTGCTTGCATAGTAATCATGAAGTATATCAAAAAGAGTTCTCCCCACCTTAGGGAAAACCACAGGAGCTTCTATTCCAGTAGAAGTTGTTAGGCAGAATTCTGTGCAGTGCCCTTAGGGACCACTACACACAATTAAGACTACAAGTGGTAATACAAGTTCACCTTTCGTACAAGCCTATACTACACTGTTAAAGTGGTAGCAGTAGCGGAGCAGCCAGACTTATCTCAAGACAAAATGCGCAGTAGTAGAGATTACACAAAGGACCACAATTACTGTGACTCAAGCAAACACTGACTCAAGGTTTTTTGTTGAAAAGTAAAAGTACATTTATTTCTAGACCATCTGTTCGTAAAACACTTCACTTCTACACACAACCAATTCACTTTGTGCAGTACAATTCAAGGTAAGTACCATTGGTTTTGACAGACCGGTGTTGTGAAACAAAGACGTTACCGGGGGGACAGATGCGATCATTTTTTGACAGTAATGACAGTTCGGTCTTACTAAAGATACGCGTACCCACGGGAAGAAATGTTACCGGAGTTAAAACACACTTAGCACATGAATCAACACAAGAGAGTTGGGGATAAAAATCATAGGCAATACTTTTGTCAAGGCAGGTAGAATCAGAGGACACTTTCCTACAAGTGAATAAAAGTCAATAGGCCTGCGCCAGTGTCAAGTGGAACAGGGTTCCTGTTGTCGAGGATCACACGGTTAGTACAGTTCACGATTCGAGATTGCCAGGAGTACTTGGATATTGTCACAAGAGGAAGCAAAAGTTATAAGAGGGAAGGAAGATAAGGACAAGCCTTTTGGTGAGGAGAAAAGGGATTCACCCTAGTTCCTCAAGGTCGGAAACAGTACCTTATTCAAGTGAAGAAGAGCTGGTGCCACAGCAGTTGGTTCCTGTGACTTCAGTCGTGGGGACAAGAAGGAGGACGTCTGGAGCAATCTGCACTACTCAGGGATGATGCCAGCAGCAGCAAAAGCAACATTGAATAAAAGGTGCGCTCCTTTAAAACAGGAGAGGCTCTTCAGATGGCTACTAGAGCTGTGTGCAGCGATTTCAACCAAGAAGAGGATCCTCTGCCTGTGGAAGATAAGCTAGTTAATCCACCAAGCTCAAGGGAAGAAGACTCCGGACTGGATCTTCTCTGTTGTCGAAGGGTAGATAACTCAGGACTGCATCAGGGCTCCTCCAGGACTCGGTAGTTGCAGCAGCCATCTTCTTCTCCGCTTCTCTTTGGTTCCTTGCAGTTCCAGTGGCGACTCTGACTTCCAGCCCAAGAGTCCTGCCTTTTATGCAAAAATCTCCCATTCACACAGACTGGCTGTCAATCACCCAGCAGGGTGGTTGTCCGGCCCAGACAAACACCTTAGCTAATCATGGCAAAATGCGACTTGGGTTTCCAAGGATACCCTGTGCAGGGGGTGACTACACCCCTCCCTCACATTCAGCCCACCTTGACACCCAGGCACCCAAAAGAGGGCTTCCTGAGAGAAGCCCGCCAAGACGGTGAACAAAGAAGGCAAACCTGGTTTGCCACGCAAAATAAAACAGAAGAAGGACTTTAACAAAAAGAAATGGCGAATAAACCCGACCGGAGCCAAAAGAAAGAGTATTTGGTCAAGCGGGTGTATCTGAAGGCTACTATGATAGTCTGGAACAGTACCACGTTTATATAATATAATCGCGGTAAAAAAGTTAGGGTAGATACCACTGCCACCAGCCAATTCTAAATGTTAAAAGAGCAAAACAAAGCTCAGAGAGGCACAATCAAAAAGGGATAGGAGTTAACACTTTTCCAGTACTCCATGTAGGATGGGGTATACTGGGTCTGTAGTTTTAAATGACTATGGGCCTCATTACGACCCAGGCGGTAAGTTACCGCCTGGGCCGTGACTTTACCACCAAGGCGTAAACTATGTTTATGCCATGGTGGTAGGCGGACTTACCGCCCCATTCCAACCTTGGCGGGGCGGTAAATCCCCATTTTCCCATTTTCCCTTCCCCATTCCCATTTTGCCCCATAGGGCATAATGGGAGTGGGGAAGGCGTTAATTACGCCACCGTAAATTACGGTGGCGTAATGAACTCCATGGTCCCTTAGCGCCATGGATTTTAACACCTGCTAAAAGCAGGTATTAAGTCCGCCATGGCGCTAAGGGACCTCGTACTCAGGCGGTAAGGGTCGGCGCTGTTTACGCCGCCGTAAAACCCTTACCGCCTGAGTTGTAATGTGGCCCTATGTAAAGTAAATGGCAACCTTACCTGTTTTCTGGGGGACAGTGGTCAGCCCCAGAAAAATGGAGTCGGGGGAAGTCTCAAAGACAACCCTGTGTTACTGCACAGAAGGTGCTGTGTAACACAAATAAAAAGTGGGGTTCATGGAGCGGGTTCCTCCAGAGCCCACTATCACACAAACAGTAAAAATACACATGGCAAAACACATGTAGGAGTGGGAAAAAGGCTCACACTCTTACCAAGTGGAAAAAATAAACTCCAGAAATCCAGCAAAGCTGCTGGGAGACTCACTAGATGAGGGAAATTAGCCATAGAATAAGCCCATCAAAAGCAGTTCTCTTCTCTTTGTCGGGAGAACTATAGGTGCCTCTATCTCAGTGGAAACAAGCAAATCAAAGGTAGTTCCCTTAGTGGGGGGAATTATAGCAATCTCTACGTTATCAGGAGCAGCAATATAATAGGGGATGGTACACAGACGAAATAGAAAGGCACAAAGTATAGTTGCACATACGTATATCACGAACCAACGTATTATTTGTACTAGCTCCAACGTTCCTCATTTTCACTTTGATCAATTGAAGAAAACACACTTTTTATTCCATCAATTGTAATATCTCCTCTATTACTGCTATGAGCAGTCTTCTAATTACAGGGCCATATTTAGGATCCTGTAAAAAGCGCGAACATCAATGTCTCTTTTCACAAAACAGGATAAGCTTGAAGTATAAATACAAAAACAGCAAATACCAATCTGGAGACAATAGATTCAACCAAACAGGTATGCAGTGAGAACCGAGTCTGGGTATTGCTCCAGTTTACGAATTCAAAATCAAGATCAGGCATATTCGTGATACATCAATATTTTTCTTAAGCTAATTTTTCTCAATTCCTGTGACTCTCAGCAAAGGTTTGTACGCCTGCTATAATATCTATAAAGAGTGTCTGATCGAGTCACTGTCCAAATGCACAATGTGCATTAATCAACTGGTTGGTTTATCGTCCTTCTTCTTTGTCATCGGTCGGCAACAGTAGGAGGGACGGTCTTGCCGGTGTACAGTTGTACAGTTTTACGTCATTCTGCCTTGGACTTTTACTGCTGAGGGGGTTATATTTTCAGTGATAAAGAGGCCACTCAACCGTGGCTCGTACCACTTTCTAGTGACATTTCTAATCAAAACTGTGTCTCCAATAAATAGTTTGGGTGCCGATAAAAGTTCAGTTGATTTGGTTGCTGGATGGTTTTCATCTGTGTTCTGAGACCGACCCCCCCCTGGCGCTTGAGTTGATCAGAAATGAGAGAGATGCTAGAGGTCATACATGTCTAATAATTATGCAGCTCATCACCTAACAATTTTTCTGTACTCTAGGCATCACTTCTACTCCTCGATGAAGGTGTAAGAGGCGTTCTCATTCACCTACCTGTTACTAGTTTATGGGGTGTGAGGTGGCGGTCCAAACCAGACTGATTCCGTAAGGCATATAAAGCTAAGGGCAGGCAATATAGCCATCCCTTCTTCAAAGTTAGCTTAAGCTTGGCAATCCTTTCTTGAAGGATGCCGTTGAGTCGCTCGCATTTTTCCGTTCACTTGCGGTTGATAAGCAGAAGATAACATATGCGTAATACTCAATAATAGTCCTATCTGTTCAAATACTTCATTGACAAAGTTTGGCCCATTATCGGATTTCGGCACTTCACACACACCCCATCTTGGAAAGACATTACGTACTAAAAATGTTGTTGCACATGTGGCATTAGAGTGTGTACATGGACCTGCCTCCATCCACCTAGAGAAGGGACACACCACCACGATCAGATACCTGTATCCATTACACACTTGTAGCAT
Organism: Ambystoma mexicanum; assembly: GCF_040938575.1. NCBI lineage: Eukaryota > Metazoa > Chordata > Amphibia > Caudata > Ambystomatidae > Ambystoma > Ambystoma mexicanum. The sequence continues at coordinate 219,851,798 of NC_090921.1, read as the reverse complement.
ATCAACATATTCAATATGTAAATGCTGAAAAGGACCATTTGGTTGAGGAATAACTCCTCCATAATAGTTCTCAGTGTATGCACTGCTGTAAACTTCTGACATAGGATGCAATTCACTACATAGAATGTAACATGTTCTAACAAATTTGGAACCAACCAGTCTTCCTCAATCGTAGCAGCAAGACTCTCCCTTGTTATATGCACGGGGTAATGCAGCTGTTCAAGCGCAATCTTTAACAATACTTCTGGCTTTCCAGTGCTATCCTGTCACCATAATGTTTCTATGCGGGATAGAGAACACCCCTATGTTTCCATAATTCCTGCTCTTCCTGCTGTGCACTTCCTTGAATCTCCATTAATTGGGTCTTTGGCAAATGATTAAACCCGTCTTGTATTACCATAATCGTGACTACTTTCTCTTTGACATTCAGAGTGTCGAAACTTAAAATATCTGGGAAATATGCAACCCTTTTGGCTTCTGCGACTGCAGCTTCATTCGCGCATAAAATAAAATCTGTTCACTAAGTGTGTGCGGCGCATTTAACGACCGCTACGGCTACTGGGGGTTGTAGTGCTTTAATAAGCCTGTCCAATAAAGATGCGCACTGAACTGGAGTGCCGTCCCCTCAGAGAAAACTGCACACCATCACTTCCTGTCCTTCATGATTCATGATTCTCGAGTGCGACAATAAGCTCAACTAATTCTGCTGCTTGTGCTGAAAAGTGAGATGGTAGCCTAGCACTTGCTACAACCTCAAACTCGCCATTTATTCTACAGCTGCACCAGAATGCCTTTCTCCACTTGTCTGATCAATTTTCGAAGAACCATCAATAAAGAGAATTTCCCCTCCTGACAGAGCATTTTCCTTTACACAAGGTATATCATCATAAAATTCTACATAATTAGCACAGTCATGCACATGATCGCCCTCTGTTATTGGTTCAGCTACAAACGTGGCAGGATTCACTATTTTACATCTGGCAATTTTGATCAATGGGTTTGAAATCATTACTTCATAAGCAGAAGCTCTCTGACACATCAGTGTACCTATGGGTTTCTCTAAAATGGCAAACAAAGCATGTTCGACAAAGAGAGTCATAGAGCAGCCCATCACAATACTTGTGGCCTTCTCAATTGCGAACATGGTGTCTGCCTATGACTGTTCACAAGGAAAGTGTCCTTTCATAACTGGATCTAAAATCCCACTGTAATACGCTAAAGGCTTGTACCCCAATGTATTCCTCTGTGTAAACACTGCTGTCATGACTGTCCCATTCGTATATGAAAACAAATAAAACTCCTCCTCATAATTGGGAATTCACAAAACTGGAGCTGGCCAAATTGCTTTTTTCAATTCTTCAAACCCTTCCTCCATCTCCTCAGTCCATTCTATTTTTACCTCATTCACCTGTGCTTTCTTTAAAGCCTGCAAAAGTGGTCTTGTGTATGAACTGTAGTCAAACACCCGGTCTCTAACATAATTATATAATCCCAAAAACGATTGCATCTGTTTTACTGTGTACGGTTTTTGCAGTTTCCGTAATCGCCTAAGCTCTTTCAGGTGTCACTGTTTTTCCCTCATGTGAAATCAACTGTCCTATGTATCCTCTTCTTGACAATGCTGTAGCTTCTCTTTGTCTACCTTGTATCCATTGTCTGCTAAGATAGTCATTAACTGTATCGAGTCTTGCCTGCACTCATCTTCGGTCCTGCTACAAATTCAAATGTCATCTATGTGCTGTATCACCACGATTTTCAAAACAACATTGCCTAAGTCCATCGCGTAGGACCCTCTTAAAGATTGATGGAGACTCACAGTACCCCTGAGGCAGCCTAGTATGTTTCAGACGAGTCTGGTGGAAAGTAAATGAAGTCAAGTCTTGCAAGTCTGTTTGCAACGGGATTGAGAAAAACACATTTTTCAAATCAATCACTGTGAAATATCGTGCTTCCACTGGGATACTGCATGGTATCGTCGACGGATTAGTAACTAGAGGAAACTCTGCTTCTACAATCTGGTTAATCGATCTTATGTCTTGTAAATGAATGAGTAGCCCAAGTGTCTAATAGGAAAGAAAACGATTTTCCTCCTATCATCACATCAACCCTTGGTTCCTAGTACTGAATACATCAAGTCACCCTGTGAGCTGCCCTGTTGTGGGTATATGCATACCCCTGGACATGTGAAAGTATTTCCTCCTACCACAGTACACCTCCTATTCTGGGTGTCAGTAATTGTCCTGTGTTTGCATACTTCTGTGTCTGTATGTTTGTTTGTTTATTACATTTATATTGCGCACCATATAATCCAAAGGCATGAGGGCGCTGATGAAAACAAACAACAAGAAACATGTAAGAGCCAAAGGCAGACACTACACCGGAAAATATGAGACATGGCAATCAACGGCCATTCACAGCCCTGAATTGAAGAAAGAATTGGACATACACGATCACTGAATAGACAATAATCAGAAGGAGAGGAATAGAAATCCTTCCCTAGAGGATCTAAATGTAGAGAATTAAATTACAGTTCAATGTCCCTTTAGGCAGATATTTAGATCGTCTAAGAAAGACGGGTAAGTTACTAACCCCGGAGTGCTGGGGGCGTGTTGCGACTGCCCATGCGGTGGATTCATTTGCACTTGCTCTGGTTGCTGTGTCTGTTGCATTTGCGGTGCTTGTGTCTGATACACTGTCTGATCTTGACCAAACCCTTCCCTAGTTTGTGAGCTATATGACAGAGGATAAGCTGTCCCCCCTCTTGAGAATTGGCCATTCAGTACATTCCTTGGCTCCCACATAAGCGTGCAATGTGCCCTGTTATCCCACAAGTCCAATATACAGGGGGAGGCCGCCTGACTAATCTCCCTTTGTTAAATCCTCCTTGCACATTTTGATTCTCATTCTGTGCATTTTGAAACCCACCTTCATTATTTTGGAGGGTTCATTTATGTTGAGAAAATCACAATATACAACAACAATTTGGAAATAAAATAAAAAACTTTGGAACCGACATGAGGAGTCTTCTCTAACTCACAATTAAGCAAAGCTAGCCATTTACAACAAAGCAGAAACTATCAACAAATAGCGCGCACAAAATCGGGTTCTACTACTTTGTTTCTATAATCTGTTTCATTTTCTGATCAGCCTCAGAACAAGAACCCAAGTGCAGCTGCTTCTTAAGTAACAACAATTCCTAACAACTTTTCAGAAACAATAACTGTCAAAACTTTCAGAGTTCGCCATATGTTGTTAAAACGCTGCTTTTGGACTTTCACTATTTTGGAATCCACCCCTTCCTCTATAGCCCATACCTCTGCCTCGTGGCATGAACCCATTCCCTTCTTGGTCCATCTGCTGCTGATTATTTTCCCATAATGCACCCACTGCTTGCTGCATTCCCAGCCCTGTCAATAACGCCCCTTCGATGGCGATTTCTGAAGCTTTCTTCTGAACTAACTTGGCTTCCTCTATTTTCCTAGCCTCATCCTTCTTCCTGTTTTTCTCTTGCAGCAGCCGACAGTGATGCACTATCGTCAACTCTATTTCAGCCCACGGCTTTGCTTCCATTCCCACTTGTTTCTTCATTTGCCTCTGCACTTGCTCGGGTAACCCCTGAAATAGATTGTGGTAAAATACTGCCACCATTTTTCCCCATGGTTACTGCGTTTCAAATTGCCAACACTCTTGAATATCCCGAATTTAAGCAAGAGGGTCTTCATCTTCTTTCATCTTATGTGTCATAATTGCACCCATATCCGATGTGTCAGGATACTGTACCCTAAGAGCCCTCCACACATCTGCTCTGCAATTATTGAATGGCGCTCCGTCGTGCACTGTGTTTTGTGCTGTCACACTTGAATTGTCTGCTCTCCTCCATATGTGATCAGCTCTTTCTCAAAGAATAGCTGCTAGGAGACCTTAAATGTCTCCTATAGCCAATGTGTTCCCTCTTGTCCTTTATTTTCTAGCTCATATATGCATTTCCTGGCACCCGATGTCAAACTCTGGAGTTTGCACCTTAAATTATCCTTATCCAACTGTGGCCATGGAATATACTGTAGCCTTGCACCCCCTTTTTTCCAATAAGTGAAACTGCTCAAACCCTTACCCGCAGTCTGCTCCCGTCCTCTGCCTATTCATGGCAGGGACAGTGGTCCCAGGCTGTCTCCTTGTTGGTGGCAATCTTAACCTGCTCACATATGGCAGTGATTCTCCTTTCTCACTATACGATCGTCCTCTGGGACGTTCTGCATATGCTGTCTGATCTGGCGTCCTATCCTTAGATTGTTCTAGATCGGACCATCTTACTTCCTTGTCTATCTGCAGGCTTTCCTCTGGGACAGACGCACTCCCTCCCTCTTCACCAAGGAAGGATTATCTCTCTTCATCTGACATGTCTAGTCCCCAACTAGTGTGACTCTCGTCCCCGTCACCCTTATCTAAGGTCAGTATGCGTAAGGATAAGCCCTGAGCTTGCAACTAAAGCTATTTTCTTCTTCACCTTGTGATTGACATGCTAGGGATTGCTCTCCCTTCCCTCTGCTTCCTGATTTGCTACCTTCCTTTAATTCTTGATAGGCCTTATCGATCCGGTCTCCGATGCTTCCTGTATCAAAATTCTCTTCTTCTAATGCTACTCTAGATGCCCCTAATGTTGCTCCCTTTAACGGAAGGAACTCTTCCAATCTGTCCCAACATATTGCTCGGCTTGGTTCTACTGGTTCCTTTCGAATTAGGCTAATATCAAAGTCATGCTGTCTCCTCCTGTGTTCTAATGCTTCATTTAATTCTCGTTGCTTTCTCACCTCCCTTCTAATTCTCTCCTCTTCTTGTCTTTGCTCTTCTCTCCTCACCCCTGTTCTCCTTTCTTCCTTTTCCCTTCATCTCTGTATCCCTTTATCCCTTAATTTCTGTGCTTCCTCTTCCTCTCTGTAAGGTGTCTCTCCCTAATGTATCTGAAAGGAGGCTGGGCAGCAACGTGTAGGAGTCCTGAGCGTGGGATAATTGTACCTTACCGCACACATGTGAGAAATGACAACCCAAGGGGCGATGAGTGGGCTCTTCTATGAGGACCAAGGAAAGCCCTGAGTGAACAGTAGGGTGTGTGGGAGTGAGGGTCTTCTTCTATGAGCCGGTTAGCCCTGTTGGCTAACATTGATTAGTGTGCACCATGGTTAAATAAACAGTCACACACTTATCTCATTTGACCAGCTTGACAGCCTTCTTTATAACACAGAAATTGTGCAATTGAATCCTTGGTATAAAATCATTACATAACCTAGACAGTGAGCAGGTCAGTTCACCTTTGGTAAATAAATAATGAAATATTAACAATTGGATCCTGGTAAATCAGTTAGTTCACATTTGGTAAATAAATAATGAAATAGTGCCAATTGGATCACTCGTAAACCAATCAGTTCATATTTAGTAAATAAATAGTTGAATATCATAAATTGGGTCACTTGGGAGGGAGTCAATCCACCTTTGCGAAATAAATATTTAAATATTAACAATTGTATCACTTGTAAGCCAGTCAGTTCACATTTGGTAAATAAATAGTTGAATACTCTTCATACAGGTTATGGCAGTGCCCTGGCCTCTCCTGTTGTAGGCACTTGGTTTACTCTGATCTCACCCCCGTACTCCTAAACACGTGGTAGCTGCAGTCTATCACATGATACACCACTTAAACACACAGACTCTCACAGGTACAATACAACTACCACAGGACCTTCCCCACCACAATGTTCTAACGAGTGCAGGGTATTTTGCCCATAGCTGAGGCATATGATCTTCTATTGACTACCCTTATGAATTCCGTCACCATATGAAAAGGGCAATGTCACTGTTCATTCGTTGACCCAGGAAAACACTAAATCTCAGGGTGGCAAAGGACCTCATGGTACAGGTGTGAGGGGGGGAGAGAGCACAGGGTGATCGCTTGGATTAGCGGCTCCCCTGTCCTCTGTGAACATTCGCACAACAAAGTATCCCTTGAAAGAATAAGTAAACACTACTGTGTATTGATTAAACACCCCACTTCCCAGCGCTTTCCAGGCTTCTGATGAAACCCCGTGGGGAATCTTGGGAAGGGTCTGTGACCGCTCCCCTCACTTTCTCTTGCTTGTTTTAATTTCTTTTCTTTTCCCTTGTACTCCTTTGTTTTTATTTTATCTGATAAACATTTCCCTTCGGTCTCTCCACCAGCCTGAACTACCCCTCCAGGAGCCCCGTTCAAGAGAACTGAGTAAACTTCTCCCCCAGCACGTATTGAGGGACCAAGGAACTTGATCAGGTCGGTCCTCTCCTCACCTTGACAGGAATTGTACACTTTACCAAGCCAGTCTATGAGCTGCATGAGAGAAGGATACCGCCATACAATTTGAGAATGTCGTTCCTCCCCCTCACTTTCTCTCTCCTACCTCGAAGCCAGCCACACACGGCTATGCGTGAGAGCGACCCGGCTCTGTCTTAACAGAGCAGCGCCAGCAGTGGGGAACACACCAGCCGACTTTACTCCCTCAGCTCCGGATGAGCACACACTCTCGACCCAGGGTTGGGGAAAGAAACAGGCCAGCCCGAAGCGAGGATGGCCTCAGGGGACATCCCTTCAAACGAAACAGAGAGCGTGGCTGCCCTCTCCGGTTTCCACTGAGCTTCTCCCTTCATGCCACACCAGGGAACCCTATATTGAACTCGGCCCTGCCCACCAGTTGCTGAACTGCGGGGGCCTCCTGATAGGAACCGAAGTAGAAACACCTCAGCCACACGCCTGCTCCCCCTGCTGACGGGGCATACCATGTCCCAGGGACTTCTCGCGCTGGAACCACTACGGAAAGCGAGAAAGGACCTTTCAAAGCAAAACATGAAACCAGGGCCCATTTACACACGAAGCAACATGAAATGCGAGTTTACACTCACCCCCTTCTCCTTCAACAACCCTTGTCCATAAGGGTTTATATGCCCTAGAGGTGCAGACAACACAAACTGATATTTTCCATCCCATAACAACGGTACAGTCCACTATTGTTGAGCATAACACATTTGTTTACTAACATTTGAATTTGTACATGGAGTAGATTGAACAGTAAATCCCCTCCTGATAGTTTCAGTTTGGGTTCCTGGAGCATCATAGCTTAACATTCTGACTAGCCTGACTTCTTGTTGAGATCGGCAGAGCTCCTCATTGACTTGCGAATTAGTTGTAGAGACGGCTTTCTGATGGTCTATTAGTGCTGGAGACCTGTCCAGGGTCACAGAGGTTGGTCTTGCTATGTTTCCTTCTTGTGGTGTGACAAAAATGTCAGTGTCTCCAAAAGCTGATACCTCTCTCCTGTTCTCAGACAGTCCGGAGGGATCCGGAGTTGGATCCTCCCTTTCATTCCAGTAGGCTATGTCTAAACTTTCAGTCTCCTTCCTCTTCTTGTTCACAGACCTGAATGTCTGAATGTCTGAGGGCCTGTGGGCTGCTGGTGGGGTTGACGGCTCTTCATCCTTATGATTTTCCTTCTCTTTTGAGCTGGAGGCTGCAGACTGTACAGAACTTGGTCCCGCGGGGCGTAGGACTTCCCTGTGGAGTGACTCCGGTTGATGAGCACGGGTGATCCTCTTACTTGGCGAAAGAGGAACTTCGGTGTCAGATCCATGTCCACACCATCCCTTATGGGTAGGAGTTGATTCCGGTAGAGGGTCTTCACATCCCTCGGGGTGCCTTCCCTTCTCAGTCTGTACGCAGGCAACCCTGTCAACTGTTTCTCCACAAGGTATGGATGAGATTCCCAGCGGTCTCCCAGCTTGTTTCGTCCTCTTCTCTCTAAACTCCGGATGAGCACATGATCACCAGGTTGTAGCTTGCGGAACCAGACTTTCTCATCATACCTCCTCTTGGTTTAGTTTAGTTTATTTACTGCGCATTCTGTTCAGATGTGGCTTGTGCCTGATGGAAGGCTTGCGACAACTGGTCTTGAAGGTCTCTCACATACTTGCGATAGTTCTCTACACCTGTTCCATCCGTGGATACCCCAGAACTTAAGTCTATGTGTAGGCAAGCATCTCTTCCGAATATCAGCTGATGTGGTGTGAACCCAGTGCTGTCATTCCTGGTACAGTTGTAGGCGTAAACCAGAGTAGACACATGTTGACTACACTTGAGTATCTCTTTGGCACTACGTGCCTCCAGCATACAGAGCAATGTGCGACTGAAGCGTTCAGCTTGTGCATCCCTTTGGTGTGATGGGGATGTCCTAGTTTTCTTTACCCCAATCATCTGCATGAGTACATTAATGAGCTTAGATTCAAAATCTCGCCCTTGATCGGAATGAAGGTGAGCAGGCCAGCCATAATGCACAAAGAATCTCTGGTGGGATATGCTTGGGCATATAGAGTAAAATGGTCTGTTACTATCAAGATGTTCTGAATCCCGTTGTTGTCTATTTCAAGGCTGAGGAAGTCCACACAAACTGAGTGCTTGGGTCCAGAGCTCTGTAGATGTTGGAGTGTTGCGGCAGGATGGCTGAGAGTTTTTTGGGTGATGCATCCGGCACAAGTGTGACAATGCTCTTCTACTTCTGGGCCCAGGCGCGACCAGTAAAATAAGCTTTGTACCAACTCTAAGGTTTGTTAATCCCCAGGTGTCCATGTTGGTCATGAGGGGCGTGCAACGCCAGTGGACTGAATCATCGGGGTAGTACAAGCCGGTGTTAATGATGCCCTTGGATTTGACTCTCCTTGTAGAGCACTCCTCCCTTCATCACTAGTGATCTCTACTCTTTCTGATCTATCTGGTAATTGGGCATATTTCTGTGGTATGGTGGGCCGTTAGCGCCATTCTCTTTGCCCTGCAGCACTTTGCGTAGTTATACATCTTGTAATGGTTTCTGTCTCATATCCGCCTGGTTCATGTGCAGCAGTTCAGGAGCCATTAGACTGGTTGCGTCACAATAGATCACGCGGACCCCCTGTGCAGTTCCCCCTAGGCAGTCGATGGAGTGCGCTGGTCCCCCTGGCTGACCAGTTCCTTTCCGCAGTAATGCTTTCATAGTGGTCACAGAAGCCATTTTGATTGGGATGGATTCCAAACTGTCCTCTAAGTGGAGTCTGCAGGACAGTGCGTCAGCATCTGTGTTATTCACTCCTGGGTGATACTCCAACTGGAAGTTCTACATGGACAAAGCTGCTAACCATCGATGGTCAGTAACATCCAATTTGGCGGACCTGAGGATGTTTGTGAGTGGATTGTTGTCCGTCCTCACAGTGAAAGTTTCTCGGTATAGGTAGTTCTGCAGTTGTTCAGTCACTGCCTACTTCCGTGCCAAGAAATCCATCTTGTGGGTGGGGTAGTTCATTTCAGAGGGGCTTAGTCGACGGTTGGCGAACGCCACAGGTCTGACCGTTACCTGCTGTTCTTGGTAGAGTACAGCACCCAGCCGTTTAGAACTGGCATCTACATGTAGAATATAAAGCAGTTGGGGGTCAGCGTACACCAGTACCAGCACTTCAGTAAGAGTCTTTTTCAGATGAGCAAAAGCTTGTTCGCACTCCATCGCAGGCTAACGTCCTCTTTTGGATGGTATCGGGCTTGGACTGAGTTTCATTTCTGGCCGCCGCCTTCTGTGGTGCAGGATAGCCCTTGGTCAAGTCAGTGAGTGGTCTGGCAATAGTTGGGAATCTGGGCACAAACCTGCAGTAATATTTGCAGAAACCCAGGAAATGTCTAATCTCTCGCAGATTTTGTGGACGGGGCCAAGACTCCAGGGTTTCCATCTTGATGGGATCAACCTGCACTCCTTCAGCTGACACCACATGGCCAATATGCTTTACACTGGTCTGGCAAAACTGGCCCTTTTCTAAGGATACTTTCAGTCCCTGCTGCTGGAAACGATCCAAAACTTTCAGCAACCTCTGATGGTGTTCTTCTAGGGTCCTTCCAAACATGATTACATCATATAAGTAAACCAGTACCTCATGTAAGTTCATGTCCCCCACAGTTTTCTCCATCAGACGTTGGAATGTGGCTGGCACTCCCGATATTCCTTGGGGCATTCTGGTAAACTGGTAAAATCCTAAGGGGCAGATGAAGGCTGTCTTCTCCTTGTCTTCGGGAAACATGGGGAGCTGATAGTACCCACTACGTAGGTCTAAAACGGAGTACCACTTGCTTCCAACCAGACAGTCAAGAGCCTCATCCACTCGGGGGGTGGTGTACTGGTCTGGCACTGTTCTGCTGTTTAGACGCTGGTAGTCAATGCAAAGCCACACATCATTGTTCTTCTTTCGTGCCACTACGAGGGGTGAAGCATAAGGGCTTCTTGACTCCTGAATGATACCTGCATGCAGTAATTCTTCAGGATATATGGCATTTATAACGTGTATATGCATAAGTGTTTCAAGGCGCGACAAGGCAAGGGAGGGGGAACAGAGGGAAGACAGATACAACATTCCTACTAGGCCAGGTGTCATTAAGATCGCTCAAGTGCATGGGAAGGGGGAAAGTGCAGTAAATGGGATAAATAGATTAAATAAACAATAATTAAAAGTATGGCCAGATGGGGGCAAGGGTAAGTGCAGACATCAGGTGTCAAGTGCTGGTAGGGGGACTGTAGGGATACAGAAACAGTCCCCAAGTGCGGGGGTTGCCAGGGAGGCAGTGCAGGTGAGCGACTGGTGGGTGAGGGGCCCTGGGCTCTGTCATGGCCACAGGCCCCAGAACACAAAAATCACACCATCTAGTGATGGGGCAATGGGTCACTTGACTCACTTATGTCCCTTTGGGACCCATAAACACAGGGGCCCTGGCTGAACTCAGTCCTGGCGCCTTTTGCGCCAGGCTCATATAGAGATGTGAGCAGGAACACTTTATTTCAGTGAAGGAGTGCTTTTATTTTACAAGAAATTTCCAGGAGCTGAAAGCCTTTATTCCAGAGAACATCCTCATGTGCTGACTCATCGGGTGTGGCTCCCTAGGCCTGGTCTTCATGTGCTGACTCATCAGGTGTGACAGGGTGTGGCAGGCAGGCTGAACCTGGTGGCTTGGCTTCAGAAGCTCAGCTATATAAGCTGCTCCATCCTTAAGACCGGTGCTTCGCGTTACTGTGCACTTGCGTGCAACGTGACGCTCACCGCCGCTTGGACCAGTTTACTTACCTTTGAAACCAGGCGTTCTCCTGCATACTCACCTCCAGGAAACCGGTGCTTCCTCGCTTCATCTGCAGACTCATCTCCTGATAGCCAGTGATCTTGATCCCGACGCCGCAGCACCGCACTCTGCATCCACGAACTCGGACCATGTGAAGAAGAAGAAAGACAAGGATAGAACATCTGTCCTAGGGCCGTGTCACATTTGAACTCCGTGCGCCCCCTGTCAAGGAGTTCCCCCCTTCTCACCTGGGTCCGGTGTTTGCCGGTGTCTTCGATCGCTGCCTTCTTGCGAACGCTCCTGGTCTTGAACAGTGCTGCTCGAGTCTTGTCTGGTTCCAGGTTGCGTTTAGTTCCAGGAACGCGGAGTCCAGGAATCCGGGAGACTGGGAAAAGCTAGTAATGCTCGGAATCAGGAAGGGGGAAAGGGTCAGGAGCGGGTAATAGCACTGGGACAAAGGAAACAATACCGCAAGCTACGAACACATGTCTGAGGCTACTTGCAATAGCATTGAGACGCGCGGAGCCGCGGAAGGCGTGGTCTATAAATAGATCACGCTGCGTTCAGCGTATGGAGCGAGCAAGGGCTTCAGCTCTGGACAGCCATTTTGGAAGTAGTACGGAATGTAAGCCCCGTTGAGTCAAGGACCAGGAGGTCCAAAAGGGGCATGATCTGAAGTTCATGACACCCCCTAGTTAACAACTTATCAGCTACTGTACCGCTGCAGCTTTGTTCCTCATTCCATCCAGCTGCCGCCTCGAGTTCCGCAGCTTCTGCCGGGCCGGCAACATCACCTGCAAGGGAAGAAAGCAAAAGAGCAAACATTTGGAATTCCAATTGTGGAACGGACAGCAATTCAAGACAACAAACTTTACAATACAACAATAACAGACGAGGAAAGACAAAGGCAAACAGGAACTCTTACCTGAAGTATAGTGGCTTAGTTGCAGCAGGACTAGATTACCACGTGCAAGGGACCAGTAAAGAAACTCGGTCCAGATCATACAAGCGCCCCTGCCAGAAGCTGCAGGACCTATTACCACCAGTCGTCACATAAGCGCATAGGGCGAAGCTGGACCCGAGCGACCTCACCCCCGGGAGGGCTGCAACCGTGCCCCAACACCTCCACAGAGACCAGATGAGCATAACAGGCCCAAGATCAGAGGGTGGCCAGGTAACCAGTGCAGTTTCAGTTTTAGCCGGGCAATTCAGGGGGGGAGAGGAGGAGTGAAAGCAGAAGCAAAGAGAAAGGTTTTGAGGTGCTTCCGGAACCGGAGATGGTTCCCCTCAAGTTTCAGGGAGGCTGCTCCAGAGGGAGGCCCCAGCCGAAGAAAAAGATCTACCACCAACTCGTTGCTTGGAGAAGCGACTGACCCTGAGAGAGTTGGAGACGGATGAGCGAAGAGCTCAAGAAGGAAGATATTTAGGAAGAGAGAGTTGAAGGTATTGAGGCCCCAGACACCAGAAGGCCTTGTGGACAATGCAGAGGGTTTTGAACTTAATCCTTGCAGCCACTGGGAGCCAGTGCAGAAATGTCAGTCCTGGAGAGATACGATCCCTGGCTTGAGGCCATAGACAAGTCTCGAGTCCTGTTCTGGATGAGTTGCAGAGGGCGGAGAGTAGAAGCAGGCAGATTTAGAAAGAGGCTGCTGCAATAGTCCAGCCTAGAGAGAACCAGAGCTCTGGAGACAGTGAGCGTCTGGGAGAAGGAGAGGAAAGGAAGAATACCTCTGAGGAGGTGCAACTGGTAGTGTGACTTCTTAGAGACGTCAGAGATGTGAGGAGAGAAGGAGAGTGTAGAGTCGAAGATTACCCCAAGGTTTTTAGCCTCGCAGGTGGGAGCAGGAAGAAGGCCAAGAGAGGCCGGCCAGAGAGTGACAGGAAAGGAGGGAGCGGGTGTGCCGATGAAGAGACTCTCAGTCCTACTGGCATTAAGGCAGAGATCATTGGTGGCACACCACTCCCGGATGGCGGACAGACAGTCAGAGAAGAGAGAGGCTGAGGGTAGCCTGAAAATGAGCTGAGTGTCATCCACATAGCACTGGAAGTTGGGGCAGAGAGCAGCAATACAGTGGGTAAGAAGTGGCAGGTATTGGTTGAACAGCCAGGGAGAGAGGTTAGACCCTTGGGGAACACCACAGGTAGAGATAGAGGAGAGGAAGGACAGAAGTTGGACCAGGGAGGGTCGATCGGAGAGGAAAGAGGTCAGCCAAGCCAAGGGCTGATGGGTGATAGCCAGGTTATCACGGAGATAGTTGAGCAGGATGGCATGGTTGACCGTGTCAAAGGCAGAAGAGAGATCAAGTAAGATGAGGACACAGGGGGTGTTGGAATCTAGGTTGGGGAGCAGGTCTTCGCGGATGTTCAGGAGAGCACTTTCGTGCTTCTGGCAGCTCTGAAGCTAGACTAATAGTCATGGGGACAGCCAACCGATTCAGAGTGATGATTAAACTGGGAGATGGCCAGTTTTTCCAGGAGTTTTCCCAGGAAAGCAGTAATGGAGATTGGACGATAGTTAGCCTGGCAGGAAGGGTCAGCAGAGGGTTTCTTAAGAAGAGGGTGCAGAAGATGACGCCCTCCCCATCAGCAGGTGCCAGCATTTGTGACCTCTCTCGAAATGGGCTGACATCGTTTAGACAGATGTGTTGCTTTACTCCCTTTGCTTCACCCAAGTCTCGGTCACTGATTGAAAACACATCTGCTCACAGGGATAGCTGGTCTCGTAGATTATCATGTTCACGTTCCGACAATGGTGACTCCCCAAAGTTTATCTTTCTCACATCCAAGGGAGGATATATGCTTCGGGTGCCAGCTGCCTGGGCCACGGAGTCAGCAAGGTGCAACTGGGCAATTATCAGCCCCCCCCGGGTAGGTTCACTGTTATGTCTGTAATATTAGTGATGAGGACTGCAACGTTCTTCAGCCCTTGGCCATTGTAACTGATCAGAGTGCGTTGGACCATCAGACCTCTGGACAGTTATTCCCCCTCTGGGGCCTCCATCACTAATCTCCGGTACCGATTTTGTCCTTGGCGGTGCACATGGCCGGGCAACATCACCGTCTGGAGAGGCAATATGTCAGCTTAACCATGGTTGGGAGTGGTCACATCTTGTGATCCCCAGACTTGTAACACCACATAAAATACTATTCATACAGATTAGATGTAAAGAAACGCTGACCTGAATCCGATGCAGCAGACTTGCAGCTATGAGAATCCAGTTGATCACTCTCTCCCTATCTGTCTTAGAGTCAGAGAAGAAGAGAGTTTGCAGGGAAAACCTCTCGGGAAGAAAATCCTGAGCTGGTACTGGATTCACATCTTCGGTTGTAGGATTTCTGGAGATGCCCTTGTTGTGAGTTGTTAGATAGGAACCCCTGTGAACAGAATATCAGAGGTTAGTAGGTCTTCTAAGTGTGTTTATATCTTTCCTAGGTGGGCAGTATTTACCTGATGCAGGAAAGCCTTTTACCAGACAAACTGAGGAAGACTCGGGATGCTGTCTGCGGAGTTCGGAAGTTCTGGGATCTGGAAGATAGTATGCTTGCAAAGTAAGGTAAGGTGGAAAGGGAAGAGAAAGAAATGGTAAGAGAAGTGTAGCAGGAGAGAGATGGCACCTACCCGTGGTGTTCTGTGGAAGCCGCGACTGCTGAATGCTGTGTGTGTCTTAGGAGAGCAGCAGAACGGGGTGTCTACGAGAGGCATTATGTCTTCCGACGCAGAAAACTCCTGTACACGGATGACAGGTTAGGTAAATGCAGGGAAGACTGGGAAAATACTCATGAAGAAGGAATCCCGGTAAGAAGTCACGTACCACAGGGGGAGGAGTCTCTGCGTTACTGAAGCCGGACACGGTACGCAAATGTAAACAGTGAGAATCAGAGAGCGGTTGCAGATTATCTAAGCGCAGAAGAGTAAGGCAGGTTAGCAAGAGTCAGTAGTAGGAAGAAAGGCTCGTAGGTCTCGAACGGACTTACGGAACATCGCGGTCAGAAGAGTAGCAACGCGTCCAGGCTTCTGTGGAGACAGAATATGATCACTCGGCTGTTCAGTGGGAGGAGCCAAGCCAACAGGGATCTCAGGGAAGACTGTACCGGTGCTACTCATTCGAGACGCCATGTTGTAGATGAAACAAGCGTACAGTGTACATTGTCTCCAGCAGCCCCACAGCGACTAGCCATGGAGAGAGTTCAAGGGTAAGTATACTCTGGAACCAAAAAAGTAACAACCACGTTCCATAGTAAGTTCATTTCGAGTGATAACTTGGGGGTCCTTTGAACTGAGGTGCTTGGAATGGTCTGCAATTTGATGAAGAAGATCTGCGATCACATGCACGAAAATGGCCCTCGGAAAGATAGGCTTGGATCGGAACATGGACAACTTGACTTGGTCCTTTCAGTAAAGAGCATCAGCTTGCAGAATGATTCATCCTGGAATGAATTTGAAAACTACGTGATAGGGCGAGAAGAAATGAGCCCATCGAGCTTGTCTGCTGTTATGGGTCTGGGCATATTGGAGGGTTCGCAGATTATGATGATCGGTTTGAACTTCAATAGGGTGTTTGGCTCCCAGCAATAGATGTCTGCATTCTTCGAAAGAACGTTTGATTGCTAAAAGCTCATTTTCAAGAACCGAATAATTCACTTTGGATGATGTCAATGTCTTCGATAAATATGCCACAGGCCGTTCCTCTCCCTGGTCATCAACTTGTAATAGCACCGCTCCATTGGCATGATGGGAGGCATCAGATTCTAAAATGAACCCCTTATTTTGGTCCGGGAAGATAAATATTGGTGGTGAGGAAAAGCAAACCTTGAGGTTGTCAAAGGCTTGTTGGGCAACTCAACTGTGGACCAGTGAAAGGACACATTATTCTTGGCAAGGGAAGTCAAGGGGCGAATGCAAGTGGAGAATGCCGGGAAGAAGCGCCTATATAAATTGGCAAAGCCTAAGAATCGTTGCATGTCCTTAACAGAGGAGGGAGACAGCAATTCCATGATGGCAGCCACCTTCCTGGGGTCCATAGCTATGCCATCTGCAGATAGGATGTATCCTAAATATGACACCTGGTTTTGGCTAAATTTGCACTTCTCCAGCTTACAAAGAAGCTTATTCTGTTGCAGTTGCTGCAACACCTCCTGGACATGTCTTCATGTTGCAAAGGTGAACTAGAGAACACTAGAATGTCATCGAGATAAACTATGACATAGTGCATAAAGATGTCCGAGAAGAGATGATCCATAAAATGCAGGAATACAGCCGGGGCATTAGATAAACCGAAAGGCATTACCCTATACTCATAATGCCCGAAGGGTGTACGGCATGCTATCTACCATTCATCCCCTCTTTTAATTCTGATAAGGTAGTAGGCTCCTCTGAAGTCTAACTTCGTGTAGATCACTGCCCCTTGCACGGCTTTCAAAATTTCTGGGATGAGAGGCATGGGGTAACGGTCTGGTATTGTGATTTTGTTTAATGCACGATACTCGATGCATGGTCTTAATTCTTGGGAGTCTTTCTTAGGAATAAAAAATAAGGAGGCCCCAGCAGGTGAGGTGGACTCAGCGATCAAACCATTCCTGAGATTCGTCTGCAGGTATTCCTTGAGAACTACCTTCTCACGGGCTGACAAGATGTACATCCTTCCAAAAGGCAAAGGATGTTCTGGAATCAGATTGATCTCGCAGTCATCTTGACGAGGTGGGGGTAGCTCGGTGTATGCAGCCTTAGTAAAGACCTTTTGGAACTGGTGCTAAGGTTTGGGCAGTTCAAGGATTTGGTTAAGAAGCAGGATGTGTGTAGATGGGACCCGTGTCTGTGGGTGTGTGTAATCCTACTTCCCCCTGGGAAAGACAGTGATCTATACAAAATTCTGAGCCTAAGAAAAAGTCCCTGCTGTCCAGTTTACAAAGGGGTTGTGCTTCCTCAACCAGGGTAAACCTAGGATCACGGGGTAGTGAGTGACCTTGATGAGATCAAACATTATCTCTTCCTTGTGAGAAGAGATGGTCATAAGAAGGGGTCCGGTCTGTTCGACTATAGGACCTGATATAAGAGGACTACAGTCTACACTCTCAACCAGGACTGAAACTACCTTGGTGACTCGAGGAATTTTGTGTTTGGAGGCCCATGTGACATCAACAAAATTACAAGCCGCCCCACAATCTATCAAAGGGGGTATGTTGAGGATCTAAGAAGTACCCCATGTAAGATTTAGTTGGAGAACTACAATGGGAGATTCTGGAGAGTCCATGCATTGGGATCTGATACGAGAAGTGGGGAATCCATTGTTTTCTTTCCGAACGGTGGTTACCGTTACGGTCAGACAGAGGCGTTTCCCGGCTTTGGTGGTGCTATGGGACATTCGAAAACTCGATGGCCTGATGATCCACAATAAATACACAGCCCGAGGGCTCTATGTCGGACTCATTCCTCAGGGGACAAGGGACCTCGGGCTACACCTAATTACATAGGTTCCTGTTATGACCTTAAGTGGAATCATCAGGTTAAAGAATATTCTGGATGCCAGGAGATCTTCAATAGGTCACTTTAATCAGGTTATATCAGGAGATTCAGTTACAGGATCAAGGGACGCCCACTGGCTCCCACCACCCAGGTTACATCATTGTCAACTGTCCTGGGTGGAATCTCAACATACGGCATTCCACTCAGTCATACCCAATCATTCCATTCATGACCCCATACATCAAGCACTCAGCATACATACATACAGATGACTAACATCCATACAGGAAAGAGGATATCAATACTAACAGTTCCTCTGTAGACGTACATTTCCTTGGTAAGGGAGGAATGTCTAGAGGAATTCGAGGGGGGGGCGGTTCTTTCTTTTCTCGTGTGTCTTTCTTGTAGATGATAGTCTAATTGCATAGTAAGTGAGACCATCTCTGCTAGATTCCCTGGCCGAGGAACCCTGGACCCTTCATCCTTCAGTTCTTCAGTGAGCCCACAATGGAAGATTGTTATGAGTGCATCGTTGGTCCAGGCGGTATCAGCAGTCATCTGTTTGAACCGGGTGATGTATGTCAGGATATCCTGACTCCCTTGTTTAAAGTCGAGCAGTCGTTCATGCGAGGCAACAGTAATCTCTTGCCTCCCAAACAGAGACTTTAGACTATTGGTGAAGACAGAATAAGAATCCAATATAGGATTGTTTGTGGTGACTAAAGGGGTTGCCCTGCTAAGGCTGCTCCAGTCAGGTTGGAAATCATATGTCCTACCCGATCCCGGTCAGTAGGAAAAAAGGCCGCCTTAAAGGCGAACTGCACTGTACATGCTTCCAAAAACTCATGTAATTTATGGGGATTACCATCAAACCTGCCTCCTGGAAGGGGGCCTGGAGGGTTTTCAGAGCACTGAGGAGAACGGATCATCTGTTGTTTCAATTGCACATTTAAGGTTCTGGACTACCGCAGCTAAGGATTGAACCGCCTCAACCAGTTGCTGCATCTGTTCCATGTTGGGTACTGTGGACGTTGCTAACTATGATCCATGGGCTTGAAACACCACAGAAAATTCTATTCATAGAGATTAGATGTAAAGAGCCCCCGACCTGAATCAGATGCAGTTGACTTGCAGCAGTGAGAATCCACCTGGTCACTCTCTCCCTATCTGTTGTAGAGTCTTAGAAGAGGAGAGTTTCCAGGGAAACCCTCTGTGGAAGAAAACCTGAGCTGATACTGGATTCACGTCGTTGGTTGTAGAATTTCAGGAGCTGCCCGAGTTGTGAGATAGGAACACCAGAAACCTCTGTGAACAGAATATCAGAGGTTAGTAAGTCTTCTAAGTGTGTCTGTATATTTCCTAGGCGGGCAGTGTTTACCTGATGCAGGAAAGCCTTTTACCAGACAAACAGAGGAAAACTCAGGATGCTGTCTGCGGAGTTCGGAAGTTCTGGGATCTGGAAGATAGTATGCTTGCAAAGTAATGTAAGTGGGAAAGAGTAGAGAAAGGAATGGTAAGAGATGTCTACCGGGAGAGAGATGGCACCTACCCATGGCGTTATGTGGAAGCTGCGGACTGCTAAATGCCGCAGGCGTGTGTCTGAGGAGAGAGGCAGAACTGGTTGTCTCCGAAAGGCGGTCTGTCTTCCGCGAGAGAAAACTACTGCCTAAGTACACGGATGACAGGTAAGGTAAATGCAGGGAAGATGGGGAAAATACTCATGAAGAAGGAATTCTGGTAAGAAGTCACGTACCACAGGGAGAGGAGTCTTTGCGTTACTGAATCCGGATACGGTACGCAAATGTAAACAGTGTGAATCAGAGAGCGGTTGAAGATTATCTAAGAGCAGAAGAGCAAGGCCAGTTAGCAAGAGTCAGTAGTAGGAAGAAAGGGATTTCTAAGCCTCATAGGTCTCGAACAGACTTACGGAACATCGCAGACAGTCGAGTAGCAACACGCCCAGGCTTCCGTGGAGACGGAATATGATCGCTCGCCTCTGCAGGGGGAGGAGCCAAGCCAACAGGGATCTCAGGGAAGACTATACCGGTGCTACTCATTCGAGACGCCATCTTGGAGATGAAACAACCGTACAGCTTACGGTGTGTCTCCAGCGGCCCCACAGCGACCACCCATGCCTCCTAGGCATGACACATCTCCTACTGGCTAGTCAGTTTGATCCACCTTCTCTAGGCTTTTCCTGTGGTATGCCTGTTGGTAAACTGGGTGCCTCTTCAGAGATTGAGCAAACTGTGGACCAGCCATTTCCATACACATCTTGGCGAGGGTACGAAACAGAGCAGAGTTGGTGCCCATGACTAGTGGTACTTCTGGTTTCGGGTTTCTCATGGTGCACACTAAGGCCAAAGTGGTCAAGGTGGTGTTCACTCTGGCCACTTCCTGACTTAAATGGATCTTCACAGAGGTATACCCCAGATAACGGCAGGTCGCAACTCCTACTCCCATCAGATGTAACCCCTCCAAGTGCCCCAAGAGTAGATGGGCTATATGTCGATGATAGTAGGTCTCATAGACAATGGTGACTTGAGAACCACTGTCCAACAATGCAGTAGTCCTTCTCCCTTCCAGGTCAATGGGGATGGCCATGGTGGGCCCTATGAGGCCAGCAGAATTCCTCGATGAAGACAGGCTTGAGTTCGTAGTCTGTTCCAAGTTGCTGGTAGTCTGTTGCAAGTTGCTGGTAGTGTCTTCTTGGGGTTGGAGAGTTCCCAGACTAAACTGAGGTGGTCAGCTGTGGGACCTTCCTGAGCCTTACTTTGATACTTGGTAGTTGGTACTTCAGAGTGTAGTGTCCTTATGGAGATGCAGGAATTTCTTGCAATGGAGCTTACTCCTGGGGTCGAGGTTCTAGCTGCTCCTCCAATACAACCTCCTGGGCTTTTCCCGACACTGTTCGGGCTGGAGTTGATTTCAGTGCCTCAAATCGAGCAGCTTCTCGGGCGTAGTCTTGGTCTTGATCACACAGAAGAGTTGAGTGTCTGTCATCCCCACATAGATGTAAAATCTCCATGGTGGTAAGGGTGCAGAGGATTGGGTAACACATTCTCAAGGCTCTTGAGCTCGTTGCAACATCTGATGTTCTTGGTCACGAGAGGGAGGAAACACTTCTCTGCCTCGCTTCTGGTTGGCATTCAGACTTTCATTGGTTAGCAGCTGGGCCTGTATTTTCTTTACCAGCTGCTGCAGCTGCTCAATCTGTTTCTGCTGAGAAGTGGGTGCTGGGAAATTGCCTTGGAATGGGTGGCTCTGGACATTGATATCACCAGCTTCTTCTTCCAGTGCCCTTATTGACCTTAGTAGTTCTTCATATGATGGAGGTGTGTCCAGTTTCTCACGCAGTCTCAGTTGCAGAATCAGTATGGCAGCTTTTTTGGCCCCTCTGAGTGTCTGTTTCAAACGACACTGGTTCAGTTGGGAAGTCTCTACTCCTCCTCTATGGTGGGCCAGGCATAGAAAGTGTTCAATCCTCACCAGGTAGTCAGACAATTACTCTCCTGGTTTAAGAGAGGTGGCATGAAACCTGATCATTAAGTCCTTCCCTGGTTCAGTAGTGTCAAACGCTCCTTCCAGTGCGCTCCTCGCTTGCAAGGAAGTCAGGTCCAGACTCAGTGTTCGAAGTGACTGTACAGTCTGTAGTGCAGGTCCACACAATGCCATTATTACTCGTCTCGTCTTTTCTTGGTCGGACACTTTCCAGTCGTGTAGCATGAGCTGAGTGAGCTCTTCCTACAGTTCGTAACCCTCTTCTCCTTTGGGCACAGGTTTTTCACCTGAAAAGGGTCTTATGCGGGTGTAGTCCCCATGTTCACTAAGCAAGGGTGACGGGCATTGTCACTCCATGGTTACTTTAACTGCTTCAGCCACCGCAGTAGCAATGACAATGGCCTCTTTAGTGGGAGTAGTCGTTTCGGGGTGCAGAGGTATTCCGGTCCAAGCGTCTAAGTTCCAGACAGGGCAGGTCATCACAGGTTCCCCACCTTGGATCTCAGTGGGCAAGGTTTTACCTGTAAGAGAAACTCCACCATACCATAACATAGTATATAACATTTGGTATCTTGACCAGCTAATCATCCCACACTTTTCACTTTACCCGTAATGGGTTCCAAGGTACCAGTCATGGCTAACACTTCATATGTGGTAATGTATAAAGGGACCTCGCCTACTATGAAACAAACCTCTGGACTAAGCCCTTCGGCTTGTATCCAGTGTAACACATACTCATGTGCCATTTTTGGGTTTTGTTTTTATATATTTATCCACTTATGTATACTCAGTGGGACACCACCCCAGTGGACCAAGAACTGTTGAACCACCTGCGGATCCCCCCTCCCGGGGCCAAATCAGCTCCCGCCGGAGCACATCACCGGCTTGGACCTGGGCTGCAGGCAGTGGATAAATATCGGCCTGGCCCCTGTTTGGGCCCCGGTGCCCCTGGATGCTCCGCAGCCTCCTGTGACTGGCCTGGGCTCAGGAGCCCGAAACTGACACCGATAAACCCCCTGACAGCAGGGGTCTAGTGATCAACCCACACCACCTAAGTACTAGCCGCTAGACATAAAGAGGGAGCCCGTACTAACTGTCACCACTGGAGATCAGGGACGAAGAGCTAGATCTCTCCTCCCACTTTGGGCCACTGGGTGCTCTAGAACCAATCAGACCACCTGCTGCCGCAGCCCACTCGGCGGCCTCTTGCCCACAATCCGAGAAGCTAACGAGTCCCCTCCCCTCGAGCTTCAAAGCGGAGTGAAGTACCTTGGGAGTAACCGCAAGAATCGGACCGGCACATGTTTCCCCCTCCTATCCTATCTGTACGGGGGCGCACTGCATCAACATGTCCAAATCCAATAAGCCCACTAAGCAAACAGACATTATATATGCCTGTGGGGGAAAAAAACAAGAAGAGTGAGCGCAACGAGGGTCGGATGGGAAACGCTCCGCCGGAGTGCCAGGCAGCCATGGCATCCCAATCTGTCACAAAAGCTGACTTGCATGACCTCCTATCAGCTCTTACCAAGGAATTCCAGAAGGGCACAGAAGAAGTAAAGAGTCAAATTGCACGACTGGATAAGAGAGTGGGGGCGATCGAATCAAGAACCGAGGAAATCGAAACTTTGAGATCGGAGAAGGAGTGGACAGAATTGGGGCCCTGGAGTGCAGATGCAAGGCACTCGAAGCCAAACAAGAAGACGCAGAAAACCGCACGAGGCAGAATAATATCAGGATACAGGGAATTCCAATGACGATCTCGGAGAAAGACCACCCATCCTACGTATCTGACCTCTTCCGCTTTATTATCACCCTTCCAGATGACGCCCCCCTGGAGCTCGACAGAGTGCATAGAGCGAGACCCAGACTAAGATCCAATGGTGCAGCAGACGTACTGGTGAGAGTCCACTTCTACAAGCTCACGGAGGAGATAATGCAAGAAGCCAGGGCCATGTAACACATTCACTTCCGTGATTCAGCGATATCCCTGTTCCAAGATTTAGCAGCATCAACACTAGCAAAATGAAAAGCTCTCAAGCCCATGGCTGACTGGCTGCGTGAACATAAGATAACCTACCGTTGGAGCTTTCCTACTGGCCTCGCCTTCACTTGGGAGGGGAAAACACGGCAAACCCCTTCCCCGACAGAAGCTGAACTATTCATGAACCCGGACACAGAGGAGGAGGTCCCCGGGAGCTCGAACCACTCTCCCGAGAGGGCAAGCAGGGAGTCTCTCCGCTCCTGGTCCCGGTTGGTGGGCCGACGTAGGGTACGCGGCCCATCCTCCAGGGGGAAGAACATCAACAACCGCTGAAGGTCCCCACCCCCACATCCTGGAAACTCCCCCTCGGTGGGTTGTATTCATCGAACTAAGCTGCCCAGGACTCCCTGGGTGAGAGCTCCCGGACGGACGACCAATTTCCTTTGGATCACCGGCCTGGAGTCCAGAACTGCACAAACGAACTGGCCCCCCAGGGCCCAGCCGGAAATAATCCTAAGGCAACAATCTCATTAGCCAGAGTAACCAACTGCGCTCTATCTGGCACTGCAATAATTTCACCGACACAGCACGAAACCCTCGCGTCTCCCACCTAGCTGGTAGCTACGGCCCAGCCGACAGCCCCGTTGATAGAAGGCTGGTCTGGATACCGGTATTTGTTTTTTGTTTCAGGTTCTGTTCTCATTCCTTTTGTTTGTTTACCATGGTCAGAGAGAGGGGGGGAGTTGGAGCCAAGGAGTTGGCCGAAAGAGGGAGGGCACCGAGTAACAGGGTGCAATCCGCAGGGGGACACGTCCCTCTACATGGAACCGCCACAACAATGGAAGCTCAGCCCACCGGAGAAGGGGAGACTACAGTCTTGCAATCAGATAAAGGCAGGATAAATCCGCCAACCAACCTAATTACAAATAGCCCTGCCGGATAGAGAGCTATCAATGTTGACCTGGAACGTCCAGGGTCTGAATGCCCCTCGGAAAAGGAAGTTCGTAGAGCACAGGCTCTCACAACTGGCACCCGATATCATCTGCTTGCAGGAGACACATCTCCTCGGGATAGGCGAGCATCGCATCTCCTTCCAACGCTACCCAAAACGCTACTTTGCCTCTGCGGGCCTCAAGAAAAGAGGGGTTGCCATCTTGATAATCCGAGACTTACCGCTAACGAAAAAAAACTGAAAACTCCAGGACTCAGCGCCAGTTATGAGGCTTGATTGTTTAATTGCACAATCTGTTACAAAGCCCTCTACTTGGTTACGCGTTTCGTCTCCCACGAGCCTTTATCAAATCAGGGCTAATTTGTTATAACCGGAGCCATAAGTAAATTACAAAAATGACATTAACATCATAGTTCAAAATCACATATCAAATATGAAAATTAAACATTTAAAAAGTCCACATATTTAGATTAGACAGAGAAACAAGGGTTGGTGAAGGGGAGGATTAAGCGGGTTCAAAAAACACACAATAATGTCATAATATGGACATATGTAACCACATCAAATAATATGAGACATTCCATGCCAAAATAGCAATAAATAGAATAACAAAATAACAAATTAGGGTACACAAAAAAAGAAAATTGAAAAAACAAGAGACAAAAGTAAAAAATGCCCATTAGTTCAGTTGTTGATAAGAGTGTTGCTAAGTGTGTTTAAATAATTACATAATGTAATATAACTTGAGCTTACCCAATAATAGAACTAGTTAATCCGTACGACTGTTGTCCGAAATATAATAATAGGGACAAATCCCAATGGTAGAAAATCTGAAAACACAAAAATTACACTGTGCCTCTTACAGACCCATCATCCTCCTGAACAATGACGCCAAAATCTTTGCCAAAATCTTAGCGAACAGGTTGGCCCCCTTACTACCAGATATCATACACCCGGACCAAACCGGATTCATTCCTGGCCGTGGTACTCACGACAATATAAGGAGAACCATAAACATTATCGAATCAGCCAGCAGGAAGGGTTTGAAATTGATGGTGCTATCGCTCAACGCTCATAAAGCTTTTGACATGCTAGATTGGGGCTATATCCAAAAAACATTAAGGCACTATGGATTTGGTCCTAATTTCATAAAATGGACACTAGCCAACTACCAGCACCCATCCACCAGACTTAGAATGAATGGGACCAGGTCCAACATAATTAACATTTCAAGAGGCACAAGGCAAGGATGTCCCCTTTGCCGCCTTATCTTTCCCCTCTCCATGGAGCCGTTTGCGAACAGGGTTCATCAAAATGCAGCGATCCAAGGCCTGGTAATCAAAGACCAAATATATAAAGCCGCCCTGTACGCCGACGATGTCCTCTTAACATTGACCAAGCCCAGGGAATCCATGAAAGCTCTGTGGATGGAACTGAAGGAATTTGGGGAGGCATCGGGTTTCACGGTCAACCTTTCCAAGTCAACAGCGCTGAGCATCAACCTGCCACGATCTCTAACTACAGATTTGGAAAACGAATATCTTATACCCTGGGCAAAAAAGCAATTGGCATACTTAGGGGTCCAGCTGCCAGGCACACCCAATAGACTATACAAAGCTAACTTTCCGTTGCTTCTCAAAGAACTCAAGAGTGATCTGTTACACTGGCAGAAACAGGAAATCTCCTGGTTCGCGAGAATTATGGCCTTGAAAATGAACCTAATTCCTAGACTACTTAATCACTGCTCAGCCTTACCAACTACCATCCCGAAGCAAGCTGTACAGAAACTGCAAAGGAGCATTATGAGATACATTTGGGAAGGAAATCAGCTACGAATCCCAAGGAAACTCATGCTCTGAGGACGGGCGGTGGGAGGATTGGGAGCACCTGATGCTGCCAGGTATATCTTGGCTGCGCAGCTCTCGCACGCGTTCGCCTGGCCACCCACCACTCCGAACCCCCGCTGGCTGGAGCTGGAGGAGGCCTGGAGTCCAGTTCCAATAAACTCACTACCACACATGAAATGCCCCGGCGACCATGTGGGCATGGGGCCTCTGACGGCAACCGAAAACACAGTGGCGAGCTGGAGGAAGGCGGCGCGACTTTGGAAAGTCCGCAGTATAACAGGCCCACTCACCCCGAACTGGATGAATCTGGAATTTTCGCCGGGCAACAACCCCAAGAACTTAATGAGGTGGAAAGAAGGAGGACTGGAGAGGGTGCAAGACTTTTTCGAGGAGGGAAACTTCCTGGACTTCGAAGCCTACAAAGTGAAATTAAATGTTCCGGAAAATGAGAGATTCAGATATACGCAGCTACGGCACTGGCTTTCAAACACGGTCATAAAAAACCTCGGAAGCAGAGACCTTACAGGCCTGGAGCAAACCCTCACAGCGACTCCCCCAGAGGGCAGACTATCAACCCTCTACAAGATCCTCGAGAGAACTGACCCTACCCGCAAGGAGCCATACATGCTCAAATGGGAGAAAGACATTGGGAGGCCCATTGAATTGGAGGAATGAGACCACATCTGGACGAGAGCACATAGAATCTCTAAATGCGTATCTAACAAGGAGGGGGCATTCAAGGTATGCTACAGGTGGTACCGAACCCCAGAAACGCTCAATAAATGCAATCCGGTAATTCCACCTTCGTGCTGGAGAGGATGCCCAGACAAAGGCACACTATACCATCTGTTATGGACATGTCCCAAGGCCCCCCAATTTTGGAAATCTGTGTTAGATCAAGTCAACACGATAACGGGCTTGACAATCCCATGGGATCCGGGTATTGTCCTACTGGGAGCGAGCGGCGAGGGCAATTCCCCCCATCAGGTCACAGAGCAGATCTATGTGCCCACTTGTTGACGGCCGCTAAAATCTCAGTGGCAAGGCTTTGGAAAAACCCAGAGGGACCGGCAGTCCAAATGTGGTGGACTAAATGTTGGGACATAATAGCGGCTGAAAAAATAACTGGCCTCCGGTTTGGAAACAGAGACAAATTCTTCCAAACTTGGGCCCCTTTCCTGGACTACACACGGAAATACCCAGGCCTGGCCCGACAACCTCCCTCTCTACGATGGATGGACAAATATGACTGAAAAGGAGGGTGGAAGGGCAAAACAGAGGTATTGACCTGGGGAGTTCCTCTCCCGCTCGCAAGAGCAGAGACGAAATAATGAAGGCCTAGGACTATGCAGATCCTTCCCCCCCCCAATACTAACTTGAAGCATGAACAGCCTCCCTGAGCTCTTACCCCAACTATGTGTTTCTGTCTGCTCACTCCTGCCCTGCCCTGCCTTCCCCCTGGACATTTCTCTGACCTGTTGTTGTTGTTTGTTTTCTTTTTATCACCTGTATTAACAAGCATCGTAAGGATGCTCGCAGCGCTCGCAATTTAAAAGCCACAATGTATAATTCGCTTGTATAAAATTAATAAAAAAATGTATGAAAAAAAAGACATTTTGAATACAGAAGATTCCGTTTCCAGATCACACTTTCTAACAAACCCATGCAATCGTCTGCAGGATATATGTCAGTTTCATTCAGCTTCAGCTTCACTTCAGCTAGTTGCTAGGTTTAATCTGTAGTGCTAGAACAGAGCATAGTACTCTGGTCTTGCAACTGAAAAGAGCATAAAGATGGAGTCTGCACAAACATGAAAGAAGCTTTACATTATTACCACTATTCTGTCACACCGTGTAGCATGACCACTACTTCAGATGATGTGCAATTAATTGAAAAACTAAGGTCTCTAAGCAAAAGGCAGCACATTTACATGAAATATAATATTAATGAGCATTTGTAGCCACCTGATTAACTTATTGACATTAAGCCGTGGCAAGTCTAACCCCCTTCTCTAGAGTTTTGTCACTGAGGACCAAACCTACCGTCATCCTTCCTGACTGGCCTGCTGAGCTAATGCCACTTCTTTTTTTTTTTTTTTTTTTTATTGTTTGATCAAAAAATATGATTTTACAATTCATTATTATTCTAGAGCATTTCATCAGATGATCGAGACGAAACAAGACAGGCTTCCACTTCACTTTCGCTGCGATTTTACAAGTCTATCACAGTACATTTTTTTTTTATGTGCCTTTGCCAGGGTCCAGTATTGTATCGCAGTGCAGCTGAGTGTGGTGATTATAAAACTGCTTGACTCTTATCGTTTAGTAGATTGTTCTCGATATAATCAATCATTTTGGCCAATGCAATTTGCCATGTAGTTTTTTCGCCTCCTATCAAGCGGCACCACCATGTGTCATCTTCGGCCAAGATGTCAATGCCTGCCATGCATGATAGATATCGTTGCCTGATGGCACTAGTAGCTGAACAGTGCATAATCAGATGCCTTAATTTTTTTTTTGGTGGATGAGGATTGTGTTTACAGAATCGTCAATTGTTCATTAATGCCAGGCCCCTAATGTGTAGGATCTCATTTGTTTTGTATAAATTCAAACGTGCTCATAGAATTATATTTCAAACCTGTCTGCTTGTCCATTGTTTTACATAAGTTTGCAACTCATTTCTTTTAACCGTGTTGCTTGGTACATGTCGGGTGAGTTTTAGCTTTGCAGCATCCTCTGTTGTAGAGGCCCAGTCATAGTCTTTTATTCTTTTTAGAATTTTACATGGATTCATTAATCTTTTAGCATGTTACAATTTCTGCTGTCCATTTCACATTTTAGCAATCTGAAGACCTCATTGCTGTGTGCCATTCTACATTTTCTGTATAACATCATCGAATTGCAGGTTACTGAGCATTCTAATGATTGCAGACTTAGTTCGCGTCTTATGGCTGTCCCTGATGTTGATGTAGGTAGATGTAGCACTTTGCGCCAGAACAGTGCTTCTAACTTGGCCCATAGCTGTTTTCGGATTGTGGGCATTGCTTCTACGCCTTATGTTATTGTAGGCACCACTTTCATTTTGTAGAAGTTTATCGTTGGTACTAAGGAAAATTTTCCGAATTTGCCATCGATGACTTTGGCTTGGGCAGCTAGTTTTTTGATTTTTGAATACAATTCTGCTTGCATGGCAGACTCTTTTTCTGAACTGTCCATAATCACTCCTAGATATTTGAACTTGGTAACGGTTTCAATGTTGGCTTCACCCAGGTGCCAATTGAAGTTGGTTTTTTGTTTCGTCCCACAATTCTGGAGAATCATGACCTTCGTTTTACTCGTGTTGATTTCAAGGTGGTTTTCTGCGGCATATGTTTGGAGAGCATATGCCACTTCTGCTAGTATTAAAACCCCCCACTGAAAGCTTTTTAGATTGATCAGAACGTTACACTCCTTCTTGGTCCAAAGACATGATGTGGCTGCCCAAAATCGGATTTCAATTCAATGCATTTTAATGTGCCCCTGCAGTTGTAACAGCATTTCAATGTTAAGAGACTGATTGCAATTATGAAAGTTGGAGACCTTTGACGACCCAGTGCACTCTGGCAATAAAATTGTCCCATAAAAATGCAGCAAACATACAGAGCCATGCAGCAGAGTCCCCAAACACACTTGGTAGCCATGTTGCTCCCTGGTACATCTGTAGCTCAAAGGAAGTATTTTGAAAGTTGTGCAATAGCAACTGTAGCGTTCCTAGTGCCGAATGGGATTACTACTTGGGCCCAAATAACCGGACATTCTCAAAGAATATGGCAAATACTACTTTATGATCAGCTCAATAAATTAGGGAAAACTGGCGAACAAGCAGATTGCAGTTCATACACTCTCAATGCATTTCAGTTATGACATCATGCTATGTGGCAAAAAGTAAAAACCTATCGGGCAGAGGGATTGGTGAGGGGAAGTGTCACCATATAGTCTGCATAGGTGTTAGTATCATCATTGGAAGCCCTTTATCTGGTAGGCACCAGGGGTCAAGTCCTAAAGATTAAAGTGGGGGAACTCATCAACAAACGCAATCGGATGTGATGTCAGAAATTAGCATATCAAGGTGAAAGATGCGCATTTTATTAAATTGGCTTTGCATAACCACCCAAATTGAACAGGACGAATGGCATTTGCCTTTCATAACATCAACACACACACAAAACCAAGACAGGATATTTTCTTCTAATAGTGATTTTGAAAACGTTAAAATGTGTGCATGTTTTAAACTCCAAGAACCAATACAAATGTTTTCCCTGGGACTTGCAGTACCCAAATGGGATATTTCACCTTTAGTTGTTTGTTATTTTTGATCCGGTTATATAGTGCATTGGTGAAGTGTCCGGCCTTCAAACCTGACGACTGCGGTTTGATCCCTGAGGTTTTCATAAATTCAAAGAGGACATCCATGTTTCACTTTGTACCCCCCACATGTACCCTCGACTTGAGTCCTGGTAGGCACGCCTTAAACTACCTCGATCTATCAGATAATAACATAGTACCAGCAGCGGATAGGCTTCTAAAACAACGTAGAGTCTATCATCACATAGGCATTGATTGGTTGGCACTCTCTTATCAACCTTGGACATTCGGCTCGTTAGCAGCACAGAAACTCAGGTGCAGAGGAACATCATTAGACAACTGCCGAATTCGGCTAATTAGCCTACCATCTCTCATCAGTTAGGCCCTAAACCAAGGCTGCCTCTTTCTAATTGATCTTGCTGAACGTTCTCTGCCTCGGAACTCTAAAAGGGAGTTAAGGTACATTGCTATCTTTTTCTGGAGCTATATGAATAGGCCCATTCTTCTGGGCCTGCACCATGTGTGAGGAGACCATGATTTTGTCCATTCTGCCCTTCCCTTTAGTGCTATTTGATTCAATTATATTAGGTGCTATTACTCCTCTTGGCCTCTCGAGACTTGGTTGCTCCGTCTTGCATGTGCTTTCTGCATATTCGATAGTACAATACTCCCAAAATGTTCACTCATTTGCTTAATCTGAGAGAAATTTGACCTACATACATGGCTTATCCTCTCGACTCCTCGACTCCTCTTGTGCCTTGCAGTTGCTTCCTGCTGCTGCATCCTTGATCCTGAGTCAAACCGGTGTCCTTTGTTCTGCACGATTCTGTATTCCCTCGCTTGTCAGCTCTACATCCTTGGTTTATCTCCTCAAGGATTCTCGGTTACTATTATTGATGCGGACATCCATTTTCTCAACATTGCTCCTTTAACTGCGTTCCATTTCCAACATCGGCAAGCTTCTATATGTCTCATCTATCTTGCATTTCTGCATATATAAATCTACTTTGTCTCTTGTTACTAACCTTAGTATAAATGGTTTTCATCATAATCGCATATATATATTTACTTTATTCTTCAATAACATCTTCGTGCTTTGAATGTTCATATGTCAGTTTCAGTGCATCCAAGTATCTTCTTTCCTTTATGACGTCACTTCTCGTCTGTCAGACTTCACTTATAGCTCTTCTATGTCCAGTTCTGTCTGCAGGTGTACGTCTACTTCCTCAGTTCGAGGGTACCTCCGATATGGTTGTCTGAGTGCATAACGTCTCTCATACTTTCGATGTGGTATTGAAATAATACCAGATGTCAAACATAGTGCTTACTTGCTGTTCTCCCAGTATGACAGAGGTGAGGGAATTGGCTCTATTAATGACATATACGTCTGCTTCTCTACAAAGTCCATAAATATATACAGACTTTACCTACACTCTTCTTGTCTAGGGGACAATATGTGTATGCAATCATTTTGTCCATGACAATAAAGAACTTGTCCTGGGAGTGGGTCTATAGGAATTCCAGACCCATGAAATCAAATATTAATCCAATGCAGTCAACCACCAAAGCTGGCACTTATGTGCTCTGTCATCCCCTGCATGCAATTTAAACATTCACAAGGTAGTGGGGATAAGGAAAGAGTAAAGTAAGGCAAAACTCAATTTTACCATTTCATTTTCCTGTCTGTTTTGTGAAAAAGTAAACGCTGCCTTCAAAGTACGCTTTACAGGTGCAGTTTACTGATGGATTCTTATGGAACAAACCTGTTCTTTAGCAGGTGCTAAACCGAGGGAGATTCCATTCGTTTCACACCTGAATGAAAATGGTATGCATGCTTTAATTGAAACACCCTGACGATACGGAAGAAGAATGCACAGCAGAGACCTTCTCTTCGCCCCTCCTCGGCCTCGACGTCGACACTGCTTGAAAATGGCTTGCAGCATTAAATAGAGGCTTAAAGGTGAGACCACAAGGGGGCGTGGTCAAAAAAGCCACCTGATTCTGAGCCTCCCTTGCCTGGAGCAGCAACATGCCGAGAGGTGACGGTTAGAGATGATCTGCGGCAGATGCAGTGACGCTGAGGGCAACCTGGAGCATCAGCAGGTCGAAGGGGAATGTTTTGCAGCCAGTGTCAGCCTGGGATGACTGTTTAGCGGCTCCGATAATCTGGCATGTGGCGAGCAGCAGGCCGGCGAAGAGGCCCGGCAGGCGGTGCGCACACAACGCCCCGAGTTGTAAACAGAGGGCCCAGCCCTGTAGGCATTGCAGCGGGCTGCAGTGAGTGAGCAGCCCTCCTTGTGAAACTGCCCGAAATTCCGGAGTCGAGCCATCGCAGCGAAAAGATGAGGTGGACTGTCGGGATGACAGCACGCGTTCCTGCGCACTGTGCAATGTGCGATATGGAGGCCTGCAATGAGCACGATCAGCAGTGCAGCACTAGACCACCAGGGAGTGCTCCCTGCTACTGATCCAGGGAAACACCGTAGCACAAAGCACTGGACAGACCCTGCGCTGCAGTAGGCAATGCAGAAAGCAGCAGTAACCCATCATGAGAGCCCACTCTGAAGAGTGTCCTGAAAGAAGAATTTGCTGCGCAAAACAAAGCAAGAAGAAAATGGGCCCATAGGAACAAGAAAAAGAAAAGCAGAACACAACAAAAATTAATAACAAGGGGGGTATCGCAACCTCCAAAGGATGCCTTTGCATGCGCGCTGTGCCAACATAGAAGTCCAAGATAAATGACAAGAGGGCGCTGCGGACTACACCCAGAAGAAGCCTCATGAAGCAGCGAACCCAGTAATGCATGGACAAGTGGCTGGCTAGGTTTGGGTTCCTGTGGCACCCCAGTCTTGCGCAAGAAACCATACGGGCACTGCAGCAGTGAACGCTGAAACACACTGTGCAGAGTGAACTGCCCTTAAGCGTCCACCACATAGTGGGCGAGCCTGTCCTGTACTCCGCAGCAAACATATACGTGTGCAGCGAACGAGAACAACCTAGCAAGCACTGCTGGGCATAGTGACCTGGGCAGTACTCCATCACTGAAATAAACCTGTGCAGCAGCCAAAGAAAAAGAGGACCAGAGGGAGAAGCAGAGACTCTCTTCCAAGCACCTGTCATTGCTGCAGGGGCCACCAAGCTGGACCCAAGCACTAAGGCAACTCTGCAGTCCTTCTGTCGTAGAGAAACAGCAATGGGGGACTTTCATGGCCACTGCACAAGGGTCCAGTCCTTCCTCATCCCCAGGGTCCAAATGCCTAAGGCACGTGCATCAAGGTCGGGCGTGGCCATAGAACATCATTGGAAGACACGTACAAGAGTCCCTGGGAGGGGCAAGGTGGAGCCACTAGGCAGAGCTAAAGGGAGGGGCCAGGGCCAGTCTATATAAGGCCAACCCATCCACGTGCCTCCGCTTCACGTTATTCTGCTTTCTGCAGCGTAACGCTTACCGCTGTCCTTACCTGTGCATCCACTTGATTCCAGCTGCTCCATCTCTAAGGCGCATCTTACCTGATTCCAGCTACTCCATCGCTGAAGGCGCTTCTTACCTGAATCCAGCTACTACACCGCTGAAGGCGCCTCTTACCTGAATCCAGCTACTCCACCGCTGAAGGCGCCTCTTACCTGAATCAGGCTACTCCACCGCTGAAGGCGCACCTTACCTGCTTCCAGCCGCTCCATCGCTGTGCGCACCTCTTACCTGCATACCATCACTATCGGAGTTGGAGCCTTCTTCTCACCTGATCCAGGCGTCCAGCTACTCGGAGCGCCACTTCGCTTCTTCTCCTTCGCTGTACCTTCATCCTGCAACTGCAGAGCTGTGTCGAACATCCAGACTTCGCTCTATGCCGCCGGCCTTCTCCTGCAAGGGAAAAAGAACACAACAGGTTAGAAATCATATAGATAATGAACGCTTGGCCGCGCCATACTTGAGACTAGAGTTCCATCATAAAGGCCAACTACCAGCTAATTTGGGAGGGAGCTCCATCATCCTCAAGTTAATCCCCGGATTCGCTCCACGACTCGATCTGCATTTTCACACCTATTGAGAAGAGATAAGACATTGCAAGAATTACTCTTAATGATCAAGACAAAAGACATTATAATAAACAAACTATGATCCTAACCAAAGACTTACCTTCTAAAAGGATTGGTTGCAGCCGGTCTGGATCAACACTTCCAAGGACCAGTGAAGCAACTAGGTCCACTCTACGCGCTCCTGCTATAAGAATCAGGACGGATAACTCAACGTTACAACACAACAGGTGAGCTTGCATGGGAAAACGCTTGCGCACTTCATTGTGGCACGAGAGGGTCGAGGGAAGTCACGACACCAACACGCCATTCTCATTGCCTCTCATCTTCTCTCGTGGGCAATACCAGCATCCAGAACAGAAGGCTCTGCAGCAACTGGGAGAGAGAGGCGATCCAGGGGGCCCAAATCCAGCGAGGGCTCCAACCGTGCCCCAAGGCCCCCGCAGAGACCAGGCGAGCGTAACAGGGACCCGCTGCAAGCGAGTGCACCAAGAATCCCGGAGAAGACCATGAAGCATCGACTAAAGCAGACGTATGCCTCCTGCTTGAAGAAATCTGATCAATGAAGAGCAACAACTCGGCGATGATAATGTTATGCAATCAAGGATCGACAAAGCGGAGGACAAATTGGAAGAGTTGGAGAATAACCAGCAGTCCGCAGTGTTAACAGAGATGAAAATGGAGGGTCATTTTCTCGACCTTGAACAAAGGGAGGCGGCTAAGAACGATGACCTTGGGAACAGAGAGAGGCGCTCAAATATTTGAATCACGGGCCTGAAAGAATTGCCGGAGGAGACGCCACTGTCATTGGAGCACGAGGTTAAAGCTCTCTTAAACTCCCTTTTTATTGAACCGCCAATCCCCGTAATAGAGTTAATTCACAGTGGAGGTGGCCCTCTCAATGTGCCATGGTTGGTTTTGGTGAAATGCCACCACTATAGGCACAAGGTGGAGATTGTGGAAAAAGTGAGGAAGCGAGAGGTGATAGAACATGAAGGGTTGGACGTATAGAAGATGAAGGCGCCTCTTACCTGAATCCAGCTACTCCACCGCTGAAGGCGCCTCTTACCTGAATCAGGCTACTCCACCGCTGAAGGCGCACCTTACCTGCTTCCAGCCGCTCCATTGCTGTGCGCACCTCTTACCTGCATACCATCACTATCGGAGTTGGAGCCTTCTTCTCCCCTGATCCGGACGTCCAGCTACTCGGAGCGCCACTTTTCAACAGAGATGAAAATGGAGGGTCATTTTCTCGACCTTGAACAAAGGGAGGCGGCTAAGAACGATGACCTTGGGAACAGAGAGAGGCGCTCAAATATTTGAATCATGGGCCTCAAAGAATTGCCGGAGGAGACGCCACTGTCATTAGAGCACCAGGTTAAAGTTCTCTTAAGCTCCTTTTTTATTGAACCGCCAATCCCCTAATAGAGTTAATTCACAGTGGAGGCGGCCCTCTGAAAAAGTGAGGAAGCGAGAGGTGATAGAACATGAAGGGTTGGACGTATAGAAGATGAAGGGCCGCGCGTGCACATCTATCAAGACCTGTCAGCGACAACCCTGTTAAAAAGGCGGGACTGCAGACAGTTAACATCTTGGCTGCAAGAGCAAAGCATCGGGTAGCGGTGGGGATTTCCATTTTCACTGAGCTTCGAACACAGTGGAATACTAAAGAGTCACTACTGGAGAGGAAGTGTCCAGCGTGCTCAAGCACCTGAAAGCGGAGGACATGTATGCGGAATTGGGCGAGCTCAGGAAGATGCAGTAGCCCAAGAAAGCGAATCGTGGACACCAGCCAAGACGCGGTCGAGCGGCGGGATACAGGAAATATCGAAGAATTAACACCCCATGATAGACGGCTAGTTGGCGCAAAGCCGCTCTGAAAACGGTAATAATGCGACATTACCTGTGGAAGATACAAGAAACAGGGCTACGGAAGCAGCAATGGAAGCATCATGCTCCCGAACAATAACTTTGACAATGGTGAACACTTCGTTGCTTGAGCCTGGGGATGCGAAAGGAGGGCGTGACAGCCTCAAACCCACACACAATATCGCCTCTCCAGTAGCATTTGTTGTTTTAAAGGTTTGCTGTGTTACCCAAAAGTGGCCCTAGTTACAAAGGGCATCGCTAGTCAATTGGAATGGTTTGTTCAATCGTTCCTGTTGGGGGGGGGGCAGCTGGGGTACTGGGAGGAGGAAGGGAAGGCCAACGGCATGCAAGCACTGTTTAGACAGGCAGCAGCTTTGGTGAAAAAAGAGGAATGTTCTGAGAACCTTAACAATGCATTACGAGGCAAGTCTTACCACTGCCAAGTCTTAGCAGTCCAGGATGACCTACTGAAAGCCGCAGACAGGGAAAGCAATTCAATATTGTTGAT
Organism: Ambystoma mexicanum; assembly: GCF_040938575.1. Lineage (NCBI taxonomy): Eukaryota > Metazoa > Chordata > Amphibia > Caudata > Ambystomatidae > Ambystoma > Ambystoma mexicanum. The sequence continues at coordinate 219,815,159 of NC_090921.1, read as the reverse complement.
GCTTGACCTGTCCACGGCATTTGATACAATCAACCATAAGACTATTCTTCAACAAATCAGACACATCGGTAGAGCAGCCAAAGTAGTGATAGACTGGTTTGACTCTTTCCTACAGGATAGAACACAGCAGGTGATACTGGGAGCATTTCTCTCAGAATTAATACAATTGAGGTGCAGAGTCCCACAGGGGTCAGCACTCTCACCTCTGATCTTTAATCTATATATCCGACCATTGTTTGACATCCTGAGGAGACACGGTCTACGTTTTCACTCATATGCCGACGACACACAGATTTACGTGGAAACAGACAACCTTCCGGATGCATTTGAAATGATAGACCGTTGTATGCAAAATATAAAAAAATGGATGGCCTGCAATCAATTACAGTTTAATGCAGGCACATCAGAAATAATCTTATTTAGATCAGAGGAGAAAAATAGAGAGGAAGACACAAATATTACCCCACAGATTTTGGGAGTGAGTATTCCGTTTTCAAAGAAAGTGAAAAACCTTGGGTGCATTTGGCAAGAAAACCTAGCCAGTGAAGCCCAGGTAGAGGCCAAAGTAAAAGCAGTATATTATTCTCTGCGGCTGCTTAGAAATGTGCTCCCCTTCTTAACACTTCAAGACTTTCCAGTAGTGGTGGGAACTTTGGTAAATTCCCACCTTGACTACTGTAACAGTCTTATGACAGGGATCCCCAGGAATTGATAAGACTACAGATGGTCCAGAATGCAGCGGTTATGTTAACAGGCCAGCTGGGTAAAAGAGATCACGTGTCCTCAGCCAGGAAAGCACTGCACTGGCTGATGGTGGAGGATCGTATTAAATTTAAGATGGCATGTCTGGTGTACAAATGTTATCATAAACTTGCACCCCGATACCTAAACACCAGAATTCACCACTACTATCCATCCAGTTGGATCTCCGATCTGAAGACAAACTTCTGCTATGTGTCCCGAGGACAAAACGGATCTCTAAAGATGACAGAGGTTCTCTGTGTTTGGGCCTAAGCTATGGAACCAGCTGCCCCTCAGCATTCGCTCATGCACCACTCTGGCAAGATTCAGAAAAGAACTGAAAACATTCTTATTTAAATGAACTTACTTCCTTAGGGTCAGTTCAGGCTCCCACATTGATATACTCAATTTTTTAGTTAACATCTGCGCTCGAATGCAGTTTTCTGCCTGGTGCGCGTAAGAAATTATTCAAATTCAAATTCACCAAACAGTCATGTCCACAGTTTAGTAAGAGCAAGGAGATAACACCCATAGATCAATACGGCTAACGGTACAGTGATGGTTGGAACGCTAAACGTGATTGGACTAAACTTGCTGCAAAAGCGTACAATGTTCCTCAGGGCTAGGTGTTCTGTTTGTACAAGAAACCAAATACAAGAAAGGAGAGGCGAATGCACCAAGGGGGAAACACAGTGGGGGAGCCATCTGGGCATTGGGCCCCACAAAAAAAACTGGGGTAGGTATATTATACCGGGCTTCACTAAACCTCACGGTGACACAATCAACCAGACGGGAGGTATTTGGCCTTAAAAGGGACAGTAAGGCAAACAATTGTGACCCTTTTCTCCATTTACAGACCCAACCAGCATCAGCTCCCATTTTGTAAAACAGTGTTAGAGTTCCTAGGAGTATAAGGAAAAGGAGTAGTAATCTGCAGGGGCGACCTCAACACCATTGTAGATCCCATGCTTGACTGGAGCTCAAAAAGGGGTCCGCAACTGTTAGACACATGGCGGGCAGCGCACTTAACCGCAAAAGCATATACTTTTTTCTCACTGCCACACCAGACCTACTTCCGCATTTACTACATCTTGTTAGACGCAGCGCAAGAATACAAAATCGTAGATGCAGCACTAGTAATAGTGGGATGGTTGGATCACGACATGTCCACCCTCACGTTAAATATGCAGCCTAGCCCCCAGATAGACCAAAGATGGATGTGTAATGACACATTATTCAAGCACCCCCTTGTCAAGGAAAAGCTCAGCCAGGAGATTGGGGGAGTATTTTAAAAATGATGACACAGGAACTCTTCCTTCAACACTGTGTGGAAGGTGGCCAAAGTGACCATCCGGGAGGGGGGGGTGATCATTGCAGAGGGTGTGGCCAAGAAAAGAGCCAGTTTGCTCCAGGAGACCACTCTAAAAAAGGAAATGGCAGCCTGAGAAAGTGCTCTCCATAAATGGGCTGACATTCCTGAAGAGGCCGTAGCAGAGATCAGGGATCTGAGGAGAGGGCTCGGCGAAATATGGAAGGGGAAGGGCTTAACTAACTGCGCTACCTAAACAAGGTCATTTTGAAATGGACGATAAAGTGCGCACCTTGCTGGTGTCTCGGTTATGCGCGCAAAGAGCAGACAGGGCAGTACACAGAATTGCAGACGCTTCAGGAAAGGTCCTGATTAACCCGCAGGAGATTACCCAGCATTTCGCCCACATTTATGCAGCTTTATATACTGCTGAATGCTCCGAAGACGCACATGGCATCGAGGACTACCTAACAGGGATGATCACATGAATGCTGACGCCGGAAGAGAGCGACACACTCAGTACCCTCATCGATAGCGAGTAAGTGGAGAGGGCAATTTCCAAAATCAAAGCAGGCACAGTGCCCAGGCAAGATGGCTACACGCCTGCCTTCTACAAAACATATGGGCCAGCCATCGCCCCCTTCCTCACAAAATCGTTTAACAATATACTACATTCAGTCCAAGCCCCCAGCTCATTCACGCAAGCGAGGATCATAGTGCTGCCCAAGAAAGGACGGATAAAACAAATTTTACTCGTACCGCCCTACATCTTTAATTAACATTGATTGAAACATATATGCAAGTGTCTTAATGGCCCGGTTGAGTAGTCACCTTCTGAAGTTAGTTCATATTGACCAAGTGGGCTATGTGATAGGCACACAAGGCTCAGATATTATCCTTAAAACCCTGGACCTAGTTGCCAGAGCGAGTGTAGAGGATCCTACCTTAATATCGATAGACTCCAAAAAGGCCTTTGATAGAATGGAATGGCCTTTTGTACGAGCAGTCCTTAACAAACTAGGCTTTTGGCAGAGCTGGATGGCTGGTGCCATTGTGCTGTATAGGAACACCATAGCTCAGGTAGTAGTCAATGGGACAGCCTCAGATGTGTTTAAAATAAGCATCGGAACCTGCTAGGGCTGTCCGCTATCACCTTTGCTCTACGCTCTGGTGATAGAACCCCTCGCGCAGGTGATTCGCCGAATGGTGATATACATGGATTCAAAAGATATGGACGAGAATACACATTGTCCTTGTTTGCTGATTACATACTGACTTATGTCACTCGCCCAGCTCAGAATCATCTATCCCAACCCTCCAGCGACACAACCCTCCAGCGACAATTGGCACATATTCAGGGTTTCATATAAACCTACACAAAACAGTGGCACTACCGTTAACCAAGGATAGCACCTGCATCACCCAATTCATGGCAGGGTACAACATCAAAACATTAGGGGTTGCAGTCACCAGACAGCTCACCGAGCACTACAGAGCGAACTGTGTGCAGCTATGGGGGAAAATAATCAGTCATGGGAAGGTGGTCAAAGCTCAGCCTCTCATGGACAGGTAGGTTCACCACCATAAAAATGAAAATGTTGCCAAGATTGCTCTTCCTGTTTCAGTCATTGACAGTCTTATCCTCGGATTAAAAGCCACCTTAGCCAAACTTGACATCCAATACTCCAACTTCAACATAGACAATTCCATCATCCCAGTCTCGTCGTCTGTCAAGACGCTAGGCGTTCACACTGATGCTACTTTATCAATGACTACTTTATCAATGAACAAACAAGTCAGTGCCATCGCCTCCGCCTCAACATACAGCACCAAACTCATAAATGCCATAAAACCTTACCTCTCTAAACCAAACTGCCTCGCAATAGCTAGAGAAACCATAGGCTCCAAACTAGACTATTGTAATGCTCTCCTAGCAGGCACAGCCACAAAAAACCTAAACAGACTCCAAACTACACAAAACAATCCCCTTAGAGCAGCACTAAGCATCCTAGACGGGACCGCATCTCCCAAGCCAGACAGGCAGCACAGTGGCTTCCTATAAAAGACTGCATCACACTCAAAATCCTCACTATCACGCACAAATGCATCAACCACACAGCACCGTCATACCTAACAGAATCAATATCCAGAACATCCTACACACGTCCCTCAAGAACGCAATACGCCAATCAACTCCATATCCCTCACATCCGCAGAGCCAAAGCAGGAGGGATTAGCTTCTCCTACATAGCCCCAAAACTATGGAACTCACTACCTACCACCCTCAGAGCTGAAACCTCCCTCCTGCTTTCTGCAAAAACATCAAAAGTTCCTTTGCCAACTAACCCTTCCTCTATTTCCTTACACTTCTTACTCCTCCTAATTTCCCTCAACTGTAATTGTATATACTTTGTATGTAAATACCACACTATTTGTAAAGTATAAATGTATAACACTGTAACAAAGATTGCCACTCCCTGTAACAAGCACCACGATGCCTTAGGGCTGCTGCACGCTTTACAAATTCGAATAAATAGATAAGTAACCCGGCTGATTTCCATTTAGTGATGAAAAAAGAACTCCTTGCATTCTTGTGGGCGAACCGAAGACTTAGAGTATCATACAAATAGATGATCCTTCCAAAAAATATGGATGACATGGGCTACACTGACCTGCAGGAATACTTCAGGGCGGTGCAGCTGAGGATCATACGAGACCACTTGAGGGGAAGCAGTGAGTGGCACTAGAAAACAGTCTATTTGCGCCAGTGACATTAGAGGAATGGCTGTGGGTCCCGCAGGAAATATTGTTGTGTAGGATATGCAATCACCCTCTGGTCACGTCTTCTGGTCCATCTGGCGGAAATCCAGGGATGTGATAGGGGTCACATCATGCCCTCCGCACTCAGTTGCATATGGGCCTCGCCGATCAGAGACTTACTAGTGGTCCCCACACGTTTCCAATCATTACATGAGGCTTGCCCTCTAAGGACGGGGCAACTGTGGAAAAAAGAGGTCGTGCTAACAAAAGAGGAGTTGGAGGGAACCCTGCAAATAGGAGACATACAACTGCTGATGTACGTGCAGCTTTGCGGTGTGCTATTGGACCCGCGGTGGGAAGGACCAATGCAGTGCCACTTAACACCTCGAGAACAGGTTCTTGACTCGCACAGGGGATCAAGGGGGCTTATATCACAGTTATGCGCATCACTTCTTAACAGAGGGCATCTCACTGTGCCGCATACACAAGAAAGTTGGGAGCCTGATCTGGGGCTGCAGGAGGAAACTGAGGTCTGGACCACCACCTACAGATCAGTCTGGTCCTCCACGATAGCAGTGCAATATGAAATGCACAATAGTAGGCTGCTGTTCCGATGGAATTTCACTCCACAGAGGTTGGCACGAAAGTACACAAGGGTTAGTCCCCATTGTTGGAGGGGCTGCACAGACTTTAGTGACTATTGGCACCAATGGTGGAGCTGTCCGAAAGCACAACTTTACTGGAAAGAGGTTTTAGGCTGGGTGCGTGCCAGAGATGGCATTGCCAGGACTCTGTCACCATTGCCATTGTTGTTTGTGGTTGAGAAAGATGCAGGGGACTATTCGCTGCTGTCGCACATGCCAAGGAACCTAATCATGGCAGCACGAGTGTGTCTCACCAGGTACTAGAAAGGGACCTATCTCCCCACTAAGGTGGAGTGGCTGGACAAGGCCTAAGAAATGCATGAAATGGACACCCTCGCAGCAGCCATGATGGAGTCCCATGCACACAATGACATGGAATGGAATCCCATATCTGGAGTTCTACAGGGTGGAGAGACCAAGGAAAGGAGTTTTCTGAGGCCGGATAAAGGGTTTGTTGAATAGGCGAAAACTGACACGGAGCATAGAGGAGAGGGTTTGAAGGGGAGTCAGTAAACAATGCAGAACTGTGTGGTCTCGTGTAAAGGGGTTTGAAAAAAAGCACATTTTGGTTGTGGAGCATTTAGCACGTGCCCAAGAGGTTTAACTATGATTTTGCTGTTGGACCGGGAGGTTCTAGGGGGGGGATGGGTGAAGGGTTGGGAGAGAGTTAATAAGGGACGGTGAGGGGCTTGGGGGGGATCTAGAGTTTTATTTTGTTTCTTGTTAGTAAGCATGTGCAAGTTCATTGTTCTAGGCCTTTAGGTTTGTTTAACTCGAGACGACAAGTGCAACCAGACCTGGACATTTTGAAACTGTGAAAGTAACAGATCTGTTTCTTTCCTGGTGTAGGAGCTGTGTGAGCCCTGCTCTGAGTCTCAATAAAATTAAATTTGCACAAAACAAATATAGGCGTAAAAGCAATATGCCTTTAATGCAGTACCCATTTTAGAATGAGGGTGATCGTGACTAACGTTTAAATTGGATCTTTATTGTGTCACTTTAAACACCTCAAGTGGACACCCTATTGGCTAGGAAACGAGCTGGGAGGGGTATTTTAGTTGAAACGGTCCCATCAGTGAAACATCCCTAAACATATGCACAAGAATGGTGTGCTGGTGACAAAATAAATAAGTAATGGCAGGTTGTTAAGATGCTGCTCTCATAGTACGCTCTGTGTGGCCAGGACATGGGTAATGGGCTTAGCTGCAGGATGCAGGATGAAGAAGCCCAATTACAGGTGCACATTGGTTGACATAAGCAAACAAAATCACACCAAGCTACCTTTAAATATTAGAAGTTACTTTGTGCTAAAACAAGCCCAAAGTCGCTTACAATGTGTGGTCATGGCAACACTGCTGGTCATAGCCGTGGTCCTCATACAGTGTCTTTCCCACTTGCCTTATATTCACCTATTTACTTATTTGTGTGTTTCTCACAGAGAGCTGACGGACCAGGTGTTACCAGTATTGGTCCCCGCTGTCCAAGTACTCCCCAGGACTAGCATCCTAGGTAAGTAGATCTATCCTTTACCTGCAAATCACTGTGGACATAGTGCAGCATTACACCAAAGTTGAACCTCTGTGATGTGCGCCCTCGAAATATGTGTGCTGTGTATGATCTGTGGGTCTGCCTATGCCCATGGCACTGCGCATCTCCACAGCTGTGCAGGCCACTGAGACATGACAGCTTTTATTATGTGTGCATTTCTACCTGTGTGCATCTGTGTGTCTGGGCCAACCCGTGCTCATGTTGTGGTCATTGTCTTGCATGCTGGCACAAGGCATGGACAAACCCCTTCCTGTCGTGCGCTTTCCCTCGGAATCTGGATGCAGTGACTTTCTGACAACCTCAAGGTTACTGAGCCTCTTGGCAGCCCCTATACCAGTGGTTTCATCCAGGACTCTATAGCCCCTCTGATTTCTCAAACTCAGAGCCTTCCCCTTCGTTTCCTCCTAATCGTCATACTTCTGATTGATCCCTGGACCCAAGCTTGAAACAGGCCCTCAGGTAGGGAATCTCTTCCCATCCAATCTGAATCCACTCAGCCTAGCTACATGTAGTCTTCTGCTTCACATAGATAGAGGGCACCGGCAGTTCCAGCTTGGTGGCATACCTGCTTGGGTTTGGAATACATCTCACTGGTTGGAAGTACACCCCTCAACACCTTTTCCTGGCTGTTAGTCTTCTTTACTACCATGGGCACACTTTACATATACTTTTAGGTAATGTGGTGGGCCCTCTTTAAGCTGAGGTAGGTGCTATTGCTGAGAGCATGACGTGTCCCTCTTTTGTCTTCACGATATCTTCACATAATGAGATATTTACCTTTTAATCAGGATTCTGCTCTCTGGGTTGTCCAGTTGCCTCTCTGTGAACCTCTTTAAGAAGGTTTCCGGCATCTGTGTTGTTGCTATGAAATGTTCCCAGCTTGACCTTCTTTCCATGGAATGCAGTCTGTGCTGCCCGTTTGACTTTGCCAGCTCAAGCATATAGCACCTGGTGCTGTGTGTCACACCGTGGACATTGATCGGCAAATAGGCCGGACAAGGGAATCGAGTTAATAAAGGGTTTTATTAACTAATGTGCATAGGTGTGGCCAATATAAAGAAATAATGTCTTAATTAAACTGAAAGTTGTCAGGATGATTCTTCTCCTCCGTGGGGCAGTGTACTCCAGTTTTGCCACCTTGCAGGTGGCTACATAAAGACTCCAGGCCAGTTCCAGGCAGACAGCATTGAGGAGGTGGATGGTCAGGTGACCAGGCCCTGCTACTCAACTGCTGTGCCCACCACCTGTTTTCTGCCTTTCAGTCATCTACATAAGTACTCTAGGTCAGATCCAATCAGACAACATTAAGGGGGCTGCTGTTCAGGTGACCAGGCTCTGCCACTCAACTGCTCTTCCCACTCCCAATGTCATGCCTTTTAAACTGCTACATAAGGACTCCAGTATTGAGGGGGCTGCTGGATACGTGACCAGCCCCTGCCACTCGCTCCTCCGTCCAACACCTATTTCACTAGTCCTCCTTACGCGTCCTCAGCAAAGGACGGATGAAGAGAAGGACTTCACCTGTTTGTACCTTTTCTGGCCTGATATGGCCAAGGGCCAGACCCGGTATCCTGCATTTCACCTACAAACTATATGCTACACAGCTACTGGCCAAAGAACAACATAATGTGTCACCTCCCTCAACATCCCATCCCCACTCTCCCTAGGGTTTGAATGGCCAACCGCCCTGGGGAGCCCCGGCAAGCTGCCCTAGCGAACCTCATCCACATCACCATTGCATTGACCCCAGGGGAGCACTGGCAACTTTTGGCCTGGAGTGCAAGTCCAGTTTTCTGGCCCATGGTGCAATGGCCCAAGCCCACAATGCGACGGCCCCAACTTCCAGAGCATCTAAACTCAATACAAGCCTCTCCCCCACCTTCACTTTCACAAGTATTTATAGTAGACATTATTGACATTACTTTCCCTTTATGCAACATATCTTTCTGTTAGGTTTGTAGTTTCTTAGAGAGCTAGGTACCAGGTAATCTCCCCAATTTACCAAAGGCAGTAAAAGGATTTATTTAAAAAAAAGAATTATTGTACCTCAGTTTATTGCAAACCTTCATACATTCTTCACTTTATACATCATAACATAAAAGAGAAGGTAACCAGTATTTACATTCATATTTGATTGCCTCACACATCTCATCTTGAGAATCCTCCATTCCCTATAACACTAAACACTAAAACCCATTTTAAAACTGCCCTAATCACTGTCAGGCCTACTGAAGTTGAGTAAAGTGCTTTAGTGTTTTTTAACGTTCACATTTCTTATTTTCCCTACTTTAGCTAAGCATTAACCAATTTTCACCTAGGAGTCCATACAACGCTTTAATAACGTGTGCTAGGGACCAGTTTAGCAGTTGACACTAAAAATCATCCACTTTTGTTTTTTTTAAATTTCACTTTTATTGGTTTTCGAAAGCTTTACAATCACATAAATGGAGCTTACATCTCTTGTTCACAAAGAAAGCGAGCATGTAAGTAGAGTTACATTCTCTTATTTCGCATAACAAGAAAGCCGAACCTTTGTTTCTAATTATATCCCACCCCTCAACTCCCACCCCCCGCACATGATATCAGACCTGGAACTAAAGAGAGCGTTAAACAAAACCATTAAACCGCCATTTTAGTCATGGCATTGGGCATAGAAGTCATGTATTGATTCAGCTGACACGCACTCGAGTCATTTCAGGCACTAAACCATAATAACCTTAGGTAAAGCGTAATTCAGGCACGTTTCACGAAGCATATGCGGAGCGAAACTCCAACCAGGTTTTCTCTACAGTGGCACGGTCCCCGTGCAATGCTGCAGTCAAGCATTCCATCATCCACTTTTAACACCCTTAAATCTTACACAAATGTACTAAAACAATGTTAACACAGTTCCTTTACTTTTTCACATTCTAAAAATAGACGTTTCTAATTTTACAACTTTATCTTAACCGACATATACTCTTCTCCTTTTCGAGGCCCCTTCTAACACTCCAGACATCCAGAGTACACAACTGATTTAACCTAAACCTCATGAAAACGGGGTGGAATGTACAGTCCGGAAAGCATTCCAAGTACTTGGCCAATGTGAAGGCATCATGAAGCAAGATACATACAACAGACTTAAAGTACAATATACAATGGTTTATTAAATTAAATGTCAGGATGGTTGAAGGCATAACTTTCCCTATGCTAAGGTGGGTTTCCCCCACCTGAACGAAACTAAGGAAAGTCTGAGTCAAGGAGTTCTACTTAAAAGTCTGTCTGTGTCCAAAACCTATACTTGCCCTCACAACTAAATCTAAACAATGTATAGGGGTTTTAATAATAAAAGGAATGGTGAACAATACAAGGTTCTGAGCGTCTTCCAGCTCTGAGGTTCCTTTTCAGCTACCCTTCCCCAAGTTAAAGACATTTCCACAAAAAGGCTCAAAATGTACACAGTTCAAATAAAAGGGGTCTTGAGGCCCTGTCCTCAAGACAGTGTTTGTAGTTCATCAAGTTTCAGGGTTTCCTTCCCCAAGACTTCAACGCAGCAACCCATGTTTGTTTCATTATTTCAAAGTTCAACTTTACTCTGGGTTAACCTGACCTCCTTCTGATTTGCATCACCAGCTCACTTGCAGTGCTTCTCCTTGGTTGGGTTCAAAGTGTCTTTGTCTTTCACAATATAGGGCTAACTGGTCTAGCCACAGTTGTCGGACAACACGGTCCATCCAAAACCGGTCACGCAATCAGGATCCCCAGGTTCTTTATCCCACGCAGGTTCATCTCCATTTGCTCCTGTGTACACATTTCTGTTCATGTATTTCCTCTTTGTGGGCCCCTTGCAGTTTTATACTCTTCTGGCTTTTCCTAGTTAGCCTCCTGGCTTTGCCATAACATATTACACACCTCTTGTCAGTCTTTGGCCTTGCCACACTGCATCCGTTCATAAGATTCACTTTATGGTGGTCTTGTTCATACACCACCTTTGATTGCACTCCTTTACACTTGCTCATTTCCCCTTGGGTTGCTTTTATATGGGTATTTTCCTTTTGAGATAACATTAGTTATTTGCTTTGCCTGTAAAGTTGTATTTCAGCTCAGTATTCAACATGGTTTAATTTTAGGTTTTCAGTCGACTCGGTATTCAATATGCATATTTTAGCACTGTTTTAAACTTTCATTTAGTCCGATATTCAATATGTGTAGTTTAGCGCTGTTTAAACTTCTATTCAGTTTGGTTTTATATAAAAATAATATATATTTGATCTTGGTTTGAACCTTTCAGTCATACGGTGCTTCATTATTCATGCGCAAACCCGCCCGGAATGCCCCGACAGCTGAGTGACTTTTCCCAACACTCACAGGTCTTTTGCATCTGGCTCCGGCGACTCTTGCTGCTTCCTTTCGCTTCCCAGGCTGGGGCTCCGACCTATGCAATCCCTGATCGCACCCCGGTCAGAATTCTGCATACTCAGGCAGCTTTGTTGGTTCTGAGTGGACACGGATGGTGTACTCTCTCTTACTTGTTCGCAGCCCCAGCTGCTCAATCTCTGTCGCAGAGGCTCCCACATCTCTTGGGTCTCAGCCGGCGTCCAGGCTCCTCTTCAGGTCCCACGACACCTGCCTTCTCACGGAAAGTTTCCCCTGGTCTCTCCTACACAGGCCTGCCTGTTGCTCTCTTCTCTGCTCCACCAGTCTCGCTTTATACACCTGTAGCCCCTTGATAGGCTGTAGGTCTGGATGCCTAAGTAGACTTGCCTGACCATAGTTAAAGGGACATGCCTGACCCTTACACTACTCTGCAGGCATCTTCCTCGTCCCAGTACTAAAGTGTTGAAATTAAGGTGTGGTGTTCATTACTTCTAGTTGCCTCTTCCACGTCACATAGATCTCGGATGTCAAATATGTGGAAATGTGGGGGAACTACTTTATAGTAACCCATAAAGGTCGGGGATGGGTTAGGTTGGTCTTCAGTAGGACAGGGGGATACCATGTCTTGCCCTTAAGTCTTCCCTTCTTTTCCCTCTTCCTGGTACTTCGAGATTAGTAAGGATTCCTGGTATTTCTTTGGTCAGTGGGGTAGTGATAACAATACCCCACACATGCTTTGAGGATAGAGGGTTCCTCCTAGAAAGGAAATGAAGAATACTGCTTCTCGCCTGAGGAACTCTCATCTCCAATACCCAAGGACCCGCCACCCATGCGATACTCTCTCGCTTCACTACCCCCATGGGCAGGATCCAAGAGGGATTACCTTTCTCTGGCCACCTGCGAAGAGGACCCAAGGGGAATGAATGCGAGGATCTCCAAATTGCCGTCTCATATAGATATTGATATTTTATTTGTATCGCCCTCGTACACATGTGTTTGAGAGCGCGACAAGGCAAGGGAGGGGAACAGGGGAGAACAAAACAGCGATCTTACTAGGCCCAATGACATTGAGAACGTGCAAGTGCATGAGAAAGGGGGAGGGGAAAAGTGCATGGAAGGGGGGAGAAGTAGAAAGTGCGAAGCAAAGGAGAAACAGATAAATAAAAATAAATAAATAAATAATAAAGACAACAAACAGTGATAGTGCAGCTAGCAAGTGCTGGGTTTAAGGCAGCAGACAGGGTAGGTCTGATAAGTGCAGTAAGAAAAAGTGGGGGACTGTATGGGTACAGATACAGACCACAGTGCAATGGGTGGCCTGGAGGCAGTGCGTGAGTGTAGCAGGGTGAGCAGGTTCCTGTGCCCGGAGGACAGAGGGTGGCCAGGTGCACGGTGTCAAGAGAGAGCAGATCAGCAGGGGAGAGGGGGAGCGAAGGCAGGTGCAAAGAGGAAGGTCTTGATGTGCTCCCAGAACCGGAGATGGTTCTCTTCAAGTTTTAGAGTGGCAGGGAGGCTGTTCCAGAGGGAGGCCCCAGCGGAAGACAGAAATCTACCCCCAGCTCGATGAAAAACAACTGACCCTGGGGGAGTTAGCGGTAGAGGAGCGAAGACCTATAGTTGTGACATACCTAATTGTGCGCTTTGGCTTTCCATTTGACACTTTGGGGGTTGTGAATCAATATCGATTTCCGATACCAATAAATTATTTCACCAGGATAATATAAGTCAATGAAATGGAAAAGCTGGGATTCGAGCACAGGTTTCCTTGTGGCACAGTTTTCAATTTAACAGCGGGCTACATCGCCTCCCATCCCATTCCATCCCATCCCATGTTTAGTTTTAGATCAATGTAAAGAGATGGAGAACCAAAATAATTAATTGGTAGAGCAGAGTCAGGGGGCCGGGCTTTGCTCTGAGAACCAACCTCACGTTGGCATGGCATAATACCCCTACCTGGCTTCCTGCGTACCTACAACAAAAAGACAGACCTGACACCCTGTCTAGGCTTCACAACATATAAACCTCACTTGACATACTGTCTTCCCACCAGTACACATTATATAAATGGTTAATATTTATTTATATATTAACACTATTGATTATAAACTCGTATGAGTGAGACTTTCCTTACAGACAGTTAAGGAAACCAGGCATAGTAATACAAAGTGATTTGCTCAGGATCACATAAAATGTCAATTGTGGAAGAAGGCAAATTAAGCACTAGCTTCCTGTTGCCACAATTTCAGATTTAGTCAGCAGAGGAGATTTCATCTTCTCCTTCTCCCACTCCATCTTCAATATTAGAAACAAACAAAATGCTTTCTGCAAAGTTGTTATACAGGAGCTAACGTATATATTGTTTAATACATCTGGCTTCCAAAGCACCAAGTCACAGCAATCTGACAAAATACAAGAGAAGTCTTAATTCATATATATGTTCATAAAGCAAGTGTGCTTCACTTCATCGAATAAAGAAAGGGGCTGAGCCAGTCCCACAGTCGTGTGCAGTGCATGAAGGTTACACACAGATCTCAGCAACAGTCAATGTAATGATTAACCTTTACAGAGTTGTACTTCTCTCTCATTTACCCCATTTCCCTTTCCCTTCAGTCTCATGTATCCTTCTTTTGCACCACATTCTCAATGCCCATTGACCGTCGTTCTTACGATTACAATTCACACTTCTATTCCCCGTTTGTGACAACCCTTGACTCAATCCCATTTGCTTATCTCGCTCACACCCCCTTCACTTGCCCACATTGCTTAGTCACCAACTCCTTGTCACTCACCCCCTTCAATTGACCTGGCTCACATGTAGACAGTAGACCACTTTGATTTGATAGTCCACCTCTGTCAGACACGACAAGATGTGTGGTTGGGGTCTTCCTAGTGAATGTGGGTATGGGGCTTGCACTTGGCTTGGCAATGCAATAGGAAACTGCAGAGAAAAAGCAGCAGAGGGGTCTTTGCTTTAATTGTACTCCCAAGATTCACTTTCTTGGGAAGTAGTCTGCATATTTAAGTTAATGGCAGAAGCGGGAACTGCGACGGGAGTCCGTCTGGGATCTTGTGATGGAGAAATTAGTATGGATGACATATCATATTTATTTGTGTTTCAAAGAAAGGTGGAGTGTGTCTGTGTGGTTGTTTATTTTCGGTTTCTGCAAGTGCCTTTGCGTTTGAGTCTATTTGAGAGAGGGTAATGGATATGTGGAAGAATGCATCTGTGATCATGTGACTATGTATCTATATATGTGAATATTTTGTTGATTTGTATGTGTGTCTTTTGTGGGTCAGATAAGAGTGTTCCGGAAAAGAACAAAAAAATGAGAACTAAGGGGGAGGAGTGTAGTTTGTGTTGTAATGGTAGTATTTAGCAAATGCCACCGTTTTACTGTCTTCCCAAATCAGGGTTTGTAACGTAATTGTCATTTGTATAGCACCATTCACCATGGGTATTGTCCCAACGTGCTCTAGGTTGAATGCCCTTGGCGGACAGAAGTCCAGGTATGGAAAAGTTGTCCGAGATCTTTACTATCCGTGTGTGCGTTTTAGCCCAAACTAAGGTAGTGTAAGGATGCAGAAGGAGGAGGCTGACCCAAAGATGGCATGTTTGGGGCTATAGACCTTTATTAATCAAGATAGCAAGAGAAAACCTATGTGTCCCTATTATTAAGAGGAGTGTACCTGCCTCAACTAAAGGTAATGTGTCTGTCAGGATGTCTGTAAACTCAAGTGTCCACTGTCCTGTGTCAAGAAAACCTTACTTCTATCCCTTACATTAGAAACTAAAGAATGAGGCAGTACTGTTCCAGCCCCAGGAAAATGACTGCCCTTCTCCTGGGTTATGGTTAGTGGTTTGTTAAAACTGTTCCCAAATCTCGTGTGTCGCACGTTGTTAGTGGGATGGCTCCCATCCACTGATAGTATAGTTCCAAATATATCTTCGAGTGGATTGTGTCCTCCAACTTATTCCTCATCTTAGATGTATTCTATCCAGCTTTGCTGCTCTTCGGAAATTTTTTAATCGGCAGAGGGCGCCGTGTGTCGATGTTGTCGAGTCGATGGTCCCTCGAAGGCCTCTGTCGAGGGTGACGTCATCAGGTGTATAAGTAGCACGCGCAGCGCCCGTTGGCCTCAGTTCCATTTTTCCGCAGTATACTTTGCTTCGGACATTCGGCGCGCCTCGAGTTCTGTGAAGAAATATAATATACAAAGAAGAAATATGTAATCGTCATTGACGCCGACCACGACCCCTAGATCGGGATTCAAAAAGTGCAAGTCGGGTGGCTCAAAAATGTTGATCACAGACCCACACCGTGAGTGTTTGTGGTGCCTCGGAGAAGGCCACGACATGGAGGCCTGTTCGAAGTGTCAGGTAATGACGGGGAAGGCCTTGTGAGAAAGGAGAGGAAAGCTACAGGTAGGTCGAAAAGATCGAAAAGCCTCTAGCATCGAGTCGCGACTCCATAAGGAGAAATCTCCTCGATGCAAAAGGCATCGATCTAGATCCAGAAGCGATTCTCATCGCTCGTCGTCTTCGTCAAAAAAATCGAAGAAACAACACCACAGGTCTCCCTCCAACTCGTCGTCAGACGAGTCTCTGAAAAGGATGAAATGCCCCACGAAACATTAATCTTCCAAATAGTGGGAAGCATTCAGGGTCAAAATGATGGAGGTGTTTGAGAAGGCGACGCCTCGGTCCGCGTCTACTTCGGAAGCCGGCCGGGAGCGTCATCGCTCCGACACTTGCGTGCCATCGAGCCAGGGTGATCGAAAAAGGAAGGATAGGGAACCTTCCAGGACGCAGAGCGAAAAACGCTCGAGTCGAGTCGACCGCTCAAGGTCACCGACGCCGTCCGAGACCTATCACACCTCGAAGGGAAAATCGAAGCAGACCCTGTCAACGACTACTATGTCGTCGACGCCTTTATCGACGTTGAAACCCTCGGCGCCAAAGGCTCCAGTCAAGCCAGGGAAGCCAGAAAAAGAGAAGGAGAAGGTTACAAAACATGTTATTTCCTCAGAGCCTGGTACTACACCTCTTCCTCCTCCTCTCCCAGAGAAGGTTTTCAAGCCTCTCCCTAGGAATGAGTTTTTCAAATCCCTGACCTCAATTTTTAAGTAACAGGAGAGATCGGATGAGGAAAATGTACCTTTTGGGTTGGAATATGGCATCCCAAATGTCCAAGAATGCTTGATCTCAGAGGAAAGCAGAATGAGGGATTTGGTGGAGTCTTTACACAATGCAAGTGGCATTGACACTTCTCCTGAGAATGACTTTGGTAGACCAGATCCAGGAGAGCATGCCAGTCCATCTTACCGTCAGTTAATGACCAGGGTGGTAGATTACTTGGGATGGGCTAAACCACCAGCCCAATTCGTGCAAGATGATTTAACAGACATATTGGACCATGGTCCCAGTGAAGACCCAGTACTACCTTTTCATGTATCCTTGCAAAACAGGGTGGCCTAGAATTGGGAAACTCCGGATTCTATTCCTCCGGTAAATAAGTCCCTCGCATCAAAATACCACCCAGCCAGTAGCAACCCCGGCTATCTGTCAAAACATCCAACTCCCGAGAGTCTGGTCATACAGGCAGCCACAGCTTCCAACAAACTTGCGTACCCGTCTATCCCTCCAGACAGGGACGATAAGCGTGTGGATGGTTGGGCACGGAAGGTATTTTCAGCCGGGACCATGGCATTGAAATCTGCCAACTCCACAAGTGCATTGGCAACATTTTCGTACACTCTGGGAGTGCATCGCAATGACGGTGGAGCACATACCAGAAGGGGAAGAAAGGGAAGGGTTCCTAGCCATCGTTAGAGATGGAAAGGAAGCCATGCAGGAATCCCTTCAATCTGGATTGGACACTGCGGATAGTGTAAGCAGGTCCATGGGCACTAGCACGGTAATGCGCAGATTTGCGTGGTTACGGAAGTCGGGTTTTCCACCAGACGAACAGAACCGCCTTCTGAACATGCCTTTTGACGGGTCTCACCTTTTTGGCAACAAGGCTGACGAGAGCCTTGAGAGGTTGCAGACCTCAAAAGCAGCTGCCAAATCTTTAGGAGCTGCTATTAGGCAACCTCAGCCTTTTCGTGCGCAAGGGCAGTCATGGAGGGGACGATCCTATCGTTATTACACCTCATATGGAAAGGCGAGAGGAATAGCCAATCAAAGGGGCCATAAAAAGGCCACTCACGGTGGACGAGGAAAACGTGCTAAGCCAGCTCCAGCTGCAGCCTCTCTGCCATCAGCGGCTGCAACATCCGCCACAAAACCACTTTGAGGACTTGCATCACAAAACACCTGTAAGAGGCAGGCTGTCACAGCATCTGCAAGAATGGCGAGCCATTACTTCAGATGTTTGGGCTCTAGAAATAATAGCCCAAGGCTTCCCTTTCTAAAGCAACTTCAAAGCAATCCACCAGGGAGACACCCGTTGAAGTCTTCAAACCCGCTCCTACAGCAGGAAGTTTTAAACCTGCTGGAGAAAGGTGCTATAGAACCAGTACCTGCAGCAGAGAGGAACAAGGGATGGTACTCCCCGTATTTTTTGATCCCCAAAAAGGACGGAGGACTGAGACCCATCTTGGACTTAAGAAACTTGAACAAGTTCCTCAGGAAGGACAAGTTCAAGATGGTTACCCTTTCTCAGATCCTTCAGGCCCTTCAACTTCAGGACTGGCTGGTGTCATTGGACCTCCAAGATGCTTATTTTCATGTGCCGATTCATCTCAAACACAGAAAATACCTGCGGTTCGTAGTTGACGACTCACACTATCAGTTTCGTGTCCTGCAATTCGGGTTGACCTCCGCCCGAGGGTCTTCACCAAGTTAATGGTAGTGGTGGCAGCACACCTCAGGAGAGGGGGGATTCATGTCTACCCCTTCCTGGACGATTGGTTGATCAGAGCGCGTTCTGCCGAGCAAGCACTGGATCATCTGAAAGTCACCTGCCACTTCCTCCACAAACTGGGCTTCTCCCTCAATTTCAAAAAGTCAGAGATGACACCTTCCCAACAGCTTTAGTATATAGGAGCTGTACTAGACACATCCTTGGGAAAGAGCTCGCCTCCCAAGGCGAGGGCTCAAGACATTCTTCAGATGGTTTCCAAATTCCAAAATCCCCAAAATCTCCAGGCTTACGACTTTTTAAGGTTGCTCGGCCTCATGGCATCCTGCATCTTCCTGGTGTCAGAGGCACGCTTGAGGATGAGATCCCTTCAATGGGCTCTAAAGACTCAGTGGTCCAAGTTCTCGGGTCAAATGACAGATCTTCTTCAGATTCCGAACAAGGTCAGACAAGACCTTCTATGGTGGACCTGTACAGAGAACATCCTAAAAGGAGAACCTTTTTGGCAACCATGGCCGGAGATCACAGTAGTGACGGACGCCTCACTCCTGGGGTGGGGAGCTCATGCCAACGATTTGACAATCAGCGGTCGTTGGTGTCCATCGGAGTCCAAACTGCACATCAACCTTTTAGAGATGAGGGCAATCAGACTAGCGCTGAAGGCCTTCCTGCCATCTGTCAGGGGAAAGAATGTCCTGATAATGACAGACAACACAGTGGCCATGCACTACCTAAACAAAAGGTGAGGTGTGGGGTCACTACCTCTGTGCAGAGAGGCAATGCAGCTCTGGTATTGGGCTATTCAGGAGGGAATCTCTTTAACGGAAATTCATCTAGCCGGGGAAGAGACTATGACGGCAGATGCTCTGAGCAGGCAGAGCACGGTGCCCCACGAATGGGAACTGGCTCAGGAATTCATTCAAGAGGTCTTCGCCCTTTGGGGAACCCCTCAGGTAGACCTATTTGCAACCAGTACCAACCGGAAATGTGAAAGGTATTGCTCAAGGGAATTTCCCCTGAGAGGAGCCCTGGGGGACGCGTTCGTGGTGGAGTGGAATTTCCCACTATTGTACGCGTCCCTCCGATTCCCGTGATTTCTCAGGTCATCAGGAGGGTGAGACGCTTCGGAACCACATGATCCTAATTGCCCTGGATTGGGCCTGGAGAACGTGGTACCCGGACCTTCTAGATATGTCCATCTGTCCTCCAGTACGTCTTCCTCAGAGAGAGAACATTCTCTCTCAAATGGAAGGTCAGGTTCTACATCCAGAGGTCAAAACACTCAACCTTCATGCTTGATATCTGAAAGGCTGAGATACAGGGATTGGAACCTTCCAGATGATGTTATGGATGTGTTGCTTTCGGCAAGAAGGCCAGCAACAAAGTCTCTATACCGTTGCCGTTGGAAAAAGTTTTGCAACTGGTACAGAGAAAAGAATGTCGATGCTTTTCTATGTTCTATTCCGGAAGTACTATCTTACCTTCTGACCCTACCACATAGAGGTCTAAATATCGGACCAATAAAAGGTTACCTTGCAGCGAATTTCCATTTTTAAGCGTTCATCGGAAGAATGCTCCCACTTCCTTTGATAACACAATTCTTAAAAGGTCTCACTAATGTGTTTCCTCCTCACCCATTTCAAGTACCGATTTGGGATCTCAATTTAGTCCTAAAATTCTTAATGTGTGCTCCTTTTGAGCCTATGCACACGTGTCTTTTAAGATTACTAACGTGGAAAACGGCCTTCTTAGTTGCTCTAACATCAGCAAGAAGAATCAGCGAGGGGGGCGTGGCCAACAGCGAGATGCAGTAGACGTACGCCTGAGAAGCTCCCGCCGCCGCGGATAACATCCTGATCCGAACGCCTGTTTGCCGACATTCGCCGACCCCCAAAATACACCTACTGGTGTATGATGCCCTGTGGTACACTCATGTCCAGAATCAGCTTGTAACGCACCCGGGCGGCAGAAATAGGAGCATGTGAAGGCAGCTCCATGGGCGCGAACCAACAGTGAAGCGGAGCGGCCCCCGATACCAACAACCTGATTCCACCGAGGGACGCCGCGGTGCCAGAGGCGAGTGGACACCCGGCCGATCTGCGCCGGTGGCGAGGACCAGGGCGCACTTCGTCAAAGGAGCGGTGGAGGAAGCGAGTGGAGGCGGAGCCCAGCAGTGCCCTGGACCGGCGGACTGGGAGAAGGGACAAGAGAGATGCAGCCGACCACCGCCGCGGCAACCCGTAAGCGGAGAGGTCCGCCCCCACCGGTGAGTGCCAGCGCTGGAGTTCCCTGTGTGAAACACGCCCCTCTATCCTGTAGACGCCGCACACGGTGCTGGGCTTCCCCGCTCTGAGGCTCGCTGCAAATAAAGACTCGCACGATCGCCCAACTTGGTCCCGGCGACCGGCACACGTGCGCTGGAGATAGAGGAGGCACGGCCCACCCGTGGACATACCGTTCTCCAAGGCAAACCAACCACCTGATCCCCACACAAGAATTCAATACTACCGGGTGATCACTGCACCCGGGGCGAGCAGGGACACAGCTGCGCAGCCAACTCCCTCCAAGTTGAACTACCGCCACTACCACTACCACCTAGGTGGCGAACAGTAGAGGGACCCACCGTCGTACATGGCATATTGCTGCGGGCAAAACCCTCCACAAGTACCCTCCCTGCCTTACTCAAGTGAACACCCGGTTCCGAAGGAAGAATCGGAGAGCGGGTTCAAAGACACCCACCCGGTCAAAAGCGAGAAACCTCCCTGTGCGATCCAACAATGACCACAAACCGGAGAGGCCAAACTACCACAGCCGCGCACACGACCTAGGGACTACCAGCGTTCGGTGCCCTGCAATAAAGGGGGCACTGCTCTGTCGGATTCCCCCCCCTCTTTTTGTCACGGAACGAGGTGGCTTCCCAACACTATCACAGTGTCACTAACTGTATACCGAACTGGGCAATAGGAAGTCACCCCCTCGAGCGACCGGACAAGGCTTGGGACATAAAAGCACGCCCGCGAGGCCTGGCGGCAAGCATGGGGAAGGACAAAACCAGGAGGCCCACTGTGCAGAACAGGATCGACCAGTACACAATCCCCCATCACAACCCCTTGAGCTTCTACAGTTGCCTGCCGAAGAGGTGGACCCTGCACCCACGCTCTCCCTAAGAGACATTATGGCAGCGATAGCGGACTCCCGCTCCTCAATGGAGCAGAAGATGGATAGTATAAGCCTGGAGGTATCCCACTTCCGACACGACCTGCAGAAGCTCTCAGCACGAACCGGAGAAGCAGAACAGCGAATCTCCAACACGGAGGACGGGCTACACTCTGTGCAACAACAAATCCAAGGAGTCTCTGCCAAACTTAAGATCCTGGAGGCCAGAGTTGAAGAGGGAGAGGGTAGATCCAGGCGCAACGACATTCGAATCCTTGTATGGAGCTCTTCCTGGAGCAGTGGCTGATGGATATGTACGACCAGCAATCCTTCTCTAAATTGTTTTCTATAGAAAGAGCACACCGAATCCCCACAGGCAAACCCGGGCCCGGCGCTCCCCCACGAACAGTGATCGCAAAACTGCTAAACTACCGGGACCGTGACACACTTCTGCACCTTGCACGAACCAAAGGCACAACCACCTACAGTAACTCTAAAGTAGCCTTCTTTCCTGACTACACGAGGGAAGTGCAGAGGGCGAGGCAATCCTTTGAAAAGCTTAAGAGACAGCTTCAAGTCCTAGGAGCCAAATATGGCCTGCTCTTTCCCGCCCAACTAAAAATCTATCATAACGGCACAACGGTCCATTTTAGTGATCCTAAGGAAGCCTGACGATGGGCTGAACAGCACATTGAGGGGGATTGGTCGACTCCCCGTGCCAACAGGGGCAGAAACCCTAGACCACCAGCGGACCAGCGTCCGATCCCAGCCCAACCACCCTCACCGAACCGGCCGGCGGAAGAGGGGGACTGACATTGCTTAATTCTCCAACGAGGATCCGGATCCGATGTGCAGATGCTGAACTATAACTTGGAATGTGCAGAGTCAAGCCACAGTAACTTTCGTAAGGTGTTCACACCTTCCACAATGCGGCTAGCGGGAGCGTACCGCCATCGCACTTGGGGTAAACTTACGGCGCGCACCCCCCCCAACTTCTTTAGTTTCCTATTAATTGTTCAGTCTGAGTAGACCCTAGTCAAACTCGGACTAATGTTCGGGCGACAGGTACTTCAAGTTGGGGTGAGGTATGGGTAGGGGGTAGGGGAGTTTGGTTTTGCGACAGAAGTCGCCTGTTTAGTTCACTGTTTTAGGATTGTTGCACGCTTTGGTCTAGGGTCTGGCTCCCATCGGGCTGAAAGAGGTCACCATCCCGGCACACATGCAGCATTACTCGGCACCCCCAATTCCCAACCAACATGACAGAATATACCAACGAAAGTAAGACCAAATCCATTAAGTTAATGACCTGGAATGTGAATGGGCTGGGCAGCAGTATTAAGAGGCGCCTTGTACTACAATACCTGAATCGATATGCGCCTGATGTAGCTTTTTTGACAGAAACGCACTTGGCAGGCACGAACTGCAACCTCTTTAAGCGAACCAACTACCGAATTGTGATACACTCAGGCTTCTCCATGGGAGCCCGGGGCGTATTGATTCTAATACACAAACAACTTCCATTGAGTCTGCTATCCGTCACACAGGACACAGGGGGTAGATTTGTCATTGTAACAGGGACCCTCTGGGAGCGGTCCATATCCATGCTAGCCATATACGCGCCACCTACCTTACTTACCGCACTACTTAATGACATAACACCCACAATAGCAGCAGATCCCTCAAACTTGATGGTGGTGGGGGGAGACTTTAACAAGTCATGAATTTGGAGCTTGATCGCACGCATATCCGCTTGAGAAATCCCTCCACACATACCAAGTTGGCCACATTTGTTGACGCATGGGTCTAAAGGATGTATGGAGACATCTACACCCCGGCACAAGAGAATACTCTTTTCTCTCCGGAGCACATGCCTCGCTGTCAAGACTTGATTATTTCTTTCTCCCGGCATACGAACTACATCAAGCAATTGATGCGCAGCTTCTATCCAGAGGCATATCAGATCACTCCCCGCTCCTGTTAGAGCTTAATACCCACAGACCGGTCCCCCCACCCACTTGGAGACTAAATAATTATTACCTGGGCTTGCCCGATTTAGTTGAGCATGCCCAAAACGCCACAGAATTGTATTTTGAATTGAATACAACCTCCGTGGACAGCCCTGTAACATTGTGGGAGGCATATACACCAGTACTGAGGGGGGAACTCATATCCCGGATCGCAGCCCATAAAAGGAAACAGATTACATCAATCCGAGCAGCCGAGGCGCGAGTCCAAGGGGCAGAGATGGTTCACCTATCCCAGGGCCTCCCAGAAACTCACTGTGAGTTACAGCTAGCACAGAAACAGCTACAGAATGTCGCCCTGGGCAATGCCAAACTGGCACACACAGCGATGCGTGCCAGAGTATACGAGACCGGGGATAAAGCGGGTAGAATGCTGGCATGGCTAGAGAAGCGAGATGAGGGGCTCCGACATGTCAGAGCGATTAGATCGCAGGAGGGCACACTAATAACGGCGGACCGGGACATAGCGGAAGGGTTTGCAGCTTACTATGAGGAACTTTATAAAGCACCAACCTCCCCCATTGAAACCACGGCCATTTCAGATATTACCCTCCCCTCTTTGACACCGGATCAAAGAGCCCTGCTGGAAAATGACATGACGGAGGATGAACTCTCTGCAGCCATGGCGGATCTCCAAGCCGGGAAAACCCTGGGACCCAACGGTTTTCCCGTTGAGGTGTGGAAGAAAATAGGCACACACCTGATTACACCACACTTAAGAATGTATGAAACCTCTCACAGAGAAGGGTCCCTCCCACAAGACCTGAGACAGGCCACCATAGTGGTAGTACCTAAAACAGACAAGCCCCCAGATAGATGCAGTTCGTATAGACCCATTTCCCTCATTAACACTGAAACCAAAATCCTAGCGAAAACACTAGCCAACAGGCTCCAGCAAGTCATACCCTTCTTAATACATCCAGATCAATGTGGTTTCATGCCGCAAAGATCCACGTGGATGAACATACATCGAGGTAGCAATAGTGATGCTGTACAAAACCATCCAAGGATTAGTGCTAGATGGTTGGTACGAGACTACACTTGGGGGAGCCGTGGGTTCCTGAGGTATCAATTTCGGTCAGGATCCTATTGGCTAGAGGAGGGCCTAAAAAGGTCCCTCGTCTGTAAAAAAAAAATGATGGAAGTGAGTTTGAGGCGTCGGTTCAAACGTCTAGAACTAGGGTGAGGGTGTCAGTGACCCTGGTCTAGTTACCACTGTTGGACAGTGGTGCAATGGTGGGTATCTGGAGCGGACGGAAATTGATACCTCAGGAACCCATGGCTCCCCCAAGTGCAGTCTCGCACCAACCATCCAGCATTAATCCTTGGATGTTTTTGTATAGCATCACTACTGCTACCACAGCAGCAGGCAAGCTGTCCTTTGTCATGGCAACACTAGGCCTCAATTATGAAACAATAAATAAAACAATTAGACCCTCAGATCCTTACAAATCCTTCTCTATTCGAAGACAATACGGACTACACCACATTTGGTGCTCATCCTGAAGAAGGCCAACACTAGCCAGGTGACAATTCTGCCTTCATGGCCGAAACACACCTGTGTCGATCCCCAGTGACACAACTGCAAAAACCCTTTTTCGTGTATGTCTTGTAGATTATGTTGTGTACACCCCGTGTTAACCATTCCCTGGACCACCTTATTGTTCCGGGTGCAATATTGTTTAAATATATGTTCTTCAAACTGTTGTATACCACTGTGCCCTTAGGTGGAACTCTGTACATCAATACAAAAGAGGTTGATACTCATTCTATATTTTCAACAAATTTAATTACTCCTGTCCGTTCCTTTGCGCCTTTCATGCTTATCGAAAGCTATGTAAACTAATTGAACAAAAACACTTGTGGTTTTTTGAAATAAACACATTTGTTCAGAACCGTAGCTTGCTTTTTGTAGGATCTCACATCCTGATAATTTTTTATTATCATATACGTACCCTCCTGGGTAGATCAGGACCCCGCCAGGTGCCCTTATTTTTACTTCAGTCTAGGGAGCTGACTTCTGGAAAAGCAATGCTTTATTCCGCCATCTAAAGGCATTGGGGGGAAAAATCTGACCCCTCCTCCAGAGAAAGTATGCAAAATACTGCTTGGGGAGTCTAAGATGAGGAATACATTGGAGGACACAATCCACACGAAGAACAAGTTACTTACCACTGGTAACGTTCTTTTGATTGGATGTTCCTCCAACGTATTCCTGATCGCCCTTCCAACCTACCCCTCTGTAGATTTTTCCGGGTTATTGCCATCTCAAATCTCGCAAGGCTGATACCTGTCTGCCGGCACAATCTACACAGTACAAGATCACAGGCAAAAAAAGGGGGAAAAACAGAACTGAGGCCAACGGGCGCCACGCGTGCTACTTATACACCCGATGACATCACCCTCGACTCGACGACATCGACGCATGGCGCCCTCTGCCGAAAAAATTTCAGAAGCGCAGCAAAGCGGGATGGAATACATCTAAGATGAGGAATATGTTGGAGGAACATCCAATCGAAAGAACGTTACCAGTAACTTTTTCTTCTCACACGTTGTTGGCCAGGCACATGCCTCCCTAAGGGAATGTATCCCCTCCCCAAGTCTTTTTAAACCTTACTGTCGGTCCGGATTAGCAGGATAATGACTCCCTTCTCCTGGTATCTTGTTATCAGTCCCTTACAACTAGGGAAAACGACTTCTTCCTCAGGTCTTCTTTTCATCAGGTTTCACACCTACAACATCCAATTCTGAGTGTTAGGAATGTCCGGCACCATGGCTTCTCTTCATCTTTGATCTGGCCCACTTGGTTTACTTCCCTGCCAAATACTGCCCAGAGGAAGATGACTAGTATCTTGTTTAGGGGCCCTGACCCTCCTTTGGCTCTCAGTGTGTTTGTCTGCACCACTGTTGTGAGGGACTCTCCTCTCCTAAATTATCTTTATGGTGCCTAGGGACCTCAACCCTTTCCTGGTGGTCAGTGGGCTTCGTTCCACCACTGCAATTAGGAGGAGAAGGTTTGTAGGCTTTCTGCCCCTGCCGTGCCACCAGAGCATTAAGGTTGTAAAAGGGCATAGGGACAACTGCATGCGCCTTCTTGGTAAGCCGCCCCGCGTCCCTCCGGGTCTCCCATGCCACCCTTGTGTCCGTTTTCGGCATGTCGCTGGGGCTTCCTGGGATGACGGGCGTTTGGTTCAGCTTCTCCGCCTCCTTGCTTTCCTTGCGACAGTTCAACGGCATTCACGGCTACTGTCTGCATTCCGGCCTCCTCTCGACACTTCTGGGCACCAGTCTGCTCCTGCAGACCTTCCAGTCATCAGACACAGCAAACTGCCAGCTTTCTTGGAGGTCTCTCCCGCCGGATCACTGACGTGGGTTTGTATCTCCCGCATTCTGTGCGCAGCATACCTGCAGTCTTCAGTTGCTGCTTGAGAGCAAGCGTTTAGTACATTGTCGATTTTTATACAATGTTGCCAGCAGTGTCTGGGCCCATTATATACGTCCTTTGTCTCTTACAGGTTTCATCTTCATTGCTCAGCTGGGTCTACTCGTCCCAGTACTTGGATTACCTAGTTTCCTGTACTTCTTCGGCTCAGTGTTTTCAGGAGCCCTGCGGTACTCTGCCTTATAACAGTACATATGTATAATGTCTACAAAGAGGTTTGCAGAGGAATGAGAAGCTAGAGTATGTGGAGGTGTCCTGTTCTCATAAGGGCTGTACCCTAGATTGTCGTCCTTATTCCCAGAGGGAGAGTCCCTCCCCATGAGATCCTCCTCATGGGGAGGGACTCTCCCCAGGAACCCCCAGGGGGACTATTAGGTAGTGGCCTCACCTCCCTGGCCTCATGGGAAAGGGCTCACCCTCAGGGAGAAGTGACGACATCTAGTGAACCACGCAAGAAAAGACCTAGGCAATGTTGCCTGCGGTGTGGACCGCACACCCTAATGTCCCATTGGGATTCTTCAAATTTTATAGTACCTTGATAAACCAATAAAAAATATATTTGGTGCGTAGATATCAAATTTATTCATTAATCTTCAAAAATGGTTGTCGTTGTTGCTCTATAAGCAAAAAATCATCAAAATGGCCAATGCATTTCGGACTAAAAGGTCCTCCATCTGGGCCTTGTCTAATCAACATCATGGTGCAGATCAAAAAACAATCATCAGTGTTAGTTGTAACCATAATTAAAATCAATAAGAATAAGAAAAGCAAACATAACAAAACAGAATGCGGGACATTTAAATGTGGAAAGCATCCGCAGGTGGAGGAAGGAGTAGCAGGGGCAGAAGCAGTCCGAAGTGAGGCCGAAGTGGTTGGAGCTGAAGCAGATATGAGAGCGCAAGCAGAAACTGACGCAGGAAGAGAAGGCATGTGGTTTTGCACAGTACACGCAGCATGAAGCAGAGTCGTGAAAGACAGCGGGGAGAGAAGCCCAGCTGTTCGGGAGACATGCTTCCAACCTGATGTGAGTCGCTCAGGTGTACTGGAGGACTCAGAAACCCAACTGAGCCTGTGGGGCGTCAGTCACAGGAGTGCTGTCAGAGATGAACAAGTTACAAACCCATAGAAACGTCCTTTCGACTGGATGTTCCTCCCACGTATTCCTTATCTTTGATATTTCTATACCCAGCTTGCTGCTTTGGAAAAATAATTTCAGTAGAGGGCGCTGCGCGTCGATGACTGTCGAGTCGATGTCCCTCGAAAGCCTCCATCTCGATTTCGACGTCATCAGTGGTATAAATAGTCACGCGCAGCGTCCGTTGCTCAGTTCCGTTTTGAAGAGTTAGGTATTGTGCAGGATGAAATGACTACTACCCTTGAGGGAGCGCAGACGGCAACTACAAGGGAAGCTTTACTGCGGGGAAGGATGGGAGGGGCGATAAGGAATACGTGGAAGGAACATCCAGTCGAAAGAACGTTACTATGGGTAAGTAACTTGTTCTTCAAATGGATTGTGTCCTCCCACGTATTCCTTATCTTTGATAGACTCCCAAAGCAGTAAAGTATAAAGGAGTAGGGAGTAAAACATTTTTTTTTATTTTAATATGCACAGAATGCAATACTGCCTTTCCAAATTTAGTTTCCTGGATAGTGGAGGAATCCAAACTATAGAATTTCATAAAGGTGTGTGCAGACGAACATGTGGCAGCTGCACACATGTCTTTTACTGGAAGTCCCCTTTGGAGAGCTGACGAAGCTGCGATACCCAGTGATGAATAAGCCCTCGGGTGGTCTGGAGGGTCCCTTTCTGCCAATTTGTAACATTCTCTAATGGTTAGAATGATCCACCTTGAAATTGTTTGCTTGCTGATGGCTAGGCCTGGCTTTTGACCTGTGTATCACACAAATAATTGGTCAGTTTGTCTTAACCTTGCCTTTCTGCTAATATAGCAGAAACTGCCTAGCCCTACCGCACTAGCATGCACCAAGACTGTAAATTTGTAAATATGTAATCGATTTGTACATTTCTGCTGCATTATTCTTGTTGTATTCATTATTCTTGTTGTATTCATCGCAAGCGCCTGGATGCCCTAGGGCCAGGCGGCGCTATACAAATAATAAACTAAACTAAACTAAACTATAGAAACGCAAAGCACGCTTTGGGTCAAGTCTGTGCAGCCTTTCTTCCTCTTTCCCGGATGAGGGGGAGGGTACAATGAAGGCAAGGTTATTTTCCGAGTAATATGAAACTTCGACACCTTTGGGAAACCTTTGGGAGGAAATTAGGCTTTACTTGCAGAACAACTTTATTTGCTCACTTACCGTGCAGAAGTTATTGCCACCAGAAAGACCGGTTTGAAGGTAAGGAATCTCAATAGGTACGAATGAAGGGGTTCGAAAGGAGTACCGATTAGACATTTTAAGACTAAAGTTAGGTCCCACAGGGGAACTTGAAAAGGAGTTTTCGGGTAAACATTGGTCAACCCCTTCAAAAATTGGATAACCAAGGGCATTTTGAAATATGAGGGTTCCTCAGCAGTGTGTTTGAAAATGGACAGCGCTGCTAGGTAACCCTTAACTGTGCCGATCTGGAGTCGTAAATTGCTAGTTGCAAAAGGAAAGATAACACTGTTGGTGTATTGCATAAAAAAGGGTCAATATTTGTATCTCTTCATCAGCTGCTGAACTTATTCCAACAGCAGCGGTATAGTGACTTGGTTACTGGCCTTCTGGTCCGAAAGCAACACCTCCATCACGTCATCCGGGAGGTCCTAGTCTTTGAACCTCAGCCTTTCAGAAACCATGCGTGAAGGCTGAGAGTCCTGATATCCGGATGGAGAACCTGACCCTCCTCTCGCGAGAGAAGATCCTCTCTTTGTGGAATATGAATCGGGGGACAGATGGACATGTCTAGAAGGTCTGAGTACCACGTTCTCCTGGCCCAAGCCGGGGCAATTAGTATCATGGTTTTCCTGAACCTTCTCAGCCTCCTTATTGCATGAGGAATGATGGGGACTGGAGGAAATGCGTAAAGGAGTGGATATTCCCAGTCCACCACAAACGCATCCCATAGAGATCACCTCGGGGGAGATTCCCTGGAGCAGTACAGCTCACACTTTCTGTCGGGATTCGTTGCAAACAGATCTACTTGAGGGGTTCCCCAAAGGGCGAAGATCTCTTGAAGGACTTCCTGAGCTAGTTCCCACTCGTGGGATACTGCGCTCTGCCTGCTCAGAGCATCCGCCGCCGGGTTCATCTCTCCGGCTAGGTGACCTGTCGACTGAGAGATTCCTTCTTGTATTGCCCAAAACCAGAGCTGCATTGCCTCTCTGCACAGTGGTAGTGACCCTACACCTCCTCTTTTGTTGAGGTAGTACATGGCCACCGTGTTGTCTGTCATTATCAGGACATTCTTTCCCCGTACAGAGGCCAGAAAAGCCTTCATCGCTAGTCTAATTGCCCTCAGCTCTTAAAGGTTGATGTGCAGTTTGGACTCCGATGGAGACCGACTGCTGATGGTTAAATCGTTGGCATGGGCTTCCCACCCCCTGAGTGAGGGGTCCGTCACTACCATTATCTCCGGCCATGGTTGCCAAAAAGGTTCTCCCTTCAAGATGTTTTCTCGAGAAGCCCACCATAGAAGGTCTATAGCAACTATGTTCGGTATTTGAATGAGATCTGACATCTTTCCTGAGAACTGTGACCACTGGGTCCTGAGAGCCCACTGGAGAGATCTCATTCTCAGGCAGGCCTGAGGCACCAAAAAGATCCAGGATGCCATCAGGCCAAGCAACCTCAGAAAGTCGAAGGCCGGGAGATGTTGGGCATTTTGGAATTTTGTCACCATCTGTAGAATGTCTTGAGCACTCACCTCTGGTGGCGAGGCTATTCCCAGGGATGTGTCCAAGATTGCTCCAATAAACTGGAGTTTTGTGATGGTATCATATGGGACTTTGTGACACTGAGGGCGAAGCCCAGCCTGTAGAGGGAGTGGCAAACAAGGTCTAGATGCTCCCGAGCTTGTTCCGGGGAACTCACTCTGATCACCCAGTCGTCCAGGTAGGGGTAGACGTGAATCCCCCTCTCATGACACTCGCTGCCACAACCACCATTAGCTAGGTGAAAACCCTCGGGGCAGAGGTTAGCCCAAATGACAGAACCCGATAGTGAGAGCTGCCAATGGCGAACCTCAGGTACTTTCTGTGCTTCTGATGTATTGGCACATGAAAGTAAGCATCCTGAAGGTCCAGAGATACCAACCAATCCTGGAATTGGAGGGCCTGAAGGATTTGAGAAAGTGTAACCATCTTGAACTTGTCATTCCTGAGGAACTCGTTCAATTCTCGTAAATCCAAGATGTGTCTCATTCCTCCATCCTTTTTAAGAATTAGAAAATATGGGGAGTCCCAACCCATGTTCCTCTCTGCTGCAGGTAGCGGTTCTATAGCATTTTTCTCTAGCAGGTCCAAAATCTCCTGCATAAGGAGCGGGTCTGGAAACATCAGAGTTGTTCCCCGGTGGATGACTCTGAGGTATGTGCAGGAAAGGCAGGCAGTAACCTTGGGCAACTGTTTCCAATTCCCAAGCATCTGAAGTAATAGCTTGCCATTCTGTCAGATGTTGAGTTAACCTGCCTCCTACTGATGTCTTGTGATGGAAGACCTCAGAGAGGTTTTGGGGCGGCTGAAGCAGATGCTGATGGTAAAGCAACATCTGCAGATGCAGACTTTGCCCCGTCCACCACGGGTGAATCATCTCTGGCCCCTTTGAGCTGGCTGGCCTCTGCCTTTTCTGAATGCGGAGTAATAGTGAAAGGACTTACCCTTCCAGGGCGTACCTGTGGGGCGGTTTGGAGCTTGTTAATCGCAGCTCCAAGGGATTTAGCCACTGCCTTGGAAGTTTGCAACTTCTCCAAACTGTCATCAGCTTTTTTACCAAATAGATGGGCGCCATCAAAGGGGATGTTCAGAAGTCTGGACTGTACATCAGGAGCAAATCCAGATTTCCTCAACCACGCAAATCTGCGGATAGTGGTACTAGCCGCCATGGCTCTTCTGATGCTGTCAACATCATGGCAAAGTGCCGGCAAGTGTCAGTCTGAGGTACTGAGGAGACACGGCTGGTTCATTGTTTGGCTTTCCTTGTTTACTTATTAGGACACTGATCCTGTGAGCTGCTCTCCGCATTGCTACATTGCTGAATATCTACTGGTCTGCAGCTTTAAGGAAGAGTTGTGCCTGGCAGAGGTGTGCCTGAGGACGCTGTGTGAGCAACTTGGAGCTCCACCCCCCTTCACGCAACAAAATCTTGCAAGACCGTTAAGCGACCATGAAGTGCCGACAAGTGTCAGTCTGCAGTCCTCAGTACCGACGTGCCGGCGTGTTGGGCTGCAGTGGCTGGTTTACCTTACATAAATAACATAAGACTATAAGTAGTGACTGGATACTTATTCATCACCTAACATACCTCTGTAACATTGTGTTAAAACCGAGAAGCCAAGGAAAGAAGGAATGAAGACGGGCTCCCCCAGGGACTAGACTCTAAGAGTTGTCGGACTAGACTCTAAGAGTTGTTGGGTGTATTCCACCGCGAGGAGCCCTACCATCGCTGTAATCGACAAGTTGCATACAGCCCTTCTGCCATTGTGGGTTGGAGAATGCTTGTTAAGAATGACGCTGCTTAAAGCGGTAACAGGGGACTTATGTGAGCACGGCTTGGAGGCAAGCAGGGAGGAGCACATTGCTTTACCTTCGTGCCAATTGTCTGAGGCACATTGCAGTAAGTCTCGGGAAGACCTAACCATGCATTCACCGATTGAAAACGTGGGACAGAACTCAAAGGCCTGTCCCTTAGAGGTACGGGTATCCATTACAGCAAAGACTGTTTCCTCGATAAATACTCTCAAAAAGGTGGGGGAGCTTTTGATCGATCCAAGTCCATTAGCCTCCACCCCCAGTGGCAGTCTGTTGGGCATCGGCGAACCTGAAGTATTTCAGTCCCCAAAATCCCTAGATCAGGAACTTGTAGGAGTGGAGCAGCAGGGATTGACTACATCGGCCACCCAGGGAGATATTGAGGTGGGCACATAACTCTTGGCCATAGAAAGTATGCCTTAGCTGGCCCAGTATCCCACCACAGCGATCTCAAAAGTGGCCTCAATGGTAAAGCCAAAAGGATTGCCAGCTCCCCCCAATTAAGAATGGTGGGTCTGCACCTTCTCCACCGAGGATATATAGGTTTACAAAGACTCAGGGGAATCCTTTGGGGTACCTCCAAACTCAGTCGCTGCCCGAAACGTGTTGGCAGCCTAGAGGGCTGCTGCCTGACACTGCTGCAGCTAAAGCCCGATTCACTTATAAGCGGGTGGGGACAACGACCTCTGCACTGTGCACAGACCTAAGCGATGAGAACTACAAGCAGACCGACAAGGTAGCACCGACAGGCTCTGAGATCTGTGTACCAACGATTGCCTCAAAAGATAATCTGGGAGAGAGGAGCCCCCGTGAAGGGCAAAGGGAAGGAAACTCCTCCCTTAAAAGGAGAGCAGATCCCTCAGTCGATCCGAGTTCCCATCTACTGAAATGATCAAAGTTGAATTCAAAAGATGAAACAGGATCCCCAAGACCGGGCACAGTTTCTATCACAAAATTGCCCGATTATCGACAAAGGCCTCCTAATGGACCTGGCAGCGGCGCAGGTCGAAAGCCAGGTTCCTAGATTGCCATCTATTGATTCAGGCTTAATTGCAGCTTATTCACTGACTTTGGCCCCGTACATGAAATTGCACGAAACAATGAGCGAACAAATGAGGGACCAGTCTACACTCATTGCAATGCTGTATACAAAGCTCATTTTTTTGGAGGGCTTTGTTAGAGGAATTCAAGTAAATTTAGACAAAAATAAGGAAGCCATCACTAACGTTTTGAAATTATAACAGCAGAAATGGATATGACTAAAAGAAGGAGTGAACCCCCCACAAACTCGCAGCCTAAAGCCACAATGACAAAATCAATTGTACCCTCGGTTGTGCCCTCCCCGATGTCAGTGGCAACATTTTGCTTCTCAAAGCTTTATCGATCTGGGCTAAATAAACACAGCACTGTGACCCCTGGAAAACGGGGTTCATTAATGGTATGGGAACGGTGGTTAACCTTTTTATTCTTAACATTCTCAAGACACAGGTGAAGGCCAGGAAGGGATCGGAACTTTACGTGGCATCAATTGATCTGGTACAAGCCTTTAGCACCATTGACAGTCAGCGTTTGTGGTCAAAATTGGAAAAATGGGGCTGCCCGACGGACATCAGAGAACCCCTGATGCTTCTTCACTCTGGAACTAAGATTAAATAGAAAAGGCCTGTTGACCGATCCCATTAGAACATTTAACGGTCCAAAACAAGGATGCCCGTTGGCGCCAGCTGTCTTTAATTTGTTTATTTCAGACGTAGAGGAGGCTTTTGAAGATGTAAGATGTTTTCCACTTTCATTGGCTGGCGTTCACATAGGGAGACTGCTCTATGCGGATGACTTGATCCTTTTAGATCAGACGAAAGTGGGTCTCAAAGGCAGATGAGCGCCTTGGAAAAGTACGTTGAAATAAATGGCCTCAAGATCAATGTTAAAAAGTCCAGAATTCTAACCTTAGGGAAAGGAAAGAGGAAGTGTGGCCACTCAAAGGGCACAAGTACTACGCAGTAAAACAAAGAATTTAGCTGTGCAAGCTATGGGGAAAATGGAGGGGATTTTCTGGAGGAGAGTACTAAATCTGCCAAACTGTGTCCCAATCCAGGTGATAAGCGCAGAATTGGGGTTGATCTCTCTATACTCCACTACGATCTGGAAGTCCCGCTCACTTTTTAGGAAATGCAGTGAAGAATGAAGTCAACAAGGATTGGCAGCAATTTGTCGGGATATGTCCTGCCCATCGGAACCTCTAGTGGGAGCTTGGAGTTCGTTGTGTAATGACATCTTAAAGGACCTGTGTGAAACAACCGACTCGCTCCTGCACAGGCCAGCCCGAGTCAAGAGAAAAGTCTATGATTCAGACTGGATTCAGTCCCTAGAGGTCAGAACTTCATCAAAAGTTTACAGTAACAACTTTATGAACACTAGAGCAAGGGGCGTGCTGCCTCCGTACATGTCCAAATTCCTGTGTAAATTTAAGCAGCACAACTTCTTGAGGCTGAGGATGAATTTGTATCCAACAAAAGAAGTTCTGGAAGCTAGGAAGCCTCGGAAGTCTCGCGACTTTAGGTGTCGCCTATGCGCTCATGAACGTGAAACTTTATTTCTTCTCATCCTGCAATGTCCTGGCTGTAAAAAGATCCGGTCAAAATGGCTGGGCAGTTTCTTTGACAAATTTGTAACTACAACAGCGGAAGAGTGGTGGGGAAGAATTATGTCCAGTACACGAACATCGTTAGCCCTGGCTCTGTTGGCGTTTGTCAAGGAACTATTTGAAATGATAGCGGCTAAACATCCCGAAATTCACTTAAATGGCATTTAAATTGCAGGAACGCCCTGGCAAAAAGGGGCCCAATAGGTCTCGATATGGAGCCTCCATACAGCAGTGCTCCTGCTGAGGGGTGTAGTAAAGGAAATGTAATGAAATGCTGAAAGTGACCAGGTATATAGTACTCTTGTTTTACTTTCTTTTTTTAAATATATATAAAAAGTGAATTTGTATTAGGTCTAGTTTTGTCTTTTGGTTTGATAGCTAAGGTTAAAGTGTAAAATCAAATGCTAATAAATAAAAACAAAGATGCTGTCATCAGAGTCGTGACCGGTTTGGAGGGATTCACACACTGCATCCTTCCCGTCCTTGATAATATTCAAGAAACTGTCTAGTTCCTCTCCTTCCGGGAGACGGTCAGCCGCATTGAAGCACACTCCCAAAGGGTGTGGCTGAATTTTGCCAGTGTACATGTGGCGTTTGCAGACGTTAGCGCAATGCTGCATGACGAGAAAACTTTCTTGTTCATGGTGTCAACCTTTTTGTCGTCACAATCGTGTGGGATTGTGTGATATGGAGTTTGTCTTCCTGACGAAGTTGCAGCTTCAACAACAAAGCTTTCCAGAGTTGGGTTTTTAGATAAGTATGGCGGGTCTGCAGCTGAAGCTCTATATTGTGTTGATAATTTCTTACTGACTGCAGGAATCGCCTCTGGCGTTTCCGATTTGGTGGAAAGTTTTTTCTGTAAATCTTTGTGAAAGGGTACGATAGGATCTTCTTGTGGTCCTCGATCAAGTATGTCCGTGAGGTCATCTTGCTCATATACAGGTGCAGGCCTAGACCACCACATATATTCCATCACCCTGTTCATACGTGACCTGTAGTTACTCTCAGCATGGTCCCCTGGTTCAGGTTTACTAAAATCTATCTCTGGGGAGCTATCCATTCCGTTTGCCTCCTGCAAGGAATCCTGCAGGTCTTTCAATCTGACCTCTTCTGGAACCAGTTCTCTGGAATGTGAGGTCTAACACATTCTAGACGAAAGGGTCTTTCTGCATTGGAATCCTCTCCCTCTTCATAGATTGAGGATAAGATAATGTTTTGAAATAATCAGAGCGTGGTAGAGGTGTGTAGCTCTTTTCCGATGAGGAAGGGATATTAGCAGTCATTACAGGTGGAATTATACTTGTTACTGTTGATGTAAACATCATTGGCCTCGATGGATTAGTGATTGGCCTCGAGGTGGACGATAAAATCGACAACAGCTTTGACGAAGTTGTCTAGGGAATTGAAACGATTGGCGTAGAAGGGGTCGACGTTTGAGGCGTCAAAGACTTCTCCTTCAACGGAGACGGCAAAGGCAATGATGATGCAGTTTTCAGCGTCGACATGTGAGTCGACATTGTCGATGCCTTGTGCCTCTAAGAGGCTTTGACTCGACTCAAGGGTTTCTCACGCTCTCAAGGGGTATGTCCTGCCGAGGTCAACGACTCATGGCTTTAATGCCTACCAAGTTTTTCTCCTGGGGTATCTATCGCCTCTAGGTGTCTCCGATGAACACCTTCATCATTTTCTTACGAAATTCCTCCCACTGAGTCAGGGAGCTGTTTTGGTAGGGCATGTTACTCTCTCTGGTGAACTGGAGGATGATGTCGCAGGCGATCTATGACGCCTTGTTTTACTGCGCTTTGAAGCGGATGAGTGATATGATCCGCTCCGAGATCTAGATCGGGAGTGTTTTTTACGTCGAGGTGACGACGGTCTCGACTCATCTGAGGTACATTTGGTTGGGGTAATGGATTTTTTATGCCTACCTCTCTCCAGACCCTGTGGGGGTCTGTCAAGGACATCTTTACCCCACAAGCTCAGCATTTTATTAAGCCGTATCGGTCGTAGATGGAGCCGAAGAAGAGGCCATCTCGTATTGAGGAACCAAAGGTTTTCTTGACAAAAACTCAAAGAATTTGTTCTCTTCACAGAACCGAGCGTCACATTCCCGAAGCTCATGAAGCACAGAAAAACGGAACTGAGCAACGGACGCTGCGTGAAACTATTTATACCACTGATGACGTCGACATCGAGGCGGGAGCCTTTGAGGGACATCGACTCGACAGTCATCGACGCGCAGCGCCCTCTACTGAAAAATAATTTCCGAAGCAGTAAGCTGGATATGGAAATATCAAAGATAAGGAATACATGGGAGAACACAATCCATTTGAAATTGCCGGACTGTGGAGGGTCTAACGCCTATCCAGGAATGACGCAGAGACACTGAAGGAGCCGGTGAGTTGGCCTAAAGAGAAAGGTTATCCCGGAGCAGAACAATTAACAATAAAAGACCATGTTGAATATCGAACTAATAGAATAAAAGGGCAAAACGGGCACAATTCTCCTTTGATGTCATACCAGTTTGGGGAAATCTGTAACTCACACAGTCAAGAGACTACAAAGATAGGCAAACATTGTGTAAACTTCCTCACATGTGATATTGGTTGGAGAACTTTGGAATACATGTTGCCACTATCAGAAGAGACAATTTATAGTTGTAGGAGTTTTCTCCTTGGCAGGTGAGTAAACTAGGAAATGGACATGTAGTTAGTCCGGGCAAGCGACTGGACCAGGAAAGAAACCGTGGCTTTGAAGAAATGTGGTCATGGTAAAAGGTGTTGTGGAAAGAAACTGATAACTTTATCATCCTGACAAACTGTTGTAACAAGGAGAGATTTGTGGTCATGTCCTGACAATAGTATTTCATCAGAAGAATAATTGTGATTGTGGAAGAAACAGTTGCTTTGGTTTTGAACAAGTGTTTTGTGAAAGAGAAATTTTTCACTAACCAGTACTTTTTCAAATGTCTTCCTGAATCCATCCAGGGGAAGGGAACCAAATCCTGGTCAACAGGAGTACTTTGTGAGGATTATAAGTTTGAGCTTTTGCACTGTTGTGTTGAACTGAAACCAGATGCCTTTACCTTATGCACTTTGGTTATATATGTTAGTGTGAGGGACAGATATATTTGGACATCCAGGTCATCTTTCTTTAGTTTAGTTTGCTAGGTAGGAACATTCTGGTTAGGATAGGGACAGATAGGTGTTTATCTCAACCCTTTTAACTTTTAATAAATATGGCAAACATTGAGAAAAACTACAACTTTGTGTCTGTCTCTTTTCTGACCCCCTCCCTTTAAGTTCTTCCCATTCATTATATAAATTCACATAGTGTGCTATAGTAACTGCAGTCTAAAATGCACCTAGATTTGATATTTTGGCTACACTCTGGAATGTATCTAGGTGTGAAGACATTGGTTAACCTCCAGAATTCATCCAAGAGTGATAAATTATCTACCCTAAAAAAGTCTGCTAAAATGCAATACATTGTCTACCCTCAAAACTCCATCTATATGAAACACAATGGTTACCCTCAAATGTTCCACCAGATGCAGCATATTGGCTATCCTCAGTGAATCATCCAGATATAATACATTGGTTACCCTCACAATTCATCTACATGCAATTCATTGGTGGGAAGAGGCCTGTCTTTCAGCACATCATGATCTCTGTTTTTCCCGGACTGAGCAGGAGGTGGTTGGCTTCTGTGAAACTACTGAGCTAGGAGTAGGCTGTGCAGTCAGTGAGTTTGGCTAGGAAATGGGTGTTAGAAATGAGCTATATGCAGTATAGTGCTAACCTCAAATATTCAGCTAAATTCAATACTAGGCTATACTTAACAAAGAGAGGCTTTAAAGTGCAGAGGCTGAACACTGGTTAGATGGTTAATGAGATGCTAAAGCAGAGCAAGGCTTACTCGGTTTTAAATGTGTTCAACTATGAGGTAAGATTTAAGTGAAGATGGTTCAGCAGAGGCATGTTATACAGTAAAGAAAGGTGGGAGGCAGGCCTGTTGCCAGAGCTCAGGAATGCAGAAGTATACAGTACAAAGTCTTTGTTTCCAAGGCAACCGGCTATCACATTTCAGTGCAGATACTATATGCAGGACTCAGACTTGGTTATGCAAGCCTATGACTGCCGCTTATTTTGGTGTTGTTCCAGGCTGCTTTTAGGACCTGCCTTGTGCTCTCATTAGTGAAAAGGGCAAACAGTAAGGGAGCCACCCCTCCCCTTTGGTACTTCTCCGGCTGCCCTGGGAGCAACTCAAAATTGGAGAGCTTCCGATCCCGTGGGTGACTCGGGCCCCAATCAGGGCTCTATGGGTAGGCATGGGGGAGGGCAGGAGGTGGGAATGAGGATGTGAGGGAAGAAACGGAGCCGAGATCCGGGTCGCTAAGCAATGGGGGAATGCACAAAGTGGTATTCCTAGTCAGTTGTACACAAGGAAAATAACAAGTGCACAAAAGCAAACCATTTAGGGAGACACATTAGAGGCAACCTTGGTCTCCATAACCCAAATTGAGATCTGATGCCAGCACACACTAATTTCAACAACTTAGTCGACCACAGTACTCCACAAGCAAATGTTTTAAGATAATTGTGAGGAGTCAGAAATGCGAGACGGACACAAAGGTAATGTTTTCTCACGGTTTGCCATTTATTAAATGAACTGGGGTGTGATAAACACTGATCTTTGCCTAACCTAACACTGTCTCTACCTAGCAACCTAAAGCTAAAGAAAAGTGACCTAGTGTCCAAAATGCCTCTGAGCCTCACACCAATACATACAACAAAATTATACAAGGAATATTTGTCTGTCTTCAACTCAACAACCAATATACCTGTTCAAACGTAAAGGTTTCGAAAAGTACTCCTTGTGACCAGGGTTGGACTCCCTTCCCCTGGATCAATTCAGGAACACCTTGAGCAAAGTTCTGATTCAACCAAGTTCTGTTCAATGTAACATAAAAAGTATTTTCCATCTACTACTTCCCTCCACTTTGTAAACTAAATGTCTCTTTCACAAATGCTGTTCACACACCCAAAGCAAATGTTTGTTTCCACAGTATCCTTCTTAGGCAGGAAAATGTCTTTCTCTCAAAACAAGTTCATAAACCAAAATAATTGTTCTCTTCAGAATGCCCAACAATTATTAGCATATCACACCTTCTTCAAATTAAAGACTTTTGTTAGGATAGCACAACTACTTTTATCAATGTTTCAGCTTGTCAAACACATGATAACCTCACATAAATGTCATGATAAGGTTAATTCGTTCTTTCCACCCCACCTTTTTGCAACAAACCTACTTCTTCCAATCATCTTCTTCTTTCATGGTATGCTTGCCTGCCAGAACTAACTACCATGATCCCTTTTTTGGTGTACTCCTCTACCAGAAAGAAAACTCCTACAGCTACATTGAAACTTGATGGCAATATTGCTCCCAAGATTCTACACACCAATATCTCTTGGAAGGAAGACAAAGGAATAATTGCCTTTTCTTACAGTCTCTTGACTCTTGGTAGTGTAGATTCCAGTTTTCCCCAAACTGGAAAATCAGAATAGGAGGATTATTCTAGATTGTCTTATAAAGGCATGGTCTAGTAAAACTTTTTATTGTCCCTATGGGTCGGCCATGTTTTTTTAAGCCTAAGTGGCTCGATTTTAGAAAACTTTCCTATGGACCTTACCCGAGTTTTCATCCATTAAACGCACGCGAAAACAAGCACCAGGGAGCCGCCATTTTCTGATAATCCTATCTTTTCCCCGATCACCCTGGCTGACCTGCTTTTGCGGCACTAAATCAATTCCCCCTCCCCTGAGCCTGTCATCAGCAGACTCGTACCTCCCATTTCCCAACGCCAAAGCACGTCTCGTGTCAACATTCGCTGCGCTTCAGCTAATGACGTGTCGCCATGGAAATGGCAGGACCCCTCTCTCCTCAATAAGTATAAACAGAACGTTTCACAACACACAGCAGCAGATTTTCGATTCCATTCCTCTCTCTGTGTTACTTTGAGTATTCTGTGACTCGTTTCAGTGCTCTGGTCAGCTACCTTGGCCGCTTGTAGCCCATGTGAACAGATACCAGTACCCCCGCTATAAATTATTTTAGTCTGTTTAACACACAACGGCTACAATAATGCATAATACATGTACGAGCCCGAGTATACCGAGGAGGAACTACTGGAAAGGGAAGCACACGAAAACGATAGGGATTCGGACGGCAGTTGGCAGGACGAATCAACAGATGAAGAGCCTGGGCCTAGTCGAATGGACGCCGTCTCCACCTGGTGCACATGCAATCAGTGCGAGCTAATGCCAACTGAGGACGAGAACTGCTGCTGCCGAGAAAACTCGGGATGCCTGGCCTACATTTCGGAAGGCGAGCCTGGACCGCAATGCATCACCGAGCTGCCAGACTTCAGGGCAGCCTGCCTCACACGGGCCATGTTGAGAATAATGATGGTGCTTATGCACGAACTTCGAGAAACTGTTCGTCCTCGTAATCCAAGTAACGAGTAAGTATACTCTGCTTGTCATGCCACTCCTATTTCATGTTCTTCTACTATATCCAAAATTACATCTACATATCATTGTAACGCATGTAAGTCGTTCAATAGTGTGCATTGTCTAGATAGCATTTGTCTGTGTAAAATGCCATTAGTTACAAGAATTGTCATTGACAGCAAACATTTATTAAACTTATCTTGGTCATTTAAAAACAGTTTGTTTCATTCCTTTTCACAGGTGGTACAGGCTGGTGGCCTATCGTTCCTTTACATGGTGGCTTCACGGGAGGCTTGGACACCGCGTTCGAAGAGTGATACCCGCCTGTGCCGTTCGTGCCACTAGAGAAACGTTCCCGAGTGACAGCGGTCAGTACATGGGATTTTCTCTCGCTGTGCTGCAACATGACCTGTATAATCTTTAAAGCCTTGTATTTTTGTGTCATGAAAATAAGATACAAAATAAAACACCACATATATTTTAACAACGGTTGTCTCGATTTTTTAAATGAATCAAGTGTGTCTCCATTCAAGGATGGACGTCAGACATCTGTGCTCCGAATGGGTGAAGGTCTGGTCGCTGTGAAGGAGGGTGGTCACTATCTCTAAGCTAACATAACATATTCTCGATAATGCATGCACTAAATAACACTTGTTCAAAGTCTTTCAGAAGGTTATGTCTCTATAAAAGTCACACATATATCTATACTAACAATTACCATTGGATTATACAGGCCTTAGGGTCTTGACCACTATAATACACCGGTTGAAGTGTGGGTCTGTGCTCACACGAATCTCCGGTATGTGGCATTTGTTATTGATAAGCAACGATATACTATCATTGATATAAAGGCGATATACTGTATATTGATATAAAGGCGGTTCGCGCCAGTGGATGAGCGCTGGCATGAGGGGCTGTCAGGGGCGCGAAAGGCCAAGGTGCCAAACTACATGTACACTTCAAAAGGTGTCCCACGCCATGGGGCCATCGGTCACATGGCCTCCTCAGACCCCGTGTCTCCAGCCAGGCCTCCCCTGAGGCAGGCCGCCCCCCTGCAATCCACATAAGTGTGTCTCCATTCAGCAGTCTTCCTGTGCCTTATCTCCACGCCCCAGGCCCATCCATCCCACCCCCCTGTATCAAAGGCGGTTCGCGCCGGTGGATGCGCGCTGGCATGGGGGTGCTGTCAGGGGCGCGAAAGGCCAAGGTGCCAAACTACATGTACACTTCAAAAGGTGTCCCACGCCAAGGGGCCATCGGTCACATGGCCTCCTCAGACCCCGTGTCTCCAGCCAGGCCTCCCCTGAGGCAGGCCGCCCCCCTGCAATCCACATAAGTGTGTCTCCATTCAGCAGTCTTCCTGTGCCTTATCTGCACGCCCCAGGCCCATCCATCCCACCCCCCTGTATCAAAGGCGGTTAGCGCCGGTGGGCGCCGGTGGATGCGCGCTGGCATGGGGGGCTGCAGAGGCGCGAAAGGCCAAGGTGCCAAACTACATGTACACTTCAAAAGGTGTCCCACGCCAAGGGGCCATCGGTCACATGGCCTCCTCAGACCCCGTGTCTCCAGCCAGGCCTCCCCTTGAAGCAGGCCGCCCCCCTGCAATCCACATAAGTGTGTCTTCATTCAGCAGTCTTCCTGTGCCTTATCTGCACGCCCCAGGCCCATCCATCCCACCCCCCTGTATCAAAGGCGGTTCGCGCCGGTGGATGCGCGCTGGCATGGGGGTGCTGTCAGGGGCGCGAAAGGCCAAGGTGCCAAACTAAATGTACACTTCAAAAGGTGTCCCACGCCAAGGGGCCATCGGTCACATGGCCTCCTCAGACCCCGTGTCTCCAGCCAGGCCTCCCCTGAGGCAGGCCGCCCCCCTGCAATCCACATAAGTGTGTCTCCATTCAGCAGTCTTCCTGTGCCTTATCTGCACGCCCCAGGCCCATCCATCCCACCCCCCTGTATCAAAGGCGGTTCGCGCCGGTGGATGCGCGCTGGCATGGGGGGCTGTCAGAGGCGCGAAAGGCCAAGGTGCCAAACTACATGTACACTTCAAAAGGTGTCCCACGCCAAGGGGCCATCGGTCACATGGCCTCCTCAGACCCCGTGTCTCCAGCCAGGCCTCCCCTTGAAGCAGGCCGCCCCCCTGCAATCCACATAAGTGTGTCTCCATTCAGCAGTCTTCCTGTACCTTATCTGCACGCCCCAGGCCCATCCATCCCACCCGCCTGTATCAAAGGCGGTTAGCGCCGGTGGGCGCCGGTGGATGCGCGCTGGCATGGGGGGCTGCAGAGGCGCGAAATGCCAAGGTGCCAAACTACATGTACACTTCAAAAGGTGTCCCACGCCAAGGGGCCATCGGTCACATGGCCTCCTCAGACCCCGTGTCTCCAGCCAGGCCTCCCCTTGAAGCAGGCCGCCCCCCTGCAATCCACATAAGTGTGTCTCCATTCAGCAGTCTTCCTGTGCCTTATCTGCACGCCCCAGGCCCATCCATCCCACCCCCCTGTATCAAAGGCGGGTCGCGCCGGTGGATGCGCGCTGGCATGGGGGTGCTGTCAGGGGCGCGAAAGGCCAAGGTGCCAAACTACATGTACACTTCAAAAGGTGTCCCACGCCAAGGGGCCATCGGTCACATGGCCTCCTCAGACCCCGTGTCTCCAGCCAGGCCTCCCCTGAGGCAGGCCGCCCCCCTGCAATCCACATAAGTGTGTCTCCATTCAGCAGTCTTCCTGTGCCTTATCTGCACGCCCCAGGCCCATCCATCCCACCCCCCTGTATCAAAGGCGGTTCGTGCCGGTGGATGCGCGCTGGCATGGGGGGCTGTCAGAGGCGCGAAAGGCCAAGGTGCCAAACTACATGTACACTTCAAAAGGTATCCCACGCCAAGGGGCCATCGGTCACATGGCCTCCTCAGACCCCGTGTCTCCAGCCAGGCCTCCCCTTGAAGCAGGCCGCCCCCCTGCAATCCACATAAGTGTGTCTCCATTCAGCAGTCTTCCTGTGCCTTATCTGCACGCCCCAGGCCCATCCATCCTACCCCCCTGTATCAAAGGCGGTTCGCGCTGGTGGATGCGCGCTGGCATGGGGGGCTGTCAGGGGCGCGAAAGGCCAAGGTGCAAAACTACATGTACACTTCAAAAGGTGTCCCACGCCAAGGGGCC
Organism: Ambystoma mexicanum; assembly: GCF_040938575.1. Classification (NCBI taxonomy): domain Eukaryota; kingdom Metazoa; phylum Chordata; class Amphibia; order Caudata; family Ambystomatidae; genus Ambystoma; species Ambystoma mexicanum. The sequence continues at coordinate 219,770,312 of NC_090921.1, read as the reverse complement.
ATCGGTCACATGGCCTCCTCAGACCCCGTGTCTCCAGCCAGGCCTCGCCTTGAAGCAGGCCGCCCCCCTAATACCACGACATACATACGTCATTCATTCACAAACACACCCCAGTTTCTAATACTTTAAAAACCACTCGATATGTCTCATGAGAACATCTTTGTGCTTTGCAAGTCAACTCCTGAACGTGCTACCTGGAAACCACTGAGATCTATGCTAATCTGCTCGTCGTCGTGCTATCCGTGAACTTCTGTGACCGCTTCGAGCATACCCATCAGTGCGCTACCTGTGGCCATCCACCTATTCTCCCGCAACATACTGCTCTGCTTGCTGAATCCAACTGTTTGTTGGTCAAGGTAAGGCCATGTATCCTGGTCATATTTCGCAGATTTTTAAATTTCTATCTATTTGCGAGTAGAGTACCCAATAGTGCTATGTTCATTGGTCTCATTGCTATTGACTTGAATTTCCATTGCTATGCTATCAATAGATCTATTTATTTTCATCTTTGTCTATTGTCATTGAATTGCATCCTTCGGGGGTCCAGTCTATAATGTAAGCATGTTTCCTTCTCGTGCAAGACAGAACATCCAAGGGACGAGTCACATGTTCAGATTTCAGTCACATCAATTATACATTTCTGCAACTTATGCAAATGCTAAGCCGCACATAATGAACTGGTATAGTTCCTGCGACCAAAACAAACCTTGCATTGATCATTGTATGATTCATTTACTTTTGTATCAAATCTTTATTCTTGAAGATTGTATAATAATGTCGATATTTACTTTTCAGATTTATCAACAATGCCTGCCTGTTCGATTAGCGGTTGCCCTTCGAAGACCCATGCGAAATCTGAAGGAACTACAATGCATGTATTCCCGAAAACTGTTGATCGAATAAGAGAATGGGTCAGACATTGCGGATATCCACTGGATGATGAACAAGTCTTACAGGACAAGAGGGGTGATCGATACCGCATCAGCAGCCGGCACTTTTCCTTGGACATGTACACAACTTCTTGGGTAACAAAGAAGAATAAACGGCGAACGACACGGAAATTGCGCAAAAATGCTATTCCCACTCTATTCGTCCACATTCCGCCACCGGTGAGTCAAGTGTCCGGATTTAGCTTTAGGCCTTGCGGTAGTGTGTAGGTAGCCGAATGGATTAATTGATATTGTAGGTGTTCTGTAGGTGTTCTATCCCTGAGTGTATAGTTTTTTGAATAATTACATTTATCAATATATTCTTTTTCGATTTCATAACCCACAAACGCAATGTATATATATATGGGGACAGGGAACTGTGCTGTATTGAGCATTTTTCAAGTATTCTGTCGGCTTACATGGCTATTTTTAATATTGGCATTTCATTATCAATCATTAATTGACCTTTACAACTTCTTGACTATCCCTTCAATCGGAAGCAAGAACATTCTACATCCTTGACGTGGTCGCAGTTATCAACCACTTCTAGCGCGTATTAGGTAATCTTACTAGGCTAATCCGCTACAGACTTGTTTTATGCATGTCAAGTAATAGTTTTATTCTATCGTGTAATTACTTTACCGAATGTTTGGTTACTGCTTTCCAATTGATATACACCTTAGTTATCGTCCACTGGTGTTTGTTTTCAGTTCTAATTAGTGTTATCCATACTAATGCAAGTACTGTCTTTCAGGGAGATGCTGAAGCGTCCGCCACATCTACAACATTTCTAGATGTTCTTCAACAGCAGGAGGTATGGATACTGACAGCTCCATCGAGCGTCATCATCAGAGCTGGAATTCTTGTCGTTTGATTGTTCTACACAATGTTTCATTCGTGGTTAGCCGTTGCTATGTACCTGTGCTGTCGACCCCAGGTGTGTGTTATGTTTTCACAATTGTAATCCTCACTAATGCAAGTACTATGTTTCAGGCAGATGATGGAGCGTCAACCCCTGCACTTGATGCCGAGCCTGACATTCAAGTATACGAATCGGTGCAACAGCTTTCGGAAGTGCGCACTACATTTGCAACATCCATAGATATTCTTCAGCAGCACGAGGCATTGATAATGACAGCTCCATCATGCGTGATCATATAACGTGATCCCATTTGCTATACTTTCTTCCCTATTAACACAAGTGCTGTGTTTCAGGGAGACGACGAAGCTTCCACCACAATCACAACATCTCATTTAGATGATGCAGATGTAAAGGAATCGTTGAAAAAAGTCGATGAAATGTGATCATATTTAGATTTTCCTTGATTCTTTTGGACAATGCATCATTTATGGTTATCTCTTTATATGTACCTGTGCCGTCGACCCCAAGTGTGTGTTGTGTTTCCAATATTGAAAAGCATACTAATGCAGGTACTGTGTTTCAGGGAGATGCGGATGCCTCCTCTCCAATACAACCATTCATGGCAGTCCATGCAGAGCCAGAGGTATCACTGGTCGAATACTTGTCGTTTGATTGTTGCACACAATGTTTAAATCGTGTTTGGCTATTGAGATGTACCTGTGTGTTCGTCCTCACGTGTGTTTTATGCTAACAATATTTTGATACATAGTAATGAAAGTACTATGTTTCTGGGAGACGATGGAGCCTCATTCCGTGCTGTCTATGCGGATACAGAAAATATAGTCGTTGCAGCGCAAGAGGAAGGGAGGACATGCGGAAACAAATCGGAGCTACAGCGTGCAGATGTTGAAGGTCGAGTCAAAAAAGTTGCAAAGAAAAAGAAACAAAAAAGGTTAGTTACAAACTGTTCATAACTTTAAAAAAATGTTTGTGCTGGGGACTATTTTATGTTTTTTTCCAGTCAATTCTACTGCACTCCATCTTGTGTTTAAACTGAACATCCCTTTTCCAATCTCTCCTCCAGTTACCCGTGGGTGTCAGAACTATACACACACAGACAGTGAAGCGAATGAGAGATGTGGCTTGCCAGACAGTGTACACTTTGGAGGAACTATTAACGGAGGCGGGGCGTGTTCAGGCTCGAGATGCTCATGTCCAATGGCCAGAACATGAATTAACTGTAATTGGAGACTACAGCAAAGTTGCATTGGCCCATAGCTACAGTGCGACCGCACCACCACAAGAAGATGTTATTGAATGTATTGAAGATAGCTCTGAAGTAGTTGCAGATCAATTCACACAATCTACACCCGCCAAAAATTTGCCACCCAAAAACCTGTCGACATTGTTGTGTTCTCACATCAATGTTGAAGTAATAGATGTCGAAATGACAGAGAATGAACCAGCCGCAGCATCCATAGACGCATCAGAACTTGATATCAGCGATATTACTTTCCAATGTGTTGAAATCTCCACAACGTCACAGGCCGAAACAACGTTGACGCAGGATGACAGTCTAATGAAAGAGAGCAAATACATTGTATTCGACAGTTGTTTGATGGAAATTATAAGTATGCTGAAATGTGTGCATTTCATTAGAGGGAAAGTATGTGGGAAGCCATTGATTAATGTGACTCGTCAAATAAAAGGCAGTAACGTCAAAATAAATGCCGCCTGTAGATTAAATCATAGGTTCTCATGGTCTGCACAACCGATGCTGGGGAAACTGCCAGCAGGCAATCTACTGTGTGCAGCTGCATCACTTTTTAGTGGCTCCAGTTTTAGAAAGTTAGAGGCTTTCTTTCAGTTTGTGGGACTCCATTTCATTTCTAAAGCGCTGTACTACATATACCAACGTGATTATCTGTTTCCGGCCATTAGTGATGCTTGGAAAATAGAACAATTGTCTCTAGCAAGTACATTCGAAGGCAAACGATTCAGGCTAGCCGGCGATGGACAGTGCGACAGCCCTGGATTTTGTGCCAAGTACTGCACCTACCACTTTCAGGACATGGATAGTAAGAAAATTGTAAGTTCGGTGGTCGTGCAGGTAACACAATGTACATCCTCAGTGGCCATGGAGAAACTAGGTTTTATAAAATCAGTGGAATATCTACAATCGAGGGGAATGCACATCGACCTCATAGCCACGGATAGACACGTTTCAATTGCCAAGACAATGAGAGAGCAGTTCCCACATATTAAACATCAATTTGACGTATGGCATCTTGCTAAATCAATCAATAAGAAAATCTCGGCTGCAGGGAAAAAAAAGGTTTTGTAAGTATTTTGCAGTGGTCACATTCTATCACCAACCATCTTTGGTGGAGCTCAAAAACTTGTGAGGGGTCAGTGGAAATACTACTTGAAAAATGGCGGTCACTGATGCACCACTGTACCAACGTTCACCGCTGGACAGCAAATGAACATTTCCACCAATGTGAACATGGCCCTTTGTCCCCAGAGGAGGCACGGAAGAAGAAGTGGTTGATTCCATCTTCACCGACACACAAAGCCATTGAGAAGATTGTTTTCGACAAAACTCTATCAAGAGATTTGAGAGGACTGACAGAATTCTGTCACACAGGAGATTTGGAGGTGTTCCACAATATGTGCCTAAAGTACAGGCCAAAGCGCTTGCATTTTAGCTTTCGGGGCATGAAACATCGCACTCTACTAGCGGTCTTGGCCCATAACAGCAATGTCGGACGTGAACAATCTAGGACTAGGGTTAAAGTAAGGATGCCTCGCTACACTAATGTGTTTTGTGTTTTCAAAACGAAGTAAGCAATGGGTGATCAAACCAGTCTATGATGAAATGCAGTTTGACTTTGTGAAAGGCCTTATTGTTGCTGTGTTAGAGAAGCACACATATGGAATTTTGGACGTTTCTGTGCAGAGAAAGTGTTCCATTGCCACCGAACATTGCGACTGTGCCATGCCCACCCGAAGCACAGCTGATTGTGAAGTACAAATCCCGGTTTAAATAATTGCAATACGATTGTCTTTTTGTAAATAAATGTTATTGTACAGTGTACCTGTAAACCTAACCCCTACCTTCACCATCATGGGTGGCGAACAAGCTGGGTGTCATCTTTGAATTCTCTCTATTCACCTCACATATGTGTATGTATATATTTTTCTCATGTCACATCTCATGTAAATGTAAATGCTGCGCACTGTTAACGGAGGGGAGGCTTGCATATTGCAAATAATAAAACAAACAAACAAACAATAAATCTCACTTTTAACTCAACTCCTGTGGTACTTTATACTTTCCATGACCTTCCGCCAAAAATGAAATGTCTCAATTTGGGCTGCAAAGCTCGCAGACAACGGGGACAAAATTGGGGCACTTAGTACGCGCCAGCCAAGCGGGCCGTGGCATTTGGGAGAGAAGCCAGTTCGCATTTGCACATTGAGGCGCACTACATAGACGGATTCTAAACTTCAAGTTCTCACAGATGCCTACACTACGTGATGTTGCAAATAAAGAATGCGAAGGACAGCGCCCAGATGAGGCCCACAAGTCGCACTGGAAGTATAAGGGTCTATTGTTTTTTGACCTTGAGACAGGGACCATGCCGAAAGAACTACATTTGAAGGGAGTGCGCAATAACGTAAGAGACGATAAGGCAGAAAATTCAGAAACTAGACCGAGTTTCAGTTTTAGGTCATATACGAAAAATCATTGTCAAGAGCACGGTCCGTTTTACAGACTGCATTACGAAGAGACACAATGGAAATTTCAAATATAATGTAAGTAAATCTTTACACGCTTTTATACCGGAATGAAGATTTAATGAATGGATGCATGAATAAATGAATGAATGAAGAGCTAGGAAAAGCAAGTAAAAATGTTCGTAGTGGGCATATGGGCATGCAGGTCCACTGGTCTCACCGATCTCGGTCCTTGGCCCAGCCACTTTTCCCTGCACTGCCTACCTGCACTACGGGACTGTCTGTGTATCCTTCAGCCCCTTCTCCCGGCATTTACCTTGCACTTGCCACCAGCTGGCCCTATTATTTAATTTGTATTCAACTAACCATGTACAGCCCTTCCCCATGCGCGATCAGAAAGACACCTGGCCTAGTAGGATCGTTGTCTGTCTGCCCTTGTTCCCCACCTGCCTCATCACGCCTAGAAACACTTGAGTATAGGCGTGTTACAAATGCCATATCATATATCATATCATTCCTCACGCATGTAGACTGTCGTTTATCATTGTGTGTTGGCCTTGATTTATCTCGTTACTTTTCGCATTGATTTTAGAGACGAACATACTCCATTGAACTATCCTTGCAAGCAAATAATTTCTGATCGGCCGTAATAAATAAAATGAGTAATATTAATGAAGTTCGGCTAGCAAGACTAATTATCATTTTTTTGTTTTCATAACAGGTATTTGATCCCTTTATGCCACTGCCATCTGTTTGAGACACCGGCGGATGGATTCTTCAGCAGACACCTGCAGCTTCGTGTCAACAACTGGAGCACGATCACCATATTATGGGACGATCGCCAAGGGCCCACATGCCCTTAGGCTGTACTAGTGGCTAGAAGCAACATATGAACCTTTAGGCTGGACTAGTGCCTAGTTGATGGAACAGCCTTGCGGTTCACCGTGCTTCCAAAGGGATTCTTTTTACGAAAATGAACACCCTGTGTACCATAAAGGAACAGCGCGTGACTCAAGATGAAACGGAACAGTTATTGCGGATACAGATAAAAGAAAATAAATGGCTTCCGGAGTTCATATGGCAATTGCTGAATATTCTCTAAACATTTAATGTCAAATAAATGTAATTTACCAAATGTACTGTGTTGCTGTTTCATTTTAAAGTACAGTTTCATATTCCGAATTGTGGCGCGCTGTGTTGTGAGATGGTCTGTGTTGGTTTCCGGGTTCTGTGTGGAGTCGCGCAGAAGACGACTGGGCGCGTTTGCCAACGCAGCACAGTAACGTCACGGGGAGAGGCGGGGAATATGAATGTTTTGATAATGTCAGGCTCAGGGGAGGGGGAATTGATTTAGTGCCACAAAAGCAGGTCAACCAGGGCGATCGGGGAAAAGATAGGATTATCAGAAAATGGCGGGTCCCTGGTGCTTGTTTTCGCGTGCGTTTAATGGACGAAAACTCGGGTAAGGTCCATAGGAAAGTTTTCTAAAATCGAGCCACTTAGGCTTAAAGAAACATGGCCGACCCGTAGGGACAATAAAATGTTTTACTAGACCATGCTTTTAACTATTTCTTGGCAGCCTCTTCAATGTTATGATATGATATGATTGGTTATTTATAACAGGCTTAATACCCAGAGGTTTCTAAGCGCAGACTCGGGGATCGAACCTGTGGGGTCGTCTTGCTGCCAAGGCGAGCACGTTGCCCCTAAACTATCCTCTAGAGACCGAACACTGTTGGCAGTGTGGGTTAAAAGTTTCCCCCAGTAGATATCCCAAAAAAAGGCAGCTGCGCACTTGTCGCCTCTGTATGGTTTCACAGTCTCTTGCTGTTGGCAATGTGGGTTATAAACTTACCACAGTTGGAGACTCATGTGAGAAAACATATATCCTTGCCACTTTTGTTTTGTTTCTTTACTTGTTTGGTATTCAAAATTATTGGGTTTCAACAATTGTCTTATTCAGAGCGCACTGGGGTCAGCAATAGCATCTGACCAACTCACCAGCTTTCCCCAGCGTCTTCCTTTCACTGTCGGCTGCTGCGGTAGACTTCCCGGGTCCTGTCTGCCCTCTCTCCAGCTTCTGCGTACCTTCGGTGGAGATGTGATAGCTCTGGTAATCTTCTGTGGCTTCCTGCTCACTGACACGCCGTGTGCTGAGTTGGGAGCATGACTCCCCACCAACTGCACTTCTTCGCCACACGCCGCTTCCGGCTATGCGTTCTCTCCAATGCCGCTTCCCTTCCCTCAACGACAGCATCAAGTGGTGTTCTTTTCTGAGGCAGTTCCTGCACCTTGGACAACTGCTTCAACTACTTCTTCTGTACTGACTTCTACATCTCCAGCTCCTTGCTCAACTCCTCCCTCCTCTCCTTCCTTCAGCTGTAACTCATTTCGGGATTTAAATGTCCCGCTCAGGTGCCTTGGCCTGTAACAATTGAGACCGCACCTTTTGGTTATTAGCATTTTTAATCTCCACTGCCTCTGAACCGTTGTTCCTCGTTGCAGTGCCATAAGCATTATGGGTACTGAAGTCCATAATGGTACTGATGTTTTTATACTCAGTTGTGACTGTGTTATGTACTGAGAGTTCTCGGAGAGAGGGGATGTTGTGAGAATGTTTTCTGATTCAATCTTGAAGTGAAGACATCTACTGTCAAGGATGGAACTCTGTCAAGAGTGGCACAGGGCCCTCAGGTATGGTTTGGGTGGCTGTGCTGATATAAGGTGATAGATAAGTACACACACAGCAGGAAACTCAACAAGAAAGGAAAGTAGGCAACTGTAGTTGTGAACAGAAAGGGGCAGGAAATACAAAGATACAAATAAACTGGATTCCCTCCTGGGGTGTATGCAGAAATGGAAAAGAGTGTTCCACGGACCTTTGGAAACTCCAGCCTTCTGCACAGATTACTATTACAGGGGCCCACTCTGTATGCTCATGGCTCGGAACAACAGCTGTGGGTGTCTGTAACACTGAAAAACCAACAAGGGAAGGGGCATAGGTTGCCTGCCGGTAACCAACAGTCAAGCTCTGTACAGAGGATAAACATAAGACACAAGATAGACAAGAACAGAAATAACCAGGGAAAAGGAAGTCTAAGAGAAATCTAGCAGAAGGGAATTGTTGGGGAGAATTCTCTGTTTAGGCTGAATTTCCTAACCTAGTGAGTCCCCCAGCAGCTTTCCTGGATTTTTGGAGTTTACTTTTTTCTCCTGCCAAGAGTGAGACACTTTTACCCTCACTCTTGGACATGATTTGAGTGTGTTCCTTTGACTCTAGATGTGTTTAATGGGCTATGAGGTCTTTTACTCCATAGGGCTTCATGTGTTTTTGTGATGTGTGTTACACAGCACCCTCAGTGCAGTAACACAGGGGTGTCATAGTGACCACCCAGTATAGACTCCATACCCTGGGACTGACTACTGTCTCCCAGGGCATGTAAAGTCACCATTGACTTTACTAGTCTTGAATTCTGAACAGAACCAGTACAAACCATCATATTGTGGATGTACTGGCTGGGGCAATTCGATTGCCCCGGGGTCTGTTAGTCGAGGGGGCACGTCTCCGCCCCCCCTGATCGAGTTTTGGCTGGTGGCAGTGGATACTACTTTTTATATTCAACCGCAAATATTTCTCTATGGGATTTTCCCATTGTTCGAGGCTACTATCTTTATTTATTTAATTACGATAGCCTCGAACATACCACCAGTTTATTTAATTATTATTAATTCTCCGGTTGGTATTTTTTGCCAAAACTCGGTTCTAAAATGGCGTTTGTGTTGTCTTCTGTAACTCCAACCCAAGTCGAGCCCTTTGTTCCACTTTTTGGCGGGCTTCTCCCCTGAAGCCCTCCAAAGTGGTGCCACTCTGTCTGGGGTACTTAGGAGGGGTGGAGGGGGATTTAGGCACCCTGGACTGAGTTGCCTAGGCAACTCAAGTCGCACTGCGTCCTGATTGGCCCAAGTGGTGAGCCGGCCGGCTCACCACTTAGCATGTTTGAGTGACAGCTAGGCTGAGTGAATGGGGGTTTTCTGCATAAAAGCAGGGCTTTGGGGACTGGAACTTCAGAAGTCGCCACAGGACCTAAGAATCCGACGAGGGAGAAGCTGAGCCGACCTGCCAGGACAACACCACCGGTGGAGCCCTGCTGGACCGTCTCACCACTTTTCCCAACGACAGAGGAGATCTCCCGCCGGAGAGTCTTCTTCCTTTGACTAGTGGGGATAACCAGTTTCACCGTCTTTTCGCCTTCCCGACGCATCTCGTGGCCGCCTTGCCTGTGCCAAGCACCCCGGCAACCGGAATACCACGTTTTACCACGACCGCGAAATAAAGGGTAATACCTTTAACCGGAAAACTCTGCGGCTGGTTTCTTCCCTGGCAGTGCAACGACCTTCATCTTTCCTCCAAGTCGAGATCTTCTATTCCCCTGGACGACGCCGAGACTTGCCCCCGCTGCCAGGAACAACTGCCACCGCTGGAGGTACCGCGTTACGCCTGGCTTCCCTTGCCACCAACTGTACGGGGTAGATTTAGCCCCTGACTTTCAAACCTGGGTTAGCCTGGGACACCCCGGCTAAACTTTTCTGAGCCTCTCTAAACTCTTTTTCGAACTCTCTGCAAGACTTTCAAAACCTAGGGTAACTGTGTGATCTTGGGCGCATTTGTGCTCTGCTCTCTCTAAGAGTGGGCCCAGCCTATGGACTTTGGCTCACAAGTGACTTTTGCTCTTCTGCCTTGCTAAAAGTGTTCCTAAATCTTAAAGTTGTGTATCTTTCCATATTCTGTCTTTTTCCCTCCCTTCTTCATGAATTTATTGGAGTGCCATCTATAGTTAAGCGCTCACCTCTGTCTGGAAATAAGTGGTGTTAACTAAGACTTATCTGATGAGGAATAAGAGTTGTATATATTATAATAGTAACTGTGTTTAGAGTGTTTTACAATAAGAGTGCTGGAGTGTTTCAAACAGTATGTTTTTAAATAAATAATTATATACTTTGATACCAAAGCTCTGGTCAGTGTTTGCTTGTGTTATTGTATCTGAGTGCCTATTGTGTATACTTTGCATACTGCCTAACTCTTCTTGAGGGAAGTCTGACTGCTCAGCCATAGCTACCGGGTAAATCTGGGTGGTAGAGACTGCTACCAAGTGGGTTTACTGCTAACACATGTAGTCCTAAATCTTTTGCAGTGTTCCCAAAGGGAACTGCACAGGTTTCTGCCTAACAGGAATGAAGGAAAAAACAGTACAATAGAAATGGGAAAACTAAAGGGGAGGACAGAGGACTCAAGGAAGAGAAGGACAGAGATCAAGAACAAGGGGTTGCAAACAAGGAAGAGAGCAAGGGAGCAGCAGCCTGGAAATAGGGGGGGGGCTGCACACAAGGAAGCAGGGCTGCAGTAATGGATGGCACAAGGTGCAGAAAAACTGTAGTGTATTGCAGAGGACTGTAGTCGGCTGCAAGGCAGAGAGTCCAGAGGAGCAGGACTGAGCTGTAGTAGGCGGCAGACAGAGAGCCCAGAGGAGTAGGGCAGCAAGGAGCGAGCCCAAAGGAACAGGGCGTCGAGGCAGGGAGCCCAGAGGGACAGGGCTGAAAGCAGAAGAGAGTAGCAGGCTGCAAGGCAGAGAGTCCAGAGGAGCAGGACTGTAGGCAGCGGAGGATTGCAGGCTGCAAGGCAGGGAGCCCAGAGGAGCAGGGCAGCGAGGCAGGGAGCCCAGAAGGCTAGGGCTGTAGGCAGCGGAGTGTAAGAGGCTGCAAGGCAGGGAGCCCAGAGGACCAGGGCTGTAGGCAGCAGATGTTTGCAGGCTGCAAGGCAGGGAGCCCAGAGGAGCAGGGCTGTGAGGAAGGGAGCCCAGAAGGCTAGGGCTGTAGGCAGCAGAGTGTAGCAGGCTGCAAGGCAGTCAGCCCCAAAAGAGCACTGGATCAAAGCAGGGAAATGCAGCAACAGGAACAGCATACAAATTCGAGTCACAAGGCAAAAAGGGGCTGGTAGGACTCGATGCAAGAGACTGAGCTCCTGCAGGCAGCTGCTTAAATACAGCTCTGCCCTGTACTGAGTCAGTCTAATTGGCAGCACCTGGAGCAGCACGCCTGAAGATAATCTGCCTCCTCCCTCTCTGGACCTGAGATGGTGGAAGCAGTGTCATGATGCCCGCTCCCGGGGAGCCGGTTCAAGCCCTGCGTCCCCGAAAGCGGACATCCAGTCCCCAAGGAAGTACCCAGCAACCCCATATAGGGGCCCTTTGGACAGTGTCCTGGCGCCTATGGCGCCAGGCTCATAAAAGACATCAGTCCTGGCGCCATAGGCGCCAGGCTCATTATGGAAGTGCTTGGGTGCACTTACCTGATGCAAACCATGCTGCAGGATCCCGGCCTCCTTGAGGCCTGAAAGGAACTACTTTACCTGTGGGACTAATTTACCATCCGGGCATGGTCGGGGAAGGATACATACCTGATTGGAGGAAGGATACATACCTGGAACCTCTTCCAAGGCTATTTAAACCCCACCCGAACAGCCACACGTGCTTCGCGTTGTTCTGCATCTAGCAGCTGGACGCTCACCATGTCTGCTCATGCATCCTGACTTCTGCCATGCCTGCCAGCATCCTGGATCACCTGCAAAGGAAAAGAAGAAGAGAACAGAAGAAGGAAAAGTCCTTACCTGCTAAAACCGCATCCCGGAGACATCTCGCCGACAATCCTGAAAAGGAAGACTTTTATTTAAAAGCTCATTGCGTCGATCGCTGCAGCACTGCATTCCACTCACCTTTACAGGGCGCCTCCATGTTCAGCAGCGATCATCTGGATTCGCAGTCATGCCCCAGCGCCTAGGGAGAAAAAGACCAGAACAAAAGGTGAGAGAGAGAAGGGAATAAGGAAAGCTAAATCTCCATGTTAAGACTTACCTGTTGATGCATTCCCTCTCCATTTCGGGTCCGCGCCGCATCCTGGCATTTCCGGACCCCGGCCCTTAAGGGGAAAAAGAGACATCAGTGTTAATGAGCGAATGAAAAGACATTACCAAAAAACGCTCATTAAAGATTTACCTGATTTCTACAAGGATTTCACCTCTCATCTCAGGTCGGTGCCTGTTCCCCGGCATTCCGTACCCTGGCCCCTATGGGGAAAAAGACACTAGCATTAGTACATTAATGCATGGACACAAGGGGAACCTCTTATCAAAAAACTTACCTGGAAGCCAAGCAAGTTTGGTTCTCACCAATCCGAAAATCCAGTGAAGTAACTGGATACCAACGCGCCCCTGCATCAGAAGCAGGATGGAGAGCTCGTCCTTCCAGACCCTAAGGTGAGACGCTATGAGGAATCACAGAAGGGTTTTGAGGAGGGTGAGAGGGGAAAGTGGGAGGCTGATTGCATTACCCCGCAGACAGTTAAATCCCCTATTTTCGCCTACAGAAGGATACTTCTGCGAGCCAGACAAGCCAGATTTGGGGGCCCGGTCCAGTCCGTCTTCCGAACCCTGCACATCACCTTAGAAGAGGTCACAGCAGCCCGAACCAGGCCAGCGCCTCCGTGGGAGTCAGGTGAGCGTTACAGAACACAAAGCCTTCCTACAAATTCCCACCCAGGCGCTATGGAAAGTTCTGAGACTGATCAGTTGGCCCAATTACTGGGGGAATTACAGGCCGAAGTACATGCCGCTCGTCAAGAGACTAATGCCCTCAGGAGGGAATTAATAATATCAAAGGAAAGAACTGATGACCTGGCCAGACAGCTTTTGCAAGGTCAAGCTGGGCAAACTCCTCTACCCGGTTCCGGAGGGAACCCCGCTCCTTTGGTTTCCAGTAACCCTGTGCAGATTAATCTACCTGGAAACATGCCGCTGGCCCCACCCGGACGCTTTGCTGGGGACCCCAAACGATTCGCCGTATTCATGAATCAGTGTCGTTTGCACTTACTATGCAGACCTGGGGCCTTCTCTAATGATCAGACAAAGGTAGCCTTTGTATTGTCATATCTCAGCGGCTGCGCTGCCGATTGGTCAGTTCCACTGGTTACTCAAGATGACCCGATTCTCCTTGATTTTCAAAGGTTTCAAGCAAGCATGGAAAGGTTATTTGCTCGACACTCTCAGGGGCAGGCTCTGGATGACGAACTTCTATCCCTGCGACAGGGCAATCAGGACCTCCTATCCTATATTGCAACCTTTAATAGACTAATTGTGGAAACGGGATGGCCAGAGGATAAAAGAGTCACGTTGTTTTATCGAGGCCTACGCGGAGAACTTAAAGATGTCTTGGCCCAAGTTGTAAATCCGCCCCAAGAATGCACAGAGTATATAGTCTTAGTGGTCCAATTGCATCACAGACTTCAAAACAGAAAAGCAGATCGGTCCAGGTTTGAGACCCGGGTGTTGGTCAAGACCCATGCTAATCCCAAGGGAGTTGATGTCTCTGAGCCTATGCAAATTGGAGGGGTTAAAGGATCCTTAACTCAAAAGGAACGTGAAAGGAGGCGGCAGTTAAAATTATGTCTTTATTGTGGGAATTCTGGACACTTTCTATGAGATTGCCCGGCAAAACCGCCCCGAAAGGCGGTAGGAGCCGCTGATAAAAACCATGAAGACTCTGTTTCGGCAAACGAATCCGCCCGACAAGTGTAGGGGTCCGCTTGCCGAACTTGAAAACTAACTCTCAGACCTCGCATTTCATTGTGCCAATGGTTCTCGAAGATACAGAACAGCCTAAGCGGTTGCATGCAATAAAGGCATACATCGATAGTGGGGCTATTGGAAACTATGTGGATCGTGAATTGGTCTCTAGGATTAACCTCCCTCTCCGTCCTAAAACCAGCAAAGATGTCGTCACCACAGTCGATGGAACTGAAATTGCCTCTGGACCGGTAACACATTCCACTACTGAGGTGACTCTTATTGGTCCCGAAGGCCATCGGGAGGGTGTTGTGTTTGATGTAATCAAGGCTCCACAGTTTCAGGTTATTCTTGGAATCCCTTGGTTAGAGACACATAATCCTCGAATTGATTGGCGAGCTAAGAGAATAACCTTCCCGGATTGTACACAGACCTGCTACCCAGAAAACCTGAAGATTAATCTAGCATCTGTAACGCCTGCCTCCATGCATCTACCTCCAGAATACCAAGACTTTCAGGACGTCTTCCAAAAGGAACAGGCCAACACGTTACCTCCTCACAGATCGTACGATTGCCAAATCGATCTGGTGCCCGGTGCACAACCCCCTTGTAGCAGGATTTATGCCCTTACCGAACCTGAGAATCTGCATTTGAGACAATATTTGGATCAATACCTAGCTAATGGTTTTATTCGCCCGTCAAAATCCCCGGCATCCTCGGCTTTGTTCTTCGTGCCGAAAAAGAAGGTGACCTTAGAACTTGTATCGATTACCGCGCATTGAACCAGATAACGGTTAAAAACCGTTATCCTCTGCCTCTGATCCCTGAACTCCTTGACCAGGTGAAGGACGCTTGCATATACACCAAGTTAGATCTCCGGGAGGCTTATCATCTGGTACGAGTTAAAGAAGGGGACGAATGGAAAACTGCCTTCCGTACTAAATACGGATTATTCAAGTACCAGGTGATGCCTTTCGGATTGTGTAACGCGCCGGCTGCCTTCCAATACTTCATGAATGATGTCCTTCGGGAACTCATCGATGTTTGTGTTGTCGTATATATCGATGACATTCTGGTGTACTCCTCTTTGGAATCTGATCACAGAAAACACGTCAGGGCAGTACTTGAAAAACTGCGCCAACACAAACTATTTGCTAAATTGGAGAAATGTGTTTTCCATACCATAGAAGTCGAGTTTCTAGGTTTCATCCTGACACCCAAAGGAGTCCGAATGGACTCAAGAAAAGTGGATGCCATCCTCAAATGGCCATCACCTAGCTCTGTAAAAGGGGTTCAAAGCATGCTCGGCTTTGGCAATTTCTATTGCAGGTTTATCCAGGAATTTTCACGCGTGGTACAACCCATTACTGCACTCTTGAGGAAAAATAAACGTTTTGAATGGTCTGAAGAAGCCGAGCAGGCCTTTCAGGATTTAAAAGCTAAGTTTACCTCCGCACCTATATTGAAACACCCGCGTCCAGATCTCCCTTATGTCGTCGAGACTGACGCATCCAGCCTAGCCATGGGAGCTGTCCTGTCCCAAAGATATCCCGAAACCAACCAACTGCATCCCGTAGCATTTTGGTCCAGAAAATTCTCGGCACCCGAGGTTAATTATGCAATCAAGGACAAAGAACTGTTAGCCATTAAGTCCGCTTTTAAAGCCTGGCGGCATTATCTGCTTGGCGCTCGACATACCATCACAGTGATCACTGATCACCGGAATTTACAGTATTTGAAAACCGCCAAGGCTCAGTCATCACGGCAGCTCTGATGGGCTTTGTTTTTCGCTGAATTTGATTTCGTGATTACCTATCGACATGGCTGCAAGAATGGCAAAGCAGACGCCTTATCCCGAATTGGAATGGGAGAATCGGATATAAACTCAGAACCAGTACCAATAATTCCCGAACAGAGGATTCTAGGCATGACTTCATTACAGACACTTGAAGACATTCAAGCCAGAGTGAAACAACTCCTGGACCCTACAACCTTACAGAATTGGATACAAAAGGGATCAGACTTTACCGTAGATAATGGTTTACCTTATTTCCAAGGACGCTTATTCCTGCCACATAAGGAAGTACACGAACTAGTTATTTCCGGTTATTATGATACATTAATAGAGGGACACCCCGGTATTGCCAAGACAGAGGAAAAGGTGAAACGACAATTTTGGTGGCCCTCTTGGCGAAAAGATGTTAAATCTTTTGGGTTGTCCTGTGGTGTTTGCGCCCAAAATAAAAGTCAAAAGAAAAGACCAGCCGGTCTCCTTCAACCTCTAGACATACCCCCAGCACTCTGGCACACCCTATCAATGGATTTTATTACGGACCTGCCTCCTTGTTCGGGGTACAATACTATTCTGGTAATTGTGGATTTGTTTTCCAAAATGGCCCACTTTATTCCTTTGAAAGGTTTACCTTCAGCTTCTGTCCTAGCCAAAGAATTCCTCGAAAATATTGTTCGGCTACATGGATTCCCATCTATACTAATCTCTGACCGGGGAAGCCAATTCATTTCCCACTTCTGGCGCAAATGTTGTCAAATGGCGCAGATCGACGTAAGATTATCGACCAGTCACCACCCTCAGACCGATGGTCAGACCGAGAGGACAAATCAGACCCTTGAGCAATACTTACGGTGTATGTTACAGCAATCTGAAAGCAACTGGAAAGACATTCTTTGGATAGCTGAATACGCATATAATAATTCGGTACACTCTGGAACTGGCCACAGTCCTTTTTATACTTTGTTTGGGCACCACCCTCGAACCTCAAACCTTGACTCACCTCAGAAACTCGGAATGCCTGCAGTAGAACATCTGCATTCTACAATTACCCAAGCCTTCAAAGAGGCAACTACGCATTTACAACAAGCCAAGAGAAAATACAAGTAGAATGCTGATCTACATCGGAGTGAAGCACCTTCGTATCAGATTGGGGATCAAGTGTGGTTAGCTACCAGACATTTACCACTCAAAGGGCCTCAAACTTTTAACCCAAAATATCTGGGACCTTATTCTATTACGGCAATAATTAACCCAGTGGCTGTTAAACTTGATTTACCAGCTAGTATGCGAATTCACCCTGTTTTTCATGTGTCACTTCTGAAACCAGTGGTACCCGGAACCCGACTACTCAAACCTCCAGAACCTATTCTAATAGATGGGGAGTCTGAATTCCAAGTGAAGAACATTTTAGACTCAAAAATGTTTAGGTCAAAACTGTTCTACCTAATTGATTGGAAGGGGTACGGACCTCAGGAGAGGTCGTGGGAACCCAGCGACCATGTGCATGCACCTCGATTAGTCAGGAAATTCCACCGACTCTTCCCAGACAAACCAAAACCCCCAGAGGGAACAACCTTGGGAGGGGCCTTGGGTGGGAGTGCTGTCATGATGCCCGCTCCCGGGGAGCCGGTTCAAGCCCTGCGTCCCCGAAAGCGGACATCCAGTCCCCAAGGAAGGACCCAGCAACTCCATATAGGGGCCCGTTGGACAGTGTCCTGGCCTATGGCGCCAGGCTCATAAAAGACATCAGTCCTGGCGCCATAGGCGCCAGGCTCATTATGGAAGTGCTTGGGTGCACTTACCTGATGCAAACCATGCTGCAGGATCCCGGCCTCCTTGAGGCCTGAAAGGAACTACTTTACCTGTGGGACTAATTTACCATCCGGGCGTGGTCGGGGAAGGATACATACCTGATTGAAGGAAGGATACATACCTGGAACTTCTTCCAAGGCTATTTAAACCCCACCCGAACAGCCACACGTGCTTCGCGTTGTTCTGCATCTAGCAGCTGGACGCTCACCGTGTCTGCTCCTGCATCCTGACTTCTGCCACGCCTGCCAGTATCCTGGATCACCTGCAAAGGAAGAGAAGAAGAGAACAGAAGAAGGAAAAGTCCTTACCTGCTAAAACCGCATCCCGGAGACATCTCGCCGACAATCCTGAAAAAGAAGACTTTTATTTAAAAGCTCATCGCGTCGATCGCTGCAGCACCGCATTCCACTCACCTTTACAGGGCGCCTCCATGTTCAGCAGCGATCATCCGGATTCGCAGTCACGCCCCAGCGCCTAGGGAGAAAAAGACCAGAACAAAAGGTGAGAGAGAGAAGGGAATAAGGAAAGCTAAATCTCCATGTTAAGACTTACCTGTTGATGCATTCCCTCTCCATTTCGGGTCCGCGCCGCATCCTGGCATTTCCGGACCCCAGCCCCTAAGGGGAAAAAGAGACATCAGCGTTAATGAGCGAAT
Organism: Ambystoma mexicanum; assembly: GCF_040938575.1. Lineage (NCBI taxonomy): Eukaryota > Metazoa > Chordata > Amphibia > Caudata > Ambystomatidae > Ambystoma > Ambystoma mexicanum. The sequence continues at coordinate 219,751,907 of NC_090921.1, read as the reverse complement.
GAAAAGACATTACCAAAAAACGCTCATTAAAGACTTACCTGATTTCTACAAGGATTTCACCTCTCATCTCGGGTCGGTGCCTGTTCCCCGGCATTCCGTACCCTGGCCCCTATGGGGAAAAAGACACTAGCATTAGTACATTAATGCATGGACACAAGGGGAACCTCTTATCAAAAAACTTAGCTGGAAGCCAAGCAAGTTTGGTTCTCACCAATCTGAAAATCCAGTGAAGTAACTGGATACCAACGCGCCCCTGCATCAGAAGCAGGATGGAGAGCTCGTCCTTCCAGACCCTAAGGTGAGACGCTACGAGGAATCACAGAAGGGTTTTCAGGAGGGTGAGAGGGGAAAGTGGGAGGCTGATTGCATTACCCCGCAGACAGTTAAATCCCCTATTTTCGCCTACAGAAGGATACTTCTGCGAGCCAGACAAGCCAGATTTGGGGGCCCGGTCCAGTTCGTCTTCCGAACCCTGCGCATCACCTTAGAAGAGGTCACAGCAGCGCGAACCAGGCCAGCGCCTCTGTGGGAGTCAGGTGAGCGTTACAAGCAGCACTAATCAAAAGGGCTTCTGAGGATAGCGGTTCCATTACAGATGAATGGGAATAGCCAGGAATTGATAGCTGTAGCAAGGTTCATTATGGTACATGTAGTTAGCGCTGAATAAAATAAGAAAGTACCAAAGTTGTACAAATAGAAATTAAGGACCAAGATGTGAATAGGGGTTGTTTAAAGAGTATTATGAAGATAAATGAGTACCAGTTCGTCCATGATGGTTGCCAATGTGTGCGCCAGTGGCACAGGCGTGACAGTATGCCCCTCTCCAGGCCCCTCTCCAGGCCCCCTGAAGACTGACCAACAAGAAGAGCAAGTCCAAGGCCTGTCATACCATGAGAGAGTCTTATACTAATAAAGCACATCATGTAGATCCAAACACTGTAAGTCTGCAAGGTGAGAGCTTTTACAGGAGGAATCTTTACCAATGTTCAGAACCCTTTAGATAGAATCTAGAAAAGACAAAGTCTTAGGGGCACCAAGCACAACAGTGTGTTCATAAACTGAGGAACTGTGAAGATCTGCTGCAGGCTCCATGGCATATTTATCTTTGAGAGTAGTGGTCTCCCTTAGGGCTGGTAACGGTACAGTGCTGAAAGGTGGAACCAGAGATACAGCTGAATTGGTTGCACTATGAAGGTCTTCCAAATATTCAGAAGCAGCAATGGCAATATTAAGATTTGCAGCAGGGACTTCAGGAGTCAACAAATGTAGCAGGAACTCCATGATTTGCAGGAAGTTCAGAAACTACAGCAGCAGGGAGATCAGGAATGGCAGTAGGAAGTTCGGGTGATGTAGCAGCTGGGTGTATAGGTGCCACAGAAGTACCAGCAGAGACGCAACTGAGGCTGATGGAGTAGCGTCTGGTAGTTTAGCTGTTGCAGAGGCATCAGCAGGAACAGTAGCCTTAATAGGAGAACCTTTAGCTGGCTTTGCAACAGGTACTGTTCTTGCAGGCATAGAGGAAAGGGGTGCTTCTACTGCAGTAAGAGTGATTTGAGATGCTGCATCAGTAGCAGATTTAGGAGTACTAGTAGAGATTGTGCTTGCAGATTCAGTAACAGGCAGCATGGGTGATGTAGGATCAGGAAAGAGTAGACTTTCTGATGGCTGGCCTGCAAAGTCTTGTGTACTCAAGTTGATATATGGGTCTGGGGTATTGACTGTTGGCCAAGCTGGATTCCAGACAGGTACTGGGTGTAGTTCAGGATCTGACTCATGGTCTGGTGTACAAAAGTCCACAGAAGTAGAGTACATCACTGACTTGGTCACTTCATTAGAGGCTGTAAGTGTGAGTAAAGGACCGCCATCAAGGGTAAGAACGAGACAATCCTTTGATTCAGCAGGATCTCCAGTCAGATGATTAAACTTGTTTTGTGGTGTAATGGTAGTGTGAGTGATTTGACCCAACGGAGGAGCTAATTCTTCACTATATGAACAACAGCCTGAGTTACTAGTAAGTGAATGAGCTATGTCAAACTTTAGAAGGTATGCATAGGCCAAGTTCAAGTCTTCCATCTGCTCTGTATAAGTCTGTATCCTTTTCTGTGTTATCATTCCAGGCCTTATCATGTCAATCTCTAAAGGCAGAATGTCTGGTGTTTGGCATAGTGTCAGATGATCTGGTAAATTGTGTCCCTTTGCTAGATTCTTACAATGCAAATAGACAAATTCATCATAGAGGTCTTCAGTTTGTTCTTTAAGGCGTAAAAGCTGTTCTTGTAACTGGTATGTCCCAGTTTCCAGTTCTACAACTTCGGAATCTGGTGTAACAGAAAAGCCAGGTGTTGAAATATGAATACTGACCTTATAGTTATCGTGGTTAGTAGTTACTGGGGAAGCATTAAGACAACCAATGGTCAGTATTGGTCTTTTGTACCCAGGACCAGCTGCACTAACCTCAGGATACTGAATGCCTTGTCCTGTTAAATGAGTGTTACCAGCAACCTGGGGAGGTTGTGTAGCTTGCCAAGCTGATCTTGAGCATATCACTTTGGCAACAGCGTACTCTGGTTGAGAGTCTGCCACAATGAGTGCAATATCTTTGGCTGTAGCCGTGTTAAGACATTGGTCCTGAGACAGGGTAGCCTAGGATAAAGGAATACAAGGTTTGTGTACCGGCTGAATGTCGAATGCAGTGTCAGAAGAAATGCCAGAAAGCGCATGAGTGTTTTCCACTGGTTGGGCTAACAAAATCTGCAAGAATTCATTATCTTGCTGTAGTTCTTCTACAGACGGAGACTGCGGATCATAGTTGCAAATGTCATAGTAGTTACATATAGAAGGGTCAGCGAGCTAGTGAGTGTAGTACTGTGCTTGTAAACCTTTGTTTACTAGGGCAAGTCTGTCTTTTAAACTAGGGTTTTTGTGTGCAGTCCTTAGGAAAACCTCAGATTTTTGCAGAGGTTTCTTGAAGCAAAAGGAAAGCATCTTTGGTCTGTGTGTGCCTTTCCTGCCTATGGAACAAACATTTTTTAGCTCTTGCATTCTGTCAAGGATGGCACTCTGTCAAGAGTGGCACAGGGCCCCTAGGTATGGTTTGGGTGGCTGTGCTGATATAAGGTGACAGATAAGTACACACACAGCAGGAAACTCAACAAGAAAGGAAAGTAGGCAACTGTAGTTGTGAACAGAAAGTGGCAGGAAATACAAAGATACAAACAAACTGGATTCCCTCTTGGGGTGTATGCAGAAATGGAAAAGAGTGTTCCATGGACCTTTGGAAACTCCAGCCTTCTGTACAGATTACTATTACAGGAGCCCACTCTGTATGCTCATGGCTCGGAACAACAGCTCTGGGTGTCTGTAACACTGAAAACGCGACATGGGAAGGGGCAGAGGTTGCCTGACGGAAACCAACAGTCAAGCTCTGTACAAAGGATCCACATAAGACACAAGAGAGACAAGAACAGAAATAACCAGGGAAAAGGAAGTCTAAGAGAAATCTAGCAGAAGGGAATGAAGGAAAAAACAGTACAATATAAATGGGAAAACTAAAGGGGAGGACAGAGGACTCATGGAAGAGAAGGTCAGAGATCAAGAACAAGGGGTTGCAAACAAGGGAGAGAGCAAGGGAGCAGCCGCCAGTTAATAGGGGGGGGCTGAAAACAAGGAAGCAGGGCTGCAGTAACGGATGGCACAAGGTGCAGTAAAACTGTAGTGTATTGCAGAGGACTGTACTCGGCTGCAAGGCAGAGAGTCCAGAGGAGCAGGACTGAGAGCTGTAGTAGGCGGCAGAGAGCCCAGAGGAGTAGGGCAGCAAGGAGCGAGCCCAAAGGAACAGGGCATCGAGGCAGGGAGCCCAGAGGGACAGGGCTGAAAGCAGAAGAGAGTAGCAGGCTGCAAGGCAGAGAGTCCAGAGGAGCAGGACTGTAGGCAGCGGAGTGTAAGAGGCTGCAAGGCAGGGAGCCCAGAGGACCAGGGCTGTAGGCAGCAGATGTTTGCACGCTGCAAGGCAGGGAGCCCAGAGGAGCAGGGCTGTGAGGCAGGGAGCCCAGAAGGCTAGGGCTGTAGGCAGCAGAGTGTAGCAGGCTGCAAGGCAGACAGCCCCGAAAGAGCACTGGATCCAAGCAGGGAAATGCAGCAACAGGAACAGCATACAAATTCGTGTCACAAGGCAAAAAGGCGCTGGGAGGACTCTTGATGCAAGAGACTGAGCTCCTGCAGGCTGCTGCTTAAATACAGCCCTGCCCTGTACTGAGGCAGGCTAATTGGCATCACCTGGAGCAGCACACCTAAAGATAATCTGCCTCCTCCCTCTCTGGTCCTGAGATGGTGGAAGCAGCACTGATTGCTAGGGCTTCTGGGGATTGTGGTTCCAATACAGATGAATGGGAATAGCCAGGAATTGATAGCTGTAGCAAGGTGCATTGTGGTACATGTAGTTAGCTGAATAAAATAAGAAAGTACCAAAGTTGTACAAATAGAAATTAAGGACCAAGATGTGAATAGGGGTTGTTTAAAGAGTATTATGAAGATAAATGAGTACCAATTCGTCCATGATGGTTGCCAATGTGTGCACCAGTGGCACAGGCGTGACATCTACCTAAGGCAGAAAGATGACAATTAAAGGATTTCATATTTGAATCTTGAACCCCTGAGGCACCAACCAACCTTATTCTGTCTAGATGATTTTCCGTGACCGGGCCTTTGAGTAGTTACATGGGAGGGACTTACACATTGATAACACGCCTTTAGGTATCTAGGAATGATATGACTCATCCTCAGAAGAAGATGAATACTGTGTCCCTCCCAGCGGAGTCACCACATCCCCCTGATAGCCGTCCCTCCTCCCATGTGATCCTACTTCCTGATACTACCCCCATAACAGGCAGTGTCACAACCCAAATGTAGTTCTATTACCAGAAAAGTGTGTACCTAGTCCACCCACAGTATTCCTACCTAACATAATTGTTGAATGTTACAAAACTAGCCATGCCTGCTGTTAAGAGTTTGGATAGATTTTCAGAATCAGCCCTGTGGACAGGTTGCGAGACCACCCAGTTCTGGTAAACAGAGACACTAATGTCTAGCCAAAGTATCTGGGTAGTGTGACTGAATAGCAAGACCTAGGAAGTTAGAGAGTGGTGAAGGGTTCAATTAAGCACACATACTTATTACAAGTTAGGCAGAACATATACAAATAGTTATTAATTTAGGCCTTCGACAACTCTTAGCATTGAAAAACCCAAGCAAGTAATACTCTAACATTCACTTTTGGAATAATGTTAAAGCAGATTCATAATACTATAAAATACTAACGCAAGGGAAAAGAACCAGGTAAGTATCAGTCAGAGAATATGTTGAAAATAAGGAGAAACCCCATGCTAAACCTTAGAATCTAAGGTATTTCAGCTGAAAAAGTCTTTAGTTAGAAAAAGATGGGGCCTCGTGCCCAAGAGTCAGATCGTCCGAAGGCGATGAGCCTTTTAAGAGTAAACCACAGTTGGCAAAGAAACAGGCAGTTTGTAAGTGTTTCAAAGTTAGACAACTTTTGAAGAAAGTTCTTAGCAGACCCTCTCCCAATCCAACCACATCAGGGGATGTCCAGGGGAGGATACTGGACCAGAACTCCACTGTTCGTGGTCAGACAAGGGAGGGCTAGATATAGGTATGCTTACTCACCCCATGTACTCGGATTCACTCATAGACCCCTGCAGAAGCTCCTGAAATTGCTGGATCACCCTATACTTGTACCATGGTTCCAGTGAAAGATGTCCAGGAGGGTATTGAGTACAGGTCACTTCCGTGGTCAGATTTTGGGGCTAGCTAGTTTGAAGTTCGGTGCTCAGATTGATCATTACTGGAGAGCTGGAGAGCTCCACTGGCCTGAAGAAAGAATTACCACTCTGGTGACGACCTCAGGGGACCGCCAGGACACGATGCAGGTGGCGATCAACGATTGCCACTCCAAAATAAATGGCGGCAGACAGCCCTTCTGGCAAGAACAAAGAAGCTGGTCCTGCAAGACCCCACTTTGAACTGCTGGTCCTCATAAGTAGAGAACCAGCAGAGTCCCAAGTCTCAAAATGAGATGTGGCAAGGTAGCCCACGAGGAGGCTTATTTTCTTGCATAGTTTATGGCTTCGAAGCACTTTGTCATAGTCGGCCCACATGATAATTCCGGGACACTTCTGAAGACTGCCAAAGGAAAGGTCCACAAGCAGGGGTTGAGAGTAGAGTGGTTGTTACCACCGGTCAAGGGGTCATGGAAGGTTTTGTCTTGTGATCAGCAAATGAGCTGGGCTTCACCAGGACGATTGAAGAAAGTGCTGCTGACTTTCTTCCGACAGGTTCCATGTCTTTCGCAGGATGCTCCTCTTCCCTCCAATGAGGATCTGTTGAATCTGATTGGCTGTTTTCCTGCCTCCCCTCTGGCCTACTCGACGGCCGTTCCCCACGCTCGCTTCTTTTCTCCAGCTGAGCGTGGAGAGCGGTCGCCGGTGGCCTGAGGGGATCAGCAGGCCTGGAAAGCCCTGCCTGGGCCTCCGTGAGTGTTGTGTTTTCTGTGCCTTAAAAACAAAGAAAAAAGAAAGTTGAATTGAATTGTTTTCCTCGCGCTCCTAGCGCGGTGTTTGGCCTGCTCCTGCTCCCCCCTCCCACTTCCTGGTCTTCCCCTCCCTCCCCGCCTCCCTGCCCGCCCACCCCCCCCTCTGATTGGCTGTTTTCCTGCCTCCCCTCTGGCCTACTCGACGGCCGTTCCCCACGCTCGCTTCTTTTCTCCAGCTGAGCGTGGAGAGCGGTCGCCGGTGGCCTGAGGGGATCAGCAGGCCTGGAAAGCCCTGCCTGGGCCTCCGTGAGTGTTGTGTTTTCTGTGCCTTAAAAACAAAGAAAAAAGAAAGTTGAACTGAATTGTTTTTCCTCGCGCTCCTAGCGCGGTGTTTGGCCTGCTCCTGCTCCCCCCTCCCACTTCCTGGTCTTCCCCTCCCTCCCCGCCTCCCTGCCCGCCCACACCCCCCCCTTCCTCTCCCTCTGCCTATAACCTCCCCCTCCTGGGCAGCCCTCTGCCCGGCAGCCCCCCCGGCTAAGGGCCCCAGGCCAAGGGCGACTCCTACAGTGCGGCTCCCTGTGTGTCTGCAGGTGTCCGCAGGGGACGCCTGGCGCCAGCTCCTCCGCTCTCCGGCCCACCCCTCCTCACCTTTGCTCACCTCATCCGCATGATGCCTCGCCCCCCTATCCCAATTTTTTGGTAAACTAGGGTGTTTTTTCTCCCCTCGCAGGATTCTCAAACTTAGGTGGCCCTGACTTACTACGCATTACTGTTTGCTCTGCACTGTGTTAAACTAGGGTGCTTTTCTCCCCTCGCAGGATTCTCAAACTTAGGTGGCTCTGACCTACGCATTACTGTTTTGCTCTGCATTGTGTTAAACTAGGGTGCTTTTCTCCCCTCGCAGGATTCTCAAACTTAGGTGGCCCTGACCTACGCATTGCTGTTTGCTCTGCACTGTGTTAAACTAGGGTGCTTTTCTCCCCTCGCAGGATTCTCAAACTTAGGTGGCCCTGACCTACGCATTACTGTTTGCTCTGCACTGTGTTAAACTAGGGTGCTTTTTCTCCCCTCGCAGGATTCTCAAACTTAGGTGGCCCTGACCTACGCATTACTGTTTGCTCTGCATTGTGTTAAACTAGTGCCCTCCACTCACTTCCTGTCTGCATACTCGTGTCGTCCGCCTCCCCTCCTACTCCATGGTGCTCTCTATCTCGCCTATCTACTCTAACTGCTTCTCTATTGACTATCCTGCTCTCCTCACTAAATCCGGTAGGAAAAAGTTTAAAAAGGACATCCTGGTCTCCAACCCAGGCCTCCCTATCGCTGACACCTACACGAGCGCCTGCTCCAAGGAAACTCTCACTGACATTCTCTTTTTCGTGCCTTCACCTGACCTATGGACCCTTCACATGGTCGCTGTGCTCTCTCCTTTCTCCACCTCTCCCATTAATGGTGGCACCCGTTGGGATGTCCTCTTGGCCCCTTTCCACTCCTCTAAGGCCATCATTAATGTCTATGCTAACGGGACCGTCTTGGTCCAAGGCCCTCAGGCCAACCTTCTCCTCTTTGATAGACGCTTCCCATGCCTCATCAACTTCCTCTCCGCTCCCGCTGTCCCCCCTCCTCTGTCCTCGGCTACCTTGCCTCTCCCCTCCCTCCCTGCCCCTTCTCTTGCTCCCTCTTCAACTCCTTCTCTAACACCTCCGCAGGGCGTACCTCTGATCTGTACCCCTCCCCGGAAGTTTTTCAAGGGTGGCAACCTTCTCCACATTGCCACTCTAAATTCTCGCTCTGCCATCAAGCACTCCTCTGATATCTGTCGCCTTCTTGAGGAACTGGACCTCGACGTCCTCGGTCTCACTGAGACTTGGTTCACTGCCAGCTCTGCCACCAGCTTCGACACACTCCTACCTGACGGCTACAAGATCCTCTCCGTGCCCAGGCCCAACCGTTCAGGGGGTGGTGTTGCCCTTATCTTCCCTGAGTGGATTCCTGCCACTGTCACTCCTACGCAGACCTACTCCTCTTTTGAATGTCTTGTCTGCCGACTCTCTCTCTCTCCTAGCCATTCCCTTACCGTGGCTACTATCTATCGGCCACCTGGTCAAATTTCCTTCTTCCTCTCTGAGTGGGCTGACCTCTCCTCCTCACTCCTGTCCTCAACCACCCAACTCCTCTTTCTCGGTGACTTCAACATCCACCTCGATGCCTCCTGTCCCCTCACTGGTCTCTTTCGCGAACTCTGCAACTCTCTCTCACTCTCTATTCTCCCGTCTGGGCCTACTCACTCTGCAGGGCACACTCTTGATGCTCTGATCTCTTCTGACCTTCCCCTCTCCCTCCCTCTCTCCACTCCTCTCTCCTGGAGCGATCACTTTCTCCTATCCTCCCACCTCTCCCTCCCTACCCCACAGGCAAAGCCACCCTCTTCACTGCCACCCACCTTCTCGGTCATCCGACCCATGAAGTGCGTGTCAGTTGAGGCTTTCGCTGCTACCTTCTCGCCCCCTCCTCCCCCCTCGGCTGACTCCCACCCTGACACAGCCCTCTCCATGCTCTATTCCTCTATATCTGATACTCTCGATATCCTTGCCCCCGTCATGAGAATCCGCCTGAAGCTCAAAGCCAAATGTAACTCCTGGTATGACTCGGATCTCGTCACCCTAAAACGCAAGTGCAGGGTGGCAGAGAGGAAATGGCGTGCTTCATGTTCATCCTCTGACAAACTGGCCTGCCGCCTGCTCCAAAGGCAATACCGGCTCTCCGTTCTCACCAAGAAGAGAGCCCTTATCCAAGCCCGCATCTCTGAGGCATCTAACAACTCGGCCGAACTCTTTAAAATCTGCAAGGAGCTGGCCAACCCTGCTGCAGTCTCTACCTCTCCTGTCCCCTCCCAGGCCCTCTGCACTGCACTGGCCTCGCACTTCATCTCAAAAACTCAGGACATCCTGTCCTCGCTCTCCTCCTCTCTCCTCCCTCCCTCTCTTCCCGGCTCTTCCTCTTGCTCTCTTGCAGCCGCCCCTCCGCCCTCCTTCTCTGCTTTTCCACCTTTTTCTGCTGATGAGGTTTCCAGACAAGTCCGATCTATGAAAGCCTCGTCTAAACAGGTTCACCCCTGTTCCTCCAAAACCATCAAGGACCACATCGACTCCCTGGCTCCTGCCCTGGCTGACTTTTGCAACCACTCATTCGCCTCTGGAGTCTTCCCATCCCCCCTCAAGCACTCCCTTGTGCACCCCCTCCTCAAGAAACCCTCTTCCGACCCCTCCTGCCCGGCCAACTATCGCCCAATCTCCATTACTCCCTTCCTGGGCAAGCTCCTGGAGAAACTGGCCATCTCCCAGCTTAACCTCCATGCTGAATCTGTTGGTAATCTTCATGACCATCAATCCGGCTTCAGAGCGGCCAGAAGCACGGAAACTGCTCTCCTGAACATCCGTGAGGACCTGCTCCTGAACCTCGATTCCAACACTCCCTGTGTTCTCATTCTGCTCGATCTCTCCTCTGCCTTTGACACTGTCAACCATGCCATCCTGCTCAACCGTCTCCGTGATAACTTGGGTATCACTGGTCAGGCTCTGGCATGGCTGACCTCTTTCCTTTCCGGTCGACCCTCCCAGGTCCAAATGGGCTCCTTCCTCTCTGACATCTTTTTCTCCACCTGTGGTGTCCCCCAGGGATCCAACCTCTCTCCCTGGCTTTTCAACCAGTATCTGGCACTCCTTGCCCACCGCATCGCCGCTCTCTGCCCCCACTTCCAGTGCTATGCGGACGATACCCAGCTCATTTTCAGGCTACCCTCGGCCTCCTCCTCTCCTTCCCTCATCTCTGACTGTCTGTCTGCTATCCAGGAATGGTGTGCCGCCAATGACCTCTGCCTTAACGCCAGTAAGACTGAGATTCTACTCATCGGCGCACCCACTCCCTCCTTCCCTGCAGCTCTCTGGCCGGCATCCCTTGGCCCCCTTCCGGCCCCTACCTGCAAGGCTAAAAACCTCGGGGTCATCTTCGACTCCACACTCTCCTTCTCTCCTCATATATCTGACGTCTCTAAGAAGTCAAACTACCAGCTGCACCTCCTCAGAGGTATTCTTCCCTTCCTCTCCTTCCCCCAGAAGCTCACTGTCTCCCGAGCCCTGGTTCTCTCAAGGCTGGACTACTGCAACAGCCTCTATCTTAATCTGCCTGCCTCCACTCTCCGCCCTCTGCAACTTATCCAGAACAGAACTGCGAGACTTGTCCTTGGCCTCAAGCCCAGGGACCGTATCTCTCCAGGACTGAAATCTCTTCACTGGGTCCCAGTGGCTGCGAGGATTAAGTTCAAAACCCTCTGCATTGTCCACAAGGCCTTCTGGGGCCTGGGGCCTAAATACCTTCAACTCTCTCTTCCTAAATATCTTCCTTCACGAGCCCTTCGCTCATCCGTCTCCAACTCCCTCATGGTCAGCCGCTTCTCTAAGCAACGAGCTGGGGGTAGATCTCTCTCCGCAGCAGGGGCCTCCCTCTGGAACAGCCTTCCTGCCTCCCTGAAACTTGAGGAGAACCATCTCCGGTTCCGGAAGCACCTCAAAACCTTCCTCTTCGCTTCTGCCTTCTCTCTCCCTCTCCCCTGCTAAACCTTCTTAACTCCCCACTGAACTCTGCACTAAACCTGCATCTGGGCCACTCTCAGCGACCTCGGTCCAGGGCCCAGCCACTCTCCACTTGCACTGCCTCCCTGGCTCCCCCTGCACTGTGGGACTGTCACTGTATCCCTACAGCCCCCTTCCCAGCACTTCCCAGCACTTGCTCTGCACTTACCTCGCACTTGCCACCAGCTGGCCCTTTTTATTTATCATTTATTATTTATTTTTTATTACGCTACTTACCTTGTACTGCACTTTCCCCCCACCTCCTCCCCCTGCACTTTCTCCTTTTCCCCTTACCTCTGCACTTGCGCGATCTGAATGACACCTGGCCTAGTAGGATCGTTTGCTGTCTTCCCCTTGTTTCCCTCCCTCCTTGCCTCGTCGCGCCTTGAAACACCTGTGTATAGGCGCGTTACAAATACCATATCATATCATATCATATCATAATCGCTGCAGGAGTCCTCCTTTTCACCAAGACTCAAGATGCTGATGATGAGGATCTGCACCATTCCAACTGGCAAGGGCTGTCCAGCCCTGGACAGCATTTGCCAAAGACAGCTCCCCAGAAACAGACTTTGGAATGGAAACAGACAGTTCCAGTCCCCTGTATCCTGCCACGCAAAGACCACCGCTTTGCCCAGGAAGGGGTGGGGGGTTCATATATACCAATGCCAGTTGAGGGCTTAAAGAATTCCAAACAAGATGGCCATTTGGTGCACTAAGTGGCATTAAGCAGGAGAATGCTAAAGTGCACTAGACTAAAACAGTATAAAATTCTGCGAACACTAATCTTGGACACATCGAGTTAGTAACCATAAAGTTTCAATCCAGAGAGCTAAACATGAAACATCATCGAATACAAACTGCTAATACATCAAAATAGAAACACCCCAAACTACCAAAACCGAATTAACCGAAGCATGGATACCCAACGAACGAAAGCATTCCACCACAAATCACCATAGATGAATATGAACTCGACAGACAAACATAACCAAGGCACAAAAGGACACAAATGACTCTCCACTAACCCTACTAAAGATTCTCCAATATCCTGCATACTCGCCCTCAAACCCCGACCAAAATACACACCCATGCCTCTACTGCAGCAAAAACCTAAAACCACCACAAACTACATACTCCACAACACCTAACAGGAAACCAATCCAATTACACACAAAGCACCCCATACACACACACACACACACACACACACCAAACACCACAAAGCCGAACAACTAAAAACAACCTAGCACAATGACCGTTTTGTCCAAGCAGAAGCTACCAACATCACATCAAAGATCTTGTGCTTTTCCCTCTGAATCCCACTATGCCCTCCCAAACCCTCCTTCATTTCATGGTCAGCCAGAGCGCTTGCAGAACATGAAAATGGCAGCAGTGTGTGGAATAAATAACAATAACATAAAACAAAGTTGCAAATAAAGTTACAGGGACACAGTGTCCCTACAGCACTTCATTGTAAAGTGAAGAGTGCAGGAAAAATAAACCAAATTTTACTAGGGAGAACATATCGACAGTAGTATTTTAGGCTGACTTTCTGCCGAAAATCTGCCTCATTCTACCCCCACTAAAGAGATGGAGTTAAAGTCAAATTGGCCCCCATTTTTTAAACCCTTTTTTTACTGTATGGAATGGAGGTGCAGGTGCTTCTTACCATCCTGCCCATGTAATTCATAAAAGGGTCAGAACTGACCATTTTGTTCATACAGAAATGCATAGTATTAGTCTAAGGCACTATTGTGCATAATCCATTTCCATCTTCATATTGAAGGTGGAAATGGATGAATAAAAATGTTATAAAAAACACCTTTTTACGTTACCGGCAGAGGTGGTATTTCTAAAATACTTGTGGAGGTTTTAAAAAATATCACCTCTGCCGGTGACAAAACCCCAAATTGGATGGATTTTCATAAGTAAATCTGATGGAGGTAATAACTTTCTCCAACAGTGTTTCGTTAAAAACAATCTGCCCAACCCCGAATTACACTCTTAGTTTGTTGTCTACTAAGAATTACTATCTACTAAGAATTAATACCTGAAGGTTACATTTTGCATTTTCAACTGTCCACAAGGGAGTACCACAAACATTCCAATACCCACTTATGTAAGTGCCATCTAGTGACATCCATGGGCGCTATTCAGGGTGCAGCAGAACGTTTTATAATAGACTCACCAGTGATCAGGAAATTCACCAGAGCATAGGGAAACAATCTTACAGAATGAAACTGATAGAAAACTAATAAGATATGGACCCTTACTTCATTGGCAAGTAGGAGTCGTGATAAGTTGCTGAAGATTGTACGAGACCAATGGTGTATGGGCCGCAGTTGTACCAACTTAACCATCCAGGGTCACAGAATATGTCATTTAAATGCATACATTGCACTGGGTGTAATGACCATGCCCCTGTAATCAGGGTCTTCTCTCTCTCTCACTCACCCAACATGGAGACATACGTGTAGACGCTACCCAGGCACATTTGCACCACTGCTGAAATCAAGACATGCGTCTCACCCCATCAAAACAGAAGCCGAGCAGACCTTGCAGCACTAAGATTTTCAGGGAAAGACTGGATTCTGAAGGATTTTACCTTTTTTAATTATTATTTTCACATTTTGCAGCTCTGGCCCAGAGAGCAACGGCCCAGTCAGCCTTGGTAGCAATTGCCCCCCTTTGGCCCACCCCTGTTGCTCCCATTCAACACCCATGGACTATTATCACACATCCCCTCCTGCTGATGAATGTTCGCTCAGCAGTCGCTCACGCTGCAGAAATCACCACCCTCATCTCGTACAACCTTGAAGTCCATCGGTTTCTCACCTCACCCTATTTTCAACCTCCTCCTACCCTCCAGCTACGGCATCCAACATGCCGACTGGCCAGGAAGGGCAGGAGATGGAGTGGCAATCATCCACAGGAGCGATTGGCCATGACCCAGCATCGCCCTCTACCAGAACAAGCTTGTTTGAATCAATTGCCTGCCGGTGTCCTTTATCACACAAGGAATTCATCACCTGCTGCCTCATCTGCAGACCACCCCACAGGAGAGACTCTTCCTTTGACAACATCTCCAACGTACTCTACTCTACCAAAATAGCACACAATTATAATGTCTTTCTCTGAGATATTAATGTGTCTGAGTCTCACACCGACAACCACACTTGAATGTGTCTGAGTCTCACACCGACAACCACACTTGAAGCGCGCTATTTGTACTGACCGGCTCCCAGAACCTTTAGCAAATGTTTATCTCCTCACGCACAACAAAGGCAACACTGTAAACCTAGTTTTTACATGATCCCTCCTCATCACTGTGATGATGGAAAGGTATTGGATTGACGGGCCTCCATGTCCTTGTCCTGTACTCCCTTATGTGTGTTCTGTGTTGTTTTCTGCACAGGAGTCCATGTGGGACTCCTGGCAGTGCAGCTCTTCCTCTTTTTGGTTGTGATGAACAGAGACCCTTGGGATACCCTTATGACACCCATTGGTGTCATACTCATTAACAACTCATTGCATAAGCCACAAATGGCAAGCAATAAACGAACATCACAAATAATTGAAGAAAAAGAAGATTCGGTCTCAAACGATCTGTTAGATATATCGGCATATACTATCTCAGGGAATGACGAGGAGGAGGGGGAACTTCTGAGTTTGAAGATCCGACTTACGATCCTGCATCGTCGGAGACTGATGTGGAACTAAATGAAAACAGAGATTCAAGATGGCACAAGAGGCACATAGGCCCAAATGCTTTAAATCAACTGGGATGCCAAGGAGTGGAAGCCACGGTAATGACCCTAAAACCCCAGAATCCCTCCGTAAATTCTTGTGAGAAACAGCAACATGATGGCATTTCAAAAACCCTAAAAGCAAGTTATAGCCCTTTGGGGATTATGCAATCATGTGTGTGTAACTATAAAGACCTGAATGTGAATATTAAAGAACAGAATAACCACCCAAATTCTGTCTCACTAGAAAAGGAAAAGGAAAAGGAGAACCAACGAACAGTCGGAAAGAGGAGATAATCACAGGAAGCTGCAAAGGAATCAATCATTGGGTAATCCCAATCAAATCGACAGGACCGACTGAAATTAAAGTCAGACCGGCGTCGACCATAGTCCACTATCAACTTGAAGAAAGTCATACTCTGCAAAATAAGGAGTCATACGTGTTATCTCCCTTAAGAATCACTAAACAGAGGAGCAGAGGAGTACATTGATTGAAGAGATGCCAGCGAAAACAAAACGTATGAGAGATCAAATAGAAGTACGAACCTAAGTAAAGTAAAGCCTATTACATGCCTTGCACTAGAAAGAATGATTCCCTTGAACGACGGTGTGATCTTGAATAGAGCCAATGTGATCTGGCTACTCCATCATTTTCTGGGTTTGAGACCTTTATCCTCAAATAATTTGCTCACAATCGAATTCCCAGAAGAAAAGATGATGGATAGGGTTCTTTTCATCCTAATGGAAGAGACATGTCGATTGAGACCGATGGGATTCGATTTTAATGGAGCATAAACTGGAAACTGAAGAATTGCAACAATTAGTAAGAACAAAGTCAGAACCATCAAGAGCTGTAAGGTTCAAAGTTGTGAAGAATAGAAGGCCAGTATGAAACTACAGATAAAGAGAGTGGATAATAAAATCCTGGGAAGCCGGTAGAGCAGGACGTAATGAGAGTGATAAAAGACTCAAAGAAAAGGAAGGTGGGGAGGAGAATTGGAGATGGCCAGCTGGGCTTTTGGCTGAAAAGATAAGCAGCAAGCCATAATGCCATGTGAACTATGAGAGTAAGCAGTTTACAGTGGCAACAGGGGGTTCTCTCACTTGTTTGTCAATGAAGATCTGGTGGAAGGCAATTATAATGTCATCTATCTACAGGAAACGTGGTTGAGAGAACCCCAGATTTTAGACTGGTATAACATCTATTTAAACCCGGCTATAAAAGGTCCAATAGGCCGGCAATTTACTCTGCTAGAAGAATTCAATCCAAGTCCATATATCCAACTTTTGGTGGGCAGAGTCCCAACAGAAAAAGATGAACCAGAGAAGATGTTGTCACTCATAAATTTATACTGGAACCCGAGAATGCGGGAATTAAACAACTTCCCAGAGCAGGTAGTTGCTTTGATTGATGATCAAATAGAAAAATTGAGAGACCCCCACTTTCTCTTGTGTGGAGATTTAAACTCACAATGTTATGAAAAAAACGGACGGGAACTTGATGATGACCCATTAGTAACAACAGATTTCCGTAGAAGGTTGCAACGCTGGAGAATCGCCATCAATTTGAGAGATATAAATTGATTCTGAATTGGACCACAGATTGGCATATGCCGGGAAAGGCAACATGGAGAGGGAAGCATGGAGGACAAATTATTGATTATATTTGTGTGTCTCACAACATGATTATGTCAATCCAAACATTGTTGGTTGAAGAAAAGCCCTCCAGTGATCACAATCTCTTAACCATGACTTGGGCTGCTTTAAAACAGAGCTCAGGATCCAAGTACTTTGTTGATCCTGAAGTGATCTCAGGAAGGAACAGATTGAGGATATGAGGGAAGAAAATAACAGTTCTTACAGAAAAGCATAAATTGGCCATATTACAAACAGCCAATAAAAAGGGTAACCATACTGTTGACTACCCTATGCTACTTAAAGCTTTTGAAATTAAGAAAGGGACTGTGCATAAACCGATCATTTTGCATCACCATGTATTTGATCGAGCTGTTTTTGAGAAAAAGAAAGTAATTAACCACTCCATTTGCATCCTGAAGAAGCAAAAATAGAGATTCATAAACTAAAACAACAATACCGAAACTGGTTGCAAACTGCAAAAAAATGGCTAATACAACAGGATGCGGAAAACATGCTTCAAAATAGAAGGTCAAAGAACACAGCAGAAATTTGGACCATGATTGATGGAGTGGATGCACCTCAGGAGGCTCTGGTCATAAATCCAATTCCAGCGGCAACATGGGTCACATATTTTTCAAAATTCTTTGACCCATATCAACTGGAGCCATCACTAAAGCCAAGGGAAAGCAGTGTGTGGGACCAATGAAATCATGTGTCGTCTGTACAAGAGATTATAACCAAATTGAATAATTCTAGAGCCCCGGGGCCCGATGGGATGACCAATGCCTTACTGAAGACCCTATGCAATGGTCCATCTTCTTGATGACGCTATTTGACCACATCATGAAAACTCAATCCATTCCGGCTACATGGAAAAAAAGCTGTGATCATTCCAATTTATAAAAAAAGGACTGAGCACCGAACCAGGCAACTACCGCCCGATAGCGTTGTTGACGTGGCAGGGAAGGTATTTGCCTCACTCACACTGAAGACCTTGGTGAAGTGGAGTATTGACTCAAGCCATAGGGATGAATGGCAAGCTGGTTTTGTCTAGGGTTGGAAACGTCATTAAACATCTTTATTGTTAACATCTTAAAGTCGCAATTTGAGAGAAACAAAGAAAAGAAGATCTTCATGGCATTTATAGACCTCACAGAGGCCTTTAATACTGTTAGTCGACATAAACTATGAGAAAAATTACAACACTGGGGATGTCCGAACAACACACTGGAAGTAATTCAAGATCTTTACTCAGAGACATCTATGCACGTAAAACTGGACAAATCAGGTCTCCTTACACAGGAAATTCCAACAAATAAAAGGCTGAAACAGGGATACCCATTGGCATCCGAAATGTTCAATTTGTTCAAATCAGATATAGAAGATGCATTTCTTGACATCAGATGCTTCCCACCCAAGATTGGCCGATCCACAATAGGACGATTATTATACAAAGATGATGTAGTTCTACTGGATCAAACGCCAGTGTTATTACAGAGACAACTTGAGGCGTTGCAAAAATACGTGGAGGCAAATTATCTTAAAATTAACCTATTAAAATCAAGGATCATGTCCTTTGAAGCATGGATGGGGCAGACGTCCAAAAAAACTAAGGCACGGCACTTGTTGGGTAAAAAAATCCCGGAGGTGAAGTCACTGATATATCTGGGAATGTGTCTGAATATAAACAAAAGGGATGGTCCAAAACTAGATCTCCTGAGAGCCAAAGCAAAAAATATCGCGAGTCAAGGAAGGATACTGCTAAAAAGATTCTGTGGATTTTCTATGTCCCCTCTGATCTCGTTCTATCGTATGAAGGCTTTGCCTATCTTAACATACGGAGCGGAAACATCTTTCTCATTCCACGTCGAGAATTGGTCAAGGATCGAGGGGATCTTTTGGAAAAGAGTGCTCCCTTTACCAAAAAGCACTCCAATTCAAGCAATCCGGATGGAATTAGGTCTAACAGCAATGAAAACTATAGTGGTCTGGCAATCCCTTTCCTTGTACAGAAAATGTCTTGATGACTCAAAGACAGGAGGTTTTGCGGTCCTAAGAGAAGCCCTGGCAAGTAACAACAACACAACCTTATCAGAATGGAGATCAACCTGCCGGGCAATTATATCGGAATTGGGTGAATCTGAGCTTACCTTGTGGGAGAACCCAGACAAGGTTAAAACAAAAACTATACATCCAGGACTGGATCACACTCCAGGAAGATCGCCAGCCATTGAAACTGTATGGGAACCCCTTTCAAGAAGCAAGAAAGCTGCACTGTTTGCCCAAATACCTTGAGCTATTTCCTAATTGGTATTTTAGGGATCAATTTATGAGATTCTGATAGAACCTACTAACGACGAGGGAGATACTGAGTCGGGGAAGAAGTAGCAAACATGGGGTAGTTTGTAGACTGTGTCAGAACGAGGATTCTTGTGAATCATTAACACATTTAGTATTATTCTGTCCAGTAATGAAGGATACTAGACTGAGCTTAATGACAGAAGTTGCTAAGAAATATGGCTCGCGGTCAATGGAAGATTGGTGGAGAGAACTTTTACCGGGGAGCCAAATCCCATTAACTTTGGCGCTGGTAAAACTACTTTAGCAAATATTTGCAAAGATCACAGCGGCAAACGAAGAACTGAAGTGATAACATTTTGACAATTAACAACACCGCGCTACAATTCCCATGTTCCAATAAGGAAACGCCAAAGCATTACGTCAAGACGCACGCTGTTACAAAACTTGGTTGCTTGGAAACCACCAAACTTTGCACCTCGCAGTTGGACATCCCCATATCGCGGCCGGCTGAACACAGACACGGATGCGAGGGACATATGTTTAGTAAGTATCACGTCATAGTAAGACATTTTAACTTCATAGAATGCGTCAGAAAGGAGGAGTAACACATGCATGTTTCTATTAGATGTGGAAATACACGATCGACTTCATATACTGGAAGCGTATGATTGGAAGCCGAGAAACTAGTTGATTTGCCATCCGGTGAGCACTAAATAGGTGAGCATAAGTTTATATTTATTGCTCTCACTTACCTAAACAAATGTCGTTTGCAATGGCATTTACACTTAGCTACCTATATTACAGCGAATTACATATCCTCTGATGATAAGAAGTCACCGAATGGATAATCTTGGTAAACGTTTGACAACTCTGCAGAAGTGAACACCTACCAGTACCAGGTAAACCAGACTGTACCATTCATAAATATAATTAGTTACATTAAAACACAGCAGCACAGTAATTGGGTTCTATACTTTACAGGGATTAGAACGTCCCAGTTATCATCACATTCAAACGCCTGTGCCTATCACTTCACATTGGTAAAGAATGAGAAGTTTGAGAATGCAACCTTTGATATAGAAGAAGGAAGAAATCAACTGTTAATGATTGACAGTGGAAAGTTTTTTGCTCCTGAAGAAGAGAGACATTCTCTCGAAATGCGTTGAGCTCTTTAATCTGAATTTATGATTTAATTGTTATGTAGTATGATTTAAATGTATATGTTTTGAAACAACTGTGAAGAGATTGGAATTTGTATCACTATGAATACAACATAATTCACTTTGAAAATATTTACTAATAAACTCTAATTGAGTTGGATATTAAGATACGTTTATAATGAAGAGAAATAATATGTTTGCTGAGTTATAAAATATGTAATCCAAAACCAGAATTAAACTTTGACTGGATTTTTCCAGTACATACAGGTGTGCAGGGGACAGGAGTTCCCATGAATTATGGGCATTCCATTGTTTACATCTACCAAGCAATCAGCTTACCCTTTTATTCCTCCCGATAGAGATAAGAGGGTGGATGTCTGGGCGAGAAAAATATTTACTGTTGGAAGTATGCCTTTAAAATCAACAAACACAACTTTTGCCTTGTAAAGGTTTACATTTACCTTGTGGGGCTGCGAAGCTGTGGCGGCTGAACACATCCCAGAAGGAGAAGAAAGATACTGCAGATAGCATTAGCAGGTCCATGGCAACTAGCACTGTATTGCGCAGATTTGTGGTTGAGGAAGTCCGGATTTGCACTGGATGTGCAGTCTAGACTCCTCCATATGCCCATTGATGGCTCGACGCTGTTTGGCAGCAGGCCTGATGAAAGTAAGGAAAAGCTGTAGACCTCAAGAGCCGGGGCTAAATATTTTAGTGCCGCCATTAGACAGCCTCAACACTCCTACCCCGGTTCTACATCTTGGAAGGGTAAGTCCTTTTGATTCTACTCCCAGTTGGAAGAGGAAGAGGGCAAGCCAGTCATAGAGGGCAGAGAAGATCCCCTAATGGTGGACGAGGGAGAGGTGCTAAATCAGCCCAATCAGCTTCAGTTTTACACCCAGCCGCTGCTTCAGCCGCCTCAAAACCACTCTGAGGCCTTAATACACAAGACCTCTATCAAAGGCAGACTTTCTCAGCATCTGAAATAATGGTGGGGCATTACTTCAGATGCTTGGGCACTGGAAACGGCAGCGCAAGGTTACTGCCTTCCTTTTCTGAAAAGGCCTTAGCATCCTCCACAGGGAACAGCTTTTTCAAAATTCCAGATCCGCTCCTTGTGCAGTAAATTTTGACCATGCTAGAGAAAGGTGCTATAGAACCAGTATCTGTAGCGGAGAGGAACAAGGGTTGGTACTCCACCGTATTTTCTAATTCCAAAAAAGGATGGAGTATTGAGACCCACCTTGGATTTAAGAAACTTAAACAAATTCCTAAGGAAGGACAAGTACAAGATGGTTACACTTTCTCAGATCCTTCAGACCCTCCAACTCCAAGATTGCATGGTGTCATTTGACCTTCAGGATGCTTACTTTCATGTTCCTATCCATCACAAGCACAGAAGGTACCTGGGGTTCGTGGTTGGCGGTTCTCATTATCAGTTTTGAGTTCTGCCATTTGGGATGACCTCTGCCCCAAGTCAATGGCGGTGGTGGCAGTGAGTCTCAGGTGAGGGGAGATTCACGTCTACCCCTACCTGGACGATTGGCTGATCAGGGCACGTTCACCCATACAAGCCAAGGAAAATCACAGCGTAACCTGCCACTCTCTCCACAAACTGGCCTTCTCCCTCAATAACAAGATGTCCCACATGAAACCATCTCAAAGGCTCCAATTCATTGGAGCAGTTCTGGATGCTTCCTCAGGAAAAGCCTCACCACCCGAGGTGGGGCTCAACATATTCTGCAGATGGTCACCAAATTCCAAAGTGGCCAGAGTCTTCTGGCCTTCGATTTTATGAGGTTGCTCGGTCTCAAGGCATCCTGCATTTTCCTGGTGCCAGAGGCTCGCCTGAGAATGAGATCCCTCCAATGGGGTCTCAGGACTCAATAGTCCCAATTCTCAGGCAGGATGTCAGATCACCTTCAAGTTCTGAGCAGGGTCGCACAGGATTTTCTGTGGTGGGCTTGCAAGGACAACATTCTGAAGGGAGAATCTTTTTGGCAGCCATGGCCGGAGAAAAAGTAGTGATGGACGCCTCACTCACAGGGTGGGGAGCCCACACCAACTATGTGACAATCAGCGGTCGTTGGTCTCCATCGGAGTCCAAACTGCTCATCAACATTTTGGAGCAGAGGACAATCAGACTAGCGCTGAAGGCCTTCCTGCCCTCTGTACTGGGAAAGAATGTCCTGATAATGACGGACAACACAATGGCCATGTACTACCTAAACAAAAGAGGAGGCATAGGGTCACTACCACTGTGCAGAGAAACAATGTATCTCCGGTTCTGGGCAATTCTAGAAGGAATCTCCCTGTCAGCAGTTCACCTAGCCGGAGAGGGGAATACTGTGGCTGATGCTCTGAGTAAGCAGAGCACAGTCTCCCATAAGTGGGAACTATCTCAGGAAGACCTTCAAGAGTTTTTTTCCCTTTGGGGAATCCCTCAAGTGGATCTGTTCGTGACCAGTGTCAACCGGAAGTGCGAACTGTACTGATCCAGGGAATTTCACCCAAGAGGAGCTCTACAGGACGCGTTCGTAGTGGACTAAGAGTTTCCACTGCTGTACGTGTTTCCTCCAGTCCCAGTCATTCCTCACGTGATCAGGAGGTTGAGAAAGTTCTGGAAAGGCATGATCCTGTTTGCTCCGGATTGGGCCTGGAAGACGTGCTACCCGGAAGCTTCTAGACGTGTCCATCTGTCCTCCAATGTGTCGTCCACAAAGAGAGGACGTTTTCTCGCAAGAGGAGTGTTGGGTTCTCCATCCAGAGGTCAAGAAACTCAACCTTCACGCATGGTTTCTGAGATGTTGAGGTACAAGGATTAGGATGTAATGGAGATCTTGCTTTCGGCCAGAAGGCCAGTAACAAAATCATTGTAACGCTGCCGTTGGAACAAGTTCAGCCGTTGGTGCAGGGATAATAAATGTGGACACTTTTCTTTGTGATACACCTGTGGTGTTTTCTTTTTTATTACTTCTGGCAAATATGGGGCTCCAGATTGGAACAATTAAAGGTTACCTGGCGGCACTGTCTATTTTCAAGCGCTCTTCAGAGGAGGATTCATATTTTAAGATCCCTCTCATTGTTCAATTCCTAAAGGGTCTTACTAACGTATTCCCACCAGTTCCTATACAAGTCCCTATATGTGATCTTAACCTGGTGTTAACATTTCTAACATGCATCCCTTTTAAGACAGTACATTCATGGCCATTAGGACTGTTAACATTGAAAACTGTTTTACTAATAGCAATAGCATCAGCCCGCAGGGTAAGCGAGCTGCAGGCACATTCCTGTAAACCTCCTCATACTGTTTTCTGAAAAGACAAGGTTGTTCTCAGGGTAAAACCTTCTTTTCTACCTAAGGTAGTCTCGGACATCCGCTTTTCGCACCTCCTCATCCTGGAAAGGAGGAGGAAAGATTACAGAGGCTGGACCCAAAAAGGGTCATCTTTTATATATCAACAATGGCAAAAATGTGTCAAAATGACCAATCATTCATTGGCTATACAGGTCCTAAATTGGGTTTAGCTGTGACAAAACAGATCCTATCCAGATGGATCATCCTGGCTATTGGGGAATGTTACAGGTTATCGGGCAAAGACCAGCCGAAAGGCTTGAGAGCACATTCCACAAGGGGCATGGCAACCACTTCTGCTCTTCAGCGAGATGTTCCAGTTAAAGACATTTGGGCAGCGGCCACTTGGTCATCTGTTCACACGTATGTGAAACATTACTGCCTGGATTTATCTTCAAGTCAAGAAGGACAATTTGGAAAAGTGGTCCTTCATTCAGTCCATGATATCAATAAAGACAAAATATAATTCATACTCCCACCGCCAAATTATTACTGCTTTGGGAGTCTATCATAAGATGAGGAATACATGGGAGGACACAATCCATTTGAAGAACAAGTTGCTTACCCGTGATAACGTTCTTTCAATTGGATGTTCCTTCCACATATTCCTCATTGCCTACCCCGCTGTAGACGTACACTTTATGCTTTATTGGAGCCTACCGTCTATGGTACGCCTGGTAATTCCTCAACAGGATGGGAACAACAGAACTGAAGCCAACGGGCGCAGCATGTGCTATTTATACTGATGTTGACGTCGATAGTCGAACAGAGGCCCTCGATGGACATCGACTCTACGAGACAACACACTGCACCCCCTGTCAAACAAAATTGGCAAATCAGCTGAAGCTGGAAGGATAATTATCGTAAGATGAGGAATACGTGGGAGGAACATCCAATCTTAAGAACGGGTAAGTAACTTATTCTTTTATCAGCAAAATCTTGCAAAATGTAGTCACTACACAGCTACTCGCCGGGAGTTAACAGTGGTACCTACTAAACGACTAACAGTAGGGGTTCTGCCCCAAGTGTAGCATGGAGACAGCCAGCATCCAGGTGGTTGACTAAGACCCTCAGATCATGGATAAGGGAAACTCATGCATCCTTGTCTTACTTGACCTCTCGACTGTATTCGACACAGTCCATCACTGCATCCTCCTCGCCGACAGGATGAGATGTACTAGCACTGTCCTGAATTGGTTAACCTTCTACCTCTTGGACAGACACCAGGCCATCCAGATGATGTACATTGCGTTGTAACTTACTCCCAGTCTTCTTTGGAGTCCCGCTGGCTACATCCTCTTCCCCCATCTGCTTTAACCTTTACATGGAGCCTCTCCATACTCACCTCAAAGATCCTAATATAGCCATTCGTAAAATATGCAATAATACTCGGTTGTACCAGAGGATAAAAAGCCCACAGAACATCAGTCGGCTCTGCGATTACCTAGTCGTCACCCAGTCCTGTATGTTGAATGCCTACCTCCAAAATAAACCCGTTCAAGACCGAATTCATCCACATCAGTCCCCCAGCAACACAACCCATCCAACAATAGCTCAATGATTGCTCCTAGAAGGATTTGATCCGCAACTCTAAGATTCAGCAAAATGCTTAGGCTTCACCATAAACAGCAGCCTATCCTTCAAAACACACAGCCCAGAAGGCCCAAAGGCGTGGCTCCAAATCTCCACCCTTCGCAAAATGAAACCCTTCATCCTGCTGCAGAGTGTCTGGACTGTAGTGCAGACACTTGTGGTCTTGTCTATATATATATATGATATGATATGATGTGGCATTTATAACGTGCCTGTAAACAAGTGTTTCTAGGGTGTATCTGGGGTAACACCCTCCTGACGGGGATCCTAAAAGCAGTCCACTATGCTGTAGCATCCCTTATTACAGGTGTGTGAAATTGGACCGCAACACCCCCATCCTATGCAGAGTACATTGTCTTCCTCTCAAGGCAAGGTTACTGTTCAAGACTGCATGTCTTATCTACAAAGAAATCACCTGGTAGCACACTAGCGGTACCTGGCGACAAGGACGTCAATTCACCAAAATGCCTGGGGTAGCAGAAGTGACATCACACACAGTGATGTCATATGACCTTTGACCCTGGTGGCATCACATGAAATGACATTTAACCCCGATGTCATCACCTGAAGTGACTGACTGGTGTAAAACATAAGAAAGCTTACATTTCACAAAATACCAAATCGGCACTAAAGCAGACAAGACTTTTTAGATTCCCTGAACATTTTCACTGGGGTGCTGCTTTGACGTGCCATGTAGGGGGGGTCACGGTATGACAGAGGTAGGCCAAACAGACTAACATCGGCAAGGGGCACTACATGTATATGCCACTATAGCCTCATTCGGCCATTATTGCTGCACATGTCAGGTCTAGTAATCATATGTCTAGTAAAAACCCACATTCTCAGGTGCCTTCTCAAGTCTGTTATAGCCTTACAGCTTAGGTATGGTCAAAATATGTAAGTTACAGCTTTGTATATTCAGTTGCTTCTTTAATATTTGAATTGCATCCTCAAATGTCCAGTAATGCCATCCAATGTGAGCTAATGCCCTGTACCTGGTAAGGGATAAAGTCAGAGGATTAGCCAACTGACACTAAACAACAAACACCGTAATATGTAACAAGGAACCATTTATTTCTTCTTCTAACCACAATAAGACTTTAATCATAATGTCAAGTTTATAGTCTATATCCATCAATCACATTTTAATACAATCATTCATATCAAACAAACTGAAAGGGAACCCATGACACCTCAACGTGTTTTGATCCGTACGTGGTCCATCATCAGGAGGACCAATAGGCTGACCCCACAGTGCTGTACTCTTATATGGCACTGACCATAAAAGTTGTTGACCATACATTCCTGAAATTATATGGTGAGTGGCTTATACGATACACACCTATGACCTGCACACATAAATACCAGTGGTGAGCACTTAACCTGATGAAGTACTGTCCTAGCTATTTCTTCTTAAATGTGAATACCACAGCATGATACCATAGCCCACATGTAAACCTGATACAAATAGTGCTATATTTTCTTTTTAAAAAGACTGCCGGGGACAGTAGAGGGTGATGGGTAGATATACTGATAAATGTTTTCAACTGCACAATTGATAAAACAGCATTTTGTGTCGCAATTGGATAGGTCAGCGAGTTCAATGTTAATCTCTGACAAGTGCTAGCCTGTACGTTCCATGTTTGTTTATATTTCAGCATGGCTGACTCAGTCCTTCCTATTAAGGTTGATACACTAAGTACTATTACATTTTGTACTAATAACACCTATTTTTAAAGTGCTTAAAAGCTGGAGGTATCCGGAGTCAGACATGGAGTGCTATACATACAAATATTATATAATACCAACTATTTTACTTGGATATGGGAACATCCAGGCCACTTCAAAATGTGGGGTATTTTTTCCCAAAATGGTAGGCTCAAAAAATAAACTGAACAAGTTGACTCTGAATAAGCAGCTCTTCATCTGTAGCTACCACTCTGTCTGGTTTATACAGTCTTGCATATATGGCATATTAGAGAAAGCCAAACTTCACAACTTGATTTCCCAAAATAAAGCAGATTTTTAGAAGCCACTTTGTTTGTTTTCACACTGCCAGTGGTGGCTGGTGAATTTTTTAATTGATGATGCGTAAATATTTCACACAAATTTGCAAGAGCGACCGAGCGTAGCGAGGGAGGCTGAACCAACCAAGGATGGTCTCGGGGGGTGGGGATTCTGCCACTCCAAAATTTTTTTTTAATAATAGGTTGCAATGGTGTGTTATGCAGCACACTGTCTGTGAAAATTGGTTAAAAAGCCAGTCAGTTTTTTAAGTTAATTCATAAAAGAAATCCAATAGACATCACCAACAGTGCACACTAACATTTTCCAATGCATTTATATTATGCCTTTCTCACAATATATTCCAGTGGAAAAAAACATTTTCACACTGCCTGTGCCCATGCATTTAATGCTGACTGCACCTATATAAAACAGTATTCCCATATAAGTACATACTCATGTTGCGCATAACGGCAGTAATGGTACGATAAGAAAACATGTCTAGACTGGCTCTGACAATATATGCCAGTACTCACACACAAGAACATACTCCTGTTTGCTTTGCCATTAAAAATGCCACAATAGGAAAACATGTTTCAACTGGCTGCTTCAATGCAGACTACTCCAGAACATAGGGCCTCATTACGAGTCGGCCGGTAACTCTGCCGGTGCTTCCTGCAGGTTGCCGCCAGACTCATAACACTTTTCTGGCGCCTGATTTCCAGGTGCCACCGGGACATTACAAGTGTAAGTGATTTCAACCCAGCACTTCATCTAAGTCAATGCCTAGCGTGGGATGCACAATTGAAACCCTTAATTATATATTTTGTCTATAAGTTATTTTATTTCTGAATGATGTACCCTTATATCACGCCCCTCTCTTTGAATCCCCGGTCGCACTGAACCAGGATGCAGGCTGTTTTGCAAAGTTAAAAGATTTGTTTTATGGATTTGTACAATATATATAGATCAAACTATGTTAATGGTTTATACAATGATCACCAATGGGGTGATGTCACAATGAATCTCTTTAATCATATGGAGTTATATCAGGAAAAATAATGCAGCATGGAATAATACTTTCTGTGGGTTCAATCAAAATGCAATGTGATTACTCTTTCCCCCTGCACACTACTCAATCCCCCCAATATGCAGTATTAAGAAGAACGGCAGTACTTCAGTGAACATCCTCCTGCTAAGCATTCTAAAGGCAAAAATAAAACAGGGGTCACCCACTGTCTACGCTGCATTTATAGACCTGTTACAGGCGTTTGATAAAGTGGACAGAATACTCCTTTGGAGAAAGTTAAAACTTTGGAGCTGCCCTGAAGTAATTCTAAATCCTATAATAGCACTCCATACCAAGACTTCTTTTGCGTACGTCTGCACAGACAAGGCACACTCTCGAAAGAAATCCAAACAGAAAGGGGAGTGAAGCAAGGTTGCCCCTTGGCTCTGGCCCTATTTGTGGCCTTCCTTGTGGACTTTAAAGACTCGGAAGCAGATGTCCGTTCATTTCCCCCGAAACTAGGCAATATCAAGGTATCACGAATCTTATATGCAGATGACATGATACTTCTTGACCAGACACCTGTAGGCCTCCAATGAGAGCTGGACAACCTGGCCAAATACATGGCAACCAACAACCTCTTAATAAACAGCAGCAAGACCAAAATCATGATTTTTGCCAAGAATCGACAGCCTCAGAAAACGCCCAAAACCTGGTCAGTAAACAGAACGCAAATTGAAGTTGTTTTCCACTTCAAATACCTTGGAGTCATCATTGATGGCTCTTTACAGGAGGCCAAAATGCAACAATATCTCTTGGACAAAGTCAAAAATTTGACCTCGCAACTCAAGCTGATCGACCGAAAGTTTGGCAAATTCTCGCTGCTACCAGCTATTAGTTTTTACAAAGGCAAAATAGTTCCAGCTTTAACATACGGCATTGATGCCACAATCACCATGTCGACTTCTGTCTGGAGGAAACTCGAGGGATACATCTGGAAAACGGTCCTGGGTCTGCCAAACTCAATACCAATATCGGCGGTGAAAAGAGAGCTGGGACTGCTGTCGCTGAAAGCAACTGTCAGCGTGTCCTCATTGTCCATCTACAAGAAGACACTGATACAAGATGGTCTCCCGATTTTCAACATCATTGGCAATGAGTTCATGTCAACCAAATGCCAAGCACTCCAAAACTGGATCGCCCAGCAAAAAGACAAATTGAAAAACCTAGCATGCACAACAGATGACTTGATAGTGAATCCACAAAGAGTGATACAAAAGCTAAAAAACCAAGACTGGATAACTACAGGTGAGCATGCAGTGGCATTCAAGCTTCTGAAACATCTTCCTCCAACATACAATAAGTTAAAATGTCCTCTGGCTTATTGTACAAAATTTCCAGACAAAAAGCGGAGAAATATCTTCTTAAGAGCGCAGCTTAATCTTCTTCATACCTGAGAGATCCTAGCAATAAGAAGCCAAGCTAGTCTTACAACTTGTAGACTCTGCAAAACTCTGGATAATCAAGAAAAAGCTTGCCACCTGCTGTTAAATTGCCCAATCCTAAATCCAGAGCGCACAGCTTTCTTGGCTCCCTTGTGGGTCAACTCAGTGCTTGTAGAAGAAGACAAATGGTGGTGCCGCCTGATTTCGGTTGAAAATGCCCGCTGTGCGGTGGCAACAGCCAAACTTATGGAAGCAGCCTTTGCAAAAATAAACACAACCGACTCTAACCAACAACAAACCACAAGTGAACTCTAAGATACAGCTGACAATCCCTCTTCTGGATTCTGGATTCTCCCCTTTTGAGCACCTTAGATCAAACCCTTGTTCTTCCCTTCCTATGGAGGTTAACAATACAGCGACTTTCTGCTTGAAATAAGCACGCATAAACACAATATGTAACTACGAGATTCTTCGGGAGAGTGATCTCAATTTCAGTTTTCTTCTTCTTGTAAAAATCATTTTCATTTGATTATACACAAGTAAATAAATAAATAAATAAATAAGGTGATGGTTAACACCCAGCAAGGATGTTGGATCTTTTCTGATGTTTTGAACCATTATTTTACAATTTCATCAGCCAAGGAAAAACGGATTTCAGAGCACTTCTGGGTTTCCTTGCAATGAAGCACTGCCTTTCATGAAGTTTCCATATGCACTCTGTGGGCAGCCCAATGACAGGTTCTATCAGTGTGGTCTCCTGTTCCACCACTGACACAGGCAAAGTGGATTGGCAGCCAATTTTTCCAGTTTCACTGCGCAATTCTCAGAGGTTTAGCGTGCATAGGGCTTTTAGCGGCCATTTTGTTGGTTCTGGTGAAAGCAGCACATCGTGATGTCGCAGGGCAGAGCCTAGTGGGTCAATACATCCCACAAAAGTCCTGGCGGATCTGGAAGTCAGTGCCTCAAAATGTTAGTCTCAATTCCCATGGAGTCCCATAAGACTCCATGGGAATGGGGACTCAGAAGCACTGGCACCGTTGCCAACGGTGTCAGTGCTTCCATGACAATTCTGTTTTCCAGGACAGTTGCGCGCGGTAGGTCAGACCTGCTGAGCGCACAGGTCCCGGTAGGCAGAGTTATACTGTGGCGGTCTGGGAAAGGTGCGGGTAAGGTGCGACCGGCACCCTTATTTCCACACCGCCACAGCTGTAGTGAGGCCCATAAAATGGAATTCATGCCATTTCAGGAGGGTGCACATTGGCGGTAACTGCCCACCAGCCATGTCCGCCCTCCTGAGCGGGCATGAAAGCCATTCGCAGTCTGGGGTCCATCCGGGGTGCGAATTGCTTTCATTATTTTTCCCCAGGAGATTCGCTCTGCTTGCACAGCCAAAATGATGGCTGCCATCATATGGAAAAGGGACTAAGTCTCTTTTCCATGTCAATGGCGGCCGGGAGACGGGAGGAGCGCTAGGACCGGAGCACAGAGCTCCAGTCTCGCAGGTGAGTGGAGATGGAGGGTGGGGTGGGAAAGAGGATTGGGGGATTTTTGGGGGAGGTTGGGGTGGAGTGGCAACAAGGAGATGCTCCCTGTTGCCTTTCCACCTTGACAAAAATAAAATCAAACAAAATAAATGCCGCCGCCCGGGGAAGGGCCTCGGGTGACTAGGACAGCGGGCGGAGATTGTGTATTCTCACCCGCTGTTCCAGCGACCTGATTGGCTAAGCGCCCTTCCGCGGTTGCGAACAACACATCATGTTTGCTTCTTCATAGATGATCAGTAAACAAATGCCATGCCATAGTAAGATATTATAGCTAGACTGGCTGCATCAACATTCTAGTTTAGTTATGTAATGCTCATCAGGCCGGCTTTATCATAGAGGCCCAGTAAAAAATGTCATGCCTCAGTATGAAATGGCTAGACTGATTGCATAAAAATGCAATTCTAGCCACGTAATAACACTTCTCATGCATCCTTTATCATGCTTTTAAGGAAAGCGTGAGTGTTATTATATGCCTAGTCTGACCTTTCGGTGCAGTAAGTCTAGCCATTTCTTACTGTGGCATTACATTTTACTGTATACCTAAACCAGGTAAAGCACAAACCCCTTAAATTGACCCCTCACCAGGGTCAATATATTTATTTGGTCTGGGGTGCACCTAAATCTATTTATAAGAAGAGAGATGGATATTCTAAATTCCAGATAAATCTCTCATAATAGTACGCCAGTACACCGCGTAGCACGACGAATCAGATTGGGTTTTGTAAACTGAACATCTAAAGGAATGTGATTCGTACACAGACCCTGTTTATACCGGCGGATCGACATATATGTGGCTTTCGGTGAACCCAAGATAGGATCCAGCTCTTTTGACTGGGAATAATTGACCCAGTAATCGAGCCAATTAGAATTAAGTGCATTTGGTCTGGAGTTACACAAAAAGGTAGTAGAAGCGACAGATGAGTTTGCGTGCTATGCAGGGGCAAATTAGAGTGTATAATTCCTTTTACTTTGGAGTTGGTGGAATTATCCCCAATCCGTGGAAGAAGTATCACTTGCAGAGTTTTTAAATTGTATTGTTGTTCTATGAGTGTCAACCAAAGCACAAAAAAGTGTTGAAGAAACAAAAGTAGACGAAAGGTCATCCCCTGATGAATGTTCTACAAGCGTGGTGCTATGAACAGAAACATGTTGGGAATTTTAATATAGGGACACTTTGAGCGTAGGAGTTAATATTGTATTTTTCATTTATTCGTGTGATATTGTATTGAGTTATGATATTTGTGTTACTATGGGTGTCGTTGAAGTTTTAATTATTTTGATATAGAATTAATAAATGTAATTATTTTCTATATAACTTTTTAGGATTACTGTGTCCATTTTTTCGGGACAGTCAGTAAAAGAGAGAAGGTTCCCATCACCTATTATGAGAGATTTGTCTGGAATTTAGAATATCTATTACATTTTTACTGCCCTTCTATGCCTAGTGAAAATGTCTTGCCACAGAGTGGCCAGACTGATTTAATCAAAATGTGTTCTAGCCACGTAAAAAAAAACGTGTCGGCTTAGAGCCGAAGCATTGAAAGACAGTGTTCAGGGAGGACCTGAGAACGGAAATTGTAGAATACTTCGAAAATAACACTGGAAGCGTAGAATCGGCTGGCACTCTATGGGAGGCATTTAAGGTGGTGGTGAGGGGAGCAGCTATATCCAAATCGAAAGGGTTGAAAGGAGGCGTAACCAGGGATGGAATGGTCCCTCGGCCAATCGGCCCGTGGCTGATACGTAATGGGCAAGTTCCTGCCTGGGGGCCAGTTCCTGCCTGGGGGCAAAAGGATGATAGTGAAAACCAAAGGATGAGGTAAGTCTTCCTACGCCAGAGGTATAGAGGGTGAAGAGGGTGAAGAGCAGAGGTCCAAGGACTGTTCCTTGGGGGATGCCGATAGGAAGATGGATGGGATTAGAGGTTTGCGAGTTCCGGGTGATTTTAAAGGATCAATGATATGATATGATATGGTATTTATAATGCGCCTATACACAAGTCTTTCAAGGCGCGATGAGGCAGGGAGGGGGACAAAAGGAAGACCGACAACGATCCTACTAGGCCAGGTGTCATTCAGATCGCGCAAGTGCATGGGTAGAGGGGAAGGGAAAAGTGCAAGGGGAATGGGAGAGGGGAAAGTGCAGTACAGGGGTAGTAGAATAACAAGATAAATAATAAGGGCCAGCTGGTGGCAAGTGCAAGGTAAGTGCATACAAGTGCTGGGAAGGGGGGCTGTAGGGATACAGAGACAGTCCCGCAGTGCAGGGGTTGCCCGGTAGGCAGTGCAAGGGGAGAGTGGCTGGGCCAAGGACCGAGATCGGTGGGAGTGGCCCAGTTGTAGATTCAGTGCAATTTCAGTCAGGAATTTAGCAGGGGAGAGGGGGAAAGCAGAAGCAAAGAGGAAGGTTTTGAGGTGCTTCCGGAACCGGAGATGTTTCTCCTCAAGTTTCAGGGAGGCAGGAAGGCTATTCCAGAGGGAGGCCCCTGCCGCGGAGAGAGATCTACCCCCATCTCGTTGCTTGGAGAAGCAGCTGACCCTGAGGGAGTTGAAGGCGGATGAGTGAAGAGCTCGAGAAGGAAGATATTTAGGAAGAGAGAGTTGAAGGTATTTTGGCCCCAGGCCCCAGAAGGCCTTGTGTACAATGCAGAGGGTTTTTAACTTAATCCTCGCAGCCACTGGGAGCCAGTGTAGAGATTCCAGTCCTGGAGAGATACGGTCCCTGGGCTTGAGGCCAAGGACAAGTCTCGCAGTCCTGTTGTAGATGAGTTGCAGAGGGCGGAGCGTAGAGGCAGGCAGATTTAGATAGAGGCTGTTACAGTAGTCCAGTTTAGAGAGAACCAGGGCTCTGGAGACAGTGAGCTTCTGGGGGAAGGAGAAGAAAGGAAGGATACCTCTGAGGAGGTGCAGCTGGTAGTGTGACTTAGAGACGTCAGATATGTGAGGAGAGAAGGAGAGTGTGGAGTCGAAGATGACCCCAAGGTTTTTTGCCTTGCAGGTAGGAGCAGGAAGAGGGCCGAGAGAGGCCGGCCAGAGAGCTGCGGGGAAGGATGGAGTGGGTGTGCCGATGAGTAGAATCTCGGTCTTGCTGACATTAAGGCAGAGGTCATTGGCGGCACACCATTCCTGGATAGGAGACAGACAGTCAGAGATGAGGGAAGTAGAGGAGGTGGCTGAGGGTAGCCTGAAAATGAGCTGGGTATCATCCGCATAACACTGAAAGTTGGGGCAGAGAGCGGCGATGCGGTGGGCAAGGAGTGCAAGATACTGGTTGAACAGCCAGGGAGAGAGGTTAGATCCCTGGGGGACACCACAGGTAGAGAAAAAGATGTCAGAGAGGAAGGACCCCAGTTGGACCTGGGAGGGTCGATTGGAGAGGAAAGAGGTCATCCACTCCAGGGCCTGACCAGTGATACCCTGGTTATCATGGAGACGGTTGAGCAGAATGGCATGGTTGACAGTATCAAAGGCAGAAGAGAGATCGAGCAAAATGAGAACACACGAAGTGTTAGAGTCAAGGTTGGAGAGCAAGTCTTCATGGATGTTCAGTTTCCGTCCTTCTGGCGGCTCTGAAGCCAGACTGATGGTCATGTAGACTACCAACAGATTCAGCATGGAGATTAAGCTGGGAGATAGCCAGTTTCTCCAGGAGCTTGCCCAGGAAGGGAGTGATGGAGATTGGGCGATAGTTAGCCGGGCAGGAGGGGTCGGAAGAGGGTTTCTCAAGAAGAGGGTGCACAAGGGAGTGCTTAAGGGGGGATTGGAAGACTCCAGAGGCGAAGGAGTGATTGCAGAAGTCAGCCAGGGCAGGAGCCAGGGAGTTGATGTGGTCCTTGATAGTTTTGGAGGAACAGGGGTGAACCTGTTTTGACAAGACTTTCATAGATCGGACTTGTCTGGAAACCTCAACAGCAGAAAAAAGGGGAAAGGCAGAGAAGGAGGGAGGAGTGGTGGCTTCAGAAGGGACAGAGGAAGAGCAGGGAATAGAGGGAGGGAGGTGATAGGAGGAGAGGGAGGACAGGATGTACTGAGTTTTAGAAATGAAGTGAGAGGCCAGTGCCATGCAGAGGGCCTGGGAGGGGACAGGCGAAGTAGAGACTGCAGGGTTGGCCAGTTCCTTGCAGATTTTAAAGAGTTCAGCCAAATTGTAACATGCCGCAGAGATGCGGGCTTGGATAAGGGCTCTCTTCTTGGTGAGAACGGAGAGCCGGTATTGCCTTTGGAGCAGGCGGCAGGCCAGTTTGTCAGAGGATGAACATGAAGCACGCCATTTCCTCTCAGCCACCCTGCACTTGCGTTTTTTTAGGGTGACGAGATCCGAGTCATACCAGGAGTTATATTTGGCTTTGGGCTTCAGGAGGATTCTCATGACAGGGGCAAGGATATCAAGAGTATCAGATATAGCAGAGTGGAGAGTGGAGAGGGCTGTGTCAGGGTGGGAGTCAGCCGAAGGGGTCAGGGGATGAGAAGGTGCGGCGAAAGCCTCAACTGACACGCGCTTCATGGGTCGGATGACCGAGAAGGGGGGTGGCAGTGATGAAGGTGGCTTTACCTGAGCGGTATGGAAGGTGAGGTGGGAAGAGAGGAGAAAGTGATCACTCCAGGAGAGAGGAGTGGTGAGAGGGATAGAGAGGGGAAGGTCTGAAGAGAGTGTGCCCTCCAGAATGAGTCGGGCCAGAGGCAAGAATGGTGAGTGAGAGAGAGTCGCAGAGGTCGCGAAAGAGTTCAGTGGGGGGACAGGAGGCATCCAGGTGGATGTTGAAGTCTCCAAGAAGGAGGAGTTGAGTGGTTGAGGCCAGGAGTGAGGAGGAGAGGTCCGCCCACTCAGAGAGGAAGGAAGAAATCCGACCAGGTGGCCGATAGATCAATCTTTCAGGTAGGAGATGATCCAAGCAAGAGCAGATTTGGGAAACCCAAGGGCCTGGAGAGTGAGGAGAGAGGAGTAGTTGACAGTGTCAAAAGCTGCAAAAGGGTCCAAAAGGATCGTGTATAGAAGAGAGTTTGGAGAGTGATGAGCACTGGAGAGAAAGTTGGGGGCATGCATGCGTGCAGTCTCAGTGGAGTGTTTACTACAGAAGCCAATTTGAAGGCGATCTCGAAGGCCATTATCATTAAGGTACTTAGTGATCCGGTAAGACAGTTAGAGACTTGAAGGAGGCAGGGAAGAGTCCAGCAGAGAGAGAGAGGGATCAGAGAGATGAGGGCAAGTGATTGAGACTAGGTCTTTGAACATTTAGGTAGTAAAAGGGTCGATAAAAGTGCAAGATGGGTTGGCACTGCAAAGGATGAATTCTAATTCAATTGATGTTTAATTAATATAGTGCTTTCAGCAAAGCACTTTACAGAGAAGATATTTACATACAATATCAACCAAGTGAAGTTGGTACTCATTTATCGACTTTGAAAGGATGAAAGGCTGAGTTGGCCTTGTTGGGATACGAAACTGTATCCTGCGGATCACAGCAGCAAGTGCAAAAACTGCAGAGCTATCGTACCAGTTGGTAATTGGAGAGATGGGGAGAAGTAGTTGAACGTAGAAGACGTAGGCGGAGAGCTGGTTGACAGAAGCAGGGATAGGGAGGCATGTGAGAGTGTTAAGAATTTTCGATAATTTAGAGCAAAGGTAGTGAGCAAAGTCTTTAGCAGCAAGTGAGGAGGCGATGGATATCGACTTGGGAGGTGAGAGCAATGCTTGGAGGGTAGATGAACGTTTGTGGCGGGATTAGGGTTATGAAGGATGGATGTTGGAGGGTTGGCAGAGTCAAGCTCAGAGGTTAGGGCAGGAAGTAGGGAAGGTGTCCGTAATATGCGCCAGCATTTATTTATTTATTTATTTTAATTTTTGTAACGCGCCAACATGCCCGCGGGCCTCAGGGCGCACACAGAACAAAACAAGGACGAACACAACAGGCATGAAAACAGAAGGATAGAGGATTATTCCAAGTTGAAGAAGTGAGTCTTTATAGCACGTTTGAACACGGTATAGCTTTGGATCTGCCGTATCCTTGCTGGAAGTGTGTTCCAAAGAAGGGGACCCTGAGCATCAAGGGTAGTACCTCCAAATTTGGCTGTCCTGAATTTAGGATGTTTGAGAATGATCGCAGAGGAAGAGCGAAGGTTCCTCACATTGGGATTGGTACTAATGCGGGATGACAGATAGATGGGGCTGCTTAGACTGAGGCATTTGTGGGTCGTGGTAAGCATCTTATGTGTTATGCGGTGTTTGACGGGAAGCCAGTGGAGTTTTTTCCTGAATGTGGAAATGTGTGTACGACGAGACTGATTGAAAATATTACGCACAGCATTATTCTGCGAAACTTGTAGAGATATAACTATCTTGGCTTTTGGATATAACTCTTCCCATTTGAATGTTTTAATTCACAGATGCAAGGAACCTGCCAGCCTGCGGCCCGAGCCATGCTGTCCCGCAGCCATCTGGATTCTATTATGAAGATGTCTGGAAAACCCTGGCCTGTTCACACAAGAGATTTTCCACTCCACCTGAGGCCAGCAAATGCCTGAAGGGGAAGATTATACACATGTTTGGGGACTCCACCTTAAGGCAGTGGTGGGAATATCTGCTAGACTTCATTCCGTGTAAGAAGGCTGTACAGCCAACCTCTTCACCACACTTTTGTTCCCCTCGCACCTCTGCCTACTCTGACTTTCTCGGCCTCCTCTTTTTAAGACTGACATCCTGAAACTTTGGCCTTCTCTCTATAACTTCCTTTCCTTCTGATCAATTTCTTCTCATACCTATCCCCCTCAATAGCTACGCTTTGAGACTGCCACCCTGGTTGACTGCTACCCGCCTAGACCTCCATACTCTCAATGCTGCTCCCTCAGACATTATAGCTAAGCTGTTACACTTTTTAGATTTGAACTGAGGGGCCTCTTGCAATGATGCTTGAAATGTTGGCCCAATTTGAGTTGTCTTTAGAAGTCATTGATTTGCAGGCATATTTGTATGGTTGCACCAGGAAATTGTTCAATTGTCCAGCATTAGATCTCTCATAGATTAACATGCTTTGGATAAATCCCCTACGCCAGGCTGGGAATCCTCAGTATTAGAAAATCAATGTAAACTCTATCAGAAGTTTAGCTATACAGCTTATGGCCCTCATTTTGGTCCATTGAACTCTGACCAATTAGGGCAATTAGGGCAAGCACCGCCACATGAAACCATCTTCTGATTCTTACAGCATGTCGTGTGCGTGGGAGTCCTCACTGTTTCAGTTGGAACAGATGTCTGAATCTTTTCACTTGCTTCAACGTTTTCAGAGGAACGTTCTGGCACTTCAACCTATGTTTTTCTCAGCCTGCTGAGAGTTTATTTCTCTCATTTTGTGAGTGAAGCCTTTTCTCATGGCTGAGGAAAGAGATACTCAAGATCCAGCCAAACCTGGCAAGTCACTCTTCAAGGAATGTGGCAAATGTCACAAAAAGAACATATTCCTTAGGACCCTCATGAGTATTTCATCTAGTGGATACACCCAGACCTTATTCCAGAAAATTGTAGGTTCTGCAGTAGATTTTCACGTAAAACACTTCAGGACAGGAAGAGACACCTGCTTCTTTTCTTCAGTGAGAATGAGGTACAAACCTCAGATGAGGAGTCCTCCTAACTGCCCCTTGGTCTATGGAGGGAATGGAGTCGAGGGTCAAACCACACCTCCAAGAAAAGGCCCATTGATAAAATGTGTTGTGTGCAAATTACTTATGCTGCTAGTTTTTACCAGATGAATCTCAGAGGCACTTTTGTTTTTAACGCTTCCTACTTAACGTTCTTCTAGAACAATTCAATTTAAACTGTGTGTTTTAGCCTTTTACTATGCTGTTTTAAATTGATTTTGCTTTTAAACTTGCAATTTGCACTTTGTTTCCCTATCAATGCACTGCCGTTTTGCACACATCACACCAATAATCTCCTCCAAACCTATCAATCCGAGTTCAGACTCAGATGCAGCACAGAAACGGCAACCATACAGGTGGTCGGCGACACCCTCAACATCGGCCGCCGTGCCTCCTGGTTCTACTCGACCTCTCAGCCAATTTTGACACAATAGACCACCACCGTGCTCAAGGACACCCTACATTGGCACATGGGGATCAGCGACCTTGTCCTTCGCAGCTTCAGGGCGGACCTCGCCACCCGCCAGCAGTTTGCTCAGATGGACTCCTCTAGATCACCAATGGTACCTGTCGCCTGTGAAATCCTGCAGTGTTCTATATGCTCCCCAGTGATCTTCAATCTATACATGGAGCTGCTAGGAGCACTCCTACCCACACACAAAATCCACAGCTACCAATACGCCGACGACATACAGCTATACCTCAAGATTGACTCCATCAAGGACATCCAAAGGCTCAAAACCTGCCTATCGCTGATCCAGTCTTGGATGTTCAGTGCATACTTCAAGCTCAACCCCTCCAAGACCGAATTCCTACTCCTCACCAACAACACTGAACACCGAACACCCAGACATACAGACCTGGCTATCAACCATGAACCCTGAGGGCTTCACACCAGAGCTCACCTCCTGCGCCAAGTCCCTTGGGTTCCACATCTACAAACAGCTCTCCTTCAAACATATAGTTAAGAAAACTCAGAGTACTTGGTATCAGCTCTCCCTCCTGTGGAATGTCAAGCCCTTTCTCCCTCCAGACAGCTCTAGATCCACCGTTCAAGCACTGGTCCTATCCGTCCTGGATGGGGGCAATGCCCTCCTTGAAGGCCTCCCGTCGTCCTCCCTTGTGCCCCTGAGAAGTGGCCGTATGCCTCATCAAGGGTCTACGCATATATGACCATATCACCCTGGCCCTCATCAACCTTCATTGGCTCCCACTGCACATACAAATCACCTTCCAGTCTTGCTGCATCATCTATAAGGCAGTCGCCCTCAAGTCACCCAGCTATCTCGTGAGAAATTCAGCATCTCCAGCAGATAGCACATATAAAACTGTGGCAGGTGCTGGCGGATGGAGCATCCAGGGGCACATTGACGGGTGCTGGCTGCTGTAGCTGCAAAGGGGCACTGTGTCAGGTGCTAGCTGCTGTTGCTGACAGGGGGCACTGTGGTGGGTGGTCACTCCAGCACACCACCAGAAGCCCCCTACGCCACCTGACTTTCTAGATGCCGTCCTCCCCTCTCTGCAACCATGTACAGCTGTACCCCTCCTCTGTGCCACTCTGTTTTCTACCCCCTGCTGTATATCTGTTCTGTTGTTACCTCTGAAAAGTGTTCTGTTATGTATTCCTTGCACCTTTTGCTTTGGAAATTGTGCTGCCCAAGTGTTACTTTGAGTTTGGCTAATGTTTTTTTTGCTGTTCTGTGACGTCGATCTGTGCCCCCCCCCTCCTCCCATAGCCCTCTTCCTGGTCCCCTTGCTCCCTCCCTCTGCCCACCAGCCCACTCCGACCTCTGATTGGGCCTAATGCCTTTTTAAGTGAAGCACCTATGGCAGCGATTGGCCGGGCAGCCCTCTGTTAAGGGCCCAAAGTAAAGGCCAACTCCTGAGGAAGCAACTCCATAGGCGTAGGACATGGAGAGCACAGAGGGGAAAAATACCCCCCATGATTTTAAGTGGGGGGGAGGGGTAGAATGCCATTTAACCCCCCCCAGAATAAAAGTGTTTGTTGGGTCATGCACAAACTCAGTGCAGTGCACTGCAAACGTTTGGAGGCTGCTGCAGCCGTCACTGCATGCGTGCAAAAGTTCTTCTGTAGACTGCACGCTAAAGGTACATTTATTTGCTCACAGCTCGCTCATGCATGCCGCGCGCCTGTGCATTTGGAACGTGCTCGGGCCACCGGGGTAAAAACTGCACGTGCCTCTGTGCAGTGCACTGCTGCGCATCCTCAGCCTGCATTTTTTTCCAGAAGGAAGGGAGCAGCCCACGCCAGGCAGCGACGCGTGCTCTCGTCGTGCTGACTGAGAACTTGAAGGCCGGGCCAGCCTCCGCTGACAGCGTTATGGAGGAGGCAGAGAGAGACAGAGACTCTACTCGACAGCTAAGAGCTAGCTAAGGTAAGTCAAGATCCCCCTTTGCCCATTGCTCCCCCAGTGCCCCTTGTGCCCTCAAGAGCCCTTGCTTCTCCTATTCCAGCCCTGTGCTCCTTGCTTCCCAGTGTTTCTTGTGTACCCAGTGCCCCTGTACCCCAGTATCGTTTGTACCTGCAGTACCTGTTGCATTGTTATGGAAACTCCATGTGCCCTCCAATGCCCCATCAGCTTTGCCAGTGCTCTAGGCAGCCCTCCAATTGCCCATGTTCCCCAGGGTTCCTTGTTCCCCCAGTTCTCCTTCCACGCTCTTTGGTTCCCCAGAGGTCTGTATTCTCCCCAGTGCGTCTTGCTCCCACAAAGGACTCCTTACATCCCACAGTGCTCCTTTAGCTCACTCCCACTGTTTCTTCTGTCAGGAAGCATTCTGCACCCGTAACCCCTGTGCCCGTTCCAATCCCCAACATACACATTTAGAAAGTCAGACCAACTGTCTTTGCTCAAGCTTGTTGCATCACTCGCTAGCTCCTCTGCATCTTCTAAGAGAATGTCCAATGAAAGTAAGCAGCCCTTCACTTGTGGCAGTTCTTGGCTGCTGGAGCTGCCAGAGAGCACTGTGGCAGGTGCTGGCTACTGTTGCTGCCACGGGGCACTATGGCAGGTCTTGGTTGCTGGATCTGCCGGTGGCTCTGTGGCAGGTCTTAGCTACTGTTGCTGCCACGGGGCTCTTTCGCAGGTCTTGGCTGCTGGAGTTGCCGCAGGTCTTGGCTGCTGAGCTGACATGGGGCACTGTGGCAGGTGCTGGATGTTATTGCTGCCAAGGGCCACTGTGGCAGAGGAGGGCTGCTGTTGTGGCCACAGGACACTGTGGCAGGTCTTGGCAGCTGAAGCTGCTGGGGGCCCTTT
The DNA here is from genome assembly GCF_040938575.1 of Ambystoma mexicanum. Taxonomy (NCBI): domain Eukaryota; kingdom Metazoa; phylum Chordata; class Amphibia; order Caudata; family Ambystomatidae; genus Ambystoma; species Ambystoma mexicanum. Next base: position 219,710,028 of record NC_090921.1, on the reverse strand, counting down.
GGCAGGCCTTGGCTGCTGGAGCTGCCTCAGGCACTGTGGCAGACCTTGGCTGCTGAGATGTCAGGGGGCACTGTGGCAGGTTTTGGCTGATGGAGCAGCTAGGGCTACTGTGTCAGGTGCTGACTGCTGTTGCAGCTAGGGGGCAGGTGCTGGCTCCTGGGGAATAGTAGGGGGCACTGTGGCAGGTGCTGGCTCCTGGGGAATACTAAGGGGCACTGTGACAGGTGCTGGCTGCTGGAGCTACCATATAAAACTGTGGCAGGTGCTGGCGGATGGAACATCCAGGGGGACATTGACGGGTGCTGGCTGCTGTAGCTGCAAAGGGGCACTGTGTCAGGTGCTAGCTGCTGTTGCTGACAGGGGGCACTGTGGTGGGTGGTCACTCCAGGAGCTGCCATGGGGCACTTTGGCAGGTCTTGGCTGCAGTTGCTGCCAGGGGGCACTGTCAGGCAATGGATGCTGTACATGCAAGGGGCACTGTGACAGGTGCTGGCTGATGAAGGTAACAGGGGGCACTGTGGCAGGTGCTGGTGGCTGGAGCTGCCATATCACACTGTGGCAGGTGCTGGCGGATGTAGCTGCCAGGGGTACCGTGACGGTGCTGGCTGCTGGCCCTGCCAGGGGCACTGTGGCAGGTGCTGGCTGCTGTTGCTAACAGGGGGCACAGTGGAAGATGCTCGCTCTAGGAGCTGCGATGGGGCACTGTGGCAGGCCTTGGCTGCTGGAGCTGCCTCAGACACTGTGTCAGGCAATGGATGCTGGACATGCAAGGGGCACTGTGGCAGGTCTTGGCTGCTGTTGCTGACAGGGGGCACTGTAGTATTTTGTACGCTCCAGGAGCTGCCAGTGGCCACTGTGGCAGGTCTTGGCTGCAGTTGCTGCCAGGAGGCACTGTATCAGGCAATGGATGCTGGACATGCAAGGGGTGCTGTGGCAGATGCTGGCTGATGAAGTTGGCAGCGGGCACTGTCAGGCGCTGGCTACTGGAGCTGCCAGCGAGCACTGCGGTAGTTTCTGGAGGATGGAGCTTCCAGGGGACCTGTGACGGGTGATGGCTGCTGAAGCTGCCAGGCGGAACTGTGGCAGGTGCTATTGCTGCTGTTGCCGCCAGGAGCACTGTGACGGGTGCTGGTTGCTGGGGCTAGCAGGGGGTACTGTAAGAGGTGCTTGATGCTGGGGCTAGCAGGGGTCACTGTTGCAGGTCTTGGCTGCTGTTGCGCTAGAGGGCACTGTGGCAGGTGCTCGCTCCAGGAGCTGCCAGAGGAAATTTTGCCATTCATGCCCATCTACCACCCTCATCGAATGTTTTATTAAAACATTTGTGGTAATTGTCATGTTAACACACACAACGGCAGTAAAAAGCCTGTGGAACCAATGTGCATACAGGGCACAGACTGGTTACATTCCTATCCACGAAAATTTTACAATAAGACTAACCAGCAAAAGTTATCAAAATTCTTGCATCAGCAGACAGGATGTAAGTCTCTGTTACAACTCACAACACTTAGAATTACTTGACACAAGAATTATTGATTTCTCAATAAGACTTATTAGTAGAAGCTACAGAAACTAGTATTTGAATGAAAGCCTTTATCTCTTGCATTTACATTGTTATAAGGAAGCCTAGTCTTGAATCAAGACCAAGGGCAGTGTGTATATATATATATATATATATATATATATATATATATATATATATATATATATATATATATATATATATATATATATATATATATTACATGGCCACGGTAGTGGCCATGTAGTTATGGTTAAGTTGCTGTTTCCTGTTTCCATAGGAAGAGCACTTTTTGGGCGGCTTATAACTTCGCTCTCCCTGGACGGATCCTCACCAAACTTTGCAAAAAAAGTAGTTGGGTCACTCTGAATCATTTTGCAAAGTTTAGTGATGATTCGTCCAGGGGGGGAAAAGTTATAGGGAGGGTCCCAAAACTTTTTTTTTTCCCATAGACTGAATGGGAAAAAACTTTGCGCACGGCTACAGCCCGAACCGCTGGACGGATTTACACCAAATTTGCAGCAGGAGCGGCGGCCTGGTCCCAAAAGCGAGCTTTTGTAAATTTGGTGTAAATCTGTCCAGTAGTTTCTTTAAAAATGACCAAAATGTAAGGCAAAAAAATTAGTGATATCTGCGTTTGCTTCGCGGACGGACTTCCCTGTTCGCTCCCCGGACAGCACCCCGATTGGCCCATGGCCTTGCGTCATGTCTGCGGACCTGCAACGTGTTCGCTGATTGGACGGCGAGGGGCGTGGAGCGCATCAGATTTTCTGTGGCGCCCGCCATCTTGTATTCGCAGTCGACCGCGTACAGCGCAGTGAAACGTGGATAAAAAATTGTATTTAGTGCCGTGTGTTGGTGTGTAAGAGTGTTTGGGAGTATGAGATAGGTTCAATGTTTTGTTTTTTTATGTGCTAGACGTTTTTGTTGCGTTCGATTTGTCCGCAGAGAACACGGCTGTTCTGACATTTTGTAAATAAACTAAATGGTGGGGTGTTTAGAGGACGGAGTATGTGTCATTTTTGTTCGCAAGGAAGGTAAAAATGAGCTATGAACACTCGCGGTGTACTTAATTGTTCGTAAATACACAAACTGGGGGTGTCCTCAGGACGCTGTCCGTATTATAATCTGTCTAATTGAATGTGTTCTAAGAACACTCGCAGTGTCCCGAAATGGTTGCAATTACACAAAATGGGGGTGTTCTGAGAATGTTGTTTGTATTGTTCGTTGTCAGGGTGAAAGTGTTTTAAGAGCACTCCTTTTGTCCGCTAATAGTACAATTTCCTAGGGGCGTCAACCGACTTTTTGTCCACTAAAGAAACGATAAATCCAGCTGGTGTGCGCCGACATTATGTGATAATCCTATGACTGGCGCTATTGACCTGGCTGACTTGCTTTTGCGACACTAAATCATATCTCCCGCCCCTAAGCCTGATATTATCAAAGCATTCATATTCCCCGCCTCTCTCCGTGACGTTACAGGGTGCGTAATGAAACGCGCCCAGTCGTCTCCAGTACTACGCGACTTTACACAGAACCCGGAAGACAACACACATTATGTCACAACACAGCGCGCCACAATTCGGAATATGAAACTGTGATTTAAAAGCAAAGAGCAAGATTGTAAATGTTGTAAAGTACATTTATTTGATATCAAATGTTTAGAGAATATTCAGCAATTTGCATTTATCTTTGTTGTTGATCCGCAAAATTTCATGTTGAGACACGCGATGTTCCTTTGCGGTACAGAGAGTGTTAGATCAGCTTACAACTCAGTGCGCCACAATTCGGAATATGAAACTGTGGTTTAAAAGTAAACAGCAGGATTGTACATTTGGTAAAGTACATTTATTTCACATGAAATGTTTAGTGAATATTCAGCGATTTGCTATTGTCTCTGTTGTCGATCAGCAACAGTTTATTTGGAGCCACGCGTTGTTCCTTTGCGGTAGATAGGCTGTTGGTTTATGATAAAAGCAGTAAATGGTCGCTCTGATAATCGGAAGGTTGCTCCAACAACGAGCCATTAGACCACCCTATTGGTTGGTATGTTGTTTGTAGCCGCTAGTACTGCGTAAGGGCATATTGGTCCTTGGCGATTGTCCCATAAAATGGTGAGGGTCATGAAGTTGCATATTTGGACCTGCACCTGGCAGTTGAAGACCCCATCCGCTGGAGTCTGTAAATCGTGACATAGGCAAAATGGAGCCACATACCTGTTTTAAAAAACATAAATTAGTCTCACCAGCCGATCTTCATTAAAAATCATCATTTTATTTATTAGGGCGTGAAAATATTTGCTATCGAAGATAGTGCAACAGAGTATGTTAATAATAAAATAATAATATTTTCCCTTTCATATAGCGCTAAGAACCGTGAGGTATCTAAGCGGTGCTTATTATTAACCACGGTGTGTGGTGCTCATTTATCAACCACGAAAGGATGAAAGGCTGAGTTTGGCCTTGCCAGGATTCAAACTTGCGTTAGCAAGCTGTGCATGGATGTCAAAGCGAGCGCTGTACTCGCTGTGCCACTTGACAGGCTACAGTGAAGTGGCACAGCGAGTAGAGCGCTTGACCGCCTATAGACCCGTTAAATTATTTCTATTAACCCACCCTGTGTCGTCTGCCTTTTTCAGAGCCCTCTAAACGACAGGGGATCAATTCTGCGGTGATAGTGCGCGGTAGAAAACATTATGCCACTTTCAACGAACAAGTTCAACTTGAGCAGTCTTTAATGCTATGCTATTGTAATTATATTTGGTATAAAGTAATCTAAAGGGTTACTTACAGTACAATTGCAATTTCCATTGTCTACGAGTGGTGCAGTCCCAAAATACGACTCCGCGTGTGCCAACGATCTTTCGCATAGTGATATAATATATAAAAGTGGTTTCGTTTCAGAAATTTCATCTTTATCTTCTCTTACGTTTTAGCAACACTCCTTCAAGAGAAGTCTTTCATCACAAACTCTGTCTGTCAAGGTCAAAACACAATACAACCTTATAGTCCGCTTCGTGAGTCTCTCTGGGGCCCGAGAAAAAAATGGAAGCAGCTGACCTTCACTGTGAACAAGCATAAATTCTTACTTTGCAACATTCTGTGTAAAGTCATCTGTAGAAGTTGTGGAAGCAGCTGACCTTCACTGTGAACGAGCATAAATTCTTACTTTGCAACATTCTGTGTAAAGCCATCTGTAGAAGTTGGTTTTTGCACGCCATGTTTGTATATTGTTTGCGTGATATTAAAAAAAGTTTGTTTAAAAGATGTTATGGTTCTAAGTACAGCCGAAAGACCCCTGAAAATCGCAAGTTATGGTAAGCTTTGAAAAATAACTGGCGCCACCACCGTGCACTGCTAAGACTAACACCCAGGACATCAAAGATGACATCACAAATGTCATTGATGACATCACTGATGACATCACATGGCTGGCTCTCCCTTTTTATCCTTTACTGACATATCGAAGCCACATAGTTTTCTTCAGTAACAGTCAGGAAGTAAAAATTGAAAAGGTACTATATTTGTAGACTTAGGGGCCAGTCACATCATATGAAACATATACATAGCGGAAGATACAGGCTTGAAAGAGAGCAATCCTTTCTGTGCATGAAGATAATCATTATGGTTATCAGCACTTTCTCATAGTTTTATTTTTATTACTCTACCTTCCCTCTATATGCTCATATTTGTATACATTATACTCACTCTTCATAGAGTGAATGGGAAAAAATTTTTGCTCGCGCCTACAGCCCAAACCGCTGGACGGATTTCCACCAAATTTGGACCAGGAGCAGCGGCTAGGTCCCGAAAGCGTGCTTTTGCAAATTTGGTGAAAATCCGTCCAGTAGTTTTTTTTAAAATGGGCAAAAAGTAGGTAAAAAAAAATTAGTGATATCTGTGTTCGGTTTGCGGATACACTTCCCTGTTCGCTCCGCGGAAAGTGTCCTGATTGGCCAATCGTCTTGCGTGATGTTCGCGGACATGCAAAGTGTTCACTGATTGGACGGCGTGGAGCGTGAAGCATGTCAGATTTTTCGGTAGCGCCCGCCATCTTGGATTCGCGGACGTCCCCGGACAGCGCGGTGAAACTTTGTTCAAAATGTGTATTTTGTAGAGTGTGTTGGTGTGTAGGAGTGTTTGGGGAGGGTGGGAGTGTATGAGATATGATGAAAGTTGTGTTTTTTATGTGTTAGACGTTCTTTTTGTGTTCGATTTGTTTGCGGCCATCACGGGTGTTCTGAAATGTTCTAAATAAACTGACTAGGGGGTGTTCTAAGGAGTCAATATGTGTCAGTTTTGTTCGCAAGCAAAGTGAAACTGTTCTAAGAACACTCGCGGTGTCCGGGGAGTGTTCGTAGGTGGTGTCCTGAGGACGCTGTCCGTATTGTTCTCTGTCAAGTTGAATGTGTTCTAAGAACACGCGTGGTGTCCTGAAATGTTCGCAAATAAACAAAATGGGGGTGTTCTGAAGACGCTTTTGAGAACACTCCCGGTGTCCTGAAATGTTTGTAGGGGGTGTTCTGAGGACGCTGTCCGTATTGTTCTCTGTCAAGTTGAATGTGTTCTAAGAACACTCGCGGTGTCCTGAAATGTTCGCAAATAAACAAAATGGGGGTGTTCTGAAGACGCTTCTAAGAACACTCGCGGTGTCCGGGGAGTGTTCGTAGGGGGTGTCCTGAGGACGCTGTCCGTATTGTTCTCTGTCAAGTTGAATGTGTCCTAAGAACACTCACGGTGTCCTGAAATGTTCACAAATAAACAAAATGGGGGTGTTTTGAAGATGCTTATAAGAACACTCGCGGTGTCCGGGGAGTGTTCGTAGGGGGTGTCCTGAGGACGCTGTCCATATTGTTCTCTGTCAAGTTGAATGTGTCCTAAGAACACTCGCGGTGTACTGAAATGTTCGCAAATAAACAAGATGGTGGTGTTCTGAAGACGCTTCTAAGAACACTTGCGGTGTCCGGGGAGTGTTCGTAGGGGGTGTCCTGAGGACGCTGTCCGTATTGTTCTCTGTCAAGTTGAATGTGTCCTAAGAACACTCGCGGTGTCCTGAAATGTTCGCAAATAAACAAAATGGGGGTGTTCTGAAGACGCTTCTAAGAACACTTGCGGTGTCCGGGGAGTGTTCGTAGGGGGTGTCCTGAGGACGCTGTCCGTATTGTTCTTTGTCAAGTTGAATGTGTCCTAAGATCACTCGCCGGGTCCTGAAATGTTCGCAAATAAACAAGATGGTGGTGTTCTGAAGACGCTTCTAAGAACACTCCCGGTGTCCGGGGAGTGTTCGTAGGGGGTGTCCTGAGGACGCTGTCCGTATTGTTCTTTGTCAAGTTGAATGTGTCCTAAGAACACTTGCGGTGTCCTGAAATGTTCGGAAATAAACAAGATGGTGGTGTTCTGAAGACGCTTCTAAGAACCCTCCCGGTGTCCTGGAATGTTCGTAGGGGGTGTCCTTAGGACGCTGTCCGTATTGTGCGTTGTTAAATTGAAAGTGTTCTAAGAACTATCGCGTTGTTCTGAAATGTTCGCAAATAAACAAAATGGGGGTGTTCTGAAGACGCTTCTAAGAACACTTGCGGTGTCCGGGGAGTGTTCGTAGGGGGTGTCCTGAGGACGCTGTCCGTATTGTTCTCTGTCAAGTTGAATGTGTCCTAAGAACACTCGCGGTGTCCTGAAATGTTCGCAAATAAACAAAATGGGGGTGTTCTGAAGACGCTTCTAAGAACACTTGCGGTGTCTGGGGAGTGTTCGTAGGGGGTGTCCTGAGGACGCTGTCCGTATTGTTCTTTGTCAAGTTGAATGTGTCCTAAGAACACTTGCGGTGTCCTGAAATGTTCGGAAATAAACAAGATGGTGGTGTTCTGAAGACGCTTCTAAGAACACTCCCGGTGTCCTGGAATGTTCGTAGGGGGTGTCCTTAGGACGCTGTCCGTATTGTGCGTTGTTAAATTGAAAGTGTTCTAAGAACTATCGCGTTGTTCTGAAATGTTCGTAGGGGGTGTCCTGAAAACGGTGTCCGTATTGTTCGCTGGCATGTTCAAAGTGTTCTAAGAACACTCACATTGTTCGCGGACATTAAAAGTTTCCCATAGATCATAGTTGAAATGTTTGACTCTATGGATGTGATATGCTGCGGTGGTTGTTGCCAGGGCATAGAGTCTTGGGTGCATGGCCATTTGGCCATGCACCCATGATTGTATGCCCTGGCAACAACCACCGCAGCATATCACATTCATATTTGCTTATAACTTTGGGTGAAAAACAAATGTATAAGGAACAAAGGTATTAGATACTATGGATGTGATATGCTGCTATGGTTGTCCTTATTATTGTATACTTACTGTTTGGTCTAGTAATGGAAGTCCATGTTTTTCTTCTTCATGTCTGTGATAAAAGAAAATTGCATGTTAGTATTAGTATTTTGTAATGACTTATTACATTGTATAAGCAATATACTTTTATTTTTTTTCGACCCTCATATTTAGTAGAGTACAAATCAGAGTACTGTGCAATTTGCTCTGTTTCTGTATTTGTTGCTAAAATCATTGGGTCTGTGGGAGAAAAAAAAATCCATGTTGGATTAAAAAAAAAACCTTTTTCTGTTATGCTACAGTTTATTTGTTTGTTTGTTTTCAGTGTTCACTTGTTGTTTCTGGCTAATGCTTTATACTTTGCTTTGTTGTATTTTTTTTGGAGCAGTATAAGATTCTTCATTTGTTTTGATATTATAAAATTTTGGAGCAGTTAGATACCAATTGGCATATTCTAACTGTCTATTTTTTTAATATATTTTAGTGGTTTTGATTTATCTATTTGGATATTGTTAAATTTTGGGACAGTTAGATACCAATTGGCGTATTCTAACTGTGTATTTTTTTAATATATTTTAGTGATTTTGATTTATCTATTTGGATATTGTTAAATTTTGGGACAGTTAGATACCAATTGGCGTATTCTAACTGTGTATTCTTTGGTCTAATTTAGTGGTATTCATTTATCTGATTAGTTGTTGTAGAATCTTTGAGCAGTTAGATAGCTTTTGGAGTATTCTAATAGTTTATATTTTTTTAACACAAATTTATTTAAAGGTTTAAATACAGTTTATTTATCAAATTTTGGTTTTAAGAACATCAAATAAGCGTTTGTAAGATTTGCTGGTAATCTCTGCTTTAGAGTAATGGTACTATCATTACATTCAAACCATCCACATTTCTTTTTTATATATGCAGTGTAGTGCCCTGAATTGGTTGTGGCTCCTGCGTGGTAGATTATACCTATTGTTGTGAAGGTTTTCTTACCAAGTGATATTTGACCATGTGTGAATCCAGCCAGCTTGCAGTTGTTTTTGGTACCATCTGCATTGTAACGTAGAAGCATTAGTATTACGTATTTACTATGTGTTTGTATTACTAACGTGGAGCGATTATCTGAATTGCAGGTAGAGCATAATGTACCATGGTTTGCATTTTGTACAAGTTGCTGAAATGGAATGGATTCACAATTTGGTATTGATATATATATATGAAGCGTTCATTGGGGATTTCTTCTTGTGTCACATTGTTGCAGAGAGTGCGTGTATGTTTCCACATGTATGAAATCTGAAAGATTTCATTTATAGGTATGTTTTTGTTTTCCAGTACTTGTAGTAAGTACATTAGAAATTCTTGTGGATCTTCCTGTGAGTTTATAGTGAATTTCACCATTCCAGCACAGTGGTCCAATCGTCGTCTTATTCCAAAAACTCTATATGTGTTGTCAGGATTGTTTGCTGCATTTCTGTGAAGTACTAACATTTGCAAACACAATGGGTCTGTACTGTGTGAGTAAATGTTGTCAACAATTGGTGGTAATTGAAATAGAATATTCATTGCTACATTTGCATAGCAACTTACACCAACTATATTTGAGAATTTAAATGGTCCTGGTAGTTCTGTATCTAACTGCTGTTTTGGAGTTTGTCTTCCTTCTTTAAAGAAGTACCTGGTTTACTTTCTCTAATTGATTCTTTTTTGTTTGTGGTACTTGATGAAGTATTAGTTTGTTTTACTCTCTTTGGAGGATTTGCAGTGACGTCCTGTTGCATTTCTGTTTGATTTAGTTTTCTTTTACAACGTTTTAGTTTTTGTGGAACAGAATATGTGTTTAGATGGGGAGTGTATAGTGAGCGAAGTCTATTATATTCTAAAATGCAAGGAATATCAGCGTTTACTTTACTTTAAAGTTGATTAGAAATAGACCGTCAAGTGTACATAAGCGTGATAGTGATACGTAGCTCATGCCTTCTTTAAAGACTGTGTTACCAATATCTATCATTGCTTTGTCTAGGGTGAGACCTTGTGATTTATGAATCGTGACTGCGTATGCAAGAGTTAGAGAAAATTGTTCTCTGCGTACATACATATCTTTGAAGAGAAGGAATCTAGCTGTTGAGCGTCCTATCCGTTTTACTTCTGAAAGTTTGTCAAAGAGTATATTGACAAACTGAATTTTGTTGTCACGTGGGTATGTTTGAAAGCCAACAACTGTACCCAGTGCTCCATTAACTAGTCCTTGGTCCACGTCAAGGTTACGTTTAAGCATTACTCTGCAATTTAAGGATAATTTTAACATCTTTTCTAAGCCTGCTGTGTTTGAGTTTGATTTTTCTAAATTATTTAGTCTTGTTGTGGCTTGGTCACACATGGGTAGTGTCATACCATGTACATCTAGTTTGTCTGTGGCGCTAATTTCCATTATTGGTTGCATTTCTTTACTTAGCATGATTTCATTGAATTTGAAACAGCTTGCAAGAGTTGGCATTAAGGCCATACAATTGACATTTTTGTGGGCTAATTGTTCCATAACATCTGTAGCACATGCATTATCGCCATAAAGTGCATTAATGTGCCGGGTTTTCAATGTTGCTTCTGCTTCTTTAGAAAGTATACCAACTCTCAAACTTTTTAAAATGTTGGCATAAGTTAGATCTGCAGATTGGCGCATGTTTTCTGTTAATTCTCTGTATTGGAAATGTTGCCAAAGGTTGACATTTCCAATGCTGCCAACAGTTTTACGGCAGAGTTTGTGCCCTAATGTTTTAAAGATAGGTTCACCTTTTACTGGTGTTAATTGAAGCAGATCTCCAAAAACAATAATGTGTTTTCCTGCAAAGAGCTCTTCATAGTCTGTTTTGAGTACTTCTTATAATCTGAGGTGAATCAAAGCTAACATCAGGTTGGAGACCATGCTCACTTCATCTATTAGTAGCATTTTCATTTGTTTCAATACTCTGCGTAATTCCATTGCAGCTTCTGCAGAAAGTTTGTAATAGTCTAATTTGTTCTGGTGTTCTACTGGTAATAGTAGTAATCGGTGTAATGTAACACCACCTATGTTGTAGACAGCTAAACCTGTGGGGGCAGTGGCAACAGCTGACAGTTTGTTTGTCAATTGTTGAAGGAACTTACTAATGATTTTGATTAGGAATGTTTTGCCAGAACCAGCTTCACCACTGACGTACAGTAGTATAGGTTTATAATTATGGCAGGAACATTCTTTATTTTCATGTTTTACACCATATGCAATTTGTTTTGTTACTTCTTGAAAAATGCTACTTTGGTCATTGTTTAGTTTTGATTGTAGTATAGTTAAGTCTTCCTTATCTTCATACTGACACATGGGGTTTTCTACTTCTATCATAGCTAATTCTGCCTCATTTCTTAGTGGTTCTTGGCTTCCTGTTACAGAAGGTTGACTACTGTCAGGAGTATCCTTATCTAGTTTGGCTTGGAGTTCTTCTTCATGTTGCTGTTCATTGTGCAACATTGTTTTGTACTGTGTAAAGTTTACATCAGTTATAGTGCTTTCATTTGCTTTGAAAGCATCCTCATATGAGTCATAGTTATCTGGTAATTGTTCTTCTTTTCTCCATGGTTTGAAGAGTTGTAGCAGGGACATGTAATATACTTCTTTATGTTGAGGAGTCTTCACTGACAATTTGATATGATTAATTAAATTTGGTGTAGTGAGTTTAACTAAGCTGCCTTCACAGTCTGTCACTCTATATTTACCTTTTTTTTTCATCAGGTTTCATATTATTTTTGTATGTGTAGTTTTGGGATATTTGGTATAGACACATGTTTTCCAAAGTATTACTTCTGTTTGGGTAGTATGTGTCCAATAAATTGTTTTTTAAAATGTCTTGGCTGTTGGGATCATGTTTGGCTATTGTTTCTATATCTTCATATGATTTTAGAACTCTTTTTCTAGATTTAGCTGGACCAAGACTTAGCCATACTATATTTTCAGATTTATCATACAATGAAGTACCAGTTAAACGATCAGCTGCTTCATAAGATCCACATTCTCTATGGGTGAGCATTTTTATGCCCAAGCTGTATAATTTCTGAGATACTGTTTTATCTGATGAAAGGTCATTCCAGAGGTCTTGGAGCTCTGTCTTTTCTGCTTTAGTTAAGTATGCTGTGACATATCGTGCAACTGCAGTAGAATTGTCTGCAATGTACTGCACATCTATGTTTGCATTCCATAAGTGGGCAATGATTGCAATATAATCATTGATATATTTTTCTTCTTCTTTTCTTTTTATGTAATATGTTTTTTTTAGGTGACTTACCTTTAACACTATGTCTAACTGAAGACATGAGGTTGTTTACTTGACCTGTATTTGTAACTGGTCTAGGGAAACCAAATCGGCATTTGGTGTAGTATTTGCCTTTGTTTTTGTATTTGCGACGACAATATTTTCCACATTTGTGTCTTTGAAATTGTAAAATGTGTGCACGAACATCACTATTTGTGGCTTCTGATGGAATTTCACAAGTGACATATTTTTCAATAAACTGTAAAACAGTGGCATCACTGTCTTGACCAAATTTAGGAGCATCTTTAATCCATAAAAGCATGTGGATATGTGGCGCTCCTCTGGCTTGGTATTCTTTTGTCCAAAAGAAGTGTTGCACTTCTCCAAGGGGAGGAACAGTTTTATTACAAATAAAATGTAGCATAGCAATGAAGCGATGGTGAAAATATCTTGAAACATTAACAGGATCCAAGGAACAAAGTTCTCCACGTGTTAGAATATCTATGTTTGTTTTGTTTTTATTTGATATGCGTAGGAAATCATGTAAATCTTCCCATGCATATTCTGCACAACTTAATGTAACAAACCAAGTGGGTGGGCCAAGGTTTCTGATCATACAACGTATATCTCCATGACGTTGAAACCAGTACTCTTTAGTACCACGCATATTTGCTAATAGATTTGTAATATTTGATTGTAAAACCTCATCCTTTTGTTGCACTTTCTCTAATAATTGTGTAGCTGTTATATTTTGAAAGTGTGATCCTGATTGTAATATGTGTGCAAATCCGTAACATAAAGTTGCTAGTTCACTTTCAAAGAGTAGGTGGAATATGTATTCCACATTTTGTCTAAATGTGGGATCTTCAGAATACATCCGTAATGAGCGGTATTCTGAAGCTGATATTTGAATAGGTCTTTCATCATACCGTCCTCCTTTGCCAGTAGGAAAGAATAGAGGAAAAGCACGTGCTTCTATATTTTTTTCCCCTATACTGATTGGCGATCCTTTTGTTTGACACATTTGGTAAGTTTCCAGTTCATCTTGTACGGTGTCATTACAGTGCAAAGGATGAATTGTATAATGGTCTAAAGTATTTGATATTGTAGCAGGATCTAGTAGCTCAAATTGACCAGCTTCTTGTGTTTCTTGAATTATTTCAGTTGTATCTTTCAAGTTTTCTTCAATATTAATTTCTTTGTAATATTCATTATTCTCTTTAAGATATTGGAAGGCTTGTCTAACTTTATATAAATCTACCAGCTGTTGCCATATTTTTTTGTCTTTTGTAGGTACTCCATTTACTAATATAATTAAAGATTGCTGCATTGGACGTTGCACTCCTAGAGTATGCACATTTTCTTTTAGATTTAATGGTAAATAAACTACTTTTCCACGAATGCCTTTTACCAATTCAGAGGGAGGTAATTTTGCTGTTTTTGTTTGAAGGCGTATTATTGCTTGAAATGGGTGTACTGTTTGAATTATGATGCTCTCATATAAATTAAGTTGTTGTAGAGGTTTTGGTACTGGGTATAATTCCAAATTATTTGTGATAGAACGTGAAGGAGTTTGGTTGTTGTCAAGTTTTGTAGTGCAATAACTGCAAAGTATTAAGGGCTCAGTTATTTCATATTTGTTTTCTGCTAGAAGGTAGAGAGCTAATTCAAACCATTTAGAATCTTCATTGTCTTCTATTTTGTATGATAGGTCCACAGTTTTTGTGTTACTTTTATAAGAAATTCTACGGCAACATACACATACATGGTTTGGTACTTCAGCTGATGTACTTTTAAATTTTAGTATTTCTTTTTTGTATGTGTTTAGCAAAAGGTTGCCATGTGTAGAATTGTTGCTTAATTGGTTTAAAGCTATTTCATTCTGTAAATGGCTTTCACTTCCAAAATATTTTTTCTGGATATAGTGAATTTCTTCAAGTAGGTCTTTTGCTGTACCATGTAGAAGGATGTTATTTAACTTTGCTAGTGCTAAAGCAGGACTTTTAGCATAGTACAGTTTATAGACTAGATTTCTTATTGTTGAATGATGTGTTGATATCCTTTTGATATCATGGAAAGTGGTTTTACAAGTAGGTCCTGTAATGCAGGCCAATGAATGTCCTTGTAGTCCTGTGTACTTGCGCACTGGACAGGTATCTATATTTTGCAGTAATTTAATTTTGATTTTGTCTTTGCTTTTTACATATTTATTGAGGAATTGGTGTAAAGATTTGAAACATTGTTTGGGAATGTTACACATTGACGTGCATGGCCATTTGTACACTAGACGTTCTGATTCAGTTGAATGGAGGGGTAATTCTAAGTTTTCAGGGCATATTTTTGTAAGGAGTACTTCTTGTTCCATTATGGTATTATTCACTTTTTCATAACTTCGACCACTGCTATTTATGGCAATTGTATTCGTTTTCTTTTGTTTGTACGCTTCTTCATTAAAATATGGTTCTGTGCTCGTAGTGTGATTCCATTCACCTCCGCAGATACTTAAGAAGTTCTTTCTGTTGACATTTCGCTTATTGAGAAGTCTCTTATGTAATTTAGTTATTAGTTTTGTTAGTGGTTTCATTTTGTTTAACAGTAAAATAAATAAATTTCTTTTGAGAAGAATTGCACTGTCCATCAATGCTTCTAAGATTAATTTCCTATGATAGGTTTTAAGCTTTGAACCTGATTTCTCTCCTGTTTTTATAAGATTTTGAAGGACTTTGTGACGGTATATTTTGGCTAAAATACTTTTCTTGGTATGCTTACTTTGCACTATATTAAAATTTGAAGAAGTAGTTTTATCTGTACTGATAGCTGATTTTCTGTTAATTGTTTTTTGGTTTGTTTTACATTTTGATAGAGGAAGCGAAGTTGTACTTGAAACTTCTTGTGTTTCACTAAATGATTGTATTAGCTGTTTTGTTTCAACTTTTTTTACAAATTCTGCTAGAGATGGATGCTTATGTTGGACACCTTTATTTTCATTTGCTCTAATTTTGTGTTGCTTTCTACGGAGTTGTCTTTTGGTAGGCATTCTTTAGGGTCTGTTGAAAAAAATAAAGAAGATATGGGTTGGGGTGCTCTGGAATGTATGTGTGCTGTGTGCATGAGTATTCGAGTAAGATGATAAAGATGTATGTAATGGTGTGTGATTGTGCATTGGGAACTAAAACTAGTAGGGATAGGTATTCTTGAATTTATGTGTTGCTAAACTGGGGTTCAGATGACAAAAAAAAAGTAAGCTAGTGGTGTGGAAAAGTACAAATAGTAAATCTAATGTATACAATTAAAACAGTTGTTTGTTCTATGATATGAAAATTGTAGTGGTTCAGTTGGCTAATTTGTGTGTCCAAAAATAGAAATTTGTGGGCCATTCTGGTTGTAAATCGCTGTTTAAGACATGGAAATTTTTGGACAAAATGGTACAAAATCTCTATTTTAAGAAACCAAAATAGCTCGTATTAATGTTATAGTATATTTGATTAATAATATAAATATTATGGTGATATTTTACTTACTTTTTTTTTTTAAATTAACAGGTAACTTCTTAGTTTTTCTTTCTTCTTCGAATTCGGCTGCTTCTTTTCAGGAAACTGGTCTTCACTGCAACTGTAAAAGCTTCAAACTAGTAACTTTGTTTGTATATAGCACTGTTTTTAATTTAGATATTGATTTTTTTAATTGAAATCCTCAGTGCCTTCTGTAAAACCATTAAACTAATTTATTTACATAAGATACATTGCATCAGTTCATTACATATGATATGTTCTTAATGAACAAATTGTATTGAATGGTTAACTGTAGCAAAAATAAAATATCTTTACTATGTCTTGTGAAATTTATAATATATTAGTGAATACCACTATTTCTGTAAGTAAACTGTGCTAGGTAATAGCGCCTCAATGTCATGTCTAATTTAAAGTAATTAAGTAAATAAATAAAACCAAAAAATATGAAATTGTATAAGTATTTTTATAAAGGTTTAAACATAGATTGTATTTGCATGCAATTTTGTTTGAATATATGTAGTCTATATATTTCATTTAAAAAATGTTAGTTTAACATGATTTGAGTTTGTGTGTATAAGAAAGTAAAAAGTATAAAGGTGTATAAGTGATAGTTGATTTTAGGAAATTGAAAAAAGTACAGTAAACTCATTTTACAGATTTTACAAGGTAAAAGTCTGTTTGAAAATGTGTTCATCAACCATAGCTCTCAACTCACATGCTTTTGGCGGGTGTCACACGCCTTGTAAAGGGCAGACTCACCCGCCAAGCCTCCTGCACGCCCATTCATTCCAATGGGCGTCTCACCCGCCAAAAACAAAATCAGGTGATTTCACCCGCCTGTAAAACAAAAATGGTTGAGAGCTTTGTCATCTACTATACAGAAAATATGCATACCTGAAGTTTGTGTTCATGCATATGGATATGCATGGAGCTGCAAGTAGAAATCTTGAAGACTTGTACAGTATTTCTGGTAGATGCTGCTTGTCAATGATATGACACTTGTACTCAGAGAGATTCAGAGTACATTTGCAGTGCTGATCTATGATGATGCAGTTAGATGTAGAGGTCTTGAATGTGATTGGTGCATGGTCATGTGATTTTTGAGGTACATCCAATGAGGGAATGGCAGAGAGAGTGTAGTGGAAATGGTAGAAGGGCTGTTCATGTTACGATATGTCCGCGGACATGGCGGTAGTTCGCGGACATCGGGAATTACATCCGGGGATTTTTGGGTTCAGAAGTCATGCAAATGAGAATAAGCACTGAAAGGGATTGGTCAGGAAAGTTTGGTGGGTGTGTTGTGCCAGGAGAGATTTTCTCAGATACTCTTTTTGCTGAGAGAACAAAAGATAGCTATGGCTGTGTGTTTCAGAAAACAGATTGTTTGGATTTTAGGAGATTTGTGGATACATTGGTTGAAGGTGCATGCAGAAAGCTGTGGAGTAGCTGTAGATCTTGGATTCCCACATGTGGAAGTACACTGGCATGGAGTACGTGGAATGAAGTGGTTGGACTTGCTACCTCTCTGTGCTACTTTGGAGACAGAGCAACATCCAGACATAATTGTAATTCATTGTGGAGGGAACAGTTTAGGACATGTGACTGGAATTTTTTTGCAATTTGCTATGAAAGAAGGACTGAGGAAGGTTATGGACATGTTTCCTAATTCTCAAGTGATATTTTTACGGATTGCGCAGAGACAAATGTGGCTTCGTTCTTCTTCATTTGGTCCACAAATGGAAAAAGCAAGGCGCAATGTTAATAAGGCTGTTTGTGGCTTTCTAAGAGATTTTGGCATGTCTTCTTTTCACAATGAAAATATTATGTTTTGTAGTACATACATTTTTCGCAGAGATGGAGTCCATCTTACTTATGTTGGCAATCAGATTTTTCTGAGAAATGTACAAAATGCATTGCGACCTTTTTTGGAATTACAACAACGATTTTGAAGTAGATGTTAAGCATTTACAATTTTTGACTTACAAACACCACCCAAAGGCTCTTTTCAGAGCCACCACTTCTTTCCAGAGAAAATGACAATGTTTGTGATGGAGTAGCAACCCAATTTTTTTAATGTTCGCGAACTGTCCGCGAACTTCTAAAAAATACAAAGAGCCCTGCTTCATTTATTTTCACTTCTATTTTTTAACTGGGAAAGGCGGCTCTGAAAAGAGCCTTATTTTTTTTTTATTTTTGTAATTTTGTATTTTTTTTGGTTTTTCAGACACGACACACTAGGAGAGGAGGGTAAAGGGGGGACACCAACCACAGGGATAAGAAAGGGCGAGCTGAGAGAGGAAGATGTAGAGTGGGTTTTATTTGGGTAGTGAGCAGGTCTTCTCGTGCTCTGAGACGATAGTCTCAAAAGCACTCCGAAGTCGCTCCCCTCTGCAGAGTACTGTGTCACAGTACATACATACAACTGTGACCCTCGAAAGGTAAGGGTCATCAGCATTCTGTATGGCCTGTGAGGCAGCTTGAGAAAGACGCTGTCCCACAGAGGTAGTCCTTGTGGTGACAGGATCAGAAACAGAGGATGAAGTAGAGGAAATCAACCTGCTACGTTCTTCGCAAGGTACAACCCTGCGAATAGCCCCAGAGTGAAATGACCTCAGGTGTCGCTTCATAGTAGTGGTCCCAAAGCTGTAGTTACCGTGCTTCCAGCGACTGAGTATCATTTTGCACTCATTGCAGGTAACATGGTTCGCACGAGCCTTAGGACCATTCCCATGTATGGTAAATAACCGCCACACCCAAGACTCACGCCTAGTGCGGGTAGTAGGGATTTCCTCTACCTCATTCTCATCATCCTCTTCTTCCTCCTCTGCATCCTCAGTCCTGTTCCCCTCTTCAGGCCCTTGGGGAGGTGGTGGTGGTGGAGGGGGTGGTGGTGGTGCTGAAGCAGGTACAGCACCAAGTGGCAGTTCACCAGCCAAGGATGCCATGTCGATGATGGTGTAGTCTGCAGGTGGCAGCAAAAATCACTGTGTTCTGAAGAATAGCCAGAAACACAATGGGAATAAGCTCTTGGGCGTGGTCTATTATAGGGGTGCTTGTGCGCAGTCTGCGGACATGCACACTGTGCGTGGACAGATCGAACACAAAAAAAGGATCGGAAAGTTTCAAAAGGTATATAGAAACTCATGATTGCTATGTGGGACTTGTGGCATGGTGAGATTTTATTGAAAAATATTATGGATTAACTGAAAATGTACTTTTAAATTGTTTGGGGATACGAACAGTGTCCGCATTTCAGGACACACGATGAGCGTGGGCGCGGTCATATGATCTGTTTGCGAACTAGTCTGCGAAGGAAGCGCCTGTCCGCAGGACACCAAGTGCACTGAGATTGGTTAGCGCATGCGCATTGATGTCCTACGGACACTGTTCGGGTTCTGAAGTAATTAAAAGTGCGTCGCACGTGAAACGCACATTCCAGGACACCGCGTGTGTTCTTAGAACAGTTTAAACTTGGTAGCGAACAGTAAGGACAGATATAGTGTTCTTCAGGACACGTGTAATTTAGTTTATGTACGAACATTTCAGGACACCAATTGTGTTCTTAGAACACTTTCAATTGGGTAGCGAACACTGCGAACAGTTGTACTGTTGTTCAGGTCACATCATTTTCATTTATTTACGAACATTTCAGGACACCAATTGTGTTCTTAGGACAGTTTTAAGTTGATAGCGAACATTACGGACAGATATAGTGTTCTTTAGAACACTTTAATTTTTGTTTCTTTACGAACATTTCAGGACACTATGAGTGTTCTTAGAACATTTTGAACTTGCATGAGAACATTACGGACAGATGTAGTGTCCTCAGGACAGTTACATTTTCTTTTCTTTACGAACATTTCCGAACAACCGCGGTGTCCGTGGACACCTAAATTGATTTTATCACAAGGAACTGAAAGTAATTACAACACAATATAAGAAAAGTAACTTTATTTCATATATATATACAATTATGACTGGGAAGGTGGGGCAGAAACGGAAACAAAAACAGGAGAATTAGGGATTTCTAGATAACTGGGATCAGGTGAAGAAGGGAAGGAAATCTCATCGAAACGCTTTGGTCCATAGACAGGGTTTGGGGTTAACTGCGTGGGATAGGGTGAGGGGGGACAAGTGCTGGTTGGACAATGGTGTGCTGTTGGGGGTTTCACATAATTTTCCACAAAGTTTTTCAAATCCATAAAATTTTGCATAAGGTCGTCCATGTTTTGATTAATCTGCTGTAGAGTGATATCCTCTGATTGGTGTTGTGAGATGCTTGGAATTTTTGTATGGTCTGTAATTAAAAAAAATGTATATGTTAAATGTATACAAAATAATATTTATTAATTGGTTTATATAGTAAAGTGTGTACCATTAGGTGGACTATTTTCTAACATTTCCTCTCGTGGGAAATGCTCCTCTAGCCAGTCGAGAGTACTACACATTTCTGTGAGAAAACAAAAAAAGTAATATGTTTTTTTTTTCTAATATAGAAAGTTTATAAATATATGAGTAAAAAGAAGTGCACTTACTATGTCTGGTGAGATATGTAATCAGTAGTGTATACGTCTGGTCTTGCTGTTGGTTGTGGAGCGTCTGTGAGGTAATTATGGTGGAAGCCACTTTATCTTCTTTTGGTATATTCCATTTTAAAACATATTGTATTTACATGAATGGTTAGTGTGTTACATATATGGGTAACATTTTTTAAGTATTACTACATATACTTTGTATGTGTGCTGCTTTGTGAATTTGTTAAATGTTCCTATGTTATGATATAACTATTACACATACCTCCCCAGAGTTTTTAGGTCGTGGTACTGTTGTCCAAACATGTTTGCGGACAGTCAAATTCAGTAGAAAGGGTTCAGTATGTTCAATATTATATGTACATAAAGTCAAAGTTATTATTGTTAAGTTGTGCTACTAAAAAACTATGAAATTCAGTAAAAAATCTTTGTTAAAGGGACGTTATGGTTAAGTTGCGCTAATAAAAACCTATGAAATTCAGTAAAAAAACTTTGTTAAAGGGACGTTATGGTTAAGTTGTGCTACTAAAAACCTATGAAAGTCAGTAAAAAAACTTTGTTAAAGGGACGTTATGGTTAAGTTGCGCTACTAAAAACCTATGAAATTCAGTGAAAAAACTTTGTTAAAGGGACGTTATGGTTCCAAGTAAAACCGAAAAACCCTTGAAATTCGCCAGTTCTGGTAAGCTAAGCAACCATAACTCGCGCCACCACTGTGCACTGCTAAGACTAACACCCAGGACATCAAAGATGACATCACAAATGTCAGTGATGACATCACTGATGACATCACATGTCTGGCTCACTATTTTTTCTTTTGCTGACATATCTAGGCCACATGGTTTTCTTCAGTAACAGTCAGAAACTAAGAATTTTATTTTATTTGTAGACATATCCTTCTAGTGGGTTCTTACAGTAGTTCCCTAAGAGTACAGTCACATCATATGAAACATACATATGGGAAAACACACGCTTGAAAGACAGCAATCCTTTTTGTGCATAAAGATAATCACTAGACTGATGAGCACTTTCTGATAGTTCCGTTGTTTTTTTTATGGCTGTACTTTCCCTGTATATGGTCATATTTTTATACATTGTACTCACACTACTTTCCTTAGGGTCCAATCACATCAAGTGATACATATGCATAGGGTAAATAGCAGCTTTGAAACAGAGCAATCATTTATTTGCATGAAACTAATCAGTTAAGTTATGAATTGTTTCTGCTACTACTTGTGCTTTTTTGCTAACTTCACTTTCCCTCTATATACCCATATTGGTATGTGTTCTTGTGTCTTTGTGTTTTGTCTATAGTAATGCAATTATGCAATACAGGGGTTTTATTAGCTACTTATTACATATTTCACAGTACACAAAAATCTATTAAGAAAACAATTATCATTTCATTATTCAACATATGAACATTACGAATATCATACCTTCATCTTGTACGCTGCACACAATGTTATGTTTCTGTATGAGTAGCTTAGTATACTAGATAGATAACCCCTTAATAGGATGCTATTTATATGAATGCATCGTTCAATGCACTTATTAGGATATATTTCTTGCAATGATTCTGGACACTTTTTTCGCAACATAATAAGAATCCCTTCTACACATATTTCATGAGAAGTACATACACATGTAATGTCATCAGTGATGTCATCAATGACATTTGTGATGTCATCTTTGATGTCCTGGGTGTTAGTCTTAGCAGTGCACGGTGGTGGCGCGAGTTATGGTTGCTTAGCTTACCAAAACTGGCGAATTTCAAGGGTTTTTCGGTTTTACTTGGAACCATATCGTCCCTTTAACAAAGTTTTTTCACTGAATTTCATAGGTTTTTAGTAGCGCAACTTAACCATAACGTCCCTTTAACAAAGTTTTTTTACTGATATATATATATATATATATATTTATTTATTTTTGTGTATATATAATAACCTTTTGGTGTATCAGTTTGAGATAAAAACTGTTTTTTGCAATTGTCAAATTGTTCTTATGTTGTTTAGAATTTTTCTTTTGTTTAACCAAAAAAGATTATTTTCTCTCTACTGTATCTAGAGACACTTTTCTTCTCCCTCAGCACTGGGTTTCTGTTCACCCTAAACTACTATTTCTCTTCTCCTTTCTGTAGAATGAGATTGGAGGGTCATTTAGTTATTTATTGTCACTCATTGTCTTTTATGTAATTTGATGTGAATAACAATTATAACAATTATTCATCCAAAACCTCACGGCATATGTGTTGTTTCTTTGTATAAATCATACACTGAATAAGGATCCCGGGATTTGAATTAGTGTAGTCCCGTGAAAAGGTACTTGACTCATTTAGCACATCTCTAAGGTTGTTAATACCGTATCTATGCAGCGTTTCTTCATTTGTTATTCTACATTCCTATCCATGACTGATCCAGGGATCTCCATGGAATGTATGGCAAGGTAAACACAAACCTCCTAATTTAGATATTGACATCACAGAAAAGGCTTCTTCAAGGAGTGTCTCCAGTCTTACATACTTAGGAGTACCACGGGAAGTGACATAACAAGTAGTTGCCATGAGGACGCAAAGAAGCAACGTTTGTGGTGTGAGATATAAGAGTAGTCACTATTATTAAATGTGGTGCAACTTCATGGTTAAGTAAACCATGAGTGGGGCTTTATGACAAGATAAACAATAGCATAAATTGTGAACTCAATCCATTCCAGGGACTGTAGATAAGGCAAAGATTAGGTCATTTGCCCAAGATCCCACACGTTGGTTAAGTGGTGAAACTGATTTGTTGGTGCTTTAAGCAATTGCCCCTTAATATTTTCAAAGCTGTAAATATTTGTTTAGGTTTCATGCGTTTAAATAATATTTTGTTTTATTGTCATGCTTTGAAAAGTACACAAATTGCATAGTACAGCATTAAAAAAGTATGGTTTTAGCTTTATTTTCCCCATCCCAATAGACAGTCGCAGTGGATCTGCCTAAATAAATCTCCCTTGGGTTTTACAATTGTTGTGATTATTTCACAAAACATGCAGCATTATGCACCCCTTCCAATTCTTATCACCCCCCATTCGCACCTCCAAAGGGACGAGATTCCTTACCAATAGCCTCTTCACTGCTTTGTCAGCTTCAGTTATCTTCCAATTGCGCTAAGAAGGGTTGTTTCACATATTGTTGAGCCACTCTGCTGCCCTGGACTTCAAATGTCACAAGAAAGTGCGAATGAGCGGGGAGGCTTTGATCATGATGGTGCAAGCTGCGACATTTGCAGGATGTCGGACACAACACATTAAATCGGGGAAGTCATGCAAAATATGGGATGGCTGGCCACCCTAGTTACCAGGGGAAAAGTGGTAAAAACACAACTCCATTGCCTCCACATGAAAAATGTTGATTTATGTGACCGTCACAACATGCAGATCATGCCCCTCAATCCTCTTTTGCTAGCAGGTTTTCAATGTTGGCATTCAATGTTCAAAGTGAAACTAATTTCCATTTGCATTACCATGCATTTCGGAGCTTGTAACTCTTTTACTCCCGGGCAAATAAATGATAATCTATTGTCGCATACATTTTATATACCGTTGGATTATCGACTAATCCCTCCCTATGGCACGCCCCGATATAGAGGGTAATTCATAGAATTTGGCGCACAAGTGGCGCACGCGGCTGGTGCACAGTGTGCGCGTGCGGCAGTCTGCGTAAGCCGCGTACCCCAAAACCCATTTCAGCGCACAGCGTATTCATGGATTTCAACATCCATAACCATCAGTGGTGCAGAGTGGCGCAGCAACCCTGCAGCAGGGCAGTTACGCCCCCAACCCCACCCCATGCGCCATGAACAGTGCACAAATAAAGTACATGGCGCAAAGGCCAGTGGGCCAGCACACAGGCCCCCAACCACGAAAACGCATGTAAAACTCCCCGCGCACGGCCCAGAATACACGTACCCTGCTCGCGCAAGGCCAATAGCGTGTAAAACTCCCCGCGCACGCCCCTGAATACACATACCCCGCTCGCGGTAGGCCAATAGCGTGTAAAACTCCCCGCGCACGCCCCAGAATACACGTACCCCGCTCGCGCTAGGCCAATAGCGTGTAAAATTCCCCACGTATACCCCAGAATACACATACCCTGCTCGCGCTAGGTCAATAGCATGTAAAACTCCCCGCGCATGCCCCAGAATACATGTACCCCGCTCGCGCTAGGCCAATAGCGTGTAAAACTCCCCGCGCTCGCCCCATAATACACGTACCCCGCTCGCGCCAGCAGAATCGCGTGTACAACGTGGGAAAAGTCCCCCCTGTGGAGTGGGCTGCCTGCGGGGCATGCCCAGTGTGGATGGGCTGCCTGCGGGGCATGCCCAGGGGTGAAGGGCTGCCTGCGGTGTATGGGAAGGGTGGATGGGCTGCCTGCGGGGCATGCCCAGGGGTGAAGGGCTTCCTGCAGGGCATGCCCAGGGGTGAAGGGCTTCCTCCAGGGCATGCCCAGGGGTGAAGGGCTTCCTGCAGAGCATGCCCAGGGTGGATGGGCTGCATGCGGGGAATGGGGAGGGTGGATGGGCTGCCTGCAGGGTATGGGGAGGGTGGATGGGCTGCCTGCTGGGCATGCCCAGGGGTGAAGGGCTTCCTGCGGGGCATGGCCAGGGGTGAAGGGCTTCCTGCGGAGCATGTCCAGGGTGGATGGGCTGCCTGCGGGGAATGGGGAGGGTGGATGGGCTGCCTGCAGGGTATGGGGAGGGTGGATGGGATGCCTGCGGGGCATGCCCAGGGGTGAAGTGCTTCCTGCGGGGCATGCCCAGGGTGGATGGGCTGCCTGCGGGTTATGGGTAGGGTGGATGGGCTGCCTGGGGGGCATGCCCAGGGGTGAAGGGCTGCCTGTGGGGTATGGGGAGGGTGGATGGGCTGCCTGCAGGGTATGGGGAGGGTGGATGTGCTGCCTGCGCGTATTCTGGGGGTGCGCGCGTAGTTTCACACGCGATAGGCCTTGTGCGAGCAGGGTATGCGTATTACTGGTGTGCGCGTGTAGTTTCACACGCAGCAGGCCTTCTGCGAGCGGGGTACGTGTATTCTGGGGGTGCGCGTGTAGTTTCACATGCGAAAGGCCTTGTGCGAGCAGGGTACGTGTATTACTGGGGTGCACGTGTAGTTTCACACACGATAGGCCTTGTGCGAGCAGGGTACGTGTATTACTGGTGTGCGTGTGTAGTTTCACACGTGACAGGTCTTCTGTGAGCGGGGTACGTGTATTTCAGGGGTGCACGGGAAGTTTTACACGCGATAGGTCTAGTGCGAGCGGGGTACGTGTATTTCGGGGGTGTGCGGGAAGTTCAACACGCGTTTTCGCTTCCGCGGGAGGGGAATGTGTATTCCTGGGGTGCCCCAACGCGAATTGCCAGTGTGTGTCCTCCCAGGTGTGCCCTCTCCCCCCTCCCCAGGCCCTGCAGGCAGCCCACAACACAGGGGACTACCCTGCACCCATGGCCATGCCCTGCAGGCAGCCCGTCCACCCTGCCCATGCCGTGCAGGCAGCCCATCCACCCTCCCCATACCCTGTAGGCAGCCCATCCACCCTCCCCATACCCCGCAGGCAGCCCATCCACCCTCCCCATACCCCGCAGGCAGCCCATCCACCCTGGGCATGGTCCGCAGGAAGCCCTTAACCCCTGGGCATGCCCCCAGCCAGCCCACATGTCACCATGCACAAGTGAGCACTGACACATGTCCCCCTGCACCCCCACCCACCCAGCAGTGACAGGCACCTGCCAGCAGGCCCCGACTCATGTCCCCACTCACCCACCTAGCAGTGACAGGCACCTGCCAGCAGGCCCCGACTCATATCCCCACTCACCCACCCAGCAGTGACAGGCACCTGGCAGCAGGCCCTGACTCATGTCCCCCTGCACCCCCACCCACCCAGCAGTGACAGGCACCTGCCAGCAGGCCCCGACTCATGTCCCCACTCAGCCACCCAGCAGTGACAGGCACCTGCCAGCAGGCCCTGACTCATGTCCCCACTCACCCACCCAGCAGTGACAGGCACCTGCCAGTAGGCCCCGACGTATGTCCCCACTCATCCACCCAGCAGTGACAGGCACCTGGCAGCAGGCCCCGACTCATGTCTCCCTGCACCCACACCCACCCAGCAGTGACATGCACCTGCCAGCAGGCCCCGACTCATGTCCCCACTCACCCACTCAGCCACCCAGCAGTGACAGGCACCTGGCAGCAGGCCCCGACTCATGTCCCCCTGCACCCCCACCCACCCAGCAGTGACAGGCACCTGCCAGCAGGCCCCAACTCATGTCCCCACTAACCCACCCAGCAGTGACAGGCACCTGCTAGCAGACCCCGACTCATGTCCCCACTCACCCACCCAGCAGTGACAGGCACCTGCCAGCAGCCCCCGACTCATGTCTCCCCCAACACGTCATTATGATCCACAATCATGGCCCTCATGGCGACCCAAATCCCACTGCACGCCACCCCTGGCCAAAGAACCAACCAAGTATTACATACACCCCACATTGAAATGCCCATTACATGAAACAACCCAAATGGCATGTATGTATATCAACACATGTCCGTCACACACACACAATGGGTGCCAGTGATTGTGAAAACCCACATTGTGACATGCATGAAACCAATGAGAGAATACCACACATTGAAGGATGAACCAAACATTTATTCAACACAAAATGCCGTGACTCAAATGAAAACACACAATAATGGAAATAAGAAATAAAATGCTTCATGTTCCAAAATGAGAAAAATTATGAAATCACAATCCAAAAAAATCCCAATGAAAATGTGTCCAAAGTCTCCGTCCAACAAAGCAAGTCCAAAGTGAAAGAAATAAGGAAAATCCATTGCTCCATGGTGAAAAGAAATAAAATAATGATGATAAATCCACAGTTCAACTATCTACAAATAACAAATCCAGCGTCCATGAGCCCGACGATATAAATGAAACCTACCAAAAACCCTACCTAATAAATAACTATATACAAAAATGTGGGGCATAGTCCATGCACCCCAAATGAAAGAAAAAAGAAAGGAAACTTAACACTAATGAACTATATACAATGGCGACGGGCAAGTCCAACGGCTCACTTGTTGATGTCCTGGGCCAGGGCATCATCAAACTCCTGTTCAATGTCCTGGAGGCCGGCCTGTTCACTGGCCCTGAGGTCTCGCAGGGATAAAGCCATGTTCACCTCCAAATCCCTGCGAATTCCCTCGAGGCACTCAACCCACCTCAGCGCCCTGCGCATGGAGTTCTCCGCCCTGACCATAGTGAGCCGTGCCTCTTCCGCCCGGTGCCGCTCCGCCTCTATGGCATGGCCCAAACGCTGCCACATGGAAGACACTCCCAATCCAGGGTCCTCCTGCCCTATCGCCGATGCCTGCCCCTCTGATGTTGATGTCCCCGAGCCATCATCGCTCCCACCTTGAGCCTGCTGCTGCCGTGCATGTCCCCTGCTTTGTGATGCATGCACGTCCTCCTCCTTTGGGGTCCAGTTGTTGTGGTGGCCACCCCTGCTGGACCTCTGACTCCCGACTGTGGTATGCTCCACAGGGTGCCCGGATGACACTTGGGCAGGAAGATGGCACGGAGGACGACTGGCGCATAGGGGGTTCAGTTGAGGAGGGGGTTGGTAGAAGCTCCAGCACACGGAGGAACCCAGCTCCGGTGATCCCTCCTAGCCGGTCGATGCGGTCTTCGAGGCATTCGAAATGACATGCATTGTCCTCACGAGAACCCTGCACGTCACCCCGATTGTCACAAACACACAACGCCACCCCAGCCAGGACAGGCTGAACACGGTCCCGGATTGCCACATCTGCAGGGAGAGGAAGGCCAGTTGTGCGGCTATCCCCTCCCTGAAAATGGGGCTGGACTAAGACATCCCTGCTGGCGCTGGATGTTGCAGTCACAGGATCGGGGACAGGATTACACACAGGCACCTCCACGGCGGCCTGTGCTGCCTCCTGTCCCTGCCCCTGGACTGCAACACTGGCAACAGTGCAATCCCCCCTCCAGGACCCGTGCATGTGACTTCCACAGCCTCCTCCTCATCCAAACCCCCCACCAACTTGGATGACTCCGTGCCATCTTCCTCCGTAGGCCCCTGTGGTGTCTCAGCTGACCGTTCTGCTGCCGAGGAGTCCACCTCCGACCTCCACCTCTTGGACCTACCCCCGGCAGCTGCGGACGCGGCACCAGACTCCTCACTCCCCGAAGAGATGTCAATCTGGGAGGGGAGCTGGGCCTTGCGTCTCCGGCTAGCGGTGGGATCACTGCCGCTGTGCTCCACAACACCGTCTCTGCCCTCTTCATCAGTTGACGCTGCAGAAAGGGAGAGATAGAACACAGGCATCAGGGCAATGTACAATGGTCTGATACACACATGACAGTTGCTGATGAGTGGCAGTCGCAAACTTCAGACATGGCATCACACACCCCAACACACATGTCATTTCAACTCACACACAAGAGCAATACAACAGGAATGTTGCACTAGCCAGCACCATCCATACACAAACAATAGCATGAGTAGCCGAAGGTGAGCCTGACGTCACATGCAACACGGGGAGTGCAGAACACATGCACACGCGCCACGAGACATACATGCATCTGTACATCTCCACCATCTGTCGCAGTTATTACATTGCCATCCATGTCACATCTTGCAATCAGCCTCCTACATGTCAGTGTCACATGCATCCATGGTGTACCTCAGTTGCACGCTTGTCATATACACACACATGCACATGTACATTGTGCAGATACATGCAGGTGGACCAGCATCCATGTGTGTCACCACAACCATGCCACAGTACATGCACAGAAATTCAAACATGTGTGCACCCACACCTGCATTTGGCCAGCATGCTTACCAACACATACACCATCGATGTGTCTCACACATGAGAGGACTCACATGTGGCAGCTCACGTCCCTGTACATACACATCCATACATGGCCCTACAAAGACATATGTGCAACCTGCACACTCCTGCCACACCTCGACATGCACAGCATCCAATCAGTACGCATGTACACTTACCGCTCGACTCCAGGCAGGTCTGCCTCAAGGACCTGGACGTGGAGCGCTGGGTGTATACGTTCCAGGACCCTCATTTGGTTGTTGGTTAGGCGGACCCGGCACCCCACAGCATCCGTTGCCTTCAAGAGGCGCCGGGCCTTGTTGAGGGTCCTGGACCTGAAGTCCTCCCAGCGCTTCCGGACATGTTTGATGGTTTGATGTCGCGGGCTGCCACCTCCTCCACGTTGATGGCAGCCACGATGTCCATCCAGATACTCTTCCGTCCTTCATAGTCGGCGCGCAAACATCCAAAGAGGGCATCATACTGCCCCAGGACTTGCTCCACCAGGATACCAACTTCATTGGCACTGAAGCTGGTAGCCCTCTGCCTCCCTGCTGGGGGGTTGCCACTGGTGCCAGATGGTGTTGAATCCGACATAGCAACCCCCGAGGCAGGTGTGGGTGGGGAACTGGGTCCTGGGGCTGGGCTGTGGAGCAATGGTATCCCAGTCGGTAGTCTTCTGTTCCAGCAGGGGTGGTCACACTGGAGCCCTGCAGATGGCTGACATGCAGGCACCAAAGAGCAGGGCAGGTGTTTTGCAGGCAGGCAGGCAGCAGCAGATGGCAGGTGGGAGCGTGCTCGGGGCACTGGGGGGCAGGAAAATGGCCTTCAGGGCTGGAGCGAAAAAAGTGCACGTCAGCGTGTAATTTGAGGAAAGGCTCTTAGCGCGTAAGCGCGTCTGTGAAGTTACGCGCAGGCGTTAACCTCGTGACGGGTGCACAGTGATTCAGCACGTGAAAAAACAGAACGTCCGCGTGTTAATGCATGTAATCTGAGGATAGGGCCTAAGTGTGTAAGTGACGTGATGCGCGCGGGTGTTCCCTCAGCATGGGTTAAAGGTGAGCGAACCCGGCAGTTCGCTGTATGTGCCTTTCGTGGAGACCGATGTGTGTGTTGCTACTTCGTGTTGTTTCGCGCACCATCACTACTTCACAGCGGATCAAGGACGTATCTCTTCTTTTGGTGGGGGTATTGGCTACGCTTGTTTTGTATTACCACGCTAGTCTGACGGTGAGTTGCGCACGCTATTATTCCCACTGCGGGTGCCCCTGTGTATCGTGTACCCGTTTTCGAGATCATAGTAGCCTGTGTGTCCCAGACGTATGTGTTTTACGGGTCCCTGGGTGCCACTGTACTGCAGAAGGTTAATTCCACACATGTGGGCTACTGGGGTGCGGTTTTACTGCAGTTTTGGGGTGCCTTAGCGTTGCGAGACCCGTCACTTCATCACCGGGGTCACATACAGCCTTGCAGGTGCAGAGGTGCTTATAACATATTGTATCCCACCCCCTTCACCCCAATTGCCCAGGACAAATGTAGTGTACACCTCCCATTGGCACTTCTCCATCTGTGCCGGCACTACTCCATGGTTGGGAGGCCACCAAAGGTGAGGGGCGCCTCAGCTGGGCGTACTCCTCGTGGCGGGCGTGGTTAGGGACATGGCCGGGGTGACCAGGGAGTAGGGGGACTCCAGGGTGTCCAGGGTGGCCGCAGAGGGGGAAGAGGCAGGGGTGCGCCACTTCAGCACAATGTTGTGCCATGTGTTGGTGCAGTCATGCCACCACCCCGTGTGGTTCCGGGAGATGCAGCTTCTGCATCTGGCACCCATGTGACCCGGCAGCCCGTTTCATCGACTGCCACGGCCCCAAGGGTAGTGGTAGCTGCAGGTGCAGCTGTGGACACCACCACCCAGGCTCAGGGTCTGCCAGCGCAGGCTGCGTTGGCACTTGAAGAGTCCCTGGAAGATTTCCAGCAGGTCAGGAGGAACACCGTAGGTGGACGCAGGGCTGCCCTGACTGAGACATGTGTCCCTGGGGCAGCAATGTCATCTGCTGCCCCGATCAGCCGGGTGTTAGCAAGTGCAGGGGCAGATGCAGCCAACAACATTCCCCAGCCAGGGTCAACGCCACTATCCAAGAGGAGGAAGGTTGCATCTGCAGCACAGGTGGGGACCCCAGACACAGCCACGGTCTCCTGCACGTCAAGGAAGAAGCTTTTCTGCAAGCAGGAACTGGACTCCCTTGTGGACTACGTGCAGGCCCATAAACGTGACATGATAGTAGGGCCGAATTGTCAAACTACGGCTGCCCATCGGAATACCCACTGGAAGCATGTCGCGGATAATGTGAGTGCATTTGGCCATGAGGTGCGCACATGCAAGTGCAAGAAGCGTTGGGATGACCTCAAACGCAGTGCTAAGGCCAAGCGTGGCTATAATTACAGCATGACTTTGGTGACTGGTGGTGGGCCACCACCTGAGGAGGATGACCTCACTCTGCACGAGGCACTCGTTGCAGAGTTCATGCCACCAGAATTGGTCAAAGGAGTGGGAGAGATGCAGGACTTTGATGCCCAGTCCAGTGAGTGTTGTTGCGAGTATGTCCAGCCCATGTGTGGTTTGCCTGTGTGATGTGTTGTGCTTGACTGCCACTACATGCTATGTGTACATGGTTCTCATGTGCTAGTCATGCAATACTTCACAGATGCGTGCTTGCTGTGCAAGATGGTGGACATGTAGAGCAGACGGGGACTGTCCGCATCACCACACTTGCACCCTACTCACATGCAAGTCACCCAGATGCCCCTCCGGTCCATGTGCCTGCTCTCTGGCCCTTCTGCATGTAGCCAGGGGTGGTTTTCCTCTCAGCACTGGGACTATGTCATTGCATGACTGACGTGCATGTGTCCTCTGTCTACATGCGGGTACTCCACGTAGGCATGCCCCCTTGCCCCTCCACCCCTCCTGCACCCCAATTACACCATTGCACTGTTGTGCATCATTTTGGTGTACTGCAATGGCCTGTTCAAGCCTCCTGTGTACATGCTAACTTCCACCAGCCAACCTGCCAGACACATGCAGTGGGGTACATCCTCTGCCGTTCATGCAGGGTGTCACACTTGGACTGTGCAGATGGCAGATGCTCCGCAGGGACATGAGTGCCCATTCATGCCTCATGTGCATTCCATGCATGCCCCGATGTGTCCTTGCCTGGATGATCATTGTAGTACGTGTCTTGTATGAGCAACATTTCATGAGATTTCTTCAGCCATCCCATGCCCACTCTGGCTGTGTCCTGCATCACACACATGTTTAGGGTGTCACAGTCTGTGTGGGGCACCGTCCTCCCCCAGTTTCAGGCCCAATGACTCTGTCCAACTGGTGTAGTGGCTTTTGCACACTTGGGTGTACTACTGAGGGTTTGTCATGTGTCCTGCTTACTGTCCCATCATCATGTGCTGTATTGTCAGTTGACTCAGATGATGCCATTGATGCTAGTCAACACTGTCTGCCAATGCACAGGTCTCTGGTCAGCCTTTTGCTACCATGCAAGGCATCCCTGCATTTTCATTGAGGGGGGCTTTGCTTGTCGCCATGCAACCCATTGCATGCACATTGCATGTGATGCCTGAACTAGCCCTTCCACTGGCTTCACGATTTTTGATACACATCATGAAGTACTTGTTCATGTAGATAGTGAGTAACGTGCACATGTTCTGCACTGCATCAACCCTTTTCTGAGCCGTTCTCATGCCTACTCACAAATGCAATGTAAAATTGACCAGGCATGCATGGCAGGTTCTCTTTTGTGTGTGACACGTCTGCTTCATGTGTTGGCTGTCTGTGTGATGTCTATGTGTATGTGTGTCATGTGCTTCTAACATGTGTACTAATGTTTTTTTCTCTCCACTTTTCAGATGATGACGCAATGGAGCCAGAGGATGATGTTGTCATGTCAGGCACAGGGTTGTTATCACAACCACAACCCGGCACAAGTGGGGGCTGTGGGGTGGTAGACCACGAGAACCCACGTGTGCTTCAGACCATCTTGTCTTTGGCTGGCAATGAGTCCAGCCCAGATGACCACTCTGACAGCCATGTCGAGTTGGAAGTGCATCAGGTCCATACGTCAGGGGTGAGTAATTCTGATGTGGACACTCCTCTGTCCGCGACACCTGCACTGAGGGGCCAGACAGTGGTGGGACCTCTGTCTGTGGTGGACCGGGACGCAGGGTCACCCTCCACACCAGTCGCTGATGTGCCTGGGGCATCATGTAGACGGGGGAATTTAGTTGTGCAGCCGTGGGTGGTGCCAACCCAACGACAACGGCCGGTCCTTGGGTCCCGCAGGTGTCAAGCCCAGCAACGCGGTGGCCGCGCGCCACCGAGGTATACTGAGTGGGAGCAAGACATGACTGCCAATTCAGAACGTTAGGGGGCAGCACTTGATAACATCGCTGCGAGCATGGAAATTGTGGCCCAATCCGTGCTCCCCCCTACTGGGCAGGTGCTTCTCCAGCGGCAGGCGGCGCAGTCCATGACCCGCTCGCTCAGGCTGGGCATGGCGACCTCAGACAGGGCACGCCAGGCTGACATGTTGTCTCTGTGTCAAGCAATTGCTGCTCACGCAGAGGCACACATGAAGGCCATGGAGGGTGAGTATGCTTCCCTCAGATCCACTCTGGGTGTCCCCTTGATGTCTCAGAGGAGAGGTTTGAGCAGCTTGAGCGTACCATCTCGGCTGAGCTACATGCTTGCCGGGTGACGCATCAGTTGTCCAGCCAGACCATGCAGGAAGAACTCTGTGTTACACGTGTTACACGTGTTACCTTGCAAGAAGAAGCATGTGTATCACTGGAGGTTCTGCATGCAGGCCCTGCGTGTCATTGCCGCACAGAACCAGGCTCACCCGTCCAGCAGCTTCGGACAAGGACTTATCTCTCACACAGGCCGAGGTGTGCAGGAGTTGAGCCCATGGAGGTTTTTTTTTTGTCTCAATAGCATCGCATGTGGGTGTTGCGGTGCACCCTGTACCTCCGCCCTCCTGGGTGCCTCCTCCCCGGGTCGTATGTGGCCATTTTTGATTTTTGTTTTTAGTTTAGTTAGTTAATATTGACCATTTGATAGTTATTTTAATTAGGTTATGTAGGTTGTTCATTGTTAGTTTAATTAGTTAATATAGTTTAATGTTGTTTGTCTATTGTGCATTCATGTGACGGTGTGGTGCTTTGTGGCTTTTGAAAGCATCCACTGTCTGTTCTAGCTGGGCCCTTCAAGCTTGTGTCGTGTATGTGTTTGCAGCTTGGGGTCCTGACTCACATAGGCCACTCCCGCTTCCCTTATCCATGGGCTAGGATGGTTTGGTGTAACAAAATATTACACAAGGGCTTTGGACTTTCCTCATAACTGTGGCCTGTCTGCTGCTGTACTACTTGTGTTAACACCCCTAGTGGGGATTGGTTGTGTTTTATCCACCCCATGTCTGTGATCAATTTGGGTGAGTACGTGATTGATGTCTCCATTAATTGATGTGGATTATGATGTATGTTATTTTCTTGCCTGTATATGTGCTTGATGCACTTCATGCTGTACACAGTAGCCTGCACCCTTGGCCTGTCAAAGTGACACTGATGGTGGGTGGAGCTTGGATGTAGGTCTGTGACCTGGATCAGTGACAACCAGCATGAAGACACACACACACAGAACTTTCATGTCTTATTAATTTGTTTTATGCCCTTTCTGCAGGAAGATGAGCCTCAAGACTACCTTTGCCAGCAGACACAGGGGCGACTAATCCAGAGAACTGGCCACATTCGGTGGTGCAGACGTGTGGATGTGCGCAAGCAGAAGCACAGGGCTTGTGCGAAGACGTGCAACAGAAGAAGACGTGTTTCCAGGATCTCCAGGCAAGGTGAGCAGCACAAAGGCCCACACCGCAGCCAACTTTCCACTAGGCCACTTGCACATGCATGCTAAGTAGCACCAGTGCTGGGGAGCTTTGCCAGGCATTGTTGGAGAAGCACACAGTACATCTGGCATGCATTGAGGGCCAAATGCCAAGTGGCTTTACAAGTTGTCAGGGGCACACGCAGGGGCCATCAAACATATCCTGGAGTACCCCCTGCTCCATTGACGCATAGGATAGTAGCATTCCTGGCCAGATACTGATACAGCGCACAGGGACACCCAGCGAGGCACAGACTCGTGGGCAGTTCATGTCATTTGCATGTGCAAATTGTCAGGTGCACTGCCTATTGAAATATGCGGCTGCCAGAACACAACTTGTACTGAAGTTGCACCTTCCTATACGCATCTAGCAGCTCACCCAGGGACCATTGTATCATGTATGATTCTTGACCCATTGGTCTTCCATTTCCTGCACGGCCACATGCACCTGCCTTACTGCATTGACAGTGTATGAACCATCGGTGGGCTAAGCTAACATATGGGTACAAAGCAGCATACAGGGGTGTTTGTTTGTGGAGAAGTCACTTACTTTAGGGCATGGATGGTGTTGTGTGTGTGTGTTGTAAACACACATTCAGATTAGTAACTCACGCTCTCTTTGCAGCATTGAAGTGCTCCTGTTACCAGACCTGAGAGTGCACAGGCAGGAGGCCAGCACTCACCCCAGAGATAAGTCTCTCTTCAGCTTGCATTTGACTAATTTGGTACAATGTGCATGATGAACATGTTTTCTCTAATTGAGTATGTGTTTTTGTGAATAGTTGTATTTTGCAATCTTTCCCTTGCAAATCCACATCCACTCTCCTGCCCCTCTTTCCGGTTATCCTGAATACCAATGCCTGTCCATGCAACATATGCCTGACCCTCCTTCCCTGCCGGGGTCTCAGAGGCCCGTGCAAGTTTGACCTTGCAGGTGCCCAGACCACGGAGGGGGTGTGCGCCTGGACACCAGAGCTGTGACACTACCCATCAGTTGTTGCATCATCATTGTATGTTATGTACCGTAAATGGTACTCATCCTGTTGGATCATTGTTCAACTGTGCTACCTTGGTTGTTCTATCATTGTGCTTGTACATGTGCTTTGACATTTCCTGCTACTTCAAGTCATCTACTGGAGACTCTTCCAGGGTTTTTTGGTGCCTACAGGCTTTTTCCCTGGTTTGTGTGTTTGGCTACTTGGAGTTCTGTGCGATTTGGTATTTTTACCAGTCAAGGTGGCCTCTGAGGGGGCTGGACCCTATTTACACACAAGCTGGAACATGGAGATCAAGGGGTAGGGTGACCCTGTAGCCAGGTAGACTTGAAGGAAGAAGGCTTCATACCCCAGAGATAGTTGTTCAGAAGGTCAAGGTGATGTGTAAGGGAGGGCCTTTTGTTGTTGGACAGTTGGCTTGGCCTACAGTGTTTTGGGCACTCTGACATTGTAATTGTGGGGTACCATGTGCATGTGTTGTGCTGGTCAATGCCTGTTCCTGTGTTGTGTTTACTTTTCAGGTGTCAGGGGATTGGTGTGGTTTGACATGCTAGGGTGTTCACATGGCCAATGTTCACATGTGATGTGTACAGGACACTGAGGGTCACTTGATTTCACATGCATATATTGAGTGCATGTCGCTAATGACACACACAGTTACACAATGATCCACCACACGTACAACCACCCTTCCATGGCCACAGGTGCACACAGATTGCCTTCTCAGGCCCGCTGTGTCCATGGAGCACATGATCTATTACCATTTGGGTATCCTGTACATGCGTCATTTGGTTGTGGATTTGGTTAGTCTTTTTCATGTGATGCTCAAGGTGTATCTGCAACACAATGGCTGCTCAAAGTGCTGTGTGCTGAGCAGTGTGTTGCAAGAGACACACACAGCACAGGGGTTCGGGAGTCAGAATTTTGCCATGCACAATGTGCATGTGAACGGGCATTCAGCGTTGTGTTCATGCTACGACTGTTGGAAAGCATTTGTGTCTGACTTTGTATGTGCGGGAGGTTGTTGGTCAGTCATTTCTTCTGATTCCATGTCAGG
The DNA here is from genome assembly GCF_040938575.1 of Ambystoma mexicanum. Classification (NCBI taxonomy): domain Eukaryota; kingdom Metazoa; phylum Chordata; class Amphibia; order Caudata; family Ambystomatidae; genus Ambystoma; species Ambystoma mexicanum. Next base: position 219,672,996 of record NC_090921.1, on the reverse strand, counting down.
CATTATTGTCTCATGCCATTTTCATTTATGACATTTCACATTGTATATTATTGGTCATGTGTTGGCCTTTTGCTATTGCATGCCATGTCATGGTGTGGCAGACAAGGGTGATGTGGTTTGGGAGGGTTTGTGTGACATATCAGGGATTGTGATGGACTGTTTTTTTTTGTCACACGGGATTGGTTATGGTTAGGTAGCTAGGGAAGCACACAATGTAGCACTTCCGTGGCAACATTCTCAGGGTGGTAAGCTTGTGACAGTTGACTGTCTCTTTGTCATCATCGATTGTCACCTGGTATGTGCCAGGCCTGTGTGCACTCCGCAGGGGTGGGAGTTTAGGTGAAGAATGTGGCCACAAGCTGGGTCCGGTCTGCCTCGCCACGTGCCCTGTCCCCTCCCATGTGCAGCGCCTGTGCCTGTGGTTGGGGATGTGGGGGCACCACCATGTCCACCGGTACCTCCCGCTGTGTTGCAACATTGTGCAGGACACATGCTGCCACAATGATCCTGCACACTACTTGGGGTGCATATAGTAGCTGCCCACCTGAGCGGTCAAGGGAGCGGAAGCGTGACTTGAGCACTCCGAATGTGCTCTCCACTATGCCCCTGGTTGCAATATGGGCATCATTGTATCTTACCTGGGGTGGTGTGGTGGGGTTCCAGATTGGCGTCATCATGTGGTTGCTCAGAGGGTAGGCACTGTACCCTGGGGAGGTGATAATAGTTGTGATTATTAGGGTTTGGGTTTTTGTCTGTGTGTGACATGCATGCATGTGCACAGGTATTTGTACTCACCTAGGAGCCATGTGTCACCATGCTGCCCAGCTTCCAGGGCCCGGCTCAGGGCGGACATTCTGTATATGAAACTGTCATGGGTGGAGCCAGGGTAGTTTGCATAGACAGAGGTGATGATTCCTTTAGCATCGCATACAACCTGCACGTTGATGGAATGCCAGTGCTTGCGGTTTCGATAGATGTGCTCAGTGGCCCTAGGTGGACGTAGGGCCACATGGGTGCAATCTATGGCACTGAGCACTTTGGGGAAGTGTGCCACCCTGTAAAAGTCCTAGGCCACAGCCTGCCTTTCTGCGGGTGTTCTGGGCATGTATATGTGCCTGCGGACTGAGGGGCGTGCAGTGATGATTGCCAACACCTGATGTAGGCAGAGTGACTGCATGGCCTGTGAGACCCCCCCACTATGGCAGTTGTCCACTGAAATGACCCAGTGGCCTAAAAATGCAGGACATTGAGCACCTTCTCCAAGGGTTTCAATGCTTGGGAGCACAGGGTGGGGGATGTAAGGTCATCTTCCCACTCCCTGACGAGGTCTAGGATGATACGAGGTGGAAACCTATACCTGCCATAGACGGGTCGTCAGGTATCCCAAAAAGGCTGGTCCGGGGAAAAAAATGCGGCCCTGGCTATTCTCCTCCTCCTGCGGTGTCCCACGATCAGTGCTACGACAAATGGGGCATTCATCGTAGCTGTATATACGTGTTTGTTGTTTGCGCGCACTTTTATACTGTGCGCGTGGACGCTTCCGCCTGCCTTTGTGTGGCGGATGCGTTGACACCTATGCGCGTCTTTTGCCGTGCGCGTGTTTCCCGTATTCAAATCCATGAATACGGGTTCTTCAAGTGCGTGTGGGCGTTCCGTGTATTTCCCTGCAGTACATCCCCTGTTACGCCTTCTTTTTCACGCGTTGTTGCCCATTCTGCGTGTTATGCCCCGTGTCCGGCCCCCTTTTTGGTGTGTGCGCGGATCATGTGCGCTTTCCCTGTGTGCGTCGCGCACGGCATTCGGGATGTTGCAATGACATGAGCGCCCGTGTGCGCCACGCACGGGTTTGGCGCACATCCCAAGGAAAACACGCGCAGGGACTTCCATGAGACGCACGCGTGGACGTGCGCCTGTTTTTTCACGCTTGCGCCAGCTTGTGCCTGCTTGCACCATTATTTTCGGTGCACATTTATTCCATGAATCGCCCCCATAATGTTAAAAAAAGCAAGACGGTGAAGGGTGCCCCGTTCATTGGATCTGGGCACTGGTGTTGTAGTTGATGCTTGGAATATTACCTTTCATGATCACCCAGCGAGCATTAAATGATATTCATGTTGCATATTTGCCCTTACCCTTAAAATACAGCATGTTACATACGATTTCTTTAGTTGGGGGGTGGGAGGAAAGAAAAGTTAACCAAAACATGCATGTGGTTTGTGTCTGTAGCAAAGTCCCCGTTAAGAGGGTTGTAAAGTTTGTGAGATTTGTGGACAAGGAATGTTTGGTGGACATGCAATCCTCAGGCCATGAAAGCCTTTTGACCTGGGAAGTGGTCAAATGTTTACGTGAACTGAGCCTTTTGAAGTGAGATGCCAAATTGAAGGATTTTATACTCTGAACTGCTTTTCTTTTTCTTAATTTTCTTCTGTTTTCTTTTCTTTTTTTCTCTTGTTTTATACAGTGATGATGTGTGTAATTTAATACGAACTGCTATTTTAATTTTGTGAAAAGTCGACTTCTTTGACTAAATCACAATAAATACATTTAAAAAAGCAAAAGTCCCCAAGGTGTCCCCTGTCCCCCCCAGATTTGATGTGCCTCCTACGCCCCTGAGCAACGCCACTCCTTATTTGCCGGTGTTCACCTGAGAAGCATGCCACAGTCAACCAGCAGCAACTGATATGGTATGTGTGGTCTGGGTGGGAGGTACAGCCATTGCTGTACTCCAGTAAAGCCCCACCACTCGTTACCTTACTCAACTTAGCACACCTAAGTTAGTCAGCTAGTAATTAGCTTTCCAATCACTGTTGTGTGTTAAATTAGGTGTTTCTCCATTTACTGTTGTGCTTCAATTTCTAGGCATTTCTCCAACTACAGGTGTGCCTCAAATCTAGGCGTTCTCCCATTACTGCTGTTTCTCGAATTTAGCCGTTTCTCCCTTTAAGTCCATCTTCCCTACTGTGGTCTCTTAAAGGTTCAGAGCCACCCATGTTATTCAGCTAGTAATTAGTTTCCAATCACTGCTGTGTCACAAATCTAGGCATCTCTACCACTACTAAAGTGTCTCACTCGGCGGAGTGACGCTGAGTGTTGGCAGTGTTGGGAGTTCTGTTTTGGTGGCCATCTACCTCGTTGTGCAAGGAAGTTGCTTTTTTCCTTCATCTACCCAGCATTGGTTGCGGAGCGACGCTGAGTGTTGGCAGTGTTGGGAGCTCTGTTTTGGTGGCCATCTACCTCGTTGTGCAAGGAAGTTACTTTTTTGCTTCATCTTCCCAGCATTGGTCGTGGAGCGACGCAGAGTGACGCTGAGTGTTGGCAGTGTTGGGAGCTCTGTTTTGGTGGCAATCTACCTCGTTGTGCAAGGAAGTTGCTTTTTTCCTTCATCTACCCAGCATTGGTTGCGGAGCGACGCTGAGTGTTGGCAGTGTTGGGAGCTCTGTTTTGGTGGCCATCTACCTCGTTGTGCAAGGAAGTTGCTTTTTTCCTTCATCTACCCAGTATTGGTCGCGGAGCGATGCGGAGTGACGCTGAGTGTTGGCAGTGTTGGGAGCTCTGTTTTGGTGGCCATCTACTTCGTTGTGCAAGGAAGCTGCTTTTTTCCTTCATCTACCCAGCATTGGTTGCTGAGCGACGCGGAGTGACGCTGAGTGTTAGCAGTGTTGGGAGCTCTGTTTTGGTGGCCATCTACCTCGTTGTGCAAGGAAGTTGCTTTTTTCCTTCATCTACCCAGCATTGGTCGCGGAGCGACGCGGAGTGACGCTGAGTGTTGGCAGTGTTGAGAGCTCTGATTTGGTGGCAATCTACCTCGTTGTGCAAGGAAGTTGCTTTTTTCCTTCATCTACCCAGCATTGGTTGCGGAGCGACGCGGAGTGACGCTGAGTGTTGGCAGTGTTGGGAGCTCTGATTTGGTGGCCATCTACCTCATTGTGCAAGGAAGTTGCTTTTTTCCTTCATCTACCCAGCATTGGTCGCAGAGCGACGCGGAGTGACGCTGAGTGTTGGCAGTGTTGGAAGCTCTGTTTTGGTGGCCATCTACCTCGTTGTGCAAGGAAGTTGCTTTTTTCCTTCATCTACCCAGCATTGGTCGCGGAGCGACGCGGAGTGACGCTGAGTGTTGGCAGTGTTGGGAGCTCTGATTTGGTGGCCATCTACCTCGTTGTGCAAGGAAGTTGCTTTTTTCCTTCATCTACCCAGCATTGGTCGCAGAGCGACGCGGAGTGACGCTGAGTGTTGGCAGTGTTGGAAGCTCTGTTTTGGTGGCCATCTACCTCGTTGTGCAAGGAAGTTGCTTTTTTCCTTCATCTACCCAGCATTGGTTGTGGAGCGACGCTGAGTGTTGGCAGTGTTGGGAGCTCTGTTTTGGTGGCCATCTACCTCGTTGTGCAAGGAAGTTACTTTTTTGCTTCATCTTCCCAGCATTGGTCGTGGAGCGACGCAGAGTGACGCTGAGTGTTGGCAGTGTTGGGAGCTCTGTTTTGGTGGCCATCTACCTCGTTGTGCAAGGAAGTTGCTTTTTTCCTTCATCTACCCAGCATTGGTCGCAGAGCGATGCGGAGTGACGCTGAGTGTTGGCAGTGTTGGGAGCTCTGTTTTGGTGGCCATCTACTTCGTTGTGCAAGGAAGCTGCTTTTTTCCTTCATCTACCCAGCATTGGTTGCTGAGCGACGCGGAGTGACGCTGAGTGTTGGCAGTGTTTGGAGCTCTGTTTTGGTGGCTATCTACCTCGTTGTGCAAGGAAGTTGCTTTTTTCCTTCATCTACCCAGCATTGGTCGCGGAGCGACGCGGATTGACGCTGAGTGTTGGCAGTGTTTGGAGCTCTGCTTTGGTGGCCATCTACCTCGTTGTGCAAGGAAGTTGCTTTTTTCCTTCATCTACCCAGCATTGGTCGCGGAGCGACGCTGAGTGTTGGCAGTGTTGGGAGCTCTGTTTTGGTGGCCATTACCTCGTTGTGCAAGGAAGTTGCTTTTTTCCTTCATCTACCCAGCATTGGTCGCGGAGCGACAGAGTGACACTGAGTGTTGGCAGTGTTGCCAGGGGTGCCTGGGGTGCCTGGGGAGCCGGGTGCCTTCTTGGTGCCTCCTCGCCGAACCGCGCTCGGATTTCCACTGAACCGCCTGAATCGCTCTATGTACGGCGATTGTACGTGTTCATCAGTTTTTTTTTTACTCCGTGCCACTCATGACTACTTTGGTCCCCACTTTGTAGCCGGGCCCTTCGGGCCTTGATATGGGTGACATGGATGACGTTGTGGTGCTTCATGGAGAAGAAGAAGGTGTTACTCACCTGCTTACACAGTGGCAGCGACGCTTCCTGGCGGCCGACGGATGCGCTACTTTCGACCCGCGAATGGATTCACTGGTAAGCCGCTGTAAGTCTTGGAAAAAGAACTGTGCCACCTCTACCTCTTTAAGCTCTGAGAATTATTTTGACTGTTAGAACATTAATATATCTACATGCAGTATAGCCACAACACCATTAACACCAGTAACAGCACCGATCCCATCAATACCAAAACCAACGCAGAAAGAGCCCAAAATAAACTCTGAGGGGGGGAGGCAAGGCTTGATGTGACTGATGTCGTTCAGGGGACAAACTTGAATTCTGCCGCTGAAAGCTGCGAAAGTTGCAAAAGTTGTTTAATGATAAACACTCGTCGGACTAATACAATCCATAACTCGGATGAAGGTGATGAATTGCACAATGTCAAGTCCTTACAACTCATGACTGATAAGGCTGCAATTGAGATGAGGGTGTATGCTGTGGGCTCCATGACCAACAGTACAGATAGCATAGACCGGTCTAATGGAGAAACCACTGAAGCTAATGAAGCTAATGAAGCAAGTGATAAGAGACCAGTCGTGTCACATTACAGTCCCGGTAGAGCCATGGTGCACGTGGAACGAGGGACTGCTAACCACACAGCAAATAGCGTGCATCGTAGAAGGGAATCATTAACGGATGATGCATTTGGAGAAATAGACCAGACGACATGGCCTTGTCCTGTAATTTCATTGAATCAAACATCCAACACCCCGAAGAGCCCTAACTGGCGCAGCTCGAAGGACTCAGCAGAACAGAACTCTTTGGGAAATAGATTGGAAATAGCACCGATTGAAAATTGTAACCTCGTGGAGCAAGCACAGAGTGTATCTCTGTCCGGCGCAGAGAATGTTTGCAGTAATCAATTTGTACTTCGAGGTTCAAGTGAACAACATAATCCGTGGTTGAAACCGGTGTTGAAAAGGAAACTATTAGATTCTTTCAATGAGGATTACAGTGGCCTGCTTATTATATCCCAAAAAAGGCACGCCGAAGAAAAGGATTTGGCTGGCCCCATTTTTTCCGGACACGAGTCCCACTGTCCGCCACCTGTTGTTGAGATACACCTAGATATTCCATTCAAGAAAAAATGTAATTTACGAAAGAAAAAACTAAGACTTTCCAGACTAAGATTGAATAACATCAAAAAACAAAATATGCAAACACAAAATATGGCAGGATACTTGGCTAAAGAAATCACGAGAGAGCTAAACGCACTCATAATGGCTGCCCATACGATCTCAATGTCGCCATACATTAAATTATACGAACAGCTGAATGAGAGTATCAAGGATCAAACAACTCTCATAGCTATGTTGAACTCGAAAATGATAAACGTGGATCAAGACTTAAACTGGATGAAACAAGTCTGGTCCGATGAGCAACTAAGATCTGACGCGCATGTCAAGACCATTGTGGAAGAAACCAGGAACAGCGCGGCGGACAAACGTTTGTTCGCTGAAGTAGCTCGAGAAGATATAGTACTGCTGCAACAACATAAACCAAATTCTACCTTTAACTCCTTGACATCAAAAGAGATCACTTTGCACAATAATGACAATGTGGAGATTACTCCGGTGACTAATGCAATTGATTTAGAGGCTTCAATTGCACTTCCAGACACCGAAAAAGACACAGAGATAATCACGCAAGAGACGAGGTGTGATAAGGGAGGTGAGAAAGAGCCTCTGGGGAAATGTAAACAAAAACTAAATCGGTCAAATGAAGCCCTCAATTGTAAAAGTGTCATCAATATAAGCCGTAGTAGAGAACGAGCGATTATGACCACTGCAGTTTCAGAAGATGTCCCACAAATGTGCGAAGGAAATAAGAAATCAAACCCACTTTACACGCAAGTTAACTCCTGGGATAGAGTCTAGGACCTTATGTCCAAAAAATCTGTAAGCAAGTGCACGCCTGACGCTGATGACCCAGCTGTTAAACCTCAACAACACTGTAGCGAGTTAGAGAACATAGGCCCTACGAACTTAGCACATGAGTCTGAGGAATCTGGTGCCACAGTCGCCTCTATCAAGCCAAAGGCAAAGCAAAAAGAGATGTTTCCAATATTTGAATCAAAATCGGATGCTGTATCAAAAAATAAAGTTAGAGACTTAATGACTGGGAAAAAATCCAAAAATATGAAAAAAAAGAAAATACAAAGTAGATCGAGTGTACGATCATTTTTAAGGAACATCAAAGGCCTTTTCTCTACAATAACTGCCAAGCAAGTCGATGAAATCGCAGCAAAGGCGGCTCTAGCAAAGTGAAGACACTCGCAACTCAGTACTAAAGAAATATCAAATGATCAGTCACTTGGAAATGTGGGCACAATAGAAGATCTCTTAGATCTCTCAACGTATGAGCATTGTGAAGAAGATCAGGACGAATGGTCCGAGATCCCTGAATCGGCCATGAATAAGGATCATCTTCCCTCAGATGCTATAATTAATATCGACCTTACAATGGATAAAAAAGGAGATCAAGCGCTCGCTAAAATGAAGTCTCTTGAAAAGCAGTCAGCCATTAGAGTCATTCCAACTACTAAATCCGGCGGTTCAGAATTTGAGAAACCTGCAAATCGACTAAGAGGCGTTAATAGGGATTCTCCGAAACAATCTGGCATAACGCCACTTGCCTTAGAGGACGCCTCCCTAGAATGTTTTACGATTGAGGCTAAAAGAGCGTTAACTATAGCCACTAAGAAATACGAACAGCCTAAGATAAAGAATATCTCGCGTAACACAGACTTGTGGAAATATGAGCGAGACTTTGCGGTTCTGGAAGCAAAAATGGCATTAATGGATGACGGATTAATTGAAACAGATCCGAAAAACGACACTGATCCTAGAGCAAGGCCATCTCATAATCTTAAACCCCTCTCGGAACAGTTCTCGAAAGACTCATCCGTGCAACAAAAGGGCCACTGGGTATAGCGTCAACCGACGTGTCTGAAATCGCAGAACAATGTATGGGCAAATGATGATGTTGACTCTGACTATGGCCAACAAACTCGAAGATGCAAGAAAATGTGGAAATATCTTTTGCGTCTAGAACGAATAGTGAGAGAAAAAGATGGTCTGCTGCTAAATAGGAATAACGTAATGAGACTACTACACCACATTCCACAATTAAGAACTGTGGTTTCTGAAGACATTCTAATAGAATTTGAAGACGAGAAAAATAATGATTGCGTGATTCTGAACATAGCTTCTAAAATCATTTGTGACTCACTATTAGACATGAGTGCCATCCTTAATTCAATGGGGTTTGATATACATGAAATTCGGAATTCAAAGGAGACAATACAATCAAGGGACAAAGGAATGGCATCAGATCATAAAGCTGCAATTGACACGGAAGTGCACGTTTAGAATATCAATGTGCAAGAAGTAAATCTGTCACCGTAAAGAGACACATTAATGATGAAAGCCAAATCCCAGAAAAAGATCTAGCAGAAACTGGGCACCCGGACCCCGAAATTAAAAAAACTGCTAATCCACAAAAGGAGGATATGGATTGGTCATGGGTTGCCAAAACTACCAATACCACGAAAAACAGTTAATGCACAAAGATCCAGGAGCTTGGCAATATATGTATTGCCTCATGGAATACACGTGGGCACTCACACCTTTTTGAAAACACATTAAATGAATTGAAGGACATAGACTTGCTCTGCTTGCAAGAGACCTGGTTACTGCAGCCGCCAGTAGCAGACGGTTATGAGATAGCCTTTAACAGCGTAATCAAAGGGAAAAAAGGTCGACCTATGTCAGGAATGGTAATTCTTGCAAAAATTAAAAGTGGAATACGCATTCTCTCCTACACCAACATGTCATCATATCTACAAGTGTGCAAAGTGAAGTTTCCTGTGACATCAGCGAACAGAGATAATTTACTAATTCTGGTCAATATATATTGGCAACACGCAGCAACATCTTTGGATATCTTCATTGAAACCATCACCGAACTAATCTGTAATACTAAAAGGAATGAAAAAGACATAAACATCTTAATATGTGGAGATCTAAATATAAATTGCCTGCCTAATAAAAATAATGATCCTCTTGAAGAGAAGACAACTAATGGCGAACAGGCAGCTAGGCGGTGGATGTTAGAAATGAAAGTTTGGAACTTACAGATGTTGAATGGATATACTGCAGGAGACAATCCTTGCCAATCAACCTGACGAAGAAACATGCAAAGATCGACAAACGATTATATGTTTGCAGACGAAAACTTAAGAAGCAATGTTATACGCCTTAAAATCATCGAAATGGAGGTCAGCGATCATTCCCTTGTAAAACTTTATTTGAAACTAAACAAAACTGTCCAGCTGTCAATGAAGAACAGACGCTTGAAGTGGGCCCTGGTCATAATAGACTAAGATTAAATGAGAACAATGTCATCTCTCTGCGGAAATCATTGAAAAAAACAGAAAAGGATCAAATTGAGTATACCACTTTACTAGAGACATACCGGGAGAAAAAAGGTGTCAATAAGAAACCGGACTTTTCACAGCTCCACGTATGGGATGCCGAGGTTAATAAAAAGAAAAAAAACCTGAAAAAAGAATTGAGAATGCTTAAAAAGAAAATGAATACGAACAATCAAAGAAAGATAAGTCATCTGAAACAATCCTATAAGAACTGGCTAATTAGCCATAAACACATCATGTTACAAAGAGATGCTGAAACATGATGAAAGTACTCGCCAAGAGAAATATTAGGGATTTTTGGACCTTACTGAATAACACCTTAACGCCCCAAGGAGCTGTGATAAAATCTATGATTCCGGAAGATCAGTGGGCAAGGCATTACGCGGGCTCCTTCAACAATAATCTAACTAAGATAAGAACATTACCAACCACAGAGCATGAGAGAAAGAAGACATTTATAAAAACATTCTGAAATTAAGTACATCTAATGTGCCGGGACCAGATGGTCTACCAAATCAACAGCTAAAACAACATCCAGCATTATGGGCAGAATTTTGCTACTCGCTATTTCGGACCATTCTTCAGATGAAAAAGATACCCACATCCTGGCAGAGCGCCATTGTAGTACCAATTTTTAAAAAGGGCGATCGTGCAGACCCCAGGAACTACCGGCCGATCGCCCTGTTTGATGTGGTTGGGAACGTTTTTGCCACCCAGCTTCAAAGCCAACTATTACAATGGATCTAGGACGCTAAAAGATACGATCCTCGACAAATAGGATTTATGAAAGGGGTGGGATGTGGGCTGAATTTGACAATCTTGAATTTCCTGAAGATGGAAGCTATCCGCCAAAATAGAAAGATCTATGTAGCGTTTGTTGATCTGTCTAGCGCTTTCGATACCATAGACCGAGAAATGCTCTGGGAAAAGTTGAAGAAATGGAACTGCCTGGAAAATCTACTTCAACCGATAAAAGAATTCCACACGGACACAATCATTAAAATCAGACTAGATTCTGGCGGAACGTTGAGAAAGTCAATTGAAACGAATCAAGGTGTGAAACAAGGATGCCCGCTTGCAGCTACGTTGTTTGGCCTATTTATGTCCGACATTGGCGATAGCCTCGAAGATGTAAACTCTTTCCCACCAAAAATAAATGGGCAGCCAATAAGTTGGATATTAAATGCAGATGATATTGCACTATTAGATTTAACAACAATTGGATTAACACGAAGGCTAGCTGCCCTGGAGAGCTACGTAGAAAAAAACAAACTAAAAATCAATCCTGCAAAGTCTGAAACAACAAACGAAATACAAAACGCGACCCGAAGTGGAGATTGGGAAATGACAATTTGAGATGTGTGAAAAAGACAAAGTATGTAGGTGTCTGGATCAATAGTAACATAAATGATGCGCCCTGGACAGAGAATGCTAAACAGAAATGCAGACAACTTGCATGTCAAGGAGTATTAATAAATAAAATGTTTGGGAAATTTTCGTTGCAACCAGTAATAGCCCATTACAATCAAAAAGTTATACCGACATTGCTTTACGGAGCAGAAAGCGCTTTAGGAGTACCTGTCACCTTATGGACTGAACTAGAAAACCTATATTGGAGGCGAGTTCTGGACCTACAGAAAGGAATCTCGAGTGCATGTGTGAGATACGAGCTCAATCTGATATCCATGCATGCCCGAGTGTTATGGAACACGCTATCCATATATCGGAAAATAATCATAGTTGGGTGCGCTCCTGAGTTTAAGATCTTACAAGATGCCCTGAAGGGTAGTCCAGAAACACTACTATGCAAATGGGCAGATGGTTGCAGAAATCAGTTAGAGTTATTGGGAACTGATCAAGATACTTTGAGAAATAACCCGAACTATGTGAAGAAAAAGTTATGGGTTCAGGATTGGTGCTCGACAGTCGACGATCGTAATCGTCACAAGCTTATGGAAGATGCAGTAACTGAGGTAAAAGATCGAAAGAATATATTACAATATCTGATGAAAACTGCAAACGCAAGACATCGAGCAATCTACATGAAATTTTGGCTGAACTTAATAAACACCAGAGTAAGCCAAGCCATAAGAACGTGGAAAACGACAGCGCTACTCAGGTGTCACCTTTGTAATAAACAGCAAGAGACCCCCAAACATCTCACACTGTATTGCAAAGCCCTAAAAGACCAGAGATCTGTGCATCTAGGACAATTAGTTCGGAAATACTCCACTTTAAACGGAAAGGATTTATGGCAAAAATTTCATAACCCTTGTGAAAAAGATATTTTTGGGTTAACACATTTTTTGCAACTGCTCGAAAGCTTGCTTAAAGACAGCTAAATAGGAGGGAGTTTTTCTGAACTAAGCTATGGGTGCTTCAAGAAAGTTGAGATGTAATTATGATGTGAAGTAATGTCGGACAGAAATGGTATAAGAACAATGAATCGCTTAAAGTGAATAGAACAAATGAAAGATGGTATTAACCAGAGGTGGGTGGAAGGAGTAAGGCACGGAATGTAATATTTTGGTATATAACAGTATACTGATATGACCTAGTTTTTGAAGCACCCGTTAGACAAGGAAGGAATTGTTTAACTTTTTTCTTTTTCTTTCTTTTTCAAAAAGTTTGTATAAACTAAATGAAAATAAATAAAAAAAATTTAAAAAGTATCTCAAATCTAGGTGTTTCTCCATTTACTGATGTATCTCAATTTTAGGTGCCTCTCAATTCACTGCTGTGTCTGAAAATGTAGTGCTACTCCATTTACTGCTGTGTCCTAAATCTAGCTAGGTTTTGGGGGCAGGAGATTTGTTTGCAATTAGATGAATTTGGGGGGGTAGGAAATGTGTTGCACTTGGATGGTTTTTGGGGCAGAAAAACGTGTTACACTCAGATGGTTTTGGGGGTAGGAAATGTGTTGCACTTAGATGGATTTTGGGGATAGGAAATGTGTTAGAAGACGCATTAGGATTGCCCTTTCTGCGTTTAACGATCTGTCAGTATAGAATGCCACTGCTCCAGGGTCTTGGAACTGGACCTGATAGTTTCATATTACCCCGCTTACGATACCTGTGGGGAGAGCCATGGGGGTTATACCTAGATCTACTGGTAGCCTAGCATTGCAAATCGAAGAAGGACATGCAGGTTAACACATGTGGTACACTTAGAGCATTTACGCCTACCTTGTTTAGCCTGGCTAGGATGCCCAGAGAGATATGTGGGTAACCCTCCATTGCACCTATACACTGCTTAATTTAGCCATTGTATCGCACTGTGGTTACAGGCAAATATCCTTGACAACGTGCTTATTATACTACGTTGGTTAGCATTTGTAGAACACGGGGGAGATTTGAAGTCAGACTATAAAGGTAACCTGTCTCTTGCACTCAGAGAATCCCATTAGCCTAGTTTCTACGGTAGCATGTAGGTCCCTCCGACAATATGTTCTACAACACCCAGTCTTTTGTATTTGGTAGACTAGTAGGGTAGGCTATGATTAGTGCCCAAAAAGTCTACAAGGGTTTGCCTTTTTCTCCCTCACAGAACATGGGATGACACAGTGACATTGATGATAAGCGCCATCTGAGCTTAAGGTATATGTAAACACACCACTTCGGACAAGTTCAAGATGGTCCCTCTTTCTCAGATCTTTCAGGCCTTCCAACTTCAGGATTGGTTGGTGTCATTGGGCCTGCAGGATGCTTACTTTCATGTGCTGATCCATCTCAAGCACAGAAATACCTGAGGTTCGCATTTGGCGGCTCGCAGTATCAATTTTTTAGTCCTGCCATTCGGGTTGACCTCTGCCCTGAGGGTCTTCACCAAGCTCGTGGTGGTGGCAACGTATCTCAGGAGAGGGGGGGTTTCAAGCCTACCCCTACCTGGCAGATTGGCTGATAAGGATGCGTTCTCCCGAACAAGCCTTGGATCATCTCAGCGTCACCTGCCACTCCCTTCACAAACTGGGCTTCTCCCTCAATTTCAAGAAGTCGCATATGACACCTTCCCAACAGCTCCAGTACGTCAGTGTTACACACGTCCTTGGGGATGTGCTCGCCACCCAAGGTGAGAGCTCAACACATTCTCCAGATGGTCTCCAAATTTCAACAAGCCCAGAGTTTTCCGGCTTTCGAATTCTTAAGGTTGCTCGGCCTCATGGCATCCTGCATTTTTCTGGTGCCAGAGGCCCAGCTGAGAATGCGATCCCTTCAGTGGTCTCTCCCGACTCAATGGACCCAGTTCTCCGGCAAGATGTCGGATCTCCTTCATGTTCCCGTCAAGGTCTCCCAGGATCTTCGGTTGTGGGCCATGCATTACCTCAACAAGAGAGGGGGTGTAGGGTCACTCCCTCTGTGCAGGGAGCCATGCAGCTCTGGTTCTGGGCGATTCAAGAGGGGATCTCCCTAGCAGCGGTTCATCTGGCGGAGAGGAGAACATGGCAGCGGAGGCAGAGCACAGTCTCCCGCGAGTGGGAGATAGCGCAGGAAGTCCTTCAAGAGATCTTCACCCTTTGGGGAACCCCGCAGGTGGACCGGTTCACAACCGGCATGAAAGGTACAGCTCGAGGGAAGTTCCTCCGAGAGGGGCTCTAGGAGACGCGTTTGTCATGGATTGGTCATTCCCGATTCTGTACGAGTTTCCTCCAATCCCTGTCATTCTTCAAGTTCTCAGGAGCTTGTGACGGTTTGGGACCCGCATGATCCTCATTGCTCCGGATTGGGCCAGGAGAGCGTGGTACCTGGACCTTCTTGATATGTTCATCTGTCCTCCAATAAGTCTTCCCCAAAGAGAGGATCTTCTCTCGCGAGAGGAAGGTCGGGTCCTCCATCCACAGGTCAAAACTCTCAACCTTCACCCATGCTTTATGAATGGTTGTGATATAAGGATTGGGACCTCCCGAATGACGTGATGGAGTGGAGGTGTTGCTTTCAGCCAGGCAGCCAGCAACAAACGCCCTGTACCGTTGCTGTTGGTTTAAGTTTTGCGACTGGTGCCGAGGAAAGAATGTTGATCCTTTTCAGTGCTCAATTCCAGAGGTTGTCTCCTTCTTGCTTTCTTTGGCCCACAGGGGTCTTCAGGTGGGAACCATTAAAGGTTAACTGGCAGTGCTTTCTATCTTTAAGCGCTCGTCTGAGGAATGCTACTATTTTAAGATTCCACTGATCACTCACTTCCTGAAAGGGCTCACGAATGTTCCCGCCGTCGCCTTTCCAGGTGCCAGTCTGGGATCTTAATTTGGTCTTAAAGTTTCTGATGGTTACTCCGTTTGAAACTTTGCACTCTTGTCCGTTGAGATTGTTGATATTTAAGACTGTTTTCTTGGTTGCAGTTACCTCTGCTCAAAGAATGAGCGAGTTGCAGGCACTTTCTTCTAAACCACACTTTACTTTGTTCCACAAGCACAGGGTTGTATTGAGAGTACGTCCATCCTTCCTACCGAAGGTAGTGTCGGAATGTCATTTAAGTCAGAAGGTGGTGCTCCCCGCCTTCTATCCTCCTCTGCATCCTAGTAAGGATGAGGGGAGACTCCATAGGTTAGATCCTAGGAGGGCATTGAGCTTTTATCTCTCTAGAATGTCTAAGGTCAGGGCGGACGACCAGCTCTTTGTGGGGTATACTGGACACCGATTGGGCCAGGCTGTTTCTAAGCAGACATTGTCTAGGTGGATCCTCCTAACTATTTCGGAATGCTACAGGTTTGTTGACAAGGACCCTCCTGAGGGCTTGCAAGCTCATTCCACCAGAGGTATGGCTACATCGAGGGCTCTGTAGAGGGGTGTACCGGTAAACAACATTTGTGATGCTGCAACGTGGTCCTCCATAAACACGTTTGTGAAGCATTATTCTCTGGATACTTCCCATGCTCAGGATGTTGCCTTTGGGAAGGCTTTGCTTTACTCTGCCATTTAATTGGTTATGTCCAAGTTCTTCTCCCTCCTCCACTCATGGATACTGCTTTGGGAGTCTGTCATAGATGAGGAATACGTTGTAGGACACAATCCATTCGAAGAACAAGTTACTTACCAACTGGTAACGTTCTTTCGACTGAATGTTGCTCCAACGTATTCCTCATCGCCCTCCCAGCCTACCCCTCTCAAGAATTTCCCATGCCATTGCACTTGGCCTTGTTTGAACGAAAGCTGCAGTTGGTGCTGGGTTTTTGGCATGTGTGCCACATGTTGTGAGGGGGAAAAAAATGAACTGAGGCTATGGGCGCTGTGCGTGCTACTTATAACATCCGATGATGTCACCCTCGACGGAGGGCTTCGAGGGACATCGACCCAATGCCATTGACACAGGGTGCCCTCTGCCAAAAAATGTACGAAGCAGCACAACTGTGGACATTACATGTCATAGATGAGGAATACGTTGGAGGAACATCCAGTCAAAAGAACATTACCAGTTGGTAAGTAACTTGTTCTTCTCTCAGATCCACCCTTTGGAACGCAGTGTCCTTCAAGGAGCTGCCTGGTCACCCCTCTTGTTAAATCCAAACCTTTATCCACTTATGGAAGTTCTACATGATTCTGATGTCACATTTTCAAACAATGCTGATGACACACCAATTTTGGAGGATCTAAAGGAGGGTGATGACGCGCTCTCCAACAAAATCAAAACATTTTCCTTGTTGTCGGATCCTGGATGGATGCGCATTTCCTGAATATAAACCATGATAAAACTGAAATTATAGTCATCAACGATAAACCTAATGTCTGTACCCCATTATACTGGCTCAACTCTTTTAGGCAATGCCCTACCCCTTGCCCTGAGGGTAAGAATCTAAGTTGTTATCCTAGACAATAGGTTAACACAAAACTCTCAAATATCCAGTGTCATAAAGTTTCATTGTTTTATGATAAGGAAAATAAAGACTCTTACCCTCCCAGGTCTTTCCCCACTAGGTGATGGTAATGAACTCTCTGGTGTCCACCCCTTCGATTTTAATAATGGCATGCATCTTGTCCTCCCTGACTACTAAGTCGCAAGACTACAAAGAGTCCAGAATACGGCAGCCAGACTTTTAAGAAAATACTCAAGTATGAGCATATTACTCCAGTCCTTCGATCTTTGCACTGCCTCCCGATAAAAACTCGGATAACTTTCAAGAGTATGTGCATAGTCTTTAAAAGTCTTACAAATCCCACGCAATTCCTCTGTTCCATAAGTTAAACTCCCATATCTCTTCACTCCATGAGATGGCGGCATGACAGTGTACTGAAAATGCCATTTTATAAGAAGGAGAGTCTAGAGGTCGCTCCTTCCTAGTCAGTGCGATCAGGACTTGGCACACCCTACCCCTGATCTATTTCTGCAAAAACTGAAGACATTTTTATTTAACCTTCATTAATCTTCATCCTAAGTATGTTTTTTTCTTTTCAGCACTGTATTATGCATAATTCTTTAACCTGATAGCGCTGAGATACCGGCACTGATGATTATTGCGCTCTATAAAAACCACACCTAACATAACTTTCTTCAGAAGACGGGGCCTCACATGGAAAGAAGGCAAAAGGCACTGGTCAAGCCCAGACTTCTGTGAGCCCCTTTAAGTGCTTCCTGGCTGATACCTCTTTGAAAAGTGCCCCTCCAGTATTAGCGGGTATCTGTGCACCCTAACTTTCCCATAATTGGTGGCTCGCGGTTGGTGCCGTCAATGGTCGCTATGCCAACAATGACACCGTCCACTAAACCACCGTCAACAAGTGACTTGTCACTAGAGAATATGGCAGTGAGCACATTGAGGTCCCCATCAACGGGATGCCCGTCCACATCCCTGCCGATATCCAAGGCAGCCCTGTTAATCGAACACCGATACATGGCCCTAAACATAGCTGTTTAGTCCTTGACGACCGACCTACCATCATCGAACCCCATACCAGAAGTCAATGGGCCGCATTACGAGTTTGGAGGCATTCTGGCAGTGAATTTACTGCCCTATTACAAGTGGTGGTGGCGGTGTTAGTCCCCATTAATTTGGACTCCGTAGGACTCCATTGGGGATTTCAGCGAAATTACCACAGCAGTAATTCTGCCTGCAGTGATTCTGCAGAATTTGCCAATTATCTTTAGGCAGAATGGAGTATTTACCTCCAGCATGATGCTTGAGGTAAATTTCCCTCTGGGCCCCCACTTCAGGGCCAAACTCGTAGTATGGCGGAGCAGGAAAAGTGGAAGTAAAGCCATTACTGCCACTTTTTCCCAGCCCTGCCAAACCCGTAATGAGGCCTAATGACTTACCCATCCATTACGAAGCAGTCAACATCGGCCATGGGCTCCTCATCCACAGGAAGGCCAGCAGCTTCGTCTATGAGGAAGCCATCCACTGATCGCTGATTCCAGCATCTACGGTTTTGTCCACTGGGAGGAGCAAGGGTACTCAAGAACTACATCCATAGCTAACACTTTCCTCAATAAATGAATCCCCAGTGGGGCCAGCAGTAATATTGCTGGACTGGGAGTGCGAATGCTTGCTGGATAAGCAGGAACCAGGAAGGCAGGCAGAGATGCACGCACATAATGATGACAGTCTCCTCATTGCGATCTGATGCAGAAGAGCAAACCCCAATGAACTTTCCCAAAAGCCCTTCTCCTACCTCTCCAGTGCAGGACTACCAGATGGAAAAGCAAAGGAGGTCTGAAAAGTCACCGGCCAAACCTAAGGGGTCACCGGCATGGAATGACAGTTCTAGAGGTTAAGGGCACTCACCTTCCCACTGCCCCCATGCACCCTCCAGGGCCTACACAGGATTGTGAACTTAGATATCCCTCAGAAGAGGAACACGGTTGGCATCATGGGGGTGAGCAGCGACATGAGTACAATGCAATGCACCAAGAGAATAATGGGGACATTTATGTAATGCTGAAGCATGACAGACCTGAGGACGAAGGCAGAGTTTTGCCCCAATGACATTGTGTCCTTCCAACAGATGATGGAGAAAGCGGCTACACTTTTTGACCTACAGGACATTTCCGAGGAAAAACAGTGTTTGACAGGAGGGACTGGAAGCGCAGGATCACTGCCACTTCTCATTTTAGACCACGTTTGGGAAGCGGGTGCCCACAATCTAAAGAGGGCGTTCCCAGCAACACCTTTTGCAGCACGACTTGATAAAAAATACAGAGGCCCTGATGCTGTTGTGCTCTGTTTGCAAGGATATTCACGTACACACTCTGATAACAGTTTCAGCGAGATATCAATCCAGCAGCGAAATATCAATCCAGCATCAACACTCATCCTGCCCCTAAATAAGGAGGGGAGGAAGTTGGACGCACTCAGAAAAAAGTATACTCACTTGCATCTATGACACTCCAGGCAACTAACACCCTTGCTTTCACAGATAGGTATGACTGAGAAATGTGGTTTAAAATTGACAAGTTGATCCTGCACAGCAACATGCAGATGGGGGCCAAGTCAATCATCAGTGAAGGCGAGACTGTGTCAAATCACGCAATCGATACCTTAATGGCCATTGTCCTTTCAGCGTTCAGGCAGCTGACTAGCAGGGTGGTATTGAGGTGGCAAGCATAGATGAAAGTGATGAAATTCCAGGTGCGTGTACTTGATATGCCCTTTGATTGCAATGAGTTGTTTGGTGCACCCAAAGAAATAAAATTGGACACTGCAAGGGTGATGGCTTCACTCAGGAATAGCAGGCCTTAGTTGCTTCTTACAGGCTGCAGACCCAGAGGTCAATTTACCCTGAGAGCATCTTAGATAGAGTATGTGACCTCTTCCTCCACCTACACCATACATCAACCCTCAACGTCCTCCTTCTGTTGATACAGCACTAACGGTGGAAAGAGTGGAAGGGCCCGGGGGACATGGAATGTCCCAGACCCCAAGGAACACCTGACTCTCCAGGCGCCCACCCCGTGATGTGCTATACCCACTTGGAAGAGGCTATATGATTGGCTTCACTGGTGGTGAACGATTGCCGCAGACAGGTGGATGGTACAAGTCATACAGGTCAGATACACCTCAGAATTCATGTGCACCCCGCCCCACAGGCCTCCTCTCAGATTGAAACAATACTTGGAAGATGAGGTGCAGCAAATACTGCTCAAAAGGCTCATCCAGCCAGTGGCAAAGGATCTAAAAGGGTGAGGGTTTTACTCCCGATATTTATTAATTAGCAAAAAATAAAGTGGTGACCAATACTAGACCTATGGGAAGCCTAAAAGCACATCAAATAACTCTTTGTGAATGTGAATGATCTCACTAGGAGTAAGGAGTTTACTGGCGGTGTGGCGGCTTGCTCCCTTACTGCTTTTTCTTTGGACTGCTGTTGGTTTAAGTCCTCACCGACCCCTGCAAGAATAAATTACACTCTTGCCACGAAGTTCTACAAAGGAGTTTACTGGAGTTCACTCGGAGGTGTGAGTGAGGTGCAGCGATTGCATCGATATCTGGCCCACAGACATGGAACCAAGTAAAGAAAAGTCTTTCATCGAACAGAGTGGCGACAGAAAGAAGGTATCCCTACATGTTATCCCCACTAAAAATGTCGCCGTACATATGGTTGTTTGTCTCGCCATAGGCGATATTTTTGGGGGGGGGATAATTTGTGGAAGCGGGGGTTGCAGGGGTGTCCCCCGCACATTTAAAAATAGTGCAGGGGTGTCCCCCACAGGGTCCATGGCTCAATATCGCCGCAAAAATATGGTGATATTTTTGTATCGCAATATTTTTGCGGGGATATGAACACATGGAACCAGAAAGAAGGCATTCACACATGGCATTTGGCCTAAGTGGACATGAATGCACCAAGAGTGAAAATGAACGTTGCTTCGAACTACAAACTGTGGTGAGTGCAAGACAGGCAGGGAATGCCTGACACCTCGCATGAGAATGAATGGAAAACAAATGGTGACCCACTGACACCCACACAAGTAGTAGATGTATGGGGCCTCAATGCAAACGGCTCAGAGGTAATATAACTCCACTGCACCTCTGACTCTGAAGCAAGGCTTCTAACGGAAGAGTCAAATGATGCAGCAACCTGCGCTTTTACTCCAAAACCCCAGAACACAAACCCCTTCCCTCCGATTGAAAGAGCATTGGTAATGGAGCAGGACTGTGAAGTTACACAAATAAGTAACACCAACATTGAAGAGTTAGAAACGGAGGACGAGAATTTAGAAGGCTTCACGCAGCATAGAAGGAAACTGATGCAGGAGGCAATGTGCACTCTAATGAGAGAGGGCCTCATTACAAGGCTTGCGCTGACGGAATGAAGGGGGCCGGTACGGGACCGGCCCCCTTCATTCCGTCAGGGTTGATTACAAGCTTCCCAAAACGGGACCCGGATCGGACGCCTGGTAAAACCAGGCGTCCTTTCCGGGTCCCGCGAGGGGAAGCGGGAGATAAGAACGGGACACTTATAATGTGCCCGTTGTTACCTCCATCCCCATTCCCATTGAGCCCTATTGGGGCTCAAATGGGAATGGGGAATGGTTCCTGCAAGGAGGACTTACCGGGTCCTCCTATGTCGGAATGACCCGGTAAGTCCCCATTGCAGGAACCCGGAAAAGGAGCCCGGTTTGGAGGCAGCCATGGAGCTATTAGCTCCATGGCTGCCTCCAAACTCGTAATGAGGCCCAGAGTCTGCATTGAACCTCCCCTCACCAGCTTCTCCCTCTGTCCATCAAACAAGTCCTTCTGCTACTAGCGCTGCTCGGGCGCTTTTGGCGTTCAGTTTTCCGCATGTGGCCGTGCTGCAAGACTCATTCGACATCACGAGGATTGAATCTCTGATGTCTAACCATGAAAAGCGGAAATCGGTATTCAGAACTACATTACCTGAATTCAGGAAAGGAAAGAAAATGGATTTGACATCTACTCCGTTGATCCACTTTCCAAGTGCCCCAGCCGAAATGATTACTGACATGAAGGGCATGCATGCTTGTTTCAAGTCAACTGATAATGCAGTAAACATTTTGCCAAGAAGAATGAGCAATCTACAAGGCACAACAGAGACAAAATGCGCTGAAGATATGGACAACATACTAACACCCTTATGTCAATGTCGATATATGGCACCGGAAGCCTCTCCATCAATACCTACAACAATGATGGAACCACAAAATAGTGTAATGGTGGCAACTACAATCCTGCTAGCACCATTCCTTAAACTTTATGAATCATACAGGGAAGCAATGAAGGATCAGGCCACGCTTTTGGCCATGATCCATACGAAACAGATCCATATGAAAGCATTTGTCAAAAATCCGAGACAACCTGGGTCCGATCAGGCTCTGGCCTGGCTGATTTCTTTCCTTTCTGATTGACCCTCCCAGGTACAACTTGGGTCCTTCCTATCTTCTATCTCCCTCTCTACCTGTAGTGTTCCCCAGGGTTCTAACCTCTTGCCCTGGCTTTTCAACCAATACCTCGCAACTCTTGCCCACTGCATTTACATTTTCTGCTCAAATTTCCAGTGCTATGCTGATGACACCCAACTCATTTTCAGACTTCCTTCAGCCACCTCATCTCCTACCCTCATTTCTGATTACCTAACCGTCATTCAATATTGGTGTGCTGCCAACGATCTTTGTCAAAAGACAAATAAGACTGAGACCCTCCTCATTGGTACACCTACCATCATCCTTTCCCCCTCACTCTGGCCGGCCTCCCTTGGTTCTCATTCTACCTCTACCTGCAAGGCTAAGAACCTCAGGGACTCCACACTTTCCTTCTCCGCACACATCTCTGACATCTCTAAAAAGTCAAACATCTTACTGCGCCTCCTTAGATGTACTCTACCTTTCCTCTCCTTGCCTCAGAAGCTCACTGTCTCCCAAGCTCTGGTTCTCTCTAGGTTGGCCTACTGTAACAGCCTCTTTCTAAATCTACCTGCCTCCACTCTCTGCCCTTTACAACTAATCCAGAACAGGAATTGCGAGACTTGTCCTTGGCCTCAAGCCCTGGGATCGTATCTCTCCAGCTCTGAAATCCCTTCATTGGCTCCCAGTGGATGCAAAGATTACATTTAAAACCCTCTGCATTGTCCACAAGGCTTTCTGGGGGCTGGCACCAAAATACCTTCAACTATCCCTCTGGAATACTTTCTCTCTAGATCCCTTTGCTTCTCTACTTCTAACTCCCTCAGGGTCAGTAGTTTTTCAATGAAACTAGCTGGGGGTAGATCTCTGTCTTCGGCTGGGGCCTCCCTCTGGAACAGCCTGTCGGCTAACTTGAAACATGAGGAGAACCATCTCCTGTTCCGGGAGCACCTCAAGACCTTCCTCTTTGCTTCTGCCTTTGCTCCTCTTCTCCCCTGCTGATCTGTTCTCTCTCGTCACTATGCACCTGGTCACCCTCTGTTCTTCAGGCCCAGGTATCTGCTTACCATGCCACCTTCCTGCACTGCCTCACCTCCAGGCCACCCCTTCCCTGGGACCTGTATCTGTACACATACAGTCTCCCTCCCACATTTCTCCTCCACTTATCAGATATACCCTATTTGAATAATCTAGCACTTGCCACATGCTGGCTGCACTTCCACTGTTCATTGCCTTTATTTATTTCACTTTCTGTTCTCTCCTCTGTTCTGCACTTTCCACTTCTCCCCCCTTCCATGCACTTTCCCCCTTTTTCCCTTTTCCATGCACTTGCGTGTTCTCAATGTCACTGGGCCTAGTAAGATAGTTGTTTTTGTTTCTCCCTTGTTCCCCTCCCTTTGCCTGATCATGCTCTGAAACACTTGTGTATGAGCATGATACAAATAAAATATCATATCATTTAACGACTTGATACCGAAGCAGTGCATTCTGCACAGTGGCATGCAAGGTTCTTCGACGTAGAAAGAGGTGAGCATACTAATATATCAAGTATGATGACAGCGATTCTGGAAATGACAAAACCTTGCGTCTAGAGAGGAGTAATCATGACTTGCCTAGTTCTCCTAACATCCCAAAGTCGCATGAAGTGTCCCGAATGGAGAACGGGAACCCTAGCAAGATAAAAGTGGTGAAGACTACTACTCAAAAGATAAATGAGGCGAAAAGATCCAACCCACTAATCCAGAACAAAAAGGAAAAAGCTCTTAATCAGCCAGTACATACAGAGGCGAAACAGACATCACTAGCTCTTTTTACAACAACTGATCCGAAATCGACCACAACACCTCAGGAGACAGTGGGCTTAACCAGGGCCACCTCCTTACCACAGTTAATTATGGAGGACAGGCAAGCAACAACCAAACCAGTGCTGGCAGAAATGAGATTAAAAGAAAAGCGCAATCAATTAAAATCTTTTCAAGATGTTCAGTTGAAACAATCCGTCTCCATATTCCATAGACTGCCAACACAGATGGGCACAGAGGCCACATTGGTAAAGAAACGGACCCAAAGAAAATCCCAAAATCAAGCAAGAAGTGCGAAATTGAGATCTAAGGGCATTTCTTAGAAATCTAAAAATATCTGCATCAAATCCGGACTGCCCTTCAAAAAACACTGGAAACGTCTCATCTGACAAGACTTTGACAGGCACCCCTAAAAAAAACTAAAAGCGACAAATCTCCCTGGTCGAAAGAAGAAATTGAATAAAGGGATATTTTGCTGAACCTATCAGTATACATATCTAATGAAGAAGATGGAGAAATGATAGTACCCATAATGAACATTGAGATCTCGTGTGAAGAAATGTTGGACAACAAACTGGAATGCTCATCTATTGAAGAGTCTCTAAGCACAGACTATCAACATCCACATGACATATTAGCCGCTTCGCGTGGATCGTTCTTTCAAACACTTGATCAGAAACAAACTTCCTTATTGAAACTCAACGAACACTATCAAGAAACGAAGCCAAGAGCGACGACAACCGAAGAAACAAGAAAATTACCCCACTTCGATGATCCACAACAGAACACTTCAGACAATGCTATCATCATTGAAAGAATGGCGGACCAGGATGGCCGACTAATCCTAAACCGAACCAATGTGTTGAGATTGCTACATGTCATACCTAAAATGCAAGATATTAAATCGCAAGACATTCAAATTGTTGAATATATAAAAGAAACAAGAACTGACTGGATCGTATTGCACATTTTCTCAAGAAGGATACAGATGACTGTATTGGCTGAGTGTGCTGCCGTTTTACCTCTTGGATTTGATCTAACTTGTCCAAACTCAAAATCTCATTTGAAGCAGACAAAAGCAAAACTTGAAGGAATCAAGAGTGTGTGATTCTCACATCTCTAACTCGAGAGCAAAACAGAAAAGCAAAAAGAAGCGCTGACAAAGTAATGTATTTCCAACACATGAAGATAATATTTGATTCTAATGATGCAAGACTGCCCAGAGAAGTAAACGCCACGGAGGTCCATAGTCCATCAGGGCGGAAGCGAAAAACAAAATGCCATATGAAAATCAGTGCACAAGTGTCGAAGATCCACTAGCCATTACGATCAGTCGAGAAACACCCTTGGAAGCTCTGCTCGTGGAATACACGAGGATTCGTACATAACTACAGAAATTTGATATTGTGTGTCTACAAGAAACGTGGCTCTCCAAACAACTTCTCTGTGATGGATATACATCATATTTGAATTCGACAATCAAAAGAACTGCTGGACATCCCTCTTCTGGACTCCTGACCTTACTAAAGTCTGCCATTAACTTGACAGTTATTGAGATGATAAAGCCCAATCCATTTAGTCAGGTAATCGTAATTGAAGATCTAAACCAGAATCATGCAAAACGGAACCTGTTAGGGATCTGTAACCTTTACTTGAACACTGTAGCCATCAATGACAACGTCTTCATTGACGCTATACTCTCGACTATCGTTGAGTTACGGGAGCGCTACAAACCTATGAACTTCATCATATGTGGAGATTTTAACATCCATCTCTTAAAAAAAACAGGAGTTTGGATCCGAAGTAAGCTCCCCCCAAAGGCCCAAACATGGTTGAAATAACTACATCCAAGCGACATCCTACTAATAAATGGAGAGCTGAGGGAAGACATTCCACCGGTGCCAACATGGCACAAGGGTCAATCTGAGGCTTATTTCGACTATATTTTTACTTTGCAGGCATTCATCTCGGACTTGAAAATATGAAGATTATCCCTACAATAAGCAGAGACCACCACATGCTGACCCTCACTTGGAAAGAAGGAAAAGAGAGAACAATGGGACATATACTTCCAATGATGCATCTGAACAGAAGGAAAAACAGGCTCTGCATTAGACTGGAACAGGCCCAGGAGCTAACCAAATGTTTTATAAACAGCTCTCGAGTTAGGACCGAGAAACTTGAATATGAATGGGTTCTAACTCCCTATAGAACAGCGGATACCAAATCATCAAATAGGCTCTCTAAGCACGACCATGCCTGCTGTGCTGAACTCATAGGAAAAAGGAAACCACATCAAGGAGAATTGAGGGCATTGAGACCCCTTCCACTGGAGGACCAATTGAGAAGAGCCAAAAAAAGCAAACAAAGGTATAAGAACTGGTTGCGCAGCTCACGAGTGCTCCGCCTCCAAAGGGATGCCGAATGTATGCTGCGAGCTCTAGCCCAGCGAAATACTCAAGAACTCTTGGGCCTACTTAATGGTTAATCACAACATGCTGACTTGGTTCTGTGTATGGTATCTTATTGATGTGCGCCAATTTAACCTCTATGAAGTCTTGTTAGGAATAAGACTACTTCACTTCTTCCTTTTTGTAAGTAGTTTCCTTTAATTGGTTCAAATGTCCGCTATCAAATGTCACCTCTCAACACGTGTTTCACCATGTGTGTTACATGGATCGTCAGGAGAGAATCCTTTCCTTTGTTTCTTAGTGATAATTGTTTTCTTTAATTGTGTTTCCTTCTTTTTCAAAAAAAAGGGCTATGTCTCCTTTGCTGTTTAGTTGTCACAGCTATTCAGGGATCCTTTTAACTTCAGAGATGCGCTTGTCTCCTCAGTTGGTGATCCGCCGACATATCAGAAGTAGCCTGGGTGCATCGCTTTACTACCCTGTTTGCAAAGAAACAGGACTGGCAAGAACCAATTGAAAAAACAACTACAATCAATTTGGACATTGAATGGGCGCGAGATGACATACTGAATCATATCTGTCATGATACCTACCCCCGGGCATCCGGACCAGGTCCATCTGTCCCGGGAGCAGGCAAACAGATACTTGGAAAAAATCCAGCAGCCCCCGCTAGGGGCCATCTGGGTACAGTCCTGGCGCCATAGGCGCCAGGCTCATAGAAGGGGTCAGTCCTGGCGCCATATGCGCCAGGCTCATTTGCTTACTCGGGTGTGGTCTTGGGAATTTCTTACCTGGGACTACTTTGAAGGCTATTTAAACCACGCCCGAAGAGCAGCTCACGCTTCGTGTTATTCTGCATCCTGCAGCGTAACGCTCACCGTGCCTGCAAGTCAGCATCCAGTCTTCAGCCATGCCCGCCTCGAGTCTGGAGCTCCTAGGAAAAAGGGGAAAGAAGGGAAAAAGGATAGCACAAAAACAATACTTTTATTCCTCACCTGATCCTGGATCCATCGCGCCGTCGAATAGGAAGAAAGACGTTATTTGATGCGCGTTGCATCACCTGCTGCAGCGCCGCGCTATACTCACTAGCCTTCGCAGCACCTCCACGATCCACCTCTGTCTTCATCACTTCTTCGCCGAACTCCGGCACCTAAGGGGGACAAAAGAACAGCAAGGTGAGCCGAGAGAATAAACAAGGCAATATTAGTCACCATGATAGACTTACCTGATTTCAACGCCGGAGGCATTCTTCATCTCCACGGGCCGGCGCAGCCTCCATCTCATCTTTGCCGAACTCCGGCACCTAAAGGGAACAAAAGGACAGCCAGGTGAGCCGAAAGAACAAACCAAGGGAATCTCTTTCACCATAATAGACTTACCTGATTTTACCGCCGGGGGCATTATTCCTCAAGACGTCATAATCTCTCACCCTGCACCTGTAATAAGGGAGAAAGCAACAGATTACATACAGGTGTCATTTGCTGGACAGTGTTGGGTAATACAGACTCTTACCTGAACTTTACCAGCTGCCATGAGACAATCTTCTCTAGGGATCAAGCTGCAAGCTGCAAGGAATCGGAAAAGAGTGAAAGTCAGACATTTTGAACTCTTACGAACTATATACTTACGGCTCCTCGCCAGGAATCTCAGAGTCAATATTGTTCTGGAACGCCCCAATTCCTTCGGACCAGTGAAGTAACTGGTTATCCACGCGCCCCTGCATTCCACGCAGGATGGAGAGCTCATCTTTTAAAAACCTAAGGTGAGAATATAAAAGGAGACATCGGAGGTGATTAGAGGGTTGAACAATGGGGAGGGGGTTATCACTCAAATCCACGGGTGGCTAATTCCCTTTCTCCACTTTCAGGAGAATACTTCTACGGGTCAAGCAGATGAAATTAGGTGGGCCAGTCCAGTCTGTCATCTATGCACTACGCGTCACATGGGTGGAAACCGCAGCTGTCCAGTTCCGATCGACGCCCCTGTGGGAGCCAGGTGAGCATAACAATATCAGACATCTAAATACCTGAGGAGCTCTAGGCCCTGATGGGCGATCTAATACAATCCTGAAAGAAAGCCCAGAGGCTTGGACTGAACTTTGTCAACTGCTCTTCCAATTGATTATGGAATCTAAACAGATCCCTGGCACATGGAAAACTGCGGTCCTAATACCTATTTGTAAACCAGGTGACAGAACAATGACCACAAATGATCACCCAATAGCGCTTCTGGACCCGCTAGGTAAAGTTTTTGCTGCCATGTTTTTACGGTGACTGACTGCTTGTTCGATGCAATTCAATAGAAGAGATCCACGTCAGACTGGATCCGTCAAGGGAGCTGGAATCAACATCAACTTGATGATATTGAATCTATGGAAATTGGAAGCAATATGGTTAAAATCCAAAATGCATGCTGTATTTGTAGACCTAAAACTTGCGTTTGACAGCATAAACCGTGAGAAGCTGTGGAAGAAATTGCGGTCTTGGGACTGCCTGGTGGATCTTCTTGCAGGCAGCTTCGATCCAAGTGAGGCTATCAGCAAAGGGAGCAACCACAAAGGAAATACCTACGTCAAATGGGTTGAAACAGTGTTGCCCACTGGCAGCCACCCTATTCAACCTGCATATCGCAGACATCGCAGACAATCAAGAAGTAGTACGAGCGTTCCCCCCCCCCCGATCCTAAACAGGATGACAGTCCCATGGATGGTATATGCGGACGATCTCGTCCTACTTGATGAAACACAAGTTGGCCTACTAAGAATACTAAATTCTCTGTCAAAATATGTCAAAGCCAATGACCTTACGAGAAACATAAGGAAGTCTCAATCTATGTGCCTCGCAAGCCAACAAGGACAAAAGAATAATGATTGCCATATTCCTGAATTCCCAAAAATTGGAGCACATCAAAACAGTCAAATATCTTGGAGTGTGGCTTAATTCCAGTATCGATGAACATGGATGAGAGGAACATTTGTGAGCAAAAGCCGAATCTCTAGCCCGAAAAGGCTTGATTCTGCAGAAAACATATGGAAAATTCTCCCTGCGACCAGTGCTTACTTTTTATCAGCAAAAAGTAGGGCCAACATTGACATATGGAGGAGAAGCAATCCTTAATTTGACATGGCGCAACTGGGATTTGCTAGAGGGCATATTTTGGAGGAAACACTGTAGCGCCCAAAATCCTACCCAGTTCAAAGGATAAGATTTGAACTAGCATTACAATCCATGCACTCCATCATACTATGGAAATCATTGGATTTCTTTAGGCAAACCATAGTAGAGGACAAACTACCACCGATGACATATTGAGAACAAGATTCCCACCTAACCAGAACATGGTGTTGAACATCTGGAAATCAGACTTTCTAGAATGGATCAAAGCTTTGGAATGTTCAACAGAAAGGCTGAAGCTACGTCCACTTTCAGTGAAAAAAGAAATGCAGCGTAATGATTGGATTGAGACCCAGGAGCAGAAAAGTCTCTACAAACTGGCCATAAATTGCCTTGCAGAAAGTTGGCCCTGAGTCAGTTACCTGTATATCTACATATTTTCCCATGCCCTCAGATCCGGGACTTGTTCCTCCGAATGAGGCTGAACCTTCTACCGGCAAGAGAGGTCTTGGTACAATCAAGACAGGTGATGGATCAATCCATCACCTGTCGATTTTGCAAAGATACAATACAACAAGAATCAATATATCCTCTTATAATGGTTTGTGATGCGCTAACTCCCATAAGAACAAAATACAGTGCCATGCTGCCATTACAAGCATCTTCATTGACCCAGAAGAACGTTGGTATATTTTGATTATGGGAGCACAAAAAGCCGAATATACAGAGTTGTACAATTTTGGAGATAAAGGACTTGACAGTCTCATAGACATGTGAAATATCCAAATCTATGAATTTCGACAGGGGAGTTCGAGGGTGTGATTTTAATTTTCTGCCTGCCTTTTTTTCTTGCGTTTGTTTGAGTTGAACCTTCGAATAGAAATTATATATAATGAATAAATGGAAAGTTTGTAACAAACTAAATCATTTGTATACAATAAAAAGAAAAAATAATGATCTCACTACAAAAGTAACCTGTCTAAGCAAAGGGTATTTCTTCACAAACATCAATCTACAGAACGTTTGGAAAGGGGATATCTTCACCATCAT
Organism: Ambystoma mexicanum; assembly: GCF_040938575.1. NCBI lineage: Eukaryota > Metazoa > Chordata > Amphibia > Caudata > Ambystomatidae > Ambystoma > Ambystoma mexicanum. The sequence goes on along the minus strand of NC_090921.1, from coordinate 219,642,577 downwards.
CAATCTACAGGATGCCCATTTCCAAGTCACGATTCAGCCATCACACAGAAAGTACCTTTGACTCCTGGCACATATCAATAATGCGCAGACAGACACAGAAGATAACATTTATCCGTTAAACTTCAAACTACTCTGCCCCTTCCTTCTCTCGCCCCTCCTCTTCCTTCTTCTTGGACTGGCTCCTTAAAGTCAGGAGTCCCAGCGATTTCCATCTGAATAGATGATATTTACTATTTTTCTTCCTTCTCAACCAAGCACCGCCTTTAAATCTCCTTCCACTTCCCAGTCTCTCTCACATATTGTAGAAGGAACTCGCACTGCTTGTCATCTATCCCCTTTTTTAATTGTTATAAATCAGATGGCCTCCTCACTTCGAACCCCGATGTCACTCATCCTGGCTTTCAGCAACTCCCTCTGCAATCTGAACTTTTCACACACCATCAGATAGTGATACCCCATCTCTGGGCTGCCTCATGCCTCACAATTCTCAATGTGGCCCTGCACATCTTAAACATCCATCCTTGCAAGCCTGCATGCCGATTCAAGTTAGTTTCCTCTCTACGTGCCATCTCTGCATTCCACCCACACCTCTTAGTCTGATTCTGTACCTTCCTTTGTGCAGCATACAATTGCCTACCTTTTTCAGCTCACATTGCATCCGCTTTGTCACTCTTCTTTAATGCTTCCTTTTACAACCGCCTGCCATCTCATCCTCGCTTAAGGGTATCTCTATATACACAACTACACTTTGTGTGGCCTCATACGCCCTACTCATCCCGCTAGTCACTTCCTTTCTTTTCCAACCGAGATTTGGCCTTTCCTTTGACGGTATCAGGTAATATTAGCCCCACCAAAAATATCGCAATATATATAGTCGTCGGGAACGGCCATGGGCGATATTTTTAGTGGGGATAATATTTGGGGTTATTGGGAGCAGGGGTTGTGGGGGTGTCCCCCGCAGGTTCCGTGCCTTAATATTGTCGCAAAAATATGGCAATATTTTTGTATGCCGATATTTTTGCAGGGATATTAACACATGGAACCCCTTTTACATAAGGAGGAGGACCAGTTCTCTATTCAAAATACATGCAAGGACATTACACGTGAGATTTCCATTTTAGGAACCGGAACATAACCACCATAGTCATAGGGGGTCATTCCGACCCTGGCGGTAAGGGGTTAACGGGCCAGTAAAGGTGCCGGAGCCGTCAACCCCTTAACGCCTCATTACGAGTTCTGCTCGCGGGACCCGTTAAGGACGCCTAGTTTTACCAGGCGGCCTTAGCATGTCCCGCGAGCAGCCCAGCATGCTAACAACGCGCCCCTTATTAACGGACCCGTTGTTAGCATGCTCCCCATTCCCATTGAGCCCTATGGGGGCTCGAATGGGGATGTACCGGGTCCGGGTTCCTTGAATGAGGAATTACCGGGCCCTCCAAGGTAGGAATGGCCCGGTAGTTCCTCATTCAAGGAACCCGGACCCGGTAAGGGGGTAGCCATGCCGCTAATAGCGGCATGGTTACCTCCTACCTCGTAATGACCCCCATAGACGCTTCTCTCATGAACTGGGAAGCGCATATAGGTGAACTAATAACAAATGACATATGGTCCAAGGAGGAGTCAACTGCTTATAAACGTTTCGGAGCTCAGGGCAATCTGCCTTGCACTTTCAGCATTCTGGTCAGTCATAAAGAGATTCTCTACTTCATCAAGCAGAGGGTACAGAGTGCTGTCTGCAGTCCGTGGGAAGCAAAAACTGCTATGGAAATGTGCAAACCACCTTCCATGTGCGACGAACACCCTGGCAGATTCGCTCAGGAATGGGAACTGAAGGACCAGCTGAGCAGCACTGCATGAAAGATCATCCTGATAGCCACATTGTAGTCGACACAAATCTGGCACCAAGATCTACTGCACCTACCAATGCGGCTGCCATACAGGCTCCAGTCACTCACAATCTGCTGACCAGGGAGAGAAGAAATATGCCACCATGCGCCAGCATCACTTTCTTCAACAGCCTGGTACACGAAAGGTACAGATGCAGACCGCTAGGTCAACAAACAGTTGCCTGTGGGTAAAGGTAGAAGCAATGCCCAATTCCACAAGGAGAACCTATTCTTAAAAGTAGCATTGTTTCTGTTTATGGGAACTGCAGAAGAATCTGGATCTCCCAAGCGAGCAACCATACCAAATACTTTGCTACATCCTACATCATCCCTGAGAGTCCACTTATCAGTGATTGGATATTATCAGCCGAGCTAAAGTGCATTTCTGCTTTTAGCAACACCCATCACAAATCAATTCATAAGGGTCTCCTGGGCCTTTGTCAAATAAGCCGGTCCCTGCATGGAAGATGAACACAGTCCATTCTTGGTTCATGAAGGCACCGTTTCAGCCTATGCACAAAGTCAAGCTAAAGTACGTATCTTAAGACAGCCTTCATGGTAGGGGTCTTGTCTGCCAAGAGAGTCAGTGACATGCAGGCCTTCTCCTCCAAAGAGTCTTTTCCAGCTTTGAAAAAGGGCCGCCCTACAAGGGCCTCGTTCAGACCTTGTCTGGGCGTGCCAGGGCCCTGCAAGTGACCCCACCTTCATCTTACTGATTCCGGCCCCAACGATTAAATCAACAGTGATCCTCATTGTGCTGTAATGTGCTGGTAAGGAGCTCCCCCCTCCTCCCTGACCCACCCCTACCCCTCTGAGTAATGCCACATGGTCCCCCGCACAGGTGTGCTTAATTTCGTTCAGATCGCTCCACCTGCCGCGGCCTCTCAAATCTGCTCTGCTGCTGTCAGAATCATGGTCACTGTCTCCCTCCCTCCCCCACTCTCCTACATCTGACTGGCCTTATCCTTATTGACTGCCTGCTGCGTCGCTCCCACAACCCTTATCACTGGCCTCCTTTTCTTATTGATTTTCTTCTACCATATGCTGTTCTATGACTTCTGCCCGAACTCAGCAGTTCTTCACCCTTGGCTATAATAATAAGTTCCCTGCACAACTCGAATATGCCTGCATTCTTTTGCATCCCCCGGGTGTGCACAGAAGTATTTGTTTCTATGCTAGTCAAATCTGTGTGTTTGACTTGAAGTTGCTGGTTATACTAGAAATTTGCATTCATATCGCTGCCTATTTTCAAATTTGCTTGCTATCTTCTGAGGTAGGTTTATTTCCTTATCTCTATGAAAGTCAAATTCTGCTTATTTAAAATTGCTGGCTGTGCTTAAATGTAGACTTTTTCCACCGCTCTATGAAAAGTCTTATCTACCTGTTTTGAAATGACCTGTTGGGTTATCCTCTGTCCACCCCTATCATCCCTCTTCCCTGGTTCCTCTGTCTTTGCTCCCACTACTAATTGTCTTGTTTTACTGGTATATGTCGTAATAAATTGCCTAATCCTACCACACTTTGTCGGATTTTGCACTCCTTGTGATTATTTGGGTTCGTTCTCTCTCCTCCTTCCCTCTCCTCGCCTCAATGGTCCTCGCAATCTTCCCCATCTTCTCAAATTGTTATTTTCATCACCTATCCTATCCCTCTAAGTCTGTAAGAAAAAGGTTTAAGAAGGATTTTCTGGTCTCCAACCCTGGCCTTCCCATCATTGAACTGCTATACAAAAGGAGAACCTGTGCAGTACCTTTCTTTAAGAAAAATGTTTCTTTTGTTAAACATTCCCTAAATTAAAAATGGCTACAAAGTCACAACAGTAGTCCACCATAACCATTGTTTTCTTGCTCCAGACCAGCAACATTGCACTTTATGGGGTAGCCTGAGATATAGAACCAGTGGTATATCCAGAGCACTTGGGTTCTACATTCATTGCCTTTGGAGACCAACTAGTCACGGGCCTCATCTGTTAAAAAGCAATCACACGTAAATAAATAGTGTGTGCAATAACCCGTTGGGGTAGGTCAGTTCTCCTTTTGTATAGCAGTATTTTGATGCCCTTTTCCTGACCTTCCCAGTACATAGGGCTTTCCCTTTTGTTTACCTTCCCATCACTGAAACCTATGTCAATGCCTCTTCCAGACACTCTCACTGACATCCTCCTTGTCGTTCCTTCTCCAGACCTGTGGACTCCCTATATGATCCTTTTGCTCTCCCATTAATGGTGGCACCCGCTGGGAGGTACCCTTGGCATCCTTTATTTCCTCAAGTGTCTTTATTAATGTCTACAAGAATGGCACTGTCGTGTGTAAGGGAGGCATGGTCTCACATGTATGACACTGACACAAAAGGTACCATTTGTAAAATCTTAATTAAAGTTTCAATGAGGTTGGTGAAACTCCTACCTTGCCCTATAGCTAGGATGGGAGTAGTCTCGACCATCAAATCATAACCAAACAGTCCTAGTTGTGTCTGTCAAATAAAAATGGCCTACACTAACAAAAACCTAATGCATGCTCTATACCTAGTACAACAAATGTGAAAAGGAATATATGTATATAAAGGAAAGTCAGTGTTCAAAATAATAAATGTGGCTGAATCAGCTCTCCTCCCCACCTTGGACAGCACGGGTTAAGGCGGTCCCTGTAGACAAGGCGACACATTCTCGCTCAGGTTCTTAACACAAGGCAGTTCAACACGTAGATTGAAGCCTGCCTGGCCTTCCACCTCAAAGTCTTGTTTTCCAATTTCCAGAAACACAGTTTAACAAAATGTTCACAGCCGTCCCCTTCTATCCCCCTCAGACCTCTTACAGTAAATGTTCGCTTCGGTCCCCCTGTGCTGGGCTCAGACCTTTCACAACAGAAAGGTTCATATTGGTCCCCCTCTGTCGGGCTCAGACCTTTCACAGCAAAAATCTCACAACACTTGGAGGGGTTCCCTTCCCCAGGCTTATTATACTTCCGGTCTCCCTCAGTCAGGCTCAGACCGTTTCCTGATGTCAAAGACTTTCAAATACGCATGGGTTTTGCAAAAGACCTCCGCAGGACCACTTCGAATTTCCAACTTTCAATACACTCCCAGATTATTTACCCCAGTGCTTTTTGGTCTGGGTAGTTTGCTGTTTAAGTACCAAAGTTCTGCGTTCAGCTTTTCACGTTTCCCTTCTCTCGGGGGTTAATTTCAATCACCTTTCTATGAATTCAATTTATCGAGACAACCTTCTTCCATTCACAGAGACTTTCGAGTGGGTTACTTCCTTTCGCCGGACCGCTCCGCTACTCAGTATCGCTAACTTTCCAGCTATCATTACTTCAAAGTTGACTCGCAGGTCTGCCATTCATTGCATCTCATCCACATGCATGCAGCCTTCGATTTTGGGTTATAATGTTGCCACTTCAATCTTTCTCTAGCACACACAAGTCTCTCATGTAGCTCGCCAACTCACCGGCTGTGTGAATTTCTTTCTTGTCTTTTACTTTCTCCAATCTGCAAGTCAAAGTAGGTGCCACAGGCTTGTCCTTGCCTCTCAAACTCTGCCGTTCACCCCAAAGGGTTGCTGGCATCCTTGGAACACAATGCTGCTTTCAATTTTGGGATTAAACCTTCTCTACGTATCTTTCGCAGCCGTTTGGAGGCAACAACCTCCTGTAGGGGACTCCTGGGGTTCTCTACCAGTGACTCTCGGCCCTCGGTCTGTTGCTCTGCTCCTGTAGGTTCGCCTTTGACCCGGATGTTCTGCTCTTACTCGTGTTCCACCTTGCTCAGAGTGTGTCTCTGTTCTCCCTATTTTCCGTGTGAGAGCTAATTGGTATCTGATGTATGCCCTTAGAGTCAAGTGCCAGACTTTGCCTGACCCAATTAGTGGGGCATGGCCAATGAGTTAGCATTGCTACTCTCAGTTGCCCTCTTTCTCGGCTCAGTGTTTGTGTGAAAAGGGGGGGATAGGAAATCATGGAATCCTATGAAATGGGATGGGTTAGGTGTGCAGGAAAGGGGGGGAGATACAGCGCCTCACCATATGCTTTCTCACCGCCACTCCCATGAGACCCCTCACCCATGTGATCCTCCCACCCAGGGTCTGGATCCAAAGGTGATGGCTGTGCCCTAGCCACCTGAGAGAGAGATCCCCAGGGACTAGCAGGTGAGTCACCTCTTGGTTTCTCACACATGGCTCAGTGCTCTCAGTCCTTGATAGGTATCTCCTGTCTCATCAACTTCCTTCCCTCTCCCCCTCCTCCTCCTGTTATCCCTCTGGCTCCTCTGCCACTTCCGATGAGTGTACCACACTCCTGTACCCCTCCTCGGAAGACCTTCAAAGGGGCTAACTCGCTTCACTTAGCTACCCTCAATTCTCGCTCTGCCGTCAATAACTCCTCTGACATGTGCCTCCTTCATAACAACCTCAACCTGGATGTCCTCGCTCTCATGAGACTTGGTTCATGTCCAGCTCTGCCACGTGTTTTGCCACTCTTCTCCCAGAGGGTTATAAGATGATCTCCAATCCCAGGCCTAATTGCAACAGGTGTTGTGTGGACCTCATATATCCTGAGTGGATCCCTGCCTGAATCATACCCACTTAGTCCGACTCCACTTTCGAATGCCTTGTCTGCAGGCTTACTATAATGGCCCTTCTCCAACTGTGGCCACTATCTACAGGCCCCCTGGCCAGATCTCCCAGTTCCTCTCTGAATGGGCTGACCTCACCTGGTCTCTTTTGACCTCCTCCAAGCTTCTCCCCCTTGGTGACTTCAATATTCACCTCGACTCCTCTGATGTGGTGACGGGGCTCTTACCAAACACTGCGACTCTTTACCTCAGCATTCTCCCCTCCGGTCAGACACACTCAGCCGGACTCACCCTTGATGCTCTCATCTCTTTAGACTATTACGATTCCGCCCTGGACTGATCATGCCCTCCTCTCACCTTGACCTCCTTAGTCCCTTGGCCCGCTCTGCCAAACTCCTTCTCCATGCTACTGATAAAGTGAGTGTCAGCTGCACTTTTCCACTCCCCCTCTCACTCCTTCCTCTGACTCTCACTCTCACTCTGACACAGCCCTCACTAACCTTCACCTCTCCATTGCCAACATTCTGTACATCATTGCCCCTGTTATGAGGATCCACATAAAACCTGCCTCCAAATGCAACTCCTGTTACGATTCCAACTTGGCCACTCTAAAATGTCAGTGCAGAGTTGCGGAGTGGAAGTGGCAGGCTTCGAGCACATCCTCTGACAACCTGGCCTGCCGCCTGCTACGAAGGCAATACAGACTCTCCATCTGCTCCAAGAAAAGGGCCTATATCCATGCCCATATCTCTGCAGCCACTAACAACACTTTCGAACTTTTCAAAATCTACAAGGAACTTGCCAATCCTACGCCAGTCTCCACTACCTAGGCCGGCCCTCTGCACCTCTCTTGCCTCTCACTTCATCTCCAAAACCCAAGACATCCTCTCCTCACTCTCCTCTAGCCCACACCCTCCTCCCACACCTTCTATCAGGCCTCCCTCACCCCCCTCTCTCTCCGATAGCACCTGATGAGGATTCTAGACAAGTCTGTGCTATGAAAGCCTCAGCCAAACAGGTGCACCCCTGCTCCTCCAGAACTATCAAGGACAACATGACCTCTTGCTCCTGCCTTGGTTGATCTCTGCAATCACCCCTTTGCCACTGGATCCTTCCCCTCACTCCTCAAGCACTCCTTTGTGCAACCCCTCCTCAAACTACCTTCTGCCGACCCTTCCTGCCGGCAAACTACCCCCCAATCACCACAATCCCTTTCTTTGGCAAACATTGGGGAGAAGCTGGCCGTCTCCCAGCTTATCCACCCCACTGACTCAGTTTGTTGCCTTCATGACCATCAGTCTGGATTCAGAGGCACAGAAACTGCTCTCATGAACACCTGTGAAGACTTCTTCACTGATCTTAGACTCCTGCTCTCCCTCTGTTCTCAATCTTCTTTCTTCTGATTTTTATACGGTCAATCATGCCATCCTGCTAAAGCACCTCCAAGACACCCTTGGCATCACACACCTGACTTTGGGTTGGTTGACCTCCTTCCTCTTGGACCGACCCTCTCAGGTTCAATTGGGCCCTTTTCTCTCCTCCATCTCACTCTCCACCTGTGGTGTCCCTCAGGACTCTATCCCCTTGCCCTGGCTTTTCAACATCTACCTGGCCCCTCTAGCCCATTTGATCTCTAACTTCTCTCCTAATGTCCAGTGTTATGCAGATGATACCCAGCTCTCCTTCAAACTAACTTCTTCAGCCTCTCTTATTCCTGATTGCGTGTCTGCCATTCCTGCTTGGTGCACTACCAATGAACTCTGCCTTAATGCTAGTAAAACAGAGATCCTTCTCATTGGGACCCCTGCTCCCTCCTTCCCACCCATACTTTGGCCACCCTCCTTGGGCCCCCTCCCCTCACCCTCCTATGAAGCAAAAAACCTTGGCGTCCTCTTTGGCCCCTCTCCTTCTCTCCTCACATCACTGACTTCAACAAGAAGGCACACTTCCAGATACACCTCCTCCGAGGCATTCTCCCTTTCCCCATCTTCCCACCTTCCCCCAGAAACTCAATGGGCGTCATTACAAGTATGGCGGTAAAGCAACAACGGCGCCAGAATCGCTACCGGCATCGTTGCTACCATATTGCCATACTAGGAGTTAAGTTCGCGGGTGCCCTTGCAGCCACCAGGTCCGACCTGGTGGCCATACAGGCGCCCGCGAGCAGAACATGATGGTAGCACTGGCACCGTTATTAACGGTACCGGTGCTACCACCCTCCCCATTCCCATTGAGCCCTATGGGGCTCAAATGGCAATGGGGATGTACAGGGTCCGGGACCCGTGAAAGGACAATTACCGGCTCCGGCTGGGCCGGAATAGCCAGTAATTGCCCATTCGCGAGAGACGGACCCGGATGCGAGTTTGGAGGTAGCCTTGCCGGTAAAACCAGCAAGGCTACCTCCAACCTCGTAATGTGGCCCAATGTCTCCAGAGGTACTTTCTAGGCTGGACTTCCTCTTCCTCAATCTGCATAGCGCCTTCCTTCACACCCTACAACTAATCCAGAATAGGACTGTAAAACTTATCCTTGCCTCAAGCCCAGGGACAGCATCTCTCCAACCCTTAAATCTCTCCACTGGCACACCTGTTGCTCCGAGGATCATGTTCAAGACTCTCTGCATCATCCACAAGGCTTTCTGTGGCCTAGAACCCCGCTACATCCAACTCTCTCCCCCTAAATACCTCCCTGCTAGAGCCCTTTGCACATCTAGCTCTAACTCTCTTCAGATCAGACCCTTTGCCAAGCAGAGAGTGAGGGGTAGATTTGTCTCCTCTGCAGGTGCCTCTCTGTGGAATGGTCTTCCTGCTTCTCGCAGACTTGAGCCAGATCTCTTTAAGTTCCGGAAGCTACACAAGACCCTCCTTTTCTCTTCTTCTTTCCTCCTCCCTCTCCCCTGCTAATTTCCGCTTGCCCTAGACTTGTGGCCTGGTTCCCACAGAATAACACAGGGCTCCAGGTCCCCTGTCCAGTCTACCCCATTGCACTTGCACTGGATTTCCCCCTGACCCACCTTCTTGGTACACTTGCCCTCACAGGCCCCCCTTTCTGCATGTGCTGGCTGGCCTGCACTCTTGAGATAGCCCAGCCCCATACCTTGCACTTGTGGTGGACCCCCATTCCTTTGTACACTCTGTTTCCCCTGGCCCTTCCACTTGGCTGCCTCTGGCACTCTCCTCACTAGGGCCCTCCGCCCCATCACCCCTTCACACTTGCACTTCTCGTTACTGCACTTGCACGATATGAATGTCGCAAGGCCTATTAGGATCGCTACCTTTTTGCGATCCCCCCCTTGCCTTGATGCGCCTCAAAACACTTGTGTATAGGTGCATTACAAATGAACAAACAAATAAAATTGCACGCCAACAGGCGTCCATAAAACGCATCCTTGCTATCGGCCTAAAATAGTATCACATTTCCACATCAATCAAACGGTTATTTCGCTAAAATGTTTCCAAAACCTCTCCCACCAGTGGAACCTGCATTGCACATTCTTGACACCAGAAGAGCCCTTTGATACTACACACATTGGACACAAACGGACCAGATATTTGTAGCCTTTGGTCTGCCTGGTGCAGGCTGTGTGCTTTCCAAGCTGGATACAGCAAGGTAGATAACATCTATATGATTCTGCCACTCCACAGCTGGTACACTCCTCACTGGTGCTCTAACTACCCACTTCACAAGAAGCTACTACCGCCTTACATGCTTTGTTACCCATCCAGGAGAAATTACACATCAGAAACCAGTGCCTGGACACTAATGCAAGACCAGAGACGGCGGTGGGTCAGGCTGCATAAATGCCAACATTTTGCAGCACCTGGGAGAGAGATGTTCTCACAGAAAGCGGGAGAATTTATTTTTCCCATTGAGTTGCATTGCGAATTTAATTAATTATTTAGAAAGTCAAAAATAGCAAAATTTTTTCTAAAGAAAATCAGGTGTCTCCTATGTAAACCGGGAGGGTTGTGTGACGAATCTAGCGAGGTTGTCACTACTTCAACGGGGGAAATCTTCCTTCATGTGGCCCGGGAAAGGCAGTAGCTACCTGACCCTGGGGGTGGCTATCTGTGGGAGGACCACATGGGGGAAGACAACCCTCAGGGAGGTGGAGTAGACTCACTGGGTCAAAACAGATATGTCCCTCTGGCAATACTTTCCTGTCCCCCTCCATTTCTGTATGTCATATTGTAATGTAGTGCCGTCCAGGGGAGTAGAGCAGTGAAAGGTTTGCTGCGCCTGTGTTATGGCCTGCGGGAGCTTTCAAGCTAGGAAGAAGGCAAGGTGGGAACCAGAGAGCCAACGGAACCCTCTCCCAGCCAACAAACAAGCAGCAGTGAGAATGGTGAGACACAAGGGACGCTGAAGCCACTGACAGAGACCGCTGAGCCCAAAGAGATATTGGGACGCTGGGGCGCCTTGTGGCAGATGCTGCATACCATTTAAAAACCTGATAAGCCCTAACAAGTGAACTGGGAGACTGATAAATGTGGGCAAAGAGACTAAAACTTTTGAAAAGGGGTCGCTGACCCAAAACCTGAAAAGTATAGTTAAATGATCATGGAACTGTTTAAATAAGAATGTGATTGTTGATGAGAAGTGTGAGTCCAGGACCGACACCCAAATACTGAGTGAAATATGAAAGCCTTGGCAGGAGAGTAAACCAGGCAAACTACGAGTCTGGGACACGCACCAAAGTAATGCGATAAGAAAGCCCTGGCAGGAGAGTAAACCTTGAATACAGCAAATCTGCGACCTGCACTCAATCAAGATTGTTGAACTGGAGAAACAGTACCCCAAATGTGTGGAAACTAGGGGAAGGGAGTCTCCCCTTCCCTGGAATTGTGGAAATTGGGAGATATGTGAACCGTGGAAAATCTAAGAAAGCTTGGGACAAAGATATACTCCTTGAGCTTGTAAAACTGTGAACTGTGGGAAAGCTAAGAAAGCTCAGGGGCAGAGACTCACCCCTTGAACCTGTGAATTGAGGAATTTTGGAAACCTTGAAGGGAAGGGTCATACCCCTTCAGATTTTGATAAACTGTGTAAACTGGAGTAAACTCGAGGGAAATGTCGTCCACCTTGAAATTGTAGAGTATATTAATGTGACATTGAAAAGCCAGAGAAATCCAGCAGACGGGAAGGCCCCCTTTTCTGATGGAACTTTATTGGTTTTCATTTACACTTTAGAATGTTCTGTTTATAACTTTGGAAAGATGGTGCAGGTGTTCAGCTAAAAGACATTCCCCACCCCCTTCACGTTATATTTAATTTAGTGAGTGAAGGACAGAGAACGATTTGTTTTGGACATTCTGACACAGATGTTCCTTAGTTTTGTTGAGGCAGGGAAGCCCCTCCTAGAGTTAGGGATGGGTAGGATTTTCCCAAACCCCTCTTATCTTCCATCAATAAAAGTCTTTAACCAACACCAAAAATGTCACTGGGCCTCATTACGGGTCCGGCGGTAACCGTGCCAGTAAAACCGGCAGGTAGCTGCCCGACCCGTAAACCGTTAACAGTACCTGGCTTGCCGGTAACACTGGGGTATTACAACCCCGGCGGCCGGAAAGTCAGGCGCTGGTAATATGTTGTTCCCCATTCTCATAGAGTCCGATAGGACTCGGGAATGGAGACCACAGAAACACTGGCATTGGTAATAACGGTGCCGGTGCTGGGAGGGCACCCGCCCACGAGACTTGTACTTTGCCGGTCCGGAAACAACGGTGCTGGTAAGCTTACAGGCACTGTTGTTTCCGGACTGGCAAAGTTGTATGAGGCGCATTGTGTCTGTGTTTTACTCTTGATCCCTTACAATGCATGAGGCTTTGCTTCAGCATCTTTTCTGTAAGACCTCATAGCATTGTTTGCTCGCAGAGAGGAATGAGAGTGACTCTCTTGGTGTGCTGTGTACTATAAATCTCTTCTGGGCGTTTCTGAGTTTGGTGAGTTTGGTGACAGAACGTTCAGAGCCTTGCCTAAGGCTCTGAAAGTTTTGTAGGGAGTTCAAGGACAGATGCAGAGTGAATGTTCATAGTGAAGTCGACTGCTCACCCGCCAGCCTCATTCACACCACTTATTGATTTTATATTTGCATGTACATTCTGTAGTGGGGTTAGGAGCCATGGAGTCACATGCAGTGCAAACAGATTGCAAATCTATGTTGACTGGCAGGGTCTGGGTGGTGAAAGGTTGACTATAAGGGGAAATGATGCAGATCCGGCCCCCATCTTAATAGAGATGTTGGCAGGACCTTAATAAATACAGCACCCTGGGTGGAGGTGCCCATTGCGTCTAATCATGACAGAACAATTCATTTGCCTTAAATATCATCAAAATATAGTCCAGATAATGGACAAGCTGAAATGATTGGAACGAATGGAGCCCTAAATGGTCATCCTTTATCCACGACAGGCAACTGGAGTGTTCTATTTTCCATGTCCCAAGCTCGAGATCGGTTTAGTAATCCTGAAGAAACATCTCAACTGGATTTTCTTTCTATCTAATATCTGCAAGAACTATAGAGGAACGATGAGTATTTCAAAAAATCCTAAAGGCCTTGAGCATCTGCATCATTGGGAATTTGGCCTGCCGGATGCTCAAATAGGTTTGCATGGACAGTCCCCAAGCACTATGGATGGCGCTGTTTTGGGGGCGAGGGGCCCGCTTAAGATCCTGGTGGAAAGTTTACTACCAGAGAGTTAACATTTTTGAGAGGTATGAGAGGGGTCTCAATGCTTCGGACCTTATCATTAGACATTAACAGAGTGGCTTTTATTGATCTGCATCCTACAGATCACGCCATCATTGTACATTAACTCCAAAGTTGTGGCAGGTATTATCTTGAAAGAACGTCATTCACTGCAACAATTGGGCTGACTGTACATGGAGAGGAACAATGGGTGCTTAGATTCGGGGAACACAAGGGTTCCACTCCCGAGTGACATTTTGGTAACAGCGGATTGTAATGGATATGGTGGCAGAGGGGTTTGTTTCTCTAAGCCAATCAAGTTAACTGGGGATAGAATCAAGACTAGTACTGGCTGACAGGGGCCTTCTTGCAGGGTGGAAAGGGGGCTCAACCGTAGCTTGAATCTAAAAAGTCAGCTATCAGGGACAACATTTCTGTCCTGGAAAACTAGGGGACAATGTAATTTGATAACCAACCATGAATTGGGATTTCTTTTTTAAAACATGACACTTAAGCCTACAGGAAATTTGGGTCGTGGACAAACCCTTTTTTGACGGATATATATCCCATTTTCAAGCAGCAAAGAAGGATTCGGGGGCCTACTTACATTAATTAAATTATACTTAGCTTTAGAAGTTGTCTCGTGACAGGCGTGACAAGAGGTTTTTTGGTTTCCCATATTATTATGGATCAAGGAATAAGGCAGGACCTCTTGTTTATAAATATATAATGGCATAGTGGGATTTCCGTGGTGGATGAAATGTTGGAGAGGCTCACATCTTTTGTAAATGACTGGTGTAACCGAGTTAGGGGAGGTTCACCAATAATAATGGGAGACTTGAATGCTTACTGTATTTATAATAATTAATAATTTAGCATTTATATAGCGCTAGGAACCTTCAGGCATCTGAGCGCTGCTTATTATTACCCACGGTGTGTGGTGCTCATTTATCAACCTCGGAAGGATGAAAGGTTGAGTTTGGCGTCGCAGGCACTGCACGGATGTCAAAGCGAGTGCTCTATTTACTGTGCTATCTGACCGGCTTGATGTTGAAATGAAGACAATTGGGTAATGGTAAGAAATCGTCAGGGGCATTGCATGCGTTAGGTTTACACGTGTAATTGGTCAGTCTCAGGGGACATCCCGCATAAACTAAACGCACATGGAGTAATAATATACAATTTGTCACCATAGATTACATAATTTCACCTGAATGGTTGGTTAATAGATGTAATGTTTTGAGTATTCAATCAACCAACCTAAGTGATCACTGCAGGTTGTTTGCAGAGATCTACATGGGGATACTGTGTAACATGCTAGAAGGCCCAAAGGGGATATCTGTGAATCAGGCGGGTAACATAATATCATGGAACCTAGCTAATATCAAAAAGGTTAATGATGCAGTTGGTCTTCGATCCCTTCCTGGATTGGAAAATGGATACTTTTTCGGTTGACTCATTTGAGCCATATGTTGATGAATTTCTTGGTGCTGTTTTGGGACAATCTGGTAGGAATTTTGGGGGCAAAGCAGAAACATACTTACATGTTTGATCAAGAGGGACATTATAGAAAACTTCTTATGAGAAATTCAATTAAAATATTGAAAGGCAGAAGAGAGCTATCCTTGTATTCCACCATTTTTTTTGATTAAAAAAGTAAAGCTCTCCTATAAAGATTAGGTTAAGAATTATAGATTGGCATTATTCCAAAAAGATGCAGCAGTGATAAAAAAAAAATAATTTTTCAGTTTTCTGGAGGATCAAAAATGATGACTCCAACAAGCAACTCAACGTACAAATGAATCTTGTGTCTGAGAAGGATTGGGTTGCTAACTATTCCAGTGTGTTATCAGAAAATGATCATATGAGTTCTTTGAATCTTAGTTTTGAGCTTAATAAGGTTTCTACATTAGAAATTCCCATGAACCTGGAAATAGTAGAAGAAATACTTGTCAAAATAAGTAGTTTGTGAGCCCCTGGTTGCAACAAACTCTCAAATGCTTTGTTTAAAAGTTCCAGAAGGGAATGGTCGATTATTTGATACATTTTATTTCAGCAGATTTCAGCATGTCAACGATTCCCAGCCTCATGGCGGACCGCATACATAGCATCAATCTTTAAAAGGTCAGAAGTGACCGAGGAATTACAAGCCGGTTTCCATATTGGACACGTACAGTAAAGATTTTCCTTCTTTAATTCTTATCCACTTGGGAAAGTGGGCTAAGGATTCTGGTTGACTACAAAAGTGGCGGAAAGGCTTTCAACATAATTTGAATACCACCTTAAATGGCATGATGTTTAAATGCATTCAATCAATGGTGTGGGAAAGGAAACAGTCTGTTTGTCGCCACCATCGACCTATTCCCCACCTTTAATGTGTTAGATTGAAATCTACTTTGGGCTAATTTCACAAATGGGGCCTCCCTGATGGTTTATTAAGTTAAATTATTGGTCTCCATGAGCATTCGGAACTCCAAGTTAGATTAAATACAGAAGGAGGCTTGACTACAAAGATACTGCTCTTTCATTGGCCTTGGCCCTTGGGGGTCATTACGACCCTGGCGTTAAGGGTTAACGGCGCCGTAAAAAGGTGTCGGCGCCGTTAAACCCTTAACACCTGATTACGAGGTCCCTTTGCGGGACACGACATTAACGGCTGGTTTTAGCAGCCGTTAAAGTAGGGTGCCGCAAAGGGACCTCGGTGCTAATTACGGTACCGCAATTTGCGGTACCGTACTTAGCGCCTTCCCCAGTCCCATTGAACCCTATGGGGCGAAAATGGGAATGGGGAAGGGCCATGGTGAAATGGGGAAATACCGCCCTGCCAACCTTGGAATGGGGCGGTATTTCCCCATTTCACCATGGCGGACTCGTTACAACACCGGCACCAACCATGGTGCTAATAGCGCCATGGTTTAGCGCTGGGGTTGTAATGAGGGCCCTTATCTTTCGTGAGGCCCTGAACATTCATATGATTAACTCAATAAGCATTGCAGACTGCAAAACCTTGCAAGGTAAAACGCTAATCGACCATGACACCACGCTTAACATTCTCCTGATTTACCGCCCTCCCCAGAGTATACCGATTTTCTTATCCAATTTAGTGATTGGATTTCATATTCATTAAAACCTCACTCAAAGGTGATTGTACTGGAAGATCGGAATCTTGGTTTTAATTACCCAGATGACACTTTGGCTAGGTCTACCCAGGATACATTAGAGAGCCTAAACTTCCATCAATGTATCTACCACCATCACATAATGGCGGCAGAATTCTGGATTGGGTGGCCCCCCCAGGTTAGTGTTAGCGAACCTTGAGGTAACTCCGTGCTGTGGTCTGAACACTTTCTCATTTCCTTCCAGCAGCTACAGAGTATGCCATCTGGTAAAAAAAGAAAAATTCTCCAGTGAAGTTTGTATGTCACAATCTACGTAAATTGACCCCTCTTCCATGCATCCTTTTTTCACTCCTGTAATAGACAATCTTGATTGCTTTGACTCTGCTTCTAAAATTGGATGAGCCTGTGACCTAATGATCTGGCAGTGAACAATCATGCACCATTAGAACAAAGATTGGTAAATGCACAACCATTAAAACAATGGTATTCCACTGAAATCGGAAATTAAAATCCTGGAAAGACAAGGCCTTCAAGAGATAGCGGAAGTCCCTTTCTCTTGGGGATAAGAATTGTTACACCTTAGCAGTCAACCAGGCCATCTGTGATGCATGCCAAGAAATTGTTTTATGAGACAAGGGGGCCTCTTCCAACTCAAGGGAACTGTTCAAGAGTCTTAAATAACTCAAGGATCGTTGTACACCCTCCTACTTAGTCGCCAAGGATGTGAAGTGGTGTTTAGACTTCCAGAACTCCATGTGAACTAAGATTGAGAACATGAAAAGCATCATCACAGTCAATAGAAATGCTTTTTTTTGGATAACAAACCTGTATTAAGTGGGGAAGCGCATTGGAACATATACCTCGTTCTGTCTTCTCTAAAGTGACTGATGCATTTATCTTGGATATGCTAGAAAAACTGAAACTAACCAACTGTGAAGGGGACATTTGCCTCGCAAATATTGTAAAATCTAGCGCCCACCACCTTACCACCTATGATTACTAAATTTGTTAATCTATACTTTCTCTAAAACTATGTTTAACCTCAATTAAACAAACTTGGATTAATCCCCTACTAAAAAAAACTTAATTAGACCCATCCTTAGCAGTAATTATTGACCCATAACTAAGACGCCCTTTTGTTCTAAAATGCTGGACAAGATAGCCCACCAACAAATACAAGATTTTCTTGCCCATCATAAAATGCTAGGCCCAAAACAGTCAGGTTTCAGAAGTTTTGATAGTATGGAATCCACCCTGTGGGATCTGAAAACCAATATCTTGCAGCATCTAGATTAGGGGCAAATAGCTTGTTTAATGCTTCTAGACCTGACTGCTGTTTTTGACCTGGTTGACCATGCCATAGTAGTCACCCAACTCCAAGATTTGTTTGCCTTCTCTCCTGAAGCGGCTAGCTGGGTTCTTTCTTTTCTGACGGAGTGAACAGCAAGAATGCATTGTGACAATGCCATCACAGAGGCCTTTATACTGCCCTGTGGGGTTCCTCAGGGGTCATGTATGTCCCCTATGCTATTGAATATTTTCACTGTGCCCCTCTTTTTCTTGCTGGAATCCAATATGTAATTTGCGCAAAGTATGCAGATGACACCCAGTGTCTCATTTTCCTTACAGGTAACCATGCGACTGACACCCTGACGATCAACACCACCTTTAATCTCATACAAAATTGGATGTTGCTTAATGGCTTGGCACTCAACAACTCACAGACTGAAATCAAGATTGTTGGCACTGCTTACAAGCTCCGTAATCTAAACCTTGCATTTCAAACCGTCAAAGTGACTGAATGTTCTCTTAAAACTCTTCCAAAGGTTAAGCCTCTGGGAGTTATTTTGTATCAAGAGCTAAGCCTAGACTCAAGCTGTTGTGCCACCCTGGCGCAAGACATTATTGGGTTCCGTTTAGACTACTCTTCAAGCCTACTACAGGGCATAGGACAGGGGGAACTCAATCGCCTCAGGGTTGTTCTGAATAATGCTGTCAGAGTGGTCTGCATAAATCTGACCATGTATCTGTGGCAAGAAAATCCTTGCACTGGCTCCCGATTAGGAAGCTCATTGTCTTCCGCATCTGTGCATTGCTCACTCCTGTCTTTTTTGAAGGAGTCCAATTTACCTTTCATCTTTGTTGGGATGGCTATCGGCAAGACGCACCCTGAGATCCAACAATTTGGGCCTCCTGCTGATCCCAAAAGCTAAACTGACTATGATCTTGGATGGATGCTTCCCTATGGCAGCCCCTCGCCTCTTGGATGCACTGCCGCCAGATCTGAGGTACTGCTCCTCCTTGGTGTCATTCAAACGTTTACCGAAGACCTTCTTTTTCAAATGATAACCTCTTCCAGGTATTTTTTCTCTTTACAGTTAGGATTCTTGTTCATTGTATGTTTGTCCATTCCTGCGCTTCCACGCCTAAAGGCACAGTTCAAGCAGTTTATAAATACAATAATTAAATACCAACTTTTAAGACCATCAAACAGGGGTGTGTTCTTGTCTGATATATATGTCTGATATTGGTGAATATTTAACGCCTGTAGCCTTAGCCTCTCCTAATCTGCAATTATTGAAACTGACGTGGATCAGTTATGCTGACGATTTGTTATTGTTCGATTGTACAGAGATAGGACTAAAATGACATTTATCTGATTTTAATAATTGTGCAACAACCCATTGTCTGAAAATAAACCCAACTAATACGAAGGTTATGCATTGAACTTTGAAAAAGCACTTGGATATTTTTAAATGGTTTAATGAAGTTCCCTTGGAAAGAGTAGATTGTATTACCTACCTTGGATTTCCAATTATTTCCAAGTCACATAAATTCCAATTAAGATCTGTTGTGAGCAAGCGTGTCAGCACAGTCTAACCAAACCACTCAGCTAGATGCTCGATTTGGTTGATTTTCAATTATTCCTGTATTAGTTTTTTTAGGGTAAAGTCATATGAAGATTTTATACGGGATAGAGATTTACTTTGCCTTGGTGCTGAAACGCCTCCAAACATTGCAGGGACATTATTGGCATCAGGTTCTGTGTATTCAGAGTTCCATGCCATTATGGCAATCCATTTCGAGCTTGGCATTAACTCACTCAGCAAAGTTAATTGGAGTCTATTCAATTTTTACAAGAAGCCTATACTCCAATTCCAGAGTCATTATATAGTCACAGGGCCATGATGGTAATAAAAGGGAAACAGAAACCCCTAAATGAGTTGACCAGACTTTGTATACATTTGTTAACAGATATAGATTTGGCAGTCGAAGATCTTGCATTGAATCCGGACAAAGTAAAAGATGTATTTTATCAAAGGGATTGGATTGCGATAATGGAGAAACTCCATGCATATAAGTCATTTAATCACCCGAGTATGGATCATAACAAACATGGAATTATAGCTTCATATTTAACTATTTATCCAAGCCGGAGGATTAGGAGACAATTCCTGCAAATTCCTATGGAATCTACATTGCACTAGGCAAATAAGAAGAAGATACGGTTGTTGTACGGCAGAACCCTCTAGCTGCAGATATTGTGCACCCCAAGAGATGATAAAATACCTTATACATTTGGTAACTGCCTGTCCAGCGCTCTCAGGGATTCGAGAATTATGTTTTAGAAAATTAAATTATTTTGATACTGTCACGACCCTCGCCCAAAACCCCCTCTGACAAACCTATTGGCCAGGTGGAGTCAAGACTTGGGCCTCTAAAGCCTGGCATCCTCTTCAAAAGCCCTCATGGGGCCAGTCCTGGCGCCTATGGCAGCAGGCTCCTATACCATGAAAAACAATGTGCTTAGGAACTACTTTATTGTATTGTCAGCCAACATGGAGGCAACCAAGCTATGCGGTCTAGTGTTTTGGGTGTGGTAGCCTAGAGACTACTTTACCTGGACTATTTTGTTGGGGCTATTTAAAACACACCCGAGCAAGACAACACGCCTCGCGTTACTTTGCAGCTTGCAACGTGACGCTCACCATGTCCAGCTATTCCCTCGAACCTCGGAGAAGCAGAACCTGCAAGGAGACAAAAGGAACATCATTACCAATAGCATCTTACCTGCAGTCTTCATCTTTAAACACTCGCAGCTACTGAGAACAGCTTCCTCGAATCTGCACGCCTCCCGGACAGAATGACCTGAAAGAGGAAGATAGAGGCAACATTAAAGAAAGCAGTAGAGACATTTACAAATTCCGATCTGCTCAAAAGGCTTACCTGGCTGGTCGCCTCTCGGCTGGCACCACTCCGGACATTCCACTCGCGCTGAAGAACACCGCGACCTACAAGGAAGGAAAACACAGGTTAGCAAAGGCAAGACTTTGCAGCGCTGCGCATAGTGCTTACTTACCGCATCAAAGCGCTCTTAATGCGCCATCATTTACCAGCAGGGCTCAACCAAGCCAGTTCGCCGCGTTGAACCTCCGCATACCTAAGGAAGAAAAAAGAGGCATTTTAAACAAAGAAAGGCATGCAGGATAGCTACAAAACTAAATAACAGCAATAAGACCAACCTGAACAATATCAAACGGGCCGGCGTCAGTGAAGTAACTGGACCGCACTCGCCCATGAAAGACAACGCGCCCCTGCAAAGAAGGCAGGACGGAGAGCACGCCTAATTCTACCACAAGGTGAGGAGAGGGCGCCAGAGGGACTGAAATCATACTGGGGTGGAGGGAGGATACTTACCCCAGTCGGTCAGTCTTGAACACAGTCCTCCTGTATTTTCAGGCAGAACCTTCCCCGCAGACCAGATCAGGGCAAAGCTGAGAAGCATACCAGTGAGTAACCCGACTGGGTGGCGTCCCTGTGGATACCAGGTGAGCGTCACAGATTCATCGTCGGGTAGGTATTTATTGTGGAATGAATGTCTTACAGGTAGAACTACATCAATGGTTCTGGCAGTGGTAGGATTTGTAAAAGCACAGAAACAAATAAATGATTAACACATAAGCACTTTAGAATTGTTGAATTTTAAAATCTGTTTTTCTATTTTCTTTTCGTCCCTTTAGGAGGTTTTAAGGAATTTAAACAATTTACTCTCATAGATCAATCTATGTGTCACCTCAATACCCCTTGGGTTTTGAAATTACTTCTTCTAAAAGCTCCTTCAGCTTAGGACTCTGGGCTATGCAGACGCTCATCGTCATATATTTACCAACCTCTGTTACCTTATACTTTTACCACAATCCCCATTCCCTTATTTCACCAACCCCTTCAATCTACTCACCATTCGCCTTTTCAGCTCCTGACCCTCTGGATTGTCTCCACCTCCAACCGGCCACCATCGCATTTGGTCCACTCAGCGCCTGTGGAAACCAGAAGGGATTTTGTGAAAGAGGGAACCATCCCACCTGTATCATCTTTTTCTTGCAAGAGTTGTATATCATCTGCTCTCCACAGGAAGCTTGCGATCCTCCAGCTAAATGGCGAAGGACACCCGATATTCCGAAATTCTAAAAGCCTACTGGTCGATGGGATTTTAACCATCCTCTGCTACCATGTGAACCTGTAGGCCCTTTATTCTGTGTTAGACTAATATGCAATGTTCTATTGGCTTCTCAAACTATAGGGCTCTTTGCTACGTGGGCCTCTGCAATTTGCTGGCATGCTTGTACTCTTCTGGAATATTCCACTCGCTATAATCACGCAAACTGGTACCCCAGGTGTTGGGGGGTTGGCCTGGCCATGCCTCCTCACCCAATTAGCCCATCACCACTCCTGCCTGTCTGCCATTAAATTACTTTGTTTGAACTAGGCCTTGCAAAGGCTCACTGTGCCTGAGAATAAAAGGGAGTGAAGGCATGGCCTTATCTTCTGGTCTCAGTGTAGCTCGCCGCAAGGTCTATTTTCATCTCACCATGTGACTAGAGACTATGATTTGAGCTCCTTCGTTGTATTTACTATTATTAAATGAAATAACCTGGCGCTTCTAGTGTTTTTCGATTACACCTCAAACAGGAGCTCAGTTTGCTTCTCACGTTCATTGTATCTTCTTGAGTAGATAACCAGACTCTTGGTGGCCCCCCGACTTTTGACACTCGGCCAGGCAAGCCTTCTCGAATCCTCCCTCGCTGTTAACTATTCTATTCTGCTGCACCACATTTCCAGCCCTTAGCCCTTTCATTCATGGGGTCCAAGTTTACTAAAATGAGCCGTGGAACATCCAGATTCTATCTATATCTATATATATATTCAGTGAAAAAACTTTGTTAAAGGGACGTTATGGTTAAGTTGCGCTACTAAAAACCTATGAAATTTAGTAAAAAAAACTTTGTTAAAGGGACATTATGGTTAAGTTGTGCTACTAAAAACCTATGAAATTAAGTGAAAAAACTTTGTTAAAGGGACGTTATGGTTCAAAGTAAAACCAAATAACCCCTGAAATTCGGCAGTTATGGTAACATAAGCAACCATAACTCGCGCCACCGTGCACTGCTAACAATAACACCCAGGACATCAAAGATGACATCACAAATGTCATTGATGACATCACTGATGACATCACATGGCTGGCTCTCCCTTTTTATCCTTTACTGGCATATCGAAGCCACATAGTTTTCTTCAGTAACAGTCAGGAAGTAAAAATTGAAAAGGTACTATATTTGTAGACTTAGGGTCAAGTCACATCATATGAAAAATATACCTAGCGGAAGACACAGGCTTTACTTTGAACCATAACGTCCCTTTAACAAAGTTTTTTCACTGAATTTCATAGGTTTTTAGTAGCGCAACTTAACCATAACGTCCCTTTAACAAAGTTTTTTTACTGAATTTCATAGGTTTTTAGTAGCGCAACTTAACCATAACGTCCCTTTAACAAAGTTTTTTCACTGAATTTCATAGGTTTTTAGTAGCACAACTTAACCATAATATCCCTGACTTCATATACATGTAACATAGAACATACTAACCCCCTCATAGTGATTTTCATGTCTGCGGACTACCGCCATGTCCGCGGACATATCGAAAATCTGAGCGTGGTGAATGTAAATTTAAATAGTGTGCCCCATTTCCCCTTTGAAGTTGGCTCTGAAAAGAGCGTTTTTTTTTGTTTTTTTTACAGATGCTTGACAGACACCTGTTATTTTGTATTTTTTTCTTGTTTTTTTTCTTACTTTATCCTATAATATTCACATAACCTTCTGCAAAGCAACCCTTACATTCCAAAATAGAAAGGCATTTCCCGTAAAAGATAAAGAAATGCCATCTTCTTTAAAATTAACAGCATTACTGGCATCAATATTCTCATTATTACAGAAGAACATACCAGCTCTAAGCATGAAGGCACACATGCCTCGGTTGATGACACACCTAGCAATGTTTTGCTGAGGACAAAAAACTGAACTATTGTCCCATATTGCCCTAGGTAGTAATCCAGAAAAAATTACTTTCGCATTTGGAAGGATCTTCATTACGACTTGAACCAAGCGTTCCAAATCAGCCAACAAAGTAGGGGCACTGACGTTGCCCAAATGGAAAGCACCATAGTGCAAAACTACCACATGCGGACTGTTCATCGTGGCCATATCCTCATAAACTTGTGCAATTCCCTGTACATTGCAATCAGGCACAGTGCTCCACACCACCTCCACTCCTTTCACATCAAAGTTCTTTGCAACATGCCTGCATTGAGCGTACTGTTGTAAACCATACACAAACATATCTCCAAGCACCAACACCCTGACTTTCTCTACTTCTGCCATCTTCACCACACACAATCTCTTTCAACACAAATCCACAACCTCGACATCTGATTGGCTGATCCGTACAGTCTTCTTTCCATGTTAGATTTCCTGGAAAAACCCGGATGTAGCATGCCCTGTCCGCGGACGGCGTCCACTTTACTCCCTGTGGCATTCCCTCATTGCATACAGCTAAGCAATCACACAATACGAATAACGTCCTCAGAACACCCCTATTTTGTGAATTTTCGAACATTTCAGGACAATTATCATTTCATTATTCAACATATTAACATTACAAATATTATACTTTCATCTTGTACTCTGCACACAATGCTATGTTTCTCCATTAGTAGCTAGTATACTAGATAGAATCCCATAATACAATGCTATTTATATCAATGCATCATTCAAAGCACTAATAACGGTATGATATTTATTGCAATATCCTTGACACTTTTTTCGCCACATTATAATAAAAATCCCTAGTACACAAATTCCATGAAAAGTACATACACATGTGTTGTCATCAGTGATTTCATCAATGACATTTGCGATGTCATATTTGATGTCCTGGTTGTTAGTCTTAGCAGTGCACGGTGGTGGCGCGAGATATTTTTCATAGCTTACCATAACTTGCGATTTTCAGGGGTCTTTCATCTGTACTTAGAACCATAACGTCCCTTAAACAAACTTTTTTTAATATCACGCAAACAATATACAAACATGGTGTGCAAAAACCAACTTCTCACAGATGGCTTTACACAGAATGTTGCAAAGTAAGAATTTATGCTTGTTCACAGTGAAGGTCAGCTGCTTCCATTTTTTTCTCGGGCCCCAGAGAGGCTCACGAAGCGGACTATAAGGTTGTATTGTGTTTTGACCTTGACAGACAGAGATTGTGATGAAAGACTTCTCTTGAAGGAGTGTTGCTAAAACGTAAGAGAAGATAAGGATGAAATTTCTGAAACGAAAACACTTTTATATATTATATCACTATCCAAAAGATCGTTTGCACACGCGGAGTCGTATTTTGGGACTGCACTACTCGTAGACAATGGAAATTGCAATTGTACTGTAAGTAACCCTTTAGATTATTTTATACCAAATACAATTACAATAGCGTAGCATTAAAGACCGCTCAAGTTGAACTTGTTCGTTGAAAGTGGCATAATGTTTTCTACCGCGCACTATCACCGCCAAATTGATCCCCTGTCGTTTAGAGGGCTCTGAAAAAGGCAGACGACACAGGGTGGGTTAATAGAAATAATGTAACCGGTCTATAGGCGGTCAAGCGCTCTACTCGCTGTGCCACGTCACTGTAGCCTGTCAAGTGGCACAGCGAGTACAACGCTCGCTTTGACATCCGTGCACAGCTTGCTAATGCAAGTTCGAATCCCGGCAAGGCCAAACTCAGCCTTTCATTCTTCCGTGGTTGATAAATGAGCACCACACACCGTGGGTAATAATAAGCACTGCTTAGATACCTCACGGTTCTTAGCGCTATATGAATGGGAAAATATTATTATTTTATTATTAACATACTCCGTTGCACTATCTTCAATAGCAAATAGTTTTACGCCCTAATAAATAAAATGATGATTTTTAATGAAGATCGGCTGGTGAGACTAATTTATGTTTTTTAAAACAGGTATGTGGCACCATTTTGCCTATGTCACGGTTTACAGACTCCAACGGATGGGGTCTTCAACTGCCAGGTGCAGGTCCAAATATGCAACTTCATGACCCTCACCATTTTATGGGACAATCTTACGCAGTATTAGCGGCTACTAACAACATACCAACCAATAGGGTGATCTAATGGCTCATTGTTGGAGCAACCTTCCGATTATCAGAGCGACCATTTACTGCTTTTATCATAAACCAACAGCCTATCTACCGCAAAGGAACAACGCGTGGCTCAAAATAAACTTTTGCTGATCGACAGCAGAGACAATAGCAAATCGCTGAATATTCACTAAACATTTCATGTGAAATAAATGTACTTTACCAAATGTACAATCCTGCTGTTTACTTTTAAAGCACAGTTTCATATTCCGAATTGTGGCGCACGGAGTTGTAAGCTGATCTAACACCCTCTGTACCGCAAAGGAACATCGCGTGCCTCAACATGAACTTTTGCGGATCGACAACAAAGACAAATGCAAATTGCTGAATATTCTCTAAACATTTGATGTCAAATAAATGTACTTTACAAAATTTACAATCTTGCTGTTTGCTTTAAAATCACTGTTTCATATTCCGAATTGTGGCGCGCTGTGTTGTGACATAATATGTGTTGTCTTCCGGGTTCTGTGTAAAGTCACTTAGGACTGCAGAGAACTGGGCGCGTTTGATGACGCACCCTGTAACGTCACGGAGAGAGGCGGGGAATGTGAATGCTTTGATAATATCAGGCTTAGGGGCGGGTGATATGATTTAGTGTCGCAAAAGCAAGTCAGCCAGGTCAATAGCGCCTGTCATAGGATTATCACATAATGTTGGCGCACACCAGCCGGATTTATCGTTTCTTTAGTGGACAAAAAGTCGGTTGATGCCCATGGGAAATTGTACTATTAGCGGACAAAAGGAGTGGTCTTAAAACACTTTCACCCTGACAACGAACAATACAAACAACGTTTTCAGAACATCCCATTTTGTGTAATTGCAACCATTTCGGGACACCGCGAGTGTTCTTAGAACACATTCAACTAGACAGATTACAATACGGACAGCGTCCTGAGGACACCCCCAGTTTGTGTATTTACGAACAATTAAGTACACCGCGAGTGTTCACAGCTCATTTTTACCTTCCTTGCGAACAAAAATGACACATACTCCGTCCTCTAAACACCCAACCATTTAGTTTATTTACAAAATGCCAGAACAGCCGTGTTCTCCGCGGACAAATCGAACGCAACAAAAACGTATAGCACATAAAAAAACAAAACATTGAACCTATCTCATACTCCCCCACCCTCCCCAAACACTCTTACACACCAACACACGGCACTAAATACAATTTTTTATCCACGTTTCACCGCGCTGTACGTGGTCGACAGCGAATACAAGATGGCGGGCGCCACAGAAAATCTGACGCGCTCCACGCCCCTCGCCGTCCAATCAGCGAACACGTCGCATGTCCGCGGACATGACGCAAGCCCATGGGTCAATCGGGGTGCTGTCCGCGGAGCGAACAGGGAAGTCCGTCCGCGAAGCGAACACAGATATCACTAATTTTTTTGCCTTACGTTTTGGTCATTTTATAAAAAACTACTGGACGGATTTATACCAAATTTGCCAAAGCACGCTTTCGGGACCAAGCCCCCGCTCCTGCCGCAAATTTGGTGTAAATCCGTACGGCGGTTTGGCCTGTGGCCGTGCGCAAAGTTTTTTCCCATTAAGTCTATAGGAAAAAACAAAAGTTTTGGGACCCCCCTTATAACTTTGCCCCCCTAGACCAAACCTCTCCAAACTTTGCAAACAAATTCAGAGTGGGCCATATACTTTTATTGCAAAGTTTGGTGAGGATTCGTCCAGAGAGAGCGAAGTTATAAGCCACCCAAAGAATGCCCTTCCTATGGAAACACCAACTTAACCATAACTACATGGACGCTACCGCGTCCATGTAATATATCTATATATCTATATATATATATATATATATATACATATATGTATACATTGGCGGCAGCACCTGCAATCTACTATTCTCTACGTAGCCAGCCTCATGATTATTTTGTCTGCTTGCATTATTGTGTCTGTACATTTGTAAAATGGCTTTGCATTTTCTACAGTGCTTCTCTGCACGGGCAATCTTCATTTTGCTCCCGGAATATGGTGCTTAATTCGCTACTTCACCATCAGATTATATAAGGTCTATATACTTTTTTAATTGGCATGTCTTCTAAGTGCGTCATTTCTGCTACATGTGACGTCACCAGTCTTCTCTTTCATTCATTTTCACACTTCTACCAGAACTTCTTTCATGAGGCTGTCATTTCTTCGTGGATACATAAATGGTTTTCTCAATGGATACCTTGTTTCAAGGACTCTTCGTGGTATAGGTAACATTATTGGCTTTGCGCATGTTGCAATTTCCGACTGACAACATATAGGCAAAATGGGGGCGGGACTTCCGGTAGAGGCACTTGGCTCCTTCTCTACAGAACAAATATAACAATCTGTCACATTATCATTTCCTTTTAAACATTTTGCCTCTTATTCGTGCAGTTTTATTTCTAATGTGTCAGTCACCCACCTCAAAAACTCCTTGGTCTCTTTACTTATCCAAATACCTAAAACCAAATCCAACAGCACAAACTTGTCAACGTAACCGAACACAGCCCTGAGCTCAGACCAACTTGCATTTTCCATCCATAAATTAACATATATCATTGCCCCCAACTTACTAGACAGTTTGCACGCTAATGTTTCCCACAGGTTTCTGCTATGCTCGATGTCCCTGCATCATTATTTCATTCCATCTGAAAATGCATATAACCCTCATTACTATGATTGCACAGTGCCGGGTTCTCAGTTACCCTCCCCAGTCCGCCCTTTACTTACTGTGCCAGTCTCTTGTTGTGCGGAATGCGAGACATTCTCCCGTTAAGCCGGCCGGATGCCCCACGTCCGCATATATGTTTACTACCTGTCTATGGAGAGTGGCTTTGTCGAGAACGAGGTTCAGCTCCCCACTCGCATGTAGCCCATTTTAACCTAGTTCTTGTTTCCCGCATTTTCCTAGGTCGATCCCTTTCTTTCACCCATATCTCCCTTTTCCTATGGGATTCACCAATATGGATATTAGTGCAGTTGTCTTTTTAATGGCACCTATTTATATCTTCCCGAAAATATTCCTCCTAAGTTTGTTTTAAAAATAAATACACTATGGCTCAATGATGGTGCGTCCATATATATTCTGGGCAAACCTGCACTAAGTGCTTAACCCATTTGTTGTCCCTGGTTACGTTATCCTTGTATGAACCGTAGCTCCAGCAGTGCCAATTACGGTTGCTGGGCTGCGGTTCACGATTTATGGGCAAACTGAGCTATTCTCCAGATGGCTCCTATGAGCGTATATTACTGTTCTGGGCTCAAACAGGCTCCCTTCTCTCTGACTCTTGCGTTCATTTGTGTGTCCTTAATGTAACACACTCCTTTGACCTATATTCACGATTTATGGGCATACTGTCCTGTTCTCAGGATGGCTCCTGTAAGCCTATTACTATTGTACCAACACGCTCCCTTCTAACGGACTCTTGTTACTGCATTCACATCTGTGTCCTTAGTTTAATGCACCCCTTTTGACCTTTATTCACTAGCCCCCAGCATTTCTCACTATGGACAATGTCTCACTCTTTCCATCTTCAGCCTGGTGGCACAATACAGAAATATATGATAACTTTCACTCCTCCCAGACCAGGGCTACCGACACAATCTAGGCCTACTGTTATAAATCATCCTGCTCCTAGAGCCATAGCTCCATCACATCAAATATGTTTATGCTTTAGTCCTCTGTCACCACTGGTCCATTCACAATCTAGTTCCTAGGCTAGAGAAAACATGACTGGTCTCATTCGTTGTTCATCCCCCTTGGGGTCAATTTATCCAAATCCTCTATCCACTTAATCTCTCTCTACAGCAATTTTATTCTGCAGATCCCCTCCTCTCTTTGACATTATCACTCTCTCTAACATCACTAATTTCCTGTGTGCGATGGTATGTTTAACTTCCAGAATTGACTTGTTACTGGGGAATTCAAATTCTTGGTTCTTGCATTTGATTTGTGCTCCGTCCAACATGTTTTGGCTTTTTGCGCTGTCATTCCTACGCAATAAATGCCACAAGAGCACTTTATGCCATAAATAACGTTGGCGGAGTCACAAGTACTTGAGTGTCTCCGAGGAATATGCGGCTGTAACATTACAAGCTTCATTATAGTGCAGTATCGATTAACATGGCCCAAATATAACCTTTTCCTAACATTTCTATGCCAGTACAATGAAGTGATTTATGTGTTACCGTAAAAATTCTTTAAACAATGTGTTGTCTGTTAGGGAGAATTCTCGTAAATGTGCCAATTCCCTTCACCTTAGTGACCCCCAGCAACTGTGCTGGACTTTGAGGACTCGATTTTTTACCTGGAAAGAGTGTGAGTCTTTTTTCTCCACTCTTTAATGTGTTTTGATGTGTGTGTTACACTTTGAATATGGGGTTTTAGATAACTCCATAGGCATCATCTTTTCATGTGTGTTATACAGCACCTTCAGTGCAGTGACACAGGGATGTCTTTGAGACTTCCCAAAGGTTTAAATACCTTCTCTGGGATAAACTACTGTTTCCCAGAGAGTGTAAAGCGAAATTGACTTTACTAGTCTTTCCAAAATTCATAGACCCAACACACACCATCTTACAATGGAGTGCTGGAGGGGTTACATAGTATCACCTGTGTCTAAACACTCACGTAGCAGTCAAATGCTGCGCTTTCCTATTGAAAAGGCTGGTGGCAGTGGTTTTACAACGAACTTCCATGATTACTCCTGAATGCGAACACCGGTAGCTAAAAATCACGGGAGCCATGTTTTTCAAGATGGCGCCTTAAGCCCCTTTGTTTAAACAGGTCCCGGTCTTCTTTTTTCGCCGTTTCTTTTTGGATAGGTCCTGCTAGAGTTTGTCTCTGCGTGCCAAACCAGGTTTGGTCCCTTTGTTAGTGTGCCTTTAGCGGGCTTCAGGAGTGAAGACCGCCTCTGGCGTCTGAGTGTCTGGGATGGGCAGGAAGTGAGGGAGGTGCCTGAAACTCCCTGTGCTTAGTCTCCTAGGAGATCCAAATGCACTCTGGCGTGATTGGCTGGCTGACTGTCCAGCAAGGACAGCCACCCTGCTAGGTAAGTGACAGCTAGGCTGTAATGAATGGGAGAAAACTGATTAAAAGTCGGGTCTCCTGGAATGGAAGGCATAGTCAACCACTGGAACGAAAGAACCGAAGACGAGCTGGAAGAGGACGGCTGCTGCAACTCCTGGACCATTGGTTTGCCCGGTGAAGCCTTGCTGCAGGTCTGAATTGCCAAACCTCCATTCAGCAGAGAAGCTCCTTCAAGGATGGCTTCTTCCTTTGAGTTGGTGGGACCAACCAACTGGTAATACACCTGGATACCATTCTCCAGGCTGGTTAGGATTAACCAGGGAGAGGGACACCAGCTTGTGTTCTTGAATCTACAGCTACTGGAAACACCATCTTGTTTGCTTTCTTCGACGATCCTGTGCAGTGCAAGAGTCCCCCGATGTCCTCCCTCTTGTCCCCACGACTGAGGCCCAGGAACAGTGAGACCTGCAGGAACTGCCAGGAAACCATGACTTCAGCAGCATTTGTTTCTTCATAATAAGGTACTGTGCCTATTCGATTGAGAAACCTCTCTCTTGCGGTGACAGTTTGTGAAACTTTCCCAACTTGCAGGCCTAATCAGCTTGTGACCTGATATATGATTCTTTTTCACCAAAACTACTTCTAAGAACTTTTGCAAAGACTTTACCGTTTGATACCAGAACTGCTTTTTCTTTTTTTTTAACTTATTTTAATTGAAAATCAATTTTTACAAGAATTGAAGAAGTTTTTCATTTTTTCTTTTTTTTTCAAAAAAAAAATCGTGTTTCTAGGGAGGGGGCAGGGGTTGAAGAATGAACGGTAGGGCAAGACAGATAGTTCGAGGATGCACTTCTCAAGTTACAAAAGCGGGTACTCTGTTGGTGTAAAACCCGGCCAATCCTGTTTCTTTCTCCGGGTGAGAGTTCCACTTAGTCGATTGAGGACTTCTTCTCCCCAGCCCCTCATGCAGTCTTCTATCCTGGCTTTCAGTCCATCCCAGTGGTCTCGAGCTTCAAGCTCTTAAAGAATTTGGTGACAGCAATCACCCATGTAGTTCTTTCCCCACTCAGCAGGCATAGCCACCATTAATTTTCATCGTAAGAGTGGAGGTCAAAAAGGATGTGTCCGAAATAATTTTTATGCTGCTGTTCTAATGCTTTACAGTTGAGTAATAGATGTCTTAAATTTCCAGTTAACTCCTTGTTTTGGCAAAACCGACAGGATTTTTCACTTTGTTTACTCCTCATGGCTTTCACCTCTTTGGTCTTTAATAAATTTAGTCTTATTCTCATTAAGTTTTCTCTTACAGTTTTGATGGGAAATTTTTGAAGGTAATTTGGTGGCTGGTTGATCTTGTTTAGTATTACAGGAATGTCTTTTGTCAATTTATTTCTGTTAGTGCGGTCTTGAGTTAATATCCAATCCTGGATAAGTATCTTTTTTTTTAATTTTTACCGGATTTTCCAAAAGATCCTTCTCTGAGCAGCCAATTTGATCAAGTTTCTCTTGTATATCAATCACCCATCTTGTCATGATCTTGGTGCTGTTTTCCTGAAGTTCTTTTTTAATTAAGCCAAATATATGCGGGCTTGCAGGATCAATTATCTTCCTGTATAGCATGATTCTGTTTCGAGCTACAGTTGATGAAATTGATTGGATGCTTAGCTCTCTCCGGATCGATGCTATGGGCGTTGATTGCGGGAGTGACAGAACCTTTCTCCAAAACTTCCCTTCTAGCTTGTCCCACAGAGATTCCGGGAGATTAGGCATCGCTTCTATACCGTAGACCAGACTTGGTATGATTTTGGCTTTATAAAAGTTCAGATCCGGTAGGAGGGAGAATCTTCCATATTTTTTGTTTACGGCTTTAGTCTGAACAATCAGGAGTTTCAATTTTTCCTGTAATGCCGCTTGCATTGGAAGATCCCTTCCACTTGAACTGAGGGTCACACCTAAATATTTGAAGCTGGTAACTGTCTAGTTTTTTCCCCTCGATGTACCACTTCGGATTTTCATTTTTCCTTTTTGCAGATACAAAAGACATTATCTTAGTTTTGGCATTATTGATTTCCAAATCATTTTCTTTGATGAAGCAGACCAAGTTGTTAAATTTTCTTTGGAGGCCTACTTGTGTTTGGTCAATGATGATAATGTCATCTGTGTAAATTAGTCGCGGTAGTGGTTCCCCACCAAAGGTTGGAGGGAAAGCTGGAATTTTAGATTCACTGATCTTATAATCTGCAATGTAAGCATTATATAACCCCGGTGCTAAAGGGCAGCCTTGTTTTACTCCTCGGGCTGTTTCAATAGGTTTTGTTAATTGGCCCGCTCTGCTGAGGCGTACTTGGATTGTGGTTCCAGAGTGTAGTGCTCTGATTTGCGCCAGTAATTGAGGTGGGCATTTACAAGAGACAAGTTTTTTCCACAGTTTTGACCGGTTGACTTGGTCAAAGGCCTGTACAAGGTCAATGAATCCCATAAATACTCTCGGCTTGCCTTCCAGCACTTTGTTCTTAAGTATACTTAGCAAGAGAATATTTGCTGTTGTTCCTGTAGCCCTGACAAATCCGGTTTGTAGAGGGACATTGATTTTATTGGTATTGGTCCAGATTTGAAATTGATCCAATAAAAAAGAGGCAAAGATCTTTCCTATTGTGTCAAGTAGTGCAATAGGGCGGTAATGTTTGGGATTATCCCTTGCTCCTTTCTTAAATATTGGTACTATGTTTGCACATTTCCATGACACAGGGATCGATCTAGTTCTCTGGCATTCTGCGAATACTTTACTGATGAATACAGCCCATGCATCTGCCTGTTTTTTCAGATCGAAATTGGTCACCCCGTCTGGTCCTGGGGCTCTGGATTGGTTTAGTTTCTTTATTTTGATCATTATTTGGTCTCTATTATGCGGAATGGTCCATGCCTCGGAAACTTCATTCGATATTGATTGGGCGCAGGTATTTCTTGCTTGGTACAGTTGTTCAAAATGGTCAATCCACTTCGCTTCTCCCACGCTATTCTGTAATGCCTCATTTGCTGATCTTGTAGTGGTTTTTACTAAGATCCAAAAAGTACTTTTTTTTCTCCCAGAAAGAGTTTTCAACATCTCCTCAGAATCAGTCTGATACATTTTACTTCTATGATTTCTTACCCAAGGTTTGTATTTTTTTTCTGCTTTGCAGGCGCCCGCTATAACATCGGGTGAGGGTTTTTTTTTTTTGCTTGTCTCTTTAGTTTGCGCATCCATTTGCGCTTTGCAACTAATTCTTGGTCGTATGTATGATTTTCAGGTTTTGTATGGTTCTTTGGGTTTCCATTTGGTTGCCTGAATGTCAAAAGAAGTGGGCGATAATCTATTGTTTTGTTAATCATACCAGTGTTAGAATACCGTTTTGTTAGCTGCACAATCCCTGCTTCCGTTATTCTAAGGCTGACTGCACTGCAATTTGCTTCTAAGTCAAGATGGATTTTCTGAGTCGACGGTTTTGGGGATGTCCATTTCATTTGCAGCATGTTATGATCGCTATGAGTTGTTGTTACTACATTGAAGGATTTGATTTCTGTGAGCAGATTTCTTGAGACGTAAATGTGATCTATGGTTCCTGATTAATTTTCTCTCTCCCAAGTAGGTATCTTTTCAGTTGTTGCTTTAAATATTACATGGAGGTTATGCAGGTCATTGATCTTCATGAGTGAGTCCCATAGATGTGCTCTTCTTACCATATCTGTGTTTTGCGGATAGACACTTTTTTGATTGTCAGTCCCTTCGAAGGTTGTGTTCAAGTCACCTCTGATCAGGATGTGATCAATGTCAAATTTCTCAGACGCTGTTTCAATGGTGTTTTCCATAGCATTCAGGAAATCTTCATCCGAAGTTGCGTTTGGATTCCAATAAGTGTTTATGAACATCAGCTTCCTTTTTATCACTTCCGATTTTATGGTATGTGATTTCCATAGAACCAGGGAAGCTTGTAAGAATTTTGTTGATGTCAATGGTGCCATCAAATGGAACCCACTACTGGAATGGAAAGCTGTTAATAGGCCGGACATCGGATGACCTTTGATGCCTCTATATGCTGGGGAGAAGTGGATTTCAAAGCCGTCCAGTGAAGGTTTGTTTAGCAACCAGATTTCATGTAACATTACTACATCGTGTAGTCCCAAATTTATATTGGTTTCCCTAGTCAAATGAGAGAAACCTCTAGGGTTCCACGAAATAATAGATAAATTATCTGGTAGATCTTTATCAGGTATTTCACTTAGTTGTTGTATTCTGATGAATTTTGCTGGTTGCTAAGCTTCTTTACTTGCTAAGGTGGACGCGATCCAGGCCCATTTTTCCACGCTCTTATCTTCATATGATTTGCGTTCAATTGAATCATTATTTTCGTTCACTGGTAGTTTTTGGTCAAAGGTGATTTTCATCGTTGTTATTGGGCCTTTTGGAAAGCGATCAGGATCTCTGGATTCAGTTCGATCGCTAGAAATGGAGTGATCAAGATCTAAAGATTTTTCCATTGAGGGGTGTTTGTACTGTGATCTTTCTTTGTCTAATCGGGATTTAGTTGGGTGGTCTGATGGAGATTTCAGTAGAGGGTCACTTTTCCTTGCCGATCTATCCGCAGCTTTCAATTCTGAAATTTGCGATGCATTTGAGTGGTGACTGGATCCCTCAGAGTGCGAGTCTCTTCTCCCTTCAGGTCTTGATTCATAAAACGATTGATGCGATTTGTTCATTGGTCTTCTAGAGTTGCTATAGGCAGAATAATATTCATGTGTGATCTGGCTAAGATCTTCGAGTCTGTATCCCCAGTGATATAATTCCTCAGTTGCATTTCTTATCCAATCTTTTACCATAGGGGATTCGATAAACAGACAAGCTGAATCATCACGTCCATTCAATCCTGGCTCCACTATTTTCAAATCGCTCGATCTCAGTTGTTTTAAGCACGGTATTCTTGAGAATAATTCCATCAGTGTCCGCCGGTTCAATATCAGGTTATCCCTTTTGTGAGCAATTCTTCCTATGTTGAAAGACTTTTTCAATCCCGTGTTTTCCTCCCGATAAGTTGTACGATCTGACTTTTGGTCCGGTGTTTTTGTATTATTTACTGTTGGAGTCCTTTTTGTTTGTTGCGATGGTCTTCTTTCTCTATGATCATCATGCGCCTCATTTCTGTAATTTGGTTTTTATAAGGAGACAGTTGGATCAGTAATGTCCTGTTTCCATTTTCGTGCCTCTCTTTGGATCTGTAGGTACTGGCTTGAGGGATTGGAGTGACTGGATCAATTTTCTTGTATCTTTCATTCGATTTTTTAACCAATAAGATATTTCTTTTCTCTTCAAGAGTGACGAACTTAGGTGCAAGAGAATCTTTCGTTGTTTTCTTCTTTTCTTGTGATGGTAAATCACCCTCTTCATTTATACTCGCCCCCGCTTTCCTCTTTCTTCCTTCTGACGATGGATCGCTCTGGTCCGGGAGATCTTCAAAATGTACACTCATATTTAATAACTCTGCTGAGTCGTCTTGAATTCTGCTGTGAGCTGGAAGCTGAGTACTTCTTGATTTTGTTACAGAATCTTTTGACTGCGTCTTCAATGTTTATGGAGTGCTTGGTTTTTGAAGGTTCAGCAAAACCGGCTGTTTTTTTTTAGTGGCTTTTCCAAACGTTGTTTATCTGTGATGGGTTTTGACTTTGAATTAGAGGGCCACACAAGGTTCACAATTGTTGAAGCCTTTTTTGAGAATATGCCGAAAGACGCCACTTCATCCAGCTGTTTCTTTGCCTCTCTTTCATACAGGTGAGGTTTATCTGTAGTTGGTTCAGAGCTTATTTCAGAGATGTTTATCTGAGATATGCATCCGTTTGTAAGTGTGCCTCCATTGAGATGAGCCTTTATTGCGTAGTTTAGTTTGTTCCCCACCCCGGCAGGGGGTGGATTAGCTGAGGCTGTCGTCTTCTCTGGTCTTAATGCTTTTCGGGTTTCACCACCCTCAGTCAGGTCAATAGGACCAGTTTCTGAGTCTGGGATTAGAATGAAGTGATCCGTTGGGCACTCATTCGTTTGCGTTCCCTGGGTGTTGAATCGTTGCCCCCCTGCATGGTTATCTTTTTCTTGGCTAGCTTTGAGGGGAAGACATTGGAAATCTATAGGTAAGATTTCACTTGTCTGGTTCATCATTGTTGGAACTTCTATATTCTTTGCCAATATAAAGCCTTCCAATAGGCAAAGTTTTGAGTTCATTGCGGCCATGATATTTGTGTGATCCTTCATAGTTT
Organism: Ambystoma mexicanum; assembly: GCF_040938575.1. Taxonomy (NCBI): domain Eukaryota; kingdom Metazoa; phylum Chordata; class Amphibia; order Caudata; family Ambystomatidae; genus Ambystoma; species Ambystoma mexicanum. Next base: position 219,605,471 of record NC_090921.1, on the reverse strand, counting down.
CTGCTATTCCCTCATATGGTTTGCAGAAGGGGGCCATAGCGATTGTTATTGTGGACATGATTGTCAATAAGTCAGGCTTTTTTCCGGGTGAAGCTGTAGATTTGGGTGTTTGAAAGTCAGACCGTCTTCTCCTCAAAGGAGAGAGCGAAGTGCAGTCTTTTCGAGGGGTTAATTCATGAAGGTTAGCTTTTGCATTTTCCCTCTTATCTCTTAAGTGGAAACTGCTTTCGCTTCGGAGTTCATCTGGTGAGATTTGGACAAGACCGTGCACCGGTCACGAGACCCTTTAACCCTCTCCCTCACTCGGAACGATCCCCGCTTGATGTCGGGTACAGTTTCACATCAGTTCTAGTGTTGTGGTTGTTCGGCACTCATGGCTGCTATTGGAGTGGCCGGTTGCTCGTGACAGTTTTGTATTGGAGGTGGAGACTGTGGAATCGAATCGTGGTGTGCATTTAACAGGTATGCAATGTAGAGGCCCAAAATATCAGGGAGGCGTGCGTGGAGGGGCAGAGTTCGTAAGTAGTTCATTTCGGTGTCTTGACAGTAGGTGACATCGTGGAACCATTGCTTTAGTTTGGGTGGTGGTCCTCTGCCCCAGTTGCAAGCTATTCGTCTGCGTTTCAGGACTAAATGTAGGTTCGCCAGTTTTCTGGTATGTTCTGGTAGTTGGTTGGTTAGACCCAGCATGGTCAGTGTTGGGTCAGGTTCTAGTTGCACTCCGATTATAGCCGAGACTTTCTCTAGGACTGCTTTCCAGAACGTTCCTATTTCGGGGCACGACCATGCCAGGTGGACAAAGTCGGCTTCCGGGTGTCCACAGCAAGAGCATGAGGCGGATATTGTCGTCCTCTGGGCCTGAAGTCTTGCTGGAGTGTGGTAGACCTGATGGACAAAGTTGAAGTGAATTTGTTTATACCTTGTGTTTATTGCCACTTTCTTTGTGAGTCGTAGTATGTATGACCAGTCTTCGTCGAGTATCGTAGTGTTCAGAGCTTTCTCCCACCTTGTTCGAGCTTTTAAGCAGCGGGTGAGTTTTTCTGTTAGCAAGGCTTTGTAAATATTTGACACCAGGCGGCCATCACAGTGGGCTTTAATCACTCCGTGGAGCAGTGGCCAGGTCGGTGGTTGGAGCGGGAACATGGGAAAGCTGGACTGTATGGCGTGTCGAGTTCGGTAGTACATGAAAACGTCGAGGGCGTTGTTTCCGCTTTTGTCTCGAGCTTCCTGAATCGAGAGGAACGAGCCATTTGGAAACAGGTCGCCCAATGAGTGGATTTGCAGTTTCTTGGTCCAGAGCTGGAAAACCTTTTCAGATGTTAGGGGTATCCCTGGAATACTTCTTACCGGTAGGAGGGGAGAATATCTGGTTTGGATTCCATTTCTTTTGGCGATTTGTTTCCAAATCGTGTGTGTCGTGACCATTATGTTCATTGGCGTTGAGGATGTCGGTGGTTCGTTAAGTATGACTGCGCAGAGAAGATAGGGTGTTGCCAGAGCTCTTTTGATTTGCACATGTGGCCAGATGAAGTGTATTGCATACCAATGGCTCAGGAACTGTGCTTGCGCTGCCCAGTAGTACCTTTCTATGTCGGGTAAAGCCAGTCCGCCTTGCGTTATGGGCAGAATCATAGTGCTGTGTGCTATTCGGGCCACCTTGCCAGCCCAGATAAGGTCAAGAAGGATGGACTTGATTCGCCGTAAGAATTTTTGCGTGAGTAGTAGGGGGATGTTTGTAAAGAGATAGAGTAGCTTAGGGAGGATCACCATTTTCGCTAGGGACACTCTGCCCCAAAGTGTGAGGGGAAGTGTTTTCCATCTGTTCACTTTTGTTTGGATGGTGTCGAGGGTCTTCTCGTAGTTGTCTTGCATGATGTCAGTACTGGTTCTGGACATGAGAATCCCCAGATATCGGACCTTCGAGTGTTGCCAGTGGAAGCCGAAATCGTCCTGAAATTCTTTGGTTGATTCTGTGAGGGGGAAAATTATCGATTTTGCATTGTTGATTTTTAGTCCTGAAAAGTTGCCGAATTTGAGGACTGCTTGCATCACCGGATTCAGGTTGTCATATGGGTCGCGAAGTAAGAGTGCTATGTCGTCGGCGTAAAGTGAAACCACCATTTTGTGCCGGCCGAAGGCGAGGCCTCTGTGCAGATGATAAAGCCTTAGGTCGGACGCTAGGGGTTCCATGACCAGGGCGAAGAGCAATGCTGACATTGGGGAGCCCTGTCTGGTCCCTCTGCGTAAGAGGATTTCGGAGGAGCTTTTGTTTCCGAGTTTGATTTTAGATGTTGGGTATTTGTAGAGAAGGCCTATCATTTGGATGAATCGTTTGCCGAGGCCAATTCGCTCCTATATTGCAAATAGAATGGGCCATTCCACAGAGTCAAACGCCTTCTCTGCGTCGAGAAGTACTGCTACCGCTTGGTTTTCTGGGTTGAGGGCCTCCATCGCTCCAAACATTCTTCTGAGGCCGAATGATGTATTTCTACCTGGGACGAATCCTGCTTGATCCGCCAGAACCATTGCGGGCATGAGTGGCATCAACCTCCTGGTCAGGATCTTTGCAAAGATTTTGTTATCCAGATTAATTAACGATATGGGCCTGTAGGAGGCCCAATCATCCTTTGGTTTACCTGTTTTGTGCAGGAGAATGATATTCGCTGTGTAAAGAGTTGGTGGAAGTTGGTCTTTGGCTATGGCTTCTTCGAAGACTTGGAGCAGGAGCAGGGCAACGATGTCTGCGAAAAATTTGTAAAATTCACCTGTTAGGCCGTCCGGTCCAGGGGCTTTGGTGCTCGGTAATTTTTTAATGGCTTCTAGGATCTCTGCTGAGGTGATGGGTGCGTTCAACGGCTCGCGTAAATCGGCACTCGTCCAATATAGTTCGGCTGTATTTAGGTATTCTGTTATTTCGGCGGGCTCCCTGGAGTAATTGGAGTTATATAAGTTTTGGTAATATTTGCGGAATGTTTCCAGTATGTCGTCCTCAGAGTATACAAGGGTTCCCGACGTGTCCCGCACCGCCTCGACTGTTGTGGGTTTTTGTTCTGCGGTGATTAGTCTTGCAAGTAATGCACCGGGTCGTTGCCCCTCGCCGTACTGGCGGATTTTGTGCTGGCTTGCTAGGAATTTGGCTTCTCTATCTGCTAGTGATCTGAAGGTTTCCAATTCTGCCTTGAGAGCGGCCAGTGAGCCGGGGGTATTTGTGACTGTAGCTGATTGTTCACGTGTTTTGAGGCGATTTTCGCATTTGTTCAGTTCTTCCCTTAACCTCTTTAGGATTCAATTTTCTTTTGCTAGGCACACTCCTCGGATAAAACATTTCAGTGTCTCCCAGAGTGTTCCTGGCGAAGCTACCGTGCCTTTGTTTGTCTCGATAAATGCACTCAGTTCGGAACGAAGTTCCTCGGCAAAGAGTTGATCTTGGAGGGCTCTGGGCTTGAATCTCCATTGAGACCTGGTAAAGTCGCTCCGAAATGTCGTGCACACTAAGGTGACCGCTGAATGATCTGAGATGGACCTGGGTAGGATTTGGCATTCGCCCCATTGGAGTCTGCTATGTGCCGACACTAAGATGTAATCAAGTCTCGAGCTGGATTTGTGTACCCAGGAGTAGAAGGTGAACTCATGAGATTCACGGTGTTTGCTCCTCCATATGTCAATGAGGTTGTGTGCTTTGCATATTTCGGATATTTGCATACTCGCCTTGGAGCGAGGGGCGGTTGTTATGTGTGATTTGTCTGTACGAAGATCGAGCGGGGTGTTCAGATCGCCACCCCATATTATTGTGGCTTCCCTGTTTGATTCAATGTGGGTCTGGACCCAGTCGAAATTATTGGGACCATCGATGTTGGGGCCGTAGGAGTTGATCATGATTATTTCTTCCCCGTCTATGGTTCCGTGGACGAGCAGTGTTCTCCCTTTGGAGTCGCTCTGAGTCCGAATTAGTCTGAAGTTTGTTGATTTGTTGATGAGTATGGCGACTCCCTTTGCGTATGATGAAAACGAGGCGAAGTATCTGTGGCATCCCCATGTTTTTGCCCAGTGGTTTTCTGAGTTTGGTCGTAGATGTGTCTCTTGTATGAGAGCTACATGAACGTTGTGACGTCAGAGGTAGTGTAGCAACTTCCTGGTTTTGGAGGGCTGATTGCCTCCTTTAATGTTCCATGTAGCTAGTTTGAATTTGCTTGGAGTTGCTGCGTTGTTTCTGCTGCTCTCTTACTGTTTGGTGGTTTTGAGTGCTTAAGGCCGCTCTTTGGTAGTGTATGTTGATTCGACAAGGATGTTCGTATATCCGAGGTGGAGACGTTGGTCTCGGTCGGGTTCGGGTGGGGCTGGTTTCGGCCCCAGTCGGTGCACGTCTAGAACTCTTGGTTTGTTTCTTCTGGGAACACTTTCTCCAACTTGTGTCCCATCTCCCCTTTCTCCCTCCCTGTCGGGCGACCCCCAACCCGCTGAATGTGACCGCACCCCAAGTAACATTGTGAACAGTGCTGTGCACGGGGCGCTGGTGCCCTCCAAGAACACCCATCCCGAGGTGTATATAACTGACTTTTGCTCATTTCCCGATCACCTAAGTCGAGCTGAATGTGGGGTGCTTTTCAGGGTGGATCGCTCCCATTCCTCGCTCTCCCTCGTGGTCTAGGCATTTCACGTAATGGGCGACATCCGATATTATCAAAAAAGATGTTGGCTTCTTCTGGTGACGTGAAGAATTGCGTTTTTTCAGCATGGAGGATACGTAATTTGGCTGGAAAAAGCATTAAATATTGAATTTGCTCCTCTCGGAGGCGACGTTTAACTCCACCAAAGGCTCTTCGGGACGCTTGCATTGCTGGTGAAAAATCGGGGAAGATTTGGATTTTGTCGCCGTCGAATTGAATGTCGCCTTTGTCCCTGGCCAACTTGAGTATTAGATTGCGGCCTATGAAATTCAGCAGTTTGGCGATAATGGGGCGAGGTGCCGTTCCTGGAATTGGGCGGTTGGTTGGGACCCTGTGAGCTCTTTCAACCACAAATAGTGGCGAGAAGGTGGTTGTTCCAAAGATTTCTTTGCATAGTCGTTCCACGAAGTCTTCCATTTTTGCAGGATTTTGTTGCTCTCTGATCCCCACCAGTCTAATGTTGTTTCGGCGACTGCGCCCTTCTAAGTCTTCATTTTTGGCGACAATTTCTTTTACTTGGCGCTCTAATGATGACACTTTGGAGGACAGGGATGTGGTGTTGTCTTCCAGATCGGAGACCCTCTGTTCAACGGTGTCTAGCCTCTCGCCGTGTTTATCAAGGCGGTGTTGTATTTGGTCAACTTTGGATGAAAGGGTGTCAATTTTGGCATCGAGGTTGCCTATGCCTGTTTTGAGTTCAAGCAATATTTCTCATATGTCGAGAGATTGGGAGGGTATCGACTCGGCCTCCTGTTCCATGCTTGGTGACGGCGCTATCTCTCGATTCGACTGCTTGGGAGTTTTGGCTATGGCCCCGGTTTCAAACATCAATTTTCGCTGCGATTTGTCAGTTTTGCCCATGCTGGTATGGATTCCTGACTTTGCTGGGTGTAGGGGCAAAGGGCTCGCTCGTCTGGCTTGAGTGATAGTTGTTTGGCGCTGTGGTCATTGTGTCTCGTTGTCGGGTTTCAGAATAACGGCAGAGGCCTTCCACGAGGTTGCAGCGGCCGAGGAGTTGTCGCAGTGCAGTGTGGGCCCCAGTGGCGAGTTTTCTCGCTATGTTCTTTGTTCGTTTGACCGCACTCAGCAGGGCATTTTGGAGATGGTGGGGCCCGGGCCGTGTGGATTTAGGAGGCTGGAGAGTTCATGAGTTTTAAAGTACTTCCACAGCCGGGCCCAAGAGGCCTGGATGGGGTAGCCGCGTGGGCCTCACGTTTGATCATCGTGCGGGGTGTCCGCCAGCGGGCTTCGATGTTGAGGGTCGTTCGCTGGAGATGGGGCTGTGGTTGGGGCAGTTAGGGTTTCAAGGAGTTGGAGGCTTATGGAATGTCCCTCCCGCGGGGTCGGCAGCCGCGCAGGGATCTGCAGGCCGGGGATGAGACCTGGGGTGGGGCGGCCGAAGTCGGGGCGGTGTCTCTCCTACCTGGTATCGGTGGTGTGTTCAGATACGTTCCCACTCTCTCCGGTTGGGTCTGGGGGGCTCTGTAGGCTGGAGACGAGCAGCTACGACCGACCAGAGGGCCGATGGCGCAGGCAGGCCGGGTGGGTTCTCACCCGCCCCTGCTGTTGTCAGGCCGTGGATTTCTGGCCTGCCGCGGGCACCACCTCCAGGGGGCCCGAGTGCCACACACCCCGCCCGGTAGCCCGCTCTCCGATTGAATCCGGGGGTGGTCGCTCGGGTGAGGATGGCGCTGGAGGGTCGAACACCCTGCTGCCGAAGTGCCGCGCCACCGCAGTGGGAGGCCGCTTTTCATTGTGGCTGTTGAGTGGATAGGATCAGGGCGGGAGGCTGGGCAGCGTAGAGCAGAGCTCCTCAGGAGGGGCCAGAAGCACGTTCCTGGCCTCCTCACAGCTCCAAACAGTCTCTCAAACAGTCCAGATGCTCCGCCCTTTTCTCCACGCCAGGCTTCTCGCCGCAAGGGGTCACTACGGCTCCTTAAATAGCGCACTTCCTGGTCACGTGATGTGTCACGTGATGCGCTACGAGCTGAACAAAGGATTTGAGCAATTCAATGGGACTAAGCCCAAACAGGTAAGGCGAATGCTGATCAGCTAGGTGATTTGCTCCAAAGTCAGCATGGGGGCACAGGGGCTCAAAGCACTGGACAGCAGGATAGAGACACAGCTCCACAGTCTCTCAAACAGTCCAGATGCTCTGCCCTTTTCTCCGCACAGGGCTTCTCCTTCCCGGGCTCTTTCCTATACAGAACACTAGCCCATTGACTTTGGCCTGGCCTATTGACTTGAATTGAACTATTCTGGTGGGCTGAAACTATTTGCACTGTCTACCAAGTATATGTAATCTATTCTGCTACTTTATGCCTTTTTACTCCTTTTGAAAGTTACTGAAGTGCCATTTTGCTCCCACTTCAGGGGAACCCAATTTGTTCAGAAACGTATCGGTTTAGTACTGAAGTATATCTGTGTATATTATTAAGTTGCCTAACACTAGTGAATGTTTTATAAATGATTGTGTAAATAGATTAATAAGGGTTTTACCAAGAAACCTTGAGCATAAGTGTCTACTTGAACCACTGTGATTGTAAGTCCTCTGTGTAATATCTTGTACTGCCCACATTCTCTCTTGAGATAAGCCTGACTTCTCAGCCCTTCTACCACTAAACTGTGTAGTACAGACTTATACCACAGGTTGGTTTTTGCTTACACCTGTAGCACTAATTGTATGTGGTGGTCCCAGAGGGAACTGCATGCAATTCTGTCTAACACTGGTGTTCACCAGTGAGGATAAAGTATAGTTGTTACATTGAGAGTGCTGTTCTTACTTTTGTTCAAATAACCTTCACAATGCCAAACACCACTAGATAAGCAATTGTTTTATAATGACAGATATGGATAACTTCAGACAGGAAGCCTTGATCATTCTTTCAGTAGATCAACTGAATGATGTGTAAAGTCAGGTCTCTCTCTGTTAAAGGCAAGAAAACTGAATTGATTGGAAATTGTTGAATCATCAAAGTCTGAGTGTTAGAGTTGTAACCCCTACCCCCTCAGCAAATGTGGATAGTGTTCATGAGGATGATAATGATTCAGAGTCTAACTCTAATGTTATTGATGAGCTAGAAGAGTCAGAGAAGTCTCAAGATGTGAGGCCCGGTCGCTTTGGCTGCACATATAATAAAAAGATGTGAGGCCCACTGCCCCTCTACCTGTTTTCGGCCCTCAACATGTAGCCACAGGGTCCCTACCAGATCCAGTACTGAGTCCAGAATGTGTCTCTCTTGAAAAGATGAGACTTGAGTTAGAGTTCAAAAGGCTCCAAATGCAAACTGAAAGTAAACCTCAAGAGCTCAGGCTCAGAGAAATGGAGTTCAATCATGCCCTTGAAATGAAGAAATTGTCTCTTGAAAATGGTTCTATCTTCTAGGTCTTCCAGTCCTAAGAGGCCTTGCATGCCTAAAGATGCTGTAAGTATGTATGAGGTGTGACTTGATATTTTGGATTGGTTGGCTGCTTTTGAATATAACTATGGGATTCATGGTTTCACATGGAATCAGTTGATTCCTTGGCTTTTGTCTAGGCTCCCCCAGGTTGCAACTGATGTTGTAATGGATGTGGGAGAACTGAAAAGATTGGAGTATGAAAATGTGAAGCTAACTTTGATAGCTAGATTTGGGAAAACTCCTTCCCAGTACCTTAAGAGGTTTAGGACCCTCAAAAAGCATGATGGTACCTCTTGGGCTTCCTGGGTGTGTGAATGTTTGAACAACCTGGTTGGGTAAAGGGTTACAGAGTTAACACTTTTGAAGGAATGAGAAATCTATTTTTGTTGGAATCTATGTTTGATGCCTTCCCTCCTGCACTGAGACAGCACTTGGCTGACTCTAAGGAACTTGATCCAAAGAAGTTAGCAAAGGCTGCTGACTTGTGGGTTGCCAACAGGGCTACTCACAAGGATTCCGGGGCAACTCAGAAAAAGGATGATGGGAAGTTGCAAAAGAAAGATGTCAAAGAGAATTCTAATACCTCCAATCTACAAGATGGCCCCAAACATCAGAAGGGTAAGCCACCAGGGAAACCAAATCAGGCTAGTGAAACCTCTGGTGCCAAACCATAGGGAGGTCAGCAGAGGCCCCCATTTGTCAAAACATTTGGAAAATGTTATGCTTGTGGGTCTACTGACCATGTGAAAGGGGATCCCAGGTGCAAGGGTAAACCTTCAGGGATCCACACTGTCTTCTTAACCTTCTCCCCAGAGAAAGAAGTACATGTGACAAGTGGTAACTTTCAAGTACCGGCTGAAGACCGCATTGTAGTCGCTGCCAGTGTTTCTTTAGTGTCCCTGGGTCTGTGGGAACATCATAATTTAGATGTCTATAATTCAATTCCAGATAACACCAAAGAATATTACAAGGACAGTGTACTTGTGAATGACTAGGAGACCCCTGCCATTAGAGACACTGGGGCCAGCATTACTGTAGTGGATGAATATTTTTGCCAAGGCTGAGGATGTTGCTAAGGCACACAAAAGCCTCACTAAGCTTGCTGGAGGCCCTGTCCAAATGCTTCCTATGCTACCAGCTCTCATCCAGTGCAACAATGTGACTGTCAAGATGCCTGTTAGTGTACAAAGTGAGGTGCCTGTGAGAGTCCTGTTAGGGAATGACTTAAAAACTCTTGGAGTGGTATTAAGCACCCCCAGGCTTCCCAGAAAAAGGATACAGGAGCAGACAAGGAGGGCCAGGGAGAGTACCTTAGATGGCTCTCCAGAGGATGTTACAGAAGGATCTATAACACCTAGCCCACAGGAGCTACTAACTGCTATTTCAAAGACGACTGAGACAAAGGGCCAATCCAAGGTTTCCAGGAAAAAGTCAGAAAGCACTCCTGTGCTACCAAGAAGGACATCCCTGAGAGGACGGTCCACAGTCACACCTGTGACTGCTCCTCCAGCGAGGCTGAGTGTGAGAAACAACCAGGAAAGGTTGACTCAGCCGCTGAGGATTCAGAGCTGGAAGAAGACCTTACCCCCGATGGAGATGTGGATCCTAAAGACCATCCTAAACTACTGTCTTTACTGGCAGAAGGTGGCCCCTCTAGGGCAGATGCCTGCAGAGGTCATAGAGAGTTTCCTACTCTTCAAGGTCTTCGCCAACAGGCAGCTTCCCAGCTGAAAGGGCAAGAGCCAGGCGAGCACAGGTTATACTTGGAAGATGGCCTCTTCTGCAGTGAACTGACCAAGTCTATCCCAGGGAACTACAGAAGACTTGTAGTGCCTCTAGAGACAAGACACCCGTTCCTACAGTTAGCCCATGAGATTCCTTTGGCTGGTCACTTGAGCTTCAAGAATACCAAGGAAAGGCTTTCTCTATATTTCTACTGGCCTAAGTTGGGGTCTGATGTAGATGAATTCTATAGGAGCTGTCACACTTGTCAGACATCAGGAAAGAGTGGAGCCAAGAATGTGGCACCTTTGGTGGCCCTCCCAGTGGTGGGAGTCCCTTTTGAGAGGGTAGGAATCGACATTGTTGGTCCCTTAGACATTCCAACCACTTCAGGCAATCAATTTATATTGGTTGTGGTGGACCATGCTACTAGGTATCCTGAAGCTATACCTATGAGGACTGTTACAGCTCAGGCTGTTGCTAAGGCCCTACTTGGTAGTTTTACCAGGGTAGGTTTTCCTAAGGAAGTCATCTCTGACAGGGGATCACATTTTATGTCCCACTACATGAAGGCCATGTGGGAAAACTGTGGAGTAACCATACGCAGCCAAATAGATTGGAAGAGAGGTTTAACTGTACTATGAAGAGCATGATAGGTGCTTTAAGAGGAAGGAACCCCTTAGTAGAAAGTGGGACCTTCTACTGCCATGCCTTCTATTTGCTTACAGAGAAGTCGCTCAGGAGGGAGTTGGATTTAGTCCCTTTGAGCTTCTCTATGGTTATCCAGTTAGAGGTCCATTGGCCCTAATTAAGGAGGGGTTGGAGAGTGCTCCTTCTCCCAAGCCAGTGAGAGTCACTGACTATGTGTTCGGTCTCAGGAGGATAATGGCACACATGATGACAGAAGCATCTGATAACTTAAAAGCAGGTCAGGCTATGGCGAAGCATTGGCATGACCAGAAGGCCAACATGGTTGAGTTTACTTAAGACCAGCACGTTTTAGTTATGGTTCCTACAAGGCAGTGTGGATAGGACCCTTCAAAGTTTTGGGAAAACTTGGAGAGGTTAACTATCTGGTGGATTTAGGCAATCGTAAGGAGGCACCAGGGTCTTTCACACCAACCTTCTGAAGGCTTATTTCACCAGACCAGAAGTGGGAGCTTTGCTTCTAGCTTCAGCTCAAGAGGCGGATGAGAATGAACCTCTACCTGATCTCCTCAGGGGACAACCTCTAGATGACAAAATAGAAGGAGTTCATCTCTCTTCTAATCTGACATTGGAACAACAGGAGGAGTGTGAGTTTCTGTTGAATCAGTTTGCCACCCTGTTTTTACTAGCACCAGGCTTGACCCCTTGGGGCCAGCATGATATTCTCACTGGTGACTGTTTAACTGTTAAAAGCAGAGATTACAGGGTGTCTGATAATGTCCGAACCCACATAAAGGAAGAGGTCAACAAGATGCTTGATCTCGGGGTACTAGAACCCTCTGCTAGTCCATGGTCCAGTCCAGTTGTACTAGTGCCAAAGGCAGGATCCAAGGAGTTGAGATTATGTGTGGACTATAGAGCTCGAAATTAAGTCACTAAGACCGATTCCCATCATTTACCTAAGACAGATGATCTGGTGCACAAACTTGGTTCAGCCAAGTACCTCAGTACATTTGACCTAACGTCAGGCTATTGGCAAATAGCCCTGACAGACTATGCCAAGGAGAAAACTGCATTTTCAACCCCATGTGCAGAATCAGGAAAGTGTTGAATTGTGAAATCGAAAGCAGAAAAGAAAATGTGCCAACGCACTTGTCGGCTGTTCACACATTTCATAGTAGCCAGATCCTGAATGTTACGGTGATCAGTATACACAGCCACTGGCCATTTAGCGCCCAAGAGGTGATGCCTCCAAGCCATTAATGCATCTTTGATGGCCAGAGGTTCCTTCTCAGGGACAGTCTAATGCATTTCAGCAACTGTGAATTTCCTAGAATGGAACGCCACCGGATGTAACAAACCAGTGGTGGTGCAGACTTGAGACAAGACAGCCCACATGGCAAACGAAGACACATTGGCCTCCATCACAAATAGAGAATCAGGATCTGGGTGTTTTAAAACAGGGGCTGTGGTAAAAGCCATTTTCAAAGTATCAAAGGCATCTTGTTGCACTGATGTCCATTGATAAGGTACTGATGGACTTGTAAACTTGGTCAATGGAGCAGCAATGGCAGAGAATGCCTGAATAAAGCAATGGTAGAAATTAGAGAAACCAAGAAAAGACTGCAATGACTTAATTGATGTTGGTACTGGCCATTCAAGGGTAGTGTTCACCTTATTCACGTTCATAGAAAGATCATCTGCAGCTATCTGGAATCCTAAAAAGTCAATCTCAGGGACGTGAAACACACATTTTCTAGCTTTAGCAAAGAGTTGATTGTGATGTAGTTGAAGTAGCACCTCTGAAACTTGTTTTACACATGTCTCATATGATGGAGAGAATATGAGTATATCGTCGAGATACACAATAACGTACGAATCCAGGATGTGGTGACAGATATAAATCGCTGAAAGTTTTCTGGTGCATTACATAAACCAAAAGGCATGACTGTATACTCAAATAGACTGAAATGTGTGCAGAATGCCATCTACCATCACCCTCTAGGTACCAGACTAGATTGTATGCACTTCTTAGATCAAGTTTCGTAAGATAATCGCTTGTTTAAATTGATCTAATAGGACCGAGATTAGGGGAATGGTTTACCTGTTCTTGATTGTAATCTGGTCCACCCATCTGTAATCGACATAAGATCGAAGGTCACCTTCTTTCTTGGGGACAAAGAATATAGGGCTCGCAGCCAGGGACTGGAAGGGTCTGATATGCCCGCTGTGCATGGCTTTGCCAATGTATTCTTTCAATGCTTCGTCTTCAGTAGGGGTCAAAGAATAGACACAGCCACTAGGTATCTCAGTGTCTGCAATAAAGTTGATGGAACAGTCATATGGGTGATGCAGTGGTAACGTCCCCACCTGGCGTTTGTCGAAGACGTCTAAGCAGGACGTGCATTCTTCTGGTATACCTGAGGAGATAGCACCCACCAAGTATCCTACAGTTACTAGGGCCTGATAAGGAGGTTGGCATACAGATGCAACTGTCTGGCATTGTGTATGACAAAAGCAGACAGAATGAAGGTCAAGGGTACTATTAACTCAGTCAATGACAGGGTTATACTTCTTTAGCCAAGGGATACAAAGTATGATGCCAAATTGAGGGGCAGCAATAAGATGGAACATGATTTGTTATTTTTCCTGAATAATAAGAAGCATGGGCAGGGTTTGCTGTCGAATCAGAACAGAGACGAGTTTAGTGACGTCCACTTCCTGTACAGTTTCGGGTGTTACTTTATCTTGTAGAGGCAGTTTCAAGGAGGCAGCCAAAGACATATCGACATAGTTGCATGTGGCACTCAAATTGATCAAGACACAGATGGGTTGTTCTGTTTGTCCTGGTATAGTAAGATGAGCTTCAATGATCATATGAGTAGCCTGACTAGAGATAAACATGTTGAGGGGTGTAGAGAGGTCAATGCCCACCTGTACCCCTTGCTTTTTCAGATGAGCCTTCCAGAAAAACAGACATGCGTTTTGGTCGTGTGGGGGCACTCCTTAAAAAAAATGTCTGGTTTGAGCACAATAAAAGCAGGCATTAGACACACATCATTGTTCAGTTTCGGCAGATGTCAAGGGAATCCGAGTACCACCAATGTGCATAGGCTCAGGGGCACTCTCCATAAACCCTGAAGGACCTGAGGAGTGACAAGGTCCAAAGCTAGCTTTTTTACTTAGCTTGCCTTTACGTTCTGCTCTTCTTGCATCTACTTGGATCTAGTCCACTAGTACTGGTTATTGGGTAGGAAAGAAAGGGACCACAGCTAGGGCATCTTTCATGGGATTACTAAGACCCCTGTAGAAAACAACAGACCTTTTATCTTCAGGTCAAGCAGTTTCAGCAGCTAGCTGATTTAGCCTGATTCATGGAATTATTTGGGTGAAAAACACAGATTTGCGAGCCTTTCTGCCCGAAAATCCCTGTTTGAAGTATAGGGATTTTTGGGCAGAAAGGCACACAAATCTGCGTTTTTCACGCAAATAATTCCATGAATCAGGCTATTAATTGGGCGATGTACCCCAAAGACCTGCGTTTCCTTGTGTTCATTTTAATAGTTCTAGGTCTCTTGTCTGAGCCTTAAAGTAGGCATCAAAGACTTTAGTCATTTCCAAAACTAGGAGATCAGAGTCGTACAAAACAGGACTATTGCCTTCTAACAGAGGATTAACACAAGTGCCCGATAACCCACCCAGATGTGATAACATGAAGGCAGCCTTAGTCGAAGAATCGTGAAAGGCGTGGTATCTGCATAAAAAATGCAATTTGCACTGGTTGATAAATGTGCAAAATTTCCATGGTTCCCCGGACGAACACTTCAGAGAAGCCAAATTGAAAGGAGTAAGTACGTATACCGTGGCCTGGTACGTATACCGTGGCCTGAGGAACTGGCATAGGAGCAGCCCCAGATTGCGGGGTATGCCATCCCCAAACTCATCATCTGGAGGCCGAGGGTGATGGCCATCCTGGATTGCATCCCATCGTTGGTGCAATACAGTATTAGTGGTAGACCTGTTTGTCCTAAGCGCCTTATTGTCCTGAATCAAGGATGCTACCTGGTCCTCGGCGGCCTCCATAAGTCCAACTGGGTAGAAAGTGGCTTCTCAGTTTGTCATGAACTGAGGTCCCAGATGAAGCTATTCCTTCTTACCCAAGTACCAGCCAGAGAAGAGAAAAGACGGTCCTTGGCCAGAAATTGGGACAAAAGGTGAGGCAGGATACAGCACCGCCAGGCTTTCGGCAGCTAGAAAGAAAACAGAGAATTAGTCACACAGATCTACAACTATGTATATTCATGTAACCCCCCCATTTACATAACATACATGATCTAGTAATAGGCGTGCCTTGAAGAGACGAAATCCTGATGGGTGTTGTCAACAAATCCCATATATGGCAAATCTAACCCAAATGGCACGAGGGTGCAAGCTAAGTGGATGACAATATCCAGTTTCGTAGTCTCACCAGAGTTCAATTTAGAAAGTACAGAAATCCAGGGAAAGTCCAAGAGAGTTCCAAATGTACAGTTCGAGGGTTGAAAATTCAATTAATCCAATGTCCAAAAAATAACCAGTTCACCAAATCCGACAGGGAAAACCCAGGAGCAATCAAGAACAAACTTGAGCCAAAAAATCCCCCAAGAAAAGTCAAAAATGCAAATAATAAACGAACGCCACCTGCAAAACAGCTGAGAAGCAAGGAGATGTAATTGCTGTACATTTATATAGATCCGGAAGGCATTTCCTGATTGGTCACGTGACACACTGCTGTCACGTGACCGCCTTCAAGCGTTGCTGGTGCGCACGTCTTGCATCACCAAGCCAATCTCCAAGGTCAACGCAGGAGCACCCTCTGCCGCGCAGTCCCGGAACCCATCTGTAATCTGAATGGGACAACCAGCGGCATGGAGGCAGGGCGCCGCACTCGCCCTGCATGGAGCGGGACCCCAAGCAACATGGGGTAAGAGCACTGCGACCAGCGCTTAGCAGGTGAGTTTGTGACAATGGCTTCCTGTCAGCTCATGGCTACTGCTGGAGGCAAGCTTCTAACCCTTTGGAAGATTGTCTTTGTTCCAATAAGGATTGGTCAGTACACAAGAGAAAATGGTCCATTTGTCAGCAGGTGCCCAAAAACCTCAACAGGTGATCCCTGCCTGAAGTCTAGAGGTACTTTGCTTCGCTCCTCAACCAAGCAGACATGTCCCCATTAGGAGAGCTCAATGTTTACAGGAGGCACAGAAAGTAAATCCTTACGAGAAAAGTATTGCACTTGACATTAAATTACACAACACGACGAGCAGACTTGGGAAGAAGTATTTAACTGGTAGCAAATAAGACATTTCTGTAGCTAACCATCAATGCAAGAACAATAGCTGCGGAAAATAGACTCCTACGGGAAGAAAATGGATGTAGCATTGTTTCAGTGATAGAAATATGCAGGCAAGTGGCTTTATTGAATAAAGGAGTCAAATGCCATGGTCCTCTGTCTAAGCCAGAATGACGGACTTTGCTGGTGTCCTCTGAACCCTTGTTCATGGAGCCCTAGCTGTTATAGTTACCCCTGACACATCCTTTTACTACAGGCCCAACTGGCAAAGTGCATTTAGGCAAGAGACATTTCCCAAGTCAATATGTTTTGGCTGGCATATCTCAAGCAGGTGTACCATTGCTTTATGGAAATAAATGACATTGTGGTGAAAAAATAGATATATGTTTATTAGGGATCGGGTATATAGGTTGTGTGGTAGGGATCCCCCTCACGCATTTACATAGAAAACAAAATAAACGTTCGTTATTTTATCAGAAGTATATTACCCAAAAAAATAATTTACTTGGATATAAGAACGTAGAACCCTTAACTAAGCATCAAATGGCCCAATAAACTTCTCGCTGAGAAGACGATTCCAACCTCGCCCGCACTAACCTTCTCTCCTTTGGCCCCCATAAGTCTTGAGTCCATCGAACCTGAGGTTGTCAAATCTATAGACTTGAGGAGAGGTAGCAAACAGGGGGATCCAACTCGCCAATTACATGGAATCCCATTCAGACTGCTTTCTAAGAAAAATTTTGACCTTCCAAAGTCTACCAAGCGAACAGCTGCAAAAAAACCTCAGAGATTAGCAACACCAATGGCGAGTCAGCGTTTGGAAAACTCACTAAAAACGCTTTTTCACAGACAAGCCACAAAGAAATTGCACCACGCAGGGCTTGGGGAAATTTCAGACGCAGACCTTTTGGAAGCCCTCCTAGAACCTCTACTCACTGCATCATCGGGCTCTCAGAAGAATTCCTCCAACAGTGGGTGTATGGCTCCATTAACTCATACAAAGGTGCATCCAATAGATACTCCTAACTTTGGTCCATCAGGCTCACCAACTTTCTTGGAACTACAAAAAACTGGGATAGAGAAACCAGTAACTCCACCACCATCACTAGTGCATAATGAGCCTTGTGGTGAAGTCCAGGAGTCTCACAGTGAAGCCCCAACTGTCTCGGAGGCTGAGCCTTTAATTGAACCTCTACTGGGAAGTAAGAATTTCTTACCCCAGTCAGACAGCACAAGATCAATACCACCTCTACCTGTGTCACCGGATCTAATCTGTTCGGGGCTAGCTGACAGTCCAAGTCTGACGGAGTACCCTTTTGAGAAAAGCAACTCGGGATACAAGCCCACCCCTTCGGTGGCTCCTTCGGCCAGGGAAGCACATGAGGAAAATGGAATCAAAGACGTCCTGCTGGACCCCCGAGAGGGCTCCATCCCAAGGCTGACGACCTCCCAACAGAAACCAAAGGAACTGCCGCGGCTATGGCCGCCTTCAACACCTGTGAGTTCCGCATCGAATAGAAGATCAAGTGAGGCTTCTTACACTATCCCTAAGGAGACTTCGTCAAAAAAAGCGGATTTCATGTACATCATGTCTGCTGTAACCATCGCTCTAGCTCCTTTTTGCAAACTCTATGAGGCAATAAACGACTCTTTGAAAGACCACACTTCTATCTTTGCGATGATGAATTCTAAGCTCATCTACTTAGAAGGTTACATCAACGCTTTAGAGAAAAGAAAAACTGACCCAATTGGTGCTTTGCAGCTCCAACAAGTTGAGTTCATGGAAGCCCTATCAAGCTTAAGAAAAACCAACAAAGATAGCCTAGGGATGGATGTAAGTACCCAAACAATAGCACCAGTCACTCCGTGCAGCGACGTATCCTACACTGATTGTGGGACAAGGCCAAAAGCGGGCTCAACCTCCATGTCAGGCTCTCTCAACACACTGCCAATCAGAGCAAATCTGACATCTAACAATCTGAGCGTAAACGATGTAATTTGTTTAGACGCCATCCTCCCACAGAAAGACCACTTAGGATCGAAACTCACCCAAGGCCCAGGCCACAAACCAATGAACCCAGGGCCGCGTTTTGAGGGGAATTTGGACACGAGACCAAAGCAACAGACTCTCAAAACGCACACATGCCTCAAGACGGCTCCTTTGTTTAAAGCATCTCCAGTAATGCCGCAATGTGATCTCCAACAAAAAGATCCCTTACCAAAGACGCCCCAAAACTGGGGAGGGATGAAACCAGTGACAACAAATGAGTCAGACATAGAGGCACATTTAGAAGTCACATCGCAGTCACCAAAAACAGTAGAAGATTTTCTTATGCAAAAGGACTTGATGGACATAAGTCAACACTTTGACGACTCCCCGGACAAACAGAAAGGGGCGAACTCTCGTCTAACTAAGATGACACACAACCAGCAGTCAGTCACGAGAGACCTTTCAGGCTTTAGCTCACTGGATGAGCGCTTCAAATCTCTACGTAGCACTCAAGGGGATCAATTCAGGAAATTCACTGAAAAGCGTCCTGAACAAAATTGTGAAGTGGTCTCACCTCCTCATCGGCCTCAAGTGACGTATAGATCAAGAGTTCACACTCAAACAAAATCTGATCTACCGGATAATTCTAAAGACTTGACGTATTCTCACAAGAGAAAGGGACCTCAAGAATACAAACAACATGAGAATGGGGATCGTAGATTCCATCATTCGAAGAAGTCGCACCAAGACTTGAAACACCACAACAAGAATCCAGCGGTCAAAATACGCCAACGGTCTGGGAACCAAAAATATCTGGTACTAAATAGACGTATGGTGTTGAGACTGCTACATAGTATCTCCTCTTTAAGAAATTTAAAATCAGAGGACCTTACAACGGTGGAACCTTTCCACAAGGACCATACAGCATATTGTCTGCTATACACATCATCAGCTGATGTGACTACAGCACTACTAGCAGCAGAGGAAGTACTATTCAAACAAGGGTTTGAGTTAACATTAACCAGACCACCTAGAACAGATAACGACAAGACAAAGGATTGTACAATGGAGGAAAGATCAAACGAAGAATGTCAGTCCACTAACTCAAAGGAAAATTCCGTAAAGAAACCACCAGCTACTCTTAAATCCAACACGATCGACTCTATTCCTCAGGGGAAAGCAAATTCCCCTAGTAGCTCTTCTAACACAAAGGCTCCCACAACCTTAGAAGAGACCCAAAAAGTGACTCAGACCAGACCGTCTTTAGAATCGTCTTCATGGGCTTGGCTACCAAAAGCTTTATCCACACGCCTACAGAAATAGCCATCAGAATCTACAAACACTGACCAAGACCAACATCAACTGACTCTGGCATCATGGAACACAAGAGGGTTTTTACATTTGACAACTTCTGGAGACATCAATTTAGGGGACTATGACATCTTATGCCTCCAAGAAGTCTGGTTACAAACCAAACCAACATTGGATGGTTTCGAGATCGCCTTCTCAGAAGCATTAGCGGGCCCTAAAGGAAGACCATCATCAGGCCTAATCATCGCAGTCCGGATGGGTGTGGGTTTAGAAATAACCAAAACCATCTTGACGACCCCATACGTCATCGCGGTACTCATCTCGTGGCAACGAAAGGAGGCTGGGGAAGAACATCAAACATGCACCCCCCTGTTGGTGATGTCGATCTATTGGAACCATAAAGGGATTCAACAGACCTCACTGTTTGATATAGTAACCTCCACATTGGACTCAGTCTACTTAGAGTTTGGGGTATGCGATGTTATAATATGTGGGGACTTAAACATCAAGTGCCCATTGGCTAATAATAGCACCACAGACCCCGCACAGAGTAAGCCTTGTAAACAAGGCTTAGCCTGGCAGAAGCTGATGACGGCCAGACATCTTTTCAACTCTGCAACTACATTTCTTGACTCTATCTCTCTACCAACATGGAAAAGAGGTTTGACCAGCTCAACAATAGACTACATATTCGTCTCTGATTTGCTGTTAGCCCGGTTGATAGATTTCAACATTTGCCAGTCACAGCAAAGCGATCACAACCTGCTGGCCATTAAATGGGCCTCCATAAAACCAGATATAGATCATTACTCTGAAAGAATAGAACCGGTAGGAAAAGGCAACCGGGTAAGGATCTCACGGACCAACATTCAAGAAATTACTTGTTTGTATGGAAGCAGCAAGGAGGCCGCAAAGGTGGACTACAGACCATTTTTGGAACCTTATAGAGCCTCGTTAAAAAGATCGAAGGGGCCCAATACAACCCAGACCTACCATGCACATACTTTTGACTCGCTGTTGGTGGCACAGCGAAACATCCTCCGCAGAGCTAAAAGAATGGCTGCAAGAAACAACTCGCCCGCTAATAGGGCTTACATGAAGGAGACAACAAGAGCCTATAAAAACTGGCTACAGGCCACCGCTTAAAACTACACCAACAAGACTCGGAAAACATGTTAGAACAAATTGGAAAATCCAACTCTAGAGACTTTTGGAGTCTGGTTAACCCACGAGCTAAGGAGGCATCTACAATGATGCTAAACAGTATATCGGAACCAGCATGGACTGGGTTCTACTCATCACTCTTCAAATCTCCAGACTCTGAGGCAGGACCTTTATATCCCCAGACGACAGCTCGGTGGGTCGACCTTTCGGACAGAGCTGAAATTCTGGACAAAATACTCAAGCTAAAGAAATCAAGGGCTCCAGGGCCTGACGGTCTGTCAAACGAGAACTTGAAATCCGCGCCAGAAGAATGGGCAAACCTGCTGAGCATAATTTTCTACAAATGCACTACCTCTCGCCCAATCCCGCCCACTTGGACCTCAGGAATCATTATTCCCATATTCAAAAAAGGAAGGAAGGACGACCCTAGAAATTTTCGCCCGGTGGCCCTCCTAGAGGTGATAGGGAAAGTTTATGGTTCCCTTTTGTTGGATCACTTTAATCAGTGGGCAAAAAGTGCGCACTGTAATGACCCTCTCCAATCGGGGTTTAAAAAAGGAGTAGGAACTAGTATAAACATCTTTATACTCAGCCTCTTAAAAGCAAAAGCCCGCGAAAAAAATCGGACCCTGTTTTTGGCATTTATAGATCTGTCCCAGGCCTTCGACTTAGTCAACCGAAGGAAGCTCTGGGGAAAACTTTCCAGGTGGGACTGCCCTCAGGAGATCCTGAACCCCATCAAGGCCCTGCACGCTGCCACATCAATGCAGGTACGACTGAATACCAACGGCCTACTCTCGACATCCATAACAACAGACAGAGGGGTTAAACAAGGCTGCCCACTAGCACCAGCCCTTTTTCTGTCCTATTTTGGGGACTATAAAGATTCTCTAATCAGCGCACAAGTATTCCCCCCAGAACTGGGTAAAGAGAAGATCCCGAGACTCCTGTATGCAGACGACCTCATTCAGCTGGACTACACCCCAATTGGTTTACAACGGCAGCTATCTGCATTGATCACATATACAGCCGCCAACGACCTAGAGGTAAACAAACAGAAAACGAAGATAATGGTATTTGGAAAGAATCAAAAAAAGACAAAAATGAAGAATTTTTCGTGGTATCTGGCCACAAACAAAATCGAACAAGTGGCTGAATTTAAATATCTTGGAGTCCTCATTGACTCCACGGCCAATGACTCAGCGATGCAGCACCATCTTTCTGAAAAAATGAAAACTCTAGCCTCGCAAGCAAAAATACTGGATAACAAATACGGACGTTTTTCATTGTTGCCACTACTTAAATTCTACAGGGGCAAAGTTATCCCGGCCATCACCTATGGAGTCGAGGCCATGCCATCTTTACCTCACTTCATATGGGCCAGACTGGAGAGTCAGTTCTGGCGCTCAGTACTGAACATGCCATCTTCTACTCCGATTGCTCTGATTAGACGTGAACTTTCCCTCTCTTCCTTAGAGTCAATCGTGAAAAGAGCGTCAGTTATGTTATATCGGAAAATAATAGATCCTTCTTCCTCTGCAATTTTCCAGATGGTCCATGAGGAGATGAATTCAAGCAAATCCATGTTATCGTCCAAATGGGAGCAAATGTGTTTACAGCAACTTGACATCTGCGGCAGCTCGATTGAAGAACTTCTGGGGAACCCGACAAGAACTAAAACCCGATTAGAAGAATTGGACTGGATAAATACATTGGAAAAGGCATCTGGGTACAAGTTAACTAGCCACCTTCCACCAACAAACAGAAAACTGAATGTACTCCAACCCTTCCTGACAAAGCACCCAGACAAAAAAACTAGGAACACTCTACTCCGTGCGAGGCTAAATTTGCTACCTACAAATGAGATTCTGTACACAAGGGGCCTTTCAACAACAAATACTTGCCGCTTTTGTAATAACATTGAACAAAGCGAAACATTACGGCACCTTTTACTACTATGTCCAGGTACTGACAAATTTAGATCACCATACATTCTTCATCACTTAAAAAACTCCTATCTGAGGGAGGAAGAGCTCTGGTGGGAGCGCCTAATAGGAGGCTTGAGAACATCTTGGTCTATTGCAGCCACAAAAATTTTGGATCAGATCTTCGCACATGTACCCCCGTCTTAACGGGCCTGGCCACAGAAGTTGACAGTTTGACAGATAATTGTTGGAACTGGGGAGGGTTTTCCGTTGTTTTTCGTTCATCCTCTTGTAAAAATCACCACGGTGATTATACACTCGTAATAAAAAAAAAATAAATAAATAAACTTCTCGCTATGAGTAAATCACAGAGTAAAGTTCAATTCTAAGTGATGGCAATTTCTAGAATACTTAAGGTTATTGTTGCAATACGATGTTTTTAAAGTGTTTCTCTTGCGGGCTTTATTTAATGTTAGTGTTTTATGTTTATTAAAACCTGTACTTAAGTTTGATTTTGTTTGCTTGCCGTTGTTTCATTACTGTGTTGAATTGAGCACTGTTATAATTGTGCCAACCAATTATTTTAAATGGAGAACGTTGTCCTCAGTCTACAAGTATCCAGAAAGCAATTGTTTCCTTTTTGTGCAAGAGAACCTTGAGGCAATTTTCAAGATTTTGGTTAAAAGCTTGTTGAGTCTAGTGCAACCCTCTGCCTTGTTGGGCATATATCTCATGTTTTCTTCTCTTGTGACCTCATCCCCCTTTGACTTCCTCTTGCTTCCACCTTTTTCTACCCCCTTCCCTCAGCTCTAATATCTGCATTCTATAACTTCCTCCACTTTGACAGCTTCACGGGACACTCTCTGACCTCCTCCTTTTCACAATCCTTTTTTTTCTTCATTTCACAGCTGTCAAGAAGATCGACTTGCATGTAGAGTACAAGTCAGGCCCCCTTATAGCTGTTGACCCGAGCAATGGCTTAATTTTGTATTGGAGAGCCCACGGGAACCCACTGAGGACAACAAAGACAATGATTGCAGACCTCCACTACATGTCAAACGACATCACCGAAATCGGAGGTGGGCCTGACGTGGTAATCGTATTTACTATCTGGGCTCATTTCACTACTTATCCGGTGGAGGTGTACATCCATCGAGTAAGAAACATCCGCAAGGCAGTCATTGACCTCCTGCTGAGGAGCCCCCAGACAACAGTGATCATCAAAACAGCCAACACGGGATACAAGTCTATATATGGGAGCGACTGGCTCTCCCTCCAGCTGGACCTGATCCTCAGAAAGATGTTTTCTGAGCTGCCTGTGGCAATTGTTGATGCCTGGGAAATGACCTCCTGCCACTACCTGAGAGATGACATCCATCCCGGGAGGGTCATCATACAAAATGAGGTGGACATGTTCCTCTCCTTCATATGCCCCCACTGAGCATGCGGGAGAACTGGTAATTACTCAAATAATTCTATTCTTATCTTGTGGAAAACGTCAACTTTTGAAGATGGTCCTTTCCACTGGTACCCAATGGTTGGGAGAAAAGAAACAATGGATGATGAGAAGAAACGGATCTCGGCATTGTCAGCACGTGGAAGATGCCCCTAGTCTTTATCAATTCGATTGAACATTTTATCAGACAATGTATTTTCTCACACTAATAAATAAAACATATATTTTTTAAAAACAGGTTCAGTATAAATGTTGCAAGTTATTTCAAGAAGACGGATAGACCTATCACAGAGTGGCACGGTCCTATGACATCTTTCCATAAAAGGGCACTTTGAATCCATGTGTCCAAATGGGAACTGTTGAGCGTCGCCCCTTACATGAAAATGGTACTGTCAAAATCATTAATCTGTTGTCTAAGTCGGTCACCAAGTGACAGAGCCCAGAGAGCTGCTGGCCTCTCAGAATGCTATTAGAAAGAGTGAACAGTGACATTCTTTGGAGGTGAAGGCACAGGCACACCGTCAAGATGGAGTGGGGCTGCCATTCCAAGTTCCAACAAATAGGCTGTTAGAGGCAGATTTTGGTTGAATGAGCAGATTGAGGGTAATGAGCGGAAGATGTTTGTTTGTTTATTATTTATAATGCACATCATACCCTGAGGTAACAGGGCGCAACAGTTACAAGTATATTGGAAGCTTAGTTATACAGAGATAATAAAATACATTCAAGGATAGATTAGAAGGTGTATATACAGAGAGGGCAAGTTTACAGGCATGATATGCATTAGGAAAACCGGTTCCTAAGAAAATATATACAAGAATAGGTCTGGTACGCAGGTAATTGCAGAGATATTATCATAGCAGTGACAAAGCTGGGTAGTGTTATGAATGCTGGTTATTGGATTTTAGCCATGTGATGGCGTTGGATCTGAACTTGTGGTATGTTTGGTTTGTTCTTAGGCTGGGAGGCATCGTGTTCCATAGTTTGGCAGCTTTTACTGGGAAGCTGTTACCTCCAATTGTGGAACGTTTGTAGCTAGGTATGGAGAGTCGATCTCTGTTGACAAGTCTTACTGGTCTCGTTGACGTCTGCTTATGAAATCTCTCAGCCAGGTAGATGGGTGCGGTATTGTTAGATTTATAAGTAAGCGATAACGTTTTTAGGAGAATTTTGTCATGAGTTGGGAGCCAGTTCTGTCGACAAGTCTCTGAAATGTGGTCTCTTCTGGATATGCGTAGGGGCGCTCTTAGCGTATTGTTTTGCAATGTTTGAATTCTTTTGATGGTGGCTTTGGAGAATCCTAGGTAGAGGGCATTGCTGTAGTCCAGGCGTGACAGGATGAGGGCTCTGGCCAAGGTAATACAGCTGTTGTCCGAGAGGAACGGTTTGCCAGTACGTATTAGTTTACAAGTGTAGGCTGTGGATGATGCTAGGGAGTTCACCTGTTTAATGAATGAAAGGTTTGAGTCAAGGTAAAAACCAAGAGGCCGATTCATGGAATTAATGTGCGCTGAAAATTCCCGCGCAAGCATGCGAAACCGTGCGAATCGCAGTGCAAGTGTGAAAATCGCACCGAAACCCGCGCCCATCGATTCATGGAAGGCCGTTCGCGAGTAAAATCTGGGATGTGCGCTGAAATTCTGCATGGCGAACGTCGGCGCACAGGTCATCTAACAGCGTGCTCTACGGCCACAGCGAAAGCGCACATAGCGCGGCGCACATAACAAAAGTAGGCGTAACACGGGGCGTGACACGCGGAATGGGGAACAACTCGTGAAAATGTGGGCGTCACGGGGGAAGTACAGGAGGCAAGTGCGCGGAATGCCCACACGCTTGCCTACAACACGTATTCATGGAATCCAAAAGGGAAAAACAGCGCACGGGCAAAGACGCGCACAGGCCTAAACACGTCTGCCACACGAAGGCAGGCGGTAGTGTCCCTGCGCATGAAAAAAATGTGCGCCAAAATGTGTGCTAACAAAAAGCACGTATATACAGCTCTGATGAATGTCCCATACTGTGGCCCTCTAGGACAAATGACGTGCAATGGGGTACGCGACAAACACCCACACCCGCTGTGTCAAAAATAGCGTGTGCGTGTATTTCGGGGGTGCGCGGGAAGTTTCACACACGATTGGCCTTGGGCGAGCGGGGTACGTGTAGATCTGGGGTTCGCGTGAAGTTTCACACGAGATTGGCCTGGTTACGTGTAAATCTGGGGTTCGCAGAGAAGTTTCACACGCGATAGGCCCTGTGCGAGTAGGGTGCATGTATTTCTGGGGTTTGCGTGAAGTTTCACACGCGATTGGCCTGGGTACGTGTAAATCTGGGGTTCGCGGGAAGTTTCACACGCGATAGGCCCTGTGCGAGTGGGGTGCGTGTATTCCTGGGGTTCGCGTGAAGTTTCACATGCGATTGGCCTGGTTACGTGTAAATCTGGGGTTCGCAGGGAAGTTTCACACGCGATAGGCCCTGTGCGAGTGGGGTGCGTGTATTTCTGGGGTTTGCGTGAAGTTTCACACGCGATTGGCCTGGGTGCGTGTAAATCTGGGGTTCGCGGGAAGTTTCACACGTGATAGGCCCTGTGCGAGTGGGGTGCGTGCATTCCTGGGGTTCGCGTGAAGTTTCACACGCGATTGGCCTGGTTACGTGTAAATCTGGGGTTCGCAGGGAAGTTTCACACGCGATAGGCCCTGTGCGAGTGGGGTGCGTGTATTTCTGGGGTTTGCGTGAAGTTTCACACGCGATTGGCCTAGGTACGTGTAAATCTGGGGTTCGCGGGAAGTCTCGCACGCGATTTCAGCAGGGTACGTGTATTTCGGGGGTGCCGTGGAGTCCTACACGTCAATTGTCAGTGTGGCTTCTCCCAGGTGTTCGCTCTACACCCTCCACGGCCCCTGCAAGCAGCCCACACCACAGGGGACTACCCTGCACCCCTGGTCATGTCCCGCAGGCAGCCCATCCACCATGGGCATGCCCCCCAGGCAAGCCACATAACAGCTTGCACTACTGATCACCAATGCATGACCCCCTCCACACCCACCCCCCAGCACTGAGGGGTACCTGCCAGCAGGCCCCCACTCATGTTCCCCAGCACCCCCAACCCCCAGCAGTGCAGGGCACCTGCCAGCAGACCCCCACTCATGTCCCACTCATGTCCCCTTCCTCCCCACCCCCAGCAGTGCAGGGCACTTGCCAGCAGGCCCCCACTCATGTCCCCTTGCACCCCCACCACCCAGCAGAGCAAGGCACCTGCCAGCAGCCCCCCACTCATGTCCCCTTGCACTCCCATCCCCGAGCACTGAGGGGCACCTGCCAGCAGGCCCCCACTCATGTCCCCGAGCACCCCTACCCCCCAGCAGTGCAGGGCACCTGCCAGCAGGCCCCCACTCATGTCCCCCATTACCCCCACCCCCCAGCAGTGCGGGGCACCTGCCAGCAGGCCCCCACTCATGTCCCCCAGCTCCCCCACCCCCCAGCAGTGCAGAGTACCTGCCAGCAGGCCCCCACTCATGTCCCACTCATGTCCCCCAGCACCCCCACCCCCAGCAGTGCAGGGCATCTGCCAGCAGGCCCCCACTCATGTCCCCCAGCACCCCCACCCCCCAGCAGTGCGGGGCACCTGCCAGCAGGTGCCCACTCATGTCCCACTCATGTCCGCTTGCACCCCCACCCCCCAGCAGTGCAGGGCACCTGCCAGCAGACCCCCACTCATGTCCCCACTCATGTCCCCTTGCACCCCCACCCCCCAGCACTGAGGGGCACCTGCCAGCAGGCCCCCACTCATGTCCCCCGGCACCCCCACCCCCCAGCAGTGCAGGGCACCTGCCAACAGGCCCCCACTCATGTCCCCCAGCACCCCCACCCCCCAGCAGTGCGGGGCACCTGCCAGCAGGCCCCCACTCATGTCCCCCAGCACCCCCACCCCCAGCAGTGCAGGGCACCTGCCAGCAGGCCCCCACTCATGTCCCACTCATGTCCCCCAGCGCCCCCACCCCCAGCAGTGCAGGGCACCTTCCAGCAGGCCCCCACTCATGTCCCCACTCATGTCCCCTTGCACCCTCACCCCCCAGCACTGAGGGGCACCTGCCAGCAGGCCCCCACTCATGTCCCCCGGCACCCCCACCCCCCAGCAGTGCAGGGCACCTGCCAACAGGCCCCCACTCATGTCCCCCAGCACCCCCAACCCCCAGCAGTGCGGGGCACCTGACAGCAGGCCCCCACTCATGTCCCCCAGCACCCCCAACCCCAGCAGTGCAGGGCACCTGCCAGCAGGCCCCCACTCATGTCCCACTCATGTCCCCCAGCGCCCCCACCCCCAGCAGTGCAGGGCACCTGCCAGCAGGCCCCCACTCATGTCCCCCAGCACCCCCACCCCCCAGCAGTGCAGGGCACCTGCCAGCAGGCCCCCACACATGTTCCCCAGCACCCCCACCCCCCAGCAGTGCAGGGCACCTGCCAGCAGGCCCCCACTCATGTCCCCCAGCACCCCCATCCCCCAGCACCTAGGGGCACCTGCCAGCAGGCCCCCATTCATGTCCCAATCATGTCCCCCAGCACCCCCAGCAGTGCAAGGCACCTGCCAGCAGAACCCCACTCATGTCCCCCAGCACCCCCACCCCCAGCAGTGAGGGGCACCTGCCAGCAGGCCCTCACTCATGTCCCCAGCACCCCACACCCCAGCAGTGCAGGGCACCTGTCAGCAGGCCCCCACTCATGTCCCCCAGCACCCGCACCCCTCAGCAGTGAGGGGCACCTGCCAGCAGGCCCCCATTCATGTCCCCCAGCACCCCCACCCCCAGCAGTGCAGGGCACCTGCCAGTAGGCCCCCACTCATGTCCCACTCATGTCCCCTTTCACCCCCACACCCCAGCAGTGCAGGGCACCTGCCAGCAGCCCCCACACATGTCCCACTCATGTCCCCTTGTACCCCCACCCCCCAGCAGTGCAGGGCACCTTCCAGCAGGCCCCCACTCATGTCCCCCAGCACCCCACCCCCCAGCAGTGAGGGGCACCTGCCAGCAGGCCCCCACTCATGTCCCCCAGCACCCCACCCCCCAGCAGTGAGGGGCACCTGCCAGCAGGCCCCCACTCATGTCCCCCAGCAACCCCACCCCCAGCAGTGCAAGGCACCTGCAAGCAGGCCCCCACTCATGTCCCACTCATGCCCCCTTGCACCCCCACCCCCCAGCACTGAGGGGCACCTGCCAGCAGGCTCCCACTCATGTCCCCCGGCACCCCCACCCCCCAGCAGTGCAGGGCACCTGCCAACAGGCCCCCACTCATGTCCCCCAGCACCCCCACCCCCCAGCAGTGCGGGGCACCTGCCAGCAGGCCCCCACTCATGTCCCCCAGCACCACCACCCCCAGCAGTGCAGGGCACCTGCCAGCAGGCCCCCACTCATGTCCCACTCATGTCCCCCAGCGCCCCCACCCCCAGCAGTGCAGGGCACCTGCCAGCAGGCCCCCACTCATGTCCCCACTCATGTCCCCTTGCACCCCCACCCCCCAGCACTGAGGGGCACCTGCCAGCAGGCCCCCACTCATGTCCCCCGGCACCCCCACCCCTCAGCAGTGCAGGGCACCTGCCAACAGGCCCCCACTCATGTCCCCCAGCACCCCCACCCCCCAGCAGTGCGGGGCACCTGCCAGCAGGCCCCCACTCATGTCCCCCAGCACCCCCACCCCCAGCAGTGCAGAGCACCTGCCAGCAGGCCCCCACTCATGTCCCACTCATGTCCCCCAGCGCCCCCAACCCCAGCAGTGCAGGGCACCTGCCAGCAGGCCCCACTCATGTCCCCCAGCACCCCCACCCCCCAGCAGTGCAGGGCACCTGCCAGCAGGCCCCCACTCATGTCCCCTTGCACTCCCACCCCCGAGCACTGAGGGGCACCTGCCAGCAGGCCCCCACTCATGTCCCCCAGCACCCCTACCCCCCAGCAGTGCAGGGCACCTGCCAGCAGGCCCCCACTCATGTCCCCCAGTACCCCCACCCCCCAGCAGTGCGGGGCACCTGCCAGCAGGCTCCCACTCATGTCCCCCAGCTCCCCCACCCCCCAGCAGTGCAGGGTACCTGCCAGCAGGCCCCCACTCATGTCCCACTCATGTCCCCCAGCACCCCCACCCCCAGCAGTGCAGGGCATCTGCCAGCAGGCCCCCACTCATGTCCCCCAGCACCCCCACCCCCCAGCAGTGCGGGGCACCTGCCAGCAGGTGACCACTCATGTCCCCCACTCATGTCCCCTTGCACCCCCACCCCCCAGCACTGACGGGCACCTGCCAGCAGGCCCCCACTCATGTCCCCCGGCACCCCCACCCCCCAGCAGTGCAGGGCACCTGCCAACAGGCCCCCACTCATGTCCCCCAGCACCCCCACCCCCAGCAGTGTGGGGCACCTGCCAGCAGGCCCCCACTCATGTCCGCTTGCACCCCCACCCCCCAGCAGTGCAGGGCACCTGCCAGCAGACCCCCACTCATGTCCCCCACTCATGTCCCCTTGCACCCCCACCCCCCAGCACTGAGGGGCACCTGCCAGCAGGCCCCCACTCATGTCCCCCGGCACCCCCACCCCCCAGCAGTGCAGGGCACCTGCCAATAGGCCCCCACTCATGTCCCCCAGCACCCCCACCCCCAGCGGTGTGGGGCACCTGCCAGCAGGCCCCCACTCATGTCCCACAGCACCCCCACCCCCAGCAGTGCAGGGCACCTGCCAGCAGGCCCCCACTCATCTCCCACTCATGTCCCCCAGCGCCCCCACCCCCAGCAGTGCAGGGCACCTGCCAGCAGGCCCCCACTCATGTCTCCACTCATGTCCCCTTGCACCCCCACCCCCCAGCACTGAGGGGCACCTGCCAGCAGGCCCCCACTCATGTCCCCCGGCACCCCCACCCCCAGCAGTGCAGGGCACCTGCCAGCAGGCCCCCACTCATGTCTCCACTCATGTCCCCTTGCACCCCCACTCCCCAGCACTGAGGGGCACCTGCCAGCAGGCCCCCACTCATGTCCCCCAGCACCCCCACCCCCCAGCAGTGCAGGGCACCTGCCAGCAGGCCCCCACACATGTCCCCCAGCACCCCCACCCCCCAGCAGTGCAGGGCACCTGCCAGCAGGCCCCCACTCATGTCCCCCAGCACCCCCACCCCCCAGCACCTAGGGGCACCTGCCAGCAGGCCCCCATTCATGTCCCAATCATGTCCCCCAGCACCTCCAGCAGTGCAGGGCATCTGCCAGCAGAACCCCACTGATGTCCCCCAGCACCCCCACCCCCCAGCAGTGAGGGGCACCTGCCAGCAGGCCCCTACTCATGTCCCACTCATGTCCCCTTGCACCCCCACCCCCCAGCAATGAAGGGCACCTGCCAGCAGGCCCCCACTCATGTCCCCCAGCACCCCCACCCCCCAGCAGTGCAGGGCACCTGCCAGCAGGCCCCCACTCATGTCCCCCAGCACCACTACCCCCCAGCAGTGCGGGGCACCTGCCAGCAGGCCCTCACTCATGTCCCCCAGCAGCCCACCCCCCAGCAGTGCAGGGCACCTGTCAGCAGGCCCCCACTCATGACCCCTTGCACCCCCACCCCCCAGCAAGTGCAGGGCACATGGCAGCAGGCACCCACTCCTGTCCCCCAGCGCCCCCACCCCCAGCAGTGCAGGGCACCTGCCAGCAGGCCCCCACTCATGTCTCCACTCATGTCCCCTTGCACCCCCACCCCCCAGCACTGAGGGGCACCTGCCAGCAGGCCCCCACTCATGTCCCCCAGCACCCCCACCCCCCAGCAGTGCAGGGCACCTGCCAGCAGGCCCCCACACATGTCCCCCAGCACCCCCACCCCCCAGCAGTGCAGGGCACCTGCCAGCAGGCCCCCACTCATGTCCCCCAGCACCCCCACCCCCCAGCACCTAGGGGCACCTGCCAGCAGGCCCCCATTCATGTCCCAATCATGTCCCCCAGCACCTCCAGCAGTGCAGGGCATCTGCCAGCAGAACCCCACTGATGTCCCCCAGCACCCCCACCCCCCAGCAGTGAGGGGCACCTGCCAGCAGGCCCCTACTCATGTCCCACTCATGTCCCCTTGCACCCCCACCCCCCAGCAATGAAGGGCACCTGCCAGCAGGCCCCCACTCATGTCCCCCAGCACCCCCACCCCCCAGCAGTGCAGGGCACCTGCCAGCAGGCCCCCACTCATGTCCCCCAGCACCACTACCCCCCAGCAGTGCGGGGCACCTGCCAGCAGGCCCTCACTCATGTCCCCCAGCAGCCCACCCCCCAGCAGTGCAGGGCACCTGTCAGCAGGCCCCCACTCATGACCCCTTGCACCCCCACCCCCCAGCAAGTGCAGGGCACATGGCAGCAGGCACCCACTCCTGTCCCCCAGCACCCCCACCCCCCAGCAGTGCAGGGCACCTGCCAGCAGGCCCCCACGCATGTCCCCCAGCACCCCCACCCCCCAGCAGTGCAGGGCACCTGCCAGCAGGACCCCACTCATGTCCCCCAGCACCCCCACCCCTCAGCAGTGAGGGGCACCTGCCAGCAGGCCCCCATTAATGTCCCCCAGCACCCCCACCCCCAGCAGTGCAGGGCACCTGCCAGTAGGCCCCCACTCATGTCCCACTCATGTCCCCTTGCACCCCCACCCCCCAGCAGTGCAGGGCACCTGCCAGCAGCCCCCACACATGTCCCACTCATGTCCCCTTGCACCCCCACCCCCCAGCAGTGCAGGGCACCTTCCAGCAGGCCCCCACTCATGTCCCCCAGCCCCCCACCCCCCAGCAGTGAGGGGCACCTGCCAGCAGGCCCCCACTCATGTCCCCCAGCACCCCACCCCCCAGCAGTGAGGGGGACCTGCCAGCAGGCCCCCACTCATGTCCCCCAGCACCCCCACCCCCAGCAGTGCAGGGCACCTGCCAGCAGGCCCCCACTCATGTCCCACTCATGTCCCCCAGCACCCCCACCCCCAGTAGTGCGGGGCACCTGCCAGCAGGCCCCCACTCATGTCCCCCAGCACCCCCACCCCCCAGCAGTGTGGAGCACCTGCCAGCAGGCCCCCACTCATGTCCCCCAGCACCCCCACCCCCAGCAGTGCAGGGCACCTGCCAGCAGGCGCCCACTCATGTCCCACTCATGTCCCCCAGCGCCCCCACCCCCAGCAGTGCAGGGCACCTGCCAGCAGGCCCCCACTCATGTCCCCCAGCACCCCCACCCCCCAGCAGTGCGGGGCACCTGTCAGCAGGCCCCCACTCATGTCCCACTCATGTCCCCTTGCACCCCCACCCCCGTGCAGTCCAGGGAACCTTCCAGCAGGCCCCCACTCATGTCCCCCAGCACCCCCACCCCCCAGCAGTGCGGGGCACCTGCCAGCAGGCCCCCACTCATGTCCCCCAGCACCCCCACCCCCCAGCACTTCAGGGCACCTGCCAGCAGGCCCCCACTCATGTCCCACTCATGTCCCCTTGCACCCCCAGCAGTGCAGGGCACCTGCCAGCAGGCCCCACTCATGTCCCCCAGCACCCCCATCCCCTAGCAGTGCGGGGCACTTGCCAGCAGGCCCCCACTCATGACCCCCAGCACCCCCACCCCCAGCAGTGCAGGGCACCTGCCAGCAGGCCCCCACTCATGCCCCACTCATGTCCTCCAGCACCCCCACCCGCAGCAGTGCAGGGCACCTGCCAGCAGGCCCCCACTCATGTCCCACAGCACCCCCAGCCCCCAGTAGTGCGGGGCACCTGCCAGCAGGCCCCCACTCATGTCCCCCAGCACCCCCACTCCCCAGCACTGCAGGGCACCTGCCAGCAAGCCCTCACTCATGTCCCACTGATGTCCCCTTACACCCCCACCCCCCAGCAGTGCAGGGCACCTGCCAGCAGGCCCCCACTCATGTCCCCCAGCACCCCCACCCCCCAGCAGTGCAGGGCACCTGCCAGCAAGCCCCCACTCATGTCCCCCAGCACCCCCACCCTCCAGCAGTGCCGGGCACCTGCCAGCAGGCTCCCACTCATGACCCCCAGCACCCCCACCACCAGCAGTGCAGGGCACCTGCCAGGAGGCCCCCACTCATGTCCCACTCATGACCCCCAGCATCCCCACCCCCAGCAGTGCAGGGCACCTGCCAGCAGGCCCCCACTCATGTCCCCCAGCACCCCCACCCCCCAGCAGTGCGGGGCACCTGCCAACAGGCCCCCACTCATGTCCCCCAGCACCCCCACCCCCCAGCAGTGCAGGGCACCTGCCAGCAGGCCCCCACTCATGTCCCACTCATGTCCCATTGCACCCCAACCCCCCAGCAGTGCAGGGCACTTGCCAGCAGGCCCCCACTCATGTCCCCCAGCACCCCCACCCCCCAGCAGTGCGGGGCACCTGCCAGCAGGCCCCCACTCATGTCCCCCAGCACCCCCACCGCCAGCAGTACAGAGCACCGGCCAGGAGGCCCCCACTCATGTCCCACTCATATCCCCCAGCATCCCCACTCCCAGCAGTGCAGGGCACCTGCCAGCAGGGCCCCACTCATGTCCCCCAGCACCCCCACCCCCCAGCAGTGTGGGGCACCTGCCAGCAGGCCCCCACTCATGTCCCCCAGCACCCCCACCCCCCAGCAGTACAGGGCACCTGCCAGCAGGCCCCCACTCATGTCCCACTCATGTCCCCTTGCACCCCCACCCCCCAGCAGTGCAGGGCACCTGCCAGGAGGCCCCCACTCATGTCCCACTCATATCCCCCAGCATCCCCACTCCCAGCAGTGCAGGGCACCTGCCAGCAGGCCCCCACTCATGTCCCCCAGCACCCCCACCCCCCAGCAGTGTGGGGCACCTGCCAGCAGGCCCCCACTCATGTCCCCCAGCACCCCCACCCCCCAGCAGTACAGGGCACCTGCCAGCAGGCCCCCACTCATGTCCCACTCATGTCCCCTTGCACCCCCACCCCCCAGCAGTGCAGGGCACCTGCCAGCAGGCCCCCACTCATGTCCCTTTGCACTCCCACCCCCCCAGCACTGAGGGGCACCTGCCAGCAGGCCCCCACTCATGTCCCCAGCACCCCCACCCCCCAGCACTGCAGGGCACCTGCCAGCAGGCCCCCACTCATGTCCCCACTCATGTCCCCTTGCACCCCCACCCCCCAGCACTGAGGGGCACCTGCCAGCAGGCCCCCACTCATGTCCCCCGGCACCCCCACCCCTCAGCAGTGCAGGGCACCTGCCAACAGGCCCCCACTCATGTCCCCCAGCACCCCCACCCCCCAGCAGTGCGGGGCACCTGCCAGCAGGCCCCCACTCATGTCCCCCAGCACCCCCACCCCCAGCAGTGCAGAGCACCTGCCAGCAGGCCCCCACTCATGTCCCACTCATGTCCCCCAGCGCCCCCAACCCCAGCAGTGCAGGGCACCTGCCAGCAGGCCCCACTCATGTCCCCCAGCACCCCCACCCCCCAGCAGTGCAGGGCACCTGCCAGCAGGCCCCCACTCATGTCCCCTTGCACTCCCACCCCCGAGCACTGAGGGGCACCTGCCAGCAGGCCCCCACTCATGTCCCCCAGCACCCCTACCCCCCAGCAGTGCAGGGCACCTGCCAGCAGGCCCCCACTCATGTCCCCCAGTACCCCCACCCCCCAGCAGTGCAGGGTACCTGCCAGCAGGCCCCCACTCATGTCCCACTCATGTCCCCCAGCACCCCCACCCCCAGCAGTGCAGGGCATCTGCCAGCAGGCCCCCACTCATGTCCCCCAGCACCCCCACCCCCCAGCAGTGCGGGGCACCTGCCAGCAGGTGACCACTCATGTCCCCCACTCATGTCCCCTTGCACCCCCACCCCCCAGCACTGACGGGCACCTGCCAGCAGGCCCCCACTCATGTCCCCCGGCACCCCCACCCCCCAGCAGTGCAGGGCACCTGCCAACAGGCCCCCACTCATGTCCCCCAGCACCCCCACCCCCAGCAGTGTGGGGCACCTGCCAGCAGGCCCCCACTCATGTCCGCTTGCACCCCCACCCCCCAGCAGTGCAGGGCACCTGCCAGCAGACCCCCACTCATGTCCCCCACTCATGTCCCCTTGCACCCCCACCCCCCAGCACTGAGGGGCACCTGCCAGCAGGCCCCCACTCATGTCCCCCGGCACCCCCACCCCCCAGCAGTGCAGGGCACCTGCCAATAGGCCCCCACTCATGTCCCCCAGCACCCCCACCCCCAGCGGTGTGGGGCACCTGCCAGCAGGCCCCCACTCATGTCCCACAGCACCCCCACCCCCAGCAGTGCAGGGCACCTGCCAGCAGGCCCCCACTCATCTCCCACTCATGTCCCCCAGCGCCCCCACCCCCAGCAGTGCAGGGCACCTGCCAGCAGGCCCCCACTCATGTCTCCACTCATGTCCCCTTGCACCCCCACCCCCCAGCACTGAGGGGCACCTGCCAGCAGGCCCCCACTCATGTCCCCCGGCACCCCCACCCCCCAGAAGTGCAGGGCACCTGCCAACAGGCCCCCACTCATGTCCCCCAGCACCCCCACCCCCCAGCAGTGCGGGGCACCTGACAGCAGGCCCCCACTCATGTCCCCCAGCACCCCCACCCCCAGCAGTGCAGGGCACCTGCCAGCAGGCCCCCACTCATGTCCCACTCATGTCCCCCAGTGGCCCCACCCCCAGCAGTGCAGGGCACCTGCCAGCAGGCCCCCACTCATGTCCCCCAGCACCCCCACCCCCCAGCAGTGCAGGGCACCTGCCAGCAGGCCCCCACACATGTCCCCCAGCACCCCCACCCCCCAGCAGTGCAGGGCACCTGCCAGCAGGCCCCCACTCATGTCCCCCAGCACCCCCACCCCCCAGCACCTAGGGGCACCTGCCAGCAGGCCCCCATTCATGTCCCAATCATGTCCCCCAGCACCTCCAGCAGTGCAGGGCATCTGCCAGCAGAACCCCACTGATGTCCCCCAGCACCCCCACCCCCCAGCAGTGAGGGGCACCTGCCAGCAGGCCCCTACTCATGTCCCACTCATGTCCCCTTGCACCCCCACCCCCCAGCAATGAAGGGCACCTGCCAGCAGGCCCCCACTCATGTCCCCCAGCACCCCCACCCCCCAGCAGTGCAGGGCACCTGCCAGCAGGCCCCCACTCATGTCCCCCAGCACCACTACCCCCCAGCAGTGCGGGGCACCTGCCAGCAGGCCCTCACTCATGTCCCCCAGCAGCCCACCCCCCAGCAGTGCAGGGCACCTGTCAGCAGGCCCCCACTCATGACCCCTTGCTCCCCCACCCCCCAGCAAGTGCAGGGCACATGGCAGCAGGCACCCACTCCTGTCCCCCAGCACCCCCACCCCCCAGCAGTGCAGGGCACCTGCCAGCAGGCCCCCACGCATGTCCCCCAGCACCCCCACCCCCCAGCAGTGCAGGGCACCTGCCAGCAGGACCCCACTCATGTCCCCCAGCACCCCCACCCCTCAGCAGTGAGGGGCACCTGCCAGCAGGCCCCCATTAATGTCCCCCAGCACCCCCACCCCCAGCAGTGCAGGGCACCTGCCAGTAGGCCCCCACTCATGTCCCACTCATGTCCCCTTGCACCCCCACCCCCCAGCAGTGCAGGGCACCTGCCAGCAGCCCCCACACATGTCCCACTCATGTCCCCTTGCACCCCCACCCCCCAGCAGTGCAGGGCACCTTCCAGCAGGCCCCCACTCATGTCCCCCAGCCCCCCACCCCCCAGCAGTGAGGGGCACCTGCCAGCAGGCCCCCACTCATGTCCCCCAGCACCCCACCCCCCAGCAGTGAGGGGGACCTGCCAGCAGGCCCCCACTCATGTCCCCCAGCACCCCCACCCCCAGCAGTGCAGGGCACCTGCCAGCAGGCCCCCACTCATGTCCCACTCATGTCCCCCAGCACCCCCACCCCCAGTAGTGCGGGGCACCTGCCAGCAGGCCCCCACTCATGTCCCCCAGCACCCCCACCCCCCAGCAGTGTGGAGCACCTGCCAGCAGGCCCCCACTCATGTCCCCCAGCACCCCCACCCCCAGCAGTGCAGGGCACCTGCCAGCAGGCCCCCACTCATGTCCCACTCATGTCCCCCAGCGCCCCCACCCCCAGCAGTGCAGGGCACCTGCCAGCAGGCCCCCACTCATGTCCCCCAGCACCCCACCCCCCAGCAGTGAGGGGGACCTGCCAGCAGGCCCCCACTCATGTCCCCCAGCACCCCCACCCCCAGCAGTGCAGGGCACCTGCCAGCAGGCCCCCACTCATGTCCCACTCATGTCCCCCAGCACCCCCACCCCCAGCAGTGCGGGGCACCTGCCAGCAGGCCCCCACTCATGTCCCCCAGCACCCCCACCCCCCAGCAGTGTGGAGCACCTGCCAGCAGGCCCCCACTCATGTCCCCCAGCACCCCCACCCCCAGCAGTGCAGGGCACCTGCCAGCAGGCCCCCACTCATGTCCCACTCATGTCCCCCAGCGCCCCCACCCCCAGCAGTGCAGGGCACCTGCCAGCAGGCCCCCACTCATGTCCCCACTCATGTCCCCTTCCACCCCCACCCCCTAGCACTGAGGGGCACCTGCCCGCAGGCCCCCAATCATGTCCCCCGGCACCCCCACCCCCCAGCAGTGCAGGGCACCTGCCAACAGGCCCCCACTCATGTCCCCCAGCACCCCCACCCCCCAGCAGTGCGGGGCACCTGCCAGCAGGCCCCCACTCATGTCCCCCAGCACCCCCACCCCCAGCAGTGCAGGGCACCTGCCAGCAGGCCCCCACTCATGTCCCACTCATGTCCCCCAGCGCCCCCACCCCCAGCAGTGCAGGGCACCAGCCAGCAGGCCCCCACTCATGTCCCCCAGCACCCCCACCCCCCAGCAGTGCAGGGCACCTGCCAGCAGGCCCCCACACATGTCCCCCAGCACCCCCACCCCCCAGCAGTGCAGGGCACCTGCCAGCAGGCCCCCACTCATGTCCCCCAGCACCCCCACCCCCCAGCACTGAGGGGCACCTGCCAGCAGGCCCCCACTCATGTCCCACTCATGTCCCCCAGCAGTGCAGGGCACCTGCCAGCAGAACCCCACTCATGTCCCCAAGCACCCCCACCCCCCAGCAGTGAGGGGCACCTGCCAGCAGGCCCCTACTCATGTCCCACTCATGTCCCCTTGCACCCCCACCCCCCCAGCAATGAGGGGCACCTGCCAGCAGGCCCCCACTCATGTCCCCAGGCACCCCTACCCCCCAGCAGTGCAGGGCACCTGCCAGCAGGCCCCCACTCATGTCCCCCAGCACCCCTACCCCCCAGCAGTGCGGGGCACCTGCCAGCAGGTCCTCACTCATGTCCCCCAGCACCCCACCCCCCAGCAGTGCAGGGCACCTGTCAGCAGGCCCCCACTCATGTCGACTCATGTCCCCTTGCACCCCCACCCCCCAGCAAGTGCAGGGCACCTGGCAGCAGGCCCCCACTCATGTCCCCCAGCACACCCACCACCCAGCAGTACAGGGCACCTGCCAGCAGGACCCCACTCATCTCCCCCAGCACCCCCACCCCTCAGAAGTGAGGGGCACCTGCCAGCAGGCCCCCACTCATGTCCCCCAGCACCCCCACCCCCAGCAGTGCAGGGCACCTGCCAGCAGACCCCCACTCATGTCCCACTCATGTCCCCTTGCACCCCCACCCCCCAGCAGGGCAGGGCACCTGCCAGCAGCCCCCACACATGTCCCACTCATGTCCCCTTGCACCCCCACCCCCCAGCAGTGCAGGGCACCTTCCAGCAGGCCCCCACTCATGTCCCCCAGCACCCCACCCCCCAGCAGTGAGGGACACCTGCCAGCAGGCCCCCACTCATGTCCCCCAGCACCCCACCCCCAGCAGTGCAGGGCACCTGCCAGCAGGCCCCCACTCATGTCCCCCTGCACCCCCACCCCCCAGCAGTGCAGGGCACCTGCTAGCAGGCCCCCACTCATGTCCCACTCATGTCCCCTTGCACCCTCAGCAGTGCAGGGCACCTGCCAGCAAGCCCCACTCATGTCCCCCAGCACCCCCACCCCCTAGCAGTGTGGGGCACCTACCAGCAGGCCCCCACTCATGACACCCAGCACCCCAATCCCCAGCAGTGCAGGGCACCTGCCAGCAGGCCCCCACTCATGTTCCCCAGCACCCCCACCCCCCAGTAGTGCGGGGCACCTGCCAGCAG
This sequence comes from Ambystoma mexicanum, assembly GCF_040938575.1. Classification (NCBI taxonomy): domain Eukaryota; kingdom Metazoa; phylum Chordata; class Amphibia; order Caudata; family Ambystomatidae; genus Ambystoma; species Ambystoma mexicanum. Next base: position 219,565,728 of record NC_090921.1, on the reverse strand, counting down.
GCCCCCACTCATGTCCCCCAGCACCCCCACTCCCCAGCAGTGCAGGGCACCTGCCAGCAGGCCCTCACTCATGTCCCACTCGTGCCCCCTGGCTCCCCCACCCCCCAGCAGTGCAGGGCACCTGCCAGCAGGCCCCCACTCATGTCCCCCAGCACCCCCACCCCCCAGCAGTGCCGGGTACCTGCCAGCAAGGCCCCACTCATGTCCCCCAGCACCCCCATCCCCCAGCAGTGCGGGGCACCTGCCAGCAGGCTCCCACTCATGACCCCCAGCACTCCCACCGCCAGCAGTACAGAGCACCGGCCAGGAGGCCCCCACTCATGTCCCACTCATGTCCCCCAGCATCCCCACTCCCAGCAGTGCAGGGCACCTGCCAGCAGGCCCCCACTCATGTCCCACAGCACCCCCACCCCCCAGCAGTGCGGGGCACCTGCCAGCAGGCCCCCACTCATGTCCCACTCATGTCCCCTTGCACCCCCAACCCCCAGCAGTGCAGGGCACCTGCCAGCAGGCCCCCACTCATGTCTCTTTGCACTCCCACCCCCCCAGCACTGAGGGGCACCTGCCATCAGGCCCCGACTCATGTCCCCAGCACCCCCACCCCACAGCACTGCAGGGCACCTGCCAGCAGGCCCCCACTCATGTCCCACTCATGTCCCCTTGCACCCCCACCCCCCAGCAGTGCAGGGCACCTGCCAGCAGGCCCCCACTCATGTCCCCCAGCACCCCCACCCCCCAGCAGTGCGGGGCACCTGTCAGCAGGCCCCCACTCATGTCCCACTCATGTCCCCTTGCACCCCCACCCCCGTGCAGTCCAGGGAACCTTCCAGCAGGCCCCCACTCATGTCCCCCAGCACCCCCACCCCCCAGCAGTGCGGGGCACCTGCCAGCAGGCCCCCACTCATGTCCCCCAGCACCCCCACCCCCCAGCACTTCAGGGCACCTGCCAGCAGGCCCCCACTCATGTCCCACTCATGTCCCCTTGCACCCCCAGCAGTGCAGGGCACCTGCCAGCAGGCCCCACTCATGTCCCCCAGCACCCCCATCCCCTAGCAGTGCGGGGCACTTGCCAGCAGGCCCCCACTCATGACCCCCAGCACCCCCACCCCCAGCAGTGCAGGGCACCTGCCAGCAGGCCCCCACTCATGCCCCACTCATGTCCTCCAGCACCCCCACCCGCAGCAGTGCAGGGCACCTGCCAGCAGGCCCCCACTCATGTCCCACAGCACCCCCAGCCCCCAGTAGTGCGGGGCACCTGCCAGCAGGCCCCCACTCATGTCCCCCAGCACCCCCACTCCCCAGCACTGCAGGGCACCTGCCAGCAAGCCCTCACTCATGTCCCACTGATGTCCCCTTACACCCCCACCCCCCAGCAGTGCAGGGCACCTGCCAGCAGGCCCCCACTCATGTCCCCCAGCACCCCCACCCCCCAGCAGTGCAGGGCACCTGCCAGCAAGCCCCCACTCATGTCCCCCAGCACCCCCACCCTCCAGCAGTGCCGGGCACCTGCCAGCAGGCTCCCACTCATGACCCCCAGCACCCCCACCACCAGCAGTGCAGGGCACCTGCCAGGAGGCCCCCACTCATGTCCCACTCATGACCCCCAGCATCCCCACCCCCAGCAGTGCAGGGCACCTGCCAGCAGGCCCCCACTCATGTCCCCCAGCACCCCCACCCCCCAGCAGTGCGGGGCACCTGCCAACAGGCCCCCACTCATGTCCCCCAGCACCCCCACCCCCAGCAGTGCAGGGCACCTGCCAGCAGGCCCCCACTCATGTCCCACTCATGTCCCATTGCACCCCAACCCCCAGCAGTGCAGGGCACTTGCCAGCAGGCCCCCACTCATGTCCCCCAGCACCCCCACCCCCCAGCAGTGCGGGGCACCTGCCAGCAGGCCCCCACTCATGTCCCCCAGCACCCCCACCGCCAGCAGTACAGAGCACCGGCCAGGAGGCCCCCACTCATGTCCCACTCATATCCCCCAGCATCCCCACTCCCAGCAGTGCAGGGCACCTGCCAGCAGGGCCCCACTCATGTCCCCCAGCACCCCCACCCCCCAGCAGTGTGGGGCACCTGCCAGCAGGCCCCCACTCATGTCCCCCAGCACCCCCACCCCCCAGCAGTACAGGGCACCTGCCAGCAGGCCCCCACTCATGTCCCACTCATGTCCCCTTGCACCCCCACCCCCCAGCAGTGCAGGGCACCTGCCAGGAGGCCCCCACTCATGTCCCACTCATATCCCCCAGCATCCCCACTCCCAGCAGTGCAGGGCACCTGCCAGCAGGCCCCCACTCATGTCCCCCAGCACCCCCACCCCCCAGCAGTGTGGGGCACCTGCCAGCAGGCCCCCACTCATGTCCCCCAGCACCCCCACCCCCCAGCAGTACAGGGCACCTGCCAGCAGGCCCCCACTCATGTCCCACTCATGTCCCCTTGCACCCCCACCCCCCAGCAGTGCAGGGCACCTGCCAGCAGGACCCCACTCATGTCCCTTTGCACTCCCACCCCCCCAGCACTGAGGGGCACCTGCCAGCAGGCCCCCACTCATGTCCCCAGCACCCCCACCCCCCAGCACTGCAGGGCACCTGCCAGCAGGCCCCCACTCATGTCCCCACTCATGTCCCCTTGCACCCCCACCCCCCAGCACTGAGGGGCACCTGCCAGCAGGCCCCCACTCATGTCCCCCGGCACCCCCACCCCTCAGCAGTGCAGGGCACCTGCCAACAGGCCCCCACTCATGTCCCCCAGCACCCCCACCCCCCAGCAGTGCGGGGCACCTGCCAGCAGGCCCCCACTCATGTCCCCCAGCACCCCCACCCCCAGCAGTGCAGAGCACCTGCCAGCAGGCCCCCACTCATGTCCCACTCATGTCCCCCAGCGCCCCCAACCCCAGCAGTGCAGGGCACCTGCCAGCAGGCCCCACTCATGTCCCCCAGCACCCCCACCCCCCAGCAGTGCAGGGCACCTGCCAGCAGGCCCCCACTCATGTCCCCTTGCACTCCCACCCCCGAGCACTGAGGGGCACCTGCCAGCAGGCCCCCACTCATGTCCCCCAGCACCCCTACCCCCCAGCAGTGCAGGGCACCTGCCAGCAGGCCCCCACTCATGTCCCCCAGTACCCCCACCCCCCAGCAGTGCGGGGCACCTGCCAGCAGGCTCCCACTCATGTCCCCCAGCTCCCCCACCCCCCAGCAGTGCAGGGTACCTGCCAGCAGGCCCCCACTCATGTCCCACTCATGTCCCCCAGCACCCCCACCCCCAGCAGTGCAGGGCATCTGCCAGCAGGCCCCCACTCATGTCCCCCAGCACCCCCACCCCCCAGCAGTGCGGGGCACCTGCCAGCAGGTGACCACTCATGTCCCCCACTCATGTCCCCTTGCACCCCCACCCCCCAGCACTGACGGGCACCTGCCAGCAGGCCCCCACTCATGTCCCCCGGCACCCCCACCCCCCAGCAGTGCAGGGCACCTGCCAACAGGCCCCCACTCATGTCCCCCAGCACCCCCACCCCCAGCAGTGTGGGGCACCTGCCAGCAGGCCCCCACTCATGTCCGCTTGCACCCCCACCCCCCAGCAGTGCAGGGCACCTGCCAGCAGACCCCCACTCATGTCCCCCACTCATGTCCCCTTGCACCCCCACCCCCCAGCACTGAGGGGCACCTGCCAGCAGGCCCCCACTCATGTCCCCCGGCACCCCCACCCCCCAGCAGTGCAGGGCACCTGCCAATAGGCCCCCACTCATGTCCCCCAGCACCCCCACCCCCAGCGGTGTGGGGCACCTGCCAGCAGGCCCCCACTCATGTCCCACAGCACCCCCACCCCCAGCAGTGCAGGGCACCTGCCAGCAGGCCCCCACTCATCTCCCACTCATGTCCCCCAGCGCCCCCACCCCCAGCAGTGCAGGGCACCTGCCAGCAGGCCCCCACTCATGTCTCCACTCATGTCCCCTTGCACCCCCACCCCCCAGCACTGAGGGGCACCTGCCAGCAGGCCCTCACTCATGTCCCCCGGCACCCCCACCCCCCAGCAGTGCAGGGCACCTGCCAACAGGCCCCCACTCATGTCCCCCAGCACCCCCACCCCCCAGCAGTGCGGGGCACCTGACAGCAGGCCCCCACTCATGTCCCCCAGCACCCCCACCCCCAGCAGTGCAGGGCACCTGCCAGCAGGCCCCCACTCATGTCCCACTCATGTCCCCCAGTGGCCCCACCCCCAGCAGTGCAGGGCACCTGCCAGCAGGCCCCCACTCATGTCCCCCAGCACCCCCACCCCCCAGCAGTGCAGGGCACCTGCCAGCAGGCCCCCACACATGTCCCCCAGCACCCCCACCCCCCAGCAGTGCAGGGCACCTGCCAGCAGGCCCCCACTCATGTCCCCCAGCACCCCCACCCCCCAGCACCTAGGGGCACCTGCCAGCAGGCCCCCATTCATGTCCCAATCATGTCCCCCAGCACCTCCAGCAGTGCAGGGCATCTGCCAGCAGAACCCCACTGATGTCCCCCAGCACCCCCACCCCCCAGCAGTGAGGGGCACCTGCCAGCAGGCCCCTACTCATGTCCCACTCATGTCCCCTTGCACCCCCACCCCCCAGCAATGAAGGGCACCTGCCAGCAGGCCCCCACTCATGTCCCCCAGCACCCCCACCCCCCAGCAGTGCAGGGCACCTGCCAGCAGGCCCCCACTCATGTCCCCCAGCACCACTACCCCCCAGCAGTGCGGGGCACCTGCCAGCAGGCCCTCACTCATGTCCCCCAGCAGCCCACCCCCCAGCAGTGCAGGGCACCTGTCAGCAGGCCCCCACTCATGACCCCTTGCACCCCCACCCCCCAGCAAGTGCAGGGCACATGGCAGCAGGCACCCACTCCTCCCCCAGCACCCCCACCCCCCAGCAGTGCAGGGCACCTGCCAGCAGGCCCCACGCATGTCCCCCAGCACCCCCACCCCCCAGCAGTGCAGGGCACCTGCCAGCAGGACCCCACTCATGTCCCCCAGCACCCCCACCCCTCAGCAGTGAGGGGCACCTGCCAGCAGGCCCCCATTAATGTCCCCCAGCACCCCCACCCCCAGCAGTGCAGGGCACCTGCCAGTAGGCCCCCACTCATGTCCCACTCATGTCCCCTTGCACCCCCACCCCCCAGCAGTGCAGGGCACCTGCCAGCAGCCCCCACACATGTCCCACTCATGTCCCCTTGCACCCCCACCCCCCAGCAGTGCAGGGCACCTTCCAGCAGGCCCCCACTCATGTCCCCCAGCCCCCCACCCCCCAGCAGTGAGGGGCACCTGCCAGCAGGCCCCCACTCATGTCCCCCAGCACCCCACCCCCCAGCAGTGAGGGGGACCTGCCAGCAGGCCCCCACTCCTGTCCCCCAGCACCCCCACCCCCAGCAGTGCAGGGCACCTGCCAGCAGGCCCCCACTCATGTCCCACTCATGTCCCCCAGCACCCCCACCCCCCAGTAGTGCGGGGCACCTGCCAGCAGGCCCCCACTCATGTCCCCCAGCACCCCCACCCCCCAGCAGTGTGGAGCACCTGCCAGCAGGGCCCCCACTCATGTCCCCCAGCACCCCCACCCCCAGCAGTGCAGGGCACCTGCCAGCAGGCCCCCACTCATGTCCCACTCATGTCCCCCAGCGCCCCCACCCCCAGCAGTGCAGGGCACCTGCCAGCAGGCCCCCACTCATGTCCCCCAGCACCCCACCCCCCAGCAGTGAGGGGGACCTGCCAGCAGGCCCCCACTCATGTCCCCAGCACCCCCACCCCCAGCAGTGCAGGGCACCTGCCAGCAGGCCCCCACTCATGTCCCACTCATGTCCCCCAGCACCCCCACCCCCAGCAGTGCGGGGCACCTGCCAGCAGGCCCCCACTCATGTCCCCCAGCACCCCCACCCCCCAGCAGTGTGGAGCACCTGCCAGCAGGCCCCCACTCATGTCCCCCAGCACCCCCACCCCCAGCAGTGCAGGGCACCTGCCAGCAGGCCCCACTCATGTCCCCACTCATGTCCCCCAGCGCCCCCACCCCCAGCAGTGCAGGGCACCTGCCAGCAGGCCCCCACTCATGTCCCCACTCATGTCCCCTTCCACCCCCACCCCCTAGCACTGAGGGGCACCTGCCCGCAGGCCCCCAATCATGTCCCCC